>NC_057344.1:87565344-97565344 GCF_016509475.1 Prionailurus bengalensis
GAAAATTGATATGTTATGGCAAAAACCAGCCAATAGCTCTGAAAGAAAAGCTAACACACTCATGAATTATCCTTGAGTTTTTGCGCTTTAATTTAAAACTTAAAGTCATACTTGAGTCCACCGTGAGCGTTTTGACTACTTTGGCTACCTGTAAAAATTCAATGAAGTAAAATATAAGTTACAAGCAGTTTTATACATGAATGCTAATTAATGATATTGATAGGTATGGTTAAAAAAACAATTTCTTCCTTACTATGTAAATATATTTTATAAGTTTGCAATTGTTGCTTCTTTGTTAGAGGTTGAAGTTTCCTTTGTGGTAAGAGTCAAACTTCCAGGCGATTTCCTGCTCAACGATCTACAGTAGTTAACTGTACTCGAACTTTGGGAAAATACCCAAATTCCCTGTCTAGCTCAAGGACATACCTTGCCAACCTCATCAGCAGGACTCCTTTGAGCCGATATTTTCTATGTGGACCCAGACTCTTCCAGTCTAGAATGTTATTGCTTTTCATCTCTAATTTTGTACCCATCTTCCAAACTTCCGTCTCAGTTTGATCTCTTCCATGATGTTATTTTTTTCTCTCTCTTCCGGATGAATTCCTATTAGCAGATGTTTCTATCACTTCTGTGTCATACAGGATAAACTTCTCTAGGCTGATATCAAATTAGTAAAGAACATAAAGAAACATTAAGCAGGACTCTCAAACTTCCCCTATGGCTGTGTCCAAATTAAACATAAGTACCCACTTGGTGGGTATTTGGGTAGGGAAGTTGAATAGACTCTCTATTTCTCTATACTGAAGGGTTTTCAGAGCCTGTCATGAGATAAAGTTACATTCATTCCCCCACATTCTCCTTTCCTGGCTGATAAGTGGGATTGTTTCTGGGAGGGGAGGCAGGTACTCCAGTTCTGAAAATCCTCCTGAATGTCCTTCCCTCAGAGGTTTGGCTTTAAAGGAAAAATCCTGAAAGGAGTTTTAAAGGTGTCCTGGGTTCCTTCCACTGCAGTCTAAAGTACTGCTTCTTCTGTCTGCATCTAGAAGCTGGGTTATCTCTCCTGAAGTCTTGGCTGGCTGACATCCCCCTTGATCTGGTTATTTGGCCCGAGTGGCACGTAGTTACTTTAGAACTGCCTCTGTCTTCTTCCACCTAACCATGCTGAGCTCGGCTAAGTTTCCAGAGATTTCCTGTGGACCCTGCAAACTCTTTGGTGCCTGTTGCTGCTGCCTATTTTGTTGTCACATCACTTTGGCCTAGATGGGACACTTAACCTTCCTAGTTGAGAGAGTTACCTAATAACCTGATAGGACTTGTGACTCTTCTTTACCTTGGTTGTAGGCTTGCAGGGGTGAGAGTTGGGAGGGGAAGGACTAGCCCCCAAGAACTATTTTCTTTTCCTTTGTTTTTAATTTTTAAAAATGTTTTTATTTGAGAGAGAGAGAGAGAGAGAGCGCACAAGTTGGGGAGGGGCAGAGAGAGGGAGACCCAGAATCCGAAGCAGGCTCCAGGCTCCGAGCTGTCAGCACAGAGCCTGACACAGGGCTCGAACCCACAAACTGTGAGGTCATGACCTGAGCTGAAGTCGGTCGCTTAACCAACTGAGCCACCCAGGAGCGCCTGCAAGAGCTGTTTTCTTATTGAGCAGATGGAACCTAGCAGCATCTCTGCCTTTTCCAACTTTTCTTCTCTTTTTGTGGGATCCCAGCAGGGATCTGTCATACCTTAGGCTTCTGTGA
Source organism: Prionailurus bengalensis (assembly GCF_016509475.1). Taxonomy (NCBI): domain Eukaryota; kingdom Metazoa; phylum Chordata; class Mammalia; order Carnivora; family Felidae; genus Prionailurus; species Prionailurus bengalensis. Next base: position 87,567,084 of record NC_057344.1, read on the forward strand.
ATGCCCTCCAAATTGCCCAGTTGTGTGTATCCATGTAGACTCATGAGTGTGTGCACTGGAGTAATCTCATCTAGGTGCTTCAACTGGATTTGTTCCATAGTTCCAGCCACTCAGGTGCTCATATAAAAATAACCCTAGGAGAGGTGCCTGGGTGGCTCAGTCAGTTAAGCATTCGACTTTCGATTTTGGCTCAGGTCATGATCTCATGGTTGTGAGAGCGAGCCCTACGTTGGGCTTTGCACTGACAGTGTGGAGCCTTCTTTGAATTCTCTCTCTCCCTCTTTCTCTGCCCCTCCGTACCCCCCGCTTGTGCTCTCTTTCTCTCAAAATAAGTAAAAATAAACTTTTATAAAAAAAAAATCCCAGGACATTAGTGTGGTCTTTGGAAGCAAACCCAAATTGGGGTAGAATCCAATTCAATTACCTGCTAGTTATGTGTTCTTGGGCAAGTTCTTTAACCTTTTTTCTCTTCAGTACCTCATCTCTAAAAGAGGATTATGATTGTAGCCACCTCAGAAGTTTGTTATGGGATTAGATGGGAGGAGGCAGATTATAGCTCATTGCAGTTTCTAGGATATATTATTTATTTATTTATTTATTTATTGACTCAGGTGTGTGTGTATGTGTTAATTCCTACAGGTATTTGTCATGAGAGAGAGTCATCACCCACTGGCTTGGTTTAGTCATTCAACAAATATTCATCAAATGCTTATCCTGTGACTTCTGTTCTAGGCCCTGGGACGATATTAAGCAAAATCAAATATGGTCTCTGTCTTCATGGAGCTTATAGTCTAGTAGGAGGCACAGACATTAATCAACTAATCACAAACATACCAGTGTAACTAAAAACTGTGATATATTCTAAGAAATAAAAGTATATGATACTGAGGGTATTTAACAGGAGCACTTGGCCTAGCTTGAAGGATGGTTAATAGCAAATGAAGTGAAGGCAGAGGGATCTATATGTGCAAAGGTCATGTGGCAGAGATAACTATAGCTTATTCGAGGAATAATAAGAGTATCAGTGGAGCTGGGACCCATAGGAAAGTAGGGGATAATTCTATGAAATAAGACTGGTAAGGTAGGAGTAGTAGGTAAAATAATTGCTCCCAGAGCTATCCATCTCTTAATACCTGTGAATAAGTCCCTTTACGTGGCAAAGGGACTTTATGGAAGTAATTAGGGTTATGAATCTTGAGATGGGGAGATTATCTTGGATTGTCTGGGTGGACCCAGTGTGATCATAAGGGTCCTTGTAAGTGAAAGAGGAGTCAGGAGTATCAGAATAAGGGAGAGAAAGGTAGAAAGAGAGAGAGGGAGAGATGGGGAGAGGGAGAGAGGGAGAGGGAGAAAGAGAGAGAGAGATTGGAAGATGCTACACTGCTGGTTTTGAAGATGGAGGAAGGAAGCTGCAAGCCAAGAACTTCTAGAAGCTGGAAAAGGCAAGGAAACAGACTATCTTCTAGAACCTCTAAAAGGGGTGCAGCCTTGCTGAAGCCTTCATTTTAGCCCCATGAGACCATATCAGACTTCTGACCTTTCTATATATTTGTGTTGTTTGAAGCTACTAAGTTTGTGCTGATTTGTTCTACAGCAATAGGAAACTAATGTAGTAGGTAAGGCCCAGACTTGTAGGTCAAAAGTACTTCCACTTAGAGTACCCTCGGGGTGACCTAGAGGTAAAAGGATAGCTGGGTGAGTGTGGCAATCCTGAGATGTGGCTAGGGGTGGGTGACCCTGGGAACTGAGGTGAAGAGATGAATTTGAAAGGTTGTGAAGCATGGCAGGATCTAGAGCCCACCTGGTTGTGAAAGGCAGAGAAGCAGCTCCATCAGTAAAGATCTTCAGGGTTTTGAGGCTGGATGGTGAAAGGATAGTGATTCACTTCAACCAGAAAAGAAGATGAAAGGGAGCTAGAATGGACAACAGGTTGCACAAGAACAGGAAGGAGTGGTTGGGCTGGAACTAATGGTAAGCCTATTTTTATTGATGTTGAACCTAACGCGCTGATAGAAAAATTAAGCCCTGGGATTTGGGGAAACATGGAATGATAATAGAGGAGCAGGTAATCTAATTAGGTTAATAGGATGGATAGTAGATGAAGAGTTGAGGTTGAAGATGTGCTTCTGGAAGATGACACTGAGATATGAGCTGAAGCAATGAATATAAGAGACTTCTCTGAAATAGTCTAAGGACGGCAGGCAAGAGGGAGGGTTGGTTAGCATTCACTGAGCACCTACTTTGACCAGGCATTAGAGGACCTTTTATTTTTAAAATATATGTTAACTAGTTTAACCCTCATAACACCCCTCCATTTTGTCCCTCTATTATGACATCATGTTAGCACCATTTTTATAGATGATAAATATAGAATTAGAGAAGTTAAGGTTGCCCATAATCCATCAGCCAGTAATGGTCTTTCACATCATGTGCACAGCTAGGGGAAGGGTAGCTGCTCCTGAAGGCAAAAGACAGAGCAGACAGAGAGAGAGAGAGAGAGAGAGAGAGAGAGAGTTTGCGTTATGTGGTATCATTGAAGCCAAGAAGCAGGAAAGATCTACAGTGTCAAATAGTCCTTGTAAAAGACTGGCCAATCAGAATTCAGAATTCAGAATCCTGATTGATGCTTTGTTGAAAGCATCAACAGCATCTGGATGGCTGGGTATTAGGTAGCATTTTTTTTTTGTGTTTTGTTTTGTTTTGTTTTTTTGAAGTACGTTTCCTTGTTGACTATCTCTTTAGTTATATAAAGGCTTTTAATGATGTGTCTGTTTGATATTCATCAATGATCAACCTGTGTTTGTGTGTGTGTGTGTGAGTGAGAGAGAGAGAGAGAGAGAGGGAGAGAGAGAGACAGGGAAAGAGAGACAGGGACAGAGAGCGAGCGCAAGCGAGCAGAGGGAGATATGGTCAGAGAAATCATGGATTGCTAATCTTACAGGCACAATTTGGTCTTCCCAACTAGAAAGTGTAAGGTTATAGAAGAAGCTTCTGGTTTTTAAGATACCAGACCTTCCTAGAAGTATTGGTTATAATTTTAGTGACAACTATTGTGGGAAGTGTTTGACTTTTGGCTCGGAAGTTTCATGGTCCAGATGAATCAATAATATATGACACATCTTTTAAATTCCTCCCAATCATGTCTATAAAAGGCACTCTTTAAAATGGCCCACCCACATTCAGGCAGAATCAGATGGTCTATTAATTCAGATTTGAATTAAAAACTCTCACCTCTCTTGCCTTAGCTGTTCAGGATGCACTCTGTGCATAGTTATTAAAATGAACACTTACAGTGACCAGAGCCTTGAATCTAATACTCCATATGGCACCAGAGTGAGGACTCTCGACATGTGCACTTTTGTCTTTGGTCATTTCAGACTGAAAATACAATTAGACTTGGCTGTCAGACAGATGAAATCTGTCATATTTCCCCTATAGGACCTGCACTCGGTCCAGATCAATAAATACAAAGCCACTTGCACATAAATTGCAAACTAAGCTTGCAGCCTCAATACATGTGGGCTTAAATTCACTTGTATCTGGCATACACTACTTCCTGGCCAAACAGTCTGTTTCTGTGATTAGTGCAATTTCATAGCTGGACCAGAAAAACAAGGCTGAAAACCATCACTATAAAGCAGCAGATGGCTTTGCCACACCTTCCCTGTAAGGGCAGTTCCCCCAGAAAATGGGGTTTTAGCTGCTTGCTGTATAGAATGGAACTTTAAAATTGGGATGAGTTCAAGTCATTTCCTGAGTATAACTCCATAAACCTGTTGTTATTTTTCTCCTATTCCTTCTCGAGATTTTAAACTGAATTTGTAATAAGCTTTGCCTGGACACGACTTGTCACGCGGAAGAGATGTGATTTATACACGCAGATACAAGATTCTCTGTATATGCTTTACAGAGCCAGCTTTTGCTTGATGATACATCCATGTTGGATTGGCTTCATGAAGAGTGAGATGTACTTAACGTTTTCTCCAGAGATTGTTAACCAAGATAACATTTATTTGGGGAACAGGTAAACTCTACCACCTTACCTCCCCTCCATCCCTGGTTTGACGTTGGGGTCCAATTTCACACAAAGGGAATTTTTTTTTTTTTCTAGTGTAGCATTGAATCAGGCTGCAGAATATGCTGCTGTAGGATATTAAGAGAGACAATTAACCTCGGCTATTTAGAGGCAAGAATTAGACATTTGCTGTATCTGAATAAGAAGAACATCTCTATTTTCAGGAGCTGCTGTGGCATAGAAACCTCCAAACTTCCAAATATGGTGCTTGCTAAGCAAAGTGATTATAAAATCAGGTCAAGAAAAAAAAAAAATCCCCTGCAACACGCAATATAAAATGACATGTCAAGCAAGGGAATGTAACTTCCTCGAAGGCCAGTGCTGTTGGAGTTAGAATGTAGTCCAAGCTTGGTGATATCCACCTGGCTGTGTGCCCTTCCCTTGGCCATTCCTCTTTTGGGAATTCATGGAGGTTCAGTAACCTTGTCGGATGGTGCCTACTTAGAGGTGCTTGCATTGTAACAGAAGCTTCCTGGGAAGGGCGAACAGACGGCTACTCTTTGAGGGCGCTTTAAATCAGTAATTCAAAATGGGTGGAGTGAACAATACATATGATATCTTCAGGGCGTGTATTTGGGGGGAATCATATAATTTGGGTAAATTATTCCGAGTTCACGTTGGACTTTAGATGTGTGTTTAATTCTAGTACGTGAAATTTGATCGAGTTTTGGATTGGTATAGACCAAGGCTCACAATCTTTCAGAGGTTGTAGGAGGGTGAAGGGTACCAGGCTGGTCCGCGAATAGGCCAGAGACCAAGAATGAACTTTGATCTTAAAAAACCAACACAAAACTTCGAGCCACTTTTACTAACTAGAGATTAATTTACCTAAACAAGCCAGTTTTAAAGCATTCCTTCCCCCTCCCTGCTCCTCCAAACCCAGCCATACCAGTCTCTACATATCAGGGTCTTAACGGGAAACAGATGAAACACTCAAATTAGGGTAATTCAAGAAAAAAAATCTAAGGAGATTTATTAGCAAAGAGATAGGTTTGTGGAAACCAGAAAGGATAGTTTAGGAAACTAGAGTTACAAGAATTGAGCTCTTACCACCCCTGGGACTGAAAGGAGGTGAGGGAGGAGAGGTTACCCACCAGTTACCAAACCCTGTAAGAGGACACTGTTTTGGGGCACCTGGGTGGCTCAGTCTGTCGAGTGTCTGACTCTTCATTTTGCCTCAGTTCATGATCCCAGGGTCACGCACACTCTCCTCCTCTCTCTCAAATAAAATTAAAAAATAAAATAAAATAAAACAAAATAAAATAAAATAAAATAAAATAAAATAAAATAAAATAAAATAAAAAAGAAGGGTTTCCTTAAGCGTGACCTTCAGTTATCAGGCATCACCAGGAAACCTTTTAGAGAAGCAGCCAGAGAGATAGTACCCTGACCTACCCTGAAGGTAGATAGCTCTTTTTTCTACCTTCCTCCGATTTCCTATTAGGACTTCTCATTGGCCAGAAGGCACAGGAACTCTGCTGATGTGGTCCCCAAAGGTAAGGATAGAGGGTAGAGAGTACATTTCTACCAAATGGGAGGCAGGCTGAACACTAACCTAATTTCCTGAGTGAGAAGAGAGTCAATCAAATAGACTTTCACTTTCCTCGTAACATTTAGCTGAGACCAGCTGCTCTGCAGGAAAAGGAGTTTGGAGCAGGTGGGCATTTCTGGAAGGAGAGGCTTATGTGTGAAGATTAGGTGCAATCGGAAGACAGTGTAAGGGGTCCAGGAGGACTTAGCACCCAGGAAAAAATCTTTGCCTGAATGGGTACAGGATAAAACTTGAGGTGGGAGAGCAGAAAGGATGCTGTCCTCAACATTTGTGGTTGGAAAAAGCACCACAGAGTTCACTCCCCTAATTGTACTATGGTAGAGGGTTAGCTCAAGGTCAGAGGTGAGCCACTGCAGGGTCAGAGTGCAAATTTTAGTCCCTTAACTTGCTGTTCACTCAACTTTTCTCTGTTCCATGTTGTGTCCTGGGCAAATATCACCAACTTAACATTTTGCCAGGGCTCCTATGTGCAGTGGCTACTCTTTGTGTAAGCCACATTTTGATTGCAATTTCCTGTGTTTCAGGCAGAAAAATATATGAAAGTGTACTTGGAGACTACTTAATGTTCGTTATATATAGTAGCTATTATCTATCTACCTATCTATTATCTATGTATGTATGTATGTATGTATGTATCTATCTATCCATCATCTATCTAACACCACTAGGTGTTAGGATAGTTATAAGGGAAATAATAGTCATGGGGTTGGCCCTCAAGTGATTTACCGACTAAACTGTTTGACACATGACCTTCATCATTACCCTCCTTTTTTTTTCTGTGGTGTTTCTCTTAGTTTTAGTGAGGACCTATTCCTTATTCTTTTCCTGGTCCTCTGTCATGTCTTGCTCATGGAACCCTGTCCTCCTTGATTCTTTCCTTGGCTTCTGTGATGCCATTTCCTTATTTCTCCAGCTTTGCTTTTACTCTTGCTCACTGATCCTTTTCATTCCCTTTGTGGCTTTGAATGTTGGTGTTTCCTGACTCCTGTTCCCAGACCTTTTCTCTATGGGCTCATTGCACGAGAAGTGATTTTCCAGTAAGGAACGGAGCACGAAACCTCCAGTATGCTGAACTTACCACTGACTGATCTGCGATAGAAGAGATTGCCCATAGAAGAGTCAAGGATGCAGGGGAGTTAGACGTATATAAGTGATGTGTGCGCTTCTGCGATAACAACAGAAACCACAATAACATTAGGAGGCAAGAATATGTTGGGTGTTTTCCTCTAACTACCTGACAATTATTGCTGGAATGCACTGAAATCTCCCGTTGGATCAGAAATGCTCTCTTAAAAATATCATTATGGCCACAAAACCTTGGAACTCATGAAAGTTTGTACAGGAAATAGAGATATTGAAGAAACGAGCCAAGGTAAAGAAAACAGCTTAGACAAAATTATAAATGAGGCATTACCGTAAGTTAAATATGAAATTGAAGTTCCACCGTATTCCACCCTGAGCTGTGGGCATATACCGATAAGCTCAATAATACATGAGGATGTGTTTTTGCTACACCGTTTCTGTCATAGAGGCACATGTTTCCTCCTTTTTGACGTGTCAGAGTCCACACAGTGATCTGAATTCCAAGATATCTGCTACAAGAAGGTTGGTGGTGAGATTCACACAAAGAATCAAGCTCTGCAAAACTGAAATCTCACAGTAAACCCACATCATCATTAATAACGTCACTGGGATCTTTAATAAGCGTGCAACTGTATGTTCAGGGTGGGAAGATCCGAGCAGACAATACCTCCCCCCAAGCCAGCTCCTTATGTTCATCTAGCTGGAACTGCACTTTTGTATCAGCCTCTTTGGGACCACAATTTTCCTGGATTTTACTTCTAAGAAAGGAGGCTGTCTCTGCCAAGCCATGAGACTTTAAAGAAGATTACAAAGCTTAGCTGCCATTTTAGGACTCAGACATTCGTTCCATGCTCTATTACCTAGAGAGAGGGAAAAAGTGAGACAGACTTTTCATGTCCATAAAGTACAACAGGCATTAAAGCTAATGGACAGAAGGGGAGATCTTGGCGGTGTACTCGCCTCCCGCAGGACGGACGCCACACCTTTTGGTTGTGTCTTTGCTAATGGAGAGGCAGGGACCAGCTAAATGCTCCCAGGGGAGGGGGCGTGATTACCATCCACTGGCCTCATCTGGGGGTCAAGATATAAAAGTGGGTGCTTAGAAGAGTCAGCAGGTCTGATTAATATCCTCTAGGCAGTACTTATGAGGCATTTTTGGCCCATCAAATGGCTAATAATAAAGTACAGTGGTGCAATTTGTATTTTTACTGCAGGCCAATTAAGAAGGGGGAGAGAGAGTGGTAAGTAAAATGACATGTCCTTGCAAAGCAGAAACAACAGTCATAGCGGCAGGGGGGTGGGGTGGGGGAAGAAAGATACACGGAAAGGAAATAGCCAGCCACTTAAAGCAGTTAAAAGGGTCAGGCATCTCATGTCTTGTTGCCCACCTCCTGCCAGAAAATTCCCTTTTCCTGCTGGTTTGTAGGACAGTGGAGATTTTCAAAGGGGAATAATTGTGCGGTAACATATGTTCATCCAGACAGGGATTGGCGAGTTTAAAATCAAAGAGCATTAAAAAAAAAAGAGCACGCAAGGCTTGCATTCCTGGGTTTAGACTTCTCTCCTGTCTCTGTCTCTGTTTTGCCTTTATAAAGCCAGGGAAAAAGCTTTTGGAAAACTTTTATCATTTGATTTATTCAATGATTCAAATTTGATTCATATATCAAATGATTTATCATTTGATTATTATTTTTTCCAGTCTTCGTTGACGGCATGTTTTAGAGTGTGGGTTTATAAACCTTGCTCTTTCTGTAATGTTGAGGTGTACTAATCACTCCATGAAATTCTCTTGGGGCATCTCCTCACCAGGATGCTTCTTAACTTACTATTATTTTCCTTGGACCCCTGGGACTGCTTGAGAAGAGGAGTAAGCAGACAGAGATGGAGGAGGGGAGGAGAAAGAAAGAGCGAGGGAAGGAAAGAGGGTGCCTGGGGAAATAAATCAGGGATTACTTTATGAAGTGAAAGGAAGAGAGAGAGAGAGAGAGGAAGGAAGAAAGGCAGAAGCGGGAATCAATGGAAAATGTTAGTAATTTCAACAACCAAGAATAACATCTTGCCACTTAAAACAGATGATAGGAAATAAATCCATAAATACCGCTGACTGTCTGTGGGGGAGGAGAGGAGAGCTGTATGGGCTGAACACGAGGAGCTCAATGCCTATCCAGATGCATTTGGTCAGTAGGACATGATGATAGATCCTGAGAGAGGGAAAAGCAAGTAGAACACATTTTGTAGGTACGTCAGGCCCTAAATGCTACTATTGAAAGACGTAGGGGTGTAGTGTAGGCAGGAGTGGGGGTGAAGCGTCAATTCCCAGTTGACTTTAAGTTGATGGACTTCCCTGGATATTTCTCACCCATCTCCTCTGCTTTGTATGTTCTATTTTGACTTCAGTTTTTACAAGATAATTTGAGCTTTGTGTTTTTGCTTGATTTGCAACCCAGTGTCAGTCTTTCCGATCCCAGTCCTGTGCTACCTGGGGAAGATGGTGTTTGTCTCACATCCCTTCCTGGGTCATCCCTCTGGGGGGACATGCACAGCTCTGGGGTTCTCCTGGGTGAAAAAGAGTAGTCCCGTGAAAAGTGAGACGGGTGAGTGTTGGCTGTTCCTCAAGATCTTGCTCTCAGGTTATCCATGAGAGGAAATCTCAGCTAGCTCTCCCACATATGCAGACCTTCAGCGAATAAACAATCATTAGCAGGCAAGAGCAAAATGACACAGTACATCTACCCTATTCCAGAAATTCACTGAAATTCTGTAATTTCTCCTCATAGGGGCTCCAAGCATAACTTCACGGAAACGTTCACTTGAAACCTGTAGACAACTTTCTCTTATCCTTAGTGTCAGCAATAGGCAACCAGAAATCTTTAAACTGGTGCATGGGGGCAGGACTGTTTAAGGATCCAGGCTCAGGGAACATTGCTGAAAATACAGCCCTCAGGCTTCTCTAGATTTTTTTTTTTTTACTCTCCTCACGCAAGGGGAGGGGTGTCTCTGAAACATTTTAGCCAACTCACATTTCTTGAATTCCACAAATTTCACCATTGATTGCCCATTTCTAATATCCATTATGCTCATTAACAATCCATTAATTTCCCCTATGAAAACCCATTTCTGAAATTCACTATGCTAATTAGCTAAAGGTTTCTTGTTGATTGAAGATGTGGATTACAGGAGGGCTTTTAGTAATGGCCTCTGGAGTGGCCTTTCTGATAAAAGGCTAGCTGACCATGCCGGGGTGTGGATTCTTGATTAGAACAATTGTCTCCTAGGGTGTAGCCTAAACTAAAAAGAAGGAAAAAAGCAAACCCATGCACATCTCTATTATACTATATTTCCTAAAGTCTTTAGTAAACTATGGATACCGTAGCACATATGAATATACATCTTTATACTGTAAATTTAAATGGCCATAGAGTACTAATTGTGTGTGTGCCATAAAAACTAATTCCCTTCTGTAGGACACCTAGGTTGTTTCTAGCTTTTAAAAATAGTAATTAATAACATGAGCATCCTTATTTTTACTCACCTGCCTGGTTCCTTCCTTAAAACAAATTCCTAGGAATGGAATTGCTGAGTCAGAGGTATACATGTTTAAATCTTGGTACATCTTGGTTAAATCTTGTCACTCACAGAGTTTATCCTGGTTTAGGGCATATGAGAATGTGCATTTTCTTAGGCACCTGTCAATATTTGGTGTTGTCGATATTCTTTTTTTTTTAATGTTTATTTGTTTTTGAGAGAGAAAGAGAGAGAGTGAAAACAAGTGGGGGAGGGCAGAGAGAGAAGGAGACACAGCATCCAAAGCAGGCTGCAGGCTCTCAGCACAGAGCCCGACACGGGGCTGGAACTCAGGGACCGTGAGACCATGACCTGAGCTCAAGTCGGACGCTTAACCGACTGAGCCACCCAGGCGTCCATGTGTTGTCATATTCTTAACCTTTGCCAGTCCCTTGGTGGTCTCATTCAGTCACATGGCCTTAAATTCCATGTATATGCTGATGGCTTCCAAGTATACGTCTTCAGATGGAAGAGACCTGTGGAACTATTTGACGTCTCCATTTAGATTCTTAGTTGGTATCTTGAAACTAAATCCCTTAATTTCTCCCCATCTCCTAATTTGTTTCACTGGTGGCCTTTCCTTCACTGTTAATTGCTGCTCCATCCTTCCAGTTGCTCAGGCCAAAGTCTTGGTGCCGTTTTGACTAGTCTTTCAGATATCAGTTGCATCCAGTCCCTTGCTACCACATGTCCAGAGTCACGGTCATCCCTCACCTGGGTTATTGGAATTGTCCGTTAACACATTGTCTGTTTCCGGGGGAGTCTAGTCTCAACACGGAAGCCAGAGTGCTTTCGATAATTTGAAGGATAATTTAGAATTCTGAATTTGTGGTCCTATTACCCTCCTCCCACCTATTTCCACTGTTAACCCCGATTTCCTCTTCCTCTGGTCACATGGGTTTCCTTGCTGTTCCTGGAGGACATCACGAAGCTCCTGTTCTTGAGGATTTCACACTGGCTCACAGCTCTGCCTGGGTCACTAGCAGACCTTCCCTGAATCACTAGCAGACCTTCCCTGATGACACTGTGTACTTTTTAAAAGGTTTATTTATTTATTACGAGAGAGAGAGAGAGAGAGAGAGAGAGAGAGAGAGAGAGAGAGAAAGCAGAGGAGGGGCAGAGAGAGAGAGGGAGACAGAGAATTCCAAGCAGGCTTTTTTGCACTGTCAGTCCAGAGCCTGATGCAGGGCTTTAATTCAGACTGTGAGATAATGACTTGAGCGGAAACCAAGAGTCAGACGTTTAACCGAATGAACCACCCAGGTGCCCTAGATGATGATCCTATTTAAAATGACTCCTGTCTCAAACGACAGATGCTGGGGAGGATGTGGAGACAAGGGAACCCTCTTGCACGGTTGGTGGGAATGCAAACTGGTGCAGCCGTTCTGGAAAACAGTTTGGAGATTCTTCAAAAAATTAAAAATAGAACTACCCTACGACCCAGCAATAGCACTACCAGGAATTTATCCAAAGGATACAGGAGTGCTGACTCATAGAGGCACACGTACCCCAATGTTTATAGCAGCACTTTCAACAATAGCCAAATTATGGAAAGAGCCCAAATGTCCATCAACAGTTGAATGGATGAAGATTTGGTTTATATATACAATGCAATACTACTTGGCAATGAGAAAGAATGAAATCCTGCCATTTGCAACGACGGGGATAGAACTGGAGGGTATTATGCTGAGTGAAATAAGTCTGTCAGAAAAGGACAGATATCATATGTTTTTACTCATATGTGAAACTTGAGAAACCTAACAGAAAACTGTGGGGGAAGGGTTGAGGAAAAAATAGTTACAAACAGAGAGGGAGGCAAACCATAAGAGGCTCTTAAATAAATAGGGTTGATAGGGGGTGGCAGGGAGACGGGAAAATGGGTGATGGGCATCGAGGAGGGCGCTTGCTGGGATGAGCTCTGGGTGTTGTATGTAAGCGATGAATCATGGGAATCTACCCCCAAAACCAAGAGCACACTTTGCACACTGTACGTTAGCCAACTTGACAATAAATTATATTAAAAAAAAATTCTTCCTGTCCCACCTTCCGGCATCCCTTATCCCCTTTTCCAGCTTTATTTTATTTCATAGCACTTCTCTAGTATATCATGTAGTTTACTTATTTATCCTGCTTGTTGCTTTTCTGGACCCAAATGAATGTAAATGTCACAAGGAAAGAACTTTCCCCCCCTGCCTTGCCCCCCGTTTTCTTTATTTCTGGATCTCCAGCTCTTAGTACAATGTTTGTCACATAACGGACATTTGACAAACATAGGTTGAGGAAATGAATGAATCTGATAGGTAAAAACTTAATCACCTTTTACGTGCATTTTTTTGATTTTCAGCAGGTGGAAATTTTAATGATCTTGGCGTAGAGAGGCCTTTCTGAGCTTAAAAATAAATTCACAAAGCATGAAGGAAAAAATGATAAACCTGACTGACTACAAATTTAAAACTTCTGCATAGAAAAAAATTACTATCGCAAACAAGATCGACAAATAGGAAATCTACTTGCAATACATATTTCAGAGAAAAGGTTAATAGACCTAATACACAAAGAGTGCTTACAAATCAATAAAAAAGATGAACACTGTAATGGAAAAATGACTGGAGGAGAACTGGCCACTCACAAACAAGAAATACATGGATGTATCTGAAAATGTTTACCATCATTGTACTTTTTCTTAAATGTGCCTTCCTTAAATCAAAGAGAATTTTCATTTCCTCTTGCTTTCAATTTCATCCTCCCTGAATTTAATTTCCAAGAAATACTTTCTTATTTTCTCTAACAACCATGGTGTGTTTCCAGCTGCTTTTCCCTTAGCAAATAGAGCCCCATATCCTGTCTCCCTCGGTTTTATAATTGCTTCCCCCTCCTTCTCCCTCTTTGCCCTCCAAAATACTCTATTATCATGGGCAAAACTCCCCAGAGCTATACTGCTGGGTATGATGCTCTCCCTCACCATCGAAAAGGAATTGGAATGTGAGGACCAGTGCCATGCTTATATATTTAGTAGCAGTTCTATTACAAATATTTCAAATCACACAAAATGTGCAGATTTGCTATTTCAACAACGATAAAGACCTGCTTGACTTGCATAGCATTTAATGAGCAGTGTGCCAGGAATGCTGATTGACAGTATTTGGCTGTAGAATCTCTTAAGCTTGTTTTGCACGAAGTTTGTAAACGTACGCTCTAAAATTACTTTTCTTTTGTGCATGCCAAGTGCGGTACCCTTGTCTCATTTTGGAATGAGCATTGTGTCCTATGTGGAATCACTCCAAAGACAAGGAGAGATGAAATGGGAGAGAATCATTAAGCGGGAAACACAGGAGTGGAAATAAGTAGCAAGCAGAATGAACAGACACTACTAAGGCTGAGGATGTTTCTGAGACTTTGATAATGAGAGAACCCCCTGGCAGACACCCACTCTCCACTTTAATTGGGCTACCCCAGTGTTCCCAGATGAAAAGTGTGATAAACAGAATAATCCCACCATCTCCCTCCGCCACGTGTCCACGTTTAATCCCCAGAACCAGTGGGCGTGTTGCTTTCGATGGCAAACGTGATTAAATTAAGGATTATCAGATGGGGGAGATTATCCTGGGCTATCCTGGTGGGCCCAATGTAATCACAAGGGTCCTTTTAAGTAAAAGAGAAAGGCAGGAGAGTCAGAATCAGAGAAGCAGAGATTGGTGTGTGTTGTGGTTGCTGGCTGGGGAACACCTGCCAAGGCACACAGCCAGCCTCTAGAAGCTGAAGAAGGCAAGGGAACAGATTCTCCCTTTGAGCCTCTGGAAGGGACACAGGTCTGCCAACACCTCGGCTTTGGTCCCAGACGACCCATTTTGGACTTCTGACCTCCTGAACAATAAGATAATAAGTGCTTGTTGTTCCAAGCCACTGTTGTGCTTTGTTGCGGCAGGAAGAGGAAATTAACACAAAGAGAGTACATCCTGTTTTGTTACCTCACTGCTTTTGCTCATCTCTAATGTCAACTTGGAGAATCTGGAAGGTGCGATGGGAAGGGAAGCTCCTCTCAAACGTGCCTTCCGTTCGGGGTCACGCCCGAGACCCACAGGTGCCAAGTCTGGCTGCCCAGCAGAGGCACCTGTGGACGTTTTAGAAACTACCGTGCTCAGCTCTTCCCCATATCTGCGGAATCATCCTCCGGCACTGGGGGGTCTTGAATACTTTGCTCTTAGGTTCCCGAGGTGACAGTGGGATTTGGAAACAGGGTTTCTGGTAGCGGTCGCTGCAGCTGCTGGTGCCCGAGCTGTCTTACCTGCAGGCAGACCTTCCCCGAAGGAGCGTCCTTTGGATGCACAGGAAATCCACTGTCCTCGCCCCCATCACATCTGCAGAGCAGCCCAGGTGAAGCAGCTGGAGAACTTCAAGCCTAAACATCCCTCCACAACCCACTCAGATGAAGTGCATGTTGAGAGGGGTGCTGGTCTTACTGCCTTCAGGAAGATTTGAGGATGAAGTGTTTTTCCATCTCGGGTGCCTGGCTCTGCATTACATGTTTAGATTCTCTCCCTTCCTCCCTGCCTCCCTTTCTTCTTCCTTCCTTCCTTTTTAATTAGAAAGGACAGAAGACAAGAGCGTGTAAGTACATAAAAATTATTATGTTATTATTTTGAGAGAGAGAGAGTGCTCACAAGCCGGGGAGAGACAGAGAGAATCTCAAGCAGGCTCCACACCGTCAGTGCAGAGCTCAATGTGGGGCATGAACTCACAAAGCGTGAGATCATGGCCTGAACTGAAGTTGGATGCTTAGCCAAGTAAGCCACCCCGGTGCCCTGTGGCAGTACTGTTATTTAAAAGGAGCAGTTCTCTTCAGGGTTGTCACTGGTCAGGCTCAGTCCAGGACAATGCAAGGGAAGGGTGGTCAGGAATCTGGCTCCATGCATACTCCTGTGTAACATCACCATGCTAAAAGAACTTAGTGATAGGGAAGAAAAATGGAGAGTTGCACAGATTATATTAAAATAAGTCCTGGATAAATTGACCCCTCCCTGTTTCAAAGATGCTGAGGTCAGATCTGCATGAGAAGAGCTCCTTGCCCTCTCTGTGCGTGAAGCACAGGGCTTGGAAAGCACAGGGTGATTCTGTTGCTACTCCGTGGCTTCCAGGAGCACTGGGGAAATGAGAAGCCTTGTTTCCAGAGGGGAACCCAAGCACGTAGAGTGGAGGCGGCACTCAGTGCCTTCCAGGGAGGGGACAGGAAGAAGGGTTTCCAGGATGAGTATAAGGGCTGGTTTTAGTGCCTGGCCAGGGACCTGCAGGGCTTACCAGCTTTACAGAATTGACCCAATCAGTGTAGACATGTTTAAGGATAGTTTAGAAACAAGGCACTGGGAAATTTAGGATGAGGAAAAATATTCCTAGGATTGTCTTTGGTTCAGGAAAAAGGCCAACTGAAATCCTTCTAGATTTGTAACCTATGTTTTCATTACACTGAAAGCTTGCCTACTTTTCCTTTATCCGAAGGACAGCTGTACTTTTCCTTTCTCCAAAACTTTAATTCTTGGGCGAGTCTTTGAAGAAGGATAGAAATGGGAAAAAAGTATGGATTTTATTGGAAGCTCCCTAGGTATGTTACTTATCAAAGTGGATGAACGTGTTATTATCATTTTCCACCTTGAGAACTATTTATTTGCAGGCGAGAAGGACACATTTGTTGGTTGATGGTTCTGTTACCATGGAAACATATAAATAAAAAATAAGAAAAATGTGTTAATCCATTAATTTTTAGGTCTCCTCCACCAACCTGCCATTCCCCCTGAGGTGTGGCACGGCAAAATGAAAACATAACCCTGACCCAGGTCATTGTTCCAAGCAGTGCTGTGTGGGGAGCAAGGCCAACCCCTCCTCTTCTCTCTCTGCTGCCTCACAGCTTGGCCGGATATGCATTTTAAATGCCACACTTTTATTGTGAACAGTTTGCCCTGGGTACGTATGGAAAAAGCAAAGCACATCGCCTGTGGGACTTGGATGAATAGACATGGGAAAGAGACATCGTGCGGGATGGAATTGGTGACCAGTCCACAGTCCAGATTTCCAAATAGTTGCTTTATCCAACCCTTGAGATGTTATAATTAGCTATGCCCTGCCTTTCTTGTGGGTATAATATGGTAGATATTGGGATGGCGGGAAGATACTTAAAAAGTTTCAAATAGTACCGATTCCAGGATTATTTCTGTGCTCCTATTTAATGTCCTACTTAATTCACTTACTTGGAGACACTGTATTATGTGGAAGAGGGAGTTTACCGTGGTGCTTAGGATAGGAACAGGCTTTGGAGCAAGGCACACCTGGTTTTCCATTCTTGTTCTACCTCTAACCAGTTAGGTGACTGCATCTCTGTAGGCCTTGACTTCACCGTCTGAAAAATGGGGATAATAATTCTTGCACCACTGTGATTTTAGGGACATTTAGTGAGATAATACTGCCTGTGTGCCATGCTCAGCCTCCTGCTGGACTCTCAGCGAGTCCTTGGTACAGTGTGGCTATGATTCTAATCATGACTGAAATAGACCAAACGTGTCATTCAGCTTGCAACACTTCACGTGGAAGGGAGGAGTCTCCTTCCACAGCAGCAGGATTCACGGGGCCTCTATATTCCTCAGAGAAGGGCCCCCAAATCCATGCTCTTTTGTTTATAGCTTTATTGGAAGCCAGTTAAGCACCACCATATTTCACTTTAATGCCAAGGTAAATTTGAAAATATTTCACTGAATTATCCTTGCATAAACGTTTGCTCTCTCTCTTTTTCGTTCGTTCAAGAAATATTTATTGCATGCCTGTTATATGCCAGGCCCTGTGCTAGGTGCTGGGGATCAGACAGTGAATAAGGTAGAAATGGCTGTGCACTTAGGAAGGTTACAATGTGGTGGGGAGACACACACAAAAGACCAGCGGACAGGCAATTGCAAGGCAACACATTCAGTGCTGTGGAAGGAGTAAGGTGCTACCGGAGAATTTTGCTGGGGTGCTGAACCCAGGTTTTGGGGAGTTGACTCTGGAAGTGGGATCATTTTTAAAAATTTATTTATTCTTGAGAGAGAGAGAGAGAGAGAGAGCGAACAGGGGAGGGGCAGAGAGAGGGGGGGAGAGAGAGAGAATCCCAAGCAGTCTCCACGCTGTCAGCGTGGAGCCTGATGCAGGGCTTGAACCCACAAACTGAGAGATCATGACCCGAACAGAAATCGAGTCCGATGCTTCACCGACTGAGCCACCCAGGCGTCTCTGGAAGTGGGACCATCTTTAGAGCCATTTCAGGGCTGGAGGTCTATTCTGGGCTGCCCTGAAGTGCTAAGAATCCATTCCTTTCAACCTTTACTCATTCATTCACTCACTCACTCACTCATTCAGTGTTTATTGAGTGCCTATTAGTTCCCATGTCTGTGCCAAGCACTGGTGAAACTAGAGTGAAACAGACATGCACAGTCCCTTCCTTTATAGAGTGTTCAGTGGGTGCTGTAGAAATGAAGAGAAGAATTACCCAGGATGGAGAAGTGCGGGAAGCTCTGAGATGGGCCAGCAGGGGGAAGTCACCCCTCTGGGGGAGGGGCTTGCGTCTGAGCCAGGACCTGCGGGAGAACAGGAATCAGGTGAGGGAAGAGAAGGGCAGAGTGCTCCCGTGCAGGGCCCCAGCACAGCGTGCGGTGAGCGACAGCCTGGCCCTCACGAGGAAGGAGAAGGTCAGAATGGCTGGAGAGTAGAGGCAGACTAGGAGAGGCTAACCCTGGAATTAGCTAGAAGCCACAGGGCAGCCCTGGCTGGAGGGAGGCATGCCAGTCCTTCTGACCCGTTTTAGGCAGGGTGGACTTGAGACCTGATTCGCCCGTCCCACCCCACCACTGCTTCAGGGTTTCTTTGGTTTTCAGTACGGTTGGGATTAAGTGAGGCTTTCTCCAGGGATTTAAGAGTTTCCTTTGTGCGGGATGCTACAATGTGTTGGCAGACCCCTCTTGGGGACTGAAGGTCTTGCTCCCCACTTTGTAGGTGCTGCTGATGGGAGAGCTCTCGCTTCTAGTTCATCCTGGAGGTTGCATCAGTGGAGGAGAGCCACCCCAGCCCTTTCCCAGGGTGGTCCACAGCCACTGATGGAGGGGCCTAGGAGTGAGTACAAAGGTTCAACCACCTCACCCCGACTGAGCACAACTCTGCAGGGTCGTCCCAGCCCCCGCGCTCCCTGAGGGGTTGGCTGAGGTCTCCCCTGGCATTTCCTGGTTGCTCAGTGTCTCCCTCTGCTCACCCAGGCTGCCCTTCTGCAGGTGGTATGATCCCAAGGGCACCCCTTAACATATGTTCTATCTCAAAGTTAGCTTCCCAGAGAACCTAACCTGGGGCCCCCTTAAAATTCATCCCCTATGAGATCAGGGCACAGATATATGAACACCACTTAATAAAGACAGACTGATTTTCAGGAAAGCCAGGATTTGGTTATGACCTGACAGAATTTGCCGGTGAGAAGAGGGATCATTCAGTCACAGTTAGAGAGAGCAAAGTGGGTCACAGAAATCGCCCCTCCTCAAAATCTTGTCTAAGGAAGACTCGGCCAGTTGAAATCTGGTCTGATTCACAAGGCCATCCGTCCCTGTTGTGGACCTAGATTCCTTGATAAGCTACCATCATGAGATGCTATTAAACCTGCATCTA
Organism: Prionailurus bengalensis; assembly: GCF_016509475.1. Taxonomy (NCBI): domain Eukaryota; kingdom Metazoa; phylum Chordata; class Mammalia; order Carnivora; family Felidae; genus Prionailurus; species Prionailurus bengalensis. The sequence continues at coordinate 87,586,025 of NC_057344.1, forward strand.
AGAGCATATATTCTGATTTCCTGTTCACCAACCCCCTTCTGATTATGGGCTGACTTCGTCTGCAGGGCAGCCTAAGGGAAGATTTAGGTAGATAAGTTTCCACTATGGTTCACATAGCAGGTCTAATTTTTGTTTGGAATTAACACTTTGGGATTCCGGTTTTATAAATCATCGTTATTCTTCATCTATCTCTGAGGTGGACTTGGGTCCAGTCTTGGTGTAGTGGAGAAATTGGGCCTCTGGCTGGAAGGATCTAGACTCTGTGGAGACAGGCAGTTGACCTTTCCCAGGAAGCAACACACTAAATCCCCGTGCTCTGAAAAACCCCCTGCATTTTTTTTTTTAAAGTCCACACCCATATTTTTGAGTCTCTTTGGACTGATTTTTTTTTTTTTTTGCATTGTAGGCTTAAATTTAACTGACTGCTTTTCTTCAGCTCATAAATGAAAGGTATTTTAGCTGTTGTTTATATTCAGGGGATGTGGCTGTTACAATCTCATGGATCTCTTCTAGTACATATATATTTCTTAAAAAGAGGTTTAGAGCAAGAAACTGCATATCAGAGTGATGGGTGAAGGGTTGGGGGCCAGTGGACAGGATTTGAATTCGGGATCTGCCGTTGAGGTGCCCTATGGCTTGGGAAGGTTACTTGTCTGCCTGTGCTATACAATCTCCTTATCAAGTTGCTAGGGGGCGATGAAAGTGAAGTACTCACAACTGTGCCTGGCCCTTGGAAAACACTCAGTAAGTGAAAGCTACTATTCTAAATTTATTTATTTTTTAATGCTTATTTATTTTTGAGACAGAGAGAGACAGAGCATGAGCAGGGGAGGGGCAGAGAGAGGGAGATACAGACTCTGCAGCAGGCTCCAGGCTCTTCGCCGTCAGCACAGAGCCCGACGCGGGGCTCGAACCCACAGACCGTAAGATCATGACCTGAGCCGAAGTGGGAAGCTCAGCTGACTGAGACACCCAGGTGCCCCTGAAAGCTACTGTTCTAGAGAAGAGGTGTCACAATTATGCACGTAGCAGCCATTTCCACTGTGCTCCATAAGCTTTGCGTCCAGGGGTCTCGTATGCTTTTTAAGTGTTAAAACAAGTAAAACCTCAGTGCTCCCATCCCAAATAGGTTTCCAATTTCTCTTAATACAAAAGGCAGTACAACAGATTTCTCAGTTCGTCCCCACATCGGAGAGTCAGGTCAGACCCAAGGGCTGGAGCAGCAGAGCCTGTGAGCGTCGGTCGCCAGCAGCTGGGAGAACTCTCCAGCAAATGTGCAAACGTGGTAAGTTTGTGGCATGTGACATCCTTTTCCCTCTCCATCTCTCCCCAGTTGCATTTTTAAAAGTAATGCAGTTAATTTTCATGAGCATTTTAAGCTCAAATTAGATCTCATATTGTAAACACTGCAGAAGCTGGGAAAGATCTTGTTAACAAAAGCAAATTACTAAACTACCACAAATCTGAATCAGACCCATAGAATTCAAACTGAGACGAAGTACATGCCCACAAAATTCATGCCGGTTCATTTCTGCAGGATTAAAGTAAATGCTGGCGCTCTAAGCTGCCAGCAGATCTGTGACCATGGCATCTAATTGTAGCTTCCTTTAAACCTTGAACAGGTCAATGGAGGCACGATGATCTCAGGGATAATTTGTCTTTCATGTATTTCTGTGGTGTGATATATAATCCCTTGCTGAAAAGGGTCCTTGTGGGTGTCAGTTTCTGTTCCTACCTGTAATAGAATAAAGAACTGATAAATAGGTGATTCTTTATATCTATCCCTTTTGTCCTGCATAATGTGGGCTAAGAGATGAGCTCACCTCCATTAAAGGCAGCAATGGGGGCGTTCAACCCATAAATGATTCTGGGTTCCTCCATGTCGTGATTGGACTCAAAAGTGTGTGCAGATGCATTTGAAATCTTGCTACACTGTAACGACAGTGTTGACTAGCCAGAGAGCTGTTTTCCACTTTGCATCTTAAGCCCTGCTTTCTCTGTTTGCTCTTGAGGTACGTATGCACCTCCAAGGGGGTGGAGTAAAGGGATCTGAAAAAGCAGTTATGCTCTCTTGAGATGCAAAAGCCAGGGAGGGGGAAGAGCTCATTTTCTCTGTGTCTGAACATGTTAGAAGTCCCGTGCTGAAGTGCGGACAGTCAGACAGTCCTGTTTTCACATGAAAACACGTAGCATAGCAGGTACAGAGCAACACCCTTCCCTGCAAATTTCATGTGTGCTAAGAATGGACCCAGTTTCTGTCCTCTTGACTTTATAGCCTGTCTTTGCCCACCTCGGCCCCAGGCTGGTCGTAGATGTGAAGTCCTGAGGGACTGGAATGCTCCCAATAGCAAAAGTGTGGGGAACCTTAGTCAGGTGTTGTGGTCTGGTGTCATTTCGGGGAAAATCTCCCCTTAAGCCAGGAACATCTCCCCGTGCCCCTGCCCAGTACCCAGGGCTCCATCTCTGCAGGGCACCCATGGCAACTATTTGCTGGGACGCAGCGGAACCAAGCTTCACGAGCCTCCGAGCGTGAATGTGCGTCTCCACGTGTCCTGGCTCCCTCCCCCGACAGGCAGGAGGCACTCTTTGGCTCTGGCTGCCTCACTCCTCAGCTCCCTGTATCCCTCTCAAGGCCTCTCAAGGCCGCATGGCACAAATACCTCCCCCTGTTCGGAAATCCATTTACCTCCATTTTCTCTTTCCGACCTCCCTCCCTCCAGTTTTCTTTCTCTTCTGACCATTCTATCATTCAGATAGACAAATAGCCCACATGTAAGCTATCATGTAAGTAAATATGAGAGACCACTGGAAAGGTTCAGCGATTGTGGAGAAATAATAAATAAAACTTCAAGGTGCCGGTGGCCCTTGACTTCTTTTAATAAAGTGGGAGGGGTGGGCTTGGCTGATGGAAGGAGAAGGGAGGTACTGGGTTGAGGAAGATGGGTCCAGGGATGGGAGTTGTGGTCCAAGAAGCGTGGGGTTGCATGCCAGCCTCCAGGGTTATTTAGCCCTGTGAGCTTGGGAAAGTCACGACAGCACTCTGGGACTCCAGCTTCTTACCTGTAAGATAGGGATAATCGTACCTGGCTTCCGTGGTTGTTATAAGGATTATAATCAATGAACTCAGCAGATATTGATTATTGTGTGCTGATCACTGTGCTAGGTGCCAGAATGAAACAGTCCTAGTCTTTGCCTTCTAGGAACTTCCAGGGGGAGAGAGAGACAAATAAGTGAAGAAGTGTATAATGAAAACTGTATAGGGTTGTCTGGGTGGCTCGGTTGGTTAGGCATCCGACTTCTGCTCAGGTCGTGATCTCACAGTTTGTGAGTTCGAGCCCCACGTCGGGTTCTGTGCTGACAGCTCAGAGCCTGGAGCCTGCTTTGGAGGCTGTGTCTCCCTCTCTCTCTGCTTCTCCCTTGCTCACATTCTGTCTGTCTCTCTCAAAAATAAATAAACATTAAAAAAAAAACCCAACAACCCTGTATTATGAGCCATGGAGGATGCAACAGAATAATTGCATGGGTGGTTTTTACAGAGGGGACTGAGAAACTTCCTGAGGATGTGGTAATGTTTGTGTGGCACTCATCGGCACAGAGTAAAATGAGCTCTTTCTTGGTAGTTTATTGTATCTGGGGGACACCCACACGAGGACGGGAGAACTGGGGGGGGGGCTGTGTGGGGGCAGCAGGGATTGTTGTACCAGTGGACCTTCCTGCTTTCCCAGCATGCCCTTTTCTTCCTAAGTGGATAAGTTCACGTGCAAGCTTCGGGAGGAGAGATCCGCTCTGGAGCTGCTGGTTCACTACGTGTCTGTCCTTGACCAGAACACTCTCTCTCTCTGCCCTTAGCCTGCGGTCTGCCATTGTGATGAGGCGAAGCGGGTGCCAGTAAAACATCTCAAAACTTGGAAAGAATGCAGCAGTTGTGGAGGAGATATTAATAACATGGTTACTGGGCTTTGAATTAGGGAGGGCTTTTCCTCAAGTGCTCTGAGGAGAGGTGGTAGTGGGGTTTGGCATTATTTTCTCTCAGGAGAGGGAAAAAAAGAACACAGAAGCATTGCAGGTATTTGCTGGAAGTTTCGTGGATAGAATCAGCCAGGCCTTCCACGGAGGTCCTGGTCACCAGTTCAGAATGTTGACCACCAGGCCATCAGAACCATCCTCCGGGATGCCAATACCCAAATATCTTCTCCTGTGGCTCCTTCCTCCTTGTGACCTCCAGGCACAGCCAGCCTGTGCCTCTGGAGGAGGTCCTGTCCGGGTTTCTTGTCGCCTCCCTACCGGGGTTAGACAGGGCTGCACTCTCTTCCCGTGATAGTCAGTTAGAGGGCTGGAAAGAAAAACGGAGAGATTTTCTTGGCAGCCATGACTTCTTAATCATGACATTAATTTAATATAAGGAGGTCAGAGGCCGAATGTTTTAAAAGGCCAGTCTCTGGTGTAGCCCGGATTATAACCAAGGTAGGAGATTTTTGTTGTTGTTGTTTTGTTTTGTTTGAAGGTTTAGGGGGACCAGGACAGGAAAGGGTGAATGGCCAGGGTTTTCTGTGGAATTTTCCTGAGAGACCTTGTAAGCGGTGGATTAATGCCGTGGTCAAAAGTGGGTGTGGCAGAGGCAGGCCTCGGGAGCCTCAGGTGAAAGGTGGTAGGACAGATCAAAGGCTCACTCGGGATGATTATTATTTTTACATTTGGTTCAGAATGGACAAACTAACTGCTGAACCCATGGTCAGAAAGCTGGCAACCCATTAGGGATGATTAGAAGCAATCTCTCTCTATTATTCCTAATGAGATGGACACAGCCTCATCTTCTGTATTTATTGCTCAGAGAGAACTGAGGGTTGTCTCCCTCTCTCTCACTCAGAGCCGGAGAGCGTCTGCCACACTGGGCCCGCTCTGGGCTGCTGCACAGGCTGCAGGGCCTTTCCCTCCTTCCCGACCTGAGCCCAGAAGACAGATGATTTGTTTGTCTGACTGCCCGAGTGAGTCCCTTGCTGCCTCTTCATTTTCCACCTTCTCTCCCTTCCAAACACCCTTCCTCCTCCTGGCCGGCTCCCAAGATATCGTTAATCTAAAAAACAAGAAAACAAACTTGAATGGAAAAACAAAACCGAAACTCTTTGGGAAGTGAAACTTTTACGGAAAGCCGAAGCTTCCGGAAGTGTAGTCTTTCCGTGAGGCTTGGGGAAGACCGAAATAGTCTTTACAAACCATTTGCAGGGCTTCCCCCTTTCAAGTATCAGAGTAAGTGCTTGCGTATCAGGGGCCCGCCCAGGATCTTGACGGTAAAAGAGAAAGGTGTCTGATACCCCTTTCACACTGGGGCATCGCACCCCCCTGTGCTCTTCCGGAGCTAGCCTGGAAAGAGTTGCTATTTAAGAGTCCGGTTCAAAGGCAGGGTTTCCTGCAGTGTCAGGCCCCTAGGGTCCCGTCTCGGTGAGGGCCTGGACACGGTCTTCCCTCTGTGGGGGGAGGTCTGTGCTCTGTGATGGCTCCCCCTCATGCTTATTTCCCTCACGGTCCTCCACGACTGGGAGGCGCCTGCCTCCTCCCATTTGAGAGGAATCCAAAGATCAGAGGAAATGGTGACACAGTTAAAATGGCCGCCAAGTCAGTCTACGTGAGCATTTTCCATCATTACAGTGCGCTGGGTGATGAATCCTTAATAAGTTTTCTATAAAAAAATACAATGTCCAGCGTTACTTGTTTTTGCTTTTGTTTTTGTTTTGCTGGTAATAGGCACCCATCGCTATAAAGTATGGGTCAGATTTTAATTATGCCCGGGCAAATCATCAGCTTGGAGTGTTTGCCCCCATCTGGTGTATTGTCAGTCTTTGAGACATGGAAAATGGTAGACATAATTCCTCCCAGGAGAGACTTGGTGACTGTACTGGTGTCTTATTGCTGCTGTAGTAAATTATCACAACCTTAGTGGCTTGAAAAACCCACAGATCTATTATCGTAGAGTGTTGGAGGTCTGAGGTCCAAAATGGGTCTCATAGACTTAAAATCAAGGTGCGTTCCCTGGAGGCTTGAGAGGAGAAGCTGCTTCCCTGTCTTTCCAGCTGCTGGAGGCTTCCTCAGTGCCTTGGATGGAGGCCAGCGGTCTCTTCACTCTTGCTTCCGCTTCCACCAGGGCCTCTCCTCTGAGTGACTCTCCTGCCTCCCTCTTAGAGGGACCCCTGTGATTCTAACGAACCCACCAGATAATCTAGGATAATCTTCCTATCTCAAGGTCCTTGACTTAACCACATCTCCAAAAGTCCCTTTTACCATAGACGATAACATAGTCACAGATTCCAGGGGTAAGGATGTGGACATTTTAGGGGGAACTTTATTCTGCCTATCACAGGAACAAAGGGCAAAAGCGGCCTAGGAAATCAGTTTTTATAAATAAGCAATAACCATCACGTGTTTGGATTCCCCTTTCCCTCTCTTTTCTTGAAACAATTGTTTTCGGTCCCATATGGGCTTGGAAATGGCAAAAGCATTAATTGAATTCCTGTTCAACTGTACCCTGTGATTTATTTCATGTGTATGAAAGTATAGTAGTTTTGTAGGATGAAAAATTTACTTTCTAATCTTTTAAAGGTCAAGTGGCAAAGAGAACTAGTTTTAAATGCAAGTTACCCACATGGAGCTGTTGCAGAGAGCTATAAAGTGGTATGGATTTTCAGATGTGACATGGGCCAGATGCAAATGGAGGAGAATTGACTAAGATATTAGCTGATTTAGGAAAATTCAAATCCTACCTGTGGGAGAGCACTTACATTCATATATATTTATTGTAATTCATTAAAAGAACCCTTGTCTTCTAAACTGTTTTGTCATTAAGTTTGCAATTTGCTTCTCTTTGCAGCCAGACATAAATGCCGAGAGCCAACCTCTGTGGTAAATTCTGGTCCTGGGCTTCTCTTTGCTGTCAGTGGGCACTGGTGACTTAGAGCCCACTTTCCCAGATGTATTGAAATTCTATATTAAGTTAAAGGATGCTCTGTAATATTCGATCTCTCCCAGAACAAACAGACCTGACGTGGTCCCGGTATCCCTCTTCAGAATAACCCAAAAGGTGCTTCTCTTGATGTCATTCAAGATTTTAGATCATCCTCTAGAGACGTTGCTCTTGGTTATCAGCTTGACCTCGCGGCATTTCTAGATTCCCACGTCAGTCTGCTCTTCCTGTGGTGTGGGCGTGAGGGAAATTTCTTTTCGTGACTGGTTTCTCTGGAGAGCCCAGCCTGATACAGCTGAGTCACGGTCTTCCCCGAGGATGGGCTGCGAAACAGAGATCTGCCTCCTTTGGCTCTTTCTGCAGGTGACCCAGTGATAGCTGAGTGGCTGGTCAGCAGAGCTGGTAGACCCTCTTTAAGCTTCCTGCTGATTCCTTGAGGCAAAAACATAACCCTTTTCCAAGCCTTGCTGTTTCCTCTGGTGGCTTAGTCAAGCAATAATGGGAAACAATGAAATACAACCTGTTGGTGCTGGCACCCGCTCAGTCGCTTCAGCCTGTGTGGAGACCATCTGCTCTGGCACCTTAGCCCGGGCTTGGCAAGACCAGCAAACCCTTCATTCTCACCACGGCTGGGACAGACCTGATGACAAGTAGCCCTAAAATGATGACAGAGAGAGGCAGAGAAGAATAGCTTGGGGAAAGGAGGGGGGGGGGGGTGGGGGGAAGCAGGAGGCAAGACCAGGAACAGCCGTGCGGTTCAGAAGGGGTAAAAAAATAGGGAAGTGCCTTGGATTATTGGTTTTGTTTTTTATTTTTTGCTCGCTTCTGTCAGATCCTTCTCTATGAGTGCAGAGAGCTCTGTGCTCTCAAGACCGTCAAATCTTCTGGTTTAGTGAATGTTTCTGCTTAGTGCATCATTCCATGCTACTGACTGAACAGAGCTTTTCGAAAAAAAAATGGCTTTGGGGTAAGAAGTACAATTAGAAGTAATCGCCAGCAATGGCCAAGTGGTATTTATGATTTTGGTTGGCCATTATCACTGTTTACTGGTTGGAGAGGGCCTTGCGCTGCCTAATGCTATCCTTTAATTTTGTAGAAAATCAAGGAAATGTGTTAATTGGTAAATCGAAATTTTTTGTGGTTCTGTAGCCTCGCGATGTTTGAGAATGCCTGAGTAGGAAAATCTTCCACATGCAAATTGAAATTTTTTAAAATTAAATTTGACTCAGTGATTCTCAAAATTTAGTGTGCACAGGATTACCCAAGGCACGTGGTAAGATGCAGACTGCTAGGTCCTGTACTCGGAGTTTCAGATATGAAGGACCTGGATCGGGCCCCCAGATTTGCATTTTTAACAAACTCCCAGGTTATTCTGATGCAGGTGGTTGGGCTGATGGCTTGAAGAAAATGAGATCAGGCACTTGGCCGTCGCTAATCATGGCCTGAGGAGTTCTCTCACTCAGTCCTTCCTCGTGTGTTTTCACATGATGCAATTTTCTCTAAGATAGCAGTTGTGTTTTTGTGCAACACAGGAAGGGGCTTCTGCTAGTGCAGTGTATCACCTGCATTATTTTCAGAGCTTTCGGTCTCAGGTTTATTCCCGGTGCAAAGATTGAGGGATGATGTGAAATCAAATACATTTGTCTGGGAGTTGAATGTCTGTCAGACCCAGGCATTGATTTCCTGGAGCTTGAGTTCTCAGTAAACGTCTTTCCAGTGAGAATTCCAATCAGGATTCTAAAGGTTATATGCAATAGGCCTGATTTCTGAGCTTTCTCTGGGGAGATTGCTTAATTTATAAGCAAAAGGGGGAGAAATCCGCTCACTACCGACGCTTATTTTATAATCAGCACACAGTTCATATTTTAGAATAAAATGCTATGTTGATTAGTGGCGTGAACTAGGCTGAGTCATAAAATATCTCTGTGCAGAGAATCTTTAAGGATGAAATATTTGCACTTTCGAGGATGAAAAGAGAGCAAAGTGAAATCCAGGCCGAAGTGTAAGGAAGAGAAGCTTGGAAAGAAGCTTGATTTCTGCAGGTGCTCTTCCATAATACCGTCACTAGGGGGCAGCATTGCACTTTGTTGGAAAATGCTCTCCGCGGCCAACAGCCCTTTAAAAGAAAATACATCCAAGTGAGCACAACTAAAAACCAGAACATTAGCGAGAACCAGAAAACCAACAACACAGAACCCAAACTCTCTTTGTTATACTGTGCCATCTTTGCTTTTCTTGGTGCACAGAGTTTAATATTGTAGTGTTAAGACTCTCCAGGGCATACTTTATCGGTCCATTAATACACACTTAGGGGTGGTGGATAGTGCGGGGAGATTATTATTTTTTTTTTTGCCACTTTTTGTTTGGCTCTCTGATCTCTTCTCACTGTTCTTGCCTTGCTGCCAAGCAGCTACTCTCCTGTCTACTTCCCTCCAGGAAGAGACAGATTGGCAGCTGGCCGTACCTAGGTAATGTTGGTCATTTTGGGAAGCCTGGGTGATGTGTATAGAGCTGGCTGGAAAGCCCCCTCCCTTCTTGCTATGAAATCAGGCTCACGATGGGCATGATTCTGGGAGAGTCCTGGGGATTATAGTTACTTTTATGCACCCATACAAACACTTTCACGAGAGGCAAACCATCATTTTATGGAGAGTGATACAAAATGAATGGATGCTAAAATTTTACATCTTGAAAATGCACTCATATCGAGAAGGTGTGGGTGGGTTAAAAAGAAACGCAACCGTCAGCTTTAGGAATGTGATTTCTGCCCGTGCAGGGATTGTGTGTTTGTTCACCAATGTATCCCAACTTCTTAGGATAGTACATGGTGTAGAAGGCCCTCAATAAATTTGTTGAGTGAATGAATGAATTTAAACACATGTGTGATGATGGGGCCCTCCCCCTGCCTTGGTTTTGCTTTTGAGCACTTATTCTCTCTCTGATCTTTTTGGGGACTGAGGCAAGGCTGGACACCTGAAATGTCCTTATCTCAGTCTTTGTGTCATTTCTGGGCTTGTGAGATTACAACCGCCGATAGTTTCTCAAAGGAAAGTTCTAAAGCTCAGCTTCCGAGATCAACTATAAGCCCCCAATATTCTTGTTTCTCTGAAATTTGCATTTAAAGTTGCATACAATTGCAGCATTAATTACCCCATTTTTTGAGGGGGGACACATGAAGATCAGATCTGAAAATAATTTCCTATTAATGTCCTTTTATAAGGAAGTCTTTCTATTTTGCTTCCTCCTCTCCTTTCTTCTCTTGGAAGAAACAGGTTGGGAAACTTGACTTTGAACAGCAGCAAAAGTATGCACAGGGCAGGGAATAACAGGCACGATGAAGATTAATTACCCTCATTGGAATCTAGCTTGACTGGGCAAGGTGAGACAGTTCAATTATTTAATCATGTTGTAGCTACCGGCTTCCGAGGCCTTGAGTGCTGGGATAAACCTCCCTTCTCACTCAATTTATATGAGGAATCGGTCCTCAACTCACTGCTCCCAGTTGGACCCTCAGGAGGAGGGAGAGGAGCTATCGACTTGGGAAGGAGATGTTCCCATCTCTGCCTCCTCCCCGGCTGTGTCTGCAGCAAGGTCTCAGTGCTTTTGCTGGAGCCTTGCTACGAGGCTGCTCCCCTCTGTGCTTTTTCCTCCCCACACAGCTTTTTTGGCAAGAGATAGCTGCCCACTGAGCTGTGCGACAGAGCCCGCCATCAGACCGGAATATACCAGAGCAGTGAGCGCCATAGGACTTGCTGTGATGAAAGAGATGTTCTGTGTCTGCCCCATCCCATGTGGCAGGCATCACTGATCCAATGGGGCTACTAGCACTTGAGATTCAAGAACTAATTTATTTATTATTTTATTTATTATTTTATTATTTATTAATTTAATAAAGTAAATTAAAATTTCAATTTAAAGTTAAATAGTTACCTATGGTGAGTGTATACTGTTTTGCACTGGAAGACTAGACTGTACCCATAATACCAGGGGAGAGGTCTCTTTTTCATGAATTATTACTATTTTTAATGTTTTTATTTATTTTTGAGAGAGAGAGAGAGACAGAGTGTGAGTGAGGGAGGGACAGGGAGAGGGAGAGACACAGAATCCGAAACAGGCTCCAGGCTCTGAGCTGTCAGCACAGAGCCCCATGCGGGGCTCAAACCCACGGACCGTGAGATCATGACCTGAGCCGAAGTCGGATGCTTACCCCACTGAGCCACCCAGGCGCCCCAATTATTATTTTTTTAATGGAGCTTACCATTGTATTATAGGGAGAGGCTGGTCTGCATCACAGTCCCGCTGTTGTTAATGTCGTGTTTTTCCTTTTTCTCCCCCTTAATCTCATCTTATCATGCCCTCTTGTTTCTCCATGTTCCTCTGCTGCTTTTGCGTTGGTCATGTCACTCCTCATTAGCATCTGAGGAGGGACAGGAGAATGGAATGGGACATATTCTGCCTTGGTTCCTTGTTTCCTGGGGGCGGTGGGAAGTCTTAATCACAACGGAAACTACGTTCGAAACCAAATGAGTTAGGTGGGCTCATCTTCTCCGGGCGCTTGAGTATTGTTTTCTCCATGGACTTGGCCATGGTGATGCCACCTCCTTAGCATTACACAGCATGGCACTCGAATGCTATTTCGTACAGATTGTCAAAGTTGTTCAGAGACCTGTTGAGAGTTTATCTATCAAAACGAGCCCCTTAAAAAAATGACCTTATGAACCAAAGGTCAACAGTCACAAGCAGACACAATAAGAAAGGGAGAGAACATGAACTGTCACATATGTAGCAATGAAAGACAATCCCTAAGCTATTCTCCCAGTCATCCAGGTTGCGTGATGGAATAATAATGACTTCTGATCTTCTCTATTCTCCCACCTCCAACCTGCCCCCAAGCTGATCAGCTCAATATCCTCCTGCTGCCTCCACCACGCTGACGCTTGGGCCTGTGTACCTCATGCCCTAGTTACTGAGACTATACAAATTAGAAGAAAAAAAGAATGAGTCTGTGAAATCACTCTCTTGGTTCCTGCAGTTTATACTGGCTAGTTAATTTGAGACTTAGCTTTGGTCTCTCAGAGTGACAGAAACAGCAGCCAGTCTGCTGTTGTACAAGCAAGTGCATATAGCCTCATTGCTAACACCCTTGAAAAACGTCCCCAGAAATGCAGCTCACGGAGAGAGTTCTTTAAATTAAGCGAGATTTGTAAAGAGCCCATTTACTGCCTGACTTAGAGTCAAATCCTGTGGCAGAATGGAATTTGCGGCTAGCTGCCAGTGAGCAGAAAACAGCTTGGGTACCAAACCGTGAGCCTGGGAGTGGCAGGGAAAGGAATGATGTTAGAACAGAAGGCATCCTGAAGTCTGAAAGGAAAGAAAAATCAAAACAGAAGGAAGTGTCTAGGAGCCAAGTACAGATAGGTTGTCCAAGAAAGTTGAGATGCGGAGCACGAAGACAGAGAGAGAGAGAGAAAAAGAATTAAGAAAGGAGAGTTCACGGAAGAAAAGATGGAGTTAGAGGAAGAGAAAGAGAAATTATCTGGGAAGAGAGAAGTTGTTTTCCTGCTTTATATCATTAAAGAGACATGGCTAAGAATCAGGTTGTTTCAGTAGGCAACCAGGCAGTAGTGAGTCACCGGGCAAAATTGCTTCCCTACGTAGGTGTCAAGTTCTGAGTTTATAAGTGCAAATAAGCAAGCCATCAAACAACCAAACAAACCCTATCCTTATACTCTGCTCTCTCTAGGTTACCGTTGCTTTTAATAGAATTTTTTGGATATTCCAGTACAGTTGATTTTGAATCTCTTAGAGAAGAATTTAAATAGTGATGAGAATTTAAATTCTTAGAGGAGAATTTAAATAGTGATGGGTTTCTCTATAGCCAGCTTACTTCTCATGGCCTCCCGTCCAAAAGCTATACCTCCTCATTTTCTCCACGAATGAAGACACCATGAAAAAAACCCACAAAGACACCATGACTGATTGATATCCAACTGCAAAATGTTAACTTGCTTTACATCTCAGGACTCTTGTGTTGGGAGCTCTAAAACCTCCTGTGAAGCTTAGTGAGAATATAGTTGCCTGGACCCCATCCCCGGGGATTTGGATTCTCAAGAGAAGGCGACATCTCTAAGAGAAACTCAGGTTGGGGAAAGTGGGAACATGGGATCAAGCTGTAACACATACAAATTTTAGGGCTTAGAGGATGAGGCAATCTGATTTGATGCCAGTTACAAATCCTCCCCAAAAGACAGTCTCATGGAGGGACATCGGTTTGATTGAAAATTAAGGATCAAGGAAATAGAGGATGGTCCATTTTTTTCCCACCGTAGTTCTTGGCTAGTACAGCCCTCTTTTTCTTTCCACTTAGTTACTGAAGCAAGAGCAAACCCCACGCTTTGAACACGTTTTAGGGATGGTCCAGCTGGGACTATATCTGTGCTCCAGATCTCTGTGGAATCTGGCTTATGGTTCCATTGATCCTCTTAGCCAGGACCCTTTCTGAGTCCTGAAAGCCCCCTTGTCAGCTTCTGTGACACTCCATGTTTCTGGAGGGATGGTCTCTGCCCTGAACCAATGTAGAAGGGGAGTAATATGTAATATGAGAGTCAGACAGACGTGGTTTCCATCCTGCTCAGCCGCTTACTCTATGGGAAAATGGCTCTCTGAGCTTCAGAGGCCTCTGCCGTGAAAATGGGTGCAATCATTATTCTTCACTGAGTTGCAATTCTTAAAGAATTAAAGTATAACAAACGCTTGGCAGAATAAGCATTCAATAAATGTGACCACCACTTGGGGGTCTCTGTCTTCTTATCTAGCAGAGACTCATCTGCCCTCCACAATGCCCGAGTTTCCTCTGCACCTTCGATTGTGTTCTTAGCAGTAAGCCTTACCATAAACCCTACCCCAGGTGGCTGTTCACGTTTGTAAGCCTTGATAGCCTTTAGATACTGAAAGTTTTGTTGTTCTTGTCATGTTTTCTGGCAAGCCTTGAGAAACCACAAGGTGCTACCCCTATGAGCTGAGGCTGGGAGGTGGCAGGTCAGCCTGGCTATGTCACCACGTGCAGAGTTGTAAGTCCTGCTAGACAAAAGAACACCAGGAGCTCTCTGGATTGCTTTGGCGGGGAAGCACAATCACTTACTTGCTGAGCGGTATTTATACCACAATTTCAAGGATTGACATGTAAAATTTTCAACTGCGCCTTGTCCTTGATCCCTCCTGGGCAATATACAAGATGGAGAGTCTGACACCCTTGTGGGAATTCAAACATGTCATAGTCAGTGACAGGCAATCATGATTCTAATGAGGGCAGAAGAATTTAATTCAATAAAAAACCTATCAGAATTGACAGTAAAAATGTAAACAGGTCCCCGATGAATAATTTTGCTGGGCCTTCTCCGCTGCTGCATTTGTTGACATAGACCATAACCAAATGTGTGAGGCAGATTCTCAAGCCTACTCCCACAGGCTGACGGGATGCCTCCACGTTAACCAGCGACATGGCGGAACTCAGCATTTTGCACCCCACCTGCTGGGGGTGGTCTCATAAAAATGGCGTTGATAGGGGTGGACAGGAGGTGTTGTTGGGGGGTGTTTATTTATTTGTCATTTTCAAGGCATTCAGGCAGTAAAAAGGAGGCTTCAGTTAGCTGCTTTGGTTTTTCCTCAAGACTCTTAGCCTATCATGCCAAATAATTGTCTGAATGTCTGCAGTTTTTTCCTTCTGTTTTAACAACCGGATTTTAAAGACTTTTCATTCAGTGAGTTTATGAGCTCTTGCCTGTTATGGCAAATTTAAATTTCACCCAACAATACACAGCTCCACTTTTAACAGCCACAATTAATAATAAGAATTAATCAGCATTATTTCTCAAGAGGACTCTGAGACACAGCTATGTCACCGTACCAATAATTCCTTGTAAAAACTGTTTTTTTTTTCCACTGTTGTTTTGTAGCGCTTCAAAGTGGAGATATTGGGATGTTTGATCTCTTCCTTAAAAAAAGACAAAGAGGGAAAAAAGAAGCCTTAGGCGAATATCCCTTACCTTCCCCCAAGTTAGGATACAGTGAAGGCACTGGTTATGAACTAGGAAGAGAGCTTCTCATTAGGCCATGGCAGCACCCTTCCGGCCTCCAAAACTGTGAGAAATAAATCTCAGTTGTTTATAAGCAACGTTTTATTCATTAATTCAGTATTACATTAGGGATAAATTTACTCTCAATACTTGCTGTTCTCTCCAGCTTTCTATTTTTAAAAGTTGGCTTCAAAATTGACCAAATCATTATTCATCTTCAGCTTTTTTGATGGGGATTTATATAAAAGAAGCAAGAGGCTCAGTGCCCCGGGGCAGGTAGTTCCTCATCTGTGGGCTTTGCACCCCCAGGAGGAGGGAGGTTGTGTCTATTACACTGTTGCAATGCATCCAGAAAGCTGTATTCTCACCAAGTGTCCTCTGTTGTGGGATCAATGCTACTTTACACACAAGTGTCATGACTATTTTTCGATATATGTAGATACCATGGGGCTAAATCTAATGTACATTTAGAGTAGTTTTTTGAGATTATGGATTTTCTTAATTGACAGGAACTAAAAGGGCAGCTCCGGTCTGTGATATTCTGTTAAAAAAAATTTTTTTTTTAATGTTTATTATTTATTTTTGAGAGAGAGAGAGAGAGAGAGAGAGCATGAGCGAGCGCACAAGTGGGGGAGGGGCAGAGAGAGAGAGAGAGAGGGAGACACAGAATCTGAAGCAGCCTCCAGGCTCTGAACTGTCTGCATGAGAGCCGGATGTGGGGCTCGAACTCACAAACTGTGAGATCATGCTCCGAGCTGAAGTCAGATGCTTAACTGACTGAGCCACCGAGGTGCCCCATGGTCGGTGACGTTTTGACGTTGCAAAAGAGACTGTTTTCATATTTAATTTTTTGTAAAGTTTATTTTTTTATTTTGAGAGAGAGAGCAAGTGGGGTAGGAGAGAGAGAGAATCCAACGCAGGCTCTGCCCTGTCAGCACAGAGCCCGATGTGGGGCTCGAACTCACAAATGGTGAGCTCATGACCTGGGCTGAAATCAAGAGTCGGTTGCTTAACCAACTGAGCCATCCAGGCTCTCCAGCTTTCATATTTTTAAATATTGGGAACTCCTGCCCTACAGTAAAGTTGGATGACCAAGTACGTGTTCGGAGAGGAAACCTAGAGTTATACCGTGAACTCTTTGGTTATGATGATGATGTCCCTGATTCAGTTTCTACACTGAAAGGAAAGATGATCTAGGTCAGTGCCTCCGGAGCCAAGGTGAGCGATGATGCCTCCTCAGAGGTCACTGGCCTTGCAAGGGCCCCCTTAGTAAGCTCTCAGTGCATCTGTGGGCATTTGCTCTGCCCACAGTGAGAGGACAGAACTAAATATTTATTGTGATTTTGTAGTGACGGAGAACAATTATCCATTTCTTGGGATTACTTTCCTGTTGCCTCATTTTTACTCATTAGTTCATTTCTCTTTTCTTGCTCCTGACTGCCTCTGACTCCACAAACTGAAGTTCAAGACCTTATAAAAAGAATTCAGTGTTGTTTCCCCAAAGCCATTCTGAAGGAAGAAGGGACAAACTCATATTTCCTCTGTGCGTGCTGTATTCTAGGTTTAAACCTTTATGCCTCTGAGCTATTGTGGTCTCCGTGATCACAGAGAGGGACTTGGGGCTTGGGGAGGGGGAACAGAACGCTGGTGGCTGCTGCAAAGGGGGTGGCGGGTCCGGGAATGAGTCTGAGGTCTGGAGATTTCTAAGACCCATGCTTTCTTTCCCTTTCTCCTTCCCTCCCCTCCTTCCTGCCGTCTTATCTCCATGACACTTCAGTACTTATTAACCACTTTGGGTTTTTGGATGGATTTACATTTGTCATGGATACGTGAGCTTTATTTTCCACTCAGGATTTCATTTACATTCTCAAAAAGGTGCCAATCTCTTGTCTTTGATTTTTTTTTTTTCCTGGCTAGGAAAATCCAAATATAGGAACTGATATTGTCAGGTTTGTGTCTTAGAAATCTACTGATGAGCTGTACTACACATATTAAAAGGTAGTGTTCTTTGCTTTGTGTTCCTAGGAAAGAGCGTGCTCCTATGAACAAGAGAAATAAACCCCAAATGCAGACTCCATCAACCAACAACTCACCTTTTGCTGATAAAATTCACCTGTGCTTTAAAAAAAATTTTTTTTTAGAGTTTATTTATTATTGAGAGAGAGAGAGAGAGAGAGAGAGAGAGAGCGAGCAAGCGTGAGCAGGGGAGGCACAGAGAGAAAGGGAGACACAGAATCCGAAGCAGGCTCCAGGCTCTGAGCTGTCAGCACAGAGCCCGACGCGGGGCTTGAACTCACGACCAGTGAGATCATGACGGGATCCAAAGTCAGACACTTCACCGACTGAGCCACCCAGGCGCCCCCAAATTCACCTGTGTTTTAATATTATCGTCCAAGGGACTAAAGTGTTGGATGCATTTACCAGGGCACCTTTTCTCTGTTCTGATCCCCCTTCCGTCTTGGAGCCCCTCTGTATGGACAGCAATGAGCAGTATATCTAAACACACTGTCAACCCCTGCTTGTGTGTCATTTCCCCTTTATTCTGTCTCTTGGTTCATCATTAATTCTGTCATTTTCCTATTCCTCGTCCACTTCGAGCCATGAACAGTAACGGACAGCTCACAAATCTGACCTTTTCTGTGTACCACATTCTTTTGCAGAAGCACTTAAAATAGTAAACAGCCACGTCCAGAATGCCCACTGGCAGCGGGGGGCTCTGTGGCTTCCTCTCACATGCCTGCGGGCCTGTTCAGTGGCTGCGCGGCCTTGACTGCACATGCCCCTCACTGAGCCCCCTGCCTGGGAGGCACCCCAGCCACATCAGTGGCCTTGGTTTTGAGTGCCTTGCACCTGCGCTGCCTGTGTGTGGTGATTTCCTGTGACCTTGCCCTCTTAGCCACTTTGCAGAGGGCGAAACTTTTGTGCTTCATAGGACAAAAATCCAGTGTCTTCCAAAGAGAAGAAGTGCACCTAAGAGGGAGGACGTGGTGTGGAGGTCAAAGTTGGGAACACCGATGTCTTTTGAGTCTCTTTGTGAGAGTCAGCGGAGCCTCTGAAGGCTGAAGGCTTTCTCTGAATAAACACTCATGAGTATAGAGTTACTGACCACAGATTCCCCAAAACCTCTGGCCCGGAAGCTCCATGGTCCCTACTCTGCACCTCCCAGGACATACCGTGTTTCCCTGCCCTGTGAGGGGCCTGTTGACCCTCTTCTCTCTGTGTTTTTCTGTTTCGTTGTCCTGGTGGCTTGGAGAAATTAGACCTTCAGCTGCCCAGGATCATTCTAGTAGCTCAGGAAAGTGAAAACTAGGAGGAAATTGGATGCCACATTTAGGAAATTGTGACCTACCTCATTGGCTGCAGCTGTGGAGATGAGGCTGGCTGGTGCCTCGGGGCGGGAGTCAAGAGTTCATTGGAACCCAGAGAAGCTCTTGGATGTCTTGGACTAATTAGCCAACCATTTCCCCCCATTTTTACCAAGGTTATTCCCTTGGATTTGTCACTATAGGGTCCCATTCTCTTTGCCTTTGGCTTCTTCTCCAGGTCCTGAAGGAGGTATAAGAACAAAGTTACGCAGGGCACCTGGGTGGCTCCGTCGGTTAAACGTCTGACTTAGTCTCAGGCCATGAGCTCATGTTTCGTGGGTTCGAGCGCCGCATCAGACTCTGTACCGACAGCTCAGAACCTGGAGCCTGCTTCAGATTCTGTGCCTCCCTCTCTCTCTGCCCCTCCCCCATTCATGCTCTCCCTCCCTCCCCCTCTCTCTCTCTCTCTCTCTCTCTCTCTGAAAAATGAATAAACGTTAGAAAAAATTAAAAAAAAAAGAACAAAGTTACTAAAGGAAAGAAAAACAGGATGGAACTGGCAGGAAGAACAAAGATGATGCACCCGCACCTGCTAGCATCATCTTTCTCTGGGTGCTTCTCTGGCTTGGGCTCCCCTTCATTGCTGCCCCTCTTTTCTTTTTCTTTTTTTTTTTTTTTAAAGGTGTAGTGTGGCCCGGAGCAGGCAGGGGAATTTATTTTTTTTTTTTTTTTCAACGTTTATTTACTTTTGGGACAGAGAGAGACAGAGCATGAACGGGGGAGGGGCAGAGAGAGAGGGAGACACAGAATCGGAAACAGGCTCCAGGCTCCAAGCCATCAGCCCAGAGCCTGATGCGGGGCTCGAACTCAGGGACTGTGAGATCGTGACCTGAGCCGAAGTCGGACGCTTAACCGACTGAGCCACCCAGGCGCCCCCTTGCTGCCCCTCTTTTCTACCTACGTTTGCTGCATGCCTGTCTGTGCTCTGGCTGGCCCCAAAGCACAAATACATTTTCTTCCTTCATTCCCCAAGGCTGCTATTGGGATATAGAGGGGAACAGATGACAGTGATATCCTAGAAGTCATTGTGAAAGAATTACAACATAGAAAAGGAAAGATAAGTGAGAGATTCGCTATCACTGCTCCTAAAGCGTGTCCTGCAGCTCTCTTGCTGTTGGGATCCACGGTCACCCATTTCGCTTTTCCTTTCCCTAGCCTCAGCCTCCTCACTGGGGAAGGACAGGGGGACTATTGTAGCAGCCAGGTAATGTCTCCCTGGGGGCTTACCGGACCACCCAAAGGCTGGATTTTAACAATGTTTGATTCCTTGTTGTCTTAGTCTCTCTTTTCATATCAGGCTTCGGGCATTTCCTTTGTAAATTAAAAAGGACACCATGATGTCCCCCCCCCCCTCAAAAAAAAAAAAAGCCCTCCAAATCTTCCCCAAAGAGAAACATGTTGCACCACCTGGAACGCAGACATAGCTATAGGCAGCTTTTAAGTAGCATTTGACAAGGCCACTGCCTACACCCTGAGCATAGTAGGGGAGACAAGAATGAAGCAGCTTTGCAGCAGAACATTATGAGCAGTGTGTGTGTGTGTTGGGGGGGGGTGCTGCTATAGGACCACACGGAAGGAAGCATTTAATTCCACGCTTCGGTCCCTGGAAGGCTTTTTGGGCTCATTTGAGCTAGGAGTCTCCCAGGAAGATAATGGGAAGACAGCATTCCAAGCAGCTAGAAGAGGATGTGAAAATCGTAGAGGCGTGTAAAAGCCTGGCAGGTTGGGGGGAACGATAGGTGTTGGCAGGACAGGACCATGGGATGGAAAGACGGGCAAGGACCACGTGGCCTGCTCAGGAGTTGATAAGTTCTCTTTCATTTGTGCTGTGAAGACTGTGGTGCATCAGGGCAGAGGATGGACCGGGCAGGAGGGAGGCAGGGGCACAGATCTGGAGTCTGCTGGGCACTGAACTCCAGTGATGAAGGCCTGATCTCCAGCAGGGCATGGAGGTGAGACAAACAGGAAGCCAAGAGACTTCATCTCTAACGCGGGGAGCTGGGGCTACCCAGCACACGCACCCGCGCTTGCCAATTTGCCCAGAACAGCGTCTGTGTCCAGCACAGAGAAGTCACCAGCGAATATGGGCTGAGTGAACGGTGCAGGTGGACAGTGGTGTCCGAAGATGTCCGTAACGGAGGTCGTCTCCTGTAAATGTGGCTGAGGAGTCTTCGCTGTGCATGGTGTGAGTGTTTGAATAAATGTGACACCTTTTTTCCTGTGCCCTTTTAAAGGGATGATGGGAGGGTGGTTTGAGACACAAGTGACAAAGGCGTGGGTAGAGCGTAGGGAAAGTTTACATGATAGTAAAGTGCCGAGTGGCTGTCATCCCTCTAAGCCCCGAGAGACGCAGGGGAGGGAGGTGGTGTTTCCGGGGCCCGAAAGGAGGGAGTTAGGTACGGTGGGCTGCTTCGGCAGGACCTATAACCTTCGGTGAAGATTTGCAGTCAGCTGGGAGAAGCTGAGGGAATGCGTGCCTTGCCATTGCTTTCCTTTCTCCCGTGGTCTTCCAGCAAGCCTTCCTCTGGGCTGAATTCGACCAGAAGCCGAAGGCTAGGGGGGCCCGTGGCCCCTCCCAGACAGAGGACGGAGCTTCCTTGCCACTTCCTACCGTTCTGCCTTTTTTTTTTTTTTACTTCAGGTCAGAATGCATGTGGAGGCAAATAGATTAGACACCAGCCTGCCCTAATCTTCTGCTTCAGCTGCTGCCTCAAAGCTACCCAGGCTTCAAATAGACTTGAGGCAGTTATGTGTCCCTTTTCTCTATAGTTGCAGCCCACTTTCTGACCTCTACATAACTGAGTGGTAACCACCTGACTGACAAGCCCAGATCAGTAGCCAAGAGAGAGTCAATTTAGTTGGGTGCTTTATTCATACAGTCGCAAGGCAGAAGTATCTCCTTATTCGAAAGTTGGTCAGAAAACACCAAGTCTCTGACGTAACTAAGAGCTTTATATAAAAATCCGCGTCATGGTTGAACAGAAGCCCACAGTGTGGTCAGCTTGAATGGCAAGGGAAGCGATATTTGTTGGATGTCCTCCATGTTCAGATTCCAGGTCAGGTGCTTTACAAGACTGAAGCTCCCAGGTAATTGAACTTGGGGGGTCCACGTCAGTCATTACCGGTTAGTCATAGTTTTGTAAAAATGACCTTGATAAAACTTCCCGTCTCTGTACATTACCTCTGGTAAAGTACAGCGGACTTGTAGAACTTTGAAAAATTAAACTAATGTAAAACCTCTGTGGCGATTGTTGCCACAGCTGGAGAGAACGCATCTACTCTTCAATAACAACACTTCACGGGGCAGCCACGCTTAGAGCAGGGCTCATGTGTCCCACTTCAGTGTCCCACTGAAGCTACAGAGAAATCTAAATACAATGCAGAGGCTCAACAGGAGTTTGACTAGGCTAATAATATTTCCTGGATATATAAACCTGTAATTTAGCCTCAGGGTTTCTGCCCTTTGTTATCCCTCTCTGCTTGGTTTTCTCGTGTACTTTCTGACAAGGAAAATAAGGTTGTCATAAATCTTCCACCTTGGATGGTGGATTCATTGCAAACCGCACAGACTTTCACTACAAACCACAATTAGGCGACCACGGGGGTCAATGTCACAACAGGATTTTATGCAATTGAGCTGGGCAGCCGTTTGATTTGTTGGAAGTCTCTTGATGTTCATATGTCCCCTCTTCTGGGAATTTCGCTTTTCCAAATGAAGCCGACCAAAGAGAGTCTAACTTTGAGCACTTTTCTTCAATAAAAATCACAATAGTGTCGGTGAATGAAATAATGTGTCTCTTTGCTAGACTTTCCTAACCCTCAATTCCATTGCCCAAGTGAAGATGACAGCCTACCAGTGTCCGAAGAGACAGAAGTGTGCATCTCTTTAACACGGTGTGATTGGAAGAACTATAATGACCAGATGCTAACATTCAATTATAACCTTTCTGACTTAGATAAGGCCAGATTGAAATTGAATTGCAATCAATCGGAAGCTCCTCTGTTAAAAATATCACTTTTCTAGAAATCCTTTCTCCAACTGTGATTTTGGAAGCTCTAGTTATCCAGTCAGGTGCGCATGCACGCACGCACGCACACACATACACACACACACACACACACACAATCATTATTTTTTAAGGACAATTTGTATTTGCTAACTTTTGCTCTTACCTGCTATCATATGTACCCTGGCTCCTCATGAAATCACTCCCACCTCCCCCAGTAATGTCTGAACGTTTCCATGATGTGACCTAAGCGTTGTCATGAACCAGGGCAGGCACCTACCGCTTGATATCTGCTGGGCACCATACTTCCTGCTCCTGCTTTTTCTGGGCATAACTGTATTCACCAGATGCTGCTACTTAGGTCACATCTAGTCGAGGTACTGGAGCACTTTGTCATCAAAGCTTTAATGCATTTTCTGAGCGATCAGTGTACGCAGCTATGCTATTTTAGGCTGGGAAATAAGGATAATGTTATTCTCTACTAGCCTGGTAATAAGGCAGCATTGGTTATGCTACAAAAACTAAATACATTTAAAAAATAAAATCAGCTCCTTCAGTTTTAATTTGAAGTCTATCTTTTTCCCCGAGGGATATGAATTTACGGGGATCGGAAAGAATATCCAGGTGACAGACACCGTGTTCTTTCCCGCTGGCCACTTGTCCTCCTGTCCTCTTCTGTGTCCATTTACTCGGCCAGGTTACTCAGTCTCTCAGGTGAAAATAAGCTCTTGGCAATTCTGCCTCATCAGACTTTTCAGACACACTCATATATGAGGCTTAGCAGTGGATACTGTTTGGATTTCCTCATTAGAGGAGTCGGGTTGAGTTGAAAATCACTGCTTTTAGACTCTCTCAAGTTCACACTAAGTAGACAGTGGGCATCTGTTATGAGTGTTATGTACCCCCCACCCCTGCTGCCATTCATTTGTTGAGACCCTAATGTCTCAGTACCTTAGAATGTGACTGTATTTGAGATGGGGTCTTTACAGAGGTAATTAAATTACAATGTGGTCGTTAATGTGGGCCCTAATCCAATACAACTGGTACCCTTATAGGAAGAGGAAATTTGGGCAAAAGGGACACAGAGAGGGAAAATGCTATGAAGATACAGGGGGAAGATGGCCATCTATAAACCATGGAAGAGAGGCTTGGAACAGATCCTTCCCTCATGGCCCTTAGAAGGAACCAATACTGGGGTGTCTGGGTGGCTCAGTTGGTTAAGTGTCGGACTTCAGCTCAGGTCATGATCTCATGGTTTGTGGGCTTGAGCCCCGCATTGGGCTCTGTGCTGACAGCTCGGAGCCGGGAGCCTGCTTCAGATTCTGTGTCTCCCTCTCTCTCTGCCCCTCCCTTGCTCACACTCTGTCTCTCTCAAAAATAAATAAACAATAAAAAAAATTAAAAAAAAAAAAGGAACCAATACTGCCAACACCTTGATCTCGGACTTCAGCTTCTGGAACTACGAGACAATGCATTTCTGCTGTGTAAGCCACCTGGTCTGTGGTACCTGGTTGTGGCAGCCCCAGCAGCCCTACAGCGTCCTCAGAACAGTTTATACCCTTGTGGTGGGACAGGTCCTGAGAGGCTGAGTCTGCCTGCAGGTGTAGGGGCAAACCACCATGCATGTCATATGTGGTTTCTGAAAAGTGTGGTGGCAGATTGGAGAAGTGCCAGTGTCAAGACGGGCCAGCAAGAGGTGACAGGTGGTATCCTTGCAAGGAGGTGGAGTCCAGCGGTGAGGAGTCTGGAAAAAGGCAAGACGCTTGGACTCAGGAAGGCACACATCATTTTAGGGAGACTGTCAGAGCCCAGGCTGAATGATGAAATGATGATAAGGGCTCAGGTTTTGAGGAAACTGAGGACAAAGTAGAGAGCAGGCTGAGACTCAGTGGCTGGAAACAGGAGGAACGTGGGTGCCTGGTCATGGGAGAAGGGTCATGTCCAGTTACTAGAATCTGGTCATGAAGTCAGACTGGGATTACCAAGGTCATTTTTCATCCCAGACACTCACGTTTCTGACTCAGGTATGTCCCTAAATCACCCCTGACTGGGGACATATGGGGTCCTAGTGTCTAAAGCAAGCCCAAACCTCTAAGAAATAATGTCAAATGGCTTCAGCGGTGAGCAGTAGTAGCTCAGGGAGGCAGGGAGGTCATTACGCTGACAATACAATTCTGCTGAATGAACAAGAGGATACATCTTCCACAGGAGCCATTTGCTTGGTATGCTTATTAATTTCCAATGTGCCATTCTGGGATCTTTCCCAAAATGTCATCCGTGACTCCTGGGAAGAATTTTTCCAAGCAGGTGTCACTGCTTTGCTGCTTACAGAGGGAACTTCTGAACGCAATAGGAGTTGCCTTTCATGTACCAGGTATCCCAGGCAGAAGCAAAAATACCCAACATAGGAGAGATTGGGGAAAATGTAACTAGGGTTTCAGTCTAGTTTTGCCTGTGAATGGAAAACAACTTAAGCAGTTGTTCCACTGATTCGTGAAAATAATCGGAGCCACAAGCAGAGCACACAGCCTCGGATTTGCTGGGCCTAATACTCTAGAACAGCACTTTGCAAATATTTCACAGCTATAGAGTCCTTTGTTCAAAGAGATTCTTGAGGGGAACTCAGGATACAATAGCCGAGGGAAAAGGAGCAGCTGTAGTTGAAGCGCGGGCAAGAGGCCCACATCCTTCTCAGTCTCACCCTCCAGCCAGAGAGAGTTTTTGGTGGAGTGCAGTTTGTATACCGCGAGAGCTTGTAATTCACTCCAGAAGAGTAGCCTGTTCATTAACTGACCAAGATGATGTGTTATGGATATTGAAACATCTAGGAAGCGTTTGGGATTTTAACATGTGGGACTTGTAATCTTAAAAGACAAAAAGGACGTTAGCTAAGTGGCTGTCCCAACTGTTTACTGCTCTTAAACCACCCCAATGCGTAGTGGTTGATAAAGCAACATCCATCTTATTTGCTTGCGAATTGCAGTTGGGTGGCGTTTGTAAGGGGTGACTCTGTTCCACTGGCCTCAGGTTGGGGTGGCTCAACAAGGACTGGAGCTCTACTTCCAAGATGGTTTGCTCATATGGTTGGCAAGTTGGTGCGACTGTCCACTGAGGCCTGTCAGAGCCTTGATTCATTTTCGAATAGGCCTCTCTTTGGGCTTCTTGTACTTCCCCAGTATGGCAACCGGAATTCGTGCTCCAGGATGGGCAGGGGAAGCTAGTCTTGTAAGAACTTGACTTGGAAGCTAGCACAGTGCCATTTTTACTTGATTTAATTGGTCAAGCCTACCCACATTTAAGGGGAGGGAACATAGATCACACCTCTTTATAGGAGGAGTGTCAAAAAATCTGTGGCCGCTCTGCACCACTGTAATGGTCGTTTCTTTTTTATCTTCCCTTTCTTTTTTCATATCAATATCCCTTTCCTCAACGATGACGAATTATTACTATGCACCAGGCACTCCGTTCAGTGTTCCGGCAACCCAAAAAGGAGAAGAGATAATCACATATTTATAAGAGAAGCTTTATTGCTTCTGTTACTTCTATTATCTATCGCTGAAGAGAGAGTTGCTACAATTCCTTACATTTAACAAATACTTAAATATTGCATATTATATGTGCTGGATCCTAGAGGGAAAAACAGGATCATTAAGACCCAGGACCTACCTTCAGTGAGCTTATAGTCAATGGCTATTGTGCAAGACAGAATTTAGCTGATTGTATTATGGGTCCATAAGCAGTGTGTCAGGAAAGCATGCTGAAGAGGAGGTAGATTTTGGCTGGAGGGGGCTGGAGAAGGATTCATGGGGAGGCAGCCGTTGAAAGAGTCCCAAATGAGGGCTGAGAATGAAGAACATTCCAAGACAGAGGAATCCGGTGAGCAGATGCTCAGAGGTTAGAAAATGCCAGGTTTGTTTAGGAAACAACTCTTTCGGGCGCTTGGGTGGCTCAGCTGGTTAAGCATCAGACTCTTGATTTCGTCTCAGATCATGATCTCAGTCATGGGATGGAGCCCTGCACTGGGCTCTGTGCTGACAGCATGGAGTCTGCTTGGGTCTCTCATTCCCCACTCATTCCCTCTCTGCCCTATCCCCAGCTTGCTCTCTCTCTCTCTCAACATAAATAAATAAACATAAAAAAAGGGAAACAATGGGGGTGGGTGGGGGAGAGGGAACAATGGGTGATGGGCGTTGAGGAGGGCACTCGTTAGGATGAGCACTGGTTGTTGTATGTAAGCCAATTAGACAATAAATTATATTCATAAAAAATAAATGAAAAAAAGGGAAACAATGCTTCAGGTGTTTTGGCAGTTTTTATTTTTGTTTTTTAAACTTTTAAAAAATGTTTATTTTTAAAGAGAGGGCGAGACAAGCAGGGGAGGAGTAGAGAGAGAGGGGGACAAAGGATCCGAAGTAGGCTCTGTGCTGACAGCGGCGAGCCCGATGCAGGACTGGAACTCAAGAAATGTGAGATCATGACTTGAGCTGAAGTCAGATGCTCAACTGACTGAATCACCCAGGTGCCCCTGACAGTTTTTATACACATGAAGGGGAGTTAAGGAAGATAATGTTGGAAGGATGGGTTGGGGCCTCGTCAGGAAGGTCCCAGAATTCTTTTCAAAATTTTAAAGCTCTGGTTTGGAATACTTACAATTTCTCATATTTTATTTGAGAAAAAAATTTTGTTCTGAGCTCACAGAGATTCAAAGTTCTGGAATGCTGTCCACAGCTACCAAGAAAGGCAATATTGCCTCACAGAGGAGCCTAGCTGGAGATGTGGGGCAGTTCTTCCTGAGTCTTTGTCCAACGCTGGTGTGGCTGAATGCTTTTGGAGATCTTCCATTTCCTGCTGAAAGCTTTGAGTGAGGATTATCGCCTTTTCCTATGCTTTTCTGTTAGAATCTCAAAGGCCTGCCTGCTGGTGTGGAAAAGGCTTCCAGAAGAGCTATTGCTCACTTTGGGTGAGATGCCTATGGTCAGCTGGAGAAAAGTGAGCGCCATATGGACCTGAGGATCTATGAAAGTGGCTGCTGTCGACTGCCAGCAGGATCTTGGAGAAGAACAAAGAAGCTGGGGACGAACTAAGAAAGTATTTTTCACATTAGAGGTCAAGGTAGCTGGGGGTCCTTTGTGGCTTAGGGGCTGAGAGGAGGGCAAGAGTGTCAGTGATTCTTCTGAGTTAGAAGATACTACCATGGCCAGAAAAGTGGCCATAAGGATATAAGAAATCACCTCAAAGGGAAAGGAGAGGGTCGGCGGCAGGTGGTGAGTAGGCGATAGCAAGGCCTGCAAACATTTGGAAGGAAAAGAAAATGCCTCGAGAGCTCTAAAGACATAGAGAACCAAGGAAAAAGGAAACGGTTCTTCCAAACTTTATTGATATTCTTAAATTTGGATAGAAAAATTGAGGTAGGTCTTTAGGAGTGAGGATAGAATCATGGAAGCCAGATGAATAATGCATTTTTTATTTTTATGACTTTCTTGGTCCATATGCTTGGGAGTGAACAGAAATGTAATTAGAATAATGCATTAAACCTCACTTTTCGGCATTTTACATACAAAGAGAGAGGTCATTTCATTTGCCAGGGGAACTTCCCACTCATTGGATGATGTGATCACAAGAGGACATCCCTCTGCCCATCAGAAGGGAACCCACTTAAAGTCACTTTTCAAGGAGCAGACCAGTCACTGCGGGGGACCATGGAATGTGTTATGTGTGTGTTGCTGTTGCTCCTTCCCCAAAGTTGTGACCTATTTGGGGCTTACGTCACAAGTCTACATATAGGGATCATCACAGGGTGTGGTTACCTGGTTTATTTTCCTTTCCTTTTCTACTCTATTTCCCTCCTGTCCTCCCCTCAAATTAGGATGTAAATTGCCTAAGAGCAGGGACCTTGCCTGTGTCATCCACTGCTGAAGATCAAGTGCATCGCACGGTGACTGGCTCACAGCACCCACTCTGCAGAAAGTGGTTTAATGAATGAATGGAACTGCCTTCACACAGAGCTAATTTTTTCATAAATTTTGGAGGAAATACTCCCCCCCCGGCCCCGCTAGTGATGTGGTGTAATTTTCTAGCCATTGTCTCAATTTAGAAACATACACAAGGCCAGAGAATGCAGAGGAAGGGGAGTGTAGCTGTGGATGGCCACAGAGCCATAAACGTCCAGGATGAAATGGTAGTTGGACACCAGGGTGAAAGGTATTGTCTTCATAAGGGGGACAAATCCGAGGGGATAAAAGGATTGGGAACCCCATACTTTTGCATGATGTTGCACACCTTTCAGAGTCCCTAGAAGGAAAACAGGACAGGACTGACACCAGTGCCAATCAGTACAGGAGAACAGGCTGCCCACAGTCAACAGAGGCTTCTGGTGGAGCTTGAGTCCGGACTCTCCCCTTCAATTATGATGTATGCGAGGGGCTGACATTCTTTCCTAGTGTATGACACCCTTGTGTCTACAAGATGAACAGTGAGAATTTGAAGGAATTGCTTCATGGAAGATGGGAGGATATTCCTGCAGTCTGTGTGATGGGACAGTTAGTGGTTATCAAGGTAGAGTGCCAGAAGGGTGAATAAAGTTTAAAGGCAATTCCTAGTGTTCAGACTTTCTGAGCTCAATTCAGACAGGTGAGTAGTTGCTCTGAATCAGTTTCTTTACGGCTTCCCCCCACCCCCCCTTTTTTTTTTAACTCTAAAAACTATGTCCACAGAGCTGAGTGTCTAGGAGGCATGGGGCCATTTTGTTTGTCGTCATTTAAGGCCATTTCCTTTCAAACATGTAAAACCCAGGCGGGGTGTATGTCTATCATATTCCTCTGTTGAAAGCTGGCCATTTCTCTGGGATTAAGAACCGAGGGTTTACTTGGTATTCCTTGCGCCTGGTAGATGAGTCTTCTCTCTAGGCTCTGAGCACGGGGGTGTGACCAGGCCTGGTGTGAAAAGTAGAGGAGAGCGAGGCACCTGGGTGGCTCAGTCAGTTATGTGTCCAACTCTTGGTTTCAGCTCAGGTCATGATCTCACGGCTTCCTGGGTTTGAGCCCTGCATTGGACCCCTGGCTGTGCAGAGCCTGCTTGGGATTCTCTTTCTCTCTCCCTTTCTCTCTGCCCCTCCCCTACTTGCATTATCTCTGACTCTCTCTCAAAATAAATAAATAAACTTAAAAAAAATTAATTAAAAAAAACAAAAGCAGAGGAAAGCTCTGTGTCTTTGCTGTCTGTGCAAAGGCCATACCTTTGCCCACTTGGAGAAGCCACTGTAAATATAAACACATAAACTGCGAGACCATGGTAATACAGTAGACTCAAGGTCATGGTGTTAGAGGACGTGGAGAAGTGTTCTCCTTGGTTCACACACACCCAGCAAATGTGTGTGAAGACGGTTTCTCTTCCCTACCACTAATAGCCTAGACGGATCCTTTGCCGGAACGTGAAAATAGCTAATTTATGCAAGGAAATGCGGTACAGTGGTAGCATGCTAACAAGTTGGACTTTTATTTTTAAAAGTTGTGTGGCATTTTAACTTATTAACAAAACAATTTCAGTCAAGATGAGGTCTTTTGAATTACTGTTGATTTGCATGGTTTCTTTTTGCCACATTCTCATATGAAATATAGCAGGGCATTCTCTGTTCCACAGTTTAATTAATCTTTCAACTCTATTTATCTGTTAGAGAGCAGAGATTTTCAATTGCCTTAAATAGAAGACAACATTAAAACCCAGAGCAGGCCAGAAAAGTCCAAGCTAAGTGAGTATTTCACTTTGAATGAGGTTGTTTAGGATTTTAAAGTCCTCTAACTTCTGATCTTCAAATGTCTTTTGAAGATGAATTGTGGGCATGCCAGTATAATAGGGTCAGTCCTCAACTGACTGTGGGTAATTGAAGTGCACAGACAATAACACCATCTCCTCTCCATCCAGCGGGTGTAATCCCTCCACACGCCCACCCCTCACCTACTATTTGTTGGAACTCTTAACAGGAAGCAAAATGACATTGTTCAAGTTTCCTGATTAAGTTGTCTTAGTCTGTTTTAGGCTGCTATAACAGAACACCATGGACTGGGTGCCATGTAAACAACATAAATTTAATCTCTCGCAGTTCTGGAGGCTGGAAAGTTCAAGATCGAGGTGTCGGCAGATTTGGTTGTTGGTGAGGGCCCACTTTCCGGTTCATAGCGAAATTCTCGCTTCGACCTCAATGGTGGAAGGGACAAGGGGGCCCTGTGGGGTCTCTTTTAAAGGCACTAAACCCATGTATAGCAGGCTCTGCCTTCATGACCTAATCCCCTCCCAAAGACGTCACCTCCAAATTCCCTCACCTTGGGGATCAGGTTTCAATATATGAATTTCGGGGGTGAAGAGACACAAATTCAGTCCAAAATTTGTTCTCTGATGTGTGGTGAAGTAGAGGACAGGGTAAATAACAGGAAGGAAGAGAGAAAAGGAGGACAGTGAGACATAAAGTAGACGGCTGAACTGTCTACAATGCCCTGGTCACTACATTGTTCAATCCTGAATGGAGCTACCCAGACCCTACTTTCCCTGCCTGGCTCATAGGCTCATCAGCCGAGAGGGGCTTCTGCTTGTCCGGGCAGGAGCAAGCCCTGAGCACCCCAATTTGGCCGCTCGGTTGTCAAATGGACACACGCAAATATTGCTTGCTCTTTGGTATTCTGGAGACTCTCGGCTTTTGTCCCAGGTTTGGACCTTTTGTGGCATCTGAGGAATCAATCTACCTTCTCCCTGGTGCCTGCCAAGCCAACCTCTCCACCGCTCCTTTCTCTGGTAGGAAAGATAAACGAAAATCCCATTATTCAGCTCCTAGTATTGCGGTGGCAGTTTCCTTTGAGCTTCTTTGCAAAACCCCGCTCGCTTTAGAACTGTACATCATATTGGATCCATTGAGAGCCATTATTTATCTGACAGGATATTTATAAAAGCCAGCATTAGCTGCAGCTCCAAGTCAATATGTTTCTCTCTTGCTGACACACATCACACCAACAGGCTTGAAATATTTAAATACAATAGTCCCTTCAAGAAATCATTAATTTTTCTATCACCGCTAGAAGTGATAATTTGATGAAAATGGATTTAGTTGAAATAGTTGAGCTGACGGGAGTGGATACTTTCAAGCGTCTGGACTTCAGAGACGCCTGCGTGAGACCCAGCGAGGGTCCAGTGAGGACCAGAACCCGGAGCCCCAGGCTCACCCCCCCGGTGCCATCCCACCCACTTCAGTCAGGAGACCCTGAGCTCTCGAGGAAAATGTTTAAATATCAAGGGGAGGAAATGAAACGGGGGACGAACCACCTCGTTACTGCCCTGCCTGTCTCTTTCTGTCCCAGCCTGTCTCCCTCCTGCTTCTCTTCTCCCTCACTCTCCTTTGCCCTCCTCTCTCTTTTATCCCCCCTCTCTATTTTTGTCTGCCTCTTCCCCTGGCTTCGTCTTTTGCTCTTTGATCTTCCTCTTCCCTTATTCATGTACCCTGCTGTGTGTGGCTGCACTGAAATTGAGGGCAGTCTTAAGTGTCTGCCCCACTGTCACCACTCTGGAGAGGGGAGGGACCAGGGAACAGTGTGTGTGCATCTGGCCATTGGCTCAATCCTTCCCCAGGGTTCTTCATGCATAATTAATGCAGAAAGTTTCCCTGACCCTTCACATCATGGGACAGGGAGTCAAACTTTGAAACCTTCTGGACGGATGAAGGACTTGGACTTTGACAAGACGTACAGTACCTCGTGTTCCTGGATATGTTTCCTGACCGGAGGAAAGAGGTCTGTGCAATCTTCAAGCTAGCATTATGTCCTCTACCAAACCAGCTTCATAGACTTTCTGTACCAGAAATTGCTCATCATTGCTTTGAAGGTGAGGCCAGTGATAAGATAGGAGACACGTTTTGCTGTAGTTCTTGATGACAAATCCTTATTGAGGCAGGAAAAGGAAAAAAAAAAAAACAAAACCCAAACAATTCACCACAGAGTTAAATGATCATGTTGGGTCAGCCTTGGCATTTTTCTCTCGACCAAGTTTATAGTGAAGGAAACCAGAAGCCCGGGGGAGCTGTTGGCAGGATGATGAGAAGGGCCCTCCGTTTCCTTCCTCAACGGTGTCCACTCTCAGCAGTGCTCCCAGGACGACCAGCCCTGGTCCTCCCCTTTTGCTCCCTTATCAAAACAATCTTCTTCTGTATCCCATTCCTTATGTTCTTTCTTCTGACCTAGCGTCAACTACAGTTGTAATTAACTCTTAGCTCTAGGCCATTCAAGAAAAAAAAAAAGAAAAAAAGGCAGATAACTACTTAAATTCTGGGTTCAAACATTTTACAACATCCTTGGGATTTAGCTGGAGAGAGAGAAAAACGCGAACAGCTACAAGCAATATATGATTAAAAGTGTAAAGAGTAAGCAAAGAGAGAAGTTCACACCCAGCTGTACTGGAAAAAGGTACCAGTAGGATGTAGGCATTTGAGTAGAACCTTGGAGGGTGAAAGTGAGTGGAAACTACAGTAAGTGGAAGGGAGAGAGGAGAGTATCTTGGGGGAAGGATAGAGAGGCAACAGAGCATCAGTAAGGGCTTGGCATTAGGATAGAAAATAGTTTTTGAGGGGCGCCTGGGTGGCTCAGTCGGTTGGGCGTCCGACTTCAGCTCAGGTCATGATCTCACCACTTGTGGGTTCGAGCCCCACGTCGGGCTCTGTGCTATCAGCTCAGAGTCTGGAGCCTGCTTCGGATTCTGTGTCTCCCTCTCTCTCTGTCCCTCCCCTGCTCATGCTTTGTCTCTCTCTGTCTCAAAAATAAATTAATAAAAACATTAAAAAATTAAAAAAAAAAGAAAATAGTTTTTGAAAATGTAACCCCTCTCCTGAGTATTTGCTCGCAAGGAAGAATTGGAAATGGAATAATCAAACCATTGCTGGTATGGCCTTCAGGCTCCAGGACAGGTGGGTAGGAACTATGTGCATGGGCCAGTGGTCCTCATTTCAATGTGTAGATGGGTGATTGTGCACCCGTGCCTACAGTGAATTCTACAGAGGAGCCTATCTGTTTAGCCACTTACCATGGCTTCTTATCAATGAAGTCTGATAAATACAATGTTCCTCCGTCTCATTGTCTTGGGAAATATCATTGTTAAACTCCACGGGGCTTACTTGGTGCTAGTTGTGAGATGTATCTCCTGTTATTCTTGCTGAGAAAGCCATTTAATCTCTTGTTTCAACCTCAGAGTCCATGAACAAAGAAGCGCTTTAAGGTTTAAGAGTGCCGATGGTAGCATTCAGGCGTCAAACCATCTTTCTGGGTTGACTTAGCTCAGTTCACTCAGAGGCATAGAACATCTGAACTGACAAGGACCTTAGAGATCATTTAAATCAGTTTCTCAAACTAGTCAGACGGTCTTGGAGATTTGTGAGTTATCCACAGAATTCTTAAGTTTTGGGTTTTGACTTAGACAATCTAAAAAATAATCAGGCGGTGTTTTAAGTGACCACCTTATTACCAAGTCTTCCTCTTTCAGTGCCCGATGGTATGGATGACCAAGTTGGCAATAAGCATTCCAACTTTAATTATGCTGGCTGGTGAATGAAGAAGAGAGGTAGCCTTCATATAGAGAGAATACATTTGAACCAGTTGAAGGGCAGATGGTATTCTGAAGCTACATGTGAACAAGGATTTCATGACATTTCAATATGAATGCCTCTCCCCAGTATCCTCAGGTAAACTTTGGAGACACTTGTTTGATGTCACCCACACCTTGCCTTCCATTCCATAGATTAGGCTAGTCAGCTGGGGGTAGTGAACAATTTTGAAACAGAGGATTTGCCCCGGAGAGAGCCCCGATTGGTCTCACGAAGGGAAGGAAAGGGGACGAGGGTGGAAGGAACAGAGAAAGTAAATGAAGTCTTTGGAGCCTCCGAGAGGGTTGGGTAGGAAATTGAGGATGAAGAAGAGGGAAGCAGAGGATTTAGGCCAATTTTGACACGAGAAGTCGGAAAATAAAAGGAAGAAAGGAAATGGGATTTTAAAGAGAGCTATTCACAGTGATAAATGGGATCTTCTTACATATTCTGGGACCCCAGAAGAATTAAAACTCTCAGCTAGAAGCTCAGCGCCACCAGGAATTAAGTGGTGATGGTGTGGGTTCACATCTTTCTCTTGTACTATCTGTGTGAAATTTTAATGAAGGTTGAGGGAGTTTTAAAGCTTTTGAGGGGCTCTGGATAGTTTCGTTGCATGGCGGACGAACAGAGGTGGGGTGAGGAGGGGTGAGGTAGAGGAGAAGGTTGCACACCAGCAAAGTATGTGGCAGGGCACAACTCACGGACATTTATCCAAGGAAAAGATTAAGATATCGCTCAAATAGAAAGAAAAGTCTGTTTAGCTTGGGGGGATTTTGAACATGGATCGGGGCTCATTAAGCAGATGACCCTTAGATGGAAAAGTCTGCCATTTCAAGTTCATTTTGAAGCCGGTGCTTGTCATGTTCCTGCTGCTAGTGGCTAGTTCTTCATATAATGGCATTTTTCATTTTTAGGGGCTTTAAATAGAAGAGTGTTCAAAACCACCGAAACTGCTCCAGGAGGCTATAGAGCTTTCAAAGAATGGCTTTCTCCAAGGGGAGGGAATCAAAGAAAACCCTTCTTTCCTGGATTTTTAAAAAATTGGAGCCACTATGCTTTGTACTTTGGGGGACTCCGCAACTGTCCGTTGTTATATGATTGTTTTGTCATCAAGGCAGGTTGACAGGGCTAGTTCGATTCCACAAGCTATCTCAGTCAGAGTGATAAAATCCTTGGCCCTGATGCCTCTACCAGTTCTGTTTACCACGGAATGGAAAGATGCTCTGCAACTGGGCAAAAACTCAGCAGCAATGCAACGCCATACATCTTGGAGAGCAAGATGGAAGCTTATCAAATTTCTCAGCCAGTTATGAAGTGCCTTTGGAATTGGTGATTTTTTTAAAACGATGGTTTATAGTTCCGGCGAGTGCTTTTTCTGAAAAGCGACCATAAGACTGTATGAAAAAGCCACAGAAGAAACCAGTTCTTGCTAGACACAGTTATGTGGCTATGCCCAGCGTTTCTTTTCTTTCTTTTCGCAAGCTTCTGGATTTTCATGTTTTTTGGAACAGTAACCCACATTTGTTAATGAAATGCCTAAACTAGGTTATTGGTATTTTCTTTATTTAAAAAAAAATTTTTTTTTTTAATGTTTATTTATTTTTGAGACAGAGAGAGACAGAGCATGAACGGGGGAGGGGCAGAGAGAGAGGGAGACACAGAACCTGAAACAGGCTCCAGGCTCTGAGCCATCAGCACAGAGCCCAACGTGGGGCTCGAACTCACGGACCGTGAGATCGTGACCTGAGCCGAAGTCGGACGCTTAACCGACTGAGCCACCCAGGCGCCCCTGGTATTTTCTTTAAATGCGTGACTCTTCACTACCTGGATTCCAAACACTGGAAGCAATGAAGAAACTGTTTCAAACACCTCTTTGTCATTGCCTGGAAGTGTACATTTTCAGATATTGGCCAAAGGCAAAGCCTTATCTAATGGTGTTGTAGACTACTTTGTCTGCTTTTTCTAACATTACAGCATGCTGTGATGTCATTTGATCTTTTCCTTCTCCGAGCATATCATTTATGCACTGTCTGCCTCCTGTTTTCTTTTTTTTCCCCCCACTTTTCTCATTAGCCCATGACAAAGAGTAAGGCATTTGGCATCATTTCCATCATAAATACAGATTTGAACCTGGTCAACTAAATCACAAACCACTTCTTGCTCAAATAAGTATAATATGCCATCTAGCTCAATATAGAGCCCTTGCAAACCATTGAAAATATATCTGTAAAACCCAATGTTAGCTGCTAACCCCAAATCCATTCTACCCCTTTTCCTTAGAGATCTCAGTTTTTAAAGATTCACCTACCCAGATTACTTTACCTCAAGGGGTACATATTGGTATGGTTCTGACTACTGAGACTCAGGCAGAAAACTGTTAGAGATTTCAGGGAAAGTTTTGCATTTCTTTTCTCCTTCATTCCCTCTTTTCCTCTTGTCTGGAATCTGGATGTGATGACTGGAGGTGCAGTAGCCACCTTGCATCCACAAGGCAACACGCGTGAGAAGGCCCGCATGCTAGGATGGCAGAGTGGGAACATGGATGAGCTTGGTCCCTGATGACATCGTTGAGCCGCTTTATCAGCCCTGGATTGTCTACTCCTGGATTCTAGTTGTCAAGACATCTGGTTGTTTATGTTACTATAGCAGGGTTTTCTGTTATTTGCAGCAGAATACATTCCTAAGTGACATTCCCAGATTGTTTGAATTTATTCGCAGTTGTTTTTTCTTCAGTAACGCAAGGAAACGATCGACGGCTTCTGTATTTGACCTTCCCATAAAGTTACTTATTATTATTAGAGAACCTCAGCACCACTTCTCCGAGTTAACTGATTCTGGTAGCCTTGTGGTTTCCTCCTCTTTGGCCCAGGACCACATAATGTCTTCAGACTATGTGTAACGAGAGTCAGGATTCAGGTTAGGAGCTATGTGAAGCTAAGCATAATGGATGGTTCTAATTTCAACATGCTAACAGTATAATTGGACACCTGGAGTCATTGTTATTTTATTAAAAGAAGCGTTCTGTGGCTGATTGTACATAGCTAAATTATTTTATGGCATGTCCATATGTCATGCTCCATTTGATTTGCATATCATATTTTTTCTCCATTAGTATAGTCATTATTTATACGTTTCCTATTTTATTAATCTGTCCTCGAACCTGAATGGATGTAAATACTGACAAAAGTTACATAATAGCGATTTAATCTTAGTGATTTAGGATTACAGCGGTTCCATTGTGAATGAACTATGATTGTGTTCCTTTGGTTATATTAATTATTAGAAATATTAAGCATTCTTATGGCTATCACATGATAATTCTCTTATTTTTCCTGTTTTAAATTGTCTAAGAAGTTGAGATAAACTTCTTGGAAGTGCATATCTTTAACCTACAACATATTTCATTTTAATACAAGATGTTGTTATTCAGCTAAAAACCCCCATAAAACTTAGAAGTCAAATCTGATGGTTGTCATTCCCCCCCGCCCTTAAAAAAATCTTTTTTTTAAAACATCTATTTATTTTTGAGAAACAGATAGAGACAGAGTACAAGCAGGGGAGGGGCAGAGAGAGAGGGAGATGCAGCATCTGAAGCAGGCACCAGGCTCTGAGCTGTCAGCATAGAGCATAGAATCTGATGCGGGGCTCGAACCCATGCACCATGAGATCATGACCTGAGTGGAAGTCAGACACTTAACTGACTGAGCCACCCAGGTGCCCCTGTCATTTCCCCCTTTTGAAAAGGGAACATATCAATGACAGTTGGGGTCTAAGGATGGTTCCAGCAGAATGCTTATTTTGTCATTAGAGTACATAAGGAGGGACTTGGAACTGAGGCAGGGGGGCAGGAACTGGAGAAAGTGGATTGGCTCTCCATAAAAAAGCAAGGGGAATTATTTTCCTGTTGCTATGGGGGAAAAAGAAAGGGAAAGAATGAGGACTGAGCAAATTAGTGCGTGTCTGGAGGGTAGCTTGTGAAAATATCTGAAAGCTTTTTTTTTTTAAATAGAACAGCTTTATTGAGATGTAATTCACATACTATAAAATCCAGTCTTTTAAAGCATGCGATTCAGTGTTTTTACTATATTTATCGTGCTATGCAACCGTCACCACTGTGTAATTTTAGAACATTTTCATTACCCTCAAAGGAAACGCTGTACCCATTGTGGTCACTCCCCACGCACTCTCCCTCCTGCCGCTGGCAACCATGCATTTCGCTTTTGTTTCTACGGATTTGCCTTTTCTGCACATCTCATATAAGAAGAATCATACAAATGTGGTCTTTTGTACCTGGCTTTTTTCGCTTAGCATCATGTTTCCAGGTTTGCTCATGTTGTTGCATGTATCAATACTTCATCCTTTCTTATTGTGGAATAATATTCCGTTGTATGAATAAATCATATTTTATTCATCCTCTCATCAGTTGATGGACATTTGGGTGTTTCTACTTTTTGGCTATTATGAATAAGGCTGCTGCAGACACCTGTGTGCTAGTTTCTGTGCAGACTGGCTCCTCTGAGTCCTCTTCTTGATTTGGCCTTGATCTTGGCTCTGTCCTTGCCAAGCCTGCATAGCCCGGTGGTAGCCAGAATCCCGCTAGGTTACTGTGGCAAGAATCTCTCCACCTTTGACATCTAATTACCCCTGGTAACTGCTCAAATTCCTCAAATATTCCGCTTTCAGAATAATTCTGTTAAATTAGTTTAGCAAGAATCCCTCTACCCTTGATGTCTCCTAATTTCCAACCACTGACTCCCTCACTCTGCTCATTGGCTGTAATCTCCCAGCCGTCCTTGCTGGGTTTGGAGTTGAGCCCCATCTCTCTCCCTGTTGTGACAGTTCTTGACAGTTATAGCAACAGTCCTGAATCAAGTCTTCCTCACCATTTTAGCAAGTGTCAGAATAATTTGTTCTTCAATGGGACATATATTTGATTTCTCTTGGGAATACAAGCAGGAGTGGAATTGTTGGGTCATAGAGCAACTCTATATTTAACATTCGAAACTGTTTTTCCAGACGGGCTGTATCATTTTACATTCTTGCCAGCAGTGTATGAAAGGTCCAGCTTCTCTACATCCACGCTAATGCCACTTATTATCTGCTGAGAAATGTTTTAAGGGAAGAAAAGTATAATAATTTATCTGGAGTTTGGTTGCTTTTCTGTGATACGATTTCCTCTGACCACGCGAAACTTCTGTGAAGTCATCTATATCATGAGTGGTATGTGCGGCGGGCTTAGGGAAAGTGTTGGCTGGTCAGATCCTGGTTCTGTGGACACTGGGTCCCGGGAGAAGAAAATGAGGCTGCATCACAAACAGGCGCTCCGAGAACAGATCCCAGAGGAAGGGCGCTCAGAGACCAATGGAGAATTGGGATGGGCTGTTTCAGTTGGTATCTGGGCGGCACATTTAAGACCTGGGTAAATACACATAGAAGAGTTGCTGTGAGTCCCAGCTGCCCAGTGATTCACTTCTTCCTTTTGCCTTTCTGTTACAAAGAAAAACATCTTATAATAATATCCTACTTGCAAAAAAACCCACATGTGCAATTATCCTTAAAACAAAGACCCTCTTCCTGAGAAAGGTATGGGGCACACACGTATTTTAAATAAAATGACTTCAATTTTGCTTTGGTAGGTTTTGTATATTTTGTTATATTGTTGGAATGATTAAATTTGCTACAGGAAGTAGCAAAACCGAGATTAAGAATGGCTGTTTTGCGCAATATTCGGGCACAATCTGCTCTCAATCCTGTTTACCTCCTAAGTCTCCAGTTGCCTGTTCTGTTCTCAAAGGACAGAGAAGGAAATAAGAGAGGAACAAAGCCCTGTAAGAATAGGAGTTAGTGTCTTCCCTTCCAAACATTTGCTTTACCAAATGTGCTTGTGTGTGTGTGTGTGTGTGTGTGTGTGTGTGTGTGCAGGCACTGAAATGTGCTCTCTAAGCACCGTGTGGGCAAGATTATAAAAACTCTTCACAACCTCCACTATGCTCTCCACTGCTGTGGGGTTGGACACAACAAACACAGTTGATCGATTCTCCCAGCTTCTGCTCAGTCTGTTGTTAAAAAGCCTCAATACCTACACAGCTTTCTTTCTGTAATGTATGTTTTTTCATAAGTCAGATACGGAACATTTATTTTCTTTTGAAATAGGCTCTTTTATGGGCAAAATGTTGTAGATCAATTACTTCATTTAAAAAGATTTGTCTTTCCAGAAGTTGAAGAAGAGGAACAACAAAAGAACCTATAATCTTATTGATTAAAATTTTTAACTGAAGCGAATTTTTTGTAGCACGGAGACTCAGTGCCTTTGAAGTAGGAAGTAGATGGTTTTCCATGAAGACACAAAGCTTTTAATTAATATTCAGAACAATTGATATGTATAATTTTGGTCACTGGAGGACTACTACAGTTTCCCATTGATGCAATAGAAATATATTGAGGACAACGAAAAAGTAATTAACAACTGAATATGAGGGTCATAAAGTTAAATTATTCCCCAGTTCATAGTAAGCTCTACATGCATACAGAATTATTTTCTGGAAGTAAGACAATACTGAATGTCATGTTTTTCTTCTCTAAATTGTGCATTTAATGCTTTTCTTGAACACAGATGACTCTGGGTGCACTAAGGATTATTAAATGCTGAGCAGATCAAGCTCGGGTATTGAGAGGCATTTAGGAATAATGATAAGAGATATAATAATAGATAAAAGAAAAACTGCTCTATTTGAACTTCCTACTTCTGAAATGTAGATAGTGTTATGTCAACTCGGAAATCTGGAGCACTTTAGTGTTCGAAAGAGTCACGTGGAAATCTCTGGTCCCATTCAAAGAAATCAGAAACCTCTGATCCTTTTTCTGTAACCGACTTAAGTGGTGAAAATCGATAAGCTCTTTATGTGTTTGTGGGCCAGCAAATAAAAACTCATTCATTTCAATTTACTTCAGTTCAGCGTAGCCATAGAGCACCTTGTTTTGTTTGAGATTCCTGGTGGTACTAAAAGACTCCGTCCTTTTCCTCAAGAAGCTTGGGAAGAAGCCTGTGTATGTGACTGGGGAAAGCTCCGGTTTACGGTGCCAACGAGTACTTGACATCTTTTCTCCTTTTGGTTTCCGCAATTTTAATATGCTTTTCAGACTAGTTTTTTTGGATAACAAGGATGACAGATAAAATATAACTTGCGGCATATGACAACGCCCATTTGAGAACACGTTCTCGTTTTAGATGCAGTCCTAACTTTTCTGTCCCTGTGATTTGCTAATTACATAATCAAAAAAGCAAAAAGCCATGATTCTCTGAGGCACTAGATGCCCCTCTAGAGGCTGGCTAGGCAGAGATGTTCTTTCACAGACTGTAATGTGCTGAGAGTCAAACTACAGCTTTTGAAGCATAATACGTAAGAGAACTTACAAGAGTAGGGACTTGTGTTTCGCGGTGTGTTTTTTTTTCATGATCCTAATCTCTCTCTCCAAGAGATGGCCTAACCTCTGTGTCTGCTGCCTAAGTGAGTAGTAATGTAGGCTTTGAGTGAGAAGGGGAGGAGGAGACGTGGAACTGAAAGAAGTCTATATATTTTAATTTTGAAAACTCAGCGTGCTTGTCGGGAGATGGGGCGGATTGCAGGGGGATGGTGATGGGTTGAAGTCGAAGGGGCAGAAACCACTCAAAAGACCAACGTTTCTCACCTCCGTCCCCATCAACTGCATGTTCTACTGATTAGAGTGTCAGTTTAGTTATTCAGCTTCCCTAACATGCTATTTATCCTAGGACAGCCAAAGCTGGTTATTCCAATAATCATGTAATCAAAAAAGGGCGATAAGAGACATATAGAGCATGAGTTTTAGAAATGAGAGATAGGTGATTGAGCCTTTCCAGGTGTGGAAAGTGGACAGTGAGCTTTGAACATGGAGAGAAGAGGGTGTTGGGTTGAGTGTCTTGGGGTTTGAGAGCGGGTATTATAATCTGAACTGTATTTCCCCCAAATTCATATATTGAAGTCCTAATCCCCCAGTACCTCAGAATGTGGCTAGATTTGGAGATAGGGCCTTTAGAGACG
Source organism: Prionailurus bengalensis (assembly GCF_016509475.1). NCBI lineage: Eukaryota > Metazoa > Chordata > Mammalia > Carnivora > Felidae > Prionailurus > Prionailurus bengalensis. The sequence continues at coordinate 87,628,101 of NC_057344.1, forward strand.
TAATCAAGGTAAATTGAGGTCATATGGGTAAACCCCCATCCAATATGACTCGTGTCCTTATTAGAAGAGGCAATTAGGACACAGACATGCACAGAGAGAAGACCGTGTGAAGATAGAGGAAGAAAATGCCAAATGCAAGCCCAGGAGAGAGGCCTCTGGAGAAATCAAACCTACTAGCCCCTAAGTCTCGCACTTCTAGCCTCCAAAACTGTGAGATAATAAAATTTCATTGTTTAAGCCATGCTGTCTGGGGTATTTTATAATGTCAGCCCTAGGAAACTAATACAATAGGGGACCAAGGAACGGAGACAAGTTCATAAGGAAAGCAATTCATCTAAGGCTTAGGTTAGGGTTAGGGTTAGGTGTGAACGCTGAGGCTGCCAGACTAATGTGGAAGGCTGCGGAAACTCATCCCTGACTTCTCAGGTTTGGCTATTCTAGCTGTGCTCTCCAGGAGAGCCTTGATTCTCCCTGTTCTATACCTGCTCTTTGTCTCTTAGAAGGAAGTGGGGAGAGGTTATAACACAATGGAAAAAGGGGGAAGGAGATATTTCCTATGGTCTCCATTGGGGCGGCAATAAAGAGATATATTTTGAGGCACTCGGGTGGCTCAGTCGGTTAAGTGACCGACTTCAGCCCGGGTTATGATCTCACGGTTAGTGAGTTGAAGCCCTGCAATGGGCTCTGTGCTGACAGTGTGTGAGTGTGGGCCCCGCACTGGGCTCCCTGGTGTCAGTGCAGAGCCCGCTTTGGATCCTCTGTCCCCCCCTGCACCACCACCCTCCCCCCCCCCCCCGCCGGACCCCTTCCCCCCTTGTGCTCTCTCTGTCTCTCAAAAAAATAAACATTAAAAAAAAAAAGGATGTATTGCCTATGGAGAATTTAAAACCAATAATAACACTGATTATGAGTTGGGCATACCTCTTATCGTCACCATGCCCTCGCCGTTTTAAACCACGTCAGTGGTAAAATATTGCCCCTTCCCCTAACGTAAAATATTTGGTCGGTTGAAATACTCAACAATTGCTGTGGTTACTGTCAGTTTTACGAATGTGTATCTTGGCATCCAATTGAGCATGTTTATATTACCTCTCTTTTAATAAAAATTGCACTCTCCATGGAAGTTAATTTGAAGCCCCAGCTACTTGTAGGCCCCGACGCAGGCTGAGTCAGCTGTAGGCGTCGTTCGGGGAGTAGGTTTGTTAGGATTTGGAACTGATTGACCTCCCCTGGAGCCCAGTTTTTGCCTCCCGGTCTGATGGTACTTCATATTCTTGCTTTTAAACAGTAGGTTAGAAAGTAAAAGGATAGCATACCATTGTCAAGATGAAGAAAAGGAACTTGAGTTACCTGAATTCTGTCGTGCTTTGTGACCAGCTGGAACTTTTGTGTTTAATATTTTAAAGGGGAAACGGAGTATGAATTGCGAGGTATAATATTTTTGTTTGGTAAGCACACCTTTTCATTCATACGTGCAGAAATTTACTGAATGTGAATAGTGTCACGGACATTAAAAAAAAATGATTCTTCATTTTAAGTTGGTAATTTCCTAAAGGTACAGAACGCCGTGAGAAAATAATGATTATTACAGAAGAGAATTTTCTGGTATGGAGAAAAAGGATATTAAGAAATGATCTGCTCCAAGTGTTAAATACACCGGCTGCCCCACTGGACCCTCCTTGCTTCCATTCCTTTCTAGCCTCTCTGAGGAGAGTAGAACATTGATATTGTGCCTGTGTTCGAGGTGATGTTTAGACCTCGTGCCCTTGGAGCTTAGATGCTAGCCAACTAGAAGAATGTAAATCATATTTCTTCACATTAGCATTATACAGACATTCAAACAAAGGGTGCGCTAAGGCCCAAATTTATGTGAGATTAATTCACTCCTTCCGGCTCATTCAACAAGCGCCGCTTGAGGGCTGACCGTGTGTCTGTCATTTTGCTTGGTACTGAGAATGCAAAGATGATTGAACCTAATCCCTGTTTTGAGAACTCCTAGTCTAGTAAGGGAGACAGATACTTGAAGCAAATAATTGCAACACCAAGTATAAACAAAGAGTATAGGATAATGTGCAAGTAACTTGCCATGGCGGGCGGAGACTGGATGACGGTTTTTAAGCTGTTTTGTTTTGTTTTCGTTTTTGTTTTTAAGGAGCGAGTGTTTGCTAGTAAAGACAGGACAGAAAGTTCCGAGGAGGAGGTAGAGATAGGGAGACAGGGAGGCATGGAAGCACACAGGGAGGTTGCAGGAGAGTGAGTAGTTCTCTGTTCCGTGGACAGTGCGTGAGCAGGCTCCAAAGGCAAGGTTGGATGGGGGGATGGGGGGGTGGGGGGGGGTGGGGACGAGGTGCCATTCAGAAGTAGGAGAGGCCAGAGGAAGGGAGGCAAGTTCTCTGCCTGAAAACAAGGCCAGTCAGGCGGCAGGCACCGGGGCCACTGAGGAAGTTCCAGTGGATGGGCCCCAGAGTGACGCCCTGTTTCTAAGACATCCTTTCCACAGTGACAAACCATCAAGTGAACTCTGTCAAGCACATGTGATTCTGCCCTCACTGGGCTGACTCAGCCTGAACGCTCTACGTTGCGTATGCCGTGCTGAGTAAATTTTATTGTATTCCCCATCCGTTAAATTAATCTGGTTTAGCTAATAAAATAAAAAGTGGGGGGCACGTATTGACATATATTTTCTGTAATATAGTCTATTAGTCTATACTCCAGTTTCTTTGAAAAGCGAGTCTTTAAAACAATTCATTTTTCTTTCAAAGCAACAAAGAGAAGTGACTGACGCTTTAGTATTTTAAGGGTTTTTCTGATGATGTCGGAGCTCCCAGCCCCACGGGGCAGCCACTTTTAATATTTTTGGCTGTTCTCCTGGCATCTACTGCCATATTTCTAAATCATCGAGGAGTACGCCGGCAGGGCTTGCTTCCTGTTTGTCTTCATGGTGTATGTCGGGCAGTCAGGACTTTTTGCTTTGGAGCGGGAGGGAAACCTCAATGTTGGATATTTAGGCCGATGCGTGACTCTTGATTTCTATTCGGTGTGTGTTTATACTATGCCTGTGCACTGAGAGGAGAGGACTGCAGGAGGCCTAACTGTTCCTGCTTCTCAGCCTTCCCACTAATGCCCTGAGCCCCCCCCTTCCTCCCCCCCCCCCCCCCGAGATAATGGATGTCTGAAGTTCTTTCCTGGTTTGGGGGTCTGAATTGATTTTGTCTCTGGGCACTCGGCACTCAGCTTTCTCCTCACTCTGCTTCCTTGACTAGCTTTACATGTTCCGAACACTCGCTGGTATTTCTCATTCCCTGCTGCTCCTTTGACTTTGTGATTTGTGGATTTGTATCTGTTCAACGTTTGTTATTCTTACTTTGGTGTGGTTTTTAGGGAGCACAGGGAAATGCGTGTAGTAATGCCACCAGGGTGAGCTGGAAATCACCAAAAAGCAAATCTGCTAACGATAACAACAGCCACGACAATCAATTACTGGTGTGAACTGTTGAAGGAACTTTCACATCGTTCCTTTCATTCGATGCTTAAAAATCCCCGTGGGGGTGTAGGAAGAGGTTAGTGTGCCTGTTTCATGGGTTCCGACAAACGGGTAAAAGAACTGGTCCAATTTCACACAGCATGAGTCGGTGGAAGAATTAGGACCGTAACCTGGTTTTCTGAGTCTCAGCCAAGGCTCCTTCCAGTAGCCTGGGAGGTTTCCTGGAGGTTCGTATTTTGAATAAGGCACAGTTTATCTCTTTTAGACATGAAACTGTAGATAATTTTTTTACAAGAAATAGGTCAGTTCTTTTCCTCCACGACTATTATAACTTTACATCATTGCATATTTCTAAAGATAAGCATCTTTGCAGCATTTGTAATGTACTACTTGCTGAATAGATCCTAAAAGCACAAATTTTCCCTGTGGGCTTATGATCTAATGAGACAGAGAAGACCATAAAGGCAGAAAATGAGTAAGGAGAAGTTGAGTAATTGTCCTCGGGTAGACATATTTGGCATCTGGCATCATGTATGGAGGCATTTTGTGGTTGTTGAATCTTCAGGCCCTCCTCCACAGCCGTTCGTTATGGGGAAGACATTTAAGGGGAAGGAGGAAAGGACTTTTGAGGAGCAATTTAAAGGAGGGGAGAAAAAGGAATCGCCGTAGATTTGGGTATGAAGCAAGAGATTAGGCACAGGTTATGTGAAATAAAGCGTAAACCCTTCTCGGTTTACGTAAGACAGAATAACCCACCTAGAAAGCAAAGCTCAATTAGCACAAGGCAGGTGTTTCCAAATGTTACATGAATGTTTGCTTCCAAACATTTCTTCTCTATTTATTCTCTCGAGTGTTATTCTGAAGACATCTCCCATACAGCACAGAAACGTTTTTAAACAAAGATGGAAAAACAGTGGGAAGCTGGTTGCCACTTTGAGAGATTCATGAAATAATCACACTAATTTTGCATCTGTTTTCCCAGTCCCTCATTTGAATGTGCACTTTAATATCAGGATAAAATTGCCACAATGGGTATAGGCTCCAATGCCTTTTTCAGGGCAGCGTTCAAGGTTTATCGAGGTAAGGGACCAAGGAAGAGGTTGGGGCTTCAACATGCCCCATGTTGAGGGGGCATGCCCCGTGTTGAGGCATGCTGGGTAGGAATGGACAGATTTTATCACACAAGTATTCCAAACTGTCATAACTTTGCAAACTGCAATGGTTTTCTTGTACTACCAAATACTGGTTACATAATGGCTGTCCCAAAATTTCCCCTTGCCTTTACTCCCTATTTCTAATTAACATGCAATGTTTTTCTTGGAACATTCTGGGGCACAGCCTCTAGCGTCAGCCCATTCCGGTCTAGTTCCTTTTTCAGAGTCCTAGCCTCGTCATCATTGTTCTCCCTGGAAGCAGTTAATGAGGACACAATGGGGCAGAGTTGAGTGAGTGTGATCTCAAGTATGAGACAAATTTGGCTTTGATGCCTGGAGGTTCCTCATAGCTCTATGATTTGTATGGTCTGGGGCTAATTACTTGGGGAAGACTCAGTTTCTTTATATGCAAAATGGTTATAAAATAGTATTTGTGGGGTGCCTGCGTGGCTCAGTCGGTTAGGCATCTGCCTCTTTTTTTTTTTTTTTTATTTTAAAGTTTTTTTTTTTTTTTTTTTTAATTTATTTTTGGGACAGAGAGAGACAGAGCATGAATGGGGGAGGGGCAGAGAGAGAGGGAGACACAGAATGGGAAACAGGCTCCAGGCTCCGAGCCATCAGCCCAGAGCCTGACGCGGGGCTCGAACTCACGGACCGCGAGATCGTGACCTGGCTGAAGTCGGACGCTTAACCGACTGCGCCACCCAGGCGCCCCAGGCATCTGCCTCTTGATTTCTGCTCAGGTCATGATCCTGTGGTTTGTGGGATAGAGCCCTGTGTCAGGCTCTGCACTGACAGCATGGAGCCTGCTTGGGATTCTCTCTCTCTCTCTCTCTCTCTGCCCCTCCCCTGCTCACATGCACGAACGCTCTCTCTCTCTCTGAAAAGTAAACAAACTTAAAAAAGTAAAATAGTATTTGCTGCACTGCACAGCTTTCTTTAGGAGATTAAATGATCTAATGAATGCCTAATGCTAAATCAGTGCCTGGCATATAGTAGCTACTCAACAAAAGGCAATTTTATTGTTACCATTAAACATGTCACTCCTAAGAGCCAAATTTATGGACAAAATTTTATTCTCCTTTTCCTCTTAAGTGAAAAACAAAGCTCAAAAATATGCTTAAGGCTTTTAATTGTAAGACTTTTGTGTAAAGCTTGAGAACTAAAACAGTTAAAACAGAAAACAGTGCTAAGTTCATATCAGATAGTAACTTCATTGCTGATGTGGGTTATTTTATCAAACTCACAATACACATTTACTCAACAGCTAGTATATGCCATATATTATGTATGTAGAAAGAATGTAAACATGAATAAAGTTAGTCTCTGCCTTTGACAAACTCATCTTGAGGACTGTAAGGCTTTATACGTAGCTATGCTACAGTGTGTTAAGTTCAATATTTTGGAGAGAAGGTACCATTAGACTACAAAAGAGGAATGGCTCTGGGCTCCTGGGTGGCCCAGTCTATTAAGTGTCCTACTCTTGGTTTCAGCTCAGGTCATAATCTCATGGTTTGTGAGATCCAAGCCCTGTGTGGGGGTCTGTGCTGACAGTGCAGGGCCTGCTTGGGATTCTCTCTCTCTCTGCCACTCCCCTGCTCTCTGCACCCCCCACCTTTTAAAATAAACAAACAAACAGACATTAAAAAAAAAAACAAAGAAAGAATGGATCATTCTAATGAATGGCACGAGTGAAGCCTCATAAGGTGTAGGTGTGGTTTGGATGAGTAGGGTTTGGATTTAGTCAGAGATGGAGGGTGAAGGGAATGCCAGCTCTAGGAAGAAGCACTAACGGAGAGTGGAAGTGACAGACGCTCAAGTTCAAAGGTGAGGCCTGGGCTGGCTACAGTGAAGTTCTACGGCGGGGATATGCAGACATGAAAAGGCTGGAATAAAGGTGTTTAGGTCATGTTCTGAAGACTTCCAATAACTTATGAGAAGTTCCTACTTTTTTTTTTTTTTTTAAATTTTTTTTTCAACGTTTATTTATTTTGGGGACAGAGAGAGACAGAGCATGAATGGGGGAGGGGCAGAGAGAGAGGGAGAGACAGAATCAGAAACAGGCTCCAGGCTCTGAGCCATCAGCCCAGAGCCCGACGCGGGGCTCGAACTCACGGACCGCGAGATCGTGACCTGGCTGAAGTCGGACGCTTAACCGACTGCGCCACCCAGGCGCCCCTCAAGTATCATCAAATATAAAATGAGGGAGATGATAGTCCCTCAAAGATACCCCCTGGATCTTTGCACATATTTTGGTATATGTGCTGCCGAAGCGAGCACACTTTGCACATATTTTGGGAGAGAAACCCCTGAAAAGGCATCTTTTTAAGATTGTAGGCCTGTATGTTGTGTGACGGTTGTATCTATATGGATTGTGAGCCTGTTGTGTGTATCTGGACTGTGGGCCTGTGTGCTGCGTGAAGGTTGTGTGTATCTGGAAGCGTGGGCCTGTATGTTGTGTGAGAGTTGTTCTAAGGTACATTTTCAGAAATGAAATCACTGGACTAAAGACTTACTTGCATTTGGTGAAGAAGCAGGCTGAGAACAAGGAGGAAGAGAGAGGCAGCACCGAGATAGTTTGGAAAAGAAAAATGGATGGACTGATGCCACCCGATCTTGGGTGAGCCGGGAAGGGCTAGGGCTGTGACACAGAGGACCCGGTCACCTGAGGAAGGAGTGGGGCCACTGCTTCCTCTAAAGCTAACAAGAAGGTGGCAATGGTGGACGGAGGGATGGAAGCATTGTGAGGACCAAGAGATGCAAAGTGAGGGATTCAGATATTACCTATTCTCTCAGTGATTAACGGCCAAGGTGCTTGGCTAAGAATCAGTAGGGTTAGAAATGTGGTGGGGAGGGGAAAGGAAGGGCTTAAAAAACTCATTTTGGAGGCTAGAAAAGAGAATCTGTTGGGAGCGAAGTGAAATATTTTCAAGCAACAGTTGGGGCCCACCTGAGGTTGTAATGCGTGAATTTGTAGAACATCCGATATGCATGTAAATTGGGAATAGAAATAGGCTATCATTTTCAATCCTAGCCCACAAAGCCTTGAAAAGTAATTCAGGCTTCTCCTGAAGATCTCTTGAGAAGGTAGAGAGGGAGAAATTATATCGTACAACAGACAGTAAAATTTTCTAAAAATAAATTTTAGGTGTTTTTTTTTTTTTTTTTCCTCTTCAGTGTTACTTATTATGGCAGCTGCTACCCCATGTCTCTTTTCTCTTATAAAACCCCACCTCGCTTTGCTCTTGTCCTCATTTTCTGCTGTCCCTTCTTTCCCACTGCCTCCTGGAGCCTCTTAGATTTTTTACTTTACTTTTGAGGATCATTCCATGGCCTATTTTGTAGAAATCGATTTTATCTTTCTGGACTTTGTCCAGATCCCTTCTCTATTCATTACCTTGATCATTTCAGCAAATGCCCGGGATCTGGGCATCGCAAGCAGAGAATTCTCCTGAGAAGGCAGGACGGAGAGAGATTGTGGACAGTTAGTTTGTTAATATTTTTGCCTGTCCTACAGAAGTTCTCAGCAACTGTGGAGTAGCAACAGAGGCCCGGTGTTTGAGTTGATCCAATGGGACATGATCAAACAGCACAACTATTAAACACGTAATTATTTGAAGCTATAGAATCATATGTGATCCTTATTCTATTCTAGTAATTATAATTGATGTATATGAATAAATAGGCCAAGGGTACAGCCTATATGAACTACTTTATGTGACCTTTTTCTCGAATGTTTTCTTTACTATGCTTTTATTTTATATCACCTTCTCTGGCACATCTCTAGGCGTGTTACGGAATTTCCAGTATCTCAGACTGCTGAACTTTTACTTTACTCTCTAAACAGGTGTGCTTTGACTGATGGCCCTTGTTCCTTTGGTCTTTGGGATGTTGCCCTTGACCACCCTTTCCCTGAATTGCTGTTTCCCCAGATCACACCATGGCTGGATAATTCTTATCCTTTAGATTCTAATTCACATATCACCTTGCCAGAGGGCCTTCTCTGACTAGCTTATCTAAAGAATACCATCCTTTCTCCCAATCTGTTTAGTTTGATGGTTTATTTGTTTGCTGCTTATGGCATGTCTTTTCAGTAGAATATAAACTCCATGAGGAAAGGAATCTTTCTTGTCTCATTTACCGCTGTAATCCCCACACAGTCTAGCCCTGCGTGGAGGACAAACATATTGCTATTTCCCTGTGAATGTGATTTCAATTTGATGGATTCTTTATGGATGCTGAGGTTGTTTATTTGGTAGTTGTGACTTTCCTCAGGTGAGTTTTGATACTTTCTACATTAATATGCACATAAACTTACGTTCCTTTGGCTCCCCTTTTTTTTCTTTATTCTTTTTTTTTTTATTTTTTTTTCAAGGTTTTTTATTTATTTTTTGGGACAGAGAGAGACAGAGCATGAACGGGGGTGGGGCAGAGAGAGAGGGAGACACAGAATGGGAAACAGGCTCCAGGCTCCGAGCCATCAGCCCAGAGCCTGACGCGGGGCTCGAACTCACGGACCGCGAGATCGTGACCTGGCTGAAGTCGGACGCTTAACTGACTGCGCCACCCAGGCGCCCCGCTTTGGTTCCCCTTTTTAACTGAAAGCCAGTGGATAGATTTGTAGTTAATAACAACTTACAGTAACATTTGAAATTACTTTTTTAAAAAATCTATTTATTTTGAGAGAGAGAGAGAGAGAGAGAGAGGGAATAAGTGGGGGAGGGGCAGAAAGAGAAAGAGAAAGAAAATCCCAAGCAGGCTCTGTGCTGTCAGCCCGGAGCCCAACATGGGCCTCGATCCCACAAACTGTGAAATCATGACCTGAGCTGACCAAGAGTCTGATGCTTAACCGACTGAGCCACCCAGGTGTCCTTGAAGTGACTTTTATACTACCGCTATTAAAAAAGTTTTCCTTGAATTCTATGATTCTGTGATAATAGTCTTTAGTAAGGCAAAAAGCCTAGATATGATATCAACCAGGTAATTGTTTTGTAGGAGAAATATGCCTCCAGAAGGGAAAACAGTTGAAGAGGGAAGGGCTCTAGAGAGGCAGTTTGGAATGCCCACATATGGAAAGTATGGGCACGCAAGCTGTCCTGTGACCACAGAGTTTAAAGGAGACCATGTAGTAAAGAAGAGAAAAATATGCCGATGAGGCACAAATCACGGAAAATAACCACCAAGTCTTATGGGAGATGTGAAAGACAGCAAGGAGATTCTTTTGGAGTTGTGATAACATGAAAATAAATAATGAAGAATTTCCTGCTTATTATAGATGGTATGATACAAACGGAAGAAAGGCAGAAGGGAGAGACCGTTCAAATTCTATTTTGATTTTCTTTTCTCTCTCAAGGAGAATGTGCTAGACTGGGAAAACTAGAGCAAAAATATTTAACAGGTATTTGCAACCCGGGGTAGAAGAAAAATAATTTGATAGTCTCTGACTACTCAAAAATAGAACCTTGAGTTTTATTATTTATTATTACTTACTATCCCAGGCCACTTAAAAAACCTAGCCCACGTAATAGTGGATTTTTGTTTTGGGTGATTATTTTAAAACCATGGAGAAATAAAGAAGATCCAAAAGATTAAACATGGGAAAATGACATCTGTATTTACAAAATGGGAAAACCCGTCAGAGATGTGGATGTTCAACACAGTTCTAGAAACACACCATGAAAGTAGGGAGATTCATGGCGAGTTGATATCTATTCCCAAAGAATTTTGTCTAATGAATAACTCATTCACCTGGAAAGCAGTGTTTAGAAACTTTCTAAAAGAGCTTTAAATCTGTTTAAGTTTTGTTTAAAATCTGTCCTGAACATTAAAAAAAAGAACCTCTATGACTTGTATTAAGACATAGAAGTTTTGCTTATCAAATTTGTGGATGACAGAACCTGGGAGAGACAGATAATATGATGGATGAGAATCATCATTCAAAATGATTTTATCAGATTGGAAAGCTAGGCAGAACTCAACAAAGTATATTTCAAGAGAATAAAAGGTTTTAAGGCTTAACACAAAAAGAGTTTTGTAAGTATCGTTGGGCAAACACACATGATGAAAACACCTGGCACACTCAGTCCGCTCCAACAAAAGGCAACGGAAGTTTGCATTTCATGCAGTTATGTAATGTAGATCAAAGTTGACAGTAATACCTGTGATATCTGGAGTATTGTATCCACTTTAAGTGTGGCACTGACTAAACTGAGTGAAAAGACAGAAGATAAAAGTCTTCTTCTAAATCGCATCCCATGAGGAATAATTGGGGGAACTCTGCACATTTAGCCAAGAGAAGAGAAGGCCTACTAGAACCTGAAGACTCTTTCCCGACGTGTGAAAGGCTGTCCCGTGAAATATAGGGTAGTAGGTATGACTCCATAGACTGATAGCTTATGGCTATAATTAATGTAATATTTCAGTTCCCAGGAAAGACTCATTACTTATGACTCCCTCGGCACATTTGCACCCCATTTTTGCTTCTTACGCCATTTTTAGTATATCATCATCATACTGCCTCACACTGTATAGGGTTTTATAGGTGCGGAGCACATTATATTCATTTGATTTTTATAACGAATGTGGGAGATAGTGAGGGCATAGTTATAATTCCCATTTTCACAGGGAGAAATTGAGTATAAAGAAGGTGATGGTGCTTTTTCTCCAAGGAGAGATGGCTCTTGAGCGATGGAAGTCTGGCCAGAATTTGGGATTTCTGATTCCTGGGGTTAGTGCTATTTCCACCAACATTTACTTCTTCTAAAAATAAAACCTTTCCATTTAGTTAGGACTTAGAACAGTATTTTATTTATTTATTTATTTATTTATTTATTTATTTATTTAATTTATTTTTAACGTTTATTTATTTTTGAGACAGAGAGAGACAGAGCATGAGCAGGGGAGGGTCAGAGAGAGAGGGAGACACAGAATCTGAAACGGGCTCCAGGCTCTGAGCCGTCAGCACAGAGCCCGACACGGGGCTCGAACTCACAGACCGTGAGATCGTGACCTGAGCTGAAGTCGGCCGCTTAACCAACTGAGCCACCCAGGCACCCCAGTATTTTATTATTATTATTATTATTTTTTTATTATTATTATTATTTTTTTTTTTTACCAGAAAAATGATCAGTTTGTGCTCTTTCCAACAAGTCTTTCAGTTGGTTACCTTGGGCGTGTGGCATGGCAGACACCATTAACAGTTATTGATGGAGGTGACACAATGCCTTGGGTGAAATGTACAAGAAAACAATGAGATAGCATAGAATTAAAAAAAAAGAAAAACTGGAAAGGCTCCCTCTTAAAAAAAAAAAAAAATCCAGGTCAGTTTTGAGAGCAAAAAGAGCTTGAGAATGACTGAGTTAGCATGTTTTTCCTATTAGCACTTTTTGTTTTAGCCCCTTTTCCCTTCTTTCAGCAAATTGACCTCTTTTTAAAGATGAATCACTTTAGAGCATGTAAATCCTCTTAGAACATGTAAACACTGTAGCAAAGATGGAGAGGAATGTTCAAGTTGTTGCCAGTTGCCTAGGTTTTATAAATTGTAACTCATGCTGTTGTCCAGTGTCCAAAATGTTCATAGTCACTTATACTGTGGTGGTGAAGAGAGTGGTCTCTGACATTTTGTTGGGTGATTGATCCCTCCGGTTCCTACCTGCGCGACTGTGAGCAAGCCGCTTAACCCCTCCAAGTCACAGTTTCCTGATCTGTAGTATGGGTATGATAACGTTTCTAGAATAGAGATCTTGTGAAGATTAAATGAGATAACTCTTATAAGATGCCTCAACAGAGTAAGTGGTCTATACCTATTAGCTATTTTTTATTGCTTGCTAGTTCTTTGAAATAAAAAAACAAAGTGTTTTAAAAGTTTATTTATTTTGAGAGAGCGAGAGAGTACAAGGAGGGGAGGCGCAGAGAGAGACCAGAGAGAATCCCAAGCAGGCTGTGCACTGTCAGCTTAAGACCTAAGAACTGTGAGATCATGAGGAGAGACCGAACTCAAGAGTCTGACGCTTAACAAACTAAGCCACCCAGGTGCCCTAAATTTTTTTTTTTTTTTAATTTGAGTATAGCTGACACACAATGTCACGTTAGTTTCAGGTGCACAGCAGAGCGATTTGACAAGTTTATACATTGTGTTACATTCACTACAAGTGTAACTACCGTCTGTCCTATTGTTTACTAGTTCTTGATTCAGATTGGGGCAACAGAGAGGAAAAATAATGATGAAGGAGTTTGCTCATTTTTTGTATGTGGGGACCCCGAAGACCGGTGATACTAGAGAGGCACTCTGGACCTGTCAGTTGGTGTTTGTTTATTTCTCTGGCACAGGCAGAACACGTGCAAAGTTCACTTGGTGCATACTGTGGTTTGTGCACTCTGCGGAAGGGGCCGGACCACCAACAGAAGTGCATATTCCTAATCCGTTTCGAAGCAGGGAGCGGTGGATTCCCCCGTTATGGGATTTCATAGCGACTTACTTTTCCAGAATGCCCTGATATTATTTATGACTTTATTTGTTCCTCATAAAAGGTAGGCTGGTACAATGACTTAGATTTAAATAAAGGCAAAGAGCTGAAGACAGCCCTCTGTTCCCTGACTCGCTAGAAAATCCGTCTCCACAGCGTTACCCAGGAACTTTTTCAAGTTATGAGCATTCTCATCATAGAGGAAACTATGAAAAACAGGGCTACCCTGAGTGCCATTAGTGAAAGCAGAGCAAGAACCATCCTGAAATGTCAGGTATTAGTGATGAAAAATTGTTCTGTTTTGTTTTAGAATAGAGGTCTACCTTATTATTTATTTATTTACTTATTTTCAACGTTTATTATTTTTGGGACAGAGAGAGACAGAGCATGAACGGGGGAGGGGCAGAGAGAGAGTGAGACACAGAATCGGAAACAGGCTCCAGGCTCTGAGCCATCAGCCCAGAGCCCGACGCGGGGCTCGAACTCACGGGCCGCGAGATCGTGACCTGGCTGAAGTCGGATGCTTAACCGACTGCGCCACCCAGGCGCCCCTAGAGTTCTACTTTAGACATGGCCTTTGTAAATGAGCTCCCAGCGCCAGTGACTAGTGACATATTTTTCCTCTGAATCGTGATTTTTCTGAGAGCAGACACTGATACCCAGGGATATGCTTGTTCTTTAGCTTCTGACGCAGTGACATGGTATAGTTTAGTCTTGGACCGGATCTTCCTTTTCCATTTGCACGGGCCCACCGCCATTGCTCCTTGGTTGCCTATGATCCGTGGCTACTCGCCTCGTGGGACAGTGAGACACCGTCCTCCAGAAGGCACCGGAGTTTAAAAGGTCGTAACAATTTGTGATGGAGTTTGTGTCCACGTGCTCGCACACTTCCTTGCTTTCCTAAATAAAATATGCGGAGCCCAATTTGAACACGTGCCAGGAAAGCCAGAATCCTTGGAAACCGAGTCAGCGTGTGGCACGTGTGTGGAGGGTGGTCTTGGGGTTCATTGGTTGGCACCCGTGGCAAGCCTGTGGCACAACTGGCCCCGCTTTGCTGAGGTTTGCTTTGACCATCTGTCTGTCTGTTCCTTTTTCTGCTGCTGCCCAGTCCTGTTGCTCAGGTTGCTAACTATGTGACTACCTTTAGCAGTTTCTCCTTTCTAATTTGCTCTTTTCAATCACCTGTGGGGTTTTGAAGACAAGCGAGTATTTTAGAGCATAAAATACAGGACGCTGGGCACCAAATGAAGGCGCAGGAGGCCCTCCTACCTGCAAAACACTCGAGTTTAAGCGTCCACGACTTGTTACATATCTTTTGATCATGAGGCTTATTTTCCCTTTTTCTGTTTCTCTTTCTGGCTCGTGAGTGTGTTTTGAATAACAGTTCCCTGGGTTTTTGAGAGGGGCCGTGTTCCTGTATTGCTGTCGCTTTGAGAGATTTTGTTCTCTGTCACTTTTTTTTTGTGGCTCTGTTAGAGAACTTGTGGTTCTGTCTTGCGTTATAGTTAAGCGTGTGTCTGATGTAAGCTATGGGTGCAGTATTGGTGGAATGAATGAACGTTTCTCCTATCCTGTGCCGTCTTAGATTGTGAATTCTTTCAACGGGGAGACTGTTTTATTCGTCCCTGCGTCTCCTCAGCACCATGTACACGTTCCAGGTTTGCTGAGTGGCTGACTGAACAAAATTGTTAGACTTACACAGTACTGGTGGTCATACATAACTCCCAAAGATTCCCAAACATGTTTTTACTGTAGAACTTCATCACTAACAGTAGAAAGATATAGGAGATAGGAGTAGGTGGAGAAGCATCACAAATGGGAGTGTTGATGGTAAAAAGAAAAACGTTAAATGCCTATTAAGTACTATTGAATATTCTAGAAATATTTCTCTTCTCTTCTCTTGAATCAGAAGGGTGCGAACGGTTGAGGCTGGAAATTTGGGGAGCAGAAGGAGTCTGGACTTGAGCTAAAAGGGAGCATGAAGTGGAAATAGATCTGACAGGTGGAGCCATCCTGGGACAGGGTAGACTCCAGGTCCCAGAAGAGTCGCTGTTATGTCATTCCAGCCCATTTTTTTCTTACCATCTGTAGCTGCTAGAGAATCGGAGGGCTTTCACAAATCATTCTATGTGAGTACTCGCCCTTTTTGGGAGTAACAGCTGTCTCATTTCCTAGGGCTACTGTACCAAACAAATTACCACACATTTAGTGACTTAAAATAACGTAAATGTATTACCTTATAGACCTGTAGGTGAGAAGAATAATTTGAGTCTCGCTGGGCTCTAATCAAGGCGTTGGTTGGGCTATATTCCTCTGTGGAGACTCTGAGGGCAAATCTGTTTCTTTGCCTTTTCTAGCGTTCCAGACTTGTAGTCTCCTTCCATTTTCAGAGGCAACAATGGCGTATCAATTCTTTCACACATAGTATCATTTAGACACGAGTCTTCTACCTACCTCTTCCACATTCAAAGGACTCTTGTGTTTACACAAGGTGTCCCCACCTACACAACCGACATGATGCCTTTAGATCAAGGTGGGCGGATGAGCAACTTTAATTCCAGAGTGCCATTTTGCTATATAATGTTACGGATCATAGGTTCCGGGACTTAGGACACGAACATCTTTGGGGAGCCAATATCCTATCTGCCACCATCACCAAACAAAATCCAAAGAGCTGAAGGTAAGGAGAATTGACATAATTATAGATTGTGAGGATGGAGCAAAGGAGAGGACAGAGAGATTTGAGCATCTGGGTTTGGAGTAGGGCTCAAAAGTAATGTGACCCATTGTTGGAAAGTCAGAGGGCCAGTGATTAGCAGGCACGTGACCAGCAGATCAGGCTTACATTCTTTTGTCTTTCAGATCTGTAAAGCTACCTGCTGGCCATCCAACCTCCCCTTCCTTCCTTCCTTCCTTCCTTCCTTCCTTCCTTCCTTTTTCTTTCTTTCTTTCTTTCTTTCTTTTCTTTCTTTCTTTCTTTCTTTCTTTCTTTCTTCCTTCCTTCCTTCCTTCCTTCCTTTCTTTCTCTTTCTTTCTTTCTTTCTTTCTTTCTTTCTTTCTTTCTTTCTTTCTTTCTTCTTTCTTTCTTGTTTATTTCATTTTGAGGGAGAGAGAGACAGAGTGCAAACAGGGGAGGAGCAGAGAGGGAGGGAGACACAGATTCTGAAGCAGGCTCCAGGCTCTGAGCTGTCAGCACAGGACCCAACACTGGGCTCGAATTCATGAACTGCGAGATCATGACCTGAGCCGAAGTCAGACACTTACTCGACTAAACCACCCAGGCGTCCCCAGCCAAACTTTTCTAATGATTTGGGCGGAAAGAGTTCCAAGTGAGACGCAGCAGCATCTTGAAGTGAGAAGGTGGCATATTTTCGAGCAGGAATTTGAAATGAAAAAAAACAAGGGTTTCTTATCCATAAACAATACCATTTACTTTGTTAATATTAAGGAGAAACTGAGAATGTCCGACAGGAGCTAACCAAAAGTGATTGGTGACGAATTGAGATACAGAACCTAAGAATCCTATCTCCCAGCTGCTATCCAGGTATCATTCCACGATAAGTGGAAGAGAAGGAGTCACTTCCGCAGGCTTGATTCGAATAGAAGGATGAATTACAGTATAGATAGGGGCTGATGCAATGCCAGACCTCTCTCAGGAACTGTAGAGATTTCAGATCAATATGTAGTCAAAGAGTACATGGTGATGACTTTCTGAGAACTTGATCAATAAGTATACATCACCAAGATCAGAATTTATTTAAAATTATGAACAGCCTGGAAGGCTGCCAGTGCCTGAGTAATAACTCCAGGCAGTCCAAATGCATGCCAGCTTCCTCCGTTTGTATAAATTGCTGGAATCTCTCATGCCTGACCCCTCTGAAGTATCAGCTTTGTTATGTCAGTTTAGATATAGGTAAATTTCCTCTGGCATTTATTAGCTTTATTAAAAAAGAGGCAATTGTCCAAAGGCCTCTGGGTGTATGCACCCAAAACATAAAATAAAAGAATGAAATTAAATACTCAGGCTGCCAAACACCTCATAAAATAGCCAGGCCAGTTCAGCCCACTGAGGCATGCCAGATTGGCAGGCCTGAGCTTGTGTTTTTTTCCCCTGAAGGTTCACAAACCCTTCTGCAGTCTGGTTGGACCGAGAAATGAATTGCAAAGGCAAAGAACGTCAGTAACCTTGTTTTTGGGATTTGTATCTGGCATTCTTTATTAGAAGTAGAAAGGCTGAAATTAATATATTTGAATGAACCAGTGGGTAGGAGAAACCCTCAGAGGGAATCTGTTTCTTTATTAAAATGCATCCACCCAACATTCTCGGACTTAACGTACCCCTTTATGATACGCTTTCACCCCTCGACTTCTCCAAGCTGTCACTTTTACAAAGCCTGACACTATTCCCAGTCTGCCTTCTAAAACAAGTACACAGAGACCATCCTGCTCTAAATCAGTGACTTCCAGCCCAGAATGATTCTGCACCACCCTCCACCCCCACGGGGGACATTTGGAAATATCTGGAGCCATTTTTGGATGTCACAGTAGTGGGGAGCAGGGGAACTATGGGCATCTAGTACATAGAGGCCAGTGGGCATTGCCATATTTACCAAACTTCAGGTACCATCTACCGCGTTCACTATTTTTGTCAAACCCACAGAGCACCTGCATTATTTTTCACTGAACAGTTTTTCCCCCTAAAAAAAATCTAAAAAAAATTAAATATAGTTAAGGAGAAACTTCGTATTGCTGTCATAACCAGAACGATAATCATAGCTACCATAAATGTAAAGCCACTGTGAAAGTACATACGATGAAGACAAAACAGGTTATTAAGTTACAAGTTGATACCTGATGGCTGCTATCTTTTGATAAAATGAGAGATTAGCAAGTTTTAAAGAAGTATGAAAGAGAAGCCCCAAACTGAGACTCTGTTTTTTGTTTTTGAAGTTTTTTTTTTAAAGTTCATTTATTCATTTTGAATGAGAGAGAGAGAGCACAAGCAGGTGAGGGGCTGAGAGGCCATTAGCACAGAGCCCAAAGGGGGGCTTGACCTCAGGAACTGTGAGATCATGACCTGAGCCGAGATCAAGAGTTGGATGCTTAACCTACTGGGCCACCCAGGTGCCCCGGACTCTGTCCTTTGTTACGTACAATGGGTTCATGGATGGAAAACAAACAAACAAACAAACAACCCCCCCCCCCCCCCCCGTCCCCCCAAAAAAACCCGAACCAGCTTTCTCATTTTGTGATTCATTGATATTTAGGTCCTTGTCTTACATCTATTTACTCCTGAAAACTATCTTCTACCTTAGTTAAGGCTATTGTGAATACATATCCTATATTTTAGGAAACACTCATACAAATACTCTTCTGCCTAGATTCTTGATTTTCTGTTAGGTTGCCACAGATTTGAACAACTGTTCCAGAGCTATTTTTAGGGTGTGGATTTCACAAGGATGCATCCAGGTAATAGCTACCTATGCCCAGGGCTGTTCCTCTGAATCCAAGAAAATCAGAGAAATCTTAGGTGGCAAAATAAAAACCTAGAGTCTGTTATTGCCGAAGAATGACAGATGCTCTCAAGGAGCTTTATTGCCCACTCCCACGCCATTAACAAGACCATCTCAAATGTACTCATAATCCTTTTTCGTAGCAGTGAAGTGAGCCTGCTTCAGGATGTTTGTTAATGTAATTATTCTGGTTCATCATATTCTAAAGAGAAGGACAAAATTCTTGGATATTTAACTGATTGCACATTAAGTGTTCCAGTGCACGTTGATGAGTCAGTATCATCATTCACAATATCTACTTTTGGTTCTATGTTGTTACATTGTGAACAATCCACAGGTAACATCGCCTTTGTAAAATGCAACATACACTGAAGGGGTCTGATACTTTTACTGTCTATTTGCTGCTGGTGAATCTGCTGTACAATAAGGTATGCCACATCCTGGCTGCCTTGGCAAAAGGATGGAAAATTGTTAACAGGCACTTGAGGGTTTTGAGTTCCCACTTGCTGCCTGATGCCCTAAGTCGGAGTCTCTTAGTCCAGGAGACTGACATTGAGAATTTTCCCCCTCGGGGAAAAGCTGTTAATGTTTCACGTTAAGAGGGAGCTATGCCGCATTATGAAAACAGTCTGGGCTTGGCTGAATTTTTTTCTCTCCCTGGAATTGGTTTCTATCCCTATAATTATCTTCAAGCACCGCCATAAAAGCCCTCCAATCTTTACCTCATGTTGTACTTCCTTTGGGGCACTGATTCTGGACCCATGAACTTTTATACCAAGCCATAATTAGTAGAATTATATTTAATAATTCCCCCTCATTCTGAAGGGAGCAGAGGCAGCATTGAGCGAGTACAGCAGCAGATAATGAGGGCTACAGAGGTTCTCCCTGAATTGTATCATCACGGTTCAGCAAGCAATATGCTGCCACTGTCAGCCAGGATCAGCCTCAATGGCTCTGCCTTGGTGACAGTTAGAAGCAAGGGAGACACACACACTACCCCATGCTTTCCTCTCCTTCTGACTTGAAAAGCCACATACTTGAAAGAATGTGCACACTGCCGCCCTGTCCCAGAGCTGCAGGATTTTTCTAGGTGTGGAACATGGCATTTCCACATTTCCTTCCTTCAGTCAGGTGTTGCATTATCGATTCATTTTATCGGTGGGATTCGGGGCTCAATAAAAGATATGAGGTTTAGAGTAAGATGAATTAAACAAGATCTCAGTCACCTGCGAGTTTATTATGCCGCTCTTAGTGTTAGCCATCATGTCTGTTACTCTGAATGCTTATTACAACCTATCTCTGTAGGAAATCAAGAGTATGAAATAATTTCCCCAACAGTAAAAATTATATGTTTAAGAGAGCTGATACTTCCGTTTCTCCATTCTCACAGCAAAAGGAACATATTTAGGTACTTTTCTTCCTGTATTTGTTCTAAAAGGATTCCAACTAAAATGGCTTTGCTTTTAGATTTAGAGGGTGTCCCACCCGACAGAAGCTCGGGTGAAAGAAGAACATTTATGTGTAATCTCTGGCAGATAGTGAAACTGGTTCTCCCCTAGAGCCATAAATTTGACTGCTGGAAAGGACCTTAAGGAACATTTAGTTCAGCCCCTTGTGGGTGGTAAATGGAGGCAACCACATGATATCTTCAAGACTGAAGTTAAAATTACTTTCTGAGGACGTTGGGAGAAGCAAAACAAAATGAACAACCAAAACCTGTAATAAATGTGACCATTCGTTTATAGGAGCACTTGACCAAAAGAGATAATGTGTAAATGGGCAGCTGAAGACCAGTCCTTAAATCCGATTCTTCTTATATGAAGCGTGTGTGGTGTGGAATATTAAACCTAACGCGTTGTATCGCGTCACAGACTGGGGTAGTGCATGGGACCTGGGCGGCTTGTGACGGAGATAAAGAGGAGTTGAGGAATGTATCCACTATAGTTATAGCTGAAGTTAATAGGCCCACATAATGAGAAGATATAATACCACCTAGCGAGGGTCCAGAGGCAGAGCGGGCCTCAGACACAGGATCTCAGGCTCCAGGCCTCCTGTCTTCTCTTACCTTTCACTCTCTTCTCTAGGTGGCTTCATCCTGGGGCTAGACGCCAAGAAGGGCACAGCTGCCTCACATGAATATCTTACGGCAATTTTGTTTGTTTTCGGTGAAAACCAGGAAAAGTTAACCGTGCCACAGGTTGGTGAGGTTATCCATAAATTGAGTGCAGTAGAAGTAAAACTTGGAACCAAGATTAGCTGTGAAATGTCCCAAGACGTTGCGGCTAATCATAGGGAGGCTTCCTCTGAAGGAATAATGTAGGCTCGAACCTAGTTTGTGGATTTTATTCTTATCCATGGGGTGCGGTGACGATCTGATGCTCCAAATGACATCTGGGATACAAGGGAAAATAAAATTCATCCAGTAGCTTTCTTTGGGGACTTAAGACAATGTCTTTTGCTATCCTGTGAACATTAGTCTTCCACTTTCTGTCTCAAGATGAGATGTAAGTGATATTTGGTAGCAGGTAAGATACAGAGAGCTTGTAGAATATAAAGTGTGGCTTAGGGTCAAGGCTTAGGATCTAAGTTTAAGTGAAGGATAATGACCTAGAACAAGTTCTTTAGAACATGATTTTCTCCAGATTCTCAGGTCAGGGACCTGCCCGAGCAGGATGAGAAATTCTGTGGAGCTTGTGTAAGAGCAGATTTCCAGCATGTGCTAATGGTTTACAAAAACTGAAATCTGTAGTGGCTGAGAAGATCAGTGGAGGGAGGTGCCTGATGCATGTTCGATATATTACCATTTTAGGCTTAGCAGAAGTGTGAATGAAACATGCTGGAGTTACAGAAATAGGGGCTGACAGAACTGGAAAGGAGCATAGGAGGGATGCTTCCTTTAAAAGGACAATACAAAAGAGGGAAGGAAGGTTAATTAACCAACAACTAAAAAAAAGTGTCAGGAAATGTAATGTTAGGAAAATGTAGTGCTAGGAAAGCTGAATTTCAGAAAGACAGAGAACAATTCCAAATAAAGTTTGTAGAATAGGTACAAGTGAGAAGCCTGCTCCAAAGTAGCCTGAACCAAATGTTGAGTTAATCCAGACACACACACACACACACACTAGCAGACTGTTCCACTTTGCCCGGAGCAAGGACAGCGAGGTTGGGCAGTCACAACGCCTGGGGCAAATGGTTCAATGTTGATCTGATGACCAAATGGAATTCACAGGGCACAATTCTGAATTTTCTCGTCTCCATCCTATGAAGGTAATCAGTGTTGAAACTGAGAAGAGTGGGAAAATGCCGGGGGAAGAGGGAACTAAGAGACAGCAAGAGGATCTCTGTTTGTGCTAAATGAGTTTCAAGGTATTGACCCAGAGGACCCACATCCCACCATGCTGACCGTTCTTGAAGAAATGGTCATGGAGCATACTACTGGTGACCTCAGAGGTGGGGTTGCAGAAGAGGAAAAATGTGCTGACTTTTAGAAAGTGGGAAGACGTGGGCTCTCAGGGCATCAGCGGGTAAACTTGATGTTAACCTCCAAACAGTTTTAGAGATGAACACATGGATGGGTGTCTCAGTTTGCCAAAAACAAGTGATGTTAAACTAACCTTGAATACCATTTGATAGAACTAAGGGAATAGATAAGGGTTTGCTACAGGCAAACCATTTTTTTATGTTTACTTATTTATTTTGAGAGAGAGAAGGGGAGGGGCATAGGGAGAGGGAGAGACAGAGAAGCCCAAGCAGGCTCCACACTATTAGCATGGAGCCCAACATGGGGTTCAAACTTACGAAACGTGAGTTCATGACTTAAGCCAAAATCAAGAGTTGGACACTTAACCAGCTGAGCCACCCAGGCACCTCCAGGCAAACCATCTTAGAGGATTTTTCAGGATACCCACTGCTAGTGGGCTGTAACCAGGAGATGAAAGAATTTTACCCCAAGAAATAGGATTAGTGGGTTAGCGTGTAAACCTGG
This sequence comes from Prionailurus bengalensis, assembly GCF_016509475.1. Classification (NCBI taxonomy): domain Eukaryota; kingdom Metazoa; phylum Chordata; class Mammalia; order Carnivora; family Felidae; genus Prionailurus; species Prionailurus bengalensis. Next base: position 87,650,702 of record NC_057344.1, read on the forward strand.
AGGTAGTTATTTAGTGGCATCCTTCAAGATTCTGTTTCTTGGTTTTGTTTTATTTTGTTTTTGTTTTCCTAACAACTTGGATTAGTACATAAAAAAATGGTTGCCCAATATGCAAATGTCTTAACTTCGAGATTAGCAATACCAGATTCAGAATCTAAGATAGAATTATTGGTCTAAATGAGTAAGGTTTACTACTGGAATAAAAGTATCAAACGTAAAAAGAAAAAAAAAGGTCATAAACAGGAGAGTGAAAAAAAATGGTGTTTATAAATTTATTACCAAGAATACAAACCAAATCAAAGAAAACCTGGGATTTTATTTGACAGTAAGATAAATGCAAGCCTTGTGTTGCGGATCTTGAATATTGACCCACAAAGGGTCAGTGAATGTGACTGGTTGGACTAACTCTATAATGTTATGTTTAATCCTCAGCACACATTTTCGTGGGGAGATGACATATCTCATAGGCTACAACAAGCAAGAGAAAGCCAGAGTGTGAAAACCATGTAGATGAAGAATAGTGTGTTTGTTTAGTCATTATCTTGGCAAGCATTTATCGAGTGCCTGATATGTGCCAGTTACTGTGCTAGGCATAAGTTAATACATATTGCTTGCGGGCTAAGGAAAGCATCAGGACAGCTGACATGTAGGCCAACAACAAAGTACACAGGTCCCAAGGGGAGGGGACAGCACAGAGAAGGGGTTATCCCTTGGGTACATCCTTTCTTTTTTTTTTTTTTTTTAAGTTTATTTGTTTTGAGAAAGAGAGAGAGAGCATGAGTAGGGGAGGGACAAAGAGAGAGGGAGAGAGAATTCCAAGCAGGTTCTGTGCTGTCAGCACAGAGCCTGACTCAGGACTCGATCCCACAAACCGTGAGATCATGACCTGAGCTGAAATCAAGAGTCAGAGGCTCAAATGACTGAGCTACCCAGGCACCCGCCTTGGGTACATTCTTGGTGTACAATAATAAAAAAACCAGGTAGAAGCAGAGAGAGGAGTGGCTTCCATGTAGAGGAAAAAGCTTGTGGGAAAACACAGAGGCCTAAAAGATCTTGGCTCACTCAGGAGTGGCAAGTAGTTTGGTGTGGCTGGAGTGTGGGGAGTTTGTGAGGATGGCATGAGCTGATGCTAGAAGTGAACGGGGGCCACCATTCACCAAACTATGGGCTTTGCCTTCATCTTGAAGGCATGGACAACCAATAAAGATGTTTCAGTAGGTGATGAGATGAGTAATGTCATTTAGAAGGATCACTCTGGCTTCCGTAAGGAAGACAGACTGGGAATGGTGAGACGTGGAGACTGGTGAATGGATGACACAGTTGTTTGGGTGAACAGGGGTGATGGCCTGATGTAAGGTGGTGACAGTAAAGACAGGAAGGTGGGGTCAGATTCTCCACTTATTATGGAACTAGCACCAACCGAACTTTGGGATGGATGGAGAAAGAAGGAGGAATCCAGTCCCATTTCCAGATTGTTACCATTGTGACTTGGCAGATAATTGTTTGACGAGAGAGGAAATTTAGGAGCAATAGATTTGAGAAACATGTTCCGTTTGAGCTTCCTTGGGAAGAAATCTATTGATGGCCAATGGGCCGTTGGATGTGTGGGTCCAAAGCCGCAGAAGGGGCCTGTGATACAGCTCTAAGAGTGAAGGTAAGACTGTGTAGGTCATCCTGGGATGATGTCTGGAAGTTAGGAGAGAAGCAGTCAGACAGAATAGTGAAAACAACAACATTGACATGATAGAGAAAGAGTAGCAATAAAAGGCTCGTAACAGCCAAAGGGAAGAGAAAGCAAAATTTCAAGAAAGTATAAGATGAGAAATTGCACTAGAAATATGAGAAATACAGGATATTGCCATAGTAGGCCAAGTAGGTTCTTGCCATAGAATGTGAGAACCTGGAGGTCCCGGGGGCTGAGAACAGATTGACTGTGTGGTTGGGCTTGAGTCTCTTCGGAAGGAGGAGAAGTGAAAGAGCTGAAGAAAGGGGCACCAGAGGCTGACCGCTCAGAAGCTGGAAATGAACCCAGAGCAGGGGTGGCTGGATTGGTTCGGGCTCTGCTCGGGCTGTTTCTTTCACTGCTCCCGCTCCTTGACCTGGCCATTTCTGCCCGTTCAACTCCCATTGTCTTCGAAGCTCAGATGACAGAGAAGAGTAAATTTTGGCTAGTGTGTCCATCTCAAGGTGTCCTTGAATGTTGCATTTTCTTTTATGTCTTACATTCGGAGACAGTCACAGACAAACCCAGAGTGTGAAAAGTGACCCTGAACAGATCCTTGCTCCAAGCTCCTTCAGCGCTGTGCTGCCTTGGGTGAGCCCACCTCATTGCCTCAGTTTCTCTTCCTGTCTTTCTGCCCGAGGCCACTGGGAAGGTCTTGGGCGCCAAGGATCATGCTTTTATTGTTGTTGTTGTTGTTATTACTATTTACATGTTGAGCACCTTGTTTACTGGCCAGCCCCAATATTTCTCAAGTGCACCAATGTGTCTTTAAGCCATGTTATGTAAAGAACCGTTGAAGCAACTGCGATGTTTATTCTGGAAAATGCAAACACATGCGGTGCCACACCATGAATACATTCTTCCACGGTAGTACTTTTTCAGATTATGAAAACAGGAAGTGAGATGTGCACAGAAGACCATCTGAAAGTGGCATCTTTTAACTGAACTGGTCGATCTTGATTTCGCTCATGGCCTTTGCCTTACAGTATTTGATGTTACTACCCGAGCATGGTTTACACATCCTACATCCTATACAGTAAGCTTATTGGAGGCAGGGGCCACCTTCCACAAATTTGCAAATCTCTCTATTCTTCATAGTGCTTACCAATTTACCCATATAGCATGTGGTTGATAAATAATTGTTGGGTTGAATCTGCATGGGCTGTGTTTAGCTTTATTATAATGCAATGTGTTTAGCTTTATTATAATTAGGAGTGAAATCACACTCTAGGATGAAAAAATAAAATACTGCAAGAATCCAAATATCTTGTTCTTGCTCTCAACAATTTGTATCTTACTTTTGATATTTATTTTCTCAGGGGACTCAGGCAGTCTCTTCGTGGTGTCCTGGCCAGGGCACATGGGAAATGGGGAGGCGATCTCTCCCAAGAGGAGTAGCTCAGGTGGCCCAGGGCCTGGCTCTGGCACCAACATGTTTTTTGACTTTGTAGAATGTGGAGATTAAGTTGATGTGTCCTCCTCCTCCTCTTCTTCCTCCTCTTCTTCTGTTGTTTCACAGCAAAAGGATTTTCATCAATAGGGAGCCTGATACACCTGAGTTGGCCAATTCTTCAACTTTGGACCTCTTGACTGGATTTTTGAAGATGTACTGAAGAAATTTAGATTTGGAAATTGAAGGAATTAGATCAGTTTCTGGAGCTGTAAGTCCAGCTCTATAGTTAACGTAAGGCTTTGAAATGGTTATCGTTAACCATGGCTGGAGTCTGCACGGTAGCTTTTATTATAATTAGGAGTAAAATCACACTCTAGGATGAAAAATGGCTGGAGTATTATTAGCAACTTAACTAGGAGCCTCAGTTTCTTCATCCATAAATGCACTGATAATGATGCCTGTTTCCAGCTGGGAGGATTAAGTGCGATGATACATTTACTAGGCTTATCAGAGATATAACATACGGTAAGCACCCAATAATACCATTTTTGTTATTATGAGGGGATGTCAAGGAATCTACCTCAGTCTGTAGACTTGCACGGACCAGCACGAGGATCTGACATATCTCAGGCACAGCCTGTGGGAGCCAGATCTGCAGAGATAATTTCCGACTAATGAGTTTCCACGTTTTGCTGCCTCTCCTCCTGCATGCCTCACGTCCCACCTGCCCTTGCCTTTTCTTGCATGCTCTCGTGACCTCATCCAGCCCCTAATAACCCCTTGCTCTTAAGAGATTTTGTAACCATGATTCCCTTCAGTCACTCCTTTCTGTCAGAGGAATCTTCCGCAAGCATAGATCCGATGTTTGCACTCCTTTGTCGGAAATCTCCAATGGCTTTCCATTATCTATTTAATCTCCATAAACAGTCATTTGAGGTGTTCAGGGCTTCTCTGTCTGTGGCTTACTGAGACAAATTTGGGCTTTGGTATTAGATGGGCTCTTGTTTAAACATGACTCTGGCACAAGTATTTGACCTTGGTCCTTCTCTAAATTGCCCGAGCCTCTATTTTCTCATTAATAAAATGGGGATTATGATATTTGCCTTGCAGGTTGATGTAAGGCTCAGAGATGATGAAAGTACAGTTGTTAGTGCGATGCTTCAAAATGACAGTGATCATCCTGCCGAACTGCTTTTGGCCCTCCTTGTCCCTTCTCACCCTGGTGTCTCTTCTCATGCCTCAAACGTAGATTCTCCCTCTTTACCTATTGTATGCTTTCCCCACTCCTGCCTTTTTTTTTTTTCAATGTTTATTTATTTTTGAGAGAGAGAGAGAGAGAGAGAGACAGAGTGTGAGTGGGGTAGGGTAGAGAGAGAGGGAGAACAGAACCTGCAACAGGCTCCAGGCTCTGAGCTGTCAGCACAGGGCCCGACGTGGGGCTCGAACCCATGAACTGTGACATCACGACCAGAGCTAAAGTTGGACACTTAACTGGCTGAGCCACTCAGGTGCCCCTCCCCACTCCTGCCTTGTAAGCATCCCAAATTTTAAGAATTGAGCATAATTCTCCTTGATGATTTCTACCCAGATCAATATCAAATTTAAACATGACATAATGATAAAGTCATATTCTTAGGTTTTAATGTAGTCAACTGCAAGATTTAACAGTTGTTTTCATTTGCTTTGATTTTAATGGGTGTACTCCTCATAACAGAGATCTGTAAGAGGTTTGAAAACAGGGAGTATAATATGCTGGATTTAGGAAAAGTAAACACAGACAGGGATTCCTCCTATAATGATTGCCAAGAAGATGACAGAGGATCAATTTTTCTGTCTCTCTGGCTTGACTTTTCAGCCTACCAGGTGTTCTTTTAACTTAGTAAATATTAATATTTACTGATTCTACTGCACATTTGATCTCCCTCAGAATCATGTCCAGAATATATCTGAAGTGAATACATTATCAGCAAGAATGTTGGATTTAACAAAATACCTGAGGTGTAACAAATATACCTTAATTTAAAAAGTTCCAAATGGTTTGTTTTGACAACTGGAGAAGACATGAATTCATTCTAGAATTGAATGTCTGAATCCTCTCATTTAGTCTTTTCAATTATTGAGGGACTAAAGTGTGTTTATAAAAAAGAGGGTAGAGGAGTGTTTGGGTTTAGGCTCTTTCTTTCTTTCTTTCTTTCTTTCTTTCTTTCTTTCTTTCTTTCTTTCTCTTTCCTTCTTCCTCCTCCCTTCCTCTTTCTTCTTTCTTTCTTTCTTTCTTTCTTTCTTTCTTTCTTTCTTTCTTTTCTTTCTTTCTTCTTCCTTTGTTTCTGAAAGTTTATTTATTTATTTTGAGAGAGAGGAGAGAGAGAACAAGTAGGGGAAGGGCAGAGAGGAGAGACAGATCCCAAGCAGGCATCACACCATTAGTGCAGAGACTGAAGTGGGCCTCAAACTCATGGACTGTGAGATCATGACATCAGCTGAGAGCAAGAGTCAGACACTTAAGCTTTTTCTTTCTGAGAGGTCCTGGCAGGACGAATGTGTCGACATTTGGGTAGGCAATATTTCCATCTATAGAGTCAAATACAACTAAATGGCATTTAAGAAACCCAGCGGGCAGATGATTAGTTTCATATAACAATGGAACGGGCGATGGGTTTTTCCCCTTACTCACCTGTGTTCAATCCACAGGCAATGATTGAGTTTAGGTGTAACCGTAATGCTCAACTTACTTTTTAGCTCCACTGCTGGGTCAAGACTTGTCACCCAGCAGGTGATATGGCATTGATGATCAACACGAAGGCATGAGAGTTGGTTCTGCTGCTAATTCAAAACTGGCATTTTGTCTGGGGAAGAATACAGGTGTTCTTAGGATACATTGGCCTTCTAGTATGTAGCTTCCTCTATATTTTCAACATGGGGATAGTCATAACAATACAATGTCCTATTTTGTGGAATTTCAAACAACCCCAAATTTCTGTCCATGATGCACTTTCCTCCCAAATGCACACAGGATCATCGTGGTGTGGTGTGATGCTGCAAAACGTTCATCTTGAATGTTCAGATGATTCAATTATGTCTTACTCTACTAACATAGGGCCCTTGCGCTCACTGTAGTCTATTTTGAAAATTGACAAGCTGCCTTTGTTACATACGGTAACGCTTACTATTCTCAACAAATCTGAGTTAGCTGTACCTGCTAATGTCGGTAATGTATTTGGGGAGGCATCAAAGGAGATTTCAAAATTTATTTTTCACTAGTGTTCCCCTGAATATATCCTTGGTGGTGGTGGTCTTTCTTTTAGTCTGCTGGTTTAGATGTTCACAAGGGCGAGTTACTCGTGCAGTATTCTTCTCAGGTTAGGAATCAGGATAAATAATTGCTGGGTCAAAACCAATCAGTTCTAGAGGGAACTAAAACTCTTCAGCTTACACTGGATATTAGTGGGACTGTGTTTATACAGATCATGAAGTTGATTTGAGAGCCTTTCAAGACAAACTGCAGCTCAAACTGATCTTCCATCCAAATTTATTCACTTCTTGCACTTTGTCTCCAAATCCTCCACTGAAATTTAGCATCCTCCTTTGTCTGGTTGTAGTAGACAGAATTAATAACAGTATGAATTCACTTAACAGACACATCATTCTCTCTTTTCCGTTTCTTATGGCTTGTATCTAAAGTTAAGATGCCCAAATTTATCTCCCGTTCCATCTCGACCAAATTCAGAACATGAATATCTCATGCTTCCTCTCTACTTTTGCCCCTAACCTGGACCATAGCTAGCTGCTGCTACTGTTTCATATCCTACCCTTGCCTTCACTCCCAATTTATTCAGTTTTAGATGGAACTATAGACGTTTGGATCATAAAACAGGAGGAAATAAACTGTATCTATATGAACCAGAGGTACTGCTTTTGAATATTTATGCATTTAACTTTTCTTGTGACACTTCACCCATGCACAGACTTTCCTCAAAACGTAACTTGACAAAAATCTTTGAATAAGCTAAGCGATATTCAGTAATCTAGCATGATAAAACAATGTAATTTGGTTAGCTGATAGTTCTTTATGAGAGAAATGGAGTGGCAAGGAAAATAGAATGAGCTTAAAATATTATTTTCCCTTAAATTTACCTTTGTAGCAATCTGTTTTTATACATACAGGCTTTTATTTGGAATACAGCTTGGAGTCACTGAAGCAAACATTGCTTTATATACACTATGATACCAGATCAATAATGCGACTGGTGCACTGAGCAAAAGGAGCTCCAGATTATGTTGCTGTTTTCTTTTACTGCTCAGTCAACAGAAAAATAGCCAAAAGAAAAGAAATAAAATACGAAGAAAGACATTTTCATTTTCCATTTGCAGAACTTCCATTCTCTTTTAACTCCCAGGGAACTAGTGTGCACCGATTGTGTAATTACCATTTAAAAAGGCAATTATAGAACTTAAAAAAAAAGCATTCAAGATGTTATGCTTTCACATATGTAAATAAAAAGGGCTTCTTTAACCAAGTTTCAGTTAGGCTGTAAATAATATTTGACTCGCATTAGCATAGTGTGTCTTTTTCCATTCTTTTAGACTGTGTTCTTTTTTTTTTTTTTAAGTTTATTTATTTTGAGAGAGACAGAGCTTGAGTGGAGGGAGGGGCAAAGAGAGGGAGATTCCCAAGCAGATTCCACATGGTCAGTGCAGAGCCTGATGTGGGGAGAACTCATGAAAGCATGAGATCATGACCTGAGCCAAAATCAAGAGTTGCATGCTTAACTGACTGAGCCACCCAGGCGCCCCAATGTGTTCTTATTTTTAAACTGTGTTTCTTCTAATGATCATGTAGTTGAATTTTACTTCTTTTAATCCACTCTGAATACTTCTGCTTTTAAGTTGGGGTCTTTACACCATTTACATTTAATGTGATTATTGATATACGTGACTGAAAATCAGCTATTTTGCTATTTGTTTTCTATATGTTCCGTTTTTTCTTTTTTCTTTGCAGGCTTCTTTTGGATCGCTTTTAATTATTCCATTTCACTCTTTTGTTGGCTAGTATACTAGCTCTATTTGTTCTTCATTTTAAGTGGTCATTAAATGTGGTCGTCATAGTTTATAACATACATTTTGAGCTTCTCTTAGTCTATGTTCAAACGATATACCACTTCATGTGTATATAAGACCTTACAACAACATAATTCAATTTCCCACATCCTAGCCTTTGGATCATTATTGTTATACATTTTACTTTCACACATATTATGAACTCCACAAAACATTGTTATTATTTCTGCTTTAACAAGTCACTCTTTTAAAGTAATATAAAAACTAAGAACAAAGGTTCTTTATATTTACCTACATATTTCCCATTTCTGACACTCTTCATTCCTTTGTGTACATCTGGATTTTCACCTGGTTTTCCTTCTGTCTGAATGACTTTCTTAAATATTTCATGTAGAACAGATCTTCTGGTGAAGAACTCTTTCAGGCCTTGTATGTCCGAAAAGTCTTTATTTTGACTTTATTTTTTGGTGGGGAATTCAAGGTTGACATTTCTTTATCTCAGTGTTTTAAATATGTTGCTCTTCTGGCTTGCATTGTTTCCAAAGAGAGGTCTATTCTCATTCTCATTTTGTTTCTCTGTTCATAATGTTTCTTTTTTACTCTGGCTGCTTTTAATATTTTTTGCTTTATCACTAGTTTTAAGCAATTCAATTATGAGAAATAAAAATGAGTGGCACTCATTTTTTTTTTTTCTTTTGAAGGATTTTTTTTCCTTCTCAAAAATATCACTCATTTTTTTTCTTCTGCAATGTCTAGTCTGTTGTTAATGCCACCCAAGGTATTTTTTGTTTTGGTCTCTTTTTTTAATTTTATTTTTTCTCTCTAGAAGTTTGATTTAGTTTTTTAAAAAATTCTTACATATCTTTATTTAACATGTTCAATTTTTCAGCTAGCTTTTTGAAAATACAGAATTATAATAAACATTTTTATATCTTTGTCCACTAATTCTACCAATTGTGTCATTTCTGGGTTAGTTTTGCTTGATTTATTTTAATCCTCATTATGGGTCATATTTTCCTACCTCTTTGTATGCCTGGTAATTTTTGATTAGACACAAGACATTGTGAGGGGCGCCTGGGTGGCGCAGTTGGTTAAGCGTCCGACTTCAGCCAGGTCACGATCTCGCGGTCTGGGAGTTCGAGCCCCGCGTCAGGCTCTGGGCTGATGGCTCGGAGCCTGGAGCCTGTTTCCGGTTCTGTGTCTCTCTCTCTCTCTGCCCCTCCCCCGTTCATGCTCTGTCTCTCTCTGTCTCAAAAATAAATAAAACGTTAAAAAAAAAAATTAAGACATTGTGACCTTGCCTTGTTTTGCATTGGGTATTTTTGAAATCTTTGTAGCTATTCTTGAGCTTTGTTTTGGAATGCAGTTAAATAACTTGTAAAATTTAATCTTTCTGGGCCTGCTTTCAAGCCTTGTTAGGTAAGATCAGACTAGAATTTAGATTGCATCAAATATTGTCCCCATACTGAGGTAATACCTTCTGGACCCTGTACCTGGTATGAATTTGGTGATTTTCTACTCTCACTGGTGGGAACAGATACGATTTCTGATCTGTGTGAGCTCCAAAGATTGTTCTCTCTTCTTTTTTGGGAGTTGTGCTTCTTTCCTCAGTCTCAGGCAGTTTCCTTACACATATGTGGTGACCAATATTACTGTGAAATTTTAAGTGGGATCTTCTGTAGATTTCTTTTGTTGTCTATCTCTGTAGCTGTTTTCTCTCTGGTACTCTGTCCCCCAGACTCTAGAAGTCTTATCCTCCCTGGTCTCTAGTCAATTCTGTTTCTTCAACTCAGATATACCTCTCAGTTTCTCCTGGCTTTTTCTTCCATATGCTTCATCCTGGAAACTTTCTGTAGTCAGTTAGCTGGGGGTATTATAGGGCTTTCCTCATTTATTTTCCCTTTCTCAGTAGTCACTGTCCTGTGCTGCTTGATGTTCAATGTCTTACAACTGTTGTTTTCATATATTTAGCCTGTTCCTTTTAGTTGATTTAAGTGGGAGGATAAATCAGTTCTCTAATCTCCATCATGATTGATAGCAGAAATCTCTGTTAATCGTGTTTGATTTAAAGCTTGTTGACCTACAAAAGTACATTTCTAGAACTGGAAAAGTTTCACCTGCCTTTTCAGGAAGCATTTTGAATCTGATTAAGTTTTTCCATTATCTGGGCTCACATCTGTTAATCTGTCATCTGTTTGCAAGAATGTATCAATAAGTATTCTATCATTAATTTATTAGCTTAAAAAATCTTCTTATAGTTCATTTATTTATTTTGAGAGAGACAGAGAGAGCGTGAGTGGGGTAGGGGCAGAGAGAGAGGGAGAATCTCAAGCAGGCTACATGTTGTCAGAGCAGAGCCTGATGCGGGGCTGGCACTCATGGAACTGTGAGATAATGACCTGAACCGAAATCAAGAGTTGGACACTTAACCAACTGAGCTACCCAGGCACCCAGTCAGGTTTTTTTAAATGTAAAATTGGTACAATTATATCAGCCTTCAACTTTTATAAAGGTATACCACATATAAATAAACATCAGGCAATGGTTTAAAAATCTTTGGAAATAAAACTTTATGAATGCAAGCTATAGTAGCATATGTTTCATAGCTCAAAATTGAAATAGTATTAGATCCTTCCATTGCTAGGATTCTATAATTTTGTTTTTATGATATCCTCAAAATGGGACAAACAAATTTAGAATTATTATCTTTTTAATGCTTGCTTAGAAAAGAAGTCTTCAAAAAAGAAGTCTAACATGTTCAGCATTAATGGTATATCAAAGGCTTTTGCTAAAATGAAATAAAAGATTTAGGAATATATTATTTCTTGAATAATTAACTTTGAGAATAAAAAGCCAAGAAAAAGAACAAAAATTAAATTCTTTAATTGTTCTCTTCTCTAAGGCACTGTTGGTTTTTGTGAATTCTTTCTCTCGGTCAGCACGTATGTTTGCATGTATGTATATCTATGTGTATGCATGTGTGGATATAATAATGTAATTAGAAGAACTGTACAAATCATCTACTGCCACTCTGATCACTTAGAGAAACCTCTACTTAGTATGTTGTTCTGCAAGTTCCTGGCCAGAATAGGACTAGAAAGCATATTTCCTAACTTTAAGTATGATAAAGTTTTCTCTCTGCTTGTTTCTGGATTTCTCCTTTTTACAATAGAGAGGTAGAGAAAAAAATATCTGGAAAGATTTTTTATGTCACACTGTAGCTCACTTTATCCCATTGAAATTATTTTATCCTACCTATTTAAAAAAATCTATATGAGAAACAGGTTATTTGACAGTTAGGTATGGCTAATTAGAGTTAATATGGGTTCATCATATCATATATTCAATGTTGAATTACAAAACCATTATATCTTAGAGTTACATTGGCATCATATTTGTTAATCCACCAACTTACAATAGTCATTAAAAATAGAGATAACAGGGGTGCCTGGGTGGCTCAGTCGGTTAGGTGTTTGACTTCAGCTTAGGTCATGATTTTGCGGTTCGTGGGTTTGAGACCCTGCTTCAGGCTCTGTGCTGACAGCTCAGAGCCTGGATCCTGCTTTGGATTCTGTGTCTCCCTCTGTCTCTCTGCCCCTCCCCCACATAAACATTAAAAAATTAAAAAAAATAGATATAACAGTTTCTTATACTTTTGGTACTTCTTACCAAAAAAATTTACCTAATGGACACATAGTATATCAAACATTCCATCTGTCTTTCTGCCCCTCCTATTCCCAACAAAATACAATAGCTCAACGAACGGTTACAAACTACATTTATCCAGTAATCACTCTTTGGTGTTCAGGTCAATAGTCTAAATGAGGTGTAGTCTCTTCTCTACAAAAATAGTTTTGTGTTACATGAATTATAGTTTTGCAGAATATTATCTTTAGTAGATGAAAATGCCCACAAATATTTGGCAATTTCTTCCATCAAGAAGTAGAGTCCATTTTCACATTCTTTGTGTCTGGGCTCTCTTGTGACTTGCATTATCATAAGGCAGAGGTAACATGAGATCTGAGCCAACACTTTATAAAGTTTTGAAGGTTTTTTAATAGTCCTCTTGGAGCTCTGTCTCCTGGAGGCTGAGAGACCATGTGGAGAGAGACCCAGATACCTCAGTCGTCTTAGCCATTCTAATTGTCCCAGCAGAGATCACAGATGTGTGAGTGAGCCCAGTAGACATCACATGGAGAAAAGATGAAATTGTTCCCACTGAATCCATTCCCAACTTCTGACCCACAAGAGAGTAGTTACTTTAAGCTGCTAAATTTTGTGGTAGTTTCTTACACAGCGAGAAACAACTAGATATTGTATAGATGAATAGTCCCTCCATCTCTGCCTTTTTTTTTCCCACTAAGTTTTAGAGTGGTTTTCTTTTCTTTTTTTTAAAAAAATATTTTTTAATTTACATCCAAATTAGCATATAGTGCAACAATGATTTCAGGAGTAGATTCCTTAGTGCTCCTTACTCATTTAGCCCATCCCACCTCCCACAACCCCTCCAGTAACCCTCTGTTCTCCATATTTAAGAGTCTCTTTTGTCCCCTTCCCTGTTTTTATATTATTTTTGCTTCCCTTCCCTTATGTTTATCTGTTCTGTGTCTTAAAGTCCTCATATGAGTGAAGTCATATGATACTTGTCTTTCTCTGACTAATTTCGCTTAGCATAATACCCTCTAGTTTCATCCATGGAGTTACAAATGGCAAGATTTCATTCTTTTTGATTGCTGAATAATAGTCCATTGTATGTATATATGCCACATCTTCTTTATCCATTCATCCATCGATGGACATTTGGGCTCTTTCCATACTTTGGCTATTGTTGATAGTGTTGCTATAAACATTGGGGTGCATGTGTCCCTTCAAAACAGCACACCTGTATCCCTTGGATAAATACCTAGTAGTGCAATTGCTGGGTCATAGGGTAGTTCTATTTTTAGTTTTTTGAGGAACCTCCATACTGTTTTCCAGAGTGGCTGCACCAGCTTGCATTCCCACCAGCAGTGCAAGAGGGTTCCTTTTTCTCCACATCCTCGCCAGCATCTATAGTCTCCTGATTTGTTCATTTTAGCCACTCTGACCCGTGTGAGGTGGTATCTGAGTATGGTTTTGAATTGTATTTCCCTGATGATGAGTAATGTTGAGCATCTTTTCATGTTGACTATCTGAATGTCTTCCTTGGAGAAGTGTCTATTCATGTCTTTTGCCCATTTCTTCACTGGATTATTTGTTTCTTGGGTGTTGAGTTTGGTAAGTTCTTTATAGATTTTGGATACTAAGCCTTTATCTGCTATGTCATTTGCAAATATCTTCTCACATTCTGTCAGTTGTCTTTTTGCTGATTGTTTCCTTCACTGTGCAGAAGCTTTTTATTTTGATGAGGTCCCAATTGTTCATTTTTGCTTTTGTTTCCCTTGCCTCTGGAGACGTGTTGAGTAAGAAGTTGCTGCTGCCAAGATCAAAGAGGTTTTTGCCTGCTTTCTCCTTGAGGATTTTGATGGCTTCCTGTCTTACATTTAGGTTTTTCATCCGTTTTGAGCTTATTTCTGCTTTCCTTTTTCTTTCCTTTTAATCAGCCCTTCTAACAACTTCAGTTTCTCTTCTCTGGGCCCTTTAAAAGTGTTTTATTTGTTATAATATCCTTTATGCAATCATGTTCTATACAATCCATTTGCTATTAGCCACTTATAAAATATGTTATATAGTATGGACAAAGTGTTTTTTAAATCTCAGTTTACTTAATTCTTCTAGAGCTCTTATGAAATAAATAGATGGCAAATAAATGGATACTCAAGTTTAAGATGATGAAGTGATGCAGCAATATAATACCTTTCTTTGCATTAATATAATACCTTTCTTTTTAGAGAGGTTCACTTTGCTTTGAAGACATGATCTCGGCCTTCCTTTAATTGTGCAATCAGAGAGATAAAATGTGATGGGCAGACCTATCTTCATGGAATTTCTAGTACTGGTTGGACCTTGCTAATGTACTTCTTTTGCCTTGAATTATTATATTAGACATACTGGAGGGGGGCATGATGGAAATAGTCACCAAGAGAGAGCCAAAGGACAGGCAAAATTAGAGACTTCTGGGTTTATTTGAGGAAGATAAAAACATTTCACCCCCTTGTATTCCACTCCTAACATTTTCCTTTCTAAATTCCTGTACTTTAGCTCTTAAAATTATCTGCTTTGGCTATTTTTATGGATTGTATGAATTGGTTCACTGTTAAACTTTATTCTACCTTTGAAAGTTTGGAAGTGGTATGTTCACCATGTGTTTTATTTCTTGGAATCAGAAGACCTGTCTCTCATTTCAACAACATATTTAGTTATCACCAGCACCTCACCATAGAACATACTGTCTTTATATTCCTAAACTCAAAGGAAGATTTGTCCTTACTCCTGTGACCTAGTTTAGGATGGAAATCTCTATCCTAAGGTCTATGAAAGTAGTTCAATGGAATACAATTTGTGTGGATATGCCCTTTTTCTTGGAAAAGAGAGCATAGCTTTTCAACAAACCTGTTGCCCATCCCCCCCCCCCCCCCCCCCCCCCCCCCCCCCGCTCCCACCGCATCCCAAATTGTTTAACCAATATCCTAGGAGCTTGGATTTTATGACATTTCTTTATTCCTGCTTCAGTTCCACCAAGAATTATGGTCCATAGCATCATTCAGATAATCTAAACATGTAATTTTCTTCAAAAGAGCAGTCTTTTCAAGGGCACATAAAGATTAATAGTCAATCCCAGGAAATGACCAATGAAATTACGTCAGGGAGGAAATTTGTATATATACTATTGTCTTGGTTAGTTTGGTGACTGTAACAAAATACCATAGAGTGGCTAGTTTAAAGAGGCATTTTTTTTTTTCTTAAAGTTTTAGAGTTTGGAAGTCCATGATTAGGGTGCCAACATGGTTGGGTTCTTAGTGAAGGCCTTCTTTCTGGTTTGTATTTTAATATCTAAGCTAGCTGTCTTTCTTTTCTTGTAAGAATGCTAATCCCATCATGGGGGAATCTACCTTCCTGACCCATTTACCTCCCAAAGACCCCACTTCCAAATACCGTCACATTTAGGCTTCAAGATATAAATTTTGGGAGATGCAAACATTCAATCCATACCAGATATTAAGCCATGTAGCGTTTCTCAAATCATGGTATAGGAAAATCAGAATTACCTGGACCCTTTACCAGACAACATGCATAGGAATTTTGAAGAACAATGCTTAGGAATCTGTATTTAGTCAAATTTCTTTGGTGGTTTTAACATACACTGAAGTTTGAGAACTACCAATACTATTTTAGAAAACTACAATCTGTTTTTTTTTCTTTTATTGACAAGTGAAATGCAATACACAAAGAATGTACAACTTTTTCAAAATATAGCAAGAGTTAGGACCAGCTAGTCACGTGATCAATTAAATGTAATTAATTTCATGCTGGATTTGGTTATGGTTATTATTAAGTTTTGTTTTTTGTTTTTTGTTTTTTTCTTTTGAAAAGTGACGTTGTGCTTGCACCGTAAAGGGAAAACTGACATCCCTTTGTTGAGACTGTTTATGAGATGCTATCTTTTGAGAGAACACTTAGATGGCACTGTGTCTGTCTGGTGGGAAAAGGTTTTCAGCTCTTGTCTGTTGATCTTGAGGTTTGGTTGCACTAGGGAATGAAACACTCAGTGTGTTATATCCACAGAAGCAGAAAGTGCTTTCTTTTCCCCTAGCCCCTTCTTCCTAAGATGTCATATCTTGAAGAAAAACAAAACAGAAAAGGAACAAATTTATTCTCAGGGAGCTTGGAGGAGCATGAATTATTTATTCTCAGAAATCCTCTACTATCTCTGCATGAAAGAGAGCCCTATTATTAAAAGTGAATGTTTCTTTTTCTGCATGTCAATAGCTGGGAGATCAGAACGGACTGGCTGTTAGATAGCTTCCTCCTTGGAGACCGAGCTCCCCAAGGCAGCCTCTGCAGCAGCTAAGTTATTTTTAAGACAATAAAATCATTGGAATTGATATATTAACACCCAAAATTGATGTGACAGGGGTCTGCCACTGAGGCAGTCTAAAAGGAAGAAAAGGCCACTAAAATGATCCCAATTACCTTTTAATTATGAATTAACACATTTGCATAAATCACGGCACAGAGAATTTCTGGGTGCATGTGCATGTGTGTGTTTAAATTGCCTGGGTTTATGAGGCTCCTTATTTTCTTCCAGCTAGGTTGAGCAGTAAATTCTCCACTACCTTCATCCTGGGGCACAGGAAGTCAATTCTTCTTGCCTGGGGAAAAATTTAAATTTTCCCTTGATGCCAGTAATCTCATTTTCTTTCCAAGCAGTCGTGCAAATGAGAACAATCGTTTTGTCTTTTTCCAGTTCGTACCGGGCTTCTCTAGAGCTGAAAGAACATGGTGCTTTCTTGATAAAATAAATTTTTGTTAGGAAGAGGCAGCTGGGCATTTCAATCCTGGAGGGATAGAAAATAAAGGAGAATTACAAATTGGGCTTGTCATTCTGCTGGACAGTGGCTTTGGGAGTCACAGCCTCTGGGGGCCCACCTAGCAACCGGATTCTCTTTGCTCTAGGGTAAATGGTAAGCTGGAGACTGTTGGCATTTTATTCCTGGAACTAAAATCCTAGCTGTTTGAAAATGGCTCATTTTGTCCTTTTCAGAGTTGCGGGAGCCCCCAGTATTTGACTCATTGTTATACAGACCCCTCTATGTCCCATATATGCATATTACTAGAGAAAAGGCAGTGTTTGTTGACTTCCCATTGTTAGAATAGGTAACCTTTTAAAGAAAAATATCAAGACTGGAGGAAGGCAAAACGCTAAAGGAAAAGAGTCGAACTGTGGTGTCACCGCTACCCACCCCCCGTCTTCAACATTTCCATCCCCACGCGTGTTCAAGGGCCCTTGTGTAGCTGACAACCCTTTCCCACTCTAATTGCCATGCCTCTTTCCTTTCTCCCTTCCTGCCTTTTTCTTATTATTATCTAGGAGCTTGATATATTTCTATGAGGCAAAAGATTAGAGACAACCCAAATGCCCATCAATAGAGAGGGCTGGCTAAATAAAGTGTGGCACATCCATTTAATGAAATACAATGGAGCTGTAATAAAGAATGGGGGAGCTCCATGTACTGATAAGAAGAGATCTCCAAGATTCGTTGTTAAGAGAAAAATAAAAGACTCTAGGACAGTGTGTGTATCGTATCTTTTATGCTTTCTTTTGTGCAAAAAAAAGTGGTGGGGGAATACGAGTCTGTATCCTTATTTACTTGTATATGCTTACATATACAAGGAGGTGGTCAGCTGGGGAGAGAGATGTCATTGTTTACCTTTTGGCTATTTATTTAATTGTATCTTTTTAAATTTAAATTGAACTTTTCATTTAAGTATGACGTACATTCAGAAAACTGCAAAGAGCCTTCTACAGCTCGAAGTGTTCATCTGTGCAGTCAGCAACCATATCTAGAAATAGAACATGCTACCACGTCAACAGCCCCATTGATTCCAGGAAGCTTATTTGCCTCAGGTGCCCTCCAGTCATTATCTGCTCCCACTATCACTCCTGTTAAAAATTCATCTTTAAAAAGAAGTAAAATCATGACTCTCCCACAAATATAAAATGCGTATGGGCCAATGGTTTTAACTCATTAATTAATGAGGACACTGGCAAAATATATTTAAAAAAAAAACCCAGAAAACTAAAAATCAAAACCCCCAGAACAGTTCAAAGACAAGCTGAAGAACAGACACATGTGTAGGTAATTAGGAATGTTGAAATGAATTAGCTAATGGATGCAAAATTAGCCAATATCCACAGGGCCATAATCAATTACATCTTCACTTGACAAAATTGGTGTATGATTAAACTAGAATAATTTGCATTACTATCCATTGCCTACAACTTACATTGCTGTAAAGTAGCTCAAAGACAATGAAAGGTACAGGCCCATAAAGTCAGATAACTCAGAAGGGTGTGTTGGACAATGTAGATTTTTTCATGTATATTACTTTCAAAAGACACTCAGTAATCTTATTTGCCTATTTCAAAATCTTTCATTATTTTTTCTGACACATGCATTAATTTTGTCTGTTTTTGAGTATTGTATAAATAGACTCATACATAAAAATTCTGACCTCTTCCTCTCAATATTGTGTTTATTAGATTCATTTATTTAATCATATGCAGTTTTTGTAAATTCATTTTCATTGTGTGGCTGTACCACAACTTATTTATTAATTCCATTGTTCATGGGCATTCAGATTGTTTTCTGTTTTGAGTTGAGAAACTAAACCAGGGGTCAGCAAAATTTTTCTATAAAGGGACAGATAATAAATATTCTTGACTTTATAGGCCTGTAAGTTTTAGTTGCAACCTCTCAAGTCTCCTATTGTGTCAGGAAAGCAGCCTTAGTCTACCTGTAGTTGAATGGATGTAACTGTGTTCCAATAAATCTTAATTTACAAAGACAAATAGAGGACTGGATTTGGCCAACAGACTATAGTTTGCTGACCTCCGATCTAACATATGTACAATTTCCCATCCATTTTAGCATAACTTAACTATTTCAGGAAATGTTTGACCACGTAAGTATAAGTTGCAAATAACAGTATGGTTTAAGGAACTTAACAGAAGTCCCACTGAAACAAAAATCAGCAAATAGCACCAAAAGGCGGTTTACTTTTCAAGACTCTTTGAAAACTTCACTTCAAAGTACTTGCCTTCCTGTGTCCATCAGTCCTGAACTATTATACCTGATACTTAACAAATCCTAATCAAGCTTCTTACATTGAAAGATCCACCTTAGGGGTGCCTGGGTGGCTCAGTCGGTTAAGCCTCCGACTTCAGCTCAGGTCACGATCTCACGGTCTGTGAGTTCGAGCCCCACGTCGGGCTCTGGGCTGATGGCTCAGAGCCTGGAGCCTGCTTCCGATTCTGTGTCTCCCTCTCTCTGCCCCTCCCCCGTTCATGCTCTGTCTCTCTCTGTCCCAAAAATAAATAAACGTTAAAAAAAAAATTAAAAAAAAAAAGAAAGATCCACCTTAAATCTAAGCAAAAGCATCATAAATATCCCTCTCCTGAATGAAGTGCTAGTAAGACTCTGGCAAGATAATGCTCTCCTTTACTGTGGGTAAGCAACAGACTCAACTTGGTTCAATCAATAGATTGTGTGGAGGTATTTTTGGGGAGCCAGCATCTGATGGGGCTCTTATGAGTAGTGCTGTGATAAACATCCTTGTGGGTGTCTTTTGGTAACATATGCAGACATTCCTGCTGGGAATGTATCTAGGGGAGGAACTGCTGTTGGATCATGGGATATGTGTATGTTCAGGTTCAGTAGATACTGCTAAACAGTTTTCTAAAACAGCTGTTGTTAGACTTTTTGATCTTTGAGTGCATCACCTATTAAAAAAATAACGAAAAATGCAAGAAACAAGGATACAAAAAAAAAGTGGATTCAGTATAGCCAAGGTGTGTGATGATCTAGCAATCAATAAAGGAAAAAACCCTGTATTTTATGGGAAAAAATATCCTGGTCTTTAGAAATACATATGCTACACCGAAGCAAATCTGATTCTTCAAGGTCTGTTGAAGCTAGGACCAAATATACCACAAGACGTTTCAGGTCTTTCTGCTCTAATTCTACATTCACTGAACACACTTCCAATAATGAACTGGTTTCCTGAGACACCTTGTGTGCCTGATACCCCTTGCATTTTGCCTCACATCCTTTTGCACTCACTTCTGATTTTAACTATAGCTAAAGGAATGAGCTATGATCTGTATAGGCTTTGACTCATATTGTGCTGACAGTATCATGCCCTAAGCACGCATTGTGTGACTTTTGCTTTTGGCCCGAGGGCTTCTCCAATGACACAGCAGGAGAGCTGAAGGGAGCCCTGAAGTGGGAGTTTTGGGAATTAGCATTTCCTGGGGCAATGCTCAACCAATGGGGAATAATGGCAAATACCTCTCCAAAGTGAGGGATCAGTGCCTGAGCTGACCCCCATCCTAGCTCCTGAATTAATTCCAGGAGGATTTGTCTTAAACAGTGTAAAAGTTGAGTTCTTTTATCATTTAACCACAGCACAAATATGGTATTTGTGGTACATACTAAGTTGCATGCATATAACTTCTGGGAAAATGTTGTGCATTCTGTGTGAAGTTTGGAACCAGAGGGCTGGGCCATTGAGAACTGAGTCTATAGTCCTTCTGATTATATCATAAGTAAAAGTGACTACAAGTACTCTCTAGAGTTTGGAAGGTCCTATGGGAAATGCTGCAGTCTAAGCCCACATATTATCCCTGAACACTAGCCCCTGGCCAGTAGTCATGAAGAATAACCGTATACTAGTGCAATAACACAGATGCCCTCCTTTCTATTTTCAGGGCAATGAGGTTGTTGACCTCCATGGGACTCCATCTTCTAATACCAGCTTATTTCTCAAACCTTCACACAAAATAAGCACCTCATACAGTTGTAGTTTTAATTTCCACAGTGGCCCCATGTTATTTAATGGACATTTCCCCACATTAGCTGACCCCGGCCTCAAAGACTTCCATATCCTGCCCTTTGTGGGGCAGAACAAAGCCAGCTGTAGAGCCATGGCTTGGAAACAGCACCCTGCGGGGAAGGGATCTAGGTGGAAGATGGGTTTGGTTCCTCTCATGCCATAGCCATACTCTGAGCGTAAAGCTGAGAAGGTTCCTGGAAACTTCTCAAATATTTCAGGTCATAAACAGGGAGATATCCCTTTTCTTGCTTCCCTCTTGCAGATGTGCATTGGAAGATCCCATGCGGACCCTGCCTTCTACCCCATTCAGCATGCCCTTCTCAAGGGTTACCAAAAATGCAGCCTCTGGTGGGATATGAGGTCTGTGCACTGAACACAGAGGCTCAAAGCCCATGTTTCGTCTTAAGCATACAAATGTGATGTAGAAGAAGCCACACCCATATGTAGAATAGAATTCTACGTTTCAAATGCTTAAACACAATGGGGGCAGCTTGGACTGTAATATAGTTTGTGGGACATTTTTTCCACCATACGAAAGTGTGTGCTCCTGGCTAGGCAGCTCCGTGGTCTTAGGGGAAGTGAGTTTTGTTGTGGGCAGAACAAAATCACCTGGGGGCAAGCTCATTCAGTAGGAGGGTTCTGATCCCATCACTGCTACTCCTATTGCCAGAATGCTACTTTTCTTAGTGTGACAGGTGGAAACTGTCCCGTTACTTTAGGGTTGTATCAGTGTCCCAGGAGGATAAAGATGGCACACTTGAAATAGGTTTATTCAACGAGGGTTCTAATTAGAAAGGTCTGGTATAGAAGAATCACAAGGAATGGTGGTGTAACCCAGTGCTAGAAGAAGCAGTGGTGTTGCTTTAGCTTCCTGGGGAAAAGCAGCAACTTTTGGGGGTGCATATCCAGCTTGACGTGACCTTGCTGGGATTGGGAGCCTCTAGTCTCCTTCACAGATCTGGCTAACTATTAATCAGACTCCGTTTCAAGCCAGAGGACTTGGGAGCCTGTTTGTACTATCCTCAAGGTAGCTGTAGAGGAGCAGAGACCAAGATAGCAAAGAAAAGAGAGTGGGTCTGGAGGGAAAAACAGGAGGCATTGGGCCCAAGGATTGGGATATACAAGTCTTTTTTCATCTAAGTCATGATCAGATATCACGTAAGCCTCACCGCTATGGGTAGGAAACCCAGTATTCATCCGTTTTTGGGGCTCCGTATTTTGGATTACACACGGAACAACTTCTGTGGTTTTGACAAGATGTCCTCGGCAGTCATTTCTGGCTCCACATGATGCCTCGTGGAGCGGGGTCTTCCCCTGCCTTTCTAGAATTGCTGCCCAGGTCAGGAGGGCAGCACATTGCTGCACCATGTGCTGAGGATTCCTTCCCACAGTTCACAGGTCCTCTTCTTGGAACCTATGAGCCTTCTCATATTTCTCCTACAGAGGTCCCTTCGCCTACACTTGAAGCACAAGGTCTCCTTTACTTCCCCCTTTTGACAATCTGGCTGCATCTCTTAGGGGGCTTGGATCCACTTACATGTGTTTTAATACATCTTTGCGGGGGCCAGATAGGTGCATCAAATGGGTGTATAGGGTAGAGCTGGAGTCCAAGGAGTGTTTCACATTCCTCTTACTCTATAGTCGGGTAAATCACAGGGCAAGCATGACACGAAATGACAGCTAAAGTCTGAATTCAAGAAATAGTGACGACTGGCTTCTCTGCTTTAGCTGTTTGCTGTCATTTGGGGGATGTAGGCTATTTTAAGATACACTGGTATTCAGATTTTCATGTAAAACCTCTCAATGTTTAAATGCTGGCTCTGGGGGGCTATGACAAGGTGTGGAGACAAACACTACAGTGTCACATGGAGGGGATTAACAAAGAAGCTTTTTAAGGGGGGCGGGTTACAAAGCTGAGCACTGAGAAGAACAGGAGCTTAATCCCCTGTCCTTTCACCGCCACACAGGGGAGCAGGCTGGGGTCTGGTGAAGCTGCCGCACGTGCGCTTTCCCTGGGGAGGACGGCCCACACCTGCTACTTTACGTTCTAATGATGCCAAGTGTGAGAAAACCACCCGTGGGGCGGGGATAATGTTTTGAGTTTAGGCATCAAGCAGCCAACTTCAGCTTATCAAGAGTAAACTCTTATTTACCAAGAGTAAACACCAGCTATGCAGAGAGTTGTTTGGGAATGCTGGCTGCCACCTGGCAAAGCTGTAAGAAGTTGGATTTGGCCTCCTGAGAGAGGCCACCCCTGGTCTCGTGGAATGTCGGGTTCGCCCTATGCTGGTCAGCTCATTGCTAAGAACTTGAGCTCTGTTGTCCTTCATTGGATAATCCTGTTTGTTTCTCTCCAGTGCAGCTACTTCACAAATTTTCGAATACAGAATATTCTAAACAAAACAAAGCAAAACAAAACAAAACATGTCTTTGGGCCACCAGTTTGAGATCTCAAGGAGACACTGGACACCAAAAATGCCTACTTAGGGCTTCTCTACAAGGGCGAAGACCTGCCCAGTGTCTCCTTTTCAACCCTTACACTCAAAAGGTGTCTTCCTGTTCCCTGGGGTCAGGGAAAATCCAAATATTAGGAGGAAAAATTAAATAACTTACTATTCTCCTGGGGAAGGGAGGGATACATTTAACTTATTCCTGATAAATCTGTAGGAGATTAAAATAAAACATAGGTAATTTTCCAAAACCCTGATACAGTAGATTTTTAACGAATGGCTTTTCTACATTAGCAGGAAAATTAGAATCTTTAAAATTGACCAGAGGAAGAGAATACCTTCATGGGAGGAAATGACTGGACTGTAGGATCCTTTCCTTTTTTGCTATGAACTTGTCCTTTTCTGGAGTACTTGCTCATGACTGCTGTGCTGCCCACCCTAACTAGCTCAGGGCTAGCGAGTGGGCAGCATTAATGCTCTAGACCAAATGGGGGTTCAAATCCCTTTCCTTTGTCTTCATAGCGCAAGACTACACAAGGCTGTCCTGTTTATATTAGACTTGGGTAATGCCATGAGAAAATATTTGTTCATGTATGATTTAACAAGCATTTATTGGTTCTTCCTATATACCAGGGTTTGTGCTAGCATTAGAGGTTTATCAGTGAACAAAATAGACACAGTCCCTGACTTCCTGGCACTATTCCAGGGCTCATCAATACAGGATGATATAAATTGGATAATCGTAATTACAATACACGTCTTGCTCACCATCCTGTGTTCTATTATACAGATCTTTCTTTGCTCCTGGCCTTCTTCTAGGTGGTAGAACCTGTCTTACTTATCCTCGACTATGTGGATATCCACTGTCCTTAAAATATTCCAGGCCTCAGAGAGAAGATGCCAGACTTGTTCTTCCGGCAGCCTCTATGAGTCAGTCTTATTGGGTCTGGTTTCCTCTTTGAAGACATTTTTCTTCCCCAGGTGGCCTTTCTCTACTCACAGGCGTCTGGCATTGTCGTAGCCTATTTCCAAAGAATAAATGTATTGGAATGCAACGTTAACAAACCTAGATATATATAACACAGAAATGGGGTTGTGGTGAGGTGTCACTTCACAATTATGTACTTGAAATTTCCTGCTTTTAAAAAGAAGAATAAGAGTTGATAGGGTATTGCAGAAAAACAATACAGTTGATCAGGTCTGGAATCTATCATCTCTGAATATTACTTTTAATAAGCATATTATATTTAGTTCTAAATTTGAAAATTGAATTTAAAAGCCTTTTGATGTTTGCTGTCATTTCCCAGAATGACCGAACTTTAACTTTGTTGGGTGGAAAAATATTTGTAAGTGATCTAAAAATTAACTTGCCATCCATTTTGCGTTAGACAAATATTGAGCACGCATTTTGTATGTAGGTATTGTGCTAGTATGGAGGATATAGCAAATGACTCAGGAACTTATATATAAGAACTATATCATATGTAAGAAATAAAATGAATAATTATATATGCGTGTATATATGCACGTATACAGTATGTATAATTGTTATCAGTCAGAATTTATTTGCAAAAGCAGCATCAGCCTATATAGTATGGAATGGAGACTAAATTATGGGAATAAGTCCCTACACAACTGTGAGACGAGCTGGGGAGTTGAAGATCTGGAAGTAGAGTCAGATCAGGGAAGAGTCCTTCACCTGCTCAGAGCCCTGGCATGGACGGAAAAACCAGAGCTGCCACATCAGGCCCTGGCACTGGGGGAGCTCATGCAGAGGCCTTTGAGAAGCTACTGGTTCTGAGGGTCCACAGCTTCATGTCTGGTGGTGGGCCTGGGGCTGCCATTAGGCAGCAAGCCCAGCAGTCAAGAAGAAGAGCTGGGGGCAGGGGTGCTTGGGTGGCCCAGTTGTTTAAGCGTCTTACTCTTGATTTTGGCTCAGATCATGATCTCATGGCTCATGAGATCGAGCACCGCCTGGGCCTCTGCGGTGACAGCATGGAGCCTGCTTGGGATTCTCTCATCCCTCTTTCTCTGCCCCTCCCCTGCTTGCTCTCTCTCTCCCTTAATAAATAAATAAACTTAAAAAAAAAAAAGAAGAAGACAAAGAGCTAGATGCAGAAAAGAGTAGAGTGAGGGAGGGCTGGTACCCACAGGGCACTTTGCCTCTGACCATGACCACATCTGCCAATGTTTACTGTTTTGCTTCTGCATTCCAAAACTGCATACAAAAATGCCTTTATTTTGGCCAACCCTAACCTGGAACCATACAGAGAAGGATATTTTGAGAAGCATAGTTTCCATTTTTAATCAAGTTGATACTGCACAATCCAACAAACTAATTATACAAGTGAAGGGTGGCAGAATATGCCACTCTAAAATCTTTGGCATGAGGATTATTTTGAGCTGAAGGCACTTGAACAACAGCAAATGGCAGGTGAGGCTTTTGCTGAATTCCACTTATCTGCCTACAGACAGATCCTCCAAAAGGAATGTAATTGTCATAAATCCCCTCTCTGGGAATTTCATCAAGTAGGAAACATTGACTCTTACCACAGGAAAGGAGTCTAGAAATCACACCATTCTGACTTTGTCACAAACTGACAGACTTTGCCACAAACTATCAAACTTCCCATCTGTTCCTTTAAGGGTCCATTTATTTTTCCTAAAAATCATTTACTCCCCCTTAACGGGCTCACATGTCCCTTGTCCTTCCCCTATTAAAGCAGAATATAAGCTCTCAAATGTTACCACTTCTTTGGGTAGTCACTTTTTTTTTCCTAGTCATGCTCCCATTCACATAATATTACAAAGGAATGAATTTGTATACCTGAATCTGCTTGTTGTCAGTTTATTTCATAGACACAGTTATGGGACCTAGGAGTGTGGCAGGAAAGCCTTTCCTCCCCTATGTAAAACCCCCCATAGGCATGATATTGGCCTGTTCTGATTGATTACGCAACTTTTCCGAAATGGCCCCATGAATACATTTACACGTATGCTATAATTTCTAAGAAGTGGTTACTCTTTTCAGTGATAACTTATCTTAAAGTAATGCAAAATAGGAGTATTTAAAGCAACCAAAAAGTCTGATAGATTTTCATCTCTCGTGGGTGCATCGTATTTGGCAGAAAATCTCCTTCATCACAAGTGCTTAAAATAGCACCTATAACCCTATGACAGATACTGCACAATTTCCTCCATTTCAGAGCCTGTGTGGTTGTCAACAGACTTCCCATCAGTTAGAAACTCCCATAAATCACAAGTTCTTGTTGTCTTGTTAGGTGTTCAGTTATTGTAGAGTAAAATCTATTTAAAGAACATACTCACATACCTTATTTAACTCTAACAGCCCCCGGAGAACTGGAAACAAACATTGGTGTTCTCCAATGACAAAAAAAAGGTTTTACTTGGCAAGGGCTATGGAATCTGAGGCAAAAGCAATCATCAGGGATGTTCCTTAATGATTCCTGTGGATTCATGCCTGCAGAATCTTCAAAATTCTTGAGTAAATACTGCTAAAACTAACCCATGATTACGACCAAAGGAATTACATATCTTTTCATTCACAATTTCTTTTCTTGTATTGACATAAGGTCCCTTAACTCCTATTCTGAAAAGTTTACTCCAATACTCCTTTCACATTATTTGATGAGAAAAATCTTTAGGTGATACAGGGACACAAACTTGAGGGAAGGGAGAACTGGGTTTCTATCCATAGGTTTGACCATCTGTGGCCTTGGGCTATGAACTATTATGGGCTCATTTTGTCTGTTTGTTTGTTTGTTTGTTTTTTTCCAAATGGGCACCTTTAAAGGATTTTTGTGAGGACTAAATGAGATGACTAATTTAAGTACTTAGCTAATTGTAAGTAATCCATAAATATTAATCTTTACAATTCTAACTCAATACAAAATTATTTTATCATGGAAATAATATACCATTCTCTCATAGTGCTTTCATTAAGAGGCTTTTGTGGGCCTTAATCAATCTTATTGATCTTCCTTATAAATAAGGACTGAGGGGAGCCTGGGTGGCTTAGTCGGTTAAGCTTCTGACTTTGGCTTAGGTCATGATCTCACAGTTCGTGGGTTCGAGCCCCTTGTTGGGCTCTGTGCTGACAGCTCGGAGCCTGGAGCCTGCTTGGATCCTGTGTCTCCCTCTCTCTCTGCTCCTCCCCCTCTCATGCTCTGTTATTCTCTCAAAAATATATAAACATTAAAAAAAAATAAAAACAAGGACTGATGCTTCCTATATAGGTAATAATAGATTTGCCATAAGGCTGATCATGAGCCTTCTCTTCTGCTTTTTGTATTGGATGAACAAAAAGTGGATTGAAGAGGAATGAGAGCTAATAAAGATGATCAGAAGAGGAGATACTGAAGTCACTTCTAGGCCGGAGGTGGAGCTGCTCTTGCCTGGGTGCCATGTCAACCAACTGAACTTTCACGTTTTTGTAAGCGTTCTGACTAGAAATTAAGCATATCTGTTCAGCCAATCCCTAAACACCAAGCCAGCTCTGGGCTTTGTACATATTTCCTTGATCTTTCTAAGTAAAGTCAAATGCGCAGCCTTAGCTGAGCATGGCCCGTTTCTGCATTGCCCCTTCTAAGACCCTATGAAACTGGCTCCCGTCCCAGATCCCTCGGGATCAGGGCTCCGCTGCTAGTGAGACACTGTACTCTGCTCAGTCATTATTTCCTTTGAATAAAAGACATCAAATTCATTGCTAGATTGTTTTAGCTTTGCCATTTGACAGAAGCTACTGGAGAAATGGAAAACAACTCTCTGTCTCATCTTGTTCTGGAAGATGTTTTACTTTTTTTTTTTTTTAATGGGGTGAGTGGAATTTTGTTTTGCTTAATAGCAAGAAGAAAGTCTAACGTCAATATATTCAGATCTCAGACAACCAGCCATTGGATTGATTCAGTAATTTGTATGTGGAGATACTGTCATGGAAAACAACGATTGATGGACGAGATTTCTCACCAGGCATCTTCATGGTTTTTTCACTCTAGGTAGAGGTCAGACATCTTGATGTTTTCCTCCTGTTCTTGAAACTCATAAAAATATTACTTGACTGGAAATCTCATATTCCTCTTAAAAACAAAGGAGCTTGGGGAAAAAAACAAAACAAAACAACCAACAACACTTGAATCCTATAGTGCCTGAAATAAAATATTTTCCTTATGTTTATGTAGATGAGTAACAGTTTCTACCTAGGATATTTCATTGCCAGATTATTCTTCCCAATCCCAGGGGGAACTCAGATATGAGTCAAACCCCAGAATTAAGTTCAGTCTCTTTGGAAATTATTTAAATAAGATGTAATATAATGTACCACTGAGGCTATAATTTACCTTAGTGTTAGGTTCTTATTGTAAAAGAGTTGAATACCTTCTGAGCATAGCTTATGAGTTAGGAGAACTTGTCTCTATAGATAATCATTAAATTTTATTCAAATGTATATATAAAATTATATCGTTATCACAAATCACATACATTAGCATATCAAATGTATCAAATGTATCTATTTTAACTTTTACTAGAACTGGAATTATTTAGAAGTTCCTTAACTGAGATGGCAACCCCTTAGTAAAATGACTTGGACTGTGGTTTGGCTATAAGCCATTTGGACAAGGAGCAGAGGACCTGGGCATGGGTGTCACCACCATGGCCACAGTAGATTTGCCCCTAAAACAAGCAGGCTCTTCTGATGGCCTCCCAGCCCTTTATGTTGTTGCGGCTGTAGGAAATTCCTTAAGCGCTCATTACTGGAAGATATCCCTACTGGTTAGGTTTTCTCAAAATAGGATGCAATCCTCCCCCCTTATATTATTAAATTGATTTTACCATGCAACCCCCCAAATCTTCTGTTTAGTCTCTTTTCTCCCACTTAATAATGGTTCACTTGTTAGCCCTTGTGACAGGTACTAGGGTAAAAATAAAAAAATCATGAAATAAATGGAGTTGGAAGGGACTGTGACAGATCGTCTGGCCCAGCTATCTGCAATTGCAGCATGTTTTAGTGTTCACTTGCTCTATAAATAACTGGGACTATCCAGCCAAGTCCATCCCACCCTAACATGGCCTAAGTGCTGGGTAAACTTAGAAACTTTTTCCTTTATTTATCCTTGGAACTCTTTTGCTTTACTTGGCTAAGGTTTTTTGGAAGGCCATATGATTCCAGAATAGAGTCTGCAGTGAATAAGTGTAGAAATTTGGACTCTACAGGAAAGGCAGAATCCAGATAATTTTGTATAAATCTTCTCCATTTCTACCTCTGTCGTGAGGGCAGTCCCATCTCTGCCTCCAACCTCTTGTTTCATCCCCATTTCTTTGGGGCTTAAAGAGATAATGCACAGAGCTTAGCATAGTGTTAAGCATGGAGGAGGAGCCCAAGATGTCTTTGCACAAATTCTACAATATGAGTTTTTTGTGTCTTGTTTATTGCTATTTCTGCACACCTACAATGGTGCTTGGTGCATAGTATGTAGTTGGTAAATATTTAGTGAACTTATTGTTCATGTATTCTCTCCTTCTCTGTCTCTTTGAGTTCCTCTGTCTCCTCACTGTCTTTCTGAGTTTCTACCTCTCTCTCTCTCTCATTTCAAGAGACTCATGCTAAGGGAAAAAGGGAAAAAGATTAATACAGGGGCCCTTCTTCAGTCACTGGTCATTGACCAAAAAAATGGAAAATTTTGGTGATGGTGTATTCTAGACAAGACGAAGGAGCTTCTGGGAGAGGTATTTCTCCAACAAATCTATATGGTTATTTGTGAGCAAGGATTCCTAGAGAAAAAAAAAGCTTACATAAACTATTTTAATTCCAACCACAAATCCCACCTTGGGATGTTTCAGAGGATGCCTGAGGGGGTCTGATAAGGAGCAGCTGGAGTTTAGCAGGTAACTCCCATGTCCAAGTTCCCCCAAAAGGACCCAGTCACCCTGTGGGCACATGGTTCTCTGCAGAAGAGGCCTGCTTGGCTTTTTGGTGCAGGACAACCTGAGTCCTTGCAATGGTTTTCTGTATCCTTCATGTTCCTTAAGGGCTATGTTTTCCTGTCTCTCATGTCCCAGAGCAGTTTCTTGTGCTGGGTGATGCTTGGGGTCTTCTCAGGAGCATTCAAGCTCTCTTATGCAGTTCTTTAAATTGCAAGGGAAGAAGCCATAATATCCTATCATAGGCATTTCTTCCTCCATCCAGCTATCTCCCTCTCTACTCCCAACTTGCAACCAACACCGGGGCCACATTAAACTCGTTGCTCTCTCTAAAGCCCCTATGCTCTCCCATTGCTGAGCCTTTGCACGTGTTTCACATTCGACCTGGAGTGCCACTCTCTCAGCTCTTCAACTGAAGGTTGAAAAGTGGTTCCCCCTGAGATCTCCATGTTCTAATCCTTGAACCTATGACTGTTCTCTTCTATAGAAAAAGAAGTAAAGGATCTCTGGATATGTGATGAAGTTAAGGATATTTAAATGGGGAGATTAATGTGGATTATCTGGGTGGGTCCTAAATGCACTCAGATGTATCCTCTTACGAGAGAGGCAGAAAAAGATTTGACCCACTCATAGGAGAAGGCGTTGTGAAGGTGGAGGCAGAGGTTGGAGCCATATGGCAGCCTCAGAAGAGGCTCTCTAAAAGCGTCAAGGAACGGCTTCTCCTGGAAGCATCCGGAGGAAGCATGGCTCTGCCAACTTCGGTCCAGTGATGCTGATTTCGGACTTCTAGCCCTCAGAACCGTGAGAGAATATGTTTTTGTTTCTTTAGGCCACCAACCTTATGGTAATTTGTTGCAGTAGCCAAAAGAAACCAATGCACCTCTTTCTTACTGGGCTAGCACCTACTTAATCTTGACATCTCTTGTTAACTTTTCCATGAAATTCTCCTGTATCCACTTTGGGTTCCAGTTAGATGGACGCCTCGTAGGTTCCCACAGCAGCTTGTGCTCACTTTTACTAGAGAACCCATTCACTTTTTACAAGTTAAGCTCTCTTAACTTGTTTATATCACCCCTAAGTCTTGGCAACCTGGCTTTCACTTCTCCCTCCTCTATACTGCCTGAGGGACTGGCATACAGCAGGTTTTCCATAAATACTGGTTGAATACATGATTACATGTGACTTCTGTCATCCTATTAGCTACCCACAATTCCACCTGGAATACAATGTTACCATGTCATATTTTCTTTTCAACTTCTGACTGGGGAGATCAATCCCATACTCTGTTTTCAGGATTCCGAGGCAAATTTATGCTGCATCCCACCGAGGGGATGTAGGGGGTGTGGAGTGCTGAGGCCTGGTTCTTAGCTAAGGCAGCTGAAACCTGGTAGGTTTTCCTGGTAGGTTTGAGGACAGCCCTCCCCTGCACGTCCCTATACTGCTCACTGATGGGGGCTCTTGTTCTGGCTTTCCTTCCTGCTGGTGTCATTGGACAGAGATGTTGAGGTCTATTGCTACTCTCTCCCTCTCGAGTGAGGGTCTCAGCCCAGGTATTTGGTTAATTCCTTCATGTTCTTCAAAGTCTGTTTCCCTGCTTCTTGTCCTTGGCGTCATTGTTGCTGACCCAGGATGTGGAATTTTGTGCCATTGCATATCATTTCTGTGGGTGGGGCAGCCCTGTGGTGAAGTCAATGTTGTCTGACGGTTAACCTCATGGTGTTGTTCAGGCCACATGACAGGAAGGATGGGCTTCTGACTCCTAGTCAGGAGGTAAGCACGGGAATCTGGACTCTGAGCCACAGTGATGATGGTGCTGGGAACAGAGTGGGAAGTGATGAGCTCAAAAGCTCTTCTATCGTTTCTTGCATTTCCAGCCCATAGCAGTCAGAATTTTCTATCTAAACGTAAATAGCCATTGATGTTGAGTGAGCAGGTGCTGTGATTTTTGGGTGTTAGAGCCTCTCAGAGTCACCCTTCTCCTTTTCCTGTGAAAGTCCTATCTTCTGTCTGCTTGGTGGTTCATCTCTCCAGCTCTTCTACTCCAGTCTCCTTGTCAAACAACCCGGCCAGGGCCTCCGTCTGTTACCTTCTTCAGTTCTAATCCCCTCTTACAGTCTGTTCTGGGCCTGCTTTTTCTTTCAGCCCATCATTCCCAATTAAGTTATGATCTTCACCTAACTCTCTACACAGGGTTGACACCACACCATGAATTCTATTAAGACTTTACTGACAGTTCAGGGATAATGGGGGAAAACACCATGGGAATTAATATATGACCCGCTATGAAACTTCCACATCTCACAATCCCAGCATGGCCTCTGGCCTGAACCCCTCACCTGACGCCATCCTCTTCCCCTTCCGGTGCTCTGAGCAAGCTGCTTCAGAACCTAAGCCCAATGACCATGCCACTCAGACAGGGAGAGGAGCTCCTCAGACTATTTTCTGGTTCAACACTATTGGATATAGGAATGTCCTCTCCCTTCAGAGGAAACCACGCAAGGTCTTGTAGAATAGCACACAGCAGGCCAACATCTGTGCATTCTGGCTTTGTTGCCTTTTGAAAAACCACAGCAGGAGAGCTAACAACAGTGCAGCATAGCTCCTTTTTACAACCTCTGCTCCAATGTGAATTGAAGACAAAGTCTGCAAGTTTTTCTGGCAAGCTTTTCAATGTCAGATCTCTACTGATTGTAAAAAGGGAGTGAAACAACCACAACACAAAAAAAAAAAAAACAAACAAGCAAAAAAAACAACCTCACCCCCCCAAGGTATTAAGAAATAATTTGAAATACAGTACACTGCATCAGTCATACGGAAACCGAACTAATATCTTCTCTGGCCCCTTGCCTCTCTATTTTCTCTCCTACCCAGAGCAGGGGTAGGTACCCGCCTCGTAGGCAGAGTCCTACTTGCATTTTTTAAACAACACACTCAACTTGTCTAAAAACATCTTTTCTAAAGCGTTAAGCAGGTTGATGATGACTTGAAAGTTTCCCTCAGGATCAGCGGATCACTTATTTACATTTGTGTAGTAAAGAACCCATTCTGTTGACTTCTCCCAAAGAAATTGTGTGCTACAGGTGCTTCACCACTCAGGAGGCTTAAAAAGACCTTGAGGCTTTGGAATAACAGTTTTTGGCTTCTGCTCATTAAGGCTTCAAAAACCCTGGTATCCAGGCCTAGGTAGTAGAATCAATCCTTTCCCATACGTAAGTTGTGAGAGAACACGTGGCTGCCTGATATAGTAATTAAAGTGGGAGAAAGATTAAAGTTCTCAGACCTGGGTAGATGACAGACTAGTGGTGTAGGCTGTTGATGGACATGTGGTGCTATGAAGGGAGAATGGTTTTGGATGATAACAAAACTTGGGGTTCAGATATTATTTGATAACTGTTTTTTTTTTTTTTTTGGCCAACTCCAGTTCCCAGATGTGGAATTGGAAAATCTAGCTTTGATTGTTTCCAAAGCTAGCAGCAGACCTGAAGAGTCATGCAGTGTTTTCTTGTCATTAGTATGTAACATACATAAAATGCCTTTTCATTTTAGGCTAGGGAGGTAAGAAACTAGATCAAATTTTGTAGTCCAGTGTTGCCCTCAACATAGGAATCATTCTGTAGGACTATTTTTTTTTTTAAAGTAGAATCCTCATTTAAAGTGGGATTTTTCAGAACTTACAGCTTTTAAAGCAGTCCAGGGTAGACAGGTTAGCAGATGGTTTTAGTGCAATTTTAAAAACTATATTAACATTCTCATTAATACAAAGTGACAATATCTATTAAAATTATTACCTTGATTGCCCAGTGTTTTTCTAGAATTTGGTAATGTGAAGCAAGGTCTCACCAGTAACACTTTATTCCATTTTCATCATTATGCTTGATTGTATTGCTGCTTTATCTGCATATGTACAGAATCTAATCCATTGATTCTGATTCCAGTTTTATTTTAATTACTAAAGTGCTTTATTTTTGAAACTACCCTGGAGGGTTATTTTGTTTTCTTAGGTAATAAGCAAATACCCGTTCCTCACTCTTACTAAGATGACGTGTTTTTCTTATCAGTTTTTTTTTAAATTTTGTGATAGTGGTAATTTTTCTTCAGATTTACTTAGTATATGGAGCTATGATCTCCTGTTTGTTAATAAAAGGTTTTTCTTTCTCCTAGTTTTTCTTGTTTCTAGGCCTTTCTCTTATTTAGAGACAAATACTTAGCTCATTAACAGTACTCATTAATCTTTCTGAAATGTATTCCTTGATGTCTTTCTTAATCTTTAAATAAGCTTCTCTTTCAATTTCAATACACTGGAAATAAGTCTCTTTAGCTTATTAATGGCTTATTTATTGACATCTATTTTCTTGTTGGATTAAAAAAATAATTATATTGGCATATGCTTGATAAACTTCTTAGTAAATCACCTTGATGTTCTTATCCTTCTGTCTTCAATTTAAGGTAATGAAAATTAATCAATCTGCTGTAGGTGCACTAAAATGTAACTTTGCCCCACTGGGTCTCAATAACCTTCATGCATCTGCTACCTAAAATGCAATAATAATTTCTCATCATTTCAGAAAAAGTTGGGAAATGACTATTAATGATAGTCTTTTAAAGTATCCCCAATTTTTCAACATCTCCATTCAAACTCACTTGAATTTGTGACAACCTTAGTTGTTCTTTGATAAACTCTTTTGGGGATTAATAATAAGAGTAGTGGGAGAAAATATTTGCAAAGCATATATCCAACAAAGAACTTGGAGCCAGAATATATAAGGGACTCTCAAAACTCAAAAGTAAAGAAAAAAAAGATTCATTAGAACATGGACAAAAGACATCAACAGACATTTCGCCAAAGAGAATATATGAAAGGCAAATAAACACATACGTGAAAAGTTGTTCAACATCATTAGCCATTAGGGAAATGCAAATTAAAACCACAATGAGATCTCACCACACACCTATTCGAGCAGTTAAAATTAAAACTAATGACTGTCAAATGCTGGCAAGGACATGGAGAAACTGAATCAGTCACACATTACTGATAGAAATGTAAATTGATGCAGCCATTCTGGAAAATTGTCTGGTGATTTCTTATAAAACTAAACATGTATTTAGCATAAGCCCCAGGAATTGCACTCTTGACATTTATGCCAGAGAAATAAAAACCTGTAAATGATTGTTTACAGCAGCATTATTTGTAATAGCTCCAAACTGTAAACAACCCAAAGGTCCTTCAGTGAGTGAATGGTTAAACAGATTTGGTACATCCACACTGATACATACAACAACTTGAATGCGTCTGAAGGGCATCATGCTTAGTGAAAATAAAAGCCAATTCCAAGGTTACATACTGCGTGATTACATTTATATAACATTCTTGAAATGATAAACCTATAGTGATAGAGAACAATGGTTGCTCCCGGACCAGGACAGGGTTGAGAAGAAGTAGGTGCAAATGCAAAGGAGTTGCATGAGTGAGTTTTCTGTGGTGATGGAACAGGTCTGTTCCTGATGGTGGTTGTGGTTACGTGAATCTTTACATGGGACCAAATGACATACATATGCACATGCATGCATGAATGCATTAAAAACTGCATTAAATTTAAAAATATGTCAAAATGAAAACTGGGTAAGTTCTGTGGTCTAGTTGACAGTACTACTCCAATGTAAATTTCCTGATTTTGATAATGTACTACAGTTATATAAGATGTCACCATTAGGGAAGCTGGGGAAAGGTTTCAGGGAACTCTATGTACTAATTTTATAAACTGTTTTTGTAACTTTTCATGAATCTACAATCATTTTAAGATAAAAAGTT
This sequence comes from Prionailurus bengalensis, assembly GCF_016509475.1. NCBI lineage: Eukaryota > Metazoa > Chordata > Mammalia > Carnivora > Felidae > Prionailurus > Prionailurus bengalensis. The sequence continues at coordinate 87,686,605 of NC_057344.1, forward strand.
TTAAAAATGAGTACTAGGTATCTTAAAATATTAGCTAGCCATTTCAATAGTATGCCGCATAGAAAATTCTTTAGAATAGTAGTTGTTAAAGAAAATTTGTGAAATACAATCATTCTCCCTATGTCTGCCTTAAATCACAATAGAGTATTACTTATAACTATATCATGGCTTAATTTGATGAAATGAAACTGACAATCAAAATATATTCGACTCTTATATTTGCCTTGCCACGTGAAGCAGAACCATATTTTCAGTATCTGTCCTCTTGGGAGGAAGAGAAAAGGAGTAGGAGTAGGGTTTAATGTGGAAGGGAGTTGCCACTTGATAGATCCATGGATTAGTGGGAACTTCAATCTTCTGGAAAATGGGAGATCTATTAATCTGGGTAATTAGTGTTACCTACTGCAATAGTCAAACTCATGAAATCTCGGTGGCTTTCCATGGTAAGGGTGGTATCCTTTCATCACCTCGACCAACATGCCACTGTCTAGAACCTTGTCAACTGGCAACTAACTTCAAGAGAAACTGAGAAATGTAAGGGAACACATGAATATTTTGTGAGCACTAATGGTCTCTGCCATAAAGAGGATGCTCTTTGATGTGTCTGTTATAGGGATACTGAGGTAATCCCTCTGCCTTGAATATACTTGAAATAAGGTACGTTACTCTAAAAATTTTAAACGTATTGCTGTTGATTGAGTATATGGTCAATTATTGTCTCAAATTTTCTTTCTTCTGCTAATTAACTTTTTTCTTTACCAAGTGAGACTCTCATTGAACAAATAATCTGTGTTAGGTTGTTTTTTTTTTTTTTTTTTAATCCAATTTTGTAGGTGTAAGCTATAGACTTTTGGAGTCAGTTGTCACCTGGCTACTATTTCTTGATGCTCCTTGCCTGCTATAAGTAAATGAGAATAGAAATTTAGAGTCATAAGGATGTACATTTCATTAAGACCAAACTCCCTAGTCAATAGTTAGCCAGTTGTCCAGTGTCAGTGAGGGTGCCAGAACCTAAGTCTGGGGCTTGTAAGTCCAGTGCTCCTTCCATTCCCACATGGTCTTACCAACAACACAGTGCGTGTGGATGAATGCATGAAGCCTAATGATTCCACACTTGCCTCTGAAAGTCAGGTGACATAGACAGCTAACCTTGGAGACTGAGTTGAAGACTGATTAGGCCCAAGGCTTTTCCTTCAGACCATCATCACCCTTGGTGTTTCCTTTATGTCTACACTGATCCTAGAGATTCAGGGAAACTTGTGGGGGACTAGGAATGGTGAGGCATTGTGTGGCCCACAAGGGAAACTAAGAGGAGATTGGTTGAGGTTCCTACTCTCTCTCTCTCTCTCTCTCTCTCTGTTACCATTCTTTAGGTTAATGCTGTCCCAGAAGTGAGTGATAAATAAACAAAGGAAATTAGCAAAGCACCTAAGGATAGAGCCACTAGGTAGAGAAAGAACATGCAGTACTGGTGATAATCCTTCACAAACCGGCTCATCTCTTTTGTTTCCATTTTAGTAAAGGCAGTGGTGAGCTACTAAACATTTAACAATTGCCTTTCTGGAAAAAGAAGTATGTACACACCTTTATGATACATTTTATTGACAGCCAATTGATTCTCACAGAATGCTTTTGTTGATGTTTGACAAACCCTTCCATTTGTAGCCAACCTATGGTTGCAGTTGATGAACAAGCATAGTCCCAACATGAATGTTGGTTACTATTTTTATTTACTTTGGTAAGATGAAAGTGAAACAACAAATGTGTTAGAACTTCACTCATTTGTCAATGACATAGAGACTTTGCTGAGTCAGATGAATGTTTTGAATACTGAAAAAATATTTCTCCAACTTTTTGTGTTTTCACAGTGGGACAGTCACTATCTACTTTTAATATACAATATTGACACTTTCTCGATCACTTTCTTAATTCTAGACAAGCAATGAGACAATAAATTAAGCTCTGATTTTTAGCATTTTCCAATTTCTGTGGTGTGAATACTCCTATCATGGCTGATTTCAAGCTACCAATGTGACATCACTAAATGTACGATTGTGGAGAGATACACAGTCACACACCAACGGACAGTATTTACATCATATAGATAGAATAGATGTAAATAACCTAAAGAACATAAATATGGTAAAAACACAGTAAGCTAGTCAGTGTTGAATATGCATCATTTTTGTTTTTAATATTTTTGTTTTTAATATGTATTAATTTTGTTTTTAATATTTTATTTGATTGGAAGTTTATATAATTTAATTTTTAATAATGGCTGTATTTAACGACTGGCTTACTGAGTCACTGGAAATTTAACAATTGGCTCTCATGAGCTAGTATGAGCCAGCTTTATATCCAGCCTAGATATGGCAACTCCATTTTTCCCATTGTTCATGCCAAAAAACCTGGAGTCAGGTTTATTTCTCTCTTTTTTGTGTACTCCACACCCAGTTGTTGAGCAAATCCTGTTGACTTAGTGCCTTGCTTTTCTATGTTAGAAAAGGAAAGAAATTAGAAGAAAACTTGCACATACTCAAAGTACTACATTAACTTACTACCAGTATCTATAACTATATACTCTGCTGCCTTTCCTGTTACAACATGATCATGGGTGAACAATTCATTCTCCCATCTAAAGCTAATTCTCGTTTGTGGAATAGATCAAATTCCTTCTCAATTACTCAAGGGCACTGCTTCAGCAATGATTCTCATTGCCTAAATCTACTGAATCAATCCCTCCAACATATAAACATGCTGTTTTTAACACCTTGAACATTTTTTTTTAATCTCTCTTTCTTGCCAGCTTCTGCTCATTTTTTTTCTTTCACTTTGGAGTGATGATCCTTGAACAAATTGTCTACATTGACTGTCTCCAATTCTATTTCTCCCATTATTTTGCGTGACTGTGCTTCTATGTCATGACTTATTGTTCCTTACTCTCCTTTGCTGGTTGTTTCTCTTCTTCCCAGTTCATTGATGTTGAATGTCCCAGGACTCCATGCTTGGCCTTTTTCTCTATCCACACTCTTTTTTTTTTTTTTTTTTTTTGATCATCTCATACAGTCTCAGTGCTTTAAATACCATTTATATTCCATGACTCTATACCCCCAGCACAGAGCTCTAGTCTGATCTCTAGACAAAACTGTACCCCATATCTACTTGGATGTCTTGGGGACATCCCAAACTCAAGTCCAAAACTGAATTCATGATCTCTAGACTTCTTTTCATCCATCTCATTTCTCAGCAGCTTCATTCTTTTAGTTTCTCAGGACCCAAATCCTGGAGCCATTCTGGTCTACTCCTTCTCACACCCCGCATCCAATCATTTAAGAGATTCTGCTGGTTCCACCTGCAACGTATTTCTAAAATCTGACAACTTTTTACCACTTCTGATATCACCCTGATCTGAACTACTGTTAATTTCTCATCTGGATTATTGTAATGGTTTTCCAACAAGTTAGAATCTTCCCTTGCTACAGTTGATTTTCTATACAGCATGAATCCTGTTAAACAGCCATATATGACTCCTCCATTCAAATCTCTACAATGGCTCCCATTTCACTTAGTAAAATTCAAAGTGCTTCAGTGGCCTACAAAGTCCTATAGTATCTGTCCCCTTGGCCCCCCGCGCCCCCTCCAACATGGTTCCTCTTCATCTACTGTCTCCTTTGCTTAAGCTACTCTTGGAACATAGTGGGAACATTCCCATCATAGGTTCTTTTTCCAGCTGCTCCTAAGGAGCCTCATTTTCTGGGCATTCCTTCATTAAATCCCTTACTTCCTTTAAGTATTTTCAGACACCTCACCCTCTCAACAAGGCCTATCTTGACTACACCATTAAATCATGTAATTTGAGCTCTGCACCTCCCAAGTTCCTTTACCAGCTTCTTTTTTCTCTATAGCACCAATAAACTTCAAACACACTAACTAATTGGCCTATTATTATGCTTATTGTCCATTATCTGCTTCATTCATGTAAACACCATGAGAGTAATTCTTCTGTTTTCTTCTTTCCTGATGTAATGACAGATCCTATAATAATACAGGCTTAATAAATATTTGCTGCATACAGGATTGGCTACATGATTTGTGGGTCTAGTGTGAAGTGAAAATTTAGATCTCCTTGTTTAAAATTATTAAGAATTTCAACTGGTTACAGCCAAGCATCAAACTAAGCTTGGGGCCCTGCTCAGCATAGGGACCTCTGCTCCCAAACAGGTTGCATGTCCATGAAGCAACATGGTTGCTCTGGTTGAATGAATGAATGAATGAATGGATAGGTGGCTTATTTTCAAGATACAAGTAGAATCTGATTATTGTTCATCACCACTACTACTACCAACTTGGTACAATTTGCTCAAATATTGCAATAGCTTACTTTAAAAAAATATGTTTATTTATTTATTGAGAGGGAGAGAGAGAGAGAGAGAGAGAGAGAGAGAGAGAGAGAGAGAAAATCCCAAGCAGGCAAATCAAGAGTCAGTGCAAATCAAGAGTCAGATACTTAACTGATTGAGCCACCCAGGTGCCCCTGCAATGGCTTCCTAATTGGCCTGTTTGTGTCCATACATTCTTATGCAACAGGCATTCTTATTTACATAGACTCTAATATAAATACTTCTCTAGAGTTGTATAAGGTGGCGAGACTCAGACAGGCTTATGTGACTCTACTCTAACCACCCTGACCTTGAGTAGCCTCTGTCCAGGACACTCCTCTTCCAAGGCTTTCACTTCCTATAAGTCTTTGCTCTACTTATACTTCTGTCCTTTCTTCTTCTTTTCTTCTTCTTCTTCTTCTTCTTGTTTTTTTGTTTTGTTTTTATTCTTTATCCTAAATTTCTTATTCCACTTTCTTACTTTATTTCCTTTAGGTCATTTACCACTCTGATACACTATATATTCCATGTATCTATTTCATCTTTCTATGACGGAAGAGGTCTTTTTCTGTTCTTTGTTTTCTTTTTTTTTTCTATCACTCTATCCCCAGCATTTATAAAAGTGTCTAGAACGTAGTGGGCATACGACACCTTTGTTGAGTAGATCAGTGAATAAATAAGTGAATGCACACCAAGAACAAAAATCTCCTAATGAAGCAGAACTTCTGAAAGAGACAGATAATGACATGAACTAAAATGTATTAGAGCATTAGATTCATTTATTGAATAAAGAGACACATTTGATCTAAGACAAATAAGCAAAGCATGATTTCTCAATTTAGAATTTGGTAGATAAATGAAAGGAAATTAGTGAAACCAGAACTTCAGGTCTGGAAGATCAAGTGGAAGAAATAATCTGAATACCAGAGTAAAAATAAAAAGAGCTGGAGATCATAAGGGAAAATATAAGCAATTTAGCTGACATATTTGTATTTCCCAACAATCAAGTTATAGGACTTCAGAAGGAGAAAACAAAACAGATGAAAGGAGGTAAACAATAAATCAAAATTCCCCTGATCTGAAAAAAGATGGAGTCTGCATACTAAAGGAGTTTACAAAGTTGAAGATAAAACTTGTACCGATATCCTGGGAATATTCTTAAACTTCCAGAATAAAAATAATATTTTCTGATCTTCTAGGCAGAAAGAACAAGCTACTTCTGAAATAAGAAAGAATTAGACTAACATCAGACTTCACATCAGCAAATTGAAAACTAAAACATGTGAGATGCCTGAAGGAAAAGCACTGATAATCATCTGTTAGGATGAAAGAAATCTATTCAGAGACATAGAAGGATTTTGATTATGTGCTGTCCACTTGCCCATCTACTCCAACAGCAAAAACATAGAAGACAAACTTCAATATAGGGAAGGTGAAGAGGCAAATGGTGTCAATGAAACTTGCAAGATACATAGCTAAATTTAATACGATGGAATAACTGAAAATAAATTATAAAACAAAAATTATTGAAACACAAGAGTCATGTTGCAATGGAACCAGTAATAATGTCAAATGATAATACTAAATGAAGTAAAGCTTAGGAATTTGTTAGGTATGGGGAGACCAGTGGAGTAAAATCAGTCGAGAGATTTCATTGGTTGGGAGAATAGATGAGACAAAATATTCTAAAAATCTAATATAATTGAGTTAATGTGGAAATACTCGGGACATAGAACATCTCTCTCACTGGTGCAAATACGTGGCATATTATGAGTTTCACGAAGGAAAGTTCCCTGGTAGAGGTAAAGAGCAAGTAAAATGTCTAAATAAAAAGAATGAACGAATAGCAATGTCATTAAACTAGCTCAACATCACGGAAAGAAAAGAAACAACAAAATTGAGTACTAAATGGTATGGAAAAAATAAAACCTAGCAAATTAAATGTAAATAGGCTGTCAAAGATAGTTGTATCAGGTTAAAAAACAAAATCCTAAAATATGTTGTCTTTATAAGAAACGCTTAAAGCAGAATGATAGAAAAACCGTTTGAAATGTAAGTTAGATAAAGGAAAAAACAAAGCAGTAGTGGCAATGTTAATATTAGACCATAATTAATAAAACTAAAGTTTAACACACTAAACAAGATTAAAAAAAACAGTAACAGGATAAATAGGGATATTATGCAATTATGGAAGGAAACATTTATGAGTAAACTATACACCTGTATGCACTCAGCATCAGAATAATTAAGTAAAATTAAGCAAAAACTGTTAGAAATGCAGGGAAAACTTGATAAATACGTAATTATAATGGTAAGTTTCCATACACCTCATGAAAACAGGCTGAATCTAATGGCCCCAAAATAAGCAAGAAAATACAAAATAGAAACAAAGTAATTAACAAATTTGATTTTATCTTTTATCGTTATGTACTACACAGAAATTTATTTTCTCACAGTTCTGGAGTCTGTAAGTCCAACATTAAGATGTTGGCAGGTTGCTTTCTCTACAGGCTTCTCTCCTTGTTGCAGACAATTGCTTTCTTGCTATGTCCTCACATAGTCTCTTCTCTGTTTCCGTGGGCTATCTCTTCCTCAAGGACACTAGTCCTGTTAGATTAGGGTCCCACCCTTATGACCTTATTTAACCTTAATTGCCTCCTTAAAGTCCTTATCTCCAAATATAGTCACACTGGGGGTTAGGACTTTAACCTATGAAACTTAGGGGAACACAGTTGAGCCCATATATTCTCACATTTTCAATCTACATACGGAATATCCAAATTTTTATTTTCATGGAACATTTATAAAAATTGTGTACTGCTCTGTCTCTCTCTGTCCCAAAAATAAAAATAAACGTTGAAAAAACAAATTTAAAAAAAAAGGGGCGCCTGGGTGGCGCAGTCGGTTAAGCGTCCGACTTCAGCCAGGTCACGATCTTGCGGTCTGTGAGTTCGAGCCCCGCGTCGGGCTCTGGGCTGATGGCTCAGAGCCTGGAGCCTGTTTCCGATTCTGTGTCTCCCTCTCTCTCTGCCCTTCCCCCGTTCATGCTCTGTCTCTCTCTGTCCCAAAAATAAAAATAAACGTTGAAAAAAAGAAAAAATAATTGTGTACTTGACTGCCAAAGAAAAATTTAACACATTCAAAGGCAAAAAAGGAGAGAGCCAAAAATGTTAATGATCATTTGATTAAAGGAATAAGATGACCAGAAAGTATTAACTACTTGAAATTAAGAAATATTCCCATAATTAACTCTGAGATCAAAAAGGAATTTCAAAATGATGTTAAAAACTGTCTTGAAATAAACAAAAATTAACTTCATATACAAATCTGTTTACAGTTCAAGTTATATTAAGAGGAAAACAGGACACTAAATGGCATCATTATTAAAGAATGCTAAAAATAAAAGAACTTGATACACAGTTCTATGAATTAGACAAAGGAGCAATGAAACTAACTGAAAGATATTGGGGAGAAACATAATAAATACAGAAGCTGAAACTGATGTTGAAACAACAAAAAGAGTGGAAAGTAGAAATAAATCCAAGGGCTTGTTTGTTCTTTGGAAAGACTAGCCAAATAGATAAAACCCTCCAGAAGTTAAGTAAGAGAGAAAATATAAAGAGTATAACAAATACAGATATGGAAGGGCTTTAAAAATTATTAAATAATACTTAGTGATGCTCTTTGGTAATACACTTGAAAATCTACACAAAATGGCTATTTTTCATCAAAAGGTATATTATGCCATGGAATAAAAAGTTTGAATGATGGGGTACCTGGAGGGCTCAGTCGGTGAAGCATCCAACTTCAGTTTAGGTCATGATCTCTTGGCTTGTGAGTTTGAGCCCCACGTTGGGCTCTGTGCTGACAGCCCAGAGGCTGGAGCTTTCTTCAGATTCTCTCCTCTCTTTCTGTCCTCTCCTGCTTGTACTCTCTCTCTCTCTCTCTCTCAAAAACAAATAAACAATAAAAAAAGTTAAAAAAAAAAGTCTGAATGAACACATTGCCATAGAGAGGATTAGAAGGGCAATTAAAGATCTACCTTTAAAACAGGCACCCAGGTCCAGATGGTTTCACAGCTGAATTTCTAGCCAACCTTTAACGAACAGATGACTCCAATGTTATTTATCCTATTCCAGACTTCAGAATTAGAGTGAAAATTCTTTGGTTAATTTTACGTATATAGAAAAACATTAATAGCAAAAACTGATGAACATAACGCAAAAATAATCCCTCAACTAAAGACTACTATCGCTGATTAATATAGATGTAAGCATTCTAAATAAGCAAATTCACCACATCAAATTCACTACATCAAAAGCACTATATCAAAATAATATGCCCCCTGACCAAGTAAGGTTTATTCCATAATAAAAATATAGTTGAATATCAGGAAATCTGTCAAAATAACCACATTATATAATACTAACTTTGCTAGTTGTTAAGCTGCATGAGGGAAAGAATTTTGCATATTTTCTTCACTGTTGTATTCCCAGTACTTAGAACAACACCCTATATATAGTGTCTGCCCAATGAGCGTTTGTTGAATGATGGATTATGCTAGTTGAATCAAAGGAGAAAGATTATATGAGTATATCCAGTGGTGTGTAGTAAATGTTTAACAATTGACTTTCCAAAAATTAAAACAATCCTGATTTGTTGTATTTGCTGATTTCCAGGTGCATATACTCCCACCGTTGCCATTTAAAAAAAACCTTTTTTTAACGTTTATTTATTTTTGAGACAGAGACAGAGCACGAACAGTGGAGGGGCAGAGAGAGAGGGAGACACAGAATCGGAAGCAGGCTCCAGGCTCCGAGCCATCAGCCCAGAGCCCGACGCGGGGCTCCAACTCACCGACCGTGAGATCCTGACCTGAGCCGAAGTCAGACGCGTAACCGACTGAGCCACCCAGGCGCCCCACCACCATTGCCATTTTAAAACACTTCAGCCATTAACCAACATGATACCACTGAATGGAGTTGAAAGAGATTTCACAATCGGGTCTCCCCAACCTGGGTGAGCTGGCTCAGGCACACCACTGATAGATAGATGCTGAAAAGGGATTTAGAAAGTCAGTGGTCATTTATAAACAAGTAATGGAGGACTATTACTTAAATATGATAAACCATTTTGCTGAAACCTCCAAGTAACATGGAGCCACAAAACCATTTCAACCAAAATCAAGAACAGTTTGCTGCCATTCTCATGTTATCCAACAGTGCTTTGGAGAGGCTTGCAAATGTAGACAAATAATAGTGTAAAAAGTGAGTATAAATTAGAAAATAAAAGACATCTCTTTGGGTAAATAATACATCTGGAGAAATCAAGTATTCTGTTGAAACAAAAAAAAAAATCCAAAACCAAGTATAAACGGTATAACAATAACAAAATAAGGCAAAACCAAACCACACCTAAGTAAAAGTTGCTAGCATTAATAAGAAAATTTGATGTAGCATTTGGATACAAAATGAAAAGTTGATACTTTTTCTGTATTAGCACTACATAACTAGAAATGGAAATGGAAAGAAAGAAATGGAAATGGTCACAAAGACCTCATTTTCTATTGTTGACTACATCCATACTCAGACAAGTTGCTTTTCATAAAAGTTGGTGTCGTGATTTGGGCTAATCAAAGGCAGTATATGAAAGGGTGTGCCTGGGTGGCTCAGTCGGTTAAGCATCCAACTCTTGGATTTTTGACTCAGGTCATGACCTCATGGTTCATAGAACTGAGCCCCACATCAGGCTCCGTGCTGACGCTGTGGAGCCTGTTTGGGATTCTCTCTCTTCCTCTCTCTGCCCCTCTCCTGCTCTCTCTCTCTCTCTCAAAATAAATAAATAAACTTTTTTTTTTAAAGGAAGTGTATGAAGGATAAGGTGGAGGTCAAAGACATATAACCAGGTAAGGGAGAGAAGCATAGAGAATATATTTGTGGTCTCATTATTTAGCAGTATTTAAAAAAAAAATCAAAATTTATTGTTTTTAGGGTCACAAAGCAGGAACAAATTTTTTGTTTTTTCTGCTATTGCCAAATATTGTATTTATACCTATCTTTCATTCTTACTTGGGTCCTCTTATAGTGGCTGTTATGGCCTTTTAAAGTTCTGAACAGTACAGAGAAGACATGGCTGGTCTGGCTCATAGACTTTAAGAGAGTTCATTGCCCTCATGACAGCTGGTGCACCAAGTGATCAGCATATATCATGTTCTTGGTTTGTGTCAAAGGAGGAAACATTCACCAAGATGCCATACATCCTAATATTTCAGTATCTTCTCTGACATTCTTCTACTTTACTTCCTCTCATCATCATAACCTGCCATGGGCCAACATGTTCAGGGGATGGGAAACACTTAAGATTTATATTGCTGGGCTTTGACTTGTTTTTGTTGATCTTGGTCTATAGTACTTTCAATGAGTAAGTCGTACATTAACAGTGATTCTAGATTTCCTGGTACCCTATGGGATATTAAATCATTGATTTGTATATAAAAATTCCTCTATTTCATAAATTTCATGCAACAAATAGTGGAAAACAAAATCTTTATCCAGGGATCCATAAAAATAGAAAAGGTTGGGGTGGGGTGGGTGGTACAGGGAAAGTATTCAAAAGCACATTGTTTCTGTGCCTGGCTGTGCTTTTGAATCACACATGGAAGTATGGTTAGAATTAAAATAAAGTTTGGGCACTTTAGTAGCTTGGAAGGTTTCCTTACAGAAGAGGGCTTATGCATTGTGTATTTACATATTGAAATAAATTGTGATGGTTTTCAAACTGTGTTCTAACACATTGTTTGGTGATGTTCAGTGGGAGATAAAGAGATGATTTTACAGCTTGTGGGCATATATTATTAACCCTAGACAAATAATCTTAGTATTTTCCAAATGTGAACATCATCAAGTGTATCCTCGTGGAAGAAAAGATTTGGCAATGTTGATATATAAGATTTTACCAATATGCCTTTGTGCAGAGAATATCAAACGTGCAAAGAAATGAATATGTTTGTGAGAATGCATCCGGCTCCTGGCTACATCTCAGACTACTCTATTTTTTATGATTTTAAGGTTATGTAGATATTTGGCTTATTTTTGCTTGGCATTGCTTTAAAAGACCATTCTATCAATTTGAAAACATCTTAACACATATGTAGGCAATATTACAGTGAGAATAATATAAAAATGGAAATTGTGTCTGGGCTGGTGAAACGTAGACTAATAACGCATTCTGGTGAGCAATCGGGTAGTAGTGAGATTAGAATATTTGAACACTGCTTTTTGGCATAGATCCCAAAGGGTCACACATGGGTCCATAAGCAGAGTGACCACACAACGTGGCTTTCCTGACCAGGTCAGGTGATACTGCCTCTGTTCGCTGTCAGAAATGACTGACCTTGGACAATATGGTCACCTAACCCATAAGTGTACATATGTGAGGACGTTCATTGCAGTGGTAGAGAGGGTTCTTCACGGGGACAGGGAGTAGGGAAAACATGATAGAACCACACACACAGAGTAAATTTTAAGCGGCAGTCAGAATCAAATGTTTCTTAACATAGGTTAATCTTTAAAAAAGAAAAAAAAAGCAACATGTTGCTTAGTCAGAAAGGAGCTAGCCAGACTGAAATGCATAGTATTTTATAAAATGAAATACATGCAAAAAAAAAAAAAAAGACGAACAGTGTGCATGTTGCAAGCACATGCAAACAGAAAGATACACATCAAACACATTACAATTGTTGGCTAAGGGGAGAAAGAGGAATGTGAGTGGGTTATAGAATTAAAAGGGAGTGAAACAAAACAAGGTAGTGCCTTGTATAGACCAGTGCTGTTTAATAATGTGCTGTGAACTGAACAGTATGATTAAGACAAAACCCTGCACCTGATGTCCAAAATAGCACCCTCTAGTCTGTAATTATATTACGCATGATACAGGTATAAAGAATGTATGTTTGAAAAAAATTTTTTACAAGCCAGAATTAAAACATTATGCGTAACTTAGCCAGGTATGAGAAATTAGACCATAAAATAATATTAATAAATCCTTGCCAAAATAGAAGCTTCCGTTTTAAGACTCTCTAATTTAAGAATTTTTAAAGCTATGGGCGGGTGAGGTGGCTGAAAGAATTAAATAACCTCTGGCTAGAAAAACTTATCTTAGCCTTTCATCCACACTCACTGCCAGCCTCTGAACACCAGTAATTTTTCACAATTTATGTAATTAAAAATGCAACCTTTCATCCTCAGGACTCAGGCATCTCACACCTAAACTGCTTAAAGAAAATAAATACCTTAAATTTGAATCTCTCCTCTGGAGCCTTAATGATACACCTGGAGGATTTCACAAAGCAAAAGAAACTGTACTGATCTTCCTTATGGACTTTCTGGGGTTCCCTGGCAAGAGGCTGACAATTTTAGTTAGATTTGGGGACAACCTGGGCTTGACAGTTGTCACCTACGAAGGTTGATGGAAGCTCGAAAGAAGGGTGTTCCCTCCTTTTCCCTGTTTGTTCCTCTGTGTGTGTGTTTTTTTTTAATGTTTATTTTTGAGAGAGAGAGACAGAGACAGAGCACAAGTGGGGGAAGGAACAGAGAGAGAGGGAGACACAGAATCCAAAGCAGGCTCCAGGCTCTGAGCTGTCAGCACAGAGCCCGACAGCAGGGCTTGAACTCAGAAACAGTGAGATCATGACCTGAGCCAAAGTCAGACACTTAATCGACTGAGCCACCCAGGCGCCCCACTTTTTTCTTTTTAAAATAATTATTTATTTATTTTGAGAGAGAAATAGAGAGCGAACAGTGAAGGGGCAGAGAGAGGAAGAGAGAGAATCCTAAGCAGGCTTTGCACTGTCAGCCTGGAGCCCGATGAGGGGCTCAAATTCATGAACCGTGAGATCATGACCTGAGCCAAAATCGAGAGTCGGACGCTTAACCCATTGAGCCACTCAGGCACCCTTGTCCCTCTGGTTCTGAATGTTTGGTAAGAGAATGTGGCTTTTTCTAAAAAGAAGGACCAGCCTTCACTACAAAGAATATATGTCCCTGAGCTTCCTATTGAAGAATAAAGTCTCAATTCTGGTTGGCCCAAACATGCCGGCTTACTAGAAAAATGGTCTCTTTTATGTCATTGATAATTGTGTCTCATGAGGAAGATGGAGAGATCATTGGAGAGCTGCAGGGGACTTTTCAGGAAGGCAGTTCTCTTTGCACTCAGTATTTTTGAACCACAGGGAAATGACTGAATTATTTAGTAACTTTTTAGGAATGCTATAGTTCCATTACATGTGACTGAGGAGTAAAAGAATGTTGACTATCATTGTTATAAAAGACTAGCTTTTATCAAACTGGCATGTGTGTATTTGAGTGGATTCTTGGGTATCTGAGTTATGTTGGAGATACTTTAAATTTTGTGTTTTATTTGGATTATAACCTAAAATTTAGTATAAACATTCTGGATGAAATGCATTTCAGATGATTTTGGTGCCTGTGTGTATATTTATGATTCTGTTTCATACTATGCGAAGGCTAAATAGTGTCATTGTACACACGGAGGTTTTGCACAGTTGTTCAGATACAGAAAAACAGTGGACAAACACAGCTGACCCTTGAACAATGCTAGAGTTAGAGGCACTGACCCCCTGCACAGTTGGAAATCTGTGTACAACTTTTGAATCCCCCAAATCTTTACTAATAGCCTACTGTTGACTGGAAGCCTTACCAATAACATAAACAGCCTATTAACACGTATTTTGTATGTTACATATATATATTATATGCTGTATTCTTAAGGTAAGCTAAAGAAAATAAAATGTCATTTAAGAGGCCATAAGGAAGAGAAAATACATTTTTAGTACTATAAAAAAATGCATATGCAAATGGATTGCAGAGTTCCAACCCATTCATTGAAGGGTCAACTATGTTTATAATGTGGCAGGTTTCAATACAGGTATGCAAAATTCAAAAGCATCTGTGCCATAGAAATCAGTGACATATTATTATGATTTGAGGTAAGGGATTATGTGGATCCTACCTTTGTTCACACCATTTTGCAACAATATATTAAAAGTTAAGTATGGTAGTATACACACACACACACACACACACGCACACATGCAAAATGAGGAAATTTCTTTTCCTGGTTCCTTCCATAATTGGACCAGACGCCAATTATAATTCAGATTTTAATAATGCCACAAGTATAATCTTATGTTTAAGGAAACAAGATGTCTGCAGAATTATCAAGAGAAACCTCTTTTCTTAGTTGATAGTTTGTATAAAGGTGTGATCTGAATATCCTGGAATAGGACACAAAGATTTGAGGTTATTAACAACTTTTTTTTTTTTTGAAAAACACCTATGTGAAAGTCACTCTTTGCATTATTGTCATTGAAGTTAAATTGTAGATACAATAAATGGGAACCAGATCTGAAATGTATCTTTCTCGTTAAAACTGCAATTTAGTTTCAGCAAAACGACACCATTCGTCATTTGAAACTAGTGTGATTTTTATATTATGTAAGAACAGTAAGATTTGTCTATACATTTTATTTACATTTAATTTTCAGTGTGCATCTTAAATTGACATTGGAACAAAATAAAGACCATGTTGTGAGCACATGAGAACCTTTTCTTTTGAAAGAACTACATATATTATTCATTGAAACATTCACTATGCAAAGAATATGCCCATTAAAATATTTTATTATTCAGACCATAAATATGTAAGCATTTCTAGCTGAAGAATTTAGTGGTCTAATCATACAAGTCATTCAAACTGAGCTGTATAAGATATTCCTGAGGGACAATATTTACAGGAATATATTTTCAGGCCTTTTACCAAACATCTACACCTTGTACTTATGCATGTATTAGCACTCATGTGTCTATGGAGAACTAAGAAATTACACATGTTTGAAAATTTTGCCTGGCAAAAATCTGAAAGCAATCATAGTGTAAAATAAATTGATAATACCTCTGAGTCTCCATAGCGTTTTAGCTGGATTTTTACCCAAAGTTTATTTTATCCAATGAAGGCTGCTTCATGATCTGCTGTTTCCTAAAAAGGAGCTCCTGGAACCCATCTCCAGTTATGCTATGATTTTTTTTTTCATTTTAAATCTAGGCTACCTTTGACTTTCTTACATAAAGGCATGAAAGGAGGATGATGGACATAGGGATTCAATGGTGATTATACATGAGTCTTTCCTTAATCTGCTTTGCAATTTTAAACTATTCTGCAGCTTGAAGCATTGTCTCCTCTTCTATAGTATATATCTAATCTGGAGCAAAAAATTGAGAAATAAATGAGGTAAAAATAAAGCATTGCTCAAACCAACCTTTTTACTGCCTTAAAGTTTGAGAAGGATTGCTCTCTACATTGGCATTTGAGAGAAAAATTTGGCTATTATGGTTTTTCTTGTTATTTTTATTAAGCGAATGAAAAAGGATGGTAGCAGTTCAGCCACTGGGGTGTTAGAACAGCAAATTGAGGGGCCCCCAAAGACCTTGATACCCATTTTTGAAGTTCAATTCCAGTCACTAAGATTAGAGCAGCCCTTCCAAAATGAGGGTCACAAATGCATTTGTGATTTAGAGTATTTGTCTAGATGCTGTCAGGGAAACAATTGGCTATTATTGAACAGAACTGCTGATTTTCTCTTTGTACCATTTTTTTTCCTTTTGTTTTGGTCGTCTCTGAATGGTAAAGTCTGACAGCAAGTAAAAAAAAAATACTAGTTATGTGGAAGAGAAAGGAACACAGATAGGGGAAGGGAACAGATTAAGAGAGATAAGGGAGGAAAGAGACAGACTTTCAATTTCCTATGGCATTGATTTGAGTCCTGAGTAATTTAGTTGAATTGAAGATATATTTATTGAGCATGTACTATGTAATAGGCATTGTTAATTGATACACGGGTACAAATTAGACAAGATGAAAATCTATGTTATTGAGAAGCTCATTCTCTAGTGTGGGAGGTTGAATAGAGGGAATGTAATCAATATTTGTCTTGGAGTTTGCCTCATCCACAGGTTCTCCAAGGGTGAGCCCTCACTCTGTCCCTGGTGCCCATCCCTGATCACCACTGGGGTAGAGTCTGGAGGAAGCCAATCCATTGACTAAGGAGTGACTTGAATGACTGAGGCTCTTATCAGAATCTCTCCAATCTAGCAGCAATGTTCTTCATTTTCCCTCCAAAGTCCATCTCACACCTGCTCACTTCTCTGCCACCATGCTATCCTTACCAACATATTGCCATAGTCCTACTTGGTTTCTTCATGTGCAGCATGTTGTCTGTTCAGTTCATTCTCTAGTTAGAGCGATGTTTTAAAAACATGATCAGATCATGTCATCCTTAAAGAATTTCCATGCTTTCCCACCGCACTTGAAAACAACGTCACAACATGACCATCCCTCCATCCATCACATGCCCCATGATTAGCCCCTGGACTCTGCCTCTGTCCTCTTCGATTGACTTCCTCTCTATCCTCCAGCCACTCTGGCCTTGTTTCACTTCCTCCAGTGTGCTAAGGTGGTTTCTACATTGAGGCCTCTGCACATAATGTGTTACTCTTCTGTTCACTCCACACGCTGGCTTCTTTGGATACTTTCAGTCCCAGCATAAATTTTTTATCTCCTAGCAGACGCCTTTCCACAGCATCCTTGCTAAGGTAGGTTCAACTTATGAGTCTCACTTCAGCCTATGGTTTTCTTCACGAAAATTTTTATTTATTTATTTTTTTACATTGTCAAGTACACACACACACACACACACATTCTTACTTAGGTATTGTCTGATCCTCTCACTAGATTGCAAATAACGTTATCCCCTACTATAATTCCTGTACCTTACACAATGCTTACATCTGTGTAAGAAGCACAATAAATCTGTTTAGTAAATAAATGAACTTACATTAAGATCCACAGAAATTGTCATCAGTGGGGAATCCTGGAATTAGAAGATAATAATGCTCTTGCTCGAGGGTGAACATTCTGGGGTCCTAAGTAAACTTGGCAAAATCATGGAGAGGCTGACCATGTAAGCTTTGGAGTCAAAGACATCTTAACCTCTTAAATACTTAACCTCTTATTAGCACTGTTACCTTAGGCAAACTGCTTAACCTGTGTGAACTCTCTTTCCCAATATGTCACATGGAGGTAATATCTTTTACAAGATTGTTTTAAGGATATATCGTAATGCACGTGAGGTAATTAGCCTAAGTGATAATGCATAACATTTATTTAGTACTTCTCTGTGCCAGGCCCTAGGCTATGAGTTTTACAGTGCTATCTCACTGGATCTCTTCATCAATTCTGTTAGCTACAAATGATCATTCTCCTGTTACACATGAGGAACTTAAAAAAGAGGGTAAATTTAAGGTCATGTACCCAGTAAATGGCAGGATCAAGATGAACTCAGGACTTTTAGGTGCAGAATGTAATATTACAAGCATTAAGCTATCCTGCCTTCCATATGGCATATGGAAGAATACTTTCAAATGGAAGTAAGAGGTTATTTATGATGTGAGTATAGTATTTAGGATGTAAGTGGATAAAGGTAATCTGAAAAAAACAGAATTAAAGAAATGTACAGTAAGAAGCCTTATTAAGGTGGTCTGTGGCTCCTAAAAGAGACACTTTTGCAAAGAGCAGTTGTTTTTGTTGATAATGTTTGGTTTCCTAGACTAGTCCCTTGAGGCCCAGTTGAACTCTGTATCCTCTCCTTCCAAAGTTTATCAGATCATTCTACTATCAGCAGTGTTTAGTAGCTGCTCTCTTGTTTGTTGTATCTTCTCTGGGTCATGGTGGGTTGTTTTTTTCTTGGGGTCCGTAATTTTTTATTTGTACCTTCCGTGGGTGTTTGTGTGTGTGTGTGTGTGTGTGTGTGTGTGTTCTGGGAACTCTCCATGTGGTGCAGATGTGGAAGCTTCTGCACTAAATAGATTTCCTTTTGCAACTGCCTGGGACCAATGGATTTAACAGCATAGACCAATTTTTATTTTGGGGTTTCTTTATAAAATAGGTAATACAAATTTAGACGCAAAGCCATTCTGGCATGAGCCTCAGGTTTTGAGTTCTGAGTAGAACCTTTCTGTCTCTACCTCCACTCCTGCCCATTCTCCCAATAGACCCATCACATGGAGGTCTTCCCTGAAGCTTTCTCTGGTTAAATGTCAGAGGTCTCACTTTCATTGATGGGCCAGATCTTTGAGGCTGTTGGATGCGTTCAGGGTTTTAGCCAGTTTCCTTTTAAACAGGCCAAAAGCTACATGGTTTTCCCACAGGCAGATGTTAGAACCAAAGCCTCCACCTTCTCAAGCCCTTCTCTGGAGCTGAAATTCTTCTGGGCATCATCCTTTGCTTATAGTTTCTATAACCTAGACCTTACTTTGCTTTCTTTTGAGGTAGCCATGTATGTGAATTTTTTGGTGTGTTTTATTGTATTCAGAATTTCCATGAGTTTATTGTGAGAAGTGGGCCCATTTATATCATCTCAATCCATCATGTTACCTGAAGTTCCAAAGCATAGATGCCCAGATTGAATGATTTCTTGTGTGTGAATGGAACATGTTATGTAAGCAGGTAGAGAGGATTATGTGGCTACAAAGGTAGAGTGGTTCTAGAGAAGCCATGTGAACAGATTGGCTTTATTCTGTAGGCCAAAGTGGGAGGCCACAAAAGATTTTGAATAAGTATATAGCATAATAAATTCTGTATGTTTAAGGAACGAAGTTGGTAGCACTGTAAATAAAAATAAATGGAAAAGTGAGAAATCAATGACATGGAAACAAATAAGAATACTGTTGGAAATGTTTAAGACAAAGATAGTTGAGAGATTGGCCCAAGCATTGGAAACAGAAGGGAGAGGATAGACCCAAAAGGAAACTAGAAGATACACTTTACAGGACCTGGACAATTGCTGCACAGGAGAGAAGAGGGAAAAGGAATCAAAGATACGCTTCTGACCTGGATGACTAGAAGGCTATTTTGATGGATTTATAATACTTTCTGACCTGGGTGGGTCAGTTGGTTTGGCTTCCAACTCTTGGTTTTGGATCAGGTCATGATCTCATGGTTTGTGGTTTCGAGCCCCACATCAGGTTCTGGGCTGGCAGCACGGAGCCTGCTTGGGATTCTTTCTCTCCCTCTGCCCCTCCCCTTCTCTCTCTCTCTCTCAAAGTAAATAAATAAACTTAAAAAAATAGAATACTTTTTGGAAATGTGGGTTATCACTACAAGCATGGCATTATTCCATTCCCATGCTGTAAATATCCCAATTAACAGTAGTATCTAGGAGAACTGAAGATTGTGGCATGGCTGGGTAAGTAGGCAGTGGAGTGGGCTGGTGGACTTCCTTCTGGCTCAAACATAATGCTTACCAATCCTATTTAGTAGATAACATTCAGTGCATCCATGCTAGTTAGAAATCTTCTAATGTGAATTCCATACCTATCCTTAGACTGTCAGGAAGTAGGGTTTGAATCCTTTAGTTATACTCATGTTAGCTGTGTTCTGTGATCTCCCAATTTTTTCATGTGATGGGAGGATAGTGGGTTTCAAAGGTGAGTAGTTTTTTCTTTCCTCTGTCTGGAGATGAAATATTTGGTCTATAGGTGGAGAAAAGTGAAATTAAATGAAACCATACAAATAGACTGAAAAAAAAAAAGACCGTATGTTAGCAGTTTATAAACATTTTATGCTGACAAAGCTCAGCAAGCCCGGACAGAAATACTTGCACAAATCTGATTATAAGGTTCCCCTCACTGCAGCAGGAACTGGCTCAGCAAAGGAAATCAAAAGAATAACCTGATATAATTTATCCTTTTCCTTTTTCTTTTAAGGAGAGATGCTTGGTAGGAAACGCACAGAGATTTCCCCATACTGCACCAGTGCAAACTCACAGGATTTCTTTGTTTTATAGAACTGCTTCTGCATTCTAGAGATGGGGGGAGAGGGAACGCTCCAGTCAAGCTAGCTGAGACTTCATCAGAAATTATCTCCACCAACAAAGGCTCTTTGCTTGCTTCCCCTAATTCTTTCTTCCAACTGCTTTTATTTCCTTCAGGGTTAAAACCCATAAACTCCAGCAAACATTAAGAGACTTGACTCTTTGACTTGAAAGGTATGATTACAAGCCAGTGTCTGAGTTTTCAAAGACCGGGTCTCCAATTTAGCCCTGAGCTCTGAGGACAGTCACAGCTGCATTGCAGAGCACCATGGGAAGCTTCGGGGTTGAATACAGTGGCATTTTAAGTTGAGAACGCTTTGAAGATCAAGATTTTTTTTTAAAAAACAATCCTACTGAGAGTCAACCATTTATGAATTGTGATCAAAGAAAGCTGAACTGGGAGTCAGAAGAGCCGGATTCTGGTCTTTTCTCTGCCACTACCTATCAGTGCGACCTTAAGCAAGTCCCTTAACCTCTCAGGGCCTCAGTTTCTTCATTTATAAAATGAGGGCGACAGAACAGATTAATGGGTCTCCAATGCTGGTCAGTGGAGGAGATGCATTCAAACCCCTGAAAACGTGGAAAACCTACTGGGCAGAACTCTCAGAGTTGGCTTGTAAGATTGGAGTGTGTATGTCAAGAATCTTTAGTTTGTAAAACTCCCCTGGGGATTCAGCTATGCAGCTAAGATTGAGAACCATGGTCCCCATGATTTTTATTTTGTTTTATTTTTAAAGTTCTTTTGGAAAAAATCTCAAGCCTAAAGAAATTGCAAAAGAGTACAATGAATTCTCACGTATTCGTCATCTAGACGCCCCCATTGTTAACGCTGTCACACTTATACTCTCACTCTCTCTGTGTGTGCAGTTTTATTTTTAATATTTTTTTGTGAACTGTTGGAGATTAATTTCAAATATCATGATCCTTTATCTCAAAATACTTCTGTGTGAATCTTCTTAGAAAAAGGACATTCTCTTTTATAATCAGAGTATAGACATCAAATTCAGGAAATTTAACGTTGGGTCAATAATATCTACCGTATAATCTGAGAATTTGCCAATTTTCCCTATACTGTCCTTTAAATGTTGGTTTTTAAATAAATTTTTAAAAGTTTGAAATATTCACAAACTCACAGAGGAGTTGAAAGTACAGTACGAAGAATTATGTTCCCAAACCATTTGAGAATAAGTTGCCTATCGATGCTCTATTTTTCCCTTAATGCTCTGCTCTGTGTTTCCTACAAAGACTTTCTCCTCCGTTACCACAGGACAATCATATAATATTGATACATGACTCTTATCTAGTCCTCAGCTTTGCCAATTATCTCAATAGTATCCTGATAGAAATAACGCCGTTTAGAACCATGTGTTACATTTAGTTGTCATATCTCTTCGTCTCTCTCAGTCTGACATGGTTTCTCAGACTTTCCTTGACTTTCATGACCTTGATATTTTCAAAGATTGCAGGGCTCTTATTTTGTAGAGTGCCCTTCAATATGGGTTTGTTGGATGTTCCCTCATGATTCAGGTTATGCATGTTTGTCAGAGATATTGCAGATGTGATACTGTGTTCTTCTCACTGGAGCTTATTAGGTGGTGCACAATTTTGATCTTCTTACCTGATGAGGGTGGTGCCTTCCAGGCATGTCCACTGCAAAATTGCTCTCTCCCTCTTTGTAATGAATGACTATTTTGAGGGGAGCTTCTCTGAAACTATACAAATGTCTCATTCATCATCAGACATTCAATTTACTCATTCATGGGCTTATGGTTTCCCATTTTGTTCAATGGGTTATACTCCATTACCATCATCATTTATTTTGAGACTCAAAACTTCTGATTTGGCAGCAGAAGCTGCTTCAAGCTTTGACATATGTCCCTATCATTCTTTGAGTACTTCCTTGTTCCCTGTTATTAAAGGATGTTCTAGGATCATTTTGTACTTATTCTTTCCAGTCCTGGATCCAGATAGCAATTTAAGCACTGTCGGTTCCTTTAATTGGAGAATAATATTCAGGAGCCCAGATTATGGGCTGTAGGTGTGCTCATTGCTATTGACATATCACTGCTACCAGTCCTAAGGAGTGTGTGTGTGTGTGTGTGTGTGTGTTATATGATATAAAACACATATATACATTTATGTATATGTATGTATCATGTATGTATGTATCGATATATAAACACAAATACCAACTCACCAACACCTCACACACGTATTCAAATATCCAGACACACATTCACACCTATATTTACTTCTCTTTCTATCTATATGTTGAAAAACACAAGTTCATACCGATACCTTCAGTTCTTACTCAATACAACAATACCACAGGGTCATTCCAGTTTTCTTACTTTCCATATTTGTGACCCACTTGTCCAATAGTGAGAAACCTGTACATACTATCCTATCTATTTACATATTTGGCTATTCCCTGTATTAGCCAATTTGCCATCTCTGCTGCCATTTCTTCTCACACATTGAAACCCTCCTCACCCTGCTTAGGCTCTGACACCTTACACTGTGCCACTCTTTCTTTCTTCCACCTGGGAGAAGCCCTTATCACCCTACTCATGGTCTACACCAGGCCATCCCCCATATGGATCCCATCCTCTCTTGGCTGGGGTTCAGATGTTCATCATGGCGTCAACTCCCAACGTGGACACCCTCTTCACACTTCTCAGGCCCTGAACCCCTGTTCCAGGCTGATCCTCACTTGAGGCTCAGCTCACCCTGCTTGAGCTCAGACACCGCAGAGAGACTGCCCCTCATGGGAATACCTCTTTGCCCTGCTTAGGCTCTGACACCCTTCTCTGGCCCATGGAGGCTGCTCCTACCTCAACATGGGTGCCTACTTGTTCTGCCAAAAAGGAAAAGGTACCCTTTTTTGCTTTTTCACTGTAACATAGAAAAAGGTAAATTAGGTAATATAGGCTTCATTCGCCACCAATTGAGGATTTGGGGTATGGGCTTTTTAAATAAGGGCTTTTTAAAAAGTGAATCCGAATATCAAATAATCTGGAGAAATAATAATACTTAAAATTTTGTATGAGTTTGAATAGTCAATGCTTGATAGGCAAAATTTCATTATATTTGAGCAATATTTTTACGTTTATCGTAACTCCAAAAAGAGCACGTTTGATTTAGGATTACAGAGAAAACATTTCTGAAGAGAAGTATTGGGGCAGGAGATATTTCGTAATATCAGATTTCCTTAAAGAAGACTTAAAATTTGGGAGTGTGAATTACTTATATTAACAAGAAAAACCCTCCTTATCTGCTCTAATAATCTGCCTTCAGAAAATGCCTTTGTTGGTAAAAGGATGGGTTTTGTTAGAGAACACGATGAAATTGTTACTCTAAGAACATAATTATTAGAATGGGTCACCACAGAAGGAGAAGATCTTCCTTCTGTGGAGGTTTTTGAAAAGAGATAGCGCTCAGAGGATAAGCTGGAGGCCTAAGGAGCCCTCTGGTATTTTGTGTTACTAAAGTGGACACCAGTTTCGTAATATATACAAAAAATCTGGTTTAGTTTAAACACTGGAAGCCTCATATATGTTATCCATGAAGTTATTTGCTATATACATAACTAATAAATTTTGATAAAGATGATAATTCTAAAACTATAGTTGTAGTAATTGTGAGCTATTTATTCGTTTGTAGGTTATATTAGTTGTGGTATTATCAAAGAGTCCAAATGAATGTCCTTATTACAAAGAATCCTTTCAAGACCTTGCCTTGGTTCCAGTCACAGGGACCAGAGCTGCCATTTAGGGCCTCAGGGATTGTGCCTCCATAATTCCTAGGGGCACTGTTTACACAGAGTGGAATGTGAAAAGTGTCCCTGGAGGTGGGCGAGGAAGCAGCTCTGAAAGGGGTACATAATCTACCGTCACCTGGCCGGCTTTCCACATTCCCAAACTGCAGACGAAAAGGGCTTGGACCCAGGAGAAGGAGAGACATATTGCCATTGGCTGTGGATTGCCAATACCGACAGGCTCCTTCTCCAGTCTAAAGCACAAATCAGGATCCTTTGAGTAGATGTGGGCGCACTGCCCCTGGATACGGGCGTGAATACCCTGACATGTAAGCATTTAAATTGCAAAACCTTTGTATATCAGTAAGAGGAATTCAAAAGGAACCAGCTTTCTGCGGTGTAATTATGTTTTACTGAATTAGCAAGGGAGCACGACCTTCAAGCTAGTCTTTAGGTTTCCAGGAGAATTGTGTCTTTGCCAGCCGGCCCGCCCGCCCTGCTGATGCAGCATCTGCGAACCCCGGGGAGTCCATTTTGAACGTGTTAAGAAGGAACTCCACGAGATTAAGTTCCTTTTTCCATTAACAGAAAGGGTACACTTTCTGCAAAGCCAGTCTTAACCAGCAGAGGGATTTGAAACATTTGGCAAGATCATTTCTGAAAAATAGGCTGAATCCTGAGTCTTGCTCCACTGAGGCCACAGCCAGCCATAGGCCACAGCTACCTAAGCGTTACAAAAGCTATTTCAAATGGCTTTCTCTCTTCACTCTGATGCTTGCATTTTTGACATGGATTAGGAGAATTAAGTAATTCATGTGTTGATCTGTTTAGTGACAAGTAGATATTGATAGTACGACATTAATAATAGTTAACCGGTTGTCGAGGGCTTATTTTGTGCTATGCACTGCTCTAGGCTCTTTCCAGGCATTAGATCCCCTCTGGTCTCTGAGATAGTTATCACATCTAAGATGTCTTCAATTGTCAAGTCACAAGGTAGGAGGCCTTCATGTAAAGCTGGGACCTGCACTCCAGGATAAGGGTAAATGAGAATAAATTCATCATCCAGAAGAGTAAAGAAAGAAAATTTGCATGGCTTGGTCATGGCACCGGGTGGAGGGAGGGTAGAAAATTCTCCTGGCAGGAACACGTGAAGATCTTCAGAGCTCAACTTCCCTTTGGCCCGACAGCAACTGTAAGATATTTTTGGATTTCAAAAATGTTAAAATGTGAGAGCATTTGTCTTCCAGTTAATGAAATAGGGTATTTTTATCAGCTCCATTTTTAAAGATGAGAAAAACGAGGCAGAGAGGTGAACTTACTTGTCTGAATTTATTAAGTGAATAAGCAGCTGGGATACTGAGCCTGTATTCTCAACCCCTAAACTTGACTCCTTCCAGAAGTTTATGATAGTCTGGCATATAGACGATATGTGTGAGGAAATGATTATGTATATTTGTTATTTCAGGAAGGAAATTCCATATATAAGGATAGAGAATCAAAATCAGAATGGATTTGTTAGGTATAAAAAGAAGGAATGAGAGTATCAGAAACTCTGTGTCCTATGTTAGGCTCCTCTCATCATGCTTTTGCCAGAAACATTTTCAAATATTTTAGAATCTTATTTTTCCCTGAAGAAAAGGGTTTTTTCTTTGATGCTCTTGTGGCTGTTTAATTAGAAGATAAAGCCATAAAGGAATGACATTTTCCTCCACTTTTTCTTTATCCCTGTTTATCAAAAAACACACTCTATATTTCTTAGACTGAAAATATTCCATCTTGTGTGGTAGTCACACTGTGACTATGTGAAGAATATCCTTAGTACTCAGAATTCATGGCTAGATAATACAGCACAGGCTTTTCTCATAGAAAAGATTTGAAATGGAAATAACTAACAGAAAGGTAATTTTTGAAAACAAAATTTTATCTTCTTAAGGTGTTTTTCTAGACCCTAATTTTCTTTGTTTTCCTTTCCTTTCCTTTCCTTTCCTTTCCTTTCCTTTCCTTTCCTTTCCTTTCCTTCCTTTTTCCCCTTCCCTTCTCTTCCCTTCCCTTCCCTTCCCTTCCCTTCCCTTCCCTTCCCTTCCCTCTCTTCTCCTCTCTTCTCCTCTCCTTTTCCTTTTCCTTTTTCTTCCTTCCTTCCTTCCTTCTTCCTTCCTTCCTTCCTTCTATATTGTTATATTGAAAGATGATAACAGTGTATATCTTTTGGCTTGCTTTGGGTTGTTCTCACATGGGTATTTAAATACCATTTTCAACAAATAATATGGTTATGGAACCATATGATGAAATCGGCCCATGTAAGGATTGAGATGCTTCTTAGTCATCCAAATTCACAGGATTATTGCTTTTAGTTTAGATAAACTCCTGTTGAATAGGAAGAGTTTCTGTAGTTTTCTTTCTTTTTTTTTTTTTTTCAACATTTATTTCTGGGACAGAGAGAGACAGAGCATGAACGGGGGAGGGGCAGAGAGAGAGGGAGACACAGCATCGGAAACAGGCTCCAGGCTCCGAGCCATCAGCCCAGAGCCTGACGCGGGGCTCGAACTCCGGGATCGCGAGATCGTGACCTGGCTGAAGTTGGACGCTTAACCGACTGCGCCACCCAGGCGCCCCTGTAGCTTTCTTTTTAAACTCATCAAAGGATAGAGGCCCACTGGTGTCATACATTTGTGTTTTTGGGCTCTTCATGACAGTATATATTTTTATATTTGCTTTATCAGTAATTTTTTTCAAAAGACAGACTCACATTACTGGCTCTTAAATATTTCCTAACATGTCTTCCTAAGAGGTCTGTAATTGTGGGCATAAACTACTGATTGCTTTTAGTTTTCTTCTTTGCACAGAGTCAAGTACTTATTTAGCTGGGCGTTGGATATGCATACTGCTGACTATATATACCTTGCTCTAAAATATCTTACATGCTAGGGTGGAGACATAGGTACATAATTAACACTAATGTGATACACGCTAAATAGGGTTTTTATGAAGTTAGATGTTACCTGCAGGATAGGAAATGACCTGCGGTTCAAGTAGCGTTGATGGAAAAGTTATTTAAACAAAGCCATGACAGACAGAGACATTTGCCAAATGGAGTGGATGAGCCAAGTGTGTCTTTGCAATGATGTGCAGCTGGCTGGGGATGAAGTTCATGGCTTGGGGTCGGGGAGTGGGTGCTGTGGTTGGTACAGGGAGGTGATGAGTCTGCAAAGCAACTGGGATCAGATGAGCAGGACTTTTGTATCTGATACTCATTAAGACAATAATTGTAATCTCAGATACCTTTCTAGCCCTTTTCAAACTGTTTTCCTTTTTCTATCCCTTATCTTAGTTTTGTAAGCTTTAGAATTTTCACTAGTGTTCCTGCTTTATGATAGGAAAACCAGATACAGAGGAATTTTCTAGTGAAGGGTTTGTCCTGGGGCCAGCTGGGGTGGGCAAAGCTCATTAAGCTCATGTTTTTGAAAGCACACACATGATTTAATAGTTAAGAAATGTGCCCAGGACTACAATGCTGAGGGATGGTTGCTGAAGTCTTTTTTTTTTTTTTTTTTTTTTTTTTTTTTTTTGTGCCTGTGCTCCTGGGACATTTGCTGTGCTGAGATATGGTGACGAAAGTGCTAATGAAGGATGCCAGCGGAACCCTCCATTTCGGGCTGTCATCCCAGAGAAGGTCTGCAGAGTGTAATGAGGCGAACAATCAAGTTGCTATAGTCTGAAAAGGTTAAAGCAGCTTCAGGGATCACTATTTGTGCTTCTTGGGTACTGGAATGTCATGCCAGTAATAAGCAATATGCAATCCAGGGAAAAGAAGCAATTAGTTTTCCACGTTAGTGAAAGGCTGCCTCGCTTCAGAGAGGATGGTGAAGACTGAATTCTTTTCCTTTGAGGTGGAACTGAGTCACAAAGACTCAAGCCAGGGGTGAGTGAATCTTGTCAGTCTGTCAGCAACATTAATGGAGTTCCCACCATGTGCATACCATGTAATTAGGTTTCAACAAGCCCTCAAAAGTTTAGAATATGTACTCCATGATGTCAGAGAGTAGCTTTGAGTCACTATCTTAACCAAGCTCGACTCTGCTTTTGTTGAGATTTAGATTCAAAATAGATGATAAATTCCATTGAATAATAGTTTTGACTTGGTCAGAAGCAATGAAAACTAGGAGGGGAGGTAATCTCATATTGGCGACACCAAGAAGTCTCATTCACGTTGTTGAAATGTTTATATATTTCATTAATGATTTTGATGCTCTTTAGATTCCATCTGCAATTAAAAAATTTTTTAAAAAATATTTATTTATTTATTATTATTTTTTTTATAAATATTTTTATTTATTTTTGAGACAGAGAGAGACAGAGCATGAGCAGGGGAGGGGCAGAGAGAGGGACACAGAATTTGAAGCAGGCGCCAGGCTCTGAGCTGTGAGCACAGAGCCCGACGTGCGGCTCGAACTCACGGACTGTGAGATCATGACCTGAGCTGAAATCAGACGCTTAACCGACTGAGCCACCCAGGCGCCCCTAAAAATATTTATTTTTGAGAGAGAGAGAGAGAGAGGGAATGAATGAATGAGTGGGCAGGGGCTGAGAGAGAGGGAGACACAGAATCCAAACCAGATTCCAGGCTCTGAGCTGTCAGCACAGAGCCAGACGCGGGGCTGGAACCCATGAACCGTAAGATCATGACCTGAGCTAAAGTCGGATGCTTAACTGACTGAGCCACCCAGGTGCCCCTCCATTTGCAATTTATTAGTTAACACCTATTATATGCCAGGCACTACCTTCTGCACTGGAGAAATAATGGTTGAGAACAGCTAGTTTTTCTCTAGAATTTTACTATCTGTGTGGCCTGCCTTTGAGTACTAAAGGATACCCTAATACTCTTACCACTAGGAAAAAACATGGGAGAAACATCCCCAGTACATCTTCCACTCATCCATAGAGGACAGTCTCTTAAGGCATGGCTGAATCTGAATCCTGGGAGCAATGTGAGCTAGATGTGCACAAACAATACCATCCCTGATGGTTCTGATTCTCTCTTGCTCCTCTCCATACTCCTTGGTTGGCTAAGAATTGCTCTTCAAACTTTAAAGCATGTACTGTTAAAAAATTATTAAAGAATGCAGTTTGGGTAATACAAACAAACTTTATTTAATACTTCGTGAAGTGAGGGGCACGTGGGTGGCTCAGTTGGTTAAGGTTCCGACTTCGGCTCAGGTCATGATCTCACGGTTCGTGTGTTCTGTGCTGATGGCTCAGAGCCTGGAGCCTGCTTCAGATTCGGTGTCTCCCTCTCTCTCTGCCCTTCTCCCACTTATGCTCTGTCTCTCTCTGTCTCAAAAAGAAATAAACATTAAAACGATTTAATACTTCGGAAAGTGGACAGTCTCCAGAGAACTGAAAAATGGGGTGAAAGGCAGGAAGTTTTATAGAATAAAGAACAAGGAAGAGGAAATAGGAAAATATCTGATTGGCTAGGGTCATATACCTTGGTTTGGGGTGAGAAGGAACAAGAAAGTAAGTACAGAGCCCAGAGTTCTTCGTGTTTGGGATTGGCTGGTTGGATACACATCGTTTCTGGTCAAGCAGAGCATTTGCTGGGACATGAAAGTTACCTAAGTTTTGGTTTGCTGATGTGGCACCGTGAGCAGGAGTAGTTCTATTTTGGGCCTAGAATTTATTTCAAACGTAAGAATCACCTTGGGATCTTATTAAAATGAAGATTTAGATTCCTTAGGTCTGGGATGGGTGTTGAGATTCTGCATTGCTCAGAAGCTTCCCATTGTATGGAAGTATCCTTAAGCAAGCACTTGATTCCCCCATATAACACTTCAAACCAGTTCTTTTCTAGAGAGCTATTGATTTTTATTGGTAAGACAGAATGTGGTAAAACACACACACACACGGAAAAATATCATGAGAGGGTAGAAAGATATAGGCTCAGATATAAGTAATTATGGTGCAGAACTGACTTTCCTGAGGAAATAGATCTTGGGGAGGACACCAAGATGAAAGAGGCAAGTGGTATTTGAATCAGTATTGAAACCCGAATGCAGATGTACCATGTGGCCTGGACAATGAGAGTGGATAAGCAGCAGTTTTTACTCTGGGGATGTGAATTATCTTCCAGGCGAGCAAATTTCAGTGTTTTCCTGGGTTTCTTGGCTAACATGGTTTACTCCAAGGGCAACATTGAACTTGTAAGCTTTTAAAAAGTAGCAGAAATTGTGAGAGTTGCAAATACTTACTAATATTTGTGCTACTCAGCAAGTTTATTATTTGATTCACCCATCCCAAGTTGACACCCTTGGGGGAGGGGAGAGCAGAGTTTTTGCAGAGGTATGTTTCCTAAAGATTTTTAAAAATGGATTTACCTTTGGGAATGTGAGGCCTAATTGTAAATAAACTCTTGCTGCATTCACATCAGCAGTCCTGGATTAGTTAAGAGCTTTAGTTTTGTGTGCCAAAACCAACTTTTTAAAAATGGCTGAAACTATGTATTCAGCAACTTTGAGTTTGACAGAAAACTACACAGAAATCAGGACCTGTTTCTCTGTGCTCAACTAAATGATGACTCTTCCTCCTATACTTCTATTTTCTAAATGTTTACAGATTGTTATCATGCTTGTACTTGGCATACTCAACATATTTGCCTCTGTTCTCTTGTATTCCTTTTTTTTCCCATTTTAAATCAGATCAATACTTCTAGTTCCTGTGATTCCTTTTTTAAAAATTTTTTTCTTAGAAGCCACAGTAGATACTTTCCATGAAAACAAAATATAAGAAAGTTTTAACACTGCTTGAATGAAATCTGGGACTGGCTAAAAATATGTCCTTGTACAATAATCTGAACTTGGTTGACTGCAACACTCACGTCTACTGGGGGTTGGTACATTTAGAACTGAATATGAACTCAACTCCCCAAAGACATCTAAGAACAGTCTCACACCAAGTGCTGCTTTAAAATATAGATCATATCTGTGTGCAGTTGTGATCCTGTACCCTTTAAAAACATTTCCTTTAGGAGTAGATGTCAGTGAACACCAATGAATGGAACAACAAAGAAAATATTTTTCAGACACCTAGAGCAAATATATGTCATTGGAAAAAAAAATCACATTAAAGAGAACACTTGTCTAAAAAATATACTATTATCCTATTTGTTCGCCTTTCAGAATGGTAAGAGCCTACTGCTGTAAATCAATGAAGTTTATGTCATCATTTCACTTTGCTGTGGTGTTTTCCAAAGTGTGGTCCACCAGCTCGGGATATTTGTTAAAAATGCAGATCCCTGGACCTAACTTCAGATCTTGTGAATGCAGAATAGGGTTCTGCATTTTCAATGAGCATCTCTAATTAAGTATTCGCAACTGAAGTTTGAAAGCTACTGGCAAATTAGGTTGAAGGGAAGACTACTTGAAGGTTTCCCCGGGATTAGAAAGGAAGCTCTTTCAAGAATGATAGGTAAAAATTAGGTGAAAGTGTCACCTCTCTATCCTTCCCACCCTAAATTCCCAGAAACTCTCCCCGTACCCAGGTATACCATGAGGGTTTTCTTCTAAAATTTATCAGTTAGTTAAGAAAGGAAATAATGGCCCTGAAACTTATTTTCATGCTGAAGTCATAAGCAACTTATTCAGAGCGCATGGACATCCCACGGGTCTTAGAATTTTCCAGTACTCGTAAGTATATAAATAATGAAAACATAAGCAATTTTTTTCTCTTCGAAATTAAAAAGGATTTATATTTAACAAGAGAGAATAGATGTCATTTTACATTTAATGAGTAATTCTTCGAGCATTACTGTCACTTGAGTCTTGACTTAATTCTAAAAACAGTAGTAGAATTTAGTTATTTATTTATTTTTTTTTTGAGAGAGAGAGAGAGTGTATGCGTGCACACATGCAAGAGGAGGAAGAGCAGAGAGAGAAGGGGACAGAGGACCTGAAGCAGGCTTTGCACTGACAGCCATGAGCCCAATGTGGGGCTCAAACTCACGAACTGCCAGATCGTGACCTGAGCCGAAGTTGGGCACTTAGCCAACTGAGCCACTCAGGTGCCCCAAAGATATATATTTTTATGATAATCTTTATTGAAATAGTTTTCAAAGTTTTATTTATGTTTTTCAGAAGTAAAAGTAGTTTTAAGCAATATCTCACATGGGAATTCAATTTGCAACGTAAGATAAAAACAAAGCTCCTTGGTTGAAGTGCGTGTGTGTATGTGTGTGTGTGTGTGTGTGTGTGTGTGTGTTGGGGATAGTGAGGCCCAGAGCCTACTCACTCAGTTATTTCATTCATTTTGCTGAGTAAAAGTCAGCAAACTATGGTCCATGGGCTAAATCCCACCGCTTCTTGTTCTTGCAAATCACGTTTTATTGAATACAAATAGCCATGCCCGTGTTTTAAATGTATTGTCTATGGCTGCTTTTCTGCTGCAACAGCAGAGTTGAGAAGTTCAGATAGAAACCTATTTAGGCAAAGTCTAAACAGAATCTTTTCTGTCTGGCCCCCTCCAGGTAGAAGTTTGCGGATCCCTCTTCTAGAAGGGACAGTGTTTGAAATGCACATCTCCTTGGCCTTGAGATCTCAATGCCTGCAGGTTACCTCTGTCCAAAGTAAGTATTTACCAAAATAAGTATGCTTTACAGGTATTGTTATTAGTATTATTTATATTATTTTCTGCATGTCTCATGCCATGAAAAGGTGAAAAAGCCCAGAACATGATTCCACTATTGTAGAGCTGGCCTTGAATTTCCTAGTATATTAATGACAGTAAATGATGTAATTCTTTTGGAATATTTTGGGAGTATTTCTTCTCAGTTTTTTTTAGTCTATGTTGTTTGATTTTATCTTTTCCCTGGGAAAGATTTTTTTGACACAACTTTATATTTAAACAGTATTAACTCTTTCCTTTTTTTTTTTTTTTTTTTTTTTTTTTTTTTTTTACTGGCCATTAGCTAGTGGAGGTGGATCCCTCTAATCAGTGGCCAGAATAGTCTGAGATTTTGAGGACAAGGTGGAAGAAGACTACTCTCTCTTTCACGTCCTTTTTCATATGTGAAGAACAGGCAGACAAAATACGTGAACTGTCTTGCCAGTAATGGGTCCTAGTGACAAGAAGTTATTAGACCCTCGTGATTTATATCTTACAAGATTGGTTTAAACCAAACTACCATCAAGCACACTTCTTCATACCCATGAAATACATTTGTTGCATCAATGATGTTATGATTTAGCTATGATTTTCCATGTGGTCTTGTGTATAAAGGAGAGCCAAACTGCCTTTGAAATGTTGTTTCTTAAAGGTGACAATTTCAATCACCCCTGATGTAGGTGGAGGGCACAGCCTATTTCTTTTCTAATTAAGTGCATCATTCCTTTCTAACAAGGTCACACAAAGCAGGATCATATGCAGGGAGATACACTAGACTGTTGAATGTCTAGTCTCTTTTAAGAAGTTCATCCGATTTTATTTTATTTAATAAGTACTTTTGGATTGCTAACGATAAGACACTAAGCTTGGTGGTGCAAGGATAATAAAGTCCTGTGTGACTGTTTTGTTTGATGGTCTAAAATTATGATGTAGAACAAGAGAAAATCTGGAGTTAGGTTTAATCAAAATCTTTGTTGTATAGACTAAAAAAACATTATAGATGTCTCTGTTTGATACCAATAACAAAACCCAATTCCAGCCTGATTTCTATGTCCTGGGCACTACTGCTGGTGTCCTGAATGTCAAAGATATTACTGCTCATAGTTGCTTTTGATGGTACCCAGGAGAGCACTATCTTTTCCTTCTTGGGACTTTCCACCGCACTATGACTTCTAGATCTTGACCTGGACCCGTAAGAAGGCCCATTTTAGTAGAGAAGTAGCTCATTGTAGTGCCTCACCTGTCAGGAGAGAAAATGGAATTAGTTACTCCTTATAGTACTTAGACTTTTAAAGCAGAGATTTTGAGGACAAGGTGGAAGAAGACTACTCTCTCTTTCACGTCCTTTTTCATATGTGAAGAACAGGCAGACAAAATACGTGAACTGTCTTGCCAGTAATGGGTCCATTTTGGGGGCATATGGTGGACCAAGATTAAATTAGAGGTGCCAACCACTTACCCCCTTAACAGTCACCTGTAGGCCCAAGACAAGATATGTTCACTTTCCAGATGTTGTTCTCTGGGCTGAGACTGGCTGGCAGTGGGCCCCATATCAGTCATGTCCTGGCACTTCAGCTGGTCTACTCTGGACTCCTGTCCAAAAGACAAGGCGTTGAATTGATTTTCAGAGCATCCTCCACAGGAGCCAAGTGTGTGCTTCAGACCAGTTTCTGGTCCTCTCACCATGATTTTTCAGTCCCTCCAATATCAGGGTGAGAGTCTGATCCTTGCTAATCCACCTCTCTCAAGGTGGCCACATCAAAAAGGGGCTAACTCCTTCCCTGGCTTATTCCTTCCATCTGAGAACATTCTAGAAGCCGAGGCACTTCTTATTGCATGCTTTGTCTTTCTTAGCAAAGCAAAATGTAGTGAACGCTCACATACAAAGAGCAAATATCGATTGCCGTTCATTTCCTTCTCTCAAATGCATTACAAACCTAAACATTTTCAAAAATTTCAAGGTGCTTATTTTCCCTTTTCCTAAGGTAAGACAATCAAAACAGTATGAAGAAATTCCCGTGTCCCTGAAATAGATCAGGATCTGTTAAGGGAGATGGCACTATGATGATCAACACTTGATGAACGGTGCTGTCAGGAAATGACAAGTGGCCGCTAGTCGGCGACTCCTCTTACGGAGGATCAGGACTTTTTCTCTTCCTCAGGGATGCGCTTGGGGGTTCCTTAGGGGGCACAAGACACAAGGTAGGGTTAAAAACATACCAAGTAGTTTTCAATTTCCACATTTTATTAAAATGGAATTTCACTGTGAAATAAGAAAGGGGAATG
Organism: Prionailurus bengalensis; assembly: GCF_016509475.1. NCBI lineage: Eukaryota > Metazoa > Chordata > Mammalia > Carnivora > Felidae > Prionailurus > Prionailurus bengalensis. The sequence goes on from NC_057344.1 coordinate 87,721,625, forward strand.
AAAAATATAATTTTAGCAGATTTTTTTTATCAAAATTGAAAAAAAAAGTTTCTTTTCAAATTGGAAACCTCCTCGCTCTCCTGCCCTCCCTAACACAGCTGAGGAATTTACTACTCTCAGTCTCTGTGTTACTTGTGTAGCAATTTACAAAGGAAAGCTTTTCATAATTAGTCTTTTGTTTCCTATAAAACCATCCTACAGCATTGAAACAGGAGCATCTTTTCTTTCTCTCCCTTCAAACCTTTCTCTATCCTTGATCATAATTGCCTAATTGCACCCATTCTTTATATACCCCTCTGTGCCTTCTTAGCAGTTCCCCAGGTAGTTAGAAATGTTATTTGAAAGACACAGATACAGATGCATGTTATGCAATTAATAGGCCTTCACTAAGTGGAACCAATAGACCATTAAAATGAATCTGTGTGGTTCAAGCTCGCTCTCCCCATCTTTCTGTCTCTGGCAATAACTTGACCCAATGGCTAAAGAGATATGAAAATCCTGCTCTTCAATCCCACTCTGTTTTAAGTGCCAAGGAAGAGTAGGGCACAGATAATGATGTCCTGCTCTCGGCAACAAACGTGCAAATACTTCCATCCTAAGTCTGCCTCCTGTCGAGGCTACTGAATCAGGAGCTGCCCCATGTACAATAGAAAATGGAATAATTTGCCTACTCTGACCCAGAGAGAGGCAGTATCTTGCGATAAATGGCCTGGCCGTATAAATAATAAACTAAAAATGGACCCGAAACTGCCAGGATTTTTGTTTGCAGGAAATAGGATAACTCTAAGCAATTTATAGCACTGTTTCCCAGCTAGAGTCCAGGGGCTATTTAGTTAGTAATGGCAATGACAGAAACGGCTTCGTGTCAAGATGGAGCCACAAGTGCTAGGCAGAAAGAGAGCAACAAATATTAAAAGATGTCAACTGCCAGCACGAGTCGCTTGTGCCTCGTGGTGCTGGGAAAATGGAGCGAGCCAGTTGCATCAGCAGTGAGAGAGCCAGCCGTCGGAAAACCTCTGAGGCCAACAACAGCTCACATTCCCTGGATCCCCGAGATACTTGCTGAGGAAGGCGAGGAAGAATAATTTATGAGCACTGGAGGCCTGATCTGTTAGCACATTATTATTATTATTATTGTTATTTTGTCAGGTGGAGTAATTACTGACCCGACACCATTATGGATATACATTCAGGGGAACAGACATTCCTGGGGTGATGGCAGGGGCGCTCAGTTTTCAGGTTGCCAAAGTGACCAGTCTGCTCTTGCTCATGTCCTGGAGGAGAAAGGAAGACGTGCTGAACTTTCCGAGGTGTTAAAACACGAGAGAAATAGGCTCCCCGGAGATGTCTCCAAAGATGATGCAGTAGCAAATCTTCAAGCTTCGCCAACATCAGATTTTACTCCCAAGATAATACTATTAGTAGCTCCTACTTACTGAGTGCTTTCTAGGTGCAGGCGTGCCAAAGGATTTACATGCTCTGTTTTATTCAGTAACTCATAGTGACCTTCCGAGGCAGGCGTGGTTACGACCTGCATTTTATAGATGAGTACAGGAAGGCGTAGGAGGCTGGGAAACTAAGTTGGTAACCTTTGGCTGCGAGTCAGACCCAATTTTGTCCGATGCCAGAGCTTGAGCTTGAACTACCAGGCCACATTGTCTCATGTATTAATAATAATAAAACCACAAATAACAATTCTGGCATCCTCAGCTAACATTTATTCAGTACTTACTTTGTGCTACACATTGGGCTCAACGTTGGAATAAATAAGGATAGGGTAACTACCGTCACAAACAACCCCAAGTCCTGAGTGTTACAACACGATACGATTTTGGGGGGGGTTTATCTGGCCGCCACACGTCACAGCCCGCTCGACTCAGCAGAGGGTAGGTGTGTGGTAGCATAAAGGGGTTCTGCTGCTTCATGCAGTCTTTCAGAGACCCATGTTGCACACGTGGACTCCAAAGTTGTCAGATAAGGGAAGGGAGAGATCATGAGAAAGGCGCACCTGCTCGTAACTGCCTTAGTCTAGACCCGACACAACCCTTGGGCTCCCATTCGATCGTGGGTAACTAGTTACGTGGTTCACCTAGAGAAAAGGTTGCTGCAAAATGTAGTGTTACTATGCCTGGGGGGAGTAAATCATTTGGTGAGCATCCAGCTCATCCGTGGCATGGTATTTTACCTGCGTTAGCTCCCGGTTCACAGCAACTTCACGAAGTTATTATTCCCGTGATGCGGATGAGGAAACCGATACAGAGAGCTTCCCCTGTTTTACCATCGCACAGCCAGTGACTGTGGGAGGTGGGATTATGAGAGAAAACGGATAGATTCTGTCACGTGACAAATATGGCAATTTGTAAAAAGCCTTTATCCCGTATTTACTGATTATTTAAGACACTCGTCATCAGCATTTTCCTCGCGGTCATTCTCCATAGCCAATAGTGAGTTCTCCATCTCTGCCCATTTCTTTGTGTGAGCTGCTGCTCCTCTGTTTCTTGACTCAGGTCACTCTGATGTAGCTTTCGCCTCTCAGCTTAGATACCGCTTCTCCAGAAACTCTCTTCTGATTTAGACACCTGGGTTGGGGATTCTGCTCTAAACTTCCTTAGCACCACTGATTTCCTTTATCTTAGCCTTTGTTGCACTGTGTTTTCACTTTTGATGGATGGATCAGTCTCTTTTGACCGAGGCTAAGTGCCATCAGGGTAGAGATTTTTTTTAATTAAAAAAAATTAAAAAAAAAATCCACTTTTGAGAAACAGAGACAGAGCATGAGCCGGGGAGGGGCAGAGAGTGAGTGGGGACACAGAATCTGAAGCAGGCTCCAGACTCTGAGCTGTCAGCACAGAGCCCCAAGTGGGGCTCGAACCCACGAACCATGAGATCATGACCTGGGCTGAAGTCAGATGCTCAACTGACTGAGCCACCCAGGCGCCCCAGGACAGAGATTTTTTGTTTGTTTGTTTGTCTCGTTTATCTCTGTATCTTAGCATCTAAGGTGCCTGGTACATAGCAAGAACTCAAGAAATATTTGCCTTTTAAAAAAATATTTTTAATGTTTATTTATTTTTGAGAGAGAAAGAGACAGAGCATGAGTGGGTGAGGGGCAGAGAGAGAGGGAGACAGAATATCTGAAGTAGGTTCCAGGCTCTAACTCTGGAATGGCGAGATCATGACCTGAGCTGAAGTCGAAAGCCCAACCGACTGAGCCACCCAGGCGCCCCAAGAAATATTTGTTAAATGAATGAATGAATAGGTGACTCTCCCAGTATTCTGAACCTACCCTTACCAATCCATGACTGTAGTCTGAATAAATTGACATTCCTTCTCTTATGTATCTGAAATATAACCTGACTGAGCCTGAGTTATGTAAATGTGGCAGGTACTGTATGAAGTCCTGGGAAGAGTCAAAGAAAAAAAAAACCTCATCCTGAAACTTTGAGGAGCTCCTAGCCTGGGGATGGATAGAGATCTCTAACTGTGAATTATGATGTGGTGTGGTCAGTGGCACTGGGGTGGGATGAGGGAATGAGGTCCTGTGAGAGCACAGGGAAAGGGTGGTTGGGGAGGAAGGTACACCTGACTTTAAAAGATATATTAAATAGAGACCAAAAGGAAGGTCATCTAATGCATAGTGGATTGCATCACATGGGGCAAACCAGGAAGATATAAAGATTTCCTTTTTGAAGAATATAAGAAGACAAACAACACAACTGGCAAATGATTTGAAGAGATATTTCAAGAAAGAAGATGTAGGAATGGCCAATAATACTTGCAAAGATGCTCGACATCGTTAGACATGAGGAGAAGGCAAATTTAAAATCACAGTGGGACATCTCTACAAACCCACTTGAGTGGCTAAGATTAAAAAGACTTCAATCCCAAGCGCTGGCTGGTGAGGGAACAGAACAACTGAACCCTCACGCACTGCTGGTGGGAATATAAAATGGTAAAGTCATTTTGGAAAACAGCTTGGCCATTTCTTATAGGATTAAATATATCCTTTCCCTAAGACTCAGCCATTCCACTTCTAGTTATTTACCCAAGAGAAATGAAAACATGTATCCTCTCAAAGATTTGTGTATACATGTGCCTAGCAGATTTATTCACAGTAGTCAAAAGCCTCAAGTAACCCAAATGTTCCTCAATTGGAAAATGGATAGACAAATCATAGTACAGCCAACGAATGAAATATTTCTCAGGAATGAAAAGAAACTACTTACATACCCATTGGCATGGCTGACCTCGAAGCATTATTCTGAGTGAAAGAAACCAGACATTCTGAGTGCAAGCTGTGTGATTACATTTATATAATACTTTAGAATGGGCAAACCCAATCTATAGTGATAGGCTATCCATGGTTGCCTGGGGTCAGAGGTGGGGGAGGGAACGACCATAAATGGGCATTAGTGAGAATTTGGAGGTGAAGGAAATATTCTTGATTGTGGTAATAGTTGCATTGCTGTATTATCTGCTGAAATATCAGATTAAGTCTCGGGCAGCAGAAACTATAAAGTCCGTTACAGAGATTATTCTTGACTCAAGCAAACAGGACCACTTGTTGATTCCCAAACACCACATGCTTTTCTGCATCAGAGTCTTTGATAACATTGTTCCCTCTGCCAGGAAGGTCCAGCCTCATCTTTGTTGGATGAAGTTCTACCAACTTTATGATGCATCCTTTCCATGATGTCCATCTCTCTAATTAGATGATCTCGAGCTATCCTGCCTCTGAACCCTGTAATTATTTTTTTTTATCCTTAAGTTTTTTCTTATTTTGCCTTGCATTCTATTTATTTGTGGCCCTTACTTGGCTTGTTCTCCAGTAATCTATAAGCTGCCTGGGGGCAAGGGCTCTATACCTTCAAGAGCATACTGCCCAGCGATGCATGTGAGAGTGGGTATTCAGTGCCAATTTGCTGACATCCATCGATTGCAATGAATTGTTTTGCAAGTCTGATCTGAGGGACGTGTGAAATCATTTTTTTTCTTCACATAAAGATACATTTGAAAGAGATCTGCTATTTTTTACTGTTGTTCATACCAGGTGTTCACAATAGAATCAGGAGGATTTGCCCTTGGATTAGTTTTTAAAATTGAAACAGCTACCTGTGAGTTGAGCCCAGAAAGGTATATGACAGCTTCAGAGAGACATGTGGCAGTTGGGTCATGAAATGAAAGGGTTGCTGATGTAAAACTATTATTTGTTCTGGGGAACTTCTAAAACAAAGGGAAAATAATTTTGCTTTTGTAGAACATGAAAGTTGATATATGGTAATTATTTTCTGCTTGACTGCAATTATGACTTCATAACATAATATAGTATATTAATGACTGTGCTGTGTTAATTGGAGAAACAGGTGTATTAAGAATATGTATTAACTGTCAAATTCTATATAGAAATTTGTTATTGTAATAAGGCTCTTTCATATATATTATTTTATTTAACAGTGTTTCCAGGTCTTGTAAGTCTCATAAATTGCAAAAGATACTTTAATCCTAAAGAAGAATCTTTTCCATAATTAAAAAGTTATTTGGGCAAGTAACTTAACCTTAGTTTCTTCACCTGTGAAATAGGGAATAATAAATGTTTCCTGGTGATGCATAGAGAGCAGATCTATGTACAGATCCATCTTTACAAAGGGTAAACCTCAGCTCTAATGATCTACCTAACTCTTAGCCATGTAATTGTTATTGCATATAATTGTGCTTTTTTCCCCCCCACCAGAATTCAATACATATGTTTATAAGGTTAAGGCTATGGGTACGGGCTTGAATAAAGTAGTAAGTTCATAATAAAATGTATCAAGCAACAAGGAAAAAAATGGAATGTCGGTGAGATTTTAACACTGGTAATGTATTTATATCCTTAACTCTAATGGAAAATGGCGTGAAACATTATTTTTCCACGCAATGACTTTTATCCTCAAAGCCAAAGAAGTTGAGCAGTGAGTTTATAGCCTTATCAACACAGAGAATCAACTAATTGACAGGTTTTTTTTTATGCAATTTGTTCCAAGAAATGCTAAACTGGAGATTGGAAAGATGAAAATGCTATAACCCTTGGTTACAGAGAAGAGAGAACTAACCCTTCTGCTCTCTCCCAAGGGCCCCTGGGCCATTACTTTTTCTTGGCTGTAAGGTTGCTAAAGGGTGTTCTGTGTACTAAGTAGATGTTGACCCAGATTTGTATTTTGGATCTTAACAGTTATAGAACCCAGACTTTTTTTTCCGGGCTTATCAGGCCTTGTGTGGTTCTCAACATCTGTGTCTGTTTCTCAGTTGTGTTTAGAGACATCATCATATTATACCCTCTGGGAGAGTAGACAGTAGAAACTGAAGAGCACTGTTAATGGCAACTCCTCTACCTTCTCTTTTTCACATGTTATGCTCAGTTTTACCCACTGGTATACTGGTGAGGATACTGAGGGAATCATCAAGATGAAAATAGCCATTTTTTGAGTGCCAATGGTATGCTGAGCCCGTTCCATACAATCGTATAAGGGGAATATTATTATTATTATTCCCGTTTTACAGGTGAGCCAATGGAGACTTGGGTTAAGTCATCTTACCCAAGTGTACAGAATAGTAAACATTAGGATTTCAACCACCAATATTTTTTTACTTTTAGGTCACTTTTAAGAACATACTCTTTCACTGCTGTGATCTTTGGCCCTAAGATGAGATTAGAAAGAGCTGAACGTATCACCACAAATTAATCAAGCAGTACTTATAGACACACACCCTGATCTGAATGGCTTTTTGCTCAGAATGGGCAAAGAGAATTCATATACAGCCAAAGCTGGGAAGCACTGTTCTTATTTTTCTGTCTGCAAATTCAAGTTATAGCCTTTTGAGCGTACATAAACATACAAATATAATCAATATATTTGCCCTCTTAGGCTTTGGGCTTGAAAGTCTAGTTTTAACAAAAATCTGCCAATACATGTTTAATAGATTCAATGTATAGTCCCCCCGTCTTCAGAATGTATAAGGTTATGATTTTACATATTTGTCATAAATGGCTGCAGCATCCATATATTATTGGAGTGAGCTTTTCTAATGGGGATAAATGTACCGCACTGTGGGCTCTCAAGATGGCAAGATACACAACTCATGCTCAGCGAAGCAGGGGGAAATATATTATCCCTCTGCCATGCTGTGACATGCATATATTCCATTCGAGCTTCATGAGGGCATTAAATCCAGAGAGAGATCAAAAGAAAATACAGACACAGACTTCCACTGCTAGCTTTTACAGCAGTTTCTGTTGGCTCAATGCTATTTGCATAGAGTGCAGAAGGTTCAGTTGCTTTTCATAGGAGAAATTTTGTTAAAACATTATTTTTTCTCTTGCAAGTTACATTTCCCTAAATTGCCTAAAAATCTGGGGAGATTTATAATAAATGATAACTCAAGGGAAAATGTTCTACTCCAGTTTCATAATGATGGAGTGTGGAAAAAAATTTAAAAAGTTACTCACAAATTATCAAAAACAGTTCAAAATTTTATTTCCTGAAGACAGAGTTTTCACGAAACGTGTTTCAAATAATTGTTTTTGTCTGGCTTATTTCCTTCCATTCTTTTGTTGGTAGCACTTCACAAATGAAAATAAAGGTGCCCCAGGTTAAATTCTATAGGCAAATACTGTTCATTTTCTTCAGGCCAGCAAAACAAAACAAAAACAATCATAATGTGGGGAGTGATTTTTCACAAGAGCTATCATTTTCAGTTTTTGTACTTTGCATAGTACAGTAGACTGTTCAAGCCATTGAAATCATGGGGGTGCTGGTGAGGGTTCTAGAGGATTAGAGAAAGTACTCAGCAATGCCTCTTTGCTCCAAACTAATCCTGGTGTCTGAACTGCATTGTTGAACCAGAGAGATAAAGCCTTGTGATCTCCTACCTCTGTGGAAATGTAAGTGTGAGGAGAGGTGTTAAAACTCTGGCTATCAACCCATTTGGCAATACTAACAAACTTCAGGATGGCATTAAACTAAGGGATTGAAGCCACAAATTTTGGATTCTAGCTATTGTCGATTCTACTACCGTGACCTCTGAAAATAAAGAGATGTCATTTTTGATGAGAATTTTGCATTTGCACAGGAAACTCGATGATAGGTTTAGTTTAAAAACAGGGAGACTGAGGCTGGGGGTCTATCAGTCATGACTAAGTTCAGTTGGCATGAAAGGGATGTAGTTATCTGTCACATTGTTGAAGGTTGGAAGTTGGTATTCTAGGGCTGTGGAGGCACTACCAAATTGCTAGGGACTCAGGCTCTCTCCAGCTGACTGCTTTGCCTCTCTTAGGATGGTTCAAAATGATGGCTGGAGCTCTAGCTCACATGGAGAAAGGAATGAAAGAGCGGATAAAGAGCACATGACATGTTTTAATGGATTTTCCTACTGCCCCATACAATTTTTCCTGACATCCCATTGGCCCAAACTGAATTCCACCATCCCACATAGCTGTGAAGGAAGTTGGAAAACATAATCTTAATTCTGGGCGTCTTTGGCTCAGCTGAAGATCAAAAGTTCTGCTACTGGTCAAAAGGGAAGGAAGGATATTGGGGTGGTAACTCTTATCTCTTTTACAGTGGGGTTCAATAATTACTTAGGATCACACAATTTGCTAATTGTAGAGATTAGTAGTGAGTCTCCTGATGGTACAGTGCTCTTCGAATCAAAGAAAATGAACTAAGCTCAAAGAGGGGGGAAATGAGGGACTGTATAGAGGGAAATGAGAATAAAGGCCATTATGATTTTAAAGTTGGGTTAGAAAGTTTGGTTTAAGCATTCTTTCACACGTACATTTCTGCCTATTATAACATGATACCTATTCTATTAAGTTTTATTCTCTCCAGTTTAAAATAGAGATGATATTCAAATTTCCCGTCCAGTAGCCCTGGTGAAGCAAAAAGAGCCAGAGAGTCACTCAACTTGTGACTACAGGTCTCAAGTGTGCGCTGTGCACTGCCTGGAGAGCTGCTAGGTCCTCTGGCCAACTCGCCACCACACTCACGCCTTCTCTCACTCCCCTAGCGTTTGATACTCTTTCCCTTCACTGTCAGCTGATGACCCTACCTGCTATTTCACTGAGAGAATAAAGGCAAACACAGAGATTTTCTGCCAGTTCCTACCATCACAGACCCACCCGTCACTGGGTCCATACACTTGGTCTTCCCTTTCATTCCAATGGGTGAACAGTCCCATTTATGTTTTCTTAATTATTTTTTTTAATGTTAATTTATTTTGAGGGAGAGACAGACAGTGCAAGCAGGTGATGGGCAGAGAGAGAGAGGGAGATACAGAATCCCAAGCAGGCTCCGGGCTCTGAGCTGTCAGCATAGAGCCCAACGCGAGGCTTGAACTCAAGAACCATGAGATCATGACCTGAGCTGAGGTCAGACCCTTAACCGACCGAGCCACCCAGGTGCCCCCATTTTCTCTTTCTTAACACGCTCATTCCTATCAGCATTCAAAGATTTTCTAAAATCTCCCCTAACAAAATCACCCACTCTAGACCATTTCACATCCCCTTTCAGGTATTTCCTTTTCTCATTGGAAGGTGTGTGTGTGTGTGTGGGGGGAGGTTATGTTTTATATTCATTCCTTGGCTCTTTCCACTCAGGCCTTCATCTCCAGCACACCACCAAAATCCTTCTGGTTGAGGCTACCAATGCTTCCCATCTTGCCATATCCTATGGGCTTCTCAACCTTGATCTTGACCTGTCAGTAGCAGTTGATCCAATTGTTCACTTCTGCCCTCTGGAAGCATAGTTTTTACTTGGCTTGGGTAGCTCACTTGTTTTCTTCCTTTGCAATGGCTGTGCCTTCCTCTTCTTTTCTGGTTCCCCTCTCCCTGACATAATAATTTTGAGAGTGCTTTAGGGCTCAGCCTCTTGGTTGTTTTCTCTCCTTTTCTTGCTTTCTCTCTAGGTGATCCCATTCACTATGATGGCTTTAAATATCATCTATGCCTAGGTGGTTCTGAATTCATATCTTCAGCCTTTTCCTTTTCTGTGGGCTCCAGACTTGTATGTCTAACTTCCTCTTCAAACTCTCCCCCTGAGTATCTAAAAAGCATTTTCAAATTTAACATCTTCAAAATAGAACTCTTGATTCTTGTTTTCTCATTTCTTCCTTGCATTAAAATTTTTTTTTAATGTTTATTTATTTTTGAGAGAGACAGAGACAGAATGTGAGTAGGTCACGGGCAGAGAGAGAGGGAGACACAGAATCCAAAGCAGGCTCCAGACTCTGAACTGTCAGCACAGAGCGCAACGTGGGGCTTGAACTCAGGAGCTGTGAGATCATGACCTGAGCCAAAGTCAGACGCCCAACCGACTGAGCCACCCAGGCACCCCTCTTCCTTGCATTTTGGTAAACAGCACCATCATTCATTAAATGGATCAGTTCAAAAACCGGGAGTGATCTTTGACGCCTATCTCATAAGCTTCACATTTAATATATCAAAAAAGTATCATCTCTAACCTCAAAACACATCTAGGATTTAATCAGTTTCATCACGTTCACTGTTACTTTTCCTAGTCCAAGACCCCCATTTTGCTCCTAATTGGTTTTTCTGCTTCTCAACTTGCCCACCCCAAGTCATAATTTTCTGAGTTAGCTGATTGAAATATAAATCAGGCCATGTAAGTCACTCTTCTGCTCACAATCCTCCAGTGGATTTATTCAGTCAGAATAAAAACCCAGCCCCTCACTATGTCTTCAAGGCTCCATTTCACCTGCCCTTTTCCTGTCCACACAACCTTATCTCCTGCCACTCTCAGCTCTACCATACTGACTCTTCAATTCCTCAAAAATACCAGCCTTGCTGCCACATCAGGACCTTTGAATATGTTATTTCCTCTGCTTGGAAAGCTCTGTCTGCAGATGTCTGTAAGGATAGTTCTACCATTTTATACAAGTCTTCATTCTGATATCACCTTCTCAGATGGGCCTACTGTGGGTATGCACTCCATCTTCACATTTATCCCCTTACCTAGGGTTATTTTGACTCACACAACATAGCATTACATGAACACAGGACTTTTGGGTTTCTTTATCGTCTGTCTCTCCTCCAGTATAAGTTCTATGATGGCAGAGGTTTTTGTGTTGCTTACCTTTTTATCTTCTGTGCCTAGAAAGATTCAAGGTAGTGTGTGTGTGTTGTGTGTAATATGAGAGTGAATGATTCTGAAGCCTTGGAGAGACTTTAGTCAGTTACCTGAATAAAACTAAAAATTTATTTCTGTTTTCATTTAATCTGTGCTGGGCTGCCTAACCTTTATGTCTGTCCTCTTTCTGGGAGAACAAATCAGTATCCAGCAAGATCAAGAGCATTTGGGAAGCAAAGGTCAATCTGATGCCCACCCTACCAGCTTTGCATTTCAAAGATGGCATTGTGGCCAAAAACAGATCCATTAGCTGCTTGAGCACATGCTACCCTTCAAACACTGAAAAACAGGGAGAATTATCTTCTGAATCAAGCAATTCACTGGAAAGCCCTGGATGCAAAGGCACATGTGCAAATTTCATCATTTCTTTCGAGCTCATCTCTATTTCACAGAGGCATCCATTCCACACTTGTCGAAACGTATTGGGCTTGAAAATCATTCTCGGGATGTTCAGAGTTGCATCAAGGACACCTGACGGGGGAACAATGTGGTTAAGCAGAAAAAGAGACTCAGAGGACCAGCAGAATTTGTTTCTGGCATCCGTTTAAAGTCTTTTGTGTGTGTGTGTGTGTGTGTGTGTGTGTGTTTGACAGCATTACTTGTGGCACCCATTCCCCCTCCATTTACATAAAAAGCAACATGCATACTTTTCAGCCTCAAGCAACTCCTGACAGGTTTTGGCTGGATAACTTGAAGGAGGGTGAATCACAGCCATTTTTAAGGGGGAGGTGAAAACAGTTAAGACCAGAAACGCTCTCCTGCCAGAGGGGGAAACACGTTTCCTAAGGGTACCCAAGTGATCCTGTGCGTTAGGAACTTTGTTTCCTGCCTATTAGGAATACCTCGACTCTAGGTAAGGTTGACAATATTCAGTTAAGTTGTTTGATCCAAATTTTGTGAAATCATTAGTGTCAGTCCTTTTGTGTGGCTAACTGAAAAGAACCACTCTTTGGGTTCCATGGACATTTAGCTTGAGGTGTGTGGCACCAGCTTTGGCCTGCTTTCTGTGATTGCTTTCATCCCATTGCAGGCAAAAATAGAAAGCGTATTAGGTTTGCCTTTGGCAAAGGACCAATTTAGTGTTGAGGCATCAGGTATCTGAAATACCCTTACCACTACCCCTGGATGGCTTGCTAATCAGTCCTGAGTTGGCTCTGGACCTGTCTTTTCCTTTGCTCCTCACTCTGATTCCCGTTGTGAAAACAGGATCTATCCGTGGCTGGGTAATGAGAAGCAGCCTTAATAATCAAATCATTGCAAATATGTCAAAAAATCAAAAACAATTTAATGTGTACTTCCCATGGATGTTAATTAATAGGAATAGGGTGTTTAATTTGGAATTTTAGGCAAGAGGTATTTTGGACCTGGGACAGAGGAAGAGTCCCCGGAAACACTTTCATTTTATATAGGTGGCCGCCTCCACAGCTCGGCAATTAGAGTTTCCTTGCCTTGAGTGTAATATTCTAAATCAGGCCAGGTTACGTTTGACCATTATCCTTCTAATTAAGCTCCGACCCAGACCTCTACCATAGAGTTGGTGCAATTACGCTTGGCTCTTAAATGTGTTTAATTCACTTCCGATTTTTACTTATAACATTGATAGATATTTTGGGAAAGTCACTGAAAAATGTATCTTTGTAAATTTGGCCCAAGTCTCTGACTCAACCAGAGAGAACTGTTAGCTTACAAATACCTCATTATTTTTTAGATAGCAACTGCTCTTGGACAGAGCAAGTAACTCACACCTGGAAGAATTGCAGTAAGATCAATGGAGCATTCTTTGAAGGAACAAACCCATCTAAGCATAAATCTAGTATTTTTAGTATTGGATCTGAAATTCCTCTTTTTCTAACTCTTTGGCCATGATCTCTGTTAAAACAGCCAGCTCTTCAAATCATAGATCATTAGGAGCTTTCATATTGGACTTTTATCCCGATACTGAAGGCTAGAAGGCAGTGTGTTTTATTTTAAGTTTCGCTACATGGACAAGAGCAGGATGATTTCTCACTGAACTAAATCCCTATTGTCATTTATTTTTATGATAATAGTAAGGTCTGTGAACATTTTGGAGGCTTTAGGATAAAAGAAAATATCGTTTTTAACTTTCACTACACTTGCCACTTGGGAACCCGTATTGTTCATTCGCTCTTAAGAAATCACCTAAATAGATTAAGTGCTCCATATGGCTTTGGAGAAATGGAAAATACTGATGGAAAAGGTGTTGGTGACCACAACAATACACTTGCAATTGCCATTTAGCTTATCCCTTTGTAATCCTCTGTTCCACCTCACTGAGGCTGGTAATGTGAAAACCAAACCAAGTGCCCCCGACGCTCAGCACAGGGATTGCTGAGCTCATTGCACCAACCCCATCACCTCCCTCAAGACTTTTTTCATGTGCATGTAATCTTTTTAGGGGAAGAGAATGCCATGGGGAGGAGGGGGGGAGCTCCTCATGTTTTTAATTCTCTGAGGCAGGCAATGCAGATGGGGCATCAGTTCCTGCTTTTGCCTTTTTTGCTGGAAAGAACACAGACATTTGGTGTTAGAGGTCATCATGGTCAGTTGCAAGTGGCCTAAGTCCTTGGTACATGAAGTATGATCTCGGGATCATCTTTGTACGATGTATCATCCTTGGATGCAGAATCCGCATCCCTTGGAGGCTAGTCAGAAATGCAGAATCTGAGGGTCCCACCCAGACCCAGTGAATCAGGTTCTCCATTTTGACAAGATCCCTGGTGACTCATATGCACATGAGGTTTACGTTGGAGGAGCACATCCCTAAATCGCTTCATGTGTTTCCCCCCTGTCAGCTTCCAGAGAAGACTCTCCTAGGAAGTGCCACAGGCATTGCATTTCTGACTTGTGTTCCTAGGTAGGGAAGTATACACTTCCTTCTCTGCCTCCTGTCCTGGTCTGACAATGTAGACCTTTCGATTTCATGTTTAGGTGTCCTTTTCAACTTAATAGTTGATCTTTGGGAAAAGAAATCAATATTTGCCCACAAGTCATTCCTTTTCGGGGCCCGTTTCAAAAGAAGAAAAGGATTGACGAATATTCTTAGCGTCTGCCACAGCCTTTATAAAGCTGCAAATCTCTCAGGTCAGCAGAGAGTCTATGATGACTACTAAAGTGTACAAATACCATTTGAAAAGGCATTGCAAAAATTCTTACCTAAGGCATGGCTCTCTGTTCCTTCACTGAAGCAGCTCACACAAAGACCACTGGGGCAAGTCTTCAAAGGGGACAATTCTCTGCAGAATGCAGCTCACCGGGATTTGCAACAAAGGACTTCTCGAGATCAGCAGCGGCTTGCTGAAGCTAGAGTGGGTTGAGGGATTGAAAAACATGATTAAAATGCAATTAAGGCACCACAGCAGTAGTGGAGAGATCCTTGTGGGGCCTGTAATGGGGTCCTATGGAAGGAGAGGAATAAACCAGCAGTTTTATACAGATTGGGCTAGAAAGCTGTTGAAGTTGATGGACTTAAGTGGTGTTTCTTTCTTGTATTCTTGAAAATAATTATGACTTATCCCCATAGATATCAGTAAACAGACTAAATTTATAATGCCACACAATACATTAATACAAAGTGTGAAAATAATTAAGTCGAATAACTTACCCTATATGCAAGTAAATGTAGTTCCTTAAAATCAAATTGTTTTTGAGGTTTCCCGTTCAATTAATATAATTTCTATATGCAGATCCAGACACTGACTCTTCTAGCAACAAATGACAATGCATGATGTGCCTATTTAGAGACTGGGTTTCATAATGCTTATCATATCAGTATTCTTTACTATCAATTTAGAGAATTAATGTAAGGCATTAAGTTATTTTTTTCTTAAACTTTCTTTATTTTGAGAGAGAGATCACCAGTGGGAGAGGGGCAGAAAGAGAGAGAGAGACAGAAAGAGAGAGACAGAGAATCCTAAGAAGGCTATGCACTGTCAGCACGGAGCCCTATGCTGGGCTTGAACTCACGAACGGTGATCAAAACCAAGAGTCAGATGCTTAATGAACTGAGCCACCCAGATGCCCTTAAGGTATTACATTCTTTAAGCATATTTAGAAAACCAAATAAGACAAGACTCCCTGTCAAGACATGACAGCTTGGGATAGGAATGTAGATAAAAGTGCATATCCCGTAGAAAACATTATGACCTTGACATATGGTCACACACATTGTACACTGTGCAACTCCAGGGGGAGACATGTACATGGCCTCCATGAATGCCATTCCGCAGTTACAAGATGCGGCAGCTATGAGTCTTGTCATGTGCTCAATATACTCCTCTTAAAAACTTTAGTATCACTCGTTTTTGGTAATATGTAAAATTCTCTAGCCTACAGCCATGTAAAGTTTATGGAGTAGCTCCAAAAATACTCTTTACATATCCTGCCATTTGATGTATGAAAGGAATGTGACGAAGTTAAAAGCTAGTGCTATTACTTTTTTAATGAGAGAATGTGCTGGCGTGCTGTTTTGGAACCCTTTTCTCAAAATTATGATTGTAAACTGGCATTGATTTAAATACACAAGTTCAAATGGTATTTATGAGTAAGACACTTCACCAGTGTTACTCACTGTCGTATGTTGGTTGGGAGTGTGGGCTCTGGAGTCCACAGTTGGGACAGAATCCTTCCTCTTTCACCACTGAGTTCTGCCATCTTCCTAACCTTTTTCATTGGAGTCATGGGGCTCATTGTAGTATCGACATATTTCATGCAGTTGCTCTGAAGATGATATGAGATGCCACAAACCTCACTGAGTATAACATCTGGCATAGAGTCTAAATAAATGTTAGGGACCATGGGTCTTACTCTGATGTTCTTGAGTCCGTACTGACCTCTTCCTAATTCTTCTGGGAGCCAGATTTCCATTTAGCAATATCTTGGAAA
Organism: Prionailurus bengalensis; assembly: GCF_016509475.1. NCBI lineage: Eukaryota > Metazoa > Chordata > Mammalia > Carnivora > Felidae > Prionailurus > Prionailurus bengalensis. The sequence continues at coordinate 87,737,710 of NC_057344.1, forward strand.
CAATAAAAGGAAAGGCTCGCTTTAAGGTACACATTGACATTTACAGGGACGTGATGCTCTGAGGAAAAATAGTAACCCTTACTCTATTTCTTGCATCCTCTGGAGTCTGAGTTAGAAGGACCAGAATGAATGTCACTGAAGGGTTTTGGGCTTTTGTTGGTCCTGCTATTAAAACTCCTGCCTTTTCCCTTCTTCTCTTGATGATAGGGTGAGTGGGGCCATGAGTGTCACCCTCTAAATGTTTCCAGTTACCTTTAGCATGTGGAAGAATCATGTGTCCCTGCCCACATAAACTTGGGTGATCCATGTGTTTGCTTTGGCTAAGGAAGTATGAAAGAATGTGATTTTTGTGGCTTTGAGGAAGAATCTTTAATGCTGGATGCTTGGTTAATTAAACTCTTGGTCCCTCCTGCTTTAGTGACTGTAGAAGCGTGAGCTCGATGGAGTGGCCCGTGGCTTGGATCCCTGCCAGGCTGTAAAGAGCAGAGGCCCCCGCTGGCCTGGGATGGACACAGAGTGTGAGCCAGATATAAAGCTTTATGGTCTCAAGCCACTGAGATGCTGGAGGTTGCTTGTTGATGTGGCGTCACTTGTCCACCCTGATTTCTCCAAGGAGCCTCGTGAGAGCCTCACACAGTGTTGCCTCTGAGATATGCTCTAAGAGCCACAGATGCTGTGCAGGTGACAATGTGTGGTGCTTCTAGGCAATATTAATTTTCTGATTGTTTAGAATGGTAAATATAGATAATATGCAGTAAGTCAGCTAGTTATATATTTCGAGCATGTAGTAATAAATAATAAACACTACTTATTCAAATGTCAATCATTCGTTGTCTTAAAAATCCACACATGATCTTTAACAAGTTAATCTTCGCTAGTTAGGTCTAACCTTATTGAAGAGGAACTGAGGTAGAATAAGCTTCTCCATCCCATGCTCAATTCCATTTATTTTTAAAGAACCTCGAGTAAAATCTATCTGATTGCGATAAAAGGCTGCAAAGCTACTGGCTAATTTTCTTTAAAAAATATGGAAGAATATTAAAATCTACCCAAAGAGATTCTTTCCTGAAAAATGGCATTGAACCAGTGTAAAATTATTATTGATTTTTGCGTATTATTTATGGTGTTGTATGAAGGTGACGAACATGGAGTGCAGCAACCGTTGCTGTATTCTGAATGCTATTCAACCCGCTTTACAGAAAACCAGAAAGTATCTCACAAAGAACCTCTGAAAACTAGGAAATGCAAAGCATGGTTACTAAGAGACTCATGGGATGGGAAAAATATTAATCTGTTTAAAAAACAAGGTATTGTTCAATTATATTGTAGCTAGGAAATCTGTATTTTGTCTCCTTTACAAATATTATTGCATAGCTGACTGAAAAGTAGAAACAGAAAAAAAAATCAGATTTGTAACCAATAATTTCTCTGCTAAAACAAATTTTATTAGGAAAAGAACCATGAATAACATGAGAAATTAATAGGTTTTCAACAACCAAAGCAAAAATATGAAAAGGAAGGCAGGCAACTGATTTGTCAGAAATTAAATTCTGTATGCCATAATGCTTTATTTATTTATTTATTTATGTATTTATATTTTTAATTTTTAAAGTTGATATATTTATTTTGAGAGAGAGAGAACTAGAGAGCCAGCGTGAGTGGGGGAGGGGCAGAGAGAGAGAGAGAGAGGGAAAGAGAGAATCCCAAGCAGGCTTGTGCTGTTGGCTCAGAGCCCATTACGAGGCTCAATCTCATGAACTGAGCTGCAGATCGGAGTTGCACACTCAGCTGACTGAGCCACCCAGGCGTCCCTATAAGACACTTTCAATCCCTATATGTACTGATCATATCCATTTCGATGTATTTTATAGGAATTTGTTCTTAAATTCTAATGTTCCCTTAAAGGTTATTTTTGATTATTCTGTTACCTTAGTGATAGATTGTAGATGTGTCAAGGGTTAAATGACACTCACCAAGATACGCAGTTTTGGTCACCTGTTAGGGATGATCCTGGCTTACTTATTCAGTAACCCACATGAAATGTTTTCTGTGTCCTTTCATAACAGTATGTCCTTTTTATAAGAATTACTTCATTTAATCATCCTTCTTCACTTCAGACATGAGGGAACTGAGCTTTGGAGAGGTTAAGGAAATCATTGAAGGACGCTGTCACAGAATTGCTTCTGTGGGCTGCCTTACAAAATATATAGCCTATTTCAATTCTCATTAGACCGCCTATGGGATCATGTGTGGATATGAAGGAAAATAGAGAAATGGTACCAATCATCGGGTCCCCATTCTCTCATCCCTTGACTCTGAGAAGACTAATGCGCCTGGTCTTCTGTACCTTTTGGATGAAACTATTAATGGTGCCTTTGGACCTCACTCAGAGGCTCAGATCCCTATCTATCCCACTCCAGAAAGGGCGAGACGTGGGATGTTGGGTTCCAAGATATCCTTCTAATTGGAAGGCCCTACGGTAATTATGGCAACTCAGCTTGTGTGCGGGACATGGGTACCTTAAGAAAGGTACAGGGGTGCCTGGGTAGCTCCATCGGTTAAGTGTCTGACTCCTGATTTCTGCTCAGGTCATGGTCTTAAGGTCATGAGACTGAGCCCCACATCAGGCTCTGGACTCGGTGTTAAGATTTTTCTCTCCCTCTGCCCCTCTTCCCTGCTCATGCTCTCTCTCTCTCTCTCTCTCTCTCTTAAAAAAAAATGGTATAGAGACTTCCTTAAAGTCAACTTCCATACGTAGTATCCCTTCATTACATTACATTTTCACTCTTCTAAATCACCTTTTTATTTGTAAAGTTTAGACTTTCTTCTATCAGGTGACAAAAATTCGAGCTGTTTTACATAGTGAAGCCATATGCCAGACAACTCCCTTGTAGCAGTGTTGTCTTCTTGTATGGTTGTTTGTTCAATTGTTTGAATATTTGATTGCATTTTACTTGATTGTTTAAAAAATTATTTGAAAATGAAAACCTGAAAATGTTAAACATGATAAGAAAGCAGAAATGGAAGTTCTTTGATCTGCTGAAAGTGACAGATCTTCAGCTCAGCTACTCATTGACCTTAAGACAGCTTCTATGTATCCACTTAGAGAAGAAAAAAGTAATGTATATTTCACGAGCATAATCATACTACTCTTAAAGAAGTCATGCTTTTGATGCCTATGAAAGTGTGCCACGGTCCAAATATGTTTTTACATTTCTTTCTTACTGTATAGTTGGTATAAGTGTTGAGTGAAGTGACTGATCTGGATCCTTTATAGACATTGATCACAGCTACATAAATATACTTGTTTATATTTGTTTTTCTCCAGTGAGAAAATGATTTCTACAGAAACTTGAAATGTTAGTAGAAATGCTGTCTTGTTCACAGCTGTATCCAGAGCATACAGAATAGATACGAGCTCAGTGCAGGTGCTTATTAAACGTTTGTGCAACACACGAGTGAGGGATTCTGGCTTTACATAATTATACTTGTTATATGTGCCTTTATGTGCACCTATGCACCTTATGCTTATTTAAAAAATATTATCTTTCAGCCTTAAAGTTATTCTTTAATTTTTGCTCATTATTCTATTCTGTTTCAGGCTCAATTATGCTTATTAGGAATTCATGGAACTTAAAAATGCACTAGGTGTTTATGGCTGTGGTATACTATCTTCATTTAAAACAATTTTTTTAACATTTATTTATTTTTTGGGGGGAGAGACAGAACACGAGTGCGGGGGAGGGTCAGACACACACACACACACACACACACACAGAATCCTAAGCAGGCTCCAGGCTCTGAGGTGTCAGCACAGAGCCTGATGCTGGCCTGAAACTCAGGAACAGCGAGATCATGACCTAAGCTGAAGTCGGCTGCTTAACTAATTGAGCCACCCAGGCGCCCCTTCTATCTTTAAAGTCACTTTTTCCCACAGCCTTTCATATACTTTTATAAAATTCACCCTGATATGTGTGCACGTGTGCGTTTTAAAACAAGTCCTTGAGGATTAGTTTCTAAATCTTTCTCAGCATATTGTTATACCTGATGATTCCAACTAAGCGTTTCCTAGGTGAGTTCGGAGAGCATCCTGTCCGCTGGCTTTTGATTTTCAATAAAATCCGAGTTCTTGCAGCTGGTTTTCTTCCTGTCCAAGGGTTGGTGGGCCAGTATAATTTCAATAGCCATTGCTGCCCGGCAACTTCAGCAATGCAATGTCATTTAGCGACAGTGTCCGAACATGGTTTTAGCACCTGTTCTAAGTTCTTTGCCACCCTGGCTTTTCAGGAGCATTCCATTTTGTAGAAGAACAGAAAACTTAAACAGAGCACTGAAACAGCCCCCCCCCCCCCCGCCCACCCCGTGTCTGTGCAAATGGGGAAAGGTTTTACAGACCACATCGAAAAAAGAGCAGTACAGTCCACACAGGAACCATTTTTTTTAATGTTTATTTATTTTTGAAAGAGTGAGACAGAGTGCAAGTGGGCGAGGGGGCAGAGAGAGAGAGAGAGGGAGACACAGGATCTGAAGCAGGCTCCAGGCTCTGAGCTGTCAGCACAGAGCCCCATGTGGGACTCCAAGATGGGGCTTGAACTCACTAACTGTGAGGTCATGACCTCAGCTGAAGTCAGACCCTTTAACCCCCTGAGCCACCCAGGTATGCCACCCACACATTAAAAATCTTATTGGCTTTCTGTTAATCTGGCTTGGAACTGTGGGGAAGGTGAAGGAAAACGTGAAAATAATATTCTCTGATTGGAACCAGGGAGTTTAGATTCTCCAAAGTTGCTTCTTTGGCCCCAGGAATCATTTTGGAGATTATATCGCATTGAATTGGCCACCTGAAATTCAGGGGAGGACATATTCCATGTCAGGGAATCATACATTCTGAAGTTCATCCTGACTTTTTCCAATTCCCCTTGTTTTAGTACCCTTTATGTAGCATAATTATTTTTCATGTAAAATACAGGCATCCTAACTGTACCCTCCCTGGATAATCCATCTCTCTTTCTTCCCCACCTCTCACTTTACCTGTTCCTTTTTTCTTCCCTTTCCATTCAGGGAAGTACATGTATGGCAGCTATTTTGCTGGAAAGAGCATTACATTGTCAATTTTGTTTTAACATTTAAATGCTCAACTTGCATTCCCGTCTCTTTAGACATCACGTAAGAATGGTACACATTGGAGTTTTAAGATACCATTTCTTTTCTCCAGCAGCCCTGTAAAATAGCTCATTGCTTTGCATTTCTCAACCATCCAAGTGTTTATAGAATCTAACGATCCCGATCTCTCACTTCCTTTTTATAAGCATGAAATGATAGCTGTGTATGGCACAGTTCCCAGGGAAGCTGCATGGAAAGTGGCAGATGAGCTGATGGCAGGGTATGGAAAACAGCCGTAGGTAGGCACTTTTAAGGACTTGTCCTATCAGCTCAACTGCCACGTTCAATGGCATAAGGATTGTTCAGCTTCGTTTTCTAGGAGAAAGGAAATTTGAAAGATGTATTTGAAAATTTCCCCGATCAATCTCCTTTTGAAATTCAGCACACAGTAGCTCCATAGCAAAGAAAAAAAAAAAAAAAGTGATGCCAAATGAATTAAACAGCTGAGGCCAAATGGGAAGAGAGGGCTACTGAGCAGGACAATTGTCCATGGGGAAACAAAGCCAAATATGAATGGTAATTAGTAACTTAGTGTTCTGTACACATTAACCCACAAGAACAAGCCTTTAAGAAGGTGCTGGGGCAGGAAAACGTGGTTAATATCTATAAGAATCCTTCTAGCAGTAGATTTGTATTTCTTTAGGTTACAAGATTATATTAGCTGTATTGTTTCTGGGATTCCTGATGGAAAAGTCCCAGTGACTATAGCTGGATGTAAAGAGGCTCAGTCCAAAATCAGAATAACTGGGGTGCAGTGGTTAAAAAGACCCTTGGATTGGATTCGGGGATGGAAATTACGGGTAGTGATCCAAGTAGGCACAGGGAGTGTGCAGTTGGGGTCCTGCTGTTAGGGAGGGAGAGATCAGGCAGTAGGCATTGACGAAATTCATGTATTAATGCCAGTAATTATATGCCAGGCCTAGTTCTAAGCGCTTTACGTGATTTCTCTCATAGTCCTTATACAACTATGGAATATGACTGTTGTCCCCACTTCACAGATGAAGAAACTGAGCATAGAGGATTTAAGTAACTTGCCTGAGGTTCACACAGGAAATAAATGCCAGAGTCAAAGTTGAAATCTGTCCTCTTAACTCCTACGTTGTCCTTCAGGTAGGCAAATAGCTTCAAAGAGACCTAGTCTAGCATCTAGAGAGTGACTCCCTCAGAGACTCGAGGTGGAGGTGTGTGAGTGAGGTTATCTGGGAAGCATTTGGTGGCAAGTAACAGCATACAATTTAAACACATTTATTGACTCAGTAACAGCAAGTTCAGAGTTAATTGTCATCGTCAAGGCTGAGTCCTGATTCATTTCTCTGTGATTCTTTGGGTTCTGTCCTCCTCTCAGTGATGGCTGGTAGAGAGGCAACTGCTACAATTTTGGATCTCCAATAGGCACAGAACTCTGGCTGGAAGAAAAGAAATAGCGGTTCTCTGATGCTGTCCCAGAGGAACGAGGAAGAGCTTCTCAGATGGTTAGCACAAACCTCTGCCTGTATCTTAGGACTCTGAACTCAGTTGCCTGCTCGCTGCTGATCTAGTCCCTGACAGGGGGCATAGGATTGCATGTGGACCGTTAGGGGCTCAGGTGGGGCTAACTTTCCCGAGCCACATGAAGTTGGGGAGACAACTGGATATCTAAATAGAATTGCAGGTCTCTGAAGGAAAGAAAGAGGGTGGGAGGGAGGTGGATGCCCACAGTGACTAGTCCAGAGAGGATACATGTTGGTCTTGGGTCTATTGACTATCATATACATCCAGGGGTCCACCTCTTAGAACTGTTAAGTCAGAGAAGAGCTTGATTCAGAGCTCCGTTTCTTGGTTTAATATGTATTTTAGAATGGAGCTATAAATCGGGTGAATTAGATGCTGTGCCATTTTTCTCATCTGCCTAGAATTTCTGATCTCCCTTATGCTGGCCAAAACTGGTTTGAAGCAGTGGCCTTGGTGAAGCAAAGGTAGAAGTTCAAGTGGCCTTCCTATGACCGGTGGAGCCACGTTGATCATTACAAAATGAGGCTGAACATTTAGCACATCGAACTTGCTGGTCTGATCTACTTTCGATATCATACATAATACTCTCTTCTATTTGTTTTATTTCTCAAGAGTTATTTTTCTCATTGGCTCCTGAGGCTTTATTTAGGGAGTGAAATTTTGTTGACTCATTTTAGGGTTTTTCCTAAACACAACTGTGAAGTTGGTAAAACGTTTCTTTGGTCCCCAGCATTGTGCTTTGGGCAATAGTGGCAAATACAGTGTCCCACACTGCCGCTCTTGCCTCCAGTTTCCATGGCAGACATCGGTCATTTGTCACGGTCCTCTTTCTTGCTGAGCATGGTTGTAGCTAGAAATTATTCTCCGTTCAGTGCTCAAGGCGGCCATTGCAGAGCTGGCACAAGTGGAAATTCTTTCACATCCTTGCTCGGGGAACTCTGTGTCTGAGAGGAAGCATGGGAGAGCAGAGGAGCATTCTAGAACTATATATCAAACAAGTAACCCTGCTTTGACTCAGACATATTAGGAACCAGACAAGCTTGGGTTTGAATCCAGGCTTTGCCACTAACTAACTTGGCAAGTTTAGCTTACTTCTCTGAGCCTACTTCCTCTCTGTAAAGTGAGATTAATGATACCAATTTCCGAGGCTTTTTGGTAATATTAAATGAGATGGAATATGTACTAGTCTTACCAGATTGCTTGGCTCCCTGAATATGAGTTCTCGTTACGTGTTTATGAAAACCTAGACTAAGGGGACGATATGATGAATTTATTCTCAGTAGTGTGCAAAAATATTTGCATTTTTACAAGAAAATCCCTTCAATAAAATGGATTAATTGTTGTAGAATTTTATGTTGAAATTAGGGATCAAATGCTTTGGGCTGGGGCTTCATTTTCTCAAACCCCTCAGACCATCCTTGGTTCTATCCAAAGACACGGCTTGATTCTAGTTTCTAAAATGTTAAATTTGGCAGAGACTAGTATTTTAGGGAATTACAGAGGGAGGAGAATCCATAATCTTTGCCCTTGAGGAAGTCAAGCCAGAGGAACACAGTGACAAATAAACATACTGCAGAATACAAATAACTAAAGCCTGGAAATATACCCACATATGCTAAATTATAGCTCCATAAATGTATTCACATTTCAAATATCTGCAAAGACAGGCAGATCAATGGAACGGAATAGAATCTTAAGTAGGTCCAAATACTTCAGGGAATCTAGTGTGTGATAGAAGTGGCATTTTAAATCAGTGAAGAAAGGTAGATTATTTACGAAACAGTATTAAGAAACTTTTTAGCTATTGAGGGGAGAAATGGATCTGTATGCTTTAAATAGAAAATACAACACTATAGAAATTTGATAAGGCGTCATGGAAAAAAAATTTTAAGCAACCTTAGGGTAAGACATTCTCAAGTAAGAAACAATTGAAGTAGACATTTAAAAACAAGAGTGATAGAGATAAATTTTGCTACAAGATATTAAAACTTGTTTGGAAAAATGCAGTAATTAAAGACGAAAGACAAAACTAAAAAATCTGTGCGCGTGCAATTGTGTTCCAAAAAGGCTTATGACAATTTTACCACACCTGCAATGCACATGTGCCTGTATCTTCAAAATGTATATACAGCGTTCTTTTTTTTCAATGTTTATTTTTGAGAGAGAGAGAGTGGGCGCAAGCAGGGGAGGGGCAGAGAGAGAAGGAGACACAGAATCTGAAGCAGGCTCTGAGCTGTCAGCATAGAGCCCTATGTGGGGCTCAAACTCACAAACTGCGAGATCATGACCTGAGCCAAAGTCAGTCACTTAACCGACTAAGCCACCCAGGCACCCCTACAGGGTTCTTATAGATCAACAAGAAAAATATAAACAGATCTCATAAAATAGTCAAAGGATATGAAAAAGTTCAGAGGAAAAAAATGTCTTTTTTAAGCACATGAAAAATCTTCAGTCTTATTCATAATTAAAGAAATATAAATTCAGAACAAAATACCCTTGTAAGGTGAGCAGGGCAGAGCAGACTTTATTATCTCAGAAGATTGTAGTTTGGGATAGAGTTGAATATTTTGCTTACGATAAAACTGTCAGTGACCAAATTGAGATTCATCAGGATTTTTAATTCCAAATACATAGATAGCACTTCTAGGTAAGCTATATACCAAGCTTAACCTACTTTATAAAGTGAAATAGTCACTATGACTTTTTCTGAAGTCAGGGCACAATAGCACTGAGAAGATGTGCATGTGAGGAATTATTGGATTTTTGTTTTCTACTTGTATTTCTTAAACATCACCAAGTACAAGATTACTAGAGGCAGCTTCTATGTATACATAACAGCTTGGATTTATGGTTTCAGGAAATAACATAGCGGGAAACTTAGTGACATGCCTTTAAAAAAGTTTTGTAGGCTGTCTATTTCAGCTTGAAAGAAGTAGGTCATGAGGGTGACCACAGATTTATCAAGAAACTTAAGATGTTTTTTATTTCATATGAAACTGTGCTTATCCCCAGATTCTTACAGTGATGGCATGAACTAGATAGCTAAGGAAAAGCTCCTGATCCACCCGTGTCGATGTTGAGGACTTATTTTAAGACTAAAGCTCAGGTTTGCAAGGACTCTGGGGTAGCTGTCCAACCTGATCACAAATGTTCTTATTCCCATGTACATCTTTCAGAAAGAAAATAGTTTCCTCAAATTCTGTTTGGATCCCAAAAGCTTGTAAGCAGACCCAGCCTCCACAGGTGATGTAGTGCAATGGATGAGCTTGGTGCCATTGAACTGTAAAGTACCATGAAGAGTGTCTGAAAGTTGAAATTAACTTTTTATTAGCATGACACAGCTGTGGGCTGTTTCATCTTGTCAGAAGCAAATTTCTGGTTTTCTCTCACTCGCCTTTTCATAGACCTCACATTGGTTCACCTCCAGCTATTCCTGCCGTCCTAACAGGCACTGTCCTGCTCCTTGTCAGCTTTTTCTGGTCCTACCGCTTCTTTATGTGGCTTTTTGATGTTTCAAAAGAAGCGTGGAATGTGATAGACTTTTCATTTTCAAATGTGCTTTTACTGGCTTTGATGCCATATAAGAGCAATAGCCTGGAAAGATTGGGTGAAGAAGAATTGGGGGACCAACTCTTCCAAGGGCTGACTGAACAATCTCAGTGATGCAACATTTTGCTATCTACATCAGGAATGTGGGTTAAAACTAAGTCTTCACTTCTCCAGAATTTGCTAGCCACCCGCCAGGTTTGTTGCCAAGACACCTGACAAAATACAGACCTCCGGTGGTCAGACCCACACTAGATCTGAAATGGAATAATCCTTGATTTAGCAGTGTGTCAGTGTGCATGTCCTTTTCTTAATTCTCTCTTTTGAAAAATTAGCGTTAGGTAGGCAGTTCATGCCTTGTTTTCTGTATACCTTGTCCGTCTCCATTTGGTCACCTGAATACGCATCTTGCTTTTTGCCTGTGAGTATTTAAAGCCATGACCTCTTGAAAGAAATAACCTGAAACAGCTGAGACGGTATGAACAGTTGCTCTGTTATGCAGTTTTGATTTCTGGAACATCGTGTTTCAAATTGCGGTGGAAACAAAAGGCCTCTTTATGGCATTCAGTAAAAGTACATTTTGTTCTCAAAAGATTTGATGAGCTGAGATGCTCTACAAAGTCTCTTAAGGATTAGGATGGAACAACAGAAGAATCAAGATCTGACCTAAATTGTAAATATTTCTGGTTTTGGAATATCTGATTATTGAAATTTTCTGTGATGTTAGCAGCTTGGGAAAGAGAGAAGTATTGGGCTCTGCCTTGTAGGGCCACATCACATTTAATAACAGGGAAAACGTTATTCCCTAAAGGGCATAAAGATGTCTGCGTTAGCACCATTTGAGCTCCTTTATTTGAATAACTGTAATCTCACACAGTAAATCCACCAAAAAGCCAAATTCACAATTAAAACTAGAGGCAAAATCAATGTGCCAAACTCATTGCAAGGATAACGGAGGTTTGATTGTCTCCTATTTAGACTTGAACCATCACTTCTTAGGTTTTTCCAAATTCGTTGAATATTCTTGTCACCTTGGGAGCAATGGTTCATTTGTCTTGAAGGAACGCAAGAAGAATACACAACCGACAAGTTAAATGAAAGCACAATCTAATTGCCTAAGGAAAATATACTCCACGTATTCAAATTACTCTTCTGTTCTGTAGGCATGATGAAAGAATATGATATAAAGTTGAGATGAGAGTCTTGCCATTCTTTTACTCCTTGCCAAAACTCTTTTAAAAGTGTTCATTTGGTGAATAAGTGATGTTAAAGATGACAGAAACTTAAGAAACCTAACAGGAAAATATGTTCTAGCACCAACTGTGAATTAGAACAGATTTGATAGTGAAGGCTATAACTCTTCAGAATATACCAGCACTGGAGCCCCTGGTCATTTCGTGTGACCTCACAAAGCACACAAGGACTTGTAAGTTCTAGGTTTCCCGGAGAAGAGACCCCTCCCTCACCTCGGTGGCTTTTACCTTACTCATGAAGGCTGCCCAATAAAAAATCCTCTACGTGGTTGTATTCTTGAATTCAAGGGATAAGATCTGGTTGTATTCAGGCTTTTGTTGGATAAGTCTAAGTTATTTTAAAATTCTGTTTACCTAACGTTTTAAAAACCGAGTTTCATGTTTATGGCAGATTGTCCAGTTGGTATAATAGACTTTAAAGAGTTAGGCTTAGACATTTATAACTGGAAGTCTGGCCATTCACCTTGTGGAGTTAGTGATACAGAATGTGAAATAAAATACCATAACTGTGGACAGGAATATCAATTGGAAATGATGTTCTGCTCTAAAATATATGGAGACGATTATGCATTTGGGCTTTTGGTTCAGACTATTCCATGTTTAACAAGTGAGCTAGCCTGTTTTCCCTAAGTGCTTCTAGGAATTCCCTTTAAAGAAAAACACAAAGTTAGTAATATAAAAGAGTATAAGGACATTGGATAAAACCCAGAGGTCAAATATTTAAAACTAAAAATTGGCTAATTTAAAAATGGTCCAATAAATTTTATTTAAAATGCTGCCCTTGAGATGTGGCTTATTCTATATGCTTTGAATATTTTAGGTTATATGTTGAAAAGTGACATTGACTTTCATTTCTAAAGGTGAATGTGCATTTCAGTCATGCTGTAATTTTGAAGACTGTGTCTAATGTTTGAGGGCTTTCTATATACGTTTTTATATCTTAAAAAATATGTATTCTCATTGTAGATGATTCAAACAATGCTGAGTATACAAGAAAATGTTCTGCCTTTCTTCTGCCTTCTATCCTTCTTTTCTATATTCTGTCCTATAATTAGTGTTACACATCCTTGCATCTTCTTCTCTGTGCCTTAGAATGTATTCATACACACCATGCTATATGCATACTTATGCCTACAAATACATACATATTTTTAAAATACAGGGGATTAAATATATAAATTATTTTGTGACTTGTGACTCCCCCCCCCTTAAATATATTGCTATATTTTTCTATATTGGTCCATTTAGGTTCATTTCGTTCTTCGTAATGGCATGAATGTGCCATAATTTATTTAACCACTCCATTTTTGGTGATCATTAAGATTGCTTCTATTTTTTTTAAAGCTGTTTGAAAGAATGATGAAATAAACATCAGTGTACATATATCTTTGTGAATTGAAAGGAGAATTTCTTTGGAATAGATTCCTAGAAATGGAAATGTTACATCAAAGGGCGTGTCTACTTTAAGGCTAGGTAAATCCTCGTGGGGTTGATATTCAGCTGGTATGTATTGGGAAGGCTGTTGCCAGGACATTGTCAATTGGTTATACCTGGCATGTGGTTTGATGAGTCAAGGCCTGTGCCACATTAGATGTTAAATGCCTTGAATTTCATCCCTGAAATTGCCTTCCTAAAAGATTTCATTAATTTATACTCTTCCCAGAGGTGTAAAAGGACTTGCCTTCCTCACCCCCATTTAAGATGTCTTTGTAACTGTTGCCAATACGAGATGAGGAATTAAGAAATGGAGCATTGCTTTTCAGTGGGTATAATATTTCAGCTACACAAGATGACTAAGTTCTAGATCTGCTGTACAACATTGTGTCTGTTAATGATGTTGTATTGTGTACTTAAAAATTTGTAAAGAGGGAAGATCTCATGTTAAGTGTTCTGGCCTTAATAAATAAATATTCTATTTTAAAACTTCATAGTTCCCTGATCACCAGTGAGGTGGTGTCTTTTCACAAGTTTATTGGCCAGTTTTGGTTCTTCTGGGAATTGTGTCTTTATTTGCTTTGCTTAATTTCTATTGGGTTGTTTGACTTTTCTTAACTGATGGGCAAATAATTTTTATATATGGTAGACATTAAGCTTTTATAAAATATATTCTAGATATTTCTCTCCATCTGCCGTTTATATCCAACTTTGTTTTTGGAGACTTTTGTTGTAAAGATATTTAAAAAAAGTTTTAAATATCTTTGAATCTCACTTTTGGTGAGATATGATTGATATACAAAAAGCTGAATCTATTTAATGTATACAACTTGATGAGTTGGGAGATATGTATATACCTGTGAAACCATCACCACAGTCCATGCCGTAAACATATCTATCACCTCCAAAAGTTTTTGCCTGTCTTCCTTATTATTACTATTATTAGTGATAAGCACACAATATAAGAGTTATTCTCTTGGCAAATTTTTAAGTATGTAATGTGGTGCTGTTGACTATAGGAACACTGTACAGTTGATCTCTAGGATTTATTCATCTTGCATAACTGAAATCTTGTACCCTTCGATTAGTAACTTCCCGTTTCCCTTTGCTCTCAGCCCCTGGCAGCTACCATTCCACTCTCTGCTTCAGTGAGTTTGACTATTTTCTGTTCATCATATCATGGTATCATATAGTATTTATCCTTCTGTATCTGGCTTATTTCACATTAGCATAGTGTCCTTTAGGTTCATCTCTTTTGTTGCAAATCGCAGCACTTTCTTCTTTTTTCTTAAGGCTGAATAATGTTCCATTGTATGGGTATACCACTATTCATTAATTGGACATTTAGATTCCTCCATACCTTGGCTGTTGTGAACAACGCTGCAATGAACGTGGAAGCAGATACCTCTTCAGGACCTTGATTTCAATTCCTTTGGATATATATCTACATAACCAAACGTGGGACTGCTGGATCATATGGTAGTTCTATTTTTAATTTTTTTGAGGAAACTTCATACTGTTTTCCATAGTGCCTGAACAAATTTACATCCCCACCAACAGTGCAGTAGGGTTCCCTTTTTCCCAAACTTTGTGAACACTTTTAAAAAATACATCCATTCTAACAAATGTGAGGTGATATCTCATGGTGGTTTTGATCTGCATTTCCCTGATGATCAGTGATATGTTAGTTTTTTTATGTACCTGTTGACCATTTGTACGTTTTCTTTGGAAAAATGTCCATTCAGGTCTTTTGCCCATTTTTAAATTAGGTTATTTGGTGTTTTACCAATTTTACCAAATTGATTCTTAAGAGTTCCTTATATATTTTGGAATACTAACATGGCTTACAGGTATATTTCACATTGTATAGTTGCCTTTTCATTTTGTTGATTGCTTCCTTTGTTGTGCAGAAGCTTTTTACTTGCATTTCTACATACCTATAGTGAACTATCCAAAAAAGGAAATTAAGACAACAATCCCATTTACCATGGTATAAACATTAAATTACTTTGGAATAAACTTAACCAAAGAGGTGAAAGTCTTGCCCATTAAAAACTATACACTGGCTAAAGAGATTAAAGCAGATCATCATGGAAAGGTATTCCATGTTCATGGATTGGAAGAATTAATATTATTCAAATGTTCATATTACCCAAAGTGATCTACATATTCATGCAATGCCTATCAAAATCTCAATACATTTTTTTATAGAAACAGTAAAAAACAATCCTAGAATTCATATGGAACCATAAAAGATTCTATATAGCCAAAGCTATTTTTAGTAAGAAGAACAAAGCCAGAGGCATCATACTTTCTGATTTCAAAGTATATTACAAAACTACAGTAATTGAAACAATATGGTACTAGCATGAAAAGATGTATAGACCACTGGAACAGAATAGATGCACCCCTCCGAAACCCGCACATGTATATTTGATGTTTCATAAAGATACCAAGAATACACAATGATGAAGTGATACTATTGATAGTCCCTTCAATATACTGTGGTGAGAAAATTGGATATACACATGCAAAAGAATGAAATAGGACCCTTCTCTGACACCATACACAAAAATTAACTCAAAAAGGATTAGAGACTTAAATGTAAGATCTGAAACTGTAAAACTTCTAAAGGAAAAGGTCAGAGGAAAGTTTCTTGAGATTGGTCTTGGCAATGATTTCTTGGACATGAACCAAAGGACAGGCAACAAAGTGAAAATAGACACATGGGACTATATCAAACTAAAAAGCTTTTGTATAGCAAAGGAAACAATCAACAAAATGAAAAGGCTTTTAATTTTAACAAGCTCTAAATTGTCAGTTTTTCTCTAAGGAAAAATGATTTTTCTTTTTTTTTGTTTTATGGTTTACTTAGGGAAGCCTTTTACATTCTGAAATTATATAAATATTCCCCTGTATTTTCCTCTAACACATGCACATACAAATTTAATTCTTTAATCCATCTGCAATCTGTAAAAGCCATGTGCAATATTGCAGCTGTCGTTGTGGAACTTAACTTGTTCCCTGACAAATAGATGACTTTCTCCTATGTCAATTATTGAATAGCTCATGTTCCCCACTAATTTGAAATATCAACTTCATTATAAATTTTATAACTAGGATCCTTATTATATGTGAGTATGCTTCCAAACCATATTCTATTCTATTGGCTTGTTTTTTATTTCTGCATGATACTATACTATATTAATTAGTAGAGTATTTTAGTATGTTTTGCTATCTGATAGGGCAATATCTGCAGGTGCAGTATTAATTTAGACTTTCTCTTCATTTAATTCTGTCTTCATCGCCCAATTCTGAAAACATTATTTTTGCTTTTTTCCAATATGATCATATTTTATAGCTTTTTGGTCTTATTCAACTGTCACTAATGCTTAACACTTTTTCTTGTTTTACTTGTTTAACTGGTACTTCTGGGCATAAGGTGTCACTTCTTTCCCTCTGAGTTTTTT
This sequence comes from Prionailurus bengalensis, assembly GCF_016509475.1. NCBI lineage: Eukaryota > Metazoa > Chordata > Mammalia > Carnivora > Felidae > Prionailurus > Prionailurus bengalensis. The sequence continues at coordinate 87,754,067 of NC_057344.1, forward strand.
ATTAGTTGAGACATTAATAATTATTCTCTAGGTGATAAGTTGCAGGCAGGAACATTTTCACAAAATATGGTTTCCTTAGTTTTAATGTTTAGGTTTACCTCTTTTTTTTTTTTTAACCTGGTATATAGTATCACATTGTATGAATGTTCCATAATTTACTTAACCACTCCCTTTTTGGTGATTGTTATGATTGCTTCTTTTTTCCCCTTGATGGGAAAACCATGCATCAGTGTACATGCATTATTATGTCCTTAAAATGAGAATTTCTTTGGGATAGATTCTTAGAAATAGGATTGTTGAGTCAATGAAGTAAATATATATGTTATATTACTAATGGAATACTAATGAAATAAATGTCCATGTTATTTTAAAGACAATTGCAATTAAATTTAGAATGACAAAGATTTTTCTGCCCCCCTCCATTCTTCCTTTCAGAAACCACTTCCCAAATAACAAGGAGGAAGGAACAGAAAGACACAAACACTTTTCTCTATGAAACTAGGAGATACCTGGAACCCAAACCATACTATTTTGGGGATCGACAGGTGGCAGGGCAGTAGAAACTGAGTTGCCAAAGATGAGGAAGACAATACTGGCATAGAGAATGGTGACAAAAAGAAAGCTGAGTCCCAGGAAGGCTTGGAGTAGCCACAGGAGAGCTGAGCCAAAGTGGCTTTGGACTTCGGGACCCAGGCAATGTAGAACATGGAGTAAGATCTGGCCTGAACACAGGAGGATTAAGCGACTGAGGAGATACCCCACCATCTCCCCACTGGGTTCCTGGAATGCCTGCCCTCTGCTGCCCAGAGAGGAGGTGTCTTCCTCAGAGGGAATCATTCCAGGAGAAAAGACTTACTGAGAAAAGTATCTGAAGTTATGTATGCATCGATGCCTCCACTAAAGTCCAGATTTGTGTGTTTCTCCACTTAGATTTTCTCTAAGCATCTCAAAATCCAAATCCCAGCTCTGTTTTTTCATCGTAAATCTTCTCTTCATACAAGTGTCCTATCCTAGTGGCAGTTATGCCATCTAGTTAGTGCCCCAAGCCAAAAACATTGAGTGGTCATTGATTCCCTCTCTCTACTTCTCCATGGTATAGCCTGATAATTTTTACTGCCTGAGACTCATCCATGTCTCTGTATTCTTCACAACTCCTGCTTTATGTTACAGCATCTCTTCCCAGGCTGACTACAATGGTAACCTTGAGCCTAGTCTCCACCCTTTAATCTGGCATCATTAAACCTATCCTCTGCAGCCTGCAGGTTGTTCTATCTAAAATGAAAATCTTGTCATCATCTCCAGCCTTTCTTAGAACCTTTTGTGCTGACATTACCTTCTCACTAACCATGTCTCCTCCCTCAGCCCAAAGCAATGGTTGTAAAGTTAATATGCATCAGCATACATTGAATAAATGCATCTTCCTGGGCCCCTCCCTAAAGATTTTGACAAATCACCCCGGCGATTATCTGTAAATGTTATTGGATCACACCAAGAAACACTAGGCTAGAGAATCTTGTCTAAATTCCTTAGCATGACACGTGTGGCCTTCATGTCCTTTATATGTGCCCTGACTCCTGCCCACCATTTGTCTTCTGACTTCTCATTCTGTTCCAGGGTAATCAAGCTTTATTTCCCCTGATCATATAATTTTGTTTCATGTCTTCAAACATGGGGACCTGTCTTGCTTGTTCAGGACTTCAGTGTCTAGCTCAGTTCCAGGTACATGACACAGGGGTTCTTAACCCAAAGTAAATGAATCAGAATCTGTGAAATCCCTGAAATTGACATGCAATTTTGTGCATTTGAGAGTGTGTGTATATGTCATATTTTTTCTAAGAAGAGTGTCATCAGATTCTGAAAGTGGACTGTGAGCCTTAAAAGGAGGTTAAGGGTTACTAGTGGAAACATCAGATAAGAATTTGTTCAATTTGCAAAATCGATTTGAGCAATTAATTTTTCCTCAGGCTGACATATTTGACTAGTATGTGTGTATTTGTGTTTGTGTTTATGTATAAAAGAGAGGGGATAAACCCCATATGGTTCATTTAGATGAAAGTGAGAGTTGTTCACTAGTAGTTTTAATGGCATCTCTTTATTCCAAGTGAACTAATGCGTATTTTATTAAAAAAAATTTTTTTTCAACGTTTATTTATTTTTGAGACAGAGAGAGACAGAGCATGAACAGGGGAGGGGCAGAGAGAGAGGGAGACACAGAATCTGAAACAGGCTCCAGGCTCTGAGCGGTCAGCACAGAGCCCGACGCGGGGCTCGAACTCACGGGCAGTGAGATCATGACCTGAGCCGAAGTCGGACACTTAACCCACCGAGCCACCCAGGCGCCCCAAACTAATGCATATTTTAGAATAAATCATGAAAAATACTTGCATACGTCAGCTATCCATAATAGAACAAAAGTTTGTTTTGTTTTTAATATAGAGTCCCTGGTAATTAACTCTGCTTTTCCCCTCACTTAGTGTGTGGACTAACAGGATTGATTGTTTTGATTGACTTAACTCTGTTCCAGATCAATAAATGATACAATTGGCTTTTCCCACCCCTTCATTGACTGAATCAACTGACTGTTTTGGTTCCAAAAAGAAAGCCTCATGCCTTTAATCCATATCTTCCCTGTTGGAGTCTAGTCTGTGTTAGAGTTTCAGTTCAGGAACATTGAGTTTTGTGTCAATGAATTTTCTAATTTTGTTGCCTTGGAACAAGGCAACTGTCTTTTCCCCAGTGACTTAAAATTATCTAGTCAATCTTAGCTTTTTCAACATGTGCTGGTGCTGGGTATCATTCAGACTTCCCTATGAACAGCATTTGAAAAATTAGTGGTTGGTGTAAAAGGTGATGAGATGTGATGTTCTAATTAGAACGATAAATTAAGAGAATAGGGTTAGTAAGGTACTCCCCTGCATGCCTTCTTCATTAGTATTACATATTTAAATGTAATTTATCAGTCATTTCATTTAAAACTAAAAACTAATGAGTTAGAAAAAAAATTTTTTAATGCGTATTTTATTGCTGAGAGACAGAGCATGAGGAGTCAGGGGCAGGGACAGAGGGAGACACAGAATCTGAAGCAGTCTCCAGGCTCCAAGCTGTCAGTACAGAGCCCGATGTGGGGCTCGAACCCACAAACCGCAAGATCATGACCTGAGCCAAAGTCAGATGCTTAACCAACTGAGCCACCCAGGCATCCTAAACTAATGAGTTTTAGTTCCAAATATTTTGTAAATACTAAAACTTGATGTTTAATAAAGAAAGTTCAAAATATGTAGTTTGTTAACCACATACCAAAATGAGTAGATTTGTCATATTTATGTTCTTTGTTTATTAAATACTTCAAATTTTAAACAGTTTTAGATTACAGTAAAATTGAGAGGAAGATATAGAGATTTCCCATGCACCCTCTGCCTCCACACATGCATATTGACCTCACTCACCAGAATGGTACATTTTTAGCAAGAAAGAACCTGCACTGACACATAATCACCCAAAGTACATAGTTTACTTAGGATTCATTCTTGGTGATGTATATTTAATGGATTTGGACAAATGTATAATGACATATCCATTATTATATCATACAGAGTATTTTTACAGTCCTAAAAGTCCTCTGTTACCTGTTTATCTCTCCCTCCTGCCCTGGCAACATTGATCTTTTTGTTGTCTCCACAGTTTTGTCTTTTCCAGAGTGTCATATAGTTAGAATCATATAGCATGTAGACTTTTCAAATAGGCTTCTTTTACTTACTTACTAGTAGTTTGCATTTAGGATTCCACCATGTCTTTTCATGGCTTGATAGCTCATTTCTTTTTGGTGCTGAATAGTACTCCATTTTCTGGATATACCACAGTTTATCCATTCACTGACTGAGGGACATCTTGGTTGCTTCCTAGTTTGGACAATTAGGAATAAATTTTCTATAAACATCCATGTGCAGGCTTTTGTGTAAACATAAGTTTTCAACTCCTTTGGGTAAATAGCAAGGATCACAACTACTGGATTACAGGGATGTTTCATTTTGTAAGAAACCACCAAAGTGTTTCCTAAAATGGCTGTATCATTTTGCATTCCCACAAGCAATGTATGAGAGTTCCTGTTGCTCAATATCCTTATCAGCTTTTGGCATTGTCAGTGTTTTGGATTTTGGCCATTCGAATAGATATGTAGTGGTAATTCCTTATTTTAATATTTATTTTATTGATGACAAATGATGTGGAGCATCTTTTCATATGCTTATTTGACATCTGCATATCATCTTTGGTGAAGTGTCTGTAAAGGTCTTTGCCCATTTTTAATTAGGTTGTTTCCTTTCTTATTGTGGAGTTTTAAGAGTTAGGTAAGTCCTTTATCAGATATGTGTTTTAAAAATATTTTCTATTAGTCTATGGTTTATTTTCTAATACTCTTGACATTGTCTTTTACTGAGTAGATTTAAAAAATATTTTAATGAAGTCTAGCTTATAAATCTTTTATGGATTATATCTTTGGTGTTATGTCTAAAAAGGAATCACCAAACCCAAGATCATCTAGATTTTCTCCTATGCTATCTTCTAGGGGTTTTATAGTTTTGCATTTTACATTGAGTTTAACATGTTGAGTTAATTTTTGTGAAGGGGTAAGGTCTGTGTCTAGATTAATTTTTTTTTTTTTTTTGCATATGGATGTCCAGTTGTTCCAGCACCCTTTATTGAATAAACTATCTTTGCTTCATTTTATTGCTCTTCTTTGTCAAAAATCAGTTGGCTATATTTATGGAGGTTTGTTTATGTTCTTTTCAGATTCCTTGTTTCTCCCTATACTCATTGTTGAGCCAGACATGATGCCCTCCTGGAATCCATATGCCAATCTATTTTGTAGGGGCAAAGCAAGAAATAAGTAGATAAGTAATAATTCTTTCTACCTGAACTCAGTCACCTAAAAGATATTGGAAGGACTATTCATCTTTTATCTTCTAATATCACAAAATAGTAAAATACTATGTTGGCCTCTTCCTTTTCTGTTTTTCTCTATTGGTATCCCCTTAGTGATGTTAACTTTGATGCAGGTGGGCCTAAAATCATACCCAAGGGGAACTGGAAGGAATTGGGTACTGTCTTAAGAAAGGACTATCAAAAGGGGGGTTCCTTTTTATTATATCTGAAGATTCAGAAAGTTAGTGTAAATATACATATTCTATTATTTGTTGTGAACATTAAATTCCTTTGTTCTATGTGTTTCACTATATTGGCTGCTATAGAATAAAAATTAAGTTTTGGCTGGAGTAATTCTGAGAAAATGACTATTGCCTTAAAATCTGTTCTAGTGATCCATAAGTCTCAAGTATGAAGGTACAAATGAGATGAGAAGTCTGAACAAATTATGAAGACCCCTTGGGAGCATCCTATTCAACTGAGAGTTCCTTGAAGTTAGGGATTGGTAGTATGTCATGTATCTCTAACACCTGGTTCAAATTCTGCTATATATTTGGTGCTCAGTAAATACTTAAATGACTAGAAGGATAAAAGAAAGAATACATGAAATGATTTCCTCAAAGAGACATAGCATGTACCATGGCCATCCTCAAGCACAGGTGAAGTATTTACTTTGTGTCAAGAGTGAGGGTTGCCACCCATGTTATTGTATTGTATTGTGATTTCATGTTATAGACAGAGAAGCTGAAAATAAATGGGTTTAAATGACCTGGTGTTACAGGGCATATTTGAGATTTAAACCCAGTGCATTTTTCACAGTTACCATAAATTTATTAATAGAGATTCAGATTTGCAACTTCCCATCAGGATGGGGGAGGAAGCAAATGATAACTCAGCCACCACTGAAATAGAATAATCTTGGTAACTTTGAATGAAGTAGGAAGCTAACAAAACATAAGTGTTAACTCCAGCCCAATTATCTAGGTACCAATGAGACCCTTACGATGGTGCTCTCTCACCTCCTCATTCCCCATCTTTCTTCCTCCATATGCCATTTATTACATTTTTCTGTTAAGATACTCAATGATATGTTAGCTGTATTTTCCACAGCACCTAATTCCCTGTGCCTTAACTAACTTTACTGCTTATGAGAAAGAGAGAGCACAATTTCTAGTAAACTAACAGCTGTCAGCATAGATCCAAGGAACAGCAATAGGATAAAAAGATAATAGGTAATAGTGGGAGGGAGATATAAATGATCCATTGAAACAAAAGTGAATTATAGTATTCATTAACTCCTGATTGCCAAAGTTTTAGAAACTGGATATTCCATTTCTAGGTCTGAACATCCTACACAGAATTATTTTGAAGTCTATTAATGTTCTTTAATTTTACAAAATCATTGTTCTTCAATCATCTATATTTCCAGAATTGATTTACTTTATTTCCCCTTGTAGTTAAACGATTTTTACATTCAACCCCAAAGATTTTTGATTTGGGAATTGTCTCAGAGAAATTTGAGCATGAGCATGAGAAATTTGTCAGAGAAACTTGAGACTACCCATGAGCTAGTCTCTCAAGGCAAAGCAGAGGCAAGAATTGTTTTACAAAAGGAAAAAAAAAATGATTATGGAAATTATATTGATACAAACTTCTTTTTTTTTTTTTTTATACAGGTAACCTTTCCTGTGGCTAGAGTTTTATGGTTCAGCATTTTCAAATGTAAATATTTTTTCCTGACCATGGCATAAATAAGTTTCGAATAGCACAGAGGGGTATTTGGTTTAAAATAAGTGACCTCTCATTTAAAAAGCTGCCTGAAAGGCGCAGTGAAAGGGGGAGTCAGAGTGTGAGAGGTGGCAGTGTTTATTATTTATCAGGCTTCTCCTAGGTCCCCATTGGTGTACAGGAGCTTGACTGTCTCTGCTCTTGCCACATTAATCATTTTCTCTTTTAAATTCAGGAGCATCATGCTAGTGTGTACTGGGTCAAAGACAAGGTAAAACAACGAGAAAGTCAATTATGGTAAATAAGTCTCCGATAGTAAGTTAGAGGTAGTTCCATGATGACTTTGGCACCAGCCCTTAAAAACAGTCTGCTTTCCACTTATATTGCAAATAACTGTATTTATAATCTCTATTAGTAAAAATCTATGCCCGTAAATGTGATAAGGTATACAATTTTTGTTCTACTTTGAATAATTTTAAATGTAAATATGCAGAATCTCTGGAGATATCAAATACTGTGCTCCAATCAAGGACCATATTTCCTGTGACATATGGCAGGCAAGTGGAACATAGGTGTGAGGGCTAGGGAAAGTGTCATAGTTATAGAATGGAAAGAACTGGACCTTCCATTGAGACAGAGATTGTTTTCCTTCCAGGATGACTCCTTCCTAAAAAATACCTCTCAGCCTTTCTAAGATACTTTTGTAATATAACATGTTGCATATCCAAGTAGAAAAAGAAAGGTTCCTTTAGATAGAATCCTACAAGGAGTGTCCTTTACTTGATTATGCACCAGAATCCTGACTTTAACAGATGGGGAGGTTGTATCAGTTTCAACCACAAACTTTGAGATGTCAACAATTCATTTGCTCACAGATCTACAATCCAGGCTGGGCTCAGCTGAGTGGTACTCTTGCAGGGTCTCATGCGATGTCTGTCATCAGTGCAACTGCTGTCAGTGGCATTTTGATGGGGGACAGATAGTCCTGGATAGTCTCAGAAACATGTCTGGGTCCCAACAGAGAAGACTGGGCCTTTCACCACAGATCTCCTTCTCTCTCTCATCATGGGCCAACCCCAAGAAAGCTAGCTAGGCTTCCTTACCTGGCAGTCTCAGAACAGCAAGAGGATAAGAGAGGAAGCTGCAAGGGATTCTTAAAGTTGAGGCTCTAAGTCCTACAACATCACTTCTACTGCATTCCATTGGTTCTAACAGCCAGGGGGGAGGGAAAATAGCTCCACCTTGAGAAGAAGAGCAGCAAAATCACTTTTATAAAGGCATATGCTTTTAAAAATGGGAGAAATTGATGCAACCATTTTTGCAAGCAATGTACTAGAGAGAGAATTTTCTCCATCAATATGTCTAAAGATAGCAATACTAGGAATTTATTTGCGGGTTTAAAAGTAGGATCTGCTGAGAATGAGTGAATAGTCTGTAAGAAAAACAATGCAATTTACTACACATGCATGCTAGATATATTTTATAGTATAATAGAATATACAAGATATACGGGAGTTTCTCTTATCTGTCTCCTCTTCACTAAGGAACAGAACCAGTATAATCCTATCTAGATCCTCCCTGTGCCCTCCCTTGTTCTCATCCCACCCAGGTAATCTGTTTGTAGGACTTCTGTTTCAAAACCCTATTGCTATAGTATGATCTTTACTCATGCAATTATTTAAAATTCCATCCTTGAGGATTCAAAGTAAACCCAGAGTACAGGGGGTCTGTACTGTTAAAGTCTAGTCTGAACGTTCTATGTGTGTGTTCTCTGCCCGGATCAAACTTTTGTATTCTGGCACAGCTTTCTTTCTTCATGCCATGGAAACAAGAGTGGTTTAAAAAGACTGTGATGTGAAGAGTCTCTTCCTGCTTGGAATCTGAACTACAAAAAGCCTGAATTTGCCCAGAGCTGTGACAATTCCAGTGTGTACCTGATAGAATGTTTTGGGCTGCAAGTAGCAGAGTAGCTACTCAGATTGGCTTAGGCAGTAAACAAATTGATCACCTGCTATAGCCTCAGGTTTGCTTCATTTAAGAGCAATGGTGGGCTCTTAATAGTGGGCTCAGGTTCTGTCTCCTACGGAGTTAATTCTAATCTCTTTTTATCTAGCAGGAGAGAGAGAGAGAGAGAGAGAGAGAGAAAACAACTTCTCCTTTAACCACGGACATCTTCCATTCAGTCTGATTAAGCCAATTTAGGCCACATGTCCATTCCTAAAGCATTGGCACCTCCATGGAATGCCCTAACTTGATTGGCTGAGGCTGACTATGAATTACCCGGGAATCAGGGATGTCACCTTGCCTGACATCATAAATGGGAAGGGATAACTGAATAAAATTTAAGTTGCGATAGGAAAGTAGAATGGGGAAAAGATGCAGAGAAGGCAACCAAAAAATGCCTTTTATGGTGGGTAATTCTAGTAAACATCGTCTGAAAAATAGTAGCTCTGGATAATGCAGTAACTGTGGAAACAAACTAAAATGTGTAGAAATATAATTAAAGGGAAAATTTGAAAGTTTCAAAAATTTCATTTAAAATTACAAAGTTTCTCAAGTTTTATTAAAAAATTAAAAGCTAATATTACTGAGTTTTACTTATTGGCTTTGAACAAATATTTCCTCCTTTCTGCCCAGTACTTCATATTCAAACACAAATGCACATAGGTGATGTGGTGTGTGCTTGGATCCCCTAGAGGTAAGACATGATTCATCAACATTTCAGAGGAAAGCCCTGATTTGTCCTCAAGTGTTTTCTTTTCCAGACAATGCTATTGTTGGTGTCTACCAAAGGCCACCAGATGAAAGTGATTGGGGATGGAGAGATGTTGTGAAAGGGAGGACCTGGATGTGAGTTATTCTTTCTTACCTTCGTCTCCTCTTCTTTAATCTCCAGTTGGCACTTGAAGGTAAGTTCCCAGAGAGCAATGTCTTGTTTGGTTCCCTGCTGCATCATTAGCACCTAGAATAGCACCTGATACAAAATAGATCCTCAGTAAACTGATACTGAATTAATTGCTACAAATGAGAAAGAATGAAATCATGCCATTTGCAGCAACGTGGATGGAACTGGAAGGTATTATGCTGAGTGAAATAAGTCAGAGGACAGATATCATATGTTTTTGCTCATATGTGGATCTTGAGAAACTTATCAGAAGGCCATGGGGGAAGGGAAGGGGAAAAATAGCTATAAACAGAGAGCGGGGGAGGCAAACCACAAGAGATTCTTAAATACAGAGAACAAACTGAGGGTGGATGGGGGGTGGGGGAGAGGGGAAAGTGGGTGATGGGCAGGGAGGAGGGCACTTGTTGGGATGAGCACTGGGTATTGTATGGAAGCCAATGTGACAATAAATTATATTCACCAGAAAAGAATTAATTGCTACAAACTCTCCCGGAAGTAGCACTAAAGTGAGGGCAGCTATAGGAAAAAAAGAGTCTTTTAACATCTGTGAGCAGGAAGGGGAGAGAAAGCGAAGGGAAACACCACCTGCTCAGTTGGTTATTTGCAAGGTCAGGACCGCTTGAACAGCTCCCCTCAAATTGTTGGATTCTTTGTTTTTATTAAGCAGAAATAAAATTAAGCGGTTATATCTTCAAAGAATAAAACACCTTAAAGTTCAGTGGTGGGATTTTAAGGAGAAATTTAATCAAGGTTCATGGATTTTGTCATGTTGCCTGTAGCTTTTGGCTTTCCTGAGGAAAACGTATTAGACACGGCATGAGTGGAACGCACCTCTGTGTGTTTTGTTTGTAGATGTTGATGCGAATGGCTGCTCTTTGATGCTAGCACCATGGAATTTAGACATAAACATTTGATAAAAGCTAAATTCCCAGTGTCCTCACAACCCTTTGATGCCTCACCAGTAAGTGAATGAGATCCTTTGGTTCCAGGCAGGGATGGTAAGTAGAGTGACTACTTCACTTTGCCTGAAGAATTCTATTAGATTAGATTTTAGGGCCATCTCTTTTGGAAGTCCATTGGTTATTGTGGCTCATTTTAAATTCAATAACCCATCTCCCAGGCTGCCAAAAAGGAGGTAGGGTCTCTTGGGTTTGTTAACAGTGATCACGCAGAACCCCGGTGTGTGTGTCTTCAGGGAGAGCGCAAACATTATCTGTGAGAATGATAACAGCTCTTCTTTGGTGAGGAAGAACAATTAGGGCTGCGTCTGCACTGGGCTCTCCACATGTATTTCCGAGCAGTCCTTACAAAAGTGCTGTGAGGTAGGTGTTTATATGACTTCTGTCCTTGTCTTCCTATAGTCTATTACTAACACAGCAGCCAGAGTGATCCTATTCAAATATGGGTCAGCTCATGTCACTCCTCTGCTCAGAACCCTCCAGCAGCTTCCTGTCTCTCACAATCAAAGCCAAAGCCCTTGCTATAACTTTCAAGTCCTGTGATTTTTTGCCTCCCCTTTACCTCTCTGACTTCATCCTCACTCCCTCCATGCATGTTGCTCCATAAACGACCCTGGCCCTGTGCTTTTTTCTTGAAAATCCTGCCTCAGGGTTTTCATACTTTTTGCCCCTCCTGCTTGGAATTGTCACTTCCAAGATGGTCATGTGGGTAGCAGCCCACTTTCTTCAGGTTTTTGCTTGAAAGTCACCTTCTCACCGAGGACTTCCCTAGCAATCCTGACTAAAATTTCACCAAACGTCTCTATCATCCAACATTTCCTAACTTCCCTTCCAACTTTAACTTTTTATTTTTTTGGCATCTCTTTTGCTTACTTGCTTTGTTGATTGAAATGTAAGCCCCACAAAGGCAAGGATTTTTCTCTGTTTTCTAACCATGCACCCTACAATCTCATACCTAGCAACTAGGCAACTAGAACAGTACCTGGACCACAGGAAATACACAGTAAGTATTTACTGAAAGCTGAATAATTTTAGTCTTTCTTTTAAAAAAATTTTTTTACATTTATTTATTTTTGAGAGACAGAGCATGTGTGGGGGAGGGGCAGAGAGAGAGGGAGACACAGAATCCGAAGCAGGCTCCAGGCTCTGAGCCATCAGCACAGAGCCTGACGTGGGGCTTGAACTCAGGAACCGTGAGATCATGACCTGAGCTGAAGTCGGATGCTAAACTGACTGAGCCACTCAGGTGCCCCTGAATAATTTTAGTCATCACATATTTATTCAGCATTTACTGAAAGCCAGGCATTATGCCTGACACTTGTAAAGCCAGAATGAACCAGAAAGACAAGATCTCTAACCTTATAGAATTTAAAATCAAAGGGCACCTGGGTGTCTCAGTTGGTTAAGTGTCCGACTTCGGCCCAGGTCATGATCTCCTGGTTTGTGAGTCTGAGCCCTGTGTCTGCACGGACAGCTCAGAGCCTGGAGCCTGCTTCAGATTCTGTGTCTCCCTCTCTCTTTCTGCCTCTCCCCCACTCGTGCTCTGTCTCAGTCTCTCAAAAATAAATAAACGTTAAAAAATTTAAAAAAAAAACATAAAATCAAGAGAGAAGAGAAACAGTTAAGCAAGTGCTCATTTTATACATGTGGATTCTAAGTTTCACAGAAATTAGTGAAATTCTCCAGTGTCCATTTTCCTTAACTGGCACAGCTGGGGGAAACTCCCAGGAATTAAAAATTACAATGTCAGCTGTCTTTCCTTTATGCTGTGCTGGGATTGACATACTTTTTTTTTTTTTCTTTTTTTTACACACATTACTAATTGCACACATTTTGTGTACTCACAGTGCCCTTCACTGAGCAGGAACTTTGTTGCTGTTTGCATCTATTGGGATTGTTGTCAAAGGTATTAAGGATTATCATTAGATGAAGCTCATCAATCATTATTATTGTGGATAAGCTTCATTTGATCTGCCCTTCAAGAACATCAAAATAAGAATAACAACTATTTCATCTCACTTGTTCTAAATAAAGAAAAAAGAATCCTATAGCCTCTAGTAGGCATAGGACATTGTGAAAACATTGCCAAGTGGTTCACACTAGGAATTCTTTTTGAAAAGGTGATATTGGCTATTAAATTTCAGTTTTGTGTAGTAATTATAAATTTTTAAGGTTGATATATTTGATCAGAATAAATACTTAAAATGGAGACCTATCTAGAAGTCAATTTTCACTGTTAACCCAAATTTTGTTAGGTTAGGGATTTTCACTGAGAAAGCGAACTTTTCAAAAACATAACTTTATGTATGTTTTTTGAGAAAAGAAATTAAACCTTTTAAACAACAACAACAACAAGACATTGCTTGATGCTCTGTCTCAGGAGACAATTATATGTGTCAGTCTGCAAATATGGAGGAAATCTCTACACTTGGAAATATATCACATCTCACAGGAAAGGCTTATCACGTCCACTGCCATTTGACGCTATAGTCTCAAGGCCAAGGCTTTGCTGTCTTTAATAACAAGTAACAAAAGCTGCTGTTGAAATAAGTTCTACCAGATTCATGCTGTACTTTATAGAATGCAAAACGGCTTGACTTTAGTAAGATCCTTGTCCTTTTCATACCTTGAAATTTTTGGTGAAAATGAATGTGAATGGAACATGGTTATCTCTTTCATTTCTTTAATCCTTTCAACTTCACCCTTGGTGAGAAGGGATATTTTAGTGTATAAATGCCATGAGCATTAACAGGAGATGACCTTGTTTTTATTTTTTGTCAGTGTTAAGCTCCAAAGAAGAAAGAGTCACTGTACTCCTCTGGCAGGAACTAGAAGAGATCAAAGGACTAGCGGCTGGATAAAGCCTGGACCCTGGAGGAGAGAAAGAGAGTGGGAGCGAGGGAACCAAGGGAAAGGGACTTCCAGCTGACCCTCCAGATGTCCCGAGCCATACATGCAGTATCTTACATCAAAGACATTACATATGTTGTATTAGGTATTACACTGTCCTTGGGTTCCTAGTAAAGACATAGTTATCACATGACATGAAAGTTATGTGCATTTCTCAAACACCTGAAAGGCAAATGCTTTGGTATAACCAGGATACTATTGCATCTAAAATGAAGGCATGAAGAAAGGATTATTTCATATGATTTTCCCCAAATCATGGTAGTTCCATGGAAAGTAATGGGAAAATTGTAGAGGTTTATAGATGGGCTAAAATGTCCACCCCAATCTTCTTCAATGTCGCCAGTGCCGGCATAAAAAATACAAATGCCTAACTCGATGTTGTGATAGGTGTGCACAGAGTGAAGTGCCCAGCCCTTGCTTTTATAGCTCTATCCAGAGATGGGACAGTCAGGGTCACCTCTTTTCTAGCTGAAGGAAAGCATAACAGCATATTTTAGTCCTTGAAAACTAGTCAGATGGTTGGTATGTTGCTTTTGGAATGAAAGTCTTCAAAGTCTTCTGAATAAGAGAACATAATCTCTCATTATGCAATCTTACAAGTTCCAAGAAAACATAACACCAAATTTTAAAAGTTATATTTTTAAAAGAGATAAGACATTCCAAGTTGGGTTCTAAATCATTTCAAGTGGCCAACTTTGGCTACAGAGAATGGAAAATTGGACTTTTTGAAAATGTTTGAAAATATGAATAAATGGGCTCCGAGAGGAGGATTGGTTTTGTCACACTTATTTCAGTTTCCCTGAAGTTAGGTCTTTTCTGCTCATTTCCAGTTTTGTTAGATATTCTGGTTCAGTGAGACTATGGCGTATCTGAATTCTGTATAGGTTAAGTTCTTTCTATACCACTTGAGGTTAATTAGGTTAGTGCACGTATTTTTCTATTAATTTATTGGAAATAAATTTTAACCCAGCATATAACAATAAGATACCTAAGTGGCATTTACAGAATTCTCAGCAGAACTGAGATTATACCACTTGGAGAAATCAGTCATGCTAAAAAGTATTCAAAGCACCTGTTTCTGGAGTAGTCTATGCCCAACATTTTCATCATTGTGTACTCATCTAAGTATTTTCAATAATTTATAAATCTGAAGTCTGCAGTCATCCTGCCCCCAAAACAGTTGCTGATGTTCACAAAACAACCCACTGCTACCTGTACAGTAGAATCATGAGGTGGAGTTTAAACTCCCTCTTATTGGTCTGGATGGATGTTAATACTTCCATTACTTTACATATAGATTACTCCATAACTGAACAGGATGGAGAAAGGGGAGCCATTCTACATATTGGAAGCTTCATTTGACAGTCATAATGGAGATGCTGATGGTGACAATGCTCTCAACATTCTTCCTCATAATACCAGATGGAGGCAAACTTAAGAAACTCTCCAACTCTCTGATGAATGAGGTCTTTAAACAAATGAAAAATAAGAAAACATCTGGAAATGATATCATCCCTGCCAAATTTTCATGCTGGAGACAAAGTTAACTCATGTAATGTCTCTGTATTCTCCTCTTGAGATACAAGAATAAAAGAGAAAATGGGATATGGCTCCAGGGAGGTGGAGATCCTGAGTTTTATGTGATGATATACATCCAATGGCAGGATGTATAGCTGAAGCAGCTGCAGAGCATATGTTTTAGATAAAAGAGAGTTTTCATAAACCAACATCCATGAGAAAACTCTTATTTCTGGTTTGGAAAGAGAATAAGTTCATTTCTTAAAGGGGGGTATTTTGACATGGAGATTTCACTTCACTCTCTGCAAGGAACTTCTGTTTCATCTAGTCTCTAAAGCTTTTCTTAGAAAGTACCGTGTAAATGTACTTCACTCTGCTTTTAGACATTTTAGTTGTGGAAAGAAGCTCATCAATGGCTTAGTGACTGGAAATGAATCTGAAGTCTCCTGCTTTAGAACATATCCTTATTTAATTTCTGAGTGATGAATAGCATTTTTGAAACTGTGGAAACTACTTTGTATACTTTCTATTTGTTAGCAGATTTGAGAAGAGCCTGACTTACTGGGAACACACAGAATTTAAAATCAGAAAACCTAAGCAGAAAAGATATTTTTACCATTTTCTGATAAGTTATTGAGGCCTCTGTTTTATGATCTCCAAATAGATGTATTAATAACACTGACAAGGGCTTCGTTACAGTAATACACTATCACAGTGCCAACCAGTCCCACTCCTTCCTCCCAGTAGCTACTTTAAAAACATGTTCTGTTCCCTTTTTGATAGTACTCTGAAATTGTAAAGTGTGTTTTCTTTTGGCAAAGCGCTTTATAATTATGGTTGTCTTAATATATGTCTGATAGGTAAGTGTATTAGTCATCTCAAACCTCTAGGGAACTCTTTTCCTCTGCATCAGGTTGGGATTTATACGTGAAACTTGAAATCTTGGCACTATATGGATCTACTGATCATTGGTTTGATACAACTTCCCTTGATGTTTTATATTTTAATTTGTAGACCAAGGAGAGTAGAGAATATATGAGTATCTGAATTCTGGTAAATATTCAGCTTTAGCAATCGCTGTTAGTTTTTGAGAGTCTCATGCCCATTTGCTCAGGGGTAAACTTAATCTCATGCAAAGGTGACTACCATCTAAGTCTCTGAAATATATCCTTCAGTGATTTCTTGTATTCCTGGAATCATAGACACAGAATGACAGAGTGGAAGAAAATTTAAAGAGAGCCCACACCAATACCAATGATTTGTTAATGACATGGTGGGTTCAGAGGCATGAAGGGTCTGTGCAAAATGTCACAAGTGGCACGGCCCCATGAATTCTTGGAGTGAATGTCTACGGCATATGTGTGGCTGTGACAGCAATAGGAATGAGTCAGTAGATGTCAAGTTATTCGATATTATGTTTATATTAAGGATTTTCTTTCCTTTCAAGTTCCAGGTTTGGCCTTGAGGACTCTTAATTTCTGAGGAGAAGGACCAGGCAGCTGCTGGAATTCTAGTTGGTATGACTGTCACATCCACGCTCCTCCACATTCCTACGCCAAGAAGTGGAAAAAATATATACAAAGAATGAGAGGCAGCCTGAGAGAAGAAAATTAAGTACTTGACTAGTTTTTTCTTCTCTCTCTCTAAGCCAATAATTATTGATTGAATCATTCATGTCTTAAATCATTCATGACTGTAATGCTGTGGCAGCCTACGTAAGCAAACCAAAATCTAAGCCTACAAATGCTTCAAGGTTACAAAATCGAAACGCTAGAAACGACCAATCACAAATAGCCAACTAGGCTTTAAACTATAGCCAATCAATAATTTCCTTGGTTTGCTTCTGACTTTTCTCTATAAAAACGTTTCTTCCCCCCACCACCTCCTGTTAGGTGGAGAATTCCTAACCCCTTCCAGTTTGGCACTGCTGATTGAAATAGATTTTTGTTCAAATAAAGTCTTAAAATTACAACAACGAGAAGAATGATGTGAAGATGTGTCTCAGAAATAGACAAAAGATAATGGAAACACTGGTTTTGAGTCAGAAGACCTGAATTTGAGGTCCAGCTGTAGAGCATGTATAATCCCAGGTGGCCCCTTAAGTACCCTTAGACTCTGACCTGCAGTTTCTCCCAATGTTTACTGGAGATTTTTATTTTTACTTTTATTTCTGATGTTCTCTGCCTCTGTATCCCTGTCTCTGACTCCCTCCCTTTGATCATTCTAGAATAGAGGCTATAATTTTGGGACTTGTTGATTCTTTTCTATTTTATTTTCAGATTTCAAAACTATTTATTGATCCTACTCTTATTTTTATCTCCTTACTTCTACTCTTTTGGTGTTATTTTTCTAATTTTTTAAGTTAGATATTTAGATAATTAATATTTTCAACTTTTGTTTTTAGGTACCAAGTTAGATACCTAAGTTATTAATTTTCAGCCTTCTATCTTTTCTAACATATTTACATTAGACTTTAAATTTTCCTCTAGGTATTATTTTCATTGACTCTACAAGTTTAGACATGCTGTGTTTTCATTTTCATTCTTCATATTTTTTACAAAATTTTCAACAGCTAATATATATATGCATAATTTATAAATTAAAACTATGGAATATGATGCAGACTGAGGATCTGGTGCCTACCTTCCCTACTCACTCCATTCCCCAGCTTTTTGTGAGTTATGACTTCTATTAGTTATTCATGCATTCTTTAAAAAAAATTTTTTTTTTGAACGTTTATTTTATTTTTGGGACAGAGACACAGAGCATGAACGGGGGAGGGGCAGAGAGAGAGGGAGACACAGAATCGGAAACAGGCTCCAGGCTCTGAGCCATCAGCCCAGAGCCCGACGCGGGGCTCGAACTCATGGACCGCGAGATCGTGACCTGGCTGAAGTCGGACGCTTAACCGACTGCGCCGCCCAGGCGCCCCTCTTTAAAATTTTTTAAAATATTTATTTATTTTTGAGAGAGAGAAAGACATAGTACAAGCAGGGGAGGGGCAGAGACAGAGGGAGACACAGAATCTGAAGCAGGCTCCAGGCTCTGAGCTGTCAGCACAGAGCCCAATGAGGGGCTCGGAACTCACAAACCGCCAGATCATGACCTGAGCCGAAGTCGGATGCTTAACCGACTGAGCCACCCAGGTGCCCCTAAAATCTTACTTTTCTTAGAGCAGTCTTAGGCTTGCAACAAAACTGAGAGTAAGGTATATAGATTTCCCATAATCTCCCTCCCCACACGCTTGCGCAGCCTTACCAACATCATATTACCGTATTACCAACATCACTTATCAAAATGGTAGATTCTTTCACAAGGATGAACCTACATCAATCCATCATAATCACCCAAAGTCTGTACTTACCTTAGGGTTCACTTTTGCTTTCGTACATTCTATGAGTTTGGACAAATGTAATGTGGCACCCCTTATCGTAACACAACATTTTTCTCTGCCTTAAAAAGCCACGGTCCTCCACTTATTTATCTCCCACTCTCCACCCCTGGTAACCACTGATATTTTTGTTGTCTCCATAGTTTTTTTGCTTTTCCCAGAATGTCATATAGTTGGAATAAAATAGTATGTACCCTTTTCAGATTGGCTTCTTTCACTTAGCAATATGCATGTAAGATCCCCCATGTCTTTTTTTTTTAATGTTTATTTATTTTTGACACAGAGAAAGAGACAGAGTGTGAGCGGGGCAGGGGCAGAGAGAGAGGGAGACACAGAATCCAAAGCAGGCTCCAGGCTCCGAGCTGTCAGCAGAGCCCAATGTGGGGCTCCAGTCCACAAACTGCGATGTCATGACCTGAGCCTAAGTTGGACACTTAACTGACTGAGCCACCCAGGCACCCCGCTCCATGTGTTTTTGTGCCTTGATAGCTTATTTCTTTTTAGCACTGAATGATATTTCATTGTCTGGAAGTACCACAGTTTATCCATTCACCTACTGAAACACATCTTGGGAAATTAGGAATAAACCTGCTATAAACATCCATGTGCAGGTTTTTGTGTGAACATAAGTTTTCAGCTCCTTTGGGCAAATACCAAGGAGCACAACTGCTGGATTAAATAGTAGAACTAAGTTAGTTTTTATAAGAAACTGCCAGGCTATCTCCTAAAGTGGCTGCATCATTTTGCATACCCACCATCAATGGATGAGAGTTTTTGTTGCTCCACATTCTTGCCAACGCTTGGTGTTGTCAGTGTTGCAAATTTCGGCCGTTCTCATAGGTGTGTAGTGGTATCTCATTTAATTTGCATTTTCCTGATGACAAATGCTGTGGAGCCTCCTTTCATATGCTTATTTCCCACCTGCACACATTTGGTGAGGTGTCTCTCTCAAGGTGTTTGGCCCAATTTTTAATTGAGGTTTTTGTTTCCTTATTGTTGAGTTTTAAGAGGTTTTTAAAATATATTTTATTTTATTTTATTTTATTTTATTTATTTTTTTTTTCTGAAATTTATTGACAAATTGGTTTCCATACAACACCCAGTGCTCATCCCAAAAGATGCCCTCCTCAATACCCATCACCCACCCTCTCCTCCCTCCCACCCCCCATCAACCCTCAGTTTGTTCTCAGTTTTTAACAGTCTCTTGTGCTTTGGTTCTCTCCCATTCTAACCTCTTTTTTTTTTTTTCCTTCCCCTCCCCCATGGGTTCCTGTTCAGTTTCTCAGGATCCACATAAGAGTGAAACCATATGGTATCTGTCTTTCTCTGAATGGCTTATTTCACTTAGCATCACACTCTCCAGTTCCAACCACGTTGCTACAAAAGGCCATATTTCATTTTTTCTCATTGCCACGTAATATTCCATTGTGTATATAAACCACAATTTCTTTATCCATTCATCAGTTGATGGACATTTAGGCTCTTTCCATAATTTGGCTATTGTTGAGAGTGCTGCTATGAACATTGGGGTACAAGTGGCCCTATGCATCAGTGCTCCTGTATCCCTTGGATAAATTCCTAGCAGTGCTATTGCTGGGTCATAGGGTAGGTCTATTTTTAATTTTCTGAGGAACCTCCACACTGCTTTCCAGAGCGGCTGCACCAATTTGCATTCCCACCAACAGTGCAAGAGGGTTCCCGTTTCTCCACATCCTCTCCAGCATCTATAGTCTCCTGATTTGTTCATTTTGGCCACTCTGACTGGCGTGAGGTGATACCTGAGTGTGGTTTTGATTTGTATTTCCCTGATAAGGAGCGACGCTGAACATCTTTTCATGTGCCTGTTGGCCATCCGGATGTCTTCTTTAGAGAAGTGTCTATTCATGTTTTCTGCCCATTTCTTCACTGGGTTATTTGTTTTTTGGGTGTGGAGTTTGGTGAGCTCTTTATAGATTTTGGATACTAGCCCTTTGTCCGATATGTCATTTGCGAATATCTTTTCCCATTCCGTTGGTTGCCTTTTAGTTTTGTTGGTTGTTTCCTTTGCTGTGCAGAAGCTTTTTATCTTCATAAGGTCCCAGTAATTCACTTTTGCTTTTAATTCCCTTGCCTTTGGGGATGTGTCGAGTAAGAGATTGCTACGGCTGAGGTCAGAGAGGTCTTTTCCTGCTTTCTCCTCTAAGGTTTTGATGGTTTCCTGTCTCACATTTAGGTCCTTTATCCATTTTGAGTTTATTTTTGTGAATGGTGTGAGAAAGTGGTCTAGTTTCAACCTTCTGCATGTTGCTGTCCAGTTCTCCCAGCACCATTTGTTAAAGAGGCTGTCTTTTTTCCATTGGATGTTCTTTCCTGCTTTGTCAAAGATGAGTTGGCCATACGTTTGTGGGTCTAGTTCTGGGGTTTCTATTCTATTCCATTGGTCTATGTGGCTGTTTTGGTGCCAATACCATGCTGTCTTGATGATGACAGCTTTGTAGTAGAGGCTAAAGTCTGGGATTGTGATGCCTCCTGCTTTGGTCTTCTTCTTCAAAATTCCTTTGGCTATTCGGGGCCTTTTGTGGTTCCATATGAATTTTAGGATTGCTTGTTCTAGTTTCGAGAAGAATGCTGGTGCAATTTTGATTGGGATTGCATTGAATGTGTAGATAGCTTTGGGTAGTATTGACATTTTGACAATATTTATTTTTCCAATCCATGAGCAGGGAATGTCTTTCCATTTCTTTAAATCTTCTTCAATTTCCTTCATAAGCTTTCTATAGTTTTCAGCATACAGATCCTTTACATCTTTGGTTAGATTTATTCCTAGGTATTTTATGCTTCTTGGTGCAATTGTGAATGGGATCAGTTTCTTTATTTGTCTTTCTGTTGCTTCATTGTTAGTGTATAAGAATGCAACTGATTTCTGTACATTGATTTTGTATCCTGCAACTTTGCTGAATTCCTGTATCAGTTCTAGCAGACTTTTGGTGGAGTCTATCGGATTTTCCATGTATAATATCATGTCATCTGCAAAAAGCGAAAGCTTGACTTCATCTTTGCCAATTTGGATGCCTTTGATTTCCTTTTGTTGTCTGATTGCTGATGCTAGAACTTCCAGCACTATGTTAAACAGCAGCGGTGAGAGTGGGCATCCTTGTCGTGTTCCTGATCTCAGGGAAAAAGCTTTCAGTTTTTCCCCGTTGAGGATGATGTTAGCTGTGGGCTTTTCATAAATGGCTTTTATGATCTTTAAGTATGTTCCTTCTATCCCGACTTTCTCAAGGGTTTTTATTAAGAAAGGGTGCTGGATTTTGTCGAAGGCCTTTTCTGCATCGATTGACAGGATCATATGGTTCTTCTCTCTTTTTTTGTTAATGTGATGTATCACGTTGATTGATTTGCGAATGTTGAACCAGCCCTGCATCCCAGGAATGAATCCCACTTGATCATGGTGAATAATTCTTTTTATATGCCGTTGAATTCGATTTGCTAGTATCTTATTGAGAATTTTTGCATCCATATTCATCAGGGATATTGGCCTGTAGTTCTCTTTTTTGACTGGGTCTCTGTCTGGTTTAGGAATCAAAGTAATACTGGCTTCATAGAATGAGTCTGGAAGTTTTCCTTCCCTTTCTATTTCTTGGAATAGCTTGAGAAGGATAGGTATTATCTCTGCTTTAAACGTCTGGTAGAACTCCCCTGGGAAGCCATCTGGTCCTGGACTCTTATTTGTTGGGAGATTTTTGATAACCGATTCAATTTCTTCACTGGTTATGGGTCTGTTCAAGCTTTCTATTTCCTCCTGATTGAGTTTTGGAAGCGTGTGGGTGTTCAGGAATTTGTCCATTTCTT
This sequence comes from Prionailurus bengalensis, assembly GCF_016509475.1. NCBI lineage: Eukaryota > Metazoa > Chordata > Mammalia > Carnivora > Felidae > Prionailurus > Prionailurus bengalensis. The sequence continues at coordinate 87,776,229 of NC_057344.1, forward strand.
CCAGGTTGTCCAATTTGTTGGCATATAAGTTTTCATAGTATTCCCTGATAATTGTTTGTATCTCTGAGGGATTGGTTGTAATAATTCCATTTTCATTCATGATTTTATCTATTTGGGTCATCTCCCTTTTCTTTTTGAGAAGCCTGGCTAGAGGTTTGTCAATTTTGTTTATTTTTTCAAAAAACCAACTCTTGGTTTCGTTGATCTGCTCTACAGTTTTTTTAGTTTCTATATTGTTTATTTCTGCTCTGATCTTTATTATTTCTCTTCTTCTGCTGGGCTTAGGCTGCCTTTGCTGTTCTGCTTCTAGTTCCTTTAGGTGTGCTGTTAGATTTTGTATTTGGGATTTTTCTTGTTTCTTGAGATAGGCCTGGATTGCAATGTATTTTCCTCTCAGGACTGCCTTTGCTGCATCCCAAAGCGTTTGGATTCTTGTATTTTCATTTTCATTTGTTTCCATATATTTTTTAATTTCTTCTCTAATTGCCTGGTTGACCCACTCATTCGTTAGTAGGGTGTTATTTAACTTCCATGCTTTTGGAGGTTTTCCAGACTTTTTTCTGTGGTTGATTTCAAGCTTCATAGCATTGTGGTCTGAAAGTAAGCATGGTATAATTTCAATTCTTGTAAACTTATGAAGGGCTGTTTTGTGACCCAGTATATGATCTATCTTGGAGAATGTTCCATGTGCACTCGAGAAGAAAGTATATTCTGTTGCTTTGGGATGCAGAGTTCTAAATATATCTGTCAAGTCCATCTGATCCAATGTCTCATTCAGGGCCCTTGTTTCTTTATTGACCGTGTGTCTAGATGATCTATCCATTTCTGTAAGTGGTGTATTAAAGTCCCCTGCAATGACCACATTCTTATCAATAAGGTTGCTTATGTTTATGAGTAATTGTTTTATATATTTGGGGGCTCCGGTATTCGGTGCATAGACATTTATAATTGTTAGCTCTTCCTGATGGATAGACCCTGTAACTATTATATAATGTCCTTCTTCATCTCTTGTTACAGCCTTTAATTTAAAGTCTAGTTTGTCTGATATAAGTATGGCTACTCCAGCTTTCTTTTGGCTTCCAGTCGCATGATAAATAGTTCTCCATCCCCTCACTCTCAATCTAAAGGTGTCCTCAGGTCTAAAATGAGTCTCTTGTAGACAGCAAATAGATGGGTCTTGTTTTTTTATCCATTCTGATACCCTATGTCTTTTGGTTGGTGCATTTAATCCATTTACATTCAGTGTTATAATAGAAAGATACGGGTTTAGAGTCATTGTGATGTCTGTATGTTTTATGCTTATAGTGATGTCTCTGGGACTTTGTCTCACAGGGTCCCCCTTAGGATCTCTTGTAGGGCTGGTTTAGTGGTGACAAATTCCTTCAGTTTTTGTTTGTTTGGGAAGACCTTTATCTCTCCTTCTATTCTAAATGACAGACTTGCTGGATAAAGGATTCTTGGCTGCATATTTTTTCTGTCTAGCACCCTGAAAATCTCGTGCCAATTCTTTCTGGCCTGCCAAGTTTCAAAAGAGAGATCAGTCAGGAGTCTTATAGGTCTCCCTTTATATGTGAGGGCACGTTTGCCCCTTGCTGCTTTCAGAATTTTCTCTTTATCCTTGTATTTTGCCAGTTTCACTATGATATGTCGTGCAGAAGATCGATTCAAGTTACGTCTGAAGGGAGTTCTCTGTGCCTCTTGGATTTCAATGCCTTTTTCCTTCCCCAGTTCAGGGAAGTTCTCAGCTATTATTTCTTCAAGTACCCCTTCAGCACCTTTCCCTCTCTCTTCCTCCTCTGGGATACCAATTATGCGTATATTATTTCTTTTTAGTGTATCACTTAATTCTCTAATTTTCCCCTCATACTCCTGGATTTTTTTATCTCTCTTTTTCTCAGCTTCCTCTTTTTCCATAACTTTATCTTCTAGTTCACCTATTCTCTCCTCTGCCTCTTCAAGCCGAGCTGTGGTGGTTTCCATTTTGTTATGCATTTCGTTTAAAGCGTTTTTCAGCTCCTCGTGACTGTTCCTTAGTCCCTTGATCTCTGTAGCAAGAGATTCTCTGCTGTCCTGTATACTGTTTTCAAGCCCAGCGATTAATTTTATGACTATTATTCTAAATTCACTTTCTGTTATATTATTTAAATCCTTTTTGATCAGCTCATTAGCTGTTGTTATTTCCTGGAGATTCTTCTGAGGGGAGTTCTTCCGCTTGGTCATTTTGGATAGTCCCTGGCGTGGTGAAGACCTGCAGGGCACTTCCCCTGTGCTGTGGTGTATAACTGGAGTTGGTGGGCGGGGCCGCAGTCAGACCTGATGTCTGCCCCCAGCCCACCGCTGGGGCCACAGTCAGACTGGTGTGTGCCTTCTCTTCCCCTCTCCTAGGGGTGGAATTCACTGTGGGGTGGTGTGGCTCGTCTGGGCTACTTGCACCCTGCCAGGCTTGTGATGCTGGGGATCTGGCGTATTAGCTGGGGTGGGTAGGCAAGGTGCTCGGGGGCAGGAGGGGCAGGCTTAGCTCGCTTCTCCTTAGGTGATCCACTTCAGGAGGGGCCCTGTGGCAGCGGGAGGGAGTCAGATCTGCTGCCGGAGGTTTGGCTCCGCAGAAGCGCAGAGTTGGGTGTTTGCGCGGAGTGAGCAAGTTCCCTGGCAGGAACCGGTTCCCTTTGGGATTTCGGCTGGGGGATGGGCGGGGGAGATGGCGCTGGCGAGCGCCTTTGTTCCCCACCAAACTGAGCTCTGTTGTCAGGGGGCTCAGCAGCTCTCCCTCCCTTTGTCCTCCAGCCTTCCCGCTTTCCGAGCAGAGCTGTTAATTTATGACCTCCCAGACGCTAAGTCGCGCTTGCTGTCGGAACACAGTCTGCCCGGTCCCTCCGCTTTTGCAAGCCAGACTCGGGGGCTCTGCTTGGCCGGCGAGCCGCCCCTCCGCCCCGGCTCCCTCCCGCCAGTCCGTGGAGCGCGCACCGCCTCGCCGCCCTTCCTACCCTCTTCTGTGGGCCTCTCGTCTGCGTTTGGCTCCGGCGACTCCGTTCTGCTAATCCTCTGGCGGTTTTCTGGGTTATTTAGGCAGGTGTAGATGGAATCTAAGTGATCAGCAGGACGTGCGGTGAGCCCAGCGTCCTCCTAAGCCGCCATCTTGCCGCAACTCCTAAAATATATTTTAGATAGCACTCTTTTATCAGAGGTATATTTTGCAAGTATTTTCTCCCAGTCTATAGTTTGTCTTCTAATTCTTTTCTATTGCCTTTCATAGAGTGGAAATTTGTAATTTTAAGGAAGTCCAGCTTATCAATTCTCTCTTTCATGTCTTTAGTGCTATATCTAAATAGTCATCCCCATACCCAAGGTCATCTAGATGTCTTCCTATGTTATCTTCTAGGAATCTTATAGTTCTGCATTTTACATGTAGGTCTATAATCAATTTTGAGTTAATTTTTATAAAGGGTGTAAAGTCTGTGTCTAATTCCTCTCTCTCTCTCTCTCTCTCTTTCTTTTTTTTTTTTTCTTTGTACATAGAAAAATATCTGGCTGTTCCAGCATCATTTGTTGAAGAGACTATCTTTGTATTTTTTGTCAAAGATCAGTTGACTATATTTATGGTGATCTATTTTGGGCTTTCTACTCTGTTCTCTTCATCTATTTGTCTATTGTTTCACCAATAACTCACTCTCTTAATTACTGAGGTTTTATCGTAAGTCTAGAAGTTGAGTAGTCTCAGTCCTTCAACTGTTTTCTTTTTTATATTGGATGGGCTACCTAGATCTTTTGCCTCTCCAGAAAACCATTAGTTTGTTGTTATCCATAAAATAACTTGCTGTGATTTTGACCAGGATTATGCTGGATCTATAGATAAATTTGGGAAGAAATGACATTTGACAATATTAAGTTTTTCCATCTTTGAATATGGAATTTCTTTCCAATTATTTAGTTCTTTGATTTTGTTCACAAGAGTTTTATAGTCTTGCTCATATATATCTTGTACATATTTTGTTAGATTTATATAGAAGTTTTTATTTTGGGGGATGCTAATATAAATGGTATTATGTTTTTAATTTCATATTCCGGATATTCATTGTTAGTATATAGGAAAGCAACCAACTTTTATATATTAACCTTGTATCCTGCCATCTTGCTATAATCACTTATTCATTCCAGATTTTTGTTGATTCCTTTGGAATTTTTTACACAATTGTGTTATCTGTGAACAAAGACAATTTTGTATCTTTTTTCTTAATCTGGATACCTTTTACTGCTCTTTCTTCCCTCCTTTCATTAGCGAGGGCATCCAAGGTGATGTAGAAAAGGAGAAAAGGAGTGGTGAGAGGGTCTATTGTTTGTTTTTTTATGTAAATATGAGCAGATCTGAATACCTTTTCTTAATTTCCCTTTTTCTTACACAAAAGGGAACATATCCTGTATACTTCCTTTCCTTGTTCTAGACACTGTGCCTTATTGATAGAAAGTGTCCTAGAGCCTCAAGGAGGGCACTTGTTGGGATGAGCACAGGGTGTTATATGTAAGTGATGAATCACTAAAATCTCCTGAAATCATTTACACTATATATTAACTAACGTGGATTTAAATAAAATTAAAAAAGTAAAAGAGCACCTAAGGAAGAAGATTCTAGTCAAAAAGGAGTGGGAAGACGTATAGGGTCCCAATAATTTGGCAAACTAGTTAAAATTAAACTTTTAGTTATAAACTTGCTTGAACATACTTTATAAACAATGGATTAAATCTTAATTGTTAAAAAAAAAAAGTGTCCTAGAAATTTCATTCTTATGATGGCTACAAAATATTCCATTGTGAGCAAGAACCAAAAATTGTTTCTCTAGTATTCTGTTGAGGGACAGGCATTATTTCCTCTCTGTTGCTATTGTAATCATTGTTGTAATGAATAACTTTGCATATATGTCATTTTGTACATAGCATAGATGTATGCTAAGAGAAATTCCCAGGAAAGAATTGCTGGGCCAATGAATAGATGCATATCTATTTTGATTAGCATTATCAAATTGCCATCCACAGGGGAATTGTTTTGTACTATCACCATCAGAGTATGAGAACGTCTATTTCCTAATAGTTTTATCAACAGGCTAGAGTTTTAGAATTTCTGAAGATTGAAATATACTCTTAAATTTTTTTTAGATAGATGGTGGGGAGAAGCAGATGGAGAGGGCGAGATCTTAAGCAGTCTCCAAGATCAGTGCCGGGCTCAACATGGGGCTTGATCTCATGACCCCTGAGATCATGACCTGAGCCGAAATCAACAATCAGGCACTGAACTAACTGAGCCATCCAGGTGCCCTGAAATATACTGTTAATATTTATTAAAAGTTCTTGTTCTTTGGGCATTTAGAAGTGTTTAATTTCCCAATATATATGGATATTTGTTTTTCACATGTTTATTGGTTACTGATTTCTAATTTGATTGCATTTTGAGTCCGTAAACATGATCCGTATTATACCATTTCTTTGAAAATTGTTAAGACTTGCTTTCTGGACAAGCACATGGTCAACATTTGTAGATGTTTCGTTTGTGCTTGAGAAGAATGTATGTTCTGTGATTGTTGGGTTTGGAGTTCTCTCTCTGTCCAATTAGATCACGCTTGTTACTTCTTCTATTCAAATATTTTATATCTTTTTTTGACTTCTTTTCATCTGCTTGACTTATTATTGAGAGATGAGTGTTGAAATCTTCTATTACAACAGTAGATTTCTCAATTTCAGCCACTAGTTCTATCATTTTTATATTGTAAGGCAATTATTTTAGGTACATCTTTCTATTGTTTAATAATACGTTTTGCATTAAAAATATTTTAAAAATATAAGTAAAAATGTAAAAACTACAAAAACACACAGAATAAACATTGCTTTCATGTAATTATACCACTCCAAAGTAACTGCTGCTTATTTAATATGATGATGTGTTTCTCTTTCTGTATCTTTGTAATGATATTTATTATATAGAGAGACCCATATGCAAGGAGGCATTCATGCTCCACTATCCCAAGTGAAGAATTTCCAGGCAAGTGGTTTGTTCAACCCCTTAGTACAGATGTGGATGCTCTTCCCTCTCATCCCATTGGATGTTCAGAAGTCACTTTGGTTTTATTTTGATCATAATGAATGCTAAAAGAAAATATTCTTATAGAGTAGAACTGACAGGAGTTGATGATGGAGTAGTTGGTAGGGGTGTGAAAAATAAGAATCTGAGAAAACATCTAGATTTTTGTTAGAAATAGCAGTGCTATTTACCAGGACAAAGAACGCATGAGAGAAACAGGTTTACAGAGGTTGTAAATTAAGAATTCTGTTTTGGATATATTAACTTTAAGATTCCTATTGGATATTCTAGTGGAGATAACAAGCAGACAGTTGGATTATGTAAATATTGGTTTCAGGGAAGAAATATATATGGATACATAATTTCAGGAGTCATTAGTATAGAAACAATATTAAGTCCATGGGTATAGATGAAATCACCTATAAAGAACAAATACTTGGCGTATGGCATTAAAGTTAGGATTAGAAAAAAAAGGCAAGAAAAGAAACCAGCACAGGAGACTCAGAGATGAATTCAATCAAGTAGTAGATAAGTCAGAAGGGTATAGATACCAGAGAAGAGCTCTAAATAGGAGAAGATACACATGATCATTTAAACTTTATGAATGTGGGGGTGGGAATTAGTATCTGAATCAAGGGGATAGGATTCACTACATCCAGATAGAGGGGCATATCTTTGATTGCCAGAGGAAAGGAAAAGGGGAGAAGTGAGTGTAGAGACAGATAATGTTGTAGATTTGGGAGAAGAAATTTTGCTTTATGATTTCTTTTTTTAATTTTACTATCATTATTTTTTTTCTGTGAAGTAGAAGATGAGGTTAGCTAGAGGAAGGGTACGTTGGGGAAATGGTTGTTAGAGTTTTGATGATAGTGGAAAAAACACTACCAGAAAGATTATGCCAATTTGTATTCCATTTATGGTACAAGAATGTCTATTACACCTACCGTTGTCAACATTGGGTATTATCATTTAAAAAATAAGTAAACTTCTCATTTAAATGGGATTAAAATGATGCTGTATTTGAAACAGAGTTCATTTCTTTGCTTACTAATAAGAGAGAACATTTTTTAAACTTGGGAGTTTTATATATATACTTATAAAATATATAACTATTTAAAATGTATATGAAGGGTATTAGCCCTCTGCCTGCTCTATATGTTTCAAATATTTTCACATTTTGTTTCCTGATTTTAATTTTGTTCAAGGTGCTTATTAGAGAATACAAATGTTTTTAAATTTTTATGTATTTTTAAATTATTTATCATAGCTCTTTGGAATATTCTCCAATTTATGCTTAGAAAGAACAGTCCCCTCATAAGAACAGATACATTCATCTATAACTTCCTGAAATTCTTGATGACTTTATTTTTTATGTATAAACATTATATCTATCCTAGACTTATCTGGAAATAAAATGTGATGTATTGCTTTAACTTTATTTTTCTCGTAAATTGCCAAACGATTGTCTCAATATGACTTATTGAATGATATATTTTCTTCCACTAAGTTAAATTAATAAAATTAATATTTGTGGAATAATTGTTGTTGGCAGGCTTTGTGCCAAATACTTTATAGACATTGTCTCATTTATCTTCAGAACAAACTCTTTGGTTGTAATATTATTGCACCCATTATAAAGTAAAAGACAGAGGCTACAGTTGGGGAGTCCCCAAGACTCCCTTAGTTTCAGTGATAGACTAGAAGCACTCACAGACCTTATAAAAGCTGTTAGACACATGGTGATGGTTTCTTCCAGAAAAGGGAAGGGGAAAGTAAGGTAGAATTCAGAAGATGCCAGGTACAAACTTGAAGCTATCCCCCTGCATGGAGTCATATGGGCAGAGTTTGTTTCTCCCAGCAATGCTGTGTGGCAACATGCGTGGTACCAGAGAATCTCACCTGAGCCTCGGTGTTTAGGGTTCTTATTCAGAGTCAATCATGTAGATAAAGCTGACTTCCTACACAGCCGACCTTACTTTCCAGCCCCTCCAGAGGTCAAGTTGATACTGCATGACCCAAGGCCCCCACCATAAATCACATAGTTAACATAGATTATTTGGCATGGCCCCACATCTTCAAGTAAGCCAAGACACTCTTACCAGGCAGGACATCTCACAGAGTAACTTCTAGAAGCTGGGCAAGGTAAACCCTATATTGTCCTGAGACTTAGAAAAGGAAATACTTTCCTTTAGGTAATCCAACCAACTTGCAGTGGAATCAAAATTTAAATCTGGGTCTTTTCGAGTTCTAGAACCTGAGGTCTTAGTCACTAGAATTTATAACTTTCGTAACACAATAAAGCGATTGCTGAGAACGGAAGAGCTAAGGGCCATTTTAGTAGGTGAAGTAAATAGGCAGTAGGATTAGATGTTTGGGGGGTGATTTTTGTTTTTGTTTTGTTTTGTTTTGTTTTTGGTATGTGCTGCTTTCTCATGTAGCTAGATCACCAGTTTTATCATTTACTAAATTTCAATAAATAATTATCTCTTTAGTTTTAGTATTCTGTTCATTGTCATCACTATTTGTTCTTGTGCAAACCCATACTGCCTTAATTGTTATAACTTTGTGATATGCTTTAGTATCTGATGGAGTAAGTCAGCAGCTCCCTTCTCTTTTTACCCCTAAAATTTGTCACCAATTTTCATCCATTTATTTTCTAACATCTCAGAGTCATTTTCTTAATGTCCAACTTCTTTGGGATTTCATTTTAATTACATACTGCTCGTTGATGAATCTGGGGAAAACTCAGATATTTACATTATGGCTTCTTTCAATCCAGAAAAAATAATATTTATTTATTTATTAAGTTTATGTATTTATTTTGAGAGAGAGAAAGCATGAGTCAGGGAAGGGCAGAGAAAGAGGGAGAAAGAGAGAATCCCAGGCCCTGCACTGTCAGCACTGAGCCCCATGTGGGGCTTGAACTCATGAACTGTGAGATCATGATCTGAGCCAAAGTTGGACGCTTAACCAACTGAGCCATCCAGGCACCCCGACATTTATTTTTGTTTATTTAAAACTTGTTTAAATAATTTCAGCAAGGTTTTATACTGTCTAATGCAATTTTTATTAATTTCATTCCTTCATAATTCACTTTTTTATTGTGAATATTTTGAACTGTACTGGGGGCAGTGACTTTGAGTTGATGCCCAGAATGCATTCTCCCCTTCTTCTTTAAAAGAACTTTTGATTTTTAGTTGGACACATCGTCACCTTGAATAAAGATATTTCTCAGCCCCCTTTGGCATTAGTTGTAGCCACGTGAGTAAGTTGTGACCAATGGCATATAAGCAGACATATTTTGTGTGACTGGGCAGTGGTTCTATAAGGGAAGGTATATGTCTTTCTTTGTTTCTTCCTTCTTTCTGACTGGAATTCAATGACTCCTAGATGCAGGAGCCATGAGGATATTCCCTAGTGAAGGCAGAGTAGAAAGCTCCAAGAAGCCGACTCCCTAATGATTTTGTAGAATTGCCATCTACCTCCATATCCTTTACATGAGAGAATAATCTTTGCATATTTAAGCCATTGTTTATTGCAGTTGTTTTAGCATTTGGAGCAAAACACAACTGCTATAGTGTTTTTCCTTTTTCTTTTTTTGCTCAGGTTTTTAAGTTAATTTTGCTGAGTTTTATATGTTGAGCAATAAAGCCACATGCAAATAAAATAACTTTTTCTTCTCCTTTGCAGTCTATACCTCATTAGCTAGAAATTTCAGCACGATGCTATGTAAGAATGACAAAAGAGGCATTCTTCTCTTATTCTTGACTTTAATAGGAATTCTGTTGCAGTTTTATTATTAAGTATGGTGTTCGCTGTGGAGATTCTTCAAATTTAAAAGGGGGATAATAATATCTATTTTATAGAATTATTACAAAGGTCAAATGCACTAATAAATGTAAAAATGCCATGTAACTGTTGAAAGCTATACCACATTTGGCATAAAGATGCAGTCAGCAAATATTTTCAGTGTTAGTGTTTTTAATAATTAATAACTTTAATGCCATGAAGAAAAGAATTGGGTACTCCATAAAATATCTCTTTGGTGCCACTGTACAGAAATAAGCTGGGTCTAATGGATCATTAAAAAGCTTTTTATGTCTTAATATTAGGGCCAAAAATTAGAAAAGAAATAGCTGCTCCCCATTACAAAGAAAAGTGATAAATAGAGATTGAAGTTTTGAAAAGAAATAATAATTTCAAAGTAGGGATAGTTCTCAAGGAATGAGACTTATGTTTGGAAAGTATTCTTAACTCTGTTTTATGAGGTTGATTGATGGATGGTCAATTTACCTCAGTTACCAACCAAAGTATTAGGTCACCGCATATGTAATTTAGTCCTAAAGAAAGGCTTCTCCTCATATGTTCTTCCTCCCACAACTGCCCTCAGAACATGTCCACTGTGGAGTTACATAGGTCCTTTCACCTTGTCACATTTCCAGTCTGTTCTTAGAGAAATTAGTTCTGTGTAGTTGCTATTTTTTTTTTTTTGTGGAAGCAAGGTGTGACTTAAAAACATCTTTTGCTGTACCTCAAAAATGTTCTTTTTATTTTTAATGTTCCATAGCAGATATGTTCCTTTTAAAATTAGTCCATTTTGCTCCTTGCAATTAGTTCCAGAAAAGATCTGTGAGGGGACAAATTAAATCTGTTGACTTAAAATACCTTTTGGTTGTTACCCATTGATCTCAGCTCTGAAGTAGCTGAAACCTATGATATGGCAGCCTGACATTTAATACATTGGATATAATTTAAGCTTAATAACACTATATATTGTTTTGCTTTTCCTAATGAGAAAAATACTTAACTTTAAAATACTATATATAAAAACCTTTGATAAGTTAAATATAGAACTACCCTATGATTCAGCAATTGCACTACTAGGCATTTACCCAAAGGATACAAAAATACTGATTTGAAGGGATACATTCACCCCAGTATTTATAGCAGCATTATCAGCAATAGCCAAATTATGGAAAGAGCCTAAATGTCCACCAACTGATGAATAGATAAAGAAAATGTGGTATATATACAATGGAATGTTAGTCAATGGAAAGGATGAAATCTTGCCATTTGCAATGACATGGATGGATCTACAGTGTATTATGCTAAGCAAAATAAATCAATCAGAGAAAGACAAATACCAAATGATTTCACTTCTATGTGGAATTTAAGAAACAAAACAAATATACAGGGGGGGAAAGAGGAAAACCAAGAAACCAACTCAACTATACAGAACAAATCGATGATTTCCAGAGACAAGGTGGGCAGGGTGGTGGCGGTGGTAATGGGTTAAGTAGGTGACGGAAAGTTAGGAGGGCACTTGTGATGAGCACTGGGTGTTATACATAAGTGTTGAATCACTAAATTCTACACCGGAAACTAATATTACACTGTCTGTTATTTAAATAAAAATTTAGAAGAAAAAAAAAAGAGTTGTCCCAAGTTCCTCATTAAAGCAATAAATTTTCTTATATATGGGTAACATAAAATAAAACAAAATAAAATAAAAGTCTTTTATTATATACATACAAAAGTAAAATTTGAGATAATTATCTGGAAAATTAAAACAAAGTAAATCAATCAATAAGTGAAATACCCACGTGGAATTTTTCATATTGCCTATATGAATTCTTCTCTTTTTAATTTTCTGAATAACCGTCCCCCAAAATGTGTTTATTATAATATTCATCTAACATCAACATTTACTAAATATCTATTAAGCACCTTGGACTATGACATATGGTGATAATAATAATAAACATTAATATAAGTTTTTATAGGCTTCCTTCTTTTGTATGATTTCATTATCATAGAAATCATTTGATGTAGGAAAAAAATATCACATCTGAGAAAACTGAGACACAGAGAGCTAGAGCATTTTATAGAGCACATCACATCAGATCAGTCCTATGACTTCTAATTTGAACCCAGAATTTCTGGCTATAATTTTAGAAATTTCCTTTAATCTTTACCTGCCTTTATCATTTGACTTCAAGCCTGCTTTTTGAAAATAATATGCAATAACTAACACTTAATGAATGTAAATTGTGTTGGATGCTGTTCTAAGTGCACTAGCTGTATTAATGCATTTAATTTTTATTACCTCTCTTTGTGGTAAGTGCTGTAATTAGGCCTGTTTGCATAAACTGGGGTCCAGTGAGGTTGAATAATTTGCCCAATGTTGACATAGCTAAGTGCTTAGTAGAATTGGGATTTGAACCCAGACCTATAGGCTAGAGAACCCAGTCTTTTAATCACAAAGGTACTGTGTTTCTTCTAGAGCAAATCCTTCATTCTCTCCTTGTTCATGTTAATTTTGCCTGATTGACCCCCTCCTTGTAGCAGGTTAAACTTGCATTAGAAATAATATCTATTTGTTTTTATTTGGGTTTACTTATCCTATGTCTAGAGAAAACTGGAAAGTGCTCCCCCCTTTTTCCCCTAGATTCTAAATTACAAAAAGAGACTATATACTGGTTTTTCACAGATGTAGTAAGTTTGCACACACAGAGGTAGACATTTGCAAAATTGTTTGATTCCTCAGGCCGACCTGTTCTTTGCTGCTGTGTTAGTGGAAATAAATGGTTGGTACTGAATTTTAAAGTCCACCTGTGCGCAGAAACATTGTGTAGATTCATCCCACATCCAACTATTCTTGGGCTCACTTTTATTGCTTTCCTTGGAAGTGCCTCCAGTGTTTTACAACTATTACACATCGTGATATTCAGAACTGACCAGAGCTTTCTAGGTGAAATTCTGTTCAGTATCATGATTCCTCTGAGCTTACAGGAAAATTACATAAGCGTTTCTTTTTTTTCATCCGTTTCTGTATTGTAATACAAGCCCATATATCATCTGCTATCCACTCTTTCTTCAGGTCTTTTTTTGTCATTACTGCCTTCCAGGTGTTTGGGATTATTTTACCTGAGATAAATTAAGTTTGCTCTGTCTGCAGCAGGATATTATTGTGCTATTTTCTTCCTCTTTCTCAGCATGACTTCCAAATTTAGAATCACTTTTAAATAGATGTTCTGATTACCTTTTTTCCACATCATAAAGAAATGTAATATAAAGCAGTAACTATGATTGACTTATTAGTATAGCTACTTTATTATTTGGCTTTGGCTATTAGATATGTTTTGTTTGTTTCTGAACAATTTGAATCACAATTTTTTGTTGTTGTTGTTAACTGAACACCTATTATGTACAAGGCATGTTACTATGAGGAAATAAACATGACTATAGAGCCCACAGTTTCTCTGTCACTTACCATACATGTGACCAGATCCTCAACATCTTCAAATGCTAAATGGCATGAAGCCTATGTTATAGGATTGTTCTGAACACTAAGATGAATTTGTGAAATCTGCTGGCATATATGAAGCTTGAACAAATACCTACTACTCTTTCAATATCAACTGTGTCACCGGCACTCTATGCACAATCAGTCTTCAAAAAAATAGGTGAAGTTAATTTTATACCTGCTTTTACAGATACTGTGTGTGAGATTAACTACTTGGCCTAGGTCACTTAGCTAGTGAGTAGCTGGGTTAAGATTAATTAGGACTTCTGTCTATCTGACTCTAGAGAACATGTAGATTCACTGTACTGGACCACCTCACAATTTAACGAGTAGCATAAAAATCTATTATGTAACCAGAAAGGGTAGCCTCTACTCCAAAGCTATAATCATCAAGACAGCATGGTATTGGCACACACACAGACACATAGACCAATGGAATAGAATAGAGACTCCAGAACTGGACCCACAAATGTATGGCCAACTAATCTTTGACAAAGTAGGAAAGAATATCCAATGGAAAAAAGACAGTCTCTTTAACAAATGGTGCTGGGAGAACTGGACAGTAACATGCAGAAGGATGAAACTAGACCACTTTCTCACACCATTCACAAAAACAAACTCAAAATGGATAAAGGACCTGAATGTGAGACAGGAAACCATCAAAACCCTAGAGGAGAAAGCAGGAAAAAACCTCTCTGACCTCATCCACAGCAACTTCTTACTCGACACATCTCCAAAGGCAAGGGAATTAAAAGCAAAATTGAACTATTGGGACATCAACAAGATAAAAAGCTTCTGCACTGCAAAACAATCAACAAAACTAAAAGGCAACCAACAGAATGGGAAAAGATATTTGCAAATGACATATTGGATAAAGGGCTAGTATCCAAAATCTATAAAGAACTCACCAAAATCCACACCTGAGAAACAAATAATCCAGTGAAGAAATGGGCAGAAGACATGAATAGACACTTTTCTAAAGAAGACATCCAGGTGACCAACAGGCACATGAAAAGATGCTCAACGTCACTCCTCATCAGGGAAATACAAATCAAAACCACACTGAGATACCACCTCATGCCAGAGTGGCTAAAATGAACAAATCAGGAGACTATAGATGCTGGTGAGGATGTGGAGAAATGGGAACCCTCTTGCACTGTTGGTGGGAATGCAAACTGGTGCAGCCACTCTGGAAAACAGTGTGGAGGTTCCTCAAAAAATTAAAAATAGACCTACCCTATGACCCAGCAATAGTACTTCTAGGAATTTACCCAAGGGATACAGGAGTGCTGATGCATAGGGGCTCTTGCACCCCAATGTTTATAGCAGCACTTTCAACAATAGCCAAATTATGGAAAGAGCCTAAATGTCCAGCAACTGATAAATGGATAAAGAAGATGTGGTTTTACCATAAGAGACTCTTAAAAACTGAGAATAAACTGAGGGTTGATGGGGAGTGGGAGGGAGGGGAGGGTGGGTGATGGGAATTGAGGAGGACACCTGTTGGAAGGAGCCTAGGTATTGTTTGGAAACCAATTTGACAATAAATTTCATATTAAAAAAAGAAAATGTGGTTATATATATACAATGGAATACTACTTGGCATGAGAAAGAATGAAATCTGGCCATTTCTAGTAATGTGGATGGAACTGGAGAGTATTATGCTAAGTGAAATAAGTCAGGCAAAGACAGATAC
This sequence comes from Prionailurus bengalensis, assembly GCF_016509475.1. Lineage (NCBI taxonomy): Eukaryota > Metazoa > Chordata > Mammalia > Carnivora > Felidae > Prionailurus > Prionailurus bengalensis. Next base: position 87,791,298 of record NC_057344.1, read on the forward strand.
CATATGTTTTCACTCTTATGTGGATCTTGAGAAACTTAACGGAAGGCCCGGGGGGAGGGGAAGGGGGGGGGAAAGATTACAGAAAAGGAAGGAGGCAAACCATAAGAAATTCTTAAGGACTGAGAACAAACTGAGGGTTGATGGGGGCTGGGGAAGAGGGGAAAGTGGGTGATAGGCATTGAGGAGGGCACCTGTTGGGATGAGCACTGGGTGTTGTATGGAAACCAATTTGACAATAAATTATATATTTAAAAAATCTCAAAAAAAAATCTTAAAAGAAATAAACTTATGTGTGCAAGCATAAAAAAATGTTGAAAAGGGTAGTCTGAGTAGTGGTATTAATGGGCCATATTTGATCTTTTTTGTGTATTTTTTATCAATAAAAATAAAAGAAAAAAACCCTACAGTTAGAAGGTGAACTTCAAATAAAAAGCCATGTATCAATTAGTACGTACATATTAGAACTAAAATTCCTCACCATCTAGGCCCAGGATTGACAATCTCTTTCTCTAAAATTCCAGCCAGTAAGTCTTTTAGGCAATTACTCAGTTTTACCATTATAGTACAGAAACAGCCCTGGACAATATGTAAACACATGCTCCAATAAAACTTACTTACGGACACAAATGTGAATTTTATATAATTTCTACATGTCATGAAACACTATTATTCTAAAAAAAAATGAGTAGCATAAAAATCTATTATGTAACCAGAAAGGATAAGTGCCATAATCCCAGTATAAACGTAATACTATCTGGGTAGGAGAAAAACGAGATTGTTCAGTTAGTCGTTCATGGAAAGATTGGTGACATTTTCTCTGGGCCTTGACTGAGAAATAGAATTTGGATGTGAATGAGAGGAGATGCATTCCCCGGCACAAGAGCCAATATTAGTAGTTACGAAGTGACAGAAGTGATAGGTCATTGATGGGCAATAGATTCTGATGTGTGTTTTTTTTTAACCAGGATTTAAAAGAGTAATGGGAAATGAAATTGCAAATTTAGCATTGCTGTAAGGAGATTTATCATGGCAAAATGTGAAATGGATTAAAAATAGGAGAGATTAGAGACAAGGGCATTTACTGGGGTGCCATTTTAATACTACAATTCAGGGGTAATGATCTGAAATAGGGTATTGGCATATGGAATGGAGAAAGAAAGGAAAACAAAATGTAAATATATGTCATTAGGGAGAGTTTACTGGATTTGACAAGCAAATGTCTAAGAAGAAGACAGAGGAGTAAAGAAAGCTTACAAATTGCTTGGGTGCGTGGTGCTCCCATTAGAAACGAAATGGGTGTATTTGCTCTTAGACACATTGAGTATGAAGGCTTGGTGGGTTTTACTATCAAATATGGATGTGATGTGCGGCAGTATTTTGGGAACATAGAGCTAGAACTTAGGGGAGATATTAGAATTGGTGATGAGAATTGGAGCTATAAGATTGGATGAAATTTTAGAAGTAAAAATTATATGAGCAAAAGGAAACGAAACCATGTTAGCTCTCAGAGTAGTATGTATCATTCTGGAAAGGAGTTCAAGAAGATACTGACCATGTACTACGTACCTGACTTTGTGTTATATGCTTTTGTGTATATTTTGAATATTGCATTCTTCCATTTATATGAAGTTTTATGTTAGGCAAAACTAATCTATGGTAAAAAAAAAAACAGTCAGAACAATACTTGCCTCTATGTATATAGGGTGGAAGTTGACTACAGAAGGGCACAAGGGAACTTACTGGGTTGATGGATTGTGGTTTCGGCTACTTGGAAGTATGCACTTCTGACAACTTCTCAAATGATAAATTTAAGATTTCTATATTTCACATAACATAGAATCTTAACTTCAAAACAAAACAGAATAAAAAATTGTATAGAAAGGTTTTAGAGTGATGGATAATAGTTAATATCTACAACATACTTTGAAATGTACCAAAACATAAGCAGGATTAATGAAATAGCTGGATCGATATATGATAAGGTAATTCTAAAAAAATGTAAACAACTCTAGAGGCTGGAGGGTAAATATATAGGTGAATATCATATAATTCTTTCAGCTTTACTATAGGTTTGAAAATGCTCATACTTAAATGTTGGATAAAAGACTGTCCAAGTAGTGTAACTACTATGTTGTTCATGTGGTCAATCCCTTAGCAAATCAAATGCCTACCATGTGCCAGGCCCTTGTTTCATAGGTACTTCCTTAAAAACCAGAATCTTTACTCATGGATAGATTGGCAGTTTGTTTTCACACCTTTTGAGCTATCTCAGTAAATTGCATGGATGGATAAATTGAGCCAAATGGTAAGGACAATGGAGATAAAAGATGGAGGATATTTAAATAGGACATAAGTGCTGAGGATAAAGCCTGAAACTTGTGATCTTACTAAAATCTATAGTTCAGGGGTTCCTGGGTAGCTCAGTCGGTCAAGTGTCTGACTTTGGCTCAGGTCATGATCTCCTGGTCTGTGAGTTCGAGCCCCGCGTTGGGCTCTGTGCTAACAGCTCAAAGGTTGGAGCCTGCTTCAGATTCTGTGTCTCCCTCTCTCTCTGCCTCTCCCCCCTCTCATGCTCTGTCTCTCTCTCTCTCTCTGTCAAAAATAAATAAACATTAAAATAAATTTTAAATCTATAGTTCAGAGATGAAGATAAAATTGTCTAAATAAACTATATGCTTATTCATTGATTCATAGGTCATCCAATGTAAAAATATTCGAACTGCAGAGAGATCTTAACTTTTGTTGATATCTAGCTTTCAGATTTGCAAATAAAATTTCACTTCATAAAAAAGAAACTCTCCATAAAAACAAAGCATTTTGCAATAAAGTGTCTTCTATTAAATTCAAAAGAATAAAAGTCAGTGATCTTTATGATTAATCTGATTCACTTCAGATCCCACTAAAAGTAAATATAAACAATTGAAAAGAATATGGAGTAAGGTGGTATTATCTTCAGAATTGAAAGATGTATCAATTAGTTTGGGAAATATACAAAGTTTTGCAAATCTGATAGTATTTTTGTATTAAGCAATGTGATTGATTTTCACAGTATTAATTCAATGGAATGATATAAATTTATCTTTATGTACTACATGAATCATTTATAAATTATTTGATATCTTCAAGTAGATAAGTTTGGGTTTTAATGATAGAGTGTATGTACATTTTCAATTGATATTAACTTTTTACCTTCCTTCCCAAGCAGTTTTGAATGTATTCAATTATTCTGGTGCCGATCTATGGACTCTGATTGATTTAGCATCTTAAATCTCTCTACAGATGGAGAGGCTTTATTGGAGAAATATCTAAGCACTGGGTTGAGGGTCACTGGGCTTTATCTTTGTCACTAATTAGATATGTGTTCTTGCACAAAGCATTTAACACCTCCAGGCTTCATTTTCTTTATTTGAAATTGAGGAATTTGAACAAGTTGACTTTAATGTATTTTATGAATTTTTAAGTTTATTTATTTATTTTGAGATAGAGACAGTGCAAGTGGGGAGGGGCAAAGAAAGAGGGAGAGAGAGAGAATACCAAGTAGGCTCTATGCTGGCAGCACAGAGCGTGATGCCAGGCTTGAACCCACGAAGTCACAAGATCGTGACCTGAGCTGAAACCAAGAGTCTGATGCTTAACTGATTGAGCCACCCAGATGCCCCTGACTTTTTAAAAATTTTGCTAAAGAATCTAGGGTAAATCTAAGTACAAGTTTGGAGTAATTGTGCTTTTTTTTTTTTATCCTATCTTTCTTTCTTTCTTTCTCTCTTTCTTTCTTTCAACATGGAATGTTTTTCCTAGGTGTGTAACTGGAATGGGGGAGAAGAAGGTTAATTTCCACTTAATTCACGCAAGTTTAGGTGATGGCTATCTATGTAATAATAGGTGTATATGTAAATAATCTCATGTAGGTTTAGCTATTATAACAACAACCAATATTTTTATTTACTGCTTGCTGTAGTCCTCATTATCTTTACTGGTGTATATATTAGCTTGTTTAATCCTAGCAGGTTTATGAAGTATGTACTATTTTTAATGGTATTTTGTAGATAGTGGAATCCAAGAAAAAACATATTTAAGTAACTTGCCCAAGATTACATGCTACTAAGTGGGTGATCCAAGATTTAATTCAGATGGTCTGTGTTCAGAGCTTAGATCTTAACTAATATGCTAATCTGCTTCTCTAATGATTATCATTAGCTGTGTTAACACTAATGTCTATCAATCAATCCATCAATCTTTTACATATGATAGCAGAAGAGTGGGTTTTCTTGATACAACAAATTCAATGAAACACAAATACTTTTTTTTAATATGAAATTTATTGTCAAATTGGTTTCCATACAACACCCAGTGCTCATCCCAACAGGTGACCTCCTCAATGCTCATCATGAGAACTTTTTTTATTAAACTTTATTAAATTTTGACTAGACACAAAATATTATTTATTTCTTTAATGTGTATTTATTTTGAGAGAGAGAGCAAGCGCAGGTGCACGAGGAGAGGAGGGCCAGAAAGAGAGGGAGAGAGAGAGAATCCCAAGTAGTCTCCATGCTGTCAGTGCAGAGCTTGACATGGTGTTCTAGCTCACCAACCATGAGATCATGACTTGAGCCGAAATCAAGAGTTGGACACATAACTGAATGAGCCACCCAGGCACCCCTAGATACAAAGTATTTAAAAAATATGTGTAAGACATCCACCAGAATGACTGAAATAAAAAACCGATAATGCCGAGTATTAATGAGGATCTTATGCACTGGCTGTAGGAATGTAAATTGGTCATTCGTAAAACCATTTCCCAATAATTTCTAAAGCTAAATTTGTATTTATCCTATGAACCAGCAAGGTATGTTCCTTATGCTCAGGTATATTTCTGTCAGAAATATGTACTTATGTGTGAACAGAAACATCTATAGCAGCACTATTTATAAGAGCCAAACACTGGAAAAAATACATGATTATTAACAATAGAAAGGATAAATTGCAGCATTCTTAGATTATTCAATAATCAGAAAGAACAAACAGGAATTATAAGTAGTGACATGGTTGGCTTATAGACATATTGTGCAAAAGAAATCAGACACAAAAGAGTACTTAATGCATGATTCCACTCATGTGAATATCAACAACAGACAACACTAATCTGTGCTGTTAGCAGTCTAGAAAGTGTTTACCTTTGGAGGGTGATGACTGGAAGGGAGCACAAGAAAGCTTTTGGGTTCTTATAAATTTCTGTATCCCAATATGGGATATGTTCTGTATCCCAATATGGGAACAGATGTGTTCACTTAGTGATAATTCATTAATCTGTTCACTTAATATTTATGCCATTTTCTATGTGTATGTTAAAGTTTAATATAAAGCATTCATTATAAAAAAATAATCACAGGGCTAAAAGAACATCAGTACAATGCACACCCATGGACGCACCACGTATTGTAAGAATACCATTGCCTTTGATGCTCTTTCTGCTTTCCTCCTTTATTGTAATCTGCCCTTACCCCTCAAATAAAACTATTATCTTTGCTTTTTTTCCTTTTTTTTTCTTCAAAAGCTTTATTTTTTCCATTCAGTTCGTGGCTTGAGAAAGTGCTCCAGGGTGGTTAAAAAGCTGCCTGGTGCCCGAGGAAGAGGCTCAAGCAGAAGCCTTGGCATGCAGTCCTCTGGGCTCCATAGGCTCTAAGCTGTGCTTGAAGATGAGCTTTTCCAAGAGAGACTTGCCCAGCCCAGCCTGGAGACCAAGCAGCCTGGAAGGGCAGTCAGGTGGTGGCCATCTTCTTGATGAGCTTCACCTCCTCATCCAGGAAATGGATCTCCAGGAAGTCAGAGATGTGGGTCTGGAATGCTGGGCGTGCGGATACAAAATGGCCTGGTTCAGGGTCTTCTCCAGAACCGTGGCAACTTTCATGACGTCCAGAGTTTTACCTCATTCATCTTGGGACAGTTTCTGCATACCCTGTGCAGGGTGTAGATCGCTGATTTTGCGTCTTGAATTGCTGGCACCTGGAGCTTTTCCTCAGCAAAGCCACAGAAAAGCAACCCACACCCTGGAGAGCCACACTGTCCGAGTGGAAAGAGAAGCCCAGAGAGAGGTAAGTGTGCAGATACATGCTGACCAAGCGGTTGACAAGTGGCCTCCACCTGGATGGAATAATTCTGAGGAATGTGGGAGCTCATAGCTGATGGGCAATAAGGAGCTCCAGATATGGTGTTGGCTGGTCTCAGAGGCCGGGGACGGCAAAGAGGATGTTTCTGAAGGTTGCAACTGGTTGAAAAAATTGGAGGGTGGTTTGAGGTTGAAGGAAGAAAAATCCCTGGGTTTGTTCTATTGAAATGCTGTTGAAGCAAGAGACAGATCTGCAGGATCGCTGGGCTTACTGCCTAAAACTTTTTTTTTATTTTATTTTTAAAAATTTTTTTTAACGTTTATTTATTTTTGAGACAGACACAGAGCATGAACGGGGGAGGGGCAGAGAGAGAGGGAGACACAGAATCGGAAACAGGCTCCAGGCTCTGAGCCATCAGCCCAGAGCCCGACGCGGGGCTCGAACTCATGGACCGTGAGATTGTGACCTGAGCTGAAGTCGGACGCACAACCGACTGAGCCACCCAGGCGCCCCAACTGCCTAAAACTTTTATCTTGAATTGGCATTTATTTTCCCTGTAGTTTCCCTTAGTAGTTTATATTGTACATGATTTATTTAAAAATAATATATTTAAATACTTTACATCATATGTATTTTAAGTTTAATTCCAGGATAGTTGACATATAGTGTTATATTAGTTTCAGGTGTATAATATAGTGATTCAACAATTCTATCCATTACTCAGTGCTCATCTTGATAAGTGTGCTCTTAATCCCCATCACCTATTTCTTTCTTTTTCTTAATGGTAAAGTTTTTATTTTAATTCCAGATAACATACAGCATTATATTAGTTTCAGGTGTACAATATAGTGACTCAACAATTCTGAGCATGACTCTGTGCTCATCATGTTAAGTGTACTCTTGGTCCCCTTCACCTATTTTACGCATCCCTCTACCCACCTCCCCTCTGGTAACCATCTGTTCTCTATAGTTAAAAGTCTGTTTTTTAGTTTTTTTTTTCCCCCTTGTCCATTGGCTTTGTTTCTTAAATTCCACATGAGTGAAATTATGTGATATTTGTCTTTCTATGACTGAGTTTATTTCACTTGGCATTATACTCACTAGCTTCATCCAAGTTGTTGCAAATGGCAAGGTTTCATTCTTTTTTATGGCTGAATAATATTCCACTATATATATATATATATACACACATACATATATATGTATATATATATATAGTGGAATATTATGTATGTATATATATATACATATATATGTATGTATATATATACATACATATATATGTGTATATATGTATGTATATATACATATATTATGTATGTATATATGTATGTATATATACATATATTATGTATGTATATATATACATACATATATATATACATACATATATATGTGTGTATATATATATATATATATATGGCACTTCTTTATTCATTTATCTACTAGTGACCTCTTGGACTGCTTCCATGGTTTGGCCATTGTAACTAATGCTGCAATAAACATAGGCATGTGTGCATCCCTTTGAATTCATGTTTTTGTATTCTTTGGGTAAATACCCAGTAATGTGATTACTGGACCCTAGGGTAGTTCTACTTTTAATTTTTAAAAAATGTTTATTTATTTTGAGAGAGAGAGAGAGAGAGAGCAGGAGGGAGAGGCAGAGATGGGGACAGAGAGAATCCCAAGTGCCAATGTGGGGCTCGACCTCATATGACCATGAGATCATGATCTGAGTGAAAATCAAGAGTCAGACCTTAACTGACTGAGCCAGGCACCCCTCTGTTTTCAATTCTTTGAGGAACCTCCATGCTGTTTTCCACAGTGGCTGTACCAGTTTGGATTCCCTGCAACAGTGCAACAGGTTTTCTCCACATCCTCATCAACACTTGTTTCTTGTTTTTGGTTTTAGCCATTCTGGCAGATGTGAAGTGATATCTCATGGTAGTTTTGATTTGCATTTCCCTGATGATGAGTGACTTTTGAGTATCTTTTCATGTGTCTGTTGGCCATCTGTATGTCTTCTTTGGAGAAATGTCTATTCATGTCCCCTGCCCATTTTTCAATTGGATCATTTGGTTTTGGGGAATTGAGTTGTATCAGTTGTATATATATTTTATATATACTTATATATATACTAACAATTGAATATGCCATTTGCAAATATCTTCTTCCATTCTGTAGGTTGTCTTTTAGTTTTGTTGGTTGTTTCTTTCATTGTTCAGAAGCTTTTTATTTGATGTAGTACCAATAGTTTATTCCCTGGTCTCAGGAGACATATCTAGAATAAAATTGCTATGGCCGATGTCAGAAAAAATTACTGTCCATGCTCTGTTTTAGTTTTTTTAATGGTTTTATGGTTTCAGGCCTCACATTTGGTTCCTTAATCCATTTTGAATTTATTTTGTGTATGATGTAAGAAAGTGTGTCTTTCTTTTGCATGTAGCTATCCAGTTTTCCCAGCGCCATTTTTTGAAAAGGATTTCTTTTTTCCATTGCATATTCTTGCCTTTTTTGTCAAAGACTAATTGGCCATGTAATTGTAGGTTTGTTTCTATGTTTTCTATTCTGTCCCATTGATATGTGTGTCTATTTTTGTGGCAATACTCTACTGTTTGACTACTACAGCTTTGTAGTATAACTTGAAATCTAGAATTATGACACCTCCACCCTTATTTTTCTTTTCAGGATTTCTTTAGCATATGTTACCTAGAATTTAAATTAAAAAAATTTGGGGATTCCTGGGTGGCTCAGTTGGTTAAGCACCCAACTCTTGGTTTCAGCTCAGGTCATGATCCCAGAGTCAGGTTTTTGCTAACAGCATGGAGCCTGCTTTGGATTCTCTCTCCCAACTCTCTTTGTTCCTCCCCTGCTCATGTGTATGCTTGCACATTCTCTCTTTCAAAATAAATAACCATCATGAAAAATTATAAGTTAAAAAAATATTGCTTTGGAAATTTAGGTCTTTTGTGGTTTTATACAAATTTTAGGATTATTCTAGTTCTGTGAAAAATGCTGTTGGTGTTTTGACAGGGATTGCATTAAATCTATAGATTGCTTTGGGTAGTATGGACATTTTAACAATATTTGTTCTTCCAATCCATGAGCATGGAATGTCTTTCTGTTTTGTGTGTGTGTGTGTCCTTTTCAATGTCTTGCAGCAGAGTTTTATAGTTTTCAGAGTACAGGTCTTTCACCTCCTTGGTTAAGTTTATTCATAGGCATTTCATTGCTTTTGGTGCAGTTGTAAATGGGATTGCTTTCTTAATTTCTCTTTCTCCTACTTCATTATTAGTGTATAGAAATGCAACGGATTTATGTACATTGATTTTGCATCCTGAAACTTCAGTGAATTTGTTTATCAGTTCTTGTGATTTTTTTGTGATATCTTAGGGGTTATCTATAGAATCATGTCATCTGCAAATAAAGTGTTACTTGCTCCTTACTGATTTGGATTCCTTTTATGTCTTTTTGTTGTCTGTTTGCTGTGGCTAGGACTTCCAGTATATGTTGAATAGAAATGGGGACAGTGGACATCCTTATCTTGTTCCTAATCTTTGGGGGAAAGCATTCACTTATTTTTCCCATTGAGTATAATATTAGCTGTGGGTTTTTCATATATGGCCTTTATTATGTTGTAGTATGTTCTCTCTAAATCTATCTTGTTGAGGGTTTTTATCATGAATGGATATTGTACTTTGTTAAATGCTTTTCCTGCATTTATTGAGATGATCATATGGTTCTTATCTTTTCTCTTGTTGATTTGATGTACATGTTGATTGATTTGTGAATATTGAACCACTCTTGCATCCTGTGAATAAATCCCACTTGATCATAGTGAATGACTTTTTTAAATGTATTGTTGGCTTTGGTTTGCTGATTTTTTGTTAAGGATTTTTGCATCTATGTTCATCAGAAATATTGGTTGGATATTGGTCTCATTTTTTGTAGTGGCTTTATCTAGTTTTGGTATCTGGATAATGCTGGTCTCATAGAATGGATTTGGAAGCTTTCCTTCCTTTTCTATTTTTTGGAATAGTTTGAGAAGAATGGTAATAACTCTTTAATGTTTAGTAGAATGCACCTGTGAAGCCATATAATCCTGGACTTTTATTTGTTGGGAAGTTTTTGTTTACCAATTTAATTTCATTGCCAGTAATTAGTCTGCTCAAATAATCTATCTTTTCTGAATAAGATTTGGGAGGTTACATATTTTTAGGAATTTACCCATTTCCTCTAGTTGTCCAATTTGCTGGCATATAATTTTCATAATATTCTCTAACAATCCTTTCTATTTCTTTTTTTTTTTTTTCAACGTTTATTTATTTTTGGGACAGAGAGAGACAGAGCATGAACAGGGGAGGGGCAGAGAGAGAGGGAGACACAGAATCAGAAGCAGGCTCCAGGCTCTGAGCCATCAGCCCAGAGCCCGACGCGGGGCTCGAACTCGCGGACCATGAGATCGTGACCTGGCTGAAGTCGGACGCTTAACCGACTGCGCCACCCAGGCGCCCCCAATCCTTTCTATTTCTGTGGTGTTGGTTATTATTTCTCCTCTTTCATTTCTAATTTTATTTGACTTCTCTCTTTCTCTCCCTGCCCACTTTGTTTTTTTATTTTTTATTTTTGAATGAGTCTGGCTAAAGATTTATCAATTTTGTTGATCTTTTCAAAGATCAGCTCCTTGGGTCATAAATCTGTACTATTGCACTTTTAGTTTCTATTTCATATACTTTGTTCTAATATTTATTATTTCCTTCCTTCTATTTTGGGGTTTTGTTTGTTCCCCTTTATCTAGCTCATTTAGGTGTAGAGTTAGGGTGTTTATTTGGATTTTTCTTGCTTCTTGTGGTAGTAGGCCTCTATTGCTAGAAGCTTCCTTTTTATTATTTATTTATTTATTTTATTCAAAAAAATTTTTTTAAGTTTATTTTTTTTGAGAGCGAGAGAGAGAGAGAGAGAGAGAGAGCATGAGCAAATTTGGAAGGGGCAGAGAGAGAGGGGGAGAGAGAGAATCCCAAGTAGGCTCTACATTGTTAGTGCAGAGACTGATTTGGGACTCAAACTCATCAACCATGAGATCATGACCTGAGCTGAAGTCAGATATTTAATTGACTGAGCCACTCAGGGGCCCCTATAAACTTTCTTTTTACAATAGCTTTTGCTGAATCCCAAAGATTTTGGACCATTGTATTTTCATTTTCATTTGTCTCCATGTATGTTTTTATTTCTACTTTGATTTCTTGGTTGACCCATTCATTACTTAGTAGCATGTTATTTAACCTCTATTAATTTTTGTTCTTTCAGATTTTTTTCTTGTGGTTGATCTCCAGTTTCATAAGTTTTGTGGTTGGAAAAGGTGCATATACCATGCCCTAATTTTGATATTTTTTAATTTGTTGAGATTTTTGTGGCCTAATATATGATCTCTTCTGGATAGTGTTCTATGTGCACTTGAAAATAATGTGTATTCTGCTGTTTTAGGGTGGAATGTTGTGAATATATCTGTTAGAGTCATCGTGTCCAATGTGCAATTTAAAGCCACTGTTTCCTTCTTGATTTTCTGTTTGGATGATCTATCCATTGATGTAAGAGGGATGTTAAAGCCCCATACTACTAGGGGCGCCTGGGTGGTGCAGTTGGTTAAGCGTCCGACTTCAGCCAGGTCACGATCTCGCGGTCCGTGAGTTCGAGCCCCGCGTCGGGCTCTGGGCTGATGGCTCAGAGCCTGGAGCCTGTTTCCGATTCTGTGTCTCCCTCTCTCTCTGCCCCTCCCCCATTCATGCTCTGTCTCTCTCTGTCCCAAAAATAAATGAATGTTGAAAAAAAAAAGTTAAAAAAAAAAAAAGCCCCATACTACTATTGTACTATTATCAATTACACTCTTTATGTTTTTTATTAGGTACTTTATATATTTGGGTGCTCTCATGTTTCATGCATAAATATGTACAATTGTTATATCTTCTTGTTGGATTGTTCCCTTTATGATTATATAGTATATTTCTATGTCTCTTGTTACAGTCTTTGTTTTAAAGCTTATTTTCTTTGATATAAGTATTTCTTTTCACTTCTATTTGCATGATAAATGCTTTTTCATCCTCTAGCTTTTAATCCATATATCTGAAATGAGTCTCTTGTAGGCAGTATATAAATGAGTCTTGCTTTTTTTATCCATTCTCTCATGTTATGTCTTTTGATTGAGTACATTTACATTCATCATAATTAATGATAGATATGAACTTATTGTCATTTTGGTACTTGTTTTTGTACTCTGTTTCTTTCTTGATCTCTTCTCATGGTTTGTTTGCTTTCTTTAGTGATATATGTGGATTTTTTTATCTTTATTTTTGCATATCTATTACTGGTTTTTGATTTGTGGCTACCTTTAGGTTTATGTATAACATGTTATGCATATAGCAGTCTATATTAAGTTGATGGCTGCTTAAGTTTGAACCCATTCTTTATGCCTCTTCCCCAACTTTTTAGGTATATAGTGTCATACTTTATATACTTTTGTTTTACAAGTCCCTTCCCTTGACTGATTTTTATAGATATACTTATTTTAACTATTTTTGTGTTTCCTACTTTTCTTATTTCTTTTTATGGACTTTCCTTTATACTCAAAGAATCCCCTTTCACATTCCTTGTAGGCTTGGTTTAGTGATCATCAATTTCTTTAACTTTTGTTTGTCTGAGAAACTCTTTATCTCTCCTTCTATTCTGAATGATAGCCTTACTGAATAGAGTATTCTAGGCTGCAGGTTTTTTTTTTTTCTTTCAGCACTTTGAATATGTCATGCCAGTCCCTTCTGGCCTGCAAAGTTTCTGCTGGAAAATAAGCTGATAGCCTTATGGGATTTCCCTTGTATGTAACTATTTCATTTTTCCCTAGTTACTTTTAAAATTCTCTCTTTATCATTTATTTTTGCCATTTTACTTACTGTGTGTCTTGGTGTGATTCTCCTTGGGTTGATTTTGTTGGGGGCTCTCTGTGCCTCCTGGATATGGATTCTGTTTCCTTCCCCAGATTTAGGCATTTTGGGGCTATTATTTCTTCAAATAAATTTTCTCCCCCACCCCTTTTTTTCTCTCTTCTTCTAGGATCCATATAGTACAATTGTCATTATGCTTGATTGTGTTGTTAGATTCCCTAAGTCTGTTTTCATTTATTATTATTATTGTTATTTCTCTCTCCTGTTCAGTTTGATTACTTTCCATTATTCTGTTCTCTAGGTCACTGATCCATTCTTCTACTTCCTCTAGTCTACTATTTATTTCATCTAGTGTATTTTTAATTTAACTTATTGAGTTCTTCATCTCTGACTGGTTCCTTTTTATGTTTTGTATCTCTTTGCTAAAGGTCTCACTGAGGTTCTCCAGTCTTTGCTCAAGTCCAGGGAGTATCTTTATGACCATTACTTTAAATTCTCTATCAGCATATTATTTTTCTTCATTTTGCTTAAATCTCTTACTATGATTTTTGCCTTCTTCTTTCATTTGGGATATATTCCTCTGTCTGCTCATTTTATTGAACTGTATGTGTCTGTTTCTATGTGTTAGGAAAGTCAGCTATGTCTCTTGCTCTTGAAAGTAGAATTCTTATAAAGAAAAGGTCCTGTAGTGCCTTGCAGTGCAACATCTATTATTCGCCAGAACCTGGCACTTCAGAGGTGTCTCTTGTGTGTGTTGCCTGCACTGTGCTGTTGTGGCTGAGCCACTTTTGCCTTTAGTCCAGTACTGTGAAGCAGCTCTCTTTGCTTCTTGTGGTAGGGTTTCCCCATGTTTTGTTCATTTTCTGGGCTATTTTCAATGATGTGGTTGTCATCCAGTTGTATCCATGGGACTTGGTGATCTTAAAGTCCTCCTACCTCACCATCTTTCCCGCAAGTCCAGCTAAATCATATTTTAAGTTTAAAATAATATACTTGAATATGGTTTAAAAATAGTATATTTTAATACTTTACATTGGCTTCTAACTATATGTGCTATCATGAACAAAGCACTTATGTCTAGGCTTTAGTTTTCTTATTTGAAGTTGAGGAATTTGGGCAAATGACTCCCTTATGATTTTTTGACATAGTGTCTCTTATTTATTCAATTTAGATATTAAATAGGTGTTTATTTATTTTGTACACAGTACAATGCATTGGGCTGAGGAAGACATGAAAACAGTATATAACCATTCTCCACTATCCAGATACTTCAGTCTATTGAGAGGCAATAAGTAATACATCTGTAACAGGATTGAAAAATGGAATTTTGATGTTCTCATTTGCAAAAGGGAAGAATGAAACAGATGATCTCCAAAAACATTTTCTAATTTAAAATTTAATCATTGAGTGTGTATTTAAGAGCTAAAAATTTTATGATACAGAACTTAATTATGTAGGTTTATAAAGTATATGATGAAACCATTAGGGAAGTTTTTATGGGAGAAATAATTCTTAAGACTTGTTCTTAAGGATGCGTGGTATTTTGGAACAGAGACAAAAATTATTCATGTAAGAGGGCTAAGGGCCTCTTTACTTCACTTCACACTAGAATAGCACATGATGTCAATCCAGATAAGCAGAAGAGTCAAAGAGGTTTATAATAAAAAGAATAACCTATTAGGAATCAACAGCAGGGGAAAGGCAGACAAATTCAAATTAGATAGGATTGGGGGGAAAAGTGAAGGATTTATGGGCTGAATTTGGAAAATGTTTGGGAGGGTAAGAGAAAGAAAGGGTTAGTTAATATTGAAAGTGGTTGAAGTAGAGAGGGTTTTATCATATTTTTCAATGTAATGAAAAGGTTTTGATCCTACTTCTGCCATCCTGTCCCTTGGTAGAAGATGGCCAAAACTGGAACTGCTATCATTTACAATTTTCTGCCATTTGAAAGTTATGATAGACTGGGCTGGGCAATGCCTTAGTTGTATGTGGGTGATAGATTTATAGTCAAAACAAGATGAGGGAAGGCTGGTCTGACTGCAGTGGTGTTTACAATTAACTGATAACATCCAGTTACAGATTTCTTTGTTCCTTATCCACTTCTGCCTCATTGACTATCCTTAAAACAAAACAAAAAACAAAAAACTACACGATGAAGACATTCTAGGAAGTGAGAGCAATTTGAGAAAAGAAGAAAAGATGGGAGTCAGAAATTATGCAAATTAGAATGTGATCAGACTATCTTAGCAAAAGGTGATATTTTAAATTGGAATATTTGGGAAACAAGGTCATTTAGGTACCTTGATTGCAGGCTCTGATGAACTAGGATGATTAGGTTAAGAAACTAACTTAAAAATTTTTTTTTAATGTTTATTTATTTTTGAGAGATGGAGCACAAGCGGGGGAGGAACAGATTGAGAGGGAGACACAGAAATCAAAACAGGCTCCAGGCCCTGAGCTGTAAGCACAGAGCCCCATGTGGGGCTCCAACTCACGAACTGTGAGATCATGACCTGAGCTGAAGTCGGACGTTTAAACTAACTGAGCCATCTGAGTGCCCCTGAGAAACTTTTAACATTCTCAAAAACTCTGATGGCTTTCCTTATACTTACCACTATAAGCTTATGGTATAACGATATTTTACTTATCTTTGGGACATATACTAAATTTTGCAGTAGTATGTGGGATGCACTTTGAGAAGGAGAGCTCAAGCATATAGAACAGCAGTTATAAAAATTTACTTCTGAAAGCATGATGTTTGTGCTAGCATGAGGACAGTTGAATATAAAGTGAAAATGGAGGAGAAAATTTCCAAATAAGAATGATGAAGCTTGATGGTTAAATAGTGAATGAAGGAAAGGAAGAGTCAAGTGATGGAATGTGATGGTGAAAAACAATAAAAAACATGGGGTCCCTCCCTCATAGTCCTTACCATTTAACTGGAGATTTAGATATCAAATCCCATAATCACATACTCAAATATATAATTTCAAATGATAAGTCTTATGAAGGAATGGTATTTGATTCTTTAAGAACACTTAATGCAGAGATCACACTTAGTCTGGGTCAGGGAAGACTTTCCTTAGGATGTCATACTAGAACTGAGATTTGAAAAGTGAACATGAAATAGTTCAATGAAGGGAAGGTCAGGACAGAGGGCCTGGGTTGGTTTCATCAAAAGACAAGCATCATGTCATGTGTGTGGAGGATAGGCAGGAACAAGACTGGGCAAAGCCTTGTAAACTATAGTAAGGATTTTGGTATTTATCCTAAAGACATTTGTAATCCGATGAAGCGTTTACAAGTAGGGCTCATCTGATTGCCCTTTGGAAAGGCCACTCTGATTTCAGTATAGAGACTGCATTACATAAACTGGGAGAAGGTAGGGAGGTATGAGGGATGGATGTGGAAGGACAGAACAAATGTTGTAATCTAGAGGTGCTGGTGCCTGGAGCTAGAGTGCCAGAGGTGGAAGAGGTGGCCAGTCGAAGATTATTATAAAGTGAGGAAACAAAAGGCCTAAGGATGAACTTTGAAGATCTAACATTTAAAGGCTGATGAAGTCAGAAAGAATCTTCAAAGGTGACAGGGAAGAAATGGTTAAAGAGACAGGAGGACAACAGGAGAGTGTGTTGTCATAGGAGACAAAGGAAAAAACAGAGTGTGTTGTCAAAGGAATATAAGTCCAATAAGTTTCCATATAGCTCTGAATCTCCAGAAAGGGTGCTGAACAATGAATTCTGGCCCTGGTACCACCATCACTGCATTCTTTGGAAACCATATATTGTAGCTGGCCCTCTGCCATTGGACACTAGATACTCTTGGTACTCCTGGAATGGATGGATTGTCACTTCTAACTCCTGAAGCAAGTCCTTAGTGGTTATATCTAATTGGCAAAGCTTAGGGTCATATTCTTGTCACCTAGCCTCCTAAAGGTAGGGAAGCATATAGCTGGCTTATTATGCTTTTGTAATGAGAGAAGGACATGGCCTCCCACAAGACTTACCTAATGGCTAATCTCCCAAATTTAGGAAGAAGAGATCAGATGAAGGATGACAAAAAAAATCAATTGGGAATGTCTGATATATTTTTCCTAAATATCATTTTATTTCAGAAATTTCAGAAGCCTTACTTGGTCCTTCTCTTCATCTTGGCATGAAGATTTAATTGCCTCCTCTTTCCAGTATTTTCTTGTGTGTGCCACACTTGCTTCATTTATCCATGAAATAAAAAAAATTAAGTTTATTTATTTTTGAGAAAGAGACAGAGAGAGTGAGCAGGTGAGGAGCAGAGAGAGAGGGAGAGAGAGAATCCCAAGTAGGCTCCACGCTGTCAGCACTGAGTCCGATGTGGGGTTCAAACTCACAAACCACCAGATCATGACCTGAGCTGAAATCAAGAGTTGGATGCTTAACCAACTGAGCCAGCCGGGCACCCCTATCCATAAAATATTTTATATGCACCCACACTGCATCATGCACTGTGCAAGGAGTTGGGTATACAAATACTAAAAACAAAAGATGCAGTTCTTGCCCTCCAGGAGCTTGGAGTCTGAAGCAGGAGAATCTACAGTGAGGAGAATAAAACTTGAGCTCTAGGGCCACTCACTTGTCTAGGCCCTATTCAGGGATCCAGAAGGGGCTCTAGGAATGGGTTCATATGGTCACACATTTTAAAATATTTTGTAAAGGCAAGTCAGTTTGTCGTCAGTTGATTAAGAACACTTGACTTCCCACCCTGACTCCTTCTCCATGAAACTTTCCCTCCTCTTGAGTGGTTGAGTGGCTGTGGGTGTTTTTGCATTTGGTTAAGGGGAAGCTGAGTGGGGGATACAATTAGTTTGGGTTTATTGGGATATAGATATTTGGTATGCAGATAATTGCATGAGTGGTTAAATTATAGCTAGCAAGAACATCTGTTGAGAAAGCACTGGTGATGCCCTGGAGACTACTCTGGTCCCAGCCTATCTCTTGCCCTCAGAAGGGAAGAACATTCGCTAATTCCTTTTATTATTGGAAGACTATAGCTAATTTTCTCTTCACTTGTCAAGTCCTCCCTTGAAAGGCTACATCAATCTCAAAGTCACTTTCCCAAGATACCTTGTAGCAAATACTCACTCTTATTCCTGTCTCCCAAATCTTGGTGCTAAACTAACTAAACTAACTTTGTTCAGTGGTAGGTGCAGGCACCCAAGCCAGACCCACCCATCATCTGCTGGCTTGCCTTCTCTCTCCCCTACCCCACTGCCTCCACTGTCCTTGAGGCTGGGGACTACTTCAGTAAAAACAATTTGTCCTTTTTTATTTTCTAGTTCATCTCCTGGATCGAATATTTTAAACACACATGCCAACTGGGTTTGTCTTTAGAGGTCATGTGTGATGGAATGGTTTGAATTTTAAAGTGGTTCAAGCCTATCAACTCAGGTGTAATGATATTAATGACACTTTAAAAGAGAAAGCCAAACAATAAGTAAATGAAAAAAACAAAAAGAAATGTTATTCAAAACAGTTGATAAAACCTGTATAGATTTCATGTGAACTGCATTTTGTAAAAATGTTTTGTGATGTTTCTGTTATCTCTTTTATCATCTCTAGATTTAATTTTTAAAGAGCTAAGCATATTCAGATATATTGGAATACTGAAAAAAATTCAGCATCGTATTAAAAAAATCATACCCAAAGCAATAATTGATGTAGGGGAAGAGATATGTTTTTGGTAGAGATAATGAATAGGGTCTTAGACTTTTGATAACCCAATTAATGAAGAGGAATGAATGAAACATATAGGGAAAAACCTTGAATTTCTTGATATTGACATGGATGAAGATAAAACTTACGCCCTATGACACTGAAGACATTAGTAACAAACTCGTTAAGGAAGAGTGTATAATATTAGTCACTGAATAGGCAAACTTTAGAAGAACTTAATTTGCAAAGTGATTTCTCCCAGTTTGATAATAGTACTAAAAATGTACAATACTGAGAATGAATTATGAAGCTAAAACTTGTCTAAATTATATTATTGGTTTAAAAAATACTCTAAAAAATCTTAATTGTGCTAAAAACATACAAAATTTGCCATCTAAACCATTTCTAAGGGTGCAGTTCAGTAGTGTTAAGTAGATTCACATTGTTGTACAACAGATCTGTATTACTGTTTAAGCAGGAAAGAAAATAGAGAAAATGCTGATTTAAGAATATATGTTGCAAAATTATTATATGGAAAGCAATCAAGAGTGTGAAGCCAAAAACAAACAAACAAAAAATAGAGTCTTATAGAATGACTAGAAGTGTGATTATTATTATCATGGATTTCATGATATTTGTGATAGGACAGTTTATCAGCTCTGAGTACAAGCCTAACAGAATGCCTCCTGCATGACTCTAGACTGAGCTGCTCAACCTCTTTGAAACTGTACTGGCTCTCCTGTGATGGCAAAGAGAGCAATGGCAAATTCTGAGGATTGTACAGTCCTCTTCGTAACCAATCAGAATCCTCATCATATAGAACACACTCCGCTTTTTGTTTTTGAGCTTCTGAAAAGTCTTGCTAAATTCGTTTCTTGCTTCACTGGGGTCTCCCGTGTCCCATGAGCAAAATAACTTCAAAATTTTTTTCACCTTTAGTTTGTTCTTCAGAAGCTTTTAAATTTGCAATGCATTGTAATTCTTTGCTCTTTAAAAATAAATACTCATTTTGCACCTTACTTTGTTTTCATAATTTTGTGCTCTTTTCTGAGCCCCTTTCCCTCTGCTTAAGTTCCAGGAGATTCTGGGTCTCATTTAATCATTTGCATTGACATATAGATGGTATTATATTTTTTTAAACTCACTTTTCCCTTTTGTTTCTCTTCATATCTTAAAAAAAAACAATTTTTGTTTCTTTTTTCTCCCCTCTTTGGAACAATTGAGAAGTTTCAGAAGTATTACAGATAGGCATGTAGTACTAAGAATGCTAAAAAGAATAGAATCATAGAGCATTTTGTAAGTAAACCATAAATGAACTTTTTCTAAGTCGCATGTACAGATACTCATCACTGTGGGGTTATGTCTTTAAAAAAAATGTTCGTTTTTAAAAAAAAATTTTTTTACATTTGTTTATTTTTTGAGAGACATAGAGACACAGAGCACAAGTTGGGGAGGGACACAGAGAGAAGGAGACACAGAATCCGAAGCAGGCTCCAGGCTCTGAGCTGTCAGCACAGAGCCGGACGTGAGGCTTGAACTCACAAACCGTGAGATCATGACCTGAGCCGAAGTCGGACACCCAACCAACTGAGCCACCCAGGCGCCCCTAAAAAATGTTTTTTTAATGTTAATTTATTTTTGAGAGGGGGTGGGGAGGGGGAGGGGCAGAGAGAGACAGGGGCACCGAGGATCTGAAGAGGGCTCTGTGCTGACAGCAGAGAGCCCGATGTGGGGCTCAAACTCACAAACTGTGAGATCATGACCTGAACCAAAATGAGACACTTAACTGACTGAGCCACCCAGATGCCTCATTGTGAGGTTATGTGTTAATAAAACCATCATAAATGCCATTTATGGCACCTAACCTACTGAATATCAAAGCTTAGCCTAGCCTACCGGAAACGTGTTCAGAACACTTAGGCTAGCCTACAGTTCTGCAGAATCTTCCAGCGCAAAGCCTATTTCATAATCAAACATCGAACACTCATTGAGAACTGTACAGAGAGTGAAAATAAATGGTTGTGGTGGGTACAGAATGTTTGTAACTGTTTCAGTTGTTTACCCTCCTGAAAGTGTGGCTGACTAGAAGCAGTGGCTCATTGCTGCTGCCCAGCAACAGGAGAGAGCATTATACCACATATTGCCAGACTGGGAAAAGATCATAATTCAAATTTCATAGTAAAGTTTCTACTGAGTGTGTATGGCTTTTGCAACATGGTAAAGTTGAATAATTGCAGGGGTGCCTGGGTATCTTAGTCTGATAAGTGTCTGACTTGGGCTCATGTCTTGATCTCATGGTAGTGGGTTTGAGCCTCACATCAGACTGTCAGAGAAGAGACTGGAGCCTGCTTCAGATTCTGTGTCTCCCTCTCTCTGTCCCTCCCCTACTCACTCTCAAAAATAAATAAACATTAAAAAAATTAAGAAAAATTGTAAGTTGAACCATTGCAATGCGGGGACCATTTGTAATTAATTTCAGAGTTAATTCTACAACCTAGTTTGTTGTTTCTTATTCTAATATTACTTCCAGCATTTCTAGCTCCCTCTCCTCTAAAATATTACAAATGTATGCAAGCTTCTTTCTACAGTGCTTAGTACTTACCCAAGCTCAAACTATTAAGACTTTATTAAAAATCCTTAGTTCATTTACATAAAATATACATTATCACAGAAAAACTCACCTTCACTGTTAATAATTTCCTCACGACAATTAGATTCTATAGAGAGCATGGAAGGCAAAAATCACATATAGTCAACTGTAGTAAATTACCCTTGAAAGTTCTTTTTTTTTCCCTTGACCTGTAGACCATAGCCTTTATTTTATTTTATTTTATTTTATTTTATTTTATTTTATTTTATTTATTTTTTATTTTTTTGTCTGGAGGATGATTTATTTATTTATTTTATTAATACGAAATTTATTGTCAAATTGGTTTCCATACAACACCCAGTGCTCATCCCAACAGGTGCCCTCCTCAATACCCATCACCCACCCTCCCCTCCCTTCCACCCCCCATCAACCCTCAGATTGTTCTCAGTTTTTTTTTTTTAATTTTTTTTCAACGTTTTTTATTTATTTTTGGGACAGAGAGAGATAGATCATGAACGGGGGAGGGGCAGAGAGAGAGGGAGACACAGAATCGGAAACAGGCTCCAAGCCATCAGCCCAGAGCCTGACGCGGGGCTGGAACTCACGGACCGCGAGATAGTGACCTGGCTGAAGTCGGAGGCTTAACCGACTGCACCACCCAGGTGCCCCTGTTCTCAGTTTTTAAGAGTCTCTTATGGTTTGGCTCCCTCCCTCTCTAACTTTTTTTTTTTCTTCCCTTCCCCCATGTTCTTCTGTTAAGTTTCTCAGGATCCACATAAGAGTGAAAACATATGGTATCTGTCTTTCTCTGTATGACTTATTTCACTTAGCATCACACTCTCCAGTTTCATCCACGTTGCTACAAAAGGCCATATTTCATTCTTTCTCATTGCCACGTAGTATTCCATTGTGTATATAAACCACTATTTCTTTATCCATTCATTAGTTGATGGGCATTTAGGCTCTTTCCATAATTTGGTTATTGTTGAAAGTGCTGCTATAAACATTGGGGTACAAGTGGCCCTACACATCAGCACTCCTGTATCTCTTGGGTAAATTCCTAGCAGTGCTATTGCTGGGTCATAGGGTAGGTCTATTTTTAATTTTTTGAGGAACCTCCACACTGTTTTCCAGAGTGGCTGCACCAGTTTGCATTCCCACCAACAGTGCAAGAGGGTTCCCATTTCTCCACATCCTCACCAGCATCTATAGTCTCCTGATTTGTTCATTTTGGCCACTCTGACTGGCATGAGGTGGTATCTCAGTGTGGTTTTGATTTGTATTTCCCTGATGAGGAGTGACATTGAGCATCTTTTCATGTGCCTGTTGGCCATCTGGATGTCTTCTTTAGAGAAGTGTCTATTCATGTTTTCTGCCCATTTCATCAGTGGATTATTTGTTTCTCAGGTGTGGAGTTTGGTGAGTTCTTTATAGATTTTGGATACTAGCCCTTTATCCAATATGTCATTTGCAAATATCTTTTCCCATTCCGTTGGTTGCCTTTTAGTTTTGCTGATTGTTTACTTTGCAATGCAGAAGCTTTTTATCTTGTTGATGTCCCAATAGTTCATTTTTGCTTTTAATTCCCTTGCCTTTGGAGATGTGTCAAATAAGAAATTGCTGCAGCTGAGGTCAGACAGGTTTTTTTCCTGCTTTCTCCTCTAGGGTTTTGATGGTTTTCTGTCTCACATTCAGGTCCTTCAAAATGTTAAAATGTCAATACTACCCAAAGCTATCTACACATTCAATGCAATCCCAATCAAAATTGCACCAGCATTCTTCTCGAAACTAGAACAAGCAATCCTAAAATTTGTATGGAACCATAAAAGGCCCCGAATAGCCAAAGTAATTTTGAAGAAGAAGACCAAAGTGGGAGGCATCACAATCCCAGACTTTAGCCTCTACTACAAAGCTGTCATCATCAAGACAGCATGGTATTGGCACCAAAACAGACACATAGACCAATGGAATAGAATAGAAACCCCAGAACTAGACCCACAAGCGTATGGCCAACTCATCTTTGACAAAGCAGGAAAGAATATCCAATGGAAAAAATGTCTCTTTAACAAATGGTATTGGGAGAACTTGACAGAAACATGCAGAAGAATGAAACTAGACCACTTTCTTACACCATTCACAAAAAAATAAACTCAAAATGAAAGTTCTTTAAAGAGCCCATAGGCAAGTGAGTTGCTTACACCAGGAGAGACAAGAAAACTGAGGCTGAGGTGAGAGGACACTCAGGTTTCTCACTTGTTGCCCATTCTGGGGCAAATGCCTACTGAGAAGAATGGTGGGGATGTTCACTATTAGATGGGCACTATTAAATTAGACAGCCAGCTATGATTGGTTTGTATTCATATTATTAATCTCTCTCTCTCTCTCTCCAGTAAGTCTCTCCTGGATCAGACCACATTAAGGATAAAATTGGCATATGTTCCCAATTGAATCCTTAGGATTTTATGCAGCATCTAATTTGACCAGAACAGAAGTCCGCGTGGAAGAGCAATTTGGCCAGGTTAACACTGGTTGAATAGCAATTACTTCTCCCAAATCCAAACAAAGCCCTGTTTTTTCCTTCCCGGTCATTTGGACAACTGTGATCTTACAAATTGGTCTATGGTTCTTGGCATAACTGAATGTCGGCTCTAGCTGTTTGCCATGTGAGCTTAGACATAGCTCCATTAATACAAAACTCAAAATCATCAATATGTGTTAAAGATGCATTTGGGGGTGTGTGACAGCTATGAAAATTGCCTTTGTGAAGAGCTAGAAGTAATCATTGTATGATAATTAAGCACTTAAAAATATCCATTGTGTAATACAGGAAGATCTCAGCATTTGCCATTTTTTTCCTACAATGGCTGATTTGCTACATTTATTCTTTATTTGTCTTTCCTGTGAATATATTTATTGCTAATGTTTTTTAGTATTATTGTTAGCTTCATTGCATAATTAGTGGTATTCAGCTGCCGCTTTTTAGCCTGAAAGAACTGTAATTAGTTTTCATTCACTGGTGGCATTTATGCAGCGATGGGGTCATTGCCAAAGGTATAAGGACTATAATTCTATTGCCAGACTTTAAATTTGTATAAGCTTAAAAATCTATTTTGTTCATTTTAAGTAGTTAAAAAGGGTATGAGTTACAAATGATAGAATTGAAAGAATTCTTGGAAGAAAAGGATATTATAGGCTTCAAATGAGTAATATGTGTGTGTGTATGAGGCATGAGGTTATCAAGTTGTTCTCTGTCTCAAGTGGAAAATTCTATTCTCACTATTTAGTTGGTTTGTTCTAAATAAGCCAAATCATGGTTAAGAGATCTTTTCTTTTTTGTACTTTCTCTGACAATTGTGCCATGTAAAGCAAAATATTATCAGTAGGTAAAAACGTGGGCTTGTACAATCAAGCCGCCCTGGGTTCAAACGTCACTTGATTTATTAAGCAGCCCTTGTGAATTAATTACAAAAATTAAATTCAATAACATTTGTCAAGCACTAAGACAGTGCTCGTAAATATCAGTGTTATCATTTCTTTATATTTATGCTGTCAATTCTAAGTTTTTTAAGTTTATTTTTATTTATTTTGAGAGAGAGAAAGAGAAAGAGAGAGAAGGGCAGAGAGGGAGAGAGACAGAATCCCAAGCAGGCTCTGCGCTATCAGTGAAGAGCCTGATGTGGGGCTTGAGCCCACAAACAGTGAGATCATGACCTGAGCCGAAGTCAAGAGTCAGACACTTAACAGACTGAGCCACCCAGGCACCCCTAAATTCTCTAGTAAGTTTTTAAAGAATGGTCACAAGTGGCTATCCCAGGGGCTTGGTATCAAAAAGCCTTACGAGGGTCCACATGTTCTGGAATTATAAAGTGGGAAGACAATTTTTGAGTATCACCGAGAGAATGTGCCTTAAAGAGTATCTAATTAATATTAACTAAAGTAATAGAAATCCAAAGCAGTAGGGATGTTAAACTTCTGCCCCAGGCCTGCGTGCTGGGTTTTAGTCCATTCCCTTGTTGCTACAAGAATTTTTGGCAGTGTGTGCATACTGTGGTGTGTGTGTGTGTGTGTGTGTGTGTGTGTGTGTGGTGTGGGTAAGTATGCATGTGTGTGGGGGGGGGCTGCATGTACTGGTGGTAGGGAGGAGCTGACTTTAAGGTAAGTTGAGCAGTCCTGAACTCATTGTGGACATCTCAAGAATTACTTTATCTTTGGTGGATGAGGGCTCTGCATGTCCTGTACAGTAAATCAAGTGGCTCGGATAAATGAGATTCCTTGCCTCGTTCATTTTCATCGTGCATTTCTGGATTTGGATTTGGATTGAGTTATGCAAATCAAAAGTGCTGACCATATTCACGTGATTCTATGTTAGCAGATCTTGGAGTCAAAATACCTTGCTCTGAAAATATTTGCTATGTGATATTTTTCTTTAATTTTAGCCTTCCGATTACATACATTTTAAATATGTTACCAGAATGGAAAGGTTCTTATTTTTCTTTCCAGATCTGGAAGCCAGAAGGAAGCTGTTAAAAAGCTGTGATTTTCTTTAATTAGGGAAGAGCTGCTAGGAGACCAATAGTAAAGTGACGGAGAGACAGGCTGGAGCATAATTCTGGCTAATAATTTTCAATTAATTGATAATTGGCTTGAAAACTAGTGAACTAATTATTTATTCAAAAGATTCACCTTTTGTAAGATTGAATTTCAATAACAAAACATTGAAGGCCTTGCCAAAAGTCTTAAGGAAATCTCATGGGCTGAATACAGGCAGTCAGTGGGTTTCAAGTACCCACAGTGTGAATCATCTCTTTCCTTTTTGCCATTTTCTTTCGATCGTCTTTTTCTCTTCTAAAATTTTTATTTTAATTCCAGTTAGTAAACATACAGAGTTATTTTAGGTTGAGGTGTACAGTATAGTGATTCAACACTTTCATACAACATCTGGGGCTCATCACAACAAGTTCACCCCTTAATCCCCATCACCTATTTCATCCATCCCCTACCTACCTTCCCTCTGGTAACCATCTGTTTGTTCTCTATAGTTAAACGTCTGTTTCTTGGTTTGCCTCTTTCCCTTTTATTCCCCTCTGCTCATTTGTTTTGTTCTTAAATTCCACATATGAGTGAAATCATATGGTATTTATCTTCTCTGACCGACTAATTTTGCTTAGCATTATACTCTCTAGCTCCATCCATGTCATTGCAAATGGCCAGATTTTATTCTATTTTATGGTTGAATAGTATTCCATTGTGTGTGTGTGTGTGTGTGTGTGTATACATACATACATATACACCACCTCTTAATCCATTCGTCAATCAATGGACACTTGGGCTATTTCCATATCTTGGTTATTTTAAATAATGCTGCTATAAACATAGGGATGCATGTATCCCTTTGAATTAGTGTTTTTGTATTTGAGTAAATACCCAACAGTGTGATTTCTAAACCATAGAGTAGTTCTATTTTTAACTTTATAAGGAAACTTTATACCATTTTCCACTGTGGCTGTACACTTTGCATTTCCACCAACATTGGAAGAGGATTCCTTTTTCTCCACATCCTTGCCATCGTTTGTTGTTTCTTATGATTTTGATTTTAGTCATTTTGATAGGAGTCAAGTGATATCTCACGGTAGTTTTGATTTGCATTTCCCTGATAGTGAGAGATGAATGAACATCTTTTCATGTGTCTGTTTGTCATCTGTATGTCTTCTTTGGTAAAATGCTCATGTCTTCTGCCCACTTTTAATTTGGATTATTTACTTTTGAGGTGTTGAATTGTATCAGTTCCGTGTATATATTTTGGACACTCTTTATTAAATGTCATTTGCAAATATCTTCTTCCATTCTGTACATTGTCCCAATAGTTTATTTTTGATTTTGTTTCTCTTGCCTCAGGAGACATATCTAGCATAGTTGCTATGGGCAATGTCAAAGAGGTTATTGCCTGTGTTCTCTTCTAGGATTTTCCTAGTTTCAGGTCTCACATTTAGGTCCTTAAACCATTTAGAGTTTATTTTTGTGAATGGTGTTAGGAAGTGGTCCAGCTTCATACCTTTTCATGTTGGTGTCCAGTTTTACTGACACCATTTGTTGAACAGACTTTCCCAGTAGACCTTCTTTTCTGCAGGATAAACCCACTTGATTGCATTTAATGATTTTTTAAAATGTATTATTGGATTTGCTTTGCTTTAATTTTGTTGAAGACTTTTGCATTTATGTTTATCAAAGATATTGGCCCATAGTTCTCTTTTTTAGTGGTGTCTTGTCTTTATCCAGTTTTGGTATCAAGATAATGGTGGTTTCAGAATGTATTTCGAAGTTTTCCTTCCTTTTTTTTTTTTTTTTTTTTTTTAGAAAAATAGGTATTAACTTTTCTTTAAGTGTTTGGTAGGATTCACCTATGAAGTCATTTGGTTCTGGACTTTGTTGGGAATTTTTGATTACTGATTCAATTTCTTTGCTGGTTATTGGTCTGTGCAAATTTTCTATTTCTTCTTGTTTCAGTTTTGGTAGTTCATGTTTCTAGGGATTTATCCACTTCTTCTAGGTTGTTCAATTTGTTGGCACGTAGTTTTTCATAATAGTATTTTATAATTGCTTATATTTCTGTGGTGTTGGCTATTTATCCTCTCTCACTTGTGATTTTATTTATTTCAGTATTTTCTTATTTTTCCTTGGTAAGTATGGCTAGAGGATTATTAATAATAATGATCTTTTTTTCAAAGAACCAGCTCCTGGTTTCTTCAATCTGTTTTTTTAATTGGGAGCAGAGTGGTGGTATTAGCAAAATTTGTGTTGGGCCACTAGTCCTAGGCTGGGTCCCCCAAAGCTCTGTGGTGGCTGGGAGCTGCACGCCAGGGCAGCTGGGGGCATGAGGCTGGGTGTAGCAATTGCTGGGTGTGGCTGGGCCCCGGTGTGTGACAGTGGCTGGAGGTGTGCAGCTGGGTGCTGCATGGAGGCTGGGCACTGCACACAATGGCAGCTGTGCATCCGCTGGCTGGGTGGGGTGTGTGTGCAGCTTTAACAAAATTTGCCCTGAGCCCTGGGCCCAGCTACAATTGTCTGTGCGGCTCTGTCTCCCACCGGTGGCTCTCTGTCTATGCTGGGGGTGGGGGGAGGAAAATGGCACCTGCCAGCTCCCTCGTTTTTCAGAGAAGTCCCCAACATGCTCCAAAACCAGTATGAACAGATCTGTTTCCTGTTTGCCTCCAGTGTTGTGTAAACTGCTGTTTTTTTTTACGTTGCCTCTTCACACAGTCTGCTCTCTTTGTAAAGGTAGCAACCCAGCTATCACTTGCCCTCCCAGCTCACCCAGTGCTGAGTCATCTGGCTTTTAAAGCTCCAGGTTCCACATTCCACTCATTTTGCAAACTCACAGAATTCAGCCCCTGTAGTTTTTAAAGCCAAACATTTTGGGGATCAGTCTTCCCTATGTGAGCTCCCTTGTATGAGAGCCCATTTCTCTCTGTGTGTGCAGCTCCCTCCCTCCTGTGGGCAGCCTCCCTCTGCCTTTCTGATCTTCCTAACCTTTCAGATGCAGGTCCTTTTCTATATTTAGTTGTGGAGTTTGTTCTGCCAGTATTTGGATCACTTTCTGGTTTATTGACTTGGTTGTGGATGACATGGCATCTACTTGTAAATGTGGTGCAGGGGTGAGCTCAGAGTTCTCACCCATCTCCCTACGCTCCTCTCAGTAGGTGGTCTATATAGTCTTAACATGTAGTTTTGTGTGCAGACCACCAGGAATGATAAAAGGCAGACTTTGGGGTTCCAAGCACCAAACCTGACGTAAGAATACCTGAATCCTTAGTCTTAGCACTTAGTATTATCACTTAATGTTTGTGTTCTCTTGGGCAAACCCAGACTTTTCCAGCTGTAAAATGAGATAATACATGTGCTGGCAACTCTATTGAATTGTTGTAGAGAAAGACAAAGTAGGGGTGCCTGGGTCACTCAGTCAGTTAAGCCTTTGACTTGATTTCAGCTCAGGTTTTGATCACAGGGTTGTGAGTACAAGGGCCACATTGGGCTCCATGCTGGGTATGGGGCTTACGTTAAAAAAAAAAAAAGACAAAGTAAACCACTATTTCAAGACCATTTTGAAATACTGTTAGAGACAGGAAAAACAGAAGGCATTGTAGTCGAGCAGGTTTAAGTGTGGGAATGCCAATAGTAAAACACAATAGAGAGTGACACAAGTTCAATGAGATAAGTAGTTATTCTAGGCCAGCAGTTCAGTCCTGACTGTATACCCCCTGGGGTTCTTTTAAAATATACCAATACCTGCTGCCCACCTCCAAGGTTTCTACTTTAAATGTTCTGGACTGGGCCGAGCTATAGAATTCCCCCCCCGACCCCCCGCCACCCCCCACCAAATTCCCAAGGTGGTTCTAAAGAGCAGTCAAGGATAAAAGCACTGCTGGTAGGGCTTCTTGAACAAAATTTGCAATGTTTGCAAAATGGACACATCGGCATTTTTCGTCTGAAAAATTAAAATCCTCCTGTTGCAAACAGGTTCTAATACAAATGGAATTCATGAAGACACAGTGTTGACAAAAAGAGGGGATCTCTAATCAGAAATACTGTCATAAAGATAGAAGATATCTTTCACAGCTAGAAGTTCTAAACTGAAATGAAGCAAACGTACTTACTTAACTTTTACAATAATTTTTCACATTAATGAGCCTTGGAAGCCAGGTTCATGGAGTTCCAATTACTGAAAGGGCTTTGAAAGTATGATATCATACATCAGGAGAAAATATAAGAACTCTGTTAAAGAGAGGGCCAAGGTAATAAAATTATCATAAACAACTTGCTTCAGTTATGCTACAGAACATCTAGTGATTAAAAACTTCTATCCCTATAGCTTCACAGTTTAAATTCAGTTCACTTATAGTTTTGCCCTGTTGCTAATTGTATTATTTGAAAATTCAATGATATGTAAAATATAAAGGCAGCAATTTAAATATATATCTGCTCTACGATGTCTCAATTTGCTGCTTAATTTGAATAATTTGGGAACTGTTAGAAAGTTGCTAGGAAGAATCAGTTTAAAAACATTTGGGACTATTTTCCCTCAAATATAATGATGCTTAAAATAGAAAAGTGCTTGAAATTATAAAGTTTTATGTTCTAGCCTCCCATAGACTTTCAGATAAAACTTTCTCGTGAATGGCCATGACCCTATTAACTAAGCAGAAGAATTCTCTGGATAGAGTCGCAGATTATCTTGCCCAGTTTACAGCAGAAGAAACCGAGGCCAGGAAACACTAAGTGACATTCCCAAAGTCACACAGCTCATTAGTGGCAGAACTTGGACAGAACTCTTAGCTCTTAGTCCTCCTTGTCTCGTTCTGGAGAAGCCTGATAAATATTGATTAGATATTGTCTGCTGTGGACCATGGACGTGGCAACGTGTGTGGCTGGTTTTAATCTCGTAAATGTGCCTCCAAACCTTGGGGAATCCCTTGCTGATGTGTCTAATCTTTGGGCAGCTAATTTGCTGGAAATCTCCTTGTTATTGTGGTCTTTTGGATAGTCTTAAACCTTCCTTAAGTTTTAGGGTTTAAATATTTGAGTGTGTTTAAGAGTCCAGCAGCATTCACAGCAGACACAATATCAGCTACCAGGAACCTAATCAACCAGCTGCCAAAAGAGGCTATGGTGAACTGCTATTCAAATGGAAGTTCTAAGCATCATTAAGAGGCTGCTTCCTATAGAATTTGATTCACTGCGCATTTGATATCACCGGTGGTCTGATAATTTTAATATTCATATAAACCAGAATAAAAGTCATCCTGTCAGGATCTACATACTTTCAGATCTATTATCCTGTTGTTCTGTCTCCTGCTCCTACTTGGCCTCCCAAGTTCGCTACTCCCAAAGGAGGCCACGTGGCACTAGCCCTGCCATAGCTATAACGACACCCAAGTCGTTAAATTTATAGAGTGGGTTACAGTAGTAGACAAAGGTAGAAAAATAATAATCAACCACGAAGCACATGTTTTACAATTCTACATGTCCTTATTTTAAAATTGCTAATGGCTACTTGGAATATTTTATGTCTCACAAATATGTGGCAAGGGAAATAAGAAAAAAAATATGAGAATAATTGGAGGGACAGTGTTTGAAACCTAAAGTACCTAAGGATAAGATGTTGTTATTTTTATTTATTTTTAAAATTTTTTTAACATTTATTTATTTTTGAGACACAGAGACACAGAGAATGAACAGGGGAGGGGCAGAGAGAGAGGGAGACACAGAATCTGAAACAGGCTCCAGGCTCTGAGCTGTCAGCACAGAGCCCGACGCGGGGCTCGAACTCACGGACCGTGAGATCATGACCTGAGCCGAAGTCAGACGCTTAACCAACCAAGCCACCCAGGTGCCCCGATGTTGTTATTTTTAAAATTAAACAAATCTTATTAGTAAGTAATGAATTTGTAAGTGCTTTGATTTACAGATATATAATGAAAGGTAACAAGGGTATAATGTAAAAATCACAGGTTTATTTCAAATTATACCTCTATCATTTGTGGCTTCAAAAGTCATCCATTCTTCTGTTTTCTAGTATGTTTCAGACAAGTTTTTCCCTTCTTTTAAAATGCCTTATTTCTAAAGGTTTTCTGAGAGGGAGATTCCCTAGTCCTTTAGGCACTTATTCAAACCAAAAGAGCTTAAAAATGTGCTCAAGGAATAAGGGAGTTGGAATTCAAACACAGGGCTTCTATTTTCAGAAACTGGCCTTTTAACCACCCAAGGCTTCTGCAGAATGAGCATCATTCTCTTCTTAGGAGCTTCAGATAAAGGATGGTTGACAAACAATGGGCTCTTGCAGGCTCTGCCTGAGGCTTCTGTCTTGACAAAAGAACTAGCTACACTAGGTTTTAATGTTCCTATGTTGCATCTTTTTCTCTATGGCAGAATTGTGCCAGCTTTGAATAAATTCTTTTGGTTTAGGGATTGCTTCTGTCTGAGGTTAGGATGTGGGATGGGGGCATGGCCGTGGAGGATTATTAGTAATTTTCTATAAATTGTATTGATCATTCTAATTGCCTTCCAGACCAGCCTCCAAAGACTTTTCTCAGACCCCAGGGAGAGGAGACTATTTACAGAAAGTGAGTTGAACAGAAGAGATCTATCCATATGAAACCAGCATCCATGGTCACATGGCATTTTGCCTAGTAACAGAGTTCAACCAGCAACACCACTGAGTTGGAGAGCAGCTATGCCCTCAGGACAGAATGTATCACTGCAGGGCAGACTTCCTGGGCTCATTTGAGCTGACAGGGCCACCAAGAGAAGCAATAGCTTTCACTGGAATACAGTAGTATACACAAAGAACTACCTGCTGAAACAACACAGGAAATGGAGGATAGAAGTTAGAAAAGACGGTGGTCATAATCCTGTAGTTAAATCAAGTGAAAGAACCTGGAAACCTTTTTCAGCTAGTGGAAGAAGTTTTACAACTCCAATTCCCAGATCTTTTGCTCTTTCTCTAAGAAGATTTTTTTGTGTGTGTGATTTTTATTGGGTCAGTTTGCTGTCCTGGTTGATGTGGTCTGGAGAAATACAGCTTCTGTGTTTATTTGTATACTAAAGGTAGTTCATTGTGGTTATGTGCTAGAGCCCCTCCCTAAGGAATGTGGTGAAAACCTCAAGATAAGGGAAGGCAACCTGTCTGTGCATGCATACGTGACATTCCTCATGACCCTGTAACATAGACCACCCAATCAGACTGTATGTTATCATATATGGGAGACAAAGGAGCAAAAATTATACAAAAGGCAACCCCCCACTGCGCTTGGGGCTCAACCTTTTGGGTCTTAGCTCACTGAGCCCGTGCTGGCACAAATAAAGCTGCTTCCTAGAAAGAAAAGCCTCGGTGTCCCGACTCTCTGTGTGACTCACGGCTACAGTTAGTTGAAGAGTTATTAACTGTTAGAAAAATTTGAATTCCATTACTAATTTTGGCCTCTGCACTTTAATATCTTCTTGCGGCAAGGTTCAGAAATTACTGAAAAATAAAGTTGAATGATAGAAATTAACAAAGCTGGACAATGGAGATCAATGAAAACTCTATTTCAGATAATCTGGGTTAATACTTGCCTGTAGGCTGCACCTTGAAGTTTGACCACAATGTCCTTAAGTAAATAGTTGTGAGACAGTTTGCAGAATTTACATTGAGATATTATTTGATACTGAAGGATATTCTAATCTTTTGAAAATTAAGAACATTTTATTTTGTTTTTGAATAGGAATGCAGCTTTCATAATCAGAAGAACTTCATAGCACACACTCAATTCAGAATGCCATGAACACAAATTTTCTTAATTTTTTACTTGAACAAAGATCATGACTCCTTTATAACATTATAGATCTTCAAAAAGTCTTGTGGCCTCTTTTTTAATATATGTTATTAGTTTCCCTTTCAAATAACATTTTGAAAATGGGTTAACTTGTGAATAGAATACAAGGGCCATTTTAACGTCATTAGACCCTTTATCCCAGTGGACTCCAAAGCAGTTTATGGAGGAGGAGGGGCTATGATTTGCCCTCATAGCAAAGAGAATCATGCAGTTGATCACTGAATGTATTGGTTGCCTAGGTTCTGGCTGCTGGTCTCCACTTTTATTTCTTCCTTCAGCAAGTGACATAGTACTATATTAAAATTTTGAAACTTTGTGCTTCCCTCCCCATACATTTTGAACCCAGTAGATTGGAAGATTGTGAACAAGAAGCTGACCACTTGTGGACACACAGGATGATATCACTGAATAATTTTAAAAAATGCTTCTGGATGACTCCTTCCCCCACCCTCATGATTTCATTGTTTAAAGATTAAAATTTTACAAATGAATTTAAAAGCTTTGTGAGGCTATTATGGCCAATACCAAAGAGCTGTACCATCTGCTCAACTCTGTAAAATTTCAGAAAAATTCATATGACATGTTGTAAGAATGCCCTGCTGGTGGAATCCATGACAAAGCCTTCCACTGATGCTCTCAACTAAACCAAATTTAGTGTGTTTTATGGGCCAGAAAATTATTCTATTCAGGGAAACTGGTTTTGTAAGTACTTTAGAAATTAGAGGAACAATTCCCCATACAAATGTTGTTCACAATGGAAATGTACTCAGTAAAACCTAAGATCAGTTCATTGTAGGAAACCTACAGGATGAGCTTCTACGGTCACTTGCTATTCATCCCAGAAGTGTTGGATTAGGAGTCTACTTGAAACCAGAGTTAAGATTATGGAATGGAAACTTCTGTAGAAAAGGGAGGGCATCTTGAGAGAGTAAGACATTCAAAAAACTTCAGAATAAAGTCTGAAAAATTAAACAGTGGTATACGTCATCTGCCGTTTGGTGATCTGGGTTATTCACGTGTTCGTGTTCAGAGGTCCGAGGCTTGATGCCTCTGTTTAGTGCATAGCATAGAAACATATTAATTGATGAATGGAATAAGAGAAATACACAGTAATATTCATTGAGTATTTCCCACACACCTTGCCTTGCTTTCATTTTTCTTTTTTCTTCCCCCTTTTTTTTGATTTTACTAAATATCTTTTCCAGTGTCTTTAAAAAATTTTTTATTCAATTATAGTTGACGCACAACATTACATTAGTTTCACATGCACAACATAGTGATTTGTCAAGTTTATGTGTTACACTATGCTCACTGCAAGTGTAGCTACTGTCACCATTCAACACTATTATAATACCATTGACTATATTCCCTGTGCTATACCTTTCATCCCCATGATTTATTCATTCCAAAGCTGGAAGCCTATTATCTCCCATTACCCTTCACTTGTTTTACCCATCACCCCACCTTCTTCCCCTCTAGTAACCATCAGTTTGTTCTCTGTATTTATGGGTCTGTTTCTGCTTTTTGTTTGTTCATGTTTGTTTTTTTGGATTCCACATGCAAGTGAAATCATATGGTATTTGTCTTTCTGTGGCTTCACTTAGCATAAATCCCTCTAGCTTGATCCATGTTGCTGCAAATGGCAAAATCTTATAATTTTTATGGCTCAGCAATATTCCATTACACATATGTGTGTGTGTATATGTGTATGTATATGTGTGTACATATATGTATATACGCACATACCATCTTATAATTTCTTTTTTTAATTTGTAATTTTTTTAATGTTTATTCATTATTTGAGAGAGAGAGAGAGAATGGGGGCGTGGGAGAGAGAGAGGAAGACCCAGAATCTGAAGCAGGCTCCGGGTTCCAAGCTGTCAGCATTGAGCCCAACACAGGGCTTGAACCCATGAACCACGAGATCATGACCTGAGCTGAAGTTGGACACTTAACCAACTGAGCCACCTAGATGCCCCCACGATTTGTTCTTTATCCATTCATCTGTCACTGGAAAGTTGGGTTGCTTTCTTATCTTGGCCATTGTAAATACCACTTCAATAAACATAGGGGTACATATATCTTCTCAAATTAATGTTTTTGTTTTCTTTGGGTAAATACTTAGTAGTGGAATTATTGGATCTTGTGGTACCTGTATTTTTAATTATTTGAGAAACCTCCATACTGTTTTCCTCAATAGCTGCCCAAATTTATATTCCCACCAACAGTGCACGAGTGTTACTTTTCCTCCATATATACCACATTATTTCTTGTTGTTTTGATTCTGGCCACTCTGACTTGTGTGAGGTGATATTGTGGTTTTGATTTGCATTCTCTGCTGATTAGTGATGTTGAGCATCTTTTCACATGCCTGTTGGCCATCTGAATGTCTTTGGAAAAATATTCATGTCCTCTGCTCATTTTATATTCAGATTATTTGCTTTCTTGATGCTGAGTTGTGTAAATTCTTTATATATTTTGGATATTAACCCTTTATTGGATATATCACTTGCAAGTATCTTCTTTTTTTAAAAAAAAATTTTATTTCTTTACTTTGAGAGAAAGAGAGTAAGTGAGGGAGGGGCAGAGAGAAGGAAAGAAAGAATCCCAAGCAGGTTCTGTGCTGTCAGTGTTGAGCTCAATGTGGGGCTTAATCTCACAAACTGTGAAATCATGATGTGAGCAGAAATCAAGAGTTGGACGCTTGACAGATTGAGCTACCCAGGTGCCCTGCAAATATCTTCTATTCAGTAAGGTTGCTGTTTTGTTTTGCTAATGATTTTTTCCTCCATGTAAAAGCTTTTTATTTTGATGTCGTCCCAATAATTTAGTTTCGCTTTTGTTTCCCTTGTCTCAGTATACATACCTAGAAAACTGTTGCTAAAGCTAATGTCAAAGGGATAGTTGCTTATATTTTCTTCTAGGAGTTTTATGATTTCAAGATTCAATTTAGGTCTCCAATCTATTTTGAGTTCATTTTTTTTTTTTGCATGTGGTTTAAGAATGAAGTCCAGTTTCATTCTTTTGCATGTAGCTATCCAGTATTCCTAACACCATTTATTGAAGAGGCTGTCTTTTCCCTGTTGTATCTTTTTGCCTCTTTTGTCAAAGATTAATTGACCTCAGAAGCATGGATTTATTTCTGGGTGCTCTATCCTTTTCCCCTAACCTATGTGTTTGTTTTTGTGCCAAGACCATACTGTTTGATTACTACAGCTTTGTACTATATCTTGAAATCTGGGATTATAATATCTCCAGCTTTGTTCTTCTTTCTCAAAATTGCTTTGGGTGTTCAGGTCTTTTGTGGTTCTATGTAAATTTTAGTATTATTTGTTCTAGTTCTGTGAAAAATACTTTTGGTATTTTGATAGGGATTGCATTGAATCTATATATTGCTTTGGGTAGAATGGACATTTAAAAAATATTAATTCTTCCAATCCCTGAGCATGGAATATCATTCTGTTTGTGTCATCTTCAATTTCTTCCATCAGTGCTTTATAGTTTTCAGGGTACAGGTCTTTCACCTCCTTGGTTAAGTTTATTTTTAGTTATTTTATTATTTTTGGTGCAATATTAAATGGGATTGTTTTTTAATTTCTCTTTCTGCTACTTGGTTATCAGTATATAGAAATGCAAATGATTTATGGGTATTAGTTTTGTATCCAATGAGTTTACTGAATTTGTGTATCAGTTCTAAAAGTTTTTTGGTGGAATCTTTTGGGTTTTCTTTTTTTGAGAGAGAGAAAGCCCTAGGAGGGGAGGGGCAGAGGTAGAGGAAGAGAGAGAATCTTAAGCAGACTCCACAGACAGTGCATAGCCCAACGTGGGGCTCAATCTCACAACCATGAGATCATGACCTGAACCAAAATCAAGATTCAGTTGCTGAACTGACTGAGCCACTCAGGTACCCCTGGGTTTTCTATGTAGAGTAGCATGTCATTTGCAGATAGTGAAAGTTTTACTTCTTCATTATTGATTTGGATGTCTTTTATTCCTTCTGTTATCTGATTGCTGTGGCTAGGACTTCCAGTACTATGTTAAATAACCGTGGTGAGAGTAAACATCCCTGGCTTGTTCCTGACCTTAGGGGGAAAGCTCTCATTTTTCCCCCATTGAGGATAATATTGGCTGTGGGATTTTCACATACAGCCTTAATTATGTTGACGTATGTTCCCGCTAAACGTATTTTGTTGAAGGTGTTTTTTTTAAAGTTTATTTATTTACTTTGAGAGAGCAAGAGAGAGAGTTCAAGTGGAGGGAGGGGCAGAGAGAGAGGAGAGAGAGACCTAAGCAGGTTTTGGGCTATCTTCCCAGAAACCGGCTCAGGGCTCAAGCTTATGATGAACAATGGGATGATTGTGACCTGACTTGATGCTTAACTGACTGAGCCACCCAAGCACCCCTGTTGAGGGTTTTTATCATAAATGCATGTTGTACTTTGTCAAATGCTTTTTCTGTGTCTATTGAAATGATCATATGGTTCTTATCATTTCTCTTATTGATGTATCATGTTGATAGATTTGCAAATATTGAATGACCGTTGCAACCCAGGAATAAATTCTACTTGATTGTGGTGAATTATTTTTTTAAATGTATTATTGGATTTAGTTTACTAATATTTTGTTGAAGACTTTTGCATCTATGTTTATCAAAAATATTGGCCAATAGTTTTATTTTTTCTTTTCTTTTCTCTTTTTTTTTCTTTTCTTTCTTCTTCTCCTCCTCCTCCTCCTCCTCCTCCTCCATTATTTTTGGTATCTTTGATTTTGCTGGCCTGATATGTTTAGAATCTTTTTTTCCTTTTCTGTTTTTTTTTTTTTGGGGAATAGTTTAAGAAAAAATAGGTATTAACTATTCTTTAAATGTTTGGTAGAATTTAGCTGTGAATTCACCTGGTCTTGGACTTTTGTTTGTTGGGGGATTTTTGATTACTGATTCAATTTTGCTCCTAGTAACTGGTCTGTTCAGATTTTCTATTTCTTCCTGATTTAGTTTTGAAAGATTGTCTTTGTAGGAATTTATCCATTTCTTCTAGGTTGTTCACCATGTTAGCATGTAGTTTATCACAGTAGTTTTTTTTTATCATTCTTTGTATTTCTGTGGCATTTGTTATTTTCCCTTTTTCATTTCTGATTTTAATTATTTGGGTCTTCTCTTTTTTCTTGACGAGTCTGGCTAAAGATTTATTAATTTTATCTTTTCCAAGAATCAACTCTTGGGCTTATTGATCTTTTCTATTTATTTTTAGTCACTTTTTCATTATTTTAACTGTAATCTTTATTATTTTTGTCCTTCTAATTTTTGGCTTTGTTCTTCTTTTTCTAGTTCCTTTAGGTGTAAGGTTAGATTATTTGTTTAAGTTTTCTTATTTCTTTCTACAAACTTCTATCTTCAAACTGCTTTTGCTGTATTCCAAAGATTTTGGATCATTGTGTTTCCATCTTCATTTTTCTCCATGTAATTTTTAGTTTTCTTTTTGATTTCTCTGTCAACACATTGGTTCTTCAGTAGCATGTTGGTTTATGTGTTTGTTTTTGTGTCCATTTTTTTTCTGTAATTGACTTCTAGTTTCATACCATTGTGGTAAGAAAAAATGCATGATATGATTTCAGTCTTCTTAAATTTATTGACACTTGTTTTGTGGCCTAACTTGTATCCTAGAGAATGTTCCATGTGCACTTGAAAAGAACGTGTGTTCTGCTATTTTCGATTGGAATGTTCTATCTATATCTGTTTAGTCTGTCTTGTCTAAGGTTTTTTTCAAAGTCATTGTTTCTTTGTAGATTTTCTGTCAGGATGATCTATCCATTGATGTAAGTGGAGTTTTAAAATCCCCTATTATTATATTATGGTCAATTTATCCCTTTATATCTGTTAATATTTGGTTTATGTATTAAAGTGCTCCAATGTTGTATGCATAAATATTTAAACTTGTTTTATTCTTTTATTGGACTGATCCCTTTATTATTATGTAACACTCTACTTTGTCACTTGCTACGGCCTTTTTTTAAAAGTCTATTTTGTCCAATGTAAGTATTGCTACCATGACTTTTTTTCCATTTCCATTTGTGTGGAATATCTTTTTCTATCCCTTTACTTTTAGTCTGTGTGTGTCTTTAGGCCTGAAATGAATCTTTTGTAGACAGCATATAGATGGGTCCTGGTATTTTATCCATTTAGTCACCTTCTTTCTTTTGATTGGAGCATTTAGTCCATTTACATTTGAAGAAATTGTTGATAAATATATACTTATTGCCATTTTGTTAACTGTTTTCTGGTTATTTTTGTAGTTCCTTTCCTTTTTTTCCCCTCTTGCTTGCTTCCCCTGTGTTTGATGGCTTTATTTGGTATTATGCTTGGATTCCTTTCTCTTTAAATTTTGTGAATCTACCATAGATTTTTGGTTTGTGGCTACCATTGGGTTCACATATAACATCTTATGTGTATAGCAGTCTATATTAAGTTGATGGTTGCTTAAGTTTGAACACATTCTAAAAGCACTAAATTTTTACTAATCCACATTTTATATGTATGATGTCATAATTTTATATCTTTTTTTAATGTTTATTTTTGAGAGCTAGAAAGACAGAGTGTGAGCAGGGGAGAGGCAGAGAGAGAGGGAGACACAGAATCTGAAGCAGGCTCCAGGCTCCAAGCTGTTAGCTCGAACTCATGATCCTTGAGATCACAACCTGAGATGAAGTCATCCGCTTAACCAACTGAGCCACCCAGGTGCCCCTACATCTTTTAGTTTTTTGTACCCTTTAACTAGTTTTTATAGATATAAAGTGATTTTGCTTCATGTTTTAATCTCCATATACTTTATAAGTGATTAATCTACTCACTTTACTATATGTTTGCTTTTACCTGTAAAGTTTTCCTTTCATAATTTTCTTCTAATTATGGTCTGTTCTTTCCACTTAAACAATTCTCTCTAACATTTCCTGTAAGGCTGGTTTAATAGTGATGAACTCTTTCAACTTTTGTTTCTGGGAAACTCCTTATGTCTCCTTGAGGTCTGAAATGATAATTTTGCTGAGTAGAGTATTCTTGGTCGTGGGTTTTTCCTTTTAGTACTTTGAATATGTCATGCTACTCCCTTTGTCCTGCAAAGTTTCTGCTGAAAAATCCACTGAGCGTTTTTGGGGTTGTATGGAACTATTTTCCTTGTATGTAACTGTTTTCTCTTGCTGCTTTTAAGATTCTCTCTTTATCATTCATTTTTGCCATTTTAATTATTATATGTCTTTGTGTGAACCTCACTGGTACGTCTTGTATGGAGCTTTCTGTTTCTGTGCTTTCTGGACCTGGATAGCTATTTCCTTCTCCAGAGTAAGGAAATTTTTACTATTATTTCTTCAAATAAGTTTTCTGCTCCCCTCTGTCTTCTCCTTCTAGGATCACTATAATGCAAATGTTATTACATGTGATGATGTCACAGAAGCCCCTTATCCTATTCTCATTTTTCATTATTCTTTTGTCTGCTTGCTATTTAGCTTGATTGCTTTCCATTACCCTGTCTTCCAGACTGCTGATCCATCCATGCATGCTTTAATCTGCTGTTGATCCTCTTTACTATGTTTTTAAATTTTAACTTATTGATTTTTATTTATTCATTTATTTTTTATTTTATTTTTGAGACAGAGAGAGCATGAGCATGGGAGGGGCAGAGAGAGAGGGAGACACAGAATCTGAAGCTGAGCTGTCAGCGCAGAGCCCGATGTGGGGCTCGAACTCACGAACTGCAAGACCATGAAATGAGCAAAAGTTGGACGCTCAACCGACTGAGCCACCCAGGCGCCCCGTAACTTATTGACTTTTAAAATATTTATTTATATTTGGGAGAGTGTAAATGGGGGAGGGGCAGAGGGAGGAGGACAGAGGATCCAAAGTGGACTCTGCACTGACAGGCTGACAACAGCAAGCCTGATGTGGGGCTGGAATTTACAAACCCTGAGATCATGACCTGAGCCTGAGTCAGATGCTCAACTGACTGAACCACCCAGGTGCCCCTAAGTTGTTGATTTCTTTACTTCTCAATGGTTCTTTTTTGTATTTTCTATCTGTTGATGGAAATTCTCACTGAGTTCATCCATCTTAAGTACAGTGAGCATTTTTATGACGATTGCTTTGAACTCTTTATCAGGCATATTGCTTATCTCCATTTTGTTTAGCTCTTTTTTTTTTTTTTTTACTTTGTCTCTTTCTTTCATTTGAGACATATTCTTTTGTCTTTTCATTTTTTCTAACTCCGTGTCTGTTTCTATGTGTTAGGTAGGTCGGCTACAACTCCTGGTCTTGAAATAACTGGCCTTAGGTAGAAGAGGTCCTGTGGAGCCTTATACTACAATCCGCCCCCACCTTGTCATCAGAAACATGTTTTTCAGGGGTGTCCCCTGTTGGGACTGCATGTGCCCTTCTATTGTGGCAGAGCTGCAATTGCTGTGGGCATGTCCACGGGTGGCACTGGGCCTCAGCCCAGTTGGCTGCAATGACCTTCACATGCTGTTAGTACATTGGGCAGAGTTTGCTCCCTGTGCTATTGAGAGGCCTAGTTGCAGACACAAGGGTGGGTGGGGCTGGCAGCCAGCTTAGCTCTCTACAGTTAGCCTCTGTTACAGTTGGAGGTACACAGAAGGGCAGGGCTTGCTTCCTGCACAACCAGATAAGAGGCCCAGCTGTAGGAGCTGTGAGGTGCTGGTGATTGGGGTTCTCTCCCTGCTTCCCCAGGTGAAGAGTCACTTTGTAGTGGTGCTGGTCCAGGCTGGTGCTGCCTGCCAAGTGTGGAAGGGCAGGAGATGCTTTGGAGGTGTGCCTTCCAGGGCACAGGTAGGGTGGTGTGAGTCAAGCATATGGTGCTATCAAGGGAGATACAGAGTGTTAAATCTGGTCCCCACAGGTTTCCAGCTATCTAGGCTAGGGGAGGGGAAAAAGAATGGTAATAGCCAACACTTTTGTTTCAGGAGAAATCTGCAAATCCCTGCCCTTCCAGCATATGTCCTAAGAATAGCCAGTAAATCTTCACATATACCCCAAATGCTTTTCAAAGTGCTGCTTCTGTGCTGTGTTTTGTGCTCAATTATTTAGCATGCTGGCTCTTTAAAGGCAGGGCTCAGTTTCCCTCCAGCTGTCCTGGAGTTCAACCCTACTGATTTTCAAAGCCAGACATTATGGGAATTCTTTCCACTGCAGGTCCCCAGGGTCTGGGGTACTTGGTGTGGTGTCTGATTCCTTTGCTCCTCTATGCCTGTGATATCTCTCCAGTCTGTGGGTAGTCAGGCTGGGGATTGGTTCCTGACCACATCTCCACCCTCCTACCCTTTTCTATGTGGCCTTCTGTCTATTACTAACTGTGGAAGATCTGTTGGGCCAGCCTTCAGGTTGCTTTTAAAGTTCACTGCTGGAGATATAGTTTCTGCCTCAGTGTGTCCATGGGACACACTGGTGAACTCAGTGTCCTTGTACTTTGCTATCCTCACAAACTGCCCCTACTGTTTTTAAGATCTGAAAAATAAAATTAAGAAAAAAAAATTCAGAAACATTTTTTTCTTCTGCTAGCATTTCCCCCCAATTTCAAAGTACTGCTAAAGGAGAAGAAGTCTCAAATTGCAGATGAAAAATTTACTCGTGCCCCAGACAGGTAAGGCAAAAACTCCAAACATGGAGTGAAGGAAATAGCATAGTTTTGTTTTGATGTAGGACTGGAATGCAGAATAAAATAAAATATCACTGTAATGGAGCAAACTATCATGGATCTGGAGAATAAATCCTGACATTAGGAGTTATTTGAGAGCAAACTAAGCCAGTCCTTTGGAGGAGTGATCACAACAAGGTGAAGAAGAAGGAGGGGGTATGGAAGAGCTACCATTGTACATTACACAGAGAAACTAACAGGTTATCCCAAGGCTTGTTAAAGTGGGTGGGTTCTGGATTTGCTAGAGGCCTTTGTGATTCAATCTTAAATGCCCCTTTTCTTTAAATTGTCATTTGTTCTTTGTACCTCTCTCTATTTTCATATTAGAGTAAGCAGGATATATAGAGAGATGTCATCCTTATCCATAGCATTAAACCTTCTTTCTCTCTTTTTTATCTTTCTATTTATTTCCCTTGTCCTTTACTAAGATGAAATCTCCTTGAAATACTATTTAAAAAAAGAATAAAATACATCAGTAACTTCGATTACTTTAAATCTTCATATAATTTCATGTTCATTGTCTTGTGTTGGATCTTCTTAGTAACTTGTGCATTAAGTTAAATTGCAATTATTTAAGCTTTTTGAAAGCTACATAAGCTGTGGAAAGGTAAATGTCTTGCACATCTGAAATGTGAGGGAGCAGGAGTTATCACTGAAGCCTCTGGGCCTAGGATAGTTCTATTTCCTATAGGACAATGTCTTTGTGGTGTGTTCCTTAAGGCCTAAGAAATGAAATGCAATCAGTTATAAGTTTTTCTACTTAAACAGAGGCAATACCCACATATCTTGTGCATACATTGGAAAACATTTAATGTAGATCAGTGTTTCAATGGAGTGAAATAGACTTGGAGGTCTTGTCTCTTAAATTGCGACAAGGTGCCTACTACTTAGGCTATATTGGGGGAGTTACATGTCGTGTTGAAGTTTCAATATTATTTCAAAATGTTCACGGCATAGGTCTTTTTCTTGAATGATGCTGACTCCTTTTTTGTTTGTCCTTCATTCATGAAAAAATCAATACCAAATATTGTACTAGATACCTTCTGATCAACAGTGAACAGACTCATGGAGCAACATTTCTCACCTCCCTTATTTCCGCCAAAGGAAAGTGAAGTTATATTCTCATAAAATATTCTACATAATTTAAGTTCTTGGTT
The DNA here is from genome assembly GCF_016509475.1 of Prionailurus bengalensis. Taxonomy (NCBI): domain Eukaryota; kingdom Metazoa; phylum Chordata; class Mammalia; order Carnivora; family Felidae; genus Prionailurus; species Prionailurus bengalensis. The sequence goes on from NC_057344.1 coordinate 87,835,833, forward strand.
TAAGGTTGTCATTTCATGCCTTATGCTTACAACTTCATTTTAATAAATGCAAAACAATGTGCATCTCCTGGTGTGTCTCTGGGGATATGTGTTTTATCCTTTTGTTATTTTGCATTGATTTAGAGCCCCTTCTCTGGGCAGTTCATGCCGTCATAAGTTGTATCTTTAAACGATGGCATTATTGTCATGCAGAAGAATAAAGTTTATGTTAATGCCTGTGTCGTTATTTAAAAGGATAATTGTAATCATTCTTCATGAGATGATTTCAAAACACCTTCCTGGTAAGCAAGAGAGAGGAATTTTCCATGATTCCTTTTCAGCAGCTCAGGAAAATGAAGATACTTGAAGTCTGGTGCCTTCCCACGTCCCTAGGTAGAGATGAAATGTGAAGGAGTGACTAGCAATCCTTGACCTAGTGATGACAAGTAAAATGTTTCTTTCTCAGGATGGTTTCCATGGTTTCAAGACAGTCACAAAGCGAGGCTCTGCCTCTCTGTTTTGGCCAGGGCATGCCATCTTCATTTCTGGGGAAAGCCATTTTGGCCCCTAGTATCACCATTTCTCTTCCAAAAAGCAACTGACACATTGGACAGAAATGACTTGCAGAGAATGGTCGTAAATCAGTTGTGATTTTGTCTCCCTCTATCCTTTTAAGTGTAGTCTGTGGGATTAGTTTTTCCCATCACTGTATGAAGAAGCTCTATGACTTTTCTGTAACTCTTAGGCAATATGGTTTTCTGGTAACTTTAGGTCACAGAAAACTACCTCAGTTTAGTAATTTAACTGCTAGTTGCATGAATTAATAAAAACTTCAGTTTTGAGTTATAGCTGATGCTTCTTTCTGTCTGGCAACTCAGTGAAAAGGCTGAAGTTGAAGTGGATGGGGGGAGGATTTATTACCTAATCTACTCCTTCTCTAGCTCACCAGCAGAAGTGTTTAGCTCTTAAGGGGTTGGGAGTAGGGAGAGAGGAGTGGGAACAAAGGCAGGAAAGATGTTAGTTACTTCACTGCTCCTTCTGTTGTGATCTAACATCATGGCAGGTGTTTATGTCTGGCTCTTTTATGGGAGCTTTTGTGAGTTTTCTGCACTTAAGAAACAGTAGCTTATTCGTGAGTTTGAGCCCCGCATCAGGCTCTCTGCTGTCTGCATAGAGCCTGCTTCGGATCCTCTGTCTCCCTCTCACTCTGCCCTTCCCTTGCTCATGCTCTCTCTCTCAAAAATAAATAAACATTAAAAATATCTTAAAAAGAAAAAGAAACCGTACCTTAAACTGGACTGGTTAGTCAGTCTAGGGAAAGAGTTTATACAGGTAAAAAGTATAGGGCAGAAAAAGTGCAGACTAACACATTGCTAAAATAGTATTGATATTGCAAGTAGACAGGAGCAGAAATGATGGGATTAAAGTCACCCACAAGGGAAAAAAGTAAACGGGGAATAAGAAAGAAGAGCATAAAGACAGAAGCTGTGTTGCCAAATGGAAAGAAAGTTTGCATGTGAGGTTAGGATTGTCTGTGAATCAGAAACTGTTGAAATGTAAAAGAGGAAGTTATACAAGCATATTGTATTTGTAGTTAGGCAGAAAATAATTTCACAACAACATATGACTTAGCAGGATTAAACAGCTCAAAGTGTCTTTGCCCAAATGCTTCTAAAGATTTAGGTAGTCATTAAAAACAGGAAAGAAAAGGAGTCAATGGATATCATTATTCTTTTATAAGAGAAGCTTTATATGCTTCTTTTAAAAGGATGGAAGTATAAGTTATAAACAGAAATTAAATGGTTGAAATAAGGGTTTCATTTAAAGGCAATAAGACCATTAATATGCTCACTAAATACCAGCTGGCTATTAGAAACCTATTTAATGAGATTTACCAACCACTAAAACCACCATGTCTATCTGTTAAGTAGCCATTAAATATCAATAATTTTGTTTGTTATGGAAAATACAGTTAAACTATTCCAACACAGTAGGAAAACTACAAGTAATAATTAAAAGTAATATTTGTTGAGTGTTTATTATAAGCCAGCCACTGTTCCATAGACTTCTTGAGCATGATCTCTTTTAGGACTGACAAGGCTATAAGATCAGCATTGTGTCCTCCACAACTGGGGGAACTGAGGCCTGGAAAGATTAATTAACTTGCTTAAGGTCACACAGCTGGTCAGTGGTGTGATGGTGGAACTCAGTCTGACTCCAGAATCCAGTTCCTACCAGTGAGTTACCCAGTGGCACCTGCTCTAAACAATATCCCGGAGTCTTAGGGTAAATCTAATAATGGCAACCTTACCAGTTAGAGGCTGGGTGATCTGAGTTTCAGCCCAGACTTTCCCGTGGTCTTTGCCATGCTGGTGGGTAGGAGTCAGATGATCTGTTGAAAGTACTACAAAGGTGTCATCTGTGACAAGCCCTTGTGAGCACTTTTTACACTTTCAGTCCGATCATGTATAAGATAGGAAAGCAGGGTTCCTGAGTTTCCAACCCTTCTCACTCTTTGTCTCAGGTTGTGTGTGTGTGTGTGTGTGTGTGTGTGTGTGTGTGTGTGCGTGTGTGTGTGTGCGTGTTATCACCTGCAGTCTCTCCAATCTATCTTCTTTTTGTTCACCATCCTTAGGTCTCTCTCATTCTATGGCATCACCTCCTTTTGTATCTTCCATTTGGCTTGCTGCCTACAGGGGTGAGGTGGTGGTGGGAATCATGTAGGGAAGAGCTTGTCTCAAAGACTCACTGATTCCTGAAAGCAGGGCATAAAGTGTTTGCAGAAGTCTGAAAATATGCACACAGGCTACCTGAAGGTTTTGCATCTGTGGTATTATTCACATTTGGGGGGCAAATAGCGAACGGTGAAAGCTTAAAAAAAGCTCTGAGAAGGAATGCTGTGCTCGTAAAATTGTTGCTTGTCAAAACCATGTTTAATAAATATAGCCCATAGCAGGATTTTATTCTCTGCAACACAGTAAATAATTAATCCTCTAAATTTATTGTTGACTAGTAATGAATACATACCAAGTCTATTACTCGTTCTAAATTCTTGTCCAATATGTCAATTTGTTTTCTTATTTCTTTTTCATTTTCCCTAATTTTTAAAAGTCGACATTAATATCATTTCATACTGCTCTGTAAGTGCTTCTAAAAACTCATTTTTCCCCTTAGAGTTTACCTACCAACAAAGGTTTTGAATAATCAAATCATAGCCATCTTTATATTTCATTTGGCTAAATTTTAGATTATGCTCTCAGGTTAAGAATTGCATCATTTGTACCTTAACACAGTGCCAACCACATTGTCTCCTTTTACAACTAAACAACAGCCTTAGTAACAACATATTGGAAAGCTTATTAACTTTAACTTATACTTTTAAGAAGCAATTATGCATTCACACTAGACTACGTGGGAGTTGCAAGTCTGGAAAAGATATAGCAAGACCGTTATGTAAGATACTCAGCTAAACATATTTAGCTGAAATAAAATACATGAATCTAGAAATAACATATGGTGAATGACACCAGTAAATGAAACCACATGGCACGTATGAGAGTGTCCTGTGTGACAGATTCCGTAGTCACCCTTTGCGAACCCATTCCACTGTCTAATCTTGACGTTTGAGGAAGGCTCTCTGCATGCGATTTGTATCTCTCTTGACACAATTTAGGGTTATTTCTGCTTAGACTATCTATATGGGAGGGAACGGAGCTAATTCTTAAAAAAATGCCTCCACTGGCCTGAGGACCCTTAAGTCAGGTGTATACTTCTTTTTCTAGGCTAAATATCTGTTGTCATTCCTAGTTACTGGTGGACATATTTGCCATATGCATGAGTAGGCTGCATGATGCAATATGTGACATGGTCTTTACACGTGGGGTACGTACGTGAGTGGCCATGTTGCTAATATTTTCCGTTACTTGGGATGCTCTGACTTAACGAGAGCTAAGCTACCCTAGCTTTTAATTTCCCAACTTTCAGAAATCCAGCAGCAGGTGATGTTAGAGAACTGAAACAGTGGTGGTGGAGCTAATATAGATCTATCAAAGAAGAATAAGGTTTCTTCTTTACAATGCAGACTGTGTACGTATAGTGGATACAGTCGATTACCAGCCCACGAGCATCATGCTTACTGTCTACAGCTTTCCCATCTAATAAAGGCGGCTACTAGCCACATGTGGCTGAGTTTAAGTTGATCAAAGTAAAATAAAAAATTCATTTCTGTAGTCACAATAGCTACATTTCATATACTCAGTAATTGCCTATGGCTAATGGCTACAGTGTCGGACAGCATGGCTCTAGAACATTTACAACATTGCAGAAAGTTCTAACGGATGGTGCTCCTTAGTGAAAAGCAGCCTGGATCTCCTGCCTACGTGCTCTTGGTGACACAGTAGAGTACCTTTTAAAATATTCGTGACAATATTCTTAGGTTGTTGAACACATAGTAAAAGAATCTTGGAGTTGGTGAAATAATTTTTACCCCACACACATATTGTTCGCGGTGGGACAGGGCTTAACACAAGAGGGGCTCAGAGAGTCTCTGTCTAGTCTCAGAAAATAGGCATCTTTATCAACATGGCTGCTTATTTATGTGTTATTTCTCTCACTAGGAATTAAGAAAAGCCATTGAGTTTTTCACTTTTCCTCCTTTATATTTTCATCATTCCTTTTTTGATGAAGAACTTTTTCAAATACTATTAGAGAACACTCGTGATTTCTGTAATAAGGAAGATTGATATTGTTTATATGTCAGTTGAACCAAGTTCCAGGTTCTTAAGCTACATTCTGTGATTTTAAAACCTTTTCATTTCCTTCCTAACACTTTAAATGTGTCAGCCAAATAGCGGAGTTTTGCAGATTCTCATTATTTTTGCTTATGCATTTTGGTATGTGTTAATGTTTTATTTTTCATCTTTTTAAAAGTTTATTTATTTATTTTGAGAGAGAGAAAGAGAACATGCATGCGGGCGAGGAGCAGAGAGAGAGAAGAGAGGAAATCCCAAGCAGGATCTACACTGTCAGCATAGAGCCCGATGTGCTACTCCTTCTATCATACAGTAGTTCATGAGATCACAACCCGAGCCAAGATCAAGAGTTGGATGCCTAACCGACTGAGCCACCCAAGTGCCCCTCAATGTTTTATTTTAAAAGCAAATGTTAGAGCTGTTTATAGGTGCTTTTCTTCCTCTCATATTTGGTGACATGGCCCCCACTGGTGCCTTGGCATGCTCTGTGTTGTTCATGATACTAAGATGAAGATTTCATGTGAACATTTAGAAGGAAAAATGTAAATTGTTTGTTAAGTGACTCACTTCTGAGATTTCAGGCTCAAATATTTTTCTTTCTTTTTCAGTCTTGGCCCTAATGAGTTTCCCTATATAATTAGTAAATGATTCAGACCTAAATATATTGCCGTTACTCAAAGGAATGAAGTCTACTCGAGAATGACTTAATTGTTTTCAAAGATAATATTAAGGAGGGAGGAATTGTAAGGGAATACAGATCTCTGATGTGTCTTTAAAGCCCTAGAGTTTACTGTTTAAAGTCAAGATGAAAATATAGCTATATTACCTTGGCTCTTTATTAGCCTTCATCTCTGCCGATACATCCAAAGGTCTATTTTCTTTCTGGTCTCCTCAGGTTGATGAACTCATTGTGATGATTGTTAGGGGGTTATTTAAGCCCCTTAAAATTTTTCTCTGCAAGGATATGCTTCTTCTGCAGATCTTTAGCTACTGTTTACAGCTGGTGAAAGTGTTGTTGCCTCTGGGATCCCAGTGGGGTGAAAAGATGAAGTGGCTGGGGGCAGTAGCTTCATGCATTACATTATCACCTGTCACTATTTCTTAAGTTCTTCGCAAGAACAAGATGGCCCTCCCCACTCAGGCCAAGACCTTGATCACTGGCCAGATGCCCAGCAGCTTGTTTGACCTCATTAAAATTGAGCGATCATGTTAATGTTTGGGTCTGAGGCCAAACCTCTTAGAGCTGTTTAAAATTTCTGAGGATATTATCATAAGATTTGGTTTGTGATCTTTTCTTAGTAATTTCTAGCAGATCAGTCGGAATAGAAATAGACCGAGAGGGAATTAGATCTGGAGATTGGGATTAAAAGCAAAACATGTGCTACAAAAAAGACAGCCAACACATGGCTAACTTATCTCACTTTTTTTCCTCTAAAAAACAATTTGTGGTGTAAAAGCCTAGAAAATATAATATTTAAAAATTATAATTAAATGGAAACTTGCGAACTATAAAAGTATGATGGCATCAGCTGGCCAGAGAGGCGAATAATTATAGCTGGATTTATTGTCAGGCGCAGGATTAGGGGTCCTGATGGCTTCTACCTGCTACTGTGCTAATTTGGTTGTGACCTCCACTTCCATGCCTATGCTGCTGAAGGTCAAGAAAGTGAATGTAGATCACATAGGAAGTGTGTTACAGGAAACCGGTGCAATTTCTAGTGGCTTCGTCTCGATCACATGGGATTGGCAACCGATCAGATTTTCTGAAGGCTGCAGATTTTCTTGAACATAAATCCAATCTCTGTCGATGAAGGATGAAGTTTTTACTTCAAGTTTAATTATTTACTGCCAAAGGACATGCGTCTACCACTGCTTGGGGTCTGGTGAACTTCCCTGCACAGTGGTCCTGTCAAGTTGGTGCAAATGCCTCCACTAATTGGTGTCCTGCCCCGTGGTCCTCATGCTGAGTGCAGCGTGAAGCCAGTCTCTCTCAAAGAACGGGCCTAGTGTGATGAAAGCCCTGTGATGCTACAAAGCACAGATGTGCAGTGCCTGAATGTGTTCGTTCAGTCAGCGTGGACACTTTTCACACACAAAAATGCAGTTGATCAAATTTGATTGTATTTTTAACTTTCATAGAAATGATATTTACAGTACTTGTGCTCTTGCGGACACCTATGAGCCGCCAGTGACCCTAGGACTTATCATTCTTTCTTAAAACTACCATCAGCCACAGAGGGAGCCAGAAGGGATGAAGGCTAAGGCTGCATTCGGACTTCTTTTGCTTGCAGTTGGGTCCTTTTGGGCACCACGGCTAATTTCTTATCTGTACCTCAGTCTTTGTCCATAAAATTGTGATTTGGGACTAGAAGTTGATTGATGTCCTTTCCATATTTAAAGTATACAATTATATGATAAATTGACCATAGGGTGGATATGAGGATTAAAGTAATAAAGTGGTAAGCTTTGCTACTTTGATTCGTGGAGACTTTACAATCATGCACTTGGTTTTTTTTAATCTTTTTTAAAATAAAGAATGAAAGGGGAAATAGAGGATAAGAATGACAGCTTTCCCTTGACCTTAACAAAATTGTAACACCTTACATGTGCACAATAACACCTAACATTTTCCTGGGTATATTGCATTTATCAAGCATCTTTTATACATGATATGGTTTGAACTTTACAATCACCTAGTGTAGTAGGTGGATAGAGAAGCTATTGTCCAGAGTCTCAGGAAGGTCAAGTTAGAGAAGTCAGGGTGGTTAGTGGCTGAGCTGGCATGAACCTGTTTCTTTTGTCACTAGTACAATAACAGTTCCACAGTACAACTCTACCTCTCTACTTTATTTACTGCTAATAACCCTTCCAATACTTTTTCAGACGTAAAATAAATAGAGCCTTCCCTTGAGCACTGAGAAATGTATGGAACTGTTGAATCTTTATATATACCTGAAACTAATATAATACTGTATTTTAACTGTACTTTAATAGGAATAAGTTCATAAAGGGAATCTTGCAATATGTAGGATGATTGTGTGCTTTTAGGTGACTGACACCATTTTTGGATTTTTTTTCAATGTCTTGGACCTCTATTCTAGTCATATTTTGAAAAATAGATGATAGAATTGTGGAAATTATTGTATTTTTATTTTCAAACATATGTGAGAGATTTTAACTTTGGAAGGTAAGGTGAAGGAATCTTACAAGCCATTCATTGCCAATAGAAAGCAATATTAAAAAGGGACATGTATGTGACTGGTAGAGGGACTAGACATTAATTTGCCTGGCAAAACCAAATTGCCTTCTTAAATTTGGGAAGGCAATCACCACTTTCAGACATAATTATAGAAAGGTATATTAACATTTGCATTCCAGATCTTGGAAGGACTCACAGACTCTCGTTTGTTAGTTTTGTGCTTTAAATTCACGAAAAACAGGATAGCCAAACGTGAGCAATCTTGGAAAATTTTGTGTGCAGTATGGCTATTATTCCTAGGAAGCAGGAATTATGATTCACTGAGAAATCTAGACCCAAGTTGGAACAATTATTGTATAACTTCTCAGAAGTTTATTCACAAGCAATGAAAATAAATCACAACTGAAACCTTAAAGACACTAGTTGTTACATTCAAGGAACAACTACTTTAGAGCTGTCCTCTTAAGGGATGTTTGACCTTATAATAACCATTTTTTTGTGAAGCTAAAATCTCCAAGCAAGAAGCAAGAACTTATATGAGTTTTATGCGGATCATGCAAAATTATACGATGTAATTTTTGGTTTCTTGCAATTCTAGGGTAGATATGTTTTCTAGGTTTATATTGCTTACATTAACATGGCCATTGTTTCAATAAGTGAGCACCTTGATAAATAATATGTTCTGTTTTCATCTCCCCCCACCCCAGAAGACATCTTTTTAAAAAAGTTTATTTATTTGTTTTTGAGAGAGAGACAGAGAGGGAGCATGAGCACAAGCAGAGGAGGGACAGAGAGAGAGGGAGACACAGAATCTGAAGAAGGCTCCAGGCTCTGAGCTGTCAGCACAGAGCCCTACGCAGGGGCTTGAACTCACTAACTGAGATCATGACCTGAGCTGAAGTTGGATACTCAACTGACTGAACCACCCAGGTGTCCCAGGCTTCAGTAAACATATTTTTTAGGGATACCAGTCTGGCTATTTTGAATGGCATTAACCTGGAAATGGCATTCTCTAGATGGACTTGTTTTCTTGACTGAGTTGCCTATTGGTTTAGCCAAGTCATCTTTATCTTGGGATCCTGGGAAAATCCTTATTCTATTGTTTTGAAAATCTTGCTGATTTGCAGAACAAATCTCCAGTCCATTTTTTTTTTTTATTTTTGTAAGTTACATAAGTCGTGCTGTGTGAACTAACATCTTGTCACTCATTGTCTTAAAGCAAAAGCCAAACTGGTGAGAAACCACCTACTGTTGAATATCAAGCCTGTGCCAAAAAGGCAATAGCTACATGCTGTTCCGCTGTGCCCTGAGTGATCAAACAATCCTGAGAGCAAACAGGAACTGTATCAGCAGGAATCAAAGGACTTCACTAGCCAAGCAGAGTAGAGAGAAGCAAGGGAGGGATTTTCTTGAGGTGAGGTGATGCTATGCAAATAAAGGCACCCTTCCTTTGTTTTTTTTTTTTCTTCAGGACATATGAGCACTTTTAGAGGAGAAAACTTCATGCAGACACAATTTTTATTTAGTGGATAGAGAAATCATGGAGGACTATTGCTAGAAAGATTTTGTTTGATATTTGGTGTTTGTGTATATATATTTATGCTTATACTTAGATTCTTATTTTTGTTGGGAAAACAATTTATAGTAGCTCAGTCTAGTGTGTGTGTGTGTGTGTGTGTGTGTGCGCATGAGTGTGTAAATTTTTGGTTTAGACCTTCGAGACTGTCTTTAAATATTTTTTCCAAGTTAGGTTGAGATATAATTGACATATAGCATCATATTAGTTTAAGGTATACAACATAATGATTTGATATATGTATGTTTTGCAAGATAATCACCACAATAAGTTTCATTAACATCCAACACCTCACATAAGTATAAATTTTTTTTCTTGTGATGAGAACTTTTAAACTCTATTCTCATAGCAACTTGCAAATATACACTACAGTGTTGTTAACTGCAGTCATCATGCTGTATATTACATCCCCAGAATTTATTTATCGTGTAAGTGGAAGTTTGTACCTTTTGATCACTTTCACCAATTCCTACCCCCACCCCTGCTTCAGGCAAACACCAACCTATTTTTGTTTCTATGAAATCATTTCTTTTACATTCCATATATAAGTGAGATCATACAGTATTTGTCTTTCTTTGATTTATTTCACTAACCATAATGCCCTCAAGGTCCATCCATGTTGTCTCAAATTGCAGAATTTCCTTCTTGAAGCCTGAATGCTACATCATGTATTCATATATACCATATCTTTTGATCCATTCATTCATCTATGGACACTTGGGTTGTTACCATATCTTGGCTATTATAAATTAAATGCTGCAGTAAACATGTGGATGAGAGATCTCTTTGAGATGAGTGATTTCATTTCCTTTGAATATATATCCAAGAAGTGGGATTGCTGGATCATATGTTAGTTCCATGTTTAATTTTTTGAGGAACGTATACTGTTTTCCATAGCGGCTGCACCAATTTACATTCCCACCAATATAGGAGGGTTCCCTTTTCTCCATAGCCACACCAACATTTCTTGTCTTTTGTCTATTTGAGGATAGCCATTCTAACAGGTGTGAAGTGATAGTTCACTGTGGTTTTGATTTGCAGATTATCTTTTATGAATAGAACCAGAGAGAATATTTCAGAGTATTTGACTGAATAATGAGTTAAGCCTTATTACCCGTCTTAATAATAGAGTTCAACAAAGACAATTATTTTAACTTTTCTTAATTTTTTTTCAGAAAATTGTTTTTGTTAGTCAAAATGAAATCTTGTTTTTGCTGGATAAGAGGAAATATCTTGACGTAATTGATCTTTTACAAAGTGGTTAATAATTAGTAACTAAAACATGTCCCTATAGAGTCTTACGACTGATTGGTTTTAGATGTAGAAAATAGTATTCCTGTAACTCTCTAGAGTAATACTATGGTTTCAAAGACAAAAATGAATAGATGGGCAGATGGATGCCCTATTGCTTCTGGGGAATAATATTCATATTATTTCCATCATTTAGCCATTTACTGACTCCAGGCCTCAAAATATTGAAACTGTGGTGAGATTTAGTTCAGAAATGGGGTGATGGTATTAGGGGCAGTGTTCGCACAGGTGGATCACAGCACTAAGGCATTAAATATGAAAAACTCCTGGCTTCTTGTGTTTAGCCCTTTGTGGTGTAGCTCCCAACAGTCTCATCCTCTGCTACATCTGTTACAATACTTTGCTTCTTACAATGCCTTGCTTTCAACTTATTTGGGGTTTCTGAGCCCCATGCTCTCATGACATGGCACTGGTGCAGGAATAGAGAGTACCGTTTCTTTCCCACTTCTAGAGCATCTGTGCATGTAGAGTTCTACTAGAGTGACACATCTGACCTTTCTTTGTTTCCTTGCACATTTTGCATCAGAGAAGGTAACTTGGGACTTACCTACCTAATTGGAGGGATTGGAAAGAGAAGCTGAGCCCCTTCTCTCTCCTTTTGTTTGGGAGCTAGCTTATTCTCCTTTGCTGCCTGTGGTCTCCTGGTCCCACCTCGCCTGTGACTGGAGGAGTAGGTCTGGCCAACTCACCGTTAATGTACAGTTGCCCACAGACAGAACATATGTCCTGCACCCCATTCTTCTTTGGTAACAAAGATTTTCTTTTTGGCTCCTATATGTTGTCTGCTTTGGATCATTTTTCAATTGGTTCTTGTTTTGGGTACAGGGGTACTATGTTTTGGGTCCCCACGAACCTACAAAACATATATTGTCTCCTATGTCCTTTTCCTTCTTCTGCTTATCTTTCTAAAACTCAACTCAGGAGTTACCCCTGCCTGATTTTCCTCCCTTTTTCTTATTCTGTGCTTCTGTAGAATTGCATGTATACTTCCCCTTAGCTTATTTTTTCATCTCCCTCCCTGCCTTTCTCCCCCCTCAGACTGCAAACTCCTTGAGTGCAGAGACTGGTCCATTGTTGTTTTCCTAGCACCTGTCACGAAATTTGCATTCAGTAGATGCTCAGTAAAGGTGTATGGAATGAGATAAATGAATAATGAAAAAATCTAAGGCAATTTTTAGTCCATTAATCCAATTTTAATCCATTAATATTGAATTATAGGAGTTAAGTTCTTTGGTCATAAAGAAACTGAATGAGTATTTTTTTCTTCAGATGCGATCTTCCATTTTGTTGTCTTAAACCACTTTATATGAACTGTAATTATGAAGATACACCTCCAAGAGATTTGTTCTGAAAATTATTTGACCTCCAACTCCAAATGCCCTAGTGGTGTTTAAGTATTGTCAACTATGCTTCCTTTTCAGTGTACTTATTTTCACTGATATCGGTAACAGTAAAGACAAGGATGAATATGGATATGTACCTTAGAGATGGGAATTCCTCTTTGAGGCTTAGCAAAAGAACACTGGGGATGGAGACTAGAAAACCTGCTATATTTCTTGTGGCCATTGCTGGAAATAAATTCTGAGGCCTACACAAATAAAATGACTCACTTGAAATCAATGATTTTGAGGTGAGGGGCAGCGGGGCAACCAGTGGTTGACTTGGCTAGTAGCAACTCCAGCCTTAAATCAAGGGGCAGATTTCATTCTTGCTTCCTATGGACCCAGTCACTTGCCATTCATCATTTGCTCTGTTGCTGTCTCGCACACAATTTACACCTATTCACTGTCCAGTCTGGTATCTTTTAGTGCATATCCATCCTTTTCTCCTAAATGGGTTGTAAGCCCCTCTGGAGTGAGGTGACAACAGTGATAGACTTCTTCGTAACTTTGTGGATCTGTTACAGAGCCTTGCACATAGTTGATGCTCACAGATGGTTTGGTGATTAATTTTTTGTAACACTGACAGAAAAAGGGACTTTCAGCATGTGAAAGCTGAAAATAGTTACAAATCCTTGTCTTGAGTCTCTGATAGATCACGGGACTCATCAAGTATTTAATTCTTTCATTTTGTTCCTTTTAATTCCACCTTTATGTCAAAATGAAGCCATTTTTTTTCTCTCCTGGTTTATTTAAGTAAAGAGCTATTGCATCTAAAGATAAAAGAATGTAAATCCTGGAATGTTTTAGGGACTCTCAGTTTCAATATCGGTAAATAATATGCCATTGCTGGGTTCTGGGAGAAAATAAATGCTTCGGCTTCAAAAACTGTCTGTTAAACAGAAAGACAGGTGTATCATGTTTACAAGGGATGTGACATTATAAACTCAGCTGAAACAACCCATCCAGATGTGCAGTGATCTGTAGCTATGAACCCAGAGAACCCTGTCACAGGTTTTATGGGTAATTTTTGTTTGTGAGTGTTTAGACACCTCAGCAGCCAACTGGAATGGGGCCAATATCAGTAACAACACACAGATGAAAAACCACTATCTAATCAACTCCCATCAAACCAGTCAGTGGTAAAACAGTGCTTCCCAGAAACACTTATTACAGATAACATTTTGGTTGTTAAATTTATGAAGTGTAAAGTTATATAACTTCTTTTTTGAAAAAGTCAAGACTGCATTTTCATGCACACATCCACCCACAAACACAGTTCAGCAATGGAAGCACTAATAAGGTCGTTGACAAAAATAAATTACATAAATAATATTTAGCAATTTTCAACATTCACTGAGAAAGTCCACACAGGGGGCACGGCCTTGCCAATTATGAAAAATGTTATCCTGAATAATTAGCAGAGTGTGTTGACAAAAATGTCAGCATGAGCGGAGGCAGTGTGGTTTATCTACTGGCATATAAGATACACCTTTTTGAACCCAGAGTTTTGCTAATTTACCATGTTTTCATCTTGATGGCATACTATAAATCCTCAATGTAAATTTGGTAAAGGTAGTGCTTATCTTAGAATAAACCACCTCAGTTCTATATCATGGTATATATCACGGGTTAATGTTGAGGCACTGATTATTTCAGTGGGGGGATGGCTACCATTTTCTCTGTGGTTGAGTTACCAGGTGCCCCCAGTAGAGTGAGGGAGTGAGGAAATGGCCACACTGAGTTGAATTCTCTATGAAAGGATCCTTGGGTCCATGCAGATGTATAGATCTCTGTCCCCACAAAGATAAACTTGAGTTTTCTAGACCCTTCCTCTCGTCAGCTTCACTGGATTCAATGTTCAATGTATGGTCACCCCTCTCTCCTCACATACACACACAGGTGGGCATTTTTGCCATTAACTGCTCTACTAATCTGCAACCACTTGGACTACTTTGGATATATACCTAGGAGAATCTACCGAGAAGGGAGTAGATGGCATATTGGATACTTGTGTAGAGCCCTATTATTTTAGTTTCAATATGTTAACCTTTTATTTAATTAGTTTCAGAAGCCAAAAGACTTTTGAGGTACACAGTATTAATTGCTCTCTTCTCATTCTTCTGAAAGTGATCTTTCAAGGGTCACAGCCAGCCATCTAACAAATCCAAAAACACTCCCTCAATACAAACACTCCCTTACCTTGGGCCCTGATGGCTGACTTGTCCTGTCTTTCCCAGGCCTATCCTGGGAATCTCTGTTGTTTCTCTGTCTCCTTTCCTAGTCTCTCTTCTTTCCTTTGTTTCTTTAAATGTTTCTTTCTTTTTTTAATGTTTATTTATTTTTGAGAGAGAGAGAGAGAGAGACAGACAGACAGTGAGTGCATGCACACAAGCTGGGCTGGGGCATAGAAAAGGAGACACAGAATTGGAAGCAGCCTGCAGGTCTGAGCTGTCAGCACAGTGCCTGACACAGGGCTCTAACTCACGGACCACGAGATCATGACCTGAGCTGAAGTCAGAGGCTTAACCAACTGAGCTACCCAGGAGCCCCTCTTTCAATGTTTCTTTCCTAAATTATATCCTCTCTTTTCTTTCCATGAATTTGTTTGGTGATTTCATCCTTCTTAATGGTTCTGATTAGGATTTGTGTGCACATAGCTTTCCAATATGTGGGCTTTCTCCTACATTACTGGAGCACACTGCCACCGTCCATATGTATTTCATGTGTTTTATACTCCACCCAACATGTTGTAAATCACACTGAATATCTTTACCTACAATTTGTATTCTCATTCTCCTTTCCTGATCCTTGTTAATTGCAGCATTATTATCATAGTCATTTGGATTGAAGTGTCAAATTTTTTCTGGACTCCTCCCTTACTCCAACACCTAATTCTGTCATTTCCTCTTTGACATGTCTTACATCTCTTCTCTTCTCTCTCTCTCTCTCTCTTTTTAGAGAGTTAGAAGTTTTTTAAAGTTTATTTATTTTGAGAGTGCAAGAGTGAGTGGGGAAGGGCAGAAAGAGAGGGAAAGAGAGAGAATCCCAAGCAGGCTTACACTGTCAACATGGAGCCCGATGCAGGGCTCAATCTCATGAACCATGAGACCATGATCTGAGCTGAAACTAAGAGCCAGATGCCTAACCATATGAGCCACCCAGGCACCCCACATCTCTTCTTTCGTATGTCAACCTTCAGTTCATGTTTTTATTCTCTTCTCTCAGAAAGTGAATCCATTTTAACAGACATCCAAGACTCTTTTTGGACCTCAATTCATCTTGGAAAATGCCTTCAGAATAATTTTGTGAAAATACCCTTTTCCCCCCTATAACTTTCCTCTTCTAATTTTTTTTAATGTGTATTCATTTTTGACAGAGAGAGAGAGAGAGCATGAGTGGGGTAGGGGCAGAGAGAGGGAGACACAGAATCTGAAACAGGCTCCAGGCTCTGAGCTGTCAGGATGGAGCCCGACGCAGGGCTCAAACTCACGGACTGTGAGATCATGACCTGAGCTGAAGTTGGATGCTCAACCGACTGTACCACCAAGGTGCCCCTGACTTCACTCTTCTAAAAGCCATCTGTGTCACTCACTAAATGTTCGTTGAGTTTATATTATATGCTTTGAACTGTCATAAATCCTGGAGTACAACCTAAGTGTGACATGGCTCTTGTTAAGGAATTCCTAAATAGGTCACCAATAATTATAAATTGGGTGATTCATATAGCGATAGGCATATTATCCTATCTCTAGATTATCCACTCAGAATTCTTCCCCTCCTTTCACCTCCTATACAATTGCTCACCATTTTCAAAAGCCAGATAAAATTGTGTCTCTCTCGTGGTATTTTCCCTCATCTCAATCATATTTTCTTTATTTGCAGTCTCATATAATTTTTTCTCTGGATCATTTGTTTGGAAATTAATCATCTGGTGGTGTGTCATCTTCTATTGCAAATTTCCATTGCAATTTAATGTTAAATATTTTGTCTGGTATTCCCATTTTGGTTGTCCATGTTCTGAGATTAATAATAAAGTCTTAAGCTTGATAGCTTCCCTAGGCCCTGATAGCATATTGCTATTAGGTATTCAAATACACAGATTACAAATGATAAATAATATTAAGTACATTTTACTGGTTAACAGCTTTTCCCTACCCATATTTAAAATCTAACATGACATTAAATAGTTTGAAGGGTTTTTATACAAATTTTTATATAATCAAATTCACTTTTCATGTAGGTGTTCTCATCCTTCTATCCTATTCAAAGCTTGTCCTTGCAATTTCAAAATCTCATCTACTTTTAACAGTTTTTACAGGAGTTGTTGTTAAAAATGAAATTCAGCGTGGTTTCCTGAGAAGTAGAATATGCCCTTCAAAACAATTTCACCTCAATGCATTTTCTGAACCAGGAGATTTTCATTTTTGTCACTTTGATCTCAAGGCAAAATTTGAGTGTTAATATAATGAATCAAATGTAATGCTAATGATACAGGGACTGTAAATTCCATTGGATAATATTCTATATTATCTTGAATGATGAACTAACTCAAGATTTTAGTATTATCAAGTGCTTTAAAAATTAAATTTCTATGGTGATTAAAGTTTTCTTTCCACTTGTAATGCATCACCACAAACTTAGTGGCTTAGAAGAAGACAAATTTATATGTTCTTACAGTTCTTTAGGTCAGAAGCCCAATAGGAGTTTCACTGGGCTAAAAATCGAGGCTTCTTAGGACTGGGTTTCATCTTGGAGGCATAATAGAGAATCCATCTTCTTCCCTTTTCCAGCTTCTAGAGACCACTGACATTTCTTGACCCCTCTGTCTGTCATCAGAGTCAGCATGTGGTGGTGGTAGGAGGGACTGAGTTCTTCTCATACTGCTATGGCTCTGATTCTCTCCTCCATACTCACATTTCCCTATGACTAAAGTCAAGAAAGAATCTTTACCATCCGTATGATTAGATTGGGCCATCCTAGACAATCCAGGATAATTCCCCCATTCTCAAAGTCTAACTTAATCCTGTCTGCAAAGTCTCTTTTTATATGTAAAATAGCATATTCATAGGTTCTAGAGATTAGGAATGAACATCATTTTGTCTACTATAGATGATTTTATGCATCTGTAATGTTTGGCCTATTTTCAATGTAATGTATTTCAGTATTAATAATAACTATTCTAAATTTCCTACAATCATAACATCTTAGAACTTGGAGTCCATAGAGGTCATTTGTGGTAGCCAACATTCGAAATGACCTTCAATGGGCCACACTTCATGGTATGAATGCCCTTGCAGAGTCCCCTCTGATATTAAAACAGGGTTGACTTTGTACCAACAAAATATGGTGGAAGTGAGAGTGTTCGACTTCTGAAGCTAGGTCATAGAAAGCATTGGGGCTTTTGCCTCGGCCTCTCACTCTAGGGGAAACTGGCCACCAGGTAGTAAGGAACTTCAAGCAACCTTATGAAAAGGGTCCTTAGAAAGCTGGCCAGCACCAGCTGGGAAGTTGTGTGAGTGAGCTACTTTGGGAATCTTCCAGTTTCAGTCAAGCCTTCATATGACTCAGCCCTGCTTGACATCTAGTCTGCAGTTGTATGAGAGACTCTGAGTCAGAGTCTCCCAGCTTAGTCTCTCCCAAATTCCTGGCCCACAGAAACTATAGGAGGTAATACATATTTTTAAGTCACAGTCTGGGGTTATTTGTTGTACAGCAATAGATAACCAATCATCTAGTCCACCATTTTCAACATGTGTTCTGAGAAGCACTAATTCAGTGAGATGCTCTTTTAAATAGTAACCCCTTATTCTAACAACTTGAAGGAATGCTATATATTCTATGCCTACTCTTTGAAAAATAAAATATATATTAACAGAAAGTGAATCAATTAGGCAGTGTTTAACTCAGTGTGAACTATATTTGACCATAGAACAATGTGCACCTCTACCACTCCTACCAGCTATTTTCAAGTCATGTCTGTTGGCTGCCTGTAGGACACCTTTTGCACAATTAAGACTCAGTCTAATTTTTCTGGTTTTAAAATGAAAACATTGAGTGGTAGAAATGTGATTTACAGTTTCTTGATTTAAGTAGCTATGAGTTTATGAGTTATGAAACTAGAACTCAGGCCTCTTGATTTTTGTGTTCTTTAATTTCACTGACAAGGATTTGCTTTAAAGTAATATGTGAGTAGATGTTTGGTAGCCATCAAGGAGAAATGTCTGTTTCTGCTTGACTTATTTTTCCTGCCCTTCCTTCCCATTCTATCAAGGCCTGAAATTCCAATGGAATCATTAATACAAGTAAAATGTCTTTAGGAGAAAAACCATTTTATGCTTTATAAATCAGTTACTTGTAAATCTAGGATGAATGAAATATTTGAGGTTTTCATGAAAAAATAGGTAACCACTGAAGATTCTAGGTGAGCTCTGTTCTTTAGAGGGCCCACTTTGACTTTTCTCTGCCCATACCTTCCCGGGTTGGATGACAAGTCTGCAGGGGCCAAGGAGATTTTCCCACTTAAGTCCCCATTCCTGCTTCTAGACTAGACTAGGAACCAGGAATCCCAGAGTTCCTTGTTCAAAATGCTCAGGTCCTGTTTCAGGGAGCCTGTGAAGGCATCATCCATGAGACCACCTTTCGTAGACCTGCCACAGTGTCCACCTTGTGGGCTCAAGGGGTAGCAGCTGTTTTCTGGGGGGGGGGGCATGGGGTATAGACAAATCCCCAGACTCTTCACAATATACGTCAGAGCCATGGTGAAAAAGAGGAGAGTGGTTGTGGGCTGGGGACTGGTTCTTCTGGCACTTCAATATTTAGGCACAAAACTCTGAGTCTACATATTCTAAATTAAAACTTGGGCAACCCAGTTCTTATGAATGTGTATTTGTTAAGGTAAGTGGATAGAACATATTTAATAGTTTTTTTAAGGTGGATGTATAACTTTTAAATATTTAGACATACAGTGGGCCTCCATTTGTATGCTGGTGCCTTCCCTGAAGTTGTTACTGGTGGGCCTGGCAGAGAGTGCATTTTGAGGCATAGGCATGCACTCATTTGTTTGAAGATGTACACAATGAGGAAGAGAGGGTGGGTGGTGATAGAAGACATGAATTATCTAGCACTGCTCCTGTTCTGGATCTTTCATTCTTAATGGTAATAAAATTGGTTCCTAGGTCCATGAGATTGACTTAGACATTACATCTGGGGAGTATTTACTAGGTCATTTCTTGAAGGATCTGAAAATATTTTCTGCCCTTTACATAGGACATTCATCAGCAGTTAAATTTCTGAGTTGGAATTCTTCGTTCAGCTGGATTATTAAGAAGCCTAAATCTTTTACATATTTTAGTTCTTCAGTTTCATTTCTCTCCATTTCCTTTAGACCAGTGTTGATAAAGGGTGGTCCCAGACCAGCAACACCAACAATACCTGGAAACTTATTGGAAAACTAAATCTGAGCCCCCTTAACCACCCAAGTTCACTTTCATGACCTACTGAATCAGAAACTCTGAGGTGGGAAGGCCCACGAGTCTGTTTAATAAAACTTCAAGATGGTTCTGAAGCAGCTGCAGCAAACATTTGGGAACCACTGCCTCAGCCTATATTCCCTTCTGGATGGAGTTATTAGAGACAGATATGGCTAACAGTTTTCTTTGTCCACCATATTGGATCAATAGACACCAAATTATGCCATTGAGAAAAAGTGTGCTTTTATAATTGACACTAAGAGCACTTCTACTTTAAATTCTCTCTAGAAAAAATGAGTGCACAAGCTAAATCTCACATGCTTGGTCCCTTTTGATAATTCTTGCTTGCTTTTGAATTTCTTTATTTTTATCTTTAGCAGTGGTTTCAAGTTGTAGTTTTGATATTGTTTCTGTTTTCCAGGCCCAAAGCCCCTGAGAGGTGCTTCATCAAGGATTGAAACACCATAAGGTGGAATCAATAAATTAAGTGAAAACTGAAATTCAGAATTAGAGGGTAGAAAGAGAATATGCAGCTATTTTTCTACATGCAATTTAACTTCCAGAAGGAAAAACAAATCTGTTTTTTTTTATTAAATTCTTTGATCACAATGGCAATGCAAACCCACTCTGATATTCACCGTGAATTGAAGAGTAATAAAAAAAGGCTATGTTTTTATCTAGAGGCAGAGAAAAAAAAAGACACGAAGTCAACTACACTAATTTCTGAACTGACACTAGGGTTAATATTTATTAATTAATAAGTGATGTTTAATACAATTCTATTTATGGCTACTTAGAAATGCAGTGGATTTTTATATAAAATAAAGAAGTCACCAGTAATGTAATACCATTTTAACATACAAAGTCTTCCATTGTTTTTATGTGTTCATTTATTATAAATCTCAATTATATCTTCTTTTCACTACAAAAGTCATCATACCAGGAAAAGGTGGAGATATTTTCTGAGGCTTCCTCCTATTTATGATTTTACATTGACTTTATATATAAATATTTCTAGTCTTTGCCTTCTAGGGGCTAATGTTTTACAGCCGAAGAATAAGAGCTCGATAATAATTTGAATTACAGGATGTTTAAATTGTAAGAACAGCTAGCTAAATTAATATAAATAATTTCATTACTATTTTCTTGTGTGTTATGAATTTTGAAATAGGATTTGGCAATCATAAGTGACTGTATTCATTCTCAATTCTATGTTAAAAGCTGGGAAGTCTAAGATTTCCTGTACCGGAATAGAACATACACATTTCCTGTTGAAATCCCACTTTAAGCCCTGACATTATTCATCCCCTCCTGTTTGATGCTATATGTTCTATTGATCTACCACAATGCCTCATCTTCTCTTACATTAGAGATAAAGGATAAGGTTTCCCTGCTGATTCTTGGAAAATATTTTCCATATCTTAATGCATCTTTCCTTTTTTAAAAAAAAATTTTTGTGTGTTTATTTATTTCTGAGAGAGTGAGAGACAGAGCACGAGCAGGGGAGGGGCAGAGGGAGAGGGAGACACAGAATCCAAAGCAGGCTCCAGGCTCCGAGCTGTCAGCACAGAGCCTGACATGGGGCTCAAACCCTTGAACCATGTGAGATCATGACCTGAGCCCAAATCGGACGCTTAACCGACTGAGCTACCCAGGCGCCCCTCTTAATGTATCCTTCTAAATGATGCTTACATTTTTTTTCAATATATGAAGTTTATTGTCAAATTGGTTTCCATACAACACCCAGTGCTCATCCCAAAAGGTGCCCTCCAAAATACCCATCACCCACCCTCCCCTCCCTCCCACCTCCCATCAACCCTCAGTTTGTTCTCAGTTTTTAAGAGTCTCTTATGCTTTGGCTCTCTTCCACTCTAACCTCTTTTTTTTTTTTTTCCTTCCCCTCTCCCATGGGTTTCTCTTAAGTTTCTCAGGATCCACATAAGAGTGAAACCATATGGTATCTGTCTTTCTCTGTATGACTTATTTCACTTAGCATAACACTCTCCAGTTCCATCCATGTTGCTACAAAGGGCCATATTTCATTCTTTCTCATTGCCACGTAGTACTCCATTGTATATATAAACCACAATTTCTTTATCCATTCATCAGTTGATGGACATTTAGGTTCTTTCCATAATTTGGCTATTGTTGAGAGTGCTGCTATAAACATAGGGGTACAAGTGCCCCTATGCATCAGTACTCCTGTATCCCTTGGGTAAATTCCTAGCAGTGCTATTGCTGGGTCCTAGGGTAGGTCTATTTTTAATTTTCTGAGGAACCTCCACACTGTTTTCCAGAGTGGCTGCACCAATTTGCATTCCCACCAACTGTGCAAGAGGGTTCCCGTTTCTCCACATCCTCTCCAGGATCTATAGTCTCCTGATTTGTTCATTTTGGCCACTCTGACTGGTGTGATGTGATATCTGAGTGTGGTTTTGAATTGTATTTCCCTGATGAGGAGCAATGTTAAGCATCTTTTCATGTGCCTGTTGGCCATCCGGATGTCTTCTTTAGAGAGGTGTCTATTCATGTTTTCTGCCCATTTCTTCTCTGGGTTATTTGTTTTTCGGGTGTGGAGTTTGGTGAGCTCTTTATAGAGTTTGGATACTAGCCCTTTGTCTGATATGTCATTTGCAAATATCTTTTCCCATTCCATTGGTTGCCTTTTAGTTTTGTTGGTTGTTTCCTTTGCTGTGCAGAAGCTTTTTATCTTCATAAGGTCCCAGTAGTTCATTTTTGCTTTTAATTCCCTTGCCTTTGGGGATGTGTCAAGTAAGAAATTGCTGGGGCTGAGGTCAGAGAGGTCTTTTCCTGCTTTCCCCTCTAGGGTTTTGATGGTTTCCTGTCTCACATTCAGGTCCTTTATCCATTTTGGGTTTGTTTTTGTGAATGGTGTGAGAAAGTGGTCTAGTTTCAACCTTCTGCATGTTGCTGTCCAGTTCTCCCAGCACCATTTGTTAAAGAGACTGTCTTTTTTTCCATTGGATATTCTTTCCTTCTTTATCAAAGATTTTTTGGCCATATGTTTGTGGGTCTAGTTCTGGGGTTTCTATTCTATTCCATTGGTCTATGTGTCTGTTTTTGTGCCAATACCATGCTGTCTTAACGATTACAGCTTTGTAGTAGAGGCTAAAGTCTGGGATTGTGATGCCTCCCGCTTTGGTCTTCTTCTTCAAAATTACTTTGGCTATTCGGGGCCTTTTGTGGTTCCATATGAATTTTAGAATTGCTTGTTCTAGTTTCGAGAAGAATGCTGGTGCAATTTTGATTGGGATTGCATTGAATGTGTAGATAGCTTTGGGTAGTATTGACATTTTGACAATATTTATTCTTCTAATCTATAAACATGGAATGTTTTTCCATTTCTTTATATCTTCTTCAATTTCTTTCATAAGCTTTCTATAGTTTTCAGCATACAGATCTTTTACATCTTTGGTTAGATTTATCCATAGGTATTTTATGCTTCTTGGTGCAATTGTGAATGGGATCAGTTTCTTTATTTGTCTTTCTGTTGCTTCATTATTAGTGTATAAGAATGCAACTGATTTGTGAACATTGATTTTGTATCCTGCAACTTTGCTAAATTCATGTATCAGTTCTAGCAGACTTCTGGTGGAGTCTATCGGATTTCCCATGTATAATATCATGTTATCTGCAAAAAGTGAAAGCTTGACTTCATCTTTTCCAATTTTGATACCTTTGATTTCCTTTTGTTGTCCGATTGCTGATGCTAGAACTTCCAGCACTATGTTAAACAGCAGCGGTGAGAGTGGGCATCCTTGTCGTGTTCCTGATCTCAGGGAAAAAGCTCTCAGTTTTTCCCCATTGAGGATGATGTTAGCTGTGGGCTTTTCATAAATGGCTGTTATGATCTTTAAGTACGTTCCTTCTATCCCGACTTTCTCGAGGGTTTTTATTAAGAAAAGGTGCTGAATTTTGTCAAAGACCTTTTCTGCATCGATTGGCAGGATCATATGGTTCTTATCTTTTCTTTTATTAATGTGATGTATCACGTTGATTGATTTGCGAATGTTGAACCAGCCCTGCATCCCAGGAATGAATCCCACTTGATCATGGTGAATAATTCTTTTTATATGCTGTTGAATTCGATTTGCTAGTATCTTATTGAGAATTTTTGCATCCATATTCATCAGGGATATTGGCCTGTAGTTCTCTTTTTTTACTGGGTCTCTGTCTGGTTTAGGAATCAAAGTAATACTGGCTTCATAGAATGAGTCTGGAAGTTTTCCTTCCCTTTCTATTTCTTGGAATAGCTTGAGAAGGATAGGTATTATCTCTGCTTTAAACGTCTGGTAGAACTCCCCTGGGAAGCCATCTGGTCCTGGACTCTTATTTGTTGGGAGATTTTTGATGACGGACTCAATTTCTTCAGTGGTTAAGGGTCTGTTCATGCTTTCTATTTCTTCCTGATTGAGTTTTGGAAGCGTGTGGGTGTTTAGGAATTTGTCCATTTCTTGCAGGTTGTCCAGTTTGTTGGCATATAATTTTTCATAGTATTCCCTGATAATTGCTTCTATCTCTGAGGGATTGGTTGTAATAATTCCATTTTCATTCATGATTTTATCTATTTGGGTCATCTCCCTTTTCTTTTTGAGAAGTCTGGCTAGAGGTTTATCAATTTTGTTTATTTTTTCAAAAAAACAACTCTTGGTTTCATTGATCTGCTCTACAGTTTTTTTATTCTATATTGTTTATTTCTGCTCTGATCTTTATTATTTCTCTTCTTCTGGATTTAGGCTGTCTTTGCTGTTCTGCTTCTATTTCCTTTAGGTATGCTATTAGATTTTGTATTTGGTATTTTTCTTGTTTCTTGAGATAGGCCTGGATTGCAATGTATTTTCCTCTCAGGACTGCCTTTGCTGCATCCCAAAGCTTTTGGATTGTTGTATTTTCATTTTCATTTGTTTCCATATATTTTTAAATTTCTTCTCTAATTGCCTGGTTGACCCATTCAATCTTGAGTAGGGTGTTCTTTAACCTCCATGCTTTTGGAGGTTTTCCAGACTTTCCTGTGGCTGATTTCAAGCTTCATAACATTGTGGTCTGAAAGTATGCATGGTATGGTTTCAATTCTTGTATACTTATGAAGGGCTGTTCTGTGACCCAGTATGTGATCTATCTTGGAGAATGTTCCATGTGAACTAGAGAAGAAAGTATATTCTGTTGTTTTGGGATGCAGAGTTCTAAATATATCTGTCAAGTCCATCTGATCCAATGTCTCATTCAGGGCCCTTGTTTCTTTATTCACTGTGTGTCTAGATGATCTATCCGTTTCTGTAAGTGGAGTGTTAAAGTCCCCTGCAATTACCACATTCTTATAAGGTTGCTTATGTTTGTGAGTAATTGTTTTATATATTTGGAGGCTCGTGTATTCGGCGCATAGACATTTATAATTGTTAGTGCTTCCTGATGGATAGACCCTGTGATTATTATATAATGCCCTTCTTCATCTCTTGTTACAGTCTTTAATTTAAAGTCTAGTTTGTCTGATATAAGTGTGGCTACTGCAGGTTTTTTTTGACTTCCAATGGCATGATAAATAGTTCTCCATCCCCTCACTCTCAATCTGAAGGTGTCCTCAGGTCTAAAATGAGTCTCTTGTAGACAGCAAATAGATGGGTCTTGTTTTTTTATCCATTCTGATACCCTATGTCTTTTGGTTGGCGCATTTAGTCCATTTACATTCAGTGTTATTATAGAAAGATATGGGTTTAGCATCATTGTGATGTCTGTATGTTTTATGCTTGTAGCAATGTCTCTGGTACTTTGTCTCACAGGGTCCCCCTTAGGATCTCTTGTAGGGCTGGTTTGGTGGTGACAAATTCCTTCAGTTTTTGTTTGTTTGGGAAGACCTTTATCTCTCCTTCTATTCTAAATGACAGACTTGCTGGATAGAGGATTCTTGGCTGCATATTTTTTCTGTCTAGCACCCTGAAAATCTCGTGCCAATTCTTTCTGGCCTGCCAAGTTTCAAAAGAGAGATCAGTCACGAGTCTTATAGGTCTCCCTTTATATGTGAGGGCACGTTTACCCCTTGCTGCTTTCAGAATTTTCTCTTTATCCTTGTATTTTGCCAGTTTCACTATGATATGTCGTGCAGAAGATCGATTCAAGTTATGTCTGAAGGGAGTTCTCTGTGCCTCTTGGATTTCAATGCCTTTTTCCTTCCCCAGTTCAGGGAAGTTCTCAGCTATTATTTCTTCAAGTACCCCTTCAGCACCTTTCCCTCTCTCTTCCTCCTCTGGGATACCAATTATGCTTAGATTATTTCTCTTTAGTGCATCACTTAGTTCTCTAATTTTCCCCTCATACTCCTGGATTTTTTTTATCTCTCTTTTTCTCAGCTTCTTTTTTTTCCATAATTTTATCTTCTAGTTCACCTATTCTCTCCTCTGCCTCTTCAATCCGAGCCGTGGTTGTCTCCATTTTATTTTGCAGGTCACTAATAGCATTTTTTTAGATCCTCCTGGCTGTTCCTTAGTCCCTTGATCTCTGTAGCAATAGATTCTCTGCTGTCCTCTATACTGTTTTTCAAACCCAGTGATTAATTTTATGACTATTATTCTAAATTCACTTTCTGTTATATTATTTAAATCCTTTTTGATCAGTTCATTAGCTGTTGTTATTTCCTGGAGATTCTTCTGAGGGGAATTCTTCCATTTGGTCATTTTGGATAGTCCCTGGCGTGGTGAGGACCTGCAGGGCACTTCCCCTGTGCTGTCTTGAATAATTGGAGTTGGTGGGAGGGGCCGCAGTCAGACCTGATGTCTGTCCACAGCCCACCGCTGGGGCCACAGTCAGATTGGTGTGTACCTTCTCTTCCCCTCTCCTAGGGGCAGGATTCACTGTGGGGTGGCGTGGCCCGTCTGGGCTACTTGCACACTGCCAGGCTTGTGGTGCTGGGGATCTGACGTATTAGCTGGGTTGGATAGGCAAGGTGCACGGGGGTGGGAGAGGCAGGCTTAGATCGCTTCTCCTTAGGTGATCCACTTCAGGAGGGGCCCTGTGGCAGCGGGATGGAGTCAGACCCGCTGCCAGAGGGTTGGCTCCGCAGAAGCACAGCGTTGGGTGTTTGCGCGGAGCAAGCAAGTTCCCTGGCAGGAGCTGGTTCCCTTAGGGATTTTGGCTGGGGGATGGGCGAGGGAGATGGCGCTGGTGAGCGCCCTTGTTCCCCAACAAACAGCTCTGTCATCCGGGGGCTCAGCAACTCTCCCTCCCTTTGTCCTCCAGCCTTCCCGCTTTTGGAGCAGAGCTGTTAACTTATGACCTCCCAGATGCTAAATCCCGCTTGCTGTCGGAACACACTCCGTCCGGCCCCTCCGCTTTTGCAAGCCAGACTCGGGGGCTCTGCTTGGCCGGCAGGCTGCCCCTCCGCCCTGGCTCCCTCCCGCCAGTCCGTGGAGCGCTCACCGCCTTGCCGCCCTTCCTACCCTCTTCCGTGGGCCTCTCGTCCGCACTTGGCTCCGGAGACTCCATTCTGCTAATCCTCTGGTGGTTTTCTGGGTTATTTAGGTAGGTGTAGGCGGAATCTAAGTGATCAGCAGGACACGTGGTGAGCCCAGTGTCCTCCTACACCGCCATCTTCCCAGGATTCCGATGCTTACATTTTAAAAATATTAATGCTATCGTGTGTTCACCAAATCTCCCTTTCCTCCTTCAAGAGGGAGATTGAATACACCAGTGCCTCGGAATCAAAGCTGATGTGTCATAGGAAAACTCTTAGAGCCTGATTGTTGTCATTTTCTTGACTTTATTCATCTGTCGTTTCAATATGTACACTGTGGCCAATGATACTGCTAATTCACCTGGTACAAATGAATGTGAAATGAAGCTGATCCTGGTCTGTTATAACCTGTTAAGTCTACTTGTAGGAAATGCTAGCCTATCAAACCACCACCATCATTAATGAGCAGTGCTTTTTTTTTTCCTAAAGGGTTTACATATACAATGAATAGAGTATTGCTTGTACTTATTGACTATTGATAATTATTCTTACTCATTTCTTGAATCTATGATTTATTCCTACAAATTTCCTTTAAGCTCTTCAAGATGAAGCTTATTTATTTCATTTGTATTTCTTTTTTTTAAATTTTTTTTAACATTTATTTATTATTCAGAGACAGAGAGAGACAGAGCATGAGCAGGGGAGGGGCAGAGAGAGGGAGACACAGAATCTGAAGCAGGCTCCAGGCTCTGAGCTGTCAGCACAGAGCCCGACGCGGGGCTCAAACCCATTAACTGTGAGATCATGACCTGAGCCAAAGTTGGACGCTTAACTGAAGAGAGCCACCCAAGCGCCCCAATTTCATTTGTATTTCTATCAGCACCTAATAGTTTTCTATTACTGGAAATCAAATTACCTTCAGATAACTGACATTGCAGCTCACTTGAATAATGTCAAATTGTTTGTGTACCAATGCTACAAGGTATGTGAAATATATATGTTAAAAAGAAAAGTTCTTTTACAATATCTCACCTGATTCCATAGTCATATCTTGGATCTTGGATGTGGATCTTGATTTTTCTCTTTTTATTTTTCTCTTTTATTTTTTTAAAGTTTATTTATTTTGAGAGAGAGAGGGAGAGAGCAGGAGCACACAAGTAGGGGAGGAGCAGAAAGAGAGAGAGAGAGAGAGAGAGAATCCCAAACAGGCTCTGCACTGTCAGTGCAGAGCCCAACAAGGGGCTCCAACCGGGAGATCATGACCTTAGCGAAATCAAGAGTCGGGCAGCTCAACTGACTAAGCTACCCAGGTGCTCCTCTCATTTTATATAAAGGACTTCTATGATATATATTAGAATTCTTAAGTTTAAACTTTCATATAAAAGATACAGGTTTACTATGAGTTTCACTCACAGGAAGAAAGTAGAAACCAAATGACTCTTACATGTTTAACAGAGAAGAAAGACACAGATAAAGTTGCAGCTGAAAAAATCTAAGCAAGGATCGTGCAATGGTCAGGGAGAATGCATCTATCAAAACTTTGACACGGAGTATTTTCTTGGTTTTATACTTAGAAGGTAATTTTCAAGGTTCAGCTTTTATTTTATAATTTCAACTTATTTTATAATAAAGTATTTTTATGCACATTCGATAGTGAGATGTTTCTCCTCTAAATGAATATTTATAATTGAAGAAAAAGAAAGGGGGATTTCTGTATCTTTTACTGCCTGCTGTAAAGATGAGTCCATGCCTTGCCTTGATTCTAGCTACTTTGAGAATACTGCATTTCTCAGTGAGTATCACACAATATTATGTGCCTGCAGTACACTGGGCTCTTTATGAAATGATCATCAAAAGGGAAGACAAGTAACTATAGCTATGTTAGATGGAATCCTGGGTTTTGGATTGTAATTGTTTAAAACCCATGTAAATCCAAATATGACCAGGGTTGAAACCTGACTAATTTAAATTGGCAACATTCTACTCATGTAACAATGCAATTCACTGAAAAAACCGTATCTTACATTTCAATCCAAATACTGTTCAAGAATGCCACAAATATTTATTATTTTGGCCATGTGCCGAGTGTCATAGCTACGTTTGCAAACATGAATTAAAAAAATAATTTTCATTGCCCCAAGGTAGCTTAGAAGCTAGTAGAGAGAGATAAAACAAATATACAGATAAATAAAGTCATTTATGGATTTTTTTGTACACTGAGAGTATGATATTATAAACAGTGGTCACTGGGGTACACTTGGCTAAATTTTTTAATTCTAAATTCATACTTGAATATGGAATTTAATTAATATGTCATGAGCGATGGTAATAGAAACTGGTAAGATGAAGAAGTGTTAATCACACTTACATTGAGATACAGGTTTAATGAACTCGCTAGACACAAAATAATTAGCTAACCTACAGTGAGAAGGTCAGGTGTTTGGTCATGTCTCATAAACATAGAGGTTATATCTATAATTATAAAATAATACTGTAATTTTGTACCTACAAGGTTAATTTTGTATTACAAAAGTAAATTGAGGCTCTGTATGTCTCAACCTTGCATGATATAATGTGTAATCACTGAATCATATTTTTGGCTTGGTGTGCAGCTAATCCTCAGGAGATGTTGAAGAGGGATGTTGGATCCATGCTGATGTACAATCTGGACAACTGAGGGTACCCTCCAGTGTGTAAGGGCCATGAATGTATTATAAAAGCAAAATGAAAATTCTGCAATTTGTACATCACAAGACCGTTTGTGAAACTCCAGACACCTACAAGAGATTAATCCTCACCTATCCTTCTGGGATAGGATGTGCGTATGCTGTTTATTACATTTTGTGGGTACGATAAATAACTAGCTTCAGGTTGGTTGCAGAGCAGGGAATAAAACAGAGCTCTTTTTATTTTGTACCCTGTAATTTAGCAATGCTGCTGTTGCTTCTAAACAAGTCATTGCATTCTCTCTTACAAGTCTCAAGATATTTCTTATTTTGGTGTTTAGTCTTCTCAGATCTGAGACTGGGCCATTTCTTGCGTATCACATAACATTGGTCACACAGTAGGTGCTTGCAGTGTCTGGCATTTATCTTTAAGTTTCTAAGATATTTATTTCATCAGAGTAGCAGACACCGAATAGAAAGATTGAACATCACTATTGTTGATTCACGACATTCCTGTGTATACTCTGACTGCTGGCACATTGAATACTGACTTTTGCTTTGATAGGCCTGTGCCTGGGGCCCCTGGGTGGCTCAGTCAGTTAAGCATCTGACTTCGGCTCAGGTCATGATCTCAAGGTTTGTGAGTTCGAGTCCCGCATCAGGCTCTGTGCTGACAGCTCAGATCCTGGAGCCTGCTTCAGATTCTGTGCCTCTGTCTCTCTCTCTCTCTCTGCCCTTCCCCTACTCTCTCTCTCTCTCTCTCTCTTTCTCTCAAAAATAAATAAAAATTAAAAAAGAAAAGAATGATATGCCTGTGCCTTTCTGACACATTTTCCCTCTGGGAACAACAAAGCTGCAGGTTTCTGGCTTCTACAAATGAGAGGTGTTATAGAATAAGCAAAAACTGGTTTCAACTCCTTGGAGGAACTTATTATGTAAATACACATTATTGTGATCATAAATAATAATAATTTATTTTCTGAGGCACGATGCCAGAGCAAAAGTCATTTGGGTAGGCAAACATTTGCTAGTTGTATGGGGGGTTTCATCAAATTCAGTCTCCATTCGGAGATAATAGATACTTAAATGGATTTTTCTTCTTCATGAATGCACCTCAAGGTTTAGAAGCAAATGCACTGTTGAACATATCAGACAATAATAACAATAATTTTTCTGGGATCTTTATGGTCTGTCAAATTTGGAGCATGAATACAAGAAGAGAAATATAGTCCTTTGGAAAATTGAATTAGATTCTTTTTAATTTATTTTTAAAATTTAAGTTGGAAGCCCAACCACAAATTCTTCAGACTTGCTGAAGTTTTCATTAGACGTAAGATATTTTAGCTTTGCATATAGTTTTTATATTGTTTACTCTCAGGGGGAAAAAAAAAGATGTCTGTCCTCTTTTGTGAGAAAGTATGATAAAGTTCAGCCATAAAACTGAAACAGCAACCAGTAATCCTGATAGCTGGTAGGTATTTGTGATGCCTAATCTCTGTTAATAAATAAGAAATGTATAAGTTATGTTAATAAGCTATACTTTAAGGAACTAGGAGGTGGTTCTTCTTAAAAAGCTGGAATAAAAGAGGGATACATGACTGTCATATATTTGAAAAATAATCACATGTAGTAAGACATAGTCTTGTTGCAGTGTTTCCCCAAAAGGTAGAAATGAAAATTTTAAGTTACAGGGGTGTAAATTTTAATTCAATATAAGGAAGCTTTTTCTAGTAATGTCTCCAAATACAGAACGTAATCTACACCTCTGTTAGGAATAATACAAAAAGGATTCCTGAATCCTGTGCTGGAAACTTGAACCCCATGGACCTTAAAGTCTTCTCCACTCTTAACTTTGGGGAGTTCCATTTGAATCTCTGCCCTTTACTGTGAAATCCTATATACCAAACATGAGTAGTTCCCACACTGATGTCTCCCTCTGATTTTCCAAGTTTGTCGATTGAAATACCATACTTACTTACTCCAAGTATAACCCCCCTTAGCCCTTTTAATATTGTTCAGATCCCATCCCAGTATTTAAAATCTTTCTTAATGTGGCCTCACCTTATCAACATTTTCTCTTACTGTTTTCAACATTGGTGGCTTGTTCTCTTCAACTCTCTTCTCGAAACAGTAAACAAGCTATAGGTACAATCACAGGTAACATTCCATACTCTCTGGTGTTCCTCTGAGAATATTTCTTAGTCTTAAATTATCCCACAATGGCCTTTCTTCTATTTTGAGATTCACTTACAACCCACCATGGTATCTCTACAAGAGGAGTCGCCACTCTTTAAAATAATTGCTCACTAGTTTTGTTTAGGTGTGTGTATGAAAGATAGAAATACCATCCTGCTAACTAGTTTTAAAGCTTTGACTCTATATTTAATTTTATGTTACAATTTTCCGCAGAGCCTAAAGCAGCCGTGAACATTTATTGAATACACATTAAATTCCTATCAAATGAAGGAATCAAGAATTAGAAGTAGTGAGTGTTAAATGAAGGAAAGGACCAAAGTGACTTCCCAGGGAAAAGCTTCTGAGACATCTGTGGATAGCTGTGCTGATACTAATTCTCTTAGAGGTGGAAACCGACGTGAGTGGCAATAGCGTAAGCCACTGATTTCGGCCGTGTCTTTTTTCTTGGTCCATTTTGATGAGCAGTATGACATGGGCTATTAGCCCTCGAAACATTTTGGGTTAAATAGGAGAGCTGACTGCACATAACTCTCATTTCACAGTGAGAGCGTTAGGCTTTATTACATCTGAGATACCATGGAGCACATCATCTTGACTTGGATTTTTTACAACGTAGTTCAAGATGAACAGAGATTTTAGTGAATTTGATTCATATCATCAGTTCATTTATTAGCAGATGTAATGATGGAACCATAAACTTGTCACCCCAGGTGACACTAATGAACTCCTTTCTGTGAGCTCCCTCAGCAATGAGAGTGATATTTGAGTTAAAATGGATACTAGATCTTTATTTTTAGCGGTGTGAGGACTACGTTTGAAGGTGGGAGATCTTGTCCTTGTTAGTGACTGACACGTCCTTTGAAGAAAAAATGCCATTTCCCGAAAATTCCCAGAATTTTATTTTAGTCTCATCCTCATCGCAAGCCTAATTTCCTATATACATTGGATATTGTGGGTATGTTCTTTCTTCTAAAGTATAGAGAACTAGAAATAGCAAATGTAAATGTGATTTATGTGTTTAGTTTTTAATGTCTTAGCTTTAAAAGAATCTGTTACAGAAATGGTGAGCCCAGAAATGACTGCCTCCACAATGTTAAATAGTCACCAACATAATTCTGACAACATCGATATGGATCCCATAATTGAGAGTCTATGGTGGATGCAGACATTAATAATTATAGAAAAGGTTATTTAATTAGAGATGAAATAAATGCCACGACCTAAGTGTGTACTGTGCAAGGAGAGCATGTAACAGAAAGGCCCCATCAGTCCGGGAGTGACAAAGGAGTCGGGGGAGGGGCAGGGTTAGGAAAACTCTGAAGAAGTGATATTCAAACTGAGACCCAGTGTGAGTAGAAAAGAGGAGTTAGCTAGTTGGAGATCAGAGATTGAATGGGAATTGAGAGTTTTTAGGCAAAGCAAGCAGCATGTTTGGTGGCCGGAAGTTACTTAGCTCTTCAGAGGAACAAAAAAAGTGATCATTGCACCTTGAGAATGCCAAGAGAGGAAAGGAGGATGTGTGAGATTGGGTGGAAACGCGAGCAGGAGTCACACATCATGAAGGGCTTTGGTGGTAAAAATTGCGAGTTTGAATTGTATTCTAAAAACTATGAGAAACCCTGCTCTTAGGATATGACACATTAAATAAATTGTTTTAATGTTTATTTAGTTTTTGAGAGAGAGAGAGAGAGACACACAGACAGAGCCTGAGCAGGGGAGGGGCAGAGAGAGAGAGAGAGGGAGACACAGAACAGGAAGCAGGCTCCAGGCTCTGAGCTGTCAGTGCAGAGCCCAACTCAGGGCTCGAACGCAGGAACTGTGAGATCATGACCTGAGCCGAAGTCAGAGGATTAACTGACTGAGCCACCCAGGTGCCCCTGGAGATGTCCTTCAAGATTTGCGGCACACACAACTAGGTAGGCAGTGCTATCATTTACTGAAAGGGAAATGGTAGAAGAAAAGCAGGTTTTCGAGTTTGGGTCATGTTGAGCTTCAGTTGTGTGAAGTGGTCCTGTGGGAAAGGCAACTGGATATTCAATTTTTTTTAACGTTTATTCGTTATTGAGAGAGAGAGAGAGAGAGAGAGAGAGAGAGAGAGCGAGCATGAGCAGGGGAGGGGCAGAGAGAGAGGGAGACACAGAATCGGAAGCAGGGTCCAGGCTCCGAGCTGTCAGCACAGAGCCCGACGCGGGGCTCGAACTCACAAACCGTGAGATCATGACCTGAGCTGAAGTCACCTGCCCAACCCACTGAGTCACTCAGGCACCCCCTGGATATTCAATGTATATCTGAGAAAACTGGCCTGGAGGGGACCCAGAACGTAAGCTGCTTTTGTTCTTATTTTTCCTCCATTGAGATCAGTTTCCACATATCTTTGCATACCTCAAACAAAAAATAAAAACCTCCCCCACACAAATCTGTCTCGAGAAATATTGATGAATACCATGGATTTATTAAGGTTTTGTGAGAGACAAAAAAAAGGATGTATTACATATCGTAAGGCTAAACTTTTCATGTAGTTCCTTTTCAATATTTCAGCTTTTTCCCAAAGGCTCTCGCTCATAGGTAGCTGCCTGATCTCTTCGCCCTCTTTCCACGATCCTTATTTTTACCTTTACCACTGACCTCCCGACCCATCTTCCATGACAAATCCTTTATTTCTATATGTAGCTTTCCCGACCTCCTGCCATTTCTAAGGTTACCTGTCAGTTCTTCCTGCAAAACAAAGACCCGTTTCAGAAGCTACCTGCCAAAGAGTGGTAGAGGTGAGAGGGAAAGGGAGGCTTGTAAATAATAAATCGTTTTCCTGCAAAATAAACATTTTAGTAACATATTCATGATAATGTAAGCCAAAGAGTGGAATCTCAACATTGAAAAGTTCAGTAGTGAAGGAAGAGGTACGAAAGGAGATTTGTCTAATAACTTGAAGGGTAGGAGCACTAAAGTGTTCAAAACCAAGGGAACAGAGGCTTAACAAGGACATGGTGGCCACTTGAACACGTTTGTTGAGAGGTAACTTGCACATTTTACAAACACAGCTGGTTAAAGTTTCTTTAAAACGATCTGCTCTATCTACTTTTAGCAAATGGGAAATTGACAGACCCTAATTGGTGCACCAAGTTTTGCCATGAATTTCTTTACCTACACATGGCAGCATCAGTTTTTGCTTCTTTTTTTCTCCACAGAATAGGGGTTGGCAATCTGAGTAGATAATCCTAGTTCCACGTTTCCTGGTAATCCTGAGATGAAGGCAAGTAGCTGAACAGTGTTGCTCACCTGGCCTGTTTTCCTCGGACCTCTTAGCCCTACCCAACAGCCAGAGCCATGCCACAAATGGCAAGACTGCCCAGGTAAGGAGTCCAGAAGAATTGTTTCTTGTCTGGAAGAAATAAATATTGTGGTCAGGACTATGCTGGTGATAAAGGCGTAGGAAGTTGATGGACCCTCCTTCTCATGTGCTCTTGGACTGAGAGTGAATAAGTGGGGTTTGGGTCTCATGATTGAAGGATATAAGATGACCAAAGGTGATGACGAGAGAGACAGTTGGGTCATGAAGCAGGTGTCTAAAGGGATGTTGCAGCAGGTACCCAGGGTTTTGGTTGCAAAACGATGAACGTAGCAAACTGGGCAACACCAGTATTAGCCTGGGAATCTGGACTGCACCAACAGTGGAGCAGGGATGTGGGATGGCAGCAAGCCCTGCTGCCCTGTGG
Source organism: Prionailurus bengalensis (assembly GCF_016509475.1). Taxonomy (NCBI): domain Eukaryota; kingdom Metazoa; phylum Chordata; class Mammalia; order Carnivora; family Felidae; genus Prionailurus; species Prionailurus bengalensis. Next base: position 87,871,540 of record NC_057344.1, read on the forward strand.
CAAGACAAATCACTGTGGTTTTGCACACCAGTGAAGGTCAAATTCTGGGATGCTGCCTTCAGTAGAAGGCCATCCACGGGCTGCAGAGTTGAGAGAGGTGGGTGGGGTTATTCGCTCCCGAAGAAGAAACCTTTTTTATTAGGTGACTAACCTTTCTCCTCTTCTCTGTGTACATTTGGACTCGTGAAGGAGAGTGGAGTGTTTCAGTGTTTATTGTCGGCCCCCACCCCTGAAAAAAATTAATGGAAAAAAATTAATTGAAAAGTGGGTCAATAACCAGATTGCATGGCCGAATTTAAAAATAAATTAGGTAGATCTTCAGTGAATGGCAGGAAATTCATATCTTGGTGGGAAATCTACGATTCTAAAGAGAAGCAACGATTTCGAATGGGAAGGCCGAGCAATTTTGATATAACTCTTTCAAACTTTTTTTGGGCTTCAGAGAGGGAAAAATAGGTATTTAATTATACTTTGTATTAAAATGAGCACTTCTCATAGTGTTTTGTTTTGCTTTCCTTGAGCGATGAATTGCGTTTCCTGGCACCACTAACCTGACTCCCCTAACATTTTCCTTACTATTTGCCTTCAGTTATCCACCTTCAGTTATCCAAGAGAGGAACATTGATGGATCGAGTTATATCCTTTATCTTGGCATCTCTTCAAGAACACAGTATATTGTCTTTTGCCTTCCTCATTCCACTTCCAAATCTTATCATGTAGAATTTATGGCAGTTGTTACAGAAGAGTAAAACACAAACGTGACATAACAATGACTCGGGGAGGCAGGACTAGAAATGTGCCCCTAGGAGTTTGACCTTGCACCACGATTTTGACCAACTTGGATCCAGCTCTTGGAAAACGTGGAAACAATAAAACGTAATTCCCACCCACCCTCAGAGAATGGCAAAACATCTTTGCTCCAAACAGCAAATCAGTCGAGACAGCTAGCTTTCACTTTGTTGCACCTTACGAACTCGGTAGGATGATTACACATTTTAATTCCTTTCCTGCTGGACGACATTTAAATTCCCAGCCTGTTCACCACTGTTTCCTCTTAAGCTCACTCACTACTGGTCTGCTCAGGATTCAAGATCCGAATAGTAATTTGAGGATTAGGAGAGTGAGGCTGGCCAGTGTTCCTTTTCAGATGCTTCAGGGGCTTGCTTAAAATCTGACTTTGTTTTTCCCGGGGCGAGGCAAGGAGTGGAGTATTTTGCTGTGTGGGTGAAATAAAGAAAGGAGGAAAAGAGAGAAGTTTAGCAGAACACTTACAGTTGCAGGCCGTCCTTTTCCTGCTACTGTTTGCCCTTTCAAAGAAAGGTTGTGTAAATACAGGTTCTCTTTACCCGTAAAATTATGATGGGTTGCCACATGCTATGCATCATGCTTTATCATGATAAAGAAACAGGTAGCTTTAAATGAAAGCATTTGATGATTTGTCAGGCATTTGGCAGTTGATCAACCCCACTGTGAAAGGACAGTAATATCGTGGCTACGCTGAGGCTGTTTAAAGAATGTGAAATGTGAATCGTGGCACTGAGGTCGTTGACGGTAAATCAGATTTGATTTCCCCTCTGAGGGCGCAAAATGAACCTTGTCGTGATCAGGAAGAGAAATGAAATCTTTAAATATTTCTCAATGCTTTGTCATCTCTGCCTGTCGGGGTGATTTAACATAAAATTTCCCCAAAGTAGGAAGTGTAGGTATTATTTCATTTCATTTCACAGATAAACTTCACAGTTTTTCCCTATAAATTACTTGAAAAAGCCCCCAATTTGCAATTGTGGAGGTTGCTTAAGACCAATGACATTTTAAAATAAAATATTATTAGTGAAAAATGTGCTTTGTGTTTTGTCCCCTGCCAATAGCCTGGCAGTCCCTGAACACAGTGATGTCTTAGTGTTTACGGGAAAATATCAGAAGCGCCAAGAGAGGTTGCTTATAAACGGTTTGAGTTAGCTGTGTTGCCGAAACAGTTTGTTTATTGAACTTTTGGATACATATTTCTTATATGACCTGTGGTTATCTGTTTTCATGTTTCAAACTCCTGCTTGCTTTTTGTCTCTTCCCCCATTCTACTTAATGATAATAAGACCTTGCAGACATTTGCAAAATTTCTATTACCCCAAGGTTTAAAATGCTATTTTAAAGGGAAAGAAAACCCTTCTTAGAATTAATATATATGCACATGAATAATGCAAGCTCACTGTGGAAAAAAATAAAGATATCAACAACAATTCTCCTGTGACCCAGAGAGAACCACTTGTTAACATTCTTGTGTGTCCCTGGTGACTTCATTTGTGAGTATTTCTTATTTAACACTGGATCATTCATTCTCAATTTCAGAGTACTGGACAATAATAATCCTTGCAAATTTTGGTCTCCGGGTTTAAAATTGAATATTCAAAAGAGCTGATTTGCAAGGTCTTTTCAGTATTTTATTTTAGAAGGGATATCCATTTTTCTTCCTTTTCCACTAAAGAAAGAATAAGAAGGATAATGTGCAAAGTGCAGTGTAAGGTATTTGGGTTATGTCCGAGGAAAGATTTCTTGATGTTTTTACTGGTTACTTTAATACTTCACCACTTGGAGCAGAATGCCAGGCAGCTGTTATCTTTTGTTGACTGGCTGGCTGACTTAACTAAATGATAAGCAGTAAAACTTCTCCCTAAATCCCTACTTGGTATAGTACTAGGTTAAAGCAAACTAACAAACTTTCCAATGTCCAACCCAAGACAATGTTGTAGATGAAGAATTTCAAACTTATAGCAGAGTAGTTAATTCTGAAAAAGGCTAAAATTAATCATGCTTTATTTCTGTCCCTTATTTCTTTGTCTCTCATATACTCTGTGTGGAAGGAAGCAGATGTTGGAATCCCTATAGAAAGTCTCAGAATTCAGGTTGGCTAGGATATTCTGGAGCAGTGCGGTTATTATCATCTCTTCCCTCAGAATAATCTAATAAATTAGGTACTACTATTATGTCTGTATCACAGTTTCAGTAACAGGATGAGGTTTGTTTGTTCAGTATTTTGTAAACATCGACTATGTTCCAGGTATTGTACTACTTACTGGAATTCAGCAATAAATCCATAGACAAAAATCCCAGCCCTTCCGGAGTTTATATTCTAGATTCTAGTGAGGGAGAAAGCTAATAAACAAGATGAATAAATAAGTGATAATGAATGTAAGAGGGTGGTGAGTATTATGGTGAAAAATTAAGGGGGATGGGGAATCAAGAGTGTTCTGATACAAGATTTGACTGGACTCAAACCCAGGAATTCTGTTTTCAAACCCTGTGCTACTTTGATTACAAAAAGATACCAAGAACGTGGGATTATTGACTGAAAAGATTGTCCAAGGGGATTCATGGGAAAGGATAATTTCTGTGGTTCATTAATTATTGTTCAGGTAGGAAATGAAGACTGAATAACTATAATGGAGAGAACAAAGTTTCCTCATCACAGCTACGTAATTTAAAGAGGTTTAAGTTTTAAGCAAATAAAAACAACCGTTATTTGGCCCTCATTGAAAGGCAGGAGCCAGATTTAGTTGGCTTCGAATTCTTGTTTACTTCTAGCACTGTGTCAAGAAGCCTGTGGAGTATTGAAAACCCCTCCAAACCAGCAGATGTTTTAGATGTTTTTATTTTGTCAAAACATCAACATGTATTATTTTTCTTCTTTTGAATACGTATCTTCACCTTCTGCACTCTGCCCTAGTTTTTCTCCATCTCAAGCCTTCCCTTCTAATTTGCCAAGCTCAGAAGAAATCTTCTACAGAATGTGACTAATAAAGAGTGCATTGAACACTTAATGGATGACAGTGAAACCATTTGATTCTTTATCTTTAAGAAGAAACAGTTTTAAGAGTAAAAGCATTATAGAGATATCAGAGTGAAGAAGGAATATTACTTTAACCCTAAGCAGAAGATGAACCTGTCTGAAATAATGTGTCTCTAGGTGCATCAGAATTCAACCAGAGGAGCAGAATCAGTAGGAATGATGAATGGATGGATGGATGGATGGATGGATGGATGGGTGGATGGATGGATAGATGGATGGATGGTTGGATGGATGGATAAGTAGATAGGTAGGTGATAGATCAGTGGCTGGGAGGGAAGGAAAGAGGCAGGGATATTTATTACAAGGAATTGCCTTACTTGATTATGAGAGCTGGTTGAGCAAGTCCAAAATCTATCAAGCAGATAATCAGGAAGGGAAGATCATAGATGGGCTTGAACATATGAGCAGAAGTGGTGGTTGTCCATGGGTAGAATTTCTGCAGCCTTGCTTTTAAATTCTTCTTGCTGATTTGATCAAGCCCATTAAGATTATCCAGGATAATTTACCTTAAAGTCATCTGATTAGGGATTTTAAATACATCTGAAAAGTTCTTTCACAGCAACTCCTAAAATAGTTTTGAATGACTGGGAACTGTAGTCTAGCTAGAATGATGGGGGGAAAAAAAACTAGGTAATTCACCCTGTAAATGTGTATTCTTGGAATCTTTATTGGGATTTGTATAGCAAACTCCTGAAATCTTAAAAGACTTTTAACTTAAAAAAAAAACAAAAAACAAACAAAAAAACCTTTTGACTTTCACATTGTTTAAATGTGAAAAGTATGCTTTTGTCTTTCCAAGCTACCTATATATGTCAAGACCATAAGACATTTATTTTCAAATGTGATGATAAATCAATCAGTCCAGTGTCTCTGCTTGATAGATTTAGAGCACCAGTGTCTTTTGAACACATTTCACATTAAAACAAAGCAAAAATAGAAATAGATTGTCAGTTAGTTGCCGGTAGCATTTATTGCCCCCTGAACAGCAAAGTATACACTTTTCCCTCTTGTGTTTTTTAGTGTGTGTGTGTGTGTGTGTGTGTGTGTGTGTGTGTGTTAGAGGGGGTAATAGACACTTTGTACAGCCTCAGTGGTGAATCACAGTCAATCAAAACCAGCCATGGAGTTATTTTTGCCAGCAATTGGTCCAGGGCTAGGTATATGACTCATTTTTGTCCAAGGGGATATAAGTGAAGATGTAATTATCCTAAATATCAAATAAATATCCCTAAGTCCACACTGAAATAAATGATTGAATAAATTAATGGGGGAATAGATAACTTTCTTCTGCAAAAGAATTCCTAATAATTTATGTAGCTACTCTACCTTCAGGGATGTAGAGTATAAGCCTCACTGTCACATATGGACTGTGTGGAGTGCCTTCCTTCCAAAGAGTGATCTGTGGAAAGGGGATAAAAGAATAATTTTTTCAGTGGAAGAATCTGATACTATCTGATATAGTCTTTATTGCTGCTGTAACAAATTACCGGAAACTTAGTGGTGTACAACAATATGGCTTTAATGTCTCCTAGTTCTGTGGGTTAGAAGTCTAATAATGCTTGGCTAAAATCAAGGTATTGTCTGAGAGGTGGGCAGGGCTGCATTCCTTTCTGGAAGCTCTAGGGGAGAATGTTTCCTTCCTTTTCCCGCTTCTAGAGGCTGTCCATATTCCTTGGCTCTTGACCACCTTCCTTGGCCTTCAAAGCCAGCAACAACAGGTCTGGTTCTCACATCCCATCATTAAACTGCTACCTTCATCACATCTCTGACTCCTTTCTGTCTCTTGGTTACAGTGGACCCACCCAGCTAGTTCAGGATAACTTCCCTCTCTGAAGGTCAGCTGATTAGAAAACTTAATTGCATACATAATCTTAATTTTCCTTTGTCATATAACCTAACATATTCATAGGTTCCAGGTATTAGGTCACACATATATTTGGGGGGTATTCTGTCTGCCACATCTTTTATTTTTATTTTTATTTTTATTTTTGAGAGAGAGAGCACATACCTGCGAATGAGAGAGAGGGGCAGAGGGAGGGAGAGAGAGAGAGTCTTAAGCATGCTCCATGCTCCAATTCATATTGGAATGAATCTGTCTCGAGTACCCTATTCTGTAGGAACTCATGTTCCACTTGGGAAAACATGTTGATGAGTCGCTGTAATCTAAGGGAAAATCCATAAGTGCATACAAGCCACATGGCTAAAAGTTCAAAGATGTTTGGTTAAGAAACAATTTATTCCCTCAGGGGTGGGAGGTGACAGAAGACCTCACAAAAGAGGTGACATTTGCATTCTGCTTTGAAGAATGACCAGGGTTTGTATATACATACTTGAAGAGGAAGCAGAAGGTTGACAAGCCAACCAGTCTTAGAACAAAGGTTCAGAAAAAAAGGGTGTTAATCATAAGTATATAGAATTTAAGTGACTCAAAGATTAGAATTGTCTGTCATGTTCGTGTCTTCCCGGCTTCCAACAGAACACACAGAAGTTGTTCCACAAATATCTGTTGATTAAGTGGAAGGAAAATAGTTGGGGAATAAGTTGTGGATAACTTGCATGCTAAATTAGTGAGTTTTGTCACTAAACAATTTTTTGAGAGAAAACGATTTGAACTATACCGTAGAAAGAGTAATTGGGTAAAAGAATGCAATTTAGTTTGAAAAATGCAGGTTAGATAAAAAAAAGGAGATGAAGAAAAATATTACACTTGCACAGGCATGAAATTGCAATTATATTAGTCTTATTTATTTGCTAACACAAACATTAGTCTCTCTTAAAAATTATATTTTTATTTATGTACAATTAACGTATATCTTAAAAAGTCAGGGATTTACAAAGATAAATAAGTTTCCCACTCAAGTCAAACAAGTTCAGGTCTCTGTCATGGAACTAACAGTTTTCACTTCTTTTACTTGCCTCTTCCAATACCCGCTTCTTTATTTCTAAATTTAAATGCATATGTCTAGTTTCTTTATTTTAAACTTTAAATAGTATCTTTGACTCTCTACTCTGGAAAATTTTATTTTCTCACACCAATCCATGATCCCCTATATTCAGTCCCATAATTCATTTCCCCCTTCTTGGGAATGTATTAACCATATAGCAAATTGATATTTGATGCTTTCATTTTGTGTATAAATCTTGTGTATGGCAAAGCCATGTGGACTACTGCAATTATTATGTTTCCTTTCTTATATACCTTTTGGTTTTATTGAAGATAATAATTGCCTTGGGTGCCTGGGTGTTTCAATCACTTAAGCGTCTGACTCTTGATTTGGGCTCAGGTCGCAATTTCATGGTTCATGGATTCCAGCCCCACCTTGGGTTCTGCACTGACAGCACAGAGCCTACTTGGGATTCTCTCTCTCTCTCTGTCTCTCTCTCTCTGTCTCTCTCTCTCTCTCAATCTCTCTCTGCAACTCCCCCCCCCCCAACCAATACACTCTCTCTCTCTCTCAAAAATAATAATAATTATTGCCTTGTTTTTTATTTACTTAGTTTTCTATGGCACTTTCAATGTGGTCAAAACAATAATATTTCAATATTCAGTAGAATAGTCATTCTCTTGGGGCGCCTGGGTGGCGCAGTCGGTTGAGCGTCCGACTTCAGCCAGCTCACGATCTCGCGGTCCGTGAGTTCGAGCCCCGCGTCAGGCTCTGGGCTGATGGCTCGGAGCCTGGAGCCTGTTTCCGATTCTGTGTCTCCCTCTCTCTCTGCCCCTCCCCCGTTCATGCTCTGTCTCTCTCTGTCCCCAAAAAAATAAACGTTGAAAAAAAAAATTAAAAAAAAAAAAAAAGAATAGTCATTCTCTTGTACTGGTCTAGACTGGATGCTTCTAAGATTGTTCTCAGGATAATGTTATTCCAAGACATATTATCTTTGAAATTTCAGTTCCTTTTTTCCTGTTGACTCTATTTCTTTGAGTTCATGATTTCTTCTTTACTCCCTGGTTTTCTTTTTTTTTTTTTTTTAATTAATTTATTTTTTTATGAAATTTATTGAACAAATTGGTTTCCATACAACACCCAGTGCTCATCCCAAAAGGTGCCCTCCTCAATACCCATCACCCACCCTCTCCTCCCTCCCACCCCCCATCAACCCTCAGTTTGTTCTCAGTTTTTAACAGTCTCTTATGCTTTGGCTCTCTCCCACTCTAACCTCTTTTTTTTTTTTTTCCTTCCCCTCCCCCATGGGTTCCTGTTAAGTTTCTCAGGATCCACATAAGAGTGAAACCATATGGTATCTGTCTTTCTCTGTATGGCTTATTTCACTTAGCATCACACTCTCCAGTTCCAACCACGTTGCTACAAAAGGCCATATTTCATTTTTTCTCATTGCCACGTAATATTCCATTGTGTATATAAACCACAATTTCTTTATCCATTCATCAGTTGATGGACATTTAGGCTCTTTCCATAATTTGGCTATTGTTGAGAGTGCTGCTATGAACATTGGGGTATAAGTGGCCCTATGCATCAGTACTCCTGTATCCCTTGGATAAATTCCTAGCAGTGCTATTGCTGGGTCATAGGGTAGGTCTATTTTTAATTTTCTGAGGAACCTCCACACTGCTTTCCAGAGTGGCTGCACCAATTTGCATTCCCACCAACAGTGCAAGAGAGTTCCCGTTTCTCCACATCCTCGCCAGCATCTATAGTCTCCTGATTTGTTCATTTTGGCCACTCTGACTGGCGTGAGGTGATACCTGAGTGTGGTTTTGATTTGTATTTCCCTGATAAGGAGAGACGCTGAACATCTTTTCATGTGCCTGTTGGCCATCCGGATGTCTTCTTTAGAGAAGTGTCTATTCATGTTTTCTGCCCATTTCTTCTCTGGGTTATTTGTTTTTCGGGTGTGGAGTTTGGTGAGCTCTTTATAGATTTTGGATACTAGCCCTTTGTCCGATATGTCATTTGCGAATATCTTTTCCCATTCCGTTGGTTGCCTTTTAGTTTTGTTGGTTGTTTCCTTTGCTGTGCAGAAGCTTTTTATCTTCATAAGGTCCCAGTAATTCACTTTTGCTTTTAATTCCCTTGCCTTTGGGGATGTGTCGAGTAAGAGATTGCTACGGCTGAGGTCAGAGAGGTCTTTTCCTGCTTTCTCCTCTAAGGTTTTGATGGTTTCCTGTCTCACATTTAGGTCCTTTATCCATTTTGAGTTTATTTTTGTGAATGGTGTGAGAAAGTGGTCTAGTTTCAACCTTCTGCATGTTGCTGTCCAGTTCTCCCAGCACCATTTGTTAAAGAGGCTGTCTTTTTTCCATTGGATGTTCTTTCCTGCTTTGTCAAAGATGAGTTGGCCATACGTTTGTGGGTCTAGTTCTGGGGTTTCTATTCTATTCCATTGGTCTATGTGGCTGTTTTGGTGCCAATACCATGCTGTCTTGATGATGACAGCTTTGTAGTAGAGGCTAAAGTCTGGGATTGTGATGCCTCCTGCTTTGGTCTTCTTCTTCAAAATTCCTTTGGCTATTCGGGGCCTTTTGTGGTTCCATATGAATTTTAGGATTGCTTGTTCTAGTTTCGAGAAGAATGCTGGTGCAATTTTGATTGGGATTGCATTGAATGTGTAGATAGCTTTGGGTAGTATTGACATTTTGACAATATTTATTCTTCCAATCCATGAGCAGGGAATGTCTTTCCATTTCTTTAAATCTTCTTCAATTTCCTTCATAAGCTTTCTATAGTTTTCAGCATACAGATCCTTTACATCTTTGGTTAGATTTATTCCTAGGTATTTTATGCTTCTTGGTGCAATTGTGAATGGGATCAGTTTCTTTATTTGTCTTTCTGTTGCTTCATTGTTAGTGTATAAGAATGCAACTGATTTCTGTACATTGATTTTGTATCCTGCAACTTTGCTGAATTCATGTATCAGTTCTAGCAGACTTCTGGTGGAGTCTATCGGATTTTCCATGTATAATATCATGTCATCTGCAAAAAGCGAAAGTTTGACTTCATCTTTGCCAATTTTGATGCCTTTGATTTCCTTTTGTTGTCTGATTGCTGATGCTAGAACTTCCAGCACTATGTTAAACAGCAGAGGTGAGAGTGGGCATCCTTGTCGTGTTCCTGATCTCAGGGAAAAAGCTCTCAGTTTTTCCCCGTTGAGGATGATGTTAGCTGTGGGCTTTTCATAAATGGCTTTTATGATCTTTAAGTATGTTCCTTCTATCCCGACTTTCTCAAGGGTTTTTATTAAGAAAGGGTGCTGGATTTTGTCGAAGGCCTTTTCTGCATCGATTGACAGGATCATATGGTTCTTCTCTTTTTTTTTGTTAATGTGATGTATCACGTTGATTGATTTGCGAATGTTGAACCAGCCCTGCATCCCAGGAATGAATCCCACTTGATCATGGTGAATAATTCTTTTTATATGCCGTTGAATTCGATTTGCTAGTATCTTATTGAGAATTTTTGCATCCATATTCATCAGGGATATTGGCCTGTAGTTCTCTTTTTTTACTGGGTCTCTGTCTGGTTTAGGAATCAAAGTAATACTGGCTTCATAGAATGAGTCTGGAAGTTTTCCTTCCCTTTCTATTTCTTGGAATAGCTTGAGAAGGATAGGTATTATCTCTGCTTTAAACGTCTGGTAGAACTCCCCTGGGAAGCCATCTGGTCCTGGACTCTTATTTGTTGGGAGATTTTTGATAACCGATTCAATTTCTTCGCTGGTTATGGGTCTGTTCAAGCTTTCTATTTCCTCCTGATTGAGTTTTGGAAGAGTGTGGGTGTTCAGGAATTTGTCCATTTCTTCCAGGTTGTCCAATTTGTTGGCATATAATTTTTCATAGTATTCCCTGATAATTGTTTGTATCTCTGAGGGATTGGTTGTAATCATTCCATTTTCATTCATGATTTTATCTATTTGGGTCATCTCCCTTTTCTTTTTGAGAAGCCTGGCTAGAGGTTTGTCAATTTTGTTTATTTTTTCAAAAAACCAACTCTTGGTTTCGTTGATCTGCTCTACAGTTTTTTTAGATTCTATATTGTTTATTTCTGCTCTGATCTTTATTATTTCTCTTCTTCTGCTGGGTTTAGGCTGCCTTTGCTGTTCTGCTTCTAGTTCCTTTAGGTGTGCTGTTAGATTTTGTATTTGGGATTTTTCTTGTTTCTTGAGATAGGCCTGGATTGCAATGTATTTTCCTCTCAGGACTGCCTTTGCTGCGTCCCAAAGCGTTTGGATTGTTGTATTTTCATTTTCGTTTGTTTCCATATATTTTTTAATTTCTTCTCTAATTGCCTGGTTGACCCACTCATTCGTTAGTAGGGTGTTCTTTAACCTCCATGCTTTTGGAGGTTTTCCAGACTTTTTTCTGTGGTTGATTTCAAGCTTCATAGCATTGTGGTCTGAAAGTAAGCATGGTATAATTTCAATTCTTGTAAACTTATGAAGGGCTGTTTTGTGACCCAGTATATGATCTATCTTGGAGAATGTTCCATGTGCACTCGAGAAGAAAGTATATTCTGTTGCTTTGGGATGCAGAGTTCTAAATATATCTGTCAAGTCCATCTGATCCAATGTCTCATTCAGGGCCCTTGTTTCTTTATTGACCGTGTGTCTAGATGATCTATCCATTTCTGTAAGTGGGGTGTTAAAGTCCCCTGCAATTACCACATTCTTATCAATATGGTTGCTTATGTTTATGAGTAATAGTTTTATATATTTGGGGGCTCCGGTATTCGGCGCATAGACATTTATAATTGTTAGCTTTTCCTGATGGATAGACCCTGTAACTATTATATAATGTCCTTCTTCATCTCTTGTTACAGCCTTTAATTTAAAGTCTAGTTTGTCTGATATAAGTATGGCTACTCCAGCTTTCTTTTGGCTTCCAGTCGCATGATAAATAGTTTTCCATCCCCTCACTCTCAATCTAAAGGTGTCCTCAGGTCTAAAATGAGTCTCTTGTAGACAGCAAATAGATGGGTCTTGTTTTTTTATCCATTCTGATACCCTATGTCTTTTGGTTGGCGCATTTAATCCATTTACATTCAGTGTTATTATAGAAAGATACGGGTTTAGAGTCATTGTGATGTCTGTATGTTTTATGCTTATAGTGATGTCTCTGGGACTTTGTCTCACAGGGTCCCCCTTAGGATCTCTTGTAGGGCTGGTTTAGTGGTGACAAATTCCTTCAGTTTTTGTTTGTTTGGGAAGACCTTTATCTCTCCTTCTATTCTAAATGACAGACTTGCTGGATAGAGGAATCTTGGCTGCATATTTTTTCTGTCTAGCACCCTGAAAATCTCGTGCCAATTCTTTCTGGTCTGCCAAGTTTCAAAAGAGAGATCAGTCACGAGTCTTATAGGTCTCCCTTTATATGTGAGGGCACGTTTACCCCTTGCTGCTTTCAGAATTTTCTCTTTATCCTTGTATTTTGCCAGTTTCACTATGATATGTCGTGCAGAAGATCGATTCAAGTTACGTCTGAAGGGAGTTCTCTGTGCCTCTTGGATTTCAATGCCTTTTTCCTTCCCCAGTTCAGGGAAGTTTTCAGCTATTATTTCTTCAAGTACCCCTTCAGCACCTTTCCCTCTCTCTTCCTCCTCTGGGATACCAATTATGCGTATATTATTTCTTTTTAGTGTATCGCTTAGTTCTCTAATTTTCCCCTCATACTCCTGGATTTTTTTATCTCTCTTTTTCTCAGCTTCCTCTTTTTCCATAACTTTATCTTCTAGTTCACCTATTCTCTCCTCTGCCTCTTCCATCCGAGCTGTGGTGGTTTCTATTTTGTTATGCATTTCGTTTAAAGCGTTTTTCAGCTCCGCGTGACTGTTCCTTAGTCCCTTGATCTCTGTAGCAAGAGATTCTCTGCTGTCCTGTATACTGTTTTCAAGCCCAGCAATTAATTTTATGACTATTATTCTAAATTCACTTTCTGTTATATTGTGTAAATCCTTTTTGATCAGCTCATTAGCTGTTGTTATTTCCTGGAGATTCTTCTGAGGGGAATTCTTCCGCTTGGTCATTTTGGATAGTCCCTGGCGTGGTGAGGACCTGCAGGGCACTTCCCCTGTGCTGTGGTGTATAACTGGAGTTGGTGGGCGGGGCCGCAGTCAGACCTGATGTCTGCCCCCAGCCCACTGCTGGGGCCACAGTCAGACTGGTGTGTGCCTTCTCTTCCCCTCTCCTAGGGGCGGGATTCACTGTGGGGTGGTGTGGCTCGTCTGGGCTACTTGCACCCTGCCAGGCTTGTGATGCTGGGGATCTGGCGTATTAGCTGGGGTGGGTAGGCAAGGTGCTCGGGGGCAGGAGGGGCAGGCTTAGATCGCTTCTCCTTAGGTGATCCACTTCAGGAGGGGCCCTGTTGCAGTGGGAGGGAGTCAGATCCGCTGCCGGAGGTTTGGCTCCACAGAAGCGCAGAGTTGGGTGTTTGCGCGGAGCGAGCAAGTTCCCTGGTAGGAACCGGTTCTCTTTGGGATTTTGGCTGGGGGATGGGCGGGGGAGATGGTGCTGGCGAGCGCCTTTGTTCCCCACCAAACTGAGCTCTGTCGTCAGGGGGCTCAGCAGCTCTCCCTCCCTTTGTCCTCCAGCCTTCCCGCTTTCCGAGCAGAGCTGTTAACTTATGACCTCCCAGACGCTAAGTCGCGCTTGTTGTGGGAACACAGTCCGTCAGGCCCCTCCGCTTTTGCAAGCCAGACTCGGGGGCTCTGCTTGGCCGGCGAGCCGCCCCTCCGCCCCGGCTCCCTCCCGCCAGTCCGTGGAGCGCGCACCGCCTCGCCGCCCTTCCTACCCTCTTCCGTGGGCCTCTCGTCTGCGTTTGGCTCCGGCGACTCTGTTCTGCTAATCCTCTGGCGGTTTTCTGGGTTATTTAGGCACGTGTAGATGGAATCTAAGTGATCAGCAGGACGTGCGGTGAGCCCAGCGTCCTCCTAAGCCGCCATCTTGCAAATCCCTCACTCCCTGGTTTTCTTAAGGTATGTCCTTCAATAGCTTTCTATGATGCCTGGGAGATAGTATTTTTAAAGGATTATGTGTTTACATGCTGCTATTGAAATTAATATATTAGGTGGAAATATCATTTCCCCTGTCCCTCCCACCCCAACTGTTCTGTTTCTTCAAGTTCAGTTAAATTTTGTTTTTAATTTTTATTTTTTAAAACTTCCATATGTAATTGATTTGTCTTTGTCTGGCATTTAGCATAATGCCCTCCAGGTTCATTCATGTTATTGCAAATGGCAGATTTCTTTCTTTTTAAAGACTGAATAATATTCCATTGTGTATGTATGTACACACACACACACACACACACATCACATTTTCTTTATCCATTCATCAAGGGACACTTTGGTTATTTCCATACCTTGGCTATTATGAATTATGTTGCAATGAATATGGGAGTGCAGATATCTTTTTGAGATCATGATTTCATCTGCTTTGGATATATACCCAAAGTGGAATTTCTGGATCATATGGTAATTGTATTTTTAATTTTTTGAGGCACCTCCATACTGTTTCTATAGTGGCTGCACCAAATTACATTCATACCAACAGTGCACAAGCGTTCTCTTTTCTCCTCATTCTTGCCAGTTCTTGTTATACTTGTCTTTTTGATAATGGGCATTTGAAGGGATATCTTGTTGTGATTTTGATTTGCATTTCCCTGAAAATTAATGACGGTGAGCATCTTTTCAAGAATCTGTTGGCTATTTGTATGCCTTCTTTGGAAAAATGTCTATTCAGAAACTTTACCCATTTTTAACCACATTATTGTCACTTTTTTTCCTATTGAGTTGCATGATTTTCTTACCATATTTTGTGTATTAACTCCTTTATATGTGGTCTTCAAACATTTTCTCTCATTCCACGGGTTGCCTTTTTATTTTGATGATGGTTTCCTTTGCTGTGTAGAAGGTTTTTAGTTCGATGTAGTTCCACTTGTTTATTGTTCCTTTTGTTGCTTTTGTTTTAGGTGTCAAATAAGAAAAAAAATCATAGTCAGGACCAATGCCAAAAAGCTTATCCCTTATGTTTTCTTCTAGAAGTTTATAATCTCAGATCAAATATTTAATCAATTTTGAGTTGATTTTGTCTGTGGTGTAACATAAATTTCCAGTTTCATTCTTTTCCATGTGGCTGTCTAGTTTTCCCAACACCATTTATTAAAGAGACTATCCTTTTTCCACTGTATATTTTTGACAATGTTGTCAAAGATTAATTGAGCATATATGCATCGATTTGTTTCTGGGTTTTCTGTTCTGTTTTATTGATCTATATGCCTGTTTTTATGCCAATGCCATACTAATTCGATTACTATAGCTTTGTAATATAGTTTGAAATCAGGAAACAGGATGTCCCAAATTTGCTCCTTTGTTTTCTCTTTTAGCTTTATTGAGATATAATTGATGTATAACATATAAAAGTTTAAGGTGTACAGTGTGATGATTTGATACATGTATGTATTACAAAATGATTACCACAAGAAGGTTAGTTAATACCTCCATCCCCTTACATAACTATCATTTCTTTCTTGTATTGAGAACCTTTAAGATACATTTTCTTAGTACATTCAAGTATATAGTATAGTATTGTTAACTGTAGTCACCTTGCTGTATACTGGATCTCCAGAACCTATTCTTATGAATAAGTGTAAGCTCATACCCTTCAACTAACATCTTCTCATTTCCTCATTCTCCAGCCCTGGCAACAACCATTCCATTTTTTATTTCTGTGAGTTTGGCTTTTTTAGATTCCATATTGATGAGAACATACAGTATTTGTCTTTCTCTCTGTGACTTATTTCACTTAGCATAGTGTCCTCGAGGTATATCCACATTGTCACAAAAGGCAGCATTTGCTTGTTTGTTTTTTAAATGGCTAAATAGTATGTGTGTGTGTGTGTGTGTGTGTGTGTGTGTGTGTGTGTGTGTGTACATACCACATTTTCTTCATTCATTTAGGTTGTATCTATGTCTTAGATATTGCAAATAATGCTGGAGTGAACATGGAGGTGTAGATATCTCTTCAAGATAGTGACTTCATTTTTTTTTTTGACATATACCCTGAATTGCTGGGTGGTTACTGGCTCATAGGATAATTCTGTTTTTAATTTTCTAAGGAGACTCCATACCATTTTCTATAGTAGCTGTAAATTCATTTCCATTTCATTTTTGTGAATGGTGTAGGATAGGGGGCCAATTTCATTCTTTTGCACATGAATATCTAGTTTTCCCAAAACCGTTTAATGAGGAGACTGTCTTTTCCCCATTGAGTACTCTTGGCTTCCTGTCAAATATTAGTTGACTGTGTATGTATAGGTTTATTTCTGGGCTCTCAATTCTGTTTCATTGTCTATGTCTGTTTTTATACTAGTGCCATCCTATTTTGATTATTATAGCTTTGTAATAAAGTTTTAAATCAGGAAGTGTGATGCCTCCAGCTTTGTTCTTATTTTCCAGGATTCCTTTGGCTATTGAGGGTCTTTTGTGGTTCTGTATGAGATTTAGGATTTTTGTTTTGTTTTGTTTTATATTTGTGAAAAATACCTTTGGAATTTTGATAGGGATTGCATTCAATCTATACATAGCTTTGTGTAGAAGTAACACTTTAACAATATTAATTCTGATCCATGAACATAAGATAACTTTACAATTTTGTGTCTTCTTTAATTTCTTTCGTGATTGTCTTGTAAATTTTAGTGCACACATCTTTCACCATCTAGGTATTTTGTTATTTTGATGCTATTATGAATGGGGTTGTTTTCTTTATTTCTTTTCCAGATAATTAGTTATTAGTGTTCATAAATGCAACTGATTTCTATATGTTGATTTTGTATCCTGAATTTTACCGCATTTGTTTATTAGTTGTAACAGTTTGTGTGTGTGTGTGTGTGTGTGTGTGTGTGTGTGTGTGTGGAGTCTTTAGGGGATTCAATAAATAAAATCATATCATCTTCAATCAGAGACAGTTTTACTTCTTCCTTTCTGATTTGGATGACTTATCAGTCTGATTTCTCCTCCTTGACTAAATGTTCTCTCTGGGATTTCTAGTACTATATTGAATAGAAGTGATGAGAGTGGACCCCTTTTCTTATTCCTGATCTTCATGGGAAATCTTTCAGTTTGTCACCATTGAGTATGATATATGTGGGTTTGTCACACATGGAATTTATTAAAGGTTTTTTTTTTTAAATTTATTTTTGGGACAGAGAGAGGCAGAGCATGAACGGGGGAGGGGCAGAGAGAGAGGGAGACACAGAATTGGAAACAGGCTCCAGGCTTCGAGTCATCAGCCCAGAGCCTGACGCGGGGCTCGAACTCACGGACCGCGAGATCGTGAGCTGGCTGAAGTCGGACGCTCAACCGACTGCGCCACCCAGGCGCCCCAAGGAATTTATTATGTTGAGACACACTACATCTATATCTAATTTGTTGGTAGGTTTTATCATAAATTATGTTGAATTTTGTCAAATGCTTTTTCTGCATCTATTGAGATCATATAATTTTTATCCTTCATTTGGTTAATGTGGTGTATTACATTGATTTGCAGATGTTGAACCATCCTTACATCCTAGGAATAAATCCCAGTTGATGATAGTATATAATACTTTTAAAATGCTATTGAATTCAGTTTGCTAATACATTGTTGAGGATTTTTCCATCTATGTACATCAGGGATATTGGCCTGCAATTTTCTTTTCTTGTAATATTCTTATCTGGCTTTGGGATCAAGGTAAGGCTGGCCTTATAAACTGAGTTTGGAAGTGTTCCCCCCCACCCCTTCATGTTTTTTGGGAGAGTTTAAGAAGTATTGATTTTAATTCTTTAAATATTTGCTAAAATTTATCAGAGAAGCCATCTCTGGATATGTTTTTTGTTTTTTGTTTTTTGTTTTTCTGTTGGGAAGTTTTTGATGACTAATTCAGTGTCCTTACTTAGTAATTGGTCTGTTCAGATTTTCTGTTTCTTTATGATCCAGTCTTTATAGATTGTATATTTCTAGGAATTTATCCATTTCTTCTAGGTTTTCTGATTTGTTGGTGAGTAATTGTTTATAGTAGTTTCATATGATCCTAAGAATTTCTGTGTTATTAGTTATGTCTCCTCTTTTATTTCCGATTTTATTGATTTTGTCACCCTAATGATTCCTACATTCACTGCGATGTTTATCTGAATCAACATTGAATTTTCCTTTTTTCCCCTTTGGTATCCCCTGGCTTATATCTAACAGAGCTAGAACCCTGAAAGTGAGCACTATGGTGCAGACAGAGAAAACTTTAGGCTTGAGGAGCTAAAAAGAGAATTTAAAACCCCCAGAAAGAGTGCAAAATCCACCCCCCCCACCTCTCTTATATTTTTTTCCTCCTCTGTGCCAGTGCTAGGCAATTCTACACAGTTTTTTAAAGATTTCAGATAATAATATAGTGCATGGCCCATATATTACCTTGGGGGCTTAACACAGCCTCCTTAATCAAACATGAATATTCACATAAGGGGAGTGAATAAAAAACTATAATTAGTTTTACACATTTTAAGTCACTTTGATAGTAAATTAGTTCACATAATGTCAAGTTTTGCTGCCACCTGAGTTTTAAAAAATTCTACTTCTCAGAATTTTGAATTTAGGAGTTGCAGATAAAGTATTATTGAATTTTTACCTCTCACTTGGCCTTTGAGGGTAAGTATTGCCTTCAACTCCTCAGCTATTATGGGATTTTTAGGTATGAATCCATATGCGAATTATTCACTTCTTGCTTTGCAAACTTAGGGTTGTTTGTTCCCTGCTCTGTTAAGTCAGTCATCACTTGTCCGTCTGCTTTCCATCTTCCAGACTTTGATCGATAGATCTCTTCTGCTTTGGTATCTTGTACTGTAATCTTTGACATTGTATGTTTTTATTCTTTAACAGTCTTCTTTGTGGAGTTTCAGGAATACATGGAGATCATCGGATGCATGTAATCTGCCATGTTTAACTAGAATACACATGTCAAGTTTAACTAGGACTCTGGGATTTAGATAAAAATGGTTTGCTACTGATAGAATTCTGAGTTCTATACAATCCGGTTAATTAAGAGGAGTGAGTTGTAGGGCAATTGGTAAAGGACAGTAATTTCTTAAGCTTGTATCACCTGAAGCTTCTCAGAGATGGAATTTCTGGTTTAGAAGTATCCACAGGCTCATTAGCACTGCCTGGCTGAAGTGGGCTCAACGATGCCCTGCCCCCCACACCCTTTCCCATCCTTCTTCCCTCATCCTGCAAATATACGTACAATCTAGTCTCTAGATCCTGTGGATATTACCTTATGTGGCAAAAGATGTGCTGAAGTTAAGGATTTTGAGAGGAAGATCTATTCATAATTATCTGGTTGGTCTCTGAGGTTTGGAGTTAGACCCACTCAGAGAAGGTGACTAAAGAGGGAACAGAGAGAGAGAAAGCCACAAACCAAGGTTGACAGCTTCCACCACAAAGCTGAAGACCCAAGAGATGGATGATCCTTAGGGATGAAGCTCTGCTTGCACCTTGACTTTGGACACCTAGCTTCAGAACCATGAGAAAATACATTTCAGTTATTTTAAGCCACCAGTTTGTGACAATCTGTTATGACAGCTCTAGAAAACTCATATGCTGGTAGTGCAGTGTTGTATTGTCCTCCTTAAGTGAGAGCAAGTTCTATGTGTGAAGCAACCATACTCGTGAATTATTTTATTTATGATTTTAGGCAAATTGGTTATATTCTATGGGCCTCAGTTTTAAAACCTGAAAATTAGGGCTCATGGTCAATGAATTTAAATGTCCAAAATTCCTACAATACTCTTGGATTGTGCCAATCCTAATATGATAGTGAGGAAATTGATCTATTTCTATCATTCATAGAATGAATATGTAAATAAATCTTAAATGGAAAGAATAACATTATGCTACCTTGGGGTACGTTTAAAAAGCAAAAATTTTTCAGGATGGCTGGGTAGCTCAGTGGTTGAATGCCTGACCCTTGATTTCAGCTCAGGGCATGTTCTCATGGTTTGCTGTCACTGCAGAGCCCGCTTGGGATTCTCTCTCTCTCCTCTCTCTCTGCCTCTCCCCCTACATGTGCTCTCTCTCTCTCTCTCTCTCTCTCTCTCTCTCAAAATAAATAAATAAACATTAAAAAAGAGCAAGAATTTTTCTTCTTTATCTCTTGGAAAAGCTATTTAGATCTTGAAAGCAAGGGTATATTTTATATGGACAACTTTCTTGATGTGTTAGGAATACCTAATCTAAGCTTAATTTTTTATATAAAATTTAATGTACATAGATGGTTCTACAGGCATTTATATTAATCTTATAAAGAAATTATGTGAAAATTAAATTGTTTTTTTTTAAATCCTCATTGTAGTTGTCTAGATGGCTGTCTACTGTATAAAACTTTTTCTTAATTTAAAATTTAATGAATGGCTGATTCAATCACAGAATTTTTCAATTGTTCATGAAATACACATTTAACTTTATTGCCATAATTTAGGGAACTTTCTTCTTGCATATAATCTGTAACCACAGTAGCCTTGGCTCTTACTCCCTTTCATGCTCTTGGGTTTTTGTTTTTTTCTTTTTAAAGATCATTTTCTCTTTTTTTATTAAAAAAATTTAACATTTACTTATTTTTGTAAGACAGAGACAGAGAGTGAGCAGGGGAGGGGCAGAGAGAGAGGGAGACACAGAATCTGAAGCAGGCTCCAGGCCTTGAGCCATGAGCACAGAGCCCAACGCAGGGCTTGAACCCATGAGCCATGAGATCATGACCTGAGTCGAAGTCAGATGCTTAACCCACTGAGCCACCAGGCACCCCTTTAAAGACCATTTTCAAATGAACTTTCTCATCCTTCAATAAGAACTCAAAATTTAGACATTATATTCTTTCAATATTTCCTTTTCACAAGATGTTTAAATGCCAATTAAGATATTAATATTAAAACTTTTTTTTCCAAGTTCATACACATTTCCAAGTTCATACACTCTTCCAAGTTCACTTTTATTCTTGTCAAGTAGGTACATTTTTATCATCCCCACTTTACAGATAAGAAAATTGAGGCACTGAGAAGTTAAATAATTTATGTAGTCATCTAACTATTGAGTAGAAAAGATCGAGGATTTCAAGTCTGACAGTATATATGCAAAGCCATGCTCTGAACCAGTAACTCACAGTGTCTTTCACTGTTTCAAGGGCTGTCTAACTTTCATGGATATTGACCTGCTATGTTCAACACCATCAGCACTTGAAAGTCTCTGCACGGCTCCACTGTATAAGGGGTTTGTTGAAAGTCTCCTCTTTGGACATTGAGTAACTATGCTTTTTATGTATGTATGTTAAAAGTAGAGAATATAGTAACCTCATAAACTCTACTTAGTTGTCCAACAAAATGGAAACAAATTGAGCATCCAACTGACCCAAATTCTTTAATCAAGTTCAGTGGCAAGAATAACCACATGTCTATCTGCCCTACCACTCATCCCTTATTTAAGCTAGGGGATGCTTCATTGCCCAGGGCTGCAGGCATCTTACCTGACCGCTTCCAGATCTCTATGGAGGTTTAGGTCAAAAATACTTCAGTTTTTTCATCTTCCCAGATTTTACCTTGACTGAGAGCATATGAAGTGCTACCCCTAGAGCAGAGCAGAGCTGCCTGGCATGTGACATCCCCAGGGAGGGAGGTTTTCAGAGCCTGCCTAACAGAGAGCAGCCCCACAGCCAGGCACCCCTAAAGGAAAGCACATTTTTTACTAATGGGGATTTTCAGGTTTGGATCATGATCATTTCACTCTGGACTACTCAGCCGTTGCAGTCTGTTGGCTGAGCAAAGCTGGAGGCACAGTGATCCCTCTTCTCTTCACTGACCTCCTCCTAAGGGGTTTCTCAGTTGCACGGAGCTGGATAGAAAGGGATCTAAATCACAAGCTGCCTCTGTGTTCCATGAGAGAAAAGCTAGGCAGAGGAGAGGTAGCCGATGCGGGCAAAGTTGCAATCTTACATTTTTGTGGGACTTCTCTTTGGGGCTGAAGGAAGGGGGGTGGAGGGGAATCAAGACAACCATGCTCTTAGAGTCATATTATTGAATCTTTTGCGCATTTTCTCGGATTCTGAATCTTCCTAACAGAACTGAAGAATGAGAATGTGGACACATTTGTAACTATGCAGGATTTAATAGTACTGGTACTTTTCCCACGTTGATCAGAAATTCATTTGCATCATTAATTAGGCTTTCATTTTCACTGAGTGCCAAAACCTTCCATTATTCCTTTAACAGTCAAGCACTTAATGGCATTTGTTGAGTACCCACTATGAACACACCCCTGAATGGGACCAATAGTTTTCCATTATATCATGTTGCTCTCCAAACGTGGTAAATTGTTGCAGGCTAAGGAGAATTTTCATATTCTTAAATATGTCCAAAATTCTTAAATATGTCTAAGATGTGTCTAATTTCACTTTCTTAAGTATGTCTCAAATTATAAATATGCCAACATTCTAAATGTGTCCAAAATTCTTAAATATGTGTATTTCCTTGAGACATTTACTCACATCGATTAATTAAGCAAAATGAAAGGTACAAAAGAACTAAGAAATGGTATAATCAGTCTTGTAGCATTGCGTATGATGTTAAATATTTGTTTTATACTTTATTATGTAAGTTTCCAGGGACTAAGAAATGTACATGCTAAGGAAAACATAGACACTAGACACTTAAGGGACATCTTTTCAAAAACTCAAATTGATAAACACTTCCCTAGGACCCCCTATCTGCCAAAGGTCATGCTAAGTTGTGTACATAAACAAATGAATGTGTCTCTGCCTCACAGTATTCACCGTCTAACAAAGAAGCTTACAGGTTAATTCTATGTGAATTAATTCTAACCTGTTAACAGTGCTGTTATTAAAACACTTATACCTTATGCAAATTAGGGATTTTATTGTACCAAAACAAGGCTTCAAATTAAAATAATGGAATACAAAAGGGAATAAAGTCCAGTTAATCTCCCTGTGGCATCGGCCATCTTGCTGACTTTTGTTTTGGCTGGCATGGGCAGCTGACTTACTAGCCTCCTCTTCTCACTTCCTCATGTGAGTTCTTTCCAAGCTTTGTTCTTAGAGAGGTTGCTCTGCTGCATAGATACTGACCTTGAAAGGGGACTTTGTAAAGAGCCACATTCCCTGATAGTGCATCTAAAGCTCAAGGTCTATTTATGGAGAACAGAGAGTCCTCACTGTTCCAAGCCCTACAAATGATATGGTGTTATTTAAATGACCACCAAAAACCTAAAAGGTCTTTAGTAGTCCCTGGTGATCCTGTGACATTCCTTTTAGCTAGTTTCTCCTACAGTAGAGAAGGAATTGGAATATTTACCATCTACAGTTGTGCTAAGGTTACTTCAGAGGTATACTTAGGTGTGGGTCATAGCCAATTACTTGGAACTGCTATTCATTAAGGCAAGATCCAGGAATCAAATCTCCTTGATGATACTTGGTGGAAGGTCAATTCACCCAAGAAAATTCAGGGAAAGGTCATGTACTCTCAAATTAGTAAAGTGGAAATGCGGCTACACAGCTTCTAGATAGCATAAGCTCTGGAAGATTCCAAATATTGAGTATTGCAGGAGAGTCTGCATGAACGACTGGGACAATCATGTATCCGTAGACAGGAAACAATATTCTTTCGAATACACCATGAAATAACTTCGATTTCAAGATTTGGGAGGGGCTGATGACATGAACAGGAAGGCGATGTATTTCAGGATATTTACTTATTGCAAAGCACATATTTGAATTAACATTCCAACCTAGGATTCACTGTTTAAATGGGCTCAGGTGCATTTAGCTTATGGTATTTAAAAGCTGGTTAAAAATTACATTGTCAAGTAGAGGTGAAACTTCATACATTTGGACGGTCCCTTTCAGGCCCTGCTTTTATCATAGTGTTAGCATTAGTAAGCTCCTTTAGTGTGGTAGAAATACAATTATAACCCAGAACTCTGCACATTCATTCTCAAAGAAAAATATCCTGAACTCTGCTCGTTGAAAATAACTTGTATAGTCCCATGTATCAGAGCTTCTTCAATTACACAGCTGTGGCCGATTACACCTTAGTTCTCTGGAGATGCTCAAATATAGGTTTTGCTATACAAACAGACTTGCCACGGAGACGGCAATTTCCCTGCATTTTGAGGCTTATGGCATCTGGCTCAATTTTAAGAAACACAACAAGCAATTTTCAAATATTTTAAATATTTGTTACTTCGTGTGCAATTTATAACCACGGTATCTCAACCCTGATCAAATTACAGCTTCCAGTATCGCTCTCAGAGGGGATTTGGTGTCTTTGTAGCTTAAGGGCATAGACTAGGGTGGAAGATTCTGGAATTGTGTAGTGGAGTATCTCTAGCCTGCTTTGTGCTTGGAATCAAGTTTTAGTTTCCTTCACTTATATAATTCATGCATTTTTTTTTCCTGACCCACTTCACATTTTGTGCTTTTAGGTGGTAGTGTTATAACTAAGGATAACCCAGAGGCCAGAGTCTTTGGTCCCCTGTGTATCTGGCTGGCTGCCACTTTGTGCAAGAATGTAATGTTCTTATCACTCCTAGTCCTATGAAGACTATGATACAGCTTCTCTCTTTGGAGGCCCATTGCTCTTTTCTGTTAACTTCTAGGAACATCTGGCAGTGGCACAATAAATATAATATACTCTTCCAGATGGAACCATCTTCCAGGGGGGTGAGCTGCAATATAAACCTAATGTTAGGCCAATTAGGACTTTAAAATAGAATCCGAATTATCTGTGCTTTATCTTGATTTGGAAATACATTTTGGACTTTATGTAACTACATATAATATTTTCATTTCCCAAAAGACATAATTTTAACAGAGTCTTGCCCCACCTCTCCCCACCCCCCCCATTTTAAAGTTATATGAAAGCTGTAAGTAATGGCTTCATATTCATTTTTAAGTCTTCCAGCCAAAATCATTCACATTTATGTTTCTTGAGTGTTGGGCTAAGCTAGGCCTGAGAGAGATAGTATCCTCATCATTTCAAGCTCTGAATATTATATGTAGGTTATAGATAAAGTCATAAGGGCAAATAACATTCATCCATCATCACCACATGTATTTCACAGGATTTTCTGTTGCCTGGAAGTAAATTTAAGGTTACATGCTTACTATAAATAAGAAAAGGGTAATAGCTAACATTTACATGGCATTTCCCAAACATTAATTAATTCAACAGCAAAATAAGTATCATACCTGTGACAGAAAGCTGCCTAAATTTTATAACTCAATTATTTATTACTTAAGGAATGTTTTAGTTGCACGGTGATTGGATAAGCAGGGCAAAAAATGACTATCACAAAGTGTTCTTTTCTTTCATGTTTGTATTGAGATAATTCGATGGGCCTGACTGTTCATGGGGAATACACCTGGTTGTGTTACTTACTATAGCAGTAGTCATGCAGCTGTAGGCACATAGTAACCAGCTCATAAATACTTTTCAAAACAAATTGCAAATGGCAAATAGTTAAGAGAAGCAAAAAGCATTAGAGGTAAACAAATTAGGGATGTAGATCTAAGGCCAGTGATTTGCTAAAGAAGGTTAAATGGCAAGTGTATTTGTTTCTTCTTGCTGCTGTAACAGTGGCGGTATATAGTATCATGGTTCATAGTTTTGGAGGTCTGAAGTCAGAAATGGGTCTCACTGGGATAAAACCAATGCATCAACAAGGCTGCATTCCTTTCTGGAGGTTCTAGATGAGGGGAATGTGTTTTCTTGCCTATTCCAGCTTTCACGGTGTCAGCGTTTCTTGGCTCCTGGCCCCCTGAGTCAGCAATGGCTTGTAAGTCTTTCCCATGTTGTGTCACTCTGGCCCTGACTCTTCTGCCCTCCTCTTCCATGTTTAAGGGCCCTTGTGATTACATTGGGCCCATCTGGATGATCCAGGATAGTCTTCCTATTTCAAGGTCACCTGGGTAGACCTTGAATCATAATTCCCCTTTGCCATATAACCTAAAATTTTCTAAGGTGAGAACATAGACATGGAGGTGGGGGGATCTTTATTCTGTCTACCACAGTAAGGTGATAGGATGTAGTCCTATGATACAGTGGAATGCTCACCTAAGACTGGCTCTAACTTGACAACTGTAAGAATCACCTTCATCTAAACCTCAGCTCACGTCTCTGGGACCTCTACTATAATATGGTTAGAATTGGGGCACCTGGGTGGCTCAGTTGGTTGAGTGTCTGACTCTTGATTTTGGCTCAGGTCATGATCTTGCAGTTCATGAACTGGAGCCCCACATTGGGCTCTGTGTTGGCAGCGTGAAGCCTGCTTGGGATTCAAACTCTCTCTCTCTCTCTCTCTCTCTCTCTCTCTCTCTGCCCCTCGCCAATTGCACTCTTTCTCTCAAAATAAATAAACATTAAAAAAAATATAGTTAGATTACCGCTGTCAGAAACCTGAGCATCATTATGAAACAGACTCTCTTTCCTACCACCTGTGTCCAATATTGTCCAATTAATTTTGCCTCTTAAATATCCCCTGAATTTCTTCCCTTTGTCATATTCTTACCTTAGCTCAGATTACCATCATTTGTCACCCCAACAATTACATTTATCTCCCAACAAGTGTTCATGTTTAAAATCTCCAGAGTTAGTCCTTCTCTATTTTCCATTCAAGCATCAGGGTGGGCTTCCTAAAACACAAATATGTTTATGTTATTCTCCGTTTGTAATCATTTAGTGGCTCCACATCTGTCACTGCTGTGATTCTTATCTGGGTCGGGAGGATCAGAACCTTTTTTTTAAAGGCATTTTGAATTATGCAAATTTTCACTCACCTTCTCCAAGAGTCTAAGATGCTTCTCTAGCGGTCATGTTCTCTCCCTCTCACTGGACAACCATTTGAAATAATTGTGTATGTGTCTGGCACACAGAATATGCACAACTACGGATACAGAGTAATTATTTGGTCCTCCACACTCCCTTAAAAGTTTGCTATCTGGAGCTACTTTTTCCTCCACTCTCCATGGAAACTCTAGAGGTCCTTTGGCTTTTCTAAGCAATCTTAGATAATACAAAGTCATAGGATTATCAAACAGAGCTGGAGAGAATTACCCAAAATAGAAACCCGGGCATTATCTTCAAACCCTCTCTTCCTCACTACCTATTAAAATGTCCATCAGGAGCTGTCAATTCTGCCTGTTAGGCATCTGTTGAATTTGTCTAGCTCCCAATGACAGACAAAACATCCAGCTCCAGTCCAATTACAGTTATTCTCCTTTTCTCACCAACTGGTAGAAAGCTTGCAGTTGGGGAAGTTTATGCAGTCACCTTTTCCTTTTGGAACTGGCTCTTCTTCCCTCAACTTAGGAGCTGTGGTCTCTGTGCCTCCTGATCAGGGTGGAGGAAGAGGTATGTGGGTTGGACATCTCTTACATTATTAGTAGTAAATACAAAATCTGATTTCACACTCTCAGGACCTAACTGAAGTTAAAAGCCTCTTCCTTCTTGGATAGTGAAGCCGTGAGTGTTCTGAGAACTCTCAACACCGGGGAGCTCTTGCCTGTATTTCCTCTGATGGAAGTGGTATACTCTTCTCTGATTCTAGAAACGCTATCGTGTTTCAGTATGTGTGCTGCTGAAGTGAGCACGATCGTATTTGAAGCATGACTGTGCTGAGGCCTATTTGTCCTGGGGTGACCTTCTAACAGAGGAGCTTAATGTGGCCCACATCTAGTTATGGAAAAGATTCTTGCACACTTGGTGTCAATTATGACTCGGAGCCCAGTCAAGTGAAATTTGCTGCCTCTCCTTCCCTCCTCCTGCCTGGAATGGTTATCCGGCCCCACTCTGCTTCTTGAAATTTTCAGGTGGGAATCAGACTCCAATCCGAGGGATGGCAACTTTCAGAGTTTTTATGACGCACTTTTGTGACTACTGTGAGAGCTTGTGCTGTTTTCCTATATTACTTGTCTTCATCTCCTTTGCATCATCTCATGCAGTGAGCTCATGCTTCTGCTTCTTTTAATCCCTATGTAGCACTAGATGGCTCAAACCACGGCAATGCAGGAAGGAAAAGATTTCAGGGAGCAGCGTGTCAAGAGGCAAGGGTCACGGATATATTTTCAGCTTCCATCCATCTTCAGAAATTAGATTTGAAGAACCTAGGAGCCAAGCTAACAAGTCAAGCAATAAAACCTAAGGAATAATAAAGCAGACAATGATAAAGTCTTGAACATGAAATTTGATCTGTACGAGATATCAGAAAGACATTTAGCTCAGAGGGATGAGTCACTGGTGGCACCTGGAATGAATGAATGAATGTATTTAGGAATGAATGAATTAATTAATGTATTTATTCCAGCTTCATTGAGATATAATTTATATATAACGTCATATAGGTTAAAGGTGTACAATGTAGTGATCTTACATATGTACGTGTCACAAAATAATTATCACAATAAGGGTAATTAAAACATCTATCACTTCACATATTTACGATTTTTTGTTTTTGTGGTAACAGCTTTAAAAATCGTAGCAACTTTCAAGTATATAATACAGTATTTTTAAAATGATTTTTATTTATTTCCAAGAGAGAGACAGAGACAGAGTGTGAGTGGGGGAGGGACAGAGAGGGACACACAGAATCCGAAGCAGACTCCAGCCTCTGAGCTGTCAGCACAGAGCCCAATGCGGGGCTTGAACTCACAAACTGTGAGATCAGGACCTAAGCCAAATTTGGACTCTCAACCGACTGAGCCACCCAGGGCCCCCAGTATTTTTAACTATAAAAATTACACTATAACTTACACTACACTATATTTTAACTATAAAAATTAATTAACTATTAATATACACTGTGCTGTATATTAAATCTCCAGAACTTTATTCATCTTACAACTTACAAGTTATAATTGGTAGTTTGTACCTTTTGATCATTGTCACCTATTTCTCTCACTTCCATCTTCTGCTCCTGGCAACAACCAAATCTGTTCTTAGTTTCTATGACTTTGGTTTTTTAAATAAAAAAAAAATTGTAAGTGGACGCCACACCCAATGGGGGGCTTGAACTCTTGACCCTGAGATCAAGAGTCACATGCTATATTGACTGAGCCAGCCAGGTGCTCCAGCTTTGGCCTTTTCAGATTCCACATATAAATGAGATCATACCATGTTTTTCTTTCTCTGTCTAATTTATTCAAGCATTAGTAGAATAATGCTCTCAAAGTTGATTCTTGTCACAAATGGAAGGATTTCCTTCTTTTTTAATGGCTGAATATTCGTGTGTGTGTGTGTGTGTGTGTGTGTGTGTGTGTGTGTGTGCGTGTATAAAATTCATGGCAGTTGAGATTTAAATTCTAGCCTGCCTGGGATTCCTGGTTTAGTTTCTTCAGGACCATATAGAGATTAACTGCTAAGACAGATTGTGACTCTGAGTTTAAATCTTTCTCTTGCACCAATCTGACCCAGTGTCTATATAGCTTAAACACTTAATGCACTAGACTTGAACAGTAATATTCTTTTTATAGATACAACTGATTTCAAGCATGCTGTATATTTCAGTTGTTCTAACTTCTGGTGAGAAAGTATTGGGATATCTCTAAAATTTTGATTCCCCCTATTCCTTACTATCTGGTGCAGAAACCACCACTGCTAGAGTTCTTCAGTTAGCTGATTCATTTGAGTATGGTACAACTTATAAAAGTCCCAGAAACCAGTTACAGTAGCTCTCTATTGAGGGCAGTCTTTTTGATACACAGACCTGAATGTTAATTCTGGGCTTTCAATGTAAGAAGCTACATTAGGTTCACTCTGTGCCTGGTCATTCTATAATTCTCCATGAATCATATGTAAAATTGATCCATATCAAATCAAGTGACTTCTGTGATTTCATGATTCTATATGAATCATAGTCTTCTGTTGCTCCAGGAAGGAAAAATGCTGGTGGGGAGTCTGCCATGAGCATGAAAAGATTGTCCTAAAATTCATGTTTTATTGCCTTCTGGTAAACCACCAAATGGTCATCCTAAAGACTGTCCCCTTTCCATAGGTTAGCAGTAGAGGGATGTATGGACTGGATGAGATAAGTGTGTGTGTGTGTGTGTGTGTGTGTGTGTGTGTGTGTGCGCGCGCACGCGTGCATGTGTATTTATTTATATAAACATATGCCATAAAGCACATATTTAACTTCATACATTTGTTAGCTAACAGACAAAAATTTATAGGCTACAACTCAAACTCATAGAAAGAGAGAGATAATTGCCATGCACCTAAAGTTCATTATCTCATGCCATCCTCACAGGGCCTTTATGAAGTAGAGAGTAAATACCATAATTTCCAAGATTCAAGGTCAATATAAATAAGGCTGGCTGTTACTGAACCATTCTCTGTGGCTAAGCCCAGTAAAGGTTAATTCTTATCTATAATACTGGTACAGAGATTCCTATTTGGGTGGCTTTAATCCAAGTGACTATTGAGGGATCTAAGTCTTTCTATTATGTGATTTCCCTATCTATGAGACATTCATTTCTTGATGCACAGACTGGGAAGAGTATATTTGGAAAATTACATGGCGTATTTTAGGAGACTGGCCTTATATTATTTCTGCCCATATTCCATTGTGTCTTGTCAGTTACATGGTCAACCTGTGAGGGATGCTGGGAAGTAGAGAGGTGCACACTGATACCTATGAGCTCTAATAGTCCTGGATCTGTTACACAGCCAGTAAGTAGAGCTCCAAAGACTCCAAAACCTACATTAGAAAACGTGTGTGGCAAAATCACTTTGAAATCCTATAGATGCTTTAGGACAACATGAGGATATTTCCAAACTTCTTTGTAGGATTAAAAAAATAATTTATAGATTTTAAGACATTTCATAACTTTTCTAGGGCATAATCAAGAGGGAAATGTGACCTTGGCTGATGTAAAATCTTCAAGGCCCCACTTTTGAAAACAACTTTTAATAATTAAGTCAATAATTATGCTTTAATAAAATTCAGGTTAAATGACAAAGGGAAATGAGTACAAAAATATATTTATTGGCACTCAAAGAAATTTTTGTATCACCACTAAATTTCTTGGTAAGATGTTTAGGGAAGTTGTGTGCACAAAGCTTCTTATTTATTATACTAAAGTAGGTAGGCCTCTCTAAATTGCCACTAACAACTAAGCACACCATTGGCTCAAACTCAGATACCTGACATTAGAGTTCATACTCTCAGTATTGCCTGCCCCCCCCCCGCCCCGCCACCTCCCGTGAATACTATAAGCATTTAATTATTGCAGTTAGCAGTAATTTAGAGAGATGTACCATATTTCACATAAATGGTAACTAAAAAATGCTAAGATTTATAGCGAGTAAAGTATATTATATCTGCCTCCCAGGTATTTGTGGCCTAGTGGAAGTCACTGGGGTTTTAATCTTGACCTGATTGTTTTGCTATGTGATCTTAGGCAAGTTATTCCAACTCTGTGAGCCCCAATTTCTTCATTTCTTTTTTTAATGTTTATTTTTGAGAAAGAGAGTGTGAGTGAGGGAGGGGTAGAGAGAGAGGAAGACACAGAATCTGAAGCAGGCTCCAGGCTCTGAGTTGTCAGCACAGAGCCCAACACGGGGCTGGAATTCATGAACAGTGAGATCATGATCTGAGCCGAAGTCAGATGCTTAACCAACTGAGCCTCCCAGGTGCCCCTCTTTATTTCTAAAATGAGAATAAAAATATATCTTGCTTTATTGGGGAGGTTTATATAAGAGATACATCTAAAGCACTTTGTACAGTAATTGACATATTGTTCCTCCAAATGTTAACTGTAATAATAATTACAAAAAACATGGGTGTTATTACTATCAGTGTCAATTATTTTTCTTGTAAAATAGAGACAATAATGCCTGCACTACACTGAGAAATAAATGGGCTGTACGTAAATGTCTGGTATGCAATAGGAGCTGAACTGAAATCATTTCTCTTCTCCTTTCTGGACAAATCAGAACTTGAATTATATCTTTAGTCAGTTGTAGGACCTTTGACTCTGTTCTGGGGAAGTCCTTTAGACTCTGTTAAGAGTCTTTTAAATTCTGAAATTTAGAGAATAAATCTGTAAATTTTCAGTGTTGAATGAGAGATACTTGGTTTTCAACATTGTTTTGGCCAAGGTCTTTTCCACAGTTGCTTCCATTTTTGGGTCATTGAGTGTTGGCTCTACCCGTTAGAAACCATACCAAATGTTAACACTCTCAAGTACCCAGTGGGCAGTGTAGTCTTTATGTGTTTACATAGACATAGGTTTGTCTGAGCCTAAAGCCCATGCCCTATCTATCAAATTCTATAAATTTACTTCTTATTCTTTATCACAGGTACATAGAAAATCTGTTATATATTATGGGAGCTGTACAAACAAATAGGTTCTGATTAGCTGCGATTCCTGGATTTTCTCTATGCTGTGTTCAGATTTAGCCTTCATATCATGCTGCCCTATATTAACAATTAATATATAATTAATAAACACTCAACCGTTTGGCAATAGCATCAGACACCCAAGTCAAGAGGCCGACTATCACTGTGGAAAACAGTATGGAGTTTCCTCAAAAAGTTAAAATTGGAACTACTCTCCTATCCAGCAATGGCACTACTCGGTATTTACCCCAAAAGTACAAAAACAGTAATTCAAGGGGATACACGCACCCCTATATTTATAGCAGCATTATTTACAATAGCCAAGATGTGGTACAGCCCAAGTGTCCACTGATTGACGAATAGATAAAGAAGTGGTATGCATATGTACAATGGACTATTATTTAGCCCTGAAAAGAATATAATATTGCCATTGGTAACAACATGGATGGAGCTAGAGAGTGTAATGCTGAGTGACATAAGCCAATCAGAGAAAGACAAATACCATATGATTTCACTCATATATGCAGTTTAAGAAACAAACGAGCAAAGGAAAAAAAAGAGACAGATGAAGAAACAGACTCTTAACTAGAGAGAACAGATGGTTACCTGAGGGGAGGTTGGTGGCGAGATGAGTGAAACAGGTGATGGGGATTAAGGAGCGCACTTGTGACGACCACTGAGTCATGTATAGAATTGAGTCACTCTATTGTACACCTGAAACTTATATAGCCTTGCATGTTAACTGCACAGGAATTAAAAACCTTAATAATAATAATAAAAGGCTGGCTATGAACTGTTCCAGGTCACAGTACTGCAGGTTTTGACATTTTCTACATCAAGTCTCAGTCTAAAATGGAAGATTTTTAAGTGATGATTTGGAGCAAAGAAATAATAGTTACGGAAGAGTATCTTCAGATCTTTTGATTTCAAATCGAATGCATCCTTTTTGCTTCTTGAATACAAGTCATCTTTCCTTCAGGATCTGGTGTTTTCTACTGACCTAGTGGTTTGGCAGTACTAGATTAAACTGAACTTCTCAACTGAGCTGAAGAAAGAAGTCGTAGTTCTGAGTAAATTTAGCTGCATCCCTGCCTTAGCCTTGGAGTAGAGACTTCTCTTGAAAGCAATTCCTGCTGCCTTGACAATTTCCCTTTCTCTTTTGGGTTATGGAAATAGCTACTACCGTAGAGTTGTTATTCTTCTTGTTCTACATCACAGTCTTTCTCCCTGTCCGTGTTTCTTTCTTAATTAGGATCATCTGCCATTTCTCACTACTTAAAGTTAGGTGAAAGCCATGATTCTCCAGGCTTCTAAGCAGCAACATGATTAGTAAGACCAGCTTTTGGCAGGAAAATGAAATTATTTTTAATGTTAAACAAAGTAACTGCAGGATTCTACCTGCAGCCCGAGTCTGACTGGGAAATGATAAAAGAGGAAGTCAGGATATTACTCTCTGATCAAATGGATTGCCTTTAGACATGGCTTTAAAAAAAAAGAATCCCAACCCAAAAGCCACACAGCTGTAAGCATAAGATGTAGTGAAAAAATGAGCCCCTTATAGGAATTGGAAATTAGCAGAGCCTCATTAGGGACCCAGGCACAGGAAGCCACAGCAGGACAGCTGTTTTCCTGTGGATGGACCTGAATCATAGGATGGATGCATGGTGGGGAAATACACAATTTTTTTTTGTACTGCATTTGCCTAAGGAAGGAAATGTCCCAAGAAACCCCAAAACACCATTTCAGGGAGTTTTAATATATACTAAACCAAACACGATAACTTGTTGGGCAAGAAGTCTGACCCCTTCATATATTTTTATATTTACTGAGAAATCCAGCTTGAACTTTTCTCGGAAGTGTCTGGAGGAGATGGGTGTTGACATAGTGAATTGGAGAGGTTGCAGAAGACTGAACAAATGGGGGCGATCTGTAGAAAATTGCATCATGACTCATATCTCTCAGCTGATGCTAATACTTGCTCTCTTTAAATTGCTACAGTTCAGGAATCAGCATGGCTGTGCCCTTGCAAAATGAAGGAAGACACACAGACCTATTAATCTAAAAGGGCTTTCATTTACTCAGCATAACGAGCAGCCTTGCCGGGCTCAAATTATAGTCTCTTAACCACATAAAGACCTGTGCTTTCCTAGTAAAGGCAGTATCAAGGAATGTAGATGAAGGAATACCGATGCAGGTTCTTGATATGTGTGCTTTTGTGTGTGTGTGTGTTTATGCCTATGTGCACATTTCAAAACATCAGTTTAAGGCAACAGAGCAGTGGTATCTGCCCCATGCAGAAAGCCCACATGAACATTGGTTTGTACCCCTGGAAGGACATCCCTTCAGTGGTTCCACAATATATCTTTAGAGAGAAGATTTTGATTCAAGAAATGTCCTTACCTTTGGTTCTTTCTTTTCCGACTTGGTTTAAAGGTACTGCAACAACATTTTTGGCTGTGCACATACATACACACACACATACACATACCCATACACACATGTCAATGAAGAAGTCTGTGGGTAATTTGGACCTGCAGTGTACTTCTTTCTCTCCCCGTGGAGTTTGCCAGGTGATAATACAGCAGGAAAACATTAGAATGTGTAAACCATAGAGAAAAGCCACAGGGTAATCATTAACCTCAGGTGAGCAGCCGGCCTGCCCCTCAAATTCTCTCCATGCAGTGCTGACAGAACAGGTGGTGTAAGGCAGTTACCACAGTGTGGAAAGTGGGGAGCATGTCTTAAAAGAAACCGTGGTCTGTAATTATTTGGAGGCTGACAGTTGCTGAACACCTTCTTTAATGACACCTGACACATGCCTTAATGTCTTACTCAGGCAGAAAGTAAACTACTTTACAACCACCATAAGCATCATAACTCGCTGCCAGCTTCCTGTTAAGTCATTCCTGGAGCGAGGTATGGGTGGAATTTTCTAGTGCTCTGTATTTAGGGTTAACCATTTGAAATAAGTCCGCATTTATAGGTGCAATCACTTCTTTTTGGATTATGATACTTAGGGAAGGAAAATGACGGGGAGCCTTAGATCCTCAAGAAGAATTCTAAGTTCCTCAGAAAAGCGCCCTATAAATTCAAGGTATAATTACCTGGATCATTGTTGCCATTATTTCCATCTAAACAAGTTTCTAGATGTATAGATGGAAATAAAAATAGTCTTGTGGAATGTAATCCTTCAGGGCCATGGGAATGGGGCACCCCAGAAAGGAAAAGCATCCTGCTGGTGAAGAGTCCAGGGCTTGCCAACTCATGACCTTTTGAAATGCAGAGGCCAGCACAGTGGTGGCATCATCCATTTCATTTTCCACAGCTTAAGTCAGGCCCTCCTTTGTCATGTATTCGTGTCATCTTATTGAATTCTCTGTTGTGACTACAGTAGACAACAACACCAGAAATGATCCATTAGACTTCAGTTGACAGAACAGAGAAACAAATCATGAAGAAAATTCGCATTATTTCAATCAGATTGCATATCCAAATAGAGGGAGAACATCTCATTCAAAAGACCAGCCGTATAAACCTCTAGGGATGAGGAAGGGTAAGCCAGGTGAGCATGTTCTAGTAATCAAAGGTGGGGACTAAATTGTATTCTCGGGGAGGCAGGAGCTGTTATAAGGGAATTTTATTTGCAGATCGTCACTGGGATGTGTTTGGGTGTACAAATTTTACAAGAATGCTGAGGCGCAGTGGGTTTGTTGCACATATAAAGGAGGGGGAAATGGGAAATGATTGAGGGAAATCTGGGAGAGAGGAGAAGAGAACCCAGAGTCTAGGTATTACAGAAAGGAAGGGAGAGGTCAAAAGAAGAAAAAAATCTTCCATGGAGGTTTAGCTAAAGAGAACAGTAGAGGCAGGAGTATCTGAAGGGTTTTAATTTGTTTGATTCTACATTGTTCACTTACTGGTGTGTGTGTGTGTGTGTATTCCTTAGGACCACTCAGAGAAGTAATGAGTTCTGCATTGAGGTTTTCTCAGAAGAAGCAAAAAAGCACATGTGATGATGAACACCAGAGCAAGAGGATTAGGAAAGAGCTAACCTAGAGTTTAAACATTTTAGTTACTGAACAGAAATTGAACCAAAGCAACTTTGTGGGGGGCAAGGAGGACTCTGATTGTGTTTGCTAATATCTGGCCTGAGAAAGAAAATACCAAAGTGCAATTAAAACAAAAGAGCCTGAGGGGAAGGAAGGAGAGAATGAAATTATTTTAATTGTTATTATTGTAATTATTCATAATTATTTTAAAACAGAGCGATGTTGAATATGTCCACATTACTTAACTACTCCAATGTTGTTACTGTTTTATTTTTAAAGTTCTGTTGGTTATCTGAATCCTTGATGTATCACAACCCAGAATCCTCTTTTTATCCCTCTAGGGATTTTATGTTAAGGTTGAAATAACAAGCTTGGTGCTATCATGATATGCCAATTCAAACAAAATGAGAAGAGATCAAATAAATGATAGCCAAGTAGGATACGTGGAGATGTTTATTGAGTTGAATGGTATTTTGGTTTTCTGTTGATGTTCTTTCCTCTGACCTTGAAAACTGGGGGAACTCCTCGGCTCATCCGAGATGGAGGCAGCCTGTGGATCATTAAGTTTTCATTAACTTCCCGGTCTATGCTAGAGTCTTACCTGTGTTCTGACAGTCTAGATAGAGATCTAGCCTCTGCTTGGACTCCTTAGATGTTCACAAAGTTGACAGTCACATTTTCTGAAATGCTTTAATTATTAACACATTTTAGGTAAGCAACAGGATGTTTAGTGGTATTTTCCAAGTTGGAGAACAAAATATTCTAATTTTTTTAAGTTTATTTTTGAGAGAGAGAGAGAAAGAGAGAGAGAGAGAGAGAGAGAGAGAGAGAGCGTGCATGTAGGGGATGGACAGAGAGAGCGGAAGACAAAGAATCTGAAGCATGCTCCAGGCTCTGAGCTGTCAGCACAGAGCCCGATGCGGGGCCTGAACTCACAAGCAGTGAGATCATGACCTGACATGAAGTCAGATGCTCAAACCGACTGAGCCACCCAGGCGCCCCCAAAATATTCTGCATCAAGGAACTAGGCTTGAGAAGGGGGAGATCATAACCAGGGTCTGCCCAAATCAGCCATCACCCATCCACAGGCAATATAAAAGATGAAGGTTGAAAGGATTTAGGAAACACATTTCTTTGGAGAGCATTTTCTACATGTTACTGGGATGGGGAAGAATAATTAAGAACTTTCCTCCCTGAAGGCTTCAGGGAAGGATCAGGTTAAGATTCTGGCATGTATTGGTCAAGCTCTTGATGTTGAAGACTTGAGTTATTCTTTTTTTTAATGTTTTATTTTTTAATTTTGAGAGAGAGACAGAGAGACAGAGAGTGAGCAGGGGAGGGGCAGAGAGAGAGGGAGACACAGAATCTGAAGCAAGCTTCAATCTCTGAGCTACCAGCACAGTCCCACGTGGGGCTCAAACTCACAAACTGTGAGATCATGACCTGAACTGAAGTCGGACGCTTAACCGACTGAGCCACCCAGGCGTCCCAAGATTTGAGCTATTCTTTTTTTTTCTAATTTTTTAAAAATATTTATTTATTTTTGAGACAGAGAAAGACAGAGCATAAGCGGTGGAGGGGCAGAGAGAGAGGGAGACACAGCATGTGAAGCAGGCTCTGAGCTGTCAGCACAGAGCTGGACGTGGGGCTCGAACTCACGGACTGTGAGATCATGACCTGAGCTGAAGCTGGATGCCCAACTGACCAAGCCACCCAGGTGCCCCAGATTTGAGCTATTATTAAATAGTCTAATGATGAATAGCTGTGACTGGAGCTGCCCCTACTTGATAGCAAAAGAAGATCTCTGGGAAGGAGCTGCACATGCTCCAGATTTGAATTCTGAGATCGGAGAACCTACTGAGTCGGAGAACCGACTGTAGGTCAGGTTGAAAAGGATTCTCCCCAAAAAGACTGACTTAGGGGATGGAGGGAACTTCTCAACAGAGGGGACCACCAGAAGCACAGATGAGTTGTACGCAGCCAGCTGGAGAGGCAGCTTTGCTCAGGAGTGACTTGTAGGTGAGGACCCTCATCAGAAGAGCTCAAATTGAGTCTGCAAAACCACCAGTGAGACCATCGATTACCCAAAGTTCCCTGACGGTAATTCCACCAACCTGGTAGAGTTGAACCATTTCCTCTTAATCCTCTCTGGCTACCAGGGCCTGACCCTGGGGCCATCAAAGGAGCAGCAATGAGTGAGGAGAACAGTGGGAGCTAGGAAGGGAGAGGAGGTCAGCCACTCATGCATTTCAGATTTCTAGCCCCGAAACGGGAGAAGGGAGGAAAAGGAGAAGCTTCCAAAAGGATAAGGTAGAGAATTGTTACGTTGTTGGATAGAGCTCTTAAAATTACTAAAATTAGATTTTTTGTGTGACTAAATGGGGCTGAGAGTGTACCCCAAATTCCATCATTGAGTTTTTGTTCTGATTCCCATCTTTAAAGAGTTTCTGCCTTTTGTGTAGTACTATTTAGAAACATAAGTATCCCTAAGGTATAACTTATCAGATATAGAAACCTTCTTGAAAATAAATGTGGGTCATTTTCACATTGACCATCATGTTAGTACCATACTTCTGGAGAATAGAAAGCATTTTGCTGGCAGAGGAGGGAAGATAGCAACAAGAAAATGATGCTTAGGAAAAGTAAATGTGAACGGACAATGGAAAAGACAATTGTATTTAGCTCCCCAATTTCCAAAGGTTGTCCATTTAGTCATACAGAAGTGAATCCTGAATTGCTTTGAGTATTTGTTCCTTCACCATTGCATATGTTTTGCAATTTCATTCAAAGTCATAGAAAGTTTAGAATAACGGAGCTGGAGTTGAGATCAAAGTTTGACAACTTTCATTCATAAAATAGAAACTAAGTACAGCCTGTTGGTAACAGATTTTATGAGAGACTAGAGAGTCTCAAAGAGCCAGAGGTTGGAGCAGGTGACGTAAAGAAGTGAGAGGGTGTCACGGCTAGGTTTTCTTAAGAATATGTTGAAATTCTAACCATGTATGTGTCACAGGAAGTCACTGATGCTGGTCTGACTTGCAAAAAGTCCTAAGCAGGGACAACTGAACAAAGCATATACTAAAGTATCAGTGTAAGGCAAGTGTGTATAAATGTAGGTAATCTGTAGGTAAGAAGGATTGCTGTGCATGTATGCAAAATTTTTTTCAGTAGTACAAAGTAGCTTTTATAATTAGTGGTGTAGTTTGGACATATGCGATTACATTATAAACTCATATATATTATATATATAAATATATATATAAATATATATAAATATACATATATAAATATAAATATATAAATATATATAAATATATAAAAGTATATAAATATATAAATATATAATATATATATATTATGTATATAAATATATAATATATATATATAAAATAAGTGTGTGTTATGCATGTACATTCTATAACTGGAGTGATTGAAAACACAGTCATTTAATCTTAGCTTTTATGTGTGCCACTAACAATTTCCTTATAAGGAATAGATCCTACAAAACTTAGTTGTCTTCATGAGTCATGTGAAATAAAACCACTTTTGCTTTTTACTTTTTACTTTTTAATATGTATTCAATAATTCTTAAAACACTGATTCCATTTCTTGATCATTCTTATCCTTTAAGTTGCTTCCTTCGGCTTTTGCTGAAGAGCATAAAATGCTCATTCTTGGCCATTTTTATTCCCATCAGAATTTTACCTACAAGCCAATTAGGTGAAAGATGTCCAATTAACAAATTTTACTATTTGTTTAACAAAAATCATTTGAAGGGATGACTGTGTAGGCTATCGACTAACCTTGGCCTGCTGCACGATTTATTGATTTCAGTTATGGTGGGGGTTTATTACTCGTAGTTTCACTACATTTTTATAAACCAGGAATAACACACGACTTTTAATGAAGATCATTTGGGCTTCACCCATTGAGGAAGCAACAGAGAAAGCAGAAACTCTTACTTTGGGCAACGCTTGCTTTTTAGTTTAATGTTTGAGAATGAAATTTCTGATCCCAGATGTGGTTAGTTTGCATCTGCCTTAACAGAAGAATTGTTAAACTATTCTTATAATTGTGTATGAAATAGTGAGCTACTTCTGTTTCCCTTTGGACTGAGGTCCTAATATAATAGGTGCTAACTGTATCCATGTTCCAAAAGGAAATGCTGCACCATCTATGTGGGACTTTAAAAGAAGTGGATGTTGGGTGGGAAGGAGGTGTTTTCCTCCCACCTTGGATGTAATGAGAGGAGCTCTAATGCAACCACTTGGAGGTTTAAAGGGCACTGAGGATTGCCGCTTGTCTCATGCCTGAGAAATCCCATCGGCTTGAGGTTCTGATGGTAGTGGAGAATAGGGCTACCTTTGGAATGGTTTGTATGTATTATGGGTTGAATTGCTTCTCCTCCAAAAGCTATGTTGAAGTTCTAACCCCAATACCTGGGAGCGGAACCCAATTTAGAAACAGGGTCTTTATAGAGGTGATCAAGTCAAGATGAGGTAATACTGAATTAGGGTGGGCTCAAATTTAATAAGACTAGTGTTTTTTTTTTTTTAATTTTTTTCAACGTTTATTTATTTTTGGGACAGAGAGAGACAGAGCATGAACGGGGGAGGGGCAGAGAGAGAGGGAGACACAGAATCGGAAACAGGCTCTAGGCTCTGAGCCATCAGCCCAGAGCCCGACGCGGGGCTCGAACTCCCGGACCGCGAGATCGTGACCTGGCTGAAGTCGGACGCTTAACCCACTGCGCCACCCAGGCGCCCCAAGACTAGTGTTTTTATAAACAAAGGAGAAGAGACAGAGACACCAAATGGCCATGTGATGACACAGGTAAAGATTTGAGTAGTGTATCTATAAGCCAAGGAATGCCAAGGATTACTGGCAAGTACCAGAAGATAGAAGAGGATAAGAATGATTCTTCCCTAGAGGTTTCTGAGTGAACATGGTCCAGCCAACACCTTTACTTTGTAGTTCTAGTCTCCAGAATTGTGAAACAATACATTTCTATTCTTTTCATCCGCCCAGTTTGTGGTCGTTTATGGCAGCCCTAGAAAACTAACACAGCATGTCACTGCACTCATAACGAGTGCAAAGTTTAGGAGGTTTCCCACAGACAGAAAGTGAGTCACATGAGAGAAAGATGGTAAAGCATCACTTTAAATTTTATTCAGGTGGAGTGCTTGAAAGGGCAAGGAAAACTCAGAAGAAAGATGTTAGAAGTATACAGTCATGCGTCCAAAACCTTAAAGAGTTCTGAGCAAGCATCGAAGGAATATTTGCATTGAGAGCTGCTGGTGAAAGATACTCTGTAAGGAGGGTCTCCCAGGAACCCATGAATGCTCCCATAAGGGAAAGGGTCTGCTTTCAACTCCAACACAGCTATACTGGGGCCCGTTATATAAGAACTCTCCTGCCCCTTTTTCTGTTCTACCTGTTCTCTTTAGATCCTAAATAGGTAACATAGGTTCCCACGCTAGCAAGCTGAGGGAAGAGATACTGAGGCACCAAGAAATAAAAAGGGCAGAAGACAATCACTCATCACAAAGGCCTGGGAGAGAAGTGGGGGCAGATATTAGTGATAAGTGACTGGGAGAAACAAGCTATCCACACCCTGACCTAGAAGTATTACTCTCTGATTGATTTCAGACACTTTTCTCTCTTCACTAGGAAACACAAGGTTTTTGAAAGTACTAGATTTTTTTATTTTACTAGATAATCAAATAATCACATATGACCCAAAGAAGGAAAAGAATACTTCTAGAAGAGCTAAGATGTCATTCAACTTGAAGAATTTGTACTCTCTGGTTGAAGGTGCTCTTTTGGACCACTTATCAAGATTTGAGTTGTATGTTTTCTGACTGTTCATTTTGTGTGTCCTCCTGAGTGCACAGGCTGCCAACTATCACAGACTTACTAAATGTAATCAGAATTTTTGCATCTCATTTTTATCAGTTTCTTTAACATGCAATAGACCACACATATATAAAATCTAGTTTAAGTCTCAACATATGTATTCACCTTTGAAAATGTAACTACAATAAAGATAGTGAACATATCCATCAATTTCCAAAAATATCCCAATGTCCCTTTGTAATCCTTCCCTACAACTTTTCTTTGTGGGAAGATTTTTATTTCAATTTTAATTTCTTTATAGAAGGCTATTCAAGCTATTCACTCTTGAGCGTGTGTTGACAGTTTGTGTCTTTCAAGGAATTTGTCCATTTTATCTAAGTTGTCAGATGTGTTAGCATAAAGCTGTTCATAACATTTTCTTTTGATTGTTTTAATATCTGTAAAATCTGTAATGATACCATCTGTCTCAATTCTGTCTCCTTTGATAATTTATGTCTCCCCCTCCTGATCAGTATGGTTAGCGATTTGTAGATTTTTCTTAATCTTCTAAAATGACCAGATTTTCATTTCAACAATTGATTTTTCACTTTTGTTTTTCCGGTTTCCTTTTCATTGATTTCCACTCTGATATTTCGTTATTTTCTCATTTTTGAGTACTTTAGATTTAATTTGCTCTTTTTTTTTCTTCATGTGGAAACCAAGACCTTTCTTTTTTCCAAGATAGGCATCTTAGTGCTGTATGTTTAGTGCTCATGTATTGAGGCAGCTGCATGACATAAATTTTGATATATCTGTGTTTTCATTTAGTTCAAAATATTTTCTATTTTCACTTTTGATTTCTGCTTTGACCCATGGGTTATTTAGTAAAGGGTTAGTTTCCATATATTTAGAGACCGTCCAGAGATCTGTTGCTGATTTCTTTTTTTTTTTTTTTTTTTTTTTTTTTTTTTAAATTTTTTTTTCAACGTTTATTTATTTTTGGGGGGACAGAGAGAGACAGAGCATGAACGGGGGAGGGGCAGGGAGAGAGGGAGACACAGAATCAGAAACAGGCTCCAGGCTCTGACCATCAGCCCAGAGCCCGACGCGGGGCTCGAACTCACGGACCGCGAGATCGTGACCTGGCTGAAGTCGGACGCTTAACCGACTGCGCCACCCAGGCGCCCCATGTTGCTGATTTCTAATCCAATTCTGTTGTATTCTGTGTGACTTAAACTTTTTTTTAGTTCCTGGCTTTCCCTTCCCTTCACTGTGACCTGGAAACTCTGTGAGAGTAGGATGGACATTGTAAACATTACCTTATTTATTTCCCATTTTTCAGGGAGCACAGTCATTTGTTGTGAAGGTAGGTAAAACTTCTCCTTTACCCTCTTAGGGTCTCCAGCTGGGCCTGAGAATTAAGTTGAATAAGACATAGCAACGGGAGGAAACTATACCAGTTTTACCTTTACATGTACTTGTGAATCTCCAATAGGAAAAGGAAGACCCAAAAAAGAGGTTAGGCTTAAGTGCTCATATACTAGGTTGAACAAAGAGTAGTAATGGGGAAAAAGTAACTAATGTACATGGGGAGGCTAATGGAAGAGTAGGGTCGTTGTAACGAGGTTTGTCTGTACAGATTTCTCTTGGCCTTGGCGCCCTTGGCGCCCTCTCTCATGATAAGAATATTCTTTTCTGCCTAGGATAGGGAGGCATCTTTCCCTTGGGATTTTTAGCTTTCAGGGAGAAAATGCAAAGTCAGCATGCCCTTCTTGCTATCTGCTGTTTTTTCATATGCCTTTAGTTCAAAATAGTCACTATTTCCAAACTAGCATATTGGGGGTAGCATACTCTAAACCCCTCTAGTTCAGACCCCCTGATGTTTAATGTCTTAACTGTTTTTTTATATATTCTGTCCAGATTTTTAGTTGTTTCAGACAGGAGGATAAATATGGTCCCTGTTAGTCTATCTTGTTTAGATGTACAGGTTTACAAGTTAAATATTCTTTTTATGTGCTTTCATTGAAGCTGGTATAGCTGAGTTCCTGATTTAACTCTGTCTCTATAAACAAAACCGTGGCAAAGTTACAGGAAGAATCTATAGGAAGTAGGCAAAACATGTGTTCGGGTGTTGTCTGTCTGGGAGAATCTGGGGTTTAGAAAACAGAGGACAGTGGGATTTTCCACATGAGTGGAATCAAACCACAAAATGTTCAAAAGAAAAAAAAAAGACTAAGCAGACTTCTAAGAACACAATGAGCATTGCGTTGTAGTTGACCATAGAGGCAGAGTGTATAACAGTCAAGCTGAAGTTGAGATGTAGGAACCGTAGGTTTCTAGTGTTTGTGTCACAATCACAGATGGTGTGACACTGTAAGATATTGTCAAGTGACTTATCTAAGTGTTGTTAGTAAAAATAATATGTTGGCCTGGAAATAGATATGTGGACAGCATTCACAAAGGTTCTGATCTAATAATTTTGAGAAAGAACCTTTTTAGAGTGATGTAAAACTAGTTTTGGGAACCACTAGTCTAGATGATCTCTTCAATTACTTTTTGGCTTTAGTGTTATCTATATTAAACATTA
This sequence comes from Prionailurus bengalensis, assembly GCF_016509475.1. NCBI lineage: Eukaryota > Metazoa > Chordata > Mammalia > Carnivora > Felidae > Prionailurus > Prionailurus bengalensis. Next base: position 87,916,223 of record NC_057344.1, read on the forward strand.
ATAATGACGATAATAGCTGCTGTTTGCTGGACCCTTGATATACATTGTCTTGGGTACCTTACATACATACCTTCTAATCAAATGGTCTCTCATTTGGATGGAGAGATCTTACTATGGATCTTATTACCTAATTTTCTGAAAGGTGAAATTTCTTTGTTTGCAAAGCCTAGTACTTTGCCTAAGGCCACATATGGAATCCACCTAGAAAATGATCAACTTAGATTTTATTTGCTATATCTAGCATCGAAGCTGTGCTTTCTTTTTTTGTCATGGTGCCTACAAAAATACTTTGATCCATATATTCTTGTTTCACTATTATTGGTTGGTTTCAGTCAAATGTATCAATGGTGAAGTATTCTGTAGAGAAAGAGTTTTATAAACCGTATAGAAGAGAAGCATGAATACAAGTGGTCTATAGATTATGGTCAAGTAATTTTAAGATATGGTACTTTATTGAGCCCTTATTTCTACTAAGCTAAGGGCTGTATTACATTATATATTTCAGTGATTTTTTACATATTCTATGGTTTCTTAGTGAAAATTTGTCCATTATTTAGTGATATTATAAATTGAATGCATGTATTGACCTATACCCTTCACAACATCTTGAAAAAAAGAATGATACCTCATCCTTAGGTAACTTATATGCACTCTTTCCTTCAAACCTCTTTTCCCTTCATATCTCTTCTACTTAGGATCCCCTTATTTTTGGAAATGGGTAGTCATGTTATGCAGATTTGAAGAGACTGAATGAGTGTTATACAGATCAGATATAAACAAATAGCCTTTAACCCTATTATTCAGGTAAAGTAGAAAATATTTGTATTTCAGAAGTGCTACCAAGGTTCTAAAGGAGACTACCATTAATAAAAATTTGAAAACAACAACAACACTTTTTTTTTAACCCTGGCTAGATTTTTCATGCATGAAGTGCTTTGAGTATTTTAGGGGAATGCTTTGAATTGAGGTCATTGATTTAAATTCTATCCATTCCCTCCCTTTCCTACCCTTTTGCCTTTGTTTCCCCTCTCCCTCTATTTAATTGGAGCTTATCTCAAATTTGAGCTCATCTGAATGGAGTTACAAAGTGAAATTAACCAATTCCCTGGAAAGGAGTGGGGGTAGCAATACTTTAGAAAGCTTGTTAATTTCTCTTTTTTCACTCTGCCTCCCTGCTCTGCTCTCAGGCCTCACTTGGAACCCCCGGAGAAGAGAAATTAACAAGCCCCCTGAAGCTGAACCACTACAGCCTTTCAAGGGAATTGGTTAATTTCACTTTGCTGCTCCATTTCGAGCAGCTGGGGGTACTGGTCTTGAGGGAAATAATAGGGACTGGTGTTTGAAATCCCTTTACATTTTTAAGTAAAATTGTACTAAGTTTGCTTATCAAAGTGAAAAATGGTGTTCACCGTATGTCTGCGATATTGGTTTATACACTGGCATGAACTAATAATATTTTTTTTCCTTCATTTTTCGTTTCTTAAGCTCGTTTGAGCTGATCGTCCAGATTCTTTTTGATTCCTAATAGTTACTGTATGGATTGTTTTGTCAATGTAGATGGTTACATTTATGTAAGCAACCAAAACTTTAGATGTTTCTTTTTTCTAGTGTAGTTCTGACAAGAGTACCCTTTACCCCCTTCCTCTTTAAAGAATCTAAAGTACCTTTCTTTGGTCCTCTTGTAGGAGACCCAGGTGTGGTCTCTTAATGCAAAAGCATTCTCCATCAGGCCTGTTTATGGGCTTCACCCACAGGACATCACAAAAAGGGATCAGATGGCCCCTGGTAGCTCTTCAAATTCTCTCATTCCCGAATTCTCTTAACACTTTTGCAACACCAGCAAACTTTTCAATTCACAATCCATTCTTTTCCCAGGTTAATAAATTCATTGAACATTAACCATTTTAAAGCATACTCTTGGGGCATCCCACCATTAACCTCTTTACACCCTTAGTCTTAACCATTTAATTCTTCTCAGTTCTGCTCAAAGATGTTTTAATGATGGAGCTTCATCTTTGGTCATATGGTTACTAAATCGTCTTAGTTCCCACCTGTGAAGAGGTTTCATAAAAATCCTGCTAAGACTCTCAAATGAATTGCTTTTTCTTTCTATGTATGACCCTTCAATTAGTTCCAGCATAATGAGAACAAACTTGAAATAGGCTTGCAAAAGATAACATTCAAAAACACCACAGCGTTTAAGCCCCTCTCCTGTTACTTACAGGCAGTGCTGACGTTCAGTAGATGCTTCTTTTCTTTTTTTTTTTTTTAATTTTTTTTTCAACGTTTATTTATTTTTGGGACAGAGAGAGACAGAGCATGAACGGGGGAGGGACAGAGAGAGAGGGAGACACAGAATCGGAAACAGGCTCCAGGCTCTGAGCCATCAGCCCAGAGCCTGACGCGGGGCTCGAACTCACGGACCGCGAGATCGTGACCTGGCTGAAGTCGGACGCTTAACCGACTGCGCCACCCAGGCACCCCAATAGATGCTTCTTTTCAATATTAATTTACACACATTTCTGTGGATCATCAATTGCTGTTGAGTGCTATTGCATTGTGGATGTATTAAAAAGTATGCCTTTTGAAAATCATAGAAAACTCTGGTCTTGACATCAGAGCCTCTGACAAGTAAATCTGTTCTCATTATCTCACCATCTATCTTGGCTTGTAAAAATCCTGCAGGTTTATGAAGCTTCACTACTTCCCCTTGTTCTTCAACATAAAGCTGCCACTTACTCTAAAACAAGCTTGATAAGATTGTCTTATAGATCCAATTCATTTAAACAGAACACTGCTGCAGACACTAATGTCCTTTTTCTGCAACTCTTCTCTGTCTGAGCTAGGGTATTATGCTCGAGAGTTAGAAGGATGAGGTACAGATGTACTATATGCACAAAATCACCGTTCATTCCTAAAGGGCTAGAGCCTTAAATATCAAGATATTCATTCTAATGTGAATGGAAGAAAAGTGCTGTTTTTGCACTTTCCCAAATGAGGCCATAGTCTTCAACCATCTACTGTACTATCCTTACTAAGTGGACAATAAGAAGAATAATAAACCATGGTTCATTTTAGATGTTAACCCACATCCAAATACCTGAATGACCTTCTCTCAAAGCTGTTTTAAATAAATGGTGTATAAAATACACACCAAGAGAGTCGTAAACGGCCAAGGTGATATTTGAGGCCTTATGGGAGGTACTCATTTCAAAAATTCTATGCTCTGTCACCTCTAATGATCTTTGGCTCTTCATTTAGCTGAGAGTTGGCTTTTTAATGAACAAATGCCCTAACCAGTCTAGATGGCATTCTTATTATGGTCATATATTTTGGAGGGGGTTAGGGAAGAAAATGATATAAGAAGAAGGTGGGAGGGAAGTAAAAGAATCTCTGGGAAATGGAGGGCATCCTTGTCCCCATCAAAGTGATGATACGTGTGGGATGAAGGTGCCTGTGGGGGTGATGCCAGTGATGAATGAGGCCTGACATTTTGTACCCCTGAACTTTGGGGAGACTGGATTTACCCGGGCATCTGCTTGACTGCAAGTCTGAGCTAATGGGCACATAGTCCAGCCCATAATCAGGGTGCTTGTATCCTTTCCTGTCAGTTCCAGAAATCTGGATGTTCCCTGGGATTAGAAAACAATACTGGGGCCATCTGAGGTACTCCAGGAAATGCTGGACCAAGTGAATGCCTTCTAAAACTTTTGGAATGTCTTGGATGCTTGCAGTTAGGGAAGGAAGGGGGAAAGAATCTGAATCATTTGTCAGATTTCTACTGGTTTTCTTGACCCAGAACTGTCCCCATTGGAGGCATCTCGTGGAGTCGAGGACTCCTTTGTTTTCCAATCTCGATTCACAGCCTCAGAAACTCTTGGATTACATTGGGATCCTTGTAAGAGTTAACTAGAAATAGTGCAGCCGCATCAAGGGCTTCTAAGTGAAGTAACAAGGAGGGTTGTCACTATTATTACCTCTACCTCAATTGACTTGAGTCATGGAGCAAAGGGATCTTTGATTCTCCTCGGTGATTGATTATGACTTCTTAATGGCCCTATTCATTAAGGAATTATCTCTTCTTTACATTTGAAACAATATATTGGGAATTAAGAACTCTAGTTTATGTTAGCAGCTCTAAGCCCACTTGAAAAATTATATTTGATAAGTCTTTGGGCTTTGAAGGTAGTCACATACCATTTTAAAACACATTGTGCCAGGGGCCCCAGGGTGGCTCCGTCGGTTAAGTGTCCGACTTCGACTCAGGTCATGATCTCGCAGTTTGTGGGTTTGAGCCCCGCGTCGGGCTCTGGGCTGACAGCTCAGAGCCTGGAGCCTGCTTCAGATTCTGTGTCTCCCTCTCTCTCTGCCCCTCCCCCTGCTCATACTCTGTCTCTCTCTGTCTCTCAAAAATAAATAATAAAATGTTAAAAAATAAACACATTGTGCCAAATGACATGACTCTAATTACACTTGGAAAAATTAGTGACTTTTTATTATCAAACAGAGATATTTGACTTTATACTATATAATGATGCCAGACTAATCATGAAGCACGAATAGCATGTGATAATTGCTTTAGCAAAATTCCATGTGACTTATTTGTCACCTAGGTACAGAGTAGATTTGCATGTATGTTTACAGCATATTAATCACACTTGTTTCCAGCATCTTTTAGAATTCTTCTTTTTTTTTTAAATTTGCATAATGTTTTTATTTACTTTAGAGGACCCGATATTAAAGAAAGGTAGCTCACGGGAATTCTTTTCCATATATAGGACTTCAGATAAAAATGGTATTTATCAAGCTAATGTTATATATCTATTTCAGAATCCTGTCATTTTGGTGATTTATAGAAAGAAATGAGTAGATAGCAAATGGTTTAGCCATACACTTTATTTTTTATCCTGCTTTGTGTTTGTAGCCAACGCTATCAGGCAGATGAAATCAGGGGTCTGGCAAAGGTATTGTACAGCGTATCTTTAATTCACAAGTGATGAGGAGGGAAGTTGAAGGAATTTTTTGTGTGCTGAATGGGATTTTTCTGCTGAACAGCACTACATTGTCCGTGAGCAACAGCTCTTGAATATTAAAACAGAACCATTCTGTCTTGTCCTGTTGCCATGGAAGATGAGAAGGTGAATTTGGAAAAGCAAACAGGGAAAGCCTTGAAGAAATGAGATAGATTGTGTATTTGAAGGCAATTTGCCCAGTGGTATCCTTTCTTGCCCAAACTGCGCGTGTGTGTGTGTGTGTGTGTGTGTGTGTGACGAGCTGGGCAAATAAGCCCTCCTTGCAGTGTTTTGAAGACAGATTAGAGCTGTCATTGTTGTCCTTGAGACAGTGCAGGCCGGGGAGCTATAGCAGGGAGAGACTAGTATGTAACTGTGTACACGTTGGGTCTGTCCTTTCATTGGGGATGGCCACGTACGTTTATTGCATCGTCTTTGGGCCAGAACAAGTGACCTTTTCCATTTATGTGGCCCTGCAGACCTCTGCAGTGCAGTGGTGCTAGAAATATCTGCCCAGGTGTCACATAGATTACCTGCGCTTACATTGCATTGGCCATAGGTAGTCACATGGTCAAGTGTGGTGTAAATGAGGTAGCAGCGGAGTATGCTTTTCCCAAAGAGAAGCACTGCAAGTTACAAGGCAAAAACTGGGGCAAATGTAATCCTCTTTTAGAAAGGGGAGTGGAAATGAGTAATTAGGAAGAATGATGCCATTTTCCTCAATCCTTGTCTGTTTTGAAGGCTTATGGAGGTAATATGGGATGCTTTGGAGGCTGTGGGTCATTCTTCTTAGGACTGGAAGAAAATGGTCTTGCAGTGATGCCCAAACTCTAGTTCATAAGGATCACCTGGACAACTTGTTGAAAATGCAGGTTCTTAATGCCACCTCACCTCCATTTCATCCCCCTCTCACTTCTGACATGGTAGGTTAGCAGTGGGGTCCAGGAGTCTGCATTTTAAGAAGCACCTTAGTGATCTGACACTGGCCCAGATGACCACTGTCTTCGGTCATGTGTTTACCATAAAGTTTGTGGTTGTGAGATAAGAAAAACAGTATTTGGAGAACAAAGGGTTTATATACATTTCTAGTCCTCAGTTTTCAATAGAAGACTTTATCCTTGTCCAAAAATATGTATATTTTAACATCCCTGTTATTCTTCCCCATTCTCACTTATGGAGCCTAAGAGAATTATAGAAAAAGTAGCAGACATCCAGTTATATCATGACAGAAGATTAATATTATCAAGAGGGAGTTTTATTTGTCTTCTTGTCTTCAGATTCCACTCTGAAGAAGTGGAAACACTAGAAAAAAGTTTTCCTCAGAGGACTATAGGATCACTGACCCATGGGTCCACTTTGATCATTTCAGGGTGGAAGGTTTCCAGAAAAGATAACCTCCCTGGCCTGATTAGTTTGGAACTAAGATTCTGCAGAAAGAATAGATAGATATAAAAGAGGACAAGAAAGGATGCCTGGGTGGCTTAGTCAGTTAGGCATCTGACTCGATTTCAGCTCAGGTCATGATCTCAGGGTCATGAGATCAAGCCCATATCAGGCTCTGCACTTGGTGTGGAGCCTGCTTGAGATTCTCTCTCTCCCTTTCTCTGCCCCTCTTCTGCTTGCGTACTCTCTCTCTAAAACCAACCAACCAACCAACCAACCAACCAACCAACCAACAAATAAGGGAAAAGAATAAGGAGAAGAAGGAGAAAAAGATTGAAGAGAAGAAGAAGAAAGTGGGGAGGAGATAGACAAGGGGAGAAGGAATTCCAGGCCCATGGACCCTCTATTTCTCTTAGTATAACCTCTGCTTAGGAAGATTATCCTAGCTTTCTGGTAATGGACCATACTGGTACTCTATTTGAGATATGATGGGTAGGGGGTAGGCTTGGAGATTCAGAGTGGAACATAATACTACATTTATATCAGGAATTGGGATGGGTTTTGTCCACTATTTTGATTCCATTAATGTCAGGAAGCTGGATGTAATGGGAACTTGTCAGGCCAGTACTATTTTTCTTGAAGTATATCTGAGAGATAACTAAGGAATTGGTTGAGCATCAACCTGTGATCATGCTGGGACTGGGAAGGACTGAGCAGCAGCATTTCTGCTCTGGGGAAAAGGGCAGAAATATCAACTCTCTTGCATTGTAGTCTGGGACTGGAAGTTTTGTTGTCTACTTTTTTCACTTTATAGCCTTTGCATTTTTCCTTGTTGCTATAATCTATTTGAGATTAACATTTATACTATATAATGTTATAATTTAACATTATATCAAGATTAAATTTGTGCAATATTCTACCTAGCTAGTATATTACATTGTTTTAAACCATATCCGCCACTATTTAGGTTGTTGACAGTATTTGATATCAAAAACCTAAAATGAACACTCTCAGGAATGTTTTTCCCCCAGATTTATTTCTTTAGCATGAATGTTTGGTTCATTCCTACTTTTAATGGGAAAATACTTTTTAAAAAAAAAAAAGATGATTTATTTTGAGGTTGGGGAGGGGCATAGAGAGAAAGAGAGACGGGGGGGGGAGAGAGAGAGAGAGAGGAAGGGAGAGACGGAGAGAGAGAAGGGGAGAGAGAGAGAATGAATTCTAAGCAGGCTCTCCTCTTTCCATGCAGAGCCCAATGCAAGGCTCCAACTCATGTACTATGAGATCATGAGCTGAGCTAAAATCAAGAGTGGGGCGCTTAACCAACTGAGGCACTTAGGCACCCTGGGAAAATACTTTTTAAATATGCACATATCCTTTTATTTTTAGCATTTTAATTTACATGGGGCTAGGTTTGTGGTCTTTGCTACTCACATTACCTTCCCTTGCATTTTATCTTTCATTGCGCTTCTCAAGACAGAAAGAGTAAAAAAGAGAGAGGTCTGAGTGAAGTGGGGTCTTGGGACACACCCTGGAAAGCCAAAGCCATTTAAATTCCCTTCACTTAGAGCCATTACCTTACAATAATCCGTTTGGAAATGCAATAAGCAAACCCAAAATAAAAACAAATAATTAAAAGCGAAACCACAACAGATCCAAATTAATGGCTTACTTAGTGTTTTTTTTTTTTTTAAGTTAAAAGGGTAGTGACTAAACCTCCAACTGCTGTGGAGGGCTTTGGAGCAGCGGTTCCCAGCCCAGGCATGTGTCACAATTGCACATTTGGACTGCTGTGGAAAAGGAGGAGCACTCAGAGTGGGTTAGGAATTGAGCTTAATCCCAAACCTCCTTTCTCCATATTGTAGCTCACCCACCAGAATCTGGGTATTCTCATTGCAACAGTGCTCATGTGAACATATGTTTTACTGGTTAAAGAAAAATGAAGAACTTTTCTCCCAAAGGATAAAATTGAAAATACTGGCATCCTTTGCTTTGCATATGCATATATGCATATACATATATGCGCATGTATACATATATATATACATGTATATATACATGTGCCTACAAATACATGTATATATATGTGTGTGTGTGTATATATATATATATATGTATGTCAGTAACCATGGTTTAGCTAAAGAATGCCAATCCGTCAACGACACAGTTCAAATTTCATTTGCTCCAGTGTATTAACTGCATGAAGTACAAACTGCTGATGGTGTTTTGGCTCCGAAATCTGCGTGTAAATAAGCGACGCACATCACCACCAGCCACCAGTCGCCTCCGTGTGGTTACCATATAGCTGTCTCTCAGTGAACACTCAGACAACAAAGCATGTAGTAGCGTTGCCTCCTTGTCTCCTGGTGGCACACTCACGTGACATTTTACAAAGATGGCTTCTCGAAAGAGGGAATTGCGCACCGTATAAAAGTGCAGCCCAGAAGTGGAAAGTAAGAGTGCAGGATATGACATGAGATGAGAAGATCGTGGCCCAGGCACTGCTGTTTGAGAGCCTCCAGATGGGAGATCGGGGGGCTTACTGCAAGAGACTTTATTCACGTAAATGAGAGTTCTGATGAAGGTGTTGGGCAAAACATTACACACACACACACAAAAAGTCTTGGAGATATTTGTAGGCACTGAAAGAACCAGGAATGAAATTTTGGAAGCTGATCCAGCCTGACAAAGGAGTATGCCAACTGGCCAACATGCAAAAGAGATGCTTCCTTCCTGTCGTTAATTATATGACAAGAAGGCAAGCATTATTCGCTACTATTATATTACCTATACTCTTCGTACATTTTTTAAAAAGAAGTAAAACACTTAAATTTTAAACACGGTTAATGTTTCATATTAACATGTACTGAATCAATATCTCTTACTATCTGTTGTTTTCCTATAAATTTGTAAATGACAGTAAGAAAGCATTTAATGTTTTGCCAAAAAATTGAAAGGCCAAGGCAATCATCATCTTTCCCACTGATTACTAAGATTGCTTTGTACAGTGTCCGTTTCCACAGTGATCCTGACGGTCCTACCCCACTGTGCTTATCCAAAGGACTGCGGTACCTTATTTTTCAGGTGTATAGTAATTTCAAACATTGTCTTATTTAATCTTCATGGTAACTTTATGAAGACTGCATTATCATTCACATTTAACACAATGAAAAGGTTTAGAGACATCAAGATATTTGTTTAAATTTACACTTACTGATGTCTGAGCTGAGGACCCACAGTCGTGATCCTGTGTTCTCTCTCCATTACAACACTGCAGAAAATTATTCCCCTGAATTGCCCTTTCTGTTGGCTAACACACTGCCTTACAACGTTTCCCTGGTCCCAGTTGCATCCTTTCTCATCACTTCTCTGTTGCTCAGTCTCAATCAGGACCTTCTCTTTTGGGATTAGTTGCTCTTTTGTTTCAGTGCTATTCGGGGCTCATTGTTCTCATTAGTGTTTTTAAAACATCTGACCTGTTCTTTTTCCAATGAAACTGATTGTGTGTCATCCTTCAAGGCCAGATTTTTCTTGCTTTCCTAAGTGGTGAGACAATTAGAAATCATAAACTAAAAAAAAAAAAAAATTTAAAGGGGCGCCTGGGTGGCGCAGTCGGTTAAGCGTCCGACTTCAGCCAGGTCACGATCTCGCGGTCCGTGAGTTCGAGCCCCGCCTCAGGCTCTGGGCTGATGGCTCGGAGCCTGAAGCCTGTTTCTGATTCTGTGTCTCCCTCTCTCTCTGCCCCTCCCCCGTTCATGCTTTGTCTCTCTCTGTCCCCAAAATAAATAAAAACGTTGGGAAAAAAAAAAGAAATCATAAACTAATGGAAGAAGACTGCCTACCCCTTTCAGTGACCTGCAGTACAATTCTCAGAGTGATTCTAACTTCTTTGCTTCGTCAGTGATCAAGTCTCACCAGTTTTCTCTCCTATGAATTTGTCTTTGCTTTTCATCACTGTATCTAGATCTAGATTCAAGCCCTCAACCTCCCTACTCGCATAATCATTTATTTTACAAACACATATAACATGATGGTCCAGACATGCTTAAGTGCTTTACAAATATTAACTCATTTAAAACCTCTTAACAACTCTCTAAGGCAGGTACTATTGTTATTTTCATTTTATAATTGGGAAACTAAGATGCAGTGACTTAAAGTAACTTTCCCAAATTCACACAGCTAGTAAGTAAGTGGTAGAGAGAGGATTTGAAACCAGGTAGTCTAACCCCAGAACCCAAGCTTTTAAGCACTATACTTACTATATTGTATTTCATCCATTATCCGTTCATGCATTCATCAAGCATTCATTGAGTGCATATTGTATCAAACACTGTAGAAGAGGAAAAAGAAGTGTTTTTTTTTAAAGTAACCACAGAGGGGCACCTGGGTGGCTCAGTCCATTGAGTATTGGGCTCTTGATTTCATCTCAGGTCATTATCCCAAGGTCGAGGATTAAGCCCTGCGTGGGGCTCCGTGCTGAACGTGGAGCCTGTTTAAGATTCTCTCCCCTTGCCCCTCTCCCTCACTCATGCTCTCTCTTTAAAAATAAAAGATAATAATAATAATTAAATAAAAAGCAACAACATAAATGTGTTACAGATTACATGACAAATAAGGGTTACCTTAAGGACACTGAAGGAGCAACTGGTCACATTTAAACAAGGGAGGGATGGGGGACATTTAAAGGAGATGACTCCTGAAATTTGTGTGTGCAGTTATGTGTTAAACATAACACAGACAGGCATGGCTCAGGGAAGAGTATTTTAAGACAGAAGGGGTATTGATAACAGAGGCATGAAAACATGAAACAAACTGATATGTTAGGACCACTTGTGTATGGTTGAAGCAAGAAGAGAGGGATGTGTCAAAGCAAGACAAAGTTGGAAACATAAGAAAGGGCCAATAGAAGGGACATGAACTTGATCTGTCAACCCAACTTGAGTGTACATTAGATGAATGGGCTTCTACCTAGAATAACACAATCAGCTTGTCCAGAGCTGAAACCAGGGAATTGTATTGAAAAAAATATTTAAAAAAATTACCAAGTTTATATTTAACTAGTTTGGGAACCACTGTATGTCAGGTCTCTGTGATCTGGCTTCTGTCTTCGGTGTTTTCTAGAGCATTGGATAGTTGAACCTCTGCTATTAACAAGACAAATCCATCCCAATTCATCTCTCCATTGGAAAAACCAGTCCTGATTGTGTAACTCCATCTTAAATTCCTTCTTGAGAGACAGAGGTATCTCTTGGTTCAGTTCTTTACAATTTCACGGTGCAGCCACTGATGAAGAAAAAGAGATTTGGCTCTTCGAAGTTCAACACGGAACAACCCACAATTCTTTCCATATCTCATTGTAAGAGTATACCATGATCTTTGAAATTTTGTTTGCATCAAAGATTGTAAATAATGTATGGACTTTGAGGCTGGCTGGCATTTTTGTTACTGAGGACATCTGCATTCATGGATGGGAGTTAGGGGCACCACTACTCAATGACCAGGTCAGGTCTTCTGACTCCTGGGCTCAGTGCAATCTTCTTCTGCCCCTGTTGCTTCTCACCCCAGGTAGATTCTGGAGTTGCTCCTATGATGCAGTACCTTTTGGGACTCTAAACAGTCACACACACTTTTTCTTTTCTAGGATTCCTTTATCCACCTCCTTTTCACTTGTGAACTCCTGCTAACACTGTAGGTCTAAGCTTAGAAACACTTCCATTGCCAAGTCCTTCCTGACCATCAAAATTGTGGTGCCCATACTCACTACGCCTTTAATAATCTATACTTCACTTTCATAGCAACACTATTTGAAAGCCAACTGAGATTATTTTGCTACTAATCTGAAAACTTCTGAAAGTGAGAATATCTATTTTGTTACTTTTGCATTTCCAGTGCCCACGACAGTCTCTGGGCACTTTAACAGGGTATGAAAGTGTGTTTTGTGACTTAGGCATTAACACATGAGTGAATGACGCATTCTCTCTATGTAATTGCATGAGGACAAGGTTAATTTGTATTATTCTAATAAACACATGGTGCACTTGCATTTAGAGGCACACATTCAGTCCCAAGGAGCTACATCAGTAGAATATTCAGGGTTGCTTTTTGTGATAATATTTGGTATTGAAGACTACATTAAAATTGAGTTGGTATTTGTACAGATATTTTTCAACATTAATCAAACACAGGACAGGGGAAAATACTGCTACAAGTTATGAAATTAAGCAGTTGAGGATTGCTACAAACAAAGTAAACTATAGCAACTCAGGTTTTTGTTCCAGCAGTGATGGGGAGATGTAAAATTGGGGCTGCTGAATCTATTTCCAACTTATCGTCTATCTTCAAGAACTACAAAATGCTAACTTACAAGTGACCTTAAAAATCCTCTGTCCAACTTATTCCAAACAGAATAAGACTTCCTGTGATAATATCTGTGAAGAGTGACCCTCCAGCCATGATTTTAATTCTTCAGGATGAGCTCATCACCTTACAGTCATTAGAAAACTCCAAGTAGGAATAATAACGATATTAATGACCACCTTACCTGAGGTTCTAATCTGGGCTGAGCCCTGTGCTGGAAGTTGAATATACATCATGTCATTTATTTTCACAGCAACCATATGAAGTAGGTGTTATTATCTCTGTTTTACTGAAGGGTAATAACCATGGCAGAGAGAAATTAAAAAAGCAGTCCAAGGTCCATAGCTAGCAGTTACTAGTGATGAGGTTTTCCATTCTTGTATTGACGACTGCGAGAACCAAAGCCTTTCCCACAGGATATTATATAGCTTCTCAAAGAATGTATTTCCTTATATTTAATTGAAATTTCTTATTTCCCTAAGTTTATACATTCATTTTAGTTTTGTCTTCTAGAGCAGGCCAGAAAAGCCTCATCCCTCTTTTTCAGCCCAGTCCTTCAGAGATTTGACAATAGTTATTATATACCCCCTGATACTTTCCTTACTGAGACATCTGTTATGGATTTAATTTTGTTCCTCCAAAATTTGTCTGTTGACATTGTAACCCCAAATATTTCAGAAAGTAACCTTATTTGGTGGTAGGGCGTTTACAGAAGTGATGGAGTTAAAGCGAGGTCACTAATGTGGACCCTAATCAGATATAACTGATATCCTTATAAAAAGGGAAGTTTAGCACAGACATGTACACAGAGGGAAGGTGATATGAAGAACAGAGACGACACCCTCTGAAAGCTAAGGAGAGAGGCATGGAATAGTTTCTTCATTGTTTTCAGAAAGAACCTGTCCTAACAACACCTTGATTTCAGATATCCAACCTCTAGGTATGAGGTGGCAAGCTTCTCTCATTTAAGCACCCCCAATCTGTGGTGGCACTTTGTTATGGCAGTCCCATCAAACTAATACAACACCTGCAGCTTCCTCAACTATGTTTTCTAGAATTATTATCCTGTGGCCTTTGACCACAATTATTCTAATGTATCAACATCCCACTTGAAATGCGATGCTGCAGTTGAACATTTATTTCAGATATGGTCTGTCATGTGAACAGAAGACAGGGATGGTCAGTTTAATTTTTTTGTTGTTTTGAGTTACTGTTTCTCAATTAATATGGCCTAAGTTGCAGCGACCTTTAAAGTTATTGGCTCACAGTAAGCTTCTGCTTTTCAGACTCAGAAACGAGGCTTTGAAACCCTTGTGGGAGGGAATCTTTTCCCACAGAGTCAGAAGCTGATTCATCATATACAAAGTTTGAGACAAATTCCTACAAAAACCCAACTTTTCTCTTTGATGACACAAAAATGAAATCTGTCTTTTGTAATGTATCTGAGGCCACCAAGCTGAGGCTGATCTAAACAACCACGTGTTTGGAAATAATAAATATAAAACATTTCAGAATAGAGGAAGACATTTAAAACATTTATTCATCTTTGAGAGACAGAGACAGGGTGTGAGTGGGGGAGGAGCAAAGAGGGAGACACAGAATCCGCAGCAGGCGCCAGGCTCTGAGCTGTCAGCATAGAGCCCAATGCAGGACTCAAACTCACAGACCGTGAGATCATGACCTGAGCTGAAGTTGGACACTTAACCGACTGAACCACCCAGGTGCCCCTAGAGGAAGACATTTTTTGTAAAAGGAATGGTGAGTGAGCAGTAGTGTATGCCACATCTCAAGTCTAACATGACTTTTTCAGTAAGCATATTAAAAGTAGATGCATAGGGGCACTTGCACCCCAATGTTTATAGCAGCACTTTCAACAATAGCCAAATTATGGGAAGAGCCTAAATGTCCACTAACTGATGAACGGATAAAGAAGATGTGGTTTATATATACAATGGAATACTACTTGGCCATGAGAAAGAATGAAATCTGGCCATTTGTAGCAACGTGGATGGAACTGTAGGGTATTATGCTAAGTGAAATAAGTCAGGCAGAGAAAGAAAGATACCATATGTTTTCACTCCTATGTGGATCCTGAGAAACTTACCAGAAGACCATGGGGGAGGGGAAGGGGGAAAAAAAGTTACAGAGAGGGAAGGAGGCAAAGCATAAAAGACTCTTAAATACTTAGAACACACTGAGGGTTGATGGGGGGTGAGGGAGAGGGAAACATGGGTGATGGGCATTGAGGGGGGCACCTGTTGGGATGAGCACTGGGTGTTGTATGGAACACCCAATTGGACGATAAGTTATATTTAATTTATTAATATATTTAATTAATATTTGATATATAAAAGTAGCATTTACAATTAAATATGTATTCAAAAATATCAGAGTGAAAGTCAAATTGCATTTTTAAGGAGGTATTATTTTTCCAAGCAAATGATTACTGTTGAGGAACATATAAATCACGATGTTGGCCTTCTCTTTATAGGTAATGTTCCTTGAGTTTTTTTTCATAAAAGCAGTAATACATTTTTTTTGTCTAATCTGTCCATATTATTAACATACCCACAAAAACATGTTATGCAAATTGTTATATGTATATATCTGTCCACTAATAGAGGTGACATTTTCAGTGACATTTTTTTTTCTCTTGCAAACCTAGGTAACCTACATGAATACCAAGCATATGACTTTGCAGTAACACCATGGTCCAAATGGGCTAATGGATCAGATTTCGAATACATTCCTCCATATAAAAACATTGAGAGAATAAATGCTTTAGTTTTACAAGCATATTCACAAATGCACACACAGAGATATAGAGTTGGACATATTTTATTTAAATTTGAAATAATGTGACATGACATGTTATTGAAGTCTCGATGGGCATGCGCTAATGCAAATCTAAGCTTTTTATTTTTCAATTGTCAAGAATTGCATTACTTGAGAGCCATTGTACAAAAGCACATTTGAATTAGTTGTAAACTGAGTTGACGCTATTGCCATAGAGTAATGTTATCTTTTAAAATTTTTTTTTAATGTTTATTTATTTCTTTTGAGAGAAAGAGAGCATGCGTGTACATGAGCAGGGAGGGGGAAAGGGAGACAGAGAATCCCAAGAAGGCTCCAGGCTATTAGTGCAGATCCCAATATGGGGTTCAGTCTCATGAACTGTGAGATCAGGACCTTAGCCGAAGCCAAGAGTCAGACGCTTTAAAGACTGAGCCACCCAGGCATCCCATAAAGCAATATCATCTTATCCCTTACATAGATCCCTTATTGTCTTTGTTGGTGATACAGCAGTGTTCCTATACTTTCCTGTGTGATTTGGAGGGCTTTGTGCTGTTATTTTAACATTCAGCATGACACTTTAAAAGATCTTTTACACTGGGGTGCCTGGGCGGCTCAGTCGGTTGAACGTCCAACTTTAGCTCAGATCATGATCTCAGAGCTCATGAGTTCAAGCCCCACGTCGGGCTCTGTGCTGACAGCTCAGAGCCTGGAGCCTGCTTCTGCTTCTGTTTCCCTCTCTCTCTGTCTGCCCCTAACCCACTCACATTCTGTCTCTGTCTCTCTCAAAAATAAATAAACATAAAAAAAAAGATCTTTTACACCTTATAATAATGTCATACTAGTATTTACTAAATATTAAAGCTTATGCTTTTAACACTGAAAAACACTCTTGAATATCAATAATGCTGGAAAGGAAAACAGATATAAAATAAGGCATGCAGAAGTCTGAGGCAGGGAGCCTTCCAAAAGGACCTTCAGTGATCCCTGCCTTCTAGTATTCATAGCCTTGTGTAATCTCCTCCTGTTGAACGTGGGCCAGATCTAGCAACTCACTTTTAATTAATGTAATATGGCAAAATAATTGAAGTGTCACTGCTAAACTTGTTACAGAAGACTGACTTATAGAGTCTTGCTGGCTCTGTCTTTATCTCAGTCTCCTTTTCCAGTTCTTGCTTACTTGTTTTGATGAAGCAAGCTATTATGTTATGAGCTGTTCTGTGGAGAGACCCCTGTGGCAAGGAACTGAGAGTAGACTTTGGCCAAAGGCCAGTGAGGAAGTGAGGCCGTCGGTCCAAGAACCCACTAAGTTCTGAGCCCAACAACCATGTTCTAAGTGAGTATGAAAGTAGATCTTTTGCCAGTTGAATATTGAGATAATTACAATTCCCTGATACCGCCAATGCATCTTGATTGGGAGAGGCCCCTAATACAGAGATCTTGCTAAGCCCTTCCCAGATTCCCAGGCAACAGAAACTGTAAGATAATAAATGTTGTTGTTTTAAGCCACTGTCTCTGGGGGCAATTTGTTATGCAGTGATAAATAACTGATTCAATGGACAAATAACCACCATGTTCTGTTCTGTTGTGTATACAGGGGAAGAGACTCTATGTGATTTGAGAGATAATGCTGAGAAGGAAAAGAAGTATGAAATTAAACACATTACTGGCTTTAGTTAACCCTTCCCCTCTTTTACATTTATTCCTATGGGGAAATTGATCTTTTGGGGCCAAAATTAATATTGAATTGAGTGGATTTGGAGTTATATGCTATATTCGAGAAAACTTTCCCCTTTTAAGTGACTTAATTCTATATATTTTAATTGTCTTGCTAAGGTTACAGAATCTTACTGTTCTGCATAATCTAAAATGGCACTTTTGAGAGAACTTCTAGATATTGAAAAGTCTGGCCCTTCAACTATTAGTGATTATAACTGCATTCGTTCTCCAAATAAATATATCTGTAAACTATTGAAATAAACAACGAAATACACTACCAAAGCTCAGTGTGAAGACATAGGACTCAGGAAGGCTGACTACCTTCAGACTCAAACACTCTCTGGAGTGTTTGATGGAAAAGCATGGTGGTTTTGGTGAAGTCAATAGTTTTTTTTTGTTTTGTTTTTATTTTGGTTTTCAGTTTTCAGCCTCCAGCCTCATGTTTCTTTCATTGAGGAGTCTGACTTCCTTTTGAGGCTGCATCCACACTTTCAGGGTAGTTGGATGCCAGAATCAGCCATCTTTTGCCACTTTCACAGAAATAGTTCTTGGTAACTTGAGGTGAGAGAGTTACTGTATCTGTAAGGAATGAGATGCTTCATTCTGTCTGTCTTTAAAATCAGGCCTTTCAGATGTTTAATTCATACATTAGCACTCTGAGGTCAGGATTATTATCCCTACTTAGAGGTTCTGGAGACCAAGGGAAAAAGGTGGAGTAATTTATCCTGGGTCACAGGAGGGATCAGTGTCTGAGCTAGGATTACAGTTCAGAAAGCCTCGGATTCCAAGACCTGTGCTCCGACTATACTTATTTCAAGCCGACTTGGCCTACTTAAGTAAGTCCTGCCTCCCTCACTCCTGCCCCCAGAGCTCTCTGTTGAGTATTTGAACTCTGTCAGCAAATGTGAAAGAGGTCCACGCTCTAGAAAATATACCAGACAGTGGGCTTCATTATAGTTTAACAGGCAGTTTCTCTTCCAAAAATGTTTTTCACATTGGGAAATTAAAAAGAATTTTTTTTTCCATGAAGAGGTATTAAAACAATGTAGTCAGCCTTCATTAGTCTTCATCTTGTGCATCAGAACTCTAATTTAGGAGTAGGAGACACCAACAAAGGAAGCTGCGTAACAACGGCAGGTATAATATCAACAGAACTTTGCTTGAGGAACATATGCTGGTGTCGGGCTTTCCATTAGAATACTTCCCAGTAAAGGCCACTACATTTACCACTTACATTCATTTTTGGTTTCCAGAGTTATTTGAGATACATACTTTAGGAGAGGATGCAAAGAGCAGTGTGTGTGTGTGTGTGTGTGTGTGTGTGTGTGTGTGTGTGTGTCTGAGCGCGCACAGGGTGGGGGTGTGGCATTATGGTAATATTATTAAAAGTAATAAAGTCCCTGGGCAGGTGGCAGAGAAAGGGAGCTCAGAAGAAATACTTTAAGAGTACTGGGCTTGCAAGCGGAATACCTGGGTTTGCCTCTGCTTTTTTGCCAGCTCTGTGAACCTGAGCAAATCACTTAAGCTCTCTGAATGTACAAAGAAAACCAAACAGCTCTTTCTCATTGGAGAGGTCAGCATGATAGGAAAGATATATGAATTACATCGTGTGATAGCTAGTAATATGTGCTCTACTAGTGTTATGAACAAAGTCCCCAGGGAGCATTGAGGTAGGAACATTTGGGCCCAATCTTGATTTTCACTGCACACTGTACAGAAAAGATTTCAGTGGGACTGTTACCAGTCTGTGGTATAATACTGCTCAGCTTATGTGGGAAAGGATTAGTCCTAGATGACTAGACCATTTCAGTGTCCAGACAACTTGAGGAAAGTTATAGGAGATAAAGAGGGAAAGGACAAGGGGGGCAGTATGGGACCAGGTTAACAAGTCTAGACTGTCCTGTGAGAAGAAGGGAGCTATTCGCAAATACAGCTATTCATTCACTCACTGAAACTTATAATTCAGGCACCATGATGGATACCCAGTGGAGACACAAAGCACTCCCAGACAGAGTACCAACTTGGACCCCTCCGTGTGGGTGGCAGAATGGTTTGAAGGATGGACAACTAAGCAGGCAGTTACAGAGTAGTAGGAAGCATCATGAAAGATCAATGCGCAGGAGCACAGAGGAAGAGAGACACAGTATGTAACCTGGCGTGGGATGGTAAGCAAAGACTTCCTGGCAGAGGAGGTGAGTTGAATCTGACTAAAGAAGTAAAAGGAAGGGAGGAAACAAGAAGGGAAGGAAATTTGGAGCGTATAAAACTGTATATACAGAGTCAAAAGACATGTAAATGAGATTCCGTCTTTAGATTTTTCATTGAGATCTGTGGAAATATTATTTTTCCAACTCACTTCAGCATCGTGGAAAACATAAGTCACCACAGGCCTATGCTGCACGCTGAGGGGTGCCAGGAAAGGACAGATTCACAGAGAGCAATAAGCAGCAATCCTTCCTGAGCTGGAGAGACACCCTCAGAATTCAGACCGCATGTTGTTATGTCCAGGATTTTTCACCATTTAGCATCAGGACGCTTGAATATTCATTTGCTAGATTAAGTTCTAATGACATCTGCCTCTTTCAATGGATTTCCTGGTCAAGAAATAATTTTACTATTCTTCTCAAATTAAACGTAATTTGAGAAACTAAGATGTTGAGAAAGGGGCTCAAGAGAGCTGACACTGAGGGGAAGAGATGATGGTGAAGGGGACTGGCTGGCAACTGAAAGGTAGGCAGACATGTTTACCTATTATAATATAGTCTCTCCCTCTCTCTCTCTCTCTCTCTCTCACTCTCTGACTCCATTTAAAAAAAAAATAAGTGAAGGCACTCAAAGAAGCCTTTGATTCATATTTCATAGTTCATAGTTAATTAAGAAAAATGCATTTTATCTCCAACATTTGTTCCTCTCAATATTATGTTTTCCAAAATTTTCTACTCTTTATGTTTTTACAAAATCATTTCATGCTTTTTTTTCTAGAGTTATAATTACTTTGAGGAAAGCATGTATTATTTATAAAACAAGTACCATTACAACAGAGAAAAGCTTATAAATCTATAAATCACTGTTATTGATAGTGAAAGAATGTATTGTCTTAGCTAATAAAGTATTTGGAAGAGGTATTGGTTTATGATCAAGTCTTAAGCCAAAAATGAAAGTTCAGTTGTCTAGATTAAGTAACTGGCAATTATGTGTGTGTGTATTATCCAAATTCCTTATTGAAAATCTTAAAATATTAAATAGTGATATTTCTATGGCAGATGATGGTAAAAATATAAATCCATCCCAATAAAATTCACATCCATTAACATTTATACATACTCTATTTTTTCTTCCTTTGCTTTATACATGAATATTAAATATTTTTGACGAATATACTTCTTTTAGAGGGCTCTTTAAGATAAAACAAATAATACTTTTAGTTATAACCTTAATTTTAATAATTTTTAGGAAGTTCAAGATAGTTTATGTTTTTCTGTATAAGCACACAGTTAATAATAAAAATGTATTCATTGTAATAGTTTATGGATCTAAAAATGGGATAAAATGTTACCTTTTTAAAAATAAGGGTTCTGTGATTTCATGATTTGGTAAGAGGGCTACTTCTCTAGATAAGACTTTCAGAACCCACAGGACAAATACAGTCAGTTTATATAAGGAACAGAAAGGGAATGATACAGTAATTCATGACCAGTGCCTTTTTGTAATTATCACAACCTAATTAAATCTATCTAAATATTCTGGCCATAATGGGGAAAAGTCTATCATTTGGTTACTTGATTTAAGAAAAGGAACTGTGACCTACTTGGAAGAATTGAAATGAGAAGTTTAAAAAACCAAAGCTTTAAAATCTTCAGGAAGTGGGAACTTTTTAAAAACACTGTATTGGAAAGAGAAATGGGCGGCATATATCCAATAGTCTGAACTATTTAATAAAATCTGTTTTCTGGCTAAGTTGTAAAGTAAAAAATAATCGCTCCTTAAAAAAAAAAAAAAAGAGAAAGGGGTATGATGGATCAGCTAATTGAGGATAGAAGAAACCACAAAAGGTGACAGAGCATATACATCAGAACCAAATGAATCTGTATTTCCTTACATTTCATGTGATTGTTTTTGTGGAGGATACAAAAAAAGTAGAAGGCACATCCCCCGGGCTAGGGGAGTTTATTATCAACTTGGGAAAATAAGATATACAATGGAAAACAATGAAGCAATAGGGGTTTCAAAACATGATAGTGACATTTAACTTCTAGCTGCTAAAAGAAAGTTGCTATTCACAGGGGCATCAGATGGACTTCCTGGAAGAGGCAGGATTTAAGGACAGATTTTAATGTGAAGTGGTTGGATTGATCAAAAGGAAAGGCAATAACATTTGAATGTCAGGATCAGAAAATAAATCAAAGGGGAAAAAAGAGAAAGAGGCACACCAAGAAACAGACTTAACCATAAAGAACAAACTGATGGTTACCAGAAGGGAGGTGGGCAGGGGGATGGGTGAAAAATGTGATAGGGGAGGAGGAGGGCACTTGTGATGAGCGCTGGGTGATGTATGGAAGTATTGAATCACTGTATTATACACCTGAAAATAATATGACATTGTATGTTAAGTAACTGTAATTTAAGTAAAAAAAATAATGAACTTACAACCAAAAAAAGAAAGATGAAAACATGCCCAAAGCAGGACAATATATAGAAAACCAGCAGATCCGTAGTCAGTTTATGAACATGTGCTGAGTGTAGTATGTGCCCAGCTCAGTGTTAGCTACAGCGGAGAAATGTAAGAATAACTTCTGCATTTAAGAGGTTCAGTTTCTTGTGTAAGAGATAAGAATGACATGTGAAGATATTTGTATCATCTTACAGTATGATATAAACTTGGGCTGTATGTTAATTTGTGTGGCACAACTTTGCACTTAATGGAGTTTAGGAAATGGAGAAAGAACCAGAATAGGAGCCAATGGCTTTGGGAAGGAAATGTGATGACCCAGAGCTTTGAAAGATGGCTAGAGTTCGAATAGGTCACAGAGTAGTGAGGACATTTCCTGAAATTAGGTAAATTTGTTATTTTGCAGCTCTTCTGAAGAGAGCTTATATATATAGTGGATCTGAATTCAATTCTGTTTGAATAGATAACTTCTTTCTGACAAGTTGATGCCAAACTTGTATGTCCTGTGTTTCTCATTCATTTTCTTTCTAATCATAATAGATGATACTGGTTGCCTATTTGACCCTTGTGATGAGGAAATTTCTAAAATCTAAGACTTACTTGTATTGTTAAACTCAGAGAGAAATCATTGACTATAATAAGCATTGGGTCCTTTTTCTAATACTTAAGTATTAAAATTCTTTAGTAAAAACAAACCTGCTTAAGACAATTTATTTTACTATTTATTATTATTATTATTATTATTATTATTATTATTGTCATCACCAGCATCATTATAACCTTAAAAATGTGTTTTCTGAACTGAGGCAAAGAGAGGATTTGGGGCTCTAAATAGACACTCAATTGGCCCTTCTCCTTTTATCTCTACCTTCACACCCATTTTCAGAAATTCTACCAATTCTTAAATGTTTTGAGGTCTTCTCCAGGATAACTGGGCTCCCTCTCATCTAGTTCTTAAAGTTAACGATTTTCCTAGGAACTCATCTTTTCTATGCAAAGCAAGCAATCCCAGTCTGTAGCTCCATCCACCTCCTATCAAATGCCCACACACCAAGACCAATATTTGCCTTGCCCTAAATCAACCCAGGGCGTCTGAGGAAGTAGTTAAGGTAACATGAATCATAAGTGTAGGGACCTGATCCAATAGAATTTGTGTCTTTATAAGAAGAGACCTCAGAGGGTTTGATCCCTCTCTTTCCACGCACAAGAATGAAGAAAGCCATGTGAGAACACAAAGAGAAGGCAGTTTTTGCAACCAATGAACAGAGTTCTTACCAGGAACTGTATTGGCTGACCCCTTCTCATACTCCACAATTGTTAGAAATAAATCTTAATCTTTAAGCTAAAAAAATGCATTTGCAGTAAAATTTGGTTGTAATAATTAGGGAATGTGAACAGAAACTAATGAATATTTTCAACAAAATCTGAAATATAAACACATTTATTCAGTCTAAAAAGCATGTATTACGTTACTTGTGGTTATAGCACACCAGAAGATGCTCTTGGGAGAAAGTGAGATTGGGGTCACTGAGGCCATAGATGATAAACTTATTGGTTCATGACTAAACTAACATTCCATTCCTAAGAAAATCTCAGGTCCTGGAAAGTGTTTGGCTTTCTGTTACTTCTAGCAGAAGACAGTGGAAAAAAAAAAAAGAAAGAAACGCATTACATTAGGATACCCTGTAACATGTCTTCAGGCACGTGTGACTTCATTTTAGGGCGAAGTGAACATATTTCATGACGAGGGTTAGAACTGCTAGTGCGAGGTTAAAAATTATGGGAAGAAATTATAGCCCTTCCCTCCAACCCCAGGTAGAGCTGGAGCAGGGGGACAGGCCGGTGAGATGGCCGAGTTCATGAGTGATGGTGAAAGCCTGTTTCTCTCCCTTCATCACCGCTTGATTGGCTGGGAGTGCTGGACAATAACTGGATTTCCTTCTGAATCAGACTTGGACTTGGAAAGTACTATGATCCTTTGTTCTCCCAACTGTTGACAAGCTGCTAAATATTATGGGGCACTGATAAAAGGTTATGTAAATAACCATAACATTATTTTAGACATAGCCAGTTACAAAGCATCAAGGAAGCCTTCATATTCTAGATAGATAGATAAATAGATTTAGGACCCATAATTGAAAAAAAAATTGATAGGCTTTGGGATTGGAAAGATCAGGAGCCAAATTCCGAATCCACCACATTTGACTTTAAGTTAGTGGTTTGGCCTCTCTTAGCCTGAAACTTCTGAACTATTAATTGATATTAATAAGCCTGAGCTCACAGGCTTGTTTAGAGAATTATATCAGATAACCAATGTGACCATCTACCTTGGTGAATCGCTCAGTAGTTATTGGTTCCCTGCGTTCATTCAACAAGGGATAGGTCGTCAAAACTCGGGACTGTCAGCAGGACCCGGAGGTTACTGTCATCAAATGGTAGCCTAAGAATCTTATATGACAAGAATGACCTCTGAAAGAGATTGTATTTCACTACTTCTCCTGCTCATTTTTTTTTTTTTTTGTAAATTACATACTTCTACCAACACCTTTCAATACTTCAGTGAAAGGTGAAAAGTTGTAATTAAATAGGAGGAGTTATACTTTTAGAATTAAGCATGGGTAAAGCTTGTAAGAGCACAGATGGATGAGCGTGAGGAAGCCTGTTTGCTAAGTGGCTCACTACGTGAGCTTTGGGGAGATGGCTCTCTCATCATTTTAAACAGTTGGTGATTTCCCCTTCAAAGCAGGATCTTCAAGGGGAACCGAATATAACCTCTGTCTAATTCCACTCGGTATTTCATTTCTCTTTTGTTTGCAAGGTATTAATTATTAAATGTGGTTCATATTGATAATTATACCACATCTTATTTATTAATGACTCACTATTAAGCTTAAACTTAATATCTCCAGAGGTTCTCAGGTCTCTATTTTTGCAGGTCATTGCTCCTTTTCTCTTTGCAGGACTGAGAGCTGAGAAGGTTTCAAGCTTTGGGGCTTAAGGTAAATGGGTCTTGATGGTGTGATTACCGACGACACAGTTCATTACCACTAATAGAGTCACCCATGCAGCCAAAGAGAGAAAAGAGGGACTGCAAAATAGTGAACTAATAGGCAATAAATTATTATACCAGGAGAAGGCAATCATACGTAAGGACAGTCAGTGACCAGATCCCAATAGAAGAGTATATACCTTTTATTTTGCTTGAAGCATGTGTCTCCTTTAGGTTCTTTTTCAGAAGGACAGACCTCATTTTCAAGCTAAAAAATTTGCTTTCATTTCTTCTTTTTATCAGTGGCAAGAGATACAAAATAAGGCAAAAATTATATTTACTCCTCGTAACGTTGCTTCCTATTGGCTTCATTTCCTTGTAGGGCTTCTTCCAAATTGAAAAATTATACTTGATTCCTTACATTCAAGATTGCAGTGACACAGATTGAAACTTATGAGAGGATAAAAATTCACTGGCTTGTCCCATATGGGAAAAGATACATCCTAACTTGCATACATTCTTAATATGGATTTGAGAGAGAAATTTAATTAACAGCAACAAAACTCCATAAACTACAGTGTCTTTGAGACCTCGGTCCCTCTCAATGAGGAATCTCTCCCTCAGAATCCTCAGAGCCACATCCCCCTGATCAGACAAGCTTTTCTGCCCCTAGATCCCGAGAGCTCTGTAGCAATTTGTCTTCCTGCTCCCAGAGCTCCCTTCTTTTGGACTCTATTCCCAATAACTCCAAAGTAACCCCTTCTTGATTTTTTTTTATCTCAAGTAGCAGAAATTCTTAATGAGCCTTTTCTGATTCATGAGAAAGAGAGCTCACCTGTTGCTCCAGAGCTCAACTGAGATGCTGTAGCTCCTATCTGTCACTGAAAATAGAAAACCAACACTTTTCATCCAGGTAACTATATTCTCCAGCTTCTCACTTGCGCTTAGCCAATAGTCATCTCCACTCATCCAAGGCAAACCACACTCATGAGGGCTCCAGTTTGAACATCTTGGGCTACACACATATATCACTCTGTTGTTGGGGGATGCTAATTGGCTTGGGCAGGAATGGGAGTGTGTATGTCCTTTTGTATTTTTGTGTAAGACTTGGAATATATACATTTTAAAACCTTTTATTTTAGAATGGTTTCAGATTTACAGAAAAGTTGTAAAAAATAGTAGAGTGTTCCTGTTTATCCTTTTCCCAGTTTTCCGTGCTACTAACATTTTACATTACTGCGGTACATTTGTCACAACTAAAAGGTCAATATTAATATATTATTATTAACTCAACTCCTGCACTTTATTTGAATTTCACCAGTTTTTCTCTAGTGTGTCTTCTGTTTCAGGATGTGCTTTGTATTTGGTTGTCATGCCGCCCCAGCTTTCTGTGTGACAGTTTCTCTGACTTTCTCTGTGTGGGAGAACCTAGACATCTCTGAGGAGTACTTTTCAGGTATTTTGTATAGTGTCTCAGTTTAGATTTGTCTGAGGTTTTTCTTATGATTAGACCAGGGTCACACGTTTTTGGAGGAAGAGCATGGAGGTGATGTGGCATTCTCTTCAGCATGTATAAGTATGCACGCTATGAGCATGACTTATTGATGATGTACACCCTGATCACCTGGCTGAGAAAGTATTGTCAGGTGTCGCCACCGTAAGTTTACTCCTCCTCTACCCTCCCTTTTCCATACTCTATTCTTTGCAAGGCAGTAAGAGGAGCCCGTACTCAAGGTTAGGGACTTAAGTTCCACCTCCTGGAGAGGGGAATATCTACATAAATTTTTCTGAATTCTTCTGTAACAAAGAGTTTTCACTCCCCTCACCTATTTATTTATTTATTTACTCAACTTTTTTTTTTTTATCGGCATCATTATGTTTTATTCGCTGTCGAGTGCCTGAGAAATGTTGGCATGTAGTAGCGGCTCAGTTAATCATCTTTTTGTTCTTCTTTTTCCAAGGTTTTATTTAAATCCCAGCTAGTTAACATACAGTGCAATATTAGTTTAGGTGTACCATTTAGGTGGCCAAATTAGTCACTTACATACAACACCCGGTGCTCGTCAGGACAACATAGCGTCGGAAGAAATGCGAATGTTCCCTGACAGCTTCAACGTTAAATCAGTGCACAAATCCTAATCCCTCTAGTGTGTGTGTGTGTGTGTGTGTGTGTGTGTGTGTGTGTGTGTTTTGTGTTTTTTGGTTTTTACATCTATAAAAATGGGAAAGAAAATTTGCTCTGTGGAATTGTTGTAGGATAGTGGTTAATGCAAGTACAGGTCCTGAGACATAGAAAGTGCTCAGGTAGTAGTGGTTATTCTTACCTTCTAGAAACGTTTATTATCCACCTCAGAAGTTAGTTTATGAGAACAAAATTCTCAACCATCGTTGTGGGCTACGTATATAATTCAGATCTCTTCCTTTTAAGAACCTGGGAATCAAATTATAGATTAATGTACAGTTTATACTTGCAAAATACTTAAACTTTTCTCTAATGGAAAAATAAATTCAGTATTTGTAATGTTCTGTTGATTCATTTAATTTTTCCACTTTGTAAAGATTTGATCCATAGAATTTTTTTGTTCCCTTATAGATTGAATGCTAGACTAAAATTGTAAATAGCTTTCTTTTGGTGATATTTAAAAAAAGCCTTTTCCTCCTTATATTCGAACAATAAAATTGTAAAGATTCACTAAAAGGATTGTGCAGAAATAGTGTTTACTATGTTTAAACACAAGGTTCTCTGTTTGTTTGCAGTAATTCTGGTTGTGGTTTTGCAATGAATTAATGTTAAAGCTATTAGAGAACAGGCGGGTTCCTTTGGCCCCTGTGGTCTTTTCATTTATTGAAGGTTTATTAATTAAGCTATCACTCCATATGGACGATGCTTCAGCATATAGCAGTGGATAAAACAGAAAATGATCCTGCTTGCGTGACAATGGACAACAAAAATTTTAAAAGTATATATATCGTATATTAGGTGATGGCAAGTGCTATGGAGGAAGGCTAAGAGAAACAAGAGATGTTGGGTAGAGGAAGGGAATGTAATTTACTCTTTTATATTGGAAGAGCATGCACAGTGTGGTATTTAAGCAAAGGCTTGAAGGCAGTGAGGGAATGAGCCATCCTGATCTCAGGGAGAAAAGCGTTCCACATAGAAGTTGGAGCCAGTGCAAAGGCTCTGAGGTGGGAGAGAAAAATGAAAAATGAAGTATTTTAGGAACAGCAAGGAAACTAGTCCGCATTAGAGCAGACCTTTGGATATGGATATTTAGTATTCGTGACCAAACGAAAACAGTTAAATTTAATGTTTATTCATTTTGGAGAGAGAGAGAAACAGAGTGTAAGCTGGGGAGGGGCAGAGAGACAGGGAGACACAGAATCCGAAGCAGGCTCCAGGTTCTGAGCTTTCAGCACAGAACGCAACCTGGGGCTCGAACCCACAAACTGAGATCACGACCTGAGCCGAAATCTGCTGCTCGACCAACTGAGCCACCCAGGCGCACCTGAAACAGTCAAATTTGAAAACTCATGGTTTAAAAATAAGTCAGAGATAAAAATAAAACGGAAGTGGAGGTATGTCATCAGGTACTTTAATCTTCAAAACCTGTATTTATTCTGCCAATGTGCCTTCTTTCCTAACCAAATAGGCATACTAGAATATCGAGTTCCTTGTGAGCTGCCATTCTCATTGCTTTTGCTTAGGGTGAGATAAGAGTTGATTAGAGTCTTAAGCTTATGAAGAGTTTGTAAGAGCCGTTTCTTTTCCTATTTTGTTCATGCGCTCTTGTCGGCCATAGCCTTCTCCCAATATGCTGCACAGATTCCCTTGCCTTAATCAGATGACCCGAGACTAGGTCAATTTTCAGTATCAGAAACAATGATACGAATGCTAATATGCTCTCAAGAAATAGACTCTTCACTATTTATGAAAATAATAAGAAAAAAAAGACTGACGGTCATCAGTCACTTCTGTCCACATTTGGAATAAATTCAGTGCTCTAAATGTTTTGATAGTAAAACAATTTAAATTTGTTTTCTCAAAGCATTCACATGTGAAAAGTATAAGCATCTTAGATAAAATCAGACACGTTTCCTTTATTCCCAATTCAGAGTTCACAGAGGCCTTTGTTTCCATTGGAGCAGACAGATTTCAACTGTGAGGGAATATTGTTTTGTACTTTGTGGCAGGCAGACAATGTTTAGATGGGTTATGCCTGCTGGGAGCCCTACTGTCTTCCCCGTGGATTTCAGACACCCAGAGGGGTGGCTTCTTTGTGGATTCTAATCACTCTGTTTGGATTGGAACAGTATGGCCCGTGTCTGTGTGTGTGTGTGTGTGTGTGTGTGTGTGTGTGTGTGTGTAATTTAATTTTAATTTAGGTCAATAGTTTTTGTTGGCTTTAGGGTGAGAAGACTTCTTATGTTTTCAGAAATACTGATAGTTAAAAATGACATTGGGTTGCTGGCTAGGTGAGAACTAGGTCAACTTGTTTTTTTTAATCTAAAATATTGCTTTTAAAGATAATTCTGTCGCATCAATCAAGTTTCATATGTTTTCCAGGTAATTTCTAAACATGGAAATACGAAAAGTTAATAAATTTTGAAAAAGAGAAACAGCTGTCCTAAAGCAAATATTTTTCAATAAAAGATAGTTTTTACCTTTTCCTAAAACGCAAATATTCTACTATTGCATGTTTTTGCATGTGGTTTGCAAGAAAATGGCTCTCTGGGGGTACAAAAGGCTGTGACTTGTAGCACTTACTGATTTCCATGTTGGAGATACTCCCAGTATGGCCGATTTCAAACTACCCACAACTTAACAACTAGCTCACAAAATTCCTGAAAATTTAGCAGTCAGATCTAGAGAATCCCTAAGAGTGGGTTGCAGCACACCTATAAAATACTTATTCTTCCTCTCTGAAATGAATGTGGGACCTACCTTGGTTAATTTTAGAACTGTTCAAATGTTCTTTCAGCTTGTTTTTGTGACTCATCTGGTCTTGGTCAGTTTTGGTGGGTTTAGCAAGGATGGGTCATATTCTTCTGTTGGGAGCTAAATGGAGTAATGGAACAGTTGTGACCTTTGGAATGTCCAATAACTTGTTCAATTAATTGCCCTTGGTCTAAGCGCACAGGTGACATCTTGATATCATAGATGATAGAAGAACTCTAATTGTTCCTCTGACTTCCAAGAAATTTCCTCTTTCACAAGGCCTACACTCATAGCATCAGTGTAGGACAGTTTCAGTTAAACAGAAAAACAAACATTAACTAACTTTGGAATGCACATGCAGTATTTTCTCAATCTGAATATGCCGTCGTTTGCAAAATATACCTTTGACTTATTAAGGATTTTTGTGGAAAATAAGCTACAATTCTTAGGAAAGCTAGGAAAATATGCCTATCGATTATAAAATCCATTCTCTTTCAGACAGTGTGTGTGTGTGTGTGTGCGTGTGTGTGTGCACGAAAATGAAGAGTATATAACTTGGAATTAAGGAAACGTGGGTGGTAATGTTATATAGATAATTTTGAAAGCTTCGGTGTGGTAGGAGAAGTATTCCAGGATTGTGCTTTTTCAATGGAGTGATAGACGACGTTGGAACTCTTATGTCACAACATTTGTGGGTAATGTGTGGACTCTGAACTTTTCTGCTATCTCCTATCAGAAATGAGCTTTCCAACAGTTTTCCTGTTCTTATCTTTCTTTAAAAATGGCTTGTACCCTTTCATTTTAATCGCTGAACAAAGCTGATGCTCTAAATTACAATCTCATGAACAGATGACAAATGAAGGCACTGACGTGGCCCTTATTATATTATCATCTGGACCAGAACCATGTGATTATATGCCAGAAATTGGCATTATTACCTTTAAGGTAAATCAGCAGCTGAAGAATTTATACTGGAAAATCTGTATTCTCTTCCTCTTTTTTTTTTTTTTTTGGTTATTGGATTTTTGTGTGACATGATTTAAATGCCAAGATTTTTACCTGACTTTCTCTGTCTCTACCTTTTGATATCACTATACCTATTGATTGAACAATTAATCAGTTGATCTATTATAGTATTTAAGGAGAATGAAAGAATGGAATTATACGTTGAAAGTCCAAAACATAAAAACATTATTTTCTCTCTTTTATGTGCTGATATCTTGTCCATTAAGGATATAATAAACAATTACTTATTCAGTATTCTTTTTCTTTTTTTTTTTTTTTTTTTTTTTTTTTTGCTACTGATCTTTTTCTAGCCAAGAGCCTTATTTTGTTCATTCTCTAAGTTTTCTGCTTATTGGATGGGGTGCAGAGTATATTAGGTACATATAATACTGGCATAGCAAGGATTTATTTAAAGGAAAACAAGGTAAAATTTAGATTAGATTCAACTAATTTTTTTGACAATTTTCAAATTTATGAAGGCAAGGGATAGGCATTACATGGTGAACACATTACTAATTAATTCAGTAAGCAAGGCAGACCCAGGGTTAAAAAGATCCATAGGAGGAGAAACTTTCCTCTAAGATCTTAATGTGTTGTGGGAAATGTACTAAAAATACAGATTTCGCAGCTCCCCTCAGACCAAAAATATCAGAATCTCCAGAGGGTGAGCCTGAGCATATCTTTTCAATAAACCCACATAGTTTTTTAGTGATTTTATGGTACAGTCTGGTTGAGAAACCTCTGGTCCATATTGTATATGATCCACAGAAGAAGTAAAAAATTAGCATTAGGGATATCTATTTTCTGTTTATCTAAGAGGCAAATGTATTCCCCTCCCTTAAATTATTTTTCTCCCGGTTTCTCCCTCTCTTGAGGTTTTGCTACAGAAAAAGTTCTTTCCGCTGTTAACTCCATTCACAACCATTCTGAACACCCACTCCCTGACGCACTTCTCACCGCCCTCCCCCGGTCCTAACTGGGGAAACTCTTTTCAGTTGGAGAAATGCAACGAGACAAAAGTAATTTATTTAGCCCTCAGCCAATTCTATATTGCTTCTTATGTTGAAACAAAGATCTTCATTTTTATTCAGTCTTCCTGCTGCTTCTGAAATTCTTTTTCTCCTTAATTTAATGAGCCCCTTCTCTACAATACGCTAAGCATGGTACAGGAGAAATATAAAGATAAATATGTGTGCTTACATTCCACTGGGGGAGGCCAATGTGATTTGAATAAGTATAACATGAGGCAAAAATCAGATTTGTAATGATAAGCTGAAAGTTTGCAAGTCCTCAAGGCTTCCTGGGTGCTTTTTCTTTTATGCCCCAATAAAACAATTCAAGACCCCGGCCCACACACCGTGGGAAGTTCAGTGTCATTTATAGTGTTTCTAAGATTCCTGCCTGCTGTGCACCTGCCCTCTCCTAGCAGATGCCCACCTGCAGTCTTCAACAGCTCTAATCTGGATCACTTCTGCCTGTTTCTTTCTAAGTGTGGATATTTTTCCTTTATTCCTCAAAAGAATCACTAACACAAGGGTGTTGTGTTGGGTAACCGAAAATCTAGAAACAATGGAAGTTCATTGTAGTACAGAATAAGAGTCTACCTGAAGTTGAATATCAGATGCTATTGCAAAATTATTTACTTTGGTCCGACATTCCTGGTGTATGGGAATCACTCGCTCATTAGGTTATTTCTTTGCAACCCTGACTTCTCACATACTGCTGAGGTTCACCCTGATGCTAACAAAAATCTACCTTCTGTCTCTTATTTCCTAAACATTAAGGGAAAGTTTCCAAGTCACTAGGTAGAATCAAAAGTTGATGATACTTGGCCATAGAGAATAAATTTGCCTATTTTAATTTCAACCTCTCTCCTCCACATCATTTTGAGAGCCAATCTGGGTACAACCAATGGGCCCCGACAAGTGTTTTACAAACTAAGCAGTCTTCCTTCAACCTCACTTGTAACAGTAATGACCTTACTTCCATTTCCATTTTATTATAGAGATATAAACCAAATGCTATAGGGATGCATAGCTTTTGGAATGATACCTAAAACACATGAGAAAGAGATAGGGGGTGAGAGGAGAGAGAGGGAGAGACAGGCAGAAAGACAAAGAGAGAAAGCTTTTTGGTGGTCCCTAACCATCTTTGTTCACCATATCCCTAAATGCAAACATAGTTCTGGCACAGAATTGTCATTTGTTATATGTTTGTAGAATGAATAATTAAATGATAAAAAATGTGTCTCATTGTTCCAGCCATTAAATATGAATGCCAAATCATTTTGAAGTCTAGAGACATGGAGCACCTGTGTGGGCTGAGAAAGGATATGTGGTGGGGTGTGGTCATCTACTTTAGCAGGCAATTAATTTTTCAACATAATTAGTTATTTAATTGACCATTCACGTAGTGTTCATGCATTTGAATTCCTAATTAATCTCCATTTTACTTAAAACATTTTATTTCTGTACCCCCATTTGTAATTTAACAGTATGTGGCCTTGAATTTTGATGTGTATTTATCACTAAGTGCGCACACACACACACACACACACACACACACACACTTACACGAAGGACTAGACAAAGTTAGCCATGTTGGACTTTCAGGGAAATTAGATGGATCTCATTCCACAGAATTTGTTAAAAATCATGGATTATTCAAATTTTTAACTTCTTTTTCTACATCAAGGGTCACCAAACTTCTTCTATAAAGGACCAGATAGTAATTATTTTAGTCTCTGCAGGCCTTATAGTCTCTGTCCCAACCACTTGATATGTAAATTAGGGACAATGTTGTGTTCCACTAAAGCTGTACTTACAAAAATAGGCAGTGGGATGAATTTGCCACATGGGTCATATTTTGCCAGCCCCTGCCCTAGACCCTTTTATAGGATTTAGACTCACCTCTTGCCTAATCATGAGGGTCTTGCTTTTAACTTTGTCTTCCTCTATGCACAAGTTCTTTCTTCCATCTTTAGATATATATGATCTTTTGATCTTGAAAAATTGTTGTTGTTGTTGTTGTTGTTTTGGTTAAGACTATGCTGTTCCAACCAAGATATCATCTTGCCTGTCTCCTTCCATGTCTGAAACCTTGCTCTTCCATCATCTATTATTCCTTCATTGTTTCAGATACGAGTAGCCCAGAATCCACTGGAAGCCAGCAACGTTGTTTTTATGTTCCTCTTATACCTAGCACAATAAAAATTCCCATAGTTCTCTCTTTAAACAGATTTTAAAGTAAATCTTTTGATTGAGGTATAACATACGTACAGAAATATGTACAAGTCAGAAGTATACAACTTGAAAATTTTTCAGAGTTATTTTTGTTTCGTTTTAAACATTTTCCTTATCCAAATACTTTAGAACAGTCATAGTGGTTAGGAGCACAGACTTGGGAGCCAGATTGTTGGGTTCAAAACCCAGATCTACCTACCACTCACTGAGTTGATGATGTGTGGCAAATTATTTGATCTTTTCGTGCCTTGGTTTCCTCACTTGTAGTATAGGAAATGGCGCTATTATCTATTTCAGATGGTTTTCCCACCCCCTAGCTTTATTTAGGTATAACTGACATATAACATATAACATATAAACATTTTGTTTAAGGTGTAAAGCATGTTGATTTGATACTCTTATATATTGCCAAATGATTACCAGAGTAGCAGTAAGTTAATGCATCCATCACCTCACACAATTACCATTTCTTTTTTTGTGGTGAGAATATGTAAGATCTACTCTCTTAACAACTTTCAAATATATAATAGAGTATTATTAACTATAGTTACCATGCTGTACATTAGATCCCCAGAACTTATTCATCTTATAACTAGAATTTTGTTCCGTTTGATCAACATCTTTCCGTTTCCTCTACCCCCAAGCCTCTGGTAACCACCTTTCTACTCTAACCATCCTTCTACTGTCTAGGAGTTTGGCTTTTTCAGATTCCACATATAAGTGAGACCATACAGTATTTGTCTTTCTCCAGCTGGCTTCTTTTACGTAGCATAATGCACCCAGGTGTATCAATGTTGTCACAAATGGCAAATTTACCTTTTTTTTTTGTCATGGCTGAATAGTATTCCATTGTCTACATATATACCACATCTTCTTTATCTATCATCCCTGGATGGTTATGTAGGTTGTTACTGTATCTTGGCTATTGTGAATGATGTTGCAGTGAACATGGATATTCATATATCTGTTTGATATCCTAATTTTATTCCCTTTGTATATGCACCCAGAAGTAGAAATGTTGGATTACATGGTAGTTCTATTGTCAATTTTTTGAGGACACTTCATACTTTTTTCCATAATGACCATACCAATTCACATGCTCACCAACAGCCTACAAGTGTTCCTTTTTCCAACACATCCTCACCAGCACTTGTTATCTTTTGTCTTTTGGTAATAACCATTCTAGCAGGTGTGAGGTGATATTTCATCATGGTTTTCATTTGTATTTCCCTGATAATTAATAAATTTGAGCATCTTTTCATGTCCCTGTTGATCACTTGTATATCTTCTCTTGAAAAATATCTATTCAGTTCCTCAGCTTGTTTTTTAATGAGATTATTTGGCATTTTGCTATTGAGTTGTATGAGTTCATTATATATTTTGGATTTAAACCCCCTTATCAGACATATGATTTGAAAATATTTTCTACCATTCTGTAGATTGCCTTTCCATTCTGTTGATTGTTTCTTTTGCTGTGCAAAAGCAGAATTATTTTCTTTTTTAGTCTGATGTAGTTTCACATATTTATTTTTGTTTTTGTTGCTTATGCTTTTGGTGTAATATCCAAAGAAATGTTTCCAAGACTAATGTTAAGGAGTTTTCTCCCTGTGTTTTCTTCTAGAAGTTTTACAGTTTCAACTCTTATGTTTAGGTTTTTAATTAATGTCAAAGTAATTTTTGTGAATAATATAAGGTAGGGGTCAGTTTCATTCTTCTACATGTGATTATCCAGTTTTTCTAACACCATGTATTGAAGAGATTATCTTTTTCTCAACAAGTATTCTTGGTTCTCTTGTCAAATATTAGTTGATCTGTATGTGCAGGCTTATTTCTGGGCTCTCAGCCCTGTTCAGTTCGCCTATGTATCTATTTTTATGCCAGTACCACATTACTTTGATTACTATTGGTTTAAAGTATGGTTTGAAATCAGGAAGTATGATGCCTCCAGTGTTGGTCTTTTTCAAGACTGTTTTGGCTATTTGGGTTTTTTTGTGGTTTCATACAAAATTTCATTGGAATTTTGATAAGGATTATATTGAATCTATAGATTGATTGCTTTGGGGAGTATGGTCATTTAACAACATTAATTGTTTTCAAAGTTTCAAAAGTTTTCAGTATACAGAACTCTCACCTCATTGATTACATTTATTCCTAATTATTTTATTTTTCTAAGCTATTATAAATGAATCTGTTTTCTTTATTTCTTTTCCAGATATTTTATTGTTAGTGTATATAAATACAACTGTTTTCTGTATGTCAATTTTGTTTCCAGCAACTTTAATGAATTTGTTGCTTAGTTCTAACAGTTTAGGTGGAGTCTGTGGGATTTTCTAAGTATAAAATCATATCTGCAATCAGACACACTTTTACTTCCTCCTTTCTAATTCGAATGCCTGTTATTTCTTTTTCTTGCCTGATGGCTCTAGCTAGAACTTACAGTTGTATGTTGAATAGGAATGGTGAGAATGGACACTCTTGTTCCTGATCCTAGAGAAAAAGCTTTCAGTCTTTCACCATTGAGTGTGATGTTAGCTGTGGTCTTGTCATGTATCATTTTTATTATTTTGAGGTACATTTCTTCTATGCCCAATTTGTTGAAAGTTTGTATCATGAAAGGATGTTGTATTCTGACAAATGCTTTTTCTGCATATATTGAGATGATTATATGATTGCTATATTTCATTCTATTAACTGTGTATTTCATTTATTGATTTGCCTATGACAAACCATCATTCATCCCTGGGATAAATCCCACTTGATCATGGTGTATGATCCTTTTCATGTGCTCTTGAATTTGGTTTGATAGTATTTTAGGGGGAGTTTTTGAATCTATATATTTCAAGAATACTGGCCTTTGGTTTTCTTATAGTGATCTTATCTGGTTTGAGTATCAGGATAATGCTGGCTTCTTGAAATGAGTCGAGAGTGTTCCCCCCACTCCAACCTTTGGAAGACTTTGAGAAGGATTGGTTCTGGGCTTTTCTTTGTTAGGATATTTTTAATTGCTGCTTCAATCTCCTTACTTGTTATTGGTCTCTTCATATTTTCTATTTATTTGTGATTCAGCCTTGGTCGGTTCCATGTTTCCAGATTTATCCATTGCTTTTAGATTATCCAATTTGTTAGAGTATAATTGTTGACAATAGTCTCTTATAATTCTTTGTTTTTCTGTGTTTTTAGTTTTAATGTCTTCTCTTTCATTTCTTATTTTAAATATTTGTATTTTCTTTCTTATTCTCTAGTCTATCCAAAGTTTTGTTGTCAATTTTGTTTATCTTTTCAAAAACCTAGCACTTAGTTTTGTTGATTTTTTTTCTATTGTCTTCCTGGTCTTTATTTCATTTATTTCTGCTCTGATCTTTGTTACTTCTGTCCTTCTACTAACTTTGGGCTTAGTTTGTTTTTCTTCTTCTAGTTCCTTGATATGTAATGTTAAGTTATGTATTTGAAATCTTTCTTTTTTCTAAATTGTAGGAATGTATTGCTATAAACTTCCCATGTATAATTACTTTTGCTGAATTCTATAAACTTTGGTATATTGTGTTTTCATTTTAATTTATGTCAAGATTTTTTTTTATCAAGATTTTTTCGAATTCCCTTTTGATGGCAAATCTGCTTTTCAAGAATATTTTGTCTCATTTACACATATTTTGAACTTTCCAGCTGTCCTCCCATTATTGATTTCTATTTTCAAACCATTGAAATTGGAAAGAAATACTTAATTTTATTTTAATGTTCTTTCATTTGTGAAGCTTTGTTTTGTAGCCTATTGTATGATCTATCCTGGAGACTGTTCTGTATGCACTTTAGAAGAATGTTTATTCTGATGCTGTTGGATGAATGTTTTGCATATGTCAGGACCATTTGGTCTAAAACATGGTTCAATTCCAATATTTTTTATTGACTTTCTGTCAGGATGATTTTCCATTGTTGAATATGGGTATTGAAATCCCCAACTATCATTATATTGTTATCTGTTTCTCACTTCATATCCTTTAGTATTTGTTTAATACATTTAGGTACTTCAGTGTTGGGTGCATATGTATTTATGATTGTTTTATCTTCTCGATGAATTAACCCTTTTATCATTATCTTTTTTTATTCTAGTTGCATTATTTGGCTTAATGTCCTTTTTGTTTGATACAAGTATAGCTACCCCACTCTCTTTTGTTCCCATTTGCATGGAATATCTTTTTCCATCACTTTACTTTGAATCTATGTGTGTCTTTAAAGCTGAAGTTAATGTCTTGTAGACAACATTTTGTTGAGTCTTGTTTTTTATTCATCCAGACACCCTATGCCTTTTTTTTTTTTAAAGAGCACACAACACATGAGCAGGGGAGGTGCAGGGGAGAGAGGGAAAGGGAGAGAAAGAGGGAGGGGGGACAGAGAGAGAGAGAGAGAGAGAGAGAGAGAGAAATCTTAAGCAGGCTCCATACCCAACGTGGAGCCTGACTCAAAGCTCCATCTCACAACCATGAGATCATGACCTGAGCTGAAATCAAGAGTTGGACACTCTTGATTTACCTTTGTAAATTTACAACTGTAAATTGTGAATACCTCACAATTTACCTTTTTTTATATTGTGTATTCATTAACAAATTATTGTAGCTATAGTTACAATAGCTTGTACTTTTATTCTTATATAGTTAGGTGGTTAACACACTACCATATGGTGGTATTAGAGCATTCTGAATTTGATAATATACTTAGTTTTATCGTGTATATTTTGTACTTTAATATATAATTTGTTTACTTGCCTTCTCCTTTTGAAAGTACTCATTTCCTGAATGGCCTTGCTAACACGACTGTACTAAACTGCAAGGGAAGCAAGGAAAGGTCTTTTTACTGGATGGCAAGTGCACAGCTAAAAATTGGAGTTCTATTATTAATAATGAGGAAGGGCATGAATTTTGAGAAGCAGACAATGGTCTCTGCCCACAGGCCTTATTTCTATGCTCCTTATTTTAAATAATAAAATGGGGCACTAGTGTAAATTTGCTGTTATAATTTAAGTTGGGGGGATTGCTGAAATAAGACTATTTTTTAAGTCTCAGTTAAGTGCAGCAAGTGTTTAGTGAGCATCATATTGTGTAAGGTCCTGGGAATGTAAACAAGATATTGTCTCCTGCCTATGTACTGCTTACAAGGCACTGGGGGAATAAATAAATATACAGTTTTAGGATGACGTGTTAAGTGCAATGATACAGATATAAGTGTATCTCTATGTACATGCTGATTCATGGATTTATTTATATGAAAAAAATTTTCAGTGACGTACATTTCAATTTTGTTATTCTTTCATAAGTTGCCCTCTTTAAAAGGATAAAACTACATGAAAAGAAGTTTAAAAAATAGTGCAGAGATATATAGATTAGTTTTTATAACATTTCTCTTGACATTTAAACACTTATTTATTATTAAAGTTGATCTCTATGGCTTTTCTTACACTTGATTGAAGAAATGTCTTCTCACATCTCTCTTGGCAAGTCTCAGAGTAATTCATGCTTTAGATTATCAACAGTAATCATTGTAAATGATTAGGTTTCCTGTTCCTAAGAATTTGTTAAACAATGAAATGACCCCTCAATTTTAGCATTCACACCTAATAATGAGATTTCACATATTTTCTTTGTGTTTGGCATATTGATACCTTGTTAAAATCACTAAATAGTTTCAACTATTGGTGATGATATATACTTTCTTCAAGTCTCATTAAAATATAATTTAAGGTTTCAGATTTCATCACAAAATTTTTGTATATCAGTGATTCCATATCAAGCAAGCAATCAAGATTTGCTCAGTTAACTTAATCAGATAATTTAAAAGGGATCCCTCTTATAACTTGCTGCCTTGAATCTGAACCAGAATGGATATTATGACTAGCAGGTTCTTTGCGCATATATGTTACTTAGTATATAGAAGTCATGTTTCTGAAAAAGGAAAGACATTCACACGCAGCTTTCAGTATTTATATATTCTATGTGACCATTTTGGAAATCAGAAAAATTGAAAATACTGGAAAAATTTTATAAGTATAATTACAAAGTTTCTTTTTGCTAGAGTGAGCTGTAGTAAACCTTTTTTTTTCATCAGAGGAGTCCTAAATTACAGAAACTGTGGAACAGTCTATAGTCTTACTAATAGTTACATATTTAAAATGTAAATCTTGAAATGTAATTCTTAATTTAAGAACCATATTAAAATGATAAATTTCTTGGGATACCTGAGTGGTTCAGTGGGTTACATGTCTGACTCTTGCTTTCTGCTCAGGTCATGATCTCGTGGTTTGTGAGATTGAGCCCCATATCCAGCTCTGTGCTGACAGTGTGGAGCCTGCTTGGGATTCTCTCTCTCTTTCTCTTTCTCTTTCTCTCTCTCTCTCTCTCTCTCTCTCTCTCTCTCTCTGTCCCTCTCCTCTTTCTCTCCCTCTCAAAATAAATAAATATTACAAAAATAAATTTATTTTTGTTTTTGGAGTTAATATTTTTCTCTACCAAAAGCATATTATACTTATTATTTTGCTTTATTTTTAAACTTTTATATGAAGTATAACAAATTTATACAATGTAAACTATGTATATTTATATATATATTGCAAAGTGAATATGCCTGGGTAACTGACACCAAAGTCAACACATAGAACACTGTCAGCACTCAGAAGCCTGCCTTATGACTCTTCAATCAGTATTTTCTTCTTCTGTCTTAAAGATAACTGCTATTCTGACTTCTGACATTATAACATAATTTTGTCTGTTTTTGAACTTTATATGTATAAATCATATTTGTGTTTGGCTGCCTCCCTTTAATATTATGTGTGTAAGATTAATCCATATTATTTTGATATAACTAGAAGTCATTCATTTTTATGATTTATAGTATACCAATGCATCGTAACAATTGGAGACTGTAGAAATGTATGACTGTAACAATTCTTAGCTGTTATCTTTGCAAATATTACCTCACCTCATTACCTCTTTCTTCTCCAATTACACATATAATAGACCATGTAATTTTTTTTTTTACCATGTCCCTATGTCTTCTATATTCTCTTCTGTATATTCCATTTGTTTTTCCATGCTTTCAGATGCTTATTTTCTTTATAGCTTGCCTCATCGTTTACTAATTCTTTCTTCAGTTGTGTCTAATTTGCTGTTAAATCTATCCAGTACTTTTACATTTTGGTTTTGTATCTTTCAGTTAGAGTTTCTATTGGTTATTATTTTTTTAATACTTTCTAGTTTTCTGCAGTATTCTTATTCTTGTCTTTTGGTTTCTCGAACTTAAGCAACATATTCATTTTTAAAGTCTCTTTTGCTTATCTGCTTATCTCTGAAGATCTGTTTCTACTGTTTATTGTTTATTTTTCATCAAGTTAATCCATCTCTTCATGTGCTTATTTGTGATTGAGAATTGGATATTGGTGTGAAAATTTGTAAAAATAATTTGATGCTTAAGGCACAATTATCTTTACTCAGAGATGATTTGCCTTGACTTCTGTCAGGTGGATAAGAATCCTGTTGATACTAGATTATTTAAACATGCTTATTTCATTTGAAGGTAGCTGCAGCCCTTATGAGGG
The DNA here is from genome assembly GCF_016509475.1 of Prionailurus bengalensis. Lineage (NCBI taxonomy): Eukaryota > Metazoa > Chordata > Mammalia > Carnivora > Felidae > Prionailurus > Prionailurus bengalensis. The sequence goes on from NC_057344.1 coordinate 87,957,910, forward strand.
CTGGCACGTTTCCTATTTACTCTTTTAAACCATAGCTTGTAGGTTCCTAATCTAGAGCTTGAGAGATTTTACTGGGACCTTTTGTTTTAAAATCTTTTCTTTTTACTTCCTGTCTTTTTTTTTTTTCCCTCCACGTACAAGGCAGGTTTTTGCATTTCTCAAAGTTGTGTGCAAGGACGGAGGTGGCCGGAATGTGACCCCCCCAGAGTCCTGCCTTAGTCCCTCCCTGCCCCATCCTCAGTGCCTCTGCATCTGTGCATGGATGGAGCCCTGGATCCTGAACTCCTGAGTCCCCTGCTTCATCTGTACCTCCAGCAGCTGGAGCTTCTACTTCTCGGTCTTCAGCTCCTCCCAGATGTCGGCCAGCTTCCTCTCTAGCTGCACTCCCCGTCTGCTCCCACACTTCCTTAAAGACTGCATCTCATCCTGTAGCCTCATTATATCACCTATCATGTTCGCTGTCCCTGAGATTTTGCGGGACCAAGGAAAGTAGGGTGGGAGTGTCTTCGAGGTCTGGAGTTGACTTGATGGGATGAGGATTCTTTAGAGTAGGATACCTGCTCTCTCTGGGGCACTTCCTCTTTGGGGAGTACAGCCTCTTTCGAGGTAGCCTCATGCTCCCAGGTGCCTTGGAGAGGAGGGTTGTAGCCTTCTCAAGGGCAGGCATGGACCCTGGATTGGATTTAGACTGGAAGGGGGGGCTGTCCCTCTGTTGGAGATGGTGCATCATCATGCAGAGGTGGGGCTCCTCTGGCATGTGGACTTCTTGGGATTGAGTCTTATTGGCTACAAGAGACTTGAACTTTGGCAGGGCTTGCTCCAGAAAGAAGTGATGGAACTGAGTGTTGTCTCTGGTGAAGGTCTCTTCAGAGAGCACCTGCTCAGGGGTCGAGACCTTTTCTAGGGTAGAGATCTTGTCACCAAGAAGGGCCATCTTTAGGCTAGGGGCTTCATCCTCAGGTGGGACTTCTGGGACAGGGGCCTCATCCCCAGAAATGACACTGTCTGAGCTGGGGGCACTTGTCCAGTCAGGCTCTCCTCCAGGGTGGGGTTGTTTGGGGCTAGAACCTTGAACTCCAGAGTTAGGGCCTCCTCTGAGATGGGGACCTTATCTGGAGTCAGGGTTTCCTCTGGGGTGGGGGCTTTATCTGGAGACAGAGTCTTCTCTGGGGTGGGGGTTTTATTCACAGAAGGGGCCTTTGCTAGGCTGCTCTGCCCTTTCTCGTGATTGGTTGCAGAGCCCTGCCAGGAAGCCTGGGTTTTCAATCCCTTTCTGCCAGGGTGGCCTGGACCCCCCCTGAGGAAGCTGCCACTGGAGCCTGAGTCTGGGATGGGCACTCCTAACTGGCTCCACTGGGTGTCTCAGATGGTTTGGCTGTGCTGTGCCCAGTGGGGGGCTGTCACCAGCTTCTTGACTGTAGGGAGGGCTGTTCTGAGCAGCATCTTCTTTGATTCCTTAGTAGGAGCTGATTCCCGAGATACCACCTTCCTTAACCTCCATGGTCTTCCTCAGTACTTTTACCTCATCCTTCTTCCACAGCACCAACTCCTCCGGGGCCTCAGGCTGGTAGTTGGACAGGACCCTGTAGATCTCAGTGCGGAAGACTGTCTGCAGGTAGTCTAGAGGGCTGTCATAGGTCAGGCTGCTCAGCTTGGGCGGCCTACTGGAGACCAGGGCTGACTGAAGGCATGTCTGGGTTCCTGAGGCTTAGGAGCCCACTGTCCAGCAACTCCACAAAGTTGGATGGGAAGGCTGCCAGCTGCTTGTTCTTATTTACCAGCCACCAGTCACCCCCATTCCCCTTTATCACTTCCACCATCTCCTCAATTTGCAGCTTTAGCTCATCTGCCTGCTCCAGGTTGTAGTTGAAGTTCACTTTGCAGCATCATTGGGGACCTCAAGATTCGGCCGGGCAACCTCAGCTGTATGTAGAGTGAGGGTACCTCCCTGGTGCTGGGCTGAGTCTCTGGGATCTCCTGCCCAAGCGCTCAGGGGAAGAGGCCACAAGATCCTTCTGCTCTCCGGGCAGCCAGCCCGGAGCGGGCCCTTTGCACACCTGCCAGTCCAGGTCCCCGGGGGTGCCAGACTCAGCTTGTTCTCCTTCTGCACGCGGTATCCAGCCAGGACCAGCACCTCCATGGCTTCCAGGTCACACCCCAGGGCAGACTAGGAGAATGGTGCTGTTCTTCAGGTAGCCGCGTACTCCCAGGACCTTTAAGTCCAAGACTTATCCCCTTTTGTTTCACAAAGATGTCAAAAGCTCTGCTCAGCTCCTAGAGCTGATTGACAAGAATTCTGAAATCAGTGGATTTTCCTTGGAGAAAAGAGAATGTGAATGCCAGGCCGACCTTTTGCATTCTATTCAACTGAATGAGATACAGCGGTGTAATGGGTTTTCAGAATGATGCCAATTCCTAATCTCTCATGTAATGGTGTTCAGACCTTCATACTACCATAAAGGAGATAGATAGATTTAGGAAGATTCAGGTAACAGAATATGGCAAAATTTTACACTAAACTGAATTTTTCTCATATATTATCCCTGCCATCCCTGCTAATTTACCTGGCTCCAAGCTATTAATCCATCTCTACATTTATTCATTTGTTTGCAGACAAACACATGGATACATGTGTTTATTGTGTCTTATTTTAAAGGTGCAACATTTCATATTGATAATGACAGAATATTCTGAATGTTCTAGGGAGCAATTTAGCCAGTGACACTGCTACTAACTCAGCAAATATCAATTATCAACAATCAAGATGATAATCTTCTCTAAATTCAAATTCTATAGATGTATGTCATTTAAAAAATTATTAGGAGGGGCGCCTGGGTGGCGCAGTCGGTTGAGCGTCCGACTTCAGCCAGGTCACGATCTCGCGGTCCGGGAGTTCGAGCCCTGAGTCAGGCTCTGGGCTGATGGCTCGGAGCCTGGAGCCTGTTTCCGATTCTGTGTCTCCCTCTCTCTCTCTGCCCCTCCCCCGTTCATGCTCTGTCTCTCTTTGTCCCAAAAATGAATAAAAAACGTTGAAAAAAAAATTTAAAAAATAAATAAAAAAATAAGAAATTATTAGGAATTTTTAAATTAGGAATTTTTAAATTTAGGAATTACTTTGTTTTGAAAATAATTTTTGGTAAACTATAATGTTAGAGAGTTTGGTACGTAAGCAAGTTTCAGGATATTTTTAATATTGAATTTAGTGAATTAAGAAATGAATGGAAAACTAGTAGGACTAATGCAAAGTGCTTAATTACTACTTTCCTCTCAATAAAAAATTACAGTGGTGCCTCAGAAGTAAAAAAAATGACAAATTTTTTATATAAAAATTAAAATTTTCTATGTGGAAAAAGACACAATAAAACATCAAAATATAAAAATTATTTGAGGGAAAATATTTATAAGACATATGGTAGAATAAGTACAAATATCTCTAAATATTAAAAGCTCCTACCGGGGCGCCTGGGTGGCGCAGTCGGTTAAGCGTCCGACTTCAGCCAGGTCACGATCTCGCGGTCCGTGAGTTCGAGCCCCGCGTCAGGCTCAGGGCTGATGGCTCAGAGCCTGGAGCCCGTTTCTGATCCTGTGTCTCCCTCTCTCTCTGCCCCTCCCCCGTTCATGCTCTGTCTCTCTCTGTCCCAAAAATAAATAAACGTTGAAAAAAAAAAAAAAATTTAAAAGCTCCTACCAATTAAGAATGAAATGAAAGGGAAAGCTATTCAGTACAAAAACGGAACAAAAGACAAAATCAGGCCTCCACAGGAATAGAAATGCAAATGGAAAAGAAATATAGGAAGAGATGCTTAATTTGAGTGAAATTCAATTAAAAGATCAATGAGATTCCATTTTCAACCATGTTTGTTGATAATCAGAAGATTGAAACATCCAGTTATTTAGATAACTGATGCATATTTTCATGTACTGTCTGTGAGTCAAATTACCACAACTCTTGGAATGTAATCTGACTCTTGAATTTAATCTATAATATCTATTAAAATTAAACATTTTTAATGCTTTTTATTTTGAGAGAGACAGAGAACGAGCAAGGGAGGGTCAGAGAGAGAGGGAGACACAGAATCTGAAGCAGGTTCCAGGCTCTCAGCTCTCAGCACAGAGCCTTATGCAGGGCTTGAACCCTCGAACCGTAAGATCATGACCTGAACCAAAGTCGTATGCCTAACTGACTGAGCCACCCAGGCGCCCCTATTAAAATTAAGAGTATACATGTAACACAGCAGTGTGTTTTGTAGAATCTATCTGAAAAACATAAGCCGTAAATATTTTGTGTATACAAAAAAGACATGTGAATCAACATTGTGTTCTGTGATAAAAATTGAAAACAATCTAAAATATTCCTCAATAGAGAAATGTTGAAGAAATTATGCTGTGCTACTGTCCAAACTATGGAATGTTATGCGGCTAGTGACAATACTGACATCCGTGAAACATTAGCAAAAGGAAAACAGACTCAAGAAAAGACTCATTTGTATAGTGAAATTTCATACTTGTGTAAAAACAACAATAACACCCTCTGATACTTAGGAACACACATTGATTAGTTTATGTTAACATACAAAAATGCTAATAAGAACATATGCCAAGCTATTAATATTGGTATCTTAATGGAGACAATGATTGGAGAAGACAAGATTTGTCATTTTTTTCTTTTACCATATTTATGTTATTCTCTATTTAAAATGAACATGTGCTGCTTTTGTAATTTGAAAATAAATTCTCATAAAGGATAGTGATAATAAACACAACATATGTGAAGGCAAAAATGTCCAAGTAATCAGAGATTTTGTAGTATGTGGTGAGTAATGCTAAGTTTTCTCTTTTAAGGAGAAGACTATTCAAATAGAGTCATATGTGTTTATTAATAATGATTGATATTCATTATTTTATAATACAAATGTAAATCAAACTATTTTTCTAAAAATTAAGCACTGATATTTATATCACATGTTTAAAAGAGCTGTTGTTGTATTGCTGGTTTTTGAAAGTTTGCAGATCTATCTCAGACTAAGCTTTATACTACTCCTTAAAGTCTTGAATAAAAATACCTTTTTGTTAATAGCGCCATGAATATTTATTAGAATATTCTCAAATCATTCCATCTAATTCATTTGTAAAATTCCTACTTTTATTGTACCACTCTTTATGTTAAAAAATAAAAACTAATCTCTTAACATAAACAGTAAATTCTCTGAGAACAGCTGCGCAGAGAGAACTCAACAAATATTGAGTGATTGATTAGAATACTTAACTAAAATGGTACAGATTAGTTTTATTTTTAAATTTATAATAGTTCAGAAGTTTAAAAGGAATAATCATAATGAAGAATAGAGAATATGGTTAGGGTAAAATAATATTAAACAAGTTGTATATTCTGTGCAAACAACACCACTTTCATGTTCTTTTAGAAGCTGAATTTGTTAATTTCCTTTTGGAAAGTGTGGCATGAAATTGTGGAGAAGTTAATTTCCAAATTCAATTATTTTTCTTAACTCTAACTTATTTAATATTGTTTGCAAACCTGGGTGATTTTATATTCCTTTGTCATGTATATTAGTTTTCTGTGACTGCTGTAACAAATTACCGTACTTGGTAGCTTAAAACAATACAAGTTTATCATCTTAGTCTCATTGTTTGGACCTCTAGAGGTCAGAAGTCCAATGTAGGTCACACTGGGCTACAATCAAGATGAGGTCAGGGCCGAGTTCCTTTCTGGAGGCTCTTGGAGACAATGCCCGACATTGCTTGGCTTGGGCCCCTTCTGTCTTCAAAGCTGGCAATGGCTATGCAGGTCTTTTTCACATTGTGTAATTCTGACACTTGACTCTTCTGCTTCCCTCTTCCACATTTAAGGACCCCTTGTGATTAATTGGGCCCTTCTGGATGATCCAGAATAACCCCCCCCTATTTTATTTTTAAAAACTTTTTTAATGCTTATTTATTTTTGAGAGAGAGAGAGAGAGAGAGAGAGAGAGAGAGAGAGAGCATGAGTGGGGGGAGGGGCAGAGAAAGAGGGAGATACAGAATCCGAAGCAGGCTCCAGGCTCTGAGCTGTCAGCACAGAGCCCGATTTACAGGGCTCAAACTCACAAGCTGTGAGATCATGACCGCCCCCTGCCGAAGTTGGATGCTCAATGGACTGAGCCACCCAGGTGCCTCAATCCCTCTATTTTTTTTTTTTCAGACATCTAATTAGTTTATTTATTTATTTATTTATTTATTTATTCAATATATGAAATTTATTGTCAAATTGGCTTCCATACAACACCCAGTGCTCATCCCAAAAGTCAGCTGATCAACAACCTTAATTCCATCTGCACAGGTAATTCCCCTTTGCCATGTAAAGTAACATAGTCACAAGTGCTGAGGATTAGGACCTAGAACTCTCTTGGGGGTCCATTATTCTGCCTACCACATCATTTTGTTGCTTACAGAACTATAGATTGAAATGGAATAGAGTGAGTCAGAGAGATGATAACATTTTTAAGAGATCGCACTATCTAAAACAGCAGTTCATATGTTATTATTATTATCATTATTTTTAATTGCACCTTCAAGGGAGAAAAGCATGTTCTTGATAGTGAAATACAAATAAAAACAAGAGCTGATTATTTGCAAAGGTATTAAATACGCTATGAGATGCAGGAGTTCTAAAATTCACTTTGAAATTTTGACATCAGAAATATGCAGAGTCCCAAACTCTTAAAATTACTGATCCTGGTAATTATTTCTGAATTATTGCCCCTTTTTAAGCTCTTTATATTTTAAAATTTTCTTTTACTCTCTATACTTAAAAAACGGATGTATTTGCCCTTCAAATAAAAGGGTGATTTCATTAAAAATGAACAACTACTTTCTCTGAAGTACATTTTGTTGGCAAAGCATTGTTACAAACCTATGTCTCTGAGTCCAGAGTCTTACTCATTTTCTCCTCTGATCAATGCTCGCTTCTGCTCCAAGTACACTGAGCTAGCTATGGTAGACTTCCGTAGGCAACACGTACACATGGCTATGTACTCTCAAAGAAGGAGATGTTAAGCATACCCTTGCCCCAGTTTTTCTCTTGCAGGAAGTAAATAGATGAAAACTTCCACTGATTAAATTCACAAATAGGCATGCTGTGCTTGGACTCCCTTTACACTCTTCGGAGGTCTTAGGAGTCTCGTTTATACCGCCCTTGGGAGCAGTAAGAAGAATGAGGGGGAGAGCACATGAAACTCATAGACCTTGCACCTGTTATAGCGGTCCTTAAATCACCTGCTTTGTCTCTGTTTCATTTTCCTAATTTGAAAAATAGGGAGATTAATGACTTGTACTTCCAGTTATCTTCCAGTTCCAAAATTTCATGATTGAAAGATCTCTTTTTTGAAGACTAAATTCTACTTAGTCTAGAAATTGACAGTTATGGTCATAGTTATCTAAATAATTCTTCTCACTATGACTCTGTCATACTTACTTATTGTCAGTGGGAATGACTACTGTCTTCTCAAAAGCCAATTAAGGGGTGTTCTTTCCCTGGTAAGAAAATCCTAAGCACACAGGATATCCCTTAACATGTTTTGAGCCATGGTCTTCTTGAAGTTTTATGGACGCTAGTCTGTGCCCTCGATTCCCTTAGCTGGCCCTGTCTGTCTTGGCACTGGGGGCAACTATACCTACTACCACTCACTAGAAGGATCTCTGCCCTGCCGGTCTTTAAGGACAAAATCTGCTCTCTCAGTGAAGCTCACTGCCTGTTTGCTTTTCCAGAAAGGAAAACTGGTACATCCTGCCTTCAGGGCAATATGGGTCTCTGTGTGAGAAAATAAGTAAGGGAAAGTTTTCAGCTTCTTCCTCAGAATTCTTTGTATATGTTTTACTCAGTGTCAGTAAATAGCTTTTATCTCACTAAAATACACACACACACACACACACACACACACACACACACACACACAAAAGCAAAAACAAAGCAGAAACTTTCCACTGTCCATGGAAAGAAACAAGGGGGCTTTTCTTTGTACTGGTGCTTTCCCAGTGTGGGAACCTTGGAGGGAAATTTCTTCTTCATCAGCTTTCTTGAAAGGTGGGGAGAAGGGAATCTTCCTTACTGCGAAGCCCTGTATCTACTTCTCACGTTCGTGTTGGCTTTCTCCAAGACTTTAAATTCTTTTATTTCTGCAGGTTCTGAGGATTGATTTTTGCCTTCCTTTTCTGTATAAAACAGTCGCTACTCACTTTGTGCTTAGAGGATCCTTTCTTCCCGAATTTGACTGATAAGTGGAATGCAAATATGCTTTATAGTAATCGCACATTTATTTGCTCATTTATTCTTTTTTTTTTTCCTTGACTTTTAACTTACCTCCCTAACTCCTTTGAGCCATTTGCTCTCTCACCACGTTCCCACTCAATGGACTTCTATTCATACCTCAAATATGTCATGCTCCTTTTGACCTTGAATCCTACCTTGCACTGTTTCAACTGTCTGGGTTGCTCTTCCCGTTTGCTATTTGCAAGGCTGACTTCTTATCCTAAATGCTACCTTCTCGGAAAGGGCTTCTCTGACAAGCTTGTGGAAGACAATGTATCTCTATGGCCTACGAGTTAGGCCTTCTGTATTATCTTTCACTTTCAGGTAGAATCCTATCAGTTCATAATATCTACCAAGTTGGCCTCTGATACCTGAGCACTCACTCATAGAAGCAGGGTCTGCCTGTCTGATTTACTGAGTCTCAAGCCATGGAAATCATCACCAAATAGCCCTGCCACAGATCTTGGCGACTGTAAAACCTTTTTATCTCTTCCCTCTTTCCCTCTTCCCAAATAAGCTTCATTAACTTCAGGAGAAGAGTAGGCTCACATCTAAACAACCTATTCTAACTAGGGCTCCAAAGTGTCCTCCCCGTGGGACAAGTTCAGAATTACTTATATTTTTATGTCTTCCTGGTTACCACAAAAGACTGGACTGCACACTTTTCTGTCCCTTCTATGAAAGGAGATTGTGTTTCTGGTGGTGTGCCCATTTTAGGGAGGGATGCCAAGTTGTGAGATGTAGGACATTCTTACAGAGATATTCTTTCTTTAGGAAGAGGTTCATTCAGTCTTTTTAAAAAATACTGAGCATCTGAGGTGGGATTTAAGGATCACTTTCCATACATCCTTCTTTATAAGAGTTCCTGGACACCGCAGAGGAATCAGCATGGTCAGCAAACTCTATCAAAGCTGCATTCATGTTATTCCACTTGAACCTCCAGCCAAGTACTTTAGGTCTGCACAGGGGCTTTTAAGAAGGGATTGGAAAGTCCCCATTTTCATCACCATCTCAGCTATCTGGTATTTCCCAAGCCTGCACTGATGTCTGAGAACCCACATAAAAACTCTTACATCTGTTTTCACAGCCAGCCATTATTTCAAAAACACATTGTATCTATTTCTAGGGATGATAGTCGTTAGTCTGTGTGTAGATAGACAGTCTTCACAGTAGAATTAATGACAACCCAAGGTTGTATTTGGACATTTTATCAAGCTCTTGAATTTAATTTTCTTGTTGGGCAAACCTGAAATTGGTGGGGTGGGGCCCAAAAACATGAATATGTGTTACTTTTCTCCTTGTCACCATTTAAAGAGATTTATGTAGACTCTAGAACTTTCTCCATTTCATAGAAAAAAAGGCTAGTATGGTCCAGAATAGTTTAGCATTTCAATCTCATTTCTGATCTAAAACTCTCCTTTTGTCCTCCCCTTACTGATCAGCCTTAAAAAAATGATGTTTGGGGTAGGGGTGGGAAAGCTCTAATCCTGAGACCCTGTCTCCTCGTCTTAGATTGGGCTGTCAGATTTATCAAAAACAAAACTAGACACAAAAGAAAAATAGTTAGATTTGAGTTTCGGATAAACAAATTATTTTTATTATAAGTATAATCCAAGTATTTCATAGTACACAGTTATGCTCATTGTTGTTACTGTTTATCTGAAATTCAAATTGATCTGGGCATCATGTATTTTATCTGGTATCCCTACTCTTATCACCTCTGGATCCTCCAGAGTGTTGGAGCTTGGAAAGGAGGAAAGGAAAGAGAAAAACATCTTTTGTGTAACTGAGCACATAATAAGCAATTTCTCCTTGATTGATTCTTGGGGTTCTGCTTTGCTTCTGTGAGTGACAGAAGCTCAAATCGGGGTCCTCTCCTACGGCACATGCATCCTCTTAGGAAGCTCTGCTGGTGACCTCCCAGCGCTCAATTCCCTGCTGCAGGGAATGTGTTCCTGTGTGAGCTCTTCTGAGTCGTCTGAGGAACCCCTTCTGGCAGGAGACCCGGAAGCATAGAAGGAAGATCAGCAAGGCCACTGACAAACTGGAAATTCAAAGTTATTCAAAGATCCATTTCCCCTTTTTACTGATAACCACTCAAAGAGATTAGCTTTCTTGAAGACCCCCTCACGTGGTTTTGGTAGACATTAGTTTAAGTGACAATAGGAAATAGATATCACGTTCAAAATGGTCAAATGAGAAGCAGTTTACAAAACTTGAAAAGAGACAAACTGTTTACTTTCTATTTAAGGTTGAATGATATTTCATTATATGTATAGACTACATTTTGTTTATCCATTCATCTATCAATGGGCATGGATTGCTTCTATGTTTTAGCTGTCATAAACAACGTGTTAGGAATGTGGGCATACAGATGTCTCTTTGAGGCCTTGCTTTCCATTGTTTTGAGTATATACTTAGAAGTGGAATTGGTAGGTCATATGGTAATTGTATTTTTATTTTTATTTATGTATTTTTTAAAGTGTATTTATTTTGAGAAAGGGAGACAGAGAGAGCAGGGGAGGGCCGGAAGGAGAGAATCTCAAGCAGGCTCTGCACTGGCAGTGTGGAGCCCAACAATGGGCTCGAACCCATCGACCGTGAGATTATGACCTGAGTCAAAATCAAGAGTCAGACACCTAACTAACTGAACCACCCAGGTGCCCCTGTATTTTAACTTTTTTAAGAAACCGTCATACTGTTTTCCACAGTGGCTGCACCATTTTGCATTCGAACAACAGTGCACACATTCCAATTTCTCCACATCTCCACCTGTACCTTTTTTTTTTTCTTTGTCATAGCCACTTTAATGGGTTGTGAGGTAATAGCTCATTGTGGTTTTTGATTTGCATGATCTTACTGATTACTGATGTTCAAGGGCTTTTCATGTGCTTGTTTAGTCATTTGCGTGTCTTCTTTGGAGAAATGTCTATTCAAAACAGCCTTTTGCTGTTTTATAAGTTGAAGTGTCTGTTTTTGTTGGTGAGTTTTTATAGTTTTCCATATATTCTGGATATTAATCCCTAATCAGATAAATGATTTATAAATATTTTATCCCATTCTATGAATTGTCTTTTTAGAGACAGAAAGTTAAATGATGGTTGCCAGGAGTCGGGGGGAAGGAAAGTGGGGAGTTATTGTTTCATGGGTATTGGGTTTCAGTTTTTCCAGATGTGAAGTGTTTTAGAAATGGATGATGGCAATGGTTGTATAATGGATACAAATGAAACTGATACCACTGAAATGTGTACTTAAAAGTGGTTAAGGTAGTCAATGTTGTACATTTCACCACACACACACAAAATTAGAAAAAAAGAACTCACCTGGGAAAGCCTAAGGATGAGAAAATAAAAGCTTGTTATAAAATGATCAAAGTAAAACAATAAATTTCACTCATTCATGAAAAAAATGAGTGTTTAAAAAGATACAGGAAGGATATAAGAAAACCAAAAGGGAAAATTCAATACCCTTGAACTCTTACAGTCACTTTGATGAGGGAGCAAAAGGCAAGCTGTCACCCCTCACACCCCCACCTTCCCCACCAAGTGGGTTAGGTGTGATATTTCTCAGGCACTCCTGGCTGCCCAAGAACAAAGGAAAGGGAAAACAAATGGTTAACTGATAGAGACCAAAGTCATACAGGACATTAGTCTCCATCAGTTTGCAACTATTTTAATGATTTACAAGAAAAAAGGCAATATCCAGAAACCTATAGACTCAGTTTCGTGGAGCCTTAACATCACCCTCCCCTCCATGGTGATGTGGGGAACAAAGGCAAGAAGAAAATATAGAGAAAACGAAATTTCTTTATAACCTTCTGCCATTGACAAGTACTTGAGGGAGGGGATTAGAACTTTTTTTCCAGAAACTCCCTACTGTTTTTAAAAGTTAATGCTTTGCTAGAGGGAAAAATATCTTAGCCTGACAATAGCTAGGCCTCTAGTATCTTAGGAGTCCTCTTTAGCATATGAAAGTCCTTTTGGAAACCTCCCTTTTGTCTTTACCCGCCCCCTTCCCCAACCAACTCCCTGCCCTCTTCCCCAACCAACTCCACGGTATATAATCAGCCACTCCTCACAACCCCAGTGCAGCTCTTTCTGCCCACGGGGTCCTGTCCCCATGCTTTAATAAAGTAATCTTTTTGCACCAAAGACCTCTCAAGAATTCTTTCTTGGCCAACGGCTTTGGACCCCCACCACCACTCCCAAACTGCAACAACTATCCCTAAGACTGAAATACTAGGGAGAAAGTGGTTACTGAAGCTGGAGGCAGAGCTGTGTAGAGAAGGTAACCAACATGAGTTGTGTCCTTCACTGCTAGGAACAGCCAGCTTTTGGTAACACCATAACTCTCCTTCCTCTTTCCCATCTCCTGTTCATTCTCCATAAGAGTGGCATTCTCCATAAGAGGGCATGAGCACCCATTGATGCACCCATACTGGTCAGCCTGTCTGGGCGGGATTGTGGGTGCTGGGGGTGAGGTGGAGAAGGGTTGGAAGGTGGACCTGAAGTGGAGGAGAAAAGCACATTATATTCTCTCCTTAGATTAATGACTCTTGATTCTTGCTCATTCTCTTTGAACTTTTTAGTCTGATTTTACCTAAGCCTGGAAGGGTATATAATGTTTGCAGCAGCAGACAGAACCTTCAGTAGGCACATGGAGATGTGTATGTGGGCAGTCTCGACAATGTGTGCTATTTAGCACCAATAGTCCTCAGCTTTGGTGTTAGTAGAAATCTCAAACTATTGGAAGAGCCTTATTCAACAGCCTGATTCAGGTATAAATTAAATCAATATATTATTAATACACCACCTGGAGGAAGATAGAAGTTTTGTGGAGTCTGAAGTTTATTCAATTTTGTAGAAACTCTTTGAGAAAAGGATACAAAAGTATGAATGCAGATTTAGCTATGAAAGAAACTATTGATATAGAATTCAAAACCCACATCACATTTGAAAAAGTTGACTAATGACGAAGATATCACAAAATCTCCACACCTCTAAGCTATTATTTTCTTCTCCTCTTGGAATGATACTCTTTGAATACTTCTTTACATAAGAAATATAGTATTTTCGATACAGAAAGCTAATTCAGCCCTTCCTCTGAGATAGTTGATTAAAATTTGTGTTTAGAGATATTTTCACCACTTACAATTGCTACCACCATGCCAGGTTTTAGAATTTAAGAAAACCACCATAGTGCATTTATAATTGTATCCAGAAAGCATATTCTTGACACAAGTCAATTCTTTGACTAGATATCAATGTGAATCAAATTCTCTGTTTACAGTTCTAACTCATCTAACGATTAGGATATTTTCCACAGTCCACCTTCTGGCTGTGTACATTTCACATTGTCTTCTCTACCCATATGCTCTGGTTCCAGGTGCTATAGCGTTTGCTCACATTGTGACTTGACCTTTGGACTTGTATGCTTGTGTTATGAAACTGGGTGTGTCTACACAACAGTGTGTTCCTTAAAGCCTCTCCCAGCTGACAATAACCTAAGGCATACATGCCTGCGAACCAAAGAAATATATCTCATTAAACTTCATTAAGCTTGCTATAAATGTATTCCTGACTTAATTTCTACTTCACTATCTCAAACGTGCCTGTAATGACTCCAACTTCAGAGCAGGCTGGGATGGAAAGAAATGGTAGTCTTTAATGGTTAGGGTTAAATATCTTATTTTTGCTGAATTTCCAAAAATTCATGACCGTGTGAACACTTCTTTAGATGCTCTTAGCACGTTGAGGGCCCCCAAAGCTTAAACCTCATTTGCTTCATGCTAAACCCATCTGTTTCCCAACCCTTTCATCCTGGAGTGCTCAAAATACTTCCTGGGTGGTTGGATATGGTGAGTTCTCCTGTCATGCTCAGATCCTCTTATGAAATCCGGCATCTTGTGCTGTCTTCAGCCTTTCTAAGATAAGATCTCTCAGGGACTTAACATCTGTGAATGTTGGGCCCTTTTGCGCCCCCATTCCTAGTCCCACAGGCTTTAGTAGGTATTTAGAAAGACAAAGTTGCAAGTTTCATTTTTCCTCCGGCTCTCAGGTAAACCTTACAGGTATAACTTGATACCTAGGGATGATATACCATATACTGCAAATATTTGAGTCCCAGGCTTCTATTAGCCAGACACATGATTAATACAGGAAACCTCAGGACGACTGGGACCAGAAAGCTTCAGACTGTCTCTCTGTTAACTTGAAAACCATCAGCGGTGCCCTGAGAATAGTATTGGCCAATATTGTTTATGTATTGCACATCTCGATATTAGTTTTATTTTTAGTTATCTAGATAAAGTCTACATCTAGATGAAGCCTGAGATCTTGAAATCACTTTTGGACTACTGGTAATTTTACTGTCAAGGCATTTGAATGAGCTGGTAACGCTTATAATTTTAAGCGAGGCCAGCATCTGAGGAAATTCAGATTGAAATTCTTGTTTCTTTATTCTGCCCAATTGTGGGTAGGATACCAAAGTCAAAAAGACATTTCTTTGATTCTGGGAATAATATGTTCCTCATCCTATTGAATTCTGCTGCTCATTTTGCACTTGTAAGTTTGTAGTTTATTTTTATTTATTTATTTAATTTTTATAAAACTTTTTTAATGTTTGTTTATTTTTGAGACACAGAGACAGAGGACAAGCCAGGAAGGGGCAGAGAGAGGGGGAGGCACAGGCTCCAGGCTCTGAGCTGTCATCACAGAGCCCGACATGGGGCTCAAACCCACAGAGCGTGAGATCATGACCTGAGCCGAAGTCAGACGCTTAACCCACTGAGCCACCCAGGCGCCTCTAAATTTATAAATAGTGATAGCATACATATATGCAGATGTGTGCTACATATATGATATGCATATAAAATATTTCTTTTTTTTTCCAGGCATGTAAACGAAACCAATATCATGTCCCTACTAGTGGTGAATGGTCTTCCCCTACAACTGGCCGTACTAGTGTTCAGATATTTAAAACAGAGATCAAGATGAGGTTGCTAAGACTTCAACTATAATTTGGGGAACATATACATATAAAATGAGTGTTTGATGACTTCCCGAGCAGGTTAAGTTCAGGCTTTTTTCTTTCATTGTCATGAGGAAAGAATAAATACAGTGCTAGATGAAAGCAGGGAGGGAAATTGCAATGCAGGAGATGCTTAAGGAGTACAATAATAACTCACTTACCTACAATATATGGTTGTTGTGACATCCCAATCAGGCGGAGTACATTAAAACATTTTGGAAAATGTAAAATGCTGTAGCCAAACATAATTATGTTTGTGTTTTAGAATTATATTTCTCCCTATTTAAATATAAATATTGACCCAATAATCTGTGCATAGCAGGAGTTCTTATTTTAAAAACTCACAAAGGTCTAAATGGATTAAAACATTTCTTGGAGGCCTCCATGGTTCTAATTATTCCCATTAAGTTGAACGTAGTTTTCTAAAAATAGTTCACTTTAGAACCATGCAGATGTTAGCAAATAGTATGTTTGAAGACTGTTATTACTGGGGATAAAAATTAAGGCCAATAAAGAATACTCATAAATAGGCTTGAATAAATCCAGTGGAATAAAATGCAAGATAAGATTTACTTCAATATAGTGTTACCTTAAGTTTCACCTCCCCTCCCACCCTTACCTGCCCGTTTGTTACGGTATTGACAGTGATATTTTCCTATAAATTTCCACTAAAACTTTTTTTCTCCACAATGGAGACATGGATCACAGATGTTGGTAGTTCCTGGTTACCTTTTCCTTCCAAACTTTACTTTGATATTCTGGATGAATTCCCCAGGACTAATACCAGGACAAAGAAGGAGACAAAACTCCATTTCTGATTATCGTATATGCCTGTTTGTCGTTCGTAAATCTACAAATGATCAACCTTTGTGTTTAGCTTACAAGCTCTGACTAATACACACAATATGTTAATCTTTAGTTTGCCACATAATTAATACATATTGAAATGTGGATGGATAAATATAAACAATAAATATCTACATATATTTGTACATATAAATTTTTAAACATTGGATCATAAAAGACTAGACCTCTATTTTCCTGTTTTATGAGGCTAGTCCAGTTGTAACAATAAGGTGCAGTTTATAAACAGCATTTTATTTATGAGATTATTTGAATTGTGAAGGAATAATCCCTTTGCTTAAAATTATTGAGGTCTAACACCTGTAAATACTTTTTAAACCATAAAAAAATATAACAAAGTTGCTCTCACAACTGAAGATCAAGGGCACATGTCAAACTAAAAAACAGATGTAACATCTGATTTTTAATTCTAGCAAGACACAGTCCATATTTCAGTTTATGTCTTTTCTGATTGATTCAGCAGGCCTGACACTGAACAGCATACAATGTCCCCAGCTTGATGAGGTGTGACCTGTCCTAAGGTCACTGAGTAGCTGTAAAAAAACTTGCACATGTGTTCCCAAGCATTGGGCTTCAAAAGTGGACAGTGTTACTTGGAAATATATTCAAAAATAATGTTTCCAATTGCTATGCACTTTTAAGGTTTACTTTGCTGAAAAGAATATTCTTTGGAATAAATAGCAATATTAGGGATAGAACCAAGAAACATTCATAATAGGAAATATTGAATTACTGTAGTGCAGCAATGATTTTTACATTTCATTAATGAAACAATAATTCCTTTGCTTTAAAATAGACAGTTGAATTAGATAATTGCGTCATTCTCTCTCTAGCTCTAAAAGTCTGTAAGTAAACAATAAAGATCAATACGGAAGAAAGAAAAGCAGTAAGCCAAATGGAGGCTTTCTTCTTATACTTTGTGACTTCGATCTTTGTTCTGGCTCTCCCTTTCAAATCATGTTTTCATTCAATATAATAAGTATCCTAAACGGGAATCATCAAGCTTAAACCAAGCAAAAATTTAGTGATGAGATAAACCAGGAAATATCCAGAAAGGGAGCTGATGTGTTTATAGTTATATCATCTTTGTTCATTCTACTTTGAATATGAAGTTATTTGTATGTCACTAGCAAATTCCTTAGCAAAATGACCTCTGAATCTGTTTTAAAGTGGTTGAAAGGAAAAGCAAAAAAAAAAAATAATAATAATAATTTGATTTCCACTCTCCCTGATATTTTCACTTCCATTAAAAAAAGTGTTTAAAAGCTATTGTTTTTGACAGCCATCGCAGAGGCAGATAACCATGGCTACTGTCTCGCTCAGCCGTCAGACTTCAGAACTCAGGAGCGTCTGGTTGAATAAATCTCCAGCATTATACAAAATGATTTATTTGCAATAAGTCATTTTTCTTCCCTAGCATCTTGGTCTTCAGTGTTGAATATCTTTCCTGTCTGAATATGTTTTCTAAAAGCACTGATAAGCAGAACTGATATGGGTGGAGATCATTATAAAGAAACATAGCCTTCATAAAAACTGTGCCAATATCCATGCTTGGAAATGGGTATGATTTACTCCGATACATTTGTGTTTGCTTTCTGGTATGTCTCCTACCTCATGCAGTATTTCTAAATTGAAAGTAGAGGGGCGCCTGGGTGGCGCAGTCGGTTAAGCGTCCGACTTCAGCCAGGTCACGATCTCACGGTCAGTGAGTTCGGGCCCGCATCAGGCTCTGGGCTGATGGCTCAGAGCCTGGAGCCTGTTTCCGATTCTGTGTCTCCCTCTCTCTCTGCCCCTCCCCCGTTCATGCTCTGTCTCTCTCTGTCCCCAAAATAAATAAACGTTGAAAAAAAAATTAAACAAAAAATAAATTGAAAGTAGAAAATAGAGCCCCCCAGAAGCAAAGGGGAGGTCAATTTGGTAGGAAAATTTGCATCCTAATAATAGAATAAAACACTCCTGTGTCTCTGGAATGTCCTTAATTTTTGTAATCACTTAAAGAAATATATAATTTTTTTAAAAATACCCAATGGAAAGTTCTGTGCAACATTTGTACATTATCAGTTTTTTCCCTAAAGTTTTCTTAATATGGAGGTTATTTTTCTATAGAGATCAAGGAAATGCTTATAAAAACATGCTGAATGTTTTATTACAAATTATGAAACTGCTTAGAGTAGCATAGCATGAAATATAATTTTATCTTGAGTGTAGCACTGTAGCATTAATTTTCAATTATGAAAGTTCAATTATAAAGTATGAACATCATAGATATTAAATATGCCGTCTGGTAACAAAGTTCAATCATTCTCATGAATAATATTTTACCGATCTTTTGAAAGTTATGTGGAATATATAGAGATTTTTGATAGAATTTAGAAACAAGTCAGGATTGTGTCAACCCGCCCATTTTGTAGATGAGAAAATTGAGATGGAGACAAGATAAATCATTTGCCTGATATCCCATTAGTCCTTGGTGTAGAATGAGCAGCAGGGCTATTCTTCAGCAATCGTACTCACTCTCTACTGTAGGAATCCTTCTAGGATGTAGGACTGACATAGTAATATGCACAAAATGTAAATCCAGTATTGGGAAATTTTTACCTAACTTTGTATTGAAAATGTGTGTAATATTTCACAGTCACTGTGATGTAACGTAAGTGAAATATCTTATGATTCTAATGAAGGTTTTGATTCATGGCACAATACTTTCTAAATACTGAGGTGATTTATTATTTGAACACTGTGCATTCCTTGAGTCATTGCACGCTCTACTTCAGTTATTAGACACACAATATACGATATATTAATGGCTAGAATGTACACTTTTGCTTTTGAACTTCAGACCTATTCAATGGAGAGAAAAGTAGTTTTCACAATTGTACAATATTTAGTATATTTAGGCATTTGGATATTGTGATCAAATTTTTAAAATAATTTTCCTTGATAAGAGTATCGTTTTGGAACATGTTGGCCAAATTGCAGCTTCCTAATGCTGGCATCCTTAGAAGCTTACATCTATAATAAATTGGGACTTTGTAGAGAATAACAACTTAGACTTCAGATACAGTTTCTACTTCCTAAGAATCCAATAGAGAGAATAATAGAGGTGTTTCCAAGCATACTTCTCAATACAAAGGGGAAAAATGAAGAATATTAAGAGGTCAGGGATTATATAGATAGGTTAGAGATTGAAAAAAGATGAAATAAGCTTCAGAAAGCTTCAGAAATAGGTAGATATTGAAACAAATAATTAGACATAAGACGCAATATGCTTCCCTGGAAATCGTTCCAAAAGTGAGAAATAGCTTGTGCACAGAGAGACTCAAAGGTCTGTCTGAAGCAAGGAAACATGCTATCAGAGAGGGTATGAAATGGAGGTTAGTGAAAAGTAATATCAAGCGAATAGAACTGTAGGGGAAGGGAATTGGATGTTAAAGATATGGGTGTCCTCTCTTCCACTCATGATTTCTAATTTCATACAATTCACACTAAGCACAGAATTGTGGACAAGAACATGGATTCTGGAAGCTTTATAACCTTAGGGGTTCTCTCTAACTTTAAAATGTGAATAATAATTCCGCTCACCAAATAGCACTTTTTGAAATCTTATTATGAGCCAAGATCTAAACACTTTACATATATCAACTCAATAGCCCTCAAGATAACCCCTCGAGATAAGTTCTAATGCTCTTGTTAGGAGGATTAAGTAGACAATTAAATGCCAAGCACTTAAGTGAAGGTAGCAAAATTGCCAAAAAATTAGCAATTAGGATCATCTTAGTGAGATGGTCCTCAAATTAAAATGAACATATGTTTAATCCAAATCTAGTAAGTCATTGTGGGTGGTGATATCACCAATGTCAAAAGAGTAAATTAACAGTTACAGCTGGAATTGTTTGTGAATTTAAGCCTCATTATAGTATCTGAAGGTTAAAGTAAATCACCTATCCATGTTGTGATGCTTCACATTTGTAGGTCAACTATTTTTACTTGTTCTTTGTGTTTCAGGAGGTACCGATTTTCACTGCACACAGATATGCCTTGAAAATGGGTTTCTAATGAGTACATTTTTGGTTTTGACTAGTTGGTTCTGTTCAAAATAAATGTAACTTATAATAAAACCTATTAACATTCTGGTGGAATTTACTTGATCCCTTAAGTATTTCCACCTCTTGGGGGTGCCTGGGTGGCTCAGTTGGTTGAGCGTCTCACTCTTGATTTTGGCTCAGGTCATGATCCCAGGGTAGTGAGATCAAGCCCCGAGTCAGGCTCTGCATTGGCAGTGGAGCCTGCTTAAGATTCTCTCTCTCTCTCTCTCTCTCTCTCTCTCTCTCTCTCTGCCCCTCTCCTCTGTTCACGTGCCCTCTCTCTCTCTCAAAAAAAATTTCCACCCCTTGTCCACAGTAGTTTTGAATGTCTTTTCACACTGTGTCAAGGCCAATCAGAAAATCTCAATCTTCATAACAGAACTCTGCAGAAACAGTTTGGGCCAACATTCTCCAACATTTGGAACAGGTGCTGATTCTAAGAGACTGGAAGTTAATGACTTCAGTTGAAGGTACGACTTGCTTCCACATCTCCCTGGTCTGTAACACAGAGGAATTAGAGTTAAGTAAGACTGGTATAGTGATTCTACTATAACGTACATGTGAACTGGTTTCTGTATCAATTGCAAATGACGAAAAGGGCAATTTCTCCTGAATAGTCACTCTGGATAAGAAATAAATTAGTCTTTCATATTAGATTTTGTGGTTTTTGATGTATAATTGTTACCTTGAAGTCTTTAGTTTTTCTAGTTTTCACTTATTTGTATATTATAATATAGTCAACTAAACAGTTATTAAGCAACAAGTACAGTATGAAGAACATGATAAAGTGATTTGCCAATTAGGCACATGATTACTATCCCCAGTAAAACTATAATCGGGCAAATATTAGGGGTATATTTTAGATTTTTTTAAACAGGGGAATGATATGAATCCCAAGCTACAAAAATCCTTGGAGATTGTTGGAAGTGATTTATGCAATATAGTAAAATCAACATGATGGTCTCTTTCTGTTATGATTAGGTTGCAACTTTTTAAGAGAGAACTATTAAAGATAATATTCTAAGCTGAAGAGCATATTATAAAAGTAGAGAAGTTGAGCTTTGATACTTTTCAGAAAGCCAAGAAAGGAAGAAGTTGGAATAAATTTTAGAAAATGTTTGTGAGGCCAAAATAATGATGTCAATAAAAATGCAGGAATAGAATATAGGCTGTGCTCTTATAAACTAGTAACCTTCTTGGCTGGGCTTCAAGTAATGCTGTTTCTGATTGAGCATTTTTTTCTTTAACATCATGCAATATGCACATTGATTTGTCAAAATAATGAACCCCTCCAAAATCCACTGATGGCAATTCAACTCTAACTCTGAGAGCACTATATGAGACCTGGTATTCATCCTGATGAGTTTTTTCCCCCTCACACAGGATGTTTTCTCCATTTTTATTTTAATTTCTTTTTTAGTACAGAGAATCGATGTTGACTCAAATGGGCTTTTTTCCTATCCTTCTTTTGTTTTCACTCTTGTCTAGATTCTCTTGAGACTGGCTTTCTGCCAGTTGTTGACTCAATAACTTAGTCAATTTCATAAGTCAGTTTCTACCTGGATCCAACTTAAATTTTAAGTGAATATACTGATGATTCTTATGCTATCCCTTTAACACAGAAGTGATGACTGCCTTCTACAGTGATAAAGAGAATGTTTTGCTGCAAAGCTATATTTGGAGTTTGCACATATTATAAAAACATAAAAACAAGGCATTCGTCTTTATGGGAAATTGTGCAGAATAGAAATACTTTCACACATATTTCAAATACTAATCTGTCTCTGAGGATTCAAGAAAATAATGCTGTTTCAAACTTCAAGACTCTTTGAAATAATGCCCAGTCTTCTGTTGAAGAGGCCATATAGCAGAGTTCCAGGGACATAGACTTTGGAGTGAAACATCTCTAAGTTCAGACCACTCCTCATGGGACTTTCTAACCACCTGTCAGGTTCCTTTAGTCTCTACTCCCTCATTGGTAAAGTAGAGATTATAGTATATCCCCTGTAAAGTCATTGTGAGCGTCAAAGGGGATATACGTGATTAAACAGAGTAGGACATTAACAGCAGGAGACGACAGTTCTGAGGGAGAAGAAAAATTTATCAAATTACAATGAGCAGTTTGCAGCTCTTTTAATTAGAGAAGATATTCCAGTCATGTTTGGTCTTGCTTTGTGATAATTGAGAAGTAAAGTATATAATCTAAGTACATATAAAAATTTTTGGAAGCCCACAAACTACCTGCTTCTGCCAAGGAGGATAGCAGAGGGGGGCATACTATTCATATGATGGTAGAAGTTTGCAGTGAATGACTGGGCTCTGGTCTGCTGTCAATAGAACAAAAATGAAAGCATCAATTTAAACAGGGCACCTGAATATCTTGTATCTCTGTGACATTGTTCTAGGCAAAGGGATGGAGCAATGAATAGATAAAACTTCCTGATTTCTTAGAGTTTATATATGGGTGAAAAGGACAGACAATAGATAAGCTAACTAGGTAATTTATAACATATAATAGAAATGGAATAAGCGCTTTGGAGAAAAACCAAGCAGAAAGTGAAAATGTTCATTGGGTAAAGAGGGAAAGCCTCTTGCTTAAGACTTGAAAGAGGGAAGAAGCCATTAAATTCCTGGGGCTAAGTGTTCCAGACAGAGAAGAGCTAGGGTAACCGTCCTGAGGCAGGAAGGAAGTGGCATCCCCAGCATCAGCAGAAAAGGCAACCTGGGAAAGGACTGAGGAGGTGGAGGAGTAATTGCCCCCAGAGAGCTGCAGAAACTTCTAGGCCATTGTAAGAATCTCTGCTTTCCCTTAGTGTGAGATGGAAACCAGAGGACAGATCTGATAGGACCTAATATTTTAACTTAACCACAATCATTCTGGCTTCTGGGTTTCAAGTTCTCAGTGATCTGTGAAGGTTATTGGTGGGGGTGGGGGGGATGACTTACTTAAAATATTCAAATGTGAAACTGAAGATTAAATGATAAGAGTGGTTGCTTATATTTGTTAACTTTCCCTTCTGGCTAAATCTTGCATAGATTTCACATTACATCATCTCATTTAATCCTTACTAATGTAAGAGCAGTACATATGTTATCCTCATTTTATAGACCTGAAAATGAGTTTATAGTGTAAGCAACTAAGATTACAGGGCTAATGAGTCACATTGAGTGACTAGAGCAAATCATATAAGAATTACTTAAGTTAACATACGAATGCTCAGCAGTGGGAAGATATTTCAAACCGATTCATAAATATATGTTTTTTTTAGGTCTTGACAGTCTTTAGCAAGTACAGGTGAAACAGACATGCTGGGTTTTGATGTACAGTGTTTCTTTTTTTCATTTTGACACAAAATTCGGTATACTAATTAAGTCTTGCCAGGAAAAGGGCAGATTTTGAAATGGATTGAAACAAATGGATTGAATCGCTTTTAATCTAAATTTCTTCTCTTTCACATGTCTTCTGTTCAGGTTCCAGTGACAGTGAAAACCCAAAGTGCAGTGATTGTTTTCAAAACATTAAACATTTTTCGAGAGCCCTGAGGAACTAATTTAATTTAAATCCTAGTGGAAACATGAACATAAGGACTCTCTTGCTTTAAGAGAGTAGAAGGCACCTTTTACTTTGCTTTTCATACAGAAAGGTTAGTCTTCTTATGCGCCATGTGGTAGACTGAATAATATGCCCCAAAGATGTCTATATCCTAGCCTGAAACTTGTAAATATGTTATCTTCCATTGCAAAAAAGAACTTTGAAGATGTGGTTTAGGATTTTTAAGATGGAAAGATGATCTGGGAATATGTGGGTGGGCCCAATGCAATCACAAGTGTTCTTACAGCAGGGAGGCAGGCGATCAGAGAGGAGTGTAGATGTGATGACCAAAGCCAATAGTTGGAGTGAGACAGAAATAGCCATGAGGCAAGGGAAGCAGGTGGCCTCCAGAAGCTGAACAAGGCAAAGGAAATGGCTTGTCCCCTTGGAGCCTGCAGAAAGAACCAGCCCTGCTGACAACTTGAGTTTAGCCCAGTAAAGCTGTTGAACTCACTTCTGACCTCCAGCAATGTGAGGTAATAAATTTGTGTTGCTTTAGCCAGTAGGTCTGTAGTAACTTGCTGCAGCAGTCATAGGATACTAACACACTCCCTTATTTCCCTCCGGTTTTTGTTTCAGTGTCTTCTTATAGGTGAGATTTTCCCTGAACTCCCTATGTAGAAGAGCTACACTCTTCCTACCCACCTGCCATCTCTATGGCACCTTTCCTCTTCATTTTACACTCTGTTGTTGAGTCTCTCCTTAGTACAGGGTTTCATCTTGGAAGGTAGCTTCATTTGGTTAGTTTCAGGAGTCCACAGGGTCTGGATAACTCAGCACAGTCACACGTTACTATGGCCCCTTTGTTCTCATCCATAGATTGGAAGCTGAAGAGCTCCCTTGAAGTTTTGGTGGCTGCTTACAGCTGGCTCTACTAAGCTTTTCCATGAATACCTCTTGGCAATATTTGGTTTCTCCAGTTCTCAGGGCCCTCAGAACCCCCTGTGCCTTACCTCTATTTTCTGCTTAATAGCTTCTGATGTTATGTGGTTCTTTCCACTTTGGGTGGCTTGTGGCCAATGACTCATAGTTTGAGATTTATAAGGATATTCTGTCACTTAATTTTGTTGTAGATATTGTCTGTGGGCTTTGAGTCTTTGCTTGTTGTTTATGGGGGATTTAGGGAGATCCCAAAACTATGCCACCACTGCTATCTCTTCCCAGAATCTTCTAATATCATTTAAAATATTTGAAAATCTTGGAATGGAGTGTTTTTTCTTTTTCTTTTTTTTAAAACAGGTTTTGGATAAATACAGGAAAAACAAATATACATTACTTACGGATTTTGAAACTAGAATTGTTAATGAACACTTAATAAACTACTGTCCCAGTACAAACTTATACTTAACATTTTCTTAAGACAGACCTCTCTTATTTTGAAGGGAAGTCAAAGCTATTTCATTTACTGTATATCAGGCACTGTGCTGAGTAATTTGTGTCCATTTGGTCAAGTATTCTAAATAGCCTTATGAGGATATGTTAGCCACATGTGACAAATAAAGAGCCTGGGGCTGAGTATATTCGATTTGCTCAAGGTAGTAGGTGAGATGCTTACAGAACCCTGGCTTCTGAGTGTGATGCAAAGACAAGGGCTCACAAGAAAGACACAGTCATTGCCGGGCTCTAATTATAGCAGAAGAGAAGATGTGGAGGAACAGATAGAAAATTACTCATATGGACTGGGCTAGCATGTTATGGGGTTGGAACTTCAGTAACAGGATGGACCTGTGGATGAACAGGATCTACTCATACTGGCCTGTGGGGGAAATGGGACAAGACTTTCTCATCCTAACTCCTTAGTAAGTGAGGCTTAAAATTCACTACCTGTCCCGAGTAGCACCTGGGTTGATTAAGAGAGGGAGGAATACTGTGGAGACAAGACAAGGCCAGTATGGGACAAACAGAATGATATGTTGTTGGTTTCTAGCAAGTTTAACAACGTATTAGAAAATCTATTGAGGGGCGCTTGAGTGGCTCAGCCAGTTAAGCGGCTGGCTCTTTATCTCTTCATCTCAGCTTAAGTCTTGATCTCAGGGTTGCGAGTTCTAGCCCTATGTTGTGCTCTGCACTAGGCGTGAAGTCTACTTAAAAAAATCTGTTGAATTGTTGTGTAATTACTCTTAAAATACATGGAATAAAACTACTCTATCAGAGTAAGCGAGGGGTGCTTTGGAAGTTTCCATGCCAAACAAAAGAGCAAAAACAAACAACAAACAAAACAAAAGGAAAACCCCCAAACCAACCAGACAAATAGATAAAAAGACCTTCCTACACATACCATACTATCAGTTGATTTTAGTTAGAAAATATGCCTTTGATGTTTGGGCTTGTATCAGCCCGGTTCATACTTAGTATGAGTGTCTCCAATACGATTGCTTTTTTTGTTATATCATACTTAAAAGAATGGCCATTTTCATTGAAGAAAGGGTTATTTTGTGTTTTGGGACACTTTAGTGAAAAGTGGATTTAGTTGGGGGATTTCAATAGACCAAAAACAAAAACATTTGAGCTAAAAGGAAGGCAAAGGATGACTAAAGGATGCCAGCAATAATTTTTTCCCAATTTATCATTTTCCTAAGTGTGCCACTGGAGCTGTTCTCTCGGGAAGGCTCTGTATGCCACAGATTGCCTGTCCTTCATCTTTGAAACCAGCAAAAATATTTTGATACTACCAAAATAATAAAAATGGTTGATTACAATTTCTTTCCCTCTTATACTTAAAATGTGTCAGAGGAAAATGAGTTCTTGTAATTGGACACTTTCCTCGTGTGGCATTCTCAGTTCAAATGACCACAAAACACGCAGTCGTGTGTATATTTTTAAAAGGATGAGTTTCTTCTGTCTTTCTTCCCTCACTTCTTCCTCCTCTTCCTTTCTTTTCCTTCCTTGCTTCCTTTCCTTCCCTTTCTTCCTTTCTGCTTTCCTAAAATGCAAACTAGTATTGACTCAGTTTATTCGAAAATGATATTTGACACCAACAGGAACAGCTTGAACCCTTATTTCTTTGGCATGTTGAATACCAAAACTTCCAAGCTATAATTGCTCAAATTTTCTACCATTCTTATCAAGAAATCTAAATGACCAAGATGTGGTCAAATAATTAGTTATGACAAATGCACTGAATGTTGCAGACATTCACTAAAATGGCTACGTTTTGACTTGACGTTCGTGGAACGAAACGGTCTCTTTGCCAAATTAAAAACTTGCTTCCAATTTAGAGCTTTGCAAATTTAAGTTATTGTCAATCAGGCTGCATTTGAGTGTGTAATCCTAAGCGTAGCGTAACTACCTGCATTATTTCAAAATTTCAAACATGCTCTGAGTCAGCTTTACTCTCTCATCTTCCCTTCCTTTTCAGCCTTCTCATGAACACCAGTAGAGTCTTGATACTTTTTCCTGTAATTTTTTTTTTTCAAAAAGTGTTGGTTCTGGATTCATTGACACTTTCCTAGGACAGGATATATGCTTTTGGTTAGCTCTAGCCTGGCTTTCTTTCTTGGTTCTTCCACAAGACATTATGCATTTGATCATTGTAGGGTTGGATGGGACAGACTGCTAGGTTGCAGTTTGCTCATTAACTTGGCCAATTAATCAGTCAAATTTCTCTTAGAGTTTCCATGAAGGCAAAACGAGTGCACCACATTGATATGTTTTGCATGATTGTCGCTCGAGTGGCTACTTCAGCGGTTCTCATGTTTACTATCCTTGCCTTTTCAACCAAAACTTCCCTACCCCTCCACACATAGACTTACACAATATATTTAACTCTCAGGGGTCATATCTATGCCTGTATTCCTGAGGTTTCTGCTTATGTGTGCCTGTTAGCCAAAGACTTACCATTCTTTTTTCTTTGTCCTCACATTGTGTTCTGCCATATATTAGACTTTTATTACTATTTTCGAAACTGATTGGTACACACACACGTATACTGTTATCTATAAATTTGTATTTGTTGGAGAGAATTCCATTATAATTATTTTAATAAAGCACTGTTACTATAAGGTACTAGTCAGAACTTTTAAGCATATTTATGACAGCACCTTTCACCTTTCAACATTACTCCTTTAAAATTGATTTCTTCTGTTTGTTTTTGCTTTATTTTTATTTACAATAATGCTTTCCAAATTATAGTTAGGAGGAAAAAATAAACTGTTAGCTTAAGAATTCCTCTTCGGGGAAACAAATGAATTTCTTAAGTGTTGTGAGGAGTCATTTGGTTTGTGGAATGATGTCTCTTGGTGTAAGAGTAGGCTGGGCTAGGAGTAAGGCAAAAGCAAACTAGTTGCTCTGAATGGCAAATGAAGAAGTTTTAATTTCTCCAGGCAGCCTGACAATGAGAGAGAAGATGAAACTAAGTGAGGGGAGACAAGACAGTTAGCAACTTCCTACACAGAAGGAAGGTAGCCAGGCAAATTCTCCAGTGTCAAGAATGGCTAAGAGATTGTAAAAACGGGTATATCTAATGTTTAATTTCAAGTTGTTTTCTATGTTGCCCTGATAGGTAACCCCCACCTCCAACTCTGATTGCACCAAAATTTCACTCTGGTCTGCTAGACACATGTAAAATATACAAGTTTGAGAGGTTGCCATTTGGGTGTGTGTGAAAGGGTTAGGGCAGAGTCCAAATGGGATGAGGTGAAGAGGGGAGGAGAATCAAAATAAAATAATAAGCAAAAGAAGGACAGTAATATAAAATTCAGAAGAATAAACAGTGCTGATGACAGGTGGCAGAAACATAAGCGCTTCCTTCGTCTCATTCCAAATCTGTAACATACAGAAAATGAGAGGTTTGGTCGGTTTTACTTAAGGGACCAGATGACCTCAATACCATGAAGCACTTACTGCATCTGGGGGCTGACTATTGCATTGCTGTGCAATCTATGGAGGAAGGATCTCTGATTATATTAATACCATGATATAAGTTTTAAATTTTTCATGTATGTTTACTGAAAGCCACAGGAGATAAAGACGAACATGGGGAAAAGGTGAAAGGAAGAAGGGAAAGAAGAACAATGAGAGCGAGGAAAGGAATGTCAAAGTTCTCCTATGCTTTTAAAATTGATCATGAACTTCCTGGTGATGTTCTTCTCCTTTTCCTTCTTTTTTTCTTTCTCTTCTTTCATTCCCTCTTCCTCTGTGCCCTTCTGCTCTCATTTTCTTCTTTGAAATCAAAGAACACATTGACAGGTCAGAGTTACATGTAAGAATGTGGGGGAAAAGGTAGCTTGCCATTGGCAATTACTGCATTCTCTTTGGTTTTACTTATATGACAGAAAAGAACAGCACGAGTGCCCATTATAAGTCTTTGTATATTAAGTGGATGAAGTATATTTGCCAAAATTTGGAGCTGGAGGCCAAGTATGGGCTCACCCGTAGAACAGATTAGGATGTGGGAAAGAAAGGGGTAAGAGGGAAGAAAGGGCTGAGTAAAGTCTATAGGGGAACAGCATTGGCTTCCAGAGACAAGAAGTATTACACAACTGGAACAAGATAAGGTGATTAGTGGAAACTAGGAGTGTTCCTGTGCCTTCTCAGGGACATCATCCCTGAATCTCAGATCATCTCCCTGTCATTTTGACTCTTATGGGATTCCTTTTTAGTATTTATTATCATTATAATCAATTTATTAGTTGTTTCTCCCCTACTAGTTTGTAAACTTCATGAAGGTAGGGATTGTAAAGTGCTTATACAGTGCCTGGCACATAACACATCACCATCACCATCATCATCATCATCATCATCATCATCATCATCATCCACTAAATATTCTCACCTAATATAATGTGCAGCACATGGTAAATATTTACCAAATATTTGCTGAAGGAAGAAATGAATGGACAGAGGCATGGGAGAAAAGCATAGACTGAAGAGGTCAGTGAGTTGTATTGGGTCTTCCAAAGTGGCTGTATACAGTCAGGACATGACTTTGTATTTCATTTATATGCCTCCAAATGATGTTCAAGTGGAAAAAGTATTTGTTTTGCAAAATTAATTAAAAATTTACTAACAGAGGGGCGCCTGGGTGGCGCAGTCGGTTAAGCGTCCGACTTCAGCCAGGTCACGATCTCGCGGTCCGTGAGTTCGAGCCCCGCGTCGGGCTCTGGGCTGATGGCTCGGAGCCTGGAGCTTGTTTCCGATTCTGTGTCTCCCTCTCTCTCTGCCCCTCCCCCGTTCACGCTCTGTCTCTCTCTGTCCCAAAAATAAATAAACATTGAAAAAAAAAAATTTAAAAAAAAAATTACTAACAGAAACAGATTTGAAAAGTAATTCAATTTTAGCAAAAGAATTTTATGTTTTTTTGATTTGACTACTTTTTTTTTTAATTTTTTTTTTTCAACGTTTATTTATTTTTGGGACAGAGAGAGACAGAGCATGAACGGGGGAGGGGCAGAGAGAGAGGGAGACACAGAATCGGAAACAGGCTCCAGGCTCTGAGCCATCAGCCCAGAGCCCGACGCGGGGCTCGAACTCACGGACCGCGAGATCGTGACCTGGCTGAAGTCGGACGCTTAACCGACTGCGCCACCCAGGCGCCCCGATTTGACTATTTATTTACTGTTCTTTGTGACACCTGCTATAGTGAGTCAGCCATTTTATTGAACTTGTTTTATTGAACTTCTGGCCCTAAATCTTACATTGAGATTTCCATACAACTCATAATTGAATGAACTAGGTTTGAATTCAGTTTGTTAGTTGTTTTGTTTAATAGATAAAGTATGTGAATTTATTTATGTTAGAGACAGGATTCCACCCTTTCCTCCTTTCAGGAAAACTTTTATTTTATTTGCAACTATTCTCTGGCAAATTCCTTTAATAAGCCTTTTTTTTTTTTCACCCCAGTAAAAGTATGAGATACAGGGCCTCTAACAAATTATTCTCATGAATGTTGACATAAGTCATATTACAGAGATGCTGTCAGTAGTAATGAAGGGTGTATCCTTTTCAGAGATTATAAGATTTCCTGCTTCTTAAAAGGACAAGGAGTGGAAATCCAAGTTGAGACTTGCCTGTAGCTATGTTGTGATGACTCATTATCATGATTGAAATCAAGGCACATGATTTTTTTTTATAGTGTCAATTCTTGAAATGGAAATACCATAAGAATCATGGTGGTTCAGTTGTATATCTGACCCATATTTAAATGTATAAGTTATATTTATAATTTTCCTTCATTGATTCTGAAATTTTCTCTGGAGCTGAAACATTCTATAAAAAATTGCAGTACAAAAATCTGAAGATTTTAAGTACCCTGGGTGTTTTGGAATTGCTCATATATGAATGATTTTTGTTTGTCAACCGTCTGTTACAAAAGAGTACTCTCTGGAATTCCCTGATGATTGATAAGAATTTACATTATAGAACATTAAGTACTCTTCCCCAAATCTCTTTCATGTTACAATTTAGGCTTAGTTGAGTAAAAGAGTTACAGGCAAGACTGGACACATCGTATTATTCCAAAGATTCCAGTGATTCCCTTATGTGTGTGCTATGAAATCTTACTGGAGTTGATGGTGCTCACTGGGACTTTAGGTAGAGTCTGAGGTATGAAAATGTTTCGTTATATAATTCAATTAAATTTTATTGTTGAAATAATTCAAATCTACAGAGAAAGTTAGAAAATATATAATAAATATGGGATGCGATGTATGATTTAGATTTAACAGATATTATTTTGCCATGTTTCCTTAAGTTCATACCTTATTTTTATTTGAAAGAGATGAAACATTAAAGATCCCCACAAAACCTCATCCTTGTAACCCTTTTTTCTTTTGCCTCCTCAAAGGTAACCATTATTCTAGAGTTAGTTATATCCCCATGTGTGTTTTCATTCTTTTACTACGCATGGAATAGATTCATAAACAGTATGCAAAATTGTATTGTGTACTTTTAAACTTTACATAAATGGTATCACACTTTGTGTATCTTACTGCAACTGCCTTTTTCTCATGTGAGCTTGTGTTTTTGAGATATTAATGCATGCAACTTTAGTTCATACTCTTTCCAGTTGTATTACGTTTTATAGGAATAAACTACAATTTATCCATTTCCTTATGATGAATGCAGGAGGCATTTCCACATTTTTGCAGTTGTAAACAGTACTGCAGGGAAAGATCCTTGTACTTGCTTCCTTTGAGCAGTTGCATGGGAATTTCTTTAAGACAGATTTCTGGAAATAAAATTCATAACTCATAGGGCAAGTGCAACTTTAACTTTTCTAGATATTTCTACATAGTTCTCTGAAGTTGTTGTATAAATTTACACTCTCAGATCAACATGAAGGTTTATTTTCTCTCATATCCTCACCAACATGTGGGTGTTATCCATCTTAAATATTTGCCAGCCTGGGAGGGGTGAAACATGAACCCCTCTTTCTCTCATTTCCCTGCATAAAATAGCTGGTTAAGATTTGTTACTATGACACCAGAAGGTACAGTTACGTTCTCTTATTTCCTTGAGGATCTCAAGCAGAAGGAATTACATTTATCATGTTCCTAGGTTCATGATACAAAATCATTAATAGTCCATGCATGATCAGATTTTTATTTGCCTGTTTATTTATAAATAATGCCATGGACACCCTTGAACTTTTAAACCTCTCTCTTTGCATCATATAATCCTGAATTTTATTTTTATTTAAAAATATTTTTTAATGTTTATTTATTTTTGAGACACACACACACACACACACACACACACACACACACACACAGTGTGAGCGGGGGAGGAGCAGAGGGAGAGGGAGACACAGAATCTGAAACAGGCTCCAGGCTCCTAGCTGTCAACACAGAGCTCCACTTGGGTCTCGAACCCACAAACCACGAGATCATGACCTAAGCTGAAGTCGAACTCTTAACCAACTAAGCCACCAAAGCGCCCCGTATAACCCTGAATTTAAAAGTGTTTATCATTTCCTTGCTTTTTTAGGAATTGTGTATTTGTGTGTGTGTGTGTGTGTGTGTGTGTGTGTGTGCATGTGTGTGTTGTGTGTTTGCTTTTTGAACTTCACGAAGACAGTATCATATTCAGTGATTGTGGAGACTTTATTTTACTTAACATTATGTAAGCTTCATCCATGTTGTTGCAAGCAGTTTATAGTCTCATCATAATCACAGTCCATTGTGTGAAGAAAACATAGTTTTTAAAAAAAAATTTTTTTTAACGTTTATTTATTTTTGAGACAGAGAGAGACAGAGAATGAACAGGGGAGGGGCAGAGAGAGAGGGAGACACAGAATCTGAAACAGGCTCCAGGCTCTGAGCGGTCAGCACAGAGCCCGACGCGGGGCTCGAACTCACGGACCGTGAGATCATGACCTGAGCCGAAGTCGGACGCTTAACCGACCACGTCACCCAGGTGCCCCAAGAAAACATAGTTTTTAAAATATTCTCCAGCAAAAGGAATTTGAATTGTTTGTGATGTTTTGCTTTCTGATTGTTCTTATGGACATCTCATAGTGCACGTCTGTAAGCCTTTCTCTTAGCTAAATTGCTATGAGTCAAATTGGTGGGTTGTAAGGTGTGCAAATTGGCAGCTGTACTAATCTTTGAAAGCTTTTGTAAGACTCACTTGGAAAACCATGTTGATCTGTGTTACTTTGTTATGCTTTTGCAGCGTTCCAATTTCTTTAGTAGTTACAGTGCCATTCAGACATTTTGTCTTCACAGGTGAGTTTTGTTAAGTTGACTTTCTCGAAAAACTTGTCACCTAGGTTTTCATTAAGTTTGAATAAAGTTGTTGATAATAGTCACTTATTTTAAAATTTCAATTGCATTATTAGTATTCTGTCTTCTTTATTGTCCATATTATTTACGTATTCCCTGTCTCTTTTTATGCCTCAGTATTCCTGGAAGTTTGCTTTTATTTTGTCACCCTTCAAAGATCTGACTTTGGGTTTATGGAAGTTCACAATTACATGGTCCTATTCGATTTCATTATTTTAATGATCTTCTTTACTTTCTTTGGGCTTGTTGTTTGTTTCTAATTCTTTATATTAGACACTTTTTAATTTTGTAGCCTTCTTTTCCAACATGAGCTGTTAAGGCCATACATTCTCTTCAGTGAGGCCTTAACCCCTGTGTCTAAATTTAAATACAGCATTTTGGGGGTGCCTGGGTGGCGCAGTCGGTTAAGCGTCCGACTTCAGCCAAGTCACGATCTCGCGGTCCGTGAGTTCGAGCCCCGCGTCAGGCTCTGGGCTGATGGCTCGGAGCCTGGAGCCTGTTTCCGATTCTGTGTCTCCCTCTCTCTCTGCCCCTCCCCCGTTCATGCTCTGTCTCTCTCTGTCCCAAAACAAATATAAATAAAACGTTGAAAAAAAAAATAAATACAGCATTTTGATTTTTATTAATCTTTACGAAGTTTAAAATTTCATACCATGCATTTTGTGACCAATGAGTTCTTAATGGGGATTTTATTTTTTCCTGCTTTCAGCTTCTAACTTAATTTTGTTGTGGGCAGAGAACATGACCTGTATGATGCCTTTTATCTGAAAAGTTGTGGGGTTTGTTTTATGGCCTAGTGTGTGGTCAACTGTGGTAACCCTTTCACATGTATTCAAGAATAATGTGTTTTTCTTCTGACTCTATTTTGAATGAGACTATGTTAGCCTAGGGTGGGTGAGGAAGTTGGGTGAAGTTTCTTCATGTCTAGGCATAATGTAGGTAAATTGCAATCAAATTGTAGATTGTATACTTCTGAGATTGATGAGATAAACCTGGCCCAGATGTGGTGGTTTTGGCACTTACCCAGATTAGTTTACATGTAGAATTACTCAGGATTATTTAGGTCAGGTGAGGTCTGGAGAGTAGATGTCATGCTAACAGAAAGTCAGGGGGACCTCACTCATTTATATGTTATGTTCTGCAACCGGGCAACTAGAACCTCCACTGGTGCTGGAGAATATAGCTAAGATCTCTAAGGAATGTCTTGAGTATACTTGCTTCCTCCTCTATGCTTCAGGTAGGTAAACCTCATTTGATTCTTCCAAATGGTGCTGGAAGTGGCAAATTTCTTATTGCCATTTGTCAGTAAAGTAGTCATGTATCTAAGGTGGTACACATTTTCATGTTTCTTGCCAGTTAGATTTTCTTTTCTGTGTATAGTTTGATTAAATCATACCTTTGTTTTCCTTTTCTTATAGATTTGCACATATCTTTATATATTCTGAACTTGAAGTCTTTCTCTGATGGGGAATATAAAAGATCTTTCATATATGGCCTATTTCTACATTTATGAAGACTTTTACAGAAAAATTTCAACTCACTGTGGTAAATTTAGAAATCTTTTTCTTAATTTTTAAATAATTTTTGTAATTCTACAAATGTGATTGACAGCATACTGTGTGCTAGGTACCTGATCTTGGGTAGAGAGGAGTGAACACAATAAAGTCCCTACTCACATTTGAGCAGTGGTATAATTTCTATGATGACAAATAAAGCAGGGTAATAATATAGAGAATATCAAGCATCAAGTATGAGGACTAGTACTCTACATCTGGTGGACAAAGATGGCCTTAACGATAAGGTGACATTAGAGCAGAGAACTTATTAGGTGAGAAAACAAGTCATGTAGATATCTGTATTGTGTAAGAAATCTGTCACTAACTGGTGATACAAAATTTACTTCTATATATTCTTATAAAAAAGATATATATTTTAAATTTGCTTTTCATTATTTAGGGATATATCTGTCTAAAGTGTGTGTGTGTGTGTGTGTGTGTGTGTGTGTGTGTGTGTGGTGTGAGGTAGGGGTATCATTTAAACTTTTTCTGCATGGACATCTTTTCCTACACTGTGCCTTAAATAGGCCACTCTGTCTCCGCTCTTCTGTAATGCTGGCTGCCATATGCCAGTAGCTCCATATATAATTAAGTCTTTTTTATAAACTCTTTGTTCTCTTCCATTGGTCTACTTATTATTATTATTTTTTTTGGAACTAACATCACATGAATCGAATTACCTTGTTATTATAATAAGTCATGATTTCCAGTTGGTTGAATCCTCTTCTTACTAACACTTTTGTTGATTGTTCACTAGATGGAAACAATATATTTTTCCATATATTAGCTTATTTAGTTCTCTGCCGCAGAGCCATCATTTAGCAAGTTTCAATTAATGATACTATTTAAAAGAGTATATTTTATAATTCTTTATGCTTAGAAATGTAAACTTTTTATATAATGATTTCCTATACAGCAACCTTACTAAAACATTTGTCTTACTTTTAATATATTTATTGGTAGGTTCTCTTGGGCTTTCTATTTAGATAATAATGTCATCTGTGAATAACAAAGATTTAAAAAAAAAAAATTCTTATACTTTTAATTTCTTTTTCTGTCCTTTTCTTGTTGGTTAGGAATTCCAATAAAACATTGAATAGAATATGTATGTGTTTATTTTACTATATATGCATATGTAAATATAACATATATAAAGGAAATGAAATTTATAATTTTTAGCATCCACTAATTACATAATTTAATAATTGCACTGATTTTTCATTGTTAAACTAACTTTATATTACTGAGATAGCATGGCTTGATTATTATGAATTATTAAATACATTGTTGACTATAGTTTAATAATATTTTTATGATTAATGTGAATACTTTAGCATGCACTTACCTGTTTCAAGTAAAACTGGACTCTCACGTTCTTTATTTTCACTGTCTATTTTTTGATATCAAGACTACACTAACTTATAAGAAGAGTTGAGATTTTTTTTCTCTTTTGCTACTTTGGGTAACAGTTTGCTTAAGACAGAAAATGTGTTCTTTGTAGATTTTCCTACAAAATTACCTTTATATTTTCTATTCATTTCTCATATATGAGTTTTTAAGCTGTTAATTAGATTCTAACTCTTAAAGAGGTCAAAATTTCTATTCCTGAGTCATTTTGGTAATATTATAAATAATATTTGGAAACATAATTCAAGATCATGTGAATATTCTCTTTTTCAACACGGTTTCACCCAGTGGTGATCTTTATCTGAATCAATTATTGCATTGAATTGCAAAATAATTGATTTTCTAATTCTTCACCCTTTTTACATATTTTAGCTGTGAGTTATTAAAGAAAAACTTTCCTTTTTTTCTCCTCCCTCTTCTCTCTTTCTCTCCTAGGAAAGCTATACCATCATTTTTTTTAATGATTTAAAAATTATTTAAAAATGTATTTTTCCTTGCCATCATTATATTTGCTGATGCTCAAATTATTCCAAGTTTGGCAAATAAGAGCTGCTTCAAGAAAGCTTCTCTTTTTGATCAGCTCTACTTATCATTGAATACATCCTTGATTTATGGAACTGCATTTCTCTCAATATGAGTAAGCTTGAGCATCTTTTCATATGTATGGAGGCATTTGTATTTCCTTTTCTGTGAGTAATTTATTAATAGCCTTTGCTAATTTTCTGTTGCATTGGATATCTTATTTTCCTATTGATTTGTATAAAATTATTAAGTTTAAAGAGATTAGATCTTTAGCTGTAATATTAAATATATCATCCCCATTTTAGTTTTTGACTTTTTGATTTTTTTGTGACATGGATTTTAAAATTTGTATCTTCTTAATATCATCATTTTATGGCTTCTGAATTCTGTGTCAGTTAGATAAACTTTCTGCACTCTTAGATTCTATAGAAATTATACTATGTTTTGTTACAAGACTTCTGTGATTTCATTTTTACATTCACATACACCCTGGGACTATTAGGATTTTATTTCTGTTTATGGTGTGTAGAACTGATTCAACTTTATGTTTTTCTAAATAGATATCTAGCTTTCTTTGCATCATTATTGAATTGTTCATATTTTCATCTCTGGTTTGAGATGACGTTTTTATCATGTGATAAAGCTCTGAATGTATTTAGGACAATTTCTGTGTTTTATATTCTGTTCTATCACTGTATTTTTAAAGTACTAATGCCTCAATTTTTTAAATTTATTTATTTATTTTGAGAGGGACAGAGAGGGAGAGAAAATCTCAATATCTTTTTATTTGATCAAGCTGATTTTTTTAAATATAGGTTTTACCAATTTCTTGTTAATTTCATTATTTGGTTTTAAACTCGTTATTATAAATGACATAAGTACTTTGGTTATTTTATAAAATTGTTTACATATATACATATATATGAAATCTGCTTTTCTATGGATTTATTTTTGTTCATTAC
Organism: Prionailurus bengalensis; assembly: GCF_016509475.1. NCBI lineage: Eukaryota > Metazoa > Chordata > Mammalia > Carnivora > Felidae > Prionailurus > Prionailurus bengalensis. The sequence goes on from NC_057344.1 coordinate 87,995,954, forward strand.
CTTACATGTACTTTGATTATAGTACGGATTTTTCATTGTTGTTGTTAAACATTTTGTTTTTTCCAGTAATTATAAAATAGTGAGAAATTTTCCTTTTGATTTTTCGTGTTTTTAATGTATGAGTTCTTTTTTCTTATCTAATTGCAGTGGCTAGTACCAAACAGATAATGTTAAATGATAACAGTGACAGTGAATTTCTTTGTTTTATTCCTGACATTAAGGGGAATGCTTCTAGTGTTCTCAAATACCAAAGAGTTTGTGCAAGGCAGTGCATCCCTTTCCAACTGGTTTTATCCCAGTTCATCTCAAATGAAAGTCTTAGTAATTGCAATACAGCAGCCTGATAGGGGCTATTAGGACTCTACTTGCCACTAGTCTTGGGGTCCTTACTGCCATTTGACAGGTGAGTGAGTAAACTACAAATCTCTTTCTTAGAGTTTGCATTATAGACTACTTTCAATACCCACCATCTTAGGTCAGATTCTCCATAAAAATACTGTAAGATAAAGAATCATATGCAAGTGATCTACTAAAGAATGTTTTAATGACTACTTGTAAGGGAATACAGAAAGCAGGTCAGAGAGAGAAAAGAAAACAAAGATACAATTTCATGTAAAGTTCCAGCCTGATCCTACAGGAAGAACTCTTAAGACTCTTAAATAACTTCTCTAAGAAAGGATTACTTATTTTTTGAAATTTTGGTAGGTTTTACATGTAAAACAAAGGCCTAGTTTTTTCATTTTTGTTTGTTTTTTATTTTTTTTCTTTTTTTTTTTGAGTCAAGTGTATCCTTGAGTACCACTTTTAATTGTTATTCATTTTTTCAATTTTTTTATTTACTCAATTTTTATATTTTTTCTAGTGCCATTTCAGAGTCCAATATTTGTTTTCCAGAAATATGTCCATTTATACTAGGTTTTCATATTATTTGGCACATAGTAATTATATCTCTTTATTACATAAAAACTCTCTAGTTCTCTAAGATAGTTTCTCTTTTTCATTATAGATTTAATTAATTCCCTAATTTTTCCTTGCTCACTTTTGTTAGACTTTTATCTGTATTAGTTTTTACAAATAATTAAAATTTGCTGGTGGAAATGTTTCCTATTACCTTTTTATTCTTACGTCCCTGCCTCCTAGAATTATCATTTTTCTTCTTTGAATATAGTCTTTTTCTCTCAAATTTTGTGTTGGATAATTGGCTTATTTGCCTAAATCTTTCTTTTTAATTTTTAAAATTTTATTTTTTATTAAAATTTTTTTCATGTTTATTTATTTTTAAGAAAGAGAGACAGAGTGTGATCAGGGGAGGGGCAGAGAGAGAGGGAGACAAAGAATCCAAAGCAGGCTCCAGGCTCTGAGCTATCAGCATACAGGCTGACATAGGGCTTGAACCCATGAACCGAGAGATCATGACCTAAGCTGAAGTCAGATGCTTAACTGACTGAGCCTCCCAGGCACCCTTAATTTTTAAAAATTTTTAAACATTTTAATTCCAGTATAGTTAACATACAGTATTGTATTACTTGTAGGTATACAATATAGTGATCCAATAATTCCATACATTACTCAGTGTTCATCCTGGTAAGTGTAATCCCTTTCACCTATTTCACCCATCCCCCCTTCCACCTCCCCTATGGTAATAAGTTTGTTCTGTATAGTTAGGAGTCTGGTTTTTAGCCTCTTTTTTCTTTCTTCCATTGTTTTGTTTCTTAAATTCTGTATATGAGTGAAATCATCTGGTATTTGTCATTCTCTTATTTCACATGGCATAATACTCTCCAGATCCATCCCATGGTGTTGCAAATGGCCCAATTTCATTCTTTTTTATGGCTGAATAATATTCCATTGTGTGTACATATTATCTCTTCTTTATCCGTCTGCTGATGGGCACTTGGGTTGCTTCCATAATTTGGTTAATGTAAATAATGCTGCAATAAACATAGAGATCCATATATCTTTTTTGGATTAGTGTTTTCATATTCTTTTTCAAAATTTTTAAAAAATATTTATTTATTTTTGAGAGAGAGAGACAGACACAGTATGAGTAGGGGAAGTGCAGAGAGAGAAGGAGACACAGAATCCAAAGCAGGCTCCAGGCCCTGAGCTGTGGAGCACTGAGCCCAACCTGGGGCTCGAACTCATGGACCATGAGATCATGACCTGAACTGAAGCCGGACGCTCAACCGACTGAGCCACCCAGGCACCCCTAGTGTATTCATATTCTTTGAGTTAATACCCAGTAGTGGAATTACTGGATCATATGGTAATTCTATTTTTAATTTTTTAAGGAACCTCCATACTGTTTTCCACAGTGGCTGTGCAAATTTGCATTCCCACTAACAGTGAATGATAGTTTCTTAATATTTTGATTAATGCAACTTACAGCTTTAAATTTTCTTCTTATAATTTTTTTACTGAGTCTCACAAATTTGAACATATATCTATTATTTAATTTTAAGTATTTTGTGATTTTTTCTTATGTTTCTTCTTTAATGTAATGATAAATTGATAATATATATACACACACATATAATGTAAAGATAAATTGATAATATATATATACACACACATATAATACACACACATATATATGCGTGTGTGTGTGTATATATTTTTTTAATTTCCAGACATGCAAGATGTATTTTTTTTAGTTTTATAATTGTTATTTTTAATTTTGTTGCATTATGGCAAGGGTGTATAGTATGCATGTTAATTCTTTGGAACTTATTAGGATTTCCCATGTATCTTAGACATGGTTTTTTTTATGAAAGCTTTATATATACTTCAAAATGGTTGTATTTTCTATTTTGTGGACAGGAAGTTCTCTATAGAGATACTGTCCTAAGGTTGTTAATCATATTCTTCATATTTTCTGTAGTTTTGCTTATTTGTTTGCTTGGTCTGCTTTTGAGAGGATATCATAAAATTTCAACTAAAATGTTTGTTTTAATAAATTGAATTTTTATATAAATAAAGTACAAAAATATATGTGTACAGTCCAGTGAATTATCTCAAAGTTAAAAAATGAATGTAATCACTCCACAGGTTGTTAAGTAGCACATTACCAGGACCCTAGAACTGCTTTTGTGCCCTCTCTCAATCACTAGAATCCACTTATCTCCAAAGAAAACCATAAGAGTTCTTACCCATAGAGTCATTTGCTTGTTTTTAAATAGTAAATTAAGTCATATAGTATGTATCTTATTTTGCATGTCTCCTAACATTATGTGAGAGTTATCTATATTGTTGTACACAGCCATTGTTCCTCTTTTATTGTTGTCTTGTATTTTGCTGAATAAGTAAAGGGATACATCTATTCATTCTACCCTTTATGGACATTGGTGTTATTTTCATTATTGGCTATTATAAATAAAGCTACTATGAATATTTTCATCTATGTCTTTTTGCACATGGATATCCTGAATTTGGGAAATGGAATTTATTGGTCAAAGAATACGTGTATGTTTAACTTTAGTAGATTATACTAAACGATTTTGCATAATGAATGCAACAGTTTGTACTCCCACCAGCAGAGTGTTGCACCACACTCTTAACACTCTGGCTATTGTCACTCTTTCTTATGTGAGCCACTATGATGATAGGAATTAATATCACATTGTGATTTTAGTTTTAATTCCCCTAATGAGTAGTATGGTTTTGCAGTTGTTTTAAAAATACATTGAACGGGGCGCCTGGGTGGCGCAGTCGGTTAAGCGTCCGACTTCAGCCAGGTCACGATCTCGCGGTCCGTGAGTTCGAGCCCCGCGTCGGGCTCTGGGCTGATGGCTCGGAGCCTGGAGCCTGTTTCTGATTCTGTGTCTCCCTCTCTCTGCCCCTCCCCCGTTCATGCTCTGTCTCTCTCTGTCCCAAAAATAAATAAAAATGTTAAAAAAAAAATACATTGACCATTTTATCAACTGTCTGTTCATGTTTCTTGCCCATTTTCTATTGGGTTGTCTGTCTTTTCCCTATCAATTTGTAGGAATTTATTATTTATTCTGAACATGAGATCTTTGCCAGTTGCAAATACTTTCTCTTATTTTGTGGTTTGCTTTTGTAATCATTTAATCATGTCTTTTGATGAGCTGAAATTCTTAATTTTACTACATTTAAATATATCTTTCTTTTATGATTAGTACTTTGTATGTCCCTTTTAAGAAATCCCTGCTTACACCCATTGAAGAATATGTTTTATATTTTCTTTTAGATCAGCAGTGTCTATTAGAACTATAATGTGAGCAAGAAATTTATACCACATATATATATTTTTAATTTTAAGTAGCCACATTAACAAATAGAATGAAACAGGTGAAATTAATATGAATAATACAATTATTAAGGAGATTATTTTGTTCTTTTTTTAAAAACAAGATATAAAATTCTAGTGGATATTTTACACTTACAGCACATCCCAGTTGGACTAGCCACATTTCCGATGCTGATAACCACATGTGTCTAATGACTATCATATATTATATACCAGCCCAGTTTAGAAGCTTTAATGATACGCCATTTACATTTAGCTACACCATTCCTGTTGCTGTGTGTGTGTGTGTGTGTGTGTGTGTGTGTGTGTGTGTGTGTGATGAAGTAGCTTATCTAACAAGGAAACTATGTAGCTTATAGGATTGAAGAAAGATCTTCAGGATCTAGAGCCAATCTGGGTCCCTTAGGAACTATACCTGGCCTTGATGATGCTGGGATTTTGTAAGTGTCTCTTATCTCTGCATATTCTCTTTTATGTCATGAGGATTTACTAAACATGGCAGGACACATGGCCACCAGTTGTTCTGGGTCACATCTTTACAACTTTCAATAGTTGAAAAAAGATAAATCTAATTTTGTTTAATAATATCCTGGCTCAGGTCACATTCCTAAACCCTCTAGCCAGGAAGGGTATTTTTTTAACTTTTTTTTTAACGTTTATTTATTATTGAGACACAGAAAGAGAGAGAGACAGAGCATGAGCATGGGAGGGGCACAGAGAGGAGGAGGCACAGAATCTGAAGTAGGCTCCAGGTTCTGAGCTGTCAGCACAGAGCCCCACGTGGGGCTCGAACTCACACACCACGAGATCATGACCTAAGCCAAAGTAGGACGTTTAAGTGACTGAGCCACCCAGGCGCCCCTAGGATTATTTTTTGCCAAGTCATTACGTGTCCATATTTATAATCATGAGACAGAAATTATTACCAGAAAAGGGAAGCTACCACAGTATATCACATCTGCTTCTTATATAAGATAATTTAGAGATCTGGGGTTATCCATTGTATACAAAAAGCACTAAATAAATATTTGTAAATAGGGATAACCTGGGATAACCTCCTGATTTGACAGGAATGCTTAAAATAAGGACTGAAGCAGGTGGAAGAATATAAATGCATTTGCTTGGAATTCGTTTTTATGATACACACATATTTGAAGACTATAAATTTTTAGTTTATAAGTTTAGGACTGTTGATTATAAGGGTTTGTTAATATTGAAGATAACTTAAAATTTACTGTGTAACCTGAATTTTCTGCAAATTTGTGGGTGGCTGGATGAGGTATGCTCATGTCTGCAGCTTTGCAGAATTTTTGAATATGACTTTCTTACATGACAGTAATAATCCTTTTGGCCATTAGTCTGACTTCAAGTTTTCTCTGTACATATGTTTAAAATACTGAAAAGGAGGAGAATGTTATTTAATATTGAAAAAAACATTTTTTTCTTCTTTTAGAATTTGTCGAACTTCCTGTCTCAGTGGGATCTTAGTCTCAGCTTTTTAATTCAGTCATTTAGCACAAAATTTAAAATTGAAGTGTGGTTTGGTGTGAGGTACAGATAAAAAGTTATTCCCTGGGATTTCCAGTGTTCTACTTGTAAGTCCTATTTCTTCAGCACTAATCTATTCTCCTTTTGGGGAAACAAAAAAGCCTCTCCCTTCACTTGTGTGAGGGGAAAAAAGGTAGGGAGGAGGAGGAGGAGGAGGAGGAGGAGGAGGAGGAGGAGGAGGAGGAGGAGGAGAATTTTCCTTTAGCTGTCTCTTTTAGGGATATCAACAAGGTTAAATGAGGGAAACTACCCATTTTGACTTTATGAAAGGCATAACGACAGGGAAAAACTATTTGGGCTGTATAAAAACCCTGACTTGGGATACCTAAAGCAAATTATATAGGAATTAGGTGGAAAATATGAAAAGGAAATGATACGGCTGCCTTCTTTCTCCACGCTGCTTTCCTAGTGGCTATTTCTTTCTTGCATCCTCTGGACCTCCCACCCACCTCATCCCCCACCTCTTGCACACAAGTTTTTTTGTTTGTTATTCTTGTTCAGACATTTCGAAGTATATTTGATGGTGTTTGTAAACGTAGCTTCAGGATAATGATAAGGTCAAATTCTTCCCACTGCATCTAAAACCACCTACAACCACAGCCAAAAGTTGACATCTAGAATGAAATCTGGCCATTTGCAACAATATGGACAGAACTGGAGGGTATTATGCTAAGCAAATTAAGTCGGTCAGAGAAAGACAGATACCACATGATTTCACTCATATGTGGAATTTGAGAAACTTGACGGATGATCATAGGGGAAGGTAGAATTCCTTTTCTGTTGGTATTTGTTTTAGGGACACTAGATTCAGAAAGTTAGTAGGGTTTTAAAGTGTTTTGCCTTTCTTACCATTTTAAGTAAACATTTTAATCTTAGCTTATATTTCCAATTCATTTTAAATTTATAATCATGATATAACAATACTTCATACATGTTAGAAAAAAAATCATACCTAATAGCATCACCTTCCCAAACTATTATTCTGTGTGTTCTTTTTTAAGTTTTTGCTATATGCATAGTTTTATGTCATTGTAACTACTGCTTAATTTTAAAATTACTTTTTTTTTTTTTTGGTAATTCAATGAAACAACATGCAAATGAAGAATATGTATCTTTTACTTTAGGACAACACCTAGAGCTGATGAGAATCAGAAAACAGCTGTTTTCTGGAGTCACTGTGATTTTTAAGTTTGTCACACTCAGGTAGTGACTTTAAATACAAGTTTACTACTGGTAGCAAGAAATAATTTTTCTCTTTTAATGTTGAATAAGTCTCACAGTGGTATGTCTGACAGCAACCATACAGAATCAGTCTCGCTTGACTGTATTGTTCAGAAACCCAAAGTAAAAAAAAAAAAATAAGCAGAAAACATGAAATCTCAAAATGTTTTTGTTATAAAGAATGCAGCTTTGGGTTATGCTCTATTATCAAAACAGCTGCGCGTGACATGTCTTTATACGTAAGTTAAAAAAGAAACTCCTCGCAAAGCAGTGATCATTTCCTGTTTCATTTTTCATTTTCTTTTCGCGCGAAGAGCTTTTGTCCCTCACTAGGAGTTGCTTTAAATCTCTGGGAAGGTCTGTTCCGAATTTACTCCTCCTGGATTGGTTAAGATCCCTTTTAAGTGTGTGCTTTGTTCTCTGAAAAGCTGAGGTCAGTTGAGCAACATGCTGCTAATGTTTGGGGGAAAAAAAAAGAGCTGAGTAATGCTGGAGCCTTCTCATGTGGCTGATGCAAACCTGGAGAATTTGCATCATCATTAAGCTGGAATAAGTTGGTGTGACAGGCAGGAGCTTAAATACCAGCCCATGAGGAAGCTGAGCTGGTCTGTAATGATAGGGCGGCAGCAGCAGCAGCAGCCGCAGAGGTAGAGTCGGAGGTGGTGGAGGAGCGAGAGCACCATGAACACACAGGTGTTTCTGAGCAGTAATCAGAGAGCTGGGAAGGAGAAAAAGGCACCTTTGAGTTTTTTACCTGTGAACACAATAGCCCTGAGAGAGACAATCTGAAAGCAAAGAGGAAGAGATTTGGTCAGTCACACCAAGAGAGACCAAAGTGGAAAGTTTTGGGTTTTGTTCTTGTTTTTGTTTGGTTTTGTTTGGTTTTGTTTTTTGTTTTTTGTTTTTTTTTTTTTCTCCTGTGTTTCCTTTTTCCCCGCGTGTCACTACAATGGTCAGAAAGCCCGTTGTGTCCACCATCTCCAGTGGAGGTTACCTGCAGGGGAATGTTAATGGGAAGCTGCCTTCTTTGGGTGGCAAGGAGCCACCTGGGCAGGAGAAAGTGGTGCTGAAGAAGAAAATCACTTTGCTGAGGGGCATCTCCATCATCATTGGCACGATCATTGGAGCAGGAATCTTCATCTCTCCTAAGGGCGTGCTCCAGAACACGGGCAGCGTGGGCATGTCTCTGATTATCTGGACAGTCTGTGGGGTCCTGTCTCTGTTTGGTGAGTGCAGCTTCTTCTCTGGGGGGGTATGTCTGTGGAGCCGGGCAGTTTGCTCTCTGGGAAAGCAAAGAGTACTTTTTAAGGAGTGAATGAATGGCAAAGGCTACGCCAGAGGCTCTGATTCTTGTTGAAGTATGCGAACTACCCAAACACAGCGTCCACTGTTGGCAGGATCCTGCATTCCACCGACTTGCTTCCACAGCCCCTACTCTCTTCCCCTGACTCCGGCAGACTCCTTTCTGACTTTTCCCTGTGGCCATGAGAGCAAAGGCTCACTTTGATGACCCGGGAAAATAGATGCGAGCTTTCTGTACCGGGCAGTTGTTCTCAGTGACTTGTGTTTGAGGGATCTTGGCAGCTGGCCCGCCGAATGAAACACCTGTGAAGTGAAACCCGGCATGGCCTATTTAGACACAGAGCTTAGTATTCAGCAGAAGTTTGACGGTGTTTTGATTGGCAAAATAAACCGTGGGTGGGGGTGGGGGGGGGGGAGAAGGCAGTCGTCTTCTTTTTAATTTTTTAACTTGGCGTGCTTGTCCATTGCTGCTATTATTTCAAAAGTCCTTGCCGTGGAAACACGTGTGGTGACACATAACTCAATTCCTGTGATAAGTGGGAATATTGCAAGGGTCTGAGCGCATTTCAAAGTTTTTCAATCTCTCGTCTCTCCCTGTCACCCCTAAATGTTTGCAACATGAAGAGTAAAACCGGTACTGGGTGCTAGTGTGCTGTGCTTGCCCAGATCTACTTTCTTCATTTATAGTTCAGTGGGTCTTCGCGGACGTAGATAACTTGCCCGCCGGTTCACTGAGTTACCCTGCACAGAACTAGCAGTAGAAGGATGACTATTCATTTTGCTTCAAGTTCTAGATCTCTTTTGTTGATTTGATATTGCCAGCAAAGAGGTAATAGATACCTTTCGCGGGGTGCGCAAGTTACTAGAAAGCTACCTGAGTTCCTTACGAAGGTGACAAAAGCTGGCCAGTGGTCAAAAAAAATAAAATTTTATCTACACTATGGGGGAAAATGTCCAAGATGCATCTGCTCTTTCGTGGCAACCAGTATGTTTTAATTCCAAAAGGCCCTGCTCTTTAAAGGTACTAACAGAAAGCTTTGTCCTAACTCTAGGACTAAGTACTAACTCTTGGTCCTACATGTACCAATCCATTCATTCTTAAGGCCTTGTGGTGTTTTAGTGCATTGGGTTGGGGATTCATCTAGAGAAGTCAGATTTCCAACAGGAAGAAGTAAAATTCATTAAAACAACGCTGTGGTATAGAAAGATGTGTAGAAGAATTATTTTAGGCTTTTAAAAAGAGTTGGTGGTATTCTGTATGGTTCTGGCATGTACATTTATAGACAAAGAGAAACCTATTCATTGCTCTTCTTAACTGACTTTGTGCACCCTCAGTCTTTACTCTTCTACAAGTACTTGTAAATTGAGAATAAATCAATGTCTGATAGGAAAAACCATAGCCAATTTCCTGGACTTTTCATACTTCTATACATGCAGCTCCCACTATGTGATTCGATTTTTATACATAATAAAAGGTTATTCACAGATAGTAAAATGAATTGCTGTGAGGATTGAACTAGTTAAAATGCTATTCCACTAGGAAAATATGGTTCTGCGTAAGTATATCAACTCAAGCAGAAGCTCAGGTAAAAAAAAAAAAAATGTTAAAAGGACTAGCTCAGGTTACATTTGAGTTGATATTCTTTGATTACTAATCCCAGGGAGCATGCTCCTGTATTAATCTTCTTATCTGTATTTACATTTTATTTGTCACTTAAGTTCCTAGGAGCTTTTTGACAGGAGTGCCTTCCTAACAGGAAGCAAAGCAAAATGTAAGGAAAACAAATACTTTCTCTTAGAACTCTAGAACTCGGTGACTACGAGTAAAGAATCTGTATATTTGGTTTACAATTTTTTTAAAGCCGGGGTCAATACATGGATTTTTACATCTTGTTTTGAACTTTTTTCATCTGGGTAAAATGGTTATGGAGCTTGAGACTTTTAAATGAAAATCTCATTCCTCCCGAACTCAATTTAAACCTAGGGCAACCTTCCTGGAGTTTCAGCAAAGCAGACACAGGTCTAGGTATTGATTGTCTGGCAATAAATTCTGAGGTACTTAAGACTTTCCAATAACATTTTATATGGGAAGCTCTTTTATACAGGCTACCAACATGGGGACTGGTTTCCAACAGAGTGGATTGCAACCAGTTACAATTAGTTACAAATAGGCAAACTATATTAGTGGTCCTCAAATATTAATCTGCAGACTAGGTGTTTTAAAATCATCTGTATAGGGGTGCCTGGGTGGCTCATTTGGTTAAGCATCTGACTCTTGACTTCAGCTCAGGTCATGATCTCATGGTTCATGAGTTCAAGCCCAGCATGGGAGTCTCCTTGGGATTCTGTCTCTCTCTCTGCTTCTCCCCTGCTTTCTCTCTCTCTCTCTCAAAATAAATAAAAAACTTAAAAAAATAATAAAATCATCTGTACAAAATTTAAAATAATAGACTTGTTTGGCTCTCTCTGTTGGAGAGTTTGGACTGACTTGGTAGCGAACAAATTGTAGGGTATGGCCTTAGATTCTGTTTTCGTGTGTATGCTTTTGTGTGTGTGGAAATTTACTCTCAGGTGATTCTGATACAGAGCTAGGTTTGGGAATAGGATCAACGATACTAAGATATAACTGAATATCCAAATTTTATACATGTTGACAATTCTGCATGAAGCTTTACTATAATAATTTCCCACACTTCTAGTCTCTGAAGTAGTTCAAGCAAAAATTTGTGTTACATTTGAGTACTTTGCAGAATGAATAGAATTTTTCACGTAGTACCAAGATGTATTTTTCATTTTCTTGGTAGTTCATTGCTCAAATTAATAGGCGTATTTCATGAGGTATTCTCAATGTATCAGGCCCAGTACTGTCCTTGGAGCCCAATATCGCATTTATAAACACAACTCCCTTATGAGGTAAGAATTGAGATCTCCATTTTATAGATAAAGAAACTTACATTTGGGGAGGTTACATAACTTGCTCAAGCCCATGTGGATTGCATTGCTAAATGTTAAGATGGCTAAATGTTTATAATTAATTTTACCTAATATATATATAAGTTATAGCATCTCTTTTTAAACAGTATGTTCTTTTAACTACTCAAAAGTGTAGTTTTCAAAAAATATCCAAGAAAATCTTTTCTAGAAATAGAATATTGGAGTCAAAATTCATTTTCTTGACAAATCATATCCTACAAATTAAATGAAGTCTTGCAAGGCCAAGTGTCTATACTTTTCTGAAGCACAAATAAATTTTGTTAATTTTGATGTGCAACAGAAATACTATTTATTAAAAGGATTCTTAATATAATAAGGTCAATTTGGGATAATTCCTTGTCTTGGTGTGTAGTTCCTTTAAAAATAGGTTGGTATTATTGGCATCTATCTTCTCTTTTTCTCAGGTTTGAGATTCATAATTCTTCATATGATATTATTTTAGAAGTTTGCTTTACCATTTCAAATAAAATTACATTGTTTGAACAGAATGAACTAGATCTCAACCATGCGGAAGTTAGAAAAGGAATTTGATGGCCCCTAACAATCAGATGACTGTTACTTCTCTTGAAATAAACACCTCACTCAGACCAAAGGATGTAGTAACATGTTACCTAAACATAAATATTGTTTACAACTCTACCTTCGGATGACTAATTAATATTTTAATTTTGTACCTTTTTTATTATGAATACTTCACAGGAGCCTTGTCCTATGCTGAACTGGGAACAAGTATAAAGAAATCTGGTGGTCATTATACATACATTCTGGAAGTCTTTGGCCCATTACCAGCTTTCGTACGAGTCTGGGTGGAACTGCTCATAATACGGTGAGAGCATAGATAAGAAAACAGTTAAAGAAAAATAAATCCATTCATTACACCCTTCTTTAAATCATCTTAATTGTTTTTAACTGATTAGAAATATGTGTGTCATGTGACTATATTGTAAACATGTCTATTTCAGGATGTGAAATCTATGATAAGATACCTCTCTCAATGTTTTTAATGCAGTTTTCTCACTGGCAATAGTTCTCCGTTCCTGCCAAACTTTTAAAGTGTCTGATTTTCTTTAATATTCAATTATCTTCTGACATTTCTAGAAAGTATGTTGACTCGAAAGGATATGAAGCATCAAAATCCACCTTGATAAATCATGCGTTTTGACTGGCCAGACAAAATTAAATGTTATGCTAGTAGGTGGAGTTTTTCTTCTTGTAGATTCCATTGTCTTTTAACTTTCCTCAATTGTCGTGACTAGGAAACTTCTGTGCCTAACAACCTAGTGTGTCACTGAGTTTTATACTTTGCACACAAAAATGACTTGACATGAATGACTCATTTCCTCTTGTTAAGCAAATCAGCCAACTATAGTTGCCAAAAAAAAAAAAAATGTTTTATTGCTGTAAAAAATTGTCTTCGTTTAAAATCCAAACAAATATTGCTAAGTCACTCTGAATAGCAAATTTCCTTTCACATTGTGGGAAACCTGTGATGTCATGTGTACAGTTTAGAGTAACACGCTTCCTTAAGGTAACTGCTGCCATAAGATGTAACTTACACATCCTGATTGTAGAGCTTAATGGTAATAACTGGAGAAACTTGTTCTTATTGTAAACTTAATCAGACATACACAGCTGAGAGCGCCAGTGAGCTTTTATCCTAATATTTGGGGCATAAGTGGCAAATGCAGAGCTAATAAGTATCAATTTAACACTAGCCATGATTTTTATAGTCATAGGCATTTATTTTTTAACAAAGAGCTTAGATTGGTATTTACTTCTCTGTTAAGTCTGTTCTCATTTTAGACAATTCTGCATTATTTCAAACCTGTTGTAACGAAAATAATGTTAAAGAAGTATTTTGTTCCTTTTCTAAAGTCTGGGATTTGCTTAGGATGTACCTTCTGCTCTTTTTTGATTTATCTGAATATTACTCTTCAAAGGTTAGCCTAAATCTTACCTTTTCCACAGTTAATTTCCTGGTTACCCTAGTTTCTATTTCTTTTCTCTCTTAATTCTTCTGAAAAAAATTCAGTCTCCCATTTTTATTTGGCATTCAACATATCTTGTGTTCTTACTTAATATGTCAGGTGTCTTTTTTTTTAATTTTTTTAAACGTTTATTTATTTTTGAGACAGAGAGAGACAGAGCATGAACGGGGGAGGGTCAGAGAGAGAGGGAGACACAGAATCTGAAACAGGCTCCAGGCTCTGAGCAGTCAACACAGAGCCCGACACGGGGCTGGAACTCACATACCGTGAGATCGTGACCTGAGCCGAAGTCAGATGCTTAACCGACTGAGCCACCCAGGGGCCCCAATATGTCAGGTGTCTATGTTCTATTTACCCATTAGAACTACAGGCATTTTAAGTGCATAAGACCAAGCCTCACACTTTTGAAACCATTATATTTCTTAATCAGTGTCCTGAGCATTACAGACAGTAAATTCTTTTTGAACAACAATATTAAATTCTTTTTGAAGAATTTAATTGTTTTTGACTGAAAGTTTAAGGTTACAATATTTTGGATTTGACATTCTCAGCATTCAAATGAAGACACTTGGGGCACCTGGGTGGCTCAGTCGGTTGAGCATCTGACTTCAGCTCAGGTCATGATCTCACAGCTCACGAGTTCCAGCACTTTGTTGGGCTCTCTACTCTCAGCAGGGAGCCCACTTCTGATCTTCTGTCTCCCTCTCTCTACCCCCTCCCTTGCTCTCTCTCTCTCAAAAATAAATAAGCATTAAGTGAGGACACTACTTATTCAGGGTGCTGGGCTGTTAGGATGGTGGGCTTTGGAGCCTGATATAGCTGCACCTGAATCCCTCTTCAGCTAGGTATATGTGGCATGGCTTTAGCTAATTACTGGGCATTTTGATGAATGTGATAATTGTGTTCACAATAGCACAGATACAGTGTTCATTCACTTATTTATTCATTCCTTAAACAGCTACTGAATGGTGAATGGTAAGTTAAAGAGACTGTAAATGGAATGACCCACAATTCTTGCTCCCAGGTAGCTCATAATCAAGTGTTATTTACATTGCAAGACAGCTGCTTCATGGGGTGTGTGTGTATGTGTGTGTGTGTGTGTGTGTGTGTGTGTGTGTGTGTGTATGTACTGACAGAGGAAATTATCCAGATATACTCTAGAAGCTTTTTTTAAAGGGTTCATATATTCCTTTGTAATAAGAGACTCCCATTGCCTGGTTGGTCTTCTAAATAAACAGAGTAATGAATGACTTGTGGAGTGACAAGATACCTAGGTACTTTAATATTTCTCATCTGCTCATAACACCCAGGATGCCTAAATACTTAAAATTTTGCTTCAGGGTAAGTCACTCTTGTCAGAAATAATCTGTAGAACACAGATTTCAAGAAAATAAATACCATATATCAGTACATAGCAGGGTCATTAGATGATTGAATTCACACATTAACCATATATTCAATGTTTATTTGGTTTCTACTTACGATAGATACTATACTAAACACTGGCAAATAATGGTGACTAAGATGGACACAGTCTTGAACTCATGATCCTCAGTGTCATGCTAGGGAAAGAGTTATCAATCAAGAAATCGCATAGTGAAGATAAAGTTGCTACTGTGATCAGCACTATGAAAGGGAAGCCATGGGCCTTCGTAAGGGAGTATACTCAGAGACCTCTCACCCAACCAGAAGGGTAAAGGAATTTCCCTGGGCCAAGAAAGACTGAACAAAGGTATAGGGTATAAAAAACTACCAATGAGTTGTAGGGGCTCCCGGTAAAGGGTGTTCAGCTCCTTCCAGTGAGAAGAAGCAAACTAAGAGGAAGGGAACACATAGACTAGATGGAGCCTTGACGGAAGGATTTTGCATATTCTGAGCATGTTTTGAAAGCACTAAAATGAGGTGATCAGATTTTAATTTATACATCAAAAATTTACAAATGATGAAGAACAGGAAAAACAGTCTTTTGTTGGGGTAAGGGAGAAGAGGGGGTCCTTGGGAAAAAAAGAAAATGAAAAAAAAAAGTGTGGTACTATTGAGTACAAGCAGGCCAAGTTTGGAACATAGTTGTGGTTGGTTTTCTGACAATCTAAGGTGTTGGGCAACTATGGGAAGAGAAGCTGAAAGAGAAGAATGGCATGAGAAACTAGATAATTTCATGAACTTGCCTGTGTATTTAAAGAATATATATTCATACATACATGTATTTATTTATTTATTTATTATTATTTTTTTCAACGTTTATTTATTTTTGGGACAGAGAGAGACAGAGCATGGACGGGGGAGGGGCAGAGAGAGAGGGAGACACAGAATCGGAAACAGGCTCCAGGCTCTGAGCCATCAGCCCAGAGCCTGACGCGGGGCTCGAACTCAGGGACCGCGAGATCGTGACCTGGCTGAAGTCGGACGCTTAACCGACTGCGCCACCCAGGCGCCCCTCATACATACATGTATTTAAAGGCACATGTAATTTTCTCATAGAAATATTTGAAGAATTAAAATAGAATGGTTTCTTACCTATTTACTATAAACCTGCACTTATTTCATTTTCTCATTCATGTTTTCTCAGTTGTATAAAATTACAAGAGCATTTTTACTTTTTGACTTTTACTTTGCATCTAAATATTTCTAAGAAATTAAGAATAATCACTTGCCTCTTCACGTTTTTGTCTGTACTAGAAAAATAAGAACGTAATGTTAAGGACATAAGCATGTATTTTCAATGAATACTTATTAATACTAATTTTTAAATCTGAATTTTGGGGGCCCCTGGGTGGCTCAGTCGGCTAAGCATCCGACTTTGGCTCCAGTCATGATCTTACGGTTTGTGAGTTCGAGCCCCGCATTGGGCTCTGTGCTGACAGCTCAGAGCCTGGAGCCTGCTTCTGATTCTGTGTCTCCTCCTCTCTCTGCCCCTTCCCTGCTCATGCTCTGTCTCTGTCTGTCTCTCAATAATAAATAAACATTAATTTTTTTTTTTTAATCTGAGTTTTGTATTCATTTTCTTGACTGGGCTCCAACTCATTAGATCTACACCCTTAACCCATTCATGCTGTGGCTGGAGTTTAGTTGTTGACTTATTATTTTTTTTTAATGTTTATTTTTGAGAGAGACAGAGAGAGAGACAGAGCATGAGTAGGGAAGGGCAGAGAGAAAGGGAGACACAGAATCCAAAGCAGGCTCCAGGCTCTGAGCTGTTGGCACCGAGCCCAATGTGGGGTTCGAACCCATGAACTGTGAGATCATGACCTGAGCCGAAGTTAGACGCTCAACTGACTGAGTCACCCAGGCACCCCCTAGTTGTTGACTTATTAAGAAGACTGCTACTTGTATAGCCCAGTTCTGCCAGGATCTCAAATAATAAACTAAATTTTTAAGGAAAAAAAAGTCAAATATAGGAGAGCAGGGGCAAAAGTGATAGCACCCAGTCTTGCTTCCATGAATATGTGAAGTGTAAGCTAGCCACCAAAGTTATAGGCAATATTTCATTTGGACTATCTGTGACAACCTAATCAAATGTGGAGTTTGGAAAACTATAGGCTTTCCTATTTAACATGTTCTATATGTTGAATAACATTACCTCAAGGTAGAAAAAGTTTAGCAAAGATGCTATTTATTTTTTCCTTTGTTAACCTGAATATTCTTTTCCAGCCCTGCAGCCACTGCTGTGATTTCTCTGGCATTTGGACGCTACATTCTGGAACCATTTTTTATTCAGTGTGAAATTCCTGAACTTGCAATCAAGCTCATTACAGCCGTGGGCATAAGTGAGTATCATAGGTCTAAATATGAAAAAGAAAAAAAAAAGAGCAAAAGTGATTGATAACAAAGCTTCTTTAGACATATATGATGGGACTGCTTTCCACATCATGCTCTTTTCCGTTCAGTTCCTTGCCAAATTTATGTTGGAAAATAAAGAAAAGATTAAGGATTTGGAGTGATCCCTGGTATTACATTACATGCCAGTTTTGCATTGGGTCAATAGATATGATGGCCAATCTTCTGATATAGGCAAACAAAAACCACCTTATTAGTAAAATAACAGTTCTCGTGGAGAACATGAGAAGAGAATTTTACAGATGAAAACCCAATTATTTCATGGGTTTTTGAATTAGAATTTTATCCTTTCTCACTGATAACATGTTACGTGATAACTCATTGTCACGGAGTGCTGTTCATGTGTAGGGTGTGTGCATTGTGTTGATATATTTTATACTGTTAGCAAACTGTCACGCTCAGTGTTATGGTTTTAGCTGCCCGTTGATGGTCACGATAAAAAGTCTTCTTTTTCATATTCGCGTACTAGTAGCACTTCTCAAATTGGATCTCCAAGTTAGAAATTTGTTCACGTTTATCACTGTGCCCAAATTCTGGATAGTGTTTAAAAGAAATGGAAAAGGGGAACATGCACAACATTACCTAAGCGATATGAAGCCAAACCTTCGAATAGTATGGGAAACAATAATACTTCCAGATGCTAATTGACTCAGTTTGAAGAATCAACATGATCATGTTTGATTAAGTTTGAACTATTTGGAAATAGCAAGCAACGCAGGAATAACTAATTGCGTACTTATGAAGAATTTTCAGTTAGGCGTGTCTAAGGTGTTTCAGTACAACGATGAAGAGAACGATGTACGGTGAGTGGTTCGTTTGCAGGAATTACACGTGAAAATATCTCTAGTGTAGATACATGTATTTTTGAACTTAGGTTCATCCCGGATTTCCTACTTTATCCACCAAACATGTACCCATTCTTCTTCTGTGAAATCTCTGAAGAAAGACAAAGAAAAATACTCAAAGTACATATATCTGAGTTTGGGAGAGGTAATGGCAAGCTGAACTCATCATGCCCTTCATGCACACTGTAGATGTGAGACTCAGGGACAAATCATTTAGCCTTTCACATCTCAGCATTCTTACCTGCAGATCCTGTGGAGTCTCAGAGAGTGTTTTGTGAGGATTAAATGATATTCACTGAGACAATGTATGTGTAGTGTTTAGGTCATGCCCGCAATTTATTCAGAACAATTGCAAATGGTAGCTATTTAGACTCTTGTGGGAAAACATCATTGGAAGTTCCATGAGACCGGGGGCCCTTTTACTGCCATATTTCCACCCCTTCTCATGGCTCCTAGTATGGCGTTTGTGTTCAATAAGTATTTGTTGACTGATTTTTATGCGGAGAGATCTACGAAATTTTCTCTAGCAGAAAAGTCTACTCGTTAAACCTGGAGGATTACACGTCTTCAGTTTTCTCACGCAGCAGGACAATGGTGGGAAATGAAATACACTTTGCTCAATGTGATATTCAGAACTAATACCATGAGCTTTTGTGGGATGAACTATCTTAGCATAGTAGTTACAGCTTAGGCTTTGAAGGCAAACAACCTGGAGTTGAAACTTAGTGTCACAATTTCTTAGTTGTGTGATTTGGAGCTAAATATTAAACCTTCTTAAGCATTACTTTTATTTATTAGTAAGATACCTGTGAAAAGATAATCTGTCTTGGATGGCTGCGGAGAGGTGAAATTACGCCAGGTTTTTAAGGCCTTTAGCGAAGTGCCTTGCCCATAGAAAGTACTTAATATATCTGGTGTCCCACTGAAGGATTGGACTAATAGCCATTGTTGTAACCATTATATTCTTGTCCCTCAAATAACTGAGGCAGAATCATACCGTGATTATTATATTTGAAAAGAAGACAGAGGTCATCTCTTTGAGAGGTTTGTAAATTTACAATAAAAGTTTTAAAAGGTATCTCTCGTGTGGGCGTACGTATTTCTCAACTTAAATAAAGGTTATAATTAGCACGGGTTCAGTAGATTTTACGTAAACATAAATCTATAAATATTACCTGCTTTGGACTTGAAATGAGATAGATAACAGCAATATATTAGTATTTTGGTAAGTCTAGATGACTCTTTTTCCTTATCCCAATGCTATTACACTTTTTTGGAGGGAAAATCTGTATTTTGGAGGAGGAAATGGACACTGTACAGACCAAAATTTTGTCACTATTATAGGGAAGGATAACTACGTGTGTTCCAGTTTACCAAACTCCAGTAGTAGAGATTGGTGGTAAAATAGTTCACAAAGCCTGTGTTAATCTTGGATGAACCTAGACATTTTCTTCCATTTTTGCCATTGTTTATAACATCAGCTTAAAAGTTTTGATGTTCCATTTGCAAGCTTGAGACTGTGAGGAATAGGGTTCATATAATTTGGAGATTTAACTGAAAGAGAAAACAAGGTATTGTTATGACTCAGTGGTAGGTAATGTAAATCAGTGGTCTGTCTGGAACCCTGAAACTAACTTTAAGAAGAATTTAGCTTTAATGGGGCAACAACCAGGGGTGGAGATGGAGACAGAGAAGGAGAAATGTACCGGGGGGCAAATCTTTCACATTCCAGTTGTTACATGTGAGTATGTGCTAAGGGTGGAAGGTTGGTGAGATGTAGAAAATAGAGTTTAACTGCATGAATTGCTTCCGTGTATTCTTTAGGGAAGGAAAGAGTTTGTGATCATTTGGAATGGCTAGTTCAAGTGTAGAAAAGAGAGGAAACCTGAAAGATCTTGCTACAATCAAGTCACAGAAAGAAAGATTTCAAGTTTTGTGAAATGTTTATCAAGCATTTGAGAAGAGACGCTGGGGTAGGGGTGGGCAGTTACTGAATGCTAATCGATCTGCCCTTTGTTTAAAGTACTGGACTTCCTTGCAGCAAATTAATAAAAATGAAAAGGTTTTGCTTATCCCAAATCCTTTCCATTCGAGTAAACATGTCAGGCACAGGGAAGTCAAGCTGGGAAATCTTAGGCATTCGCATCAGGTGCTCTCTGCTAGCCCAGTGTGACATTACTCCCTTCTGTGCGACACCATCAAGTTTCGCTGTCCTTGTGGCTTTGGTAAAAATTGAAGGATGTTCAATACTTAAAATGATATCCAGTCTTTTGTTCTGGTCTCCTGAAACTATTCCCTATGTAGGTATACAATTCAATGGCAGAATATTATGGCAAAAATACTTTCTTTAAAATATGAAATCTAGTGCCAGATCCATTCCTAACAATCTTCAATCCCAAGCTCCTTCCTGGCTTAGTGTGTATAGGTGAGTAAAGAGCCCCACCCTGCTTCTCATACCTTGCGGGAATAATTAGAGGAAGGAAGAAAATAACACCGTGAGCGCATTATAAGAACAAATTAGCCACTTCCATTACTATATGACTGTACTTTCTTTTCCCAAACTGTTTTCCTGCCATCACTGGATTGCATGAAAGAAAATCCAGGACCAGTTCTGAGCTAGCATTTCAAATATAGCTTGTGGAGTGGTTTTGCTTAAATGTTCTGAAGACTGGCTATGCCTACACCTTTTTTCACCATAGCT
Source organism: Prionailurus bengalensis (assembly GCF_016509475.1). Lineage (NCBI taxonomy): Eukaryota > Metazoa > Chordata > Mammalia > Carnivora > Felidae > Prionailurus > Prionailurus bengalensis. The sequence goes on from NC_057344.1 coordinate 88,016,660, forward strand.
AAATTGCCAAGACAATGAGTTCTTAGGTAGGTATACATGGTATTGATATATATAAGGACTGAAAAACAATAACCATATCCTTCTGGAGGATGACAAACAAAATGTGGGAAATTGCTGCCAAGGTAAACATGAACCTTAACAGCGAGAGACAGAGCCACTAGGAGTTTGAAAGGACTAGGTATATTAGTGAGATCATGTGTTTTGAGCTATTTATTCCTGCATTATCACCTGTGAGCTAGGGGTAAAAGTGTGGACTCTGAGGTCAGTTTACCTAGGCTCCAATCCTATCTTCACACTTACCTGTGTGAACATGAGCGAGTTAAATGCTATCTCAAGTTTCAGCTGCCCATCTGAAAAATTATGCCAGCAATGATGGTGACCACATCATAGAGAGATAAGGATTAAATAACATTATCCACGTAAAGTCTTGGTACATTATCTGCCATATAGTAATAGTTTACAATTATTTGATGCTTGCATTTTTATCCCAGGCATTGAGATTCTAGATCTCTCTGGTTTTTAAAGATGTTTATAGCTAGAGGGGCTTATCCTCTCAGAAATTAGTACGTTCAGGCAATGAATGCTAACAAAGAGAGTGGTAACTCAGGCAGATGTTATGAAAACCAGTGGACTGATCGACTTTAACTCACCATGCAGCATCCCTATATTTTATCGATTTAGCGTGAAACAGTCAGAAGCCAGAAGCCAGAGAGAACCTAAACCTGAGAGAAAACCCAGTATACCCAGCTGCAGTAATCTCACTCTGCAAATCCAAAGATAGACGTGAATAGAGAAGTACAGACAGAAAACCTTGTCAGTCCTTAAATCCCAGTGTAAGTTTTGCGTTCCCCTAAACATCTTCTTCAGATACAGCTCCCTTCTAAACATGTATTTCTTATCTCCAGGGCCGGTTGGTTGGTGCGTCGGTCAGTTGGTCGGTCGGTCTGTCTGTCTACCTATCTATCTGTCTTTCATTCTTGCATTTCAGTTCTTAGCAGACTGCACTATAAGTAAGTAAATAAAAATTATATATCACGGTATTTTCATTTGGGCAAGAGAAAAAGCCAAAGTTGATATAAATATTTTCTAATTGTGAAATTTACAATTATTATTCAAATGAAGTAAAGCTAGGTAGGACCACAGAACTTACTCAAATTTCTTTTATTACAATGTGGGTAGATAGTCTGTATAAAAACAAAGAAGGTATGATGTGTTTCAGAAACACAGAAAGCTCTTGCATTTAGTGAATCCCAAATCCCCTTTTCAATATTGTTGGATAAGCAACATATGTAGACTTAAATTTCTGTGTAAAGACACATGATGAAGCAGCATTTCTAGACACTTGAGGACCTTCACAGTGCCTCTGTACTTGCTGCCTTGTTACTTGTTAAGCCTTATCCTTCAGGGTCATAAAGGTACATCTCAGCTGGAATTTGGTGTACCAAATAATGAGTGCAATGTCTGCATGTTCAGATAATGTGAGGTTTTGAGAAACCTTTGAGAGAAATCAGTTTTAACCAGAATTTTTTCTTCAGCTGCCTGAGAGGAAAGCAAGGTGAGATTATCAATTCATAAGATTGCTTTGATTTTTCTAAGAAAACTTTGCAAAGTATAAAAGAAAACCCCAAATGCTCACTTTTTTTCTCTTTCAATAGACATTAAGACTTACACTCTTTATGAAAGTAACAAATCCTCTTTCCTCTTCTCAGATAGAGGTTCCAAAAATAAGAGTGCCTCTTTCTCTCTCCCCCCTCCCTCTCTTTTCTTTCCCTTTCTCCCTCTCTCCTTTCTCCCATCCACCTTTATTTTCTCCTTCCTCCCTCCTTCCCTACCTCCCTCTTCCCTTGTCTTGTCTTGTCTTGCCTTGCCTTGCCTTACCTTGCCTTCCCTTGCCTTCCCTTCCCTTCCCTTGCCTTCCCTTGCCTTGCCTTCCCTCGCCTTCCCTTGCCTTCCCTTGCCTTCCCTAGTCTTCCCTTGCCTTCCCTTGTCTTCCCTTCCCTTCCCCTCTTTCTCTTTCTCTTTCCTTTGTACTTTTTTTCCCCCTATATACAACTCTTTTCTATTGTGGAGTACTTTCAGAAATAGTGTTTCAGGTTTTAGGAGCTCTATTTAAAAGAAAGCAGTGCTCTTTTGTTGGTGGTAGGAACATGAGTCCAGTTTTTTTTTTTAGGTCAGTGTTGTCCCTTTAACTAAATAATGCTCTTCATATGATGACTCATTTATCACAGTCATTTGTATAGAAAAAAAGAAAGGGATAAGTGGATGATGAAATGGGGAACAGAGCTGCATTAAATTATTTCCAACATATAAGTGCTTTATGTTGGAGAAAGAAAAATAATTTTATTTTTTATCCTTCCTCTGACAAAGTAATGCACTCTGCCATTAACAGTGGACCTGCTTTTCTTCATGTTTTTAGCTTCAAACATAGGTAAAATATTTCCCTTAGCCTCGCATGGATCCTATATGGGGTTCCAGCCTTCCTGATCATTCTTATCATTACTCCTTTGAGACATTTCTTCATTAGTAGTCTCCTGTTTAACTTTGTGTGGGATCTCCTGATCCCTTATTTTCCCATCTTTGAGATTTTTCAAAAATGAAAATTGCTTTATTGATTTTCACTTTAAAAAGCTGCAGGTCCATTATAAAAATTATTACATGTAGAAAAAGAAATACAAATTGAAAATTACTGGCTATTCCATCATCTATAAATACCTTCTGTTAATGTTTTGGTAAACACTGTTTCAGATTCCCCCCCCCCCCACCTTTATATCTCTCTGCCTTTGTGTCTCCATTCATCCAACCATCCATCCATCCATCCATCCATCCATCCTTCTCTCTGTAACTTGCTGTATTGGTCAGAAATATATCATGAATATCCTTTCGTGCAATACATATTTAACTGCATCATGATTTTAAATGGTTACATAACAAATCATTAAAAAAAGTGTACTTTAGTCTTCCTTTAGGGGTCTAGGTTATTTTTAAATTTTTGCCATTACTGTATATGTTGTACGTCGATAACATTTCACTGATTCTAAAATTCTGAAATGAGCTAGTGATTATATGAAGCAGTGGAAACTATGGAGATAACCGATTACTGTAGAATATGAATACTTCCTATTGCAACTTGAATTATAAAAATCCTGTGTTTTGTTTTATCCCCTGAGAAGTATATTCATACATTTGTGTTATTTGCTTAGGAGGGATACACCTTTTTAAAAATAAAGCTTAAAGATAATAACTGCAAATATCAGGTATGAAACAGCTTTGGAGGGGTGGCTAACACTGAATATTAACTATCAGAAAGAGCATAAAGTTGAATTCCATGGTCTAGAAGAACCTCTAGAAGTTATTCCAGCAGAGGATAGTAGGCAGAGTCTTAGAGTATCGTCATTCATTTCATGCATTCTTGCCTGAAGGTAGTTTTTTTTTTCTTTTTTCTTTTTTAACTAAGGATCCAACTCAATCATTTATTCAATAAAACTGTGTTGATTATCTTTCTGGGTCAAGTATAGAGTTGAACACAAGCAATACAGAGATCAAATATACTTGTTCTAGTCTCCAGATTCTCATGGTCTACCACATGGGAAAAGTGGATAGTTGAGTGCTACTCAGGAAACTAGACAGCATCAGTAAGAAAGGGAAATTATGCTGGCTTCAGACCCAAGGTGTGTCCTAGACTGGGCACTCTTTTGGACTCATTAACTTACAACTTATTTTTCCAAGTCCCCAAACACATTTTGGAAGCCTGTATTTTTAAGGAAGGTTGAAAGTCAGTCGTTCATGTGCTGATTGGAAACTGGAGAGGAAAACCAAAGAATGCTAGATAGGGCTAGTTTTGAGAGTGAAGAATAGAGTTGTAGCCAACTTCTTGACATCTCACCCCTTCTTGAGTGGTTCCATACTGGCAGGTGCATATGGGTAACATCATCACAGGAGGAAATAGTTGCCTGACCTACCAAGCTAGAAAGTCATATTCAGCAATTTGATTGAATATTGTGATGACTTCAGGGTTTTGTTAGAAGATACTTTTATCTGATTTTTAGGAAGCTATAATATATGCCCAATCTTACTGACATATACAAAAAATGAGATAAATTTTTACTGTCCATTGGTTTTATTCAAGCATCTCAAACTTCAATGTGCATAAAACCCACCTAGAGATCTTGTTGAAAGGTATCTATTAGGTCAGGGGCAGTGCCTGAGATTTCACACTTCCAAAATGCTTCTAGGTAATGCCAACTTTGCTGATTAACGGATGGCACTTTGAATAGCAAGGTCTTCATGTCTTCATGCCAATGAGAATTCACCTTTTATAACTTTCATTTATTTGTTTGCAGCTGTAGTGATGGTCCTAAACAGCATGAGTGTCAGCTGGAGTGCCCGGATCCAGATTTTCCTAACCTTTTGCAAGCTCACAGCAATTCTGATAATTATAGTCCCTGGAGTTATGCAGCTAATTAAAGGTATGGACTGGAAAGTAAATGCTTTTTAAAATACGTATCTGCTTTTGATCTCTTCTAGCCCTAACTTTTGCTTGTACTAGCAGAATCCCTTAATTAGTCTCTGCTTGTGGAACTTAGACTCTATACTGTCATCTAATTGATTTGAAAGACGGTTGCATTGGGGTGTGTTGGTATTTACAGCTGAATGGCAACAAGAAGATTAAGACCGGGCCAAGCAACAAAATAAGGCATTAGTGAATTCTCTCCATCTATAAACTCTTTGGAGTGAAACTCGAAGTGGAAAAAAAAATTGCAATTAGTTTTAACTACAGATGCCTATATCCTCTTAGTTTTACTTTAAAATAGTTCAATAATAGTAATGAAGACTAGAGAAGAAAGGATATCTGGAAAATGATGAAAGATGACCAATAATTCTCTTACTCTATGGCTATTACTGCTTTTATCTTGAGAATAGAGTCTTGACAGAAAGGGAGTCAGATATGGGACTAGCATTCCTAAAAACCAAATATTATCTGACAAAAAAAGTTGTAAAACTTAATTTTTATTGTTACATTAACAATAATTAGGAGCTGCTAATTGTCCATTTGTGAATAGAAGATCTTGGAACTGTCCTGGCTCAATGTTTGCATCAAATCCAGCAACTTCAGCCAACTCAGAGGAGATATGATAAAGATTTTAATGCCATGGCTTACACTAAAGAAAGAGAAGACATGAGCTCGCTTTTCCAATTCACATTGGTCCCCATAGAGCTAGCCTGCTCATTTTATCTGATCAATTAGAAATGCAGAGAAAATAATCTGTTTTGTTGCTGCTTTCTTTTTCTGGGCTAACTCGTTAGTCTTCTGTAAGGGGTTTCTTCCATTTGTGGAAAGTGCAGAGACTCTGAGTTGTTGACCCTACTTTAGTGCTAGTTTAGGTTCCAAAAGATGATGTACTGTCCTTTAAAACTAAGATCTTTTTTTTCTTTTTGGTGTAATATAAGACTATAGTCATTTTATTTTCCACCTATTGATATATGTATGAAGTGAGGTTTTCCAAAGGTTATTTTATTGCAAATTCCTTAAGAGCAGAGATCAGAGTGTATTTTTTGGATCGTTTTTGACACTTGAAATAGAATGATCTTTTAATTAATACTTATGCTATCAGTGCTTAATGTGAACAGGCTTCCTCTTCTAGTTCACCTAGTAGAGAAATACCATAAGAATATTACTACATTTTAAGTAAATTTTAATATTTTGGAGATCATTTGTAGCAAGTGTATTTACTCTATTACTACAAAATGTTGATTTTCTTTCTAACTTAATCACATATTTTTCACATTAATTTGAAACTCCAGGAAGAGAAAAGCTTTATTGATACAGATTATGCACTTATTTCCACTCTAATAAGATCTTGAAAATATTTGTGTGGTCTATATTTATTTATGAGGATTAGGTAAACTTTCCTTTGAATATTATGATTTTCATATTCCTGAGACCTCTGTTATGCAGCCAAAATATTCCTGAAGTTTAGAAAAGCCTGTCTTTTGTAATATTTTCAAAATGACATTTTTTAGGATTTATGCTTTAGGACCTGGTTTTTAACAAAGTTTAGTTTCTCTTCTTGATTATTCAGTACTGTACTTTTAGAATATTATCTCTTTTGGCCAAGGAGACAATAGGTCATGATAAAAGAATATTCAATAGATATTTTTATCTGAGCCCCAGTATTTATATTTTCCTTCTATGAGGTATTCCTAAATTCACTGTGTCATTAACTATATTTTGGAACTGGACACTTTGAGGGAAAAATTATTTAGCACACAATTCAACTTTCTCCATTTTTAGTCTCAAAACTCATACTTATTATATTAACATATATTGTTGTCTGGGCAACCCAGGTAAGAACTGAGATTTGATTGAAGAGAGAGGGTCATAATCACATACATCATCCAACTTCCATCCTCTTTTTATTTACTTAAGTGAAGACCAATTTTGAAACAAAGTCACATTTCCCCTTTGGGTGATCTCATTTGCTATTTTCTTTGGGAAAGAGACTTTTTTTGTATTTAACTTTGAATATTGGCTGAATAAATCTGAATTTTGGTAGGGTTTTTCTTGGTAGTTATCCAAAGATACACACGAAAAAGGCCCAGTATCATTCATGAAGTAGGAAAAAATGTTAAGAATTAAAGCATTCAATCCACATGTTGATGCATAATTTGTTAAAATCTATCCATTTTAAAATTTAGTATAATTCCTTTTCAGTGTTTGTAAAAGGAAACTACGTCATTCTCTAAGACGTAGTATTAGTGGACTTTCTCCATAAAGGCCAGACAGTAAATATTTTCAACTCTACATGCTATACAGTCTGTGTCACAACTACCCAATTATGTTGTTGCAGGGTGAAATCAGCCATAGACTGGTAATATCAATCCTAATACACAAACAAGTAGGCCTAGCTGTGCTCCAATAAAATTTTACTTAACACGGAAGCTTTGAAAGGCCAGATTGGGCCCACAGGGTTTACCAACAATGATGGATGCCTAATAGATTACAGGTTGAAAACAGAAAGAAGAAAGAAAGTTAAATGATATGAGAAGGTGGTTCTTGGGTTTTTTTGCTATCTCCTCATTGAGAGTAGACCTGTCGATATTTCTTTCCAAGTATAGAAGACAGAGCAGTCTGCCAGCAAGATGAGACACTTTGGCATGAACATTATTTTGAGTTAAGAACAATCCAAACCCAGTAGATTCAGGAAACACTTTTTACCCCATCCCCCTCAGCTACCTGCTTATACCAGGAAGAGAGATATTAACAGAGACTCTTTTTTACTTAAGAGACTCATCTGCATAACAGGGCAACTTTTGTTTTCCAAACATCTCCTTTTACCTTCCTTCAAATGTCTTTCTCCCCTTTGTATCCTCAGAATGCTACCCCTCTTCTTAGCTCATCTAAGTGTCATATTGTCTCACTGTCTTTGGAATCTCCATGTCTGTGGAGGTTCCCCATACATACGTTTACTAAATTTGATTTTCTCCTGTTAATCTGCCTCATGTCAGTTTAAGTGTTAGTCCAGCTAGAAGGATATGGAAGGGTAGAGGAAATTCTAGCTTCCCAACACAAGCTTTACATTATCTTCATTTAAAAGAATTCTACTATACTCCTATGAACTATAGCTTACAGAGTATTCTTTAGTCTTCTTTCATGCTCAAACTCTAAAAGAGCAGAGGCACACTCAAACAAGGAAATGGTTTTTAAATGCTATTTTCCTCTTTGCTATAGTTTTATTAGAAAAGAAATGTGAAGTAGTTAGTGTTAGTGGTGATCCATATACTTTTGGGCCTCCTTCTCTAGAATGGATAAAGTATTAGTAGATAAATCTGGCAATGAGCAGGGAGTGAGAAATCTGGACCTGGAATAGCATAGTTCATCCCCAACCCTCCCATTTCTTTCCCCATGTTTATGGCTTATTCTTTGAAAAGTCCTAAAATCTTTCTATTCTCATTGCAGGGCAAACACAACACTTTCAAGATGCCTTTTCAGGAAGAGATGCAAGTATCATGGGGTTGCCACTGGCTTTTTATTACGGGATGTATGCATACGCTGGCTGGTAAGTTGACATCTCTAGATCTGGTGGTTTGTATGGTTCATTAATTCCTTCAAGTAGTTTGGCTAAGTGCCAAGCAAGGTGCTAGACAGTGTGAATAACCACAATCCAGCACAATCTACTTTTTCTTAAAGTGAGAAAGATGGTGTGGCTTCCTCCACCAGGGCAATTACTGTGCATATGACTTAACGTAAACATAACTGAGTTTTTCAGTCAAGGTGACTATTAGATTTAGCCTGGTGTTGTAAAAAAACAAACAAGTGTGGGCCTTAATGTTACTGAAAGATCTATCACAGCCATTAAGTCAGGAAACAAATGGGTGAACCCTGGTGCATGTTGCCAAGACCAACTACTCCATCCTGGTGACTCCTGAGGGGGCTGGACAAATTGAAAGTACACCTTCTGGGCTGAACTTACCAACACTGTTGCCGAACAAACTTGGATAAACGTGTCACAAGAGAAGCCAAATGCAATGAGGGTTTGGAAAAGAGGAAGAGAGAAATTTGTTTTGGGTGCTGGCAGCGGGGGGAGGTGACAAGCTCAAGCGTTAACAATCCACCTCTCCACCGGTAAGAAGGACACGTAGAATTTTATAGGGAGAGGTTGGAGCATCTGTGCAAAAGAGCGGACAGTGGGTATGTTTTCAGTCCATGATCATGGGTAGGGACGGGGATGTGTGGGGTGTGGTCTTCTAGGCATTCCGTTGCTATCAGGGCTTTTCTGGTCTGGTGGTTAGAATGTTCTGGTCATTGCAAAATGTCTTTGTCAATGCCTCAAGAAAGTGCGATAAGAAATAAGCACAATGGGTTTTAGTTAGAGCATGAGTTAAATGGTCTTATCTATTTCCGGTTTTAACTGCTGGGGTCTATGAGCAAGAGGGCTTGCTGACAATAAGAACCAATACAAATCACTTAGAAGTCTGTATCAGTGAGGACATAACAGTGCCACGGGAAATTAGAGATGAGTTCTTTGCTTGTCAAAAGGCCTTTCAGCTGAAGCTCCAAGGTTGTTTGTGAATAGTGATTAATTGATTTTTCTCTGCTTTCCCATGAGAATGAAATAATTCAGATATAGAAATAAGTAAGATGTACCCAGGAGGTAAAATGGTACTCTAAAGGCAGGGTAGGAAAACTAAGATAATGAAATCAGGCATAGTAGATAATCTACGTTTTACTGGTTCTTACAAATTCCTTAAAATTTCCTCCACATTTGAAAAATAAAGTATGCAGCAAAAATGATTAGAATCACTCTGCCATGGGTACATTGCCTTTGTGCTTTCCAACTGTGATAACCATTCTGGTTGAAGCATTAGAACTTTGTTTCTAATTTATGCCTTACTTTATTCAATAACTTGAATAACAATACTCATGGATAAGAATGGGATTTTTCTCTGATTAAATTTTATCGATGTAAGATTCAGTTGAAGTGACTATTACGAGAAAGCCTACCAGGTAGCAAAGTATTGCTTAAGCATCAAAATCTTTGCAGTAAAATTACATTTCACAGTTTTGGCATAATTAGTGGCAAAATCTCATTATTATTTTTGGAGCTACTAGTTGTACAATTTTAGCTATGAGAGTGTTCTGTAAACATAAAAATAGTATCAGGAAACCACACTAGCTCAAAAATTATGTAACTGCATTACAAATGCAAATAAAATGTACTTTCATTCCTTTACTGTTTAGATTCGTACCTTCCAGCTAGTGCATGGAATATAAAGATGTATTTCAAAATAAATGGAATGTTTACCATATAAATCTCAATGAATTATGAAAATATAGCATTAGAGGAAAATCAGGAGGGTACAGGAACTTAAAAAACTTTAACCTAGCTTTTGAAAGACATTCAAAGATTGTAGCTCTAAATAGTATAGTGTAAAATATTTGTATATTCAAGAAATATTCTTATAGCCATTGTGTGTGTTAATCTTGAATCACACAGTATGTTTGAAATCTTTTTATTTTCGTCCAAAGCACAATGTGATGCTGGGCAGAGAGAACAGAGTTGTGATCACAGGGTTCGTAGCAGAATCAACTATTCTATGGCCATTCAGCTTGGATCAAAGCTCTGGTGCCCTGGGGCAGCAGCCAAGCTACTGGGAAGGGCACCCGGAGACCAGAGTGAAGTGGGGAAGTGATAGAAGCTTTCAGCTAGAGCCAAGTGTTGGGAGCCCAGCAATATTCACTCAGGAATGTGGAATGTGGAGATAGTCACAAGGGAGATTTGATTAATTCTATTGAATGAAGTTTCTTTTGCCTGTGACTACCATGCATCTGTTCCCACGGAATCTTAAAATACTCTTCTACCCAACTCACTCTCCCACTACCAGCACCAAATATTCAGGTCACCTGCTTCATGTAGAGCAAACCTTCTCCACTTCTGTAGGCTTTTGAGAGCTGATCGATTTCTCCATTTCTCTCACTCTTTTCATTTTGAATTATCTTATTATCTGAATATTTTGTTTGATTGATGCTGAACCCAACATGTGCCTCTCGTTAAAAGGATTTAAGAAAGCAATTTAGGTGATACGGATCAACTTTCTTTAGCAATTCATGAAGTGGGCAGTCTCCACTTTCAAGAGTCCAGAGAAGTGCAAAATGGGATGGAAGACAGGGAACTTTTCTAGGATGGGCTTAAATTAGAATTAATTAGAATTCTTAGAATTGTTTCAAAGAATAAGGAACAAGAAAGAGAAAGATAGAAAATGAATAAGGAACAAGGAAATAAAGATAGATCCCAGAGTTGGTGTTTGGGGACTGAGTGGCCCTATCTTGGGCCTAGAAGTTTATTTCAATTTCTGTTTACAGAGAAAGTGGGGTTTACGTGAACTTTTGTTTATACTTTTACACATATAATCCTCATATCCACTCCCAATTTTAAAGAACAGAAAACTGTTGATTTTCTCATATTCTTAAGGGATCAATTCTAGTACTAGAAATTAAGGCCAGGATTTTAAATGGAATGTTATCTGATACAAGTGGTTTGTGGAGAGACAGATAAGTAACTGTATTTCTATAACAAGGTTTTTATGCTACCTGAATGCTGCTTTGTGGATAGGCAGAAATAATCTGGTTGTTAATCTATGGCCATCAGTCTTAGAAAAAGGAAGCTGTGTTTAGAAGAAACAGTCTGTCGGTTTGGAGTTCCAGAGGAAAAGTTAATATCTGGCTGTAAATGGAACAAGATGGAGACTAAAAGAGTTCACAGAGAGGGGTATTTATTCCCTTCCCAAATGTGATCCTGCCTCTCTGACCTCTGTCTGTCTTTCACGGTATAATTACAAGACTAGGTGGCGGAATTATAAATGAGGCCCTGTAAATGAGCCTCTGCTCTCTGTGCTGCTGCTGTGACAACGTTTGATGCAAACAAAAAGTGTGGGGGGCATTGCAAATAAGTCAGACAGAAGCAGCCACTGTCATCAGAACTCAACCACCTAGGGTGTAAGTAAAAGCAGCAAGACCTTTGTTGTCCAGGAGGCCTTGCTCTGTTAGCAATTCAACTCCTCCATGGTGAATGGGAAAAAGATCCTGCCAAACCTTGGGTCTGAATAAAGTAGGCTTTTGGCCATGAGGAGTGCAGAACCTTTTTAGAATGATGAAAACTCCTTCACAGAAACATGATTAGGGGGAAAGAAATCATTAACCCAGCCAGGTCACAGAGTTGGGTCAGAGCAACTTTAATATCATCGCCAATGTCTGCATTCAGAGAGATAGGTCTGCCAGTGTTCCCTGTGGCCCAAGGGAACTCAACCAATTTCAGTCCCATATCCTGATCCAAAGCTAAATATTGCTTGGTGGGATTTTTTTTTAAACTGTGTAATAGAAAGTTTTCCGGTGTCTTTCTTCTTCCTTTTAAATCCTATCCTCTAGTGGATTTAGTCTTTCGAAAGCACCTGCTGGGATTATTTTGTACCATTGTGTCAAATCTAATCTAAAGAATAAGCTTCTTTTTAAAATAATTCACATAGTTGGGTACTGGGATGCATTCACAGCTTTGTGGTGCTTTTTATACACAATTATGGAAGAGCTGAAACAATAGATCTTGTGAACATTCTCTAGAGGCCTTGAGGAGATGTACAGCAAGGAGAATGCTGTGGACTCATTGCTGGAAACTAGGAGAGCATAAAGGTGTATTTCCCATAGGATGTGAATGTTTGGACCAAAATAGGAAGCTTTCTCCTTTGCACCCACACCCAGCCTTTTCCTTTTCTCTATTCTCTGGAGGTATGGCAAATATTTGAAATTGTGGCCTCCCCCCCCCCCCCCAAAATATTTCCTTTCTTGCTGTAAACATTGTTGGGAAAACACCAGTTTCTAAAACACCTATTAAGAAGGAACTGGATATTTTTGATGTGAGAAGCCTGGAAACCTCTCTCTCTCTCTCTCTCTCTCTCTGTGTGTGTGTGTGTGTGTGTGTGTTTTGTTTCATTTTGGGGGGATTTTTTTTCTTTTTTCCCCCTGCATGTTCTTCCTGTATTTCCCATTGCTTTGGCCTTATAACAAACACATGAAATCCCTCAGAGTGCATATTCCAGATATAAGTATTGATTGTTACTTGCCTTCCTGGTATAACTACAGCCTCTATTTTTAGAAACTTACTCTCCAGTCATTAAAAAATATCCTTGGCTGCTAACTTTGTAGATCACCTTTATTGCTACTGTTCTGTCAGCTATTCAAATGTTTCTACTTAAGACACAGTTCTTAAAATATTAGATGTCTTCACCTTGTTAAAAGATAAACTGAAGCGTATTAAAATTTTTAAGACTTTATTTGAGCAAAAATCAATTTGAATCAGTCAGCATTTAATCTAGCAGATAGAATGGAGCTCAGAGGAACTGTACAAAATGAAAGACTTTTACAGGCAGAAGGGAGCAGGAACAAAGAAGTTAGTGTAGGCAAAAAAGCAGTTGGTTTTTGCAAGGTTACTTTCATTTAAACAATGACAGAGATCTATCAGGCAGATTACCTAACTAGTACTAATCAAGTGATTCCTGAGTGGCTGGTTTAAAGTTCCATTACTGGGAGAGTTGAAACTATAATTGCCTTGGCTTGGTGTTGTGGAGCTTAGCATAAGTGACTCCATTTGGAGCTTATTGTCTAGTGTTTAACAACCATGAACATCAACTTTCTACTTGTGAATTTAGATGGGTTTTTATAAAGATGGGATAAGACAGGTTTTCTCATTCTTGTTTTAAGCTATGACATACTTGATATTAAAGTCTGTTGGGCTAATATTCTAGCCGTTTGGTTTTAGGTTATAGAAAATTCATACTTATAGACCCAAGCTTCTGTGTACCTATATTAATAGCTATTTTATCTTCCATGGAATAAGAGAACAGAAAAGTGTTTTGAAAATATGACTTTTTTTTAATTTTGTGGAAATGACCTAAATGTATGAAATGAAGAAGAGAAATGTCTTTGTCTTCATATGTTTAGCTCTCCCATTATGATCTCTTAGCTTTCCCATCTTCGCAATTAAATTATCTATATATGCTTGTTTGAGGATGGAGTCTGCCTCGGTCATACATCTTAGAACCTTGAAAAAGAACTATAAGGGCTTAAAAGAGTATCCAACAATCCCTTTAGATTGGAAAAAGAAGTCAAGGTTGCAAGGTGGTAGGCATTTCTGGGTGGGGTGAGTAGAGTCACAAAGTCAAGGAAAGGAATCCGAATTTCTTTCTCTAGGGCCATAACTTTAGGGGGATATTTGTAATCCTATCAAACTTGAAAGTGAACTATTTTGTGCCTAGAATACTTTTTGTCATGTAAGGGACCCAGAAAAGCATTCAGGACTTGGGAAAAGTGTCCAAACTGTTCTGCTGTTTAGTTATCCACTTACAGTGTAATGACTGTATGTCTAAAAATGCAATTTCATAGTCTTGTGACTTGAGGATCTGGATAGGCACATACCAGAAAACAGTGAATTGAAAGGAAGAAGTGAAGATTAAGAATCTATTATCTTTGATCCTGTTGTCGGTTCCTACTTGCCCTTGTGTGCAAGTATGAAGCCATGAACTCTAAAACTGAGAAATGCTAGTGTCACACTTCTATTGTCCTATAAGCTTTGATTGACCTGCCACCACTACTAAAATCTGGATTCCTGAAGCCTAGGGCCATCTGGTACTTAAAGTCTGTTCTCACTACCCCTGACACACTTTGAGCTGCAAAATACTAAACTGTGGCTTCCACCCCTGTGCTTGTGTGCTATACTCAGTCTGGAACGTTCTTACACCACTTCATTAGGGCTAGACGTTAAGCATTTTTGAGGACTCAACTTGGGTGATGGCTACTCTAGAAAATCTTCCCTGACTTGCCAGTCTGGGTTAGACCTTGCCTCTGGCTCCCATGGTACCCTGTGCACACTCCAGCACCGGCTCCTATGCTACATTGCATGAGTCTATGCTCCACTGTATATACTATGAGCTCTTTGAGGAGAATTAGTGTGGATTTCCCACTTTGTTTTCCCTAGTGGCTGACACCTGATAATCTCCTATATTGCTGGGAATGCAAAAATGGAAAAAAATAGTTTGACTGTAAACATACATCCACTTGTTGACTCAGTGATTATATTCTGAGTATTTGCCGAACAGAAATGATTGCCTGGTCCCCAAAAGAACATGCATAGGCATATTTATGGTATCTATTCATAATAGCTATGTATTGGAAGTAATCTAAAACCATCAACAGTAGAATATATAGTGTAACAGTACAATAGAAAACATCAATAAAAATAATGAATTATTGTTACATACAACAGCATGGGTGAGGCTCATGAAAATAAAGCTCAGAAAAAAATCCAGACACAAAATAATAAATATTGTATAATAGTTATACAGGCAAATATTAGTCTAGTGTGATGAAACAAACAAAACTTAGCAATGGTCATTATTCTGACTTAGCAAAAGTCAGAATAATGGTTGCCTTTACAAGAGAATGAAAGAGATGATATTGACTAGAAAAGGTGATAAGGAAACCTTCTAGGGTTCTAGGAATGTTTTATCTCTTGATCTTTTTGTTGGTTCCATGGGTATATAAATATGTAAAAATTCACCAAATTATAGATTAAGATTTGTGCACTTAAATATTCATATGTTATACCTCTGTAAAAATATTAAAAAATAAAAAATAACTGGGGAAGCCTGGGTGGCCCAGTTGGTTAAGCACCTGATTCTTCTTGATTTTGACTCAGGTCATGATCTCACGATCGTGAGATTGAGTCCTATGTCAGACTCCATGCTTAGTGTGGAGCCTGTTTGGGATTCCCTTTCCCTTTCTCCCTCTGCCCCTCCCCCATGCGCTCTCTCTCTCTCAAAATAAATAAACATTTAAAAAACCAAAAATAGGGGCGCCTGGGTGGCGCAGTCGGTTAAGCGTCCGACTTCAGCCAGGTCACCATCTCGCGGTCCGTGAGTTCGAGCCCCGCGTCGGGCTCTGGGCTGATGGCTCAGAGCCTGGAGCCTGCTTCCGATTCTGTGTCTCCCTCTCTCTCTGCCCCTTCCCCATTCATGCTCTGTCTCTCTCTGTCTCAAAAATAAATAAAACGTTAAAAAAAAAAATTTTTTTTTAAAAACCAAAAATAAAAAAAATAAGAAAAATAAGAAATATGGCTTAATAGAAAAATGATTTGTTGGGGCTTTTGAGTATTGGAGATTTTCATCTCACAATAATTATTTGTTTATCATTTTTTATAATTCTGAGTTTGATTGTAGATATTTAACTTGAAACTTTGGTTTATAGTCATAAAATATATTGATAATTTATAATTCGTTTATGTCTTTTTAGGTTTTATCTCAACTTTGTTACGGAAGAAGTAGAAAATCCTGAGAAGTAAGTGGCCGTATTTATTCTGAAATATTTATGAGGAATAAAATGTAAGATTATAGAGTTGAAAAAGTAGACCTAAAGAAGATCCTTAGTGTGGGCTAATTAACTTTATCATCATCATCATTATCATTATCATCATCATTTTCTCAGGGAGATAAAATTTTATTTGACTTTGCTACAGATTATATGTAAACAACTTTATTGTATATTCCACATTCAACACTAAATTATCTGATAACCTGAAAATATAAAGTTATCATATAGTTATGTTTTAGATAACCAATTTCATAAAAGTCTACATATGTTACATATATTAGCATATGATAAGTCAGCTGCCCACAAATGTTCTGTAAGACATGAGCTCCAAAAATGGATTATTTCTAATATTCATGTGAGTTTTTTCATAACTATTCTATTAAAGAGAATAATGCAGTTAATGAACAATTAGTTATGAAAGCCTAGAAGTGACTGTAGAATATTATAAGAACTTACAAATTTTAGTAGCTAGATGATTGCTTTTACTTTTTGTTCCTAGGTAATACTTTTGGTGATTAAGTAATTTGATGATGATTTATATAATATTCCTAAAATGAATTATTTTTAATTCAGGACTTAGACAAATGAATTTTGTGATTTGCATACAAACGCTTGACTTTATACAGCAAAACAGCATAACCTATGGGCAGAAGAGGGAAATTTTAAGAAGTACAGTGTAAGATATGGACAGAATTATAAAGTAATTTAATTCATCTGACATTGATTATACATCTACCATATTTCAACCATTGTGGTAGAAATTTCTTACATGACGATAAAACTTATATTTAAGATTTTATGGTCTAGTCACTTAGTCAAATGTGTAAACAAATGAAAGTGACATAGTATGATGCCATCATAGATTATTTACTCATCTGACAGAGAGTAAAGGAGGAAACACTTAACTCTGTCTAAGGGGATATACCTATACCGAGTCTCAAATGATAAACAGGTATTTTTCAGGGGAGGAAAAAAACGGGAAAGAATGAGAGAGAGAGAGAGAGAGAGAGAGAGACAGAGAGAGAGAGAGAGAGAGAGAGAGAGAGAGAGAGAGAGAGAAAGGGGAAAGGGAGAAAGACTTCTGAGAAACAAAACATGTACAAAGATGAGTCAGTATAAAATTGCCTAGACATCAGAGACGAGGCTCAAGTGTTCAGCATTCACTTTAAGGTGGACTGAGAAATCCTGGGAGTATGTCTGTCTGTCAGGAGATGGTAAGCCAGTTAGATCTGGCGAAGTACCACGTCAGAATTTTGAACACGCACACCAGCAACTAAGGTTGAAATGACATCTTATACCATCTGATTCAACCGTGACACAAGGAAATATGTAATTTAAACATGTGAAAAGTTTATTTTATTGAGAAATTTGTGATAGTACTTTCATATTTAGAATTGGAATTGTGGTACAGTACACGCATTTACCGGGAACTAGTATCTTCTAGCATTCCTTTGAAATGATAAGCCACTTTCTGGCTCTAAATCTATTGATGAGACAGATAAATAGGTTGCCCTGTTTTTACTATTTTTGAGAAGTGTGTAAATGGCAACACAGAGAAAAGGCTGTTCTTACTAGATTTTATATATGTAAAATATTTATTGGATTTCCATTGCAAAAAAAGAGATTACTATGGTTTATGTCTTTTAAGTTTAAAGGCATTATAAAGAGTCTAGTTACTAAAAACTAGTATTGGAGAATATTTCTTATGAAAAAAAAAGGCAAACTGTAGGTTTGTGGATGTGACCTATAATGTAACATTTATTGTATGGTACATCGATGGCATAGAGATAGCTCATGTTCTCCTGTAATGGTATTTAACGGTTTAAATATAGGTCTATTTGCTGTGTATACACTACTCTTGTGTATATTGAGTATATTTTAAATTTTTTTATGCCATAATTACCCTGATCTGAATTTCTGATGTATTCTACAAGAATAGTATGCTTTTCAAGATTCTCTCTCTCTTTCTTTCTTAAGGGTCTTATTTTCACACATTGATAATGTCTGTGATTCAGTATGTACAACTACTAAAGAACAGTGATGTATGGATTCAGTGGTTTTTTGTTGTTGCGAAGAAGTTTCCTCATCTCGAAAAGTGAGAATAATTGTAGCGCTTACCTCATTGGGTTGTGGCGATGAGTTAATACGTATAAAGTACTTAGTTTAGGGACTGTACTTTTTAATCACTACATAATTGGTTATTACTATAATTATATTTCCTGATTGTAAGAACAACATAAAATGTTACTCACAGAAGAGTATTTCCTAAGCGACAATATCCTAGCCAATTCTCTCTCTTCAGTGTTTTTGAAAGAAAAATGAAAAGTATATCACACCTGTTGAAGCCTGTTCTATAAACTTTCAGCACTGAAATTGATCTCTCCTATTCTTATGTACAGATTTAATATAACATTTTATATTTAGAGAAAATAAGAGGTTTATAATAATTTAAAAGTAGCTATCAAAACTGGTTTAGACTGATTATTATCACTGGTTATACCAGATGAAATGTTTTCATTTCCTGGAAATTATGATTTTGCAAACTTCATTAAATATTCCTAGAATACTTTTAATTTGATATTTTAAGGTCTTAAGCTAAGGAACTTTTCCGGAGAAATTAAGTAAGAATCTGTGGAATTTGGGATTAAGATAATTAATAATTGCTAATACTTAAGGTGAATAAGGAAACCTCTGGTACCTTTTTGTTCTGTTATACAAGGTACTCAAATATTCAGTTTTTGTCTGAATGATTCTGTGTAAAATTTAGCTAACAAATTTATTTTCTCAAAGTCAGAATATGAGAAATCCACAAAATCCCCTTAATGAAAAGTAAAGATTAAATTTGCACTGTGTATTTATCAAACCAAAGAAGTTCAAGCTTTTAAGCAACGTATTCAAGTGTCTTAATTTAAAAAAAATAACATTTCTCTATAATGTTGGCAATCAGTCCAGGTCTTTTAAAACTAAATCTTATTTTTTAAACACAAGGAATGATTTGGGAAATATTTATGGTTGAACATAGAGAACAGATGGTAAAATTATGTGAACCTCATCCAGATGTGTAATTTGTATTATTTTGTAGGTAGATACAGCTCCAAAATGTATTTAGTTACAAGGGAGAGTAATTAGAATTCCATCTCCTTTGTGACATGCCAAGATAAATGTGTTTCCCAATCAGTCACGGGTGCATGTGTCCAGGTGTGCTGCAACGTGTAACTTTCTGGCAGCTGGTGAAATGAATCATCAGCTGAACATACAACACCTTTTACTATCCTTCTCCACCTAGGCAATAAAATTTTGCTACAATTGTGCCCTAATAGAAAAAGTGATCATTAATTTAGATCACTGAAAATAACAACGTGATTTAAAATATATAGGATGTAGAATGAGGTTTCATGATCACAATTGACTGCCCTTTACATATACTTTAATTTCAGTGGCGATTTTTTCAGATTACCTAACATCACTCTATGGAGTCATTTCTGAACTGCTATTATGAGAATGACTTATAGAACAGCTCCCTAAGTGTTACCACAAGTGAGAGGTAAACTGAGAGATTCATGGAATCAAAATAACTAGCTCATGACTTCTTTCTTCTGTTAGGTCTCAGTTCCTCTTTAAAGCTTGTAAAGCACTAATCCTAAAAATTGGGGCAAAATCCCTGCTATATGATTACATTTATAATGTTAAAAATGTTGCCAGTGTCCTTTTATAATGTTTTCTTCTCTAAGAGTGGCTTTGGATCTATGGGAGTAGCAATCTTTTAAGAGGCATTTAACATATTTATGTAAAATGACAGTAATTATCACTGAAACTTTTGTAATAATATAAAAATATTACATTTAAAAATTACCTATAGCATGGTGGCTGACTCTCTAAGAGTAAAAATAGTATTTTGAGGAGTTGGAATGTCCAAAGTTTGGATCATGAAGGTGATAGAATCCCAAAGAATCTCTGAAATTTAAAATGTCCCCCCATGAAATGAAATGGGTAGTAGTAATGATTGGTAATGTGTACATTTGTTTTTAAAAATCAGTGTTTTTATTTGCAAATATAATGAGTTTTGCCTTATGACATTATTTGTGTGGCGACAGTGCAATCTATCATTGTTCGCAAAGTTACACAGTGCAAAGAACATATCATTGAGATGTATAATGTTTGTAATCCTGCCCTTCAATTGATAAATCATGTCTTGTGTTGATGAAAGCCAAGAAATGAATTGCTTTTCTTTGACCTTGGGGGTCTGAGATTAGTCAGTTTGTCTATTAGACTTGTTCCAGTGTTCTTCTCACTTCATTTATTCCTTCTGTCTTGAAGAGTTGGAAATAGTAGACTTGGTGAAAGTCAGTAAAGCTTGATATCATCAGTCATTTTTGAAGAACAGGCTATCAGCATGGTCTGAATAATCAACTTTAATAGAAGGTTTAAATAATCAGAGTGTCATGTTTAATTAATACTTTGCCTGCTTTCAATTTATATTAATTGATGCCTGAAAGTCATCGCACCTTGTACCAACGATAACTTAGAAGAGAAACTTGGCTTGGGAAAAATGCCCAAAGACCTTTAAGGCAGTGTAATTGATCAGACTGATTCATAAATGGTCGATAATCACGTAATTTATATTCAGTTCAAATGTTGCCATTCTAAATTCTTAGTATATATGTTTTTATTCCTATTGACTTGTATTAAGCCAGTGTAAAGGCATTTATTAATAATATCATACTGTTTTATAAGGCCCATTGCTTATAGGACATGTAAAACTGGTAACCTGATTAAAAAAACACGGCAAAGCAAAACAATCTAAAAATCTTGTCCCAATGTGCTATAGCTAATTGCATGACAAAACATTAAAGGTTGATTTGAGGTCTTTTATTTTGCATTTTTGGCATTTTAAGGATGCAGTTTTCTATTAGAGGCAAATTTCATCTTTATATGCTTTATAGCTTTCTAACAGTTGCTAGAAAATAGCATATAATGTCTTGACTATGTATGTGTAGATTATAGTAATGTTATGATTTTTTATTACAAAGCAAGGTTCTCTGCATTCTTAGACCATTTCTAGAGTTTATTTTACAAATACTCAAGTGATATATGTTCTTAAGGTATATAAACTAATTTCCCAGAAAATTACCTCACTGTAAATAAAGGCATTTAGAAAAATCTGGACTAGTAAGCAGAATTAATTTGTAAAAGTATTTGCTGGAGGAATCTCTCAAAAATGATTCATTCATTTTATGCTAATTGAGTTAATACATAAATTGAATTTATACCCAACTTAACAAAGATTTCTTTGGCAAAATGAGGCATCACTTTATTAATAACAATAAGGAATTGTTAGAATTATCTTAATATGTGACAGTGCTTCTCTTTAACCATTGATAATTGATACCTAAGTTAAGCTCATTCAATTTTGTGCATTTCTTCTGGAAATACATGTGAAAAGTTTTGTGAATCCATTTTTCAATATATTTCAAAATATGTGTACAATTATACTGGTTGAGCAACTGAGGCAGTTGGTCGGTATCTGGCCAGATGTCACAGAGAAGAGATGGTCCTATGTTCAGAGAACAAGGTTACCAAGTTACTCTTCCTTGCCTTTGCTCAGTCTAAAAATTTCTCACTGATGGGACATGTAGTTGATATTCCCTAGGATCGAAATTCTTGCATTTCTCAGTTTCACATACGTCTTTATTAAGGATGCTAACCCCATTGTGTGGCCAAAAAATTTGAAGGTCAATGCTTTTGATTGTTTTACATCCTTTCATAGTACTTGTATCTAAATTTGAATTTGAATTTTATTGGAGCTTATATTTTGAGTTTAGAATCATGAACTCATGTTTTAGGTACAATAACAGCAGCTGTCTTAATTTTACTTTATGTTTCTGTTTCCTTTCATTATTTACAAAATAAGAGACCACAAATGGTATAATGAGTAGAATCAAAGAATTTGAGAATTAGAGGGGACCTTGAATACTATGTAATCTAGCTTTCCACCAGATGCATGAATGTCTTCTATAATATCTTTAAACAGATGTAATTCATATAACATAAAATGAGAAACTGACTATAACTTCCCTGAGCTGGGCTACAATTATTTTTAACTTTCACATGTTGATTAGGAACCTGCTAATTTCTATGACCATTTTAAGGTTTGATGAATGTTGGTTGGGTGGCATAAACGGAGTAGGGCAAATGTTTGACTGTAATAGGTACAACCCAGATGAGAAACTGAATGACATTAAGTCAGAGGTTACAGAGTTAGAATCCTTTTATCGGAAAGGAATTAGTTTTGCAATCAGAAGTAAACGTCAGTCATTACATTGTCTCCTGTTTTTGAGTTCACACTTTAGCGACTCCCCTCATCCATATTCTCATTTATGGAAATCAGCTACTTTTCTCTGTGCCTGGATTTGAATATTAATGTTTGTACCCATAAAGTGGCTCATAAATACCTTTTACATTCTGGGTTATACTTGGTGAAAAATTTCTTAGACCACTAATATCTAGTCTGTGGCCTGCTGCTTGGCATTCATTCAGATACAACGTTGTTCAAGATCCTCACAAAAATAGAATATCCTGTGTTGTTCTTTAGGCACAGAGACAATATGCATCCAGGCCATTATATCTGCACTGGCCAAACACAAGAATGGTTTTGTTAATTTTGTTCTAGTCATTATCAAACATTGACTCAGTTTATCGATCTACTCAGGAAAATGAGCAACTTTTGAATTTGTATAGGCACAAGCTAAAACAGTATTGCCAATGTAAACATCTAAAATGAGTCAAATGAAGTTGAGACTTTCCAGTAAAGAAAGATTTCCTTCACTTTTATGACCTGTGGAAATATTTACTTACTGAGTCTTTGAAAAGAGTACTCATTTAGAAAATCAAAATTCTAATGCTGTCTCCTCTTAACTAGCTGTTTGACCTTGGGCAGGCCTCCACATTGCTTCTGAATCTTTGTTTACCAGTTTTAAATAGAGGGTGATAATCCCCATATTAAAGTTCTCATGGGGTTGTGAGGATAAAATATGTGAAATTCAAAAATGTTAATGAGTTCGGCAAGTAATACACAAATGCCATCTGCAACCAACACCCATATTCTTGAAAGATTACAATATTCATAATTTTTGAAAAAAATGAGAGGATTAGCATAATTGTTTTATGAACAGGGGTGCCTCTTCTACACACATGACCTATTAATCAGCTTGAAAAGTTGTTCTGCATCATCAGCAAAGAACCCAATCATTAGTAGTTAAAAGGTTCAAAAGATGATGAGAACTGCTTTTTATTTAGTAGTCTCTGATCTCCCTTAGGTGGCAATATGCTCACTCATCATAATCAGAATATATTTCTTGGCAGATTTTTTTTTCCTTCGAAACCAAATATTTGTATGCCCACACCCACACTGTCACCGCCACACTGCTGGCTGATGGTGCGGATATAATGGATGGACTATTTGTACTTCCACTGCAGCGACTTAATTTTAGGTTCACGATCTTACCAAGAAACTCCTTTATGAAATCTGCCAAAGAAGGTTTCGACCTGAGTGGCTGGTGTCATGTATTTAAATTTTTATTTTTATTTCCGGAAAAGAAGCTATGGGATTATTCTAAAACAGGAGAACAGGTGTTAGTTTGTGCCCCCCCCCCATATGTTTTTTTTTTAAGATTTATGCCTAACTTAAAAATGCACAGCCTTCATTAAAAATATAAACAGTGTTTGTTGTCTGAGTGATAGATGGATTACAAGGTAGCACTTCAGATTATTTTTAATAAGATGATGTATTTTATTTCCATTCCTCAGTTGAGAAAGTTAAAGCTTTGAGAAGTGAAGTAACTTTTCATGGCCCTGTAATTAGTACATGAGAAGATTAGGATTATAATCCATGTTTGATATAATGTGATATCATGCATGGATTGTTTGGCTTCCGAGCTTGTCAACTAGTTCCAGCATGTCAACTAGTCTCTTTGAGAGGCAAAGCAGAAGTGACCCATGGGTGTACAAAGTGTTGTAATGACTAAGAAAGTAACTTTGGTGTGGAAGAGGAAGTTGGAAGAGTAAGATTTACAAAGGTAGAATAGAGAAATAAAACTATTTCAACAGGGGATGGGTGTACACAAAGCCATGGTTTCAAGGAATAATGTGTAGGCTGCTCTAGCTAAAGCAAAAGATTGTAAAGAAGAGAAGACAAAATGGCGGTACGATGTGGATGCTGGTATGGGATGAGCCTCCATTAGAAGGATTTTGGACCTGATCCAGTAGCCAATGGGATGTGGTGAGTGGAGGTATGGTACAAGTTTTTGGTATATGAAGTTGTGTTTAGGGAAGATGAACCTGATGGCAGGTTCAGTGGATTTTCCTTTTTTTGACATATGTACAGTTTAAGGAGAGCTATAATCCAAAAGGTCACATTTAAGTCTTGTTTTATGTTTATTTTCAATAAAAGCAAATGTCTGTGAAAAGTTAATTGCCCCCTGGACATAACCCATTATTACAGTCAGACATGGTGGCAAATCATGTGATAGAATTTTCTGGCAAATAGCATCATAATGGCCACATTGTCCCAGCTCAAAGATATGAACTAAACTGCTTAGAGAACATGGATGAGTCAACGTGGTGCTCATATACTCTTGAAAAAATAGAGTTGTCTTCTTTTTTTTTTCTTTTAATGAAAAAGATCGGATCATTTATTCTCTATGCCAGAGGAAGAACAATTGAAATCAAGTTAAACGAGAAGAAAGTTCATTTTCAGATACAATTATATTCAAAAGTATGGAAACAAGAGAATTGCATTAGGCATTCCCAAAATAGAGAAAAAAAGAACTTACCATTTAGCCGTGATTCTATAGATACTGAGGTGGAAAAATGAGGCAGACCAATGCCTAAGTTTGCTTCTAATTCTATATTTTGGTTCTACATTTAAGTCAGTGAATATATACGAACCAATGTGGGGCATCATGTACTGTGTTATGGTCTGTGTTATTGGGGAGGGATGTCACATGCTAGGGAGATGAAGGAAACCCTTTCTTAAATTTTAAGGTCAAATAGAATCCTAAGTCAAATTTGGAAATATTTCAAACAAGGTGTGTCAAAAACCTGACTTTCACATATTAGGTATTCGAGGGAAGGGTGGGTTAAGGAGGAGAGGGAAATAGCAATGCCATTACAGGAGAAGATTTGGGCTGGGAACCAACAAGCACAGTGAGATTCACGTTGGTGTTGTGGAAAGAGCTCTGTACCTGCAGTCTAGTGACTAAAGTTCTAGTTCTGGTTCTAGAGTTATGTAATTTTGTGATCATAGCTATATTATTTATCCTCTCTGAGCCTCTGACTTCTCAGCTATGGAAAAAGAATGGTAGAGTATCAAATTATCAAATGTGTGTGATGATGAATCCTGACTTTTGTTTATTGTTCTTTATAATATGTGCCTAGAAGGTATAAAATGGTCTATAAACTTGTGTGCTGCAGGTTGTTGTTAGTACTAGTCTTTTTCTATGTGTTTCTTATTTGTCTCAAGAGTCTAGATATATATTATGAGGGAATTGCCTATGTAAAGAGGTATCTTCTCTGATAGGTCTATTACTTTAAGCATTAGACATTTCCAACAGTCCAGATGGATTTATTTATTCATAATAATAAATATTTTATGTTGCCTACCTAAGGAGAAAAAAGAGGGAGAGGGAGAGGAAAGGAGGAAAGAGAAAGAGAGAGAGAAAGAGAAAGGGGGAGAGAGAGATGTGTGATAACTTTAAAATATATATATTCATTGCTTTAGCCATCTGTTAAATGGATATTCTAATGCTTACCTTGCAGAGTTTTTATGAGAATTAGAAATAATATACTGATGCGTCTGACAATACTTTGCTCAGTGAGGACACTTATTTAATGATAAACCATTTACTTCTTATTTTTGTTATGAAACATGTCATTAGCTCATTTGTAATCAAAGAGGGATTATCAGATCAGGATTTGTGAATTTGGCCAAACTGTTTGTTTGTTTGTTTGTTTCTTTCTTTCTTTCTTTCTTTTGCACTACTTAAATGTTGGGTTTGAAATCCCATCATTATAAGGTAAAAGACACCCTTGTTTGAAATACTTTGCCACGGGAATCACAAATTCTCTCAGTCTCAGAGTTAGGCATTTCTAATCTCTCATACTGGAGGTTGTTTTTCAAAAACATATAGTGCTTTGTTGGTTTTCTAAGGAGACATGTTCATAGCTTTTAATGGTCAGATGGTTTACCCGGATAACTGTTTACTACTGTGTCATTTTCTCATTTGTCCCTTTTCTCATTCTCTCTCTCTCTCTTTTTCTCTCTTTTAAAGTTAGATGTGTGAAACAGGTAGGGAGAGCTATCTGTGGCAAAAGCTTTATTATAATCGATACTAATGCATAATAGTTGAGAATGCAGTGATCAAATACCATGGCCACCGTTTCATATAGTGAGATATGCAATATTACAGGGAAGATAATTTATGAAATTAAGTCTGTGGCATAGCACTCAGATATTTCATAATATGTTACACTAAAGCTTTTGACATATATTCATATATCACAAAATAAGAGAGACTAAAGATTATAAAGCATGACTTTGTGAGCAGAGTCATTTCTAGAGCCTCGTTGGTTGCCTCATCACACAGCTTTATATAGACCCTTCATGTCTCACTTCCTCCAGAGTATCTCTCCTGTTGGCCTTTCATGATGGCACCTTTTTATTTTTCCCTGACATTCTACTGTCACGGTCATTCTTTTAGGGATAGATAGCAAGGGATGCGAAGATGTCTCTAAATTTCCAAGTTGTTTCAGTTTTCACGTTACCTGTGTGCACATAATAACTAGTTCTCCACTCGTTTACCTTCTTCCATTCACATGCTGGCATGGCTGGCCTAGTTTATTAGACTAACTCACTGTTACAATTAAAAACACAGTGAACTTGACCTTGAGAAAATATATCACAAAGGCCTGGGATTTTTGAATCGGGAGGAAAGTAGCCATCAAATTTCCTATCCCTTTCATTGTAAAGATAAAGAGTTGAAGCCAGAGAGATGGATTAATTTGTCTGTATTTACATTTGTTTATATTTAAAATACTGATCCCTTTCTAGTCCTCTTTTCAAACATTTAGCCTTGTTGACTACGGATCTAAGAGTGATGGATATGGCAAGATTGTAGCCTCGAAATTAGCTGGGGGAAGAATGTAATCATTAGGAGTGACCTGTATGTTATTTGAGAATGGAACAAAACTGCCTTTTAAAATGTATAAAAGCATTAACATTTGCCTGCATTCGACTTTCTAAAGCTGTTTTTCAAACACGTAATGAAAGGGGTCCTAGGCTAGCTGAATTAAATAATCTATTCCAGGTCGTTTATTGAAGGTCATTTGGTTACAAGATTAAAACAGAAACTTTATGACTAGGAAATGCTGAAATGTTAGGATCCTGTAGGGAAATAGCTACTTTTTATTTTCTCTAACATTTTTACAGATAAAACCGATTCTTAAAATAGTTCTGATATCTCTTTGGGGGGAACAATATTTAATTTTTCTGTATTGATATTGTCAAACAATCAAAATCTCACTTCCCATATTCTGGCCGGAGGCAAGCAAAAGAGAAATTGATATAGAAGACACGATTAACTTCATTTTGAGCCAGAAAATGACAAAAGAAATGAGTGAGATAGATAGCAAGAGGAGATCATGATTCGAAAAAGCTGTTTTGTAGCTGCTCAGGGTCCGGTGGAAGAAAGGTTAAATGTATTTTAAATGTATGTAAGTGTTTAGCTATTCGATCCTCGTAATGCCATGGCCTCTGGCCAAGGAGAGGTGATCAGTGGCAAATGCTGAGAGAAGACAGCTGCAGATTGAACTCAGCAACGTCCCTCCCTGGTACACGGAGCCCTTTGTCTTTTTGGGCCACAACCTGAACTCTGAACTGCAGTGAGAGAGACAGCTTCAGCTTGGATATGTAGGTGCTTTCAAACCACCAAGTTTATGATGCAAGTCTGACCAGGCAGGGCCAGAGTTTCTTGTTCTCCAAAAGACAGGCTACTTCTGCTCCCGGTGTTGCTGTTTCTAAGGCATCTCCCTGCACACTTCCCTCACCTCTTGGCCCGGCTTTCCCAGCTCCACATCTCCCATCCAAGAGGCAGCCCAGAGCACGGGACATCCTGACTATCTTGTTCTCATATTTCTCCTAACAGACACATCTTGTCTGTCCCATTTTTAAGTGTCTAGGATACAAATTTCCACCTAGCAGTTACGGTCAGGTGATCCATTTAATCAAGTAATTGAAAGGGAAGCTTCTTTCTATGTATCCTGTACCCTATTAGAAAAATTAAAACTTTCTGATTTTCATAGTATTTTTTCATGATAGTGTGTGGTCTGTCTTCCTTTATTTTAATAATAAATAATAGTTAAATTTAGAATACCAAAAATTATGTGGAAGAAAAGTAAAACCACCTATTATGTTATGATTACATAAAATAAAAACACTTGTTACTCTGATGTTTTGCTTCCCCCCTCCCCCCATGGGTGTATGTGCATGTGTTTGTTCCATGCACGTCTGTATTGCATTATATTGGGATAAATGCACATATGCATTTTTCTTTGTAACTTTGGCATTACATTATAGATTTATGTGTTTATTTACTGTCTGTTTCCCCTGTGGGGGCCAGGGGGTTTACTGACACAGGACTCCATCTGTGTCATTCACTGTGTATCCCCCGCAGCTCAATGGCGCCATGAAGTCTGTCTGCCTCCAGATTTGCTCAGCTTTAGCTCTTTGTTTTTTTAGGTTTATTATTCATTTTTGAGACAGAGAGAGAGAGAGAGAGAGAGAGAGAGAGAGTTGGGGAGGGGCAGAGAGAGAGGGAGAAAGAATCCCAAACAGGCTCCACGCTGGTCAGCTTAGAGCCTGTCAAAGGGCTCGATGTCACGAACCATGATGCTTAACCGACGGAAGCACCCAGGCACCCCAAGTTTTTTGCACTTATTATTCATCTAGACCTATACTGCTTTTTTTCACTTAATGTCATTTCATTGGATTTTCCTAGATCTCTAACATCCTTGTAAACGCCATTTTTAATGGTGGTATAATATCTCATTGGGTAGGTATACCAACAATTACTCATGTTTCTGGGAGCATTAAAATGTTTCCAATTTCTTTTAGGGTGAAAGTGATGTATTATACACATAATATAGAAATCTTTTTGTATATTCAATTATTTCTTTAAGAAGATTGCTGAAAGGGAAGTACTATGTCAAAGGTGATGGACTCTCAAAAAAGTCTCTTTTTGTGTTGCCAAGTTGCTTTCCAAATTGGGTACATCCATTTCCTCACTCAACAGCAATAGTTAAGAACACTTAATCAGCATTGACTATAATTTACAAAAATCTTTGTTAATTGAAAAGCAAAAGTGATAGCTCATTGTTTTAAATTACATTTTTTAAATCACATATAAGGCTTAATACCTGTCCCAAGTTTAGTAGCTGTATGTGATTGCCATTTTGAGGCATGAATATTTGTGATTCAACAGAATTCTTTTTTTTTTTTAATTTTTTAATGTTTATTTTATTTTTGAGAGAGAGAGAGTGAGAGAGAGACAGAGTGTGAGCAGGGGAGGGACAGAGAGGGAGACACAGAATCTGAAACAGACTCTAGGCTCTGAGTTGTCAGCACAGAGCCCAATGCGGGGCTTGACCTCCTAAACTGTGAGATCATGACCTGAGACAAAGTTGGATGCTTAACTGACTAAGCCACTCAGGAGCCCCAACAGAATTCTTTATATATTATGGGTACTAATTGCTTATTATATTGATTGCAAAATTTGGCCTCAGTTTTTCATGTAACTAAATTTTCTTTATGATTTAGCTTATAGAACTTTGAATTTATATGTAGTAATTTAATAAGTTATGTATTTATATTGATTACATTTAAATATGAGTTTTTTAATATTTCTGTATATTGGTTTGATATCATAAATCTTTATTCATCCCTGGATCATTTAAATATCACTCACATTTTCTGTTTGTTTCTTCTTTTTGACATTAAGCCTTTTAACTTATCTGGCATGGATTTCTTTAGCATGACATAATGAATGTAGGCTTTTAATCACCCCCCCCCACCCCCCCACCCCCGCCGGCCAGTTTTCCAATATCCTAGCATTTACTGAATAGTCATATCACCCCTTAGTTTATGATATTTACTTACTTAGTTTATAATACTCATAAAGTATGACAATTGTTATATATTGTTTTTACATTATATACTGTTGTATTTCAAAGTGATCTATTCTGTTCTACTTGTCTTTCTATTGATACATCAGCCAATTACTACACAATTTTTACTGAAAGTTTTAATATTGTTATCTGGACAGAAAGATGGCCTTAATTATTACTTTTTTTTCTCTGAACAAATTAATATAAATAATAAATTCCCTGAATAAATTAGTATAACGTATTTATACGGAGGTGGCTTTTCATGAATATGAGGCAAAACTGTATCATTCTTAGAAATTTAAAGTTCATAATTTTTAAATTATCTAGGTAGCATTATTTTACAATATAATTTGCCCTAAATCAAATTATTCTACATGTATGGTTAAATCCTTTATAGTCCCAAAATTTCCTTCCCTGTATCCTATAGTTAATTATTAATTTGTTTTCTTCTTTCAGATTTTGAAAATACTAACTAATTAAAGTAACCTACAAGGCATCTGCCAGTGATATGAGTCTTACTTTTCCCCTTTTGGCCTTTCTTTTTTAATCCCTGTACTCTACTAACAGAGTACTTTTTATAATGAAATTCTGTTTTCCAGAATATTTTTTAACTGAATACCAAATACCAAAATATTAATGGAAATATCAGTGGAAACATGAAAAAAAAACCATTTCCTTGTGATCCTTATAATTGCTGAAACTTCCCTATATGGGATTAAATATGGATGAAGTTAATTATTTTATATATCTCCAACTAGTTGAATTTATATTCCTGAGAAGAAATCCCTTACCACATAGGTTATAAACATGGTAATAAACACAGTTCCTAAGCAAACATACATGAAAAAGAATAAGATACTTTTTTTCCCCCTTGACATCTTTCTTACCTTTGAACCAAATACCTGTTGGAAAATATTTGAATCATATTTTTATGCATCTTTTAGATGTTTACTACTTTTTTTGCAGGATGAGAATGACAATGTTGGATTATTTAATTACTAGCCTTTGTTTTCTCGTGGTGGTTTCCGTTCCTTTGGTATATTCTAAATTTATGCATAAAACTCAACACAAAAATACACTTGTGCTGTTCTCTCAAATGTCACAGTCAACCAGGAAGCTCAGTGTTCTGGCCAGAAGTGTGAGCTGACTGCTCTAATATATTTAGAAATGAGTCTTCCTTGAACTCCTCTCCCTTCCTCATTGACATCATTTCAGCCTGTGTTTCATTTCTATTGGCTGCTTTGTCTAGATTGTGAGGCCTGATCCCTCCCATGGTTCAAACACCCTGTTTGTTTGTATTGCTGACGCCCCACTGATGGCTGGCAGAAGATTGTGCTGTGCTGTGTTTGTGTTTTATGGGGAAATGTTCATGTGTGGCTGCTGTGTTTGATATTAAATCTGAGATGAACTTCAGGAGGTTTCCTGCTTTTTATTAAAAATGATTTTGGCTAGGGGCTGTGTTATCCTGTTCATAAATCAGGTGAACTCAGAGATTTAATAATTTAGAATTCTCATGAGGGTTTGGTAGAATAAATATTTCTTTTCTGTGTTAAAGCTGCCTCTTAACATTTTTCCCCCCTTTTTTCTCTTCGTGGCTTGATTTATTAATTTTTTTCAAGTTTTCTTTTGGGAGGATTGTGCAGTTTTGGTCTCATGGCTGTGAAAACAAGGTAAAAGAAAGAGTCAAGATGATAACATAGTTTGGTTGAAGTAATTTAAATTTATAAGTTTTATGAGTCCTCCCATCACTATTGTAAACAAACTTCTATTCAAAAAATTTCTTAAATCCCAAGTTGTATCTTCCGAAATGCTTACCTTCTCTCACTGTTTTAATGAACCACATGTCTTAGAAATAAAAGATTGATAAAAAGCAAAAAGAAATAAAAACAAAAAAACAAAACAAGAACAACAACAACAACAGCAACAAAACCCAGAAACCAAGGAGGCCAGGAACTCTCTCCCTATGTGGTTACAAGCTACACAAAAAGCAGAGGTATCTTTGAGGATGACGAACAGTCCTGGCAACAGCTCTAAAAAATGTTTGCACTAGAGATTTAGAGGCAATACTTTGAGGACACTTCGTAATGCTCAGTGAATGGCCTCCATTTCTTTGTAGGATTTGGTGTATTATGAATGCATAAAGATATTGAAAAAACTATTAGGAGTTAGAAGACGTTTTGTTTTGTTTTTCTTCATATTGAAAATGATAGGGAATGGGTAGTTCTGGCATTGGGGGAGGCATACTTAGAAAAAGGAGGGAAGATTTCTCTGAGGGGAAGACTTGGTATGAGCCTAACTGACAGGAAGGAGGCAACCATGTTAAGAATGGGGGATGGGGAGTCCTCTGTGTCTTCTTTGAATTTTAGATTCCATCCATGAGAGAATAAACTTTTTGTTGTGGTTGATGTCGTTATCCCTGTACTTACAATGTCTGGCATAAAGAAGATATTTGATAAACATTGATGAAATGAATGAAATCTTTATAAAGAGCTTGATGGATGCAAATGACAATACTGCTACAAATGTCCTCCTAAAATTCAGATGGTTTTTAAAACTGTGTTTGCAATGAAGTTAGGATAAAAGCTGAGGCATAAAATATAGTGACTTGCAAAGACATTCCATGAGTGCCTAGGATAATACGACCTTGTAATGTGGCCTTCCAGAGGTCTGACCTGATCCACAGATACCATTTTAGAATCTGGAAGAATGGACGGACCACTTTTCCTTTAAATGATCTTTTGTAATGATCAATTTTTTTCAGCCAGGCTGACACTTTGAAGTTTTAATGATGGAAGGTGCTTTGATGTGCTGGTATTCCTGGTTGAGAATAGAATCATAATCTTCAGTGTTCAGGAGAAGAGATTGTAAAGTCAGCATCCTATTTCTTCCTCTGAATGACAGAACAAGGCAAAGGCAGGCATTTCCTTAGAATGCTCTGGTACATGAGTTCCACTGAGTTTTTAAAGTGTTCTGTTAAACAATCTCTATGGATTAGCTTTATTTGCCAAAGTGGTTGAATAATGAACTTTCAAGTAAAATGGACTTTAGACTCTATTAACTCAATACCCTCTTTAACTGTTAAGGAAGTTTAAACCTTGAGAGATCCAGTGATCTCTTAAGTCCCTTGCTATAGTGACTGGAATGTGACTAGACTCCACCTTAGGATTGGAGTCCAGAAAAATTTTCAAAATTCTATGAAGTTAAAACAAAATCAAAGGTAAAACTCCAGAGGAAAGATGTTGCTAAAAGAAAATTTACACCTGGGATGGTATGTACAATTTTTTTCTTGGTTGTAGGTATTTGGGGAATAGGGCCAAGAGAGCAATTATGAAGGAGAGGGTGGGTAAATGTCAGGATGACTTTAATTTTCCTAGTCCCTCAGTCACTGCCCAGTGTATCTGACTTGAAAAAATTATCCCTAGTGAGAGGTTTGCCTATGAATGCTTGTAGCCTAAGAAAAGGTGCTAGTAAATATAAACTAAAGCACAAAAGCTTATTGTTGGAGGGGATTCACTTTTGAGCAGAAAGATAAAAGATCATGAAATTTCCATTTCTGCTGAGCGTATGAATCTTTGTGAATAGACAGCCTGCGGAGAGGAGAGGGAGGGCTTGTGGGCAATTCTGACGTTCTGTGGACCTCTGTGACCTCTTCAGGGAGCTATGAACTGTTCCAATCTGGCGTCTTCATCACCACTTTCTTGACGGTGGCACGTTCTCTCTCTCAGCGGGCGAGGCACTTAGCCCCTCAACCCTACTTCTTCTCATCCTTGCCTGTCCCTACTGCTCCCTCAGGTTGTTGTGTCATGTTCTCTGTGGCCCTACCATGTGGATTTGCCGCTTACTAAAGCCAGGCCATAGCTATTGGCTCCTCTAAGAATTTTTCCTTCGGGACACCGGCGTGGCTCAGTCGGTTAAACGTCTGACTCTTGATTTTGGCTCAGGTCATGATCTCATGGTTCGTGGGATCGAGCCCCGTGTGGGGCTCTGTGCTGATAGTGTGGAGCCTGCCTAGGATTTTTTTTTCTCTCTCTCCTCTCTCTCTCTCAAAATAAATAAATAAACTTAATTTTTTAAAAAAAGATTTTTCCCTCAATCACCCTAAGAGTATAAATAGGGACTTGTTGCAGTAAAAAAATTATTTTCAACTTTATAGGGTCGAATATATATAGACATACCTATATAATCAGTCATATATGGCTCCTTTATGAAACCAATTCATATATTTTCAAAACTGTACTTTAAGAAGCCAGTATTGGATCCAAAAAAAATTGATCCAAAGACATAATTTGACTTGTAGAGTGTATAGCAGTGATGTTAAAACTATTTGAAAGCCTCTGTTGTGTGGCAGAACATCAGTGCATAAACTAAGTAAAAGAGGACTGATCTGGTTGAAGCGAGTGAGACCGGGGGGGGGGTCTGTAATCTTACCAGTTGTCCAGTATCTGTTTCGACTCCCAGAACACCCAACTGGAAACTCAGTTATCTACCTGACCAGCAGATATCAAATGAAATTATTACTAATAATTAGCTTTGTCACTGTTGGTTGGAAATGTTGCAGACAATTTTTGGTGTAGAAGCAGTAGTTTTTCATCACGGTTGAACGTCTCCAGGTTGACCTGTTCCATTTCTTACCGTGAGACTGATCAGAAGTGTGACCGGACCTGATTTATGCACAGAGTAAGAGAAATAGTATCAGTTCCTTCTAAGATATGTGTTTATGGCCTGAGTGGGTTTTGACTCTAATTCCCATTTACTATGCCAAAGTGGGTATATTTATTTTATGTTGCCTTGTTCTTGGCATAAGATTACATTTATTTAACATTGCACTGTCTTGTTATACGTCCTTGGTCAAAACAAGAGGCAATTGTGCTCTGACCTTTGTTGAATTGGTGGCAACTGGCAGAAGTGTAGGGGATTTTGTATTTTATTTTATTTTATTTATTTTATTTTTTTTAATTTTTTTTTTTAACATTTATTTTTGAGACAGAGAGAGAGCATGAACAGGGGAGGGGCAGAAAGAGAGGGAGACACAGAATCTGAAACAGGCTCCAGGCTCTGAGCTGTCAGCACAGAGCCCGAGACGGGGCTCGAACTCATGGACCGTGAGATCGTGACCTGAGCCGAAGTCGGATGCTTAACCGACCAAGCCACCCAGGCGCCCCAAGGGATTTTGTATTTTAAAGTAGAGAGCGGTGGGGTCTATCTTTGCTCTATTGAATAATGATGAATTTTCCCTATCCTACTGTTTTCAGATATGAATGTTTTTAGTTGATTTTTATAATTTGGGGCCTTATTTTAAGGATTTTATATCTTAATTTTATATATTATACAACAATATAATGTAGGATACAATTTGGTGACGACCAATTTTAAGTCTTATATGAACTAATTAACTGAGATCTTGATATAATGAGCAGCCTTTCATTCCTTTATTAGGGCAATGCCAGCTGCTACAGCAAACAAATGACAAATTTTCAAGGACTTTAAAAAATCAAAAATTTCAGTTTTGATTTCCAGTTGGTGTCCCTCGCTAACCAGTGGGCTTTCCTACGCATGTTGATTCTGTGACCTCGCTTCCTTCCTTAGTGTGGCTTTGCCACTGTATGGATTCTCTGCAAATGGCTATCCATTAGGGAGGGGGGTGTCAGGTCAAGTCACTTACAACCACCTTGGCCTTTACTTGCCACATCAATCGACACCAAGAATGAGTCCCATTCCCACCTAGATACAGGAGAGTCTGGCAAATGTAGCCTATCCGGGTAGCTGCTTCTTGGGAATAACTTCTGCTCTGGAAAGAGGGACACAAAATTGTGGTAGGGAGTTAAATGTTTCAGCCATACATCTGAATCTTGGGAACTCCGTTATGATAGAATGGTTCACTGAGATGTTGCATTCTTCTAGTGTATGTCAGGCCAAATCCTGAGGGAAATAATGAAATTTTAAAAGGCGGGTTGTAAAAACAGTGTAACAGAAATAAGAATTGAACATCAGTGTGAAATTCATTGTTATTTAAATAATGTATCTTTTTGGTAGTTTAATTGCTAACATCTTATTGGAAACCAATTTTGGTTTTGTACGTTCAAACGTGCCTACTAATATTGTTATGCTTACGATAAATACTTATAACTGTAATATATCTAGAAGACATACCATAAATCTCTAGAAAATGAGAAAAAAATGAGATGTAGACAGTGTTAATTTTTTTTTGTATGAAACTCAGGCAAACGAAAATCTACTCTCAAGCTACATTTTGCTGAATAATTTTATTTAGTGATGAATTTATTCTAATAGGATAAAAAAGTGAAGGGTTCTTTTAGGGATTAAATGCTTATACCAATTCTTCTGATTGCTTATCACCCTATGTTTCTGAATTGTAAGTTTCCATGTTCTTTTTTCTATTTGGTTTCGCTGTACCTTTCTCCTTACATTTTCCCATGAGCCTTCTTCAGCCCTGCCGCCTTTTAATCTGTGTCTGTTCATTTCTTACGTCTCTCTACAGGTCTCTCTGTCTTCTCTTTCTGTTTATGGAGTTCTTCATCCGTGGACAATGGAGAATGGTGAGATTTAGATTA
Organism: Prionailurus bengalensis; assembly: GCF_016509475.1. NCBI lineage: Eukaryota > Metazoa > Chordata > Mammalia > Carnivora > Felidae > Prionailurus > Prionailurus bengalensis. The sequence continues at coordinate 88,053,362 of NC_057344.1, forward strand.
GACCTCAGCGGTATTGAAATTTAAAGTGTCTCAGTGAAAACATCCATAGCCTTGCTGTGATACTTATTGTAAGGAGCAGAGGGCAGGTGTTTAATGCCTGAAGTCAGTGGGATCGCCGTGTACCTTTATATGACAATCTGCTTGTCACATCTCTGTGTTCATCCTTGGCCCAGAAATTGTCATTAAGTTAGAACATGAACGTGGTTCTTCCTCTTGCTACATTTTTTTTCAGTGACAACCCACACCTTTCCCCCCACTACTTACTATGTTTCCTCAAGTGCATTTCTTTCATGTTATTAACAGCCCGATTCCCACTCACAGTGGATAACTAGAGATACAGTGATAGCACTAAATGACAATGAGGCAAAATCATTGAAAACACACAAAGGAATTTGTGATTCCAGCCATCTGTAATCTAATTGTTTCAAGTCCTGGAAAATTATCAAATACACTTATTTGTAATTCAATCCCTGCTAGAAATGTCAGAAATCACATAGCCATCTAGTACAATTATGTGTCCAGGGCTCTTTGGAGAGTTCGGTATGAGCAGGAATCAGGGAGAGTGTATAAAAATGTATAGAAGAAAAACCATGTGAATGAAAAATATGGATTGGTTTTCTTTAAGGTATACTTTTTACTTGTCCATAACGTATGACTGAAGTTTGAGGAGTGAGATGAAATTAACAGCAGTGTGTAAACAGAGTGATTCAGCAAAAAATAATTAATTGATCAGTGGATACAAAAAAGGGAAATAAGAGATGCTTGAGTCATTTCTGTGTCAGTTCTACAGAAAAGCTTTCAAGGTCTTCATAGGGCAATTATAAAGAAAGTGTGAAACAAGTATGATTCTAAAATAAAAACTTGGAATCAAAAGGTACTTGGGGCGCCTGGGTGGCGCAGTCGGTTAAGCGTCCGACCTCAGCCAGGTCACGATCTCGCGGTCCGCGAGTTCGAGCCCCGCGTCAGGCTCTGGGCTGATGGCTCCGAGCCTGGAGCCTGTTTCCGATTCTGTGTCTCCCTCTCTCTCTGTCCCTCCCCCATTCATGCTCTGTCTCTCTCTGTCCCAAAAATAAATAAAAAACGTTGAAAAAAATAAAAAAAAAAGGTACTTAATATAATTTTATTTTTTATTATTACAATTTTTTTAATGTGTATTCATTTTTGAGAGAGAGAGAGAAAGCATGAACAGGGGAGGGGCAGAGAGAGAGGGAGACACAGAATCTGAAGTTGGTTCTAGGCTCTGAGCTGTTGGCACAGAACCTGATGTGAAGCTCGAACTCACACACTGTGAGATCATGACCTGAGCCAAAGTTGACGCTTAACCGACTGAGCCACCCAGGCGCCCCTGGTACTTAATATAATTTCGAATACTTGGTGTTGAGATGAATCACAGTTATGTTTCAATTATATATAAATAAATAGTGCCTAGTTTATTAATAGAATTAAAATATTCTGAAAATTAATGTTTTAGTTTTTTTTTTCTATCTCACATATTGAGAAGTTTACCATTTTCTTGTTCTTCTTAATCCTTCCTTTTCTCCCTCCCTCCTTTCTCCTGCATGTCACAAGTGCATGTTAAAATATTAATGATTTTTAAATAGAAAGTGTGAAGCATCAATCACTTCTCGTAGAAGATTCTTGAACACAAAAGAGTAGGCTTTAACAGAACTGACTGTCATCATGCCCAGTTCCACGGCTCAAAGACAATTTTAGATGCCCTAGGATCAGTGAATTCTGTGGTCCCCACTGTGTGTATCCAACACAGGGGGTTGTGTGAAACTTATTTTGGTTCACACAAATCTCAGAAGATTTTGATCAAGTTATAAAACAATTTTAGGACTATCCCAAATTCAAGCGATTACCGAATTACTCATATGGTTTGAAAATCAGAAATCCCTGTAACCTTCAGGTATCCTCAGGTATCTGGAGAATCAAGCTAGATTTACTCATTCTGTGTTTGTAGCAAGAGTTTTATTTTTAGCCAATGTAAAGCACTGGAAACAATGGTCATTTCTGACGCTCTGTCATACAGTTGCAAAGCATATTAAAACATGCGTTCTATGCTGCATTATTTGCAAGTTTATTTGTGATCACTGTTTGGTGCATGAAGAAATACACTTGGCTTAAAATGTGTCGCATTGTTACATTCAGCCTTCTGATATTTGTGCTACTTACATAAAATATAACACATCTTTGTCAGCATGTAAGAATCCTAGGGGTCTTGTACAGGGAGGTAAAGTAGGCACAAAGCAGCCATGGTATCATGGCACGATATACCGTGAATGTGAAACTTAGAGCTGGAAGGTTCAAGTAGCAGCCCTCCCACTTAGGATTTTTGTGGCCTTGGCCACAGCACTTAACCTTTCTGAGCCTTGGTTTCCTCATTTGGAAATGGTGGGAATCATTTCAGGAACCTATTTCATTCGGTTGTTGTGAATTTTGTTTGTTATTTGTTTATATTCTCTCTCATTCCACAAAGGATTTGAAATGGCATGTGTATATTTGAAGATAAAATGTATTTGTCAGTGCTTTGTAGATTATACAAATGTAAGCTACCAGCCATTACTTTGGGGACCTTTTGGGTTCCTGGGGAAGTCTATTCCTTAGAATGAAGCATTTTTAAGCAGATGTTCCAGACAGTTCTATTTAACAATTTCAAATAAAACAAATATTTATCCATGTGTGACATAGACTGGTTATAGGTGCCAATTTAAAATAAACCCGTGGGAAAAGAAGACTCTCCAAGGCCTTTTGGCTGAAAACTAAGTGCAGCTAATAAAATTATTGGATTCTCACATACTTAATGGCCCTTAATTGAGAAGGTTATGTACAATGACTAGAGGTCTTAAGGAGTAACGCTTCAAAATACATTTGTGTTTTGTTAATCATCACAAACATGCATAAACATTTGAAAAAGAGTAGAGCTCATAGGTGCGAGTCATTTTTCTTCAGCTTAAAGACAATGCTTTTGTTGCACTTAGAGTTGAAGGATACCTCACAAGAACACAGAGGCTTTGAAATACCAGTGGTCTGCTAGTTCCTTTAATTCGTTTTATTATCATGTGCCATTTGCCTTAATCTGGAGTTGCTAACCGTGCTTATCTGCCCTCTGCATCTAAAGCCTCCAGAAAGATTGCTCTGGCATGGCCTAATAGCTTTTATCAGCTCACCCAGTGGCTCTTAAGCTTTGATGCTTGAAACTCAGGAGTTAACCACACGGTGCCAAGCCCTTCTGAACACGTCAACTGCTTTCCTCCGTAATTGATTGCTGTTTATGCCAAGGCAGCCACAAACCCTTCTCCTCCTTCCCTTTGTCAAAGTGAAATGGAACCTAAGGACAGAAGATAGTGGCTCTTTTGCCACACCCCCTCCAATTCTCATGGCCTAATTTGCTCAGAGAGGAATTACTTCTGGACATATGCATTGCCACAAGGTTGGACCCTCTCTCACTTTTGTCTTCTGCTGTAAGCGCCTTTGATTTTTCGGTCTAGTCTCTATATAGTATATCTGAGCTGATAGTAAAAGTGTTAATAATCTATACATTTTGGCTTCTCTGGCAGACATGCTTGCTTTTCCTCCTTTTCTGTAAAAATTGTCTAGGGAAATTTACTTATTTAATTTTTTAGAGAGAGAGAGAGAGAGAGACAGAGCATGAGTGGGGGAAGGGAGGAAGGGCAGAGAGAGAGAGAGAGAGGGAGGCACAGCATCTGAAGCAGGCTCTAGGCTCTGAGCTGTCAGCACAGAGCCCAATGTAGGTCTTGAACCCACAAACCGTGAGATCGTGACGTAAGCCAAAGTCGGATGCTTAACTGACTGAGCTACCCAGGTGCCCCTGTCTAGGGAAATGTATTAAGTGAGCCTCTATTGTCTTTAAAATCTAAAAAAATACCCCATTTCTAAACATTGAAACTTCTGAAAACATTCACTTGACATTCCAGTTCATGTTGCACAGAAAAATTATAAAAATCATGGAATAAGTTTTTTTCCCCACCCTTATAGTAAATAAAGCTGCATTTTCAATGACTGCATGAGACATACAGGCTTGAGAAGAGTTTTGCAATAAACGTTATATTCAGCAATTATGATTTCTCTGAAAATGAATAGTTAAGAGGCCAAGGGTCCATATGAATAAGAGAGAGAGTACGCTTTAGTGGTTAAAATGCTCTGACTTTAGCTAGCATGGATCAGCTGAATTCTGGGTTCCCATTTACCAGTTGTCTATCCTCAAACAGTTATTTAAACTCTCCAAGACTTCATTTCCTCACATATGAAATGGTGATGATGTTCCGAACTCACAGGATATTCGGGAGATAAAATGAGGCGAATATGTAAAGCACTTAATAAAATACTGGGCACATAATACCCACCAAGTTAATGGCAGCAGCTATTGCTGTGATTTTTGTTGTTGACAAGCTGAGAAAAAAAGTTGCTTTTTTTTTTTTTAGTGTTCCTTCTGCTAAAGTCAATTTAGAAAACTTCCCTCAGACATACCATAATCTCTAAGCAGGAAACAGGCAGCCTTGGAAGAGCAGAGTTTGGAGACTGGATTCTGTGTGGGGAGGGCCACAGCCCAAGTCTCAGACTGCCTTCTCCCTGCTAATTTGTAGCATCATATGATGTGACTGTACCACCTGTCCTGGAGAGGTTAGTGACTCCTCTGCACCTAACAATGGCACCTCAATTTTTATTAACAGGAACTTTACACTTCTTAATCGCATTCTTGCAAGGAAAAGAGAATCTTTTTCCCCCCTTCTCCCTCCCACTTCTCTCCCCCAGAGAAAGAGCTTAACACACCATTTGGGATGTTATAAAAATGGAAAAGACTCAAGTTTAAAATAATATAGCGAGTGGTTGAAAAGCTGCACATCTACCTTCACGTTCGCCTTCTTAGTCCTTTGCGTTTACATGTAGCCTTTCCTTCAAAGAAACAATTCATCTTTAATATGTCTTATGCCATTCACTCCTTTATATCTAATTGGCCCAGTGATTTCCTCCGCTTAAATGTAGCATTTATCAATCACAACTAGCAATGCATGTTATGGTGTTAACAGAAAATTCCACAGGACCCTCTTCACACTGGGGAAAGGGAACATCTGCTACTTTCATATTAGGATGCCAGGATTTAGAGGTCAATGTGTTTCCCCATCAAGGCTTAAGGCTTTGGGGATCAGGGGAAGTGTCAGGCTCCAAGCAGCATAATGAATGGCAGTTGCTGACTGGCGAGGTTTGCCTGTTCTCAACGGGGGGATAGTGCTGTTCAGCATAATGAGCTGGGTCTCTGTGTGCTAAACGTACCCAGCTTGGGGAGGGAGGCAGACTCTGCCTCCCCCACCCCCACCTCCAAGTTCCGAACTGTATTTTCATCTTGGAAGAAATTATATTGAGATCTTCATTAGTGGCACCCAGCAGGGTTAAGGCTCCATGAGGGCTGATAAGCTCTATGGCTAAAAAACCCATCAGCCTTTGAGCAGGGAGCTGAAGGTTTAAGTTGCTTGAACTGGAAAGAGTCTGAAGAGGTGATTATGTTAAGCAAGTAATGTGTATCGGTAACATGGAATCAAATTATTAGGGTCAGTAACTCCTGGCTTTCCCAGTGCATTAAATGAAGACATAACATTGCATTTGTGCCGGGTTCTTCTTGATGCCACGAGTGTCAGCACTGACCGGTCATATGTACTTCACAGCATGTCACCTCTAATTTCATGGGATTATCTGCACTGTTGCTTTAATAGATACTCATGATCTTCAGCTTCCTTTGAACTCACAGCAGGGCAGTGCAAAGTCATTATTGTGAGCACTTCTGTGCTTTTTGTGTTACATATAAAATTATTATTACTATCATTGAGAAAGGGAGATATATCTTGCTCTCATGCTTCCAAAAGCGTGCAACTTATTTGCTGATGAGGGAAGCTACCGAAGGGGAAAAACTGAATGGGAAAGACCTTTCTGAAGGTTAGTGTTAGAGAGGTGTCAAGGCAGTGACTTAGTATTAGAGAGGTATAGAGGACCATGGTTCTCAAAGAATGGTCCCCTGGCCAGTCACATGGGAATTGCCCAGGAACTTGTCAGAAATGCAAATCCTACTGAATCAGAAACTCAAGGTGGGTTCGGCAAACTGTGTTTTGAGAGGCCTTCCAGGAGGTGGCTGTATGCTCAAGTGTGAGAGACCCTGCTATGGCATTTACGGGGGACCAGAATGGGATAGACCCATTTGTTCTGGGGGTAGAGAAGTAGAGAAGACAAATGAAGTATCTGCTCCCATGGACCTTATCCAATTACAGAGGAATATGTAGTACTTCTCCCCAGTAAAACACACAGACAACAACAGATCCTGTAATTATCGTGTGTACCATTTTAGCCTTTGTCTGAATCAGCCTGTTATCCTATCGTCTTTGCTTTCAGAGAATGACTAACAAAAGATGACTAAGAAGCAATTCCTTTGTGCGTTTCAGAACCATCCCCCTTGCAATCTGCATATCCATGGCCATCGTCACCACCGGCTACGTGCTAACAAATGTGGCCTACTTTACGACCATTAGTGCTGAGGAGCTGTTGCTTTCAAATGCAGTGGCAGTGGTAAGTCCAAGTTGGGAACATGCCAATTTGAATTTAGGTTAATGAGTTGATGCAATTTTACAGTAGTTCCCTCCAGCAGAAAGTGTTTTGAAATTCAGTAATCTTTTCTTGACCTGAATGATAATGAGTATATAAAAAATTTAGAACACACCTTAGCAATTCCATTTAACTGAGACAGCCAAAGTCCTCTATGGTTTCCTGCATTGTTCGTTTCCTGTAAAGCATTTCCACATATACGTGCTGGGAAACACATTTCCACATGTGCGTGTTGAATAGAAGATACTTTTCCAACGTGACTTTAAGGATGGGTGGGCAGTTACTGAACTTAAATGAATGTATTTTTTGGCATGCAAATCGTGATTTATTCTTTATTCTTTCCTGTTCATAAACTTTTCAAATGCTGAGTTCAAATCTTTTTTCCAAAGTACCACTTAAGAATTTCCAAAGGACCATACGTATTTGTTTTTTCTAGTCTATCCTTTTGAATACCAGTAATGGGATATTATTAATTTTAGGAAATACTGAGTTATGCAAAGTTAAGCAGATGTCATTGCTCTAGCACTTCTCAGAATACTAAAGATGCTAATGTGCATTTTAACTCCCTAAGAAGTGGATACTTATAATTTTACAACACTTTCCAAAATTTATTTGACCTCAGGACCATCTTTGCTCTCAAAGGTCATGTTACAGGAATGTTATTCTGTGACACATACTTTTATTTTGCATCAAAACTTAGCTGGTAAAGGAGCATTTCTTTGTGACCTCATGACAATGAAGGGTGAAAATATAACTTCCCATCGCTAGATGTCAGTTCCTTTTAAAATAGTCACTATTACCTCATATCGGCAACATCCACAGGGAACAAATTATCTCATTTCGTGTGAACCTCCGTGCGTGTTCACTGTATTAAAACAAGACTTTGCCGCTGCTGTAAGTCCTAACAGACAACCAAATGTACAAAGTTTGCTAATGCCGGGTCAGTCATCTCATCTTCCCAGACAAAGGGCAGCACTTACTCTTTGAGTGCAACATGGCCCATTAATTACATAGCACCAGCTGCATCAAGGACAACTAAAGAATCCCACATCGTGGTTGTTGGGTTTTTGTTTTTTGTTTTTTGGGTTTTTTTGGAAAATACATCCTTCATGGAAATTTGCAGTGTTGCATATACTATGGCATGAAAGGAAATTTTGGAAGTTTTGTTTCTCTTTCATATTTTCTGTGGCTTGATCTTCTCAAGCTTGTATTTGTATTCTAGCCTTTTTATGGGAAACCACAGAAGGAACTGGCAGATCCCTGAGAGGGAGGGAGTGACTCAATACAGGGAGATTCAGCTAATGTGATTATTCTAGGCACAAGATTTTTGGAACTGCTCATATATAGGTGAGATAAGCGATTAAGTCATCAATTATTTCTCACTATACTTTGTGTCCTAACAGGAGGATTGGGATATGAAACAAGTTATCTGTAATACTTCTCAGTGTACATTTGTACCTCACTATAAAAATGTGGCTTTCCAGGTTGAAGAGAAGGCATTGAAGGATTTCTGTCTCCAGTGGGAGAACTTCTGAACCGAGCTTTTTTTTACTTACCAGAATCAGAGATGATAGACATCGTAGTTAATAAAGAGTCAATAAATGGATCGTTGCTTTTTGGAAGTAGAGAGAAGGTGCTTATTTAGACCTTTGGCCATAGTTTTGCAAAAAGCAATGCCACGATACTGCTTTTGATTATTGTCTAAGAAGTTAGCCTGACCCTCACCACAAAAAAAGATTATAAAGCATACACGTATCACCAGACTAAAAAAGAAAGTCAGAGAGCGAGTTTGGACTAAATTGTTTCATTTTATTCCACTTTCTGGCAGAGCATTAATTTGCTTCGTTCTGTCTCTCACTAGACCTTTTCTGAGCGGCTACTGGGAAATTTCTCATTAGCAGTTCCGATCTTTGTTGCCCTCTCCTGCTTTGGCTCCATGAATGGTGGTGTGTTTGCTGTCTCCAGGTGAGCGAGTTCAAGCATTTCCAGAAATGCATTTCTGTTTTTGAGATTGGATGTGATAAGAGTAGGCTTAAAAAGAAAAGAAATAGTGCCTCCAAACCTGTTGTTTTTAAAGAGACATGTAAGATCGAAGTCCTCGTCCAAGTATCAGTAGCATGTCTCATTCTGCCCAGTAGAGGGCACTGCTTGTCTACTCATAGCCTACACTGAAGCCTGGCAGGGAACTTTTTTCTTTTTCTTTTCTTTCTTTTTCTTTTTCTTCTTCTTCTTCTTCTTTTTTTTTTTTTTTTTATAGTATGTCTACAGAGTCTAACAACAGCATTTTATTTCTGGTGATAAAATCTCTGTTTCTCTAAAGGTGACAAGAGAAAAAGTAAAGCCAGAGACGCCAGTAATCACTACCCCACCACGTGCATCCCTTTTGTTTTGTTTCATGCCAAAGTCCCCTTTATTTTAACATAAGATTAAAATCCAATCAGAAAAATACAAATATAAGGTCATACGTGTGCATGTCTGTGTGCGCGTGCACGCGTATGTGTGTGTAGGTGTGTGTATTGGGCTGGATCGGATTGACAGCACGCATACGATACTAAGAATCTAGAACTAGATTCACCGTCAGCTATTTACATGTAGGGAGAGCTATGCTGAGTCGAATGTTGCTATTGTTTCCCCTCAAAGCATAATGTAATGTGTTGGTAGATTTTCTGAAATTCGAAGTCAGATTTCTCTTGAGTCTCTGCCTTATCTGAAAAGCGAAACCGAAGTAATCTCCTAAGAAATGACAAACCATATGGTATAAAATTAGATGCAAGTGTTCTCTTAGGTTTCTGGATTTTTCCCTTTGAAATGATCAATTATCCAGTCAACTCCATCCACATTTTTCTCCCATCAGGTTATTCTATGTTGCGTCTCGAGAGGGTCACCTTCCAGAAATCCTCTCCATGATTCATGTCCGCAAGCACACTCCTCTGCCAGCTGTTATTGTTTTGGTAATGCATATTAAAAAGTATACCTAGATAGAAGCTTGAATAATGGGTTAGCAAAGAGGAATTCAAACCAGACTGTAGCTAGTGCTTTACTTTCTATTCGTTGCTAAATCGGATCTATATATATCTTGGTGGAGAGTGAGAGGCAGGATATTTTCCATCGCTTCCCAGTATTTCTTATTCAGTATTTCTGATGCGTATTTGATGCTATGGGACAATAACCACATCACTTCTTTTGCACCTTTGTAGAAATGCGTGACGTCTAAGGGAAGTGATTACCTTGGCTTCTGTCATCGACACAGAGTCTCACAGAAAAGAATGTAGAGCGAGTCCCATTTCTACATACTGAAAGTGGAGCTAAGAGCCACAGTCCAACAGCACCAAGATGTCATATCATAGGCCCCTTATAATGAAATGCACGCAAAATTAGAGGCAAAATTGGATGAAATCCTAGACAGTGCAGTGATTCTGTGATAAAAAAGGGAGATATTTGAGTGCACCTCTAAAGGGAAGAAATAAAAGCACCAAACCTGAGATGTGAGTTATAGAATTCATCATGCAGAGAAAAGTAGTTGTGAAGGGTCGGGTACAGAAGACTGTGCAAGGTATAAAAGTCCTCAAATACCCATTGGCAATGTTATATTCACTTTTACCTACTACTTTGTAACATTTTTGTCAAATGGAATCTGCTGTCAGGGAGCAGAGTAGAATACATCGGACACTTTGCTCTATGCATTTAATCTGTTTCAGAATGTTTCCTTGAAATTTCTTTGTAAAGTATGCATCCTCTCTGTGCCGAATCTGGAAGTTAACGTCACTTGTGGGAACAGAATGTATTATTCGGTGAAGAGGGCTTTCATTTTAAGCCTCTGCTATCAGTGGTGCTGTCCTTGGCATGTGCAGCTGCAGAGACATTGCTAAGCTGGTCTCTGTGCTTCATTCTTTTCTGCAGTCTTGAGGGTCACACATGGCAAGCACACGGGCAGAGTAAGTGTGGAGGAAGAAAAGGTCAATATTTTGCATTCGGGAGACGGCAGAATCCCCTAGAAGTGGCTGTGTTTCATGTGTGTGCATAGCCAAGGGCCTCTCAGAAACCATTTACAGAGCCCTCTGCGCATTTTCTAATTGGGTACACTTTTGATCTGGGGCATTAGTTATTTACCAATCCTCTCAGTCTCTAGATCTTTAAATTTAAGTCATTGACTATCCGGTGTTTTACTCTTTGAAAACACATTCTCTTCTCTCAAATGAAAAAAATAAATAAATAAACCGACTAAAAACTAAACATCCACATAGAATTCTCTCTGATTAAGTGGTAATGGTGTTCTTCTCATGCCGCTACTGGTGCGTAATGGAGTATAAGAGCAGAAAATACAGAATATCAGTGTGGTAGATTATCAGTATAAATAATCATGAAAAAGATCATCATGATTTGTAGTGATGTTATTGTTTGTTATCAGCTGTGTTCTCTCTTAACTCAGTGAGTGTGGTTTTTCTCCCCCTTCCCCCAGCACCCCTTGACGATGATAATGCTCTTCTCGGGGGACCTCTACAGTCTGTTGAATTTCCTCAGTTTTGCCAGGTGGCTTTTTATTGGGCTGGCGGTTGCTGGGCTGATTTATCTTCGATACAAACGCCCAGAGATGCATCGTCCTTTCAAGGTAACCTCAGTAATCTTGATGGGTTTACATAAATCTTTCCCCTAATACCTAGTCCTCCCTTAGTCATAACTTGATGATGAGGAACTTGGGCGGGGGGCAGCATCCTCTGGAATAAAATGCTTAAGTCTTGCAGGCAGTGCCTTCTTATCGGATTTATTTTAGCTTGGAAAAATAATTCAGCAAGTTGTTTATGTGCGGTGCCTAACTTTATATGTCACATTTCTGAAAAGTAGTAGATACATAGGGCATTTGTCATGTTGCTTTCTCTTGAATGTGTCTAATGACCTGATGTGTTCAAAGTACGGGATACTTGTGTTTTTATGCTGAGTAAGTGTGGATAGCCATGCTGAGAAAGACAGAGGCAGATACATATGGAATTGTCACTAATTGAAACTCTAAAAAGGATGCTGCTTTACAAAACAGGCACTTTAAGTATTCTTAGATGTTAGGACTTGTTATGTTGCTCTTCTTATACGTTCTAGCAGGTATATTCTAGAAGGAATAAAAATGTAAAATAAAGAGGGAAAGTGAAGATGTATCAACATATCCTTAATAGAATACCCTTTACTGTGACTAAGCATTTCCTTTTGCGAGAGTTGATGAATATGTTTCTCATCTCCTTTAGCCTTGAACGTTCATGGATTGATTTGACCTCACTATCTATTTGCTTTTAAGAAATAACACAGATAATGTTGTCAGTCATGTTGTCAGAATTTGTTTCTAATTACATCCGTTGCCTAATGCTGGCAACATCTTTATTAGCGGTTGAATAGGAGTTGGTCTGTTTTATCCCTGTCAGTTCTTATTGTGAGTCTCCCAAAGAAAATCAATATGCACTGAAAGGCTTTAACACGTAACAAGCAGCCCGTGCTCTTGACTCTACATTCAAGCAGATTCTAGTCATAATTATCAAAGAGCCAACCTTTTGAAATCAAAAACATAAGTCACACTGGTATTTAACTAGTGAAACAATTCAAAGAAAACATCTCTCATGAAACATACTTCATTATCTTAGGTTTGTTCTTTTCAAAGATTTTTTAAAAAAGATTTAAGGGAGTAGGTTTGCTACATTCTCTGTGCCCTATTAAAGAGCTGTTGCTCTTACGGTAAGGTGGGATGGTGCCTGTAACCTGCTCACATGACCAGCGGGGATCGTCTGATCGTATGACTTGACCGACACACTCTTCTTGAACCCATCTTCTGTCTCTGGAACTGTTTGAAGTGATTTTTTTTCCCCCTTGTGCTGTGTTCCAGGTGCCACTGTTCATCCCGGCTTTGTTCTCCTTCACGTGTCTCTTCATGGTGGCCCTTTCCCTGTATTCGGATCCATTTAGTACAGGGATCGGTTTCATCATTACTCTGACTGGGGTCCCTGCATACTATCTCTTTATCATATGGGACAAGAAGCCCAAGTGGTTTAGAAGAATGTCAGGTAAGACTCTTACACAGTTTCAGGACCTCTTGAGAGACTATATTGTAGAAGACCCGTCTATGTGTACATACACACATGCACCTTAAAAGTATAAGTAAGGTAACTGCTAGTTTAAATACATTATTACATGTTAATTAGAACTAGGAGAAGAAGAAGCAGGAAGGATGTTTAGGGTAGAGCCACTCAATCCTTTCAGGATATTTAGTTTGAGCTGCTCTAATCACTTCTTAAGAGAGCTTTTTTAGATAGAATTTTATCAGCAGTTCTATAAATGACCTAATTGCTTTCTCGAATCCCTTACTAACCTAATTATTTTTTACTCTGGGTTGAGCTCAGCTTATTGATTCTATAGCATAACCTGCTCTTGCTGAGGGATAGGGAGTTAGGCAGAGCCCTAAAAAGGCCTCAAATATCATGATTATGACACAACCCTATTTCATTGGCATGGTGAATCGCTAAAGGGTCGTAAGAAGAGCAAGAACAATGAAGAGAAGAATTATACCTCACATTTATGTTGCGATTTCTATGTGTTAGCACATATATGACCTTATTTAATCCTTGTAACAACCTTCTGAAGTAGGAAAAATCATTATCTCCATTTTCCAGATACTGAGTTATACAGTAGAAGAATTCGTATAACTTGTTCCAAGTCATGCAGATATTAGGTAGACCAGCTAGAATTCAAATTCAGGCAGTGCTGTATTTTATAAAAATCGTTGTGGGTACAGTGAGGATGGATTACAGAGGGTCAAGGCTGAAAGGGCCCAGGACTGGTAGTTACCACGGTAACCCTGCATAAGGACTGAGAAGGCTCTGATCATGGACGGTGCTGGCAGGGTCCAAGAGAAAGTGAAAGATATTAAAGAGGAAAACCTAAAAGGTCTCAGGGACCAGGTAAATTGCGGGGAGAGGAAATATAGGAGAGGAAATATCGGGGAGAGTAGATAGAGGGGGTGCTTAGGACAGCCTCTGTTGACAGCCTACCTATCTGTCAGGGCTCTGCTGAGTGAGGTTTTTCCTTACCTCATCTTGTTCTGTCTTGCACAAGCTCCATTTGTGAGATGGTGCTTATTAGTCCTATGTCTGATGGGAAACAGGACTCAGGGAGACAGAGAATTTATTTTTGAGTGTAAAGATTTTAAACCATTGAGCCAGGATTTGAACCCACATCTGCTGGACGTCAAAGTCTACGGTCTTTCTAGAGTGGGCACCTGAAGGACATGAGAGAAGTGAAAAATATAGCCAGAGGAACAACCATGTTCTTGCTACTGAGTTAGGGGAGTTTAGAAAACAACTTTTGTTCTCACCCGCTTGAATTTACTTCTTTTACTGTAATTAATTTTTAAAAACCTGGTAAAAAGTTCAGGGAGATTTCTGATATCTCTGATAAAATTGTGAACAAATAATGTCAGTGTTATTAAAACTCAAAAACGAACAAACAAACAAACAAAACCCTGCAATAATATGTCTACATATTGACTCTCTAGCGTGCTACAGAAACTCATTTAGAAGTCAGCCATTTAAAATAGACTTTTGATACTACTCTTTATTAGCTTTTAATTGGTATTTGGTATATTTAGACCTTACACTGCTATTTATATCTGAATTTTGTTTTCTAGCTGGTAACACTATTCCCTGAAGAGGTATTACTATAAAAATTGGGTTCCTCAAGGCTAACACGGGCACACTGATTGTCTAGCAGGGTATTTAAGCTCGATTTCTTGTTAGATCACACCAGTTTTCTGTGGGATATTTTTAGTTCCGTTTTCTCCATGGTAGGCAGCAAATATAGAAACTTTTCTGAAAGGAAAAAGAATCTTGTTGAACAATAACTACCATCCTGATGACCAACGTTTAAGACGAATTAGCGTTCATCACTGTGAGGACTGGGTCTATCTCAGATCCTGGCCAGAGACAGTTCAAACCCCTGAGCACCATGGAAAAGCCAGAGAACTGAGGAAGAAAGAGCTAGTACTCCTACAGTTGGGCTATGATGAGAAGGAGCATGATGAAAGAGCCAACTCCATGCTTTCCCCCACATAGTAGGGATTGTGTTCTTCCTGTTGGGAGGCAGGCAACTCTCAGTGCCCTTTCCTGTTGCTAACATGCACGTATTTTGCACCATTTCTTTGTCAGTGCATACCAGCTCCCCACTTTTCACACTTGACCCCTCTTTGATGGTTTTCCACGCTCATGTGATGCTGAAGTTTTTTTGTTGTTTTTCTGTCTCTAATGATGTTTCAAACATCTCCAAGGACTCCAAATTTAGTGTAGCCATTTGTGAAAGCAGCCGCCATGCAGTAGTCCCCTAATGGTTATTTGGATCTCAAAAATGCCATTAAGTCTTACCAGGGAGCATGGCAATTCTGCCTTTAAACTGTGAGCCTTGTAACCCTTTATCTTTATAGCTGCCTTGAAAGTGAGTAGCAAAAACAACAATCCTCCATAATTTTGTTTGATTTTCCTCTTAGGCGGCATTCTTGTAGTAAAATAAAGAAAATTCATAATATTTATTGCTGCGATAGCAAGTATTTTCCTCGCCTTTGGCCAAAACAAAACACTCATACACAGACACACAAACAGCAGAGTCTTGCCCACTACCTTGCCTCTTTTCCCAACTGCCTCCTCATTAGGAAAAAAAAAAAACTCAGTGTGAACTTGGAGAGCATCTGTGATTTGATATCAAATTTTTGTTGTTGTTGTTGGGTAACATTCTTTAGACCTTCTGTTGTCATTTATTTTCACCCTAATATACATGAACAGGTTAGCCTTCCGAAATGATAGTTGACCAAAATACATCTTGCGTAAGGTGCTTCCGCAAACAGTGTGAGGTAACCGAACAGCCTTCAGAAAATGGTGAAAAAAGCCACACGGTACAGATAGCCAGGAATGTTCAGAACCAGAGGATCTGAGATTTTCTGAGATTTGATGAATTTCTCTGGCCACAGGATGCCAGTGTTGAACCACATTTTGTTTGATAGCATTCCTAGGGTGAAAAGAAAATGTGCTCTTAAGGGAATAGTCAGATACACAGAACACATTTTTCTGCCATCTGTGACAGAGTAGTGAATTTTTCTGGGTATTTTTTTAAATGTATTTATAGAAACATGAGCTTCTCACCCAAGGAAAATGGGGCAGACACCCCACTGACATACTCAAATACACAGAGGTAGCTAGACGTGGCCAGCCCTGGCTAGGGCCAGCAACAGCTGTTTTACTTGGCTGCCCCTATTTATCAGCCCAACTGTGTCAGGGCTGAGATGAGTGGGGTGACCGGAAGTTGGTCCCTCTTGTCAGGGCAAGATATGGAGGGAGACTGTATTTAAGCAACATCTTTGATTACGAAGAAGGGTACTTGGGAGCACCAGCAAAATGATCCTAGTCCATCTTTGTAGACAAGGACTTTGTAATTCTGGGGTCCTAAAAGCATATGCTTCTTACAGTCTGTCACGATAACTTCGTTTATGATACCTCCTTGAAAGCTGTGTAATGCATTTGACTGGCTGTTCAAGAAGACTGCATTGCCATATTTTAAATTAGTTAAGCTTGCCTACATTTCTCAGGGGCCCAGACCATCTTCACTGTAAGGCTGAAATGAAACCATGCATGAGAAATGTTTTGGAAGCTGTTTTTTTTTTTAAACAAAACCAAACAACAACAAATAAACAAACAAACAAACAACAACACACATACTGTTATTTTTACTATGGCTTGTGGAGAAGATTGGTTTTGTGCTAATACTTCACAGACTTAGCCCGTTTTGGCTACAGGTCCCCATACTTGTACCAAGTGTTCTTGGGTAAATCAGCTTTTGCAAGGTTAGTTGTTTCAGCTGATTTCAAAAATGACTGAACGTGAAAAGTAAAGCTAAAAATACTGCAATTGCTATTTGCTCTTGGGGCTTGCAGATACTGAAAAAACCCAATGCAGACTCATTGGCTCAACTTTGTTTGAAAGGATAGTGTCATGGAGTTGATTATCTCCAAAGGCAAAAGCCTTAAATGAGCATGGATGCAGCTGAGTTCCACGTGCTCTGCAGCTTTTCTGGGCAAGCAGGAAGCTTCTATAGCGGGTTACTTGGGTCTGCTGAGTACCTCTGTCTGACCCCATGGATGTAGATGACCTAGAAGGAAAAGATGGTTTAGCTCTAACAGCTTACTCAGGCCAAAATCAGTCACTTCTGCCCAAACCTCCTTTATGATGACAATTATTCAAATTTTGAGATGCCAGGAGAGAATATGAGAGTCAGAAGAGAGAATGTAACAGAACTGATTGAACACGGAAGAAGGGAATGGGTGTGCAGAACCAGTAGACAGATTCTTTGCCCCTCTGTGTGCTGCTGAATAGAAGATCTAAATTGAGCTTTCAGAAAGGAGAATGTCACACTAGCAAAGCATCAGGATCTCTAAGTTGTTCTCCTTTTCTCTGAAACTGATGCTGTGTTGTGACATGGGTAAGTAAGAGGTCTAAGAAAGCAAAGGGCTGGGGGTCCCAGAATGCAGAAACAGACTTTTGGAAAAGGCTTTTGTTCAGTAGATAAATGTGAGTAGGCGACCCTCCCCCTGCATCCCCCCCCATGCATGGAAGTGAGTACACACACACACACACACACACACACACACACACACGCCAGTCATGGGAGGAAGAGTTGGAGAGGATGTAAATTTAACCTCACTGCTTTGCAATCCACTATTGCAGATGCCTGAACTCTCCTACTGTTTCAACCTACCAGATAGCCCTGGTTCCTTCTCTGCTTACAAAAGCCATATATCCCATTCTATTGATGGATACTTACCTTCCCACAATCTATTTTTCTTAGGTAATTTTACCACTTCCCTTTTCTGTAAACATGGATTTTTATTACCCTTGAGCACTCCCTTGTGTTCCACACACATCTCAGTGTAGAATAGGCTGTTAACAAATGTAATTTATTCAAGAAAAATTTACATGGAGGTTACCATTTGCCAGAACTGTGCTGGGCTCTTTATAATTAATGTATATTATAAAAATTAGTGCGTGAAGGAAAACAACTTTGAAGAACACTATTGCAAAGCAAAGGATAAAAAATATACCTTTTGCAGTGACATGAAATAGTGCTTGGAAGGGACTATTACAGTTGACAAGTCATGAAAGGGGAGAAAGATTGTATGTCTGGATGAGAGACGATGCGGGTCTGAAACTCTCAAGAAGATAGGCTCTAGAGGCTCCAGCATCAGTACAGTTTGAAGAGGTTCTGTAGGGATTGATTACAAAGATCAGAGATGAACAAGAACTAACACGCTGAGAAACTAGCATTGCTGAGTTCTAGGATTGCCAAGATAAAATAACCTTAGAGATCATCCAGCCCGCTAGTTTCTATATTTTAGTGTCTAGTAGAATCACAGATTTCTGGGCCCCACCTTCAGTTTCCAACTTAGTAGGTCTGGAATAAGGCTTTGAAAAGTTGCACTTCTGGTATATCAGCCTATGCTAGTGATCCCAGTCCAGTGATTACATTTTGGGAACTACTTTCTAATCTAAGCCCCTTCTTCTTTTAGTTAAGTTGTTTTTTTAATTGAGTTATACTTGACGTTATGACATTGTATAAATTTCAGATGTAGAATGTGTTGGTTTGATACATTTATATATTGCAATATTACCACACTAGCATTAACACCTTTTATCATGCCACATCTTTGTCATTCCCTCTTGTTATTGAGAACAGTTCATATTTAGTCTCTTAGAAATTTTTACAATACAATATTGTCGACTATAAGCACTATGTTTTGCATTAGATCTCCATAACTAAGTTTGTACTCTTAAACAATATCTCTCCAATTCCCTGACCCCCTAAACTCTGGCAATCATCCTTTTACCATCTATTTTAACAAGTTCAGTGTTTTAGATTCTATAATATAAGTGATATTATACAGTATTTGTCTTTCTCTGACTCATCCCACTTAGCATAATGTTATTGCAAATGGCAGGATTTCCTTCTTTCTCATGGCTGAATATATTCCATTGTGTGTGTGTTTACGTGGGTGTGTGTGTATAATCACATCTTCTTATCCGTTTTTCTGTTGATGAACACTTAGGTTGTTTCCATATCTTGGCTATTGTGAATAATGCTCCAATTAACTTAGGTATGCATGCAGATATTCCTTTGAGATATTGACTTCAATTCCTTTGCACAAATCACCAGGAATAGGATTGCTGGATCATAGGTAGTTTTATGAGGAACTGCCATTATGTTTTCCATAGTGGGTATAGCAATTTACATTGCCACCAGTAGTGTATAAGGGTTCCCTTTCCTTCACATCCCTACCAATATTGGTTATCCCTTGTCTTTTTGAAAAAAAAAAAAAAAACATCCTAACACGTGTAAGGTAATGTCCCATTATGGTTTTGATTTGCATTTCCCTGGTGATTATTGATGTTGAATACCTTTTCATTTACCTGTTAGCCATTCCTATACCTTGGTATGACATTTGAAAAAAATGTCTATTCAGGTTTTTATTTGGATTATTTTCTTTTTTGCTATTGAGTTGTAGGAGTTCTTTATTTTGGATAGTAGTCCCTTATCAGATGTATGATTTGTGAATGTTTTCTCCCATTCAGTAAGTTGTCTTCTCAACTCGTTGATTATTTCCTTTGCTGTGCAGAGCTGTCTAGTTTAGTATAACCACCCTTGTTTTAGTTTTTGTGGCCTGTACTTTTAGTGACTTATCATTGCCTAGACCAATGTCAAGGATCTTTTCCCCTATGTTTTCTTCTAGGAATTTTATGATCTTGGGTCTTACGCTTAAATCTTTGATCCATTTTGAGTTAATTTTTGTGAATGGTGTAAGATAGGGGCCCAAGCTAGGGTTTCATTCTTTTGCATGTGGATATACAGTTTTCCTAGAACAATTCATTAAAGAGACTCTCCTTTCTCCATTGTGCGTTCTTGGCATTCTTGTCAAAACTTAGTTTACTATATATGTAGGGATTTATATATAGGCTCTCTATTCTGTTCCCTTGACCTATGTGCCTCTTTTTATGCCATTACCATACTGTTTTGATTACTGTTGCTTTGTAAAATGGCTTGAAATCAAGTATTTTGAGGCCTCCAGTTTAATTCTTCTCTCTCAGGATTCCTTTGGCTATTCAGGGTCTTTTGTTATTCCAAACAAATTTTAGGATAGTTTTTTTCTATTTCTGTGAAAAATGTCTTTGGAATTTTGATTGGGATTATATGAAATCTATAGATTACTTTGGGTCATATGGACATTTTCACAATATTAATTCTTCCAGTATAGGAACATGAGATATATTTCCATTTATTTGTATCTTCTTGAATCTCTTTCATCAATGTCTTATAATTGTCAGTATACAAGTATTTCACCTCCTTGGTTAAATTTGTTTCTAAAATACGTTATTGTTTTTGATGTAATTGTAAATGGAATTGCTTTCTTAATTTCTCTTTCAGATAATTTGTTGTTACTGTATAGAAATGCAACTGATTTCTATATGTTGGTTTTGTATCCTGCAATTTTACTGAATTCATGTATTAGTTCTAGCAGATTTTTAGTGGAGTGTTTAGAGTTTTCTATATATGAGATCACCATCTGTGAGCAGAGATCATTTTATATCTTTCTGATATGAGTGCCTTTTATTTCTTTTTCTTGCTTAATTGCTCTGGCTAGGATTTCCAGTACTATGTTTAATGCATCCTTGCATCCTTGCATCCTTGCATCTCATTAAGCCCATTTAATGATAGGTAAATGATCCTCTTATTAGGTTGTTGAATTTTATTTGCTAATATTTTGTTGAAAATTTTTGCATCTGTATTCATCAGGAATTGGTCTGTGGTATTCTTTTCTTATAATGTCTTTGTCTGACTTTGGTATCAGCATAATGCTGGCCTCATAAAATGAATTTGGGAGTGTTCCTTCCTTTAGAATTTTTTGGAACAGTTTGAGAAGGGTTGGTGTTAATACTTCTTTAAATGTTTGGCCAGTGCAAACCATCTATTCCCAGGCTTTTCTGTGTTGGGAGGATTTTTATTAGTGACTCAATCTCCTTACTTGGTATTGGTTTAGATTCTTTTACTTTATGATTCTTTAGATTGTTTAGATTCTTTTACTTCATGGTTTAATCTTAGGAGGTCATATGTTTCCAGGAATTTATCCATTTATTCTAGGTTATTCAGTTTATTGGCATATAATGGTTCATAGAAGTCTCTCATAATCCTTTGTATATCTGTGGTATCAGTTAAAATGCCCCCTCTTTCTTTATTATTTTAATTTTTGAGTCCTCTTCTTAGTTAATTTCACTATATTTCTTGATTTCCCTTTTGATTCCTTTTTTGACCTATTGGTTGTTCAGGAGAATCTCTACATATTTGTGAATTTTTTAGCTTTCCTCTTGTTATTGATTTTATCTTTATGCCATTGCAGTTAAAAAGATACTTGGTATAATTTCAATCCTCTTAAATTTGCTAACAGGGTTTTGTGACCTATCATGTGATCTATCCTAAAGAATGTTCTGTACGTGCTTGAGAAGAATGTATTTTGCTGTTGTTGGATGGAATGTTCTATATATGTCTGTTAGGTTCATTTGGTCTAAAGTATCATTCAAATCCATTATTTCCTTATTGATTTTCTGGTCTGGATAATCTATCCATTGTTGAAATTGGAGTAGTGAATTTCTCTACTATTGCTGTCTATTTCTCCCTTAATAATTGCCTAATATATTTAGGTGCTCCAGGTTGGGGTACATATATGATTAAAATTATTGTATCTTTTGATGAATTGATCCTTTTATCATTATGCAATCATCTTTTTTGTTTCTTTTTACCATTTTTAGTTTAAGGTCTATTTTGTCTGATATAAGCATAGCTACCCCTGCTCTCTTTTGGTTTCCATTTGCTTGAATTATCTTTTTTCATCCCCTTACTTTCAGCATGTGAATGGCCTTATGCTTAAATGTGTCTCAGGGCGCCTGGGTGGCGCAGTCGGTTAAGCGTCTGACTTCAGCCAGGTCACGATCTCGCGCTCTGTGAGTTCGAGCCCCGCGTCGGGCTCTGGGCTGATGGCTCAGAGCCTGGAGCCTGTTTCCGATTCTGTGTCTCCCTCTCTCTCTGCCCCTCCCCCGTTCATGCTCTGTCTCTCTCTGTCCCAAAAATAAATAAATGTTGAAAAAAAAAATTAAATGTGTCTCTTAGAGGTAGCATGTAGACAAATATTGTTTTGTTTTTTTTAATCCATTTAGCCATACTGTGTCTTTTAATTGGAGATTAAGCCATTTATATTTAAAGTAATTATTGATCAATAAAAACTTACTACTGGCTCTTTGTTAATTATTTTCTGATTGTTTTGTAGTTCCTATGTTTAGTTCTTCCTCTCTTGCTTGCTTTCTTTATGAGTTGATGATATTTTTGTAGTGGTTTGTTTTGATTCTTTTCTCTTTAACATTTGGGTATCTATTATAGGTTTTTACTCTATGGTTACCATGAGGCTTTCATAATACATCTTATATTTATAGCCATCTATTTTAGGCTGGTAACAACCTAACTTCAATTGCATATTAGAGTTTTACCCATTTACTTGCCTCCCCCACACAATTAATTTTGATGTCCCAATCTGCATCTTTTACATTGTGTATCCATTAACAAAATATTGTACCCATAGCTACTTTCAACAATTTTGTCTCTTAACCATATTGCAAATCTCAAAGTCATTCACACAATACCATCGCAATACGAGAGTATTTTCAATTTGACTATCTATTTACCTTCACCAGTGAATTTTACACTTTCATATGTTTTCATGTTACTATTTTTTTTATCTTGAAGAACCCTCTTTAGCATTTCTTATAGCCAAGTCTATCAGCTATAAATTCCTTCAGCTTTTGTTTCGTAAAATATTTACTCTTCTTTATTTCTGAATGACAGCTTTTCTGAATGAAGTACTCTTGGTTGATGCAGTTTTTTGTTTTTTGTTTTTGTTTTGTTTTGTTTTGTTTTGTTTTTCCTTTGAGGCCTTTGAATATATCACCCCATTCTCTTCAGGTCTGCAAGTTTTCTGCTAAGAAGTCCGCTGATAGCCTTAGTGGGATTTTTTGCCCACAGAAGGAAATTCTAGTTAAGGAGTCCCTCCTTGGCACCTGGTCTGACATGCTGGCACTCAGAGCCCCCAGAGTAGCATTGGAGCTGGCATCCTCAGATAAGACCACTGTGCCTGGAACCTGAGGCATAGGTGTGCTTGCCGTGGCTGTAGCACTGATGTCTACAGTGTGGGCATCTGCAGATAGCCCATGCAGCTGGTGCCTGGGTCTCAAAAGTTCACCACCGTGGCTCCTGCTGGCAGGAGGGAATGCAGCAGTGACAAAGGTCCTGGCATAACAGAGTGCAGTGGTGGCTTGGGCCCAGAGGGGCAAAGTGTGGTAGTAGAACAGCCTGAGGATGTGGTGAAAATCTCAACTCTGGCACCAGTGCACTCACAATAGCAACAGCATAACTCTGATAGTGGTCTGTTAAAGGCACATGTTGGGACCCAGGGATCCGGGCACAGAGCAGTAGCAACACTGCCTTGGCAATGACATTTCAGAACTACAACCAGAGACCTGGGGGGTAGGGTTAAGGGCAGCGGTAGCCTTGTTCCAGCAGTGATGGATCAGAGCTCTGCCTTGAAGCTTGAGGGGTGGGGCCCAGGGTAGTAGCAGTGGCCCTAGCGATGATAGGTCAGAACTGTGACCTGGAACCCACAGGACAGGGGTCAGGGAAGCAAATGCCCATCTTGGCAATGACAGTTCAGAGTCCTGGGATGGGAGTTCTCAGAGCAATAGTGGAACAGCCCCAGTAATGGTAGCCAAAGTGTGACTTGGGACACAGGGAGTGAGTGACACTTAGGGTAGTGGCAGTGCCCCTGGCAATGATGAATCAGAGCCAGGACCTGGAACCTGGGGGCAGGGGGCAGCACAGTAAGAGTCTGTCTCTGAGCAGCAATGACAGTTCAGAGTCTTGACCTGGGCGAGTTGTGAGGGGAGAGCTCAGGGCTACAATAGCACAGTCCCAATAATGATAGCCAAAAAGTAGCTAGGGACTCTGAGGTTGGGGCTTAATGGAGGGGAGCTTGCCTGAGTAATGATGGGATAAAGCCCCATTCTGGGGCTAGAGTGGACCAAGAAAAGTGGCAGTTCCAGTTTAGTGCATGGTGCTGTGGTCAAGCGGGGTAGGTACATCAACAGCCAAAGCCCGCAAAGGCAAGTCTTACCTCAGCAGCAGCCCCAGCCTCAGGGAGCAGATGAGGAGTGGGGGCACTCTAGGATGCTGCATCAACTGGGACCAGCATCACTGAGGACTGTGGGAGACCTCAGTAGCAAAAGCTGCAGTCATTCACAGGATGAGGCTTGCTGGGGTTCTCCAGCTTCTGACTGGGGATGGGGTGATACAGGCAAAATGCTACATTTCTATGTAGACATCAATTTTTGAGCTCTGCCACACTTTTGTTCCTTTTTCTTTGTTGTTTGGAAATCTCCCTGAGCTGTTTTCTTCAGTTTGTAGCTGTTTATTTATTGTTCTTGGGTCTCTTCAGTTTGCGTGCATGCGTGCGTGTGTGTGTGTGTGTGTGTGTGTGTGTGTGTGTAGAGGCAAGTGTTAGGACTTCTAGCCCTCCATGCTGCTGATGGCACTCCCAAACCCCTCATTCTGCAGATGAAGTAATAAAGCCCTGAGACATAAGATGTTTTACTCAGTAATAGTCTACAAGTTTGAGACTGGACATTACAGTATGAGTCAGTTTGATTTTGCTGAGGAATTGGTTGTAATCTCACAGGTACTAAAACAACAAAACAACTTGAAACCGAATATGAAGTGTAGTTTTGAATGTTTATTTATATCTTCCTTCTGTTGCCTCAAAATATTTTCGGCTTCCTGGTCTATGAATTAAAGTTCCTATTTGAATACAAAATATTAATGTATTCTTGCCGAGAAGCCATCATGGGAAGTTGCAGAAGTGACAAATAAATTAATTGAGCATGATGGGATTCTAATGAAGTAAATAATTCTTGAAAGCGCTCTGTGAAATAGGCGGTTGTGTATTTTCAGTATTCAACCCCAAATAATTCTCATGTTGCTGTTTTGATACATTTCTGATTTCTGTACATTTTTAATTTCTCTTCTTTATTCCTTTGTAGACAGAATAACCAGAACATTGCAAATAATACTGGAAGTTGTACCAGAAGAAGATTGTCATAAATTATGAATTAATGCATTTGAAATCTTGGCAATCTATGCTTGGCCTTGTTTCTGCCCAAAGGGCTGAAACAAAATGTGGATCTTCACTTCATTTTATGAAAATCCAGAAGATTTCAACTTTGGTGATGGACTAAAGGAATCAGTTATTTCTATTCGTATCTTTTAGTGTATTCAAACTGGTTTCTAAGAAATGTAGTTATAACTCCATGTAGTTATAGAAAGTGGATATGCAAGCCTTCCATGAGCTCACATGATCTTTGAATCCCTGATACCTATATGAAGTTAGAGGAAAAAGACTACTGCATGAAACATTACTTCAGTGGTCTTTATAACATATGGCTAAGAACCTTCAAACTGAACACCAAGATGTTTTCTGTATACATGGGATCTATAACAGACAATTTTTGCATACTGTAGTTGACTATACTGTGAAAAGTGTTTTCTATTCTTCTGGGGGATAAAAGGCACGCGTCATCATTATGGACCAAGCAAAGGAAGAAATTTATTTCACATCAGCATTGTATTGCTTCCCCATAGATACTAACTTAGATACCATCTTGTAATGAATTGTACCCAGAGCATTTTGAACAAAGGGCAGGGGCGATATGCCCAATTTTAATGAATACATTAAAGAGCTTCTAGGGGCTGTTGTTCATGAGAAAAATCCAGGAATTATGTCTAAAAATTATTGATAATTGATGATGTTAGGGTGTTTTCACTCATTATCAGGAAGCTCCATGGTTATGGGCCACTTTATTTTCATGGCAGCCCATTTGATCAGGAAAGGATGTAGCATCTTTCTTAGCAATACTCAGTTTGGTATTAAATACCAGTTTGGTATTAATACTAAGCAATACTCAGTTTGGTATTAAATCATCTGAAGCACAGTCACTTGTTTCGCTAATAATTTGCCCCTTGATAACATATCTAAACATGTGCATTTTTGAATCTTCAAATTGCCATGTCCATGAAAGACAGAAATCACCAAGAAAGAAAACACCCAAAATATTATGTCCAACACTATAATCCCATCTATATGCAGTGTTAGTAATTATGAACATTTTTTAAAAATTTCATAGTTATTTTTACATGGTGATAAATTTTGACAGTTTATACCTTTCCTTTATATATTTTATATTCTGTTAAAATATCTCTTCAGATATAACTGTCCAGATTAATTAGGAAAAGGCATATATTTACATAAAAATTGAGGAAGAAAATGTCACAGTTAAATAAGTTTTACAACTGATGTTTCTAAAATTTCCCATTCTATATCTCAACGTTGTCAGTAATTTCCTCACCTTAATTATCATTCAACTTGCAAAAGAGATAACTGATAACAAATTCACCGAAAGGTGAAAGTGTATGTGTGTGTGTGTGTGTGTGTGTGTGTGTGTGTGTATTCAGACAGGTGTTTTAATGCTAAGTTTGGAAAATATTGTAATTTTCAAATAAGTGTCAAATAATGGTAGAAAGCATAAATTATTATTTACATACAACCGAGATCAAGTAGTCCATCATACCTGAGTATGTTTATCCTTTAATTTTAAAAGTAACAATTTTGGAAAGAATTACACTGATTAAGATAATCAAGAGCTGATAGTTCATAAACAATTGACCAAAGTAGAAATTATGATTTATAATATGAGGCAATTCCAATTCACTAATTTCAATTTTTGCTCTTGATAACATTTAATACACATCCAAGATGGACATTTTTTTTTCAGCCAAACCTGTGTTTGGGTCTCTAAGTGAATTCATAAAAATTCCTTCCTTCTTCTCTTACCATATGGTTTTCAAATTTTGATCTGTAGTCTCTGCTTCCTGTATCCATTTGTCTGAATCTCTCCCCACTATATTGTTACTGAGGTAAAAACACGTTTTCTTTATTTTCCTTTATTATTATTATTATTATTATTATTATTATTATTATTATTATTTTACAGTTTAGGCCCATATATATAAACCAAACTCTTCTTGAGATTTTTTTTTCCCTAATGAAAAGAAAACTGATAAAATCTCATGGAGAGGTTTGCGTAGTTCTTGATTATTCTTGAGAATAATGTGCCTATATCTTACTGTGGCATATAGGTCTCATTTTGTTTATCTTTTTAAAAATTTTTTTAATATAACATACAAACTGACTAGGATACATATTCATTATTTTTCCATCATTTTCAAAACTGATTTTTGCATTGTTAAATTTCTAATGCTACCGTCATAACGTTTTAACCACAGAGAAAGTCAGCCAGTAGTTTTTTAAAAAGTGATGAAGATTAAGTTGTTCTTCAGCTTACTGTTAGGATACATCACAGCAAGATGCAAGGTTTCCGAAATCAGCAAATTGATATTCATTAATTATTATTCAGATGGTATCACATCAAGCCAATTCTAGTTGAAAACTCACCTGCGCACTAAAATGTATATTTTTATTTGTGGTAAATAAAATTTTCTTTCTCATATATTTAAAATTATATATAGAGAGAATTATATATAAACCAGTATATGCAATATACTCATACCAGTGTGGATATTCAAATGTTTATATACATATTATGAATTTATTATAACACAAAAACTCAAAGTGGCCCATACAGTTTAAGACAACTAATATACTCTCTTTCAAATGTATACTCTTTGGAGAACATAGTCTCAAGTATTTCATTATGAATTAAACAGATCTAGTGAAGACTCCTAAAACTAAAACAGTTTGATTAAAAAATGGACTGATTCTCCTTACATAATTATGAATATTTCAGTAAATGTTTTTGACTCATTTTTAAAAATGTTGGATTATTTTCCCGAGATTTTTCTTGGATCAAATGAAGAAAACTGGACTATTGTAAATGATTAGGTTACCTAGAAGTAGACCTTGTTCTTGTCTCTAGGAGATTAAAGACTTGGAATAGAAAAGATGGCAGACTCCATACCGAACATCAATGTTAAGTGTGCACACGTACAAATACATGCATGTGTTTATACTGTATCTGCCCCATCCCTGCTGGCACAAAAGTAGGACAGGTTCTTAGGTTACGTTAGCAATGCATAGCGGTTTCTTGAACACTAAAATATGTACCTTGAAACAAATTTCGGGATTATTTTCTGTGTCTAGTAGAATTGTTTCTCCAGTTGCTATTTGATAGATTAACAGATGGTTAACGCGAGTATAATTACTTAACATAATTTTTTATGATCTGTAATCAGTCATCAGGAAACTCATTATTTTCTCTCTATTTATAGATGAATGTAGTGCTAACCAAGAAAGGGGGCATCTTTGATTGATAGTGGATTTCTTATAATTGAGGTATAGGTTATGAAAAGATAGAATACTGAACGTCAGAGTAGCAGGAAATGACAGCACGTGACTGGAAGTGATGATATTTTGGTGTAATTTATTGTGCAGCATAGTCAGAGAACTGTTGGATGTTAATTGTTGTGGAAAGGTGGATATCCTGAGTAGCTAATGGGATGTAGCTTCAGTGCCCTTAGACATGCCCCTTTCAAGTCTGTACCTAATTTTGCATTAAGAATTTCTCATTAATTTTCTTGACGGAGATCAGAAAAAGTATATACATTTCTGGCCCTACAAAATCTGCATCTATCCCTGTGAGTAAGGTAAAATAACTTCCATTATTTTTTCTATTAGAAATAAACATGGGCCGTTTGTAGAATGTTTTTAAATAAAGTTTTGAGTTAATTTAAGTATCTATATATAAAACTACAGATGAGTTTCTCATAATGTATATTACTTGATATAAATGGAGGGAGTTCATTTTTGACATTTTTTTTACGTTTCAGTTCTGAGTGATAGAAAAACAATGAGTGGGGTTTTCATTGTAACTCTTTCTTAGGAAAGAACTCTCGAGAGATTTGGGATTTGAGTGCAGATGAGTAAAAGACTGATTTTACTTAAATGTAATCTTGCTTCATTTTACCCTACATGATATGCTGTATGTTGGTGCTGATGATGTTTACAGAGTCGCATTTTACTTGCTAAAAATTCAAAGTCAGGAATTAAAGTATGACATTGTGTAACTGGCAAGAAGCTTGTGGTGGATATAGAGTAGATAATGAGTCATCTTGACAGCTTCTGTTTACATACTTTACACATAAGGTAAAAGAATTGATTACCTATAAGTGTATTTTAGGTTTATTTTCTCATAAACAGTATTTTACATGTATCTCAATATATATAATACCTAAAAGTGTAACCTCTAGGTAGTATTATTAATGCACTTAAAAAGGTATTTTAAAAGCCAATTTTTGAAGATAATCCTTGCTTCTTTTTGTTGCATTTTCAAATTATTTGGTTTCTAAAAAATGTTTGGCCTATATTTAGATCCTATACAAAGTCACAAAGGCATAAATCATGGTCTCACAGAAAGTTCTCCAGGTTTCCATGTTGTGAGATATTGTCCTTCTTTAGAACTTCCTAAGGATATTAGCTTGATATTTTTTGAATCATTCTGGGTTTTTTTTAATGGATCGATGATTTCCTTTATTTTGTCACATTTTGGCATGATATCCTTTCGATGGGAGTGAGTCTTAGTTTGAATTTATACAATTACCTAGATATGCTTAGTGTGAAACTACCACGTGGCTTACATTCCGGAAGTTCTCATTTCTCATCTCTTTGTTACCATTGGCTTTAAAATATCACTGGGAGGTAGTTATATGAAATAGTTATCTGTTACATGTGTGTATTTCAACTACTTGGATCAAGGGTACATTTGTGGTATAAATCTCTCAAGAAAACTGTGGAGCAGTAGGCATCTGAGAGCCATGCAGATGGGTGCACTGGTTTGAAAGTGAACATACTTGTTTTTCCCTCAACATACACACTACTGACTTTTTTCAAAGCATGACTTTCAAGTGAATTAATTTATTGGTTAGCAGGCTTGCTTGCCGAGTCCTTATTACCTCTTGAAGCCTCTAAAGGTCATGCCGAACGCTAGAGAAACAAAAAAGACTAATGCACAGTTACGTCTTTTGCAGAAGTGACTGTATTTTGAGCACCTTGGGCGACAGTGTATTTTGCACAGAGTCTTGTGGGAAAACATTAGGCTTTTGGGTGTTGCATCTGTATAATTGGTTGGGTTGTGAGGGATCTGACTTGCATGAGGATTGTGAAGATAGACCTCACTTACCCTACTAATTAACCGTCTTCAGCACTTGCTCAGAAGCTCATTTGTAATCACACCTGGAGGCAATGCAATGTGGTTCCCTGGTTCTAGGTTTGAACTGTCTTATTTCAAAGGATTTCTGATTTATTTTTTCCATAGAATTTCTCCTTCATTCCAAATTTCCATATACTGACTAATGCAATATAAAGAAATATTATATTCAAGTAAAATAATGCTTTGGGGAAATAAAACAGATTGTTTCAAATGAATGTATGCTTTTCACAGAATAGAGGTGATCTACATGAAACTTTGTGTTTTAATGATTTCAAACACTACCGTATAGCACTTTTGAATTGCTTTGGAAGCAAAAGAACAATATATATCTAGGGTTATTACACAAACCACAAGAATCCTTCAAAAAATTTAAGTAGTCTTGTATTTTTTTTTTATCCTCTCCCGGGAGAAGTTTTTTAGCTAATAGTTTCCCTTTAGAATTATTACTAATGCTGTAAATCTGGATCTAAACTTTTTGATTCTTACATCTTGAAAAACAGATTCTTCTTTTGACACTATCCATGTACAGAGACTGAGATATGGCTTTACTCTTTTAGGATATTTGGGGCCAATGTTATTTTGAACACAGGCATGGGCCTCAAGTTTCTATTCCTTTGTAGATGGGTTGCAATACAATAGTAATGAGTTTTCAGTGGTACCCTCAACATTTTGAGAACTTTGCAAATGTACGCATCAGTCGTGTTAAAAGCGCATTGCTTAGTATCATGAAATATAGTGTCTTCTCTCTGTGCCAAATTGGTGAGCAGACATGTAGTTGTGTTTTACTAATGCTGAAGTTGGCTACCTGTGGTTTTATAATAAGTACAAGTCAGAAAAAGGCAAGACAAATGGCCTCTCGTACTGAATGCTTGGCGAACTTAATTTGTCCTACTTTTCTGACGAAGATTTGACTCTAGATTTCATAGAACTTATTTTTTTTCTACTTATCGTAGAGTGGATTAGATGGTAGTGATGCACTGGTAGAGATAGTGTTTAGTTATTGACTCAGAATTCATTTCATGATGAATTTTTTGCGTCTTCTTATTGTATGCGTATCTGTATTTACTTTATAGGAAATGGGTTTAGTGAGCTTTGTGTTAAAATCTGACCTAGTAACGGTGACTTCTTCTTCAATTATCAAGGGGTAGAAAATATGTGTGGTGGTATGTTTGTATCAACACATTATTAGGTACTGGATATGAATGTATTTAAATGCCTCTGACATTCTATGGCAAGCATCAATAATTTGCACTCATGGAATCAATTAGCCCAGTGAAAAATGGTAGAGTACTCTGGAGGGTTGTGCTGGCAGCCATCTCTTTGATCTATGCTTAAATTGTAATTTACAGACCAGCTCTGTCCCTTAACTTGAATCTGGAATTCATCTGTCATGACCTTGTACCATTTCCCTAAGTAAGGAGCAGGGGGAACAGGGTTTGGTCTGGTGATCTAAAGTACAAGAACAGAGAAATCCAGCTGAGGAAGAATGAGCTTCAATATCCTAAATGGTCCTCATCTGTGGTGGGGTTTCTTCACTCTGGCGTTATGATGATAAAACTTGGTAGAGGGGTTTGTGCATCTTTTATACAAATTTTATACAACGTCTTATATTTATAAATTCTTAAATAACAAAATTCCTTTTCTGCATCTGTATTCCAACCATATTAGGAGTACTGATTTATTTAGATATTTGATATAAAAATATAAATGGTGTAAAGGGACTTTCATGTGTGAATGGTGTTGTGTTGCTTACGGTTCTCTGGCACTGATGCCTATGCCATCATATAAGCATCAGATGTGAAATAAAATGGATTTTTCTATAGTTTAATGATTTCCCTCTGGAGAGAGTTCTGCTGTAGCAATCACACTGCCAGATGATGTTTATGGGCTATTTGTATAAGTGGTAAGATACTATGAAATAAGAGTGCTTTCATCTGGTAGAAACATGTCTTGACACATGTGTTTTGGATGGAATAAATTTTGGTGCAATATGATGTCACTCAATTTTGCAATGAATTTAATTTCAATTGTATTTATGTATATGCATACCAGTCATGCTTCTAGTTGCTTCAACCTTCATATATGTATTTTTGTCCATATTTTTACTTGAAAATATTTTAAATGGAAATGAAATAAACATTTTATAGTTTGAATAATAAAAGTCCTGCTTTGCTTTTTTTTTTTGTAATTTTAAAGCAGTATACATCCCAATAAATTGAAGGCTTTCATTTTAATGATTGAATTTATCAATCATTGACTCTGATTGCCCCAGGATGTTCTTTCTGAAACACAAATATATTAAAAGTCTTCCATGGTTTCACATTTACGTATTTATTTTTCTGGCTGGATAAAATCCAAAAGCCTCTGCACAGGCAGGACTTTCCATAATCTTCCACCCTTCTTTCTCCAGCTACAAATGACCACTTCTAACATTCTCTGCAGCCATATTAAATGTTTTATCAGTAGTTTAACAGCAACAGCAACAAAAAGATGCTATTATTTCATTCGACATACTGTGGATTCTTATAGGAATTATATTTTCCTCCCCCATTCCTATCTTCTGCTTTCCACATAGCAAATTTCTATCCAATGTTCAAGACTGAGTCCAAAAGTCTCCTCTTCCAGAAACCTTCCCCAAGACTGATCCCAGAATACCTCCACCATCTTGGATGCACCTTTTTTGTAGAACTCATTACACCAGTGTAATCAATAGACTTGACTCCCTTCTCTGCCTAAATTTGAAATGGTGTGTGTGTGTGTGTGTGTGTGTGTGTGTGTGTGGTGTGTGTGTGTGTGTGTGTGTGTGTGTGTGTGTGGTGTTTTTGTCTTTCACTGACTAAAGCATAATAGGTATTCAATGTTAATTAAATTAATATATTCAGTGAATGAATGAATGAACAACTTTTATTCATTAGGTTTCATGATAAGCTTTTCTTAAATGCATTTTTTATTACCTCTAAATTTAAGTAATCCATTAGATTCTATGGAAAGAATATTTCTATGGAATACCTTAACTTCAGAATGTAAGAAAACTAGAGAGTTTCAGTCTCTGTCCCCTCTTCCACTCTTCTCCCATCTCATCATCCCCTCCTCTCCCCTCCCATTCTCTCTTTTTCTCTCTTCTCCCCCTGTTCCACCCCCAGTTCATGTAAGTGAGTCTTGATGGAGGAAATAAACAGTGAAATGACCTATACTACAAACTTTTCCTATGAAAAGACATTTAGGCTTTTATATTTTCAATAATATATATATATATATATATATATTATTTATGTGTTTCTATTTTCATAATAATAACTTAAAAAATGCTCAGACATGTAGAGCAAAAGGAACCTAAAGTTCTGATGACCAAAACTCTCTTTGAAGTAGACACAGGAGATTGAGTAACATTTTCCCTGGTGAAATGCTTTGGGAAAACAATAAAAATATTAAACTAATAACTTTGGCGCCTGTTAAATTTAAACAATTTTGAAGAGAAATATAACCTATGGTATATGTAGATGTACTTACTTTAAAATTAATGAATATTACTGGATATATGTTTAATAAAATATATGGAAAATTGGGAGAATACATAATGTATAATAATTTGCTTTTAACGCTCATTAGGCTGTTACATATGCTGGTTTAGGTTCACAAAGACTTTTGCTGCTGAAACACATCTAAAATTTTTCTACTTGAATTTGTAGCCTATGTCTAACTTATAAAGATTTGAGATCTTTATAAGCTGTAATAAGCATTACGTAAGCTGGGATGGGGTGGGTGAGCCATGGATAACTACTATTGCTTTTGCCTCCACATGCCCTAAAGATTATATTTGCAGACGTCCTAGAGCTCTGACTTTGACAATCAAGTCTTCATAGCCATCTTGTTGTTTTTATAGTCTTAAGCCTAAGAACACCTGGTCACCAGCAGGCATGGGATAATGCTTTCAAAAAATGTTTGATGTCTGAAAGAATTCAGAAACAAAAAATGTAATTAGGATTCATTACCTTTTAAAACTTAAGCTTTGAAGATTTATTAATCTCTGAAAGATGTGAAGCAGGACTTCAAAGTTGTTAATTCAGGTTAAATACTACAAAAATTGAAATACCCTCTGGCTATAATAAAATAACTAAGTATAAATGAGTATAACCCTAGAAAAGTGTGAGAAAGCCAGTTATTTTCCTCTCACTTTAATTTTTCTTATAAGAAAATCTTGCTTTTGTCACAGTAATTAACATTGTAATTACACAACAACATGTTACGATCATCATTCCTTCCCTTTCCTAAAAGCTAAAGGCACCATAAAGATTTGTTTCATTTTCTGGATTCTGCCTTAAACTTATGTTTACTTCTTATTCCCACATTGCTACGTTTCTTTCAGAATTTCTTGCTTAAGGAAGTAGTGAAAGCAGAAGCACCTCCCCAGCCATATAATGGGTAAGGGGTGCTAGAGATAGAAAACGGTTAGCAGTTTGTATTGTGTCTGCTTCATGAAGTTGGGGCGCCACTTTTTTCTCCTAATCGTTCAAATGTATTGATAACATTAGGGCCTCGGGTGCCATAAACAGTATACCCAGATGTGATCTAGTCCTAGGACATTGGGAAGGGTTTCCTGAAGATGCAGTATGAAATGATATTGAAGGATGGGTGAGCGTTAACCAGGTAAAGCGGAGGCTGGATGTGGAATGTTGTAGGCAAAGCAAACTGTGTGATAAAGGGCCTGAGCCAGAAAAAGTAGGGCTTGTTTAAGGAAATAAAAGCAAGACCAGTGCAACCAGAGCACGGAGACATCAATAATGCATCTCTAAGAGAGAAGTAATTGTGGAGGACTTATTTGTCAATGTTCAAGATTTTGGTTTTTACCCAGTATAATGGAGATGGCAGAGACAAATGAAATTCACTTATAATATGAGCGTTCAAGTTTACCAAAGTTTCAAATCTTATCCTCTCCTAAAATCCCTGAAAAGAATCATTTCAAATAGTAAAAAATCATTTCCATTTACTTCTTTTCATTTTATTTTTTTCATATTTGAGAAAGAGAGACAGAGCACGAGCAGGGAAGGGGCAGAGAGATGGAGACAGAATCTGAAGCAGGCTCCAGGCTCTGAGCTGTTAGCACAGAGCCCAGTGCGGGGCTCGAACTCAGGAGAGGTGAGATCGTGACCTGAGCTGAAGTTGGAGGCCCAACTGACTGAGCCACCCAGGCGCCCCTACTTCTTTTTTATTATTGTTTTATTCTATCCAATTAGTTTATATCGCCAAATAATAAGCTTGAGACATATACTTTGCAGGAATTACATAAGCAACAAATACAGGAAATCTTTTTTTTTTTTCCAGAAATTTTATTGTTTTCTCTCCTTA
This sequence comes from Prionailurus bengalensis, assembly GCF_016509475.1. NCBI lineage: Eukaryota > Metazoa > Chordata > Mammalia > Carnivora > Felidae > Prionailurus > Prionailurus bengalensis. The sequence goes on from NC_057344.1 coordinate 88,088,755, forward strand.
ACATGTTTTCCCTCCTCTCCTCCAAGTTAGATTACATCTGACCCACATTGCTGAGTGCTCATCAACATTTATTTCAAGGACAATCTGTGATTTTTTTTTTTGAGAAATATTTTTCTGGTGCTATAGTTTTTTAACCTAGTGATAATTTCTAAAATGTATTTTTTTGCCCAAATGAAAATATTAAAAAAAATATCTTGCATGACATATTATTAAACAGAGTTACTATCTTAGAAGAAAAAAAATTCTTCATTTGAATGTAATGTTTTAATATGAAAAATGCCAATAAAGTAAATTACTTCATTTTTTTCCTGGTTCTATAGAAATAGAATGAATTTTTAGTTTTTTTCTACTCTTCATAATTCACAATGTATGACAAGTGACTTTCCTGGCAAGATAACCTGAATTTTGTTTAAAGAATTAGAGAAATAAACATTATTTGATATCATTTTAAAAACGCTTACATGGAAAACAGGGAATTATCTGATATCCCTCCCACCCTAGCTTCATTAAGATATAATTAACAAATAATATTGTATAAGTTTAATGTATATAATGTGATGTTGTGATATATGTATATATTGTGAAAATGATTATCACATTAACATTAGGCATCACATCCATCACCTCACATAGTTACCACCTTTTTCTCAGTGACAACTGTTAAGATTTACTCTCTTAGCAAATTTCAACTATACATGTTCATTATCCATTCATTTGCCATCAGGCACTTAGGTTGTTTTTATGTCTTAACAATTGTGAGTAATGCTGTAATGAACCAGGTTGTGTAGCTATCTCTTTGAGATTCTGATTTCACTTCCTTCGGTTATATCCAGAAGTGGGGTTGCTGGATCATATTATAGTTCTATTTTTTTTTTTTGAGGAATCTCTACACTGTTTTCCATAGTGACTGTACCAATTTACATCCCTACCAATAGTGTGCAAGGACTTTGTCCACATCCTCACCAATACTTGTTATTTCTTTGAAAAAAGCAATTCTAACAGATGTGAGGTGGTATCTCATTGTGGTTTTGATTTACATTTCCCTGATGATGAATGATGAGCACATTTTCATGTACCCATCAGCCATCTGTGTATCTTTTTGGAAAATGTCTATTCAGGTACTCTGCCCATTTTAAAAATGGATATTAAAATGGATTTTTTTTTGCTATTTATAGGAGTTCCTTACATATTTTGGATATTAGCCCCTTACCAAATATATGGTTTACAAACACTTTCTCCTATTTCACAAGTTGCCTTTACATTTTGTTGATTATTGCTTATGTGGTGCAGAAGCTTTTTTGTCTTAATGGAGCCCCACATGTTTAATATGCTTTTGTCACTTTATTTTTGGCAATAAAATTATTGCCAAAACCAATGTCAAGAATTATTTTTTATTGTTTTCTTCTAGGAGTTTTATGGCCTCAAGATTTACATTTAAGTCTTTAATCCATCTTGATTTCATTTTTGTGAGTGGTTCCAGATAGGGGTTAAATTTCATCATTCTGCATGTGATTGTCCAGATTTCCCAGCACTATTTATTGAAGATTGTCTTTTTTCCCTATTGAGCATTCTTGGTTTCCTTGTCAACTACTAGTTGGCCGCATATGCATGGATGTATTTCTGGGCTCTTGATTCTGTTCCATTGGTCTATGCAACTGCTTTCATGCCAGTACCATACGGTCTGATTACTAAGCTACATAATAAAGTGTGAAATCAAGACGGGTTGTCCCTCCAGCTTTGTTCTTGTTTCTCAAGATTGCTTTGGCTATTCAGGATCTATTATGGTTGGTTCCACACAAGTTTTAGAATTTTTTTCTATTTCTATAGAAAAATGCCATTGAAATTTTGATATGGATTGTATTTGATATTATTCCATTTGATATGGAATTCTGATAGGGATCGTAGATTGCTTTGGGTTGTAGGGTCATTTGACAATGTTACTCCCTCTGATCCAATAACACGGGGTATCTTCCCATTTATTTGTGTCTTCTTCAGTTTCTTTAATCGTTGTCTTATGGTTTTCAGTGTACAAATTTTTCATCTCCTTGATTAAACTTATTCTTAAGTATTGTTTTTGATACTGTTGTGAATAGGATTGTTTTCTTTATTTCTCTTTCAGGTAATTTGTTGTTAGTACATAGAAATGCAACCGATTTTTATGTTATTTTGTATGCTGCAACTTTATTCATTTATTAGGTCTAATAGTTTTTTGACAGAGTATTTAGAGTTTGCTGAATGTATGACAGTGTCATCATCAGACAAAGAAAATTTTACTTCTTTTTGATTTGGATTACTTTCATTTCTTTTTCTTGCCTAATTACTCTGGCTAGAACTCCCAGTACCAATATGAATAAGAATGGTGAGAATGGTTGTTGGTCTTAGAAAAGCTTTCCACCTTTTACCATTAAAGGTGACAGCTACGGTGTGTCACATGACAACCTTTAATAGGCCGAGATATGTTTCTTCTACACTTAATTTGTGGAGAGTTTTTATCATAAAAGGAATTTCAATTTTCAAATGCTTTTTCTGCATTTATCGAGATCGTATGATTTTTATCTTTAATTTTACTAATGTGGTTTATGGCATTTATTTATTTGCTTATGTTACACTGTCTTTCCATCCCAAGAATAAATCCAATTTGGTCATTATGTATGATCCTTTTAATGCTGTTGAATTTGGTTTGCTAGTATTGTGTTGAGAATTTTTGAATCTGTGGTCATCAGGCTAGGCTCCCCAGCCAGATGGTTCCACTAGCTAGACTCTGTGTTCAGGCTGAACGGCAGGCTGGGCTTTGTGATTAGGCAGTCAGTTGGCTGTGATCCACTCTTTGGCAAGGCCTTTGCCTGGGGTCCCTAGTCAAGCAGGGTTCCCAGCTGTACCTTATAGTTGGGTGGGACTGTTGGCTATGCTCCATGATTGGGTGGAGCTACTGGCTGGGCTCTGTGCTTGGAAGACACCACAGGTTATATGGGTAAATACTGTTGGCTCAGGTCCAAGTCTGTCTGGGGTCGCTGGCTCCCTTGCGGACAAAGCCAGAGGTTAAGCTCTGCAGTTGGGCAAGTCTGCTGGTTTGACTCTTCCTGAGAAAGGCCCTAGGATGGGCTCCACAGTTGCCCAGAGTGTCTGGCCAGGCTTGCTGGTCAGGCAGGATTGGAGACTATTCTCAGCAACTGGATTGGGCACTGACTTTCTTCTCTGCCTAGGAGGGCTCTAGGATGTGCCCTGAAGGTTTCCACAGTACCCCAACAAAAGATTTAAGTCTTTGAGTTTTCCTCTTGATTGGAAGAGATGTATAAATTTAGGTATTGTATAGCAGAGGCCAGTACCTGGAAGAACAGAACTATAATAGTATAATAGTCACACAGTGCACAGAGATAAGAAATAATAGTCACACAGAGCACACAGATAAGAAATGGAGAGAGAATGTTGCCTGGTTTCCTGTAGCTTTCCAGTTCAAAGTTTGTAGTTTCCAGTTCAAACTGCATTTCTGATAAAAGATTCTTTAAGACATGGTTATTTCCTTATCATGTTTCCTCTTTTACTTTAATTACTTGAATTAGTATTTGTTCCTTGCAGCCCAAAGAGTTTTAGATACTAGGATATAATACATCATCACAACCTTTAAGGCTGAAAAGTATGTTTTTGACTGCTTCTGGGAGCAGAAGACAATACAGCAATCATCACCGGACATATTTTCAATTACCACATACCTGAAACCACAAGTCCAGGGTAGCTGCCAACTTGAACAAAATATGAGAAATAGAGACTAGCATCAATGGACTACCATACATTGGGTCATCGTTCCAAACAGACGTTCGTCTTAGATCCAAAGTCTCAGTAGTTCCCGTTGTGGTTTTCCCTTTTAATTCCTGCCTCATTCCATTCCTCCTCAGCTCGTGCAAGCTTGCTCCCTGGAACTATGCTCTTCCCTTTTACATATTCTTCAATGGAAAACCATCAATTCACATAATCTTCAACTGCCAATTTTATTTGCTCATGCAATCAAAAAATATCCGTTGAGTAACTGACATTTTCTAGGCACCATGCTTGAGTTAGATTATGGGTGCAAAGTGCAAAAGACATGTTTTCTGAACTCAAGTTTCATTTCTATGTAGAGTACTCCTAAATGTGATGGGGTAGGGGAGAAGAGGTGGTTTGTTCTTATACTTTATATTTACTTCCATGTGGAAGGAGCCATGTTAGGGAAACACTCTTAGCCTCATTCTAAAGGAGTCGTGTCCTAATTTTACTGGTGAGCTTGGAAAGGAAAACAAAAAACAAAACAAAACAATACTAATTACGTGTGTGTCTTTTCTCTCTTGGGAGCCATCCTGATCTCAGAGGGCATTAATTCCGCATGCCGCTCCATGCCCTTACAGAGTCAGAAATCCTTGGGAAGAGGCCAAAAATGGTACAATGCCCGCAATGGGATGGGCAAATCTTTCTAATCCTAGAGTTCAATATTAGAACGTCTACTGGCCCTTAGCTATGAATCACATTCTTTTACATTAGCTCTATCAGCAATAAAGATGATGTTTTTGTGCCCTTATCTGCCTTAAAATCTTGACTTATGTTTTCTTGATTTATTAATTTAGGTGGGGAAGAGAAGTGGTATTTATCAGCCTCCCCAAGAATATTAACAATGTGTGTCTCGAATCCTCTCCTCTCACCTGAGCTCTTGCCTGTAATCTAATGATTAGGGGCTGTATCCAGATGGAACTTTCACTACCTCAAATTCAGCACTTCATAAATGGAAATGCACTCAAATTTCCAATCATTTCATCAAAAGAAACTGGGGGGGGGGTGGTAGTAACTCAGGGGTAGAGCATTTGCATAAAAAGAAATCAGGAGTTTACCACCAAACCTGCCTACTTCAGTCCCATGCTCCTTTATTCATCAGCTCATTCAGGCTTGAAAGTTAGGAGTTCCCTAGGATTCTTCTTCGTCATCATCCTCCATAAGCCAGGCACAAACACCTGTTGTTTTTTTCTCCTGAATTTCTAATTCATCTGCCTTTTTATCTCCAATCCTAATCTAGACTTTATTGGATTATTGGAAAGCTCATCAGCTAGATTTTGCTGATCCCAAACTTTTCCTCTCAAACTCTAGCAGAGCTAATGATGTAACCTTGCTCAGTAGCCACTTTGACGATATTATTCCCTTCAGAAATACCTTCGATGGCTTCCATATTCAGATCAGACTCACTTTCCTGGCTTACAGGCTTTGCTGTAAGTGGACATGACGCAATCAACACCTCTGTATTTACTAGCCTTGAATTTACTCAGACTTAACTCTTGTAAACCAAAAGCATGGTATGCTTAGCATAAATGTCTTTTCTCAAATTGCAAACCACATACACACATCATTGAAAATCAACTTCTACCCTCTGGACCATCTCCTCCAGATGCTGAAGGACCAATGCAAAGCCCAATACTCTTGACCTTTAGTGCATTTACAGTTATAACACATAGTTTTACATTTAACCACATACTGTATTAAGTTGTATGTTTCTGTGGCTTATCTTTCTTCTTTATATGAGCTGAATTACTATGAGTTTCTAGGGCTGAAGAATCATTGTATATTTTCCATACCATAACATTTATTGTTAATTATACAGCAGATACAAAATAAATATTTAATGACTGATTAACTTACAAAAAAAAAAAAAACCTGTCTTCACCTAAGAAATGGTTTGATTTAATAGCCTGAAATTTAAGAGTGATCTGATAATCAGAATCTCTACTCTGACCTCTTTGACTTTCTGTGTTGCTCTAGGCAAGTCATTTTAGCGATTCTGAATGCATTTTCTTAATACAAAATGGAAATAAGACTTGTCATCGGTCTTATTCATAAAGAGTGGTGAGGAGTATCCTAGTCAATGCAAAGCACATGGCTAATACAAAGTTTAATAAAAGTGATAAATAACACCTATTACAAAATTGAACCATTGTTCAATTTCTTCTGCCCTTTCAGTTCTTTGATTCAATATTCTCTCGCTAAAATCTGAGAGCTTTAATTTGAGAAAGCGTTTTACTAATAATCATAGACTTTCTACATTAACCTTTTCTTATCATCAGGCACACCTGGATGATATCAAATTATTCTTTTAAGGAAATCAATATATCACCATAAGTGCATAGAGAAACATCTGGTAATGAAACTTCAGATAAGGGAAACCTGGGTGTGAAAAATGTTTATTAGAGCAAGATAGTAAAACAGGTGGCCCCAACTTAAGTTCTCTTCACAGAAAGAACAACTAGCAACGACCCATAGATAAGACACCTTTATGAAGATCCCAGAACCTGAGGTTGGGGCTGACGCAGCCCTTTCGATGACCAAAACCAAGAAAAATCACGTGAGAAAGGTAAGAGGACTGATTTTGTTTTGATTGCATCTACTTTCCGATAGATGTTGTCAGTGCCACACCACACGTAGGGGGTCCCCCCGCCCCCCGCCCCAGCCTACGATTTCTCTAGTGGGAAAAGGAAAACCCAAAGTGGACACCCAGTTTCACCAGCGTTCTGAAGACGCTTTCTATGAGCCCCATTTAGGTCTTGCCTCACAGGGAGGGATCGCCAGGGAAACCTGCTAGAGATGGAAAAGGAGAGCAAGGCTCCTAGTCACGGGCGTGCAGACCTTGGCAGACAGTGTTCCTGTTGGCAGAGGTGAGCATATGCAGACCCAAGCTGGTGGTCCTGTCTGGCCATGGAGCTCGGTCAGCAGTTCTGCCCAGTTTGGAGCCAAAGCCATCAGGCCGTCCCAGTGGCAGAGCATATTCTATTGCCCCACTCAGACAATAAAGCGAGCTAGCATCCATTTAACTGATGGACATAGTTTCTACCTCCACCCAACCACAGAGACCCAAATCTTTTGTCTGGCCAGGTACCTTGAGAAGCCACAAGTCTTTTTGTCACAATTATAGGTAACATCTGTAAAATTTAACACCAAGAAGAATTCAATAATAGCCCTCAAGTCCCTTCACAAGTGAAGGGGTAAATGGTTTTTGAGATAGCAGAATGCCCAGAGATTGTACCAACTCGTAAAGGTTTCCTGTAGATGCATATATACTGGTCCCCCTCCCATACTCAGATGTACATGCGTATAGAGCATGAATAAATCAAGAAATTGGAAAAAAAATAGGAAGTTAATTAGAAGTAAAATCAAATGCAGCCAGAGATAAGATAAAAACAATTAATGCTTAACAAACGTATACTGTGTGCCTTTAGCACTGCTCTGAGCATTAAGTATATACCCACTCATTTAAACCTCATGACAACTTTATGAGGTCCACATTATCAGGAAGCAACTGAGGTAAGTTGCAGTCAAATAACTTGTTGAAAGTCACATACAAAGTGTTTGGCACATTTTAGATGTCTTGAAACAAAAACATTGAAAATTATTCCTATTCTCCAAACGCCAAAAGTTTTATCTTTTAGTCTGTGAAGTATTGAAATTTCCTTGCTTACTGGGCAAGAGCAAAGAAACTTCCATCAATAAGAGTATTGATGATGAGTTTTACTGATTCTTTAGGATATCCATAGATCACGGGACATACTAGTGTTTATCTGGACAATTCTTACCTAGCTGCAAGGAGATGTTAGGAGTAGAAGCATAATTTGTGGCATTCTCTCACCACTGAAAAGTCCTGCTAATAGTAAGGCAATTCAGGCCAAATTGCAGGCATCATTTCTACATCCTTTCATGAAGCTAGCAAAAATAATTTTACTTCTTTTTAAAAAAAATTAATGTTTATTTAGTTTTGAGAGAGAGAGACAGAGCATGAACAGGGGCGGGTCAGAGAGAGAGGGAGATACAGAATCTGAAGCAGGCTCCAGGCCCCAAGCTGTCAGCACAGCTGACAAGTTCAAGCTGTGGAGCTTGAACTCACAAACTGCAAGATCATGACCTGAGTTGAAGTTGGAGGCTAAACCCACTGAGCCACCCAGGTACCCCAAAATGACTTTATTTCTAATTAACGATTCCAGATTCCTCTTAGTTTCTTGGTCTCAGAGTTTCCCTTTTTCTTTCTTTCTTTCTTTCTTTCTTTCTTTCTTTCTTTCTTTCTTTCTTTCTCTTTATTTTGCCATTTTTAGTGGGAAATTTTAACACTTCCTCAGAAGTTACTTAGTTCAAACCCACAAGACATTAAGATACAGAATGTTTGAAAATCATGGGGCACCTGGATGGCTCAATCAGTTAAGCAGCCGACTCTTGATATTGGCTCTGGTCATGATCTCACCATTCGGGAGATTGAGCCACACCTTGGGCTCTGTGCTGACAGCATGGAGCCTGTTTGGGATTCTCTCTCTATCCCACTCTCTCTGCCCCTCCCCTGCTCATGTGTGCACTCTCTCTCTCTCTTTCTCCCCATCAAAATAAATAAACTTTAAAAAAATGTTTGAAAATCACAATTGTATATAAGTAATCATATATTTACATATAATTATATTTATATAATTAGTTTTATATGTTATATATAAAATTATATATGTGTAATACCCATTAGGCAAATATTACTTTTGAGTATCCATGGACCACTCATAAAACCTGAGTTTCTATTGGGACTCAATGAAAACCTACTAAATCTCAAGGAATCAATATCTTGGAGACTATGACAATAATATAGCAAATTTGGAAATCAATTATAAATGGATAGCTTTAAAAAGTTTGTGTATCTTAGGGCACCTGGGTGGCTCAGTTGGTTAGGCGACCAACTCTTGATTTAGTCTCAGGTCATGATCTCACGCTTCTGAGATGGAGCCCCGCCTCCGGCTCTGCATTGACAGTGTGAGCCTGCTTGGGATTCTCTCTCTCCCTCTCTCTGGCCCTCCCCTGCTCATGCTCTCTCTCTCAAAGTAAATACACATTTTTTTTTAAAGTTTGTATATCTTAAAAATAACCTGCTAAGAAACTCCTGAGTAGAAGCCATGTATGAAATACTTGGAAGGAGAGGATAGCGAAGAAAACAACAATCCAACCCTCTTGGGTTGCAGCGAAGCATTCTAAGCAGGAAATTTAGGAGGCGAGGGGAATGTAGATGTCGGTACAGCAGAAAATAACAAGCACAGTACATCAGGACAGCGGCCACAAAAACAGGAGATGAACTGCACCCACTGATTGGGTGAAGGATCATGAACCGAGGACCAGCCCAATCGTATTTTTAAAAGATAATAGTTTTGAGTGAATTAACCATAATAAGGCAACAATGTGTTCCACTAAAATCGGTTTTTAAAAAGGAAGGGAAGTTATTTAACAAGAAATTTAAATGATGTCAAGGCACTTGACAGAATGGCGTGTCCCAGTGAGATCATTGTCAAGGCGTGTTGCAAAATTCCCCAACTCTTTCAGTCATTTATGCATCTGAGGTTCATAAAAGAGAGGATAAAATAAAGAAGAATAAGGATGGTTAATCTATTTTATCCATAGATTAGTGCTATCTGCTATTTCACTGTCCAGGGAATTCACTACTATATTGAGGATTCAGAGAAAAACCAAGTGTATAACAACCTTTCTGGCTTCTCAGATTGCCTGGCAGAATTTCTGACCTAATAATTGGAAGTTTCCATGTGGTGTGATTTTTAAGTACTAATGTCATATGAATCACAAGATATTCTCCACAAAGTTTTTAGAAGTTTATTTATTTATTTGATGGGGGGGGGGGACAGTGAGTGAGTAGGGGAGAGGAAGAGAGAGAAGGTGAGATAGAGAATCCCAAGCAAACTCTGTGCTGTTAGTGCAGAACCCAAAGCAGGGCTCGATCTCACCAAACGTGGGATTATGACTTGAGCCAAAGTCAAGAGTCAGATGCTTAACCAACTGAGCCACTCAGGTACCCCAGATATTCTCCACAATTTACCTTTAATAACCTTTTAGCTACACGATAAAATAAATGTGGCAACGGAAGATCATTTCACTGACTTTCATTTGAGTTCCAATATGAATATGGATTTTAAATTACTGATTTATCCAATAAAATCTTTTTCCTTCATTCACCAAATGGGAGTCTTATCTCCATTATACAAGTGCAAAGGTAATTTACGCTTTTAAACTGGAAATTGACTATTGCAACCCTGATTTGCTTTATACAACGTTTCCTGTCTTAGCTGAATTTTCCAGGTTATAATAAATGAATGATTGTGATGTTTTATAACATACATTAAAGTTTCTTTTACTGGTGGCATATGTTTCTATCATAGTTCCTCAATATTGTTAGTTCTATCATAGTTCCTCAATTTGCTGTTAAATAAGTCCCTTCCCTTTGCTAGAAAATGATTTTTATAAATGTGCAAATTATGTAGTTTAATTCAAAAATTTAATTCATTCAACAAAGAATAAGCAACCACAATGTGCCAGGTTGAGTGCTGTGTAGTTAAAGATAAAGCACAGTTTTTCTCAAGTAATTAAGAGTCTGATGATGAAAGAGACCCATAAACAGATACAAGACAGTATTTTAAGGGCCTTATAGAGGCATGCGTGGGCATTAGGGGAGCATTTAATAGTAACACCGAATTCCAGTTAGGGAGAATAGAGATGAAATCCTGGAGGATTGATTTATAAACTGAGCATTAAAGGTGACGTGAACAAAGGGTCATGGGAGGGTTGGGATTGTGGAAAACGTTTCAGCATGTGCACTGCCATCGTGCAACATGTATAGTGCCAAGGAGCAGGACTTAGAGATAGAGATAAGGGGATGTATTCGTTTCCTATTGCTGCTATAATAAATTACTGCATACTTAGTGGCTTCAAACCACACGGACGTGTTATCTTACAGTTGTGGCGATCGGAAGTCTGAAATGGGTCTCACAGAGCCAGAATCAAGGTCAGCAGAGCTGTGTTCTTCCTGGTGCTTTAAGGAAGACTCTGTTTCTTTGCCTTTCCTGGCTTTCCTGCATTCCTTGGCTCATCACCACTTCTCGGCATCACTCTGACCTCTGTTTCTGTTGTCACATCTCCTGCAGCTGTGACACTCCCGCCTCCCTCTTGTAAGGACTAGGATCCCATTGGATCTGGCTCCCCCACATAATACTGAATAATCTCATCTCAAAATACTTAATTGCATCTACAAATTCCGTTTTCTTATATAAGGTAATATATTCACAGGTGTCGGGGACTGGGATGCAAGCGTCTTTGGCAGACCCTTATTCTGTCCACTGCAGGGAACACGTTAAAAAAGTATTGAGGAGGACTGGTCTCTTACAAACATGGTGTGGGATGAATGAAAAAGAAAGTAAAAACTCTCAGGTGTTTAAACTTATCTCACTTTAAGAAATGTTACCAACTAAAATGGAGAACACAAGGGTTGCCTGGGTGGCTCAGTCGGCTAAGCCTCTGGCTTTGGCTCGGGTCATGATCTCGCGGTTCATGGGTTTGGGCCCCGAGTCGGGTTCTGTGCCGCCAGCTGAGAGCCTGGAACCTGCTTCAGATACTGTCTGTCTCTCTCTCTGTCTCTCTCTCTCTCTCTGCTCCTCCCCCACTCATGCTCTGTCTCTCTCTCTCTCTCTCAAGAATGAATAAACATTAAACATTTTTTTAATAAAATAAAATGGCGAATACTGGAGGAAAAGCCTTTTCCTCCACGTGGAGCATGTGGAGGTTGAGGTGCCTGTGGAAGCCAACAGGAGATTTCCAGCAGGTATGTTGCTTTCCGAACCCGAAGCCTGGAGGAAAACTGCACTGGAGGTTTAGATTTGCATGTTCCCAGCCTTCAGAGAGCAGGGTTGGATTCATGTTGGATGAAAATACACAGGAAGAGATTGAGAATGAGAAGCACAAGAATGAGAAGCTAGCATTTAGAGGTGTTTGGAAAATGGGCAGCTCTCCATGTTGGCTGGGGAGGACTTGTCAGAAACGGAAAATCAGGAGAAGAGAGTATCTCGGCAGCCAAGAGATCAGAGCAATGGTGTTGACACTGTGCTCCCCCAAAGTCCCACTAGGTGTCGCTATACTTCATGGTAGAGAGAGGAGGGAGTAGATGGGACTCCAAGCCTGTCACCAAAATCAGAGAGGCTGCTTTTATTTGAGTTATTGGTCTGCAATATTTTTTCATGGGGTTTAATTTAAGTAAGGGGTTTTGTGATAAAACTGCCTTTATGTTTGGAAAACCTCTAGAGTAGAGAGTTTGAAGTAGAGTGAATGATGAATGTCACATGGTTGTTTGGCTGAGCATCCTGTGAATGTAGCCAAAAACAGTGTGGCTACTGATTACTTTTATCAATCTGGATAATTGATGGTGAGTGCTATTGGTCCCCTGGGTTCTCAGAGCATCTTTATCTCTCATGGTCCTTTTCACACTCTATTTTCATTTTTGTTTTAACTCCTCTGTGTATCCCTCTCTACTCTGTAAACACACTCAACATCATACCAGTGACTTTCACCTTTGTATTGCCAAGTGTAAAAAGATGAAGGGAAATGTATTCATTAGACTTTGTCTTAAGGAGAACACTGCCTGTCTTCAGGCAGAGACGACAGACCTCATAAGCATGCTCGAGCAAAATAGGATGCTTCCTAAATTGCTATGCATGAGAAAGAGAGATAAATGTCTTGTTCCTGAGGCAAAAGGAGAGAGAGAGAAAAGAAGAAAGAACAAAGAATCAAGGAAGAAAGAAAGATCGCAAAGAGAAGGCAGATTGTATGACACAACTCTGTCATACAATTGCCTAAATTGTCAATAATGTTTCGATGCTTATAAACCCTTCTCTTCAATAACTGATAAAAGCTATGAATTTTTGGCTGAGCTAATATAAACCAAAATAGAAACAGTGTGTGCGGAGGAGGTATTTGAAAAAAGTGCCACGAAAATGTAATATACTGAGAATTTGAAGCTATCACGAAGAGGCTTTGTACTATAATAGGCCAAGGGTATTTGAAACGGGACATTTTAGACCCGTGTTGCCCAATAAAAGTGTTATATGAGTTAAAAAAGCAAGCCACATATGTAATTTTAAATGTCCTTGTAGTCACGTTGAAAAGGTAACAATAAGAGTGGAATTAATTTCAGGAATAAATTTTATTTAACAAAATATATCCAAAATATTTTCATGTAAGCATTCAATCACTATAAGAGTTATCAATGAAATATTTTACTTTTTTGGGGGACTACATCTTCACAACCTGATGGGCATTTTACACTCGCAGTGCATTTGAGTTTGAACTAGCCGCCTTCCAAGGGGTATTTCAATAGTCGCATGTGGTTAGTGGCTTCCATATTGGACATCAAAACTCTAGGTCTCCACAATATAGGTAATCTGCAGCCAATATTAAGATTTCATTTTCATTTCTCTTCTGGAACTGCATCTTGGATGGTGCTTTGTCGTTTTCCCACTTGGCCTGTCAATGATTGCTTATGGCAGTCTGTGGAGTTTTAGAGATTGGAATCTATGTATGTGTGGGCATGGCTTCAAGGAAATGTCAAAAAAGCTATTTAGTATAAAATGCAGATATTTCATAATTAAAATAGATTCCTTCTGTGTAAGCAGTGTCATAACATACATTAGTAGTGACCTCATGTATAATCAAGGCCAGAAGTTATTTTGATATGATGAGGAAGCACCGGGAGCCACACTAGGGATCTTAGACTTCACTTTGCTTTGCCTATGCCATGGGTAATTTTAAAACTCAAAATTATTACTAAAGCTTGAAATTCTTTTTTTTTTTTAATTATGTTAATGTTTATTTATTTATTTTGAGAGAGAGTGATAGTGAACAGGGAGAGGGGCAGAAAGAGAGGGAGACTGAGAATCCCAAGCAGTGCGGAGCCTGATGCGGGGCTTGAACTCACTAACCGCGAGATCATGACCTAAGCCAAAATCAAGAGTCAGACGCTCAACTGACTGAGCCACCCAGGTGCCCCTGAAGCTTGAAATGCTAATTAATGTAAGTCTGGTTTGATAATTCAGCCCTTTGTATTTTTTTTTCATTAAGAGGGTAGCATATTTAATATGGAGAAAATGAAGTCTATGAAGATATGCCTAATAACTTGGTTGCTAATACAGCCCTAATTATTAAGCAAGTACTTGATTGTTTGGCAGAGCTTACTTCAGCTAGAGTGATGCAGTCCTACCTGGGAGCTACTAGCCACAGATGGCTATTTAAATTGTAATTAATTAAAATTAAATAAAAATGCAGGGCTTCATTTGTACTACTAGGCTTATTTAAAATGTTCAATAGACATATATGACTAGTAGCTATTCTATGGACAAGATGAATATCCAGCACTTCCAACGTTGCAGAAAGTTCTGTTGAACAACACTGCTCTATAACTTAGAGGTATGATTGAGACATAGAGTGTCACAAGTTAGAAACTTGGTTTTTAGTTAGAGCATTCCAGTAAAATAGGCAGAGATATTAAGAATGTAACAAGAAAAATAATTTGTTTTGGTTCTGAGAGATGAAGGAAGGTTCAGGAAAGGGGAATGTTCTGATGGGGAGAGACGGAGGGAATTGGGGAGCCAGGTGAAGCTATATGTTCTGCCATATCATTCTATATTTGTGGGCACTACGTGTTTAACAGCATTACTGAACTTGAGACTAGGCCAATGTGTGTGTGTGTGTGTGTGTGTGTGTGTGTGTATTTCCTGTTAAAACAACTAAGTTTAAGTTTCAGATATGGATCGGTCTGGATGTAGATGGTACCAAGAAAAAATAAGGCTCTGGAATCCTAGCAATTGTGAGAAAGACCTTGACTTTACTAGTATTGTAGAATTTGTGATTCAGGCCATATATCCAGGTTCCTAAGAGGCACAAGGAAGATGGATTTAATATTTTGATTATATTAGCACATGATGTCTAGCAAGGTGTCTAGCATTAAATAAATCCTCAGTAAAATGGTTGAATAAATGGATTAATCCAGTACCAGTTAATTGCCTTCCTTGAAGCAACTTTTGTTCATAGACAACTATTAGTGTATGGAAGGTTAACACAACCTAATCTTTGACTTGCTTTCATTTTGCAGTGACAGTGTAAATTTAGATTGATGGTAGTTCGGATAGAATTACTTTTAGAAGCTGAAAGGCAGACAATCTTGTACTGGAGGCCCCTTAACCTTTGGAAGTCTATAGTGTTTCTTTATGTTAGATTTACTGCTGCCTTCAAAACTCTGAAGTAACTAAGTATGCACTAATCTGGAGCACATCTTCTTAAACTATGGAATAAACCTTATAAATTGAAAAAGACTTTACAGACACCATCAAGTTGAAAAATGCAGAAAGTAGATGCTATGAAGACATTGACCCTTTTGACACATTCCAAGAAAGACAATTCTGGAAGCGCATCTCAGTTTTGATCCCAGGAAACCAGTCCTGAGGTCTGATTTAAGTGCCAAAATTGTCTTGTCTGGAAGCTGGTTTAAATTCAGTGTTACTAACTGTATAAAAAAGACTTCATTAAGTTGGCTTTCATTCTATTTATGCCTTTGTCATTTCCTTCAGTGTTTAAGTGAAAATAACACATAGGAAATCATTGCTGACAGGCCTAGAATTTATCTTCTATTATTTATTGTGATAGTCTCCTCTCCACCCACCATTACATTCTAACAAGTCAAATATCAGTTAAAGGGATGTTTAAGACCCTGTAATTCACAGCATGGTATCTGTTTTGACTATAGTTAATGGCCAGCACTTACTCCAAATGAGTTAAAGCATATTATTGTGTAAGCATTTATTTTCACTACTTTACTGCCTTGGTAAACAGTTTCCTATTTGTCCACTGCTTTTTCTGTTCTCTTGTAAGTTTAAACCTCAGGATGGAACCAGCTAATGAACAGAATGAGAGCCTACACCAACTAGATTGATAAGTGTATGAAACTGCTATCACACTGATGTGCATATGTGTGTTTATCCATTTGTCAAACACATTTTTATGCATGGCCATAACTAGATGAGACTTTTCTCCCTTCAACTAAACCCCTCAGCGTGGGTTTCTCTCTCATAGAGAATGACATAACCATTCATCTTATTGCTCATGTCAGAAATTTGGCTATCATTTTTGACTGTTGCCCACACTCTGTCTCCTACATACATTACATTTGGTGACTGTAGATTTAATTGTATAGCATACAAGATAAGTTGAGCAAAGCTAAATTATCTCCCTTGACCCCCTTTTAGAATTATGTAGATTGCATAAATATGTACCATTTACAGGTGATTAATTTTAGAGACCTTAGTTTTTCTTTTATTTACATTACCTTTCTGTTTCACAATTGAATTCATAGTGACCTTGGTTTTGTGAAATCACATTTTGTTTAATAGCTTTAAGTTATTGAATGAGAGAAATAGGAAATTGGACATATTAAAATATTGGCTTTTACTGTTTTCCTTCAATTGTCTTCCAAAGAATTCTGATGAGACCTTGGCCATCTATGTCAAATGTAGAGTAAAACTCAGTCCACATGCTGGAATTAGCTTTCCTCAAATACATGTAAACATTTATGCAGTTAGATCACCCATTTAGCAGCTACTGTTAAGAAAACAGTCCACCATCCTTTCAGTTGTCCCTATCAGAGTCAGAGAAAAACATGTTTTTGCTCTATTGGGTTAGTTGGCTAGTTATAATTATTATATGTATTAGCTCTGTGTAATTTACTGGAATAAGTATCAAGGGAAATTAAGAGAAAATAATGAACATAATATGTGCATATAAGGAGCTACAGTCTCATGCAAAGGACAATACAAAAAGATATTTTAAATAAGCGAAATCTAGAGTCAACTAAGGCCATAAAATTACATTCAAAATTTGAGTGTCAAAATGAAGATGTTTTATAGTATCATTGGTGATGATAAATCATAGGTGGCAACCTAAATATCTTTAGCACAATAAGTAAATCAATGATACAGAACATCACCATTAAAAATGTTGCTTTCCCAAAGTATTTAAAACATGAAGAATTCTCATAATATTATGTTGAATAAGAGTACTGTATGAATCAAAATCAAATAGTGCAAACCCCGAGTCTGTGCAGCTTCCAAAAACGTGTCTTTCACTCTTATGTAAAAAAGAAAATCTTTTTTGGCAGGCTCAGTTCTTACAGCTCTGTTTTGCTCTATCCCTTATTATTGGTGTCTTCTATTACATCCCCCATCGGTTTGTGAAAGCTTTGGCACCTGGCCTGTGTCCATCAGAAGAGGTTATTCTGCCTTGCGGTAATGAACAACACAAAAATCTTGTTAACTTGTAATGATAAATTATTATTTCTCTTATGCTACTGTTTATTTCTCCTTCACTGTTTAGCACTAGTTGTATTCTTGTATTTCCTCTGGAACTCAGAGTGATGGAGACATCTCTCTCTGGAAAGTTGTCACTGCAGAGAGAAAAGAGACAAGGCAAGCCACACACAGGTTCTTAGAGCCTTGGCATCTCATCCACTCACATCACTTCATGCACACTTAATTGGCCAAAAAAAAGTCCAAGCTCAGCAGAGTGAGTATGTGAAGCACTCTTTCAAGAAGGACACTGAAAAAAGGGAAGTAATAACATTTGATCTCACAGTAAACAGCGACCTCGTCTATCATTTCTTCCAGTATCTCCTATTAAATAACTTTCACCACGACTCCGATTTTAATGATCCATACTCAAGTCACATCCTATGCTATGGTTTCAGCCTCTCAAAGGAGCTCAAATCCTCTTTAGCCACACAACCTCCTAACTTCTGATTCAAGAAGAGATGGAAATACTTCATTTAATGAGCCCCTAGAGGGTATGTTGCTGGAAGCCAAAGATGCGTTATCATCCACTTGAAAATGGTTAGGGGATTTCTTTGTGCTGAACTAGAGTGGTTTGGTGCTGTGGGTCAACTCAAGCATCTTCTTTCTTATAGATGGCTGGACCATTTAGATTTACCTTCTCTCCCCCTTTTGGATTTTTTCCCCACATAACCAGGTAGGATAGGCGTGTGAAATGGGATAGAACCAATTATCCTTAATAAAAATAGAGGTAACTATTCTTTGTCTCTTGAATATCTTTCTGCCTGTTTTTGAGATGGTGGCTTTTCCCTACATTTACTGTGCAAAACATGTGGCCATTATTTGTGCTTTGGTCTAGAAGTAGAAAGAAATTTCCTATTTTCCTATTTAACACTTTAGCTGCAGAACTTTTAGACTTAACACATAGTAGGTTCTCTCTAAAATGTCGTGATTGTCTCTGTCTTGTGGCATTATACATGAGCTTTCATTTCTCTTATTTTTGTAGTTTTCCAAATTTTACTTTACAACAAACCCCTCACTACTGTCACATTCAGAAAAAAAATATAATAATTATTGTGCATTTAAAAAAATACAATAAAATTATAAAAAAAAACATAAGAAAAAAAAAAGTACTGCTAGGAGAAACTGGCATCAGGACAATCAGAACTAATTCAAGGTCATTTCTGGGTATATATAATATCTAGTTCATTTTTATATTTTTCATAATTCCCAAAGTTGAAAGATATTCATGTGATCTTATGGTGGTAATAGTCCTAGGGACAGACTCAAGAAATACTCCAAATCTACACTAGACAAATCAGCCATTTTTTTTGCACTTCTGGGGAAAGATAAACAGAGAAGCTACCACCAGGGGAAAAAAGCAAAACAAAACAAAACAATACTGGAGATTACAGGGCTTCAGACTCACACTCCAACATAGAATTTGTGTGAGTTATCCTGAACCAAATAGTTGAACATTTTAGATGTGGTTTGTCCAGCTAAACTATCTAGGTTCTAGAACCTAGAAGTAAAGTAGACTACCTGTCCTTTCTTCTTACTTGCTTATTGAAGCATAAAATGTGTTTAAGAATTTGTAATCAAAAGCATACCCACCAGTCAGCAGAAGAGAGTGCAGGAAACAACATACCAAGACTTGGCTGCTTGTTTGAATGTTTTCTTAGGCACAGAGAAGTTTTCTATTTTTGTATCTATTTGCATAACAGAGGTAATATAAGGAGGGATAGAGTCAATAGAGTCAAAGACCCGAAGAAAAACACACAGAAGGGGCAGGGGGCATGAGAGAGAGAGACAGAGACAGAGAGAGACAGAGAGTGAAAGGGAAGGAGTTACTGATTTTCTCAAGGGTTTTAGGTTATGGGACATTATTTTATGATCCTGGAAAAAAAAGCTCTAGGAAAGGTATACCCACGTGGGTTCACTAATAAAATGTCCAATAAAATATCCCAGGAACTGAGCACTTCATGACAACGCTTTCTCTTTCTTGAAGAAAAGTAAAACTTGTTCAAAACAGTCTGTAGTCAAAACTTGACACAATTGTAGAAGCTAGTCACCCAATGTTGAAATGAAGAAATAGAAGTTAAAATGAATGAATCTTCCAATATTTCAAATGGGTTGGAGGTAGATTCTGGTCTTTTTTCATAGAGATACAATCTTTGGCTTTGATTCGTCACAACATTAAATCTTTACCCCAACTAAATGGAAGATTTATTACCAAGTTTTCATGCATACAATTTATGAATAATATTAATAAATCCTAACATGTAACAGATCTTCTGAGGAATATGTATCTGAATTATCAAATTAAGGATCATAAAATGGACACACTTAACACTTCAAACATATAATCCTCTGCCATAATGACAGCTTTGCTAATACTTGCATTATTTTACAAATTGCTTTTAGGGCTGTTGTGGTTTACTGGAGCAATCTGTATCATCCTGGCTTCTCTGGCTCTTACACAATTTCCTCTGAAATGCTTCAGAAAATATTTCTGACAAAAATAGTCAGGTGAAATTATGAAAATTAAAACAATTCTAAGGTTGAATCTGACCATGTAAGAAGTGAGTAAAATTTGGGATGAGAAGAAAAGTTAAAGCAATCTGCAATCTCCAAGAGTTTAAAAAAAACTAGTGTTTTTGTATAAAAAGAGAATTCTTTACCACCTTAATCCATTATTAAAGGTGACCATTCATCCTTAGTAATCAGATCAACTTGTGCTGAAAATTTAGTTCTATATGCGTGAATTGGAAGTGATCTTATTAGTGTTCTAGTACATCAAGTTTGATAAAATCCCCAATCCATTTCAGTTAAGTTTCTATTGATCCACTTAAGAGATCAATTTGGACTTGTTCGATTCTTTTGTCAAGGGATTTCATCTGGCTTGAGTTTAGCATTATGAAATAAATGTGATTTAGGAATGTAAGATGAAATAAAAAAGAATCCAGATGAGTGTTGACAATTATTTGAACTCAGATTTTTGCACTTGAGCATTTGATAGGGTATTGCCATTTAGAAGTGGACTAGAAAAACAATAGGACAAAGAAGTCAAAGAGTGCCTTTCAAAGTAGTTAGTCATACCTTCCCTCACTTCCACCAGCGATTATGTTTCCTGTGCCATTTAACAGTTTGACATCTATTTGCCAATCAAAATACAGTGTTAGCTTTATTCTTAAATATATTTTTGAGAGTTGCGGCAAGATGGTGGCTTAGGAGGACGCTGGGCTCACCGCACGTCCTGCTGATCACTTAGATTCCATCTACACCTGCCTAAATAACCCAGAAAACCACCAGAGGATTAGCAGAACAGAGTCGCCGGAGCCAAACGCAGACGAGAGGCCCACGGAAGAGGGTAGGAAGGGCGGCGAGGCGGTGCGCGCTCCACGGACTGGCGGGAGGGAGCCGGGGCGGAGGGGCGGCTCGCCGGCCAAGCAGAGCCCCCGAGTCGGGCTTGCAAAAGCGGAGGGGCCGGGCGGACTGTGTTCCGACAGCAAGCGCGACTTAGCGTCTGGGAGGTCAGAAATTAACAGCTCTGCTCGGAAAGCGGGAAGGCTGGAGGACAAAGGGAGGGAGAGCTGCTGAGCCCCCTGACAACAGAGCTCAGTTTGGTGGGGAACAAAGGCGCTCGCCAGCACCATTTCCCCCGCCCATCCCCCAGCCGAAATCCCAAAGGGAACCGGTTCCTGCCAGGGAACTTGCTCGCTCCGCGCAAACACCCAACTCTGCGCTTCTGCGGAGCCAAACCTCCGGCAGCGGATCTGACTCCCTCCCGCTGCCACAGGGCCCCTCCTGAAGTGGATCACCTAAGGAGAAGCGATCTAAGCCTGCCCCTCCTGCCCCCGAGCACCTTGCCTACCCACCCCAGCTAATACGCCAGATCCCCAGCATCACAAGCCTGGCAGGGTGCAAGTAGCCCAGACGAGCCACACCACCCCACAGTGAATCCCGCCCCTAGGAGAGGGGAAGAGAAGGCACACACCAGTCTGACTGTGGCCCCAGCGGTGGGCTGGGGGCAGACATCAGGTCTGACTGCGGCCCCGCCCACCAACTCCAGGTATACACCACAGCACAGGGGAAGTGCCCTGCAGGTCCTCACCACGCCAGGGACTATCCAAAATGACCAAGCGGAAGAACTCCCCTCAGAAGAATCTCCAGGAAATAACAACAGCTAATGAGCTGATCAAAAAGGATTTAAATAATATAACAGAAAGTGAATTTAGAATAATAGTCATAAAATTAATCGCTGGGCTTGAAAACAGTATACAGGACAGCAGAGAATCTCTTGCTACAGAGATCAAGGGACTAAGGAACAGTCACGAGGAGCTGAAAAACGCTTTAAACGAAATGCATAACAAAATGGAAACCACCACAGCTCGGCTTGAAGAGGCAGAGGAGAGAATAGGTGAACTAGAAGATAAAGTTATGGAAAAAGAGGAAGCTGAGAAAAAGAGAGATAAAAAAATCCAGGAGTATGAGGGGAAAATTAGAGAATTAAGTGATACACTAAAAAGAAATAATATACGCATAATTGGTATCCCAGAGGAGGAAGAGAGAGGGAAAGGTGCTGAAGGGGTACTTGAAGAAATAATAGCTGAGAACTTCCCTGAACTGGGGAAGGAAAAAGGCATTGAAATCCAAGAGGCACAGAGAACGCCCTTCAGACGTAACTTGAATCAATCTTCTGCACGACATATCATAGTGAAACTGGCAAAATACAAGGATAAAGAGAAAATTCTAAAAGCAGCAAGGGGTAAACGTGCCCTCACATATAAAGGGAGACCTATAAGACTCGTGACTGATCTCTCTTTTGAAACTTGGCAGGCCAGAAAGAATTGGCACGAGATTTTCAGGGTGCTAGACAGAAAAAATATGCAGCCAAGAATCCTTTATCCAGCAAGTCTGTCATTTAGAATAGAAGGAGAGATAAAGGTCTTCCCAAACAAACAAAAACTGAAGGAATTTGTCACCACTAAACCAGCCCTACAAGAGATCCTAAGGGGGACCCTGTGAGACAAAGTCCCAGAGACATCACTATAAGCATAAAACATACAGACATCACAATGACTCTAAACCCGTATCTTTCTATAATAACACTGAATGTAAATGGATTAAATGCGCCAACCAAAAGACATAGGGTATCAGAATGGATAAAAAAAACAAGACCCATCTATTTGCTGTCTACAAGAGACTCATTTTAGACCTGAGGACACCTTTAGATTGAGAGTGAGGGGATGGAGAACTATTTATCATGCGACTGGAAGCCAAAAGAAAGCTGGAGTAGCCATACTTATATCAGACAAACTAGACTTTAAATTAAAGGCTGTAACAAGAGATGAAGAAGGACATTATATAATAGTTACAGGGTCTATCCATCAGGAAGAGCTAACAATTATAAATGTCTATGCGCCGAATACCGGAGCCCCCAAATATATAAAACAATTACTCATAAACATAAGCAACCTTATTGATAAGAATGTGGTCATTGCAGGGGACTTTAATACACCACTTACAGAAATGGATAGATCATCTAGACACACGGTCAATAAAGAAACAAGGGCCCTGAATGAGACATTGGATCAGATGGACTTGACAGATCTATTTAGAACTCTGCATCCCAAAGCAACAGAATATACTTTCTTCTCGAGTGCACATGGAACATTCTCCAAGATAGATCATATACTGGGTCACAAAACAACCCTTCATAAGTTTACAAGAATTGAAATAATACCATGCTTACTTTCAGACCACAATGCTATGAAGCTTGAAATCAACCACAGAAAAAAGTCTGGAAAACCTCCAAAAGCATGGAGGTTAAAGAACACCCTACTAACGAATGAGTGGGTCAACCAGGCAATTAGAGAAGAAATTAAAAAATATATGGAAACAAACGAAAATGAAAATACAACAATCCAAACGCTTTGGGACGCAGCCAAGGCAGTCCTGAGAGGAAAATACATTGCAATCCAGGCCTATCTCAAGAAACAAGAAAAATCCCAAATACAAAATCTAACAGCACACCTAAAGGAACTAGAAGCAGAACAGCAAAGGCAGCCTAAGCCCAGCAGAAGAAGAGAAATAATAAAGATCAGAGCAGAAATAAACAATATAGAATCTAAAAAAACTGTAGAGCAGATCAACGAAACCAAGAGTTGGTTTTTTGAAAAAATAAACAAAATTGACAAACCTCTAGCCAGGCTTCTCAAAAAGAAAAGGGAGATGACCCAAATAGATAAAATCATGAATGAAAATGGAATTATTACAACCAATCCCTCAGAGATACAAACAATTATCAGGGAATACTATGAAAACTTATATGCCAACAAATTGGACAACCTGGAAGAAATGGACAAATTCCTGAACACCCACACTCTTCCAAAACTCAATCAGGAGGAAATAGAAAGCTTGAACAGACCCATAACCAGCGAAGAAATTGAATCGGTTATCAAAAATCTCCCAACAAATAAGAGTCCAGGACCAGATGGCTTCCCAGGAGAGTTCTACCAGACGTTTAAAGCAGAGATAATACCTATCCTTCTCAAGCTATTCCAAGAAATAGAAAGGGAAGGAAAACTTCCAGACTCATTCTATGAAGCCAGTATTACTTTGATTCCTAAACCAGACAGAGACCCA
Source organism: Prionailurus bengalensis (assembly GCF_016509475.1). Taxonomy (NCBI): domain Eukaryota; kingdom Metazoa; phylum Chordata; class Mammalia; order Carnivora; family Felidae; genus Prionailurus; species Prionailurus bengalensis. The sequence goes on from NC_057344.1 coordinate 88,112,577, forward strand.
GTAAAAAAAGAGAACTACAGGCCAATATCCCTGATGAATATGGATGCAAAAATTCTCAATAAGATACTAGCAAATCGAATTCAACGGCATATAAAAAGAATTATTCACCATGATCAAGTGGGATTCATTCCTGGGATGCAGGGCTGGTTCAACATTCGCAAATCAATCAACGTGATACATCACATTAACAAAAAAAGAGAGAAGAACCATATGATCCTGTCAATCGATGCAGAAAAGGCCTTCGACAAAATCCAGCACCCTTTCTTAATAAAAACCCTTAATAAAAACAAACTGAGGGTTGATGGGGGGTGGGAGGGAGGAGAGGGTGGGTGATGGGTATTGAGGAGGGCACCTTTTGGGATGAGCACTGGGTGTTGTATGGAAACCAATTTGTCAATAAATTTCAGGAAAAAAAAAGAAATTGTGGTTTATATACACAACAGAGTACTACATGGCAATAAAAAAAATATATATATATATTTTACATTTTCTTACACTGACTTCCATTAACCACCTATTTTCTTCATAGCTATTTTTCAGTTTCCTAGAATTTTCCGCATTTCATTATAATTTTTCTTAGAAGAGAAAGAATGAGTTTTGATGTGAAGATCTTGGGGACATTTACAGGAGCTCCACATCATGGCCATTTTTTGGCTTCTTTTCCTTCCTTCCTTCCTTCCTTCCTTCCTTCCTTCCTTCCAGAATAGTTGTACGAGTGGTCCTAGAAGACAACTTCCCAGAAGTGTTTCTATTTCATACTTAATTCTGTTCTCTTATTCAGAATGGGTGAGGTACTCGTTTTAGCAGGAAGCAGTCTTCAAGACCTTGTCTTCCACGTGGTATAAAGAATAGATGTGTAGGTTTGCAGTGATTCTGCATGTATTACATCGTCAGGGAAGTTCAAAGTAAATGGAGAATAAAGAGATTTAAAGGTAGGGACTAAATGTGGTGCAAAAGGTCAGAGATTTTATTTGGAGACCGACATGCTCTATAATGCCATTGTACCAATTGGTTTTCAGTTAGGCATAAAGGATTTAGTAGAATTTAGAGAAGAAATTAGACTATGGAAGAATATGGTGGCTTTGCTGAGGGAGTGATGTTCTGGAAGAGGGATGTTGGAGAATTAGAGAAGGAGTTACTAAAAAGCATGAAAGTATGGGTACAAGCAGACAGACTGACGCTTGCAGGAAGCCCAAGAAACTAACCCCTCCTGGTAGCCCAAATGGGACCAGATGTGCTCGTACACACACTGCCACAGGTTCTAATGGTGAAAAAAGAAAAAGGAGAAAGAAATGATGAAGAAAGAAAAGACCATGGGCAAAGAGTCAAATGAAGGTACCCATTTTCACTTTATTTTTATTTAAGTTATTGAGATTATTAAATAATTAAATATAATTAATTAACAATTAATTAATAATTAAATATAATTAAATATAATATAATTAAATAATTATATTTAATATAATTAAATATTTAATTAAATAATTAAATTATTATTTAGTAATTAAATTATTAAATTTAAATAAATTTAAAGCTCTCTGTTAAAATACTTCTTCTGTTTGTGGGTTTACTAGATGAAAAGTAATAGATGAGTTAGAAAATCCCACCCTGACATGTATAGATTTTGGGGTTCAACTTTTGCTTCATTTTACAGATGAGTAAATTAAGAACCGGAGTTCTTGAGAGATTCACTCAGTATGACAGTCGGGGCAGTGTCCCATCAGTCGACGCCTACCTCAGGGCCCTTTCTGCTCAGCCTTATTCCTCTTTGAAGAGACATTTTGACTAAACTACTGGTCAGATCTCATACTTAAAACCCTTTGATCCTGTAACTAGCCTTATTGACATTTACCTTAGCAAATCTACTTCTCAAGGCTTAGTCTTAAGAGGGAGGTTGATCTCTTGCTTCCCAAGAGACTGTATTGAAAGGGGTGGGGGACAAATTGTGATTTACTGTATCTTTACAGCACAAGAATACTTACCTTCAACCAATTTCACCCAGAAATTCTGAGAAATTCTTACATGCCATAGACAGTAGTAGGCAATATGAAGAGGTACAAATAGGGTGAGAGTGGACCCCTTTGCTGTAGGATGACAGAAGTTTCAGGTGCTTCTACTATTCCATTCTGTTTGATTGTGTCACATTCAGCTACCTTCACCTTAGCTTGGTAATGATTGAAAATACTTGCTCAAGTTGATAGATTAAAAATTCAGCTCAAATTTGTGCCAGTAGGCAGCAAAAAACAAAGGGTGTGAAAAGGGGTTAAATAAACTTGGTTGGTTGTTTTTGTTTTGGTGTGCGCGTGTGTGTGTGAGTGTGTGCATGTGTGTGTGTGAAGGATAGATACATAAAGATGGGGGGGGGGGATTCCAGTATTTGCAGACTATTTTAGCATGAGAAAATTTTACCTTTTTGAAAACCAGAACACATTAGGAACCAAAGTCTACCCTACAATTTGACAATTTAAAGTCCAACTCTGCTAGGGTAGTAGTAATGAAAATCGGGATGCCTAGATTTCTGTGCCATTTAATATCCATTTTTTCTTCCATTTTCATGAGCATTCTAAGATCGCCTGAACAAATTATAGCCGAATTTAGTTGTGCTTATTAGATTATTGCTATTGCTCGGTTTATGTCATGTAAAGTAGTAAGTTGCTAATGCCATCAATTAATAATAGTGATAGCAACACTCGAAAGCTTAATCGATCTTCAAAACAATGTATTGTTTGTGCAGCTTACAGTCAATGCTGCAATAGACTGTTCTTTTCATACACTTAAAAGTCACAGAGAAATTACCTTTCTTTCTTCTTAGCGGTATAGGCTGTTCCTTCCCTGACTTCCTAGAAGTGGCTGCTAGGAATGAATTATTGTCAGCCTTTGAACAAGCTACTGAAGATGGAATCAAATTTTCAGGAGAATAGTGGCCATTTTACTATCCTGTTTCTTATGCCAAGAGAGGGTTGAGAGCAAAAGTAGTTTTGGGTGAATAAAAATACAACTAATGGAAGTGATACAGCATCAATTCCTAGAGTGGAGTTATTGAAGAATAGATGAGCCAGAAGGGAAGGGTCGTGAATACACGCTGAACATGCAGAGATGATTCTGTTCCAGACTGTGACATTTGTGCTCTGCCTGCTTCCTTCTGGTCCCTGTTTCTGGAAGCTCTCCACACACTCATGTGTTCTTGCCTCTCCGGCAACTCCACTCCTCTTTCTTGTCGGCTGCGGCAGCTAAATTAGTCCCCTGTGTTCCGTCGGAATGGAGTTTGACAAGCACATGGATGCAACTTGACTACAGGCCTGAGGTGGGCGCCAAGAGTTGGCTCCTTTATTTAACATAAAAAACCAAGGGACAAGAAAAGGTGGGAGAGACTCCCAGTGGAAGGGTCCCCACCCTTTCCACGATGATAGTGTTCCTTCAACAAGCTGAAGAAACAGGGCTTACTCTCTGCTTCATTTCAATTGGCTTTGTGAGATCTCTTCTCTGTTTCATTTCCTCATAGATTTTCTTGATGTTTATTTTAACCATACTTTATAGGGGAGAAGAAAAACCAATTTTGATTTGCCCCGGGTCTGATCCCTCTGCCCTTTTGAGAGCATCATTACACTGAATTTAAAGAGCTTACAAATGGTCAGGGAAGAGCCTAAAGATGATAAAATGATAGGGAAATAGAGCCCTATGAGAAAATATGTTTACAGAAATTGAATCATTTATTATAAAGAAATAAAAGAAGTGCAAGGATGATGAATGCACGGCAGCAAAGATTCCATCCAACGAGCTAACAGGGCATAAATAGAAACATGAAGCAGCTAAACGCACAGGGGATGGAAACCTAAACCCAGAATTGTATTATGGTACCTTCAGTTAGTGAGGCACTGGAAGGGATTCCCTGGTTCTCACACGTCAGAATCACGTTATATTTCCCAATCACATTTTTAAGACTCCTCTCCAATGTTACCTTTTTTACTGTCTCTTTTGTTGCTTCTTCCAGTTGGCCCTTCCATCTAGAGCTCCGAGCCTCTTCTATTGCACTCGTAAACTTCCATCAGTTATTATAGTAGTGTGTATTCAGGTATACAGCTTTCATGGTGACTTTCACGGGGACCCTGAGCTCTGTGAGGATGGCAATCATATTCTTTTAATATTTTCGTAATTGAAAATCTATCACAGTGCTTCCCGTGTAACTGGTGCTCAATGAGTATTTTTTTTTAATTTTTTTAATATGAAATTTATTGTCAAGTTGGTTTCCATACAACACCCAGTGCTCATCCCAACAGGTGCCCCCCTCAATGCCCATCACTCACTATCCCTTCCCTGCCCAACCCCTCCATCAACCCTCAGTTTATTCTCGGTTTTTAAGAGTCTCTTATGGTTTGGCTCCCTCCCTCTCTAACTGTTTTTTTTCCTTCCCCTCCCCCATGGCCTTCTGTTAAGTTTCTCAGGATCCATGTAAGAGTGAAAACATATGGTGGCTACAATGAGTATTTTTTAAATCAGCTTAAAGAAGTTGCTAGAGGAGTGGTTTGACTCTGAAGCAAAGACTTCTGCGAAAGAGGTTTCACATGCATAGATCTCTGTAGAGCACTAGGAACCTTGCATCCCTGTACCAGCCTTGAGTTTTTCCCAGCTTTATTTTTTTCTACCATCCTCTCAGCTCCTTCCCGACAATTCTAACCAGCTACAGAGACCTAATAATTAGCAATCAAAATTAACTCAACCCGAAGTTTTAAAACCCCAACTAACGGGAGCGAAAATGAGGACATAGAAGTCGTCCACCACCATTTACCCACATGATTCATTGACTTTTCAATAGAATCTAGGGCACCATATGGATGTGCTGAATGACTGATTCCCTGGGCAAGAAGACTGAAACAGCAACTCTTTGTGCATCTATGGGGAAGAAAATAGTACGAAGAATATGTTCATTGTTGGAAACTGGTTCACAGGGCCAGAAAGTGTCCGTTTGTTCAATAATCAGTTATTTTTATGAGCAGTCATAATCACTTTCTGTAAGTGACAATTAGCAATCTAAGTATCCCGAAAAATTCTCCAGTCCTTATCCTGGGTCCACATTACCTTTAGTAAAAAGCAAAACAGAAACAAAACACTGATCACTTGAAGTTTGTTTTTGACACTCTCATTGTCTCCTTTTCTTTAACATTCTTCATGTACTACCCTCACTTTCTGCTTTTTGTGAGCATGGCTGCAATGCTTAAAGTACTTCTTCTGTGTAAAGAGTTATTTTTTTTTATTACTATTTTAGAGTCAGAGGGAAGGAGGTGAGGGACAGCAGGAGAGAGAAAGAGAGAGGGAGAATCTTAAGCAGGGTTCACGCTCAGTGCAGAGTCCAATGTGTGACTCTATCCCACAACCATGGGATCATGACCTGAGCTGAACTCAAGAGTTGGATGCTTAACTGATTGAGCCAACGAGATGCCCTGGAGTTTAAATCTTAAGTCTAATTGAGCAAAGGAAAGGCGTATTCCCTTCTTAAGGATTTGGGGGAAAAAAATGAAAAGATCGCACGCTTCAATGAACACATGGAAGAGAAAACAATTTATCACATTGGATGAGGGGCATATACGAGGGCACTAAAGTCTGAGCCCGTAGGTGACCACCTCCTCTGTATAGGCAGGTGACTCATGGCATTCAGAAACCAGGAAAATTTTGAAATACTTGTTCAAGTTTAATGGCTAATTCATTGCTTTGAATAATGGGTTTCTTAAAAAAGTTTTTAATCTGAGTCTTCTTGTATCCTGACTACATGAGGGAATGTGAGTCCCGAAGTAAATAAATAGGCTCTGTATGCTCTAAATGCATGGAATATTGACCTCCACTCTTGCCAGCAGTATGGTGGAGCAGAATGGCAGAGATGACTTATGAGGCTAGTCTACTACATTAATTTCGGTGACATACTCTTCCCTTCACAAATGGCTTCGATGTTCTCTGCCCACACAGCAAGTGCCTTCCTCAGAGTCAGCAGTAATATAACATTTGCTCACTTTCCACACATGTAAATAACCAGTTCATAAACAGGCTCGTGGAGAGTTTGTTTGCACGTATTAAAAAAGGATGGACTTTGCTTTTGTGAAATTTCGTATTTAGCGCTGGCCTTCCAATGACTGTTTTTAGTCAAAATATTACATCTTTGAACATTTTAATTAGAAATGAATTAGCCATTAAATGTGAACTAACAAAAGCAAAATATATGTCAAAAAGGTTTGACAAAATGCTGTAAATCAGCTCCACATCCGAAGTTTTCATCTTAGTTTAGTGGAATAACTACATATTATAAAGGGTCTTTTAAGTGCTGCATAGCCAAGAATGTGTCATATTTATGGTTTATTTTCTTGATGCACTCCCATAGCCTTGGAAAGCAAGTTCTATAATGAATATGACCACTCTGCATTTCTTACCATCTTTCAGCTCTGTAATTATTACAAAGTATTTTGAAAGTCAAGATTTCTCACCTTTATATGTACTTTATGTTAGAATTATGAAAGTAAGGTAGATGGGCAGATGAAAGGTTTATTTATCTTACCCTTTAGAGGAGAAAGTAAGAGATAAAATTAATAAATGGATTCCCTCAATGTTAGGAGCAAATTAGGAGACCAACAGATTTTTCCTGAACCTTTCAGCCGGTTTTGAATTCATTCTACTTTCAAGAAAATGTACTTAAAAGGGTAAATTTCTTTCTTATATAATAATATTATACTTCTGTGTAACATATTTGACTTCAGGATGTCAAAATGTAAATAACAGTGGATCACTTTAATTTTATGTATTTATTATAAATACTGTTGTTAACATAAAAAGTATTGAAAGGGGCTTATAAGATACTATTTATTTTTATAACTTTTTAATGTTTATATATTTTTGAGAGAGAAAAAGAGAGAGTGCAAGTGGGGGAAGGGCAGAGAGAGAGGGAGATACAGAATCCAAAGCAGGCTCCAGGCTCCAAGTTGTCAGCAGAGAGCCCGACACGGGGCTCAAACTCACAAACTGTGAGATCATGACCTGAGCTGAAGTCGCATGCTTAACTGACTGGGCCACCCAGGTGCCCCAAGATACCATTTTTATTAATTAAGAAAATTGGAGAATGAGAAAGTAAGTAGGAAAAATGAGATAAATTTGAGGATAATATTTAATCATAAAATATATTTTATAATACCCAATAGACTTTGCTAGGAGCTTGGCTGAAATTTTATCCTTAATCTTTCTGCAACCAACACAAGGAGCATTCTAGGATCATTTTATTTTGGATACTGCGAGATTTTTCCTTCCTTAAAATATAGATTTCAAACATATACTTCCAAAATGGTGAACTTAATAAAGGGATAATATAGTGAAAAAAGGTTGTTACATTAAGAAAAGCAAACTAGGGGCGCCTGGGTGGCTCAGTCGGTTAAGCAGCCGACTTCGGCTCAGGTCATGATCTCGCGGTCCGTGAGTTCGAGCCCCGCGTCTGGCTCTATGCTGACAGCTCAGAGCCTGGAGCCTGTTTCACATTCTGTGTCTCCCTCTCGCTGACCCTCCCCTGTTCATGCTCTGTCTCTCTCTGTCTCAAAAATAAATAAAACATTAAAAAAATTAAAAAAAAAAAAGAAAAGCAAACTAAATTTTAATGAAAACATAACCTAAATTAGTCTTGGTATCAGACTTTTAGTTGGGATGAAATGATTTCTTGGCTGTGCCAAGAACAACTGAAGAGAATATGAAAGTGGACATTACTATATATCTGTGGTAATATTTATTCCAACATCTTCCATATCCCTTAAGATTATGGTGGATAATTTTATTCTGACAAATTAGCAAATTGGCCCCTGCGGAACTGTAAGTAAATATTGAATATAAGCTAAATGTATCCAGCTATCTCTATAAAACATATTGTAGGAATGCCAATGATACTGGCCAACTAGGAAAACATCCAGAGAAATATTTGGACCTTGATACCTTTTTCCTTGTTCCATAGATCATGCAAATATTTGTTCCCCATCCAGATGTTAGTTAATGTTAACAGTATTTAGTGAGCAATGATTATACGTCAGAGTTTGTAGTTGCTACAGTTGATATTTAAAAAGAGCAGATCCATAATTTGTAGTGCATATAATATAGTAAAGATATGAGACAAATACGCCAAAGACTGTGATCCACAATCTGCCTCAGGAAGGCCACCAAGTATTATCAATGTGTCTGATGGAGTGGCAGAGAGGCAAGGAGGGCCTCTTTTGAAAGGGTAGAAGAGGTTTTCATGGAAGAGATGATATGTGAGGTGGGTCTTGAATCACGGATGTGCGTGGGACTAGTGGGGGGCAATGTTCCATGCAGAAAGAATGTATCAAGCACTGAAGTGGCTTTTAGCTCCACTCACATTCTTACCTCTCTGTCCTGAGCCACCCAGAGAAGCAGCCACTGTAGGAAAAAACATTTCATTTCCCCACTCCTTTGTACAGTGTTAGACTGCGTCTCAATCTCTCCACTTTGAAACATGTCTCCTGTCCTATGTCTGTCCTCCCGGGTCCACCACAGACTCCTTATTTCTGTAGCATTCATCTAAACCAATAACTTATTTAGATGTCTGCCTGATTTTTCTTATCAGCAGCTCTGAGAGATGATCTGACTCAGATCATGCCCTTAGTGGCATGCTAGCTGCCTCGTGATAAGACTACAAGGAGCACCTCTTCCTCCCTATCCCTCTCCCCATCTTCCCCTGAAGCAGGCAGCCAGCACCAATACTTCGGATGAGTTGACTCTGGGACTCTGATTCTCTGCTTATCTGGGAGGCAGAACCAGATAATGGAAACCAGACCAATGATACAGGAACTGCAGGTAATCTGGTTTACTAGGAATAGGAGATTCACTCAGGAGATTGGTAAAACACAGGCTGCAAAGATAATCTAGGTTCATATAGTAGAAGTCTTTGAATGACAGGCTGAGGAAATTGTATTTGATTTGATAAGAAATGGGAGTCCAACAGAGGATTTTGAGCAGGGTCTACTGTTTGCATGCATTTCTCCCTCTCTAGATGGTGCATGTGTGCGTGTGTGAGTGTGTGTGTGCATGCGTGTTTTCCATGATACGCTCTTATAGGGGAAAGGATGGGGTCTATTAGATTTTCTTTACGGTGCCATTCACAACTGTGTGTGCACCAGAAAGACTGTGGTGATGAGGATGATGATGAAAGTGAGGAAGTTTGTTATGCCACAGTGCCTTTCAGAGTGTCATCTTCATAAAAGGTTCAAGCATCCTTGAAAGGGAAATGTATTGCTTATAAAAGAGAGTAGACAATGCCAGCAAAAATGGAAACATGTATTTACGTGGTGGAAGTCTTTAGTTTTAACTGGCAGAGACTGGATGGAAACTGAAACAAATCTCAGAGTTTCATGCTCTACTGACAGCAGAGATGTGGTTCAGTTAGCTTCTAGCCGAGTGTTTAAAGGATATTGAAACCCTTCCAGTTTACAGTACATTTGGCAGCTCTCTGTTGGATAATCTTTTTTTATGTGTATTCTGTTTGGAAGTGAATTGTACACCAGTTATTTTAAGTAGTATTTTTTAATCTGCTGCTGTGTTAATTATAGCAAGGACAACGGCAACACAATCATAGACTGATGTGAATGTTTTATTCAATGAAGCAAAGAAATATCCACCAGGGCTGTATAGAAGTTGCAGTGGACTGAAAATAATCAAATATGAATGGGTTTAGGTAGCCAATGGCACTGACAGCTTATGAAGCCGAGCACCAGATTTTTTTTTTCCCTGCTGCAGTTTATATGAGAGTCACTGAAGACAGAAACCCTTGGCATGATTATATTTTCTTGTGGAATGTAACTAATTTCACAGTGGAATAATTTTGACAAGAGTTCTTAGTTTCCTTCCATATGTTTTATTTCATTTTCTAGAAAAGGGGTCCTCGCCCTGGCACATTTGAGTGCTATCAAGCACCATAGGAAAACTGTTTATTTTTTGTGCACTCATCAGTGGCGGGAAAAAAAAAAAGAAAGAGAGAAACACAAAGGGAAGGTGAGTCAGGGTGAACGCTCTTATGCCACTGCAGGCTAGCACGGAGACCTAAAAACCAAACAAAGCAAGCAGACATCTTGGCTCCTCATCGAGGTCTGAACCAAAGAGACAATTATGGATGACTATGTGCGTGGGGGTTCCATACCTTCTTTCCACCCCTGCTAAAATAACAGCCTTTATTTTAGAGACAGCCTGAGGAGTTGCTGTGTTTTCAATCAACTGTAGAAACACTTGAGAAGCAATAAAATGAGAAGAAGAGGCTGATACAAAAAAAAAAATCAAATTTTCACTTTTTTTCTATAAAAAGATATCCTAAAATTTGTATTTAGGGTACGCCAGGAAGAACACAAAGAACAAACAGATGTGCTCTAACTGATGTTGGATTCATTGAAAGGCCGGTCTCTTACTCTCTTGAATTTTCTATTAATTTACTTCAAAGATATCATTTCTAAACAGGTTTCTGGGACTAGGGATCTTGGCACAAAGGGCCAAGCCAGGAGGCTTTACTCTGGTAAAGCCTATTTTATAGACTAAAAAATGAAACTTTATTTTATTTTATAGACTAAAAAAAGAAATTTAGGACCATAAATGGTTATGTGGGCCTGCCTCCTCCACTCTACCCCATACACATATATACACACACACACAGTCATGACATTTTTGAATTGTACTCCAGATAGAAGTCAGTCTTCTAAATAATCGCTGCTTGCTATTATTCAGTTTAGCATCACAGAACAGAGGGCGCTTGGGTGGCTCCGTCGGTTAAGCGTCTGACTTCGGCTCAGGTCATGATCTCGCTGCTCATGGGTTCGAGCCCCACGTCAGGCTCTGTGCTGACAGCTCGGAGCCTGGGGCCTGCTTTGGATTCTGTGTCTCCCTCTCTCTCTGCCCCTCCCCTGTTCTCTCTCTCATTCTCTCAAAAGTGAATAAATATAAAAAAAATTGTTTCAAGTATCATAGAATCAGGAAAGGAGATGTAGAGCCACAACAGAGCAGTGCTGTAAATGCTGTTAAATGTAGCTAACACCAATTTAATCATTCCAATTTAGCAGCAGTTTAAACTCAGAAGAAAAAAAATAAGCAAACACTAAAGATTCATTCACAGAAAATTTGTTGCTGAATTTTAGGCACCTGGCATTGTGGTAATGAAGAGAGGCCTGAATAAGACAGCTGAATAAGAAACGATATCTGCTCTTGAGATTTTCAAAGGCTAATAGCAACAATATTTGTGCCTATATAATAGCAAACATGGAAACATTTATGACATAATATAATGAGCTCAATAATAAATGAATAGTTAATAGGCAGCTAGAGAATGAAGGGGGTTACTATAAACAGAGTTAAAAGCAAATAGCACAAACTGGAAAACATTTGTAGCTCATATAACAGAAAAAGATCCAATTTCCCTAATATATAAAGAGCATCCATAAATGAGCCAGATTACCCAGCAGAAGAATGTGGAAATCATATAAACAAACAATTAATTAAAAAGGAGATACACATGATCCTTAGAAGTGTGCAAAGGTACTCAACCTTAATCATAATAAAAGAAATGCAAATTAGTGTTACACTGAAGTAAGATCTCTTACCTATCAAGATTGATAAAGATACAGAAGTCTGATAACCCTGTGCTATCAAAAATATGGGTTAAATATGTACTTCACGTCTTTCTTGAGAAGGTATAAATTGCTATACACACGTATGTACAGGGCAATGGGAAATGTTTATGAAAATTTCATACTGTCTGGTAGATCAGTTCCAATTTATTCTGTAGGTATAGTAGTCCATATTTGCAAAATGACATTTTATGAGGCTATTAATTGCTACAGGACTATTGCTCATTATAGCAAAAATTAGAAACAAAGCTCCATCAGGAGGAGACAGATTAAGTACATCATGCAATAACTCTGCAGTAAAATACCATACAGTTGTAAGAAAATGAAGTATTAATATGTATTTTATGTATTAATATAAAACTACCGCTCTCCAAAACATTTATCATTAAGTGAGAAAAAAGCAGTGTGCAGAACATATTGTATAGTATGCAGCATTTCTGTAAAACCAGAGGAAAATTATGCTTATCTTTGCTTATTTATGCATAAGTATTTTATGAAACACAAAACTCAATCAACAAGAAGGAAAATTGGATGACAGAAAACGGTGGTGTAAAACAGGCTCTTCACTGCACGCCTATTTATATTTTTGGTTTTTGAATCATGTGAATGCATTACCTGTCTGAAAAACTAAACACGTTTTTAAAAAAGAAAAGAGGAAGGAACATATCATTCCAGTCTGGATGGTCAGGAAAGACTTTAGAAACGAGGTGGGATTTGAGATGAATCTTGGAAGATGAGACGTTCAAGCAGAGAGGAAGAAAGGAAAGACGATCATGAGCAAATACTCAAAAGTATGAAAATATGTGGAGGGTCAGAAAAGCCATAAAATGGCACTTGGAAGGAAGCTTCAAAGAGCTACGAAGAGAGCAGTGATATATAAAACAAAGGGGATGGAAGGTTCAGGAAGGAGGGCATGATCATTAGCATCAAGAGCTGCAGGGAGGTCACTCAAGGCTATAGCACTCCTGCAGTCAGCCGGCAGCTGATTCTGCTTTTAGCTCTTAACTTTTTGCCATTGGATTCTGTGGTTGAGGGTGTTGGTTTTATGTCTAGTTTTGTTAACCAGTAATCTGCAGATTGCTTTCTATAAACACATCCCTGTTCAAAAAAAAGCAACAGGAGGCATAACAACAGATGACCTAAAAGATTTAAAAATCTATTTTATGAGAGCCATTGCACATGCCAAACAAATTGTGGCTGGTTACAAAGCAGTCTATCTAAAAGCACAAAGCAGGGGTGCCTGGGTGGCTCAGTCGGTTGAGCGTCTGACTTCAGCTCAGGTCATGATCTCACGGTTCGTGAGTTCAAGCCCCACCTTGGGCTCACAGCTGTCAGGACAGAGTCCATTTTGGCTCCTCTGTCTCCCTCTCCCTCGCTCACTCTTTCTCCCTCTCTCCCAGAAATGAATAAACATTAAAAAAAAAATTAAAGGTACAAATAATGATTTTCCTAGCATTTGGCTTATTAAGATACTTAAAAATATTTGTTGACCATCATCAAGTGAAGTCACATCCATGTTAATAAACCACTAGGGAGTGCAGTATAACATAGGGGACGATGATGAAGATGTTGATGGTGACGCAGTCATGGTGATCACAATAGTACTGGTGATCCTGAAATGAAGTGACATTTTCACTCTAGCCTTGGATTTGCCTTCACACCTAAGCAAGATCCCTCCAGTACTTTGCTTCAGACTTTGGTAAGTGAATAAAACTGGCTGGGGTTCCAAAAGGGCTCTGTGGATTTATGCTGGAAAAATGAGTAGGGTGCATCCGGGAGAAAAAGAGGATTGGGAAATGTAGACAGAAGAAACAACAACACGAGGAAAGCCGTGGTCTTCTGAAAGGGCCTGATGGGTTCTAGCGTCAGAAGTGGGAAGAGCTGCTACTGTTCTGACCTGGTCATTAACTGGTGGGGCAGGGGGTGGGGGAGGGGGGGTGGTGACATTAACTGGTGGGGCGGGGGCGGGGGGGGTGACACTGGCCTCATCATTTCATTTTTCTCAGCTTCAGTTTAGTCACTTATAAAATGAGGAGTACCCTAGACAAGATCCATGGTTTTTTGTTTTGTTTTGTTTTTTAATATAATTTGTTGTCAGATTGGTTTCCATACAACACCCAGCGCTCATCCCAACAATGCCCTCCGCCCTGCCCATCACCCACTTTCCCCTCTCCCCCACCCACCATCTACCCTCAGTTTGTTCTCAGTCCTTAAGAGCCTCTTATGGTTTGCCTCCCTCCCTCTCTGTAACTTTTTTTTCCCTTCTCCCTCCCCCCATGGTCTTCTGTTAAGTTTCTCAAGATCCACATATGAGTGAAAACGTATGGTATCTGTCTTTCTCTGCCTGGCTTATTTCACTTACCATAATATCCTCAGGTTCCATGGTTTTTAATTTTTCCCTTAGTGATACTATTTTATTTTTCCAAGAGGACCCTGCTTAAAACAAAACAAAACAAAACAAAACACAAAGGAGGAGAACGGTGGGAGTGGCTCTGAGTGAAGCAGGTGTGGGCAACCCCCTGCTCTCTCTTCTTAGCACCTTGACAGTAGCTTTGGAAGGAAGCATTCTTACCCGTTTGTAAATGACTGACTCAGATCGTCTTATGGCCCCTTCAAGTGCTACCTTTTTAATTGTCCGTGGTTGCAGTATTCTGAAAACACTAATAAGATGAATAGTCTAAAGGTGGAGTTAATATAAGAGAACTTTGTCAGGGCACCTGGGTGGCTCAGTCACCTTGAGCATTGGCCTCTTGATTTCGGATCAGGTCATGATCATGGCTCAGGTCATGATCTCAAGGTTTTTTAGATGGAGCCCCAAGCCCAGCTCTGTGCTGACAGCACAGAGCCTACTTGGGATTCTTTCGCACTCTCTCTCTCTCTCTCCTCCTCCTCTGCCCCACCCTGCTCATGCTATCTCTTTCAAAATAAACTTAGAAAAAAAAAAGGCAAGAGAGCTTTCTCAATGTTCCCCTTGATCATTTTAGTAGTTTTCCAACTTTTCATTGTAATAAAGCTATTCACCTGGATGTTCTGGTGGTTTCGGCTACCCCAATAACTTTACTGAAATATCTACATACCAATTTCAAAATCTCATAACTGAAAAATAGGTGGATTGGCAATTATTCATTATATAGACTGTAAAGGCAAAGACAATGTGAGTCATTTAAAACAATCTCATCTTAATATCAAATTACATTTACTGGCACTGTATTTTTCTCCTGCATTATGTTATTCTCCTATTATTCTCTTATATCTGCAAGATGATCAATTATTTAAAAAAAATTTTTTAATGTTTATTTTTGAGACAGAGGGAGACAGAGCACGAGTGGGGAGGGGCAGAGAGAGAGAGAGAGGGAGACACAGAATCCGAAGCAGGCTCCAGGCTCTGAGCTGTCAGCACAGAGCCCCATGTGGGGCTTGAGCCCAAGAACAGTGAGATCATGACCTGAGCCAAAGTCAGACGCTTGACCAACTGAGCCACCCAGGCACCCCAATGATCAATTTAGAACAGAGAAGTAATGTATCAAAAGTTAATTTTCCTCACAGTGTGGCTATATTTCTATTTTTCTAAATGTTTATTTATTTATTTATTTATTTATTTATTTTTAAAAGAGGAAGAGGGGGAGAATGCAAGTGGGGTGGAGGGGGGAAGAGAGAGAGGGAAAGAGAGAATTCTATGCAGGCTCTGCACTGTCAGACTTGAACCCACAAACCATGAGATCATGACCTGAGCCAAAACTACGAATCAGACACTTAACTGACAGAGTCACCCAGGCGCCTAGATTTCTATCTATAATTGATTAGGGCACACATGTGCAAGTTCATGAAATTAAAAGCTTAAATGTCATGCTTGGGGCTAAACTTGTAGGCTATATTTGAAGCAGTCCAAATCAGTTTATTATAAAGAAATGCTATCACACAAATAGTTACTTAATCCATATCTCTATCCCTTATATGATGTGTAACTCAAAGTTAGTAAGCCAGCTTCTTGCTTACCAGAAAGATGGATTGATTCTACTCCCTAACTGAAATTAATCAACATTCTCAGTGCATTTGCCAAAATGGATCGTTTAGGAGAAAAACTCATGGTGCTCAGTGCTCGCTTTATTCAATAAAATTGACTGGAAAGGGTTAGGGCTGGTGAGTGAGGACTGCGGTGGCTTTGGCTGCCCTCTGATAGCTTGGGCAGATGTGCATCAAGCCTCATGCTTTACTTCATGCAGGGGAATAAAGGATGTCCCCTCATGTATACGCCCATGATTGGTGCCTGCTGCTGGAATAAATATTGGAATATTGTGCAGTCCTTGTAGTTCCTAGTAAATGATCTGCCCGATTGGCATGTGCTCCAGAAAGTAGCGAGACTGGATAGGAGACAGAAGGGAAAGCGAGAATGATATCAACAGCCTCCATGGGGGATTTATTTTAAAGCCTGCCATCTTGTCAACATTGTTTCAATATGACAGCTGAGGCTTTTGCCAAGTATTGAACATCTGACCCATTTGGCTCATCACTTTAAGCTGTGCCTTGTTCTAAATGGAAGGGCTGACCCTCTGAGAAAACCATACTCTGAATCTGCGTTTGGTTCATCACCAAGTTCAAGATGATTATCTGAAGTTTGTTGAAACCTCAAGGGAGAATAAAATTGAACCGAAATCTCACCAGAGCAAATTTCTCCAGTGATTTTTTGGCCTTTCAGCTTTGGCTTAGAAATGCCATGAAAGCAACCTTTGTCCTCTGGCCATTTGGGATTGGACAGTAGATTACAGATATATCATGTGCCAATCTGGTGATATTCCGGTAGGGAAAGGAATTTATTCAATCATTTTTGAAACGCGAAATAGGACGTGGAGTTTAGTGTCAGGTTTAAGCATTGTTTAAATTGTGTTTCTTCAGCCGACAGACACTTTCATATACAGCAGTTTATATATTTTAGCTCCCAGAGACTGAGATTTTTTTCCTACTAAAACTTCAACAGCAAGGATAAGTCAAATATAACTCTCAGAAATAGTTAATAAAAACGTAAACTTTGGAGTTAGACCTGGGTTTAAATTTTGGTTCTACCATTTCTTAGACAGGAAACCTAGGGCAAGTTACTAACTTCTCTGAACTTTGATCTCCTTATCTTTAAAACAAGGCCCGGCATGGTCCCTTTACAAGGCCTGAAATGAGGATTATACAACCTCTAAGAATAGTGCCTGGGCCACAGCAAATTCTTTAGAAATGGTTAATTATTTTTATGTCAATAGAGCGCACAGTAGACATGTAATACATGCAATTAACCTACAAACTTTTTAAAGTCCCATTTGCCACCATCCTTTCCAAGGCAAGGGATTTTGTTGAAAACAATAGTGGCAGGAATGCAATGATAATTTTGGAGAGGGATTATGATACTAAATATTGCCCTTTTATTTTAGAACATTTGTAAGGCAGGGATTACATCCTTACATTTCACTGCGTATTGTTGGTATTTGCTATTTTTCCCTTTAAAAATCTGCCATGCACACTCGACTCCATCGGCCAATTTCGTAACTACTTTTAAGAAACAATAATTCTTCTCATAATGATAAGAGCTGACAGGCTTTGTTTAGATTGGAGATGGTAATTTAAGAGCTTTTGATCCTCAGACTTCTGTCCTCCTAAATGGAGGAACATGACCATTCTTAGGATTGTAAACAACTATGCCAGGAATGATAATAGTCCCAAACTGGCGGCGGAATTTGCACTAGTATTGAACTGGTTTAAAGTGGCAATTGCAGACCAAAATACATCCCCCAGATTGTGACATTTAGGCGGGACGGTGTAGGCCACTTTTCTTCCTAAATGTTTATCTGGTGATACAGAGTAGCCCCGTGTAACCAGATCAATAGTCAAGGAGGAGTGGATTAGTGGGTTGACTCACGGGCGGTCAGGTCATCTATTCAGCAAACTAGAATGAAAACAATTTACGAACCATGAATCTGTATTTAAATAAGTAGTTCTAAGAGTTTTATTTTTTACTTCTTCAATATAATTGTATGGCTCTGTCAATAAAATGAGGAGGCAGTAACTAGTCTGAGTAAAGAATATCTATTTTGATATATTGAAAGAGGAGGCGGAATTCAAGCTCTTCCATGGCTTGATATGGGATACGGGAAGTGACAGTGCCCGATTTTCTGTATGACTGGTATTATGTACAGAGTTGATTCCAAAAATGGTGTTTTAAAAATACTTAGAGC
Organism: Prionailurus bengalensis; assembly: GCF_016509475.1. Taxonomy (NCBI): domain Eukaryota; kingdom Metazoa; phylum Chordata; class Mammalia; order Carnivora; family Felidae; genus Prionailurus; species Prionailurus bengalensis. Next base: position 88,130,431 of record NC_057344.1, read on the forward strand.
AAAGTTATTATTGGAGTAATAACTTTTGTGTAGGTTACTTTGAAGAAAAATACCCATTTAAGCGATAGGTAGTTAAGACAAAAAATTTTAAGTTTATTTATTTATTTTAAGAGAGACAGAGACAGTGTGAGTGGGGGGGGGGGGCGGGCAGAGAGAGAGGGAGACACAGAATCTAAAGCAGGCTCCAGTCTCTAAGCTGTCAGCAGAGCCTGATGCGGTCTTGAACTCACGAAACTGCGAGATCATGACCTGAGCCAAAATCAGGAGTTGGACGCCTAACCAACTGAGCCACCCAGGTGCCCCATATGATAGGTAGTTTTAATGCCTACACAATTTTGTTTCTTTATTATGTCGCCTTTATTTATACATCTAGCCTTTCTCTTGAATACTATTCTTGTGCTGCCCATTTTCACTATGTCACTTTATTAGAATATGGAATATTCTGAAAATAGATCATTAAAAACTCATTTAAACTCCATATTAAAAGAAAGCCACTTGTTACTAGTAGCCAGTCATTATGTGGTCCTAGTCACTCTTAAACATCAGTCAACTTTCATGGGAAAAGAGCACAATGGATGCCTTGATTGTTTTTAGTTTTCTAAAAATAAGTACTTAATTTCCATCAAAGGAAAATGAACATTTTCCCTTCTAAAGTTGACTAGTTAAGTGTACGAGTAATCAAAGCAGCCGACTATGGAGCAAAAATGCAGTTGCTCATGATTTGGTTCATTTACTAAATGCACAAATTTATTTTCTAAACTGCATCACAGGGAATAATATTGAGACTGATCGTAATAAACAGGTCTGTAAGAAGGATGGCCATCAACTATTTGAAACATGACAGTATATGTGTTTATCAAAGACTCAGAAAAAAGCTGGGATCTTTCAGGTCCTGTGTACATTTCCCTAGATTTTACTTCAGTCTTTCATATTATATTCTCAATTTTATTCATGTGGGTGTTCTTAGGAATTATGAAAGATGCGGACTTACCACTTCTTGCTGGCTGTTACATGGTAGGAGATCCTTACTATATCCTCTGGGTTCAGCCCATGCCTGGAAACATATTGTATGCATTAATCTATTTTCTCCTCTAACCTTTGTCAATACTTCTATCTCCCCAAATACTTGAGGACTATAAAATGACCAGAGTGTTTTGTCAAATGTCTAATCATTCCAATGGCTCCTGGATTATCTAAATTGCTCCAAAGAGAGATTACTATATTCAATAGGAAAATTATGTCATTGTTCTTATTCACCACATATAGACTAATAATGCCCTTATTCCTTTTAACAACAGGATTACCTTGTTGGTAATTATTTCTTGTAATCTTACCGAAAGGCATTTAAAGAAAACTAATTGTACTCTACCTAGTCTCTTCATAACTGTGTTCTATTAGTTTCTCGTTACCTCTTCATTCAATCAGTGCCGTTTTGAATACCGCTCCAGACTACGAAGAACAGCTGGCTACTTGGAAGATTAGGAAAAAAAAAAAAAAAAAAAGGATGACCCAGATTTAATGTTAAGTAAAACTTCTGAATGTTTTGTTTTTTCTGCTCCTTATTAATGTGTATGGCCCCGTCTTCAAGGGGTTTTATCTTATCTCTCATTGAATGATGGCGTTGACCAAGAATGTCCTAATTCAAATTCCACTCAAGTGAATCCTTCAAAAAATGTAATAGATTTTATTTTGTGCAATCAGCTGCTGTGCTTTCTAAAGTACTCTCACGGAGCAATGGGCACAAGCAACACAGGTCTTGTCTTCCATGAGTTATTACGAAATAAAATGAAATGGTCACAAATTGCGCAACACCACTGGCCTGCGTTTCCTTTATACAAAATTACTTCTCCCAAATATACCCTGTTAATAGTAGGAGGGTGCTCATACTTATCTTTCTACCTTTATGTTCTAGTAATTCTTTCTTTCATTTACTCATTCATTAGTAATATTTTCAAGGGAGTCATACTTTTAGGGTGTGCTGTATTATTTTCTTTAACCAATGATCTTGGTATTCCTGTCTACTCTTGATGCTCCCTCCTTGCAAAAGTTCTATTTCTCAGTTTCAAACAAAGATGAAGAGACAGTGGCCTCCCTGGGCTTTTCAGATTCTCTTTATAGACTGTTACATTGCTCAAAGGATTCTCTCCCCAATCGCTCGTCCTTAGAAATCATGAGCCCATTTTTTTTTCTTATTCGTACGTTTAACTGGTAGGTGTTGCTTGGAAAGTTAAATTTCCTAGTCTAAAACTTTCAAGTGACAAGCCTAATAGAAATTTCAAAGTCACTATTTCCTAGAAAACATACCACCATATAAAAGGGGAATATAATTAGTTTATTTTAAAAAAATGCAGGCAAATTTGGTCATGGATATTGAGACAAGGAAATAAAGGAAACGTGACGAGTCAAGGTAAAAGAATGTTTTCCAATTAAAAGAAAAAGCGATTTATATTCTAGGTCTATGAAAATCCCTTTCAAAATAGTGCAGAGGCCAGAAAATATACAATTATTTCTCTACCCAAAGAATGGTGGATGATTGGAATAACTGAGTAATCAGTCCAAAAAAGCAAACACACCCGTATTTGTGCTTTGTTCCCATAAGCCATTTCACTTTGCTACAGTCTAAGGGCTATTAACCTGGAGTCTGAAGTTTTGCAGTACCCTGAATCCTGTTTTCTGCGAACAACTGACATTTGCATATACTGAACAAAATGACGTTTCAACAACAGAACATATGATCTTGAGATCTTCTTGTGAGGGGTCGATAATGAACAGAATTAACGGCAGTGTTGGATGTCATCGAGCAATTTTCGCAAAAGGCGGGGCGCATTCTAAACTCCACGAGTTGCATGGTAATCAAGCCACTCTTGTAATGAATGCAGGCCCTTAATTTATTGAAACTAATTTTGAAATCATGGTGCCACACATACCATCCGCTGTAGAAATAATTTATAAACATTAATTGCAGGAAAGAGAGGAGCCGTTTGCTTCAAAGAGCCCATCAGCAAGCTGTCCTTCCTGTTTTATCAGTAAGCAAAGCTGAGAGCAAATAACAGATGGAACTGTCCCTTGGTGGCGGCACAGAGCACTCATGAAATATAGCACAATCTTCCTCCAGTGTGTTATGTTTTTAACAGCGGAAGATCAGAAGCAGGCGAGGTGTGGGCTAGGATGAATGACTGCTTCTGATGAAACATCCTTTTCTTCTAGGAAGATTCTGGTAGCAGATTGGGCTTTGGCGGGTGATCTCGGTGGCTTGATACAGTGTCATTACAGAATGCATCTGGAAGATTCTGCGGAAAGAGACAAGCCTCGGAAGACCAAGGTGAAGCTGAGGCCTGATCTGTACTCTTAATGGGTGGTGAAATTCCAGTTCCTTTAAATAGCCATCAAAGACACCACAGAGCCTAACCTAAAGCTGCCCCAGACACTGAAACCTGGGACTCATTTACCATCTGCCACAATCATTCCATCCTCTTGCAATATTTTATTCCACTTACTGAAACTACAAGAAGGTATTCGTGCATTTTATGTGTGTGGGTGTGTGGCTAAAATCTCCTTTTGCATCTGTTGTTTGCATAATCACATCGAAGGCTGTTACCAGGGCTGGGGAAGCTGGATTTAGTATATACTTTCTTTTTTTCCCCCTAATGGAAAAATCTATCAGCCCAACTTTAGTGACTATTTTGAAACAGCTTTTTAGGCGGCGAGATAGGAAGTGGTCCTCAATTCCACTAGTACATCATTTATTCATGCATAGTTAACTTTTGCTCTTCATCAAAGCTTTTCTAAATGTTTTCCACTCACCCCGGGTACCTAACTCTGACTCATTCCTTCAACATTGAACACCGTTCTTATCTTCTGTTGGAGTAAAAAAGACCAAGACTATTTGAGAGAACTCTTTTTATAAACGACTGCAACCTGCCTTCCTTCAACTCACAGAATCCCTTCCCTCATTAATTCTTTCCTTTTCTCCGATGTTAGGTAGAAAATTACCCTCCTCCTCATGAAGTTAGCCCAGACACGTGTGTTCTTAATTTTGCCCGATTCCGTTCATTTTCCATTAATCCCTTAATTACTGAAATATTCAGCTTTTTTCTCTTAAATACATCCTCTGATTGGCTTGCATTTATCCTTTAGAAAGAAACAGAAATAAAGCATTACTTTCAACACTGTGTTGCCCTTCAAGCTACTCTCGCTTTTACTCCCACAAAACTTCTGAAAAGATTGGTCTACAGTTCCTGTCATCAATTTCCTTCATTTATTCTACTCCTGTCTTCATTACAATCCCATTTTCTGCTCCCCCATTCTTTGAAACTGTTCTATAAGAGTGCACAATTCCTATCTAGCGAGGACAATTGTCATAGTTTTATACTATTCTGCATCTGAGTGCTCTTTCTGTTTGGTGTAAATCCTCGGGTTTCTACTTCTTAGCAGGAAGCAGGGTTTCATGTTCAATGATAAAGAGATCAGATGCTCTTTGTACCCCCAGGAAGCTAGGACACAGCACCTAGTACTGGTTTGGCAGTCAGATGGTTCCCACCTGGAGACAGAGGAGAATTTATTCACAGAGGGGCAGCAGCGGAGCCTGGAACAGAGGTGATGGTGCTAGTTATAGAGCCTCTGGTGTCCTAAATTAGACTTTCTCTCTTCAGTGTTTCCCATTGATTATCTCTCTTGGTTCCTTTCTGCTTTCTGAGCCTAATTTTCCAAGTTTCCCATAATTCTGAAAGCTGCCTAATACTTTTACCATAAACTCCTTTCATCCCTTACTTTTAACATATTTGGTTTATGTTCTTTTGAGTTAAAGACCTCACCGATACAGAGAAAGGTACTTGGGAATGGGTTTAATGTAATGGAACCTTAGGGAAAGTGGGGTTAGGAGTGAGGATGTGGCTGGTTTTCAGACTGGGGCTGAAAGCAATGAAATTCCATTCATCTTCGGCAACCTTGGCAGCCCATTGCATGCAGTGGTGAAAGAGCTAATTAAACATAGCCTACGGGTCTCTGGAATGAAAGACTCCCTTGGAATCAAATGCCTTTTCAAGGTAAGGCTTTGGGAGAACCAAGTTGCCACTCTCATTAAACAGATAAAATAAAAGACTATAGGGTTGCCGAGAATGTTTTGAGAGCATTGAATAGATGACAAAGGCACATGGTAAGTTTCTCTCCTTAAATTCTTGATTATGGCAAAGACTGAATCTCAGAAACTCTGATAATTCTAAAAGAGTCTCTTCATTCTCTCAGCGTCTTTCAACATCCATGTACTTGAAAATGAAACTCAGGGTTTGATATGGTTGCCGAATTATGATAAAATTACCTTTGGTCTTGCTGTCTTCTTGTGTGAAAGTGAGAGCACTGATCAGAAAAATGTCGAACCCTAAAGCATCAGAATCAGACCATGTGAGCTGATTCCAAAGGCTTGCAGTTCCTTGAACTCCTCACCTCCTCTACCCCCACCCTCATCCCATCCCCCTCTGTGGTGGTGTTCTGGACCTGGCTTTTTATGGCTCATGAGGGTGGAGCATTTATCTCTTCCCACTATGTGTTCAGTGGGGCACAGTATTATGCCGACCACTTGAAGTAAGCCACAGAGTATTTTAAATGCTGCAAATCAGGATTCTCCTCCCCCTCTTGCTGGAGAGTGGGTTGTTAAACATTTACCAGCACATCCCTGTTCTTGGGATTTCAAGAAGTATTTCCTTCATTATTTGATAGGTCTATCTCTTCTTGCTTGGGGATTATATTCCTCTTTTCCCAGGGGCTAACTTTGCAAGAGAGAGAGCCAATTCACCCCTTGGAACTGTAGAGGAGAACTTTTTCCTTCTTCCCTTCTAAGTTCTTTGGTTGGTCTCATAGTTAAATTGACATAAGACAGAGTGACAGAAGAAACACAAACGCAATTTCATTTGTATGGGAGCCCATAAAAATATAAGACTCAAAGACATGACCAAAGCAGGCAGCTCTCATACATTTAAAAAATTTTTTTTCAACGTTTATTTATTTTTGGGACAGAGAGAGACAGAGCATGAACGGGGGAGGGGCAGAGAGAGAGGGAGACACAGAATCGGAAACAGGCTCCAGGCTCGGAGCCATCAGCCCAGAGCCTGACGCGGGGCTCGAACTCACAGACCGCGAGATCGTGACCTGGCTGAAGTCGGACGCTTAACCGACTGAGCCACCCAGGCACCCCTAGCTTGCATACATTTTAGACAAGAAAGCAGTAAACTTGTGAAGAGTTGACAAAAAAAAAAGGGATTTGGGCTTGGGGTAACTAATTGGTGAAAAAGTAACAAGGTTTGTGTATACAGCCTCACAGCCCCGAATTTCCTATCCCTGGCTATAAGGATGTCTACTATCTTTCTTCTTAAAAAGGATACTTTCATGTGAAAGATTCAGGGGAACAAATGAGGGTCAGAGTGTTCTTTTTGTACTGTCTGGGTCTCAAGTAAGTTAAATTCAAAATAATCAGTATCCAAAGTGGCATATTTTGGGGTGGTATATTCTGCTCCTCTTCAGAATCTACAAACTTCCCATTATCTCCAAACTTCTAACTACTGGTCAGAGGCTGACATGTCCCAGAGGAGTCAATTGTGCTGTGAAACCTGGATGAGGTTTTCTCCTTTCATTTTTATGATGATAAAACTTGGGACTATACATAAGAATTATAATGACTAATAACAGTGACTGGCCTTGGATAGGTAAAGCATAATTTTTCAAAGTGATGACTGTATCATTCTGAGCTAGCTTGAGTGGGCCTGTTTCTTGGCTCATTTGTTTGACTATAATCTCAATTCAGTGGAGACTTAAGATAGTGAACTTGAGATTCTAGAAATTCTTTAACTAACACAGAGAAGGGTAGTAAGTACTCTGGGGTGAAATTACCATATATAAGTAATCTTTACCCTAATTTGTCCCCCAAGAAGTCTAGATCATTACCAAGGTCTTAAGAAATGTATTGGCGAGGGGACTGGCAGCAGTTTTGAGGAGTTTGTTTGTACTGTTCTTCTAGGCTGAGGATATCAGTGGCAGATGCTTCAGTTGAAATGGTTTCCCTGATTGATAGGAGAAAAAAAACTGGTGTAGGGCAGTGGAGGTCAAGTGCAGCATTCAAAAGTAAAAGACAAAATTGTTGTGGTGGCCATAGTAGGCAGCAGGTCAAGTTCAGTAGTCAGAATGTTCTGAATTACAGGAAACTTTGGTAGTGGTTGGCTGATCAGGGGTCCCTTAACTGAAATATGTAATAGCACATTAGTCCTTCTTGATTTGTGTTGTGAAAACACTCCACGACTGGAAAGCATAGGTCTGACACAGACCCCCATTGCAGGAAGTTGCTCACTCTAGCCCAATTATCATATTTGAGTTAGCTCCATAAGCAAGAATTACTTAATGATGGATTCAGCAATATCGCTTGATGTGCAATTAATCTCCTTCTTAGCCTTCACCGAAGGCTATTTGTTGGCTATTTACTATGTGGTACAGATAAATAGCTCTTAATCTGATCAACTCAGTTCTGTGCTCTTGGTTCACTCAGAATGGCTGGGAAATTTTGTCCTTTTGAAGAAAGAATTCCAAAGACTATTGCTCTTTGATACCAACATCTAGCAACCATCAAGAATAACAGTATTACATTGTGAGGTTAATGTGCTTTGAGGAGTCTACATTCACGTAAACATTATTAGGTACCAAGTGTTGTTGTCTTGACTTTGTGGCAAAAATAGACTTCATTTCAGGTCATGCTGATACAAAACCATCCTAGAATCTGGCTGCACACACATTTCATGCCAGGTATTATCTATATGTGAAAAGAATACAAAGAAGGCATAAAGTTCTGATTAGTAAAAATACATATAGCCAACATGCCCTGGGAAAGGGAGATAACTGGAGCTTTGGAGTATTGTTAAACACTGATTCTGAGCTACCTAATTCATGGAGACTGAGAATATCACTGTGGTCTACTGATCAGAATGACAAATTGTACTTCAGGTTATACATAGAGTTTCGATCCGAGTCTCCCTCTAGGTGTTCCAGTCTTGGGGTTATTTTTCTGAGGATATAAGTGGAATAAGTCTCATAAGCAATTGGCTGAGTCCCCCACTGGGTCCCTGTACCATGAATAGAGCTAGCAAGATTGAAATTGCCAAGCTTCTGGACTTGACCTTACCTACTCAAGTACTAAAATTCAAAGTAATATTGAATCCATAGGTGAATCACAAAAGTTAAAAGACATCATCAAAGCATGAATGATGTCCGGGTGAGGATTCTTTTCATGTCTCCATTTAGGCCTATGTAAAAGACACAGAGGTACATTGAGTGGTTATAAATTGTACCCAGTTATCCATTTAATAAACATGTATTCAGTACCAACCAAGTTTCATACTTTGCTGGATGTTGGGTACAATGGAGAAGACTGGCATTGATCAAGATAATTCTATGAGCTCATGTTGTCTGGTGTGTAAGTGTGTGCAGCGAAGGTTTGAAGGAAACAGCAGGAGAGATAAGGAAAGTCTTCCTTCAGCAAGTGACACTTCACATGAGCTCTGAGGCAGAGGTAGGTATTAGCTTAATCAAAGGGGAAGGGCCAAAACACCACCCGCCACGGGAGAGAAGAGTGTATCTAAAGAACTGAATGAAAGACCCTCTACCTGGAGTGGCGATGGCCTGGGCCAAAGTGGCCAGAGAGGAGGCTGAAGTAATAGACAAGGGCTAAACTGGCTGGATTTGCCAGTCTTAAGAGCAATGCGAAATCAACCGCATGTATTTTTTTTTAACTTTTGTTTTTGTTTTTTAGAGAAAGAAAGTGCAAGCAAATGGGGGAGAGTGCCAGAGGGAGAAAGAGACAGAATCTTAAGCAGGCTCCATACTCAGCACAGAGCTCAACATGGGGCTCGATACCATGACCTGGGATCATGAGCTGAGCCAAAATCAAGAGTCAGATGTTCAATTGCCTGAGCCACCCACACGCCCCAAGTGCATGGTTTTGGTAAAGAAATGTCATGTTCAGATATTTAAAGGACTTCTCTGACTGCACTGTGGGTTTAATCAGAGAGTAACAAAATATAGTATTGATCTATTACAGCAATCCAAGGGAGGGTTTGTTGTATGGACATAGAAATAGGTAAATTTATGAGATATCTAGGAAGTGATATTAATAGGATTGGTGATGGCCTATTGATAATGATTTGAAAATTGGGCACATGGAAGTAGAAAATGTAAAGCAGTATTCTCATATTTCTGGCTTGTAGAGCAGAAGATTATCTATCTATCTATCCATCTATCATCTTTCTATCTAAAATTTCTGGCTTGTATAGTATATGTATATATATATGTGTGTGTATATATTGTAAATATACATATATACACAATCTGAAGTATCTGGAGTGAGTCTGATTCTTGGCTCATTTGCTTTGAGGGGTGGGGAATAAACTTGGGGCAATGATCATAAGTTCATTCTTGGACCTGTAGAGATGGAGAAGCCTGACACATTTATGTGAAGATGTTAAGTGAAAACAGACACGGGGGTGAGGAATGAGAACCGGTTTGGTGATGAAATGCATAATAAATACAGGGGTCACTGGTCCATGAATTGGAAATGAAGCCAGAGCTGTGGGGAAATCAGAGAGAGAGAAGAGAAGAGCCTGAGACCATGCACTGAAGGACTCAGCAGCTAAGGTACGGGTCCCCCTGGAGTGCGGTTGTACAGCAAGCTGCACTTAGCAAGAATTCACTAGAGGTTTTCGCACTTAAAAGCAAACAAACCAAAACCGATGGAGAAGGAGAGCACCCTTTCAGTCCCTCTCACATTTTACTAGCTTACTCTAAAATAGTGAAGATAAACAGAAAACGTTCCAAGTTGGATTGTAACGTCTGACTAAACTCCTCTGGTTCTGATAATGTTGGCTTTTAGGTATTTGGTCTGGTGATTCAAATAAGGTAAAAGATTTCTCATTTGTAAAATGACTTTCTGGTGCTCTCTATTTTGTGCCTTTTTCAGTGCTTAGCAAACTCTGCTTTATATTTAAATTACTTGGCTGGGAATCTGTCCACCCTTTAAGCCTGGGAAATTTGGCAGAGGAGGCCCACGTTTCATTCACCTTTATGTTCACAATGCTGGGGTGGTGTCTCCAGGAGAGTAATTGCTTCTGTCTCTTATCAACATTTGTTTTTTTTAAGGTGTGTTTCAATTTCTGTTATAAAAAAAAGTGTGTGTATATGTATTCATATATATGTATATGTATGAACAGTTCATATATTTTTTTTTTTTTTGCCTGAATACAAGTTGGCAAAACTTTAAACGGAAACTCTCGTTTTTATTATTTGGCTTAAAAGTAATCGGGTACATTAATAAGCTACCGGCGCCCTTCGTATGTTTCACCAGATGGTCCCCAATTTTTTGTTCCTTAATATAAAAATGCACTTCTAAAACTAAACCACTGGGGGGAAGCATAGTGCAAAGTTAGCATTTAGTTCATCCTGGTGCCCAGTGTAGACTTAGCAAAGCCTCTGGGTCAAAGACTTGTGCTAAGCTCTTAGTGTAAGCAGAGCCTTTGTCTGTCTGTCAGTTGTCTTCCCTTTGTCAAATTCTTCCCACTTCCTCTTTTTTCCAGGGTGCTTTGTGGGTTAAAACTTTTATTTTGAAACTTCTAGAAGCTTAATTAATAAACATGAAAACCAAGTCAAAGCTGGCACGATGCCCTTATTTTGCTCAACCACATGGGCATGCTAGGGTAATTGTAGTTATTTACATTTGGCATCCAACTGACTCAACGAGCAACATTGCCTTTTTTTTCTACCAGTACCGAAGCTATTAAATTAAACAGGTTAATGTGGCTACCGCATTTCGCCCCCTACTATCCCCACAGCTACAGTAAATCTGCCACCTGTTTATTTCCATAAAAATTCAATTAGGCGCCGCCAGTTATTCTTCTTATGCGAGCAATTAACCTCAGGCAGTTTCAGGTCCCAAAGAAAGGCCAGGCTGGCCTGTTCCTTTTTTCCCTCTTTGCTCCCTTTAGCCGCCGGTGGTTTCTTTTGCTAAGTGACTGCACACCCTCACACCAGTGAAAAATGAAAGAATAGACTCGACTGCTGTGCACTGTCAGGCCGGTTGAAAAGCAAAAACTGAAAGATCGCCAACAACCCTTCCGCCTCCCCTGCCTGGGCAGCGGGGGCGCCTTGGGGCCCCGGGGACGACAGCAGTGAGCCTGCGGCCAGGGCCCCGGGGACACCCCAGCGTTGCAGAAAAACACACCAAAAGGAAGGAGAACTTGCTCTAAAAACTGTTTGTTTTCTTTCTTCTTTGTCTTTGTTAAAATCTGACCGTGTAGGGAAAGGTTGGTAAAATGCCACGGCATCCTGGCTAAAGCAACAACACGATTATGACGAGATAAAGCCACATTCATCGCTTCTCCACACTATGGATGGGACCAAACACATAGCAATGCAGTCGCTTTTCCTTTCCTCTTTAAGAGGCATGTGTCTTCAGTACACGTTGAAAATGCTGACTTTTTCTTTTCTTTTTATGTCTGCTTCTCTTTGCCGTATTTCTTTCCCTTCTCTCAAAAGTCTACCGGTACAAAGAAAAATTACCGAATCTTACACCTAGAGATTTCCTACAGGATCTCATGGATGACCGGGGATTGAGGTATGGGCTTCTCGTTAATCTTTAGCACATTGACATGTGCTTGAAGAAATAATAGCAAATGCCTAAATGTAGTCTCAAGAGCAAATTAAGACTGGAATGATCATTAATTAAATCACTCGTAGGTTTTCGGATAAAACGAATGTTTCTTTATAAGTGGGTGGGTGCTCACTACCAATGTGTAGTGATTATCAACAAATTCAGTGAATGAGGGAACATGGAAACAAAGAAACGAATAGGGTGTGAGATGATAGAACCCAAGGTGACACATGGAGAGCTCAGGTTATTCCTGGGCGTTGTCACAAGTCCCGGTGGATCCTGGAGTCACATTTGCTCAGGTGTGTTGCTGGGCTGGCACAGATGTCAGATGTCAGGCATCCCCAAAATGCTCCCAAGGGATTAAGTGTGTGTGTGTGTGTGTGTGTGTGTGTGTGTGTATAACTATATCTTTCCTTTCCTCCTGCATCTGAAGGTGCCCTGTGCCAGCCAGCATTAGTACACTGCTGGGGTAGAAGAATGTAATAAAGTGGACTTTGAAGGCAGCATGTCACAGGAAAAAGATACAGTCTAATTAAATTTAATCTTCTTTTAAATGGTTACTCAAAAGAGAGACTCTATTAGAAGTTCAAAAGTGCATGTATAAATCCTCCCCAGGCAAGTCGGTACCCAGGGCTAACACAGCAGGTGGAAGAGTGAAGGAAATGTTAGAACCCGTGTTTCATCTTGATAGGGCTGACGGAGCTTTAATGAAGAAAGACCAATATTCTGTGGCCCTGAAACCACATCCTCTGCTGTCAAATGGGTTCAAGTTCATGGTCTTGAAAATTGTCCTTTTCCTGTCTTCAAATGTTCTCATGAGTCCTTTTCTTTTCAGTTCAAAGTAGAAATTAAAATAGGTTTTAAGTGTTTATTCTTCATCCTAGATTTTGGGCAGATGCCTAATTTCCACTGCTTCCTTACCTCCTGAAGAGTTTCAGGGTTTTTGCTTCTGCCAAAATGAAGCAAACATACAGCTTGGTACTTTGAAGTCTGAGTTAAAGCAAAACTAAATGGACCATGTTTATCTGATCAATTAAAGCATTGCCTACATCCTTAGAACTGATGTTTCTCATTTAGACAACATTCTATACAATCCTCAGGAAATTAACAACAGAGATTGAGTTTGGGGAATGGGGGTCGTTATATAAAGAAATGCAGGAAGAGTGTGGAAGAATTTGACCAGGCTCCAGTATAAGCTACATAAACTGACTGGGCTCCAATATAAACTAAAGAATGTCTTAGTAGAAGAGGGACTATAGAAAAATGTTAATGACAGTTCCCCGAGTAAAAGTTTGATTTCAAACTCCTGTTATGTGAAGGGATCTAGTATACTTAATAGTCTTTGGCATTATTGATGTGTATAATTTAAGAATAGTTATAATTATAAAAGCTCTCAGAGATTAGAATGTGTACAGTTCAGTTTAAGCATAGATCAACAAGGTGTGCTCTAAAAGCAGAACCATGCTAAGCAGAGCATTAGATTTAGAAAAATAAAAAGAGCATGAATTACAACTCTCTTAGAAGTATATAGGTTTTTTTTCTAAATCACACAGATTAGCACCAATTAATTAAAATGATATGAAATAGTAGGTACTTGAACCTCCAGGCTGTCCCCAGTCAATACCCTGTTTCATTCTTCTCAGCAATAGTGCGAAGCGGGGCGCTTGGGTGGCTCAGTCGATTGGGCATCCGACTTCTTCGGCTCAGGTCATGATCTCGCGGCTCGTGAGTTCAAGCCCTGAGTCAGGCTCTGTGCTGACAGCTCAGAGCCTGGAGCCTTCTTCGGATTCTGTGTCTCCCTCTCTCTCTGCCCCTCCCCTGCTCATGCTCTGCCTCTGTGTCAAAAATAAATAAAACATTAAAAAAAAATAAATAGTGTGAAGTAAAACTTGTTTGGCTTCCTTTCCAGCTTGCCCAGGACCTGTGCACATGACCTGTTCCAGAAAGACAGCAATCTCCCTTTCTTCAAAAACCCTGCTAGATTCGTTGTCTTTGGCTGGAGTGAGTTATTTCATCCAATTGGTGCCAACAGAATGAACTTTAAGCTGCATATAGATAATGGTTGTATATTTTCATATTTGGCAGATTCTGTGGAGATTGCCTTCCAAATTCCAAGATTTATCTCCAGAATTGTGGCTTGGCAGGAAGACTAATGTACAGTCTTCATGTGTAGGTTGTTTGATTTGGGGTGGATTTCAATACTGTAGGTGTAGAGGCAACCTGAAATTTTATAAAATAGCTTTCTTCAAGTGCAAAGTTTTATGCCTTTTCCTCTTCAACTATAAAGGGGGAAAATGGTAAAGACAGAGCTGTTAAGTTCTTTGATCCATATATCCCTGCAAAGTTTTTTCCTCCCGGATTTGGTTTTGTATATGATTTATTTTATGCATCTATCCCTCCCACCAAGGCAGAGGGTGCCTGTTTTGATGTTTCATTAAGTTGTGATAACATTTTAATTTAATTACATATTATGCATTATAATTATTTGTGAAAACTTTTGTGGGTACAAGAAAAGCTGTAGAAGAAAAAAAGCAGATCTAAGGAAAACTGTTTTAAGATGCTGCATTTCTTGACAAAGAGCTGTGTCAATTTAATGGAACACTTAGGTCTCAATGCATTTACATATAAAATTTTGCATCATTAAATGGCAGACTATGGGGCAAATTTGGAAATATTTAGAAAAAAAAATATATTTTTTCCTTATATTTAGGAAAAATTCACATGTATGTTAACCCCTGAGACGGTGTTACTGATTATGTTATAATGAACTCATTATTTGCTTTGTCCTAGGCTTAGACTAAATGTCTTTGTTTATTTGACGTGATTGTAGGTATTCTTGAGTCCGGCCATATCTTCATATTGACCATTGAAATGATAATTTTGAGAAGAGTTAGAAAGAGTGAGGAACATTTTTATTCTACTCTATTTTTTCCTAGAATGTTTCAACCTGCCATGAATCTCTTGAAGGTGAAGATTCTTCTTCTCTTATCAACAGATACTTGATAACATTTGGTCTGTTTCATGTTTGGAAAGATGTGGGTCTTAGACCTAAAGTTCCTGGTTTGGTAAGTGCTGTGTGCCGAGGGAAAAAAAAACCAACAGCAAAAAAGAAAGTCAACAAGGCTGGTGAGACAGAATCACAGGAAAGGGTGTCAAATTCTTATCCTATTTGACCTGTTACTGTACGGCTGCCAAATACTTAAAATACAATAAATTCAGAGAGTACATTCTGAGTTTGTCTTCTCAAACAGTGTTGAACTGCATTTAAGTTGGTCCGTCTTGATAAGACAGGAAAATGGTCAAAATTTTGTAAATTTTAAGTCCATCTTTGGTTGGAACACTCCTCAACTTCTTCACGTAGTACACTTGACTAACAAGTTGTAATTAATTGGGTAACTCAAGGACTTGGACCTTCAGTTATCTGTTTGTTAAAGAATTTAACAAAAATAGGGGCGCCTGGGTGGCTCAGTCGGTTGAGCGTCCAACTTTGGCTCAGGTCATGATCTCGCGGTCTGTGATTTAGAGCCCCGCATCGGACTCTGTGCCGACAGCTCGGAGCCTGGAGCCTGTTTCGGATTCCGTGTCTCCCTCTCTTTCTGCCCCTCCCCCCACTCCCACTCTGTCTCCCTCTGTCTCAAAAATAAATGAACATTAAAAAAAATTAAAAAAAAAGAACTTAACAAAAATAATCCCAAGAACAGCATATTCAAACACTTCACAAGTCCTTTTCAGATTTTATGTTCATATAAACTTCTCTGAATCTTCACTCCATTAATGTTTTAAGCATTGCCTCTAAAGGTTGTGAGTTTCCTCTACAAATTATAGGAATGAGTATCTTTGGTCATCATGTTGCATGAATAGTAAGGAATTTTTAGGTTACTGAACCTATTCAACTATTGACCCTCATTACCCTCACACTCTCCAGAGAGCTTAGGACCAGAACATTATGTGACTCTTCGGGTCACAACTGGACTCTGTGGTTGGGGACTTTGTGTTGGTGATCCTCTAAGAACTCAGTTTGAGCACCTGGTCACTGCTTCTTCTACCAACCATCAGACAGGACCACTGAAAGAGTTAGGCTACTAGACGTGCAGTCAGAACAAATTATAATTTTGAAATGTCTGATTCCATCTCATTTTAAGTTATATTTCAAGACTCATTGAACTTCTGATCTCACTTTTCACATACTTCTAGAGGAGTCCGACAAGCATCCTCCTGAATGACAATTTGATGTAACTGGCTCCACTTTCAGAATGTCTCTCTTCTTCTTCTTGTGTCTTGGCCTTGGTCGACCTTGAAGCAAGTTCAATACTACCTTACATTCCTGACTATTGCCAGCATTTTTCCCTTTCCCTCCAGAAGTCATTATTGAAAGACACAGATTTTACTAAAATAAAGAAATCATTCAGCTTCCAAAATTCGTTATAAGAAAATCAGGCTTTGATATCTCTTCCCAAATTCTATTTCTCAAAATAGTCCTCATATTTCCTAGGAGACAGTTTATTTGTAAGAAGAGTTGTAGTAGTAAAAAGAACAAACTTTATGTTTCTACCTGAAAATAAATTTTATTGGTCATATAATGCTAATTTATTGGTTTACTTGGCTCAAATGGACAATTCCTCCTGTTCTCCAGCTACTGTCAAAAGGAATGCCTTAAGATGAATCAATGTGTGGGGCGCCTGGGTGGCTCAGTCCGTTAAGCGTACGACTTTGGCTCAGGTCATGATCTCACAGTTTTTTAGTTCGAGCCCCGCGTTGCCAGGGGTCTGCTTTGGATTCTGTGTCTACCTTTCTCTCTCCCCCTCCCCACTTGTGCTCTGTTCCTCTGTCTCTCAAAAATAAAATAAACATTAAGAAAAACAACAACAGGTGAATCAATCTGTAATTAACATCATTGTTTTTGATAACGTTGTCTAGAATAAGTCAATTCATTTGGCTACTTTTGACATGTTACGCAAATAATTAATCTAGCAGATATTTAATAAACTTATTATTCAAAACATATTTTATATAATTTTATGAATAGAAATTCTTTTGTTTGTTTTAAACAATTGGTAAGCCTTTATTGTAACTTTCCAAGCTAAACCACTTAGGCCAAAGCTTCTTAAGCATCTGTAATAAAGTACTGCTTTGTTGGTGTTAATTGTCACAGTCACATTCCAATACTTTTGTAGAATTCACTGATCATGTGCTTGGATGGCATGACAATAACGAATTGATACGTAAGTCTCTTACTGCTTATATCCAATTTCTGTACTTCTTTTTCTTCTTCTTCTTCTTCTTTTTAAATGTTTATTTTTGAGAGAAACAGACACAGAGGGCAAGCGGGCAAGGGGCAGAGACAGAGGGAGACACAGAATCCAAAGCAGGCTCCAGGCTCTGAGCTGTCAGCACAGAGCTGAATGGGGCTCAAACTCATGAACCATGAGATCATGACCTGAGCCACAAAGTCAGACGCTTAACCAACTGAGCCACCCAGGTGCCCCAGGGATTTTTTTTTTTTTTGACATTGTCCATTTAGTATTCTCTATTTGAAAATTCATGTGAAGAATCAAACTGATTTCGTATTTGTAGAGAAGGTGCTTTTTTGCAAGTTATTGTTTTAGGCCTAGTGCACTTTACTATATACAAGAATGAGTTGTTAATCTAGCCAGTCCAGGCTTAGATGTTACTGGAGCATTATTCATTTCTCCATGCAACAAGTAAGTATTGAATGCCTACTATATGCTAGGCATGGTACTATGTCCTACTAAATCAATGGTGAGTAAACCAGACATATTTCTTACTCTCAAAGAGTAGAGAGTCTAGTGGGGGAGACAGTCATATAGTTAAGTAATAAGACAAATAAATATAAACATCTGATTATGATAAGTGCCTTAAAAAGAGGGTACATTGTTATAGAAGTGTACTTAACTGTTGGACTTATTTAACCAAAAGTGAGTGAACATGTTCTTCTCTTCCATTTCCTTGTTTTATGCTACTAGGTAGCTTAACACCGATAACAAATAAATCATCCCAAAGATATTAGGGATGGTGTGAAGTTCTAAGAAGAGAGATATCACTTGGGCCAACATTCTCTACAGGTAGATGGTTGATGTACTGGTGGGTTTTACAGACTTGGCTAATGTAGTTATTTATTTATTGCCATACATGACTTGGTGTTGCTATAGAGGCAGTTGTCTGGGTGTTAGTGATGTTGGGTAGGTGGTAACTTCAAGCAGAATAAGGATGGAGATTCCCTTCTGGGGGGCAAGCACTCTCACGGACCAAGACTTTAAGGCTATTTCCTAGAGCTTAGAGGTCCCTATGGATATGGAAAAGCTGTAATTAGTGTCAAAAAATATTCTCCCCAAATTAGATTTTCTTCAACTCTGGCTACAAATCACGAAGGCCAAGATAAATACAGACAGATCTCTTTTGGAGGAAGATTTTGGATTTTAGATTATTAGTACTGAACCTGGGTAGGCAGAACCTGACCAACTGCTAAAGATTCCATCTATCTTCGATTTGTTGACAAGAATTATGTTAACCTTTTACGTTTTATCCTGTTTCTTGGCCTTGGCTCCGGAAATGGTGAAGTCAGGTCCTACTGGAGCAACAAAATCAAAGTTGGGAAAGAATTTGTACGCTGACTCCAGGGTAGTGAAGACTAGCCAAGATCTAGGGAATTAAATTCTGAGGAAAGGTGAGATGAAGGCAAAGCATCTGGCCGACATAGTTGCTTTTCACTGACCCGCAAACAGTTCCGGTTTGGGAATTGTAAAGGAGAAGCGTACAGAGATAAGGACACCCTGGGGCTTCCTGAAGGTTTATGGGAGAGCAAATGGCAGCACAACTAACCTCCAGTGGAAATAAAAATCATAATGAAACTTTAGTTATTGCCTGGTTACAATTAAAATATACGTTATAATGGTTGATGATAAAATCTTGGAATAAAAGTGGGTTTGTAAATATTCTCCAAACCCTGACCACTTGTTTGTTAGGGAATTGTCCAAGAAAAACAAAGGCCATGTTCAGATATAATCCTTATGGATTCTGCAATTAACACTATGATTTTTCGTTCCCATATCTTTTATCAAGAAGATCAGAGTCTCCTCTCACTTTGAGCTGTTAGCTACAAAGGTTCTGTTGCTCTCCCTTAAAATGTGCCCTTTGAACTTTAAGCTATGAGTGCAAACAAAGCTTATAAAACATAAATGTTAGAAAAATATATTTGTTCACTTACATTTATAGACCATACTTGTCATTGGCAATTGAATTTTCTCACTATTGTTGTGATAATTAACCCATGGGCTATGATCTCTTTTGTCTTTATTTAACCTACCAATATAAAAACTGTGTAAATAGTTGTGTTAGTTAGAAGGATGCCTTGGACTTTGGGTCTGTTTTTCTTTTCTCCTACTGAGCATGTAAGGAAATAAATATGATGGCTTGTGGCAAAGATTGGTCCTTTCCCACAATATCTACTCTCCTTTTTTCCTTAGTAACACAATTCCAACTTTATTCAGTGCAGTTATGTGCCTAGCTAGCTAGGAATTGTTTGTGTTTTCTAAACATTAAGAGGTAGGGGCTATTATATACTAGCTTGTCTCTTGACAAACAAGAAACTGTCATGGATTATTTAAACTTTGGAAATGTTTAAAGAGTTACATTTATTTCAGTGGATAATGTATTTTTCAAGCCTCATAATGCCAGATAAAAGTCTTTGATTTACCCTGACTTCTGAATGAAATCTGTGGAGTTGAACTAAGCCAAAAAAGAAAATTGTGAAGGGAAGAATATTGGACTTTAATATTTTACTACTTTAATTTACGAGGAGACAGAATTTTTATTGGGCATTTTACTTTCTGTGTGGTAGAATGATAATGGAATATTGTTCATTATGTTCAAGTTTGGGAAAAAAACCCCATTCTTATATTCGGAATATAATGGCTGAAATGTGCCTGAAACATTTGTTATTTTTGTCCTCTGGGTATCCCTTCTCCCTTCACTAACAAAATGCTCCTGTTTTGCTTTACTGAGACATCCTACTTCATTTCTCAGGCCATGTGATTGGGAGGGACTGATCTACTCCTGACTCCAGGGCAGTGGCAATTCTGAGTCCCGGCCAATCAGAATCATGAATTATTGTTTCAGGATAAGCTTGTAATATAAGCCTTCAGATTCTCTCTCTTGCAGAATCCAAAGTACTAACCATTATTACACTCTGGAAAATCTGTCTTTCGGGATTAGTAAGGTAGACAGATGTACGCACTGAGACGATATTGTCTTTTCAATAGCACGGAAAGAACCTGGCTGGGAATTAAGTCAATACAAAGGTAGAAGAACTAAAAGATGGAGAGCAAGCAAGCCCTGATGTCATGTTTTGCAGCACACATCTGAAGCTGTGCCACATCTGGATTTATCAATTAGGTGACACAGTAAATTCCTTGCTTTGCTTACGCTCCACTTGGGATGGTGTTTGGTTACTTGTAATTGAAAGAATGGATCTAAGACATTCTGTAAACTGTATAAGTCTTTCTTGTGAACCGTGTTTGGATCATGTAGCCGAGCATAAATTGAAATTTGAAGTAGAAAAGGGAGAAAATTTGGGGCGCCTGGGTGGCTAAGTTGGTTAAGCGTCGACTTCAGCTCAGGTCAAGATCTTGCGGTTCGTGGGTTCCAGCCCCGTGTCGGGTTCTGTGTTGATAGCTCAGAGCCTGGAGGCTGCTTCAGATTCTGCGTCTCCCTCTCTCTGCCCCTCCCATGCTCAGGTTCTGTCTCTCTCTGTCTCAAAAATAAATAAACATTAAAAAAGAATTAAAAAAAATAAAAGGGAGAAAATTTAACCCAGTATTGAGTGTGTTTCAGAGTTAATGTTGGATGCCTGTTCTGGCATACTTCAAGAACTTAGTGAGCAAAAACCTAATTTTCCACTTCACTAGGACTTGGAGGCTACCAAATATCTCTTCTCCTACAATAGACACCGTTTCCCCGGTTGAAACTTAGCTATTATTGGATATAGATGAATATAAAATAAAAATGAGAGAGCATAAGAAAGAGCTGGGGATGTTACGCTGTCCTCAGGCCATACTCACCTCTGCAGATACCATTCTTAGCCCCTCCAAGGGAGAAAGACATATTAGTTAGATTAGTCCTTATTAGGTCATATTAGTCCTTATTAAACATATTAGTTAGATTAGTCCTTATTAGGTCATATTAGTCCTTATTAGACATATTAGTTAGATTAGTCCTTAGTACCATGAATGAATGTGTGTGCAGTGTGCAGTGCAGGTAGCCAGGACATACTGTTTGTGGGTGGAGTTATGGGGCAATGAAACCCTAGGCACATCCAAGTTCAGCTTCTAATTTCTCTTCCACTTCCTGTTTCCATGCAGCTGAGTGGATCTGGTTCCTCAATGGTTCTTGGGATGTGGTACTTTTTCTGCTCTGTTTCTCCCTTTTTCTCTCTCTTCTCCTTATCTTTTCTCAGTGGTGAATGAGTGTGCTGTTCTCAAGACTTTAGATTCACAGAGTTAGGTAGCTCTGCTTGGAGCATTTAGACCATGTACTCCAGCTCAGACTTTACCAGAGTTCTGAACTTCAGAGTATGAAGCTTGTACAACACTGAATACAGAGGTATGCTGATTCACTCTTGTTATTTATGTGGAAAAGAAACAGTGTGTTTAAACAACAAAAATAAATGTGTTTTTTTTCTTTTTATATTATTGCCAGGAGTTTCAAGACCAAATGTGTGGCTTAATTTTTGTATATGTAAAGAACCCTTGGGCATTCCTAATCTGTTTTTATAAGGCTGCGCTCAAGCTATCATTGGGCTGAGTTCTCATGTAGAAGCTCGACTGAGGCAGGATTCACTTCTCTTCTCATTGAGGTTGTTGGCAGAATTCATTTCCACGTAGCTATATGACTGGAGCTTTTTGCTGTCAGCTGCAGGCTATCCTCAGCTTCTAGGGGTTGCCTGCAATTCTTTGCCACAGAGTTCTCTCCATAGGTAGTTCAAAATATGGCTGTTTGCTTTTTCATGGCCAGCAGAGCAGTGTCTCCTATTAGTCTGCTAAGGAATCTTACATAACATAATATAATGATGAGGGTGACATCCCATTACCTTTGCTATATAATGAAACCTAACTAAGGGATGGATATCCCATTATCTTTGCTATATTAAATTAGCTAGAAGAAAGTCACAGGTTCTTCATACACTTACAGAGAGGAGATTTTGCAGAATGTAACACACAGGGGTGAGATCCTGGTAGTTCTCTTAGAATTCTGCCTCCCAGAGCCAATATTTCTCAAAGTACATTTCATTGAAGATTACTTCCATAGTCAATATTCATCAAGAATAGTTTTAAAGTAACAGGATATAAGTGCCAGGTGACTGATTCAAATCATCTTAAGAATATAAATGAAAAACTGATTTTTTTTTTCTCACAGGACTGAAAATGTTAGCTTTAGGCAGAGGACAGGACAACAATGCGATGAGGATTGAGAAGGATTCTGCCTCCACTAAAAAGTTGATACAATAAGTAAAAGGGGACATCAAAAATGGGAAGTCATGAACGTTAGACAGCACTTGGGAAAAGTTCTGATAGAGGAATTAGCCATAATGCGGAATGCGCTGAGGTTAGGATCAAGTGCAGTCCACTTGCCCTCTTCCCGGCGGACATTAAATCTGAAAGGACTCTGTCATGGACAGAATGAGAAAAGAACAAAACACAGGCTTATATCCTTCCACCCTGTCATGTTTTCCTAAACCAATATCACATTGTCTCTTATACCCTTCTGCATTTGTAAATATTGTCACTTTTTTTCTACGATGATCTTTGCTCATCTCATCCTCGTCTCTTATGCATCTGACAAACTTTCATTCATTTTTCTGTGACTCAGTGAGGTAACTCTAAGAGATCTTCTCTAACCTCTGCCTGTCATTTAGGTGGAGTTGGGTACCACAGCCCACATGTCCACAAGTTGGTAGATACTGTTTGTAAGCTTAGCAAACCCCCATTTCAATCCCCTTCCTCCTTGATACCTCTAGCCAGTCATGGCCATATGATATGGCTCTTGCCAATAAGCCACAAATTACATTTCAATGTGGGGAAAACTCTTGTTTTCTTGAAACAGGAATCCTCCCTTTTTGGATGCTATTCTCTTTCTGGCAGTGAACACAGACATAATGGCTGGGGCTGTTCTAGCAGTCTTGTGATCATTATGGGAAAGATAAGAGACTCACAAAGACCTGGTCTCTGATATCCCAAAGCTGATGAAGTAGACTAACAACCAACTCCCACTACAGTTACATATAAACCAAAAGAAAACAAAAACCAACCTTTAATTTCTTAAGTCATTATAGTTAGGCTCTTATTACCTGCAGCCTAATAAGATCCTAAATGAAATATAGTTTTCATGTATTTCTAGATGGTAACACTAATTACAAACTGACAATTATTTAGTTTTTAACCTATCCTGTGGTGCCATGAATGAATTCCTTCATACTGCAAATGTTATCTTATTTCCATTTTATTCATTGTAGCTTCCATCGTCTTAGAAGCAGATCTAGCACATAAGAAACGTTCAGCAAATGTCTGTCACATCTTTTACCTTCCAAATTGTAAAAGCTTATCTGGAGAAAATAATGCATTCTTGTTAATCAGAATGAAAGATTTCTACCGGTATTATTTATCTAGGTTTTTAGTTGTCGCCTTATTTTATTCAGCATGTTGTCTCCAGCTTAGAAATAAGTCAGATGAATAAAATCTACAGGTGTTGCAAAAGCTGCAGCTATAGCTACACTCTTGGATGATAAAAGCAACATTCAGAATGAAATGCTGAAAAATTTGGGAAAGTCTCTTTTCCTAAATGTAGCAAAATCAATAGGAACCAAAGAACCGAACACTTAGAGGCAAAAAATAAAATTCACATCTACAATTTTGGATTCACTGTAGATCAGAAGGAAAAACTAACAAACCCAAACCTGTTTTGCTGAACATTAGACACGTCAAAGTTAAATCAGATGAAAAAGCATTGACAGAATGAAGAATATGGTAGATACAGAAAAGGTAAGGAGAGAGAGTGCTTATAACGTGACATATTTGAAGCACTTTCTTGGAAGAGATAAGTTAGATTTATTCAATGCAGTTTCAAAGAGACTAAGAGAAGAATTTGGAGGAATATGTGAAAGCTTCAGGTTGAGAAATTGAAGCTCAAAATGAGGAAGATGCTATCAACACAGATTTTTCAAAAGTAGATTTGCCTTGTGGGGCCCAAAGCTGTGCTGACTGGCAGTGAATTGTCATGTAACCAACCCCCTGTTAAGGATAATGGCAGAGATCTTCATGCTTTGGTTAGGAGCTTGACTTGCCTGTTAAGATATTTTCCTTTAGGCTAAAACAGTTTGATAAATTCTTTTCTTTTGTCCCACAGGATGGTGTTTTGGGGTATGTTCTGAAAAAAAGTGACAAGGCAGTGGTAGTTATGGGGTGAGGGCTTATCAACCATATTACTTCTTAAATTGGGTTTTTACAAGATGAGGGTGTCCTATCCTGTTACTCCCTTATCTCAGGATAAAAGTATATCTAATGCTACCCGTTGCTGTTGGTGTGGGATGACGGACCATGATACTTGTCTATTTCAGATGGGTGCTGGCAGCTATTTATCTACAAACGTAAGCATGTTCACATTCTGAGAAGTGTTGAATCAGAGGCCACAGAATACATGCCTGCATGATCATAGCATATTTTTATTTAATTTATCTTTTTAATTTACATTCAAGTTGGTTAGCAAAGAGTGCAACAATGATTTCGGGAGTAGATTCCTAAATGCCCCTTACCCATTTAGCCCTTCCCCCCTCCCACCATCCCTCTGTATGAGATCATAGCATACCTTTAACTTGGTTTGTACAGGTGTGGACTTTTCGAATTTAATGTTTTTGAAGGTGTAATTAGCGGTGGACAAAGGGGACTTTGACACAAGTTTTCCAGCCCCTGTTGTGTTTCATTCTCTCATGAAAGTATGGACTTTTGCAATCTGTTTTGACTCCCAGGGATAAATCTGAATCTGATTGCTCTGATGACCCATATATTAGTATTCCTGGCCTTCGCTGCATATACCTAAAGCCATATTGGCCATGTTTCAAGTGCTCATTGGCCACATATCACTAGCAGCTACTGTATTTCACATTGCTGGCCTAGGCTTTTTAAGGGAGCCTCATAGGAATGACACATTAACTTCCAGGGGATTGCCATGTGAACAAATCCTCATTCCTAATTCTGCCTCTTCTTTCTTTCCCCACTGTCTCTCTTGGGTTATCTATCTATCTATCTATTATCTATCAACATTATCTATCATCTATCTATCATCTATCTAGCTATCTACCATCTATCATCTATCTGTCGTTCATTTTTAATGGCCTTTAGGTCTCCTATGGTCCCATCTTCTACGTTTTCTAAAATAATTTACCCCTCTTTTGCAAACCATTGAGTCCCAAGTCCACTCTTGTGTCTCATAAATTACAGAACAGATATTTAGTGTGTTTTGTGCACTACTGTTTCCCCAAACCTAAAAAGCTTCCTAACATGTGAATAAGAATTAAGAACAAATGTTCAAATGAATGATTTCGTGCTCCAGATTAAGCCATAGGGTTGAAAGTGCTTTGGCTCTAAGAGAAGACTTCACTTGGAGTGAAGGAATGATCTCTTGGACAGAGAAGAGACAAGCAAATGATCCAATTTGGGGAGACTAGTTTTTTTGTTTTTTTGTTTTTGTTTTTTGTTTTTTGTTTTTTGTTTTATCTTCCAAGGAGTATTTTTTAAAAATCTAATATCTTACACTGTAGAGATTAGTTTCCTATATTGGATAATCCTATTCCACCTGTTAACATAATATGATTTCTTTTCCAAGAGATATTGGCTCTTTTCCTGATGCGGGTTATATTACAAGTTCTCTTTAATTAATTTGAAGGTAAAGGGTCCAGGTGTGCTACCAATGCTGATATCTTGCTATAGTGATAAAATAAAGGCTACGCTTATCAAATATATTTTATAAGTATATATCTCAAGTGCTGTAACCCTTGTTCCTTTCCCAGCTTAGCCTAGTGCCTTAAATGCAGTAGGTAGTCCGTAGACATTAAGTCATTTAACAAAGCCAAGCACTGCCCTAATCACGTCAAAGACCTCAGTCAACAGATGAAGGCAGATGAAAATCTTTACTTTTATGGAGCTTACATTTAAGTAGAATGATAGGAAGAGAGAAGATAGTAAGCCACAATTAAAATAAATAATGAAAAAATACATAAGGAAGAAATACACTTTATTAGACAGTGATCAGTGTAATGTGGAAAAGAGTAGAGTAGGAATAAGGAATAATGGGGCAGGGGGAGAGATGGGTTGTAACTTGAAGTAGGAAATGAATTAAAACATTTTAATTGAGGCCCCTATGCTCTGAGATCGTATACTATGTTATCATTTTAAAAGAGAAAGGCATAGTAGTCATATGCACACATTATTTATGTGTATAAAAATGCAACTGAGTTTTTTTAAATAAGAAATTTTATTTGTATATTACTTGGCAACCCTTTAGCTTGGATGAGACTGAATTGCTATAAACTGAAAGGTAATTATAGAGGGCTATGCAACTAACTGGGGAAAATATAAGGAAGCAAAAATACATATGCCTTACTCAATAACCTTTATTTAGAAAAGAATAGAAATGATCATGCCAACACATTTTGAGGAGTTTAATAAATATTTTGCAAATACCAATTATAATAAACCAATAATGACAATAACCTAACAATGGCAGAATTATAAAATAAAATTATATTTGAAAAAGACACATAACATAAAGCATCAGAATTATAGATATTTAAAAAAAATAGTAACAGAGAAAGAGGAGCTATATCAACTTAGTAGTTACCGACTTTAAATGGGGCCTTCAGATTAAATGTCAAAAATAAATAATAGGGCCAGGGAGCCACCGATTTATCCACATTTATAATAAGATACAATTTAACTTTTAGCCGCATTATATTATGAAAGTCATTAAATTGAAAATAACAGTTAGAAAAACAGCCTAGTAGAAGACGTTATAGTAATCTTTGATCATAGATGTGAATTTGGTCTCAAGTCTCGCACTGACAAATGACCTTCCATGTTTGCTGCTATAAATGAAATGGTTGGACCAAGGGCTCAGTGAGATCATTTCTAATTATAGAATTATATGACCCAAGCCTGTCCAAAGATTCTTCTGGATTATTTTAACTAATGGAAATAATTACTTACGTTTAGAGAACTGGTTTGTGCCATTCAAAATCGTATAATCCTCCATCATAAACCCAAGATCACACAGCTATTTATTAGCATAAATTTTCCTTTTAGTTGGCCCCTTATGCAATTAGAAGTTTTTATTTCATTTCTGATACCAATTCACTCTGTCATTATGCTGGAAATGTACTGGTAGAGGATAAAGTGCGCATAAAGCTATACGGTTATTCCTGATGCGAAAATACATTTTTAAAAGTTTTTTTTTTTTCTTAAATCAATAGGTAGCAGAGAAATATCAATACCCTTAGTCATAATGGTCTCAGTACGGGGGTCATAACAATAAATTAGTGGGATACAAAAAAATAAAAGGCTCAGCTATAAAGACTTCAGCTAGTTTCAGATCATCATGATATTATCTTACTGTTACTCAGGAGAGTTTCACTTTTCAAGATGCCAGTGTGAGGAGTCTACGGACCTCATCTCCAGTGAAATGAGCAAAACTAGTGACAACTCTAAAACAAAATCCAACCATTTAAAGTCTCAGGAAAAACACATAATGGCATAGAGCAAAGAAGCAAAGGAAGAAACATATACTCAATAAAATCTGCTAAAATGCAAGATGCTATATGTGAGCATCTGTGGTATTTGAGCCACAACCCACTTCCTCTTTCTTCCCCATTCTAGTTCAGATTAACAGAAACTTCATCCTGGGTGGGTGTGGCCAAGAAGATGGGCCTCCCTGTCCCTTCAGCTCCAATCAAAGCTTGCTTTATCACATTCCCAGCGGAGTCACCAGCATTTTTCATTCCTTCCAACTACAAGTTGAAGTGACTAAATTCCTGGTGAGTATGGATGAGAACTCAGGGGCGACCTTCTTCCACCCTGCCCCTATCCATAGGATGCAGCCTCTACTACATCCAGGAAGGTTGAGAATACTTGGCCCAAGATGGTCCTCACCCTGGCTCACTCACAGGACAAAGGTGCCATGATGGCAAAGGCAAGTGGAGAAATCAAGAGGCTACCATCATGGCTGGTGCCCAGAACAGCGGCTCACAGGAGGAGAGCAGTTCATGGGGTAGAAAGCTCTGTAGCCCTTCCTAAAGGAACAAGTGACTCATGCATTCACAGAATAAGGGAGAGATCATACAATATTCACAATAGGTAGTGAACAAAAGCATTTAGCGAAGTAAAGATTTGTGAAATAAAAAGGAATTGGGAAACTAAAAAAAGGATAACATTTCCTTATCCTGGAATAACATTTCTAAAAGAGAAAAACCTTGTGGCATGCATCATGTTAATGGTGAAATACTGAAATCTAATCCTCTCGTATGAGGAAGGGAAGACAAGAATGCCCTCGATTATTTCTATTCATTATCATGCTTGAGGTCTTAGCCACACAACAAAGCAAAAGTAAATATACAAAAACATACATGAATACTATTGGAAGGTAGAAAACAAATTGCCATTTTCTCATTGATGATGTTATTGTATATATAGAAATCCAAAAAAAAAATCTGTAAGTAACTTATTAGAACAAATTCATGAATTTAGCAAGATTGCTGGATAGAGGTTTACATTTTTAAATTTTATTTTATACAGCAACAACCAAGAATTTTAAATTTTACAGACATTACTAAAAGAATGCAAATGGATTTTCCACTCTCCAAATGAAGAGCAAGAACAGAAAACAACGTAAGGAGTCTTTGAAGAGAATACCACAGACTGATGTCAAGAAAGGGAGACTGCATATTGGCAACGACTTAGGAGGTGGCACAGGGTCATTTGTGCATTTGCCCTCAGCTCTTTTTCCTAATCACAATCTGTATCACAGAGGGCTGGATGCCTGAAGACTACCTTCTAGAAATTTCTTTGCCAGCTGGCTTCTCTTCGGCTCTGACCGTGTGGCAAAGACACTGGAAGGTGACTGGAAAGTGGCTGGAAGAGAGAAGCCAAAGCCTTTTGGGGGGCGCTGAGGAGGGTAGAGCTTTCAGCAGAGCCTTGGCAGCAACGGTAAAGGGTGATGGGAGAGCTTCGGGGTTCCTCCTCAGGCAGCAGGTTTGCAACAGCAGCACGGGTTCTGTGGGGCAGAGCAAAGCAACAGTAGCGGCAGGTGCTGTATACAGCAGTCGTGGCTAAGGCACCCTGCCCCCATCTACCCCAGGGACAGCCATGAGGAACTTTGGGCTCCAGGGTCCCTTCACAGTGGCAGGAGAATGGCAGGAGAATGACTGTGTACTCCAGGGGGTATCATTTCCCCTGGGCTCCTATAGCCTAAGCTGAAGGAGACTTACTGCAGGTACAAATCAGTGAGGAACTTGTCCTTTTCTTATTCCCTGTCTCAAATTTCCTCCAGGAGGAATACCAGATGACGTTTCTATTTTCCTGACTGAACAGGGATACTGGATATATGATGGGAGTGTAATCCCGCAGAAGCCGAACCCGTTTTTCCTTTGTCTTTTCTTCCACATTTACTCATATTTGATTTTACTTAGTAGTATGCATTTTTAAGTTTACATATCTAGAATAAGTTCTCTCACTGATGTAATACATACCACGTAAGCAGATTTAAAAATTCCATAATAAAATTTATCTCAAATAGGAATAAGAATATTAAATCAAGGAAAATATTAAATGTTGTACTTTGTATTTAAAAACATGAAACCACAGTAAGTCCTTCTGGAATTGAATACATGGAGTATAAATAATAACTTAAATCAAGATAGGCATCATATGATAGGTAAACACATTTTCCTTTCTCCTAAAAATTCTTTTTTGGGGCACATATTGAGAAGAAAATATGATTATGCTTTTAGAGTAGATATTTCTTATAGTATTTGTTCGCTAGAATTCAAGCTTCACATTTTGATTTTTTAGGACTTGTCACAATGTACTTAGTACCAAGTATTGTATTTCCTGATTATGCTTTTTTTTAATGCCTATTTATTTATTTGTGGGGGCGGGGAGGGTTTGAGGGGCAAAGGTGGGGGGGGGGGTGATCCCAAGCAGGCTCTAGTCTCAGCGCAGAGCCCAAATTGGGTCTTGATAACACAGCCCTGGGATCATGACCTGAGCCAAAATCAAGAGTCAGATGCATAACTGACTGAGCCAGCCAGGCGCCCCATGATTATATTTAAATTATGATAGCTCATTTCTCCATTGAATTTCAAGGAGCGTGATATGATTCACTATGTATACTTATGAGTTGTTATTATCACAGAGGGAAACCATATATATATATATATATATATATATATATATTTATATATAAATAAATAAATATATATATATAAATGAAAACATAATTTTAGACATAAGGAAAAAGCTTAACCTTCATGAACGTTTATCAGTGAAATCTGTGACACACCGAGAGCAAATGAGGAGGAAGATGACATGAGATAAGAGAATGTGCTTACCTAGTATTGTGCATTCTGGTGTATTCCCATATCTAGGGAATTTCTCCATATCAAGAAATAATAGATAAAGGTCTTTAACCCAAGATTTTCTGTAGATGACTGAAAGATTTGTTGAGAGTGATTGAAACCTCAATAAGAATTAGAACTATACATTTTACTACTCATTAAATTAGGCATATAAAAATCATATGTATTTGTATATATATAGATAATATTTTGATGTGGGATTTCTTTTTTTTTTTTTCATTCCCTTGTTTGTGACTGATCCCCATCAGTCTAGATTACCTTACGATGGTATAATATAGAGGGAAAAGGGTATGGGCTCAGGATACAAGCTGTCTGGTTTCAATTCCTGGTTCCATCACCAACCGCATTCTTGGGTGATTTCCTGAATCTCCCCATACTTCAGGAATGTCATTGCCAAACATCACGAATGTAAAATTGATATTGCACACAACCACTTAGCAAGGTGTCTGCTCCAGTCCCTGTATATTACCACATTAATATCGTTATATCTGGAATGTGGAGGACAAAATAGTCAAAGTCAACCCTTTGCACTTTAAAATAGGTTCTTGAAGTCCATTTTATAGATTATATAATTAAAACTGGGCTTTCGGTGGCAAAGGACAAACACTTGAAAGCAGTTTTCTAAATTCCAAAATCTTTCCTTTAAACGTCTGGAACAAAAGCTTGGAGGATTGCACATGAAATTTTTACTATATATTATGAAATAGGAAGGGTGATTTAGGAGCAATTTCCTGCTGAACAGGGATTAGATGCGAGTTCTCCTCCCAGCTAGAGGAAAGCAGAGAAGAGTACATTTCAGGCTTCAAAGTGGAGCCTACTCCCATATTTTTGGTAATTTCAGGAGAGGGAGTATGTTCTCGGCTGCCACATGGGAGGCATGGCTTTATAATGCTTCCCAATTGGGATGACCAGAGGATTTTATGCGAAGGTTTTGTATTTCCATGCAGAAAGAGAGCTTGGATTACGTCTTCTGCTACATCCCGAAGCTTGGAGAGACCTGGTGCGGAGAAAATCAAGAAAATGCTTTATGCTCTAATAAAGAACATCTGATTACAATGAAGGTTACTGGATTATATAGGAGGCCTGGGGTTGAGCTAAGGAGCAAAGAGAATGCATAGACATCAAGACCATGCTAGGGGCTCTGGTCATAAGCAAGGATGCTGTCCACCCACCAAAGCCAGATGGGAACACTTACATCAGCTGTGGATACAAAAAGAACCAATGTGGTCATAAAAAATTAACAGGGAGTGTGATCTAGACCATCGGAATGTGAGGATGGTCGTAAAATGCATTCCCCTACCCCCACTGTTGCGATGACCTGTCAGCAAATTCTTGCTCTCAGAAGGCTTCTCGTGGAGGAGGAGGGCAAGAGGCAACCGCACATAAAAGGGCATATCATTAATATCTCTATTAATTAAGCATTTACACCAAAGAGAACGTGTCAACGTGAAGTGACTGAGTTACCTGCAGAAGCCTAGATTACATTTCTTAAAAAATAGACTTTAGCTTATAGAGCAGTTTTAGGTTCACAGCAAAACTGGCGGAAGACAGAGAGATTCCCCCATACAGCCGCTGTGCCCACACATGCAGAGCCTCCAGGATTATCAATAGCCCCTCATCACAGTGGTAGTTTGTTACAATTGATGTACCTACGTTGATACATCCTTATTACCCAGAGCCCATAGATTACCTGAGGGCTCTTATTTTTAATTTTTTTAATGTCTATTTATTTTTGAGAGAGAGAGAGAGAGAGAGAGAGAGAGAGAGAGGCAGTGGGGAAGGGGCAGAGAGAGAAAGGGAGACACAGAATCCCAAGCAGGCTCCAGGCTCTGAGCTGTCAGCACAGAGCCCGAAGTGGGGCTCGAACTCAGGCACATCGAGATCATGGCCTGAGCCGAAATCAGACACTTAACTGACTGAGTCCCCCAGGTGCCCCTACCTGAGGGTTTTTTTTTTTGAGAGTCTTTATTTGCCCTTCACTTTTGAAAGAAAATTTGTAGGGTACAGAATAAAAGATTGGTGTTTTATTTTCACTCATCACTTTAAATATTTCACTCTCTTCTTGCTTGCTGATTTATGAGAAGTCAGATTAATTCTTAACTTTGTTCCTCTTTAGTCAGGTGTTTATGCTCTATGCTTTCTTTCAAGATTTTTTTTATCTTTCCTTTTCTGTAGTTTGGAAATGATATCCCTGGATGTGATTTTTTTTTTTCCTCCATGGAATCCGCTGAACTTTCTTGATCTATAGTTGGGTGTTTGATATTAATTTGGATAAATTCTCAGTCATTGTGTCAAATATTGTTTCTGTTCATTTACTTTTCTTCTCTTCCTCCTTCGGATATTCCTATTACATGTATATTACACCTTTTGTGGTTGTCCCACAATTCACGGATACTCTGTTTCTCTTTTTTCAGTTTTGTTTTTTTTTTTCTTTTTGCTTCTCAATTCTGGAAGTTTCTATCGTGATATCCTAAAGTGCAGAAATTCCTTCCTCAGCTTTGTCCAATCTACTAATAAGCCCATCAAAGGCATCCTTCATTTCTCTTGCAGTGTTTTTGCTCTCTAGAATTTCTTTTTGGTTCTTATGATTTCCATCTCTCTATATCACCCATCTGTCTTGCGTGCTGTCTACTTTATCCTTTAGAGCCCTTAGCATTTTAATAATAATTGTTTTAAATTCCTAGTCTGATAATTCCAATATCCCAGACATGTCTGCTTCTCATGTTTACCCTGTTGTTCTAACGTGTGTTTTGCCTTGTAGAATGTAGAGTGTCTTATATCGTATATACATATATATGCGTGCATATATACATATATATGCGTGCATATATACATATATATGCGTGCATATATACATATATATGCGTGCATATATACATATATATGCGTGCATATATACATATATATGCACCTATATGTATAATGCACGCATATATATGTATATATACACATATATATTGTAGGCAGTTGTGCTGAGTAGAAGAAGCTGCTGTAAAATCAGCCATTAGTAATGTGGGGGAGCCAGTTGGGGGAGGGGCAGCATTCCATAGTCTTTTGAGTAAGTCTCAGTCTTTTATCTGCTTCCGGTAAGCTTCACCATGTGTTTCTCAGTTACTCACTGGCTCCTCACCCTCCTCAGGTGGGACAGGACAGCTAGAGTGGGCTGGAATCGGGTACTTCCCTCCCCCCCAGGTCAGTTCGACTCTGATATATGCCAGTAGGTGAGGCTGGGGTTAAATAGTTTCTCCTGAGGGCAGACCTTGTTAGGGCGAACAGCATGTTCTGGTGTATTTCAAAATGGTTTCCTTCTCAGCTCTTGCTGAAAGTGAAAGGATTTTTCTCTCAGATATTTACTGTCAGAACCTGGTAGAGCTCTGGCAGGCACAGCTCAGGAAAGTGTGGGGTCCTCCCAATGACTGCGTCCCCCGGGAGTTTTTATCTTTCAGGCTTGTCCACACTGACACACAATTCATTCATTGCAGCTTTTCATACCCTGGCACTGGCTCCACAGAGGTGTCAGCCCCTGGGCTCCTGCTCCGGTAAGTTGTGTTTCTCTATATTCACCTGTCAGTGAGTTTGGTGACCGCCGTTTGCCCCGTGACCTCGGTTCTCCTAGGGAACCTAAGGACGGTTGTTGACTTTTCAGTTTGTTCAGGTTCTCACTTGTTAGGACAGAGTGGCACCTTCCACGCCTGTTATATGTAGAATAGGAATCGGCAAGTCTGGGTTACAGTTTTAAAAGGAGGCTCAGAGAACAAGTTGACGGCAGCAGGGAGAAAAACAGCAAGTTATGTGTGGTGCCTAAAGGGGATGTCTCTCAATCGGATGGGGACCCCCAAATGTGGGGCGACAATTGGGTGGAAGCTGGGGCATGGGAGGTGAAAGAATTCACCTGAAGCAAAACAAAGGTGATAGAAGTTTACTGAATGCACCGTAAGGGAGCTGTGGGCAGGACCACAGGGGAGAGGCTGTCTGCAGGGAGGCTGTGGGAGGGGACTGCTCTTGAGGAGGGAAAGTGCAGAGGCTGGCGACATATGCAGTTTTCTCTTTTTGGGTAAGTGGGCCTGGTTGTAAGTAGCCCATTGGTTAGTTAGAGCCTATGGGTATTTTGAGGTGGGTCGCCTGACGGGCCTGTCTGTATTCAGCCAAGTGGTTGCTTTGAGCCCTTTCTACATACATTCTATTGTACAAGCCTATTTGCCTGAAAGGGACCTCACATTATGTTTTTGTACATCTGAATCATTATGGATAAATACCAAACTTGCTATAAATGAAGCAAACTTACACACACTCTATAACACATACCTGTGAACCGTAATCACTAACACATGACTGTGTGAGGGAGCGCACAGGACTCCTCTTCCAGGCTCCTACTGCTCCTCTTCTGTCTGCATAGCTGGGTTTTGCAGCAATTCTCACTCCAGCCCCCTTCTCATGACCCAGCCTGTGTTAGGGCGGAGCAATCACTTCATTTCAAAACCTTTCCTTCTGAATTCTTAGTCCTCACCTTTGCAAACACGTGCCCTTCTCTGCCTGCATGGTGTTTACATTTGCATTGTTTCTCTCAGTTATGTTCTCTCCTCCTTATTCTTTAGCCACGGTGATGGTTTCTGTGAGTTTCTGTGTTCTGTAGTTGTGTATCCAAAGCAAACATCCTTTCATTTTTTAATGTTTACTTACTTATTTTGAAAGAGAGAATGAGCAGGTCTGCGCTTGAGCAGGGGAGGGGCAAAGAGAGATGGAGAGAGAATCACAAGCAGGATCCATGCTCAGCACAGAGCCTGACCTGAGGCTTGATCTCACAAACAGTGAAATTATGACCTGAGCCAAGATCAAGAGTCCCATGCTTAACCGACTGAGCCACCCAGATGCCCCTAAAGTGAACATCCTTAATCCCATACCTCACTCCTGTGTTTCTGTAATTGTCCAGCTATACAATCTACCTTCTGGACGATGTGTCAGCGAGAGGGTCCTTGTACATTGCCATTGGCAGGATGAGTTGCTTTGTGCTGAGAATTGAGCAGAAGGGTGAATCCTCAGTACCTAATTGGATATCACTTCCTATTGAAACATTACTGTTCCCTTGCCAGCAGCAGCTGCGATTTGTTAGCCCCCGAATATTTGCCATCTAATAGTGTATAGACAGCAAGAGTTCTGTATACTCCCGACTAAAGATCTAACATAAAAATGATGATGCGTTTTTTTATGTAGATTGAGAGTACTATTTCATGGTGTGCATTCTTTAAAGCAAACTAAATATATTATTTCACAACCAAAAATCGATTGCTTGTTAGTGTGTTCAATTTTCAATAGTTTTGAGTGCATTTGGAAGGTATGAACTGTAAGTTACTGAAGAAGTTGATTTTCCTTGTTGAGGAAAGCTAATCACAAAGGAACCAAACTCAAGTTTCAACACACCAATTTTGATTACCTTTCTACAAGCAGTTAGAATGTTATTTTCAAAGCTGCAGAGCAATTAATGGCTAGAACTGCAGGAAGTATTTAATTGAGTATTGATTTAAGGCCAAGCTGTTGTTTGGCTGAGGCATTGCATTATAATTAATGGACCTTAACCAGAGTTTAATTTTTCTACACTATACCTGATTTTCAAGCATTATAATAGCAACCCTCAAACAATCTATAGAGGGAGTTTTGAATTTTTCCTCTTTTTTTAAAGTTTTGACTGCATTAAAAAAATATTTAAATGTTTTATTTATTCTTGAGAGAAAGAGAGACAGAACATGAGTGAGGGAGGGGCACAGCAAGAGAGGGACACCGAATCCCAAGCAGACTCCAGGCTCTGGGCTGTCAGCACAGAGTCCGACGTGGGGCTCAAACTCACAAACCGTGAGGTCATGACCTGAGCGAAAGTCGGATGCTCAACCGACTGAGCCACCCAGGCGCCCCTTGAGTGCATTTTTAACATACCCAGAAGACTTCTGGCTTTTGATAATAACTTGGAAGTCTATGGCATTTGTAATATACTTAAGATTAAATTCTCCCATTGACATATTGCCAAGTAGTCAATAAGTTCATTCATACAAACTTAATGCATGGAAGACAATGTTATTGGTGGAATGATTTACTGAAGAGGACTAGGCTTTCAACTTCCCTGGAGTTCTGTAGACAAAGAACAGCTTTCTAGTTGTTTGGGATAGTGCTGAATGCTTACTTGAAGGGCAGAGGATGGGGTAAAAATTCCTTTCCAGGGCTCATCCATAATAACATCCAGTGATCAGTCCCTATAGAATGACAGAAATGTATGAATTCGTAATTTAAAAAAATTTTTTTTTTCAACGTTTATTTATTTTTGGGACAGAGAGAGACAGAGAATGAACGGGGGAGGGGCAGAGAGAGAGAGAGAGGGAGACACAGAATCGGAAACAGGCTCCAGGCCCTGAGCCATCAGCCCAGAGCCTGATGCGGGGCTCGAACTCACAGACCGCGAGATCGTGACCTGGCTGAAGTCGGACGCTTAACTGACTGCGCCACCCAGGCGCCCCTGAATTTGTAATTTTAAAAGTAGCCATCTGGTCACTTTCTGAATTGGCATATGACTTAAAATCTAGCCTTGTTATATTTAAGATGATAACTTGAATTGTTATCAGTTTAAATACGTATCCAACGTAGACCATGTCATTGGGATCTGTAGGTATACATAGATGAACAAAACAGGAGTGGCCCTCTGTCATGTGACAGCCTATTTTGGACACCAACATTGCAGAAATAACTACACCATATGGTGATATGTAATACATACTGTAAGAAGGAATGGCTTGCTCATTAAATCTGTTTCAAAAAAAAAAAAACTTCCTAAAATTATCAGCCATCTCCTTTTCTTTGTCCTACTTACGAGTCCTTACCTTTCCCTCCAGTCACTGTTACAGCTAACTCCCCTTAATTTCCAGTCTTATCAACATTACCCAACAGTTGCTGCAAAGAATTCCGCAGTGTAAAAAAGTTTGTCTCTTCAATCTCATCTTGCTATCTTAACGTATGAGCCTCGCTGTTTGTTTCTGCTGTGGTGTGGGGATTTGTTGTAATCCCAGCGGCAATTTCAAGTCTGGCAACTGCTTCTCCCTTTCTGAAGTGTGGAACAGCGACTTTGTGTCAGCTCCCCCGAGAACGAACACATTGGGGGGAAAAAGCAATGGAACACTTACAGGAATGGTTATCCTGGCTGCATTTTAAAACACTTCAATGGATTCAAGACTCCAGTACGTTTTAACGATCGTGTAGCCCAGAGCATAATTGGTTGATCTATCAGAAAAGTAGGTGTTTCAGGATTAACCATGCGGATTTTAGCTACGAGTCACTGAGTGACCTTTAATTTATTCTGCACCTTCAAAATTAAGTGGTGTGAAGAAAAGCAAGGAGGAAGGTCGTAGATTTAGTTCCATTTCAGATCAACCAACTCACCTGCTGGTAAAACAGCATAAAAATTTAGCACATTTATAACTATTTTCATTTTGGTTGCTCATCAGTAAATGTTAGGGGGTGGAACTGTGTGGGATGTGTATGTACTGATGAAAAGGGTCATTCTTATCTTTTTGTGACTGTATTGTCTATATAACCAAGTCTGCATGTCATTTAACATTTGCAGAATTGTCAGCTCACTTAAAGAATTTTTCCTCTTTACACCCTGATATTTATTCACTTGGACTTTATTTGACATAGATGACGACAATTCAAAACATTTTTGAGTATGTGTGTTTGTACGCCTTAACTTGGTCCTCCAGCAATGCTATGGGAAAGCTCTTTCCTTAAATACTCATTATTAACATACTGGTTACAATAGAATTGTGCCTCTTATTTTTGTATTGAAATGTTTTCAAAGAAATACAAACGACTCTAACTGTATTGTCGAAGCAGAGGAATTCTGGACTCTGTTCTGTCTGACTGAGTTAGAGAATGGGAAGCCAAGACCCAATGAGCTGATGAGAAAGTGGCTTCATCTTAGAAAGGACGTGGGCATCTGGGCCGGAAAGTGCTTGTGAATTACATAGTTACAGTTCAGGGCACAACTAGGGTAAATTGGGAAAGGACAGGCGTCTTGTTCAATGAATGAATATATGAGTGAGTGAATGAGTGACACAATTAAAGAATAGCCAGTACTGTTGTTGGCCGCTATGGTTAAGTTGTATTTTCTGTTACCCACCTGTGTTTTCTCAGTTCCTATAGCAGACTGGGGAAATGCCATCAAGGAGATCCATCTAAAGGACAATAGCGATGAATGATATCAAAATGAGTGTTTGACCCCTTATGGTGGAGGCCCTAGAAGTGGAAACCCAAGCTGCATCCCTTCCCTGCCCAGGGTTCTATACAGATTGGGGGAAAAAAAAAAAAAGGCATCTGTTACATGAGGGTGGGAAAGACACTGGTCCTTGTCTCACGGATTTGAAAAGAATGAATCTCGTGGATGAGAGTGAGCAAAGCGATAGAGTTTGTTGAGAGAAAGTAGAAAGTTCTCAAGAGTGAGAGGGGTCCTGACTGGGTAGCTGCTGGGGATTTCTGTCCCTGGCTTTTTACTGTGACCTTCTCAGAAAGTTTGTGAGACTCCATGCATGGCACCTAACCCTGGCAGGTCTGGAACACGTTTATCTTATTCTCTTCTTCCCCAAACTCTGCTGTCACTGCCGCTTCTTCAGCTTCCCACTTGTAGCTTCATCCTGCCTCCCTGAAGGTCCCTTATCTCTCCCTGCTTAATGTAACCCTCTCCCGATTCACATCTACAATATCCCATTTCAGAGCTCAGTATGCTGTTTTTTGTTTTCGTTGTTGTTTTTTGCTATATAAACCACAGGTAAGTAACATTAGCCCACTATCCCTCAATTTCCTCCTCTTAAAAAGAGGATAATAATTGTCCCTGAGTCCTAGGGAAGGCTTGAATATTAAATGGGGTGATTTATGGGAACTATTTACAATAGTTCTTGACAAATGTGAAGAACTGTCTAGTTACCAGCAATTATCATCATTATTTCATGTGTGGAATTTTGAATGTTTCGTCCATTCCCTTCTGTAGACTTTTGAATTACTTTTCTGAAAATGATGTTCCCCATTTGCATGTCTGATCAAGAGTGTTGTTGTCCATTGTCCATGTTACTCTGACAGTCACACTGATCTGACAGTCACACATTGCTGCTCTCAGGCAATCCAGCTCTCATGTCATTCCTCCTTTCCTTGGGTGGTCCCTGTCTTTTTCCCTCTCTGAAATTTCTAACTAAAGGAAAGGATATCTTTATTCCCACGAGTCTTAGGGCAGGCCTGACTTTCTCAGTTTCTTACAGTGCCTTCATATTAAAACAATACTTATTAGTCTTTCCCTTTCTCTTGTAGATGTCTCTCAAGATCCCCGGGAATTGGTTGGAAAACAGCACATGTGGACCCTTAGAGTTCTGTACTCCCAAATACCTCTCATTCTACTAGTACTAGCCCAGGCCAGACCTCAACCACTGTCTTCCACTTCAGGTACGTTTGCTGATCACTCAGAGCACACTTAAGTTTTAATAGAATGTCTCTCCCAAACCTCTCATACGAAATTCATCATTCTGATACCGTAAGCTGCAGCTATTACTTCCAAAAATCTCTTTTTAATTTATCTAATGTTGCTATTCCTATATAGAAAGGAGGCAGAGCAGAGACGTGGGCAGGTTAAAAACTCGGGTGGACACATGGATATAACAGCTATTGCAAATGCAGAAAGCTGGGAGCCTTGAATTGCCAAACTGAAGCACACTGCTTTGACTCTGTTGTGTCACAAATATGCATAATAATATTAAGGGAAACAACTTGAAGACCTACGGAGATGTTTTACATGGTAGCTTTGGTCAACTGAATGCCAATTCCACTGACCCTTGAGGTTGGAAATGGTTTAGGGGAATAGCACACTAAGAAGAA
The DNA here is from genome assembly GCF_016509475.1 of Prionailurus bengalensis. Lineage (NCBI taxonomy): Eukaryota > Metazoa > Chordata > Mammalia > Carnivora > Felidae > Prionailurus > Prionailurus bengalensis. Next base: position 88,170,699 of record NC_057344.1, read on the forward strand.
ATTATAATGATTTCCCTTTCAACATGTATTTAGTTTCTCTATGGAAGACGTGCTTTGGACTATTTATGAGTCATTTTGGAAGATGCTGAGTGTAAATCTGGTTAGTGACCAAACAGGAAAAAATGTTTATTATTTTAATAATAAAAATACAGTGGCGTAGATTAAGAGAACAATTCATTACTCCATCCATGAGAGATTTCAGGAAAAAATTGCCATCGATTCAACAGAATTAATTTGAGCATCGTTATGAGTATGCAAAAGTATGTGAAAGAATGCAATTCATAGAGGTGGAAATGTTAAAAAAAAAAAAAAAAAAAAAGCAAAAGCCATGCTCTGAAACTACAATATTTCTCATTCTTAAAAGGGATACGAGAATATGAAATAAAGCGATAACTTTGAAAGCAGATGTACAACACCGTGCCGTTCCGTTGTTATAAATCATAACAATGCTCCACAATGTAAATGTTGAAGATACTTTTATTGAATTACTGTGACAATAATAACGGCCCATGAAAGAAAGGCATCCATATGTATGCTAATTAAGAAAAAGCAACACACTGTAACTACTGCACAAATCATAAAATATTCAGTTCATGTTTGCTGAGAATCCAAAGAGGTTCTGTTTTAACTTTATAGGTGCAATTTGGCTGGAAAAGAGGTGTATGTGAAGCAGATTGCTAAACGCTCTTTTACTGTTACTCGCTGTTTAACAAGGTGCTCCAGTATGATGAGAGGGAAGGACAACTTGGACTTGAAATACTCTTTTAAATCACTTTGATGAGTTTGAAGAAGGATATTGACTCAAAAGGAAGTATCTGTGCTTTGCAAATCACTTTGATGGGCTTAAGTCTATTGGGTAGCTATTGACCAAGGTGATATGGTTAAATAGTTGGAATTGTTGGCCATAAGTTTGGTAGTACTTACTTTTTATCTGCATGTTAAACTCAGAGCTAAAGACTATAATGAGACCCATAACTCATTTCTTAAGTGGCCTTAAATGTACCCTACCGAATTGTCATTGTTCTTTCTATATCTGGGCTTCAGGGTACTTAACTACAGAAGACTGAAAAATGTCATTTCTTCCGTCAGATCTGAGAGTTAATTGAAATGATCTGACGAAATGCACTGGATATTTCCTCATTTGTTGTTTTATTTCTCCTTTATAATGCAGTATTTCTAGCCTTTGAACCAGACTTGAGTTGTACAATTTTTGGATCCTGGACTTATATTTTCTAGGGAGCATGGTTTTTTGTTTTTGTTTGTTTTTGTTTTTAACCATTGTTGTGTTTTTTACATTTTTTAAAATTTTTCTTTATTTTTGAGAGAGAGAGAGCGAGAGAGAGTGAGAACGGGGGAGGGGCAGAGAGAGTGGGAGACACAGAATCCGAAGCAGGCTCCAGGCTCTGAGCTGTCGACACAGAGCCTGATGCAGGGCTTGAACCCACGGACTGAGAGATCTTGACCTGAACGAAGTCAGACACTCAACTGACTGAGTCGCCCAAGTACCCCTTAAGGAGCATGTTTAAATTATTTTGGCTTTTGTGACTTTGTAGATAATAAAATTTTCTCCATAACCTGTTCCCCTTTCTCAATGATCTCACAGGCTCTCTCTTCCAAGTTGGTAAGGAGATACTGAAAATGGGTTAAAAACCTACGCTCAGAACTGCTATTTTGGGAACTCCACGCCTCTTCACCTGCTGCCAACTCTCTTTGTGTTCCAAGTCCTATAATGATCAGGGCAGTTTTAGCCCTAGTGCTAATGACTCTGTAGACCGATTGCTTTAACTCTCTTTCCTCACTACTACGTGCATCCTAATCCTAGCAAGATTACTAGACTAGGCATGAAATTGCCTACATAGCCTTGAAGGTTTTGCACCAAGCTAGTGCTCTGGCTGAAGAAATTCCTCAGAGGGCACGTTTGCAGGGGCACTTTACTTAAGAGAAGAGCATTTTGTGCCCTACTTATAAATTTGCTATTATAAACCACCAGGGCTGGAAAAGGCATATAGATTCAGCTCAACTTCTGAAAGCACTCAGTCTTACTGAAACCGATTAGAAATGTATTTGGAGTCCAGAATACAAACATTTCTTTACTTGTCCCCTCAGGTTATACTTAGTTGGTGTAGAGACTACTTTGAATCAGTGCTGGAAGTTATTTTCTTTTGAATCCTTCCTTGTTCCTTTTTATGTCTCCTTATCCCAAGTGTCAGTTTCATCTTTCTCATTCCTTTTATAATGAAACAGACTTATCTCATCTTAGCATTTTCCCTGGCGTCAGCATCAGAAATCCCATTATTATTATTTTTTTAATGTTTATTTACTTTTGAGAGAGAGAGACAGACATGAACAGGGGAGGGGCAGAGAGAGAGAGAGAGGGAGACACAGAATCCAAAGCAGGTTCTCGGCTCTGAGCTGTCGGCACAGAGCCTGACATGGGGCTTGAACTCACAAACTGTGAGATTATGACCTGAGCCCAAGTCAGACGCTTAACCGACTGAGCCACTCAGGCCCTCCATCAGAAATCCCATTTCGGGGGCGCCTGGGTGGCGCAGTTGGTTAAGCGTCCGACTTCAGCCAGGTCACGATCTCGCAGTCCGTGAGTTCGAGCCCCGCGTCGGGCTCTGGGCTGATGGCTCAGAGCCTGGAGCCTGTTTCCGATTCTGTGTCTCCCTCTCTCTCTGCCCCTCCCCCGTTCATGCTCTGTCTCTCTCTGTCCCAAAAATAAATACACGTTGAAAAAAAAAATCCCATTTTGCTCTGGACGTCACATTCTTCAGACTGGAATTTTAATCCTGTGGTGGCTTCGAAGTGTGTCACCTCAGCAAGGGTAGTAGTGGGGCGGGGAATACTTCACATTCTGTCAAGTCCTTCTTTATTTAGCTTCTGACTCCTGGGGAGGTTATATGTACTTAGCTCCTACTCTCTGTAGCACACCTGTAGTGCCAAGTATAAAATAAATGGACAAGGGTTTCAGTTTGTCTCATGGGTTTCAGCTCATGCTTGTGAGTACCAGCTTGCTTTTTTCCTCTACCACGGTATGTCTATTTTTCCTTCCAACTACTTGCCCTGTGGGCTTCAAGCTCCAGACTCCAATGTGGACACAAGCACTTAATCAGCACTTCAAATTCCATAAGGCCAAATCCTTGTGATAATTGCTTAATAGTAATCTATTTTTATATCCATATCTATATATCCACCCTAGTGGCTTTGCACCTCTAATAAAATCCTGACGTATTAATTTTGTATTGGAAATAGTTCTAGGAGACCAGAATTTTAAGAATGATTACTCCAAAATGGTTCTGCATTTTCTTGAATTGGTTCTTTGATCTGATAGACCTAAAGGTATTAGTGACTCTATTTCCAGCAGTTAAGAGAGTACAGATAGGCTGTGCCATGCCATGGTAAAATGGTTGCATGAACGATCACCTTTAGATATCTGTAATTAAGCAACTCTAGAAGGCAAATCTCTGGATGACTAAGGATTAGCTGTCAGAAAAGCTTTTACTAACAAAAAGAGTGTAATGGTATTGTTTGGTTGATTGTAACTCTCCTGGGGAACCTGGGAAAAATACATGATGAGCACAGGGCTTGAAATTCCAGGGTCCAAGTCTGCACTAGGGACTGAAAGCTGCTTTGACTTCCAAAACAAAACAAAACAACAAGCAAAAACCAAAAACCAACCAAACAAAAAAATCCTCATATCCTGTAGTCACAATACTGAGTTCCTGGAAGTCAAACCTAAAAGCTAACCTAGGGTGACTGAATTACAGTGCAAATGATTTCCGAAACTCCTTGGATCTCTTTTGTTAAAGTTAAGGTGTTGATTGCGAAGGAAAGGGACTGTGAAAACGGGGATAGGGACATGAAGATGGGTTCTGATGATGCCAGAGTCTTAAACTCCTAAGTTTTGCCAGTTGGAGTGCCCCTGTCTAAAGAACCTGCAAAAGCTTCCCCTGAGTTGGTTGTTGACTTGCAAGGCACTCTGATCCTTCTCAGGACGTGCTCGGCAACCTTTCCTCTGGATCCTCCAGATCCTCTGGATCTGTAGTCAGACTCCCATCCCGGCAGGCCCTAAATGAGTATGGCAGAAGTGTGACTGGTCTGACTCGTGAGGCGGTACAATACAGACCAAGGGAGCTTCATGATTTCTCCAATTTACAGTGAAAGAAATCTGGGGAGTATGTGTGGGAAAGGAAATTTAGGGCATATGATCAAAGTAGAAGAAACATGAAATTAGATCAGGATGAATTTGCAGATATAAGCATAGTAAGCAAAAATCCCCAATTCAATGTTTTAGCTTGAGGGGCGAGGAATTGCTCTAACACCTTGCTTAGCTGGTTGGCTAAAACACGGATTCGGAGGTCGCCTACGCTAAATGACATTGGAAGGCCAGAATCTGCATGGTACATTGGAGAGAAAGGTGTCTGAAGCCTTGGGGATATTGGAATGTTAGAACAGAATTATCACGTAAGACCTGCTCACCACCCTGGGAGGATCCAGAGGACTTTCCTTTCCATGTAACTTTGATAAATATATTTTTAAAGAGCTCTGTGATGGCTCTTTTCTGGAGGCCAGAAATAACAGTGGGAACTCCTGCCAACAAACTGGGATCCTGAAATATAATGAGGACGACAGGATTCCGAGGTGGCAGGGAATAAGCAGAGGCACTTAGTTAGACAGCAGAGCCAAAGCCATCACCAGGAACTTCTGACTCACAGAGCTGTTTGGCATTGGCTGATTGCTCATGGCGTTCCCTAGAACTAAAACAGAGTTAATCCTTCTTATTTTCAGATTCTATTTGGTAAAATATTTTTCTAACCTCAAAAGCAATACTAACAGTAATTCATGGATACATGCATGTGCAGAGTGGCAAAAAAATTTGAATCACCTGACGCTCCCATGCCTGCTGAGGTCGAACAGTGCAACCCTTTGCTGTTTTGTTCAGGCATGAGTTACGATGCTTTTGGCCACGAGCTCAGTGTTAATGAATAAACGATATATATTAAATAAGGTATCTTTAACCAGAAACATATAAAATAAGGCTTTATACTGACTGCCTGTTGAAAGTGTAACCAGAGGCTGACAAGAATCTAACTCTGTATTTTCCTTAGGAGCAGTGGTTCAGTGTTTGCTCATTCAGTGTCTGTGGTGACTTTATAGAACATAACTATGAATAATGGAATCAACTATATATAGTAATGAAGTCTTATTTTAAATGAGCAGAAAAGCTCTAAATCTGGTGAATTTGATTCATGAAAACAGGGTTGCAGCCTCTTAATTCTTTCCCATACTTGAGCTAGTTTACAGACCTAGAATCCTTCGAATAAAGGGAAGATTGGGTCTATTTGAGGAAAGATCTTGCTACACTGTCACAAAGTATAATGTCAATCACCCTCCCAGCCCTCCTCAGTGGTACCTGCAGTCATTGACCAGGGTTTTTGTGCATGTTTATGGATACTGGATACGGTATCTGAAGTCACATTAATTCCTAGAAATCCAAAGTGTCACTGTGGTCCACTGGTCAGAGGAGGAGCTTATGGACATTAGGTGATCAATGGATTTTCGTTTAGGTTCTCATACGGTGGGCCGAGTGGGTCTCCAAACCTACCCTGTGGTCATTTTATCCAGTCCTGAAATGTGTGATTGGAATAGATGACATCCTCAGAGACTGGATCCTGCTCTGTGAAGTGAGAGAATTCACAGGATCTGTCTCTATCTACAAAAATAGCAAACCACATTCCTGGGAGGATTACAGACATTAGCAGCACCACTGAGGACTTGAAAGTTGTAGCAGTTGTGGTTTAACTGCTACCTGGTAGACAGCTGCTGATCTGCACACAAACTGCAAGAAGTCGGGTAATTGTAGCTGGCTAGGCAAGGAGCAGACTTCCGCTCTCCTGCTGCAGGGCTCTATGAACTCTCCAGTCTTATGATCTTTGCCCCATGGATTTTGATCAGCTTCCTCCCACAGAATAATCTGTTCTTCTATGACGCTGATTATATGATTCTGCTGCGGCCCGGTGTGCGGGAAGCAGCGACTACTCCAGACGTTGGTAAGATCATTGAATGCTGGATGGTGAGAAACAAATCCCACAAACATGAAGTGGTCTACTAGCGTGGTTGATTTCTAGGTATCCAGTTGCGTGGGGGCCATACAATGGGAAGCACAAGTCCCTGCATGTGACCCGTTCAACCACTAAGAAGGGATAATACTCAGAGAGGAATTTCTGGATTTCAAACACAATATACAATTCACTGGTGTATGTCACTCTGACCCATTCATTGAGTGACCCAGTGAGTTGCCATTTTGAGTGATGCCCAGACAAGACAATACCCCACAACAGGTCCAACGGCTGTGCAAGCCACTCTGCCACGTGGACCATTTGAATCAGCAAATCTGATGATGCTTGAAGTGTCCATGACAGGTAGGGAGGCTATTTGGTTGGCTAAAAGTGACCTACAACACAGCACTTAGGATTTTGGAGCAAAGCCAGGTCATTTGCTGTAAAAACAAAACAAAACAAAAGTCTATAGTCTTTAAGAACAGCTTCTGGCTTGCTACTGGACCTTAGAAGAAACAGAGCACCTGACCATGACCTGCTAAGTTATCATGTGACCTAAGCTGCCCTTTATGAACTGGCTGTTCATACCATATGGATGGTATGGCACACCATCCATGAAGTCAGCCGTGCACATGAGGACACCATAATAAAATGTAACCAAGTCTTGGAGGCACAAGAAAGTTGCATGAGAAAGTTGACCAAGGGGCCCTTACTTCTGACAGATTGTCTTCTCTTTCTCATCTTATATTTAAGCCTTCTTGCGGAGTTTTCTATGATCGGTTAGTTGCCTGAGGAAGGAAAATGCACAAACTATCCACACATGCCTACAGCACTGCCACCCCACTTTGGAAAGGCCTCCACCGAGAGTGGTAAAGGGAAACTCTTCCAGTGGGTAGGACTTCAGGGGTTTTTACCTAGTGGTTTATTTAGTTTGAAAGAAGAGATGGCCAAATAGTATGGACTGACAGCAAATCATAGACTGTGGCTAATTTTTTAGCCATTTGGTTGAATGGGCATAGAATGGAGACGTTTGTGTCCTATGTGAACATTTCTCAAATGGTGACCTCAACAGAAGGATTTTAATAATCAGGATGGAAAGATTTATTTGGTGGATACTAGTCAGCCTCCTACCCTGTTGTCTAATGGGCTCATAAACAAAGTGGCCATGGTGGCAGTGTAAAGGTTATGTATGTTTTTCTATTCACCAAGGCCAGTGTGACTGCAGTCACTGAGTGTTCAATCTGTCAGCAAATGAGATCAACACTGAACCCTGATATGTCCCCATTCCCCTGGGGTGTCAACAAGCTATATGTTGGCAGATTGATTGCTCAGGACTGCTTGCATAATAGATGGGGAGGTGTTTTGTTCTTACTGGAATAGACACTTTGGATATGGTTTCGCTTTAGATGTCCTCAGTGTTTCTGCCAAAACTACCATCTGTAGAATTATAGAACATCTTGTTACTACTTTCCATGTTTTGTTTTGTTTTGTTTTGTTTTAATGATAAATTAGGTGTCCTATAGCTTAGCTTCTGGCTCTGATAAAGCTATCAGCTTCCTATTAATCGCTTACCACTAAAATCTCCCTTGTTCTTAAGAGGTCCCTTAGTCTTAAATCTTCCCATACTCTGTAAAATCACATCCTTTGGAGAGACCCTCAATGTGCTCTATTCTCATGTCCTACCTCTTCCCTGTGCAAAACTCAAAGCCACTGTTCTAGAGCTGGGACAGTGACCTACTTTTCTTGGTGTGATCTTCTTTGTTATGGGCAGGACACTGGACAGGGTTTGTAATTTCTAGTTTTGGGGGCGTGCCTCTCCTAGTTTGGAGGCCTTACTTATCAAATGAGCTGGGTTAAGGATGATGGAGACCCCAGTAATCTCAGCCTGTTGTGTCTGAGCTAGAGCCAGAGCCCTAGGAGTATAGGCTGGGGGGGGGGGGGTGGGAAATACTAGGCTTACCCCTCGTGGGGAGATACACAGTCCTTGAGCTCAGGAACAAGGGTGCACTCTCTTTTTGGTCACACCCCGTTGGAGTGGATCTTCCATTAGCTGAGCTGTAATGGGGATAAGATCATGGCTGTGGTGCCACAGACTTGAGGTTCTTACTAAGAGGTAATAGATTTTCTTGAATAAAGATTTCTTCATTCGATTTATGTCTTTAGGACACTTTCTGAGACTTAACTATTTTTTTTTAATATTTTTAAAAAATGTTTATTTTCTTTGAGACAGAGAGACAGAGCATGAGTGGGGGAGGGGCAGAGAGAGAAGGAGACACAGATCGAAGCAGGTTCCAGGCTCTGAGCTGTCAGCACAGAGCTCAACGCGGGGCTCAAACTTACAAACTGTGAGATCATGACCTGAGCCGAAGTCGGACACCTGACCAACTGAGCCACCCAGGCGCCCCTTAACTATGTTAGTTAGTTAGTTAGTTAGTTAGTTAGTTAGTTAGTTAGTTAGTTACCATTATTGTTACTTTTCCTGGGAAGCCAGTCTGTGGAGCTCCTCATACCAGCTTTCTGGACATGTATCTCCAGTTTAGCTTGCTTTTGATAGCACCCGGGATATCCTATCTTGTTAGGCAGAGGTGTCACTTTGTTCTTATCTGTATTTGGAGATTAAATATTGTTTAATGAGATGTGTAAGCTTGGCCACTTGGAAAGCAGTTGACTATGGCTGCTTTGCATTGTGTCACTTTTGGCGAGGCTGAACTACATTTCCCAGAACTCCCTTTCCTTCACGTTTCTGATTAGGGTGGGCCACATGAGGGATTCTTCTGGGGCATTAGGAGGGCAGAAATATAGCAACAGCCATTTGGTATTTATTTGCAGATTCACCTCATGGTTGTGAGATCCCAGCTAGACCTGCAGCTGTTCCGCCTTTCTCTGGAAGGTAATTCAGCCTCGCTGGCTCCTAGGTCCCAGCTTCTGTAGCTCTACCAAGTTCCAAGGCAACGGCTCACAGGTTTTTCTTTGCCTTCGTGGGCTCCAGCTCATGTTTGTGGGTTCCAGTGTTTTCTTGCTCTCCCTTACGCATACACAGGACCAAGTCCTGTGGTGACCAAGATGCTCTTTCATTGGGACTTAGAGCATCTGTGACCTAGGATGGTGGGGGTGGGGGAGTGGGGGGCTAGATGAGTGATTAAAAAAAAGAAAAAAAAAAGAAACAAACAAACAAACAAAACCCTCTGGGACCTGTGGTCCTAGATATGCTTGGATTGTTGCAGACTTTTCTACAGAAACATGCAATGAGTAAGAATTTTGGCTTTCACTGGCTTTTAACTTTGAGACCTTGGGAAGGTTACCTAACTACCTTGTGTCTCAGTTTTCTTGGAACTCATACACGTTTCATAAAGATCGCAAAGCTCATGATAATTATCATTATTATTTGCCACCTCCTCCAGCCTTTCGCTCACCTTCCACACAGGGAAGTTTGGGAATAAGCTGAATAGACCGTCAGGCAGGCCCTCCCAGCCTGTTCACGTTGCAGCTGTCGGGGTCCCACTGTCACGGAGTGCCGGCCTGCTACAGCAACCGTGTTTCAATTCTGGTTTCTGTAGTTTCCATATCTTGTCCTGGTTTTTTTGGTCCAATATTCAAACTCTTTGCTGAGAGCCATAGTAATTTTTTCTCCTAGAGGAAATAGTGTTTTTCTACCATGTAGCCTTTCTTGTTGGCCTTCTGAGGGTTTGGGGCCTCTGGGACTCTTTAGAACCCCGCTTTCACAGGTGTATTGCGCCCTCTGCTGGTGGGATTTATTATGCTAGCAAGAGCTGCGGACTGAGATCTTGCTGGGTGCCTGGCACAGTGCAGGATTTGTGCACACATTACATCATTTACCTTTCGCCTAGCTCTATCAGCTCTATCAGTTCCATCAGCTCTATCAGTTCCATCTTACAGACAAGGAAACTAAGGCTCAGAGGGGGCTACTTCACCGTCATACAGCTGGTAAGCCAGTAGTGGACCCAGTTAGTCTGTCTCTAGAAACTGTGCACTTCATCACTGTTCTGTAGGAAGAGCCGCTTTGGGCTCTACTGGGTTTGGAGTAGAAATCTCTCCTACCTGCTCACAAATATACGTTGAAGTTCTATTCCATGTGTGGCATTCCCGAGGGAACTTAAACTCCCACAATCAGCCAAAAGTACCTACCTCATGGGATTTTCATGAGGAGTCAAGGACATATTTTAATGTACACAATCTGGCATTATATCTGACACGTGGTAGACCCTCAGCCAATATTACTTATTTTACCTTCTTCCAGATCTTTCTAGTTTCTTTCCACTTCTGCCTAGCTGTGGGAAAATTTCCTATAGCCTTAGAGCTTCTTTCTGAAGGACTAAAAACGTTTTAATCCCCTTTTATCACACAATCCTAACTTCAGGATTTGAGTCCCATCCTCAGTTTTAACATCCCGGTGGGTTTTAGTTTCCCCACTCCCATTCTCATCATAAGACTTACAGGCCTTAGGGCGCCTGGGTGGCTCAGTTGGTTGAGCATCCAACTTCGGCTCAGGTCACGATCTCGCGGTTTGTGAGTTCGAGCCCCGCATCGGGCTCTGTGCTGACAGCTCAGAGCCTGGAGCCTGCTTCACATTCTGTGTCTCCCTCTCTCTCTCTGCCCCTCCCCTGCTCTTACTCTGTCTCTCTCTCCTTCAAAAATAAATAAACATTAAAAAAATTATTTTTAAAGACTTACAGGCCTTAATGCAACTAAGACTCCTGATAACTTGCCTTGATATTTCAGAGTTAACAAGACAAATACAAGATCAGTCTGCTCGTCATTCATAGCTTCCTACCCTCTAGATTGAATAATGTCAACACTAGCTCATGTTGGTAAATCTCTTAAGTCCAGGTTTCTTTGCGTGCAAACAAGGTGATTCAGGATGCCTGTCATTTAGATAAGTATGTGATGCAGTGTCATTTGGATTAGTCCCTGGGAAGTATGAATCAGCATACCGGCTATCAGATCAAAACATGAATGGCACGCCTGTTATATCAAAATGACTTGCCACATAAGTGTCCATTATTTTTTTTTTAATTTTTTTTAATGTTTATTTATTTTTGAGACAGAGAGAGACAGAGCATGAACGGGGGAGGGGCAGAGAGAGAGGGAGACACAGAATCGGAAACAGGCTCCAGGCTCTGAGCCATCAGCCCAGAGCCCGACGCAGGGCTCGAACTCACGGACCGCGAGATAGTGACCTGGCTGAAGGCCGACGCTTAACCCTGCGCCACCCAGGCGCCCCAAGTGTCCATTATTTTAAGAAAGCGAGGGAGTTTACCTTTGTTTCCACAGCTGAATTTGCTAAAAATGAGTGATACTTCAATAGGCTATGCCTTTGCCATTTTAAACTTTGTTCAAATTCAGGAGGTTGGACCCAAAGATGTCTAAGATTCATTTATTCTAAATTCAAGTGGTTTTCATATTTCAGATCTCACCCTTCATATTTACTAAAGAATAGCCATGACACCCTAGTGGGTGTTTATTAATAAGCCTCAGATATAGGCACTGAAGTTACTGTTTGCATATAACCTGAAAACTATAATAACTTATAAGTGAAATTTATGGTACATCTAGTGACATTTTACAGTGTTTTTATTGCAAGTAAATCGTTCTTAAAAATCTTGCGTTATCAATGTACATTTAGAAAATAGCTCAAACGTAATAGCTTTTATGTAGCTCTTGATAGAAAAGTTGAATTGGTTTGAAATACAATGGAAGATAGAACTATAGATTTCACCAAGGTACTGTAAAGTTATAACGTACACTATATCTGTTTTAAGACGTCACTATGTAATTATGGGTATTTCTGAATAATTTAAGTAGATAAGTTACAATAAACCTTTGAAGAATGTTTCAAATTTGTCCCTCCCTTTGTGGGAGGGTAGTGGGCCTACTTGAGGAAAGCGATCCATGCCACTAATCCAGATCCTCTTTAAAAAAGAACAAACTTCAAAGAATTTGGGGATAATCTTATCAAAAGGATTAAAAGATATACTAGAGGAAATATGATTTGTCTGGAGAATGGAATGGCTCACATAGTTATTACTTTGCTAAAGTGTAGTACAATGGACTGATACAGCTTCCTGCTTACCAGGATTAAATTACTATAATTTCTAAAATGCTCAGGCGTATTAAACCCTTGCCCATCTATTCTTGTGCTTTTTGGCATTTTGTGTCGTAATTGGTATGCAGAGGAAGTCTGCATGTGTCTATTGTATGACCCCCTACACCTGCTGTACCGTCTGTCTCTTTCAACAGATTGCATTAAGGACAATACAAAATACCTCGATTTTTCAATACAAAATCGTCCTTTTGGTGACATGGCACTGCTTTGCTAACTAATAAGTTATTCTGCATCTCAAACCATGTGGCCTAGAAGACAAGAAAGGTCCAAGAACGTTGAGTGCAATGGGGGGACATACAGAAGCGAGATTTGTCTATCATTCTGCTTCTGTGGATTCCAACCTATGGCTATGGATTTAGCTGTACATTTAAAACAATAAATCAAAGACACTGGAATTCGTGTGTGTCAGGGGAAGCCCAGTACACTTTCCTTATACTGGGAAGGTAAGAACTACCAGATAAGGACTTCCCCCTCTCACCGTTTGCTACAGACTATGAGAACATTGTACCCTTCAAAGGCTATTCATTTCCCTCCCAGGACATGGGACCTAATGTTCTGTGGCACATTAATCATGCACCAGCGTGATTTATATGCCTACATGTTAGAATCCCCTTGCTTCAGAGATGAAACAGCAATTGAATACCAAGTTATGTATTTGGGGTAGAAGTACAGATAGACATACATAGTAAAAAACCTTCATATTAATTATCGTGCAACTTAAATACGGATAGCCAGGACCAGGGTGGAGTTTCAAAAAAGAGAGAAAATAAAATAAGGCCCTTAAGCCATTTTGCTTATCTGAGTTTCTTATTCTAGCTATAATTCTCCTTATAAATCAGTACTTTCTAATCTCACTCTCGATGCAATGCTAGAGCTAACTGTGCTGAATAATAATTTTGTCCTCAGGTGGAGAGGAATGAAGGAGGAATAAACAGGCCTTCTAGATAATTGCATCAGCCTCCCCCACCATTGCAGTGCCATGCCAGCATTTCAAGTAATGTCTCTTTTGTCTCGCTGAGAAAAATCATTTCATGATTTATTACACTGGATTAAAGGGTGTATACACTCAGGAGCTAGAACATGACTGAAGGGCAATCAGGCATAAAGGATGTCAAAACACTTGGTATGTTTAAATTTTTCTGAATTTCCTAAGTAAAGTTTTTGGGCTAGGTTTCCAAGAAAACAAGACGATAAAACGGACACAAGTTATGTGAACTCTAAATGATGGCACCTGGCCATCCCCCTATTTTAGAATTAGGAGAAGAAACGGGTTCTGCAGAAGGCTTTCTTTTATTGAGATTTCTGTTTCAGCAAATTACCGTTTGTCAAAATGAATTCAACATGTGACTTCTTTCAATATCATTCTTTGTCAGTGAGATTGAGAGCCACGGTCGTTTCAGTGCACGGAATATACCATAAAAACGAGCTGATAGTTTTTTTTTCTCCAGATATCACTTTAAAAAAGCATAAAATCAAAGTTTATTATAGTGTTCTGTGCTCTGAATACCTGAAATTAGAGGGGGTCTCGGTCAGTATGGCAGTGATGAAATTTGATTTCTCATTTCTAAGTAGCTCTCGCTCCAGATAAGTTAGCTATTTCATCTACTTATTACTGAATCGGTTTCCTCTTTGTTTAAGATGACAAAGTTCCTCCTTCATGTGCACTTTAAATTGTTAAAAGCAAAAGAAATAATTTTATTTACTTTTGATTCCTCACAAGGAAAGTTGAGCCCTCAACTGTACACTACAATAAATAAGATATTTAAGTATTTAAAGTTTCCAGAAGAAGCCAGTTCTACTCTTCCAGCCACTCTTTTCTTTTCTTAAAGATATTTATTTATTTTGAAAGAGAGAGAAGGGGGGAAAAAAGAGAGGGAGAGAGTGCGCGTGTGCAAGCAGGGGAGGGGCAGAGAGGGAGAGAGAGTCCCCAGCAGGCTCTGTGCTGTTAGAAGCAGGGAGCTGGACTCAGGACTCAATCTCACAAATCCTGAGATCATGACCTGAGATGAAATCAAGAGTCTGACCGGACACTTAATCGACTGAGTCACTCAGGCACCCCCATCCACTCTTTTCGACTGAAGAATTTCACAAGATTTTGTGAAGAGAAAGAGAACTTGCCTAGGCAGCCAGATTTAAGTCAGATTATTCATCACAGAGGTGATGGATATCATGTCCCACTTACACTTATTCCTATATGTCATCTGTCTACTTCATGAAAACATAATTGCAAAATAAAAAGGAAACCGTGTCCTCTCATCACCATCACCAATAAAAATTTATGTTAACAGAAACCTTATGTGTTCTGACTTAGTCTATTCTGAAAGTATCATTTTCAAAATAGTTAAAACCTTAGTTCTTTTTTTTAACGTTTATTTATTTTTGAGACAGAGCATGAACGGCAGAGGGTCAGAGAGAGAGGGAGACACAGAATCTGAAACAGGCTCCAGGCTCTGAGCCATCAGCACAGAGCCTGACGCGGGGCTTGAACTCACGAACCGCGAGATCATGACCTGAGCCGAAGTTGGACGCTTAACCGACTGAGCTACCCAGGCGCCCCTAAAATCTTGGTTCTTATGCAAGTTGAGTGAGCATGATTCCAAAGTTTCTTTAGCTTGTCAATGAGGAACTAACAGAATAGCAAAATGGATTCATAAATGCATAAACAGAAATATTTATACTTCCTGAAACAATATGGGTATAGCATTGCTAAATTAAATAAAAACTCCATGCCCTTCAGGGATTTGTGCATGTGGCTTTTGTCTCACAGAGTAAATGCAATGAGACTGACAAAAGACCACGAAATTCTTGGGAAAATTATAGCAGCAGAAACACTGTAAACATGAAAGGAAAGAGGGGATAGTACAAAATGAAAGGGGGCATGGTCCCCAGAAGGCCGGCTGAGAAACCTATTCAGTTACAGACTTGTGCTACCTTTCTTGAAAATGAAGGGTAAGCATTTGTTGCTTAAATTTGCTAGGTTTTGGGGTAAGCTGTTACTCAGCAGTAGATAACTGAGACACAGTGAAAGGTTCAGTGTTGTATTTGAAGTAAGTGGCCTACACATAATTTACGAATGGAGATAAGAAAGGTGCAGACATCCTTTACACAAGGTTAAGGAAGTGTCACTAGAAAGACCCACAGGAAGTCTTACATCAGCTCCTTGAAAGAGTGAGCCAAGAGCACATTTGGCCATAGGGACAAGAACGGGCAAATGAGATGTTTACAAGAAGCAGTAAGTGAAAACACAGGGGCTGGATTTGAAACCCAATCCTGCCAGTTATGTGTTGTGTAAAGTGGGGCCGGTCAGCCCCTTTGACTTGTTTCTCTGTGTGTAAAATGTGGGTGGAGATCACCCACCGTGATGATTAAATGGGCCAAAGGCATATCCTTGTTTGCTCAGGATAGCCTATTTTTATGTTATTTGCCCAGGATATAGTTTAATAGTGCCCCTCTTTCACTCTCAAAGCTTAGGTTGAATGATAAATTCTGTGGTGACCTGAAGATTGATCAAAATGATTCAGATGCAATTTTAAAAAGTTCTCTTTTAAAAAATCCCCACATTTACCCTTCGCAACAACTATAATTAACATTCAGTGAATTTTATTTCAGTTAACTCTTTGCCCTTATACAGATCCGTATAGAGATATGGTCTATTGTGCATTGGTGGATGTGTAGGTGAGTGTATACATACTGTTTACCCATAAAATGTAAAAATATAAGCCATATTTGCAAACACTTTAAGAAGATTAATCTGATGGTGGTGAGTCACGTGATTCAGAGTAGAGGGAAGAATAAGAATATGGCAGGATATGGAAGATCTGGTACCGGATTCTTCACGTTCATGTGCAGCATGGATCTGTTTCTGTCTGATGGGGTATAGTACAGGAAACGAGGAATATCCTAAGTTACAGCTATGGTGATGTCTCACCCATAAAAAGTTATTTAAAAAGAAAGAAAAATCAACAAAACAACAGAACTAAACTTTAAGCAGAACCAACTGGGATGGTGGGGACAGCAATGGGAATAGGAACTTAAAAAGTTACTGGCTTGCAGAACACCAGGATGGAGGCGCCTGGGTGGCTCAGTGGGTTAAACATCCGACTTCGGCTCAGGTCATGATCTCACAGCTTGTGAGTTCGAGCCTCGCGTCGGGCTCTGTGCTGACAGCTTGGAGCCTGGAGCCTGCTTCAATTCTGTGTCTCCCTCTCTCTCTGCCCCTATCCTGCTTGTGCTCTCTGTTTCTCATAAATGAATAAATGTTTAAAAAAAAAGAAAGAACACCTGGATGGCTCCTTGGGTTAAGCACCTGACTCTTGGTTTCAGCTCAGGGCATGATCCCCGGTTTCGTGAGCTTGAGCCCCACATTGGGCTCTGTGTGCTGTCTGCTTGAGATTATCTGTCTCCCTCTCTGTCTGCCCCTCCCCTGCTCATGCCCTCTCTGTCTCGATCTCTCTCAAAATAAATAAATAAGAAAGAATTAAAAAAATAACTCACTGGCTGGGGCACTTTCTCAGGACATGGGTTTAGCACTCTGCTAAGAACCTAGTGACGGGGTGAGCTTGATTGTAGGGGAGCTCTTAAAAGATTCAACAAAGCGCTGTCCTGAGTGAACAAATCGAAATGTTTGTGTTGACCTGGCAGATGGTTAAAAAAAAAAAAAAGTAGTACAAAGTCAAATCTTAGATGTAAATACTAAAATGTGTGTGTGAGGTGAGCCCAGAAACCTTTCCAGAGGGTTATTTTCCAAAGAGGGTCCAGGAGATAAATCACTTACCACGGCTGTCAGAAACCAGATCAACATCACTGAAAAGTCAGTGGTGGCCTCCTCTACAGACCAGGGCTACCTGCCTCAAGGGATGTGCCATCTACCTCGCGCAGTGACCTAATTCATGCTTTCAAGGCAATTCTCATTTCCTGAAATTCTCTCAAAGTTGCATCTTAAGCCTGAGTTGTACAAAATTACTATTAATAGTAGCAAGGTATGTTCTACTCATGAAAACAATTGCTTTTCTTTTCCTACTAATGTATCTTTTCCTACTAATGTTACTTCTAGAAATTCCGTTCTTCATAAAATACCATAATGTCCTGGGTTGTGGGGAAAGTTTAGTGAATCTTGGAATTTTCTTCTGTTACCAGACATATAACTTCGGCTATAAAAATTCTCTGAATTTCACAGGGTGCCTCGGTGGCTCAGTCAGTTAAGTGTCTGACTCTTGATTTCTGCTCAGGTCATGATCTCATGGCTTGTGAGATCTAGCCCTGTTTTAGGCTCTGAGCTGAGTGTGGATCCTCTTGGGATTCTCTCTCTCCCTCTCTCCCTGCCCCTCCCCTGAACACATGCATGAACTTTTTCTCTCTGTCTCTCAAGTAAATATTAAAAACATTCTCTGAATTTCAAGCTCCTTATATTTAATATAATAAGCACTGACATTTGTTGAGTACATACATGATATGTACAAAACACTCTTCTAAGCACTTTTCTTAGCATTCTTTATTCAGTCCTCATTATAACCCATGAACGTTTTACTATTATCATCCACAGTTTATTGATAAGGAAACTGAGGCAAAGCAAGATTGATAACTAGTAATGTGACATGATTTGTCATGGGATAGATTATTCTGGAATGTCTGGACCCACGCTCTTAGTCTTTTGATAATTTGCCTTTCTACTTTGACTTACTATTTTAAAAGGTGTTTGTTAGGCTCTTACTCCAATCTTGGTTTCATGGATACAGTAGAAAATGAAATAGAAAAGATCTCTGTCATATTGTTGGTCACATTACACAGTGGAGAAGTGAAAATATGGAGGTGATTGTTATCAGGTTCAAATTCTTAATCCAGTGGACCTGGAATATATAGGGGCTAATTTTTTTTAAATAGCTTTCTTTCTTTAAATGTCAGGGAAAATGATTGATATATGACAAAGTGAAAGGCCCAAATTCATAACAGATGGAAACTCAAAACTTGCCATTGTGAATTCTGGCAAAGTGCAAAACCTTTGTGATTTAGTGATCAGAGGGAGGCAAATGACTCCTCTGTGCATAGTAACAAACTTTTTACGGGCAGATAATTCAGTATATTAAATAATAACTTTGCACAGTTTGGGTGAATCATTTTATCTTCGATCTCTGGTGTTGCAATAGCTTTCACGTTTTTATCAGATTTGCCTTGGTATGAAGGATTTTTACAAACTTATTATCTATATTATGTATAATGTTATTGGGAATAGGGTAGAAATATAAAATAGGGTTCTATCCTCAAAATGGATTTATAATCCAAAGTAAAGTGGGAGGAAGGCCTGTTATACATATTTCATTAGCTGCTTTGTGGTAATACCTATAGTTTTAAGGAAATGTGCAGAAAAAGAAATGATTGGTGTGGACTGACATAGATGTAGTAGGTTTTACTACGTAGACTGGCTTCTGACATTCACTGACTTTCAGTTCCTGCCATCAGAGAAAAAGTGATCATTAAGGTCCTCAGAAAGGACAATATAACCTGGGAAGTTCAATTTTTTTCATCATCTGTTGTTTCTTGTATGTGTATCATAGAAATGATATGCTTAACCGAAAGTAAAATTCGTATTAACCACACATAAAAAAAATTACTGCACACAAGAAAAGTAAATACCAGGTAAACCAATAAGACGTTATTCATTTTTAGGATATATGTTCTGTTGTTAAGCCATATGTAATTTATTCCTATAGATTTGTAATAAATAATTGATATAATTAAATTTATGGATTGTAATTGATTACTGAGCTTATGGTACAGATGAAACAATACATGCAGGTTCTAATTTATTAATGGTTTACATATCAGAATTCAGCCAACTGCTCCTTATGGAACCTGGTGAGATTCTGTCTGTAATTTGCCGGGCCCAACAAATAATGGAGGACCTTTGGTCCTTATTTGACTCTAGTAGGCACTGAAGATCTTTCTGAGGAGCATAGACATAATCTGCTATTACATATACTCTGGTATTATCTAGGTGCTGACACATCTATACCCTTTTAGCAAGGGGAATGACTATCTTTGTTAAACGGTTATTTGACATTCCCATTCTCCATTATAAGCACACATTAGCCAACTGTGGATGTACAGATGTTGTTGGGTTACTATGTTTGGAAACAACCCATTACTGCCCAAAGGATAAAATTCTCAAATAACATATTTGTTTTTGTTGTAAAGAAAGACATGCTAAATGTAGAAAGCCTGGCCAACAAGAGGAAGAAATGAAAGGGTCATCTTATTGTTTACTTTGGTAGAAAAGAGGGTAGAGTGAAGCAAATATTTATTCTAGATTCTATTGCAGTGTTGTATTTTAATTTTTTTTTTAATCTTTATTTCTTTTTGAGAGAGAGAGACAGCGTGTGAGCAGGGGAGGAGCAAAGAGAGAGGGAGACACAGAACAGGAAGCAGGCTCCAGGCTCCGAGCTGTCAGCACAGAGCCTGATGCAGGGCTCGAACTCACAAACTGTGAGATCATGACCTGAGCCGAAGTCGGACGCTCAACTGGCTGAGCCACCCAGGCATCTCTGCAGTGTTACATTTTGACTCAATATTTTTACTTGGTGATTTCGGTTTTTAGTATAGCAAAATGATTAATATTGTGAGTATTGAGTTAAAAGTTTTGACAGTATAGAGAAGTATTACTCCTATGATGATACCCTTACTTTTGTAATGGAAATAAATAAGAAAATAGAATTCACTAAGATCAAAACAAACCAATAATATTTTTAAAAACATTTATTGTTTGGGGCACCAGGGTGGCTTAGTCAGTTAAGCATCTGACTTCGGTTCAGGTCATGATCTCCACAATTCGTGAGTTTGAGTCCTACGTAGGGCTCTGTGCTGACAACTCAGAGCCTGGAGCCTGCTTCGGATTTTGTCGTCTTCTCTCTCTGCCCCTCCCCTGCTCATGCTCTCTCTCTCTCTCTCCCTCTCTCAAAAATAAACAAATATTTAAAAAATTTAAAGACATTTAGTGTTAATATCACATTAGAAAATTTACATGTTTAAACTAAACTTCAATTCCATTATTTCCAAGTAGTCTATAGTCTACTTTTGCTTTCACATAAATCTTCGCTATGCTGTAACAAGTATGGTAGAGAATCCAGATTGCCCACACAAATGGTACAGTAAACCACAAGTTATTCTATTTCCCCCTACTGAAATTTATCTTCTCATTTTTTCCCACCACTACCACTCCATCATAATGACCACCTCAATTCTGTCCACTTAAAATTTTGTTTTAATGTTTATTCACTTTTGAGAGAGACAGACAGAGCACAGGCAGGCAAGGGGCAGAGAGAGAGAGGGAGACACAGAACCCGAAGCAGGCTCCAGGTTCTGAGCTGTCATCACAGAGCCCAAGGTGGGGCTCAAACCCACGAACCATGAGTTCATGACCCGAGCAGAAGTCAGACGCTTAACCTACTGAGACGCCCAGGTGCCCCGGATCCTGTTGACTTTCAAATGAGAGAACTTTAAGACCCAAAGGCTTGTGGTGTCAAAGTTAATGGCATAGTTCCCGACTTCTGGTGTGTCCAAGCCCACGGATTAACTGTCCTTGTGTCACTGCCCTAAGATTATAGGTTAAACCTTGGATAGTCCCACCTGAGTATCTATCCTCAAACAAGAACAGTCTGCGGGAGTTCACAGTGCTTTTTTTCCCCACTCACCCCCCTCCCTGCCCCAGAGAGGACAGCTCTCTTTCCAGGTAGCAAATGTGTGAAGCTCATCCAATTAAAATCTCCATTGACTCCTCGCACTGCCGGCTTCCCTCCAGCAAACCTGGCTGAGATTTAATTTTCTGCCGGGATCAGGTCAAACTCTAATCAGCCAGCCGTATATACATTAAGTACATTTAGACAAACTGATGATTCATACTAATTGTTTTCAAATTACGAACACCCAGAGGTTCCTCAAGGGTTCCTCTACTAAGCAGTATTGATTACTTCATTCTGAATATCATCATTGAGTACATACTATGCTCCAGGGTCCAGGCATTTGGGGGATATAAGAGTGAGAAAAATCAACAAGATTCTTCCCTAACAGTGATTATCATTTAGTAACAATATGTAGTAGCTTCATCTTGTCATGTACATGTCCTTTTTACAGATGATTTACACTGAGAACATTGCTAAAATATTTATTGAAAACTGCTGAGTTTATTTGAAGACGTACAAGGGCAAAATGCAAGCTTGTCTCTGAGTTCCTATTTGACTAATAAACAGAAAGGAATAAATATAACGTAATTTGTTTAGCAAGAGGTATTATAAACATGGGGAAGAGTAGCTTACTTATATTAATTCAGATACCTTCCGGAGAGAGAAAGGAAAAGGCCGTTATGCAGCTGACGAAGAAATTGCTCAACTTTTTCTTTTGCTTGTGGGTGGGTAGCCCTGATAGGATAGAACCTTAATTTGAGAGGTTCCCCCCACCCCTAGCTGTCCTAACAGTGGAGTTAACTGAACTGTTCTCATCAATTACTGAATGGTTGACTTAAATTGATTAAAAAAGTTCATTCTTTCCCCATAGATATTTAGATACCTTGATGTTTCTAATTTTGAACTTTTAAAGTAAAGCAGTATGTACTGGATAGAAGATTCAAAACTCGAAATTAATAAGTCCCACGTGGATTTCGTTTGTTTTACTAACTTCCATGACAATGAGTTTAAATTTGACACACATTGGTCTATTTTCACCCCAATGTTTTATTGGTTCTCTGGAGCAAGAATCAGAAAGGAGAGTAGCTATTGCATAAAATATTGTCATTTTGACTTGCTGTGCCATTCTTTTTTTTTTTTAAATTTTTTAATTTTTTTATTTTTGAGAGAGGTGGGGAGGGAGAGAGAGAGAGGGAACATGAATGAGGGAGGGGCAGAGAGAGGAGACACAGAATCTGAAGCAGGCTCCAGGCTCTGAGCTGTCAGCGCAAAGCCCAATGCAGGGGTTTGAACCTATGAGCCATGAGATCATGACCTGAGCTGAAGTCAGACGCTCAACTGCTCAACCGACTGAGCCACCCGGGTGCCCCTGTGCTACTTACTTAGAGGTTTCCTTTGTCTTTATTTTTTTTCACAAATATCTAAGATAAAACTTAAACCAACTTCCTATATAACTTAAATCAGATATTTTGAAGGAAGGGATATGCATATTTTTGGGATGCCAAGAAATAAAATCAAGATAATACAAGAATAAATTGTGATTCCAAGTAAGTAATTAGTGCTGAACTTTAAAAGTTACTAATGGTGAGTAAGAATTTTCCAAAATAGTATGGTTTTGTTTCATCATTAACTAATAGGTGAATAAGTATGTATTTAAATATTATAATCTTCATTTAAATTAAGAGAAATATAATTAAAAATTTTGCAGTGGAAAAGCAGCTCTTAAACATGTGTTTTCACCACCCTTAGTTCTCTAACACAAGAGAATTTTTAAATTAGTTTGGATAACTCAGAAATCAGAAGAAAAAAGCTTTTTTTTTTTTTAAATGTTTTTTTTACCTATTTTTGAGAGAGAGAGAGACAGAGTGCAAGCTGGGGAGGGACAGAGAGAGAGACACAGAATCCGAAACAGGTTCCAGGCTCTGAGCTGTCAGCACAGACCTGACGCGGAGCTCAAACTCACAAACTGTGAGATCATGACCTGAGCAGAAGTCATACGCTTAACTGACTGAGCCACCCAGGTGCCCCTGGAAGAAAAAAGTTTTAACATAGTTTTTATAATAAGGAATATAAGAAGTAAAAGAGTAAATGCTTTGAGTGCTTACTTTTGACGAAGCATTGAGTTGGATACATGATATGACATATTTCATATGTTATAAAGATAATATTTTATACTTTGTACAGTAAGGAATATCGCATAGGTCAGTATCATCGGCATGTGAATGGTTTACACCCTTAGGTCATTTTTGAGAAGGGTCAGTAGTCAGCAGTAAAATCTTCCTGCTGGCCTAACGTTGCTAGAGACACAGTGCCCCTGTATCTTCCATAGTTTATCTTCTTCTTCTTTACCTGTTACAACCCAGCCATGTGCCCACTGTTGAACGAATCGGTTTTTACAATGGAAATACTAACCAGGAACCATTTACACTGGGGCTTATGTTTGCCCTGAGCCAGGTGCCAGCATCCATATGCACCAGCAGGGAGTACTCATTAGCAAATGTCTCCTGATAGATGGACTTGTCACCAGTACTCTTCTGGTGATTGAAATCTGTTACATGGCATTGTGATACAGCAGTTTGGAGTTGGGGACGTTTTTGCTTGTTTTGTTTTGTTTTGTTTTGTTTTGTTTTTCCTTGCTGGAAAGATTAACTTATTGGACTTATAGCTCTTAGAAATTACCAAGTAACACATGAAACCTACATTCTTAGTCTATGCTAGAATCTTAACCCTTCCCTGCTTAGGAGTATTAGGGATGTCATTAAGAAAAGTTTAATAAGAGTAACAATGAAGACTGAATTACAGTTAAGGATTGAATATGGATATGTCTTATACTCCTATTTGTAATAAAAATGATATTTAAGGACGTAAATTATGAAGCTTCTCATTATTTTGAGACTTTTATAGACAAAAAGATAGATGAAGATACAATCCAGAAGCTTACAGAAAACAATGTGGAATAAACTAGGGCAACTCTCCAACTTTTATTTCTATTTAAAAATCTTATTGGACTAATTTGCATTTCTAAAAATGTGAAAATTAAGACTTTTTTTGTTCTCTGGTTTAAATGTGAATTCTTACAGCACTCACCACATTGGAGTGGTTATTAATAATGATTTAGTAGTTGTTTTGAGATAGATATTTTTTATCATGTTCAGAAAGATCTTCTTACTACCGGGGCACCTGGGAGCCTCAGTCGGTTGAGTGTCCAACTCTTGATTTCAGCTCAGGTCATGATGTCATGGTTCCTGAGTTTGAATCCTGTGTTGGGCTCTGTGTTTACAGTGCAGAGCCTGCTTGAGATCCTCTCTCTCTCTCTCTCTCTCTCTCTCTCTCTCTCTTAAAATAACTTTAAAAAAAGAAATATCTTCTTACTACTCATTGCTAATAAATTTCATTGAGTATTTTCTCTAAACTGGGATAGTTTCTTTTTTAACTATAGATGTTATAACATTTAGTAATTTTTCTAATATTAAAACATGTTTGACTTTCCACCTCCAAGTTTACTTTGTTACAAATTAAAATTTTATACTAATAGTCAAATAAAATTGATTTATTTTCTTCTTTTAAGGGATATTTTCTCATAAGGATTCTTTGCTCAATAAAATGCATTGACAAGCTTAATATATTTTTATTTTCAAATGCTATATATAGGGTGAAAATATTCCTCTTGGCTGTCTGGAAGAACTTATACCTGAAATGTTTGGAAATAATTATATGATACATGTTTGTTCCTTTCAAGGAGGATCCCTTCTTTCCTTTCTTCCATCCGTCCACATTTACTTCCTTCCTTCTGCTCTTTTATTAAGTATAATATGCATGCAAAAACTGCACAAAACATAAACAGCTCAGTTCTTTTAACATGTGTGTGTAGGTGTGTGTGTGTGTGTGTGTATGTATATATGCGTTTGTGTGTGTATGTGTGTGTGTATGTATGTATATACATATACTTTATATCCCTCCCCTGCAAATGTAAACATTGTCTCAGAGTTTCTAAACCTCAGCACTATAAATAGTTTGTACTAGAAAATTCTTTGTTGAAGGGAGTCTTACTGGGCATTGTAGAATGTTAAGCATCATCACTGTTTTCTACCCACTAGATGTCAGTAGAACACTCTTACCTTCTCTCTGCCCTCCTGCACCCCCTCCTTGCAAATTGTGACAAACCAATATGTCTCCTGATATTGCCAAATGACGCTGGGGCATGGGAGAAAATCACCCCTGGGTGAGACTCACTGTATTACACTGACTTTTATGGTAGTCACTTCCTTTCTTTATTCTTTACCATGTAACTATGCATCCTTAAACATTATAAGGTAGTTTTGCTTGGAAAGCTTTATAAAATAATATAACTTATTAAATAGACTCCTGATCCTGGGCCCTTAAAATAGCCCACATAATTTATAACCTAACCTAAACTGGAGCCACAAGCATTAAGTATGATTGACCCAGGCAAGTCTGTATGATCACCCTACTTCTAAGATACATCAGCAGTGAACATTAACTTTACAGCCCCACACATCTAGGGCTCCCTCTTCCAATGGATAATTATACATAAAGTGATAAAAGAACAATTAAAAACAGGACATCCTCTAGGGAAAAATAGGGAGGCCTAACTCAAAGCATCAGAGATGAGAAGTTGCAGAATAGAGCATTCCTCTAATTTGGGTCATAAAAATTTCTAGTCTTCAAATAATTTTCTCTACTAACACAACATACTGATTAAAATAAACGTCTTTCAAGATTTGCACATAAATGCAAAAAGGATCATAATCATCATGTTGAAGAGATTTTGTGTCTGTGGGGGATGTGTGTGTATTTTATTGAGGTATAATTCATAAGCCATTCAACTCACACATTTAAAGTATACAACTGAACAGTTGTTAGGATGTTCACAAAGTTGTGTACCTATCTTCACTATTGATTTCAGAATGTTTACAACACCCCCAACACCCCTTCCCCCCATACCACTTAACAGTCTTAATTCCTCCTTCGCCCTAGTCAGGCAACCACTAACCTACTTCCTGTGTGTAGGTATTTGCCTATTCTGGACATTTCATATAAATGGAATGATACAATGTGTGGTCTTTTGTGACTGAATTCTTTCATGTAGCATAGTATTTTCAGGGCTCATTCATGCTGTATCATGTTTTGCTATGGCATTTCTGTTCATTGTCAAATAATATTCACTTGTATGTCCATTCTACATTTTATCTAGTCATCAGTTGATAGACATTTGTATGATTTTCATTTCTTGGCTATTGTGAATAATGCTGCTATGAACATTCCATGTGCAAGTATTTTTGTGGACATATGTTTTCATTCTCTTTGATATATACCTATGTGTGGAATTGTTGGTCTTGTCATTCTATGTTTTACGTTGTAAAGAACCAACAAACTGCTTTACAATGTGGCCACACCACTGTACAATCCTGCAGAAATGAATGAGGGTTACAATTTCTTTATATTCTTGTCAGCATTTGTTATTGTCGGTCTTTTTTTATTATTATTTTATCCATCTTAGTGGGTGATATCTCATTACAATTTTGATTTGCATTTCTCTTATGGCTAATGACATTGAACATCTTTTTACATGTTACTTAACCATTTGTATATCATCTTTGGAAAAATGCCTGTTAAAATATTTCCCCTATTTTTACACTGGGTTCTTTTTTTAACTACTAAATTATAAGAGTTCTTTCTATATGCTAAATACATGGCCTATGTCAGTTATAGGATTCACAAATACTTTTTCCAGTTCTGTGAATTGTCTTAATAAAGGGTCTGACCGTTGTTAATGTTTGTCTCCTGGAAACTTTTAAACCCTACCCATCTGAATTCCCCTTCTGCCCCACACCTGAGTAAGCTGATAAAATCCAAACCGTCCTTCCTTTGGTTCAAGGGAAGTTCAAACCATGCATAAGGACTCTCAGCCCAGCCTTATCCTATAACTGCAAAATACCCCCAACCAATCTCCTTTCCTGGCTCTCTCAAGCTATTTTTTCACCTGTTCAGGAGTCATCTTGCTCACTCAGAAAGCGTCCTTGGATGAAAGTATGTATTTCATATCCTCGTGGTTCATACGTGGTGTCATCAGTCTTGCTATCCAAACTAATTATGGGTGGAAGTCCATTGGTTAAGAGGAGCGAGTGGTCACATAATTGTCTTTTCTCTGTCCCAGTAGTCTTGTCTCTGTGCCTCCTTTGAGGCACAAAATTTTATAATCTTGACCAAATCCAATTGATTTACTTTTTCTTTTATCATTTGTGCTTCTGCTGTAATATATAAGAAGACTGTAGATAACCCAATCTCATGAAAGTTTACTCCTAGGTTTTCTTGTAGGAAGTTTATAGTTTTATCACTTGCCTTTTGTCTATGGTCCATTCTAAATTAATGTTGTATATGGTGTAAAGAAAGGACACAACTTCATTCTTTTGCATATGGATATCTACTTGCCCTACTATTTGTTGAAAAGACTATTCTTGCCTCCATTGAATTCTCTTGGCACACTTGTTGAAAATCTTCTGACCATAAATGTAAGAGCTTATTTCTAGACTTTAAGTCCTATTCCATTGATCTACATGTCTGTTCTTATGCCAGTATCCCACCATCTTGATTAGTTTGTAGTAAGTTTTGAAATTAAAAAAAAAAAAGTGAGTCTTCCAACTTGGCCTTTTTCAAAATTGTTTTGGTTATTCTAACCCTTTTTATTTTCATATGAATTTCAGGAAGAGCTCATCAATTTCTATAAAAAGAAAGCTGAAATTTTTATGGAAATTGTATTGAATGAAAAAGATTCATTTGATGAGTATAGCCATCTTAGGAATATTAAGTTTTGGATCCATGAACATGGGAAGTTTCCCCATTTATTTATGTCTTCCTTAATTTCTTTCAACATGTTTTGTAGTTTTTATGTGTAAGTCATGCATCTCTTTATTTTTTTTATTTTAGAGAAAGAGAGAGAGAGAAAGAGAGTGCAAGTGAGGGAGATAGGCAGAGGGACAGAGAGAGAATCTTAAGCAGATCCCATGCTCAGCGTGGAGTCCAACATAGGGGTCAATCCCTTGACCCTGGGATTATGACCTGAACCAAAATCCAGAGTCAGGTGCTCAACCGACTGAACCACCCAGGAAACCCTCTTTTTTAATTTAATTTTATTTTTTACACCCTTTATTAAACTTATTTTTAACTGTATTTTTTCTTTTTGATGGTATTATAAATAAAAAAAATTTATTTTTTCTGAATTTATTGAGGTAAAATTGGAAAATGTTTCTTTAATTTCTTTTTTGAATGGTTTGCTATGTATGTAAATACTAATTTTTGTTGTTTATAGATCTTCCTCAACCTTGATGAATTTATTAATTTGTTTAAATAGTTCCTTAATTAATGCCTTTGGATTTCCTATATACAAGACAAGACAATATTGTCTATGGATAGAGATTGTTTTAATTCTTTGTTTCCAAATATAGATGCCTTTTATTTTATTTTCTTGACTAATTGCCTTCCCTAGAAACTCCAGTACAATGTTGATTATGTGTGATGATACCAAACATTCTTGAATTGTTCCTTAGGGGAAATGCATTTAGTCTTCCATCATTAAATATGATGTCATCTATGGGATTTTGTAGATGTCCTTTATCAGATTGAAGAAGTTCCTTACTATTAGTTTGTTGAGTGTTTTGTCATGAAGAGATGTTGGATTTTGTCAAGCCCTACTTCTTTATCTTTGAGATAATCATGTGGCTTTTGTCCTTTATTCTATCGATAGAGTACATTTGTTAATTTTCAAATGTCAAACCAACCTTGCATTAACAAACCTACTTGGTCATACTCTTTAATATTTGTATGTGTTGGATTCTGTTTGCTAATAATTTTGTGAGGATTTCTGCATTTATGTCTTTAAGGGATATTGTTCTGTATTTTTCTTTTATTGTCATATCATTATCTGGTATTGGTAACAGGGTAGTAGCAGCCTCCTAGAATGATTTGGAAAATGATTCTCCCTCTTTTATATTTTGATAGAGGATGTGAAGGATTGATATTAATTCTTCTTCAAAGGTTTAGTAGAACTCAGAAGTGAACAATCTTGTCCAGGGCTTTTTTTGGGGAAAGTGTTTTTTGTTTGTTTGCTTGTTTTGTTTTTAATTACTAATTTAATATATTTACTTGTTACAGGTCTATTCAGATTTTCTGTTCTTTGAGACAGTTTTTGTAGTTTCTGTCCTAACAGGACTTTGCTTCATCCAGGTGATCTAATTTATTTGAAAACAGGTTTTTATAGTATTACTCTATAATACTTTTTATTTCTTTAAGGTCACTAGTAATGTCTCACATTACTGGTTCTACTAACTTGAATCTTCTCTCTTTTCTTCTTGGTCAATTCAGAGAAATTTTTGTTATTATTTCCAAAAAGCGAACTTTTTAAACGGGATATGTATTCTCTCTTTTAGCATGGCTCATAACTGTTTTCTTAATAAAAGACTGACTATGTAATAATACTGGCAACCCTGGAAATCAGAAGATTATGTCTTGGGTTTATTTGTCACCATTTTTGGTGTTGTTGCTTTGGTTGTTTGTTTTTAATGACTTTACAGGGAAGATTCTGTAAAGAATGGATTTTTTTTTAAATGCTACTACTGAATGCTCTTAGTTAGCTTAGTTCTCAGCTAATGACTGAACAGAAATTTCCTTAAATGCCTTGAAGAAATAGAATGTCCCCATCTTTGCTTTGTGAATGTGATGGGACACATTTTCATATCTCTGGCAGATATCACTACTGCCTTAGTCTGCACTTCCTTCTTGCTCAGAGCTGTAAGATTACCCAACTGAGAGATTAAGCCTTCTGAAGTCTTTCATGGTCATGTTCACAGCATTGGACATGCAAGTAATCATCTATATTCCCAGGAATATATTGGAAGGTTACAAAGCCCTCTATGGACCTCTCATTTGCCAGATTTTCTTGATTTTTTAACATGTTTGCTCAACCTTGTTTCACTGCCTCAAGCAGGTGCAATTTTAAATAATTGCTGCTGATTATTTCTGACAAACACCCTGGGGATATGGTTTTTCTCCTAAATGAGCTGTGAGTCAGTTCAAATGAAGACAAGCTGTATAAATAAGACTTTTCCAGGCAATTGCCAGATAAATCAGATAGTAAGTATTCTCTGAGGCAAAGCTTTGTGAAGAGATTCAAACCTATTTTGCCCCCTTTATTGGCTGCTAGGCTGCTGTTTTTCACAACTATTGTGGTTATGACACTATTGATTTTCAAAACTACCACAGAGCAGGGGAGGGGTGATTGGGAATCAGAGCAAGTTAAAGTGTTACAAAGTTTTCTGTTCTTACATGGGTTTTAGTCCTTTTGTTGAACAAGTTCTCTTTAGATTGTTGCAAGTTTTTAATTTCCAGAGTTCAGAAAAAATTTTGAAAAGTTGTGCCATTTTAAATTGCTTTTATTAAGCAGCTGATTTTCCTGAAGTCCATACTCTGCCATTTTGGAAGTGCTTTATTTTTGAAGGAATTTAGAATTTTTTTTTCCTAGAAATCCTATCATTCATTAAGAGTTTTGATATTATTAGGTGTAACAAACATTATCTTTTCATGTTATTTTTAGCTAATGTAACATTTTATTTTTCTATTTTCTGTTTGTGCTTTTTTAATAATGGATTTCAATATTTTAGTCCTTTTTAATATACCTTTTCTTATAAATTTTTATTAACTTCTACTTTAATACTTCTTATTCTTTCCTTTTGTTTTTAATTATTAGTCTAATTACTTTTCTTCTGATTAACTGAAAATGGTTACATTTGCATGAGAGTCCATGAGTTTTTCCCCAATAATTGTTCTCAGTGATAGATCCTTGAATATTGAGTTTATACTACTCAGAAGAAAGAAAATTTCTCAGCTATCTTTATAGGTTGGTACATCCAAGTGGAAATAGCATGTGCAATTTCTGGGTAGTGTCCCTAGAGGGAGCTGTCCTCTTCTTGCCTTTTTACTCATTCTGCTGTCTGCAAAGCAAACATGATACTGGAAGTTGTAATTACACTGGAGCAAAGAGCTGGAAGGATACTGATGATCTTTAAGTTGATCTCTTTATTCTGGATTTCTTACATTTAGGATTTTTTTCTTTAATGAGAAAGAAATTTCATCTTGTTTAAACTATCATTACAGGAGTTCTGTCAGTTGCAGATGAAAATAATTTTAACAGAAATAATTCCTAACTGCTGATTTGATTAAATCCTATGTGTTTAACATGGTGTTACTTTTATTGCATTCCAAGAAATCTCATTTCTATGTGATTCTGTCATTTACTTAGCTATTATTCAGAAAATTCTCATTTTATTAAAATTAAAGATGCTTTTGGATTTAATTTTTATAATTTAGTTCTAGGGTTTTTTTTTTTCCTTTGAATTATGACAAGTAAAATTTCTGCTTTTTGAAGCATATTATGGACATTTTTGTAGAATAGTAAAAGGTCACACATAATAAATATATCACATAGAGAGGGGATTCCATTTGTGGAATGGTCATATGAGGAGGTCTTTGGGCTGCTCTCCAGTGAAGCGACAATAACTGGAGAAAATTGAAAATTAGGTTAAAAACAACCATTCAGTGTCTCTGAGAATTGTTCTAAGAATATACAGAAATGCATATAAAAAATATATATATATATATATATTCAAACCAGAATCTTTGGGTTGGAGTAGGAGAGGTAGGGGAAGGGTGGTTGAGCCAGGAATAGGTTAATACTTTTTAGTGAAATATAATTAACCTACAGTATTATATTAGTTTCAGTTGTACGGTATCATGATTCAACGTTTCTATACATTACTCAGTGTTCATCATGGTAAATGTAGTCTTAATCCTCTTTATCTACTTCATCCATTCTGGTCCCTCTCCCCTCTAGCAACCACTAACTCATTCTCTGTTTAAAAGTCTGCTCTTTTGTCTCTTTTTTTCTTTGTTCATTTGTTTCGTTTCTTAAATTCCACCTGTGAGTAAAGTCACATGGTATTTGTCTTTCTTTGTCTGATTTATTTCAGTTAGTATTATACCCTCTAGGTCCATCCATGTTGTTGCAAATGGCAAGATCTCATTCTTTCTTATGGCTAAATGATATTCCATTACATACACACGGATAGACACACACCACCTCTTCTATCTCCATTCGTCTATTCACGGGCACTTGAGTTGCTTCTACATTTTGGCTATTGTAAATATTGCTGCAATAAGCATAGGAAGGCATGTACCTTTTTGAATAGTGTTTTCATTTTCTTTGGATAAATACCCAGGAGTGGAAGGACTGGATCATACGGTCATTCTGTTTTTAATATTTTGAGAAACTTCTATATTGTTTTCCACAGTGGCTGTACCAATTCGCATTAGCACTAACAGTACATGAGGGTTACTTTTTGTCCACATCCCTTCCAACATCTGTTATTTGTGTTTTTGATTCTAGCCATTCTGACAGGTGTGAGGTGATATCTCATTATGGTTTTGGTTTGCATTTCCCTGATAGTGAGTGATGTTAACATCTTTTTATGTGTCTGTTGGCCCTCTGTATGTCTTCTTTGTAAAAAAGGTCTATTCAGGTCTTCTGCCCATTAAAAAAAAATTAATGTTTATTTATTTTTGAGAGAGAGACAGAGCATGAGCGTGGGAGGGGCAGAGAAAGAGGGAGACACAGAATCAGAAGCAGGCTCCAGGCTCCGGGCTGTCAGCACAGAGCCCGACACGGGGTTCAAACTCACGAACCGCGAGATCATGACCTGAGCCGAAGTTGGACACTCAACTGACTGAGCCACCCAGGCACCCCTCCATTTTTTAGTTGGATTATTTGTTTTTTGGGGGTGTTGAGTTGTATAAGTTCTTTATATAGTTTGGCTTTTAACCCTTTATTGGATATATCATTTGTAAATATCTTCTCCCATTCAGTATGTTATCTTTTAGTTTTGTTGATTATTTCCTTCAATGTGCAAAAGCTTTATTTTGATGTAGTCCCTATGTTTTAATTTTGCTTTTTTTTTTCTCTTAACTGAGTAGACATCTCCAGAAAAATGTTTCTACAGCTGATGTCAAAGAAATTACTGCCTACCTTTTCTTTTAGGAGTTTTATGGTTTCAGGTCTCACATTTAGGTCTTTATTCCATTTTACATTTATTTTTGTATATAATATAAGAAAGTGGTTAGGTTTCATTCTTTTGCATGTAGCTGTCCAGTTTTCCGAGTACCATTTGTTGAAGAGACTTTTCCCCCATTGCATATTCTTTCCTCCTTTACCATAGGTTAATTGACCAATGAGTATATATGTTTAAAAAAAATCTAAATTTTGTCAGAATAGTGAGTTTCTATGGCACTTGAGCCAAAATCTGTTTCATCCTCTACTCCCTGCCCCCAGCTTAGCATAATGGAAGCTCTGTTCTGAACAAATGTTGCTAAGAAGACAAGGATACCTCTCCTGCCCAGTTCCCAATCAAGAACTACAATACTTCCCAAAGAGGAGAAGACTGCCAACTTGTCTTATCTCTTCCACCTATGCATTGCAGAGAATAAATTTCAGGTAAATGCAGTCAATAGTTTGGGCCCCTTTCTTCCACTAAGGTTTGACAAGGAGGCAGAGGCTATAGAGTTCAGGAATGGTGGGATGAGAATACCATTACATTTACCATCAATTGATAGTGTGCCATAAAAATTCTCCGAGGGAAAGAATAGTCATTCAACAAATGGTACTGGGAAAATTGAAAAGTCACACTCAGAAGAGTGAAGTTGGACCCATTCTTTACATCATGTACAAAAATTAACTCAGATCATAATCCTAAATATAACAATTAAAACTGTGAAGCTTTTAGAAGAGAGCAGAGGAGTAAATTTGTGACTATGGATTAGGCAATGGTTTATCTGATATGAAAACAAAAGCAGAAGAAACAAAAGAGAAATAAATTAGAGTCCATTATTACTGATGAGAAGTTAGTATTTATCCTTATTGTTGATCTTATACATGTAATGATTTTTTTTTTTGAGCTTAAGATTTTGTCTTTATCTTTGGTTTCTAGAAGTTTGACTATAATATGCTAAGGTGTATATTTCTTTGTCTTTATCTTTCTTGGTGTTTACTGAGATTCTTGGAGCTGAGGCTATTTGTTTTCTGACAAATTTAGACATTTTTGGTTATTATCTCTTAAATATCTTTGCCCCATTCTCTCCTTCCTTTGTTTCTGGAATTCTAACCACATGAATGTTAGACTACATGTTATAGTCTCATGGGACATTGAGCTATGTTTAATAATAATAATAATAATAATAATTCTCTATGTGTTTATGTTGGGATAATTTCTATTCACATCTGCATGTCACTGATCTTTTCTCTTGAGGACTCTAATTTCCTGTAACATCCAATGAATTTTTTTCTGTATTATATATTTTAGCTCTATGATTTTCCTTTTTTAAAAGGTTGCTATGTCTCTTCTGAAATTCCTCATTGTTTAACTGATGATATACATCTTTTTTGGACATTTTAAACATATTTATAATAGCTATTAAACACCATTTTTTTTTTTTTGCTAGTTCCAAAATCAAGATCCATTGCTGATGGATTGTGGAACTGTTGATTATGGATATTTTCCTGCTTCTTTGCCTAACTGAAATAGGATTGACCACTGGAAACTGGATGATATGCAACAAAGACTTAAATTTATACATTTTTTTTTCTAAAAATGGTTGACCTTTGTACTATCAAACTATTAAATTAGTAATGATATTGTTCTTGTGGAAGCTGCTTTATTAGAGCAGGCCAATTTCAGTTTTTATACCTTAACATAGGGAGTGATCCTGAGTCCTCGGAGACATTTCTTACTCTGAATATGTGGCCTTTCTGGGGTAAGAGTATTTATCAAGCTTCCCTAACTTGGTGGGACTTGGTGAGATTTACAAACTGCTTCCCAGGAACTACGTAGCTGCTAAAAATCTCTATGTAGCTCTTTAGCTTCCAGATGTTGCTTTCTGCTGTATCATTTGAAGATTTTCCTGTCAACACAAAGTTTAAGACTCAGTTAAAGATTTGAGGGGAATTTATATGCAGATTTTAGTATTACGCAATAGGTAGTTAGCTCTTTTCCAAGATTGCTCATTGCAATTTTCAGCTCTGGCAGCGCCAACATCCAGCTTCTGGCAATTCCTCAGCTCTGTGAAACTGTAGTTCTCTCCTCCAGGTGCCATTCAAACTTGGAAGTGCCTTCATGGTTCTGGACCTCAACTGCTATGATTCTCCTTTGTCAAGAGCCACATCCCCTCAGTTCTGCTATATGCTGATCACTCTCAAAGAACGTCCATGTTTATGTTTTTCTTTGAGAATTTTTGTTACGGTTAGGATATTTACTGCTAGATAGGCTAACATGCTATTACTCCAATGAAATTCCCAATGTTTTTTATTATGAAGAAATTGTGTGGTTAAAGAGTCATTCTATTGAGTACATTCATGTAAAACACTATTTTAAAGAATCAGATCTAATATGACACCAGAAATATAGGCAACAAAAGAAAACGTAAGTTGGACATTATAAAAATTAAAGTTTTTTGTATCAAAGGACACTATCATGAGAGTGCAAAGACAACCTACAGAATGGGAGAAATCACTTGTAAACTTTATATCTGATAAAGTATTAATATTCAGAATATGTAAATAACTCCTACAACCCAGCGATAAAAATAACCTATTTCAAAAATGGGCGAAGGACTTAAATAGGCATTGTTCCAAAGATGATAGACAAATGACCACTAAGCATATAAAAATGACTAATATCATTAGTTATTAGGGAAAGAAATCAAAACCACAATGAAATATCACTTCACACTCATTGGGATGGCTATAAATAAACACACAAACAAAATACAGAAAATAAGAAGTGTTTTAGTCAATGTGGGGAAATTAGAACCTTCATACACTGCTGGTGGGAATGCAAAATGGTTCAGTCACTGTGGAAAACAATTTGGTAGTTCTTTAAAAATTTAGTATAGAGTTGTATGATTTAGTAATTTCATCCTTGGCATATATCCAAAAGAATAGAAAGCAGGGACTAAAATAGATAACTTGTACACTGATGTTCATAGCATTACTCCTAAGAGTTAAAAAGTGGAAACAACCCAAAAGTCCAGCAAAAGATGAATGAATAAACAAAATGTAGCTATATATAAAATGAAATATTAGTCAACCATTAAAGCAATGTATTTCTGATACATGCTACAACATGGATGAACATGGAAAACATTATGTTAAGTGAGGTAAATAAGACATGGAAGGACAAATATTGTATGATTCCATTTATATGAAGTACCTAGAACAGGCAAATTCATAGAGTAGAGGTCACCAGGGGTTAGAAGGAGGGGAGAATGGGTGTTCTCATTTAATGGGTACAGAGTTTCTTTTGGGGATGACGAACAAGCTCTGAACATCGATAATGGTGATGATTTAAAAAATATTGTGGATGGACTCAGTCCCGCTTAAAATGCCACTTAAAATCTTAAATTTTATATTAAGCATATGCTACCACATTTAAGAAATCAAATCTATCGTTAAAAAGCAAGGATTTGTTACAAGGGAGGATATTCAGTGGTAGCTGGAGAAATACAATAGTATTTGCTAGCAAAGAAAGCATTCTAAAAAAGCAGTTTGAAAACTGACCAAAACCAACCAGTTTGTGACAGAAAATAAATGGTGAGATATGATTTTGAGTTATTTCACATCTTACAGGTCCAACTATGTTTTAAGTTTTTGTAAGCATGGAATAGGTCTTATTCTATACTTCTGATTCATAAATTCATATTCACTAAATTGTTGAATATTAACGTTTCTCCTACATAAGATTGTATTTTCTTTTTGCCTTTCACATAAATTCACATTTAGAAAACTTCCCTCCTAGTGGATTCCTCCATGTTCTGGGACATTTTAGAATAGTGTTTATGTTTTATGCTATCTAACTAGCTATGCAATGTCTTTTTCTCATAAGTTGTTCATGCTACTCCTGCCTTATGATATCCTATGTGAATCATTTTGTGTTAGGTAGACTTGATTAATGCTTCGTGAAGGCCCTGTTCGTGAAGAGATGACTCTTCATCCCTAACAACTGCTATGACAGAGCAACTTATCCAAACTACTCTTACTTATTAATTGCCCAGCCATCCCCCAATTATTAGTTCCATTTGTTTCCATCCAGCCTCTTCCAACTGCTTAAAGATAATTTTTGGTTGTGTGAATGAATGAAATGCTTTGAAAAACATTTTTTAAATGTAGTCTTTTTGCAAGTTTATTTTATTATAAAATCAAATAAATGACTTCATATGTATTTAGCAGTTGTGTATTTCAGAATCAGGTCAAATATATATGAGTCCACAAGGGGTACTGTCCATCTGGAAATGTCTTCTTAGATTTTTGTCACTATTTTTTTTTTCCTTAGTGTCTTTTTGTTCAGTTATCTCAGTTCTCATCCATAAGGATTCTCTTTCCATTAAATATGACTCTCTTGTTTCCCCTTGGTCATATTATTCCACTTTGATTCCTATCCACAAGAACCTGTTATTTTAGAACAATAAGCTTACACTCTGAAAAAGTGTTTCTAAAACATATGTAGTCTTTTTAAAAATCCAGGACTATGTTCTCATTCTTTTATCCCTTGGATATTCTGTAACATTGAATTCTAATTTTAACTTAGAAGAATATGAAAAATAATCACTACTATGTATTTATGGTTGCCAGATTTTGGCAATAAAAATACAAAACACCCTCTTAAATCAGAATCTCAGAACATCAACAAATATATATATATATATATATATATATATATATACATATTTTTATATAAGTATATTCCATGCAATATTTGGGACATATTTATACTAAAAATTGTTTGTTAAATTTGAAATTAATATTTAACTGTGTGTCCTGTATTTTATCTGGCAATCTTACTGATGTCATATCCAAGATAAGGGCATTTTAATTTATCCTGGCATGATCATTTTCCAGAAACTTATGATTTCTAAATCCCAAAGCATTTTTAGTGGTAAATAACATTCCTATTTGAAAGCTGTCCAATGATTAACTCCATAGCTAACTCTTAAAACATTTTAAAAAATTAGTTTTATATTACCATTAGAATACTTCTTGAGCTTTTCAATGGACACATCAAAATGCTTTAAAAAATTAACGGCCATATATATTTTAAGAAATTAAAATGGAGAAACAAAGAAATATGAAAATATCCATATAATCCTAGATTATACTGAATTTCCTATAAACTACACACAAATATGTTTCCATTTTGAAAAGAATGAAACAAAACCTATTAACGTGTCATAAGATTATACTATTTTTCTTTAATTTATCACAAAAGTTAGGACCTATATGCACACTTTTTTTTTCCAAATTTGTCTTTTTAGAGCTAAAAATAAAGAGCTTCATAGCTCATAGCATGTACTCTAAATATGTACAGCCTAAAGCACAATTTTACAGCTGAATTTCAAGCCCTGTGAAATGGGGTTTCTAATGGAAATGCTGACAGACTGCTAGCTGCAGGGACACCAGCAGGCACCATTATAATAAATGGGTCTGAGAGAGACATGATACAGGCCCACAGGTAATTAATGGCAGGAGTAAAATAAAATATAGGCACACCATCCCACTGAGAGCATGATGCAATGGAAAAAACTTGTAATAAAACACAAAGAATGTCTTTAGCAAGAAGTGTGAGGAAAGTCTTGTAAAATAAATCATGAGCCAGGTCTGTAGCTATAAGAGTCATTGCGTATTCCTTTATAATTAGGATTTTTTAAAAAAACACACTATAAAAATCATTTTTGGCTAAGCAAAAATGCTCTGTGTTGTGGATTGAGAAATCAATGAAACATAAACTCAGCTACTCAAAACAGCTAATAATAACCAGAGTTTTCTAGTTGGAAAGTCTACTTGTAAGAAGTCCAACATTATGACTCCATATTACAGAAGAATTGACTGTAAAATATATTCTTAGAATACAGAATGATATGGCTATTTTTTCTCTCCTCCAAATGTCTTGATTCACTCTCTTAGTTGCATTTTTTGTTTAATTCTGGAGACCAAGAAGGTCCTAAGAACTTTCAGCTATAATTCTCCTTGACCTTTGAAGTCTGTAGTAATTTTTGGTTCATTTTTTCTTAATTAAAGGGTAGCTGACATCACCTTAAGTGACTGGAATCAACTTTGACTTTATTTCTACATAGGATGTTGACTCAGCCATTGTCTTTCAGAAAGTCAGTGTTTGTAAGTGCACAGCTATTCCTTTCTAGACTAAATTGTCTCCTAAAAAACAGAGATTCAGATTAAGACAGTACCATGCAGTTGGAAAAATACATGGTGGGGTGGGTGGTAAGTGGGGGAGGACAGAAAAAAAAAAAGAAAGAAAAAAAAAGAATTACTATGACAGATTATTGACCTAAAAATTTTAAGAGATTTCCATCAGTACTTCATCTTGTTTCCTGGCCTCAGGGTGGCAATAAATTAATCCCATATGTTAAATGGGATGACTGAGTCCCCAAAAGTTTGAATGACTTGCCAAGGTCTCATAGCCAAGAAACTGGAAGAGTAATGAGAAATAGCAACCACTTCCTCCTGCTAACATTTTTCCATTTTAATATATTGCCCTTGTAATTTCAGAAAAGAATAAAATTTTTGCTTGAGTTAGAAGTATTCTCAGTTGATTTACAAGCATAAATTTGGGATGAATAATTCAGATAAACTGACTTTTGCTAGGAATATCTGCATAGATGTTGACTGACAATTTCCTATACATGAAAGTATCAGCTATAAAAATCAACTACCATTATTTCCTCATTAATTACTTAGAAAAAAATTCAATAGAGTTATTTTTTAATGTCTCTTCTTCCTGGTGAAATTTGCAAAAATGCTTAAAGCTTATTACATTTTTGTAATTGATAATTCTTTTATTTTTTCCCTCTTTTATTTGATTAGCAAAAGCTGTCTCCTTGATAACGTTTCTGAGTCAGATTCTCTGAGATGAACAAAGAGAAGAGTAACTTATGAAAAATTCATCAGTTCTTTTTTCCTGATTATAAAAACGTTTTGGTGAAATTTATGGGAATGTACTTCATTTATCTTTGGTTGACTGGCTGATATTGTCTAATTCCAATTTCTGGGTTAGTTGAATTACAATTTTGTAGTTGAAATACGTCGATAACTAAATTGTTTTCAAATTGTTTATCTTAAGAATGAAGTGGAAGTCTGGTAGACCAGTATTTTTAAATTCTAATTGCATTTCTGACCTTGTACGATAGTAAGGAAAATCCTTTATGGTTAAAAATAAGTTGAATGTAGAGATCTAGGGAGATGAACAGGTGAGATGAAAGAATCTATAATCTCCAGCCACCTTGACTTCTGTTTTGATAGCCACATGAGGTGTGGGTTACAGGAGGCAAAACCTAGCACCACCCAACATAGGATATTGAGTAGGAGGTATGCAATAAGGCCCAGAAGAGTACACCCGCAGTGAAAGAATGAATTCAAAGGACTACTCTATTGAGAAAGGCAGTTAGGGAACCTGGCCTCTCTTTCCCAAGTGGAGGAAAATTATTTACTACGAAAAAACTTCATGGAAAATTCACAGGACAGCTTTCAAGTGAATTTGTAGCCCAAGCACGTATGGACTTTCTGGTCCAAAATACCTTCAGTCCAGTGTTTAGTTGTACATGGCCTCTGTTATTTAATGTATTCGCTATGTAGCCAGTGAACTTCCTGTACCTCTAGTTTTGATATCTTCAACATCAGGATATTTTCATTAATGTCTAATCAATAAACCAGGTTCTCGGCCTCATAAGATTATCAAAGCAAATTTAATAATTTGGCTTCAAATTATTGATAAAAAATGATATTCACTCTTGTATTTTTTAACTGCAGTATAGGTAAGCAATGGAACTTCTTTCAATTATATTATTAGTAACTGATTGGATTTTTTTTGTGTGTAAAATGGATATTGCATTGCCTATGTTTAAATCAATAACTTAGTTATTAAAAGTATAGATTGTAAGAACTATTTTTATCAAGTTTAACATATAAGTTGTGCTTTCAATTTATAAACCTGATAGCTTTTATAAAAAACAAAAAATCCTTTCATTCATTTTTGATCGTTATTAAATTAACTCAGTTTAACTTACATAGTTGATTATATTTATGAACACATTTCAAACTATAGTCAAAGATTATATATCTGAATCTCTCAACTTTAATTACAAAAATGACAGATTTATAAATCTATCAGAACCTAATGCACTTAAACTCACAAATTAGTGTCTAAATTTTTAAATATAAAAATCATGTTATATATATCAATCCAAGCATAGTTTGAAAACCTAAGCTAGTTTTCTTATACTTTTGAAATTAAAAAGCTAATATGATACTTCTTCAATTAGATCATATGCTTTTAAGCATTTCAAACATTTAAATGGCACAAAGAAATGATCACCATGGTTAGAAAACTTAATGCTAAGCTTAGTTTTGGACTATTAATATTGTTGTTCTTATTTGCTTCCTTACTTTTGTATTTATTTCTGTACCTTCCAGGGATTGCAAACTGATTTATAATACAAATAAAAGTATTGGAATTAAGATCTCAGTCTGACTAAAGTTTCTTGGTGCCAATATACAATTATAGATTGGGATTATGGCACAAGATTTTTTACAGGCATATGGAATGTGGGCCGGATTACTTGATAAATCCACCTGAATTATAGGTTAATATGGCTATTTTTGGGATAGAGTTCTATCTGTATTGAAAAAATGAAGGGAAAGTGGGCACTTAAAACTCATGCTTTTCAGCCTGAATTTATATTTTAATTTTTCAAGACCATGCATGAAGTGTTCCCTGGGGAACTTTCAAGACTCATCTTCATCATATTTTGGTTTTAACCTCTCTTGACTTTTTAACTTTATTTGGAAGATAAAATTCCGCACTCTACAACAAAGTGCAACTGATCTCTTTGCCTTGGATCTCAATGAATAAAATTAATACTGTAGTTACTGGTAATAAAATTCTTTGTTGCTTAAGTAAAAAAATAATTTACTTCTGCATGCTTTTTATATTTTTACTTTCTTATTTGTCTAACTAATTGCCATTTCATACTTGGGCTAAATTCCTGATCACTTTCAAAATTAGTGATTTATAAACCAGATAATACTCTTTTTGTTTGTTGCTTTTGGTGGTTTCTCACAGTTTTGTGAGCCAGGAATTTAAAAAGGGTCCAGCTGTTGGTTGTGCCTACAGTTATTTTCAGGCTTGACTGGGCTGAGCATCTAACATGAATCACTCATGTGATTGGCAGCTGATGTTGTTGGCTGGTTGTTCAACTAGAACAGTCAACTAGAGAGCCTGTGTATAGCTTTTACATATGGTGGCTCACAGAATGGTGGCCTTAGGGTAGTTGAATTTCTTATGTGGTGGCTCAGTACACCACTGTGAGAGGCCCTACAAGTAGGTTGGAAGCTGCATTTCTTTTATGACCTAGCCTTGAAAATTATATAACTTCATTTTTTCTGTGTGCTATTGATCAAAATACATACCCATACAGATTTAAGAGCATAGACCTCAACTCTAGATGAAAGAGATGTCAAAGACATCGTTGCCATAATAAAATTCCATACGTATTTATTGTTAAAGTGAAATCACTTATATGAAATTGACTCAAAATTATGACTTATCCAATCCTAACATTACATCTTGTTATATGGACGCTTTCATTTAGGTCAAGTTTTAAAAAATGTTTTATGTGTGAACTGTTAAATTCATTGAAATTTATTACATAATTTTGTGCACCATAAATTGACAGTTCTTTTTTTTTTTGAGTTTATTTGAGAGGGGGGGGGAGAGAGAGAGAGAGAGAGAGAAAGCTTTAACACAAGTGGGGGAGGGGCAGAGAGAGATTGAGGGACACACACACACACACACAGAATCTGAAGCAGGCTCCAGGCTCTTAGCTGTGAGCACAGAGCCCAATGCTGGGCTTGAACACACAAGCTGGGAGATCATGACCTAAGCCAGTGTCAGATGCTTAACCACCTGAGCCACCCAGGCCCTCCAAATTGATAGTTCTAATACAAGTAGTAAGTACAATGGAAGATAAGAAATTATGATTCACTTTGTAATATTTTTCCATTTAAGAATATTTATTTTATGACATTTAAACAAAATATCCTCATCCTACTAGAAATAAGGTATTCTTAATTGATTAATAAAACTTTAAGGGCCTCATTACAGATGTTACAAACAAATTTATCAAGGGCACTTCTGTCATCAAGAAAACAGAAGGATGGTGCTTGAACATAAGGTACATCAAATCATACAAGTAACAATGCAAATCAAGTGTTCTGTAACCTGGAATACAATGTAGATGCTTCTGAACAATAAAATGGAAAGTCAGTTTTAATATTAATGTTCTGATTTGTGGTGATCAGATTAATTTTTTTCAGGGGTAGGATGTTTTCCAATGATTTCCAGCATCCCAGGACTACATTCTCACGCTACTGGTGAATTACAAGGAATCTTATTTAGAAGTCTATAGCACAACTAGAATCTGTGATTGTCTGTGAATTAACACCTCTTTGTCTTCACTGATCCTGTCATCTCCCAGACTTCTCTTATATGAGTTTCCTGTATTACTTTTGTTTCTAAAGTACTTTACAAAGC
Source organism: Prionailurus bengalensis (assembly GCF_016509475.1). NCBI lineage: Eukaryota > Metazoa > Chordata > Mammalia > Carnivora > Felidae > Prionailurus > Prionailurus bengalensis. The sequence goes on from NC_057344.1 coordinate 88,214,275, forward strand.
AACTATTTTTTTGTGATAATTGTAGGTTCACATGCCATAGTAAGAAATTATGCTTAGATTGCCCTTCACCCAGCTTTCCCCAAAGGTAACACCTTGCAATGGTATATATAGTATGATATCACAGTCATGAAATTGACATTGATGTTATCTGGCAACCTGATTCACATTTCACTAGTTTTACATGTATTTATGTGTGTTTGTATTTAGTTCTATGGAAATTTATGTCATGTATAGGTTCATTTATTTAGCAACCTAATCAAGATACAGGGAAGGCGTATCCCTTTGCTGTCCTTTTGTGGTGTGTGTGTGCTGTCCTTTTATAATGACACGCTCCTTCCCTTCCCCCATTTGATTACTGTTAGGTTCAATAAATATAAAATTATGTTTTAATAAACAAAATTGATGCAACTAAAACAGAGGGAAAAAGATAAGATTGACAGAAACTGCCGAGATTTTTATTTGAAAGTAATCTTGGAGATTATTAATGTAGAGAATTATTGCACTTGTAATCCTGTTCCACAGTTATTACTAAACAAAATGTAGAAAAGGAATAGCAGTTCCCCTTATCAAATGCTTATATGAATACTTGGAACAAACGTTATATATATCATGCTGGGAAATTTAAAGTGTGACCAAATGTTTGCTTTCTGTTTGTTAATTTATGTGATCCAAACTCTTTCTATGTACTGTTTTGATAGGATTCATAGAAGATAAACAATCTCACAATTGTATGATAATGAGGATGAAAGAGAAGTTTTAAAGCAATTTCAGCAATCTCAGGATACTTACCACTTTTTTTTTAACCAAAATGAGGCAAGTGACTATATATTTTCAAAATTTATCTTAAATCCTTGATCAGTAGGTTTTTTCAACAACTTATCCTTTAAAACTGTTTAAACTGAGGCACCTGGGTGGCTCAGTCAATCAAGCCTCGGTCATGATCTCGCCATCCTGAGTTTGAACTCTGCATCAGGCTCTGTGCTGACAGCTCAGAGCCTGGAGCCTGTTTTGGATTCTGTGTCTCCCTCTCTCTCCTTCTGCCCCTCCCCCACTTGTGCTTTCGAGCTCGCTCTCTCTCTCTCTCTCTCTTTCTCTCTCTCTCAAAAATGAATAAACATTAAAAAAATAAATCTATGTTTATACTCAAATTACCTTTATTTGAATGACATAGACTTTTGGTCTATTAATTTCATATGTTTGAATATTTTCCCCCATAGTGGCTTTTTTTTTAATTGCAGTATAATTCACATACAATATTATATCAGTTTCAGGTATACAATATAGTGATTCAACAATTCCATTCATTACTCAGTGCTCATCATAATAAGTATACTCTTAATCCCCTTCACCTATCTCACCCATTCTCTCCCCCACCACCTCCTCTCTGGTAACCACTAGTTTATCTCTTTTTTTCTAACTGTTCATTTATTTTGTTTCTTAAATTTCACATATGAGTGAAATCATGGTATTTGTCCTTCTTTGACAGACTTATTTTGCTTAGCATTATTTCCTCTAGATCCATCATGTTGTTGCATATATATGTTTATATATATAAACATCTTTCTTTATCCATTCATCTATCCATGGACATTAGACTTCTTCCATAATTTGGCTATTATAAATAATGCTACAATAAACATAAGACTGCATATATCTTTTTGAATTGATGTTTTCATTTTCTTTGGGTAAATACCCAAAGTGGAATTTTCTTTGGGCAAATACCCAGGAATAGCATTACTGGATTATATGGTAATTTGCTTTTTTAATTTTTTGAGGAAAATCCATACTGTTTTCCACAATGGCTATACCAGTTTGGATTCCCATCAACAGTGTGTAAGGGTTCCTTTTTCTCCGCAGCCTCGCCAACACCTGTTGTTTCTTGTGTTTTTGATTTTAGCCATTCTGACAGGCGTGAGGTGATATTTCATTGTGGTTTTCATTTGCATTTTCCTGGTGACCAGTTGAGCATCTTTTCATGTATCTGGTGGCCATCTGTATGTCTTCTTCAGAGAAATGTCTGTTCATGTCTTCTTCCCATTTTTAATTGGATTATTTGTTTTATGTTGCTGTTGTTCAGTTGTATAAGTTCTTCATGTATTTTGGATACTAACCCCTTATCAGAGATGTCATTTGCAAATACCTTCTCCCATTCAGTAGGTTGTCTTTATGTTCTGTTTATTGTTTCCTTTTGTTGTGCGGAAAGGTTTTATTTTGATATAGTCCCAATAGCTTATTTTTCCTTTTGTTTCTTTTGCCTTAGGGATACATATCTAGAGAAATTTTGCCAACAGCTGATGTCAGAGAAATTACCATTTGTTCTCTCTTCTAGGATCTTTATGGGGTCAGGTCTCACATTTAGGTGTTTAATCCATTTTGAGTTTATTTGTATGTATGATGTAAGAAAGTGGCGCAGTTTCATTCTTTTACATGTAGCTGTCCAGTTTTCCCGCAGCGTTTGTTGAAGAGACTGTCTTTTCCCATTGCATATTGTTGCCTTCTTTAATTGACCATGTACCTGTGGGTTTATTTCTGGGCTACCTATTCTGCTTCATTGATCTCTGTGTCTTTTTTTGTGCTGGTACCATACTGTTTTCATTACTAGTAGTTTTGGAGTACATCTTGAAATCTGGGATTGTGATATTTCAATTTTTTTTTCTCAAAATTGCTTTGGCTATTCAGGGTCTTTGGTGGTTCCACACAAATTTTAAGATTATTTGTTTTAGTTCTGGCAAAAATTATGTTGGTATTTTGAGAGGGATTGCATTATATCTGCAGACTGCTTTGGGGAGTATGGACGTTTCAACAGTATTTTTTTCTTCCAACCCATGAGCATGGAATATCATTTCACTTGTTCTTGTGGCCATCAATTTCATCAGTGTTTTATGGTTTTCAGAATATAGGTCTTTTACTTCACTAAGTTTATTCCTAGGTATTTTATTATTTTTGGTACAATTGTAATAAATGGGATTGTTTTCTTAATTTCTCTTCATGCTACTGCATTATTAGTGGATACAAACGCAGTGGATTTCTATACATTGATTTTGTTTCCTGCTACCTTACTGAATTAATTTGTTTGGTAGATTTTGACGGACTCTTAAGAGTTTTCTATATACAGTATCATGTTGTCTTCAAATAGTAAAAGTTTTACTTCTTTCTTGCTGATTTAGATGCCGTTTATTTCTTTTTGTTGTCTGATTGCTGTGGTTAGGGCTTCCAGTACTATGATGAATGAAAGTGGTGAGAGTAGACGTCCTTGTCTTATTCCTGATCTTAGGGGAAAAGCTCTCACTTTCTCACCATGGAGTGTAATGTTAGCTGTGGTCTTTTCATACATGGCCCTTATTATGTTGACGTATGCTCCTTCTAAACATCCTTTGTTGAGGGTTTTTTTCTTTTCCACGAATGGATGGTTTACTTTGTCAAATGCTTTTCTGTATCTATTGAAATGACTTTATGTTTTTTATTCTTTCTTTTGTTGATGTGTTGTATCACATGGATTAATTTACAAGTATTTATTTATTTATTTATTTTTATTATTTTTTTTTCAACGTTTATTTATTTTTGGGACAGAGAGAGACAGAGCATGAACGGGGGAGGGGCAGAGAGAGAGGGAGACACAGAATCGGAAACAGGCTCCAGGCTCTGAGCCATCAGCCCAGAGCCCGACGCAGGGCTCGAACTCACGGACCGCGAGATTGTGACCTGGCTGAAGTCGGACGCCTAACCGACTGCGCCACCCAGGCGCCCCAATTTACAAGTATTTAATCACCCTTGCCTCTAAGAAATAAATCCTACTTGATCATGGTGAATAACCTTTAAAATGTATTATTGGATTTGGATTGCTAAGTATTTTTTTGAAGATTTTTGTGTCTATGTTCATCAGAGATATTGGCGTGTAGTTCTCTTTTTTTTATAGTGTCTTTATCAGGTTTTGGTGTCTCCGTAATGTGGGCATCATAGAATGAATTTGGAAGCTTTCCTTCTTCTCCAATTTTTGGAATAGTTTGAGAAAAAGAGGTATTAGCACTTCTTTAAATGTTTGGTAGGGGTGCCTGGATGGCTCACTGGGTTAAGTGTCCTACTTTGGCTCAGGTCGTGATCTCATTCTTGAGTTTGAGCCACGCATTGGGCTCTGTGTTGATAGCCCAGAGCCGGGAGCTTGCTTTTCTCTCTGCCCCTCCCCCACTTAGCTCTGTCTCTCTCAAAAATAAATAAACATTAAAAAAATTAAAAAAACAAGGGCATCCGGGTGGCTCAGTCCGTTAAGCATCCGACTTTGGCTCAGGTCATGATCTTACAGTTGGTGGGTTAGAGCCCTGCATTGGGCTCTGTGCCGACAACTCAGAGCCTGCTTCCAATTTTGTGTTTTCCCCCTCTCTTTCTACTCCTCCCCCACTAGTGCTCTGTCTCTCTCTGTCTTTAAAAAATAAATGAATGCTAAGAAATTTAAAAAAAAAATTAAAAATAAATAAAAAAATGTTTGGTGGAAATCATCTGTGAAGCTGTCTTGTTCAGGACTTTTGTTTTTTTGAGGAGATTTTTGATTACTGATTCAATTTCACTGCTGGTAATCTGTTCAAATTTTCTATTTTTTTCCTGATTCACTTTTGGGAGGTTATATTTTCTAGGAATTTATCCATTTCTTCTGGACTATCCAATTTGTTGGCATACAATTTTTCATAAGATTCTCTTATAATCCATTATAATCCATTGTATTTCTGTAGTGTTGGTTGTGAGTTTTCCTTTTTCCTTTTTTATTTTAAGTCTTCTGTCTCTCCTTTTTTTTTCTTTTTCTTTTTTTGATGATCTGTCTAAAGGTTTATCAGTTTTGTTGATCTTTTCAAAGAACAAGCTCCTGGTTTCATTTATCTGTTTTAAGTTTCTATTTTGTTTATTTCTGCTCTCATCTTTATTGCTTACTACCTTCCACCGGTTTGGGGTTTTGTTTGTTTTTTTTTTTTTCTAGCTGCCTTAGGTATAAAGTTAGGTCGTTTATTTGAGATTTTTCTTGCTTCTTGAGACAGACCTGTATGGCTATAAACTCCCTTATTAGAACAGTTTTTTCTATATTCCAAAGATTTTGTACCATTGTTGTTTTTTAATTTTCATTTGTTTCTATGTATCTCTTGATTTCCTCTTTGATTTCTTGGTTGACCCATTTATTGTTTATTAGCATGTTATCTAACCATGTATTTGTGTTCTTTCTAAATTTTTACACATAATTAAATTTTTACACAAAATTTACAATTATTGTATCTCGTTGGATTGTTCCCTTTATTGTATGTTTCTTGTTACAGTCTTTGGTTTAAGGTCTATTTTGTCCAATATGAGTATGTCTACCCTGGCTTTATTTTCACTTCTAGTTGCATGATAAATGCTTTTCCATCCCTTCACTTCCAATCTGTATGTGTCCTGCATTGTGAAATGAATCTCTTGTAGGCAGCATGTGGATGGGTCTGGCTTTCTTATCCATTCTATCACCCTATGTTTTTTTTGATTGGAGCATTCAGTCCACTTACATTCAAATTGATTATTGATAAGTATGTACTTGTTGCCATTTTGTTATTTGTTTTATGGTTGTAGTTCTTTTCTGTTCCTTTCTTCTGTTACTCTCCTCTCATAGGTTTGCTGGCTTTCCTTAGTGATACACTTGGATTCCTTGCTTCTTATTTTTTGCATATCTATTGCTGGTTTTGATTTGGGGATACCATTAGGTTTATATATAACATCTTATGTATATAATGGTCTAAATTGATGGTTTCTTAAATTTGAACCCACTCTACAAGCACTAAATTTTTACTTTTATCTAAGTTTTAGGCATAGTTGTCATACTTTATATCCTTTTATTTTGTGAATTCCCTGACTGATTTTTGTAGATATACCTAGTTTTACTGCTTTTGTGTTTCTTACTTTTCTTACTCCTATCATGGTCTTCCCTTTCCATTCAAAGAGTCCCCTTTACCATTTCTTGTAAGGCTGGTTTCGTGGCGATGATGTCCTTTAAACTTTGTTTGTCTGGGAAACACTTTATCCCTCTTTCTATTCTGAATGATAGTTTTGCTAGATAGGGTACTCTTGGCTGCAGGTGTTTTCCCTTCAGCACTTTGAGTATATCCTGTCATTCCCATCTGACCTGCAAAGTTTCTGCTGTAAAATCAGCAGGTAGCCTTATGGTGTTTCTCTTGTATGTAACTATTTTCTATTGCTGCTTTAGAAATTCTCTCTTTATCAGTATTTTTTGACATTTTATGTTAAATGCCATATGTCTTGGTGCGAACTGCCTTAGGTTGATTTTGTTGAGGGCTCTCTGTGCCTTCTGGATCTGGATTTCTGTTTCCTTCCCCAGATTCGGGAAGTTTTCAGATATTATTTCTTCAAATACATTTTCTTCCCTCTTTTCTCTCTCTTCCTTCTGGGATCCCTATAATATGAATGTTTTTACACTTGATGGTGTCACTGAACTCCCTAAATCTATTTTCTTTTTTTTCTCTCTCCTGTTCAGCCTGGTTACTTTCCATTACCCTGTCTTCCAGGTCACTGATCCATTCTTCTCCTTCTTTTAATGTACTGTTTATTCCATCTTGTGTATTTTAAATTTCAGTTATTGAGTTCTTCATCTCTGTTTGGTTCTTTTTGTTTTCTATCTCTTTGTTAAGAGTCTCACTGAGGTCATCCACTTTTTTTTTTATCAGGTACAGTGAGTATCTTTATGGCCATTACTTTCAATTCTCTGTCAGACATCTTGGTTTCATTTAGATCTCTTGCTGTGATGTTGTCCTATGCTTTCATTTGGGACACGTTCCTCTGTATTCTCATTTTGTCTGGTTCTCCATGTCTGTTTCTATGCATTACAAAAGTCAGCTACATTTTTACCCTTGAAAGTAGTGGCCTTATGAAGAGGAGGTCCTCTAGTGCTCTGTAAGCCAATGTCCCTTGTTCACCAGAACCTGTACTTCAGGGGTGTCTCCTATGTGTGTTGCCTGCACCCTAATGTTGTGGCTGAATCATGTTTTCCTTCAGTTCAGTCATCTGCAAGGCTGTCTTTGCCATTTGTGGACAGGGTTTGGTTCTTTTGTTGATAGCGTGCCAGTCTGGGGCTGCCTTGGTCTTGTGTTGGTTCACACCAGGCATTTGCTAGAGCTATGAGTACACCAAACTGCAGGGTGCTCTCTCTGTGTTGTTCCCTGAGCAGCTTCATTGGTGGGTGGGACCTGCTATCAGACTGGAAGCTTGCCTCCAGCTCAGTGCTGGGGCCATAGTCAAACTCATGTGTGTGGTTTTCTTCCTCTTTGCCTGGAGCAGGAGTTATTTTGGGGTGCTACTCAGCCCCATTGGGGCTGCTTGCACACCGTCATTCTTGTGCCACTTTGGATAGACTCATGATGAGGCTGGGTTGCAGGGGGTAGGTTTACAGAAGAGCTCGGGGATAGGGTGTGCTGTTAGCAAGGCAGATGGAGAGTGTTAGTGCTGTTCTGTTTCCCTTAGTTGTCCCTGTAATCTAGGTTGGTAGAGAGGGGGTGGGAAATGGCATTAATCTGTTCTTTTGTTCCAGGACATGCTCTAAGATTAGTAAACAAATCTCTCTCTGGTATACCTTAGGCATTTTTAAACTGCTGCTTCTATGTTGTATCTTGGTGGGGTTGTTTGTTATGCTGTCTTTTTCAGGGTGGGGACTCAGTTTCCTTTGATCCTGGGCTCTCCGGGGCCAAGTCAGCTGAGGTGTTAAGCCTCACTGGCTATAAGGATTTACAAAGTTAAACTCCTCTGGTTTTCAAATCCAAATGTTATGGGGATTTGTATTCCCAGTGCAGGTCCCCACGCCTGATGTGCGGGGTCTGTTTCTCTCCCCTCTCTGTGCCTGTGACATCCTTCCCTCCCACGGACAGCCCTGTAGGTCAGTTCGGGTCCAGACCACATCTCTGTTCTTCTTCTCCTCTGTGATGTAATCTTTTCTTTATGTTTTTCTTTCTAAATTTTTTTTTATTTACATTTATTTATTTTTTGATAGAGACAGAGCACAAGTGGGGAAGGGTCAGAGATAGAAGGAGACACAGAATCCGAAGCAGGCTACAGACTCCTAGCTGTCAACACAGAGCCCGACAAGGGGCTAAAACTCACAAACCGCAAGATCATGACCTGAGCCGAAGTCGGACGCTTAACTGACTGAGCCACCCAGGTGCCCCTCTTTATGTTTTTCTGCAGTCTTGCCAGTCTTCAGGTCATTTTTCTGGGTTATATACACCGATAGGGGTGTTACCTAGGTGTACCTATGGAACAAGGTGAACCTAGGCTCCTCCTACTCCACCATCTTTTAACAAAAACTAAAATTTTCTAATTCATGAGCTGCAATATTATCTACTCTATGTCCATCATCTATTTCATTGAAAACTATAGGGACTATCTGTTCTTCTATAAATCCAACTTTTGTTGTAGTCCTTAAATCTTATTATTTAAAAAAAATGTGATGAATTTATTCATTGCTTGGATGTGTTAAAATAATTTTTATTTTTTTTTTAATTTTTTTTTCAACGTTTTTTATTTATTTTTGGGACAGAGAGAGACAGAGCATGAACGGGGGAGGGGCAGAGAGAGAGGGAGACACAGAATCGGAAACAGGCTCCAGGCTCCGAGCCATCAGCCCAGAGCCTGACGCGGGGCTCGAACTCACGGACCGCAAGATCGTGACCTGGCTGAAGTCGGACGCTTAACCGACTGCGCCACCCAGGCGCCCCTAAAATAATTTTTAAAACACTTAAGATATAGGTGAATAATCAAGTGTAGTGGAACAATTTATCTTTAACACTTTAGACAAAACTGAAACTTATTTTCAGACATGCTAAGAGTTTGTTCCACAATTCAAACATTAACACAGAATCTTTCTCCCACACTGCCTAGTATAGGTAATATTCATCAGGCTTTCTCAGTGAAGAGAGCAATGAGTTGATTTATATTCTGGTGCAATCTTAATCTGAGTATCTGTTCAAAAATATTATGAATAAATATATTTTCCTGTGGTTAGAGCTGGACCTTCAGAAAGTAATCCTGTTCAGAACTTAAACTCCAAAACACATTTACAGATAGTGATAACATATTTTTGTGTCACAGCAATTTCAAAGTATAAATACTTACATACATACATACATACATACATACATACAAACAATGTGTTCCACACTTTAGATTCTTTCTCAGCCTAACAGTTGTGCTCATATGTGCTTCCTGAGAATGAAAACTGAACTATCACACTTGTATTCCTCAAGAAGAAGCATTTTAGGAGGCTAGGAATATTAGATTCTAAAAATACATAAATACATATTTTTAAACTTTCTGAAATGAACAATTTGAGAGAAAATAACTTCTGTACTTTTTGATATGATGAAGGGTGTATTAGAAAAGTTTACCTTAAATGCTACCCACCAATCAAATAGCCCTTTCATTTAAAAACCAAATAACTTGTCTGAAAATGACTAGAAATATTTCCCTAAACCTTCAGTTTTGCTAGATCTTGGCTTAGCTTTTCTTTGCTTTTTTATTTTAGTCTGTCTCACCAGTGTCAATGTTCTGATTAGTTTCCACTGCTATGAAATAAAAGTGATCCACATGTCATCTGTTAGATATGATACTTTTATATGCTGTTCTTATTTTCAGACTTCACACAAGTTAAAAATTGTCCAGGAGAGAGAATTCCTTTTCAATTCAATATTGGTCAAGTACAAACATGTTGTACACATAATAAATTCTATTGATACTCTTTGGTAAAGTATAAACTTCCAGTTTCAGGGTTTTTTTTTTAAAGTTGTGGTCATGATACAAATTTATAGTTTCATTTTTGCAGTTATGCAGGCTTTGAATTATTAAAGCCACCCTGAACGTTTTGTGGAACTATTGTTTACATGCGGCAGTTTCGTTTGTACACAGATTAACAATAAACCAATCTGTAAACCCTTCTTCGTATATAATTTCTGAACTTCCTTCTTCCTGCATTGCTGGAAAATATTTTAAATGCATTTATGACATACATAGTATCCAAAGAATAATATCCTTGGCCAGATTTTTAAAAATTACATTGATTTTGAGACTTCCCACACAAGAGAAAACTTTTTAACTGAGACAAGTATGATAGCTTAGTGTCATTCAAGATGTATCAATAGAAAACGTGAGCGTCATAAATGTTAAGTGCCAAAGTGGTTAAAATCATACCGATTACACTTCACATGGAAAACCACCTCAGTTTACATTTTACTGGAAGCAGGAAAAACTGTATCCATGTCTTTTTATTTATTCAACTTAAAGTTCTTCACATTGAAAATGCTACTTATTTGCCTCTTGGAATGACGTATTTGTTAGCAGTATGGGAAACTAGCGAGGAGGGTATAACATCCGAATTTAAGGTCTTTCATCGTTCAAATTTACTCTGTGAAACACTTCTGCTTCTGCATGCAGATGGGCTAATGGTGCTGCGACTGTCATTAACCCAGAGTCATTTCCAAAATGCTATACTGAGAGATTATTTTCTGTGATTATAGTCTTGGGCTTTCAGTTGCATGGCCTATTTTTGAGCATAAAGTCATTTTCTTTTTTGTCTCTTAGCAAAACACAACGATTTTGCTAAAATGAATTAACTCTGTGGTTGATTGCCTCCCAACTGTATTCTCTCAACTGCAGCTACTGTCTTTTGCAAAGCACAAGGCATTGCTCTAGGTCATGCCCCAGTAAGTCACTGACATATCTTTAAACGTGCTTGCTTCCATCAGTTTGTTGGGTGGCACGGCTGTGTTCCTCATTGATTTTCCCACAACCAGCCTAGCAAATATGAATTCAAATAAGCAGCACTTTGGTGCTGATGAACTCGCTATTCTGCAACACTTCCATTTCATGCTAAGAACAGAGTGCGGATGGCACTGGGAAAATGGAATCTGAATGAGATTTCAGACATTGATGTTCTATATTTCATTGGAATTTGTACCTTGGCTCTTTAAATCTTAGCCTCATCAGGGAATATATGTCTTACTCATCTATCTATATTAATCTGTGTTACATGTATCTTCATATCTAATCACTTCACCTGAAACTTTCTTGTATCCCTATATCTGAGTTTTTTTCAGACTCACTGCTGCTTGTCGCCCAGGTGTGAAAGCTGGGAGCTATATTTACTTCCTTTTTCATTCTTAACACCCCTACCCTGTCACTAGTAAGTCCTGTTTAACTTCTTGTGTTCCTCTAATTACTCTTTCCTTGCCTCACTGCATTTTACCCCTTCAGTGACTTCCTGTTTTACTCAGTAAAAGCTGAAGTCCTTACATGACCCACATGGAGGAAAATAGAGGATGATACAGTGGTAAGCTCAGGGAATTTGTGACACGGGACATTTCCAAAGAAAGTAATCTGAAATGGACACGATATTTTGTATACAAATCTATTGTACACAATTAAAATTGCCTTTCATTATAATCTTCCTGTGGATAGCTTTTCTTTGTGTCATCTCTTCCTATGGAGCCATGTATATCCAGGGTATATTCCCCATAATTCCGAGAATCTTCGCGGAAAATTAGAATTTTTAGATTCTTTGCAGTTCCTTCTATATTAACTTTTATTCTCATTTCAGCTTAATATTGTCTCATGGGTTTTCATTCTAATTTCATACATGCCATATCTTATAGAATGGCGAATGTTTTCCTGTCATTTTTTCTGGATACAGCAGGAGAATATTTTCCGAAGTGTTTACTTTCCATAAATCTTCAGGATGATTTCACAGTCCTCTCCCCCGCTCCCTTATTTTTTGTTGTTCAGCAACCATGAGCATTTTTTCCATGCTTTGCTCATTCTTAAAATGAGATGAGCTCCCACAAGACTTGGTTTTGGTTAAGAGATAAGTGGTTGGAATGTACTTGCCTCAGATCTTTGTTGAGTTGGTGATGGTCCTGGATCCCTTCGGACCCACAGCTGGAGTTTAGGTTGACTTGTTCAGCCGTTAGTCTAATACTTGATTTCTGGAAAATATTCTCTTCCAAAAATGTCCTACTTCTATGAATCTAAAAAAGACACTAAAAACAAACAAAACCTTCCATTCTCTACACTCAGTGTTATTAGGGTTGTATTTTCTTGGCCGTATCATACTTTACCTTCTGGAATCATTTATCCCAGGAAGTAGGGTAATGCTGGCAACCTCCTCCCATCCCCTTCACCCTTTCTTTACACTCCCCTCTCCCCACCTGGTTTATTCCAGGTCTGTTGACTTCAGCTGTTTCAGAATTGATGTGCAAAGCCAAAAGGGGTTGGAGAAAGAAGAACTCTCTGCCTCAAAAGTAATTAAGACAACCGCCTATTTTTCTCTGACTGATACCAATTTTAGACTTGAGGCAGTAGGTAACTTGCCACTTTGTGAGTCTGTGTCGTGAGATTCAACCCGTATATTACTGAAACACAGCTAGTAGTTCCTAAAATCAGTGCTATTTTTTCTATGGACAAGTAAATATTCCACATTTCTGTTAACTTGTCTTTGAGGCTTGTTCTTAAAGTTTCACATTTTCTGTAGCATTTAAAATATAGTAAGCTGAGAAATTTTATGGTTTTGGTCTGGTTCACTTGTTTTGAGATGAATTCCAAGAATTTCACTGCAGCCTTCCCTTTCAGACCTCAGTTGTGGGAGTAGAATACTCAGGGTGAGCTTGGTTTCAAATGCGATATTATATGAACTGTGAGGGTTGCAGATGGTTTAGTCATATTGTCTTAAAGGCATTGAATCGGAAACATTTCTTGTCATTAAAATGTATAAAAAAACGTGAGTTCAATGAATTTAACAGTAATGCTTCTCTAATAGAACATTGCATGTTGTGGCAAAATTGAATACCATTTCAAGAAGGTAGATATAATCATGATAAAATATTTGGCAGTTGTGTGCTTGACATTTAATATATGCATAAAAATAAGGCATAACTCAATTCAGTCACTCGGGCACAGAGATACACTAAGTACTGAACTTAAATTTGAGATCTGCAACTGTATGCTCTGTGTGTAGCCCCTAATAAGGAAGCGTAAAATTGCCAACGGAATAGAGAACATGATTTCTGACCTTAGGAAATTTGCAATTTGATGGATATTCCGACCTTTTGATGTTATGCAGACCAAATAACTCAATATGTTTTTTAAAAAGTAAAGCCAAACACAGCTGATCCTTGAAATGCTGATTTTTCAGCACAGATCAAAACAGCAATAAACAGAGGAAGAGGAAATGGAATATTTTCCTATGAAGGGTAAATGACTTGAAAGAACTTACACTTTGAAAGTTTCATCAAATCAGTATTTTTTAAATGACTAATCTGCTCATAGAAATTTGCCTTCTATTAGAATCTTGACTGTACTGAACCTAAAGGCCAAGGACTCTCGATACTGTATACATAGCAGACTTATATTAAATGTTTCTTGAATTATAAATAATGGATATATAGTGTTATTAATTAAAAATAAGGGAACATGGTTGACTTGCATTTGAAACTTTTGTCTATTTTAATTTTAGATTTCTTTAAAACTTTGTGAGACTCCCAGGAATGCACAGGTGAATAAACTCTACTTTTTATACATTGATTAAACAACAGGAGACTTGTTAGTACATTAAAAGTCATGCTTTCATTTATCATTAACCTCTTAATGCCTACTAATCTTACTTGCTATTTTCTTACCAGTCAGTAATATCTGCTATCAGAGATTGCCATGGATCTTTGTTCGTTCGTTTTCAATGTTTACTTTGAAAGAGAGAGCACATGAGAGTGGGGTAGGGGCAGAGAGAGAGAATCCCAAGCAGGCTCTGCACTGTGTAGAGCCTGCACTAACAGTGCAGAGCCCAGCTCAGGGCTCAGTCTCAATCATGACTTAAGCCGAAATCAAGAAACTGATTGAGCCACCCAGGCACCCTGCCATGCCATGGATCTTAGTAATGTGGGTTTTTAGCTTAGCAAAAAGGCAGCAGCAATTTTTTTTTTTTTTTTTTTTTTTTTTTTTTTTGGATAACAGGCTAAGAATCTGGGACTTAATCTGAGACTTTAGATGCTAGCTTCATCTTATTTGCCCCTCAGGTCAGCTCTCCACTCTTCTCCATTCTATTCCCAAAAGGCTGACGTGGGGGGACATAACTGGTTTCCAATAGAAGAACCTAGGCGCCAGATTGGAAGGAGTGGGGAGTGGGAGAGAAGTAGCAGGTCCTCTCAGGGCAGCTTTTCCCTGTAACTAATAGCATCCTTTGTTTCTGAGGCCGGGCCTTGGAGGATCTAGAAACAGCCCTGTGATCTGACACCACTAGGTTCTTTCCATGTACCCTGTACACTTGTTTATTAATACTCTTGGTTAAATCTTTCTAGAAGAATCATAATTTGAATATTCATTCTGTTTTCTATTGGGACCCTGCAAGAAAAGACCTTTCTTATTTTTATGCTGTGTGCTACAGAATCAAAACATCAGCTTTCTCAGGAAAGAGTAACATGATGTGATAATTTTGAGAACCTTTAGGAAAATCATTAAAATACCATTAAATCTTTATTTGAATCACTACAAAGCTTTTTTTTTCTTTTTCAAAATGAAATGATGAAACAACAAAAGAATTTCTCATGTGTTAAAGTTTTTTTTTTCTTCCTGTCTCTTTCCTGCAAGTGTATTTATCAGAAAGAATGCAACTATCATGCATTATGAAGTAAAATCATTCACTGGGAAATGCTCACAGACATCTAAATTAATGAACTAAATCTGTCACTTTCAAAATGCTAAACTCATTGGATTTTTCAAGAAAATGAAATAAAGACTACTCCCTGAAAAATTTTTAAAAGACGATACATTCAGTTGAAACACAATTGATATTATAAAGCCTGTTTTAACAATGCATTGCGGGGACTTTTTACTAGTGTTGTATAAGTCAGACTGCTTCACAATATTTTTATTCATCATATTTTTATGTTGAGAATGTTATCCATCCTTGATTCAGGATTTATAAATCATTTTATACTCATGATCTTGAAGTAAACACAGTCCACATTAATCTTTTGGTTACTTGATATTTTCTTAATGCCTGTGCAAGAGACTTTATACATCAAATGTGCTTGCTTATTTCTACCTTAGACTCTTTTTCAAGTAGTTTGCCATGCATCTCTGTATCAGGATTATGAGTGTCTGGTTCACAGACTGTCTTCAGTACTTCTTTAGGATTCCCTAAAGCGCATATTACAAAGCTATGCACACCCTACAAATATTTGTTGATAGATTTCAGTGACTAAAGATACTCTGAAGCATATGCTGAATTCTCTGATTATGGAATTTCTAGGTACATAAAGCTAGTTAATTGAATCAAGCTTTAGAAAACATGGAATTTTGGCTTTGAAAGAGACTATCTTACCCTTACTCACGAGCCTGTTGGCAGATGTTAGAATGTATATAATATAACCAACATTGTTTTAAGCAGAGTGAGGAATGGAAAAATGAGATACAAATAAATCCATAACTTCAATAAGCTTACGTTATAAATTAACAACACATGGTAGACACCTCTACACATTTTAGCTTACTCAAATGTAAATGTTTTCTCCATTAGGAGGAGCCTTCCTAGTGTGAGTTGTATTAGGAGTCAGTGCTCTCCTGCCACCATACTAGGGATGAGTAAACTGGATCTTCCTTCTTTTAATTGCTGGGGAGAGAAGAAGACATAATCTGCTGAGACTTTGAATATAAGAATTTAACGCAGAAATATAGGGAGGTTAAGACATTATTTTGGCATTGAGGTTGAGAGATTGAAGCAGTAAAGGTAAAGAGTATATCTTATTCAGACTGTTTCCAGAACCAACCTGAACTGTTTTCCTGTTTCCTAGCATCCTTGAATCCTGCCTATAGCCCAAGCTTGGTTCTACAGGCTTTACTGATTCTGTAAATTCTATTTCTGCTGACGTTATCTAGAGTTGCTGGCAATCAAAAACTGGAGTTGATGAATCAGATAAAAGCTAAAATTTGCATAAAATTTTGAAAGTTAAACATTAATCAGGGTAATACCTGTACGTGAAATAATGGTTGAATGTGGGCTCTAGTTTTCCCAAAAGATCCTGTGGAAGAAAAGACCTACCTGTTGGAACTTGATGAAATAGTAGACTTTGAATAAGTAGGAATGAGAAAGAGAGTTCCCTTCGTGTAAGTAACATTGCCAACACCAATGGATTGAGGAATGAATGGGATTATGTGGGGGCAGTGTCATTTTTCCAGAATGAAATAAGTTTTCATTCTTTTAAATTTCACTAGAATTTTCTTATATACATAATAATTTTCTTACATATATATTATTTACATAGAATACCCAAATTTGTCAAAAGTCTGGTAATAGTATGGATTATAGTTTATATATGTTTACATAAATATCAATAGATTCTTAAATAAGCATGCATGTAAATGACACATACACGTATTTATTTTTGAATGCTTTCTTACTTAAAATTGGACCCAACCATTTGAACTCTTTAATTTCATAAATTCACAGCTGCTGCCAGTGTTCTTGCCTTAATTGATGGCAATGACAAGAGTCAGGTACAGGTACTTAAGACATACTCTGAGTCAGCCAACTCTGAACCTCCAGCCCATGGCCAGATCAAGAATATCTCAGTGATGTTAAATAAATATTAAATCAGGGGCGCCTGGGTGGCGCAGTCGGTTAAGCGTCCGACTTCAGCCAGGTCACGATCTCGCGGTCCGGGAGTTCGAGCCCCACGTCAGGCTCTGGGCTGATGGCTCAGAGCCTGGAGCCTGTTTCTGATTCTGTGTCTCCCTCTCTCTCTGCCCCTCCCCCATTCATGCTCTGTCTCTCTCTGTCCCAGAAATAAATAAACATTGAAAAAATAAATATTAAATCAAATGTAAATTTAAGTATATCAGGTTGAGTACAAACAACAGAAATTTAAGGTCCAAACTGCCCCCTTTTTATTTAAAGAGGTGTTTTTATTTTTTCTATCTCTACTTATGCTTCTCAGTTTCAAAAACATGATAAGCATTAAGGCCATTTTAGTCAGTGAATTAGAGTTAAATCTTATAATTTGGTTGAAACTGGCTAAAAATAAACGTTTGTGCTTTAAGACTTAATTGAATTAAGCACAATTTTATTGAGTGTCTTCCCATATGGTTGTCAGTGTCTTAGTAAAAGAAGAGCAATGAATGATAAATAGGAGGAGATCCCAGGCTTCAAGAGGCTTGCATTCTAGAGAAAAAGACATTTTTGTTTGTGTGTGCGTTCCATTCTGGGGGACACAATAGGTTTCGTGCTAAACCATGAATGGGAATTCACCCTCTGTATTTTAAGTCAACATTTTCTTCCCCATTAAATTGTGGGAAATTCTCAGGCAACGCAACTGCAAAAATATTGCCTCAGGAATACGCCTCTCAAAGATGAATATTTCTCAATTAAAAACTGAGAGGTCAATTACTTTTTATCAGAATCATTAGACATATTTTATAACTGCTTTCGTGATTCTTCAGGAAGGGGAAAATAATCTTAACTATTAATATGGACTGAATCTAGGAGCACCTTGTCTCTTGAACTTAGAGCTTCCTCTGAATTTACTCTCAATAAATTCTTTATGCAAAGCACTATTTAATAATATCTTTTAACATGTCACATTGTTTTCATGGTAGCAGCTCTTCCATGGCAAGTTTCTCTAAAGGGAAGTACAGTAGACTGAGATTCAAAATTCTTAGTATAACCTTGGTTCTTGTGCTTACCAGCTGTGTAACCTTTTAAAAGTGTAATAAGCACACCCAATTTACCTACATCATACACTTATTGTAGGATTATACACAATAATGAATATAAAATCTCAAATGAAGTGTGAAAAGCTACAAATAGAAGCAATTATATTTTTAAGTTTAAAAAGGATGCTCAGTTGAAAATGGTACAGTATATTTATCATTTAACAATTAATTAGTTTCTACTCTTTATTGTCCTTGACTTTACAGAGCTTATACTTTCTTCAGAGAGAAAGACAGTATTATATGTTTACCTTACATACAAGATAGTGCCATCGTGCAACAATACTTGGCACAGATTTTTCACAGAAATATTCAACAAGGAAAGGACTTGTGAAGAGGTAAATTAACTTCAGTCTAACTTGCCAGGATATGTGCCATGACCATGGACTAATTCAACCTTGAGGAGGGGATCCTTTTTGCATTTGTACCTATTTTCAGTTTGCACAAGATTCTCTTATGTGTTAGGAGCATCTTGAGTGCCATTTATATCTTAGGAGTGAAACTTCAAAATTATCCATTTTTAATTATATTGGCAACAATAGAATATTGCCCACAATACAGTTGGTGATCTCTTTATATTAGATTCGTTATTTGAGGCTGAAGAAATTGTCCTGATGATTTTTTCATTATACTTAAGACTGATAAACATAATGTGTCCTATTTTTGTACTTGGACAAACAACAAAATAATCAAATTGCAATATTTTAACTACAAACATTATTTAGCTATTTAAAATTATTAAAATGTGGTGACAAACAAGTATTCTTCTGTCATCAGAATAGTCACTGTGATTCACTATTGATCATCTTAATGGTTAATTTCTTACTACCCCAAACCAATGGCTTCTGATTTGTTACACTGTGTATCTTGAATTATAGTGAATTTCTCTGCTATTGTTCAGGATACGTGGGACATCAATAATTACTGCCTGAGAGTTCAATAAACATGAGATAAAACTATCATGAATTAAATAAGCATTTAGTAATAACCATCTAAAGTGAATATATATGGGGCGCCTGGGTGGCTCAGTCGGTTAAGCGTCCCACTTCAGCTCAGGTCGTGATCTCGCAGTCGATCAGTTTGAGCCCCAGGTCAGGCTCTGTGCTGACAGCTCAGAGCCCTGAGCCTGCTTGGGATTCTGTCTCCCTCCTCTGCCCATCTCCCTCCCTACTTGTGCTCTTTCTCTCACTCTCTTTCTCTCTCAAAAATAAATAAATATTAAAAACAATTTAAAGTGAAATTACATGTGTGTCCTATATTAAAAATATTTTACATATATATTCATATAAAATTTTGCAGAACACACAAAAAAAACCCAATTTCTCTTTAAATATTTAATATGTAGAATGTCTTTTCATTGTAAACTGGTCCATTAAAAATTTTTTAAATCATACAGTATTCGACATGGATGTAATTTCCAACACTTTGTGTCTCTTCTTGTAGTGGTTAGAAACACACATTACATAGTCACAGTCACATTCCATTTTGAGTGTATTTTTACTGAAGTAACATGCTGAACTTTAAAACAAAAATAAATATTTTAATCTACTCTTCTTTGCTTTCTCTGCATTATTATTTCATCAAAGCAACTTTTTCGCTCTGAAATCCAGATGAGATATCATAATGGAAAATACCATCAATAATGGAGTATTTTTTTTTTCATGGAAAAGAAAGCAAGGTATTCTAAAATTCTGAGACTTACTTCTCATGTTTGATAATGTGTACCACAGGGCCTCCTCTTGTTGCTGGATAATGTTTCTCATATGTACACTTACATTTTATTTTATTATTTTATTTTTTAAGCTTATTTTTATTTTTGAGAGAGCATGAGCAGGGGAGGGGCAGAAAGAGGGAGACAGAGGATCTAAAGTGGGCTTTGCACTAACAGCAATGAGCCCAATGCAGGGCTCAGACCCACAAACCATGAGATCACAACCTGAATTGAAGTCAGATGCTCAACTGACTGAGCCACCCAGGTGCCCCCACACTTACACTTGAGTATGGGAAGAGTCACAGAAAAGCATAACAGCAACCATTTTAAATATTTAAACAAGCAGTCCAACTCATATTTAACCAGTTTTTAATTGTTAGGACAAAATACATTCTTTTGGTTATTTTTCATAGATTGCTAGATTTTGTTCAAAAATAAAAAATAATTATTGTCATTTGCGGGAATAGTAATACTCCTTGAAGAACATACAAAATAATTTTTCTGATGACTTTTGCATGAATATAGTGAAAAGATAGGCTGGAGATTTGAGTTCCAGTAACACACATCCATGTCATGAAAAGTAAGAATGACTTTTCACAACCCAATGGGAAAAAAAAAGATGATTTTATAAACCTTGCATAGGACAAAGCCTTCTTGCATGATGGAGTTCATGATCTTCTGGGAAGAAATTAACTCTCCTGGTGAATAGCTTAAGCAAATATATGATGAATTTTAATGGTAATAAAACTTTTTTAGAAAACTCACCTAATTCATTCTCAGTTGACTATGAAACATTAAATATCTTTAAAAATGCATTCATTTTTTTGTATGAAGTTTAACAGTTATTCTGTAATTTGAGTAATTATTGAATTACTGAATATTAAGTAATTTTTCTCAAAATACCTCTACCAAAAGTGAATCTTTGAATTGGTTTTAGTGGTGCTTTTTTTTTTTCAGCAGTTTTAGGTTTATAGTAAAATTGAAAGGAAGATACAGAAATCTTTATGTCCCCTGTGCCCCCCCTCCACCCCATGCATAGACTGTCTCATTATCAATATCTACCACCAGATGGTATGTTTGATATACTCCATGAACCTTCACTGACACATCACAGTCACCCAAAGCCCATAGTTTACATTAGAGTTCACTCTTGATGTTGTATATTTGAGTTTAGACAAATGTATCCATCATTAAAGTATCAGAGTATTTTTATTGTCCTGCAAATTCTCTGTGATCTTCCTATTTATCCCTCCCACTACCTGCAACCTCTGGCAATGATTGTTTTTTTGTTTGTTTGTTTGTTGTCTGTTTTACTGTCTCCATAGTTCTACTTTTTCCAGAATGTCATATAGTTGGAATCATACATTGTGTTAGCCTTTTCAGATTGACTTCTTTTACTTACTAATGTAAGTTTCTTCTGTATTTTCATGCCTTGATCACTCATTTCTTTTTAGCACTGAGTGATATTCCATTGTCTGGCTGTATAATAATTTTCTTACTCATTTACGTCCCAAAGGACATCTTTCTCACTCCAAGATTTGACAATTATGAATAAAGCTACCATTTGCATCCATGTGTAGGTTTGGTGTGGGCATACATTTTCTACTCCTTTGGATGAATACCACGGAGTATAATTTCTGGGTCATATGGTAAGAGTGTGATTAGTTTTGTAAGAAACCGCCAAACTGTCTTCCAAAGTAGCTGTACCGGTTTTGCATTCCCACAATTAGTGAATGAGAGTTCAAATACTTTGATGTTGGGTTCTAGATTTGGCCACTGTGATAGGTATGTGGTGGTATCTCATTGTTTTAATTTGCATTTCCCAGATGATTTGCAGGGCATCTTTCAATTTCTTATTTGCCATCTGTATGTTTTCTTTTGTAGGGTGTCTGTTAAGGTCTTCGACCCATTTTTAATCAGGTCATTTGTTTTCTTATTGAGTTTTAGGAATTTTTGTATAACATGGATATCAGCCTTTTATGAGATGTCTTTTACAACAAGTTTCTTCCAGATTATGGTTTGTCTATTCATCTCTTGACATTGTCTTTTGAAGAACAGAAGTTCTTAAATATTAATGAAGTCCAGTTTATCAATTTTTTCTTTCATGGGTCATGCCTTTGGTATTGTATATAAAAACTCATCACCATGTCCGAGATCATCTAGGTTTCTTTCTATGTTATCATCTAGGAGTTTTCTGGTTTTGCATCTTATACTTAGGTCTATGATCCATTTTGAGTTAATTTTTAATTTTTTTTTTCTTTTAGAGATAAAGTATGTGAGCAGGGGAGAGGGGCAGGGAGAGAGAGAAAATCCATGCTCAGCACAGAGCCTGTGTGGGATTTGATTCCATGGCTCTGGGGTCATGATCTGAGCCAAAATCAAGAGTCAGGTGCTCAACCACCTGAGCCAACCAGGCACCCCTTGAGTTAATTTTTATGAAGCATGTAACTTCTGTGTGTGCGTGTGTGTGTGTGTGTGTGTGTGTGTGTGTGTGTGTGTGTATAGTATGAGGATGCCCAGGTGTTCCAGTACTATTTGTTGAAGGGATTATCTTTGCTTTATTGTATTGCCTTTGCTCTTTTGCAAAAGGTAGTTGATTGTATTTTTGGGTAACTGTTTCTAGGTGTGCTATTCTATTCCATTGATTCTAAGATTAATTGCAGCTTTATAGTAAGTCATTATGTCAGATAGTGTTAGTCCTTCAACTTTGATCTTCTCCTTCAATATTGCTTTGAAAATCTAGGTTTTTTGCCTCTTCATATAACCTTTAGAATCAGTTTGCTGATATCCACAAAATAACTTCCTGGAACTTGTTAATGGTTTTGGCAATAAATTATGCTGAAGAAATACTCAAAAGGGTCAAGTTAATGAGAGAAAAGATCAATTATTCCAGTAACTCAGAATTCAAATCTAGTAATACATAAATTATTATTAACTTTTTAAATTAAATGTACCTGCCTAGTGAATTAGTGAATTGCTCAAAATTGAGACAGAATTTCCTCAAGAACTTATCAGGTGCACGTAACCAGAAGACTGTATCCTCTATTTGTTTTAAATAATATCTGTTAAGGAATTTAGGATGGTAGGAAGGAGATAAGAAATATAATAGAAAGAATTTCAAAATGTTTATACTATATTCGAGATGTATAGAAAAAGAGAAATATAACAAATGTGAAAAATTAATCAACCAGAGAAAAGAAGCCTTCTAATGATCAGGAATATAATTTAGTGTAAGATGTTAAAATATTTGTATGTTGTTGATGTTAGGATTCCTCAGTGTATAGCATTTTAGTTAACACAGAAAAAATGCGCTGGCAAAATGAAAAGCCTGTGTTGGAAGTGTAACATGATTGGTTTGTATATGTATTAAGCTTTGGGCAGAATTTGTATGAAGAAAAGACCTCTGGTAGGTTTATCATTTATTTTAAAAATTTATTTACAGAGTTTTAAAAAAAGCTACAGTTCAAAATCTGATTCTGTTTTATACTTTTCAGTTGAGCATGAAAAATTGTTATATTTTATAAACCTGGCAGATTTTAGTGATAATTTTTATTTGAACAATGGATTATGTTTGAGTCTCATTTAAAAATTTAACCACTTTCCAATGTTTTAAATTACATGTATAAATTTAATATTCAGTTTAAATAGTTCAGTTTTTTTTTTAAATCTGCATACTTAAATGATTATAAGTATAATACATTAAACTTAAAATGGAATGAAGCTTAAAGTCTCTTTAATATTTCAAAATTGAATGTAAATATTATTTAATAATCACACATCTAAATTACTTTATTACATATGTAACTTGAAGTTAAGAATTCTAATTCTTGTCAGGAAAAAAAAATTGAATATTTGGAAGGGACATAAAAAATTACTGGGTATGAAGTTCTGGCAATGTTAACTAGAATCACAGCATTATAGGATTTTGTGGAAGGGTGCACTTTTGATTGGCGTACAACTTGGTAGAGATAGAAGTTAAATAGTAGAAACTGCTAACAATGTAAGTTTGTTGATCACAGAAATACAAATCATTCCTGCAAATGACAATACAAATGAATTTTGCCACATAGATAATCTAAATCTCATCAAGTCAAATTTTCATTTGAACTAGTTTTAACATCTTATGGGTTCTCTTGGTATTTGATAAGTTAAATATAATCTTTGATAGTAGTCATTTTATAGTTTTACGAGAGTCATGGTTTTACTGTTTTGAAAATTCCACTTTAACACTCTAATAGCCCAACACCCTAACAGTCTAATATTTGACATAAAATACCAAAAAAAGAAAAAAAATGAGGAACGATGTCTTTCTTAATGCGCAACTATGAATTCCAGTGTTTTATTTAAATTTTACTGTAGGTAGTTACCCTCCCAGAGCTGGAAGGTAGATACACACTAAAAGAATACAAAGCATTCCAGATAAATCATGTGCCACCAGAAATTTGTGCCTAATAGGAGAAGCTGCAAGTATCCCTAAATTGTTCTCATCTCTGCAACTATCATGTTAAGCCCCTTTTTAGAGTTATAGTATCCTGAGCTAAAAAATCTTGCCTTATTTCTGCTACCTAATGGCACTTTCTCCTCAGTCTTCAACTTTCATCGAAGTTACTCACTTGACGGGATTATACATTGTGTCTTCTCTTAAAGAACATAAATGTCTAAGTCTAAACACCTTATAACCTGATAAAATTCTAAATTCTTCTATATTTTAAGGACCATTAAACTTCTAAGGCTATTTAAAATACCATGTAATTGATTTATAGGTATTTTTACACAAGTTTTTTTCTATTAGGTTCAATTTACTAACAAATTGAATTCGTAATAAACACACAGACATTTTTCCAAATACTTGACAGAAAAATAATTTTATATCTCTAGATATAACTACAGTTAAACTATATGATCTAGATAAGAGTCTTTGAGGAGTAAATTACATAAATATTTGCATATTTTATAAAAATTTTCATACTTGTGGATAGCAGAAGGCTGATGGGTGGGGGAAATGGGTAAAATAGGTGAAAACGATTAAGAGTACATTTATCTGATGAGCACTGATTAATGTATGAATTAAATAAATTTTAACATGTATTTTAGTTTACAACTTTTAGCCAAATAATATGAAAGAAATCACAGCTTGTGTAAGAAAAAATGGAAAGTTCATAGGATATATTTAAGATATTTTACATTTTTATTTCGCATCAACTCAGGAGATTATCATGAATGTTTACAAAAACCAGTACTTGACCTTGAGAGGTGACTTATACCCTTAATTTAAGCCTAGAAATGACACCTTTATTCAGCATAGGTTTGGAAATCACATAGCACTCCAAAGGTCCTTTGCCTAGGGGACCTTCAGGGCAATTGCACTGGTTTGAAACAATAATGAGCTCTCTATGAGGCTGACTATGGAAACTTATCTGTCATTCTGACATGTTAGAAGAAATCTACTGGAAATGTTGGTGGCAAGAACATGAAATGGACTTGTTGCGATATAAGATATCCAAAAGGAGATACATTTAAAGACATCCCATTAATCAAACTGACAATGGAAAGCCCAAACAGAGAAAAGAGTACAGATGTCTTACTAAAGTATGGCTCATTAATTTTTCTTTTTTCCCCTTTCCTTCTCCATATTTTCTATTGCAACATTGCTTGATTCTGAATATAGTCAGTTTCATGGGGATGATTTAAAGCCTGGTAGTTACATTACATAGCAATTTATTTCAGAAATATAAATATTAAAAAAAAAAAACCTCAATCTCACCCTTGAGATTTAAACTTCTGTTTCCTAACCTAGGATTAAAAATATCTTGTAAGGAAATGTTAGGTTGGAGATCTGTAAGAGTTTCCACAAACCAGTGGAATCCAAATTGTTAATGAAACAAATGGTTAGTAAAAGATGTCATACTGTGGTAGAGCCCCTCCCTAAGGAATATGGTAAAAACCTCAAGACAAGGGAAGGCAATCTGGTTATGTGCATGTATGTGACATCCCTCACAACTCTGTAACATAGACCGCCCAGACTGTATGTCTCTATGTTACCATGTATGGGAGATGAAGTAGAAATTGTATAAAATGCTACACCCTGCTGCACTCAGGGCTCAGTTTTTTGGATATGAGCCCACTTAGCCGGTGTCGGCACAAATACAGTTGCTTCCTGGAAAGAAAAGACTTTGTGTCACAACTCTCTGTGCAAACCTCAGTCCTGTTACAATACCAAATGTTAAAGTGCTCACTCTAGCATTAGCCATAGCTAAAGTCTAAACATTTTAATTTTAATTAATTAATTTAATTTTATATTTAATTTTTAAAAACACCTTAAAAACTTATTTTTAAAAATTTTATTATAATCAGTAAATTAAACAAGTATCACTCATGAAGTATGAATATGAAGAATTTTTATTAGCTTTTTCTGCTGATACTTTATTTGTAGTTCTAGTTCTTCCTCAAACAAGATAAAAAGAGTACCTTGGTTTTCTTGTATTCACAAGAATTATGCATAGCAAAATCACTTGGTCACTTAGACTTAAAGAAATCAGAGTGTTGGGAAGTTAACATGCCTGGACCAGTGCAATAGCAATACGAATTCAAGTCTTGGAGTCGCTGCTTCTTGAGCTAAGTCAAGTTGTAATAAGACAAGCTGGCAAGGTCAGGCTCTTCTCACTCTGTCAGTTCCAAGACTTCTGATCCTTGAAAGGGAAGGAAGGAGAACAGAAAAGGGACGGGAGCAGTAATATTTACTTGGCACTATGATGGCATTATCCTTTTCTGAACATTGTAGACTCTCATCAGTTGCTGTCATTTTTCTTTTGAAAATGTTCCCATCTGCCGTCCCCCAATTTCAATGGATTAGTCCACTATGATGTTTTCCACAGGGTAAATGTATCATATTTTACCTAGTTTCTTATGTGTTTTTCAATGGCCATACATCCAGTGTTGATTTTATCTTATTTTTGTTAAGTCTGTTTTGTTTGGTGTTTTTGTTTTGTTTTGTTTTTAATGTTCTCCACATGGTTTTTGTGGGGGTATCCACCATGATCCCATACCAATTCTCATCTAATTAAAGTCCATATTTGGTCCAAGGAAACTCTAGTTCTCACTCCTAGAAAATTTTGGAAATGAAATTCTCCTAAAAATGTGGCTCATGTTCTATGACAAAGATTCTCTGCCAGCCCTTCTATCCCTTCAAATTTCTAAAGAATGATTCAGACACTAGTTCACTTATCACATCACAAATGGTAGAGGACGTTGACCAAGATTTTACTGAATACCTTTGAAGCCCTTTCGCTAGACTTGAGTTCAAGGGGTAGCAAACTCTGTATTCTTCTTTGGAAATGGTGAGACTCTAGAGAAACTCTTTTCAAATTAATCCTCTTTGAGTGTCATCTTAACTTTCTAGCCACTTTTTGCCAGGAATGTATAGTTGACTAACACATGGCTGGTGTTCTTACGATTTCAGTATACACCCTGCATTTGGGCCTCAAATTTTACTTTGGAAACTTAGCAATAGTCTCAGCAAGAGATATAGTCAGGTGTAGTCAACAAGCAATAGTCTCAGACTAAGAGAATTACATTTTAAAATCTAGGCAGAACTAACTTTAAGAGACAAAACAAGTATGGATAGTCCTTAGGTACATTTCTTCCCACCTCTGACACTTTAACAGAGTTGAATGAATAGAATAGTGGATTATCAACTATTAAGATCATTCTTCCACTGGGGACCTTCCATTGCTACATAGACACAAAGATGTTTCCTGCTCCTCATTTCAAAGATCAAGTTCTATTAGAACATTTGTGATGATGCATACAGTCCAACTTCATCTGGTTTAAGTATGCCTCTGGGGATTGGAGGAAGCCTAGCGGTTCTAGTGTGTTCTCCTACTCCACCAATTATTTTTTCTTAACAAACCCTATTTTATATTTCTACTAGCTGGATGTATACACCATCTGCATGAGAATTGGCAACACTGAAAGGACAGATACCACTTTGTCCCCTGCATTATATGTTCTTAGAAGTGGCAATGTTTAACTGGCTTAGCTTGGAAATGAGAAACATTCCTTCTTAGGGACAGTGGCTATAGGGAGACTATAAAAAAGTGTCAGAACTGCTGAGAGAGACACTTTATATGCCATTGGTGGGGGCAGGGGGTGGTCACAATATTATTTCATAGCCCAGGACCAAGCCAGGTGGCCAGCGTTTAGAAGACCTGAACTCCATAGGTAACCATGGACTCTGGAAGCCCCAGAGCCTATGGTGGCTGTTCATCTATAATTCTAGAACTGGAAGAAGTGGTACTAAGCCACTATATGCCCCAAACAAGCAAGCCTTTCTAAAGTGAAGTAGATATGTCACAAAAAGAAGTCATGGATAATTGGGCCAGTGAAAAGGAGGCTAGATTTTGCAGAGTCTGGGGGAACCCTGCATGAATGATAATGTGTTGTATCTAAAAATTAGATCATACTGTTATAAGGATGAGTCATCTTGGCTGTTGTTGCAGACTTCTCCTAAGATCAAAGGGACAAACAGACCTACTTGAAATAGATCTTACCAGCTCATGAAAACAAAACCAAAGCAAACTTGGAATTTTGTTGTTGTTTTTGGCTATTTCTAGGGAGCAAAAACCCAAACCAATTGATTGAATATAAATTCAGAATTAAGAGAATTATATTCACAGAATAAACTAGACCAATTCTAAGACCTAGTTCACACAATCTGAACTCCCCAAAAGAAGAAGTTCAAATTCCTAAACTTATTGGATACCAGAACTAACATGGCTATTGTTTGGGCTTTTGTTTTTTGATGGACTTGCTATTTTTTTATGTTGGCTCACACACCCTGATAGGGCTATCCAGGGTGTGTGTATGTTCTTGTTGATTAAATGCATTTGTAGCCCTGTTATTGGATTCTGTAACAATCAGTTACATGTATGGCCGAGAAAATCTTGAATACCTAAAGCTGGCCAGAATTGTACAATGGGAACACTGTTCTTATGTTAAGAAGAGAACATGAATTTAGTACTTTCATATAAGATTCAAAACACAGATAGAGATAGTATGAAATACTATCTTCTGCTTTAATAGCTTGTGTGGCTGGTAAAAGTTACTGATACTATAAGCCACAGAGGAAGTAGTCACAATTGTTCCCACTGTGCCTGATATCACTGCAAATTGCTGATGCTACTGGCAGTTGGCATGCTGTTCATAATATTCCTAGTGCTCTTTTTTATTTTTTGAAATGTTTATTTATTTATTTCGAGATAGAGTGAGTCAGGGAGGGACAGAGAGAGAGAATCCAAGCAGGCTCTGCACTGTCAGTGCAGAGCTGGACATGGGGCTCGACTCATGAACCACAAGATCATGACCTGAGCTGAAATCAAGAGTCGAATGCTTAACTGACAGAGCCACTCAGGTGCCCCCTAATGCTCTTTTATTTAAAAATACCTTTTCTGGGTGCCTGGGTGGCTCAGTCGGTTAAGCGGCCAACTTCGGCTCAGGTCATGATCTTGAGGTCCATGAGTTCAAGCCCTGCGTCGGGCTCTGTGCTGACAGCTCAGAGTCTGGAGCCTGTTTTGGATTCTGTGTCTCCCTCTCTTTCTCTGACCCTCCCCCGTTCATGCTCTGTCTCTCTCTGTCTCAAAAATAAATAAATGTTAAAAAATTTTTAATAAAAAAATAAAAAAAATAAAAATACCTTTCCTGAAATACAATTGCGTTCCTTTGTTTTTATCTGGAAAGGCATTCAATACACTTTTATGACTTGATATCCCAAACTATGTTATTTGCTTGTTGGACCAACTCTAAAATTCTGCACGTTGAGTGAAATTTAACTATTGTATTCCATTGATGATGTATTGTAATCTTAGAAATGCTGATAAAAATGCCTTCATTACATTTCAAGACATTCAAGCTAGCTGACTATATATGGGTCATGAATGGGGTCAATATCTAAGGCTCTGCACCCCAGTGATTGCTCAGAGCCCAGGAGGACATTCCCCATCTTCCTATTGAAAAACAAAAAACAAAAAAACCTACACCAGAACCACTAACTGCAAAGACAGAGGTTTGGTCCTGGATTGGACTTTTATAATTTGAAAACCGTACACTGCTCCAGACCCAGGCATTTTACTAAACTCTCTCTACTAACTCAACAAATAAATTTGAATGAGTGCCCACAACAAGGAACCTTGAAACAATCTTGAGAACAATGAAAGAAAGTCTTCTCTGGAGCCATGTATTTCCTTCGGAATCCATAAAATTACAGGTGTTTGCGACTGTGAATTTCTAGTGTTTGGTCACAAAAATTTCAGAACTACTTGGTGTCTTTGGCATGGATACTCACCTCTACTTTAAGTTTTGGAGTACACCTCTCCTCCCCCAACCCTACTGTTCTGTGGTATGCGTACATCTGCAATTAGGCCCTAATAGAGATAAATAATTTCTCTGATACAAAGCCAGGAGTTCCAGGAGTTTTACCCAGTATTTCAACTCTTGAACATGCTCTCTTTCAATCAAAATCACATAAGCTGCACAAGTCCTAGAGTTTCATTGTAAAATGGAAATTGCACCTCGGGTCAAGGGACAGCCTCCAGGCGTTTGAATCTACACAAGACACATGGGAAGATAATAAAATGAAAACTAAGGAAAAAAAATTGAACCAAATCTACAGGGGCTCTAATGTAGATAATTGTCTTTATAATATATTTATGAGAATAAGTAAATGCTTGCTTATTGGGGACCTCATGTAGAGACTTGCTGCCCAATGAAACATAAGCTATAATTTTCTTACTGTATAGAAGTAAGTAATTCTGAAAAATTTGGCTGGGTAATTCTGAAAATTTAAGAAACTAAAAATAACAAATTGTAAATCTTACAACGAAAAAACACAATGACTAAAGCAAAAATAATAATAAAATCAGGAAATAAAATGAGGCTAAGTAGACATAATAGGAGAGAGTAAGTGGACTGCAAAATGGATGAAAAGAAAATACTCAAAATGAGGCACGGTATTAGATAAATGGCCGAAAATACAGAAGGGAAAATAAATTTCACAGAGGAAAGAGGGAAATGGTCTAATATTTACACAATCAACTTCTGTAAGGGAGAGGAGAGAGGATTGGGGAAGATTTAATATTTAAGGAAATAATGGCTAAGAATTTTCCAAAACTTTACACATAATAAACTGTCTCAAAAATTTCCTTGAACTCCATATTGGTTTCTGGTGTTTTTCACCACCAGATGAAATGATACTTCTACAAGGAGAAATTATAATGGTTCCAATAAATTTGAAATAAAACATTTGGGCTCCTTATTACACATGAGAATACAATTTTGTGTGTGTTTTATTAAAATGTAGACATAGTACATTGTTGGATAAATAAATGACTAATTTTCAATAATAAATAATATTTCTACTACATTAATGGGGTCCAAATATGCTGTGAGTAGAATCCAGAGGATTCCCTAAGTGTTACATTATTTTGCCATTTGTAAATGTTCACTGAACCTCTCAGGGCACGATTCACATGGACTTAGGTTCATCTGTAATAAAGATATCTGGCAAAAACTCTTGACAGAAGTATTGGTCTAATGCCTGTAGAACATGGAAATGGATAAAGGAATAGCCTCTTAACTGGCTGCAGAGATTAAGACCCACTAATGTCATTTATAGTAATTTTTTTCTTAAATAGAAGTCGTGATAATTGAATGTTGTCTTTTCTTTCCTCAAACACTCTATATAGGCTATATTGGTAATGTCTGAAAATTTCCAATGTTGCTGAATGACATTAACATCATTATTGGATTTTTGATACTGGAAACAGCATATACCGTGGAAATTATTGTTAACATAATGAATTGGCTGACTGTCTCTTTGAGGAGAGAGTAGGTGTTCTTAACCATACATGGAGTAATATTATGTGTATGGAAAATATTAAAAATGCTTGTGAGCATAGTACTGAATGTACTGTTCCTAATTCCTGCTTTCTCTTCATCCTTCTTGTCTTTTCAGCCATGTAAAATGAGCAACAATTTATACCATGCAATGACCCCTCCCTCTTCATGTCATCATTGACCAGAGTTGATGGACTCTGATCTAAGTAAGTCAATCTATAAACTAATTAGATATATCTTATGTATGTTCTAATTTATGTTCTAATGTATCAAGACACATATCTTTTTTGGTTGAATAGAGATTTGGGTAAATTAGTCAATCAATGGTAGAATTGGAGTCTAAATAATACTGTAAGGATAGGTCTAGGGAAGCAATTATGGCCAAATTACTAGTTCCATGAGTTATTATTGCATGTTTATTCATATCTTTGAATTTTTCTATAGTAAATATTTGTAATAATATGGGAAATTTAGAGGATTCAGTCTCTATTTGCTTGGGGGGGGGACTAAAGACAACGATAGTGCATTTATATATCCTTTCAGGATCAATATTCACAGGATTGAATGTAGATAAATAATATTGGTAATTTATAACTTTGAATAGAGGCGGTGGTAAAAATACAAACCAATCTTTCCCCATTGAGACTGAATTCATGCTTCTCTTTAAAGTTAGAATTAATTTATTACAATGTAGAACTTGAAGATGAGGATAAACCAAGAGGTAAAAAGAAAATCCAATCTAATCCTCTCTCAAATCAAATGAAACCTTATTCATTTTTTTCTAGAATTAAATACTATTAAAGTATTGAGAAACATGAAAGAAAAATAAAAAAAAAATGTTGAGATGGGAAAATCAGGAATTGCATAGTACAGCCAAAAGAAAAGACTAAAAGATAACAGGGTTTTTTAAAAAAAATTGCTGTCTAGCGTTTTCTTTTTATCTTGAAGGATCAAGAACTGAAAATT
This sequence comes from Prionailurus bengalensis, assembly GCF_016509475.1. Classification (NCBI taxonomy): domain Eukaryota; kingdom Metazoa; phylum Chordata; class Mammalia; order Carnivora; family Felidae; genus Prionailurus; species Prionailurus bengalensis. The sequence continues at coordinate 88,246,604 of NC_057344.1, forward strand.
GAAAGTTCTCAACCAAGCCCAGAAACCAAATTTCATTTATTTATTTATTTATTTATTTATTTATTTAATTAATTTATTTATTTAATTAATTTATTTATTTTCTGAACTGAAGTATAGTTGACATACAATGCTACTGTAGTTTCATTGTCGAATGTAATGATTTGATAAGTCTTTATGTATGCTATGTTCACTTCAAGTGTGGTTGCCATGTGTTAACATACAGTGTTATTACAATGCCATTGATTATATTCCCTATGCTGTATCTCTTATTGCCATGACTTATTCATCTCCTAACTGGCAGCCTGCATCTCCTGCTCCCCTTCATCCATTTTGTCCATTTCCCAAACCACCTCCCTTCTGGCAACCGTCAGTTTATTCTCTATATTTACCCATTTGTTTCTGCTTTTGTTTGTTCATTTGTAACGAACAAATGTGTTTGTTTGTATGTAATTCCTTAGAGTCTATGTATAACTGAAATTATGTGGTATTTGTATTTCTGTGTCTGACTTATTTCACTTAGCATAATACCCTCTAGGTCCATCCACGTTGCAAATGGCAAGATCTCATTCTTTTCTGTGGCTAATATTTTTTAAGTATTTTATTATTTTTATTAAGCTTTTTTATTTTTATTTCAGTATGGTTAACATACAGTGTTATATTTGTTTCAGGTGTACAATATAGTGAGTTAGCAATTTTATACATTACTCACTACTCAACATGATAAATGTACTCTTAAATCCCTATCCCCTATTTCACACATTCCATCCCCCCCTTCCACATGCCCTCTGGTAACCGTCAGTTTGTTCTCTATAGTTAAGAGTCTACTTCTTGGTTTGTCTCTCCCCCATTCATTTTGTCCTTTTCTCATTGGTTTTGTTTCCTAAATGGGTGAAATTCTATGGTATCTGTCTTTCTCTGACTGGTTTATTTCACTTAGTGTTATACATGCTAGCTCCATCCATGTTGTGGCAAATGGAAAGATTTTATACTCTTTTATGGCTGAATAATATTCCTGTGTGTGTGTGTGTGTGTGTGTGTGTGTGTGTACATACACACACCATTTCTTCTTTATCCACTCATCTGTTGATGGATACTTGGGCTGCTTCCATTATTTGGCTGTTGTAAATAACGATGCGATAAATGTATGTAAGTAATGATGTATGTACCCCTTGGATTTGTGTTTTTGTATTTTTGGGGGTGAAGACTCAGTGGTGACATTATTGGATTGTAGGGTAGCCAGTTTTAACTTATTGAGGAAACCCCCTACTGTTTTCCACAATGGCTGCACCAGTTTGCATTCCCATTACAGTAAGCAAGTGTTCCTCTTTCTCCACGTCCTCTCCAACACTTGTTGGACACAACACTTTGTTGTGTGTTTGATTTGAACCATTCTGGCCAGCATAAGGTGATATGTGATTATAGTTTTGATTTGTATTTCCCTGATGATGAGTGGTGAGCATCTTTTCATTGGCCATCTGTATGTGTTCTTTGGAGAAATGTGTATTCATGGCTTCTGCCCATTTTTAATTAGATTATTTATTTGGGGGTATTGAGTTGTATAAGTTCTTTATATATTTTAGATATTAACCATTTATCAGACATGTCATGTATAAATATCTCCTCCCATTTTGTTGACAGTTTCCTTCACTGGACAGAAACTTTTTTTATTTTGATATAGTCCAAATAGTTTATTTTTGTTTTTATTTCTCTTGCCTCAGGAGACATATCTAGAAAAATGTTACAGCCGATGTCAAAGAGATTACTGCCTGTGCTCTTCAAGGATTTTCATGGTTTCAGGTCTTACATTTAGACCTGTAATCTATCTTGAGTTTATTTTTGTGGATGGTGAAAGAAAGTGGTCCAGTTTCTTTCTTTTGCATGTGGCTGTCTAGTTTTCCCAACACCATTTGTTGAAGAGACTCTTTTTCACACTGTATATTCATTCTTCCTTTGCTGAAAATTAATTGACCATGTAATTGTAGGTTTATTTCTGGGTTTTATTTTTTTTAATTTTTAATGTCTATTTTTGAGAGAGAGAGAGAGATTGTGTGAGTAGGGGAGAGGCAGAGAGAGAGAGAGAGAGGGAGACACAGAATCTGAAGCAGGCTCCAGGCTCTGAGCTGTCAGCACAGAGCCTGGCATGGGGCTCAAACCCATGAACCACGTGATCTTGACCTGAGCCAAAGTCAGACACTTAGAAGGCTGAGCCACCCAGGGGCCCCTATTTCTGGGTTTTCTGTTCTATTCTGTTGATCTATATGTCTATTTTTATGTCAGTAACATACTGTTTTGATTACTACCTCTTTGTAATATAATTTTAAATCTGGAGTTGTCATACCTCCAGTTTTGTTTTTCTTTTTCAAGACTGCTTTAGTTATTTGAGGTTTTTTATGGTTCCATACAAATGTTAGGATTTTTTTGTTCCAGTTCTGTGAAAAATGCTGTCGGTATTTTGATAAGGATTGCATTAAATGTGTAGATATCTTTGGGTAGTATAGACATTTAATAATATTTGTTCTTCCAACCTGTGAGCATGGAACATCTTTCCATTTCTTTACATCGTCCTGAATTTGCTTCATCAGTGTTTTATACTTTTCTGAGTACAGTTCTTTCACCTGGCTTTTAGTTTTATTGATAGTTCCATTGCTGTGCCAAAGCTTTTTATTTTGGAAAGCCCAAATAGTTTATTTTTGCTTTTGTTTCCCTTGCCTGAGACAACATATCTAGAAAAATGTTGCTAAGTTCAATGTCAAAGAAATTATGGCCTATGTTTTCTTCTAGAAGTTTTATGGCAAAATCATTTTGTATCACAATGTCTAACAAATGTAATTCCTTCACCTATCCCCAACACCTACACCTGTACATATACGTGCCATAAAGCTGTTCATTAATGTTCCATTTGTTCATCTTAGGTTACAAGTAGCTTTAAGAGGGTCTTTGTTAAGCATATTTGTGGACGGTATTAGAACTGGAAGAAACAGTAGGTACTTAGGCACTATAAACTCTTACCTCAAGAATTCTGTAATTTCTGTCTGTCTCACAATCCTAGGACAGCCACATGGTGCTCTGCTCCCACCACAGACAGAAATACTGCTTTTGAAGTACATCATTTGCATTCTGCATCTTCTAACCAAATCCGCTGGGATATCTGATACTGTTATAAATCTCCCCCTCCTTAAAAACTACTTTTGCCTTGATTTCTGATTTACCTCTTAACATTCCAAGTAAGTCTCTATGTCCTGGAGTACACAGTCTGTTTCTTCCTATGGATGGAAGTCTCAAACCTGATCTCCAAACTCTGTTTTTCTTCATTCTTTTCCAGGATTTTAATTCACATCTTTGTCAATATTTCACAAATTCTTATTTCCATTTTATTTATTTATTTAAAAAAATTTTTTAACATTCTATTATTTATTATTGAGAGACAGAGAGAGACAGAGCACGAGCATGGAAGGGGCGGAGAGAGGAGACACAGAATCCAAAGCAGGCTCCAGACTCTGAGCTGTTAGCACAGAGCCCGATGCAGGGCTCGAACTCACAAACCGAGAGATCATGACCTGAGCCGAAGTCGGACGCTTAACCCACTGAGCCACCCAGGCGCCTCTCTTATTTCCATTTTAAACAAATCAACTGCTTATTTTAAATTTAAAAGTTCTGATGCATATTATATCACTCTTAATGCATCCTTGGTGTTTGAAGAAGCCAAAAAATATCACTCATCTGTCCTAAGTTTTGAACTAATTTGCAAGTAGGACAAAATAATAAGCAGATGGAGAAGCCAAATCTAAACTTTATGAATGTCAAAGTTGTTTGGGAAAATGTGGCTTACACCTAATCTTAATATTGAGACTCAGAATCAGACAGATTTAGCCACTTGTCACTCACAGCTCTGGGCTGGGGCAGAGGCCTCACTGAGATCAATTTTGATTTTCTAGAACTACTGGAAGTGGGACAGAACAGGATGCTCTCTATACATAGCTCACCCCAAAGGAAACAGGGAATAAGCAGCTGGGATATTCTAAGATGGTCTTTAAATCATTCCTCCATTCTTTGAGAGGACTGAGTCAAAGTAGAAGGAAAGCAGGAAGGCTAAACTAATGATACTCACTCCCCAAGAGAGGAAACACTAGGGAGTAAAAGAATAGATATTCCCACCTCCAGGATATACAACTGAATTCATTCACTATCAGTTCTTTTTCAGCCTTTTCCTTTAATGGTGTTTTATTTTGTTTGGTTTTGTTTTTGCCAAAGAAACTGGGTATCTTGATTTCACAGTTTTAGAGGTTTTTATTTGGTCTTACATTTCATTCCACATTCTCTTGCTTTGACCATTTACCACTTTCTTTTCGTTCATTTCCAACCAGTAATCATACATTCTGTACTCTTCAACTTATGTCTCTGTTATTGCGATAATATTCCTTATTTTTCTCCCTTCATTACGTCTGCCTTCAAACTATATTTCAGGCTAACAAGAATCATCTTTTATATACGTGGTTTTCACTCTGTTTCTTTCTTTCTTTCTCTATGCTACATATTTAGGGAAGACATCTTTTAAACAAGATAAGGCTGATAATAGTATAGTTGTTAAGAGCATAAGCAATGGAGTCAATGAAACTTGAGATAAATTTTCATCTCTGCCAGTAAATGGCAACAGAAAATTGGATAAATTACTTTTCTCTCTGAGAATGAGAAAAAAGAATTTGAACAGATCAATAAGCCATAAAGAAATTAAAGTGGTCATTGAGCTTGTCCTCTCTTAAAAGACTCCAATCAGAGGCAGATCTACATGAGAATTCTCCAAAATTTTGAAAAATAGCTGTCTTCTGTTAATGGAAATAAATGCAAAATTCATAAATAAATTATTGGCTATTTAAACTTAATACATTGGAAATAACATATTATGAAAATATAGGTTTTATCACAAATGTAAGTTTTTGATATAATATTAATGTATTTAGTGACAGATATTAATAAAGTAAATGAGAAAAATAATTATTTCAATCAACCTAGAAAAGCATTTGATAAAGTTAAATGTTTAGTTTTTTGTTAAAAACTAAATTCAGCATATTAGAATGTGCTTAATTTGAAAAAGCTTTCAAATTAAGAAGGGAAATTCCTTAATTTGAAAAAGTTTAATATCCCAAACCCTAATAAAATATTGCGTTAATTCCTTTTAAGTTAGGGAACATTACAAAGATGCCCACTATCTGCCCATTAGTATTTAAAAGAAAACTGAAATTTCTGGCCAGCTGTTTAAAAAAAAGAAACATAGAAAACTGGCATAAGGATTGAAGAAGAGATATACCTCACTATTTACGGATCGTATGATTACCTAGAAAAAAAATAACCAATAAAATCAACAAACAATTAGAACTAATTAGTGCTATTCGTTAGTTCTGGAAAGAAAAACAATTTACTAAAGCAATAACCAGGAAAGAAAATAGTAAAGTGAAATGCCTTTTATAATGACAAACGATAAAATATCAAGGATTTTACCTAATTAAAATTACAACTGCAGTGTCTGAAGACATAGAAAGATAGCAGATAATCAGGCATTAAGGTGAGATAGCCCATTCACTTAGATGATGAGTTAATACTATCTTAATATCAATTCAAAACCATTGCCAGGTCATCCTAGTGCCACTGTATATCTTCCTGGATAATGTCCAAACTGTCACTCCACATAGAACTGAACCTGCAGTGAAACACACACTCCAGAATTATAGGAAGGACAAAAGACACTATAGGAAAAAGCTATACATTGTTGTAGGAAAAAAAACAAAAAAAAGTCTATGAACTTCAGTGAGGAAAAAAAAAGTAATACGGATTTTCTTTTCTACAACGCTATTAGAAAGCAGATCTCCAAAATGCCATAAAGTAAATAAACAGAATAGATGATGGAAGGTGATAGCTGGAATCCTAGAGGATTATTAATGGAATATCTCTTATGTAGGGGGGGTTACTACACAGTTGTCAATTTTGATATTATTTTTTAAAAATACATCAAGCACACCTCATTTTATTGTACTCTGCTTTACTGCATTTCTCAGATGCTGTGTTTTTTACAAATTGAAAGTTTATGGCAACCCTGTGTTGAGCAAGTCTATCAGCACCATTTTCCCATTAGCATTTGGGTAATCCATTTGTGTCACTTTGGACAATTCCTCTTATATTTTAAACTTTTTCATTAGTATTTGTTATGATGATCTGTGATTAGTGATCTTTGCTGTTACTGTTGTAATTATTTTGGGGTGCCACAAATTGCACCCATATAAGACAGTAAACTTAATAAATATTCAGTGTGTTCTTACTGTTCTATCAACCAGCCATTCTCCCGTCTCTCTCCCTCTTGTCAGGTCTTCCCATTCCCTGAAACATAATAATCTTGAAATTAGGCAAGCAAATAGCCCTAAAAAGGCCTCTAGGTGTTCAAGTGAAAGGAAGAGTCACACATCTCTCACTTTAAATAAAAAGCTAGAAATGATTGAGCTCAGTGAGGAAGGCATGTTAGAAGCCCAGACAAACTGAAAGGTAGGCCTCTTGCACCAAACAGCCAAATTGTGACTGCAAAGGAAGCATTCTCCAAGGAAATTAAAAGTTCTATTCTAGTGAACACATGAATGATAAAAAAAGAAAAGAGCCCTATTGCTGACTGACATGGAAAAAGTTTCGGTAACCTGCATAGTGGATCAAATCATCATAACGTTGCCTCAAGCCAAAGCCTAAGTCAGAGCAAGGCCTGAATCTCTTCAGTTCTCTGAAGGCAGAGAGAGGTGAGGAAATAGCAGAAGAAAGGTTTGACGTTTGCGGAGGCTTGTTGATAGGGTTTAAGGAAAGAAGCCATCTCCGTAACAGAAAAGTGCCAAGTGAAGCAGCAAGTGCTGGTGGACATACTTCAGCAAGTTATCCAGAAGATAGACTTAAGATAATTAATGAAGGTGGTTACACTAAACCATAGAGTTTCTGTGAAACAGCCTTCTGTTGGAACCTCCTGTGAAACAGCTTTCTATTGGAAGAAGAAGTCATCTAGAACTTTCATAGCTAGAGAAGAGAAGTTAGTGTCTGGCTTTATATATTCAAAGGACAAGCTGGCTTCTGTTGTTAGGAGCTAATGCAGCTCATGATTTTAAATTGAAGCCAGTGCTAGTTTTCCATTCCAAAAGTTCTCAGGCCCTTAAGAATTATGCTAAATCTACTCTGCCTGTGATCTAAAAATGGAACAACGAAGGTTGGATGACAGTACATCTATTCATAACATGGTTTACTGAATATTTTAAGCTCACTGCTGAAACCTACAATTCGGAAAAAAAGGATTCCTTTCAAAATATGACCACTCACTGAAACACACCTTGTCACCCAAGAGGTCTGATGGAAATGTACAATGAGAGTAATGTTTTCATGCCTGCTAACACAATATCCATGTGGAAATCCATGGATTAAGGAATCATTTTGATGGTCAAGACTTAGTATCTAAAAAGTATATTTTGTAAAGCTATAGTTGCCACAGATAATGATTCCTCTGATGGAGGAAGAACTTCTAGACGTAATTTACCATTCTGGATGCTATTAAGAACATCTGTGGGACTTCTGGGTGGCTCGGTCGGTTGAGCATCCGACTTCGACTCAGGTCATGATCGCAGTCTGTGAGTTCCAGCCCCACATTGGGTTTGCTGCTGTCAGCCCAGAGCCCACTTTGAATACCCTTTTCTCTCTGCCCATCCTCCACTCATGATCTCTCTCTCTCTCTCTCTGTCTCAAAAATAAACATTAAAAAGAATTTGTGATTCATGTGAAGAGGTCAAAATATCAACATAAACAGGAGTTTAGAAGAAGGTGATTCTAACCTCATGGATGACTTTGAGGGGTTCAAAACGTCAGTGAAGGAAGTCACGGCAGATGTGGTGGAAATGGCAAGAGAACTAGAATTAGAAGTGGAGCCTTAAGATGGGACTGAATTACTACGATTTCATGATAACACTTGAATGTATGAGGAGCTGCTCCTAATGAATGAAGTGATTTCATTGAGATGGAATCTATTGCTGGTGAAGATGCGTGAAGATTGTTAAAACAACAACAAGGTACCTTATGCAAAGTATACTGCATAAAGTTAGTTGATAAAATAGCAGCAGAGTTTGAGAGGATTGGCTTCAAGTTTGAAAGAAATTCTCCTTTGGGCCAAATGCTATCAAACAGCACCATATGCTACCGAGAAGTCATTCATGAAAGAGTCAATTGATGCAGCAAACTTTTATTATTCTGTTATTTAAAGAAATTGCCACAGCCACCTTAACCTTCAGCAACCATCACTCCTGATCAGTCAGCAGCCATCAACATTGAGGCAAGAAACCTCCACCAGGCAAAAAGATTATGACTTGAAAGCTTAGGTGAGATTGAAAGCTTAGATGAGGTTAGCAATTGTTAGCAATTCATTTAACAATGTAATATAGTTAATTAAGATATGTACGTGGTCTTCTTAAGAGATTATGCTATTGTACATATAAGAGATCATAGTATAGTGTAAATATAATTTTTATATGCATTGGGAAACAAAAAAAAGTTCATTTGACTTGCTTTAACACAATATTCATTTATTGTGGTGGTTTGGAACTGAGCCCACAATATCTCTAAGGTATGCCTGTGCAAGTTACATATATTTTCTATATAAAATGCTCTTTCATTTATATAAAAAAACAAACTATATATACATGCTTTCATATATAAACACACTAAAAATTCATAATATTAGATGCTTCTGGTTAGGGGAAGAATGTTTTGAAGAAGTAAGAGACTTTTGAAACATGTATTAGATATTAAATACTAAGTTAATAAAATCACTTAAAAATAAATGTTGAAAAATACTACTGAAATAGCATCAAATTTAGAAGTCAACTTAGAAATAAACATTGAAAGAAGCAGGAAACTATAGAAAACAATAAAAATAGTGCCAAAATGCATGTGAACTAAAATAACTAAATAACTAAAATAAAATGAGCTAAAATAATTTATTATTATTATGGAAAGATTCAGGTAATCAGTATGTTAAGAATGTCAATTCACTAAATTATTCTATATATTCAATTAAAACCCAAAAGAATTTTTACTGGAACTCAAATATCTTTTTCGAGTGTCATTGAAGGGCATAAGATAGAATAATTTTGACCAAAAAAGAACAAATGGTGTGACTTGCTCTACCAAATATCAAGAAAAAATAAAGATATGTCAATTAGGCCAACGTGGCTGGTTTATAGATATATATGAAGACTTGTAAAAAAAATATAAAACTAAGAAATAGACCTACATAGTTAATAAATGGGCTGCCATTGCTGATTAGGATGAAAAAAAAATGGACAATTCAATAAATTGTGATGGGGCAATTGATACTCTCATAACAAAAATCTGTTCTGAAGGTTGGAAAGCAGAATTCTAAAAGTTAGGGGGAAATTGGGAAAATATCTTCGTGACACTGGAGCAGGGAACAGTTTTCTAAACAAGTTGAAAATAGAATCTGGTAAAAGAATTAGTAAATTCAACTAAACTAAACTTTTAAAAAATTGTACATCAAAAGATACAATATAAAATGAAAAGGCAGCCTCCATACGGAATACTAATATTCAGAATGTCTAAAGAATTCCTATGAATCAATTAATAAATACAGTTCTATAGAAGACTATTCCAGTCATACATACAGACATTTCTCAAAAGAGGAAGCCTGAGTTACCAATAAACAAATGAAAAGATGGTCTACCTTGCTAGTAAACAGGCAAATGCAATTTGAAACCACAATGTGACCATACACTCAAGAAATTAGGAGACATTAAAATATTGGAATACATGTATTAGTGAAAATGTAGAATATTGTAAACACATTAACTTTCCTTGTGATTCTATAAATCACTTCAACTGCTTTTTGAAAAAAAAAAAAGTGGCAATTAGTTTAAAAATGCATACATACTTTCACCTAGCAATTTCTTTCCTAAGAGTCAAATTTAGATAAATACATTCAGGTACAAAAATGCTCATAGCTGTATTTTTTTTTGTGTGTAGTAGAAAAATTTAAAAATCCTTGAGGTAACACAAATTAATAAATGCAGTGAAATGATTTTGCATACATATTCTCAGAAACTCTAAGTGTGAAAAAAAACCAGAAAGATAAAATAATGCAATTCATATAAATTTCATCCTCAAACACTGTGTAATATTTAGATATATGTGCATGTATAATAAACATAATACCTTCCTAAGACTATTTACTCCTGGGAGATGTAGGGAAGGAATTCAGTCAGGGAGAGTATCTTAGGTTGGGTTTCCTAGGAGCAGAGGTTGAGATGGGAATTTTTGTGAAAGTTACTTATTAGGGGAATTCTCTCAGGGGAAGCAAGGTGAAGGAAGCAGGAAAGGACAGGAAGAAGAAGCAACAATGTGGTCTCTGCTGGAAAATAGATTCGGTTTGGTACTACAGGAGCACTGGAGGACAAATTATACATCACAGGACACCATCACATTGGTTGCACCCTGATGCGTCATACTGCCATGTCAGTTGTTGGCCAAGGGTTGCTGTTGGGTAACTTTCTGAAAGAGAAGGTTGCTTTTGGGCAAGCACAGTCCTACAGAAAATGGACAGCTATGAGCTTTGCAGGTAATATAGCAGCTGGTTGATGGATTACCTCACTGATCTAGTGAAGGTAATCTGGGTGGAGTATCAAGAGCATCTATTATAGTCTACTGTTTGTACCACTCAGATCTTACTTGTCACATTTAGTTTGCTACATTCAAGAACAGCTTGTTTAGGATTCTGGTTGGCCACAATTTCCAGGAAACATATATAAGAGGAAGGTTTGTGGGATGAAGCAAAAGATGTCAGATACCTAGGAGACCGACTCAACATGAGGAAGGTCCTCCATTGATCAGATAGAGGGGGCACAGAGCGAGGATAAGATGGCTGCCTCTAAGAACTGATGTTCATTAGAAAACAAGAAACTCAGTCTTAACAGCTAGCTGCAGAAAACTGAATTCTCTCCAAAACATTAATGAACATGGAAGTGGATAGATTCTTCTCCAGAGCCTTCTGATAAGAGAACAGTTCAGCCTTATGGGACTTTCATCAGAGAACCCAGATTAGCCCACCTGAATCTCTGACCTACAGAATTGTAGGCTATAAGTCTGTTCATTTCAATCATGCATTTAAGAACTTGGGAAATTACTACTGGTTGAATCTATACACCCAAGGGACCTACCAAAAGATGGACCCAAGCATAAGCCAGAACTCCATTTATTGCCTGACTCCATTTATCCTTACTTTAACAGGGAAGCCATGAGGGTACTTTGGCTCCCCAGATACTGGTGTCAGAGACCACTCTATTCAACAGCCCTAGAAAGATCTGAGCATTCCTTCTCAATGTATAGTTTGTAGGTCCCTTGGGGGAAAAGAACTGGGGAAATTGCCACAGTATACAATTTTCATGCTGTTTCAGAGCCCTTAATGGGGACTTGTTCCCACCTTCAGTAATGGGTTCTGAGTTTGAGGACTGGCTCAGGTTTGGAAACTGGGGAAAATATCATGATTTTCCATATGTATAGCTGACCTCAGTCTTCTCTGTTCTTGATTTCTTTGATCATATATATTAAGAAATAATCTTGTTGGCCACCCATCTAACATGCCTCTGAGAAAATCATGTTCTATAAGCCATGACAATAGATCCCTGCAGATTCATCTTTCCTATTCACTATTCTGACCCTGCTGCTATTACAATAATTGTGTCCATTGCTTTTTGGCAATCTTACCATCTCACTGCTACTCAAGAACCCTGTACTTTAACGATGTCTCTTACCATCAGTCCCAGCCTGCAGACAGCAGCCATTGGCGAGCTTCTCAACAATGCTAGCACCCTTTGCAATTGGCCTCCTTTTTTCTGTGGTGAATGGAGTGTGCTCCAGGCTCTTCTGAGAAACACAGTCAATTATTGTTTTGTTAATTCTTAAACAGTAGAACCATTTGAGAATCTCCTCAGCCTTGAGTTTTGTTTTTGTTTTTGTTTTATGTCTTCCTCCATAGTCTGAATTGGTGGTTCAGGCATCTCCACCTTATTTAATTTGGGCCGTCACTTGTCTTAAGCTTCAGAAAGCCAAGCTTCTGAAAACCAAACTCAGCAGCATATTTGGCCCATCACCTCAAGGATGTTAAAACGTGCCAAAGGAGTGTGTCCCTATATAGACAAACTCTCCCCTATGGAGTTTGATAACTCTGCTTCTTGAGCCAACAGCCTCAGGATTCACTCCCAGGCATATTCTTGTTTCCTGCTTGTACAAGGTAGCCGGGTTCTACAGCTCCTGTGGTATATAATCTCTATCCTGTTTTAGCAGTCCTAGAATATTGCCAGTCAGATTTTGCTAAAATTTGACCAAATTATGTATGGATCACGGAGGTGGGGGGAGAGGTAAAGAATGGAGGCGAGAGTAGATCCTAAGGAATGCAAGCATTGTCTTTTAGGGTATCAGTTGATCACGTGCAGTATTTGGGAACGCTGCATGGTCTTTAAGTAAAAGGGTCCCCCTAACTTCAGTAAAGGGATGTGGGCTACTTGTGCTGTCATGTGGGGTTCAGGGAAGTCTGGGGGTTCAGCTAGCCAAGGGCATCTATCCTGGATATGTCCGTCTAAAGTCTCAAGGTTTGCAGAGATATCCTCGATTATTGGTACTCTGTGAACAGTTGGACTTTTAAAACTGTTATGTGTATTTAAAACAATCTATTTTGTTGTTTTGATTTGTAAGAAGACTTTTGCTCCTATAGCCCTATGTTCCTAGAGATGACAAATGGTTACTGGAGTTACTGATATCTCGGCTTGGGAGCTGCCTTGTCAATTTCCATGGAATTTTTCAATATTTTTTCAACTTAGATTTTGAAACGGTTTTCTGTTTCAAGCTGGTTGATTCTTCCCAAAATGGACCCAGGTGAAAGTGTTTATATTCTGTAAGTGCTTCTAGGAACTGACAAGAAAAGACCCAGGATTACTCTGACTTTATGTTGACATCTAAGGGAAGATGAACCTATTCATCCAGGCAAGACTGAAAGTTGATGTTTAATGTTTAAAGTGTAGTACAGGGCTTACACTCAAGAGAACCTCAGACCTAAAGATAAACACGGGGTACAAGTGCCACGAAAGGGCAAAGAGTCATCCAGTACTTTGGCTTTTATTTTAGCCATCTGCAAAAAAGAGAATCATATTGGAGAACAATAGCTGACACAAATGGTGAGCTGATTCATTATTTCATTACTTTAAACTTACCAGAAATATGAAACAATTTCTGTGGCCTTAAGCAAGAATACTGGGAACGTGGATTTGTAGTGTTGCAGGGCTCTGATAATTAATAGCACTAAGATCTTGGGCAAATTAATTAACCTCTGTCTTTGTTTCCTCTTTGGCATCTTGGGGATAATTCTATCCTTAGTCAACTATCATGAAGATTAAATGAGATGATATGCGACAAGCTTTAACCCAGTGCCTGGTAACAATTAGCACTTGAAAAGATATTTCTAAAATTAAAATTGCTCCCTTCTTTTTCTCCTACTCTGGATGCAATTCTAGCTGGGCTTGATGGATTGGGAGCTATTAAAAGAATTCTGTTAGGATATTCATGGAGATTCTTGTTGAAAGCAACGGAAACTAACTCTTACTGATAAGCAGAAAAAGCATTTTTTTATTAACGGATAGTTCATGGAATACTAAGGTGTCTGAAGAACCAAACTCAAGACTCAGCCTCCAGGAACACTGCCCAGGAACATGCCACAGAGCTGGCTTGCTGACCAAACTGCTGCCACGCCTAGCCCTCACGCCCTCCTGCCAGGAAGTGCAGCTCCTTGCCACCCCACTGGACTCATTTCCGAGCCAGGAACTCCATCTTGCCACCACTGCCCCTCAGAAAGCCAGCTGCCTCTGCTACTACCCTCATGGCAAAATGAATCCTGTGCAGATTCTTCTTTGGGTGACTCAGTGCTAAGGTAATTTTTTGCACTAGTGATCTCTGATCTCATTAGTTGAGCCTAAACACCAAAGATGAGGGAATTGGGTTTTGTGGGCTGGACCTTGGGGAAGCTCAAATCTTAAAGGTGGGAAATCTCCAACATAACAGGGATGTTTAAATGTTGTTAAGCAGCCAGAGAGATAAAAAATCACCCATTGTGAATCACTGTGGAGAGGGATTTTTTTTTTTTTTTTTATGCTTTGAGCATCTACTGTTTAATAAGAGCTGTGTTGATGGACTTGGTTCTTTTTTTTTTTTTAACATTTATTTATTTTTGAGAGAGAGAGAGAGAACAAGTTGGAGAGGGGCACAGAGAAACAGAGGCACAGAATCCAAAGCAGGCTCCAGGCTCTGAGCGATCAGCACAGAGCCCGATGCAGGGCTTGAACTCACAGACCACGAGATCATGACGTGAGCTGAAGTGGGGCGCTTAACCAACTGAGCCACCCAGGTGCCCCTGATGGACTAGTTCTTAAGTGAAGGGTCTGCTTGATTTGTGGTGGTTCGCCACTGAGCCAGCTCAGAACATTTTGGCTACTTGTCTCAGGGTGTATTAGAATCAACTTCTTTCCCTCGCAGCATTCAGTAGAACATTTAAAACCCTACGAAAAGGCAGGTTAGTAGATACTGTTAGCTTCTAAACTATTTATTTGTACATATGATAAATTTGGCTAATATTTATATTAGGATTTCACACTTAGAGTAGTGATTCTATTCAGCATGAAGTAAAGGAAAATGACTTAAATATAATGACACTATAAGGTTGCTAAAAGTAATGAATTGGTGTTAGTTAAAAACCTCATTTGGTTCAGCATGTTGAAATATCAAGGGCATGAGTATTACATGACACGTCCTGTTACAGCAAATGCTACACATTGGAATGAGGGAGTCATAGAAATGTGCTATTAAACTTCCATAACCAAAGGAGAAAATAGTGGAAATAGTTAAAAATTCAGTCTTTCCATTAATAGAGAATCTAAGATTATTCCTTTAAAAAGAATACATATAAGGAAAAAATCTATACAATTATGCCCAAAGTCATAGCTCGATAATCCTGAGATGGAATCTAAAAATATCAAGATAGTAAATGTTTTACCTTTACTACATAGAAAAAAAGAAACAGCATTTTTCCCCCAGATGGGCCAGTTCATAGGAAGATACTTTTCATTTAAGTTACTATTAATTTTAATTTCTTGAACCCGGTACTCCTGAACATTTGTTCCTAATGTCCACTGGAGGTTCATCTATTTTTAATGATAGTGAATGATACAGATTTTCAAGTGAAGTTAGAGGAACTGAAGTTAAATGTCAAATTTACTAATGTTACAGCTGTAAAGGAATACGATTTTAACTTAAACAAGAACTTTTCTCTCTCCCACTTCAGCTGCCTAATATAATCTAACATTAACATTAGTTGGTTTGTTTTTACTAAGCACTTTTGGTTTCCATTATTTTATGGAGAAGAGAAGCTGCTGCTTTGTAAGAGTCAGTTGACCAAGGTGACAAGATTAGAGCGTATCAAAAGCAAGGCTTTGGACACAAACAACCTGAGCCTATAATTTCCTGCTTAAAACAGGAAAACTACTAATAGTAATAATAGTCAACAGATTTGTTGTGTTTTCCAGGGCCAGGCACTGTTGTAAACACTGTAAAAGTATTATTTAATCTTCACAACAAAACTGTGAGGTTGGTATGATTATCTCCATGTCACAGATGAACAAAAAGAGGCCCAGAGATGTTTAAGTGACTTGCCCAAGGTCGCACCGCTAGTAACGGGCAGATCTAAATTTTGAATCAGGCTGTCTGGCTCAGAACCCAGGCTAATAAATACCCCTCTCTCTCAAATGTAAATTGACTTAAAGAAATATATCAGATTCTGATGTATTATGTCTGAAGTCTGAATATCATGTTCGAAGTTACTTTTTTTATTGTTTTTGCCTTAAAATGATAGGTGATAGAAACTGGTATTACACTAGTGAACAAGGTGGAAAGATCCACAACCCACACAAATTTAAAAAGCTCACGGGAGACAACTATGAGAGACTGGAGATGACAGGAAAGGGTGTTATTATGGAGAAAATACAAGGACCTTTGGGACTTCATCCAGGGACATGATTTAACGTAATAGGCCAGAGAAGGTCTCTTGGCTTATGCAATGTTTAAATTGATGTGTGAATAATGCACAGGTGTTATCCAGGGGCTTGTGGAGATGAATATCAGGCAGATATTAAAGGGGTGATAGTACGAAATAATTATTAGAGGAACTGAAAGTAGTTTCATACAGTAGTTTCGAAGGGATGGTGAGCATACCAGTATTTGAGGGTAGAAAATGTGTTGGGAAGAATTTACGGAGGGAATTTGAGAAGTGTGGCTTTTATCCTGACAAAAATGAGAAATCATCAAGGAATTTTTAACAAAGTAATGATCATCAGTTTTGTGCTTTAGTAAGATTGGCCTGCAGAATGGCGGGATGATTATAATGTAGCCAGACTAGAAGCAGAGATAAGTTATAAGGCTGTTCCAAATGTCCAAGCAAGAGACCTTGGTGGCCTTTGCGAGGAGGCTTTCACTGGGCAGGGGAGAGAGAAGGAAACAGATGGTGGAAATATTTAGGAAGTAGAATTTATCTTTGTGGTTGCATAGATGAAGTTCAGGTTAACACCTAATGTAGCAGCTAATGCAACACTAATTTCTAATCAGAGTTACTGGGATAAATGGCAGTGCTATTTACTAAAACTGGGAACACAGTAAGCAGGTTTTGGTGAGGATGGTGAGCTCAATTTTATCAAGAGAACTAAATGGATGTGTCAATAAGAGAGAGAATTTTAGCCAATTAAATATAGCATTTATTTATGCAACTATAGATGTTGCAGTGAACTTTTCATAAATAATTTCTATGAATATAGTAAATTCAACGTTAGAAAACTGGTTTTATTTTTGGTATTGTTGATATCTACTGCATTTTGAATAGCTCGTTCTGCTTTATGTTCTCTAACATCAAGGCAAGGGAAGAACTTTAGTTTTGAGATCCAAAGAGAGGAGTTCTGAAAAATCAAGGTGACAGTTTCCTCGTACGGGAAAGAATGAGCATGCTATCCTTGTAATGACTTTGCTTGCTTGCAGTAATGAGCAAATGACTTTGAATTATACGAAGGTTAATTAACTGGTCATTGTTGATGAGAGTATAACTCTGCTGTGGGTCATTTGTGAGACACAGTAAGTGCAGGGCAGATTTAACTTGCCATTCCGGTTTTAGGCCATCCTTTGTTGTGAACACAATTCTAAATTCACTCTCTGTTACATTTTGACTACTGCCATAGGTATGAATTAGCAAAGTCTAAACAGCTGGATGAATGCACACATTAGATGCGTTAGATTTATTCAAAGGCGCAAGCGTCTGTAGAGATAGGAGCTTGAAAAGTTTCTAATGGAAAAATGGCTCTGAGAGGGTCCCTGCAGTAGCAGCCAGAGTCACACTGATGAAAAGGAGGTTTCAGAAAAAGTCAAGCACTCAGTTTTAAGAGAGAGGCCAAAATCATTTCAAATGCCCGGAAAGGCTTTGGCAAGGAATAAATGTATTAGGTTAGAAATTAAAGATGACGTATTATTTGCGTAAGTAGTGGACTATTCAAACGATTCTGCTCAAAAGCTGCTGCATTTCACTGGGCAGGCCATAAACTGCACAACTGTTCAATGTGAATGGATGTGAGGCCAGCCTTTATGATTTTGTGAAGGATTCTACTCGGAGAAAACCATTATTTTTAGCCAAACACTTCACCTTAATGAGTAAGATACAAAAGAAGTCCAATCCTATAAAGCACTGCCATAAGTTATGTTTTTATAAATACAGAATGCAGTTAGTGAATTATAAATGTACGATTCAGTGCATAAATCCTTAATATATAATTTTGAAAAATCTAAGCTATATTAAGGATGTTGCTTTATGTATGTAATACATATATACTGTCTTGTAATACTTTATGTATTTAGAGTTTTTAATTATTCTACTCAGCCAATTACATAGCCAAAATTATTCTAAAATTGTTGAAAATGTCAATTCAAGTTATGATGACAAAATGACATTTGACTGGAATCTATTATAACTGACATTGTGGTTCTTTTGATTTATTTTCAGTGCTGAACACAGATATCATTTATTTTAATAT
This sequence comes from Prionailurus bengalensis, assembly GCF_016509475.1. NCBI lineage: Eukaryota > Metazoa > Chordata > Mammalia > Carnivora > Felidae > Prionailurus > Prionailurus bengalensis. Next base: position 88,264,789 of record NC_057344.1, read on the forward strand.
TCCTCTTCTCTGGCAAAGTAATAAGAGCCTACTAAGCCAAGACTTATAAATAAAATATGTGCTCATTTCATTAATATTTTCATGATTAGCTGTTTGGGGATTTATGGATATGTTGTAGGGAAGTAAGATTGAACTAGAGTATAGATTCCCTCCAGATAGAGCCAGATGCCATGCATTTTTGTAAATATGAATAAGTTGTGTTGATTGTCAAATGTTTTATTATCGCCATAAATACTCAAATGCCCTTGTTTTATTAGTCCATGGATAACAAAATAAAACAAAAAATGTAAGATTGCTTTATTTAAAGGTATCTCTCATAATTGTGTGGTGGAGAAAAATATATTTTTCTATGCTGCAAATGTTTTTGTGTATGTGTGTGAGTAAACTGAAAGAGAAGAAGCAACTCCCATTTCTTACCCTAATTTTATACTTTTTTTGTATTTCCAAGTCCGCGTGCACACACACACACACACACACCACCTATAGCATTTGCTTACGTCAAAACTATCAGCTTGCAATTTCAAGACTTTATTTAATCTGATTTGGGTTTATGTTGTGACAATTTGCTTATGGTTAAGGAAATCAAAGCATATATAGTTTTAACAGTGGATATACTGCATACCCTATGTCTCTGATAATTTGTGATTTCTCATTTTGACAATTAAGCACATTATAATGCATAGAAATGTTTCCCTCATGTGTTATCCGAATTGTATAAAGATATGACTCAATAAATGTCATGTAAAAATAAGTATTTGAATAAATATAGACTGAATTGATTTTAAAACAGGTATTCAATATAACATAAATATAACGGTTATAGAGATTCTATTCCTTTTTTATATATTTGTGTTTATTCTGTACTTTATCAGATGTGCATTTAATCGACAGTGGTCTTAAAATCTATTTTTCTCTTCTGTAAAATGGGATAGTGAGTCTCAGGGATAATACTTCAAATATTCAAGGACCAAAGAGACATGAACCAATCCGAAGGACTGGTGCTGATTATATTACAGTGGGCAGAGCACCCAGATGTCAGTCCCTGCACCATTTCCCTTACATGTGATGTGAGATACATGTGAGAATTAAAATAAACTAAATAAGACAATATATTGAAAGAACAAGGAGAGAGTGTTTAGCAGAAGTGAGCCAAGTTAAACATTAGCTCAGTGCTTTATTTCCTTATTTGGCTGACCTCTCAACATTAATTGAACAATGTAAATTAGAGAGCAAGGTATTTAAAACTATTTAGGATTGAATCAAGGACTGATAAAATGGATGTATAGTTTCCAAATCTTGTTTAAACCTGGCTAAAGGCAAGGTAAACTACTGCAGAAATAAAACTTTCTATGTACTATGATTAAATTTATGATGTAAATTCCATGATAGAAATCAATATATTTTCTGCTTAATCGTGACCTCTCCTTGTGCTTATTTGCAATTTCCTGATTGCTAAAATAAAGGCGGATAAAGTAATGCCTGTGCATAAAGCACATTCTCATCTCCTTGGCAAATCTTAATGGAAGACATAGTGACTAGGACTGTGTTTTCAGGTTTAACTTGATTCTTAAACACTAAAGGTTAAATTTCAAAAGCATACTAAAAACATTCAATGAAAATGACAGTTTATCTCAGTAGCAATTACAGATCTCTGTGGACTTACTGTGGGGTTATGTCCTGATAAACCCATCTGAAATTGAAAATATAAGTCAAAAAATGCAGTTAATACATCTAGCCTACTGAACATCACAGTGTAGCCTCGCTTACACTAAACATGCTGAGAGCACTTACCTTAGCTTACAGTTGGGTGAAACCATCTAACACAAAGCCAAAGCCAATCTATAATAAAGTGTTGGATATCTCATATAATTTATTGAATACTGTACTGACAATGAAAAACAGAATGAATGGTTGTTAAGTGTATCCTTGTTTACCCTCACGATCATATGGCTGGCTGGGATCTGGGGCTCACTGCCTCTGCCCAGCATCATGAAAGAGTCCAGGAAAAGATCATTAGCCCAGGAAAAGATCAAAATTCACAATTCAAAGACAGTTTCTATTGAATACATGCAGCTTTCGCACTGTCATACATTGAAAAATCTTAAGTTGAACCATTGTAAGTTGGGGACTGTCTGTACTTAGGCGAGCTTGTCGTGGCGTATTCAAATTAGATATTAATCACGAAGCAATTTGTTTGGCTTTTGAAAAGCGTTATTGCCCAGAATTCCATGACAACTTCCATTTAAAACTTTCATTACCAGCTGTGAATATCCATCCTACACAGCAGTTTAAGTCTTTAATAACTGCTTATATCATTAGTTTCTCAACTTGTAGAATTTTCTTTTTGTAACAAATTTATCATTCATTTACATGAAGGGAGTAGCAAAGGAGATTTTATTAAATTTTCATGCTAAATCAATAAAATGCTTAAGAATAACCTTTTGAACCTATTCTCTTTTGTGTGTGTCGGGGGGGGGGGGATATTATAACTACCTGCTCTAAGAGATTGATGCTCATGGAGATATTGTACTTGTACATAGTAAAATAAAAGATGTGAAATACCTTTCACATTAAGCATTTCTATGTCTAGCATTGTTCAAGTAATGCTATTTTATATGTATAAATGATGAGAAATGGGGCATGGTAGAGATGGGATCACTGTTCATCAAATTCATTTATTTTGCCTCTTAGATTCAAAGTTCAATTCCCTTGCTGTGAAATGTGGCATATGACCAAGTTCCTGACAATGGCTTGTTGGGGGGGAAGTGATGTTGACCTCTTTTAAGGCCTGGTGCATAAAAGCCTTCTGTTTGCCTTTTACAATCTCTTTCACCTAATCCACAGTGGAGTGACAGATGTATTTCTAGTGAGCTACATTTTGAAGATGGTGGGGCCACTGACAGCCTGCATCCCTGAATGGTGGTAGAACAGAATCTTTCTGTACCAAAACAAAAAAATTCCCATTCCTGTTCTGCAAGATCATTGGAACAATTTGCATTCCTACTGGTAATGCATGAGAGTTCTCTTTCTTGAGTTTCAACTGAAAGCATAATGTCTTAATCAGAATCTCTTCTTCCAGAAGCCCTGGCCTTAAATTTTGTCTCCCTAGCCTTGTGAGATTGCTGAAGGTTCTGCCTAGGTTTTTGGCCTGTTTAGCCTTCACTTTGGTAATTTCAGTTTCTCATCCCATGAAATTTTGGAAGGAACAAATCTCAAGTGAAAATGCACCTCAGAACACTGCCTCACTTCTCTAGCATTCCCTTCGTTCCTAGGATTTTGGCCTCACACTTTCTGGCTGCTTTGGTACCTACATTCCTACATTCCCTCCTAGTGCTGTGGGATTGTCAAAAGCTCTACTTGATGCTCAGTTTCGTAGATGCCACTTTCTGTTAGGATTCTTTTCTTCATGCCTGCAGACTAAGAATGAGCAAATGTCTCAAGGCAAGTGGAAAAGAAAACGTCAGGTTCACGTTAGTGATGTCGCCCTCTGTAATTTTGACCCCTCCAATCCTGATGCCTTTATGGCTTTGTAATGCCATTAAGAAAATCTATGTGCTTTTGTTGTTGTTGTTGGTGGTGGTGGTGGTGGTCTATTTTATTTGTATTTTATCCAAAGACTGTGGCTATTTTTGATCGGAGATTTGGACTAAAACAAGCTGTTTTGTCTGTCTGTCTAGAAACAGAGGTCTCTTGATTCCTTTTCAAATATGTGTGACCATCTCTTTGTAGAGGGATGATAATTTACCTTAGTGGTGGTATCACAAAATGCACTTTTTTATCTGCGGCCATACAACTGTATGCATCAAACACGAGGCCATTTCCGTCACTGTATGGTCATGCTCGTCTGCGTGTGTTCTGTGTTGCTCTTCTTTCCAATATTACCCTTGTAGTATCCTCCCAACTGCAACGTGCTTTAAAATAACAAACAATGGATGTTTTTCAATAATGGCAATCTGGAAATGCAATGTACAGATTGGCAGTTATTCAAGAGGCTAAGAAAAAATTCTGATACTCAAAATTCCTACGGTTTTAACGTTTTTTTTGTTTTGTTTTGTTTTGTTTTGTTTTGAGACAGAGAGAGACAGAGCATGAACAGGGGAGGGGCAGAGAGAGAGGGAGACACAGAATCTGAGGCAGGCCCCGGGCTCTGAGCTGTCAGCACAAGCCCGACGCAGGGCTCGAACTCACGGACTGTGAGATCATGACCCGTGCTGAAGTTGGATGTTCAACTGACTGAGCCACCCAGGCGCCCCAAAATTCCTACGGTTTTAAATGAGCCTGTCAACTCTACAGGAGGTAATCTTCCTTCCATTTAGAGAAACCTATAATATTGTTTAGTCCCATAATATCACGGTTATTACATGTTTCTTTAACAAAGGGGAACTATACTTTTTTTTTTTTTCTGAAATTTATTGACAAATTGGTTTCCATACAACACCCAGTGCTCATCCCAAAAGGTGCCCCCCTCAATACCCATCACCCACCTTCGCCTCCCTCCCACCCCCCATCAACCCTCAGTTTGTTCTCAGTTTTTAACAGTCTCTTATGCTTTGGCTCTCTCCCATTCTAACCTCTTTTTTTTTTTTTTTTCCTTCCCCTCCCCCATGGGTTCCTGTTAAGTTTCTCAGGATCCACATAAGAGTGAGACCATATGGTATCTGTCTTTCTCTGTATGGCTTATTTCACTTAGCATCACACTCTCCAGTTCCATCCACGTTGCTACAAAAGGCCATATTTCATTTTTTCTCATTGCCATGTAATATTCCATTGTGTATATAAACCACAATTTCTTTATCCATTCATCAGTTGATGGACATTTAGGCTCTTTCCATAATTTGGCTATTGTTGAGAGTGCTGCTATGAACATTGGGGTACAAGTGGCCCTATGCATCAGTGCTCCTGTATCCCTTGGATAAATTCCTAGCAGTGCTATTGCTGGGTCATAGGGTAGGTCTATTTTTAATTTTCTGAGGAACCTCCACACTGCTTTCCAGAGCGGCTGCACCAATTTGCATTCCCACCAACAGTGCAAGAGGGTTCCCGTTTCTCCACATCCTCTCCAGCATCTATAGTCTCCTGATTTGTTCATTTTGGCCACTCTGACTGGCGTGAGGTGATACCTGAGTGTGGTTTTGATTTGTATTTCCCTGATAAGGAGCGACGCTGAACATCTTTTCATGTGCCTGTTGGCCATCCGGATGTCTTCTTTAGAGAAGTGTCTATTCATGTTTTCTGCCCATTTCTTCACTGGGTTATTTGTTTTTCGGGTGTGGAGTTTGGTGAGCTCTTTATAGATTTTGGATACTAGCCCTTTGTCCGATATGTCATTTGCGAATATCTTTTCCCATTCCGTTGGTTGCCTTTTAGTTTTGTTGGTTGTTTCCTTTGCTGTGCAGAAGCTTTTTATCTTCATAAGGTCCCAGTAATTCACTTTTGCTTTTAATTCCCTTGCCTTTGGGGATGTGTCGAGTAAGAGATTGCTACGGCTGAGGTCAGAGAGGTCTTTTCCTGCTTTCTCCTCTAAGGTTTTGATGGTTTCCTGTCTCACATTTAGGTCCTTTATCCATTTTGAGTTTATTTTTGTGAATGGTGTGAGAAAGTGGTCTAGTTTCAACCTTCTGCATGTTGCTGTCCAGTTCTCCCAGCACCATTTGTTAAAGAGGCTGTCTTTTTTCCATTGGATGTTCTTTCCTGCTTTGTCAAAGATGAGTTGGCCATACGTTTGTGGGTCTAGTTCTGGGGTTTCTATTCTATTCCATTGGTCTATGTGTCTGTTTTGGTGCCAATACCATGCTGTCTTGATGATGACAGCTTTGTAGTAGAGGCTAAAGTCTGGGATTGTGATGCCTCCTGCTTTGGTCTTCTTCTTCAAAATTCCTTTGGCTATTCGGGGCCTTTTGTGGTTCCATATGAATTTTAGGATTGCTTGTTCTAGTTTCGAGAAGAATGCTGGTGCAATTTTGATTGGGATTGCATTGAATGTGTAGATAGCTTTGGGTAGTATTGACATTTTGACAATATTTATTTTTCCAATCCATGAGCAGGGAATGTCTTTCCATTTCTTTAAATCTTCTTCAATTTCCTTCAGAAGCTTTCTATAGTTTTCAGCATACAGATCCTTTACATCTTTGGTTAGATTTATTCCTAGGTATTTGATGCTTCTTGGTGCAATTGTGAATGGGATCAGTTTCTTTATTTGTCTTTCTGTTGCTTCATTGTTAGTGTATAAGAATGCAACTGATTTCTGTACATTGATTTTGTATCCTGCAACTTTGCTGAATTCCTGTATCAGTTCTAGCAGACTTTTGGTGGAGTCTATCGGATTTTCCATGTATAATATCATGTCATCTGCAAAAAGCGAAAGCTTGACTTCATCTTTGCCAATTTTGATGCCTTTGATTTCCTTTTGTTGTCTGATTGCTGATGCTAGAACTTCCAGCACTATGTTAAACAGCAGCGGTGAGAGTGGGCATCCTTGTCGTGTTCCTGATCTCAGGGAAAAAGCTTTCAGTTTTTCCCCGTTGAGGATGATGTTAGCTGTGGGCTTTTCATAAATGGCTTTTATGATCTTTAAGTATGTTCCTTCTATCCCGACTTTCTCAAGGGTTTTTATTAAGAAAGGGTGCTGGATTTTGTCGAAGGCCTTTTCTGCATCGATTGACAGGATCATAGGGTTCTTCTCTCTTTTTTTGTTAATGTGATGTATCACGTTGATTGATTTGCGAATGTTGAACCAGCCCTGCATCCCAGGAATGAATCCCACTTGATCATGGTGAATAATTCTTTTTATATGCCGTTGAATTCGATTTGCTAGTATCTTATTGAGAATTTTTGCATCCATATTCATCAGGGATATTGGCCTGTAGTTCTCTTTTTTTACTGGGTCTCTGTCTGGTTTAGGAATCAAAGTAATACTGGCTTCATAGAATGAGTCTGGAAGTTTTCCTTCCCTTTCTATTTCTTGGAATAGCTTGAGAAGGATAGGTATTATCTCTGCTTTAAACGTCTGGTAGAACTCCCCTGGGAAGCCATCTGGTCCTGGACTCTTATTTGTTGGGAGATTTTTGATAACCGATTCAATTTCTTCGCTGGTTATGGGTCTGTTCAAGCTTTCTATTTCCTCCTGATTGAGTTTTGGAAGCGTGTGGGTGTTCAGGAATTCGTCCATTTCTTCCAGGTTGTCCAATTTGTTGGCATATAAGTTTTCATAGTATTCCCTGATAATTGTTTGTATCTCTGAGGGATTGGTTGTAATAATTCCATTTTCATTCATGATTTTATCTATTTGGGTCATCTCCCTTTTCTTTTTGAGAAGCCTGGCTAGAGGTTTGTCAATTTTGTTTATTTTTTCAAAAAACCAACTCTTGGTTTCGTTGATCTGCTCTACAGTTTTTTTAGTTTCTATATTGTTTATTTCTGCTCTGATCTTTATTATTTCTCTTCTTCTGCTGGGCTTAGGCTGCCTTTGCTGTTCTGCTTCTAGTTCCTTTAGGTGTGCTGTTAGATTTTGTATTTGGGATTTTTCTTGTTTCTTGAGATAGGCCTGGATTGCAATGTATTTTCCTCTCAGGACTGCCTTTGCTGCGTCCCAAAGCGTTTGGATTGTTGTATTTTCATTTTCGTTTGTTTCCATATATTTTTTAATTTCTTCTCTAATTGCCTGGTTGACCCACTCATTCGTTAGTAGGGTGTTCTTTAACCTCCATGCTTTTGGAGGTTTTCCAGACTTTTTCCTGTGGTTGATTTCAAGCTTCATGGCATTGTGGTCTGAAAGTAAGCATGGTATAATTTCAATTCTTGTAAACTTATGAAGGGCTGTTTTGTGACCCAGTATATGATCTATCTTGGAGAATGTTCCATGTGCACTCGAGAAGAAAGTATATTCTGTTGCTTTGGGATGCAGAGTTCTAAATAGATCTGTCAAGTCCATCTCATCCAATGTCTCATTCAGGGCCCTTGTTTCTTTATTGACCGTGTGTCTAGATGATCTATCCATTTCTGTAAGTGGTGTATTAAAGTCCCCTGCAATTACCACATTCTTATCAATAAGGTTGCTTATGTTTATGAGTAATTGTTTTATATATTTGGGGGCTCCGGTATTCGGTGCATAGACATTGATAATTGTTAGCTCTTCCTGATGGATAGACCCTGTAACTATTATATAATGTCCTTCTTCATCTCTTGTTACAGCCTTTAATTTAAAGTCTAGTTTGTCTGATATAAGTATGGCTACTCCAGCTTTCTTTTGGCTTCCAGTCGCATGATAAATAGTTCTCCATCCCCTCACTCTCAATCTAAAGGTGTCCTCAGGTCTAAAATGAGTCTCTTGTAGACAGCAAATAGATGGGTCTTGTTTTTTTATCCATTCTGATACCCTATGTCTTTTGGTTGGCGCATTTAATCCATTTACATTCAGTGTTATTATAGAAAGATACGGGTTTAGAGTCATTGTGATGTCTGTATGTTTTATGCTTATAGTGATGTCTCTGGGACTTTGTCTCACAGGGTCCCCCTTAGGATCTCTTGTAGGGCTGGTTTAGTGGTGACAAATTCCTTCAGTTTTTGTTTGTTTGGGAAGACCTTTATCTCTCCTTCTATTCTAAATGACAGACTTGCTGGATAAAGGATTCTCGGCTGCATATTTTTTCTGTCTAGCACCCTGAAAATCTCGTGCCAATTCTTTCTGGCCTGCCAAGTTTCAAAAGAGAGATCAGTCACGAGTCTTATAGGTCTCCCTTTATATGTGAGGGCACGTTTACCCCTTGCTGCTTTCAGAATTTTCTCTTTATCCTTGTATTTTGCCAGTTTCACTATGATATGTCGTGCAGAAGATCGATTCAAGTTACGTCTGAAGGGAGTTCTCTGTGCCTCTTGGATTTCAATGCCTTTTTCCTTCCCCAGTTCAGGGAAGTTCTCAGCTATGATTTCTTCAAGTACCCCTTCAGCACCTTTCCCTCTCTCTTCCTCCTCTGGGATACCAATTATGCGTATATTATTTCTTTTTAGTGTATCACTTAATTCTCTAATTTTCCCCTCATACTCCTGGATTTTTTTATCTCTCTTTTTCTCAGCTTCCTCTTTTTCCATAACTTTATCTTCTAGTTCACCTATTCTCTCCTCTGCCTCTTCAAGCCGAGCCGTGGTGGTTTCCATTTTGTTATGCATTTCGTTTAAAGCGTTTTTCAGCTCCTCGTGACTGTTCCTTAGTCCCTTGATCTCTGTAGCAAGAGATTCTCTGCTGTCCTGTATACTGTTTTCAAGCCCAGCGATTAATTTTATGACTATTATTCTAAATTCACTTTCTGTTATATTATTTAAATCCTTTTTGATCAGCTCATTAGCTGTTGTTATTTCCTGGAGATTCTTCTGAGGGGAGTTCTTCCGCTTGGTCATTTTGGATAGTCCCTGGCGTGGTGAGGACCTGCAGGGCACTTCCCCTGTGCTGTGGTGTATACCTGGAGTTGGTGGGCGGGGCCGCAGTCAGACCTGATGTCTGCCCCCAGCCCACCGCTGGGGCCACAGTCAGACTGGTGTGTGCCTTCTCTTCCCCTCTCCTAGGGGCGGGATTCACTGTGGGGTGGTGTGGCTCCTCTGGGCTACTTGCACCCTGCCAGGCTTGTGATGCTGGGGATCTGGCGTATTAGCTGGGGTGGGTAGGCAAGGTGCTCGGGGGCAGGAGGGGCAGGCTTAGATCGCTTCTCCTTAGGTGATCCACTTCAGGAGGGGCCCTGTGGCAGCGGGAGGGAGTCAGATCCGCTGCCGGAGGTTTGGCTCCGCAGAAGCGCAGAGTTGGGTGTTTGCGCGGAGCGAGCAAGTTCCCTGGCAGGAACCGGTTCCCTTTGGGATTTCGGCTGGGGGATGGGCGGGGGAAATGGCGCTGGCGAGCGCCTTTGTTCCCCACCAAACTGAGCTCTGTTGTCAGGGGGCTCAGCAGCTCTCCCTCCCTTTGTCCTCCAGCCTTCCCGCTTTCCGAGCAGAGCTGTTAATTTCTGACCTCCCAGACGCTAAGTCGCGCTTGCTGTCGGAACACAGTCCGCCCGGCCCCTCTGCTTTTGCAAGCCCGACTCGGGGGCTCTGCTTGGCCGGCGAGCCGCCCCTCCGCCCCGGCTCCCTCCCGCCAGTCCGTGGAGCGCGCACCGCCTCGCCGCCCTTCCTACCCTCTTCCGTGGGCCTCTCGTCTGCGTTTGGCTCCGGCGACTCTGTTCTGCTAATCCTCTGGCGGTTTTCTGGGTTATTTAGGCAGGTGTAGATGGAATCTAAGTGATCAGCAGGACGTGCGGTGAGCCCAGCGTCCTCCTAAGCCCGGGAACTATACTTTAAATGCGTATCTTCCAGCAAACTCCTCTGGGTTTACTCATAAAAATGTTTTTATGATTTTATTAAAAACATTTTTATGTTTATGTAACACCATGCATGTAAACTTTTCTGGGCAGATTGAAAGTGTCAGGGGCATAATGTGATTGCTTATATCTCTCTTTCCGTGGTTTGGTAAAGTATTAACTACATGTAATAGATGATTACAAGAAAGCTCATGTGTGAAGTAAGGTAATAGAATGTGTAATTTCTGAATTGCTGTGAAGAGATCTTGATGAGTCCTAGAGGAAATATAGTTATTATCTTCACCTAGGTCACATACTTTCTCATCTCTTAAGCTTTCCTTGACTTTACAGCTTTCTTGTGTCTAAATGTTACCATATTTATGAACATTTAATACACATAAAGGATTGTATTAGGCAATTAAGATAAAATGTTATTTGAAATTTTTGATTTATTAAGTTGCTCTATGTATAGATTGCATATTTTGTATTTTTCTTATTTGAGATCCTTATGTAGATGGCTGTTTTAAAGCATATTGTATGTATCGATCTTTTTTATCTATTGCTGTGTAATGAACTACCCCAAAGCTTAGTGACTTGAAACAGCAATTTATAATTATCTTTTACAATTCGGCGTGTTGACTGGGCTCAGCTGGGCAATTCCTACTTGTAGTCTCCTGCGACCCTAATACTGAGGGCTCAGCTGGGCTTAATGTCCAAGATGGCTCACGTACATGGCCTGTGGTTAATACTGACTATTAGCTGGGGACGGTTGACTTCTCATGACTCAGGCTTCTCATGGCATGCTGGCTGGGAGGAACCTTATCATGAGTGTTCCAAGAGAGCAGAAGTAGAAGCGGCCAGCTTATAAGGCCTGGGCCTGGAAACTAATGCAACATCTGTGCTTCCATATTCTTTTTTTTTTTTTTTAATTTTTTTTTCAACGTTTATTTATTTTTGCGACAGAGAGAGACAGAGCATGAACGGGGGAGGGGCAGAGAGAGAGGGAGACACACAGAATCAGAAACAGGCTCCAGGCTCTGAGCCATCAGCCCAGAGCCTGACGCGGGGCTCGAACTCACAGACCGCGAGATCGTGACCTGGCTGAAGTCGGACGCTTAACCTACTGCGCCACCCAGGCGCCCCTGTGCTTCCATATTCTATTGGTCAGTGCACCTCAATAAACAGAGTCTACCCTGATCCCAGGGGGAGATAGATAGACGCCACCTGTCAAAGGGAGGAATGTCAAAGAATTTGTGCCCATTCTTATTCTACCCTATATATAGGGTATATATAAATGTATATATAAATAATACATATTATATACATAAAATTTTAAATTACTACCTAGTGTTCATTAGTATTGATATATTTATTTTATACATGATAATTTTATACATGATATTTTATACATGATATTTTATACATGATATTATACATGATATTTTATACATGATAATTTATATCATGTTATATCACTGTTTGATTATTGCATGAGATATCATTCTTTTTCATTCCTCTTTGTACATGTGTAAGAATTTCACTAAGATATATACTCAAAGTGGAATTGCTAAGTTGAAGAATATTAACGATACAAGAACAACAAAACAAAAGATGTTATCAGCTATTCTTCAAACAGGTGATGTCATTTTCACTCTTTCTTAAGAGTAATCCCTATATGGGAATCCCACTCTTTCTTCATCATTGTCAACTTTGGACATTATCTGTGTTTTCAGCTTTTTAAACCTAATGAATGAAAATGTAACTGTATGTGTTTCAATTTTTAATCCGTGGTTATTGGTAAGATTATGTATCAAGTCAATTTTGTATTCTGTGAATTGCCTGTTTTCATAATTTACCTCTTTTCCTATTATGTCCTTTTTTTTTAATGATTTAAAGATACTGTCTACAGATTCAACACAATAATTTTGTTTTGTCTATGACATATAATTTCATCAAATGAAAACATGGGGCTTCTCTCTTGCTCCATGGTTTATACCTCAATGGCATGAATGTGTTCTCATAGTTTTCCATACCCGTGGGGAGATAAGAGCCAGTTTCAGGTTGAAAAAGGTTTGTGAACCACAGCATCTGCACCAGGAAAACAGGCTGTGCATGGTGAAAGGTCAGAATGAATATGCTGCCTGGGATGTCAAGACTGCCAGGCACTGGGGGCACCCTAGTTCAAATTAGGCCACAGAAGCCACAATCACTCCCAGGTACCTATGAACCTAGGCATATAATTGTGCTAATTTTTCAGTAGTAAAATGAAAACGTAAACTAATCTAAGTCATCATTTTTATCAGTATCTGAACTTGAATTAGATTTTGTGATCTGAACAATTTGTTTGATGTAGTCTAGGAGATAGGCAAGAATGACATCATACTTTAAGTGGATGCTAAGTGGGAATAAAGAACAAGATAAGCATGTATTCAGAAAATAATGGGTTTTACCTTTTTTGTTCATATTCATTGCTGGGGGAAAGGACCAACAATATTCCCACTTGAGCAGCAAGCTCTTTGTGAAGGCACTTAGAGAAAGGTTATATTGTGGGAGACTGATTAAATGCTGCTAAGTTACTCTCTGGAGTGTTGTAAATGACATAAGAGAAATTTCACAGTGGGAAAGTGTTGGATCCTGCCCCTATAGACAAGTGGAATGTTCAAGCGTTAGCCTGGTGGCCTACAGCAAAGAAGACAATGTCATGGGTTGTCTCAGTTGTGACAGCCTCATGGACATGTCTAGAGACCTGGGAAGTTGAGCTGGGCTTCCCAACAAAACCACTGCACCCTCTATACTCTGCTGTCTATCTGTGGCAAGTTGGTTGTGGTAGAGGAGTGTATGTGAGTCAGAATCCTCCTCCTTAAAAGTGTTCCCCTGGCTCGAGTTTTCAGAGAAATTATAGGACTCTTAAATTTGAATTTTGGGTAATCAATGAAAAATTTTAGTATAAGTGCTTCTTATATAATATTTGGATACAATTATACTAAAACTTAGTTATTGTTTATTTGAAGTTCAAAATTAACTGGCTGTTCTATATTTTTATTTGCTAAATTTGGCAACCCTACTCCTGGTTTTTATTTCATGTAGTTTCTTCTCTTGGTGCCAGCACCTCCAGATGATTTAGAACGGTTGCAGACAGAGAATTATTTACCAACATCATGATTCCACATTCCGTACAGAAGTTTGTGGAACTGATCAAGTTCATGTAGATTTTTAATTACAGTCATTAGCCTTGTTCATGATATAACATGGGGTTTAAAAGAAAGTCTTGAGTCTTCTTTTGGTTTCAAGAATACATTTCAAGGATTGAGAAAGGGATGTCAGCTTCAAAACAATGCACATGAGCAGCTACCTGCCCCTGGTGCAGATAGCCCATAATGGCACAAGTTGAGTGGAGAGAAGGAAAATATACATCTGTGTTATTTCCTCTCTCAAGCTATTTTACCCATGTTAGCACTGAGAGGAAGAGGCCAATGCCTCAGTCTTAAATGGTTTTCACATAAAAACCACCAGAGAACATGGACTTCTCTACTGAGGACTTAGTAATATGGGACAAATATGCAGATCAGACATTCTGAAATTGCCTGAGCTCCAAAACTAAAGTAAAAGACAAGCCAGATTATGTTGAGAAGGTAAAAATATAAGGAAATTGGGATGCACAGAGTTCACATCTTTAAATGGAGGCACAAATGTATTCCTGCCCAATTATAGAGTTGTCATTCGTATGCACCATCAGGAGTTAGAGGTTGGTTGTCAACATGGGCTAGGCACCCATGTTTACAATCAAGGGTACAATCTTTGAAGAGTATGACCAAGAGTCCTGTTGCACCAAAACTTCCGGTAGCCTCATGATATGGAAAATATATTAAATGTGGAAATTCATAATTATATTTTCTTATCTAGTAAGAGGATGAATCCTGGAATGGTAATGTGACCTCATTCCCATCCATTTACTTTATTTTTATTTATTTATAGACTTTATTTTTTACAGCAATTTTAGGTTCACAGAAAAATTGAGCAGGTGATACAGATCATTCCCATATATATATACTCTGCCTTCTCAAACTCAGCTTCTCCCACAATCAACATCCCAACCGGAGTAGTACATTTGTTACAATCAACAAACATACCTTGACACAGCATTATCACCAAAGGTCCATAGCGCACAAGGGTTCACTCTTGGTGTTGTACATCTGTGGGTTTGGACAAATTTATAATAACATGTATTCATCATTATCACAAAGAAACAGTTTTCGTACCTTTAAAATACTCTGTGCCCTGCCTTTTTATATTACTTTCCTCCCTCCTAATTCCTGGAAACCACTGATATTTGTACTATCTTTATAATTAAGCCTTTTCCAGAATGTCATATAGCTGGAGTGATACAGCATGTGATCTTTTCCGATTGGCTTTTTTCACTTAGTAATGTACACTTAAAGGTGATTCCATGTCTTTACATGGATTGATAAAGCCTTTTCTAAAAATGTTTATTTTTGAGAGAGTGTGAGTGGGAGGAAGGGCAGAGAGAGAGAGGGAGACACAGATCCAAATCAGGCTCCAGACTCTGAGCTGTCAGCACAGATCCAGACACAGGCCTTGAACCCAGGAACCGTGAGATCATGACCTGAGCTGAAGTCAGAGGCTTAACCACCTGAGCCACCCAGGCACCTCAAACTTTATTTATTTATTTGTTTGTTTGTCTTTTTATTTAGTGCTAACTAATATACTATTGTCTGGAAACATCACAATTTATACACTCACTTACTGAAGAACAACTTGGTTAATTCTTTTTTTTTTAATTTTTTTTTTTTAAATTTACATCCAAGTTAGCATATAGTACAACAATCATTTCAGGAGTCAGTTCCTTAATGCCGCTCACCCATTTAGCCCATACCTCTCCCACAACCCTTCCAGTAACCCTCTGTTTGTTCTCCATACTTAAGACTCATATATTTTGTCCTCCTCCCTATTTTTATAGAATTTTTGCTTCCCTTCCCTTATGTTCATGTTTTGAATCTTAAATTCCACATATGAGTGAAGTTATATAATATTTGTCTTTCTGACTAATTTAGCTTAGCATAATACCCACTAGTTCCATCCACATAGTTGCAAATGGCAAGATTTCATTCTTTTTGATTGCTGAGTATTACTCCATTGTGTGTATGTATGTGTATGTATGTATATAGATAGATAGATATAGATATAGATATAGGTATAGATTTAGATTTAGATATATAGATATATATACACCACTTCTTCTTTATCCATTCATCCAACAATGGTCATTTGGGCTCTTTCCATACTTTGGCTATTGTTGATAGTACTGCTATAAACATTGGGATGCATGTGCCTCTTCGAAACACCATACCTGTATTCCTTGGATAAATGCCTAGTAGAGCAATTGCTGGGTCATAGGGTAGTTCTATTTTTAATTTTTTTGAGGAAACTCCATACTGTTTTCCAGAGTGGCTGCACCAGTTTGCATTCCCACCAACAATACCAAAGAGATCCTCTTTCTCCACATCCTCACCAACATCTGTTGTTGCCTGAGTTGTTAATGTTAGCCATTATGACAGGTGTGAGGTAGTATCTCATTTTGGTTTTGATTTGCATTTCCTGATGATGAGTTATGTTGAGCATTTTTTCATGTGTCAGTTGGCCATCTGGATGTCTTATTTGGACAAGTGTCTATTCATGTCTTTTGCCCATTTCTTCACTGGATTATTTGGTTTTTGGGTGTTGAATTTGATAAGTTCTTTATAGATTTTGGATACTAACCCTTTATCTGATATGTCGTTTGAAAATATCTTCTCCCATTCTGTCCGTTGCCTTTTAGTTTTGCTGAATGTTTCCTTTACTGTGCAGAAGGTTTTTATCTTGATGAGGTTCCAGTAGTTCATTTTTGCTTTTGTTTCCCTTGCCTCCGGAGATATGTTGAGTAAGAAGTTGCTGTGTCCAAGTTCAAAGAGGTTTTTGCCTGCTTTCTCCTCAAGGATTTTGATGGCTTCCTGTCTTACATTTAGGTCTTTTATCCATTTTGAGTTTATTTTTTTGTGTATGGTGTAAGAAAGTGTGGTCCAGGTTCATTCTTCTGCATGTCGCTATCCAGTTTTCCCAGCACCACTTGCTGAAGAGACTGTCTTTATTCCATTGGATATTGTTTCCTGCTTTGTCAAAGATTAGTTGGCTGTACATTTTTGGGTCCATTTCTGGGTTCTCTATTCTGTTACATTGATCTGAGTGTCTGTTATCAGACAACACAAAGAAATAAAAGACATCCAAATTGACCAGGAGGAGGTCAAACTTTCACCCTTCACAGATGGGAAGGGTGATACTCTGTATGGAAAACCCAAAAGATTCCACCAAAAACTGCTAGAACTGATCCATGAATTCAGCAAATTGGCATGATATAAAATCAATGCACAGAAATCGGTTACATACCTATACACCAATGATGAAGTAACAGAAAGAGAAATCAAGGAATCAATCCCATTTACAATTGCACCAAAAACCATAAAATACCTAGGAACAAATCTAACCAAAGAGGTGAAAAATCTACACACTGAAAACTATAGAAAGCTTATGAAAGAAATTGAAGAAGACACACACACACACACACACACACACACACACACACAAACACACACAAAGGAAAAATATTCCATGCTTCTGGATAGGAAGAACAAATATTGTTAAAATGTCAATAGTACCCAAAGTAATCTACGTATTCAATGCAATACCTATCGAAATAACACCATCATTCTTCACAGAGTTAGAACAAACAATCCTAAAATTTGTATGGAACCAGAAAAGACCCTGAATAACCAAAGCAATTCTTGAAAAAGAAAACCAAAGCAGGAGGCATCACAATCCTGGACTTCAAGCTATATTACAAAGCTGTAATCATCAAGACGGTATGGTACTGACCCATCCATTTATAAGAAACCCCATGAGCCATTGGTACAGACTTCCTCCTAATGGGTGTACCCTTCACTCCATGAAAGCTAAGATTGCAGAATTTTAAGAGGAAGTGGGAAGGGGCCATCTGTCTTAGATTAGAGCCTGAAGTGGGGAATCTTATTCAAGTCATTTCCCTGGAAGAGTGTTCTCAGTAGAAGGGAAATAGGAAAGGGAAAAAAAAATGTTAAGTAGAGGATGTGAAAAGAACTTTATCCTGATCCCCAAGGGTCTCAAGCTGAATTATACAAGAGTCGATCCAGCTTTGAGACTGGTAAGTAGAGTGGTTGAGGATGAGGAGTAGCCTGTATTTCATACCAGTTGAATTACTGGGAAGGGGAGATGGGGGGGGGGGAATTTACATTTCAAGGCACCTCCCTGTGGCCCAGGTCAATTCTCTAGAGAAAGGGACAGTGTGAGCCATTAGTAAACAATATCCACAGATAGGATATGAGTCACCACCTTGGTAAAGGGGATAGATGTGGGCTTCAACAGCATTTTTATACCAGCTCATTAGTTGTTTCTTTGATTTAGTATATGGTTCCTATAGGTTTTGCTGATTCTGTTTTAAACCAATTCTGCTCATTATCAGCAATATTGGTCCCAATATAGCCTTGGGACTAGCTCTACCCCAATTCACTCAAATATTTTAATTTTCCTTCTAATAACCTAAGGAGATTTTATACATAGGTTAGATTCAGATTCCTTTGAGTAAATAGAAAATTCCATCCACCAATTTCATTAGGCAACATTCGTAGAAATCTAAGTATTTTTTTAACTCTTTTTCCTTATTCTCTTATATTTTTTTCCTACCCAGTATAGTTTAGATATGTTCTTACCTGTGTATTTAATCATCCTTATACTTCTTTTCCTTACAAGAAGAGAATCATGCATATTACTAGTTCTTCTCAAAATCACTATGCAGATAAGTTTGCTAATTGACTAAGATGGATTTTTCACCATGGGACTCACAATAATTGCTAGCATTTCTTTCCTTATTAACATATTTAAGATATGAAGAAAAAAATAAGTCATAAGGCACAGTGGAGAAAAAGATAGACAAAGTGAATGGTAAAAAGAAATAATCTGAGCTAGGTTTAAGCATCTGTATAAAGAATTTGTCTTGAGAGGCACCTGCGTGGCTCAGTCGGTTAAGCACATGACTCTTGATTTCAGGTCAGGTCATGATCTCATGGTAGGATCAAGCCCCATGTCGGGCTCTGTGCGGACAGCATGGAACCTTGCTTGAGATTCTATTTCTCTTCTTCTCTCTCTCTCTCTGCCCTCCCCTATCCTCAATAAATAAATATTTAGAAAATTACTCTTGAAAATATCTATTTCCAAAAACCAAAGTAAGTAAAAAAATATATCTAAAAGTTTGTGTATCTAAACACAACTGTTGCTATGCAACATTTGTGTATGCTAAAAAGTATCAATTTAATTTTGATATATAACACATTTTGAAAGTGTTATAAGAAAGTGAATGTCTCAAAATAGACAACTTCTTAAAATTTAAGTATAATAAATGTACCCATATTTAAATACAGAAGTCTAATAATGCCTAAGTCTATAGTTGGTGCCCACAGTCATTTAGTATTGTATAATCCAGTTAGGCACTTACCTTCTAATAATCATACCATAACAGTAAGGAAAATAGAATTGTGTTACTAAGATACCCTTCTTTGTGAAGTTCTTTTATTTTTAAAATATTTTAGATTATACTTTTTCATTTACAAAACGGAATAAGCCCATAACACATCTTCTGCCCATTTGG
Source organism: Prionailurus bengalensis (assembly GCF_016509475.1). Lineage (NCBI taxonomy): Eukaryota > Metazoa > Chordata > Mammalia > Carnivora > Felidae > Prionailurus > Prionailurus bengalensis. The sequence goes on from NC_057344.1 coordinate 88,283,839, forward strand.
CACACTTCTTATGGAAATTGAATGAGTAGTGCTTTTCAAATATCACTGTGAATTATAAGCAGATTCATAACTACATGATTTTCAGATCTCTGTTGGTAAGTGAGGGTAATGCACCCTGATCTAATACTCTGACTAATATACATTCCTCAGTACTGTGAGTCTACACAGGATTTTAACTTCAGGTTAAACCACAGATTCCACAATGCTTTGTTCATATTCTGGTCTTTACATACATAAAACAAAGGCTTTCCCTTAAGATATCTACAAGAAAGCCTTTAGAGCTTGGAACCATCAATCATAGGCAGGCCAGTTTATCCAGTGTCAAGTAAAATTGAATCCACATGGGGCCCCTAGGTTTGTCAGGGTAGAGTGATCGTGACTTGCTCTAGCATAGTGGTTCTCAACTTAGGTTGCATTTTGGAATCTCCTACCGAGATTTTAAAATGTACTGCTTCCTCGGTCCCATCCCCACAGATCCTGATTTCGTTGGTTTGAGTGGCCTGGACATTAGAATTTTCAAAAACTCTGCAGGTATTTTGAATGTACAGCTAAGGATGCCAGCCACTGGGGAAGTTCAGATGCATCTGCCTGAGATTTTGTTAGGGATTCTACTTTCAAGCAGCTAATGTGCTTGAGTTAATGCTCCAAACAGAAAGACAAACTTCATTAGATTCTGCTATGAAGACTATGCTTTCAAGGTCATAAAGGTTGGGAGATCTTTTTAGGGTGGTGAACTTGTGGCATTTGATTGTAATCCCCTCAACTCTAAGAAACTGTGTGTACATCTTTGTGATAAGTGGATTTAAATAATATACTTTTCCAACACTTTAGTTTTTTATGTCACAGATAATTTTTCTTGTCACAGGTTTTTAAAAAAATATTATTAATTGCCACTTTAGAGGTTATGCCTCACAAATATTTTTCTCAAAGCTAACACCCTTTTCTCAAAGGATGACAGTATCCTTTGATTAATATTGTTTTTAAATGGTTTTTATTATCCCATGCAAGCATAGCTAACATGTATTGTATGCCAGTGTTCTAAGTTTTTATTTTACCAATGAGGAAACAGGCAGAGAGAAGTGGTAGATGTTGCCAATAGCTTCATTAAATATTAGGTGCATACAAAATCTATAACCTATGGTCAGTTACAGGGTAACAAGCACACATCTGTGTACCTATCAATCACCCAGCATAAGAAATACAATAGCATTCCTATATTCCTATAAACATTATCTATATGTATATTATTACTATATTCTGTTTTATTTCACATGTATTCCTATAATACTATTTCTTTTTCTATATTTTGAGTTTCTTTGAAATCCCTTGTGCTCTTTTCCAATCCTATTAGCTTTCCCTCACCTTCTATAGATAACTTATATCCTAAATATTATTTTCTTGCTTTTCAGTTTAACACATGTATTTATCTCTAAACAATACATTATTTGTATATTTTTAAAATTTGTGTAAATCAAAGCATTACATATGTACTGTTCTAGAATTTGACTTTTTGTCTAACATTGCTCTAAATTTCATTTGCATATTGCTACCTATAGCTGTATTTAATTTCTTCATTTTATATTAATGTACTACAATTTAGCCCACTGCTTTAGAAATATATATGGTTGTTTTCAGTTTGTTGTTTATTTGCTATTAATGATATTGTTACCTAGGGGCGCCTGGGTGGCTCAGTCGTTAAGCATCCGACTTCAGCTCAGGTCATGATCTCGCAGGCCGTGAGTTCGAGCCCCGCATCGGGCTCTGTGATGACCTCTCAGAGCCTGGAGCCTGTTTCAGATTTTGTGTCTCCCTCTCTCTCTGACCCTCCTCCCTCTCATGCTCTGTCTCTCTCGGTCTCAAAAATAAATAAACGTTAAAAAATATTGTTACCTTAATATTGTTACCATATGTCTCCTTGCTCTAGGGTGTATGTCTACAAGTGGCATTCCTGGTTGTAAAGTATGCACATCTTCACTTTTATCAGATAAGTGCAAATCATTTGCCAAGTAGTTGTACCAGTTTACCTTTTACTAGCATTATTTAATGGTTCCAGTTGCTCTCGATCTTTGTCATTATCTCATCTTGTGAAGTGTTGCTTCCATATGTCAGTTATTGGAAAAAATGCTGCAGTAAATGTGGGGTGCATATATCTTTTAGAATTAGTGTTTTCTTTTTCTTTGGTAGTAGAATGACTAGGTTATATGGTATTTCTATTTTTAACTTTTTGAGGGAACTCCATACTGTTTTCCACAGTAGCTGTACCAATTTACATTCTTATCAATAGCACATAAGAGTTCCTTTTTCTACATACCCTTGTCAACACTTGTTATTCTCTTTTTGGTTCTAGCCATTCTAACAGGTGTGAGGTGCTATATCATTGTGGGTTTGATTTGCATTTCCCTGATGATGAGTGAGGGTAACTATCTTTTCTTGTGTCTGTTGGCCATCTATATGTCTTCCTTGGCAAAATGTCTATTCAGGTCCTCTGCCCATTTTTAAATCAGATTGTTTGCTTCTTCCTCCTTCTTCCTCCTTCTTCTTCCTCCTTCTTCCTCCTTCTTCTTCCTTCTTCTTCCTTCTTCTTCCTTCTCCTTCACTCTTGAGTTGTATACATTTTACATATTAGGATATTAACCGTTTATCAGTTATGATTATATTATTTGAAAGTATCTTCTCTCAGTAGGTTGCTTTTAGTTTTATTGATGATTTTCTTTGTTGTGCAACAGCTTTTTTATTTTTGTGTAGTCCCAATAGTTTAATTTTGTTTTTATTTCCCTTGCCTGAGGAGACACATCTAGAAAAATGTTGCTAAAGCCACTGTCAAAGAAAGTATTGCCTATATTTTCTATTTGGAATTTTATGGTGTAAGCTCTCACATTTAGGTTTTTAATCCATTTTGAATTTATTTTTGTGTTTTGTGCAAGAAAATGGTCCAGTTGCATTCTTTTGCATGCAGTTTTACCAGCACCATTTATTAATGAGATTGTATTTTACCACTGTGTATTCTTGCCTTCTTGGTAATAGATTAATTGACAAAGGTATGGGTTTATTTCTGGGCTCTCTTTTGTATTCTTTTTTTATTTAAAATTTATTGTTTATTTATTTTTGAGAGACAGAGACAGAGACAGAGCAGGAGCAGGGGAGGGGCAGAGAGAGAGAGGGAGACACAGAATCCAAAGCAGGCTCCAGGCTCTGAGCTGTCAGCACAGAGTCCATTGCGGGGCTGGAACTCACCGCGAGATCATGACCCGAGCTGAAGTCGGATGCTTAATGAACTGAGCCACTCAGGTGCCCCGGCTCTCTTTTGTATTCTATTGATCTATGTGTCTGTTTTTGTGTGAGTACTATACTTTTTTGATTACTACAGCTTTGTAGTATATCTTGAAATCTTGAATTGTGTTACTTCCAGCTTTGTTCTTTCTCAAGATTGCTTTGGGTATTCAAGGTCTTTTATGGTTTCATACAAATTTTATAGTTATTTATTCTAGTTCTATAAGAATTGCTGTTGGTATTTTTATAGAGATTGTATTGAATTTGTACATTGCTTTGGGTAATATGGAAATTTTAACAATATTTGTTCTTTCAATCCATGAACATAGCATGCCTTTCCATTTGTTTATGTTTAATTTCTTTCATCGGTGTTTTATACCTTTTACAGTACACGTCTTTTACCTCCTTAGTTAAGTTTATTCCTAGGTAGTTTATTCTTTTTTGTACAATTGTTAATGGAGTTGTTTTATTAATTCATCTTTCTGGTACTTTGTTATCAGTGTATAGAAACACAACTGTTTTCTGTGTGTTACTTTCATATCTGCCAACTTTACTGAATTAATTTATTACTTCTAATAATTTCTTGGTGGACTCTTTAGCATTTTCTATATGGAATATCATACGATCGGTGAATAGTGACAGTTTTACTTCTTACTGTTTTGGATGCCTTTTATTTTTCTTGTCTAATTACTGTGGCTAGGACTTCCAGTACTATGTTGAATAAAAGGGATAAGAGTAGACATTCCTGTCTTGTTCCTGATCTTTGAGGAAAAAGCTTTCAGGTTTTTTTGTTTGTTTGTTTTTTATCATTGAGTGTGATAGCTTTGGGTTTGTCATATATGGCCTTTATGATGTTGAAGTATCTCCCCTCTGAATCCACATTATTGAGAGTTTTATCTTGAACATATGTTGGATTTTGTCAAATACTTTTTCTGTATATATTGAGATGATCATGATTTTTAACCTTCATTTTGTTAATGTGGCTTATCATGTTAATTTGAAAATATTGAACAATCCTTGCATCCCTGGAATAAATCCCACTTGATCCTGGTGAATGGTTCTTTTAATGTAGTGTTGAATGTGACTTGCTAATATTTTATTGAGGATTTTTGCATTTGGGATTGGCCTGTAGTCTTCCTTTTTTTTTCTCTTCTCCTGTCATTTCCCTTCCTCTCCTCTTCTCCCCTCTTCGCCTCTCCTTTCCTCTCTTTGCTTTTTTTTGGTAATGTCTTAGATTTTTGTATTGGGTAATGCTAGCCTCATAGAATATTTTTGAAAGATTTCCTTATTTAATTTTTTGGAATAGATTAAGAAAAATAGATATTAAGACTTTTTTTCTTTTTTTTTAATGTTTGGTACTGAATTTCCTATTCAGTTTTGGAAGAATGTATGTTTAGAAATGTATCCATTTATTCTAGATTCCAGCTTGTCAGGATATAATTTTTCATAGTAATCTTTTATAATCCTTTGTATTTCAGTGGCATTGGTTGTTGTTTTTATTTCTGATTTTATTTATCTGCATCCTCTTTTTTCTTGATCTGGCTAAGGTTTACCACTTTGTTTTCTTTTCAAAGAACCAGCTCTTACATTCAGTCATCTTTCCCATTGCTATTTTAGACTCAATTCCATGTATTTCTACTCTGACTTTACTATTACCTTCCTCTTACTAGCTTTGGACTTTGTTTTTTCTTCTTTCCCTAGCTCCTTTAGGTGTTATATTATATTGTTTGAGATATTCTTGTTTCATTGTTTTAAGTGTGTATTTATTTTGATAAAGAGAGAGAGAGAGAGAACATGCATGAGCAGAGGAGGGGCAGAGAGGGAGGGAGACAGAAAATATCAAGCAGCTCTGTCAGTGCAGAGGCAGATGTGGGGCTCAATCCCAAGAACAGTGCAATCATGAGCTGAAATCGAGAGTCAGATTACCTGACTGAGCCACCCAGGCACACCTTTCTTGTTTCTTGAGGTAGGCCTGTGGCTCTACAAAATTTTCTCTTAGGATGCTTTTGGCATGTCCCAATTGTATTGGACCACATTGTGTTTCCATTTTCATCTGTCTCCAAGTGTTTTTTTTTTTTTTAATTTCCTTTTGATTTCTTCATTGATGCATTGGTTGTTTAGTAGCATATTGCTTAGCTTCCACAGTTTGTGACATTTTCCTTTTTTTTTTTTTTTTTTTACTTATAACTGATTTTTAGTTTTATACTACTGTGGTCACAAAAGATACATGATATGATTTCAATTTTCTTAGATTTCAATTTTCTTATATTTATTGACACTAGTTTTATGGCCTAATGTGATCTATCCTGGGGAATATTCCATGTACACTTGAAAAAAAACATGTATTGTGTTGATTTTGGATGGAATGTTCTATATAACTTTTGTTAAGTCCATCCTGTCTAATATGTCATTTAAAGACAATTATTTACTTATTTTTTGCCTGGATAATTGATCCATTGATGTAAGTGGGATATTACAATCCCCTACCATCAATGTCTCCCTTTATGTCTGTTAATGTTTCATTTATATATTTAGGTGGTCTAATATTGGGTGAATAGATATTTACAATTGTTATATATCCTTTTGTTAGAATCACCTCTTTATTGGTATGTAATGCCCTTCTCTATCTCTTGTCACAGTCTTTGTTTTAAAGTCTAGTATGGCTCTTTTCTTTCTTCCATTTGCATGGAATATCTTTTTCCATCCTTTCACTATCAGCCTGTATGTATCTTTAGGTCTGAAGTGAGTCTCTTATAAAGAGCATATAGATGAGTCTTTTTAAAAATACATTCTGTCACCCTGTCTTTTGATTGGAGTAATTTGACCATTTGCATTTAAAGTAATTATTGAAAGCTATGTACTAATTCCCACTTTGTTAATTGTTTTCTAGTTGTTTTTGTAGTTCTCTTTTTCCCTTGCTCTTTCCTTCTCATTGATAACTTTCTTTTAGTGTTATGCTTGGCTTTCTTTTTTGTGTATCTATTATAGGTTTTGGGTTTGTGGTTACCATGAAGTTCATATATAACATCCTTATTGTGTAGCAATCTATACTAAATTGATGGTCACTTAAGTTTGAACATATTAAAGGTGCCTGGGTAGCTCAGTCGGTTAAGTGTCCAACTTCACTCAGGTCATGATCTCGCGGTTCAAGTGTTCAAGACTGTGATCAGGCTCTGTGCTGACAGCTCAGAGCCTGGAGCCTGCTTCAAATTCTACATCTCCCTCTCTCTCTGCCTCAAAAATAAACACTAAAAATAAATAAATAAATAAAAAGTTTGAAGACATTAGAACTTCCTTTTTAACCAGCCCCCCAGATTTTATACTTTTTTATTAATAATTTTATTCTAGGGGTACCAGGATGGCTCAGTTGGTAGAGCACACAACTCTAGATCTCAGGGTCATGAGTTCAGGCCCCATGTTGGGCATGGAGGCTACTTAAAAAAAATAATTTTCCAACTATTTTTTTCCACTTAAAGAAGTCCCTTTAGGGGTACATGGGTGGCTCAGCTGCTTAAGTATTAAGCATCTGACTCTTGATTTCAGCTCAGGTCATGATCTCATGGCTGTGATATCAAGTCCTGCATCAGGATTCCTGCTTGGGAATCTTTCTCTCTGTCTCTCCCTCTCTGCCTCTCCCCAACTCACACTTTCTCTCAAATAAAATAAAATAAACATAAAGTCTCTTTAGCATTTCTTGTAAGGCTAGTTTAGTTTAACTTTTGTTTGAGAAGCTATCTTTAATTCCAATGATAATTTTGCCAGGTAGTTTATTTGGTTGTAGGTTTTTTTTTTCAGTACTTTGAAAATATCATGCCACTCCCTTCTGGCCTGCAAAGTTTCTGCTGAAAAATCAGTTGATAGCCTTATAAGGTTTCCCTTGCATGTAACCTTTTGCTTGTCTCTTGCTGCTTTAAAAATCCTTTGTCTTAAACTTTGACATTTTAATTATTGAGTGTCATGGTGTGGACCTCCTTGAGTTTATCTTTAGAAATCTCTGTACTTCCTTAACCTGAATGTCTATTTTCTTTCCCAGGTTAGGAAAGTTTTTCAGCTATTATTTGTTCAAATAAGTTTTCTGTTCCCCTATTTTTTTCTCTCTTTTCCTTTTAGTACCCTTATAATGTGAATGTTTCTTTACTTGATGTTGTCCAAGAGATCCCTTAAGCTATCCTCAGCTTTTAAAATTCCCTTTTATTTCTTTTTGCTGCTCAATTTGGGTGCTTTCCAATATCCTGTCTTCCAGATCCATTCTCTGCATCTGTTAATCTACTGTTGATTCCCTATAGTGTATATTTCATTTTGGTTATTGTAATTCTTCGATTCTTATTTTTAAAAATATTTTGTCTTTGTTGAAGTTCTTCCACTCTTCTCTCCAGTCTGGTGATCTTTACAATCATTACTTGGAACTCTTTATCGTGCATATTGTTTATCTTTGTTTCATTTAGTCTTTTTTTATATATTTTTTTATGTTTATTTTTCAGAGAGAGAGACAGAGCGTGAGCAGGGGAGGGGCAGACAGAGAGGGAGACACATAATCTGATGCAGACTCCAGGCTCTGAGCTGTCAGCCCAGAGCCCAAGACGGGGCTCAAACCCACATACCATGAGATCATGACCTGAGCCAAAGTTGGAAACTTAATCAACTGAGCCATCCAGGTGTCCCTCATTTAGTTCTTCTTCAAGGTTTTGTCTTATTCCTCCTTTCAGGATACATTCCTCTGTCTCCCCATTTTGCTTGACTTTTTTTTTTTTCTATGAATTAGGCAGAACTACTTCTCCTAAATTTGAAGGAATGGTCTTGTGTATTGTCATCCCCTGGGTAGACTATGTATGTTTGGCAACTTTGGCTGGCTGGGTGGAGCTGTTACCGCTGTGGACTGAAGGTCATGAGGCACTCTGTGCTGAGACTGCCTTAGTTGGATGTTTGGATCTGAAGTGGTGTAGGCCAGTGTGTCCCAAAGCTTTGGCACATAAGGCACTCTAGCAGGACAGCTGAAGCTGAAGTGGGTGCAAGCTGAGGTATCCTGGATTACTCCACACAAGGGGCCCCAGGGGGACAGCTGAAGATGAGGTGAGGCAAAAGCCAGGGATCTTGGGGGGTCTATGTATGGTGGTCTCTAGCTGGACAACTATAGCAAATTGGGCATGGGCTGGAGCAGTCTCAAGTGCTCCAGAGGGCACCCTGGCAGGACAGTTGAAGCTGAAGTGGGTATATGCTAGGATGTCTCAGGGGACTTGTCACAGGGGCACTCTTGTGAGGCAGCTGAAACCAAGGCTGGCATGGGCTGGGGTCTCCTGAGGTACTCCATACAGTCTGTGCTTGGCAGAGTGACTGGACCTGTTAAAAGGTTTCCCAATGGGTCCCAGGGCACTTCATACAGGGGGTGCCTTGGCAGGGTACCTGGAACAGAGGTGGGCACAGGCCAGTTCTGGGGGGTACTCCATGCTTGGGGCATACTGATAGCTAGAGTTGAAGCAGATATGAGCCCAGAAGTTCCAGAATGCTTTTAGCTGGGGGTGACTTAGCAAGCCTGTTGAAGCTAAAGTGGTGTAGGCCCAGAGTGTTCTGGGACTCCTTGCAGCTGTGTCATCTTGGTGTGATGGCTGCAGCTGTGGTGAGTGCTGACCAGGGGTGTCCCTGTGTGCTCTGTGCTGGTGCCACCTTGGTGGGACAGCTGGGGCTGTTGTGGACTCAGGGACCATTGATCACCGAGGCAGTAGACTGGCTAAAGTAACAGGACACTGCCTGTTCATATTATCAAGGTGTAGGGGAAGCATAAACTAAGGCTCTCACCAGCCTCTCTGATTCAGAGAGAGTTCTAGCAGCTCCCTTATCATTTAACATGGTTCTGGGGCTAGTTTCTTTATATTCTAATTGTTCTTTTATTTTTTTGAGTATAGTTGACACATGTTATATTAGTTTTAGGTAGACAACTTAGTGATTTGACAAGTTTATATATCATGCTGTATTCACCACAAGTATAGCTGTTATCTATCTCATTACATTGTTACTACATATATTAATTACAAAAATTTCCATTTATGAGTGAAATTATATGGTATTCGTCTTTCTCAGTCTGACTTATTTCACATAGTATAATACTTTCTAGGTTCATCCATGTTCTCTTAAATGAAACGATCTCATCCTTTTTATGGCGTGCAGTATTCCATTGAATATATATCCGTTTTCCGTATCCATTTGTCTATTGATGGACACTTTTATAAATAATGCTTGAATAAACATTGGAGTGTATGTATCTTTTCAAATTATTGTTTTCATTCTCCCTGAGTAAATACCCCAGAGTGGAACCACTGGATCATATGGTATTTCTGTTTTTAATTTTTTGAGGAAACTCCATAATGTTTTCCAAAGTGGCTGTCCCAATTTACATTCTCACCAATAGCACACAAAAGGGCTTCTTTCTCTCCACATCCTCACTAACATGTGTTGTTTCTTATATATTTTTTTTCTGACAAGTGTGAGGTGATATTGTGGTTTTGCTTTGCATTTCCCTGATGATGCGTGATGCTGAGCATCTTTTCATGTACCTGTTGGCCATCCATATGTCTTCTTTGAAAAAATGTCTATTCAGGCCCTCTGCCCATTTAATCAGATTGCTTTTTGGTGTTGAGTTGTCTAAGTTCTTCATGTATTGGATATTAACTCCTTATCAGATACATCATTTGTAAATATCTTCTCCCATTCATTTGGTTTTTCTAGTTGATCTTCTAAACAGCAGCTCTTTTCTGTTCCTCAGGTTGTCTGGAGCTGGAGTGGGATAAGGTCCCAGGGCTCACCAAGCTGGCAGTCTAGGTATAGTGCCTGGACCCTGCTCCTGTCAGCACTTTCAAAGTAGAAGGGGAACATAAACCATGGTACTGACCAGCTCCTCCAACCCAGATAGAGTTCCAGCAGCTCCCACACCATTTGGTGTTCTGTGGTTAGATCTTTTATCTACTTGTTGCCCTTTTAAACTGTTGCTTTATGTGTTCTATAAAGATGAATCTGATCCTCATTCCTCAGCACTATCCTACTCCATGGTAGTTTGCCCCATTGGGGTGGGTTTCCCTTTGTTACTCTCCTTGTTTATCTTTTGTTCTGCAGAAACTGGTTTGTCAGCCCTTCAGTTATTCTTGAGGAGGAGTTGCTCTCTAAATAGATGTAAATTTGGTGTGTCAGTGGAGGAGGTGAGTTTAGGGTCTTCCCATGTCGCCATCCTGGTCTGGAATTCTTCAACTAAATTTTTAAAATTGATCTGTTTAGTGAATAACTTTCTAATATTATAGCAAACTTGAAATTCCAAGATAAATCCAACTGGCTCATAGTATATCTTGATTTTCTATATTAAAAGAGTCATTCTGGATTCTTGTTTTCGTATTTATGAGTGGAATTTACCTGTACTTTCTCACTCTCACATGTTCTTACCTGGTGCTGGTAAGATAATGCTGGCTTCACATAATGAATTGACTTCCTTGCCTCTCCTTTCCCCCTTATTTTCAGATTGAGTCTTTATAAGAGTTACATTTGTCTTTTGATTACTTGATAATCCTCAGTAATATCACGAAGGTTTGTGGGGTTTGGTGAAAGAAAGATAATTATGGATTTGATCTTAAATGGTTATTGTAATATTCAAGTTGTCAATTTCTTCTTCAATTTTGATGAATTTTACTTTTCTAGAAAGTTTTCCATTTATTATAGCTTTTCAAATTTATTAGAACACATTTTTATTGCTCTTATAGGTTTTTAAACAGTCTTTAAATTTTTTCTTTTGACTTTTGTACTTTTGGTTTCAATGTTAGGATTTTACTATTCCTTTTTTTTTATATTCTTTTGCTATAGTCTGATGATCTTTTTATTAGTGGATTAGCCCATTTATTTTAATCCTTTATACATTTCTATTTCATAAGCTGAATCCTATAAGCATTTCTTTATGATTCACATTTAAAATTTATTGTTTGAGTATAACTTATCTTTGATTCAGGATTTATTTAGATATGCATTCTTAAATTTCTAGCTGAAAGGGAATTTCTAGTTATTTAAAAACTTTTTAGAGCGTGATGTTTTATGGTAATCATTCTCAATATGCAGCAATTGATATAATTTTTCATTAATATTTGATGTGTACTTAAAATGCTTCTTGAGGAATATGTTCTTTATGCCTTTTGTGCTAAGCTTATTTATTCTTTAATTTTTCTAATATTTTTTGGATTGGGCTGATAAATCTATCCAGGATAGCTGTGTTAAAATCATATTGCTGTGGTGAATTTGTGGGTTTCTTATGGTGAATTTCTCTTTGTAATTCTGTCAGTTGGTTTTCATCTTATAAAACCATTATTATATTCATAGAAGTTTAGAGTTGGTTTTTCTTACTGGAAAAATCAAATGAATTATCAATATATGATTCCATTTATTTTTAATAATTTTTTGTTTTCTATATTTATAAAACAATACTAACTTTCTTTTGGTAAAACTCTGCTATATTATTGTTTGATTTTCTTTTTAATTTGCAACTTGGTAACTTTCCTTTTTTATTGTAGGCTTACCATGTTTTTTTTCATATTTCTTATTTTGCATAATAACTATGCATTTGGATTTATTCTGTTATCTTCCTTGGACCCTATGCAAAGTCTCATTCTAAGTGCCCTAGTAGGTGGTCCTAGATTTTGTGTCTTGTTCTCCTGTCCTTGACAGGCATATAAATGCAAGTTTCAGAGCTTACTTAGCCAGGCTCTCTGAAATTGCTGAGAAATACAAAGTATTTCAAATTACCCCAGATTTACTTAGCAAACTCTAAGTACTCAGTAAGCTGAAAGATGTTCGTAAACAACAACAACAAAAAAATCTGTGTTAGAATGTAGAATTGGTTTGGGATACTGAGAAACTGCTTTTTTTTTTTTTAATGTTTATTTATTTTGAGAGAGAAAGGGAGAGCACATGTGGGGGAGGGGCAGAGAGCAAGAATCCCAAGCAGACTCCCTTCTATCAGCACAGAGCCCAAAGTGGGGCTCTATCTCACAAACTAATGAGATCATGACCTGAGCTGAAATCAAGAGTCAGACACTTAACTGGCTGAGCCACCTAGGGCCCCAAAACTGGATGTTTTTATAAAAAAAAAAAATTTGAATTATTGGTTATGCATTCACGATTTGACTGAAAACAATTATTTGTGCTGAAATTTTCTTCCTGGCTTTTTAAAGTAGAAATACTGCTGGTATTCAGTTCTCTGACATCTTTGGGCACGCCACTGCTGCTTGGCCCAGTTTTATCGGTTTTGCTACATGCTGCCATCTCTGTGCTTTTCTCCTTTGTTCTGTGCCAATAAGAACAGCTGCTGCTGTTTGTTGCCTGCTTTCCCAGATGTTTTTTTATATTTAGGATGGCAACAGGAGTGAGAAAAAGCTGCGGTGATTTTAGAGAGTTGATAAATGAACAACAGAAAGCTAGACCTGGAGTATTTCACTAATGCTCTCACCACTTTCCAGTGGCCCCTAGGGGTGATTTCTAGTTTCCCACCCTCCATGGAATCTCACTTCATGACTTGGCCTCTCTTCATTCTCTTACCACACAACTGTTTCAGATTTTACTGATGAGCTACAATTCAAAAACTCTACTATAGAATACTGACATTACATTCTCTCATTCTCTGTTTTTAAATGTTGTGCTGCACTTTATTAAAATATACAACTAAGTATATAGCTTATACTTTTATACATGTGCACCCATATAATTGCCAGGCAGATAAAGATTTTAAAAATTTAATTTCTGCAGAAGTCTCCTCTGCCCCTTCCCAGCTAATGCCTGTACCAACTTGCCATCAGAGGTATTCCCTGTTCTTTCATTATTACCCATTAATTTCGCCTGTTCTTGAATTTGATATAAATGGAACATATAAATCAGCACAGAGACTGATTTGGGGCTAGAACTCAAGAACTGTGAGATCATTGACCTGAGCCAAAATCTGACACTTAACTGACTGAGCCACCGAGGTGCCCCATAGAGTATTATTTGTGTGTGTGTGAAATTTTTTACCTATCTAAAATCATCCCTTATACTTTGATGTGTGAGGAAGGGAAAATGGAGAGATAAGAACAAACAAAACTAAACCAGGTTTAAATACTTTCTAGTAAAAGCCCCTCTACACAGGAGAGGCACTACGGACAAATCAAAAGTTATCATTATAATAGCACAATAAACGCATATGGCTTAAGAAATGAAATAGAAACCACATAATGACTGTCCTACTAAACCTTATTGAAGATCACTAACAAAGTCATAACTGAAAAGGAAAATTCCATGAATATTATCACATAACTTGACAGCAAGTTTAAAAGCAGAGGTAAAATGAAACATAAATATAAATTTGTGAAAATGGGGACATTTGTGCCAAATCAAATTCATATCTAATCCTAAAATATCTTAGGAAGGATAGAAGTTGGTGCTCTTTGAATCTCTCTTTATTAAATATCTAAGCCGTTTACTTGCCTGCAGAAATCTTATACAGAAAGACTTTATATATGTTTCTGGGGGAGCTTTAACTACATGCATTGGTAAATTGTGTTCAGCTAATTAAATATAGTGAAGGGAAGCATCAAATTATTATTTTCTATTATTAAAAGCATTAAATTCTTAAAACACACAGGAAGAAAAAATGTAAAATGTATTATTTCTTCTCAGTGTGCTAGCATCTGGGTATATTACTTTTGTTAAGTGGATTTAAAGGGTTAAATCAAGTGAGTTAAGGAATACAGAATATAGATTCATGGTTTTTGATGCAAACTTAACACTTTCACTACATTACAAAGATATTCTTTTCCATGATCTTCCCATTATTTTTAATCATTCACCTACCACATAAAACATTTTTTCTCATCCTTTTCTATGCTTTAAGTAATATTCTCAGAACTAAGAATAGCTCTGCCATTGCCCTTTAACCCTTCATTAGGATTTAATAGAAGCAAATTTATGAATTTACATTAATAGATTGTTATTACATAATATCTATGAATTTGTAAGGTTGTTTTTCTGGCAATAAATGTTGAAAATAACACTTATGTGTAATAATATTACACAGCTTAAATTCAAAAAGGGGGTTAAAGGAGGTTGCTAATTTTATTCCTCTGTGTTAGGCAGTCTTTTAAGGGCTTCCCATACGATAGCTCATAGAATTCTCACAACAACCCTCTGGATTGTGTGCTAGTAGCATTACAAATCAAATATTGATATACAGATATCATATGTCACATCCCAACGTCACAGATTTGGCAAATAGAGGAGCCAGGTTTCAGACTTCACAGCCTATGCTCTTAGCAGCAATCTCACCTTTCAGTAATAAAAGTTTAGTTTGGGAAACCTCTACTATTGCATACTGCTAAGATGCAGAAAGTTGCGCACTAATAAATAATCTGTCATAGGGAAAGCCAAGAGGTACATTGGTTAAGGTTGCCAAACTATTTATAACTAATAAACCTTAAAATCTCAGTGGCTGGCAGAAACTGATGTGAGACTGGTGCAAGAGAGAGACTGATAAATGGGTTTCCTTTTTTTTTTTTTTTTTTTTTGGTAACAATCGTCAATTCAGTTCTAAGAACAGCACTAACCTTTTGGTGTGTGTTTTCTACAAACAAGGGCATTTTCCCACAAAATAACAATGTGATGTAAAAAGTCAAAAATTAACTCATGCACATTACTATCATTGAATCCTCGACACCCTTTCAAGTTTTGCTAATAGGCTTAATAATGCCCAGGATCACATATTACCTTTAATTTAATTTAATTTTAATTTAGAGAGAGCACAAGCCAAGGAGAGGGGCAGAGGGAGAGAGAATGTTTTTGTTTTTTCCTTTGAGAGGGGGAGAGAGAGAAAGAAAGAGAGAGAATCTCCACATTCAGCACAGAGCTTGATGCAGGGCTCAATCCCATAACCTTGGGCCCATGACCTGAACTGAAATCAAGAGTCAGATGCTTAACTGACTGGACCACCGACCACACATTACTTTCATTGTCATGTCTCTTTAGTCGTCTTTAATCTAGAACAGATCCTCAGCTGTCCTTTACTTTCATGGCCCATGTACTTTTGTAGATTATATGACTATTATTTTGCAAAATGTCCCTCCATTTGGGTGTGTCTGTTTCCTCATGACTTGATTCAGGTGATGCATTTTTGCAAGGAATGCCATGGAGGTGATGTAGTCTCTTTATATTCTTTTGATGGTGTGTGATTACAGTTTTCCTTATTATAGTTGATGTTAGCTTTTTGTTTTTTTTTTCCTAGTTTTAATGAGATAAAATTGACGTACGGCACTGTTTTAGCACGTCCAGCATGATGATTTGACTTTCATATATTGTGAAATGATTACCACAATAAGTTAACATCCATCATCTCGTATAGATTAAAAAGTGTATTTTCCCCTTATGATGAGAGCTGATGCAATATATTCTTATAATAACTTTCACTATATCATAGAGCAGTGTTAACCATAGTCAACATGTTGTACGTTACATCTCAAGGCTTATCTTATAACTGGGAGTCTATACCTTTTTACAACCTTCCTCTTATTCCTTCCCCCTCACCCTCTCACCATATCTCTTTTTCTGTGAGTTTGTTTGCTTTTAAATTCTACATATAAATGAGACCATACACTATTTGTCTTACTTTGACATACCACACTTAGCATAATGCCCTCAAGGTCCATCTATGTTGTTGCAAATAGTAAGATTTCCCTCTTTTCACGGCTCAGTAACATTCCATTCTATTTTTTGAGGAATCTCCATTCTGTTTTCCATAGTAACTGAGTATACAGTCCGACCATAAACATAGTTGAGTTACCTTTTCTCCACAATTCCCCCCGCCCCACCTTCCGCCAGCATTTGTTATCTTTTGTCTTTTTCATGATAGCCATTCTAATAGGAGTGAGTTGAAATCTCATCGTGGTTTTGATTTGCATTTGCCAAATGATTAGTGCTGGTGAGCATCTTTGCATTCGCCTATTGGCCATTTGTATGTTGTCTTTGGAAAAATGTCTATTCAGGGCTTTTGCCCATTTTTAAAATCAGATTGCTTGGTTTTATCTATTTTGCTATTGAGTTATATAAATTATTTTTATATCTGGAATATTAAGCCATTGCCAGATACACTGTTTGCAAATATTCTTTTCCAGTTTTGTAAGCTGTCTTTTCCCTTTGTTGACAGTTTTTTTTTTCCTGTGCAAACTTTTTAGTTAGTATAGTCTCATTTGTTTATTTTATTGCTTGTGCCTAGTGTAATATGTGAACATTATTTCTAAGATCCTTGTCAAGAAGCTTACCACCTATATTTTCTTCTAGGAGTTGTATGGTTTTTGGTCTTATATTTAAGTCCTTAAAGTATTTTGAGTTAATTTTTGTGAGTGGTGTAAGATAGCAGTTTAGTTTTTCTTTTACATTATGAATATCCAACTTTCCCAGCATCATCTATTGAAAAGACTGCCTTTTCTCCAGTGAATATTCTTGGAAAATATTATCAAATATTGATTGGATATGCATGCGTTAATTTCTGGGCTCTTGATTCTGTTCTGTTGGTTGATGTGTCCATTTTTGTGCTGTTATGTTTATGTGTCCATACTGTTTTGATTACCAAAGCTTTATATGTAGCTTGAAATAAGAAAGTGTGATACCTCCTAGTTTGTTTTAGGATTATTTTAGCTATTCAAGGTCTCTTGTGGTTCCATATCAATTTTAGGATTATTTTTTTCTGCTTCTGTAAAGTCAATGGCATTGGAATTATTTTTGAATTTTATTTTATTGAAGAATTGACATACAATATTGTATTAGTTTCAGGTATACAACATAGTGATTCAATATTTATATACATTATGAACTAGTTACCACAATAAGTCTAGTTACTATCTGTCAAAATACAAAGTGGTAACAATATTATTGGTTATATACCCTATGCTCTACATTATATCCCCATGTCTTATTTATTTTATAAGATTGTACCTTTTAGTCCTCTTCACTTATTTCATCTATCCTCCTACACTCCTGGCAACCATTAGTTTGTTTTCTGTTATCTATAAATCTTTTTTGTTTTTTTGATTCTACATATAAGTGAAATCATAAGGTATGTGTCTTCCTCTATCTGACTTATTTCACTTGGTATAATGCTCTAGTTCCATTCATGTTGCAAATGGCGAGATTTTATTTTTTATGGGTAATATTCCATTGTGTGTATGTGTGTGTGTGTGCACCACATTTTCTTTATAAATTTACCTATCAATGAACATTTAGGTTGCTTCTGTATCTTGGCTATTGTAAATAATGCTACAATTAACACAGTGGTGTATAAGTCTTTTCAAATAGCTTTTTCATTTGCTTCAGGTATATACCTACAAGTAGAATTGCTGCATCATATGGTTGTTTTAGTTTAAAGTTTTTGAGGAAACTCCATACTCCTTCCCATAGTGGCTGCACAAATTTGTTTCTACCAGCAGTGCACAAGGATTTCCTTTTCTCTACATTCTCACTAAAACTTGTCATTTCTTGTCTTTTTGATACTAGCCATTGTGACAGGGTGAGATAGCTCATCGTAGTTTGATTTGTATTTCCCTGATGGTTAGTGATGTTGAACATCTTTTCATGTGTGCATATTTACATTGGAATTTTGATAGGGATTGCATTACAGATGGCTTTTAGTACCTTTGGACATTTTAAGAATACTAATTCTTGTCCATGAATAGGGGATGCTTTTCCATCTATTTATGTCTTTGATTTCCTTCTAGTTGTCTTGTATTTTTCGGTATAGACATTTTTCACTTCCTTAGAATTTATTTCTAAGTATTGACTGTTTTGATGTTATTGTAAATGGTGTTGGATCCTTCATTTCTTTTTTAGATAATTGTTAGTTTATAGAAATTCTACTAATTATTGTATGTTAATTTTGTATCCAGGAAGTTTTCTGAATTGGTTGATTAGATATAATAGGTTTTTGGTGGATTCTGTAGGATTTTCCATGGATTAGAGCCAATTTTCCTTTCTTTCCAATTCTGATGACTCTTATTTTTAAAACTTATTTATTTTGAGAGAGAGAGAGGGAGGGAGGGAGGGAGAGAGAATCCCAAGAAGGCTCCACACTCTCAGCATGGAGACCAAGGTGGGTCTCAAACTCATGAACCATGAGATCTTGACCTGACCCAACATCAAGGGTCAGATGCTTAACTGACTCAGCCACCACGGCACCTCTTTTTGTTTTTTGGCCTAATTGTTCTAGATATAACTTCCAGTACTATATTGAATAGGAATGGTTATGGTGGGCATTTTATATTGTTCACCTTAGAGGAAAAGTTTTCAAACTTTCATCACTGATTATGATGCTAGCTGTAAGCTTATCATATATGGTCTTTGTAATGTTGAGGCACATTCTTTCTATACCTGATTTGTTAAGAGTTTTTGTTATGAATGGATTTTTTTTTCTTTTCTGCTAAGATAATGGATCACCTTTATTGATTTGCATATGTTGAACCATCTTTGCATTACAGGGATAAATCCCATTTGACCATGATAACAAATCCTTTTAATTCAGTTTGCTAGTATTTTAATGACAATTTTTGCATCTGTATTCATCATGGACATTAATTTGTAGTTTTATGTTTTTTGTTTTCTTTTCTCTAATAGTGTCCTTTTTGCCTTTGGTATCAGGGTGATGCTAGCCTGATAAAATGAGTTTGTTTGAGAAAGACTGACATTAATTCTTTTTAAAATCTTTGGTAAAATGTACCAGCATAGCCTTCCAGTCCTTTTTCTTTGTTACTGATTCAATCTCCTTACTAGTGATTGGTCTGTTTAAATTTTCTATTTCTTTTTGATTCGGTTTTGATAAATTGTATGTTTTTAAGAGTTTTTCCATATCTTCTAGGTTCTCCAGTCATTGGTTTATTGCTCTTAATTGCCTCCTATGATCCTTTTTGTATTTCTGTAGTGTCAGTTGTAATACCTCCTTTTTCATTTATAATTGTGTTGATTCAGATCCTTTTTCCCTTGGTAAGTCTTGCTAACGGTTTGTCAATTTTTGTTTATATTTTCTATTGTTTTTCACTTCATTCATTTCTTCTTTAATCTGTATTTTTTTCTTCTAATTTTTGGTGCTCTAGTTTTTTAAGGTGTATAGTTAGGTTGAGATTTTTTTTCTTAACCTAGGCATTTCTTGATATGAACTTCCCTCCATCCTATAATTGATGATATATTTTCATTGTTGTTTGTGTCTACATCCTCCTTTTTCTCCCTTTGATAGCATTCCTAAACTTTTGAAGGTTTTAGGTCTTTTTCCTCTCATCTTACATTTTAGGTTATTAATGTTACAGTTTACATATTAAAAAAAATTTTTTTAATGTTTATTTCTGAGAAAGAGAGACAGAGTGCAAGCAGGGGAAGGGCAGAGAGAGAGGGAGACAAAGAATCCGAAGCAGGGTCCAGGCTCTGAGCTGTTGGCACAGAGCCCGACGCAGGGCTCGAACTCACAAACTGAGAGATCATGACATGAGCTGAAGTCGGATGCTCAACCAACTGAGCCACCCAGGCGCCCCATGGTTTACATATTTTTTGTATTGTGTATCTAATAACATTGTAGTTGTGGCTATTTTTAGTCTTTTTATTTTTAACATTTAAATCAGTTGTAAATAAATTATGTACCTACATTACCCTGTTACAGAATCTAACTTTGCCTACATATTTTTCATTACTAGTAAGTTGTACATTATTTTCTTATGTTATTATTATGTTAGCTAGTGTACTTTTACTTTCAAATAACTCTTTTTGGCATTTCTTGTGTAATATAGATTTAGTGGTGATTAACTCCCTTAACTTTTGTTTAGTTGGGAAAGCTTTTATCTCTCCTTCTATACTCAACAATGCTATCCTTCAGCATTGAGTTGAAAATAATGCTGAAGACACTGAATTCTTGGCTGACTTTTTTTTTTATTTCAACATTTTGAATACAACATTCCATTTTCTTTTAGCCTGAAATGTTTATTGAGAAATCTGCCAATTATTTTATGGGGCTTCATTTTATGTAAACTCTCTTTTTCTGCTTTCAAAATTTTTTCTTTGAGTTTTGGCAATTTAATTACAACGTGTCTTGGTACACCCCTATTTGGGTTCAAACTTTTTTGGATCTTTGGGCCTCAGGGATCTGGATGTCCATTTTTCTCTCCAGCTTTGAGAAGCTGTCAACAATTATTGTATGAAATACACTTTCTGTCCCTTTTTCTTCTCCTCCTGGAATACTCCCATAAGAGTATTGTTTCTTTTGATTGAGTCCCATGGACTTCCTTTCCTTATTTCTCCTCTGGATGGATGATTTCACATGTTCTGTCTTCTAGGTCACTGATATTTTTTTCTGCACATTGAATCTACTTTTGAAGCTCTCTATTGGGTTTTTCAGTCATGGTATTTTTCAACTCTTGGATTTTCCTAATTGTATTTAGTTGTATATCTGTGTGTTCTTGTACTTTACTAAACTTCTTTAAGAGGATTATTTTGAACTCTTTATCTAAAGTTCATAGATCCCCATTTCTGTAGGATCAGTTATTGGATTTTTATTTGCTTCTTTTGGTGTATCATGTTTGCCTGATTTTTCATGGTCCTTGATTTTTATTTGATTAATGCTCTCCTCTTTCAGACCTTACAGGTTCACTTTGGCAGAGATAGTTATTTACCAGTCAGCTTGCTTTAGGTTTCTGAATATGGTTGCTGGTAACATCCTTGGGGAAGTGGGGTTTTATATTAGAGCCTATTGTGGGGTGAGGCCAATGATTGTGCTCTGGGGTCGAGGGACAACTGGCTGAGAACAGTTGGGTAGGATTGTTGGTTTGGTTTCCTGCCCAAGCAAAGCTGTAGGTGGTTGTCTGAATTCTTTGGTTAGTCTTCCTAGTAGTCAGAACTTGGTATATATATTCAGTTGTAGGTAGTGTTATAAATCTGCTTCCCCGCCCTAGCAGGGTGGCAGAACAGGCCCCAGGGAATCCTTGTAGCTTGGAGATCTAAATCAGATAATCATGCAATAAATTCCCTGGCCAGGCAGGTCACCAGTTTTGCTTTGCTGATGGAGAAAGCCATAGAATGTGCTCTGTATTCAAATTTTACTGTGAGAAGTTTTGCTGGATAGGCTATGCAACTTCTCATAACTCTGGTTACTTCACCTGGTAAAGTACCTGAGGGTTATATTCATCAATGGGTGGGGCTATGAATTAGTTTCTCTGCAAGGGCAGAATGAGAGAACTGGCTCCAAGTTTGTAAAACTCCTTGTGATCTTAAATCAGGCTAACCCATGCGCTGTATCCTGCCTGAACAGGGACCCTGGCTTTGTTCTGTGGTTGATTGGTTCTGCCTGCCAGACTCTCCACTCAAGTGTACCTGAGCTACAGAGTTTTCCTCACATTCTGGCCCGGTTTTCTGGTTGGGTGGGTTCAGGGGCTACACTCAGCAGTAATGAGGCTTTGAAGGCATAATAAGAAGACCAGCTCCAGGCAGACTCCCTGGTGTTCCTGGTCAAGATTTTTGGTCAACAGGTGTCAGAAGTTATGCTCAGTGATAGGCTGGAGTATGATTCAGCTCTCCCTATCTGGGTAGGGATAGACCAGGCTGTAGGGCCAAAGAGGAGCTTGAGTTTAATAACTGAATCAAGAAGATTTATGCCTTATCATTCTGAGTTCCCTGCTCAGAATGCATTACCATCTTGACTATACAGATGAGTAAAACCACTGATTGGGGCTACTATTTGGTCACTGAAAGTAGGAATTCCATCTTCTAAGATCTGAGTGCTGGTTATTAGAAGCCCTTCCTCTATCACTGGTTCCTAATGGTCAAGACCATCACATTCCTTAGCAATCCCCATGTGACAAGACCTGAGAAAAGAAGCTCCCAAGAAGGGATCTGATATTGAGGTCTCCACTCTCTTTTCCCATTGGGAAAAGGGTGATGTGGTTGATGTGTAGCTATTCCTTTACCCTTCTAATGCAGTCTGTCTTGGGCTCTGTAGTACAGAAGTATTCTTCAGCCTTACTCCTATGTTCTCGGATTTCCTCACTGGTGTCTTATCCATGAATAGTTGGTAGTTGTTCTTGTGAGGAGAAGCAAAGTTAGGAAACTGATTTAGTCACCACTATCTTGGTGATGTCCCTTACTAGGTGGCTTCTTTACATATTCATTTAGGAGTGCACCCTAATGGAGGCTCTACCATTTCCAACAGACCTGAGGGAATGATGTATTAATACCTAAAAGTTAGAAAAAGTATGCCCAAAGAAAATTTCAGTATTGGGGCATCTGGGTGGCTCAGTAGGCTAAGCGTCCGACTTCGGCTCAGGTCATGATCTGGTGGATTTTGAGTTCCGAGCCCTGTGTCAGGCTCTGTGGTGACAGCTCAGAGTCTGGAGCCTGCTTCGGATTCTGTGTCTCCCTCTCTTTCAAAAATAAATAAACATAAAAAAAAGTTTTTAAGAAAATTCCAGTATCTCCAACAATTTCTAGTAAAGAACCTATACAGACCAGCATAATTAAGCATCTAGCCCTCATGGCAGGCATATCTTTATAGAAAAATAAACTTATAAAGTGAGTCTCACCCAGATTGTACAATTGAATATTTAACATACAGTCATCTAATAATCACATGATTACCCACATATTTTTTTCTCATAGGAAAATACTGCTGACTAACAAGTATTTCTCTGTTTTGCCTGGCTGTTTTACTTTTCTGTGTAAAATAACTCATTAACATTTTAGTTAAGCCATCAAACTCTTATGAAGTAAGTTAACATAGGTTTTAGGAGTTTATTTTAATATTTATTTATATTGAGAGGGAGAGAGAGAGATAATCCCAAGCAGCCCCTGTACTATTAGCACAGAACCCAATGTAGGGCTTGAACTCATGAATCTGAGATCATGACCTGAGCCAAAATCAAGTTGGATGCTTAATCTACTGAGTCTCCCAGGTGCTCCAGGTTTTAGGATTTTATAACACTGATTTCCCCATCTGATTTCTGAATCTATTGGGAAGACCAGTAGAATATAGATGACAGATCAAATATGACTATTTCTTTAATTGATATATATATATAATATTGGTATAATCTGTAGCCAAGTAAGATGGGGTTTTTTTTGAAGAATTAAACAACTTTACCTACCCCATCAAAGAATGCTAAAGCTAATGCTATGAAGACCACCATCTATAAAGCCTTCCCTATATAATTTGTGGTACAAAGAAACAAAGCATAACATTGGACACATGCTGGCATCTCATTCTTAAAAAAAAAATGGCAAGTCAGAGAAATTATTCATTTGCCATGAGGCAGAATAAGAGAGAGAATGTCAGAGAGATGCTAGGAGAATTAAGCTAAAAGAGCTTTCTCCCTGTCAAAGTAACTAATTTGGTTGGGAGCAGACAACAACAGTTTTTCCATACTTTAAATATGAATCAGTCTCCTAGAGGTAAATGATGATTTGTGCATGTACAGAAAATTAAATTTTTTATTGCATTCTTAGATGCTTATTTTTTTACATTGATGCCTTTGTATATTTTCACGTTTTAATTATATATGTGAATGAAAATAGGAATCAACCAAAGCACATAAGAAACTGTTACATTAAGGATGATTTCAAAGTTTCTTTTTAAGTTTTAAGTTTATTTTTTGAGAGAGAAGCAGAGAAAGAGGGAGAGAGAATCCCAAGCAGGCTTCACACTGTCAGCACAGAGAGCAATGTGGGGCTCAAACCCAAACCGTGAGATCATGACCTGAGCAGAAACCAAGAGATAGACACTTAACTGACTGAGCCACCCAGGTACCCCTCAAAGTTTCTTCAGTCCAACAAGAAATTTATTAAGATAAAATGAAAAGTCAGCATCGTGATACATTTAATGAGAACACAATCAGATTTTAAAAATTTATCACTGGCGGTTTACAATTGAAAGGCAGATATAGTCATATAAAAATCAAATGATCTGCTATGTCAAGGAAGCAAAACACTATTGAAGCAAACTGAAAAATTAACATTGTTTAATTGATATATGAAAGAACATATTTGTACCTTTTGTCTCTTTCAAAAGATGCAAGAAAACCTTTCAGCAAGAAATAAATTTGACAGTATTTGTGAAAATGATATTTGGAAGTTATATATTTTCATTTTAATATGTTCTCCTTTTTCTTAGACTAATAAAATAGCAAATAGTTGCTAGTTCATTTAATTGTATCTACACCCTTTTCCTGAATTACTATACATCTCTTATGTCAAGAAATGAATTATTTCTTGCTTTAAGGAATTTGGAGTTCTGTTTTGAAGGCTTGTTATAATTTTGCAATATGTCATGTGGATCACAACTGCATCTAGAACTACTGCTGTGGAAAATCCACTGCATTGAAGGTGGCATAAACCCCTCTCCAATGACCAGATAATTGATGCTTCATGTGAAAATATAAACACAGAGCAATAAATTTACTGCAGATTTCATGGAAATACTAATTAAACTGTGACTTATGCACACAATCAGGTGAGCTAGATTCAGTTCGTAAAGTGAAATTCAGAAGAGGTATATTCAAGGACCAAAATGAGAAAAAAAGATTAAAAAGTTGGTAAAGTCATAGCCTGTTTATACTCCATCACCTTCTGAAACATAATAAAACATGATGGATGAAGGAAGGATATTGTTTATAGATCATTTCTATGTTCTCCAATCTCTCTGATGCAAGAAAAGTATCATGGCGGATCAATCATAATGAAAGGAGATAATATGAATGGCATCCAATTTCATAACAGAGAACTGAATTAGCTAAGCAGAGGTCAACACTAACCATCAAACAAAATTTCTAAGAGCTACAAGCTTCACTGAGAATGAGCATCTTCTGTCTGGGTGACTACTTGTTTTGAGGAAGGAATACCAAAAGCTGATTTATCAGTGTGGTTTTTCTTTCCCTTAAATTTGTGATCCCAGATCAATCCTCATATGCTTGCCTTAACCATTGCTTAGCAAACAGCTGTACTAGATAAAATTTTCTTGTTAAAAAAATGAATTGGTAGGAAAAGTTTCAACACTAAACATATGAACAGGAAAAAAAAAGAATATAACAAATACAGCAATGAAAACCACATTTGAACCAGAACGGTAAATTCCACTGAAAACAGAGACAGGAATACTGACCAACACAAGAAGACTATGAAAAAGCAAATAAAAAATATGATTAATAAGATGATACACATGGGAAAACAAAGGAAATCAAAGACAAGTGTGGTTAGATTTATAAAGTAAATATAAGAAAACAAAACCGGACTTCAAGCTGTACTACAAAGCTTTAATCATCAAGACAGTATGGTACTGGCACAAAAACAGACACTCAGATCAATGGAACCGCATAGAGAAGCCAGAAATGGACTCACAAATGTATGGCCAACTAATCTTTGACAAAGCAGGAAAGAATATCCAATGAAATAAGACAGTCTCTTCAGCAAGTGGTGCTGGGAAAACTGGACAGCGACATGCAGAGGAATGAACCTGGACCACTTTCTTACACCAGACACAAAAATAAACTCAAAATGGATGAAAGATCTCAATGTAAGACAGGAAGCCATCAAAATCCTTGAGGAGAAAGCAGGCAAATACCTCTTTGACCTTGGACACAGCAACTTCTTACTCAACATGTCTCCAGAGGCAAGGGAAACAAAAGCAAAACTGAACTACTGGGATCTCATCAAGATAAAATGGTTCTGCACAGTGAAAGAAACAATCAGCAAAACTAAAAGGCAACCAACAGAATGGGAGAAGATATTTGCATATCAGATAAAGGGTTAGTATCCAAAATCTATAAAGAACTTATCAAACTGAACACCCAAAACACAAATAATCCAGTGAAGAAATGGGCAAAAGACATGAATAGACACTTCTCCTAGGAAGACATCCAGATGGCCAACCGACACATGAAAAAATGCTCAATGTCACTCATCATCAGGAAATACAAATCAAAACCACAATGAGATATCACCTCACACCTGTCAGAATAGCTAACATTAACAGCTCAGGCAGCAACAGATGTTGGTGAGAATGCAGAGAAAGAGGATCTTTTTTGCACTGCTGGTGGGAAAGCAAACTGGTGCAGCCACTCTGGAAAACAGTATGGAGCTTCCTCAAAAAATTAAAAATAGAACTACGCTACAATCCAGCAATTGCACTACTAGGCATTTATCCAAGGGACAAAGGGATGCTATTTTGAAGGGACACATGCACCCCAGGTTCTCCCTGAGGAATGAAGGGTTTGAAACCCACATTGGTCACCCCAAGTTTTAAGACCTGTACCAGAAAGATGAGCTCCTAAAACACCCAGCATTGAAAACCAACTTGTCCCATGTCCATGAGACTCACAAGGCCATTATGAATGGAGAAATGGCTCTTAAAGGGTTTGTTCTCGCCCACATCAGGAACTAGTGCAGAGGCAGGGAATTAAAAAGTGCACAGGTGGTTTATGAAACAGAATTAGTTGCTTATCTTAAAGCATTGGCCTAAGGGGCAGGCATCTAACTTAACACATGTCTAGGAGCTAACCTGGGGTACTTTCCAGGAATGAAAGCTGGCAGATGCCATGTTTGTGCTCTTTTTGCTCACTTACATGTCCCAGCAATTAGCTTATACCCTGTCTGGTGCCTTGATTTTTACAGCTGGCACCATTGGATACCTCTAAATTTCCTGGATCTGGAACCAGTGGGGCTCATGCTCACAGGCTTCACAGAACTTTAACCAATAGAGAAAGAGTTTTCAACTAGCTACCACCCCAAGGACACAGCAAGAGACAACAGAGCCAGGGGCCCAGTCTTTCCATGAAAGAAAGCTTCATTGAAGTCCTGAGGGGCAAGCTTATAATTAAATATACATGTTAGGGCCAACTGTAATACTCTCTACAGATCTTGGAGGAGATTCACCATATTTGCACTCTCCCTCTGCCATGCTCTAAAGAGCCAATACCCTCTCCCAGAGAGGAGTTTGTACATGTGTCCAATAACCTGTTTTTTGTGGCTGCCACCCACATGACAGCCCTTAGTTACCTACCTCTGGTGTTCAGCAGGGCTTGCATTCCTTGGTCCCATGGTCCTATAACAAATGGAGATAGAGTTCTTGGCCAGCTACAACTTCTAGGGCACTGGGCAGACAGCCGACTGAAACACAGCCAGTCTTTCTGTTCAAATAGTCTATGTGCTTGCCCTAGAGCTTCAACTTGAGGGGCAGATTTCTGATTTGACACACATCTAGAGGCCTGTTAAGGTGCAGTCTGGGGTAAGGTCAGTGGACACCATCTATGCAACCTCCTTCTGCCTCACCTTGGGTTGTTATTCCACCAAGGAACTTGTACTTTTATCTGACATCACAATTTCTGTAACTGCCAGTCAGAGGACACCTCTAGATCACCTACTTCTGATGGTCAGTGGCACTTACCCTCGTGGTCCCATAGAACTATACATATTTGTACATTGTAAAAACTGAGGATCTGGCTTCCAATCAGCCTGAAATGAGGTACTCACTCAGATCCTCTGCTTGGTGACAATGGCATGTCTTGGCACATAGTCATCTACTGGGAACCACTAAAAATAGGCTGCTTGGTCAATTACAACTATTGAGAGGCAACCAAGAGCTAAGACACAAGTTTCATCTCATACCCAAGGGTACTCCTTTGAGACTTGGAGAGGTAACAGTTCACCTAATGCATAGGAACAAATGCAGAAGTAAGCAAAATGAAGAAACAGAGCAATGTGTTTAAACAAAAGAATAAGACAAAACCTCAGGGGGAAAAAAACCTCAGCATTAATGAAACAGAGACAAGTAATTTACCTTGTAAAAAGTTCAAAGTAATTGTAATAAAGGTGCTCTATTAAATTGGGAGAATGAATGAACACAATGAGAACTTCAACAAAAAGAAAATATAAGGAAGTACCATATAGACATTACAGAGTGGAAGAATACAATGAATGAACTGAAAAATGCAATAGAAGGGTTCAAAAACAGACTAGATGATGCAGAAGAATAGATCAGAGACCTGGGAGACAAGTCAGAGGAACTTTTTCAAATAGGCAAAAAGCAAAGAACTATAAAAAGTGAAGATACCTTAAAGGAGTTATTTGGCAACATCAAGTGGAACAAAATTTGCATTTTAGGGGTCCCAGAAGGAGAAGAAAAAGAAAAAGGGGCAAAAAACTTTTTATGAAGAAACAATGGCTGAAAACTTCCTTAACCTAGGGAAGGAAACAGACATCCACACAAGGAAGTGCAGAGAGGTCTAAATAAGATGAACCTAAAGGATGCAAATTTGGATACATAATAATTAAAATATCAAAATTAAAGACAAGGAAGAATCTTAAAAGCAGCAAGAGGGGAAAACAAACAAAAAACTTGTTACATACAAGGGAATCAAGGGAATCCCCATAAAACTATAAGTACTTTGTTTTTTTATAGTAGGAACTTTTCAGGCTGGAAGGAAATGGGGGGATATAATCAAACTGCTGAAAGAAAGAAATAAAGAAACAAACAACAACAACAAAAAAACAACTTAAAACCAGGAATACTTTATATGACAAGGTTGCCATTCACAAGGAGAGTTAGTTTTCCAGACAAAAGCTAAAGGAGTTCATCACCACTAAACAAGTCTCACAAGAATTGTTAAAGGGACATCTTTAAGCTGAAAAGAAAAGGTACTAATAATAGAAAAATATATATCTCACTAGAAAATATAAATATACAGTAAAATTTAGAGTAGTCCAATGTAAAGGTGGTGGACTAATCACTTGCAAAGCAAGAAAGAAGGTTGAAAGACAAAAGTAAAAACACATAGTTACATTAGTTAAGGAACATATAAAAAGACGTAAAATGTGACATCAAAAACATGAAACATTGGAGGGGAGTAAAAATGTAGTACTTAAGTTTGAATGCATTCTAAAGTTATATAATGTACACTATTAAAAATATGTTGTTATATGTGGGCCATGTGGAAATTAGAAAGCAAAAGTCTATAATAGATGCATAAAAGATAAAGCAAAAAAATAAACATATCACTAAAGGAAATCATCAAATCATAAAGGAAGAGACCAAGAGAAGAAATGAACAAAAAAACTACAAAACATTGAGAAAAAAATTAACAAAAGGACAATATGTACATTCTTATTTTTGATTCCTACAAGTATAAATGGACTAAATTCACCAATCAAAACAGAGTGGGTGAATGAATTAAAAAATAAGAACCATCTGTAAGTTCCTTACAGGGGACTCACTTCAGATGTACGCACACACAAGATGAAAGACAAGGGATGGAAAAAGATAATCCACATAAATGGAAATGAAAAGGAAGCCGAGATGGTTGTATCAGACAAAACAGATTTTAAAACAAGATGGTTAGAAAAGACAAAGGGCATTACATAACAGTGAAGAGTCAATCCAACAAATGGATGTATCACTTATAAATATTTATATATCCAACATAGGAACACCTTCTATAAAAATAACATACCTAAAGAGAGAGATACAATACAGTAATAAAAGGGGACTTTCATATGTCACTTTAATCATGGACTTTTCCCTCAAAAAGCTACAGATGCATATTCTTCTCAAGCATATATGTATCATTCTCTAAGATATATCCTGTTAGACCACAAGTCTTAAAAATGTAAGAAAACTGAAATCATATAAAGCATCCTTTTCAACCACACCCACATGAAACTAGAGTCAATTACAAAATGCAAACTGGAAAATTCACAAATATATAGAGATTATAAAAAGGCTACTGAACAACCGATGAGCAGAAATGAAAGAGACAAAAAAAATGAAATTATTAGTGAAACCAAGGGCTGATTCTTTGAAAATATGAGAATTGATAAACCTTTAGCCAGACTCATTAAGAAAAAATCAGATGCAAGTAAATCAGAAATAAGAGATCAACAGCACAGAAATACAATAAATTATGATACTATAATGAAAAATTATATATGCTAACAAGTTGGACAGGGTAGATAAAATG
This sequence comes from Prionailurus bengalensis, assembly GCF_016509475.1. Lineage (NCBI taxonomy): Eukaryota > Metazoa > Chordata > Mammalia > Carnivora > Felidae > Prionailurus > Prionailurus bengalensis. Next base: position 88,314,117 of record NC_057344.1, read on the forward strand.
AATAAATTTCTAGGAACACAGTATTCCAAAACTTAATTATGAAAAAATAGAAATTTGAAAAGACCAATTACTACCAATGAAATGATTAGGCAATCAAAAGTCTTCCAACAGAAGCCCAGAACTGGATAGAGGCACAGAAAAATTCTACCAAACATTTGAAGAAGAGTTACTACCTATTCTCTTCTAACTATTCTGAAAGAGCAGAAGAAGGAAAGCTTCCAAATACATTCTAATTCTTAACGATAGAGAACAAACTGAAGATTGATGGAGGGGGGTCAGTGGGGGATGAGCTAAATTGGTCATGGGTATTAAGGAAGGCACTTGTAATGAGCACTGGGTGTTATACATAAGTGATAAATCACTAAATTCTACACCTGAAACCAATTATACCATATATGTTAACTAGAATTTAAATAAAACTTGGATTTATAGAATGTATTTTTTTTCCTTTCCAACATTACTCTATTACCAAAACCAGACAAACACACTACAAGAAGAAAAAGAAGGAAAAAAAAGACAAAGAGGAAGAAAACTACAGGCCAACATCCCTGATGAACATAGGTGCAAATATACTTAACAAAATATTAGCAAACCATATTCAGTAGTACATTAAAAGGATCATTCTTTCAGGACCTAAATGTGAGACCTGAAGCCATATAAATCCTAGAAGAGAACACAAGCAGTAATTTCTCAGACATTGGTCATGACAACAGTTTTCTAGAGAGGCATCCTGAGGCAAGGGAAACAAAAGCAAAATTAAACTATTGGGACTAAGCTGCTACACAGCAAAGCAAACTATCAACAAAACTAAAAGATGATCTACTGAATGGAAGAAGTAATTTCAAATGCCATATCTGATAAAGGGTTAGTGTCCAAAATATATAAAGAACTGAAACAATTCAACACATGAAAAACAAATAATCCAATCAAAAATGGGCAGAACACTTGAACAGACATTTCACCAAAGAAGACACACAGATGGTGAACAGACACATGAAAAGATGCTCAACATCTCTCATCATCAGGGAAATGCAACCCAAAACCACAATGAAATATTACCTCATACCTGTCAGAATGGCTTAAATAAAAAAAAACACAAGAAACAATAAGTGTTGGCTGTGGAAAAGAAGGAACCCTTGTGCACTGTTGGTGGGAATACAAACTGGTGTCTCTGTGGATAACAGTATGGAGTTTCCTCAAAAAATTAAAAATAGAACTATCCTATGATCCAGTAATCACACTACTGAGTACTTACCCAAAAAACTTGAAAATACTAATTCAAAAGGATACTAACACCCCTATGTTCACTGCAGCATCATTTACAATAGTCAAATAACAGAAGCAACCCAAAAGTCCACTAGCAAATGAATGGATAAAGAAGATACAGTTTATGTATACACACACACACACACACACACACACACACACACCAGAATATTATTCAGCCATAAAAAATGAAACCTTGTCATTTGCAACAAAATAGATGGATCTAGATAATATAATGCTAAGTGAAATAAGCCAGAGAAAGACAAATACCATATAACTTCACACAGATGTTGAATGTAAGAGACAAAACAAAGGAAAAAGAGACAAGCCAAGAAACAGACTCTTAACTGTAAAGAACAAATGGTTACCAGAGGGGAGGGTGGGTGGAGGGAATGAGTGTAGTAGGTGAAGAGGATTAAGATTACACTGGTTTCATTACACTTTTCACTATACTGTAAACCTGAAACTAATTAAAAAAAATTATTTTAATTCCATGTGGTGTTAAAAGGGTCATTCACCACAATCAAGTGAGATTTATTCAGAGTTACAAAGATCCTTCAATATTCCCAAATAAATCACTGTGATATGTCACATTATCAAAATGAAGGACACAAATCATATGATCATTTCAATAGATGCAGAAAAAGTTTTTGACAAAATTCAACATACTTTTATGATAAAAACTTACAACAAAGTGAGTTTAGAAGAAACATATCTCAACATAACAAAGGCCATATATGAAAAACCTACAGCTAACATCATACCCAATGGTGAAAACGTGAGAACTTTCCCCCTAAGTTCAGGAACAAAACAAGGATGTCCACTCTCACCACTCTTATTAAACATAGTACTGAGAATCCTAGCCACAGCAGTCAGACAACTGGTAAGAAAGAAGTAAAACTGTCACTATTTGCAGATGACATGATACTACACATAGAAACCCCTGAGACTCTACCAAAAAACTATTAGAATAAATGAATTCAAAAGCTGCAGGATATAAAATTAATACACAAATTGTTATTAGTGTATAAAAATACAACCAAAATACCAGCAAGATAAAAACAATTCTATTTACAATTGCACCAAAAATAATAAAATTCTTAGCAATAAACTTAACCAAGGAAGTAAAAACAAATGGAAAGGCATACAATGCTCGTGGATAAGAAGAGCAGATATTGTTAAAATGTCCATACTACCCAAAGTAGTCTACAGATGTAATGCAATACCTATCAAAATACTGACAGCATTTTTCACAGAACTAGAAAAAATAACCCCAAAATTTGTATGGAACCACAAAAGACCCCAATAGTCAAAACAGTCTAGAAAAATAACAGAGGTATAACAATCCCAGATTTCCAGGTATACTACAAAGCTGTAGTAATCAAAACAGTATGATACTGGAACAAAAATAAACACATAGTTCAATGGAACAGAATAGAGAACCTAGAAATAAACCCATGGCTCTACGGTCAATTAATCTACAACAAAAGGAGGAAGAATATACAAAGGAGAAAAGAGAATCTCTTCAATAAATGGTGCTGGGAAAACTGGGTCATTTTCTTACACCATACATTAAACTTAAATCTAAGATCTAAATGTGAGACCTGATACCATCATACTCCCAGAAGAAAATATATGCTATGGTACCTTTGACATTGGTCTTAGCAACATTTTTCTATATATGTCTTCTCAGGCAAGTGATTTGTTTCAGCAAAACTGAACTATGGAGATTCAACAAAATAAAAAGCTTTTGCACAGAATAGAAAGCAACCAGCAAAACCAAAGGGAACCTACTAATTAGGAGAAGTTATTTACAAATGATATCTTTAATAAGAGGTTAATATCCAAAATATATAGAGAACTCATGCAGCTCCACACCAAAAAAATGATTAAAAATGTGTAAATGACCTGATTAGACATTTTTCCAAAGAAAACAGAGATGGCTAACTGACACATGAAAAGATGCTTGACATCACAAGTCACCAGGGAAATGCAAATCAAAACCACAATGAGGTATCAGCTCACACCTATCAGAATGGCTAGAATCAAAAAGACAAGAAGTAACAAGTGTGGGTGGGGATGTGGAAAAAAAGGAACCCTCCTGTATTATTGGTGGACTGTAAACTTGTGCAGCCACTGTGGAATACTGTATGGACATCCCTAAAAAGTTAAAAATAAAAATGCCAGATGATCCCGTAATTCTACTATTGGACATTTACCCAAAAAAAGAAAACACTAATTTGAAAAGATATATGCAGCCCTGTGTATTGCAGCATTATTTACAATAGCCGATATATGGAAGCAACCTAATTGTCTACTGATAGATGAAGTATAAGAAAGAAGTGATACACAACACACAAGTGAGACACACACACACACACAAGAATGTTATTCAGCTGTAAAAAAGAATGAGCTCTTGCCATTTGTGATACAGAGAAAGACAAATACCATAGGTTTTCACTTACATGTGGAATCTAAAAAAAAAAACCAAAAATGAACAAACAAAAAAGCAGGAACATACCCATAAAGGTAGAACAAAATGATGGTTGCCAGAAGGGAAAGGTTGAGGAGACAGGCAGGATATATGATGAGAGGAGAAAGAAAAAGTTGTAGAATGAATACGTCATTGGGATTAAAGGTACAGCATAGGGAATGTAGTCAACGATACTGTAATAGCATTGTATGTGACAGATGTTACACCGTGGTGAGCATGGCATCTTGTAGAGAGTTGTTGAGTCACTACATTGTGCACTTGAAATTAATGTAACATTGTCCACTACACTTCAATATAAATAAAAATAAATAAAACAGAGAACAAAACCATATAGGAAAGGAAGAGGGAAAGTACACAATGAATAAAAGGATGGAATAAAACCTCAAATATATATAATAAATGTAAATTACATAAAATTATTTAGTAAAACAAAAGTATTCCTATATTTGAAGAGAAAATTAATCCAAAATATGTGATCATGTATTAATGAAAAGCTAGATCCATAACCCAGCTTTCCCAATTTTGAGCTATGTGTCCATAGGTTAAGATATTTTTACCTCTTTGAGTCTTTTTCCTTTATCTTTCACTGGGGCTAATATAAGTACCTATGCCACTGGATTGTTCTGGAGATGAACTACTAATATTTGTATGGTACTTAGAACAGTGACTATCTTATAACAATCGTTATGGAGATTGCTAAATAAGTAAATTAATAGGATGATTTATAAATAAACTATGAGGCATACATATTCTGGAAAAGGGTATCTACAGTGATTGGAAAATTGTTAAAGATATACAGTGAGCAGATTGCAGTGTTGTATTATGTCCTTTGAATGTCTCCAAGTACTAAAAACAAATACAAAAAACCATTTTAACAATGGCACCCTCTGGGTTTTGAGATTGGCAAATTTGGAGTAATTCACCTAAAACAATTCTCTTGGAATTATGTAAATTTTTCACAATGAGTAATCATATATTTTTTTTAAATGTTCATTTATTTTTGAACTAGAGAGAAAGGGAGTGGGGAAGGGACACAGAGAGAGAGAGGCAGGAGATCCAAAGCGGGCTCTGCACTGACAGCAGACAGCCCAATGTGGGGCTCAAACTCATGAACTAGGAGGTCATGACCTGAGCTAAAGTCAGATGCTTAACCGCCTGAGCCACCCAGGTGCCCCTAGGGATGGTTTTATACTAAATTTATGGAGGGAGGACCTAGAATCATTTGAGGAAATGGGAATAAAAACACCTTTATGGTCCCTATCTATTGCCTCTCCTTTCACATGTCTGCATGAACATAACCATGGCAAAATGACTTTGCTAAACCCCAACTTATATTTTATTCTGCTTAGTTGCCTTGCCAACTATGGAGATTTCAAAAGTGAGCTGGTGCAGATTGGTGCATCAGCATAGAGGCTTTTCATAGTTTTTCTCTGCTCCTCACTTCCCAAAGTCTAACCCGCCCTCCCCCACCCCCTCCCCCCCCAATGAACTCCTTAGCTTTCATTTCTGACCACTAGCAATAGGCTGTACTTCTGTTTAGATCTTTGCCTTATTTTACAGTTTCTGCTGCCTCCATAAAGGAGATGGAAAAGAAGATAATAAACATTGTAGGCTCTGGGAACAAAGTGCTGGGTTTGAATCCTGGTTCCGCCACTGACTCGATGGGTACCTGAATACCCAGTTTTCCTCTGTCAAATATGAAGAGAAAGGATGCTGCTGCCCTCAGACAGTGTTGAGAAGATTGAGTGGTATATAGCCATGTCTTTCTCTTTCTTTTTCTCCCTCAATACATTTTTCTTCCTCCTCCTCAGCAGTCATTGAGTTATAAAAATGCAAGAGTTCATTCATGTTCTGTAACAATCAGTACTATGTTTCACTGTGTTTAGTGGCTGTTTGAACAGACCTTACCGTAACTCTGAAAGAAATGAGAAATCTGTCTACATTCTTTGTTCCTCACTTGCAACGTTATCTGTGAAATGCAGATTTACAGACTTTGCCTTGAAGTTATCTTTCTTAATGCAATGCCTCTATTCAACCTGTTTTAACTTAAATTACTTTATTAATGCTATAACCTTAAATTCTACCCATTTATGTGTACCATAGATCTAGTTTTAAAGGATTAATCATTTATTTCTCCTGAATGTCGTAAGTTCTCCGACGTTTTTAAAATTTCGGGAAATGCAAGTAAAATGGAGGCTAAACTTTAATCCAATTTAAGCAGATCAGACAAAAAAAAATGTCTTTATTGGACTAATGTACAATGGTTTTCTGTGCAGGTAAACCACAAGAAAGAAGAAATCATCAGTTTTAGTACTCCTATATCCAAAAATATTTATGGAGAATCTCAATTATCAGTGACCAATGCCTGGCGAATTCTATAATCTTTTGTTTCTTTATAATTAGAAGAAATTAAGTAGTGATAATACTCGGAATTGTTATTATGATTAAACTAAATGATGCAATGAGAAATCACTCAACTTAGTGTCTGGGATATATCGAATGCCCAATAATTATTTAGTTTTCTCCTCCCAGAGAATTGGCCCACACAACGCATGCACATAAAACAGCCACCCTCTCTACAAGGTACAAGGCCAAGTAAACAACATGGCAGTCCCCAAATAAGATAATTCTAGCCAGAAATCATTTGGGGGGAATACAAAACTGCAATGCCTCTTTCCTCTCAGTTCTGAGAAATGTAGCGTGGATAGGTCTATCTCCCATAGAGTGGCTTTTTTGGCCTTTGCTCTATCTTCCTGTTTGTCCAAACCCTATTTCCTGCCAATCCTATTTCACGATTGACATGATTCCAGGTGCTATAACTGCCAGTTCTACATCTTACCTGCTTCCCATCACAGGACTGTGAGGACAGTTTATGAAAGAGACAGATCTTCACTGCCTGCTGTGGCAATGAGCCTGCCCCTGTGGTCACCTTGGCTTTCACTTTCTTTATGTTGGATCTGGCTCCACTTTTAGATTACCTGCCTTGGATTTGGAAGTAAAGCTTCTGATATTAATGCCATAAGCCTTACCTCCTAAATTACCCCGACTATCCTTTCCATTATAGAAATGCTCATAGCATGAATGGCATTTAGCAGACATTCAGTAAGCAAAAACTAATGATCAAGTACTATGCGAAGTATTAGGGACATAAAGATAACTAACCATGACTCCCTACCCTTCAAACCTTCAGCTAATAACTTTTAGCAATTTCCTTTCCTATTTTTGTTGTTATTCACATCCTGAAGAGAACGGAGATCCAGAATCAGAAACTCCACGTCTCATTCGGCCAAATTGCTGTACCAGATTTCTTAGCATAAATGTTCAGAGGATATTGCTGGCAGAGAGTTTCAACAGGGTAGTAATAAAAATAACATCCAACATTTACTGCGAGTGTATTCAAAAGGGTTTTACATATATTAACTCATTTATTCCATATAATCATAGTGTGGTGCCATTATTCTGTCTTTTTTACTGATGAAATGGAAGCACAGAAAAAATAACCCAGGTAACATAGCTAGTAAATTAGAGCCATATTTTGAACTCAGCTCCATAGAACTGGAAAAAAAATCACTCACATACACACGATTACTAGTAATAAATATAAATATACATAGATATATTACTACACTAGTGGGATGCTAGAATATTACTATACTAGACTATTGAATTACTTCACTAGTATTCTGAGATTCAAGTGCTGCAAATTGAGTCATATACTATAGCCATTCCCATAAATATATATGGGTTTTACTGTCAATGAATCTTTAAATTATACAGTATAAACATTTCCTTGATACATAACAGAAAGACCAATAACAGGCAAAGGTCAACACACAGCATACATATATTACCCATCCCCTGGATTATTTTCTTGGATTTATACGTTTGGTGTCACAATTTGAAGATTACTATTCATTGCCTACTTATCTTCCTACTTACAGTTAAATTCAAATTTATCTAGTCAAATTCAAGACTTCATGCGAGAATGTGAATTTCTTAAAATACTTGATGGTACTGTCCACTTAGATACAATTTTCTAATTCTGTTATGATGAATTTTGTTGATGTCACTGTCACCAATACTATATTTTAAGGTGTATATATATATATATATATATATATATCACCTAGTAAACTGGGAAGGAAAGAATTTCATAAAGTTCACAAGCATTGGAATAGAACACTCTTAGAAGATGATTATATTTAGTGCAGGGATTATTTCAAAATACCAGACACATACAAGCATAAAAAGCTTACTATAATTTGTACAGGTTTTTATATTTCCTTGTATGCTCTCATTTCTAGAAACTTATTATTACATTTAAATTGCTACGGAATAGAGTTCCTATGTAGGAACAGCAATGCTTTTTTAGCAGTTGTAGGTGTTCTGGTATCAATGTCAAGCTGTATAGGTTGCTTCTTACAGAGTTTTTCAGGGTTAACCAAAGTAGTCCAAAATCTATGGCCTGACACATTCTATATATTAGCTCTTTCAGTATTTCACAGTGATTTGAATCCAAGCTAAATTGAGAGTCCTGAATTCCTGAACTTTAAAATAAGTCAGAGCTATCTAAACACTATTTTCTATAGTCTCTAGAAAATTCATAGTGGCATCCCGCACCACCCCCACCCCCACCCCCCCACCCCGCCTCTTCTCCCCCAGTATCTATTATAAAGCCTTCTTTGCCTGGCTGATTTTGAACAAGTTAAAAACCTTATTGGGTGTAACAAATCTCATGTTCCTTGGACTTTTATCCGTATAATTAGAAATATGGCACTTCAAATGTAAAACATACCCAACATGTAATTGAGAATTTATGAAGTTATAGAAAATAAGGCTCTTTAAATATAAAAACATCTTGAGCAAATTAAGCCCCACCCTCACCTATATGTTGACTGCTGATTAACAATAAATGCTAGAGCAATAATTGGCAAACTATAGGGTGTCTACAACAATCACTCAGGATACACAGAAATTCTTAAGGTATGAGATGACCCTGACATAAGTGTTAAGACCCACATTTTAAGAAATGTTTGTTAGAAGGTTAGAATGTCCTTAGAAAGTTTTAACCATCCAAAAAATATAGAACATACTAATAAAATCAAAAAAGATAATGGACACTAATATTAATTTTCTTTGGCAAAAAAGTACAGTGAACAGGAGCCTTTAAAGATACACTATTGTAAGGTGTGGCCAATTGTGGAAATATGCTCTGTAAACTCATACTTGACAGAAAAGATTTCATATGAGGTTTGATTCTTGTCCTTAAAATTTTACATACTGTTCTGACTTGTAAATATGTGGTTAACTTTGTAACTTGTTATTATAGGAACAGTTTTCTTTAGACTTACTCTGAATGCTGGACAACATGGTTTTTAGTCCAGATGTTAGCTATAACTTGCTTACGTGGAATTATCATGGTGTATATTGGCAGAAATGTAGGTATTTTGCAACTTGCAATAAACTGGCTCACTTCGCAGTCAACTTTAGCTATAAGATTTGACAAGCTTGGACAATATTAAGTTTTAAATTATGTCTATAATTTGCATATAATTTATACAGCCTTATCAGTACAACTTTAAAGACTCTAGCCCACTGGCATCACAAACTAGTACATTAATTATTAGAATCTCGAGGAAGGAAAAATGAAATCTAATATGGATTGTTGTTGCTTAAACTGAAACTTTATAGAAATTTTATATTCTATAAATATTTTATATTCTAATAGGTAAGACATGTGAAGCTGATTTAAAACATTATTTAAAATGCACTTTTTTCCAAATATATAATAAATTCTTTAATATTTGATTTAATAAGTGCTTAGTATGGCTGAATTCCCCTTTAATAAGATAATGAGCCTTTTCTGAACATGTTCTCCTATGTTCTCATAAAAAACACTCCTGAAGCATCTGCTGTAGACTTGATATCCAAGAGACTGTCCTTTACATCGAGTAATGAAAAGCCATCTGTCTCCGTTTATAATCATTAGAATTATACTACCTAAAAATGAGACTGAAGATTTTCTTGGTATTAGAAAATATGACTTTCCAACTAATTTTTGGAATATAATATTGTCTCTTCCAAATGGAAGGATTTTTGGGAAAAAAAAAACTATCTTAAATTTATTTTAGCTCTTAATACCCACTTTATACTTTCTTGGTCAAAATACTGGAAGAGTAACAAGGAAGGTGATACTATTGAAAAATAAATCCTGTCTTTATATAATAAGGTTAACAAAGGCTTATATTGATCATATTTTAAAACATCACTGCACTTGTCTTATTGCTGAGTTTTGTAGTCCCACATCAGCAGACACAGATGCATGTTACATAATATATTTACCTCTATAGGAGAAATAATAATGCATATTAAAGAGCTCCTATTTTGCAAAGACATCTAGTAATCCTAAAGATATGCCAAAGCAATAGTCAAATAAGAGTATACGTGGACAGTTGAGGTTAAAAATGCAGAACTCAAAGATGTTGCAATTTGAGTGGAGGGAAAAAACTGGATGGTAGGACAAGTTTTATTCACTGGAGAGTAGGGGGGGAATGAACTCTATAAAGTAACTAGCTATCAAAATTAGACTTGACAAAGATACCTGAGCAATAGGAGTCCAAGAGAACAAATGGTATAGCAAACTGCAGAGGTCAATTACACGAATAGGATTTAAGGTTTAATCCAGAAGAGGGAGAATAACTGTGAAGTCAGTCTAGGGGAAGATGAAAACACAGAGGGGTAACTGAGCCTGGAGATTTGTCTATTGGCAGATGTTGGCAGGGCACAGTGAGGGAAAGGTCTAGCCTTTTAAGAGGCTAGAGAAGTGTTCTTGACTACTGTAAGATTGCCATTCTTTTGAACATGTATTCAAAATTTGGGGTTTTTTCCACTTCATATAATTTGTCAGGTTATCTCTTTGTTTTCAAATTGAAGTGTTGAGTTCTTTCTATAAGTATTTCTATGTTAATTTATATGTATGGTAAATATCTTCTCCCTGTGGCTGGATTGACTTTTAACATGTTTATCATTAACATTATGAAATGTCCAGATTTCAATGTTAAAGTACTCAAATATATTGTTTCCTTAATGATTTATGCTATTTTGATTCTTGCCTAAAGAGTCCTTCCCTGCCCTGCATTGAGAAAGATTTTCTTCCATATTTTCTATAGTTTTCATGTTTTGCTATAAATATTTAGGTTAACTATGGCTGCAATTGTTTTTATGCATGTATATCTGTCTATAATAAATCCAGTTTCATATTTTTAAATATTAATAATCAATTTTCCCAGAAAACTTACTGAATGATTTTACATTTCCCATAGGTTTGGAAAACCATCTCTATCAAAAATTAAAATCTTACTATTGGGTTTATTTTGAATTCCTTATTCCACTTCATTGTTTCTTTGTCTGCCTTCACTGTCTTAATCCCTTGGCTTCTCATCCTCATTTCCTTTCTCTTTACCTTTCCTGTATAGAGTTTCACATTTTAAAATAAATTCATAGAGGGGTGCCTGGGTGGCTCAGTCGGTTAAGCATCCAACTGTGGCTCAGGTCAGAATCTCGGGGTTTGTGAGTTCGAGCATTGCGTTGGGCTCTGTGCTGCTTAGTCTCTGTGCTCAGAACCTGGACCCTGCTTCAGATTCTGTGTCTCCTTCTCTCTTTACCTCTCCCCCACTTGTGCTCTGTCTTTCTCTGTCTCTCAAAAATAAATAATTGTTAAAAAATAAAAATTAAAATATTACAAAAGTAAATTCATGTAAGTGTTCATTTTTTTAATTGCCACATAAATAGTATTTTATTGTTGATCCAAATGGGGTACACATAGCTTTTCTTGTTTTGATTTTTTAAATATTTATTTTTTTGGCGGGGTGGGGAGGGCAGAGAGAGAGAGATACAACATCTGAAGTGGGCTCCAGGCTCTGAGCTGTCAGTACAGAGCCCAATGCTGGACTTGAACCCATGAACCACGAGATCATGACCTGAGCTGAAGTCGGATGCCCGACCGACTGAGCCACCCAGGTGCCCCTTTCCTTATTGGTTTTCTGTTTCTTAATTTGCATTTGTTAAATCTCTGGCTAATTTTGGATAGTCTCTAATCTCTCTGGAAATCTATCAAATGTTTATTATATTCTTTTTATTCATTTTTTTTTTGTCTTAGAAACATCCTTTTCGTATTCTCTTGTAAAACTATGCCTAGTACTTTTTCTGTTCCCCTCCCCCAATGATGCAATTTAACAGTTATTGGTTTATTCTGATTATTAATTCTTCCTTTCTTTTGGTAATTTTTATCTTTTCTAATAAATCATCAACTTCATATAAGCTTTTAAATTAATGGACGTGAATCTGTTCATGTTGTTCTCTTTAGGTTTATTTAAATCTCTATTTTATCTATTTTAGTGCCACTTAAAAAAATCTTGTTACTTTACTGTTGAGTAAAGTTGGTTACTATTGTTGACTATTATTGGTTGACTATTACTTTACTTTTCGTTACTTTTGATTTGGTAAATTCCTTCTTATTTCTTTGTATTCCAGCATAAACACAGGGTTAAATGTGGGAACCAGAGCAGTGTGGACAGTCCTACCTAACTTGATTACATAGCCCCAACCCCCCCACCCCCCATGCTTCGGTAGATCTGCCCTTTCCAGTCATGCTTACCTCAGTCCTGGTGCAGCAGGCCCGTCCACTAGAAGACCAGCACAAACTCCCACTAATTCCATGTCTCTCAACCCACATATTTGCAGGTTCTTGGTTCTGGCGGCGGCAGCAGCAGGTCTCATTTCACAAACAGACCAGCCATGTACCTTGTTAAAATGTGCCCCACCCCTGCTGGGGACCAAACACTTCCCATAACAGACAATGAGAGCCTCTGTAGATGACTGGACAGAAAAGAAAAACAGTTAGACACAATAACAGAACACATGCAACACACATAGGAGATGCTGCTAAAAGCACCAGCCCTGGGGAACAGGGGGCATTGCACTGCAGGGCACTACAGGACCTCTTCTTTGTAAAGCCATTACCTTCAAGACCAGGATATGTAGTTGACTTTCCTAACACAGAGAAACAGACAAAGAGATTTAGATAAAATGAGGAAATAGAAGACGATGTCCCAAATGAAATAACAGAACAAAACAAAGGCAAGAAACCTAAGCAAAATGGATATAAATAATATGCCTATAGAGAATTTAAAGTATTGAGTGTAAAGATACTCACTAGCGGTAAGAGAAGAGTGGAGGACATCAGAAAGAACATTAACAAACAGATAAAAAAGAACCGATCAGATATTAAGAACAGAATAAATGAAATTAAAAATACACTTGATGGAATAGATAATAGGCAAGAGGAATCAGAGGAACAAAAAATGACCTAGAAGACAGAGTAATGGAAAGTAATCAGGCTGAACAGGTGAGAGAACAAATATGCAAAACAAAAGTAGACTTAAGGAACTCAGTGACTTCATCAATGTTAATTCATACATAATGTTCATGCACAATGTTAATTCAACATTATAGGGATCCCAGAAGAGAGAAAAGGGAGACAGAAAATTTATTTGAAGAAATAGTTGAAAACTTCCCTAATCTGGGGAAGGAAACAAATATCCATATCTAGGAGACACAGAGACCTAAATGTGAGACCTGAAACTATAACAATTCTTTTTTTTTTAATTTTTTTTTAACATTTATTTATTTTTGAGACAGAGAGAGAGCATGAACAGGGGAGAGTCAGAGAGAGAGGGAGACACAGAATCTGAAACAGGCTCCAGGCTCTGAGCTGTCAGCACAGAGCCCGGCGTGGGGCTCCAACTCATGGACCGCGAGATCATGACCTCAGCCGAAGCCGGACGCTTAACCGACTGAGCCACCCAGGCGCCCCCTGAAACTATAAAAATTCTAGAAGAAAGCACAGGCAGTAATGTCTCTTACATCATCAATAACAATTTTCTAGATGTCTCCTGAGGCAGGAAAATAAATGCAGAATTAAACTATTGGGACTATATCAAATGAAAGGCTTCTGTATAGTGAAGGAAAAAAAAAAAGCTAAGGAAAACTTGCTGAATAGAAGTTATTTGCCAATGACATGTCCAATAAAGTATTGGTATCCAAAATTTTTAAAAGACTCATACACATCAACAACCATAAAACAAATAATTTGATTAAAAATGGGCAGAACACACTGTTATTCAACATAGTATTGGAAGTCTTAGCCTCTGCAATCAGACAACACAAAGAAATAAAAGGCATCCAAATCGGCCAGGAGGAGGTCAAACTTTCATTCTTTGCAGATGACATGATATTCTATATGGAAAACCCAAAAGATTCCACCAAAAATTGCTAGAACTGATTCATGAATTCAGCAAAGTTGCAGGATATAAAATCAATGCACAGAAATCGGTTGCATTCCTATACACCAACAATGAAGTGACAGAGAAATCAAGGAATCGATCCCATTAACAGTTGCACAAAAAACCATAAAATACCTAGGAATAAATCTAACCAAAGAGGTGAAAAATCTATACACTGAAAACTATAGAAAGCTTATGAAAGAAATTGAAGAAGACACAAAGAAATGGAAAAATATTCCATGCTCCTGGATAGGAAGAACAAATATTGTTAAAATGTCGATACTACCCAAAGCAATCTATGTATTCAACATAATCCCTATCAAAGTAACACCAGCATTCTTCACAGAGCTATAACAAATAATCTGAAAATTTGTATGGAACCAGAAAAGACCCCGAATAGCCAAAGTGATCTTGAAAAAGAAAACCAAAGCAGGAGGCATCACAATCCCAGACTTCAAGTTATACTACAAATCTGTAATAATCAAGACAGTATGGTACTGGCACAAGAACAGACACTCAGATCAATGGAATAGAATAGAGAACCCAGAAATGGACCCACAAACGTATGGGCAACTAATCTTTGACAAAGCAGGAAAGAATCTCCAATGGAGTGAAGACAGTCTCTTCAGCAAGTGGTGCTGGGAACACTGGACAGCAACATGCAGAAGAATGAGCCTGGACCACTTTCTTACACCATGCACAAAAATAAACTCAAAGTGGATGAAAAGACCTCACTGTAAGACAGGAAGCCATCAAAATCCTTGTGGAGAAAGCAGGAAAAAACCTCTTTGATCTTGCTGGCAGCAATTTCTTACTCAACACATCTCCAGAGGCAAGGGAAACAAAAGCAAAAATGAACTAATGGAACCTCATCAAGATAAAAAGCTTCTGCTCAGCGAAGGAAACAATCAGCAAAACTGAAAAGCCGCCAACAGAATGGGAAAAGATATTTGCAAATGACATATCAGATAAAGGGTTAGTATCCAAAATCTACAAAGAATTTATCAAACTCAACAGCCAAAAACCAAATAATCCAGTGAAGAAATGGGCAAAAGACATGAATAGACACTTCTCCAAAGAAGACATCCAGATGGCCAACTGACACATGAAAAAATGCTCAACATCACTTATCATCAGGGAAACACAAATCAAAACCACAATGAGATACCACCTTACACCTGTCATAATGGCTAACATTAACAACTCAGGCAACAACAGATGTTGGCGAGGATGCGGAGAAAGAGGATCTCTTTTGCATTGTTGGTGGGAATGCAAGCTGGTGCAGCCACTCTGGAAAACATTATGGAGGTTTCTCAAAAAAACTGAAGATAGAACTACCCTACGACCCAGCAATTGCACTGCTAGGCATTTATCCAAGGGATACAGGTGTGCTGTTTCGAAGGGACACATGCACCCCCATGTTTATAGCAGCACTATCAACAATAGCCAAAGTATGGGAAGAGCCCAAATGTCCATCGATGGATGAATGGATAAAGAAGAGGTGGTATATCTATACAATGGAGTATTATTTGGCAATCAAAAAGAATGAAGTCTTGCCATTTGCAACTATGTGGATGGAACTGGAGGGTATTAGGCTAAGTGAAATTAGGGAGAGAAAGACAAAAATCACGTGACTTCACTCATATGAGGACTTTGAGACAAAGCAGATGAACACCAGGGAAGGGAAGCAAGTATAATATAAAAACAGGGAGGGAGACAAAACAAAAGAGACTCATAAATATGGAGAACAGACTGAGGGTTGCTGGAGGGGGGATGGGCTAAATTGATAAGGGGCATTAAGGAATCTACTCCTGAAATCATTGCTTCACTATATACTAATTTGGATGTAAATTTTAAAAAATAAAAAATAGAGTTAAAAAACAAAAACAAAAAAATGGGCAGAACATGAACAGACATTTCTCCAGAGAAGACATACAGTTGGCCATGAGATACATGAAAAGATGCTGCACATCACTCATCATCAGGGAAATCCAAATCAAAACTACAGTGAGATGTCATCTCATACCTGTCAGAATGGCTAAAATCAAAAGCACAAGAAACAACAAATGTTGACAAGGATGTGGAGAAAGGGGAACCCTCATACACGGTTGGTGAGAATGCAGACTGGTGCAGTCACTGTGGAAAACAGCATGGAGTTTTCTCAAACAATTAAAACTATGTTCCAGTAATTGTACTACTGTGTATTTATCCCCAAAATACAAAAACACTAATTCAAATGGATAAATTTACCCCTATGTTTATTGCAGCATTATTTACAAGAGCCAAACAATGGAAGCAGCCCAATATCCATTGACAGATGAATGGATAAAGAAGTGATATATATATTAAAAGGGTGGGGCGCCTGGGTGGCGCAGTCGGTTAAGCGTCTGACTTCAGCCAGGTCACGATCTAGCGGTCCGTGAGTTCGAGCCCCGCATCAGGCTCTGGGCTGATGGCTCAGAGCCTGGAGCCTGTTTCCGATTCTGTGTCTCCCTCTCTCTCTGCCGCTCATCCGTTCATGCTCTGTCTCTCTCTGTCCCAAAAAATAAATAAACGTTGAAAAAAATTTAAAAAAAATAAAAGGGTTATTATTCAGCCATAAAGAAGAATGAAATGTTGCCATTCACAACAACAGGGATGGAGCTAGTGAGTATAAAGCTAAGTGAAATAAGTCAGAGAAAGACAAATATTATATGGTTTCACTCATATGTGGAATTCAAGAAACAAAAAAATGAGCAAAGGTAAAAAGAGAGAAAGAGAAACAAAAACTAAGAATCAGACTCTTAACCATAAAGAACAAAAGTGATGGTTAACAGAGGGGTGGTGGATGGGGGGATGGGTGAAATAGGTGATGGGGTTTAAAGAGTACATTAATCATCATGGGCACTAAACAATGCACGGAATTGTTGAATCACTATATGGTACACCTGAAACTAATATAACACTGTATGTTAATTATACTGGAATTATAACTAAAAGCTTAATAAAAAATATCTATAAGAGAATATATTTTTAGGTAAAATTAGACTTCAGAAAAAAGTAAGAGATTTCGAGGTACTTTTTCCTGCAAGGAACAGGACAGAACATGAAAATGAACAGAAAAGGGATATTTGTTTTTAATGTCAAGTAAATATGTCCTTTAAAAAAATATGCATAGCTTATTTGATCAAAACCTAGAACATTTCATTTACTTTTCCACCAGGTCTTTCACTAAGATGGAAGTTTCACTGTCATCATGATAGGTCTGTTATTTCCTACTCTACGTACATTGGAAATAAATCTATCCATATCAAAATCCATTCCTTCCATTTTAATGTCTTTGAAGTGTTTATTAGTATCTCAGAAATTGATATGCCATATCTTCAATTTGTATTAGAATTCAGTGAGAACTCCATCACTTGACTTTGAAGTAGACTCTTATTTTTCAAACACTGACTCTCAAGCTATCCATCCGGCAAGTCTATAGTGAACCACTGCTACCTTGATTTTTCCTCTGAATCATTTTTTGACTCCCTGTTCTAGGTCTCGCTCTACACACATGTGTGCATACACAATATCCTAAGTGATATAATACTTAAGAATCCTCTCAATCCTCTCTAATTTCTTTAAATCATTCATTAAAAATCAAATAAATCTCTGACACTCCCTGGTAGTACTCAATGTGTGCACTTCATACCACACAACCATCTTCTAAAGTCCTCAACAGAGTCACAGCAGTCCACTGGTTTCATCAAGTCAGAGTATTAAAAAAATTTTTTTAATGTTTATTTATTTTTGAGAGAGAGAGAGAGCAAGCGCGACACAGAATCTGAAGCAGGCTCCAGGCTCTGAGATCATGACCCAAGTCAGACACTTAACTGAATGAGCCACCCAGGCGCCCCATGTCAGAATATTTTTAAAGAACTATACACATGAAACAAGGCATTTTGTAGTGCTTTCAGTACAGCCAATGGGTACCGAGAGCTGACTCCTGAGGACCAAGAGGATTTATGTGCCATGTCTTTATGAAGGGGCAGAACTGGTCCAACCAGTCAAGCACTACCATGGTTGCCTTAGAAGTGGAACTCTATATCTAGGAACTTCCTTAGAGTCTTTTAAAAGAGGCACAGGGACTCTTTCAGATAGAGCTAGTATTTTCTACTTGCCACAAGGAGGTCATCAAAGGCCAGACAGAATTAGCTAAAGACAGTAACAATTAACAGAAGGTTCAGACACCAGACTCCTCTGCTCTAAGGCGGTAGAGTGGGAAGAAGAGTAAAGGGCAGAACAGGCTAGCTTGCACAAACCAAGGCAGACAAGTAGGTATGGGGCAGATGATCAGACTCTTAATCACAATATCATAAACACTTTATAAACTCTGGGTTATATGCCAAATATAATGCATTAGTATTTAAATATGTACTATTTAGCATTCCTCTAGATACTTAATTTGATATAGATAAATTAAATGGTTCAAATGGTTTCCTGGAATTGGGATATCAAAACAAAGCACTAGCTTTTGAGCTTTCTCTATCAAGAATTGGGCATATTCCTAGAATATAGTCCTATAGTCATAGTCAATACACTTCCTACCCAACCCTTCAGGCATTTACAGAAGGATTCTTTTTTTTTTTTTATGTTTATTTTATTTTTGAGACAGAGAGAGACAGAGCATGAATGGGGGAGGGGCAGAGAGAGAGGGAGACACAGAATGGGAAGCAGGCTCCAGGCTCTGAGCCATCAGCCCAGAGCCCGACGCGGGGCTCGAACTCACGAACCGTGAGATCGTGACCTGAGCTGAAGTCGGACGCTCAACCGACTGAGCCACCCAGGCGCCCCCAGAAGGATTCTTTTTGTGAAAACACACATACACACAACCCAACAGTAGGTTAGTCCGCTTTAGAAATGAAGGAATAGAGGAAAAGACAAAAATGAAGGGAGGTAAAGAGGGAAAACGAAAGGAGCAATAGAACATAAGTTGATGGCGATATGGATTGTAAGAGAAAGAAATGGAGTTATCTAAATGTCTGCATGTAGTTTAGTTTGCCAAGGTAAAATCCCAATTAAGAAAATTGACAGGGTTGATATAAATAGTAACTGACTCCAAAACTACAAAAGTTTCTTTATGCCATTACTTCTGTTGTGAATATTAGAAGTCTCTAATCTCCTGTTGAAGTTAAACTTCATTTGCCATCCCCTAAATGCAGAGAAATTGCTTCTGTTCCCAGACCATTATGGATTAGATCACATAAGCACATTTTATATCCAATACTGATGATCAAGCCATTGTAGTAAAAGAATCTATCAGCTCTAAAGTCAGAAATAATGCTAAAATATAAAGCCCAGCTATAAATATGGTAAACATCAAAATAGGAGAAAACTTTTTGTTGAAAAAACATTTGAAAAAGAATATAGCAGTCCACTTTTGGTTAGACATATGTGTTACACAAAGCAGCTGTTTTTTATGGAACACTTCATTTCTACCAATGCTATCTTCCTAATCCAGCTCATCTGTGGATATTAAGTGCCTAAAACTTGCTTTATTTCCTCAGTATTTCACAGTCTTCCTTTAATTTAACAATGTCTATGGTATGTTTCGGAAAAAATAACTTCACAAGGCTCAAATTTTATGATTGCTGAGTTTTTCCCCTGGGATAACTAATCAATTGTTTAACTTTTATCAGAAGTGGTAATGACAAAGTTGTTATGTTCCACCGTTAAAATTATCAAAAAAGGAAGAAAAATTAACAGCTCAAAGTTCAACTAAGCTTTGGTGAATTTCTCTTGAAAGCAACATCTATTACTTTTATTGATAAATAATGTGTTCTACATGTAAATGCTATATAATCCATTTCCATGCCTCACTTGATTCAAGTGCTCAACTCCCTAATTAGGCATCTGTTAGACAATGAAACTTTGTTTTCCTGCACATAATATCGGTCTCTTCACTAATGTAGCTTGAATAATAACAGCTTCTTTCTCAAGAGATTAATTTGATGACTAAAGTGTCAGGAACAAAGATTCAACATTTACATTATATTAATTGATAGGGTGTGAATATTGTTATTCCACAAAGCCACATATTTTTAAATAATAGAAACCAAAACTCGACAATTTTCAACACAGGAAATACTGCATTAGCAACATCAATGACATATGAATATGGTTTCCATGACTGTTTCATATGCTATTATTTTCAAATAGACCAATGACACACCATTCTTCTGTACTTCGTAAGTATGGATATACGTAGCCAGCATTTTCATCTGTATTCTTAGAAGAGGACATCTTCTCCAATGGAAAATTCACAACGTACAAAAATAGTTGTTGATACTTGGTCATTAGTTTTACAAAAGAAAGTTGCGTTCAAGGAAAACTACCAAATGAAAAGTGCAGAGTTATAAATCATGTGGAACTCTTGGATGTCATGGCAGTGAGTTAGGACAAGAAGCAGAATGCAGGCAACAATCAATCCTATTCACTTATTGTTAATAGTGTAAAGAGAGGCAAAAGTAGATGCCAGCTCCCCATTGTCCCGTTTCTCCACACAGAACAGCAAGGCAAGGGTTAGATACATGAGTGCAGTCGGGCCATTGTCTAACAGACAAGGAGCCCCAGACAGAAGCCCCTGACTTTTTGTGGTCCTGAGGGGCTTGGGGAAAAGTAAAGGGAATGGTCGAGAGTGATCAAGTACTGAGCCAGGTTGGAGAAAAGTGACTTCGTCAAGGTCCCCTACATAGAAGGTCTTAGCAGAGATGCCTGAAAAGTGCCTCTGCCGGTTCCCCTGATAAAGAGGCTTCCTTATGGAGCTGCCTAGGGTAGGGATACAGATATGTGCATGGGCATGGCTAGCCTGAGGGCCTTCAGTCCCTAACTGCAACTCCCTCCAGAACACTAATGCACAGGCTGTGCACCAAGTCTAGTCTGAGGGTAGCTTTCCCCACGGGGCCTGCACAGCAATGCCCGTGGAATTGCCTATGGTCAGGCCTGAAAGGTCATGTAGGGAATTCTGGCCTGGAGCCAAGCTGGATTCTCAAACCGATAGTGTCAGATTCAACAAATATGTCCTATACTTCTGAAGACCTGTAGCCTTCGCAAATGGCATGGGAGAAATTGTTTGTGCTGCTTTTCATCATTGATATTAAAGTGCAATGCTCAATTCAAATATTCTACTCTATAAGAATGCCTTTCCCTTTATATACTGTTGAATTTGGTAGAAGTAGAATAAAGTGTTACGTAGCTCTAATTTCAGTGTTCATAGGATGCCGGACCTCAGATGCTATGGGATGTGACATTTCTAATGTAGATGAAATCCGATCTCAGCCCATAAATGACCGTTTCTTAGGTTGGAATATTTTACAGGAATAGGTACAGCTTCTCTGAAAGAAAAGCAATATTTTTTAAAGATGTAGCATGGGGAAGCAAAAAATATTGGCTACAATGATGCAGTTATCCATGATAATGGGGAAATAATGAGAAAAGAAGAATTATTGAGGAGCTGGAAACCTTGGAAATTAATAGCTAAATAGTTATTCATTAAAGCGAACTGTATATGAAATGTAATAAAGATGAAAATTTTACTGAAGTAATTTTCTCTTCATTATGGAAACGTTTCTGACAATATTGAAGAGCAATGTAAAGGCAAAAACAATCCTGTTTTGTTTTAAAGAATTGTTTGAAAAAGTAATGGATAAATAGAGAAATTATACTAGCTGCAAATCCAAAGACTTATTTCCTTACCAAGGAATCACAGCATTTAATCAAATACAACTTCCATCTCATTTTTAAATTAGTTTTTTTAAGGCAAAAAGAAATATGTGAATTATATAGAATGGTAGGACAAAAAATAAAAAGGGAATTTAACTTAGTTATATTATAAATAATATGTTTTTAATACATATTTATAGCGGGGTGCCTGGGTGGCTCAGTCGGTTAAGCATCCAACTTTGGCTCAGGTCATGATCTCAGGGTTTGTGAGTTTGAGCCCCGCATGGGGCTCTGTGCCGACAGCTCAGAGCCTGGAACTTGTTTCGGATTCTGTGTCTCCCTCTCTCTCTGCCCCTCCCCCCACTCATGCTCTGTCTCTGTCAAAAATAAAATAAACATTAAAAAAATTAATACATATTTATAGTATCTACTATAGATATGTACATTATGAATGTTATAGATTATAAATTATATATCCTACACATTTACATAGGTCCTAATCTTTGAAAAGTATCATTTATCAAGTTTTTAAACATTTTTTTAATCTTTATTTTTGAGAGAGAAAGAGTGACAGCAAAGGAGGGGTAGAGAGAGAGGGAGACAGAGGATCTGAAATGGGCTCTGCGCTGACAGCAGAGAGCCTGATATGGGGCTGGAACTCAAATTATGGGATCATGACCTGAACCAAAGTCTGATGCTTTAATGGAGTGAGCCATCCAGGTGCTCCTATTTATCATTTTTTAATTGAACAATTATTTTGCGTCCTAAGTTTTTATTAGTTTTAAGTCATTGTTTCTTCTGACTTCAGATATGAATAGAATCTGAGCAAAGAAATGAAAGTAATAACCACAAAAATATACACATGCAAAACATCACACGAGAGCATGTGATACACATTATCTTACAGTTCCTTTCACAAAATCGCATGACTTATTGAGAGGATCTAGAACCTAGAAAGTAGGTATGTCTAAGTGCTATTTCCCACTTATCACTGGTGTGCCACCTGGCTTGTGAGTGACATAAGACACTGATGAACAATCACGACAAACTTTCCAACCTAATGGATCTACTGTGAGTAGCACAAGAATAAAAAATACAAATGACTTGGGAATTACGTAAGAATGTTTAATCTAATCTTTAAAATAATAACACACTTTGCAGAAAACTGAGCCATCAAAACAATATGTTTCCTAATTAGAGCTGAAAAATCATAATATTATACACAAAACAATATAAACAGAATTCAAATATCCTTGTGCTGTTACAGGTTACATTTCTTTACATTTCTCTTCTCCAAGAAATGTGATGGTGCTGTGTAAGATCATCAACATTCATATCCTTAAATAAGTTCCTTCACACTTTATTTATCAAGTAGTTTTATTACTTACGGTCCTGTGATTTCAACAATCATAAATATTACAAAAAAGTGTAACAATAATTTAATGTCATATAGAATCGAATGTTTTTCTTTCAAATATATGTTCCTACATGATCATTTAAATTACAATGAACACATAAAATTAGAGTTGTGTTCAATAAAACTAAATAAATATTGTCTTATCAAACTCAATATGGATGCTCAAAGACTTTATATATAACAAACCAAATCACATTTTTGTCCTGATTCCTGTATCTATTGCAGTTAAACATCAATCATGTTAAAATGTAATGGACATTGCTGAAAACTTTCTTGTTGTTTTTTCTGCTAGCACATTTTTGGTTTCCTAAACAGGCAAACAGCATAGTGAATTGCATGGATCTTCTTAATGCTAAATCAAAGACCATTTCTTTTCAGTACCAAATCATTTTTGACATTTGAGTTGGAAACTCCAGATAAGCCAGCAGAGTTCCAAAAATAATTGATAAAGCAAAATTCGATTAGTCAGATGTATCTCAGCTACTTCTTCCTTGCAGCTTAATCAAATTTGTGAAACTTTTTAATTTTGGGTGAGTCATAATGCTACAAAATACTTTAAGAATACAAAGACTGAATCGGGATTCTGATACGTTTAGTAGTTTTACTTTTACAAAATAGTGTGACTAATTGAGCTACTTTGCTAAGACTATACCTATTTCTGCTTCATCTATTCTGTGTCCTAAAAGCATGAGAAGCCCTGTGCTAAAGAAAAAAAAAAAAAAAGGATTCAGTAGTCAAATGATAATACCATCATGTCTTTATATTTTTGTCTTTTCTGGAGATTTTCACTTTGACCCAAAAGTACATAGATGATTACAAGTTGATCTCCGATTATGTAGATTTAAGTAACATATATTTGTATATGCCTTCAGTATAGCTATGGTCAATCTTCTTCTGTTATCCTGACATAGAATTCCAGGCTTAAAAATTTATGCAGAGTAATTCTAGCTTTGGTTGTATGGTGAAATAGATAATATGTCTTCAATTCCTAACCCTGACCTTTAAAAACTAACCCTGCTAGAAATACGGGATGAAGTTTAAGAAGCATTCTTACAGGGGAAAACGGAAGTCACCAAGCAAAATAGGCAAAACACAACTTCTGTGTAGATTACAAGAAAATGAGTTGGCACCGGGGCTGTGGAGACGTCTTATTGTTCATTGTAACCTAAACAAAGATTTAGTACTGAGATTCCCAGGTAGAGCTGAGACCCTCAGGTACTCCATTCTGAGGTTGCCCAGAGAAAATCGGCCTAGTTGCATGTGGGGATGATGAGGAAGATAGTGTGCCTATCTAGATTCTGACTGGAGAAACAGATCTTATAATTCAAAGCAATGGATCTTCATCCACTGATTTTTTTGGTTCAGTTTGTATTAACCAAATGGTTTTGGAAACCCTACAGTAAGAAACCTGAAACAGGCATTGGCTCAAAAGACAGAGCTAGGCTTGGGAAACTAGGAAGAAGCAAATGGTAAAATCTCTCCAATCATACAGGATCCCTATAAATAAAACCCTGGGAAGGTGAGCTCACAATTCAAAGTTTCAAAGCACTCAAACAAAAATGTCCCCTAGAAGAGAGTCATAGCTGTGACAAACTGTAAGACTAGAACCTCAGAACATTAGCTAATAAAGTCAACTGTGGACATGAAAATGGGTGTTTAAAATAATTAAAAACAATATAAAATTGAAACTATAAGAAATAAAAAGCAAAATTAAATAAGAATGGGAATAGTCGAAAAACAACTAAATATAAATTTCAGAAATGAAAAATTAGCATTGGAATTAACATTTTAACAAGTCAAATTATCAGAAACAGGTGAATAGAAGATTTGTGACCTGGAAGCTGGATAATAACAATACCTATTGAGTGCTTAGCCTACAAAAAAAGTAATTTGTATACTATTTTTTTAATGTTCTTTGTTATTAATTTTATTACTGCGAGAATATTCATTATTATATTCGGGCTGCCTGGGATTTGTTAGTGACAAGCAGACTGGTTCTGTCATCCGTGCCATCAACCAGTCTGCTGTTTTGCCTCTGAGGAAATTATTCAGAATTTAGCGTAGAGTAATAACTAGATTATCGATATGGAGATTATAAAATGTGGAGGATGAAATGTAAAGGATATGTGTCTCTAATATGTGTCGAATATGTGTCTCTAATCACTCTACCTTAACACTCTTCGGAGATGCACACACTACTGGATTTCTCTAGCTTCTTCACTGGCTACGGCGTCTAGTGCATTCATGCTTGTTCTTCCCCGTCTCTAATGTCGGAACATTGGACCACCCGAGGATCAGTCGCCACCTACTTCTCTCCTCTGTGGATTACTCAACTCACTTGATCTCATATGGTCCCATAGTTTTAAATCCTTAAATACCTCCATGCTGATAATTCCCAATTGCTCTTCTATGTATATATAGATCATATATACAACTGCCGATATGGTAACCCAAATTAGTATTCCAGAACCCTCCCCCTTTACCACCAGTCTGGCTCTGACAATATTCCCTAACTTAGTCTCTTCCTGTTCTCTAAGCCATCTAAATTATCAAAAAATCCTGTTAGCTCAAGCATCTAACCACTGCTTACCCCCTGCACCAACCACCCTGGTCCAAGCTACCATTATCATTATCCCAGATAATTGCAACAGTCTCCTAACTTGATCCCCTGCTCTGTCCTTGATTCCCTTCAGTCTATTCTGAATACAGACATTTGTATGATCCTACTGAAATGTAAGTCAAATGATGCTACATGTTTGCTCAAAGCTGCTTAACTCACCCAGAGAAATAAAAGCTTATAAGGCTGTAAATAATTAGACTATTGTCAGCAGTCAGTCTCATAATTTCCCACTGATCCCTTTTTTCACTGCACTTCAGTCACATAGGCCTCTAAGTATTCGAGGCATGCTCCTACTTCAGCATATTTGCACAGGTTCTGTCTGCATGGAAAATTCTTCCTTACGTACCACATGGCTGGCGTCTGTCTTTACCTCCTTTTTTGTTCACTTAAATATTACCTTTCCTCACCATCTATGTGAAATTACAACCCTTAATAACTCATTCCCTATACCTGCTTTGGTTTTATCTTTAGTACTTCCTATTATACATAAAATATGTTCCTTTATGTTTTTTTTTTTTTAGTCTATACCTCCTGAAAGGTAAACCCCACACATCACGACCAAATCCCTAAAGCCCAAAGAGGACGTGGGCTAAAGCAGATCCTGAAGACATAAATAAGTTGCAGGACCAGAAAGCTTGCACTCACAGTGCACACATTCACCCTGTCTTATTGCCATTTCTTTTTTCAACTCTTATCTATGGCCTCATAGAGAGTTCCTATGACTAGGCGACTAAGAAAAGAATTGTACCTGTCATCTAGATGGCTCTGTGTGATATGATACTACCAACTAAAATGGAAGTCCATAGCATTAAAACCTTCCTTAGAGGGTCAGTGGGAAAAGAAATCTTTGGAGTATGTAGAATTTTGAGTAGTGTGCCTTGTAGTCTTTACTGATCTAGACTGATTTATGGATGATGAAAAATGGTTGAATGGTGAGGAATTTAGATACAATATGATTAGTAGATTAGATAAAAAGCAGGAAAAGGTTGCAAGCCTCTGACTATGGGCTCTTTAGTTCTAGCAGATTCTTCCCACCACATAGGTTACACTGACCAAAATTTGTATGCACCTCTGTGAGGATCTGGGAAGAAATTGGGGAGCAGCTTCCGGTCATGTTGATTCTTTTCTCATAAACACTTTTCATGGCTTCTACTGGGTGTAATAACAACTACCTTGAACCCACCTGAGGTACTTTCTCATAACTTATGTAATCTAGTTGGCCCCCAAAGGTTTGGCATAGCTTTCTTTGAGTGCTTTATGTTGGAAGCATTTCAGAATTAAAATATATAAGTATTTATAAATGGAAATGAAAACTTATGATAATATTTCAAAAGTGGTACAGAGTTTCAAAGTAGATGAGCTCCAGACAAAATAGTTATGAGAGTTATTTCACTCTCATTTATATATTCTAAATCTGTTCATCTCGAAGATCTTCAGTAACTTTTACTTTACTGTTCTTTACCCCACTCCACCATCACATCCTATCTAGATTGCCCCTCACTTCTAAGTTTCTTCCATAACTTTTGTTTTTCCTCTCTGAGTCAAAACTCTTATTTCCTAATATTTAACATTCTTACTTTGAAGTCTTTACACTTAAATCTTCAAACTATATAAGAGATTCCTATTCTGATTCCTCCTAATTTCTGGGAGTTGTGACAGCTTGCTATTGATCCTAATGGATTATTCTCTCCCAAATTCTATTTTCCAAAGTAAGAGATCTCTTTTCATCAGACATCCAGGAGAGAAGAATAAGATCAACTTTGGTCAAGGGAAAGCCGGAAGTAATTTGCAATTCTTGCCCTTATTTTTTCCTTCTGTCTCTTCCAACTCCTGTCTCTCTATTACATTTTACTTTGCTTATCACAAGGAAAAGCTTCTCTCACTTGTAAGTATTTTTATAAAGTTAGTAATTATATTATTTATTTTTCTTTGTATATAACATGGTTATTTCTTGCTCAGATATAAAGAGCCTCTGATTTTTCATAGTCTTATTTCTTTGGTCTATACTGGTGTGGATAATTTCAATTTGACTAAATTGTTGTCCAAGAATATTAAATTTCATAACAGGAAAGACTTGTTATAAAAATTTATAATTAGCTTATTTAGATACTAATACTTAAATAAAACCACGAGTAAAAGACAAGCTAATTTTGATTTAAAAATAAAGCAAGTTACAAAGGAAACCATTAATTCAAAAAGATATATGCACCGTTATGTTTATTGTAGCATTATTTACAATAACCAACTTATATAAGCAAAATAAGTGTCCATCCATAGATGAATGGATACAGAAAATGTGTATTATATATATATACTATATATATATATATATATATATATATATATATATAGTATATATATATATAAAATAGCAACAAAAAACAATGAGATGTTTCTAACCGCAACAAGGCAAGAAGGATGGACCTTGAGGGTATTATGCTAAGTAAAATAAATCAGGCAGAGAAAGACAAACACTATATTATTCTACTTTTGTGGAATCTAAAAAAAAAGCATTTAAAGAGCAGAAACAGACCTATAAATACAGAGAACAGCTGATGGTTGCTGGAAGGTGGGACAGATGAGCAAAATGGGTACAGGAGAGTGGGAGTTACTGGCTTCCAGTTAGGAAATGAAAAAGTCACGGGGATAAAAGCATAGGGAATGTAGTTAATGATATTGTAATAGTGTTGTATGGTGATACACATGATAGCTATGTTTGTGGTGAGCATAACATAACCTATAGAGTTGTCAGATAACTATGTTGTACAGCTGAAACTAATGTAACACAGTGTGTTTCAAGTATAATTCAATTAAAACATAAAATAAAAACTAAAAAGGGGTGCCTGGATGGCTCAATCAGTTGACTATTGATTTTGGCTCAGATCATGATCTTATGGATAGGGAGATTGGGCCCTGTGTCAGGCCCTGCATTGATAGCATGGAGCCTGCGTGCGATTCTCTGTCTTTCCTCTCTCTGCTCCTTCCCCTCTTATGCATGCACATATGTGTGGTGCCTCTCTCTCTCTCTCTCTCTCTCTCTCAAAAAACAAACATTTTTTTAATTAAAAAAAATAAGGCAAGAAATAAAATTCCACCAGTAGCTATGGCTAAACATTGACAATCCCTTGTCAAAATATGCAAGCATTTTTATGCCCCTATTTCAATCATGGATTTAAAAAAAAGAAAATGAGCAACACTTTACATTTGTGTAAGATGTTTATATTACCCCGGAAAAAAAAAACATGTAAAAATTAAATTAGTTACATTTTCCCAGCATTTTAATGTTTCGGGGGGGGGGGGGGGCGTCCTTGGAACTTCATATACTAAGCAGAACTTCACTTTGAAAGTATTTTCAAACTTTCCATTATGTAAGTTATTTTTATTTTGTAAAAACAGAAAATATTTCTGTAACTGAAATACTCATTCTATCTTTAGAAATCCTATATAAAAATGCTAAATGGTTAAGTGATAATGCCATGACTTCATTGATATTTTGTATCATTGAAGGACATTTAACCTGATTATCCAACTGGGTCTTTGAAATGTTTTGGAAGAAATACCTATTAAAGACTTATTTGTATGGTTAGACCTAGTGTACTAAAAGGTGACTCTGAAGAATAATTTACGATGAAAAGTAGCCATTCAAATGATCTTATTCTTATTATTGGGTGGCATATAGAGTCAAGGGGTTATTTCTTTTTAAAAGAAAAACTTTTTTAATGTTGATTCATTTTTGAGAGACAGAGAGAGACAGAGAATGAGTGGGGAAGGGTCAGAGAGAGGGAGACACAGAATCTGAAACAGGCTCCAGGCTCCGAGCTGTCAGCACAGAGCCCAACGCGGGGCTCGAACTCACGAACTGAGAGATCCTGACCTAAGCCCAAGTCTGCCGCTCAACCAACTGAGCCACCCAGGTGCCCCAGGAGCCAAATGGTTATTTCTGTTTTCGGTGCTTCCATCTGTGATCACTATGTGTATCTTAATAAGCAAAATGCTGGTTTTGGGTTCAAGATGGTAATATAAGAGGGGGCATATAAAAGAAGGTCCACATCGAAGCAGATAAAAGAGGCTTGGGCAAAATGTCACCATATACTTTGTCTCCAGCAAAACAATCCACATTTGAATGAGAATTCAAAACCTGCAGCTTCTCCCTGAGGAACAAAGGTTTTAAATCCAACATTGGGTACTGTAACTTTAAGACCTACACATGAGAGACAAGACCCCAAAACATCTAGCTTTGAAAACCCATGAAACTTGCATTCAGGAAACCAACACACCTATGACAAAGTGAGAAACTTCTTAAAGGGCTCACACACAAAGTCACTGCCAAGGGGCTCAGAGCAGAGGAAGGTGATTGAGAGGAATCCAGACTTTATGTGATATAGTCTCATTTGCTAAACATAAAGCATCAGCCTAAGTGGTAGTCATCTAATTTTACATGCATCTAGAGGCCTACTGGTTGATGGGCACTATATTTGCACTCTCATTCTGTCCTCAGCCAGTCAATACTTTTTTCTTCCACCACTCTGTGGCATCACCTACACATTCTCCCTCTGCCTTATTGTAGCCAGTGTGTAATACCTCTTTTTGTTAAGTTTATTTATTTTTGAGAGAGAAAGAGAGGGGAGGGGGCAGAGAGAACCAGAGAGAAAGAATCCCAAACAGGCTCCACACAGTCAGGTGTAACCTGATGCAGGGCTCGAACTCACCAACTGCGAGATCATGATCTCTGCCGAAATCAAGAGTCAGACAGCTTAACTGAGCCACCCAGGCACCCCTTTTCATTGCTGTTTTTAAACTCTAGGCATTTTTCTTTTCTCCAGGCGCTACACGTTATGCACCCCCTCTGTCTTGCTTCAGATGGTGGGTTGAATATTCATCTTCCCCATCTGCCACATTCTAGAGCACCACTATCTCTGAGATGGAGACTTTTACATGCCTCTGGTTCCCTAGGCTTTTCAGCTACTGCCCAGAGGACACCCCTGGATTGCCTGGCTCTGGAGGCCATAAAGACTTGTGATCCTGAGTCACATGGGACTGAAGTAATTGAAGAGAAAGTTCCAGCACTGCACAGATAGCAGACTGAAACATACCTCTAGGCTTTCTGTGAAGGAAACTTATTTTTTTTGTAGACCTTTGGCCTAAGGGGCAGGTAGGTATGGCACATATTTAGGGGTCTGTGGAATGACCCTCAGGGAATGTAAGCTGATGGATGCCATCTTTGCAGTCTTCCTCGGCCTTGATATAGTTCCCTGGTATCTCACAGAAAGAAACATACACTTATCTTCAGCCCTGAATTTTTTTTTAAATTTTTTAAACGTCTTATTTATTTTTTAGAGAGAGAGAGAGACAGAGTGCGAGCAGGGGAGGGGCAGAATCAGAGGGAGACACAGAACCTGAAGCAGGCTCCAGGCTCTGAGCTGTCAGCCCAGAGTCCAACACAGGTCACAGACCTACAAACTGTGAGATCATGACCTGAGCCAAAGTCAGATGCTTAACCACCTGAGCTACCCAGGAACCCCTTGAGCCCTGAATTTTGTGAAAGCCATTCAAGAGATACCTACTGGTATCTCTTTGGTAGCCAGTGGGCTTATGCTTGCAGTCCAGCAGGACTCTACTGAATACATTAAAAGCTGCTGCCAGATTGTCTGGCTTCCAACAGCCTGAATCTAGGTGCTGAACTCAGACTTTTCCCTTTGGGACAATGACATGTCCTGGCACACCTTCATCTACTGATAGCCATAAAATATAAAACACACTGCTTTTACCATCTCCATGGTTTGAGAGACAATCAAGATCTAGGGCAGGGTTGAATGATAATGTTAATTTTCTACATGAGGCCACTCACTAAAGACTAGGAGAGATGGCTATTTTATCTAATGCAATTTTAAGAAGATTGGAATCATATCAACTATCTTTTCTGACCACAATGGTATGAGCCTAGAAATCAACGGGGAAGCTGGAAAATTTGCAAACATGTGCAAACTAAGCAAAACACTTCTGAACAACCAATGGGTTGAAAAAATCAAAAGGGAAATAACATATCTAAAATCAAATGAAAATGGAAACACAAAATAACAAGTCCTATGGGATGCTGCAAAAGCAATTCTGAGAGGAAGGTTTATAGCAATAAATGCATATATTACAAATTCAAAAGACCTTAGAAAACCCAACTTTACATCTCCAGAAACTGGAACACAAAACAAATTAAGCCCAAAGTTAGCAGAAGGACAGAAATAACAAAGATCACAACAGAGATAAATTAGAGACAAGAGAAACAATAGAAAGGATTAATAAAACTAAGATCTGGGGGCGCCTGGGTGGCGCAGTCGGTTGGGCGTCCGACTTCAGCCAGGTCACGATCTCGCGGTCTGTGAGTTCGAGCCCCGCGTCGGGCTCTGGGCTGATGGCTCGGAGCCTGGAGCCTGTTTCCGATTCTGTGTCTCCCTCTCTCTCTGCCCCTCCCCCGTGCATGCTCTGTCTCTCTCTGTCCCAAAAAATAAATAAACATTGAAAAAAAAATTAAAAAAAAAACCAAAAAACTAAGATCTGGTTTTTTGAAAAGATAACAAAATTGACAAATCTTTAGCTGCACTAAGAAAAAAAGAAGACTGAAATATATAACTAGAAATTAAAGAGGAAACATTACAACTGATATAAAAGAAATCTATAGGATCGTAAGACTCTACTACGAACAATTATACACCAGCAAATTAGATAATACAGAAGAAATACATAAATCCCTAAGACTGAGTCAGGAATAAATAGAAAATCTGAACATATCAATAATGGGTAAAGAGATGAAATCAGTAATCCAAATCCTCCCAACACAGAAGACCCCCACAAGACAGTTTCAGTGGTTAATTCTGTCAAACACTTAAGGATTTAATGCAAGTCTTTTTCAAACTCTTCCAAAAAATTACAAGAATAGAGAATACTTCCAAACTCATCTGAGATGACTATTACACTTATACCAAAGTCAGATAAAGACACTACAAGAAAACTATATACCATTACCTGTGATAAATTGAAGGTGCAAAAATTCTCAATAAAATATTAAAAAACCAAATTCAAGAGTGTATTAAAAGGATTATATGCCATGACCAAGTGAGCTATGTCCCTGGGATATAAGTATGGTTCAGCATATGCAATTGAATAAATGTAATGCATCACATTAATAAAATAAAATATAAAAATCACATAATTATCTTACTAGGTGCAAGACAAGCATGTAACAAAATGCATCTTTTCATGATAAAAACTTTCAACTAATTGGATATAGAAAAAATCACCTTAACATAATAAAGGCCATATACAACAAACTCACAGCTAACATTATATTCAATGATGAACTGTTAAAAGCTTTTCCTCTAAGATCAGGAAGACAAGGATGCCAGTTCTCATCACTCTTATTCAATGTAGTACTGGAAGTCCTAAATAAAACAATTAGGCAAGACCTAGAAATAAAAGTCATCCAAACAAGAAAGAAAGAAGTAAAATTATCATTATTTGAATATATTATTTCATATACAGAAAATCCCAAAGATACAAAAAAAACTGTTGCAAGTAATTAATAAACTCAATACTGTTGCAGGATATGAAATCAACATACAGAAGTCAGTTGTATTTCTATACACCAATAATGAAACATCTGAAAAGGAAATAAAGAGAATTATCCCATTCACAATGACATCAAAAACAGTAAGACATCTAGGAACATATTTAATCAAGGAAATGAAATATCTTTAAATGAAACCTACAAGACTGTGTTAAAAGGAATTGAAGAAGACACAAATGGGAAGACATCCAGTATTCATGAATAAGAATACTATTAGTTCTTAATGTAATATCTAATATTATATTAGAACTAATATTATTATAATGTCCATAATGCCCAAAGCCATCCACAGATTCAACACAATCCCTATCAAGATTCCAATAGTATCTTCACAGACATAGAGCAAACAATCCTAAAATCTGTATGGAACCATAAAAGACCCCCAACAGCCAAAGCAATCCCGTTAAAGAACAAAGCCAGAGGCATCATGTTCTTGAAGTTTCAAACGATATTACAAAGCTATAGTAATTAAAACAGTATAGTACTGGCATAAAAATAGACGCATAGACCAATGGAATAATAAATAACCCAGAATTAATCCCCTGTGTATACAATCAACTAATATTCTATAAGAGAGCCAAGAATACCCAATGGGAAAGGGATAATTGCTTCAATTGGTGCTAAGAAAACTGGATAAACACATTAACAACAGAATCAGACCCTTATCTTACACCAATCACAAATTAACTCAAAATGGATTAAAGAGTTAAACATGAGGCCTGATACCATAAAACTCCTAGAAGAAAACATAGGGAAGAAGCTCCTTGACATTGGTCTTGGTGATGAGTTTTGGATGTGATACCAAAAGCATAAGCAACAGAAGCAAAAATCAAGAAATGGGACTACATCAAACTTAAAAGCTTCTGTGCAGCAAAAGAAATAATGAAATGAGGAGACAATCAGATAAGGGGTTAATATCCAAAATATATTCAATTTATCAAAATATATTCACACAATTCAATAAACAAACAACCTGATTAAAAATAGGCAGAGAGGGGGGCACCTGAGTGGCTCAGTCTGTTGGTGCCCAACTCTTGATTTCGGTTCAGTTCATGATCCCAGGGTTGTGGGATCGAGCCCCGTGTTGGGCTCCATGCTGAACATGGAGGCTGCTTAACATTCTCTCTCTTTCTCCCTCAGCTCCTCTCCCCTATTTGTGTATTTTCTCTCTCTAAAGTAAAAAGAAAGAAAGAAAGAAAGAAAGAAAGAAAGAAAGAAAGAAAGAAAGAAAGAGGAAAAGGAAAATGGGCAGGGGAACTAAATAGAGAATTCTTTAAAGAAGACATTAAGGGGCGCCTGGGTGGCGCAGTCGGTTAAGCGTCCAACTTCAGCCAGGTCACGATCTCGCGGTCCGGGAGTTCGAGCCCCGCGTCGGGCTCTGGGCTGATGGCTCGGAGCCTGGAGCCTGTTTCCGATTCTGTGTCTCCCTCTCTCTCTGCCCCTCCCCCGTTCATGCTCTGTCTCTCTCTGTCCCAAAAATAAATTAAAAACGTTGAAAAAAAAATTAAAAAAAAAAAAGAAGACATTAAAATAGCCAACAGGTACATCAAAAGTGCTCAAAATCATTAATCATCAGGAAAATGCAAATCAAAACCACAATTAAATGTCACCACATTTAGCTAGATAGCTAGAAAGCTATCATCAGGAAGACAAGTGGTAACAAGTGATGAGAATATGATGAAAAGGAAACACCTTGGGAATGCAAGCTGGTGCAGCCACTCTGGAAAACAGTATGGAGTTTCCTCAAAAAGTTAAAAATAGAACTACCCTACGACCCAGCAATTGCACTACTAGGTATTTATCCACGGGACATAGGTGTGCTGTTTCAAAGCAACACATGCACCCCAGTGTTTATAGCAGCACTATCAACAATAGCTAAAGTATGAAAAGAGACCAAATTTCCATTGATGGATGAATGGATAAAGAAGATGTGGTGTGTGTATGTGTGTGTATATATATATATATATATACACACATATATATATATACACATATATACACATATATACACACATATATATACACATATATATATATATATATGCACACACATATATACATATACAATGGAATATTACTTGGCAATCAAAAAGAATGAAATCTTGCCATTTGCAACTACATGGATGGAACTGGAGGGTATTATGCTAAGTGAAAGTCAGAGAAAGACAAAAATCATATGACTTCACTCATATGAGGACTTTAAGAGACAAAACAGATGAACATAAGGGAAGGGAAACAAAAATAATACAAAAACAGGGAGGGGGACAAAGCATAAGTGACTCATAAGTATGGAGAACAAACAGAGGATTACTGATAGGGGTTGTGGGAGGGGGGATGGGCTAAATGGGTAAGGGGCATTAAGGAATCTACTCCTGAAATCATTGTTGCACTATATGCTAACTAACTTAGATGTAAATTAAAAAAAAATTAAGTATTACGTTGAAAAAAAATAAAATGACAGAAAAAAAATCAAAGTAAATAGCAGCAAGAAAAAAAAAAAGGAAACCCTTATACACTGTTTGTGAGAATGTAAGTTTGTCAGCCAATTGGAAGTTTCTCAAAAAAATTAAAAATAGATCTATCGTATGATCCTGCAATCCCTCTTCTGGGTATATGCCCAAAGGAAATGAAAGCAGGGTATCAAAGAGATGTATGCACTTTCATGTTTATTGCATTCTTCACAATGGCTAAGAAATGGAAACCACCTAAATGCCCATCAAATGATTAATGGATAACAAGATATGATGTATATATAATAGAATATTATTTAGCCATGAGAAGAACATAATAGTATTTGTTGCAACATGGATGGAATTTGAGGACATTATATTAAGTGAGGAAAAGACAAAATACTGTATAATGTGACTTATATGTATAATCTAAAAACAAACAAACAAACAAAAAACAACAAAAAAACCCCCAAACTCCTATAAACATAGTAAAATGGTGGTTACCAGGGGTTGGAAGGTGAGGGGACAGGAAACACACGTAAGAGTAAATAAGTCCTAGAGATCTAATGCAGAGTATAGTGAATATGGACAGCAATATTGTATTATAATCATCAGACTTGCTAGGGAACTAAATCTTAGTTATTCCAAACACTAAAACAAAACAATAATTTTGTAATATGATAGAAATGCTAAATGTCACTATGATGGCATTAGAGTAAATGTATCAAATTAACACTATATACCATTTATTTACACATTATATACCAAATATACTATTAAAAAAACACGTAATAAAGATATTTGTAGGTGCTATATGTGAGGGGAAAGAAGAAATTGATTTAATTTTCAAATAAAATAAGATCGAAGCAGGGGATTACTGCTTCTTTAGAAATTCAGTTTCAGGTTAACTTCCTTTTTCTGTCTGATGAAAAACCTGTCTTGCAGAAGTGCAAAGTTTATTAAATATTATAAAGATAATACACCAGCATAATTAATTTATGGCATAGTGTTAGAGTAACTCTACCAAGTTAATAAATTGGCAGTGTGCTTTATTAACTCTAGTACTAAGAGCTAAGACAAATTTTTTATTATACATCGGTGACCCTTAATTTTTGCAGAACCCTGTGTGGTAAGCACTATTGTTATCTCCACTTAACAGATGAGTAAAATAAGACAAAGTTTAAGTTATCTGTTCACAGTTACCAACTCAAAACTGTGATCCAGACCCAGGCAGTAAAGCTCCCTGAATCAAACTTTTAACCAGTATACTGATAGGTTCCCAAAGTG
The DNA here is from genome assembly GCF_016509475.1 of Prionailurus bengalensis. Lineage (NCBI taxonomy): Eukaryota > Metazoa > Chordata > Mammalia > Carnivora > Felidae > Prionailurus > Prionailurus bengalensis. The sequence goes on from NC_057344.1 coordinate 88,351,298, forward strand.
AGTTCTGCAGAACCCCAGGGTTTCCAGAGAATTTTCAGAGTACTCAAAATTATTTTCAAAATGCACTTTCAAAAAAAAAAATATATATATATATATATATATATTTTTTGACTCTGCTGTCTTTGAATTGATGATGCAAAAAGAAAAAAAAAAAAAAACACACAGGAAAAACTGGTACCCAACCATGAATCAAGGCAGTAGCGTCAGAGTGCTACTATTCATTATTACCATGCTTTTGCTAAAACTAATTTTTTAAAAGGCTAGTTTAAGATTTTCCTTAAATAAACAATTATTTTTAATGTCTACTTGTCAGTGTATATCATTTATACATATATTTATCTATATGACTAAATAGAAAATACATATTAAATAACTGTAAACATAATATTGTAGTTGCAATAAGCAACTCAAAGGATCAGTTGTTTGAGTTGCGAATGGAAATGGCTGCTTTTTTCATGAAATGCCATTTTTTTTAACCAAAAAACAACATTCCTACAGACTAAGGTTATCCAGACTTGGGGTATTTTGCAGCTATTTTCTCAAAAAAATGAATGCAGTAAACTTGTTACTTCAGGGAAAACTACTGGTAATACACAATTGTCAATAATAAAATTTGAACCTGAAAGTTCAAGCTAGAAGTTTAAAAAGTTTGTATCTACCACTATGAAATTCACAGTTTCTCAATATACACAGGTTTGTTTCATGAGATTAGCGATAGTATAAATTAATGTGGTTTTTTAAATATTCTCTACTGAAATACATTATCTTATGCAAGATCTGCCTAACTCAGTGAACCGGTATTTTACAAATGATTAATGCATAGTTTTACAAAATCATTCATGATAATCCAGCCATTCAAAGTGCAAAATAGATTAGTGGCTTCGGGTGGCTCAGTTCGTTCAGCCTCCGACTCGGTTTCAGCTCAGGACATGATCTCACAGTTTGTGGGTTCAAGCGCTGTGTCTGCACTATCAGTGAAGAACCTGGTTGGGATTCTCTCTCTCTCTCTCTCTCTCTCTCTCTCTCTCTCTCTGCCTTCCCCCCCCCCAAAAAATAAACATCTAATACAAAGAAAAGCAAAGTGCAAAATAGATCAAAGGGTTTTGATCTATTCATATTATTCATATACATTTCACCTTGCAAATGACCTTTAATAAGCTACCATTTGTTGAGTTTTGGTATACTATTAAAGAAAAAATATCCATAATTACCTGAAAAGGCTATTAAAATATTCTTTCATCTGTAAGTTTGTGTGAGGCCAGATTTTCTTCATGTACTTCAACCAAAAGCCATACAGATTGAATATGAAAGCAGATATGATAATCCAGCTCTCTTCAAGTGAGTCATCCATTAACAGACTTGAGAAAATGCTACTTTTGTCACTATTTTTTTAATAATATAGCTACTTCTCATAAAATGTTATTTATGTTAAATAGGTTTATTATTTAATTGAATTAACAAACATGGATTTAATTTTTTAATTTTTTTTTTTTTTACTTTGGGGGATCTTTTTAATTTAAACGAAACCATGCTTTACATTCCAGTGTCACAGTTTTGTGTCTGTGGGTTTTTATTTATTTTTTTTATTTCTTATATGATAAATATTTTCAGCTATATATAATGCACATTTTTTTAAAAGCACTTTGATGTCCTCAAGATTTTTAAAACGTTTAAAGGAATCCTTTGGGGCACCTGAGTGGCTCAGTTGGTTGAGCATCTGACTTCAGCTCAGGTCATGATCTCACAGCTCATGGGTTCAAGCCCCACATTGGGCTCTGTGCTGACAGCTTGGAACCTGGAGCCTGCTTCAGATTCTGTGTCTCCCTCTTTCTCTCTGCCCCTCCGCTGCTCACACTCTGTCTCCCTCTCCGCCGCCCCCCCTCTCAAAAATAAACATTAATTTTTTTTTAATTAAAAAATTTAAAAAAAAAGGGATCCTGAGACCTAACATTTTGAGAACTCTTTAGAATATATTATGCTGCTTAAGTATCTAAACATAGTATGGCAATTGTATATAAGGAATTATTTTTTAAGTTTATTTATTTTGAGAGAGAGAGAGAGGGAGAGAGAGAGAGAGAGAGAGAGAGAGAGAGAGAGAGAGAGAGAGATCGCAAGCAGGGGAAGGGCAGAGGGAAGGAGAGACAGAATTCCAAGCAGGCTCCATACCATCATGTAGAGCCCGATGCAGGGCTTGAACTCACATACGGCAAGATCATTACCTGAGCCAAGATCAAGAGTCAGATGCTTAATCAACTGCACCACCCAGTCACCCCTATAAGTGATTACTTCTAAAGTGCCTGACATAAGTATGGATGTATATGTATATATATTCCTATTATGTGTAGATTGCTTATTTGGACATATTCTCACCAAAGTTTGCACTTTTGAGAACTGTAACAGTTGAGAATTCCCAACCTCCAGAGGTAATTCCTTTCATTTTTAGAATGCTCTATAATGAGAAAGGTTTGGGTTCTTTTTAACCCAAGTCATTATTTTAAAATTCTTCAACCTAACACAGCTACCATTCTATTAATGTAGGCTAGCATTGTATTTGGCATATGGTTTGGTACATTATACCAATGTTGACTATTGCTTGAGATTGACATGGAGCTTACTAACAAAGCCATGTCTCCTGACTTCCTAGGTATTGCTGCTCAATCAAATTGCCATTTTCATCTATCCTATTTAGAACTAAATGTAACAGTTTATATTTACCCACTTTCAAGTCCATCCCAGTAGACTGATTGCTTTATTACACTAAATTCCTTTAGATTCTAGTTACTTCACTAATGACCACTTCCTCTCATTTGGAAATTTAAAAAAGGTATTCAATATTTTTTCATATTATTGGTTAAAATGTTTTGAAAAAAACTTCTCTATAAACTTCTCTGCATCACCCACATTTCTTTTACTATCCGCTAGGTTACATGATGAACCTCTATAAATGCCATACCAATTCCACATAACTGAACAGAGACAATTAGATTAGTCATAATGACAGTTATTAATGAACCCATTAGTGCTTATAGTGATTAATGGTTTAATTTTCTAAGCACACAAATTTAAAACATCTAATTCTAGAAACTTACCAAAGATCTATATAATCACAGCTGCTTATAATTTACAGAATCTATTCTTTTTATTGAAAACACAAGCTACATCTTGCCTTCTTTCTCTTCTCCATTATTTTGCAACACTGATGTAACTCCTTTAGTGACTTTATCTGAAACTTCTCTCAGCATCCTTCTACAAAATTCATCAGTTTTGTTGTCAAATAATGCCCAGATCAGATTCTTCCCATCTGGGAGACCTCTCTTCCTAATAAACAAAAGAGCTTTCCTTAAACCTGAGGGAAGGCCCAGCCAGCAAGAATGAAGTTATGCTAATCAAGACTTGCCCTCAAGTGCCAGTGCTGCCTCCTACTGGCTGAATAAAATGAAGGCTGGTTAGTTACTTCATTAAACAGTTTGCCCTAGTTACATTATTACATAATAATACCCCCCCCCATGGAGGGACTTGTATATTACATATTCAAGACATAATACATAACAAAATTTTCAATAAATCTTAGCTTTAATGGTTATTCAGTGCCCAGTTTCTAATTTTTACATTTCTCTATCTCTGTGCTGCTGTCTTTTATTGTTTCATGGCTCACATTCATTTTAACTTATCTACAGACTCACAAAATCAGATTTTCATAGGTTTGTTTGGTTTGTAGAGCTGCAGTGGGCATGGGTTTTTGTAACGAATGCCCTCCATTTTTCTTCAAGAGATTTTGTAATTTTCTTTTTATTTTTTTAACAGATTATAGTCTTGAATATTCTTTCAGAACATAAATATAGGAAAAGCAAAAAAAAAATCACATGTGATTGCTGTTAGTATTATTATGAAATGATTATTAATGAAATATAGAAAAATACTAACAGAAATTGAGAACTCAGTATTATATCAATGGCTTCAGTTATTTCTATTTAATTTTTAAAATTTTTACCCTCATTGCTAACGTACATTGCCTAAAATAAATAATAAGGTAAAAGGGTTTACATTCTTAGGAGCCAAGGATGAAAGATATTTTTGCATTGCCTATTATACCTGTTTTATTCTCGGGACTGAATATATGATTTAAATATTTACAGTGATGCCTTGAGGAGTATCTTACCTATGTGAATAATGTGCTTACACATGGTTATACAATTCAGAATTAGACGATGCATTCCCTCCATGACCCTGTACATATTTCATGAAGCTGCTGTTAGTACATTTGCCTTTGTACTTTGTGTTTGAAGACTGCATCATAATTCTTATATGCATAATTTGTTATTTCTATCAGTTCTTAATATCATTAGTTTCCACATTTGCAATCAGAGTGACCAAAGCATAAAATAGATTGTTGTCCACATTAAATAACAATGTTGTCCATTAAATACCACAAAACTCTCTGTTTCCTTGTTTACATTATAGTAACAATGCCATTTTATGAATTTTCTTTTCAACAGTATGGAGCTAGAGCGTGTTCTTTTTTTGAAGAGAAGACATGTGACATTTATGTTTTCATATTCTATATGTTTACTACAGTAAATAAAATACACGAATCAATAAAAAAAAGTGAAAATTCAGGTTGACACTTGACTTTATATAATAATTTAGCTCTGGCTTTTCAGTTTGGATTTTTCTGGTGCACTCAGCTGCAATAATGATTATTCATCCTGAAGCCAGTGAGGGCAACGTTAGTGCAATCACAGAGGATCACAAGAATCAAAGTATCGATTTTTGGTTTTGGTTTTGTTTTTTTTTTTATACTTGTAATCAGAACCTCAGCAACATGTAGGCACTAGCTCAGAGTTTCTAAAGTTGAAAGCTGTGGAATGTGAACTGTTTTTTTTTTCCCCTCAAGGCGATAACTTTATTTTTCCTTCCCAATTCTAGAGAGGTTACAGAGAAAGAGGGGTAAACAGACCTTAGCATTTTGCACTTACTCTCAGAGCTTAGTTGGTGCCTCAGCCTCCTGTGTAAGCAGCTGTAACAAAAAACTTTGCCTGCAGGCAAGTGTCCACAGAAGCCAGATTTTTCCTAGCTTGCCTAGGAGCTGTGCTCCAGGCTAAACTTATGGCTTCGGTTACTTTTCAAATCTGCATTTGCAACAATTTTATTTGAATACCAAGTCACCTTTCAGGTTGTCTGTATTTAAAAAATTAATCACTAACGTGTCCCTGCTTTCTTGTGTCCCCCACACCTATGTTCAAATGACTAAATATATATATATATATATATATATATATATAGAGAGAGAGAGAGAGAGAGAGAGAGAGAGAGAGAGAGGAGTAATATATATTAAAATAAAACATTTTGGAGCAATATATATTAATAAAGTAGTACTAGACCCTACAGTTCATCAATATTCATGTTTACTTATTGGAAAATTCTCAAAAACAAGGAGACAAATGTTTGAAAAGTTTTACAGAGTTGATATTTGAGACTGACTCAGAAATCAGGTGTATGGTGATAATTAGAGCATAAAGCTGTTATGTATATTCTGCAGTAAGAAATGATGACATTTTTAGATGTTTGTTTATGTTTTTGAGAGAGGGAGAGGGAGACAAAATCCAAAGGAGGCTCTAGGCTCTGAGCTGTCAGCAGAGCCGGACGAGGGGCTCCAACTCACAGACCACAAGATCACAACCTAAGCTGAAGTTGAACACTTAACTGACTGAGCCACCCAGGGGCCCCGAAATGATCTAATGTTTCAATAAAGGTAAATTAAGTGATAAATTAGAAAACACAACTGTAGATAAGGGAGAGAAAGATGAAATACACAACTAGAAAATCTTTAAGACTGGCCAATATGTGTAACCAGATTCCAGTAGAGAAACTGAAACTTGACATCATGCCCCCCCCAAATACTGTATTTTAATGGTTTTTTTTTTCAACGTTTATTTATTTTTGGGACAGAGAGAGACAGAGCATGAACGAGGGAGGGGCAGAGAGAGAGGGAGACACAGAATCGGAAACAGGCTCCAGGCTCTGAGCCGTCAGCCCAGAGCCTGATGCGGGGCTCGAACTCACGGACCGCGAGATCGTGACCTGGCTGAAGTTGGACGCTTAACCGACTGCGCCACCCAGGCGCCCCTAATGGGTTTTTAATAAAACAATCAAATAAATAGACATCATAAATGTCTCAAAACCTTTTTCACATCTTCATTAATTCTCATGTGAAACAATGTGGCATATAGAAACCAAGGCTGGGTAGTTCCTATCAGGGTTATTAAAGTCGAGATTAAATGTCCACAGGGAACAAAAGCAGGAAAACTGCACTCCTGACAGAGGCTGTCTTAGGGAATACAGTAATGCCACCTGTTCGCCTCTGCCTCACATTCTGTGGCATCATGAAATTTATGCAATTCCTATGAATATTTCTACATGCACCTAATATAAATTTCAGTTTATCTATAGACTATTTTCAAAGATATCTGTAAGTTTCTAAAAGCATTTTTTAAACTTTATTTATTTTGAGAGAGAGAATCCCAAGCAGGCTCAGAGCCTGGTGTGGGACTAGAATTCACAAACCCTGAGATCATGACCTGAGCCAAAATGAAGAGTTGGGTGCTTAACCAACTGAGCCACCCAGGCGCCTCACCATAAAGTTTTCTTATATAATCAGAAGTATATAGTCAGAACCTTAAAATCAAAACAAAACAATGACAATATATGCATCACACACACACACACACACACACACACACACACAAAACTGGCACTATTTACTTTGCTAATATCAATATGTTGAAATGTTACATTTATATATTTTTATTAATAGTCTAATGGAAAATTAATATGTGCATATTATAAATTAAAAGGTGCATAAAAGGATTCTTTTCTTAATTTTATTATTTTTAATTTATTTATGTTTATTTACTTATATTTGAGAGAGACAGAGAGAGTGAGCAGGGGAGGGGTGGAGAGAGAGGGGGACCCCAAGCAGGCTCTGCACTGTCAGTGTGGGAGCCCAATGTGGGGCTCTATCTCATGAACTGTGACATCATGACCTAAGCCGAAACCAAGAGTCATACCTAGGCTTAACAACTGAGCCACCCAGGTACCCGGGAAAGATTCTTTTCTATAACAGATTCCACAGCTCTCTTTTTTTTTTTTTTTTTTAAATTCTTTTTTATTTTTGGGACAGAGAGAAAGAGAGCATGAACGGGGGAGGGGCAGAGAGAGAGAGGGAGACACAGAATCGGAAACAGGCTCCAGGCTCTGAGCCATCAGCCCAGAGCCCGACGCGGGGCTCGAACTCACGGACCGCGAGATCGTGACCTGGCTGAAGTCGGATGCTTAACCGACTGCGCCACCCAGGCGCCCCCACAGCTCTCTTTTTGATACGCAAACATTATTAACATTATTTTGTGCGTCCTACCATCATTTGACTAGAAATTTGCACAAATGGTATATTTTCTAACAAAAATGAGATATGACACACACGTTTCCTTCTATGCAATTTTCTATTTTCAGTAAATAATATATATTTTGGCTCCGTATCATCTAGTTGTGTCTACTTCATTATTTTGGCAGCAGCAGGGTGAATACTCATTATAAAAATACACTATGATACGTTTAACTGGCCCTATGCTAATGAACATTTTATTCTTTTCTATCATTTTGCTAATGCAAACTGTGCCACAATGAGAATCTTTGTACATATTTCTTTGCACAGTTGTGACCAAGTGATGTGCTTTAACTAATAGAATATGGAGGACATGACATCTTCCTGCTTTTGTGCTATGGTAGCAAGTCGCCAAGTAAGAAATCCAACTACCAGAGACCATTATGCCGCCCCAAACTATAGAGTTGTGACTAAATAATACAATGTTTTAAGCTACTGAGTTCTATGACAGCTAATTACATAGCCATAGGTAACTGAAAGAGGCTTCATTAAATTTAAGACATCCTGTTCATCAAAAGACACCATCAAGAGCTTGAAAGAAGCCATGGATTGGAAGACATTTACAACACATACAACTAAAAAAGGACTTATATTCATGGGGCGCCTGGGTGGCGCAGTCGGTTAAGCGTCTGACTTCAGCCAGGTCACGATCTCGCGGTCCGTGAGTTCGAGCCCCGCGTCAGGCTCTGGGCTGATGGCTCAGAGCCTGGAGCCTGCTTCCGATTCTGTGTCTCCCTCTCTCTCTGCCCCTCCCCCGTTCATGCTCTGTCTCTCTCTGTCCCAAAAATAAATAAACGTTGAAAAAAAAAAGTTAAAAAAAAGGGCTTATATTCAGATTATATAAAGAACCTCTATAAATTAATAGAGAGATAGTCCAAAGAGTAAATGGGCAAAATACGTGAGACACTTTATAAAAGAAGTTATTAAGACAAATAATAGTTATATGAAAGGTGCTCAACGTCAGTAAGTAATCAGAGGAAGTGCAAATTAAACTGCAAGGAGCTATCAGTACACATCCCCCAATGGTTAAAATAGAGGGTTCGCCAATACCAAATGTTGACAGGGATTTTGGTAGCAAGAGAAATTTGTTTGCACAGAATATAAACAAGCACAACCACATCGGGGATACTAGGCAGTGCTTACTCAGCAACCAGAAATTCCCCTCCAACGTAGGATCTCCAGTGAAATGAGTGCACGTGCCTTCTGATGACAGAAAAATGTTCATGATAGCTTTCCTGATAGCTAACGTTCGAACCAAGCAACCACAGAAGAACTGTGACATGTGTGCAGTGAATACGCAGCAATGAAAAAAGTAAACTATTGATGCCTGCAATTACCTGGGTGGATTTTGGGTTTTTCTCACTCGATAAATGGCATCTTTCAATCTAAAATTTTTATTTTGCTTATGAAGCACTTCCCCCAACCAAAAATTCTTTTAAAAATTCAGAACTACCCTGTTTTATTGTGCTTCGTTTTATTGCACCTCACAGATACTGCATTTTATACATGTTGAAGGTTTCTGGTAACCCTGTATTGACAGGTCTATTGACACTCTCCCCCCCCCCCCCAATAGCATCAGCTTACTTTATGTTGCTGTCACATTACAGTAATTAGTGATCTTTGATGTTACCATTGTAACTCCTCAGGGGCTCCATGAGCCACATCCATATAAGACAGGGAGCTTAATTGATAAATGTGTGTGTGTTCTGACTGCTCCAACAACCAATCATTCCTCAGCACCCCCCCCACCCCACATCTCTCTTCCTCTTCTCAGGCCTCCCTATTTCCTGAGACACAGCAATACTGAGGTTAGGCCAATTGACAACCCTACAATGACCTCTAAGAGTCCAAGTGAAAGAGTCATATGTCTCTCATGTTAAATAAAAAAAACTAGAAGTAATTAAGCCTAGTGAGGAAGGCATATTGAAAGCCAAGGTAGGCTGAAAGCAAAGCCTTTTGCACTAAACAGTTATGCAAGTTGTGAATGCAAAGGAGAAGTTCTGAAAGGAAATTAAAAGTGTTACTCCAGCGCACGCAAATAATAAGAAAGCAAAAACAGTTTTATTGCTGATGTGAAGGAACTTTGAGTAGTCTGTTTAGAAGATCAAACCAGCCACAACATTTTCGGTCAAAGCCTAACCAGAGCAAAGTCCTAAGGATCTTCAATTTTATGAAGTCTGAGAGAGGTGAGGAAGCTGAAGAAAATTCTGAAGCTGGCAGGGTTGGTTCATGAGGTTTGAGGAAAGAAGCTTCTCATAATGTAAAAGTACAATGAAGTAGGAGGTGTTGATGTAGAAGCTGCAGAAAACCATCCAGAGGAGCTGAGATAATTAATGAAGGTGGTTACACTAAACAACAGGTTTTCAACAGAGATGAAACAGCCTTTTATTGGAAGAAGTTACCATCTAGGGCTTTCATAGCTAGAGAGGAGAAGTCAATGGTTGGCTTCAAAGTTTCAAAGTGTCAAAGGACAGGCTGACTGTTTTATTGGGGCCAATGCAGTTGGGGGACCTTAAGCTGAAGCCAATGTTCACTTACCATTCTGAAAACCTTAGGGGCCTTAAAAATTATGCTAAATCTACTCGGCTTGTGCTTTATAAATGTAACAACAAAACCTGGATGATAGCACATCTGTTTATAATAAAGTTTCCTAAATATTTTAAGCCCACTGTTGAGACATACTATTTAGAAAAAGAGATTCAGAATATTTCTGTTCACGGACAATGCATCCGGTCACCAAAGAGCTCTAATGAAGATGTAACGAGATTGCGGTGTTTTCATATTTGCTAACACAACACCTGTGCTGCAGCCCATGGATCAAAAAGTCATCTCCACTTTCGATTCTCATTAGGTACATTTCATAAGGTTCTAGCTGCCATAAATACGGATTTCTCTGATGGGACTGGGAAAAATAAATTGAAAACTTTCTGGAAAGGACTCACCATGTTAGAAGCCATTAACAACACTCATGATTCAGGGGAGGAGGTCAAAATATCAACCTGAACCGGACCGAGGGAGAAGTTGATTCCAAGCCTGATGTACGTCTTTGAGGGGTTCAAGACGTTAGTGGAGGAGGTCACTCAAGAAGTGGTGAAAAAAACTTTACCAGAGGAGGAGTTGCTTATTATATATGAACATGAAAAGTGATTTCTTGAGATAGAAGCTATTCCTGAAGAAATTGTAAAGATTGCTGAACTGACAAAAAAGGATTTAGAATATTACACATAGTTGGTAAAGCAATGGCAGGGTTTGAGAAGATAGACTTCAGTTCTGAAAGAAGTTCTACTGTGGGTAAAATGCTATCTAACAGCATCACATGCTGCAGAGAAATTGTTCGTGAAAGGAAGACTCAATTGAAGCAGCAAACTTCATTGTTGTCTTATTTTAAGAAATTTGCCACAGCCACTCTAGCCTTTAGCAACCAACACTCTGATCAGGCAGCAGCCATCAACATCAAGGTAAGAGCCGGCACAAAGAGCCTTCCACCATCAAAAAAAAATAGGACTCACTGAAAGCTTAGACAGTGATTTACATATTTTAGCAATAAAGTATTTTTCAATTAAGGTATATACCCCCTACCCTGGCCCATACCTTAACCATCATCCTGGTCCTAACCTTAATCCTAACCCTAGATCTGAGGGGGAAAAAAAAATATGTGTATATATATATATATATATATATACACACACACTATATATATATATATATATATATATATATATACACACACTATATATATATATACACACACACATACATATGTATATATATAATATATGTGATATATAATATATAAAATATATGAGAGATATATAATATAAAATATGTGATACATATATATAAAATATGTGAGATGTGTATACACACACACACACACACACACACACACAATAGAATATTACTCTGCCATAAAAACAATGAAATCTTTCCATTCGCATTTGCAATGACGTGGATGGAACTAGAGTGTATTATGCTAAGTGAAATAAGTCAGCCAGAGAAACACAAATACCATCTCATTTCAATCATGCGGAATTCAAGAAACAAAAGAGGGGCCCCTGGGTTCCTCAGTCGGTTAAGCGTCTGACTCCTGATTTCACCTCAGATCACCATCTCATGGTTGGTGGGTTCAAGCCCCATGTAGGGCTTTGCACTGATGGCATGAAGCCTCCTTGAGATTCTGTCTCTCTGCCCCTCCCCTTTTCATGCTCATTCACTCTCTCTCTCAAAATAAATAAACTTAAAAGAAACAAAACAAAGGAGCAAAGGGGAAAAAAGAAAGAGGCAAACCAAGAAGCCGACTCCTCACTGTAGAGAACAAACTAATGGTTACCAGAGAGGAGGTGGGTGGGGGAATGGGTTACATGGGTGATGGGAATTAAGGAGTATACTTGTGATGAGCACCAGGGTGACGTATGGAAGCCTTCAATCTCTATTGTACTCTTGAAACTAATGTTACACTGTATGTTAACCGAAATTTAAAACTCAAGAAAATTAAAGGTGTGTACATCTTTGGGCACAATGCTGTTGAACGCTTAATATACTACAGTGTAATATAGACATAGCTTTTATATGCACTGGGAAAGCAAAAATTTCATTTGGCTTGCCTTACAGCAACATGCACTTTATAATGGTGGTCTGGAACTGTCCCTGCAATATCTCTGAAGTATGCCTTTATATTATTTTATTCTAGCATTGTTATAGATTCAGGTTTTAATAGTTAAGTCTTTGATCTATTTGCAATTATTGTTTGTTGCAAGGGAGTTAAAGTCAGCATTCTTTCTTTCTGATGGCTAGCCATGTATTCCAACATTTACAGAGATCTTGTATTTTCTTCACTAATTTGGAATGGAAATTTGTCATATATTATGTTTCCATATTTGTTCATGTTTGTTTCTCAATTTTCTAATTAGCACCATTAATATGTTTATGTGTCAATATGAAGTTATTTTCATTATTAAAATCTAACTTACCTTTTACTCATTTTCACTTTAGAATATCCTGGCTTTTCTAAAAACAAAGCTTTTGGACTTTTTTTTTGTCTGTTTGTTTATTTGTGTGTTTATTTACTTATTTACTTAACATTTATTCATTTTGAAAGACAGAGAGAGTGCAAACGGGGGAGGGCTAGAAAGAGAGGGAGACACAGAATCTGAAGCAGGCTCTGGGCTCCCAGCCATCAGCAAAGAGTCTGACACGGGGCTGGAACTCACGGACTGTGAAATCATGACCTGAGCCAAAGTCAGACGCTTAACCGACTGAGCCACCCAAGCGCCCCTTTTTAAAATTTTTTCTTAATGTTTATTTATTTTTTTGAGAGAGATAGAGCATGAGTGGGGGAAGGCTCGAGAGAGAGGGAGACACAGAATCTGAAGCAGGCTCCAGGCTCCCCACTGTCAACACAGAGGCCAATGAGGGCTTGAACTCATGGACCGCAAGGTCATGACCTGAGCTTAAGTCGGATGCTTAACCACCTGAGCCCCTAGGTGCTCCAACGTTGTTTTTAAAAATTTTAACATTAGAACTGTTGAATTATATTAACTATTTGATAGGATTAGAGTTCAGATGAGTTTAGGGGAGAAATGACATATTTAATTATACCGGACTCTATGGGGTGCCTGGGTGGCTCAGTCAGTTGGGCCTCTGACTCTTGATCTTGGCTCAGGTCATGATCTCAGGGTTCCTGAGACTGAGCCCTGCATAAGTCTCTGTGTTGACAATGCAGACCCTGCCTGGCATTCTTTCTCCCTCCCTCTCTGACCCTCCCCTGCTCTTTCTCTCAAAGTAAACTTTTTAAAAAAAGGAAATAATGCAAATGAGGTCTTTTTCTCATTAGATTTTCTTTGTTCTATTTATCACACGGATGACTTTTTAATTAATTGTGCAGCTAACCACCTTAAAACATTTTTCAATAGAAATCTACCATTTTCCAACCATATTTCTGGTTGAGTCTTCAGAGTTTTACAGAAATGCAGCAACAGCATCTGCCAAAGGTATTTTTATTTATATGCTGAATGTATACATGTATTTGAATGTATACTGAATGTATACTAATAATACTATCAGCATATTTAAAATCATTGTTGTTTGGAAAAACTTTGTGTGTTTATAATGATGATGTTTAACTGAGATAATATATTTTAATTTCTAATCTGCTAGCCAATTATTCCTTAAAGGTGTCAAACTATTTTTCCTACATCTCACCTTTATGTTAGGTAAAGTGTGTATATGAGTGTGTTTGTTTTCAAAGAATGCAGTTCAAGTGTCTCTTTTAGTACCTATCATCTGTTTTCCTTTGTTCAAGTAAAATTAATATATGTCCTAATATTGAAGATTCTACATTTCTTAGATAAAATTCACTCATTTGATGATACTTGTGTATTAATATTATATTTAGCATTATTGGAATGATATTTATAAGCAATATTGGTCAGTAATTTTCTTGAATTTATTCTTTGCCATTTTCAAGCTTGGGTAATGGATAGCATTTACCTAGCTTTTTTTTTCTTAATTTTTTTTAATGTTTATTTTTGAGGGGGGGAACCATGTGAGTGGGGGCATGGCAGAGAGCAAGGGAGACACAAAATCCAAAACAGGCTCCAGGCTCTTAGCTGTTAGCCCAGAGCCTGACCTGGGGCTCGAACTTATAAACTGTGAGATCATGACCTGAGCTGAAGTCAGATGCTCAATTGACTGAACCATCCAGGTGCCCCATACCCAGCTTTCTTAAAAGAATTTTACAAATTTCTGCCTTTCTCTATGATCTAGACAAATTAAAATATAAGAGGAGCTGTTTATCCCCTATAGAAAAGAATGCATCTGTAAAATATAAGGACAACATTTTTGAAGGATAGTTCTTTGGTAATTTTTTCAAACAGTTTAGAATTATTGTTATAGATTTTCCATCTCTTTTGGGTCCAGTTTTTCTAAGTCCGGGTTTTCAAATTAACTCATGATGCTGAGAGAGGTAGTAAAAGAAATCTTATTTATTACTTTTCTAATATCATTTGTGCTTCAATTTTGCCATGTTTTAATTTGCATTTCATAAATGTTTTCTTTTACCCTTTAAAATTATTTTCTTCTCTATTCCTTTGTTGAATTTTGTTCTTTTAATGATTGCATAAACTCAAAGTTTACTTTGCTTCCAGTTTTTCCTTTTCTTTGTAACCTAGGTATATATAATAATTTTTCATCTGAACATTTTTACCAGTATCATAAAAATCTGATAAGTAGTGCTATTGCCTTTATATTCTACAATTTATAGTTTTTATTTATTTTATAAGCCAAGAGTTAAGATTTACGTTTTACATTTCTAGCTGTTTTTTTTTTTTTGGTCTGTTTTCAGTCTCTATTTTTATTATTTTATTCATTTCTTGTGTTATTACACTGTAATCAGAAAAAGTGGTTTTGGGGCACCTGGGTGGCTCAGTCGGTTGAGCCACCGACTTTGGCTCAGGTCATGATCTCACGGTTTGTGAATTCGAGCCCCGTGTCGGGCTCTGTGCTGATAGCTTGGAGCCTGGAGCCTGCTTCAGATTCTGTGTCTCTCTCTCTGCCCCTCCCCAACTCGTGCTCTGTCTCTCTATCAAAAATAAATAAAATGTAAAAAAAAAAAAAGACATTAAAAAAAAGCAAAAGTGGTTTTTCTCTTTCAATAATAATGTCTAGGAATCCTGGTAAATGTATACTTAAATATTTCTTGAGTGGTTACAAAATGTATTCTGTGTGCTCAGTGTATATAAGTATACAAACATATCTATCTTTGTATCCTACCATAATTATTCTCTCTATATACTTTATTTTATTGGGACTATTTCATCTATTATTACCAAGTGCATACATAGAAAGTGCTGGTAATTTTCTAGAGTTCTTGCTTTATTAATTTAAAGCTTTTTAAACATTTAACATATCCAAAATACTATATACCTGACTCCATTCTAAGTCTTTTATAAGTATTAACTGATTTAATCTAGAAGTAACTTTTTGAAAATGTACTATTTGCACATTAGAGATGAGAAAATGGAGACACTAAGAACCTAAGTGACTGACTTAAAATCACATAAATATAATCAGTGAACCTAGGATTTGTGCTCATCAATAATGACCAGAGTCCCTGCTCTGAATTATTACACAAAGCACTAAAGAATCTACAAAAACCAGGCTCCAGGATGGCTCAGTCAATTAATTGAGGGACTTTGGCTCAGGTCATGATCTCACAATTTCTGGGTTTGAGCCCTGCCCTGCGTCAGGCTCTGTGCTGACAGCTCAGAGCCTGGAGCCTGCTTCCAATTCTGTGTCTCCATTTCTCTCGGTCCCTCCCCCACTTGCAGACTGCCTCTCTCTCTCAAAAATAAAAAAATGTTTTAAACAATCTACAAAAACCTATCAGAGCTAATAAACAAATTCAGCAAAGTTGCAAGATACCACAGTAACGCAAAAAAGTCAGTTTTAAAATATCGTTAAAATGTCAATAAGACCTAAAGCAATCTACATATTCAATGTAATCCCTATCAAAATAACACCAGCATTCTTCACAGAGCTAGAACAAACAATCCTAAAATTTTTATGGAACCAGAAAAGACCCCGAATAGCCAAAGCGATCTTGAAAAAGAAAACCAAAGCAGGCGATATCATGATCCTGGACCTCAAGCTGTATTACAAACCTATAATCATCAAGACAGTAAGGTGCTGGCACAAGAACATATTAGATCGATGGAACAGAATAGAGAATTCAGAAACGGACCCACAAACGTATGGCCAACTAATCTTTGACAAAGCAGGAAAGAATATCCAATGGAATAAAGACAGTCTCTTCAGCAAGTGGTGCTGGGAAAACTGGACAGCGACACGCAGAAGAATGAACCTGGACCACTTTCTTACACCATACACGAAAATAAACTCAAAATGGATGAAACACCTCAATGTAAGACAGTAAGCCATCAAAATCCTTGAGGAGAAAGCAGGCAAAAACCTCTTTGATCTTGCCTGCAGCAACTCCTTACTCAACATGTCTCCGGAGGCAAGGGAAACAAAAGCAAAAATGAACTACTCATGAAAATAAAAACCTTCTGCACAGAGAAGGAAACAATCAGCAAAACTAAAAGGTAATTGACAGAATGGGAGAAGATATTTGCAAATGACATACCAGATAAAGAGTTAGTATCCAAATCTATAAAGAACTTATGAAACTCAACACCCAAAAAACAAATAATCCAGTGAAGAAATGGGCAAAAGACATGAATAGACACTTGTCCAAGGAAGATATCCAGATGGCCAACTGACACATGAAAAAATGCTCAACATCACTCATCATCAGGGAAACACAAATCAAAACCACAATGAGATACCACCTTACACCTGTCAGAACAGCCAACATTAGCAACTCAGGCAACAACAGATGTTGGCGACAATGCGGAGAAAGAGGATCTCTTTTGCATTGTTGGTGGCAATGCAAGCTGGTGCAGCCACTCTGGAAAACAATATGGAGGTTCCTCAAAAAATTAAAACTAGAACTATCCTGTGACCCAGCAATTGCACTACTAGGCATTTATCCACAGGATACAGGTGTGCTGTCTCAAAGGGACACATGCCCCCCCATATTTATAGCAGCACTATCAACAATAGCCAAAAAGTATAGAAAGAGCCCAAATGTCCCTCGATGGATGAATGGATAAAGAAGAGGTGGTATATATATATACCATGGAGTATTACTCGGCAATCAAAAGAAATGAAATCTTGCCATTTGCAACTATGTGGATGGAACTGGAGGGTATTATGCTAAGTGAAATTAGGCAGAGAATGACAAAAATCATATGACTCACTCATATGAGGACTTTAAGAGACAAAACAGATGAACATAAGGGAAGGGAAACAAAAATAATATAAAAACAGGGAGGGGGACAAAACAGAAGAGACTTACAAATATGGAGAACAAACTGAGGGTTACTGGAGGAGTTGTGGGGGGGGGGGATGGGCTAAATGGATAAGGGTCATTAAGGAATCTACTCCTGAAATCATTGTTTCACTATATGCTAATTTGGATGTAAATTTTAAACTTTTTTTTAATTAAAAAAAAAGAAATTATCATTGGGATTACTATGTACATGCTGAATTCATGTTGTAATAAGCATGTACAAGTTTTTCAAGTATTACAAGCATGTAATAAGCATGTAATAGGTTTTTTTTTTAAAAGGAGCCACTTGTGATGTAATTTGAAGTGGGGTTCGTGAGCAAACAGCTAAGACAGAATTCTTGAAATATCTTTGGTGCAAAAAGGTGATTTTATTCAAGCATGGGGACAGGACTCATGGGCAGAAAGAGCCGCACTGGGGTTGGAGCCACTGATTATATACTTTTAGGTTTGGGGGTGGGTAGCAATAAAGTTAGTTTCCTAGGAATTTCTTGATGCTGAAGGCAGGGTCTCACAGTACCCTGTAGATTTAGCTATTGTCAAGATAAGGTTGCTTTGTTTTATTTTTAAGGGAGTGTAAACATTAAGTCATTAAGGCAGCCATAAACTCTTGGGGAGTGTTCCACACTGCAGGTTTCTGACATCTATCAATAGGCTACAGGCTGTGAGGGAATTTAATGTAAACTATAGTTTTCTTGCCTTTGTTTCCCTGTTACTTTATACTTCCCCTCATCTAGGATACCTCCTCCTAAATCTTTCTTCATTTAGCATTACTATATTTTAAAATAATTTTTAACATTCGTCTCTTTTCTTTTACCACCATTGTTTAGTCTGCACTGTGGTTTGTGGATTTATTGCTCGTCATTAAATATAGTCAAAAAATGTCTATGCATATCTTTATTGGTTACAATGTATTCTCAGGGAGGAACAATGGGTACTTCCTGAGCTTTCCTTATTTGATGATAGCACCTGTTTCTAATGGACTCTGAATCCCAGATTGGCTCATACTGAGTATAAAATACTTAAGTCGTGGCTTCTGATCTGGCCCTGAGAACACATAGACCTGCCTCCCCAGTTTTGTTTTGTTTTAGCACTAAATAGTGTTATTGACAAGTCTGAGAGGAGCTCTGTATTTTTGTCCCTTTGAGATTTCTTGATTTTTTTTTTACCTAAATCCTTTTTTTTTTTTTTTTTGTGATTGAAGTTTTGTAAGTTCATCAAAATTAGCCTGGTATTAATAAATTGTTTTTTCCCTCCTTGGGACAGTGTGTGCTATTTAAGGGACTAGTACAGGTCTTCCTTTAATAAATTGTTTTCTTTAATTATGTATTTTTCCCAAGTTTATTATATTCTCATTTGTTACATGCTACTTCCTATGTTCTTCATCATTAATTTCTTACAGCCTTTGTTCATTTCTAATTTGATTTTGTATATGTGCAAATATTTGACTAAAGACCCATTTATTAACTAGTACTTTCAGTTTTTTTTCCTGGAACCACTTTGCTCCCTTTTCATCTCTGTATGTTAGCTTGTGCTTGCCTATTTGAACAATTATTTCAGAGGCCGTATTTTTTTTTTCATTGTTCTTTGCTTCTGTTGACTTTTAAATTTTGATCTGCCTTGTGGTATAATTCACCTGTCATGTGTTTGTCCACCACAGGCTGTTTATTTGGGAGTGTTTTGGCAGAGGTTGCTTTGCTCAGTCCTTTTCAGCTTTCATTCATCCCTGAAAAGAGACCGTTCTCCAAGGATCAGCTATTTGTAGAAGTGCTTCTTGAGAGAGGAAAAAGGTCAATGAGCTGTAATAGCCCATCTTGGACATTTTTTTCTGTGGTTTCCAAATTTTTCTGTCCTTGAGATGGAAAACAGTCTCCTTGGCTCTCAGTTTTGCTTCACAGGCTCATTGTAGGTTAATGTGGCATTTTCTTCCTTTCAGCAGGCAAGCTTGAAAACTGCATTTCTGCATGTACCTTCATCCTATCCTGCCTCCTAACAGCAAGCATCTTGCCCAGACAGTATATGTGAGTAGGTTCTTTTCCAGACCCCGTTCCCCTGGCATACCTCTATGATGAATACGGTTTAAGGACATCTCCCTGCTTGACTATCCAAACATTGCAATTTCAATGAAGGACATCTTAAAATGGCCCCCTGGAAAATGATATCAGATCTGTAATTCTCTGTGTTTCTCTCATTCTGATCTAGATATGCAGAGACAATTTTCTCTCTTGCCTCTTCATTGTACCGATGCTAATAATTTCTGCTGTTGGCAACCTTACTCTATATCTGGTGTGTGTGTGTGTGTGTGTGTGTGTGTGTGTGTGTGTGTGTGTGTGTGTGTTCGGTCCTAATTTTATCAGAGGTGAATTTCCTATTTCTCTCTCTCTTTTTTTTCTGTCTTAGAGAAGTAGATTCAGGAAGAGAGTGGGCAAAGTGAACTTTGATATCTACAAATTGAACTCAAAACATGCTTTATACCTTGATGTGTCTTGAAGATACACAGAAAATTAAAAGATAAAAATGACCTGATGTAAGAATAATGGCTGAGTATATTCACATATTTATAATTGTACTCTTTTCTAAAGCTTGCAGCCTTAGGTCTCATCCATATAGGACATTATCATACATCATATTCACTATAATACTCACCACTATACAAAATTCAAATTCTGTATTAAATTATGTTAATATATATTCCCAATAAGGTATTAAGTATCCCCACATCTATTATCTAAATGAAACAAAACAAAACAAAAAGTTCATGCATAATACTAAGAGAAAAATGTACCAGGTCTTTATAATGTTATTATTCAAAGGGTTTTATATTTTTTATGATATTGTCTGGATCTCTGAGAACTAAATTATAAGAATCTTTCCAGGTAGTATGCATAAAGCAAACATTTTCTCAGATTACATTCTCATTTCCAATATAGTATAATTTTTCTCATATATTTTGATTCATTTCAAATTTATTTCCAATGGTTACTACTGACTTTGGCTACCTCATTTGAGTACTTGAATATTTCAAATGTTATTTCAGTTCAGCACATTTATATGCCCCATGACAAGCTGGGCCATTTGGGTTGGAGGGAAGATTTCTGTGTTGTCAGGAACTCAAAGAGTGATGCTTTATGCTACTGTATTATTTATCTATTGTTGGGGAACAAAATGTCTCAAAATTTAGCTATTTAAAAGTAACAAATATTTATCACCCACAGCTTCTGTGGGTCAGGGTCTAGTCCCAACTCATCTGGGTGCCTCTGGTTCATTGTCTCTCTTGAGGTTTCAGTGTAGCTTTTGACTGAGGCTGTGGTCTCTTCCGAAGGCTCCACTGGAGGGAGGGATCCCAATCACAAGCTCACTCATAGAGCTGCTGGCAGACCTTGGTCCCTTGCCCTGTCAGTCTCTTCACAGGGATGCTTCATGATGTGGCAGCTGATTTTCATCAGGGCAACGAAAGTCACAGTCTTATTTCCCGATCTCATAAGTAATAGATCACTTTTTCCAATTCTCTTTGTAAGAAGGGAGTTGATGAATTCAGCTCACACTGAAGGGCAGAAAACTACACAAAGGCATGAATACCAATGGGTGGGGATCATTGCAGACCATCTTAGAGGTTGCCTACCACAGCTAGCTTCTGAGAGAGTGTGAAAATGGATCAGAAACACCAACATTATGGGGAGCCTGGATGGCTCAGTCGGTTGGGCTCCAGACTTCAGCTCAGGTCATGATCTCAAAATCTGTGAGTTCCAGCCTTGTGTCAGGCTCTGTGCTGACAGCTCAGAGCCTGGAGCCTGCTTTGGATTCTGTGTCTCCCTCTCTCTCTGCCCCTACCCCACTCGTGCTTGCTCGCTCTCTATCAAAAATAAACATTAAATTTTTTTTAAATAAACATTATAATAACCTGTTAAGTTGATAGTTTTTTATTATTATCTTTCAAAAAATTTTCTCACAGTGGTTCAAGGTAATTATCTGCAAAACTCTTTCAAAAAAGGATGTACAATGGGTAGAAGAGGCTGTGTATGTGTCTGCTAAACAAGAATGCTTATAAATAGGAAATTGTTCCACTCCCTAGGCTGTCTCAAAAATAGCTTAGTTATTTGGGGTTTGTTTCAGAAGGAAAAGGAGGACACAGAAAAATAGCTAGGCTATTAACTGTCCTGGGTTTTACAAGAGGAATATTTGTGGGGTCCCCATAGATTTCTGAACATCTCATCTAAATAGTGGGAAGAAGATCCACTTTAATTCTTTAAGCCTTATCTTTCAAAGGAAGTATAGAGCATCAGCAATTCAGGTTTGTCATTAATATTAATAAAGAATGAAATATACAGGCAGAGTAGTCATCCTTACATTGTCCTCTTATCCTCAATACTGTTTCTACTCTCCAGCCATCACTTCTAGAACACTGAAGAGTCTTTCGCCCCACCCAACTTTACGTGATTTCTCTCTCTCCAAAAAGTTACAGCAGTATGAATTTCCAATTCCATTGATTATATTTATCATTATATTTATTTATTTTTTTCTTTTTAATTTTTTTCAACGTTTATTTATTTTTGGGACAGAGAGAGACAGAGCATGAACCGGGGAGGGGCAGAGAGAGAGGGAGACACAGAATCAGAAACAGGCTCCAGGCTCTGAACCATCAGCCCAGAGCCTGACGCGGGGCTCGAACTCACGGACCGCGAGATTGTGACCTGGCTGAAGTCGGACGCTTAACCGACTGCGCCACCCAGGCGCCCCTATCATTATATTTATTATTGCTCATCCCTGTATTTTGCAGTATTTTGCCAAGGTTTTATACATTGTACACTTCCACAAAGACTTATTTAATTCTATTGAGTGGGATTCATAAATAGGGCTAAATATTAATACATTTACATTAATAAAAAGAGTGTATGTTAGTTTACATTAGTATTCTACAAAAGTAATAAATGCCAAATTTATACAATTTTATTATTTGCAGTCGTTGCAATATTGTCCTTCAGATGTGGTAATTTTGCTTTGAGCACTGAAATTAATTCAAACTCCAATTGATCCAATTTTTCAGTTTAGTTTTTAAAGAGTCAAGTTGGTTTCCCATATGGAATGAATCCAGTGGGGCCATATAAATAATATCTAAGTTATTGACATGTGTATTTTGACATTAAATTTTCGTCTAGCTTTTGCTGCTTTGAGGATATTTGGCATTTTAATATAAATAGTAAATTCAAGGGGCAACTGGGTGGCTCAGTCGGTTAAGCCTGAGGCTTTGGCTCAGGCCATGATCTCGCGGTTCATGGGTTCAAGCCCTGCTTCGGGTTCTGTGCTGACAGCTCAGAGCCTGGAGCCTACTTTGATTCTGTGTCTCCTCTCTCTTCCCCTCCCCTGCTCATTCGCTGTCACTTTCTGTCTCAAAAATAAATAAACATTAAAACAATTTAAAAAAATAATAAATTTATGTACGCATGTTAGAATAAACCCACAATTACTAAGCAAAACTGTACACATCAAGAGACATGCTCCTGTTTTACAACAATATGCCATCATCAAGTTGTGAGTCACTTACTTAGCTAAGGAAAAGTAACAAGTCTCTTGGAAAATAGAAGCTACTTTTATTTGCTGTGCAGCATTGGCCAGCTTGGAGAGATGAATATTGTTTTCTACGCCCATGACATTGTATTGTTTTTATGATAAAGAAGCTATATTTGAGAAAACCATAACTATTTTTTTCTATTATTTTTGCATGGTAAAATATATAAGGAGAAAAAGTTACACAATTACCTTAAGTTGCATTCTTTTTACAAATATTTTTAAATATTTATTTATTTTGAGAGAAAATATGTGCATGCGTGTGCACACGCAAGAGAGAGAGTGAGTGGGGAGGGCAGGGAGAAAAAGAGACAGAGAATCTCAAACAGTCTCCATGCTCAGTGCAGAGCCTGATGTGGGGCTTGAACTCAGAGCTGTGAGATCATGACCTGAGCTGAAATCAAGAGTCTGGTGCTTAACCGACAGCCATCCAGGTGCCCCAACATTTTTTATTCCTAAAATTATTTTCATAAACGATACAGATAATTTACAAGATTGCCTGGTACTCGATAACTAATTTTAAATGAGTTTTATAATTATTTAATTTTCTTAAAAGAGTTATATTATGTTTTCGAATAACAGTAATCAAAATATGCAACAAAACCATGATTCTGAAACCGTCTTTTTAGATAAATAAGATGACATTTAATCTCACCTTCATAATGTGTGTGTGTATATAGGTACACATATTGCATGTGCAGGTTTGTGTATATTTGTATGAAAGCAAGGTCATATGTTTACCAACTATAAGTAACTTTGAAAATATACATAATAATTTGAATACTAAGTACTGATATTACAGCATATTCTATAATTATTATATATGGTAAAATTCAAATGAGGAATTCTTCTAATCTATATGGTTTACTTCTTATCTTCCTCCTTCTTCTCCTCTTCCAAATGTTCTGTGTATTCTTCCATACGTTATGTCATCCACATGTGTATGGGTGTGTATATACAGACATATATAAACATTGATATATCTATGTAGACAAATATGTATAGACTATTTTGGCCATTCTTTTATATGAAATTCTATAGTAAATACACTTTTCTAAAATGTGTTTTTAATAAGTTATGTTATAGAAATCTCCCAAACATTCCTATAACTTATAAAAATTATGAAAGCCTGTAAAAAATTTTTTTCCCAAATCAAAGGCATTTGACCAACACACAAAAATGACATAAATAAATCAAAGAAAGCATAGAAGTAACTCTCCCTCCCTAAAAGCAAAGGGCAAAAGTACACACAACCAACCATATTAATAATTATATTAAATTTAAATGGGCTTAACAATCTAAACAAAAGGGAAATATTATTAAATTTCAAAAGGGCAAGAACTAATGATAAGAGACCAACTTTTCTTATAGAATAATTGAAAAGTCAATATACTGTATAGATACAACAGTTATGAATGTATATGCACTTAATAATAGAGTTTAAAATATATGAAGCAACAATTGACAATACCTAGGTGAGAAATAGACAAATCCACAATAATGGTGGAGACTTTCACCAACTTCTCTGTTTTTGATAACGGAGCTTGACAAAAATAATGGGTAAGGATGTAGAACTGAAAGGGCGGGCCTACGCCGGCCGACTCCATCTTGTTCTGTGTTCTCCACCTTGAGTGACTATGTCCCCGACATGACCCCTTTTCCGGGAAAATCGCAGAAACCTCAGATCGCGCCTCCTCCCCTTGAGTAACCTCCCGCTCACCCGTTCAAACTTCCTGATCAAAACACGCCCAGCAACCTGCTTAACAGGACTCTGACCCTTCCCCAGCCAATCGGCTGCCCCTAGACCCCTATAAAACCTTTGTGCTTTTGAAACTCGCTCTCTCTCCCCCGTATCTCACCGCTGCCTCGGTGCAGGTAGGGGACTGAGCTCGAGCTAGCTCGAATAAAGGCTCTTTTGCTTTTGCATCGGACTCGGCTCCCTGGTGGTCTTTGGGGATCACGAATTCTGGGCATAACAGAACCTTTGGTCGACACCAGAACTACCTTGTCTAATTGACACTTGGAGATCATTATATCCAATAACTTCAGAATGCAGAACACAATCAGCGAGAAAGATTATATATAAGCTGCACCATAAAATAGGCTTCAATAGGTTTCAAAAACAATCTCCTGAGGAATCTTTTTTTGACTACAATAGAATTAAACTAGAAAGCAATAAAAATATAACATCTAGAAATGTCTCCAAATATCTGGAAATCAGACAAACTACACCTAAATATCTTATAGGTAAAAAGAATAAATAAAATTAGAAAACGTCTTGAACTAGATGATAATAAAAACAAAACATCCAAATTCAAAGCATTAATCTACAGAAACACTCAAAGGGAAATGTATAACTTTAAATGTTTCCATTGGAAAAGAACAAGCTAAAATTACTAATTAAAGTTCCTACCTTAAAAAGTTAGAAAAAGAACAATTAAATTCAAATAAGTAAAAGGATAGAAAATAAAGACAAGATTAGAATTAATAAAATAGGAATCAGATGAAAAATAGAGACAAATTAAGAAAGTCCAATTTGTTAGAAAACACCAACAAGATTGGCTCCTACACTTAATGATAAGAAAAAAGGAAAGAGAGCAAAATTATCAATGCCAAGAATGAAAGAGCGGGCCCCACTAAAGAACTTACAGAAATTAAAACTATATAAGGACACATTAGAACTTTATTGACATATTAGACTCATACTGACAAATAAAAGAAAGAAATTCCTGAAAGACATATTACTAAAACTAATACAAGAATAAATAGAAAATCTTAATCCTTGTATTTCTGTTAAAGAAATTGAATTCATAATAAAAACTTTCCTACACAGGAAGCTCCAAGGTCAGACTGCTTCACTGTTGAATTGTATCAAATATTTAAGAAATAAGTAATATGAAGTCAAGATGAATATTTTCTAGAAATAGATGAGTAGGCAGCACTTCCCAACTCATTTTATTTGGCCAAGATTTCTCTGGTACCAAAACCAGGCAAAGACAATATAAATTACAAATAGCTTCAAGAACATCAATGCAAATTCTTTAACAAAATATTAGCAGATCTATCTCCAACAATATATAAAAAGAATGTATTGTGACCTTATGGAGTTCTACAAATGCAAGTTGTTTAACATACAAAAATCAATCAACCTTTCATCCAAAAGACATAAAGAACTCTTAAAACAATAAAAGAACAGACAATCTGATGAACAAATGGACCAAAAATTTGAACAGATACCTCAACAAAGATACCCAGAAGGCAAATAAGCATGTGAAAAGCCACTGAATGTCACAGGACATCAGGAAAAGGCAAACTAACATGATAATGAGATACCATGACACTCCTATCAGAACGGTCAAAATGCAGAACACTGACAACACTGAATGCTAGTAGCTGGTGTGGCACCAGGAAGTTTCATACACTGCTGGTGAGAATGCAAAATGGTACAGCCACTTTGGAAGATAGTTTGGTGGTTTCTTACAAGCACAGTCTAACCATCTAACCTTTCAATTGCACTCCTAGGTGCTTATCCAGATAAAGTGAAAACTTATATCTAAAGTAAACAAACTTATGTCCTGCATACAAATGTTAAAAGCAGCTTTACTCATAATGCCCAAACTTAGAAGCTACCAAGTATCTAAGATGTCTTTCAATAGGCAAATGAGTAAATAAATCATATATCCATTGAACAGAGTATTATTCAGTGAAAAAATAAATGAGCTTTCAATCCCTGGAAAGACATGGGAGGGGAAGGGACTTTAGTGCATATTGCTAAGCAAAAATTCAGTCTGAAAAGGCTTCATACCATATGATTCAAACTATACAACATTCTAGAAAATGTAACATTTCTAGTAAAAAGATAGTAGTTGCCCGTGGGGAGTGGGGGATGGTGCTGAGGGTGGAGTAAAGGACATATGGACAAATAGGTCAAGCTAGGGTATAATAATCAAATTATTCTGCATGATAGTTAATGGTAAATACAGGACATGAAAGCTATACAACACAAAAAATAAACCCTAATGTAAACTATGCACTTTGGTTAATAATATAGTATTGGGGCGCCTGGGTGGCTCAGTCAGTTAAGTGTCCAACTGGAGCTCAGGTCATGATCTCACAGTTCGTGAGTTTGAGCCCCATGTCAGGCTCTGTGCTGATAGCTCAGAGCCTGGAGCCTGCTTCAGATTCTGTGTCTCCCTCTCTCTCTGCCCCTCCCCTGCTCCTACTCTGTCTCTGTCCCTCAAAATAAATAAACATTAAAAAAATTAAAAAGATATTGTATCAATATTGAATTATAACTTGTAACAAATGTAGTATACCAGTGCAAATGTAAACAGTAGGGAAAACTTTTCATGGGTTGGGGGAAAGGAAACACACAGGAACCCTATGCATCTGTTCACTTTTCTGTATACTTGTAACTGCTTTAAGAAATAAAGTTTATTAATAAAAAATTTTTAAGTCCATCGGTTTGCCATATCAGTAAATAAAGGGGGGGGAATGACAATTATTTCAATATATGCAAAAAAAATAATTTGACAAAATTCAACACCATTTCATGATAAGTAAAAGATCTCTGCAAATTAGGAGTAGACATGTAAAAGTAGGTTTATCTTAAAACCAGTCTGAGATAGCTTTGTGCTTGAAAAATGTGAAGCTAATACTTAACCAAGATAAGAATAAATGGTGCTACCTAGTACTTTTTAATTTTCTGTTGAAATTTTACAGTTTTCCTGGGAACAACTCTATGTTCTCCTCATTGTTTCCTGAAAATGTATACATTAACGTTATACACCTGGTTTAACTGGGTACACAGCCTGGTTTTAGATACTTTCCCAGTGGGGTATAGAAGATCCCTTAATCAACTTGTGCTTTGGCTCTCCAGAAACAAGGGCATTTCACATAGTTTGAAGATGAAACACGTTCTGAGTGGCTGAGAAACATCTCTAGGAGCTGTGTTTGGAAGTTTTCCGAACCCTAAGATAATTTCCTGTACTTTCTTTCTCTTGCTGTACCGTATCCTTTATGTTTGTGAACAGCTTACATGAATTTACTCTGTGGATGTTCTCTCAATTATCTGACTCTGTTTAATTGCTGAGTTAGCACCGGCAACAGGATAACTGCAATACTCTTGACTTTGTATTATAAATAATTGCTAAGTCTTGATTTGGGGAAAAAGACGAGGAGTGGCAGAATGGACAATCTGTAAAGCCAAAGTGACATCTTGACAACCTCTGCTTTGAGGTCCTCACTAGCATTGTGACCACTGAACCGAAGGAACACATACCATTGGAAACTGGAGGGGCATATCCACAATAGGTGTGTGGGTGCGTGGGTGGGGGCGGGGTAGGGTAGCTAAATGAATTAGAAAAGAAATTCAAAGGGGGAAATCAGACACTTTGTATGGTAATTTGGTTGCTTTTGATCACTTTGGAGAAAATGAATGTAACTGATAACAAATCTCAAGGCTGCCAAGGCCTCCAGATTATAGTCCATGATCCTGTATGTTGAGAGGACAAACATGACACCAAAAATAGGTGGCCAGATCTGGCCCTCATTCAATAATAAACCACTGAAAAGATTTTAGAGGTCACATGAGATTGGAATTAAGAGTCTTAAAACATAGGAATATTTTTCAACCATCAAGTCATATTGTGGGATACTATCAATAGCTTTCTTCTCAAACCCTATTGATATAGGTCCTAAGCACTCATGGTCTAGGAACTATTACCCTTGTAGTAGATATTACCAAATGAAAAGACACACCTGGTCTTGGTCAGGATTCTCATTAACTTCACCTTTTGCAGAAATATAGCAGGATGGATGAACTCTCAGTCTGTTGAGTGAGATAAAATGGAGATATGTAATTTAGAGCCTGAGAAGGAAATTGTCTAAATTCATCCTAAGCAATTAAATGGAATGTTGTTTCTGAGACTGAAATGTGGCAAAGGCAAACACATGTGGATTCATTTTATGATAATACTAAAATATTCCCTAATTCTATGCTTTTGACCCAAGTGATGTTTGATAAAAGATGTGGTGATAAGAGAGGTTCCAATTGCTTGGACTCCTTATGTAGCCTTATTGTTACAATAATTCTGCTACATAAGGGCAGAATGATGTGACAGATGTTGTGATGCACCTCCTTGCTGAGCTTCCCCAGAATGGGGTTGAATAATGCAAAAATAGGATTTCAGAATAAAGTAAACAATACAAATAAAATGCATGAAATAGCATTAGGACAATTAAGCCAGGTAGAAGTGTTCTGACAGTTAATTAAAAATGACTTAAAAAGGAGGCGATAGATGTAGTAGCTAATAAAATTTTAATGCATCCCTATTTAAAAATAAATAAATAAGTGGTTTAGCTGCTCTACCAACTCCTAATACTGCACAAAGACCACAATTAATTTACTCACAGTAGCCATGATGAATTTTTAAAAAGGATAACACAAAGAAGAAATCTAGAATCCCTTCAAAACAGTGCCAATTAAGTGTTGTGAAGTAAAGGAAGTATTACAATTTTGAATGGCAGGATGGCTAGGATCTCTAGGTACAACCCCAGCAGGGGACTCAGATCTATTTGCCTTGATAAAAATGGTCTAGTTATGGTGAAGATACTTTACTGGAATTGCTAGAAACTGATGCATAAAGTACTGTCATAACTAAACCTGCCAATCAAAACTTAAAGGGTAATAGAATTATATTAGGAAGATGTTGCGATACAGCTTAAACAGACTTCAAGTATGATTTTGGCCTAAAGCAAGCATTTAAGAACAAATGTCTAGAATTTTAGAAGAAATATTGGTATTTTGAACTTACCATAGTATACTATTTTAATGGGAGTGATGTTTGAATGGGAGACTACTATGACCTTCTCCAAAGCACTGGAAAATGGATGGTATTCTATCTGCTTTTTGTACTGTTTTAATATGTATGCAAGCTAAGAACTTTTTTTTTTTAACGTTTATTTATTTTTGAGACAGAGAGAGACAGAGCATGAACGGGGGAGGGTCAGAGAGAGGGAGACACAGAATCTGAAACAGGCTCCAGGCTCTGAGCTGTCAGCACAGAGCCCGACGTGGGGCTCGAACTCACGGACCACGAGATCATGACCTGAGCCGAAGTTGGCCGCTTAACCGACTGAGCCACCCAGGCGCTCCGCAAGTTAAGAACTTTTAAAATTACCTGTACACCCCCCAGTGGTTAATTTAGATCAATGTTAGATACCCTGGGAGATACCAAGAAATTTCAGCTTTAATGAAATATATGTTACATGTAAATCTGTAAGCACCCACAAATTCTTTCTTTAATAGTCCAGTATGGCCTTGGAGGAAAGGTGATGAATCCAGGAGGTTAACTTTGGAGTATAGAAGAAAACATAGAGTGTTGATTCAATAGCATCAGTTCTTCCACAGATTGGTATTCTGTGTTCAAGGGATCAGTAGTCTGTGGTCAATTAGGCTAACACTTACTATTCAATAACAAAAAACTCTTTAAAAAGAAGAAAATTGAGGGGAAAAGCTAGAACCAACGTGCCATCATGTGAGACAAACTCTAATATACTTTTAGTGTTTATAATATTGTGCTTTTAGAGAATTTAAATTCTCCTCCTTATTGCCAGAGTCTTGAGAGAAGAAACGTATAATTGATTAACTTGGAAGTACTAATATATTATATGGAGGATATACTGTTCATTTACAATCTGAATATCAAGCTAAGATTCAGTTCCAGATTCTGGTTAATCATATGACCTACAGTGTTTAGCTAATTAATCTAAGACACATTTCCCAAAACAAATGGGAAAATTCTTAGGAAACTTCAATTAGCAAATCAAATCCAACAATTTATAAAAGGAATTATCCATCATGATCAAATTATATTTATTCTAGTTATGGAAGGCTGGTTAAAGAGTAGAAAAATGATTAATATAATTCATCACATAAACAGGCTAAAAAAAGAATAGCCATATGATCATATCAATAGATGCAGAAAAACTTTTGACAAAATCTAAAAATCATGAGAAAAATTTTCAGTGAAATAAGATAATTGTCTCAACTTCAGAAAGAATATACACACAAAAAAACTGCAACTAATATCATAGTGGTAAAAAACTTCAAGCTGACCCACTATAATCAGATACAATGCAAGACTGTCCCCTCTCACCAATCCTTTAGAACATCATACTGCAAGTCCTTGCTAATGCATTAAGTCCAGAAAAGGAAATAAAATTTATGCAGATTGGGATAAAAGAAAGAACTCTTTCTTTGTTTGGAGATACGGTCATCCACATGGAAAATTCAAAGAATCAACAAAAAAATTCCTAAAAAGGGAGCTAAAAAGGGATTACAGCAATGTTGCAGGACACAAGACTAATATACACAAGTTAATCATTTTCCTATATATCAATAAACAAATGGAATTTGAAATTAAAAATACAAAGCCATAGGGGCGCCTGGGTGGCGCAGTCGGTTAAGCGTCCGGCTTCAGCCAGGTCACGATCTCGTGGTCCGTGAGTTCGAGCCCCGCTTCGGGCTCTGGGCTGATGGCTCAGAGCCTGGAGCCTGTTTCCGATTCTGTGTCTCCCTCTCTCTCTCTGCCCCTCCCCTGTTCATGCTCTGTCTCTCTCTGTCCCAAAAATAAATAAACGTTGAAAAAAAAATTAAAAAAAAAAATACAAAGCCATTTACATTAGCACCCACAAAAATCAAATACTTAGGTATAAATCAAATAACATATGTACCAGGTACATATGAGCAAAACTATAAAATTTTGATGAATAAAATCAAAGAATTAAATAACTGGAGACATGGTCCATGTTCATGGATAGGAAGATTCAATGTAACTCAAGATGTCAGTCCTACCCAATTTGATCTGTAAATTCAATGTAATGTCAATCAAAATCTAGTTACTTTGTGGAAATTGACAAACTAGCTACCAAGTTTATATGAAGAGGCAAAAGACCCACAATCACCAACACAGTATTGAAGGAGAACAAAGTTGGAGGGCTAATGCTACCTGACTTCAAGACTTACTATAAAAGTACGATTATCACATCAGTGTGGTACTGGCAAAATTAACCAAATGGACTCAATGAAACCCAAAAGAGAGCCTAGAAATTAACCCACATGAATATAGTCAACTGACCTTTGACAAAGGAGCGAAGGCGATAAAATGGAACAAAGATAGTCTCTTCAATATTCAAAGAAAAGAAAAAAAATCAATTTAGACACAGACCTCACTACCTTCATAAAAATTAACTCAAAATGGATCACAGGCCTAAATGTAAAATGAAAAACCATAGAACTGTCAGAAGCTATCATAGAAGAAAACCCAGATGACCTTGGATAATGGTGATGACTTTTTAGATTCAACATCAAAAGCACAACGTATAATAAAAATGGATGTTAGACTTGATTAAAAACTCCTGCTCTGTGAAAAATAATGCCGAGAATATAAAATGGCACACAAACTGGGAGAAAATATTTGCAAAATATATATCTGATAAAGGACATTTAACTAAAATACACAAAGAATTCAAAATTCAACAATTAAACTATCTTATTAAAATAGTCCACAAACCTTAAAACCTCAACAAAGATATCTCATCAAAGGAGGTATACAGATGGAAAATAAGCCAATGTAAAGATGTTCTACATCATATGTCACCAGGGAAATGCAAATTAAAACAACGAGATACCAGTAAACACCTATTAGAATGGCCAAAATCTGGAACACCGATAATATGCTATACTGATGAAGATATGGAGCTACAGGAACTCTCATTCATTGCTGGTGGGCATGCAAAATGGTACAAACACATTGGAAGACGATTTGGTGGTTTCTTATAAAGCTAATCATAGTTTACCAACCAGCAGTGTTACTCCTTGTTATTTACTCAAAGGAGTGGAACATTTATGTCCTCACAAAAACCTAAACATGGATGGTTATAGCAGCTTCATTCATAATTACCAAAACTTGAAAGCAACCAAGATGCCTTTCAGTAAATGAATTAATAAACTCTGATATATCCAGAAAATGGAATATTATTCAGCACTAAAAAGAAATAAGCTATCAAGCCATGAAAGGTTATAAGGGAACCTTAAATGCATATTATTAAGTGAAAGAAACCACTCTGAAAAGGCCACATACCTTATGATTCCAACTCTGTGACATTCAGGAAAAGGTAAAGCTATGGAAACAACAAAAAGATCAGTGATGCTAGGAGCTGGGGTTAGAGGGAAGTGATGAATAAGTGGAGCACAGAGAATTTTTAGGGCAGTGAAAATACTCTGTATGATATCACCAAATGGGACCCATATCATCATGCATGTATCTAAACCCATAAAATATACAATGCCAAGAGTGAAGCATAATGTAAACTATAGAATTAGGGTGATTGGGATGTGTCAATGTAGGTTCACTAGCTGTAACAAAAGTACTACTCTGGTGGAGGATGTTGATAATTCAGGAAGCTATGCATGTATAAGGGAAATCTTTGTACCTTCTCCTCAATTTTGCTGTAAATCTAAACTGCTCTTTAAAAAAGAAAGAAAGAAAGAATAATAAAGAAAAGCAAATCACAAGTCCTGCTCACACTCAAGAGTAAGGGATCGCAAGAAGGGGAATAGTGGGAGGTGGGCATCATAGCAACCACCTTAGGATCTTTCAGGCACAATGTTTCTTTCTGCCTTATAACATAGAAGGATACTTTTCTTTCCTCTTTCCTCTCAAAATTGCCCATATCCTTTATTACATCCTTCTTTTTTTTGCAGAAAATCACACTTTCAGATATGTCTACAAGCGTAAAGGACAATTTAACATGTAAAGTCTTTCCATTTTCTTTCTCTTTTTCTTAAGTTTATTTATTTATTTTGAGAGAGTAAGCACGCACATGTGGGGGAAAGACAGAGAGAAAGAGGAAGAGAGAGAGAATCCCAAGCAGACTCTGAACTGTCAGCGCAGAGCCCAGCAATGTGGGGCTTGAACTCATGAACCCTGAGATCATGACCTGAGCCCAAATCGAGAGTCAGATGCTTAACCAACTGAGTCACCCAGGTGCCCCACTCCCCATTTTCTTTTTAAAGAAACTTAGAGTAGTGGTAAATTCAGTACAGTCAAATGTACAATTGACTGATTTGCAGTTCTGCTCTTATCAGGTCCACATTCTACAGAGTCCAGATGTCAATCCAATCCAACATCAAATGAAATAACCTCAACAAATACTCTTGACCATGAAATACTCAGAATTTTTCCTAGAAAAAGCAGATATTTAGACTTAGGAATTAATGGTCTGCACTATAAAAATACCCACTTTGTATCTATAGACTTGTTTTGGTAGATTGCCAGATGTTTGCCAAACAGGCCATTTGTATCTATATCTTGTCGTATAGACTAAGTCTAAGATATGCATAATTTTAAACATTCTAAAGCACATTTGGTATTAGAAGTTAAACCTTTCTCAGAGAAAACAATTTGAGAGCACAGAAGTAGTTGATCTTATAAAATAGAATTTGTATTCTATGTAAATTTGGTTTTAGTAAAGAAATTGAGAAATCTTATTTAGCTTGGCTTTCATTTCTGGTGATTTTTTTTTTAATTTTGAGTGTTAATTGCCAAAATGATGTATTTGTTTCACCATATCACTTTTTGTCAGAACTTACACAAAATACTGATCGATTCAGATCCTGTTTATTCCCTAAACTTCTTATAGCCTTGTCAAAGATCATCAAACATTTTAGAGAAACAGCATATACATTTTTATTTTATCCTAATCCTTTTCTCCATTCTCATCCTCATTACATTTCCTAATTACAGAAGGATTTTTTTCCCTACACTTTGTAAATATCTCAAGATCAGTATTTACATACAGCAGGCCAACAACAACTTTAGCACTGTTTACATGGTTTGCAACAATAAAAGCCATTTTATAAGTACATGTAAGACCCACATGGATAATCCAGGATAATCTCACCATCACAAGATTCTTTTTTGGGGAGGAGTGCCTGGGTGGCTCAGCTGGTAAACTGTCCAACTTTGGCTCAGGTCATGATCTCACAGTTCGAGTGTTTGAGCCCCGCATCAGACTCTGTGCTGTCAGCGTAGAGCCCACTTTGGATCATCTCTCTCCCTCTCTTGCTGCCCCTCTCTGTCTCTCTCTCTCTCTTAAAAATAGACAGACATTAAAAAAAAATTAAAACCCCAGGATTCTTTTTATTAAGTTTTTTATTTAAATTCCAGTTAGCTAACATACAGCATATTATTAGTTTCAAGTGTACAATATACTGATTCAACACTTCCATACAATACCCAGTGCTCATCACAAGTGCCCTCCTTAATCCCCATCACCTATGTTGCCCATTCCCCCACCCACCTCCCCTCTAGCAACCATCTGTTTGTTCTCTATAGTTAAGAGTCTATTTCTTGGTTTGTCTCTCAGTATCATTATTCATAATTTAATCACCGCTGCAAAATTCCTTTGCCAAAGAACTAACATACGCAGTTTCCACGGATTGGGACATGGGTATCTTTGGGTGCTATCACTCAACGTCTCAACATAACACATTTATCCATAAGTTTTCATTATGAAAGTCTCAGAATCACAGGTGAGAATATCATATTCCTTTTTAGCAGCGATTTTTTTTTTTTTTTCCCCAACACGTATAGGACATTAGACAGGTCAGCTTTTTATTTTTCCCTATACAAAACCTACAGACAGAATGAAATTTGCCAACATTTACACGTTAGCTGCTAAATATGCATAGATAAAGTCTAGTGTGTACTTTGACAAGATATTTGTTTCCTGTGGTTTCATTAAAATCTTCATAGTAACAATGAGATAATTTGAAACTAAATATTTCTCAAGTAAAAGTATCTAGAGAACATTTTTTTTTTCTGGTTGCATGATTTAATACATCACTTTACATACTCTAGAAAGCATGCCATTTGGTAATGTATGATAGAATGAGCTCTAGACTTGTTTCGCTTTTCTATGGCTACCTTGGCAACTACTGCAAACTGAATGACTTAAAAGAAATTTATTTTCTCACAGTTCTAGAGGATGGAAGTTCAAAATCAAGGCATTGGCAGCACTGTGTTCCCTCTGAAAGCTCTGGGGAATAATTCTTCCATGCTTCTTCCTAGCTTCTGGTGGTGGCTGGCAATCCTTGGTATTCCTTGACTTATAAATGCATAATTCCAATCTCTGCCTGTGCCATCGCATCACATCCTTCTTGTGTCTGTGCATCTCTGTGTCTTTACAGGGCTTTCTTATAAGGACAGAACCCACTGGATTTAGGACCTACTCTCTAATCCAGGATGCTTAACTTCCAGCTAACCTGATTACATCCTACAAAGACCTCATTT
Organism: Prionailurus bengalensis; assembly: GCF_016509475.1. Classification (NCBI taxonomy): domain Eukaryota; kingdom Metazoa; phylum Chordata; class Mammalia; order Carnivora; family Felidae; genus Prionailurus; species Prionailurus bengalensis. Next base: position 88,387,569 of record NC_057344.1, read on the forward strand.
CCAAACAGTTTCGTATTTTGAGATTCTAGCAGGATAGGACTTTAGGGGAATAGTATTCACCCCAGAACAATACTCTAAGATACTCAAACATCTGTTATCAAAACCTCTTGTTTGCCCATAGGATAATTTAGTTGCAATGTTTAAGATGGGAAATGAAACTGTGTTCAGTTTCAGAAAGCAACAAAAGGAACAATATAATAATGCAGATTCATTTGTGTGGTGTACCCAAGCTAATTCATTGGCCACTTTTTTTTCTCTCTGAACACTAGTATCTTTTTGGGAAACAAAGCTTTCAATGTATGTAGAAATACTTGACTGTATCCTTACAGACTTGAGAGATCCGGTCTCCACCATGCCCAATCTCAAATTGTTTTGTGTGTGTGTGTGTGTGTGTATTGTACAGTATGCTCTGCTTTCGTCCTAATGCCACTGTATATGTCCTTCCATTGCTAATAAAATAACCGAGTTAACCTTTTTGTAAGTGATATTGGAGCTTGGCTGGTGTTGGTATTGTAATCATCCTCGTTTTCATTATGTGAACTCTCAGAAAATATTGTTGTAATATTCACAAGGTTAGAGAGAAAACCAGCACGATTGCATTACAAGGCCCAACAGTTAATCCACAAATAATCACAACACACATGAACTGCATCACTTAGAATGGTGCCAAAAAAGATTCATTACTGTGAACAGTAAATCATGGTTACCAATATCAACAGTTGGGTAAAAAGAGTGAGCATGACCACGGAAGGTGTATAATCTATGCAATATCTGTTTGACACTAAAAACAGTGTTGCTTTCAGTCCCTATATTTGGCCAATGATCCTGTTACGTAGTTTCATACTATTCCACAACAATCTACACTAGCTACTAAAACCTTTTCCAGCCTACGGTTAGGTTTCCTGGGATTCAAAACTTTTAATGAAATTCATATACAAGTCAAGACAGTTGATCACCCTTCTTAGGGCCTCAGTGTTTAAATGATACCGTGTCATCCATCACGCTAACTAGAGACTCAGTCAAAAGCCCGTGACTGCTACCCAGCAGCAACTTCTGGGATTTTGGGCTAGAACTGAGTCTTACCAACAATATGTAACCTGTGCGAGACCATTAGTGGGTTATTTTCTGGCTTTTGTTAAAACTACTTCTGTTACAAAACAAAGATTATTTTGCAATAATACTCATCATGCCGTGGACTATAGCACAACAGCCCTCCATTAGAAAATTAAATGTAAAGGGGGTACCTGGGTGGCTCAGTTGGTTAAGCGTCCGACTTCAGCTCAGGTCATGATCTCATGGTCCGTGAGTTCAAGCCCCGTGTCGGGCTCTGTGCTGACAGCTCAGAGCCTGGAGCCTGCTTCACATTCTGTGTCTCCCTCTCTCTCTGACCCTCCCCCATTCATGCTCTGTCTCTCTCTGTCTCAAAAATAAATAAATAAATAAAATGAAATGCAAAGAAGAGTTCTCTGATCAAATGGACATATCATATTTAGGATATCGTTACAGGCACTATGCACAAGAATAGTTATTGCATTTATGAAGAGGTGGCTGGGGTGACATTGGGTCCTGTAATACGTACCACTGAGTTACCTAACTCCAAAGCTAAATAGTCCCTTCCCTATGATCAGTATCTGAGAATGCCAGACAAGCAGTCTGATTTAAAGGTGATAGTTCATGGGTGGAGTGACAAGAATTAATTTGGAAAGGAGCTTCACTGCTGCTGGCTAACGGGTGTACCTTAAACGAAGGAAAGGTAAATCTGCTCAATAGGCAGACTTGGGAGCAGTGTTCCTAGTGGCATCCTAAAGGATTTGATAACAGTAATGATAGGATATGGATGTTAGCAATACCTGGGTAGTAGACAACGGACTAACAGTATGGTTTAAAATGAGTCTTAGATAACTAGAAAATTAAATTTCAACTTGGGTGACACATTATAAAATGTGGTGGGCTTAAAGGGAGAAGAGCAAAGGGGGTATGTTGATAATCTCAAAAGAACCCCTTTTCTAACTTCAGAAGGAGACTAGAACCAGTAAGTGGATGCCCTTATGTATTCTTTCAAAGAATTCTCTTCTGTTTATGAAATGATTGTCATGGAGATATTTCATCACTGAAATAATAGAGAAAAAAATACATCACTAATTTGAACCACTACAAAGCCTGAAATGTGGTAACAATTGTTTTTCAAACAGAAACATACAAAAACTAAGAGCAACTATGGGCCACCTATTGAGAGGGTCTTAGTTCAGGCTGCTACAACAAAGGAGGTATCTATTCTCCCATAGTTCTGGAGTCCTAGAAACCCAAGATCAAGATACTGGTAGAATAGGTTCCTGGTAAGTGTCCTTTGTCTGCCTTGCAGAGAGCTTCGCTCTTGCTATATTCTTGCATGGAAGCAAATAAAAGTTCTGATTCTCTTTTTCTTTTTATAAAGGGACTAATCCCACCATGAGAGTTCCATCCTTATGACCTCAACTATACCTAATTATGTCCAAAAGGATTCACCTCCTAGTATCATCACATTGGAGGTTAGGGTTTCAACATATGAATTTGGGGGAATGAGGGTTGGGACACAAACATCCAGTCCATAATGGATAGATCCAAAATTGGCCCATAGCTGGCCTGTTTCCCATGGTCCCAGTAAGACCTTCTGCAGATATACACTGATTCTGGATTTTGATTTGCATACGCAGTAACTGAAGCAAATATTTCAAACACTGCTATAGGTCTGGAGCCAGAAGTTTTCAACCAGTGTATCACCTGATCAAGGAATATTTTTTACTACAGATGCAGTACAACAATGGGCTAAAAAGCATCATATACACTAGATTTATCACATACTTACTTTATTATCTACTAAAGTAGTGGACGGATTGTGAATTGCAATGGGCAATTGAAAAACCGCTTTGCCAAATTAGCGGGGTGGAGGAGTGATGAGAAGCTGAAGGAGTGGATTGCCTGACTGAATAAATGTCTTAAAAGTTAATTTGTATAGAAAGAAGGTGATTATCCTAGAATAGACGAAAAATTTTGAGATTTTGTAGGAAAGATATGTAAGAGGGGTATAGGGATGACTCAAGATCTCACATAAACTTCTTCCTTATGACCATAATTTTAATTTTTTTCTGCCTGGTCCTATAGTTTTGAGATCTGAACTGCATATAAAATTCCAAAGGAAGGTTCAAATGCTAACACGATACCATAAAAGAACCTCTAATTAAGATATAATAAAAACAAACATTCCACTCAAAAATAACAAATACTACATAAGAAAGCATAAATATAATCAGAGATGGTGAGGGTTTTTGCAAAGGAGTAGAGCCTTCTGTGCTGATAGTTCAGAGAATGCTTGGGATTCTCTCTCCCTCTCTTTCTGCTCCTCCCCTGGCAAGAGAGGGAGACACAGAATCTGAAGCAGGCTCCAGGCTCTGAGCTGTCAGCACAGAGCCCGATGTGGGGCTCAAACTCACAAACCAGGGGATCGTGACCTGAGCCGAAGTTGAACATGTAACTGACTGAGCCACCCAGATGCCCAAATTAAATATGTAAACAAATCTATCTAAGGAACAGTTTTCAAGAGGACATTTTGAAACTTGACAGAATGTTTACAAAATATGGAAAAAGGACATATTGTTGCAGAAAATTTTGAAAGAAAAGATGGGACAGCTGGGCTATTTTCCTTTTAGAAACTAAACTTTAAATTTAAAACTAAACTTTTAAATCAAACATACTTAAAATTATCTTTTGTGGAGGCAGACAGAAAAAATAAAATAAAATGGAGAACTCAGAACACAATTAGATCTAAAACTGAAATCTCTTGATTATGTACTCTTTGAACACAAGTTAATGTATAGTGTTATTGATGGAGTTATTTATTTATAAAAGTGTATTTATTTATTGGGGGGGGGCAGTCTTCACACTGTCAGCACAGAGCCAGACATGGGGCTCGAACTCAAGAACGGTGAGATCATGACCTGAGCCAAAATCAAGAGTTGGATGCTTAACTGACTGAGCCCTCCAGGTGCCCCAAAGGGTTTTATTTTAATTATAGTGATTTAGGAGGGGAATACTGAGTTCCATACATCACTTATTTTCCAGTTACAGTGTCCTTTGGTATCAGCTCACACAATTGTAAAAATGTTCCAAGATCTCATGACTAGAGACAGCTTCATTTGTATAACAAACCACAAGCTTCTGGTAGCATGTGGTTCTGATCTATGTATTGACAAATACTGTCCTATATCATACTCCAGACTAGGAATTTCATAAATAAGAGGAGGTACGATTGTACGGGGAAAAGAGCAGAACTGAACACTTCATTAACTTTAAAACTGTAGAAAAACTTACAGTGGAAAATATTGGCATATTATAATATATACAAACAAAAATTGCCATGAATTGAGTAAAAGTAAGAAAATTCAGGGGCGCCTGGGTGGCTCAGTCAGTTAAGCGTCTGACTTCAGCTCAGGTCATGATCTCATAGTCCACGAGTTCGAGCTCCGCATTGGGCTCTGCTGACAGCTCAGAGCCTGAAGCCTGCTTCTGATTCTGTGTCTCCCTCTCTCTCTGCCCCTCCCCTGCTCATGCTCTGTCTCTGCCTCTCAAAAAATAAATAAACGTTAAAAAAGAAATTAAAAAGAAAGAAAATTCAAATAAAAAGTACAGTAGAAAATATTTTTTCTATCAATGGGTGAATTAAGTATTGACATATGTATTATGCAACTCTAATGTATAAGAAAGCTATCAAACTATTATTACTTCAAGTAATAATTATATCTGAATAAAACTGGAAAAAAATTAAAAGAGTAAGTAAATAATTCAACGGCAGAAATACAACATAATGCTGTACACAATATGATGTTTCAATAACATACTAGATACATGACAAAGATAATATGCAAAAAGTATACAGGCTTGCTGAAATTGTAGAATTATACAGTTCTACTAATATAAATGTTTAATATTATCTTTTCAATAAAAACACATTGAAAACAAAGTTACCATATAGCAAATCTCTCCTATGTATGAATTTAGAGCATTTTAGACATGTTCTATTCTACTTCACTACATTTGGCTACTTTATTAGTATAAAATTTAACTCTTCAATCATTTCACAAATATATATTGGATATCTACCACATTGCAGGAAGTATTCTAGGCACACTGGGTTACAGCTGTGAGGAAAACAAGAAAAAAAAAAGCAAAAAATAATACTTGTCCTCAAGTAGATGATATTCTAGTAGAAGAGATGACAAATATAATTAACATTTAGAAGGTATTTTAGAAGGTGGTGCTGTGGGAAAACTAAAAGCAAGGAAAGAAGAATGAAAATAGTTGCAATTTTATTTATTTATTTTTTTAATGTCTGCTTAGTTATTTTGAGAGAAAGAGCTCCAGCAGGAGAGGGGCAGAGAGGAGAGAGAGAATCCCAAGCAGGCTCCATGCTGCCATTGCAGAGAGTGATGTGGGGTTTGAACTCAGAAACCATGAGATCCTAACCTGAGCCAAAATCAAGAGTCAGATGCTTAACCAACTGAGCCACACAGGCACCCTGAAACAGCAATTTTAAGTAGAGAGGTGAGGGTAGGACCCAATGAGAGAGGGAGTTTAAACAAAGTTGTGAAAGAGACAACACAGCAAGCATGTGGGAGAGCGTTCTAAGCATAGGTAGCAAGAAATTCAAAGACAGAGCAGGAGAATGTTGAGAACATTAAAGAAACAGTAGTAGGAAAACCAGTACATTTGCAGTATATGAGCAAGGGGAGTTTATGAGGATGAAGGCAGTAGGAGATGCGAAAGAGGGATAAAAATTATCAGCAGGTTAACATCTTTCTATATTCTTCTAATTCAAATAAATATGGGGAAGTGTATAGGGAAAGCACAAAATAATCTTGCCCTTCATTTTTCCCATGTGTCTTCAGCTTCTCTAAAGTAGGAGCTTGATAAATACTTATTTTAGAAAGTGATCCAATTGTTATGGTTTAGGTTTGAGAAAACATATACATCTGAGTTGTATTACAGACAATGATTATGCTACATATATGCTTGGTTTTGTAAATACTGTGCTAATGAAAATAAAAGTCATACACAATTTCACTCTAAATCTGCACTTAGGTGATTATTTTCCTTTGATAACATAGTTTATTTTGCATATTTATGCATTCAGATGCACACTTAGAAATCCTAGACCTGATGCAAAAGCAAAGATGTGGTGTAAATAATGACCTCAAAAAATACAAAGTTATCCCAAAAGGTTATTGTAATACATATTAGACAAAGAATGCATACATCCTAAATAGAAGAGCCATTTACACAACAAAAAAGGTCATATGACATGAGGGATACTAAAAAGCCAACTCCATTAGGGACAAAAGAAGGCATAGCATTAGCACAAGGGAATTATGTATGTGTGGCATTTTCTACAGGCATTTTTTAATAATAAGTAGAAATCCATCATATCCATATCTTACTGTGCTTTCCATTCTCCAGGAAAACATAATGGATTATATCTTAAATATTCTATTTCTTTGTAATACACATCAATACAAAGTTCACAGCAGATTTTTAGAGATATTTGCAGGTAGTTCCTGATACAAAACAATTAAATACCCTTAATTATATTTTATAATTATAGTTAATGTTAACAGTTAAGTAAAGAATCCTTATTTATATTTTAAAATCAAAATATTTACTCAGTGTAGTCCCTTGTAAGTGATGGTATTAAATTCAAATGACTTGGGTATATATTTGCAGAGAGAGATGTGTCAAGGTTTTTGTTTTTATTTTTTATTTACTGTAGTTTCCATCTAAAGTGTTTCATGTATTTAGGAGAGGACTCTGAAAAACAATAGCACTTAAACAAAGTCGGATATAAAGCAAATCAGTAGATGAAAATTGTGACCAAAATATAAAACATGAGGGAAAGAAAAAAATGTACAGCTTTAGAATTCATTCACACTGAAATTGGTATCATCTTAAACTGTTACAAGTTGTTTTGTGTAGGCCTCATGATAAGCACAAAGCAAAAATCTATAGTAGATACACATAAGAAAAGAAACCTAAGCATGCCACTAAAGAAAATCATCAAATCACAAAGGAAGAGAGCAAGGAAAAAAGAATAGATCTGCAAAGCTGCCAGAAAACAAATAACAAAATGGCAATAAGTACACTGTCAATAATTACTTCAAAAATAAGTAGACTAAACTGTCCAATCAAGACAGAGTGGTTAGTGTTAAACAAGGTCCGTTTGGTGTGCTTGGGTGGTGTAGCCAGTTAAGCATCGAACTTTGGCTCAGCTCATGATCTCACAGTTCATGAGTTCCAGCCCCACATTGGGCTCTGTGCTGACTTCTCACAGCTTGTAGCCTGCTTTGGATTCTGTGTCTCCCTCTCTCTCTCTCTCTGCCCCTTCCCTGCTCACGCTCTGTATCTCTCGCTCTCAAAAATAGATAAACATTTAAAATTAAAAAGAAAAAAAACAAGGCCCATCTATATACTGTGTACAAAAGATACACTTTATGTATAAGTACTCACACACAAACGGAAAGTGAAGAGATAGAAAAGGATATTCTATGCAAATGGTAACCACAGAAAGCGAGAATAGCTACTTTTACATCACACAGAATAGATTTGAAGATAAAGACTATAATAAGAGTAAAGGTCATTATATACTTATAAAGCATCAGTCCAACAAGAGGTTATAAAATTTGTAAATATTTTGCACCCATGTAGAAGTACTTAAACATATAAAACAAATATTAACACTTAAAAGGAGAAATTGAAAACACTACAAGAGTAGTAGGAGACTTTAAGTCTCCAATTTTATCAATGGATATAGATCATTCACACAGGAAATCAGTAAGGAAACAGTGACCTTAAGGGAAACATTAGACCACATGGACTTAGACATATAAAGGACATTCTATCCAAAGGCAACAGAATACATGTTCCTCTCAAGTACACATAGAACATCCCCCGGGATAGATTATATGTTAGGCCAAAACAAGTCCTAATAAATTGAAGAAAACTTAAATTATACTAAGTATCTTTTTGGACAAAAATAAAATGAAACTAGAAATCAGTTACAAGTAGAAAATTGGAAAATTCACAAATATGTGGAGAGTAAAGATGCTACTAAACAAGCAACTGGTCAAAGAAGAAATCAAAAGAGAAATACAAAAATACCTTGAAACTAATGAAAATGAAAATAAAACACATCAAAACTAAAGTCATGCAGCAAAAACAGTTCCTAGGAGGGAAGTTTATAGCAATTAATGCCTACATTGAGAAACAATAAAGATCTCAAATAACAATCTAACTTTACACCTCAAGCAAATAGTTAAAGAACAAAAGAATCCTAAATTTAGTAGAAAAAAAAAGTAGAAGGAAATAAAGATCAGAGGAGAAAGAAATTAAAGAGAAACGTAGGACAAAAAAAAGATCAATGGGGGAAAAAAAGAATAAAAAAGATGAGTAAAAATAAGAATTGAAATTTTTCAAAGATAAAATTAATAAATCTTTACTAGACTCACTGAGACAGAAAAAATGTATTAAATGAAATCAGAAGTGAAAGATGAGGTGTTACAACTAATACCACAGATATCAAAAGATCATTAGAATATACTATGAACAATTATACATGAACAAAGGAACAACCTGGAAGAAATGGATAATTCCAAGAAATATACAACTTACCAAGAAAAAAACAGAAAATCCGAACAGACCACTTACTAATATGATGATTAAATCAGTAATCAAAAACCTCCCCAAAATAAGTCTGGGACCAAATGGTGACTGAACCAACTGGTGAGCTCTATCAAGCATTTAAAGAATAATTAATACTAATTCCTCTCAAATTCTTTCAAAATAATAGAACAGAAGTGAACACCCAAACTCATTTTACAAAGCCAGCATTACCTTGATACCAAACCAGACAAGGACACAGAAAAAAAATTACCGCTTTTCCTCCAAGATCAGGAACACAAGAAGGATGACTATTCTTTCCACTTTTATTCAAGATAATATTGAAAATCCTAGACAGAGCAAGTAGACAAGAAATAAAAGGCATCCAAATGAAACATAAGTAAAACTGTCATTTGCAGATAACACGACATTATATTTAGAAAACCCTAAAGACTCCTCCAAAATACCATTAGACCCAATAAATATATTCAGTAAAGTAGGATACAAAATCAATGTACAAAAATCTGTTGCACACACTAATAACAAAGTATCAGAAAGAGAAAGTAAGAAAATAATCCCATTTACAATTGCACCAAAAGGATAAAATAACTGGGAATAAATTTGACCCAGGAGGTAAAAGACCTATACCCTAGAAACTATAACACACTGATCAAAGAAACTGAAGACACAAATCATTGAGAAAATATCCCTGCTCATGGATTGGAAAAAATATTGTTAAAATGTCCCTACTACCAAAAGCAAGCTACAGATCCAATGCAATATCTATCAAAATTCCAATGGATTGTATGTTCCAGAAATTGATTATTCTAAAATGTATATGAAACCACAAAAGACCTCAAAGACAAAGCAGTCTTGAACAAGAAGAATAAAGTTGAAGACATTAGTCTTCCTGATTTCAAACTGTATTACAAAGCTATAGTAATCAAAAAATAAGGTATTGGCATAAAAACAGACACACAGATCAATGGAACTGAATAGAAAACACAGAAATAAGCCCATGAATGTTCAGTGAATTTATTTATAACAGAGGAGCTAGAAATACACAATAAGGATAGTACAGTATCTTCAGTAATTGGCATTGGGATGACTGGATAGCCACATGCAAAAGAGTGAAGCTGGGCCTCTCTCTTATACCATACACACAAAAATCAACTCAAAATAGATTAGACTTGAACATAAGACCTAAGACCTAAGACCATAAAAATCCTAGAAGAAAACATAGGCATTTATCTCCTTGACATCAATCATGGGGATTATTTTTTTTTTTTGGATTTACACTAAAAATAAAGGCAACAAAATGAAAATAAATAAATAAATAAATAAATAAACAGTTGGGACTACATCAAACTACAGGATTGCACAGCAAAGAAAACCATGAGCAAAATGAAGAGACAACTTACTGAATAGGAGGAAATGTTTGCAAATCATATATCTGATAAGGAGTTAATATCCAAAATATAAAAAGAACGCCTATAACTCAACAAATACAATTTAAAAATGGTCAGAGGATTTGAACAGAGAACTTTCTGAAGAAAAACACACACATGGTTAAAGAAGACATACTAGATGGCTAAAGTACATGGAAGGGTGTCCTACATCACTAATCATCAGGGAAACCCAAATCAAAACAACAATAAGATATCACTCATACCTTTTACGATGGCTATTATCAAAAAGACAAGAAACAACAAGTGTTGGCAAGGTGGTGAAAAGGGAACCCTTATTCACTCTTGATGGGAATGTAAAGGTGCAGCAGCTATGGAAGCAATATAAAGTTTACTCAAAAAATTAAAAATAGAACTACCATATGATCTAGCAATTTCACTTCTGGGTATTTATCTGAAGGAAACAAAATCACTACCTCAAAAAGATATATGCACTCCTATGTTCATTGCAGCATTATTTACAATAACCAAGACATGAAAACAACTGATGGATGAATAAGAAAGATGCTATACACACAGTGGAATATTATTTAGCCACAAAAAGGAAGGAGATCCTGCCATTTTCAACAACATAGATGGACCTTATAGCCAATTAAAGACATATATCTTATAATCTCACTTAAATGTGAAATCTAAAACAAAACAAACAAAACAACAACAAAAAACCCCTAAAACCCAAACAAAAACAAAAACAAAAAACCCTGGAACTCAAAAACAGAGAACAGAACAGATATGTGCTTGCCAGAGTCAAGGTCAGTTGGGGAGCAGGTGGAAAAGACAGAAAGAGGGTCAAAAGTTACAAAATTCTAGGTATAAGATAAATAAATACTGGGGATGCAATTTATAACATGGTGACCACAGTCAACAATACTGTATTGTACATTTGAAAGTTGCTAAGAAAGTGGATCTTACAAAATTTTCATTAGAAGAAAAAGTTATAACTATGTATGGTGATAGATGTTATCTAAATTTATTACGGTAGTCTTTTGTAATGTAATATCAAATCATTACCTTGTACACTTAAAACAAATTTAATGCTATATAATTTATCTCAATTTAAAAATCTTTTAATTAAGGGTGTCTGGGGGCTCAGTTTGTTAAGCATCCAACTCTTGATTTCAGCTCAAATCATGAGCTCAGGGTTCGTGAGATCAAGCCCTGTGTTGGACTCCATACTGACACCACGGAGCCTCCTTGGGATTCTCTCTTTCTCTCTTTCTCTGCCCCTCTGCCACTTGCACACGTTCTCTCTCTCTTCCTCTCAAAATAAATAAACATTTTAAAAAACCTTTTAATTAAAAAAAAAACTAGACAAAATGTGTGGTTAATTTACAGAGCTCAACAACACTAGAACTCAGGGAAATACAAACTAAAGTAACAGCAAGGTACAATTTCAAACTCATCAGTTTGACAAAAATTTAAAAGTCTTATTATAGTAAGTGTTGTTGAAAAATAGAAACTCAACCAACATAATGAGAAAAGATATTTGTAAATGACATATCGGACAAAGGGCTAGTATCCAAAATCTATAAAGAACTCACCAAACTCCACACCCGAAAAACAAATAACCCAGTGAAGAAATGGGCAGAAAACATGAATAGACACTTCTCTAAAGAAGACATCCGAATGGCCAACAGGCACATGAAAAGATGCTTAACGTCGCTCCTCATCAGGGAAATACAATTCAAAACCACACTCAGATATCACCTCACACCAGTCAGAGTGGCCAAAATGAACAAATCAGGAGACTATAGATCCTGGAGAGGATGTGGAGAAACGGGAACCCTCTTGCACTGTTGGTGGGAATGCAAATTGGTGCAGCCGCTCTGGAAAGCAGTGTGGAGGTTCCTCAGAAAATTAAAAATAGACCTACCCTATGACCCAGCAATAGCACTGCTAGGAATTTACCCAAGGGATACAGGAGTACTGATGCATAGGGGCACTTGTACCCCAATGTTTATAGCAGCACTCTCAACAATAGCCAAATTATGGAAAGAGCCTAAATGTCCATCAACTGATGAATGGATAAAGAAATTGTGGTTTATATACACAACGGAGTACTACATGGCAATGAGAAAGAACGAAATATGGCCTTTTGTAGCAACGTGGATGGAACTGGAGATTGTTATGCTAAGTGAAATAAGTCAGGCAGAGAAAGACAGATACCATATGTGTTCACTCATATGTGGATCCTGAGAAACTTAACAGAAACCCATGGAGGAGGGGAAGGAAAAAAAAAAGAGGTTAGAGTGGGAGAGAGCCAAAGCATAAGAGACTCTTAAAAACTGAGAACAAACTGAGGGTTGATGGGGGGTGGGAGGGAGGGGAGGGTGGGTGATGGGTATTGAGGAGGGCACCTTTTGGGATGAGCACTGGGTGTTGTATGGAAACAAATTTGACAATAAATTTCATATATTGAAAAAAAAAAAAAAGAAAAATAGAAACTGTCCTTCATAGCTGGTGGGAGTATGAGAAAAAAGAAAATGATTTAGATAACATTCATTCTTAAGTTGATATGCACCATTATCATAATTATATTAACTATTCAATATTAAAACATGTATTCAGACTTTGTTATATACCTCAATTGATGTTGAGCTTCTCATGTGTTATATTATTTTACTTATAAAAATCCTATAGTGTAATTACTGTTAGACAAAGCAAATTGAAGAGTAAAAAAAAATCTATTTTTAATTTTTTTTCAGTATTTATCAATAGTTATCCAAATGCATCCTGTGGGAAATCAACTCAAGTATATTTATATTTTCCATTAATAATTCTCATTGGTAATTATAATCTATTAAATTTTTTAAAATGTATAGACCTTGTAAATAGCAAAAATTGAGTTTCTCTCATTAAAGGGAATTCTTCAAATGGAAAGTAAAGGCCATAATCGGGAGTAAGAAAATTAGGAAAGAAAAAAATTTCACAGATACATACAAACATAATAAAATTAGTAGATTAATCACTTATAAAACCAGTACAGAGGTTAAAGCACAAAGGAAGTAATATCAATTATTTTATGAAAATCTGTCAAGCGATTCATAAAATAAAAGGATATAAAGTATGACATCATAGACATAAAACACCGAGGGGGTAAAAATTTAGTGCTTTTAAATGGATTCAAAGTTACGTAACCTTCAACCTACTACAGACTACTATATTCATGAGATGTTATATACAAACCTAATGGTAACCACAAATCAAAAACCAGCAACAGGCATGCAAAAAATACAGGGAAAAAAAATCCAAGAATGTCACTAAGGAAAGCCATCAAAACACAAGGGAAGTGACCAAGAAAGGAACAGAGAACTACAAAACAATCATAAAACAAGTGACAAAATGCCAATAAATACACACCTATCAATAATTACTTTGAATATAAATGGACTAAATGCTCCAATCAAAAGACATCAGATGACAGAATTGATTAAAAAAAAAAAAAAAAAAGCAAGACCCCTCCCTATGCTGCCTACAAGGGACTCATTTCAGGCCTAAAAGCCACACAGACTGAAAGTGAAGGGATGGATAAGCATTATCATGCCAATGAACGTGAAAAGAAAGCCCAAGTAACAATACTTATATCAGACAAAATAGACTTTAAAACAAAGACTGCAATAAAGAAAAACACTATATAATAACAAAGGGAACAATCTAGCAAGAGAAACAATTGTAAATATTTATGCACTCAACATGATAGCACCTAAATACATAAAGCAATTATTAATACATAAAGGAAGAAATCCATAGTAAAACAATAATAGTAGGGAACTTTAACACCCCACCTACATCAATGGATAGGTCATCCAGATGGAAAATCAACAAGAAAACAGGTTTTGTTTTGGTTTTTTTTTGAACCAGTGGCTTTGAATAACACATTGGACCAGATGGTTATAACAAATATATTCAGAACACTCCATCCCAAAATAGCAGAATACATCTTCTCAAGAGAACATGGAACATTCTCCAGAATAAATCACATTAGGCTATAAGACAAGTCACAACAAATTCAAAAAGATTGAAATCACATCATGCATATTTTCTGACCATGATAGTAGGAAACTAGAAATTAATGACAAGAAAAAAAAAGGGGGGGGAAATACACAACACATGGAGATTAAATAAAATGCTACTTAACAATAAATGGGCCAACCAAGAAATCAAAGAGGATATCAAAAAAAAAATGCATAGAGACAAATGAAAATGAAAACACAATAGTCCAAAATATTTGGGATACAACAAATCTTTTCTAAAAGGAAAGTTTATAGCAAGACAGGCCTACATGAAGAAGTAAGAAAAATCTCAAACAACCTAAACTTACTTCTAAAGGAGCTATAAAAAGAACAAGCAAAACTCCAAAATAGTAGAAGGAAATCATAGATTAGAGCAGAAATAAATGAAACAGAGGGGAAAAAATAAAAAACAACAACAACAACAAAATAGAACTGATCAATGAAACCATGAGCTAGCTCTTTGAAAAGATCAACAAAATTGATAAATCTTCAGAGAAATTCATAAAGAAAGAGAGAGAGAAAAAGACAGAGAGAGAGAGAGAGAGGGATGACAAACAAAATCAGATAAGAAAGAGGAGAAATAACACAGACACCCAGAAAAACAAAGATTTATGAGAATATTTTGAAAAATTATATGCCAACAAATTGAACAACCTAGAAGAAATGGATAAATTCCTAGAAACATATAACTTACCAAAACGGAATCAGGAGAAAATAGAAAACTTGAACAGATTGATTACCAGCAATGAAGTTAAATCAGTAATCAAAAAACTCCCAACAACAAAAGATCAGGACAAGATGGCTAGATGACCAGATGGTAAATTCTATTAAACATTGAAAGAAGAGTTAATACCTATTTCTCTCATACTATTCCCCAAAAAAATAGAAGAGGAAAACTTCCAGTATCATTCTATGAGGCCATCATGACCCTGATGCCAAAACCAGACAAAGACACCACAAAAAAAGAGAACTACAGGTCAATATCTCTGATGAACATAAGTGAAAAAATCCTCAACAAAATACTAGCAAACTGAATCCAACAATAAAAAATATATATATCATTTACCATGATCAAGTGGGAGTTATTCTCAGGATGCAAGTGTGGTTCAATATTCCCATATTTGCAAATCACTCCATGTGATATGTCACATCAATAAAAGAAAAGATAAGAATCATATGATCATTTCATAGATGCAGAAAAATCACTTGATAAAATACAACATCAATTCATGATAAAAACTCTCAACAAAGTAGATTTAGAAGGAAAATACCTCAACATAATAAAGGCCATATATGACAAACCCAAAGCTAACATTGTACCTATAGGTGAAAAACTGAGAGCTTTACCCTAAGATCAGGAACTAGACAAGGATATCCACTCTCACTTTTTTTTATTTGTAGTTTCAAGTTTTTATTTATATTACAGTCGGTTAATATACAATGTATTAGTTTTAGGTGTACAATTTAGTGATTTACCACTTACATACAACACCCAGTGCTCAACACAAGTGCCCTTCTTAATATCTATCACTCATTTAACTCATCTCCCCACCCACCTACCCTCCTCAAATCCTTAGTTTGTTTTCTATAGTTAAGAGTCTGCCATTCCCACCACTTTTACTTAACATAGCTCTGGAAATCCTAGCTGTATCAATGAGACAACAAAAATAAGTAAAATGTATCCAAATTGGTAAGAAAGAAGTAAAGTTTTTACTATTTGCAGATGAAACTATATATAGATGATATGGACAGGTAATACTATATAAAGAAAACCCTAAAGACTCCACCAAAAAACTTCTAGAACTGATAAATGAGTTCAGTAAGATCATAAGATACAAAGATCAATTTGGTTGCATTATTAGTATACAAATAATGAAGTAGCATAAAGGAAAATTAACAAAACAATCCCATTTATAATTGCACCAAAAATAATAAAATACTTAGGAATAAACTTAACCAAAGAGGTGAAAGACATGTACTGTGAAAACTATGAAGCACTGATGAAACAAATTGAAGACAACACACAAATGGAAAAATAGTCCATGCTCATGGATTGGAAGAAGACAATTGGTAAAATGTCCATAGTACCCAAAGCAATCCACAGATTTAATGCAATACCTATCAAAACACCCACGGCATTTTTCACAGAACTAGAACAAATAATACTAAAAGTTGTATAGAACTGTCAAACACCCCTAATAGCAAAAGGAAACATAAGAAAGAAGAACAAAACTGGAGGTATCACAATCCAAGATTTCAAGATATACTAACTACAAAGCTATAGCAGTAAAACAGTATGACAGTGGCACAGAAATAGACGTATAGATCACTAGAACAGAATAGAAAACCTAGAAGTAAACCCACAATTGTATGGTCAATTAATCTTTGATAAGAAAGGCAATAATATGGAATGAAATGAGAAAAACACAGGGTCTTCAACAAACGGTGTTGGAAAAACTGGACAGCTACATGCAAAACAATGAAACTGGACCACTTTCTTATACCAGACATGAAAATAAACTCAAAATGAATTAAAGACCTAAATGTGAGATCTGAAACCATAGAACTCTTAAAGGAGAAAATAGGCAGTAATTTTTGACATTGGTCATAAGAACATTCTTCCACAATGTCTCCTGACATAAGGGAAGCAAAAGCAAAAACAACCTTTTGAGACTACATCAAAATAAAAAAAAAATAAAAAAAACAAAACAAAAAAAACTTTTGCACAGAGAAGGAGACCATCAACAACTTCAAAAGATGACCTACTGAATGGGAGATGTTTGCCAATGACATATCTGACAAAGTGTTAGTATCCAAAATATATAAAGAACTTCTACAACTCAGCACCCAAAAAACAATCAAATTAAAAACTGGACAGCAGACATGAACAGACATTTCTAGAAAGAAGTTATACAGATGGCCAAAAGACACATGAAAAGAGACTTAACATTTTTAATCATCAGAGAAATGCAAATCAAAACCACAATGAGATATCATCTCATACCTGTCAGAATGGCTGAAATCAAGAACACAAGAAACAAGTGTCAGCAAGGATAAAGAGAAATAGGAATGCTTATGCACTTTCGGTGGGAATGCAAACTGGTGCAGCCACTGTGGAAAAGAGTATGGAGGTTTCTCAAACAATACATAGAACTACCCTCTGATCTAGTGATTGTACTACTGAGCATTTACTCAAAGAATACAAAAACAGTAATATGAGAAGATATATGCACCCCTATGTTTATTGCAGCATTATTTGTAATAACCAAACAATGGAAGCAGCCCAAGGGCCCAATAATAGATGAATGGATAAAATAGATACACACACACACACACACACACACACACACACACACACACAGTGGGATATTACTCAGCCATACAAAAATGAAATGAAATCTTGGGGAACCTGGGTGGCTTAGACAGTTGAATGCCCCATTCTTGATTTTTGGCTTAGGTCATGATCTCATGGTCATGGGATTGAGCCCCCTGCCAGTCTCCATGCTGAATGTGAAGTCTCCTTAACATTGTCTCTCTCCCTCTGCCCCTCCCTAGCTTGAGCTGTCTCTCAAAAAAAACAAACAAACAAAAATAAATCGTATCATTTGCAATAAAATGGATGGATCTAGGGGGTATGATGTTAAGTAAAATAAGTCAGAGAAAGACCAATACCAGATGATCTCATTCATATATGGAACTTAAGAAACAAATCAGCAGGGGTGTCTGGGTAGCTCAGTCAGTTAAATGTCCGACTCTTGACATCCACTCAGGTCATAGTCTCCTGGTTCATGGATTCAAGCTCTGCTCTGTCAGCTTGGAGTTGGCTTGGGCTACTCTCTTTCCTTCTCTCTCTCCTTCTGTCTCTACCCCTCCCCCACTCATACATGTTCTCTCTCTCCCTCTCAAAATAATTTTTTTTAAACTCTTAACTATAGTGAACAAACTGATGGTTATCAGAGGGGAGGTGGGTGCAGAGATAAATGAAGTAAGAGAAGGGGATTAGGTATATGCTTACCACGATGAGCGCTGAATAACGTATAGAATTTTTGAATCACTACATTATATACCTGTAACTAATATAACACTCATTTACTATACTGGAATTAAAAATATATTCATAGCAAAAGGTAAACTAGCCCATATTCCTGACTGTATTCTTTAAAAATTTTCAATCTTACCTAAATACATAAAATTATAGGAATGGCATTTACAAAGAAGGATTTCTTCTTTAAGGTAGAATCAATGTAGAAAGTATGGTATCTGCATATATGCAATAAATAATATTTGGCTTTATTTACTAATTCTGGAAGAGTCCTCTTAACATCAGAAATACATGGGAGGAGAATCAGTGTATCAGAGAGCTTTCCTGAAAATAAAATTGTCAGTATTACTTACAGAAACAAGAGGTTTGTCTTATCAATCAGGAGTAGACTGACACATTTAACCCTGTACCTCTGCAGTGAGATTTTATATTATACGACACGTCCTCAACTACCAAGTATGGTACCTATACTGGTTTCCAAGTCTTGCAACTTGGAAATCACTTCAGCTAGTTTAACAACAACAACAACAACAACAATTACTTGAGGGATAATGGTTTCTTATAGAGACAAGGAGTAACTGATTTATCAAACTTCAAAAGGTTTAGGAATCAGAGCATATCCAATTTCCCGGATAGTGGGAACTATTTTCCTCAGGTACCATCATTGATATAAATCAGCCTAAGAGCAAAATCTCAGGGAGAATCCAGTTGGTGAATCTAAGGTTCTGTCTCTTGGTGGATACAATGTAGGGGACACTGACTTACAGATTCCTAAAAGGCAATTTTACTAATGTGAGCAAAAATAAAAGGTGATAGGGCACTATGTGGTCTAAGGAATCAAATGGCTTACTATCGCTTAGATGAGTTTATGCAGAGGGGGAGTGAGTATAGGTTTAACAACACTGAATTAGTAACTTGTCATATAGTAATCTACTAATTCACAGTAGAGTAGAATCTGGCAAATCAATTATGATTTCTTTCTTTTTTTAAGTTTATTTATTTTGAGAGAGAGAGTACAAGCTGGGGAGAGGCAGAGAGAGAGAGAGAGAGAGAGAGAGAGAGAGAGAGAGAGAGAGAGAGAGAGAGGGCCAAATCCCAAGCAGACTTCACACTGTCAGCACAGAGCCTGGTGCGGGGCTCAAACTCAGGAACTATGAGATCATGACCTGTATTAAAATCAAGAGTCGGATGTTTGAGCCACTCAGGTGTCCCGGATTATGATTTCTAAAGAACTTTCTGTATATATTTTGTATTTGAAATATATGCAAAGACATACATTGAGAACTTAATCTCAAAGGGAGACAGTAAAATGGAACATTTAGAAGTCGATAAAAAATAGAAGTCAGTGGTTTGCATTTTTTGAAAGCCAAAATTCATGTTTCAGCGGTTGGCAAGATTCAAAAGAATTGCATTCCTCCTTGTTTAACTTTAGTCTATTATATTTCTCTGGTGTTAGCACACTTTCTGCAGCTTTCCATCATTATGTCAGGGTAGTACTTCATAATATTTTTCACATTTTCTGCCTCATACATCAAACTATAGAATTTTATCCATAAGGCAGAGCTGTCATTCTGTAAAATTTTTAGCAATGTTCTCATTTTTATCTGACATCTAGAAATACCTAAAGTAATAAAAAATCATTTTTACCTCATATTTGCTTTGGTTTTCATTCTGTCCCTGTCAGTCTATATACAGTATAGCAAGGGAAGATTTATATAACATCATTTTGGGTGTTCTAGAATCAGACAAAGAATCCTCACCTTAGCTGTTTTTTTCCGCCACAAAATTTTATACAAAAGCATAAAACCTATACTTAAAATAATACTCTGCTTCTCTTAAAACTTTACTTTTTGCTAAGAACACTTTTCATTAAGACTTATATATCTATCTATATATAGATATAAATATAGATATATATATAATTTAACAACTACAGAGAAAGATGGACTTCATTTCCTCAGGAATGTCACTATTCTGCGCAATTTAATGGAAACATTAGAAAATAGCATTTATGTTGCTTAGTATTGTCTCCTTTTAAGACACTTAAGAAATATGATTTTACCCAGCATCCAGGTTTTGATCCAAATGTGGAAATGCAAACTAAGCATTAAAAAAGGTCCTTATTGCAAACAACTTATTTCTCAAAGTGGTGTCATTGAAAATGTAGATCCAATCCTCAATATGTTTAACTTCAAGGTATAAAACCTTGAAGTGAGAGATATTAATGCCATGAAAAATCTAAACTATCATACAACTGGGGCGCCTGGGTGACTCGGTTAAGCGTCCAACTTCAGCTCAGGTCATGATCTCATGGTTCCTAAGTTCGAGCCCCTTGTCAGGCTCTGTGCTGACAGCTCAGAGCCTGGAGCCTGCTTCTGATTCTGCCCCTCCCTCTCTTTCTGTCCCTCCCCGACTCACACTCTCTCTCTCCCTCTCTCCCTCCCTCCCTCTCTCTCTCTCTCTCTCAAAAATAAACATTAAAATATAATACAACCTCCTTTAAGATGATCATATATTAGTTTTGTAGTTTCATTATGAACATATTTTAGTGATCTCCTAGTTTGTGCCATATACTATGCAAGTGAATTAACTCAATGGACCCTCGAATAAAACTAGGTATGATTAGGGGCGCCTGGGTGGCGCAGTCGGCTAAGCGTCCGACTTCAGCCAGGTCGTGATCTCGCGGTCCGTGAGTTCGAGCCCCGCGTCGGGCTCTGGGCTGATGGCTCAGAGCCTGGAGCCTGTTTCCGATTCTGTGTCTCCCTCTCTCTCTGCCCCTCCCCCGTTCATGCTCTGTCTCTCTCTGTCCCAAAAATAAATAAACGTTGAAAAAAAATTAAAAAAAAACAAACTAGGTATGATTAGTCTTCTTATTTAGTATGGGGGAAACTGAAACTTAGAGAAGTTAACCAATCTGTGTAAGAGGTTAACCAACTTGTGCAAATTCATAAAGCTTATAGGTAGCAGAGCTGACATTTGAAGCCCAGAACTCAGACTTGGGCCCTTACCTCTGCTTCTCTGTTGTACTGCTTCTCCCTAAGTGGCTTCATTGCACAAAAGCTAAAGAATACCAGACTGAAAGTGTTACAGTTTATTTTAATCAAGTCTATATCTTTCATAGTCATGATTTCATAACAGAGACAAAAAGGGTTGGTAAAAATGATTTATTTTATCATTCAATAATCTCAGTTTTGACATGAAGATAAACTTTAGGGATATCTGGGTGGCTCAGTCAGTTAAGAGTCCAACTCATGATTTTAGCTCAAGTCACGATCTGATCTCATAGTTAGTGGGTTCGAGCCCTACACGGGGATCTGGGCTAACAGCGGGGAGCCTGCTTCGGATCCTATTTCTCCGGCTCTCTCTGCCCCCACCCCCCATTCAGACTCACTGTCTCTCTCAAAATGACTAAGTAAACTAAAAAAAAAAAAAAAAGAAAAGAAACTCTAAAATGGAACTGGCAAAAAAAATCCATCTACACAACATTGAGAAAAGGAGGTTTTGATTGTTTTTTGTTTCCTAGTGTTTGTACCTTCGAGGACTAGTTATATGTTTTGGGAAAGGGGTGGAAGCAGAGTGATGCAAGAATTTGCGAAATGATACATGCTCCCTTCTTCTCAACATACATTCCCATTTTGATAACAGAGAGAACCGTGCGGCCAGCTTACCTGGAATCATTGCAGTGTTTTCCAAACTTATGTGAAATAAATAAGCAAGTACATAGTTTGGGAAAGGTTACTGAAGACCAAGTGAGAAGTCACATTTTTGTGATATAGTGTATAAGTTTGGTTCAAGTGTTATAAACTAGAGGAGATTAGTATAAAAGTGGTTTTGACCAAAAATCCAGATAGAATGACTAGATTTTATCAAGGATTGCCAGAGAATATGACTGATTCTTTTTCTTCTTAATTTTTTTTTTTTTACTGTTTATTTGAGAGACCATGAGTGGGGAGGGGCAGAGAGAGAGAGAGAGAGAGAGAGAGAGAGAGAGAGAGAGAGAATCTGAAGCAGGCTCCAAGTTCTGAGCTGTCATCACAGAGTCCGATGGGGGGCTTGAACCCATGAATCGTGAGATCATAACCTGAGCTGAAGTGCAACACTCAACTGACTGAGCCACCCAAGTGCCCCTGGTTATTTCTGAATGTTAAGAATATAATTGAGCCATAGAATTAGCAAGAGTACATGTGTGATAAACCTGTAAACATGGGTTTTTCTGTTGTTTCCCATCAATTGTTTTGCCTGTAAAACTAAAAGAGACAAAACCAGTTTGTAACTGTTCCTTCCACTAAATCTTCTAGTTACTATACTCATAGAATTTCTTGACACCTATTTATTTTGCCTTAAATAGCAATACATAGCTTATCTACACTCATAGCATGAGTTTTTTGGGTTTTTTAAATTTTTATTTATTTATTTATTTATTTATTTATTTATTTATTTATTTTTATTTATTTATTTTTGAAAGAGAGACAGATCATGAGTAGGGGAGGGGCAAAGAGAGAAGGAGACACAGAATCCAAAGCAGGCTCTAGGCCCCAAACTGTCAGCACAGAGCCTGACGTGGGGCTTGAACCCACCAACGGGGAGATCATGACCTGAGCTGAAGTGGGAAGCTTAATCAACTGAGCCACGCAGATGCCCAGAGCGTGAGGCTTTTTTAAGTTTTCACTTAGGTTATCACTATAAAGATATAAAGCAAGAAGGACTTCATTTTTAATAATGATCATATTAAAAAAGTTTTCACTTCTGAACAATTTTTAATCACAGCTTGGTTTTGTAATAACTACATTTTGCTCAAGATTAATTTTAAAAAGCACATGATACAATTTTTTTTCTTTAAACAATATTTGAATTTTAAATATGCCAGCATTTCTGGACTTGATTCTGTAATTGAGATAACTTGCCACCAGGTGGAAGTCGTGTTTCCATTACCAAATTAAGACACTGTTGGCTCTAGCAGGAAATTAACAAAACATTTTGTATTTATATATAAAAATATAATTCCTCATTTATATTATAGCCAATACATTAGCAACAAATATTTTCTTGATGTTTGATCCCTGTAGCTATGCTTTTAAAGGTAAAAAGGGAAATGAGCCTTTATTGACCTCAACTGGCAAATGGAGTTTCAAACTTTCATTACATAATTTCATTCATAATCATAATAACTGGATGGCAAAGGAAGTATTTCACTTCTGTTATTTTACCTATGAAGAAACTGAGCTTAGATTTCTCCTCCAATGATGGTTTTGAGATATGGATCTAACAAAAGATCTGCCCCCTCCCCCTTTTGGGGGGGTGGTTGTCAACTTAATCTTATCCTGGAATACCAAATCCTAGGAGAGAGTTCAATTACAAATCTCCATTTTCAAATTTCAGGTTCTTTAATAATCATCACGGCTGTCTGGGAACATCATTACTTCCTGATTCTATTCAGATGTTATTGGAAAAAGTCTTTGTAGGGGCCAAGAAAAATGGAGTGTTCTTTCATACTGTGTTCAATCTGTATTTTCTCTTAGTTGCTACTTGTCTGATCTTGTCCAATGATACCTACCCCTCAAATTCATGAACATTTTGTGTTTTCCTGGCCTATTATCCTGATTCCTGAGAACTAAGAGCTGGTGATATATCACTGGAAAATCACTGACATTTGGGATCCTGAGTCACATTCCAGTATCTGCCACCTAATAGCTATTATTTCACATCTTTGGGCTTCCAGTTTTTTAAATAAAATTCTGAGTTTGATCTGAATAATAATGCTCCTTTAATATTCTATGATTATAGTTTTAAGTGGCTATCCACTTGTTAATAAGATTGGGGGGGTTGACAATAATGTGAGTTTTATCACAATGATTACGATCAATATATCCTGGTGTGTGGGGCGCCTGGGTGGCGCAGTCGGTTAAGCGTCCGACTTCAGCCAGGTCACGATCTCGAGGTCCGTGAGCTCTGGGCTGATGGCTGGGAGCCTGGAGCCTGTTTCCAATTCTGTGTCTCCCTCTCTCTCTGCCCCTCCCCCGTTCATGCTCTGTCTCTCTCTGTCCCAAAAAAATAAACATTGAAAAAAAACTTAAAAAAAAATATATATCCTGATGTGTTTTTTTTAATGGAATTCTTTAGATATTTCATCAGTGCTGTATTTCTCAGCCTTCAAAGTTTCTCAATATATTGAAATAAGTTTTAATCTCAGTGGACCTGCATTAAGAAAAAAGATACACGGAATTTTGGATTTAAGTAGGTTTATTTTAGGAAGGGGGCAGTATTTTGCCAGCCTGCATGTCAGCAATTATGGGGAAGAAATGTACCGTATCCACCCTATGTGTTAGCAAAACAACATGCTTAGATAAATATCTCCCCAGTTAAATGATAGTAAGTTGGAAACACATTTTTTAAAATATGTCTCCTCCCCGCCCCCCCCCACACAAAATAGAAAAGCAGAGACTATGTTTGTAAAAATAACTTTCTAGAATAAAAATATAAAAATGTTATGAGTTATATGCTTGGTGTTATCAAATATATTGGGAAAGGATTTCAACCTAAAATGGAGCTGAAGGATATGAAATAGACGCTCACACATGTGCCTTCAAAAGAACAGAACTTCATAAGTGAGGGTATGCTTTCCATTAAATGCCTGATTTACAGAAGACAGAGACCTCTCTCCTGACCAATGAACATCCACCAAGAATTTCTCCCCATTCTTAAGCCAGTAAACTTATTGTTCTGGCTAACATCCCCTCCGCCCTTTGAACTCCTTGCACATAAATACAGCACATCCCAAACCCTCAATGGGCTTGCCTAGAGCTTGCTGCAGCACACATTTCCCAAATTGTAATCCCTCTGCTACTCCTGAGTAAACTCAAGTTTCTGGTCCTCTGAGCTTGCCTCTGTTGACCTCCTTATGTAGGATGACAATATCAAAGAAGATATGGCCTCTAAGAAACAAGACCTTGGACCCATTCGCAGGAAATCAAAACTAGGATGAAGACAGAAATGCAAAGATACTATCTAACCAAAAAAAAAAAAAAATGCTTGGAAATTAGTGGCAAAGATTATATTTGAAATTTCTGGAAATGTGAAGCAGTGATTTGCAGCATACAGGTGAAAGACTTGAAAGGCTCACCAAGCAAGCCGTGGGAGATTAGAACGGATTGTAATGAAAGAATGGATTAGAGCACTCAAGACCAGAGAATGGTAATCAGGTCTAAAATAGGCCAAAGGGAGGCACCTGGGTGGCTCGGTCGGGCATTGGACTCTTGGTTTCAGCTCAGGTCATGATCTCGTGGTCAGTGAGTTCAAGCCCCACATCGGGCTCTGCACTGACAGTGCAGAGCTTGCTTGGGATTCTATCTCTCCCTCTCTCTCTGCCCCTTTCCCCCCAAAAGTAAATAAAGTCTAGAAAATTTTTTTTCAATAAAAAATAAAATAGTTGCTGAAGGAATAGGAACGAACTCAAAAGGAATAGGAACAAAAAAATTGATATTATAGGAAAGAACACAGTAACACAACACAAACTGATGAAGCCAAAAACTTTTGAACTTTTTTTTGTAAACCAAGTTTACAAATTATGTTCCTGTATTAGAGAAAAACTGATGTATTTATTGAATAAACTAAGAAAACTATTAGAATTTAAAATATTTGACCACCAAAAAATAACCATAAAATTTAAGACAAAATATAATCTGTTTGGTAACAAAGAAAAAACTACAAAGAAATGTCCCAACATTTCAGAAGTTGAGCTAAACCTTTTGTTTATGAGGGCAGACACATTAATTCTTTGTGTAAACATTTAAGAAAGAGAAATACATAAAATAGTACATAGTTATATTATCAAAAACAGAATCCATAATAGGAGCTTAATCATGAGTCCTCATGTTATACATTAAAGCTTAAAATGGTTAAACACTTAGAAGTACAAAGACAAACCTAAAGAAACAAAATCATAAACACTTTTCTTCAGTCTTTGCCACATTAGATAAAAATGAGTGAGAAATTCAATAGTATATTAAATACATATGTAATTTATATAGAAAATAGTATACACAGAATATTCAGAGCTATAAAAATACATCTCTAAAATTGCCACAAAAAGCCTTTTTATAAAAGACTTTTTATAAAAGCCATAAAAAGTTGAATAAATGGAGATGTTCAATATTACTGGATACAAAACCTGACTGTTGTAAAGAGAATAATTTATAGGTTTTAATCATAGCAAGTATAATAGAAATTGCAGTGAGATTTTTTTTAAGGAAACACAAAAATTATGGTCCTAGAGTCCATTTTGATGAATTAAAAGAGGAAAATAACTAAGACCATATTAAAACTAAAAATGAATAAGAGGGCACTTGCATTGTCAGCTCCTAAACAATATTATAAACGATAGTGATTAAAAATGTGAAACCAGGGCGGGGAGGCGCCTGGGTGGTTCAGTCGGTTTGGTGTCTGGCTTCTGCTCGGGTCACGATCTCGGGGTCGAGCCCTGCATGGGGCTCTGTGCTTACAGCTAGGAGCCTGGAGCCTGCTTCAGATTCTGTGTCTCCCTCTCTCTGCCCCTTCCCCACTCACACTCTGTCTCTCTCTGTCTCAAAAATAAAAACAAACAAACAAACAAAAGAAATGATAGTTCAGTGTGGCAGAACAGATAGTTGTGAAAAGGAATATAAGTACAAACTGAGCAGGCATTAACGTCTCCACATATGCCAATATTTAACAATAAAAATGAGAAATGAAGAAAAAATATTTGTTACTAGTATGACAGGGAAACTATATATATATATATATATATATATATATACACACACTATATATATACACACATATATACACATACATATATAGACACACATAAACATGTGTATATATATATATACACATATATATACATACATATGTATGTATATATATGTGTATATATATATATACACATATATATACATACATATGTATGTATATATATGTGTATATATATGTATACACACACACACATATATATATATACACACACAATTGTTAAATACATATAAAAAAGATATCATTCAAAAACAGGAAAACTTAGGGGTACTTAAGTTGCTCAGTTGGTTGAGCATACAACTCTTGATTTCAAACAGGTTGTGATCCCAGGGTCATGGGATAGAGCCCTGTGTTGGGCTCTGTGCTGAGCATGGAGTCTGCTTAAGATCCCCCCCCCACTTCCCCCCCGCCCCTCTCCCCTGCTCACGTCCTCTAAAATAAAATTAAAAATTTTTAAAAATTAAAAAAAAGCAAAATGTAGAGACTTAAAATCAAATATAAATTTTTAAAATTGTTACCATAGTCTATGTAAGACTGGTACTACGTATAGGGGTGTCGAATTTCTGGATCTTTCTAGAAAGTGATTTGAATATATGAATCAGGAACTCTAAAAACTTAGATTTGGCCTTTCGTCTTGGATTTAAAATCTAAGGAGTATCCTAAGAAAATATTTAGTGAAGCAGAATGTAAAATGTTGTATGATTTGTCATACTGGTAATTTGGAAACAAGTATATGTATTATAGTGGTACACCACTTTTCAAACTTGACTATCCGTCTCAATCCTCTGTAGAGTTTTTACCTATAATCATAGATTCAGAACTTTTAAAAAGGCCCACAGATGATTTTCTTTGTAGTCAAGGTTAAATAAATTATAGTACCTATTAGATTTTCTCCATTAAAGTAATATTTTTGAATATTTAATATTGTACATAATAGCTGTATTTTTCAAATATTTGTAATTAAAGCATATTAACTTTACAGTTGAAAAAACATGAAGAATATGGGGCGCCTGGGTGGCTCAGTTGGTTAAGCGTCCAACTCTCGATCTTGACTCAGCTCATGATCTCGCATTTTGTGAGATCGAGCCCCATGTTGGACTCTGCGTTGACAGCAAGGAGCCTGCTTGGGATTCTCTCTCCCCCTTTCTCTCTGCCCCACCCCCCTCATGCACTCATGCATGCACTCTCTCAAAATAAATACACTAAAAAAAATGAAGAATATACTGGCTCATATGTAATAAATTTGCCATAGAACTCACTGTGGTCTATACTGTAGTAGGAGAAAAAAATATTTACCCAGAGAATAGGCATCTACTTTAAGGCTTAGGTAATTTCACTATTTTGTCTTGGTAATTCTTAAATCCCTAGCTACTGACAAACTATCTTATAGATTTGAATTCAAACATAAATAAAGAAAATGGCTAAATGAATATGAAATTATGTAACCTTGTGTATATTAACATATCCATAGTATGCATGCATATGTTTGCTCATTTATTAACTAATACGGATTTCTCCACTCTTACAGTTTGGAGTAGCATTTTATTTTTTCCGAGTAGCATTTTATTTCCTACTCTTTACATTAAAAACATGTTAATATCCTCAAAATATACTCTGTCTCTCTGTTAAATTCTTTCTTAATTGCCGTATGCCCTTTTTCAAAGGTTTGTAGCCTGAGTTTATTGTCAGAATTCTCTGTCAAGTATTAGAATTGCAAATAGGGCACACTTGCTTTGTATTAAAAGAACAAGCACTGCCAATGTCTGAAAAGTTAATTAGACAAAACAGACAATTAATTACATCTTATTAACGTGTAAAAGACCTGTGACAAATTGCACTAATTGCATGCTCTTATACATCTGAAGAGGTCAGGCTACTTTAGAAGTATGTTGTTAATGGAAGACAAATGTATCTTTATGCTCTTGATAAGAATATTATAAACTGCATTATTTATGACTCCATTGGAATACTTAATAATTTTAAGCTTTAAATTAAACTGCTCATTAAACAGGAGAGCTAGTACCAAGTTCTTAAAATAGGCCATAAAAGCTGGCTGCAGTGTAAGATAAATTTGAAGGTCTAGCATTTCCTCAGAATGTGTTTATACCCTTATTTTTAAGTGACTGAGCCCTAGAGATGTTAAACTTATCTTAATGTGCCCTTAGTAAAGGGGAAAAAACTTCCATTAACAGCATTCACCCCAAAGAAATATAGCATTCATTTAAAAAGCCTTCAGTTGCTTAAATTCAGGAATATTCAGTTGAATGCTCTCATTAGCTCTCAAGCTTTATTTCCAAACAAAAAAAAATGAAATGGAAAAAAAAAAAGTCACGGGTGTACCTTGCTTGCAGGGGTCTAAGGGGATTTTAGGAGGTGGACATGATTAAAGGCAAAGGAACAGTAGTAAAGAAATACATTGGAAAAATGGTCAAAACACCCAATAGACGCTTAGAGAGAAAAAGTAGATGGAAACAATTTAAAATGAGGAATGAGTCAGAGTGGCTCTTGCAGGCAAATACCTAATTACACAAAGGCGCTTTAGTTTCTTTCATTGAGTACCTGTCAAGGGGAGGGAACACTAGCACTTCTGGAAGAAATTGTTTTTAGTTCAGTTAACAAAACCGGATGCTCATTCAGGTCTCTCAGAGGGGCTTTACAAATAATTTAGATTATTTTTCTTCTGTTCCCCAGGACCAACAGCCTTATAAAATGAACCCGACTGTCACCACACTTTAAATGTTTATGGTTGGTGAGCTCAGTTCATCAAAGCAGTGTGCTAGTGAAATCACCTTGCCAAGCCTTGGTCTCTCAGGAGTCTGGAAACTGCAGAGAGGCTTGTAACTAAAGGGGGGGGGGGCAAGGGCAAAGGACAAACTCACACCTTCTGCTCTCCAGTTTACCCATCCAACAGCTTTATGCTGTTTTAATGGGCAAGCACATCAGAGCTGTCAACCCTGTAGGAACAAACTCAAGCTGATGATCGAAACATCTGAACGTTAGCAATTATTTCAGTTGGCCCAAAGAATTCATACTTTTGTTTTTCCATAGCTCTTTTCCTACCTGTTGTCTACAGATTAGACTCGTATGTCAAATGACAAAGATTTCTAAAGGGTCTACATTAAAGTACTTTTTAAGCTAATGCATGTAAAAAGGCCTATTATTACAGGTGCTTAATAATAGTTGAACCTAAAACCGAACCATGGGAAAGTCAATTCCAGAAAATTTAACCCTAAGATATTTTCAGAGTATGGGGAGATTTATTAAAGAATAAAGTAGATGACCTTGAGATTAGAAAGATAAGTCTTAAAGAGAGAATATATCACATTCGTGCTCATGACCATGCCAATATTTCAGTGGAAGAACTTGTGAATCACCAAGAAATCCATCATTATAACAACATAGATAAAGTTTGTTGTCCAAATGTACGGAGACTAATGTTATACATGAGTTAATCATCACGTTTCCTTGAGACATTCTTGGTGTATCTTCCATACTAAGCAGTTGATAATGGTCATTTTTCAATTTGACCATCTGTTCACACATTCATAGTTTACAAACTTTCTTCCTAGTGAAAATCTGCCATTATTACTAATTAATTTGTCAGTGTTTTTTTTTTCAGGTAAACAAGTTTCATAGAGATTAAAGGTATACATTTTTAAAGGAAAAAATCCACTTATAAAATGCTAGCAGGAAATTTTGATATGAGAATGTATGTTGAAAGGATGTTGTTTATTTAAGGCATTCGTATCTCCTTTTTCTAAAGGTAGGGAAGCTGAAATCACTTGAGAAAACACTTTCACCAAACTCATCCCACCCCAAACACAAGAAATAAGCACTAGATGAATACGGTGCACTGTGAATAAATGTAAGGCAGTGGACAGAATCTGAAGATTTCCCTCAACATCTTGAAGTCAGAGGGATTTTCACATTGACTTTAAAGCAACAAGCCACCATGATTTGCGGAGAATGACAGGCACTTCCAGTTTCTGAGAAGGACCCTCAATTAACAAGAAAGTAAGAAATTTAGTCCTGCAATCGTAAGAAATCATATTCTACCAACCTGAATGAACATAAAAGGGTTCTCGGAGCTTCCAAGGACATTGTAGCCATGACCAAAACTTGATTTCAGCCTCATGACCCTAAGCAGACATTGTATGTGGACTTCTGACTGAAGAAACTGGGAGAACATAAATGGTTATGTTTTGTTTTGATCTCCATTTTTATCACCTTCAGTTGAATAGGCTCTAATCAGCTCCTCAAGGGAATGGAAACCCTTGGCTCCAATAAATAATATTTTTTTTATGTTTATTTATTTTGAGAGAGAGAGTGAGAGCGAGAGCAAGAGAGCACAAGCGGGGATAGGCAGAGAGAGGGAGATAGAAAATCCCAAGCAGCCTCCCTGTCAGTGCAGAGCTAGATGTGAGGCTTGGACTCATGAAACATGAGATCATGACCTAAGCCAAAATCAAGAGTCGAATGCTTAACCAACTGAGCCATGCAGGCACCCCAGTGTCTTTTTGTTTTAAGATAAAATTCACAAATATAAAATTAATCATTTTGAAAAGTACAATTTAGTGGCATTTGGTTTATCTACAATATCATGCAAATAGTACCTCAATTTAGTTCCCTAAATGGGTATTGTTTTAAGGTACTAGGTTTGTGGTAACCTGTTAAACAGCAATAGAAAACACAGATTTTGAGGCCCAATATACGCTGCAGGAGGGATGATGAATTAAGTCAAAGAAATGAAGGGCACTGGAGGTGGCATAAATTAATGTAAATATAAAACTTTTTTTTATGTTTACTTATTTATTTTTGAGAGAAAAAAAGGGCACATGCACAAGTAGGGGAAGGACAAAGAGAGAGTCCCAAACAGCCTCTGTGCCTTCACCATGGAGCCTGATGGGGGCTCAAGCTCACTGTCCATGAGATCATGACCTGAGCTGGATGTTTAAGCAAATGAGCCACCCCGGTGTCCCAAAACTTAAAATAATAATAATAATAATAATAATAATAATAATAATTCCTATAGAACTATCTAAAACAAAAGGAATAACAATTTATTGTGAATTGATTTATGAAGGTAAAATATATGGCAACAACATTACAAAAGAAGGAACGAGAAACCAGGAATATACTGTAGAAGGTCCTTACAGTACACATAAAGTGTCAGTTTTCTGGACCTATATAACACATTATCAGCTAACTTATTGCAGTGTGCTTTAATTAAAAAAAAAAACAAAACATATATTGTACATTCTAAGGCAAAACTATTTTCATAAAATGTATGAATAACAAGTAAATAATGAACAAAATAAGCTCATAAAAGCACATCAATCCAAAAGAGGGCAGAAAGGGGTAGGGTATAAAAGATAAAACAAAAAGGAAACTAGGAAGATGGACATTATAGTCATATCCGTAACTACATTAAATATAAGTACTCTGAACACCAAATAAAAGATACACCCAGCTAGATACTTACTCCAAGTAACCTACTTTAAATTGAATTGAAAACATTTTTACAAAAATATAATGCAAATATAATCAAAAGAAATTTATATTGACTATATTAATATCAGAAAAAGTAAACTTCACCACAAGGAATATTACCAGAATGAAGAGAAGCATTACATAATGATAAAGGGGTCAATTAATCAAGAAGACATCATAGTCCTCAAATTTTACACACTAAAGAGAGCTTCAAAATATATAAAGAAAAGCTGAGAAGAGAAATAGATCCATAATTATATTTGTTTTCAACTCCTTTTTTTTTAAGTAATCAACTGAACAAATATGTGAAATATTATCATGTTTATTAGCAGTGTTAATTGATATGTATGGAACACTCTACCCCAAATAATAGAATAGTCTTTTTAACTGCACATAAAATGCAAGTTAAGTAGACCAGAAAACAAACCTTAACATATTTAAAGAAAATTAAAATGCAAAGGATGTCTTCCGATCATAGTAGAAATAATCTAAAAATTAATTGCAGAAAGATACCTTGAAAATCCCCATATATGTGGAAATTAAACAACATACTTTAAAAGATCCTATGGGTCAAATCATAGGTCACAAATTAAAAACTATTTTTATTGAATGAAAATGAAATATATAAAAATTTATGATATATTGCTAAAATAGGGCTTAGAGGACAATTTACAAATTAAAGTATTACACTGTAAATGAAGAAAAGTATTAAATTAATGATCTAAGCTTCAACTTTAAGAGAGTAGAAAAAAGTAATGCAAATTAGATCCAAGGCATGTAGAAAGAAATAATGAAAATAAGGGCAGAAATCAATAGAATTGAGAACAGAAAACTAATAGAAAAAATTACTGACACCATGGGTTGTTCTCTGAAAAAAAAATAAATTATTGATAAACCCCTATCCAGGAAGATCAAAAAGATTTTATTCTAGTGCATTTCAATGGGGATCTACTGAAAAATTGCAAGCAGGAGAATGAATAGGTTAGATTTGCATTTTAAAAAAGATTTTTCTGACTTCTCTGAGCAAAATAAATTTAATATCGGCAAGAGTTGAAACTTGGAGATTAGTAAAGGCAGCATTACCACTGTCCAGAAATATAGTGATGCATCATACTAGTGTAGTGGCAGCAGAACTCTGGAGATGTGAACACATTTGAAACAAAGTTTGCAGTCAAAATTAAACGACTTGCTCAGATATTAGAGGTGGAGAGAGAGAGAGAGCTTGAGCAACTGAATTGCTGAGTCGGAGAAGACTGAGAAATGAAAGGTATTTAATTTATTTAATTTAATTAATCTTGCCTGATATATAGCTAAAAGGAGACTTAGAGAAATAGCCAACCACATTGGAAAAGTCCCAGGACAACCCTACAGAAGCCAGACAAGAAATGTGTTTCAAGAATCGTGAAGTAGTCAACTGTGTCACACAGCAGTAGGAGATAGATTTAGAAGAGGATACATCACAAGTAGATCATGAATAAACTTGGCCATTATATTTTCATCGAAGCGCTATGGGTAGAAGCCAGATTGAAAAATGTTAAAGAATAAACATATAGTAAAAATTGGATGTAATATGAGTATACAACTCTTTCAAGTGTCTAGGAATAAATAGGGCCGTAGTATGGTGGCACAAGTAAAGGGTAAAAGGATAGCATTTTAATATTGGACATATTGAGAGGCGTGTTTGTAAGAATGGAATGGATACTGAAGGAGAAGAAATACAAAAAGAAATTGTGGAAAGAAGCAGTAAGAGTTAAATATCTTTCATAGACCTAAAGAGCATACAAACAAACCCTGTCTAAGACTTTCTTAGACCAATAGCTTCTTAGTCATGAAGTGTACATCTTTTTAGGTCAGAGGGGAAAAGCCATCTTCTGAGGACCCTGTCCCTGAATCATTTACTTCAGGTTTTCCCAGCCAGTAGACCTGTGCTATGCTCTACTCACAGGAATTAGTGGGAGGGGTCTATGGTTGAAAGGAACTCTAACCCTCTAAATTTCTTGCTGTTTGACTCATATCTCAGGAAATATTGTTTTAGATAGTATGTTCTTATGAAGGTCACCAATGGTTAGAAGGATTCAAAATGCAAATAGGTCCAGAGGCTTCCTATGGCACATATTTGTCAGCCTCTCTCTACCCATAGTTATAACATTGTACCCAAGACACATACAATCTTTTTTTTTCTTTTTAAAAAAAATTATTTAAATTGTAGTTAATGTACAGTGCAATATTGTTTCAGGAGTAGAATAGCGATTCATCACTTACATACAACATCCAGTGCTCATCACAAGTGCCCTCCTTAGTACCCATCACCCATCTAGCCCATCCCCTACCCACCTCCATCTGTCAATCAGTAGTTTGTCCTCTATCATTAAAAGTCTCCTGTGGTTTGTTTCCCTCTCTCCTCTTCCCACCCCTCCCCCCCACCCCTTCCGTATGTTCATCTGTTTTGTTTCTTAAATTCCACAGGGAGTGAAATCATATGGTATTTGTCTCTCTTTGATTGACTTACTTCACTTAGCATAATACATTCTTGCTCCATCATGTCATTGCAAATGTCAAGATTTCATTCTTTTGATGGCTGAGTAATATTCCATTGTATATCTATACCACATCTTCTTTATCTATTCATCAGACAAATATAGTCTCTTTTAGTCCTAACCAAGAGATGAGGACTCTCAAAGGGAGGAATGAATTAGAAATCTTTAGGAAATCCATGTCAGATACTCTAGGACAGTCTTTGGATTAATAAATCTGAGTTTCTCAATGAGCACCAATATTCTTATAGCCAGAAAGAGTTCAACCAGAAGTTATTTATTATGTTTGAGGTAAACTCTACTGTGAGGCTGGATAGTCCTTTTATTTTTCCTATACCAGTGATTCTCAATTTTTTTAGGCTCAAAACAATTTACACTCTTAAAAAACTATTAAGGGGGGCGCCTGGGTGGCGCAGTTGGTTAAGCATCTGACTTCAGCCAGGTCACGATCTCGCGCTCCGTGAGTTCGAGCCCTGCGTCAGGCTCTGGGCTGATGGCTCGGAGCCTGGAGCCTGTTTCCGATTCTGTGTCTCCCTCTCTCTCTGCCCCTCCCCCGTTCATGCTCTGTCTCTCTCTGTCCCAAAAATAAATAAACGTTGAAAAAAAAAAAACTATTAAGGACTCTTAAAAACTATTAAGGACTCCAAACCCCACAGAACTCGCATTTATGTGGGTTGTAGCTATCAATACCTACAATAATATACAGTGAGAAAAACTTTAAAATATTTGTTTACTAACTTTAAAATAATAAACCCATGATAACTTAATGTGAATAATGTTATAAAAATAACAGTATTTTCCCTAATGAAAATATTAGTGAGAAGAGTTGTATTGTTTTGTTTTTGTCAAATCTGTGTAATGGCTGGCTTAAAGAAGGAAATCTGGATTCCCAAAACTGCTTCTGCATTCAGACTATTGCATATACTATTTTGGGTGAAGTAAATGAAGTAAATTCAGCCTTACACAGACATGTAGTTGCAAAAGGGAAGAGTATTTTAATAGACTTTACAGATAATTGTGAATATTATTTGTTGACAAGTGATAGTTTCTTAAAGATTAGCTGCAATATGAAATCTGAAACTGTCATTGAATATTTGTACTCTGTTACATTAAAATCCATTCATTAGTTATGCATTTTTAATGTATCACTTACCTATATAGGACTTTGTAATATTATGAATTGGTCA
Source organism: Prionailurus bengalensis (assembly GCF_016509475.1). Classification (NCBI taxonomy): domain Eukaryota; kingdom Metazoa; phylum Chordata; class Mammalia; order Carnivora; family Felidae; genus Prionailurus; species Prionailurus bengalensis. Next base: position 88,423,770 of record NC_057344.1, read on the forward strand.
TTTGGAAAACTGATTCCTTAGGCAATGAAGATATTCCTATTGTTGATACATTATTTTATGCAATAATAAAAAACACATTTGTTGTCATCAATCCCATCAGAAAATCTTTAAATATTAGGAAATTATCAAGCACATGGTGGCAGATATAAGATTTTCAAAATTCTAATTATCTTTTTTCTTTTTAAATTTTTAAATGTTTATTTACTTTTGAGAGAAAGAGAGAGAGAGAGACAGAGACAAAGGCATGAGCAGGGGAGTGGCAGAGAGAGGGAGACATAGAATCTGAAGCAGGCTCCAGGCTCTGAGCTGTCAGTACAGAGCCTGACTCCAGGCTTGAACTCACAAACTGTGAGATCATGACCTGAGCTGCTGTCAGATGCTTAACCAACTGAGCCACCCAGGCACCCCAAGGTAGAATTTTAAAAGTGGCACAAGAGAAGCAAACAATTACGTACAAGGATGATCAGCTGACTTTTCAATAGATACTTTGCAGACCAGAAAGGAATGGCATAATATATTCAATGTGATGATAGAAAAAAAAACCACAACCAAGAATATTCTACCTAGCAATGCTACCGTTAACTATGAAAGAGAGATAAAGAGTTTCCCAGACAAATAAAGTTAAAGGAGTTCATCACCACTAAATTGCCTTATAAGAAATACTAAAGGGACTTCTTTAAATGGATAAAAAGGCCAAAATAAGACATAATCAAATTATGAATAAGAAAACTAAAATATGAGAACATACATTTAAAATTTGGAAGGGAAGTATAAAAAAGATTGTCTTGGATGTGTTTGAACTTAAATTGCCATTAACTTAATATAACTGGTATATACTTGGGATGTTATATATGAACCTCATGGTAATCTTAAACCCAAAACTTATAATAGATACACAAAAAATGAAGAAAAAGTCAAATGTAACACTTCAGGAAGCCAACCACAAAGACAGAGCACAAGAGAAGAAGAAATAGAACTACAAATGACCAGAACACAATTACCAAGATGACTAAGTTCATACCTATCAATAAGTACTTTATATGCAAATGGTCTAAATGCTCAAATCAAAAGAAAAGACATAGGGTGGCACAATAGATAAAAACATAAGACCTATCTATATGCTGGCTAAAAGAGACTCAACTGAAACCTAAAGACACATCCATCCTGGAAGTAAGGGCATGGAAATAGATATTTTATGTAAATGGAGATGAAAAAAACAAAAACAAAAACAGGGTAGGGGCACCAGGTGGCTTAGTTGGTTGAGTATCTGACTCTTGGTTTCAGCTCAGGTCATGATCTCACAGTTCGTGGGATCAAGCCCCACCTCAGGCTCTATGCTGACATTGTGGAGCCTATTTGAGATTCTCTTCTCCTTCTGACTCTGCCCTTCTCCCACTCATGCATACTCTCCCTCTCCCTCTCTCTCTCTCTCTCTCTCTCTCTCTCTCTCTCTCTCTCTCTCTCTCTCTCAAAATAAACAAACATTAAAAGGAAATGCCAGGTAGTTATATGTATATCAATAAAATAGGCTTTAAAACAAAGATTCTACCAAGAAGCAAAGAAAGGCATCACAAAATGATAAAGAGTTGAATCCAACAAGAGGGTCTAATAATTATAAATATTTATATACCCAACAACAGAGCACCTAAATGCATAAAGTATTAACAGACATTAAGGAAGAAATTGACAGTAATACAAAAATAGTAGGGGACTTTAACATCTAACTTACATCAATGGATAGATCATCCCAGCAGAAGATCAGTAAGGAAACAGTGTTTTTGAACGACACAATAGACCAGATCAACTTAACATGTGTAGAGAACATTCCATCCCCAAACGAAAGAATACACGTTCTCTTTTCAAGTGTACATGGAATGTTCTTCAGGATAGATGATATGTTAAGTCACAAAACCTGTCTCCAAAATTTTAGGAAGATTGAAATCATATCATATATCTTTTCTGACCACTACACTATGAAACTAGAAATCAATCACAAGAAACAAACAAGCAAACAAACACAACCAAGTGGAGGCTAAATAGCATGCTACTAAACAATGAATGGGTTAACAAAGAAATTGAAGAAATTTAAAAATTCAAAGAAACAAATTAATGAAAACACAACAATCCAAAGTCTTTAGAATGCAGTGAAAATAGTTCTAAGAGGTAAATTTATAGTGATACAGGCCTACATCAAGAAACCAGAAAAACTTCAAATAATCTACCCTTATACCTAAAGGAACTAGAAAAAGAGTAACAGGAAATAAACAATAAAGATCAGAGCACAAATTAATGAAATAGAGGAAGAAAGAAAGAAAGAAAGAAAGAAAGAAAGAAAGAAAGAAAGAAAGAAAGAAAGAAAAAGGAAGAAAGAAAGGGAAAGAAAAGAAAAGAAAAGAAAAGAAAAGAAAAGAAAAGAAATATCAGTGAAACCAAGAGCTGGTTCTTTGAAAAGATAAACAAAATTGATAAACTTTTAGCTGGACCCATCAAGAAAAAAAGAAGATACAAATAAATCAGAAATGAAAGAGAAGTAAAAACTGACACCACAGAAATACAAAGGATTACTAAAGACTACTATGAAAAATTATATGCCAATAAATTAGACAACCTAGAAGAAATGGATAAATTCCTAGAAACATACAAACTTCCAAAACTTAATCAAGCAGAAATAGAAAATCTTAACAGACCAATTACTAGAAATGAAGTTAAACCAGTAACCAAAAAACTACCAACACACAAAAGTCCAGGCCCACATGGATTCATAGGTGAATTCTACCAAATAGTTAAAGAAGAGTTAATGCCTATTCTTGTCAAACTATTTTGAGAAATAGAAGAGGAAAGAAAGCTTCTGAATGGCTTCTAAGAGGCCAGCATTACCCTGATATTAAAACCAGATACACTAAAAATATATATCCCTGATGAACATAGATGTAAAAATCCTCAACAAAATATTAGCAACTTCCATTCAACAATACATTAGACAGATCATCCACCATGATCAAGTGGGATTTATCTGGGGATATGAGGATGGTTCAGCATTTACAAATGAATCTATGTGATATATACCACATTAGAAAGATAAAAAAATATATGATAATTTTAATAAACACAGAAAAGCATTTGACAAAACTCAACATCCATTCATGATAAAAACACTCCACAAACTGGATTTAAAGGGGATACACTTCAAAATAAGGGCCATATACGAGAAGTCCACAGCTAACATACTTCATGGTGAAGAAATGAGAACTTTTTCTCTAAAGTTAGGAACAAGACAAGGATGTCCTTTCTCACCACTTTTACTCAACATAGTACTGGAAGTCCTAGCCACAGCAATGAGACAACATAAAGAAATATAAGGCATCAAAATTGGTGAGGAAGAAGTAAAATTTTCACTATTTGTAGATGATATGATACTAATATATGGAAAACTCTAAAAACCCCACCCCACAAAAAACTATTAGAAATAATAAATGAATTTAGTAAGGCTGCAGGATATAAAATTAATGCATAGATAGTAGTTGTATTTTTTATACACTAATAATGAAGTAGCAGAAAGATAAATTAAGAAAACAACATTAACAATTGTACCAGATACTGATGAAAGAAATTGAAGATAACACAAACGGAAACACATGGCATGGATTGGGAGAATGAATACTGTTAAAATGTCCATATTACCCAAAGCAATATACAGACTCAACGCAACCCCTGTCAAAACACCAATAACATTTCTCACAGAAATAGAATACTAAAATTTGTATGGGACCACAAAACACCCCATGTAGCTAAAGCAGTCTTGAGAAAGAAACAGCTAGAGGTATCACAGTTCCAGATTTCAATATACTACAAAGTCATAGTAATCAAAACAGTATGGTACTGGCACAGAAACAGACACATGTATCAATCGAACAGAATAGAGAGCCCAGAAAGAAATTCATACTTAAATGGTTAATCTGCAACAAATGAGGCAAGAATATACAATGGGGAAGAGATGGTTTCTTCACTGAATGTGCTGGGAAAACTGGACAGCTGCATGCAAAAGAATGAAGCTGGACCACTTTTTCACACCATTCACAAGAAATAAACTCAAAGTGGATTAAAGACCTACATGTGGCACTTGACACTATAAAACTCCTTGCAAAAAACATAGGCAGTAATCTCTTGGACATCAGCTAGAGAAACATTTTTCTAGATGTGTCTCTTTAGGCAAGGGAAACAAAAGCAAAATGAATCTATCGGGACTAGACTAAAATAGAAAGCTTTTGCACAGCAAAGAAAATCTTCATCCAAACAAAAAAGCAACCTACTGAATGGCAGAAGATTTTTACAATGTTATATCTGGTAAGAGGCTAATACCCAAAATATATAAACAATTTACACAACTCTACACCAAAAAAAAAAATACCAAAAAATAATTTGATTAAAACATGGACAGAGGACCGGAATAGACACTTGTCTGAAGAAGTAATACAAATGGCAAACAGACACACAAAGACATGCTTCACATTATTAATCATTAAGGAAATGAAGATTCAAACCACAAATGAGATATCATCTTAAACCTGTTAAAGTAGCTAGAATCAAAAACACAAGAAATAATATATTGGTGAGGATGTAGAGAGAAAGGAACCTTCATGCACTGTTGGCGGGAATGTAAATTGGTGCAACCACTGTGGAAAACAGTAGGGACATTCCTGAAAAAATTAAAAGTAGAGATTCCATTTGATCCAGTTTCTCCACTGCTGTGTATTTACCCAAGGAAAATACTTATTTGAAAAGATATATGCATCCCTATATTTAGTGAAGCATTATTTATAATAGCCAAATATGGAAACAACCCAAGTGTCCGTCAATAAATGAATGGATAAAGCAGAGGTTATATTTACACACAGGCGCACACACACACACACACACACACACACTATATGGAATATTACTCAGGTATTAAAAATAATGAGACTTGTAATTTGCAAGAACATAGATGGACCTAAAGGGTATTATGCTAAGTGAAATAAATCAGACAAAGACCAATAGTGTAAGATTTAGAAAGATACATTAATTACTACTTAACAGATATATTAATAAGAGAATTGATGGTGCCAGAAGGGAGGATGGTGGGAAAATAGGTAAAATGGGTGGAGGAGAGTGGGGGCTACAGGTTTCTAGCTATGGAATGAATAAATCATAGGGATGAAAGGTACAGCATTAGGAATATAGTCAATGGTACTGTAATAGTGTTGTATGGTGACAGATGGTAGTTACTGTTGTGACTAGCATAGCAAAATGTGTAGAGTTATTGAAATATTGTGTTCTACACCTAAAACTAATGTGATGTTATGTGGCAACTCTACTTCAATAATATGTGTGTGTGCATGAACGCGCACACACACACACATATATATGGTAGAGATTTAATAACATTAGTAATACGTTAATAACGTTAGTAATTTTTATTGCTTAGTGAGGGTATACTTAATTGAAACCATTTTATCTGTAAGTCCATGATGATAATTAAAGAATGCAATGACTACTAGTAGCTTGATACACTGCCTTGATTCATGCTAAGGTGGTAGCAGTTTTAGTATGGAGTTTTGACTATTGTTGAAAATGACAACACAGTGAAAAAGCAAATAGCAGTACCATTATAAAAGATAATTTTGATATGACAGATCTTCTAAGAAATAACTTGGACACCCCTAGCAGTCCATTGGACCACACTTTCAGGTAGCTACTTTACTAAAAAAAATATACTAGAAAGGGGCACCGAGGGGCTTAGTCACGGTTAAGTGTACAACTCTTGGTTTCAGCTCAGGTCATGATTTGACAGTTTGTGGGATTGATCGTCCGGGTTTGGGAGTCTCTCTCTCTCTCTCTCCCTCTTGCTCTCTGTCCCTCTGCCACTTGCTCTGTCTCTCTCTCAAAATAAATAAATACATTTTAAAAACATATATAATAGAATGGAGTTTAGGGATACACTTATTATTACTGCTAGGGTAAAAGCATGTTAGGAGTTAATTTTGCAACTTAAGGCTATATTTAATATTTTTTAGTTGCTCTTACCGAAAATCTTTTATAATTAGTCACTGTTAATATGTGGCTCTGTAAAAAGAAGGAGTACACACTCCACAAATTAAAGGGATAGTAAACTTTTCAATCCTAAAGTTGAAACTGAGGAGATATGTTTATCTTCTGACCCAGGCTTCCCTCTCAATCCCAACCTAATTTGGAATAAAGATTTAGCTGCTACAGAAGGCATTCTTCATACAAAGAGAAGTCTTGAATTATAATGTCCTTGAATTATAACTACTCTGAGAGTTCAGTGAAGAAGTCACTTATAAATAAATATAGAAAAGCGGCCATCTATATTTACTAAGTATAACCAGTTAGAAAATATAACAGAAAAAATAACCCTTTGACAATCCAATAAAAATGTAAAATTCCTAGCAATAAAATTAATAAGAATATGCAAAACCTCTCTGAAGAACACTCCATGAATTTACAGAAAGACATAAAAGGATACTTGACAATAGTTAGAGGCATTCCATCCTACTAGGTAGAAGGAAGAAACAATTGTAAGCAATGTAAATCTTGCTCTGATTGACTCATATGTTTAACTCAATCATATTTTTCCTTTGTACTCAATAAAAATTTTTCCTTTGAATTTGACAATAAGATTTTTTAAAAGTTTTTCCAATAAGATAGATATGTGAGAATCACCAAAATTCTCTGTATTTCCTTCTGTCTCTGCTCCTCCCACTCTCTCTCTCAAAATAAATAAACTTTAAAAAAAGTACAGGGGCACCTGGGTGGCTCAGTCGGTTGAGCGACCAACTTCAGCTCAGGTCATGATCTTATGGTTTTTGAGTTTGAACCCTGCATCAGGCTCTGGGGACAGCTCAGAGCCTGGAGCCTGCTTCTGATTCTGTGTCTCCCTCTCTCTCTCTCTACCCTTCCCCACTCATGCTCTGTCTCTGTCTCAGAAATAAACATTAAAAAAATTTTAAAAAATACATACACATGCGTGTCAAAGCTATATCCATGGAAACAATGGGGTTTGGGGGCAAGGTAAACATGTCATCCAATGATGTAGAACTCAGAACTAAGACTTAGGCCCAAGTTATATGATAAATGTGGTCATGATGATGATCATGAAGATTACAGTGATCACATGCCAAGTACTTATCATAGGTCATATTCTGTGTGCTCAATATATAACAACTCATTTAGTCTATTCTGAAACTATGTAAGGTAGGTATTACTACCTCACTTTAGAAATGAGATTTTGGGAATGCAAGCTGGTGCAGCTACTCTGGAAAACAGTATGGAAGTTCCTCAAAAAATTAAAAATAGAACTACCCTATGACCCACCAATGGCACTACTAGGCATTTATCCATGGGATGCAGGTATGTTGTTTCGAAGGGACACATGCACCCCCATGTTTATAGCAGCACTATCGACAATACCCAAAGTATGGAAAGAGCCCAAATGCCCATCGATGGATAAATGGATTAAGAAGATGTGGTATGTATGCATATGTGTGTGTGTGTGTGTGTGTGTGTGTGTGTATATATATGTGAACTATGTGAATGCAACTATGTGAATGGAACTGGAGGGTATTATGCTAAGTGAAATTAGAGAAAGACAAAAATCATGTGACTTCACTCATATGAGGACTTTAAGACAGAGAACAGATGAACACAAGGGAAGGGAAGCAAAAATCATATAAAAACAGGAAGGGGGACAAAACAGAAGAGACTCTTATATATGGAGAACAAACAGAGGGTTGCTGGAGGGGTTGTGGGAGGGGGGATGGGCTAAATGGGGAAGGGGCATTAAGGAATCTACTCCTGAATCAACATCCTGACTAACTTGGATGAGAAGAGAAGAGAAGAGAAGAGAAGAGAAGAGAAGAGAAGAGAAGAGAAGAGAAGAGAAGAGAAAAGAGAAGAGAAAAGAAAAAAGAAGAAAAAAGAAATGAGTTTTCTGAGGTTAGCAAATAGAGGATGATTGAATAACTGATTCAGGAAAATGAAGTTTTCATAAAATGAAGTTATATATTTTATATATATCTGCTCCAAAATACATTTCAAATAGGTTACATTAAATATAAAAAAACAATTTGAAACCTGAAAAACGTGGCCAATTATTTACATAAACCAGTGGCAAAAAAAAAAATACTTTGTAAAGCAGGACACTAAAGACATAAAGCAAAAGATTGATAAGTTTAGATACATATATTTTTATTTCTACCTTCAGGCAAAGATTTAAGAAAGATAATACCCAAGAATGATGGAGTAAAAGGGCAATATACAACTTCACTTCCTGCTGGAGGGATGACGACTCAATAGCCTTAAACATATGCATACTCTTGAAGCCAAAAATTATATTTCAAGAAAATTTTCATCAGGAATCATAAAAAGGAGCAAGGAGGCATATATAAAAGATGTTCTTAAGTATTTTTATAAACACAATCAATTAGATATAATGTAAGTATCATACAATAGTAGCTTGTTAGGATAGAATATATTGCAATATCCACAGTAAAGTAATAGGTAGACTTTATAATGATGCTGTAGATCTGTAGTTATGCGCATGGGACTATGTCTGGTTGTATATTAAGTGAAAAACTGCTCATAAACCATATGAGTAGTTTGATCCCATGTTTATTACACACACACACACCTTCTAACACAGTGATTCTTACCCTTGGCTGCATGTTAGAATCACCTGGAGAGATTATAAAAATCCTATTACTGAGATGATAATCCAGACCAATTCAATTAGACTTTCTGGAGGGAAGATAAAAGTATCAATATTTTAATGATCCTAAGCTGATTCCAGGATGCAGCTAAGTTTGAGAACTGCAGATACAGAATCATATACTAAATTATTAGCTATGAAGGTCTTTGTGGAATAGAATTAGGATATATATATATATATATATATATATATATATATATATATATATATATTCTCTACCTTATATGTGTTTTTAATTGACATATGGATCATTTAAATGACAACCACGGTTTTGGGGTATATTCACATGTGCAATAAGAAGTCTGACTCCATTTTTTTGAGGTCTTCCGACAGCTTGATTCCTCATCCTCCCCTTTCCCAGATAAAGTTGGTAAAGAGGCCTGGGTTTGCCTTTCTTTGGCACAGGTGGCATGTTCAAAAAATGTAAATCTCTTCTTGCATGTGAACCTCCCTTCCAGCCTGATCCCATAACAATAAAAACTGAGGCTAGTGGTTTCTTTTTTCTTCTTAAATTCTCAAGCCATCTTAGACCTGTTTAAAAGGCTGCCCTCTACTCCCCAGATGCTTCAGTTAGGTAAGGAAATATTTTATACCGTGTGTGTGTGTGTGTGTGGCATCATCAGTTTTAACATAAACTAAGTTTTGGAATTCCTTTTGACTTTTCAGGCGGCTATAATCACATGAAAAACAGAATTTTTCTGTTTTGTTGTTGTTGACTTGTAAATTCTCTTTGCAATTCCTCATAAGACCACATGCTTTCATGGACTACTAAATGCTCTCCTTATTGCATGGTACCAGGGCTTTTATCGTCCCCAGCTGTTAAAGACTCCTGGTTTGTCTTTTTGCAGGTAGACTAAGGATTTGTACATCTATTTTCCTACCAGACACAATTCCCAGGGGATTTTGCTATCCATTCCTTATCTTCAAACTGAATTTCTGAGGCTTGGGGGTCAGGAACATAGAGTCTAGCCATTTTGGCATTTCTACGGTCTTTGCTCTGTTCTACTGATGCAGCACAACAGCACCATCCCTTGATTCAAATTCTTGAGTTTTGATGCCATGACAAGAAGTGGATTGAAATTTCAACACCTCAATTTTAGAGTCTCAGAGTTGATAATTACTTTTTTCCTATACCCTTGTCTAGAATAGTTACGTCTATAGTTGTAACCACATTCCTTATTGTTTTAAGCAAATTTTAGCCATCTTTCATTTATACTTGCCCTGCCATGCTTGTGGAAATATTAGAGATTTTTTTTAGTATTCATTAGCCATTAGTAGGATATCTTTACAATCGTTTGTACCTCTGTATATTTTTCCAGTTAGAATGATAAAAAAAGTGAAACCATATATTCTATTAGATAACTTATAATTTTAAAAGTTCTAAATAATCATTATTTTAATAGTTTTGTAATAAGCTCTCGAGTTAAAAAATCATAATCTCAGTGGTTGGCAAACTATGGTCTCCAGCCCAATCCTGCTTTTGTGCATACAATTTTGGAACCCACTGGAATTTTACTGGAACTCATCTATGTAGTGTTTGTGACTCTTTCACATACAACAGCAGAGTTGGTTGAATAGTTGTGACAGAGACCATATGGCTTGCAAAGCATAAAATATTTACTATCTGTCCCTTTATGGAAAAAGTTTGCCAACCTCGATCAAGGTTATCAGAACAGCTAATGTTTTAAGACTTTGTACAGTAAAAACCACTGAAACAGAAAGAGCATTTAAAAATATTTGATAAGTGAAAACAGTGATAGGAGAACTTCAGTGGGAAGAAGGGAGATCAACTCGTTCAGATATCTATCATGTAGAATGGATTGCTGTGTGTATTAGAGATCTTCACTCATTCAACCCTAACAACCCTCTGTCTTCCTTTTATCTTTTCACAGGCAAACTTCCTCTGATAAATTTTGGAGGGGACAGGAATTATTTTATGCATATTTTCTTCTTCATCCAGATGAACTCCAATGTTTCCCAAAGTAGCCTGGTTTCTCATAGTCTGGGCTCCAATAAAACTCTTTTAGGTTAAAATTGTGGCTCTCTTAGAAATATAAAACGAAATGTCAGGAACTAGTGAGATGTTACTGATTCAAAGAAGAATTTAAATAATTTGCATGCAATAAAGACGGGCTAAAATGAGATAACAGATTCAAAAAGTGCTCTAGCAACTGTCAGTAATCAGTTGCTTTATAATGGATGCAATGAATTTCTTCTATAGACAGGAATTATTTGCATCATTTTCAAAGTTTTTTTTTTAATAGTTATAAAATGGCTCAAATAGAATCAAACCCAGATGGAGTAAATGAGGTTGGACCCCACTAGTCTTTCTTTTGACCCATCTCAAACTCACAATTTTTCCTGACCATTCAAATGATCCACTTCTCGCCTTGCCTGTTTTACTTCCAATATGGATCTTTGCTTTCCTTCGCTTGTTCTTGCAACATTGTTCTTTACAGAAGGGATGTACTGCCCTTTGGAGGCTAATGCTAAGGTAGTTATATAATTAAAGCACAAAAAGGGGAAAACTTAACATGTAACATTAGACATTACTGCCCAAAGACCTAATCACTCTTCTTTCTATAGAGTAGAAGTTTCTGAAAGTTCTATTGTATATTCTTATTCAGCTCTCTCCTTCGATGGCCTTTAGAAAGTCACTATTCTCTACTGTATTATGCAAAGAAATTCAACATCCTCTTTATCTCATCCTTGGACCTGACTATGCCCAAGAAGATACAAATGGTCCATTGAAAATCTCCACTGAGATTAGGGGATTTCCCTAAATTAAAGAACCAAAGAATCAGCCTCTCTTTAGGTAAAATTATATCAGTTCTCTAGAGGACAATGGTGCCTGTAATCAGTTTTTGCTTTTAATTCAATAGGAATTTATTTTTCCCAGATGAGAGGTGTTACAGGGAAAAACAGTGGGGTGAGGAGTATGGGCAGTTCTAAGTTCAGAGGCAACATGTTATTTTTATTGAGTTGCTAAGGAAGGTCTTCCTGGTAAGAGATTCAGATGACATGAAGGAAGATCTGGAGAAAGAGCATTCCAGATAGAGGACAAGCCGGTGTATAGTCCTTAACTGTTAGTGTATTTGAGGAAGAACAAAGCAGCCGATGTGGCTGAGCAGACTGTGTGAAGGGCGTGTTAGAAGATATAAGAGGATGTGGTAGAAGCCAGATCATGGAGGGCCTTATTGGCAAAGTCCTTATTTATCTAGAAGTTATTATTTTTCCCCAGAAGAGACAGGTTTGCCTATTTTCTCAGCATGATTGTCCATTCTCTTCTTTTCCTCTCAAAGTGTTTCAGCTTAGATAATAAGTTATATGGCCACCCTACTTATACAGCATTGTAAGGACTTTAGCTATTACTTTTTAGTGAAATCAAGACCAGTGTAAAATTTTGAGAAGAATGACATGAAAACATATACATTTTAAAAGAATACAATTAACTCAAAGAACATCAAGATTGTCCTCATGGATACTGAAATCACCAACAATTTTACCAGGAGTGAATTATATTGAGCTGAAGAAGAGTACCTAGGTTCTTACCTAGGTCTCTGAAGTAAAAGATAGGTTAGCAAGAGAAAAACACACATATTTAAGTTCGACGTGACATAGGAGGCTTTGTAAGGAAAGGAAGACCCAAAGTAGTATTTAAACCAGAAGACTTTTTGCTAACTTTGATGAAGAGTGGAAAAATGTGATAGGACAGAGGGTATGAGCTATATGTGGTAAACTTGGGGGAACTTAACCCTACTGTTTCAGATTTCTCTCTGCATTCCTACTTCTTTGGAGATAAGGGTGCTCCTTTCCTCTTGGTATAGGCAGGGCACCTCTCATGTGAGTGTCTTATGACTTGCTTCCAAAAAAAAAAAAAAAAATGTCAGGGGGCTCCTGGCTCCTGGGTGGCCCAGTCTGCTAAGCATCTGACTTTTGATTTCTGTTCAGGTCATGATCTTGCAGTTCATGAGTTTGAGCCCTGCATCGGGCTCTGTGCTGACAGTGCAGAGCCTGCTTGGGATTCTCTCTCCTTCTCTGTCTTCCCCTCCCCTGCTCATGCTCTCTCAAAATAAATACACATGACAAAAAATTAGAAACAAAAAGGAACATCAGAGAGCACTTCCTGTATCTACCATTTCTCAAATTTCTTTTGCTTAAAATAGTAAGTATGCTAAGGTATCCTATTTGGGGATAATATGTCCTGAATCTTGTAAAAGCCAATTGTTAAAATCTTTCAGGAGTAAGCAGAAGCAATTAAGACTTATAGAGATAGCAAAAAGAGAGGTGGCAGGTGATATGGGTGGTAAGAGCAAGGTGAACTTCAAACCTGAGGGTATCATGAAGAAGGAAGCACAATATTCTGGAAGTGGCAATGAGGAACAAGGAGAAAATCTGTCTCACCTCCCGGTCTCCTAATAGCTTTTGGGAAGACACTGATTTTAGGGGAGAGCCAGATTTCAGTTCGAACAAGAGAAGGTTGCCATTTTTCAAAGGTTCTTGTTATACCGTACCTTGAATGTAGACAGTACGCATAATGTCTCAAAGACCATATACGGGAGCCAGACAGACTTGACTTTGAATTTTATTACCAAGTGTGCGAAGTAGGGAAGATGCTTATTTCTAAGTCTCATTTTCTCCTTTGAAAAATGAGGGTAATATGCTTAATTTTTGTAAGAATTAGTTGAAACAGCAAGAATCAAGTATCTAGCAGAGCGGCATATTAAAATGGTCAAAGAAGTAGTAAGTCAAATAGATGCTTAACAGGTTTATATTAATAGATAGGAGCCTGGAGCCAGGTGCTGAGGCAAGTAATTAACTGGATTACATTACATTGTCATGAAAAAACATGTACTGAGCACATTCTATGCATGGGTGACAGAGAGAAATGGACCAATTCCTTTTAAAATATGACTTTGACTCAGGTCACTATCTCACGGTTCGTTAGTTCAAGCCCCACATTAGGATATGTGCTGACCACGCAGAGCCTGCTTCAGATCCTTTGTCTCCCTCTCTTTCTGCCCCTTTCCTACCAAAAAACTAAAAATAAAAAAAAAAAATAAAACATTGAAAATATATATGTTTTCATGTCATTCTTATGCTCAGAATTCTACAATTGCTTTTGATTCTACTTAAAACAAAAGCTAACGTTTTACAGAACTGGTATAAATAATTTATCTATGCAAAGGTAATTTTAATATTACTTGCTACCTTCAAATCAAGACAAAATTGGGAGTGCTATTTTAGACTAAGATGAAATAACATGAGCTGGGTTTACTCCTGCTTTAAACAGAAAAACCAAACCAATTACCAGTTATTTTCAAGAAACTGGATATCAAGCAGAAAAAAACAAAACAAACAAGCAAACAAAAAACAAACAAAACACAAACAAACAGACAAAAAACCCCCAAAAGAACAAAAAGAGAAAGAGAAGAAGCAGATGAGGGTGGAGGAGGGAGTAGAGAGGGCAGACCCCAGTTTACTGCCCTGAGAGAGTTTCCAACAATGGGGAGGCAAGGAAAATCCAAGGGAAGCAAGGCAGCCTCTCTGTGGTGAAGGGACAGAGGAGAGTCCAGGAAAATCAAGGCCATGAGTGTTTACAAGGCAGAGTACAGGAGAAAGAGAGTGGCACAGAAAGAGAACTCTGACATCGGGGTCCCTTACGATGTATTCAATTGAATATTAAGAAGTGCAAGTCTGTCAACACACTGACTGATGGCTACACGAACCCCCTGAAAGATTCGACATATCGATTTCTGAAACTCACAATCGAGGGTAGTGTTTGTTCCTGCCTACCAAAATGGAGGACACTCACCACCAGACGGAATGGAGGACACATACAGAAGAAAGAAAAAGCGGTCACCAGTTGATGTTCCACAGGTTGTAAGAGAGCTACGGCACTTCACGGTTACTATTAGAAAGAAGGCTTAGCTGGAATAGTGCCAAAAAGAAGATCTAAAGAAGGGGGGAAAAATAATAGTGGTGCCTTTGGAAAAATTTCTGCTACTAGAGGCCAATGAATGGAGGATACCGGTAAACAGGGTGGTGATCTGGGCTGAAGGAAGCTATGGATTCCAAACGTGATGACGTGCTAGTGAGCCTCTCTACTTACCGACCCGTATTTTGTCTTTCCAAAATCACCTTTTAAAAGGAGAAAGGCAGAAATGTAGCGGCCTTTCTCTAGTGGAACATGATGAAATATAATATGCCTAAAGCAGTGCTTCTCACACTTTATTAAATAAAATTTATTTGGGAAATCTTGTTAAAATGGAAGTGATTCAATAGGTGGGGGTGGGGCCAAAGACCCTGCATTTCTAAGTGTCCCCCGTGGAGCCTCTGCTGCTCCTGCATAGATTGCTCTCTGAGTAGCAAGGGTCTAGAAGTCTTAAGATACTGTGTGCACGTTAATTAGGGGTCCTAAAAATTGGGAAGTGGGGCCCAAGTTTCTGTGGTACCAAGGTGTATACACTATTTTTCTGCTATGTTACTAAGTGGTACATATTCCTAAGGAAGTTACCTAATGGAAATGCTACATAAAGGATATCAGAGCAGTAAACCTTTAAAGGAAAAAAAAAAGAAAAAAAGGGGGAGGGGTTAGGTAGATAATTTTATAACTCAGATGCTCCCAATATGTTTTCAAGAACAAACATAGGTTTACGTGATTTATATTTGGTATGTAGAATAACTTCATCTTGAACCTCATAAGAACCTCAATAAGATAACCAAGTGTTTATATACAAAAATGGAATGGCAAAAATGTAAAAACTGTGAGGGTTAATCCACTGACAGTGTAAAGTCAATTTGTGTGTCAATTTCTGCACTGTAAACTAAATCAGTTTTAAAAGCAAATGAAACGACAGATGAATAAACAGCGACCCCGAAAATTCCTTCTGTTACTGATCTTAATAGTTGTCACTATTTAATGCCTAGACATCAGTTTTCTGAAGATAGTAAGAGAATTAGAATCAACTTAGAAAAAAAAAATAGTTCCTGTTCAATAATCTCAGATCACAAGTGGCCAGGAGAAATTTGATCTCAGAGATTTACCAATGTCAATGGACATCCAAGCAAGATACTTTCTATTATATTCTCTGTCCTTTGGCTATTATTTTAGAAAACTGAAGGAAGCCAAGGAAGTTATGAACTGTAGAGTAATAACATTTTCTTCAAGGCATACTTCATCAGAACTGAAGCTTTGCAGTCACTAAAAGGCAGACGGTCCGGAGAGGAGAAGCTCGTTAAGTCAGTCACTGAACTGTTTTTAACGGTTCTGGATCCTGGTAACACCTAGAAGCTAGACTGGTGAGGTACTGAAACTTTGTGACTTAAGAACAAACTGTGATGTTGTTTGTAAGACTGGCCTGAGTGAAGGAAAACTTACACGTGTTTCATAATGGGATTTGTGAAATAGTGACACATCTGTTAACCTATTCTGATTCCAGTCAAGGTCCTCCTTCAATAACTATAGGTGCTAATGGTGGCGATTTTCTCCCCACTGTCATTCATTGCCCCTTTGCACCTCCCTGCCAGCAGTGCAATTTGCTGGGGATTTGGCATGGCCCTTGGAGCTCATTATGCAGCACTGTATCTTAGCAATGCTATTTTCCATTTATTTCCCATGAAATGAAATGAGAAGACTAGTGTTTCTAAAAATTTATTCAAGCAATCATTTGCTTCTCTTTTATTTCCTTTGGGAAAGAGTCTCGTTGACTCTGGCAGGCATTCTGTCTTTTTCATTAGGTGCTTCTCACTGATAAGTAGAAAGAAAATGCTTTATCATATAGAAACTGAAAGAATCTCTTGCAAAATTCTCCTACTGATAGACAATTCTTTGCTTCTAAAAAGATAGCCAAAGACTAAGTTTATCCAATATAATATCTGCCTAACGTTCAGGCCATATTGCAATAGGACTTAAAGCCCCAGGAGGTACAAAACATCTATTGTGAATTCAGTGTCCATAACAACTTACGACAATTGTAAAAATATAATTTAAAAAAAGGAATTTTGTTATGCTATGGGAATAGGAAATGCTTTTTAGCTTGGATAGAAAGTGGGGAATGAAAATAATGAGTTCCAAAATAATTTTCTTTCCTTCCTCTCTTCTTTCTCCTCCTTCCCTTATTTCTTTAGAGTTAACACTCCTAACCATAACAACCAAGGTGTCAGGACCACCCCCAGATGGAATTGATGTCTAGACTTAATTATGGCATTTTAATGATATTGTATGGTCGTGTATGGTTTTCTAAGACTTGGGTTCTGAAACAGGTCACTGTTAAGGAATTTTAAGCCTATTTTGTAACTTGAGTATAATTCTGAGAGCGTGCCTGTATATCCTGTGGCTTTATTTTTTTAATGTTAGGTGCCCTCAAATGAGTGGACAAGATAGTTATTGAGAGCCAAAGAATTGCAAAACATTGTGCAATGAAAGATGGGGATTCCCCAATTGTTTAGAGATGGTTTCTGTCAATTTATAGAGATAGTTACTTGCAAAATAATATATAAGAGAATTTCTGAAAAGCACTGTAATTAATCATACATTTGCTGAGCTTCTGCTATGTGACAAGCACTATGCAAAGCAATGGTCATACCAGACAAAAAGACACATCCTTGCCCTTAAGGAACTTTGTAAGCAAAATTTAGATTAATAAGGAAGCACACGATTCGTGTCTATAATAATTGCTATAAAGAACACAGGCACATATACAGTGAGTGTCTGAAACTTATTTATATCAAAGATGGTATGTGCTATATCTACATATATATATATACATATATATGCCACCATTTTTAATTTTTTAATGTTTAGTTTTGAAAGAGAGAGAGAGAGAGCGCAAGGTGGGGAGGGGCAGAGAGAGAGAGAGAGGAAGACACAGAATCTGAAGCAGGCTCCAGGCTCCGAGCTATCAGCACAGAACCCGATGCAGGACTGGAACTCAGGAACTGTGAGATTATGACCTGAGCCGAAGTCACCTGCTTAGCCAACTGAGACACCCAGGCACCCCTATGTACACTATTTCAGTGGCAAACACGAATATTAGATTCTTCACTGCTAAGACTGGACAGAGCCCTGTACTCCAGGCAGTAATGACAATTTGACATTGACAGAAGAAAGTTATTATCCATTTCATCTACTTATCCATTCATCCTCTTTCTCAGTTGTTCTCTAGACAACATGATCTTACATGTGTGAGGATGCCAAAATCTGTATTTTCAATTATAATCTCATTCTGGTCCAGTTTGCAGTGGAATATCTTTACCATTTTTTTCATCATATCAAACAAAACAAACAATAACCAAAAAACCATACACACATTTTGTTTCTAAATACCACCTAGTGTTATGGTTTTGTTCATCTTTCCATTCCCTTCCAAAGTCAATCATCAATTCCTTTGGAAGCCTTTCACTGTAATGTATTAGTTGCAAATCAGGGAAATTCTTGATTCTTAATCCAAATCTAGATTCTCACCATTTTCTTCTACTTCTATTGTGGCCTTCACATTGTAGTCCTTGATTTGTTCTCTTTAATTCTATAATAGATGTTTATAACACTCCATACATTACCCCCAGTTTGAGAATCAAAAGTACATTTCTGTTGTCCACAAATTACAGTCTTAATTTTTCAATCTGGCAGTTGAGGCTCACCATAATTACTGTTCTTTTGACAGGACAAATGACATGCATACAACTGGAAAGTTTACAAAGCAGATTCATATTATGGTCATGATATCAATCTTGAGAGATAAGCAACATGCTTTATTTTCCTGAGAGAGAGAGTGACTTTTCCAAGGCAAGAGGACAATTCATAATACCCCAATTTGAATTTAGGTCTTCTGCATTCAAATACGGATTTTCCAAAATTCAATAATTTATATGACTATACATATCAGATGTCCTCAGAATGACACTTCTTCCAGAGTAATGGGTTACATAATATATATAATTATATATAATATATATAAAAAAATCTCCCTCAACCTGAAACGTTTTTGTTGTTGTTATTCTAGATCTGTTATTTCCTCAAGAACACCAACTCCTCTTCTTTAGAAAATAGTGTATGGGTAGAGTTTCTCTTAACTTTTGAACTAATAAAAGTTAAATTGTTTCACATACTTACTCAAATTGTAATGCGCTATTTTTGTTTGCTGTGTTACAGTTTGTTTTATGTGCGTATGTTTTGTTTCCTTAAGCTCTTTAAGGCATAGTGTGTTCTGATATTTTAGAGCACTTCATAAAATTCTCCACACATAACAAATGCTTGTCAATTCATTACAGGTCTTTCCCACTGCATTTTGTGTTATTATTTTTAAGACCTTGTTTGTCAACATCTATAGTAGGCAGAATAATAGAGTCCCAAAGATGTCCATGTTTTAATATCCAGAAACTATGGATAGGTTAGGTTAAATGCAAAAAGTAAGGTTGTGGGTTCAGCTGACTAGGAGATAGGGAGATTATCTTGGATTATCTGGATGAACTCACTAAAATCACAAGCATTCTTATAGTCAGCAGGAGGAGGCAGAAGAGAATGAACCAGAGAGATGGTAGTATGAGAAGGACTCACCTGATATCGCTGACTTTGTAGATTCAGGAATCCGGTCATGAATATAAGAGTGTTGGTAGCTTTCAGTAGCTGGAAAGGGAAAAAAAAAAAAAAATTCTTTTCTAGAGTCTCTAGAAAGAGGAACAGCCCTGTCAACACCTTGATTTTAGCCTCACAAGACCGATTTCATATTCTGATCTCCAGAACTGTAAAATAATTTGTGTTGTCTTAATCCACTACATTTTTGATAATTTTTAAAAAAAATGTAAAAGGGGGGGGGCACCTGGGTGACTGAGTTGGTTAAGCATCTGCCTTTGGCTCAGGTCATGATCTCACGGTGAGTTTGAGTCCCCGTTGGGCTCTCTGCTGTCTGCACAGAGCCTGGTTCTCCCTCTCCCCCTCCCCCGATTCTTTTTGCTCTCTAAAAGTAAATAAAAATTTTAAAATAATTTAAATTTGTAAAAATAGACCTACCCTATGACCCAGCAGTAGCACTGCTAGGAATTTACCCAAGGGATACAGGAGTACTGATGCATAGGGGCACTTGTACCCCAATGTTTATAGCAGCACTCTCAACAATAGCCAAATTATGGAAAGAGCCTAAATGTCCATCAACTGATGAATGGACAAAGAAATTGTCGTTTATATACATAATGGAGTACTACATGGCAATGAGAAAGAACAAAACATGGCCCTTTGTAGCAACGTGGATGGAACTGGAGAGTGTGATGCTAAGTGAAATAAGCCATACAGAGAAAGACAGATACCATATGTTTTCACTCTTATGTGGATCCTAAGAAACTTAACAGAAACCCATGGGGGAGGGGAAGGAGAAAAAAAAAAAAAAAGATTAGAGTGGGAGAGAGCCAAAGCATAAGAGACTCTTAAAAACTGAGAACAAACTGAGGGTTGATGGGGGGTGGGAGGGAGGGGAGGGTGAGTGATGGGTATTGACGAGGGCACCTTTTGGGAAGAGCACTGGGTGTTATATGGAAAGCAATTTGACAATAAATTTCTAAAAAAAATAAAAACAAAAAATAAAAATAATTTTGTTATAATTTTAGCCACAGGAAATTAATATACAATACACTATTTTATAAAAATGGGCTTTTATGGAAAATCTATTGAGATTTTCTAGTAAGCCATATGAAGAGTATATTCTTATGCAGTTTAAGTTTTCCACAATGTTGGGGCACCTTGGTGGCTCGGCCGGTTAAGTGCCAGACTTCAGCTTCAGTCATGATCTCACGGTTCCTGGGTTCAAGCCCTGCGTCAGGCTCTCTGCTGACAGCCTGGAGCCTGGTTTGGTTTTTGTGTCTCCCTCTCTCTTTGCCCCTCCCCTGCTCATGCTCTGTCTCTCTCTCAAAAATGAACATTAAAAACAATTTTTTAATTTCCACAATGTTTTCTACATGTAGGCAACCTAATTATTAAATGGTGTGTAGCTAGGTATCAGCTAAACATGAACCACCTTGGCATGACCTCTATCAACCTCTTCAACTGCACCTCCCATTATTCTCCTCTTATTCAAGAAACGTGACACACCCAACCACTTTCAGTGTTCTAAAACAGCTAAGCTCTTCCCTAAGTTTGCCTTTTTCTCAATGCCCCTTCTGCCTTCCACACACTTAGGTTTTAAAATTCACTTTGAACATCACTTCCTTGGCAACTTTGCTGTCCTTTCCGCTATAGTTTAGTTGCCTTTTAACATCTCAGTTTTCCTTAAATTTTAAAGAACTTGAGGGCAGGAACATTAGAGAGCACAAATTTGCTATCACCTTCAAGGTCTTTCTAGCTGAACTAAGAACTAAGTTAACAATAGACGTATTAAGAGGAGAAAAATCAAATGGAAGCTTTTAAAAAAAATTAATGTTTATTTTTGAGAGAGGGAAGCAAAGCATGAATGGGGGAGGGGGAGGGAGAGAGAGAGAGACAGACAGACAGACAGACAGAATCCAAAGCAGGCTCCAGGCTGTGAGCTATCAGCAGAGTCTGATGTGGGGCTCGAACTCACAAACTGTGAGATCATGATCTGAGCTGAAGTCAGCTGCTTAACCTACTGGGCCACCCAGGGGCCCCCAAATGTAATTTTCTATGTACAGACCCACACAGACATGAAAATTCCAAAGACAGGACAAATGAGGTATACCTCCCATTTTGAACTAAGAAGGGGGTAGGGTCTGGAACTTCAAAGGGAAGGAATGCAATCCTCAGAAGATGAAAAGGAATAAATGTTTGGTCGACAAAAATTCACCGATCCACTCAAACAATGGGACATAGAGGACTTTGACCAAACAGGTATTGCTGTGTTCCTCCTGGTCTGCCATAGCTAGTTCATATCATACTGTAGTTATCTATGGTGATAGCACTCTTCCTGATTGGGGGGGGGGGGGGGGCAGGAGGTTCTATATCTAAATTCTTTTTAGGCAGTTGAAAGGGGAGTTATAGAACATTAAGACTCTGCTAGGTTTTGATTGTTTTTTTTTTTTAAACTTAAAATAATCGTCATGCCAAAAAAAAAAAAAAAAGGGGGGGGTGGTGGGCGCCTGGGTGGCTCAGTCGGTTAAGCATCCGACTTTGGCTCAGGTCATGATCTCACAGTCTGTGAGTTCGAGCCCCACATCGGGCTCTGTGCTGACAGGTCAGAGCCTGGAGTCTGCTTCAGATTCCATGTCTCCCTCTCTCTGACCCTCCCCTGTTCATACTCTGTCTCTGTCTCAAAAACAAAAAAGCATTAAATTTTTTTTTTTTAATTTTTTTTTCAACGTTTATTTATTTTTGGGACAGAGAGAGAGCATGAACGGGGGAGGGGCAGAGAGAGAGGGAGACACAGAATCGGAAACAGGCTCCAGGCTCTGAGCCATCAGCCCAGAGCCCGACGCGGGGCTCGAACTCACGGACCGCGAGATCGTGACCTGGCTGAAGTCGGACGCTTAACCGACTGCGCCACCCAGGCGCCCCTAAATTTTTTTTTTTAAATCATCATGCCAAAGAGGACCATCTTGGAGCACCCTACCCTTTGTCCCTATAGGACTCCATTTAGTTGTCGTTGGAACCCTAGTCTTTGCAGTGCTAGTCCCAGTCAATACTCTATAAAATACTATACAGTGAATGGAAGAACTATCTCCCTAGCAAACCTCTCACATTGATTTCTACAGCATATTTTCAAATTATGTTCTGCATTTGATTCTATTTTACCTATGCCTCCTTCTCTGACATTTTAGATTTCTTTTTCACAGAGCTCCATGTCAACATTCTATTTCCCTTTTTCCTGTTATTGCCAATTCCTGAAATGTGCGATCTACACCTGTGCCACAGCTTCTACACATTTGCTTTTTAATCCCTGCATATCTGGCTTCTGAAACCACCCCACTACTGAAATTATTCTCTTAATATCACCACCTGCCTCCCCAAATTCAATAACCTTTTCTCAATTTGTGTTTTATTAAATCTCTCAAATTCTTTTGATTCTTGATCTTTAAGCCTCTCTATATTTTTGTCCTTCTGCTCTTTTCTACTAGTGTCTTTTTCTCTAGAGCTGGCACTTTTCTTGATTCATAACTGTGATTTATATTCTAATATGGTTCTTTGTCTCTTGCTCTTCTCCTTAAATACTCACATGATAATGTCCTTCTGATAGCTTCAAGCACCACTTTACATATGGCTCCCTGATTTTTCACCTTTGCTCAGTCCCATATATGCAACTGCTAAAGGGTAATGCAAATTTGTTACCCTGACATTATTGGAAACTCAATCTTTCCTAAACAAATATTATTTTCCCTGAGATCAGTTACCCTTCTGAATATGCCTATTACTGCCAGTATAACCTCTTTAGTTTGGGCTCCCTTTATTTGAAAACTTGGAAAGAGTATGAATTTCTCTTTTTTGCTTTACGCATTAGGTTTAGTCCTTCATAGACTTCTCATAGCTATGATTATATTAATATTCATAATTCTTTTGCCATCTAACAATTATTACTCATTATTTCCTACCTTAAAAAAACATGATTTATACTCAAATTCTACCCGATTCCCTCTCAGTCTGGCTGTGTAGCCAAGGGGAGGTTGCGTAACTTCTGTAGGCATTGGTTTTCTCAATTTATAGGAATAGGACTGGAGTTATACCTTGTAGTAATAGTTCATACAAACTTTTTCAGATTGAATAAATAGAAGATGCTGAGTGTAATTTATAACAAGAAGTAAAAACACTAAATAGCAGGTATCATTATATTCATCTATTAAGGAACATTTTTTTTCCATATTTTAACATCCTGGGAATCAGATTGAGATTTAGTATCAATAATATGTCACAGATTATGTGCTGGAGTTTTTCTCCCAATTCTAGAATAACACACAGTAGTGCCTCTTTCAATTGATGATGTCTAAGATTCAGTGAGATAAGGTAAATTATTTATATCATTGTTGTATCAACTGCTTCACTGTCTTTATTCCTTTCAACTGTCTTTGTGATATTACTGTATGCCTACTTTTCTTAAGTATTGCTATTGTTTTGCTCCCTAAATTTTTCCATGGTCCTTTGTTTCTGAATGTTTTCAGTTTTGAATGTTCTCTAGCACTTAATGTTCTATACTTTTCTTCCAACTCTTGATTAATCTGTCCAGATCTCTTCCAACTCTAGCATTTAATGTTCTTTACTTCTATTCCAGCTCTTCATTAATCTGTTCAGATTGATTTTATAACCATTGCACCATCCCACACACACCCCACCCCCACCGATTTTCATGTCCATTCCTACCTCCATATGTTTGATCCTGTGACTCTTCTCTGGAAGATTCTCTCTTTTCCTACCTAAATACTATTTATCCTTATGGATCAGATTCAGTTTCAATAAGTCATTCTGTGAAAATATTTTTAGTTTGAGAAAAGTTTTAAAAGTTATACCAAACTATTCCTATATACTCAGAATATATTTCAACACTTTATATACACACACATACACATACACACACACACGGCAGGATTAAAACAACTCAGAATATTTTCTTCTGATTCCTTTCATAATATATATATTTAATCTATTTTCTTACCTAATGTCATGGCACTATAAAGCCAGAGGATGGCTCCCTTCGAGAATTCATCTGACATAATTTGCCTTCCTCCTTGAATCAGAAGAGGGCAGTATCATATCCCTTCTTCCATTTTGATTATTCAGACATTTGGGACATTTTCCCAGAGGCTGTTGTGGTAGGTGCCTCTCATCTTTGTCTTTTTTTGCAGAGAGCCACATAAGAAAGGGCTCCAGACAAATGGGAGCCAGACCATCAACCTCTGGTGCACAGTTAAAATTCCAGATAGAACTACAAATTTGGCAGTGGGCAGTAAGCTGGCAGTGAGAACAGAGAGGACACCTGTTTCCTTGAGTGATGTTTGTTTCCTAATGAGCAGAAAAGAATGGGCAAGTTTCCTGATTTTCACATTCTCTGAATGTCCATAATAGGATGATACTCAAGCTTTTGGAAAAATAAAATTTGAGTGTTTTATGTTCAATAAACCATGTGCAGTAGATTCTCAATGGAATAGTGTACGTTTCAGGAGACAAACTCAAAATTAAGCTATTTATCAGATTTATTTTAAGAAAAATGTAATTTTGAGCAACCAGTATAGACTATTAAGTGATTCACCTTAAAATACCGCTATCCATTTGAGAACAAGATCTGAAATTCAGTAGGATACAGATTGGGTGCAATAGTGCACATTTGAAAAGTATTTTGAACTAGCCTATATTTATGTATGAGAGGATTTATGCAGCTGATATTCAGTAACACAAAGTGATAAGACATCAGAATGCTAGTGATTTAGATTCTATTGAGTGTATCATATACCCTTAAAAGACCCATTTATTAATAGTATTTTAAATATATGTTATCTTCAAGCAAATATATGCACATTTCTTTCATCACTAAGATTTCTAGTCTTATGAATGCAAAACTACACAAATTATTAATTGAATACCTTCGTGTTTGATTCCTTCTTTGTAATGCATCTACCCTGCCTTTGATGGGACCTAACTCCTACTCTGCCCAAACTGTCAGAATCCAGTCATGTCAACTGAATTTCACTTATTTTTGTTTTCCCCTCAATCTAAAAATTTCTTGAGAATAGCTTTAGGGAGGTTCTGAAATTGTTTTTAAAAAACTCAGTTGGATCTAAGCTTATTGTACACGTTGCCAAAACAAATTTGATGCAACTTACAGTGGTATAATTTGTCCTTCCTTTAACTCAATAACTCTCAATTTTGTTTCTACAATATACTTTTCTAGATTAAAGGGTCAAATTTATTTGAATTAGCTCAAAAGGATAAGAGTAATATATGGACTATACTTTTAAGGGAAATGTATTGACATACATACTCTGAATCTGATTGGGTCTGAAGAGGAATCACAGCCAGTAACAGGGGCATTGAAGAAGATAGGGAATAAACAATTTTGTAGAAGCCTCTATAAACAGGATATACTTTCTGCTATACTTGAAATACCAGCTAACAAGACAGTAACATGAATTGGACATGTAAAATCTTTTTATATATGTGATTATTCAAGATCAACCAAAATAACCCAAACCAGGTACATATACTCATTGCTGTTCAACTGAAGTCTTAAGTACGCCTCGAGAGGTAGAAAGTGGGGCAAGGGACATTTATCTGAATCTCTTTCTGCATAGGCAGATCTACATAAGTGGCTGTGACTCTTGCAAATAATTTTCTTTGGGGATTTTACACATGTAATAATACACTTGACAAACAAAATGATCACATAGCGCACTACCATTTAGATACAAACATTTCTTACGTACATTTCTCTCTCCTAAATATAAAACAGGAAGAGCATCTTCATTTTGCTTTCACCCTGGCATCAAACTAACACTGGTTTCTACATAGTAATGGTTATATTTCATAGGCCATTATTTTTGAGTTTTTAGAAAACATGTACACTATAGGTGAGATTGCTCACTTTAGTGTTTTAATTTCTCTAGAAGGCTCTTTTGGCTTGCAGATGGGCACTGATTTGCTGTGTCTGCACATGGCTTACTGTGCCCACAAATCCCAGTATCTCTTCCTCTTTTCACAAAGACACCATTCATATGAGATTAGGGGCCACTCGTTTGACCTCATGGAACTTTATCTATTTAAAAGGCAAAGCTAATTTAATCTCCAGATGCAAGTACATTCTGAGGTATATTGGGGTTTAAAACTTCAATACATGAATTTTGAAGGGATACAATTTGGTCAATAAATGAAAGAATTTGTGGAACAATTTATAGTTGATTATACTAACAATATTTTCCTTCCAGTTTAGCTGTTGCATTCTATACTGTAAGTTAAAATAATTAACAGTATTCTCTGGGACCTGTAATTCTTTCGTTAACAATTTAGGTTAAATGCACATAAGATTAGATCTCTAACCAGCAAGACCCTGAAGGAATGTCATATCTATGTAACAACAACATCTTCTGGGGAAGAGGGTCAAAGAACCTGGAGTATAGTTGCTAAAATGAAATGTGAATATCCTAGAATGGACATTCCAAGAGAACACGGTCAATCAACCATTAGATGTAGAGGAGGGGAGTATCTAAGAAAGGAGAGAATCCTTAAGTTATTGACACTAGAGGAACAGAAAGGGATACGGATCAAGAATAGACAAGGTCTGACCAGGACCATACGAGCCTGGAGGAAGGCAGTATTTGCATATTTGGTCCTTTGGTAAGTTAGTCCCTGTCTTACATAGATCTTTAACCTTCACCTCTCTAGCTACTTGTATTATTTTTAGGCATCGGTCAAAATTATGCAAAAATGATATTCCAAAATACTGTGGTCCAAAGTCTGGAAGTTTAGTTCTCTCTCACAGATGTAAACATCGGGACTGCCAGGAGGCTATGCGTGTTCTATCTAGCTATCCAGATTCTTTTCCTCTTTTTGCTCTGCCATCCTTTAGGGTCAGTAGTAGATTTGTAAATGCTCAACAACCAGCTTTTCAAGTATACAACTAACATGTTATTTTATATTTCTTTTACATTAAGAAAGACACAAAAAAAGTGAAACAATGGAAACATATGTCAGACTTTCACTACTTCTTGGTCAATGTCTTGAGGGACTTATTTGCTGAATTACATAATATTTAACTCCTGGAAGGTATTTTTCTCAGTTTTTTGTATGTTTATGGTATTCACAATGTAAAGAATATAGACACAATGCACTTTCAAGTTCAGTCAACCTGCACTAACATTTTCTCCATTACTATATTAACTCTAGACAGTCTACAAAACAATAAGTCAAGATTTAATTTATAGCACTTGCTGATTTCTAGGATAGAAATATTTCCAACCTGCTCAGTTTCAAGCTACTGATGGGACATTACTGGATGAGAAAGACAGTAGAACACCATAGCATAGTATTTCCACCCCACAGAAACAAACAGAAGAGCATGGGTAATATTCAAACTTATAAGCAATGGATTTTGAGGGTTACATTTAAAATATAATTTACATGATTTTAAGCTTCTAAGATTTTTAAATAATACTTGTACTTAATAGTCAACTTATAAAGTTCTTTAAAATCTAGCAATTTTTGCAAGCCAGTACAAACCAACTTTTGCACACCACTGTCCAGGAATGAGGCTATCCTCATTCCTCATTCACTTGGTCCAATCTTGTTCAACAGCAATTCATATGAATTCTAGTTTGTGAGGAAGAAGGGGAAATGAGGGGGGGGGATAGAAGGAAGTCTTTTATGAAAATCCTACAGAATGTGCACACAACAGTTTTGTTTACATTTATTAGCAACAACCTGGTCCAAGGCTACTCCATCAAAAGTAATGTTGTCTCTAGTTCAGTGGGTTGTTATATTAAGGAAAAGAGTAGACTAGGTCCTGGTGGTCAGGTGACCATCCTTCCCTTTGGCCACTCCCATACCCATGTATTCTTTCCTATATGTGTACAAATTGAAAACTATGGGCTCCTTAATTCCTATCTTTTATCATGATGAAAATGAAGGATCTCTGGATACTATGTGTCCCTCTCTACTTTTTCTAACTATGGCTCCTTTTCGTTCAATGACCCACAAACTAATAAGTAATCTGTACCCCTCTGCTCCATTTTAATGGTATTTTAATGCTATTATAACATTAAAGTAATAACCACATACTTGAGGTAATATATTCAGTTAAATAAAAGGAACTCCAAGACTTATGTAGTGGCCAGGAGTCAATGATGCTGCTGAAATCTAGATGTGCAGGCTAATAATTCCAACCTTGGCAGGAAAATAAATCCTTGGTTTCTATTGTTTTGAAGAAACTCCCTTTCAGTTAGTCTCCACATCCTTAGCTTTCCATTCTAGTTGATTCTTCCTTATCATCCTTCTTGGGCATACAGAGGCAGGTGGGCATTAGAGACCTCTTAGAGGCTGCCCAGTTTCAGAAGTTCAACGATGAGTGCAAGTTTGTGAGCCAAGAGGTTGCTTTAGAGGTTGAAAAACCAAAGGTGTTAAGAACATTTTTTAAAAAATATATTGATATCAAACCCCTCACCAATATCAGAAACCTGGCTGAACTCAATTTCCCATTTTTTTCCCTCTTCAACTGAAAATAACTATTGCAACAAATGCTTAGTTGATGTCCCTAACTATGTATTCCTTTAGTATTTTCTCCAAATGATCACCTGAGATCACTTTGTAACATCCTAGCCTACTAATGTTGTTCTTCTTCATAATTTATCAATTGTTTCCCATCCTCTACTTAGTAAAATGAAAATTCCTTGGCATGATAGGACTGAAGAGTCTGGGACCAATCTTGCCTATCTCTTTCCAGCCTGATTGATTGGATTTCCACACTCCAGATAAAGCAAACCACTGGCAAAATTTTAAGTCTTTGAAAACGTATGGCATTTCTTCCATCCCCATGTGTTTTCGCATACAAACCTGTCTTGCTACCCTCTATTCTGTTGCTGTCTATATATTCATTTTTTCAAATTATACTTCAAAGACATCCTCCTTGATATATTCCTTTCGAATAAGGTTAACTACTCACTGCCCTAGGCTAATGCTGTGTAGACTTTCAGTACTGCTTTTTTTCATATGAACTAGTTTTAATGGCTGGAGTGTAAAATCTGGATAACCAGCTTCTATGTTTATTTGTATACCCCTTACACTTGACAGAATGCCTGACATGATTGTGTTAAAAAAAGTTAATTACAGTAGTAAAGAATAGTGGGAAGAACTTGTACTTCATAGTAAGATAAGCACTAGTTTAATTCCTGTTTTTTCCACAATAAGCTTTGTGACCTTCTATAATCTAATTTTTCCAAGCTGTAACTTCTACATCTGCAAAATGTAAATGATAGAATTAATCATAGTTAGGATTTAGTAATGTAATCTTCATGAAGAACTAAGCATCATGCCTGGCCTATAGTAAGTATCTTATAAACATTAAATTGTATTATTTGTGTTGGATGAATTAATGAATTGGCCTATTTTGATTCAGAATTCTTCATATATGAGGCCTCTTGTATACCACTTAAGAGGTCTGGTTATTTTAAGTACCATCACTATCTCATTCCCCTAAATATGGGGAATAACAATCCTATAATATGGTTATAGGTTAATATAATTCAGATTCTAATAGGAATTTCTAATAGTTAAGACTATACATGTTGCCATTGTATTTATTGCTGAATATATAATCTCCAGAGTAAGATTTTATAAACTGCACTAGTAGTAGAGGTGGAAAACAGTTTTCTAATTGGTACTTGTACAATAATACGTGAGGGCAGGGCCAGGAAGGTACCTGCCGTATCAAAAACTTATTTCCTAGGGGCGCCTGGGTGGTGCAGTCGGTTGGGCGTCCGACTTCAGCCAGGTCACGATCTCGCGGTCCGTGAGTTCGAGCCCCGCGTCAGGCTCTGGGCTGATGGCTCAGAGCCTGGAGCCTGTTTCCGATTCTGTGTCTCCCTCTCTCTCTGCCCCTCCCCCATTCATGCTCTGTCTCTCTCTGTCCCAAAAATAAATAAAAACGTTGAAAAAAAATTAAAAAAAAAAAAAAACTTATTTCCTAATCTTAACTTTTCAATTTTTGTCTTATTTGTCTTAGTGCATATTCATGACACTCGAACATCTCATTGTTCACTCTGAACACTTTTTATTCAAGAGTAGAAGTCTTTTGAATGCTATATAGTGAGTAAATCATTACCAGGTTTCTTTAAAGTATCTCAAGAAATGATGTATGACAAGCTCTCAGGAGGCAGGAATTGTAAGGTATAAAAGGCAAAATATTTCATTTGCATAATAATCTCAGTGATCTTTGAAAAGAAGTTATTTAAAAAAAAATGGAAATGTGGTCCAGCATTAATTTTTTTTTTAAGTTTATTTATTCCGAGAGAGAGAGGGAGCATGTGCAAGGCAGGGGGGAGAGACGGAGGGGGGAGAGACGGAGGGGGGAGAGACGGAGGGGGGAGAGACGGAGGGGGGAGAGACGGAGGGGGGAGAGACGGAGGGGGGAGAGACGGAGGGGGGAGAGACGGAGGGGGGAGAGACGGAGGGGGGAGAGACGGAGGGGGGAGAGACGGAGGGGGGAGAGACGGAGGGGGGAGAGACGGAGGGGGGAGAGACGGAGGGGGGAGAGACGGAGGGGGGAGAGACGGAGGGGGGAGAGACGGAGGGGGGAGAGACGGAGGGGGGAGAGACGGAGGGGGGAGAGACGGAGGGGGGAGAGACGGAGGGGGGAGAGACGGAGGGGGGAGAGACGGAGGGGGGAGAGACGGAGGGGGGAGAGACGGAGGGGGGAGAGACGGAGGGGGGAGAGACGGAGGGGGGAGAGACGGAGGGGGGAGAGACGGAGGGGGGAGAGACGGAGGGGGGAGAGACGGAGGGGGGAGAGACGGAGGGGGGAGAGACGGAGGGGGGAGAGACGGAGGGGGGAGAGACGGAGGGGGGAGAGACGGAGGGGGGAGAGACGGAGGGGGGAGAGACGGAGGGGGGAGAGACGGAGGGGGGAGAGACGGAGGGGGGAGAGACGGAGGGGGGAGAGACGGAGGGGGGAGAGACAGAGAATTCCAAGCAGGTTCTACACTCAGCATGGAGCCCGACTCGGGGCTCGATCCCACAATTGCGAGATCACAACCTGAGCTGATATCAAAAGTCTGACACTTCAGACTGAGCAACCCAGGTGCCCCCACATTTCCATTTCTAATTTATATATAGTGATGACAACTTATTTGTGGAACTCTGGTCATCCTACTAATCTGAAACTTCTTTCTGCTTTACAGCTTTGTTCCACTTACTTTGACACAGTGGCACATGCTATTTTAATCCATCCACAATTTAACCTCCTAGAGCAGACAAGCTAAATTATCTTGAATTCTAGAAAAAAATCCAAAGCACCTTAATACTGTTTTCCCTCTAATAGCTCAACAAAGAGTGGTCACGGAGATTAAAAGTAAGACATTTCTCTCCATCTGTGTTATCTGCTATAGTTCTAGCATGTATTAGGTGTCAACATAGAAAGATCCAGGAGTCACAGTTGGAGCCTGCTCCCCACCCCCATTCTCATAAGAACATGGCTATTGGCTTAAGCACAGCAAATGGATGAGGCCCCGGATGAAAAGATCTGACCCTTTTGAGCCTGGGCCACACTGAGATACTCTGTTACTCTTCATTTGGGAAACAGGGACAGGAGTGGAGATCAATCCTTAAAATGGCTGAGTGACCATACTCAGAGAAGAACTGCATTAGCAAGAATATGGTAATTTTTCTTTTATGAATCTTTAATAAAAATCTTCACATTTTATCAATTTGATTCATGGAAAATTCATGCATTATATATGATATTTACATGTTCCAGCAAGTGTTCCTTGCCCTATGGCCAAAAGGGAAAAAAAAAATGCTTTTTTATTATCTCCAGAACATTTTTAAAATAAGTTACCATTTTATAATATAGAAGAAT
Source organism: Prionailurus bengalensis (assembly GCF_016509475.1). Lineage (NCBI taxonomy): Eukaryota > Metazoa > Chordata > Mammalia > Carnivora > Felidae > Prionailurus > Prionailurus bengalensis. The sequence continues at coordinate 88,456,020 of NC_057344.1, forward strand.
GGGGGGGGGGTGGCGAGAGAAAGTATCCCAAGCAGGCTCTGTGCTATCAGCATGGAGCCTGCTGTGGGGCTTGAACTCAAAAACATTGAAATCCTGACCAGAGCCATAATCAAGAGTCTGAAGCTTAACTGATTAAGCCATGCAGGTGCCCTGTAGGATGTGGTTTTTAGAAGACTTGTGATGGAGTACTACGTGGCAATGAGAAAGAATGAAATATGGCCCTTTGTAGCCACATGGATGGAACTGGAGAGTGTTATGCTAAGTGAAATAAGCCATACAGAGAAAGACAGATACCATATGTTTTCACTCTTATGTGGATCCTGAGAAACTTAACAGAAACCCATGGGGGAGGAGAAGGAAAAAAAGAGGTTAGAGTGGAAGAGAGCCAAAGCATAAGAGACTCTTAAAAACTGAGAACAAACTGAGGGTTGATGGGGGGTGGGAGGGAGAGGAGGGTGGGTGATGGGTATTGAGGAGGGCACCTTTTGGGATGAGCACTGGGTGTTGTATGGAAACCAATTTGACAATAAACTTCATATATTGAAAAAAAGAAAAAAAAATTTAAAAATTAAAAAAAAAAAGAAGACTGTTGTGTATGCACACTAATAGTAATGGTAGTCCTCTGAGTTCTTTTTAAGTTGTATTGTTAACATTTTTGAGAGAGAGACAGACAGAACATGAGCAGGAGAGGGGCAGAGAGAGAGGAAGACACAGAATCCTAAGCAGGCTCCAGGCTCTGACCTATCAGCAGAGAGCCTGACATGGGGCTCAGACTCATGTACCATGAGATCATGACCTGAGCCAGAGTCAAACACTTAACTGACTGAGCCACTCACGTGCTTCAGAGTTTTTAACTCCATGTTTGACAGAAGTAGTTGACCTGCAACAACATCATACAAGGAGAAAATACGTATCTCATATATTATGTTGTCCAGAAGATGTTAATATTTCTTTAAAAAAAGAAGTTTAAATTTTATTGCATAGTCTTGACTATATACCTTCCTACATTTGTGAAGTGCTTATTGATAAAGATAAATTTGTGCCAGTGTATATGAACCATCATCCAACCGATGGACATGCCTGGTTAGTAATGAAAAAGAACAACAGGAACAAAAGGGAGAAGTTTCAAAAGGTACCAAACAGAAGATACCAGAAACCGTGCATGAAGAGAAGTAGTAAAGTAAATGTGGTTGTGTCTTATAGGGTGGTGGTAAATAAAACTTAAGGATACATGAATTTATCTCCATGTTCACTTATAAATGTCAACATATATAGTATCCAAAATACATAAAGAACTGACATAACACCCTCCCCCCCCCCAAAAAAAAATAATCCAATTAAAGTGGAAAAAAGACATCCAGATGGCCAACAGACACATGAAAAGATGCTCAACATCACTCCTTAATCAGGGAAATGCAAATGAAAACCACAGTGAGATAGCACCTCACACCTGTCAGAATGGCTAAAATTAAAGACACAAAAAAAACAAATGTTGACAAGGACATGGAGAAAAAGGAAAACTTGTACACTATTGTTAGGAATGCAAACTTGTACAGCTACTGTAGAAGACCATATGGAGTTTCTTCAAAAAAGTAAAAATAGGAGGGCACCTTTTGGGATGAGCACTGGGTGTTGTATGGAAACCAGTTTGACAATAAGTTTCATATATTGAAAAAAAAAAAAGTGAAAACATTATTACCATGTGATCCAGTAATCGCATTCCTGGGTATTTACCTAAAAATTACAAAAAACACTAATTCAAAGGGGTACATACACCCCTATGTTTATTGCAGCATTACTCACAATAGCCAAACTATGGAAGCAACCTAAGTGTCCATGGGTAGACAAAGGGGTAAAGAAGATGTGTTTATATGGGCGTGCGCACACAGACACACAGGAATATTATTCAACCATGAAAAGAATGAAATCTTTCCATTTGCAACAACATGGATGGATCTAGAGAGTATAATGCTAGGTGAAAGAAGTCAGGCAAACACAAATACCATTGATTGCACTCATATTTAACAAAACAAAGGAAAAAATAGGTAAACCAAAACACTCTCTTAATAGAGAACAGATGGTTACCAAAGGGGGGGGGGGATTGAGGAGGAGGTGGATGATATAGGTGAAGAGGATTAAGAGTACCCAGATCTTGATGAGCCCTGAATAATATATGGAAGTGTTGAATTACTGTGTTGTATACCTGAAATGAATATAACACTGCATATTAACTAGCCTAGAATTAAAATTAAAACAAACAGGGGCACCTGTATGTCTTAGTCAGTTACACATCCAACTTTTGGTTTTGGCTCAGGTCATGATCTCGTGGTTTCCTATGTTCGAGCCCTGCAGCTGGCTCTGTCCTGCTTGGGATTCTCTCCTTCTCTGCCCCTCACCTGCTCATGTGGTCTCTAATAAACTTAAAAACATTTTAAATGAAAAAAATGTCAGCACACACTGCAGCCTGTAGAGCTACAAAAGCCCAAATTCTGAGGGACTTACAAGTTGAAAAGAAAGGGCTTTAAATTCTAGTTAGTTAATATATTGAGAAAAATTGATTTCAGGTGTAGAATTCAGTGATTCATCACTTATATATAACACCCAGTGCTCATCACAAGAAGTGCCCTCCTTAGTGCCCACCTTCTCTCCAGCAACCCTCAGTTTTTTTTCTCTATAATGGAGTCTGTTTATGGTTTGCTTCTCTTTTTTTGTCCCCTGTGTTCATCTGTTTTGTTTCTTAAATTCCACATGAGTGAAATCACATGGTATTGGTCTTTCTCTGACTTATTTCGTTGAGAGCTTTCTTAAAACAGAACTTCCTGAGGCATCAAAATAATATTTTCTCATTTTCAGAAACAACATTGCTTTATATGGACAATTACAGATAGTACTTATTTTTAATATGTCCTAGGCACTCTGCTAAACATTTCAGGGATCGGCCTTATTTAGTCCTTACAATAGTTCTATCAGGAAAGGACTGGTATTATCCCCATTCCAGTCAAGAAAACTCAGTTTCAGAAAGATTAAGTAATTTGTGCAGGATCAAACAGCTAGGAAGACAGATCCAGATATTAGACCCAGTTCTGTGTTAACCTCTATTATAAAATGCAGTGTTGATAACCCAGTAGAAAATAAGCAAAGAATATATAGAATATTGCTTTGTATGATGACTTAATTGACTTTGGAAAGGATTCCTGATGAGGGAGCATGAGTCCCGTTGAGGACACAGCACCAGCTGGAACACCACCCCTCCCCAGGTGGGATATTCCTAGGACGCTACTGGCCACCCAAAACAAGAAAGGACAAAAAGCAAATGGTTAAACTGGTTAGAGTCTCCACCAGTTTACAAGAAAAAGGCAATCCCATCAATGGCCTGAAGAACAGGAACTCCCTATTATCTTAATGCTAAATGCTTTGCTAGAGGGAAAAACAACCTTAGTTTGACTATAGCTGGGCCTCCAGTAAGTCTTTAGCATATAAAAATCTCTTTGGAAACTCTCTCTTGACTTTAACTCCATAAACCCTTCACTACCCATACTTGGCAATGCAGCTCTTCCTGCCCATGGGCCCTGTCCCCATGCTTCAATAAAATCACCTTTTCCACCAAAGATGTCTTCAAGAATTCCTTCTTGGCCTTAAGCTCCAAACCCCATGAAACCCCCATCACCCCCAAACTTCATCAATCCAAATTTCTAAAATTAGGTTGACAATAGAGGGTACATAATTTTTTATGCCACAGTGTGATTTTGGGATTTACCAAAAGTGTAAATCGCATACTTTCCAATTCTAAGAACAAACAAAAAAAACCCAAAACAAGAAGCAGTCTTTCCACATTTTGAAGATGTATTGACTGTAATTCTGCCTAGATTATATCTGAAATTCTTTGGGACATTTACATTCTTGCCCTTTAAATGACAATTAGTTGCCATGAATGCTGGTAGCAAAATGTAGAACACTCAAAAGAAATACAGCGTCTTTGAAAATAGCAAAGGGTGATCACCAGCTGTTTTTAACCATTGACAATTGCTTTGCTGCAATATTTATATCAAGTCAAGAATCTGTAAAAGATATGGACATTGAACATAGGTTTACTTGAAGTAGATTTTCCCCTAAAAAATTTATAGGTATTTGGAAATGTGACATTAATCTGTAGTGCTTTTGGTTGGAGAAAATTTTAGTGTGAATCCAGTTACAAGACCAAGTTATACTTTGTATGAGTAATTACAAAGCAGTGGGACATCGAATTAAAGACTTCCACTGGGAGGAAATAATGTGAGCCTGTAATGAGGAGTTACTTTCAGGGATAGACTGAAGAGTAAGGCACACATAGAGGTTAATTTGAACAGTAATATTCCTTCGAAGGTATGAAGAAAATGAATTTTTTTTCAAGGGTAGAGCTGGAAAAAGAAATAGTTGTTGGACAATGACAGAATCTAAGGGAAGACTGTGGGGCGGGGGTGGAGATCTCTAATCTATTTCATAAAATATCTGTTCTAAATGTTCATTCTGCTGGCTAATTATTATGTGTCAACTTGACTCGGCCATGGAGTGCTAACCTATTTCATCAAATATTATACTGGATGGTTCTAGGAGGGTGCTTCTAGGTAAGATTCACATGTAAATTGATAGACTGAGTAAAGCAGATCTTCCCCCAAAATGTGGGTGGACCTGATCCAATCAACTGAAAGACTGAATAAAACAGAATGCCTACCCTCCCTCAAGTACAAATTCTCCTGCCTGATAGCCTTCATCAGTTAGATCTTCCTTGTTTGATAGCAACCTTCAGACCTGAAGTGGGATATCAACCCTACAGACTTTGGACTTGCCAGCTTCCATAATAGCATGAGCCAATTCCTTATACCTTGAAATAGAGAGCAATAACCTATTGGTTCTGTTTTCCTCAAGAATCATGATTAATAGTCATCCTTTATAAAAGACTAAGTTTGTGTAAATTTTAAATATGGTCTGTCCCACGTGCAAATGATAAAGCTTTCTCCTAAGCTACTATAAGGAACTGGTAGAAAAAGTATTACAATAGATTTGTATTGGGATAACATGTCGATAGGTAGGGAAAATACCGGAGAAAGTTTTAGAAAGTGCTTGGGGTTGGCAGCACCTGGGTGACCCAGTTGGGTGAGCATTGGACTCTGATTTCAGCTCAGGTCATAATCTCCTTGGTTCTTGAGATGGAGCCCACGTCAGTGCACTGGCAGTGTGGAGCCTGCTTGGGATGTGCCCTACTCATTCTCCTTCTCTGTCACCCTCCTTCCCTCTCTCTTTCTCCCTCTCTCACTCTTCTACAAAATAAACTTAAAAAAAAAAAAGAAGTGCTTGAGGTGTAAGAGTTAGGAAAGGCATAGGGTTGCAAATTTATAGATGTGAAGGATCATTTCATTTTGGTTTGCAATAATAAATTCGTATCAGTTACCTATTGCATGATAACAAATCACCCCAGAATTTAGCGACACAAAACATTATGGATTATTTATTCTACTCACACGCAATTTGAGCAGGACTCAGTGAGATCAGTTCTTTGCTTCTCCACAGAGCATGTTTGTGGACCACAGGATCTACTTCCAAAGTAACTTGCTCCTGCACCAGCAAATTAATGCCAATTGACGGCTGAGAGCTTGGTTTTCTCTTATATGGGCCTCTCCACGGGCTGCTGCGTGGGTTTCCTCTTACAGCACAGTGGCTGGATCCCAGGGGCAATCACAAAACACAGGAAATGGAATCCACCGGTATTTAAACCCTGGCTCCAGAAACTAGCATAGAATCACTTCAACCATATACTTGCTGGTCAAGCTGTCAAAGAACCTGAATTTAAGGAAAAAAAACCATAAACTTCTGTTTCAACTGGAGGAATGTAAAAGCATTTGGAGTCATGCTTTTAAACTGCCACAGTATGCCCTCTGGCCACAAATTACTTACATTCCCTCCACATGTGAAATACGCTTACTCCTTCAAGACTTTAAACTGCCTTATCCCATTATAAAATTGGTCTCAGGCTCAGAGCCCTGAGTTTCATCAGCTAAAGCAGGCCCATGTGCAGGTAAGCCTCCTTGGGCTGGATCCTTGGCTCCAGCTCCTGGAGCATGGTTCTGAAACCTGACGACCTGGGAGCTGAACAAATAAATTATCTTCCCCATAACACACACAGCACAGAAGATAATTGCCATAGACATTCCTATTACAAGGGGAGTAACACGAGGTGCCGGGCGGTCACTGGTGTATCAACTGTGAACTCCAGCCGGGCCCATTTGATCCTGTAGGTCTTTAATAATTAGGCCTCAGTGTGGCTCTCCGGAAAGCATTCTCTGTGGGTCTTGTCTCCACCCTCCAGGCTCACGGCTCTGCCTTTGAATCCTTTTCGGTCAGGCTCCTGCCCACAGAAGATTAGGGATCCAAAGACTGTCTTACATTTTCTTCTAAGTGGGAGCTATTTTAAATAAAACAACTCTCTTAAAACTTGAGTGGGTTTGCTGTGAATGCAGTCGGGGTTCTCTCTATTAGGCGAAAGCCATCACCAAAGTCTTTTTTCAGTTAAGTCCTTCTCTACCTTGGGATCACTGCATAGCTTCTGTGAAACAATAGCTTTAATACTCTTAGAAACCTCACTGTTAAATGGAGAGGATTTGAAGACCTGGACTGCTGATTCTTATAAACTTTTCTGTGATACGCCACCTCAGCTGTTTCTGAGCTATTAAAAACAACCTTGTAATTCCACACAGAATTAGACTTGGGGTATCAGGCTATTTATTATTTTGAGAATTTTTTGTTGTATGGAAAGACCCGGAAAGAGAAAGCGTTTGTTTTTGAATTTAGCAAATTCTGACTCCTTTATTTATTTTGTTAATGTTTATTTATTTTTGAGAGAAAGAGAGAGAGAGACAGAGCACGAGCAGGGGAGGGGCAGAGAGAGAGGGAGACACAGAATCCGAAGCAGGCTCTAGGCTCTGAGGTGTCAGCACAGAGCCCAACACGGGGCTCAGACCCACAAACTGCAAGATCATGACCTGAGCCGAAATCAGACGCTCAACCAACAGAGCCACCCAGGCGCCCCAAATTCTAACTCCTTTATACCTAACACTGTACTCCCTCACCGCATACCCTCACTCCTCTTGCATTTTTATCATAGCTGGCAAGGGCAAGAAGCAGCTTGTGGGATTTTTTGATATTCTCCTATACTATTGAGTTACTTAGGTTCTTATCCTGTTTTCCGCACCTACTGCAGGAGACAGGTCTCCAACATTTTCGCCACTGCATTGATAAGAGTCCTCTTTCTTGCAGCTTCCAATGACATTTCCTTCATTTTCTTGATTTTGTTTCCCCCTCCATTATCTTTTAACCCCTCACCAACAACCTCCTTGATGGTCTTTGGGCTATTTCACTAACACTCTCCTCAAAGCTTTTTTGACTTCCACCTGCTGTCAACCCTGAAGTCAATAACACATTGTTTTTTGTTATGGAATCACCACCCTCCTTCCAGGTAATAAAATCTCTGTCCCTTATCTATTACTAGGTAATACGCCATTCCTAAACATGGTGACTTAATACAATAATAATTTGTTATTTTGCTCACAAATCTGCAATTTAGGCAGGGCTTAGCAGGAGGAGTGTCAAAGATTAAGGGTCATGCTTAATTTTTTTTTTCAATGTTTATTTATTTTTGAGATAGAGACAGACTGGGAGCAGGGAAGGAGCAGAGAGAGAAGGAGGGGCAGATTTCGAAGCAGGCTCCAGGCTCTGAGCTGTCAGCACAGAGCCCAACAAGGGGCCTGAACTTACGAACCATGTGATCATGACCTGAGCTGAAGTCGAACACCTCACTGACTGAGCCACCCAGGCTAGGACCCATGTTTCAAAATTTCCAAATGTCCAAATAAAAAAAAGGAAGAAAAGCTGCTCATTGCAGAGCTTTGACATGATAATTTTGAGCAATACAACGTAGTGGTTAGTCTATGATTAGAGTTTTGAGATGAGAAATGATTCAGACTCAAGAAATAAACGTATTTGAAAAATTTATAAATCTTGGACAGCTCCAACTTATCACATCAAAAAGCATTAACATTATTTATTTATAATTGAAATGAAGGGATGTGAATTTGATGGTTAGGGAATTAGATTCAAGACAAGAAACACACTAACGGATAGATTCTAACTTCTCATTTTGGAGCAGCATAAACCATAGGTTTTCTTCTGTTATTCCCTCCAATGATTACTTCCCATTCCCATCATCCAATATCCTCACCACATCCTCCTTAATTTTCCTCTATTTTGCCTTTCTGTTATTTTCCTTGAAATCCTCTTCAAGGGTTGTTTGGTTGGATGACTTACGAACTTAGTCATCTTTGTTTCTTCTTGTTTATATCTCTTTTGGTTTTCTCTAGCATTTCTACCACATTTCTCTCTTTCGTGATCAAACTACTTTTTTCTTTTGACTGTCGTTTGTTTTTCAAATGAATCTACCCTCACATCTGTAGACACACTTAAGTTACAGAGTTTACTCAGTGTGTGTTTACTCAATGTGTGAGGGCTGCCTAGCCTTCCAGGCTCTGAAATAAATTTACAGATGTTTCACTAAAAAAAAAAAAGAAAAAAGAAAAAAATAGAGTGTCATATGGCCCCCAACTATCACAGAATTCCTTTAGTGATTGAGAACATTTATATTCAAGATCTAAATCATTCCTCTGAAGGTAACCAAAAAAGTCCCAAAGATGTTAGTTGTCCAACCAAATGAAGAGACTATGAAATTCTTGTCTTACTCTAAAAGAAACCTCCCCATAGTAATTTCATTTTTGGCGTGCCATCAGTGAAGGAAAAGTTGACTTTGTTGGTTTCAGCAGACACCTATAAGAAGGAGTAGTTTGGTGTGAATATGCCAGGGGAGAGGCTCAAAATGCGTAGTAGGTTTAAAAATAAATTTCACTGAAAAACTTTAAAGGATCAGAGAAAGGAAGGAGAGAATGGAAAAGGAAGGGCAAAAAACAAACGTTTTTTATCCTCATCCAAAATAGAGAGGGGGAGAGTGACAGTAGATTTGATTGTTGCAAAGAGTCAAGTTTTATAAAAATGAGAAATTATATCTTATTTTTTATAATCACTCATACTTTCCAGAAATAGATAGCATTTTGTGATTAAAAGGGACCCTGCAAACTAAATGTTCTCTAGTCCATAAAATGATCACGTAGGGATTAGATTTCCAATAAGAGGTCTCACTATAATTGCCTATGGCTGCTTAGGAGTTTTATTAAGAATTCCAAACACTGCAGAAGTAATTGTCAAACATTTTTATTTCTGCTAACACTCTGACTCTTAAAATAGATGAAAAAGATAAATTAAATATTTTCAAACTTCATAGGGATTTTAAGTTTAATTTACTTACCACTAAATATTGAATCAGCTTCCAGAAAAAAAGTATCTTTTTCAGTGACTCATTCAAAATGGATTACCTGAGAAGCCTTTGCTATTTCAGAATTTTCTTTCATATTTAGATGTTCTAATCCTGACCTGAGCCAACTTTTACCTGGGGCTAGAACAGCCAGTGTTGGCCTGTGTCAACAACGGTTTTGACTTTACATGAAAACTAGCAAAAGTCTCCGATATAATGTTTTTAAATGATGGCAAAAACAGACTGCAACATTGCATTAAAAAAAAAAAGTTTTGTAAATACCTCAGTCTTTCATTTACAAAAGACTTCTCATCACTTCTAGTCTTTCTCATGCACAGTGTACCCATAAATATATCAAAAATTGTTATTGGGTATAGAAACCAAAAAGGGAGTTTTGATTTTCTTGTGAAGAAGTGCCTGTGAAAGTTTCATTGCCTATTAGTTTGCTGGAAGTCTATTCATGAATTATGTAGATTCTTTAGTTTGTATTGAATTATTTGTTAATTTTGTTTACTTTTAATCACCACCTTGGAAATACGTGACTAACTGCAAATTTAACAAAGGCTTTAGTAAAGGCAACCATAGTAAGAGTAAGTGAAGACATGTCTCTCCTTCCACACATCTGCAAGTTATTAGCTAAACCTTCTAGAATTTATAAAATTACATCTATCTAGCCAAATGAGCAGTATCTATCTAAAACACCAATTTCCATTATTTATGCATTACTTAACCATGTATATATAATGTCTACTATTATAGTGATGAACACCATGAGTGACCCTTAATAAACCTGGAAGTGACAACACCCAGTCTCAAATCACTTAATGAAAAGAAGGATGATATGGGACAATTTATCTTAGTGTTCCCATTCCTGTTCTCTATGCTCCAAATTTGTGCAAATATTTTTTTTGCCCATATCTATGGGTTCTGAGATATTTAAAGCTGGAACTGGTTTTTGCACATGTAGAAAGTTGAAGAGAAGCAAAGTATCTCAAAATAAGTCAGTAAAAAATGTACTGTCTAATATAGAAATTAACCAGAAAATCTAGAACTCATTGGTGAATATTTTGGTTTCTAAATATTTTTCTTTTTTGATCAACTGCCTTCCCCTTTGATTTCCCCACCACCACCCTTTGGATCTTATATCTGGTTGTAATGTTGTCTCATTCCAGACAAGAGTAATTATATGATCTCTGTCTCTAAAATGCGTAGGTATTTCCAGATCCTGTTTCCACTTTGATCACTGACGTATGAAAACTTAGCTTTATCCATGTGCCTTTTTGTTTGCAGACTAAGGCTTGTTTCGGTGTCCCCGATCCAGACTTTTTCTTCTATATGTGCATTTCCCATATACCAGACTGTTGCCTTAATGGTAAGAAAAATGTTTGCTCTGGTTGGTGATAAAATGTGCCTTTCTCAATTTTAAAGGTCAATATCTCTTTGTGATAAGTTCAATTCTTACAGAAAAGGGAGTTTTCTTATTTCTGAACAAATTTTTGACTTTCTCAAAAGTTATTCATTTTGCTTACCTAGATCAGCTGTTATTAACACTGCACAATAAAAACTCATGAGAAACTTAAAAAAATACTGAGGTAGGATCCCACTCAAGACTACATAAAATCTCTATTGGCAAATCCTGGGCATTTCTTATATATTTAGTTCTTATATAACTATTTCTTACATATCTTAGATTATTCTGATATGAAGCATATATTGAAAAACATTGTTCTAGATTAATGTGTCTCAAAGTTATTAATATAAAAAAACGCCTGTAGATTTGATCAGACTATAGATTTTAATTCAGTAAGTCTGGGATGACACCTGAGAGCCTGCATTTCTAACAAGCTTCCAGGTGATTTCAATATTGCTGGTCCATAAACCACACTTGAGTAGCAAGGGTTTAAGTGAAAGTAGTTAACTACCTAATTGTGTGATTATAATTAATATAATAAAGAATTTATGGAAGAGTATTGATTAAATAAATGTCAGGTGTGTGCTTTAGGCTGTAAATATTTTGGGAGATTCTTTGCCTGTGGTCATGAGTCAATATTACTACCCTTGATGTTGTCCTTGGTAAGTACTATGCATTATATTATCTTGTTGAATAATTATCATTCACTCCCTCTGCCCCCAAGAGATCAGGATTTCAAAACATTTCTAAAATAGAAAATACTATATGTGTGATTTGATTTTTATTTGGTTAACCACTAAATAGGAAGGTGTTAGTTTGTGTGAGTATATCTGTGTAATGGAGCTAAGTAGGACTTTATTCCTTCCTTGAACTATCTCCATTCATCTAGATAAATAGCACTTTTGTATCTCAGCAGTTGAGATGACATTACTCTCTGTAGCTCTCCCAGTAAAGAGACTCACCTACTCATTTTGTGATAAGCTTCACTCTTACTATTACCCCAAATCTTCTTTTATTCTTTCCAGGATAAGAGATCTTCAAGATATCAAAGTTTTTAAAATGCCTTGGAATTATATGTGACTGTACAAATAGGTGGTGATAAAAATATGAAACTGTGGTTAAAAATAGAAATTTAGAAAAATCAGGAGAATAACTAAACTAGATCTTAAACTTTAGAGATACTTTGGTAAAGGAAAATTTTGTTAATATTAGGACTCATTACCACTGGATTTAAAGAATGTAGACTCCTAACCATCCTCACTCAATCTTGTACTTTTTTCTTCCATCATGTACTAGTCTCTGCCTTTTTGGGTATGCTTATTGTTAGTTACTTATTTAATCCCGTTATTAATTGCTTCTTCTTCCCACTCCTTCCCACTCAGTGCCATCCAAATGATCTCTGCCTAATACTCTTTGTCTAAATAAAAATGGCTAGGGGCACCTGGGTGGCTCAGTTGGTTAAGTGTCCGACTTCAGCTCAGGTCATGATCTTGCTGTCCGTGAGTTCGAGCCCCATGTGAGGCTCTGTGCTGACAGCTCAGAGCCTGGAGCCTGCTTTGGATTCTGTGTTTCCCTCTCTCTCTGCCCCTCCCCTGCTCATGCTCTGTCACTCTCACTCTCAGAAATGAGTAAGTGTTAAAAAAAAATTTTTTTTTAAGAAAAATGGCTAACCTTAATAGGCTATAGATCTTCCTGGACTTTTGATGGGGTTATGTCCTGATAAACCCTTCATAAGTTTAACATTTCATGAGTTGGGAATTTATTTAACAGACCTAACTTACCAAACATCTTAGCTTAGCCTAGCCTACCTTAAATGCTCTAGAATACTTACATTATTAGTCCTCAGTTGTGCCAAATCATGGCACAGAAAGCCTATTTGATAATAAAGTATTGAGTATTACATGTAATTTATTGAATGCTGTCCTGAAAGTGAAAAACTGAATCGTTGTGTGGGTATGGAATGACTGTACCTGTATTGGTTGTTCACCTTCTTTTTTTTTTTTTAATTTTTTTTTTTCAACGTTTATTTATTTTTGGGACAGAGAGAGACAGAGCATGAACGGGGGAGGGGAAGAGAGAGAGGGAGACACAGAATCGGAAACAGGCTCTAGGCTCTGAGCCATCAGCCCAGAGTCTGACGCGGGGCTCGAACTCACGGAGCGCCAGATCGTGACCTGGCTGAAGTCGGACGCTTAACCGACTGCGCCACCCAGGTGCCCCGGTTGTTCACCTTCTTGATGGTGTGGCTGACTGGGAGCTTCAGCTCATTGCTGCTGCCCAGCATGAGGAGAGAAGATCCCACAGCATATCGCCAGCCTGGGAAAACATCAAAATTCCAAATTCAAAATATGGCTTCTAAAGTGTATCTTGTCAGGGGCACTTGGGTGGCTCAGTCAGTTGAGCGTCCGACTTCGGCTCAGGTCATGATCTCACAGCTCGGGGGGTTCCAGCCCCGCGTTGGGCTCTGTGCTGACAGCTCAGAGCCTGGAGCCCGCTTCGGATTCTGTGTCTCCCTGTCTCTCTGCCCCTTCCCCACTTGCATTCTGTCTCCGTCTCTCTCAAAAACAAATAAACATTAAAGTGTATCCTGTTGCACTGTCTAAGACAAACCATTGTAAGTTGGGGACTGTCTTTGTTTACCATGTAAACAAAGTTTTGGAACATTGTCTGAAAAATGTCCCAAACTCTTTATATGTGGTAATCCCTTTGGTCTTCCCCTACATTTTGAGATGTAGTATTTTTCCTACTTTACAGAAGGGGAAACTGAGATGCAAAATGGTTAAATATAAGTATAATTATAAATATAAATTATTTATAAAAATAAGTATAATTATAAATATAAAATATAAATATAAATATAAGTATTCCCCAAGGTAATACTGCTAATGGCAAGCTCAAATTCAAATCTAGGTATGATAGGAAAAGATAGGATAAATTAGGCAGAGAGGGAAAAGACTGGACTTGAGGTCTCTGGATGGGGAAAAACACCTATTTTGGAATAATGCTGGGAGTGTCTGACCACAGCAAACCTCCTCAGGCATAAGGTTCCTCTTAAGAATATAACAGACCCAACCTACTCCCCCTCACGTTTGCCTCAGGAATTTGACAAAAGACCTAAATATGGCCTTGGACCACCCCTCCTGCAATGGAAAGGAGCCACTTGGGAATGGACAACCCAGCACGTAGAGCTATCAAGCCAATACGGTTAGAACCTGGGAAGGAACAAAGGGGAACAAAAGGCAAAGACCCTTGCCTATAGTCCTCGGGCAATCATTATTGAATGTCCCCTCTCTGTAAAGAGAGCTTTCCTACTATTCTTCCTTAATCTTCTACTCCAATACATTTTTGCCTGCTGCTCATTTTGTGTCCACCTCTTCATTCTTCGAAGATGCAAGACAACGAATCCCAGGTGTTGTGGTAAAAACTCCTGCAACACAGGCAGTCACTTCACCACTGAATAAGATAATTATTGAATTTCCTCCTAGCTTTACTCTGAGGACTGAATTCATAACCTACAGGTCTCTTGGTAGAATGTTCCCTTATTTTCTGTCTGTCTCAAGGCAGAGTCTGCCTGAGGCCATTAAAATGAGGGACCATACTTGTGTGTTTGACAATAGCTTACACTTACATAGTATTTATGTTAGTCTTCAGTAAAATCCTGTATATGTATTAACTCAGTCCTCACAACAAGCCCTTTGAGGTAAGTATTATTTTTATCTGCATTATAGGTGAGGAAACTGAGGCATTGAGAAGTTAAGAGGCCCCCCGAAAGTTCACACAGTCAGCAACAGAGTGGTACATGAACACGGACGGCTCCAGAGTCCGTGTTCTCAGCCACCTTGCTTTGCTCGCCCCGGGAGGTAATGAGGATATATTCACCTTCTTGTGTGTGGCTCAACCTGACTAACTCTTTTCAAAGGGAAAATATCACAAGCTCCCATAATGCCACTTAGTGACTTATGAATGTGCAATTTCATCTTAGAATTTAGACATATTTCCCACAAGTAGGCCCTAAGGAATTATAAGGTGCCTGTTTGCATGCTGTAGAGCTTCTTTAAAATTCTGACCACATCCTGGTTAGGAAATATGGATTGAAGGTAAATAAATTCTCTGCAGTCTTTGTCAGTTAGCCTTGAGATTGACTGGCTGAATAAATACGTTAAATTACCATTTTTATAAGCAATATAAAAGGAGACTGTTAACAGCTTGGAAAAGTCAAACAATCACTGCGGTGGTCATGACCATACAGATGGGTTTGGGTTGGAATGGAGCAACACCACATCAGGGCCACCACGCATATCCACCAAAGCCATGCCACTGACAGAGCATGCAGCTTTGTGTGCTGACAGATCGCCCTGTTAACACCTGTTCCCTTAAACCATGTGTCTGTGCCTGCCTTCACTTCACACTTTGACAAAGTTCATTGTCACGGGGGCAGAGACAATTAACCAAAGATGATCCTTTTACTTTCATTTACTCCCTAATGCTGGTATGCGAGTTTATATAGGGCACAATGTATACCAGGCTATGGCCATACTTCTTGGTGTAATATAGTGAGTTTAAATTTTTTTTGGTGGGGGGTGCCTGGGTGGCTTAGTCTGTTGAGCCTCCGACTTTGGCTCAGGTCACGATCTCACGGTTTGTGGGTTCGACCCCTGCATCGGGCTCTGTGTTAACAGCTCGGAGCCTGGAGCCTGCTTCCAGTTCTATGTCTCCCTCTCTCTCTCTCTGCCCCTCCCCTGCCACACTCTGTCTCTCTCTCTCAAAAATTAAATACACATTTAAAAAATTATTTTTTTTAATCCTTTGACTTGGAAAGAAAATAGGTGTTTATTTTTCCAAAAACCTTAAGAAAAACCAGTTTTAATAGAGAAGTCTGAGGTTGACTATGAAAACAAAATTTAAGTTCTATTTGGAAGAACTTTCCTAAACAAACACAAAGATATATTATATAATGATTTACTTAACTAAATGAACTAGAACCAATTTTCTTCTGGATCTCGGAATCTACATTTGAAAGAAAATACTTGAAAAAGTTATTTGAACTACACTTTCTATCTCTAATGACATTTGTATGTATACTAAAGTGACTCAATTATCAATGCTAAACATTGTTTATTTTTTACATTTGCCAATTGTTGAATGAAACTTATCTGAAGACATTACAACCTTATTTCCTGAAGAAACAAATCTTTACTTTCAAAGAACGGGTACTATGGAAAAATTATAAACTATATCAAACAGATGCTGACACCTAAAAGTCCCAAGTTTATATGTGACATACCTAGTGATTAGTTTTTACAGCGAATAGTTGTTTCTCTAATGCTATGGAATAAACTTTTTGTCTCAGCATCTTTCTTCAAGCCTTACTGTACTTTGAGCCCCTCTAACTTATCATCACTAAGAAAACTAGCAACAGCTACTGAATATAATTAATTACATTATCCATTCATTCATTCTTCATTCTACATTTTATATCATATTAGTGTTATTTGGATTGCTTAGCATACCACAAATACTATGCAACTGCATAAACCTATATATTAAACATTCTGGGTCTTTAAAAATAAGTGAGTCCGAGTTGCTATTGGAGGTCCTGCTAAACTCTTGTTACATAAAAGCTCCATGGTAACCACTATGTTCTATGTTGTAGTAGAGGTCCATGTTACAGATTACTAAATCCTTACTCTTAGGAAAGTGGCTTCGTTCCTCCAAGCCACATCTATAAAAAAGGAAATAAGAGTAATGTCTCTCCCTTATAGTTGCTAAATCTATTATAAGTAACATGGAACGTACTTAGCATATACAGCAAGATACCCTAAAACCTTAAATGTGATTTTTTTTTAAAGTTAATAGAAGCCTCAGAAACTTTAAAATCATGACTTCTAATCTGTGTTTTGGGAATAAATCACCTGGAGCCCTTGGTTATGGGTGTTAGGGTGGCTTTTGTTGCTATTATGAATAATGGATTAAATTACCATCGGCATAGTTTTAAATCAATTAAAAGTGTTATAATGCTATTTACATCATTTCCTAAGTATGCTTTTAGTGTAGGACCACTTTGAAAAGAGGAATTTATAGACATAAGCCAAATATTACTCATTTAAATGTTACATTCTCACTAACTTTAATTTTGATTATCTTAATTAGTTCTTTATAGACAGTCCAGGGAAGGCAACAATTAATCTAGAGGATCAATATAACAAAACTTAATTTTATATTGGATTTGAGTTACAATGAGGTATTCTGATACTATCATAACTTAATTATTTTATGAAATAATACAGAACAGTTCTTGGAGTTTGTCAGCATAATGATGTGGGTTTGATTGTAATAAATTTGCACACTTTGCTCACTGTGTAAGACCAAACTTAAAGTAAACTGGTGTTACAGTTTTAAGCACAAGTCACTCCAGGTCTCCCATGTTATCTTGGTGATGCTCTTGTTTTCTCTAACGAGCCAGGTGCTGAGAACTGCTTATTGTTGATGTCCTATAATAATGTGAAGTGTTTGAAATATACATTAACTAAAAATACGGATTACATGGATTTAAATCAGAGTCACACATTGTGTTTTTATCCACAGGACTCTGCAAATAATAGCACTCATGAAGATAATATAATGTTCATTTGATAAATATTAATGCTTACCATGGGAAAATCACTTTCTTATAAAATTTCAAAGTGCATAACAAATGTTCAAGTTCCTCTTTATAACCCTCTAGCAAACAAAGATTATTACTCTCATTTTATACATTACTAGCTTCTAGAAAATAAGGTATTAAAACACTGAGTGGTTGAGAGAACAAATAAATGGAATCTGGACAGCAGTCAAGTGGAAAGAAATAGATTCTAATTATCTAGCCCAGTATGTCAAATAAATAAAGTATGATAGATTCTTATGATAAAATATGTTACCAGAATAGCTTTATTAATATCAATACTTAAAATATTAGTGTTTGTAGAAACAAAAATGCCAACTTCAAGTTGTTGTGGAACCAAATAATCCAAAAGACAAGTTTTTTTTATTTGTTTGTTTGTTTGTTTGTTTTTCTAGGACTCTGCTTAAGTGTGAATCATAATGATCCCACTCTTTGGATTCTAATAAAATGCCCACTAAAAAGTGGGGAAGGTCTTGTCACCTGCAGTGTAAATACTTTACAAATTGTTATTTTTATTTCTTTTTATACTGCACATATAAATTTACCAACTACAAGAAAGAGGAGAAACTTTAAATGTTATTTTTCAAATGTGATTTTTTTTTTACTGACTTTTTGATTTTGAGTCATTTCTTATGACATTTTGATGAGATTCCTTCAATTTAATGGATCACTGGAGTCGTGCCAAAACATGTTATTTGGTTTCAGTAAACAATTAAGAAAACTGCATTTGAAAATTTGCGTTGGATGTGCAAAGAATGTGCAAAATCTTATTTCAATACGAACAGTTTCTAAACAAAACCATATGTTGCTGGCAGACCTTGGAGAGTACTTCAAATCGGTTGGCTATCTATAACATTACATTCTAGATGAGAGTGTTACGTTCTACCCTTTAAAACATTCAACTTAGAAAAGTTACTTTTTATAGGTAACATTTTATTAGGTTGTACTAAAAGCAGAAGAAAGGGAGAAAAAAGTGAAGATGGATGAAAGAATGAGTATTTCTGTGCTTTTGAGCATATGTTTGAGCAGAAACATGGAGGAACAGGGCAAACAAAGAAACTATAGTTGAAGATGTCTAAACTGCACCTGCTGTCATAGGACTACATTTGGCAACTGCCTGGTTGTCCATGTTAGAGGGTGGGTTTTCAGAGGCTGCAGCCAGGGATGAAGACTGTCTCCTAAGGAAGTACAGAACTGAAGAATCCAAAGGGACAAATCAATGAGGGAAAACCTACGATGAAATGCTAGCAAAACCAAAAACACAAACGCTGACCATGGACCTGGAGGAAGGATCCAATGAGGGTGTTGACCCAATAGTTTGAACTAAGTTAGAGACAGAGTAAATTTGAAAGTGGGTTTGGAACCAGTGAAGTGGTCCCATGGCAGCTGTTACAAACAGTCTTAGGAGATCTGTTCTTCTCTCTCATGTTCTAATGCTTGAGTGTTATAGGCAGGAAGAAAGTGTGAGAACTTGAAGTAGGTGACTTTCTTCCCTAAAATTATAGAAAACAGAGGAAGGGTATATGGAAATAAAAGAAACTTTTATAAAATGTGGAAACACTTCTACAAGATGGATAAATCAGTGAGGGATTCAGAATATGTAGTGATATTGCACTTAACTCACACTGAACTTAAAGCTGACTAAAACACTCAAACACTTTTATGCCTGTATTTTGGCTATGTCTTATTGATAAGCTGGATATAACTTTTAAGGGAGAAGAATGAAAGCAGAATTTCTCTTAGGTTTCTGGTCTAAGCAACTTCGTGAATAGTGATGACAATTTCTGATAGAAATCAAACTCTGGAAGTCCCTGAGAGTCTTTAAGTAGGTCTGTAAAATCAAAATCACTTTTGTTATAATTTTAAGACCTTATATGTCTTTCCAATTCTCATTCATTAATGTCTGGTGGAATTTTTCAAAGACTATTTATCATGTGATAACATCATGGCTCTGTTGGGCAATTAAATGGCAGTATGTATATCCTTGTGTTCAGATGTTAGTTTTAATTCCTAATTTAGTAAGATAGCTATAAGTCTTGTATGAAAAACTCTTTGGAGTCCATTATTCAAAAAACTTCATAATAAGACATTTAGTGGTTTTAATGAAATAGAGTCCTCGAAAATGATAAACTACCAAGATCAGTTAAGGAAAAATAGATGGCTAGAATAACTCTATCTATTAAAGAAGGTAAAAAGCTTTCCTATAAATAATATTATAGGCCCAGATGGCTTTAATATTAAATTCTAACATTTAAGGGAGAAATAATACCAATTTTATGTAAATTCCTTTAAAAAATAGACAGCAAGGGGGGACCTGGGTGGTTCAGTTGGTTAAGCATCTGACTCATGATTTCAGCTCAGGTCATGATCTCATGGTTCATGGAACTGAGTCCTGCATTGGACTCTGCGTTGATAGCAGGGAGCCTACTTGGGATTCTCTCTCTTTCTCTCTCTCTCTCTCTCTCTCTCTCTGCCCCTCCCCTACATGTAATCTCCCTCTCAATTGAATAAATAAATAAATAAATAAACATTAAAAAGGAGAACAAGGAAAAATTTCCAACTCATTTCATGAGGCCTACATTACCCTAATATGGAAAAAAAAAGACACAAAGGTGTTCAAAAAAAGAAAAGAAAGAAACTACAGAGCAATATACCTTATACACATATGGGCACAAAAATCCCTCTCTCTATATAAAGAGAGAGATGTTTACCATGGGAATGAAAGGGCAGTTTAACATTTGAAAATCTATCAATTTAATTCACCATATTAAGGTTCTAAGATGGAAAAAGCATATGATTAATTCACCAGATGCAAAAGAAAAATAGCGTTTGACAAAATTCAACACGCTCTCATAAAAATTTCTCAGCAAGTTGGATATTGAAGAGAACTTCCTCAATTAAATAAAGGTACAGAAATCCCAGGGATAACATCAAATTTAATAATGTAATACTGAATTCCTTCTCCCCGTGATTAGAAAAAAATTAAGAGTGACCTTTATTGCTACTCCTATTTGACATCATAGTTGAAGTTCTACCCAGGGTAGTAAGGCATACAAATCAGAAAGAATGTAAAGCCATTTTATTTGCAGATGACACATACGTGCTGCACAACTATTAAGTTTATTGCAAACAGTCTCTTCTCAGAGACATTTGTCAAGAACAATCAGAGGCAATTCTTGAATATCACCAACAACCAGAGGCAGTTATTGAATATTGAAGAGGTAGTTAATATTTGGGTCAAATAACAGGCTAGCCAAAAGTTTACATGGGAAAACCTGTGGAATGAGATGTCTATAAGGGACATTTAAAGGTTACATCACATTCTTGGGAATGTAGAATGCTACATACATGTGCACAGCCATGCATATACACAGGGCAGTGTGTATGCTCTGGAAAAACTAAGGCCCTAACCTCTCCCTTCCAGATAATCTCGAGACCCTGTATATAAAGGAAGTGAAGGCTAAGATGGAGTTGTAAACTCTGGATGGCATTGAAGGTATGTGCCAGAATACATACACAGTCCCTTGGCAAAAACTGGGAAGCTTACTGGTTTGAGACATCTAAGAAATTTGTCCAATCATTGGCTGATAGCCAACAGAGATTTCAATGGCCATGTATGACAAAGTGACTTTATAGCATGAGTTCAGACATGTCACTAAACAAACAACAACAACAAACAACAAAAACAATAATGCCAATGAGGGAGAAACATCTGATTTTCTAAGGTACCACATTATATTACTTACAATGTCCAGTATTCAACAAATAATTGTGACATATCCAAAAAAACAAAAAAAACAAAACAAAACAAACTCTCACATTATGTGTCATATATGGGAAAAAGGCAGTCAATAGAAACTATCTCTAAGAAAATCTAGATGTTGAGGGGCACCTGGGTGACTCAGTTGGTTAAGTGGCTGACTTTGGCCCCGGTCACAATCTCACGGTTCGGGAGTTTGAGCCCCACATCGGGCTCTGTGCTGAAAGCTCAGAACCTGGAACCTGTTTCAGATCCTGTGTCTCCCTCTCTCTCTGTCCCTCCCCTGTTCACATTCTGTCTCTCTCTCTCTAAAATAAACATTAAAGAAAAAGAAAAAAAAAAGAAAATCTAAATGTTGGATTTTTAAACAAAGACATAAATCACTTATTTGAAAGAACTAAAAGGTCATATCTAAAAACTAAACAAAAGTATTAGGGTAATGACTTACCAAAAAAAAATATCAATAAAAAAATAAATTATAAAATATAATTAAATAGATATTCTGGTGTTGAAAAGTATAGCTGAAATGAAAGTTTACTAGAGGGAATCAATAGCAAATTTTAGCAGATAAATGGGAAAAGTCAGCAAATTTGAAGGTGGATCAGTTGAGATTATTCAGTCTGAGAAACAGAAAAAAAAAATGAAGAAAAATAAACAGAACCTCGGAGACCTGTGAAACACCATCAAGTGTGTGTGTGTATGTGTGTGTGTGTGTGTGTGTGTATCTATATATCTATATCTATATTTATATCTATATCTATATATGTATTATATATAAATTTAAGAAGGAGTGGAGAGAGAAGGGGGAGGAAAATATTTGAAAAATAATAGCCAAAATTTTTCCAAATTTGGTGAAAAGTATTTACATATCTTAGAAGTTCAATAAAATGCAAGTAGGAAAAGTCGGGTGCTTGGGTGGCTCAGTTGCGTAAGCATCCAAATCTTGATTTTGGCTCAAGTCATGATCTCATGTTCATAGGATCAAGCCCTACATTGGCTTCTGTGCTGAGAGCACAGAGCCTGCTTAGGCTTCTCTCTCTCTCCCTCTCTCTGGCCCTCCCCAGCTTGCGTTCTCTCTTTTTCTCTCTCTCTTTCTCTCTCTCTCAAAAATAAATAGATACACTTAAAAAATGTTTTTTAAAAAAATGCAAGTAGGAAAAATAAGAAACCAAATTCCTAAATGTAAAAGCTAAAAAATATTAAATTTTACAAGAAAACATAGGTATAAATCTTGGTGACTTTGGGTTAGGCAATGATTTCTTAGATATAACACCCAAAGCACAAACAACCACAGAAAAATAAGTTGGACCGCATCACAAGTGAAAACTTTTGTGCATCAAAGGACACTATGAAAAAATAAAAGGCAGCCCACACAATGGGAGAAAACATTAGCAAATCGTATATCTAATAAGGATCTAGTCCAAAAATACATAAAAAAGTCTTACAACAACAACAAACAACCCAATTTAAAAGTAGGTAAAAATTTGAATAAACATTTCTCCAAAGAATGAATACAAATGGCCAATATGCATATGAAAAATGCTTAATATAATTAGTCGCTAGGGAAATACAAATCAAAACCACAATAAGATACCATTTCACACTCACTAGGATGACTATAAATAAAAAAAGGCAGACAATGACAAATGTTGACAAGGATAGGGAGCCATTAGAACCATCATATACTACTAATGGGAATATAAATGGCACAGCTGTTTGGTAAAAAACAAAACAAAACAAAACGCAAAAACAGTTTGACATTTCCTCAAAAAGTTAAAGACAGAGTTACCATTGCGACCCAGCAATTTCACTCCTAAGTATAGCCCAAGATAATTGTAGACATAAGTCCACGCAAACGCTTGTACACAAATGTTCAAAGTGACATTAATCACAATAGTCAAAAAGTGGAAATAAACCCAGATATCCATCAAGTGATGAAGGGAGAAACAACAGAATCTGAGGCATTTATTGAAAATTTGTACATGCCATATAACTGGATTAAACTCCTTAGATAGTACACCGTTTCTACAAAAGCTATCTTCTGGATAGAGAGGCTGTAGCCTGACCACAATCTCTGTCATTGCCCACAAGGAATAAGAAATGGCACATGGGAAATGATGGGTAGATTCACGAACATATGTTTGGGGTGGTGCTTTCCTCTTCATCTTTTATTCCAATCAGTCCTAGGCCAGAGAATGATCCATGAGTTCTCTTGGTTCCTGGGAGCAGGATGAGGCAGAGGGTGCCTGGGCCCAGGCTGTGGTGGAGCTTTCCTATCTTTCCAGCCCCAAGGCCAGGCTGCTATCTTCAGGCAGTCCACTTGATGTAAGAGCCTGTAAGGCCTGCTGCTCCAAAAGCTGAGGAATGACAGGAGTCCCCAAGGGGCCTTCTTGATTCAAGAGATAAGCCCCTGAGCCAATCGTGGAAATGCCTGGGAGTTAGGTCATGCCAGCCTTTCAACTTCAGTCCTTGCCTTTGAGAATGTCCAGGGCCTTCTGGGCACTGCCAAAAGTTTTAAATTTCAGCAAACAATATTTTTTTCTTGATTTCCACTTTTAAGACCTGTAGGCAAGATCACAGCTTGCAGGCTGAGGAAGAGGTTGGACTGTTGCAATAAGGTCTTTGAAGGTTTTGCTCACTCTATTTGGTTCTTGGAATCTTGTTCTAGCTCATTCACAAGAGTGCTACAATCAAGGGTGAGCTCATCACAGGCTTCTTCAGTTTGATGCAGGCACCTTCTACCAGAATGCCATCCATGGATTCTGTGGCCAGCTGGGTGGCTTCCAGAACATCATATCATATACAGAGATGTGGCTGATTGGTTTCAGGAACAAGAGTCATTGACCACACTGGGCCAAAGGACTTAAACAACCTTTCTCTCTCTCTCTCTCTCTCTCTCTCTCTCTCTCTCTCTCTCTCCTCTCTCTCTCCATGCGCGCGCACACACACACACACACACACACACACACACACTGGTATATTGTTTGGTCATATAATCTTTTGAAATGATTACTTGGATCACTCAGATATCCATATGCAAACAAATAAATAAACAAACAAAATTGAATAATAATCCTTATCACACAGCATATGTAAGTATAATTACACAAAAATTAGCTCAAAGTGAGTACAGAATATATTTGTGTAATCTTAAATTATGAAGTGTCTGGAAGAAAATAGAAAAAAAATCCTTGTGATTTAGATAAGACACAAAAGCATAACAAATAAAATAAATGTTGATATTTTAGACTCATAAAAATTAAAACTGTTTGCTCTTCAGAAGCCACTATTAATAATTGCAAAAGCAAGCCACAGTTTGGGACAAAATATTGTAAAACATATTTTTTATAAAAGGCTTTTATATTTACTGGAAAACTTTGTATAACTCTTATAACTCACATATTTGCAAGGTAAGTGGACCTTGTTATTGATCCCGTTGTAGTGGGGAAACCAGGCTTTCCTTTAGCATATAAGAGATATAAAGCACAAAAAATTCAGGGACCTGGCCACAATTCAAATATTTCTTGTTGTAACAATATTCAGTCTGTTCCAATTCCTGAAACACAAGTTTACCACAGTATATCTGTTCTCCTCAGGAAAGGATATTGGATCCATGAACTTGAATTGTATTCTAGAAGGACAAAGCCATCAACACTACATCTGTCTCAAGAAGGGTGGTGATACAATTTGGTTGATACAGAATAATCAGGATTATGCCTGCCATCCTATACTCATGATTAATAATGTCCCTTTTATCTTATAATTTTATCATTTTAGCATATACTTATTTGGTAACACTAAATTTAAGCCACATTCAAACTAACAGAGAAATAGCTAATTCTCCTTGAAATAATTCTTCATGTAGATCAGGATGGGACAATGGGGATACATAGGTGGTGCTACTTCTTTGTTCATAGAACACACAGCAATACAGCCTTTTAAAAATTATTATGGGTGTCTGGGTGGCTCAGTTGGTTAAGTATCTGACTCTTGATTTCAGCTCAGGTCAACATCTCACAGTCATGAAATTGAGCCCCACGTTGGGCTCCATATTGGGTGGAGCTTGCTTAAGACTCTCTCTCTCTCTCTCTCTCTCTCTCTCTCTGCTTCCCCTGCTTGTGCTCTCTCTCCCTCAAAAAATACATAAAAATAAAAATTATTATTATTATAAGAGCTTGATTTTGAATTACTAAGGTGTTTTAGATGTGGAGACACGCTGGAAGTACTTGAAGAGGCAATGTCCAAATTACTAATCTGAAAAGCCGTTCTGTTCCACACTTATGAACTTCAGTATTCTAAAATTTAAAATAGGGATGGGACCATCTTCCTCCCATATATCACAAGGATGTCATAAAGGTCATATATGATAACGTATTTGAGTGCAATATGTAAATTCCAATGTGAAACAGATACTTGTTTTGAAAAAAGTGTTTTTTTCCATCCAAAATCTCAACTTCCATTTAAATTTTCTTGAAGATTATTTGGCAGATTTTGTCGAGTATCTTCCCCATCACATTCCTTTCCTTAAGTTGCTCTAGTCTCTGATGATGAAGATAAACCTAGAAATCAATGTTGGCACAAGGGACTGAACTAAGTTGGGCGTATGATCCAGGCTGACTCTGCTATCTTTCTCTTAAGAATCTGAATTGCACAAAGTACTTTCCAGATGATGTCCGTGGAATCACAGGATTATATGAAGTCATGGTCAGAGTTGGGTCAATGCTTATGCAAATTTCTGGTAAACCAAAATTATGAGGAAACTGAAGCCAAGCACCTTGCAGATGAATATCTTCCAGACAGAAGAGAAAAGAACAGATGGAGACATAAGTAAAGCCTGGATGCCAGAGGGTGTAGCCCAGAGTAATGAGGAGAGTTGCTGGCCTGTGACTGTCTGCATTTGGGTTCTGTGAGCTATCTTGCATTCTTAACATGGAGCCCCCTTCACTTATGATTGCTGATATGGTTTTAGTTCTTAACCAAATGATCCCTAACTGGACCATAGTAGTTCACCCACTGTGTAAAACATACCCTGATTCACTTCAAACTTTCTTTGACAAAAATATGGTATTAAGCTTACTCTTTCACTGCACTCTTATACTCTTTTACTACATTCTTATCTATAGACTTAGGTTTCACATTTTACCTTTAATAAGTGTTCACAAAGAAAAATACTGTCCATCTTTCAATATATGTTTGTAGCACCTATGACACTTACATATGCTATCTTTGATATACATATATTTCAAATGATTACTTTGGTATACATAGAAAAGAAAAATAGATTTCTTGGAAATAAGAAAATATTAGGATTTTGGTGGGGTTTCTTTTGGCTAGTAGTACAACTTATTTCTCCATTCCTAGTTTTCTCTTGCTACAAAGTTTTATGTTTTAAAGATTGCCCAGCTAATGCAGCACTTGCTGGGAAGCTGAGGTATTATCCATGCAGCTTAAATATTTATGAGTAAAAAGAAACTACAAGCTGAAGGGTGTGCCATTTATGAAAGCTTTAATGGATGTAGTTTAGCCCAAACTGAAACCTGTTTGGGGAGCACAACTGCATTTGTTTAATGATACATGAAAATATTACCCTGTACTTGGCATAACATCAGCAAGTAATTGGAAAGCAGAAAATGCCTAACTGTAGTTGGTGAGACTTTTACTGCTGGAAGAAAAACTGCTATGATTATAGCAGAAGACTATGTTAGCTAAATAACCGTGCTTCTGGGGCTTAAACGCAGGGAATATTATTGCACATATGTCATGACAATGCAGTCCCTGTCTTCTTAAGTGTGGGTTTGGTCCCACGTGGGCAGTGGTGAGCAAATATTGGATAACATTGGCACTTGGCAGTGACACCTGCAAAACACAGACGTCATTGGCAAATGTTGCACTTATTCTAATTCAGAGCCACGTTGGCTTCTAATTAGACTTCTGAGAAACAGTGGGATGGTGGATATTCACAGCTTCCAATTAGACCTAGGAGAAAAGAGAAACAAGCATGTAGAGAGATTATTTGGGAGTCTTTGCCTTTGTTTCATTGGCATATCCTCTACTCACTCCTTCCATTCTTTTTTTCTATTTGTTTGCTTGAAAGACAAAGACCAACAACTTAGGCTGAGTGAGTCTCAGTGATTTGTTTCAAGTGTGGATAGTTCCCAGTCACAGCTGATTGAATTTGCTATTGTGTGTTTGTGGGTGGGTGGAAAGGGGACAGATGAAAGAGAAAAGAAGGTAAGAGCCAGACTGCTAGGGGCTGAGGGTGGCAAGTGTCAGCTGGGATTTCTTGTGCAGTCTGAATGGAGATCACCTCCTTTCCTCACCCTTTTCTACTGCCCAGGAAGAGGAACTCTCCTGAAGTACATCAGACCAGAAATGTTGGCTCAATTTATTTTACCTTGTCAGCTTCTGGTTTTCTAGGCCAAACCAAAAAGCATGTAGCTAAGTATAAAACATCTGTTTTGAAGTCAGCCTAACTCGTCATGAAAAGTTCATCCTAATTATTTAGTAATTAAGAATTTAATATGTGATAAACAATGATTTTGATTTGATCTATCCTAGTTTAAAAAATTCATAGATTGTAATGTATGCGTATCCATATAAATGCACATGTTGTAATTTTCTTTTTCAATTAAGTATTGTGTGCATTAAAGAAAAACTAAAAAGTTATATATGCACATAGTTTCTAATAATTCTACAGGGTTGAGAAAAGAAGCAAGAGGATCTTCTTCCCCCAGTAATTCCCAACTCTCTCTACCTCCCCTTACCTCCAGAGGTAATCATTTAAAAACTTTAGTTGTTTCTTTGGATGTTTACCTTCATGTATTTAAAAACATGCTAATGTTGGGGTGCTTGGGTGACTCAGTCAGTCAAGAGTCCAGCTTTGGCTCAGGTCATGATCTTGAGGTTTGTGAGTTCGAGCCCCATGTCGGGCTCTGTGCTGACAGCTCTCTGTGCTGACAGCTTGGAAACTGGAACCTGCTTTGGATTCTATGTCTCCCTCTCTCTATGCCCCTAACCCACTCACATTCTGTCTCTCTCTCTCTCTCAAAAATAAATAAACATTAAAACATTTTTTTAATAAATAAATAAATGAATAAAAATATGCTAATGTTGTTATGTTTTGACTCTTTCTTTCTTTGGCATATTTCTTTCCCCTATGCAAGATTAAAATTTATTATTTCATCCATGCCCATTAAAGAAAATTTATTCTGATATTTGTTAAAACAGTAAGGAAGACTTTATTCAGGACTATTGCAATAGGGGTTAAGACTATCACAATAGAGAAGAGAGACCAGACTCAACTCTGAAGACAGCTGGGGATCTGTAATCAAGAGTCGGAGTGATGGAGTCAATGGGTGTATAAAATTACTAAGAGGAGACATCAAGGGTAGAGGGTTTATTACTGAATCAATTTAACAAGACTTTTGCTGAAGGCAGACCAGGGTGACCAGATGTCTAGAGTGAGGATTTGGAATTTGATCAGATATCAAGAGTGATCAGACAACAAGAATGAGAGGAATTCTTGCTACATTGATTTAGGGAGTCTTCCTAGAACTGGATTAGGCAGGCTGAGGACAAAGCTAAGGAGGCAGCCTAGTACAAAAGAGAATTCCAAAGATCCTGTCTAAAGTTTGGTCCAGAGAGCCTTTATCACACCCTCTTTTCCCACTATACCTAAATAAATCTTCTTTTCCTAGATGGCTATGTGATGATTTTTAGTAAAATCAATAGTCAATGTTTGCCTTATGATTTCACAAATATAATGTACTTTGTGGTCAGCTATGTCAAACGGTTTATTATGATATTTCCTTTGTTTTACAACCTGTTGATTTCCCTAAGGTAAAAGCCTCATTTTTTTTCTATAGTCAAATTATTCCTTAATCTTCTTCATAAGTATAAATCTCCTCTCAATATATTAAAACATAAGATTCTCTCTCTTTCCTCCCCTCCCTCTATTATCTTGTGTTTTCTTTTCTTATCCTTCTTTCCCTTTCCTGTTTATTTTTCATTTTCCTTTCTTCTTTCTTTTCCTCTACCTTCCTTTTCTTTGCTTTTCTCTTCTTTACTTAGAAGTAATGCTAAGCACTATATGGGCACAAAGGAAAGAGACCCTGGAACCCCAGTTAGTAGAGCCCAGCTCCATCATGATGGCACAACAGAAGCCCACCCTGCACACAGCAGTGCCCTTGTCCCATATCTATTCCCATGGACACTTGGGGCAGGGACTGTCTACTGTAACCAAACACGCATCCTGGACTTTCTGGACAAAGACCACCCGTTGCAGGAAGATGTCAGACTGTAGATCCAGGAGACCATGTGGGACATGGGGAGCTGACAGATGACATCAGGACAGCTGATCTAGGATACAATGTGGATGTACAGATGTGACAGATGTAGAAGTATGGATAGGACAGAGATTATGGGATGCAAAGATCTGACAGACAGTGTTGGAAACAGGGATCCACAAGATGATTTGGGACAGTTAGATATAAGAAAGATAATCTCTGGTGGGTAAAGATTGCACGGGCAGATAATTTACCATGCAACGAATGTCCAGATCTTATGAACTAATCCTGTGGCCCCTTGTCTGGAATAAGGTGACAGTAGGTTCACTGACTGCAGGAGCTACTAAAAGTTGTCTGAGCCACAGAATAACAGGGAAAGGGCCTGTAAAAACAAACATTAAGAACTCTTTTCAACCAGCTGACTGTGGATGTGACTCAGTAAAGGAGCCAACACAGAAGCTAATAGCCATTCCAGGTCTTTGAGGATTAAAGTACAAGCTATAAATTGAGATGGATGGAGAGAAGGAGAAGGGAGGGAAGGAAGGAAAACATAAACAAAAGGATGATGAAGAACACACAGATGTGGATCAGGGAAAATCATTCCATACCATTGTCTAAGAGTTCAAAGAACTGGATGATATACAGAGCTTCTATGAATCAGGAACTTATGGCACACACAAGGCTTAAAGATACAATAGAAGACAATAAAAGATGATGAAAAATGAGTTGGTTTCCTTCTCAAGAAAGAGAAGGAAAAAAATTAAATGAAAAATGAGGTAATATTAACTACACAAAGGAGGAGAAAGGATATGGATGAAAACAGAGGAGCAATAGGGAGAATATATTTGAAAAATAGACTAAACAACAATAACTTCAAGAAGAATTAAAGAGAAAGTTATCGATATGAAAGTATAAGGAGATACAGGGTATGCATAATTTGTGTGAAGAAGAGAAAAAGGAAATAGAAAAGTAAAATATCCAGAGATATAATTTAAGAGAGCTTTCCTGAAATCAAATAAGAGTTGAATCCACAGATTAAAAGTGTATTTTGTTCCAAATAAAATCAATATGGACTTAACTCCAGGATATATCCTGATTTTATGAGACTTCAAAGAGAAAGAACTACTCCCCTAAGATTCAAGCAATAGTAATAATACCAAAAATAACAATAAACATCAATTCACTTTTAGGGAAAAAAATCAGACTTTTCCAAGCAAAATGAAACATTTTAAATGAAACGCTTGTGTCTGTAGGGAAGGAAGTGCAGAAGACAGAGAGACAAGTATAGAATGAATTCAGCAAGATATGTTTTATTTTGTCTTGTTTTGTTTTAATGTTTATTTTTAAGAGAGAGAGACAGAGAGAGAGAGACAGAGTGTGAGAGAGGGAGGGGCAGAGAGACAGAGACACAGAATCTGAAGCAGACTCCTGGCTCTCAGCTGTTAGCACAGAACCCAGCGCAGGGCTGGAACCCATGAACTGTGAGATCATGACCTGAGCCAAAGTCTGATGCTCAACTCACTGAGCCACCCAGGTGGCCCGAGGTATAGAATGAACTCAAAGAAGGGCAGAGCCCAGATCATGTTGAGAGTTTAAGCTGCAATAAGACAGGTAGATTTTAATTTTAAGTGCACTGGGAAGAATTTGGGAGATGCTGTTGCAGTAGTACAGGGGAGAGTTGGAAGTAACGGAGTGTAAAAAGATAGCAAGGGAGACGGGGAGAAACAGATGGGTTAAGCGCATATTCTGGAAGTAGAGTCAACAGGAATTGGTGATACACTATGTATGAGTGGCAGTAGGGAAAGCAGGGTAAGTGAAGGCATGGGTGTGAGGAGGTTTTTGGATGGAGCAACTGGATCATGGTGGTGCCTTTTCACTGAGATGCAGAAACTGGAGGAGAAACAGTTTTGAGAGTCTGGTTTGAGACAGGTTAAACTTATGCTATCAGGAGTGATATTAAAATAGTTAATAGGTGATATTTTCATAGGAGCCTACTAATAAGAATGGCTACTTTCTAATAAGAACAGTATAATTCAGTATAAATAATTGATTTTACCATTGCAGGGATTTCCTAATGGAAAGTATGTTGTTATAATTAATAATTATAGTAAGTAGGCACTATGTTACATGAGTTGGAAACTCAAGACTGAAACAAAACCAGTGTAGGGTTTTTTTGGGATATAGATCATGTTTATGGCCTAAAACTGGACGATATTTCTAGGGGTGTAGAAAGGAAAGTCAAGTGACCCTAGGTCCAAGTCCTTGTAAACAAAGGAGACTGAGGAGTAAAAAAAAAACTAATTGTGAGTTATCATGGAAGGTAGGGAAAGAAAGTGTTCAGGAAGGTATAAGAGTGGTCAGCTGCTTTGTACCCCATTAAGAGCAATAGGATAAAGACAGAGGAAGTCATTGGTTTGACAACGTGGAGATCTTTGGTGACTTTGACAAAGTAGTTGCAACAGTGGAGTGTGGTTTAGGCTCTTGACTAAGGTAAAGGGAAATACAGGAAGTAAAGTTGCAGAGGCAGTCACTAGACAATTTGATCAAGAAGAAATAAGAAATAGGGTGGTATGTGAAGAGAATTTAGGAGACAAAGAAGAGTTATCATTTTTTAAGATGGCAAATATTGAGGCATATTTGAACACTGGTGGGACAGGTCCAGTATAGAAGGAGAAGCTGATGGTGCAATATATAAAGGAGAGATTACCAGAGAAGGACTTTTGAGTAGACAGGAGGAGGTGAGATCCAGAACATAAGTGAAGGATTAGACTCTGATAGGGGAAGGGACACATCAAACATTGCAGCAAGAGAGAAGGCAGAGGATATGGGTGCAGAAGTAAGTAGTTTAAAGATTTGGTGATAAGAAGGTATAGAAACTATTGTCTAATTGTTTCTGTTTTCTCCATGAAATGTGAAGTCGGGTCATGAAATGAGAATGGGAGGGAGCGAGTGGGAGGCTTAAAGAGAAAAAAGGAAAGTGTGAAAGCATCATTTCTGAGAATGGAAATGAAGTTGACCAGGGAAATATAGTAGTTGAATTTAAGATTTGAAGAAAAATTATAGTTTTAATTTCTAAGAACTTCCCTCTCTCTTTTAAAAAATAATATCCTGGTATTTTTTCCTATTGTATTCAATATGTTATCTGTGATTATATTGCTTTTACTTTCAAATTTTAATCTTTTAGCCTAGTATTTTTCTTCCAAATTTCACTTACCAGTTTGCTTGTTCTGGGCTCCATCTTTCATGTTCCTGGAAGTCTTTGTATGATTACACTTACTTATGAGTGGGAAATTAAAAGACATACTAGAATCTATGAATGCCTGGATAGGTCTTATCAACTGTGATCTTCACTGTAGGGTGATATGCCTGGACATTCAGTTGGCATTCACCCAAAGTCTTTATCTTTTTCTTCATGGGTTGTTTAGATTTCTCAGAAAGTGAAATTATGGCTGCCAGTGTTCTGGGATCCAAGTGAAAGAGCCCTGAGGATGGGCCGAGGTCCCATACACCACAGTGCATATATTCACTGCATGTCCCTGCAGTATCATACTTCCACTACCAAATAAGCTAGGAGTCATCCAGTCCAAGTATCTTCTAACAAATGCCCAGTCTTCTTCCAGAGTGGTAGAAGGGCAGCTTGGAATGGGATTTGAGAAGGTAGTTTATTATTACACAGTCTTCTAACTTTTCCTTTTATTATAGTTTTCTCTTCTCTCCACAATCCCTTCTTAAGATAACGGTGCTACCAATTTTTTAGTCATTGGGGAATTCAGAATTGTTCATAAGATTATCTCTTGGTTTTTGTCACTTTAGTCTTAGAATTTAGTTTTCTCATGTCTTTTAAGGTCTTTGCTATATCTTCTTTCCAGCTTTAAAAATCCTATCATAGCATCATTTCTTCTTTCCATCCTGTGGTTTTCATGAGTGGAACAAACTATCATTTTGTAAGAAAGCATTAAGTTCCCATTTATACCTGGAAGCCCTGTCCACTTTGCCTGATATTTTTGCTCTAATAATAAGAGCTATGTAGGGTCTCTCTTTATGCTTTTATATTAAATGATTGCTGCTCTCCAAACTTAATGCCAAAGAGATTTTTATTGCTACCTTCTTATTCTCTCTCATTTGTGACTATACTGACCTTCAGGGATTATATGTATATGAATACGGCTTTACTAGTAAAGTTCTATTCAGTACCCCACTGCCCATTCCCCTCCCCAGTTTGTTTATATAGTACTTTTTGTCTAATTTTTTGTAATACCAAAATTGTCTGTGATCTCATGTTTAACAGGTGAGATTAAGTTTTACCGAATAGTGGCATTTGCTTTTGTAAAGCCCTTTATATTGCATAGGGTATGTGCATGTGTGTGTGTGCATGCGCATGTGTGTGTGTGTGTGTGTGTGTGTGAAATTTCATTTAGTACTCAAAATATATCTCTACGGCTGAGAGGTTATTATTGAGATTATTATTCCAATATTAAAGATAAGGTAACTGGGTCTTAAGGGGATGGTAGATTTGTTCAAAGTTGCAGAGTTTTCAAAGGACCTAGGACTTGAACTCAAATCCTCTGATTTAAGATTACATGCTCTCTCTACTTAAGTGATTTCAACAAATATGTCTCCATGTACTTGTTATCTGTCTGGCTGAAATGAGAGTAGTTTATAAGATTGTCAACTTCTGTGATCTTATAGAGCTTATTCTTGGGAAGAGATGGGTCAAAATCAATGATTTTACAAATATATATATTTTTAAATATCAACAGAGGTTTTCAAGGAAAGATAACAGTTTGAAGACATTCATCTATATTTCTCCCTCTCCAAATTACACAAATTACTCTGAGTTTTGTTTTTTCTTCTTGTTTTGTTTTGTTTTAGATTCATTTATATAAAAGCCTCTATCCATGGATTAAATTTGAACTAATACCTGAATATGGCCAATGTGGATGGCCTGTATAACCAGCACTACAGCTCTAGGCTTAATTTATATGGAAGATCCAGATATTCCAAGATTAAGGGGAAGAATATTCCAGAAAGAGAGAATAGCATTCTGTACAAAGAAGGAAGCTTCTATAACGTGCTAAGATACAAGTAAAAACAGAAGGAATATCAGTATGATTGAAGCACAGAGAGAAAGATGTGCACAGGGAATTAAAGGCAAAAATCTGTAGACTCATTTCCAGGCAGCCCATTCTATTCTCTCCCTTGAGTGGAAATATCCATTTTAAGTTTAACAGGACCAAACAAAGAAGACAGCAGAAGGTGCACATTTTGGAGTAACAACAAGTATTTTGTTTGGTCCTGTTAAATTTAAGATGGATATTTCCACTCAAGGGAGAGAATCAAATGGGCCGCCTGGAAATGAGTCTACAAACTTCAATTATAGAGAAACAGATTTTAGATCATGTAGATATTGTATAAAGCCATCTCTTTTGATGAGATTAGTTATCTACAGAAAAATTTATTTGAAGCAAAGGGGCTTGCTTAGAACTGAGTTCTAGGGTACTTCAACATTATGTATCCTATACAGATAGAAGAAAGTAGCTATGAGGTGTGAGAAAGAGAAGCCAAAATGGAAGAAAAAAGCCCCAGGAAAATAGTAGAACCAAAGACAAAAGAAGAAATTGTTTTAAGATTTGTCAACTGTACTGAACTGCTGTTGAAAGATAAACAAGTGATCAACAGATTTTGCAAAGCTACTGTTATAATAGCAACCTCCACGAAGTGTGGAATGTGGAATCATTTTGGAAAGATTTTAGGGACAAATGGAAGATGAAGAGGAAACGAAAATGTGATTGAAGACAATTTTTTCAAGTAGTTTCATTGTGAAGACAATCAGAAAACTGTAGCAGTAGATGGGAGAAGTGAGATGAAAGGATTTTTATGAGTTTTTTTTTTAATCAGAGATGTTATGCATGTTTCTGTGTTAATTGAACTGGTAGAGAGGAGAAAGAGAAACCAATTTTGCAAGAAAAGAGGGATAACCAAGAAGCAAAATCCTTGAGAAGGAATAGCAGATGGCATTCAGAGCAAAAGAGGTTAGCATTTGATAAAAATGGTAATATTTCCAACAATGGTACCCGGAGAGAGCCAGAGAGTATACAAATGCAAATGAGCTGGGAGAGTTAATGGAGGTAAGTGAGCAAGATCATGTTTGATTGTTTTTGTAACATCATTAAAACAGGAACAAGGTCAGATAGTGAAGTGAGGAGCATATTAGAATTACTACCTTTAAACTAAAACAGACTATGTTAGAAAAATAAACAAAAGCTGAATCCAAATGCATTTCTCAGTATTATTTTAGCATATGCCAGAAATAAAAAATAAAGATTTATGTTCCTTGAAATACATATCACTAACCATAACAACGTTTTACTCAGATAGAAGTCCTGACATACTGCCTATATTCACTTAACTTTAAAGTTTTCACCTTGGGGTCAAAATATTAGGAATATGACTGAGACTATAACCACACTGAGTGAAATCACCAGTAGAAATTGTTTAGATTGTCATATTTTTTGTACACCATGTAAAACCAACATTTGCTCATATTTCTGGCATATGTGTGGTATATAAACATATCCCACAATGTGTACAGGGAAGCAACGTAACAGTCATAGCTTACTCCACACTGCAGCCTATATCAATCATCATCATCAACTTGTATTTAATAAGCACTAAGTACCATCATAAGATACTTCTGTTACTACATCCCCCAAACAATGAAGTGTATAACTGTTTAATATTTTTTGAGAAAATGTTTTATTTTTCCCAATACAGCCTCTTAGGCATTGTCTGAACAAGAAGAGAATAGATGCCTAGGGATGTAGGAAATAATTTCCATGTATCCTATCTGTAGTTTAGTTGGATAAGATGCTAAAGCTATGCAAGACAAAAGACCATATAGAGCTTCAAGATATCACTAAGTAATATTTGTTTCACTGAAAATACACACTCACCCATTTTTCCTAATAATGTTTGTTTTAAAATGAAAAGGTAGCAAGACAGCAAGTCATGTTGTTTAGGGTTTCTACTAGGGAGCCTTTTAGCAAAAGTAACATAATAAAATGTACACGATTGTACATCACATCTTATTTAGTGTTTTAAGGAGAAGGTTATTGTTTGGGAAAAAATGAAATCTGTCTATTCATTTGTATGAGACTTCATCATGTGGATAATGAGTTAGTTAATAATAAATGTATGAATGGCTTTATTTTATTCTTATAGATCAACAGTGTATCATAATCAATTATAACATGCTGCTTATTTATTTTTTAATGAAGTGAGTATATAGGGTACCCAACATTTCAACATGCTTCTGAAACTTATGGAATTTTGAAAAATGTTCAATACAATTTCTTTACATAAAAGTTATCATTTTTAAATGGAATACTTTAGGGGGACAATAATTAATTAAATAAACAGAGGCCATTAAAAGGTGAATTGCTTATGCAGCATGGTTAAAGAAGTCCTCTCTAAATTATTTTCTCAGACCGATCATTGTTTTGCCTCACTTTCACTGCAAACGATTCTTCACTACGTTTTCCCCAGGCATCCATGAAGAAAATAAATAAATAAACTAGCAAAGAAAAACCAAAACAAATTGAAGACATAATCTTTAGAGAGCCATTGCAAAATGTACATATGTTGCTTAGAAATCTGCCCTTTTACCCTCTTTCATAAACATTTATCATGGATAAACTTACTGAGTGAACGTGTAGAGGTCATCTTCATTTTGGATCATATTTTCTCCAATTATAAAATGAGATCTTTGGAAGTTTTGATCTCTAAATGCCCTTTGGGCTATTAGCTATCATTTAAATCAGATTACCTGGTGGAGTAGAGCCCTGTTAGGATGACACTTGGACTCAACTAGAATTGGTTAGGAGCAGGAAGAAGCAACAGCAATCATACAGTTACAGCACTTGTCAAGTTTCATTAGGACCAGTCCCTTCACCTGAACACTGAGCATTTTGAGAGCTGTCGTTCATTCCCTTACACAGTCTTGCATATGACTACTACAAAATAGAGAGAATTCAAAAAGTGCTGGTTGGATTGGATTGGACTGTATCTGCACAATACAATTGCCCCAAACTGGAGAGGTCAGGTTTGAGGTCAGGAAGCCCCAGGGGAGGAGAAGGCAGTATCATAACAAGTGATATCATTACCTCCTTGAAATGTTACTTTCTCCATCTAGTTATGAAAACATGTTAATCTAGCTGTGGAACCAATAACATCTTTTGAACTTTCCATGTTGAAATATTAAGCCTTACACAGAGAAGTGAAGCTTGAAATGAGTTTAAAACACAGACTCATAATTCTTAGAAAGGTTATTTAAAATCAAGTAAAGAGATTGTTGCTGGTGAATGGAATAGCAGAGGTGGTAAAGTGAGGGGGAGGAACTGTCACTCTTATTGTATAAATCCCCTTATGTTTAATTTCTCTCTCTTCTTTTTTTTTTTTTGCAACAAGTATGTTTTCTTTTTTTTTTTATAAATTTTTTTAAATGTTTATCTATTTCTGAGAGAGAGAGAGACAGAGCATGAGTGGGGGAGGGGCAGAGAGAGAGGGAGACACAGAATGCGAAGCAGGCTCCAGGCTCTGAGCTGTCAGCTCAGAGTCCAATGCGGGGCTCGAACTCACAAACAGTGAGATCATGACCTGAGCTGAAGTCGGTTGTTCAACCGACTGAGCCACCCAGGCGCCCCACAAGTGTGTTTTCATAACTGAATAATTTACCAAGCTGATAGATAGATAGATGATAGATAGATAGATAGATAGATAGGACTGAAAAGCAATCACTGGAATAACGAGTAAAGAAATCACAGAGGAGAAATGACTTTTTAAGAACACTGACCTAGAATAGTTATCTGTTCCTTATTCATTATGTTAACATGTCTTAGTTCCCTCTCTCACACCTCTAATACCCTCATATCTCAGGTGATTAGAGATCCTTCTTCTGCAATCCTTCTTAGTTGTAATTAATGGAAGTGAAACCAGCCCACCTTCCTACCCTAGGGAGTATTTGGAAACATGGTGTACGTGTTGAGAAGGGGCATTTTTTATCACTGGACAATGGGACACTATGGCTGTTTAGTAACAGGAATGTGAAATATCCTGCAATGTAGGGGAGAATCCCACAAAATGAAGGACTTTTGTGGCCTAAATGCCAACAGCATAACTGTTGAGAAACAGTGTGTGACTTTTCCTGCTATAGTTGTTATCCCTCAACGATATGTGATTTTCTATAAAGATCCAAGCTGATGATTTAGGTGAATATTCCTTCCCCCAACTTTTTTTTAAGTAACCTTAGGAAACTCTATTACATCAAACCCAAGAGTATTATTTTCCCCGTGTATAAAACATACATCTTTATACCATGATTATTTTGTATAGTTAAAAACAAGTTTTGTTGTCAGAGAATAAGAAATAAAAACATTAAGCCTAGAATAAATTTATAAAACTGACAGGTATTTCCCCATGTTTCCAAATTGCTGATCTTTGTGCTTCACATAAAATAACTCACCTGTTCTAACCTACTACCTATTGGAACCTACTGCCTTCATAGGTCGTACTTTCATCTAGCACTTTCAGCTAGCACAACTCTAGCTTCTTTTATGCCACAGGGCCTCTAGTTTGTGGGCATTTGGGAATATGAAGACTGTTCTGGGGCAATTGATCCATTTTCAGCTATGTACTCACCTTCCTCTATGATTCCTAAAGTAAGAAGAATAGCTTGGCAGGGAGAAAGAGAGCGGTGCAAGGAGAGAGAGATGATTCCTTATTTCATATTACTATTTACAATTTTTTTCTGCAGCAGCAGGACCACTGCTCTAACACTTTTAACTTCCTTTGTATGTTTTCTCTTTAAACAGTTCAAAGATCTATTTCCCCCTTTGTCTTTCCTGGTCCAAATCCATTGACATTTGTGGTCAGACCATCAACATGCTTGAGCTTCTCTTTTGGTATGATCATTATAATTAGAACTTAGCATTGATCAAACCTTCATAGCCATAATCTCTCCATGTAGTAAACATGTAAACTTGATCAAATTACAGCTTTCCATTTACTCTCATTTTATTTCAGGACAAAATGGGCTATCTTCATGCGAAGTCGGGTTTCATTGAGTTCAGTAAAGAAATTTTTTTTTTCTGTGTCTGAATTCTGTTGTGCCAAATAACTGGCTAGATGAAAATTTTTATTTTTATTCAGTTTGGCTTTGCAAAAACCCAGTTATAGTGTACATCTGTGGTTGGAAATACATTTGCTTCTACATTGCGGTTTGCTCAAATTGTGGTGAAAATCATTCTTTACTCAAATCATCACAATGTGTGATCTTTGGTTCTTCCAGGAAGAAAAATATATCATTGATTTTGGCAGTAATTTATATATATATATATATATATACACACACACATATATATGTATATATATACACATATATATGTATATACACACACACAAATATAATGAAGTTTAAAGTATATTTTGTAAGCATAGACAACTATAAAAAATCATGAATAAAGAAATTTAGGTTTTATTATTAAAAAAAACACAGATGAAGATGCCATGTATACGAACATAGTGAATAGAAGCACTACAATTTTATAGTATAATGGATCTGGAACTTGGCCATTCAGAACTTAAAAATTTAGAATTTATTCTATATAGTTTTACATCAGTTAAAGATTTTCTATCCTCATTATCTTGAAAATCCTCGGCAGCTTACTGTTTTTCAATTCTCTAAATTTCGAGACAAATGTTCTGTGAAAAACTAAGTGGTGAATGAATGAATGAATGATCAAGAGAACAACTAGAGAATCAAAAGATCTTTGGAGAACCAGTAAGCACTTAGGCTTGGGGAAAGCCATTCAGTTCATTATAGAGACTTAAAAGGATGCCTAGAAAAAATTAAAAGATCTAAACTTTGTAAAAGTAAAGTGCAATGCCTTGAGTCAAGTTCTGAATTTGTATCTGTGAGAGATCTGTGGACAATGCCTTACACCTTATAGTAATGTTGTCCAGTGCATTTTTGGTTATGTTAAAAATATTCTACATCTATGCTACCCAATATGGTAGCCTCCAGCCATATGTGGATATTGAGCCAAAAGTAACCAACACTGGAAATAAGTAGGAGTAACCCTCCTCTATTTCTCATCATTGTTGGCTATTTGTTCTTCAGTGAATACACACACACACACACACACACACACAAGTATCACACATCATGTGCAATGACAACAGAAATCAGTTATTATATACACAAAGACTTAGAAATTATACCACCCATGAATATTTTCTGAAAATTTTGCATAATGAATACTCCAGCTGGGAGACAAGTCAGCCAAATAAGCACTGATATAAAAAGTTTGCTGCTACTAATGAAGCAAGTAACATAGCTTTGTCCAAACAATGGCTCACATATTTAGTGATGAAACACTACATATACCAAATGAGCTTGCTTTATATTTTTAATCAGAAAAAAAAACCAAGATTGTAAGTGTCTAAATAAGTCTAAATAGTAAAAAGTGGTGCTACATTTTAAATATGTTTTATTGGGTGAAATGAAATTATTTTATTCTCTGAAGTTGTTTTGGCATAAAACTCAAATTCTAGGCATATAAAGGGGACTTAATTCCCATTTCATTTATAATGAAAACAATATCATTCTTTTGAAGTGTTTTATGATTCATTTTTTAAATTGATTCTTGTAATACTGTGAGTTTAGTAAGGCAGGCATTATTATCACTGTTTTTCAGAAACAAACAATGCATAAAATAGATAGACCTAACCCAATACCCTATAGTTAATAAGTGAGTAGAACTAGAACTTGACATGGGTTCTTTGGGAAATGATTGCAGTGTGTTTTCTACTCTACATTTCTGAGTTTTTTTTTTTTTAAATGATGATGATAATGATTATAACTATAGTGAGAAAAGGATAGCGGTGATGATTAGCATCATATATAAAGACCATGGATGTCCTTATAAAAAGATTTATACATATTATTCTTTGATTAGAGCATCTTCTTGACTGGTTGTATGTTGTATCATTTGTCACACTTCCTATTTGAAATAATAGTCTCGTTTAAAGGTTTATGTCATATTCAAATAATATTTTGAAGTATTATGATATTTTTCTCTATTCTATGACATTTTCTCATATCCTGGTTGGCAATATTTTCTTTCTTTCTACTTTATTACCCTGTTTTCTATGATCTTAATAGTCAGAGAAGGTTTTTTTGTTTTGTTTTGTTTTGTTTTGTTTCTAAAACATAAGTATGGTTCAGTTTTATACAAATTGTTAGAGGGCTCAAAATATAGAATTAATGTCAAATATTTTGTTAATCCACTCTAATTGGTATGCTAAATTTTTAAATTTATTCTGTCTTTTTAAAATCAAATATGACTTGAACAAATCAATTGTTAATAAGAATTAAAAAAATACTCAAACCACATCATTCTCAGGCTCTGTATTACACAGAAAATTATCTTTGTGATGAACCTTTTTATCTTTACCATTTATTTCAATAAGATTTAACATTGTTTTGCATTACATCAAATCTGACACAGGGTGCTAACATTAATGTTATTAGCAAATTGAATTGATACAATTAAGGAACAGAGATGAAGTATTTTGTCATTATTTTTAATACTACAATAAGTTTCCCTAAAAGAGTTTCCCTGATTTAATTTTTCTTTTAGATTCTGAGTAGCTTTAAATAATGGCTTACTTACTAAAATATCTAATAATATGGAACTGCTAGAAAAGTTCATTTGTTGAGAAATAAGTGTTCTAATTGGGTTTCATGTAGGGATTTGTTGAATGTTCATATAATTATCAAATAATGAGACTATTATGTTGGCGTTTCCCATAGTGGAAATATTTACTTTGTGTGAAAATATTATCTTGAAAACACTTGCA
The DNA here is from genome assembly GCF_016509475.1 of Prionailurus bengalensis. NCBI lineage: Eukaryota > Metazoa > Chordata > Mammalia > Carnivora > Felidae > Prionailurus > Prionailurus bengalensis. The sequence goes on from NC_057344.1 coordinate 88,498,446, forward strand.
TGCAGAATCACTCTTCAAGGGTTTAGGAATCATTGAAACACTATTAATAAAATCAGAGGAACCCAAAGCAGGTAAAAAAAAATCATTAAGTATGAAAGACAGGCTTATGCCAAGTTTAATGTATTTAAACAAATAATTATTTCCCACCCACATACAACAGGAAAAATAAAATTAAAACAAAACAAAAAAGTGGGAGAAAGTCCAGGTCCATGAAGTCGGTAGAATGTAGCCACTTTCTACCTTCTCAGTACAAATATATATGTGCTACCAAATATTAGCAAATAATTAAATATAAAGCTGTATGTACAAAATAAGGGAACTCCTCAATGCCTGGAATGAAGAAGGGAGTCATAGGCAGAGAAGGCAGTATAGGAACCTATGGGAAGGATGGGCCAGATATTAGCCCTCATAGGCACAGGCTTCAGGGCCTGCACGAGGACTGTAAACCAGCCATGGGCCAAGAAAGATGAGCAGTTGGAACCGAAATCCTCATATGGATCCAGAACACTGAAAGAGATACACAAAGAGTGAGTAGTGAACAATGAACTAGAGAACTGCTACCTGAGTACTGCTACCTGCAGTAGCAGGGAAGTATGTCTCCATTCATGACTGGAGATAAATAACTAAAGACACATTCCTGAACTACATGTAGATTCAGAATGTAGAGTATCTTGAGGGAATCCCTAGCCTAAAAATTAACACCACCAGGAAGTCTAGATCAAGCCAAGCTTAGGAACGACCCTCTGGAATATACTATAGAAATAAATGTAAACTGCTTTTCAAGGAATATTCCACATCTCAGGTCTCATGTGAATCCCACAGGAAACAAAACAAAATAACAACTTAGCCTTCTCAGGCCTGATATGCCTCCCTACCTTCAGACACACATTCACAAAAAAGCTAACTGTAATGAGCTCACATAAAAGAAAAAAAAAAGAAGAAAAAGAAAAAGAAAAAAGAAAAAGAGTGAGGTGCCTGGGTGGCTCAGTCAGTTAAGCATCTGACTCTTGATCTTGGCTCAGGTAATGATCTCACAGTTTGTGGGTTCGAGCCCTGTGTCGGGCTCTCGCTGACAGTGCTGAGCTTGCTTGAGATTTACTCTCTCCCTCTATCTCTGCCCCTCCCTTGCTTGTGTTCTTTCCTGTCCCTCAAAATAAATAAACCCTAAAAAAAAAAACAAAAAATAAAGAAAACAGGAAAAAATGGGATCCATTAACTCTAAAAAGAGTGTGTGTCAGGCAAAATAAAATAGAAGGATCGGCACCCACCTCAAGAACTTGAGATGATGGAGCAACCCAGAAAGATCATAAATAATATATATTTTTAAATGATCAGAGATATTAAAAAAAGAAATACAAACTATAATGAAAATCAAACCTGTTGTAAGAAAAATAGCAAAAAGATTTGGAAAAGTACCTATTGAAATGTCTAGAAATAGCATATGTAGTCACTGAAATTAAGAACTTAGTTTATACCTTGAATAACTTAGTTTAGTTAGGCTGAAGTTGATTATAAAATAATAGTGTATACCAGTAAGCATAAGTCTAAGGATAGACACATATTCCGTGTAAACTTACACACTGGGAACAAGGCCATGTTTCCCCAAGGCTTTCTACCTTATGACCACAGGGATCCAGAGGAGATCCAAGCTAAGCAGAGCACATTTCTCAGATGTTCTCAACCTCATCAATTATCTTTAAGATCAAGTCGTATTTTCTTTAAGCAATCCTGTCAGTCAGATCAGCACTTAGCACCATGCACTGGGATTAAAATCAGGCTTCCTCAATTTAGGCAGCATAAATCAAAGGAGAAACTTCTAAAAGATCTGCAGTAGCTCTAACAGAGATCAAGAGTGGACCTTGCATTCAGGACCAAGACCACTCTTCCTAATACCATTTACTCCCGTCACCAGGGACCAAAAGAGAGCAATGCATTCAGAATAAAATCTAACTTTCCCAGATATTTTTAACCTAGGATGAACATGGGCCCTTTTGCCTGAAACAGTCTCAGTTTGGACTTGTTATACAAGGAATTATAAACAGTAGCTTCTCCAGTCCCCAAAGTATCCAGAATGGTCAATATATTATTTGATTACCTGACATAAACCTCATCAATACATCCTTTGAGTAAATTTGTTTTTTCCCTAAAAGGCAATAGGAGTGATTCCCAGTTTACACCTTATCAACTAGACTTTACCCCATGTAGGGATCAGAATATTTCCTATTTTGTCCCCCTCTTCAACTGCTCAAATTGTAGAACCCATCCGTAATATCCTCTAGAATTCACAAACAATTATTATCAAAATTCTGTATGTCCTTCACTACTTCTCTGAAACTCTCTGAAATGAATCTCTCTGAAAACAGCATTCCCTCAAGTGATAGTTACTTTACTTTTCCACTGGACTTCCTAATAGAAATCTTGAACTAACACACCCACCCAAAGGTGCATTTCTGATCTTACTCTCAAATCTATCCTACAGTCTTCGAATGCCCAGTCCAAAACTTTGTAGTTACCTTTTTTCAATTATTTTTTCAATTTTTTTTAACGTTTTATTTATTTTTGAGACAGAGACAGAGCATGAACGGGGGAGGGGCAGAGAGAGAGGGAGACACAGAATCGGAAGCAGGCTCCAGGCTCCCAGCCATCAGCCCAGAGCCCGACGCGGGGCTCGAACACACAGACCGCGAGATGGTGACCTGAGCCGCAGTCGGCCGCTCAACCGACTGAGCCACCCAGGCGCCCCCTCAATTTTTCTTATAGTACCTCCAATCTGTCAACAAATTATGTTGGCACTACCTTCAAAACATATCCAGAATATAACATTTCTTGCATTTTCACTATTACCACTCTGGTACAAGCTATAATGTTTTCCTCACTTTTCTGCATATCTCTCTAACAGGTCTTCTTTCTTTCACCATTGCCTCACTTAGTATACTCCCTACTCAATAGGCAGTGGGATCCTGCTATACATCAAATCACGTCACTTCTCAACCCCTAAACCTTAAATAGCTCCTCATTTCATTCAGAATAATATCTAACTTTGTTAACAATCCCACATAATGCCTCCGCTTATTCTCTGACCTACCTTCCCCTTCTGCTTTTTGATTCAACTATGGACACATGGACACACCTCCTTAAACTCTTTAAATGGCCATTACTTCTACTTGTAGTTCTCTGCTTAGGATACTCACATAATCAACTCCCTACTTACCTTAAGTTTCAGTCAATTGTTTCTTACCCAATGAAACTTACCCTGAAGACACCATTTAAAAATATCACTTCAGGAAATGGGCAAAAGACATGAACAGACACTTCTCCAAAGAAGATATCCAGATTGGCCAACCAACACATGAAAAATTGCTCAACATCCCTCATCATCAGGGAAATACAAATCAAAACCACAATGAGATACCACCTTACACCTGTCAGAATGGCTAACATTAACAACTCAGGAAACAACAGATGTTGCCAAGGATATGGAGAAAGAGGATCTCTTTTGCACTGCTAGTGGGAATGCAAACTGGTGCAGCCACTCTGGAAAACAGTATGGAGGTTCCTCAAAAAATTAAAAATAGAACTACCCTATGACCCAGCAATTGCACTACGAAGCATTTATCCAAGGGACAAAGGGATGCTGTTTTAAAGGGACACATGCACCCCAATGTTTATAGCAGCACTATCAACAATAGCCAAAGTATGGAAAGAGCCCAAATGTCCATCAATGGATGAATGGATAAAGAAGATGTGGTATATATATATATGCAATGGGGGATTACTTGGCAATCACAAAGAATGAAATCTTGCAACTACGTGGATGGAACTGGAGGGTATTATGCTAAGCAAAATTAGTCAGAGAAAGACAAATATCATATTACTTCACTCATATGAGGACTTAAGAGACCCTTAAATATGGAGAACAAACAGAGGGTTGCTGGAGGGGTTATGGGAGGGGGGATGGGCCTAAGGGGTAAGGGGCATTAAGGAATCTACTCCTGAAATCATTGTTGCACTATATGCTAACTAACTTGGATGTAAATTTAAAAAATAAATAAATAAAAATAAATTAAATTTAAATTAAAATATCACCTCAGGGATACTCTCAGTCTCTCATATCCTACATGGTATTTTTCTTTTACATTACTTGTGGTGATTATCCCAATTATATAGCCATGTCCTACTCCCTACAACCTATGAGTATTGCCTTATGTGACAAAAGGAACTTTGCAGATATGGTTAAATTAAGGATCTTGAGATGGGGCTACTATCTTGGATTGTTGATATGGATCAGGCCCTAAATGCAATCACATGCATATAAGATGGAGATAGAGGAGTATTTGAATATAGAAGAGAAGATGTGATGATAACAGAGGTTGGAGTGACATGAGAAAGGGATCATGAACTAAAGAATCTCAGGTGACCCCCAGCAGCTAGAAAAGGCAAGGAAACAGATTCTCCCCTAGAGTTCTGCTGACACCTTGCCTTTATCCCTTCAGATATCTGTCCTCCAGAACTATACAAGAGTAAATCTGTATTGTTTCAAGCCACCAAATTTGTAGTAAATTGTTATAGTGACCATAAGAAACTAATACACACCTAACATATAATTTACTTACTGTTTCTCCTAGTGTTGCCTCCTTTTCTCCACTAGAATGTTCCAAGAAAGTGTTTTGTTCACTAGGTAGCCCTATTTGTAAGAAAGTGCTTGACATAGAGGAGCTGGTCAATACATGTGGATGGAATTTGTTAAAATCCTCATGATTAAAACTATGAAACACCCATAGTTTTAACTTATCTTGTAAATAGAATGCTCAACCATATATTTCTAAAATGTCACGTCTGTTGTTTCATTGTGTATATTTTTTCAGGACCACTTACATAGCCAGTCACTTTAAGTCTAGTTACTTTGCAAATCAAGCTAAAGACTTAAAATTTTTAACACATCTAGATTTATAATTTTGTCTCAACTATTTTAAATTTAAGTGATGTGTTTCTTTCAGTTGCTATCATCATTTAATTTTTCTATTTCTCAATTATTTCATTAAAATAATTTTCTATGTTCCAGTGCAATGTATTAAAGGAATATGGCTCTAGTTGAAACCAGGCAGGAGCACTTGAATTCATCCAGCTACTGCCTCATGATATCCACTAGACTCTTAATTTTGATCTCAAGGCATATAAGAGAACTGTAAAACACTATGTAAGAACTTTCAAATTCCTTGCCACAAAATATTACTGATGCTTGTATATTTTTTTCTATAAATATGATAATGCTGTTTAAAATGAAGCCTTGGACAAAGAAGATGGTAGGAGAATACTGAGCTCACCTTGTTCCACAGACACATGGAGGCAACAACTACATGTATTATAATTAACTCTGAAGACAATCTGAAGAACAGATCTTCCACAGCCTATAGAAGAGCCAACAGAAAAGGCCATATTGAAAATGGAAGGAGAGGGTGGATCTAAAACCCCTGGCATGACTAACCACAAACAGGAAGCACATCACAAGTATGGAGGAGCAAGAGGGTCAGACCCTACAATGTGCATCCTTGGCTTGGGGGATCTGCACAGGGAAGATTAGTCCCCATCTGGCTAAAATCAGTGGGGCTTAACTCCAGGAGAGCCAGAGAGCTATAATAACCCAAGTCTCCACCCTTAAAGAACTAGCATACTAATTAACTTGGCCAATACATAGCACAGAGACAGAAGTGTGAAGAGAGCTTGGGGTACCTAAAGAAGATTTACTTGGGGTGCCTGGGTGGCTCAGTCGGTTGAGCATCTGAGTTTTCCTTAGGTCATGATCTTGCGGTTTGAGGGTTTGAGCCCCATGTCAGACTCAGCCTCCAAGCCTGGAGCCTGCTTGGGATTCTGTGTCTCCCTCTTTCTCTGCCCCTCTCCTGCTTATGCTCTGTCTCTGCTTCTCTCTTTCTCTCTAAAAAATAAAAAGAAAGAAAGAAAGAAAGAAAGAAAGAAAGAAAGAAAGAAAGAAGATATTTAATTTTAAATAAATAAAGAAGAGATACTAATTTTAGTATGGGTGCTGGCAGGGCAATAGTCTGTAGGATATTTATCTAGGAACAGATGGGTTCATGGGTACCGTTTTTCTTGCTCTCCTCCAGCCTAGATAGCTGGATACTTGACTCCGTTCTAACACTCTCCATCTACCTTGCTAGCACCATGTGCTTCACCCTAGCATTCTGCTATTGTCCCACCTCTCACAACCCAACTGCCTCAGCAGACACCCTTACAAAGTGACTCCTGCCCCGGGGAGAGGGAAGATAACCTCACACACAAGCATGTTCACAGTGCCTGTAGCAATGCCTAGCAGCTGACTGCACAGAAAGCAAGCTCTGCCCTTCAGTGTGCCCATAGCTGTTGCAGCAGTTAGTTGGAGACAATAAGACTGAGGGCAAGGACCACCCACCTATGGCAACTGCAGCCATGCCTCTCAAGAGTGCAGGGAGCAAACCCTGTTCAGTGTACCCACAGCAGGTGAAGCAAGTCATAGCAACCAGCTGGGCTGAGGCTATCCCCACCCACCAGCATGCTCACAGCAATTATGGCTCAGGCACACAGGAAAGCTCATACAGCCCACACAGAGGATACCCCTGGAGTGCCGGGTTCTGGTAATGAGGAGGAAGTATGTTACAGTGCACTACATGGCATTTTCTACACAAGGCCACTACTTTCAAAATCAGATCTAGTTCACTGAAACAAACATAGTGTTAGGAAAAAAAAAAAAGGAAAGTGGAGTATGTCTCAAATGAAAGAACAAGACAGAATCACAGGAAATGAGCTAAAAACAAACAAACAAACAAACAAACAAACAAACAAACAAACAAAAACAGATATAAGCAATGTACCTGATAGAGTTCAAAGTAATGGTCATAAAGATTATCACCAGACTTGAGAGAAAAGTAAATGAGAACTTTAAAGTTCAGTGAGAAGTTTAGCAAGGGGATAGAAAATGTAAAAAAAGAGCCAGTCAGAGCTGAAGAATACAATGACTGAAATGGAAAATACACTAGAGGGAATGAACAGCAGATTAGAAGATAAAGAAGAATGAATCATTGGTCTGAAAGACAATATAATTGAAAGAAACTAAGCTAAACATTAAAAAAAAGAAAAAGTAAGAAAAATAAATAAGAATAGGTTAAGGGACCTCTATGACATCATCAATCATAATACCATTTGCAATATAGGGATTCCAGAAGGAGAAGACAGAAAGAAGGGGGCAAAAAAACTTATTTGAGGAAATAACAGCTAAAGCTTTGTTAATCTGAGGAAGAAAACAGACATCCACGTCCATGAAACACAGAGTGGCCCAAACAAAATGAACTCAAGGAGATCTACACCAAGACACATAATAACTAAAATGGGAAAAATTAAATATAAAGAGAAAAATTTAAGAGCAGTAAGGGAAAGTTAAAAAATTACATTCAAGGGAAAACCCACAAGGCTATCAGCTGAGTTTTCAGCAGAAACTTTATGGGCCAGAAGAGAGTGGCAGGATAAAATCAAAGTGCTGAACAGGAAAAACCTACAACCAAGAATGCTCTACCTGGCAACGTTATCATTCAGAATTGAAGGAGTGATAAAGACTTTCTCAGATTAAAAGAATGCTAAAGGAGTTCATAAGCACTAAAACAGCCTTAAAAGAAATGTTAAAGGAAATTCTTTAAGTGGAGAGAAAATACCATAACTAGAAGCAATAGCATTATGAAAGGAAAAAATTCACAAGTAAAAGCAAACATATAGTAAAGATGGTAGATTAATCAATTTTAAGGCCGGTACAAGTGATAAAATACAGAAGTAGTAAAATCAACTATATATAAAAAAATTAGTCACGGATACACAAAATGAAAAGATGAAAATATGATATCATATACATAAAACATGGAAGGGGGAGTAAAAATTTAGTACTTTTAGAACGTTTGAAATTAAGTAACCATGTACTTAACAGACTGCTATATACATAGCATGTTATATATGAACCCCAGATCATAACTCAAAAACGTGTAATAGATACACAAAAAAATATAGAGAAAGATATCCAAGCACAATACTAAAGAAAGCCATTAAAACACAAGGAAAGAGAGCAAGTGAAGAAAGGAAGAAAGAAGAACTAAAAAAACCTATAAGAAAACAACAAAATGAAAAAGTACATACCTATCAATAATTACTTTAAATGTAAATGGACTAAATACTCCAATCAAAAGTCATAGGGTGGCTGAATGGATTAAAAAATAAGACTCCTCTATATGCTGCCTACAAAGAACTCACTTCAGACCCAAAGACATATACATTCTGAAAGTAAAGGGAGAGATAATCATATACCATGTTCATGAGAGAGAGAGAGAGAGAGAGAGAGAGAGAGAGAAAGAGAGAGAAAGCTGGTTTAGCAATACTTATAGTAGACAAAATAGACCTTAAAACAAAGACAAAGTGAGAAACAAAGAAAGGCACTACATAACAATATAGGGATCAATCCAACAAGAGTATATGGCAATTGTAAATATCTATTCACCCAACGTTGAACACCTAAATATATAAAGCAAATATTAATAAATGGAGAAATTGATGACAATACAGTAATAGTACAGGACTTTAGCATCCCACTTACATTAACGGATAGATCATCCAGACAGAAAATCAATAAGAAAAAAGTTTTTTGGGGGCATCTAGGTGGTTCAGTCAGTTAAGTGTCCAGCTCAGGTCGTGATCTCACAGCTGTAAGATCAATCCCCTCATTGAGCTCTAAGCTGAGTGTGGAGTCTGCTTAAGATTCTCTCTCTCTCTGCTGTTCTTTCCCTTCTCTCTCTCTCTCAAACAATAAAAATAAATAAGTAAATAAATTTAAAAAGTGGATTTAAATGACACATTAGACCAGATGGATTTATCAGATATATATAGAACATTCCATCTAAAAGCAGCAGAATATATATTCTTTTCAAGTGCTCATGGAACTTTAGCCAGGATAGATCATATGTTAGGCCACAAAACAAGTCTCAATAAATTAAAGAAGATTGAAATCATGCTGAGCACATCTTCTGACCACAAGTAGAAATCAATTACAATCACAAACTGGGAAAAACAAAACACAAAGAGGCTAAACAACGTGTTACTGAACAACAAATGGGTCAATAAAGAAAACAAAGAGAAAATAAAAATATATACCTAGGGACAAATGAAAATGGAAACAAAATCATCCAAAATCTTTGGGATGCAACAAAAGCTCTTTTAAGAAGGAAATTTATAGCAATACAACCCTACCTCAAGAAATAAGGAAAATCTCAAATAAGCAACTTGCTCTTACACCTAAAGGAATTAGGGAAAAAAATAGGGTTAGTAGAGGGAAGGATAGAATAAAAATTAGAGTATAAATAAATGAAATAAAGACTAAAAAACTAAAGAGAAAATATCAGTGAAACCAAGAACTTATCCTTTAAAAAAAAAAGATAAATCCAATTGATAAACCTTTAGCCAGACTCACCAGGAAGAGGAGAGAGAGAGAGAGAGAGAGAGAGAGAGAGAGAGAGAGAGAGAGAAAGGATTTAAATAAATAAAATCAGAAATGGAAAGGAGAAATAATAGCTGACACCACAGAAGTAGAAAGGATTATGAGACTACTATGAAAAATTATATGAAAAATGATAACAAATTGAACAACATAGATAAATGGATAAATTCCTAGACACGTACATTCCTCCAAAACTGAACTGGGAATAAATAGAAAATTTGTACAGAGCAATTACTGGTAACAAAATTGAATTGGTTACCAAAAATGTCTCAATAAACAAAAGTCCAAGACCAGATGGATTCACAGGTGAATTCTACCAAATATTTAAGGAAAAGTTAATATCCATTCTTCCCAAACTATTCCAAAATATATAAGAAGGAAACTTCCAATTTATTCTATGAGGCATGCATTACCCTGATACTAAAACCAGAGAAAGATACTACAAAAAAGAAAACTAAAAGCCAATATACTTGATTAACATAGATGAAAGAAATCCTCAAAAAATATTAGCAAACCACATTTCAACAATATATTAAAAAGGATCATTGACCACCATCAAGTGGGATTTATTCCAGGAATGCACGGTGGTTCATTATTAGCAAATCAATGTAACCATCTCATTAAAAGAATAAAGATAAAAACCGTATGATCATCTCAATAGAAGCAGAAAAACCATTGGACAAAATACATTTGTTCATGATAAAAAAAAAAACCCTCAACAAAGTGGGTTTAGAGAGAATATACATCAGCATAATAAAGGCCATATATGACAAACCCAAATCTAATATCATACTCGATAGTAAAAAAACTGAAAGCTTTTCCTCTAAGATCAGAAATAAGACAAGGGTGTCTTCTCTCACCACTTTTATTCAAGATAGTACTGGAAGTACTAGCCACAGCAATCAGACAAGAAAAAAAAAGACATTCAAACTGATAAGAAAGAAGTAAAACTTTTACAATTTGCAGATGACATGACATTATAAAGACTCCACCAAAAGCACTATTAGAAGTAATAAATGGATTCTGTAAAATCAATATACAGAAATCTGTTGCATCTTGACATACCTAATAATGAAGTAGTAGAAAAAGAAGTTAAGAAAAAATCTCATTTATAATTGCACCAAAAAGAATAAAATATCTAGGAATAAACTTAACCAAGGAGGTAAAGAATCTATGCTCTGAAAACTATGGAACACTGATGAAAGAAATTGAAGGCACAAACAAATGGAAAGATATTCCATGCTTATGAATTAGAAGAATTAATATTGTTAAGATGTCCATACTTTCCAGAACAATCTACAGGTTCAATGTAATCCCTATCAAAATACCAATAGCACTTTTCACAGAAGTAGAACAAATAATATCTAAATCTATATGGAACCACAAAAGAACCTGAATATCTAAAGGAAACTTGAGAAAAGGGAACAAAGCTAGAGATATCACAATCCTAGATTTCAATAGATAATGCAAAACTATAGTAATTAATACAGTATGGAACTAGCACAAATACAGGAATATAGATCAGTAGAACAGGATAGAAAACCCCTAAATAAATCCATAAATAAGTAATAAGTCTGTAAGTAGGTAGTAAGTAAGTAAGTAAATAAATAAATAAATAAACCCATGCTTATATGGTCAATTAATCTATGACAAAGGAGAACAGAAAATACAATGGGGAAAAGACAGTCTTTTCAATAAATGGCATTGGAAAAACTAGAAAGCTACATGCAAAAGAATGAATCTGGATCACTTTCTTACACCATACACAAAATAAACTCAAAACAAATTAAAGACCTAAATGTGAGACACACAACCATAAAACTCCTAAAAGAAAACATAGGCAGTAATCTCTTGGACATTCGCTTTAGCAATGTATTTATGGATATGCCTCTTCAGGCAAGGAAATCAAAAGCAAAAATAAACTACTGGGACTACACTGAAATAAAAACTTTTGCACACCAAAGAAACCATCAACAAAACAAAAAGACAACCTACTGAATGGGAAGTCATATATCCAATAAGGAGTTAATATCCAAAATATACAAAGAACATATACAACTCCACACCAGAACAAAAAATCAATGCAATAAAAACATGGGCAGAGGATCGGAAGAGATAGTTTTCCAAAGAAGACATTCAGATGGCCAACAGACACATGAAAAGATGCTCAATATCACTGATCATCAGGGAAATGCAATCAAAACTACAGGGAGATATTGCCTCACATTAGTCAGAATGGCTAGTATCAAAAAAGACATGAAATAACAAGTGCTGAGGATGTGGACAGAAGGGAACCCTTGTGCACACTATTGGTGGGAATGTAAATTGGTGCAATCACTTGTTGAGAACAGTATGGAATTTCCCCCCCAAAATTAAAAATAGGAATACCATATGATCTATGCATTCCACTATCAGGTATTTACCCAAAGAAAACAAAAACATTACTTTGAAAAGATATATGCACCCTTATGTTTATTGAAGCATTGTTTATAATAGCCAAGAGATGGAAGCAACCCTAAGTGTCCACTGATAGATACATAGATAAAGAAATAAGATCTATCTATATCTATATAGATATATAGATATATATTATGGAATATTACTCAGCCTTATAAAAAGAGTAATATCTTGTCATCTGCAGCAATGTGGTTGAACTGAGAGTATATTACACTAAATCAAATAAATCAGATATAGAAAGAAAAATACCATATGATTCCACTTATGAATGAAATCTAAAAAAACAAAAACAAAACAAATAAATAAAACAGAAACAGACTCATAACGAACAAACTGGTTGTTGCTAGAGGGAAGGGGCTTGGGGGATGGGCAACATAGTTGAAGAAGATTAAGAGGTACAAACTTCCAGTTGTAAAATAAATAAGTCACAGGGATGAAAAGTACAGCACAGGGCATATAGTCAATAATATAATAACGATGTATGATGATAGATGGTGACCACACTTAACAGGGTGAACATTAGGTAATGTAGATTTTTCGAATCTCTATGTAGTACACCTGAAACTAATGTAATATTGTATGTCAACTATACTTCAATAATAATAATAAATGAATCTTTGGAATAGAGGGACATTATGAATAGTGCCTACATTTTAGAATACCATCATGTGATGTTAATTAAATTGAAATTCAAATATGTATAACCAAAGACCACATATATTTTGAAAAATATTCTTTCTTTAGTGTCCCTAATAATTTGCCCATTAATATTTGGCAGAAGCAATATAATACATAGCCATACCACTGAAGTTTAGTAGAGATCTTCAGACTAATTAATTTTATAGTTTCAACTACATTTTTTCTTATGTCTTTATTTTTCATATTTAAATGGAAATAAATTGTTATTTGGAATCGAAAGTCCAAACTGTTTATGTGAATTCTTTGATGTCTTTCACATTGACTTCATCTCCTCTGCTAATTAAGCAGAATTTATTTTTGTTATTTTCCAAGACTCGCTAATTCGGCTTTTGACCCAAATGTCCTTTCTTCAAACCTGCTACCAAATGTCTTGACTGAAATCATTTGATATTATTTCCTGTATCTTTCACTTCCTATTTTGAAGAAAATATATTTAATGAAGAATATTTTAACAACATTGCAACATAGATGATACTACCATAGGTTGTTTCCATTTTACGTTGGAAAGAACACATTTTGAGAATGTGCCATCCTGATTCTAATTCCAGCTTCACTTCTCATTAGTTATTTAGCCTCAAAAAAATGTCTAAACTTCTCTAATATCTAATTTTAAAATCTTCTTCACAAACAATTAGCTTTCTGATACCATGAGTTATATACCTGTTTTATTAAATTAGTGCCATAGGTCTCTTCTTCCAACAAATACACAGACATCTTTGTATTCCACATTTGTGTCTGGATATTTTATTTGGGAAGTAATGGCAAGGAACAGAAAGGAACTGGGGACAAGGACATAAAAAGGAGGTTCATTGTAGATTTGGTCACTGCTGTGGACTATTGAGGTTCAGTAATACCAAGAGATTCTAATAAGCTACAAACTATGTTTTTCAGAATTGTTTACTCCACGTGGAATTTGTATCCACTAGCTCTGAAGTCCCATTGGTCAAAGGTCATTCCATCAAATAAGGTAACTTCCCCACATTTCCAGATTGCATCTGCATGAATGGGAGGTATCCAAGGCTGTTGAAATGTAAGTAGTTGTCAGATTCCAACATCTAGGTCTTTGTTGCCATTAAAATGATTAGAGTTCATTTGGGCCCAGCAGATGTTGGGTAAGGCACAAGAGGAATCTATTATTACAGGAATAATCTAGGGATTATTATACCCCTATTATTATTGTTCTAGATATTCTACAGGGAATATCTAGAACCTGGTACAGATTTAGGCATCTAATAGCCCTAGTACATTTTTAATGATGAATGAATAAAACCTACAATATAGTTATGGTGAGGTTAATTGAGAATGTCAATATTAGCTCTAAAATACCCTACAAGTATACAGTTTTGTTGAGTTTGAATACTCAAGCTACAAAGGAAGTACTTATTTTCTACTTTGTAAGTGGATTTTTTAAAAATATCAAGCCTTATTATACCTGATGACAAAAAAACCCTAATTTACCATTATGAAATCAGTTTTGGTGCAGGGTGGGTGGATCTGAGGCCATCCTCTCTCTTACCAGAGTCCATGGAGTTTATAGTTCTGAAGATGTAAGGCATACTTGTTCAATTTGGTATTTATATTTGTTGCTGCTGTATGTCGTTCACCCTCATTATATCCTCGATCCTCTCAATAGCTTCTTTTTCTTAACTAAAGCCTGAACCTTTGTTGGAGATATTTGAAAATTTGTGTTTTTTTCCCCACGGCATTCTGGGATGGAAAAGATGTGGAAAAATCGCCTCCCACTCGCATCTACTTTCAACATCCCAATCAATGGAATATCCTGCTATACCGCAGAACCTCATTCTACTTCTGCAAAGCCCCCAGAGTCTACTTCTTTTACTTTTTCTCTAAACTATTCCTCTCTCCTTAGAGAGAGTGTCTTCACCTATTCTGGATTTGAGAAAGAAAGGTTTGTAAGGTAGATGTGGGGGGGGGGGGTCATCGGCTCCACAAGTACAGTTTTTCTAGGAAAAATTGTGACTTCAACGCTTAGGCTGAGAGATAAGATCAACATAAGCAAAGACATTCCAGGATGCCCAAAGTGTGAAAACTCCTGTCATTGCTTTAACATTTTATCCCACTATACGTGATTATATATTATTACTTGCATTTTCAATGCTGAATAAAAAGTGTGACATATGTAAGACTTTGTGAGACTATTTACTGAACAACTGGAAGATTGTCTGTGACATAGAACACCTGCTCACAAGTATTTTGAAGCAGAGGCATTTAATGTGATGTAATTAAAACTACTTTATAGTCTCATTAATTTCTATCAATACACACACATGGGCAAATATTCTCAAGATGTCTATTTGCTGTTATGTACATAAGATTATAAATTAATAGAAGGTTTCCATAACATCTTTGGTAGTTCCACTAGGCTCCAATTATTCCAATTTACAGATTAGTTCATAATATAAGACATATGGGGGAAGAGAGTTAATATTATCTTCATAATAGACCATCCAGCATAACTCTTAATACCTCTTTTTAAAATTATTTCAAAGTTGAGCTAAAAATGTTAAAGAATCTTACAAAAAAAGTTTCAACACTACTATTTGTGATGATGGTGGTTGGTAGAATAACTTTCATTCCCTTTATGCTCTTCTGTATTTTCTAATATTATTTGTCTTTCTCTCTTTTTTGCTTTGAACATTTGTTACTTTCAGTTTTTACTTCTGGCCCTTCAACTCTTTCTCCTTGTGTCTGGCTCCTTTCTATTTCTATTTTCCATTTGCCACAACTTTAATAAGCTTCTGTGCCATCCACCTGCCTGAAATGCTATTCTTTGCAGTCTGCAGCCCACATTGCCCTCTCATGGCTTATGTTTTTAAAGACAATGTCTGTGCTCATAACATTAAATATGCTGATGAGTCCTGGTACTCAGTGGGTTGACAATCCCCTGCCAACATCAATTGGCAGGCACAATGCTCTCCATCCTCTCAAATGGCTCTGCTTGCCTCCCCATGCCGACTGAAACTGTCATTTTCACCAAGCCCCCATTGTTGCAAATTAGCTGTTGCTGGCAAAAGTTCATGGTCTGTTTCCAGGCATTAATTTATGATCTGTGCATCCATTCTCTCCATTCAGACCAGCAAAGCACAGAAACTGTTCTGAGTTTGAGTCATAACTTATCTAGGCAACTTGATTGAAGAAACAAATCTATGTTGGTTTTTAGCAACTTCTGCTATCTTGTGGTTTATCCTCACAATAAAAGGTAAGTATATCTTGGTTTCTCTTCTGAAGTACACCCATTTTATTCATTGCATTGCATGGGTTTATACACAGAGAGGAGAGGAAGCACTTTTTTTTTCTGTATCTAGCTTTATCCTTATAGTAATACTGAATGACTGACGAAAGCATTAATAAGAGAAAGAGTGGTGGATGAGCTGAAGAGCTCAACATGTCTTCTGTCTCACCTATTATTTTGTTAATTATTTAGAAACCTGAAAAAGAAAACTCAACTATTGTAATGGAAAACTAACTGAATCTAATAGCAGTGATTTTCACTCTAGTGGCTTATTTTTCCTTACTTCTTAGGAAGTGCCTTAAAATATTACTACTTGCTGAAGCGGTTAGTTTAAGACAACATTTATTTATCACACTATAAAAATAATGAGACAAACATATAAGCTTTTCCTCCTTATATCCCCAGTCCCTCTCAGAGTCCCTGTGGGCACACAGCAGATGTTCAATAAACACTGTGTTGATACAAACTCTGGGAAGATACAACTATTCAACAAAGAAACTGTATCAGAATTTCTTCCAAATTATCAATACTTTTCATAAAAAAATAAAAAAATATTTCGCAGAACCTTTGAGGACAGAATAGCATTTAATGTTAAAATAAAACGGACTCTCTGTGAATACTCAGTTTCTCTTTGTCTCTCTCTCCTGCACACATACATATACATACTCATACATATGTACACAAATACACTTTGAAATTCTAGATAAATATTTAGATTTTCTTTTCCACTCACTCACTTATTATACAGGTATGTATTGAACCAGGGAGCATCTTAAGGAATTTATATATAGACATGAATAAGATGGGCAAGGCCCCTGCCCTCATGGAGTTTACATTCTGATGGAGAGCTTTAAGAAGACCTTGGTGTTGGGGTGGGAAATAAAAATATCACGTTGAAAGTCATGGGATGGTTCAAAGCCTTCCACATCATTGATACTGCTTCATCTTGGACAAGTAGAGATTGCTACTAGCTAATGCTTTAGCTGTCACACTTTGTATGCTAGAATTAGATTACCCCACATAGCTCTAAATCATTTAATTTATGCTATTCAAATAAACGAAGTGTGAGAGTAACATTACTTTCAAGTTGCTGAATGTTGTCTACGCATGTTATACAAAGTAAGAAAATATAGTCTCCATTAATCAAATAGCGTGGCCTTTCCCCTGGCTGGCTGTGCACAAGCCATGCATGCTTGGTGTTCTTGCAAAAGACGTGAACCAGCAGGAGTTCGTCAGAGCTCTGGAAGCCTCCCTCAAAAAGTCTGGGAAGCTGATAGTCCCCAAATGGGCGAACACTGTCAAGCTGGCCAAGCTCAAAGAGGCTGCTACCTACAATGAGAACTAGTTCTACACACGAGCCACTTCCGCAGCATGACACCTGTCTTCTGAGGCAGTGCTGTGGTCGGCTCAATGACCAAGATCTAGGTGGATGTCAGAGAAACGGGGTTGTACCTAGCCATTTCAGCAGAGGCTCCAAGAGTGTGGCCCACAGGGTCCTCCATGCCCCAGAGGGGCTGGAAATGGTGGAAAAGGACCAAGATGGGGGCCGCAAAGTGACACCTCAGGGACAGAGAGATCTGAACAGAATCGCCAGACTGGTGGTAATGCCAACAAGAAGCATTAGAACAAATAGTGGGCTAATGCATTGCCTCGTTCATAATAAAACAAAATATGAAACAAAATAAATAAAGTAAAATAGCTTGGTAAAGGTGAAAATTAATGTATTTTTCAGGTTGGCAAATGCCTTCTAAATAATGGAATGATGAATTTACAAGCAGGATAAATCTGTAATCCTATTCACTCTGCCTCATATGTATTCAAACAAATGTTTAAAATAAACACCTGTCCAACATGTGGTTACTTGTAAGAACCGTGATTTTTTTTTCCCCTAAAGTTCTTTAGCAAATTTCTTTTCATACAAAGCCTGTCTTGTGGCTTTGCATAATAATCAAAGCAAACAAAAATATTACTCTGTAGGCATATGCCAAGTGATGAGAAACAGCCTCCTCTACTCCCCAGCTAGGATAAAAATATTCACCTTTTTGCAGGTGTAAAGTAGCATTGCCAACTTTAAATGAAGCTCATTTGAAGGTTGGGTTATATATAAACCATTAGTATAATAGAGCAATTAACACTACTCCCGGGGTAGAGGAATAAATTGCTGATATAAGACTTTGTAAATGCTTTTACTAAGTACAGAGTCATATGATGTATATTATATAAACATACTTCAATCTATATGAGAGTGTATGAATGAGTGGAAACACACACATATATGCCATTTGGCAGAGTTCTGCTAATTCTCATATGATGATACATGAGTCAGTAGAAAAACAAACATCTGCTGTAGTTTATTTCCTTTTGTGAATGATTAAAGTGGCCCACCTTTTGAAAGTGAGTTTATACTTGGCCTTATTTGTCTGGCCCGCTCACAATGCAAGCATTTTTTAGCTCAGTGTTTTGAGAAAATGGTAAAGGCAAATTGATATGGTGGAGTAGGGCACCAATGGTTCTTATCATCAAGGGTGATGGTCTTGTTTATAGGGAGAGCAAAAAGCATGTCTATCAGAAGGCATCTGAATGAAACAACAAATTCCAGTTCCCAATTCTTGCTTTGGGATTCTGCACCTATTACAGAGAAAGCATGTGGCAATGGACAAAGTATACCTAGTTTCTCTAATATAAAATCTAGAAGGAATGTTCTGTTTAATAGACAGCCTCTTACAGTAGAAAAATAAGAATCATCATGTCTGCTTGTTGCAATGGGCCTCTATATATAATGAACATGTCATAGGTAAAAAGGGGATTAGAAGACTGAGGGTCTGAACAAGCTTCTGAAAGTCAACTTAGAGATATGGAGTAGCTGTCTCCAAATGAAAGAAAGGAAACACTTTCAAAAATCAGTGAACCTAATTAAAGGATCTCTCCTCATAGAGATGATTAATAGAAATAAAAGCAACAATAATCTTAGAAGTGAATTCACTGGATAGAGTTCACCAATATTGCAAGGATACCCTCTAAGTGCACAATATGTATGAAAGATCAACTTGAGTGAAACAATATGCCCCCTGATGACCAGTCAGGGATTGAGAGCCATTAAAATATGCACATTAAAATAAAAGTGAGTTTAGTATTACCCCAAGCTAGTAAAATTGTTCATTTTCTTTACATATCTATATGAATTACATAAAAAGAAAAAAAAATCATCTTGTAACCCAAAAGCACTAACCCTTTTCTAAACTACCCCTGTTTACAAAATATTTGTGTTACTAATTTTTTTAATGTTTTTACTTATTTTTGAGACAGAGAGAGACAGAGCATGAGCAGGGGAAGGGCAGAGAGAGAGGAAGAAATAGAATCCGAAGCAGGCTCCAGGCTCTGAGCGGTCAGTACAAAGCCCAACGTGGGACTCAAACTCACAAACCCTGAGATCATGACCTGAGCTGAAGTCAAACGCTTAACCAACTGAGCCACCCAGGTGCCCCTACTAATTTTTTTTTTTTAACATGGACACCTTGTTGTGTTTTCTTAGTATATCATGGTCATTGTTGACAACAAAGGTATTGGGCTTATTTGGAGTCTTTAGAGAAGGGAAAATTTTTGTTGGGTATACGTCCCTAGCTGATGTGCTGTGGCATAGGGAAAAAATAGTTTGATTTATATTGGTAAAATTAAACTGAACCAAATCTCTGTTTCTGTTGGCAAAAGGAAGGGAGTTTGGAATTCTAATGAAAAGAGTCAAAGAATCGAAATGTGCTCAAGAGGAGGACTCAGACTTGCCTCCTAAGAGGACTAAGGAGAAAGTTGACAATGAACAAGATCCTACTTTTGTCATCATCTGTTACCGGTTATTTCTCTTTTCTCAACCTGACATGTTTCTTCTTTTCCTGTGTGTGCCAATAGTAAGATTCTGTTGTTTTACCTATCTATAATCCTCTCTTCTTTTTAGTATTATCATCAAATTTTCCTTTAAGGACACACTATCCTCTATTTCAAGGCTATGTGGCATAGAGGGGACTGAACTCAAAGTCAATTCCAGGGGTCAAATATATGACCTACCTTGGTCAATCACAGTCATAGGGTTTAGTTTAGGAATGGGTCAGTCAACCCAAACCATAAAATTGGTTCCAAGACTCTTCCTGTAATGAGCAGGTATCAGGCCTTCTCTTTCTGCCTAAGTCCTTAATTTAGTATCATATAGGTCAGGAGCTTTGCAAACTATATGGGGATGGGAGGGGCCAAGATGGCAGAACAGCATGGAAGTTTTTTATGTCTCTCATCCCTGAGGTACAGCCAGATCAACACTAAACCAACCTGCACACCTAGAAAACTTATTTGAGGATTAACACAACAATCTGCACAACATGAACCAGAGAACTAAGCAGGTATGGAGAAGTGAACTGGGGGAGAAAGAAGCCAAGGAGGGAAGGGAGCTGTTTTTGCTTGCAGAGAGAGGACAGAGATGGGGTGGGGGTGGAGAGTACAAAAGCAGTTGGAGAGAAAAGAGAGCATGTAAGGGACTGAGCACAACAAGGGAGAAAGGAGAAAGGAAAGAGTTTAAATTCCATTAAGACTGTATAAACAGGGGGAGCACAGAGTCTGAAATTCTGCAGCTGGATACCTGGCAGTACTCTGGTGGGAAAAGCAAATCCCCAGGAGCAGAAAGTGAGGTCCAAGGAGGTCCTTGGGCTACACAGGGAGAGGTGGTTCCCCTGCTGGGAGGACATTTGGTAGAGGCTGTGTGGCCACCCCACAGCCAAAGGTCCCAGCAGACCCTGAAGAACAATCACGTTTGCTGGTGTTGGAACAAGGACATTAAGGGTGAAGCCTGGCTCCAGATGTGTGTTGTGATTGACCATAATCCCTGAACCGCTGCTGCTACATGATCCCATGAACTTTTTCTGGGGTAGGCTGGCACCCAGCCGCAGTCTCTGGGCATCAGCAGTAGCATAGTGCCTTGAAGTCCCTGGGTGTGGCAGGCACCTGGTCATTGCTCACTGAGACCTTCCCCCAGAAGGTCTGAGTGGGTCAAAGTCGCTGTCCCTCAGAAGTGAGGGGTTGGGAAACACAGCCACATCTGGGATCAAACTTAGGAGGGATGTGCCACCTGGCAACCTGACAGCTTGGTCACAGACAGTGTAAAAACGGGGGTAGAAGGAAACTGGAGACAAAGGAAGCATGTGTGATTGCTAGTCGGGGAGAGCACAGAGTTCTGTAACTAGAGACTGGGTAGTTGAGTGATGCCATTTTCACCCCTCCCATGCATGCACATACACACCTACATGCGCCACTACAATCCACCCCAGTAAGTTAAGCAGGGCCATCTAGTGGAGAATGGAGCCATTACACTAAGCACTGCCCAACCCGGCCAACCCTTGCTCTTCAGGAACACCACAAGTCTCTCCACCTGCTTAGTTTAGGAACTATAAAGTGCTTCATAGTTTGACTTCTAGGGGAAACCAATGAAATTTCAATCGTATTTCAGTCTGTTTGCTGGCCCATCTATTCAATTTTTTCTTTTCTTTTCTTTTCTTTTCTTGAATACAGAAAGAGAGAAAAAGTATTTTTATTTTCAATTTTTATTAAAAAATTTTTCTTTAATTTTTTTCTACTATATTTTTTTACTTTTTTTTGTAAATTTTTCAAATTCTATTTTACTTCCATCATTTAATTTTATTCTATCTCATTGTGTTCATTTTTTCAAATTTTCAAACATTTTTCTTTTTCTTTTCTTTTTTTCTTATCTTTCCCTTTTCTAATCTATCAAGCTCCTGCCAACAAACGGACAAAAACACACTTAGGATCTAGCATCCTTTATTTGATTTTTTTGTGTTGTTTTTAATTTATTTTTTTACCTTACTAATTCCTTTTCTTTCTTCAAAATGACTAAATGAAGGAATTCACCCCAACAGAAAGAACAGGAAGAAATGATAGCCAGGCACATAATCAACACAGATTACAACACAAGCAAGATGTCTGAACCAGAATTTAGAATCACGATAATAAGGATACTAGCGGGGGTTGAAAACAGATTCGAATTCATTTCTGTGAGATAAAAGATAGTCAAGATGAAATAAAAAATGCTATAAATGAGTTGTAATCTCAAATGGATGCCATGGTGGCAAGGATGGATGAAACAGAGCTGTGAATTAGCGATATAGAGGAAAAACTTATGGAGAACAATGAAGAACAAAGAAAGAGGGAGACTAAGGCAAAAGAGCACAATTTAAGAATTAGAGAAATCAATGACTCATTAAAAAGGAACAACATCAGAATCATAGTGGTACTAGAAGATGAAGAGAAAGAAATAGGGGTAGAAGGTTTATGTGAGCAAATCATAGCGGAAAACTTTCCTAACTTGGGGAAAGACACAGACATCAAAATCCAGGAAGCACAGAAGACTCCCATTAGATTCAACAAAAACTGACAATCAACAAGGCATATCATAGTCAAATTCACAAAATAGTCAGGCAAGGAGAGAATCATGAAAGCAGCAAGGGAAAAAAAGTCCTTACCAGGGCAGGGCAGACAGATCAGGTTTGCAGCAGACCTATCCACAGAAATTTGGCAGGCCAGAAAGGAATGGCAGGATATATTTAATGTGCTGAATCAAGAAATCTTTATTCAGCAAGGCTGTCATTCAAAATGGAGAGATTAAAAGTCTCCCAGGCAAACAAAAATTAAAGGAGTTCGTGACCACAAAACCAGCCCTGCAAGAAATTTTAAGGGGGACTCTCTAAGGGGACAAAAGACAAAAAAAAAAAAGACCAAAAGCAACAAAGACTAGAAAGGACCAGAGAACACCACCAGACTCTCCAACTCTACAAGCAACATAATGGCAATGAATTCATGTCATTCAGTAGTTACTCTAAATGTCAATGGACTAAATGCTCCAATCAAAAGACAGGGTAACAGAATGGATAAGAAAACAAGATCCATCTAGATGCTGTTTACAGGAGGCCTACTTTAGACCTAAAGCCACCTTCAGATTGAAAGTAAGTGTAGGGAGAACCATCTATCATGCTAATGGTCAACAAAAGAAAGCTAGAGTAGCCATACTTAGATCATTTAGAGTTTAAAGTAAAGACTATAACAAGAGATGAAGAAGAGCATTATATCATAACTAAGGAGTCAATCCACCAAGAATATCTAACAATTGTAAACATTTATGCTCCAAATATGAGAGTACCCACATTCATAAATCAATTAATCACAAACATAAAGAAACTCATTGATAATAATACTATAATAGTGGGGACTTCAATACCCCATTTACAGCAAAGGACAGGTCATCTAAACAGAAAATCAACATGGAAACAATGACTTTGAATGACACACTGACCAGATGGCCTTAACAGATATATTCAGAACATGTTATCCTAAAGCAGCAGAATACACATTCTTCTCCAGTGCACATGGAAGGTTTTCTGGAATAGATTACATACTGGGATATAAATCAGCCTTAAACAAGTACAAAAAGTTTGAGATTGTACTGTGCATATTTTCAGACCACAGTGCTATGAAACTTAAAATCAACTAAAACAACAAATGTGGAAAGATAACAACTACTTGGATACTAAAGAGCATTCTCTTAAAGAATGAATGGACTAACCAAGAAATTAAAGAGGAAACTAAAAAGTACATAGAAGGCAATGAAAATGATAACTCCACAGACCCAAATCTCTGTGATGGAGCAAAGGCTGTCATTAGAGGGAAGTATATAGCAATCCAGGCCTTCCTAAAGAAGAAAGAAAAGTCTCAGATACACAACCTAACCTTACACTTTAAGGAGCTGGAAAAAGAACATCAAATAAAATCCCAAACCAGCAGAAGACAGGAAATAATAAAGATTAGAGCAGAAATTAATGCTATTGAAACCAAAAAAACAGTAGAACAGATCAATGAAACCAGAAGATGTATATTTTAAAGAATTAACAAAATTGCTAAACCACTGGCCAATTTGATCCAAAAGAAAAAGGAAGGGACCCAAGCAAATAAAATCAAGAATGCAAGAGGAGAGATCACAACCAACACAGCAGAAATAAAAACAATAAAAAAAGAATATTATGAGCAATTATACACAAATAAAATGGGCAATATGGAAGAAATGGACAAATTCCTAGAAATATACGTACTACCAAAATTGAAACAGGAATAAATAGTAAATTTGAACAGACCCATAACCAGTAAAATATAATTAGTAATAACAAACCTGCCAAAAAAACAAGAGTCCAGGGCCAGATGCCTTTCCAGGAGAATTCTCCCAAATATTTAAAGAAGAGTTAACACCTATTCTCTTGAAGCTGTTCAAAAAAATATAAACGGAAGGAAAACTTCCAAACTCTTTCTATGAAGCCAGCATTACCTTGATTCCAAAGCCAGACAAAGACCCCCACTAAAAAGGAGAATTATAGACCAATTTCCCTGATGAATATGGATGCAAAAATCCTCAACAAGATACTAGCTAACTAGATCCAACAATACTTAAAAAAATTATTCACCACAACTAAGTAGGATTTATACCTGGGATGCATTCAATAGCTGCAAATCTATCAATGTGATGCATCACATCAATAAAAGAAAGAACAAGAACCACATGATCCTCTCAATAGATGCAGAGAAAGCATTTGACAAAATACAGCATCACTTCTTGATAAAAACCATCAAGAAAGTAGGGATAGAAGGATCATACTTCAAGATCATAAAAGCCATATATAAAAGACCCACTGCTAATATCATCCTCAATAGAGAAAAACGGAGAGCTTTCATTCTAAGGTCAGGAATAAGACAGGGATGTCCATTCTAACCACTGTTATTCAACATAGTATTGGAAGCCTTAGCCTCAGCAATCAGACAACACAAAGAAATAAAAGGGATCCAAGTCGGCCAGGAGGAAGTCAAACTTTCACTATTCACAGATGACATAATACTCTGGGTGAAAAATCCAAAAGATTCCACCAAAAACTGCTACAATTGATCCACAAATTTAGCAAAGTCACAGGATATAAAATTTGTGCACAGAAATTGGTTGTATTCCTATACACCAAAAACGAAGCAACAGAAAGAGAAATCAAGGAATTGATCCCACTTACAGTTGCACCAAAATCCATAAAATACCTAGGAATAAATCTAATCAAAGAGGTGAAAAATCTATACACTGAAAACTATATAAATTTATGAAAGAAATTGAAGAAGACCACCAAAAAATGAAAAAAAAATCACGCTCCTGGATAGTAAGAACAAATATTGTTAAAATGTCAATACAACCCAAAGCAATCTACATATATATGGCAATACCTGTCAAAATAACACCAGCATTCTTCACAGAGCTAGAACAAACAATCCTAAAATTTGTATAGAACCAGAAAACATCCTGAATAGCCAAAGCAATCTTGAAAAAAAAAAAAACAAAGCAGGAGGCATCACAATTCCAGATTTGAAGCTATACTACAAAGCTATAATCATCAAGACCATATGGTACTAGCACAAAAACAGACATTCAGATCAATGGAACAGCATAGAGAACCCAGAAATGGATCCACAAACATATGGCCAACTTATCTGACAAAGCAGGAAAGAATATCCAACGGAATAAAGACAGTCTCTTCAGCAAGTGGTGCTGGGAAAACTGGACAGCGATGTGCAGAAAAATGAACCTGGACCACTTTCTTACTGCACCATACACAAAAATAAACTCGAAATGGATGAAAGACCTAAATGTAAGACAGGAAGCATCAAAATCCTCCAGGAGAAAGCAGGAAAAAACCTCTTTGACCTCTGCCACATCAACTTCTTACTCAACACGTCTCCGGAGACAAGGGAAACCAATGTAAAAGTGAACTATTGAGACCTCATCAAAATAAAAAGCTTCTGCACAGTGAAGGAAACAATCAGCAAAACTAAGGGGCAACCAACAGATGGGGAGAAGATATTTGCAGGTGACATATCAGATAAAGGGTTAGTTTCCAAAATCTATAGAGAACTTATCAAACTCAACACTCAAGAAACAAAGAATCCTGTGAAGCAATGGGCAAAAGACATGAAGAGTTACTTCTCCAAAGAAGACATCCAGATGGCCAACTGACACATGACAAAATGCTCAACACCACTCATTATCAGGGAAATACAAATCAAAGCCACAATGAGATATCATGTCACACCTGTCGGAATGGCTAACATTAATAACTCTGGCAACAACAGATGTTGGTGAGGATGCAGAGAAAGAGGATCTCTTTTGCACTGTTGGTGGGAAAGCAAATTGGTGAAGCCACTCTGGAAAACAGTATGGAAGTTCCTCAAAAAATTAAAACCAGAACTACCCTGTGATCCAGCAATTGCACCACTACTAGGTGTTTATCCAAGG
Organism: Prionailurus bengalensis; assembly: GCF_016509475.1. NCBI lineage: Eukaryota > Metazoa > Chordata > Mammalia > Carnivora > Felidae > Prionailurus > Prionailurus bengalensis. Next base: position 88,524,738 of record NC_057344.1, read on the forward strand.
GATACAGATATGCTGTTTTGAAGGGACACATGCACCCCAATGTTTATAGCAGTACTATCAATAACCAAAGTATGGAAAGAGCCCAAATGTCCATCGATGGATGAATGAATAAAGAAGATGTGGTATATATATACAATGGAGTATTACTCGGCAATCACAAAAAATGAAATCTTGCCATTTTCAACTATGTGGATGGAACTAGAGGATATTATGCTAAGCAAAATTAGTCAGTCGGAGAAAGACAAATATTATATGACTTCACTCATATGAGAACTTTGAAATAGAAAACAGATGAACATAAGGGAAGGGAAGCAAAAATAATATAAAAACAAGGAGAGAGACAAAACACAAGAGACTCTTAAATATGGAGAACAAACAGAGGGTGGTAACTGGAGCGGTTGTGGAAGGGGGAATGGGCTAAATGGTAAGGGGCATTAAGGAATCTACTCCTGAAATCATTGTTGCACCATATGCTAACTAATTGTGATGTAAATTAAAAAATAAATAAATTAGTAATAAAAGAAAGAAAACTATATGGGGAGGGGGCCCTTCAAAACAAATCCTATGAAGAATTAGAGCCAAGATATAACATAAATAAAACTAAACTAAACTAAACAAAACAACAAAAACAAACAAACGAAAAAATCCAAGAACAAATTCCTGGTGATGCTGTTTGAGAATCTTAATCCAGCCATTCTGGAAGTTAATCCTGGATTTCAGTACTAGGAGCCATTTACTTCTGTTTTGTATGAGGTAGACTGAATTGTATTTCCGTTACTTGTAACCCAGGAATTATGTTAATAAACCATAGAACTGATGCAAATAATGTAAGGTTAAAATTATAGACACTTATCCCTAGATAACTAAAAGAAAAAATAAAAAAAACAAACCCAAATAAAAATATCAAAGACACTGGAGTGTAACAAAAAAACAAAGAGATTCAGGAGGGAAATCAACACTTGGATAAAGGGAAGACATAGGGAGATCTTAATTTTGCAATTTTTAGTCCGAGGTGTTCCCGTCTATGCTATTTGGGATGGCCAACTCTCTGATAAAAAGCCCACAGTCTTTCTGGATTCAGGCAATCACAACTGTTGGAAAATGAGGCAAAAACAAAAAGCAAAACAAAAAAACCCAGAAACAAATGTAGTAATAGGTGTCCTTAAATTCTGTGTATAAAGTATGCTCACATTTCTGGCTGACACTTGAAACATGTATTTGTGGGGTAGACTTTAAACAACCTGGAACAAGAATAAACGCACTGAATTGAGAGTTGAACTGCCATCCAAGATAGAGTTGGCGATGTGATTCCAGCCAAGTTAATTGATTGCTAAAAGAACTACAAACAACCAACAGTCTTCAGGGGAATATAATCGAATCCAGAATTTTCACAACATAATATTCACAAGGTCTAGGGGATGATACCAAATGTAAACTTCAATGGAAATTAATGTCAAGATATAAGATTTTTTAATTCATAGAGACTTTAAAGCATCTGTTATAGCTATGCTCAGGATATAAATAAAAATTTGCTTGTAATTATTAGAGAAATTAGAAAAATTAGCAGTAAATATAAATTGTAAAATATAACTCAAAAAAATTACCATGAGGGAGTGAGAGTAAGAGTCCATAAAATAAATAAACTATATGAGAAAATTAGGGATAGAAAATTTTATGTCTTAGATAGATTGGGGAACCTATCTTCTTGTTCCAGTAATATTTAATTATGATCAATGTTTTCAGGTGATTAGTTTATATTTAGTAAATTCTTCATTCAGCACATAGTGAGGCCAGCAGTCATTTAATACAGTAGTCTGTAAACAAATTATAACTTTGCTCACAACAGAACTTGTCATTTTGATTTTAGTCACTTTTACATTTTAATTGATGTAAATCCATTTCGGTACAAAGTAGAAGATAAATAAGTACATGTTTTAAAGTTACCATTAGAGAAACCAATTTTAAAAATGTCCCGGGGGGCCTGGGTGGCTCAGTCGGTTATGCGACCAGCTACGGCCCAGGTCATGATCCCGTGCTTCATGGGTTCAAGCCCCGCATCCGGCTCTGTGCTGACAGCTCAGATCCTGGAGCCTGATTCAGATTTTGTGGCTCCCTTTCTCTGCCCCTCTGCCACTTGCACTCTGTCTCTCAAAAATAAATAAACATTAAAGAAAAAAAAATTTTAATGTCTGAAATATGAAAGGACATAAATGGTAATGGAATTTCACTCTCATACAGCTTAGAAAACACTTTATGCAATATTCCAGGAAAAAAAAATTTTAACAATTTCATGGGAAAGCCAAAGTACCATATTTATAAAACACATAGGCAGTAGAATCAATTAGATACAGATTTAGTTCCAGATCTGTTATTTATTAGCTATGTGAACTTAGGCACATCCTTAGCTTTTTGAACTTCAGATAGCTCATTCCATAATGAAAAATTGGCATTACCGGTTTCTTTTCTCCTGTACTTTTTAAAAGCATTTCTGTTTGTTTGTTTTTGTTTGTTTGTTTTGAGAGAGAGAATGAGAGATAGAGAGAGATCGTGTGTGTGCGTGCTTGCACCCACTGCAACGCCAGACTTGGAGCTTGATCTCACAACCATGCGATCATGACCTGAACTGAAATCAAGAGGAAGACACTTAACTGACTGAGCCACCCGGGCGCCCCTTCTTTTCTTGTTTCAATGCTTATTATTTTCTCAGTTTACTTTTAGCTACACTAACTGATACTAGTGACTGTCTTTATTGTGTCTCTTTGGAAATACCTTACTGGCCAGTGATTTAAAAAAAAAAAAACATATTATCATTTTAAAAAGAGGTCAGTTTGATGATAAAGTAAGGCACACGTGTTTTCTTCATCCCTGAGTACATAGCAAGCCACTTTCCTTGTTATGTTGTCAATAAGCTGTTTTATTCTTTGTGAAGAGAAATTCACTCTGTTTTTGCATTAGTAAAGAGCAACAGTGACTTCAGTTTCAACACAGGGATTTTCAAATGCGCATACTTTTTGTGAAGGTTTTAGAACTATTAAAAGGACACAGTTCAGTTTGTAGAGTTCTTCATAATATTAACCAAGCTCTTACACGTTTCTTTGTGTCTTTGAACATCGGCCTTTCATTTTGTCTACTGGGTAAAAACAACTTATAAATATTTCTGGTTCCACTTTCTTCTATAACATGTGCTTGGCTAATTCCCCAGGAACTCCCCCCATGTGGCTCCACTTTGGAATGATTTACAGTATTCTTTTTCCTCTTTGCCAATAACTTCAGTGTGCTGCTACTCCTCCATCTGGTATGGAAAAGAGAGAGTTGTTCTTTTCAAGAACGCTCATGAATGGAAAAGCCAACATACTCATTCTTCCCCCACACCCAGAAACTTAAAAAAAAAAAGAAGGAATTAGGAGTCTACTTAAAAAATACAAGCTGTTTGAGATTTTCAAAATTCTAGCCATAGTGTGGAAATGACATTCCTTCAATTATGTATGAATCATCATTTTTATGGAGGGAAGGGGGAGACATGTGAAAGAATATAGTTCTTTCTCTATGAAATGATCTAATAGCTCTGTAACTCCCCCAGCCCATCAGTTCCTGCCTTGCAACTCTTCAAGAAAACACAATCAATCATTTATCTCTGCCTTCAGATTAGATGATTGGCTCTTGAGGTCTTCTGAGGTACCCCTTTGTAAATTGAAAGCATAGATGGCAATAAAATTGTCTTAATCATTAAAAGGAAAGGAAAGATTGAAAATTGAGCCTCAGGAATGACTATATCAATAGATCCCTTTGCTCTACACTCAAAGGCCAGGTGAACTCTAGACAGAGTGGTAGCAAATTTTTATTTCACCATGACAAGGCAGTACTTAAAAAGCACATAAAAGCATGCAGCAGCAATTTTTACAATATTTTTGTGTCCATGGGAGGCCACCTGTCTATTAATACCAAATAGCTGAAAATATTTGAATCGTATGCATATACACATGTGCATACACACACATACAAACACTATATTATCAATATATGGATATATATTAGCCAAGTGTGACATGATTGGATTGTGTAACCATTTTTTTATGAGCTTAAATTATTCAAGTGCATTTTCTGCTCAATCACAGAGCCAAAATTTATTAAAACAGAATAAGAGAATTAGCTTACAGAATGGGACGAAAGCTACAAACATAAGTATAATGATATAATAAGTATAATCATACTTATAAAAGTATAATTATAAAAGTATAATTTTAGAAGTATAAATGTATAAATAATTATAATTATAAAAGTAAAATATATAATTTTAATGAATTCAGAAATAATTTTCTTACTTTCCTCATTATAAAAGCGACTCATGGTTATTACCAAAACATTCCAATGATACAGAAGCTTATAAGACAAGGTGAAAATACCTAGTAATCTCTACTTAAAATAAATCACTGCTAATAATGTGATTCATATCTTTCCTGACTTTTTTATTATCGCACAAGTATATCTATCATTTTAAAACCAAATGAGATCATGCTATAAGTGATGGTTCCCAAAATCTTTTGAGAAAACAAAGCTAAACATATACACATGCACACACATGCACACACATATGTAAATAACCATTTTTTTTAATTAAGATAATTTATGTGTTGGGACACCTGGGTGGCTCAGTCAGTTAAGCATCCAACCCTTGATTTTGGTTCAGGTCATGATCTCAAGATTGGTGAGACTGAGTCCCGCATTGGGCTCTGTGCTAACAGCATGGAGCCTGCTTGGGATTCTTTCTCTCCCTCTTTCTCTGCCCCTCTCACACTTGAGACAGAGCACCTGCACATGTTCTCTCTCTCTCAAAAATAAATTACTAAACTTAAAAAAAGAAGATATTTTGTAGTGATGTACAACATATGATATTTTCTTCATCAGTATATGAATGTCTTCCTAAATTTTGAGAGATTGTATTGTGTTTTATTTTATGACTAATATAGAAAGTATTTCACCAATATCAGTGATAATTTAAGTCATGTATATTTTTATTTTGACTCATAGTATATTTAAAGAAAAATATTTTAAATTTTGGTATTGTCAAATTGCTCTTCTAAAAAGATGCCAAAGCTTCACAAATGTTTGGCCTACATATTTATCTAACCACTGTGCATTGATCTGTTTTTCATTTTTACTATTTGGATAGGTGAGAAATACCTCAAACATATCTTTCATAAATTTATGTATATTTCTCATATTATTAAAACTGAGTATCTTTTTATATGCTTGTTTAATGTTATGACTTCTATAAATTTTTATTTTTTAAATATACATTTATTTAAAAAATTAAACCCTAACTACCTGATTTTCTACGTAAAATTTGATATGATATACACAATGCTTTTTGTTTTTCATTGAAAATGGATGATTAAAACTTTGATATCAGTTAATTTAATGAACATTCATTTGTTTCAAAAAATGTTGGGCAGTGATTTTTTTTCTTAGAAAGCTATTAGGTGCTAAACATACAAACATAAATAACTCCAGACAGGAATTAAGCAAGCCTGTCTTTTTTAAGAGGTTTTTTTTATTATTTTGTATGATATTTATTTATTTTTGAGACAGAGCATGAGCAGGGGAGGGGCAGAGAGAGAGGGAGACAGAATCCAAGGCAGGCTCCAGGCTCTGAGCTGTCAACACAGAGCCTGACGCGGGGCTCGAACTCACGAACCACTAGATCATGACCTGGGCCGAAGCTGGACGCTCAACCAACTGAGCCACCCAGGCGCCCCATTAGGCCAGCCTGTCTTAAAAAAACTGGTTTCTCACATTACTCAAAGAATAGTAACCAATTTCTCTGGGCTGCCTAATAGAATATGAGGAGAAACACAATATTTATGTATTAACCTTTTACTGTTGTCCTGTAGAGATTGTTTGCAAAGCTCAAACAGTATCTGATGCCCTCTGCTTTCATGGAAATATACTCTGTAATTCATAGAAATGAGCCACCCTCAGTATCCTTGCTGGGCTCATGTGTTGTCTGAGGTTAGCCTATAGGAAGTGTGGTCTCTCTGTGAACTTGGTAGTAGATTCAGACCTCAGTAGTTGTGGTCTTGCATCAATTATGCCCAGAGCAGGAGATCTGAGTAGTGTATATTCATGGCTTCAGGAGGCTACTTTTCATCTTTTGTTGGTTGCATCCTGGAAAGGTGAGAAGGGCAGCAAGCTCTAAAACAAAGTCATTAAAGTCAAAGCACATTGGGGAATTGGAGTTATAGTAGCATCCAGTTCAAGAAAGGAGAAACCAAGAACTCTAAGATCAAACATATAATTGTTTATATGGGACAACAAGCAGTGGTCTACCATTCTGGAAATAAGACTGATGGAGGTATTTATGATTGTCTCAATTCAAGCTTATATAGGTGAACCTTACAGAAGTTTGAATAGATACATGTGATGCTACTGGGCAGCTTTTAACATTAGTTCTAAGTGCAGTCTAGACATAACTAACCTACTGAGGAATAATGTCATTCTAAATATTTTTTTTTCTCTTGCCTTCTGGTAGAAACAAGTTGTCTTTCATTCTTTTATCTATGGCTTTGGAGCAAAGTGCTGGGAATGGGAGTAGGGTGAGAAAGGGAGCAAAGAGACCAAGCCTGTTCTGTGATATGAGTGAAGCTACCTGTCTCTGGCAGCAGGAATAAAGGAATCCATAATCAAGTCTTGAACAGTTTTTCATAGCTACAAAAAGGAGAGTGATAAATACTTTTTATTCTGAACATGCTATCCAAGCCCCCTCTCCATGTTGAATTGAAGTCACCACGACAACATGAACACCAGAACCCAGTGTTATGTTCATAGGCTTAATTATAAAAAAGACACCACAACATCTGTGCTTTGCCAGTTTATATTATATTAAGTTAAGATGACAGCTTCTTTGGTGAAACATTTTTCTTTCTGTTTTACTTGTATGCTGTGCCTCATGGTGATTATTGTAGACATTATTTCACACAGGGTGGTCCACAGTCATTTAACACCTTATATCACATTGGGATCTTTGCATAAGGATTCATTAATTAGGTGGACAGAAGATAAATGTATCTGTAACAATGGCAAGTAGCCAAGGCTTACTCCTCCCAGGTGTTCAGAGAAGTTGCTAGAACCCAATCCATCTTCAGAGAATGACTATCAGGGGTTCAAGAGGGGAAAACAGTGACGTGAAAGAATGCTGTTTCAAATAATCATTAAAAATGAGATGGATTTACTTATTCAGATGAAATTCTTTTAAATTAATCTCCCCCAAGAGTTACTAAGCAAAAATCTCAGAATACTTCCAATTTTGGGCTGATACAGCTTCCCGGAGAGTCTAGTAAATGTTTTGAGGAATCCCATATTAGGGTCACTTTATTATATTTCAGGATCTAACAGCAATGAAGGTACTTATAAAATATACTAGAACTGGAATTCATTTGGAGAAAATTAGAGGGCCCTTTATGTCTAGGAAATGAAATTCTTTGAACAAGAAATGTTTTCACTCACATGTTTCTCTTTACTGAGGTCTTTTATATACCTCAAGTAGTATGATTTTTTTTTTAACTGTCAATGTCTGTGATGTTTTGAATCAATTCTTGTTTGAAGATTAGGACAACAAAGTTTAGTTCATGATGATTCATTTTCTATGAAGTTTTGTTGTTGTTTTTTTTTTCCCCTGAGATGTCTATCCAAAAAAGGCTTTACCATGATCATAGGGTCACTTGTATGATAGCTGGTGATGGCCAAGGAAAACTGAAAAGTGTCTGATTTAGAATGTCAGCTGATACAGTCTACAAAAATGAAGTTTTGAGGATTCTGCAGATTTATGTATATCTTATAAATACTTTATAAGTCATAAACCTTCCCAGGACAATTTTTAGAAAATCAAGTTAAAGCAACTAAAAATTTCAGCAATTTGGAACATTATATAGCTATAAGAATTAGCACTACCATAGCAGAACATGCACAGAGGCATTGGATAGGATGGGGCAATAAAGATGTTTTGATTTTAAGGAATATATTCTTACTCTTTGCCTTACGTTTGAGATATAAACTAATATGTTGCTATTTAAATGCCACTGGGATCAGACATTATTCTTAAATATTGTAAGTGAATCAAGCACTAGCAAAGATTCTATGCCTGGAAAATGCCTAATAGTGGTGTCCATGTGTGTATTCTGCCTCTTCAAATGTTGATTATACAGTATTTGAAACAGGGACATGTGTTATTTTCAAGGGGTGTGTATTGTCAGCATTTTGGTTCACCTTCACTATGCCTTGGCTAGTCACCAGAGTGAAACCCAAAGAATTAGCAAATTGCTTTGTTTCCATGTATTTGTTTCCATGTATTGCATGTGTTTCCATGGTATTGGAGAATAAAATTTACCAAATTTTTATGACTCACGAACTTCAGCAATTACTAATCATATTTTGGCAAATATTTTTACCAGCGAAGAAGTAATACAAAAAAAGCAATGATATTTAAAACTTCTCTTCCCTCTCCTTTTAAAAGTACAACTTTTTGAAAAAAAGAAATCATATTTGTTTTTTTTTAAATATACCTACTCTTTACTTTTGAAAAAGAGTTTCCATTTTTATGCTGCTTATTTTATCCTGAAAACTGGATGATGTTGTATAATTCTTTCATTTTATTCCTACTAGAAGAAATGCTCTGGATTAAATTGTTTTTTGACCAATAGAAAAGATTTTGAAATCAAAATAATCTGAAGATTATTTGAGATGTTCCTTAGATATTTCTGCTTCTGAGCTTGTGGAAGCCATACGTCTACTAAAGATTATAGAGAATTCTGGGGAGCAAAGGAAGAAGAAGAAACTCAAGTTTAAGGTAAATAAGAACTTGATTTTTGCATACAGAGACACAATAGTGTTTTATATTTTGTCATATATTAATTGTTTTAACTGATATTTGGTGATCTTTCACCAGGTTTCAGGCACTAGGTAGGCACATGAATTGTCTAGTAATAAAACTAAGAATATGTCTTTCTCATTAATAACACAGATGAATGAATGATACAATAATATGCAGTAAATTGCAAAGATTTCTCATTTGTTGATTTTTGGCATTAAAATAAATTCTTTCTGAATGAAATATGGCCTTTTGTAGCAACGTGGATGGAACTGGAGTGTGTTATGCTAAGTGAAATAAGTCGTACAGAGAAAGACAGATATCATATGTTTTCACTCCTATGTGGATTCTGAGAAACGTAACAGAAGACCATGGGGGGGAAGGGAAGGGAAAAAAAAAAGGTTAGAGAGGGAGGGAGCCAAAACAGAAAAGACTCTTAAAAACTGAGAACAAACTGAGGGTTGATGGGGGGTGGGAGGGAGAGGAGGGTGGGTGATGGGTATTGAGGAGGGCGCCTGTTGGGATGAGCACTCAGTGTTGTATGGAAACCAGTTTGACAATAAATTTCATATAAAAATAAATAAATAAATAAATAAATAAATAAATAAATAAATAAATAAATTCTTTCTACAAGTGTTTTAAAAATTGGATTGTTATGTAAACCTATTGCTTGATTCATTAACACTTAAAGGTAAAATGTATTACTATGATTTTCCTGAAGTCGCTTTTCATTCTAAGCATCACTATAAAGTATGGCATATTGTCAGATTTACAAATAACAATAATTTTAAAAATAGAGTTAAGATAAATTTGCCATGAAATTCCTACCAGAGTGATTTTAAATATGTTTTATTTTATAGAATTAAAAACATATTTGTTCCAAGTATCAACCCAGGATAATACAAGAATGGTTTCCATTCGGACAGCATAAGCAGTTAATGGATAGAATGTAAATATACCATCCAGCTTTATTTCATAGTAGATGAACCAGTTACTAGAATTACACCTATTTTCAGATCTATTAATCTTTGGCCAGAACACAATCTCCCATGATCAATATTTAAATTTCTAATATGTGCAAAGCTCGTTGTTACTTTCCCCCCAACATGGTTATCTCTAATTTAATATTTTAATTCTTTTATTATAATAGAAACCCCAATGCTTTATTTTTACCCCATTTAACATAATTCCCTGAACCTTTGAGCTTGCACTGATTTTTGGTTTATTCTGTTGTTTAAATATAGTCAAGGTAGTCATCAGGGAAGTGCAAATCAAAACTACAAAGAGATGTCACCTCATGCCTGTCAGAATGGCTAAAATAAAAAAAAAAAAACAAGAAACAACAAATGTTGGCAAAGATATATAGAAAAAAACACTCATTGGTGGGAATGCAAACTGGTACAGCACTGTGAAAAATGGTATGGAGGTTTCTCAAAATTTAAAAATAGAACTACTCTACAATCCAGCAATTGCACTACTGGGTATTTACACAAGGAATACAAAAACACTAATTAAATGGGATACATGCACCCCAATGTTTATAGCAGCATTATTTACAATAGCTAAGACAAGGAGGCAGTGTAGATGTCCATCAGTTGATGAATGTATAAAGAAGAGGTGGAATATCAGTCAGTTTATAACTTAGTTGATATATATATTATATTCCACCTCTTTGTGTACATAATATACACACACACATTCCATTCCATATATATGTTCCATTGTTCTATACATACACACACACACACACATATACACACAATGGAATATTATTCAGCCATAAAAAGAATGGACTCTTACCATTTGCAATGGCATAGATGGAGGTAGAGAGTATAATGCTAAGTGAAATAAGTGTGACAGAGAAAGGTAAATACCATGTAATTACATTCATGTGGTATTTAAGAAACAAAACAAATGCATTGGGGAATAAAATGAGAGTGAGAGTGAGAGAGAAACCAAGAAATAGACTCTTAACTATAGAGAACTGATGGTTACCAAAGGGGAAGGGACTGGGGAGATGGGTGAAATAGGTGATGGGAATTAAGGAGTGTTCTTGTGATGAGCATTGGGTGATGTATGGAATTGCTGAATCACCATATCCTACACCTGAAACTAATATAATACTGAATGTTAACCAACTGGAATTTAAATAAAAACTTAAAAAAATATACAATCAAAGTAGGGACTATTTCTAAAGTAAACTAAATTAGTACTTTAGCAACATTGTTCTTGGTGGTACCACAGATCTTTTTCTCGGCTTTTATCTCACGTTACTCTTTTTTAGATCATCTTACAATCTACCTGCCTTTGTTTGAGCTATAGACTTAGCATTACTGATACGGAAATCAAAAATCTCTTCAGTGGTGTCTAATTTTTTCACCATTAGTATATATCCATTGCCTTATAAGACCCCTGTTTAGATATCTCAAATCTTTTTTAATCTCCAAATGTCCCAAACTAAAGTCATTACCTTCCTTCAAAGGTACTGAGCTTCTGTTTCTTTTCAGTATTTCCTGTTTTGATATGTAGCCCAACCATAATCCGTAGTCACAAAGCCAAAATACTGGAAATCATTGATCTTCGTAAGGTTGTCAGTTTATAACTTAGTTGAGATAATTGATAAACCCCTCAAACTTAATGGCTTAATGTAATATAGTTAATTTCTCACTGTTTTCACAGTCAAAAACAGATATCCTGATTGGTAACCTTCCTGCAGTATTGATTCAGAAATGAAGATTCCTTTAAATCTTTTATCTCCAAAGTTAACCTTTGGCTCCCAAGGTCAGTGTGGAGGTCATTTCCATCCAGGAAGGCAACAAGTGTAGAAAGCATAGAGATTTACTCTTCAGTGGCTTTTATGGACCAAGTCTAGAAACGCATATATCTTTTCTGCCATTATTTTATTAACTAGATTTTTGTGTATGGCTATACCTAACTGCATGGTAGTTGGAAAATTTAGGCTACTTGCATGTCCAGAAGAAAAATAAAATAAAATGGGTTTTAGTGATTATATAGAAGTGTCTCATGAAGTCTTCTCAAAAATCTCCCCAGCCCATTTCCAAATGTCTTTATCAATGTTTAACATCCTCCTCTCTCACTGTCCTTCCCTCCCTATTTCCATCCCTTCCTCTTTCTCTCTTCCTCATGTGAACTATTACCATAGGCTCTTAATGGGTTTATAAAGTGGAATGATTAAATTTGCTTAAAGGAAATGTGCATTCTTTGTATCCACAATATCTGTTTTATAATATTTAAAAATGCTTTTGATAGTGGACACAACACAATGACACTCGGATATGTGAAAAGAAGAACTCTGTTTATACATCTCCAAACAAACAAGCAAGGCTGCCAAGTAGGCACTTGCACCTAGGGACTGAGTAATAGCAATCTAGAGCTGTAGGAGAAAGCTTATATATAGCAAGAGGGATGGGGTTAGCTAGGTTTCCAGGGCTCCCTATAGATTGGCTAATTTGAATAATTTTTCAGGCTCTGGGGAATGAAAGCCTCCCCTAGTTTTCTGGCACCTGGACTAAAGCAATTAGAACAGGTGTATTGTGGCCCCCGTGTGAGAGCCTGATAAGAGAAGTTGTTGGGATGTGGACTTAATCAGCTGCTCATGAAGGAAAACTGGCCTCTACTCAGGGTTACAAAACTAGGCCGGGGGAGAAAGTAGATTTAAATGTTTTATACAGTCCTTGGTAAAAATAACTACTTGTTTTATCTTCATCAAATAGAACAAAATTAATATCGTGGAAAAAAAACCTAACATTATTTCTTAGATCTTGTGCTTAGTATTAACATCTAGCTTTAGTCATTCTGGCATCAAGATAACTTTGAATAGTCATTGCAATGACTTTTGTTACAAATCTATTAAGATACAGTGATCTAAACTTCAATGTGTTTAATTTTCAGTAACCTTCTAAAACTCCAGAAGTTTTTGAAAATAGTGAACTTTTGGGTCTGACCATAGGTTGACTCAAGTATTTCTGTATTATCTTAGACAACGTCTCCAGATTCTCACCTCCATCTTCTGATGGAGGAAACATCATGTGCAAAGTTATCCTTCATATTAGTATCATTCATTTTATGTTTAACCAAACCAAAAGTATTCATACTAAGTCTCAGTTTACCATACGTTTTATTTTCATTGTCATTAGCAATGGAAACAGTCACTTTCTGGCCTCAACTTCTGTGAAATGTAATGGACATTCAAGAGGAAAGCTAAGAGTGATTTTATTGTGCATCATGAATTCTTGTTTTGACTATTTTTCATTCTTAATCATTTGGGATGCTTTGCACAATTCCATCTGCAATACAGAGCTGGCACGGTGCTCTTCTTGGAATCAATATGTATTCCTATTATATCTTCCTCATCTTGATAGCAGAGAGCAGAGAAACCATTTTCATCTCTCCTAATGCCAGACACCTGCTTCAATTGTCTGGTTTGGTTCATACAATTCACTCATTTCCCGGATTATTACAAACTTACATCGGGAACGATTTTGGCAAAACACACTTTCATTTGAAATGCTTGTTTTTAGTTTCACCTTTGTACCATCTACTCTACCCTTGTTGCCAGCCCTTTCCCTTTGGTTTTCATCCATTTTTTTTCTTGCTAATATTCACTATTGAGTTACTCATTAAAAATACTCTAAAGGTTTCCTTGGTTCACATATGACATATTCTCTATGCTGGTGATGATGAAATTCAGCTGAAAAGATCTCGGTTTAGATTATGCTCAAGAAAACCTTGATAGTACTCAGCAATTAGCAAAAATCATGGCAGCCTAGTTAGTGAATAAGTAGGTACTGATAAGGTGCTTTTATGTAAATTCTTTCTACATATATCAATTTATTTGACCTTTACAAAGCCTTGTGAACTAAATAAGTGATTATAATTATTCCCATTGATAGATCAGGATTCAGGCTGAGAGAGGTTAAAAAAGCTGCTGAAAGGTCACCATGCTTTTTTAGTAAGTTATCACAAAATCATGCATAATTTTTCAATATCTTAAGAAATCTGAAATAACTCTGCAAATACTTTTAAAATAACAATGTAATATGTTCCAATTAATGCCTGAAGAAAGAGCTAAAATGGAATGTTTATAATTCAAATTGATTCTTAATATCCCTTAGTCAAAAAATAAATGGAAATTCTACTTTTAAGGTATTTGCCTATGTCTTTGATTGATAGTAAATAAATATAGGTCCTTTGATTTATAGTAAATAAATTTATAAAGTATAATCATGAGCTCCTCATCCTATAAATTTTATTTTTGTGTACTTCTTTGGAATTAAAAAGAGAACATAATGTTATAAAAAAATGAAAACCCAATACTATTTATTGTAACTCCTATCACCTGTCAATGGATATAAATGTTGATACATTTTTAGTTCTACATTTTTATGATGCTATAATTTACTTATATAACTATTACAATATTCTGTTTGAATAATTCTGTCCTCTAACAACTATAATCACATAAAGCCAGGAATTTGTAAACATACAACTTAATAGAATCTCTAGAATTATAAAAACTAATGCCAGGGGAAAAATTTTTATTTTTAGTAAACACTTGAAGGAGAGGAATAACTATAGCAATTTTGAAAATATACTTTTATTAGCCATCTTTTCACAGAACATAACCACTTTTGTTTCTTTTCAGGAAAATCCGGGTATTAAAATGTGTGTGGAAAAATTAGTATTGCTCATTGTGCAAATTCATCTGACAAGTATATATGGATCACCTACCATGTGACGGTATTTGCTTAGATCCTCCGTGCTCTGTTAAACTATGACTCCAACAAATAAAGTTGTAGGCAATGATGGAGCAGTAAATATGACAGTAACTTTCAAAGAAAAGCCAGTAGTCTTTTGAGATTTTTATAAAGTAGCTTATTTCATACATTATTTCACCAATGAATATAAAGGCTCTTTAAAGTTCTTGAAAATCTGGCTCCTTAGCATCTGTAAGTTTGCTGTGATCTTCATTGAAAGCTCTGCCTACTTCATTAAATATAAAATTTCAGCCCAGGATAATTTTCCTACCCTATGGCACACAAACTCAGTGTGGAAAAATTATCTCATGTTGGAAAACACCTCCCTTATCCAACTTATCACATTTATTCCAGTCTGTGATAAAGACAGGAGACAATTATCATTCTCAAGCGGAATAGGCTTTTGAGGATGCCATATTAATCTGCTTAAGCTGCCATCCAAGCATCATAGACCAGACGACTGAAACAACAGAAATTTATTTTCTCACAGTTCTGGAGGCTAGAATTCAATATCAAAGTAACAGAAGGGTTAGTTTCTTCTCAGGCTTCTTTTCTTGGCTTCTAGATGGTCATCTTCTTCCTGTGCCTTCACTTAGTATTCCCTCTGTGTATATCTCTATCCAAATCATTTCTCCTTGTAAGGCACCGGTCATATAGGATTAGAGCTCACCCTGATGGCCTCATTTTAATTTAACTACCTCTTGAAAATCCCTATATCTAAATATAGTCACATTCTGAGGTACTGGGAACAGGACTTCCATATATGAACTTTGAGGACACAGTTCAACCGATAAATGATATTAATATCTACCAATTAATATATACACCAAGGACCCATTCAGGGAACTTGTTGGAACATCATTTCTTGTCTTCCCAAATACAAGAAACTCATTTATTTTTTTGTCACTCCATTTGGAAATCTTAAATAAGACTTATTATCACAGAATTCTGTATATTATAGTGATCATATTTTGTACTGATTATACATCTTTATACATGGAACTCCCTGGTGAGCATTTATCTATTTTATATTGCACATTATACAAGCTAGTAGAACTCACAGTTACTTTGAGAAGTAAATCCCAGATATTTAGAAAAGCTTGTGTCTCTCTAGATCTGAGTGTTGTTACCTATTTTCCCTTGGAAAGCTGATTCCCTCTTATTTCCTTAGCAGAATCAGAACAATAAATATTTTAAACTCCCTGACCACTTAAAAACATGTGAGTGAATGTGTATGTGTGCTAGCATACTTTTTGACTAAATTTTTTCTTGTATAAAGAATTTAGCTTGTTTGCTTTCTACTCTAATTGGTCTCATTAAAAGGGCAGAGTTAAGTTCCCTAACCACTCCCTTCAAAAGAGTAATAATTTTATGCCCAACTGTATTTAGAAATTTACTAAATAAGGCTTTTAATCTTAATATAACTCATGAAGTATTCTTCTTATTTAAATATTTTCTTATTCTGTTTTCTCAATTTTTTCACACTAAGCAATTATTCACATACCCAATATATCTTCCCCTATGTTTAAGAGTGAAAATATTTATATCTAATGACATTTTGAAATAAATAAGCAAATTCCTTTGATCTTTCAAACTCATGTTTCAGCCTGCTGAAATAGTCATGTAAAGTATTTTCTTTGTTTTCAGATTCTAAATTTCTTTTTTTTTTTTTTAATTTTTTTTTCAACGTTTTTTTTATTTATTTTTGGGACAGAGAGAGACAGAGCATGAACGGGGGAGGGGCAGAGAGAGAGGGAGACACAGAATCGGAAACAGACTCCAGGCTCCGAGCATCAGCCCAGAGCCTGACGCGGGGCTCGAACTCACGGACCGTGAGATCGTAACCTGGCTGAAGTCGGACGCTTAACCGACTGCGCCACCCAGGCGCCCATCAGATTCTAAATTTCTAAAAATTAATTCCTAACAGTGAGTAAAGATGTTTAAATGTTTAGTCATTCCCATTATTAGCCAAAACACAGTTACACAAAGGTGAAAATAAACTTTCAAACATGCTGAGAGTGGTATTTGTTTATACTTGTTGCTTGTTTACTATGTGTTTTATCACTATATTATTCTTAGATTAGTACATGGAAGCAGATATAAATTTATCAGAGGGACACCAAATCAAGATTTCACACAAATTATTTTCTGGTAAATCTCCCCACATATATGAAATTAGTAGGAGTCAAATCTCTACTATAACTTCCCCCAAAGTACCTCTATTCTCTAATAAATATCTATAATAATTTTAAATTACTACTTTATACTCTTTTATTAGACAGATCAGTTCTCATAAATAAACTGGTCATGAAAAGCTTTCTGCAGTGTAAAGGACTGTCAGGGTTCCCAGTGTGCTTCCTGCATTCCCACCTCTTCCGCAGAGTTCCCAGATCTATAAGAAAGTGCCTAAGAAAAGTATCCCTATCAATTATATTTTCTAGTTCTATTGGATGACATTTTTATACTTCCTAGAGTATCACTTAGAAGTTACAGATTTCTCATCAGCTCCTCCAATTATCTATATACCATATTGCTCTATCTTAGCTTTGCACTCTACTGATGTCAAACTTCTCTTGCTATAGGTTTAATGTATTAAATTTCCTGATACAGAAATATTATCTATTAGGAATGAAAACTTTAAAGGTCAGGAAGGATTTCAGTAAGCTATACTTGTGAGATGCTGTAGTACAGGATTCTTAGATCGGGGCAACAAAACGAAGGCAATGGCATTTGTATAACAATTGAAATTTGACCAAAATTGTTTCATCATCATTTCCTTTTATGTTTGAAGGAACTGCATCTTAGATTATTGCAATGACCTATTTATGGCCCTATAGACAGTAGGGGAGTGCTGAAATTTGAGGCAACGTCTTCTGGCTCTTTTTAATACCAGAGAATTAAAGCATTTATGAGAGGTATAAGTAGTATAGTGTTAATGAAGAATTATTATTGCTGTTAATAAAGAATTATTATCCACCATGCAGACCTAGAAATTTAGTATCAAAACACTATCAACACTAACAATGATAATACCTTAACATGTTTATAGTAAGATATTACCAGAGCATGAACGGGGGAGGGGCAGAGAGAGGGAGACACAGAATCGGAAACAGGCTCCAGGCTCTGAGCCATCAGCCCAGAGCCCGACGCGGGGCTCGAACTCACAGACCGCAAGATCGTGACCTGGCTGAAGTCGGACGCTTAACCGACTGCGCCACCCAGGCGCCCCAAGATATTACTTCTTAATCTCTCTCATGAAGGATTCAAACTGATGATATGAGAACAAGCTTAGGCCGGTTTTTATAAACAATGGCTTCCTGTCCGAGACTGAAAGACCGTATTCCAAGGATAGTATTAAATTACCAGCATGGCTCAATGCACTGTTCAACCCTCAATTCATTGTCAAATGAAATTGGTATAGTGTCAAAAACCATCAAAACCCTAACACAACAATTTCTCCCTGGAGAAACATAGTGTAACTATTACAAGGCACTTTTAAGGTTTATTGATTTGGAGATAGGAAGCACAGCTAGATGGGAGAGATGACAGAGATGAAGTGCATTTTTCAGACAAGCATAATAAACATGGTCCCAAGTCAGGAATCATAAATACGAAAAAAGAGCATCACTTAATTGTCGTATGTTATGCATTCACAGCTGTATTTTTACCAGATTATAAATATCTAGAAGGCAAAGACATTGCTTTTCAAGATGTTACTACCAGTATAATATTAGCTTTATCCCTGGTAGCGAAATAAGATGATAGTTACAAAATCTAGGGACTCTGCAGATAATTAACCATGAGAGAGCTGAAAGACTCTTCCTAACATTATGTCAACTTTAGCAGAATTTAGAAACTTGGCCAGCCAGCTTCTCATATTTGTTTTACCCTGATTTAGTCTCTTCCTCCAATGCAGGACTTTTATAATGAATTTCTGGGTAAAGGTGACTATTGGATTGATTTTTTTTTCCTGGGGTAGAATTATCAATATGATTATGCTTGCTTACATTACTGAAAATTGTGTCAATTGGGGTAGAGTTGTTCTTAAATAATTTCTAGACAAGGATATGCTAATCTTTTTTCACGCAGTTTAAATAGTGACACTTCAACATGAATTGATCAAACTTGAATTCTACGTTAAAATTGGCAAACAAAACCATGGCTTAAAATAAAGCTTGTGCTAACAGATGCATAACCAGTTTCTAATTCAAAAACATCCATAGTACATTTTTTTACTGTTTTAATATTAAGAATGCTGTTTCATTGAAAATAAGTCTAAACAGATTATGCATTTTCACTGATAATAATGCAGTGAATCTGCTTCATTATTTTACATATTTGTAAATACAAATAAAAATAGCGTTATACAACTATCAAGTATGAAACATGTTTGTGTCTAGTAAATTAAGGTCTTTGAGGGTCTTCAATAAACATTTAAATTTTGAAATATAATCATAATTTTTATGTCATCATAAAAAGTAAGATTTATGGGTCTTATAAGCTCTTCAAAGGGGTTTGTGACCCTCATATATCATTAACTACCACATTAGAGGCATTTCTACCAAATTAAGGAATAAGTGAATGATACTGAACATCAACTGTATTATCTATATTGTTCTAAACAGTGTTGTTTATGTATGAAGACATAAAACAGAAAAAAATTAAATGATGAGAGACGTATCTTTATTTATAGGAATAATAACACACAATATTTAAATGATAAATGACTAGATTTGTAAAAAAAATGTTTAGTGTAATAGATACAAGAAAAATACTGATATGAAAATAAATAATTTTATATATGCAAAGATTAGTTATCAATATATAATGGAAAACTCCTTCATTCACAATATATAGTCACAAAATAATTGGAATCACCTTAAGAATAAAATATGGACCATATGTGAATAAAGCAAGAAAACTATCAAATATCATATATGTAAAAAGGAAAAAGAATAAAAAGTTTTAGCAAATTAGGAAGAGAAACTCTGAACACTTGCAATGTAAGTTTTTTTTTAAGTAATGTAATTACAGCCATAATCTTTACTTTTGTTTTAAAAATTTGAAAAAGTTATTTTAAATTCCTTTTCTAAATATCACACAAGAAAGAAAAAAAGGGCCAGGAACAAGACAAGACTGTCTACTCTTACCACTCTTATTTAATTTAGTACAGGAAGTCTTAGCCATAGCAATTAGACAAGAATAAGAAATAAGAGGAGTATATATTGGTAAAGAAGGAGTTAAACTGTCACTGTTTGCTGATGACATGATATGTATGTCATATGTATGTGTATCTATGTATGTATGTATGATACCATACATAGAAAAATCTTAAAAACTCCACAAAAAAAACTACTAGAAGTAATAAACAAATTCAGTAAAGTGGCTGGATACAAAATTAATAACCGGAAATCACTAGTATTTCTATACACTAATAATGAAGTGGCAGAAAGAGATATTTTTTAAATAGCACCATTTTCAACAAAAAGAATAAAATACCTAGGAATAAACTCACCCAAAGTGGGAAAGCACCTGGATTCTAAAAACTATAAAACGTTGATGAAAGAAATTGAAGATGATACAAATGGAAAGACATTCTAAGCTCATGGATTAGAAGAATCAATATTAGCAAAATGTCAATATTACCCAAAGCAACATACAGATTCAATGCAATCTCTATCAAAATACCAATAGCATTATTCATAGAACTAAAATAAATGATATTAAAATATGTGTGAAACTACAGAAAACCCCAAATGGATAAAGCAATACTGAAAAAGAACAAAACAGAAGGTATTACAATACTAGATTTCAAGATATACTACAAATCTGTAGTAATCAAAACAGTATGGTACTAGAACAAAAAAGGTACATAGATCAAAGGAACAGACTAGAAATCCCAGAAATAAAGCCAGACTACATGGTCAATTTAACTATGACAAAGGAGACAAGAATATATAATGGGGAAAATACAGTCTTTTCAATAAATAGTGTAGGAAAACTGGACAGCTACATGCAAAAGAATGAAACTGGACTACTTTTCTCACACTTTACACAAAAATAAATTCAAAATGGATTAAATGCATATTATTTATTTATTTATTTATTTATTTATTTATTACTAAATTATCACTTTATGTATATTACATTTATTTTATATTTATACACTAAACATATTTTTATGTTTATTTTATATATTTATTTATTATTTTTATTATTAAGTTATTTATTATTATATCAAGAAAGCAAAGACAACCTAGTGAATGGGAGAAGATATTTGCAAATGACCTATCTGATAAGGGATTAATATCTGAAATATATAAAGAACTGATACAACTAAACACCAAAAAAAATCTGATTAAAAAATGGGCACAGGACTGAATAGACATTTTCAAAGAAGACAAACAGATGGCCAACAGGTACATGAAGAGATTTCAACATTACTAATCATCAGAGAAATGCAAATCAAATCCACAGTGAGGTAACACCTTTACCAGTTAGAATAGGTAAAAGCAAAAAGACAAGAAATAACAAGTGTTTTCAAGGATTTGGAGGAAAAGGAACCCTTGTACACTGTTAGTGGGAATGCAAATTACCACAACCACTATGGAAAACAGTATGGAGGGCCTTCAAAAAATTTAAAATAGAAATAGCATTTGATGTAGTAATTCCACAACTGGGTATTTACCCAAAGAAAATGAATACACTAATTTGAAATGATATACGCACCCCTATGTTTATTGCAATATTATTTGCAATAGCCACAAGATGGAAGCCACCTAAATATTCACCACACACACACACACACACACACACACACACGCGCTGGAATATTACACAGACATAAAAAATGAGATCATGCCATTTGAGACAATATGGATGGGCCTAGAGGGTATTATGCTGAGTTTTAAGGACAAATACTGCATGATTCCACTCATAAACAGAATCTTAAAAATCCCAAAGGAATAGGTAAACAAAAAGCAGAATCAGACTATAAATACAGAGGACAAATTGATGGTTGCCAGAGTGGATGGGGTGAGAGGAATGGGAGGTTGGGAAAAATGGGTGAAGGGGACAGGGAGATACAGGCTTCCACTTACGGAATGGATAAGTCACAGGAATAAAAGCACAGCATGAGGAAAACAATCAGTGATATCGTAATAGCAACAAAATGGGATGGTAGCTACACGTATGGTGAACATGGAATAATGCATAAATTTGTCAAACACTAAGTTGTACACCTGAAACTAATGTAACATCATGTGTCAACAACAGTAAAAAACAAAAACCAAAACCAAAACAACACAATAAAGGTCATAATCCCACAACACATTATGAAGACAGAATAAGCAGAAACTAATTTATGTTTGGGGAATTAATAGTATTAACACATATTAAGAAAGCAAAGGGTTAATTAGGAAATAAATATTTAAAAATTGGTGTTGGCACTCTTTGCTTAGCCATTTAATTTTCTTTTTTCACTAAGGTATGTGAAAAAATTCACTGCACTCAAATCAATAGTTTTCCTCTATGTCACTATTAAATAATTTAAAAGTATATGAAATTAGAAAATAGACTTACCTCTTGTCACAAAATATATAAAATATTTAAGAAGAAAACTGGTAAAAATATGCAAGCTTTATTAGATAAAAACAATAATACTTACTAAACAGCTTAAAAGAGTTAAGAGATAGAGAGATATGCCAAACCCTGAGTCAAAAGACTAAAAACTCTGAAGATGCCAATTCACCCATATAAATCCATGTATTCAGTGTACTGTTGAACAATACCCCAATAGGAATTTGTGTGAAAAAGAAAGTGAAGGTAACTCTCCTAAATAGTTTTCAAACAGTGAACAGCGAAGGAGACATCTTTTCCAAGGATCATAGATTATTATGAAATAATAGGAATTAAAAGAGCAAGTGATTGCAATAAACATACAAGGGAACCCAGAAAATAATCCTACAAGTTGACTGGTCTTTATCAGAAAATTATTGTTATTTTTAAAATTTTTTTATTAACATTTATTTATTTTTTGAGAGTCAGAGACAGAGCACGAGCAGGGGAGGTGCAGAGAGAGGGAGACACAGAATCGCAAGCAGGCTCCAGTCTCTGAGCTGTCGGCACAGAGCCCGATGTGGGGTCAAACTCACAAACCATGAGATCATGACCCCAGCTGAAGCCAGCCCAACAGACTGAGCCAGCCAGGCGGCTGTATCAGAAAATTATTTAATGAGAAAGGTAGAATTGCAGCCCAGATCAGAAAAACAAAAAACCTGTAAAGTGTTCAATAAATGTTCTTCTAATTATCAAACCATACAGAAAATTCCAGGTGGTTTGAAAATTAAATGTAAGCCCATTTAGAATTATTGTATAGTTTGATATATATAAATGCATATAAATATTAAGAGTATATAAGCAAACATAGTTTTTCAGAGGGATATAAATTAGAAAAACAATTTTGGGGTAGAGAGGGCTTTATAAGAAAACACTAAACCCCAAAACATAGGAAAAATCATAGATGTGGCAACATAAATAATTATCTATTGAGGGGACTATTATATTCAATGTTGAAAGGTCTTTTACAAATCAATAAAAAATTTTAAAAAACTCAGCCTACTCCCAGAATAAAATATGACATAGACCAATATATTTATGAAAGTATAACCTAGCACAATTATTCAGGGAAACTTAAATAAAGCAACACTGAAATGCCAATATTTTTTCACTCAGATTTTAAAATATTAATCATAGGAAATAAATATGCTACTGCATTGTTAATAATATTATAAATTGAAATAGTCCTTTTACTGAACAATTTAGCAGTCTAGTAAATTTAATTAGTTCAGATATATTGATCTAACAATTCCATTTCTAGCTATCTTACAAAATTTCTGTTCTGTACATAAATATATATGTGTGTGTATGTATGTGTGTATATAATATATGTATATATATTGCTGAAGTTTAATTCTTGCTTTATGTGAAAATAATTGCAAAGAAAACTATATTTCATTCATCAATATGTATTTATCCACATGGTAACAGAAAGCCAATGGAGTAAGATTGATCTCTATGTACCGACCAAGAATTAATTCCAAAATATATTGGTAAGGAAGAAACCAAATGAAAGTAAAATATATAAGACATCTATTAATTTATGCTAATTTAAACAAACTTAAAAGGCATAGCTGTATGTATTTTATTTCATTGGAGCATGTTAGAAAAGAATAAACATCAATCCTTTAACTGTGGTTGTCTCTGGAAACTGGTGTTAAAACATGAAAGATAATGGTATTGGAAAAACTGAACATTTAACTAACTATACTTATCTATTGTTTGAAAAAATAATGCATTTAAGTATCACATGTAAATTTTATAAATCAAAAATTAAAAGTTTGTTAAAAAAACTGTGATAAAATCATAAGATCTACAGTAAGGCATACATATGTGCCAAAACTAAAGAGAACTTTCTAAATTTTATGAAAATTTTAGAAAATAACAGAGCAACAAAGGAAAATACTGATGGATATAACAAAATTATTTTAAATTAAATAATTTCTCCTATTCAATAATAAAATTAAAAAGCAAATAAAAAACTAAAAGTATGCTTGAGACAAATACATTATAAAAATGGGTAACATTCTTTGAAGTAAGAGTTTTTATAGAGAAATAAGACAATATAAGGTATCCAATTGGCAAGTAAATGAAAAATATAAAGAGAAAGATGATATGCAAAATACTAGTGGCAAAAAAGCCATATATGAAATATGTAAATTGAAGCAATAGAATATATTTCAAAGAAGGAGAGGAGGGAATGATCCCATTTATTCCCCACCCCACCAAAAATCACCCAGAAACCTGTATGAAACAAATATCTTGAATTCATTTACATTGTTGCCTAGCAAGAGAAAACACTGATAAGAACAGGGTTGCAGACATCTGATAAAGGAGATTTTATAAATTTTGTCTTGTTTTGTGTTTTGTTGTTGCACACAGAGATAAGGTAATGTTGGAAATTGAGTGATTTGGGGAGACGACTTTTGGGAGGGTCTCGGGGTACAAGTAGGATTTGGGTGAAACAGACCAGGCCAAAGTTGCTTTCAAGTTGTTGGGCTTTTCAAACCAGTCGTTCTCTAGAACATCTTGTGATCTTGTCTCTCCAGAGCCAGTTGTGGCCTCAGAGTTTGTTTTTGTTTTTGTAAGTTGATAGTCTTTGTAAGTTTTCAGACTTTTTTTCTCATCACTGACAGATACGATGTTTTGGGACAGATTGTGTGTGTTGAGATTTCTCAGAACACTTGTTAGGAGGACTATAGCAGACACTCTCAATAACCCACCTTAATCCCTGTCTCCATTTGAGTTAATCTGGAGCTGTGGACAATCCCCCACATCCTCTAAGCATCCTGCATGAAGCACCTGCCTTCCTGCTCTCTACCTAAAGACTTCTAGCTCACCATGTCCCCAGGACAAATCTCAGCCAATGGGTGCTAGGAGCACCACCCCACAGTTTCTAGTGTGCGATTTAAAGCCATTTTCTACACCTTCTCAGTTCCTGGTGAGATTAGCTCCACTGTTCCTTAAGATATGAACAGCTGCATGGTCATTCCAGGTCCTTATCCTATCCTGTATAACTGCACAGCCTCTTTCGTTATTCTTTTAATTATACATGATTATTTTTTCTTGAATAATGTAGTCTCCTTGTTGTACCTAAGCAAGTTAGTTTATTCTGTATCTCAATTTTTGAATCTTTAAAATAAAGTTTAGTATAGTACCTGTATCAAGGGCACCTGGGTGGCTCAGTCAGTTAAATGTCCAACTTCAGCTTAGGTCATGATCTCACATCCCTGAGTTTGAGCCCCCCCTCAGGCTCTGGATTCCGTGTCTCCCTCTCTCTCTGCCCCTCCCCCGTTTGTGATCTGTTTCTCTCTGTCTCTTAAAAATAAATGAATGTTATGGGGCGCCTGGGTGGCTCAGTCGGTGAAGCAGCCGACTTCAGCTCAGGTCATGATCTCGCACTCCATGAGTTCGAGCCCCGCATCGGGCTCTGTGCTGACAGCTCAGAGCCTGGAGCCTGTTTCAGATTCTGTGTCTCCCTCTCTCTGACCCTCCTCCGTTCATGCTCTGTCTCTCTCTGTCTCAAAAATAAATAAACATTAAAAAAAAATTAAAAAATAAATAAATAAATGTTAAAAAATTTTTCTTTTAAAAATATAGTGTAGTGCCTGTATCAGGGAGCTATTGTAAGGGTTAAATTAGTTTAAGCCAATGTTTAGATCTATGTATATTAACTACCACTACTAATTATTACAATACCTGTCAGTATTATTACAACCATTTTGTCTTGTTTTGTGTTATCATTCAAGTTCCCAGCATATCTCTGGACTTTATGAAAAAAATTCTTCTTTTTTTTTTTTAGGTTTTTATTCATTTTTTGAGAGAGAGAGAGAGCAAGTGAGCACATGAGGAGGGGAGGGGCAGAGAGAGAGAGGGAGACACAGAATCTGAAACAGGCTCTAGGCTCTGAGCTGTCAGCACAGACTCTGACATGAGGCTCAAACTCACAAACCATGAGATCATGACCTGAGCCAAAGTCAGATGCTTAACCAACTGAGCCACCCTGGTGCCCCCCAAAAATTCTTCTTTCCTCAACCAAGAATGTCATTCAGCTTTTGACCATTAACCATAATTGCTTTAAGAATTTGCTCAAAATATTACCTTAAAAAATGCCATGTTTAATCTCAAGCCAATTACTTGTAATTTCCTCAATACATTAAGATTTTCTTGAAATATACAGAATAACTAACTTTTATGATATAAGTGCATACCTTGATGGATTATACCTGAATGCACATAAATGTGAACCTGATACCCACATCAAAAAACAGAAAATTGTCAACACTTTTCCCTGTGCCATTTTCTGTAAAAACCACCTCCAAGGGTAACCACTGTTCTAACTTTCTAAAGGATAGATTGGTTTTACCTGTTTTATACTTTGTCAATTAAATCATCCATATAAGTCATTCTTTTGTATCTGGCTTTTCTCATTCAATGTTGTGTTTAGTAAGATTTATCTACATCATCACTGCTTTCTAAAGCTATTGTTATCTTGTATCTCAAATGTATTACAAGCTTTTTAAGAGTCAAGATGGATACTTTTACTTGTATCCCTTTGAACACTCAACATACACCATACCTTGACAGGTGCTCAGTAGTACTTACTTGAATAAGTATTTTGGCTCATTGTTTTGTAAAACAATAGTTCCTCACAAAGATTTTTCACCTTCCTGCATTGCCACACTAACCTATTCTTCAGGGCTCTCTTGTAAACTACCATTGTCATTGTCCCCAGATCTATTTCCCTGCAAATATTTTTACAGAATGATACATATTTAAATATAAATTTATAACAGAAAAATATAAATATTCAAAATTACACATTAAGCAGAGACAACCTGGCAAACAACAACTATTATTATGCTCTCATTGAATTCTACACAAGTGTCAGTTGGCCACAGATACCTCTGCAATTTAATCAGAGTAACTACTGGGTATCATTGAGTCACCTTTTGTGTCATCTCTCATTGTCATTACTAGGTAAAATATGTAGATCATCTTTATTATCCACACCATTCATCACATTTAATTGAAATTTCCAGCTGGTGGATGAAGAGACATAGGAAAATGGCATTTTTTTTTTAAAGCTACTCCTTACAGATGATTTTATTTGCCTTTTTAGGACCACTTTTATAAGAGCATTCCAACTATGGTTTGCAAACTTGGTAAGTTTCTCAACAAGTTTTTGTCTGTTGCTTCTTCAGATACTTTTTGGAAGTCCCTACTGAACCTTAGGGAGAAAAATCAGGGAGGGCCAATGATAGGAGGAAAAAAAAAAACTACGACAAAAACAGACTATAGTTTTTAAAGAAATGGAAAATTAAGACCAAGTGGCCGAAGGACAATTTTTTCTCTTCATTCTATTTTGCTCAAAGAAAAGATAGAAATATCTGAAGTAGATGGGAAGATATTTTAGTTTACTGTGAACATAACAAATGCACCACTGTCTACAAGTCTGTTACAACATAGAGGAAGAAGTTAGTTCAAAGTGACAAGGGGAAAAGCACCATTAAGATTTCATAACTCTACTACCAAACTAACGTTCCAAACACCTGGTGAACTTGCATATTTGAGGGAAGGTAGGATACACTTCTAAAAAAAAAAAAACCCAAACAGAAAAACTTCTGATTGCATGCAGGTGTAGCAACTATACTATGAAAAATATGTGAATTTTCAAGTACGGAGTTCTTACAGATTAGGTAGTCATTACCTCAATCACTTGTACTATTCTAGAAGCTCAAAAAGTTACTCTGCTACTTGAGGAAAAAAAGGCCTTCTTTTAATTATCTTACTGATTCTTTTAGCTTTACCTTGAAAATAATATGGATTTTAAGCTTTAAAATTAAATCACAAAGTAGACTATGTTTTTCCTCTTGTTTATGAATTCTGAGCAGAGGCTTTATTTTTTAAGTTGAGGAATTTTTCACATGCACTGTCTCTATTTATGTATTACACCATATTGAATAACGTACAAATAGGAGTATTTATGAGTTTAATGAGAAAAAAAATCAATGTTTTCTGATTTTTCTTTTTTTTTCCTTTTTTTGCTTTTTGCTTTTACCTAGATATTTCTACAATCCTAGGCACATTGACATCAGGCACATTCTGACAGTTATCCATGTCAATGAAGATTTTACATGTTTATATTGGGCTTGAAGTTCACAGTAATTGTTTCTTTTTTAAATGCATTTATATTCTTTGTCTAGATGGGGGCAACGGATACTCATGTTCCTTGAGATAGCTTTGAAATGCACACAGATTTTAACCTCAAGTAGCTGGAGTTCATTCTAACTATTTATTTTCTCTCCAAACCAATATTTCAAAAACAAGAACAACTTCTAAATATCAGCTGCTTGCTTGAATGCCAAAAGTAGTCAACTTTCTCTCCATCAACACCTTTTTAGCCAAATGACTACAAAAATTTACTATGGTTTCAGATTATTCCTATTAAGTATCTCATTCCATTTTTTATATCTACCACCTTACATGTTTGAAAACACTTAAGATTTTTTTTTTCCTCAGGGAAAGCAATTAGAAAAATAAAATACTAAACAGTTTGAAAAGCTCATTTGAAGAGTCTAACAACAGATGTAAAAAACAGATATAACTTGTTTTCTAAACGTTCCCTATAGTTGAGAGATAGCTTTTAAGTTGGAGTCATCCTCCCTTGAATTAACATAATTATGTCAATAAATAGTACAATAAATGGTTGTGTTATGTAGCCTAAACTTGCCAACGGCCTTTCATTCTCAAAAGAGAGCTATACAGCATCTGAGTTTTAAAAGAAAGGATGTTTTCACACAACACTGTATTATGATCCACACTGTGACTATATATAATGAAACAGTGAAAATGTTTTACATGGTGTTTATGTTATCATAACTATAAAAAAAACCCTGGTTAAATATTTGAATTTGGAGCTCAAATCTAGTATTATGGCTCACTTAATTTCATAAGGGTGTGTGTGTGTGTGTGTGTGTGTGTGTGTGTGTGTGTACATGTGTGTGTTACTGAACCATTGTAATTCAGGGACACATATTTCTATCTTTAAATTAACAAATACATTGCTGACTACATCCAAGTACATGGAGACAGCCATGGGCACAGACCAGCTGTTTTCCTGCTTTATTGGGGTGATCAAATCCATGCTAAGATTTGTGTAACCTGAGTTCACTGAATATGGTTGATTATGGAGGTGGAAGTTGGATTAATTGAACATATATTAACGTAAGTCCAGGCACTCGATAGAAATATTCGGTCTAATGAAATCGTAATCTCGCTTTCAGTACTTTTAACTTTACTTTTTCAAATTCTGATGTAATGGTCAGGAATGTTCTAACCAAATAGCTTTGTGAATTTTTCTCAATGTAATGTCCATGATCTACAATTTTTAAATTGACCTACAAAGTATCTACCTCATAATTGTGATGATTAGATTTAAACAACTTAACATATGGCCTAACATATAATAAAAAATAACACTCAATAAAAGTTATTATCATTTTCAGAATAGCTTCTTGTTGTGGTTGTTTATCATAGCTTTCAAAACTGAAATCATTTTGGGAACAGTTTTTTTATAGAAATCTATAAATCTGAAAGAAGGATATTGTTATATGTGTTTTGTGTCCTCATAATACCAAGAATGTTTTTGGCACATTATAGATATTTAATATGCATTTGTGCAAGTGAATAATGGCCCCCAAATTGCTTTATGTCAACTAGATTCTAGTATTAGAATTAGAAAGATTTACATTCTCTAAGGAAGAGTGCATGTTAGCATGGATATGGTCATGGTGATTCTAGAAATAACTACCAACATTAAACAAAAATAAGCTATTTTGATTGAAAGTACTGAGTAACTACTGTCTCATCATTGATAGATTGTTATTACAGGATTCATAATGTCTAAAAGATAACTGAAATAAACTTAGTATTCTACTCAATAGTTCAAAGATTTAAAAACTCATATTCACAAGAAGTAGTATCCTATATTAGCTGAGTGCATATAGATAAAAAATATCTAGAAGTCTCTTGGAAAATATGGCAGCCATGATTACCTTTCAAAAATGTTTAATAAGCTAAAGTATTTTGATAAATTTCTGATATCTACTCATATTATTATGAATACCCTGATGGCAAAATATACATGGTTATGATACATTATGTTAAATATAGTTAGGTTCAGAACCAGGAGGACTTTTGTGAAACAATTCTAAAATCTGTTAGAAAAAAAAATTAAATGACGGTCATGTTAGTGTAACTTGAACAGGTCTATTGATGCTCCAATGCTTTCTATCTACACATAATAGAAATAAAATATGGAAAGCACTTTCAAAATGTTTCTTTCTAAGTGGTCTATGCCCAAGCCACAGACATTTCAAGCACCTGAGCTGAGAACTGGTGGTTTACAAAAGGGCCTCTCTTTGCTGTTGAGCCCCTAAATGAAGGCGTTGTCTCCCTAGGAGAATGAGATTGTTTGAAAGAAAGAAAGAAAGAAAGAAAGAAAGAAAGAAAGAAAGAAAGAAAGAAAGAAAGAAAGAAAGAAAGAAAGAAAGAAAGAAAAACCTGTTTAGCTTTTTTAGCCTCTTAGTAAGTGCTTTCTGCTTGTCTTCCACATACACAGCATTTGACAAGTGCCTAAAGGGATAATTGCACGCAGAATGTTAGACTCCTCATTGATTCGTTTCTCAAGTATTCTGGTCCTGCAAGTCCTCCCTTCCTGTATCCTTTGGTTGTTTTCTAGGGGCCCCCATTTTTTAAAAAGGGTGGCTCAGTCGGTTAAGTGTAGGGCTTCAGCTCAGGTCATGATCTCACTGTTCATGACTTCAAGCCCGCATCAGGCTCTGTGAGGACAGCTCAGAGCCTGGAGCCTGCTTCAGGTTCTGTGTCTCCCTCTTTCTCTGCCCCTCCCCTACTTCTGCTCTCTCTCTCTCTCTCTCTCTCACTTTCTCTCAAAAATAAATAAACATGAAAAAAATAAAAATTAATTAAATAAAAATAAAAAAAAAATAAATAGTTTTCATGGTTTTCTCAGAGGTTTAGTCTGATACAAGACTCCAAATAGCCTGCAGTAGCCAACTGAAAATATGATTTTTTTTCATGTTAAATGTATAGATTTTGTACATCAGGGAAGGGGAATCAAACATTGGCTTTAGGTGAGATTCTGATTTTTAGGGCCAATGTCCAGAACAGAGTAGTCAGTCTGATTTTTTGTTCTAGACTCTGGAAAAATTCTTTAATATTATTCTTGGGTGCTCAAGTGTTTTGACATAGTAAATCTTCCTAAGTGTGTAATACTATAGGCCTTTTAGGGATGGTCCTCACACTTGAGGAAGAAATCTACTCTTTACCCACCAAATCCACAAATCTACTCTTTACCCACCAAATCCACAATTTCTCTCTCTGTTGCATAGTTTTTGCTCTGTGGAGAGCATGGTCTTTCAGGGCATCTAATCCACCTTCTTAGTCATACTCCTTCCTTATAAAGGATGCTAATATTTTGGGATCCAGGACATAACTTCATTACCTTCAATTTTATAGATACTTTTTTTTTCCTCTAGCAGCTACATTTTTATATTGATAATTTACTTTATACCTTTGGTATAAGCCTCTAATTTCAATAATGTTTCTGTGGGAAGAAGGTGCAATCTACTTGACAACAGTTTGCTTTATAAAGCAGATTTCTGAAAAACGATTAAAATACAAGGGGGATGGGGTTTGTACATATTTTAATCTATAAAAGTAATTTTAATCACATATAATCATATATGAAAAAATATATACCACATGTAAACATAAAATAAACTAGAGAGATACCACATATAAATATATCACATACATATTGTGTGTATGTGTAACAAAACATTAAAGATGTTAAAACTGTCACTATTTGCAAATGACATGATGCTATACATAGAGAACCCTGGAGACTCCATCAAAAAAGAATTAATAAATGAATTCAATACAGTTGAAGGATACAAAATTAACACAAAGATATGTTTTACTTTATACACTAATAACAAACTATCAGAAAGAGAAATTAGGAAAATAATCTCATTTACAATTGCACCAAAAGGATAAAACATGGAGTAGGAAGACCCTAAGCTTGTCCCACGGATACACCTAGATAACACCCATGTCGGTGTACCTAAACCAGAAAACAACCCGAAGCCTGGCAGAGCAGACTCTTCACAGCTAAACTGTAACGAAGAGGCCACATCAGAAGGGTTGGCAGGATGGAGACGTGGCCAGGAATCAAACTGACCCAAGAGACTACAGAAGGGAGGGAACCCACAGACATAAGAAAGGGAGAAAAGCAGATTCCACACCAGGCTCCCCAAACATAGGAGACTCACACTGGAAAGATACACCCCATAAAATTTGGCTTTGAAAACCAGAGGGGCTTAGCTTCATGGGTTCTTACAATCAATACAGCTTAATACCTGGATACTTACTTACTTATTTACAGGTTTATTTATTTATTTTTAATTTATTTTCAAGTTCTATTTACTTTGAGAGAGAGAGCATGAGCAGGGAAGGGGCAGAGGGGGGAGAGAGAGAGAATCTTAAGCAGGCTCTGCACAGTCAGTGCAGAGTCTGATGTGGGACTCAAACTCACAGACCGTGAGATCATGACCTGAGCTGAAATCAGAAGTCAGACACTAAACCAAGTGAGCCACCCGGGTACTCCTATTTATTTAATTATTTATTTGAGAGAGATACAAAGAGAGGCTGCAAGTAGGGGAGAGGGGCTGAGGGAGAGAGAGAGAGAGAGAGAGAGAGAGAGAGAGAGAGAGAGAGAATCTTAAGCAGGCTCCACACTCAGTGCGGAGCCTGATGCGGCGTTCGATCCCATGACCCTGGGATTGGGACCTGAGCCAAAAATCAAGAGCCAAATGCTCAACTGACTGAGCCATCCACGTGCCCAACAACTGGGTCTTTAAAAAGCAGCACGCTCTGCTTCAGGAGAGCAGGAGGGTGATAGGAAACTGAGTCCCCACCCTTAAAGAGGCAGCGCCACAGACAGCCCCACTGAGATACGGTATAGGAACAGCAGTTTGAAAAACGTCTGCGGTACACCAGAAGGAGATTTAATTGCTGATATCAGAACTCTTGTGGGAGGAGCAGAGATCTTTAGGAGACTTCTCCAAGAACAAAAGTGCCATTTTCCTCCCCTGGCTCCCAGCCTAGATACACAGACACCTGCAGGAGCAAGCACGACCAGAACACTGCCCATTTAGGTGGCTAACAGTATACTCTGACTTCACGGTCTTCTGCAGACCTGCCCCCTCAAACCAGCCCTCAGCAGGAGTTCTCCAAAGGGACTCCAGTCCTCCTCCCACAGAAGACCCATGCAAACCTTACTAAAACCTCATATGCCATCCCCCAACTCTGCTGCGAACCCATCCCATCCAACACATCCTAGCTGAGCGTGTGGTGACACATGCAAGTTGTGTCACAAGCATGGCAGCATGCCAACAACCCCACAGAGGCCAACACCATTCCAGGGTGACTCCTGCCCCCAGAGAGAGGGGAAAAGTAATCACACACACACAAGTTCAAACCGTGGCCCCAGATCTAACTGCTGGCCCTGCCCAATGAACGTTTCTCAGAAGACAGCACAGAAAGTGTCCCTTGCAGTTTGGTGCTACTGCATATCTGGCAGATGCCTGGTCTGACCCAGCCCAAGCTCCAGGTGACCCCAGACTGGTTCACTGCTAACACAGGAACTAACCCCTGCCCACAACAAGCAACGAGAGCCATTTCAGACGGTTGGTTTTAAGGCAGATGCAGCTCACTACAACAGCAAGGTTCGCACAACACGTACAGGAGACATACCTGAAACACCAGATTCTGGTGAACAGGGGACATTGCACTGAAGGCCAATACAGGACCTCTTCACAAGGCCACTACCTTCAAGAGTTGGAGACATACATGATATAAGATGCTACTAACCCATGAATGGGTCAATAAAGAAATCAAAGAGGAAAGAAAAAAATACATGACAACAAACAAAAATGGAAACACAACAGCCTAAAATTTGGGTGATGCAGCAAAAGCTTTCTAAGAAGGAAGTTTATAGCCATGCAAGCCTACCTCAAGAATGAGAAAAGTGTCATATGAACACCCTAACCTTATACCCAAAAAAGCTCGAGTTATAAGAACAAACAAAGCCCCAAATCAGTAGTAGGAAGGAAAAAAAAATCAAGATTAGGAAGAAACAAACAAAATAGAAACCAAAAGACAATAAAACAGATCAATGAAGCCAGGAACTGGTTCTTTGGTAAGGTCAACAAATTGATAAGCTTTACCCAGACCCATCAAAAAAGAGAGAAGGGCACCTGGGTGGTTCAGTCAGTTAAGCATCTGACTTTGGCTCAGGTCATGATCTTGGGGTTCATGAGTTCAAACCCTGGATCGGGCTGTGTGCTGACAGCTCAGAGCCTGGAGCCTGCTTCAGAGTCTGTGTCTTCCTCTCTCTCTGCCCCTCCCTTGCTGGTGCTGTCTCTCTTTCTCTCAAAAATAAATTAATATTAAAAAAATAAAGAGAGAGAGAGAGAGAAGACTCAAGCAAAATAAAAAATGAAAGAGGAGAAGTAAAAACTGACACTACAGAAATAAAAAGAATTATAAGACACCACTATAAAAATTATATAACAACGAATTGGACAACTTAGAAGAAATGGATAAATTCCTAGAAATATATAAGCCCCTGAAAATGAATCAGGAAGAAATAGAAAATCTGACTGATTACCAGCAATGAAATTAAATCAATATTCAAAAACTCCCAACAAACAAAAGACCAGGACAAGAAGGTATCATAGGTGAATTCTATAAAACAGTTAAAAAAGCATTAATACTTATTCTTCTCAAACTATTCCAAAAAAACACAAGAGGAAAGAAACCTGCTAAATGCACTTTATGAGGCCAGCCGTGCCCTGTTACCAAAACCAGATAAAGACACTACAAAAAAAGAGAACTATCGGCCAGTATCTCTGATGAACATAGATGTAAAAATCCTCAAAAAATATAGTAAGCTGAATCCAATAATATATTTAAAAAATCATTCACCATAACCAAGTGGAATTTATTCCTGGGATGCAGGATGTGATCCAAATATTCACATATCAGTCAATGTGACATATTGCATCAATAAGAGAAAGGATGAAAATCGTATGAGCCTTTCAATAGATGCAGAAAAAACATTTAACAAAGTACAACATCCATTGATTAAAAAAAAAACCTTAACAAAGTTAATTCAGAGGGAACATACCTCAAATTAATAAAGGCGATATTTGGAAAACCCATAGCTAACATCATACTCAATTGTGAAAAACTAAGAGCTTTTCCCCTAGAATTGGGAACAAGACAAGGATATCCATTTTCACCACTTTTATTCAACACAATACCGGACATCCTAACCACAACAATCAGAAAACAAAAAGAAATAAAAAGCATCCAAATTGGTGAGGAAGAAGTAATAATTTTATTTCACTATTTGCAGATGACATGATAGTATACATAAAAAACCCTAAAGATTGCATCACAAAACTAGTATAACTGATAAATTAATTCGGAAATGTCACAGGATACAAAACCAATGCACAGATGTCTGTTACATTTCTATACACTAGTAATGAAGTACCAGAAAGAGAAGTTAAGAAAACAATCCCATTTACTATTCCACCAAAAATAATCTAGGAATAAACTTAACCAAGGAAATGAAAGAAATGATGTGTACTTCAAAAACTATAAAACATTGATGTAAGAAAATTGAAAATGAGACAAGCAAATGGAACGGTATTTAATGCTCCTGGAATGGGAGAACCTATATTGTTAAAATATACATACTACCCAAAGCAATCAACATATTTAATGTAATCCAACAGCATTTTTTCATATAACTGGAACTAATAATCCAAAAACTTGTTTTGAACCACAAGAAAGCCCAAGTAGGCAAAGCAATCTTGAAAAAAAGAAAAGAAAAGAACAAAAGTAGAATTGTCACAATCCCAGATTTCAAGAAATACTAGGCAGTAATGTTCAAAACAATATTGTACTGGCACAAAAATAGGCACATAGATCAGTGGAACCAAATAGAGAGCCCAGAAATACACTTACTATCACATAGTCAATTAATCTATGACAAAGGAGGCAACAATATACAATGGGAAAAAGACAGTCTCTGTAACAAATGGTGCTGAGAAAACTGGATCACTACATGCAAAAGAATGAAACTGTACCACTTTCTCACACCATACACAAAAATAAACTCAAAATGGATTAAAGACGCTTGGGGCGCCTGGGTGGCTCAGTCGGTTAGGCATCCGACTTTGGATCAGGTCATGTTCTCACAGTTGGTGGTTCAAGCCCCACATCAGGTTCTATGCTGACAGCTCAGAGCCTGGAGCCTGCTTCAGATTCTGTGTCTCCCTCTCTCTGGCCCTACCCCACTCATGCTCTGTCTCACCCTCTCTCTCAAAAATAAATAAACATTAAAAATTTTTAAAAAATGGATTAAAGACCCAATGTAAGTCCTGAAACCATGAAAATCCTTGAAGAGAAAAGAGGTGTCAATTTCTCTGACATAGACCATAGCAACATTTTTCTAGATATGCTTCCTATGACAAGGGAAATAAAAACAAAAATAAACTCCTGGGACTATACCAAAATAGAAAGCTCCTGCACACCAAAGGAAACAATTAGCAAAATTAAACTACAACCTACTGAATGGTAGAAGAAATTTGCAAATGGCATATCTGATCAAGGGTTAGTATCCAAAATATATAAAGAACTTACACAACTTAACACCAAAAACTAAATAATCGAATTAAAAATGGACAGAAGACATAAAGAGACATTCCTCCAAAGAAGACATAGAGTTGGCTATCAGATACGTGAAAAGATGCTCAACACCACTCATCATCAATAAAATCCAAATCAAACTACAGTGGGAGAAATCACCTCATACCTGTCAGAATATCTAAAATCAAAACCACAAGAAACAGTAAGTGTTGCTGAGTATGTAGAGAAAAAGGAAAGCTTGTGGATTGTTAGTGGGAATTAAAACTGGTGCAGCCACTGTGGGAAAAGGTATGGAGATCCCTCAAAAAGTTAAAAATGGAATTACCATATGATCCAGTATTTCCACTACTAGATATTTACCCAAAGAATACAAAATCACTAATTCAAAAAGATATATGTGTCCTTAGGATTGTTGCAGCATTATTTACAATAGCCAAAGTATGAAAGCAACACAAATGTCCATAGATACATGAACGAATAGAGAAGATGTGGAATACATATACAATGGAATATTACACATCCATAAAAAAGAATGAAATCTTACCATTTACAACAACACGGATGGATTTAAAGGATATAATGCTAAATGAAATAAGTCAGTCAGAGAAAGACAAATACCATATGATTTCACTCATATGTGGAATTTCAAAAACAAAACTAACAAAGGAAAAAGAGACCAACTGAAAAACAGAGTCATAAATATAGAGAACATACTGGCAAGTATCAGAGGGAAGATGGGTGGGGGCAAGGGTAAAATAGATGAAGGGGTTTAAAAGTATACATATGGCACTAAGTGCTGAGTGATGTATAGAATTGTTGAATCACTATAGTATACCTGAAACTAATGTAACATTCTGTGTTGTGTATACTGGAATAAAATAAAAGAAAGATATTTTGTGCTCATCGATGGGAAAAATAGTTTTAAAATGTCTGTATTACTCAAAGCAATCTACAGTTTCAATGCAATCACTGATCAAAATTCCAGTGGCATTTTCACAGAACTAGAACAAATAATTCTAAATGTTATATGGAAACAAACCAACCAACAAACAAAACCCTAAACACCCAAGACAATCTTGAGAAAGAACAAAGCCTTAGGGAGGTATCACACTTCCTGAATTCAAACTACACTACAGAGCTATAGTAATCAAAATGATATGGTATTGACATAAAAATAGACACATAGATCGGTGGGGCAAAAGAGGGTTCACAAATAAACTCATGCATATATGGGCAATTAATTTCCAACAAAGGACTCAAGAATATACAATGGGGACAGGACATTCTCTTCAATAAATGGTGTTGGGGAAATTGGATAGCTACACTCAAAAGAATGAAATTAGACCGCTAATTCAGATCATATACAAAAATTTACTAAAAGAGATTAAAGAGTTAAATGTAAGACTTGAAACCACAAAACTCCTGGAAGAAAACATAGGCTGTAAGCTCCTTGAGACCAGACTCAGTGGTGTTTTTTGCATCTGACTCCAAAGACTAGGGCAGCAAAAGAAAAAGAAACACATGAAACTACATCAAATTAAAAAGCTTTTGTACAGCTAAGGAAAGTATCAACCAAATGAAGAAAAATCTATTGAATGAGAGAACATATTTGCAAATCATACACCGAATAAGGGTTAGTATCCAAAATATACAAATAACTCATACAACTCAATAACAACATAAAAGTGATTAATAAATGGGCAGAGTAACTGAATAGACATTTTTCCAAAGAAGATATGCATATTACCAACAATCACATGAAAAGGTGCTCAATATCACTAATCAACAATGAAATATCACCTCACACCCGTCAGGGTGGCTATTCTCAAGAAGACAAGATATAACAGGAGTTGGAGAAAAGAGTACCCTCCTGTGCTGTTGGTGGGTAAATTGGTGCAGCCACTATGGAAAAAGTAAGGAGGTTCCTCAAAAATTTAAAAATAGAACTATCATATAATTCATAAATTCCAATATTCAGTATCTATCCGAAGAAAATAAAAACACTAATTCGAGAAGACAGATGTTCCCCTGCATTCATTGCAGTGTTATTTACAATAGCCAAGTTATACAAAAAAATCCAAGTGTCCATCAATGGATCAAGAAATTGTTGTGTATGTACATACAATAGAATACTACTCAGCCATAAAAAAGAATGAAATCTTGTCATTTGCAGTAACGTGGATGGACCTTGAGGGTATTATGCTAAGTTAGTCAGTCACAGAAAGACAAACACTGCTTGGTTTCACCTACATGTAAAATCTAAAAAACAATGCAAGTAAACAAAACAAAACCCAGACCCACAGATACAGAGAACTGATTGGTGGTTGCCAGAGACAAAAGGGTCCAGGGAGGTGAAATGAGTGAAAGGGATCAAGAACTACAATGGTACAGTTGTAAAATAAGTAAGTCATGCAAATAGAATGTACAGCATGGGGAATATAGTCAATAATATTGTGTTAACTTTGTACAATGATAGATGGTAACTAGACTTATTGTGGTGATCATTCTTCAACGTATACCAATGTCAAATCATTATGTTGCACACCTGAAACTAATATAACATTGTATGCCAATTATATCTCAATAAAAAAATAGTTATCACTCTTTTAAAACCTACTCTTCTAATTCTGTCACTGTTACTTTTAGAAGTTTTCTCTTAAACCACCAAGGATATTGAATCCAGAGGTCTTCACTA
Source organism: Prionailurus bengalensis (assembly GCF_016509475.1). NCBI lineage: Eukaryota > Metazoa > Chordata > Mammalia > Carnivora > Felidae > Prionailurus > Prionailurus bengalensis. The sequence goes on from NC_057344.1 coordinate 88,564,495, forward strand.
AGTTCCTGCCACACAACTGGGAAATGTAAACATCTTTTCTCTTTCTTGGTAGAAGGAAAGAAGCATTTCTCTAGCCCCACATAAATTTCTGTGATAGTACTTTAGATCTCATTTAAACTTTCCCTTCTTCATGTCATATCTCTACTTTTTATTTCATCTGACAACTATAATCAACCTCATCTTTTTGTTAATTTCATTTCAGCAGCATTTGAATAATTTCAAGGATTTTCCAATCATTAAAAAAATTGAAAAACAATTTTCCTCAACTCCCATTAGCTAATCTCCAGTCTCCTTCTTTCCTCATAGTTAAACTTGTTTAAAGTGCAGTGTGTATGTCTTTTCCTCAATTTTTTAGTCCCCATTCACTCTGCAGTGCACTGAAATTAAGCATTTGTCACCATCAATATAGTATACAACTCTCAACAAGTTTTTTTATCTACAGCTTAATTGCATGTGTGTGTCTGCGGATATTTTGTATCTCACATGTACCTCAATATTATTATATTACTAATCATTTAATCTTTGGAACACTTCCTTCCTTCCCTTAGTGTCCATAGACATGTTCTTCTAGAAATTCATCTTCTTCTCTAGTTCCTTCATCTTTGTATTCTTACAAGCTTTTCCCATTACATCTCAACTTTTTTTTTCTTCTAATTGTTAAATATTTAATGTGCATAGACAATTATTTTTAGAAATAATAAAAACTCAGGTCCCTGGGTGGCTCAGCTGGTTAAGCATCTGACTCTTGATTTGGGCTTAGGTCATGATCTCATGGTTCATGAGATCAAGACCCGCATCAGGCTCTGGTGACAGGATGGAGCCTGCTTAGGATTTTCTCTCTCTATCTCTCTCTGCCCCTCTCCCACTCATGTCCTCTCTCGCTCTCTCTCTTTCTTAAAAGAAATAAATAAACTTTTAAAAATAATAATAAAAACTCACAAACTTACTACAAATCTTTGTCAACCCTCAACATTTGCTTCTTTTTCAAAAAACTTAATATATATACAGTTGCATTGTCTTGTGTACGTTGATCCCATTTCTTTGACTTTCTATATATTCCTCAATATACTTTTTAAATTTTTAAATTAATTAATTAATTGTTTTAACAGTACACTTCTTTTAAAAATATTTTTTTACTTTAAATTCAAGTTAGCTAACATAGAGTGTAGTCTTGGCTTCAAGAGTAGAACCCAGTGATGCATCTCTTATGTAGGACACCCAGTGCTCAAATTGAAAAGTGCCCTCCTTTATGCCCATCACCCATTTAACCCATCCCCCCTGACTCCCTCCCCAGCAACCCTCAATTTGTTCTCTGTATTTAAGAGTCTCTTCTGGTTTGCCTCCCTCTCTGTTTTTCTATTATTTTTCCTTCCCTTCCCCTACGTTCATCTGTTATGTTTCTCAAATTCCACGAGTGAACTCATAATATGCTTTTTTAAATCAGTGTTTTATTTTTGAGTTTTATCATATTTAAAAATTTTTTGTGTGTTTGAAAATAATGTATATTCCTATTTGTGGATGGATTAATCTACATATGCCCAGTTAGATCAACCTGGTGCTGTGCTGTGTTCGAAATTTCTGTATTTATATTAATTATATTCTTTTTGAAATATCAATTTCTGAAAGAATGTAATTAATATCTCCCAGATATTATGGGTTTATAAATTTCTCCTTACATTTTCTTCAGTTTTGTTTTACATAATGAGTAGCTCTATATTAGCATTTAAAATTTTTTCATTTGATATCTGGTATCCTTAAAGTAAACCATAACATCTTTAATCTCTTTCTAGCTTTGTTTCATGCCTCTTACAACTCATTCATAACATATGCACCAGCATATATAACTAATGTCAGTTTCTCAGACTTACATACTTTTGATTTTTTTTCCTTTTTGTGTAGATTAGAACATTCCTCACCATCACTTTGTTTATATTGTCTGGCTAGCATTTAAGCACATTTTGGATCTCAACTAAGGGGGCCATTCTCCCCTCTAAATCCCACTGGAATAGATGTACTGTTATCTCCTAGAACTGCCTGTACTTTGAATAAAAAGAGTTATATCTTTTGAAGATTCCTGTCTCTTTCAACTTTAAAATTCCTACACTTAACATTCCACCATATAGAAGGAACTTCTTAAGTAGTGAAGAGATGAAATGACATAGGCCTGTTTCTATCTTTAAAACAGCTTGCAGCCTGCTGCCATATATGTGTGTATGTCTATGTTTGTATGTATATGCAAATAGACTGATGGTAATATATGCTTGGAATGTGAGTTTTTTTCATGGTTCCTTACGGTTTCATTTAAAAAAAAATTTTTTTAAGTTTGTTTACTTGGAGAGAGAGAGAGAGAGAGAGAGAGAGAGAGAGAGAGAGAGGTGGCAGAGAGAGAAAGGGAGAGAATGAGAGAGAGAGAGAATTCCAAGCACACTCACTGTCACTGCAGAGCCCAATAGGGGACTCAAACCCATGGACTGTGAGACCATGACCTGAGCTGAAATCAAGAGCTGACATTCAACCAACTGAGCCACGTAGGTGCCCCCTTATGGTTCCTTATGATTTCAAACTGAAACACTGATGTTAAGAAGTTAGCTCTTTTGAGGTACCTGGGTGGCCAGTTGGTTAAGTGTGGACTTCAGCTCAGGTCATGATCTTACAGTTTGTGAGTTTGAGCCCCGCATAGGGCTTTGCACTGTCAGTGAAGAGCCTGCTTGGAATTCTTTCTCTCTGTGTCCCTTCCCCACTTGCGCTCTCTCTCTCTCCCAAAATAAATAAATAAACTTAAAAAAAAAAAAAAGAAGTTAGCTCCTTTACCGGGTGCTGTAAGTGTTGAGACACGGGATCATACACCTAAAACTAATATTACACTTTATGTTAAGTAACTGGAATTTAAACAAAAACTTAAAATAATAGAAAAGAAAAACAAAAAAGCTAAGTTAGCTCCTTTAAAATTTTTACCAATATCGTGGTTGAGAGAGTCCCATGTAGATTTAGGATCAAATGAAATGATTGTAGAGAAAAGCCATTTTGAAACCATGTCCTAATTACTAATGCAATTATGATAAAGTACAATCTAACTATGTAGAAGGTTCTTGTTGATATTTAACTAAGTCCTGTAAACCCAGATCAACTCACGTCTTAAGTCTAGCTTTTCTGAGCCCCCAAGTTAATGTAGTCGCTCTCTTTTGTATATCTCTTGGAGGATCCTTTCCTAAGGATCCCTTGTTTTATTCATGTGACCATCTTCTTTAGCTACTTGATTATTAATTCTTAGGGCATTAATTCTTAAAGCAGCAACATCTGTAATTAATTTTTTTTCATTTTCTACAGTAGCTAGTACAATTGCTTGCAAAGTATAGATATGATTTTATGAAATTCAATTTGGATTTTGTTTTAATAGTATACTAGAGAGTAACAAAAGTATTAATTTTAATAACAAAATGAATTGGAACATAGGATCTCTTCTACTTCTTTGTCTTGTCCTTTCTGTTGGACAAAAGTTTAGCACAAAGAATTGTGATTATACAACAAAATATAACTGTGAATTTATTATTGAAAATGAATCAATTAGGATTATGTTTGCATAAAGTTTAAACTTTCAAACTAAAATAGCTCCAAAAGCCACTACTAGGCAACATTATTGTATTTTATGGCATACAGCATTGCATTGTATAAAATATCAGAAACTCCTACATATTTACCAGACAGCTGGGTTATGGTCACTGTGGGGACAATAATTTCAAAAGCATAATACATATTTAATAGTTCAACATTTATGCTGCCATGAGATAGGGTTTCGTACATAATAATTATCTCTTTTTTTTTCCATTAAAAAAAGTAATGCTTACACTTCAAAAACAAAATATATTGTATGCAGATGGGGATGAATTTTCCCCAGGTTTCTTTGGGCCATTTTGAAAATAATTTTATAATTTTATGATCAATATGGGCAAGATTGTCACCAGTTTTATGGAGGCATTCTGAGGCTTTGGTTATTTTCCATTTCTCTGTTGACTTGGTGTATAGCTTCAAGAAGGGCTTTATCTCCTCTTAGAAAAGATACTATCGTTATAATTTTTTTAATGTTTGTTTATTTTTGAGAAGAGAGAGACAGAGCATGAGTAGGGGAGGAGAGAGAAAGAGGGAGACCCAGAATCTGAAACAGGCTCCAGGCTCCGAGCTGTCAGCACAAGAGCCCTACGTGGGGCTCAAACTCACGTACATTGAGATCATGACCTGAGCTGAAGTCAGACGCTCAACTGACTGAGCCACCCAGGCACCCCAACATGCTATCATTATAAACAATGATTATATCCCTGTTTTTGAACTACAATAACAAGAGAGTATATTTGAGGTTTCTTTTTTAAATAGAAATTTTAGAGAATCATGAATCCAGAGCCAAATTTAGACACAATTATTTGGTGGTAAAGTTAAGTTAGGGAAATCTATCTATTATTTATAATTTTTCTACATCTTGTCTCCTGTCCCATCTGTGTCTCATTTCATATTGTTCTTAAATACTTTATTCTCAGCTAAGGGAAGAATGGTTAATGATGATTTTTAAAATATTACCCCTGGAAAGAAAAATTTTATTTTCATAAGGATCGGCATTTTTAAATTAAAGTAATGGACAGCTTCTATTTATTTGCAAAATTTGAGCAATGGACAGCTATTTATTTGTGATATTTGAGTTATATAGAAGAACAAATATATGTGTTGAAGTCTATGAACAAAATGCCTTTGAAGTTCAACATTCAACATCTGTTTAGGAACTACTATGAATGGGGCACGGTACTAGATCTAGCAAAAACAATAGCAAGCAAAGCAGACTAGGTTCTTCGCTCACAGTTTATAATCTGGGATAAACGCAGGGAGATAAATTAATCAAATAACCAAAGTTAACCAAATCGTCACCAACACACATACACACACAAACATAAGTATGTATGTATATGTTTGCAAACTGCCCTAAGGACTGAGATGGAGGTTGATATAGAATCCTATAAGCAGAGGACTTAGTCTGTTGGGATAAGGAGGGTGTCAAAAGTGTCACCTAAACTTGCAGGATTAGGTGGTCACTGATACTAAACGATCAAATCAGTCTTATTTGGATGACGTGAAGATTAATGTAAAATAAAATTGCCTGAAAAAATGAACTTGCCAAATAAAAAAAGAGAAGATGAACAGCAACCAAGTCAAATGAGAGCAATATGAAGAACAATCCATTCTTAAAATAGTTTGAGAAGCTTTAATATGGTGGTATTATTATCCTACATCATGTAATGTACTGATTTAGAAATCCTGATTTTGAATCATGTATTAGATTTAATTTCATTTTGTTTAAATATATTAAGCTTTGGTTAGTCCAACTGATTCTCTGTCATTACCTGCTCAAATAAATACTCAGAAAGAGGTGGCCCAGGAAGCCTGAGGACTAGACAGACCACCTTGAGAAATGCAGATAGTTGGAGCAGTCTTCTTTATTGGACGGACGGAAAATAATATCAAAAGATGTTTCAGTATTGTGTACAATGTAAGAAAGAGTAAGATCTAATCAGATATTTCCTAAAGTGTCACCGTGAAAGATTATAAAACACAAAATAAGTTTGGAAAGTCATGTTGATTTTACACCCACCTCTCTAATCATTCTGTTTGGAATGCACAATAGCAAACACTCATTAAGACATTTGAATATATAAGAGTCCCTGGGAATTTCTGCAGTGAAGAAACCTATTTAATTCTCTTGTTTTTTTCTTTTGTTTTGTTTTGTTTTGTTTTTGCTTGGTTTTTTTTGTTGTTGTTTTGTTTTGCTTTTACAAAACTGTTTACAAAGCTAATGTAATTTGTTTTGTAATAACCAGAGCTATATATCCAGCAGATATATTTAATTTGCTGCAACACGATTTTGACATGACCTAGACAAATCACATCAATTGGAAGGTGAAAATTACATGATCTTTGGAAGCTAAATAATTTCCCAAGATATATATTATATATTGGGACACACACACACACACACACACACACACACATATTAGTAATATCATCAGTATTAGAAATAACATGTCCTTACTCCCATACTCACTGTTTCTTGCACCATTTTGACACATATTTGTAATATATTTTGTCTTGATGCATTGACACTGATTTTAGAAGAATATTCATCTATATTTGAATTGAAGAAATAAGCCTATACAACATACACTTACAATATATACCAATGAGATGATTACTATTCTTTTACATTAACAAGTTCCTAAGTACTCATAAACTGATCATCTGGATGGCTAACTCTTCATTTCATCTATTTGGGAAAAAAGAGAGTCAAACTGATAAATTCTTTTCTCATGGAGGCTACATGACAAACTGAAATGTTGCTAATGGATTTTCACCAGATTAGTGTCACCGTGGCCTTCAGCTAGCTTTTAGAATCTTATGTACATGTGTTTCAGTGTAATTGGTTCCCAAGGTGGTCATAAATGTGGGTACTATAAAAGAACAACCAGTTACACTTACACACTCACTTTTTATGTGGCCATTCGGTGTCAACAGAGAACCATATATAGAATTTCTTCTTAGTGGCCATGTCTTAGTGTCTTAATTGGCCAGGAACATTTGAAATAATGAAAGGGCAGAAATAGTCAAAGCTACAATGAACTTGAATATTCTACCAAGTGGCTTTTCAAAATACTGTTATACCTAATTAAATTATACCAAAATACTGTTATACCTAAATACCTAATTATACCTAGGTATTTAATCTAATACAAAATCTAATGTAACTGACTGAAATAACTGTATACCACATTTTCACATAAAGAGCTTTGTTGTATTGTCATAGAACAGTGCAAGTTTCTGCCCAAATCAGGAAGAATTTATTGGGCAGATGGAGACAATTGTGACTATATTCTCACTTTGAGGATTGGAAAATAGTTTGCCACAAAAAAAAAAAAGGAGAAAGAAAAAAAAAGATGATACAAAACAAAAGTAAAAACAAAAGGAAAGCATAAAAAAACCTACTTAAAGGCAATAGTGAAATAAATTATTGGGCCTTAGATTGGTACGGCCTTAGATTGTTCATTTCTTAACATATTCGCGTTTCTTTGAACTGATGCTTTTTATCACCATTCTCTGAGCCCTTGTAACATCTAATACTGCAAATGAACACATAATGGTCTCTGACATTAAGTCTGTAGTTAATTGACTTCTTATACCATTGCATTGTTGATTGCTGAAAACCAGGTTCACTTAGAAACTTTTGAATAATATTAATTTATATTCTGTCTTCATTAAGAACACTTTAGCCCTTGGGGCGCCTGGGTGGCTAAGTCAGTTAAAGCCTCCGACTTCAGCTCAGGTCATGATCTCACGGCTGGTGAATTCAAGCCTGGCGTTGGGCTCTGTGCTGACAGCTCGGAGCCTGGAAACTTTCAGATTCTGTGTCTCCCTCTCTCTCTGCCCCTCCCCTGCTCGCACTCTGTCTCTGTCTCTGTCTCTCTCTCTTCCAAAAAAAAAAAAAAAGAATATGATAGCCCTTTTAATTGTCTCTTCTCTTCATTTCATCTGCATTCTCTGTCAGGTTTATGCTGTCATCAGATTTCCCCCTGAATTAAAATTACTACTGACTCCCAGTTTCTTACTATAACAAACTTAAATCTAGCTCTACTTTCCAACACATCCTATTTATTGATCAACTGGTTCAACTCCTTCCTCTTTTGCTTATCTAAATCTTACTCCCTTCCAAATTTTGTTCCGTTGAAATTGTCTCTGGTCATCCTGATATTTATTTATCTTACCATCCCTAGTATCCTCCAGCATTTTTGGCTCTTTAACACAAATCATCCTTAAAAAATTTGCTGTTAACTTTGGTAATTATTTCATGTATATTGTTTTTACCTCTTCAGGTGATTCTGCATACTTTTGAAGTTTGGGTCTTTGTCTTATACTTCCTTTACTTATCTTTTACACGCTTCTGTTACATCTAGCGCAATGATGAGAAAACGACGTGTGCTCAAAATCCTTGTTGATTGACCGACTGAAATAACTGTATACCATCAGGGTGTTTTTGTCATTAGCCTACAGGATCAAGTTTTAGAGATCCAGTTAAATGCCTGCCTATCAACCTGCCAAAAGCTGATGCATTTGGAAATCCTGAGGGTCAGACAACTCATTAACTGGAAAGGGACTGCCACGGATTAAAATTTTTCTTTATGGATCATTCATTTATGATGAAATACGTTGTTTGATTCATTCTTTTGTGTTCAAACTATATTACGTATCTAGAAATAATATTATTTTTAAATGTATTAAAATTGTCACTCACCTTTCTAGAGTTGTCATCTTAGTTTACTATTAAAAAATTTAAAAAAGGAAATCACATGACTTTAGCCAAAACCACATGACATTTAGCCAATGTTATTGGGACAAGAACATTTCTTGTTAAAATAAATATCCACATAACAAATGAGCTTAAATGGAATTGTAACAGTATTATATTTTCTACATATAATTGTATTTTGTTAGGTTCATGACTTTAAAAGTTCTCTCTCTATATGTAAACAATAGAGTAGACAATTGTACATTTCAAGCGAAAGGAGTGTCACAAAATGCGACCATATCTCTTTTATTAGCTTGATCTTCTATCCTTTGGAATATGTGGATAAAATTAGTAAGTTTAAATTTTTATTATGAAATTTTATGTTACACAAATGTATTTTTTTATATTTTAAGGCAAAAGATAGCATAATTTACTATTTACTATTTATTTAATTTTACTATTTACTATTCATTTAACTTTAAATGGGGGGGTTACTGCTGTTCTCAAAAATCTGCTTTTTCACTGATTTAAACTTTACTGATCTTTTTAATCCCCAGCTGTTTTTTGTTTTGTTTTGTTTTGTTTTGTTTTTTACTTGGGGAATAGTTTTCAGTTTTTTGCCCTTTATCTTCCATACACATTTCATTTCTCTGTGAAGACAAAGGTAGCAGATTTCCCATAGTTTTCACACTCTGTTTTCTTCCCACACTTTCTATTTTTCTGATCTCCTGTCTCTCCTTCCAACCCCCAACACACACTCCATACTTGGTCTGTATTTGTCTCCATAGACTCCAGAAAATTGTGTATTATCAACATACACACGCACACACACGTGCACGTTCACTCAACTAAGGAGTAAGAAGCATCTTTCTTTTTTAATGGTATTTTTCAGCTATTAGTAATACATTTTTCTCTTTTAACCAGGGCCTCATTTAATTCCACTTTTTCGAAAGGAAAAAAAAGAGTATACAGGAAATCATGCCCCCAAAGGATAACACTTTTGTCAGATTGTTTCTTTTGGAGGGCACACAGAAAAAGAGGGTGGTGCATGCAAAAATAAGAATTCGTGTTCAAACTTCACACTCGCAGACTGTCACGCTCTTGATGAACAAGCTTCGGCTTTTCAAGTAGACTTATCTTATGTTCTGGGTTTTTTGTTTGTTTGTTTGTTTGTTTGTTTGTTTGTTAATTTAGAAGAGCCAGGGCCTTTATGTGCTCAGTGTTTGTTTTAAAAGCTGAAGTTTCAATAAAATTGGTAATTTGGCTGATATGAGTGTATTTAGATAGTAGACGGTATGTAATCAAGGGTAACTGGGACTCACATGCGCAAATGGCAATGTCAAGTTGTGAGGCTCTCCAGCCCTCTGCTGAATAACGTTAAGTAAGTCCTGCTGTCATAGGGCTAGGGCTTCCTCTTCCAGTGTTACGGGTCAGCACTGATCGATTCTATTTTTTGCTCTCTGGTGGTGATCCAAGAATATAAAAAAAAGAACATCTGGATTTCCGTCAGTTCCAGCCATGCCGAAAAGCTCTCCGCAGTGTGTGTTTGTTTTTACAGATTCATATGCATTCCCCAAATGTTATTTTCCAAGGCAGCCACATTTCAAAACCGTGAACTTTATCTCATTAAGGGCTAAATCTAAACAAAATGTCTCTCAAGCTCCCATGTGAAGTTCTAGTCCTGTGAGTCGAGTCACTTTTCAAAACGCATGTTTCATGCTTGATGTAACTCTAATTTCCCTTCTTCCCGGGAATCATGACATGATTTCCAGAAACACTCTAAAGATGTCTGTGTTCACTGTTTAATGATAATTAACAACTCTTAGGTGGGTTATTTTTATAGTCTTTGGAAAACAAAAAAAAAATCCCTTTTTTAAAAAGTAAATGTAATAGCTCTTTGGAGCAGTTAACATTTTTGAAGCACAAGGTAGTAGTTTTGTTCACAGAAGGAGTTGAAAAATAGATAGAAGTAATGGCATTTTCTCCTAATTATCTAGTCAGTCAATCTCAAATCCAGGTAAGACATTTCCATTTAAGAAAAAAGTTTTAAAGTCTCAAATCCTTTGATTTTTAAAAAGGTTTTAATTTATCTTTCACCAAGGACATTCATTTAAGATGTGTGAGTTTGTCTGCAATATGGCATTTCTTCTCCAAAAACTGAACAGAAATAACCCTAATGCTGATAATCAAGTCCCTTTCTAGGGTCATCTTTTGTTTCCTGTGGACTAGGTCAATGTAAAACAGTAGAAATCAAGCTTGAATGTTTTATAACCCATTTCCAAATCCCTGAACCCATGGGCTGCCAGCTTAAATTTTTTAATGTTTTAACATGAACTTAAACCACACTTCAGGTTTTCAATTTAGATTATGAGGCTAGGGAGAGCTAGTTTTAAATTTCTCTAGGTACTCAGCCACAGTACTAAATTCATTATTACCTATTGGTAAGTGAGAAATAAGAATTAATTTTCCTGATATATCTGAATAGTCTTTTCTATAGCTTAAACAATTTTGCAAACTAATGAGATCACTGTCATTTAAATGTATCTAACATTGTTTCTTGTCCACTTCTCTTAAAAATGAACTTCATTGTAAAATTTTATTATTCATACTTTTCCTTCTATTCAAAGCACTCTACGATCACTATATTTTATGATGTTTTCTTAAATTAGACTGTGAAGCTGTTTCTAAGAGAAGGAAAATACCCCTGTTACATTGTAACTGAGATTATGAGATTTTAATTATCAACACTTCACCTGCCCCATGCCAACCACATATGTTAACAGAGGTCCGTTTGAGTCCTGCGTAACATCTTGGCTAGCTTGGTCCACAATTTGTAGCCAAACATATGGTGAGTGGCTTTGGAGAAGAGTCTTCAAGCTGGCAGGCTGCTGTTGATGTCTCTGGGCTCACATGCCCCATTTAAGTCTGTGCAGTTCCAAATTGGAGCCTGAGTCTTGTCTACTTGTGCTGAAATGTGAGGAGGTCCAGATTTTTTACAGCTTCTAAGCCTCCCAGACAAGTATAATTATCAGCACTCCAAAGAGCTAGGAATCTAAGCCAAATGCAAACAAATTAGGGAGTGAGAGCAGAAGAGCTACAGCTGTTGGGTCAAGCTGGGTGCAAAATGGTTGAGTACTTTCAGAGATCGGAGAAGAATGTCATCACAATGAACTTCCTGTGATAAAATGGACTTATTCTTTAGCACTTTTGTTTCTAGTACTGGAGGAAATCAGCTCAAGAGGACAACAGCTTTCAAATAAGCATGGATATGGCAAGATGGGTGGGCAGAAAAGGTAACACTTCCGAAGAAATAAGGACTATGCAATTATTTGCTGAATGCAAAATTTGGGACTATCACTAATAACAAATAGCTGTTCTAAAGTTTATCTTCTGGGGCCAGAATTAGAAAACCTACTTAATGGTGGGCTGGAGACCACATGATCCATCTACTCAGCTCTAGATGTTTTTGTTGTTCTTAGGTGAGAATGAAGGCCTGAGGATTCAGAGATCTGGCTTATTATGAAGATGTTGGATTATTTTTAAATGTGGGCAAATTTTTGTTTTATATTGTAGAGAATATTGGTATTCTTAAAAATATTGCCAATACGATGCTGTGAACAAAGCCGTCTGATGATCACTTTTTGCCTGATGGCCATGCTGGCCATCAATTCACAAACATTGCTGTTCCCAAAATTGCTTCCTAGAGAGCCTTAAGAAATTTGGATTTGTCCTAAAGCAATGGCAAAATTTCTCTCCTAAGACCTCAGCTTCTTTTCACATATTCTTTTTAGGACCTATCTTCATTACCTACGACATCTCCCTGAGATTCAGCGAGTAGTCTAATCTCATCAATCATACTTTCCAAATCTCTCTTACATCTTTACTGTCCTCACTATTTCTACTACCATTGTTTTTGGCTATGCTATCATCATTCTTTAATTGGAATCTCACCTATAGATCTTTTTCTAATAATATCTGACTCTTCCCTCTCTTTCCTGTCTTAGGTCGAATTTATTATTCCTTTGTTTTCTCAGCACTGTCTCTTCCAGAATCTTATCATGTCTATTAATCTCCCATTCCTTATTATCGTTTCCACAGCACCAGGTCTAAATCTTATTCTACAAACTCAGGACTGTAAACTCAAAGTCATCCACTTTCTAAGTTTTCAACTTGAGGCCCCACCATGGTGAGGAAATCAACTTCAGGTATTCTTGGATCTCTAACATCCCAAGGTTGTTGCCAAGGTTCTGGAGTGCCAGACAGTGGTCCAATCCCTCAGTTACCTGTCATTTTAGTTTACTGTTGAAACATTTTTTTTTTTTATCATCCTTAGGTGTGATTCCTCTGCTACTTCTATGCTAAGCTTGGGATCTGGGTATCATAGAGAGGGTAGCAGTCTCAATGGGATTCCTAGAATTGGGTCACCTCCCTACTAGCCCAGCATTTCCCACCCTCTTTTTCATAATAATTTCCTTTATCCAGCTACACTGTTTACAGCCTGCTGTAATCTTTTGGGAGGCCACAAATTATCACAATTTCTAAGTTGTTTGCTTTTTGTTTTTTTTTTTTTTTAACCACTCAACAAACGATTCTCTCTCTCTTAGTGCAGTATCACCCTTATTATTAAGGTGACCCACTAGCACCCTGACCCACTAGCAGACATCTTTTCTGGAGTTTTGTCATGTGAAGGAAAGATCACCCACATAGCTGAGGTCTTAGAATAAGATAGATCTTTTCCAGGCTATTTCCAGCCTGGGTGATCTCTTTCTGGTGTGATGCAAGCACCTTTCTGACACCTTTAAGCCACCTCCCCTTTCCTTCAGTCATCTAGTTTTTTGACAACCTCCTTTGATAAACCATTAAAATGAGGCACCAAAGTATTTTCACAAAAACTGCTTATCCTTTTTTTTTTTAAAGCAAGAGAATGCCAAGTCATCAAACTCTCCCAGTGGGTGAGAAAAAATATTTGGCTTTAATTCATTTCTGTAGTAGGTAAGAAGAGTCAAGTGATATGAAACATTAAAATAGTTTGAAAACTGTATAAGTAGAATATTCTGCCAAATGTACGTCTGTATGCCTCTACTAGACTATAAGCTTTGATACGGTAGAAATGTTGGATTTTCTCATCTTTGTAATTCTAAACCTCTATGAAATTCTTGTCACATTCTAAGTGTATAATGTTCTTGAATAAATAAATGATCTAGGCCAAGGGCCAGATGTATTGGTCTATTTGAGTTGCCATAACAAAACAAAAACAAAAACAAAAGCAAAACACAGACTTAGTGGCTTAAACAACAGGAATTAATTTTCTCACAGTTCTGGTGACTGGAAATTCAAGATCAAGGTGACAACAAGGTTGACTTCTGGTCAGGCTTTTCTCCTTACCATGTAAATGGCCACTATCTCATCGTGTCCTTACCTGGCTTTTCTTCTGTGCATGCATAGAGAGCAAGAGCTCTGTTGTCTCTTCTTATAAGGAGACACCAGTAATATCAGATTAGGTCTCCACCCTTATGACCTCATTTAACCTTAATTACCCCCTTAGAGGCCTATCTCCAATTATAACCACTTTGAGGTTTAGCGCTTTAACACATGAATTTGTGGGGAGGGTGGGAGGAAGGGGAACAATTCAATCCATAACAGTCAGCGAACTTTTTGGGTAAAGGGACAGGTAGAAAATACTTTAGATTTTCAGACCACATGTTCTCCATTATAACTACTCAATTCTGATGTTGTAACATGAATGAATATGGTTCTGTTCTGGCAAAACCCTATTCACAAAAATGGGTCAGTTAGCTGGATTTTGCCTACAGGCTATAGGTTGCTGACCCTTAAGATAGACTTCCAAATGATCTAACTTTCTTACCTACCTACTCATCTATCCATTTCTATAAGTCTTTCACAAAATCTCTGCTTGGAACCTTTAATGAGTTTTCTTTACCTCCAGAATGTGACATAAACTTTTTTTTTTTTAATATTGATTCAATAGTAGGTCAGCAAACTTCTTTCCTACACTGTACAGTAAATAATGTTCATTTCTTCAAACAAAAACATACATCCTCATAAGTCTTTGCCCAGAGTATTTATTTTCTATCTGTAGTCTCTCTCCCTCTCTCTCTCTCTCTTTTAAGATTTGTTTATTTCTGGGAGAGCACAAGTGGGGAAAGGGCAGAGAAAGTGGGACAGAAGATCTGAAGTGGGCTTTGCATTGACAGTCTGAAAACAGCAAGCCCAATGTGGGGCTCCAACTCTCTGAGAGCTTGTGACCTGAGCGGAAGTTGGATGCTCTACCGACTGAGCCACCCAGGTGTCCCTCACTCTCTCTTATCGTACTTATCACTGCCCCCACTTATCTGGAGAACGGCCACCCAGACTCTGCTATCTTTGAGGCAGCCCAAACTCCAGTTGAAATTATTCTTTTTTTTTTAATCCTTCTGAACTAACACAGAAACTTTATCACTGTACCATTGGGTAGTTATTAATTTATCTTCTCCAATGTTTAGTGACTTTCTGACGCATTTCTATACTCCAACCAGTACTCAGCATTTGAGAACATTCTGAAAATTCGATGTATTTTTATGACAGTGCTATCTTGTCTGAGTAGAATCTAGTGCTCTAGACCAATGGTTCTCAACCAGGGTTGATTTTGTCTTAACAATAAGTTGGATCATATCTGGAGAAATTATTGGTCATCATAACTGGGTGGAGGGGGGGTGTTGCTATCAAAATCAAGTAGGTAGAGGCTATAGATGTTGCTAAACATGCTACAATCACTAAACTGCCCCCACAACAAAGAATTATCCCATCCAAAATGTCTATATTACTGTTTGAAAAACTGTAATCCAAATCAGTAAAAGATATTTCCCTCCATTAAAATTTGCTTGTATTAAAGCCACTCTTTTAGGTGACTTCCCTAGGTGTATTCAAATTGATTTTTAAGATTTCTGTAATGCTTACCTCTTTATCTATTTTTTTCATATTAACAAGTTGTGACTTATATTAAAGAAATCAGAGTAGTAGGGTTCATTTAGGGGCCATTTCACTTCAATACATAAAATATTTGTAGGGAAGATATAGGGATATTTGATAAGCAAATATGTGTCCCATTTTTCTACTGACAAACAGTAAATTTATCCAACTTTCCATCAGCATGCTGGGGCAGAGCCAGGCCTGCCTCTGGGGAGCCTGGACATTTTAATATAGAAACACTGATTCAGAATTATTTCAGGAGGAATTATTAGTCAATACGTCCTCTCTGTGGTTTAGAGTTTCAGAATGGTAAGAAGAAATTAAGGAGTAGTTTGTAGAGCAAAGAAAATTGTGTAAACAAGATAATACAAAGAAATCAATGTCAAAAAAATGAAACATGAATAAACTAACAGCTTCTTTGTTAAGGAAAAATGGAAGAAAGGAAGGAAGGAAGGAAAGAAAGAAAGGAAATGAGGGAGGGAGTGGGAAAAATAACTGGTAAATTAGGACAGAAAGCATGAGATTAAAGTCAAACACAGGAGAATTTAAGTCTAGACTTTGAATGTAATGAGTAGTATCACCTTAGACAAGGTTCTTATTTCTTTTTCTCTTTCCTCACCTCAAAAATGGAGGTAGTGTTGTTGTTATGGTAATTAGATGAAAATATATACAGGAAACATCCATCACTGTATCTGGCACACAGAAAGTGCTAAATATATGTGTAAAAAATAATGTTTGACAATCTGTAGAGCATAACTTCCTTGAAGTCATAGAATGTTCCAAGATAAAGTATTTTAGGGCCAGGCAGACCAGAGATATGATTTCTATGAATATATTTGTACCAGTAGCAGTGAGGTTAATAAAAATCTCTGTTCCCTCCTTTCCCCCAAAGGAAGTCAAGAATTTTAAATGAACTCCCAGTTCAATTTCTTCCACTGCCAGTTCCACTTTAAATGTAAAATGTGCCAAAGACAGATGCCATTGCTTTCTGCTACCGTACTAGTCCAAGCCACCGTCACCTGTCACCCAGGCAACACGGGCTCCTGCAGTAGGTTTCCTATTATCTTTCTGCTTCCCTTTTACTCGTTGCTAACTTAAAATAAAATCCAAGTTTTTCAAAGGCATAAATCAGTTCATTTACCCTCTGTCTAACATCTTCTCTAACTTTTACACGTCGCATAAAAACACAAACACCTTATCATGGCTCACAGGTCTTGCTTGATCCCCATCCTGCTACCTATCCACTGTCATCTCTTCTTCCCACCTCTGCCTCTCTCATAGCCCCAGCCACACAAACTTCTGGACTTCGCTTCAGGTATGAGCCATTTCCTCCCTTAGGAGCTTTGTGGAAGGTCTTGCTTTGCTCTTGCTGACAATGACTTCTGATCCTTCAGGATGCAACAAAGAACTCACTTAACTACAGCAGGCTTCCCCCCCCCCCTTTTAAAAGTAGGTCCTATGTTGCTGATCTCAAAACCTGAACTCTTTCTTTTTTTTTTTAATATTTATTTATTTTTGAGAGAGAGAAACAGAGTGGGAGCGGGGGGAGGGGCAGAGAGAGAGGGAGACACAGAAACCTAAGGAGGCTCCAGGGTCTGAGCTGTCAGCACAGACCCCGACGCGGGTTTGAACTCACAAACCATGAGATGATGACCTGAGCGGAAGTCAGACGCTTAACCCACTGAGCCACCCAGGTGCCCCAAACCTGAACTCTTTGTGTTCCCTTTTTCAGTTATCACAAAATGCATTTATATACCTGTTAATTTGTTTACCTATATATATTTGTTTCTGCACTGGCCTATAAACTCCATTAAGAGAGTCCATGCGTGTGTAATTTACAACCATATACCTAGAATTTGTCACCATGCCTGGCCAAAAATAGATATTCAGTAAATATTTATTGGACAAATATGTGAATGAGTAAATGAATGAATTGACAATACAAAATAGGTTAGGATCTGATTAAGAGTTCATCAAACTTTTCATGGACTGAGGGAAATACCTGAGGAATCTAATAAATGTTTTATACTATCTTCATTTGTATTTCAAGTCTTGATTTTAAAATATTAATAAAAATATATGCATGGCATCGTATAAGCATGACCTGGTATTTTATTCCTTGAGGCATTCCTGTTCTTTATAGATAACAATGTGCCTTATATCAGGAGGTACGCAATAAATTCTGGTTCAATTATAGATTGTTACAAAGAAAATATCCTAAAAATATAAGAAGACTTTTATTTACTTTTATTTTCATTTTTTTGGTATTTTTATTGGTGGAGAATAATTTTATGTGATTCTATGTTATTTAGGTAAGATGGTGATTAAACTTTTAATAACTAAAATATGAATTGCATTGAAATAACAAATACCAAAATAATTCTAAAAATCCCAACTTCATATAGCTAAAAGCACTTCTGTTATTGTTGTCCCATTTTTATTCAAAGCAAAGCCCTGTGCAACAATTTTCATTATCTTACATTAAAAATGAGGCTCAGAAAAGTGAAAACAAAAAAGAAACTTGTCTAAAATCACACAGCTATTAAGAGACAGGTCCAGGAATAAAATTCCAATCAGGCTTTAAACTCCATGTTTATTCTTCAGCATGACAGCTGCCTTTTCCTACAAATGCACACCTTTCCTCGTAAATACATACCATCTATGTATCACTAAGGAGAATTTTACCATGGTTTGGAAGTTAATAATGTCGTTTCCCGTGCTCTGCCACATTTTCTTAAAGCCAGCTGAATGTCTTGACAGATTTTCTATGGGGCTATCAGCCGATAACAGCCAGTATGTACTTATTTTTGGGAAAAGTACAATGGTTTCTCAGTTATTCTAGATAATATGGAAGACAAAAAAAGAAATGTGAGATACAAATGCTGTATTTCACGAGTGTAAGTTGTACTAATTTTGGTTCTCTAAGTGTTTATTGTTTCACGCTATATGCAAATTCCCGAAAGAAGCTCTGTGTCCCGGCCAAGAGAAACGTGATGCCTGCTAAAGTGCTTACAATGGAACTGGGAAAATAACTCATACATACATGGCCGTTCCTCATAAGAGCACATGTTATTATGAATATTTGAAAAATGTTTGCAAACTACTGTGCATGGGGTGTTGCCATGGAAATCAGGAAAGGGAGAGATTAATATGGGCTGTGAGGAATGACACAGAATTTGAATTATACGCTACATGTAGAATGTGTCTAGGCAGGCAAGACAGTGAGTCAACAGTCTATGCTAAGACATCATGGAGTATCTCTTGTTAGGAACTCTGGAGATTTATTTTAGAGTGTCTCTTAAGTATGAAAGTATGAATAACAGCCAGACCAAAAGCAGAGCACTATGAGATAATACACTATTAAACCACATGAGGGCTTCAGCAAAACTAAGGTGGCTTTAGAATTAGACATTAACAATAAACGTTAAATCTTAAATGGGTACATGCTTCTGCACAGTGCTATACTTCTTGAGGTCAGCTTTCAATTCAGGGAGTGACAGCAACCCTGAAATAGATGGAACTAGCAAGAGTTTATATCTGAATCCCCAAAGTTATGAGGCCACAAATGAGGCATAAATGCCCATAAGACAAACATATTCACTAATTACCTTTTTATAAAATTAACACTCCCCATGTTCGCAATATATTTCTGGATCTGTACCTTGCTAATGGTAGACTGTTGTCCACTGATGAAAATACAGTGGGAAAATGATGCAATTTGAAAACAATGCAAACTCTTACGAAGCCAATGAAAAGGTTGGAGAATTGTTCAGATTGCTCACAGGCTTTCAGTACCTATATATAAATACATGTATAAATCTCTGTTTGCAAATACACAATTATAATTTATGCAGAAAGAGTGTATTCTTGGCATATTTAAATGTAAAATTCACAGTTTCATAAGTGACTTAAAAGGTTTATGATACTTTATAAAATATAATAAATATCCATATGAAGTTGTTTTATACATTTAATGAAATAATATATGTAACCTATTAATAAGGAATTAAAATAATTTAAACTGCATAAGCTGTGAATCTCATCCATTATCTTCTTGTTACCTAATAATCAATTATTTGCTAAATGCCCTTAAGAGGAAGAGAAGACATAAGACGTAAGAACGTGTTTCTTATGAACATCTAGAAACTCATGTATTTACAACAAAATAATTTGTAAATTTAACTTGTCCTGTTTTGTAATAGGGTTAAGTTGTATCCTAGTGACCTTAAAGATATATCATTCTTCCCCAGTTATCCAACAATAAGAACAATAAGAGTATGTGTGAATGTATGTGTTTGTGTGTGTATGAATGTGTATATACATGTGCCTGTGTGTAAACTTATTCTTATTCTAAGAAATCTCTATCTTTATAGGACCTGGAATTCTTCAAATCTATAACACAATTTTCTAGGTGCTAGCTATGAGTTTATAAATAACAATGCATCTAATTTTCATAATAAGACATGAGGTAGTTTCTGGTCTTATCTGCATTTTACATATGGCATAACTGAGGCACAGAAAGGTTAGGTAACTCTCATAAGGTCATAGAAATAATAAAGGGCAAAGTCAAACTTAGGCTTCTGGCTCCCATGCCCGGTCTCTTAATCACCAACCAGTCTTTGATCAAGTGGTTTGCTCTGAAAAGTGCTATGACGAATTAGGTTCCACTTTCTTCTTCTGTTACAGATTAAATTTAAGACCAAGTGCTACTCTAAGAGATTGTTTGAATCTCAAAAGTGGTTGGCAAGTTTTTGGAATTCATTTCCAGGTCCTGGTGTATGATAAGTTTCTTTATAATGAGTTCTTTAATGCATTTCACTTTATTTAGGTGATAGCTACAGGGAAATATTATGACCCTGTTTCCAAGACAGATCTTTCTATTTAGCTTCATAAATTGCCTGATGTCAGCAGGACATAAATACAATCTGTAGGCTCTGTGGAAGCCGATATCCTGAATGAATTTCCAACAGCCTTTTTAGAAAATAGTGAACTACAAAATTGACTTTTCTTTGGTATTTGTAGACAAGCACTGAAGGCAATGTCACCTACCAACTCAGAGATAAATAAGCTCAACGAGTCTTTCCCCACCACTCTAGAACCTAGTAAGAAACCTTGCCCTTCTGGGATATTCTTCGTGATTAGGTTCCCATAGGGGTAGTAAGTAAGAGGCTCAGCAACAATCCTCCAGGTTCTGCTGGTGTTCTTTGCTTTGTAGCTGCTCTTCTAAAGTGTCCCCATACTCCTCAAGCCATTATTAGCAACCTGACCTTCAGCAAGTAACATCTACTTCTCCTCACACTGAGGGTGACCTCATTGTATTTCCTGCCTCTGTCACTAAGCTTGTTTGTGCATAATTAACTCAGCGCCTTCTCTGTTCATAGGGGAGGTTTAATTGTGACTAAAACTTCCCCATGTACTTAAAATTCCATTCCTTTCTATTCTCTTAAAACTTGCCCATCAAATGTCCCCCGTCCATGTTTTCTTCATCATTTTCCTTTACACTGATTCTTTTAGAACATAATCATATTTCTTTTACCTCAAAAAACAAACTCCTTATTTGATCTGTGGTCTCCTCTGCCTGTCTCTTCTCTCTTTCCACTTATGCCCTGGAAAGTCTGTCAACACTTTCTGTCATGCTTTCCTCTTTTCCCATTGAATTTTGATTCCCCTGCAGTCTGGATTCTCTCCTGAAATCATTAGTGAAACCACTTATACAGTGCTGCTTCATTTTAAAGATTTTAGCATGTAAGAATTTCACTTTCTGAATTCCCTCCTCTTCAATTTTGTCTTTCTATCACAGCTTCTCTTTCATCTCCGGCTAATTTGGAGGTTTGTTTCCCATAGTTTCTGAGACCTCTCTCTCTAGAGAGCATATCCAAATCAATATGTACAAACCAGACACATCAGACACATCTACACTCAATCCTACATCCTTTATTTCTTATCTCAGCTAATATAAGAATTTCCTCATCTACCAAGCTAGAGATCTGGGATTCAGCTTTAATTCTTTCTTCCCCCTAATCATTAGGCTCCATAATACACAAACATTTCATATTCTAAACACTCCCCTTTTTGTTTTTCCACTGCTCTACAGCATCATACCTCTCCTGGACTAAAATAATAGTTTCTTGTAGTGGTTAGAATAGTGACCAAAATTCATGTCCACCTGGACCCTCGGAATATGACTTAATTTGGAAATAGCGTCTGCAGATGTTATTAGTTTAAGGATCTCAAGGAGCAGCTGGGTGGCTCAGTCAGTTGAGCATTGGACTTTGGCTCAGATCAGGATCTCATGGTTTGTGAGTTCCAGCCCCGCCACAGGACTCACTGCTGTCAGCACAGAGCCTGCTTTGGATCCTCTGACCCCCTTTCTCTGGCCCTCCCCCACTCCTTCTCTCTCTTTCTCTCTCTCTCAAAAATAAATAAACATTAAAAAAAAGGGATCTCAAGACAAACTCCTCCTGGACTTAGGATAAACCCTAAATTCACAGACTGGTGTTCTTGTAAAGGAGAGAAGAAGGCACAGAAACACACAGAAGGTCACATGAAGACAGAGTTCTGAGTTATGTTTTACAAGCCAAGAAATGCCTGGGACCACCAGAAGCTGGGAAAGGCAAGGAAGGATTTTTCTCTAGGGCTTTCAGAACTTGTATGGTCCTGCTGATACTTTGATTTCAGATTTTTAGCCTCCAGAAATGTGGGAGAATAAATTTCTGTTCTTTTAAGCAATTCCTTTTGCGATACTTTGTTACAACAGCCCCAGGAATCTACTGCCTTTCCTAAGTGGCAGCCATAACTTCTTCTAACACCGGGATTCTCTATGGATCCCTTTGGTAATCAGTTGAAAGACCTTCTCCCAGAAAAGACCCACAAACATAAGATTCAAAACTTCACATATAATTTTACAAGTTTGCAGAACCTCCAAGGTCTAGCTAAGGAACTCTTGGTATTCATGTAGCCAGTTAGGAACTCCTTCCCTACATGGAGTATCCTGAGTTAATTTACTACATTACAATGCTGATGAGGTCATCTTCTGATTTTAAACTATTAACATCTTTCCTGAGCTACAAGTCTCTGTGTAATATGACTTCATTCTTATATGCTACAGCTCCCCTACTGAAACATCTTCTGTTCTCATCCCCCCAAATGAACATGTTTTGAGAGCATACCATGCTTCTGTGCCTTTGCTTGGACATCCCTTACTTCCATCTACACCGAGCTATCTAATAAATTTCTAGTTATTCTTGAAGTTTTATACCTCTCATCTGTGAATCAAATGATCTCACTTGAAAAGTATTATGTTGCTTTCACAAAGTGATTCAAGTTCTTAACTGTGACACATTTATGAAATACAAGGTGCTATATTTGAGTGTAAAAACTTTTTAATGATTATATTGTAATATTTTGTTTAAATTTCTATTTAATCCACCATGTTTTTGATTTCTTAAAGAAATGAATTCATTATAATTACATAATGTGTAATAGAATACTAAACATATTTTGGAATTCAAAACGTAGGCTTTTATTCCAGTTGGTATAGATTAGAATCTCAGAATCATAAGCTATGACCTTTTTCACTTTGAACAAATGCTTAAACTTTATAAACTACAATTTTCAGTCTAAACTGGTAAAAAGCATGCTTAACTCAGGATTATTGTGAGTATTAAAGAGAAACTTAAAAATATAGCACAGAATCAGATATGTAGCAGGAGTTTACTTTTTATTAGCTAAATTTAATAATGCTCCTCAGGTTATATATACAATTATAAGAATATCTCTTAGTTAATAGGTAATACCTTCACCATTTATTTTTCTTATAGTTTAGCTGTTGAAGAAGCTGGATTTTGTTGATTGCATACTCATGGTCTACTTCAACATGGTCCCTTTTCTCTGTACTTTCTATAAAACAACTGTTGGATCCAGAAATTTGGATCCCTTTGGCATGATTATACATGATATTTGGCAAAATTTATAGAAAGCATATGCTTTCTGGCTGTTTCTCTTTTTATGATGTTAGTACCCATGGATGCTAATACTTAGATCTATGAATTTATGAAAGGTTGCAAAATTATGGCATTCTATCACCTCCCGAACCTTGAGATCATGACCTGAGCCAAGGTCAGACGCTTAACTGACTGAACCACCCAGGCGCCCTTGGAATTAGCCATTTTTTAAGGAAACTTTTATTTTTGTGAGAAATGCTATTTTCAGACATTTGAACTGGATGCTAGAGATATTTATTGTCACTGCACTGGTCTTCGGTCTTTTAGTGGATCAAGCATGGAAATAGGTACATACATGGATGTATAATATCCATCCATATATATGTATAATATCCATACATATGCATTTATATGCAAAGACTAAACACCTTGTCACATCATAGTGGTACTTCGAATTCAAAATCAAAATTAAGGAGACTTCACTTCACCTCTTCCTAATGATATCTATGCATCTTCCCTCTCTTATCAAGAACGCTGGTTCTCAAGAACATACATAAATGCTTGTTTGTTTAATCCCCATATTACCCACAGCAGTGACAGGATGATAAGAATAATGCTACCACTAATAGGATTATGAGAACATTAGACATTTTTTGCACATACTCTCCCCATTCTTCCCTCACTTTTTAACAGCTGTACTATCTCTATATCATCAGAGTATATAACTACTGCATACTATGCTCACTTCTTCTTAAGCCTCATTTACTTTTCAGTCTAGAGCTGGGCACCAGTTCCTATGTTGATGCCTCTCCAGCCATTTTGGTCATCTGAAGCACATTGTCCAGTCAGCTTATGAGGAAGTACATAAGCATCTACATTTTCCATCTCGCCTGTTAGTAGTTGTGTGTCCCTCAAACCTGAAGGTCAGTTTTGCTGCATATAAAATTTTGGCTCACCATTTCTTTCCTTGGTGTTTCTCACTTTCTTCTGGCCTAAAACATTACTGTTAAAAAAAGTCTCATGAAAGATGGTGGAGCTTTTTGATACCCAAAGGATTTTTTTTTTTTTTTGCTGAAAGACCAATAATGTATTAGAATGTTTTGTTGTTTGCACTCAGCATACTCCATCAACACATAAATTCAAATATTTTATTTGAGAAAAGTTTAATTTCTGGAAATTTTACTTGAATTATGTTTTTAATGATTGCCTGTTCTCTTGTTTTTGTGTTATGTGCAGGGCCTCTTGTCCTTATGTTGGCCAGATTTTATTATCACTCTCATAACATCATTTGATTTTTGGACATTACGATCTGTTTTTTGAGTACATCTTTAAAGTATGTCTTCATTGTCTTTAGAGAATGTACTATTGTCTTTTTTCTTACTGTAATTCTGAGTGGGATTTTATATAATAATCTTCTGTTATTCATTTTTATGTGAAATTTGTTTTCCTGGACTTTTAAAATTGGATAGTCTTCTAACTCCATGGAGATTCTAATTTTTTTTCTTTCCACCTCCTGCTATCTCTTTTGGTAGTAATATAAAAATATACCTTTTTTTTCTGTGATTTCCTGGCTCTGCTTTCTTCACTTCTGATATTCCTGCCTTGTTCAGTTTTGATTTCACTCATAGAATTCTCCCTTACTTAGAAGGGAGTCCTGATAGGTCCAATTTTAACGCTCATTGGGACTCAACTGTTCCAGGTCCTTCCCCCACTTCTCACCATTAATCACTTACCACCCACCTACTCCATGTTAATTTCAGCCCTGCATGCTTTCTATTAAGTTGCTGTTCTCCTGTTTTCAGACCTATGGGATGCTTCCGTGTCACTTCCTTCTTTTCCTTTCATTGAGATGTCGGTACTATGTATAATTTGTTCACTCATCTAAGATTTTGGTGCTCATTGGAATATCTTGCCATCTAATTTTGTTGTAAATGTTGCCTATGTGATTTTGATTATACCATGTAGGTTTTTTTGGTCTCCTTTATACAAGTTTGTTAGTTTCCTATTATTGCTGTAACAAGGTATAACAAACATAGTGTCTTCAAACGGCATAAATTTATTATCTTCAATTTCTGGGGGTCAGAAGTCCAAACTCAGTTCCCCTGGGCTAAATGGCAGGTATCAGCAAGGCTATGTTCCCTGTGGTGGCTCTAGGGTAGAATTACCTTTCTTTCTCCAACTGCCAGAAGCTGCCTGCACTCCTTGGCACCTGTCCTTTCTTCATCTTCAAAGCCAGCACTGAAGCATCTTCATATCTCATATCTCTAACTCTGACACTCCTATCTGTCTTTCCTTCGTAATTACATTGGGCCCACTGGATAATCCGGGATAATCTCCGATTTTAGCACTCTGAATTTAATCACATCTACAAAGTCCCTTTTGCCATAAAAGGCAACATTTTCACGGATTCTGGGGATTTGGTTATGTTTGAGAGAGCCATTATTATTCTGTCTACCAAGGTGGTGGTGGTTATTCAGTGAGATTAAAAAGAATTCTGCTACCATCTTTCCCAAATCCTCCCTTGAACGATCATATTTTTCTCACCACAATTAAATACTGATGTAAGCCTGATATTTTGAAAGAGACAAATTTGGAATATTACAATTCTACCGTGACTTCCTTAAGCAAAAAAATGTTACCTGGCTTAATGTGTGCTACTTTATTTTATCATGTATGATGCCAGAAAATATGTTAAACAAGAATAAGAAGAGTAAGATGTAGATATCATTGGAGTATGTGTGTGTGTGTGTATGTGTGTGTGTGTGTGTGTGTGTGTGTTTAAAAATCCTTGACTATAGCATGGTAAAATGCTTTGCAATAAGTAGATATACTTAAATAAAGCAAGAAGAGTGGTTAAAGTTTATACATCACTAAATCATGGCAATAAAAAAATCATTATTTTATCTGCATATGTGTTATGGACAAATGGCAACGGAAGAGCTATGCCTCTTCTGTCTGGTGTGAATTAAAGCTCTTCTGAAAAAGAATGTGAAAGCCATTCAAGCTTGCACATTCTTTTATTTATTTATTTTTTTTATTAAGGCCTGCACAAAGTCATTGTAGCTAGAAGGCAATTCACAGGCTTCCAGAAACTACAAAGTGTAACAGCTGGTTTCAATTACCCTACAATCGCACTACGGTATGACCATATGCACAAATGTTCAGCTTTCTGTTTAAGAAAACATGAATTAAAAAAAAACATAATTTCCTATAAAAATTTGAGAAATTTTGTGGTCTGTGCATACATTTGTTTGTCCTAACTTTTAACCTTCTAGTGTGGTCAAATGTATGGGTAAAGCAGCTCAAATTAAACATGAAGTGGCAAAAAAGAAATCTTTTTAACTTTAAATTAACATACAAAGAAATCATTTTTTTTTTAATTTCACTTCATGGAACAAAACATGTTTTAAGAAACATGCAACCTGAAAATAATCATTTAATGATTAAATCAAGCAACCTTTCATTAAGCATACAGGCAGATAGGTAACTTTTATATCATCTGTGTAAGACTAATGAGATTCGGCATTTCTGACTCCAGTGACCTTTATCAAATCATAGGTTGTCTATTAAATACATCATACTGAACTAAAGATAACAAATACACATGCTGAATTGACCTTTTTAACAGCAATCTGAGGTTGAAAATCATGTTTTCACATTCTTTACCTGAAGTTCAAAGTAGGTTTTTAATAGTATAGTTGTCTTAATGAATTTGAATTGGAACCAGTAATGGTTAAGGTCCATTTTAATATTTTCTGCAATAATCAGTGAAATGTAGCTAGAGTTGTCAAGGAGGCATTTACTAACATTGAAACGTATTATCAAATAGGGATCTCAATTGAATATGCCTTATCTTTTTAAAGTGAAAATATAGCAATTTGTTCAGTTTAGGAATGTGCATCAACTCTTTAAGTTAGTGACAAAACAGTAATAAAGTGTTATAAATAATTTTCTGATTAACTAACTGACATTATGGATAAGTAAAGGAGAAATTATATGTTTCATTGAAAATAGAATGTCTACCAAAAAAATGTGAATAAGAACAGAACGTATGTTTATATAGGTTAAAATCCCAGAATCCCCCTGTCTTGTAATTTATTTATTTATTATTGACGTAATGTGCTTATCTGAAATAAAGTATTTGAGTAGGTATTCAGAGGCATAAACTTGTAGCCGCAGTTATATTTTATAGAAATAGTGGTAGATGGATACTGTTTAACATGTCCCTAATGTTAATTTTCATTTATTAGTTTGCATAGTCTGGAAATGGAGAAATGTAATAATCAGGCCTTGTTTCCAGACATATTTTAGTTACTATTAATTTGATGGCCAGGAAGTGAAAATAAATTACTGGAAAGCAAATGGATTTCCAATTGTATAGTTTGAGCTTTTTCCATTTGCATAGATTCAATCAGCATAATAGAACGTATTAATATGCTTACTTTTTGCATGAAACTTTGTTAAACTGGATGAAGAATATTTATCAAAGTCCCACTATTTGATTAGAACATTTCACTAACGTTTCACTACTCACAGCATAGAAAATTAGTTGTTCAAAATGGTACTAAACTGTTCCAGGAATTCTGTTTCAAAGGGTTTCAACGTGATCGAGTTGCATCACGTTCTGGCATTCTGATGAAACATATTTCAACTTCCTCGATGCCAAGAGTGCTAATTCATTTGGAAGTATCAGACACAATGCCATTCACAAGGCTGACAATGTTTTGGTTTTTTTTTTTACATATATTTCTTACATATTCAATTGTTGTTTAGTGTTCATAAATAAAGGGAGATATTACCTAAGATACATTTAGTACTGTAGGTTATTAACCATCATTTAATCGTTTTCAACTTTTAGCTGTTCTAAACCTATATAGTAACTAGGATTCCTCCAGCTCTATGATTCTATGATCTGTAAGACTCAACACAACTCTGAACATTGAAAAGGTCTTTCAATCATCTACTGAAGCTTTCATCATGAAACAGAAGTGTGAACATTAATGATCTATTTAAAATTCACTGTCAGAAATATTTCAGGTTGATAGAAAAGCACCTAATATTTCATATTGGTATATTTCAGTAATAGATGATGATTCAACTTCATCTAATGTGTCAAGCACAATATTTAATATTCTCCTGGGAAGATTATTTCAAATTATAAATCAAAATCCAAATAAACAACAGTGCTTCACTTGAAAATCATAAATAACTGTCAAATATCAATGAATGGTTTATTATACAGACGTCAAATATTGATAGATGGGGTGGCTTGCACATTTGTTATTGTTATTTTCAAATCTGTTCATGCTTAGAAGTCTTTCAATGTGATCAATAAGCATCTTAATAGGGTAGCCAAGATTCTCAGAAAAGATATTGTTTTTCTTTTTTCACCATCACTATTCTCTTAAACATTTCTTATTTTAAACTTTCTATTTCCTTTCTGGAATACATTTGAAGCAGAGACTAGAACTATTTATACCCTAAAGAGATGGGGAGGAGCTACAACTTTTAGCTGTATCTGCAAGTCTAGGGGGCAAGGGGAAAGAAATTGCCTGAATCTTGACCCTCTTCCTGAACATTAAGGCAAGGCCCCATTCGTGTGGACGAGGTTAGAACATCTTCAGCCTCTCAACAACTCTGTACTGCACCACAAAACAGAGATTATTTACACTTACATTCTGAGAAAGAAAAATTACTACTTTTGGTAAGAGAAAATTTCCCCATTAGAATTACTGAATTGCCCAACCTATATTGTGCGGATCTTCATCACTTAGTTTTGATGAATTTTCAGCCTGTTATTACTGAACAACTAGTTACTTTGGTGGCCCTTCTTCCTTTTTCTCATCTGATAGAGGAGAAATGAGTTCCCTGCATATCTTCTAAATTTACAGTTATAGAAATAATTATGGCAGGACAGGGGGGCCTGGGTGGATTTGTCGGTTAAGTATCGGACTCTTGGTTTCGGCTCAGGTCATGATCTCAAGGTTTTGTGAGTTTGAGTCCTGCACTGGGCTCCATGCTGACAGTGTGGAATCTGCTTGGGATTCTCTGCTTCCCTCTCTGCCCCTTCCCAACTCACACAGTTTCTGTCTCTCTCAAAATGAATAACCTTAAAAAAAGTATAATGGTATTACAAATGTATTTATTTTAAAAAATGTAAATAATGCAATGTAAATAAAAGTGATTAAAGATGAAAAGGGGGAAGGGACCTGCCTAGCTCAGTCAGTTAAGTGTCTAAGTTTGACTTAGGTCATGATCTCAGTTTGTGGGTTTGAGGCCCGTGTCGGGCTCTGTGCTGACAGCTCAGAGCCTGGAGCCTGTTTCAGATTCTACGTCTCCCTCTTCCTCTGACCCTCCCCTGTTCATGCTCTCTCTCTCTCTCTGTCTCAAAAATAAGTACATGTTAAAAAAATTAAAAAAAAGAGATGAAAAGGATCACATAGTTGGCAGTACATGGAAAAGTTCATTTATTGTCAGGATTCAAAAAAGTCTCTACTCTAAAAGTATCTTGATCCAGTGAACACTTGAATTCTCTTCATTCCCTCCATACACAAAAAATAAAAATTCTTAATTTGATGTATACTTTAGGATACATTAGGAGATTTTTCAATATATAACTTGCATAATATTGATGGAAGAGAAATACAGTGGTGAAATGTCAACAGTAGCACAGGAAAAGTAGCATGACTATAAAAAACTTTATTGTTTCATATAAAACTCATGGAGGACAAATTCTCTCTCTTTCTGTGTGTGTGTGTGTGTGCGTGCGTGTGTGTGTGTGTATTTCTGAAAATGATTTAGAAATGAGCCATATTGAATGGCATGAAGTAGAAATTCAGAAAGCATATGAAACATCAATACCACCCTCCCATATCGGAGAGCAACCGCATGTTGATAGTATCTATCTAACTTCATTAAAATCTTAGTTTGACCCAAGTCATTACAGTCTGTTTTGTGTGCATACTAGTGAACTGGACCATTAATCAGGTCAATAAATTCTGTGCTTGAGACTGGTTGGGTTGGGACAGTGGTAGAAACTTAGCTTGCCAAACTTTACTGTAAGATTCTCAGAGTTAGCACTGGTAGTCAGCCTTCTTACAAAGCAACAAGAAGGACAGCTTAGTGCTCGAGTGAACACCCATGAGGATTATTTTTCTAGTCTTCCTCTCAAAGCATGTGTTTGAATCGATTCTGCACTGTATTCACAGCCTTATTTTCCTTTCCAGGTTGGGAAACCCACTATTCTCTGCAGGCTAGTGGTTGGAGACTTTGCAGTATACCTGAAAGAATCATGTATACAGAGAGGAAATGTGGAGAGTTGAGAATGGAGATGGAGAATGTTGGACTAGACTCTCAGACTAATATTTAGTATTAATAGCCCCCTGTATAGGAAAGTCGAATGTGATGTTATTAAACTACTAGAACAGTTGCTTTTTGTAACTTTGATCTCTCAAGTCGAATCAACAGTTATGTTTAAACGTTTCCATTGTGCAAAAAAACTTCTCATTCTAGGAAATTTCTTTCCTCAGGCCAACTCAAAAAAAAAAAAAAAAACCAACAACAAAAAAAAACAATGTTATGCCAGAAGAGCTTTTAAAGGGATTTTCCCTTAGAATAAAAATTTCATTAACAGGAACTAACTTGCTCCTAACCTGCTCCTGAGCCAATTCAGGATGGATTATTACTTTTTAATACGTGAACATATACTTTAACTCAACCCAGGATTTTCAGGGCTGGGGATGGAGAGTCTGTCTTAGCTATTGCCCTGAAGGTCTAGATGTATCTTAATAATAAAGCTAATTCTAATGAAAAGAAAAGGGACAAGATAACTCTGCTTCTAGTAGAGTCTAGACGCAGAATTAATGGCATTTTGGCTGGTTTCAGGGATAGCAAATGATGTGATACTAGACACTAGACACTTGATTCTAGAGTTTTCTCTATTACAAATCTATGATTCAGTCTTTTAAACTCAAAGAAAGACAGGTGTATCACAGGTACAATTCCACACCTGTTAATTTGAAGAGAGTGGTCTTTTCTGTTCATTCTAGTGAAGCGATACTGAGATGGTAAAGTACAAATGCAATCTGTTCAACATCTGTCCTTTAGAATGCTTTAATTTTATAAATGGTGAAGGGGTAATTCCCATCACCGGAGCTCAGGAGCCAAAGTCCAAAATCTTGACTCACTGATTAAGCAATGGCTTAAAACTATCTACGAGCACCTTTGCATTCTCTCTTTTATATATGGGTGTTTCCTTTTCTTCTTCTTTCTCCCCTTACTCCTCCTCCTTTTAGTTCTCCTTCAACCTCTTTCTGTGCCCGCTGCTTTTGCTCTTTTGTCCAGATACTAATGGAGAAATGGATATGAGGGGGACAATACAGACAGTATAACCTTTTCCAGCTTCTTATCATCCCAAACATTTCTTGGCTGATGGAAACATAACTTCAATTTCTACCTCCATCTTCACATGTACTTCTTATCTTTGTGTTACTGTGTGTGTGTGTGTGTCACTGTGTCCTTTTTCTTACAAGGGTACCAGTCATTGGATTTGGGATCCGTCCTCAATCCAGAGTGCGTCATCCTGAGATCTTCAACTTAAATTTGCAAAGACCTTATTTGGAAATAAGATACACATTCACAGATACTGGGGGTAAGTATTTGGACATATATTTCCTTTTGCAGGTATGAGGGTGGGGAGAAAAACACAATTCAACCCAAAACAGAGAGCAATGGCCAAATATCCTGTGACCAATATGAATAGATAAGTTTTTTTTTTTTCTAAGTACTGTGTTACTAGTTATGTTTCTATCTTCTTTTGAGACAGTTCTCATATCTCAGACACGGGTAGCTACATTAAATAGTCCCTGCCAGAGAAATTCACTTTGGACATACATCACCTACAAGTTCAAGGAGAAAAAAAAATGGGTAGAACAGGGAAACCAAAACCCCAAACCTCAGATGCTCTTCTTCACCATTGATACAAAAAATATATATGGATAAGTTCTTAGAAATCTCAGAAATAAAATATACACAGATAAATTGTCATAAGCTATATTTTTTCTTTATATATTTCCACCTTAAGCTGTCAAGAACTCAAAAGGCCTTACAAAACTAAAGTCATACAATAAGTTTAACTTAAGAAAATTAAAACCCAGAACATGAGATATTTGAATATAAATAATAATCAAGGGGGGAAATAATATACTGGCCATAGATATATTTGGTCTTGTTTATGACCATAAACACCATGCAAATGTGTATTGGGATGTCGAATTAGCTCCTAGACTTCTGTCAGGGAAGGAAAGAAAGAAGGAGGAAGGAAGGAAGGAAGGAAGGAAGGAAGGAAGGAAGGAAGGAAGGAAGAAAAGAAGGAAGGAAGGAAGGACAGAAAGAAAGAAGGAGAAACAAAAGCAGAGAATCAGCAGCAATTATTGACATTTTCAATATATAGAAGAGAATATTAGTTTTTTTAAAAAAGAGGTTTTTTTTCCCTATCACATAGTGATTCATCAACTAATGATGAATCATTATTAATGACTGATTAAGTGGAAACTTAATGTAGAGAGGCACAGAGTTAAATTTTTCAAAATTTTAAAAGTGAATACAATAGTATTCACATGGCAAGTTCTTCCAAAATAAGATTATAAAGACATTAAAAAAAAGGTGTTGTTAAAATCCAACTAAGAGAAAGATGATGAATATAAACAGAACCAACTGTAATTTTGTCAGACTTAATCCAGTTCAGTTCTAAACTTCTAGGAGAGAATGTGTGTCTTTTATCTTTTTAACTCATTAATAAATAGCCTGTTTGTCTGCTTGGCCTTTGAAAGTAGTTGTCTTGAGACACTACTTCTCACTGATGAAGGCCATAATTCTACTAGTAAATTAGTTTTAAATTGCTGCTACAACAAATTACCACAAATTTAGTGGCTTAAAACAAGCCAGAGTTATTATCTCATGGTTTCTGTGGGACATGGGTTTCTGTAGGCATGGATGTTTCACTCTCAGAAGTCACATCGGCTTGGCTAATTCCTCTGCTTAGTCCCCCAAGCCAAAATCTAGGTGTCACCAGGATTGTGTTCTTTTTGGAGACTGTAGATGAGAATCTATTTCCTACCTTCTGCAGGTTGTTGGCAAGATCTGGTTCCTTAGGGTTGTAGGACTGCAAGTCAGCATGTCTTGTTCTCAGTTTCTAGAAGCTGCCACACATTCCTTGGCTCATGACCTTCTTGGTCTTCAAAGACTTCAATAGTGCGAAAGTCCTTCTCATGTTTCTATTCTTCTTCTCTCTCATCGACTCTTCTGCTTTCTTCTTTTACCTTCCACCCCACCCCCGACCACTACCCTCAGTGTGGTAAAGTGTGGGAAGTGAGTCTGGAGGAGAAAATAGAAGATAACTAGCATACAGTATAATCCCCTTCAAATTATGGTTGTAAGGATAAATGTTTAAATCTATGTAACCCTCTTTCGCTTATAAAGGCATATATGATTACATTGATATCAACAGATAGCCTAGGATAATTTTAAATTAAAGTCAACTGATCAGCAAATTTAGTTCTTTCCATATGAAATGTCCTCTTTTGTCATGTAGGACAACAGATTCACAGATATAACATCAGGAGATGAAGGTCACAGGGACGAAAATCCTGCCTAGTACACTACTTATATTGCTGGTTTAAATGATAGAGCATATGTTTTAGGAACCAGATGGGTAGAAGGTGAGTTTGTAAGCCTTCATGGAAAATAGGGAAGCTTAATCTGGTCTCTTTCACAGAATGCCTAATAAAGCAAAGCCAGGGTTTCTTTTCCAACACTTTTTTTTTTTTTTTGGTCCAATTTGGCCTATGAATTGCTTGAGTTCTTCAAATTTTATTCAGCGGTGCATGACTGATGTTCTGGGCCTGAAAAAAATTTAATGTCATGTTACTAGTTAACTATTACAACCCCAGAAATGTCTTATTGATGCTTTCAAGAGTAGGCAACTTGGGCAACGTGTCCTTTCATATTCATATCAAATTGAATTAGTTACAATATGACATCCATAAATGAAACTAACAATTGGCTTTATATAAGATGGAGATCAGTTCAACTTTGAAAAATAGTTGTCAAAAATTAATATGTAAGCTTTATAATAATCAGTATTAAGCTAACGTTTTTGAGAGTATCCATTCTTTTGGACTGGCTTTTTATTAAGGTATTAAATTGTTTTATATTCTTTGCAAGTATTTTAATGACCACATAAATTCAATAATATAATATTATTTTCTTATCCAGTTCCTTATTCTGGTACATTTTTAGTTGTGTTTTTTTTTCTTTTAATTTTAAAATGTAGACTATACTAAATCTAATTTTCAAGAATTCAGTTTTCTTCTCTCTTGTAATATTTGTATTCTTTGTTTATGACACATTTTAAGGTGGAAGATTACTTGCTCCAAGTAAAGCAATTTCCAACTAGAAATTTTCTAGTTGTTTTCCAAAAAGAAATCAATCAACATTATCACCAGTGATGTAGGAGAATATAAATTTCACTGTATCTTAACAATATACCATTATAATTTTTTGAAGTTTTGTCAATCTTGGAAAAAGTGTCTTTATTTAAATATAGTAAACTTTATATGAAATAAGTTCCTGCTTTTTAGTCTTGTTGTCACAGACTTTCTTTTTCCTCTTCTTCTTTTTTTTTTTAAATAGGATTCTCAGAACAGAGACAAGAGTAGATGGTTTCCTTGGGGAATTTTATATAAATATCTGCCCTAGACTAAAAATAGTTGTGCATCCCAAAGGAAGTTGGTAGATTCAGGCTTAGAAATGACTAAATTAAACAATGTTTGTCACAGTCTGAATTTATAAGGAACTATCTTTATATTAAAAAAGATGTGTTTGATTTTTTTTAACATCATCTACACAATCATGTTGGAATGAATGAGATAATGTCTTTAAAAAGCTTTTTATTTATATGATGGAAATGATCACATAGAAGTATGCTACTATTATTTTGTTTTAAATTTAGTTAAAGTGAAATTATTACCTAAAGATTTGTTCCTCTGCTTGATATAAACATAAGTTTGACTCCTTTTTCATTTGTTTATTTTCCTCTCAAAATCATAAAACATCTAAAGATTAATTTTTGTAATAAAATAGGCAAAAATAAAAATACTGCTTCCTTCATTAATTCATTCATTTGTGCATCAAATATTTTTCTAATTTTTTAGTTTTCATTTATTTTTGAGAGAGAGAGAGAGAGAGAGAGAGAATCCAAAGTAGGCTCCAGGCTCTGAGCTGTCAGCACAGAGCCCAACGCGGGTCTTGAACTCACAAACCGTGAGATCATGACCTGAGCCGAAGTCGAAGGCTTAACCAACTGAGCCACCCAGGCATCCCTCAAACATTTTTCTACATGTGATCTGTAAACAAGTTGATTTGTTAACAAGTGTAGAATATGAAATAAATATTTTTTAAGTATATTATATATCACTTTCACTTGTTTCTGTACACTCAAACATGGATGATTATTCTGCATTTTTTAAAATTGACTTTTTGCTTTAGATTTACAGATTCTGTAAATTTTAGATTTACAGAATCTGTAAATTCTGTAAATTTTAGATGTACAGAAAAGTTTCAAAAGTAACAAAGACAGTTCTCATATGCTGAACACCCAGCTTCTTTTGTTGTTAACAATTGACGTTAGTATGGTATATAAATAAAAACTAATAAACCAAAATTTATAAACTATTAGCTAAAGTCCATTCTTTATTTACATTTATTTAGTTTTTGCCTAGTATCCCTGTGGTGTTCCAAGACCTTCATCTAGAACACCACTATAGTCACAGTCTCCCTATGCTCCACTTGACTGGGATGATTTCTCAGACTTTTCTTGTTTTTTATAACCTTGACATTTTGGGATGCATCAGTCAGATATCTTGCAAAATGTTCAATCAATTGGGATTTGTGTGATTTCTTTTTTCTCATGATGAGACCGGGATTATAGGTTTTGTGGTGAAAGACCACGTAGGCAAAATGCTGTTTCATCACACCATAGTTAGAACCGTGCTATAATATGATTTATCACTGTTGATGTTAATCTTCATCACTGACTGAAGTAGTGTTTGCCAGTTTTCTTCATGGAATAGTTATTCTATTCTTCTCATTTCCAAACTGTGGTCATTAGAAAGAAGTCACTATGAACATCCCACACTTAAGAGCTGGTGGTTAAGGTTTTACCTCCTTGAGAGCGGGCTATCTACATTATTATTTGGAATTCTCCTTCAGGGGAGATTGGTCGCTTTCCCTTCTTTTATTTATTCAATTATTTCTTTTTAGTAGTATAGATTTGTGGATATTTATTTTATACTTTGGGCTATAATCCAGTACTACTTTATTTGTTTTTTTTGCTTAAATTGTTCTCTGGCTTTTGAGAACTTTTTTCATTTGACACTTGTGTGCCTTTGATGTATCCTCAGCATTGTGAGGTGAGGGGTTTATGTTTTTTTGTTTTTGTTTTTGTTTTGTTGTTTGTTTGTTTGTTTTTGTCATTTGAGCACTTTTTACTTTTGGGGCACTGAGATGCTCCAGGCCATTTTGTGTATTCTCTGTCCTACCCCTAGAGTCAGTCAGTTTTCCAAGTAGCCCTAGTTCCTTTTATTGATGAATAGTATTAGAAACCAAGAGCTGAGAGCTACTTACCCTGTGGTATTTTTGATATCTAAATCTGTCCTACATGCAGGAACTCTTGGGATCATTCTTCCATATATATCTTTGATTAAGTCCCCAAAGCGTCCCTCTGATGGGAGTTTCCAGCTCTGAGCAAATATAGGATGACAGTCCGCAAGGATGATGGTGGTTTTATGATCTTCTGACGCTGCCAGTCATGAATACATATTGGTGCATCAAGTGTATAGTATCCCAGAGGGGTTCTCTTCTTTTTATGAACCAGAATGTGGATTACGAAAGGTAAGAATGATTGGAATGAAGGGCTAAGTTTCCTGACTAAATATCTCACTGTTAGCTATCCAGCAGGTACCTCCCTCTGGCTCCAGATACCAGAATATCCACAACTTCTTGTCCTGTCCAAACTCCCAGCAGAATCACCTACACTGGACACAGCCCATTCTTCTATTTATGTTATCAAGCAAAACATTTATTAAGCATTTACCTTGTTTAAAACACTCTTCTAAATATTTTGACGATAATGTTGAACGCAACAAAGAAGGTCCCTACCCCCTACACCATTCCAGTGGTAAAGATAGGCAAAAACAAGTAAAACGTGATAGGATTTCAACCAGGATGAATATCACTAAAAGAAAAGAAAAGAAAAGAAGAAAAGAAAAGAAAAGAAAAGAAAAGAAAAGAAAAGAAAAGAAAAGAAAAGAAAAGAAAAGAGAAAAAAGAAAAAAGAAAAAAGAAAAGTATACTTTATATGTTCAGGAAAGGTGATATTTGGACTGAGAGCTGAGTGACAGGAAGGATTCAACCAAATAAAAATTTTAGGGATAAGAATTCTAGGAAATAAGCATAGCAAGTACAAATAAGTAGAACAAGCTTGGTGTGTTAAAGGAATAGATTAAAGGCTGATGAAACCAGAGAGGTACAGAAAGTGAAAAGAGGCACAAAATAGGGGCAGTTAGGTAAGAAGGGCGTGACATAATTATGTGGCTTTCAGGAAGTTTGGAATCTATTCTAAAGGTGATTGCAACCCAGTGGGTGATATTAAGCAGAGGGATGATATGGTTTGATCTGGTGCTGCATGGGGAGGGAATTAGAAGGACACAAATCCGTAGTGATTACAATCTATCTATGCTTGCAACATGCTATGCATTATCTTAATGACTTTACATATATCATTTCAGTCATTGCTTGAAATAGCACTCTGAGGTAAGTATTAATAATTCCATTTATTCTAGGAAACTGAGGTTCAAAGAGATTAAGAAAATAAATGAAGACGGGGCGCCTGGGTGGCACAGTCGGTTAAGCGTCCGACTTCAGCCAGGTCACGATCTCGCGGCCCGTGAGTTCGAGCCCCGCGTCGGGCTCTGGGCTGATGGCTCAGAGCCTGGAGCCTGTTTCCGATTCTGTGTCTCCCTCTCTCTCTGCCCCTCCCCCGTTCATGCTCTGTCTCTCTCTGTCCCAAAAATAAATAGACGTTGAAAAAAAAAATGTAAAATAAAAAAAAATTAAAAAAATTAAAAAAAGAAAATAAATGAAGACTACCTAGGTAGTAAGTAGTGAAGCCAACATTTGAACACGACCAAATTAGATATTCCATAGGTTCAAAAAAAAAACCCAACCAACCAACCAACCAAACAACAAAAAAACTATAGGATGAAGCAAGTTTAGAAATGTTACATTTTAAAGAATATTAAAGAAAGGATACATTCAAGGTATGATTTCAAATAATATTAAGGTGATTTTGGCTAGTAGTACCCACAATACTACAATTCTGCCCTCAGTCACAACAATTTTACTCACAGTCTTTTTATATTTGTAGGCAGGAAAAAAAATAACAAATTTTTCTTAACCAGGTTGTTTTCTGAACTCCTAATGAAAAACTTGAGTAAGCTAGATTGGCCACATAAAGTCTAGAACCAAGTAATAGAGTTAATCACACTCTTCTGCCTATTCACAGAGACAAAGGGTAAGAGAAAGCCATTTTCTGGTTACGGTTCTTAGAGCTGCCTGTGTTAAAACTTTTTGGATTGGGAAAATAGTTCTTTGTGTTAATTCCTCACAGTCAGGGTTGGTAAACAATTTGGAGGAATCTTTACAGACTCTAGGAGGGAGAGAGGATAGTGATTATGCTCATATGTACTGTTTCACTTCCTTTGAAAATTTTACTCCTAGATAATGTGGTTGAGTCAGTGTGGCACCCATTCAGGGTAGAGACAGCTGTCTTTAACTGACTCAGGGCAGTGGGGCTTAGAGGTAAGCTTGAACTTCTCATAGAGCTCAATACATTTAGTAGACTGATGCTGCATATTAACATACTGAAGACATCAAGATCCTTGCAATAGGGATATTTGCTTAACTTCTATAACATATCCTTTCAAAAGAAAGTTTTCTTTTTAGATGAAAATATTTTATTTTCTATAGAGAGGAAGTACTGTGTACTCACATTGAGAAAACTTCTGTCACTGAGGACAAAATCCAAAATTTTTTCTCTTAAGGTTAAAGGTAGTTCAGGTTAAATAATGCCATCTCCAGCCAATGCCAACTTGGGACAGAAAGACAGATCTCATTGTTTCAATTTTCCCAAGAGTAAAGCTATTCTTTGTTGATGTTGATTAAGAAATAATGACACAAACAGGGACACTTGGGTGGTTCAGTAGGTTGAGCATCTGACTTCGGCTCAGGTCATGATCTCGCGGTTTGTAAGTTCAAGCCCCACATGGGGCTCTCTGCTGTCAGCACAGAGCTTGCTTCAGATCCACTGTCCCTCTCTCTCTGCCCCTCCCGTTTGTGCTCTCTCTCAAAACAAACAAACAAGTAAAACAAACAAAAAGCAACATTAAAAAATAAACATGACATATTCAGCATGAAAACTGATTAAATTGCCAGAATTTACTTATGGTGAGTAAGTGTTAGGAAGAAATGAAAGGAGTGTGGGACTTTTGGCACAACAAGATTAGAGTGTTTTGTTCTGGGATGTGAAGTGACTTCTCAGAAAATTGGAAAAGTTCAATCGTAGACCCAGGGAAGATGGAGAGCAGTAAGCTCACCCCAAACTCAAGGTGGACTTTCCCCAATTTCATCAAGCACAAAGACTTTTCCTCAACATCCTGAAGAGTAAAGTCCTGAAACTGTCACATGTGTGCCTTTCACACCACGTCGTCTAGGGTGATTTTGAGTGACACAGTTTTCCATAGTATTCTCATTCTCTCTTTCTCTCTCTCTCCATAGATAGATAGATTTTATAAATATATATCTCACATATACATATGTATATGTATATTTATATAGATGTATTTTTTCAGAAAGTAAATTTAACTTTTATGATTATTTTTTCAACAGATAGTTATAGGAAATTTTGTAGCAAGTGCTACATATAAGTATTGTTTGAGATACCGAATGCTAACAAAGAAGTATGTGGATGAGTTCAGTGAATTGATCTTTAATAAAACACTTGCAAGCTTTAAGGGCTATGTATGTGAGGAAAAAAAGAGCACTTCAAAGTCCAAAATTTTGGAGGCAGTCAAAGAAGAAAACTAAAAGGAATGGCAGGAGAGGCAACAGGATTTGTTGCAATAGATTTATAAAAGAAGAGAGAAGTAATTCTTATTTATGGTCCTATGTAAATATTTAAGAGCTTTCCACAGTAAAATGAGGTTCCAGGGTGGGCCAAAGGGGAAAAAAAAATAACCAAATGTTGCAGAGTATAATTGAAACAGAAAGCATATCTTTCTATATTAGGAAATGGTCTTGAACACATGCTTATATTAAGAAGTTGGTTGTGATTTGGAGTTTATGTTAGTTGTACAACCGGAAAGTTGTGGAATTTCTAAGCTGCAAAGCTATGAAAACACAGAGTGCAATGATGAGTAATAAAGGATGTTGTGTGAGAATAGAAACAGACCCCAAGTCCTTGCTGCTTTGTTCCTGTGGGATAAGCCTTGAGCCATGAGTTTAATGCCTGTGGAGCCCTGTTAATGTTTCTATACTCCAAGGACACAAATTTTGTCCCTTTCCCTGGCCAGTCATTTTACAAACCCATGCTCTTTACTCCAATAGGGACCAGACAAATAAAACTATGAAAATCTCAAAGAACGATGTTTTAGCAATTGTATTATTTTATACAAAGAATATAACCCTACCATTTCTGCATCATATTTTTTTTCTGTTTAATGAAGAATATTATCATCGAATCTTTAAAATATTGCTCATGTTTGAAATTCTAAATAAAAAATATATATATATTTTATATATTTTTTATATATATTATATATATTATATATAAATATATATAAATATATATTATATATATTATATATTATATATATATTATATATAATATATATATAATATATATATATATTATATATATATAAATTTTAAAATGCTGTACCTTTTCCTACCATTTTATGTGGTACAAACAGCTTTGGTTTTTGTTATTTTCCATATTAAGAATATAAAAGTTTTTATAAAGAAATTCTTAGCTTAATATTATTTATATGTTAAAAGTAAACATACATTTGTCATATTTCATCACCACACTCTATGCCCTGGGATTTAATCAAACAGCACAACCTTCTTTCCCACACCTTTGAAAATAATATTAAAACAGCATGAATTTATCCAACTTTTAGTTATTAGGTCCCTCCAGTTCCAGAGACCAAACTCTGGCTCATTATTTAGTAAACCTAGGCAGGTATAAACCCTGACTTCAAAGAGCTTACAATCTAATTGGTAAGGAAGATGTTTAAATGAAACAAAACAAAACAAGATCTATATATAGTACCATAGTATGAAATAGTGGGAAATACAGCAAAAGAAGTTCCTAGATGGTAATGAAATAGAATATTTTGACATGTAGCCATTCTCTGTAGGTACAATATATTTCATTAAATGTGGATAAGCACAAACTCAGTCATAAATACTACAAACACTCAAGAAGATTATATATTCCATTTGCATCTTGATCGTTTCAAATTAAGGATTTTGAAATATTAAAGATGATCAAATAGTGACATTGCATTGGCATCTATTCTGTATTTTCTAAGGGTACAGAATAAAGCGCGGTTTACTTAGTAATCTAAACTTCATTTTACAGCGAGAACTACATTGACTTCCTGTTCACATCCAAACACAATTAAGGTGTTGCTTGCAATCTGTAAAGCTTTATTGTCTAAGTCTTCCTTACCTGAGGGACCACTTATCTGCCTTCCACAGAGTAAACTGGAGCAGTTCTGCTGACGGTACCTTGCTTCAGTTCTGAGGAGCTGATGAGGCAGCACCATTCATGGCTAACTGCTTGAAGTCTGGTGCTCCTGATACCCTGCCATTACGACCCAATCAATATCCTCAAATGCGAGCAGACATAGGGTTGCTGCTTAAATAACACTTGTAAACAAAGAAAAAGGTTTCTGTTCGGTTTTATATTTGGTAAATATTTGGAATTTCATGTGTCTCTGAGTACTGCGATGTAGTAGATGAAATATTATTTGCTAAAATGTTCTTAAACTGGTAGTTGTGGGGGGTGGAGGGGGAGGGGGGAAAGGGGCAAACTAAGTGAAGGGGGGATTAAGAGTACATTTCCGGTGATGAGCACTGAGTCATGTATAGAACTGTTGACTCATTGTATTGTACACCTGAAATTAATATAACAGTGTATGTTAACTATGCTTGAATAAAAATACATAAATAGAAAGAAAAGGAAAGAAAAGGCCCTCAAGAAGTAGACCCCACAAAGATGCAACTTTATGTTTTACTAATTTCATTAAATGGTATCTATTGAAAAAATATATACAGCTATTTCAATGATTTGAGAAGCTTTAAATCAAATAGTTATTTCCAGAAACTCAAAATATAGAAATATAGAAATAATATATAGACATATAGAATTTATTATAGAAATGTGCCCAGAATCAATTCATATCAGTCCTAGAAAATAAATGTATAATGCTAACCATCACGTCAGAAATTATAATTTACTGATAAGGTGGTTTAAATAGCATTTAAAAATTAGCTAATATAAGTAACTGTAAGGAAGAAGTAAATCATTTATGTATTTTTCAATATCAAAAAATACTGATACTAAATAAACTGTTATAATTAATTTGGAAAATTGAACAGGGAATTCTAGAATTATACTTTAAAGATTATACTATTTTCTTTGATAAAACTGCCCCAAGCATTTCCTGTCAAGTCCACTAATAAGAAGGAAATCAACGATGTTAAAAAAAGATACTAATACAGAAATTGGTATAGGTGTGTTTAACTCTTCCAATTACGTGATCCGTTTGTATTGTCACTATGTCTTTTTGAGGTACTATGGGTCACATACAAAGTGATGAAAATATACAAAGCTATTTTGAAGTTTAATCATGTTACTTTAAGTAAAAAACCTTAAGTAATAAGCAGCAAAAAATATTATTTCTACATCTTTTAAAATACTCAGAAATAATCTAGTGTGGTATACATGTATATTGCAGTATTTCAAAAAGCTATTTTAATTGATTTGATTATATTT
Organism: Prionailurus bengalensis; assembly: GCF_016509475.1. Classification (NCBI taxonomy): domain Eukaryota; kingdom Metazoa; phylum Chordata; class Mammalia; order Carnivora; family Felidae; genus Prionailurus; species Prionailurus bengalensis. Next base: position 88,607,900 of record NC_057344.1, read on the forward strand.
TCCCTACTATTCCAATGGTTCCCAGGACACTAATTCATGATTATCTACGTCGCCCAATTTCTGAACTGACATCAATATAATGCATACTGGGATATTCTTTTTTTTTTTTTTTTTTTTGCTTAAGTAAATATAGTTTTCAAAGTGGAATAACAAAAATTTCAGGACTACAGAAAAAAAAGTCAATTTTGGTTTTGTAGGAAGATTTACCTCTATACTTAATTACTTCCACCATCTATGCTATTTCTCTTGAACACAATCAATTTATTTCATGTCCATGGTTATTGCTTTCAGTACAGTGAAGCATGACAGAGTAAAATGAAACACTAGGAATAAAATGTAAAGAAGGTCAGACAAATAAAGAATATAAATGATAGGTGGCCACACAGAGAAGTTGTATAATATTTGTATTTTAGTTTTTCCATCTCAATATATGACTTGGTTGTACCCACAAAGATTCTTAAATCTCATTTTAAACTTGCCTATTTGTTTAGAATGTAGCTTAAGAAATACATGAGTTTTTGTTTTTGTTTTTGTTTTTGTTTTTTGCCAAAGGCAGAGAAAGAATCAGGGGTCTTCCATTCTCCTCTGTGCCAACAGATTGGGTTCAAAAGCCTGGTGGGAATCATAGCATGTAGTGTGGTTCATCGGAGTTATATTGTGAGAATTAAGGGAAACCATTCCAGAACTGTATGCACTGAAAAGATACACTAACCCTTCAGAAAGATCAATCTGTTTGGTAGAAGATTAATTTTAAGACAGCCAAAATGGAACCAAAGACCTGTTACATGGTGACAACTAATAAGATTTTTAAAGAAGATGATGAATTAAACTATAATAATGATAACAACAACAACAACAACAACAACAGACCATGTGAGTTACTGTTTTTTATCTTCATTTTATGGACACGGAATCTGAGGTTTGGAGGGATTAAATAGCTTACTCATAGATATACAGCTAGCAGGAGGACTCATTCCTAGCTACCCTATATTATACTGTTTCTAAGCTTGGAGATAGAGATAAATTGTACATTCAAGTGGCATTTGTAGGTAGGAGTGAAAGGAACTGATTGCTAAAAGGATGCAATAAGTAAAGGAGAACCACAGGCTAGCTATGTAGATTTGGGGAACATCAGCATCTATTGTCCAACTCATGCTACAGAAGAGGGATAGACAATGTGTGTAGATCAGAAAAATCTACATCTAAAGTGGCACCCTAAAAAGACCCCAAGACTTGAACTATGCAGGAAGAAAAGGAGCTAATCATGGTGATTGACCCAGAAGCAATAGTGTCACAGAAACCGAGGGAGAATGAGGTTTCAAGGAGGGTGCTGTGAAGAGAACCAAATTCTAGATGAAGTGTAATAAGTATACAATTAAAGCTGCCCATTGCTTTTTGGTTTAATAATAAGGAGGTTTTGGTAACCATGGAAAGAACGATTTCTGGGTGGTAGCGGCCTGTTCTACTTAGATCTTAATTAGATTTAGCATAGACTTGAAACTGAACTTTATGATTTATATCTCGGAGAAGAGTAGGCTAGGAAAGAAAGGGCGCGACTATGTATTCTGAGTATATGCTAAGAAACAGGTGTCACCAGGGAAAGCAAACTAAGAGATTCATTGGGCAGAAGAAAGGACGAAATATCAAGAGAGGGTAGGAAGGATATATTAGGTAATATTTTGAAAAAGAAGGTAGATCTAGATCTAAAGAGTAGAAAATAACTCATAAAGGATGATATACCGAAAGAGCCAAAGGCACCATGACACCTGAATGCAAAAAATTTGTGCTGCCCAAATTTATACCATATGGTATTGGTCACGCTGTGTCTTCTCTCCGCAATTTACTACTTTTGAAAAATAAGTATCTTTCCTTTCCAGTCTTTGTCTTACGTCACTTTGGTGTCTCCAAACAAGGTCTATACCAACAGATATTTCTGCACCGATAGTAGCACTAATTTCTCTATGTGTAAGGGTGTAAATGTATGTGATTAAATGTGAAGGATTTCAATCACGCCGGTTAAGGTGACATGCTGCGTTTCATTACATATTCTTTGAAAATAATAATTACTTGAAGTCTGTTTCCAGAGTTATAATGGCTTAAGCCGCATTGTTTTCTAAATACTCGAATGTGGTATGCAGCTTTATGACAGGAAGTTGGCCTTCAGAGCAGGAATGTATGTAAACAAAGAAATGTGGCTCACAGGAAGGTTTAGTTAAATCAAACGTCGAAGCCTGCTCCCACTCTGGGCTTCTTTCGGTATCTTGATTATTTGCAGATGCTTCACACGAAGCTAGAGATGAAACCCAATAGTTAACCTCCCTAAAACTCCCAAAGCACCTCAGGGTCAGCTCTGAGTGTCCGCCTGCTAAACCAAACAATGAAAAGGAAGTAAGAAATTTAATGCCATCCTGCTTTCAGATGCACAAAGTCCTTCTTTGTCTCCCCTGAGGATCAAACTTCAACACTGAACTTTTAAAAGAGAGACTGAAAAAAAAAAATCAAGTAATACAACCACTTGGAATCATCACTCCACACACGAAGAGTTAAAAGTTAGAGGTGTTTGGTCCTTTGACATTATTATAATTGTATGCGTGCTGTGCTTGGAATCCTATTGTCTTGCCCAAAGTGCGCAGCTCTGCCTTTCTTGGCTGTAAAAATGCTAAGATGCCAAAGGCTACAAATTGTCTTATATAAAGTCATGGAGGCGCGCCTGGGTGGCGCAGTGGTTAAGCGTCCGACTTCAGCCAGGTCACGATCTCGCGGTCCGTGAGTTCGAGCCCCGCGTCGGGCTCTGGGCTGATGGCTCAGAGCCTGGAGCCTGTTTCCGATTCTGTGTCTCCCTCTCTCTCTGCCCCTCCCCCGTTCATGCTCTGTCTCTCTCTGTCCCAAAAATAAATAAACGTTGAAAAAAAATTAAAAAAAAATAAAGTCATGGAAACTTTATAGAATAAAATGGAGGGGAAAAGAAGACTTTTGTCAGTCTTAGAGAGACTGCGTGCATGAGCGAAAGCAAAAAAGCTTCCTGATTCCTGTAATGCTAATACAAAGACGCAACCCCATTCTTCTGGAAACTAGGGCGGCTCTCCTTTCCCCAAGGTAAGCAATTCGAGGAAGTTGCAAGAAGGTAAACCGGGCACCGCATTCTTGGAAAACTGCTGGTTGTCATGCTTTGTGCTAATAACAACAGTGGAGAAGACTGTGGGTGAGCATTCTGAGAAAGGCCTCGCAGAGGCAGGGGCAAGGGCCTCCGCACTTCTGCCCCAGCAGTGCCCATTCCTAAGCAGTATGGGAGGTAGGTCCTGTAGGTGCTCACAGGCCCTAGGATTAACCCTCGAATCCATGCAATTGGATCTCTAGCTTGCTGAGCCTGCTACAGAGAAGGGGGAACTGCTGCTCTCTCCTGGGGTTGTGCCGGAAGAGCAGGAGCCACCCCGCCTGAGGATGCTTCCCAGAACTGAACTACCAATTCTCCGCAAAGTGCTGCGGAGCGTCACTATAGTCTACAGTCACTCCCTATCGTGACTGGGGAGGGAGGAAGGAGGGCTGCAGCCGTCAGGCCCCGCCTTCCACTTCCCAGTACCTGAGAAGCTGGCCATCAAGAAAAGGGAGTGGGAGGAAGTATGGGGACCAGACCAACCCTGCCCCTCCCCCCACACCTGGCAGCCAGAAGAACCAGGCTCCTACCTCCCTGGGGGATAGGAGAGAACTTTTTAGAATATGAAATAAAGTTTTAAAATAAGCAGACCAAGACCGAATAAATGAAGGCGGCTGAAAAATAATGAGACAGGGCCAAAGAATGATTTGAAAACGTGGCGTTTAGCCAGCAAGAATATGAGGTTCCACATTGCGCAGATGTGGGCAGTTACAGAAAAAAATAAAACCATTTCATGTTTACAACTCGGTTTATTGAGGGTGCTCAATAAACTCATTACATATGCCAGCTCAGTTTTGGAATGAATGCTTTAGACTCTTAAATTAGTATGGAATCTAATTTTTGTGTTTCTTGTTTATTGACATTGAAAATAGTGAGTTCTTTATTCCCAGGTAGGTACTGTATTTCTATGTCTGTATACTTCCTGAATATTTGGGGGGGGGGGGGGAATATGGAGGCTATTTTTTTAAAATAAACTTGTTGCCTTTCTTGCTGTTAACACGTTCAAAACTCCCAAAGCCTCTGGGCTCGTTGACAGTTATGACCTCACACTTCACTAACTTCACCACCCACAAATTTGTTTCTATTTTCACATTCATTGCCTCCTGCCTTTCTGTATGCACACATACGTTATGTATACTCTCCCTTTTTCTCACTTATCTCACAGACGCACGGTTTTAACTCCAGCTCTACTCCATAGTGACGTGGTGGTTGCTAGAGTGAAATGGGAGGTGGAAATTGACATGGCATCATGTCACCTGACCACAGTAGGCAACAGGCCTGGCCTGGCCTGGCCTCAGGTGTCCTTTTTCTATCAGGAGAAAACCCTACCGCAAGAAGCCTGACAGTATTAGCTTCCTCACTGAGAAGAGGTCTCTCTCTGTCTGGGCCTCGTTTTGTAAAACTAGGTCATTTTTCCTACCCTAAGGATATCTTAAAAAAAAAAAAAAAAAACAACATTTAAGAGTATGTATCCACCAATCAAATCTGGGGACAGAGCCTAGGGTGTGGAAGAAGTGATCGCAGACTGACCCAATGTCTCCAGGAGTACCATTTACCTTAAGTGGTAAAGATTATAAAATATCATTTATTATTTTATTTTTTCCTAAAAGAAAATAATATTTCGCCTCTACTATATAGAGGTTTTATTGTTTTGTTGTTCCTATATTATATGAAAAATATTATTTGTTGTTCCTATATTATATGAAAAATATAGTTCAGGTTTTCCGTGTCATGCAATATGAAATATCTAATTTCACTAATGCCAGCATTTTTACCTTTCTGGTAACATATAAGTGTTCTTATTTTTTTTTCCCCTTAAATTGATTCGTTGAAAGTAAGTTTTCATTAGTGGCATGTCGTAATAATGCAGACTATTATTATGAATATTTTTACCTCCACCGGCAAAACTATATCAGAATAGTGGACTTGCTAGGCTGAGAAAATAGTGATGACACATGGAGTTTTGGAGGGCAAAAAAAAAAAGCAAGTTATTTGTAACAAATATTTATATTCAGATGAAAAAGATCTAACGAAACTGAACAAGACTGCAGAGTTAATCTAGGGCTCTATGTCTAACATATCCCACATTGTTGAACCTGAGGCGTAGGGAGACATTATTTCCCTGGTCACCCAATTAGATGCAAATCGAATTCTTCTCCTTCTATGTCCAGTGTCCGGTGTTTTGGGTTTTGTGTCTTTTTTTTTTCTCCTGACTCAACGACCACATCATTTCTCAGACTGCCTTTTGGTGATTTTGAATATGTAATGAAGAGTGGGAGGCATTCTGGGAAGGAGAGATTAGGTGCATAATGCTGGGGCCATAGTTAGGGAGAAAGTGGAAGTAATTATAACTTAGTGACTTCAGTGGGAGAGGGTTCATAGTGGGGCATACTAAGAGAAACAACTGGAGAAGCAGGTTTAAATTCTAAGTATCATTCCCTAAACACAAGTCTGGAGGCAAAGTGGAGTCATTGTAAATTCTTCAAAAAAACATTTTTCTTTGGAATCAGTAATTTGGCAGCAGGCTTTCCAAATCTTGAGACTGGAGCATCATTGAACAGTGAGGGCTGGAAATGCTATGTGAGTCATAAGCATAGAGGAAATATTTAAATCTATGAACTCTCTGAGGGAGTAAACTTAAAGGGTCATCAGTAAATACAGGGTCCTGGGTAAACAGACATATGGGCTGATAGAAGGGAGAGAAGAAATCAAAAGAGATAGAGTAGGAAAAAAACAACCAGTTGAAAAAAATAGGTTCAGTTTTGTCCAGTAGCAGAATAACAAACGAAGAAACAGTTTCAAGGAGGAAGACGTCTATTAAGTAGGGGGAAAAAAAAAGAATTAAACTGGACCTCTCACGTTGTGAGAAAAATCTTTGTGAGCTTCCAGACTATATCGCCATTAAATGCAACTTTCAATTGTTTCAAAGGGGGAAAATGAGTTAACTTAATCATTTGTTGATTCAACAGATATTTATTGAGCAGCTACAATATGCCAGGCATATTCTGTTGGTGCTTTTCATGTTATTCATGAATAACCCCTTGGAAAAGTCCTTCATTCTTGACTTTTTCCAGCATGTAACTACAAACAGTAGCAAGTGTAAACATTCCCCTCCACGCTACTCAGGAATGCAAGATCTCTTCAGATCATCCAGTGCCCAAAACACTCAGAATGATCTCTGGAGATTTCCATTTCTAGGACTGTATTTTAGCTCCAGTTGAGAAGAACAAAATATTGGAAGATCATTATTAAGTTCTTGTTAGTTAATTGGAAGAGCAATAATTGTAGCTTATAGGCGAAAAGGTATTTATTTTATTTGTACATTTATAGTAAGAATTTCAGAATAAGGGTCTTTGCTGTCTGTCTTCTGTAACTTCTTATTTTGTTTGATAAGGTATGACAGGCTAGGAGGGCAAGTAGCAAGAATATCCTTTGAATCCCTGCAGCAACTTCTATGCAATGGATGCTTCTTAACCTCTAGGTCGGATGCTTCAGACCTCTAGGTCTGAAATTCTCTTGGAAAGTAAAAGAAGACACAGTTTGAGATCATAGCAAAAGAATAATTTAAATATAACTAGGTAATGGGGCTACAGCAAGGACCAAAAGAGACAAGGTTATTTTTAGAGGCTCCTATTTTCTAATATGCAGAGTTTTATAATGAATATGTAAATAAGTTTAGGTCTTCCGAAGTACTGTGAAGAAAAATAAAGAAAATAAACAGAAGTAACTACGGTGTATATATTATGGGTTGGAGCTAGGTGATGGCTCATTATATGTCCTCAAGCAGTGACAGTAAAGCCCGGACTTGAATGAAGTGAGAAAGTGAGCGTGATACGATCTGAACAAAAGAAGTTCCACAGAAAAGAAACACAAGAGCAATGCCCTGATTCGAGGATAACCAGGGAGCATGTTTGAGAAATAAGAGGGTAGAGAGAGAGTTGGTAGAGGAATAGCTGGAGCAGTGGTAAAGCCATCAAATCAATTCAATTAGGGCTTGGTCCTTAAGTGGGATCTTCTTCTAAGGGTGATGGGAAACCACTAGAGGGCTTGGCATTAGAAAGTGATACTATAGATTGTACTTTTAAACCATCAGACAGCTCCTTTGTATGAAGTACATTGAATGAATTGAATTGGAATGGGAGTGAAAGGAGAAGAATCAGTCCAGAGGCTGTTCGAGATGTACAGGAGAAAGGAAATTGGACTAAGACGGTGGCTATGAAGGGCAGAAGTAGTCCAAGTCAAGCTGTGCGATATAATCAGGCATACACTGAGGGTGCGAGCCTTTAACAAAAATTAAGCAGCTATTATTACAAACAGGAGAGTAGTTCTCCTCAGTTCAGTGTGGGGGTGATGGGACCAAAGCAGAAAAAGAGCTATCATCACGTGAACATGCATTAATAGGAGGAAAAAGGGTTATCAAAAAGCAAGCGGAACTTTCTCATTTTAATACTAACCAGGCAAAGACAATAGGACTTCAGATGATATAAAAACAACAGTAGAATCCAGGAGCACCACATCTCTTGGATTTTATGGACCTTAAAAAGAAGGACCTGGGCGCCTGGGTGGCTCATTTGGTGAAGCATCTGACTCTTGATTTCAGCTCAGGTCATGATCTCACGGTTCGTTAGTTCAAGCTCTGCGCTGTCCGTGCAGAGCCCGCTTGGAATTCTCTCTCTCCCTCCTTATCTCTGCCCTGTCCCCACTTGTGCACGCCTGCGTGTGCACGCTCTCTCTATCAAAATTAATAAACTTAAAAAAAAGGACTAGTATTGTGATGTCCTCTTTTTAGTACCTCAAGCAAGCACATTTTAAAACAATTGCAGAATATCATCTCCTATTAGTTTATTTATTTAAGTATACTATTTACCTTTACTACAGGCTTGACCCATCATCTTCATTTTTCTTGTTATTCAATGAAACAAAATATTTACTTTCATTTTTTTTATTCATTGACAAAAACTTATCGACAAATGAAACTTCACGTTTTGGCCCCAAACACTGTGCCATCTTCCAAAGACTAACAACAAACTTCAAAATAATTTTGTGTAATATTAATTTTGAGGTCACTTTAGTCCTTGCGGAATAATTCATAGGTTTGCTTTTGCACCATTTTTTATGTCAAATTAGGGTTGCAGATAAACTACAGGACATCTACTTCAATTTCAATTTCAAACAATGAATCGTTTTTTCAGTATAAATGTGCTCCAAATATTTTACAGGACATACTTGTACTAAAAGTGTATTTGTCATCTGACATTTAAATGTAACCGAATGGTCTATATTTTTATTTGCCAAATCGGTCAACCCTGACCCAAGTCCCTTTGCGAAGTTCCTATGCACGTTATCATTTGTAGTTTATACTGAATCGCCTACTGGTAAGATGTACATATACTGTAATCAAGAATATCTATGTATATTACAATTTCCAGACTCCTAAAAAGAGAGATTCGCCTAACTCCTATACCAACCGATTTCCTTATGAGCATTTTCTGGTTAGTTATAAAGCAAATGCGGTTTATGTACTGAAGCAGAAGCGTCTTCTATTCACATTCCACGAAAGGTGAGGCACTTTTGATGCTGATGCATATATGTATTGATTCATCTGAAACCCTACGTCAAGGGCTTAAAGAAAAAAATCATCCTTAATTATTTTTTAAGGGAATTTATTACCTTCGATAGTTTCAGCAGGTTTATATATGAAATAATCCATTCTCTTTCTTCTTGGATTCTATGCACACATCATATACCTCCTGCCAGGCCTGAAGTGACCAGATACATGTTTTTAGATCATTGAGACAGAGTGAGTTTTCTTCACTTGTGAACTCATGATTGTCCTGCAACTGCCTTGGGTATTGCTTAGATTATTTTGCTTCCTTCCATTAAATGGTAATACAATGGATCAGGTGGAAGTATTTCCAGCTAATGATTAGCAAGAGGATTATGATTTTTACAAAGGAATGTTTCTAATCCAAACCCACTTCTGCATTTTTTTTTGGTCTGATTCTGTTTTCTATGGGTTTTTTTTTTTTGTAATGTTTATTTATTTTTGAGAGAGAGAGACACACAGAGTGCAATTGGGGGCGGGGGGAGAGAGGGAGACACAGAATCCGAAGCAGGCTCCAGGCTTCGAGCTGTCAGGACAAAGATGGACGCGGGGCTCAAACTCCTGAACTGTGAGATCATGACCTGAGCCAAAGTCGGACGCTTCACCAACTGAGCCACCCAGGCACCCCCTGTTTTCTAATTTTAAATGGCATCTTGAATAATCTTCATATGAGGCAATTTTTTTTTTTGTAGGAAAGAAGAAAAACTATCCTTTATACTTTCATCAATCTGAAATAAAGCTAGGCAGTAAGTCAGTCTGGAAGTCTTTGAAAAGAGAGAGAAAGACAGAGTAAGGGAAAGAGAGAGATAACAATTTGCAGAGGCAGTTGTCCTGAGCATGGGGTAGGATGTTGAAGCAGTGGGCATGGGTTTTTGACAGCCACATTTAAATTGTTTATAAGACACTCATTCCAGTAAACATGGGTGTTTCAGATGCAAGAAGAGATTGTGATATTTGAAATCTGAGAAAGAAAAATTTTTAAAAGCTGGGTATACTCAGAGAGTATGTGATAGGACACAAGGCCAAGGCCATTTTGTATCATTTCAGCAGAATGAAAACTGGACAGGTCAAGGCTAGGCATCTTCAACAAGCATTGAATATCTATCTGTAGCACTTTCAAGGTGTGGAAGTCTCAGATGACTCTCATTAAAGAGAACTGTAGGGGAGCCTCGGTGGTTCAGTTGATTGAGCGTCTGACTTCGGCTCAGGTCATGATCTCGCGGTTTGTGAGTTCGAGCCCCATGTCAGGTTCTGTGCTGACAGCTGCTTTGGATTCTGTGTCTCCTCCTCTCTCTGCCCCTCCCCTTCTCATGCTATGTCTCTCTGTCTTGCAATAATAAATAAAACGTTGAGAGAGAGAGAGAGAGAGAGAGAGAGAGAGAGAGAGAGAGAACTGTGGCAGGGGAAAGGCCCAAAATAACAGGAAAGGCCCAAACATAACAAGAGAGTGGTAATATAAATTTCCAATATTCTAATTCAGAAAAGCAATAAGAATGCAAAGGAATTTTGTGCCAAATATAAGCTCTAGAATTTCAACACCAACAAGAAAAATTCATACTTCTAATCCCCCAGAATAAATGAGTTCTGATTTGAAAGGTAAAGATTAGAATTTATAGCTTAATATTGCAGAGAGATTTAATATGTTTATATACTAGCTTTGCCATTTGAGGAATGTTTGATTTTTCAGTTCAGATTTTTCTAAAGAAATAGACAACTGTGAAGAGAGAAAATTTATTATGAGGCAAGGTTATACAGTAGAATGAGCAACTGATTTATATATGTATTGCAAATACATGTTGACTGCCTCCTCTAGACAAGACACAGCCATAGATGTTGATGACGTAACCAGAGTGCTGTGCAAGGTCCTACTTGTTTGCATAGAGTTAGTCCTTGGTCTCAGCGCTAAACAGGTGTGGGGCCAATTAATCAGCTGTGTGACCTTGTGCAAATTACTGGCTTTCAACCTGTTTCTTCCTCTGAACAAAACAACAAACATTTACCTCAGGTGATTTTTTTTTCTTCAAATTTCAAATATCAACACCATACGGGTGTACTTTGATTCAATAAGATTCAGGTTTTTTTGTGATGACTTTGATAAATGTTTACAGCAGTATACCTGCCAACACAAGCATGATTTAGAACATTTGCATCACCCTAAAAGGTTCCCTCATGCCACCTTGCAGTCATCCCTTCCTTGAATGGCTTCCTTGCCCCTGGCAAATTCGGATCTGTTTCTCACCTCTATAGTTTTCTCTTCTAAGATTCCATGAATAGGGGCACCTAGGTGGCTCAGTCGGTTAAGCACCCGACTTTTGCTCAGGTCATGATCTCATGGTTTGTGGGTGCGAGCCCAGCGTCGGGTTCTGCACTGAGGGCTCAGGGCCTGGAACGTGCTTTGGATTCTGTGTCTTCCTCTCTCTCAGCCCCTCCCCCATTCACACTCTCTCTCTCTCTCTCTCTCTCTCTCTCTCTCTCTCTCTCTCTCAAAAATAAACATTAAAAAAAATGAAAAAAAAGATTCTGTGAATAAAAGCAATCAGAAGTTACACAATATTTTGTAACTGGCTTCCTTCACTTAGTAGAATGCTTTTAGAATTTGCCGCTGTTTTGTGTACCAGTATTATTCAATTGTATGGATCCTTAGATGTTGTTTAGATAATTAAATAAAACAAATTTACGTAGATGCTGGTGAGTAGTTCTGGATTTATATAAATGTGTGTGTGGTATTAAATTAGTAAATGATTCTCAGCTTCTAGACATTATTATCTGTTAAAATTTAAGGAATAATATCATATTCAAGAAGTAATATTTTGGGTTAACGCCCAGAGGCTTCAGTTATAAATAAAATGAGAGATCGGGAAATTTAGGCACTAACTGGCAAATGTGAAAACTTCCTTTGATTTCATTAGTGGACATGTTCTTTAGTCCGATTTATCAAGTGACATTGTCTCAATTCTATTTTCACTGGGTATGTGTAGATAATGCCACACTTAGAAATATATGATCTCCAAGGGTCAGTCTTTATTGTTGCAGACATGACAATTTATTTTGTTGCAACTCCAGCAATCAGAGCCTGTTAATGACTTCATAAAACTTGACACACCATTTTTTTTCCTACAGGGAAGAAAATTAGGAGTTTAATTTCAATATAGAAATGGTACTCAGAAAAGTGACCACAGATAAATCTAGAAGCTATTTTCAGAAAGAGGTCTCATTTCCTATTTCTTGTACACCAGAAGTATGTCTCCGAAATTAACTCATTTTTATGTGTCATCAAAATCCAAAGCAATATTCATGTTATGATTTGATTTCTACAATTCCCAAGTTGGAGTCTATTTAATGCCTTGAAGTAGGAAACTAAATTTGACCTATGATGCTTTTCCAATTCAAAAGAGAACGGACACTAGCTCAGACCTTGAAATTTCTATTTGGCTTTTGCGTCTGAGGGCTGGTGATCGGGATTTGCAGTTTGCAACCGCAACTCTTAACGGAATCCAGGATTTATTATTGAGATCAGTAGACTCAGTAGACTGCCTGTAAATGCAACCCTAGGCTTGCTACTTACACTTAAATGTGGCTTAGCTGAAAACAGCTTGATCAGAACTTGTGCAAATGCCACTTTTCAAATGTAAAAAAAGTTCACGCCATCTCATGTTGCATGTATGCCTAAAATATTTTGCCTGTTAGTTTTACTATTACTGTGTTATTGACTATCAGAAGGTGTAAGCCTGGATTTTGATTTAACCCTTTGTATGCTACTGCTTGACGGAAGACTGTCTTAGCGGGTGCCAGCTGCAGCGTTCCGAGTGGCATTCACGCACACGTTGCCCTCTTGCAATGCACACTCCTCGGTGTGAAAAAGGAAAAGAGGATATCAGTAGGCTGAGGACGAGCCGGTATTTATGCCAGGGAATGGAGTCAGCATTCATTTGTATTTCAGTATGGGTCCGTTTCACCTATTTGAAAAGCTACTGTTAACGAGCTGGTGATACAATGCTCAGAACTAGGAATCCTAAGAAGTAAAACCGCCTTTCCCCTTGAACACCAGCAAGAGGAAATGCCAGGGACCTTTCTGTAATTGTTGACACTCTTCTCAGGAACAAAACAGGGGTTGTTGCTGCTGGTGGTAATTTTTCTACACACTCATTCCTTCTTAGAAATTTATTTTTGGCGGCGCCTGGGTGGCTCAGTTGGTTAAGCGTGTGACTTGGGCTCGGGTCGTGATCTCACCGCTCGGCTCGTGGGTTGGAGCCCCAGGTCGGGCTCTGCGCTGACAGCTCAGAGCCTGGAGCCTGCTTCAGATTCTGTGTCTTCCTCTCTCTCTACCCCTCCCCCACCCATTCCCTCTCTCTCTCTCTCTTTCTCTCAAATGAATAAACATTAAAAAAAAATTAATTTTCTTTTTAGCCCAGTTTATGAATGATGGTGGTGAGTTTTGAAGTGTGAACTCCAAAAAGCCATATTTACTATAAAAACAGTGATGGGGACATAAAGATGGAGAGATCTAGATCTCTCTCTAGCAGAAACTATTCCCATAATGCAAAGTTCTTTGGGATGGCTGCCTATGATGCAATTAGCAAAGTAGTCTGTCTTTCTTTCTTTCCATTCCCTAAGGATTCTTCAATGAAAACATATTGTATTTTGCCATTATTCTATTTCTTGCAACAAAACTTTGCATCTTGTTTCCTTCCTCCTGTTTCATGTAGGGTGCATTTTTTAGGAAACTTGCATTTCTGTAACCAGTGGCTTTACAATATATTTAAAATTTTTTTATGTGTATTTATTTTTGAGAGAGAGAGAGAGAGTGAGCAGGGGAGAGGCAGAGAGAGAGGGAGACACAGAATCTGAAGCAGGTTCCAGGCTCTAAACTGTCAGCACAGAGCCCGACGTGGGGCTCGAACTCATGAACTGTGAGTTCATGACCTGAGCTGAAGTCGGATGTTTAACTGACTGAGCCACTCAGGTGCCCCTAAAATATATATATTTTTGTGACTAGATAAAATATATTTTACACTGCAGTTAATATACACATTTCTACTTAAATGTATCAAGTTATATATAGAACTTAAATGAAAGTTAAATGATAATTTTACAAAACTTTATTTACCCTTACCATAAATGATACGCTCTGCTATTTTTTTTTTTTAGTTACTGGTTTAGTTTTTTTAAATTCTCTTCGTGATCTATTGTATTGATCTCAAAACCTACTAATGTTTTGCAAACCACATATTGGAAAACACTGATATAAAAGATATTTGTGTATCCTGCATGGCATAGTAGAATTCATGTATACCTACAAAAAGTTTAGACTTTTCAAATATAGTCTCTCTGTAGCATAAATCTCTGTTAAGAGGAAATTCAAAATTATTAAATTTTGATTAACCTTTGTTATATTGAGGAAATTTTTGCATCTAAACTGTTATTTATTTTTTTAAGTTTATTTATTTATTTTGAGAGAGAGAGAGAGAGAGAGAGCACCAGCATGAAGAGAGGGAGAAAGAGAGAGAGAGAGAGAGAGAGAGAGAGAGAGAGAGAGAGAAAATCCCAAGCAGGTTTTGCACTGTCAGTCCAGAGCCTGATGCAGGACTTGATTTCATGACCACGAGATCGTGACCTGAGCTGAAATCAAGAGTCAGATGCTTAACTGACTGAGCCACTAGGGCGCCCCAACATCTAAACTGTTATTTAAATGTTTGGTGTAGGAATCAGGAGACCTGGCTTGTAGTTTTGACCTTCTAGTTTTGACCCTCCCGCTAACTAGTGATATGTCCTTGGCACTCATTTCACCTATAATAGCCTTAAGAATCAAGAATTATGTCTCTCTCTGTGTATATAAGTATAATATATATGCATATATATGTGTGTATCTGTATCGTTTTGATTTTTTTTAACCAGGTGCTTATGATATTTCTATAAGACTATAAAGAAAAAGGAATAAATTTAACTGAGTTACTTCTAAATTTATGTTTAGGTTTAAAAAACCAAGTTATAACCACGTAGTTATTTTTCTAGTAGAAGTAACAGAATCGACCAGTTCCTTGGGCCTCTTCTTGCTGGGTTCTCCTGAGAGATTTGGGCACATCTTTTTTAAGACAACCAATCAGAGCTACTTTCTAGGGCAGGTGATGGTTAGGAAAAGTACAGGCTTTTTTAAAGAATCAGACACAAAAATCTCTGATCGGTGTCTAGCCAGTAGCTCCTAACTCTATTTCTTAATTTCTCCCTCTTTGCAAGAAAGAGACCCTGGCTTCTATTTCTTTTTTTTTTTTTTTAATTTTTTTTTTCAACGTTTATTTATTTTTGGGACAGAGAGAGACAGAGCATGAACGGGGGAGGGGCAGAGAGAGAGGGAGACATAGAATCGGAAACAGGCTCCAGGCTCTGCCCAGAGCCTGACGCGGGGCTCGAACTCGCCGACCGCGAGATCGTGACCTGGCTGAAGCCGGACGCTTAACTGACTGCGCCACCCAGGCGCCCCAGCTGGCTTCTATTTCTTAAGCGAGGTCTAAGACTACTCTACGTGAACAGGGAAACCTGAACTATTCACCACGTCGTTTTCCTCCACTGTATTAATTTTTCAGGAACAAGTTTGGCCAAGAGACACTAACATGTGCTGCACCTTTCCTAATAATTCAAACACACTGGTAAAATCCAATTGTATGTTCGTTCACCAAGGGTGATACTTAATTAAATGTGATGTAAAGCTACATAAACACAAACGTTGCTTCGTCTGTAATTGCAAATTCTTCACTTAGCATTTTGTACCCAGAAGTGTTGATGTCAAGCTTTCAGATTTTCTGATGAGTTACACTTTAAACATGATAAATAAGATGTCTTTATTAAATGTGTTGATCCCTATTCAAGACATAATCTATTGTTTGACCATCACAGTACACACGTACTGCACATACACAAACTTCATGTATCTGTGCTGAATTTAAACCAGCTTTAGACATCAAAGATTGGCATTATACTGATGTGAATTGAACTATAGGGCTAAAGAATAGCCTTTTGTGGGGGGAAATGAAGCTTAAAAGAAATAGCTAAGTGGTTATGCTTCACCCTGTCAGGCAACAGATTTCATATTCAGTACCACAAGATGGTCTTTCTCTGTACAGCTTTCATTTCATGTGTTTATTGTGTCGAGGTAGCCTGTCTCAATGCAGGCTAGTTAAGTCCTTGGGAACTGTAAGATTCTTAATATACACACTCATACCTCTCTGTCTGCAAGGGAAGATAAACTAAAATCTAACTGAAGATGTATGTTGAATATTTGTTTATGTAAACATTTTGTTTGAGGGTAGAGTTTTGGAATATTGTCTTCATGGTATTATTTGCGTAATAGTAGGAGAGAAGTCAGGCACCTATGTGTTGGGATTTCAGGGGTCTCAGGAGAGGAAGGAATGTTTCTCTCTCTACCCCACTCTAAAAAGTATTTCTGGTAGTCCAAAGGTAGAATCTTCCAGTTATAAAATAACTAAGTGTTGGACATACAATGTCCAGCATGGTGATTATGGTTAATAAAACTGTATTGTATATTGGAAAGTTCTAAAGAGAGTAATTCTTTTTTTTTATTTTTTTTTTTAAATAAAGGAGTAAATCTTAAAAGTTCTCATCAAAAGAAAAAAAATATGTGTAACTATGTGTAGTGATATATGTTAACTGGACTTATTTTGGTTATCATTTTGCAATATATACAAATAGTGAATCATTAAATTGCACACCTGAAGCCAATATATGTTAATTATACCTCAAATAAGTAAGTAAATAAATAAGTACTTGTAATCACTTGTAAATGTTCTATATACCACATTAAGTCATGCATGTTTACTTGTAAAACTGTAAAACTGATTATGAAAAAGAATGACTAAAGAATGCACAATATGTACTCAGCACTAAACTGGCTTTCTGGCCACAGATACATCTAAAACTTAAAATTGATTTTAGTTATAAATAGTCACCCTGAGAGGTGATTCTGTCAGAAGTGAAGGGCAATGTGGGAAGTGAGAAGTTGTGATAAGAATTCTAGAAGTTTCCAACTTTATTTAAATATATTCCAGAATCTGCCACACTACTTTATCTTTGCCAAAGATTTCTTTCAGATGAGAAAGGTATACACAAAATATAATAACATCTGAGACTCCACAGGTCCAATGTAAAGTTAGGGAAAGTATCGATAGGGATTAAAACCTTCAAATATTAAACAATGTTAATTGCATGGTTTTGCTTATGACTATCAATTATAATAACATAACAGCAATCAATTATCAAACTCACAAAATGTGAATTAGATCACTTTTATGTATCAGTAAGTGTATATTGTTGTGTATCAGGATCATTAGAGAAAAGAGAAACCATGCTAGGTAATTCAAGGAGAAAAAGATTTAAAACAAGGGTTTGGGAGTTAGGAAAATAATTGAAAGGTTTAAGAGAGTGACAATTGAGTTGTAGGTAGAATGTCACTAGTTTTCAGTTTTGCTGCCTCGGGTCTTGTCCTGAGAGTTGAAAATGTGTTGCTCCCACGGTAAGTTAGAAAATTGTAAGAAACAGGTGTCAATGACTTAACTAACCAGTAGCCTCAAGGCTAGGGATTGACCGAGGAAATGTAGTCCAGCTGGCCACAACAAAACTTCCCATCTGCCAAAGCCCATGTGCCCACTGCCCTCTCCAGCTAGAACAAATGCCATAAGGTGGCAGTATGGTTGGCATGTTTGTGCTTGATTGTGTGTGTGTGTGTGTGTGTGTGTGTGTGTGTGTGTACATATATACATATAAACTATGTTTAGAATTATGCTAGAAGAAAATTCACTTAAACATCAGTAGTGTCTCATCTATTGATAGTAAATAAGATTTTGGTCTTCAATATATGTTGATTGCTTTTTAAAATAAAAAAATAGATGAGAAATTCCATTTCTACTAATATATTCCTACTACTGCATAATAAATTACCACACACTGAATGGATTAAAACAACCTATTTCTTATCTTGGAATTTTCATGAGTCAGGAGTCTGAGCACTCTTTACTGGGTCCTCTATTTAGGGTCTTATAAGACTATAATCCAGGTGTCACCAGGGTTGGGGTCTCATCTGGAGGCTTGACTAGGGAAGAAGCTATTTCCTAGCTCATCAGATTGTTGGAAGAACTAATTTTCTTGCAGATGTAAAACTCACGGAGGATTGCTTCTTCAAGTCTTCTCCAAATGCAGGGAAAACTTAATCCTTCCCTCTCTTTTTGTTAAGTTTATTTATTTATTTTAAGAGAGAGGGCATAGGGGAGGGGCAGAGAGAGTGAGAGAGAAAATCCTAAGCAGGCTCCACACTGTCAGCACAGAGCCTGATGTGGGGATCAGACTCATGAACCAGGAGATCATTATGTTGAGCCGAGATCAAGAATCAGACACTTAACTGAATGGCCACCAAGGCGCCCCTAATCCTTCTCTTCAATGGCTTACCTGTTTAGGTCAGACCTACCCAGGATAATCCATCTTTTTATTAACTCAGTCAACTGATTAGAGTCCTTAGGTATATCTTTCCTTAACTAGCATTTACCATATAAATTAACATAATCTTGGGAATGATATCCTATCATCTTCATGGGTCCTGCTCACATTCAAAGAGAGATTACACAAGGGTTTAGGTCACTGTAGATTATTTAGATTTTTGCCTGCCATAATTGTTAAAAGAGAGAGTGTACTGGAAATTTTCTGTCTCATACTGTGGGGCACAACCTTTCTCAGGTGTTCATGAGCTATCTCTCTTCAAGTATTAAGATAGATTTCTGAAATAGGAAGTGAGGGGTCCCCAGAAATACTACTTTTGTCAAAGCAGAGTGATGTTTTGAATTGGTATGATTTAATCCTAGAATCTTAGATTACATCATTGCAGAACAGGAAGTTCCTGTAGAATGCATGTTGACATCCCTTATCATTTTAAAAATGAAATAAACAGAACCAGAATATGGGTTGTATATTGTCATAACTAATTGTCAGTGCAGCCATGGATCAGAGCCTGGGTTTCTTGACCTTCTAGCCCAGTAGTATTTTTCATAATACCACCCTATTCTGGCCATGAGATTTTTACGGGAAATTTATTTATTAGAATTATGCTGTTTTCCAATTTCAATATAGAAAGATATGAGAGTCCAGTCTTGTGCCCAATTTATTGTTTTAACTTTATATATTTCCAACTGAGGCCTTGCGATTATTCTGTTTATGTTACACCCAAGCACCCAAGCAATGAGTATTTAGAGCATAGTGATACAAAGAAATGCTATATGAAAACACAGATGCACGAATTACCAATTCTTCCTCTTATTATCTCCATGGCATGCTGTCTCCTTTATATTTTTATCCAATGTCAATCTCTTATTTAAAATGAAAACATTCTTCCAATTCTTTCAATCTCACTTTCTCCCAAAATTGATCACCATCTTTGTTGTTACTGTCTATACACCCTCAGCAGATTGTAGGATACGTGATGACAGGAATTTGAGTGTGTTGTGTCCACTGTTACATCTTTGGTAACTACCACTGTAATTGGCACAGAGTAAGTGTTCAACAAATACGTGTGAAGTGAAAAAAATGAAAGAAAAGAAAAGAAAGAAAAAGCAAAGAAAAAAAAAAAAGAAAGATTGACTTGTAAGAGATCAGGCTCATCCCGGCAAACAGCAAGGCCAAGAAAAATACAAGGAAAATGTGAACCCATTCTGGGTAAAACTAGGAAGTTTTTATTATAAAAATGCTAGAAAAGTTTAAGTGGTAACAATGTTTGAGTGACTTAAGATTTTAGATTCATTGTGGTCAATAACGAAGCTAACACAGTCGCTGATCTGTCTTGATGAACAGTTTGGGATTCCAAGGAGTCAGGCCCTGATCAAACAAGTAACCTTTAGTTCTGCTGTCCAGGTCCTAGTAAAGGTCTAGCAGAGAGAAATCACTATTATAGGTTGATATTTTAATGAGACATATTAGCCACTTACTCCTCAAGTATTTTATAACTGTCCAGAAAGTTGCATCAGCATTTATGATGCCCACAATTCCCTTCCTTTCATGAAATCCAGGCTGAGAGATTTCCTTTTCTGAAAGTCAATGTAAGAGGTAGCCCTATAGGTTCTATGTAGTTCTTTGAGAAACTGACATAGAATCCTGTGCATCACGCAGTGCCTCCTCAATACTAACTTTTCTTTGATTTTAGTAATTCACAATCAGCAAACACACACACACACACACACACACACACACACATACTTTATATAATTTGGTAATTCACAAACAGCACACATACATGCGCACACACTTTCTGCAATTTAGTAATTCACAAACAGCACACACATGTACACACACACATACATGCACACACACGTTCTATGGGAGAAATGATACATTTTACTCCTCATAATAATGAGCTATATGAGAAATAGCAACTTTTCCTCTTTGCTTTGGCTGCCAGGATATTTTAGAACTCTTGTTATCTTCTTAGGGGGCCTACTTTCCCTGGTTGGCCTGGGATTCTCGGGTTTCTCAGGACTTGGGCCTTTTGGTACTAAAATTGGACAGGTTTTGGCTAACTAGGATGGTTGGCCACCCTACTTTTGATTATAAAAGGAATATATGCTTGCTTTTGAAACTTGAAAAATTATAAATTTATAAAAACTATTTATCCAAAAATATATTTTATTCACAAATTTAGAACTTATGAAATCCAGAAAAAATGAGTTGTAGGCACACAACCTAAGTGGGAAACTTTAATGGACTTGTTGGATTAAGGAACCAGGACGGAGGGTAAGACAGAGAGTAACTAAAGGAAAGCGTTTGAAAATCAGTGATGTGGAGGGGCAGCTAAGGAACAGATGGTCCCTCTACGTGCCATGTCAACAGAAACAGGAGACATGTTGTAAGTGGTTAGGGAGAAAAGAAATAGAGAAAAAAGGAGGGGAAGCTTCTATTTTCATGATTGGCTAAAGCTCATTTATTTCTTTTAATAATAATTTTCTTATCAAATGTTTGCTCCTCGATAATTTCTTTACTGATTTTCACAGGTTTTTTTTCTTAACTGAAATTTCCTACCTTTCGATAATTTTAAAAGTTAATGGATTAGGTAGGCGCCAACTAAGGAGAAACTATGCACACTAAGCAGTCTAAGAAATTTGGGCCAAATATTGTCACCGTAAAGTGACAAAGCTCCGAGTAGAGATGCTTTGGTTGGAAATGATGCAGAAAGAATTCCAGCCACTGCCACATATTGCAAAGCACTCCCTTGTGCCACTGCATCACCACTCTCTCAGCCTATACGGAACCAACATATTGTTTTTCTGTCCAAGTAATTTTCAGTAACACCCACAGAATCCCCAGCAGTGATTGCCTCTAACACAACACCTGGCAAAAATTCAACTTAATGTGAGCAAAATAGCACCACAGACTTCATGCCCCTGAAGAGAAACCTTCCTCCACATTCCGAAAAAGGCGAAAGGAAATTTAAAACAAAAGCCCACGGTTAGGAAATTAAGAAGTCTTCAGCCACGAATTCCGAGACAAAAAAGATAAACAAAACATGCATATTTTATAACCTGGTTCCAGCCTCACTAAGGAAAACAAAATTACACAAGTCTCCCCAGAGAGCATCCGTGTGATAGACGCAGTTTAATTATTAAACCCAAGTCTTTTCCAAGGAGCTAGTTCCATGGGATTCAAGATACATTCAAGGGCTCTTTCCTATGTTTCAGAGAAGGTGCCGGTTCCTTTCAGTTACATTCTTTTTTCTGTCAGAGAAATCCACCAAAAGCAGATGATTTGTAATTTTTTAAATTCACTTCGTATTACATTTTATACTCTACAAGTTTATTAGGAGACAAAGTTCACCACTCAATGCATGTGTCATTTTAGACAAAGCAGAGACAGAAGAGAAAGGAAACTGAAAGCTGCCAGGACATTTGTACTATTTTGCTCAGATTTTTAATTCAATAAATTGCTCTGTCACATGGAAAATTGGTCACCGACACATAGATTTTTCATGCACAAGACTTGATGCCCACAAATCCCATTACTGAATAATAGAATCTAGGAGGCCTCCTTTGAAAATGTGCCCCCTATGGTTTGAGCTGAAGTTTGTCATGCGTGTCTATGAATGAATAGCCCCACTGTTGGCCCCAACTCCGTGAGCTGACAGCTCAGCCTTGGTTCTGATATAATGTTTTTTGTTTTGTTGTGTTTTGTTTTTAGGTAGGGTCCTTAATCACATTAGAAGCTATTTCAATCCCCTGACCAATCAGATAGCTTGCTCTTGGTGGGGCCATTCTTCCTGGGCCCCACCACTTTAGGAGTAATGGATTTCTATGACACTGGTGATGTGACATTATCCTCTCCACATAGTCCCTTTTTGTCTGACAGTTGATGCTGTTGTTCCGTACCACACAGAAGTCCAGAACGCACAGGACACGTTCAAACGGTTGGGAAAAAGAAAATGTTTTCTCTGCACATTTTTATTCAAGATACTGTTTTATTTCTTTTGTGTTCTGTGAAGGTAGCTCTCAGTCTCAACCCCCTCATCTGTTTCTTTGGATGGGGGGAGGGGAGGAAGAATTCTACATTTTACAAATGTATGATCTGTGACCATATCACGCTCAAGTTTCATGTCCAGTTCTGGGTATTAGGAAAGCAGAGTGGTTAAAAAAAATAACCTAGGTCATTGGTGGATCCTGGTTTTAGAACCTGGATAGTCCTGTCATTATGCGTGTGACTTTTGGAAGGCCACTCGAACTCTCTAAATAGTTACCCATCTGTGAAATGCAAATAGTAATAAATATCTCCATTGCAGCATGTTTTGTGGCGTGAAGGAAGCAATGCACTATGAGTTAGTAGTGTACCTGTCAAATAATAACTGGTGCTTAAATATTTATCATTATTATTATGAGAACACATTAGAAAAGTAATTTATTTTCTTTACTCATCTATAAAATTAAGATGATAATTCACAACTTTAATATATATATTCTATGATAAAATTGTACATTTTAATATTTTTAATGTTTATTTATTTTTGAGAGAGAAAGAGACAGAGCTTGAGCGGGGGAGGGGCAGAGAGAGAGGGAGACATAGAATCCGAAGCAGGCTCCAGGCTCTGAGCTGTCAGCACAGAGCCCGATGCGGGGCTCAAACTTATGAGCCGTGAGATCATGACCTGAGCTGAAGTCGGACACCTAACCTACTGAGCCACCAGGCTCCCCTAAAATTGTACATTTGGAAAAGAAAGCCACGCACAAAAATCATACAAAGAAGATGTAGAATACCACATTAATAAAAATATTTTAATTACAGCAAATCTAAGAGCATCTGCTATGAATTCTCCTGAAGTCTCATAATAACCAATGCTTAAAAAAAAATGTTCATGAAGCAAACTACTTAATGACATTTTCTAGAGAGACCTAGTTCAGCATTTACCCCAGACACACATGGATATGTACTGAGAGGCCCATCATAAGACTAACAGATTGATAAGATAAGGAAGCAATTCCTTCCTATAACTTTCCAAGGGAGCGCAAACTGTCCCCATCAGGAATTAAATAGAATTCTTAGAAGCACAGGAAAACACCTGCAAAGATTCTATCACATGAAACAGTATTCTCATTGTTCTCTGACCATGTTTAAAAAAAAAATCACACCTTTTCCAAGGGGTTCTGACACCACATATGAAAATAATTGGTACTGCTCACCAATTCTGACAGGTTAGACCCATGGTAGCTTTTGACACAGGGTAATGAGGTTACCTTAGATACAACTTTAACAATAGCAGCAGTGTTTTCAGAGTTTATGTCCATATCCTCTGAAGTTGTACCAAAGAAGCCCACAGAAATTTCGAGGCCGCTGATGTTTAAAAACGTAAGGTGATATGAATTATTGTCTATCAAAGAGAGACCCAGTCAACCTCTTTCTGGCCCATTCTGACAGGCAGGTTAGAAACTACCTAGGACTAAGGTGGGTAGGGATGGTTATGCGGTACATACACAGGTTTGCCGTATAAGATACGGGACAGTCAGACAAAAATACCCATCTTTATTCTACAGCTCTATTATTTGAAAAAAAAAAAAAAAGCCACCACTCCATTCCCACCACACACACAATACACAGTATTTTTTTTTTCTTTTTTTCTTTTTCTTCCTATTCCAGGAAGAACTTTGAGCCAACCAGTTTGTGTGAACAGGGCCTGGGTAAATTCTTTCGGAAGCCTTATTAGCAGAGATACCCAGAGGGCCCAAAGCCCCGGCCAGATGAAAACATGGTTGTTTACATTCACTATCTCTACTAACTCTGGCTCTTGCTTGTTATCTTTCTCCCAAAGAGAGGAAAGTGCAAGTAGGAAGATTGCCAGGTTTGGTCCTTGGGCAATAACATTTGGAAATTGAAAACCAACTATATATTATATATATATATATATGTATATATATATATATATATATATATATATATATATATATAGTTGTTAGGGTAGTTGTTAGGATGAGTTGAGTGAGAGATATAAAACAGGTGGGAAGGAGTAAGAAGACCTCAGAGAAGAGGGAAATAAGGAGTGAAAGGGGAAAGGAGCACTTAATGTTTTGAACAATTCTGGAACCAGCAAAATGACCTTAATTAGGTGGATCCATGTGTGATTTGGAGAGGTTCATCTCCGACTTTCTCATATAATGGGATTCTTTGGAATCACTTAAGATGATAGACAGGAGACCATTTCATAAAATTTCAAGCGCAACATGAACGTGAAATTGTAGTTGTAAGTTATTATAGCTATTTTACCAAATGAAATGTGTAGGGACACTGATGAGGTTTAAATTAATAGAATATTAATTACTCTCTAGTTCAATCATTTCAAACTTCTTTTCTCATGCAAACAAAAGGAAAGGGTCGTGTCTGAGAGGTAGCGGTGGGAAAATCCACCGCCCGTCAAATACCTCTTAGTCTTTTAGATACATAGCAGCTGATTTAGTAACTCTTTACCTCCTGTAAATGACATAGCCACGGTTGCCTGAAGATTCCTCAAACTCCTGACAATTCAGTTTTTTTTTTTTTCAAAGGGGTTATAAGACCCAACAGGCTGTACTCACCCAGCTGATAAATTCTACAACTTCCTGGCCTGGAGTCAGTCCATTCGTCAGAGTCGTTCCCCTTTGGTTGGAGATTACGCTGGTTACGCAGTGAATTGCATTAATGACCCCACTGCTTCACGTGTTCCGGTACACCTGCCTCTTGCCACATAACCTTGTAGTTCCTCTTTCTAGACGGATATAGCATATTTCATTTCCTCTGACTTTGGACTTGGCCCTGTAACTTGCTTTGGCAAATAGAGTAGGGCAGAAATGATGGTGTGCCAATGCTGTATCTATGCCTCAGAGGCCCTGCAAAGTTGCAAGTTGCTATTCTAATCCTCTGCCCTTGCCGCGAGAATTTGCCTTAGATATCCAGCTCATCAAAGGAAGATAAGAGACATGTGGAGAAGAGCTGCCACAGATGACCCCAGTTTAGGTTAACCATCCCTGAGACGTGCCACAGATGCATGAACTAAGAGGTGTACTCTAAGAATTTGTGGTTTTATGTTATGCAAGATGATTGAAGCAATTGTTAACGATACACTGGCCCTCCAAAATTAATCACTTCTGGAACCATGGGAATGAGGGCAGGTCTTTCAGGCCTCCTTCCCCTTACTCTCTCTCTTTTTTGTCTCTCTATTCTCTCCATACTGGATCAACATAGTCACTGCCCTAAACAATATGCAGATTCCCTTTTTCTAGCCATGGTTAAAAGAAAAAAAATGTTTTTTTGAAATAATAGTGAAAAAAATACAATGTCCACATAAAAAGAGTGGAAAACTCATGTATGGGAATGTTCAGCTCTCTATTGTATAACCCTTACACCAACGTACTTAGAGGTTTAAATCCAGTGTTGAAGATTTTCCAAACGTATAGCCATGAAAACAAAAGAAAACAGAGACTTAAGACTTGCCATTGCATCAGCAACACCTCTTGGGATGACTCAAATTAGAGTGGGTTATGAGTGGCCAGACTGCATTCTTGGATGGCCCTGGAGGTGTCTTTGTATCTCAGCGGAACCAGGTCACTGAAGCTAAATACCAACTAACTGTGTAGGCTTGGGAAGCGAAGTCAGTTTTCCAAGCATCTCTGTCTTCCTTTGCCAAAATGTGGATGGATAATGTCTATTTTCTCAGCTAATTAAGAAGGATAAGTGAGAAAAACATATTTGAAATATTTGGCAAGTTTATAGGCAGCCTCCTTTCTTTCTTCTAACCAAAGATATATGCCCAACAGCAACCTGATTGTAACCTCCTTATTTTTGTTTAAATAAGTGACATCCTATTTCATGGTCATTACTACTACTAAACAGTGCAACTTTTCATAAATAATAAAGCACTCATTATTATGTCAGCTGGAACTGTGTGAAACTCAGCTGCAGGAGCCCAGGGCACATACAATTTTTTGGCCCCTATTCTACATGGCCATGCTCAAAGGATAAACCCCTTGTGTATTACTTTGATTTGGGGTTCAAACCAACCTGAAAATTCAAAACAACACTCAGAGAAGGCTCTTGAGTTTGTTTATTCTAGTGGTGAATTTATCTCCTGTACTCCTCCCCTAACTCCATAAGGGGTGGCTGAGAAGTTGATAGTGCTTTTTTAATCAGCATCTCTTGAAAAGTTCATGATCCTCAAACAGCCTTTCAACCCAGAGGCAGACTTTTCTTCCCACAAAAGTCCAAATTGGCAAGATCATCTTCAAGGCTCGCTGCAGGCAAACAAAAGTTATATTAACTTGATTGTATAAAAGATTAATAAATGTTACAGTATTTTAAAAAGACATAAATGTGACGTTGTCTGTTCTGGTGGTTTAACGTTATAGTAAAAGAAATGGGTTACTTTTTTCCCCCCTTAGAGCCTTTCCTAATAAGCTAAAAAAACATGAATAACTGTATTTCATGATTTTCTCTGCTACTTAATCCCTCCTCAAATACTTTAAGACACTAAAGAATTTTTGAAAGATTAACCTTTGGAAAAAGTTGTCATTTTAAAAAGAATAAACAGGGGCGCCTGGGTGGCGCAGTCGGTTAAGCGTCCGACTTCAGCCAGGTCACGATCTCACGGTCGGTGAGTTCGAGCCCCGCGTCGGGCTCTGGGCTGATGGCTCAGAGCCTGGAGCCTGTTTCCGATTCTGTGTCTCCCTCTCTCTCTGCCCCTCCCCCGTTCATGCTCTGTCTCTCTCTGTCCCAAAAATAAATAAACGTTGAAAAAAAATTTTTTTTATAAAAAAAAAAAGAATAAACAAAAAGAAAAGAAAAAGTGAAATTTCCCAGAGAAGCACCTTCTAATTTACATAAATGGGTATACAGGTCATATGGAAAATTAAACACCAAAATCTAAATTTTCAAGGCAAGAGAATTTATGCACACAATCCTATTATGAGCTAATGGGATTTGTGGGGATCCCCAGTGACCTCTTTAGAAAATTTACCCCCTGCTGTTCAAGATGAATATATCATACAAACTAAGCCCAAATACACAGTCCTACTGTTGGCTTTATCCCCAGTCTGTCAAGTGATCCCTCTATGATTTCTAAAAGATGCTGGCAACCATATCAGTTTGCATATCTGAGTGACACTGCAAAATGACATCTATATTTTCTCTTTTAAGTTTTCTAATACTTGTTTCAAATATTTTTAAAGGCATCTTTCCTTCTTTCTTTTTCTTCTTTCCTTCCCTCCTTTCTTTCTTCCTTCCTCCTTTCCTTCCTTCCTTTTCTTCCCTTCTCTTTTTCTTCTTCTCCTTTTTCTTTTCCCTCCCCCTCCTCTTTTTCCTCCTCCTCTTCTCCTCTTCCTAGTCTCTCTTCTCTTTCTCCTCTCCTCCTCCTTCTTACTCTTGAATGTAGAAAATAAACGAAGCAAACACTACAACATTAATGTTTTCTTTTTCTCCATGCTTGGTTGAAGAGATTGAGGCTCATGTCACAACTAAAGAACATACCACTGCTGTGGTTTCAGAACTCTCTTTGAAGTATATAAATATAAATTCTATACAAATAAGTATACAAATTTTTGAAGAACTATTTGCATTTGTAAGTCAGGCCTATTAGGCACTGAGATTGATAAATCACTGGGGCGACCAAATGTGGTAAAGTTTGCCATTGTGATATTCTCTTTGTACAACACTCCCCTTTCAAATACCTCTTCTTTCGGGTATGTGGGCACTAACTAGTCTCATGCAGTCCTCAGACTAGATGCAGAATCACTCTCCAGATGGCACTGCCCTGTCCTGCAAAAGAGCTTTTTTTTCTACCTACCAGCCAATGAAACGTGTATGTTCCTCAAAACGTACATCTCAAATTCTTTTTCGGAACTTGCAATCTGGAAAAACAAACAGAAAACCAAAAACCCGAATCACATTAAGGCACAATTGAATTATTCCTCCTTAAATGTGTAAATGGAAACATGTTTGTGTAACTGAAGAATTAAACTGTTCAATAATGACAAAATACCGTTAGAAGAAATGTGGGGTAAAGGAAAGAGTTTGGACAAGGAATTCTTGGCATCACTCAGATCACCATATGTAATCTTACAGAAGGTTACCCTTACAAATAAATTCAAGATAGGTAAAAACTTAAAGAAATTCAAAGTTGGATTTGTGTGAAGCCAAAATAATGATGTACAATAACATAAGCTTCTTTAAGCTCTTTTTAATACCAAAAGGTTAGAGTACTTATTTTTCAGGAATCAGACCTTTTAAAAATATAGAAATCACAACTGGTTTGTGTATATACAATTTCTTATTACATTATTAGCTTTTTTCATGTAGAAGTTGACTTTTTCTCCAATATTTCAAGACATCCCAGCAGATGCACTCAGCACACAATCTTTGATTGTTTCATGTCTGTTGATTTATGTATATCCATGGCCTCTTAACTTCATTTCTTCAACACTCAGTAGTGCCTTCACTACTCAATTTTAACAGATAAGCTCAATTTTAATTTTTTGATAATTTTGTAAGGATTGATATTTCATAAGTCATATTCTTAAAATTTTCCAAAGATAAAAGATAAAATTTTTAGCATAATAAATAAAACACCTATTTTGTAATTACCATGCTTTTAATTTTCTTAAAAAAAGGCTAAAAAGTATGAGAACTTAATGATCTATTTTTCATCTCTGCTGAAATATTTTGGTATGTCAAAACCCTAGGAATGATGTCATCTTTACTCTTCATTACTCATTAGTTATTCTCAACTCTGAAAAAAATTGGAAAATAATTAAACTAAAGAAGAATGATGTGACATTTAGAACAATAATGCAAAAATGAAATCAGTTGTTATTCTTTGGCTTTCTCAGTGTGTCGTCCAAAGTATGCATTATCTTGCAGGAAGGCATAAAAGAAACCTGCCTGCCGTTAAATTTTGTATCTATTTTCAGCTTCCGTTGAACACAGTCAAAATTCTGCGTTTTTATTTTTCTGTCTCAATTAACAAAGAGGAGAAAATTGACAAAGACATTTTGCAAGCCTCAAACAAATCAGAAGATAAGTGCAAAGGGACAGAGAATAGTACTCTAAAGTAGGTGATGATGCAGTTGATCGTGTAAGCATAATCTCAGACCATGGCTCTTCAGAATGATACCTTATCAGAATGTTCTCAAACTCAAAACTGATGAGTA
Source organism: Prionailurus bengalensis (assembly GCF_016509475.1). Lineage (NCBI taxonomy): Eukaryota > Metazoa > Chordata > Mammalia > Carnivora > Felidae > Prionailurus > Prionailurus bengalensis. The sequence goes on from NC_057344.1 coordinate 88,637,355, forward strand.
GCCAACATGCCTCTAAGGCCAAAAGGTAATATAGTTTCCTTATCCAGTTAGTCAATCAACAGGAAAGAGGTCTTCATAACATAAAATTTTTGACAAAATCCTAGACCATCACATTTTGCCAGAAGGATGTATGACTATATTATTTTATATTTTTTGATGTTTAGTTTCCAAATTTACTTGATAGAAACAATAGTGTCTTGATACGATTGTTAATACTTGATAGTTTGCTATGACTAAATTAAGATTGAATTTTTAATAAAATTAAATAAATTAAATTGGGCAATCTGGAAGAAAAAGACAAATTACTAGAAACATATACACTACCAAAGCTGAAACAGGAAGAAATAGAACATTTGAACAAACCCGTAACCATTAAAGAAATTGAATGAGTAATCAAAAATCTCCCAGCAAACAAGAATCCAGGGCCAGATTGCTTTCCAGGGGAATTCTACCAAACATTTAAGGAAGAGTTAACACCTATTCTTTTGAAGCTGTTCCAAAAAAATAGAAATGGAAGAAAAACTTCCAAACTCATTCTACAAGGTCAGCATTACCTTGATTCCAAAACCAGACAAAACCCCACTACAAAGGAGAACTACAGATCAATTTCCCTGATGAACATGGGTGCCAAAATTCTCAACAAGATCCTAGCAAATTGAACCCAACAGTACCTTAGAAGAATTATTCACCACAATCAAGTGGGATTTATTCCTGGACTGCAGGCCTGGTTTAATATCTGCAAATCAATCAACGTGATACATCACATTAATAAAAGAGAGGATAAGAACCACATGATTCTTTCAATAGATGCAGAAAGAAACATCTGACAAAATACAGCATCCTTTCTTGTTAAAAGCCCTCAAGAAAGTAGGTATAGAAGGAACATACCTCAAGATCATAAAGACCATATATGAAAGACCCATTGCTAATATCATCCCCAAGAGGAAAAACTGAGAAATTTTCCCCTAAGGTTAGGAACAAGACAGAGATGTTCACCCTCACCACCATTGTTCAACATAGTGTTGGAAGCTCTAACCTCAGCAATCAGACAACAGAATTTTAATTTAAAAATTCTACAGGTTATTTGTAAAGTGACTTAAAATATTTTAAAAATTAAACAAAATGTGTTTATTAGGCCCAGAGAGTAAATAGTTGAGTATTTTTCCTGACAAATTTAGGGTTAAGTGGTACATATTCTAAATGAGAGAGCTCGTGTGTTCTAAACTAAAACTTTCTAGCAAATCTCATAAAAGTATCCTTCCTCATCTTGACTTCTCATGTTGGCTAAGGAAAGAAAGGGCTCACAGACTGATTGCTGCTATCCTTGGACGTGCAGGCTATGATAAGCAGTAGGGCAAGGAGCCAAAATGAGAAGACAAAGATCCTGGAGTGAGCTAATTTTTTTCTGAATGTATTTGTGTTCACATACAATTTTCCATATTTATTTCATATGGAACATATTACTGTAGAGTTTGGCACTTGTGAGATAAATGCTGCTGATTGAATTACCAACTAGGTTGGTTTAAGAACTTTTCATCAAAACTTTTGGACCCTACTCCCCAGGTCATCCCAGGGCAGCAACATCAACACTCATGACATCAAGAGAGTAATATAAAAGGATCCTTTGTTGTTTTATAAGCATGTGCCAAGCCAAAATTCCCATTGTGCACCTACATAACCAATTATCAAAATCCCCATGTCATTTCAACTACAGCACATGTATATTTTTCCTTATTTGCAGACCTGTAATTACTTGCATTTAGCTCATACTTTTATCTTAGAAAATGGCCATAAACATTTTTATTAGTTGTACACGTATGAGTAGGCCTCATTTATGTTGTTTAGTAAAAATTATCAATCCAATTAAATTAGCCTGAAAACTATACTGAGTGGCAGAGATCTACATATGCTAGTTCCTTTGATTATGTGAGAGCAAAACACATCCATCGGGTCCCCAGTCCCACTCATGTGTGTCAAGGACTTTCAGTTGTACAGATAGCTCAGTTAAATCTCATCTACTTGGTCTCAATTCATTAAGTTCTTCCAACTGTGAGCCATTAGCAGCAGGAATCAATTCAAAGTTTTTGGGAAACACTGCCTACAGCCTGGCCCAATCTCTTAGTTCCTGTTATAAAATTCTAACCTTATTCTCCATGTGGCTCAGACAATAAGCTTCGTGATATTCACAGCTATTAGTATCCTATTGCTCTGTCTTATGGAAGGCAAACTGAGAATCTAAGCTCAAAGTCATGTTCTTTAATTCTCCCCATTTTTCTCAATTATTTGTACAGATCATAATTAGATTTTAAATTAATTGCTTTATTGACTTTATTTTTAGATCAATTTTAGGTTCACAGCAAAACTGAGGGCAAAGTGCAGAGATTTTCCACAGAGCTCCTGTCCCCACACATGCACAGCCTCCCCCATTATCAATATACCCCACTAGAGAGGTGCATTTGTTGCAATTGGTAAATCTACATTGACAAATGAAGATAATAAATCTACAGACAAATCTACAACAAAATCAACCAAAGTTCATAGTTTATATTACTGTTCACTCTTGATGTTGTAGTCTATGCTTGTGGATACATGTATAATGACTCGTATTATTCATTCTGGTTTCATATGGAGTATTTTCTCTGCCCTAAAAGTCCTCCCTGTGCTCTGTTCATCTCCCCACCTGCCCAGCCCCTGACAACGACTGATTTTTTTATGGGCTCCAAAGTTTTCCCTTTTCCAGAATGTTTATAGTTGGAGCATACAGTATACAGTCCTTTCAGATTGGCTTCTTTCAGGTAATGCATTTAAAGTTCCTCTAGGTCTTTTCATGACCTTTTAGCTCATTTCTTTTTAATGTTGAATCATATTCCATTGCCTGACTATACCAGGCTTTATTTATTCATTCACCCACCAAAGGACATTTTGGTTGCTTCTAAGTTTTGGCAATCATGACAAAGCTACTATAAAAATAGTGTGCAGGCTTTTGTACAGATATAAGTTTTGGATTCCTTTGGGTAAATACCAAGGAGTGCAATTGGTGGATCATATGGCAAGAATATGTTTAGTTTTCTCAGGCATCACTAAACTGCTTTTCAGAGTGGCTGTAACATTTTAGATTTCCACCAGCATAAATGAGAGTTCCTGTTGCTCCATATCCTCATCAGCACTTGATGTTGTCGGTGTTCCAGATACTGACCATTCGAATAAGTGTGCAGTGCTGACTCTTTATTGTTTCGCTTTGCATTTCCCTGATGACATACGATGTAGAGCATCTTTTCATATTCTGATTTGCCCTGTGTGTACCTTCTCTGCTGAGGTGTCTGTTGAAAGAAGTCTTTGGCTCATTTTTTAACGAGGTTGTTTTCTTCTTTGAGTGTTAAGACTGCTTTGTATAGTTTAGATAATAGTCATTGATTCAATGTGCTTTCGTAAATATTTTCTCCCAGTATGTGGGTTTTTTTTTATCATAATTGTACTTAAATTTCTATTCTTCGATGGATCTCCTATAAGAGAAGGGATATATGGAATAAAATTCATATATAGGTAGGTGTTCTATAGCAAACAATACAGATGAACTTGACTTTTCTAAGAAATATTTTGAATTTTTTAAAATGTTTTATTTATTTTTGAGACAGAGAGAGACAGAGAATGAGCAGGGGAGGGGCAGAGAGAGAGGGAGACACAGAATCCGAAGCAGGCTCCAGGCTCTGAGCTGTCAGCACAGAGCCCGTCTCGGAGCTCGAACTCACGGACCGTGAGATGATGACCTGAGCCGAAGTCGGACGCTTAACCGACTGAGCCACCCAGGCGCCCCTCTAAGAAATATTTTAAAAGACCTACTATGCATCAGGCTCTAAGTCTCCTGAGAGAGATGAAAAAATAAAGCCAACAGTCAAAATGATATCCTGTCACAATACAAGCTTATATCAGACTTTAGTGGGATCAGGAAGGAGGAAGCATCAAGCTCTCATGGTAGTAAAGGTAAGGATTCCCAAGGAGAGTGATCATTACTAAGATGTTACTGTTCCAATCATGTCTCTCAAGTCAACCAATTTGCTATTTCTCTCAGTGATAGCGTGTCATTCTTTCTTGGAGTTTTTGTGTTTCCCTTTGTATTTCTGGAGCTGCCTTCTGTGAAATCATTTTGATAATTCTCTGGTCTCTTGGAACAAACCTTTATTTCTTCACAAGTTTCCCCACCAGCCTCAGACCTCCTTCCTTTAAAAAAAGATGCGTGCAATTTGGGGGCCCATCCTGACTAAATTGCCCTTATTCAGTCCATCTAAGTGTAATTGTCATTCACTATGCTTTTCTGTCCCTTGAATAAATCCACACTATGTTTCTCTGCCCCTTGAATAAATCCACATCCCACCTCAATCCCATTTTATTTTATTTTTTTATCAGCCTCTTTTCATCTCTGGTTCCATCCTTTGCAGCAGCTCAACGGGCCTGCTGATTTATCATTATTATTATTATTTTTTTAATGTTTATTTATTTTAGAGACAGAGAGACAGAGAGACAGAGCACAAGCTGGGGAGGGGCAGAGAGAGAGGGAGACACAGAATCTGAAGCAGGCTCCAGGCTCTGAGCTGTCAGCACAGAGCCCAACGCGGGGCTCAAACTCGTGAACCGTGAGATCATGACCTGAGCCGAAGTTGGACACTTAACCGCCTGAACTACCCAGGTACCCCTGCCGATTTATCATTCTAAGCCCATTTTTATGTTTGCTAATTTATACAACACAAAAGCATAATCCCTGAAAAGCTAGGTAGGAAGTGATTACTATTTATGCATGCTTTAGGATTCATCCAAAGCTCTGTTATTTTTTAAACTTCCATACTCTTGATGGGCAAGTTGAATACATACTGAATTCACAACCATTTGTATGTTTGCGTTTCAGTTTTCAAAGATCTGTGAAGGCCATATGTAGAAAAGAAATCACACAAAGGCAAGCTAATTAGTAAGAAATAGCCCTGAGGAAACAAACCTGTACTTAGTGGTTGTTGCCAACATAAAAAAAACAAATGCCGTTCTACCGTAAAATCCCAGAACATTCCTTTCTTTTTCTGAAGATCAAAGGATCAGAGGGACAAATGCTGCAAAGGTAAATAAAAATCCATGTAGCCACAGCAAATGTTGTTTGTGTAGACCAAACCCAAATAATCACACTGGTTCAGACTTGAGTTTTTTAATCGGAGGCCAATTGTGCCCAACTAAAGATGTCTTGATGAGACAGAACCACAAAAGGGAAGGCACATTAACACAAAGCTTGTTTATAAGTCAGCTGGAGATTATTATTTTCATAGGAAGTGTTCCATATTTTGTCATTTTCTACTAGTGCTAGATGACTACTGAGGAATTGACAAATAGAAAAAGAAGAATAACTTAATGAACTGACAAGTGGTGGTTTTTTGGAAAAATTTATCAAAAAAATTCAAACAAAACCACTCATACATGTGAATATGCAAAATCTGTTCTTCTTCTTTTTTCTTTTTTCCCTGCATGTTTTCTTGTTAGTGAGTTACAAGATATAAGATGAGCAGCTTCCTTTCACTAGTGGAAGTTTATCGTTTATCTTGTCAAGGCTCTATTCATTCACTATAAATATTTTGGTAGATTTTGAGCTTTCCTCTTTAATACAGAGAAAGATTCAAAATCAGTTTCATTCAGGGAAAGATAAGTATATATTTTAAGCGATAAATTAAATAAAACTGCTTCATTCCAGTTACTATTCAAGAAAACTTGTCCCACCCCATGTGTCCTCATGTAAACAAACCACCTATTCAATGGACTTGACCTTATTTACCAAGTCTGAGAAAAAGAAGAGGAAATGTCTGGGAGGTAATGGGAGCAACTATAGAGATTTTTGTCATATTCCCTCTCATTGCCATTTTCATCTTAGAGTCTATTTCCTTAGGGTTTTCTCTTTTAGTACTTTTTTCTGTACTTTTCTATCAGGGAAAATCATTGTACTAATGAAAAAGTATATTTTTATTTCAAGGTCTGACTGAAACAAGTTTGGAATTAGAATATCTTTGGGATATCTGGGTTTAGAACACTCCTAAATTTTCCAGTGTATTAGCCCCACGGTATCACATAGCAAAGAACTTGTTATTTTGGAGAGGATAATTCCTAATAACTTAGGTTGGGAAGCAGAAGTGGGGACTGTATGGTGCCCACTTTGACACCATAAGCAGGGTCAGTTAGCTTAAGTTAAAACAGACGCTGGCATGGTAGTTTCTGGGCCAATATATATATTTTATATACATACCCATATTATATATAAATACATGCTATCTCTAAGTAAAAGAGAAATACCGTAACATATTACTCTTGGAAAATCTGCTTTTGAATAGGACCAAAACAACTCTTCTGGTCTGTTTTTTAAATATAGTTTCACCTGTTGAAGCTGCATACAAGAGACGATAGTTAACAATTTCCTCTCATATTTTGAATATGCTTCTATTACTTAACATTAAATATAGTCTGCTTTAAAAACTGCTAATGCATGTTTTATATAGCTATCACCCTAGAAGGAGCATTGTAATAGAAAAATATAATGTCATATACGTATCGTATATTCAGTCTAGCGTAATACCTTGTGATGTGTAGGTGTTTAAGAAATGAGATGAGATGACTCTAGATTTAAAGCAAAATCATATTAGAGTTGGGTACAGACCTTGTAATAAGAAGGAAACTAAATGTCTAACCCCCAAAACCCCACTTCTGTTGATAATTCTGAAGTCTTACTTTGCTTAATTGTTTGGATGCATCATAGAACAAATACTGACTTGATAATATGATGTCATAACTTCCTAGCAATTATTTTAATTATTGATTAGAATTGTCATGTAAATAACTTGTGGTAAATTGATATTCAAGAAACGTCACATTAGAGTCCATAAAAGGACTTGTAAAATTGAACGTAGATAAAATTTCTTAGCTGCGATGAAATACATTAAAGGAGATTTATAATTTTTAACACATACTACTTGCGATGTATGTCAGATAGATGATTTCTAAATGATTTATTTTCCCCCACTTAATATAACTTTTTTTCCCAAAGAATCCTATTACTCACTATGTTAAAAATGTGAAAACCAAAAGGTAAGATAAAATCAAAATCAGCTGAACTAACTCTGGTTTAATTAGTTATTTTTCCCATTCCCTTAAATGAAGATGCTTACAGAAATAGCATTTTCATAAACTAGAGGCCTCAAAATGAAACCATATGTCCTGCTGAGGCTACTCTTTAAGCTCAGGAAATACCAATTATCTTTGTTGTTGTTTTTCTTTTAACTCCTAAAAATTTAGACATGGTTTTGAATTCCAGTTTGGCAACTACACACAATTCCCCATCAATGTCACTTATTTTTGTGCCTTTCATCTTTTTTTTTTTTTAGTTATGTTTGATGTTTCCTCAAAGAACTTTTTTTCTGAATGAAAGAAAAAAAATGTGATTTTGGTCTACAATTTAGCTTTGTGTGCTTCTTCACATACTCAAGTCGACTATGAGAATTGGAAATATCTTTTATTCTCTGTTAAAACGGAATTGTACAGCTGCTGAAGAATGATCATTTATTTTTAATTTTACAAGTTTTTCTATGGGTTAGAATGTGCCATTTCTTGAAAATCAATTTACCATGAGTTATGGATAGCAAATAACAAAGATAATTGGAATTAAAGAAATATATTGCTGTTTCCCATTGGCATTATCTTTAAAATCCTCTTTTCTGCTAAAACTTCCTGGCTAATATTTCTAAACTTATCTGAGACTGACCTACCTGTGTCTTTCCAAAAATGTTCTGAACTATAGCTATTCGTTCCTTTGGAAAAGATTGGCTAAAATATGGGGTGAGAAATATGATGGCAGAGGATGTCTATACAGACTTTCTAGTCTGTGTACCAGTGCCATTGGGCAGCAAATGGCTTTTTTTTTTTTTTCTCCCTCTCTCATTCACTCTTTCACGTAAACCAACAGGTGGCCCGTGGCATACTATTAAAATTTCTTGTGCAAGCTACTCTTCTCCTATTGCTATTACCATATCCCAGCATTTACCTCTTAAACACTTCACACTTTTATTTGTACATTTGGAATCAATTGCTTAACAATTGAGAAAACAACTGAAGCTAACGGCATTGACTAATATTGGCAGAGTGCTGTGTGTTTTACCACTTGTTCTTCGCAGATAGAAGAAAGTAGTTCACTTAATTCTCACAAAAATCTTGTGCTACTGGTTTATTATTATTTCTCCTAGTCAAAGCCGAGTTAATATATACAGACACATTAATACATATAGACAGGGTCACCCAGCTAGAAAGCCGTAGAATCGTGATTGAACCCAGTACCTCTGATTTTTTAATATATTTAAATATCTTCTCATGAGTTGTTCCTCTATCTCTGCAATTACGTACCCCGTCGAGACAATCTAGTAAAATTTAGAAAAGCAGGGAAAAGGAAAATTGTTATCTATCTTTATAAGTATATTTAAAATGCAAATCTTTTAGGCTTCAGGGTTTACAACATTTTTATGAGACTAACCATTTTGAATATTCCCTTGCATACCGCATTCATCATGGAGAGATGAGAAGCCATAGAACTCCAGAAACATGAAGAAGAATATTACAGATTATCATGCTCATGACTCATTCTTAAAATAAAATCGTGGATAAAATGTTATTAGATGTATACAAATAGAAGGCAATCTGGCAACAGAACTAGAAACTACAGTCTGTGGTGTGGAGGTAATCCCGTGCTATTTCCATGAGCATCAATGTCTCTTTTGTAAAACAGTGATTATGATATCTGCCCTACCTTCTCTAGGTTTTTTTTTTTCTTTTAGGGTGTGATGAGCTAATGTGTATAAAATCACTTTGTAAAATGTAAAGTGTCATAAAAACATAATCTTTTACTGCGAAGTATTCAGATAGTGAGGTTTTCTGTAATATTTTCTTCCTAAATAGCATGTTCATTCCTTACCATTGCACTTTCGAGACGTATACCTTTTAAAACTAACATTTTTATGTCAAACAAAAGGCAGCACGCTGACACTTAGTAATGAGCAGAGCTGGGAAAATAATACAGCGTCCTAGCCTCCTAAAGAAACTTACCTTGTGTGTTAAATTGACTTTAAACATTAATGGGAGAGTTGGAGTCTATAGTTATCCCTCATTAGAACTCCAACTGGGTAGGCTAGAAAAAGAACCAACTGCTATCTGTAAGCCTGTTTTTCAGATTTCTGTTTCACCAAACAGATTTGAATCCCTAGCTCGTAAAAAAAAAAAAAAAAAAAAAAAAAAAAAAAACCTTGAAGCCACCAGCCGCTGAGAGCTGTGTAAAATGAAATGGAGGTGGAAGGGACAAAACCTTTCAGGATCGAGCAGAGGCCATGTAAACAGATGTGGGTGCACTGAATAGAAAAGGTTGAATAGTTGCTTTGTTGCCTGCTTTCTGTTTGTACCACAGAGGGTCCTCTCTATACAAATCTTCCTGGCAGATGATGTACCACATAACTCTTACTCCTTGTAGAAACATACAGAACCTGATCTTTGCTAAACACAGGCACCCTCAGCGCTTGGCTCTGTTTATTTTAATGGATGTTTATGTTAATGGATGTTTCATGTAAGACCAAACATTTGTGGTAATTTTGGAAGAGAATTTACCAAGAACGTAACTGGAAAGTCAATGTCATTTTGCTTTTTAATCTACTGACAGAATACCATCAGTCTCAGGCTATATTGTACAAAGAAAGACACTATCTGTGAATTTTTTTAAGTTGCACTTATTATTATTATAAATGATGTAGCTAAAAGAGAGAGGGCAGGTATGCTCACAGTAAAAACACGTGGGAGGTACAGTCTATATATATATATATATTTTTTTTTTCCTGAAAAGAAGCCCTGTTATGAATATAGACAATGGGCTGAAATGAACAACATAACCATTCTATTCTTAAAGATTTTGGTAGAAAATTACATGGCATTGTTGAAATACTCTACACATGTCCGTTGATGTATTTCATGAGGGACTGTTATTGTTGCCTACTTGTAAAAGGTCAGACACCAGAATTTGGAAGCCTGCCCAGGTTCCTTGAAATAACCCCAGGGGCCTGGCATTTTGTGAAGCAGAATGCCTCGTTGGGAGGGTTGGTGGGCAGTGGTCAAGAGAAGTGGGGGGGATTCCGGCCCTACCTTTTATTATACTCTTATTTTGAGTCAAATAAAATCAACACCAGCCTCTAAGGCCAGGAGTAGCCTACAGCAATAAAGTATAAAATGCTCCTTCATAAATGTATATGGTCATATTCAACTCTTCCCCTGTAGTAGATTTTTATTTCATATGGAACAGAATAAATGAGTCTCCTGAAAGCTGGTGGATTTACAGCTTGAATTTACTATTCTTCCAGCATGGTGTTAACTTCACTAATAAAAATGTTGTGTCTGCTTTGCAGAAACTCTCTACTGAAACAAATCATGCATATCCAGGCACAGGAGAGGGGTACAACTTCAAGAAGAAGAAGAAATAGGGAGGAAGGGACTCATGGAGAATGTGCTCGTTTCTTGAATGACATAATAAATAATAATCCATGATAAATAAAGGCATAATCTTCGAAAGCGGTTTAACTTGCTATAATCAGAGAGAATTCTCTTACTAATGTCTGTATCCCCTTGTATTATACAAACATCTTTTCTTTCATGAGGTACCTAACGTTTGTAAGTGTGTAGGAGAAAGAAGAAAAGGATGTGGTCTTTTTGAAATGTATCTGTTTGCCCCTGACACGTTTAAATACTTGTGTGGTTCTTTACACGCTCTTTGGAGATACTGAGAAGTGTGTAAATAAGATAGCCTTCTTTACTTTCTTGCTCTGCCACTCTGACTTTGTCACTGACAAACAAATATGATCTGAGCATGGAAACGTAAAAACAAACAGAGAAACAAAAAAAAGGGGGGGGGAAGGGGGGGGAGAAGAAGAGGAGGGAAAACACACAGAGAGGAAGAAAGAGTTTAGATCTGCACCCAGGGAGCTCCCTCTTTTCTCTGTCCATAACACAGGCAGCACTGGCAGCCTTTCCTTTGGTCCTCCCTGACAGGGCTGGGGCCCTTCTATACATGACTGTGTCCCATGCATTCATGGGCCGCTTTGACACCACAGCCCCTTTTGTTCGGGGCCAGATCATCACTCTCCCCTCTCTCAGCTGCCATATGGTGCGGTGGAGACCGACGTACAAAGACAGACAGGGAGAGCAGAGGACTGAAAGAGGAAAGGAAGAAAGAAACTCAAGAGACGGCAGATGAAACTGATTTATGTCCAGTGTGAAAGGGGCAAGTAGGCAAGGTGGGGCTCAAAAGGGAGAGGGTGAATGAAGGAGGGACACGGAGGCAGTGGTTGAAGCCGATGTCCTTGGAACATGAAACCTCTCAGAGATAAGGAACCAGGCTGTTTCCTGGGAGAAGCAGGCTCTGCTCATTCTCCAAATGTGGTGCCTAAAACAGAAAACGTCCACCAGAGCTGTTTATCTTTTGTTATCCATCTTAAAATTATTTCCATTATTCCTAATGATCGGGGCTTACATTATCTTACTTTTTCACAATGACTCAGTTAACAAAACCAGATATACTGTGTTTTTATGCATATCATCACATACCTCCACTGTGATAATGTTTAGTATTTTGTAGTCGTTCTCTTCATAAAACAAAATTGTATGTATGTCCCCCCGCCCCGCCGCCCGCCCTTATTCAGCAGGTGTGCTCCCAAAGAACTCTATGAACACCACATTCTATTTTGAGAACATTTGGGGAGCCTACTTTTTTTAGGAGTCTGTGGCAAATCCTGTCATGACAAAATTCGTATGTGTAAATGACGGAACACTCCTAATTCATAGGCTTGTGTGTAAAGAGTTTTAGATTAAAGATTTTTAAATTATTTTTTAAATGTTTATTTTTATGTTTGAGAGAGAGAAAAAGTGCAAGCAGGAGAAAGGCAGCGAGAGGGAGACAGAGAATCTGAAGCTGGCTGGCTCCATACTGACAGCACAGAGCCCTGTGTGGGGCTCGAACTCACGAACCATGAGATCATGACCCGAGCCCAAGTGGGAAGGTTAACCGGCTGGGCCATCCAGGCACCCCAAAGAGTTTAAGATTTTAAAGTTAAAGTGCCCTTGATACATAAAGCTCATATATTCTGGCACTTCTGAAAATGTTTATGCCCATTATGGTGAAACATTTGATTTTTCCTCCGTTTATTTTCTATAGAATTCAACGTATTGCCACGTGCATCACATCCCATGAATCGAAAGAGGCTTGATCATCTGGATCATTCCTTCAGTAAGTCATGCAGCAAGTAGCACAGCTGCCCAGGGTTTTGTATTTGATTCTGACCTGATAACGTATGATAATAAGATAACGTGATGTGAAAATCCTATTCCACAGACTTCAAGGCGTATTTAAACATCCACAAATTACATGGTGACATAAGTTATCAAGTCTTTTTCACATATAATTTTTCAATGTATTATAAAAAATACAGCCTGCTTGAAATTCTGTTTTTCACTTGGCGTTCAGTACACCACATTCTACTGGGTTTATTCCTGCATGTTGACAGATACTTCTCAGTAGATATCGTTGACTTTTCCTAATCTCCCCATCTCTTCAGTTGGAGTGTGCCAGAACCCCTTCTTTGGATTTCTTTTGATCTCTCTCTGCGCTTACTCCCTTGCGGATCTTATCTAATCTTATGGCTTTAAATACCATCCATATGATGACAGCATCCACATTCTCATCTCCTAAAGTCTACCTGCTTATTTCTAGCTTCCATCTCTGCATATTCTTGCATTTGTCAAACAAGCATCTCAAACTGAATGTGTCCAAAGCTAAACTCCTGATCTGCACCCCCTAAACCTTCTGCCCCATGGGTTTCCCAATCTCAACTAATGACAGTCCTCTCCGGCTAGTCCTTCAGGCCAAAATTCTTGAAATCATTATTGACACTTTTCTTTCTCTTTCTCTCACACCACACGAGTCTGGTGCATCAGCAATCCTTGCTGATTTTACCTTCAAAATACATCCAGAATCTAGCCACTTCTCGTCAACTCAATTGCTGCCATTTTGGTGGAAGCCATCAGTATTTCTCGGTTGAATTATGGCAATAATCTCCTTATTTGTCTTTCTGGTTCCTTTTGACCTTATAGTATATTCTCCGTGGAGTGGCCATAGTAACCCTCATAATACTTTTTATATTATATCTTGTCCTCCTACGTAGAAACACCCATGAGCAATCTGGCCACCCACTGCCTCTCTGACTTTCTCTCAGCAATACTGGCTTCCTTCTTATTCTACAAACGCACTAGTCACACTCCTGCCTCGTATCAGCTGTTCTGTCTAGAAAGCTCTTTACCCATATTTCTTCACTTCTAGTTTTTGCTTAGATGCCATCTTCTCAGTGAGACTGTCCCTGCCTCTCCATTTAAAATTCCAACACTCCTCTCAACACATGTTATCCCCCTTTCTTGTTATTTTTTTTTCCCATAGCACTTTTTTGCTTTCTAATTACAAAAAAAAAAAAAATCCTGTGAAAGTAGCAGCATGCAGCACTGGATTCATCATACATAAGACATATGAGATATGTCTTCTTGTGGAGTCTAGATTAAATAGCTGAGAGAAAAATTAACATTAGTATTCTACAAAAAAGTAACTGATATCTAGAAAAATTAAAGTAGCAACTGAAATTGACCTAAATATTACCTCTCAAAAGAGACAAATGAAGTGAAAACTTAGAACGAAAACATACACATAACTGTGATAAGCAAAACGATTGGTATATCCTGTACATTTAGGAAATAGTGAGAAGATAATATTCCTTTGTTTGGGAGCAGACAAAAGTTCTAACTAATCTATTTCTCATCTTTACTTTTTTTTTTTTGTCTTTTCTTTTTCTCAGCATTACAAGGAGTTGCTGAGGCTAAGTTCTCTAGTGATAAAGTACTCAAACATGTTAAGAAGGCCATTTGAAATCAACACATATACAAAATAATCAGAAGTTGCTTTTACACAGAAGAGCCCAGGTTCTGGAGTCAGCAGCGCTAGTTAATAGCTCAAGTGTTTAGATGCCTCAATAGCTTAGTCAAGATGCTAAATTTCTCGAGATGCTAAACATTTCTTTGTCTGTTCTATGAGAATACTGTCCACTTCAGACCATTGTGGTGATGGTGAGAATAAATACCTCTACAGCCTGTTCTGGCACATGTAAAATACAAAAATTTTCCTCGGTATCTGTATTAATCCAATGAAATATTGAATGACATGTAAAAGCTGAAGGTATGGAAATCACTTTTAGTCACATTTCTCCTCTTGAAATTTAGAAATTCATTGATATTTCAATTTAATTTTACCTAACCTGTTCTGATGGGTTTTTTTTTTAATTTTTTTTTCAACGTTTATTTATTTTTGGGACAGAGAGAGACAGAGCATGAACAGGGGAGGGGCAGAGAGAGAGGGAGACACAGAATCGGAAACAGGCTCCAGGCTCCGAGCCATCAGCCCAGAGCCTGAAGCGGGGCTCGAACTCACGGACCGCGAGATCGTGACCTGGCTGAAGTCGGACGTTCAACCGACTGCGCCACCCAGGCGCCCCTGTTCTGATGGTTTTAACTAGAACAATAAGAAAAAAAAAGGGGGGGGGAAGCCCTAATCAGTAATAGAATTAGTTACTGGCACCTTGATCATCACTGTGGTATGTTTCTTCTCAAACGAATCTCAAAACATATAGCATCGCTACTTATTGGCGTATACAGAATCACCTGATCTCAGCCTAAGGCTAGTCTAATTCCCACAACTTGGATTCTTTAATTTTTCAAAATGATGATAACCTATGTCAAGGAAATCACAAACTTGTTGAACTCAGAAACTCTGGGAGCTTCAGTCCATGAGCTGAGAGAGAGTGTAGTTGTAAATGAGAATGTACACTGTGCCTTTGTCGGTTCCAGCTGCTCTGACAAAATACCATAAACTGGGTGGCTTCAATAACCACGTTTGTTTCTCACAGTTCTGGAAGCTGGGAAAGATTTGACTCTTAGTGAGTGTACTTTTCCTGGCTTGCACACCTTGCTTTGTTCTGAGTTGGCAGTGAGAGTTCCAATCTCTTCCTTTTCTCATGAAGACACTAATCCCATCATCACCCCCACCTCATGACTTCACATAAACCTAATTACCTTTCAAAGCCCCATCTTCAGATGCAATTGTGTTGTTGATTAGGGCTTCAACATTTGAGTTTGAGGGGGGCACAAATATTCAGTCCTTAGCATGTTACCAAGCAGCAGAAGGCTTGAAATGAATGAATGAACTGATGGAAATTACTACTAATAAGAATAGTGATGCTGATTTTATTTTTTTTTTAATGTTTGTATTTATTTTTGAGACAGAGAGAGACAGAGCATGAGCAGGGGAGGGGCAGAGAGAGAGAGGGAGACACAGAATCTGAAGCCGGCTCCAGGCTCCGAGCCATCAGCCCAGAGCCTGAAGCGGGGCCCGAACTCACAGACCGTGAGATCATGACCTGAGCTGAAGTCGGATGCCCTGGGCAAATGTCCATTGGTATATGTCAAAGATAGCAGATGGACTAAGCCCCAGTGTCTTCTTACTAGGCAAATACTCCCAGTGTCCTTTGATACCTACTAAGCTCTATGTACAAGATATTAAGCTAGGCATTGTTACCGATCTTCCCTCATTTAATATTTATGTTAGTTTGTAAGGTATATATTGTCATCCCATTTTTCAACCACTGACACTGAGATCGCAGTGATCAAACTATCTTGACCCAAATTACACATCTAATATACAAAGAGAGCCAGAATTTAACACAGAACGTGTGACTTCAAGTCCGAATAAATCGACTATAATAAACAATATCAAATAGGTGATAAAAATCAAACTAATCGATCATAAAAATCCCTGTCTTATTTTGACGAAATGAGATCCCTCAGACATTTGGAAGGTTGGATGCTACAACCACATTACAGAAATTAAATCTGAGGCCTTGTTTTCCTTCTGTGGCCTCTCCTTCCATAAGGCATTCGGGACCCTTTGGCTGAATGAATATTCATTTCTGTCAATACATTCTTACATAATATAGTGTCTAAATAACAATGCATTAACAGGGCGGGTTAAATAGATGATGGGGATTAAGGAAAACACTTTTTGCGACACTTAAGTGTTGAATCACTAAATTCTACTCCTGAAACTAATAACTAATATTACACTGTACGTTAACTAACTGGCATTTAAATAAAAACTTGGAAGAAAAAAACAAAACAAACAAACAAAAGTACAATAATAAACTGACACCTAACACTAAGAGTTTGAGCCCTTGAAAGAGTTCACCAATCTTTCATTTTAGTCCAAAGATAGTTTACTTGGGGCACCTGGGTGGCTCAGTTGGTTAAGCTTCCGACTCTTGGTTGCATCTCAGGTCATGAGCTCACAATGTGTGAGTTGGAGCTCTGCCCTGACAGCTTGGGATTCTCTCTCCCTCTCTCTGACCCTCCCCCGCTTGCTCTTGCTCCCTCTCTCTCACTCTCAAAATAAGTAAATAAACAAACAAAAATTAGGAAAAAAAAAAAAAAAGAAAGGTTACATGAGCTAAGTCTTTTATGTTTTGAGCTAAGTGTTTAACGATAAGAATGGCTTTGCTAGTGCATAAGTTATGTTATTATACAATTTATTTGAGGGAGGAACCCTCTCAATTTCATCCTGACCCACTGGGGCTCTATCTCAGCTATTTTGGGCTCATGTGAAAAATCTGCCCTTCTTATTTCTCCTCTGTTACTAGGGATATCACAACCATCCTTCTGCCATAATGAGAGAGTATGTCTCTTGTTAAAGAAGGAATGAGTGAGAAATGGAACAAAAAATGAGGTGGAAAAAAAAAAGTAGCTGAGGTGAGGGGCTTTATACCTAAAAAAGAATGATGGCTTGAAGGTAGAATCCTGCAATTCAAACTTAGTGGTAGGACTTTGGCCCTCTTTGAACTTCATTGTCCTTATGTTCTAAACAAATACCTTAATAACATTTACTTCCAAGGATTTTCATAACGCACAAGTTTTGTGGTTTATGTGAATGTGTGACTGAAATATAATAGGTTCTCAATAATTATTACTTTCTTTTCTTCATGTGTGTTTACTTATTTTCCGAATTAGAGTATATGTTCCTACGGATCACAATCTCGATGTTAGCATTCTTTATCAAACAGGGCTTAACATGGTGTCTGTTATGCGATAGTCCCTCAGTAAATGAAACAACACAGAAAGAAAAATAGAAGAAAGAAAATGAAAGTTGACATGCAAGCTATCTTTTGTAGAAAGCTCTGAAATATCTCTTTCTGGGAAGTGCTTTGCTTAGTTGAGGTATAAAATAGTTGCGAGTGCAAAATTTTCAATCGATAAGATGTTTTTTCTTAATCTGCCAAATAAGGACTCCGGTTCCAAATAGCACCTTTTTTTTTTTCAAACTGTACATTTTGTTCTTTAAATTTATTTAAAACCCAAAATGGGGGACATTTGTGTATTTGCTGAGAGATTGTGCCAAAAGTCTTTCTCCCTCTCTGTCTCTGTCTCTCTCTGCCTCTCTCTCTCTCTCTCTCTCTCTCTCTCTCACACACACACACACAAACCCACACACATACACAAACACACACCCACCGCTCAAACTTTCAACGTGTTGGTAAATTCATTCTTCACCAAAATATAATTTGAAACTCAAGCCTTATTGGAAAAACTCACAAATTAACTGAGGTGAAATAATTGCTTTCATTTTCTTCTGTTTTTCTAGGAGGACTGACACATGCTGAGATGAAGTAATATGACCTCCTACACGTGTTTTCCATGAGGAATATGTTTGTTGCACAGCCATTGAGTTAAAAGCAAGCCTCATTCCCCGGTGCACAAAGGTAATTTGGAAAATGAGCCAGAGGAGTCAGGACTGCTATTTCTCAGTCTGCTTTAACCATTGGCAGACTATTTTTATACCAAATATAGAGATATTCAGGTGAGGCAGACACCCCAGAGAAT
The DNA here is from genome assembly GCF_016509475.1 of Prionailurus bengalensis. Taxonomy (NCBI): domain Eukaryota; kingdom Metazoa; phylum Chordata; class Mammalia; order Carnivora; family Felidae; genus Prionailurus; species Prionailurus bengalensis. The sequence continues at coordinate 88,655,415 of NC_057344.1, forward strand.
ACCAGGGAAACACTTATTTGCGCACGGGTATTACGTTATGCTCACTAACATATTCTAATAACATAATTCCTGTTTCAAATATAAACAACTTTTGTACTGTTTGGTAGAGTGCCTGAGTCTAATCCTGCTTTCACCATCCAGATTTCTCATAAAGGACACCCACTGAAATTTGTCTTTCACTGTTACTCGAATCCAATTAATGTAACACTATCTCTGTTTTGTGTTCTAATTAACTGAAGTATCACTTTCTCTGACAAATACCCAGATATCTTAATGAGGTCAATGTCACCACTTGTCTAATTAACACTCATTTTCTGGAAATCACACACTGGGAATTTCCACTGGGGAGCTGGTGGGGTTCAGAACACGTCACCTCAAAATATGTTACCTTGGCATGCTGAATATTTTAAGTCAAAAGAAATTGAGAAAGGGAAGGTGCCGGAAGGACTCTCTGACCTTCCCCCCTGAAGCAGGTCATAAAGCCCCTCATGTGAGAGGTACAGTCTCTGTACTCGGAGGAAAGAGGCATCCTTATCTCTGAAGGTAAAGGGACACTGAGAGAAATCTCAACCAACAGTCCTTGCTAAATTGCCCCCTTTGCTACATTTGGCACAGACACTTTGTCCTAACACATTCTTCCACAACTTTCCACTCTTCATCAAACCTAGCCTAAAAATGTTCAGGCTTAACCATTTCTTCGGGTTCTTATTCTCTTCTGAAGGCTCCTGTGTCATGTAAAACTTATATTAGATACATTTGTATGCTTTTCTCTTGTTAATCTGTTTTTAGTTACAGAGACCCAGCCAAGAACTGCGAAGGGCAGGAGGAAAAAGATATTTTTCCTCCCATACAATGTCTTATTGGAAGAAAGTGCTATTATTAAATATAGAGTACAAATTGTCTCTGCATTCATTACTCCATAGTTGAGGAAAATTGAAGATCATATATAGTTCATTTAATGAAATATACTTTGAAATCATAAATCAATGGTCAATATCTCAAAGAGACAGAGTAAAGTTATGTTCTGAATTTAAACACACTTTTTTACTGTATCTTACCTTTACTTTATTTAGATATTCTCATTTCTAAAATCTCTCTGGGCAGTTAGATTCAAAACCCAGCTGGTATGTAATTGATTAACCATAATGGCTGTTTGAGCCTTGAGTTACTAAACATTGTTTCTAAAAGTCTTGAGCAATTCAGTGTTTGGAGAAGAGATCTTTAGCTTTAAAGATTCTACTGCTGAATATGAACATACAGAATCTCTCGCCAACCATGCAAAGAGTAAAATGTCCTCTGGGCATTTAAATAATTTTATTTATCTAGCATTTATTCCCTCTGATTATGTATTTCTAGAGAAGACTTTTAAAACAGTTTAAATCCAAAGGAAGGAACGAATGTTGTTCTTTTAAAAGAATGTTAATAATCCCTTGAGCAGATACTTCTTGAACACACAGATAGGCATTTATACATTATACATTTGACATAGTTGTATGTCAAGTGCCTACAATTTAAACATATTTTATACAATGGGTAAAATCAGTCACACGAAGGAAAGCTAAAAGTGAAGGTAATTTTGTATGATAAAAGTCACATTAAGAGCTTGTGCAAGTTTTGCAAACATACATTTTCACTCATAGCTAAAGAGTGAAACTTAACTGAGGATAATACAAAGGGAGTATTTCTCATCTCCCTCCTTTCCCACCCCCCCCCCAAAAAAAAAAGACTTCACAGTTTTGAATATTTCTAATTTTATTCTACTTTATTTGGTCCATCAACTTGCTGTCTAGGCTACCGTGCTAGTGATTTGTGGGCTCATGGCAATTGCAAAAAATACTGTCAGAAATAAAACATCTATTTTATTAATTGATTCTTAACACTAAAGTCTATGGCAGCTATTTGCCTGAAACATGATTTTCATTACTGAAATGAAATCAATATTATATGTACGCATATATGTACTCTGGTATAAACATGTACTTTTCAATTTTATCTTTAATGCATTGACACTAACCTGTATTCTGGATTAGCATATGTTTGAGGTCTTAATGACTGAGAGATTTTTATGCCCCCTAGCCAAAAATTATTTTTCCCCTAAACATTGAGATAAGAAACAGACCTTTATATATATATATATATATATATATATATATATATATATATATAACTGAAATTGTGAAGTCACTTCTATTCCTCCAACTTTGACCCAAAGCAGCAGCCATTCCCCCGCTAACAACTTCCTCTTAGTTCCTCTACACCCCCACGGCCTCCCGGCAACTGTAAACTAAAAACAGATTTTTAAAATATAAACCAATGCTTTAAGATGAAAATCGTTACTCAGACAATATAAATGTTGTACGAATGTTGGAAACGGTGGTTCATGGGCAGACCTCGTTTTCACTGGCTTATAGTTTTTAATGTTAAAGCTGCAGCAGAGCAATTATATTCTTCATAAAACTACAATTTAGTGACTTCTGACCTTTCTCTCATCCGGTCCCCAAGTATTCCTCATTCCAATAGTAATAGCACTGGGGGTGGGGAAAAAGACCCACATTTACAAGAATTTAGCTTCTGGCAAGCATCACTTTAAAGAATTCACTTCCTGGCTCATGGTTTACATGACCTGTCTTCTCTAGCTTTTTTCTTTCCCTCCACCCTTCCCCCTCTCCTCTTCATGGCAAGCTGAGTTTTAACTATTGCATTCACTGCGGCTTCCTGCTTCCTTTGCTTTCTATTTTCATATCCATGGGAATGGAATCTGTTGAGAATTATCAGACCAGTATCCCCACACGCACTACCATTACTGCTACTCCAGCCACCATTGACTGGACAAGTAGGAGCATAATTAATTCAGAAGTAAAAATACATCATAAACTATTAGCTTAGCCAACCTTTATGTCGTGTCTTTGGGCATTCCTTGTTGTTTCAAGCTGTTAATTCCAAAGAAAAACATGATTTGTATGAAGGTCTTATTTTCTTTTGGGGGACAAAATACATGCTCCTACTCTTAATTAAGGAATGGTTTTATCATATTATTTTATTTATTTTTTCAATGTTTATTTATTTTTGAGAGAGACAGAGACAGAATGCGAGTGGGGAATTCAGAGAAAGGGGGAGGCACAAAATCGGAAGCAGGCTCCAGGCTCTGAGCTGTCAGCACAGAGCCCCACGTGGGGCTCGAACTCATGAGGTGTGAGATCATGACCTGAGCCGAAGTCGGACACTCAACCGACTGAGCCACCCAGGCGCCCCTTATCATATTATTTTAAATGCCAGTTTGTATCTCTTGCACTCCATTATTTTCATAACCTCTCAAAAATTTTTCATTTATGAAGAACCCAATACCCATTATTGGTTCCATCAACTTTGAGGCAAAAGTGAGGGAAACAATTAAGTTAGTGTAGTTAAACCTCAATTTATAAAATCAGTGCATCCTTGAAACATTAGGAACAATCCACTAGCAGATCATACTGGTAAATATGGAAAAGCTTTTCAGTTGTTTTATTTTTAGGGAAAGGGACTTCTGAGTAATTTCTCCAGCTTGAGATGTTTCCAATTAAATATAAAATTACATACCTTCTCTTTAAAAATAGTTCAAAAGGACGAGAGCAACAACCATTTAGCCTTGCAACTATATTCATTATATTTTTATATTATGTACACTTTTTTTTCAGAGTTCATAAACATCTGTTTTCAATAAGGTACAAGAGAGTACAATTAACTTTTTTTTTTTTAATTAAGTGAAAGGAAATTAACTTTTCTAGTTTTGTTAATATAATCATCCTCTTTTGATTTCTGTTTCTTGTTATCTAGCTTCTTGTTTTTATTTCTGCGGCTATATGGCTACCTTCCCGTTTTTCCATTCAAATTCTGTTCAAATTCCATTGCTGTTTTCCCTCTCCGGCACAGTCTTCCATGCAAGACACTACTAGTTTTGCTGACCTATGTACCTCTCTAGTAAAATCAGTGGTCACTCTTTTCAAGGGATGCCCAACGTTTTCCTTCCTCTGTACGTGTTTCCAGCAGTGTACTTTCCCTTAAAAGAACTGGGCGGACATTTACTTGAAAATTTATTTCCAGGAAATTATTTTTAAATATTTTCTTTAATTTTAATAATTTTCTCTTTCCATTAAAATTAATAGCTTCGTTATTATTATTATTATTATTATCATTTGAGAGAGAGCATGTGCACACGTGAGCAGGGAAGGGACAGAGGCAGAGGGAGAGAGAACGCTAAGCAGGCTCCAGGCTCAGTGCAGAACCCACTGAGGAACCCACTGCAGAGCCCATGGGGCTCCTTCTCACGACCATGAGATCATGACCTGAGCGGAAATCAGGAGTCTGGTGGCTTAACAGACTGAGCCACTCAGGCAAAACTAGCTTCATGATTGATAGAGTTTCATACATTGTATATTTTAATATTGTGGTGTAATCCATTTGTAATAATACAGCATTACTATTTACCTTATGATGTAACTATTGCAAACAGTATGGCAATAAAGGTAGAATTTCTAGATTATAAGTCATGCAAGTTTTCCTTTCAATAGGTATAACATACCTGCTTGCAAAAGGAGTTATAGAAATGTAATATATGAGATTTGCCAATGCTTGCCATCTTTTAAAAATCTCATATGAGAGTCAACCATGCTTATGTGTCTTCTGTGAATTATGTAATCATATCCTTGAATACATTTTCTAGTCGATGGTTGGCTCTTTTATGTTGAATTATAAAATGTTTGAATATATTTGTATTATAATACATTCTCTCAGTCTGTGGCCTTGTCTTGTTTATAGTCTCATTTGTCGCAATGAAATTTAAATATCTGTGCTACTGAAGGGAGCATTGTCACAATGCAGTTTCAGTATTATAGTACAATAATTATAATATTATCACAATATTATTATCCTTTTCATTTTATTTTTGTTTTCATCATGTGTTAAAACCAATGTTGTTTACCCTGATAACATAAAGATATTTATGTATATTTTTAAGAAAGATTTATTTTTCTAAAGTTTTTATCTATTCATTATGGGAGAGAGAGAGCAGGGGAGGGGCAGAGAGAGAGGGAGAGAGAGTTTCTCAAGCAGGGTCCCTGTTGTCAGCACAGGATCCTACATGGGACTCAATCCCATGCAGTGTGAGATCATGACCTGAGCTGAAATCAAGAGTTGAATGCCTAACCGACTAAGCCACTCAGGTGCCCAAAGAAAGATTTATTTTTGATTCATCTTGAATTTAGATTTTTAAAATATAGATTTAGATTTTGTTACTCTTCTTATAATATACTATAATTTTGTCACTTCAGTATTTCTGATTTTTGGTATTTCTGTAAAATTTTCAACTATTACCTTTGCAAATGTTGCTTTCTCTTTATTCTCTAGTCTCCAGTTTTAAACTCCTATTAAAAATATGTCGGCCTTCCATTTGACCCCCTACTTCTCGTAACTTCTGCCTCATATTTCTCTTGTTCTCATCTCTTTTTTGCAGCTTCTATATAGTTTTCCCAGATATGAGTTCATCAACACTCTTTCTTACCTTCTTAATCAGCTATTTGAACAATCTAAAGAGTACGTACTTTTCATCTGCACATTTTCATTTCTAAAAGATTTATTTGTTTCCTTTTCTCTTTTTCCAACCTGCCTATTACTTGTGTTTTGCATTATGATTTACTTTCTTTTTACACTACCATAACAATTATAATCATAAATTATAAATGTATCTTTTGTATGATTCTATTAGCTCAAATTCTTGGAAAGCTAGTCTTGTTACTCGGTTGAATCTACTTCCTGACGTAGTTCTGTGGTTCAAATGTTTTGATGGAGATGTTACTTCTAAAGATTTCCCCTTTCCTCCTGTCAATCACCATTGCTCTGGATGGTGGACGTGTCCTTATAGAATCATTTGCATGATTTTTCCTACCAAGTAGCTCAAGATGACCTCTCATAGACAACTTTTTTTTTTTTTTTAATTTTTATTTATTTTTGGGACAGAGAGAGACAGAGCATGAACGGGGGAGGGGCAGAGAGAGAGGGAGACACAGAATCGGAAACAGGCTCCAGGCTCTGAGCCATCAGCCCAGAGCCCGACGCGGGGCTCGAACTCACGGACCGCGAGATCGTGACCTGGCTGAAGTCGGATGCTTAACCGACTGCGCCACCCAGGCGCCCCATAGACAACTTTTATGGTTATTTCCTGAGTTTGAGTTTTCATATCATGCGATACCATAATTTTACACTACTCCCATGCAAAGCTTTGATTCTCATTTTCCACAGGGGAATTTTTTTTTCCTACATAGAGGCATGAGCAGAAACAGTTTTATGCGTCAGTGGGTATCTTTTCTTTTCCTTTATTCAAAGAAGCTACATTCATTCGACTATTGGCTTTTTATGTGGGTCTCAGATAATCTCTGGGCTATTGTTGATTTTCTCACTTGTTAGTAATTCCTTCTTTCTACCATCTGGGAATATTTTCTTTCTTTAGGAACTTACCTCTTTCCTTTTCTCTTCTCTTCTCTTCCCTCCCCTTCCTTCCCCTCCCCTCCCCTCGCCTCTCTTCCCATCTCCTCCACTCCTCTCCTCCTCTCCTCTCCTCTTCTCTCCTCCTCTCCTCTCCTCTCCTCTCCTCTCCTCTCCTCTCCTCTCCCTTCCTTCTCCTCACCTCTCTTTCTTTCTTTCTCTCTCAATCTCTCATTTTGTTCAGATTTTCTCTTACTGAAGGAGGGTTATAGGTCTCTTGATATTGTGTTACTGGATATCTCTGAACTCATTTTGACTAAACTAATTCAATACAATACCAACATTTATTCTTGCCTGCAGCCTCTGCCTTTTCTAGTCCATGTTATACACAAATCTAAGCTCCCTCTTCCTAAACAATACTATTGGCATACCAAACACTCTAATTCTACCTCTGTTTTTGTTTCTGATCTAATTTGTGAAGTTGGTGAAGCTCACCATAGGAATTAGTATATAGTTTAATGTACCTGTAAAGTGTTTTTAAATAGAAAGAATATTACATTCCTTTTCAACTGTGAAAATAATCATTATGAGGGCAATGCCTAAATAATCATAAAAGGAAGGAGGATTATTTATAACAGTTGAGGTTCTATTAAATAATGATTAACCTCTTTGAAGACTATACTGAAATTTTATTGACTCTCAGGCAACCATTTGAAAGTATCTCATTGGTGATATAACAGACCCTGTTTCTAAATTTTTAGAAAGCGGTAATCTTAACTTTTTGTTATCTATTGTAAAAGAGAAAAAAAGTGAAGTATAGTATCTAAAACACTTTGGTTTGTTGTGTATGAAATTGGTTGATCTTTTGTTAACATAAAACTATGACATTTTCTGATATTTTCCTCCCATCCAAATTTAAATTAGGCTGGTTTAAATTAATTAAATATTCTGATAGTACATACATCTCTGTTAGAAGAGATGAAGACTGGTAATAGTCTGTACTGAAAATTCAAAGATTTTGCCTCCAACTTAAATATAAACCTAGTCTTTGCGAAATATTTCTGATGAACAATTTATTGATATGACTAATTGTTATTGCATTAGTGCTTGTTATAGAATTATGTTATCATTATCTATTATTTTCAAAAGCACTGAAAAAATCTATTATCCAAATAATCTCTTTATATAAGTAAATAAGTTTAGTATTGCCCTTAATATCTGACACTGAAGAAAAACTGACTATAATACTTAGAAAAATAGGGGCACCTGAGTGGCTCAGTCGGTTGAGTAATCGACTCTTGATTTCAGCTCAGTGCTGGACATTGAAACTGCTTACAATTCTCTCTCTCCCTCTCCCTCTACCCCTGCTCTAGGGGCATGCATTCTTTCTCTGTCTCTCTCAAAAAGAAAAATAATAATAATAATACTTAGAAATTAATCAATGAATGCAATTAAAAGACAAACTGTTTAGTTAATTGTATTAATACACATTCCTTTTTATAACATGCAGATGTTCACAAAGTAATTGAAGAAATACATTTTATCTCCCCAACTGATGAAATGTACTCACGACTAGTTGTTCCTCTTGCTACAACTCTAAGGGCTTTTTTTATTTATCTGACTGTAGGGGTTGGGAACTGATCAATCAGTATGAGAAACTCCTCCAGCTAAATGGAGGGAATCATGTTTTCATAAACCTCAGATTCTAGTACTGAGTTTCCCCATAAACTCTGATAAAGAAACAAGTAACAGTCACTATGCCAAATGTATATGTTTAAAATTACCGGTTTTAACGTTTGGAGATATGCTTGTCATTATCACATAACTTGAGTTACATAAAATATGATTCAAATCCCCTAAGGAAACATTTGAAAATGTGGTATGCGTTAGGTTCTTGCATTTCCCAAAGGTGATTAGGAAAATAGGGCTAGAAAAATGGTGTGCTTGGAAAATCTTTGAGTTTCACACCCCCATCACCCATTTTTGCATTTAAACTGATCATTTACTGGCAGCAGATGGGTAATAGGATGAAAGTTTTCAATATGGTGTGGTGGGCATATATTTTTCCAGACACAACATGCGACAGTACAAAGCAGCGTTCTTAATGTGATTAACAAAGAGGCATGGAATCTGCTATCAATCTTCCTTGTTACTGTCATAGCACTTCCCAAGACTGTTAGAGAAACTTTACAATAGCTGAATGCATGTTGCACATACAGATGGGGAAGTGCCTCAGGCAGGTTGACGAAATTTACTAGAAGTCCATTTTTTGAATTTCTGCCTTCTGAGTCACCGTTTCATCTGCGTCTGACATTTCCATCTCAGAAGTTCTGCTACCTTAATGTTGACATGGCAAATGAAGACTTGGCTATGTCATCATCCCATAACCACATCTGCCGCATTTGAAAAATTTTATTATCCACAATATGCTTCACTGAGATGAACACTAAATTGCAAGATGGAAGTTTATTTTAATCTCTTTGGAGGCACATGTTTTTCCCCTGTGGTCTAGGGAAATCCCTTCTCAATTTCAATTTTTCTAATTGCAGGAAGAAAATAAAGCATATTTCTCTCATGGAAGTTTTTTTTAGGAACACCATTCTAATTGATTTATTATTTCAGTAAAAAGTTGTGAACAATTCATACGAGCTACTATTTGCAGAATCTTGTTAATTTTAAAGGACAAAAAGATATTGGAACACCATTCAAAGTAGTGCCTGTGCTGAGGAGAGGAGTGTTTGCTAACTTAATGTTTATTTTAACTCAGTCTTTACTAAAAAAGCTCTTTGCTTTGGGTAGCTATTAATCTTTGGTTCCAATCAGAACTGTAATATTAAAGGGATGATTTTAATGGCTAAGATTTCCTGGAAAAAGTCTTAGAAAAATGCTGAATGGATTTGCTACACATGTAAGCTATGGAGGATTTTCCTTGAGCTTCTATTACTGCTGGACTAGGGTTCTTTTTAACCCATCATGCTTGCTGGTTCCAAACTGGATAGAAAAAAAAAAAAAAAAGATGAGACTAAGAGCCTGGGTGGAGGGTCTGGTGTTCATTTAGAAAGATGGAAAATTAGAAAAAAAAAAAAAAGTGAGTGATAACCAAAAGTGAGTGATAACCATTTTTAGGTGAAATGGAGAAGTTGAGGGACACCATTTTATTTAAGGTTAATCATAAATATAGAGTAGAAGAATAGAATCGTTTCAAATGTGAATGGGAGTTTATACTAAAGAGACTTGAAATTTGAAAGGGAAAATATTGAAATCGTGAGGTCCCAGTTTACTTAGTAGTGATGCGGACCTACATGAGATTTGATGAGATTTGGTAGCTTATATTTGTAATTTATCCAATCAGCTTTTTGTTTCCTTTCCATAGTACTGCTCAGAGATTAGGAGGAGTTTTGAGGGATTAAGTGACAGTTATGACAGAAAGTTAAGACCATGGAGATTCTAGAGCTAAGCAGAAGTATAGGAAGACATCAAGTCTCTGGCTTGTTGATAGACAGATGACAAAATTTAGTTTATGAAAAAATAAGAGAACTTAGGTTAAGTGGAGATCAGGGAAGGAAATTTCAGAAATCATGATCTTGATAGAGGGAAAGATTGGAATAGTGATGACACATAACGTGTGGCATATTTATACCATAAATAGTGTGTCATTATCAAAATAGACACTAAGAATTCAAGGAATTATAAAAGCAAGTCATGAAGCAACCATATTTAAATAAGTTTGGCTCTTTACTTTTAAATGTTATACATATTTACAAAGTTCCAGACCTAACTACCAAATACATTCTTGAATAATAATTTCACTCGAAGGATATTTTAAGGGCACAAAATTTTTTTCCGACATCTTCTTTCTATTCAAGGCAGAAAACAGGCCTGAATCATTCCCTAATAGAGGAGAGAATCTTCCCAAAGTAGAAGACACTAGGTGTATGGAGATTACTTTTCTTTTTACATATGAAGGGGCAGGTTCAGACATTTTATATAATTAAAAAAAAATAAATAAAGTCACCCTTCCTTTAAATACACCTTTTTTTTTTCATTTTGCCCCCTTTCAATGAATGACTGTTCTGTTTAATTTTATTTTCATTAATAACCATTTGTAAAGTAATTCACTTTCTCTTCATTTTTTTTCTTTTTCCTTTTGCTCTGACACTTTAATCCTGCTGACATCTTTCAATACAGAATGAAAAACAGTGCTGTCTTTTTCTGGTTTCCTCATTTCTGAATACTATGGCAACGGATGTTAGTTGACTTAGTAAAACTTAAAAATGTCACATTGCTCTTCATTCTTTGATGAATGCACATTCATGAATACAGCTCGATGCAAAAGCAATTAAAGGCAGTCTTAAAAAGCACCATAACGAAAGTCACCCTCAGATGATGTTTCCCAGGTGTTATATTTAGAGAAAAACATGGCAAGCCATTCCTGGTATTAAAAAGACAAGTCTTTTTGTCTCTGTGAATGATTAGCAATCACTTTTAGAAACAGTTTTTATGAAACGCAATGATTTCTGTAAATAAATCTTGATTCCAAATCACTGAATTCACTCAGAATGTATTGTTTCCTCCAAAACTAATGAAATCCTTTAAAAACGTAAAATGAGGAAGAGACAAATAGAGAAATATTTTAATACACATATAAATTACAAGTTGTCTAATGTCATTATAAAATGACATATAGCACACACACATACGCACACAACTTTTAACCCAATTTTAACAAGAAGTTACAATACAAAAACAAATTTAAGAATGATTTGCTTGCTGTAGAATGGCAAATTCTTGCTCACCAAGCAGAGATTGAGTCTATCTTTAATTAATAATCTATTCCCAAATCACTATATAGAATTATAATAATAGTAATATTGGTTATTTGTTATTTTCAATTGTTTTGAGAGACAATGTGCATACAAGCAGGGGAGAGGAGCAGAGGGAGAGAGAAAGAGAGAATGACTCTTAAGCAGGCTTCATGCTCAGCACAGAGCCTGATGTGTGGCTTGATCTCATGAACCTGGATCATGACCTGAGGCAAAGTCAAGGGTCAGACACTCAACCAGCCGAGCCACCTAGGTGCCCTGTTATTTTCAAATTTAAATAAAAAGAATTCATTACACTTAGGAATATATACTTTGTTATCATCTATATACATTTTCTGGTATTGCTATAATTTTTAGTTATGATTCTATATTTAATAATGCATGAGATCCTATATTTGTACAGGATGCTATTAAAAATTATATTCATCTGCCATTACTTCATTTCTTCATTTCCATTCTAATCATTTCAATATATGTGCCATGTATAAGTAGCATATTTTATTATTAACATTTTACATTTGGGAAAACCAAGATTTCAAACGTAACATTTGAAATTACAAAGTTATGAAGTGAGAAATAAAATATTACTTAGGCCTTTGATTTATATTTGGGGGTCTTTTTGGCCACTCTGACTGGCGTGAGGTGATACCTGAGTGTGGTTTTGATTTGTATTTCCCTGATAAGGAGCGACGCTGAACATCTTTTCATGTGCCTGTTGGCCATCCGGATGTCTTCTTTAGAGAAGTGTCTATTCATGTTTTCTGCCCATTTCTTCACTGGGTTATTTGTTTTTCGGGTGTGGAGTTTGGTGAGCTCTTTATAGATTTTGGATACTAGCCCTTTGTCCGATATGAACAAATCAGGAGACTATAGATGCTGGAGAGGATGTGGAGAAACGGGAACCCTCTTGCACTGTTGGTGGGAATGCAAATTGGTGCAGCCGCTCTGGAAAGCAGTGTGGAGGTTCCTCAGAAAATTAAAAATAGACCTACCCTATGACCCAGCAATAGCACTGCTAGGAATTTATCCAAGGGATACAGGAGCACTGATGCATAGGGCCACTTGTACCCCAATGTTCATAGCAGCACTCTCAACAATAGCCAAATTATGGAAAGAGCCTAAATGTCCATCAAGTGATGAATGGATAAAGAAATTGTGGTTTATATACACAATGGAATATTACATGGCAATGAGAAAAAATGAAATATGGCCTTTTGTAGCAACGTGGATGGAACTGGAGAGTGTGATGCTAAGTGAAATAAGCCATACAGAGAAAGACAGATACCATATGGTTTCACTCTTATGTGGAGCCTGAGAAACTTAACAGGAACCCATGGGGGAGGGGAAGGAAAAAAAAAAAAGAGGTTAGAATGGGAGAGAGCCAAAGCATAAGAGACTGTTAAAAACTGAGAACAAACTGAGGGTTGATGGGGGGTGGGAGGGAGGAGAGGGTGGGTGATGGGTATTGAGGAGGGCACCTTTTGGGATGAGCACTGGGTGTTGTATGGAAACCAATTTGTCAATAAATTTCAGAAAAAAAAAAACTCTAAGGGAAAAAAAATATATTTGGGGGTCTTGTTATCCCTTGCCTCCCATGTATATACCTTAATTAAATACATCTTCTAAATAGTCAATATTCCTTGGAAAATTCAAAGCTGTCAAATAAGAATTTTCTACAGCAGCCATTGATGAAGACAATCAGTGGATACCAGCCATAACATTGTGTGACATGTTCCTGTGTTATGCAGCACAGAGAACGCTTTGAAGCCCATGAAAATGTCATATGTGAAAGAAGCAGAAATAAGGATGAATACACCCAATGATTACTCATAATTACTAATTAATTAGTCCCAGTTCATTGAAAGGCATAATAAGTGTACAATAAAGTTAGTTTGAGGTGAAAGCTCCATTTCTATATAAATAATGTGAATGCATCAAAGAATGTCATTCTATTTAAAGCCAGCATTTAGAGTACCTACACTAGGGAGCTCCAAGAAAATTTCCTTCTGGCAGTTCCCAATGGCCCAAGGACAGACAAAAAGCTTAAAATGAGTCTATAACAGAAGCGAGAAACATGGAAATTAGTGCAGTTTTAAAAGGCAATCATTCTCTGCAGGAAAAGGTCATAAATGAGGTTCATGTAAGTGAAGCTTAAAATAAATAGTTAGAGCTTCCAAAAGGGATGCATCTTGGACACACAGTCACACAGGGGACCTAGTGGGAAGCTCATTAAAGAGAGTGCCAAGACTCATTCAAGAAACAGTAATAGTGAAGGGGTTAAGAGTGAGAAATCGGAAATAAGACAGATCGGGTTCAAAGCTCAGCTCTGCCAATTTCTATCATGTATACTTAGTGAAATGGCTTAACCTCTTGTTTCCTAGTTTCTCCATATGTAAGATAGGAATGATAACAAAAAATGTGTTAACAGAATGAAAGCAAATAGATCATTTACTTGGGCCCCATCAATAAAAATATTTAGAGGCTGTGTGGCACTCTGGGGACAGTCAAATTAGCAAAGCAGCTGTCAGCGGCCAGTTTTCCTGACGTTCCCTCAGTAATGCCCCACTTGGCCACAATGTAACATAGAAAACCATCTAATGGATTGCACTGAATGCATTTCAAAGGGTATATACCAGTATCAGAAAATATAAAGAGAAAAATGAATTTCAACCTATAGGACTAAATATGTATGGCTAAAATACCATAATCACGATTGAAAAACATGAGACATAGGAAAAGAGAATTTGCAACAAATAGGATGAAGAAGTTTGACCATTTTGGGTATATATAATACATGATAAGTCAGTTAAAAGAGAAATAAATTCAAGAAAGGAACAGGTACTTCACAAAATCTGGACTACGAATGGGCATAAAGATATAAAAATGTTTTCAACGTTATCATGAACTGAAGGTAAACGTGAAAATCACTATAAGAAAGCATTAGTGATCATTACACATAGCAGAACTTTAAGACAAAACCAGTACAAAGGAGCATAGAAGATGCTTTCACAGCTTGTTGGTAGGCATGTGGAAAGCACATGCAATTTTTCTAAATGTCAACATGGTAAAATAGATAAAAAATCAATCTACTGTTAAAATTTACAGTTAGAAAATTACCAGATTTACATTATTCGTTAGTGTGTTTATAGTTTGGAAAAAATGGAAACAACATAAGAATAATTCACAATATGATTGATTAATTAAATATATTTTAAAAATATCTAGGCAAGGAAAAATCTGTTACTTTAAAATAATGATGTAAATCTATACTGATTGGCATGGAAATCAATGCATAATTTAGTATTAAACATACAGTGCAGGTTACATAACTGCGTAATATCCCACTTAGAAAAACACACACACAGAAAGAGAGACACGAGGCAGAGAAATAGAAAAGAGAGAGGGAAAGAGAACAAAAGAAAGAAAAAGAGAGGAAGCAGATAAATGGCCACCAAAACCAGATTGATGAGACACACATGGTTTATGTTATCTTCATTATACTTCTCTTTGTTTTCAATACTTAAAATTTTTTTTTTAATGTTTATTTATTTTTGAGAGACAGAGCACGATTAGGGGAGGGACAGAGAGAGAGAGAGAGAGAGAGAGAGAATGAGAGAGGGAGACACAGATTCTGAAATAGGCTTCAGGCTCCGCGCTGTCAGCACAGAGCCTGACAAGGGGCTCAAACCCACTAACCGAGATTGTGACCTGAGTTGAAGTCAGAGGTTCAACCCACTGAGTGACCCAGGCACTCCGTTTTCAATAGTTTCAATAGGAACTTGTGTATACTTGAAAATAAAAGCATTTCCATTAAATAAGGATAAAAAGTGTTTTGTCAGCGGCTTTTCTAGATAAAATAATCTGGATTTGACCACAGCAGTTCTGCTCCTGTCCAAAAAATCTCAATATGGTAGCTGAAAAGTAACAAAATAATGTTCACTGTGTTTCATCTATGAGGCAGTGATCCTTTAAACCACAGAATAAAATGGTTCAGCTTCCTAGAATGTCATTTTGCACAAGGATTTGAGGAAAAAATGAATTTTTGTGCTCTTAAAATGTTTTGTGATATAGGAGCATCTTGTCTCAAAAATGTATACGCTTCTGAGTTTTTCCCATGTGTTCATTAGTGTGGAAAAAAATGGATGGGTATTCTTAGACACATTGATAATAAGTGGAATTAATTTTCAAAGCTTGCTTTTTCACACACAGGCAGGCTTACTCAGGTAAATGTGTATTGCTAGGCCAGAGTTTTAAGTAGGTTTGAATGATCAATTTTTCTCATGACGAGACAATCAGAAACAAAACCAGAAATACATTTTTAAAAAACTTGTTTAATATAAATGAAATCATTTAATGGAAGAGAGCTTCAAAAATTATTACATTTGCCAGATTTTATTTTCAGAGCTAAACCAGTTTTCTTGCAAGTACAGCTGACCGCAGAAAATCAAATTTAAGACACGTATAAAGTTGATTCTGGGACAGATGAATTACTTGAGATGCTTAGTTCTTTAACATGCTTTGAAAATATACAATTTATTAGTCATCTCTATCTACAGAGAAAGTGTTTTGACAAATATTTTCTTGAAATAAGAAACTGAGAGGAGAGACGAGTGGATCAGCCAGTATTTCCGGGTGCCAATCAATTTCAGCAGACTTGTTCCTCTAACCCCTTCCACTTTGAAACCAAATATGAGTTTTTTAAGCCTCTTTGAAAGCTACTATAAATATTTTAGTATACAAGTGATGCGCTAATGTTGATGTTGGGTCTAGTATTTTAAAATCTTGCCCAAATCACATCTTTGTCATTAAAATAGGCTTTGCATACCCCATTGTGATTCTCACAATGTCTCTCACCAGGTAACATTCTTGAAGTATTTATTTGTTGGATGATTTAGTAAGCATGCATTAAATAAATAAATTACTCTTTTCCATGCTCCATCTACTGCAAACTCATCCCACTCCTGAACCTTGCTCTTTATTGCCTTCAGCATTCAGTAAAAGTTAGAAGACCCTATTTGCCCCATCTTTCTTACTGGCTCAATGTGGAATTTGAATTATTTGGGTCCTTTAACTGGGAAGAATATTATGTAACTAATTTTTAGTCAGGAATAATATTAAACTGTGTTGCTAAACCTGAGGATTAGCATGAGCTTCTTTCAATAACGTATTTCTTTTTTGTTCTTTCACATCTTGTTCCTTTTTATCTCACAGTAAGTACAACAAGCAAAGTCACATACTAAGTGTAAGCCCTAAGCCATTCTTGCAAATAGCAGATATTATTTTCTCCCGCACCTTGCTCTGCGTTTTCCTAGACTTCTCACTTCTCTACCACTTGACTCAAAAATCAAAAGATCTAACAATCTGTGAGATATTAGGCAAGTCATTTAATGATGTTAGGTATCTTTATCAGTAAAAGAGGATTACGTATGGCTACATTACAGATTTCTCAAGATAACAATTTAATTAAGTAATGTACTTGCAAATATAAATTGTGAAGATCACAAAAAATTGGAAATATCATAAGTGTTCTTACCTTTGCGGTTTTTCCCCATGATATAAGCATTATTTTTATAGACTTTTACATTTTTGCCATGTAACACCTGTGTATTAAAAGCTGTTCAACGTGTTACTCATGCATGAGACTCCAGGATATGACATTTCATTCAGAAGTACTGAATGAAACAATGCCACCACAGTCTATTTCTGGTTTTTCACTTTAGCAAGTTGCTTATTGAGAAGAATGATTTCACATGAAAAATGACTGGACTTTTATCAGGTATGCTTCCACAAAGAATATTTAAAAAGCAGTCCTTTAAAAAATGATGTGGGTTATTTATAACTTCCCGTATTCCTTTCGTCTTAATGGCAACACAATATATGATATTTTATAACCCCTGTAATTTCCATTATCAGTCTGCAACTCTGCATTTCTTTCTTTGTTGACTCATATACTTGCAAATTATTTATTCATCCCAAGATATATCCATGCAGTTGAAAGAAAAGAATAATGTCAAGGCTGAGCCTGAGTAAAAGTGACTCAGTAAAAGGCACATAAATCTCTCCTTTTTCTCCCCACATCTCAAAATAGTGTAGTAGCAAAGTTTGAGAATAACTTCTGAAAATACTGAAAGATGATTTCTGTGAATTAAGGGTTCACTCTCTTTTCCACCTTGTTAATGTGAATTCTACTTCATTTTCTATTCCAGAGAGTGTTTAACTGTGTTGTAAATAAATATGTTTTATTATTTTTGGAGGTTTCCCATGGAAGACAGGATTCTTCTCATTTGGATTTTTATTTGTTTTTATAAATTTAGCATTTCACATGGATTTCCTTTGAAGAGAGCATACCAGGATATCTTTATTTTCAAGAATATTGTCTCTGTAAACTTCCCTAGCCTTTATCTTGTTTGTTTCTTCCTAAGACAACTCGTTTCACTTGATTATTTTAACTTTCTATCCATGCTATCAAAGGTCACCATCCTCAAACATATTTCCTTGAGAACTTTCCAGTTTCACATACTGTGTTTATAAGACTATTACTGACTTTGTAAAATTATCTAATACTGCAACGCTACTCAGTTACAGAGCATGCGAAGAATACTGGATCCAAGGATAGTTTCTGTGTACAAGGTAGTCTTTGGCAGTAAGAATCTGTCTGCCTAATGACATTGAACTGACTCTGGCACACAAATGAATTAGTCTAACTTGCTGTTTATTGTCTTCGTAAAAGAGAGCTATATATTTGCTATCAAAAGCATTATCCCCTGTTTGATTATTCTTAGCATTGAGATGACCTCCCCACATGAAGTTAACATAATTTTCCAGTCTTTCTAGTCACATATGTTGTCCGTGTGTTAATTCATGCATGCTGAAATCAAGTCCATTTTTTAATTTGTAATAAGCCACCAATATGTAGGTGAGCAGAACAATATAAAACACATAATTTTAGGATACTAGTTAACTTCATAAATATTAAGGGACACAATAAACTTTCTGGTAGTGGGAATGTCACAAATAAAGGCTTGAATGACGGTGTTTTCACATGGAGTGTAAAAGTAGTAAGTGTTGTAGGGCAGCACAAAGAAGAGGAAGACCATCAGAGTCAATCTGACTGACAGTTAGTAAGCATGTACTATGTGGAAGACATTCAACAAGAAAATAGGGGCGTCTGGGTGGCCCCTCATCGGCTCAGATCACGGTCTCGTGGTTCGTGAGTTTGAGCCCTGCGACGGGCTCTCTGTTGACAGATCAGAGCCTGGAGCCTGGTTCAGATTCTGTGTTTCTCTCTCTCTCTCTGACCCCTCCTCCGGTCGCACTCTGTCTCTTTCTCTCTCAAAAATAAATAAACATTAAAAGAATAAAATAAAAAACCCAGAAAATAACCTAAATGTAAAGACAAAGAAGATACTGCCTCTGTTGCTAAGAAACTTACAGGGAGATACAGAGGTGCATCCAGACAACGGACTGCATGTTGCACCATGATGAAATCTAATGTAAAGGAACAAAACAAGTGCAATGAAAGCAAGGAGAAGGAAAAATATTAATTATGAGCTAGAGAATCAGGACAGTCTGGAGATAGGTGCATGAATGAGATTCTCAACAGCGATAAAAGAGACACTCATTTTAGAGACACTGGTGTGAACACAGGAACAGAACTGACAATATCCAGTGTAGAGTTAAGAATGATGAGAGGCGCCTGGGTGGCTCGGTCGGTTAAGCGTCCGACTTCGGCTCAGGTCGCGATCTCACTGTCCATGAGATCGAGCCCCGTGTCGTGCTCTGTGCTGACTGCTCAGAGCCTGCGACCTGTTTCAGATTCTGTGTCTCTCTCTCTCTCTCTCTGACCCTCCCCTGTTCATGCTCTGTCTCTCTATGCCTCAAAAATAAACAGACGTTAAATTTTTTTTTAATTTAAAAAAAAAAAGAATGATGAGAAATCATAAGTACCTTAGAAAATAGTATGTGAATGACAGGAATGTCAGAGCAGATTATAAGGATATGAGGAAAAAGTTTAATAGATTCAACAATAATATACGAATTTCTATACAGAACATGGATTCAAAAGTT
The DNA here is from genome assembly GCF_016509475.1 of Prionailurus bengalensis. Classification (NCBI taxonomy): domain Eukaryota; kingdom Metazoa; phylum Chordata; class Mammalia; order Carnivora; family Felidae; genus Prionailurus; species Prionailurus bengalensis. Next base: position 88,674,761 of record NC_057344.1, read on the forward strand.
TTAGAACAGGAAAGTTAACGGTCAGAATAATACTTCAAAAATACCATTTTGGGAATCCTTATAGGTAAATTGAATGAGACATTGTGGAAAAGGAATGTATTTAAGAGACAATTAGAATAACCTAAATGAGATATAATGACAAATGAGAAAAACAGCAGGTTACACTGTAGTTAAAGAATTGATTTATTAACTGATTTTAAATTGAGAAAGAAGAGAAAAGGTTTAAAAGGGACTCTAAAATTTCAAAGCGTGAGGACCATAATAGGCAATTAAGGGTAGCAAAAAAAGAAAAATAACTTTGATATATATTGGCGGGCGGGCGGGGGATCTGTGTCAGCCTGGGACATGTTGATCTAGCGTGGTCTCAGCTGGTTGATTCAGCTACACTCACGTGTTTTTCACATACACAGTCTTCCAGCAAGCTAGCCCTATTCTCTTGATGTATTCTCATAACAATTTACAGAAGCAAAAAGGAAAGGAAAATGTACAAGCATGCTTTCAAATCCCTACTTGCATCAAATTGAATGTTATCCACGGTTCAAAGAAAGGCACATGGCTAAGGATGGAATTATCTTGAGAGCATATTACCAAAGGGTATGGTTACAAGGAAGCCTTTGATAGGTCCATAGATAAAATCAAGCTGGCTTCCTCCTTTAGAATATGAGAAGCATATTCTCAATTAGATTCCTAATCAAAGATATTAAATTTTCTTAGTCATTGTATATATGAAAATCTATTTTATCCCCACATACTTTGAAAAGTTGGCTGGCTATCTCACATGATTCTGGGTTGGAAGTCATATTTTAGTCATAAATGCAAAATCCTTCTGTTTATTGCCCTTAGGGTTCAATATTGTTATTGAGAAATTCAATGTCAACCTATAGCCTTAAGAAAAATTTCAATAGTTGTTTTTGTTTTTATTTTACACCACTAAATCATCATTAAATATATATAACAAAGGAGTGGCCAACTAACAGAAATGAAAGCTAAAATGAATTAGCCTTTGGGGAGGAAGACTGAGGAATACAACAGGTATGCTTTCTTTCATTATAGCATTTTAGTAGTATTTTTTTATTTTTTTTAAGTTTATTTATTTATTTTGAGGGAGAGAGAAGCAGAGAGAGAGGGAGAGAGAATCCCAATCAGGCTCCAGGCTGTCAGCATGGAGCCCAACACAGGGCTCGAACTCATGAACTGTGAGACCATGACCTGAGCCAAAATCAAGAGTCAGATGCTTAACCAGCTGATCCACCCAGGTACCCCATTTTTAAAAAATCACGAGCATGGTTCAGAGTATTTTTTTGGTGGGAGAACTGCTTGAAAACCCCCAATTTTTCTGGGCCTGCACTTGTGCAGAAATTTTATAAAGAAAGAGTTCCCCATGAAAAAGTAAATTTTAGCTTCGACTCCTAATTTCAGTATCCTATATACTGAAATATCTGATTCTGAATTAATAAGCTGGTGTTTGCACCTGAATGCATGGATTATAGCTGTTACCCAAGGAAAATACTTCTTTTAAGGTAGTAAAAATAGAACGTTTTCCTTTATCTGAGGAGCATATGGGAAGAAAATACATGAGTGGAAATTCAAATGTATCATTTAAAAAAGCAAAGTTAGGTTTCAGTCTCATTTAACTAGAGGATAAAACTTTTAAGTATAGTGTGATGTAAATGTGCCCAAGTAAATCACTGTGCTTTGATGGAGCAAAGATTATCACTTAAAGTAAACCCTTTCCTCCTTCTGTACGAAACAGACCTCACGACAAGAGATAAATAAGCTAACAACACAGTCATTAAGCGAGGATAAAAATGTTTAGTGATTCTGCATTTTATGAGAATGTATTAACAACTTCAAGTGTATCAGCCCCCATAATTTCCTACAGTCCCCCTCAAACACATAAAGAAGTCTTCAATATCAATAAGCACAGGAACACACAAGTTCATGATAAAACGACTGATCTCCATTGTTCACATTCCTGTCCTAAATCCTCACATAGACATTGTGGAATAGAAAGACCGATTTCTCTGTTCACGCCCACCCATTTCCAATCCCAATGTGAGCCCCAGACACCTGTGTGCAGGTATGTAACTATGTATTAAAAAACACTACTAATCTCTCTCATCTTTAACCTTTCCATATTTGGCAGTCCAAGTAATTCAAGTTAATCTTATATAAATTCTTAAAATAGCCAGTGATATTCACCAAATACCACTTTGGCAATTTTTTATTGCCTAGTTACACAAAGAGAATCTTAAAGCAATGGGACAGACTGTACCACTCTGTAATGTGTCTGTTAACCTGTGATTTCCTGTGAAAGCAATGTAAAGAACCATGAATATTTGTTTTCTTCGTAAGATGTTTAATGATATCCTTACTCCTGTAAGTTACCATGGATGCCTGAATTCAACTAACATGTGTATTGTTTGTATTGAGAGAAAATCAAAGATGATCTCTATTGTTATACGTAATTCTATGTACATTAAAGGGAAAATTGAAAACATTCTTCTTTTGTTGCAAAAATGTTGAAAATGGTGTTCATAAGAACTCAGGTAGATAGTCACCCCAAATCATATCTGAATATATGTGAAAATACACAACCAATAATTTCTTTTAACGAAATTGGAAGAATTAAAAGGAAACAAGACTCATCTGAGTTGACAATTATTCATGGATGTAGAATATATACAAAAGTAAGGTAGTCCATTATCCAGTCACATGAACTGGGCAGAGTTAAGAAGTAACAGATAACCCAGGACACCTCTCCAGCCATCAGATCGCAAGTAAGAAATACATAAAGTTTAATGTAAAACGCAGTGGAAAATTGTGATACCTTATTTTTGCTTCTAAGATCAGAGTAACAAACAAATCTCAATTTTGCTTCAAATACATTTGGACTTGTCATGAATTAAAGTTGCATTAATAAGTATGCTGGGAAATTTTGGTTTTGCCTAGTAACATACATGGTTGTGAAGCATAAGTGAAACATCACCACATCATCATGGAAAGGATCTCCTTGTTTTCTTGTGTATTCATCGTCTTGGATATAATCACAGTGGTTGGTTATTACAGTCTCTGGATTTCTATACTTTAAAATGCTCAAGACCTGTTGATAGAGTATTGTTCAATCACATCTTATTTCTAAATGGTATTCTAAAAGAGTTGACCAAAAAGAACTATAGTAAGACATGGCTTCATAATTTCAGGTGAAATTTGGGCTTGGTTGCCCTTCTTAATCATAATGGCAAAAATGCCAGGGTTTTCTTTTCATTGACTCATTCAAATTATTTTAAAAACTGGTGAGAGTGGATGAGGGAGCTACCATTAGGCTGTGTTGTCTGGCTCAATGAGTGTGTGTGCATGAGTAAGTGGGAGGAGGTTGTTAGAACACAAGGAGCAAAACTGAACTTTTGTCATATGAGAGGGGCATTTATGTACCACAAATAGGAAGATAGATAGATAGATAGATAGATAGGAGTTATGTAGGTAGATACAGTAATTTCAAAAATGAATACATTTAACTTAATTCAAAATACCACATATTGTTCTTATTTTTCTAATTTCACCACAGGCCAGCGAATGCTGAGTCGACACAGTGATGTAGAGGCAAGTACAGCTCAATAACCATATTTGCACTGGTCTTTTCACCACTGACACAGAGAAATAGCCTTTACGGCAAACGACTATAACCTGAGTAGATACTGCAGTTTCATCACAAAGTGATATTGTCACATTGCACGGGAAGAAGTTGACATCAATTAGTCTGATTTGTAGATATATTACATATGACCCCATTTTGAAAGAAAAGAAAAAAATGTTGTGGAGTCTGATATGATAATGGGAGCGAAGAAATAAAGACGATTATTACGAAGGAAGTGGCAGGAACAACGCACAGGGAAAACACTGGTTAATACTCTAGATTTTATCACACTATTTGCAAATATATCCAAACGGGACCTTATCTCTGAGAATGTCACCTTACATTTCTATTAGAAATTCCTGACTTTCTCTTCTCTGTTCTTCATTTACTTAGATCAAAAGTCTGTGAGCTGTGTGAACTACAAAACATCTATGTTCACATCAAGTTCAATGACAGAGGAAGAATTTTGCCAGTTCCTCTAGGCTTGAACAACTTAAGGTCAAAGGAAAAAGCTAAAGGAACTGACTTATATGAGACTATTTTATTAAAAAGAAAACAGACTGGTACACACTATCATTGTTTATTCTTTCAGATCGGATGATTTCCACCTTCCTTCATTTCTTTACAATAGTCTCCAGCATTCTTTGGTTTTCATCTATTCTACCTTTTCCCAAATTGAACACTCACAATCCTTAAAATGATTAAACTGTAGTTAAGATGTGGGGGTTTTCTTGTGTACACGGATTATCTTCTTCTTTACCTAGGTTTACTTGACACTTTCAATTATGGGTTATGGATAGATGGGGGTTTTAAGGTATTAAATCACTTGTTTCTTCTCTATTGAAGGGGATGTATTCACCAAGTCATTTCTTTAAGGGGAAAAAATAAGCAAGTCCATATAAGAGAAGGAAGAATCTACTAATCTAGGCCATAATAGAGCATTTGGATGGCTCCTCAGAAACTGGACATTGTTCTTTCTCTTTCAGTCTTAGAATTTTGCATTCTCCAGGATTAATTAATTGTTACAGGAAAGATAAAATTGATAACACAAGACTGTGTCAAAAGCTGTTAAAGTTTGTTCTATAAACTGCTTTTTTTCCTCTCTTGCTCTCAAAATATATTTCTCCTGCCTTAGTTGACTCAAGTTTAGCAAATGAAAACTTAATGGAGAGCATGGAGCGCAATATGTCTTCACAATAGCAGTGTTTACAGAACAAATTGATCCATTTTTGCAGCTGGAAATAAGAGTTCAGAGAGACTCTAAATGTCAGGCAACTTACAAAGTAAAGGCACTTTTAAAAATTCAGCGTTTTTTTCCCCTGTATATCATGATTTTACTTATTTTTTCTTAATTCCTTTTTATTCTACATATTTCTAAATACTCCAATAGGCCAATTAAAAAAATATTGAGATATGTACAGGTAGGTACAGAGAATAATCTGACATAATACTAAATATTAACTAATGAAATCTGACATAAGTTTAAATTATTAGATCTTTTTGAATATCCTTTAAATCGCCTTCATAGTTAGGATGATACCCAAATAACCTTAAAATAATTCCAGTCATATGCATATTTTATATTAGTGACACTGTTTAGAAACCGCAGGCCAGTGGAGTCAAAATGAGCAAGGCTATTATTATCAAATTGTCAGTGTAAACTATTTAACCATATATCAAGTATAGTAAATAGACTTAAGGTAATGTTACAAGTAATGCGGTTGCCTAGAGTGCTAAGTTAAAATGGAATGTGATGCTGTCATTTTTTTTTTTTTAATGAATGAGCACTACGATTGATAAGCAATAGCTTCTATGGGAGAGAAATAATAGCACTTCTGCTATTTCAGATTTGTCATTTCTCATAGAAAGTTAAGTTTAGAAATACTCATTATATAGAAAGTAAACTATGTGTGATCAGTTTCCATTAAAAAGAATTCTGTATTTGCCATAATATTTTCAAAGTCTTCCTTTCACTGCTGCTTTTGAATATTTGTTGATTCATTTCAAGGGAACACTTTACTCATCTATATGTATGGCCCCATCCAGGACGTATTTTTATTACCTGGAACTCCTCTCCCTTCAAAAATGTAATCTCTCCATCTTAACCATTCTTGATAGCTCTCAATCAGTTATATCTGATGGAATTCTTCTATGACCTCCTGAAGACTGTATGTCTTGATTGCCATGTTTTATTCCATTTACCAACTTTCTATGAAATTCATGTTTTTCCCTCTGTAGCTTAGATTCTATGATCTCTCATTTAAAACATAATTATGCCACAGAGAATACAGGCTATCAAGAAAGTCAGCATGATTCTTTCCCTTGATTCTTCCCTATGATTTTGTTCCTTCCCTCAATTTTGACAGTTTCTTCCTTTATATCTTGCTCTCCTGCATCCACCTTACTATTTACAGGCTGTTTCTTGACTATGCTTAAATTTTTTTTTTAATGTTTATTTATTATTGAGAGACAGAGCATGAGCATGGGAGGGGCAGACACAGGAGAAGACACAGAATCCGAAGCAGGCTCCGAGCCAAGTTTATGGGTTCAAACTCATAAACTGCAAGATCATGACCTGAGCTGAAGTCAGATGCTTAACTGACTGGGCTACCCAGGTGCCCCTCTTGACTATGCTTTAGATGACATCTCCTCCTGCTTCTCCATGACGGTGTCATAGAAATTTTCCTACTCTTCCTTACTTCCATCTCTGCCAACATATCGCCTTCAGCAAATAAACATTCTTAGATTGACTCCCTCTTGGAAATCACAGCAATGAACTCAGCAACACCTCCCCGGTCTATAAATTTCATTCTAGTTATTGGCCTCTTTCCCTCCTTTCTCAGGTAAACTTTCCTAAGTGGAGTTCATATTCTGTGATTTACAAAAGAAGCAGTCCCATCACAGGTGTGGACAACAATGAGCTCTAAAGTCAGTGTAGGCTGGACTCTTACTTGCTATATAACATTGAGCAAGTTGTTTAAACTCTTTGAAAGTTTCAATATCCATAAAAGGATATAATACATGCTCAATATGGATATGTGGAGACTAAATTATTTAAATTATGTAAGGAATTTGGTATACACAGTGACAGCTTTTATATTGTCCAGTTGATTTTTCTTTATATTTTCCCACATCTTTTATCAACTCTCGGTAGTGCTGTAAATCAGACTTTCATCACTTCTCGCCCAGATTATTCAACAACTTCCTAATTTGTATCGTGGCTTACTAGCAACTTGTTCTAACCCATTTTGACACCCAGCTACCAGCGTGTTTTTAAGCCATCTCCCTCTGTTATTGCTTAGTGGACACTTTCAAAGGATTCCTATTACCAAGCGGTGGTCCAAAAAGTCTTATCTAATTATTTGCATCAGAATTACCTGGGATGTTTGCTAAAAATGAATATGTCAAAGCCTTAGCTATTGACTCAGAATCTTTAAACAATTATTATATAACACTGCATTATAGGTTGGATTCCCATTTATTTCGCATTAAATGTACGGCCCATTATCATTGGCTACTACTCTCCTTGCATATGATTTTACGCCATACTGAACTTCTGTTGAAGTTTCCTGAACATGAAACATTGTATTATATTGTATTGTCTTTGCATAGTTTCCATTAGCGATCAAATTTCATCTCTCTTTTTCTACCCTTGCATGAGTTTAATGTCCTTGACGCTGCTTATGCTTATCTACCATCATACATACCTCATTCTAATATCTTTCTCGTTGTATTGCAACTTTCCTTAAGGCTAGAAAGAAGAGCCTTTTATTTGCATCCTCAGCATCCAGCACACTGTATTATTCATAATAAGGACTATACATTGATTTTTGTCTCTCTTTCATCACCTCGATATTCATCTATTCATCTGCTTATGTAATTGTCTATGCATTTAGTTATTTATATAGTTCTTTGCTTATATGTTCATAGATTTACTATAGTAAGCATCGGTTAGTTCATACAATTACATAAAATATGTATAATCAATTTATCAGCTATGTAAAAGGGAATAAATAAGGAGAGTTAGACTTTATTGAAGATGATGTGTATCCAAATCTACCATTAATGACATATACCTACATTGTAATTTGCTCTTTACACGTAAGAGAATCAATGTTATTAAATTGCTCAGTGAGAATGCCCCTGGAGCTCAGAACTACTTAAATTAATAAAGAACACCATCTTCAGCAACATTGTTGATAAACCTATGCTATGTTTAACAGAACCTCAGCTATTCTGTATTACACCGCAGTTAGATGGTGCTATCTTAGTTCCATTCAATGTAATGTGGAAAGAAGTAAGGTTTATGTAATCTAGGTATGGCCTCTAAGTTACCTGCGATGAGATAACTCATGTTTTCTCTCCTCCCTTTTCTCTAGTTTAGAGACGGAACATTTAGTGTGGGACCCAGAAGCCATTGCGTAAGAAAGCCACTGAATAGACTGTCCGAACAGAAAGTTGCCCAACTACACTGAGATGAAAGACATAAATAGGTTTTATTGTGTTAAGTAGCTGGTTTTTTATTGCTCATAATAATTAGCAAAGGCTATATTAAAAAAAAAAAGTCACAGTAGATCTTTAAATGGGTTCCTTAGGATTTGTTTTTTGTAATAACGTTTACCAAAAGGTAACGGCAAAATAAAATGCATTTTTTTTTCCGAAGTGCCAGTGGAATTACTGGGTACCCAGATTTCTGATGATCTGGTGTAATTTAAGAATATGGTTTAAATATATGGAATTTAAATTTAAATTTCATGGACTAACTGGTTTTATAAGAATTTTCTCTCAGTATTATGTCTCTCATCTCAGCTTTTGATAAATATTCAATAGCTATGAGGTACTGGGTGCTCTTTCAGTTTAAAATAAAATAAAGTGTAGGGGTGCCTGGGTGGCTCATTCGTTTGGGCATCTGACTTGGGCTCAGGTCATGATCTCGCAGTCCGTGGGTTCGAGCCCGGCGTCGGGCTCTGTGCTGACAGCTCAGAGCCTGGAGCCTGTTTCAGATTCTGTGTCTCCCTCTCTCTCTGACCCTCTCCCATTCATGCTCTGTCTCTCTCTGTGCCAAAAGTAAATAAACGTTAAAAAAATTTTTTTAAATAAAATAAAGTGTAAATTAATTTAATATATTTCAATATTTTTCTGGTGGCTCTAGTTAAGAGAATAAAGAGAAGAATGATGGAGAATAGAATGGAAGTCAAAAACCTTCTGTCTATGAAGATGAAGCACCTGTTTAAATAGACATAAGAGCAGAATTTCGGGAATATTTTCCCTATACTTTAAAGCCAAAGCATTAGTCTTTCTGCTAATTCTAATTTCAACGGTATCTTTGGTGTAAACTCTGAAATGCCCTGAGGATATAGACTGACATTAAATACAAATCTAGCTAGTAATTGGTGACAATCAGTTCTCTCTACTACTAGTAATCCTAATGGTATTACAGACATTTAAATAATAGGTAGAAATCCTAGAAACAGCAGTATCTTTGTTCCTATTGTCTAACATAAGTTTTACAAGTTGGTTTGTAGGCTTTGAGGATACTGGTAACTTAAAACAAATACAGAAACACAGTTCCCAAAATGCCAGTGTAAATGCTTACAAATCAAGAATGCAATCACTGATAGGTATTCCTTTTAAGGATTAGTGGCTGGGTTCAGTATGGGTACCGGCTAGATTTTATATTCGCATTCAAAACATTTTCACCACAACCATCACCCCTCTCACCAAAGTCAAGCTGTCATTCGCTCACAATTCTGATTTTTTCGTGAGATTTTGAGCGCTTTGTGCTCACAATTCTAACCTGGAGTCTGTAATAGGAAGTTCTTCCCAGTGTTTTCCTCTTATTCTCCTTCTCCTGTAAAAGCTAAGGAAGGGTGGAGGCTTATTAAAACAAAAACTTGTAGGGGCGCCTGGGTGGCGCAGTCGGTTAAGCGTCCGACTTCAGCCAGGTCACGATCTCGCGGTCCGTGAGTTCGAGCCCCGCGTCGGGCTCTGGGCTGATGGCTCAGAGCCTGGAGCCTGTTTCCGATTCTGTGTCTCCCTCTCTCTCTGCCCCTCCCCCGTTCATGCTCTGTCTCTCTCTGTCGCAAAAATAAATAAACGTTGAAAAAAAAAATTAAAAAAAAAAAAACTTGTAGGAAAAAAACAAAATGAGGCAACACAAATTTATTGAGAAATGAATGCTAATGCATATTTGCTCTGTTTTGAGTAAAGAATTGGATCAATTTTTAGTTCATTCTACAGAAAGCCCACTGATCCTTAGATTTAAATGATTCAACTGCAAGGGATGATACGGAATCACAACACACAATGCAGATTTACATACTGGGACTTGGGATTCTATTATCTTCTTCATTTATCAAAATGCAAAACAAACAAACAAACAAAAAACAAACAAAAACAAAAAAAAACAAAACTTTAAAAGTTTTATGGCTTCAATTACTTGAGTAGGCTATATTTAAGTTGTGTATATAAAAGTTGTGGCAGTACTTTCCATAAACCATCCATAGAAAGCAGACTTTCTACCTTAATCTCATTGCCCTTGCCTAAGGGAATGAAAACCTAGGTACGGGTCCATTCTACCTCTTGAACATTTTAAGTACCCTGTATGGTCATTACCTTACCAATCTTTCTCTCATTTGCATGCATCTCGACCTCCATTTCATTAAGCTGTCAGTGTCAGGCTGAAAGGATCTTTTCCTTATCTGAGCTGATAGATAGCAGTGAAGCTTGCTCCCTTGTGTCTACATCTTTCCGTGAGAAAGCAAGATTGGGAAACAGATTTATAACAATACATGGAGGCACTGAATTAGAAAAGACAGTTTCAGAGCAATGACATGCTTTTTTTCCCCTCTGATGCACACTCCACCGAGATATGTCAAATACACTGTATTAAAGCTTTACAAGTTTGAAAGCTTTCTCAACCTCTTTTCTTTTGTTGTTTTTGTTGCCGTTGTTCTTTTTACATTTCCTTGCTTTGTTTTGTTTTGTTTGCATTTCCTCTGAATAAGGAACACCCTTTCTGGATTGCTGTGTTGGGAAGACAATTAAAAATGATAGTTTCTCCTGTTATAATCTGTGCCTAATTGTTAAAACAGGATCAGCAACTATTTCCTAAAGGAAAACTTTACAAAAAAATAAATCTGTCACATCAGCAGAGCAGCCTGCATCCATCAATGAAGGATGAAGCTCTTTCAGTTTATCATAAAGGGCCACTGCTAGAATAAAAATGCTTTGAAAAATCATCCAGAAATGAACTTGTGCAGTTACTTGGAGGATATGAAAATAAGTTCAGTAGCTTTAAGTTTTTAATCTTGTTATTTATTTATTTATTTATTTATTTACTTTTTTTTAACGTTTATTTATTTTTGAGGCAGAGAGACAGAGAACATGAACGGGGAGGGTCAGAGAGAGGGAGACACAGAATCCGAAACAGGCTCCAGGCTCTGAGCTGTCAGCACAGAGCCCAACGCGGGGCTCGAACTCACGGACCGCGAGATCATGACCTGAGCCAAAGTCGGACACCTAACCGACTGAGCCACCCAGGCGCCCCTAGGTTTTTAATCTTTATAGCCAGAAGAATATGATAATGTGACTCATGACACATTGTACTAACATTATCTGAGTTCATAAGTTGTCCGAGAATCAAGGTTATTCAGGTTTTATACATATTTTCCTGAGCACGATCAAACTAGGTAATAGATTTCTATTTGGTGTCTATGAATTCTCTCCAACAGTCCCTCTAATATATGGACTTTTTCAATAGTATCCCAGAAAGATAGTACTTGTAGCCTGTTTTGCCACTCCCATAATGAAGCACTAACAAACCGAAAGATAGCACAGAGGGGTAAAGCGTTCCAAAGGTTACTGGGTTGATAATGGCCTTCCTGTAATATCCTTTGTAGACCCAATTCTTGTTGAAATTCTGAAACAACTGTCATGAAATTTCCCTCCCCCAGCCTCCCCACTAGTCCCCTGTATTCCTCATTCTGGATCACTCATTAGAAGTCCATTGTGGTCCAGGAAAGTGGTAGGTTCTAGGAACACCCCAGTGAGCAGCACAGAGCTTCCCCTACCTTTAGGAACCTTATAGTATAATTTGGGTTGCAAAATATATGTAGGTTATTACAAAATCACATAACATGATAATGATATATACAGGTGGATGTGTGAATATATATGAAAACAATTCCTCATTTTGTGCTGGAATTTCTGGGAAGCTTTCCTGGAAACAGTGATGCATCACCAGATTGCTAAGTGATGAGCAAGGATTAGGAAAGTGAAGAGGTAAAAAAAAGCAAAAAACAAAACAAAACAAAACAAAAAACCAACAACAAAAAACAAAACAAAACAAAACAAAACGAAAAAAAAAACCATGGCCTTTTAGCAAAAAAAGGGCTAAAAAACATGGCCGAAACTCAAATCTAACCTGACTACTGTTCTGTTAACGGTACTAAGCAAATTACAGTGTTTCCACATATTTATCACAACACCCATACATAGAAAGAATTCTTACTGTTTACAGGTAAGGAAACCAAGGCTCAGAGACATAAGTAGATTATCCATGATCACACAGCTAAGAAGTAGATTATCTACCTGACAAATATCTGTATCTTTCATTGGATTATAATTTCTAGGAGTGAGGAAGTCACCATAAACAGTATGCACTCAATTTTTGATTGTTAAATTAATTAATGTGTGAATGATTCCAATGCCATTCCTCTATTGCTATATTATGCTTTTATTTTAGAAGGCAGAGAAAAGTCTATATAAATGCCTGGAGGCTACGTAAAGCATGATTGATGCTTTTAGAGATCTGAAAGTGCTTTAGCTTAACCAAAACTTTTATTTCCTATTTAAAAATTCCCAAATGCAATACAGCACATTTTTTCCTCTTAAATTTTATCTACAGTGCGTGGTAAGACAGAAGCCTGTTACATATTATTCAATGTCTTCCTGCAAATGTGATTTAAAAGTAAAAAGTTAGATTTCAGTTTCAGGGGAGACATTTATGAGATGTGTGATCATGGAGAAATAAAAATATGAAAGTTTTCCCATGTGTAACATGCCATAAAATATCTCCCCACCAGCTTATTGTTAGGTTTAAATCAAATCACCTATGTATGGTCTCTATCACAGTACCTGCCAATAATGAGAATCAATAAAGGTTAGTATCCTTTCCCTTGCCCAGCTTTTAAATTGAAGCTATTATGTTTCTTGAGTTGCTACTATTTTGTTATATCAACCTGAAAATTGGGTTTTCCAACCTATATCATCATTAATAGAAAGTCTAAATTTTTGGTGGTAGAAAATACATCATATAGAAGTGTTGTTGTTGTTTCAGAGTACATAAAATTAAACTTTAATATTGATTTCTAGTTGTCTGACTTATTTGAAGGGAAGCACCGATTTTAGCTTTCATTTCTCTGGAAAACAAAAGTCACAAATTATGAACTAGGCAAACTCTGTCTACCGTTACTTCACCAACTATATGTGTCATGCCTAACTGGCATACGGAACTGTACAAAGTGCCCCAAGACATAAAACTGTCAGTGAGCCCGTAATCTAGGAGGGGGTGTGTAACACTAAAGTAGTATTGAAAAGAAATAAGGAAAGATGGGAAAGATATTTTGGAATTTAGAATTATGTCGTTTAGATGCTAATTCATTGTGGTTAATTTGAGAGAATGAGACATTAAATATGACTGAGGTTTGGGGCACCTGGGTGGCTCAGTCGGTTAGGCGTTTGACTTTGGTTCAGGTCATGATCTTGTGGTCCATGAGTTCAAGCCCCACCTCAGGCTCTGTGCTGATAGCTCAGAGCCTGGAGCCTGCTTCGGATTCTGTGTCTCCCTCTCTCTCTGTCCCTCCCTTCTCATGCTCTGTCTGTCTCTCTCAAAAATAAATAAAGATTATTTTTTTTTAAATATGACTGAGGTTTTACACCTGAGAATAGGAAAAATAATGGAATCATTAGTGAGGAGAGGGAATGGAAAAGATGGGAGGTTTTAGGGAGGATGCTGAGCTTGGTTCTGTACGTGTTGGACTATCCATATGAGATAAATGGTGTAATTTATACAAAAAGCCCATCTAGAGTTTGATCTAGAAATAAAAATTTTAGTGCTGCTTGAGAAATGGTTAAACGGTACATGGGAATTCCATGGGAGAAAATAGATGATTGAGAAATAGGTAGATAGATGATAGATATGTAGATAGATAATAAATAAATAGATTTTAAAAACTAAAGATAGAACCTAAACTGGAGGAATATTTTGAAGAAAGAAGCCTAAAGAAAAGCCAGCATAAAAGAAAGGGAAGGAGTAATAAAGAAAAGAAAGGAAGGAAGGAAGGAAGGAAGGAAGGAAAGAAGGAAGGGAGGGTCAAAAAGAAAGGATCATTATTATAGTTAATTAAAGACTTGAGAATTCTAAGAAGTTAAAAAGTAAAAAAAGCACCATTAGATTTGGCAAATGTATTTTTGTTCATTATGCAGCACTCAATTTTTGCTGCTTACCTTATACAGTTTAAATTATTAAACATATCAATATGAGGGACATTCAGTGATGTTTGTAAATAGCAAAAAGTAAATAGTCATCTTTATTAGAGGGTTTTTTTTTTTTTTTGTATTTCCTAAGTAGAGAGTGATTATTAGAGTACATCCTACTTACTTTCGTTAATCTAACTTGCAGGAACTTTAGGAAAACTTCAGGGAGACGGATATTTCACATAGATAGAATAATAATTTTGTTAGTGTAAATCCGCTGATATTTTTTATATTACTTTATTATGGATTGAATCCTATTTTTGTGATAGTTTTTTTTTCAGTTTAATAGTTTAAGATATAAAAAAGAGACAGAAGTAGGGAGAAACAGTTAAAATTACAGTGTTAGTTAAAATTACAATGTTAGTTGTTAAAGCAATAGTCACTTGAACCTTTAACACATCTCATTGTTAAACCTGACATCCAACTCAACCTGTTTTTTTTCTTTTCTGTTGTTGCAAAGAATCAAGAATTTACATAAAGAATCTTGTAACCTTGGTCAGTTATTAAAATTATTTCATGCTACTCTATTGTTTTGGTTGCTTAGCAAGATTTTTTTTTCTCATAAAACTTAAATTTTGCAAGTCTTCCAAAACAAAACAAGACAACAACAACAAAAAAACCAAATCTTCCTAAAGAGTCCCCTAAACATGGTTTCTCTCAGGAAATTATTGCTTTTAATTTGTTCCCCGGTGTTAACACCTGAGGAATAATTCAGGCAAGCAGTTTAGAGAAACAGATTTTTTTAGCGAAGCATTTTGCAAAATTATGGTTTACTTTAATTATAATCCTTTGGTTTATATGGGAATATTCATTGCTAGGGATTATGGTATTTCTAGTTGTACTTGTTCCCAAATTATCAGATTTCTTTAAAAACTGTTCCAGTAAGTGTTGGCAAACTAGAGGCTGATGTTTTACATAATCCAAGGTATATAAAAAAGTGATGGATATCTTTAGAATGAAGACATGTGTCTTCACTCTATTAGGGATATTTAATTGCTGCATGCCAATGTCAGAAACAATATGCTGTGGCTACAATGGCTAAATGAAGAACTAAATGCATTATCTTTCACCTTTCATTTAGTATCCCTGAGTAAGTAAGAGAGTATAACTGTTTTTTGAAAAATGTATCAAGAGAGAAAGTTCCCACACCTTTTTGTCTTATGGCTAAGTTCCACTCAAGTGAACACATGTTCTAGAGACTGGACTAATTATGTCACCATCCGGGTTCAAAAGGAAGGCCAAATAAATCTGGATCTATCTTTCTAGGATTGGTTTAAATGTAGATCTGTTTGTCCTGAGTGTCTTTGAATGGGTGGTGTATCTCCCTCAGTAATTTTATTTCACTAAAAAAAGCACATTGTGGCATGGTGACCATTAAGTGCTCTTTCTTCTTTTCTGAGCTTTAAGTTTTGAGCATTATTCTTCCTCTTCCCCTCCATGTGGCTCATGTGCTTGTAACACAAAGATATACCTTCTTTCCCTGTTACTGAGATAAGTTTATATCCGGGGGTAGTACAAAAAAACAATTTGAGAAGGCTTATATATACACTACACTGCAATGTGAAACAGAATGCTGCTTCCCCGCCCGTCCCCCTTCCCTCCCCCCCCCACCCCCCGCCCAGATCAGTAATTGCAAGCCCAGTGTGGCTGTAATCATATTGATACAAATTATAAAGATACTTTCTGAAAATGAAGCCAACAGAGAATGTAAAGCAGAGAGGAAGAAAGCATCCAGGAATATTTTAAACTCAGGTTCTAGCTTGAACATTGCCCCTTGGCTTTCTCAGATACAGGTGCTAACAAATTATATTTTAGTCTAAAGTAGTTTGAGTTGAGTATATGCCATTTACAGTTGAAAAACTGCCTTTGGGTGAGCATATTAGATTTAGTTTGAGTTTTTCTTAGGACTATTCTTGGATAAGAAGGAAAGGGAACGTGATACTTAGCCATTACTCTTAAAAATTCTTTGCAAGTCCATAATGAGTATCATCTGGTATTTATTCATTTATTCATCAATTTTTTTTTTGTTTTTGTGTTTTTTTTTTTATCGTATCTACTCTGTGCCACATATTATTCTAGGAAATTCAAGTATAAGTATAGCCATCCCCCAGATAAAGAGTCTAAAATCTTTAGGGTGGAGTAGTATACATTTAACACATAAATAAT
Source organism: Prionailurus bengalensis (assembly GCF_016509475.1). Taxonomy (NCBI): domain Eukaryota; kingdom Metazoa; phylum Chordata; class Mammalia; order Carnivora; family Felidae; genus Prionailurus; species Prionailurus bengalensis. The sequence goes on from NC_057344.1 coordinate 88,691,103, forward strand.
TTCAAATAGTTATAAATGCTACACAGAAAAAACAAACAAACAAACAAACCCCAAAAAACAAGATCTATGGGCTATTAAGGAATGGGTAGTTAGGGAAAAGTTCTCTAAATAGGACGTTAAATGATGAGGCCGTCTAACATACAATGATGGGGGGTACCAAAGAAAGGAATAAGCTTGTCTTGCTCAAGAGACCTAAGGAGGGCTAGTACACTGAGGAACAGTGAATGATGGAGCGAGCAGTAAGCAATGATGTCAGGGGTTAGGGTGTTGTTGGCTATTGTAATGAGTTTATTTCAATTTGAGGCTACGTTGGATTTATTCTAAACTTGAAGGAAAACTGATGGATCATTTTCAATAATACAATGTTACAATATTTTCTTTTTAATTCCTACTAACTGTTCTCTGGAGAATATATCAAGAAAGAAAGGGTGGAGCAAGGAGATTGGCAGGAATACTGTATTGTGGGGCACCTGGGTAGCTCAGCTGATTAAGTGTCCTACTCTTGATCTCAGCTCAGTTCTTGATCTCAGGGTTATGAGTTCAAACCCCACCTTGAACACCACACTGGGAATAAAGCCTACTTAAACAAACAAACAAACATTTGGGTGTTAAAACATGGGAAAGAAAGACCTTACATGGATTTAGGTAGTAAGGGATATTATAAGTAATCAGATTAACTACATGCTATGGAAAATGGGATAATGAAACTGACAAATGGTTGAGGGTACTGAGGGAAGGGATGGTCAACACTAAGAGTTAATGTCCAAAAGTTTTTGGAGAACCTTGTATTCCTAGGCTGCTTTTCTGTTTTCAGGATGAGACATTACCTGGATTTCAAAATGAAACAACTCATAGCAATGTAAAATCTTGCTTTTAATTTAGAAATGTCTGAGTTCAACTCCTAACTCTATCATTCCTTAGATTTGAGACTCTTTATTAATTCATTCAACACCTGTTAGGCAAACTGATGTCTGTGGATGTGCTATGCCTTGGAGAGACAAAAGTGAGCAAGACATCTACTCCCTCTAATCCTAGTGGAGAGGCAGGCAAATGGCAACAAAACAAATATAGAGATAAAGTAATTAGAAATTATAGATAAGTGCTACACATGAAATACGTAGGAATAGAGGAGACTGGCTTTAGGTGACATGGTAGCGACAAGAGTCCTCTCAGATGAAGGACTCTCATAGATATGATGAGATCCCACCGTTTGGAAGAAACAAAGTAGGCAGAGATTAAGATAAGAATGTTCCAGGGGTAGAATAGCATACAAAAAGCCTTGTGACTTGAGTTTCTTCATCTGTTAAAGGGGAATGATGATAATCTTTATACAAACATTTTTGAGAATTAAATAACAGGAAGCATTTACAAGACAAAGTACAGTTTTGGAGGCACAGTTAACCTTAAATAAAGGTTATGAAACTCTCCTAACTAGTAAAATCATTAAATTAGGAAGTCAGTATTGCATTAATGTCATGTGCCCTGGTTTTAGTCGTTGTTCCTAGTTGTGAAGCCTATGTCACTTATACACACACTGTATAATTTCAGGCAAATTGCTTATAAAGGTCATAGACTCTCAGACTCCTCTTCTGAAAAATGGGATCAGTCCTGGGACCTCAGCCTTGCAGGCAGGGAGGACAAGGTCAGAGACAATCTGGAAGGGGAGAAGAAAACCATCAGCTCGGGTTTATAGATGAGGACACTGTGGTAAGAGATTTCACATGATTACTAAGTATCAGAGGCAGATTCTGAGTCCAAAATCCATGATAGACTATATAACTGCCCCTCATTGCCTGTGTATCTTAATACATTAAATTCCCCTTGCAATAAAATTTAAAGCTGAAAACTATGGAGATGATCTTGTATTCATTTAGGAAACTTAGAAAGCTTTTTCATGCTTTAAGACAGAAGTTTAAAATCTAGGATAGGAACATGGAAGCATCTTCCAGGGGACATGTGGCAAATGTGGACACACATCTAGTTGTCACAGTGAGAGTAAGGAAAGAAAGAGTTGCGATTAGGAGCTAGTGGGTAGAGGCTAGAGATACTGCTAAACATCCTATAATACTCAGGATGGCCTCCTACAACAAAGAATCATCCTGTTTAATATGTCGCTGTGCTGAGGTTGAGAAAGTCAGCGTTAAGATAATAAAGAGATACATATCCTATTGATGATGAAGGAGGCAGTGTATAAAACAACAATTGGGGCACCTGGGTGGCTCAGAAGGTTAAGTGTCTGACTTAGGCTCAAGTCATGATCTCATGGTTGGAAGTTTGAGCCCCATATTGAGCTCTGTGCTGACAGCTCAGAACCTGGAGCCTGGAGATTCTGTGTCTCCCTCTCCTTCTGCCCCTCCCCCACTCATGCTCTCTCTCTCTCTCTCTCTCTCTCTCTCTCTCTCTCTCTTTCTCTGTCTGTCTCTCTCTCTCTCTAAAAAGTAAACATTAAAAAAAATTAAAAACAACAACAACAACAAATTATGAGTATTCTGAAAGGGATAAGATAAAAAAAATTCAAGGATATACAGAAAGTAGTTTTCTAAACCACAAGGGACAAAGTTTGTACTTTCTCTGGAAGCTGTAATCTATAAGAATGGCATGAGGGATGGCCTCTATAAATAACTGCTTTTTGATGTGACTCACCCTTGGAAATATGATATTGCTTTTCAGACGTTGTAATATGGAGGAAGATAATAAGTTTTAAAACTGAGATATTTTGCAAGCTCACAGTTCTTAAGTATAATTTTTGAAGTATGTGATGACAAGTCGATGAAAGATCCATGAGCTCTCTTTCAGGAATGAGGGACAAAAATTCAGAAGGCCTATATTAAATCTCACTGATAGACATGCTTCTGATTAGGAATTCGAAAAATTTAATAATTCAAAATCTTGTTTCTATTCCGCAGTGGCTCTTTGTCAGTTTTTTGGGCCATCCAGTAATTGATAATTTTTCTATGCCCTTAACATTTTCGCAGGAAATCTTTGGGTGGGAGCTATTTTAAATCTCATGGATGAGTAAGATGACAAGGGGATGGGTAGCAAGGGTTGGTTGGCTCCACTAAAACTGAGTCGTGACAATCCACTCAGGTGTCTGACACAAAGTAGGAAAAGCCTCAGTTAAAACAGACACCTGCTAGGGGCGCCTGGGTGGCTCAGTCGGTTAAGCGCCTGATTTCGGCTCGGGTCGTGATCTTGCTGCTTCATGAGCTCGAGCCCCGCATCAGGCTCCGTGCTGACAGTTTGGAGCCTGGAGCCTGCGTCGGATTCTGTGTCTCCCTCTTTCTCTGCTCCTCCCCTGCTTACACTCTGTCTCTGTCCCTCTATCAAAAATAAATAAACATTAAAAAAAAACTTTAAAAAAATGGGCATCTGCTAAAGTGAATTCACTCATGGTTAAGAGCAAGAGGTCTGGATTCAAATCCAAATATAGGCTTTTACTATCTGCTTGCCCTTGAGCAAGTAACTTAACAGAACACCACCTCAATCTCTTATACACTAAAATGGACATGAATAATAGCATCTACTACATAAGGTTTTGTTAAGGAATAAATTAAATAGTATATGTAAAGTTACTAGATGAAGATCTAATTTATTTTCGTAAGTGTTTTTTACCTAGGAACGAAGGGTTAGCTAATGAAAAACTGGTATATTGCAATTTATCCCACTGTAAGATCACATACTCAAAAAGCATATCTCTTCATATGCGTTCAAGTTAAATTCACACTAAAGCTATTGGATATGTTATTTTAAGAATAGCTAAATGGAGTCTTCTTGGATTTAGCAACATATTTATTAATAATGCACTAGAAAATATTTTCTAACACATGGAATAAAAAAGATTACCATTAAATAATACCTGTTCTGGAACTGATATAAAGGTGACTTTCAGGACCAAAGGTAGTATGGTCTCAACTAATTTGAAATGTGTGGCACTAGGGGTGCCTGGGTGGCTCAGTCAGTTAAGTATCTATCTAACCCTTGATTTTAGCTTAGGTAATGATCTCACGGTTCATGGGTTCAAGCACCAAGTAAGGCTCCACACTATCAGCGCTGAGCCTGCTTGGGATTCTCTCTCTCCGCCACCCCTCCCTCGCTCTCTGCCCCTCCCCCCACATGTTTTCTCTCTCTCTCTCTCAAAACAAATAAATAAACTTAAAAACAATGCATGACCCTTAAAAAGAATGAGGCAACAGGTAAGTGGACAATGGCACATTCTAATATGGATTCCTCCTTTGTAGAGTCTCCTTACATACATCATGAAGAGTTCTTCTTCCTTTGAATAGAGAACATGAAGTTGCCTAAGTAACAAAAATGTTTTATGAGATGCTTTTTGGAAAGGAATAGGACCTTCCTCACTTAAAGGTAGGATAGGTGATGGTTTGGAGAGCTGTGGGAGAGTTGTCTCCTGGAGCTCAAGCCAAGAAACACATGAGAAGGAGAAAATCGGGCTATCATGTCTATTCTTGAGTTGCGGAGCAATCTCACGCTATTCCTAGCTGAGTTAGAGGAGTTGGATATTTAGTGATTTGAATGCTGATCGTTATCTCTCTTACTCTCTCCATAGTTAGAGAAGCCATGGAAAGTTTACAAACATCTCACATCAAATCTAGAGGCCCGGATCATGCATATCCTTCTTATGATATGGTTGGAGAAAGGGAGATAACTCACTGTTTTCCTTTTGAAAGTAGTCACACTCCTTGGACCCATTGTAGAACATTAATTCTTTGGTCTTAGTTTTGCCACTGGCAATTGGAGAATAAGGTCTTGTCTAAAAACTATCTAAAAAGACAGGGAAAGTGGCTAGCAGTGGGAACAATGGGAGATTAGCAGAAAAGGCATATAATCGAAAGTTGTGAGAGGGAAGGCTGGATCAGCAAGGGCAGGAGTTGTGGGTATCGGGTTCTTTGGAGTAAGAGTGTAGGATCACACAGACTGCTGGATACCATACAAGGCCATGTATCTTATTTTAGTGGCTACCTAGTGCATAGACTCATATCTAGGATTAGTGTAAAAGTTCTGACAGTGACACAATAATGAAACTAGCACCGATGTAATGGAAGTTCTTTTTCTTTTGGTTTCTTCTGAAATAGAAGGAACATAAGAATGAGCAGTCACTCTGTGATGAATATAGAACATCGCAAAATCACTTCCCATCTGCTAGCTAAATAGACAAATAACCATTAATCTTTTAAATGATAAAAACAAGAAAATGTAGTACATATATCAAGAAAACTCTTTGACCTCTCCTACCAGAAACCCCCCAAATAGGTATTTGTTTAATTTTTAATGCGCTGGTGGCTTTTGTTTTGTTTTTGTTTTTGTTTTTTCTTGTAGTGAACTGAATGCTAAGTCAACATTTAAAAAAAAGCATACAAAAAAATAGAGAGCAATGGAGAATTTTAAGTTTTTTCTATTTGTACTCTTTAGGAAAGATGTTGTTTCATTGAGAAAAGTGTCTTCAGTTCATGGTTACACTGAGAGTTATAAACAATATTACCATTTTTAAATAAAATACACAAAAGGTTTTACATTATCCCCTTCATTATGCACAGTATTTTCTAAATTCAGATTTATTAAGGTTTAATTGATATAACTTTCACCCTTTCACGTGCATAGTTCTGTTAGTTTTAATAAACCTGTACAGTTGTGTTTTATTTACATTTTAATACTGATTTCTAGGGTTTTTGGGGAAAAATTGTTAATAAAAGACAAGATCCTAAACTCCCAATATTAAAAAAAAAAATTTTAGTGTCTATTTATTTTTGAGACAGAGAGAGAGGAAGCGGGGGAGAGGCAGAGAGAGAGGGAGAGAGAGAATCCCACGCAGGCTCTGGTCTGACACCACAGAGCCCTAATGCAGGGCTGGAATTCACAAACCTTGAGATCATGACCTGAGCCAAAGCCAGATACTTAACCGACCGAGCCACTCAGGCACCCCTAAACTCCCAACTTTTAAAATTGGCTAAAGCTTGTTCAAAAATGTTTAAGAGAATTTCGAAATTTAACCTTTAAGAGACTGAATATACATATGCAATCTCTCATCGAGCTGGGGGAAGAAAAATACGTACATACATACTAACATTAAAATATATGTTCGTAGCACTACCACATAATAGCTAGAAAATTATCTTTCATTATGATTACATTTGACCTGAAAGTTCTACTCATTTTTTAAACACTTGATATAACAGGCATATATTATCAAACATTTTTTTTAATGTTTATTTATTTTTGAGAGAGACAGAGAGAGAGAAAGCAAATAGGGGAGGGGCAGGGAAAGAGGAGACACAGAATCCGAAGCAGGCTCCAGGCTCTGAGCTGTCAGCACAGAGCCCGATGCAGGACTCGAACTCACAAGCCTTGAGATCATGACCTAAGCTGAAGTCGGACGTCCAACCGACTGAGATACCCAGTGCCCCTATCAAACATTTTTATAATCAGTAATTTAGTGTCTTAATTGAATACATGTTGTCTTCTAAGGATAATTGTATCTTGTAACTAAATATCGATTATTTTTCCCAGTATACTTTAAGTTGATATCTTAAATATTCAGTGCATGTACATATAACTTAAAATAAAATATAAATGTCTTTCATAGCTTAATGGTTTTAAGAAAAGGACACACATTCTTTATTAAGATCCATAAATGATAAAATTGATAAATTTTCAAATGTTTTAGGTTGGTTGCACAAGAAAATAATAATGATAATGATATGATGCCAGAATAATATCATATATTATGGCAAACTAATAACCTCCAGGGTGTTCAACTTCCATGAAATTCATTTCATATCTCATCTATTATAGAGGATCTGTGAAAAATAGTTGACTATTCCCCTTTTGAGGTATTTGGCATTGCAGGCCTGGCTCCTGAAAGCGAAGAGATTAGATATTGTCATTTTCAAAGGGTAAAATCTGTGAAAGCTGTTTTCTAATTCAAGAAATGTCTGAGCGATAAAAATCCCTTTATGCAAATAACATGGGAGGAACAAAACCCAGTCATTTTTCTCAGCTTTCAAAATAGATATATTCTTTTGTTTTAAGCAGTGCACTTCTCAGGGCAGAGGGGGGCTGCTATTTGTCATACAGACAATCAAGGATATGTGCTCACATATGTGAGGTTTACTATCCTGGGAGTTGTATAGCCCTTTGCAGAGAAGCGTTTTTAATCCTTTCACACCTGCGAAGTACCATTAGAATTTTAAGTCCACTTTGTATTCAGAGTTCTAATTGGTGATGATGAGATTCACATGGAACACCAACACTGTTTGCACTTTATTGTCTTACTTTCCTATTCTTTTAGTTCCCATTGCCTACAATCAGAAGTTAGTAATGGCTCAAAGCCTCCTCTGAAACCCTGAAACAGTGTGCAAAATGTCGCCTGAATGGGCACGTGCATGTGAGAAGTAAAAGTTTTCAGAGGCTCTGTAAAGGAGTTTGCGACCGATATTAAGCACATGCCTTTTAGCTGGATGTTTATTTAGAAGGTTTTAAGACCTTCCATATTTTCTCTTTGGCCTGAATTGCCAATTTTATCCTCCATGGAAGGCACCTTCCCTGAAAGGTGTCCCCCATCTGAATATTTCTGGGCTCATGCTGATTCCCTTCTGTTCCATCTTCAACTACACATAGTCTGCACAATCCTCCTGGCCCAGTTTAGGTACCATCAGATCCTTTCATCGGTGACATTTCTAGGAAAAATTAAACCTCTATGCTCCTATAGCCTCACTTCCCAACTATGGCCCACTTCAGCATTTATGGTTTCTGTTTCTCTCTTATGCACGTCTCATCCCAGTTTGCTATAGCAAATGCTTATGGAGCCTCATTTATATGTATCTTCAAAAGTCTGGTCCCGAGCCTTGCACAGAGTGAGTCACACATATTGAGAAAAATCAAGTTGTGTTCCCAGTGTATTTCAAACCATCTACTTTCCATGCATTCCATGATGAAAAGGAGGAAAGGAATAAAATAACCATTTAACCAGGACAATCCTTGTTTACCACACTTTCTCAGGGTTTGGTTTTTGTTATTTGTTTTCTTCATCCAGGAGTTCCTTTTTTTTTTTTTTTTTTTCCTTCTGCCACTTTCTCCTTTTGATGATGGTATTGGAGAACAAATTTTGTTGAATTCCACTACTTTCTCCTATCTTCTAGTATCCTGTATGGAACAACACAATATTTTTTTTTCATAGAAACAACATTTGGCAATATTTTTTTTATTCCTTGAATTCAAATATATAACTACAATAGCATACCATAGCATAGCTTTGTTGATTTTATTTCAGAATCTCAGTAGATGTGAGCATGCAAAAAAAAAAAAAAAAAAAAAAGTACAGAGGTTCTCACCCGTGTGTTACTTTCCTGTCACTTTCAGGACCACTGCTGACCACTGCTGGAAGTTGTGCTCTCTGTGACCCTCTTTATTCTAGCCCTTTCCCATATCACAGGGAAATATTTCATTGGATGATCCCTGAATTTTCTTGGCATAACTAATACTGACTTTTTCCTTAAAATTGTTGATTCTTTTATAAATACCTTAAGTCAAGAATCATAATTTTCCTGTGTCAGAGGTAACATTTGATTAGGAGGTTATCTCAATATTCTCTCAGATCCTACTGAGATTTACCACTAATGTCCCTCTTTTGATTTTTTAAATTGCTTTTTTATTTATTTTGAGGCAGGGGAAGAGGAGGAGGAGAAGGACGAGGAAGAAAGAGAGAGAGAGAGAGAGAGAGAGAGTAGGGTCCATGCTGTCAGTGCAGAGTCCTATGAGGGGTTCAATCCCACAAACTATGAGATCATGATCTGAGCCGAAATCAAGAGTCAGACACTTAATTGAGCCACCCAGGCGCCCCCATCTCCCTCTTTTGAGAAACTCTTCTTTGAAGTTTACTTCATTTGATTAGATTACAAATTATATTCTTGTCTGTCTTCTTTGTTTCTATCTACACATACTCCAATCACTGCCTATCATTCACTGAAAGCTTTGGGACACTGTACTTTGGATTCTTTTGTAACAAAACTCTTTCTACTACTACATTTCAAAATTTTTGTCTATACGGAGTTCCTCTCAGTACCAACTTCAAAGTTCCTTGACTTTCATTAATAACTATTGCATTAATAACTAGACCCCTATAATTCTAAGATAGTTATAATTCTTAGAACCTGACAAGCTATCATAAAATATCAGTAAAATCTTGGCCATTTTGCTAAGGCTTAGCATTTATTAAATGGGAATATGGATACTTGCTCTTCCCAACTTTTAGTACTTTGGGGATAAGGAGAACACATAACATGTGGACATACCTTGTACGCATGAAATCTTCATGATTATAAAGTAATATGACTTTGAAAACTATCCTTTATTCCAATATTCACCATCGGGGAAATACATGATTTTAGGTGGTCTGTGGGGAACTGTCATTTTTATATCAATGATTATGTGATTTGTGTGTTGACTATACAACCTAGACCCTTTATGTCAAAATTAGACGTCTGATCTGAAAATAATGGTGCATTACTAGTATTGAAATGGCTGGCATTGCCTGGGAGAATTTGGCAGGCTTGAGAACTCTGAAAATCAAAATACTGAATAATACAATCATCTTGATTATCCTTGTCTTCCCTGAGAAAGCAAACAAGCCTTTCTCTGGAAAAAATATTGCAGTATCTCAAAAGCCATATCTAATTGTCATTTGCCTGGTTATCAAATCCAAACTCAATATGGTTAGGAGTGAGGAAAACAACAGAGTAAGAGAAGTAAAGGGAGTGGTTATTTTAAAATATATAAATTATATTTTATATGTTATGTTAAATATATGTATATATACAATTTTGTTTCTTTATGTTTTTAAAAATATGATAGAAATGCATTTATTTAATACATAAAAAATACACGTATTTATTTAATACATGTGGGCTGGGCATAATGCCACTTGCTAGAGACAAAATGCAATGCAAAGCCATTCATAATCACAGACCTCTTAAAATTTAGAAGGTAATGGGAGAGAGATTAGTCAAATAGTCATAAAAACAAATAAAAAAATCACTACTTTGACAAGAGCTAAAATAGAATGAGAATCTGTAATAGGGTAATTTGACTTGATCAGAGAGGTCAGAAATGACTTTGAAAGAGCAAGGCTCCAACTAAAGTATAAAGAATAAATCACCATTAACTAGATACAGAGAAGAGGAAAGGATATCCAGGTAGAGGTAATGATAAATGCAAAGGCCCTGTGATGAGAAATCATAAAGACTACAACAGATTGAATGACATTTAGTGTCCTTCAAAAGCAAGTGAAGGAAAGCAATCATATGAGAAGCTGGAAGGGTGACTAAGGTATGAAACTATACAAGGCCTTATAAAAGTCCACAATGAAGGGACATTGATTTGATCATCTTTTATTTTGGATTATTGGGGCACTTGGGTGGCTCAGTGGTTAAGCGTCTGACTTTGGCTCAGCTCATGATCTCACGGTTCGGGTTCACGCATCAGTATCTGTGCTGACAGCTCAGAGCCCGGAGCCTGCTTTGGGATTCTGTGTCTCCCTCTCTCTCTCTGCCCGATCCTGCTGTGCTCTCTCACTCTCTCTCTCTCTTGCTCTCAAAAATGAATAAAAATAAAATAAAATAAAATAAAATAAAATAAAATAATGAACTATTTTCACTGGTTATACTTTTTTTTCATGTGACAAATGATTGGGTTTTCCATTTCTTTCTTCCACCACTGTTTTTAGTAATAATATAAAATTTCCTTTTTAAAATTGTTAAGTGGAAATATTAAGTCAGTCTGAACAAAATGCTAGTTTGTAAAAATAATACAGGTAGTGCTCATATGATAAAAATGTACAGGTGTTGCAAGACTACAATTTATGAAACATTGCTGTAGTCTAAATAAAACATTTTTTTTAAGGAAAGATTAAGCTTTTCAGAGACTGTTTATCATCATGTTTGGTATTTTCATTATAATGAATCAAATTTGTTGAAGGAAACTAAAACAAATAATGACAGGGGCACCTGGGTGGTTCAGTCTTTTAAGCGACCTACTTCAGCTCAGGTCATGATCTTGTGGTTTGTGAGTTCGAGCCCTGCATCAGGCTCTGTGCTGACAGCTCAGAGCTTGGAGCCTGTTTCAGATTCTGTGTCTCTCTCTTCCTCTTCCTGCTCATGCTCTATCTCTCTTTCCTTCAAAAATAAATAAACATTAAAACAAATAATGACAATAACGCTGACACTGTTTTAAAATATTTTTAAATCATTTGTAAACAGAATGTTTATAGTTCCAGAAATTGTGTATATCTTATGACATAGGAAATATAGGACCAGGTATTGAACTTTGTGTTCTCAGAGGCACTTTGTTGCATAGCAGGTATATTCCTATAGAAATATTTGAGGGAGTTCTAATCTGAGGGTCCTGGTTTATGACAAACCTAGAGTAAATTTCATTATGAAGTACTACTGTTAGTTGGGGGTGGGAAGCGTGTTCACAGATTTCTAGACTCTTCTTTCAGGACTAGTGGTTTGAAATAGAATTTTCCAGGCTCAATAAAGATAATCTAAGCAGAGAAAGTAGCAATATTGAGAAGAATCTCTTCTGAACTTAACCCTCTCCTTCATGCATTTAGTCTCTTTCTATATTGTGATCCCTAATAATTTATTTAAAATATTTTTAATGTTTATTTATTTTTGAGACAGAGAGAGACAGAGCATGAGTGGGGGAGGGGTAGAGAGAGAGGGAGACACAGAATCCTAATCAGGCTCCAGGCTCTGAGATGTCAGCACAGAGCCTGACGCGGGGCTCGAACTCGTGAGCAGCGAAATTGTGACCTGAGCCAAAGTTGGACGCCTATTCGACTGAGCCACTCAGGTGCCCCCATTTATTAAAAAAAAAAAATTGGGATGTAAATAACTCATCCTAATTTACCTAGTTCATCACTTGCTGAGTGCCAACTAGGTGCCAGGAACTGTGCTAGATTCTATAAATTCATAATCTTACTTAATCCTTACTGTTAAAGTATGAGGTTGGGATTTTAGTACCCCTTTCTTAAGATAGATCACTGAGAATCAATGAATATCAGTAAATGGCCTAATCTACATGATTAATTGAGTGCCAAAGCCAGAACTGGGATTGAAACCCAGGAAAATCTAAGAGTATTTGTCTTCCTTACCATTGTGAGATGTCTCTCCTCTCTCTCTGTCACACACACATACACACACACACACGTCTTCAAACCCATGTACACACATATATATTTAAATATGTATAAATATATTCGTTTAGGCATTCATAAAAATGTAAATATCTGGAAATAACAGAAACAGATGTCTTATAAACTCATTACCTTGGGTGATCAGATGAAAGACCATAGGGGAGCTTAACTGATAATGAATATGCTTCAGCTATCATTTGCCATTCTACTCTCATGTATTATGGTTTCTCTGGGATCTACTTCCCACCTTTTAACTACACAATATCTAAGCTTTCACTTCTACCCACCGAAGCACAAATATGGGTACCAACAGCCAAAAAAAAAAATTGGTTGTTGGCATATAAGTCAATTAGAGATTATAAATTCCTAGTACTTTCAGATTGTATGTCAGATTCAGGAAGGACAGTTGCCAGAAAACCACACTGCTTGGAACAAATTCTGAATTACTGGCACTGCATATTGCCCTATTGATTTATTGATTAAAACAACAACAATAATCTACAAGCTTAAGTGGCATCTGAAAGAAGCAAACGAATTTTTTGTGCTCCTCATTGTGCAAGTAGGTAGTTTTTTTTGTTTTTTGTTTTTTTGTAACTATTACCAGATACTTAATTAACTTTGTAGAAATTATCGTTTAGGGTGTTTACCAAAAAAGACTCTAAGGGTTGAAGTGATGCTTTTTTACTGAATTGATTTTGTGTCCATGGGAGGATTCTTAATCAAACCTAGCCATAATACTACCATCACATATTAAACAAATAATTCCTTAATATGATAAAAATTTCCCAACAGTTTTTTTTCTTTTTTTTTAAAGTTTACTCTGTTTCTCTGAAATGTGAATAAAAAGAAGGGCCATGTTTTATGGTTAATTGAAATATCTTTTAATATGAAGTTCACCACTTCCTCTCAATAATTTTACCAAAAGTTTTCATTGAAGACCCAGGTTATCTTTCCCCTAGTTTCTCACATGCTGGGATTTGTTGATTGTATCCCAACAGTGTCTTCAGGAGTGTCATTCTCTCTATTTTGGTAATCCAGAGAATGATCAGATTCCTTTTAGGTGGTTTTGGCAAGTCTACTTTCTAAGCAGTGGTGGTTAGTCCCATCAGGAGGCGTATAATGTCTCTGGTTGTCTTTTTGTACTTTGTATCAGAAATTGATGATTATTATGTACATCCCTTATTTCATTATGGATGAAATGACGATATTCTAATTTTAACATATATCTTCTTTTATCAGATAGAATACCTCCTTAAAACAGTCTCCATATCAACTCTGATTAACAAGAATCAGAGGTCATTTACAAAAAGTGTGACAAATCCCAATTGTTTCCCTTTAGGTACAAGACATTTGGTTCTTTAGCATGTTTAAGGGTGATCAATAAAGTTTTTTTATTGTCATTATGAATGTATGGATTTAAATATTTTTAACGTATTTCAAAACATCAAATGTATTATTCTTAGCAATGCTCAAATGATTCCAGTTTTGGCTACTGAGGGTCTATTCAAGTTTGCTCCTGAGTTGTAGACATTATCCCTCAAGACTTTGCTGACACTTTTTCTTTCCATTATGACAATATGGTCCAGGGTCATCTTACACACTTCCTACCTCAGACCTAGAAGTAACCATCTGTCCAAAGAACCCTAGGTTGTTTCAATAGAAAACACTATTGAAAGACCACAATTAGGGCATCAAAAGAATTCATCCTTATTGGATTGGTCATTGATTCTAGGTCTTTTCAGTGACCCAAATAGGAAATATATGTATAAATGAGTGTGTGTGATTTCAAAAATATTATATACATATTTATGTCATTTGTTTCATGTTATTTATATTTTAAAATATTTTAAAATTTTACTTCTGTTTAATAATGATAAAGTATATTTACATGATTTCAAAGTTGAACATATGCATAGGATGAAGGCAAAGAAATTCAGCTTATATCCTTCTCACTCACCTTCACCCTATTCTCCTCTCCTCCATCAATAAGCTTTCTGAAACTTTGTGGATTATACCTCACAAATGACCTGCAGCATAGTCTATCTAATTTTCTCCATATCCTGATGGTCACTTCATGGAATGGCTACTCATCCAGCTATGTAGTCTTACACAGGATGGGTTTTTTTTTCCCCCCCGCAGTTTACTCCAACAGTACACAATTGGTAAGTATTTGTGTTTTTTTCTACTTTACATTGAGTGTGTGTGTGTGTGTGTGTGTGTGATTATAATAGTGCTGCGATAAGTGGCCTTTTCGAAATAATTTATTTTGTATTATTGTCATTTAGTGACTTGCTTTTTATAAAAATCATTTTAAGGTAGGTAATTACTTCATTCAATAAAGAGAACTATTGGCTAGAAAATGAAGTGCTAAGAATTTAATTTTAATTGACCAACTTATAGACTCATTGGTCTAGTCAAATAATTGTAATGCAAACCGGTGAAAGAAATTAGGGCGGAAAGAGAGTAACATCTCTTTACATGTGAACATCTCTTCACATTTAATTGGTCTGCAGCTCAAATCTCAAACCAGTGGCAAAGCCTGTGGTGACTCAGACCACCCCTCAGCATGGCATCTACCCAAAGTCTTCCCTCAGACTCTTATCTCTAGTTTTCTCATATCATGCCTCTACTTTCATTGTGTTCCTCTATATTTTTTCTTTCTTTTTAACACTCGCCCTTTCTCTTTTCTGTCAATTGTTGTCCATAATACATCATTTAAGAGGAAAATGAATGTTTAATAATTTTAGTCCTTGAGCTCTAGAGTGAAGTATCAATTTCACATTACTCAAGTAACTTGGCACACATCAAAGGTATTAAAGAGTCTTTCAGGCACTCCTCCATAGTGATAGGAAAAAAGAAATCTCTTTAACCCTTTAAAACTCTACCCTCTGCCACCCCTGTTCACCTGGCCTGGTTAGATATTTCATCTCCCTTACACAGACTGCCTAATTCAGTTTCCTCAGAAAAGAACTGCACTTAAATACATGTTTTCGATAGGGACATGTGGCTTCCCATTTTGTCTCAGAGAATCTTTCCTTGTCCCCACTTCGTAACATCTTAAATTATTTAAAGCGTAACATTTGTATTGTAACACATCTATCACCGTTTCTCTTCAGGATTGTCTCTGAATTGGAAGTTCCTTTTTCAGGAAGAGTGAAGGTGACTTTTAAGCCAGATTCACTGGTCTGATTTTCATACTGCTAGAACGCTTGCATGGAAATGTGTCACATCAGTTATGAACCTGTGAGTCCTGACTTCTTCTTGGTCAAAAAGCTACTCATTTTTAGAGAATCACTAAAGCCAGGGTCTTTTTCCAATTTTTTTTTTTTTTAAGACAGGCCAGGAAATACCTATCGTTTAATGCTGGCATTTTGTTGTTTTTCTCCTTCCAATATACCATCATTTATACATAATGTGTACTCTTATGTGAATCATAAGAAGACAGTGGATTGTAAAGTAGAAAAAGGTTGAGAGAAAGTCACCTCCCCATATCTTTGTCTCCCTGCATTACGTACCTGCTCACTCTCTCTTCTAGCTCCTGAAGATGCTCACGCCCCTTCCCCTTCTGTTTCCAAATTAGGCCCAGCATCCCTTGTGTGGTTCCTCCATGGCTATCCTCGAATCTGCAGGCAGACAAGTAACACAAATTTTGCCACCAAACCAGAAATCAGTTTAGTTGCTTCAATATTTCATGCAAGATACAGAAATAATCTTTAGAGTCAAATTCTTGTTATTAGAAAAAGTCAAATAATTCTCAACTTTCACTGCATATTACAGCTACCTGGGGAATTTTTTCAAAATAGCCAGGAAACAAGGCAAACCAATTAAGTCAGAATCTCTGAGGGTGAAATCTAGGCACCAGTAGTTTCAGATGATTCTAATGTCTAAGCAAGGAGAGAATGCCTGACCAAGTACCTCTCTAAAGCTCATGCACTCTCAGATGAGAAGCCGAGGTAATAAGGTAGGTTGTCATGACCCTGAGCAGAAGAAGGTTTTTTGAATCAATGTCATCCATTCTATAAAACAATCTTCATCAAAAACCTCATTGACCTGGGGCGCCTGGGTGGCTCAGTCAGTTGGACGTCCGACTTCGGCTCAGGTCATGATCTCACAGTTTGTGGGTTTGAGCCCCGCGTTGGGCTCTGTGCTGACGGCTCGGAGCCTGGAGCCTGCTTCGGATTCTGTGTCTCCCTCTCTCTCTCTGCCCCTCCCCTGCTCATGCTCTGTCTCTCTCTGTCTCAAAAATAAATAAAATATTAAAAAAAAAACCTCATTGACCAATCTTCTATTTACAATTTAAAAAATAGCTAAGTTAAAACACTATTTTGAGGAATGAAATACAAAATGTCTCCATCTTGTGATTTTTTTTTTAAATCAGTTAACTGCTACTATTTAAATTAAAAAGTGCTACTATTTACTCTGTACATCTTCAAGATACAGAATAAAAACTTTAGGAATAATAGTCAACTTCCTTAAAAGATTTGACTGGTGCAGCATTTATAGTAGTTATCCTCCAAATCCATTTATACCCCAGTATCCCATTTTATAGAGTTTTACTTTTATCCACATACAAACTTCTTTGATGGAAATTGCCCATATGCCATACAATGCATGGTTGACTTATTTTACATTTGCTTAACAGCCTTATTCCATGATTTAAGGGGACTTTTGTAAGGGCAAAACAGTCAAACAATATCTTAATAACGTGATGGTTTTAAAAGGGCACTCAAAGGCAAAATGTGAATATAGCATTTTAACATTGATTAGTAACACGAGTATACTGTAGATATTCCACGTACAAACTAAATTTAGCACATCAGTTTTGTTAGAGACATACACAGATTTTTCCTAGGTAAATGTTTATGTTTTATTTTTTATAAGGAAAGTGATATTTTTTTCACACATAAAGAATCAAGTAACATTTGTTTATATCTGTATGTATGGTAGAGTTTGAAAATTTGGTTACTTCCAAATCTCATTATGAAATATTAAAATTTGTATATTTTTAATTTGTGAGAGGTGATACCAGCTGCTTCTTTATGCATTGTATCTGCTCAGAGATTTAACTCATGCGCCTGGGAGCATATGCTTTTTAGAAAACACTTCAGTAAACATTTGGATGTTGTCAGACTTATAACTCTGGAGAGAAAGTGCACTCTATTATTTTAATTATATTTTAGTATGTGGCTGTATGTCATTAGATTTCCTTTAAGTGTTATATTGATATATGACTATTACATAATTTATAAAAATATGTATGTAAACACACATATCTATATGTGTATGTTTACACTCATATTAAAATCCTTAGAGAAAATATAGTATTTTTGCCATAACAATGACAACCAATTCTTATTTTTTTGGCATAATTATTTAACCAATTACTGAAATTGACTTGATATACTCTTGCTTGTTTTACTTTAGTTACAATAAAATATGACACCTGAAATTTAGGAACATGATTCGCAAAGATAAGACATAATGTATTACTTTTGAAAATCTAAATATGAATTGATAACATAGGTGCCTGTGTTCTATTATTTTTAACAATATTCCACACCAGAGACTTCTGCAATACCTAAACTAGAATATAAGTAGTTGGCGTGTGTTTCTATAAAGTTCACCTTTTCTGCAGTGCATTAGCAAACAGAAATATGACTACAATCTCATTTATGTTATGGACATAGGCAAGCATGATAAATAAGGCTTGGTTAACCACACAGCGCAAGACCATGAGGGGAGAGAATCTATAAACAAAGCATCTTACTGGAGCGGAGCAAATTCTAGAAGGCTCATCCAGAACACAGAAGGGAAGATCCAGTGCAGTGGACAGAACACCAGTGGGTCAGGCAGTAGACCACGACCCGCCATCGGATGAGTTCTTGGCAGCATAAAGTGAGATCGTTAGTACTTTCATGGGTAGGTGGTGCAAACAATGAGGATTCCAGGGAATATTCCCAAAGGAATGTCAGCCTCACAGAATTTCACCAGCTGATAAAAAGGCAAAAACCAAAAAAGTCTGGAGCAGGATTGAGTAATTTGGATTTGGAACGGTAGGAGAATAAAACTAGCAAGACGAAGGAGGCTCCAAAGGTCAACTTTAGAATTGGGACAGTAAGTGTAGAGGACACATCAGGTATAAGAAAGAAGTTCAGTTAGAACCAAGGACCATGCTTAGGGTCAGAGGCAAGAGAGTATCAGTTAGCGGTAGGCACCAACATTCATACATCCCTCCTGATGCAGGACAAGACTGGCTCCAGATACACTGGGGCAGAACTCTGGAGGGTACAAGGGCAAGATTCTAAGGTCTGGGATGGGGAAGAAGAGGGATACAAAAGTTCCAAACCAAACAGCATTTCATATGGGCACCAGCATTCCAGAAGTAAATAACATCAATTTTGTTCTCATAAATGCAAGTTTTAATAGAGTCTGCAACCATGAGTCTACAGAATAAAGAGTCAGGATTGGAGTCCACAGCTTACTGTGAGAGCCAATGTGGACTCTGTAAGCACCAGAGATTTATACTGGACTCTAGTGTACAGAAGGAACTCCAAGCGTTTTGTTCTAAGCTGGGAAGAAATTCTAGGTGTGTAAAGTTTCTTAGTAGAGTGCTATCACTTCTATCAAGACAGGATATGAAGTGGGGCGCCTGGGTGGTGCAGTTGGTTAAGCGTCCGACTTCAGCCAGGTCACGATCTCGCGGTCCGTGAGTTCGAGCCCCGCGTCAGGCTCTGGGCTGATGGCTCAGAGCCTGGAGCCTGTTTCGGATTCTGTGTCTCCCTCTCTCTCTGCCCCTCCCCCGTTCATGCTCTGTCTCTCTCTGTCCCAAAAAAAAAAAAAAAAAAAAAAAAAAGTTGAAAAAAAAAAAAAAAAAAAAGACAGGATATGAAGAATTCAGATACTCACTTTTATTTTGTCAAGGCAGCCTGGAAACAATGCTTTTTCTGCAGATTCAACTACATATTACCTATCTTCCAAACATGAATTGAATTCTAACAAACCATAAGCGTTAGAGTACCTAGTGTGAGGGTTTTGTTTTTCTCCATTCACGTGAGGGTGAGTTTGAATTATATCACATCCTAAACTTCTATTTTACTTTCTCTTGTGTTATACTTGAGAAAATGTGCATTTTGGAGGCAATATAAAATGGTATATAAAGTTAGGTAACTTAAATTTATAGTAATGAATTTATGATCTTAAAGAAAATGTCTTTATTCCTAATGCCAAATTAAATATATAATATATGTATTACATATATAATATAAATATGTATTAAATATGTAATATAAATATTATATGTATGTATGTATTTAAGGAGGGAAAGAGGGAGTGAGGGTGTGAGGGAGGGAGGGAGAGAGTGAGATGAAATTATATGTTTTGCCTGTGGAACTCCAAGGAGAAGCAGTATAATCAAGATCAGTAAGGTGGTTTCCCCTTACTAAGACAATATAAAGCTCAATAAATAAAAAAAAATGATAGTGATATGACGAATATTATAATCTTCCCAATTGTCATCATTGGAATAAAGTTTTACTTATTGCAGAGAGATAGCTTTGTAAACTTTCTCTTTGGCGAGCTGATTTTTCCATAAAAGTACAAATAGGGCTCCATGGCGTTCACCACACAACACAGCTTCCCTGGCTTTTAACAGCCTAATCATTCTTTTGTTGTTTCAAACAAAGCAGCCTTACTCCATTTGAGCCAGACTGGTTTAATGCTTCTTCTTCAAAATTAAGTTTTATCTTTAAGAGAAGGTGCGGTTTTTATATCGCTTAGTAACAAGGAAGGAGGTTTTCTTTTAACCTCTTTGTAGTCTACATGTCAATAGATGACAGATTTGTGCTATTTAAGCTAGAAAGAAGTCATACATTATCACCTCGATCTGGCCCAACATAAACTTGTTAATAACTGCAGTTTATGAATATTTATCATGAGACAAGTGGTTAAAGAGACAGTACATTTTTCATTTTCAGGTAACATTCCTGATAATTATGCAATTTAACACTGATTAATCAGACTGAGTGAGGCTTTACAAATATGGGCATGCCTGATTTTGTCTTATCTTTTGTGAATCTTTCCTTCCTTGCATTTCAAAACACTCTGTATGATCTCTACTGGAAAGTGCCTCAACACCCTTTTGGAGACAGAGTTTTAGTCTTGACCAAAGCTTCTCCAGGATACAAAATTGGAGCTGGGATCAATGAGAATAGTTGAAACAACTGTTGTTAACTAATCATAGTTCCTTAACGGAAATATTAGGAGATCAAACGTAGGCCTTTGAAATAGGATACAGTCTTGAAAGATGTGACACGCCATTATGAAGTGAACGAAAATTCCACATTCCAGAACCTCAGTTCCTCCCAGGTGTCAGTTTAGGTCCTCAGCCATTTTTCTGCTCCTTGCTCTCCATTCCTAAGGCTTTCCTGTGTGTGATCTATTTTCCTGAGAAAACTTTCCTCTGAGCTGAAAGCCTGAGAACTCTTAAGTTCAGATGAATGATAATAAGCATTGTCAAAGAGGCAGTAAAATTGAGTCCTTGGTTCTGGCTGCTGAGCCAAGAGCCACAGGAGTTAATTGTGTGAATGGTAATGAGACCAGGGAGGCAGCAGATGCTTGCGCGTGCCTTTACAATCCAAATCCCACCAACAAATTCCTCCCACAGAAACTTTGAGGGACATCTTGGCACCCTGGAGATGGAGAGAGACCCAGCCATTGCCACATGCCACCTGCTAGACCCATTGTTAAAAAAAAAAAAAGCCCATTACAATAACAAAGTTGTTTGCTGTCTTTTGCAATGACTTTATGGCACTGGTTTTACCATGTTTGAGGAATGGAAGGAGAAAGAACATCTGATTCTTTATAGAGAAACATTTGCACCCAAAACAGTTAACGACTTAGGTAGAAAGACTGATGCTCAATATATGATGCATATTCTTCTGATATGCCATGCCCTAACTTCTCCTCTTGTAACTACCCACCTAGGCTGTTTATTCTAGGGCAGATTTACAAGGCCACATACTTTTGGATGACATTAAGGAAAGGAGACATTTTTTGTCCCTACAGAAAAAACAAAAGAAAAAAAAAGGTTAGGATGTAGAATTGTTATAAATATTCATTTCTTAATAAAAACAAAAACTCTTGATCTTTTGAATAGCCTTAGCCAAAATGTTCTGTTTTTGTTGATTGAGTGAGAGTTGTCGCTCACCAATCATTTAGTAATTTTAATTTGTTAGATATCTAGGAATAGGAAGGCCAGCGTGCCCTGGCTTAGGGAAATAAATGACCAGAATGGAGGCAAGCAAAATTGGAAGTGATTCTCACATCCTGGGCATTTTAGGGTTGTTTGGCAGTATTTTATACGTGACAGTTTAGAATTTTCCATGAGAACAGCAGAACAGCATGAAACATTAAGAAACTCTATTATATATTAGTTACTTTCACTGTTGAGGATGTATATACCTGCTTTGAGAAAACACTGGTCTGCTATTCCTTGTAGGAAAAGCCCATTACAATAACAAAGTTGTTGGCTGTCTTTTGCAATGACTTTATGGCATTGGTTTTACCATGATAGAGGAATGGAAGGTGATTTTCAGTCGTGGGATATAGAACTTCCTTCAATGGTGGCTGCAGATGGGGTAAGATTTGTCACGTTTACACTACCGGAAGAGAGAGGCTCAATGTCTCCGTGGAGGTTTAACAAAAGCTGCTTAGGTTCTCACTTTCTGCTCACTGGTTGACCCTCACTATTATAAAAGTAGTTAGTTAGGCTGGAATTTCTGAATTCACTGTGGACAACATTTGATGATCTTGCATTAACAATACAGATTTTTAGGTTGAAATATTTACATGCTCTGTACGTTCATATCATTATTATCGGTTCAAGTTTTGGCCGTATAAACTCTATGGTGCTGGATTGTTCTGTTTGTCAAAACCCAAGATTCTATAGTAAATAAAAAAAACTGTGTTCTTTTCATAATAATAAAATATGTGCTTCTGACTTACCGAGAAGTCAGATATGGAAACATGTGGGAGCAATATGTAAATGCCAAGCAAGCTGTTTATACTGGGATATGCTCCTGCATAATAATCATAATCCAATTCTAGCAGAAACCTTTTGAATTTAAAACATTGTAGAGTTACAGCAAAACAGAAAGAACCGCAGCAAATGTTGTAGTTGCTGATTATTTGTGAAAAAGCTCAAATATGTTTACTTTTTTTTTTGCACATCAGGGGTTTCTAGAAGTTTAACACTGTCCAGAAAAATCACTTTCAAACAATTTCATTGTGCTTTGGTAAACTACACTGAATAAATATGGGAAGAGGTGAGATTTGCTTTTCCATATTCCTATTACTAGAAGAATCCATTAAAACAGAAATGCACAGCCATTTTGTCTATGAAAGTTTGTATGAAGAAAGTGCATATTATTTTATTATTTCCTTAAGTTAATGTTGGAAATTCAGACATTTGATGTGCAGACTTGATGTGCAGACTGTATTTGCTTCTTAAAATGTAAAGACAGATTTTTTTTATTGTTATTTATTTGGATGGTTAAATTCAGTACTTTTGGCAAAGCAACATACAGCACATTTGCTTGCCTTAAATTATGTTATTTGCTTTGCCAGGAATGTTAGTGTCTTTCATTTACCCTCACAACAGAAAACAGAGTTTCTAGAAAAGTTTGTCAAAATAAATAATATACTCTTGAGTACTTGAGGTAAGCAGGATATCCAGGTGCACCTTTTATGCCTTCCTCCCAAATTTAGGATTCATTACTTTATACAAAAAAAATATATTTGTGGAGAGTGACTTAACACTGGGAAGGCTGGAGACGGTATGAACAATGATGAAACATCAAAGAGCTGATGAGTGGGAAGTGGGTTTCTTTGATCTCAGGTCAGTATCTCTTGTACAGCATTGTGTCTGTCCCCCATTAGCTTTAGCTCAAATACTGGAATGTTCCTGATTATAACATACGTAGGAATCTGAATGTCTACTCTCCTTTTCTCAGTGTCCCAGACTTTTTATTTGCACCTTTAAATGTACAGATAATTCACTTGTGTTTCCTTCTAGATGAGCCTGATCTTAGAGAAATACCACATGGTGGATGAAGATGTCCTAAGAGATCTGAGATTTTTAGAATCAGGAAAATATCACCTCCACCTTTGCCTCCTCTGTTTTCTCCAGTCCTGCCTAAGAATCACTTCAACTAATCTTGTAGTATTGATAATTGTCAAGGATACTATCCAAAGGACAAAGTAGTGATAATATATTTTCATTGCATGGGTTGCAATACGTTTCCATTCACAATTTCCCTTGATGTGTACTGATATCTTTTCCCATAGCTTCATAGTTTTGAAAACATTAAGAAATTTAAAATGGGACAGGCTTTTTCAATTAATACTTAAAACAAATAAAACATTATGACTATATGGGAAGATTTTGGAGGCAGTTACAGATATCAACAATTCAATATCAATTAGATATTAGCTGTGCGAAAGTTTACTTAAACCTGTGAGCCTTAGTTTCTATACCATAAAATTGTTGTAGGATTAATGTGGCAGAAAATACGTGCTTTGCGCTCCACTCAATATCCACTGTCCACTGTACTTTATTAACCAAGTCTCGATATTTTAGCACTTTGTATGACATGAAGGAGTTACTCCTCTAACCCAGACCTAAAACCTTATTAATCTAGACCAATCACAACAATTCCACTCTCCTTGCTAGAGACTAAAGAAGGCTCATGTGACACAAATCTGACCAATGAGCTTTAAGTGGAAGGCTCCTAGAATATATTTGTTTTCTTATTTTTTTTTTAATTTGAGTATCGTTGACACATAATGTTACAGTAGTTTCAAGTGTATAATTTAATGATTTGACAAATTGATATGTTATGCTATGTTCACCACAAGTGTAGCTATCATGGCTATTACAACATCATTGACTGTATTCCTTACACTGTGCCTTTATAATAAGTATTCCCATGACTTATTCATTCCATAACTGGAAGCTTGTAGTATCTCCCTCTCCCTTTCACTCATTCCCACCCCCCCATCTCCCTCCCCTCTGGCAGCCGTCAGTTTATTTTCTGTATTTATGGGTCTGATTCTGATTTTTGTTTGTTTATTCTTTTTTTTTATAATTCCACTTATGAGTGGAATCCTATGGTATTTGCTTCTCAGTCTCACATTTCATTTAACATAATACCTTCTAGATCTATACTCTCCTCTGGGTGAAAGAAGATCCATAAAAGAAATCCTGCCTTTTTGTGATTCAGTTCAGTGGAGAGATATTTCCTGGAAATATAATGACCATCTTGGGAAGGTAAAGGAACCCACACAGGAAGGCTAAGAAGGAGAAGGCAGCATACTGAAGATGAGAGACCAGAAGTTAGGGAGAAACCTATTTTCCTGATGGCATCACTGGGCTGCTTAAATATTCCACACCAGAAATGCCCTATCTCTGTGTATTTTGTGTTTTGCGATAATAAACTCCTTATTGACACTCTGCGTTCTGTTACTGTATTGCATACATTTCTAGCAATTATAAACATTTCATTATTCAGGTTATAGTAAAAATTAAATAAGGGAATACAAACAAAGCGCGTGGCACATAATGGTGTTCAGCAACTATTGCCTGTTACTGTGTTCCAAGATGCTAACGCTTAATCGCTATGTGAAATGCAACTTTTTTCAATGGCATATTTTATGAGTAACTCAATCTAAATGTAAACTCTTAAATTTGCCCTCTTAATTACATTTTTGAGTAGATATTTTCTAAAATGTTTTGCTGCTTTGGGGACAGTGTTTTCTAAAATGCTTTCTTGTTTAAGTGAGAATCTTCTTAGGAAATTAAATTCCTGTAAATAGAGAATATCGATTAGTTTATTATAAATAAACTCCTCTGGATTCAAAATAGATATTAGATGATAAGAAAGAGGCACCATATCGTCACAAATGGATAGTCTGCTATATGTCTTATAGGAAATTGGCATTATTTTCAAAGAAGCCTTCACAACTCTCCCCAGTTTTATTCCAATTGAAACATTTTCTGTAGTATAATTAATACACATTCAGACATTTATCATGGAAAAACTGTGTGCAAACTGTTCATTTTCTTCCTAGGTTGGTAAAGGGGTAGGAAGTATAGACATTTCAGAGGCCAGCCAGATAGCTAGATATCTGTGTCCCAAATCTATAAATCATGTGTTTCCTTGATCTTGTAAAATCTGAATTATTCTTGATAAAAGTTGCTATTTGAGAGAATACCTTGAACCTTTTCTTTTCCTTGTAAAATGAAGCAGCCCACAATGTGATAACATTGCTCTCTCTTACTGCACCACAAATCCTGGAGTCCTCCTCACTGAAAGTGGCTCACCTGGTGGAGCTAATAATTCAACAGACATTTATTTAAGTTTATTATTCTATATTAAAGCCTCCTTTCAAAGGGTTGTAATCGAATCTATATATCCAAAATAGCATTCATTTGACTTACAGCACTCAAGTGGATGCTCATCGGTCTAAGTCATATTAGTTACCCTTTATACTTCCAGAAGTGATATCTTAAGAGTAGACATCAATGTGTATATAGTGGGATGCTCCTAGTTTGAAAAAAAGAAGTTGGATATATTAGATATTTATTGGAGACATCCAGAAGTATTGTACATGAAATGGAAGCATCGAAAAGAAACTTTTTGCCACGCTTCAATTTCTTTTCTTAATCCTTAGCTAGAAATACTTAAGGATAAATAAGCAGTATACCAAGATTTACTTTCCCACACCAGTGAATGTTGAAGAAATACTGGCATGGAGAACATAAGGTAAACTTATAATTTATATATACTTGGTAGATGCAGAAACACACAACCAGGGATTCCTATGTATATACGTGTATACAAATGCACATGTATGTGATGACATTGGAAATATTTTCGCCTTCAGGAATAACTCTTCACGAAGAATTGCATCTTTTTTTCCAAGTATTTCTCCCCCTAATGCAAAGTGTACTGCCTCAATGGTGGAGGACAGGATGTTAAGTGGTATAAAACATGGGATCCAGAGGAAACTTTTATTTCCTTCTCTATGAATTTAGCCAGATCAACAAGTTTTCTTCCGTCACCTCTATGTATATTCTTGAATAAATGGTATCCAACCTCTGGCCCTTTCTGTGGTAATCTTTACCATATGCCACCTGTTTAAATTCCCTGGAGCAGCCAAATCTCACAGCACACAGGATGTGAGTGCCATCTTGTACTTCAGGATTCCTACCACTTCAGACAATAGAGTACTCTCTGGAACAATGTGTCTTGAACTTTAATGTGCATAGGGATTGGCGGGAATCTTATTAAGATGCAGAATCTGTGTGAGTAGGTCTGGGGTGCTGTCTGAGATTCTGCATCTCTAACAAATGTCCAGATAATGCCCATGCTGCTGCTCTCTGGACCCTATACTTGTGTGGCAATGCTTTAAACTAAGAAGTGAGACCCAGCTCAGTTAAGGGCTTACCCCACTTCCCTGCAAAGTCCCTCACATCCCCCAAGCAGCAGATTTGGGGGAAAAAAATTAAATACAGGCTTAGTATTCTGCCTCAGTTTTCTGCCCTGAAGAGAAGGCATTTAAGGGACTATCGGTCACACGATTAATTCTAAAATCAACGTTGCTGCCTTCTGGTTTAACTTTGTAATCTGGTCTAGAATTTTGACTTGGCTCCCAGTATGTGCCCATTCTCAGAATACAGGCTCTTAGGTGGCTGTCTTATTCTTTCATTTTAATCTCTAATTTCATAACCTGTCTGGCTGGGGAGGCATGAAGTCCTAAAATAAGCAGGAGCTCACCTACATGGGTCACATCCAGACTCAGCTGATTACCTGGTGCCAGACCCTAAGTCACTAGGTAGAACTTGGCATGCTACCTTTGGCAGGACCTCCCAAGTACTGATTGCCCACTCAGACAAAACTGACCCAGCATCTGTCACTGCATTTCATGGGCTCCAACTCTTCCTGATCCTCTGTCGATGGCTCGCTCTTGGCACTTGCATAGGTCTGCCTCCAGGTGTGTGGCCCTCCTGTGGGCATTTAACCTATTCAGTTTTGGTCGGAATCTACGAAGTCCATTTCTATTCTACAAGTCTAATCTGAGTTTAGGGCCCATTTTTATTTACCAATCTTTGATCTTATGGTGATAACTTTGTTCCAATAAAGAGTTTATATTGTCCAGTGATCTTTATTATTATATTATTGAATAGATTAGTAAATGGAATACGGGGAATGACATAAAGAGATGTAATATGATTGATAGAAAGTCCAATAGTGCTTTCTAAATGAAAATCTTATTTGACAACTTTTATCTTTCCTTGTCATTGCCAAGATATCATATCAAATTATATCCTTTTGCTTTCCCAGTATAGTGTGACATGATTCTTTTTTAAACTGTTCATTTCAAACTGTTTGAGAACAGGCAAATACTAGATGTGTGTCTTACCAAATAAAAGAGACAATTAAGCACCTGATAGACCTCTTTTAACTGTATTATTAGATATATTTCTATAGTCAGGGTCTGAAGGCATACTTAGATATATGTGATAGAGCTTTTGGAATTTTCATCAGTGAGCCAGCAAGTTTTCAAAAAACATCATAGATCAGTACTATTAGTTTTGTCAATTATGTTTCAAAGGTGACAGTCATAAATCAAAAATGGAGAGCTTCCTCTTTCCAGCATAAAATTATATAAACATCTAAACCAAAAGTTTGAAAAGCAACAAGGATGGCAAATATAATCAACTTTTTTTTTTCCTCCAATACATGTTAGGAAGAAAACAGACCCAGAATCTAAGAAAAAGAAACTAATCTTGCTTGTATATTTACTCTTGGCCAACCTCTGTGGGAAGCTCTGATTGTTTAATTCTTCCAAGAATTCTTGATGGTGTATTATTATTACTACCAGAGGATTAGACAGACTCAGGGAAGTTAAATAATTTGTTCAGGGTCACACAGCTAACAACTGGTCTTAAACACTTCCAAGGTATTAGAATACTTTAACTCTACCAACTTTTTTTCTGGTAAAACTTTAGCTCTTATCTAATTTCCCAAGGTACACAGTAGAGTAATTACTTAGGCTTGTTATGGACATGTGGTGTCAAGCAGGACCAGGAATTCCTCCTACAACACATCTCACGACAAATGCTAGGAGGAATGAGTGTAATGTTATCTTAATCTACAAGAAGATTGTGAGATTTGCATTATTCTTTTGACGACGGGGAAGATATGACATGCTCAGATGGAAGTGAATATTTATTTCTCTACCTATTCTTTTGCATTTTACATGCTCTAATAAAATGCAAATAACCAAGAATTTAAAAAACAAAAACAAAAACAAAAACAACTCCACATCTGCAGGGCACCTGGGTGGCTCAGTCTGTTAAGCATCCGACTCTTGATTTCAGCTCACGATCTCAGTTTGTGAGCCTGAGCCCCGCGGCTATGCTGACAGTGCAGAGCTTGCTTGAGATTCTCTCTCTCTCTCTCTCTCTCTGTCTGCCACTGCCCCCTCTCAAAATAAATAAATAAAACATTTAAAAAACCCCTCCACATCGGATTATAAGAAAATTTTAGGACTTTAATTTTGTGTTTCAGTACCAAAAAAGACACTATTCATGCAATGGAGAGACGTTTGAGCTTTGTAGTTGAGTCTTACATTCCCCTGACTCTTAGTAACAAGGGAAACATTACAGATTTGGAATTATAAAGCTTCATTTTCTTTAAAACAAAAGTAATCAAAATAAATGGCATAATAAAACTCCTATTAGAAATGACAGGATGTATTGCAAATGTCAGCTGGTATCTTTTCTCTAGTTTAGCAATTTTCAGCCAACTTGGGCTGAAGTGGTGAAAGGAACATTGGGGGCAGAACATACACAACAGGATGGAAATAACCAAGATTCTCCTCCGGGAGTTAGGAGCCCTTTGTCCTCATGCCTAACATCACTCAGAATTCCTCCAGAAGCAGAGCCATCTCTTCCCTTTGTCAACAAAGGCTACCATCTAGAAGGTGGATGGACTTCAAGGAACATTCAATCCTTCTTCTCTGGGTATCTGAGATGTGATTTTAGAGGGTCTAAACTTCTTCGTGACTACTTATTCATGACCTTGTAAAATTCTAGAAGACAGAGAAAGTTCAATCAAATCATCATTAGATGACAACTTACAGACGTTTACCATTTTTCTCCCCTAATACAAACTGTTTGACAAATAGCAAATGACAGGAGAGCAGTGTCTTTTTTTTTTTGTTTTGTTTTGTTTGTACATTCTTTTCAGGGCTACCAAATAAGGACATTTTGAACTGCTGAAGCTAATCAAAAGTGCAAGATTTATTTATTTCCTATTTTGTACTTTTTGCAAATGAGTTTGGAAACACAGGAGTATATCCTAAGGAGAAATCAAAAGCCCAGGGCTATCAAGTAGATATATATAACTTCTCAGGAACGGATTGGTAAGCTGCAAATGAAATGGTGCTTGATGAGAGTGATATCACAAGTGAAAAAAAGCCATCCTCCATGAAAGAATTCCAAGACCTGATCATAGAAACACACTCTTTATGAGTACAATATATATTAATTTACAACCTATTCTAAATACTTCAGTGTGGTAATCTGAAGCTGATTTGACAAGGATTAACTCGGTTCAAACTCACTGTCAAAAATAAAAGATAGATTTTTAAATTTATTTTTCTTTGTTAAGTGTTCGGGACAAGTGTCCTCTACGTTAAGGTAATCAAGTCTATGGCCCTTAGAGATTTTGGGGATAGACTTACCAAATCCACAAAGAAAACTCTCCTAGAACTAATGGAATGAGATTACCTTTGAATTCTCACCCCAACTTTGAATAGTCACTAATTCCTTTCTTTGCTCTTTTGGTGTTTGCAAAGGGGTTCGCTAAAGCCTGCATTGATATAATTATTGGCTCAGCTTGTTAGAGATCCAGGCCAGATGGCTATGGGTTTCTAAAGTCCTAGTTGCTTGTGGTAGTCTTCCTAGTTTGCCTATAGGGTTTGGGGATCAGCAATTTGAAAGGGCTACAACCTTGTAAAACAGTATTATTCATGGGGGCAGAATGTTCATCAGCGTGACCCAGTGCTAAATACATTCATTATAGGCATTCCTATTCTGCACAATTTGCCACACAGCGCTGGTTTCTGGAGGGGGAAAAAAGACAATGGCTTATAAAATGCTTTTGAATGCCTAAAAAGAAGGAGAGTTCACGCTGGGAGTCCTCTGCTTTCTTTCTTGGAAGGAACCTTCTTAGTGACTTTAGCTGAGCTCTGCTGAGAGTAAGCAAAGTGGAAAAATCAGAAAATTACCTTTTTTATATGTTTCTGGGGGGCAAAATAGAGAGTGGGAGAAAATAAATGGAAAAAAGTGACAGTGAGATTATGCGAAACAGCAAATATGCAAGTAGATGAAGACAGCTGAGGAATAATGCAAGAGGCACACACACACACACACACACACACACACACACACAAAGAAGAAGAAGAAGAAAGAAAGAAAAAAAGCAGCAATAGAACCGTGATGATAAACTTAAAAGAAATTGTAGAGCAGAAAGAATATCATAAATAATCATATTTTCAAATAAGAATACCCTATCAGTTTCTGTGACCCGGATAAAGCACAAGCCTCCCATGACATTTCCCAGCATTCTGATGCACACACAATGCAATTTTCGGCTCAGGCATTTTATTCTTCAATGTAAACAAGCTTTGGGTTCTTAAAATACATATCTGAAAAGTGCTTTCATAAATAATGCATATATTATAAAAATTTGACTTGTAAACTACAGGGTCCAGGTCCCCCGCCCCCCCCCTCCCCAGTCTACATTGTGAAGGCTCACCATGTATAGAGAAAACCTTTTGGTAGAAACTGGCATGCTAAAGCATGAAATGTCTTTTACTGAAGGCAAATAGGATTTTTTGAAGTACAAGACAAAGAAATATCATAGCCAATTTTGCCCCAACTCAAAGAAAAAAGTGATAGATGGTAGAACTATATCGGTAATTAGTTTCAAATCCTAAGGTGTTCCTTTAAATCTTGCTAATTAAGAGAATTCAAGAGTGGAAAATAGCCCTTTTCTTATCTTCAAAGAATAAAGATGAAAGAAAAACAGAAAATGAAACCTCCTTACTTGTTCTGTTCTTTAAAACAGAGCCCCAAGAAAATCTGCCTGTGCTCACAGGAGAAAGACCCAAGCATTTACAGAGGGGGAGGGGAAGGGGGCGGTCTGAGAAGCATAATTAGAAGCAAGTTTTCAAATTTTATTAAATTCCTTCACCAACAAAATGCACTTAGAGGTATTTCAAGTTAAACCAGTACTTAAAGACTATGAAAAGCAAGATGATTACATGTTTGCGGAAGAAGAAAGGGCAATTAAGAAAACCAGAACAATTTAAGATGCCAACTAAATAAAGGCGACCAGAAGTTGATTTAAAGTTTTTCTTCTGTAATTTGCTCCCCTTTGTCGTGGCACGCTCAGAGAAAGTGAATGCAGTAGACTGGGAGGAGGAGGGAGGCGTGGGGAGGAGGAAGGGAGGAGCGGAGCGAAGGAGCGGCTCCCATCCTCCTCCCCCAGCCCCCAACCGGCCCTCCTCCCGGCTCTCCGCCGCCCCCCCCCCCCCCCCGCCCTCCCCAAGCCCCCGCCTTCCTCCTCGCCGCTCGCTCTCCCTCTCCACCCTCCACTCTCGGCGACCGCCCTCGCTTTGGGGACACCATCAGCTTTTGATTTGGAAGCACGCTGATTGGCTGGAAGCGATTCAACACACGCCGGGCAAGAGAGCTTTGTCTGAGTTGGAGTGAAGTTGTACAGATTTTAGACTGGAGTCAGCAATCACGGGTGTTTAGTCTGCAGCCGCGCAGAGAAAGGGAGAGAGCATCGCTGGAGAAAGATTCACTGCAGCCTCTGCCGGCACCCTGCAATCGATGGATTCCGACAACACAAGGAGGGAAGCGCGGAGGTGACCCTCTTCTGCCTGCGGTGAGGACAAATGCAAGGCTCGGACTCCGCGCCGACGAGAGCTGCGAGTCGTGACACGGTGTGTATAAACCCAAAGTTTGCGAGCTGTTAATTGCTGTGCTGTGTTATTAAGAGACGCTTTCAAGTGGCAAGTACCAAACGTAGCTTAGCTTTAAGTTGCCAAAGGAAGTTGAGGGGAATTGCTTTGCTGTTTTAACTTGGTCTGTGTGAGGAGTCTCCCAAACTGACCGAGGTGCCAAATGAATGCTAAAATGCACTTTAGATTTGTTTTTGCACTCCTGACGGTGTCTTTCAACTGCGATGTGCTGGGCAAGAATTTGAAATACAGGATTTATGAGGAGCAGAGGGTTGGATCAGTGATTGCAAGACTATCAGAGGATGTGGCTGATGTTTTAGTTAAGCTACCTAATCCTTCCACCGTTCGTTTCCGAGCCATGCAAAGGGGGAATTCTCCTCTCCTTGTAGTAAATGAGGATAACGGAGAAATCAGCATAGGGGCTAAAATCGACCGCGAACAACTGTGCCAGAAAAACTTGAACTGCTCCATAGAGTTTGATGTGATCACTCTACCCACCGAGCATCTGCAGCTTTTCCATATCGAAGTCGAAGTGCTGGATATCAATGACAATGCTCCCCAGTTCTCAAGATCTGTCATACCTATTGAGATATCCGAGAGCGCGGCCGTTGGGACGCGCATCCCCCTGGACAGTGCATTTGATCCAGATGTTGGGGAAAATTCCCTCCACACCTACTCTCTCTCTGCCAATGATTTTTTTAGTATTGAGGTTCGCACCAGGACCGATGGAGCCAAGTATGCAGAACTCATAGTGGTCAGAGAGCTGGATCGCGAGCTGAAGTCAAGCTATGAGCTTAAGCTCACTGCCTCAGACATGGGGGTGCCTCAGAGGTCTGGCTCATCCATACTGAAAATAAGCATTTCCGACTCCAACGACAACAGCCCTGCTTTTGAGCAGCAGTCTTATGTAATACAACTCTTAGAAAACTCCCCCGTTGGCACTTTGCTCCTTGACCTGAACGCCACAGATCCAGATGAGGGCGCTAATGGGAAAATTGTATATTCCTTCAGCAGTCATGTGTCTCCCAAAATTATAGAGACTTTTAAAATTGACTCAGAAAAAGGACATTTGACTCTTTTCAAGCAAGTGGATTATGAAATCACCAAATCCTATGAGATTGATGTTCAGGCTCAAGATTTGGGCCCAAATTCAATCCCAGCTCACTGCAAAATTATAATCAAGGTTGTGGATGTTAATGACAATAAACCTGAAATCAACATAAACCTCATGTCCCCTGGAAAAGAAGAAATATCTTATATTTTTGAGGGGGATCCCATTGACACATTTGTTGCTTTGGTCAGGGTTCAGGACAAGGATTCTGGGCTGAATGGAGAAATAGTTTGTAAGCTTCACGGACATGGTCACTTTAAACTTCAGAAGACTTATGAAAACAATTATTTAATCTTGACAAATGCCACACTGGATAGAGAAAAGAGATCTGAGTACAGTTTGACTGTAATCGCTGAGGACAAGGGGACACCCAGTCTTTCTTCAGTAAAACATTTTACTGTTCAGATCAATGATATAAATGACAATCCACCCCACTTCCAGAGAAGTCGATATGAATTTGCAATCTCAGAGAATAACTCGCCAGGGGCATATATCACCACCGTTACGGCCACAGATCCTGATCTTGGAGAAAATGGGCAAGTTACATATACCATTTTGGAGAGTTTTATCCTGGGCAGTTCCATAACTACCTATGTCACCATTGACCCATCTAATGGAGCCATCTATGCCCTCAGAATCTTTGATCATGAGGAAGTGAGTCAGATCACTTTCGTGGTTGAAGCAAGAGACGGAGGAAGTCCAAAGCAACTAGTAAGCAATACCACAGTTGTGCTCACCATCATTGATGAAAATGACAACGTCCCTGTGGTTATAGGGCCTGCTCTGCGCAATAATACTGCAGAAATCTCCATACCCAAAGGGGCTGAAAGTGGCTTTCATGTCACAAGAATAAGGGCAATTGACAGAGACTCTGGTGTGAATGCTGAACTCAGCTGCTCCATAATAGCAGGCAACGAGGAGAATATCTTTTTAATCGATCCACGATCATGTGACATCCATACCAACGTAAGCATGGAATCTGTTTCCTACACCGAGTGGGAGCTCTCAGTCATCATCCAGGACAAAGGCAATCCCCAGCTGCATACCAAAGTCCTTCTGAAGTGTACGATCTTTGAATATGCAGAGTCAGTGACAAGTACAGCAATGACCTCAGTCAGCCAGGCATCTTTGGATGTCTCCATGGTTATAATTATTTCCTTAGGAGCAATTTGTGCAGTGTTGTTGGTTATCATGGTGCTGTTTGCAACGAGGTGTAACCGAGAAAAGAAAGACACTAGATCCTACAACTGCAGGGTAGCAGAATCCACTTACCAGCACCACCCAAAAAGGCCATCCAGGCAGATTCACAAAGGGGACATCACATTGGTGCCTACGATGAATGGCACTCTGCCCATCAGATCTCATCACAGATCGTCTCCATCCTCATCCCCCACCTTGGAAAGAGGGCAGATGGGCAGCCGGCAGAGTCACCACAGTCACCAGTCCCTCAACAGTTTGGTGACAATCTCATCCAACCACGTGCCAGAGAATTTCTCACTAGAACTCACCCATGCCACTCCTGCCGTTGAGGTAAGATCGCACTCTGTACCAACTCACTGACACGGTCAGCTGCTAGTGTGCAGAGGTTGTGTATGTGCTAGTTCTTAAGTGTCTCCTTTAAGCAGTAAACAATACTAACAATATCCGAATTAAATGGGATACAAGGTACATCACCTGTATGTAGCAAGTATGCATAGTTTAGCATGCTGTTCTGTTTTTCTTAAAGAATGGGCTTGCATGTATGATGCATAGTATTGAAAAATAAATGTGAATCTCCCAAATGACTATCTAATTAGAATACCCTTCCTTCCCAGATTAAGATACTGGAAGCCACAAATAAAGGGACTTGTTTCATTCTCACAGTTGTGGCTTCTACTCAGAAAAAAAAAAAAAAAAAAAGCCAAAAGATAACAACAACAGCACCAGCAAAAACCCGAGGCCTCCAGAATCCCATCTGAATGCATGTTGTATTTGTTCAACTTTTGAATTTTTTCTGACCTTATTTTAACTGCATGTGCTAGACTGTTGCATCTTACAGTACTTTCCATGTATTTTTATAATGGATCTCTTTAACCTGAACTAAAACATAAAGGAACTCAGACTATTATTTATAAAGGAGTTCTCTTTCAAAAAAAAAAAAAAAAAGCAGTGTATGAGATCATTCAAGCCTCTCCGGGATGTATTCAGTTGTGTGTGGTGCCTGGCTGCATCGTCTGCCACATTCCAGCATGTGTAAATCTTTAAAACAGAGATAACATGTTCAATTAATCAGGATGAAAAGCAGTGAGCTACTGTTTTTCCTTGCTTAAGCTCGTGAGTATTAGGGGGTTTGTTTCCAGAAATCAGTTCTGTGTGTTTGGTTTCCAGCAGGTCTCCCAGCTTCTTTCAATGCTTCACCAGGGGCAGTATCAACCAAGGCCAAGTTTTCGAGGAAACAAATATTCCAGGAGTTATAGGTATGAATTATCCCCCTGTTACCTATTGAGTCTCTAATGGCGTGAATGCTAAAGAGTAAAAACCGTACTTTCCCTGATTTATCTTTCTAGATATGCCCTCCAAGACATGGACAAATTTAGCTTGAAAGACAGTGGCCGTGGAGACAGTGAAGCAGGAGACAGTGATTATGATTTGGGGCGAGATTCACCAATAGACAGGCTGCTGGGTGAAGGATTCAGTGACCTGTTCCTTACAGATGGAAGAATTCCAGCAGGTAAGAGGGTGGTGATAGATGATGAATTCTTACTTTCAGATCTGCTACACCCATGGAGTGCACAGTTTCTCCCATGCTTACACTTTTCTTTGTCCTTTGCACTGAAGCGTCTGTCATCTGTACACTATTAGCATTGAACATGACCTGGAGCCCCTCAGAATTATTTTCTTAAACTTCAGACATGGCAGTTGGTGGAGGAGGGGTAAGCATGAGAGGGGAGCAGGACAAGAAGGAAGGAGTGGGGAGAGGGGGATAGAGAGCCACACTATTTCCTTCCTCTCCCTGCCCCATCCAGTGCTGCCACAGGATACTCTTGAGCAACTCTATGAAATTACTGGGTGGTTGTTGTTATTCAAACGGCCTGTTTTGGTGCTTGGTGGTGAACTGGGCTATAATTTGGAAGACACAAATTTCCTGTGATGGGAACCCACTCACAGAATCAGAGATTAAAATACACTAGGGAATGGTACATTTCAATCACCAAAAATAGGACAAAGAATGCAGCTTTGTAGGTGGGAAGCACAGAATATTTTTGCCACCGTTCATTTCCTACCCGCACGGTAGTTGAAGAGGCACACGCGTTTACAAGGGAAATGTTAAGTCCGTAGCCAGATGGAGGAGACCCTGGGAAGTTAAAAGCCACGTTTTCCGTAGAGACCCCCTCTCTGACTGTGCAGTAGAACCTGTCTGAACCAACTGGGTAAACACTGACTATATCACTGCAGCAACCCCGTTACCAGAGACTGTAATATTCAATCGACTCTTAGGAACACATAAAAACGTCACCCTGGCTACTTACATTCCTAAACTCCACTGAATCTGATCAGCTGAGTGTTAATCAAGTGCCTGCCATTTGATAAATTAAAGAAAGGCAGAGCAAAACTACTTGCCGTCTGAGTTCCATCCAATATCTCTTTTCTAAATATAGAAAAGTAAGAGAGTTTTGGAACGAGTTGTGAGGGGGCTTCAGAGAGCTACAGAAATGCAGGCAAAATCACTGCGTAGAAAGTCCTAGTGGTAGTGGTAGTTGTTGCCACCAAGAGTGACCACCAATGTCCCCGTGCTTACCTGGGGCCCCTGAGGACTTCTGTACCTGCATCCTGTCACCTAAGGCTTCCGCACAGGAATGTGGAGTGGGGTCGTGACAAGAGTAGTGCTCTTTTTTTTTTTTTTTTAATTTGAAAACTGAAGCTTATAAAGGTTAAACAATGTATCCCAAATCAGGCAGTTTGTACATGGTAGAGGTGAGATTTGAACCAATCCCATACTCTTAAATACCAACCTATTAAGAGTAATGAAGCAACAGGTTTTTAAAAAATAAGTTTAGTAATGGATTTGTTCCTATATTCTGAAGTCTAACTGTCCTCTACGAAGTGATTAAATACTGCCTATTTCATTATGCTATTACAGTCATAGATATCGTATCTGTGGCAGGATGAGTGTGTGGAAAGGATTTCTGTTGGCATTAGGGCTACAATGTACATAAGAACCAATATTTGCACAGTGGTGTCTTTGTTTCTTTGTTTTATTCAGAAACTCCCTATTTCAAGGAAAAAAATAAATCTCTGAAAATCCAGTGGGATACATACAGCCTCAGAAAACTTGCTCAAAGAGAATCAGTTTTATTATTTTTACCAATGAAAGGAAAGGGCTGGCTGGCTAAATTTCTATGGTTCCATGATGTTGATGGAACCCTAATTTTGAATATTGGTCCTCAATGTTGAATAATGTGATTTCTCAAATGAAAAGTAGTACAGCAGGCATAACATCAGTATTTCATTATGTAAGTTCTTTTTTTAAAAAAATTAACTATTTATTTGAGAGAGAGAGAGAGAGAGAGACAGAGAGACAGAGTGTGAGTGGGGGAGGGGCAAAGAGAGGGAGACACAGAATCGGAAGCAGTCTCTAGGCCCAATGTGGGGCTCGAACCCACAAACCGTGGGATAATGACCTGAGCCGAAGTCAGAAACTTACCCAACGGACCTCCCCCCCACCAGGCGCCCCCGAAATTATAATATATTGATACAGCTAAAAGGAAAATACCTTTCCCTATTGAGATAACTTTTTTATTTGTGGGCCTAAATGATATCTAAAGTCCTTTTTAATTCTGAAATTGTATAATTATATTAGCTGACCTGTTTTAGAAAAAGGCAGGACTTCTCTTTCATTCTTTCAAAGTTACCAACACCAGACATGTTCATGGCAGGAGAATTATCTAATGCTTGCATTAAAAAATAAAATAAAAATGCATGTTAATAAAGACATTGAGGAAACAATGGGTAGATATACAGTCTAGGTAATAGTGAGTCTTATTTAGTGAATGGCTTTAGGCTCCTTCTAAGTTAACATTTCGTTCAAAGTTAGGAGTTTTGCTTTTATATTATCAACAATGATACCGCTCAATATACAGACAACCCTTTCAAAACATTCCATATTTGCACAGTCATACTTATTCTGGGCATGTGGTGGGAGAGTTATATTGCTGGTGTATGATGTTGTTTCACTGTAGATACATTTCTTTCTTACTATCTACCTGCCTCCATGTGGAGAAAGCATTCAGGTGGCATAGAGCGCCAGGATATTCCCAGTGACTTATAAAATATTTTAAGCTTTCTTCGTGTCTGGCTGGTGTAGAAAGTTACGTGTATACTGAGTATCTGTGCAGAGCTACTTTAATTATGACCATCCTTCTGATGATACTTCACCCATTTTCTGGTTTATTATTCTTTCTGGCAGCTCATGCTTTGTAAACTTATATTCCCAGGAAACAGGCCAAGTAGGAAAAAAAAAAATGTAAGTCCACATCTGAATGCCATTAACAGAAATCAGTGCAGTTTTCAAAAGCATGTGTATTTTTAGGACTTAAGTGTCTTATTCCAACTGGTTTTCTGCATTAAACTGTGATCAAATATAGATTATGTTATGTTGCATTGCCTGCCAACAAGGTCATTTCTGGTCATTCATTCTATTAATTCCCACAGAAATATCCTGCATTCTGAGCAGTAAAATCAGCAAGCATTCTTGCCCGTTAGCTCATGTTTGTCAACATGCTTTCTTCCTTACTCATTCAACTTTGAGCTACAGCGCAAAATCTTGAACTACTTGCAGAATCTCCATTTTTCCAATGTCTTAGCGGCACCAGCGTGATTTATAAAGGCCTTTTGATTGTTTCTTGTGAAACTCCTTTCCCGAGCTGATTCCACTTTTCATTAATCTGTCATTGGTGATTACTTTACTCCGACATTTCTCTTTAATTCCAAGTTCTGTCCATCGTCATGGCTGGTATCCGGGTCCTGGCTATTCTTCCAGGGCCCGTTTACTGGCCCAGCGTACAAGCTGAGGTTCACTCTCTAGCACCTCCTCCCTTTGTCAAATATTTCTTTTATGCAGCTTGAACAACTTTTTCAGAACATTTTAATTTAAAGTTTTTTGGCTTAAAATCAGTTATTGACTTTTGTTGCCCAGCAACACCTAATAAAACTACTTCCCTTGGCATTCCAAGGCCAATAAAATCCACTCCTAACTTATTAACTCTCATTTTGGGCTGTTTCGTATCTTTTGCAATAGTCGGAACCATCTTTCCACGTCAATCCTTTGTTCATGTTGCCTTTCTACCTGGAAAAAAAAAACTGGGTTCTCTTCACTGTGTCTATCTGAATCCTGTTCATCTCTCACAGTTTGTGTCTTAAACTACTTTAGTCTCCGCTTTGCCTCTTTTTTTTCCTTTTCTTGACATGCCTTTTAGCATCATATAGGCTGGCACTTAAACTGGGCATCTGGGGCCTCATTTGTTACACTAGACTCAGAACTAGATCTGAAACCATTTGAGGACAGGGATCTATCGCGGCACTCCACATATGGCAGGCTCTGAATAGATAACTGATTGGTTATTCAGTAACTCATGACTTGATGGAAGTTCGGCACATATTTTTCGTTTCTTCTTCTTACGTCGAGTCCTACCTAAAAAGTATAGTAAGTCACAAAATTGAAAGTCATATAGTGGGAAAGAAGAGTTGTCTGCTCCCTCAAGCCTTCCCCTTCCCAGGGGAAATGTAACCACCTGGCAGGTTTCAAGTAGAGACAGAAAGATTAGCCATATGCACCACTTGCCAATAAGTTCTGACTTACTGGGTGTGGTATGAGACCTCTGTGGCTCTGAATTATATGTACACTGAGAATGTTTTTAAATAGTTGGGTCTCCAGGGAAAAGGTTGAGCATATCACTGAAACAGAAATTATCTATTCTGTGCCACTACCTTCTTATCTCTATTTTTGCCAATATTCTCTCTATTAGCCTGTCTTCTTCAATTTTTCCTATTTTCTGAATTAAAAAAAATTATGTTAATTTATTATTTAATACTCAGGGTTCCATTTATTTGTTGTGAAGTTATAAAATGGCATTCCCTGTTTTAAAAAATTCCTGTAAACAAAATTACCTGTGGACATATACCATCATTTGAATCATCCAGATTGTATTTTTGGTTGCATGTTCATTGTATTCGGGTCTCTAGAAAGTTGATCATACTCGGGATTCTTAGAAGCCTATGTAAATTTTCCATTTTCCCCCACTGTCATTAAATATTAAAAGAAAACAAAGCCAATCAAATAATCAAAAAATTAAGTCCTTCCCACAGGGTCAAAGGCCGGAAAACAAATGAAAGGTATCATCAGACCTGTTTCCGGTCCTTCCAACAGGATGCGTGTAAGACAAGAGAGACGGATCTCCTTTCCATTTTCAGAGACCCGGGGAATTAGGGAAAAAACTTCATTACCACTTTGATAGCTATTTCACTGCTGAGAAAACCTCAGTGCTATTAAGGCATTCCAGTTCCTTTCAACTCCTTTTGGTTTTGTCCACATAAATGATGAACAATAGTAATTATTTCCCAGCAGTAAAAATGCATGCCGTCAGTAAATCTAAACATGCTTTTCTTCTTAAATCATCCATCTTTATTTAAATTTAAATAGGAAATGATATGCTAAAAGAGTGTGCTTTCTTCATGGCAAAATCACACAAGGATTCTGGGTGTTTGCCCTTCCTTTTACCCATAGTTAGTTCTGCTGTTTCTGCATTTTTTCTACTTTCTGTGTATTTCTAGTTTTCCTACCAATCAGACCCTTTTCTCCTTCAGAACACTTGTTCTCGATGTTGTTCCACAGATTATCCCTTCTCTGTTAAGGAATGAGGTCCAGAATTGATGAGGTATAAAACCAAATTATCTCGAAGGTTTAGTGGTGAAGGGGAGGGACTTCCACCCCTTTTAACAAAGTCCTTTATTTCTCTTTTTTTCTGAGAGGAAACATTTACTCTTCGCCTTTCTTTTTCTGCATACTAATCTTTTTTAAAATTTTATTTTACTGCATAATAACACTTAACATGAGATGTACCCTCTTAAAAATGTTTAATTGTAGAATACAGCATTCTTAACTATAGGGACAATGTTGTATAGCAGATCTCTAGAACTTTTTCATTATGGTCAACCAAAACTTTATGCCCACTGTTTGGCAGTTCCCCATTTTCTCACCCCCCTGCACATGCACCTTTTAGCAAACACCATTTCACTCTTGGATTCTATATATTTGTTCATTTTAGACACCTTATATACATGGAATCATGCCATATTTGTCCTATGGCTGGTTTATTTCACTAAGTAGATTGTACTCCAGGTTCATCCATGTTGTCACATATTGCAGAATTTCCTTCTTTTTTTAAGGCTCAGTGATATTCCACTGTATGCAAATACTGTGTTTTCTTTATCCATTCATCTGCTGGTAGGCATTCGGGTTGTCTTCCCACCTTGGCTATTGTGAATAGTGCTGCGGTGAACAAGGGAGTGTTAATAGCTCTTTGAGATCCTGAATTCAATTCTTTTGGATAAGTATCCAGAAGTGGGTCTGCTGGATAATATGATAGTTATCCTTGTAATTTTTTGAAGAACTTCCATATTGTTTTCCATAGTGACTGCACCATTTTGTGTTCTTAGCAATAGTGGACAAGTATTCGAATTTCTCCACATCCTTGCCAACACTTGTTATTATTTTTTTTGTAGTAGTTATCCTGACAGATTTGAAGTGATATCTCATTGTGGTTTGGATTTGCATTTCCCTGATAATTAGAAAATATATAGTGCATTCTTATTCTATGCAGACATTTTACCTGGTGCTAGGGATACAACAATAAACACAAGACACTACTTGCTTCTCCTGATAAGGGCTTTGGCATTGTTCAAGTGTCATCCTTTTTAGCAATAATTTGGGAAGAAGAGAAACCTTGCTTAAATAGCCAGATCTAAAGAGTAAGCTCTGACTAGATAGCTAAGGTTGATTATCAATCCAGTTTCGTTCAAATGTAAGATAATTACTTTGCATTTTCTGCATTGTCACTTGCTCTAAAGCAAAATCATGATGCCGAAGAGACATAATTGTCACTGAAAGAGATAAATGATTTGTGAAGTATGTTTTACGTTTCTGCATCCTTCATCGTTCCTATTATTGTAGTTTAGTTATTGCACTTGTCAATGTAGAAATTTTTCTCTTTATTTTCTGCTTTTCTAATAGCATTTATTATTTGCATTCCTTCATTATTATTATTGTAGTTTAGTTATTGCCTTTGTCAAATTTAGAAATTTTTCTCCTCTTTATTTTCTGCTTTTCTAATATCATCTATTATTTTCTATGAGCATGGCCACTCAAATTCCAATCAGACATTGAAACAACTGGAAGAGCTAACCAATGGATTTTGTATATTCTTCAGTTTTGGTGACTTTTCCATCTATTTGAATTCCAAACCTTTAAAAGAAGACTTCTG
This sequence comes from Prionailurus bengalensis, assembly GCF_016509475.1. Classification (NCBI taxonomy): domain Eukaryota; kingdom Metazoa; phylum Chordata; class Mammalia; order Carnivora; family Felidae; genus Prionailurus; species Prionailurus bengalensis. Next base: position 88,734,037 of record NC_057344.1, read on the forward strand.
AATAGAGTAACTATAGGTGTCCAGTAGTTGAGGACAATTTGCACTGCTATTTTAAGTAACAAATCAATAAATAATCCAAAATACCTTTGAGAGAATTTACTAAGTATAATGACCTGATAGCTTGTTATATTCCCAATGCCTCCATTAAAAGTAAAGTTGGTCAGATAGACCCCAATATCCAGAAGGCTACTCATAGGTATTACTCAGAAATTAATCTGGTGGCATTCTAAAATCACAGATTTCACCGTACAGCTCTGGGGATTTTAGAATTTATGTCCAGCAAATATCCCACCACCCATACCTTTGCTCCTTTTCAGTCATCCGCATGTGTAAGCTATAAATCCATTTCCTCATTACTTGAGTAGCAGAAATAATATTCCTGAGAAGTATGTGAGTCATAATCTTCCTTTTGTTCTTTGATAAACAGGGGGGGGGGGGGTGGGGGGAAGAGGTCCATTTAACTGATACTCAGATTAAAGCCATAACTTTAGTCCATTTAACGTGTAAAGTAACGGGTATCATCACGGTAGTAGTTTAAAACTGTGTCCTATTTTTTTTAAGACTAAACTTGCATGCTTTTCTACCATTTTGAGATATGCTAAGCATGACGATGAATCCCTGTTGTCTTCCTTGGGTGTAGCTATGAGGCTTTGCACGGAGGAGTGCAGGGTCCTGGGACACTCTGACCAGTGCTGGATGCCGCCTCTGCCCTCGCCGTCCTCTGACTATAGGAGTAACATGTTCATCCCGGGGGAAGAATTCCCAGCACAACCCCAGCAGCAGCACCCCCATCAGAGTCTTGAGGACGACGCCCAGCCTGCAGATTCTGGTGAGAAGAAGAAGAGTTTCTCCACCTTTGGGAAGGACTCCCCAAACGAGGAGGACTCCGGGGACACCAGCACGTCCTCTCTGCTCTCGGAAATGAGCAGCGTGTTCCAGCGCCTCCTACCCCCTTCCCTGGACACCTGCTCCGAGTGTCCCGAGGTGGATCGCTCCAACTCTCTGGAACGGCGGAAGGCGCCTTTGCCAGCCAAGACTGCGGGTTACCCGCAAGGCGTGGCAGCCTGGGCTGCTAGTACACATTTTCAGAATCCCGCCAACAACTCGGGGCCCCCACTTGGAACTCACTCCAGTGTGCAGCCTTCTTCCAAGTGGCTGCCGGCCATGGAGGAGATCCCCGAAAACTATGAAGAAGATGATTTTGATAATGTGCTCAACCATCTCAACGACGGGAAACACGAACTCATGGATGCCAGCGAGCTGGTGGCGGAGATTAACAAACTGCTTCAAGACGTTCGCCAGAGCTAGGAGATGCTAGCGAAGCCTTCTTGTTTCCGTGTGTGTGGAAATCGGGGACAGAGAAAACCCTGAGAGAACTGGCATTGCCAAATAGTTGCATTTATCATAAATGTGTCTGTGTATATTGAATATTGAATACTGTATTTTCGTATGTACACGATGCAAGTGTGATTATTTTAATCTGTATTTTAAAAATACATTTGTACCTTATATTTATGTGTAATTTAACAGACAAATTTTATTTTTTTACTCCCATGACAAACATGTCTTTCCTAATCATGTAGAAAGTAGCCACTGTTCCAATATGATATAGTCTTCGACCACAAAGTGTAAAGGCACTGTGTAGATGAGTTCTGTTGGGGGAAGAATTTGCTGTTGCTGTACGAACAACCCCACTGAAGCATTATGCAATTCTTAGTTTCGTTAAGTGATCCAGTTTCTTTTTTCGATACTTTTTAAAAAAATGAAGCATCAATGACAACGTCAAGCCACTTAATTATTATTTTTACTGCTCTCTGCTAGTTCTGATGGTTCAATTTCAGCAAAATTGAGACATGGGGTGAAATTTCATTTCAGGACTATGAAGTGTCTTTCACAGACCATGATGAAAAAAATAGGGCTAGAGTCAATGTTTTCCAACCCCCCCCTCCCCCCCCCCCCCCCCCCCCACTGTTCCAAGGCATCACACTGGCCTATACTCGAGAATATTTCTCCTGAAGTATTAGTGTCTATTTGTAACCAAGGGAAACAATGAATTTCATTCCATCCTTGTAACAGTAGACACGCTCCAAGAAAATGGATTCTGTCCTTTAAATGGGTAATGGTATGTATTCTAACAGCCTAAAGTATTTGTGGACAAAGACCATGGTGTCAGTGTCCCTCCTAGGGTAGTAAATGGAATTGATTTATTCTGAAACTGTTTTGTTTGAATCTTCCCCTGTCCTCTCAAGATACTTGAACATTTTTATGTTTTGCAATGTTTTTGCTATAACTATTCACTTTTAGCTTTTGTCTCCAGTGCATGATCTCATATTTTTGCTTTTATTTTTAGTATAAGAACGTTTTTTAAAATTATGATTTTGTTATTGCAATTCTTTTGTATCTGTTGTGTGATGAAGGACAAATTTTTTAATTATTGTGCTGTTATCTCTCTGTGTGGAATGCCTTGGTAAAGGAGATCGTTATTATGACTGTTCTCATTTATGACCAAGCTTCTGTTAATGTTATTTCTATGAATACACTATCTTGATTGTACTCTCCAGAAAATTTTGCTGTCAATGGAAATAAAAGGAAAATTAAAGTAAAGCTTAAGAACTGTCCATAAATCAGAACCCTGTTCCTACATATACGTTCAAAAGTTTTGCATGAGGCGTGTCCTTCATGAGAAGGTAATTCAGTGTTGAGTTTTGAATGATAAAGAGGGAACATTCAGCTTGGTGAACAAGAGAAATGCAATGGAAAAGGAATGATTTGAGACCTGTGATGGGAATGAAAGTCGTCTACCATTTTCCCAGTAGATTAAAATATTTAAATGCATTTGAAGCATAAAGAAAAAAAGAATAATCAAATAGTAACTACATGAACATTTTTCAAATGAAAAAAAAATTTCTCTGAACATTTTGTATTAAGTTGAATCCAAAAAAAAAAAAAAAATGTACCTTCCAATGTTTCCAAGAGGTGAAAATATTATCCTCCTTGGTTTACTAGCAGGGAATTGAAATACGAAGAAAGTTAAATAGCCTAAAAGAGGCTAAACTCAGATATTTTAAATCTCAAATGGGTACCACATCAAATACATGTATTATGTCTTTGAAAGGCACATTTTCCTTTATAGGAGGGATTGCAGTTATAAGGGAAATTTCAGTTTATTTTTCAGTAGATTACATACACAAATGCTAACCACATTTAAAAACATTCTTTTTTTTTCAAATTCACTTCCTTTCAGTATGTATTATCCTTAAGATTTCCATAACTTCAGTGTTCTTAATTTAAAGCAGCAATAGTCATTTAGGAAGCAGAGGTGGAAATCAATGTTTAAATAATGTGAAGTAAATAAAATGCAATATTATATTAAACACAAAACCTTTGTATATTGTCTGTATAGTAAGCATTCCATGTTTCAGACTCCTTGTTTCTCCAGTCTTCTCCACTTACTATGGCTTTCCAGATCCACAGGCTATTAGTGCAAGATTGTCACTTTTCACTCCTGTTCCCTTTACAGGTAATATAATCTCAGTGAAAGCATGCTTGTCTGGTGCTATCATAACAATTTAACCTCTCAAGTTTGTATTTCCTCCTCTTTGGTACCATGCCTCTCTTCAGACTGAAGCAACCAAAAGCACTTAAACCAAGGAGGTTCTTTTATCCAATCATGAGTGTTTAATCCCTTTGGCCCCATTTGATTCCCTTAAATGTTCTTCAGTGATAATCTTCTATTAGTGGAATCATCTTCCAAAATTCTCTTTCAACACTAAATCTGTTGCTTAATAAATCTTCCTTTTAAACACTTGTTTATAGGATGATTAGAACTGGCTCTCTCCAAATTCTTACAGGTTATTCACATTGTTACTCATTTATCATTTACTTCTTTCTTGGTATGTAGCAGAGGAGACTTATAACTGTATTGGTCATTCAAATTATTTCTCTTCCTGTCACACATGTATCAAATTTGCCACTTACCAGTAGATAAATATTCAGGCAAAAGATGGTTAAGTTATTCTTATTGGAGTGACTGAAGAAGTCTCATTTGTGAGTCAGCTTAGCATCCTTGTTTCTTTCTTTTGGTACCTACTAAAACGTCAGAACATACTCAAAGCTGAGTTTGGGTACTGACACATTACAATTCAAACTGTTGGGAGTCTATTTAAAAATTAGTTGTGTGGGTTAAAAGGTACTGTCTGACATAGTAACTTCCAATCCTACGTGAACTCATAGAACTGGTCCACCACATTCCAGGCAATTTGCCAAACCATCAGAAAGGTTTTGATGTTCCCGTTGGAATTTAATATGTCTTGAATGTATCATCACAGTATCAAAGATTGGGGATGTGCTCAACTCTGAGAGGCAATAGATATTGCTATGTAAAATTAAATTCCAACCATATGAAAGTCTTAAAGATTTATGTTGAGTTTTAAAAAGAATAAAGACAGTATAGGCATTTTTAAAGACCCAGAGTATTAACTTCTTTAATTGCAGTTTAGATTCCTAGAACAAAGCTATCTTATATTTAAGAAGCTGTCTTATATATTGTGAAAATATTAGTTGCCTTACTGATTGTAATCATTTTTAATGTATTAAGATGTCTCTAACTGTGAATGATGGAAACAATTGAATGTGGTTATATAAAGTTTTAATTTGAGAAATTAAGCTATATGAGCCATTCATCTCATTCAGTTTTGTTCCCAGTACAAATAATAAGTCACTTTTTTAAAATAAGTACATGATATCTAAAGTTCTACATTGCAACTGAAACTGCCCAAGTCGAGGTTCAGTGCTCACCTGTGTAAGTGGAGTCACAGTCAAGTATGAACATCCTGTATACACAATCTGTACACGACATGAAGTATATACAATCTGTATACCAGAAATAATAGGGCCTTTAATACACTCCAAACCAAAACAAAAATACTGACTAGGAAGATACTGTATAACAGCTCTGAAAGTGATTGTATATGCTTCTCATTAATTTATATTTTTGTTATATGCTAACCTATAGAACTTGTGGAACTGTTAAAAGAATTTTATGAGGAGCTGGCATTGCAAAATTGCTGCCAAAATTTACATACTTCTTGACTTTTAAAATTGCAATAACATCCGACTGTGGCACTTTAAAATAATAGTTTTCTATTTCCTTTTATGACTTCTGCAAGTTGCTCCTAATTCTTGTTTGCTTTTTCAGATTTTATCTTTTCAATTTATTTATTTTATGGTACTCTTCCTTGATAATTCATCCTACTGTCCGCATTTTATAGCAACCTTCTCCAAATTTTTGCATGTATATAGTTCTTTATATAATCACTTAGATTTTATCATTTTTCCACATATTTTCTTTGTTGTTAATACGATCGGGGTCATATTTTTGAGATATGAAACTAATACCTTTTCATTCTCAATAAACCTCGCTCCTTTGATTCACTGGTTTAATGGAAGGGTAAATGTATGCAATTAAGAACAAAGGGTCATTTCTGTTGTTCTTTTTTAAATTAATGTTTTTGAGTGTCTAGGGAGACATAGCGTAGAAAACAATTTGTTGAGGGAGGAACTTTTTTTTCCTAAAAATAAAACACTTCTCTCTGTATTAAGGATTGGGCTAGGAAAGATAAGCTTGGAATTTTAGTATAAGTCAAAGTTAAGTGCAAGGAAATACATGTTAAAGTAAAAAAGGTCGATTACCACAGAAGAGAAAGATAACTTAGGCAATTGTTAACAGCATAGACTCTAAAGGTGAATAAATTCAGAAGGGTAACATCTCAAATGTTAGTGTCTTCTTTATTCTCACCTCCCATGATCTTTAGAAGAAACTGTAGTACAAAAACACTACTTTTGGAGAAGATGTTTCTCCTCTCCCCGACTTTCCCTGCATAGGCGTACAGACATGGAAAATCTAGTGCCAAGGTGTATGTGCCTCTGGCATAGCATCTCTCCTCCTCACTGCCTGTGGATGGCCTGTAGAAGATGCAAATTTTCTTTCTTGTCCAAATGGGGGAGGGGCTGATAGCATAAACTACTATGTTACAAAGTGATTTTATCTAAATGAAGGAAAGCTTTCTAAAAAGCCCAGGTACATTCTTGTTTTATTAACAGGTACAATCTGTAGCTTAAAATAACTAACCACAAAATATTCTAGACAGAAGAAGCATAGACTTCTTTGGACGTACATCTTTGGGTTAGCCAGTTTTAGGTGCCAAACAATCTACACAACTTCCAGGAAATCTTGTTACATGAGATACAGCATCCAAAAAAATGCAATGAAGAATATTTTGTGAATTCTAACCAGAAAAATATTTTGCCATTCCCTGACTTGTGATTTGAATCTCTTCTGCAAACTCATGCCTGGAGGCTGTCTGTGTGGACTGCATGAACTCCCTCTGCAGAATTTTGTTAATTGCTGAGTGTAGGGTGGCAAATATGCAAGACCACCTGACAACAAGGGTCATTGTAGGAAAAGTCTACAAAGGATCAACCACGACAACTGACTTCGATCTTCACTGCATTTTCTTTCTCTTTTTCCTCTTCACTTTTTCCTTGGATGGCAACTGAGTAGAGGGTCAGCGTATAAATCATTCCTTTAATCAGCAAGTATTCATTGTGTACTTATGATGGATCAGACACTGTGTTAGGGGTTTGAAATATGATCATGAATAAAACAGAGAAAGAGAGAGAGAGAGATGGAAACTGCTGTACATCTATTAGGGTGGCCAAAATCCAGAATATTGACAATACAAACTGCTGGCAGGGATGTGGAGCTACAGGAGCTCTTTATACACCACTGATGAGAATGCAAAATGGTGCAGCCACTTCAGAAGAGAGTTTGGAGATTTGAAAAAAAAAAAAACATATTTGTACCTTATGATCCAGCAATCATGCTTCTTGGTTTTTACCCAAGGGATTTAAAAAACAGGTCCGCACAAAAACCTGCACAAAGATGTTTATAATAGCTTTAGGGGCACCTGGCTGGCTTGGTCAGTTAAACCTCTGACTTCAGAGTCATGAAGATCATGTCATGATCTCGCGGCCCATGAGTTTGCGCCCCTCATCAGGCTCTGTGCTGACAGCTCAGAGCCTGGAGCCTGCTTCAGATTCTGTGTCTCCCTCTCTCTCTCCCCCTCCCCTGCTCATGCTCTCCCTCTCTCTTTCTCAAAAATAAACATTAATTTTTTTTAATGTTAAATGGCTACAGCCGTTTATTTTAAAAAACGGCTTTATTCATAGTGGACAATAGTTAAAAACAACTAAAGTGTCTTTCAGTCAGTGAATGAATAAACATATACCGTGTGCCATCTAGACAGTGGGATATTATTTAGCACTAAAAGAAAGGTGCTATCAAGCCCCAGAAGGACATGGAGGAATCTTAAATGCATATAATTAAGTGAAAGAAGCCAGTCTGGAAAGGCTACAGACTGTATGATTCCAGCTGTAGGACATTCTGGAAATGGCAAAATAATGACGAAAATAAAAAGATCAGTAGTTGTCAGAGATCGGGCGGGGTGGAGAGAGGGATGAACAGGCAGAGCACAGAGAATTTTTAGGGCAGTGAAAATCCTACTCTGCGTGATACCTAATGATGCACATAGGTCATTACACATTTGTCCAGATCCTTAGAATGTAAACCACAGAGAGTGAGCAATAATGTAAACAACAGGCTGTGGGTAATTATGATGTGTCAGTCTGGGTTCATCAACTGAAACAAATATACCACTCTGGTGAAGGATATTGCTAATGGGGGAGGTTTTGCATGTATGAGTTCAAGGTGTGTATGGGAAATCTCTGTTCTTTCCTCTCATTGTTGCTGTCAATCTAAAATTGCTCTAAAATAATCAAGTCTTGAAGAGAGGGAGGGAGAGAGAGAGGGAGATATATGAGGAGCAGAGCTGATACTCCACATCCAGCCAATAAGCAAGAGGGCAGGAAATGACCAGAGGGTCAGCTTTGTTTACCTGTACATCTCTGGTGCCTAAAACAGGGATTGGCCCATTACAGATGCTCCATAAATATGCTCTGAATGCATGGTTGACTGTATGTTTCTTCTGAACCCAGATGCTACCCAGAGAGAAGGACTGAAAAAATATTGCATTAGATTACCCCAAATACTTAAGCATTAAGCCTCAAAGAACTTAGCATCAAATAAAATAAAATCTGGTGTTTCCTGCCAGCAGCAGAAACTGGAAATCAAGAAAAATTGACACCACATATGACTGTCTATGCTTAGTTCGCACTTTTCTTAAGCACCACTTAGACACTTTGGAATATTTTGCCCTTTTCCTTGGGCATTTTTTTTCTAGATCAGGCGGTACAGTCAAAAGCCCAAAGCTGATGTTCCAGAACTACATCTTTCTGGAAGAATGACTTAGAGTAAGGAACATAACAAGTGAACAATTGTTTCTTCATCCTCGTACTACAATGTTAATAATAATAACAACACGGGGTGCCTGGGTGGCACAGTCGGTTAAGCATCCGACTTCTCGCGGTCCGTGAGTTCGAGCCCCGCGTCAGGCTCTGGGCTGATGGCTCGGAGCCTGGAGCCTGTTTCCGATTCTGTGTCTCCCTCTCTCTCTGCCCCTCCCTCGTTCATGCTCTGTCTCTCTCTGTCCCAAAAATAAATAAACGTTGAAAAAAAAAATTAAAAAAAAATAATAATAACAACATTATTCACCTCAACTGAAATGAATAATGAACTTTAGCTGAGAAAAACACACAAGAATTTAAAACAGGAACATCTGGTCAGCTCAGGGGCAGATATGGAGAATTAAATAAGTTTCTTCCCTATTGATAATTTTACTGGATGGATTGAAAGGAAAAATAGGGGCGCCTGGGTGGCGCAGTCGGTTAAGCGTCCGACTTCAGCCAGGTCACGATCTCGCGGTCCGGGAGTTCGAGCCCCGCGTCAGGCTCTGGGCTGATGGCTCAGAGCCTGGAGCCTGTTTCCGATTCTGTGTCTCCCTCTCTCTCTGCCCCTCCCCCGTTCATGCTCTGTCTCTCTCTGTCCCAAAAATAAATAAACGTTGAAAAAAAAAAATTTAAAAAAAAAAAAAAAGGAAAAATAATTTCACGTAAGAAAGAGAAACTATAGTTTACATTGTAACTTTCTGTTGGGGAAAGCTAACAGTTACAAAAGTAAACTCAAAATGAATAACTTCTCAAGAATAACAGTCTTAAGTGAAGTTCATTTGAGGACCAGTCTCATGGAGACTCTACTATCATTAACCCAATATTTCCAGGGTTACTTTGGGAAGGATCTCCTTTCCAGCCAGAAACAAAGGAAATAGGCATGGAGTAGTACAATAAGGAGGTCATTAGGGACCAACCCTGAAAGTGTCACATGTCACTTCCACTGATAGACCCTTGGCTAGAAACAATCAGATGGCCACAGAGTAAGGCTACTAAATGATGCCTGCTATATTTGCTGAGCAGTGAAGTCCCTACCGCACAATCTTTAGGAATCCCTGCACTCTCAAAATGTCACTGCTAGTCTTCATATAATTTTTACTGTAATTTTCAGTTTATTTCTCTAATTCCTGCACTAGAATATTGACACCTTGAGAGAGGGAGTGTAGATGCTTGTTTTTTTTAATTATTTTGTGTTTCCAGAGACTAATATAGTCATCACCTATCAAAGGTCTAAGAATCAGTCTAAGAATCAGTAATATAAAATAATAAAATAAAATAAAATAAAATAGCATTTAAATATCACACAGTAATCCTAGATAGCAAGGGATGGGGCAAGGGCAGGGAGTGTGATGGGGTAGGGTTAGTGGATATAGTTATTATCAGAATCAGCCTCCAAAATGGTTTATTCAGAATAAATAGAAACTATTTCTCAAGTTTTGATAGATATCAAAAAAACGACTTCACAGGTTGTGGGGGTAGGGAGCGGAGTGGGTGGAGATTGCCTACAAAGCAAAGTGAGGGAAATCTTTATAGTAATGAAAATATTCTCTATCTTGAATGGGGGTGGTGGATTACATTTGTCAAAACTCATCTAAATGTATATTTAACATCTGTGCATTTTATTGTTTTCAAATTATGCCTCCAGAAAACTGAAAAAAAATTACAATTAAAAATATGGCTAAGAAGCAAAAATTAAGAAGAATGAATCCAATCCAATCTTCTCTAATTCATTAAGTCAGTTTGGAGAAAGTCTGCAGCTGGAAACTCTATATGGTGTTGCATTGGCAGTGACTCAGTTCCGTGACCTAGCTGCTTGTGTTTTGTTATAACCTAAGGCTTCTTAGGGTAGAGAGGATCTACTTAGAGCTAATCACCTTAATCTCTATCCTATCAGCCATGACAAGAGAACAGTGCTGAAGAAACAATCTTTTTTTTTCCAATATATGAAATTTATTGTCAAACTGGTTTCCATACAACACCTAGTGCTCATCCCAAAAGGTGCCTTCCTCAATACCATCACTCACCCTCCCCTTCCTCCCACCCCCCATCAATCCTCAGTTTAGTCTCAGTTTTTAAGAGTCTTTTATGCTTTGGCTCTCTCTCCCACTCTAACCTCTTTTTTTATTTTTTTTTCCTTCCCCTCCCCCATGGGTTCCTGTTCAGTTTCTCAGGATCCACATAAGAGTGAAACCATATGGTATCTGTCTTTCTCTGTACGGCTTATTTCACTTAGCATCACACTCTCCAGTTCCATCCACGTTGCTACAAAGGGCCATATTTCATTCTTTCTCATTACCACGTAGTACTCCATTGTGTATATAAACCACAATTTCTTTATCCATTCATCAGTTGATGGACATTTAGGCTCTTTCCATCATTTGGCTATTGTTGAGAGTGCTGCTATAAACATAGGGGTACAAGTGCCCCTATTCATCAGTACTCCTGTATCCCTTGGGTAAATTCCTAGCAGTGCTACTGCTGGGTCATAGGGTAGGTCTATTTTTAATTTTTTTGAGGAACCTCCACACTGTTTTCCAGAGCGGCTGCACCAGTTTGCATTCCCACCAACAGTGCAAGAGGGTTCCCATTTCTCCACATCCTCTCCAGCATCTATAGTCTCCTGACTTGTTCATTTTGGCCACTCTGACTGGCGTGAGGTGATATCTGAGTGTGGTTTTGATTTGTATTTCCCTGATGAGGAGCGACGTTGAGCATCTTTTCATGTGCCTGTTGGCCATCTGGATGTCTTCTTTAGAGAAGTGTCTATTCATGTTTTCTGCCCATTTCTTCACTGGATTATTTGTTTTTCGGGTGTGGAGTTTGGTGAGCTCTTTATAGAGTTTGGATACTAGCCCTTTGTCTGATATGTCATTTGCAAAATCTTTTCCCATTCCGTTGGTTGCCTTTTAGTTTTGTTGGTTGTTTCCTTTGCTGTGAAGAAGCTTTTTATCTTCATAAGGTCCCAGTAGTTCATTTTTGCTTTTAATTCCCTTGCCTTTGGGGATGTGTCGAGTAAGAGATTGCTACGGCTGAGGTCAGAGAGGTCTTTTCCTGCTTTCTCCTCTAGGGTTTTGATGGTTTCCTGTCTCACATTCAGGTTCTTTATCCATTTTGAGTTTATTTTTGTGAATGGTGTGAGAAAGTGGTCTAGTTTCATCCTTCTGCATGTTGCTATCCATTTCTCCCAGCACCATTTGTTAAAGAGACTGTCTTTTTTCCATTGGATGTTCTTTCCTGCTTTGTCAAAGATGAGTTGGCCATACGTTTGTGGGTCTAGTTATGGAGTTTCTATTCTATTCCATTGGTCTATGTGTCTGTTTTTGTGCCAATACCATGCTGTCTTGATGATTACAGCTTTATAGTAGAGGCTAAAGTCTGGGATTGTGATGCCTCCTGCTTTGGTCTTCTTCTTCAAAATTACTTTGGCTATTCGGGGCCTTTTGTGGTTCCATATGAATTTTAGGATTGTTTGTTCTAGTTTCAAGAAGAATGCTGGTGCAATTTTGGTTGGGATTGCATTGAATGTGTAGATAGCTTTGGGTAGTATTGACATTTTGACATTATTTATTCTTCCAATCCATGAGCATGGAATGCTTTTCCATTTCTTTATATCTTCTTCAATTACCTTCATAAGCTTTCTATATTTTTCAGCATACAGATCTTGTACATCTTTGGTTAGATTTATTCCTAGGTATTTTATGCTTCTTGATGCAATTGTGAATGGGATCAGTTTCTTGATTTGTCTTTCTGTTGCTTCATTATTAGCGTATAAGAATGCAACTGATTTCTGCACATTGATGTTGTATCCTGCAACGTATAATATTATGTCATCTGCAAAAAGTGAAAGTTTAACTTCATCTTTGCCAATTTTGATGCCTTTGATTTCCTTTTGTTGTCTGATTGCTGATGCTAGCACTTCTAACACTATGTTAAACAACAGCGGTGAGAGTGGACATCCCTGTTGTGTTCCTGATCTCAGGGAAAAAGCTCTCAGTTTTTCCCCATTGAGGATGATATTAGCTGTGGACTTTTCATAAATGGCTTTTATGATCTTTAAGTATGTTCCTTCTATCGCGACTTTCTCAAGGGTTTTTATTAAGAAAGGGTGCTGGATTTTGTCAAAGACCTTTTCTGCATCGATTGACAGGATCATATGGTTCTTCTCTTTTTTTTTTTGTTAATGTGATGTATCACGTTGATTGATTTGTGAATGTTGAACCAGCCCTGCATCCCAGGAATGAATCCCACTTGATCATGGTGAATAATTCTTTTTATATGCCGTTGAATTCGATTTGCTAGTATCTTATTGAGAATTTTTGCATCCATATTCATCAGGGATATTGGCCTGTAGTTCTCTTTTTTTACTGGGTCTCTGTCTGGTTTAGGAATCAAAGTAATACTGGCATCATAGAACGAGTCTGGAAGTTTTCCTTCCTTTTTTATTTTTTGGAATAGCTTGAGAAGGATAGGTATTATCTCTGCTTTAAACGTCTGGTAGAACTCTCCTGGGAAGCCATCTGGTCCTGGACTCTTCTTCGTTGGGAGATTTTTGATGACTGATTCAATTTCTTTGCTGGTTATGGGTCTGTTCAAGCTTTCTATTTCTTCCTGTTTGAGTTTTAGAAGCGTGTGGGTGTTTAGGAATTTGTGCATTTCTTGCAGGTTGTCCAGTTTGTTGGCATATAATTTTTCATAGTATTCCCTGATAATTGCTTGTATCTCTCAGGTTGTAATCATTCCATTTTCATTCATGATTTTATCTATTTGGGTCATCCCCTTTTCTTTTTGAGAAGCCTGGCTAGAGGTTTGTCAATTTTGTTTATTTTTTCAAAAAACCAACTCTTGGTTTCATTGATCTGCTTTACAGTTTTTTAGATTCTATATTGTTTATTTCTGCTCTGATCTTTATTATTTCTCTTCTTCTGCTGGGTTTAGGCTGTGTTGGTGTTCTGCTTCTATTTCCTTTAGGTGTGCTGTTAGATTTTGTATTTGGGATTTTTCTTGTTTCTTGAGATAGGCCTGGATTGCAATGTATTTTCCTCTCAGGACTGCCTTCGCTGCATCCCAAAGCGTTTGGATTGTTGTATTTTCATTTTCATTTGTTTCCATATATTTTTTTAATTTCTTCTCTAATTGCCTGGTTGACCTACTCATTCTTTAGTAGGGTGTTCTTCAACCTCCATGCTTTTGGAGGTTTTCCAGACTTCTTCCTGTGGTTGATTTCAAGCTACATAGCATTGTGGTCTGAAAGTATGCATGGTATGATCTCAATTCTTGTATACTTATGAAGGGCTGTTTTGTGACCCAGTATTGATCTATCTTGGAGAATGCTCCATGTGCACTCGAGAAGAAAGTATATTCTGTTGCTTTGGGATGCAGAGTTCTAAATATATCTGTCACGTCCATCTGATCCAATGTATCATTCAGGGCCCTTGTTTCTTATTGACCGTGTGTCTAGATGATCTATCCATTTCTGTAAGTGGAGTGTTGAAGTCCCCTGCAATTACCACATTCTTATCAATAAGGTTGCTTATGTTTGTGAGTAGTTGTTTTATATATTTGGAGGCTCCTGTATTCGGCGCATAGACATTTATAATTGTTAGCTCTTCCTGATGGATAGACCCTGTAACTATTATATAATGTCCTTCTTCATCTCTTGTTACAGCCTTTAATTTAAAGTCTAGTTTGTCTGATATAGGTATGGCTACTCCAGCTTTCTTTGACTTCCAGTAGCATGATAAATAGTTTTCCATCCCCTCACTCTCAATCTGAAGGTGTCCTCAGGTCTAAAATGAGTCTCTTGTAGACAGCAAATAGATGGGTCTTGTTTTTTTATCCATTCTGATACCCTATGTCTTTTGGTTGGAGTATTTAGTCCATTTACATTCAGTGTTATTATAGAAAGAAATGGGTTTAGAGTCATTGTGATGTCCATAGGTTTCATGCTTGTAGCAATGTCTCTGGTACTTTGTCTCAATCGATCCCCCTTAGGATCGCTTGTAGGGCTGGTTTAGTGGTGAGGAATTCCTTCAGTTTTTGTTTGTTTGGGAAGACCTTTATCTCTCCTTCTATTCTAAATGACAGACTTGCTGGATAAAGGATTCTCGGCTGCATATATTTTCTGTTCATCACATTGAAGATCTCCTGCCATTCCTTTCTGGCCTGCCAAGTTTCAGTAGAGAGATCTGTCACGAGTCTTATTGGTCTCCCTTTGTATGTTAGAGCACGTTTATCCCTAGCTGCTTTCAGAATTTTCTCTTTATCCTTGTATTTTGCCAGTTTCACTATGATATGTCGTGCACAAGATCGATTCAAGTTACATCTGAAGGGAGTTCTCTGTGCCTCTTGTATTTCAATGCCTTTTTCCTTCCCCAGATCAGGGAAGTTCTCAGCTATTATTTCTTCAAGTACACCTTCAGCACCTTTCCCTCTCTCTTCCTCCTCTGGAAGAATTATGCATAGATTATTTCTCTTTAGTGCATCACTTAGTTCTCTAATTTTCCCCTCATACTCCTGGATTTTTTTATCTTTCTTTTTCTTGGCTTCCTCTTTTTCCATAATTTTATCTTCTAGTTCACCTATTCTCTTCTCTGCCTCTTCAATCCAATCCATGGTGGTCTCCATTTTGTTTTGCAGTTCATTTATAGCATTTTTTAGCTCCTCCTGACTGTTCCTTAGTCCCTTCATCTCTGTAGCAAGAGATTCTCTGCTGTCCTCTATACTGTTTTCAAGCCCAGTGATTAATTTTATGATTATTATTCTAAATTCACTTTCTGTTATATTGTTTAAATTTTTTTTGATCAGTTCGTTAGCTGTTGTTATTTCCTGGACGTTTTTCTGAGGGGAATTCTTCCGTTTCGTCATTTTGGATAGTCCCTGGAGTGGTGCGGGACTTCGGGGCACTTCCCCTGTGCTGTGGTGTATAACTGGAGTTGGTGGGCAGCCGCAGTCAGACCTGATGTCTGCCCCCAGCCCACCGCTGGGGCCACAGTCAGACTGGTGTGTGCCTTCTCTTCCCCTCTCCTAGGGGCGGGATTCACTGTGGGGTGGCATGGCCCATGCGGGCTACTTGCACATTGCCAGGGTTGTGGTGCTGTTGATCTGGCGTATTAGCTGGGGTGGATCGGCAAGGTGCACAGGGGCGGGAGGGGCAGGCTTAGCTTGCTTCTCCTTAGGTGATCCACTTCAGGAGGGGCCCTGTGGCAGTGGGAGGGAGTCAGACCCGCTGCCAGAGGGGTGGTTCTGCAGAAGCACAGAGTTGGGTGTTTGCGTGGTGCAAGCAAGTTCCCTGGCAGGCACCGGTTCTCTCTGGGATTTTGGCTGGGGGATGGGCGAGGGAGATGGCGCTGGCGATCGCCTTTGTTCCCTCCCAAACTGAGCTAGGTCGTTCTGGGGCTCAGCAACTCTCCCTCCCTTTGTCCTCCAGCCTTCCCGCTTTCTGAGCAGAGCTGTTAACTTATGACCTCCCAGATGCTAAGTCGCGCTTGGTGTGGGAACACACTCCGTCCTGCCCCTCTGCTTTTGCCAGCCAGACTCTGGGGCTCTGCTTGGCCGGCAGGCTGCCCCTCCGCCCCGGCTCCCTCCCGCCAGTCCGTGGAGCGTGCACCGCCTCATCGCCCTTCCTACCCTCTTCCGTGGGCCTCTCGTCTGCACTTGGCTCCGGAGACTCCGTTCTGCTAGTCTTCTGGTGGTTTTCTGGGTTAGTTAGGCAGGTGTAGGTGGAATCTAAGTGATCAGCAGGACGCGCGGTGAGCCCAGTGTCCTCCTATGCTGCCATCTTCCCAGGGTCGAGCCTGAAGATACAGTGATTAACACTGAACATCAAACTTCATCTCAGGGCCCCTCCCATATTTAGGAAAAAACTTCATAATTTTGTTTTGTTTTGAGTGAAACCCAAATTGTCACATAAGGAGAAATCTATGTGCATCACGAAGGTAGCATATTGAGGAAAAGGAGGTATATTCTCCCCCAAAGTATATTGCGTATATGTGTGTATAATGCAATATGCACAAGTTATTTAACAATAGAATTCTTACCA
The DNA here is from genome assembly GCF_016509475.1 of Prionailurus bengalensis. NCBI lineage: Eukaryota > Metazoa > Chordata > Mammalia > Carnivora > Felidae > Prionailurus > Prionailurus bengalensis. The sequence goes on from NC_057344.1 coordinate 88,750,481, forward strand.
AGTTCTCTGAAAGTACATTTGGAACATTTCGTGTCAGCAATAATATAAGAGAAACCTGAGACTTACCCAGAACTATCACATGAAGATTGTGAGCAGCAAGAAACAAAATTGTTGCTCTGAAATTGTAACAATGAAACAGCCAGAAAAACTGTCAGAATGAGCAGTAGACCCAGCCTGTCAGTTGAGAGCTTACACCATGCATAAGGCATCCAACCAGCCCACATCATATTCAGGGATACACATGAAATTAATGATGATGCCACTCACCACAGAAGAGTATTTGCAGAATCCTTCCTCTCCTATTGAGCAAGTCACTGTTAAAGGGTTGTGATTCTCAGCATTAGCTCTTTTATGACAACAAACAAGCAAATAACAAATGGCAAGACAAAACGAAAGCACATCTCTTCCATATTCCTCATTTTTATTATAATGCATGCATTCTGATAAAAAGCAAAGACATGCCATACATTAAACTAATGTCTGGGATGAAGGAATGTATACTGTGACAGATTTACAGAGCGTCCGGCCTTCCATAGAAAGAATCTCTCAACTACATAATTTCTTTTAATGTGGAGGAATGCTTTCTGCTCATTTAGCGTAACAAGTCTCGCTGATATTTCACTCTCTGAATCTCAGTGAAAATATCCAAATTCACTAATTGCACATATTTCTGACGGTGGTTTTGAGTATAACTCAGAATAATCCAGTTTAGTCCATGATAGAACAACTTTTCTTAAATTAATTTTTATTCTGAGTGCTTTTCAATTTTCCTTTTCTGCTGACATGCCTTCAGAAAGTTAACCACTGTTCAGGATGTCATATCCTGAATATCAACCCCTTCTACGAAAAGAAAATTTGATGTAATCACATCTCTCCTTGACTCTTCACACTTTCCTCATTTTATTTGGTTCTAGTTCAGGCAAAAAGCTACTGCTGATCAATATTCTCCTTCAATTTGTATAATATATATTTTTTTCTCAAGCTCTCAACTGTGGTTTTCATTTAAACAATCTTTTGACTAAAAACTCATAGAAAATGAATCATATGGTGAGCAATTGATTAGTTTCAGAATAAAAAATACAATAACATAAAAATATCAATGCTTGTAGTGGTTAACAGTATAGAAATTGCCTTTCTATTCAGTATCATGCTGTTTTAATTATTGTGAATTTAAAGTGATACAGCTAGAGCAACATAATCTCTCTTTCTTTCTCTTTCTATTTTTAGGACATTTATTCCTATTTTAACTTTGGAATCAATTTGTCTCGTTTCTAAAAATATGCTGTTGGTATTCTTACTAGGAGAGCATTAAATTCATAGATTAATTTCAGGAGAACTGATGTTTTGGGGATGTCATATATTCTTTTCTAAGAATGTGTCTTTCCTTGTGCTAAAGCCTTCGTTTGTGTTTCTGGGTGGCATGGATGGTTTTCTTCAAACAAAATTTTAAAAAAAATTTTTTTAATGTTTATTTATTTTTGAGAGAGAGAGAGAGAGAGAGAGAGAGAGCGCCAGTGGGGGACGGACAGAGAGAGAGAGGGAGACACAGAATCCAAAGCAAGCTCCAGGCTCTGAGCTGTCGGCACAGGGCCCGACACAGGGCTTGAACACACAAGCTGTGAGATCATGACCTGAGCCAAAGTTGGACACTCAACCGACTGAGCCACTCAGGCGCCCCGTTCAAACAAGATTTTATATATTTCTTTTATGTTTCACATTTTATCTTTTGGTGTTTTACTCTTATACCTAGTTATTGTCCATGAGAAACCCATTTATTCCTATGTATCATTTTTTTTTTACTGAGCCCTGTAACTGCTTTGCCTTATTATTTGTAATAATATAAGACAATTATTAAATATATTAGTGTTCCAATTGATCCTTTTACATTTTCCAAGGAAAAAATATATTATTCTCAAGTAATTATAATTTGAAACTCTCCTTCCAATTTTGTTTCTAAATTCATCTCCCCAATGCATTCTTCAATATCATTGGCTAATACCTCCAGAAAATATTATAATCAAAATATCGATAACAAGTTTTGTTGCTTTATTATTGATTTTAAAGAGAATATTTCTAACGTTTCCTCAATTAGCATATATATTGCTATTTTTGCACATACATATAACAGCATCATAAAGGAATTACCCTATATTATTGTGACTTTTAAAATCAATAATAAATGTTGGATTTTACTAAAAAATTTTTACATCTATGAGATTCATATGACTCTTTTGACTTAATAAATATGTTGATTTATATTTATAGCTCTCCTAATATTTAATCACAAGAACATTCCAGGAAAAAACTGAATTTGCTTTACTATTTAAGAAACAAACAGATGAATTTTGCTCCTTATTTTTAAAATGTTTTTATTGTAATATGTTTGAATGTACTGTGGTTTTCTTTTGTGTATCGTTAATGAGATTTTGGTATCAATGTGATGCACACATTCTAAAAGAAATTTTCTTTTTTTTTCCCTATGTTCAGAACAATTGAAGTTTACCTGCAATTATTTATTACTTGAGGTTTCGAGGAATTGCCTTGTGAAACCATCTGGGTAATGGCGATTAGGCAACTGCATTTCTTGAATGGTAAATCATGTAAGTTTTTGTCCAGAGCTGCTTTCTCTGGTCAGTTTTGCTAGGTTATATTTCCCAAGAAAAGCATTCATTTCATTCATGTTGTTGAACAAATGTGAAGAGATTTGAGAATATTAGTTTTTTAGAATTCTACTAATTTCTACAATGTCTGTTGTTATCTCTTTATTGTCATTGATAAGTAAGGTTAGAAAACTGCCCTTTTTATTCTTGTTATCAATTTTATTCACGAGAAAGAGCAATAAGCTATAATACTGGTTCTAACATTTAACTGCTTAAAATAATTAATTTTTGCTTTTATTTTTATTATTCACTTCTTTAAAAAAAAATTTTTTTTTTGACGTTTATTTTTACCGAGAGACAGAACACGAGGAGGAGAGGGGCAGAGAGAGAGGGAGACATAGAACCAGAAGCAGACTCCAGGCTTGGAGCTGTCAGCACAGAGCCTGATGCAGGGCTCGATCCCACCAGCAGTGAGATCATGACCTGAGGGGAAGTGGGACACTCAACCGACTATGCCACCCAGGTGCCACTTTGTTATTCACTTCTTTCCTTACCATTGTTTTGTCTTTTTTCAAACATTCCAAATTGATTGTATGCTACTTTTGATATTATATGTTTCCTCTGTGCACTATTTTACCTATGTCTTTCATAGGTTTATAAATATTTATTTTAGAGGCCCTTGAGTGGTTCTGTCGGTTAAACATCCAACTTCAGCTCAGGTCATGATCTCACAGTTCCTGAGTTTGAGCCCCACCAGGAGCTCTGTGCTGATAGCTGGGAGCCTGGAGCCTGCTTCAGATTCTGTGTCTCCCTCTCTCTCCTCCCCTCCCCCGCTCACCCTCTGTCTCTTGCTCTCTGTCTCTCTCTCTAAAATAAATAAAGGTTAAAAAAAATTAGAAATAGCGTATTTTAATTGACAGAATTTTCTAAATCATTTCCTTTTTAAAAAAATTTTTAATGTTTATTGATTTTTGAAACAGAGAGACAGAGCACCAGTGGGAGAGGAGCAGAGAGGAAGACACAGAACTGGAAGCAGGCTCCGGGCTCTAAGTGGTCAGCACAGAGCCTGATGCAGGGCTCAAATTCACAAACTGTGAGATCATGACCAGAGCTGGAGTCAGGTGCTTAACCGAGTGAGCCACCCAGGTGCCCCTACATCATTTCCAATTTTAGTTTGATTCCCCATTTTATATTAGAAATGTGTAAGAAAAATTTTCTGGTAGAAAGAGCATTCCTCCATTCTTGCTGTTATTTCCGATTTTATAGCATTGTGGTTATGTTATTCTTACTCTTTGGAATTTATTAAGGGGGCCAATAAATGATAAACTTGTGAACATTATTTAAGAATTTGGAAAGAATATGTATTCTCATCTTTTGGAAATATGCACACATGCACAGACATATTTACACATAATTTAGTAAAGATATAATAATGTTTCTAATACGGAGATATGACTCTTAAGGTTTACTACTACTGAGGCACCTGGGTGGCTCAGTAGGTTAAACATCCTACTTCAGCCCGTGATCTCAGGGTTCATGGGCTCCAACTCCATATTAAGTTCGTGTTGACAGCATGGAGCCTGTTTGGGATTCTCTCTCTTTCCCTCTCCTACTCACTCTCTCACTCTTTCTCTCTCTCTCTCTCTCTCAAAAAAAAAAAAAAAGGTTTACAACTACTATGTATTTCTATCTCTTTCTTATTGTCTTTCTCTGTAAAATTTGTTCCATTAGTGTTGAATCTATGTTTTTTGTTGTTGGTTGTGGTTTTTGTTTGGTTTTGGCTTTGGTTTTGGTGCATAGGTAATTGGCTAGTATGCCTTTACCTATTCATTAATTTTTAGTCAATATAAATGTTGTTGTGTGAAGAATGTTTATTACAGCATATTGTGCTTTGTAGGCCAACATAAAAATGTTATTCTTTTTTTTAAGCTTATTTATTTATTTTGAGAGAGACAGAGAGAGAGAATCCCAAACAGCCTCCACACTGTCAGCACAGAGCCTGATATGGGGCTTGAACTCACGAACTGTGAGATCATGACCAGAGCCAAAACCCAGAGTCTGATGCTCAACTGATGAGCCATCCAGGAGCCCCTAAAAATATTACTCTTTTAATAAGTGTAGCCTTCCTTTTGTGATTTTGATATTAATGAATTCCACTTTTTTTTTCTTATTGCTTTGTGTTGTTGTTTTTTTTTAAATTAATCTCCTTTTTAGAAAATGTCTATTAGGGGCACCTGGGTGGCGCAGTCGGTTAAGCGTCCGACTTCAGCCAGGTCACGATCTCGCTGTCCGGGAGTTCGAGCCCTGCGTCGGGCTCTGGGCTGATGGCTCAGAGCCTGGAGCCTGTTTCCGATTCTGTGTCTCCCTCTCTCTCTCCCCCTCCCCTGTTCATGCTCTGTCTCTCTCTGTCCCAAAAATAAATAAAATGTTGAAAGAAAATGTCTATTAACTTCTTACTATGGGCAATGACACTCAACATTTCTATTGCATTTACTCTTTTTATTCCATGTCTTTTCCTATCGTGTTATTGATCTTTATACCTTAAAATACACACGCAACTTTATACCATTAAATGGTTTCATTTAACTTGCATTTATGAAACATGAAACATTCATGCTATTCACCATAGTTCTCATTGTTTTCCTTCTACTATAATTTTAGCCATCCCATTCCTACATTTTCAGGGCATGTAATGTTTTCATTATATGTATAATCATATTCTCTGCAATTCCTTTTATTCTAGTTGTTCGGGTAAATTAATTTATTGCCCATTGTTAGCTCTTTTGCCATAGTGCACTTGATGCTTAAATAAATTGACATAGAATATTTACATTATCCATTCCTACTCTGAAAGCTGTGTCCACACTGCTCTGATTCCAGTGTTAGATGATGCAGCAAGGAATCAGAGCCCAGAATAACTCTGTTTCCCTTCTAGCTGACTTGATCCTTTTTGCTTGGATCCCTAGAAGGTTTGTTTTTTCTGTTTATTCAATGTTCAGGAAAATTTTTAGGATTTATATCATGATTGTTCTGTGCCAGTTTCTCTTGTGATAACTGTGTTTTCTTAGTCTATATATTCACATCTTTGATTTTTGGAAAGTTTATATTATTTTTATTTTATTTTGGAAGGTTTTGCTTTATTTTATCTTACAATAGTTTTACTGCTTCCTTGTCGAATAATTATTTCATATTCTTTTCGGACACCAATTTTGAAAATGAAATACCATTTGCCTTTCTTTCTTATCATTCATTGTTGTCTATTTTTTTAAAACTTTTGTCTTAATTGTATCATTCATCTACATTTTTTTGTTACAGTCCTGTCCTCCACGTCAGTTATTGTGTTTTCAGCAGTGTCTGATTCATTAGTTGCTACATCCAATGAGGATTCATTTCCTTGATGGTTTTGTATGCTTGTGGATCTACGTTCCTAGGTTTCCTTACTGTACTTTCCCTGTTCACATTTTATTTCCTTCTGAATTCTCACCATAAGTCCTTGAACTTTCTGGACTATACTTTCTGGTTTTCTTTTTTATGAGTTTATTTAAGTTTGAGATAGCTTCTTTGCAAATATGGCTTGTCTGTGGCTCTTTTTTTCAGGCCTGTCTTGCTTGAATCCCAAGGTCTTATGCCCAGAGCAGTTCCTCTAAGGTTTAGCTGTTGAACCAAGTTTCTAAACTACTGTTTGATTGGTAAGTTGTTTACAGAGCAGGCCACTCTTTGGAGAACATGCTTTGGTTCTTTTCCTGAATTCTAAAATTGAGGTAATCTGTATTGGTTTCTTGAGGCTGCCATGACAAATTTCCACAAACCGGTTGATTTAAAGCAACCAAAATGTATTATCTCACAGCACTGTGGGTGGGAAGTGTGAAATCAAGGTATCAGCAGGGCCATTCTTCCTCTTATAGCCTTTGAGGAGAACCTTTTTTGCCTCTTCCAGCTCCAGTGGGTCCTAAGAAGGGAGGGAACTTCTCCTTCTTGTCTTTTCCCCTTCATTGGATTTATATCTCATCTTGAGATCCTTAATGTAATTACATCTTCAAAGATTTTTCCAAATAAGGTCAAATTCACGAGTTCTGAGTGAACATATTCAATCAACCATAGAATCTTAGTGTATTTCTATCTACCTTTCTGACTTTTGCAAAAGTGGTCATTCTCTCTTCATAATTTATGGTTTGAGGTTATAAATATCCCTATGTTTTATCAGAACATGAGTTTTATTTTTATTACTTTTTTCAAGTTTTACTGAGATACAATTGACATGTAACAATATATAAGTTTAAAGTATATGAGGTGTTGATTTGCTTTAAGTATATATTGCAAAATGATTACCACCATAACAAAAACTAACACCTCCATTCCATTATATAATTACCATTTCTTTTTTGAGGTGTGAACACTTACGATTTATTCTCAGCAACATTCAGGTATACATTATAGTATGGTTATCTATCATCACTACTCTGTACATTAGACCACCAATTAAAATAATTATTGATAGGTAGGGGTTTATTAATATCATATTTTTATTGTTTTCCAGCTGTTCTATAGTTCCTTTGTTCTTTTTTTTTCTTTTCTTGCTATCTTTCTTTGTGATTTGATGATTTTCCATAATGAAATGCTTAGACTTTTTTTTTTATCTTTTGTGTATCTACTGTAGATTTTGTGTGTGTGCAAGTATGTGGTTACCATGAAGCTTACATAAAACATCTTATAGAAATACAGTTTACTTGAAGCTGATAGCAACCTGAATTTATTGCATATAAAAGCTGTACCCTTTTATTCCCTCCCCTCCACATTTTGTGCTTTTGGTATCACAATTTGCCTCCTTTTATATTGTATATCCATTAACATTACTGTATCTATAGCTATATCTAATACGTTTGTCCTTTAACCTTTATATTAGAGTTAGCTGATTAACACACAGTATTGGGATAGTCTGATTTTGATACATACTTATCTCTACCATATATTTTCATGTTACTACTTAGCCTCCTTTCATTTCACCTTGAAGAACTAACTCCTTTCAGCATTTCTTGTAAGGCCTGTGCAGTGGTGATGAACACCCTCAGTTTTTGTTTCTCTGGGAAAATCTTTATCTCTTCATTTCTGAAGGACAAATCCGCCAGGGGAAGTATTCACGCCTGGCAGTTATTTTCTTTCAGCACTTTAAATACATCAACCTAGGCTTTCCTGATCAGCAAGATTTTTGCTGAAAAAAACTAACGACAGCCTTATAGGGGTTCCCTTAGAAATGACCAACTTCTTTTATCTTTCTGCTCTCAAGATTTTCATTTCATCTTTGATATTGTACAGTTTTAGCATTATATGTCTTGAGGGAAATCTCTTTGCACTGAATCTGCTTGGGGGACACAGGACCTTCATGAACTTGGCTGCAAGTGCCATGGATGTACTCAGCGCTGCCTCAGGTTCAAGGTTAGGAGCCAGAGCGGACAGCGGTGGTGGCTGGGGCTGATGGAACTACACCCTCTGTTGTGCGGACTGGCTGCAGATGCCAGTGTGGTGGTGGCCAGGCCGCTGCAGGCACAACAGCAGCGGTAAGGGCTGGGGGCCCGCAGCAGGGACAGGGACCAGCTGGGGTATGAGAGCAACTGTGGGAGCCCTAGAGGTCAGCGTGAATTTGCATGACTACAGGAGCTGGCTACAGGTGCAGATATGGTAGTGGAGGCCAGGAATAGGAGTCAGGCAAGCAGCGTGCACGTGTGTAGCCGCAGGGGCTAGCTGCGGGTGCATGTGCTGGTGCAGCCTAGTGACAGGAATTGGGAACAATCTCCAAGTGCCAGGCAACCGTGTGGGCTTAGGTTGTTGACACGTGCTTCTACAGCAGCGGGTATTAGCCATGGGTGTGCACATGGCCATGGGGGCCAGTGACAGGAGGCAGGGCCAGATCCATCCCCACAGCAGCTACAGGGGCCTTGGCCATAGAGATGCAATCACGCAAGTGTAAGTGCTAGCCATGGGCACACGCGGGGCAAAGGGGGTCAGTTGTTAGGGGCTCGGGCTGGCGTCCTGCATACTCAGTCACAGAGGCTGGGGCTGGCTGCTGGTGCTTCCAGACTCCAGTGTGAGGGCGGCAGAGGGAACGGGAAGGGACAAAGGCGGGGGGTGTTTGCAAACAAAAGAAACAAACAAAAGAAAACTTCTTTTGCAAAAGAAAACTTTCTTTTGCAAACAAAAGAAAACTTCTGGGGCAAAAATCTCAGTGGTGAAATCTGCAGGGGTCTGGGGTCTGGCCTCGGTAACCACTGTTTCCTCAGTGGCGAAAGCTGCTGGGGTCCTCTATGGAGCAGTCTGCTATGGTCCACAGCAAGATCCTCAGTGATGAAAGGGGAGGGGGGGTGTGCAGCATTGGCAAAGGGGGTTGATATCCTCCGCAGGGTAGGCTGTCGGGGTCTCCTGCTGAGCAGGCCAGTGGGAACCACTGTGGCTCCTGCTCCTGGACTGATACGGGTAGTCCCTGCCCTTCTTCCTTGTTCCTAGCTGTGAGGGCTCAGCTTTGCCTTCTTCTGGGTGGGGTGAAAATGAACCGGGATTGAGTGCAGTGCCCTGAAAGTTTGGGAAAGCTGATTGCTCACCAGATTCTCCTACTCCCAGCCAGGGGAAGTCTCTGGTGCCAGAACTCTTTCCATCTTGCTTCTGAGCAGTGCCGGCTTAGGGGATGGGATAATGCAGACACCTTGAAACTGTTCTTCTGGACTTTTTGCCCCAGCTCTTCTTGGGTTTTTTGCTCTGCTGTGTTGCCGAAGCTTCTGAAATGGACTCCTGAGCTCTCTCATAGCTGTTTTCATTTGTGGATCGTTGTCTAATTGTTCTCTGTGGGACAGTGGAGGCTAGGGTCTCCTACCCCACCATCTTGGTGACACTACTATTTTGCCCATTGCTTTTTGTTGCTTTTGAAGTGATAGAAAAGGGAGAGAGACTTCTGTCGCTTAGCCACTGTTTTAAAAATCCTAGTCTTTTTTTTTAAACATGTAGCTCAACTTTACAGAGGTAATATCAATCAGATAGACATACTTTAACTTTCTGCATGCAAATCTATCTCTAGCTGCAACCATCATCTTTATTCCCTTTATATTAAGAATGAGTAAATGTAAATAGACGGGTCACCACCACGTTTCTACAACATTCCCTTCCCAGGAATAATGCCAAATTTTTCCCCTGGTATTTTCAGACCCTTAATTTTCGTCTCCACATGTCAAAATGTACATTAATAGTATATTCTTTTGTGTGTTTTATCTTATTTTTTTTCGATGTTTCTTTATTTTTGACAGAGAGAAAAAGAGAGAGAGACAGAGTGTGAGTTGGGGAGGAGCAAAAAGAGAAGGAGACACAGAATCCGAAATAGGCTCCAGGCTCTGAGCTGTCAGCACAGAGCCTGACTCAGGGATCGAACCCACGAACCGCGTGATCATGACCTGAGCTGTCGTTGGACGCTTAACCAACTGAGCCACCCAGGTACCGCTGTGTATTTTATCTTAACCTCCTCTGGAGCACAGGAACTACTCCAGTTACCACACTTTCTCCCCCCTATATTCTGTAACGAAATTTCTTAAATACACTTTTCCAGCTCACTAATCACAGTTTCTAACTCATAGTTCTAGATAGACTTCTGCCTTCCATTCCCAGTTTTTCATCAAATAGCCCCTACCTAAGCTATGAATAGCCTCCAACCTCATAAATCCAGGGGATGCTTTTTGATCCTCCTTTTATATGACCTTATACTGCATTTGGCATTGTCTACATACCATCTCTCTTTAAATCTTATTATTCCTTTGGTTTTTATGTTAATTATATATTATATGTAACAACTTGCATCAGAACTTAGTGACTTAGAGCTACAAACATTTATCACCTCACAGTTTCTGTGGGTGAGGAATTTGGGAGTGGCACAGGTGGTCATTCTGGCTTAGCATCATTCACAAAGTTGCAGTTAGGATGTTAACAAGGGTTGCAGTCATCTGAAAGCCTAATTAGGGCTAGATGATTTGCCTCCAAGATGGCTTACTTGCATGGTTATTGGATGGAGGCCACAATTCCTTACTCTGTGGACATCTTCTTATAATATGGCAGCGGGCTGCCTTCAGAGTGAGTGGCCCAGGAAAGTGCCTTTTATGATCTAGCTTTTCAAATCACACCGTGTAACTTGAGCTTTATTCTCGTTTTTAGAAGTAAACTATTAATTCCAGCCACACTGAAAGAGGAGGGGAATTAGGTTCTACCTCTTGAATCAAAGAATTTTTGGAATTATTTTAAGATCACTTCAGTCATCTCATCATAAGGTTCTAAGAACTCTTAACGGATTCTCTGGGTGCTCCTTTTCCGCATGTACATTTTTCTCACTTCTTCTTTTCTACGCACTAATGGAGGTTGATGTACCTCAGTGATGTTGCTCCAGGTTCTCTTTGACTGTCCGTTCCACAGAATCCATCCAGGTATCACGATATGTAGATATCTAAATGGAAGAAAATGCAAATTATCACTGTGGTTTAGATGTGTCTACCTAAAATGAGAAATCTAGCCAAATAGTATTGCCATAGTAACACTCGTCCTGGGCATCAGATTGGAATGGACAGGGAGACTTGGAGGAATACAATCTGTCTTTGATTTAACAAAAAGACACATATAGGTATAAGCTTCCTCCCACCATTCATTTCCTTTGTTTGTTTGTTTGTTTGTTGTCACAGTATTTATTCTAATTAGAAATCTCAAAGCATTATAAGAGATGACTAGGTTTTCTTTCTAATTTCTTTTGTCCGTTTTTCAAAATGAGACATGGACTAGAACAGTTTGAAAAGCACACACTTAAAGAATGTTGCTTGCTAAGGCTAATTGCTTTTTGAGAATACTACACATTATGTAAGCAGCAATATTTGGAAGGAAATAATAACAAAATATTATGCATATCCCTATTTTTTGCCTGAAGAAAATGGGTAGACCTTAATGAATTTACCCTTTAGAATGGGCCAGGAAATGTCTGAAGAATACAAATTGTCTAACGGTAGAGAAAAGGGTAGTTAGCAATTATTGTTAAAACCTTTGCCTCCCTGCTCTCATACTTTAATGCTAAGGCATCTGGGAAATTTAACCTTTTCCCCTCAGGCAATATTTTGTCTTGATATCCTAGATCCCTGAAACTTTGTGAAAAGATCACTATCCATTTATCTCTTTTTGATGCATTTTCAAAGGACACAAGCCTCAAATTTATACTCCAAACCAGCCCTGGGTCATCGATTCTCTGGGTTTTGCACTTCTAAGCTGCTACACTTCATCACTCAAACCAAAGCTTCTGCATTACTTACCCGAATATTTCTTTGTTTTCTAAGTGGGTTTATTTATTTATTTATTTTTCTGGCACATACCAAGGCAAACATGTTGACTTTGTGCACTGATGGTTATTTTTTACTTTCTCCAGTTGAAAGAAATAGTCTAGATATATGCCAAAATAACTCTAGAAAAAAAAAAACCCACAAGCTTTCCTTTAGTCGGCTTAGTAATATATGTTTAATGCATTTTCTTTCCATCTGCAAGATCCACCATGGGAATTTTTTTATTTTCTTCCAGGTACAGAGTAAAAATGGCAAGAGGTTATTTCAGGGCAAATTTTTGGAGAATAATTTGAATTAACATAAAGTTAACATTTCCTAAATGGTTATTTCAGAAACTAGACCATTAACCTTTAGAAAAGACAAAAAAGAAATATATTGTAACTTTGTTCTAGTATTATTGGCTTCAGACAGAACTTGGAACAAGAAGCAAAGCTCTTGGACCAACTAAAAACAGTGCTATTCATCAGAAACTAATACAACTTCATAATAAAACACTCCTACCTATAAGGTAACCCCATTCAATAGAATCCCTTAAAAAGTGTTTTCTAAAGTTATGAAATAAAATGGCATGAAAGAGTAAAGATACGTATCTTTCAAGTCAAATTAGAACATTTCTTTTAGAAGAAATTGAGAAGTCTGATAGAAGGGATAGAATGTAAAGGAAAAGTATGATATTGGGGTGATTAACAATTTTATAGAAGGATGATAAAAACTTCTAAAATTAAAATATTCTTCTGTAAAAAATAGATAGAAGAATATAGATCACATGGAACCTTCCACACATGAACCAAATAACCTGTTTTTTTTTTTTTTTTAATTGAACTCAGACTCCAGTGTATCAGTGAGAATACCACAACACTTGAGTGTTAACTAATATGGGTTGAAGTGGTAAGGGTTGCAGATAAGGTAGGAAACACAGAGGCCATCCTTTGGAAGCTGGAGTGTTGACTAAATGTTAAGAATTAACTTGTCCAAGGGGGAATTTGCCTCCTGCAGAATATCTGGGCACTGAAATCTATTCCAGTAGGTAGCTGAAGCCAGCTGTAGACTTAAGTGCTAAAACAATACATTCTAACAAAGTGCTGAGGTGATCGATTAGGGCTGGAAACCACTGGTACGGCCATTCACACAGCTGCAAGTTCGAGGCTTGGATACGTTCCTGAGCAAGCTGGTAGAAGTGTTTGTGCTTCCTCAATCTGCAGCCATAGAAGGTCCAGAGGACTGGGTCTGCCCTCCAGAGTCTGAATTCTTGTCCTACTGTTTCACCAAGTGCAGACTTTGAGTGTGATCATCAACAGGGTACAATATACTTGCTGTTTCTGTCCCTTTTTCCCCCCAGTAATATTGTTTCAGGTCTCATGTGTTTATTTGCTAGCCAATCAGCCTCCTTTGCTTAATAGTCCTTTTGAATAAGTAAGGTGATATGCTTGTACTGTTCACTTCTTCAAAAAATTATACCTATTAGGCATACCCCAAGAATGAAATGAGGCTGTGCCAATATGAGATACAATTACTAAGAAGTTGAAATGCTTACTACTGATTGTCATATTTTCTTTTTTTTTTAATTTTTTTAATGTTTATTTTTGAGACAGAGAGAGACAGAGCATGAATGGGGGAGGGTCAGAGAGAGAGGGAGACACAGAATTCGAAACAGGCTCCAGGCTCTGAGCTGTCAGCCCAGAGCTAGACGCGGGGCTTGAACTCACAAACCATGAGATCATGACCTGAGCCGAACTCGGACACTTAACCGACTGAGTCACCCAGGTGCCCCTGATTGTCATATTTTCATTACTAGATTTTGAAATCTTAGCACAATGAAATTATTCATTTTTACATTGTGTCTTCACATACACTATTAGAGTGGACAGATTCTAAAGTGGTCCCCAATGATTCCTGCTTTATGTTGTTCTTGCTTTTGTATACTCCCCTCTCTTTGAGCATGGGTAAGATCTGTGATCTGTCACTACACAATAAAATATGATAAAGATCTGGGGACCCTGGGTGGCTCAGTTGGTTAAACGTCCGACTTCAGCTCAGGTCATGATCTTGTGATCATGGGTTCAAGCGCTGTGTCAGGGTCTGTGCTGACAGCTCAGAGCCTGGAGCCTGCTTTAGATTCTGTGTCTATCTCTCACTTTCTCTGCCCCTCCCCTGCTTGTGCTCTGTCTCTCTCTAAAAAATAAATAAACATTTTTAAAAATTAAAAAAAAGAAAAAGTTCATGATGACGTATTCTTCTAATGCTATGTAAAAAATTACTCCAAAACCTAGTAATATAAATAATTATTTTTATTACCTCTCATGATTCCATGGCTCAGCAACTTAGAACACATTAGGAATTGCTTGTCTGTCTGGGGCTTCAGTGAGAAAATGCAAAGACTTGGGGCTGGTATTATCTAAAATTCACACACTAACATGTCTGACAGTTGATGGAGGCTGTTAGCTAGGGACTTGGCAGGGGCCGTCAACCTGAACGACCACACATAGTCCCTACGTGTGGTTGGGGCTTGCTCAAATACAGTGTGTGTATCCCAAGGGAAAATATCTCAAGAGAGGTAACAGAAAGAGAGAGTGAGAGACTGCCAGTGGAAGCTATATTGGCTTTTAGGACTTAGCCTCAAAAACCAGACAGCATCACTTCAGCCACATTGGTTGAGACAGGTGCATGTTCCACTTAGGTTCAGGGAACGTAACATAGACATCACCCTTGATGGGAAATATTAATGTCACATTGTACATTTAAAAGTATGGAATGAGATACATATTGGTGCACCAATCTCTGGGGCAAAAATGACCTGCCACATTCCCTCTAACAATAAAAAAGTAATTTTACGTATTTTTTTCTTTAGTAAATACAGGGAGAAAGAATACTGGCTTGTAAGTCAGGCAAGAGATTGACTCCCTTTTCTCATATTCCTAATTTACTCTGTAAAGTTAATTAACTTAGGGTGCTCCTTTTGTAAAATTTTCTTTCTCTACCTGTGATAAAATGACCCCTGGAGTTCTGAATTCTAATATTTTTCATATCAAGGGTTGAAGTATACTAGTTAATTCTCAAGGTAGTTAAATAAAGGTATTGTAGTCTCAAACATTTTATAGCTTTTGGAAATATGAGTATAGAAAGTTTCTTAAAGAGTGATAGATTTTTCTTCTGGATAATCCTCAAATTATATTACATGAAAGGCTACAAAATATAGATGTTAACTTATAAGTAAGGCTTCTGAAGTCAACTTGCTTGGATTCAAACCCCAGTTTCTTCACTTCTGGAAATTGGAGAAATCACTTTGCATTTTTTTTAATGTTTATTTATTTAGTTTTAGAGAGAGATAGAGCATGAATAAGGGGAACAGCAGAGGGAGAGAAAGATATATATATATATATATACACATATATATATGTATATATATGTGTATATATATGTGTGTGTGTATATATGTATATATATATATATATAGAGAGAGAGAGAGAGAGAGAGAGAGAAAGAATCTCAATGAAGCTCCATGCTCAGCATGGAGTCCGTTGCAGACTTGATCTAATGACCATGAGATCATGACCTGAGCTGATATCAAGAGTCAGAGGTTTAAATGACTGAGCCACCCAGGTGCCCCTATCTTTGCATTTCTATATTTTTGTTTCCTGTTCTGTAAAATTGTCATAATGATACGTTATGAAGCTGATGTGAGGAGTAAATAGGTTAAAAAGCAATGTCTTTCACATAATGAAATTCAGTATGTGTTAACTGTCATAGTTACTATTGGTATCATTAAATAGTTTAGTTTGTTGCATACCGCTGTATTGGAGAAGACAGGTAGGTAGCCATTACAAAGGAAAATATAACATGACCATTAAATTAATAAATAGCATAATATAGCAGCATAACAGGTGATAGATGCATTGGGTTGAATTTTGTCTCCCCAAAAATTATGGCCATGTCGGGGCGCCTGGGTGGCGCAGTCGGTTAAGCGTCCGACTTCAGCCAGGTCACGATCTCGCGGCCCGTGAGTTCGAGCCCCGCGTCAGGCTCTGGGCTGATGGCTCAGAGCCTGGAGCCTGTTTCCGATTCTGTGTCTCCCTCTCTCTCTGCCCCTCCCCCGTTCATACTCTGTCTCTCTCTGTCCCAAAAATAAATAAACGTTGAAAAAAAAATTTAATAAAAAAAAAATTATGGCCATGTGAATGTTACCGTATTAAATTGTCTTTGGCAGAGTAATTAAGGATTTTGTTATGAGATCATCTTGGATTGTTTAGGTGGGCCCTAAATCCAATGACAAGTGTCCTTGTAAGACAGAAGAAAAGAAGATGCATAGAAGAGCAGAAAGCCATGTGAAGACAGAGGCAGAGACTGGATCTCTGCATCTAAAAGCTAGTGAACATCTGGAGTCCCCAGAACTTGGAAGATGCAAGGAAGAATTTTCCCCAGAACAAGGAGGATGCAAGGAAGAAGCTTTTGGAGGGAGGACAGTCTTTTGGACACCTTGACTCTGGACTTCTCGTCTCCAAAACTATAAGAGAATACATTTGTGTGGATTTAAGCCATTAAGTTTGTCACCGTTGCCCTAAGAAACTAATATACTTGCAGATCTGACAGTTCCTCCCTTTAGTACACAGGTATGTTCCTTTTTGTTCTCTGTTTTCTCGGTGGCAAGCTACAGCTAACATTCAATTTCACAGACTAGTAGATGTATCTGCTAAATGTTTTTGATTAAACTGTCATATATGGCTATCTTTGGCCCCAATTTAAAAACCAGAACTTGGGATGTCTGTTCAGCCCACAAGACAACCTCTAAGTTGTTCTTGGTTTAGTAAGTCAACCATAACTGGCAATGAGGTGGCCATATGTTAGTGAGGGATGCAGGTCGCTATGAATGTGATCTATTTAAGACATTTTAATACCTCTGAGAGAAATTCGGCTTTTGTAAAAAGATTTTTATTTTCCCATAAGAAAGCCAAACATTTGTAAATATATGTCTAAACTGTCCTTGTTCGTGCTTTCCTTCCCAAAATAAATTGTTCTGCTGAGAATATATGACATCTTTGGTTTGAAATTGGCTATTAATGTTGCTAGAAAATGTGTTTCAGGAGTCCAACTGAATGGATGTTGGATGTTATGGATTAGATTTTTTTAACTCATCATCATTCATATTAATACCCTTAATTCATATATATATATATATATATCTGAATGTTCAAATCAGAAGAAAAATCGATATATATCTCTTCTCTTCTACACTTATACAAGTTGTAGTTGAATTTACATAGATGCATTATTTATGGAAGTTTTTGTAGAGTTAGGAACTCTGTTTCCTACAGACCTGATCAATTTGCCTTTACATAAAAATAAAGGTATAAAGTCAACATGACTGCAGAAAGACTATCTGTAAAAATGGATGCTAAGGCATTATGGTAGTTCCCTGCGCTACGTTATATCTTAAAAGCTACTTTCTGGAACAGACTTCAGAAGAGAAATTTTCCAACTCTTGTCTCTGACTGACCAACTTTATTGGAGAAAGTGTCTACATATAATCCTGTGAAAGCATTCTAAATCATATTTAAAAATATATATGCTGCCATAAAGTCCTTAGGGTTGCTTTCAATTCATTACCATAAATTGTAAGCTACTGCTTGATCCATTCTCTTTTATTGATATTTTGTGTGCTATATAAACAAAAAAGAGGGTGGAAATGTTTTTTTTTTTTTTGCAATAATTACAGTACAAGGACACATCATGTGTTTCAGTAAATGTTTCTTAAATAAATGTTAAAAAAAAAACCCAATCCATGTGTCCACAGAGTTTTAAATGATTCAACGTAAGTATATAAATATTAATTGTAGTCTTTGGCTTAAACTATGAGGTTACCAGAAAAGTTGAGATATAATTTTTATACAGGTCATAATATTTTTTAATCATAACAACATCACCTGAAAGTAAGTACACTTTTAGATGTTATGGATAAGCTATATTTTTTTCTTTTCTTTCAACTTTTCTTCATTTTGTATATTTTCTATAATTGTTTTTATTAATGAAGATTGAGGTAAAGTTAAAAATTGATGTAATTCATACACAGGAATAAATTTTTATTTGGAGAGAGAATGTACACTAAAATCAGTTAGGAAGGCACAGCCTTAACTAAAAAAATAAAGTCCACTTTTTTCCAGACATAAAATTGGGAATGCAATCAACATGTTTTGGAGAAAAAGTTTTGAAAATGGATGGTGGAACAGTGTGAATGTAGTTAATGTCACTGAACTGTACACATAAAAATGATTAAAATAGTAAAATATTATGTATGTTATCGCATTTAAAAAAAGCATATCTCTCTCCTTTTATTCATCAGTAAGAAGAAAAATCACTATTAACAATAGCTGCAGTTTATTCTTAATGGACCACCATTAGATTGCCCTCATGGGTGTTATAATGTATTAACAACACAAAATGAATGGATAAGAGCAGAGTTTTACAACATTACCACATTTAGGTTTTCTTGCTTTGTTGAAACATATGTACTCTGAAAATATGATGCAATTTAGAATCATATTCTCAGAAAAATGCACAGGTTCATAAACTCTTAATGTTCAAATTCAATTTTCAATTTTAATTAATATATGAACTAATATGCGACTAATATATGAACACAAGAGGGCCTTTAAGACCTAGCCATGAATGTTTGTGTTAAGAATTCCTTCCAAAGGAGACAAAATATATCCAGTCCAATAAAATGTGATTGCTATATGTTTGTGTATACTATTTACAACTCTAAAACAAGGGGTCTAATCAACCTGAGATTGTAATGAAAAGTGAATCACCTAGGAAATATTAACCAAAAAAAGAAAATCACTCTAAAGAGCCAAAAGAAAGAAAATCACCAAAAGAAATCACTCTACCTAAAAAATTCCATCTCCCTTTCAATGGTGATGTAGTATGAGGTATTCTTAAACTGATGTCACAAAACATTTTATTGTGTGAACAACTTTACTTTTGTTCTGGAGATCTATATTTGACAAGAAAATTCCTAACTTTGAGCAAGTTTCTCATGAAGACTGTCTGCATGGCACTGCTGACGTACTTGCCAGATGATGTGATCAATTTCATTATCTTGGAAATTTATCGTTCTAGAAGTTTTACTGATAGCTCTTGCCAGCCTTGTAACACAGAGATTAAACAAGATTTATTTCAGATTACAGGTTAAAGTAATGTTTTCTCCAAAACCACCTTTAAGATTCTTTGTCACCCAAGGTTACTATCTGTTCTTGAACCAGTGTTCCAGAATGTTCCAGCAAAGGAGAAAATTATTAAATTTTCTTTGAAATTGTTATTAGGAGGGGTGCATGGGTCAGTCAATTAAGTGTCTGACTTTGGCTCAGGTCATGATCTCACAGTTTGTGAGTTTAAGCCCCTCATGGTGTTCTGCTGTCAGTGCAGAGCTTGCTACAGATCCTCTGTCTCCCTCTCTCTCTGCCCCGCCCCTGTGCTTTCTATCTCTCTCAAAAATAAGTAAACACTTAAAAATAAAATTAAATTAAATTAAATTAAATTAAATTAAATTAAATTAAATTGTTATTAGGAAATAGTATAGTATAGTATAGTGTGAACTCTCTAGCAAGATTTTATTACATATAATGAACTGTAGGATCTATGTAAAGTCATGTGGGAAACATAATTTGGCTCAAGAAATTCACTTCTTACTTATCTTGCTTTGTTATTATTTTTATTTAAAAATTTAATTAAATTTATTTTAATGCTTATTTGTTTTTGTGAGAGAGACAGAGTACAAATGGGGGAGGGGCAGAGAGAGAGAGACAGAGAATCAGAAGCACTCCTGGCCCTTTTAGTGTTAAGCCTGAAGTGGGGACTAGAATCCATGAACCCTGAGACCAGGACCTGAGCCGCTCAGATGCTCAAGTGACTGAGCCACTCAGGGGGCCCTTACCTTGCTTTTTTTTTTTTTTTAATTTTTTTTTAACATTTATTTATTTTTGAGACAGAGAGAGACAGAGAATGAATGGGGGACTGTCAGAGAGAGGGAGACACAGAATCTGAAACAGGCTTCAGGCTCTGAGCTGTCAGCACAGAGCCCGACGCGGGGCTCGAACTCACGGAGCGCGAGATCATGACCTGAGGTGAAGTCGGCCGCTTAACCGACTGAGCCACCCAGGCGCCCCCTTTTTTTTTTTTTTTTTAAGAAATCTGGATTCCAAAAACCTATGTAATTAGTGAACAATTCAAAATATTCATATTAATAGTGAGAATAAGGAATCTAATAAATTACTCTCTAGAAAAGTACTATGAATGGACACAAGGGCTCTGGAGTGGAGTTTGTGTTTAAATCCAGCCTAGTAGCTACATTACCTAGAAAAAATTGCTTATCCCCTCTATGTTGTTTCCTTATGGGGATAATAATGTTATTTGTTACACACAGTATAAGTACTGGGTACATAAAGTGCTTAGAATAATTTCCAGAGCATAATAAGTATTCCATAATTGCTTATTAACTAGTTGGCATGTAATTATGGAATTTATCCCAAAGTATACTACTCTACAGAAAAAAAAATCATGAAATCTACTAGAGAGTTTAAAACAGTAATTTCATTTATATTTTCAACGTATATTTTACCACTTTGGTGGCTGTTCACTTAATAAGCCTAAAAAAATTCTAAAATAAGAAATTAAGACTGCCTTTCTATAAGATGTCAGAGTGACCATACCTTTGATATTTTTCAAGTTTCAAATTATTTTTCCAAATTTAGTCACACTTACAAATAATAAAGTTTCTAATGACACAATATCTTTAGAATTGTTTATGTCCCTGGACATATTTCACGATATTTCTGTTATTACTGAATTTTGAAATAGGAGTGTGATGAAGGATGTATTTCTCCTCTGCCTCCTTCCCTTTCCTATTGCAACATTACACAATTTGTTTATCCTGTTTTAAAATCTTTTGAAAACTAAAATCCTCTTGTCAAGTCATGTGTGCCAAAGTTCTTTAACATTCTAAACCTGCTATGCTTGCCGAAATAGCTTATCACGAAAAGAAAAGAAATGCCTTTGGCACTATCGGGAAAATAAATAAATAAGTAAAAGAAGAAGAAGAAGGAAGAAAGAAAAGATAAGAAAAAAAAAGGGGGGGGGAGAAAAATCCTGAGCTCACAAATAGACTATTGTAGAGCAGGAGCTTAAGGAGGAACTACTATTAGGGATATTTCATAATATGAAAAGACAGGCCAATTGGGTCCCCTCGCCTGATGGGATCAGTCCTGTCAGTGCCATTTATTTGCAATCCCTTGTGATTTTGGTATCCCACAACCCCTTTGCATGAAAATGAACCATAAAGGCAGTCAAAACACCTGCTTTACTGACAAGACCGATTAATGCTTTCATTTATCCCTGTAAGTGTGAGCTAGTCTGCTGCTACAAGGGCCTTGGTTTGGCATATAATTCATCAGACTTTGAAGGTCTTCTTTTCTACGTCCCAAAGTTTCAGCTGTGAATGTCTTTTGTATAGGCTAGAAAGTTCTGTTAAGCTCCTGAACACTTAGCACAGCTGGAAGCCAAGTTTTTAATCAATATTGGTTCAGTATCTTAAGTTATTAAGTGACTGTAAATTATTGGACTAATTTGAAAAGCCTCCGGTATACCTGGGTCTGCATTTCTCAGCACCACACTTAGCCCTAACAGCCCAGAAAAAGAAAATGGACAGGCTTTACATAGTTTACTTCAAATTCATTCCTCTTGTGGGTTTCCAAAGTTGATGTTTGTCATTTTTTAAATTTGTGTTATAAGCAGGCAAGTTTGGAATGGTGTTCGCATTGCTGAAGCAGGACATGTACTCTATTTTTGGACATAGGGTGATGACCATCCCTTTCAGCCTAGTCATGCTTCTCTGAGGAAAGGGAATACATCCCCGATGCTGTAAAACCTGGGCCACATATTGATATCACAGGATACAGTTGCAGAATTCAGTAAGATAAGCTAATCTTGAAAAAAAAATCAATAAATGTGCCTGAATTCAGAAGACGTTACTTGGCAAGATACCTGTTTCCCTTGTCACACTTAAAAGAGCAGATCTATTTTTGTCTTAACTGAAGTGTTTATATACATTTCTTCTGATCTTGGGAAACACTTTTTCACCCCACTTAACTCCAAAATGTTTCAAGCCTTTTTAGGATTTAGGTATTTGAGGCCCTATCATTTCAGCTTAAGTAAATTTGAAAGATTATTTTATGAATGCTCAGTAAGCCTGAGCACCTTATTTGCTGTAGAAGAGGAATCTTTCATACCGTGATGGTATGCTGGTGCCATGAGGATTCAGTCAGTAGCAAGGCAGCTAGGGTGGAAAGCTGTTTCTCAGAAAAAGGAAAGGAAGCTACAATAGGAGAAAGATGTTTTATTTTATTTTATTTTATTTTTATTTTTATTTTTTATTTTTTAACGTTTATTTTTGAGACAGAGAGAGAGACAGACCATGAACGGGGGAGGGGCAGAGAGAGAGGGTGACACAGAATCGGAAGCAGGCTCCAGGCTCTGGTCCATCAGCCCAGAGCCCGACGCGGGGCTCGAACTCATGGACCGTGAGATCGCGAGATCGTGACCTGAGCTGAAGTCAGACGCTTAACCGACTGAGCCACCCAGGTGCCCCTAGATGTTTTAGAACATAGTAAAGACATGAATATCCAGAGGGACACTTCTGAATACCAGTAATTCAAAGAGGTCAGTTTCAACATCACAATAATAAGGCGATTTGTTGGTATTCTGTTCTAGTCCAAGAACATGTGCCCCAAAATAGTAAGGTATGATAAAACTGAGAATAAAACTTCAACAATTTGCCACAACTAAATAGCAGACCAGGACTGTAAAACCAGTCAAGCTCCAAACCTTTTTTTTTTTTTTTTTTTTTTTTTTTTCCCATCACACCCCAAGCAATGAATAGTTTACACATAGACAATAGGGGGTTTCTACATGTGCCTTCAGAGAAGTCAAGTAATTAAAGTTCAGAGACGGTCTGTATTTTTCAGCTTTTAGAAAGTGCTAGTGCTCATAGCTTCAAAACCTTCTGCAGCTGGTCCTATTCCCGCAAATGTATGTTTCTGCTGAGAGTTTGGCTCTAGTCCAAGCACATGCATAGAAAAAACCGAAGGCCTGTATACAGTCTAAGTTTCAAGTCAGTTCAAAGGCCTGAGGGGACATCCAATTTGTGCTGTATTTATGTTTAGTTAAAATAACCTGGTTTAAAGTACCCTGTGGCTTCCTAGCAGGATGTACTTTTGGGGGATTAATAAGTCAAAAAAATAAAAACAAAAAAAGCTTTCCTCCTATTTTGCTTTGTTTCAAATCAAATTATCAGCAGAGTTTTGGTACAAACTCATTTGTGGGATTTCTTTGTAATCAAGTCAAGGAGAAACACTTAATAACTAAAAGCAGAATATTCGCTGAATTTATTCATTTCTTTGCACCTGAAATCCTATAAACATTTGTTGACAGAAAAGAAACTGGAGTTAATCAAAGTCTGGTGACATCAGTGAAACCACTGTATTAGTATTAGCATATCAGTTTTCCAGTTTCTTTGAGAAGAAGAGGATGTGGGACGCCTGGGTGGGTCAGTTAAGCGACTGACTTCAGTTCAGGTCATGATCTCGCAGTTTGTGAGTTCGAGCCCTGCATTGGGCTCTGTGCTGAGAGCTCAGAGCCTGGAGCCTGCTTTGGATTCTGTGTCTCCCTCTCTCTCTGCCCCTCCCCTGCTCATGCTCTGTCTCTCTCTGTCTCTTAATAATAAATAAACGTTAAAAAAAAATAAAGAAGAGGCTGTATCCATAGTTGTTACAAGTTTGAACTCAAGTAGTAGATTGTCTATTGTGATTCTTATTTATTCCCCTACTATTTGTAAGACCTTAACCTAGCTTTTGGGTCTTCAATGCTCTGGTCCCCCAAGTTCTCATCTGTAAATGAGGATTCTAATGAGACCTGCTTTAATTCAATAATTGTAAGAGATTCAAGGTTCCTGTCTCCCAGGAAACACAACAAATGTTAACTATTACTGTTACAAATACAAATTAGTACTTAGTGAGGTAATAGATTGTAACCTCATTTTAAAAGATGAAGACACTGGGGCGTCTGCCTGACTCAGTTAATAGAGCATGTGACTCTTGATCTCAGGATCATGAGTTTGAGTCCCATCCATGTTGGGCATGTAGCCTACTTAAAAAATAAAATAAAATAAAATAAAATAAAATAAAGATGAGGACACTAAAATTTACCAATTTGGAGTAATATGACAAAAAATAAAGAGATCCAGTTTACTCCAAATCTCTTTGTGAGAGTATTCTTTCTAAGATAATTTAATACCCTACGTAAGAAACAGATAAGGAAAGACACTGCTTTTTCATGAACACATTTCATGCTCATTAATATGCCTAACAATGCCATTTGTCACCAATCAGCTGAGTGTAATTTAAGTATTATTTGTTTAAAATTAAGTGAAGTATACACTATGCTGTTATTTTTTTTTTAATGTTTTATTTATTTATTTTGAGAGCAAGAGAAAGTGGGGGGAGGGACAGAGAGAGAGATAGTGAGAGAAAATCTCAAGCAGGCTCTGTGCTGTCAGTGCAGAGCCCAATGTGGGGCTTGATCCCACGAACCCATGAGATCATCACCTGAGCTGAAATCAAGAGTCAGATGCTTAACCAACTGAGCTGTTTAGGTACCCCAACTATGCTCTATTATTAAAGGAGGTTAATATCATTGGATCTATGGCTTGAAAAGCAGAAGATCTGGGTTATGTTAGCATGTTTTGCCTCTAGTTACTAGCCTTGAAAGTGTATTTTCTTCATAATTTACAAATCGGCCATTTTATTTTCTAACGCTATCATAGGCATGTAATGGAGATTAAATTTAATGTGCACAAATCTTTGGGAAATCTAGTAATATTTTACCCAAAGTTAGAGACTAGCTTGATTTTTGCCTTTGTGTTTTTTTTTTTTTTTTTTTTTTTCTCTACTCCAGGCATGGTAGGATTACAGTGAAACCTTGGATTGTGAGTACCTTGTTCTGTGAGTGTGCTGAAAGATAAACCAACATTTCTAATAAATTTTGGCTTGATAAATGAGCAATGTCTTGCAATACGAGTAGTATGTGACACCGAATGTCACATGATCACAACTGAGCGGACAGTTCTTGAAATTTGCTTTGATATCCGAGGGCTTTGGATTACAAGCATGTTTTTGGAATGAATAATGTTCGCAAACCAGTGCTACCGTATTTAGATTTCACGTGTAGATTTAGATTACTACCTCTTTGTAGAATCTTTTCCATCTGCCAGCAATGCTTGCTACTGCCCTCTCATTAGAATACATTCCTCAATATAGTTGAGTCAGTGTTTGACTTCTTTGGTCACATTGAATTCCCATATGTATCTTTCTTTCCTCCGCAGCAATTGTAAAAGGACAATTTGGCATTTATTTCAGAGGAGATTTAATTGGTTGTTTTTTTTTTTTACTACTTGACTGTCAAGTGCTATGATGGTATAGGCCATGTTGGGTTTTATTCTCTGTTGTATCCCCAGAGCCCGGGAGAGCACCAGAAAAATAGCGCATGCTTAGTAAACATGTTTTGAAAAAACTTAGGAACTAAAAACATGGCCTCTACCTTCCCCAATTAAACTATAAATGAAGAAATTCAAAATGAGAGAGTATGGGAGAAGGAAGGATAAGAAAGAGAAAAGTGAAGAAAATGTATCTGAAATGTAATTGTTAACAACTGATACAGCAGGTGTTTCTCTCCTTTCATTCTCTTTGTTTTTTTTTTTTTTTTCTACCACCAAGTGGAATACATTGTACTATGTTGCTATGCTCTGTACAAACATGAAAACAATTTAATATGGCCTCAACATTTTGCTATCTATTGATATTGAATAATGACATTGATATTATGTTGCTGTTCCATTTCTAATTATACAGGTTCTACACCTATGGGCGTAAATATTAGCATACTTTCACACAAGGACAGATGTAGTAATGCCCTGGCAATTCATTTTCAGTGCTTTAGAAATTCAACTTCAAAAGAGCTCTACTCAGGCCTTTGCAAATATCCCTCACCTAGGAACTAAGTAAGAATGCGTTCGTTTGAGTTCATGTCTGCCACATAACATGTGGCAACTTCTTTGGAACAATAACAGGAACAACCACAAAAGCACAAGGTCTGCAAGGCTTGAAAAGCTGACGAGGAGAAACAGCATAAGAGCAGAAGGAAGAGCAGCACTTTTATACATATCATTCAGTTCATGAAGAATGAGACAGCTGAGGTCCTCAAGGCACTAAAATGTCTGACAGATTAAGTTCATGTCCTCTCTTTTGGTTGTTTCCTTTCTACTTTAGCAGTTTATTCTCTCCTATGTGCCATTCTATAGAGTATACAAGGTCAAGCTAGTATGAAATTGGAAACCCATTACTACACAGTTCAGCATATCTTTATTTGCTCACAAATCCTAATAATTACCACTTGCCTGTGGAAAGATTACCAGCTATGAGAATACATTCAAAAGGTTACAAGTACAATTCAGATAATAAGATGACTTTTTCCAAAGGAAATTTGAATTCATTACTGATTTGGGGGGTACTTTTTTTAGAGAATTGAAATGGGTGGGGGAGGGATGCCCTGGTTTTATTAAGAAATTGTACAAACATGAGAATAAGATGTAAAGATTCACAAAAAGCTATCACGTTGATTAACTAGTAACTCCTAGAGTAAAGATAAAAGTGATATTCTCTATAGATAACAAGTATGGGATTTCTTTTCAGGGAATTTTTTTTCCCCCTTGGGACCAAACAATAGAATCAAGGCAAAGTTATAAAACCTTTGAAGGATTAGAATTCCCAGAAAAGAAGATGTGGAAATCAGTTTGAATTCAACTTTATGCACTTGGTCATAGGACTACTGCATTTTATATCACGAGTTACAAAATAATCTCGAGAGCCAGTTTAGAAAACTAAATGCGAGCTAGGCTTTTCCAAAGGATGCAGCCCCTCAAACTATAGATATTCAAATAATTTTCTTACCTTGCTTCCATATCTTCTCTCTAAATAAGAGCCCCTGACTCCTGTCAGTGGCTTATTCCTAACCACTTCTGATGTGGTGCTGTCCCATAGGAATCAATGTTTGCTCAAATACACTCTTAAAATGTTTTCATATGCTTTACTTTATCTTTTAACAGAACCAAAATTAATCCCTGGGAAAAATAAAAACAAAGAAGTCAGTTTCCATTATAATGAGTTCTTTGTCCCTAAATCCAACGGCACATCTTATTTCCAATTCTAGATGACATTTAAATTGCACTAGGTGGTATTTGTCTTAAAGTTTGTTCATCTATTTTGAGAGAGACAGAGTGCAAGTGGGGAGGGGCAGAGAGAGAGAAACCCAATCAGGCTTTGCGCTGTTATCAGGGAGGCTCGAACCCATGAACTATGAGATCATGACCTGAGCTGAAACCAAGAGTCCGAGGCTTAACCAACTGAGCCATATTAACCACTTCCTCCTTCAAACTCTGCCCTTAGCTTCATTCCAATGTCCAACGTTGATTTTACTTCACCTCTCTAGCTGCTCTTTGTCAAGATTTTCGGGCTCATCTTCCTCCATGCAACATTTAAATGCTGGAAACCCTCCGTTTAGCCTTAGTCCAAACTACCTGTATCTCTTTCTTCTCAGCCTGCATTTATTTGCTAATTTGTCTCCTTATATCCATTTATTTCAAACCTCTCTCACAGTTCCTCAATTCTTTTTAAACCCAATCTGATTAGGTCCCTGATCTACTCAAAACCCTTGAATGACTTATCATTACTCTTTGTTGATGAAAAGATCAACATCTTTTAAAGGGTCTAAAGGATTCTTTATTATCCAGCTCTTGCTCCTTTCTCCACTATCATTTTATGCAGCTTCTTAGCTTCAGGGGTAAAATGTCACTTATCTGCCTTACTTTTATTCCTCAAGCACTCTTCTTCACACACTGTTCTCTGTCAGAAAGTTTCCCCTCACGCTTTCTGTGTATTAATTCTCTACTTATCATTCATATTCCAGATGATGAAGTACTTCCTCAGGGAGGATTTATCCACCCCCTGAACCAGACTGTCGCCCCCCTCCCCCCAATCTTTATTTTTCTTTCATGGTACTTAACACATTCGCTCATCATCACTGATCCACGTAAGTTTTTTAATTAATGTTTTTCTCTTTTTGAAATTTTAATGTTTATTTCTTTTTAAGAGAGACAGAGACAGAGAGACAGAGCATGAGCAGGGGAGGGGCAGAGAGAGAGGGAGACACAGAATCCAAAGTAGGTTCCAGGCTCTGAGCTGTCAGCACAGAGCCCAACGTGGGGCTCGAACCCACAAACCGTGCGATCATGACCTGAGCCTTAACTGACTGAACCACATGTGCCTGTTTTTTTTCTCTTCCTACACGGATTCTTCTTCTTCCTATCTCTGGGCCCTCCCTGAAGGCTTGGAACAAAGTATCTGTTCCAGGGACTGCTGGCAGAGTGAATGGAGGAAATGACAAGTTCTACATTTTTAAACCTCACAACAAACTTTTGGTGGGAAAAAAAGGTATTACTATTATTTTCATTTTACCCAGAGAACTCTGAAACGGGCAAAAATAAAATGTGTTGGCTGTGCTGGCAGAGAGCAACTTGGCCCTGATGACAGAACTTACGCTGTAAACCGCTATGGGTCTCCATGTCCCAACAGATCCAGGTTTTCTGTGCGGATAGAAACCAGATCATTTCCCCACTGAGACACTTCAGTACAGGGATTAAAGTCAATGGCTCTTGGGCCAAACAGAACTGGCTTTAGAATCGATTAGGCCATTTGTTTGCTCTGCCATTTCTGACAAGTCATTTAATTTCTTTAAGAATTGGTGTCTTCATCTGTAAAGTGCAATTAATAATAGTAGCCATCGGGGCGCCTGGGTGGCTCGGTCCGTTAAGCGTCCAACTTCAGCTCAGGTCATGATCTCGCGGTTGGTAAGTTCGAGCCCCAAGTCGGGCTCTGGGCTGACGGCTCAGAGCCTGGAGCCTGCTTCCGATTCTGTGTCTCCCTCTCTCTCTGCCCCGTTCATGCTCTGTCTCTCTCTGTCTCAAAAATAAATAAATGTTAAAAAAAATTAAAAAAAAATAATAGTCGCCATCACGTAATTGTGGCAACTAAGTGACATGACAATATAAGGCATAGCGGAGGGCACCGACCGGCTTAATAGTAGTATTTATATTTTTTTACCCCAGCTCTTCTGGCTCAGTTGTGAATAGAAAGTCATGGTTTATGTATGTCTAGACTCTTTCTTCTACATATAGCCATAGATCTTAGTTCATAGCCCACATTGTGCAATACTTACCTAGAAGAGAGTAAAGACAAATCTCTATGGCTATCGTTTTGATTAGACATGCTCAGAATGTGGAAGTTTGCTGATAGAACTAGGATTCTGCCATTTCTCTTTTATGGCAAATCAGATGATTGGACTGACTTTATTTTATGCAATGTAAAATCATGCACATATAGTTTATGCATTTGTAACAATAATATTAGTAGAGAGCATTTAAAAATTTTTTTTTCAACGGTTATTTATTTTTGGGACAGAGAGAGACAGAGCATGAACGGGGGAGGGGCAGAGAGAGAGGGAGACACAGAATCGGAAACAGGCTCCAGGCTCTGAGCCATCAGCCCAGAACCCGACGCGGGGCTCGAACTCACGGACCGCGAGATCGTGACCTGGCTGAAGTCGGACGCTTAACCGACTGCGCCACCCAGGCGCCCCAAGAGAGCATTTTTAAAGAAAAAAAATCACCCATTTATAATTCCAAAAATCCTATCAAGATGAAGTTCACTTGTCCTTCTACCGTTTTCACGTTTCTTATGTCATTAAAATCACATTGTACTTTTACCAGTTCACATTATTTCATTAACGTCTTCATAATTACCATCAGATTATCTTCATAACTATAACTTTATGGCGAAAAATATTTATCTAAAACAATGTCCAAAAATCTTTAGCTATTTCTCTGTTGCTGGACATTTAGGATATTTACAAAGGTTTGTAGTTATAAGTAATGCTGTAATTAGTATTTATAAATTTAATTTCCCTCTGTTGATGTTGATGTTTTTTAAGATACATTACCTCTAGTGGCTAATTTGGGATATTCTTTTTTTTAATTTTTTGAATGTTTATTATTGAGAGAAGGGTCGGGTCAGAGAGAGAGGGGGACACAGAATTTTAAGCAGGCTCCAGGCTCTGAGCTGTCAGCACAGAGCTCGACGCAAGGCTCGAACTCACAAACTGAGAGATCATGACCTGAACCGAAGTCGGAAGCCTAACCTACTGAGCCACCCAGGTGCCTCTAATTAGTGACATTGTTACCACTATGCATTTGTTAGGCTTTAGCAATCTCTATCACATGAAGTTAAATAAAAGCTTCTACAAAATTCTAGTGCCCCAATGCATATGTAAATATAAAAATTGCAAAATACATGTTCACACAATGATCAGAGAGTATGGGTTCCTGGGACAGGCTTCTGGGCTTTATCTATGCACCATGAGGGCAACATTGAATGATCTTGAAAGACAGTTCTTTGTTGAATAAGAACAGCAAAAGCTATATTGTACTTCTCCTCAAAGTACCAAATATAGTGTCATTACACTCGAGTCAGCTGGAGTGGCATGCTAAATAGACATGACTAGTAAAGAATGCTCAGTTCAATATGCGAGAGTGTTACATTTAAAAAGATACATTTACTTGTTGAGTCAATCGTATCTTTCTAGAGTATGAATAAGAGCTTTACACTCTAATTTCAAGATACGCGATTATATTATTTACCTTTTTCTAGGTGCCCAGACACAAGCTGAAATCAAATCTCTCCCAGGACTCATGAAGATCCTAGTCTAAATCAAGGGATTGTTTTCAAATTGCATGTGATAGTTGCCTTAAGTATAGTACTTGACCATTTTTGAGTTATTAACATCAGAGCTTGCCCATTTCACTTGGAAATTGATGTCCATTTGATGCAAATGATGTCACAGCCCTCATTAGAGCGTTGGTTTTAACTAAAAATCTTTGTGAGCATTGCCTAAATTGTTGCAGAGCGTGTTAGATAAATGTGAGTAACACAGGATAAAGCTCAGGATTTCTGGCCAAATATTATATAAAAATCCAACATTTTATCATCAATGCAAGAAGTAAAATACCTCTCAGTAAAATATACATTTTTCCCTTTAAGTTTAAAAATGGAAAAGTTGTTTCCTGATGCAAAACAGGGTTTAGTTATGAATTTCAAATCACTTTTCTGTGGTATATAATAAAACAGGAAAATGAAACACAACTGGTTTGAATAACATGTTTGTTTTTTCTCTCGTTCTTTAATACATTACTTAATTTATGGTGCATTTTCATAAACGCGTAAAACATGCCCTTCAACGTATAAAATTATTAGAGTGCCTATTTCTCTTCCCATAATTTATTATTCACCTACATTAATTTTATTCAATCACAATGTATCCTCCCAATCCCCACTAGCACCATTGTTAACAATAGCAATTCAGCAATTTCACACCCAATGATTTTTTTATGTTTTCATGTGATTTTCGTAAAAATAAACTTGACTACACCATGACTTATTTCACATTCCAAAAAGAAATGTTTTCTTTTTCCTTTTTCTCTTGGTTATAATCGTTTTTCAACAAGTACCTCTAACCTCCATTTATAGATGAGAAGCTCCCATTATTATGCTGCCCCAGATATTACACAAGCACCTGAAATCTTTTTTTTTTTTTTAATTTTTTTTTAACGTTTTTATTTATTTTTGGGACAGAGAGAGACAGAGCATGAACGGGGGAGGGGCAGAGAGAGAGGGAGACACAGAATCGGAAACAGGCTCCAGGCTCTGAGCCATCAGCCCAGAGCCTGACGCGGGGCTCGAACTCATGGACCGCGAGATCGTGACCTGGCTGAAGTCGGACGCTTAACTGACTGCGCCACCCAGGCGCCCCTACAAGCACCTGAAATCTTAAGTGGGACATTCTTTGCAACATCCTCTCCTAAATACCTATCCATATAGTTGAGCAATCTATAGGGAGATTCCATTAAGCATAGAAAAAGATATAGATACCTACCCATTCAGAGATGAATTGTTAAGGGATTATTTGTCTTCAATAAGAAGATAATAAATTCTTGAGTAGATATGTGTGTAAATTCTCACAATTTGGAAAGGAGAAAAACATTTCATGTTTCATAGTCATTTGCAACTTTGAGCAATATGTTTAATGAAGTTTACTGCGTATTTCCTAATATGATAATTAAAGCATAATATAACCCTTCCACTGTTTTTGGTTTTTGTTGTTGTTGTTGTTATTGTTTAGAATGGATTTGCCCAATAACACAAAACTTGGAGAAATTAATTTTAACCACAAATAAAAATAGACAAGTAGTAGACTGGACTTCAAAATCAATAACATAGTTCTTGATGCTAATAACATAGTGCTTGATGGTAACATGGAAAGCAAAGAGATTCATGGCACTCTTTAGATTCGAGGGTATACAAAACAGGTCATTCTAATTTTCAGACTAAATGTATATTTTTGTTGCTACTATTTTCTAAGGAAACTCCTGAAGAAGCCAAATAAAAATTGTCCATAAAAGAAGAAGAAAAATAGTTTTGTTCTTTGAGTTGTAGCTGTGTGCTTTATTAAATTACAATTTAAATGGTTTATGTCTAAAATAAAACAAGAAAGAATTTTGCAATTGCCAGAGATTTTCAAAGGGAAACTAGCAAAGAAGAATATGATCAGAGAAAAAACATTAGGGTGGTTAAAAACTAGAAGTCACATCATAAGAAATATCTTACAATAATGCACTCATTTCTTATTCTAGATGGTAGAAACAGAGTTTGGCAGGGAAATGACATGGAGTTGAGTTTTGACACAATTTGAATGATTCAGATATACAAAGCAAGAGGGTGTCTTATTAAATTATGAGCTCCTCAACTCAGATATTTTTGAGCAATTGCCAATGACAATTAGAAAAAAAAATGGATGTTTGTAGGTGTTTGTTTTATTAAGTGGACAATTTGTCTATATGACATCTCAATTCTTTTCCAAACTTAAGACTGTATTTTTTTCTAAATAATTTCTCTTTGAGAGGGTGCTTTCTGAAACTGCTGTCGTGATAAGGTTATTTGTTCTTTGTAGGAAGCATATCATAGTTATTATAAGCCAAGGAATATGTTTTTATTTTTAGCTTCTGTTTATACTTCAGGCTATGTAATATTGCATGCTCAATGAATTGAAATGAGAAGAAATTTCAGATCCACCCACATAGAATTTCATTATTGAAAAAGAAAACAACGAATTTCAATATTTTCTTCTTCCTAGAAACAACCGTTCTGTATAAACACTGCAGATATCAGTAATAATATAAAAATAATGTGAGAAAAAGTTATTAATATAATTTTAAAGTGAAATCACACTATAAAATGTGTATATAAACAATAAATTTTTTTTCTTAAAATTTTTTTTAAACATTTATTTATTTTTGAGACAGAGACAGAGCATGAACGGGGGAGGGTCAGAGAGAGAGGGAGACACAGAATCTGAAACAGACTCCAGGCTCTGAGCTGTCAGCACAGACCCCGACGTGGGGCTCAAACTCACAAACTGTGAGTTCATGACCTGAGCCAAAGTTGGAAGCTTAACCGACTGAGCCACCCAGGCGCCCCTAAACAATAAATTTTTAAATCTATATTATCTAAGAGGTTGTCTTGTGATGGTATGTAATTCAAGAAAAAGGCAACTGTTAAGTACTCATAATTGTAAATATTTTAAGAACAACTTTGTTTCAGTTTGAAAGGTATAGTTACCCAAAGCAAATTCCTAAGTAATTCATACTTTTAATGTCGGAAAAAATCTTGGATATAAGCTAACAATTCTTTATTAAATAGTAAAATATACTGAAAGAGCTTAAAATGCTTGTAAAATTATTCAGTGAATTCGTAGAAAGTAAAAGATTAATCTCCAACTTCATCTCATCAATACTAGTCATAAATATTAACAGTTAACATTTGCTATAGTGTTTAGTATGTGGCAGGCATTTTCCTGAGCACTTTACATGATTAAGCACATTTATTCTTCCTAATAATTACAAGAGGAATATTGTCTCACTTTACAGAGGAAGAAATTGAGGCACAGGGATGTAAAATGACTTGGTGAAGGGCATTTGGGTAGGAAGTAGCAGCCCTGAGATCGGAATCTGGGGCATCCTGGTCATATTCTGCATTCTGAATTATTGCAGTATTCTGTCTCTCCAAATTAAGCTATATGGGATGATGCTTTTTAAAATTTTATGCACAAAATGTTTGAGGACGGTAATATGTAAATAAGAGTTGGCTAAGGAATTCACTGCAAGTGGTCCAAATATCCTGGATAAAAAATGAAAGATGTTTCGGGGTGCTGACCCTAGGTTACTTTTGTAGGTGGGGACCCCGTGGAAATGCCTCCCTGATGTCCTGGAGTTGGAGACTGTGCTGCGGGGTGGCAGAGTGGACCCCGAGGCGTCTGTGAGGGGCTGTCTTCTAAAAGGCAGCCACTGAAAAGTTATGTCAAGTAGAAACACTGTGTTGGCTGTTCTGAGAGAGCTGAGAGAAGCAACTAGAAGGGCTGAGAGAGCCAAGAAAGCAAAAGTAGAGGAATCAGTCAGCGTCGTACTGGTAGCACTGTGATGGGCTCCGTAAGAGCATTGCCAGTGCGAAAAAACTGCCCTGTGACCTCGCTGAGTCTCAGGCTTTTAACCGTGTGCTCTGATGTCTCCTCGTTCAGGTCCAGGGGGGCCTGGAGGCATAGCACAGAACATGGAAAGAGAAGTAATTTGAGAGAGGCAGAGAGTAATAAAATAGAAGGTTACAGAGAGGGCAAGGAGGGCCTTGCAAGGTCAGCAAGAGCAGTAGCTGTAGCTTTTAAGGAGTGGGTTGCAATTCCTTATTACAGGACACAAACGAATAAACATGGAAAGAGATGAGGCTCCTTGGGTTAGTTCTGCAGAATAAACAGGTATCTAAGAAGATTACACATGGCTCAGAATAGAAAAAGAATGAAAACAAAAGTAAAACATAGAAAGAACAGTGCTGGACAGGGCTCCAGGGAAATCAGTGTCCGGTGGGGTAATTAAATCCTGTGATTTATGTTTTATTTGTATATTCGTTTGTTGGTTTGGTTTTGGTTTTGTTACGTTTTTAAGTTTATTTATGTATTTTGAGAAGGAGAGAGAGCATGACCAAGGGAGGGACAGAGAGAGAGAGGGAGAAAGAGAATCCCAAGCGCGCTCAGCACAGAGCCGGATCCTCAGCACAGGACTTGAACTCAGGAACCATGAGATCATGACTTGTGCTAACATCAAGAGTCTGACCTTAACCGACTGAGTCATCCAAGTGTCCCGATTTTGTTACTGTTTTTAGGTATTTGCTTTTCGTTGCGTATTTGTGTCTTAACATTTTTTTAGTTCACTTATATGCTGCTTACCTATGGATATATTTTTAATCACCTCAACTAATTCTTCTGTGATTTTTGAAAGAGCTCTTAAACATATCGGACCTGAGATAACACTGAGGATTGCAAGGATTGCAAGCATTCTGCATTTGGCGTCATACCGTGCAGTTAAAGAAGGGCTAATAGAAAATGAAAAATAGGCTCATAAATTTAAATTGTGCTGCAACAGAGAATATTTGTGAGCTTGGTGTCTTAACACTGTTGCCAGAATGACTAATTCTAGAAAGGCTTCAATACTCTGAGGTATTTTTAATCCACACCCTTTTCTTCTCCCCCTTTATTATTTTTCCAGAAAGTTGGCTTCATGTAGAGATTGCAGGAATTTTTTGGTTTGTTTTGTTTGTTTGTTTTTTCTATTTTAACTGAAGACCTATATTTATAGTATTTGCTCAGAGGGTATTCATTTGAATTATCACTGAAAAGGTTGCCGTCAGAGAGGGGAAAACATTCGAGAATGATTCAGTGCAGCATGCCCTTTTGTCTAACGAGAATTTGCTTCTACATAACTTAAGTTTGTTGCTCAGAGAGAGCAGCAGCACGTTCAATTATTCATGCTTTCTAATTAAGCCCTGCTGACTGTGCCTAAATGGAAACTTTATTTTGGAGAGAATGTGTTCTTAATGTTTTTCACTACAACAATAATTTGTCTGATGGCGACATAAGTCTCTGTAGGATCCTGAGCAGCCTATTTGTTGGGTTTCGGACTCACACATAGATAGGAGATGTCATGTGGAAGGTCTCCAAATTGTTCATCTCATGTCTTGTTTAGTGATGACAATGATATCTTACTTTTTGCTAATGACCTTTTAGTTATTGCCTGTGTTGGAAATATTGGGAATTTACAAGCCAGATTCTGGTGCTGCGCAGTGATTCAGCAGTTGCTGTATGGTACACTAAAATTACGTTTCTTGCAAAGCTGAGTGAAGTGATTAAAAGATTACATTTATGTACTTGTCTCTTCTTTTTGGCTGCTGTGTGGATGAAAAGCCTGTCGTCCCTAAAAATTGGCCAGCTGTTATTACTTCAGTAATGTTTATCCCAAAAAAACCACAACAGGTTGATTTTAAACATTAGTATTTCCTCGTTATTTCTTCCCATTATACTTTCCTAAGGTAAATTTTCCACACTTTTCCAAAAGTGTAATTGTTGTATGGTTCCTTAAAATACTGAAATTTGGATTATTTTTAGCTTCATGTCCATAGATCAAGATGATTGTATTTATTTCTTATAATTCCATTCTTGCATTTTCTTAACTTTTATGATCTTTTTAGTATATTTTCTTCATTTATTACATATCTTCGTTATTCAGTAAAATATAA
This sequence comes from Prionailurus bengalensis, assembly GCF_016509475.1. Taxonomy (NCBI): domain Eukaryota; kingdom Metazoa; phylum Chordata; class Mammalia; order Carnivora; family Felidae; genus Prionailurus; species Prionailurus bengalensis. The sequence goes on from NC_057344.1 coordinate 88,787,309, forward strand.
AGTGAATCTATTATACTGTATAATCCTATTTGAAATATTTTCATTAATTTTTCTATATCACCCATTGGACAGTTTGAAATGAACTCTAGTTAGTCTGAACAATAAATCAGTGACAATAGGATAAAGTCCTGAATCATCCATTTTGGCTAACACTATTAATCAGATTACATAGAGAGATTGCCTCTGTTACTTCATGGGAAAACATCCCAGCTTTAGTGTTTTTAAAAAGTAAGTTTTCATTTACAGACTGTGTTTTTGCTATCAAAAAGTATATATTTTTCTTAGTTTTCTCCATAAGAAAAATCTTATGGTGATTAAAGATGTTTCTTTTTAAAATTTTTTTTAATTTTTTTATTTTTTTAAATTTACATCCAAATTAGTTAGCATATAATGAAGAAATGATTTCAGGAGTAGATTCCTTAATGCCCCTTACCCATTTAGCCTATCCCCCTCCCACAACCCCTCCAGTAGCCCTCAGTTTGTTATTAACATCAAACTCATATTTATGAGTCTCTTTTGTTTTGTCCCCCTCCCTGTTTTTATATTATTTTTGTTTCCCCTCCCTTATGTTCATCTGTTTTGTCTCTTAAAGTCCTCATACGAGTGAAGTCGTATGATTTTTGTCTTTCCCTGGCTGACTAATTTCACTTAGCAAATACCCTCCAGTTCCATCCACGCAGTTGCAAAGGGCAAGATTTCATTCTTTTTGATTGCCAAGTAATACTCCATTGTGTGTATATATATATATATATATATATATATACCACTTCTTTATCCATTCATCCATCAATGGACATTTGGGTTCTTTCCATACTTTGGCTATTGTTGATAGTGCAGCTATAAACATGGGGGTACATCTGTCCCTTCAAAACAATACACCTGTATCCCTTGGATAAATGCCTACTACTGCAATTGCTGGGTGATAGGGTAGTTCTATTTTTAGTTTTTTTGAGGAACCTCCATACTGTTTTCTAGAGTGGCTGCACCAGTTTGCATTCCCACCAACAATGCAAAAGAGATCCTCTTTCTCCACATCCTCGCCAACATCTGTTGTTGCCTGAGTTGTTAATGTGAGCCATTCTGACAGGTGTAAGGTGGAATCTCATTGTGGTTTTGATTTGTGTTTCCCTGATGATGAGTGATGTTGAGCATTTTTTCATGTGTCGGTTGGCCATCTGGATGTCTGCTTTGGAGAAGTGTCTATTCATGTCTTTTGCCCATCTCTTCACTGGATTATTTGTTTTTCGGACATTGAGTTTGATAAGTTCTTTGTAGATTTTGGATAGTAACCCTTTATCTGATATGTCATTTGCAAACGTCTTCTCCCATTCTGTCGGTTGCCTTTTAGTTTTGCTGAGTGTTTCCTTCGCTGTGCAGAAGCTTTTTATTTTGATGAGGTCCCAGTAGTTCATTTTTGTTTTTGTTTCCCCTGCCTCAGGAGATGTGTTGAGTAAGAAGTTGCTGCGGGCAAGATCCAAGAGGTTTTTGCCTGCTTTCTCCTTGAGGATTTTGATGGCTTCCTGTCTTACATTGAGGTCTTTCATCCATTTTGAGTTTATTTCTGTGTATGGTGTAAGAAAGTGGGCCAGGTTCATTCTTCTGCATGTTGCTGTCCAGTTTTCCCAGCACCACTTGCTGAAGAGACTGTCTTTATTCCATTGGATAGTCTTTCCTGCTTTGTCAAAGATTAGTTGGCCATATGTTTGTGGGTCCATTTCTGGCTTCTCTATTCTGTTCCATTGATCTGAGTGTCTGTTCTTGTGCCAGTACCATACTGACTTGAGGATTACAGCTTTGTAGTACAGCTTGAAGTCTGGGATTGTGATGCCTCCTGCTTTGGTTTTCTTTTTCAAGATTGCTTTGGCTATTCGGGGTCTTTTCTGGTTCCATGCAAATTTTAGGATTATTTGTTCTAGCTCTGTGAAGAATGGTGTTACTTTGATAGGGATTGTGTTGAATATGTAGATTGCTTTGGGTAGTATCGACATTTTAACAATATTTGTTCTTCCTATCCAGGAGCATGGAATATTTTTCCATTTCCTTGTGTCTTCTTCAGTTTCTTTCATAAGCTTTCTATAATTTTCAGTATAGAGATTTTTCACCTCTTTGGTTAGATTTATTCCTAGGTATTTCATGGATTTTGGTGCAACTGTAAATGGGATTGGTTCCTTGATTTCTCTTTCTGTCACATCATTGTTGGTGTATAGGAATGCATCCTATTTCTGTGCATTGATTTTATATCCTGCAACTTTGCTGAATTCATGAATCAGTTCTAGTAGTTTTTTGGTGGAATCTTTTGGGTTTTCCATATAGAGTATCATGTCATCTGCGAAGAGTGAAAGTTTGGCCTCCTCCTGGCCGATTTGGATGCCTTTTATTTCTTTGTGTTGTCTGATTGCAGAGGCTAAGCCTTCCAATACTGTGTTGAATAACAGTGGGAAGAGTGGACATCTCTGTCTTGTTCCTGACCTTAGGGGGAAGCTCTCAGTTTTTCCCCATTGAGGAGGATATTAGCATTGGGTCATTCATATATGGTTTTTATGATCTCAGGGTATGATCCTTCTATCCCTACTTTCTTGAGGGTTTTATCAAAAAAAAATTGCTGTGTTTTGTCAAATGGTTTCTCTGCATCTATTGAGAGGATCATATGGTTCTTGTCCTTTCTTTTATTGATGTGATGAATCATGTTAATTGTTTTGCGGGTATTGAACCAGTCCTGCATCCCAGTTATAAATCCCACTTGGTCGTGGTGAATAATTTTTTTAATGTATTGTTGGAGCTGGTTGGCTAATATCTTGTTGAGGATTTTTGCACCCATGTTCATCAGGGAAATTGGTCTATAGTTCTCCTTTTAGTGGGGTCTCTGTCTGGTTTTGGAATCGAGGTAATGTTGGCTTCATAGAAAGAGTTTGGAAGTTTTGCTTCCATTTCTATTTTTTTGGAACAGTTTCAAGAGAATAGGTGTTAACTCGTCCTTAAATGTTTGGTAGAATTCCCCTGGAAAGCCTTCTGGCCCTGGACTCTTGTTTTGTGGCAGATTTTTGATTACTAATTCGATTTCCTTACTGGTTATGGGTCTGTTCAAATTTTCCATGTCTTCCTGTTTCAGTTTTGGTAGTGTATATGTTTCTAGGAATTTGTCCATTTCTTCTAGATTGCCCTTTTTATTGGCATGTAATTGCTCAAAATATTCTTATTAGTTTTTTTTATTTCTGCTGTGTTGGTTGTGATCTCTCCTCTTTCATTCTTGATTTTGTTTATTTCGGTCCTTTCCTTTTTATTTTTGATCAAACTGGCTAGCGGTTTATCAATTTTATTAATTCTTTCAAAGAACCAGCTTCTGGTTTCATTGATCTGTTCTACTGTTTTTTTTTTGGTTTCTATAGCATTAATTTCTGCTCTAATCTTTATTATTTCCTGTCTTCTGCTGGTTTGGGTTTTATTTGCTGTTCTTTTTCCAGATCCTTAAGGTGTAAGGTTAGGTTATATATATATCTGAGATCTTTCTTCCTTCTTTAGGAAGGCCTGGATTGCTATATACTTTCCTCTTATGACTGCCTTTGCTGCGTTCCAGAGGTTTTGGGTTGTGGCGTTATCATTTTCATTGGCTTCCATATACCTTTTAATTTCCTCTTTAACTGCTTGGTTAGCCCATTCATTCTTTAGTAGGGTGTTCTTCAGTCTCCACGTATTTGTTACCTTTCCAAAGTTTTTCTTGTGGTTGATTTCGAGTTTCATAGCATTGCGGTCTGAAAATATGCACGGTATGATCTCGATCTTTTTGTACTTACATAGGGCTGATTTGTGTCCCAGTATATGGTCTATTCTGGAGAACGTTCCAGGTGCACTGGAGAAGAATGTATATTCTTCTGCTTTAGGATGAAATGTTCTGAATATATCTGTTAAGTCCATCTGGTCCAATGGGTCATTCAAAGCCATTGTTTCCTTGTTGATTTTCTGTTTAGATGACCTGTCCATTGCTGTGAGTGGGGTGTTGAAGTCTCCTACTGTTATGGTATTACTATCGATCAGTTTCTTTATGTTTATGATCAATTGATTTATATATTTGGGTACTCCCACATTTGGCTCATAAATGTTTACAGGTGTTAGGTCTTCTTGGTCTATAGACACCTTGATTATGATACAATGCCCTTCTGCATCTCTTGATACAGTCTTTGATTAAAGATGTGTCTTAAATAAAATGATAAATTTTTACTAAAAATAAAACCTGCATATATATTTTTTCCTTCTATTACAGTTACTCCATTTTGTCAGATTTATATTTTTATTTATCGATATAATATAGGACACTGAAATATAACAGAAAGTATGTATTTAAAAATTACACAGACTTTATCTAACCTAGAAACTGAAATAAATTTAAGACAGTGTGAATATTTTCTGCATATGTTATTTTTCTAGACGATTTAGCATTTAATTTTCAAGGAAAATATTAATCCTTCAAGTATTATAATAGAAACAGAAACACAGTGTGAAAAAAAACAATTTCAAGCTTTAGACAGATCTTTATACATGACCTTAACCACTTTAACATTTGTTTTTAAATGATTATGGCATTATATACCACCTTTGAGAAAAGATTTCGAATTCGAATGAAGTTCTGGATGTAATGACGAGGTATCAACAACAAAAACAACTAGAGTAAAAGTCAAGTGTGGGCACATATAGCATTATAGTTGGAAACTGAATAGTTTCAAGAAGAAGATGGGATAGATCTTCTGAAAATATATACATCTCATACTTCACATCTATAAAGACCCTTTGATTAAGTTGTTCAAATTAGTTCTGGGATAATACATAACACTGCTTAAGAAAAAGGAGACTCTTTAAATGCCATTTGACAAAGAATTTCTTTGGAGCAGGGCCATTTTTTTAAAACTTTCTAGAAATGATTTATTCATTAAGTACAGATTGTGTTATGGGTGATTCTGAAGTGGGTGGAACACTTCACTGTAGAAACATTGTAATGCTGACACCTTTGAGTTAGAATTTTATTTTTTTTTTGTATATTGCAGTGCTGTTTAAAAATGATATTGACTGATTTAAATAGGGCTAGATGATGACAATTATTCACTGTAGTTTAGAATGTCTATAAGGAATTAAATTTCTAGAATTTAATGTGTACTTGAATTCTGTTTATAATACTTGTTTATACTGTTGCAGATAAAGAGTTTATGAAGTGGATGCTCTGAATTTTGTTGGCTCTTTCACATAGATCTTTGGCAAGGTTATAGAAAGTTTTTGGAAATGTACCTTTATTGCTTTTCTGTTAAGAAGTACATTAAATATTTTTTAGGATAGTACTGTTAGGGTAAAGGTAGGTCAGTATTTTTACCTATCTTAATCTTCAAAGTATTAAAATAGATTTAGTTTCCCTACAAATATCTTATATAGACCCAACAATGAAAAAACTATCTTCATTTATATTTTATTTAATCCATATAACTTGGAAAATAGGTATGATTACCTTCAATGTGTATGTGAGGAACTGGAGGAAATATAAATAGTCAAGGTCATATAAGTAAAATATAAAAATCTTTATTATAGCCTACCTATCTCCCAAGTCTATATGATTCCCACCTTTACACTTAAGGAAGCCCAGTGATTAATAGATTACCTGAATTTTCTTCTCTTTCCTGTAAGGAAAGTTCTAGAGTGTTAATTATATCCAAATGATATGTACTACCATGGTTACAACCTTGTTTATCTCCACCTATAAATTCTTTGAAATGTGTAACCCACAAGTAAATTTGGCTAGACTTAGAGCATTCCAGTGTCCTTCTGTAAGGTTTCCTCCTTATTTGAAACTTGTTTTCCCGATTTCTAAATAGTCTGTCCTGGTTTTCTTTCCACCACTGTTTGGACCATCAACTCTCTTTCATAGACCTCTCTCTTTTTAATTTTGTAATGTTTATTTATTTTTGAGAGAAAGAGAGTGTGAGCAGGGGAGGGGTAGAGAGAGAGGGAGACACAGAATTGGAAGCAATCTCCAGGCTCTGAGCTGTCAGCACAGAGCCCAAAGTGGGGCTTGAAGGCATGAGCAATGACATCATGACCTGAGCTGAAGTCAGATGCTTAACCGACTGAGCCACCCAGGCACCCCTCTTTCGAAGGCCTCTCTCACACTGGTTTCCATTACACAATTATCTCTCAGGGGGCTATTCTTAGACTTCTCATTTCATTAGAGATATTCTCCTTGGATTATGTCATTAACTACAATGCGAGATTCAAAATGCCTTTTACTAATACACACCTTTTCTCCGGATCTCCAGACTCACATTCTAACTGCTTAGGCATATCAAAAATAGTAGATCAAAAGCCAAATGTAGCCATGTCTTCATATTTTCACACACTTTTATGTTTTCCACTCAGTAAATATAACTGTATACTAATTGTCAACTCATGAATCTTAGAGATAGCTTTAATTTATTCCTCTCATATTTATTAATTTATTAATTCATTATCATATTAAATTAGTATTGTAGAGGCTAAAAGGGCTTTTAGTGCACCAGTAACTGTTCCCTGCTATCCTGGAGATTTTGCTCTAGGTAATGAGACAGATATTAAGCAAATAATCACATACACACACACACACACACAAATCACATACACACACACACACACACACACACACAAATCCCATGAAAATTCAGCTATGTTAAAGCTTAGAATGAGAAGTACTTTGTTCCAAAACAGCATATAGTGTAATACTCGACCTAATCAGGAAGATCAGGAAAAGATTTTCAGAAGAACAAACATGTGAGCCTGGAACTTAAGTATCTTAAGTATTGAGTTAACTGACTTATGAGATGGAAAAGAGAGACTTCCACATAGGTAACTGCAAGTGTAAAGGTTGTCAGGCCAAAAGAAGCCCAGCAGAGAGAGCCACTAGAAGAAGGCCAGGACTTCTGGAGGGAAAGGAGTCTGGGGAAGTGTGATGACAGATGAGATGCAGAAGAATAAAGGATCAGAACACATGTCTCTTAAGAAGTTTAAGATGCCATAGGAAATGGTTAACTATTTTTGGGTTTTAAGCCAGGGGATAATAAAATAAAAATATTTTTAAAAATATCCTCATGGAGCACCTGGGGGTCAGTCTGACCCCTGAGTTCAGCTCATGTTATGATCTCATGGTTCATGGGTTCAAGTCCTGCATTGGAGTGATAGCACAGAGCCTGCTTAGGATTCTCTCTCTTCCTCTCTCTCTGTCGTTCCCCTGCTTGTGTTCTCTTTCTCTCAAAATAAATAAACTTAAAAAAATAAAAATAAAAATATTCTCATATGTGATTAACAAATCTTATTTCTATTAACTCTTAAATATCCCTTGAATTTGTCCCCCTCTTTCTTTCTTCTTTTTCTTTGTCATTATCTTAACATAAGACTTTCTTATTTTTATGTGACTAACTGCAACAACATCTTACTTCATTTTCCTATCTCTGTTCTCTCACTGTCAACACATCTCCATTGTGCTCAGGGGGAAACAACAGAATGTTCTGTTACATAGAGCCATGTTTCCTAAATTTCCTATAGTATAATAGTAAATTTTTTGAGAAAAAATGATTTTGTGGTCAATATAATTTTGGGAAGTACTCCACATTCTATGCCCCACTTGGTGGTTAGCAGTCCAAATCCTCCAGAAAAGACTTTAATTACTTTTTGTTTAATCAGGAATTTCCCAAGGTTAATTGGCTGACTGTAACCTCCTATTTTCTTCTCTAAAGAAGTACCAACATCCTTCAATACCAGCGCTCTTAAGAACTTGGTTTTGAACCATTGCCTACCGTGTGAAGTCTAAATGCTCCAATAAGGCATTCAGAGCTCTACTTTTAGGACTTGTTTCCTTCTTCTCTTTATAGCTTCAATTCTTATAGCACTCCACTCACAGCACATGCTCAAGTACACATTTGTGAAACTTTTCACACTTCCCTGAACTTCCCTTATGTTATTTCACAATATGTTTCTCTTTACTCAAAATGTTCCTCTACCATTTTGCACTTGGCTAGTCTCTGTTCAAGGCAACTCTGTTGCCAACTTCACTGAGGCTCTTCTTTCAAACTTAACAAAAAGTCTTGTCTTCCTCCTGGAAATCTCCTTATTTTAAGCTCATTACACTTAACTCTTTGCTTTTTTAGCTCTAATACTAAAAAGTAAACTTTTTGAGGACAAGAGACTACCCTTCCTTTCTTTGCATCTTCATTTTTTAAAATAATTATTGTGTTTGAGCGAGAGACAGAGCACTAGTGGGGGGGGGGGGGGAGGGCAGAGAGAGAGGAAGACACAAAATCCGAAACGGACTCCAGGCCCTGAGCTGTCAGCACAGAGCCCAACGCAGGGCTCAAACCCACAAACCACGAGATCATGATCAGAGCCGAAGTTGGAACTTAACTGACTGACCCACTCATGAGACTTGCTTCCTCCTTTACTAGCGTTATGCTTGGAATATAGTAAGTTGCAAAACAGGTATGTGTTAAATAAACAAATGCAAGGAACCAAACCAGGACTGACAGCAGATAAAGAAAAAGTAGTGCAAAGTTCCATTCCTCAATAAGTCTGCAATTAAAGTGGAAGTCAAATGACTGTAGCAAAAAGATTAGCAAAATTCTCCGAGGAATGCAAGCAAGTTCACATATGGTTGAATGAATTGGAGAAGATTCCTAGAGCAATTATTTTAGATGGGCTTGTAACATCATACAGGACTTCTACAGAAGAAAGATGTATGTTCCAGATAGAACTGGGAAGTGCAAGAATATATATTTCTAGGAGACAAAGTCTACACCAGTGTACGTGGTGCACGTGCATGGCTTCTAATAGCAGATCCAGAACTGTATGTTTGGTCTGTGAGTATAGATGAAGCATTGAGGGATGTGAGCATGAGACTGTCATGAATGTTGATGCTTTAAAGCTTTTTTTTAGTGTTTATTTATTTTTGAGAGAGAGAGAGAGAGAGAGAGACAGACAGACAGAGACAGAGCACAAGAGGAGGGGCAGAGAGAGAGGGAGACACAGAATCCAAAGCAGGCTCCAGCTTCAAGCTGTCAGCACAGAGCATGATGCAGGGCTTGAACCCATGAGTTGTGAGATCATGATGTAAGCTGAAGTTGGCTGCTCAACCAACTGAGCTATAGAGATGCCCTGAATGTTCGTGTTTTTAAAAGATTCAACCGGGGCGCCTGGGTGGGTCAGTCGGTTAAGCGGCCGACTTCCGCTCAGGTCATGATCTCGAGGTCCGTGAGTTTGAGCCCTGCATCAGGCTCTGTACTGACAGCTCAGAGCCTGGAGCCTGTTTCGGATTCTATGTCTCTTTGTCTCTGACACTCCCCCATTCATGCTCTGTCTCTCTCTGTCTCAAAAATAAATAAATGTTAAAAAAAATTAAAAGATTCAACCAACAGGATTAATTCTTAGAGGTCTAGGGTAAGGAGACTTATTAGAATGCATATAACAATATTCTAGGTTGAGGGATGACAATCATTTTCTATAAATAGCCAGACAGTAAGCATATTCAGCCTGGCAGTCCATATGGTCTCTATCACAACTCTTTAAATCATTGGTAAAGAGTGAAAACAGTCATAGACAATATGAATTGAATGACCAAGGCTGTTTTCCAATAAAACTGTACTCACAAAACAGGTAGCAGGTGGATTTTGTTTGCGGACCATAGTTAGGTGACAGTTAACCAAAGTGCCAACTGGACTGATGGTAGTGACAATGGAAAAGAAGGGCTATCTGTAACGAAATCATAGAAGTGGAATATATAGCATTTACTATCTCATTGCCTGTAGGTGGAAAAAAAGGAAAAGGTGTTAAAAATGATACCAAAAGGGCGCTGGGGTGGCTCAGTTGGTTAAGTATATGACTTGGTTTTGACTCAGGTCGGGACCTCACAGTCAGTGGGTTGGGGCCCCACATCAGGCTCTGTGCTGACAGTGCGGAGCCTGTTTGGGATTCTTTCTCTCTCTCTCTCTGTCCCTGTGTCTGCATCTCCCGTGCTCGCTCTCTCCCTCCCTCTCATTCTCTCTCTCTCTCTCAAAATAAATACACATTAAAAAAATGATACCAAGAGTTGAGACTCAGTCATGGAAAGAGCTGGTGCTGCCGTTGACAGACATAAGTATGTTAACAAAGAAGCTGTTTGGGGAGTGAAAATGATTTATCCGTGGAATGCGGAAACCAGTTAAAAGAAGAAAGCTGTATAGTGTTAAGAAACAGTCCCATTAAACTGTGAACAACATTGAAAACATTGCGTCTTCCACTTGGCAATGAGCTTTACTAAATTTGTTCCATTTTCCAATTTTTTACGTTATAAATAATGAAGAGGTATATGAGTTTCCTTAACATTCTAGCATGCCCAATATGATTTTTATTAGCACTCTACACAGAATATATCACTCTTACATCCATTCATTCAGGATACAGAACAACCTGTGCTATTATAAAAAGTATTTAGGGGCGCCTGGGTGGCGCAGTCGGTTAAGCGTCCGACTTCAGCCAGGTCACGGATCTCACAGTCCGGGAGTTCGAGCCCCGCGTCAGGCTCTGGGCTGATGGCTCAGAGCCTGGAGCCTGTTTCCTATTCTGTGTCTCCCTCTCTCTCTGCTCCTCCCCTGTTCATGCTCTGTCTCTCTCTGTCCCAAAAATAAATAAACGTTGAAAAAAAAAATTTAAAAAAAAAGCATTTATTTTAGAAATAATCTATTTCTTGCTATAAATATGTCTACAATGTGTATTGCTTGACAAATATGACCTTATTCTTCTTTCTGTATTCAGACTTCAGAAGGATTTAATTTTGATTTTAAGGAACCAATCTGAAATAAGATTAACTATAGACTATTTTTCTCCATTTCTTGGCCTGAGCAGGCAAATGTTACTACGCATTTCAATTAGAAACACACTTGTCAGGTGGGAAGGAAGAAGGACTAAAATGAGCCAGCAATGAAACAGGACAGACTTCTTCACTAAGTCTGCTTCCCGATAAAAAAAAAAATAAAAAAGTAAAAACAAAAACAAAAAGAAAAACAAAAAATCCAAAAATCTAGAAATGAATTATTCAGAGCCACGCTGAAACCAGTCAGCAACATTGAAATAGGATTCAACACACCTGAAACCTCTGCGGGGGAATTATCTCAACTTCTATTTCTTGGATTTCTACAAAAATTCCTTGTTAAAACAAGAGCCAGAAAGACTTTCGGTAAAATTGCACTTCATTATAAGGGGCTTGCAAACATTTCTGTTATTCTTCTCTACTGCATGAAAAGCTTTGCTCTAGTTAAAAACTGCTCCTACCTATTACAGCATATACTTGGGACTCAGGTGCTTATGGTTTTTAGACGTTTTTTTTCTCTTCTTTTCATCCACCACCATCTGATTCCATTTTTGGCAACCCCTCTTAAAGATTTATTTGGACTTCAGAAACAATACAGGAGTCCTATCCCAGGTAGATCCATTGATCTGTGTTGTTTTATTACTATTGTAAATCAAGCTGAATTATTTCTTCAGAAAGATCTGTTATGTTTTAGACACTGTAATGGAAACGTGTTCTCTTTGGAATTTGTAAAGAAAGGTGTAAAACAGCTGTTTGCTATACATCAGAAACTCTACTGGTGGGCATGTAGTGATATGCAAAACACCTTTTTAATTATGCCCACCTCTCCTCTTGTTTTGTGTTATTATATGAAATAAAATTAATTATTCATCAAATTTAGAGTGATGGTAGGTTATAACTTGTTCAATCATCCTGTAAACAGCCCTGAATATATTTGATGTATCATATTAACCACAGTACAAAATTTTTCAAAATTGAAAAGCACAATAAAAATAGTGCATATGTGTGCTGGGGAAGAGGGTGCTGCTGCTAATGTCTTCTGGGTTTCTCATGTAATAACTGTTAAGTATCTTTCATATTGTACTAAACATCGATGATGTTTTTAGGGTAAACAAAAAATACAGTTAGAGGGGCACCTGGGTGACTCAGTCGGTTAAGCATCTGACTTCGGCTCAGGTCATGATCCCACTGTTCTTGAGTTCAAACCCCGCATTGGGCTCTGTGCTGTCAGCTCCGTGCCTGGAGCCCGCTTCAGATTCTGTGTCTCCCTCTCTCTCTGCCCCTCCTCTGCTGGCACTCTGTCTCTCAAAAATAAATAAACATTAAAACAAATTTAAAAACAAAAAAGAAACTACAGTTAATCAACTTTAAGTGAAGAAGAACACCTGCTGATAGGAAGTGTTTACAATTTCCCCCAAATAATTAGATTAATTATGTAGACTACTCAAAGAGTTTAAGTATAAATAAGTGATATAAATATCTTCACAGTAATGATCATCAAGCTGGGTGAGATATGAGTAGCCTTGTGGGTCAGGAAGACTTTTTAAATGGTAAATGTGCACAGAAAATTTTAAGGCAATCAATTTCCAGATTTTCCGTCTCCCTATGTATTCTTTCTGATAGGTGACATAGATCATGCGTCTCTTTTCCCACCTCGCTTTTGGTCATTGTCGTGCTCTCATCTTACAAAAAAAAAGGTAAAGCTCTTACAAATTCTGGATTTTGCTGCAATAATTTTCATGTAATGACCTCAACTTGTGCATTCCTCAATTCTAATCAAATAATGCATTGTCCTTGAGGAACAAAGCCGTAGAGCATTATGTCATTAGGCATCAAACTCACAGCAAGGGTCCATGCTTTATTTGTCCGTGTGTCTGTCTCTCTATCATCTATCTCATGTCATCTAATTATCTGTGTATCTCAGAATTAAAATTGAGAAGCGAGCTTGTTTTGGGAGGCATATTGACACATTTATTCATTTATTTAAATTGGAAAATGAAGTCAAGCTTTTTGTGACAGGAAGTAAACATGCTTACTGTTTTGTTTGACAGCAGGTTTGGCTTTGGGAAAACGGTTATATGTCAGGCATTTTCCCATTATTTGAATGATCCAAAACATCAGCCCCAAGATTACAAAGCACATGATACTGTACAAGTGTTTTATCCAAAAGCAAAATTAATGATAGTTTAACTTATTCAAACTCTTGTGAGTGCATCTGGTTAAAATTGTGCCTCTACATAAAAGAGAAATGGGTATAAGTAACAATTACTTGATATGTTGGGGTAAAACCTTTTTTGAAGTAATAGAAATTGAGAAGATAAATGATTTTGAGAAAACTTGTTTCAAGTCAGATGATTTTCAGTCATTTGCTTTCACTGAAAATGAATAAAAACTAATCAATATGTCAGGTGACATTTTTCTTAAAGGTATATTACCTAATTGGTGTTCTTAACCAGCATTTAGTAGCACTCAACCAATATGGTCTCACAGAAATAATTTGTTTTGTTTTTGGAGAGGATAGGGGCTTTGAAAAATCATTAGGAAAAATCTGATATATTATCTACTGAATTTTATTGCTATAGATATCTTAGACAATTTAACTAAAATAAAAATAAAGCACCCCTTTTGTATTTTTTGTTGTTTGCTTAAATCAATCAGATAAATTTTAAATTGTTGTATTTATTTTTCTTGTATTGGAAACTCTAGTAATTCTGAAAAACATAAAAGATGAGAATTTATTCATCTTACCTTAATAACCTTAAAGATACTAAGATATTGAAAGTGGAAAGTCAGTATTCTGTAGTTCTTAACACATAATCACTTTATCAGAAGTCCCTCTCTCTTTTTAAGTTTATTTATTTATTTTGAGAGATAGAGAGAGAAAGAGAGAGGATGTGGATAGGGGAGAAGAGAAAGAAGGAGAGAGAGAATCCCAAGCAGTTTCCATGCTGTCAGTGTGGAGATGGATGTGAGTCTTGATCCCATGAACCATAAGATCATGACCTGAGCTGAAACCAAGAGTTGGCTGCTTACCTGACTGAGCCATCTCTTTTCGATCTTTTTTAATACACCAAGAAGAAAAACCAGTTAGTTTCTAGTATGTTTTAACACTGTTCTATCACTTTCCATTCTCTCTTGGCAGGAGATAGGATTTAACGAAAATGTAGTATTGTTGAAACATTGGCACTGTTGTAATAAACATAGTTGTTAAGTCACTGGGCTCTGAAGACAGACAACCTTCATTCATTTGCTGGCTCTACTAATTACTAGCTTGCTAACCTCAGGTAAGTTTCTTAACTTCTGTGTGCTTCAGTTTTCTTCATGTGTGATAATACTTTTAAGGGAATTATATTATTATGAGGATGTTTATTCATGTACAGAATTTCAGAAACACATTTTCTGTCACATATTATGAGTTCAAGAAGTTAATTATTGAATTTATTTTTCTCGTTCTTGTGTGTGTGTTCAGGTGATCCTGTTTTTTCCTTTATGGAAGTAAAAAGCAAGATCATTCCGAGAAATGTTTAATAGGTGTTTGAACATTGATGAAGGGATATTGTAAAAAATCATGAACGTCATTTCTAAATGGTCAATCTGTACCACGGTAATTTTTACATTTTTTTCCTTAGGGTATTATTTAGGTGCAAATAGAGCAATCCTACTTCTAGATAGAAATTAGTATCTTGTAGCACTGTAAGCACTCCCCACACCAAGGAAAATCAGAAAAGTTGGTAAAGAACTGCAATATTCTTTTTTTTTTTTTTTAAGTTTATTTAGTTTTGAGATAGAGCACAAGCCAAGGAGGGGCAGAGAGGGAGAAAGAGAGAGAGAGAGAGAGAGAGAGAGAGAGAGAGAGAAAGAGAGAGATAGACACGGATAGACAGAATCTGAAGCAGGGTCCAGGCTGCAAGCTGCCAGCACAGAGCCTGACGCTGGGCTTGAACTCATGAACCGTGAGATCGTGACCCAAGCTGAAGTCGGAAGCTTAACCAACTGAGCCACCCAGGCGCCCCTAGAAGCACGATATTCTGTTTGAAGGCATTTGGAAGCTGCCAAGACAACCAGGACTAGAGAGGCTGTGATTCTAAAGAGAAGGCAACCGAGGAGAAATTAGTCATCATTCTTCAAATGATGCTTTTCTTCTTAGGGCATTTGCCAACACTTACCTCTGCATGAGAATAAAACACAGCCAAAGGGCTATATACAAGGGACACAGAAGCCAGCAGAACAGCTGAAAATATCAAGTGGCTGGAAAGACAACACTTTGAGTTCAGGGCTGCCAAGGTGGCAGAGATTTCAAGGGCAAGGCAAGGTCCTAAAGAGAGGGGAAGCACATGGAAGTGAACTCTACACTGTTAGTGTTTCCTCTTTGTCAGCATTTGCTGAATTTTAAAGCTGGCAAGGAAGAGGCTGAGAAATGGATCAGAACTACCCACTGCTCTGTGGTGTTCTACACTCATAGACCAGGAATTCCATTAGCCCCAAATTAGCAGTGCAGGATGAGGCTCTGCAGGCAAGAATATAAAACCCTTATTCAGTGGTGATGTATTGTTGGCCCTCCCAAGACAGAAGGGGTCCAATGCAGTCAACTTGTCACCAGGTGGTCAGTTGGTTTCCTTGAGAAATAATCGCATATCAGGGGCTCTGTTTTGGTCTCTGTTACTGGCAGGCAAGACACCTGGAGGTGACAATGGTCAACATGGGTTGGGTACATAGGAGAACATATTGTTCGGCCACGGATAGCCTCCATTTCTCCTACTATGTCTCCTCTGTTTATGTGCCCATTGAGTTGGTTCTGGGGTTAGCCACTGACAAAATCTGTAACATCTACTGACTAAGTCATTTTTCTTCTTGGTTTTTCAGTACCTCTTCCATAAGGGTTGCATTCTGGTAGGTATTAGTGTGTGATACAAAAATAATTCCACTTTGTCCTATATATATCCCATATATCCACCCACTGTCTTCTTGCCAGACTTACTCATTTAATCTTATAGTTTTTTCCTTCCAGGACCCTGACAACCTGACTAGGTCATTGGCCACAGTATAAGACTCTGTACGTAGTGTTACCCAGGGCTACTTTTGCTTCCAGCAAGTGCTTGCAGAGTTACTTATGGGAAGATTTTCTCTGTCTACTTTCTTTCAGCGCAGTTCCTGAAAATAGTTGTAACATAGCCACCACCCATTTGTGTTTGAATCCACACGCCAAGATGTCCTATCTATAAATCAAGTTGGGCTTTTCCCTCCTCCAGAAGCTAGTCCTAGGTATAGTCCATATGGTCACAGATACGAGGTGGAAAATAGGTATAAATAAAATCTGAGTAATTTGGGCTATCTGCTCATTTGCTTACTCTTATCCTTCTCGAATTGGTTCCTGATGTCCCATTTCTGATAGACTGCTAGCCCTGTCTGACTTTTGACTGGGTCCATCTGATAGAACCAGCTCTGACAGATACATGTTTAATTGTTGTCCCATAGACAACCTTCTCTTTCTATCAGGGCTTGATAGCACCCAAGAGCCATCTCTTGAAATGTGTATTATTTTCTAGTACAGCTTTCATAGACTCAACTCAAGCCCCAAGGAACTACATTATGATTTTCTCATTGGACCTTGCTATAAACGCTATATTTGTATCTCCTCACCACTAAAATCTCCGTCTCCATAGACTCTTCCAGATACTGTGATCCAGGCCAATGGCTGCTTGAATTGTAGCCAGGACCTGCTGTGAAGTCCTTTCCTATTCAGATCCCACTCAAGCCTCAGAGCTTTTGAGTCTCCTGATATATGGGCCAATACAGTAATACTAAGTGTGCAATGTGTTGTTTTTGGAATCCTAAGAGGCTCTCAAAACTTGGTACTTCTATCTCTGTGACAGGAGATGCAAAATGAAGTCGTCTTTTACTGTTACACCGTACATGTTCAGAGTGCATCATTTTACTATTTTCCCTCTGCAATGCATCAGTATAACTTAAGAATAGTCATCTAAATTCATTGTTCTTACGACATTGTTCAAATCCCAATCCTCATTTTCACTCCCATCATTCAAATAACTGGATCATTACCAGCAAGGTTATTACCTTCCACTAAGGCAATTCGCTGCTACTGCCAGTGAAATATTAAGCAACTGGTCACCATTTTTTGTTCCATATTTTTCTTTGGATTGGATTCTCCTTGCTAGCCAGGCAACAAGAGAACCAGTCCCCCAATCCATCTTTTCGCTTTTTTTCTTAAACCAGTCTCAGTACCAATGTTCTCTGTTCACAGCATCTGATAAGACATCAAGATATAATTAGACACAATAAAGTAAGCTTTATTGTGGTAAAATCCTGTTGAGGTTAAAGACGGAGTGATCAAGAGTAGTAGAAAGAGCCTTCACAACATGATGCAGGTCTAACATCTATGGGGGGGGAAAGGAAACAGAAAGGAGGAGGCAGAGATAGGAAGGGCTCATGTTATAGAACTACTCTCAGAAAATTGACAGAGAGATCCTGAACATGATTTCTCATTATAGAGGTGGAATACTGGGCAGAAGGAGTCCACCTTTAGGTACCCTTGACATGCTCAGTCATTGGCAACAGGGTGGATGAAGTTTGGCCTCATCTTAAGCTCCATGGAGAATCTGAAGGTGTACAACAGTTGGAGACTCCCAGTTTTCCTGAAATAGTAGGTCCTTTTGAAGGGATATCTGAGTGGTACACACCATGGACAGACACTGCAATGAAACTTAAAAAAAAAAAACCCACAAAATTCAGTGATTTGACCAAATATTATGTTTAAGTTATGTGTAAGTTATGTTAATAGAAGAAAAGAGCTAAAGAAGAAAAGAAAAAGAAAGCATGGCATCTGATTTTGGCAGAAAATTTTGATAGGAAAGAAGCAAAAAAGTAAAGTTACAGAATTTTTAAGCTATGCAAAATAATACACACAATATAAAATATTTAATTTCTCAAAGAGAATGCTAACAGTGGAAAAAATTAATATTGCATTCTATTATTTATTTATTTACTTATTTATTTATGCCATTCGTATTTCAATAGTATATGATATGAAATACAGTCAGTTATTGTACACAGTTGGAAATAGTGTAAAACACACCAGCTTTGGATCTACGCGGTCATTCCATACTCTTGTATGTGTGTCTTTTTCATGCTCTATGTATCAAGAATTACAACAGGAAAGAAAAAAGTTGGAGAGCTCTTAATAGTGGAAGAATGCAACTAGCTGTGAAAATTAATGAGATGTAAAGAACACATTGAGCAGAAATAACAAAGAACTATAAAAGTAGAAAGGAGATAAAGACCACTTTATGTAAAAATTTTGGAAGCAAATCTTGGATCTGTATAAAGCTATTAGTTCTAAAGGAATTTTCCCACATTAAGTCAGAATACGGCACAATCTCTTGAATATGTACCACAGGGTAATGGGGAGGAAGATTCAAAGTACAATACGGGATCCTTTTTTCAGTAATTTCATCATACCTTCCATTGGACTACCCTTCCCATGGAGAGTCCTTACAAACATTGAACAAAATGTAATGAACTCTTTGCCCTGGGGTGAAGTGACAGGCAGGTGAAAACTGGAATAGGGTCCATGAAGAAACTCCTGGCATACATTGTATCCTCAACTGTAACTTCAGAGGGTCCCTCATATCTCAAGCAGCAGCAGTAATAATGGCAGTGAGAACTCTGACAATGGTGACCAGGGAGAGTTGTCATGGTAAAGTCTCTATGAGAGAGAGTTTGTTGATGTCCAGGCTCTGAAGGACATCTTAGCTGGCTATAGCGGATGGGGGCAAAACTCACAGAACTCACCGTGTGAAAATTCTGTCTTGAAGAACCTTATTACGAGGTCTTCTCCCTTGACCCGTCATAGATAAAGACACTTTCCTTCCAGTTCAGAAAGATAGAGTGGAATTCTAACTGCAGTAACAACTGCAGTGGGTGGCAGAGGGGTTAGGAGTGAAACTGCTATTTCAAGGCAACATCTTGGTGGACCCGTCAGACCTGAGTTGTGTAGTGCCAATGGAACGGTAACAAAACTGAGCCGGAAGCTGGCCAGTTCTATGGATAATGAAATTGCCTCCTGACTTTTGGAAACATTTAAAAGCTTCACCTGGGCCTGTGCAGTGAAGCTCTTAGAGCATTTCAACTTGGACATAAAGGCGAAGGTGGCCACTTACACACAACCTGGGGAGTCCTATGATATAAAGCTCAATCAGTGTCTGTTATTTGTGGAGGCTCTTTTTTTTTTTTTTTTTTAATTTTTTTTTTCAACGTTTATTTCTTTTTGGGACAGAGAGAGACAGAGCACGAACGGGGGAGGGGCAGAGAGAGAGGGAGACACAGAATCGGAAACAGGCTCCAGGCTCTGAGCCATCAGCCCAGAGCCTGACGCCGGGCTCGAACTCCCGGACCGCGAGATTGTGACCTGGCTGAAGTCGGACGCTTAACCGACTGCGCCACCCAGGCGCCCCTCTGTGGAGGCTCTTAATATTGTTGATTGATTTTGTGAAAAGAACCCAAATCTTATTTATTTATTTATTTCTAATTAACTAATTAATTAATTTGAGAGAGAGAGAGAGAGAGAGAGAGAGAGAGAGAGAGAGTATAAGCAAGGGAAAGGAGCAGAGGGAGAGGGACAAAGCGGGGAGTTGGGGGGCACCCTAAGCAGGCTCCACGCTCAGCACAGAGCCAGACACAGGGCTTGATCCTACGACTCTGGGGTCATGACCTTAGCTGAAATCAAGAGTCAGACGCTTAACCCACTGAGCCACCCAGGTGCCCCTGATTCCTTTAGTTCTATTTTTTTTTTTTTAATTTTTTTTTTTCAACGTTTATTTATTTTTGGGACAGAGAGAGACAGAGCATGAATGGGGAAGGGGCAGAGAGAGAGGGAGACACAGAATCGGAAACAGGCTCCAGGCTCCGAGCCATTAGCCCAGAGCCCGACGCGGGGCTCGAACTCACGGACTGCGAGATCGTGACCTGGCTGAAGTCGGACGCTTAACCGACTGCGCCACCCAGGCGCCCCTGATTCCTTTAGTTCTAAAGGCCAATACAGACATTTAAATAAAACTATAAATGCAAAACATAGATTCAAGATAAAAATTCTCTGTAATTGCTAAAATTCTGTGCATCTTATTTGTTCATTGGATGTCAATGCAATCTTCTGTTATTCACTAGCATATCTAAAGTTTCCATACTGAGAATTGTTTTTAAAAACATTAGTTATGGGGCACTAGGGTGGCTCAGTCAGTTGAGCGTCGGACTTCAGCTCAGGTCGTGATCTCGTGGTTTGTGAATTCAAGCCCCACAGCAGGCTCACTGCTGTCAGCGCAGAGCCTGCTTTGGATCCTCTGCCCCCCTCTCACTCCACCCCTTCCCCACTCATGCTCTCTCTTGCTCTCAAAAATAACAAAAAACATTAAAAATATATTAGATTGCTTGTAATTAGTATACTTAAAATGTAAAAATTTAATGTGAGAAATAGTAGAAATGAATGCAAGCTGAGTAAAAATATGGAAAAAAATAAAAATGGCTTAAAAATCGCCAAATGGCATTGTAATATATAATGCTTTTTAAAGCCTAAAAATGAAACAATCATATGATCAGGATATTATTTTAAAACATCGTTCCGCAGTTAATTCTTCTATACGATGGAGAAATATGAAGATTGCATTTCTGTGAGAGTAACGCTTCAGTTCATTTGCAAGTATCTTCATTTTTGTAATAGGGAAAACTACTTGTTATGGGGGGGGGGGGAAGGAGACTAGCACATTCATTCAAAAAGATGGCACATTTACAGCCAAAGTTGTTCACTGATATTTTATTGTTTTAAGACATTTGTCGCCCATTCTACCTCATTCTGATTCTGAGAATGTCATTCTATTGCTTAGTCAGGAAGAGTACTGCAATATACTTAAATGTAAAACCCAAATGGTTTTTATGGTTTGTTTTTCTGTCAAAAGCAAACATATTTCCCTGAGTTGTCTAGCTCTTTGTGTCTCTTTAACTTTCTGGATACCATCAAAGTTCTTGTGCTACAGATTAAAAAAAAATCTATCTGATGTTTTCAAATGGCTGAAGTTTTCACCAACAGTTGTAAAATTTTTAAAAATAAAACTCTGCCTGCCAGACAGTTTCACATTTGGGAACTCGGCTTTGCTTCACATATCCTGGCCTGAGAAATAAAGTTTCCACATTCCCAGAAACTTAATGGCAATTCCACATTGCTGTTTCTCTCTGGGGGTTCCCAGCATATGTATCAAATTACTCCCTGTCTCTGAGTTCATGTTCATTTAAAAATCCGTCCCCACCTTGAGCTTTATTTGTCTTTGTCATTCTATATTATTTTTATGAACTCAATTATTTTCTGGGAAAATAATTTCTCTTTATACTATTGGCTTGATGGCTATGAAAATCTCTGGACTAAAATTCTTTAGGTGATGTTGCTGGCAGAGGATTTGTAGAGATATCTAAAAATAAAGGAGCTCAATTAAAAATCTTTCCACTCCACACGATCGTATTCTGGTTTTAGACTTCTCTTTTTCTCTCTCTGTTTTTTTTTAAAGTGTATTTATTTTTGAGAGAGAGACAGAGCCAGAGAGCGAGCAGGGGAAGGGCAGAAAGAGAGAGGGAGACACGGAATCTGAAGCAGGCTCCAGGCTCTGAGCTGTCAGCACAGAACCCAACGTGGGGCTTGAACCCATGAACTGCGAGATCATGAGCTGAAGTCTGAGGCTTAACTGACTGAGCCACGCAGGTGCCCCAAGACTTCTTTTTTTCTTCTTCTTCTTTTTTCTTTTTAAGAGCATTGTTACCTATGAAAATATATGTGAGAGATAAATGAACCCTGACACTCTAATCTCTATAGATTAGAGGCTGAGTTATTTTTGTGTTAAATGTGAAATAAGAATATAAATTTAACATTCAATAATGTATTTAAATTTGGTTTACATATGGGAAGATAAGTGCTCTGGTCTAAACAACCTGCCTATATTGATAAGCCATTAGAAAACTACAATACACATTTCTGATTTACTGTACATTCCTATCATAGAGTTTGTCATTTATAGCCAGTAACTATATTTAATATTTAATTGAATTCTGTGTATAGCAACCACAGCTAGGTTAAGTGGAAATTTATTTTTGATCAGTGCTTTTTGATGATAATAATTGGAAAATGATGAAAAAGTAACTGAATTAACCTAATTTATATTTGAGCAAATCCATTTATGTAAAAATGATTAATTAGAATATTTATAAATATAGTCTATTATAGACTGTCAGATACACTTTGACATAGGATAAATGGATCCTTCCGTTTATTTCTAGAAATGTGCTATCTGAAAAACAAACTAAAGGAAAATGTGCATTTCTCTAAGAGTCTTTAAATATCAAAGTAAACAGAAAATAAGCAATTTCTGAGGGAAGATTCGGTCTACTCCATACCACTAACAAAATAGTCACTTATAAACTTTAAAGCAAAAATCTGTTGCAAAAGTAGGAAACAAAGTATTGTGGAAATTGAACAAGCATCTTTTTCCCCAAGCTTAACTCATCTGGAGGATTTCTATCACAGTAGACTGCATTCACTTAACTATGCACCCTTTTATTTGTTTGCTTATTTATTCCTTCTCACTCTATTCCTCTATCAGGAGAAGTTATTAATGAGCATAATACTTTTCTAGCCTCAGGGAACCTGGGTGGCTCAGTTGGTTAAACGTCTGACTTCAGCTCAGGTCATGATCTCATGGTTTGTGGGTTCGAGCCCCCGACAGCTCAGAGCCTGCAGTCTGCTTCACATTCTGTGTCTCCCTCTCTCTCTGCCACTTCGCCCCCCCCCCCAAAATAAATAAACATTAGAAAAAATACCTTTATAGCCTGTCTTAAAGTGTCAAAATCAGTATCATAAACCCAGTGTTAAAATTGTTCAGTCTAGTTAATAACATCACCTAAACTTGCAATATGAACCAATATAAAGTGGGTTTTAACTTATTTTCTTAGGAATACTGCTGATGAGCTTTTTGGATAATAACATTTATGAGCAACATGTGTTGTTGTTATTGTTGTTGTTTTGTATGTAGTAATAGTTTAGGTGTTCTTCTTCCTGGACCATAAAGGGTTTTAATTCATGGCAAGTACATGAAAATGAGACATGTGATACTGTTGTAAACACAGATCATTTAATTTCTCATATTGATAGAAAAGATGTATCAAATGATAGCTTGTCAAAAATGTAAGAGTCAATATCAATCCAAAGGTTTAAAAAGGAGAGTTAAATTTAGCCTGGGCCACTTGGGAAGTGAACGAAGAATGTTGTCCTTGTCTACCTACCAGATGGATCTTCCCTTGTTATGTTGCATTAGCTGGCGAAGTAAACAAGCTGGGTTATTTTTTTTTTATACATAGTAAAATCTCCTGGCCAGTTTAAAGGAAGCAAGGGAGCAAGTCCATGGATGAGTGGTGAGAACTTTGCTGAATAACTGAACATAACCTTTCTCTGTAAGGTAAGGTTAAAGAAAAAGTGCCACATGCCGTCAGGAGTGGCTGTTTCATTTGCCAAAGCTTTCTAAAACCCCAACGTGCTATGGTGAAAATACAAACGTTTACAGCTCAGGTACCTTCTATTAAGACTAGTTCGAATCAGAAAATATGTATTAGAGTACCACATTCACAATGGATTGTTGAAGGAAAAGTTACTGCTACATGGCTTTCCCTAACCCTTGCATTATACGAAATTTCCATGTAATTTAGAGAAGATAGAAATACTTTTGGCTTACTGAATTTTATGATATTTGATTTTATGAGGTCTGATACCTGCATAGAAGTAGGCATTGCCAGAATCCACATCTGGCTCAAGGGAGAACACTTTATAAAGATTTATATGCATTATAATTTTTTTTAATGTTTATTTCTGAGACAGAGAGAGACAGAGCATGAGTGGGGGAGGGGCAGAGAGAGAGGGAGACACAGAATCAGAAGCAGGCTCCAGGCTCTGAGCTGTCAGCACACAGCCCAGTGCGGGGCTCAAACTCACAAACCATGAGATCATGACCTGAGCCGAAGTCAGTCGCTCAACTGGCTGAGCCACCCAGGTGCCCCAAGATTTATATGCATTATAAACCACCCTGCCCTATATTGAAAAAGCTTTTAAAATTCAACTCCTTCTGTCCATCACCCATCATACATCCTATGACAGAACCTGTGGATTTTATCTAAAGAGATGAGAGCATCAGATGTGAAAGCTCAATCTTCAACTGAAAATTTTGGAATGATTATACGGATAGGAATCTTCTCATGTGAGGGCTGATCTTTGGTCTTAATACTGAAAAATAATGAGAAAAGAACTAATAGTAATAGACACAGATTTTTTGATATTATATCCTTAATGCAAAATGAAATAGCAGAGAATAGAATGTCTAATTCTTAGTAAAGACTTTGCACTATCATCATGAAGAAACCAACAATAGCTCCCCAAATACAATAGAGTCTCTATATGAATTAATATAATGGAAAGGAATTCTAATTCTCTAGAATAAGACTGAAGATGTTGAATGTCCTCTTTGCTGCAAAACGGAATGATGGGTAGCATATGCCTGGGAGAAATGTGAGATTGCCTTGAGCTCCAACCTGCTTCTCACTGGAACGCTTTCTCAAGTATGATTTGGTGTTCTACATGAATACATAGTATGTAATGTACTATATTATACATTTTATCATATACCTTTACATTTTTATCGACAAATTAGAATTTTCTTT
Organism: Prionailurus bengalensis; assembly: GCF_016509475.1. Taxonomy (NCBI): domain Eukaryota; kingdom Metazoa; phylum Chordata; class Mammalia; order Carnivora; family Felidae; genus Prionailurus; species Prionailurus bengalensis. The sequence goes on from NC_057344.1 coordinate 88,811,910, forward strand.
ATATTTTTTATTGGTATGTTGAATACACTTATCTAGAAGCCATTTGTATTTAACTTTTACATAAATACCTAACAAGTTAGGAATAATTTGAATAAAGCTAACAGAAGTAAGAGACATTCCCTTTTTTTCTATTTTTCACTTAAAAGGACATTTGCCATTAAAAATAGAGGATTAACATGAAAGTTCATATACTAAGGCCTACATCTTCTCTTGGTCATTACAATGTTACGGATAGGGGCCCCTGGGTGATTCAGTAGGTTAAGCATCTGACTCTTGATTTTGGCTCATGTCATAATCTCACAGTTTGTAAGTTCAAGCCCCATGTCGGGCTCTGCGCTGACAGTGTGAAGACTGCTTGGGATTCTCTCTCTCTCTCCCTCTCTCTCTGCCCCTCTCCACTCTCTCCAGAATAAATAAATAAACTTAAAAAAAAAAAGAATGTTTACAGATAAATTTTATCCTCACAGGCAGGAAAGAGAATTATCTTCCCTGAGGCTTTGCCAGCCCATAAGTTGCTTCCTGCCCAGAGCATTTTCAATTCTCTTCTTAGTGCACTAATCATAAATATTAGCAAATAGTTAGAGATCATTAATTTGAGGAATGTGCTAACCGGAAAGGCAGACCAAAATGCACAAAAAAAAATAAGTAGAAAGGAACGTAGAGAAAACAGAAACAGTTCAGGGATAAAAAAAATTCAAATAATTTATTAATGTACTCAGAAAAATAAAAGAAGACATTATAATAATCCATGAAACAAAAGGATTGTTCAGAGAGCTAAAAAATAAAAAGCTATAAATACATGTGTGTGTTCAGAAATGTTTTTCAAATACTCATTTGAAAGGTTGGAAGATAAAATTGAAAGTTGGAAAATAGAAAAATTGATGAGAAATAGTTGGGAGAAGTTTAGAAAATTAGGGGAAAACAATGCTTCTGAAAAGAATAAAAAGAACAGGGCAAGCATGAAATATCAAATCATCTAAAAAAATTTCCCAAAATAGTAGAACATGTTGTCTGGGTAGAAATAAGCCACTTAGTGCCCAGTACTCCCTGTACCAAAGCCCATCACATGGAAACTCTGGAAAACTGAAGTTCAACAAACAGAGGATCCTGAAAGTTTCCAGAGAGGAAAAAGATCTAGGTTACTTGAAAAGGACCAGGAATCAGAATGGCATCCGCCATCTTTACAACACAGGCAAGCAGGAGAAACTAAAAAAGCCTCTTCAAAAACCTGAGGGAAGTTGTTTGCAAAATATAAACCAAAGCCAATGAAATTTGATAATAGAAAAAAAAAATTGAGACATTTAATCTCAATATTATCTCCGCTGCCTTTTTTCTTAGGAAGTTACTAGTTGATATGTCTCACCCAAATAAGGAAGTAAACCAAAAACGAAAAAAAGAAACCTAGGTGACCTAGGAAGAAGATTCCATGTAAAATGAGGAGAAAGGTATCTCGAGGATGAGAGAGGAAGATCCTCAGTCAGAAGCCTCAGAGCCTTCAGCCAAGACTGGAGACTTAACCCCGGAGAAAGTGTTCCCTCACGCCATTTAAGTAGGTAGGGGCGCCTGGGTGGCTCAGTCGGTAAAGCATCGACTCTTGAAGAAAGAAATGAAGTAGGTAAAATAACTGATGTATTAAGGGGAGGTGGATATTAACACAAGAGATTTTAGAGCAAATTAGTGAGAAGTTCTTAGATAGCTGAGCAAATTACAAGGAAAATAATTGTCTGGGAAACCAAGGTTCTGCCAGAAGGGGAGACACCATCCTGATACACATTGACGCTAAATTGGGACTGGTCTTCACGTGCTTATTTACCGTAATATCAACCCTGGATATTAAACTAATAAAGTTAAATTATAAACATATTTTGGGAAGGGAGTGAGAAGTGTGAAGTGTGGAGTGCACACATAAACAGTGGTTTGAAACACGGCGAACATGAGAGAATTTAGTCCTTAATTTTCATAGTAGGAAGCCCATAGAGACTGGCTTAAAAAATCATGGAGTAGAACTGTAAGCATGTTATTTATAGATATGAGAATAAGTGCTTAAAGAAAGAGCTAAGAGAATGAGATGAGAGCATGTGACTGCTATTGCTCTTAATAGGCTTTATAGATCCATTTGATGGTGGAAACTATGCTAAAAATAAAAAAAATAAATTAAAGAAAAAGGACTATACCTCCGTATTTGGTATTACTGAACAATATGAAGTTATCTCTATGGTGCTGCCCTTACAGAAATATTGTCATTTTATACAGAATAATTGAACTTTTCAAAAAAACACCCGGTGGTTGCTTTGGAAAGAATTCATATACTTTTTAATTGGTATGTTCCTCCCGTGTTTGACAAAATTCAGGCTACCATAACACTTTGATAACCATGGTAATAAAACCAGCTTCTTAATGTAAGATCATAGGATTTTAGATTTAAAAGGAACATCTGAAATTATATAGCCAATCTCTTCCTTTTAGACATGAGGAAACTAAGGTCCAGAGAAATTAGTGACAGAAATGGAACTATTTTCAGTCAATTTTTAAAAGAACCTATCCACGGAGATGAACAGGAAGGATCATAATACAGAAGGTATGGAATCAGATTGATCTGGTTTCATATTCTGTTCCTACCTCTGATCAGCAAGATAATATCTGACAAATTAATCTCTCTTAGAGATGAGAGATGATAGTTTATTGGATTAAATAAAGTAATGTATATAAGATATATCCCTGGCATAGAATGCTCAATAAATTATAGCTTTATTACCAATAGAGTTAAGAGTGTACATCCATGATGTGTACAAAACAGGAGTTATTTTCTAGTCTGGATGACCATATAATTTGTCATGCAAAGTAGTCTCTTCAGAATGAGAAAGGTCACTATTAACAATAATGCCCAGAACACAAGGTTTGGGGGTGGGGTGGGGAGCATTTTCTGGTACTTACTTTAATTACAGATTTTTCTAGTGTTATTGAGATATAATTGACAAAAAACTGTAAGATACTTAAAGTAAACAATATGATAATTTGAGAATTTAATATGCGTGGTTATTGTGAAAGGATTCCTTCAATTTGAGTTAATTAACACATCTACCACCTCAATCATTTATGTGGTTTTCCTTTGGTGAGAATATTTAGTTCTATTCTCAGCAAATTTCAATTATATAATACACTGTTATCAACTATAGTCACCATGTTATACATTCAATCTCAAACCTTTTTCATCTTTTAACTGAAAACGTGTACCCGTTTGCCATCCTCTCTTTCCCCAGTACTGGCAACTTTTTTCAGTTTGATGCATATATACTTAGGGTCTACATACAAGTAATACCTTGTGGTATGCAGTGTTCGTCTTTCTCTTCCTGGCTTATTTCACTTAACATAATGTCGGGTTCATCCATGTTGTCACAAATGACAGGATATCCCTCTTTTTAAAGGCTGAATCATATTCCATTGCATATATATATATATATATATATATATGCTATCTTCTTTATCCATTCATCCATCAATGGACATTTAGACTGTTTCCATACCTTGGCTGTTGTGACTAATGCTTCTATGAACACTAGAGGAAGGATATCTTTTCAAGATAAGGATTTGATTTCCTTTGATTATATGCCCAGAAATGGGATTGCTGGATTAGGGTAGTTCAATTTTTTTACATAGATATAATTGACATATAACATATTAAGTTTAGCTGTGCAGCATAACACATTCTATATGATTCTATATTTGTATATGCTGAGAAACGATCACCACAATAAGTCTCGTGAACATCCGTCACCGAACATAGTTACAATTTTTTTCTTGTGAAGAGAACTTTTAAGACTTACTCTTTTAGAAAATTTCAAATATACAATACAGTATTATTAACTACAGTCACCATGTTGTGCATTATATCCCCATGACTTATTTATTTTATAAATGGAAGTTTGTATCTTTTGACCATTTTCACCCATTTTGCTCACCCCTTACTCCCCACTTCTGGCAATCACCCATCTGTTCTTTGTAACTGAGTTTGGTTTTCGTTTCTGTGTGCTTGTTTGTTTGTTTTTTTGACTCCACATATACATGAGATCATGCAGTATTTACCTTTCTCTGATTTATTTCACTAGGTATAATGACTTCAAGTTCTATGTTGTTGCAAATGGCAAGATTTCCTCCACTGGATGTAGATATAAACTTGTAGTGGTTTTTTTCACTCCTCAGTGAGTTCACTCCATTCCTCAGTCTTTACCAGGAGTAAACTCACTGCTGGGGTGGCTTTGAGAAGCCTAGAGAAAGCAATGTCAGTGCTGAGTGATGTGAAAATGATCAAGTTGCCCTGGCAGAGAGTAGAGCAAGAAATAAAGAGGCTGAGGTTAAGTGGACATGTTGCAATGGATGTATTACACAAAGTGAAAAAAAAAACACTACAATGTTATAACGGCCCAGAGGACACATGAGGAATGAGTTGTGGGAGGACCAGCTTTGCTATAAAGTTCATTTCTTCTGCAGGCCAGAACTAAGAGTGGGAGAGGAGTCTGGTCACAGAGCTGAGTTCCACACGGGGATGATTGGACCCCAAAGTAATAGGGACCGGGTACACCACGCCACAAAATAGGCCAGGAAACTGAAATTATGATTAGCACCAGCAAGGGTGGAGGGGTAGAAAGAGGAGTGACAAACAAAACCCTGTGGAAATGGTTCACAGAATGTGGTGTTCTGAGGCACAAAATAGAAAGGCAGCTGAAAAGGGTGTTATTTAACATACACAACTAGAAAAAGGCCAGAATTAGAGGAGTTAGAAACTAAAAGTAAGATCTTTCGTTTAGGTCTCAGTCCTGAGTCAGTTTTTAAACCAGAAATCTTTTGACGGAACTGGTCTCTATGTTCCTAAACTGGAGGAACTTGCAGCACTGCAATGAATATATATAATCCCTCCAGGACTTGCCCAAAGGAAACTATGGCCATTTACTCAGGTACACTGGAGAAAGTGGTTCTTAGACATTTTGAAGATTATTGGACATAAAGTCTGAGTTGGCATTGATGCCTGGAGACCTAAAGTATCATCATGGTTCCACTCATAATGGAGATTTATCAGGACTGGGCAGTAAATGGAGTCCTGGCTGAAGCCCAGCTCACAGTGGGCCTTCTTAGTCTCCATACCCTCCCAGTGGTCATTTTCCAACTTCCTGAGTACAATATTGGAAGTGATATACTTGGCAGTTGGAATAAACCTTACACTGGGTACTTGGCCTTTGGGGAATACTAAGCTGAAACCTTAAAAAATGACTTAAAAGAAGTGAATCAAAAGTAGGATTATATCCTGGGGCAGGGGAGACATGGCAAATATCAGTTCTACCAGTAAAATCCGAAAGTATCAGGAATAATGTTCCTTATCTTATAATTTCCTTCGCTAACCTAGTTCCTGCAGAAACTGGATGGGTCATAGAAAATGACTGTAGACCACTGCAAGCTCAACCAAGTGATAGTCCCATTCACAGCTGCTGTGATGGACGTGGAATTATTCCTGGAGAGGATTAATAAGGCTTTCAGTATGTGATGTGCAGCTGTTTTGTTTAGCCAAGAGGATCAGGAACAGTTTGCATTTGCCTCAGTTGGACCACAGTATTCACTGGCAGGGTTGCATCAGTGATATGTTAGCTCTCCTACCTTATGTCATATTCTGAAGAGGTATGTACCACCTGGAGTCCCATAGAATATCAGACTGATTCATTAAAACAAAGGCATCAAGGGGCGCCTGGGTGGCTCAGTCGGTTAAGCGTCCTACTTCGGCTCAGGTCATGATCTCGCGGTCCGTGGGTTCGAGCCCCGCGTCGGGCTCTGTGCTGACAGCTCGGAGCCTGGAGCCTGCTTCGGATTCTGTGTCTCCCTCTTTCTCTGACCCTCCCCTGTTCATGCTCTCTGTCTCAAACATAAATAAATGTTAAAAAAAAATTAAAAAACAAAAACCAAGGCATCAAGTTGACCAGCCAGGATGAGCAAGAGGTAGCTAAATTATGAGAACTTTGTTCTATCACACATATGCTCCAAAGGGCAGAATTAAGATTCAGTGACCTGTCACTTCAGTCAATTTTTATTCAGGGACATGTCAATCCCTAATCACAATGAATGAAACACAGCTCTTGATATACCTCTTTGAGTTCTTGAGGCAACATATTCTGAACCTAGGAATACTGCTTCTGACAAACTGAGTGATAGTGATTTGAATGACCAGAGGCTACCAAATTTTGAGTGACACTTAGAGCACCAAGGGCTCTGTAGCAGGTCTGGGCTGTAGGGAAAGCTGTTCGGCTAGTAGGTCCAGATGACACCCTTAAGCCTTATGGCTCTAGAGATGTCAGTGATTGGAAAATATATAGTATGTAGTATTTGTCAAGCTCTTGTGAAAAAATTATAACAAAGTGCCCTGGGGTTCTATTTGTGTGCCTGTCTACAAGTAGCTCTTGGCAAGTCCCTGGGATTCTGTAGACATGGAGCACTAGACGGCAGGCCACCAAATGACCATGCTTCTATGATCCGGGTATGTCAGACATGCTACTATGGTCTGAATGTTTGTGTCTCCCCAAAATTCATATGGTAAAATCCTGACTCTTAAAGGTGATGGTATTACAAGGTGAGGTCTTTGGAAGTTGATTAGGTCACACAACTGAAACCCTTATGAACGGGATCAGTGTTCTTGAGATCCTTAGCCTATCTGCCATGTAAGGATACAATGAAAAGTCTGTAACTTGAAAGGGAGTCCCCACCTAACCATGCCGATACCCTGATATTGGACTTCCAGTCTCAAGAACTGTGAGAAATAAATTTCTGTTTATAAACTGCTCAGTTAGTGGTATTTTGTTATAGCAGTCTAAACAGACTAAGACCCTTGCAAGTCATAAAGATGTATGGGCCCAAATAGCAGCTCATCCTAAAAAGGAAACTGAGCAGGAAGAGGAGGAACAGATGAGCTGACTGAGCAGAGATCCCAGACCCCCAGACCTTCCACAACAGTTCCATCAGGGCCATTCCCCCAGTTCGCACCTATGACCATACCAGGGAAGAGGTGGGGTAAGGAGTCCATACCAGTAGCTAACAGAGGAGGAAATTTCCAACTTCTAACTTATGGATGGGTCAGTTTGATTTGAAGGCAAAAGCGAAGAATGGATGATGGCTGTATGATGGTCATATTCAGGGCTGATTTTGAAAGAGTTAGGAAAATACCTTCCCATCAGACAGAACTCTGAGTATTACATCTGGCCATCCACTTTAAGCTTTTTATGTGGGAGAAAAAAAATGGCTGAAGGTGAGAGTATGTGCGGATTCCTGGAAATTACCAATGGCTTGATTGTTGGGTCATGGGCCTGAAAAGACAATTATTGCTATAGCAGATACCTGAATGTTACAGTTTACTGAGGATTCAGTATCAAAAATTACATAGCTTTCAACTTGCAAAAAAAAGGACATTTAGTAAACTCATCACCTTTAGAGAGTTTTCTCTATGTCAAAAGAAATTTCTTTTGAAAAATTTCGGTTTTCGGTCTGGGTTTTAAAATATGTACCTTTAAGTATGTTGTAGCTTTTCAGCCATATTTGGTGGCATTTTTCCTGTGTGTGTATGTGTAGAAGAAAAAAGTAAATGCAATTGTTTCCTCCTCTTGATGGAAAACAACAGTCACCAAAAACCACGACATGCTTGTATTTTTTCCACTGTGGAATCTTGAAAAGGAAGATGCCAGAGTGTGATGACATATATGTTGCCACCAAATACTTTAATTATCACATTTATTCATGGAGCTTAGTATTTTCTTAGACACAGCCACCACAGAGTGGGATGTCAGTGATCCAAAAAATCAGGCTTGCCTCAATATGCTTAATGTCAGGATTTCTTCAAGCATCTGTTAAAGTTTCAGTTTTTTCAATTTAATTTTCTTGCTAGCTTAATTTTTGTTAGTTAGGAACATTATTTTCAGACTTTCAAAGTTGACATGCTTACATATGCTGTATAACCACCCATGCTTTCTGTATAACAGATGGGGAAAATCACGTGTCTTTCAAAGCATTTTCATTGTAGGGTGCCTGGGTGGCTCAATCGGATAAGCATCGGACTTCAGCTCAGAGTATCTGACTTTGGCTCAGGTCATGATCTCACAGTCTGTGAGTTTGAGCCCCACATCGTGCTCTCTGCTGTTATTGTGGAGCCCTCTTCAGATCCTCCATCCCCCTCTCTCCCTGCCCCTACCCTGCTTGCACGCTGTCTCCCTGTCAAAAATAAGTAAATATTTGAAAATAAAACAAAGCGTTTTCCTTCTCGTGGTAAATATGTCCGTACAACTTGATTACACATCACTGTGACAGGCTGTGACAAGGAGATATTTTCTCAAATGGTAATTATGTGTTGTTAGGTGCCTAGTAGAAAGATGCCTAACATGAAATATTTGAGCCTTCATGCATACCTTAAATGTAGTGATTCCTCTTAAGTATGAATGTTTTAAGGGTTAGTACTCTCATTGTCTTATGAAACCATTCACCATCAGATGTGAAGTTTCAGAGAAGTTTTGTGTCTGTGTAGATTTTGGTCCTTTACTGGAGACATTTGATCATTGTTCCTCAATTTTAAGCAGAGATGAAGCTATTGCAATAACCTAACGGATCCTCTAGGAGTCATTGTCTCTTTTATGCTTTCATACCTATCACTTACTAATTATACTTTCAAAAGTGTATGTCCAAAGCTTTTCATGACATCTTAATGCATCCTGCTTTAGGGTAAAACTCTTAGCACGACATTCAAGAACCTGTATGAAATGTACTCGTCTCACACTTTCTAGTCACATCTAGTACCATTGAGTATTTTAGGTGATAAAAAAAGGGGGGCATTCAGCTCCCTATTTTTTCTCAATGCCCTGAAAACCTAACCAGGGTCTTAGACCTCTGGGTTTCCTCTAGAGTACCTACCGCAATATATAAGACATAAAGGAGATATAAATGCCATGGATTTAAAACTAGATGATTACCTTTTCACGGCGCCTGGGTGGCTCAGGCAGTTAAGCGTTGGCTCTTGATTTCTGCTCAGGTGATGATCTCCTGGTTCGTGAGTTTGAGCCCCATGTTGGGTTCTATGTTGGCAGTGCGGAATCTGCTTGGAATCTCTCTCTCTCTCTACCCCTCCCCACATCTCTCTCTCTCTCTCTCAAAAATAAATGAATAAAATTAAAAAAATAAAAAAATAAATAGATGCTTACCTTTTCAACTGCATGAAAAAGCTATTACAAAAATGTAAGTAGCCTGTTGGAATATAAAAAACTTGAGTGCAAGACCTTGAATACAATCCGTTCCTTGCCAAAGATTCAGCATTCTGATGAAAGAACGCATTGGCAGGAGGTGGAGAGTCTCAGTCCTTCAGAAGGAGAAAATGTGTGGTTTTAAGGAGCAATAGTTAAGTACAGTTGAAAAAATTTACTCTTTATGATCAGAAATTTTATGGGTACATTGCCTTTTGTGACCTTCTTGAAAAAAATTAATAGTCCACAATACTGCTGTCACAGAAGAAAGCATCTGAGTTCCAAAGGCTTGAATTAAAAGAAAAAATTTTATATACAACCTTGTTGTAGGATGAGGACTATGTTTCCAGTAACCTACACTCAGAGGCTTATATTTTAATTTAGAGATAGTCTTACGTGACATTTGTCATTAACAATATGACAGAGCCAACTGGGAAGCATATCTACAGATTAATGGCAAAGCAGAGAAGGCTCAGATTCTTTACAGTATGTTCGCTATTCTTCATGAAATCTGATTAGCATACATTTTGATGATGATTCATCTCCTTTGCACATTAGTAATATATCATGTCATTCATCACAAAGATAAATGTTTATCCATTTATTTACTCACCGTACATATTTTGAATCTCTTCATACCAGTCACAGAAGAGGCAGAAAAGAACAAGATGCTCTCTGCATGAATCAGCCTCTAGGACATCAAGGTAGGCAAATAAATATGGACACACACATGTGGCAGTCCAATATGGTAAATGTAATAATAAGAAGCATGTTAAATGTAGAGAGCTATCACAAATATAGTAATTAACTCTATGCATGTATGTATAAAAGCTTTTCTACTTATCCATGCCATGCTAATTAGGAGTACTCTAAGGAGATAAAGTATGTGTGAGGGTGTGTGTGAAAGCATGTGTGTGTGTGTGTGTGTGTGTGTGTAATTATTCCTAGCTGAAGAAATATTATGTGTAAAAGAATGGAGTTATAAAATATCTACTCCACTAAAACATAAAACAAATTTAAAGGAAATGAGGCAAGAGATTTAGATTGGGACCATATCAAAAAGGGTTTTGTAAGCTAACTACAAGGTGTGGGCTTTAGAGCATAAAGAATTATAAGTCATAAGCATTATAAGCAGGGGAATCAAGCTAAGGTTTTTGTTTTAGAAAAATCAATTTGGTGGCAATAGGAAGAGTAAACTAGAGGGAGAGGGTAAGACTAAACACAAGAGCCTATGACAAATTTGCAAGAGAGTTTATAAGAGATTGAGTTAACATGTAAAAGAAAAGAATGATGGATAGATCTGATAAGTAGCAAGGAAGAGTCACTGAAAGTACTTGACCAATTTGATGTGGGGGAAAATGCATGGAGAAGAATCTTGTGATTAGCTTACAATATAACATGAAGAAACTGGTAGAGTGGTAGTGATTCCAATACAGGAAAAAGAGGACACAATTGATAGCATACATCTTGAGCTGGGAACTGGATGAGTGCACGTAATTCAGCTTTCAACAATAAGATATCAGAAGAGGAAAATATCACATAGATGCAGATTTAATAATAAAGTGGATACATTTGTAGATTTTTCTTTGTTTTTAATTTTTTTAATGTTTATTTATTTTTGAGAGAGAGAGAGAGACAGAGTGTGAGCTGGCAAGGGGCACAGAGAGAGGGAGATACAGAATCCGAAACAGACTCCAGGCTCAGAGATGTCAGTACAGAGCCTGAAGTGCAGCTCGAACTCATGAACTGTGAGATCATGAGCTGAGCCAAAGTGGGATGCTTAACTGACTGAGCCACCCAGGCACCCCCATTTGTAGATTTTTCTTAATGACAACAAAGTCTCTAAAGAATAAGGGATGTTATGTTGACCAGAGAGGACAAATAAGCAGTGTTATGGAGTCAACTAAGCTAGAAAGTAATGTTTTTTTTTTAAACAATGTTTTTAAATAAAGTCACGTTTTCCTGTCTCACTCAATTTCTCCAGTATAAGACTATAGATATCAGTTATTAGGCCCAATTCAAGGCTGATGGATTGAATATTGAGATCCACAGATTAATGTTATAAATGACTTCTGTGTATTTGTGTGTATTATATATACATATGCATATGTATGTGTATACTTCCATATACACGTGTATATTCTCTCATTTTCTGCCTCTCACACATACATATATGCACACAAATGTACATATAGGTATATGTATGTATGTATATATATATATATATATATATATATATGCATACATGTGTGTGCATATATGTGTGCGTGTGAGTATTTGGTACATACCAGGAATTCACATAGACATGAAATTTCAGAGGCAGTTCCGCAACAGGAGGCTTTGTATAACATCCTGAGATAAAGAGAGGTGGTAGCTATTTGAGGATACAAAGGGGAGGAAATCATTAGCAGAAAGGTGAGAGGAGATATTTGGAAAACAAAGTTGCCCTATTATGCAGATAACTCTCTTAAGTAAAAAGGAATATCTATTAATAGATCTTTTCGTGGTACAGGCCCTCTATCTAAATTCTTTTTAGGCAGTTGGGGAACAGATCAAAATTTTTTTCTGAGTTTTTTGTGCCTGGATTGCTTTCAGTTAACAATAATCTACATGCCACTGTGTCCCATCTAGGGGCAGCCTACTCTTGACCCCTACAGTACACACACACATACACACACACACACACACACACACACACACTGCTTTCAATTATTTAGTTAGCCAACCAATACTTATTTGACTGCATCATTGGTAACAATACATGCAAAATAATTTAAAGGGAATTTTGACATACATTTCATTTGGTAACATGTTTAAGTAGTAAAGTTGGAGAAAAGTAGGTCTTTGGATCACCGGTCCAGGGCAATTTCAACTCTAATACATTCGCTGTCATCCAGCTGCCTACATTTATTTCTTGTTATCAGCAGGGTATGGTTAATGAATGTTAACCAAAGAATACTTTTTTTTAAAGGAAGCTCAAATAAGCCACAGGATTTGAAAACTCAGTATGAAACCTAGTACATGAATATGTTCATTATTCTTTTCAATCGTTTTCTTACAGTTTTTTTTAGAGAATCTGCTGAGACCTCTTTAAAATGTGGCCTTTGACACTATAAGAACCAAAATTTCTCTTTTAAGATATTTTTTAGTCTTTGATCAATAAAGCCAAAGAAGACCCGTAAAATTACAGTACTATTGCTTAACAAATTGTCATATGTATTTTTTGCTTAAGTAAATCAAAAATTCTTCCTTTATTTTAAGTTATCATTCCAAACTTATAATAAATCTCTTAAATTGGGCACCTCCTATTGAGAAGAAGAATGAAGATTATTGAATCACACACATAAAATGGCTTTGCTGCAAATTATATACATTGGAATGATATGTAAAGAAATTGGACAGCTTTGTTAACAAATTTTAAAATAAAAAGTCAACTTTTGTTGGGAAGGGTATCTAGGTCAGTCTTGTTAATCAAAAATAATGAAAAACCTAGAACTGAACTTTATAGATCTATCACTTTCATAGCCAAAAGATTTTATGCTAATGCAATCTTAAAACCACACAGATTAAACATATCAAAACATTTATTAACCAACAGGATTAGAATAATGTTGAATTTATCAAACCAAGGAAATCTTCTTCTTAAGACATTTTCAGATTGAGAAGAAATTGCCTAAAGCCGTTCTTCTAAAATCGCAGTGGTAAGGAAACCTTCTGTCTTTTCTCCCTCCCTCTCTTCCTTTCATCCCTCCGTTTCTTCTTTTCCTTTTCTCTTTGTTTCTCTCATTCCTTCCAAACTTTCTAATCCAATGTAAACAAATACTTCTGTAAAATATATTTGATGTTTGCTACTGATCCCTGCTAACTTCTTATCAAATCTCCTTCTCTGTGCCACAAAGCCCTCAACCTCACACTTTCAAAAGCCCCTGTGTCTCTAAGTACCCCAGTCTTGTCTCCAACGCTGAAGAACTGTGAAGGATCTGAGATTTCACCCTACTTGCGAGTTCATAAGCTTGCAATTTCGTTGATGCTGGGGGAAACATGAGACTCCTTGGTCAAAGACAAAGTCCTTTATTATTCATAGCACAGTTGAACAACAAACTCGCATCGTTTTCCCTTATCCCGGGTCTCACAGGGAAGCACACATAGGCCCAGATGGACTACGTTTTACAGAGAGGAACCCTAAACATAGGGGACCCAGATCTTTTATAATGGGGATGAACCTGTCCATCCTTCCTCTTGTGGGAGTTATTACCTTTATTATACTAGACAAAAAGCATGCTTGTTCTAGAGGGAGACACTAACTTCCAAGGATTTTTGCTATACAAACATCCTCAAGAAGACAGCCTGGATTAAAAGCAATGGGCTGTTCTACTCACAAAATGTAAAGAAATGTGAGACTTATGGAGAATTGGCTACCAAAAGTAGTTGGCTTTGTCTCAGAATTTTAAAAGTGATTTCTAGGTGACTGGGATTTTTGCCATCCTGACTTATTTCTCTAATTTAACATAATGCTTTATGTACTTCGATCCAACTGTTATATACCTTTTACACTGTCAATGGACATATCCATTTGTAAAATCTCAGGCACCTTGGAAACATTTAGACAATGGTCAGTCCTTTTGACCCTATCTTGCAGAGAATGTAGGTGATGTTTGCATGTTTTCTTTCTGGGATTTTTAAAAAAAATGTTTTTATTTATTTTTGAGATAGAGAGATACAGAGCATGAGCAGGGGAGGGGCAGAGAGAGAGGGAGACACAGAATCCGAAACAGGCTCCAGGCTCTGAGCTGTCAGCACAGAGCCCTACACGGGGCTTGAACTCACAGACTGTGAGATCATGACCTGAGCTGAAGTCAGACGCTTAACCAACTGAACCACCCGGGTGCCCCTCTGGGATTTGTTGTAACTTATCTTGTTCTGCTTTTGCTAAACAGTTGACATACTCAGCCTGTCTTTATCTAAGAATCAATCACTCAATACGAGATCCTTATATGTCTCAATACAATCTAAATATCTTTGTTGTGTGTGTGTGTGTGTATAAAATATTCATTTATTATATATTTGTTTTATATTTACATATTTTATTTGTATGTAACATATAGTTAAATATATATATTATATGTGTATATAATATTTTTTACACTTGATCTTAGCCAAAAGGCCGAGAAGCGATATATATAATATATAATATAAATAATTTAAATTTATAAAATATATATAATAATATATATTTATATTATATATTATATATTTATATAATATAAAGTATATAATATTTAATATATATTAATATAACATATAATATATTTATTTAATATATATTTAACATATAATATAAAAAATATATAATATTTTTTAACCTTTTTTCATTCTATTTTCTCTACTTATAAGTGTCACTTTTTCTGCACTCAGACCAGTCCCACTGATGACAATTTTGTGGAGGTGTGTATTTAATTGTATAATGTTTACTTTTTCTATTGCTTCATCTTGTTACATGGCCCTTTATATTTAACTATACTTTATTATTAATGTGTTTTTATTAGTTTCAGAACAGCAGGGATAAAGTGATAATGGCTGCTTAATTTCTTTGGTACATTGGCTAGTAGAGCACTGGTGTATTAAGATGATAAATAAGCATTGTTTGGTTATTTGATTATGTTGCAGTGTTTTGCAATATTCAGAGAAGGCAGAGAAACTTGAAAGGAAAAAATGTCTTCTATTGAGATAATACAACTCTCATTTCTTTAAAAGGAAGTAGTTCTGTGTTTGTCTCATCTGCCAAAGGGCTATACATTCTAAGCCATATTAGGGCTCTGTGGGGAATAAACTATGCACTTCAGATGTTTTAACCTTTAATTGGTATCGAGACACTGCGGACCAAAGAAATATCCACATAAACAACTCATGATGAAAGTGAATTTGAAAAGCAAGATTGGAAATGAGGCTGCAGCTGGAGAAGACACAGAAAAATAACATTTTCTTCTGAAAATTGAACAGCACCCTTGCATTTATTCCCTTAAAAAAAGATTTATGTGTCTTTTAAAAATGTATTATCTGTATAAATTATGAATGTAGTATATGTTTATTTAATCTAGTAAATCAATCCAAAGTGTAAGGCAAATGTTTTTAATACCCTTCTACCATACTGAATTAACTAATGATAACAGCATGTCTTGTATTTTTCCATACCTTTATGAATTTTCATATGGACATAGATAAAAATATGCAAACCTATAGGTATGGCTTATTGGTGTAGTTGTTTACAATAAAGATTGTAATAAACATTTATGAACATATTTTTATGATTTCTATAACTTGAATTTAAACATGTAACAGCTATTCTTCTCGGTAAATTCAGAATTGATATAATTATTAAACAACTTCACTCTTGATGATGGTTATTGTTTTGTTTTTTTGCTTCTATGAATATATAAAACCCTTGCACATAAAAATCCTTGCAGTAAAAATTCTTGTACTTATGTCTTGGCTATTTTATTTCTGTAAGATTATTTTAGTAATAGGATTTCTGGATCAAAGATTATGGTATTTTAAATTTTAACAGCTACTGATAGATTTTTTAATGCCAATTCCCGTATTACTTCCAAAGGTTCCCCAAATTTCGACTTCATTCATCTCTATGAGAATTCTCCTCACCACTATATGCTATTCCTTCTTAACATTTTTGTCAAACTAATGTGCTACATTACTTTATTCAATTTGTATTTCTCTGCCTGACTACTAACATTAAACACTTTCTCATGAGCTATTGGCCATTGGACTCCTTTAGCCAATTATCTATTACCAGTTATTTGTCAATTAGTTTACTTTTGTTATTTTTATTGTAAGCATAAATCTATATTTGTTATTTTTATAAGTTTGTTTTTTTTATTTTTGAGAGAGACAGAGACAGCATGAGTGAGGGAGGGACAGAGAGAGGTGGGAAGAGAGAGAATCCCAAGCAGGCTCCATGCTGTGAGCATAGAGCTTGATGTCAGCATAGGCTCGAACTCACAAAACCACAAGATCATGACCCAAACTGAGACCAAGAGTCAGATGCTTAACTGACTGAGCCACCCAGGCACCCCCATATTTTTTAGTTTTATGGGAAGCTTTAATTATTTGTTTATCATTTGTGCTGCAAATATTTCCCAAGTTAACATTTTTTTACATACTAGCTTTTGGTGTCTTTTGCCATACAAATTATATGCACTGCCATACACCTTCGATTTTGCTTATCACAACTGAATTATCTGTATTGCTTAGGATGATCCACCCATTTCTAATACTTTGAAGTTAACGAATGCTTCTAACACTATAGATATGAAGCAATCAAATTTATAAAAGATTTTCTGTGGTCTAGGCTTAGAGCTGAGTAGTTATGTGAGTTTGGGGATATTTCAGAGTCACTTTGTACTACTCTTTCTTGTACTTATTTTTCCAGGATTTGGGATTGTCAATAAGACAAAATATGTCCGTATTTATAGCTATGCTTATATCTGTTTATATCCGTATCTATCTTTGGCAGAAGCACCTACTATGTTCCAAATATTGCTGTAGCTTTTTTCACAAAATGCTTATAACAACTATAAAGCATTATGAGGGAAATCCCTTGAACTACTCATCAGCATTATTTGAACTGTTACTTGAAATTCAGAGAATTTCACCAATGAATGGGGTGAGGATTCCCACTAATGTTGGGTAAGGGGAACTGGATATAATCTTCCAAACTCAATCTGTAAGTGCTGATAGTAAATATCATGGAACGCACCAGAACTGAATGCTTAGTTGCTCACCCAGAGGAGAGCTATGTTTTTGTTTGATTTCCTCTCGATGTAACATAGAGATCTCTACGTATTTTTCCTCCAGGTATTTCAGATTTATAGTCAAATCAGATCTAGCTTCCTACTGAATTTCTTTGATCAACTGCTCATATATAGTTACTTATATACATGGCAAGGGTAAGCATATAAAACTATAGGTAAGTGTTTAAAACTCATCATTTTCTGTTTGAAACTCTTTCATGTCTCCTTTTGCATTTAGAATAACTTTACCTCTGTTTACAAAGCCCTACATCTTCTAGCATCAGCTTGTGTCTCTCACCCATGTCATGTCTCTATCTTACTTGCTTTGTCTTCTCTAGACACACAGGCTTCTTATGACTCTTCAAAGACAGCAAGGTTATTCCTTCTGACTTGCCTGAGATTATTTCCCAGTGCTCCTTATCATGTATCAGCTTAAAGACCTCCTCCTCAGAAAAGTCCTCTCTTTTTATCCAGTCTGAAGCAGACATCAGTCACTTCCCATTGTTTCTTATTTTTAACTCCCTGAATGCCAATATATTTTTAGGGGAGAATGTTTTATCTCCCCTAAATAGATCCCTATGAATTCTCAAGAGAAGAATTTCAATACTGCCCAGAACTTCAGAGTTAAGAAATGAAGCTGGCATTCAAGCACATGTAGACTACATCCATTGCCCATTTAGTAACCAGTATTTTGTAAGCATTAAGAAGGATGTGGTCAAGAATATGAGATATTGCCAAGAAGAGTAGTTGACTGAATCAAATGCTATCTAGGGTTTACATGGCTTAGTAAAAAAGTCATAGAAATTTGACAAAGCTGTTTATTTCTCTGGAGTGATAAGGGCAGACACCAAAATGTATTATACTGAGGATGGAAAAATAAACAAATTTTGAGGGAATCTATGAAGAGACAAAGTTTTTCTTAGACTGAAAGATAATGTCTGAGATAGAAAAGCCTTAAGTCTCAGTTGTTGATAGGAAGGATCTATGAAGACATTCTGAGGGTCAAAGAGTGGTGGGAGGGATAGTTCCTTGAGCCAGGGTCTCATGAAGATGGAAGGAATGGAAGAGAATGAAAAGGCTAAAGATAAAGGTTTAGCATAGTTTGGAAGAAAGAAAGGCAGTTTGGCATAGTGAGTAACAGTAAATAATTTGGAGTTGAACCACCTAATTTAAACTGATTGACATCAATTGCCTTCACTGAAAAATGAAATATGTAATAGATATTATGAAGGGTTGTTGTACCTATTTGAGAAAATTAAAGTTAAATATGCATATGTTGCTCTGTGGTAGTTATCACTATGTGGTAGTTAAACAGCTTACCCAAAGTAAGTTCCTGGTAAGTGATGACCAAGACTTGAGCCCCTAGTACCAAACCCAGTGACTTAATTACTATCTTTTCTGCCCTTCAGGATAAAGTGTTCCCTAGATATCACCATGTCTCTTTTTCTTAACATAGGAACATGTTTTCTTGTACCTATAAACACAAACATGGCAACCCTTCAAACATTGCTGATATATTTCATCTGAGGTGTTTGAAGGGAAGGAGACCATGGAAAAATATGTGCTAGGAATGATTCACCTAGAATATCATTACTTGTAGTTATCCAGGTGGATGCTGAACTCCTACTTAGCAATACCATAGGATTAATTCATGTCATGTACATATAGGACAACTATGTCACTCTTCAAGAAAATGATTCAACTGTAGGCTGTCATATTTGCCCCATAATAAATACATGGTTGGTGGCAAGTGGTATTTACTCATGAGAAAGAAATATCAATTAAAGTGTCAAGATCAAAATGTAGCAGATATGTAGCACATTCCACATTTTTTTTTTTTTGGTCCTCCTTTGCCCTGCTTGATATTATATCTCCTACATATATGTGTTTTCTTCTTTTTAAGGGACTTTGGGGTCAATCCCAACAAGGTTTAATTCCTGACCTACACTTTATAAATTTTGGAATTTTGACAGGTCACATAGCCTGTTTGAGCTTCTGGTGTTTCATCTATAATAAATGGAAGTAAAACCTGCATCATAGTAGGAATGATAAAATGAAATTGAATAATGTACGTTTCATGCCTTACATATAGCAAGTAAGCTGTATACCTTGAAGAGTTGCCTCTCCCCCCTTGTTCATTTCATCTAATCATGGGATTGTAACTAGGCCTTCAAGGAAAACAATGATCAGATGTGTATTTCTAGTTTCATATCTCCAATTGCATAGTTTTTTTTTATTCTTCAAAGCACAAAGCAAATAGCACAATCTTAATGGTAACATTAACGATAAACTTTCTTCCTATAAAACTTCTAGTGTCTTACATTTCTCATGTTATTTTTCATTTTTACCCTAATCCCTCTTTCCAGATATAGACTTTGTCAGTAAGAATTCATTAATTCAGGGGCGCCTGGGTTGTTCAGTTGGTTAAGGTCCAACTTCAGCTCAGGTCATGAACTCCCAGTTCATAGGTTCAAGCCCCTCTTTGAGGTCTGTGCTGACAGTTCAGAGCCTGGAGCTTGCTTCAGATTCTGTCTCCCTCTCTCTGCCTCTCCCCAATTTATGCATGTACATGCACTCTCTCTCTCTGTCTCTCTCTCACACACAAATAAAAAATAAAAGCATTTAAAACAGTTTTGAAAAAGGAATTCATTAATTCACTCAAGTAGGGGCATCTGGTTGGCTCAGTCGGTTGAGAGAGTCTTGACCTCAGCTCAGGTCATGGTCTCGCAGTTCATGAAACTGAGTCCACTTCAGGCTCTGTGCTGACAGCAGGATCCTGCTTGGGATTCTCTCCCTCTCTCTGCCCCTCTCCTGCTTGAATGTTCTCCTCTCTCTCAAAATAAATCAATTAACTTAAAAGAAAAATAATTTATACCCAAATAATTTTTATTCAGGCATAATTATTAATCCAATGTCCCATATCATGCTAGGTTGGCATATAAGCAATGTCTTGGCAGAAAAGTTACATAACCTGACAAATAGATTTATTAATTATAGTTATCAGTGAAAATTAAAATGTGGATTTGATCATGAGGTGTGAAAATACCTTTGAACAGTCCAGAGTCATATATTCAAGGGGAAAATGATATACATTTTAATTGTGGTACATTATTTAGGTAGGTTTGCTTTGTTTGTTTCTCTTAATGTAAAGCAGTCACCATATCCATATAACCACATAATTCTGAGATAGAGAGTATCTTTTATTATCACTCAATTATTTCAGGGGAAATAATCTCTTTTCTACTTATTTCTATAATACTATAGAATTACCATTTATTTCCTAGAACAGCTTATTTATTTTCAGTTTATAATATATAATTCCTTCAATATAAATTTATGATTCGCTATCAGTATATCCCATAGTTAGGATCCCATTGCATTATCTTTCATTATCTTTCAGCTTAAAAATTGCATTTTTTCTTAAGGAATCTAGTAGCTCACAATACCTCTTATATTGATGGTCAATTTCATGCTACTTCTAACTACGCACAGAAAGCCAAACAAATTTGGATGTGGCATCCTGATCCTCTATCTATCTTTCATTGAGTAGTCATTCTAATATTTACTAATCTCTATCTTAATTTTAGATATTTTTCTGATATGAAAGGAGCTGCATATGTACATGACATTACTGAGTGAGTAGTCATTCTGAATTTAAAAGTCTTATTTAAAATGTGATTAAAAAAAGTAAAAAAAAAAGTGATTAAATATGGTTTTAGGAACTAAATCTTTTTAGTTCATTAAACTAAAAAACACTAGTTTATTAAACTTAAAAAGTTCTCATTTAATAAATATAAGTGCTGCTAATTTTCTAATCTTTAACATATCTAGCATCATAGATTGACATTAATTCTAATTTTGGATTTAAGTGTAAAAGAGAAAAGGAATGAAAGATTTATTTTTACAAAATAACTTTGCTCCTTTCTAGAAACAACTCTTACCATTTTTAGATTAAAATACAAACCTATAATTTTCTTTATGACCGCATGAAATTAGAATTATAATCAGAAAAACATTCTTAGTCATGAAATTTTTTTGATTGGTTAAATCAAACACAAAATAATTACGAGTTTTTAGCTACTTTTAGTAAACACAATAAATTTACAATAATTTATTGTTTGAAATGGTCAAGTCTGTTTCACCAGTTACCTTTCCTAATCCTTAATGTTTATTGTGTTTAAGAATTGGATCTGCTTCAGAGGTTTCTGGATACTTATTTTATAGGAGACATAGTTAGGAAAAATATATATATTTGAAGTATAGAGCATATCAGTAGAGAATAGGTATATTATATCACATAAGCAACATTAAAAATAATGAGAGTCTTAATTATCAAAGAAGTCAATTAATTAAGTCCAAATACTGGCTTCAATTTTGTACAAATAAAGTTTCTTCTATTTCTGTTGGGGAAAATGAAACAAATGGCTGGTATACTAGGTGTTATTTGTATAAAGGAGCACAAATTATAGGTATAAGTTAAATTTATGAAAGTTTAAGTCATAGGCCTGGTTTTTATCAAAACTAAATAGAGTGTTATCTAATCTGATAATTGATGATAATGAAAAATAATTCTTTAAAGTTAATATTTACATATATGCCTTATTATTATAAGTGTTTACTTCAAAGGCGATAATATCAATGAGAATACCATTGGATTTCTTTATCTATACGTGACAATTTGGATAACCTTGAGATGTATGGTTTATAATAGGATAATAATCTTTTGAAGTAATTTCTTAATTTTGATAAGCTATGAGGCCCACAAAGGCAGGAAGTCAGTTTATTTTTGTTTTACACCTATAGCTTGAACTTTTAACATTGCATCCAAACCAAAAAAGATACTTAAATACACATTAAATGAATGCATGGATGAATTTTAAAATGATGCTTCATTTATTCTAATTTTATTGATGAAGGATTTTAGCACCACATGCATTATATGAAGTACCAGTTATTATTACTAGGACATGAATTTAAAAAGAGAAACACTAAGATCAATAGCTACCTTAAATAAGACTTCAAAAGGAACTGTGACTCAAAACTTCATCAGGATGGGCTCAGCCTCAAGAGACAAAGAAGCCCTTTCTGACGATGTATAATTAAAAAGGGTTTAGAGAGAAGCTCTAATTTTCCATGGAAATAAATTCCACAAAATGACAGCTGTCCAGTTATATCTGGTTTCATAGGCTCTCTACAAGGAACTCAGTTTTTATTGAGTTTTCCACAAATATTTAGACTCAATTTTAAAATGTCACTTGCTCCCCCTCCACACCCCACGCTCACCAACCCCCTCCCCTCCCCCCCGCCTTCCAAATTAAGGCAGCAACTGAAAAGCCAAGATGTAGTCCTTCATGTTTTGGATTTATAATCAACAATTTCTTTCTTGGACAAATGCCCAGTTCTTGCTATACTAGAATAGCAAGGGAAACAGGGAATTATTAGCTTATGTTGATTGTTTAAGTCCAAATGATTCCCAGGCTACAAAAATTCAAGTAACACTGAACAAGTTAATTTAGTAAGGGCGAGAACCAAGTTAGAAGATCACAGGGAAAGGTATTTTGGTTTTTCAAAAAATGTTTAAAAGTTATTGATAGCAACAGTTTTGTAGTCCCACCTCAGGATGGCTGTCTTGAGATCTCTGACAAGACATACGATGCCCTCCAAGCCAGGTCCTGCTCTGTGCAATCTAATAGCCCTTTATTGTTCCTGAGTGAAAGTGAAATGTGTGACTATAAATAATTGCTTTTTATAAACATACCTAAATTTACTTCATCAAAGGAGTGCTGTCCTTTAAAATGAACATCTTGAGAGAGGGTCTATTTATTCCATTACACGAAGAATTTGGAAAACTTCTTGTATATTCTTGCAAATATGTGAGTCATGCAGAAACAAAAATCAATCTTAGAACTATTAAAAACACAGACTATTTGGGGGCTAAAAATGGCATGGCCCAATTCCATCGCTTACATTTTTCATGAGTCTTGGTTCCAAATGAGCTCCATCTTTTTTGTCAAATGAAATCCAAGTTTAAAATATAAAAGTCCGGCGCTACTGGGTGAGTCAATAAAATATACCACAGACTATAAAACTACTTCCAAAAGTGCTTTTCCAAAATGCCTGAAGGGATGGGGCCATCACTGAATTGGGACTATAAACTCCCAAGTGACTATCCGGATACAGGCTTAAAAAAATCACCGGCATATATTTTTAAATTACACTCCATAAATGATGGGTGCACAGTAAATGTTAGAAGCCTTAACATTTTTCTTGAGTTTTAAAATACATAATACATAAGTAGTAAGGTGGCACCCTAAGGAATACCTTTAATTTGTGAATTATTATGTATCTATTGTAACATGCTTATATTTTGAATGGGAATCAATAAACAAATGTCTGGCTCTTCATTGTGCCCACATGATTAATCAGAAGCAGAGCAGTAGAATGAATAGAAAGTAGTAGAATAAATCTACTACTACTATTTTATTTATTTATTTTTATTATTTTTTAATGTTTATTCATTTTTGAGAGAGAGAGAGTGAGGGACAGAGAGTGAGGGGGAGAGAGAGAGAGAGAGAGAGAGAGAGAGAGAGAGAGAGAGAAAGAGAGCATGTGTTGGGGAAGGACATAGAGGAATGGAGACACAGAATCCACAGCAGGCTCCCAGACCCCAGAGCTGTCAGCACAAAGTCGGATTTAGGACTCGACCTCACAAACCGCGAGATCATGACCTGAGCTCAAGTCTGACGCTTTACCCACTGAGCCACCCAGGCACCCCTCTACTACTAATATTTTAGGCAAAATACCAAAGTCTCACCAAGGGAACTAAAAAGGAATGGTTTATATGTAAAAACAGGCAAGGAGTGACATAGAAAGAAGGATTATTGCAATGAAAAATTAAAGTCTGTCTTCAGAGAAAATAAAATAATTTCCTCTTCCCAAATATAGCTTTAAATTGGAAGTCAAACTATCTTGCGGAAGTGAAATATTCCAGACATTTTTCTTCAAATTTTAAAATTGATTAATTAGAGGAAATTAATGATTGGTATTTCATTTTCAATTTCCAAATATATACACAAAGCTATTTCCTTCTTGAGCATTTTCCATATTTTGAAATGATCACATTTCCTGAAAGCAAACTCTAAATAAAATCAGATAAATAAGCACAACATATGCAAGTTGGATCTTAGACACCTTTGAGTTTTCAGTTCACCTACAGGATATCATACACTGCACTTAAAAGTTTATATTAATATACAAGGCTGTCTTGTACCTTGAAGCCGTGAGTGGAATTAATTCATGTGCAGTATAAGACCTCAATCCAATTACTGAAAATCCTCTACTTTTCTGCCAGTCAGTCTTAGAGAAGCATAAAATCAAATGCTAGATTGTAAAAATCATCACATGCATAAATCATGTAAACTATCAACAAATATTAATTGCGTCCCTACTGTGCATAAGACAGGATGGGATACAAAGAAATGGTTCATGACCTTGAGGATTACAATATATATAGTTGGTGAAAAAAGATCTATACCAGAAGTCTAGTAGGTTCTTTATTGTAGTACAATCCTCTGAAACTATGTAAAAAATTGTTTCAAGACAGGATCGGTAGAGCATTTATAAGAATATCAAATGAGAGAATAGTAAACATCTGAAAAGCTTCTAGAAAATTTACTGTTCTAAAGGTTAGCTATTATGACATAATTTCCTAAAGATGAATTCTAATCAGAAACTGGTAAGTTGTAGGCTTTACTTTGCAAATTCAGTGCATATTATTGACTAATTGAAGAAAGGTTAAGGCAGAAAAAAAATGGACAATGCCAAATGATTCAAATTTGGCCCTTGATAACATAGCCAATGGGTTATTTTATAGCTACAACCCAATCGTTACTATAAAAGAATAATTTCACAACTGTCATGGCATTAAAATGACTTTGATAAGCATTACAGCATTAAAATATATTAAAGAATAGAAAAGATTTATATCTTTTTATTCGGTGCTTAAGGGAAAAAACAGGCAAACAAATGATTTGCTTTTGTTTATAGTCCCAATTATCCTAAGTACTTGGTTTAATTTGTTCTCTTCCTGATTAAATCTAGAAATATAAAGATCTGATGAGAATGCATGTTTCTGTTATATGTTGATTGTGGATGAAGTAGAAAGGATATATGGAATTCTTTTCATTAAACTGGTATTTTATACTTTTATTGCAAAACATAAATGTTATATCTTACGGCTAAAGAATTAGCAGTTAATGTGTATCTACTGTTTGAAATATATGAGCAATTATTTAATAAAGCACACATATATAGATTATCAAATTATTAAAATCTTGAGTACAAAACAGAACCCAAAATTGATATGCACATATGTGGTATGTATGGGCCAGCATATTGATAACTGAGAATTCAAAATAAATTTGATCAATTGATGTAAAATACTATTTGTGATCATTTGGAGTTGTGGGATGAGTAAAAAGAACAAGTCTATGTTTGTTTTATAAAGTTTGTACAATGGGATCACAAAGAAAGTAAAATTCCTTTACTGGCAGAAAAATAAGTGATTGTGAAAGTATTTTACTTTGTAGTGTTAAGTTTCATCTTACTAAGTACACAAAGCCCCTGAACTAATAAGAATCCATCCCTTGCTTCCAATGAATAGACTTAAAACTATTTTAGCCACAGGGGGGGAAAAAACTTATTTCTGATATAAAAACTTAAGGTATGCTTTTGATCCACAGAAGCAGGAAGGCACCATATGAGTTCTGAGAACACAGATCAACCTGTCCGACCCCTATGAACTGAATTACTTCTAATTGTATAATGGACTGCAGTCCAGCTAGACCAGCACCTCTCGAAAGGGCTTGCTTTTCCCAGAGAACATTGGAAATGTCTGGAGACAACCCATTGTCACAATATTGGTAGGGGGGCAGCAAGGAGCGTGCTGCTGGCATCTACTAAGTAGAGATCACAAATACTGCTAAACATCCTATTGTGCACAAGACATTCCCTCACAACAAAAATTATCTGGCCCCAAATGTCAAGAGTACCAAGGTTGAGGAATTCTGAGTAGATTAATTGTCTTCTCCCTGTTGACAAATGGATGAATTTGGAGTCCCACCTACTGTTGAATCTATGGTCCAAGATAAACCCCATTGTATCCAGTACCAGCCAATCCTATCTGGCCATAAAAATATCCTGCTACAGTGTCATGGGAGAAATTAGAGGTGGGGTACGTGGCAAATGCTAATATTTCTTTCTCTGTGAATCTATTTTCAACTTCAAGAACTTTTCGGTAAAAGTACTCAATTAATTAGTTAATGGAAGTGCTAGTTAGGGAGGACTGAATTAATGTTTTCCCCCACCCATAAATCACACACTGATTCAAGTTTCTTTTGAAATAAGTACCAAAGAGGTGAGATCCACATTAATGAAGAAAGTAGAAGGTACTTATACAAGATCTGGAAAGAGGGGAGAGAGAGTAATTCACAACACTTTGTAGGGACATTCATTTTATCTTGAAGGTAGTCAAATTACCCATTCACTAAATATTCTACTAGCATACAAGGCCCTTCTATTTATTTCTCTATACACTAGTTACTTACTATTTTTCATGACATTGCAGAGACATAAGAAATGTGAAAGAATCATTGAAACAAAGGTGTGTAAGGACAAATGTGTTGATCAATGATAAAGTGGTAACCACAATCTTGTCCATTTCTATCAGTGACACATTACTCTTTTTCATTTTTTAATTAAAAAAAATTATTTGAGAGAGAGAGAGAGAGAGAGCACAAATGGGGGGGGGGCAGAGGGAGAGAGATAATATTAAGCAGGCTCTATGCTTAACATGAAGCCTGATGGGGGTTGGATCCCACCACCCTCAGATCATGACCTGAGCCGAAATCAAGAGTAGGGCGCTCAACCTAATGAGCCTCCCAGGCACCCCTTATACTACTCTTTCCTAAATCACAGTAAATAGGAGAGTGCTTGGTTGGCAATAAGTTTTCAATAAATATTTGTTGAATGAATAAATGTTTATTATCCAAAACATGAACTCTCTTTCAATGCATTAATACTCTTCCTTTGTTTTATCTAGTTTTTTTTTTCAAGCCAGATTTTTCCATTTTCCTGTACTTTTCTCACATTCTTTTATTCTCTCTTCTGAACGTGACACTCTGAGAGGCACTTCCATTCTTGCCATGGTTTCCTGATTGTTTCTCATGACCTTAATATTAAATTTTTGACTACCGTGCTGCCAAATTACTCCTTTTAGAAGATATTGTTCTGCATACTCTCTACTACTTTTAGCACATTTCAAATTTCTTTGCCAAAAAGGAAACGTCTATAACTTTATTTTTTTTAATTTTAGTTTATTGGTTTAATTTCACTAATTAGCCTTGAATTGTACAGTTTATGTACTATATATATTTATATATAGTAGGTTACATATCTATGTATATATGTATACTATATATACTATATATGCATATATATATGTAACCTACTATATGTATATTTAAAGATCACTATTTAGTGGTGTGCTTAGGTGGCTCAGTTGGTTGAGCATCCAACTCTTGATTTCAGCTCAGGTCATGATCCTAGGGTCTTGGATTTGAGCCCTGTGACTCCCTTTCCTTCTGCCCCTCCCCTGCTCATGTTCTATCTCAAAAAATGTAAATAAATAAATAAATAAATTACCTCCATACGTAATAAAATAAAATAAAAAATACAAATAAAAATGACTCTTGGCAAAATAGGTAAGAAGGCCAGTATGTCATTCAGTAGAATGGTCCTTAACTAGGAATTAAGAGACTTTTTTTGTTGATCCAGGATTTAACATTAAATAGTGGTATGAATTTCAATAGACCTCTTAGATGAATTTCGAGCTATATCTCAGTTATACGATGCTTTATTGTCTCTATGGGAATGTTGTCTGATATTTGGATTCTAGCAAAAAAAAATCTTTGCTCAATACCTTCATGAAAGAAAAAAAGTATATAAAGAAGCTAAAATTTGGAGACTCAGGACCCATTTGTTACTTTAGCTACAAACAGGTCTCACAGAGATTGTGTTACAGAAAATATTAGGAAGATGAAAATAAATGATTTGCCATATTGTTGAGAGAAAATTATTCTTTCATAAAGAAAAAGTTTAAAAGTGAAATGTTTTTTCCCCACTCATCTTGGCTTCAACCAGTCCAGCTGCCTTTTAGCAGCCAAACAGTCCATTATCACTATTGTGTTTGAATCATCATGGCCTTGCGATGAACTGCTTGAGGAAGACGGCTTGAATAAAATACATACATATACATTGGCATCATTCTTCAGTCCCCCTTTTTTTTAGTGGCATTGCTTTCAACTCGAGTTGGCTCTTGTCCAAAATGAAAAAAAAAAAAAAAAAGAATCAGCAGTTAAACAGCTGGTACCAATTATACTAACTTCAGTGGGACTTACATGCTCAAGTGTGCAAGGAGCAAGCTGAATCTATGATATAATGGACTTGTTAGTTTGTAACCTGACCGTGGTCCTTAGGCTGTTTGTCCAGGGACTCCTATTTAAAGTCATCTCCAGAATTATACACCTACACTCTCACAACAAGCAAGTGTTAATAGTTTTGTGTTTTTTTTAATAAGCTCATTAAATTACCACTTACTTGTATACATATACCAAAGGATCTTACTTTCTGGGGAAAAAAAAATCTGAGGAAGCTGGATGTAAAAGTTTGAACAAATACTTATCTGAAAAGTAATACTGATTTTTGACATTAGCATAAGGATGTGGAACTTCAGAAAGATAAGTACTATGATAATGAACACAATGAAATATACATCATAGATTATTTTCTAGCATCAAAAGTTATTAGAAATATAGTTCTTCTAAGTTCACTCATAGAATGGAAAAACTAGTAAGTGTCTTATATGTTATTGGTTCATTTAAAAATATTTGTATTTAGAAGACATGCAATGATATTTCATACTTCTTATATGTATACCTTATGTTTTATAAAGTCTTCTCACTTTTTAAGGTGCTTAGATTGCAATGCTAACTATCTGAGATGCCATTCTCTAGAAACAGAAAGTAAATATTAGCAATATTAAATAGCATTGGACCCCCCAAAAAATACCAGTTCATAATTTTAATCCCTAAGAAGTACAAGTTCTAAATTTGGAAAAAATATACTGTTTTAAATATGTTCTAGTCTGAAATAGAAATTCTCCTAAGTTTACTTTAGGAAAAAAAATCCATTGCTTTCCATCAAGACAAGCATCTCACAAATCACAAAGAGGATTTTGTAACTAGGCAACCAAGGTCAGAGAGACTGTGACCAAGGTTTGGAGAACCAGCTGAACACACACACCAGGAAGAGTGAGGCTTGGAATTGCAATAAAGGAAACTGATGTATTTTAAAACACTCCTTTTTAAAACCTATCATTCCATAACACTATGCAGGTGTACATTCTGAAAAAACAGCTGATAAATCTGCTCCACATCCACATTTGAATAATAAAATTGTATTTTATTCAAATGATTTTCCATTATAAACACAACCTGATCAGCCAAGGAACTAGAGAACAAACAAACAAAAAAACACCCTTAAATAGACATTTTTCTAACATAGGTGATTTCACTAGAATCGTACATGGATATGTGATTTTCCTAGGCAAAGATACATGCTCATAAAAAAAGGATAGATTTGCTAAATCTTTAGTCACAAATGTTACGATGAGTGAGATGTTTTCATGAGCTCTCATACACGTTTCCAAGTAACTTAAATGGATGTTTGTGTTTTTTATATTGACACAGGGCATAGCATATTGATCAATACCACAGCATTATGATACCTATCAAAATTCTAGAAGGAAGCAAATATGACTAAAATCAAATGCTGATTTTAATTGGTTGTAGAGATGTCAGTTTCAGAAACTCAAAAATTGTCATAGGCCAGGAGCCCCAAGCCATCGTGTCAGAAAATTTTATTGAGTATTTCGGTCATTTTGCACGGTGAGCTGTTGAAATGTCTTATAGGGTAAGCAGTATTGTGAATAGTTTTAAAGCTTGTACGTGACTTCTGAGGTCTTCTGAGTCTCAGCTGAGTGGATCTGGTAGCCAATTTGGATACATCTGGCTATTATTCTGTTTACTTACTTTCCACTCATTTTCCCCAAAAGACATGTTCATATCTGTGAAAAGAGACACCATTGCAGCGGCACCTGGGTAACTCGGTCGGTTAAGCAACCAACTCTTGGTTAAGGCTCAGGTCATGATCTCACAGGTCATGAGCCCGAGCCCTGCTTCTGGCTCTGCACTAGCATTG
This sequence comes from Prionailurus bengalensis, assembly GCF_016509475.1. Classification (NCBI taxonomy): domain Eukaryota; kingdom Metazoa; phylum Chordata; class Mammalia; order Carnivora; family Felidae; genus Prionailurus; species Prionailurus bengalensis. The sequence goes on from NC_057344.1 coordinate 88,842,289, forward strand.
TGGGAGCCTTCTTAGAATTCCCTCTCTCTCTCTCTCTCTCTCTCTTCCTTGCTCTCTGCGCCTCCCCTCTTGCACTATCTCTCTCTCAAAACAAATAAACTTAAAAAAAAGAGAGGGAGAGAGAGAGAGACACCATTGCCTAAAGTGTGCACCAAAATTCTCAGAGAAACTGTTATCTTGGTTGAGTTGAATTAATGTTTAGTTTTATGATATCATATTTAAATTCTTCCAATTTAAACTTAATTATGAAATTCCTGACGCCATTTTAGCAATATGTACCTTGTGTAGGAAATGTGGTACACATTGATCAAAGAAATTAAAAGAACATAGGATGTATTTGTGGAATCAAAATTTCAAATTACTTTCACATGTTGTAAAAGCACAGGAAAGGGACGGATAAGCATTTTTTAATCATGTCCTCACCCCTAACTCATCCTTCTCCCTTCTATTTTTGCCTATGGCACATATAGCTTAGCTTCAATGAGGCCATAATTAAGTGGAATCTTGTTGTTGGTTTAAAGAGAAACTTGTATATCACAGTAATGCTGTGTTTGCTGTGTTCACTGGACCTTAGTGTTATCATCTCAGTACAGATGCCTGACCCCAAATCACAAGCAATGGTTCATGTCTTTCTATAGGATACTGAGCAAGTATATTTGTATGCCTATTAGTTTATAGGTGAAATCATAAGCTGTTTAGTTCTGCAGTATTTTCTGAACTTATAACCTTTCCCTCTTAGCTGACCTGCAGGAGGCTGTATAATGTACTTCAGGGATGCTAGATACATTTGAGAATTTATGTCTGATGGGAAAAACAGTAGGAGAGTAATTCAGTAATTTAGGCTCTGGACAATAGCTGACTATATCACAAAAATGTGAGGCACCACTTTAGATTTCACTTACACACCATGTTATCAGCCAGATTGTTTTTAATGCATACACAAGTTGTTGTGTGTGGGCCGCCGGGGTGGCTCAGTCGATTAAGCATAAGACTCTTGATTTCGGCTCAGGTCGTGATCTCATGAGATCAAGCCCTGGGTCAGGCTCTGTGCTGGGTGTCGAGCCTGCTTGAGGTTCTCTCTCTCCTTCTCCCTCTGCCCCTCACCCCGCTAGCTCTCTCATTCTCTTTCTCTTAAAACAAAACAAAACAAACAAACAAACAAAAACAAAAAAACAACAGCTGTGGTGAGTAAGCCAGACACTGAATGAAAACTGTGTGTGTGTGTGTGTGTGTGTGTGTGTGTGTTTTACAGATTTAGTGTTATGACAGTCTATATAGACATTATTTTAAAGGTTTAATTTGTGCATTTTTAAACCAAATCTTTAATATTTTATATTCTATATACATTCTAAAGGTAAATATCAAATGTCTACTTAATGTTTTCTTAGAGGCCAGATTTAAGTGGAAACAGACAATGTAGCAGAATTTCCAAAGAAATTACCCGTAAACCAGAACTTACCAAGAACACTAGTAAATGAATAAGGGTTTTCCCCTGGCACAAGCATTACATGTTTCCATGTATCTTTTAGTGATAAAAGTAAATTTCCTTAAAAAATATTGTGTCAAAAATCATTCTTTGTACTGGCAAATTTTTTGTTGAATATGTTTGTATATGAGGATGATTAGTTGAAAAACTTATTGTTTAGTAACACAAATTTTTAGATTTGATAAACATGTAAATATATCCTCTTTAAACATGTCTATAATATCCACTTTTATCTTGCCATAAAAATGAATGTTTCCAAACAGATTAGCCATAAGGTTTTCATGTATTTCCAAATTTACAACAAATGACATCTGTGAGCCAGATGGAATTAACAAAAATGTCCCTTTTACTTCCTGTGTTGCTCAAGAGAAAATAATACTGATCATCTTGACCTCAAAACTACAGTTTTATTGTTTTCAGATTCTACCATTTTCCACATTTGCTCCTGGAACAAAATGATTGTCACATTTAACAGCTTTTTCAACTGATTGTGTCTTGTTCTTGGAAGAATTTATATTTTCTTTTAGAAAACAAACACCTACTGAAAGTTAGAAAACTTCCATACTAATGTGATAGTAAACTACCTGGGCCTTCTACCACGAATCTGGCATTATTACCTCTATTTTGTTATAGTCTAGTAGACAAATAATGTAAAGATAAAGCAAGTATTAGCTCAAATTTTAAATTTAATAGGGGTATATCCATTTAAGAGATGAGAAGCATTAGAAGTTATTCCCAGAATATCTAAAATCATCTAAGTCTTATACAAGAAAAGTAAAAAGGCAAACTTCATAATTTTCAGGTTAGTTCGTTTGGTAAAATAATGTTTAATATATATAATTTGACACATTTAGTACTTCATTTTATTTATCGTGTTCTAGGCATAGCAAAGCAAGTGGACAACTGATACAGGAATACATTTGCTCAAGACATTGCAAAAGAGAGCAACACTAAAGAACAAAGACAAAAACTTTGTGATTTTAAAGAAGAACCTTATTTAAAAATTCCTTGCATTTGCAAGTGGAGGTAACTGAAAAACTGTATGAAAAAAATATTTGTTTATGGAATCTGGGGCTTTTGGGATTATGTTTTTATTTTAGTACTGAATGGTTCGTATTTTCGAGTCAGCATTTCCCATTAGACTACAGTATCCTAAGGCAGAATAATGCTCCATTCATTTCTGTATCCTGAAAGGTTAGCAGACTGATTCATACTCAGTATGGAAACAATGCAAATTTGATAAATGAATGGATACAATGAACTCCTTTCATCAATTCCATCAATAACCACCTGTCAATATTACTTATGTCCTGTTATTGAAAGTGTAATTAAGGAATGCATTTTAAACAATATAAATGAACAATTCTTTGTCAAAAATGTATATAGTTGCAGTTTGTCTTACCTAATCTATTCTGAAAATGGGAAAGAATTATTATTAAATGTTTATTTTCATTTATAAACCAAACTACAAGGGAATTGGTCTATTTCTCCTATAATTCCTTAGTATCACTATACACATGCTATTTTTTTTTAAATGGTAGAAATTTTGCAACGAATTGTTAGTGGTATCATTAATCTATGCGCAGAATACTATCATATAATTAATAGTCTTCTGGGTAAAGAAGAAATATGAGGACTATATAATTAACAATCTTTTTGCAGACTTTACAAAGATAAAATGGCATGCTGCTAAAACTTATTTTAGTTCTATTTTAGTCTTATTTTGTTCACAATATTTATAGAAATACTTGAAAGATAATAGAAATTGTTGCATTCTTAAAAGGAAAAAAATATTAATGTCTTACTGAGACCTAAGCCGTTTCCCAAATTTACGAAATAGAATCTTCAGAGGCCTTGTACAAACATTTATTACCAACTATGATCATAAATTCCAGTCAGTCTTAAGTTGTGTGATTGTGTGTGTGTGTGTGTGTGTGTGTGTGTGTGATAGTAACTATTTATCTATCTATCCTGTCATATATCTATTCATCTTTTGATAGTACTGACAGCCATAAATATATACTGTTCTTCATAGAAACTCAAACATGACTGCAGGAACTCTATGCAACTTAATACCCCACATGGGGTATCAAATTATCAATATTTATCCTTAACTTATTACTGTTTCCTTCCACAAGGTTCATAAGGAAAAATACATTTTATTGTTCCAACAAAGCTTGAAGCTTTGGTTAAATGTTAATACATGTTACATTTATAAACGATTATGTATAAACACATGTACCCATACAACACAAGGATATATTTTCACCACTAGACAAAACTAAGAAGTAGTAAAATAAAAGGAATCGTTTAGATCCGGAAATATACTTGTACCTTCAAGTGTGAATTGAAAATCATGTTTTCCAGATCTAGTCTACCCTGGCTTCTATGTTTGTCTGACAGTTCAGCAAAGTTGCAAAATGTGTAGCAGTATTGAAATAGGTACATTGGAGTTAAAATTTAGCAATCTTCCTCTGTAGACAGTGCTATTTCTAACTATTACAGGATATATATGGAGCACAAAAGGAATATAGATAGGTGTGATTAAATGAAACACAACGCATGATGTCCATCTTGAAGGACAAGCATTAGGCAGCCTTAAATGTTGAAAGACTCCTTTTAAATCACACAATTGTTAAAAAATAAATAAGTAAATACACAAGCGTCATAATGTGTGTCCTGAAATTGCTGCTAGTCTTTTATTTTCAAAGTTTAATTACCACTGTTCACAACAGTTCTCCAGATACCTTTCCATGAGTGAAGACCATCATCCACACTGTGTCCAACTGTACATATGGTCTGAAATATTCTGAATGTTTGCCCCCTCCCCCCCCGTTTTTTTTTTCTACTTTTAGTGTTGGTTTAGTTTTTCAGTAGAGTTGTACTATGGTATTCTGGTAAAACAGCGCTGACCTGCTGTCTGACTCATACAGCTTGATTGTTTCCAGAAGTGGAGATGTGATTTCATTTCTCCTGTCTTTCTTTCTTTCTTTCTTTCTTTCTTTCTTTCTTTCTTTCTTTCTAACAACTTTATGGTGAGTGAGTTTGGGATGCATTTGATATTCCTTATAATGAAATTGAAACAAAAAAGAGAGAGAAAGGACATGCTAAGAAATAGGGAAGACAGATATGATGAAGTGTCATTTTCTATCTTCCTTAAAATGTTATTTATTTTCATTGTGTGGTGGTCCTGAGAGCGATTTGAATATTTGGATCAGATTAAAAAAAATTCCCTTGTCACAATATTACTTCCAATTTGCAGAGAGGAATGTGATAACTCCATACATTTCATAATTTTTGTTCATGCTATATTAAAATATTTGCAATATCAGTTTTTATTTATTGAAGTTCCCAGCGTAGTGGAACCTTACATTTAGCAATTTCCAATATGAAGGAATCTACCTCAAACAAAAAGAACTATGCAAAAATTGAGCTTTTTGCAAATCTTTAAACATAAATGAGTAATAGACTTCAGATAGACATATGGTTTAAATTTCTTCAGATTAGTCTCTGCTCGTTCAAACATGTAGATCAGGAGTCAAGGATTGGCAATCTTTTTTTCTTAAAGGGCCAGAGAGTAAATATTTCAGGTTTGTTGGCGTTATGATCTTGGTCACAACTACTTATATATTCCATCGTAATGTGATAGCCACTACTGACAATATGTAAATAAAGAGTTGTGGCTGTGCCCTAATAAAACTTTGCTTATAAAAACAAGTTGTCCGCTGTAGTTTGCAGACCCCTGATGTAGAAACTTGTTCAGTATTATTGGGTACATAGAAATTAATGTGATTATTGACCTTAACAATCTTTCGGAAGATTAAAAAGTTTTAATAGATGGGTGAAAGCGTGTGAGGTAAGTTGAGACATGATTCTGATCTGGGCTGAAAATAATAAGGAAGGCAATATTTAAACAATGAAGGTTTGTGTTCATGTATCCTCAAGTAAAGAAATGTTACTCTTGATAAAATCTTCCGATTTTAAGTCTATGATTTATTAAAGCAATATATTTTATTTACTATATACTCGTTTGATATGGCCTCAGAAGTTAAAAACAAAGGATTAAGAAAACAATCACAAGCTCAAAATGTTCAATTCCCAAATGTTTCTGGCTTTGTACAAATCAGGAGAGGAGAGTACCCTGCTAAATGTTCTTTCTACAATTGTTGAGTGCAAGGTTATATATCTAAATTAGATCAAACATGTTTAGCATAATATTGAATCTTATGTAATTGAGTTGATTTTTGTCTGCATATTCTATCAATAACTGATAGGGTATGTTTAAATTTCCTACTCTGATTTTAGAAATGTCTATTTCTCCTTAGTTTTGTAAATTTTCGCTTTAGATATATTGAGGTTTGTTACTAGGTGCACACAAATTTAGAATTGTTATATAGTCTTGGTGGACTGTCTCCTTCATCATAATGAAATGTCACTCTTAAAACTTGAGGTTCACAGTGCTTCACACATCTTCATCAATGAGGCAACTTCATCATTGATTTTAGAGAATTGTCCCAACACTTCAAATATCATGGGTTTCACATCATAGCCTTCTAGGGATCCAAATTAAATATTATGTTAAACTTGGTGGTAAATACTATATGCCCCTTACTGTGCTTGTTTTTTTGGTGTATGCTCCTCTTTTCTTTCATCTCATTCTTTAATCTCTGCACCTCTGCTCAATTATTTGAGAGAGAGAGAGAAAGAGAGAGAGAGAAAGAGAGAGAGAGAGAGAGCACAAGCCGGGGAGAGGGCAGACGTAGAGGGAGAATCTTAAGCAGGCTCCACTCTGAGTGTGGAGCCTCACAAGAGGCTCTATCCCATGACCCTGGGATCATGACCTGAGCCAAAATCAAGAGTTGGATGCTCAAGTGACTGAGCCACCCAGGCATCCTTATGTGTTTAATTATTAACTTCAGTTATGTTATTGTTCAGTACTGGAATTTTGGTGTGTTTATTTATAGACACTAGCTTTCTCATGAAATTTTCTGTCTTTTTTTCTTTTAATAACTGGAACATTAAATCACAATTATTTTAAAATCTCCTTTAGACAACTCCAATGTATGGCTTTCGTATGTTTTCTCTTTCCTTTTTCTATACTTTATCTTGATTTTGGTCAGCTCTTGCACATTTTTACGCTAGGTTAATTTTGCTCAAATGCCAGACATTACAAATGAAAAATTTGAGACTTAATTTGAAGCTCCATACAACGTATACTTCCTTAGAGAGCTTTTGGTTTAATTTCTGACAGTTTAATTAAAGTAAGAAAAATGAAATCTAATCAGTGATTGAGATCATTCAAAGCTTTGATTCAGTACCTGTGAGGAATTTTATTTCCTGTAAACCCTTACTGCCAGGGCATAGTCTCTGGGGTTCTCAGATTCCAGAGGGAGGGTTGGTCTGAAACCAATTTCTTTGCTGTAGCTGGAGAGGAACCTAGAGACTCATATATTTATTGAACTCTGTCATATGTTACCCAAAGACATACGAACATCATTTTGCATTGTAGCCATTTTATATCCTGGCTAACACTTGTTAATGTAAGTCTTTTAAATTTTTCTTAGTTTGGGTGAAGTGTATCTTGTGTTTTAACTTTGGATTTCCCTTGGTAGTTAGTGACATATACATCTTCTCATGCATTTATTGACCATTAATATACTTCTTTGATGAAGCACCTGTTGGTATCTTTGTTGATAGCATTGTTGGCTTCATACTGAGGTGGGAGTGTTCTTTATATTATCTGAATACATGCCTTCTGTCAGAAATATATATTGCACGTATTATGTCACATTTTGTGTCTTGATTTTTTTGTTTTGTTTTGTTTTAGTTTTCTTAACGGTGACTTTTAATGAGGTAACACTTTGAGTTTTGAGAAAATTCTGTCCATTTTCCAAAGGCTCATGGTTTTGGTGTCCTATTTTGGAAATCTTTCCCTAGTCCGAAGTGCTAAACATTTTCTATCATATTTTCTTCTAAAAGCTTTATTTTATTAGCTTTTACCTTTAGATCTGTGATCTGTTTTATTTTGATTGAGGTGTTCTGTGTGAGATGTTCACTTTTTTTCTCATGTAGATATAAATAGTCGTTGCCCCACCACATTATGTTGGAAGACTTTTCTTTCCTCCATTGAATTGCATAGAACTTTTATTTAAAAGAAACTGATGGGGCGCCTGGGTGGCTCAGTCGGTTGAATGTCCGACTTCGGCTCAGGTCATGATGTCGCAGTCCGTGAGTTCAAGCTCCACATCAGCCTCTGACAGCACAGAGCCTGGAGACTGTTTCAGATTCTGTGTCTCTCTCTCTCTCTCTGACCCTCCCCCATTCATACTCTGTCTCTCTCTGTCTCAAAAATAAATAAACATTAAAAAATAAAAATAATAAAAATAAATAAAAAAATAAAAGCAACTGATGATATATATGTAGGTCTATTTTCTGACTATTCTATGCCATTGATATATATGTTTATCCTTTGATTATCAGCACTCTTTTGATTACTATAGCTTTATAAAACCTTGAAACCAGATGGTATAAATTCTCCCAATTTGTTCTTGTTTTTGAAATTACTTTTGTTGTTGTGAGTTAGTTTCATTCTTATATAAATGTTCAATCCTGCTTCCTTCCCTCTGCCACAAGTGTTGATCCTGAGTCTTCCTTCATAAGCTCAGATTCAGAATCTCTTTCCCAGTCACCTGGACCTGCAACGCTTCTATTTTATATATGGTAAATTTGAATTTCTTTGAAAATAAGTGGAGATTAATGTCACAACATAGCACATGGCAGAGACATTTTTATACCCATGCATTTTTAACTAAGAGACTCCCAGGATATTAAGCATTTGTTTTTCTGTCCAAATCCTTAATCCAGATAATCATTCTCTCTCTCCAGAATATTTTAATAGTCTCCTGACTGGTATTCTTTACCACTCCTGCTCCATCTAATCTATTCTACATTGTAATCTATAATGCTGTCAGATGTTTATTATGTTTACAGAAGTCATATCATTTCGCACTCATACCAAATGCCCTAAGTGGCTCATTGCACAAAGAAAAAGAAATTCCAAACCCTTTGGTTGTTAGAAAAGCATTGCATGATCTTTCTCCTTCCTACATCTCCAGTCTCACATCTGTCTGCTTTCTTCCTTCCTTCTTGTGCTCCAGCTTTTATGACTTTCTTTTAGTTTCTGGAATTTAATAACCCCCCATAGAAGGTTGTTGCATATGGTGTTTTTTTTTTTCTCACAACTAGTTCCTCCTTATCCTTCAAATTTCAGTTTAAGTATTCTTTTTTGAGCAAAATACAAGTGTAAATGCTATGTTATTCTCAATCACAGAGCTTGCATGTTTCACCATTCATATTTCTAAAAGCATTTGACTATTTATTTTGACTTTCTCTTGTACCAGGAAAGATGGTGTCTGCCTTGTTGCATTGAATCTGCAGTGGTTTACAGAGCATCTTAACGGTGGCTGTATTAAGCTGTGTTGAATTAAATGAAAACTTTGTATCTGCTAGAATCCCTCTGCTTCTCCCAGTCTCTCCTAAGAACCATTTTTCTAACCTTATTTATTTTTCTCAAGCTTCTTCGTATTTTGTCAATGAAATAGGTTATGGCACTTTTGATCACTTCTTAGAATTATCCTCTTTTCTTCTTTGAGTCCATACTTTTTAATTCCGCTGCTTATTCTATAACTGTAACTTCGTGATTCTTCTCACTTTTTTGTTTCATGGTCCTTTAAATGTGAGTATTTCCTAACATTTTATTCTTTAGGAAAATACACGGATTTTAACTATTGCAGATGTCCGGTCTTCTCAGATGGAGTGTCTTAGACTCTGTGGGCGACTATGACAAAATACCACAGATTGGGTGGCTTACACAACAGACATTTATTTGTCACAGTTCTAGAGGCTAGGAAGTCCCATGTTGTGGGTGCCAGCTGATTTGGCTCTTGGTGAGGGCCTTCTTCCTGGCTTGCAGATGGCTGCCTTTTTTGCTATATCCTAACCTGGCAAAGAGAGGAAGCCTTGGGGTCTCTATTATAAAGGCAATAATCCCATCATGGGGACTCCATTCTTATGACCTCATCTAAACCTAATTAATTCCCCAAGACCCCATTTCTGATGCCATCTCATTGGGGTTATGGCTTCAACATATGAATTTGGGGGTGAGGGGAAACAGAAACATTTAGCTCAGAATACCCACTTTCAAGGTTTTATTTCCACCTTCCATCCGGATAGCTCTACCAGGACCTGATGGACAATTAAAACTCAATGCAGTGTAAAACAAATATTGTATTTTTTTAAATATTTTCATTTTTAACTTACACAGATTTCTGCACATAGTTACCTGATAATCTTCTTATACAACCTTTTACAACATGAAGAACATTTTGTAAGGAAATATTTTGTACTGAGCATCTTAACAAGCCAATCTTCCTGCTAAATAGAGAGTTTACACAAATTAATTAAAACACGCATGATGTTTCCATATATAAAATGTTATTTATTAAGTGAATCAAAAATTGAAGAAGGCAGTCTTAAGAAAATGTCCTCTTAATTAGAAATTGTGAAAAGTAAATTTGGTCATTGATTGAATATTTGTTATATGGTGATTACTGTGCCATGGATAAAATATTAAGCAAGGTCAATAATATAATATCTCTGTCCTCATGTATAATACATTTTAGTGCAAAAGAGAGCATTTAAAAAAATTAAATACTTGCAGAATTTTAGACTAACAAACTATAAAATACAAGCTGTGGGGATAGCGTAAAAGTGAGAGAATAAGCTATGGTCCAGAGGATCTGGGGAGGCATCCTGATAAAATGATATCTAAATTCAAAGGTGAAATATGAGAAGTTATTTAGGTAAATGGGGTAAGTGTCTCACACCAACTGAGAAAGCAAAAGATATATGTATATATATCATCACAAAAGATATATATCATCCAGTCTTGTCTGTAATTATAGAGAAAGAAAAAAAACCCCTAACAATCCAATAATGGATGAATGATTAAGTAAATTATGGTACAAACAGCTGATGAGATATTATGAAGACGTTAAAATAATTGGGAAATTTGTACTGATCCCATGAATATCTATTGTCAAAAATGATTCAAATTGTATATGCAAATATAATTATATAATATATAAGTACATACTTGTGTATATGTGAAACACACAGCACATTAAAAACCAACCAAGAACAACAACAACAACAACAACAACAACAACAAAAACCCACCTCATATCTTTGGATAATTTAGTATTTATGAAGATGCCATTTTAATGATTTGTCCTCAGTTTCTCTGTACCATTGGTCTTCTACACTACTGCTGTGCAGTGTTTTCTTGCTGCCTACTAAATCCATATTTTCCCCTTCTGACTTAGGTCACATTTCCTTAACTCCGTTGTGGATTGGTGCAGGTATATGACTGAGTTATAGGCATTGCACTGTGAATGGAAAGAAGGGTCCCCTTTCCAAGTCTCCCCTATATAAGCCTTCCACATGTTCCTCCTACAAACTGGTGCCAATATGGGATTGAACGTGCAAGAGATTTATTGGGGGAAATGGGGAGGGAGACGTATGTGTGCAGGAAAAGCTTTCCAGGTCTCAGCCATGTTGCGGAGAGAGAAGGGAATGAAATTATCCCAGAAACATCTTTAGCTGCAGTGCAGTTCTGGGAAAGTTTCTGCAAGGCCAGGGAGAATCCTTAAGTTAAAAGTGCCTGTTAGAGGAGTCCTGCATCTCCCCAGAATATGTCTGCTTTGCTCTCCCTGATGCACTCCGTCATTTGTTGGGGCCAACCTGTAGGAAGTGTGTCTTTGTCCAATGGTGGAAGACCCAGAGGGATTGTATCTGTGACCTGAAGTCACCTACACCCCTTGTACTGGGAGGTGAATTTACTTGGCTGCCACATTCTACTCCTTTCACCACACAGATCAACTTCTCCACACAGGTTTGATGAGAAGCTCTTCCTGCCTCTATGGGAGAAACTCAGAAGACTGAGGTTAGTGTGACAAACTAGAACCCCTGAGCTGCAGTTGTCTCAAGGTGATAAATAGAACTCATCCCCTCCATGTTTCATATATCCATTCTAAATTCCCTTTACTCCCAACTCTTACCTTGGCAGTTCTTGGTGGCTGAGCTGCTAGTGTGATTCAAACCTTCATTCCTGAGAAGTCTGAAATCCTGGCAGCCAAACATTTCTCAAACACGAATGTGGCAACTGTCCATTCATAGTTACAGTAGGGTATGACATGGACACGGAAACGGATCACATCAGTTACAAAGTTTCTAATTGGAGTCAATTACCGCTGCCAGCATGGTGATGCCTTCCTTGCCTGTTGGTCTCTTGAGGTAAGGAGCCTAAAATGCTCTGTAGCATGTATCTAAATAGAATCCTATTGTTTCCCCTGACAAAAGTGCACTCCCTCTGTAGACCAAATCCGGTAACCCTGCTGAATCTAGAGTTGAGAAACCAGAAGCCCAGAACCATCCCCTTACTCCACCGTGAGTCTTTGGGGACCGTGGTTGTATTCGTTAGAGCTCTCAGAGAAACAGAACCATACAGAGAGACTTATTTCAAGGAATTGACTTATGGGAATGTGGAGGCTGGGTGAGTATAAAATCTGAGGGGGTAGGCAGGTCGGCTGGAGGCCCAGAGAAGAGTTGCTGTGTCGGTACAAAGGCAGTATGCTGCAGAATTCTCTCTTGCTTGGAAGAGGTTGATCTTTGTTCTTGAGGGTTTCGACTGATTTGGTGAAGTTCACTCACATTATGGAATGTAATCTATTTTACTCAGAGTCTGTGGATTTTAATTTAATCTCATCTAAAAAAGCACCTCTACAGACACACACACAATAATGTTTGACAAAATATCTGGGCACCACAGTCCAGCTAAGGTGACACATAAAATTAATCACCAAGGATGGCAATTGGGCTACTCCTGTTTCCACGTTCTTGGACCCATATATTCTTCCTATTGGAGATATAATTCCACTTCAAGGTCTCTAAGTTAATGCATATGCTACATCTTGAAGGTGGGAGGATTTTGTTTTCAGAGTGTTGCCTTTGAACTTGTGTTTCAGCTGTGCTTTTAGAAGGCTATTCTAGCAGTCGGTCAGGCCACCTTCCTTGAGATAATGTAGTATGTGATACAACCCATGAGTCATATGGCCATGGGCTCACTACCACATTTCTTGTGTCATGAAGAGAAGCTTCTGGTAGTATGCTATGGTGTATGGAATTCCATGCATTTCACAAGTCTCTGGATCGTGGCTCTGGCTGAGCACCTGTAGGAAGAAGAGACAAATTGATACCCAGAGTAGGTATTGGTCCTTATCAGGAATAATCACTAACTTTCCTAAGGTGAATGTGGCTCAGTGTAGCCAGCCTTCTATTATGTGGATGGATTCCATAAGGATTAATGTTATGTTGGATAATCAGCATTGGTCTCTGTTGCTGACATATTAGACTTTAAGAGATAATAGTGGACAGACATTGGAAAGTGGGAGATCAAGCTGTTGGACCCATGTAGATCCTTGGTCTCCATGGTCATGCCATTCATATGTCCATCATACTAGTTCTAGGGTGGCCAATGATGAAAGCTGGCTTAAGTATGCTGGTCCAGTTATTTGATTCGTTTAATTATTCAGTGCCTATTCCATGGTGGATTTATTCTGGAAACCATAATCACGTGATATAAAATTTCCACTTTTTTCATGCCTATTCCACATATGAATTCACATGTCTCTACTCCAGCCCCATTTGTCTTTGCTCTTTCTGTTCTTTTTCTTTTAGGCCTCAACCAGATGCCTAGGTCGTTTGTCACAGACTGATCAGTAATCTCACCTTGGGTCATTTTTTCCTCCCTATTAAATGGATGACCAAGTGTACCAATAATAGATCAACCTATTAGATATATTGCCTCTACCCACTCTTTTTCAAAGTAGTCCTTAAATGTGGTGGGAATGAACCACTATCCATTGTTCATTTGCTTCCACACATTGAGCCAAGCCATCAGTAAATCCAGATCTGACTTTTCTTTTGTTCTCTTTCAATGTATTGTATAAATTCTTCATTCTCATGTAGTCATAAGTGTGAGATAAGAGGAGGTGTTATCCCAACTGCTGTGAATTACATGGAGTCTGGGCTACCTGCTTATGCAACTTGTTCTCTTTCCCTGCTCAGGATTGATGTCAAACATATCACACACTGGACTTCATCTGGCATTATGGCTTGGCCTGTCCAACAGTCCCCAACTTGCATCAGGCTGTTCCAGGTTCATGAGAATGTAGTGCTCCATGGCCCAAGAATTCTCACTCTTAGTGACATGCCAGAGGCTCTTTAATAAAAGGCATATACTTCTCTGCTTTAGATGGCATGGTCTTGCTCCTGAATCCCAATGTCCACACTACAATCCTTCCACTAGGGTCTGCCATTAGATCCATCTTCCAACTTTTCCCATCTCCAATAGCATACAGTCTACCTTATTATGACTACCAAATGACAGGGTAACTTGCATTGCAGTCTGGCCCTGTTGCAGAACTCTTTCCTGCTCCAGGCCTGATCCAAAGTTAGCTTTCCATGACACAAGGATTATGAAACAAAGCAATGGTCCTAGGTGTAGAATATGTTTGCTTTCCAAAACCCCAAATGACCCACCAGACACTATGCTTATTTATAGTAGAGGATGCAGGAAGCAATTATTTGTTTTTTATTTTGAGGAAAGATCTTGGTATATCCTGATTTTAAGAACTCTAAAATCTTCCTAGAAAAGAAGTTTCCTTGATAAATGTAGGGTTTATTTACTACCTCTGGAGAGCATGTATATTACCAATGCCTCCACAATTCTAGTCACCTTTTGCTTCTTCTGCCTAATCAGCATCAAGTCCTAAATGTTATGAATCAGCATAGTGTTCTTAAGGACATCTAGTTGGTCCAATTTCTTTGTAGTATATTATAGCACAGGGAATGATCATGAATTTAGTCCTGAGAAGAAATTTTAAATTGAGTATTATTGCCCTTTCCAGTGAATGTAAACTTTTTATGATCTTCTAAACTGATTGGATTTGAAAAAATCTACTTACTTGATTATCGGCTCAAGAGCATGTAGCTGAGGTCTTATTAATCTACTCTAGCAATGATATATACAAGTAGTTGTTGTGATTGGATTTGGTTAAGCCTGTGATAGTCTACATATATTTTTCAGAATCTACCTGGTTTCTGCAGGGATCAGATTAGTGAATTAAACAGAGATGATAATGACCACTACCGCTGCATCCCTTATTACTTTAATCATCATCATCATCATCATCATCATTTCCATTATCCCCCATCCCTTGATAAAAGGCTCTTTTGATTTAAAATTTTGGCTGTCAAGGGGCACCTGAGTGGCTCAGTCGGTTAAGCATCCAACCTCTGCTCAGATTATGATTTCGCAGTCTGTGAGTTTGAGCCCCGTGTTGGGCTCTGTGCTGACAGCTCGGAGCTTGGAGCCCGCTTTGGATTCTGTGTCTCCCTCTCTCTCTGACCCTCCCCAACTCGTGCTCTGTCTCTGTCTCTGTCTCTGTCTCTCTCAAAATAAATAAACATTACTATCTAAAAAAATAAAGTTTTGGCTATCAGGAAAGAGGTGACAGAAATTTCCACTTGGTCTTGCCTACTATAAAATCTCTTACTCCATAGGTCCGACCAATGTGGGGATTATTTTCAACTGCTAACCATATCAACTCCAATTATGTACTTGGGATCTGGTGAAATTACCACTAGATGGGGTCTATGGGGTCAGCAGTCTCATTTTAAAGTAAACTTTATCATTGGCTCCATTTATTACCTAGCACCTGTAATCACCTACTGTAAAGGGAGTCTTGGTAGCAATTTAGGTAACTGTGTATATCAGTGTCAACTCAGACCCTGTGCTCACTGATCCTGGAAATGTTTGGGTATGTAGGTCCTCCTGGGGAAGGACTGCAGTAATCATTATAGTGTGCACTTGCCAGAGTATGGCAGAATCCTTCCCTCTTGACACCTGGCCACTTCTTTAGTTAATAAGTTCTGGATATGAAAATTGGTTCAAGGTTGAGAATTGAGCAAGTCATGATGCCTTCCTGTTGGGACAACTGCCTTCATTCTCCTGTTTCTTCATTCTTCCCCTTTTTCTGGTTGTGAAAGTCAAACAACATCCTTACTGACTACCAGCCTATTTGCCCCTTGGGATATTATTGTTGATGAGCTATCTCCAAACATCCTGCTGGGCAATCCTTTTCTGCTGTTCCTCCAGCCTTGTAAGTATATAATAATTTGCCTCTTGATTTCTAACAGTTAAGCTCTACCATCTGAGCTCTGTTTACTTCATGGAACAACATCATCAGGGATATTAAAGGGCCGGCTCTGTGACTGCAGACAAGGGCTGATATTGAACTTTTCCTGTGGCGCTGGCTCCCCTGTCACCAGACGTTCCTGATGGCCTTGGAAAATGGTATGTCCTGGGGATCTCACATAAAACCTGACCTGGTGATTCTCTTGGCCTCACATAATAATCTATTCCAGCATGCCACTTTACTTGGTCTCCTTATTCCCTTCTCTACTGTCAGTCTAGACAGCTTGAGCATGTTCTCTTTGCTCAGCATTGGTCACAGCCCCCTTTTAGGCCTATCTGAATCACTGGAGGAGTAACATGTCCCATTCCATGGGGTCCTTGCTAGGGTGATAATTCACTATATCTTTTAGAATGTGCCCCAATTTTGAAATATTACTAATATTTCAAGTCAATAAAATATTGCCTATCCAGTGATATATACTACTCTGCTTGATCAACTTCCCTTAAAATCCTGAAGACAGTCCTTGGCTCATGTTACTGGTATGCCAATAATTGTTATGTTTCCTTCAATGTATAATTCCTTTCCTCCCTTCTTGACCTGGCATTTCCCCAGCCCAATAATCCTGTGATTTAACCCCTGTGATTGACTTAGTAGCTGGAAGAGTTGTTGAAAGGAGTTCCTGAGAGAAGCTCTTGAGTCCTCATAGGAGATGAACCTCTTTAGCGTCTTCCGGCAAGGAGCTCGCTCTTACTACGGAAAAGTACACAAACTGTGAACTCGGAGGATTTAGGACAAAAATATCTGCATAGACACCACCTTCAGAGGAGTCCATTCAGGAACCCTCAGCTTATGTTCCAGCATTCCAATGAAAGCCGTGATTTTAGAATGGCACACCCACCGTAGCTGGGCATGTAAGCACGTCCGGAACTGTGAAACTCCAATTGTGCAGTCTTCTGTTGGATGCTTTGCTCTGTTTGTTCTTTCATTGCAGAGTAAGAGGCTGTCTGAAAGCTACCTCAGAGCCCTGTGGCTCTCACACTGTAGCTTTAAGGCCTGAATGTCACATTATCCTTCCGCAAGGCAATAATCCAACTTTTCAGTAATCAGCTTCCATGCCTTCTGAGCATTGTTGCTCTAATATTTTTCAAATGCCTGAATTATTAAATCTGTAAAAGAATTTCCTTCCACAGGGATATTTTCATAGGTCACCTCCGTGAAATCATTAGTGATTCAAGTGTACCATGTGCAAGCAACTATCTGTGCCCCCGTTCTTCAGAATAGCAACCTCCTTGCCTGACAGTGAGTGACTTAGTCCCAGACCCCTTTTTACTGCCTGCTTTCTGGCACTGCTTCCATTTGTTTGGGTCCTCTCAGAAAAATATATTAGAAAGGTTTAGACATGCAAGTCATTTACTGAAGAAAATCATCTGAGGGGAAATGGAAAGCCAGAACAGCGTGGGAGGGGGCTCAGTCCTTGATACAGGTCTGATCCCCATGGAGGAGAGGGGGAAGGAAGGAACTTTGTGTAGGGAAAGTCTTAGACTACTGTGCAATTCTTAGAGATTTTCAGCAAGGCAGATAGCCAAATCTGCACATCAGAGAAGTGTGAGTCTCCCAGAGCAGGCCTGCTTTAGTATTTCTGCCATGCCCAGTCATGGACGGTGGGAAGTGTGACTTCTGCACAAATGTAGTGTTCGATTTCAGAGTACAACAGCTGCAACCATCAGTCAGTTTTGCTCCCTGCATTCAGAGATTTGGGAAGAGCATTGTCTTGATTGCTAAAGTCCAGAATGCTTTTCTCCCCTTTGGAGTGCAGATGACCCTTTGGGAAGCCATGTGTTGAAAATGGCAGCAACTCTGTCAGCTTGAGTTCCTGTGTGGAGGATGACACTCCCAATTACCATTATGTGAGAAAGAAACTTCTATTGCATTTAAGCAATATACATTTTGTAGTCTGTTTATAATAGAAGTTAACTCGTTGGTATTTGCATTTACCTTTTGTCTGTGTGCTTTTGCTGACATCTAACAAGCTCTGACCCATATTTTCACAGATCCCACTGTTGCCCACTTGCTAATCTCTATGTTTGTTTGTTTGTTTGTTTGTTTTGTTTTGTTATATTCGGATCCGATAAGCACGAACCTGTCTTCACCCAGGGATTGTCTCTTTCCCCAAGAGGAATCAAATCTTTGAGATGGAAATTATTTAAAATTCCAAGTGCTAATTCTAATTCTTCCCAGTGCTTTGGTCTCTTATCCTGATTACTTATTAGGTTTCTTTTTCTCCTAGTCTACTTCAGCATCTGCTATTTGTGTATTTCTGAATCCTGTGTATTTGCCTGGTACTTGAAGCATTTTGAATATTCTGATTAATTGAAACTGTCCGTATATTCCCTGAGTTTTGCATGTTGGCTATTATAACTTTTTCTTGCCTAAATTAGGGGTTAATGCCCTCCTCTGGTTCCTGGCTTTATGCCTTCTTTGAAATACTGTGTTAGTTTCATCTCTGGAAATTTTCAATCTTCTGTTTCTCTCTGTTCTCTTATTTTATGACCTCTTGGTTTGGGGCTATCTTCCATAAACTTGGTCCATGGTTTAAAGAGGGAAAGCGGGTGCCTAGATTGTTTTCTGACCTGGTTCAGATTTCCAGCTGTTTGCAAGTCTGTCATTACATAGGGCTCTACTTTAACACAGCCATTTTTCTCTCTGCAGTATTCTCTGATATCTTTCTTCCACTCCCAGGCTATCTGTCCTTTTACAAATGATACAAAGCAGAAAATTTACATAGTTCCCAGTGATATCTTTAATTCCTGAGTTATTTTATGCCTATTTTGTTTAATTGGCCTTATATTGCCTCTTTAAGTATTTTTGCCATATGTCGCTAATTGGCTATTTTTATAACATTAAACTTTTTGGAAGTTAACATCTTTGCAACTAGTGTAAAACTTTGAAGACAGAAACTAAACATATATGTATATATAAATATACACACACACACACACATATATATATATATATTTAATCTTTAATTCTGTACAATGTGAAAATATTTAATGTTCTAATGGGAATTTTTCAAAACTCCCAATTTGAAAGCAAGAATTATTCAGATTGATTGTCCAAATATCCCCGGATTTCTCACTTTTATTTTAATTTAATACAGTGTGGAGCTAATTAGTATAAAAATATTGCTTTTTAATGTAGCACAACTATTCTAATCAAATCATCAAAGAGGGGCACTTTTTGTTAGTCTTTCAAACCACTGTCGTCCTTATTCACCCTCTTTCAAGTTGGTAGGAATGATTAAATGACAATTCTTAAACAGTCTGCAGAATTCAAAATGGTATTTGCTCACTCTGACTTCTAAAACCCTAGATTGTTGACAGGTGTAGGGAACATCCTATACTTTCTACTCTTACCTTGTAAAGTCCTAGCCATACGTACTAACCAACCCAAGCTCTAACTCTTAGAGTTAAAAAAAAAAAAAGGAAAAGAATAAATCAATATTTGTTTATTTTGGCACACTATATGTATTGACTTCTTTGCAACTGTTCAGTGGAGTTGCAAAATATTGTAATACAATGTGTAGCATAAAGAGTACAGTACTGGGGGAGCAGGGCACCTGGGTAGTTCAGTGAGTTAACTATACATTTCTTGGGTTTGGGCTCAGGTTATGGTCTCACGGCTTTGTGGGTTTGAGCCCCACATCGGGTTCTGTGCTAGAAGCATGGAACCTGCTTGGGATTCTCTCTCTCTCCCCCCAACTCTCTGCCCCTCTCTCACTCATGCTGTCTCTGTCTCTCTCAAAATAAATAAATAAACTTAAAAAAAAAGAATAAGGCACTAGGGTTAGCTGTTCTCCAAACTGAGTCTTGATGTCTTTGTAAGTGAATAGTAAAAGTTACAATGAGACTAGCTTTGGAGATGGGACCAGATATAATATGTAAACACTCAGCATTGGACAGAAACATTGGTAAAGCTACCATACTAAATAAATGGTAGTTGTTATGAGGAGGAATAAGAGGAAGAAAAGAAGGACACAGGCAAAAAGAAAAAAAAAGGGAGAGGGAAGAGAAGAAAGGGGATGGGAGAAAGGCATAAAAATCCTCCCCATATACCTGGTTATACACTGTTCTGTAATCCTTACAAAGATTATTATGAACACTGTAATGAATTATTTTAAATTCATTCTGAAAGAATTTTTTTTTTAAGAACTGTTAAACATTATTAAGCATCTGACTTCAGCTCAGGTCATGATGTTGCAGATTGTGAGTTTGAGCCCCATGTCAGGCTCTGTGCTGACAGCTCAGAGCCTGGAACCTGCTTAGGGATTCTGTGTCTCCCTCTCTCTCTGCCCATGCCCCATTCATGCTCTGTCTCTCTCTCTTTCAAAAAATAATCGTTACAAAAAAAAAAGAACTTTTAACATTAGAAAGCTGATATCAATTTCAATTAATGGAAACTGTATGTATGTATGTATGTATGTATATATTTATTTATTCTGAAGTTAGCTTACATACAGTGTAGTCTTGACTTCAGGAATAGATTACCATGATTCATCATTTACATACAACACCCAGTGCTCATCCCAACAAGCGCCCTCCTCACTGCCCATCCCCCATTTTCCCCACCTCCCCAACCCACTGCCCCCATTAGCCCTCAGTTTGTTTTCTGCATATAAGAGTCCTTTATGGTTTGCCAATTTCCCTGTTTTTATTTTATTTTTCCTTCCCTTCCCCTATGGTCATCTGTTGACTTTTTCAAATTCTACATATGAGTGAAATCATATGATGCCCATCTTTCTCTGATTGACTTATTTGGCTTAGCATAATATCCTCCTGTTCCATTCATGTTGTTGCAAATGAAAGATTTTATTCTTTTTGATCGCTGAGTAATATTCCTGTGTGTGTGTGTGTGTGTGTGTGTGTGTGTGTACATATATATGTGTGCACATACATATATATACCATGTCTTTATCCACTCATCAGTTGATGGACACATGGGCTTTTTCTGTATTTTGGCTATTGCTGATAGTGCTGCTAAAAACATTGGAGTGCATGTGTCCCTTTAAAATTTATTTTAATCTTTATTTATTTCTGAGACAGAGAGACAGAATACGAGCGGGAGAGACACAGAGAGAGAGGGAGACACAGAATCCGCAGCAGGCTCCAGGCTCTGAGCTGTCAGCACAGAGCCCAACGCAGGTCTCAAACTCATGAACCTTGAGATCATGACCTGAGCCAAAGTTGGTCACTCAACTGAGCCACCCAGGCACCCCTACATGTGTCCCTTTAAGTCAGCACTCCTGTATCCCTTGGATAAATTCCTAGTAGTGCAATACTCCATACTATTTTCCAGAGTGGCTGCACCAGTTTGCATTCCCACCAACAGTGCAAAAAGGTTTCCCTTTCTCCACATCCTCACCAACATCTGTTGTTTCTGGAGTTGCTAATTTAGCCACTCTGACCAGTGTGAGGTGGTATCTCAATGTGATTTTAATTTGTATTCCCTTAATGATCAGCGATGTTGAGCATCTTTTCATGTGTCTGCTAGCCATCCAAATGTCTTCTTTGGAAAGCAATAACCACTGGATTATTTGTTTTTCAGGTTTTGAGTTTTGTAAGTTCTTTAGAGATTTTTGATACTAACCCTTTATCTGATATGTCATTTGCAAATATCTTCTCCCATGCCATCAGCTGCCTTTTAATTTTGTTGATTGTTTCCCTTGCAGTGCAGAAGCTTCTTTTTTTTTTTTTAATTTTTTTTTTCAACGTTTATTTATTTTTGGGACAGAGAGAGACAGAGCATGAACGGGGGAGGGGCAGAGAGAGAGGGAGACACAGAATCTGAAACAGGCTCCAGGCTCTGAGCCATCAGCCCAGAGCCTGACGTGGGGCTCAAACTCCCGGACCGCGAGATCGTGACCTGGCTGAAGTCGGACGCTTAACCGACTGCGCCACCCAGGCGCCCCAGTGCAGAAGCTTCTTATCTTGATGAGGTCCTAATAGTTCATTTTTGCTTTTATTTCCCTTGCCTTCGTGGACATGTCAAGTAAGAAGTTGCTGCAGCTGAGGTCAAAGAGATTGCTACCTGTTTTCTCTTCTAGGATTTTGATGGTTTCCTGTCTCACATTGAGATATTGCATCCATTTGAAATTTATTTTTGTGTATGGTGTAAGAAGGTGGTCCAGGTTCATAGTTCTGCATGTTACTGTCCATTTCTCCCAGCACCATTTTCTGTCTTTTGCCCACTGGATACTCTTTCCTGCTTTGTCAAAGATTAGTTGGTCATATATTGTGGGTCCAATTCTGGGTTCTCTATTCTATTCCATTGGTATATGTGTCTGTTTTGGTGCCAATACCATACTGTCTTGATGATTACAGCTTTGCAGTACAAGTTAAAGTCCAGGATTGTAATGTCTCCAGCTTTCGTTTTCTTTTTCAAGATTACTTTGGCTATGCGGAGTCTTTTCTGGTTCCATACAAATTTTAGGATAGTTTGTTCCAGCTCTGTGAAGAATGTTGGTGCTATTTTGATTGGAATTGCATTGAATGTGTAGATTGCTTTGGGTAGTACCAACATTTTAACAATATGTGTTCTTCCAACCTATGAGTATGGAATGTTTTTCCATTTATTTGAGGCTTCTTCAATTTCTTTCATAAGCTTTCTATAGTTTTAAGCATTCATATCTTGTTACTTATTTAGTTAGGTTTATTTCCTAGGTATTTCATGGTTCTTCATGCAATTATATATGGGATCGATTCCTTGATATCTCTTTCTGTTGCTTCATTGTTGGTGTATAGAAATGCAAACAATTTCTGTGCATTGATTATATATCCTGCGACTTTGCTGAATTCATGTATCAGCTCTAGCAGTTTTTTGTGGAGTCTTTCTGGTTTTCCATGTAAAATATCATGTCATCTGCGAAGAGTGGAAGTTTGACCTATTCCTCACTGATTTGGATGCCTTTTCTTTTTCTTTCTTTCTTTCTTTCTTTCTTTCTTTCTTTTTTTTTTTTTTGTCTGATTGCTGATGCTAGGATTTCCAACAGTATGCTAAACAATAGTGGTGAGAGTGGACATCCTGTCATGTTCCCGATCTCACAGAGAAAGCTCTCAGTTTTTCTCCTTTGAGGATAATATTGGCTGTGGGCCGTTCATATATGGCTTTTATGATGTTAAGGTATGTTCCTTCTATCCTGACTTTCTTGAGGGTTTTTATTAAGAAAGGGTGCTGTATTTTGTCAAATGCTTTTTCTGTATCTATTGACAGGATCATATGGTTCTTATCCTTTCCTATTAATGTGGGCTACCACTTTGTCAATCAACAGATATTTTGGTTGTTAGATTCTTTTTTCCTCTTTTCTTCTTGCTCTCTTTTTTTTTCTTCTTCTTTTTTTTTTTTTTTTTAATTTGCCACAGACCTGGTTATATCACTTTTTGGCTCTATCTCCTGGGGAAAGTCATTTAGATTCTTTGTAAAGTGATAATTAATACCTCTCTGCAATTTAACTATCTTGAGGAATAGATGTTCTTCACAAGGTTGTTTTCCTTTAAACTTTCAATTGAACTTTCTTTAAATTAACTTCTTTGACTAAATTAAGCTTTAAATAACTTTATCAACCTGTTGTAGACTGTTACAGTAAATACAACTGAAATGATTTTAGCTCATTTGTCTCTTCTTTCTCTGCTGCCCTCTCTGTCCTTTTTGTGTTTTTTTTCCCCTATTCTCCTCTCTCTCTTTTCCTTCTCAGATTTACATTCAGATAAAGTTTTTTTCTTTTCAATTTTAGCATTTTCAGTCCTAGCTTTTGAGTGTGTACATGTGTGTCTATAGCTTGTGAATGAGTATATCTGTATATAGAATTCTTTATTTCTGAACCCATTTTAAAGTAATAATTTTAAAATATTTCTAAAAGCCCTTTGTTTATATTGTTTTATATGTTCAATTAACATTTGAAAGATAACTTCATTATTTTCCTTCATTTTATTTCTGCTTAAAATTTCAGAGCTGTCATTTTAAAGCATTACTAAAAATAAAATGGAAGAAAAGTTAATTCTAAGAGAAAGACCAAAAGGAAAACAAAGCAAAAAAACAATCCAAACCACCTTCCAAATGCCTTTCATCATACTCTGCAAGGTACTGAAATAGAGTTTTCTATTCCTGTCACATCCAGTTGCAGGATTTACCAGAAGTGGACCTTGTTCCAGTTAGATGAAGTAAGATTACCCTGAAAGCTGCTGATCTGTTTTCAGAAGAATTGTTACAATCCTTGAGAGAAATTGTTTAGAGTAATAGAATTTTAGCAGAAATGAATCTGTTACTACCTGGGAAAAAAATTGTTACAGGCACCGAGACTTAAGATGCCAAACTTGCAATTTTGATCATGGTTTATGAAATTAGGACATAGAGGAAGAGAAATACATTGGAAGAGGGTTTTATTATTTTTTTCAACAGAAACTTAAACCCCTGTGAATTGCACCATTTCATTTTTTTTTTCTCTAGATAGCTCTTAGACAATAGTTATTACTCACATCAGCAATGAACTTCACTTGCATGTCAGTTCACAGTAATACCTCCCTCTTCCCTGGCTAATCCAAATGATGAAAGGAACACAGGCTATTTTCTTTTGTGAAAGCTTTATCTTGAGGGACGAAATTTTAAACATAACATTTCTTTGGAAACACTAAATTGATCAGGTGTCAATCTAGAATAAGTTATTGGGGTCAATCATCAACCTAAAAGTCACTATAGTCCACTTATAACTTAGCAATTTATTTCTTAACCAAGTACAATTACATTTTAAGTAAGTATATCTAGGTGACATTGCTGTAGGCAAGACTTGAGGATCAAAGGCTACATTTGACCCTAAACAAGGAAGTGTGTCCTTTACATACAAAACTGACAAAAATATTATGAAAAATAAAGAGAAATTGAAGTTTCTGCCCACAGTTTCATATTTTAAAATGCAGTGTTTTGTTTTTTTGTTTTGCTTTGTTTTGGTTTTGTTTGTTTGTTTGTTTGTTTGTTTGTTTTTTAACTGGCTTAGTCTGTTCAGGCTGCTAAAACAAAATATTATAGACTGGGTAGTTTATAAATAACAAATTTATTTCTCACAGCCCTGGAGCCTGGAAGTCTGAGATCGGGGTGCCACATTGTCATAAGAGGTCCCTCTTCTGAGTTGCTGATTTATCCTTGCACCTTTATGGTAGAAGGGGCTAAGAAGCTCTGTGGGACCTCTGTCATAATATAGGACATTAATCCCATTCATGAGGGTTCCACCCTCCTGGTCTAATCGCCTCTGAAAGGTCCCACCTCCTAATACCTTCCACACTGGGCATTAGACTTTCAATATACGGATGAAGGGACACATTCAGACCATGCAATAATAGTGAGGCAAAAGGAATCACAAGATAAATACAATTTTTTTGTGTGTATGTGAAATGTAAACTCAATCTAGTCATTTCACTCACATCTGTCTTTGCTCCTTATGACTCAAGATGTCAATTAAGCAAAATAAACAAGAAACAATTAGTAATTTCTTAAATTGAAGGTTTTTCTAACTACTAAAACATTGCTAAGGATCCACTGTTGATCACAAGGCCTATGATGTAGGAACCTTGTCTCCTCACTCCTATTCTTTTCATTGTGGTCACTGCTTAACATACCCCTGTGATTATATCAGCAACTGATTGCTTCCTTAGCCCCTAGGAACATTTTTGGCACAATTATTTTCGATTAACCCAAAATACATAATTTAGCAATATTGTGATCTGGGTTTTTTCCTTCTTTTTTCTTTTTCTTTTCCCTATTTTCCTTGCTCTATGATCTCCAAAATCACTATAGCATTTATTGCTGAAAATTCCAAGCATATGCATGTTAGCAACGTCATAGCCAAAGTAGACACATAATATAGACTTTAGAGAAAATGTACAATGTTTAATGGGGCACGTATATTTAGACCAAAGAACTCATTCAAGTTTCTAAAACTATAGTAATAGTGAAGAAAAACTTCCTAATCTGTGAAGAAGCAGCAAGGTATCTTTGACACAGCAAGCATTAGATACAACGATTTTGCCCTGTTACTTAATAACTTACTCTGAGAATAAAAATTAGCTTTCTATGTGTGTACTTCTTTTGTAAAATGAGAAAAAATATTAACTATGTCCTTTATTGTTGGTACGATATAATTAAATATAATTAAATTATCTGTGTTGATGTGCCTATCACAGGATTTGCCATATAGTCAAGAAATATTAGTTTCCCTGTCCAATGAATGTGAATCTGCCTTCCATGTTCCAATAAAAACACTTGTGTACTTAAGACTTGGAAAAATCCCCCTATTGTTGTGAGTGCAGCAATGCAATCTCGTGTCTTATTATTTTGGACAAATCACTTTCCTTCAGTGGATATCCAGAACTGCTAACTTACATCAGAGTATAAATATGGTAGGTAGGTATAATTATGCAAGAGGATTATAAGACCATCATTTTACTTCTGGTCTCAACAGAAGTGTCTAGACAATATTGAGGAGAATAAAGTGGTTTTTATCTCTAATAGCCTATGGAAGAGACTACGAGGCAGAGAGTAGCCTTGTTAAATGTGAGAAGAGGATTTTAAATGGGGAGAATTTTTGTTCCCTGAGTACAACCTCCCCCCCTCCCCAGCCCTTGATATGAAGGGCCCCTTCAACTTGAAGGGCCCACTTGTCCCTTCAAGTGGAAAGAAGTCTTCAAAGTGACCAAGAGGAGAGCTTGATATATGTTCCCCGGGGACTCAAGAGCCAGAAGTGAGGCCACACAAATAGGAGGAAGGTGTAATGGTTGCATAGGAAGAAAATCATTATGCACCCACAGATTTTATTGCAAAAAAAAAAAAAAAGAATGTTTGAGTATACACGCTCCAAATGCGTTCAGTCAAGGAAAATAACCAGAAAAGGGTCAATTTTGAGTCTGTCAAAGGGAGACAACTGAAAGGGTGAAAATACCTTGGGCTAAATCTTATCAAACTACCAGATGCCCAAGGGATAAGCAAGGAGTGGCAAAATGACAAGGCATGAAATGTCTTGCACCCACCCAGTGAGGACTGTAGTCCAGCTATCTGCAGGGTTAGAGAATTTCAAAACAACAGCAACAACAACACCACCCCCCTCCACAAAAAAAAAATGATCTAGGAGAAAAATTGCTTCATCTTGTGAATTACATTCTTTGTTTATGCAGACATGGTGTTTGCAGAACCCTCAAGTGAGGAGGAGTTTATCTCTAATACGCACTATTACGCACAAGTTCAAGACTTGTCTTATTTTTGCATTCAGATTGCACAAAATATCTCTACCTCAACATTGTAATAATGCTGACTGGCTAATTTTTTTTAGATATATTTGAAGTCCAGCTATAACACTGTAGCAATATAAGTGAAGTGAGTACTTTCCAGTCCTTTTCTGCTTGCTTTCTTTCACATACTTTGGAAAGGTCAAACCATGGAATTTCTAAAATAGGAGAAGCAGCAGAGGAAACAAAATAAATAAATTGTATCTCCCTCCTTTTTAACCTACCCTATTGGTTGATATTCCATTCTTCTGTTTATATAGGTATGTGGTTGTAGCACAACCTGTGAGTAAACAGAAATAGGCCGATCTAATAAATTATTTTATAATCTGTTTCCTCTCTGTCCCTTTGAGTTTTACAAAGATCTGTAAACAAGTGGATGTAACAATGCTAATTTTCCGAACAATATATTTGCCCTTACCCATATCAATAACAAATAGTGTTTTTTAAAAATATTTTTATCAAGATTGGGTTTGAAATCTGTTTTCTGATTGACTATTTGCTACTAGAAATAGTCCAAAGCAAAGAGAATTAAACTATATCCTACAATTTACTAAAATATTGGAGCATGGAATAAGGATTGCTAGGTACAAAAGGTATATACCATCTTGTCTTTTTTTTTCCCAGTAAATGGTAATAGGCTTATATTCATCTAAACATAAGCCAAGTAAACAGATGTTTTTACACGTAAAAGAAAACCCTGAATTGTTGAATTGCTCTAGTATAACTGGGTTCAAACAGACACTTGAGGGTTTAAGAGGGAATGCCATGACCAACAAATCCAGACGTTCCTTGAGCTCAGCTAAATCCAACAGAAACATTCAGCTTATGCTTTTACCCTTGAGACAGCTTGAATTCAATAGCTATTTGCAGAGTTATGCGATGGTAAGACAAAAATGAATGTACCATGTAAAACAGTGTTTCAAATAACATAGTGGTTTGAAGACATTTATTCTGATTTTTATAAGGCTTTATTTCTTTCTTACAAGTTGGTTTAGCTTGTTAAAAGAATATTACCCTCTTAAAAAATATAAACTTTTTCTCCTTAAGGACAACATAAACATAGTTAACCTACATCGTCACATTCTTCCAAGACTAATATTGAATAAAAGAGGGCATTGTGTGGACAGTCAGCAATTCTTTCTCTGCTCAATACCCCTGAAACTGTAATTATCTGAGGTGTTGCTATAAATCCAGTATTTGCAACATAAATTCTTTAGAGAGTGAGGTAATCGCACGTGTCATAAGGGAAGAAAAAAGTTTCATGTTCACTTTTTTCCCATCATTGAATTTATACTTCAGAAGAAATAGGGTAAACATTATGCAGTCCAATGCATGAACTCATTTAAAAAAAAACTACTTTAAACAACACATCTAGTAATTATAGTAACAGTTTGTCTTGTTACTAATGAATGTAAAACTGCTAATGACGTTACTGTTGTTGTTGTTGTTATTTCTAATGCTTTGTGGGCATATTATTTGACAGGTTTCCACATTGACATTGTTTCTCATGGCCTTTTGTGTAAAGTTCAAACATTTCCATACCATCCTACCTAAATTTAAATCATTCTTACCTCTTCCAATTTGCTCTACTGTACAAGTTCATGGTTACCCCAAAATTGCTTTCATTAGGAACTTATAGAGCAGACTGAACTTGCCAATAAAATATCCTTAGAAAGTTATTGCCAAGAAACTGTGCGCATTTTTTGGTTGTTTGTTTTCAGAGTCTTTGCTAACACACACACACACACACACACACACAGAGGAATTATTTATAATTCCTGAGAGAGAGGCCCACCTTCAAGGTTTAGGAGTGGATCAGGCCCAGGAGTCTCTGTCCTGGTTCCTGTGAGTCAATGTATTGCAACATGGAACCCTGTAGTAAACCACAGTGAAAGGCATTGAACTCCCAAAACTCTTAGCTTTCTCTCAAGTGCTTCAGGGTGCATTTCCACAGATTCTTATTAAAATTAACGGCTACTGTGAACAAGACAGTGAGCACAAAAGACATAACCTCTCCCCTACTGCAGTTTCCAGTCTAGTAGAGGACACATTTTAAACATGGAAACAAAGACATGTACAATATGTATCATAACAGAAAATGCCCATGCTAGAAGAATTTGGCTGTGACGGCATCATCTAATAACACAGATTTATTTTCTCACACTAAAGAAACGCTATTGTGACAGATAATAATTTCTGAAGATGTTCCCACCAATATATTCTATCTTAAATGCTCTTTGTACAATGGAGAGGTAGATTTTATGGCTTCTCTTGCATTTGGTGAGGCTCAGCTAATGCAAATCTGACAATATATGACTTTTGTGACTAAATTTTAAGAGGAAATAAAGCTTCTGCTTTTCTGCTTCATCCTTTTGGGATTCTTGATTCTGGAAAAGAGCTACCATGTTGTGCAGAAGCCAAACAGCTACATGGATTTGGCCAGGTGAAGGTGGTCCAGTCCGACCCCCAGATCCCGCTGAAGTCTCGGCCAAGAGGTAGCATCAACCTCTACTATCCGAGTGAGTGCATCTTCAGATGATTCCAGCCCTGCCTTCAAACCTCCCTAGCTGACCCTGAATGGAATAGGAATGAGCTGTCCTTGATAAACAGCAGATTTGTGCGTGAAGTTAGAATTAATGTTGTTGAGGGGCACCTGGGTGGTTTGGTGGGTTTGACTTTGGCTCAGGTCATGATCTCACAGTTTGTGGGTTCGAGCCCTATGTCGGGCTCTGTGCTGACAGCTCAGAGCCTGGAGCCTGCTTCGGATTCTGTGTCTCCCCCTCTCTATGTCCCTTCCCTGCTCGTGCCTTGTCTCTCTCAAAAATAAATAAAAATTAAAAAAAAAAGAATTAATGTTGTTTTAGGATTGTCTGAGCAGACTTTGGTACTTTGGTACCTGTGAGTGGGGTGCTAGCAAAATTCAAATAGATGACACAGATTTAGATTTACAGATATAGATATATCATCACTTCGAAGCACGTACCATGATGAGCCATTGTATTTAGATCATCATTATTGTTGCTCAGGTCCCAGGACTGCTAGTTCTCCCTGCCCTCAGCCGTCAATATTTTTTCTAATGGTAGTTAATTAATTGTCCATTAACCTCTTCCTCCATGCTTCTAATTCCCTTACAAACTAAATATTTAAACGCCTATTACTTCTTTCAATAATAATTATAATATTCAATTACTGAGTAGAGAATTCAGTAAAGAATCCTACTGGGCAGGATTAGAAGTGGTTGCAGTTCTACATTCCAATTCAGCCATGATTTTAAAGCAATGGAAATTAAGGGGATACTCACATGTATGGGTAGGAGCGATCCTTCACATCTCCCTTGCCTCTCTTTCAATGTCCTCCCTTTAGAGGGAAAAAGTGTTATGCGTACCTAACGTTTTTCCATCTTATTAACCACCTGCCAGCGTGAATATAAAGTTCTGTGTAAGGCACTGGTATGAATGGGAACGGCGTATGCATTTATTTACTCCTTTTGGAAATTTTGCATCATTGCCTTCGTGTACATCTTGACTTGTTATTCTAAATGGTGGTTGATAAAATTATTTGTCTGCTGTGCAATTGCTCTACATGACTAGAAAGGTTTGAAGCTTAACTGTTTCGAAAGTCTGTGTACGCATGTGTCAGTGAGATCAGGAATTTCTGACCATTCGCCTATCAGAATTTCAAATCCCTATGTCAAAATGTCTTAAGACTTAAAAACGTAAAGCTTAGGAACATGTTCTATTTTTTTAAACGTTTAGACAACCACTCCTGTTTTCTACTGCTAGAGGACAGAAGAGTTCAAGTGGACAAAGGGAGAGAGAAGTCATCATGTTTTATGGACTCTCTTCTCTGGTGCATTTTGAGCTCTAAAGAAACGTGGTGGCCACAATCTTTGCTAGGATTCTGGCATCCTGTGATACAAATATCAGAAATGAAGAGAGAGAATGCTCAATTTGTGCCTTTATTGTCCTGCCACTCACTTCCTCCAACCATATGTCATTAATAAAGCTAATGGGGTTTTGGCACCAAATCAACTGGAAAGGGATGTGGTAAAAGTGGGGGTAGACGAAAGTGGACGATAGGAGCAAGGAAAGCACTCACAGGTCCTCTGTGTAAGGAGCGGCAGCCCCATCAGCCTTCTCTTTGGTCGCTCCCTGACAGGGCTGGGGCCCTTCTCCAAGTGACTGTGTCTCATGCATTCATGGGCCGCTTTCACACCACAGCCCCTTTTGTTCAGATCTGAAAATACAGCTCATTGCTTTCCTCCCCTCAGCTGCCATATGGCTTTGTGGAAACTGGCCTAAAAGGAAGCAGGGGGAAAAGAAACCCTAGAAATAAAACAACCAACAGATGAAATTGATTTATTTTCGGCATTAAGAGATGGGGGTGGAGGCCTTTCAGAAACATAAAACCTTGCGCTGAGCCGGCAAACAGGCTGCTCGTATGACAGCGTTTGTATACGTTTTTCCAAAAAAATAACATGTGGCAGAAAATAGAAGCCCCATTGTTTTACCGAACTACTGTATCCAATTTGAATGAAACGCAATTTTCAAGCTTAAGTAAACCGACTTCCCAGTTTGCCAGCGTACTTTAGTTTTAGCTGGACAAAATACTCCAGAACTTTAAAATATGTACTGAACATCAGCCTTCTCGAAGTTTATCTTACTCAAAAACTTTTGCAAATAATTCTTGACTGTAAATCACTTTATTTTAGTTCCTCTGCTTTAAGCTTCTCGATTGAGGCCGTTCTCAATTGCTTTAAAAGCCTATTTAAATACGTCTAAACGGTGGGTTTGGAAATGACATCTTGTCACGATGTACAGATGCGACAGGAGTGCTGAAAACACAAGCTAATGATGGAGATATATTTGAAAAGACAGTTGGATCTCTGAACAAATTTGCCATATTGAAACATTTAAATTAAGAACAGGAATATTTGAGTTCTACAAGACTGTTCTATAAGACTGTACCTTTTTCGTTTGGACATTGAAAATGGTAAATAAAAGGGAGTATCATTGACACAGGTATATAGAAGTGAAATTAATTTATCAATATTTATAGTCTGGTGCTCACATGTACGTTGCTAAAACACACATGTTATTTTCTATGCGTTCCCTGTATTTATTCAATAGCTATAAGCACTGGGTTACCTCTTCTTGGTTTCTGAACTTTTATTTTAAACCTAGATTGAAATATATCAGAATAAACTGAATGCATAGGAGAACATAGGCGGTACATACTTAGGTTGCTTCTTAATTTATTTAAGAAAAAACAAAATCAGAAAGATGCCTACATTCGATGGTGTACATGACATTGAGGCAGAGTTGTAAGTTTAGCTCTATCGCTAATACATTATTTGACTTTAGCAATTCATTTAATGTCCTCTAACTTTGTTTTTTTATGTTTTATTCTTATTTTATTTTTATTTTTTTAAGTTGATTTATTGTGAGAGAGAGAGACAGTGCAAGTGGGGGAAGGGCAGAGAGAGGGAGAGTGAGAATCCCATGCAGGCCTCACGCTGTCAGCACAGAGCCCGATGCAGGACTCTAACTCACGAAACCGCAAGATCATGACCTGAGCTGAAACCAAGACTCAGACACTTGACTGACTGAGCCACCCAGGTGCCCTTGTGCTTTTTGGGTTTTTTTGTTTGTTTGTTTTGTTTTTCTTTTTTTTATGTCTTAGAATTTTCCAAAAATTCTTTAAGACACATATCTTTGTATTTAAAAGAAATCTTGCTCCAAAGGCTTGTATTTCTTTTTTTTTTTTTTTAATTTTTTTTTTCAACGTTTATTTATTTTTGGGACAGAGAGAGACAGAGCATGAACGGGGGAGGGGCAGAGAGAGACAGACACAGAATCGGAAACAGGCTCCAGGCTCTGGGCCATCAGCCCAGAGCCTGACGCGGGGCTCGAACTCACGGACCGCGAGATCGTGACCTGGCTGAAGTCGGACACTCAACCGACTGCGCCACCCAGGCGCCCCCAAAGGCTTGTATTTCAATACACAAAATTAGTGCTACTCTTGAAATCTTTAGATTTCTAGAGAAAGTTGCTTCAAGAGATTCTGCACCTCTCCTTCTGTCTTTTGGGTCATCCCTAGGCAACTTTTTTTTGATAAACCAGTTGTTTGATTTGTAAAAATATTTATCATTTTAAAGTTGAATTATGAGAAAACAAATTGATGGTGTAAATTTATCACGGCATCTGGGTGTTGGTAGTTTTGACAGAAGAGGCTCCGGTCCCCACTTGGAACATAGGTCTATGGGCAAGACATTTTTGAGATCCAAGCCAGGCAGGTAAATTTTGAGGACTTATGCTATTTAGAGGAGGCAGTATTTAAGAACTTTAAATGGCTAAGAGTTCTATTTATATACTACACACACACACACACACACACACGATATTTACATAATATTCTGTGACATACATTTTAAGTAACAGATACTTATAGCTATAACTATTTAGGAGAGAAATTTGTTAAGAAAGGAATCTAAAAGAAAAAAAAAACCTCTCCTTTGGTTTTTCTGCTGAAAGTCAGATTAATTTTTATTAAGACCACATGGCATTTGGCACTGTGCTTTAGAATTGTGAAACCCAAGATAGGGTTATACTACCTGAAATAAAAAAATACAGGGGGGGGGCAGAAAGAGTGGTTGGTCTCAAGCAGTATCAATATATTCCAAAGAGTTTTTAGTTGTGAAATGGACGATTGCTATCAGCAATGCATTGTGATTTTAGTCTCTGTGGGTTCTTCTCTACGGTTCACATTCTGCAGCCGTACTAAGGAATCTGTTGTGTTCCCCTGAATCGTAAAGAATTAGTTTCTTCTTAGGCAGAAATCTGGGAAGCATATGGTCTTGTGCAGATGTGCGCATGTGTAATGCTTCCTTGCCTCAGAGTTCAGACAATGGCATGTGGCTCATGGCTCACTTTGTGTCTGTCCAGTTTCTGCTCCACATGTTTTCCCACTCAGAGGAAATAGAAATGGAGCTCTTCTCACCTCATTACTTGTTCTATACAGAATGTCCTATGATGGCTTGATGGTTTCTATGGTCCCAACAGGAGTCAGAAAAATCTTAACTTGTATAATGTTTTGAGCCTTTTAAGATTTTTCTGCCTCATTTTCAACTGTGACAAGAAGATGTAAAGGAGGAAACAGGCATCTCAACAGCTCAGCTTTGACACTTAAAAATAGTTGAAATTCTCCCCTTGTCGTTAAGAGTTTTGTCTGGAGTTTTGAAATCTGTTTCCATTGCTTAGTGATAATAAACTTTCTGGTTTATTTATTTTACTATGATTTCATCTGAATATTATTAAAACTTCGTCTTTATTGGAACCATTATGATTGCAATGACTTCCAAGCAAAAATCTGCAATTACCATATAAGGAAAAGATTAAACAAAAAGTTGGGGTAAAGTATCTGATTGTGAATACTTCTTTTTTTTTTAATTTTCAATTTTGTTTTGTTTTGTTTTTGAGATAGAGAGAGAGAGAGGATGAGGAAGAGGGGCAGAGGGAGGGAGAGAGAGAGAGAGAGAGAGAGAGAATCTTAAGAAGGCTCCACGCTCCGCACAGAGCCCAACATGGGGCTCTGTCTCATGACGGTGTGATTATGACCTGAACTGAAAGCAAGAGTCCAATGCTTAACTGACTGAGCTACCCAGATGCCTCTTCACGGTAGCCATTTTGAAATGGGTGTTATGACATTTTCAGAAAATCTCTTTCTGTATCTATGTTCTTTGTTTCAGGTCTAGGGTTTTTCCTACCTCATCACAAATGTAAATATACATTATGATAGATGAGATGATCTTATGGGACGGGACTATTTGAGGTGACGAATCTGGTGTTTACCAAAACATTCTTGAAAGCATCCTTCCCATTTCTTTCATAAAAAAGGGTTTTATAGAGTTATTTGGAAGCACACAGATTGATGGACTTCAAGGCTGCTTCAGCAGTTTGAGTCTGAGTTTTTTGGCTGCCTCCATAATAAAATTTAAGGTATTTCATATTCGGGAAATGGAGCCTCAACGGGGATTTGGAGTAATACAAAGTTGCTTTAAAAGACAAAACCAGACATTGAGTATCGTTTCAAAACTAGAAATTTACCTTATTTTCCACTGTTTTAGGCACTTAATATTGTTTGCATTGCTATGAATCTTCTCTAGAAACTATGAAAACATGAGAAGAATTCTTAAACAAACAAAAAATACGTGCAGTAGGAGTCACTCTCAATGTCTTATACCCCATCACTCTCTGGGAATATCTGTATACTGACACAGAGGCGCATTTGTAGAACAAGTGGTTAAATTAGAAAAATCACATTTTGCCGTACAAAATTTCTTGCGTCATGTAAACAGGAATAATATTTGGAAGCAGGAGGCGGGTGTCCTTCCAGAATTCTTTAGAAGATATAAGATCTGCAACTAGTTTCCTACCAGGTCTGAAAAGGTCACTTATAATTGAGGTGTATTTTACTGTCAGAACTCTTGCTTCTAATCATACCTGTGGAATCAAAAACAATTAGACATATATAGGTCTTATTGTCATGAACGAGTTGATAACCATGTACATTTGAGCAATAAAACTCTTCCTGATCCTAAAGTTCCACATCTATCTGATGGGGTTAATTATATCAACCTGTGGGGCTTTTGTAATGATTTGAAATAATTTAATAAATTACAAAATTCTTTGTCAGGAGTATATTAGGCACTCACTAAATGGTAAAATAGAATAGATATAAAACATTTTCTATTTGTGTATAAAACTGTAATATACAGGCATTGTGCTGAGTGTTAAGTCCACATGAACTTATCAAACATTCTCAACAATCCTCTAAAGCAGACTCAGTCATTAACTTGATTTTAAATATGAGGAATTTAAGGCTTAGAGATGTTAATTTGTCCATGGTCACTTGGTTAATACTAACTATAGAGATGTGTATAATACCAAAATACTATGACACAAGAGTTCTTAACTCCTTGAATAAATGGTTTCCATTTTGACATCCATTTATCTCCACTAACTGTCGAATTTATTTCTATACAAGCATTATTCTGTCTCTGTAATAATGCTTAAGGATGTACCTTATAAATTTACACTTGCTTATTCTAGATCAGATGTGTAGTTATTATTACTCTACTTACCAGATCATAGGTGGCCATGTTGCATTTTACCATGTAAATCTACCTACCTGATCTGGAATCACTTAAACTGCTTAATCCTGCAATATAGCCTTCTAGCCAAGTGAAAATTTAAATTTACAGGTTGAAGATTTTTTTCTTCTTTGGGAAAACATAAATCTAAAAGATAAAAAAAAATCTGAAAAAAAAGGAATCAAGTAATTGGAACACATTGCTTTACGCAAGATGATGGCAGAATGATGTTTGACAAATTGTTAAAATAGTTTAGTATGCCTCTTTTGAAGACCGAGGATATTCAGAATACATCCTTAGATATTGAAGTCTAAGCAAGCAGCATTAAGGATACAGATTCCACCACCCGTGAAGCAGGTGAACTCGACGAGAAAGTCACAGCGACCAGGCAGCCTGAGACTTCCCTGACCATTTGATGACACCAGCTGCTCAGAGGAAAACACTTTGAAACTGTTTTTCTTTTAACCTCCTGGGATATTTTTGATTTCATCTCTGGGTATTTCTTGGCATGGAAATCTTGGACTACAATTTATCTTTGTACTGGCAAGAGGACTCTAACTCATGATCTCCAGCTTGGATAATAGAGGATTATTGGCAAGGAGATTTCTGTGGTTGGCCTGTAAAAGCTTTTTCTTTTCCTGTTTCATCAGTCTTTTGATTGTTTATCTTTAAGTCATAAGATAATGTTTTCTCCCTCTTCTTTTGTCCTAATCGAGCATTGAACTTGATTTCAATAATTTGTTTGTATTCATGTCTGAAAGTAGCATTGCAATTTTTATCCCCAAGATGTAGGCATTGTGGAGTATGTCCCCAAATCATGGTATGATAATATTTTAGTTTTTTCACCCTTTAACATTCTTCGTATGACTCAGGAGGCTGCATGAGATTTTATATTTTGTTCATCGTGTTATGAAGAAAATTCCGTGAACAACTTTTTTCTTTTTAAACTCTGGACAGATTATCTTGAGCCTTAATATTTCCTTAGTGTACTAGCACTTTTGCCTTTTCTTTCAAAACAACTCTTAATTAGGAAAGTCACACTTTTCATTTTGACCAAATGTAAAATTTTATTTTCACATTTATCTTGTTGATTTATGAAATTACAAAACACGATACAAGATGAAACAAATTCTATAACGATAATGCATGGTATAAAAGTCAATAAATGTTATTAATGATTTCTTAAATGACATAATTGATACTCTATATTTTTGTTGTCTATTACTTATTTGCAACTAAGATTAACAATATATTGCAAAATTAATGATTTAATTTTCATAATTGATAAAGATTTGAAAGAAAAAACAGGAATCATATATAATGTCTTTTTTTCCATTATAAGGATACCCAGTGCTACTCAGTTGGTTTATATTATCAGCATATTAAGGAAAAATACATATGAAAATATAACCCGATTTTGGGTGCCTAGCTTGGTTAAGCGTCTGACTCTTGATTTCAGCTCAGGTCATGATCTCATGGTTTCTGAGTTCAAGCCCCCCGCCATGTCAGGGCAGAGCTTGCTTGGGATTTTCTCTCCCCCCCCCCCCCCCCCCCCCCCCCCCCCCCCCCCGCATCTCACCTGTGCATGCTCTCTGGAAAAAGAGCACTCTCTCTCTCACACACACACACACACACACACACACAAAATAAAGAAATAAATATTAAAAAGAAGAAAGAAAATATAACCCAATTTATACATGCAAATTCATTGTAGAAGGGAAAAAATACTGTGGGTAATCAACTCTAATATTTAGCCTAATTTTTTTTGTGTGTTTTATCTTTTTTTTGTATGTTTGCTTTGGTTGGAGGGTTGATTTTTGTCTTTAATTTCTCCAGATTTCCAGTTTTCTTCATATCAGAATATAGTTCTTGTATAATCAAACTTATCTGGCTGAATAGCATTTACAATTTGTAATGAAATAGATCAATTCTTGAGTAGAGGCACAGCAAATGATTCAGTGAGAATTGTGGCACTTTTATGCTATTAAGGTATTGTCTGTCTTACAGCTTTCAGTAGATAGACTCAGAAATCTGTTGGTTTTCTGCAGCTGTTAAAGTAGGCAGAATATTAAGAACTTCTGAACACTGGATGAAAACTACATAAGTGGATATTAAATGATAAAGTAACAAAGGTGATGTTACATTTCCAAAAATAGTAAATAAAATATTGATTCTTAGAAATTTTCTCAAAATTGAAATTGGACAATAAATGTCAACCATTGCGTTAATACAAAACAGCAATTCTGAAATACTCAATTTTATACAATTTTAAAAGCATACCTTTTAATAACATGCTCACATGATTTGAATTAAAGATGGATTAATTTAGAAGTAATCCCTTTATAAGAGTATAATAGGTCATATTCCATAATTGCTTTGTGTCATTGTCATTTGGTAAGTTCTGTTTCTTTTAGATCGTGCTGACATAGTCTTGAAACCTCTACTTTCTTACATACAAGTCACATAGTCTTTTTCTTTAATTTTTTAAATTACATTTATTTATTTTTGATAGACAGAGAGAGACAGAGTACAAATGGGGGCGGGGCAGAGAGAGAAGGAGACACAGAATCGAAGCAGGCTCCAGGCTCCGAGCTGTCAGCACAGAGCCTGAGGCGGGACTCGAACTCACAAATCGCGAGACCATGACCTGAGCTGAAGTCGGACGCTCAACCGGCTGAGCCACCCAGGCGCCCCACAAGTCACATAGTCTTTAGCAAACAGTGAACACTTTAAAGAAGAAAGTAAATCAAGCTACACTTCACATTTTTCCTTTAAACTGTTAGCAAGCATCTTGTAGCATGGAAATCTTAGTTTATAGAAATGTAGAGAAAACAAACATCATAAACAGTACTTTCATGTTTCTTCCTTGAATCATCATCATAGATGTGCTAGGAGATTCAATTAAAGAAAAACAAATAAACCATAATTATTTTATTTTACAAAATGGAATATTAAAAGCATCCAGAAGATAAATGAAACATTTTGTAATTCTGTAATTAAAAATACATAAGCTACATTAATAAAATTTACTTTACTTTCATTAATATAAACAAGATTATACTCCTTACTGATGAAGGATGCAATTGCTATAATTGAATTTTGGAAAAATTTGGAGGAAATAGTAGACTCAGGCAAAGCAGGAATTGATAAATGCAAACTATATATATTGTACATTATAGAATGACCTAAGGATATGGTAGAAGAAATCACTGCCAATTATTCATAGGCATTGTGATAGAATTTTCCTTGAAAATCACTTAGAGACTCATTTAGTTCATTCTAATGACATCTCACTTATACAGACTGGACAGCAAACAGTGATATTTTGGGTTGCGTCTAGATAAAAGAGTTACAAGCAGTTAAGTATCAAAAGCAAAAAAAATTTGTTCCTCTAGATCTGTAGGGTTCACCTCTACCAGTGATAAACCCATTCCACAGGTGATGTGAGCATTGAGTGATAACTCCCAGCTGCTGCCTATTCCACCTACCAGCCACATCTATATACCTTGGCCAATGGTGCTTTGAGTAAATTAATATATAATTTTTTTCAGAAGTACTCTTCATCATTTCCTCCTTACTCTGTAAATATTTTAGCTCTGTTGCTTAGGTATCATTAAGACACAAGCAGAGTCACTAGGTTTCTCAGACTCTTTATTTATGTTTTTTAATACACATGATTTAAACCATCTGAAAGACAGAAGGGATTAATTAGCCAAAGTATAATCTAAAGAATAGATTTCCCAATGAAAACTTATGGGAACCTAAGAAGAAAGTAAGAAAGGTGCCTACATAACAAAAGTTCCTTCGGGCCTTCCTTTGTTAGAAGCATTTCCACTTTTTAACAAATTTCTTTCTATATATATGTGCATGCTGACTATATATGTTGAATATATACACCTATATTATATATAGGTAATATGTATATGCAACAATATATATTATATATGATATGTATGTTACACGTATTTGGTGTATGTGTGTGTATGTGTGTGTGTGTATTTATTTATTTCTTTGTTTATTTATTTTTTGCCAGCAACTCCTAAGTTCTTACCTAA
Organism: Prionailurus bengalensis; assembly: GCF_016509475.1. NCBI lineage: Eukaryota > Metazoa > Chordata > Mammalia > Carnivora > Felidae > Prionailurus > Prionailurus bengalensis. The sequence continues at coordinate 88,882,623 of NC_057344.1, forward strand.
TAATTTATGTAAGCGATCTTGTTTGACCTTCTGAACCCACAGATGGATGGTACAATGGGAAGAAATTATAAAATGCTAAACAAGTTCCTATAGAGATTCAAAATCTTTTGAAAGCAGCTTTATCATATTTATTAACATATGTTTATTCCTATAATAAAGATTTATAACTAAGATATTTAAGTATAGAGAATACTTTCTGTTGTTTTTTTAAGTTTAAGTACCTAAAAACTGATTCAAGTTGTGAATGAACCACAACTGAAACTGAGTGTACTTGAACTACATTCCATTGCTGTAACAGTGATCTAGTGCCTCAGTGATGTGACATTAACAAACAACCACTAAACCTCAGTAACATACAACAATATATCAATAAATATTTGTGCTCATGGTTGTGAGTGTTGGCTAGTTGGGATCAGAGGGACTCATTCATATCTACAGTCTGCTGTTCATCAGCTACAAGTTGGCTTTTTTGATCTTGACTGAGCCTTCTGTCATGTCTAGGCCTCAACTGGTACCAAAAACTGGGCCTACTGGGCTCTTCTCCTTGCTCCAATAATGAAGGCAAGGGGCAAGAAGAAGGAAATGGAAGTGCCTGAGCCTCTGGTCACATTGAATGTGTACCAATTCCATTAGGTAAAGCAATCACGTGCCCAAACCCGGACTCCCTGTGGGAGGGCACCACCAAATAATGCAGTCAACGTCCTGCAGCAAACTGTGCCTCAGCTTGAATTCTCACCTACATTTTTTCCTCATCACTGTTTTCACTTTTATGGGCAATGGTGAACTTAGAGGAAACAAAAAGAAGTTTTCTGGGATTTGAAGGAAGAGATATAGCCAAATATGAAATCTGTAGTCTGGGAATAAAACATTATCACAGGATCTTTAACTTCTTAGGAGACAAGGCCCTCAGTATAATACTTCTCAGAAGAATGAAGATTTTTTCCAAGGCTCAAAAAGAAAAAAAAAATCATGATGTGGGCCACCTGGGTGGCTCAGTCGGTTAAGTGTCCAACTCTTGATTTCAGCCCAGGTTATGATCTCACAGTTTATAAGATTGAGCCCTACTTGGGCTCTATGTGCTGACAGCTTGGAGCCTGCTTGGGATTCTCTCTCTCTTTCTCTCTTTCTCTCTCTCTCAAAATAAATAAACTTAAAAACCACATCACGATGAGATAAATTTCTTTACATTCGAATAAATGTAAAATGTGTAAATTATCTACTATTTACCAGGTATAAGTACCTATTTGCTAGACACTTGGGCAAAGAATATATCAAAAGTCAATGCTCCTCAAAATTTAAAGTATATTTGAATTACCTGAAGGTTTTGTTAAAATTCATATTCTGATTCAGTAGGCCTGTGGCAGGCACAAAATTCTTCATTTCTTAACAACCCCTTGGTGATCCTCATATTCCTGGTCCTTGGAATAATATTTTGAGTATGAAGGTCATAGATTACACCTTTAAGAAACAGAGCCTATGTGAATAATGAGAGTGAGGTGTGTAAACAGATAAAATACTCCGTGAAAATGCAATAATAATAATAATAATAATAAAGTAGAACTGAAGGGTAGTTATTGGACTTTGTTTGCACTAGAGCAATCAATACATGGAGATACCTAATACTGTAACATTATGACAGAAGTACGTGTATTTCTATATCACCAAAGCATGATGACAAGTCAGGGAAGTTATTTCAATGAAAGCTGTGCCATATCATGAACGTAGCTCATGGAAGCCATCTATGCAGCTACAGATTTAATTTGAGGTAAGCTATTAACTTGATTAGATATGTTTTTAAGCACCGCCACCCTCATTACCAGGTGTAAGAAGGGTAACATGTAGGCACTAAGACTGCTTTAGAGATAAGTCAATAGTGGAGGTACTCTATGTTGACAGCCTAAAATTAATGTCATGACAGGTAGGGTTATGATAATGCCTTCAAGACATATTTAAAAGACAGGAGTGAAGTCAATTAGTGATAGGTTAGTTGAATAAAGAAAAGTAGATAGGAAAGATGTATCAAGCCTTTTAGTTATTTATTGCAATAGACATCATAGAAAACACATGAGAAGACTTATTTCTCAAAGGAGAAGGGCATATTGGGAGGAAATAACATAAACTATTTCCTGGTCAAAAAGATTTAATTATGCAAGGACACTGATGCTTCATCTCAGAAAAGCAAACAAATTAGTGCTTAACGGCAAAGTCTAATTCTCAATATTTTTAGTCTTCTTTCCAATGAGACTTTGGTCCTCTTTTAGGGTATTTCAATTATTTTAGCAGGTGGTCCATTTTTGGTGCTTCTTTCCTCAAATGTTTACCTACCAGTGCATCTTTAAAGTTGCTGATCGGTGCTTACCGACAGTCAATATTAGATACTTGTCACTCCACATGAATTTGCTCTTGGAAAGACTCCCCCCACTTGATCAACCTGTCAATCACATTGTCCACATTGTCAACATGGGACCCAGAATCTCTTGCTGAGCCAGACAGAATTGTCTCTGGGTTGCTGGTATCTTCAGAAAACACCCACTATGTTCTCTAGAATCACAAATCATAAAGACAATGTGAGTCTAAAGCTGCAATTACATTTTTTTAAGGAAGCCTAATTATAGGAAAGAGAAGAATGGAAAGACCTGGAGTACTATGGCATGCTTTGTGTTTTGGATCCAGCCCTGCTTAAAGCCATGTTTATCCTAGACTATACCTGAATAATCCACTAACTTCTTTCTACAGTGTTTAATCTATTTTGAGATAGCCTTTTTTTTTTTTCTCCTCTGATATACAATAGAACCTGGGCTTACTTTCCTCCTACAGAAAATGAGTTATCTATCTTTCCAGTTTCAGTTGACTAAATTCTTACTTGGTCTTAGGCACATGAAAACTATCACTCTATATAGTCATGTAATTCATGCTAGGCAACTACATAGCATATAGGTCAAAAGCCAGAAATAAATAACAATAAAAATACAATGCTCTGTTTTTACTCTCTCTCTCTCTCTCTCTCTCTCTTTCTTTATCTTTTGCCAAGGACTGATGCTTTGTTACATACCTTCTTTTTATAGGTTCAGGAACAGTTTTAAACGGAGAGGAAAAAAAAACACAATAGATTATGGTTATTCTGTTTCAGAGAAAGGATTAACTTTGGTAGCATGATAAAGGAGCCAGAATTTTCACAGCAATCGATAGGTGTTTTTTAAGGGATATTACAGTATCTCCAAAACCAAATAATAAACTAATAACATGAAGAGAGAAAAAAAAACATTACAAAGGCTTCAAAAAAGAATGATCATAGTCCATTACCCATTTCTGGCAGCCTGAGGAAGAATGACAGTGAGCAGAATTATAAAGCAAGGATGGTCAATATTAAGAGAGGCATAAGCAGAAAGGAAGAAACAAGGAAAAATGCTAAGATTCTAATCATTTGCTTCAAGCTACCTGAATATGAATTCTGTGAATGCCCTCAGAGGTCACTTATTCATTAAACTAATATTTGAAAATTTGTCTTTAACTCTAAACTATAAACAATGGATTGCCTTTTTTTAAAGAAGAGATAACATATTATCTGAAGTTCCTTTGTAGAACACGTTCATAGTAATTCTTATTCTCTGCTGCAAATGGAAATGTTAAATTTACAAATCCTGCCCACTTTTAAATCAAGGTGAGTACTTTAAACATAAACCTTTAATATTCTGACATATGCGGATCAAAATTTTGTTTAAATAGCATTACGTATTTTACTACCTCTAAAGGCCAAAGACATAGTATAGTCTAAGATGAATGAAAAGAAGCTCCATTTCCTCAATAAATGACAACTACTTTGAAGGGAAAGTTGCTGGTAGTCTGCATAATGAGTGCTAAGTTAAAATCCTATTTTTGACTAAAACAGTAGACAACGTATTGGGTAATTTTCTTTCAGAAATGTATATATATATTTGTTACCTAATCTTAAAAATAGTTATTTTCCAGATAAGAATTATTTAAAAACAAACACAAAACATCTTGCTCAGGAATATGTAATATTTTACATTGGCAATTCACTCCTCTAAATATTATGATGGAAACAAATTCATTTTAAATAACTACTAAGTAGAGCTTTGTACATATTCTGTCATTATATGTTCAGGCAGAGATAATCACTTATTCATCTCATCAAAGTGAAATAATTCTTAGGTAATAATAATATGTTTGTCGCTCTGTTACTCTCAATTTCTCCCATTAGAATCTTGTAAGCAAATTTTAGTGATGCCTGGATAGTCATTTTACTGCTAGTTTATGATTCTCAGTATAGCCATTTCCGCATGCACCCATCAATTTTTTCCGTAAATTACTGCACCTTCATCGTGGGCAAGGCATTGTGCCAGGTATTCTGGAGCAAAGAAAGCTGAATAATTTACAGTTTCAACTTTCAGTGAGCTTACAAACAATGAAGGCAGAAAAGCTCCATGCAAAATATCTATAACACAAAGTAATAAGATTGTGAAGACAAATGGATCATTGCAACCATTTGAGATCAAGGAAGATTTGAAGAATGTGGCATTTGAACTTTATTTTGGCATACGAATAATATTTGAACAGATAGGGAAGGAGGAAGGACAAATCAAATAAAAGATAGTTTAAGCAAATGCATAAAAGCTAAGAGTACAGAGCATGTTTAGGGAAATAATGAGACTAACAGGTAGTTGTATGAAGAGGGAAAAAAAGAGAGACAATGCTAAAATAGTACATCATGAGCAGATAATTATATATTTTAAATGCCAATCAGTCTATGGACACTCACTCTTCACTGAAAAAAAAAACTGTTAAAAATGTTTGAAAAAAACACACTAAGGTCAAGCTATGGTTTTTGAGATTAGGGCATAGGATGGATTATGTGGCACTGATCTCAGAGTCAGGGAGAATAGGCTCTTTAAAAAGTCCTAGCAAGAGAAATGGGAGCCGAATTTGAGTAGTTACACTGGAAACGTAAAGATCGATGAGAGAAATATTGTGGAAATAGAATCAATATGTTTTGGAGACTGGATAGAAATGGGAGATGAAGGCAGGAGAGAACAAAGTTAATGATAAGTTTGGTATGATAATCCTAGGTGGTTAAGAATTGTAAAATAATTAGTAAAAATATAGATTTAAGTACAGCTATATCAGGATGTAATAAGACATAGCTAAAAACTAGTGTTAAGTTTTTTGGCTAGAAGATTTGGTTTGAGAAGTATAAGCAGCCGCTGTAGCAGATTGCCGTCCTGGCTGGTTATCACAGTTATCAAAGGAGGTCAAAAACCAAATAAAACAAAACTACATCAAGAAGTTGCTAAGTTCTATCCTAAAGAATTCTGATTCAGTAGGTTTAGGTGGCACCATGGGGTTCTGTATTTTTTTTTAAAACACTATTTTGAAAAACAATCAGGTTGGGAAATTACAGATCTATATAATACTGTGTATGCATGAAATGCTGAAATAATTCCTTCTTTTTCTGGAAGAAGGTAATACAGAAAATGTGACAAATTTATTTTCAGCCTAGAATGCAATCAGAAAGTAACTGCTCCATAAAGAGACCTAAGAAGTTTTTCCCCATGACAACAGAACACTCTGAGTCTTGGTTATTGCAGACAGCGAACATAAACAAATGGTTCATGTTAGAGACATATAGCTGCAGAGTACTATGCAGGTGTTTCACTGATAATTATCATAGAAGAACAACATCTTGCAGGGCATTTTAGAGGAAATAGAAGACTTCTTCTAGCATCAACTAATAATTATTTTGTATTTCAAAACTATAAAGAAAGACCACAAAGGGGCCATAAATAAAATGTTAGAAAACACAGGAAAAGAAAAAGAATTAAGGAAGTAAAAAATTAAGCAAATGATAAGTATTCATATAAAGCAAATTAAGATGGAAAGAATTGTTACCCAAAGGGCTAAAGCTGTTGATAACTCAATGGGTAAGTCTGAGCGAGTGTATTGGGGTTTGTTGTTTGTAATGGGTTTTGAATTACCAATTAAAATATGTATACTCAGGGGGCATCTGGGTGGCTGGGTTGGTTAAGCATCGGACTTCAACTCAGGTCATGATCTCACAGTTCATGTGTCCGAGCCCCGCATTGGGCTCTGTGCTGACGGCTCAGAGCCTGGAGCCTGAGTCAGATTCTGTGTCTCCCTTTCTCTCTGCCCCTCCCCCACTCATACTCTGTGTCTGTCTCTCAAAAAAAATGAATAAATGTTTAAAATATTATGTATATAATTGTATATGTTATAAATTATTATAAACTATATATATAATCATATATCTTATAAATATAAATAAAAATTATATACATATATACAAATTCAGTTATCTGTAAGAAATCAAGTAGATTTAAGTAGAGTGACTAAATGTTAGGTACTGTATAGAATATTTGTTGAATGTATACAGATCAAAACCAATACTGTTTATTTTTTAAATATTTTTAAATATTTATTTATTTTGAGAGAGAGTGCACACACCTGTGAGCATGAACAGGAGAGGGGCAGAGAGAGAGAGAGAGAGAGAGAGAGAGAATCCCAAGCAAGCTCTGTGCTGTCATCTCAGAGACTGATGCCAGGCTCAATCCAATCCCACAAATCTTGAGATCATGACCTAAGCCAAAAACAAGATTCAGATGCTTAATCACCTAAGCCACCCAGGCATCCCCATATCAAAAACAATATTATAACAGATGAGAAAGTGAATGGGTCATAAGAAAGTGATTATGAGTACATACTATTTATTAAATTTAGTATTAATTTATTTTTTAAAGGTAGTTTATTTGGAAGAAGCTCTTAGTTTTTAAGATGTTTAATATTCTACTAGGAAGAATATTACATGTCAATACCAAGAAAAAATAATAATGACCCCCAAAAAATCCAGAGTAGAGACTCTTTACTTTCAATAATGGTGAATTTGAAAATTTATGTCAATCTTTATCATTAGGTAAACAGAAAAGATTGAAAATATTTACTTTTTTTGTTCCTTCAAAACATCAGAAATCAATAAACTAACAAAGAATTATGTGATGAAAATCATGGAGAGGAAATAACCAAGAGAAATTAGCTAAAGCCACAGACACTTTTCACTTGGAGGGGTTAGCTGATATCAGAAGAAACAGACAAGATGCTGAAAGCCTATGTGGTAATTTGAAAGCATCTGCAGTCTAATGTGACCGAGGTTAAAAATCAGGGTATACCAAGGGGGTGAAGGGAAAAAAACTGGTGTGCATATATTTTATACTTTGGTTTGAGATAGTTAGAGACCACCTTGAAACTGGAAAAAGCTGATCTAAGATTACTACTCTCCAAGTACCAGCCCGAAGCAATCTTCCTTGGAGGAAGATGAGATAATGATAGGAATGAAATACTTTTAACAATTTTTCATGTAGGAATCTTGGCACACTGTATAAAACAACCAGTTATGTGAACAGGGAAGTCAACAGGAGGAGAAGCAAGAAAAACAATAGAAATTTAAAACAGACCTAAAGGGGCCTGATATTAGAATTTTCTATCAGACTTTTAAATAATCAAGCTTCTATTCCTCTAGGTCAAAGTAACAACAACAACAACAACAATAATAATAATAATATAAAGAATTTACCAAAGAACTGGAAATAATAAAAATAAATTACATGGAAGGTTAATAAAACAAGTTCTTTTTGAAACAAGAATAAAATAATATATTGTATGAAACGATTTTATTTAATGGCACATAAGAATCAGAGAAGTAATAATTAGTGAACTGGAAGTTTGATCAGAATAAGATATTCAATATGAAGCATAGAGAGAAAAAATAATGAATAATACAGGAGAGAGAGTAAGAAACTCAGAGAATACAGTGAGATGGGTTAAAAGGTATATAACCTGAGATACAGGAGAGATAAAATGAGGCAGAATCAATATCTAAAAAGATAATGGCTCAAAATTTCTGAATAGTGAAGAAAGACACAGAATCACAATAGGAAAATTTAAAAAAATGTATGCATACACATTATAGTAATAAAGGTGAAAGTTAAAGACACAGAGATACATTTAAAAACAGGCAAATGAAAAAAATATATTATTCATCAAACACCAATAATTAGATTAGTACTTGATTTTTTTTCAATATGAACAGGGAAGCCAGATGCCAATGGGATAACTGATTTATAAAAAAAAAGGTAATAAAAAAAAACAGAAAAGATAGATACATTTTTTATCAAATAATAGTGGGTCAGTTCAATATTCATTTGGAAAAGAATGAAACCTGACTTGCACTTCATGCCACATGCAAGTCAATTCTGGGCATTTTATAGATCAACATACAAAAGGCAGAGCAATATGTTTCTGGAAGATAACACAGGAAAATATCATCATGCAGTCATGGGTAAGAAAGCTTTTTGAAAGAAAATATTTAAAACATAAAACATAAGGAAAATGATTAATTAATTGAACCATATCAAATTTAAGGACTTTTCATCACAAGGCATTATTAAGAGAGTAAAAATGAAGAAAATGAAGGTAGTGGAAAGAGATACCTGTAGTTTATGTTCAAATAAAAATGCAAAAATTTTAATAAATTAAAATAAAAGTCTCCTCTCCAAAATGTAAATAGATAGGTCCCACAAACCAATAAAAAAGAGCAAATCCATCCAAAATGGACAAATAAACTTAACATTTATTTTAAGAAAAGCGAATGTCCAAATGATCACAAAGTTCACAAAAATATGCTTAACCTCATCTGGAAAATTAAAATTAAAATCACAAGTAGATACCACTGCAAACCAATAAGGATAGCTAAAATGAATCAGTCTGCTTATGCCAAGTGTTGAACAGGATGTGGAACACAGGAAGCAATGTTGAAGGAAGTACATACTGATATAATCATTTTGGGAATCTGGACTTTTCAGCAAAAGTTAGAGTATGCATAACCTAGAGCTCCAAAATTTCAATCCTAAGTATATATTCAACAGAATTTCATGAGTGTGCATGTGTGTGTGCGATGTACGTGAATAATGAGCGCTCATAGCAGCATTATTTACAGGAGCCTCAAAGTGGAAATAATTTGAATGGAAAGCAAGAGTAGAAAGAATAAATAAAACATGGCACATATTTCATACAATGAAGAACCATATGGCAACAAAATGATAAGCTATTGTTACGTGTAATAACATGGATAAATCTGACAAACATAAAAGTGAGTGAGAAAAAGTCACACAAAAAAAGAATACGTAGAATGATTCTATGTAGACAAAATTCAAAAACTCATAAAACTATACTTTGATTTTAGAAGTCAAAGTAGGAATTATCTTTAAAGAGGAAGAAAGGTTAGAAGTTGACTTATATTAAAAAAAAAAGGAAGAGAGTAAGAGAGAGGCTTCTGGATTGCTAATGATATTTATTTTTTGACCTTGGAATTGGTATTTAATCAGTGATCTCCGATGATATGGGTGTATTTATGTGTGTATATTTACTTCAAAAATAGTTACATAGAAACTCATGGAGAGTTAGATACTCCCGATTGACAATCCTGTTAGTTACATGTGTTGCAAATAAACTAGGCCTAGTTTTTATGGTTTCATATACTAGTTAATTGGTGCTTAAAATATATTTCCCTTGTACTACTCTTAATCTAAAACATTCATCTTTATCAGAGTTGGTTATAAAATGACCATTAACAGAGTGAAGAAGAAGTTGCATGTGGACCAAAGATATTTGCAACATATATAACTAACAGGATAGTCAATCAAGAGTATATAAGAAACTCCTAACAATCAGAAAAGAGAGAGAGAGAGAGAGAGAGAGAGAGAGAGAATGCCATAGGGAAATCTCCAAGTGCACAATAAATATAATAAAGTTTTCAACCTGAATGGAAACTAAGGCTGTACAGTTTGCAACCACAATGTAATGGCAGTACACACCCAGAATGGCTACATTTTAAAGAGACTGACAATAACAATGGTAAGGTGTGGGGGCAACAGGGGAGTGAAAACTGTTACAACCCCTTGGGAAAAGTATTTTATATTATCTACTGAAGTTGAAGATAGACATGGAAATTTTATTCCTAGGTGTATACCCAGTAGGAATGCATATACATGTTCACCAACAAATGCAAAGGAAGATGTCACTGCATCATTGGTCTTTGGCATCACTCCTGGGTTATGATACATAAATGAAATGAAAGTAAATTAATTACAGCTACTCGAAACCACATGGACATGTCAAAAATAGAAGGTGTTGAGGAAAAGAAAATGTGTTATAGTCCATTTCCGTAAAGAATAACAATATCAATAGCAACGACAATAAAATGAGCAAAAATTAAATATAATGTTTAGGTGTGTAAGGTTTGGTGGCAAAGCTATGAACAAACAAACATACATACAAACAAACAAGGAAATGATTACTGTAAAATTCTGGATAGACGTTTTCCAGTGTGGGGTAGTTGGAGAGCCTAATGATTGTCAAAGGAATAGGGGTTTCTTGTTTTATTGGCCATGTGACATCTCCTGACTTTGGTTTTGGTGACATGGGTTTTGCTCTGTGATAATTTATAGTGTAGCTAATGTTTTGTGCCTTTTCTCCAAGTGCTACAATAATAATAATAATAATAATAATTTTTTAATGTTTATTTTTGAGAGAGAGAAAGAGAAAGAGAGACAGACAGAGCATGAGTGGGGGAGGGGCAGAGAGAGAGGGAGACAGAGAATCTGAAGCAGGCTCCAGGCTCTGAGCTGCCAGCACAGAGCCCAAAACGGGGCTTGAACTCACTAACAAATGAGAGCATGACCTGAGCCGAAAGATGCTTAACTGACTGAGCCACCCAAGCACCCCCATAATAGCAATATTAATAGTAATTAATAACATATTTTATAAATATAAATTAAAAAGAAATAAAAAACCGTCATAGTTTTCTACAAGAGTATTTTGTCGCAGCAAGGGATGTGATCTAAGATATAAACGTAAAATTTAAGCATTGGAAAGCTTTCTTTATCTAAGATCTTGGAAAATCAGCTGAATGTGAGTCAGTTTAGGAAATTTTAACATATACAAGGCAGTGGATCACGAAGCTCTGATGAAATCATCATTTGCTCAGTAATCAAGCACACGGGTGGTCAGACGCTACGATTAAATAATTGTCTTAAGGAAAAATAATCACTTTGATGTGAAATAAGTATTTTACCATATAGCAAAGGCAAATTAAGACCCAAATACTTACCAGGCTTGCGGGAGCAGAGCTTCTGAAGGTGGCTTCAGAAGCAGAATTTAGGAACAGGGGTGTGGATCCCTCACTGCCTACTGTCTACTCTAGGCCTCTGCGTAGTGTTCTGGCAGGTTCAGGCTTCATGTTTTGGGACAGCAAATATGACAGTGGGTCCTGGGTTTTTGTAAACTGCGTGCTTTGATCACTGTGAAGGGATTGTAACAACAGGCCTTGTCAAACCCTGGCTCCAGCTCTCTCCTGCCCATTCAGTGCTTGTGGTGATGGATTGTATGTGAGAGAATCGACCCTCCCCCCCCCCCCCCCGTGTCATCAGGGGGCTTATTCCAAGTCTCATGGTTCCAGCTTTATGGATGGCAAGGCAGCGGCAGAATGCCTCGTGTCACTGCTGGTTTGGGGGAAGGCCGGCCGCTCCCTGGCGTGAGGACAGCTTTGGGAGACCAGGAATGATTGCCTTAAGCACTAGGCCAAAATATGTTTCCACAGAGTTATTGGAGGCCAACACGTTTTACGACCAGTCTGACAGAACATGGATTGTCAAGTTCATCCTTGCCACCTGCTATGTCTGATTCAAACCTATGAATTTTCCAATATGCCATATTGAAGAAATGAAGAACTCGCGTTTAGGGATTGGACAGGCATGTAGGGAATTGTGGTTTAGTGTTTTGGTGTGGGCATTAGCTGTATTTAGTTTTATTTTCCAGATAGCATCCCTCTGCCCCACTTTTTTAAGTTTATTTATTTATTTAGAGGGAGAAAGAGAGAGAGAGAGAGAGAGAGAGAGAGAGAGACGGAGAGAGCAGGGAGGGGTAGGAGCAGACAAAGAGGGAAAGAGAATCTCAACCAGATTCCACACCATCAGCATGGAGTCTGAAAAACACGGCTCAAACCCATGAACTATGAGATCATGACCTGAACTGAAATCAGCAGTCAGGTGCTTAACTGACTGAGCTCCCCAGGTGCCTTTGCCCCACTTTTATTATTATTGTTTTTTTAAACAGACCTTTTTTTCTTTATTTTTTAAAAAATTATTATTATTATTATTTTCTTTAACTTCAGAAGCCACTTTCCCTCATTTTTATCCTATGTGCTTTACTGGGACTGATACTTTTCTCCAACTTCAAGGATAGGCTAGTGGGCCAATCAGAATCTTAATGAAGAACCCCTCACCACCCTCTGAACTGCAAGCTACAATACTGATCATAGTTCCAATGTGTGTGGGTGGGGTGGGGGGAGGGTTTCCCCACACCACCAAGTGATTCTCTGCGACACCAGCTGGGTGTCCAACTAATTAACTGAATTCTGACACTACTTAGAGATAGCATCAGGTCCCACAGGTCAAGAGTTCAATCCTACAAAGACTGCCTGGTACCCCCTTCAGATACCAATCACAAGTCTAGATCATGCTTTTTTTTTTTTAACTTTTTTTTAAACATTTTTTCATTTTTGAGAGACAGAGTGTGATCAGGTGAGGGGCAGAGACAGAGGGAGACACAGAATCCGAAGCAGGCTCCAGGCTCTGAGCTGTTGGCACAGGGCCTGACACTGGGCTTGAACTCAGGGACTGCGAGATCATGACCTGAGCCAAAGTCGGATGCTTAGCCAACTGAGCCTCAGGTGCCCCTAGATTATGTTTTTCTGATCAAATGACTACAGATCAAAGATTCAAATAACCTTCTCCCTGAGTTCAACTAATTTACAGTGCCTCACAAAATTCAGAGGAACATTTTACTTACTAGATTACCAGTTTATTATAAAAAAGGTCTAAGTCAGGAACAGCCAGATAGAAGAGATGCATTAGGCAAGAGGAAAGAACACAGAAGTCTCATGACCTCTCTGAGCATGCCATTCTTCCCAAACCTCCACATGTTCACCAACCAGGAAGTTGTCTAAACCCCATCCTTTTGAGTTTTTGTGGCGATTTCATTATGTAAGCACGATTGAATAAATTATTGGCTCTCAATGATTGAACTCAATGTCTAGCCCCTCTTCTGTCTCCAGAGGTCAAGGGGCAGGACTGAAATTTCCTATCTTCAAATCCCATAGTTGGTTCTCCTAACCAACACCCCCTATCCTTAGGTGCTTTCCAAAAATCACCTCATAACATCGTAAAAGGTACTTTGGTTGCTCTTGCTCTCCTCAGTTACAAAATTCCAAGGTTTCTGGAGCTTTTTGCCTAGAATAGTGGATGAAGACCAAATGTGTATATCTTATTATAAATCACAGTATCACACAAGCCATAATACGTATGTAGGTCTGAAGCTTCGGGGAGCCATCCTCCTCACCAATGTATTAAGAACATCTGTCTGAGAATTACTGCAGCACAGAAGAACGCAGAGCCAAGACATGGAGAGATGTGCTCATGACAGTATGGTTTGATCACCTGAATCCCTTTGTGCCTAAAGCTAGTGTACCATAGGGCTTTTCTGTTACATGAGCCAATAAACTTCTTTTTATGCTGAATCTGTTTAGAGTTGGATTTGGGTCACAAGCAGCCCCAAGAGTCTGACTGATGTAGTGAGGAAAGGATCCTATGGTGTGGAAGGAAGTATCATGTAATAGGTTGATCATACTGAGTTATATAGGGAGATTATGATTTATAGAGGAAGGTCATCACAATGTCAAAAAGCAATGAGGGCAGGAGTGGAGGGCTGGATAAAATGTGTGGGAAAGGTTGTGGGGTACTGCATTGCAGTTGGGAGTGAGGAAATTTCACTTAATGCTAAGTGTCAGTTGTGGCTGTGATTCTTCGGGACCGGGTGAATGTGACTGGAGAACAGACTACTGGAGCTAGGAAGCCACAGAACTACGTGGCTAAGTTTTTTTGTTTTGTTTTTTTGTGCGTTGTTTTTTGTTTGTTTTTTTTTTTTTTTAATTTTTTTTTTCAACGTTTGTTTATTTTTGCGACAGAGAGAGACAGAGCATGAACGGGGGAGGGGCAGAGAGAGAGGGAGACACAGAATTGGAAACAGGCTCCAGGCTCTGAGCCATCAGCCCAGAGCCTGACACGGGGCTCGAACTCACGGACCGCGAGATCGTGACCTGGCTGAAGTCGGACGCTTAACCGACTGCGCCACCCAGGCGCCCCTTGTTTGTTTTTTTAAGTAGATACTTGGTTTTCCTGCTCCTCTTTGCTCATCAAAGTAGTGATGTGTCTTAGCGTTGCTACATCCTTGACTCCAACAAGTCACCAAAACTCTTTTTGCCTTTGTTGCTAATTACATTTTTGTTGCTACGTTCCTGTTACATCCTCTGCGCTTATTTATTATTGCTGTATCATTTGAAACCATTTAACTCTCCATCCTTCTGAAGATCTCTCTTCTCTTGGTTTCCCTGGTCCTAGCTGTTCTTGTTTTCTTCCTGCCTACCCAATCTTTTTTTCAGTCTTCTTCCTGACTTTCTCACCCAAAGCCCACTCTAAATAAGTACATTCTGTTATTTACATTTAATCTGCACTAATTTGTATGCACTCTTTCTGAGATATCTCACCATTTCTAATGATTTCAACTCTCCTCCATAAGCTGTAGACTCCAAGAGATCTGCCTTCATTCTAGGCCTGTCTTTAAATTCTGTTCCTATATAGGAACTATCCTTCTACTCTGATACCTGAATGTCCCATAATTACCTCAACATATAGACATCCTAAAATGTACTTATCACCAATTTTTTCAGTGTTTGTCACGTATGTCTCCTCCTCAACCTCCTGCTCTGGTAAAGTTGCCCGGCATTAAGAATTTCACATGAGAAGGGAGCCTGGGTGGCTCAGTCGGTTAAACATCTGACTTCAGCTCAGGTCATGATCTCTCAGTTCTTGGGTTTAAGCCCCTCATTGGGCTCTGTGCTGACAGCTCAGAACCTGAAGCCTGCTTTGGATTCTGTGTCTTCCTCTCTCTCTGCCCCTCCCCTGCTTGTGTGCCTCCCTTTCTTTCAAAAATAAATGAACATTCAAAAAAAAAAAAAAAGAATTTCATAGTGAATGATTAAACATTTCCTCAGGAACTGGTGTGTTTTCTGGGATGATCTTATTACCTCACAGAGTTTAGATACTGTCCTAACTGAAAATTTTCAATGTCATATGGTAATCTGGAGAATAAAATCCTACCTTCTCAACTAGTCTTTTAATGCTCTGATTCCTATTTAATTTTCTGGTTTTACAACATACTATTTGCAGTTTCCAGAACTGCTCACGTTTTCTCATCTTTGTATCGTCTGCCCTTTGCTATCCACCCCCATGGTATTTACTTATGACCACATTTGCATAAGCCCACTTTAGAGGTCACTTTCAGGAGATCTAGGAAAGCCCTGCATCTAGGATGGGTAAGGCTTTCCACCCCACATGCATCTTCATATAATGTGAGCAACTATGTGCAGTCCACACTTGTCTGTATACCTATATGCACATTGTGTTTGTTTTCAGCATTTTGAGTGCTTTTCATCCTCAGAGACTGGAAATTATGCCTGGCACCTCATCAGCACTGAGAAAAAATTAAAGGAGGAAGGAAAGAAAGTAATGAGGGGAAAAAGCAAGGAAGAAAAGTAGATACCATTAGGCACTTTGATGAGAATGTCTCAGTCTCTAAAATAGATAACTGTGGATAAAATGTAGACAAGCGTAACCCTAAATTTGCTTTCTTTTAGCAGTGGTGGACACAGCCCTGCTAAAGAAAACTACATAAAGTGCTTGGGTTTGAATCTCATCTTAGAAGCTTTCTACAATCTTGCTCTGACACTACCTTGGGCAATTTGCTCAACCCCTCTGTGCCTCAGTTTCCTCATATGTAAAATTGTGGCACTCATACTGCATAACTTTAGGATGATTTTGAGCATTAAATATGTTTATACCCATAAGGTACTTGGAAGAGTGGCACATGGGAAACCCTACATGGGTTTAATAAAGAAAGGTAGGCGTTGATGTTGGGAAATTCACCATATAATATATAGGGTATTTCTCTAAAACTACTCATTTGTTTCATGCGTCTCTGTATATGCGTGCGTGTGTTGACAAGTCCACAGTTAAGCACAACATTATTGGCTACAGAGAAATATATTTTAATATAGAAGTATCGAATTCTATGTCAGGAAAAATTAACACCTAAGATATTCCATATTAAAAAAATGTATTAGTCTTTGGACATTTTTTATATTTATATTTTGAAGATGGAGAAATACTTGATTATAAAGATTATGATTTGGGGCGCCTGGGTGGCTCAGTCAGTTAAGCGTCTGACTCTTGGTATCGGACTTGTATCATGACCTCACGATTTCGTGATTACGCCTTTTCCTTGGGCTCTGCACTGACAGTACACTCACAGAGGGGGGGGCACCTGGGTGGCGTAGTTGGTTAAGCGGTGGACTCTTGATCGCTTTTCAAGTCATGACCTCACTGTTCGTGAGTTTGGGCACCAAGTTAGACGCTCCGCTGATGGTGCAGAACCTGCTTGGGATTCTCTCTCTCCCTCTCTCTCTGCCCCTCCTCCATTCATACTGTCTCTGTCTCAAATAAATAAATTTAAAAAAAGGATTATGATTTGACTTTGAGTAATAAATGTCTTCTTCACAGAGATTTATGAAGAGAATGATATTTAATACTGTTCTCTTGTGCCCTTCAAATTCTTTGCCTTGTAATTATGGGTGATGCTCTACTCATCTTCTCTACTACCAACAAAATTGGCTATACATTGGATTATTCAACTTTTTTGCAAATACCATATGATTTCACTCATATGTGGAATTTAAGAAACCAAACAAACAAATGAGCAAAGGGCAATAAAAGAGAGAGAGGCAAACCGAGAAACAGAGTATTGATTGTAGACAAAAAACTGATGGTTACCAGAGGGGACAGGGTGGGGGGATGGAGGTGACATAGGTGATGGGGATGAAGAGGTGCACTTGCTGTGATGAGCACCAGGTGTTTATGGAACTGTTGAATCACTGTATTGTACACCTGGAACTAATACAGTGCTATGTTAACTAATTGGGATTTAAATGAAAACTTCTAAGAAAAGATTAAAAAAAAAAAGAATTGGCTATACAACTTATAAACTACTATGTGATATATTTGTACCTTCATTTCAGCTAAACTTACGTGTAAGTCCAAGAGTTTTAGCAAGGTTTTATAAGCCTGAGCTCTCATTTCTATGAAGAATATGTCTCACATGGTATGCTTTTCAACTTTGTTTGATGTCATTCCCAGTTATAATTGTGCTATAACAGCTTAGACATGCCTTTAAATGTAGACCTCAAACCAGGCATGTTAGTCGGCCTAGTACTGCCACAATTACTGACGAAACTAGAAAGAAGCCTTGTACAATTTTCCTATAGGCCTTGGGAAGTGATTGCCCTTGATGTTTGAAGCACGTATTTAAATCAAAACAGTGAAAATGGAATAAACTATTCTAAGCATGTTTTTGAACTGTCACAAGTGCAGCTACATAAATCAGCTTGGGCCCACAGGCAGAGGACACAAAGGGATTTAACTTCAGATATAAATGAAAACAATCTAAAGACAGGGAAGAATTTTAATTAAATTGAAAATGTGAATCAAAGTATTAACATCGTTCTGGTACAGATTCTCATTGCCATCAGATGCATCGTGCTTTAGACAATAGTAGGGTTTCAAAAATTTAGTAAAATGTCGTGGCATAAGAAATTCTCTCTGCCCACATGCAAGGCTGAATTTTTTTTGTCATTTTGTTAACTGAACTGCTAACCGTAGTTGCAATTAGAAATGAAAACTTCAAGTAAAATGCTTTCTTTTTTGTTTGAAAAGGTCTAAAATTTAACGCATGTGGATAAAAATCACAAAATGATAGGTAACAATCAAATATGAAAAAAAAGGAGGCTCATTCCAGTTGCTTATTTTGATAATTTGTCCTGTGCATGTGCTTTTAGTTTTGATCGGATTATATGGAAAACCTGAGTATGGATTATAAATTAACATTATATAGGTAGATTATTATAATAGTCAAGAGTATCATTTAATATAATTTAATTTTTGTTGTTTAATTTTATTTTTTTTTTAATTTTTTTTTTCAACGTTTATTTATTTTTGGGACAGAGAGAGACAGAGCATGAACGGGGGAGGGGCAGAGAGAGAGGGAGACACAGAATCGGAAACAGGCTCCAGGCTCTGAGCCATCAGCCCAGAGCCTGACGCGGGGCTCGAACTCACGGACCGCGAGATGGTGACCTGGCTGAAGTCGGACGCTTAACCCACTGCGCCACCCAGGCGCCCCTGTTGTTTAATTTTAAAATCATGACTTTGTAAGTCTATTTTTCCTTAGAAAATTAATCTTTTTAAGTATGGAGAAAATATAGATTTGTTTAAATAAAAGCTAGGAAATAGATTTCTAGGGGAGTTAGCAAAGGAATGAGAGAAAGAATGCACGCTGTAAGAAAAAAGATAGTAAACTGGTGGAATAAGGAGACAGATTAAAAAATAAAGGAGAGAAAAGGGAATAAAAATTCCAAGAAAATACAAAAAAGAAATAAAATAACTGAGTTACAACTGAAGATGATCATATGAGTGGAAACAGTGTTAAAATTGTTTTTTTTCCCCTATTATGTTAGATTCTGGGGAATAGTAAATACCTCCTATTACTTTCAGAATTCAATTAGTATCTTAGAAATATTTAAATTTCAGGTGCCCATTAACGGATGTCCAAAGTCCATCACCTTGTTAAGTCTCCAATCCTCTCCCTCTTGCATCATTGAAAATAGTGGACACATTTTGTTACTAGATTTGAGAGAAATTATTTAGTCAGGCTTCTGCATTTCATTAAAATTCATAGCGTCTAACCTCAGCTGGGTTTTTTGTGCTAAATGGTGTTCTTTCTATTCATACATAAATAAATCCCTATACATTTCTCATTGCAGATACTGTAAGATTTTCATTTCCCTGAAGGTCCTAAGGCCATTCTGACCCTCTCACTATTAGAATGAGTTAAGTTTGCCTCCTAACTTACAAATAAAGCCATTTATTATGACTTCTTTAGTGTTGGTACCCATCTCTGTCAAAATTTCTTTGAACATTTTTCATGATTTGCTAATCATTTCTATTTTATTTTTTTAATGTTTTATTATTTATTTATTTATTTATCTACCTATTTATTTATTTTATTTTTGAGACTGAGAGAGGGAGGGAGAGAGCATGAGTGGGAGAGTGACAGAGAGATGGGGACAGAGGATCTGAATCAGGCTCCACGCTGACAGCAGTGAGTCCGATGTGGGGTTTGAACTCATGAACCATGAGATCATGACCTGAAACAAAGTCAGACACTTAACCAACTGAGCCACCCAGGCACCCTAATCCTTTCTCTTTTCAAAGGAAGAAATGCCATTTCCCTTTTCCAAATAAACATCTTCCTGTGTTCCCCAGCCATGACCCTTCTAGGCTATGCTGCTGATAACCCATCACACCTTCATTCCCTTGGTCACATTGTTCCATTGATCATTCCCTTTCTATTCTTTCATCTTCTATTTGTTCATCTTCTATTTACTTTCTCCCTTTGGCTTTTTGCCAAGTCCTTCAATCATCGTCAGTTTTGAAATATATTAAAATACCTTTCTTCATTTCTGTCATGTGATCAAGCTCTCACTCTCTCCTCAAGAGGCCTAGAAAGATATTTCCATATCTTTATCTCTTCCTTATGATTCAGATAATTGAAATCCTACTTCTAAAACACCTGGATTTTAATCATTATAATATCATAAACTACCATATAACCCACCAATTCCACTTCTGGGTATGTATTCAAAATAATTGAAATCAGGAATTAAATTTGTTTTTAATGTTTATTTACTTTTGAGAGAGAGACAGAGTGTGAGCAGGGGAGGGGCAGAGAGAGAGGAAGACACAGAATCTGAAGCAGGCTCCAGGCTCTGAGCTGTCAGCATAGAGCCCAACGCAGGGCTCAAACCCACAAACTGTGAGATTATGACCTGAGGTGAAGCTGGACACTCAACCTAATGAGCCACTCAGGCATCCCTGAAATCAGGATTAAAAAAAAATGTTTATTTACTTATTGAGAGAGAGACAGAGAGAGAGAGAGAAAGAGAGCGAGCATATGCACATGAGCTGGCAGAGAGAGAAAGGGCGAGAAAGAATCCCAAACAGGCTCCATGAACTCCAATACAGGGCTCACCCCACAACTGTAAGATAATGACCTGAGCCAAAATCAAGAGTCGGCCATTCAACCAACTGAGCCACCCAGATGCCCTGAAACCAGAATCTTGTAGAGATATCTATACTCCCATGTTCCCTGCAGCTTTACTCATAATAGTCAAGATATGGAAACAATCTAAGTGTCTGTCAATTGATGAATAGATAAAGAAAATGTGGTATATGTATTTATATTATGATATATAAAATACCATTAGCTATGAGAAAAAAGAAAATCCCACCAATGGGACAACTTGGATAGACTATGAGTGTATTAAGCTAAGTGACAAGTCAGACAGAAAAAGATAAATACTATATGATGTCACTTACATGTGGAATCTAAAGAAGACAAACTCAGAGAAAGAGAGCAGAGTTGTGGTTTCTGGGGTTGGAGGGTGAGAGAAATGGGGAGATATTAATCAAAGGGCAGAAACTTCCAGTTATAAGATTAATGAGGTTGGGGATCTAATGTATAGTAGGGTGTTTATAGCTAATAATACTCTATCATATACTTGAATGTTGCTAAGAGAATAGATCTTAAAGATTCTCACCACCGAAAAAGAAATGATAACTATATGATGTGATGGAGGTGGTAGATAATACTACAGTACTCATTGTTTTGCAGTTTATAATTGTATGAAATTAACACGTTATACACTGTAACTTACACAAGGTTATGTGTCAATTATAATTATATTTCAATAAAGCTAAAAATAATAAAAAATAAAACATGTGCAGAAAACAAACCAATGAAGAAAAATCACACGATCATTTCAATTTCAGAAAAAAACCTTCACTGATTCATTAATTTCAATATGTACTTTTTGGGTTGACTTTGTTTTGGTCGAAAAAGGTAATTCAGAAATTTTGAAAGGCATGTTGTGGAACATTGGTATAAATTGGAGAAAAAAATACTTGAGATGATTCAACAGTGAATGATTCATCAACAGATGGTTTCAATTAAACTTTTTCAAAACACATATTCAGCAAGGGTAAACCAGGTGTCTGGATTTTTACATATTCTTTTCTTTCTTTCTTTCTTTCTTTCTTTCTTCCTTTTTGTAACATAAGTCAGTTCATTTGTTTCAGTATTTGTGCAGAATATTATAAAACATTGTTTTCCTTTCTGTGACATGTTTCAACCATACAGTAGGGAAGTAGGTGATTGTATTCAAGGGATTGGATATATAAAGCTGGTCACAGAGTAGGAATATTTAAGCCACATTTGCTTATAAAGAATTGAATATTTTTGTGAAAATCATGAGCTATCATAGAAAGCCCTGGATAAGATTCTGAATGCTTCGTTAAGGAGAGAAGAAAATGAATAAATAAGACAATGTAAATGTTTTTAAAGTTTATTTTTGAGAGAGAGAGAGAGAAAGAGCGAGAGCATACTTGTGTATGCATGTGCATGCATGCAGGAGTGAGTGGGGAGGGGTAAAGAGGAAGACAGAGTTTTCTGAACTGGGCTCTTCACTGACAGCAGAGGGCCGGAGGTGGGGCCCAGGCTCACTCAGGAACCATGAGACCGTGATCTGAGCCGAAGTCTGATGTTTAACCAACTGAGACACCCAGGCATCGATAATACATATTTTTAGACAGCTAATCAGCAATATATTTAATTGTTTCTGTTTTCTTTTGATCACGTATCCTTAAATAGGTTAAATTGTCTAATGTTGAGAATGACAGTAATATATTCTAACAAAACTGTTAACAGGAAGTGCCAAATATTTCCCAAGTTGATTTCATAATTCTTGTGTGTCCCTCAGAGTTCACCAGAGCAACAGAACGGACAAGATATATGTATATTATGCGTAATTTAAGGACTAGGCTTGCATCACTGGGGGGGACTGGCACTTTTGAAACCTTTAGGCAGGCTGGCAAACTAGACAGTCAGGGTTTCCACATCACAGCCTTACGGCGGAATTCCTATTTCTCTAAGAAACCTCAGTTTTTGCTTTTAAGGGCTTCAGCTGACTGGATGAGACCCACTCGTACTATCCAGGGTAAGCTTGACTTAAAGCCAACTGGTTTTTGGTGGGAGCCGCATTTACCTAATGCCTGCACAGCAACACCTAGAGTAGTTTGATTAAATAATTGGATGCGATAACCTTGCTAAACTGGTGCATAAACTGACCATCACATCTGGTTATCTGGTTTTGTCGTTTGCTTATTAAAAAAAATATTTATTTATTTTGAGAGAGAGAGAGGGAGAGAGAATGTGATGGGGAAAGCCAGAGAGAGGAGGAGAGAGAATCCCAAACAGACTCTGCCTCTGAGCTGACCCCGCAGAGCCCAACACGGGGCTCGGTCACACAAACTGTGAGATCATGATGTGAGCCGGAATCAAGAGTCGGATGCCTAATTACCAGAGCCTCCCAGGTGTCCCTTGTTTTCTTTAAAATGAGATATATTTTATATATATTCGGTGGATTTAATAGTCACTAATCCAACTATTAATATGAATGTTCAATATTAAAATTAATCACTATTCATTACTACAACCAATATATAAAATGTGTAATATTTTGTATTCACTGAGCTATTTTTCACTTAACGTTTACTAGATACTGGGCACTGTGCTTTGTTATGAGACACATACAATAAATATATTACCCCAAACACTTAAGAAATTTAAATTTCAGTGAGATGAAATGTTAAGTCTTGACTTTGCGAACATACATATATCATACCCAATTTTCAGCCTAAAAACATCTCTAAAATATATTGTATTCATTAAATATTACCTAGTGACTGTATGTGCAAGGCATTATAATATGTGCTCTGTAAATTTTAAAGGTTAAAAAAAAGTGCCCTTCCTTCAAAGAGTTTATAATCTGCTGGGAATTAATCTGACTCTTAATTTTGTTACTATGTGCTATGGGAAAATTACTGTAATTTGAGGTTCAGTTTCCTTATCTATGCAGTGGGAGTTATACCAGATAATATTTCAGTTAAACTTCTTTATGTCTTAAAATGTTATCATTTTCAAGATTCTTTGTTTAGAAAATTATTCTCCAGTGGGTAAGAATAGGATACACTATTTATAACGATTTTTTTCCAAGTAGGAAATTAGTAATTGATGGCTTGCATACAAGTATTGAGATCTAGGCATATTTTCTCTTATTTATATCGACAGCTAAATTGCCTTCATAAAACAATGAAAGTTAACCTCAAAGACTGATGGAGAAAATTACCAATAAGTTGAAAATACAGTGGACGATAGCAAAATATGGGCTTTAACACGATGTCAACATTAAATAAAAATTACTATTTTGAGATAGTCAACTGGTTATGAACTATGTCTAAAATAGTGTTTAAAAATTTTAAATTTGAGAATTTAAAAAGCTATATTTTGTGTTAAAGCTTATTATTTGGCAGTCATATTATATTTGGTCTGCAAGCTAAAACTTTTTTGCAAAATTTGTCTATTCAAGTTTAAAGGAGTTCCTGTATTATAAAGTACATGTTACAAGGATGTAAAGTTTTTAATTCTTGTAAGAAGTGATCCACTTTAATTGTTGGTACTCATTTCCATAAAAAACAATTGCATAGGGCAGTGATATTATCATGATGTTGTTAGTAATATGCACACGTCTGATGCTTTATGAATCTGAAGGGAAAGGTGCACCATTTTACGTATCCTTTCTTCAGGAGGAAAAAGCAAACCTTCCACTCAGTAACGGAACTGCCTGCAATTCTCTGCACCCACCAAAACGTCATTCTTCATACTTGCTTTCTATTTTCATAGCAATGGGAATGGAATGTGCTCCTCAGTACTCAGCCATTATCCTGACCCCTGTGTCCATAGCCTTTGACTCAGGCCTGAGTTCACCATAACTTATTTTTACAACAATCCTGAGATGCAGCCAGACCACTTGGCGATAGTTTCACTCCTACTCAGCTTGTTTTCAAAATGGGGATTCTCACTGTTTCTCTTTTTAGAGCATTTCTAGTTTCAGCATGAAACCTTTTAAAATAAAAAACTGCTGTTATGCAAATGACTGAAGACAAAAGGCATTTTGTTCAAGTCCTAGAGTCTGTCTTGATTATTAAGCTCCATAAAGCCCTCTACTTTCCAGGCTTATTCACAAAGCTATTACCCAATCTGGCAATATTTTCTCAAGAAATTTCTGGTTAGTGCACACTTTTTTCTGATGGCAAATTGGTTCCCTGTTTTCATAAGCTGCATCGTAGAGTAAATCCTCAACATGTGGACCCTGAATTCTTGCCTTGTTTGGTAGTAAATCACTGGAATTGTTTGTGATTAGCAGTGAGTCAAAGGGAACATTGCAAGGTTTGGGGTTTGGGTTCTTTCCTTTCTGACTTTTGCTATTCTCCCTTATAAGGTTTTGTTTTGCTGTTTATTATGTGCAGTTTAGCTCTTCTGTCCCCCCACACTGCTTGGTGGGTTTTTATAATAGTGTGAGTTGATGGGCTTTAAAATCGTAAGCTATCATTTTCTAGTTTTTTTCTTCTAAAAACAGTCCACCTCCCTTAAGCTTAGCTCTAGAGTTCTTTAAATAAAACTCAAATTGAAGAAATAGTCATATTTCTGACGAGCTGTGAGACTTACCAAGGTCACTTTTGTTTGCTGTATCACTTAAAATACAATTCCACTTACAATTGCCTGGCATGGATGAGTGCATTTTTTTAATGTACATAATACTTTTTGACATTTGGAAATGAGAAGCTATGAAAATAAGGTTGATAAACCAGTAAAGAAGTCTTTCCTTAAATGGTCACAATCTGCCAAGAGCTGATAAGGAAAAGGATCCTGTGGGGACAATGACAAGAAACTTACAGCCATCAACCCCATGTCAGCACTGGGCGAGAAAACAAATAGAATTCCAGACAATTCAGAACAAATACTACAAATCAGAGATGATCCCCAAACCTCCTTTCAATCTTACCCTTTTGAAAGACAACTAAGAAGCACAAAGGACATTGGACAACTCCACACGAATAGTTACACTGTGCCTTTTCTTTCGTCTTTCTTCTCTTGACCTCAAATTAAATTTGTTTTCAGTAAAAAGTTTTCTCTATGGAGTATATCATTTCATCTCCAACATAAAACACTCAAGAAGAGACTGAGGCAGAACAAGGGTAAGTTAATTATTGCAATTATGTGTTAATTATGCTGAATTATTTTAGAGCAATGAAGTAATGCTTAGTAGATTTCTGTTGTGTCTTCATATAATCTGTTCTAGAGGGTATTGAAGCTATACAGTATTATCGGAAATGATATTGTCAGATGAAGTTAACATGTGAATAATCATAGGTTTACAGATCACAGATATTGCAATATGGTTAATTATTCCTCACAAAAGTAAAGTATTTTTCACAAACTACTGTGTAAAGGTTATGTTTCGGATTTCTAATTTGTTTTATTTTGTATGGGTTGCATAACAGATTTTGATGCTACTTCTGACACAGGGTAGATAAAATACATGGCAGCAGGTAATGGATTAATCAGAGCTTGTGAAATATTGGATAATAGAGTTTAAAGTATTTTCAAAGTAGTTGTGCAGCGAAAGTAGATGAGGGATAAAAGCTGATAACACTAACATTCCGTAATCATTGGGAAGGTACGGGGTTCAAGACATTTTTGTAAATACATAAATTACATAATTTAGCCATCCATTTCCACCACAAAAAAAAGACACAATAATGAGGTATTACCAGTCACATTCAAGAGAATAACAGAAACGTTTCTTTGGCTCACGTATATGACTTCCTGGGCTCTGAACTGCACAACAGATGGCATCCCATGAAGTCAGTGGGAACTTAGATTTAGGAAAGTCAAATAATTTGGGAAAACTCATGCAAGTACTAAATGCTGAAGCTAGAATTTGAACCCATTCTTATTCCCTGAATTTACATTAATGTAACTTTATACTAATGTTTTTAAAACCATTTATATGTCTAAACAAGTCCTCCCTTGTTGATAAAAATAACTCAGTTGGCATAAGTTTGCCAAGGTGACACTTACAAAGTCACAGAGAAAGTAAATTCTATTGAAACATCGGAGATATGAGGTAAACATATATCTTTATAGTACATTTGTACAATAGGGAAGCATTCTGCTTAATTTACATGCAAAATGGTAAAAAAAATGAGGCATTTTGTGTTATTATATTTTTAAATGTTATATTTTAAACTTTATTTTTGACAGAGGACGCATGCACATGTACACACACACACACACACACACACACACAAGTGGGGTAAGGGCAGATAGAGAGGGAGAAAGGGAATCTCAAGTAGGCCTTGTACTGTTAGCAGGGAACCCCATGCAAGGCCAATCCTATGAACTGTGAACTCACAACCTGAGCAGAAATCAAGAGTTGGACACTTAACTGACTGAGCCATCCAGGTGCCCCATTTTGTGGAATTTTAAATGAGTAGGAGATCCAGGGTAAAACAGTTCAGTGATAGTAATTTTTTTCTGAATATCTGTGAAGAGGAAATAAAGACTCCCCAAAATAGAGTGATACTGATTTTTAATGTTTTTCTTTTTTTCTTATATTTTTTTCTTATTCCAAATTGTGAAATAATATTTGCATTTATATTCTTCTAAACAATTGTCATCCTGAATTCACTCTTTAATGTGTCAACAGTAAAGTGAGTTTCTACAAAGACTTGGTCAAGGTAGTTGATGGTATGAGGATAAACCAATTTCTGGAGTGAAAAATTAGAGCCACGCTTCCTGAGGGGATGCTTCTCTCTTGGTGTTGCTATGGTGACTGAGCCCAGCTTTACTCACTGTTTTACAGAAACTTGGACCCAAATTGTCAGCCTCCAAATATCCTCTAGCCAAGATAGATTGAATTAAAGAAAGAATACTTAAAAGCATGTCTGCTTTTCTTTTAATTAATTTCAGTGACCCAGGGGAAGAAGAGAATACAGGTACAAATAATTTATTCAGAAAAGTAGTATAAAAATAGAATGGCTTGAAAGTCAGAATGTTTGAATCAACTTAGAGCATAAAACTAGCAGAAGGGGGAGATTGATTAAAATGACAATGACAATATAATAAAGATACATAATATCTTATTATATATATATATATATATATATATAAAGATATATATATATATAAAGATATATAATAAAATGTACTATGTTCCAGTAATGGCTAAGAAGTGGAAAAGTAAAATAAGTTGATGATAAAGCTAAACTTTCACAATAAAAATAATAGGGCAAAACAAACTGATACTAACTTAAAATCCTGTGTAAAAGGGAGTAGAGCTATAATTTCATTATCTTGACTATCACATAGTGTTGGTCAGAAGTTGGGGAAAATCTTCTAAGTCATGACGTTGCACAAAATATTTGATTCTAAGTGTAGCTGAATTAATAAATACCGAATTCTCTTTTATAATTGCAAAAAGTGGGATATTTTATTAATAGAGCAAATATTATAATCATCGCATAATTTTAAAAAGATATCTATATACAGCCAAATGAAAGCATGCAGGTGCAAATAGTTTCTTTTCAAATAAACAGTATTATTACTCACTATTTAATGTAATGCCCATAACTGATTACAACATTTCTTCCTTCCTTAACTGTCAGTTTGGCAGTAGTAATTTCCCTTTTAAAAAAGTAATGTTAGAATAAAAAACATTGACGTTGGTCTAAAGAGAGCTTTTATACATCTAAGAAGTAATAATAGTAATTTGGCTGTATCTCAGTTCAGGATTACTGACAGAAGCAAGGAAGAACGAACAGACTATTTTATAACACAAAATTTATCTGCTGCATATACAAACCATTGAACAAATATGTAAGTAGTGTCTTAACATTATCTTAGAAATATAGGAAAGATAACATTTTTGATGTACTGAATAAAAATACAGATGCCAAATATGTAAGTAAAATACACTTTTTGATTCATTAATTCATCCAATTAATATATTTGTGAAATAGCTAATATGGTCTTTGTCTCATGGAGTTTATATTAATTGAATTTTCTTAGAGTATTCAGAGGTTTATTTATTTATTCATTCATTCATTCATTCATTTCATTTTTTTTTTTTTTTGAGAGAGAGAGAGAGCATGAGAGCAAGGGGGAGAGAATCTTAAGCAGGCTCTACACTGCACACAGAGCCTCATGTGGGGCCTGAACTCATGAACCTGGAGATCATGACCTGAGCTGAAATCAAGAGTCAGACACTTAACCGACATGAATATGTGCCCCAAGAGGAAGTTTTTTACCTCCACTTTTAATACTGCAGAAAGCTTAAGGTATTTGTCAAACAGGGAAACTGTCATTAGAGCTGTTCCTGGAATTGCACAGGTGAAAATCAGGTAGTAGCGTACGTATTAATGTGCATATTAATAGAATTACATATTAACGGGAAATTGGGTGCAAAAATGAGGGGATGCCAGACACCCCCAGTCACAGTGCATGTCACACCCCCAGTACATGTGCACCCCAGACACAGTCTCTCAGAGGTCTTATTTCCACCTCTTGCTTAAGTGTGAACTTAAGCAAGGACTAAGTCAGGAGTGAATTCAGTGCATAAGTAGAAATTAATTGTTTCTACTCTGTCAACATTGGTGGTGAGAAAAATCCCACTTTTTTTTTTATTACGGTGAAATTCACATAACATAAAATTAACCTTCTGAGGTGCACAATTCAGTAGCATTGATTACATTCACAATGTTGTGCGACAAAAAGCCTCACTTTTAATGATCATAGTTTTGAAACATTAAACCAAATAACTTGAAGAAATCATATAGGAAAACTCTTTGACTCTAGAGAACATATGAGCAAAAGAAAGTAAATATGAAAATCTGAAGTCAGCAAATCGGATGATTTCAATTTGCATCAAACTGAATCATTCTAATCAGTATTGGAATGATTTCACTCTGCTGACTAATGGCTTTACGTATGGTATAAGATGTATACCAAACTGCTATTCCAGCTAATCAAGGATTGTGGCGTTACCATGGTTTTCATGATAGTTTCATGTCTCCTTACAGTTTTGTGTGCATGATTTCCCAGTCCTTTCTTATCTTGGAGTTATAAATCTTATAGAGCATGTTAGGTCTTTTGTGGGCTTTTGTTGTTGTTGTTGCTTAATTTTTATGTTTATTTATTTCTGAGACAGAGACAGAGCATGAGTGGGGGAGGGGCAGAGAGAGAGGGAGACACAGCATCAGAAGCAGGTTCCAGGCTCTGAGCTGTCAGCACAGAGCCCGACGCGGGGCTCAAACTCACAAACCATGAGATCATGACCTGAGCCCAGGTTGGTCACTCAACCGACTGAACCACCCAGGCGCCCCATGGGCTTTTTGTTTTTGTTTTTGTTTTCTCTAACAATGAGAGTGTCTTTTCTACAATATGCTATTGAAAAATCAAGGTTTAAAAACTAATTTTTAAAAATAGAGTGGTAGATTGATTTTCCTAAGTCTATAATTAGAGAAATTATTCCTGGGAATTACATTTGATGAAACTGAAGTTCAGGAAAGAGTTTTGGTGTTTGGAGTGAAATGGAAGAACTGCCGCATATGAGTGAGGAGATTAGGTCTCTGGTTGTTTGGGAGTAACAACAGAGGCTAGTGAGAAATGTGTAAAAGAGAATAGGGGTCATGAGGATTAAGCACAGTAAAGGAGACACAGATGAGTCCAGCCGCCTACTGTCTTTAATAGGAAAAGTTAGTCGAGTGTTTATACTCCTTTCTTTTATTAAAAACACGATGCCCTAAGCTGACTCAGAGAATTTCCTATCTGCTACTAAGATGAGATTATATGTACAATAACACTCTAAAAAATAATATCTAGTCAAACACAAAGGAATGAAAGGAAAGATTCAGGAGTACAAAGAATAATAAAAATTAACATGGTGTGTGTTGATGGCCCTATAGCCCATAGAGATTTTGACCGTATATTTAGGCTTTAGAGGCTGAAGCCTAGTCTTCTAATCTACACAGGAAGACCAAAAAAAAAAAAATGGCCTCAGGCTGTGTAAAATACTGCTTGAAAATCTTTTCATAGATATTCTCCATCCATTAAAAGTGAACTGGAAAAACTCTATACACAAACAAAGATGTGGCCATAAAATTTCTGTTCTGTCTACAGTCTTGAGTAAAAAGGTATAAAGGCAGCTAGGAAAAATCAAAGGCTTGGGGCCAAACAGGTCTAAACCCGGCTTTCAAATTGATAATATTCACCTAAAATTTCCCCTAGAATACTGAAATCTATATAACCTTGTCAGAAACAAGGAAACTGAAAGAATATGATGACATGTGAAAAAAAAAGGTTGATGAAAATGAAAATTAACTCATAAAACTCAATTTTAAAACATGACAAGGGAGCCTCCATGAGGGTGTTAGTAGTTGCAAGAAATGGAAATTGAAGTTAAAAGCTAAAATAGGAGAATAATCAGGATACCATTAAATATACACTATCGAAGAGCTAATTGACTTAAAACAATCGAAGAGCTAATAAAGGAAGAAAAGAACAAATGTGAAAAAATAAAATAGAACTTGTGAATAGTACGTGTACAATAATGGAACTGAAAACTCAACAGAAAGATTAAAGAGATTAGTTGGAGCTAAACAGAGAATTTGTTAACTGGGGGATGAATCTAAGGAATTAGGTTAACATGCCACACAGAAAGCTAAGCAACTACAGATAGTGACTGGCAGGAAGCACCAAGGATTTTCTGGAATGTTTGGAATCTTTGGCTTCTTAATCTGGAGGCTGGTTATAAGGACATGTTCACTTTGTGAAAATTCATTGAGTTGTACAATGAAGAGTGATCTATTTCTAGAAAGAGGTAAAAAGTGTCAGATGCACATACACAAAATTTGGAATACAAATAACAACCGAAATTATAATGGGGAAAAGAAAATAGATAAATGTGTATCAGTTTTAAAGAAGTCAAAATAAAGTAAAAAGAACAAAGAAAACATGATGAGTAGATCTACAAAACAAAACAAATTGATTGAAATATGTCCAAATATAAATCTGCCTCTTTAAATACAGAGAATGTTAGGTCTGATAAAGTAACAAATTTTATTTAAAAGAATCATACCTAAAATATAATGACTAAGAAAGTTTAAAATTCAAGAAATGGGAAGGGATCAGCCAAGTATTACACATATAATAATGTTAATATGCAATTAATATACTTTTATACAGATAAAGGGAGTCATTAATGGCAAAAAATAATTTATCAGGCAGACACTGTATACTTCTACCTGAATGTCTGTGATTCAGGACTGACTAGGAAATAAAAATATTTGTATACAAAAGCATAAGAGGCTTTAACACTGTTGAAGGAATTAGTAGAAGATGAATCTCAACAAAAAAGACCTAAAGCTTAGAAGAAAAAAGGGGCATGCAAGAAGCAAAACAAAACATACAATTGAAAGCGTATGTAACATTCTCCATGTTATTAGTTAAAACTGAATTCAAAGAATAACTCACTGGAAATTATAAAATATTAATAACTGAATGGAGAGGATATCTATACTTGTGAAATGTAGCAAAAACCATAGAAATTTAAAATCTCAAGTGAATTTTTTTAAAAATTGAGAAAAATCAGAATAAATGACATAAGTGTTTATTCTACATCAAACAGTGAAATAATATCCATAATAGTGCTCCCACAACGTCTAGAAATATGCAAATAAATACGATAAAATAAAAAAATAATAATAAATTATCACTTCTAGGAAACAAAGAAAAAACAAAGAATATATATTAAAAAAAATCCAGGTTTTTGCAAAGGCTAATAAAAGAGAAAAAAAATTCAGAAAGGACAGGTCAGCCAAGAAAGACAGGAGGCACAATTTTAAAATAATGGCAGGCCCAAAAGAAGAAATTTGCTTGCGGAGGGCAGTTTCAGCCCATTCCAGAGAGTTCCAGCCTGTCTTTCCTGATAGCCTGACCTACAGATTCCATGCTTGCCCCCCCACCTTCCCCACCTCCAGAGTCACGTGAGCCTGTTTCTAACAGCTTGCAGATTGGTGAGGGGCTGTGGAGAGTGGTGGGACACCAGCAGCTACAGCAGGAAGGCCATAGAGAGCCCAGCTACTTCAGCAGACAGCAGAGCAGGATGGTCGTCAAACACCGGTCGTCGTAAACAAGTCCAAGGAGGCATTGATATATATCATCCTTTGAAGGCACAGGAAGCTAAAGATCAGGAAAAATTCATTAATCTGGAAATGTTGGCCCCGAGCTAAGCTTTACCCTCTTGTCCTACCCGAATGCAACGGACTTCTGCCTAGGGTCATGAGTTTGGCAGGACCTTGCAAATGATGAACTTCTCTGGCGAGAGTTGTGTCAATCCACTTAGGGTCACTGTTCCATGTATAGTAAGAACCCTCCCCTAGGATTTGCTTTCAGAAAATTGTATATGCGGCTGGATGAAGGTAGCCTCACCTTTAATGCAACCCAGAGGAGGGAATAAACTACTTTATGTCCAAGGGTATCCTAGATGAGTCACCAAGGGAAATAGCGAAGTTTATCTTGTGTACAAGAATACTAAAAAAGGAGACTCTATCTTGATGAAAAAGAGATGTCTTGGATGACCTTGTAATGTTGCATAATTTTAGAAATCAATTCTTGCCCAATGCACCGAGAGAATTATTTCGTCATATCAACGCCTCTGAAGAGCATGAGGAGTATCTTGAAAGTCTCATAACAAAGTTCTCGCATAGATTCTGTGCTTGTAACCCCGATTTAAAGTGAGAACTCGGCCTCAGTCCTGATGTTGTCTACATACTGTGCTGCTCATTGATTCTACTTTCCCTTGACCTCACTAGACCTCATGTAAAGAATAAAATGTCAAAAAGAATTTATTTGAAATATCTGTCGTGCTGCTCAACACATTAGTGAAGATTTTGTAGGCACCTTTATGATAACATCTACCCTTTTGGCCATGTGTCTGCAGAAAAGCACAGTTTCTAGGACTTCAGCTATTAAGTTCACACTGAAACTACCCAAAGATTTATTTAGCAGGTATGAGGCTTACATCAGTGCTGGTCATGCTAGCCTCTGTATACAAATCAAATACTAGAATGTACTCCTTTTTTTTTCTTGTACTATTTTCTT
This sequence comes from Prionailurus bengalensis, assembly GCF_016509475.1. Classification (NCBI taxonomy): domain Eukaryota; kingdom Metazoa; phylum Chordata; class Mammalia; order Carnivora; family Felidae; genus Prionailurus; species Prionailurus bengalensis. The sequence goes on from NC_057344.1 coordinate 88,916,055, forward strand.
TTTAGGCAAGTTCCTTGAGTAACTAAAGAATTTTGCAGAGTTTTTTCTTAATTTTGCTTATCGTGTTTCGCACAAAGCAGAGCCATTGTCTCACACAGCTGTTTAACAATGTTAAACTGGCATTTTACTCTAAAAGATGGCATATTTGTGTATTAGATTTGCTTGGAAAACTATTCATTTCCATTCCATTTGTAATTATAATTATTTTATTGTAAAGATTTTGACTAAAGCTTTTCTTTTTTTCTCTAAATAGATAGATAAATAAATTAATAAATAATAAGATAATGGACACAAAAATTACAGGTGCAGTAAGATAAAAACAAAAAAAAACAATGAAAGAGAGTTTTGCTTTTAATATTAAGAACTAGAAAAAACAGACATCTATTAACAGGGGAATTGATAAATAATCTGGCGTAGCTTTCAATGGTCTACTACACGGCAGAAATTGGTGAACATATATTTATATGGATAAATGTCAAATATAAGGCTACACACAAATTCAGTTTGAAGAATACATATTGTTACCAATTGAATGATGCTTCTAAACATACAAAATAATGTCAGCTTTAAATCTTATGTCATCAGAGGATTCTACCCATTTCCCTCTTTTTTGTTGTCCTCTAAAACCCTAAAATCAGTTTCCAGTGTTAGTGTCATATTTGGACTTCCACATTTGCATCACTCTCTCTAATGTCACTATTGGCTTCATTTTTGATGATTTTAACATCCACAAAGATAATCCTTGCAATTCCCTGGCATCTCAGTTTCTTGAAGTTCTCTTATCCAATGATCTTCACATTCCATCTACCACTCTGCCATAGATAAGCACTCCATCCTGAGCGGTCCAGCCATCACTTCCTGTCTCCATGGCTAAATATCTCTGGTTCGGCTACAACTTTGATGTTGCTCTGACTTACTGTGTTAGTTCACCAGGGCTGCTACATAAAAACCTATCATGAACTGTGCGGTTTCAAACAACAGGCATTTATTCTGTCACAATTCTGGAGACCGTAATCAAGAGTTAAGAAGTCCATAATCAAGGGTCAGCAGGGCCATGCAGAGGCATCCTTCCTTGCCTTTTTTAGATTTGGTGGTTTCTAGGCTTCTTGGTGCTTTTTAGTTTGTGGCAGCATAATGCCATTCTTCACCTGTGTCTTCACATGGCTGTCTTACCTCTGCGCCTGTTTCAGATTTCCTTTTCTTATAAGGTCACCACTTATTACATTAGGGCCACCCTAATCTAGCATGACCGCATCTTAATTTGATTACATCTGCAGAGACTATTTCCAAATGTGGTCACATTCATGGATACCAGGGGTTAGGTCTTGAACGTATCTTTTGGGGGACACAGTTCAACCCAGAACACTTACAAAACATTGGTCCTAACATTTTCTCTGTACCTCACACCTAGCGTGACCTCATTCTCTTTTACTAGCTTATAATTCCAAACTTCTCAACCTTCTCTGATTTCATCATTATATTATGGAAAGACTTGCTAACCTTTTGTTATTCCACATATACACTTGTACACCACATGTGGCTAGAACACACACGCACCCACGCACCCCCCCCACACCCTCACACCCATAGCCTGCTCTCAATTAAAATTTCTAATCATAAAACTTGATTATGTGCTTTCAAGTTGCTTGACAATAATATTACATTTCACTATTCCATTTATACTCAGAAGTTTCCCCACAAGTATTTCATCCCTTCTTTTCCCTCATATTTCCAGCCCACTCCCTACTACCTCAGTTAATGACCTTGCCACCTAGTTCACTGAGAAGATAGGGACAATCAGAAGAGACTTTCCACAAGCCCCCACCACTACTTCCAATAATCCACCTGCATCTGAACTTGTATATTGTCCTTCTCTGCCACACATCTTCACCCTCTCACCTTGTGAACTAGATCACATCATCTATCACAGACAATGTCTTTGCTCAGCAATTTTCCCTTTCTCTTGTCACCAAGTTTTCCCTCTCTACTGGAATCTTCCCTAAGTACATAGACATGAACTTCTTTCATACAAACAAACAAATAACAACAACGATAAAAACACCTTTCTTAACTTTACATCCCTTCCAGGACTGGTCCGCTTATCTCCTTGTCTGTACTCACTTTTTCCAATTTATCTTTTCCCATTCTCTACTGAACCTCCACCTACAGGCTTTCGTTGCCAACACTCAACCAAAATGGGCTCTTCTCAAGGTCACCGATGAATCCCAATAACAGATTTCCATGGTTATTTCTCTGTTTTATTTTATTTGATCTACTATCATCATTTGACGTATTTGTAGCTTTGAGGAAATTATACTCTCTTTTTTTTTCTTTCTTTCTAAAAATATAATTCTTTCATGCACCTTAACTGCTTCCTCCTTGACTCTCAGTCACACTGTTTGGGCTTACGGGGGATCAGTATCTGGATTTCTTTTCTTTTCTATTTATGCTAATTCCCTTGGTGACCTTTAAATGTCATTTATATGTTAATGCTTCCCAATTATATACCTGCAATCTTCTTTCCCCTGCAATCCAGCTTCATATAGACAGTTACCCCTTTGACATCTTCACCTGGAATGTCTTAACACACGTATCTAATTGACTATACTCAAAACCGAGCTTCTAATATGTTTATTCCACTGCCTCCACACATGGTCCATCTACAGATGTTTTAGAAAATTTCTAAAATTAGTGGGAACTCTTTTCTAACTGTTGAGGACTAAATCTTTGACCTGAGCCACCATTATTTTTCATCTGGATTATTGCAATAGTTTCCCAAGTGACTTTTCTGCTCTTCGTCCTTGTCTCTACCGGTATTGCAGTGTATTTTTAACATACCAGAATTTTCATGTCAAAAGTGTGATTCTGTTCATGCTTCATTTCTGTATAATAGAATACCAATAGGTTTCCATCTCACCAAGAGTCGAGAATCCCTACAATGGCTTGTGAAAGGACAAAGAACACCTCTCAACTTCTCTCATAGTTTATGTATAAACTTGATTTTTTTAAAATCCTGACAATATCAAAGTATAAAAAATCAGTTCTGGGAGGATGAGTCAAGATGGTGAAGAAGTAGGGGGACTCTGGCCTTTCCTCGTCCCTCAACACAGCTGTATTGAGGTCAGATCACTTTGAAGACCCAAGAAATTTGTCTACAAATGGCAGAAAGTTCTCCACAGTTGGAAGGAGACAGCATGGCAGGTGTGAGGTGGGTGAATGTAAACTGGGGAGGGAGGGAACACCAGAGCCACTGAGAGGAGGGAACCCTTTCTGTGAAGAGAAAAAAAGGAGAGAAAGAGAAAGGGATTGAGGTAGTGTGGCACAGCTTAGCACAAGAGAAAAACCCTAACCATGGACCGGAGAGTAAAAAGTACTGAGTGTCCCAGTTCTTTTTTTGCAAACAGCTTTTTGAGCTGCAACTGAGGTTTTGGAAGCGCGATACTTTCACCAGAGCAGAGCCATGGTGTGCACTCCTGGGGAGGTGGGAGTTGGCATTGGAGTGTGTACTGTGCTGTAGTGATCACCGGGGCACACTGGGAAAGAATAATCCCCTTCCTGGAGTACTTTTGGAAGAAAGTTTATTGCCTCGTCAAGGACAAAAGACCCTGCAGGTGCCAGCCAAATGCCTTTCACCAGCAGGTTGGAGAAGGGGAGAAGATCTGTGCTGTGCTGTGTCTTTTAAGACTTCAGGTTTTGAATCCCTGCTGCGCACCAAAGAAAAAATGCAGGAGAGGTTTGGTGCAGGATGAGCTGACTCCCCCTGCTATTCTGTGAGGGCTGCCTGAATAGCAGGAGTTGTGATCCCTGGACCAGGGATGAGATATTGGGGTGGTGCTATTTTCCCCACCACCACCATGGTGGGACTTCAGAGAGCAACATAGCAGCCCCTGGTGAAGGCAGAACCAGCTAACACTAAACGCTGCCCTCCCCCCTCTCACCCCCCTCCCCCATGCCTGCCACTGCTGGTTTACAGGGGCAAGACTGACTCTGAGCCCACACAGCCTGCCTCTATTCCAGAAGACCAGCACAACCAACACCCAGGAACCAAGAGAAAACTCTCTTTTTCTTTTTTTCTCCTTTTTTTTTTCTTTTGGAATTGAGCTCATTGTTCTCTTTTTTGTTTTATTTTGTTTTTCATTTCCTTTTCTCTCTCTCTCTTTTTTTCTTGTTGATAAGACTTTTGTATTATTTTCTTTTTCCTTCTTTTTTCTTTTCCTGGCTTTTTTTCCTATTTTTTTTTTTTTTACTTTCTTAATCGTTGAAATCAGCCTTATAGTTTTGGGTTTGTTTTCGTTTTTTTAATTCTCTTTTTATTTATTTTTCCCCTTTCCTTTTCCTATTCTTTTGGGATCAGGCTTTACTCCCTCCTCTCTTCCCCCAGGGTTACCTCAAAAAACAAATCAAAGCACACCTAGTTAAAGGCTCAAACACTCCACCACTGCAACCAAGGAGGAGCTCTGCAGCAGACTGACCAGTGGGACAGAGCAACCAAAACACAACAGCAGATTGCGACAAAGCACACACAAGAAACACTCCCTGGAGTGCCAGGCCCTGGATGTGTATGATCACTTTTTAATATAGCAGTACTCTCAGGTGCAGGAAACATAATAAGCTTTTAAAACATGCAAAAGACAGAAACTTAACCAAAATGACAAGATGGAGGAATTCTCCCCAAAAGAAAGGTCAAGAAGATTTCTTCTTGAAATCACAGGCAAGGACTTGTTCAAAGCAGATATAAGCAATATTATACATGAACAAGAATTTAGAACAATAGTCATAAGACTACCAGCTGGTCTTGAAAAAAGCACAGAAGACACCGGAGAAACCCTTGCTGCAGAGATCAAACACTGAAGAACTAGTCAGGATGAATTAAAAAAATGCTATAGCTGAGATGCAAAATGGACTAGATACAATGACAGTGAAGATTGAATAATCAGCAGAAAGAATAGGTGAATTAGAAGATAAAATTATGGAAAATAATGAAACTGAAAAAAAGAGGGAAAGGGAATTGCTAAATCCTGAAGGGATACTTAGAGAACTAAGTGCTTCTATGAAATTAAACAATATCCATATCATAAGACTCCCAGAATAAGAAGAGCAAGAAAATGGGGCAGAAGTCTTATTTGAACAAATTATAGCTAAGAATTCCCTAATTTGGCAAAGAAAACAGTCATTCAAGTCCAAGAGTCACAGAGAATTCCTTGGGGAAAACAGCCACAACAACAACGACAACAACAACAATCAGACTGACACCATAATGTATCCTAGTGAAACTTGCAAAATAAAAGGATAAAGATAGAATTCTGAAAGCAGCTAGGGACAAAAGGTACTTAACCTACAAAGTAACAAGGTAGACGCATAAGGTTAGTAGCAGATCTGTCCAGTGAATCTTGTCAGGCCAGAAGGGAGTGGCAGGGAATATTCAATGTGCTGAATAGGAAAAATATGCAGCCAAGAATCCTTAATCCAGCAAGGCTATATTCAGAATAGAAGGAGAGATAAAGATTTTCCCAGAGGGGGAAAAACAACAACAACAACAAAACCTAACACAATTTGTGACCACTAAACCAGCCCTGTAAGAAATTTTAAGGGGGATTCTGTAGTGCAGGAAAAAAAAAAAAAAAAGACTAAAGCAGCAGACCAGAGAACATCACCAGAATCACCAATGCACAGATAACACAATGGCATCTTTCAATAATCACTCTCAATATAAATGGACTAAATGCAGGGGACCTGGGTGGCTCAGTCAGTTAAGCATATGACCTCAGCTCAGGTCATGATCTCACGGTTCGTGGGATGGAGTCCTGCATTGGGCTCTGTGCTGACATCTCGGAGCCTGGAGCCTGCTTCAAATTCTGTGTCTCCCTTGCTCTCTGCCCTCTCCTGCTCACGTCTGTCTCTCTCTGTCTTTCAAAAATAAATAAATGTAAAAAAAATTTTTAATGGACTAAATGCCCCAATCAAAAGACATAAGGTATCAAAACGGATAACAAACAAATCCGTCTATATTCTGCCTACAAGAGACTCATTTTAAATGTCAGCACACCCGAAGATTGCAAGGGGATGGGGAACCATCTATCATGCTAATGGAGGTCAAAAGAAAGCCAGAGTAGCCATATTTATATCAGACAAACTAGATTTTAAAAGAAATACTGTAACAAGTGATGAAGAAGGGCATTATATCACAATTAAGGGATCTATCTCAAGAAAACCTAACAATTATAATTATTTTTACCCCCAACTTGGTACAAATAAATCAATTAATTAATCACAAACATAAAGAAACTCATTGATAATAATACTACAATGATAGGAGACGTTATAGTAATGGACATATCATGTATGCAGAAAATCAACAAGGAAACAATGACTTTGAATGACACAGTGGACCAGATGGACTTAACAGATATATTCAGAACATTTCATCATAAAGCAGCAGAATACACATTTTTCTAGAGTGCACATGGAACATTCTCTAGAACAAATCATACACTGGGTCACAAATCAGCCCTCAACAGGTACAAAAAGATCAAGATTATACCATATATATTTTCAGAATATAATGTTATGAAACTTGAAGTCAACCACAAGAAAAAAATGTGGAAAGCTCTCAAATATATGGAGGTTAAAGAACATCCTATTAAAGAATGAATGGGTTATCCAGGAAATTAAAGAAGTAATAAAAATATACATGGAAGCAAATGAAAATGAACATACGACAGTCCAAACCCTTTGGGATGCAACAATGGCGTCCTAAGAGGAAAGCACATTGAAATTCAGGCCTATCTTAAGAGGCAAGAATGATCCAAATACACAATCTAACCTTACTCCTAAAGGAGCTAGAAAAGCAGAAGCCAATAAACTCTAAAGCCAGCAGAAAGGAAATAATAAAGATTAGAGCAGAAATAAGCAGTTTAGTAACAAACATACAAATAAGCAAACAAACAAAAAATAAACAGTAGAAGATCAATGAAACTAAATGCTAGTTTTTGAAAGAACAAAAGAACCCTAGCCACATTTCTCATAAAAAAAGGAAAGAAGACCCAAATAGAAAAAAAAAAAAACCTAAAAGAGGAGAAATTACAACCAACACCACAGAAATAGAAACAATTATAAGAATACTATAAAATATAATAAGCCAACAAACTGGACAATCTGGAAAAAATAGGCAAATTTTTAGACACTCACACACTACCAAAACTCAATGGGAAGAAACAGAAACTTTGAACAGGCCCAAAACCAGCAAAGAAATTGAATTAGTAAAATAAAATCTCCCAACAAATAAGAGTCCTGGGCCAGATGGCTTCCCAGGGGAATTCTACCAGACATTTAAAGAAGAGTTAATACCTATTCTCAAATTATTCCAAAACAGAAATGGAAGAAAAGCTCCCAAACTCATTCAATGAAGCCAGCATTACCTGGATTCCAAAACCAGACAAATACCGTACTAAAAAGGAGGATTACAGGCCAATAAACCTGATGAATGTGGATGCAAAAATTCTCAACAAGATACTAGCAAATTGAATTCAACAGTACATTAAAAGAATGTTTCACCATGATCAAGTGAGATTGAATTCTGGGCTGCAGGGCTGGTTCAATACTTGCAAATCAACCATTGTGATATACCACATTAATAAAAGAAAGGCTAAGACCCATATGATCCTTTCAAAGACTCAGAGAAAACATTTGACAAAATACAGCATCCTTTCTTGATAAAAACCCTCAAGAAAGTAGAGATAGAAGTAACATACCTCAACATCATAAAAAACATATACGAAAAGCTCAGATCTAGTATCATTCTCATTGGGGAAAAACAAAAGTTCATGTTCCTGACATTACCCCTAAGGTCAGGAACATGACAGGGAATGTCCACTCTCACCACTGTTGTTCATAGTACTGGAAGTCCTGGCCTCAGCAATCAAATAACATTAAAAAATAAAAGGCATACGAATTGACAAAGAAGAATTCAAACTTTCACTCTTTGCAGATGACATGATACTCTATATGAAAAACCTGGAAAGATCCCTCTAAAAACCTGCTAGAACTGATACATGAATTCAACAAAGTCAAGGGATATAAAATCAACATAAAAAATAAGTTGTATTTCTATACATCAAAAATGAAGCAGAAGAGAGAGAAATCAAGAACTGATCCCATTTGCAATTGCACCAAAAACTATAAAACACCTAGGAATAAACCTATCCAAAGAGGTAAAAGATCTGTACCCTGAAAACTATAGAAAGCTTATGAAAGAAATTGAAAAAGACATAATGAAATGGAAAAAAAAATCACATGCTCATGGATTGGAAGAACAAATATTGTCAAAATGTCTATATTACCGACAGCAATATACACATTCAATGCAATCCTTATCAAAACAACACAAGCATTCTTCACGGAGCTAGAACAAACAATCCTAAAATTTGTACGGAACCAGAAAAGACCCTGAATAGTGAAAGTAATGTTGAAAAAGAAAAGCAAAGCTGGAGACATCACAATTCTGGACTTCAGGCTGAATTAAAAAGCTGCAATCAAGACACTATGGTACCGGCACAAAAACAGACATATAGATCAATGGAACAGAATAGGGGGCACAGAAATAGACCCACCAGTGTATGGCCACTAATCTTCGACAAAGCAGGAAGAAGTATCCATTGGAAAAAGGATTGTCCATTCAGCAAATGGTGCTGGGAAACCTGGACAGTGACATGCAGAAGAATGAACCTGGACCACTTTCTTATACCACATACAAAAATAAATTTGTAATGGATGAAAGAACTAAATGCGAGACAGGAAACCATCAAAATCCTAGAGGAGAAAACAAGCAGTAACCTCTTTGACACTGGTGAGAGCAACTTCTTACTAGATATGTCTCTGGAGGCTAGGGAAATAAAAGCAAAAGTGAGCTATTGGGACCTCATGAAAATAAAAAGCTTCTGCACAGTGTAGGACACAATCAACAAAACTAAAAGGCAACCAACGCAATGGGAGGAGATATTTGCAAATGACATATTGGATAAAGGGTTAGTATTCAAAATCTATAAAGAACTTATCAAACTCAACACCCAAAAAACAAATACTACAGTGAAGAAATGGGCTGAAAAAAATGAATAGACACTATCCAAAGAAGACATCCAGTTGGCTAGAGACACATGAAAAGATAATCAGCATCATGTTGGTAGGATGTGGAGAAAGGGGAACTCTTTTGCACTGTTGGGGGAATGCAAACTGGTGCAGCCACTTTGGAAAACCACTTTTGAGGTTTCTCAAAAAGTTAAAAATAGAACTACCTTACAACCCAACCATGGTACCAATAGGTATTTACCCAAGGGATACAAAAATACAGATTCGAAGGGGCACATGCACCCCAATGTTTATAGCAGTGTTATCAACATTAACCAAATTATGGAAAGAGCCCAAATATCCACTGATTGATGAATGAATAAAGAAGAAGTGGTACACACACACACACACACACATATACATACAATGGAATACTACTCAGTGATCAAAAAGAATGAAATTTTGCCATTTGCAACAACATGGATGGAAATAAAGTGTATTATGCAAAGCAAAATAAGTCAGTCAGAGAAAGACAAATATATGATTGTGCTCATATGTGGAATTTAAGAAACAAAACAGATGAACATAGGGGAAGGCAAGAAAAAAATAAGATAAAAACAGAGAAGGAGACAAACTCTAAAAGACTCTTAAATACGGAGATCAAACTGAGGGTTGCTGGAGAGGAAATGAGTGGGGGATGGGATAAATGGGTGATGGGCATTACGGAGGGCACTTGTTGAGATGAGCACTGGGTGTTACATGTAAGTGATGAATCAATGGGTTCTTCTCCTGAAACCAATACTACATTGTATGCTAACTAACTTGAATGTAAATAAATAAATAAAAATTCGGTTCTATTTAATGATGAACAAAAAATCAAGACCATAAGTGAAATATTAACACATTAAACTAATTGTGTTCTTTCAAAATTTATTTCAGGATAAAAGAGAGTTAAACCTCAATACTAAATGATGATTTAGTATTCACTATATTAATAGATTAAAAAAGAGAGAACATATAGTACCCTTAAGTGAGATAAGAAAAAAATCATAATATTAAACATTTAGGATAAGAATGTAAAATTTGTAATTGAAAGATCTCCTTAATTTGCTAGAAGCTACTTGTGACCTCCAGCAAACCTTATAACTATTAATAAGATAATATCAGCATCTTAATTTTTTAATATAATTTATTGTCAAATAAATTTGCACAGTGTGTAAAATGTGCTTTTGTTTTTTGGGGTAGATTCCCGGGGTTCATCGTTTACATATAACACCCAGTGCTCATCCGAAGTGCCTTTCTCAATGCTCATCCATTTTCCCCTCTCCCCAACCCCCCCCAACAACCCTCAGTTTGTTCTCCCTCCGTATTTAAGAGTCTCTTATGGTTTGCCTCCCTCCCTCTCTGTTTGTAACTATTTTTTTTTCCGCCTTCCCTTCCCCCAAGGTTTTCTGTTAAGTTTCTCAAGATTATCAGTATCTAGGGGCACCTGGGTGGCGCAGTCGGTTAAGCATCCGACTTCAGCCAGGTCATGATCTCACGGTCCGTGAGTTCGAGCCCCGCGTCGGGCTCTGGGCTGATGGCTCAGAGCCTGGAGCCTGTTTCCCATTCTGTGTCTCCCTCTCTCTCTGCCCCTCCCCCGTTCATGCTCTGTCTCTCTATGTCCCAAAAATAAATAAACATTGAAAAAAAAATTAAAAAAAAAGATTTTCAGTATCTTCTTTGAAAACAGGAGCAAAACAAGACTTTTTCTCCTTCTCTTTAAACTTCTGGGTGTTGAATGAGTGTAGAGACGATTATGTTGAATAGAAGTAGTAAAAGCAAATAAACATAGCCTTGGTTCTAATCTTAAGGTAAAAGCAAATATTCTTGCTTTGGTTCTATTCTTAAGGTGAAAGCATATTATCTTCAATATGAAGGTTAATGCCAAGTATAGAATTTTTGTAGATAACTTTTATTTATTTATATTTCATTTTGCATACTAATTTTTGTCTTCAAATTGACATATCTTTTCAACTGCAACCTATGATATTCCATTAATCTCATTCAGTGTATATTTTTTTATTATTTATTTATTTATTGAGATTGTTTATTATATTTAGCGAGAGGGAGAAAGAGAGCACGCAAGCACATGCATGTGTGGAGGAGGGGCAGAGAGAGAGGGAGAGAGAGAGATCCCAAGCAGGCTCTGTACCATCAGCACAGAGCCCTACATGGGGCTCAAACTCATGAACTGCGAGATCATGACCTGAGCTGAATACAAGAGTCGGGCGCTAAACAGACTGAGCCACCCAGGCACCCCCTGTGTATATTTTCATCTCGGAAATTGTTTTTATCTCTAGAATTTGGGTTTATTTTCTTTTAACACATGTAATACAGTTATAATACAGCTTAATGTCCTTTTCCACAGATCATAACATTTGTGTCAAGCTCTGTCAGTTTGTGATAATTGTTTTTTCCCCTCATTAGAGGTCATATTTTCCTTTTTCTTATCATGCCTGGTTCTACGATTGGATGCTGAACATGTCAAATTTTATATTCAAATGGTACTATCTAGTTTTGATTTTCTGTAAACATTTTTGATCTTTGCTCCAGGAGGAAGTTTAGTTAGCTAGAATCAGTGAATCCATTTGGGTCTTGCTTTTGTGTGTGTGTGTGTGTGTGTGTGTGTGTGTGTGTTTTTGGTGGTTCTAGAGCAGTGCTAAGTATTGGGCTAATTATTCCCCATTCCTGAGGCAAGACTCTCCTGAGTATTTTACTCATAATCACCTGAAGTTCACAGTTTCCATTTAGGCATCACTCCTCGTGTTGTACATTCTATGGATTTGGATGAATGTATAATGACATCTACCCATCATTATGTTTCCAGAGTACTTTCACTGCCTTAAAAAGATAGTTTTTCAGACACTGAACATTAAACAACAAAAGACAGTGAGTGAGACCTGAAAGAGGAGAAACAAACCAGAAGAGGTTGATCCCAGCTTATTGACTTGAGAAAACTTGTATTGTTTAGTGGAGATACTGATAATGAGGGACACTATGTATGTGTCAGGGAGCAGGATGGATGAGAAATCTCTGTACTTTCTTTTCAGTTATGTTGTCAATCTAAAACTGCTCTAAAACATAAATTCTTAATTTAAAAAACAGAAGACACACTACCAGAAAAAATAAGTAAAAAAAAACAAAAGGAGGAAAATAAATGACAAAAATATGCATATTTTTCAACATTATTAATCAAGAAACATAAATTAAAGCAGTAAGTTCTTTCCATCAGATAAAACTTTATGAAAATGGCCAGAGGCTTTCTCACATATTTCTCACACATATTTTACTACTGGTAAAATATAATTTAATGCACTGTTTCTAAAAAAAAATGTAAAATACATTTTAAAATATGCTAAAACATCTTTTTCTTTTCTTTCTTTCTTTCTTTCTTTCTTTCTTTCTTTCTTTCTTTCTTTCTTTCTTTCCTCCTCTCCCTCCCTCCCTCTTTTTCCTCTTTCTTTCTTTTTTTTCTTTCTTTCTTTTTTCTTTCTTTCTTTATGCTTTTTGGTTGTTTCAATGGGATTATAACTCTGTCCCCTCTTATTACACCTTTACCACTGCTTGTAATTTTTTATCACCTATGATTTTTAAATATATTTACTCTTTATTTTCATTTACCTTTTAAAATGCTCTTTCGTCTCTCCCTTCTGTTTTTCTCATTTCTCAAATATTTTTATACAACCTCTTTTTCCATCTTCTGTTTGTTCCTTACTCTTTTTTTCTGTGACATCTCTTTGCCACACCAGTATCTCTTTCCTAATACCTGATAAGTTTCGTTGTATACTATTGGTCACCCAGACAAATATTTCTTCTTAAAAAAATATTTATTGTAGGTATGCACTCATTTTATTTCATTGTTTTTATTAATTTTGTTTTATTATTTTTATTTTCCTAAGGTTTAATTTGCCTAATGACCCTTAGCCCTGATTACAATGAAGTACACTAAAATTTTTTTGAAATCAAGGAGGGCTAAATTTAATGCTATATTTCTAGTTTAGAAAGAGACGCCCTTATTAAATAGCTTTTATAATAAATCTCCCAGTGGTCTTGACCAATATCTTCTTTGTTTATTTATTTGTCTATTTATTCATTTTTATCTTTGGACCCCTTTCACTCATTTCTTTCACCCCTTACCCCTGCCTCTGGCAACCAATAATCTGTTTTCTGTACCTATGAGGTTGGTGTTTTATTTGTCATTAGATTCCATATATAAGACAAATCTAAGAGAAAGACATCTGATTTATTGTAGTTAGTATAATGCCCTCGAGATCCATCCATGTTGTCACAAATGACAAGATCTCATCCTTTTTTATGGCTGAATAATAACCCTGTGTGTGTGTGTGTCTGTGTGTGTGTGTGTACCTACTTCAATAGTTTTCTTCTCATTTACCTGTTGTGTACTCATAACAGTCAGCATTTAAGGAAAAAATTATTCTATGTATAGCCATTGACTAAGTAAGTCTGTTGGAAGAGGTGAGTTCAGGATCTTCCCGTGTCACCGTCTTGAACTAGAACTTCTACACATACATTTCTGATATTTTACAGATTGCATCTTAGTCAATCTTTCAATGATTGCATAGTTTTAAAAACATTTTCTCCACCTGTATATATAAATTACTGGTTCATCTTTGTCATTGTGAATTCCTGGTGTTTTTCCATTATTCATTCAAACATAAGGTTTATTTTTTATCTTTTTTTCTTATAATAAAGGGGATAGAGTTAGATTTTGTTCTATTTATTATTTTTAAGTACTTATGTTTAAATCATGAGGCTTTTCCCGAAAAACAAATAGCTGGAACACATTTTCAAGTTTCATGGTTTTTTCAAGCATTTGCTATCTGTGATACCTTCTTTGAACGGAAGGTCCACTGTTTTTGTCCTCATCATTTTCTAATTTTTAAAAATGTATTATTTATTTTTGAGAGAGAGAGGGAGACAAAATGTGATCAGGGGAGGGACAGATAGAGAAAGGGACACAGAATCTGAAGCAAGCTCCAGGCTCTGAACTGTCAGCACAGAGCCTGACGTGGGGCTCGAACCCATGAACCATGAGATCATGACCTGAGCCAAAGGCTAATGCTTAACAGACTGAGCCACGCAGGTGCCCCCTCTATTACTAATTTTCAATGTTGTAATTAATATTTGTTCTCTGTGAGCCATTTTCCTTTGCAACAGAGTATGAACTTGGTATCTGAAATTCTCAGGAGGATGTGCTGAAGTGGCAATATTCAATCTTGTATACCTGCTCAGAGGTTTTTGCATTGCCATTATCCTCTGTGAGCAATTTCCCCAGTTTTACTAGTTATTTCTCATCGCATCTATTCAGGTTTCCACTCAAGGTAAAACACATTATATTAAGTGGTAATAATTTTTTTCTGGTTTTTGGGGAAAGGAGAAGTATTTCCATGATTTACGGTTATTTTTATATTGTATTTTCACTCTCCCAGCTGCTATTATATCATTGCTGCTTTGGTGGTTTGGTCAGCCTCACGTTTACTCTGAGATTTGTAGGGACTCTTAGTGCCTCCTTTTTAAAAGATGTAATGAGTATTTTTTTTCCTGTCATGTAGATTTGCTTGAGTTTAGGAGGAGTTTGGAGATAACTTAAAAATACTCAGGTTCGCTATATGTATAATTTTGACAAAATAAAGCAAAAATGAAAAGAGAATAAGGAAATTTAATTTAAAAATATCAATAACTATTGTGGCACCTTGGTGGTGCAGTCAGTTAAGTGGATGACTCTTGGTTTTGGCTCAGGTCATGATCTCACGGTCCATGAGCTCAAGCCCCACATTGGGCTCTGTGGAGACAGTGAGGAGGCTGCTTGGGATTCTCTCTCTCTCCCTGTCTGTCTGCCCCTCCCTGCACTCTCTCTCTCTCTAAAAATAAATAAAGTTAAAAAATATCAATAACCATAGTAAGAAATACTTTTACGCAGGAATAAATTGAAAAAGGCGAATGTAATATATTTATGGGAAAAACATAAAACTACTTACAGAAATAAATAAAAACATGTTAAATGAGGGAAGACACAGATTGTGTTTGTGGGTGGCTAACCTCAGCATTGTAAAGATGCCAGTTCTGGCCGAGAAAATCTATTCCATTCATTCTATTTCACAGAATTTGATTAAACTCTTCCTGAATGTATACAAAAATGAAAAAGCGAAGACAAGCTAAAACATTGATAAAGAAGAAAAATAGAAGGAAGCTTTTGAATACTTACTATACTGATGGTTTTTGTATAATTATAAAAATATATATTATACATTTGTTAATAATACACAAAAAGAAAATTTATGTATACTTACATGGTAAATTTATTCAAGCAAGGGTAGAATTATCGCAAAAATAAAATAATTTTCTTTCAGCGAAGTAAAGGTGAGAAATAAAATTGTAAAGATATTCAAGAGCCTTCAAGTTCTTTTGTAATATTTTAGTTCTTTAACAAATATTAGGTCTAAATATGGCAAAATGTCTATTAATTAAATCCAAGTGATTATTCCTAATGTGTTAGTTATATTTTCTCCTTCTCCTTCCCTTTCTTTTCCTTCTTCTTCTTCCCTCTTTCTCTTTCTCTGACCACCCTCCCCTTTTTCTTGTGAAGCAGGAAATGTGATTTTTTTTTTCTTTTTTGGTCAAATATACCTTATTTCCCTCCCTCCATCAGTCAATAGGGAATGGTCCTGATTTTAGAAGAAAAATAAAATGTTTATATTGTTCTAGTTCCCTCCTCTAAATTCTTTTTTTTTTCTTTTGGTTGGTAGTATGGATGGAACCTATGAAGAAAATTTATGAGGAGAAAATAGCTGTTAGCACCAAACTGATAGAGTCCATTAAGTGTCCTTACCATATGCATTGTGTATAATTTTGCAGGGTTCAAGATTTAATTTAGTTTTAAAGTTTTTTTAAAAAAGTATCACTGTGAGTTCTGGACCACCAGGCACCAAAATCCATGATGAATAACCACTCTGGGGTTACACTTTAACCACTGTAAAGCTATTTATTCTTAATAAGAGGCAGAATATGAAATATTGTCTCATCAGACGATGTAAACATTATTTATACAGAGAAAAACTTGCTGGGGCTTTCTGTAACTATTGTTAGGAATTGTGTTTGAGGCAGAGTAATGGCAATACAAATAACATGGTGGGGAAGGAATAACTGATACGCAACTGGACTAACTGAAAAGGTTATCACTGAAGCAGCACTTAGTATTCAGTTACACTAGGATGAAATGGACATTTCCCAGTAGTGGGTGAGGTTAGTCTGTTGCCAATGAAATTTAATAAAATGGATTGGCTAGAAATAATGTCATTTTATACATTATCTTTTAGATCATCTGAAAGATGCTTAAAACTGAGAGAACATAAACCATGGTAGTTGATCCAATTTCTCATACAGCACGTTAGAAAATCTATGGAGACAAAAATGAAAAAGAAGCATGTTAAGTGCTTTTAGTGACTCAGATTTTGGTCCCGTCGCTGTAGGAGAATTCCACGTGGCACCTTGGCAAACTTGCACGTATCCATATGGGGTACACAGGCAGAAATTTGAGCCCCAGCTAATCTGAGTCCTGACAGGATGCTTTATGATGCTAGCAGAACACAAGACGATAAGAAGGCATGTGGAGAGCATCCACAAGGCATCCCACTCAGGCCTTTCACCCATATTCCCTCGGAGGTTAACATGAGACAGTTTCTTATCGCCTCCTGGGTTCTGGTGAGATACTAGACTTCCAGAACTCCACACTCCGAATGAAACTTCAAAACATAAAGCTGCTTAGCCTCTGTTGAGAATGAGCCCTTCAGCAACAGGGTGTCTCACGCCCATTCAGCTCCTTTGGTTTCAGTGCCATTCTTTCTGGTGCTGGTACAAAGATTGTGGGGAGCTGGTTCCTTTAGCTAATCATTTTTTTTTCTCTACGTAAGGAATAAAGTCTCTGAATCTGAAAGTGACTCATTGTATCTTTATTGGTAAAATCAGTCAGGGATTGGTCTGGCCTTGTTTCGTGTGCCCTTGACAGAGTCAAATTAAGAAATTCATTTTACATCATTGAAAGAGGACAACGGGTTATCTTCCCAGCATTCAATCAATCAAGTTGGTTAGTCTTGTTTCATAGATCCTTATTTTGTATCCTTGTAACCAATCCACTGCCTACTACACACACACACACACACACACACACACACAAACACATGTGCACACACGCAGACTTGCACATTGTATCTATAAGTCAGTCCCTGAAGTTTCCCTGACATCTGGGCTCTTATCCTCCCATTTAAGAGCATTATTTTGTCCAGAAATACGATGTTGCTATTCCTGGGAATTGAAATAGTGTCATTCAAATACAATTCTTGCAACTACGTCTCAATATGTATGTTAAATAGCTCTGAATATGACTACTCAACTGTACGAAGCACCTGAAGTCACCTGTTAGATTACATGATATCTAGCTGAATTAAATTAAATTAATTTAATTTCTACTGTTTTCACTGCTGTATTCTCATGCACAGAAGAGTATTAGGTACAGTATATGTGCTCAATTATAATCTTTGATTGACTAAAAGAAACAGAATAGTATGACATAACATAGCACACAAGGAGAATTTAAGCCAGGGCATGATGAAAACTTGATAGAAAGCTGCTGTCCTGTTTTCAGTCTTATGAATTAAAGTGAAAAAGAATGATACTATCAAAAGGAGTTTATATGGCATCTTCAATGCCTTAGAGTACTGTACTGGATAAGGAACAGAATGTGTATCTGAAAGGAAGTTAAAGGTTCAAAGTTTATCTAATACCTTTATAAAGAAAAAAAAAAGGACTAGTATCAAAACTTGTCTATGGGTAGGGAAACTAAACACGACAGATAGAGGGGTGCCTGGGTGGTTCAGTCGGTTGAGCGTCCGACTTCGCTCAGGTCACGATCTCACCGACCGTGAGTTCGAGCCCCACATCAGGCTCTGTGCTGACAGCTCAGAGCCTGGAGCCTGCTTCAGATTCTGTGTCTCCCTCTCTCTGGCCCTCCCCCCATTCATGCTCTGTCTCTCTCTGTCTCAAAAATAAATAAATGTTAAAAAATTTTTTTAAATAAAAAAAATAAAAACGACAGACAGAAATGGTAGGAAAGCCAACTTCTATGTTATTTAACATTTTCTGTGAGTATATATTACCCGTTCAGTTTATAAAGTGTCAAGTATGTTTATAAATAATTTGATCATCAGATGACAGGGCTGAATGAAATAAATTTTAGCTGAGAAATGAGTATGACATTTTATTGAGAAATAGAAGAGTTATAGGAGACAATAAGCTCAGTTTGTGCAGATCATTAAAAAAGACCACTAAAACCAGCAAATAAGATAATCGAAGTCAGTGTTGGTTTGCATCCTGAGGAATTCCCCAGGTGAAATTTGAAACTAGCCTCCATCCATGGAGGCAGGGAGACGACCACACTCCAGACTGGGAAGTGGCAAGTTGAATACACACAGGAATTTACATACTAGGCTTGTCTTCAATGGATATAAGACAA
Source organism: Prionailurus bengalensis (assembly GCF_016509475.1). Taxonomy (NCBI): domain Eukaryota; kingdom Metazoa; phylum Chordata; class Mammalia; order Carnivora; family Felidae; genus Prionailurus; species Prionailurus bengalensis. The sequence continues at coordinate 88,934,689 of NC_057344.1, forward strand.
GAAGATCTTTGCATCCACAGTCACATTTTAAAAGTTTATATAGAGTCTTAGTGGGGTTCAGTCACCTGTACAGTCCAAATGGTCCTAACACCACATTCTGCTCTCAAGACTACATTTTTGAAACAGATGCTAAGGGGGAAACAGTGGTGTGAATGTTTATTCCAAGAGCAGGGAAGTGGGTAAAGAGTCTCTGATGGCCTGAGTCCAGCTTGTGGGTCAACCAGCAGTCACCTCCTGTCAATGACCTCTTCTAACACTCAGATCAAAAGATCGGAGCCACTTTTAACATACCTAGAGTGTTTTTATTAGCAAAAATTGCTATTTTCCACTTCTGGAAATGTTCATGTACTGGGTGACAGTTTCAAAGTTATATATTCAAAAGTTAATTGAAAGGATTCATAACCAGTGATAAAAACAAAAAAGTAGATAAATCTTAAAGAAAAATGATATATAAAAAGTTTATAAAACTTTGAAAACTCTTATATATGATTTCAAGAATTTTAAAAATGTGAATCCTCATTTGTTAAGTTTGATAGCAGTTCATAATAGGACATAAGTGCGAGGGGAGCTTATTGAGTAAATTACTTTGCCTACAAAAAGTACTGGAGACATTTATAAAGGGAAGAAATTAAACATCAAGAATTAAATGTGTCTTTAAATTTCAGCTTACCAACGTTGTGTGTACATACAACTGATTATAATTTCAATTTTAATCCTTGTGTTTTTTTTCATGTTTTGACAAATCTGAATTTAGTTCATTCAGAGTATACTAATGTTGCACAATGCTGCACACATTATTCACATTTGTTATAGATTTCCTTGATAGAACTATTTATTTCTTTACAGATGTGAATTAGAGCTTTTGTTTTGTTTTGTTTGTGCCATTACTTTTAACCATTCAGCCTCACGACGTCTTGTATTTTTCTTCTTGAACCAGGCAGTTATTTCTCTAAAGATAAAAGAAACATTTTTTTTTCTTTTCCTTTGTTTGGAAATTAGGTCATCTTGACATTTGGCAGCCTGCTTAAATTACATTGATAGTACTTCAAGGAACAAGTGCCATTAAATTTTAGTATCCTCAACAAAGTTGCTTTGCATGTTGAGTTCCAACTCAAGGAGGAGAAAGGGACACATTGTCTTGATTGGATGAGTCTAAGAGAGACCTCTGCTGGCTACATTTGAATAGCTACTCTGGGAAATTTTTTTATCAGAAGCACTAGTACTTTTTAACTACAATTTGGACAGGAAAAAAAAAGATATGGCAAAAATATCTGATAGTATTTCTAGAATATAACTCATTCAAATAATTTTGATACTTCAATTATAAACAAGTTCACAAAAACACAAGTATGCACATGCATTATAGAAAAATGCTTTAGTGGTACTCATTGACAATGTCTGTCTTTCTTTTCAATAACAACAGTTGGTGGGGAGGGGTTCCTGGCTGGCTCAGTTGCTTGAGCAACTGACTCTTGATTTTGGCTCAGGTCATGATCCCAGGATTGTTGGATCGAGCCACACATCGAGCTCTACAGTGAGTGTAGAGCCTGCTTAAGATTCTCTCTCTCTTTCCCTCTGCTCCTCTAACTTGCTTGTGCTCTGTGTCTGTAAAATGAAAAATAAAAAAATAATAACAGACAGTAGTAATATACAATATAATCATAAAGTAATAGCAAGAAATGATTGCTCATATAGTATATTATTTAGCTGGACAAAAATTATTTTTTACAAGTAAAAAATGAAAAAAATAATGCTGAGTAACAAAAAATTTTAGAAAATATTATTTTATATACTATTTATATATTTACATTATATAATACATTAATAATAGTTATATTATTAATAATTATATATTTATAAAATATATATATTATTGTTTTTTTTTAAATTTTTTTTTCAACGTTTATTTATTTCTGGGACAGAGAGAGACAGAGCATGAACGGGGGAGGGGCAGAGAGAGAGGGAGACACAGAACCGGAAACAGGCTCCAGGCTCTGAGCCATCAGCCCAGAGCCTGACGCGGGGCTCGAACTCACGGACTGCGAGACCGTGACCTGGCTGAAGTCGGACGCTTAACCGACTGCGCCACCCAGGCGCCCCTATATTATTGTTTTATATTAGATATTATAGTATATTTTATATATTATATAATTTATATTATATTTCATATTATAGTGTTTTTATATAATGTATCATACAATTATATAATAATATATAATTTATATAATATAAATATATATAATTTACATATATAATTTATATTTTTTATAAACTACTATCTTTTGGATATTAGTTTTTAAAATTTTCAAACTGTCACATTTTTATATACACTGTCTTAAGATCTTTTCTCTTTCGCCATTCAACTTTGTTCATATATTTATTCATATAAACGTACCAAAAATGCTGATAATTATTATTATGCCTTTTTTTGCTCTAACCATCATTTCCAAAGATACCAAGAAATGGGTATAATTTCATAATTACATCTTTGTGACACCTATTTCTTTATACATACATTCTTATGAAAAATCCCTATAGACAGAATAGTTAATCTCAGAGAAACAAATAAAGAGTTAAAGTAATAGAATAAAAACAGCAATGTCTCATATCTGGAATTGAAAGTCTGAAAAGGATTTAGCCACATGAAAAGTCTTTCTCTTTTAATATGAGTTCTGTAAAAACAGCCAGTGATTATAGTTTTAGAAGTTGCTTATTCCTTGACCAGCTGTGTAAAAGATGGAAGACAGACTGAATCTCTTCCAACAAATTTTTTTGTTTCATATGCGGCTTATCTGGCCATGCCATCTAAGTCTTTCTTCCACAGGCACTGTTGCTTCTTCGCTTTTTCTTTTTTGAAAAAAAAAAAAAAAAACCTTTACTTATTTTTTTGAGACAGAGAGAGACAGAGCATGAGCGGGGGAGGGTTAGAGAGAGAGGGAGACACAGAATCCGAAGCAGGCTCCAGGCTCTGAGCTGTCAGCACAGAGCCCGACTGGGGGCTGGAACTCACAGACAGTGAGATCATGACCTGAGCCAAAGTCAGACACTCAACTGACTGAGCCACCCAGGTGCCCCATCTTCATTGCTTTTTCTATCCTTTCCCTCTGGAGATGAGTTGCTCATCAGTGATTTATTTTGTTTTAAAGAATTGTGTCATTTTGGGGTGTGAGAGTAAAAAGGATTAAAGACATCTTCCTGTAACCTTAGCTACTTTCTTGAATGAACAGCAGCTTAAGTCATACTATACTTCAGGACTGATGCAGGAAACATCAGTTCTTGGCATCTCAAAGACTTTGATTCCTTTTATTCTCTTACTTTTTTGGTAACAAAAATAATTCTTTGCATTTGTATAGACTATAACATAGAACATAATTTTGTGTTACAAAAAAAGTTATTCTAGTAATCCTACTCGAGTAGTAACCAATTATTTTCATTTCACAATGGGAAAATTGAGATTTAGAGAAGGTAAATGATTTTCCCAGGGGCATGTGTTTACTTATTTTTTTGTTTATTTTTGTTTGTTTATGATATTGCCCAGGCAGGCCCTCTACATATATTTTTTTAAAATTTCTTTTGGAAGATGTTCTTTATTTATTAAAGAATAAATATGTCAGATTAAATTTAGGAACAGTGTTAAATTTTGGGGCACCTGGGTGGCTCAGTCGGTTAAGTGTCTGACTTGATTTTGGCTCAGGTCATGATCTCAAGGTTCATAAGATTGAGTCCCACGTTGGGCTCTCTGCTGATAGTAAAGAGCCTGCTTGGGATTCTCTCTCTCTCCACTTTCTGCCTTTCCCTACCCTCTCAAAATAAATAAATAAACATTAAAAAAAGATAGCAGTGTTAAATTTCACTGATCATTCCATATCTCCAACTCAGTTGTTCTCCAATATCCGTTACTGGCATCTGTTCTTTCAACCTCTTGGATACTAATCTCAAATCCATTGTTATTGTACAACCATGAAGATATCATGTTAGGTGTTCTCAGTATATCTTTTTACATATTTATATGTGTGATAAAATAGTGCCATACAAATACATTTATACATTGTGAGACATATTCTCAAAATTTCAATTAATTAAATAAACATACAAAATACACACCTAAATGATTATTGTGCTCATTCCAATTGTCTCTAAATGTATAATTTGACCTAGATACAAATTATTTATTTAGTAATAGGTGAGACAGGGCAAAATAATTGATAATATATGAAGATGATAAAATGGACAAAGTGCACCTAATCATTGCCATGTAGACAGATGAAGTATAGAACTATATGAGTGTACCCTTTTCAGCAACCCAACATTCTATCCTTTCACTATCTTAGCCCTATATACTGACCCTTCCTGTACATCAATACTTTCCATGTTTCCATCTGTTTCTTTTAGCATCTACAGACTACCCCACCCCAATTCCACCCCCTTTTCTTGCAAATACACTATTTAACTAATACCCACAAGTCTTGTTCTTTCTATTCTCACTACTCTTGTACTGCTTGCCCTTATTGCTGGCTCAATTTGGCCACACCTTTCTCTGAGTTTAATCTTAGCTAAAACTGGAGGGCATATTAGACAGAAGCATTCAATTTGTGATGTTGTGTTTGTATGGTCTAACATTCAGCTGAAACTTCAGCACCTTTTAGCATTTATTCTTTTTGATGTATCTGATATTTTACATTTCTGTAGTTGTTATCTCAAAGATTCACCAGTTTCTTAAATCTTCTCTCTCCTTCACTCTCACTCATTCCTCTGTTGAAAATCTTACCTGCTACTTCACAGGAAAAATGGAGGCCATTATATATTACCTTTAATTTAACCCATCTATTTAGCAAATATTTATTGTGTTCCTTTCTGTTTTGGATAAACAACAATGGAAAAGTGTTGTTGTAAGCCCTTAAAATTAATGAGGAAAATTGATATGGCAGACTCCTAGCTGTCCTCACTATCTCCCTTTTCCATTATAATTGAGTTTAACGGGTGCATGGCCATTTAATGGTGTTTAGGGACACAGGGTGCCATAACTGGTGTTTTAAATTTTATTTCATGTTTATTTTCAGACATTTTATATAATTGATCTGTATTTGTTGTATAATTCTTAAGTCTCTGAGAAACAGAAATTAGTGACTAATGTGTCAAGTTCAATATGCTAAGTGCTGCACGTGGTTTATGTTGTTTGATCCTGATTGCATACTTCAGAGAGTTTGGTGATCAATTAGGTAGACACATCTGAGTAAATACTAGTGAAAAACTGAGGTTTACAAGGGCTAAATATGTAGCTCAAGGTCAAACATCCAGTGATGATAAGGATCTATCTTATAAATATGGGAGAATCTGGCCAAGAGACACATATAATTAATCTTACAATAGTTAATTTCTAAGTATCATAGAATTTCTAAGAAATAAACTTATCCTTGACTACATCTACTAAAAGCTTAATTCTAACACTTTCATGTCTTACAAAGGCACTTAAAATTTAGAGCATAAATTTGATGTGTCCTAAAAGGCTCAACAAGATATGGTCACTATTTATTCCAACCAACCTCATATTGAATCCCCATCTCCTAGACTCTGAAACCCCAGCCACATTGGTTCTTTGTTCTGTTTGTTCAGTGACTACAACATGATCTCTTCTATGACAAGTTTTTTTGCATGTGATGTCCTTTCTATCTATGAAGATTTTTACAACCTTGGGTCCTTATCCTACTTTTTCTATTGTATACCATTAAATATATTGACATGATTATAAGATAAAATATTTTAATGAGGGGCTCCTGGGTGACTCAATTGGTAAGAGTCCGACTCTTGATTTTCGCTCAGGTGATGATGTCACAGTCATGAGATCAAGGTCTACATGAGATCCGTGCTGAGCATGGAACTTGCTTGGGATTCTCTCTCTCTCTCCCTGTCTCTTTGCCCATCCCCTGTTTGTGCTGTCTCTCTTTCTCAAAATAAATAAATAAGCATTTTTTAAAAATAAACTTTTTATTTTAAGATAATTATATATTCCCATGCAGTTCTCAGAGATAATAAATACAGAAATATTTTGTCAACTTTTCACCTATTGTTCCAATGATAACAGTTTACATAATTACAGTATACTATCACAACCAGGAAATCAGCATTTATACAATCGACCAACATTGCTCAGTTTTCATTGGTTTTATATGTACTTATTTGTATGTGTATATTTATTTTCTTAATGTTTTGTTTATTTGTTTAGAGAGTGGGGGAGGGACGTAGAGAGAGGGAGAGAGAGAATCCCAAGCAGGCTCCATGCTGTCAATGCAGAGCCAGACCCGGAGCCCCATCCCACGAACTGGTAGATCATGACCTGAACTGAAATCCAGAGTCAGACCCTTAACCAACTGAGCCCCCCAAGTGCCCCATGTCTGTGTATATTTCTACACAATCTTATGTATAGAATCACATGACTATAGTCATAGACCATAGCCAACATACAGAACAATTCCATCACAAGGATCGCTTATTATACCCTTCTGTGGCCACAGTTACCTCTCTTCCTCCTTCCTTTATAATTTCTGACAACCACTAACTATTCTCTGTTTTTAAAATATTATCATTTGAAGGATATTACATAAGTTGAATGTGTGCAAGCTTTAAATTTTTTTCTTTATTGTTTTTTGATAATAAACTTTTTATTTTTTAGGATACTTGAGATTTACAGGGGAGTTAAGATGGTTCAGAGGGTCCTGATGTGACTGTACCCAGTTTCTCCTATTATTAACACCTTACACCTTACATTAATATAGCACAATAATTACAATTAATGAAATAATATTGATACATTTTCATTAAAGTAGAAGCTCTTTCATATATCCTCAGTATTTACATAAATATCATCCACCTTTTCTGTTCCAGGATTCTATCCAGAATACCACGTTACATTTAGTTGTCAATTCTCCTTAATATCCTCTTGGCTGTGACAGTTTCTCAGAAATTTTTTTTTGATAACCTTGGCAGTTTTGAGGAGTACTGTTCAGGTATTTTGAAGAATGTCCCTCAGTTGGATTTGTCTGATTTTTTTTAATGTGTATTTATTTTTGAGAGAGAGAAAGAGACACAGAGCATGAGTGGGGTGGGGCAGAGAGAGAGGGAGACACAGAATCAGAGGCAGGCTCCAGGCTCTGAGCTGTCAGCACAGAGCCCAATGCGGGACTCAACCCCACGAGCTGTGAGATCATGACCTGAGCATAAGTCAGATGCTCAACTGACTGAGCCACCCAGGCGCCCCTGATGTTTTCTGGGTTTTGTTTTGTTTTGTTCTCATGATCAGACTGGATTTATGAGTTCTGGTGGGAAGATCACAAAGATAAAGTACCATTTTCATCACATGTTATCAGGGGTTCATGCTATCAATATGACTTATCACTGCTGATATTAACCTTAATCATTTGAGATAGTATTTGTCAGGTTTCTTCACTGAAAAACTGTTTTTTTTTTTTTCACTTTCCAAACAGTATTCTTGGGAAGTCATTGTGTGTAGTCCACCCTTAAGAAGTGAGAAATATGCTCCACCTCTTTGATGAGAAAGTGTGTTATAAATTATACAGGCTTTTTCTTTGGAGATTTGTCTCTTCTTCCCCCTTTAATTTTTCATTTTCTTATTTACTATAAACTCATGGGTACTTGTTTCATGCTTTATATTCCAACAATGTTTGATTTTGTTTAAATTGTTTCAGCTTGGGTCATTGGGACCTCCTTTGGTTGGCTCTTGTGTCTTTTTCATATACCACCATTATTGTGTGTGTGTATTTTCTTCCTTATTGTTGTTGATTCCTTATTTGCTGGCAATACAAGATATTCCAGGCTCATCTTTTATACTTACTTCATCAGTCGTAGAATTGGCCATTTATTTAAAGAGCCCTGCTTCCTCTTATTGGAGAATGGTATTAGAAACTAAAATCTAGATGCTAGGTTTACTCAGTATGTATGTAGATTTCAATAGTGTGTTCTGTCTTATTAGTGTGGAGTATCACATTGGTGTAGGCATATCATAGTTTGCTTAATTATTCACCTGTTAAAGGACATCTGGGCTATTTCCAGTTTGGGGCTGTTAATAAAGCTGCTAGGAGAATTCATATTCTATAAACTAAATTCCCAAGAGTGCAATTTCTGGATCATATGGTTAGTGAATAGTTTTATAAGAATCTGGCTAAAGGTTCTCTGGTATGGCTGTATCATTTTACAATCCGTTCCCACTAGCAATTTATGAGTGATCCAGTTTCTTACATCATTGCCAGAATTTGACATTATTTTCTACACCATTTTGATGTGTGGAGATATTTTATTTTGGTTTTACAATAATATTTTACTTACATACTACTGAGAAATAAGGACAGATGGAAGGAAGAGCACTACAGCGAGTCTGCAACGTTAAAACCTAACAAAAACGCACCACAAAATCGGTAATTGGTAGTTAAGATCTCTTCCTAATCCATATCTTAGGTAAGAGGCCATTTTCTCACAGAAGCTTTGCCTGATCCTGCAAGCTGTCTGAGGTCACCCGCTCTAGGAGTAGTAGTTACGTGTTTATTTTCTCCATACTACTAATAACGCCATGTAACTTTATCCCAGAGTATTTAATTGTTGTTTCCTTTTTCCTGTCTAAACTGGAAGCTTCACAAAGGCAGAGACTATTTCCTTTACCACACTACCTCCAATACCCATGCCAGGTTCTGGTGTATAGGTGTTTAAAACTATTGTTAAATTAATACATAGACATGTTCTTCACTAAGTAGTGCACGTTCTCAGCCAAGTAATTTAATGTCCTTCAAATTGCATTTACTTAGTTACACAACAGAAACTTGATTTAAATCAATTCTAAGACTCTAGACTTCAAGTTACAGAAAAAACGGGTGATAAATGACAAAGAGAAAAAGAGATGACTTTTATTTTCAAACTCAATACTACTAAAAAAAAGAAATACCATTTAAAGTTATCAATTGAGTATACTATCTTCATATATTTCCAAAAACAAGGCTAAACGATTTTTTCTTTTGCAAAAATTACCTCAATCCCCATCCTCAACCTGGTTGAATATGCTGAGACAGTTTTGACTAAGTTGGTCCATCTTATCAGGAGCCTTCAGTCTCTAATTATCTTGTGGAAGGAGGCTGGAGTTCCTGCTGTTTTTATATCAGTCTTCAAGTTAAGATGATACTAGAACACAAAAAATAAAAAAAAAAATCCTTGTACCCAATAAATATTTGGTTTATAGAAACTTCCAATAAGGAAAAATTTGTCAAAACAGAGTGGTTTTGAATTTTGTTAGTTATGGATCTATAGTTATAAGATATTTCACAACTGCTCTTAAATACTGATGTCAATACAAATTAATTTCAGTATATTTATTGAAAACAGTTTCATGACACAAATATATTGCCAAACTTATGACTAGTGGAATAAAAATTAAATTATGTGCCATGGCTCAGGATAGCCAATGCATTAAAATCTGATGTGCTTGACATGTACCCAATAAAAGAGAATGTAATAAATCATACTCAATATAAAATATTAATAATAAATGACACATATGTGTTTTTTTATAGGAAAGTAAACTAAAATCATAGTAAAAGGGCGTGGGTCATAATGAAAGTATTTCAAATTAAATATAGAATATTCTTCAGACAATTTGTAATGTGTTCCAGCAATTTTAAATCATTTGCCTTATATAATTGCATATTTTTCAATAAACATTAATAGAGTATAACTTAATCTTTATATATAGAAATAACTTGAGGGATATGGCAATACTTACTAGTTTATATGATCAATGTAAATAGTTTAACTGGATAATTCAGGCCAAAGTGTTTCATATTTAAATACAAATTAATAAATAAATAAATATGAATTTAAACAATACAAAAAAATTCTACTTATCCACAATCCATATGCCTGGCTGATCTTTATATGGCTACATTATGTCCAGTTAGATACAGCTTCTATGTCACAGCCTTAAATAAAGTTGCCCTCAAATCTCTTTATTTCCACTGACTGGGAAAATAATGGTTTACACCTCAGAAGGAAAATGTGAGGATTAAATAAGATGTTGTATGTAAAAGAGTTAGAATAAAATCAATTATTATAAGTTATTGTACTATGATTATCCACATAATAGTTATTATTTTTTTCCCCCTGTGAAACAGCACTAAATAAAGAATGTTATGTTGCAGCTTCAAGGAAAATGTAAATGAAATGAGGGCAAATTTCCCATGCATTACAAACTGTGTCCCCCAATTTGACTTTGAATCTCCTGATAGCCAAAACAAAATAAGAAAATGTGACTAGTTGCATAATTTTCTTTGTCCATGAGAAAATGATGTGGTAAGGAGAGACAAGGATTTTAAATACCTATATTTTAAAGTATTTGTGTCATGGACTTTTATTAAAGGCATAGTAAGGCTGCATCTGCTTTTATTCCTCTATCTGTATAATTTGAGCTAAAACTTCAAAGCTTAATGAACTGAAATCAGTTCTGGAGGAGTCTGTGACAATGTACAGGCAGTATAGTAGAGTAAGGAGAGTGACCTCGTTTTGAATCCAGGTTTTACCTCACTTGTGGATGCCCAAGCAAGTAACTTAACTCAAGCATATATAAAGCCTTGGATTACCTTGCAGACTGATAATTCAAATTCATTCAGTGTCCAAAAAAGTTCATAAAATGAAATGAAATTATTTGTATTCGTTACTTATACCAGTAGGTAGCCAAGTTCTCCAGAAGAGTAACCAAGATAGATTTATTTTTATAATGGCAAGGCAAGTTTCTTATGGCTGGAAGAATCTTCTGCAGACCTATGTTCTCATAGGAAACTGAGGACTTAGAAAGATGCTTCATGGTTCCTTATTTTTATAGTTGTCTTGGTAATTTTTCAGTTACTTTTCCATTTAAGAAGATGTGTATCATTTATCTTTGTCAGTTGACATCTTTCCATCAATCTTGCCATCGACCTCAAAGGTTGGTGTCAGAATATAGATTAGCACAAAGGCTTAGAATCTGAATATTAGTTTGATTTGAAAAAATTAGGAACAACAGCACCAACAAAACTTGGGAAAGAAAATGATACTAGAAGGCTAAGATTGCACCCAGATCATTCTAAACAAAGAGTTTATAAATATTTACCAGTGATGAAAGATTGTTTCAAAAGCGTATGACCATTATTTCCCGTGATTTGTGACAGAATTACATGCTGGATTAAAAATAGTCACCAAAATGATAAAGTTCTCATTTCTCCTTTTAGATTCTAGACTCTATTGACTTTAACCAAAGAAGTAGAGATGCCTGAAAGTTTCCAACAGATTGAAACTGGGAAGCACTAGACCAGAAATCTGGTAGGTAAGCAAAACAACAACTGAAATTGTGGATTCTCATGTTTTTGTGCATAAATATTTGGGGTGTTAATGTTAAAAATGTTGGTAGGTCAGAGGACCTCCTCAACCCCATCCTCTCTAAAATAGAAGTTTGGCATAAGTAAAAATATGCTAGAGTGAGAGGTTGTTTGTTTTCAACTCAAAGCACCACGCTTTGAGAGAAGAAAAGGCAGAAAATTTAAAGTATGGAAATTAGTATTAACTGTGTTCTTAAAAATTCTTTTGTTTTGTTTCATTTTTTGTATCATAATAAGTGTTCCCTTTAATCCTCATCACCTATTTCACCCATCTCTCCCCACCATCCCTCTGGTAACAATCAGTTTATTGTTTCTCTTTCTCTCTCTCTCTCTCTATATATTTTTTTCCTTTGCATATTTGTTTTATTTCTTAAATTCCACACATAAGTGAAATCACATGATATTTGTCTTTCTCTGACTAACTTCTTTCACTTAGAATTTTACTCTCTGACTCCATTCATGTTTTTGCAAATGGCAAGATTTCATTCTTTTTTATGGCTGAAAAATATTCCATTGTATTTATATCACCTCTTATTTATTTATTCATCTATCGATGGACACTTGGGCTTCTTCTATAGTATGGCTGTTGGAAATAATGTGCAATAAACATAAGGGAGCATATATTCCTTTGAATAAATGCTTTTGAATTTTGGGAGTAAATATCTACTGGTGCAATTATTGGATCATAGAGTAGTTCTATTTTTAATTTTTGAGGAACCTCCATACTATTTTCCAGAGTGGCTGCACCAGTTTTCATTCCCACCAACAGTGCACAAGGGTTCCTTTTTCTCCACATCCTTGCCACCATTTATTGTTTCTTATGTTTTTGATTTAACTGTTCTGACAGGTATGACCTCATTGTAGTTTTGATTTGAATTTCCCTGATGATGAGTGATGTTGAGCACCTTTTCATGTGCCTCTTGGCCATCTAGATGTCTTTTTTGGAGACATGTCTGTTAATGTCTTCTGTCCATTTTTTAATTGGATTATTTGCTTTTTGGGTGTTGATTTGTATCTGTTTTTTATATATTTTAAATACTAGACCTTTATCAGATATGCCATTTGCAAATACCATTTCTCATTTGGTAGGTTACCTTTTAGTTTTAGTGATTGTTTTCCTTCACTCTGTAGAAAATTTTTATTTTGATGTTTTCCCAATAGTTTGTTTTTGCTTTTATTTCCTTTTTCTCAGGAGACATATCTAGAAAAAAAGTTGCTATGGCCAGTGTCAAAGAAATAACTGCCTGTGCTCTCTTCAAGGATTTTTATGGTTTTAGGTTTTACACTTAGGTTGTTAACCCTTTTTGAGTTTTTTAAGTATGGTGAAAGAAAATGGTCCAGTTTCATTCTTTCTCTTGTTGCTGTCTAGTTTTCCCAACAACATTTGTTACAGAGACTTCTTCCTATTGTATATTCATTCCTCACTTTTCAAAGGCTAATTAATTAACTACATAATTGTGGTTCATTTCTGGGTTTTTATTCTATTGATCTCTGTGTCTATTTTTATGCCAGTGACATATTGTTTTAATTATACTGCTTTGTAAAAAACTTGAAATTTGTATTAACTGTGTTTTAATATGCGTGAGTATCTAATCTATGGTTATACTTTTTTTGAATGAAGCATGAACACTTAGTTTGATGACCTATGAAACTAATTACTATGATATAAATTATAATGATACAGGCATACTTTTTTTTTTACTTTTTAATAAAATAATCTTCAGAGTACAGGATCTCAGAAATTATTTCATACGTGGACCATATTCATTTGAGTGTAGAGTCAGAAGTGCTTAAGTGGCATAAATTTTTTTTTGCTAAAATGTATATACCAGTTTTACCCTCAAATTTCTATTTGAATGATGAGTAAATTCATGATACATGACCAGTAAGGAAGATTCAGAGAATGAATGTTTGCCTAACATGTCAAAGCAGTTTCACTATTAGTGGAGTGATCTGTGATTTCAATGTATTCTACATTGGTCTAAAGACATGATGATCAAAGGGTTAACTAACTTTCTCCTTCAGGCTAGTTGTGTTTGGGGGAAGATATTTTGTTACACTGGAGCCAAAAGAGATAAGTGGGGGAGGCTGGAACCATGCCCAGCTTCTCCAATACCAAGATCCTTGGGAAAGTAACTTTTTCCTGTTCTCATCCCCTTGAGGTGTTTTGTCAACTACGATTTTTACTAAGGTTTCTTAGGAAGGGAAAGCATCTGGCAAGGAGCTGGAAGTCTGTCCCTCCTTTCTCCACCACTTTTACTTCTTTTTTTAAGTAAAAAGTATGTAAGAGGTGAAATTACATTAAAAAATATTCAATAAAAATAAAATTATTATATAGAAAAGGCAAATTTTCAAGTCAGTTATCAAAATGTTAAACTGCAGGATATCTGACAGTAGTACTATTGACCAGGACCAGCAAGAGAAGCTGGTAATAAGACAGTGGAGTAAAGATCAAGGCAGTTTCTGGTTCTACATGTAAGGAGCTTAGAAGTCACCACTCTGCCCTAACAAGTAAAAATATGAACAGACTGAAAAATCAACAACTCTTCTTTGATCCATAAGACAGTAGAGATCACAAGACAAATCACTGTTCTCCAACTGGAGAGAAAGAGAGATGAATATAGGGAGGCATGGCTTACCAGAGCAGAGTGGCTCAAACAGAACCGCTGCAAGAACCAGTGCTGGGGAACGTAAACCTGAACTGTAATTGACAAATTGCTGGAGGCTCCTGATTCCAAAGTTAGTATGGAGATGCAAGACCCAGAATAGCCAACACAGTATTGAAGGAGAAGAACAGAAGTTGGAAGACTGACTCTTCCTGACTTGAAGACTTACTATTCAGCTACAGTTATCGAGATAGTATGGTATTGTCAAAAGAATAGACACATAGATCAATGAAACAGAATAGAGAGCCCAGAAATACATGCTCATAAATATAGTCAGTTGATCTTGGACAAAGGAAAGAGGCAATACAATGGAGCAAAGACAATTCTTTCCAACAAATGGTACTTAAACAACTGAACATCCACATGCAAAACATGAATGTAGACACAGACCTTATAATACAAAATATTAAGTCAAAATGGGTCATAAGCCTAAATGTAAAATGTAACACTATAAAATTCCAAAAGATAACATAGATGGAAACCTGGATAATCTTTTATATGGTGATGACTTTTTAGATATAACACCAAAAGCATGACCCATGAAAGAAATAATTGATAAATTGGATTTCATTAAAATTAAAAGCTTTAACTCTGCAAAAGACAATGTCAAGATAATGAAAAGACAAGCCACATACTGGGAGATAATATTTGTAAGAAACACAATTAATAAAGAACTGCTATCCAAAATACTCTTAAATCCAAAGAACTCTTAAAATTTAACAATAAGGAAACAAACGACTCTATTTAAAAATGGGCCAAAGATTTTACCAGACATATCACCAAATAAGATGCACAGGTGATAAATAAACATATGAAAAATTATATGTCATCAGGGAATACATATTAAAACAACAATGGTACACCATTACACGCCTACTAGAATGACCAAAATCCAGAATACTAACAACACCAAATGGTAGTGAGAATGTAGAGCAACAAGTATTTTCATTCACTTATAATAGGAATGCAAGGTAGTATAGCTACCTTGGAAGATAGTTTGGTTGTTTCTTACAAAACTAAACATACCCGAGGTTCCTGGGTGTCTCAGTTGGTTAAGTGATTCTTGGTTTCGGCTCGGGTCATGATCTCACAGTTTCATGGGTTTGAGCCTCTCATTGGGCTTTGCATGGAGAGTGCAGAGCCTGCTTGGGATTCTCTGTCTCCCTCCGTCTCTCTCCCACCCCATTCCCGCTGTCTCCTTCTCAAAGTAAATAAACTTAAAAAAACAAACAAAAAACCTAAACATACTCTTGCCATATGATCCAGCTATTGTATTTATGTCCATACAAAAGCATGCACACAGATGTTTATGAAAGCTTTATTCATAATTGTTAAAAATAGGAAACAAAAAAAAATGTCCTTCAGTAGATGGATGGATAAATTGTTGTACATCCAAACGATGGAATACTATCTAGCACTGAAAAGAAATGAGCTGTTAAGCTGTGAAAAGACATGGAGGAAATTTAAGTGCATTTTACTAAGCGAAAGAAGCCAACGAGAGAGGCTTATATACTGTATGATTCCAACTGTATGACATTCTGGAAAAGATGAAACTATGAAGACAATAGAAACATCAATGGTTACAGGGATTAGGGGAAGGGAGGGTTGAATAGGTGGAGTGCAGAGGATTTTTAGAGCAGGGAAAATACTTTGTATGATATTATAAGGATACATGTATGTCATTATACATTTACACCATGTACATATACATCATAGACGAGTTAGGGGGATATTGCAGAAGAAGAATGATATGATTTCAGAACCCAGAGTATCTTTGAAAGTAGTAAAGAGCGAACACATTCAAGGGAAGTTTGCAGTAGACAGATTTGGAGGAAAATATAAGGAGTTTAGGTTAGGAACTGTTGATGGGATTTGTGTTAGATGTCCTATGTATGTGTTGAGTAGGCACCTGTGCTTTGGCAACGTGTTGTTTACAGATAGTCATTTATTATATGGGAACTAGCTATATAAAACATGAAAGCATTACCATGTTTTCTTCTTACCTCATATAATAGTACTATTAGATAATAAGAAAAGCTTATGTTCTATCTTAAGGTAGTGCATTTAGTACTTTGAGGCTTAGAGTAAATATTTCTCTTTAATATCTGATTCTTTGATAATGATTTTGCCAAATCTATACTATATTAGGAAATAAGAATTTTAAAACTTGGGACACCCAGGTAGCTCAGTTGGTTATTAGACTCCTGGTTTGGCTCAGGTCATGATCTCACGGTTCATGGGTTCGAGCCCCACATTAGGCTCTGTGCTGACAGCATGCATCCTGCTTGGGATTCTCTCTCTCTCCCTTTCTCTACACCTCCCCTGCTCTCTCTCTCTCTCTCTCTCTCTCTCTCTCTGTCTCTCTCTCTCTCTCAAAATAAATAAGTAAACATCTTTTTAAATAAAAAAATTAAAACTTCATGGCCCATATTCTTTAGATTTGTGAAACATGCAGTATTTATTTTTCACTATGACAGTTTTAAGGTATATCTATCACATTAACTTTCTGGTAAAGTTTCAGGTATCCTGAAAATTAGCACAACAAATGAATCAGACACACAGAGATAATGCTTTTGCCAGCCCAGAAAATATATGCAGAGCTCCTATGCCTGAGTACCCCTTTATTCTTTTCATGATTTATCATGGAAATGTGAGTTGACAGTTTTATGTATGGAATGCAAATCTGGCTCACTTTATCAATCCCATGCATATTAATATGTATATATGGTAATTTTTGTTGCTTGCAGAATGGCCCTTAGATACTGCTTCCATTCTATGCAATTTAACAGGTGAAATGTTGGAAGGTACACATTTCATGGGCTGTTTTTATTAAACCAGTAAAATGTTTGTAGAAATCTGCTTGGTGATTGTAATTCTTTTATTATATTCCTATACATGATCAAAAAAGAAGTCAGATGCATTATCATATATATGCATGCATAATATATTTACCAATATAAATGTTTCTATTTATGGAACTAATAACTTTATTGAAGCAAGAGAGTCATTGGAGAAGAGTTGTTACATAACGAAGGAGCACATTTTCATCAAGTTCCAGAAATGATCTGAATTAGAGTAATTATGAACTACCAACTGATTTTTTAGCTTTCTAATATAATTACGAGAGAAAATAAAACTTCATAATTCCTAATTATTCTTTCCACATGTCATATATCATTATCCACTAGACTTGGTTATGATGATGAAAACGTCCCTCTATCTTTCCTGCCTTTCCTTGACACTATACTTCAAAGATTTAAAGAGTTTTGCTTTGCAGTCAAGAAGTTACATTTGAATCACAGATCCAAGTACTTACTAGCTGGGTGATCTTAGACAAATGTTTTAAACTTCTAAGAGTTGGGGCCTTTGGGTGGCTCAGTAAGTTAAGCATCTGGCTCTTGGTTTCAGCTCAGGTCATGATCTCACACTTCGTGAGTTTGAATCCCACATTGGACTCTGTGCTGACAGTGTGGAGTCTGCTTGGGATTCTCCCAAGGGGGAGTCTCCCCCTCTTTCTTCCCCTCCCCCATGCTCTCTCTCTCTCACAAAATAAATAAATAAACTTAAAAAAATTCTCTAAGAGTCAATTTCTCCAACTATAAATTATATAATAATAGTAATAATAATTATTTTATATAGATTTTAAGGATACAAGTAATTAAGATAAAAGAGGTAAAATGTTTTCCTACAGAGTTAGCACTCAATGTGATTTCTATTAGAACTATCATTATCATTATACATATATTACTTATACTAAAGATATATCTTGACTTGTTTACAGGCAATAGCTCTACTTAAAAAGTACATAGATTATATATTTGCTCAGAAAACCTACACTTAAAAGTATTCTCTCTCTTTTATGTTCTGTAATTACACTGATCCATTTCTGTGTGTGTGTGTGTGTGTGTGTGTATACACACACACACACACACACACACACATATGCATGGCCACATTTCTTCCATTAAAGACAACAACAAAATACTCCTCGGATCCCTTCTTCTAACCTGAACTCCCCTCCTCCAGTTATATTCTACTTCTCTGCACTGGCACCATCCCAATTTCTTGAATTGCTATGCTTTTTTTTTTTTTTGGATTCCCCACCTCACATTTGCTTCTCCATGATGGATTTGACCCTCATCCCTTCCTTCAAGTCCAGCTGAGTAGTCCTTACTAATCTATAAATCTATAAAAATATATAATATATATAATATATAATCTATAAATACAATGAATATTTTCTCAGTGTTTTCTTGTCCTACTTTAAGCAGCATTTCACTGAATTGTCTACTTCCTCTTTTTTAACATCACATCCAATGACATCAGTGTGGTTGGTTTCCTTCTAGCCTTTGGCCTAGTCTCTTAGTCTTCTTGCCTCATCCTTCAAAGCTTTTCATTAATTTTCTGGTTTCTCAGCAACTCTTGATCATTCACAAAAGTTTACACATGTTTTAAGCCTTTTAACTGCTCAGTAAATTATTAACAACAACAAAAAATACAAACAACAGAAATATCTGATTGTTCTGGCTCAAAAAGTAGAGCACATAGTTGATGTATTTCTTTTCTTTGCCTCTCACATCCAGTACATCAATAAGTTCTGTCACTTCTACATTTGAAGTATTATTAAATCTGATGACTGTTCTCCATTTTCAGTATATCATTGTATTCACTGGGGTATTGGAAAATAGCCATCTTATTTTTTTCTGTGTAGCTATAAAATAAACAAAAATAATAGGACAACATACAGCAAAGTTAGGTTTGTATGTTATGTTGTAACAAGTGCTGTAGGGAAGATTAAGAAAGGAATGAACTAAGTATGATCTGGAAATAGATATGGTTTAAATTTAAATAAGAACTTGAACGTAGACCACGTTGAAAAGGTGACATATGAATGAATGTTCACAGTGTATTTATTCCAAATAAATGTACTTAAATAATTTAAGCAACCTAAAATTTTGTAAACTAAAATAAATATAGAGAGTTTACACTCTAGCACTTTACAAAAATATAATTCATTGTAAATCATAATGTGTGAAGAGGAAATATATGTAGCAAATGCTAAATGTGATTTAAACATTTTTTTTTCCTAAGTGTTAGCAGAAACCCATGAAGGCAAATGGAATAGGAAGAAATCCTCAATGGAGTTTCTGTTTATGCAAACTCTAAGATATTGTGAAAGAATATCTGCCAGCAGTAGTCCAAAAATTACCTGTGGTCTATATAAAAGTAAGGGAAAACATGCAGTATAAAGTTGAAGACATTGTATTGGAAGTTTTCTTTAGAGAAGTAGAGTTGCTGATATACTGTGGGTTTCCTCAAACCTATGATGAGGCAGTGCCTCCTCCTTATCTCAAACAAAATAGGAATAGACTCCAAGTGAACCAAGTCTGTATTGAAGTCTGAAAAGTCTAAATACAAGAGGCCAGAGTGGTTTCCTGGGATTAACAAGGTCAAAAAGTACTACTTGGAGAGAGATCTGCACTTCTGTTAGCTGTCAAGCAGCCCTTTGTTTTTCATGCACTAGAGAAGAATACTGAACAAAAGAAGCAACAGTGAGTCATCTCTAAAGGATACTTTCCATGATCCCAGGAACCATTAGATCATGGTATGAGCCAAAATCAAGAGCTGGACACTTAACTGACTGAGCCACCCAGGCGCCCCAGACACCCTTTCCAGGAGGACTTCCAACCAGGGGTAGGGTATCTCCCAGAGGAAAGACTGGGAGTCTAGTATGGCCGAAGGAGATGACACTTGAATGATAGGGATATAAATGACCACATATGAGAAGGAACACATCAACCACTTTAGGAATTCTAGGAAGCTATGCAACTGTGAAGAAAGTCTCACAAGAGAAAGAGGTAGCTTTTGGCATACGATTAACCCAAATGGTGCTAACATTGGATTACAACCTTCCCAGGCAAGTGAGACCTTCTGACACTTCTCTCCCTGCTTCTGTTGGCTTTGAACTTGGGGGGTTCCCTAAAGATCCACAGTGTGGGGCAGGACAAAGCAACTATGCTTTTCCTTTTCTTTGATTGCTCATCAGCTGAGGAGAGACCGTTGTAGACTTGAAGAGAAGTTAAAGATTTGATGTTAAACTGGAAGGGATTTATTTTATCTGAAAAGAACCAGAAATCTATGAGATCTTCCTGAAATTTTCTTTAGACTTAAGGAAGAGAATCAGTATAAAGAGTGCTCTGAAAAAGGAAGTTAGTAGAAAGAAAGTTTCTCCTTGACTACATCCTACCTACCACATCCACTTTTTCATTAAACTGAATATGTGCAGTTTTACAAATTTCATTAATTTTTCATTGAGCTATAATTGGTTGTGTTGGGAACTTCACTGATTAAATTCATTTGTTCTTTATCTGAAATTAGACAGAAGTTCACTTAATATGAGCAATTTTGCCAATTATTCTCAATAATATAGTCAGGAATAATTGTGAATGACTTTGAAATTTGCAAAAAAGATTACTGGGTGTCCTGTCTAGTTCATCCTTCAGTATCTTTGAGCTATGTTAACATTCTAAATTGTAAATAACTGACAGCAATGGATATGATTTTTCTCATAGGCATGCAAAATAATTTTTTCTAGTGGAGGTACTATTGATCTTCTTTTCCTCCCTCCCAAAGAAGTCAGTTTTCAATCTATCTATTGACCAAGTTTATTACAACAATCCTGATTACTTAATATGTGCCTCTCAATTCTCCCTCAAGCTGTTTTGCAGTATCTTACTGGTTCCCTCATTAATGTATGACTGTCATGATTTCATCCTTTAAGAAAAAGTATTCTTTAAAATTGTGGAGTCCCCCTGGAGAACTCAGTTGGGTAGCCTGACAGAGTAGGTGCCAGGGGAATACATTTCATGCTGCTGGTCTGCTGATTTTTTGCTTGGCCCCAGAGCGAAATCCAAGTGGCAATAGAACTTTAATTGTGTTGATTTCGTATTTCCTTCATTTTATTCTCTTCTCCTGATTTTATGATTTATTTTGGTTTTTGTTTCACTTGTGTATTTTACCTTCCAATGTAACAATGATAAGTGGGAATTTGGTTTTATGATCTGACTTTGGTGATCTTTGTAGATGGATTATAGAGATCTATTCCGTTAGGTGAGAGATGACATAGAATAAAGTTTGTTATTCTTTTTTTTATTGTTTTTCTTTTCAAAAATCTGAATTCAAGTAAATTAAGAAGTATGTACCCACAGGAAGAAAAATGGTTCTTTAATATCTGTGTTTTGATATTTACTTTTGACTGGTGGCTGAAATTATACATCTGAAGCCATAAGCATTCTATGTGTCTTTTTGTCCGTAATTCTGAAAGGATTTTACTTTGCATTGTGTGAGTGTGAAATGTTTTACTCTCTCTGGAGGATTCCTCTAGAGGAACGAATTAAATAATAAAATATCTTAAGTTATAAGAACTCTGCTCTGATTCGCTTATAGAGATAATATATAAGCATTTATGTGAGTTAAATATTCTGAAGATTTCCAGAAAGTAAGAATATTAAAATGTTAATAGTTTATATGTCCTAAACTTAAAAAAAATTTCTTCTTAAAGAAAATAACTCAGAAATGTTCTAAGACACTAGATAATTAGGATAACCTTTGACAAGACTAGTTGAATAATTTTTGTTTTAAACAAATATAGCCATGTCTTATCTCTGATTTATTACTGTTAAGTACAATAAAATTATATATTTCATTCTACTTGGGTTTGTTTTCTTAAACTCTTACAAATATACTGATCAAATAAGGTAATAGTTTGTCTCAAATAGTTTAAGATTAAAAAAATACTTTAAATTTGTTCAACTAAATTGAGTAATTATTTTGTCTAACTTTTTATTTCCATGGTAATTGTGTTTTGTAGTATGTCAGCTCAAAGGAAATTTTCTGAGATCTTTATATAATTTAAAACCTCAGTCTTATGCTTATTAATTAATGGATACTCATTGCATACCTAAATAATTTTTAAAAAAGATAGATTATCTAAGCATGGTTACTAAGCATCATTTTTATTTTATATGCCTTTTACCTCAATACTTTATACAGAAGCTGCATATAGCCTTGAGCCATAACTGTGTAAATAAGATGTGTTTGACCTTAAAAAGTTTTATTATGTGTCTATATGTAATTGCTAATCTGAAAAATTCTTGTGTAAAACAGACAGTTCTCATTAATCCCATACCTTGCTTTTACTGTGAAATAGTAGTTACTTTGGTTGAAAGTTATAAACCTATATATAGTAGGAGCAATGGTGGCAAAGGAATACAGTTGTGTGTGTGCTTTTGTTGATCAAAGAAAAAGTGTAGATTTTTCCTACCATGGCAGTTCTCAGGCTTCTTAGTCTCTGATCAGACCTTATATATTTTTGTGGGCGCCAAAGAGCTTTTGCTTATGTGTGTTGACTATCTGCATTTACTGTACTGGAACTAGAAACTGGCATTTTCAACACGTCAGTTCGTTTGAAGATAGCAATAATGAACACAGCATAAACATGAATGAAATATCAGTATTGTTATGAAATTATTTTGACCTTGCAGATTCCCTGAGAAAACCGCTGTCCTAAAGTAAAGTCTCCATTGGTTCTAGAAAATGAAGGAACATAATGAAGGATAACATTTGGAAAGTGGATTTTATTTGCCTTGGCTTATAATACCTGTGTTTGGAAAGAAAAAAAAAGCTATAAAATATATTAATATTTTAGCAAAGTCCACTCAATTTGGATGGGCTTACTTTCATAGTTTCTAATTAGTGCCTTTAGCTACAGTAGGAGAGGTTATTTTTCAATTCGATGCAGTCTGCCTAGATGGAGATTCTGTGTTGTATCAGATTAATTTTCTGTGCCTTATGTTGAATTTATGATCTTCTAAAGAAGATTACTTAAAAGGAGGAATCTACTTTAAAATAAAAAGGAGGGGGAAAAAGACCAAAGTTTCTGCATTTATGGAAGAGCTATAGTTTTTTACAATTATTTTATCTTCTATTTGTCCTTAAAATGTTTTGTCATTAAATTAAATATAGAACCAGCTGTTGCTTCTCATGCACCCAACACCCTATCCTAATTGAATGCCTTAATATCTGACAACTCTTGGTTTTGCCTTGCCAAAATCTACACTACACTTGTAAAAAATCCGCTTAATTTTTTTAAAACATTTTCCAGACAGTTTCTGAAAAATCATGCATATGTCCTTTCTCTATACATATAAAGGGAGATGCTAGAAATCATTAGGATGTTTATGTGTTACTGTTATAGGGGTCACACAGAAAATTGTCAGATCAGAAGATATGCTTAGCCTTCCCTAAGTTTGTATAGGTAAGATGTTATTAATACAAATATTTTTTAAACTGTTACACTTTACGGGAAGACTGGGGATTTGTTAATATGCTTCTTTCCATAATACTAATTTATCCTCAGGGAAAGCACTAATCAAAACTCTTATGGTATAGTTACATGCTATAATGCAATAGAGAATTTTTCTCTCTTCTGTACTGTTGGTTATAGAAATAAACTAACCACAGACAGGAATAAATCCTTACCTAAAGATAGTTTTTATCTTACTATTAGGTTTTCCTGAAAGTTCTAATATAAGCTATAGTCCAAGGAATGTGTTTTTAAGAAAGAAAGATCATTTCAGAGTTTTGTGGAAAAATAACTGTATCAGGCATTTCAGGCTATTGATGCTAAGACACACACAGAGTAAACTTGTGAGTATAGGCTCTGTGCAGACATCACTTAGATGACTTTTAGATCTTATCAGTGAACTGAGTTAGGATTTCCAGCACTTATTTTGGTCCAGACATCAGTCATCTGCAAATGGATGGGTAACCCAGGATCCAGCAAAACAAAAATTAATTACCTAGGACTGAATGAACTGATGAGAAAAATTACCTTGCGTTTATTTATTTCCAACATTGTTGATGTTGTTTTAGTGTTCCATTTTCCAGGTATAAACGGAAGTCCTTTTTGTTTATTCTTAAGCGATGCACAACTCACAACAATTCAATAACTCTGCTTTTACACATTGAAATAAGACATTTTAAAATGATATCTGATTCTCATTGATCCCTTAGAATTCCTAAAATCTTACCGAGTCTCCTTACTTTTCATGACAAAAAAGGATAGATTTGTAAGAATCTGTTCTCCATTTCACCAGTACATAATTGACAAATTATATAATCACAGCCATACCTGCAGTGTCATATTTGAAAACTGATGTTCATTAACTCAGGCCTGACAAGATAATTTTGAACAACAATGTTGGTTTTATTGACAGGCTCAGTGCCTACACAATTCTTTTAGG
This sequence comes from Prionailurus bengalensis, assembly GCF_016509475.1. Taxonomy (NCBI): domain Eukaryota; kingdom Metazoa; phylum Chordata; class Mammalia; order Carnivora; family Felidae; genus Prionailurus; species Prionailurus bengalensis. Next base: position 88,959,067 of record NC_057344.1, read on the forward strand.
AAAACTTCCCTTACACCTGCTTTACAGGATTGGGCCTTTTAGATGGTAAGGGAGATAAATACCTGGCAGGCCAGGACCCCTAGGAAATTTTGAGGATCTCTGGAAGAGAAGTCACTCAAATTTACAGGAACTATGGTTGAAATCTGTGGAGAGAGTTTCATGGGTTTGTTTTCCTATCCTCCATATAGCAAATAAACAGAGACACTTAAAAGCAGGATCTGAAATTCTTTATGATCTTAGATTCTTTTGGACAAAAATGAATTTTGTCCTTGTAGGTTGTTCAATACTCTACAGCATTTAATTTGCAAAAGAACGCTAAAGAAATTCTACAGGGTTAGTTAAAACACTTACTGAACTTAGGTAAATGACCAGACCAAACCTGATGAGACCAGTTTATTTTGTCTTGAGCAATAATGGCTTTCTTTGATATTATGATGATCATAAGAGGGGGGAAAGTGTCAGAAAAATAAATACAAATGGAAAACGAAAGTGGGCAAAAATTATTATTGGGTGCCTTGGTTAGTGCAAACATCCCACTTATCTCTGTCTTCTGTTATTTTTGAGCTGTGTTACAATTTTGTAAGTAGTAGATACATGATACTGATGCATATAATTCTTGTCCATATATATATATATATACAGATGCATTTTGACTAGGGAAGGTATGAATGATTTCCATAAACTGTAGAATAATCAAATTCTTTTATCTATTAAACATAATAATTTCAGCAGCCTATTTCGTTATATATGTCTCTGGTTTTAGGATAATCCATTGACCAGATACAACATTTTTCATGCTTTCTTATTATTAAGGAGTTAAACTACATATGTGAAATGGTGATCATATTATATATAGATGACAGTCACAATTTACCTTTTAAAAATATACTTTAATATATATCATTTCAATTTGCTTTTCGAGCTTTTTCACCATCCTTTTTTCTACTTCTACTATGTAACCCGTGCTATTCAAGTAGATTTACAAGTCCTTTCAAGTCTAAGAGCCACTCTACACTGTAGGTATTATTATGTTTATTTTAAATCTACTGAACTGAACTTTCAAGATAGTAAGTGGTGAAATTATGGTTTAAACTGTTTGCAAAGCCTGTGTGCTAAGTAAAATTTTCTTAACTTTCAAAGTGTTTATCAAAGCTCCAAAATGCAAACATTTGCTTTACCAATCATTGTCTACTTCGATATAATTGAATTTGGTTTGTTTTGATTATCAATCAGGATGTGAGCTATGAAAAAAAATTATTCTGGATAAGTTCTCAGTGAGATAAAGGAAGTTGGCATCCGTTGCACACATTCTGTTGGCAAAACACACACACACACACACACACGCACACATACACACACACACACACAAAACCTCATAACCCTGGAGAAAAAGCTGGTATATCATTAACAATATACCTCTATAAAATTGGCCAACTTCCTAACTTCCAACCTTCCAGCAAGCCCATTAACCTTAGCTGGTACTGTTTTGAACAATTTTCAGACTCATCTACTTTATCACCAAAAGCCATGAATTGCTTGTTCATTTTTATGTTGTTTTCTTTTTTTTTTTTTTTTTTTTTTTGTATAAGGATAAAATCCTTGATGGAGGTGGCTTTCTCATATACCTCAGCAATATAGTTTGCCCATGCTTAGATATGAGGTAGCATTTTGAATGTCTTGCTATAAAAGTTTTTTGTCTGTCTAAATTGCAATGCCTTTGCATTTTGCTGTCTTTTCAAAGTTTTCCCTGTTCTATAACTATAGGTTTTCAGGAACTATTTTTGTGAGAACAATAAAACGTTACTTCTTCTTGTCCCAGAATTCTGTTACCAAATGTCTCTTTGTCTTCATATATTCATAAGTTTTGGTTTTCTCCGAAATTAAAAAGTCCAGAACAAAAACTTTGTTTAGGCTTGTGATAGTTCTCAATAGCTTATATGTTAATTTCTGTTAATTTCATGATTAGATTTTGAAAAGCCACAGAGAACCTGACTTCTGCCATCCATTTCTACATGTGCAGCAATAGAAGATGACCCAGTTGTAATTGTGTGGCCATCAGTCTTCTACTTAACCTATGCTCACTTCACAAAATTGTGAGAACCAAATACGTATAATAGCTAAGCCCCTTTTGAGCACATAGCAAATTCCAATTTCCTCTCTTCCTTCTTTTTCCTTAGTGTTTAATTTTGTCTTTACCATTATAGCACTAATTACCTCTGACGGCCTAGACATACCCACTACACTCAGTCTCTTCTCATCAGGATTAGTTCCTCTGCACATTTGAAACTTGTCTGGCTCATCTACCTGGATATTTCTTTGTAAAAGTATGTTCATGCTTTCGTGATTTATTGATCTTCTTCTTTCTCTGCCAGTTATGGGGTTTTCTGTTTGTTGTCTTACTCCGTGACCCCACATTTAATTCTTGAGGCATTGTGTTTTACATTCTATAATCTCCTTTATAGTCTTCCCATATTCAAATACTTTAAATATTCTCATCCTGTCTGGATCCTGTGGATTTCAGTTGTATTGGGATATCTCCGATTTTGTATGTCAGTTCTCCCTCAAAATTAGCAAGCCAGAAATATGTCATTTGAAAATTCTTGATTCAGGATCATCCTATCTTAATAACAATCTCTATTCAAATGTGGAATGGGAGGCGTCTGGGTGGCTCAGCTGGTTAAGTGTCCAACTCTTTATTCCAACTCATGTCATGGTCTCACAGTTCATGGGACGGAGCCTGCATTGGTCTCCTTGCTGACAGCGAGAGGGCTGCTTGGGATTCTCTCTCTCTCTCTCTCTCTCTCTGCCTCTCCCCTGTTCATGCTCTCTCTCTCAAATAAATAAATAAATAAATAAACACTAAAAAATAAGTGGCACTGGAAGAAAGCAGCCCTGGAGTTACTGTGACTTATCCTCTCATGTACTTCCCGTGTGTTCATGCCCTCATTGACCGTTGCTTATTCTTTATCAAATAAATATGTTAATTTATTCTTTTTTTTCTACTTAAACAGGTAATATTTTCATCAAAGCCCTCATAATTTATGTCTGGCTAATTGAGAATAGCTAATATTTGTGTTCCCTATTGTCACCTTGCTGTAACACAACTACACCTTAAGAATTTCTTAAACAAATTTTACTTTCCATGTATTCGTCCATTCTATCATGTTTCCTCCAAACTCTTAGCTCTTTCATTTAGAAGCTCTTTATTTTTCAATATTCATATACAGATTCATCTATTAAATTCTTTCCTTTTTCATCACTGTCTACTTAATTTGGCTTATCAGTTATATTTTATATGCTTCACAACCATTAGAATTATATTGCTCAGACAAGTCCAGCATTTTGTTTGTTTGTTTGTTTGTTTGCCATGTAGGTAAGTGCTATAATTTACAATTCAAGTAACACAATAAAATGGGAAATAATTTTTTTTTACAGAGATATAGTCTAATATTAAAATAAGGTCTGGGAGGAATTTCTTGAGAAGTTGCCATCCATGTTTGAATTCAGAACCAGGGGAATTCTTTTTATCCATTCTGACACTGGCACTGAAGACAGAGTTTTCATTCTGTTCAGTATGATAAAGATGGTGTTGATCATATTTTTCTTCTTTCAATCATTCTTTCATTCATTTACTCATTCATTAAACACTGTTGAGGATGAACTCTATATCAAAACCTGTTGAATGTATATGAAAAACAAAATGTCACTGTATTCAAAATGCTTAAGTGTAATGGGGCAAGAAAATAAATACAAAATTAACATGCAGTGTGATAAGTATCATGACTAAGTTATGGGGGAAATGCTATGGGAGAAAAACCTCCAGAAGTCTTGCAATGTTATAAGGGAAAATGAGAGGATTGGGTTCTGTCTGGGAGGAGAGACGGCACAGTCTTCCAGGCAGAAAGATCGCTTGTAAAATGGTAGATAAATGTGGGAAAAGAATGTTCAGGAATGAGGAGGAGTTTGGTTTGACTTTGTATGAAATAATTGTTCTCTCCTCTTTACTGTTCTTTTCTTCCAGTATTTCATTAGAACTTTCCTTTATCACCCTTAAAGCTTGCAAAGGTCTTTAGGACCAGTGCTAATCTGATGCTTTGCTTTCATTAAATGATAATAATGTTAAAACTAAATTCATAAACTCCATTGTAGCCATGCAGTTGGATATATTTTATTATTCTTTACAGACATAGCATTTGAGCTGGACTGTCAAAGTAACCTCTGTTTAATAGATGGAATAGTCATGAAGTAAATTAATGAACATCTCAATATGTACATTTCTGCACCTTTATCTAGACTTTCACATGGACAGCTCTAACTGGTTTGGCTCAGATTCACTTCAGTTCATACACTCAAGAACACATTTATCAGACACCAGACAGCAAGCCTCCTTTAGACAGTCAATATACTGCAGGAGAGACACTGAAAAGTGAAATTCTAATTATTCTTGACATAGGGCATTCTAAGGCTGTTTCATGCCAAAATAATGAAAGTTATTTTTCTTCAGAAAACTGAAAGACGATGCATGAGGCATCTTCAGGTTTCCATAGAAATGGAATTAAATGAGAAACATGTGGCACCTTCTGATGGATACAGATCATCCTGAAATCACTTCACATCTGTTGGTTAAACAGAGAAATAGCTATAAATCTTTTTGAAAACAAAAGAGAGAAAAATGTAGCAAATATATCAAGTAATACCTTTATGGCATAATTTAGCATGACTCCATAAAGAAGGTTATTTATAATGGCAGAATTATTTGTCACATACCACTTTTTAAAAAGGAAATTAAAATTATAGACGGGTTATGATGTTTAATATAGTCTTGTAAACTCTAGATATTTCGCTTTGCTATTTACAAACCTTATTTTTAATCATTAGCAACATTGTGAAAATTTAGAAATGTTTGCATTATAACTTGGTGTAAGCATATATCATTAGGATATATTTTTTTTTAACAGTCCTCTGTCAAAATTTAAATGAGTCTTTCTTGCTCTTACACGTGCATACGTATGAAAGGGGTTATTTTGAAGGAGTGTTAATAGTGGATCAACGTATGTTTCAGAATAAATTGTTTATAACTATATAAATACTTAGTGGGAAATGTGTATAAAGCTCACAGGAATTCAGAAATTTCCACCTTCTAAAAATGTTTCTGGAAAATACTTTCTTCACCATGTTCCATTTCCAGTAACATACAATTTAATTATCCAACATAACTATGTAAGAATTTTTATTTTTTAAAGCCAACATGGGATTAATTTTTTTAAGTTTTTTTTTAAGTTTTTTAACATTTATTTATTTTTGAGACAGTGAGAGAGAGAGCATGAACAGGGGAGGGTCAGAGAAAGAGAGAGACACGGAATCTGAAACAGGCTCCAGGCTCTGAGCTGTCAGCACAGAGCCCAATGCGGGGCTCGAACCCACGGACTGTGAGATCATGACCTGAGCCGAAGTCGGACGCTTAACCAACTGAGCCACCCAGGAGCCCCTTTTAAAGTTTTTTTTTTATGTTTATTTATTTTTTTTTTCTCAACGTTTTTTTTTTTTATTTATTTTTGGGACAGAGAGAGACAGAGCATGAACGGGGGAGGGGCAGAGAGAGAGGGAGACACAGAATCGGAAACAGGCTGCAGGCTCCAAGCCATCAGCCCAGAGCCTGACGCGGGGCTCGAACTCCCGGACCGCGAGATCGTGACCTGGCTGAAGTCGGACGCTTAACCGACTGCGCCACCCAGGCGCCCCTATGTTTATTTATTTTTTAGAAAGAGAGAGACAGAGCGTGAGTAGGGGAGGGGCAAAGAGAGAGGGAGACACAGAATCCAAAGCAGGATCCAGGCTCTGAGCTGTCAGCATGGAACCCAGAGCCTGACGTGGGGCCTGAATCCACAGACTGCCAGATCTTGACCTGAGCCAAAATCTGAGCTTAGCGGACTGAGCCATCCAGGTGCCCATGGGATTAATTTTTACTACGTTCATATCACTTATATCATAATATATGTATCCACGAATGTTAAAATATACACATTACTGAACAGTTTATCATCATATAACTAGTCTTATACTTCAAGTGTATAAGGAACATATATTATCCCTGATAAGTGTTCTCATATGACAGATATAAAAATGAAAGATTTTCATAGATATTCACGTAGCGTAAAATAAGATTATGACCTTCAAAAAGCCCTGTTATAAATATTTTAATCATAATCCACAGTCCTGTTTCCGGTAACTTTTAGAAAAGAACTATTGATTTTTTTCATAAGAATCAAGTAAGAAACAGAGGAATGAAAGTGATCTTCTGTTCCATTCAAACTCAATCACATAAACCTGGGTATTGGTGGTGTTGCCAGAGGCAGGGATGCTGTGGGAGCTCTCGTCTAGCACACGGCCTTGTATACTAATAAATACCCAATTTGCTCCTTTGTGCTCTCCTTTACTGTTTCAAATAATTTTCCAATGGCCTCAGCTACAAAAGTGAAAGTTTCAAATTCGACTGAGAAAAATGAGAAAGGACCGCACCCTGGGTGAAGCAACTGTCTGATTTGAACATTAAATTGTAGTTTTGTATGCCATGCTTTTTTTCTCATACTCGAGGTTGACCCCTATTAAATACCAGGATCTGTGATAAAATTCTGGCCTGGTATGAATTTTCAGCCAAAGAAAAGAAAACCATTTCAGGAAGCTGCTATATAAGATACTGAAATTTAATGATATAATTTAAGTGATATAACATTTTGAAGGGATATTGGAGGTCAGAGTTAAACTTCTTCATTTTCCGATGTAGGGAGACTTAACGATGAGTTTTAATGACTTGTTCAAGGTCATTGTTAGCTTTCATTAGACGTAAATTGAGTATTTTATTTAGTTTCTTTGCTTTTATGTTCCTAGTGGTACTTCTTAACATTTTTTCCACTCCAATGTAAGATTATTCATGGGGATGGGGACTGCATAACAGGGACATAATCCTACCCCTCAAGAAAGAACCAGGTGGCCATTAAGAGGTGTTGTGGGAGGATGACTTCAGTTTGGAAATTTCCTTTTTTTCTTCTCGACATTCAGGGTAAAAGGACATCACTTAATAATTGTTCTAGACTAGGGTTTTTATTAATTCCTAGAATTCTGAGTGAATTTACAGGAGTGACGTGTTATACTGCAACAAAGTCATTGGCCCTAAAACATCCTGCACCCTACACTCTTTAAGGTATTGTCTTAAAAGAGGGAGAGGGAAAGGCGGAAGGAGATGGAGATATCAAGTCCCTCCTGAACATCTCTTCGGCATTACGTAGAACGAGTGTCCGTCTACTTCATAGTAAGAAGAGATGTGGAGGACATACAGTCTTTTGTTAAACCCCGATGACCTTTTTAAGAATCATTTTAATCATTTTGATGGGAAAAGTAAAAGATTTGAAAACAAAAAAAAAAGCAACAGAGGGGCACCTGGGTGGTTCAGTCGGTTAGGTGTCCTCGTAACCCCTCTCCCTCAAAAATAGACGAAGAAACCACAAAAAGATGTGTCAAAGAGTCTCGAGAGTAGTGTGGTACATAAAGAAGAATTTCTTACCAATTTCTCATAAATAATTCTGGTCTCTTATTTTATACTTATAAAATGCCTAATCACAATAGCAGTGGGGTGAGATAGAAACTCTGTCCCACCACCACATCCCACAAGGAGGTGACCTGATTACTTCTGAATGGAACAGAGAGGTAAACGGGACAGAGAAAGCAAACTATTACAGTAGCTCTAATTCGCTGAGTGTCAAATCTTTGCCATCTGGTTAAAAGTGACAACCTCATTGTCTACTTTTCTGTACTTGTCTGGTTTCGTTCTGTCTGTGACAATTCAAATTGTGTTGCCAAAGTTACTCTGATCTGTGGTCAAGTCAGTATCTTTTCTTGTACTTTTTGAGAATTGCCTGAGTATGGAGTATAATAATAATAAGAACCACATTTATGAAACTTTGGATGATTTGTCTGAAAATCACAGATTTTTGGCAGTGTACGGAGATTAGGTTTTAACTTTCCATTTCCATAGCCTTTCAACAGGATTTTGTCTTAAAACTCCCAGGGAAGAGAAGTTGAAATATTTTACTTCAGGAGTTAATATATAAAATGCTCACTATAGCAAAGCTACTCCTTAGATAAATATTGAGACTGTAAGAGAAAAAAGTATCAATTTTGTATGTGCTTAAAACAAAGAAACTAGATATATTCAGCATGATAAATTAGACTTGGACACTTCTAAAATATATATATATATATATATATATATATATATGTGTGTGTATATATACATATATATATGTGTGTATATATATATATATGTGTGTGTGTGTGTATATATATATATATACACACACACATATATATATATACACACACATATATATATTTTAGTGTTTATTTTGAAGACAGAGACAAAGCGCGAGTGGGGGAGGGGCATAGAGCGAGGGAGACACAGAATCCGAAACAGGCTCCAAGCTCTGAGCTGTCAGAACAGAGCCTGATGCAGGGCTTGAATTTATGAACTTGCCAGATCAAGACCTGAGCTGAAGTTGGATGCTTAACCGACTGAGCCACTCAGGCGCCCCGAGACTTGGACTCTTCTAAGGCAATCTGAGAAGTTATAGTTCTTTAGAGCCTCTAATCTTTGTCATTAATAAAATGTTTGTGGATTACCAATATATATTTTTATATAATTGCCCCATGACACCTCTCACCTTCTGGCTGTTATCTAAGAAAGAGTCAGGATGGAAAAAAAGGAATTGGCATTTACTGAGCATAAAAGCTAAGCCAGGATTTCGTGTTTCACATTAAAAAAAAAAATTTAAACAGTGATTTTATGAGGAATGCATTCTTCTTCATTCTTTGATGAAAAGAAAAACTCTGAAATTTAAGGAAATTGAACATGTATCACTTTCTAGGATGTGAAATAATCTTTGAGATGTTAAGGCTCTTTATCTTTGCCACTTGTGAGCTGTGATCACTAGATCCTACCTGATTATTTAAAGTTCTAATGGAAGAGGCATAAGTTTCTGACTCTATCTTTGACCATTATCAACAGATTGCTAACATTGGTGGCAGAGGAAAAGAGAATCATTTCACAGCCAGTCCTTTTGTGATGCTGAAGGGTGTAGGTTGAGAAGATGGTCTTTGATTTAACCAAATGTGTCAATCACTGATATTTTTGCAATCAGAGAACACAGGATGAAGAGAGGGGGCACAACTGAATTGTTTTCAATTCTGTTCACATCTTTCCAGCTCTGGGGCAACCACCTTGCTTCAGACAGCCATCTTTTCTTTCCTGGAGTACCGTGGTAACTTCTTCACTGAGCTTCCTACAACAATATACATGCCCTTTTGGTGCAGCCTTCATATAGCTATCCCCAATGATGTTCCCTAAACTCAATTCAGTCATGTTACTCTCCTACTTTTTAATCTTTTCCTGGCTTCTCATTTTTTGCATAGATGAAATTCAACATTCTTAAACTGTTCTAATAGCTCTTCTATCATTTGGTCACTATGACCTGGAAAATTAGAATATAATTTTCAGGAGAAAAATAAATGGGTAATAGATATCACCAGATGCAAAACAAATAATTCTATATAAATATATTGAGCTTAATTTGCAATAAATATTCATAAGTTTTTACCTTATAAGAAAGTTCTCCTGTTCTTTACAGATTTTGAAGAATTTTAAGAGATGACGGAATTTTTTTCTCTCTAATCTTTGAAAAAGTATCTGTGTTGAGTACAAAGCTCAGGAAACAGTATGTGTTAGTAGACCTCAGACTATTATTTTGACACCATTTTATAAAACTCTTTCTGACTAAAAATTTTTCAATTATAAAATATAAAGGATAAATAAAAGAGTAAAAAATATATTCTGTTCTTATGAGAAAGCTAGGTATCAGAGAGAGAAAATTGTCCAGGGTCAGGCAACAGTTAGAAATGAGCTAGTCTTCAAAGTCAGTGGCACAATTCAGGTGTATGATTCGTTGCTTTTTCAACCACTCCATAACCACCTGCTTTCTATTTAAAGATAGATTTCAGAAAACATCTAGAATCATTCTTTCTACTAATGCAATCCTTTCTCTCTAGTGCAATATATTGCATTAGAGGTTATTTAAACAGTTTCTATTCAAATGAGCCTTGTTTTTCTGCCAGGTACTTTGGAGAAATGATGAATAGGAAAAAACTTTACAATGTGCATGGTGCCCTACATTGCCATATTGTTATTTAACAATTACATATATATGTTTGTTTTAAAATAATGAATAAAAGTGGCTGAACATTGAGTGGCGTACAAGTAAGTGAAACCACTGTAAATGCACTGGAAAAAAATTGTAATAGCTCATATGTTTCCTACTTAACCTGGTAAAATTTCATGAACTGTAGTAATACCAGTTATTTTTGTATGTTTTTAAAATGCAATTTTATAGCTTCTCATCATAGAAAAATCACGAGTTCCTGTTGTTAGAATGGAAACAGGACAAACAATAATATTCACATGCTTTTCATGCTTGTGTTACATGTAGGAAGGGAAATTCAAAATCAAGGATATATAGGTAAATAACAGTACTGTGTAGGCCTAACCACTTTGATTTTTTTCAACCGTTTTTCAGTTCACAGTCTGCTTGTATCTCTGCTAATACACTTTGAAGAGGCAGAAATCTTCTCAGTGATTGGCATGACTTTGATTCAGCATAGCAAGGACAAGTTAGTTGGGACAGATGGATATTTAATTTTTTTGTATGCTAAAGATCATAGAGTTGTACTTGTGTGGTTCCAATTGAAATACACTTTATTGTTTTAACATTTCTTTTCTATTTTAAGCTTATTTATTTATTTATTTTTGAGACAGAGAAAGAGTGAGGGGGGAGGGGCAGAGAGACATAGAGAAAGAATCTCAAGCAGTATGTACACTGTCAACGTGGAACCCAACGCGGGGCTCAAACTCCCAAACTGTGAGATCCTGACCAGAGCCCAAGGTAGATGCTTAAGCAGCTGAGCCACCCAGGTCCCCCTGCTTTGTTGTTTTAAATAGTATCTTGGGTAGTCTATGTGTCTGCCATCTAACACCATCAGAAAAATGTTTAACATAATCTTACCTACTGCTTAATTATAAAAATGAGAAATTTTTTCTTGAGTCACTATATCCCCCAAACCCAAGTCACTCTTCTGTATAATTGAAACAAGCATTCTGATGATGTTTTAGAAAGACTAGTCTGGAAACATTTAATGGAATCTTTGCTCTACCGCTTAACAACTGAATCGCAGATTCTAAGTTGGTAAGTTATTGGAGCTTCAATTTCTCCAACTAATGCCTATCATTAGTTTTTGATAGTTCCCAAAGCATTAAAGTACATAATTTGTTTGAAAATATTTTATACGAGGTGAAGAGCTTTTTATGAGAAATTTAGGGAATAATTTATGCATTTTTTTATAATGAAGTGTTTTGGTCAAGAGATCCTAAGTTGTCAGTGCATTAAAATAGTTACAGAAGAACGATGTCATTTTAATTACAATAAACAACTTACATCACAGGATCAATTCATACAGAAAGATTCACCATATCTTTGCATTTCACAGTGCACTGTACATAAATGTGAAGTATCCACTGTAGCACTAAATCATCAAGGATTATTTTTATTACTGATGTATAATCTAAACTATTTTCTAACACATTCTGTGAGAAATTTATTAAATTTTAAAATGCATACTATAAATGAAGTTATTAGTAAATATGACTATATTAAGACAAGACAGCATTGGATATAAATTCAAATGACTACTAAAAGACAATATGTATTAAACAAATATAAGGCAAAGAAGAATTTAAGCTTCAAGTATATTAGATCATATAAACTAATAAGAAAAAAAACTAGTAGAAGAATTGGTAAAATCATATCAACAAATGCAGAAATGAAGAAACTATGGAAACCAATACATTTATAAAAAAAAATAAATGGAGTACTAAATTGTACTCCATTCAAAGTAAATATCAGATATGTAGTTGTCAAATTGGAAATCAAATACTAACATTCTGAAAACACCAAGTGATTTCAAGGATGTAGAGCAGAGAATTCAGATTTTGTGCTGCTGAGAATTTAAACAATCATTTTGGAAAGTAATTGAACAAAATTTAGTAAGGTTGAAGACGTACATATCCCAAGACTCATCATTTCTATTCATAGTTAAATCGCTGAGAAAGTTTTTACATGCTTTTACATTTATTAGAGCATTGGGTATAAGGGTAAGTATCTGATATGACCTAAATGTCCATTGAAAGCAGAAGCTTACTATATTTTCAGTATATGTTTACAAATAATACTATTTAGCATTTAAAATATTGAAGTGAACTATATGTATCAACAAAGGTAAATTTCACAAATATTTTTAAGTAAGAAAATTTTGGGATGGAACTTTCAGTATTGTGTCATATGTAAAAATATAAAAACATGCAAAATAATGGTATGTATTTTGTAGTGCCTCACATACATTAACTAAAATTATAAAATGTAAGGGGAATAAAAAGCACTAAAATTCAGGATAGTGGTTTTCTGTTAAAGCAGAAATAAGGAAAATGAGATCAGGGAGGAGAACACAAGGAATTTTAATGTATTTACAATATTTATTTATTACAAAGTAATGATGAGACCTGAGCTTCCAGAATTGGTACACTGGTTATTTTGATCAACAGTCTTGCTAAAAACAATTGGAAAAGCTGGACAAAGCATGAATAAGCATATGTTTGAAAGAATTGACAATTTAGCAAGACTGTGAAGAATTGGTAGACCAAGCATTGGAAAAGATGCAATTCAAGCAAATTAAATTTGGAATTTGAGATTGCTTTAGCCTTGGGATATTTGTTAATTCTGGAAGAGATTTATGTTCCAAGAACTACTGGACAATCTTGTGGGACTAAGGATACAAAAATTGGAATCCAGGAATTTCCATGAGGAAGATGCCCCAGATAACTCCACCATATTTAGGTTGGTATCTGAAATGTTTGGAATAAAAGAGCAAGTTTAAGCTAGAGGTGGACTGACTTTCTGAGAGCATCAGTTAAATATAATTACAATTACTTTATTTAGTTGATTTGGCTTTACTACCGTCTCCAGATCCCTAATAGGCATTGTCAAGATTGTGATTATTTTGGAGGGAAAAAGGAGGTGGTTAGTAATGGGAGAGAACAAGAAAAGGGCATGTTGTTGTTGGCTAATGTTTTGTTTCTTTGCTAGGGTAATGGTTACAAAGATAATATTGTGATAAATATAGGCTGTATATTTTTGTTTTATGCACTTATAGACTTGTTGAAATATTTTAACCGAAGTAAAGCCAAATATGACTTTTAATAGCAGGAGTTCAATAAATGTTAATTGATATTCGGCAAAAAAAAGTCAAGCAAATAAGACAAAAGTATTAATATTTAATAAAGCTGATCCATAAGATCATGGATGTTTGCCTTATTGCCTTTTTGTAAGCATTATAGAGATGATACTCTCCACAAATAATTTTTTGTCAATGACACCTCAATAAAGCTGTAAATAATTAGTAAAAGAGTTAAAAAAAAACTGTCAACAAAATGCACATTCCAAGAAAAGACTGAAGAAAATAAATCATTGTCACATTCATTCCAAGGAAACAAAATACTATAACTGGCATATAAACAACTCAGAGGTGATACTTACAATAATCTCGAGCCATTTCTGCACATTGTTTACAGGGTTAAGATATCTCACTTCATATAGTATAACTTTTTCTTGAGGTCTTTTTGTTTTCCAGAGGGGGGAAAAATACCACAAAGTCATTTCACAGCTTTTAGAAACAACAGTAGTTCATGCAACTGTAGCTCATTAAGCTAATTCAAGAATCCTGCAAAAAGACAGCTAGAAACCAGGATTATAGATTCTGTCCCTTGAATTATCTGGAATAGTTGCCCAGTAGAGTAAGTTTGGTAAAAGTAATATGAATGAAAATCACATTTTGGAATCATGCAACTTGATACCTTTTTCATTCCACTGCCAGAACATCTCATTTAGCATGCTATATATATTTTTCTTCAGTAAGAGGTCAACAAGGTTGAAACTTCCTTTCCTGTATCATTGATTTTGAAAAGTCTCCAGTTGAGTTGCTAGGGCATTTTTTTTCCATTCAAGAGGAAAATTTTTATTTTTAATGGTCAAGTATAGCTCACTCGGTCTAGTTGTCTGGGAAGGAACTGTGTCATATATTAGGAAATGTATCAACTCATTTTTAAAATAAACAAAACAGGTTATTGAGAATAACTAATTAAAAAAAACACCTTAACAAAAATCACATAGATGCAAATTATACATCAACCTAAGCACACACTCTACATACAGAGCCTTAAAGATGTAACAAATATTAAACTTTATGTATGAACTTCTAGTTTCTTCACTAGGGCATTAAGATGTTTATTTTGAGAAAGACAGAGCAAGCAGGAGAGAGGCAGAGAGAGAGGGAGAGAGAGAATCTCAAGCAGGCTCCACACTGCCAGCACAGGGCATGATGCAGGGCTCAAACTCACCCACCCTGAGATCATGATCTGACCCCAAGTCAAGGGTGGTGCTTATACGCATGAATCAACCAGGTGCCCCCGCTTGGGAATTTTTAAGACAGGTGTCCTCTTGGTTTCTTCTCAGTGTTTCTAATGTTTAAAACATGTATACGTTTTATCCTCCCCTCACCCCATATTTATCTAATGTCCTGAAATACTGAGGCAACATTTACAGCCTCAATTGCTGAGCTCCTATTTCACTTGGCATCTTCTGCTATTGCTATTTATTCCTCTATGCAAATCTTGATGTAAAAATCTGTTTCTTTAGGGCGTCTGGGTGGCTCAGTTGGTTAAGCATCCAGCTCTTGGTTTCGGCTCAGGTCATGATCTCACAGTTTCATGAGTTTGAGCCCTGTACCCAGGCTCTATGCTGACAATACAGAGCCTGCTTGGGATTGTCTCTCTTTCTCTCTCTCTGCCCCTCTCCCACTCACTCTGTCTCTGTCTCTCTCAAAATAAATAAATAAACTTAAAAAAAAAATTTTAATCTTTGTATCTTCTCTCACTAGTAAGGATTCAATAAACACCAGATGATTTAGTCAATGAAGACGAAATCTCATATATATTTTATGTTATCTGCGACACAATCACTGCTTCCTGGAGATTGAGTGCGCTTATTGGCTCTACTTGTATTTAGTCCTAGAAATGGAGGCAACTTTCCAGAAACAAATGAACCCCCAAAAGGAAAATCAGGGTTGTCAGTAGGAGAAGTGATGCCAGAGGTGGAGGGGGTTAGAGAAATAAAGTGAAGGAAAAATGGGGATTAATTAGCAAGAAGAAAAAATTATGAATGTAATTTCCTTTGGAAAACAATGTTGTCTTTTGTTGCTTTTAATCACTGTTGACCAGTATGGAATTCACAGTATTAACTCATAAATTATGATTTCAACAAAAATTTCATAATAAATAAAACAAGTAAACATTTCATTATTTCCAAACTTTATTGTCATAAATATGGAAAACCTAACAGACTCTATAGACAAATTATGAAAATTAATAAATTAATACTGATTGGGTGCAATGAATGGATACTGTACAAATTCTGATGCAAAATCAATGTATAAAAATAAATTGCACTTAAATATTAGCAACACATGAATTCTAATTTTCAAAAAATGCTAAATATACAATTGTGGGAAAATCCGAGCTTTACCGTAAATGTTGTTTATTTTGATTAGAAAATTAAAAAAATAAAATTGTGTCCCTATTTTATACAGTATTTAAACAATCTCTAGGGAGATGGAAGTCTTAAATTAAAATCACAATTTAACAAATTTTATCAATAAATTTGACTATTTTTGGGTGTAATGAAAGGTTTCTTTTAAGAAAAAGTATAAACCACGAACAACAAAGGTAATTTTTAGGATAATATCATGTATTTAATTATTTACTTTCGTAGGGGGATAGTTGACACACAGTGTTAACACTAGTTTCAGGTGTGCAACATATTTATTCAACAAGTTTATATCTTATGCTAAGCTCACCAAAGTGTAGCTATAATCTGACACATATAACAACATTGATTATATTCCCTACAAAGGTAGTTATTAATATATGTCATTATGACAAAGTCTACAATATCTATTCTGTACAGGACACCTCAAATACAAAAGCTGAGTCACAGAAAGAAAATCTTTGCATTATAGTCTTGACCTGATTAGTATTTACATGATAGGAAACTTTGACAAATCAATCAGGGAAGACAACAGTACCAAAATAGACAAACGAAAAGGACGTTCAAAGAGAGATCATAAATAAACACTAGCCTGTGAAAAATTATGCAATCATAAGAGTAATCACGAAAATACAAATTAAAAGCACGATGAGGAGTGCCTGAGTGGCTCAGTCAGTTAAACGTCCAACTTCAGCTCAGGTCATGATCTCACCCTTTGTGGGTTTGAGCTTCATGTCAGACTCTTTGCTTCAACTCAGAGCCTGGAGCCTGCTTAGGATGCTATGTCTCCCTGTCACTCTGCCCTTCCCCTACTCATGCTTTCTCTCTCCCTCTTTCTCTCTCTCTCTCAAAAATAAATAAACGTTAAAAACATTTTTAAAAATCACAGTGAGATATTACTTAGTACTAATCAGATTGGGAAACCGTTAAAGTCTAACAACACTAAATGTTTTAGATGTGGCGCAACAGGGAATCCTAAGGACATGTTGAGCATATCTGATATAATCACATTATAGAACAATATGGATATAGGGTAAATATTGAAGAGCAAATTTTAAGGTACAAGCCCGCCTCTTGGTTGCTGATCCAGAGACAGTTCTGTGTTTGTATACACAACAACAAGTAAAAGCAAGATAATTTTACTGTTGTTCTTAGTGGTGAAACTTAGAACATATCTGATACCAATGTGTGGTAACATGAAAACAGAAAAATAGTGACTGTATTAGTCACCAAATATTATGACCTCACGTGACTTTATTTCTTTGAAAGCTCTATCCTCGAATAAAGTCACATTAAGGCCTCGGCATATGAATTTTAGGGAACATAATTCAGTCCACAACAGTGACGTTTTCATATGATGGATCGTTGTAGACCAGTAAAATAAATGATCAATAAAGATGAATTTAACAAACAAAATAAATGATAAGTATACAAAGCAGTATCATATTTACTGCTTAGGAATAATAATAATGTGTAGTAAAATTATAAACAGCTGTATAGGAATAAATAACTCAAGAAAGTCATTTCTTCCGCAGGGAAAGGATAGATGATTTGATAGCTTATGGGTATCACAACATTAGCTCAGTTGGTGCATATGTTTGTTCAGTGGCCTTTTTTTTTTCATTTGTATTAACACATTCAAAAGTATGTATTACGCAACAATTTTGTGTCGAACATTTTTGTAGAATCCTGCGATACATTGCTGAGCACACTAAGGTTACCTACTCTTGTGGAGCTTACATTCTATTGCAGTACACGAAGAGTAAACATAAGAAAAAAAGCAAAACAGAGGTGCCTGGGTTGCTAGGTCAGTTAAGCAGCTGACTCTGAGTTTCAGCTTGGGCCATGACCTCATGATTTCCTGGATTTGAGCCCCGCATCAAGCTCTGCGCTGACAGTGCGAGCCTGCTTGGGATTCTTGGTCTCTCTCTCTCTCTCTCTCTCTCTCTCTCTCTGCTCTTCCCCCACTGGCACTGTCTTTGTCTCTCTCAAAATAAATAAATAACCTTTTTTTAAAAAAACAGAATGTATAGTCTGTAAGTAAAACAAGAAGAAAAATAGAGCATATATTTTTTCAAAAGAATATTTGTTTTCTAATATTTGTGTTCATACACAAGAACTGTATTCTTTTTACTTTATACAGTTTGCAAGTTTCCTACTTGATCAGACACTTTTTTTCCCCAATTCTACTGTCAGAGTTTAGATCCAACCTGAGTAAATATGGAAGCATTTGCTATGCTATGTGTTAGGCATGTTAGACTTAGTCCTAACTTCTAATTAGATCTCTAATTTTAATGCTAACATTCTAGTAAGCTGCCTTACTTCTATATATAGAAACCTCTGTAATATAAGCAAACATAAACAAATGAATAAGGAAAGAACAGAAATCAGGTAATCTTCACATTGTCAACAGATTAAGTACAAAAGAGCAGCTGTTAGTTATTTGTTTAGTGCATAATATATATTTTCTTTTTCAGTAATGTTAAAAATGCTGATCAAATACCAACCCCAACTTAGAAAAAAACAAAAACAGAGAACAGCCAATTCAAAAAACAAGTAATCTAGTGCCAATAAGTGATAAAATGTTTTATCACATTAGTTATTCAACAAATACAAACTAAAATATAATTTAATTTATAATACAGGAATATATGTATATCTATAGATATACATATATTATAAAATTGGAGAAGTAAGTTAGCTTTTACTATGTAACATTAAATAAAGTATATCCATATAACATCAAAATTATAGTTTGGAAAAATGTTAAAGCACATAGAAAAGACACAGAATGTTTAGTGAAAAATAGAGGATACAAAATTCTATTCTGTGACAAATTCTTTGTTCCCAGTTGTACAATATACACGTGTGCAAAGAAAGATATAAATAATGGTTGACATTTAATGAGTGTTTACTTTGTTTCAGACATGAGCTGAGGATTTTGCCAGGATTATTTCACTAAATCCACATAAGAGCCCTATCATGTAGGTACCAATATTATCTGCATTTGACAGGTGAGATGAGTTTTAGAGAGATTAAGTTCATCAGGCTAGATATTGTGGACTCCAGGATATGAACCAAAGCAGTGAGATTCCAGCACCTTAATTACTATGCCAACTTGGAGGTAAACTGAGGTTACTCTTTATGATAAAAATATAATTAGTTAGAGATTAAAATTATAATCCTGCTTCTAATGGTAAGGACAATGCTGCCCCCAGTATTATGCAAATTTCCAGGGGCTTATATTATTTTCTTTCGATTCATAGAAGTGATATTCATCATACCAACAGAAGCTGTGAATATGAGAAACCTCCTCCTTAAGAGTCTAGGTCATCCTGACACTGGAAAAATTGTTTCCTGCCTTTTCTTCAAGCTAGAGCCTCCTAGTCCTGCTTTTCTTCCCTCTCTCCCTACTTCTCTTTCCTCTTTTCTTTGCCCTACTTTTTCCTGAGTCACTGTTCATTTCTTAGGCATAGTAATTTTAACAATCATTTTGTTGATTCCTTCCAAGTCATGTTGCCTGAATAACAAGACATTTTGCTAAGTGAAAACAGTGTCCAAAAACAGTGATGCTAAACTTTAATGGTTAATTGTCTGCTACATTACCTAAATATGGCAATCTAAACAGAAAAAAAAAATATATATATATATAGCAGGCCATATCAAAATGAAATACAAATGACCAATATGCATTAGAAAAATCTTTCAAGCTTACCAGAAATTTAATAAAATGCTAATATAGTCAGAATACAATAGTCCCCTCAAAAATTGACTTTGAAACTTTAAAAAAATAACTTTAGCTTTAAAAATATATTACCCAAAGTATATATTATTCAGTAGTATAAAAGGTGTTTTGGCAGTATTCAATGGTGTGAACTTTGCACCGCTACTTCTGGCCAAGTTCTTTGGCACTATATTAAAAGGAATCTTCATACTAAATTTATACATTTTGACCCTTTAATTATATGACTATCTTCTAAATGAAGAATCTCCTTCTATTTTCTATATATATGGACAGTGATTCCTATTGTCTCTTGTCACCTTTATTTTTAATAGTACTTATATTCAGACAATGGAGTTAATATTCACCAGTCTCTATAGAGCATCTTTATAACATAAAATTACATTATGCTCATTATAAAATTCTAGTGATCTATATGTGTTTCTATAAATAAGTACATAAGTATATACTAATTTTAATTCTAATTTTGTTCAAAGGAATTTGCCCCTACAGATATACACATTATTTCTTCTATATTTCATATATAGTTATACTTTCTAACTTCACCCCTGAAATCAATTATCTTCATGGGTTTGCCTACCAATTCTGCTCAGAGCCCTTTCTTTTTTTTTTTTTTTTTAATTTACTTTGAGTGAGAGAAAAAGTACGAACAGGACAGGGGCAGAGAGAGAGGACAGGGTGAGAATCCCAAGCAGGCTCAGCACGGCCAGCATGGAGCCCAAAGTGGGGCTCGAACTCATAAGCTGTGAGATTAATAAGACCTGAGCTGAAGTCCAACACTTAACCAATTGAGCCACCCAGGTGCCCCGTTTTCAATACTAGAATCTTAGTATTTAGTGAAATTTTATTTCTCTCTCCCAATTCTCTTACCTGCAGTGTTTGGCACTGTGCTGTGTCTTGTTCGAGCTCCTCTTGCCCACATCATCTCATTTCTGCTTCTTCATGTCCATTTCCATCCCTAATACTTTCTTTATGTTAGTGGCATTTTTTCCCTGAGGTATTTCTTCATTTATTATCATTGTTACAATTCTTTTTTTTTTCTTTAAGGAGCAACATAATATTTTATAATTCTATTTTTGAAAAATTTCTAGAATGTGCACATGAATCTATATTGACAGAAATTAAATCAGTGATTGGGGCTGTTGTAGGAGAAACAAAAATGGGAATCACAAAAGAACATCAGACATATGGGGGGGTAATAGGTTCATTATCTTTTTTTTCCTTCTTTTTTATTCCTCATATTTTTTAATTTCATTTTTTTATATTTACATCCAAATTAGTTAGCATATAGTGCAACAATGATTTCAGGAGTAGATTCCTTAATGCCCCTCACCCATTTAGCCCATCCTCCCTCCCACAACTCCTCCAGTAACCCTCAGTTTGTTCTCCATATTTATGAGTCTTTTCTGTTTTGTTCCCCCCCCCCCCGTTTTATATTATTTTTGCTTCCCTTCCCTTATCTTATGTTCATCTGTTCTGTGTCTTAAAGTCCTCATATGAGTTAAGTCATATGATATTTGTCTTTCCCTGACTAATTTTGCTTAGCATAATATCATCTATTTCCATCCACGTAATTGCAAATTGTAAGATTTCATTATTTTTGATTGCCCAGTAATACACCATTGTATATGTATATATATGTATATGTATATGTATATGTATATATGTATATATATCATATCTTCACTATCCATTCATCCATCGATAGATATTTGAGCTCTTTCCATACTTTGGCTATTGTTGATAGTGCTGCTAAAAACATTGGAGTGCATGTGTCCCTTTGAAAGAGCAGACCTGTATACCTTGGATAAATACCTAGCAGTGTAATTGCCAGGTGGTAGGGTGGTTATATTTTTAATTTTTTGAGGAACCTCCATACTGTTTTCCAGAGTGGCTATACCAGCTTGCATTCCCACCAGCAATGCAAAAGAGACCCTCTTTCTCCGCATCCTCGCCAACATCTGTTGTTGCCTGGGTTGTTAATGTTAGCCATTCTGAAAGGTGTGAGGTGGTATCTCATTGTGGTTTTGATTTGTATTTCCCTGATGATGAGTGATGTTGAGTGTTTTTTCATGTGTCGGTTGGCCATCTGGATGCCTTCTTTGGAGAAGTGTCTATTCATGTCTTTTACCCATTTCTTCACTGGATTATTTGTGTTTTAGGTGTGAGTTTGATAAGTTCTTTATAGATTTTGGATACTAACCCTTTATCTGATATGTCATTTGCAAATATCTTCTCCCATTCTGTTAGTTGCGTTTTAGTTTTGCTGATTGTTTTCTTCGCTATGCAGAAGCTTTTTATTTTGATGAGGTCCCAGAGGTTCATTTTTCTTCTGTTTCCCTTGCCTCCAGAGATGTGTTGACTAAGAAGTTGCTGCGGCCAAGGTCAAAGAGGTTTTTTCCTGCTTTTTCTCCTTGAGGATTTTGATGGCTTCCTGTCTTGCATTGAGGTCTTTCTTCCATTTTGAGTTTACTTTTGTGTCTGGTGTAAGAAAGTGGGCCAGGTTCATTCTTCTGCATGTCACTGTCCAGTATTCCCAGCACCACTTGCTGAAGAGACTGTCTTTATTCCATTGGATAGTCTTTCCTGCTTTGTCAAAGATTAGTTGGCCACACATTTGTGGGTCCATTTCTGGGTTCTCTATTCTGTTCCATTGACCTGAGTGTCTGTTCTTGTGCCAGTACTATACTGTCTTGATGATTACAGCTTTGTAGTACAGCTTGAAGTCTGGGAATGTGATGCCTCCTGCTTTGGTTTTCTTTTTCAAGATTTCTTTGGCTATCTTTGTTTTTTCTGGTTCCATACAAATTTTAGGATTGTTTGTTCTAGCTCTGTGAAGATTCTGGTGTTACTTTGATAGGGATTGCATTGAATATGTAGATTGCTTTGGGTAGTGTCAACATTTTAAAATATTTGTTCTTCCTATCCAGGAGCATTAAAACTTTTTTCCATTTTTTTGTGTCCTGTTCAATTTCTTTCATAAGCTTTCTATAGTTTTCAGTGTATAGATTTTTCACCTCTTTGGTTAGATTTATTCCCAGGTATTTTATCGTATTTTGTGCAACTGTAAGTGGGATTGATTTCTTGATTTCTCTTTCTGTTGCTTCATTGTCAGTGTATAGGAATGCAACCGATTTCTGCGCATTGATTTTGCATCATGCAACTTTGCTGAATTCATTAATCAATTCTAGCAGTTTTTTTGGTGGAATCTTTTGGGTTTTCCATATAGACTATCATGTCATCTGTGAAGAGTGAAAGTTTGACCTCCTCCTGGCCAATTTGGATGCCTTTTATTTCTTTGTGTTGTCTGATTGAAGAGGCTAAACTTCCAATACTATGTAGAATAATAGTGGCGAGAGTGGGCATCCCAGTCTTGTTCCTGACCTTAGGGAGAAAGCTCTCAGGTTTTCCCCATTGAGGATGATATTAGAGTTGGGTCTTTCATATATAGCTTTTATGATCTTGAGGTATGCTCCTTCTATCCCTAATTTCTAGAGGGTTTTGATCAAGAAAGGATGCTGTATTTTGTCAAATGGTTTCTCCGCATCTATTGAGAGGATCATACTGTTCTTGTCCTTTCTTTTATTGATGTGATGAATCACATTGATTGTTTTGCGGATATCGAACCAGCCCTGCATCCCAGGTATAAATCCCACTCGGTTGTGATGAATAATTTTTTTTAATGTATTATTGGATCTGGTTGGTTAATATCTTGTTGAGGATTTTTGCATTCATGTTCATCAGGAAAATTGGTCTATAGTTCTCCTTTTTGATGGGGTCTCAGTCTGGTTTTGGAATCAAGATAATGCTGACTTCCTAGAAAGAATTTGGAAGTTTTTCTTCCGTTTCTATTTTTTGGAACAGCTTCAAGAGAATAGGGGTTAACTCTTCTTTAAATGTGTGGTAGAATTCCCCTGGAAAGCCATCTGGCCCTGGACTCTTGGTTTTGGGGGGATATTTTTGATTACTAATTCGATTTCCTTACTGGTTATGGGTCTGTTCAAATTTTCTATGTCTTCCTGTTTCACTTTTGGTAGTGTATATATTTCTAGGAATTTGTCCATTTCTTCCAGATTGCCCATTTTATTGGCATATAATTGCTCATAATATTCTTTTATTATTGTTTTTATTTTTGCTGTATTGGTTGAGATCTCTCCTCTTTCATTCTTGATTTTATTTATTTGGGTCCTTTTCTTTTTATTTTTGATCAGACTGGCTAGGGGCTTATCAATTTTGTTAATTCTTTCAAAGAACCAGCTTCTGGTTTCATTGTTTTGTTCTACTGTTTTTTTGTTTGTTTGTTTGTTTGTTTGTTTGTTTTTGGTTTCAATAGCATTAATTTCTGCTCTAATCTCTATTATTTCCTGTCTTCTGTTGTTTTGGGGATTTATTTGCTGTTTTTTTTTTTTTTTTTCTAGCTCTTTAAGGTGTAAGGCTAGGTTGTGTATCTGAAATCTTTCTTCCTTCTTTACGGAGTCCTGGATTGCTATGTACTTTCCTCTTATAACTGCCTTTCCTGCATCCCAGAGATTTTGGGTTGTGGGGTTATCATTTCCATTGGCTTCCATGAACTTTTTAATTTCCTTTTCACTTCATGGTTAGCCCATTCTTTCTTTAGTAGGATGTTCTTTAGTCTCCAAATGTTTGTTACCTTTCCAAATTTTCTTGTGGTTGATTTCAATTTCACAGATTTGTGGTTTGAAAATATGCATGGTATGATCTCAATCTTTTTGTACTTGTTGAGGGCTGATTTGTGTCCCAGTATGTGGTCTATTCTGGAGAACGTTCCATGTGCACTGGAGAAGAATGTGTATTCCACTGTTTTAGGATGAAATGTTCTGAATATATCTGTTAAGTTCATCTGGTCCAGTCTGTCATTCAAACCCATTGTTTTCTTGTTGATTTTTTATAGATGATCTGTCCACTGCTGTGAGTAGGGTGTTGAAGTCCCTTACTCTTATGATATTTTTATCAATAAGTTTCTTTATGTTTGTGATTAATTGATTTATATACTTGGGTACTGCCACATTTGGCGCAAAAATGTTTACAATTGTTAGGTCTTCTTGGTGGGTAGACTCCTTCATTATGATATAATGCCCTTCTTCATCTCTTGATAGTCTTTATATTAAAGTCTAGATTGTCTGATATAAGTATGGCTACTCCAGCTTTCTTTTGTTGACCATAAGTATGATAGATGGTTTTCCATCCCATTACTTTCAATCTGAAGGTGTCTTTCAGTCTAAGGTGGGTCTCTGGTAAACCACATATAGATGGATTGTTTTCTTATCCATTCTGTTACCCTGTGTCTTTTGATTGGATCATTGAGTCCAACGATGTTTAGAGTGAGTGCTGACAGATATTGATTTATTGCTATGATTTTGTTTGTAGAGTTGGAGTTTCTGGTGATCTTCTCTGGTCTTTTCTTGTCTTTGTTGCTTTTGTCTTTATTTATTTGTTTGTTTTCATTTTTTCTCCCCTCAGAGATTCCCCCTCAAAATTCCTTTAGGGCTGGTTTAGTGGTCACAAACTCCTTTAATTTTTGCTTTTCTGGGAAACATTTTATCTTTCCTTATATTTTGAAAGACAGCTTTGCTGGATAAAAAAATCCTGGCTGCATCTTTTTCTGATTCAGGACATTGAATATATCCCGCCACTCCTTTCTGGCCTGCCAAGTTTCTGTGGCTGGGTCTGCTGCAAACCTGATCTGTCTTCCTTGTAGGTTATGGACTTTTTTCCCCTGCTGCTTTCATGATTCTCTCCTTGCCTGAGTATTTTGTGAATTTGACTATGGTATGCCTTATTGATGGTCGGTTTTTGTTTAATCTAATGGGAGTCCTCTGTGCTTCCTGGATTTTGTTATCTGTGTCTTTCCCCAGTTTAGGAAAATTTTCCACTATGGTTTGCTCACATAAACCTTCTACCCCTGTTTTTCTCTCTTCCTCTTCTGGGACCGCTATGATTCTGATGTTGTACCTTTTTAATGAGCCACTGATTTCTCTTATTCTTAAATTGTGCTCTTTTGCCGTCATCTCCCTTTTTTTTTCTGCTTCATTATTCTCTGTAAGTTTGTCCTCTGTATTGTTGATTCTCTGTTCTGCCTCACCCATCCTTGCTGCCATGACTCCATTTGAGATCGCAGCTCAGTTATAACATTTTTAATTTCATCCTCACTAGCTTTTGCTTCTTGTATTTCCACAAATAGGGATTCTAATCTTTTTTCGACTCCAGCTAGTATTCTTATTATCGTGATTCTAAATTCTGATTCAGACATCTTGCTTGTTTCTGTGTTGATTAAGTCCCTGGATGTTGTGTCTTCCTGCTCTTTCTTTCCTTTGGGGTGAAGTCCTTTGTTTCATCATTTTGAGGGGAGAAAATAAATTAATGAGATAAAAAATGAAATTAAAAAACAATATTTTTAAAAAAATATTAAAATTAACAGTTAAAAACAAACACACACACACATACAAATCAAATAAATGATGCTAGATCCTAAATGTTTTGGTCAGGTGTTGAAAGGGCTTGATAGATTAGAGAAAAACAGGGAAAGAACAAAAAAAGAGGAAATCATTTGAAAATTTGCAAGAATGAATACATTGAAGTAGAGTAAAATGAAATGATGAAGGTAAAATAGAATTTGAAAAAAAATACAGAAAAGTAATAATTTTATTAGAAAAAAATTAAAGAAAGATATTTTTAATAAGAATTGAAAATAAAAATGAATTTTTTCTCCTTCTGTATTCAATAAAAAGAAAAGCAATTAGGAAGAGAAAAAAGAAAAGAGAAAAAAAGAGAGAATGAAAAACTGAATAGATAGATGGGCGAACAGACTAAAATATGACTGAAATTACTTTGTTTTCCTTAGAAGTCGAACTATGAAGCTCTTTACAGTACTTAAACTAATCTGATAGAGACACTTGTGTTCCTGAAGAGCGAGGCTGGCCCAGTTGTGCGTGGGTTAGTGTGAATGTTCCATTTTCCACTAGATGGTGCTGCTTAGCTTCCTGGGGTGGATTGTTGTGGTGCTGGTAGGTGCCTATGTGCATATGTGAGCAGGGTGAAAATCGCATCACCCATCTACCCAGTCTCTAGTATTGAAACTCTGTTCTCCCTGATAAGCAATAATGCACTTGTCTTTTATCTTTAGCTTCTGTCCACTCTGCGCTTTTACACAATGCATGATGAAGCCCCAGGAAGCACCTCCCTCCTGAGTTTTGTCTCAGATGCGACTGTTTTTCCCAACCCCTTACTTCTGACGGACTGTGGCTTTGACCCGTTCTGCCCCCCTGCAGGAGGGTATCACTGAACAATGGCTGGGTGCTGGCTGCATCCAGGAATGTTTGCGGGTCCATGCTGTTGCCAATATCCAGAAACTGTGGCCAGGTGCCAGCCTGCCCCAGAAAAAATTCACAAGATAGTGTAGTAGCAGCATTTCAGGGATTATGGAAAATCACAACACACATCTGGCATGAGACTTCACCCTTAAAGACCTTGTTCCAGCACCAGCCAATGTGGTTGTTCTCCTGGGCCCACTTGGGCCTTGCGTTTGGGAAACCCACACAGCCTCTACCAGGTGTCCTCCCAGCAGGGGAACCACCTCTCCCCGTGTGGCCTGAAGACCCCTGGACTCCACTCTGCTGTGGATTCGCACTTCCCACCAGAGTATCGCCAAATATTGTGCTGCAGAGTTTCAGACTCTGTGCTCCCCCTGTTTATGTCTTAATGGAATTTAAACCCTCTCCTTTCTCCTTCCTCCCTTTTTAGTTCAGTCCCTGTGGCTGTTTACACTATTCTACTTTCTCTCCAGCAGCTTTTATGGGGTGTTCTTTTCCTGTAATCTCCCCCCCAAACCCCAACTCCGTCCTCTCTCTACACACAAGAGCAGCTCCCTGCCCTCTGTGGCTTCTCTCTCCCCCAGTTCACCTCTCCATGCTGCGTACCTGCTGAATTCTGTGGTTCAGGTTGTGCAGATTGTTGTGCTAATCCTCAGGTCAGTTTTCTAGGTGTACAGGATGGTGTAGTGTTGGTCTGGCTGTATTTTGTGGATGTGAGACACACAAAAAACTTTGATGCTGTTCTGCAATCTTGGCTCCTCATCTAAGTGGCATTTTTATTAGCTCTTTAGATAGATCTATAGCATATATGCTCGATGTAGCAGTATTGTAATGACATTTTATTTATATTAAATGCCCATTTATTTATTTATTTATTTATTTATTTATTTATAATGGTATTTTAAAGGTAAATATTCAATACTTTCTTTATTGTTAAAATATTCTGATTTTCAGTTTGGGAGATCTTAGCAGGGAAATTAGGGCCTTCAACTGATGTTTGGGAAGTGAAGGAAGAGGGAAAGGATGTGGGAGACTTCAACTGCAACCAACTTAGGTTGGTCTTCATTCAAATAACATTTAAATTCAAATTTTAAGTTCAAACAACAAAAAGGATTCCTAGATATGAACAGGAAGGAATACCCATCTGCAAGTTAAGCATTCACTAGTTCTTCAGAATTAAGAAACAGAATACAGTAAAATCTTGGTTTGTGAGCATAATTTGTTCCAGAAACATGTTTATAATCCAAAGCACTTTTATACGAAACCGAATTTCGCATAAGAAATAATGGAAAATCAGATGATTTGTTCCAGAACCCAAAATATTCATGTAAAATGATTATAATACTGTAATATAATACAAATTAATAAATAAAATACAAAACATAAAGAAAAATAAGTAAGTCAACCTGTACTTATCTATGAAAACCTTCGTGGCTGGTGCAAGGGAGACAGAGAGTGGAAGGTTATTGTGTAGGACAACTTTTGCTATCACTAATGGAATCACTGGTATCTATTAGCTCAATGGAACCGTTTTCTGCATGGAGGCCATTGTATATGCTTGCACAGATGTTGACTATAGTATAGTATTAGTAAAATCTTGTCGCATACCATATTTAATGTTACTGGCAATAAGTCAGCAGAGGAAAGGGTCTATATCTGTAGGCAGCCTGACCTAGAATGAAGCAAAGCAATCCTAAGCTTACTCTTTTATGGAAAAGCAAAGGACTGTCCATAGGTGCTTTGAAGTGACAAAAAATACACTAGTACCAGTTGTGGGCATCTTCTGATGTTCTGAGAAATCGCTGATTTCTTCCAAACACTGTGGCCTAATACTGAGCATGGGAGACAATCACCCACGATTCCACAATGAGACAGAGAGAGAGAGAAAGAAAAAGAAGAACCATTGGCTCAACTGTGATAACATTTGGCATCATGGACTACTCATATTGCAAGACATGACTCATTTGTTGTGTTAAAATTTATTAGAAATGTTTGCTCCTCTTAGGGAACATCGCAGAAAAAGTTACTAGCAATCCCAGGTTTTACTGTACAGTTCTACTTGGGCTGTAGAAAGAAAAATTCCCCACTTGAATATTTTAATAATTATTTGTTTTTATGAATAACTTCTGCACCTCAAGTTTCATGTTCATGGATGTAAAAGAAGCTACATCTACAAAAAATAATCCAAATTTATCTTTATGCTGCTATCTTCCAAGTGACTCACTGTAGGGATGCCAGCCTTAACCAGGGTCTTCTGCCTTCAAATTTCTGAAAATCTCCAACATTGCTGCCAGTGAGACAAAGCAGTTCACCAGCTTTGAATATGGTTGGTAAGTGAGATCCTCCACAGAAACTTAAAGGCCAATGAGCCCAAGGTGTTCTCACTCTAAATGAGTACTAACTGTCCCTTGTATGTCGGCCTCCCCTGTAATGTACAACTGGATGCCATTGGCCCTCCTCACTGGCAAACTCCTTACCAAACCAAAAAACAACAAATGTTGTAGGTGTCTCAGTTAACACACACCATTGCTAGCTTTACTGTAAGAGGATGAAAAGCCATAGGTCTGTGTTTCACACAGTCAGGAAGCTTTCCACAGCAAAATTGAATAGGGACAAAATTATAGCTATTAATGAAGAATTCCTTTGAATTCATAGACTGGCTGACCCAAACAGAAAGACACGGATATTCACCTCAAAGCTCCACCAGCACCATCACCAAAATGATGATCCAGTGACTAGATAGCATTTAGTTCTGATACTAGATACATCACTGTTTCTCTTTGACTTCCTTATTCTTGATAGAATTTCAGTCATCACAGCAGGACTCTATATCGTAGTTTATTTAACCAAGGTCAGTTTAGTTCACATCAAAAATATTTTATATGATATAGCTTTATTGTGGGTTGAATCCAAATCTCTTTTAATTTCAAAAGACTCTACAGCTGATGATGTAAATTAGCAGATATAAATCGATATGTAGACACAAGGGAAGGAGAAATTCTGACTTGCTAACATCTTCTTAAGCGTCAAATTCATGTAGATATTGGAGGTTGAATATAACCAAATCCATATATGAATAATGATAGGTCTTAGGCCCAAACAACATGTCTTGTCATATATAGGTTGTTTACAGTTTGGATGCCTCTCAATCCAGAGTTCTCTCTGTTTAGGATCAAAGGTAGAAAAATCCCCATGGTTACTAAACTTCCATCACCATCTGATGGTGACTATTTTGAATTGCATCCAAAGATCCTAGAGGGCTAGTCCTGCCCTTTTTCTGGGCTGTTACACTAAAGTTCATGAGGAATTTTTGAAATGGGAAAAGTTAGTATCATAAACTTGTTCAGTAGCATTCTCATAAAATGTAGAATTTATATATAAATCAATAATTAAGGAAGACATGAAGGAAATTTTATACATAAACCCTTATGGTATAATTCTTCTGAATCCTGTAATTCTATGATCTTGTACACTAGAAAAATTAATTACAACACATTAGTTTCTAATAGATAGCTTTTCCTCAGCATATATTTATATACTAGTACACTAAATGCAAGGATAAGTTTGTAAGTAGCTTATGGTTTATTTTTAAGATTGCAGGTGTTCAGTTCATCTGCATATAAATATGACACCCACACATGAATGTGAGTTTATTCACCAGAGTAAATGAGGCCCCTCTAGCTACATTCCTTGTACTTTCTTCAGAGATCAATTCAGCACAAACCACATTATTTATTCAGGATGGCATTAAGATGTTCGCTCTTCACAAGAATAAACACATTGATGATGTTAATGCCAACACTTCATTTTCTGTGGAACAGTTACACTTAAATACAGCAGAGGAGTGCATGACATTTTCCTTGCATTTTTTATTTCAACATGTGATTATAGCTTTCTGTTTGTGCTAAGTCACTTCTGCAAGATTCTCCAAGTTTCATTTAAACTTTAAGATATTATACATATTTCTAGGCTCTCAAATAAGTAACCTCAGCATAATTTTATCATTGCAACTCTTTGGTGGAAAGATAGAGTAAAAATTTAAAGATATGCGAGGACACCAAATTCTATTTTTTCAAAAAGGCTCAAAAGGAAAAACAGAAATGGAAAGCACTGAACAAGGGGAAAGTCACAATAGTCATATAAAACTCCAGGTAAAACAAACCTCCTAAAGAAGGAGATGGGTCTTTTTACAACGAGCTGAGCATTTTTATGGCCCACTGGAGCACATACTATAAAGTGTCAACGAAGAAGTGTAGATAAGTCTATAAACTAAGATTCTGTCTTCGTAGGGTCTAGTAAACGACTCCAGGATGTGTCCTCAAAGGCTTTTTAAGCTCCAGCTACACAAACAATAGATGTAGAAGGCAACATGTGGTGCAACAACATCCATTTTTTCCCCTTGTTTATATGAAGACTGTGTTCCTGGGCTTCCGGCTCTAGAGGTTTGCTGTTGCCTGTTTAGGGTTAATCTCCTTTACACAATTAACTCTTGAGAATCTTTGCCCTGAGTTATTGCTGATCATTCAGTTCTGTGTATTTCACTTTCTGAAAGACAAGAAGCGATTTCCATTTCTACTGCATAGCTTTCTTGTAAGATATACAGCCGCAATTTGAAAACCACTGGACAATTTCCAAATATCAAATTTAAGTAAATTTTTAAAACAAGAGGAAAAAATGAAATAGATGTTCCTCAAAAATCTGAAAGAAAGTCAATAAAAGTCAAAGATCTAAAACATATCCCGGATAATTTAAGGGATAACTGATACCACACTGGTCAATGTTGAAATAAAAACACGTATGTCTCCAAAGTACATAGTCATAAAAGAAAAATTTAACAGAAAGTATTTTGTTCTTCTAAGTAGAAATTATGTTAAACAATATAATCATACTTAACTGACTGAACAAATAAAACCCAATTCAATATTTAATAAAATATTCCAAATAATTATGGGACAAATATTATATATAACATATAGTTAAGTCAACTTTAGGAAAACCTGAAAAAAAAAGAAGATAAATAATGATTTTTTTAAGAGAAAGAATTCCTACTTCTTCAGGAGCCATGTAACAGTAATCCAATAAGAATTGCACCTTTCTAATTTCGAGCTGTATTACTGTTACATGGCTCCTGAAGAAGTAGGAATTCTTCTTTTTTTTTTTTTTTTAATTTTTTTTTTCAACGTTTATTTATTTTTGGGACAGAGAGAGACAGATCATGAGCGGGGAGGGGCAGAGAGAGAGGGGGACACAGAATTGGAAGCAGGCTCCAGGCTCTGAGCCATCAGCCCAGAGCCCGATGCGGGGCTCGAACTCACGGACCGCGAGATCGTGACCTGGCTGAAGTCGGACGCTTAACCGACTGCACCACCCAGGCGCCCCAGAATTCTTCTTCTTAAAATTAGAATTGCTTAAATTAGAAGCATGTTGTTATGGATATAATAGTTTCAAATAATGTATTTTTTTACATTTTAAAATTTTTATTTACTTTTGAGAGAGAGAGAGAGAGAGAGAGAGAGAGAGACAGCACATGAGTGGGGGAGGGGCAGAGAGCGAGGGAAACACAGAATCCAAAGCAGGGTCCAGGCTCTGAGTTGTCAGCAAGAGCCTGACGAGGGGCTCAAACTCACCACAAATGAGATCATGACCTGAGCTGAAGTTGGACACTTAATTGACTGAGACACTCAGGCACCCCAATAGTTTTAAATAATATTTTAAAATATGTGTTTGGGTACCTGAAAGGTAAAACTTGCAGCTAGAGGAAAATCCCAAGCAGGCTCTGTGTTGTCAGTGCAGAGCCCAATGTGGAGCTTGATCTCACCAACTGTGAGATCACAGTCTGAGCCTAAATCAAGAGTCAGATGCCTAACTGACTGAGCCACCCAGGTGCCCCAATCATGGTATTATTTTTATACAGTGTTTTTTGATATGCTCTTCTACATATTATTAAATTTTGTATGAAATTTTAACTGCTTATTCTAATATATGCCATAATTTTGGGTATCATGAAGAAAGAGAAAAACACCACCATATAAATAATATACACCATCAATTATAAGATACACTTCAATTTTAGAGATCTTAAAATATATCTTATAATCAACAAAATATGGTAAGAGTATGTGCATCTTGCAATCAATGAAATATTGTACTAAAAGTAACATTGCTAAGCCAAATTGCCAAATTGTTACCTATTGCAGTGTAAATAATTTAGACTCCATTGGCAATGCAGTACAATAACTGCTTCTTTTTTCTGAAACAGTGCATATGAATCCTGGCCAATCTCATATGTTAAAAAATAGTATCTTTTAATATGTAGAAAAGACATTGGTATTCCTATTCTGAAGGATGCTCTAGATTTTTTTTCATTTTTTTTATTAAAAAATTTTTTTAATGTTTATTTATTTTTGAGACAGAGAGAGACAAAGCATGAACGGGGAAGGGTCAGAGAGAGGGAGACACAGAATCTGAAACAGGATCCAGGCTCTGAGCTGTCAGCACAGAGCCTGACGCGGGGATCAAACTCACAGACCGCGAGATCGTGACCTGAGCCAAAGTCGGCTGCTTAACCGACTGAGCCACCCAGGCGCCCCTAGATTTTTTTTTAAAGTTTGCAACAAAAATCAAATGTGCTGAAACCCTGACAACCTTTGAGTTTATTTAGGGACATTTCTAAAATTGAATTTTAGTTATTCAAAATCCTGTGTGATCTGGGGCCATTGATTTCATTATTTTAACCCTCAGTTTCTCTTTTTGTAAGCTGAGGATAGTAATATATTATTCATGGATTTTTACAAGGATTAAATAAGATAATGAATGTAAAATATCTCTGGAACATAGTGGGTAATATTCATATAGTAGATATTATTATTGTTAATACTACAACTGCTATGATATCATGCTTATGGACACAGAATAATTTTAATGTATCACAACAATTTTTTATTCAAAGAGCTAGTTTTAAGGCAATGAATGCATATCTAATGACTAAGGAAAAAAAGGCTCAATTTTGGGGAATGCCTTTCAATAATAGTAAGTATTATATTCAGATATCCAAAGTGATATCAGAGGTAGTTTTAATAAAACAATAATTATCACCCTGCAGTCTTATGGCTAAGATATATTTGTTCCATTAAGTTCTGATGAGTCAAATCTAATATTAGTTTTACAGATTTGTTAAATTTTAGAAAAATAATATACATTTAGTTGCCTGAAACAAAATATCTTATTTATGCTGGTGTGTATTTCATAAACCAGAATAGGAATTAAAAGCTTACCTGCTAGGAGCTTGAAACACAATTTTAGAATGGCCATGTATTGATACATATTTTTATGGCATTGTCACTTTTTTCAAAGAAGGAAAGGTTATAAGGATATATATCTATTTATAATTTGCAAGCTCTTACATTTGGTTGGACATTTTCCTATAAAAATAGCAATAATTGTTACAATGATAACAAAGGTCATAATTTCTGTGATTTATAGATTTGGTTAATGTGCTTTTGCTCTGTACTTCTGTATGTTGTTAACATCGATAAAAAAAATTCTAGCCTCTTGAGAAGTATAGGTCCTGATATCGTTACATTTGTATTGTGGCTATATAACAGACACTCTAATAAATGATTTAAAGACATTATTTTGTTTAATTCTTATGATAAGCCTTTGAGGTAAAAAATATTATTATACATACTTCATACAGAAAGAAATGACTCTTAGATATTTTTTTCCCTCAGTAGTGGACCTTATCTCACTATATATATGTCTTTTGACATACTATATATACTTTATATAAGAATATATAAATAATTACATATTCTTTACCTGTTTTATATAGTACTACTAATCATTTCATTTATCCATTCACTCACTCATATATTCATGCCACTAAATAAGAAACTTTCATTTTCCAAAACTGTATAAAGGGTTAAGGACACACTTGTGAGTAAGGGGGGGGGGGTGCAGTTTATTTTTTTAAAAAGGGAATTAAATTTAAAACTGATAAGAAATTATAATTAATGTTATAGAGTAGAAAGGACATGGAGTTTTATGAGCTTATCTCTTTTATAAGTCAAGTTTTTAGTCATCAATTAGAAAATCCACGTTAAAGGGTTTTACCAGAAGATTTTAGAAGTTTACAGTATTATAGAAGAAAATGAAACCAAGCTTGGATGCTACACATTTGAAAAAAAAAATGTTCTTGAGGCAAATTACCTTTAGCCTACTAATCTAGGATGTAGAATGGTGGGATTTAACACAGCTTTATCAGAAGAATACAATACTTCACCACACAATCTCATCTCCCTAATGTCATTTTCCTTTCCATGATCATTTTCCATAAGTGGTCATATGAGAACCCCAGATTAAAGGGAATCTAGAAAACTTTGTGTCCAGGAAGTTCTTTGTGATTAGGTGACTTTTGATGAATAGATATCTGAATTGAAGTAGGGGAGAAGGCATGTGGAAATTTAAGAATAGACATTGCAGACAGAGAGAACCACAAGTGCAAATGAAGGGGGGCGGGGAGAATCTTAACAGTATTACAATGACATTGATACTTTGGAGGCTTATGGAAATGAATAGTCAATATTTATAGTAACATTGAGCACACACTAGGCAGGAAGGCAAATATGACCATCAACAGAATGTTGGAGTAACAATGGTTTTCTAAAATGATGGATGTAAGAATTATCTCCTTGTTTAAAATTTTAAACATTTTGAAACAAAATATGTTGGTTAAAAAATGAAAGTGTCTAGGGGTGCCTGGGTGGCTCAGTCAGTTAAGTGTGGGGCTCTTGGTTTCAGCTCAGGTCATGGTCTCACAGCTTCGTGGGTTCAAGCCCTGCATCATTAGGCTCTGCACTGGCAACGTGGAGCCTGCTTCAGATTTTCTCTCTGTGCCCCTCCCCAACTCGTGCTGTCTCTGTCTCTCTAAAAATAAATAAATAACCACATTTAAAAAAAAATAAGAGTGTCTATATCTTCTGGAGTCTTATTCCCTTTGTTTAGCTTGAGAGAGAGGAATAATTACCATAACAGTTTCTTACGTATGTCTTTTGAAATAGGAAAATAGCATATATTTCTTGCATAAATTTAAAAAATTCAAGCACATTAAATATTTTGTAATAAAAATGAGTTTTTGAGTTCCATACCTCCAAGTATCTGAGCACATCTAAGCTGGGATTCAGAAATTGCATTTTAAACAAGCATCGTAGGTAATAATGTTGCAGGTGGTTCAGGAATTGGATTTTGAGCGACACTGGCAAAAGCGGTGGAAAGCCAACAGCTATTTGAGGTAGAAATTAGCACAGAGAGTAGGATTGATCACACTAGTAAACAATGGGCAATTGTGGTGAGAAAGGAAGTAGAGTGAACTGAAAACCAAACAGCTTTCATGGCCTTGGTAAGAAACCAGAGGAAAAAAAGTGAGTGGAGAGTCCTTCTAACCCCCCAAAATCTATATTCC
The DNA here is from genome assembly GCF_016509475.1 of Prionailurus bengalensis. NCBI lineage: Eukaryota > Metazoa > Chordata > Mammalia > Carnivora > Felidae > Prionailurus > Prionailurus bengalensis. The sequence goes on from NC_057344.1 coordinate 88,995,355, forward strand.
TCCAGTTTTTTTTTCAAGATTGCTTTGGCTTTTGGGTGTCTTTAGTGATTACATACAAATTTAAGGATTATTCGTTCTAGTTCTCTGAAAAATACTATTGGTATTTTGATAAGGATTACATTGAATGTTAGATTGCTTTGGGAAGTATAGATATTTTAATATTTGTTCTTCCAACCTATGAGTATGAAATATCTTTCCATTTCTTTGTGTCATCTTCAATTTCTTTTGTGTTTTATAAATTCCAGAGTACAGGTCTTTCACGTCTTTGGTTAGGTTTATTCATAAGTATCTTATTATTTTTGATGCATTTGTAGGTGGGATTTTTTTTCACTTTCTGCTGCTTCACTATTGATGCATAGAGATGCAGCAGATTTCTGTACATTGGTTTTGTATCCTGTGACTTTACTGAATTCATTTCTGGTAGTTTTTTGCTGGAGTCTTTCCAATTTTCTACATATAGTGTAATGTCTCCTGCAAATAGTGAAAGTTTGACTTCTTTACTGATCTGAATGCTTTTTATTTCTTTTTGTTGCCTGATTGCTGTAGCTAGGGCTCCCAGGACTATGTTGAATAAAGATGGTGAGACTGGGCATCTTTTCCTTGTTCCTAACCTTAGGGAAAAAGCTCTTACATTTTCACCATTAAAGATGATGTTAGCTATCATTTTTTTTTTTCATATTATGTGTAGGTATGTTTTCTCTAAACTTACTTTGTTGAGGGTTTTTATCATGAATGGATACTGTATTGTCAAATGCTTTTTCTGCATCTATTGAAATGATCATATGGTTCTTATTGTCTGATTGATGTGAAGTATCATGCTTGTGAATATTGAACCACTCTTGCAACCCAGGAAAAATTCCACTAGGTCATGGTGAATGTTTTTTTTTAATGTATTTTTGGATTTGGTTTGCTAGTTATTGTTGAGGATTTTTGCATCTATGTTCATCAGAGTTCTCTTTTTTTGTGGCATCTATTCGGATTTGATGTCAGAGTGATGCTGGCTTTATAGAATGAATTTGAAAGTTTTCCTACAATATCTATTATTTGGAATAGTTTGGGAATAATAGGTATTAACTCTTTTTTAAATGTTTTGTAGAATTTGCCTATGAAGCCATCTGGTCATGGACTTTGGTTTATTGGGAGGTTTTGATTAGTGATTCAATTTCTTGGCTGGTAATAGTTCTGTTCAAGTTTTCTATCTCTTCCTATTTCAGTTTTGGTAGACTATATGTTTCTAGAAAAGTATCCATCCAATTTATTGGCATATAGTTTTTCATAATATTCTCTTGTAATTGTGTTTGTTTTTGTGGGTTGTGTTGGTTGTTATTTCTCTTCTCTCACTTGTGATTTTATTTGTTTGAGTCCTTTCTCTCTCTCTCTCTCTCTCTCTCTCTCTCTCTCTCTCTCTCTTTAAGTTTGTTTATTCATTTTAGGGAAAGAGCATGAGTAAATGTGTGCACGAAGAGGGAAAGGGCAGGGAGAAAGGGAGAAAGAATCCCAAGCAGGCTCTGCCCTGTCAGTGCAGAGCCCGAGCCTCCCTTCTCCCTCCCTCCCTCTCTCTCTCTCTCTCTCTCTCTCTTTCTTTTGATAAGCCTGGGTAGAGATTTATCAATTTTATTTATTTTTTCAGAAAAAAAACAGCTCCTGGTTTCAATGACCTGTTGTATTGTTTTTTAGTTTCTATGTCATTTTTGATTTAATATTTATTCTTTCCTTCCTTCTGCTGGTTTTAGGTTCTGTTTGTTGTTCTTTTTCTAGCTCCTTTAGGTATAAGGTTATGTTCTTTATTTGAAAATTGCCTTGCTTCTTTTTAAAGTTTATTTATTTATTTATTTTGAGAGAGAGAGAGAGAGAGAGAGAGAGAGAGAGAGGATGGGGATAGGAAGAGAGAGGGAGAGAGAGAGAATCCCAAGGAGGCTCCATGATGTGGAGTCCAATGTATGACTCAAACTCATGAACTGCAAAATTGTGACCTGAGCCAAAATCAAGAGTTGGATGCTTAGCCTACTGAGCCACCCAGGTGCCTCGAAATTCTTCTTTCTTCTTCAGATAGGCTTGTATTGCTATATACTTCCCTCTTAAAAACTCTTTTGCTGCATCACAAAGGTTTTGGACGATTATGTTTCAATTTCATTTGTTTTCATGTATATTGCAATTTATTCTTTTATTTCCTAGTTAACCCATTCATTGTTTAGTAACATGTTCTTTAACTTCCATGTATTTCTGGTCTTTCCAATTTTTTTCTTGTGGTTGACTTCTAGTTTCATAATGTTGTGGTCAGAAAAGATGCATGCTATAACTTTGATCTTTAATTTGTTGATGCTTGTTTTATGGCCTAACATGTGATCTATTCTGGAGAATATTTCATGTGCATTTGAAAAAAATGTGTAGGGTGCCCTGGGTGGCTCGGTCAGTTAAGTGCCTGACTCTTGATCTTGTCTCAGGTCATGATCTCATGGTTCATGAATTTGAGCCCTGCATTGGGCTCTGTGCTGTCAGTACAGAGCCTGCTTCAGATCCTCTATCCCCCTCTCTCTCTGTACCTCCCCACTCAGGCTCTCTTTCTCTCTCAAAAATAAAATAAACATTAAAAAAATAAGAGTAAAGAATGCATATTTTGCTGTTTGGGGTTAGAATGTTCTGAATATATCTGTTAAATCTTTCTGGTCTGGTGCATTATTCAAAATGATCGTTTCCTTGTTTATTTTCTGTTTTGATGATCTGTCCCTTGATGTAAGTGGAGTGTTAAAGTCCCCTACTGTTTTTGTATTATTCAAAGAGTTCCTTTTTTTTCATTATTAACTATTTTATGTATTTGAGTTTTTCCATGTTGGGTGCATAAATACTTACAATTGTTATATATTCTTGTTGGACTGTCCCCTTTATTATTATCTAATGTCCTTCTTTGTCACTTATTACAGGTCTTTGTTTTAAAGTCTATTTTGTCATGTATAAGAATTGCTTCTCTGGCTTTCTTTGGACATCCATTTGCATGATGAATGTTTCTCCATCCTCTCACTTTCAATCTCCAAGTGTCTTTAGGTCTAAAATGAATCTCTTGTAAGAAGCCTATAGATGAATTGTGTTTTTTATCCATTTTGACACCCTAGGCTTTTTTTAAAGCTTATTTATTTATAAATTTTTTTAAATATTTATTTTTGAGAAAGAGAGAGACAGAGCATGAGTGGGAGAAAGGGTCAGAGAGAGAGCGAGACACAGAGTCTGAAGCAGGCCCCAGGCTGTGAGCTATCAGCACAGAGCACAAACTGTGAGATAATGACCTGAGCCGAAGTCGGACTCCTAACTGACTGAGCCACCCAGGCACCCCCCTTTTTTCTTTTTAAGTGTATTTATTTTTGAGAGAGAGAGAGGGAGAGAGACAGAGCATGGGTAAGAGAGGGGCAGGGAGAGAGGAGACACCGACAACCCTATGTCTTTTGATTAGAGCACTTGGTCCATTTGTGTTCAAAGTAATTATTGAGAAATGTTATTTATTTTCATTTTATTAGTTGTTTTGTGGTTGTTCCTGAAGTTCTTCTCTAATTCTTTCTTGTCTTCCCTTTTTCATGGTTTTCTTCAGTGATATATTTGGATTTCTTTCTCTTTATTCTTTGCATATTTATCAGAGTTTTTTGATTTGTGTTTACCATTAGATACGTGTATAATCTCCTGCATATATCTGTCTATATTACGTTGATGGTTGTTTAAGTTTGAATCCATTCTTTACTCCTCTCCCCCTCCACATTTTAGTTTTGGTGTCTTATTTTACATCCTGCTTTTGTGTTTCATACCTTCATACAGTCACTTTTGGTCTTTCCTTTTTGCTAAAAGTTCCCTTTAATATTTCTTACAGGGCTGGTTTAATGGTCATGCTTTCCTTTTGCTTGTGTTTGTCTCTCCTTCTTATCTGAATGATAGCCTTCCTGGATAGAATATTCTTGGCTGCAGATTTTTCCCATTCAGCACTTTAAATCAATCATGCTACTCCCTTCTGGCTTAGAATGTTTCTGCCGAAAAATCTAATAGCCTTATGGGGTTTCGCTTGCGTGTGACTGTCTTCTTTTGTGTTGTGGCTTTTACAATTTTATATCTATCACTATATTTTGCCATTTAATTGTAATATGTGTTTGTGTCAGTCTGCTCTTACTGATTTTGTCAGAGGTTCTCTGTGACTCCTGGATCTGAATATGTTTCCTACCCCAGATTAGGGAAGTTATCAGCTACTATCTCTTCAGATAAATTTTCTGCCTCCTTTTCTCTCTTATTCTTCTTCTGGGACTCCTATAACGCAAATGTCATTACATTTGATGTGGTCACTGAGTTCCCTAAGTCTATTCTCGTTTTAAATATTTTTTTTTCTCTCTTTTTTTCAGCCTGATTACTTTACATTACTCTCTCTTCTAGGTCATTAGTTCATTCTCTTGTTTCTTTCAGCCTTCTCGTCATTCCAACCAGTGTGTTTCTCATTTTGCTTATTGAGCCCTTATCTCTGCTGCATTATTCCTTATCCCTGTGTAAAGGGTCTCATCGATGTCGTCCACTCTTTTCTCAAGCCCAGTGAGTATCTTTATGATCATTACTTTAAATTCTCTATCAGGCATATTAATTATATCTGTTTCACTTAGGTCTTTGGCCATGGCTTTTTTTCTGTTCTTTCATTTGGACAAATTCCTCTGTCTTCCCATGTCACCTGGTCTCTGCCTGTTTCTCTGTGTTAGGAAAGTCAGTGCGTCTACTGTTCTTGAGGGTAATGGCCTTATGAAAAGATATCCTTTAGTGCCTTTGAAGTGCAGTATCTCTTATTCCCCAGGTCCTTGTGCTTCAGGGAATGTTTCCAACGTGTATTGCGTGTGCTTGGCTTTTGTGTTCTGGCTGCTTTATCCTTCAGGCCACTCATCTGCAGAGGCCTGTTGTAGCAGTGTTTGGTCCTTGATCTGAATGTGGCATTTTAACTACGTGTGCTCTGTCTACTTGTGAAATGACACCTGTCACTGGCACCACTGGGAGCAAGGCCCCGCAAAACTTCCTGGTCAGGAGATGCAGTGTGCGTGGAGATTTGGACTGGTTTTCTCAGGAAGGGAACACACTGTGCTGGGACTGAGGTGAGTGTGACTGAGAAGGTCAGTTTCACCAGAGAGTGGGGTGCAGAGCTTGGTGTAAACAAGTTAGGTAGCAAGTGTCAGTGCTGCACTGGTTCCCACAGGTGTCCCCGAGGGGAGTGGGAGGGAAATGGCACTTGCTAGTTCTTTGTAACTGGAGGGGTCTTTCTGTGAATGCTTCTTCTCTGGGACATGATCTGAGATGAGCAAATAACCTCCCCACTGTGTGCTCCAGTTGCTCTTTAGATCACTGTTTCCACACTTATATGCCTGTAAGATGTTTGCTCTGCCTTTCCCCCAAGAGTAACCCTAATGCCTCAGCTAAGCCCTCTGATCTTTAGAACATCAAGGTTTAAGCCCTGCTGGTTGTAAGAACAGGAAATTCAGCCCCACTCAATTTCTAAGCCAGTTGCTACGGGGATTCATTTCCCCGGTGAACTCCCCTGTGTGCTAACCTGTCTCTTGCTCTTCTCTAGGATGGTCGCTCCCTTCCCACTACGGTGGCCGTGATTCATTTCTCTCCCAAACCATGTCTCTGCATTTCCTACCTTCTTTGATGTGGCCTCTTCCTTACTGTTAGTTGTGGAGGTTGTTCTTCCAGTCTTCAGGTCAATTTCTGTGGTACTTGGAATGATATGATAGTTATCTATCTGTATTTGTGGGACAAGGTGAGCCTAAGGAGCTCGTACTCCTCCACCATCTTCCCCTCTCTCTTTTAAGACTATATTTTAGAGAAGTTTTACATTACAACGAAACTTGAAAGTATAGAGGTTTTCCGTATGCTCCCTGTACCTGCATAGCCTCCCCATTATCAATATCACTTACAAGTATAGTACATTTATTATCAAAGATGAGCCTACACTGACACATCATACTCACCAGAAGTCCATAGTTTGTCTTAGGGTTCACTCTTGGAGTTATACTTTCTGTGGATTTGGACAAATATACAATGATAATATCATACAGAGTAGTTTCAATGTTCTACAATCGTCTGTACTCTGCCTATTCATCTCTCCCCTCCCCTACAACAACCATTGGTATTTTTATTGTCTCTATAATTTTGCCTTTTCTAAAATGCCTTTTCTAGACTCTAGTTAGAGTCACATAGTGTTGTAGCCTTTTTTAATTTCCTTCTTTCACTTCCTAATATTCCCTTAAAGTTTCCTCATGTCTTTTCATGGCTTGATAGCACATTTCTTTTCACTGCTGAATAATGTTCCATCATCTGGGAGTGTTTACCCATTCAGCTCCTGAAGGGCGTATTGTTTGATTACAAATTTTAACAGTTATGGATCAATCTGCTATAAATATCCATGTACAGGTCTTTGTGAGGACATAGGTTTTCAACTTCTTTTGGTAAGTGCCAAGGATTGCAATTACTGGATCTTGCGGTAAGAGTATGTTTAATTTTGTTAGAGCCTGCCAAACTGCCTTCTAAAGTGGCTGCATCTTTTCGTATCCCCACCAGCAATGTGTGATATTTCCTCTTGCTTCACATCCTCACCACTGTTTGGCATTGTCAGTGTTTCAGAGTTTGGCAGCCCTAACAGGTGTATCTCACTGTTGTTTTATTTGCATTTCCCTAATGACGTACGATGTAGAGCATTTTATATGTTTATTTGGCATCTGTATATCTTCTTCGGTGAGGTATCTCTTAAGGTTTTTGGCCTATATTTTAAATAGGGTGGCTTTTTTTCTCATTGTTGAGTTTTAACCGCTCTTTGAATATTTTGGGTAATAGTCCCTTATCAGATGTGTTGTGCAATCGTTTCCTTCCAGTTTGTGTCTTGTGTTCTCGTTCTCTTGATGTCATTACAGAACAGTTTTTAATTTTAAGGCAGTTCATTCAGATTATCAATTCTTTGTTCCATCGGTAATGTCTTCAGTGTTTCCTGAAAAAGGCATCACTCTACCCAAAGTCACAAAGTCATCTGAGTTTTCTCCCTTGTGATCTTGTAGGTGTTTTATAGTTAGGTGTTTCACATTTGGTCTATGATATATTTTGAATTCATTTTTATGAAGTATGTAAGGTCTGTGTCCAAATTCATTGTTTTTGCATATAAATGTTCAGTGCTAACACCTTTTGTTGAGAGGACTGTCTTTGATCCATTGTGTTGTTTTTGCTCCTTTGTCCAAGATCAGTTGACTCTATTTATGGTGGCCTATTTCTGAGCTCTCTAATCTTTTTTCGTTAATATATCTGATTATTCTTTTGCCTGTACCATGCTATCTTGATTACTGTAGCTTTATGGTAAGTCTAAGGCCTTAATTTTCTGCTATAAAAATAAGAAACAGTATAAGTACGTTCATGTGATTTTTATTATTGTAGACGAAATTCAGAAGAGTTTTTGAAAAGGGATAAGATATTTTATTACATACAATATTTAAAAAATTGTTTTATTTGAAGACAATGTAGGATCACCTAAGATCTTTCTAACATGTCCTGGATAACTTTTTCAGAATTTGCTCAAAGTATTTAACCCAGGGGGGGCGGAGAGTGTTACATTCAGTGGTCCAGGTCACATATAATTACTCCTGGAGGCATGCTAGAAGTTTGTGATTTATCGTTCCATAGATACAAAATGTAAATATGAAATAGTACTCCATCCATCTGTTACTCCTCTAGAAATGATGAAAAGACAATTAGAAGCTCTAGTCTGAGGGCCGGTGTTTGAAATCATGGCAGAGCAACTGGCATTCCATTGGAAGACTCCAAAATCTGAATTTAAAAAGATAATTCTCAAGGTGATTTACTTTTTATTCTGAAAAATATGATCAAGTTTCCTTCCTACATGGTATAGGTTCTCAGCCCAGATACGTTTGACACTTAGGAGTCACTGTATTGTTAAGGTGATTTCTCCTTCTTCTGCTTCCGGTAAGGAGGTTCTCCTTTGTTTCATCTCTGCCCAATGTTCCTGGAGCTGGAGACTTTCTAACGTGGTTTCCGCAGAACATATTTTCTGAAGTGGGAGAAAAGATATTACCTAGAGAAATGCAATGAAGAACATGGCTTATCATAAATAATCCTTATAACAATTTTCTTTTCAGTTCTGCCATATGAACTATCTTGCTTCGTACCATCTTCCTCTTCTGTAATCAGTTGGCATTCAGCTTTCTCTGTTCCTTTCCTTGTTATTCTTCATTTAATCTCAAAAACCGTTGAAATGTCATCTACTGTAGTTGTGTTCAAAATTCCACGTTTAATCTAAAATTATAAGTAAAATACATATTGCCTTTGTACAGTCCCTTATTTTTGTGTGAATATTACCAGTATCATTTCAGATTAGTTTATCAAAACTGCCTAGTGAAATTAGTTTACCAGTTATTTATTTCATTAAATTGTGTTACATTAAAATAGTTCAGAATCCTAAATAAGACGATGTGTATTTAGCAAATGAATTTTGTGAAAAGTTTCCTGTAATCTGACTTTCGTAAAGATACTAAGCAAATTTTTACTTTTCCAGTTTACCTATTCTTTTAGGTTTCTCATTTATAAAAATAATATTATTGTGTGTAAACCAGTGCCACAAATTAATTAAATTCTTTCACTATGTGTTTCTCTTTTATGTATCAAGAACTCTACATTTCCCCAATTTATCTATGAAATTTCTGACTATCTTTAAGATAAATCTAAAACACAATTCTCTCCTTTTCTTTATGTGTTTTCTTGCTTTAAAGCGCCAAGACAAGTCTTCACTTCATTAAGTATTTTCAAATACCACTATCAATGCCCTATTTTGTATCCTCATTGTCTATTTTCTGAATTATAATAGATTTCTAGATGGTTTTCTGCCACTAATCTCTCCCTTTAAGTCATTCTCTGTATTTGCATAAGAATTATTTTCTCCAAAATTTTCTTAAGTAATTTCTTTTCTGAAAAACTTCACTGTTTGTTCATAACCTCAGATAAAACCAAGCAGTATAATAGAGATGCTTTTCCAGTCTTGCTGTCACCTGCCCCTCTGACCTCTTTTGCTCTTCTGGCTTCCATTTCTGTTTCTACAATAGGACCTACATTATGAAATATGCATGTTTAACATCAAAATAGGTAAGCTCTCATTAATAGAAGATTTAATTTTTCTTCTGGCAGTACAAAACAAATATTGAACCAATATTTAAATTAGGGGAACACCGGATCATCATTCTTCTGGTGGACTCAATAGGATTAGTTAATCAAATAAATAATGCTGACAAAGAAAAGAAAAAGTTAAACATGACTTTGATATTTGAGCCTGGGTGATTGGGAAGATAGTGTTGCTGGTAGCAAAATTCAGGGAATATGCTAGAATGTAAGTTTAGAGAAAGCTAGTGAGTTCAGTTTGGAAATATACACACACACACACACATATGTCTATATATATAATTTTTAAAACATATTTATAGTTTATTTTTTAAGAGAGGAGAGAGAGAGAGTGCATGCGAGTGGGGGAGGGGCAAAAACAGAGGAAGAGAGACTCCAAAACAGGCTCTGCATTGTCTGCACAGAGCCTGATGCGGAGCTCGAACCCACAAACCCTGAGATCATGACTTGAGCCAAAATCAAGAATCAGACGCTTAACTGACTGAACCACCCAGGGCCCTCCAGTTTGGAAGTACATTGATGTACTTAGGATACTCCAGTGGACAGAACAAAGCACAGTTGGAAATGTTCCCATGAAGATTTGCAGAGGGGTTATATTTAGACATGTGCACTGAGAGAAATTTACATTAGGGAAGATATCGCAAAACTGTTTAATTCACTGAATGTTATATTCATTTACATCTTTATTTTATACAAAGGAAAATCTCCTACTGTGGCATATTTATGCAAATCATAAATTTTAGAACAATCATGGAATTCCTTAGAACATTTCATTTGTTGCATATCTGTATGCTTTTTCTTAAACCAACTTTTTGTGCTAAAATGATAATAAATACATCTATTTAAAAACAAAACAAAAGACTAACTTATTAATATATAATGTAGTAGATTCTTTCTGATATTCAAATCCCATTTGAATAGTGGTATGCAGTGTTGTGCTTCTTGGTTGTCATGGCAACTGCATCTCAAGTTTACAGCATCAAATCTTTATTTTCTATGCATTTTTAAAAGACAAGGATGTATAAAATAACAAGTTATATAATGGCTCCTTCATGTTTTATATTGATATAACAGATGGAAATGCACCTCTGGTGATATAAAATATACTTCAATTATAGAGAGAACACACTTTAATGGTGAAAATGTAGAATTGGGCTAAGAGGTTATTATTGATAAATATACCAACATTTAACAACAGAGGCTTGAAAAAAAATGTTAGCTACCAGAAAGTCATTTCCATCTTCTGCTCAATATTAGCTAAGTATGAAATAATTGGTTGAGATTTATGAAGATGCAGTAATTATGATTTCGTCTAGTTCTGTTTTAACTACAATAATGTTATATATTAAGTGAAAACTTAATAGTCTCTTATTTTCCAGCTTTCTCTTTGTCACACAGATGTCTAATAGACTATAAGTAGTCTCTACAGTTAGGGTTCTCTACATAAAATAATAATCTCTGTAATAGATAAATAAAAATGGCTTATGCCAATATTTTATTTATTAGGTCAAAAATATGGTAATTTTCCAACTCCAATAAAGTGCCCTTATTTTTAACTTATAGAAAATCAAGTGTATTTTTGCATTTAAATGAAGACACAGACCTCTTTAATGGTAAATACAGGTGAAAGAATTGAAGTATGAGGAAATAATTAAAAATTTCAAAAAATTAGCCAAAGGGTCTGTTTGTTATATAGATAGAAATTACCTTCTTACTTGGAGCATCCATATAGAAGTTGAATTAATATATAATGGAGATAATTTCCAAGATAATTCTTTGTTTAATGCACTCATGTGGATGTTGCCCCTGGTGAACTTTAATACCCTCCTTTAACCTGAAAGCTTCAATAATTTCATGCAATTATTTGCCTTGATACAGAGTTGTGAAAAGAAAATCACAGCACAAAACTTGATGTATTATAAAAACCAACAGTGGCTAAAATAATATTTTTATTTTTAAGGATTATTTTATTCAGAAAACACAAATAATTCATAGGTAAGCAATTAGAATATTAAAATTTATGCCTCAAAATTTACCTTCTCCAAAATAAATTTCTATGAATATTTAAAGCAATGCTGGGCAAAAAGTGGCAGCATTGATTTCCCTCTCGGGAAGGAAATAGGTAATGCGTACAGGAAGTGACAATGTGCTGCCTTATGTTGATGGAGATAGCTCTCTCTTCTATTTGTGACTGCATGCAGCTAGGGAATGAACCATCTGGGCTGAAATGATTGGTTTTGTTGCCCTTCTGATTTTGCTGAACTCACTATTTAAAAAAAATCTGAATCAATAAGCTATTCAGACAATTGTGCAGATAGGACTTTTTATTCTTAAGTTGATTTGGCATGTGGTGGAGTTTAGCATGAATCTCATCAGAGGAGAGGCCCGTTTCCAAGCAGGGAGCTTCAGGCTAAGATTTCTGTTGCAAGTAAGTCCAGAAACCCACGTATTAAAATATGACTCTGCCTTAATAAGGGAAAAAGTCATGTTGCTGGCGCCCCCAAAAGTCAAGACTTTTAAAATAAAATTTGCTTAAATTGTCCGAGTACTATAGTCCATCCTATTTTTAAACTCTGGGCCTCAAAACTTTCTAATTTCTGGGATTTTTTTAAGTTTATTTATTTATTTTGAGAAAGAGGGAGCACGTGCAGGGGAGAGGCAGAGAGAGAGAGAGGAGAGAGGAAGAGAAACCAAGAAGGCTCCTCATGGTTAGTGCAGAGCCCTACACAGGGCTCCACCTCATGAACCATGAGATCATGACCTGAGCTGAAATCATGAGTCGTATGCTTAATAGACTGAGCCACCCAGGGGCCCCTGTAATTTCTGTTTTTCTTTTTAACAAATATTTTGTCTTGAAGCCACTGATGCTTTAATTATTATTCTCTTATATATTGGATAAAGCAGGAAGTTCGAGTCCAACTATTCAAATGTGATTCCACCACTTTGTAGTTGTGTGATCTTATACAATGAGAAGCTATACTAAGCTACTTTTATCTGAAATATCAGAATAATTGTTGTAACTCAAAAAGCTGTCGTGAGGGGAAAAAAATAGTAAACCATCTGCCACCTGGCGTGAAACGGGCATCTGATAATTAGTAATTCCCTCCCTTTTCCCACTCTCAATTCTGGTCTTTTCAAATGGTCATTTACCTTGAACTCTGTCTGTCATTAATGTACAGGTTCCACTGGACAATAAGAAACAAATCAGTCTAAAGGATACTTTGAATAGAGAAGTAAAATTTCTTGGAGCAAGCATTCAATTAGGTTATAAATATCACAAAGAAACACATGTAATGATAGTTTTTGGAACATCTGCACAAACAAAATAACCATCTAAGTAAACAGAAGAGTAGGAAATGGTGATTTTTTTTTTCGGCAGATATTTGGCTCCAACAGCCACTCTGATTTATGTAATTTTATCATTATGCTGCAACTGCTTTCATTCTGAATTATTCATTCAACATAAGCTAGCAATAAAGGCAATGTCTTTCTTCAGCTAAAAATTCTCTGACATTAAGAAGGCTGTTTAAATGAACCATGGAGCTTTCCTTCCCCCCCCCTCCATTTTGTGGTCTAAAGAGATGTTGCTCTTGGACAAACCACATTCGGGGGGGAAATTATCACAGCTTTAAGAAAAGCTACACATACACTAATAGAATAGAATTGTCTTTGAGCCATGTCCTTGAATGGCCACTAATTTCTTTTCTTGGCTTCTTGCTTGTCTGGAGAGAGTTTCATTGAAAGGCCTATAATGAAAATAACAGCACAAATATTGGCTTCTGCTGCTAAAGATACTCCAGATGGTTACATGTTTTTGAAAACGCATGTGCTCCTATGATTAGTTTTCTCAGCTTACACTTTCAAATATGAAATCAAGAAATAATGAATCATTAGTGTAATATTTTTCATCTTTATCAATAGAGCTCATATTAATACACGTAGCACACTGAAACTCAACCAATTGTTTTTTGATTATATATGTTATACCCAAATGTTTACAGAATATGCAATACATATTCTTTGCACAAGGCAGCCCTTGGCTGTACCACATTGAAATTATGTGAGTTCTATTATTTAGTACTACTCTTTTACATTACTAAACATTTAAATATACTCTTTAAACTGGAATTTTTTTGTCTGTGTGAAAGATATAGCAATTTTCTATTAGTATTCTGTATTTTGATCTTTCATCTATATTGTAAAGGTGGTCCTATCAATTTCATTTTTATTAACAGTAACTGACACAGGATTTGGAACAAAGACATGCTTACCCATTGAATCAATTAACTGTATGAGTCTCTGAGACATAAATCAAGTATGTGCAAAATGATGTAATGTGTTAAATAAATTAACTACTACTTGAGACAACACATACCAAGCTTCATGCTGAGTACCTAATACAATATAAGCACTCAAGTAAAAGCTCATGATTACTATCGTTTATATAAAGTTTCTAATTATCCAAACAAAACATATGCTACAATAACAAACATATTTATTTATTATCTACTATGTTCTATGCATTAGGTTATATGCTTTATATTTAATCATAATCTCATCACATGCTGCAAAAAGAAGAGTTATCTCTAGTTTTCGGGTAAGGTAGCTCAGAGAGTGTAAGTAATTTGAGCAGGACACAGAGAATCAGAATTCAAATCTGATTTCACCTAACATCCACTGATATCTACTGACCAACCAATCTCTATTGACCAATTGAGTTACTATTAGCAAAGTTTCAGTTTAACATACACATTGAATGAAATTTCTTTCTAAGATTTGAATGAATACATTTAATTCATTTATAAAATTTCAAATGTTAATGGTATAAAACATCCATTTATTTTATCCACAGATTCTGTGGGTCAAGAGTTCAGTCAAGGCACACTCCAAGGGACTGGACACTGAAATGTTTCAATCAGACTATAAGAAGGCTGAGGTGAAGACTAGAATTAGCTGAAGGCTGGCTCACTCACTTTTCTGGCAATTGATGTTTGCTGTTGTCCAAGGTCCACCTGGGGCCTCTCCAGTAGCCTGAACTTTCTTACAGTAAGTGGTTGAGTTCCCAGAGTAAAAAAGAGAGAGGGTCAAACAGATGTCATGTCCTTTTACTGACCTGGTTACAGAGCAGGGGCACCTGGGAGGCTCAGTCGGTTAAACATCTGACTTCGGCTCAGGTCAGGATCTCACAGTTTGTGAGTTCGAGCCCCGCATTGGGCTCTGTGCTGACAGCCTGAAGCCCAGAGCCTGCTTCGAATTCTGTGTCTTCCTCTCTCTTCCCCTCCCTTGCTCACACTCTGTGTCTCTCTCAAAAATAAGTAACCATTAAAATTTTTTAAAAAAAAGTTACAGAGCATCATTTCCTCCATAGTCTATTGGTTGGAGCAGTCACAAGCACACTTAGGTTCAAAGGAAGAGGAAATAAACCGCGCCTCTTGAAAGAAAGTGGCAATGTTCTGAAATAACGTTTGGAACCAGAAATAATCCTGTAGCAAATTTTGGAAAAATACCGTCTGCCACTCTTTTATAAGTAGCCATTATTTTAACCAAAGGAATGAGATATGAGTATAAACACTAAGTGAAAATGCAATGGCCTAGTATGTTGAAAATTTATGAAGTTTTCCTGAATAAAATATATGTTTAAAGCTTTGCCTTGTACAATATAGTAGATCAGTGCTGTCTAGTAGAATTTATATTACACATATCTAATGAATACACATCTAATAGAAATGTATATCTAATGAAAAATGCTGTTTAGTTGTGTACAGTAAAAGTAAAGGGTAAGCCTTAGCTTTTTTTCATAAACTGAGCTTTCCCCAAATGATTTTTGTAGGAAGTTATACGTGGCAATAATTAAATTATTATGATTTATGGAGATCACTAAAAACTTTAAAAAGCATGATCCAAATTGGGCTACCGTTTTGCTCTTTTTCCAAATTGATAGAATGGAATACAGAAAACTAATAAATTTAATCTTTAAACAGCAGAAAAATCCACATAGGAAAATCCAAGTTGAATTTCTGTTTCAATCTTAATTCAAGTAACTCTTCTGATCTAGAGCCTGCCATTCCTTTGGAAAGACGTCATTATCTGTCTGTAATTTACTACCACAAATCCATAAAAGTGATCCCATCCGTGGATTTAGTAGGTGCAGATTTAAAGACAAATAATGTGGTTAATCTAACTATTGACTCAAATGATTAGTTTAAGTTACTATATCTGTTCATATAAGTAACAGAGACCAAATAAGAGTAGGTCATCAAGAAAGGGGTTATCATCTCTTTGACAAGCATACTGAAGCAGAGGGTTTCCTGGGCTGGATAAAAGAAATCTAGGTGTTACAGACTATAGCTCAACTTCTCTGCTCTTCCTTTGTCCTCTCCTAATGGTCTCAAGAGGGTTGTGGTCATTGCAGATGTTATTTGTGGAATGAAAATATCCAGAATCTACAAGGAGACATGTTTTTGTTTTGCACACCTTTTTGAGAGTGATGACATTTTTTTCTATAAGCCCCCCAAATGTTTTCTACAGTGCTTTTTTTAAGGTTGCATTGCATGCCTGTACTTAAACAGTCAGAGAAAAGGAAGTTAAATGATCATGTGTGGCTTAGTCTAATCAACCTTTGTTTGCCCAGGGCTAGGAAGGGATCATGGTTAACATGACCACTCAAAATGTGAACAAAATACAGGTCCTGAAACCATTGAGGAAACAGAAGGAAAGTTATCACATAGACGAGACAGTCCTCTGAAATTATAATGGTCATACAGTCATTTGGGGATCTTTGAAGATGTAAATTCTGATTCGAATACACTCCCAGGTGATGTTGATCATGCTAATTTGTGGATAACACTTTAAATAAAAAGGATACAAATTGCAAACTATATCACCTATTAATCATATAGTATTTCCCTTTTTTCTTTTATTAGTGATGTTTTCAAGTGATGCAGAATGTTGATGCTGATATAGAAAAGTAAGAATCAAACATAATATGCTAAGTCCTTGTTAAAATAGACCCACAAATCAGACAAAATGGATATATTTCAATATGTGTAATATCATCTCATAATTAAATAGCACTTGTGTTTTGTTATCCACACAGGTATATAAACTTACCCTTTACCAGCAAGCAATGGAATGGAATGTATAAGCAATAGCATAACATACGAATGAAAAATATTTATGAACTTTTCACTCATAGAAGATTTTTCTATTGTGTGTATCAAGTATAAGCCAAGACATAGTCAGAAGTGTTTTACACTTAACTTATCATGAGCTTTATAGGAATTCTATTATCTTTCGAACTATGTCTTTCAATCACTAAAATATATTGACTCCTTATGTTACCAACTTTTTAAACATTTATGTATTTATTTATTTTAAGGTTTATTCATTTTTCGGAGACAGAGAGAGACAAAGCGTGAATGGGGGAGGGGCAGAGAGAGAGGGAGACACAGAATCTGAAATAGGCTCCAGGCTCTGAGCTGTCAGCACAGAGCGCGATGCGGGGCTTAAACTCACAAACCGCGAGTTCATGACCCGAGCTGAAGTCAGAGACTTAACCGACTGAGCCACCCAGGTGCCCCTTATGTTACCAACTTTAAAAACTGACTCCTGTCCCCAGAATAGGTTTGTTAAGGGATTTTTCACTTTTAAATTGCCTAATAATTGTTAATTATGACCAAAATGTGTATAAGTCATGAATCAAAAAGCCATGGTTACTTTCCAGAAATGTAACACATGTCTTGACTAAATTCTTATCAGAAACCTGGCATCAACTTCATTAACCTCTAAATATATTACCCATCATATGCCAGAAGGTAATTTCTTCAAAGAAAAATAATTTTAGGATTATATATTTGGCCACTGGTACATTTTCATAACCAAAAGACTTACAGTGGCTTATTCTTTTAAATTTTTTTAATGCTTATATATTTTCAAGGGAGAGAGAACGCACAAGTGGGAGAGGGGCAGAAAGAGAGGGAGACACAGAATCTGAAGCAGGCTCTAGGCTCTGAGCTGTCAGCACAGAACCCCATGTGAGACTTGAACTCAGAAACCATGAGATCATGACCTGAGCTGCAGTCAGCCGCTTAAACGACTGAGCCACCCAGGCACTGGGTGGCTTATTTTTTTAAAGTCTGTAAGTATTTCTCAAAGTCCTAGTGCTTGGAAACACGGTATGTTCAGGGGCATTTTCTTACAAATGTGCTTCTTCTTCTTTTGCTGGCTCTGCCTCTGTATGGTAGCGTTGGTCCTCACCATTTAGTACAATCCCTCTGTTGGAATTGCTGGCTATTGTAATTAATCTTGTCCACTTGTATTTTTACTCCACACCTAGTGGAAGTGCTGATGTTCAAAAGGCAACCCAAGCAAATTCATTCCTCACAGGCAGCTTCCTGATTGTGTATAGTATTTCTCAATTTGTTGCTTAAAGGAAGTGTTCCAGGGGTGCCTGGGCGGCTCAGTCGGTTAAGCATCCAACTCTTGATTTTGGCTCACGTCATGATCTCAGAATCCGTGGGATCAAGCCCCACGTTGGGCTCTGTGCTGACAGTGTGTAGCTTGCTTAGGATTCTTTCTCTGCCTCTCCCTCTGCCCTTCCCCTGCTTGTTGGTACACTTTTTCAAAAAAAAAAAAAAAAAGAAAGAAAGAAAAGAAAAGAAAAGAAAAGAAGGAAGGGAAAGAAAAAAGAAAGAAATACAAAGAAAAAAGAAAGGAAGAAAAGAAAGAGTTCCAGGTTTATAAAATAAAGGAAAAGTGGGCAACTGGGTAAGTCATGTGTTTTGTCCCATGCTGTATCCATAGTATTCAGAACATCCATAACAGTGCCTGGCACCTAGTAGGTGTTCAGTTGGTGGTCAGCTGAATAAATATCTCTGTTTATATAATACAATATTCCTTCATTTATTCAATCAGGATTTTAAAACAATTTCAGGGGCGCCTGGGTGGCTCAGTCGGTTAAGCATCCAACTTCAGCTCAGGTCATGATCTCGCGGTCCGTGAGTTCCAGCCCCGCGTCGGACTCTGTGCTGACAGCTCAGAGCCTGGAGCCTGTTTCAGATTCTGTGTCTCCCTCTCTCTCTGACCCTCCCCTGCTCATGCTCTGTCTCTCTCTGTCTCAAAAATAAATAAACGTTAAAAAAAAATTAAAAAAATAAATAAAAAATAAAACAATTTCATCTTCTTGGTAAAAATCCCACTAGATACAGTGATGAAATTTCAACAATTGACACATCCGCATGAGGGATATTTTTCCTACAGTACAGCATCTTCTTTGAGTAGCTTCATGGAGTATTTTTTGAATAACTTTGTAATACTTTAGATGCAAAGAATGTAATTTTCCTGCTGCCTCAATAATTGAGTGTAGATGCAAAGGCCTTCAAATGTATACTTAGAAAAATATTTGTGCTGATTAATGAAGAACTTTGGAATAAGTTTTGCAAATACAGCTTTGAGAATTTTTAGCATCCTCCATTTCAATTGTATTCTGCACAGTTAAACACTGGTTCATGCAGCACAGGCAGTTCCCATTTTTCTACTGTTTATTCTGCAGGCAGCATAAAACAGAATAATGCTTTTTCATTATCATGATGTATGCAACCAAGGTGCCAAATTCCTAAATGAAGACTCAGCACCGAAATCATTGATCTTCTTAACAATGCCATATTTTATAATAAATCTCTAATACTAAATAATGATTTTAAAAGGAAAAATGAAGTGCTATATCCCATAATTAAATGTAAATATATTGACCAACATTATTGTGTGCCTCATACAATAATCTAACATTTTCTCCTTTCATACTGTTCACAGTTTAATGAAGTCCTACCTATTGAATTACTAAATACCATTAGAACAAAGAGACACCATGAGAAAACAATAGCCATCTCAGTTGAATTCACAATTGCTGGGTATTAAGTTTCCTCATTTGTGAATGACAATATTGGATTAATGTGACTGAATTTGCTAGCTATTGACCAAAATTTATGGTCCTCTTTCCAGAACGCAGAATTTTCATTGAAAGGCAGCTAGCTTTACACATGCATGTGTAGTCATGTGAAATGTGAACAGAAATAATAAGTACCCCTTTCTGACAAGAGCATTTAAGGAGTAGATGAGGCTTTTCCACAGTTGCTACTGTCTGGTTGCAGAGGACTCTGAGGCCTGTAGGACTGGGAGGTCACCAGATGTTAGGGACCTGAGTCTTTGAGTCACTCTAGGGGGAAGTAAGCGAACCATCCACTAACCAGGAAGATTGGGCTGCACTGGACTAGGTTAATAAGTGAAAAATAACACTGTTGGTGAGGCCACTGATATTGGAGTTTGCTTGTTCCAGCCTCAAGGATTACACCAATGAAATGATTAATCACTGTATTCTACTTTATATAACTCAAACTATTAAATGAATAATTGAATATGTAAAACAAAAATAAAACCTCACCCAGTATAACACATACATAGTTAAGAGGCATCAATAACATAGCATTTGGTTTTCAAACCGTGGATAATTAGCACATAATGATAAAATACCCTATAAACATTCATTTCAACGTTACAAGGATTTTGTGAATTACTTATTATTATTCTCCAATGTACAAATGTACTAACTGAAGCTCAAGAAAGGTGATTATCCCACACTTGTAGACTTAGTAAGCATTGGAATTTGGAATTAAACAGAAATCTTTTTACCACAAAAACAGATCTAGTTCCATTATTATTTGCTCCCTTCTAAAATAGCTCTTCAAGCAATTGTCTCATTTTGCCTCTCTCTTTTACCACCACTACTTAATGGTAGTCTACCTAAGATGCCTCCACTTTCTGGTCAAACATTCAATTCCACAGATCCTTGCAGTCAAACTATAACTCATTATTTGGCTAACACCAGTCAACTCAACTTTCATTTTATATAGATTTAAGAAGAATGTAAGTCAAGAACAATCTCAGAGAGAGATGTTTAAAATCACAAAGGGTAATCATATGTCTTATGCTACTATTAAAGTTAAAACAGGAATTAATGATGTATATACTTATGTACACAGAATATATTTGGAAAGCTATATAAGAACCTTGTGACTGGATTCTTTGACTTATAATATAAGGGGAAAAGTCTTACATTTCTCAGTAGGCTTTTTGTTACTTTTAATTTTTTTAAAATTTAATTCAGGAAATAAGATAAAGGCACATTTTTCGCAGAAATATATCCACATTTGTTTTTTAGTTTGCACTATAATAGATATCCATGACCAAATTTCTTTCTAGACAATATCTTCTGCTCATGTTCATGCTGATTCTTCAACCTGGAATGCTTTTTCTCTGCCAAAATCTAATTCTTCTTTCAAGGTCATTTGAAGTCTTGTCTAAATTTTTTTCCCAATTTCCCCCACAGGAACAGAAAAATAAAATCATACTCTAATGTGTAGTTCTTTCCTTGCATATCTCTTTTGATACTGAGCTATTTTGTTATAAGATTTGGATACATGAATTATCAGATCGTGAACCCCTTGAAATTAAGAATTATCTTATATTCATCTTTGTTCCACAAAGTCTGGTTCTATCTGGGATAGAGTAACACAATCAATTATTGACCTTTGGTTGAGTCATTCCTTGGTGACATGTGAAATGATATCTTCCAATTTACGCAACTACATTCAGATCTCAAAGGCTTCCATACACTTACTTTTCCCTCTCAAATTAAAAAGACACACAAATAAGAAAATTGGCATGCTTTCAACCCATAATAAAATCCCTAATACATGTCTTTTTCAGTGGGATTGGCAATGGCCTTACTACATACCAGCTACACACCAGTTCCTAGATTTATCTTAAGTCAATCTCTTTCAGCATTTAGTTTCATTAGCAGTGATGTGATAAAAGGAATCAGTTAGTAAGATGCACATTAAATATTTCTATCATTTCTGGGTATAGAAATTCTTTGGAAAATGAGAAAAATACATACAGTGTAAAAAATATTACCAGACTTATTTTTAATAGTAACCAATAGTAATATTGTGCTTGAACCATTTATAGAAGGTAAAATCTTTAAGGCAAGATAAAGAGGTAAAGTTCTATTTTATTAAGAATATTTATTAAGTGTAACATTTTTATAAACCTATCTGCTAATTCTGAAACCAGGAAAACACTACAAACAATAATATGCCGAGTACTGAGCAGATTAATGAATGAATATAAATAAAACACTTGAGCTTAAAGCCGTTATATAAATTTTATCATGATAGACTTCAAAGCAGGAAGAAAAAAAAAAACTTGTCCACAACTTGAGTGAATGATGTAAGAAATGGCTAAAGCAGATGACTTAGGTCATAGCTTAAAAATTTGCTAATGATAATGGATGAGAAACTATGGTTAAAACAACTTCCCAGACAAAACTACTGAGATGTGAAAAACACTGAGAGAACTACATACAACAGCGGCACCGGAGCCATAAATCTCCTGCATCCTCCCAGATGGCTGTGTTGTCCAGTATAAAATATGTATGAGAGATTTATATGCATTCCTTTTATGCAGTGTTTATGTAGCTTTAGCTGGGAACCTATGCCACATCATTAATCTTCAGGGAGGCCTTTCTGTTAATTATTCGCCAAAGCACTTCTGGAGAAGTCAGTGTGAGTATTCAGCTCATATTAAAGGTAAACAATATAGCATAGGTGTGTGTATGGCTTGACTACAATCACAGAGATGAGGTGAGGAAGACAAAGTCTGCACATTAAGTGTTGCCTTTTCACCATTCGCTCAAAATAATTGTGATTTTTACCTTTCACCCTAAAAGTCCATCAAAATGTAGTGTAAATCTAGTAATACTCTCTGGACTACTTGTGTGTCCACTGCCTTCAGTGTTTTTTCTCTTGTTTAATCCTTGAGATTAATGGAGGAAAAACTAAAGTGTAACCAGCATGGTAGAATCCTGAGGCATTATCTTGCATTGTGGATGGAGGAGGAAACACTTTAAAAGATTTTCCTGAGTTTAAAATATACCTTTTGGGGGCGCCTGGGTGGCGCAGTTGGTTAAGCGTCCGGCTTCAGCCAGGTCACGATCTCGCGGTCGGCGAGTTCGAGCCCCGCGTCAGGCTCTGGGCTGATGGCTCAGAGCCTGGAGCCTGTTTCCGATTCTGTGTCTCCCTCTCTCTCTGCCCCTCCCCCGTTCATGCTCTGTCTCTCTCTGTCCCAAAAATAAATAAACGTTGAAAAAAAAATTAAAAAAAAATAAAATAAAATATACCTTTTGAAAACGTTTCTGAAAAGTTCTCAATTTTTGGAGAATTCCTCTGGGTTTGGGCATATAAATTAAACCAATATGAATAACTCTACTAATCTTGCTAGATATGGTTTGGATAATTTGTAGGGTGATTTTTGTTTTGTGTTTTCTTTTTTCTTTTTTTTCCTCATCATGTTGAGGTGATATGATATGTATGCATCCTCATCATCTTGAGGTGATATGAGGTGATATGTTGAGGTTGAAATAAGTAGAAATGTGTGATATTAAATTCTGGCTGTTATATAGTAAACTTACTTCACAGTATATATAGTTAGCAGCTTTTAAAATTCCCTTTACCTTTTCTCTACTATGGTGTTTTCATCAGGCAAAAAAATAAGTTGAGAGTAGAATGGGTCTCAGGGGAATCTGTGGCAAGATCCATGGCATTGTTCTGGACCCAATGACTGTTGCTATTGTTCGTGTTGCTGACATGCACCTCCGTACGCACCCTGCCCTCCTAGAACCAGGGCTATAGCAATTCAGGTCAAAGGAAATTCAGTCCTAGAACCAGAGCTATAGCAATTCAGGTAAAAGGAAAAGTATCATCCTCCTCCTTTCCCTCTGTGCAGCAAGTCATTGGCTGGTGGTCTCAGTTCCTGAGACAGGCCAATAACCTGCCCACACCTATGACATTCCCGAAGAGACTTAGGCAAGGCCCAGAAGTGTTGACAAGTTCAGCCAGTTTGGGTATGTCATGAGTTTACATCACCCAAAATGTCATATAAAAATATATCCTCTAGGGCACTGGAGAGTATAGCATGCTCGCTAGTGACCAGAACACAATGGCCAAAATCTTTGCAAATGGTGTCATGAACTGCTTTGTGTTGTCAAGAGCAGAGGTGCATAATTTCAGCAGTGATATCTTTACTGAATATTACCTAAAGATTATTTTGTTTATGTTGCTGGGTGGGGGGTCAGCAGCTGCATTGGGAACTAAGTTGTTGGAAATTGATGGAGTAAATAAGGGGGTGAACTCTTGGAGGAGGATTGAAACTAGCCTATATAAAGATAGAAAAGAAGCTCCTCAAAGGCTTGCCTATTGAAATGTTTTGCATATTTGAGAACTCCAGAATTTAAGTTTCTCCGGAGTATGAGTTTGTTAAAAATGACATCATAAAGAGTAGCCATACTAGGCTGCATTGGCATGGGTAGCAGTGTCAACCTTAAAAGTAAAATAGCCAGTTATTTTACCACCAAAATGGGTCTATTCAAGAATAGCAGAATAGTTGCAATTCAGGACATCTAAAGTATGGAAAACCATAGGCAGGTCAGGAGATCAAAAAAGAGGAATGCTGCTTTATAGAGAAAAGGAGGAGATTGGAAGGAGCTGCTTTGAACAAAGTCCATTGGAGGAAAATGAGAGGTTAGGGTGGTGATAGTTTCTCATTGGCTCAGTTGCAGTGTTTTCTTATTGGTTGAGCCTATTGGGCAAGGAGAAATTTTATCCTCTTCCTGCTGAAGTAATAAAATAGGTTTCTTCCTTTTGGAGTTGGCAATTGACCAAGAGTGGTAGGATGGGAGAGCTCCTCCTTCTGGCCTCCTGTCCACATTTTATTAAAAAAAATTAATGTTTATTTTATTGAGAGAGAGAGAGAGACAGAGACAGAGAGAGAACAAGTGAGGAAGGGGCAGAGAGAGATGGAGACATACAATCCGAAGCAGGCTCCAGGCTGTGAGCTGTCGGCACAGGGCCTGATGTGGATCTCGAACTGCGAGATCATGACCTGAGCCGAAGTCCGAGGCTTAACCGACTGAACCACCCAGGTGCCCCATCCTGTCTGCATTTTAAATGAGTTTTATTCAGTCCTGGAACAGATAGGTTCTGTTATAGCTGGAAAAGATTAAGGTAATATTCAAAATAATAACTTATATAACACTTAGTACCTAGGATAAATGCTAGTGCTCGTGAATAGAGTCTGAATATCATCTCTGGGAAGCATGAACAATTTCCCCCCAAATAAGTATTTGTTGTTGTTGTTGTCTTTAATATACAATACCATTTTACAGCCTGTATAAAATGTTCCCCTTGCACAAAGAACATATTATAAATACCTGGCAAAGATCTATGATTTTAGGAGACATTTGTTTCCTTGATCTTGTGTTTCCTTATAAGAATATTTTGCTTTTTACATTTGGAAAATCTAATTCATAAAATAACAGTTAAGGGGAAAATAGTACAAATTTACAACCAAGTTTTTATTTTATTTTATTTTATTTTTATTGAGGTATAATTGACATACAACATTATATGAGTTTCACATGTACAAGATAATGACTTGATATTCGTCTATATTGTGAAATAATCATCACGATGAGTCTGGTTAACATCTGTCACCATACACACAGAATTTTTTTCTTATGGGAACTTTTCTGCTCTCTTAGCAACTTTCAAATATGCAATACAGTATTATTAACTATAGTCATCATGCTGTACATTACGTATCCAAGGCATATTATCTTACACCTGAAAGTTTGCACCTTTTGACCCCCTTAGTCATTTTACCCATCTCCACCTCCCCCCCAGGCAACCACCAATCTGTTCTCTACATCTATGCACTTGGGTTTGTTTTTGTTTTTGTTCAAGTTACACATATAAGTGAAAACATACAGTATTTGTTCTTTCACTGTTGGACTTTTTTCACTTAGCATAATTCCCTCAAGGTTTATCCAGGTTGTCATAATACAATCAACTGTTATATCTACTAGGAATCGGAGGGAGAAACAAGTAATTAGGGACCGCTTGGGAAATGAGTAAACATAAGACCTTGGGAAAGAAAAAAGGACACTAATAAGTTATAACAAAAATCTTGCTGCATAGCCTTATTCAGTATATTACACCTAGAAAAATAACAATAATATGCCATATAAATAATCATTCTTTGCTTTGATAAAAATATTTTTTATTGTGAATATGGCACTGTTTCAATGGGCATCTATTGAATATTGCAGTTCTTTATAGATACCAGTTACTAAGAGTTACAATATTTTATTATTTTTTGAAAATTAGAATTCAATAGGTGATATTTCCTTTCTTTGCTTAATTGCAAAGCTTGGTACAGTATCTCTGTAAGAAATTGGTTTTAGCAAGGGCTGTATAAATTTCATAAGAATATTATCAGTTTCACTTCGGATTTAGTTGCACACACCAGAAATTGCAATTAGTAGTTTAAGTTTACAAGTACTTATTGTCACATATTAGGTCTCTCATGAAATTGTTGGAAGGCCAGAATAGTAGACTACAGCCTGTGCTTCTAGAAATAGCTTTTAGGCGCCAGTGTCACTCTTCCCCTGTAAGGTGGTTAAAGCTTTCACAACCCCTGCAGGAAGGTGTGAAATCTCCTGACATGTGTTGAGAGCAAACCATGCCACTTCTACCACCATCCTTGCCAGCAAAGCAATGCTTCACATCCTGTTCTCATGCTTCACCGTGTTTCATAGCCAAATGCCCTACAAGAGTACCTGATTTGTGGAATCTGAATTATATCCAGGATCCTGGATGCATGTGAATCGGGGAAAAATAGTGACGAGCATTCCAGAATTTGCAATGCTGGAAGGCATATTTACTGGGAGTTGGAGTTGTCTTTGAAGGAAACATTCCCCAGGTTCTGCCCCAATTTACCCATTAGTGAGCTCCACAAACAGACTTCAGAGGCAGCAGAAATGGCAAGAATAACTAACATACTCCTACCTAACATAGTGCAACCATCTCTCCTACAAAAGATGCATTTATCATGTGGTGATGATCATTCTTCCTCTGGTTCAGGTACAATTTCAACCTGATGTCTTGTAGCTTATAAATTTAAATTTTATTGCCACCGCCATGGCATATTGAACAAAGGAAATAAGTGTGTCGTTATCATAGTCCTTTTTAAAAATTTTTAATGTTTACTTATTTTTGAGAGAGAGACAGAACATGAGTGGGGGAGGAGCAGACAGAGGGAGACACAGAATCCGAAGCAGCCTCCAGACTCTGATCTGTCAGCACAGAGCCTGACGTGGGGCTCAAACACACGAACTGTGAGGTCATGACCTGAGCTGAAGTCGAACGCTCAACCGACTGAGCCACCCAAGTTCCCCATCACAGTCTTTTTAAGTTGTGAAATCATGGGGCGCCTGGGTGGCTCAGTTGGTTAAGCGTCTGACTTCAGCCCGGGTCATGATCTCACGGTCCGTGAGTTCGAGCCCCGTGTCGGGCTCTGGGCTGATGGCTTAGAGCCTGGAGCCTGCTTCCGATTCTGTGTCCCCCTCTCTCTCTGCCCCTCCCCCGTTCATGCTCTGTCTCTCTCTGTCTCAAAAATAAATATATGTTAAAAAAAGTTGTGAAATCATAGTTTAGGAGTTTCCTTTGACACTATGTTCTATGACTAGTTTTGTGCTCCAAGTATGTGCCTTTTATATGAGTTCAGTGTGAGTGGTGCCTGAATAGGGCCCTGGGGCTTGTACATTGCAGAGGCTCTTCTAATCTTACCATGATTATTTATGTCTTCCTCCTTTCACTGACCATTACAGTTTCCTTTATTTTCATCTAAAAGGTCAACTCAGGTATCTGTGCTTGATAGGGTAAGTCAAAAACATTATCCCTGAAAAGGTTGGGCTTCAGTACTCCTGCCTGTATTAAGTTGATGTAGCTTTTCACCAACTTTAACCTTGGATATAAGATCCCAAAAGATACCCTAAAGAATTCTCTAGAATTCACACATGTCTTTCCCCCCATTATGTAGCAGAAACGCTAACTCCTCTTGATAGTAAGGATCGATCACCCAAGCCAGTAGAGCAAACTCTTCTCTGACCCTTGGCTCAGAGACTCAAAGGGCCCAAATGACTAGATGGCACTCTTAACTTGCAGCTAAATGGAACAACTATTGTATACCTGGACAGAAACACCACTCCCTTAGACTAGCTCTCTAAACTAAAAGACTTTTAATTAAAAACAAGGGAAAAATGAATGTGAAGGGTCTTTGAGTATAGGTTGGGAGAACTATTTTGTCTACCTCTTGGTTCCCAGACCTATGTATTCCAACTAAAGGTTAATTGATCTCATGTATTGTTCTCAACTCAGAGAAATATGTGCATCCTTTAAGAAAGGTTTCAGACCCTATTAGATCTTATTATCTAACTGGTGCTATGACCAATGCTTCACTAATAAATAGTCTTGAAAGCAGTAAGTAGCCACGTGGTAAAAATAAAATAGTATACATTACTCACCAAATCTGTTGAGATAAATTTCAAATGGGTCAGGGTTTTAAAAACAAATATATAAGTATTAAAATAATAATAACAAAGTGAAAGTTTTTACAACTTTTATTAAGAGTAGGGAGAATTTTTCTACCCATAATTTTATCCCCCCTAAAGGAATTAAAGAAAAGATGGATAAATTTGACAATATAGAAGCTAAAAGGCATTACTACAGGAAATGACATTCTAAGAAAAGTACACAAAAGCAAAAGTAAAAATTGATAAACTGAAAAATATATGTCCATATTGTACAAAAAGATTGAATATTCCTAATGTGTGAAGAGAGTCTACAAAAAAGAAAACAAAATGTGACACAAAAATTTGCAAAGAAAACCCCAATTACCAAGGAAAGATAAAGAAATGCCAAATTTTATGTTATTCCTGCCAGCCTAAAATGGGATAATTATAGCAAAATAAAAATGAATAATTACTGAAATGGATTTTACCCAATCATATATACAAAGTCCATGAGGGTTTTTTTTTTTTTAAGAGAGAAAGTGAGAGAGCGCGAGAGAGGGAGAGGACGAGGGAGAGAGAGACTTTTAAGCAGGTTCCACGTTCAAAACACAGGTTGATGCAGAGCTCTAACTCATGATCTCCCGATGAGATCATGACCTGAGCAGATATCAAGAGTTGGACGCTTGTGCTCGCTTCGGCAGCAAGTATACTAAAAAAAAAAAAAAAAAAAAAAAAAAAAAAAAAAAGTTGGATGCTTAACTGACTGAGCCACCCAGGCACCACCGAAGTCCATGAATTTTTGTTTTTTTTGGTTTTGTTTTTTTTTTTTATTTTTTTTTTCAACGTTTTTTTATTTATTTTTGGGACAGAGAGAGACAGATCATGAACGGGGGAGGGGCAGAGAGAGAGGGAGACACAGAATCGGAAACAGGCTCCAGGCTCTGAGCCATCAGCCCAGAGCCCGACGCGGGGCTCGAACTCACGGACCGCGAGATCGTGACCTGGCTGAAGTCAGATGCTTAACCGACTGCGCCATCCAGGCGCCCCAACCATGAGTTTTTAATGACACAAAAGATAAAACTTTATTGGCTATCAGTGAACATTTTTGGGAAACCAAATGTGTACTTTTAACCACTATACTATATAGCTACTAATTAATAGAATATACTCTTTTCTATGGACTTCCAGGAAATCAGAAATAAATTTGCAACTTGACCTTAGCAATTTATCTTCCCTGTGAGCCAACTGACTACTTCTATTTGTTTGCATCTGTGGTTTATAAAACACTTACATTTTTTGTGCAAGCCACTTCCATTCCTTTATAGAAGAAGATAAGGCCCTATAAAATAATATTTTTCTCAATAAATGTGACTATATAGCCTCACTGATATAAAGAAAGAAATGAGAGGCTGAACGACAGAGATTCTGAGGAGAAACCAGAATAAAATTCTTCCTGAATGTAGGATATGATTATTTGTGCCGTAGACTAAGAGATGGGCTGAAGACTGAGGAAAGACAAAATGGAAGGTCAGCTTTGGGAATTGAAGACAAAGCTCATGTTAGCAACCAATGATGTGTTGTAGTAAGTGGCCAGGGAAAGCCAATCTTCCAAGACGAATGTAATGGAGCCATGACAGATTATATTTAGCCTGAATGTTATTAGATGCAAGCAAAGTAGGAAAGAGGAAATAAATGAATTAGTATCACATTTAGTAGAGACGTAATTCACCACATCACTCTCTGTGTAGGACAAAACTGATTAATCAGATTTATTTAGTAGTTCCGCTCTTTCTTTATCTCTCTCATTCAGTACAGTGGCAATTTATCTACAATTTTCAAAACTGTATTTAATGGAATATACATCAGAAAGGTGATAAAATACATGTTATCTTCAGAAAAGTATATGAAAAACTACTAAAAAGTATTGAAGTTAATGTTGCTAGAAGCCAATAGATATAAATAGGTGACCTATTAATAGGTATAAGTGTTAATGAACCACAAATATTGTAGCAAGCAAGTAATAAAAAAGAAAGCGTTATGTAAGGCTTTTATGAAGAAGACTGAAATTAATTTTCAGTGCAATCTAGGAAAGGAGGTGTAATTTGAATTCAGAAGATCAAAGGAGAAGGTAAACATACACCCTGGACCTTAGAATAAAGAAAAGAAGAAAACGGGGATGTTAATGCAAGGAGCTCATCAATCACGGAGCTATGATGATTTCATGAGATTATTGTAGATCTGGAGACATAAAATAGACTCTTGAAAAGATGTAGAGGAGATGTGAATAAGCAGAATGGAAGGGAGAGGATAAAGTAAATGGATTCTATCATGGGATATAATCAACTGTTTAATTTAAATCCCATATGCCCCATTTGATTATGTTGACAAGTGAAAAGCACATTCATCTAAATTTTTAAAGTATTTAGACATTAACCAATATAATATGAGTCATCTAAATGGTACATTGCAAATAAAAATTAGATCAACCATTTAAATTGAAGCAATAAGAAATGACATTAAATTATTCAATGACAAATAACTCTATCCAGTTAAATGTCATACACATTTTTAAGGAATTCACTTGTCAGAAAGATAGCTAACTGCTGAAATGATAAAGAGTATGGTAAATGCAGAAAAGGTCAATTAGTAATCTACTGTTTTTGAAAGCAACATCTTCTGGCATTTATTCTATTATAGTTGTGCTATTCTGTTTTATTTATAGAATGAAGATGGATAACTTTCATGACATATGCATCTCTCAAGCAGACTGAAAAGAAATTATGTTTAATATTTACATTTAATGAAATCATAATACACTGCTAATCAAATTGTTACCTTTTAAATGGTTGGATGGAAAATCAGGGCTAAAACATTTGGAAGGAAAAGAAAGTAACTTCTATAATATTTGTGACACAGACCTTAAATTAGCAAATTAAAGAACTCATTGCAATAATATATAGCCAAGTCTGTTTTGAATATTTTTAGCAATTGCCAAACTATTTTTGAATTCACTTATATAAGTTCAGGTTGTAATCACAACTAATTCAAAAGAATCATCCAAAGATAACAAGAATAGTATGTTATGTTATTATCCAGAAGGGACTGAAATAATCCTTTTTTTTAAATGTTTATTTTTGAGGCAGAGAGTGAGTAAGGGAGGGGGACACAGAATCTGAAGTCGGCTCCAGGCTCAGAGCTGTCAGCACAGAGCCTGACGAGGGGCTCGAACTCAAGAATCGTGAGATCATTACCTGAGCCAAAGTCAGATGCTTAACCAACTGAGCCACCCAGGTGCCCCAAGAGAGGACTGAAGTAATTCTAAATGATGGCTTTTTATTTTCAGTGTGAAAAAACCTCCCTGTTCCCACTTTATGACTTTTAGATTGTTAATGAAATTGTTTCTGTTTGACTGAATAATACCCCTTATGGACAGAACATACATTCCAAGACCCCCAGTGGAGGCCTGAAACCACTGATAGTACCTGTCAGAAAACACTATGTATATACCACTGAACAATATATATACTATGTTTTTTCCTATACATACACACATGTGATAAAGTTTGCTTTATAAATTGGGCATAGTAAGAGATTAACAATAATAATAATAAAATAGAATAATCATAAAAATAGCACTAATAAAAGTTAAGTGAATATGGTCTCTTTCAAAATGTCTTAAGGTACTTCACTCCCCCTTCTTATTCTTGTCATGATGTGTGATGATAAAATGTCTCCATGATGAGATGAAGCAGGGTAAATGATGTTGGCATTGTGTGGTAACATTAAGCTACTATTGACCTTCTGACAACACATCACAAGTATCATCTCCTTCCTGACCAGGGTTGATGGGGTAACTGAAATTGTGGAAAGGGGAGGACTACTGCATGTAATATGTCAAAAAAGGACTTCACGGATGCGATTAAGACAATGGGATTTGAGATGGGTTGACTTATCTTAGCTATCTGGTGGCCCCAGTCTAATCACAGGAGCCCTTGAAAGTCACACACTTTCCCTGCTGAGATTAGAGAGAGATGCCTCAGAGGAACCGGAGGCAGAAGAGATATAACATTGTGAGAAGTATTCCACCTGTTCTTGCTGGCTTTGAGATATACCATTACCAGGAAGGAGGCCTCTGGGAGTTAAGGTGGGGCTGGGGTGACAGCCAGCAAGTAAACAGGACCTATGCTGCATGCCAACAACTTGAATGAGACTGGAAACAGATTTTCCCCTTGGATCTCCAGAGAGGAATACAGCTCTGGCGAAACCTTGATTTTGGCCTTGTCAGACATGAGCAGAGAGACCAGCTGAGGACATGGGACTTCTGATCTACAAAACTGTGAAAAATAAATTCATGTTGTTTTAAGTGATGAAATGCTTAGTAATTTGGTACAGCAACAGAAAACGAATACAATGTTTTCTCAGCTTTTCTTATGTGAATTTTTATATGAAAATATTTTTCCTACTAGCTGGAGTTTTAAGAGGGTATTGCTACATATAATCTTGGGTTACTTGCTCTAAAATGCCCTCTATTTAATTGTCTATATAACATGATTTTAAAGGAGTTGAATGATAGCATGACAAAATAGAAATAAAAGCTTAAAAACTTTTCAACTGATACAACTTGTTAGCTCTGTTAATTATGTTACACAAACTTCGAATCTTCTACTTACCCTTTTATTATTTGGTGACAATGTCTATACAGAATTGAGAGAATCTATATAAAAGTAGCATAACACAGGATTTGAAACATATGTATTTAATAAAGTCAGTTTCCTTATCATCTGCCTTTCTTGGACAAAATTGCCTGCCCTACTTTTCTACACATAATTCCTGATGATTTATTTGGGTTAAGAGACCTTATTTATATATTTATTTATTTTGTGTATGACTTATTTTCTTCTAATAATAAGAATGTCTTTGCTTAAATTAATACATAAACAACTCCACAGCCATCACATTGTCATTGTTTGCATTCTTACGGATTTATGTGATGAATATTTTTTTTATTTTATGAATTTTTTTCTGGGCATATTTTGGTGGAAGTAATGAAAGTTAACAGTGGGAGTGCCTGGGGGGCTCCATCCATTAAGTGAACGTTTCTTGGTTTCCGCTCAGGTCATAATCTCACGGTCCAAGAGTTCGAGCCCTGCATTGGGTTCCGAGCTTCCAGCACAGAGCCTGCTTCAGATCCTCAGTCTCCCTCTTTCTCTGCTCCTCCCCCACTTTCGCACTCTCTCTTCCTCTCTCAAAAATAAATAAAATTTAAAAAAAGAAAGAAAGAAAGTTAACAACAGTTTACTACAGGGAAGTAATACCTAACATTATATCTGGGACAAGCAGTCATAGTTCTGGGAAATCTAGACAGATGGGGCAGAAAGAGAGAAGAGTATTCAGCAAAGGAAAATGAGAAAAGATGATTCAAGGATAACCCTTATTTACTTAGTGATTTTTTCCTTAAGTTTAACCATACCTGAAATTACAGATTAAGTACATACTTTCTATAGGTACTCCATTTTCTTTTTTTTCAACATTTATTTATTTTTGGGACAGAGAGAGACAGAGCATGAATGGGGGAGGGGCAGAGAGAGAGGGAGACACAGAATCGGAAACAGGCTCCAGGCTCTCAGCCATCAGCCCAGAGCCCGACGCGGGGCTCGAACTCACGGATCGCGAGATCGTGACCTGGCTGAAGTCGGATGCCCAACCGACTGCGCCACCCAGGCGCCCCTAGGTACTCCATTTTCTTAAGAAACCAAGCAGAACTTGTAATAATTTAAGGTCTTTAGAAATTTGAGAATATTATATATATTTCTCTTTTTATTCCTCTTATGAAGTCATGTTGTAATACTCCTCTATTTCCTTCATATATGAATAATTCCTGTGGGCATCTATATAGTATGTAATATCAGGAAATAACAGATGATCAATGTGTGGTTTTATTATCCACTGATGACAAACTTTTTAAATATATTTATTTAGTCTAAATAAAGCAGAAAAAATAGGAACAGTAAAGTTTCCACTCTCTCTTGGAAAAATGTAGGCAATTATTTTCATCTAATACTATATAAGCAACTTAAGTATAGATTTCATTTTGGGAGGGAGTGATTTCAACGTTTATCTTTTATTTTATTTTTATTTTCTTATTGCTAAATCAAGCAGTGATTCTCTCCAGTATTTACTTCGTGCTGTGGAAAATAGAAAACAAATGCCGAATATGATTTGTGTTTGCTCTAGGATCTAACGGTGACTTTAAAAACTGTCCTGAGTAGATGTAGTGTCCCAGATGTTACAGGTACAGAATGGCCTCTATTAGCCACAGCCCGTGAGTGTCGGAAGCTGAGACCCTTACCTCAACTACATTTTGTATATAGTAGGTGCGAGACTAAACTTTTTGTTGTTATTGTTAAGCCACCAAGATTTGGGAGTTATATTATCACAGCAGAATTTAGCCTATGCTGACTGATATGAATGAACATTGGTAGGTAGAGTTATGGTCCTATTCTAACAAATTTCTAAATATGTGCTATCTCCGTAGTAGATGGAGAATAGTGCTGGCAAAATGGTGAGTGTGGTACATAGCGACAAAACATCCGGTAAAACTGTCCAGCAGTAACTCAGGGAGTAGATCACGTAACAAGTGGACATTAGTGGTGTGTGTTGGATGCTTTTGACTACTTTTGTCAAGATTTTACATGAAAAAGATGAGCTCAGGGAAGAATTTCCGGGAATAAGAGAGAACAGAGTAAGAAAGAAAAGGCCTTGAGGGCTGGAAAGGTCAACTGCTTCAGGACTTTAAATAATAGGACATATATTTGAGAAGGTAGTTGAGATATGAGAGCCAATTAATTCTGGCCTGGCAGCAAGGATCGAATCAAGTTTATGGCTGTCACACATTGTTAAAATCTCCTTGGGGATTAATGTGGTGCTGAGTAAATTCTTTCAGTTTAATAAACGGTTGCTTAGTCTTCCAATATTCTACATAGTCCTGTTCAACTCAATTGTGCCTATTAGACCTGCCATGCACAGAATATTTGGATTCCACCAAAATTCATATGTTGAAGTCCTAACCACAATGTAAGGGTATATGGTGATGGGGTCTCTGGGAGATAATCAGGTTTAGATGGAGATCATGAGGTTGGGACCCTCATGTTGAGATCAGTGTCATGATGAAAAGATATATGAATGCACTCTGTCCCGCTCTCTCTCGGTCTCTCTGCCACATGAAGACACATCAAGAAGGTGATCATCTGAGAGCCAGGAAGAGCTTTCACCAAAACCTGAGCATGTTGGCACTGATTTCAGATTTCCTGCTACTGAAACTGTGAGAAAATGCATTTCTGTTGGGTAAGCCACCCAGTCTATGGTATTTTGATACAGTAGCCCAAACAAAGACAGATCATTAAAAGATTTTCTGTTTTACCATCACCAGAAAATACATGTGTAGGTTGTTTTTTGGTTTTTGTTTTTTTTTGCATGGAATATATGGTATATACTCTAAAATTCTAAACGTCTCATTCAGTCTGTATTAGTTTGCTATGGCTGCCTTAACAAATTACCACAAACTGGGTGGCTTGAACAATGAAAACTTATCGTCTCCCAGTTCTGGAGACTAGAAGTCCAAGGCCAAGGTGTCAGCAGAATTGTTTCTTTCTGAGGGGTGTGAAAGAGAATCTTTTCCATGCCTCTCACCTATTTTCTGGTAGTGTGCTGACAGTCTTTGGGATTCATAATCTTTGGCTTCTAGAAGCATCATCCCAGTATCTGCCTTCATCTGCATATAGTATTTTGTGTGTGGGTCTTTGCATCCACACATATGGGTGGGGTGTGTGTGTGTGTGTGTGTGTGTGTGTGTGTTGAATCATTTTTATTTTGAAAAGTTGAAGAAAACAGTTCGGAGAGTTCCTGTGTATTTTTTACTCAACTTCTCCAATGATAAAGATCTTACATAACCTTAGCACAATTACCAGAACCAGGAATTGACATTAGATCAATACAATCAAATAAACTTTAGACTTTGTTCAGATTTCAGTAATGTTGACATGCGCCTCTTTTGGTGTAGGAATTCTATGAACTTTTAAAATATGTTTAGATTTATATGTTAATGTTTGTATAATAAACTTCACACCTAATATGTAGAATGGTTCTACCTCACCAAAGACACTCTGCCCCACCTATCCTCCCCATTTATAATCATACTCCTAACCCTAGGTAGGAATCACTGCTCTGTTCTCTGTAATTTAATTTTGTTATTTTAAGAATGCTGTATAAAAATCTTAACAATATGTAACATGTTGAGACTGGCTTGTTCATTCAGTGCAAGGCCATTGAGATCCATCATAAGTGTACCATTTATTAGTAGTTGTTTCTTTTTTCACTGAGGAATATTTTATTGTATGGATGAATTGCATTTTACCCATTCGCCAATTTTTTCCATTTGGACTCATGATCCATTTGAGTTAATTAATTTTTACTCTTATTTTTCTGTTCTCAATTTTATTGATTTATCTTATTTCCTTTCTTATGCTTGCTATGGGTTTGCCTTGCTCTTCTTTTCCTAGCTTTTAGAGGTAGAAGCTTATATTCTTGATTTGATATCATTGTTACTTTCTAATTTAAACATTCAGTGCTATACATTTCTCAGCACTGCAGTAACTACATATCACTAATTTTGACAGGTTGTACTTTTTAAAATTTTTATTGAGTTAAATTTTTCTTTCATTTCTACTGAGTCTTTCTCTTTGGTCCAAAGATTACTTAGAAGTCTATTGTTAAATTTCCAGGTGTTTGGAGATTTTTCCATTACCCTTCTATTATTGATGGCTTAGTTGATTTCATTATATTCAGATTTATAGTCTGTATGTTTTCAACTCTTTTAAGTTTTCTGTGGTGTTTTGGAATTCATGATGCGATCTATCTTATTAGTTGTTTCAGTGGAACTTCTAGACTGAATTCTGCTATTGGTGGGCTAAGTGTTCTACAAATGTAAGTTAGATCCTCTTGGCTAGCAGTGTTGTCCAACTCTTTTATATTCTTGTTGATATTCTATTAAGTAATTCCTGAGTGAGATGATTTGATGTTCTTAACCATAATTGTGGATTTTAAAAATGTCTTCTTTCAGTTCTTTCGGTTTTTGCTTTAAGTGCTTTGAAATTTTCTGGTTGATGTTTACATGTTTAGGATCACGATGTCTTCTTAGTTGATTGACTTATTTTTACCAGTATGTAATGCTACTTTCTGTTCCTGGTAATTCTCTATGCTCTGCAGTTTATCTGGTAATATTATGGCCACTCATGTTTTCTTTTGGTAGTATACGTGTAATGTATCTCTTTATACCTGTTTATTTTCAATTTACCTCTACTGTTATATACTGAAATGAGTTTCTTACAAATAGTATGAAGTTGGTTAATCGTTGTTTTTTACCCACTCTGACAATCAGTCTCTTTTAGATGATGTATTTAGACCATTTGCATTTAATTTAATTAGTGACATATTAGGGCTGAAGTGTGCTTTTATATTTTTTGTTTCTGCTTTTCCTTAGTTCTCTCTGTGTTCATTTCTTACTATTTTTTTTTGCCTTAGAGTGGATTGCTTAAATGTTTTTTTTTTAGAATTATATTTATCTATAGCGTTTTTGAGTGTATCACTCATTTAGTATTGCTCTAATTTTTTTATTTTATATATACAAAACTTATTAGAGTCTATCAATCATGACATTTTAGTGGTTGCCATGTCTGAAGAAAGGGATGGGTTTCTATGGTTATAAATAGTAGCATATGGGATATTTGAGGTGATGGAACAATCCTTGTCTTGATTTTCATAATAGTTACATGAGCCATGTCGTCGTGATCGACTTTAACTCGGGAGAAAATCTTATAAAATTTCAATATAAAAAGTACTTATTTTAAAAAAAATGGTATCTGCCATACAATGGTCTTAACTGGACTTATTTGCAAACATGATTATCTCTTGGAAATTCTTAAGCTGTTTAATAATGTAAATATCCTATGTGTAATTAGTATTTTACCTTCTCTTTTTGGCCTGTGATCTAACAAGTCATTTTTGTCCATAAGACATGATTAATATCCTTTAATTATTCAATAGACATTATCTTCATTGATAATCAAACGTGCATTCTAGTTCAGTGATCATGGGCAACAGTAAAACAAACTTTTCAGAAACTGAATAACTTTTAACTTTCATTTCTGTAGAAATTGACAAAAGTAGAAACAAGGAAAAAAAAAACACCCAGTGCTTAAAATAACCATGCTATACTGTTTAAAGATTATTATGTTTCATATTGGATGAAATGCTTTACAGAAAAACACTTGATACTACACTTAACTTATATGGTAAATTTTGTATCAATAAATGTATTTCCAAGGAGGGAGAATAAAGCAATATATGAGTGATATATATATCTTTTCATTCAAAGGTTCATTTAGTATAATTTTTTTGTTTTCTTTGCAAAAATAATTATTATTCGAAATTTAAGATAGGAAAATACTTTCAACACTTGAATGGTATTATCAAATAATGTCATCAGAGGGTAATTCAGCAGTCATACATTTCAAATTGGAAATAGCATTACTCTCCATTCTTAATTTATGTAAATATATGATTATCATAAGGGGCACCTGGGTGGCGCAGTCGGTTAAGCGTCCGACTTCAGCCAGGTCACGATCTCGCGGTCCGGGAGTTCGAGCCCCGCGTCAGGCTCTGGGCTGATGGCTCAGAGCCTGGAGCCTGTTTCTGATTCTGTGTCTCCCTCTCTCTCTGCCCCTCCCCCGTTCATGCTCTGTCTCTCTCTGTCCCAAAAATAAATAAAAAAACGTTGAGAAAAAAAGTTCAACTAATAAAAAATTTATAGAGAATGAAATGAATATTATGCTACTTTCTAGACTTAAGAGTTTTTAATATTTTACTAGTTATGCTTTCAGAAACCTTTCTTTTATAGTTTTCTTTTTTCCTTCTTTCCTTCCTTACTTCATCTTTATCTTTCTATCTGAATACAGACATTTATATACACACATAATTGTACACACTTACATTTATCTGTGTGGGACAGATAAATGGGACTCTCCCTACATCATTTTTGTGTCAATGCTATAGACATTACATCCCGAAGTGAGTATAAAACACTCACTGATTTTGTCTAGTGGTTCTATCAGTTCCTGAAGGGATGTTGAAGTCCTCAACTATAATTGTGAATATGTTTACTTTCAGTTATTTCAGTTTAGTGCTTCATGTGTTTTGAAACCTTGTTTGGTGCATCCAAATTTAAGATTGTCATGTTACCTTGTCTAATAGATTTATATATAAGTGTGTAATTTTCCTCTTATTCTCTTGCATTGTATAGTTTTGCTTTTAAGTCTACTTTGTCTGATATGAATAGAGCCATTCCAGCTTTTTTGATTAGTGTTTACATAGTATACATTTTTTATACTTTAATTTTAATACATGTGTGTTGTTATATTTGAAGTAACTTTCTTTTGGACCACATATAATTGAATTTTAACATTTCATCCAATTTGACAATCTTGGTCTTTAAGTTGATATATTAAGACCATTTTCATTCAATGTAGTTATTGATATGTTGGATTAAATTCTTAATTTTAATATTTTTTCACATTTTTTCTCCCGTATTTTGATCTTTTCCCTTTTCTTGACTTCTTAAAGGTAAGATAAAATTCTTTTAGTATTCAATTTTAATATATACATAGTATTTTTTGTATATAGCTGTTTACATAGCTTTATTTTTATGCAGTTGATCTAGAAATTATTATATACATGTTTAACTTAATATAATAAAATTATAGTTTATAATTTATAGTTTATAAATTGAGACCTCTGGGGATATTGGGATGGGATGGATATATCTTGCACATGGAATGGAGCCCCAGGAAATAGGATAACGGGTTGAATGATGGTCCTTAAAAGGTTATCTACTAATGCCTTGAAACTGTGATTTTACATTATTTTGGAATTAATTTTGATAGCTATAATTAAATTAAGTATCTTGAGAAGATCATCCTGAATTATCCAAGTAGGCCCTAAATCCAATGATCTGTGTCTGTGTAGGAGTGACGCAGAGGGATATTTCACTATCCTTGGGAGCCATTTTGAATAGCAAAACAATCAAGAGAAAGCACAAAATATAAGGAAAAAAGGTGGCACCAAATTGACCATGAAAAAGACAATTGTTTACAATATAAGAGTTCAAACAAGAAGGGAGAGCTTCGCCTCATTTGATCTCAACTGGGAACATACACAGCGGGAGAGACCAAGGTTTTGCTGCGCTGTGAATGGCCACAAACGACCACGAATACCATAAGTATTAATTTAGGGGTTACAAATGTTAGTGATAGGTGATTTTCCAAATACAGAATCCATGGAAAATAAGATCAGCTGTATATTCCTTGAGAGTAAGACAAGGCAGCGATGACGTTTCTTGGCACTGGCATGGCACCCATTTAGCTGTCAGTTTTGTTTAGCACCATCCTATTACAAAGTTGGCGGGGCCATCGAGGTCCTGCATTTGAATCACCAGTACCAAGAAAGATTCTGTATATAATTTATCTGACACACTTCACATAATCTTCAGTTTTGGCATCCCACCGATCCAGAGCCTAGTAATTCATGAGGAAGTATAGTCTATTTGTCAAATAGATTATTGAAATGAAATTTAATCAATAATTCATATCCATTTAAAAAGGAAAAGCAACAAATCAGTCTTGTGCCAGCAGCTTTAACATTTATAATATCACTTAATCTCAACACAGCTCTGTGACATATTATATTTCCGCTTTGCCAAACATGAAGTCAAGACTCAGAATGGTTTGTCAACTGGCCCATGATTTCATATATAAATATGATGGAGAATGAGTAGTAAAACTCATATATGTCAGGCTGAAAAGTTCATGACTGTGCCTTGTATCATCGTCTGCCTTTTGCCACTTTACTTGCACCAATTTATTTGATTCAACAACAAAATACTTTAGCTCCCTATAATTGCAAGGTATTGTGCTACCTCCTGATAACACAGCTTACTCTGTCAGCTCTGAAAAGTATAAGACAAACCACCTGTTCATTCTCAAAAGTCTGGTTTCCTGAACAAACTTCTGGGAGATACTTCAATGGAACAGGTCTTTTGCTTGGATTGTGAAATATGAAGTCACATGTGCAACATAAAACAATAGAACAGTTTTGAAATAATTAAGTATAGTCTTTTTTTTCTATCTCTGCACTGAGATCCAGCTAAGTGACATTTTTTTTTTAATTAGGAAAAATATAAAGAAATACTCTTAACACATCCTTAGCTTTTTTCTCTTTTCATATATATTATATCCCAAACCAGAAAGAGAAAGAACAAAGTCAATGGTCATGGCTCTGTGTTTGCTAGTGTGAAATCAGCAAGTGATTTTGTTTCAATTAAAGAGAAATTCTTCCTTTCTATAAAGATATATGTGTGTTATTTTAATCTAAGAATTATTTTTTGCTTGCAATATATATGTAATATATTTTTAAATTATTTGAAATAATTTTGAACTTACAGAAAATTTTCAAGCACAACAGAAATGAGTATATTTCCCTGTACCATTTGAAGGTAAGTTACCAATCTGATGCTCTACAAACAATAACATTTTTGTGTCAAACTTCAGTATAACCATCAAAATCAAGAAGTCATTATTTTTATTTAATTATCATTTTTTTCCCAAATTCTTTAAATTTCACCAGTTGTCCCAACAGTGTCCTTTACAGCAAAATTGTTCAGTTTAAAATCACCTGTTGAATTTAGTTTCCGTATCTTTTCAGTCTCCTTAAATTTAAAGCTGGATCTTAATTTTCCCTTGACTTTTAAGACCTTGACAATTTCAAGGATTGTTGTCTGGAAATTTTGTAATTTAGAGTTTTCTAGTGTTCTCTTTTGATTAGATTCCACAGGAATATCATAAGGAACATTTGTTCTACATGCTGCATTTGTTAAATGGTGTTCTATATCAATATTCACCATTATGGTGATATTAATTTTGATGATCCTATGACAGTGGTATTTGTGGTTTTTATCCAATTAGTCTCCCTTGTACTCAAAAAAATTTTTGGGTGCTGGGACCTAATCATCTAATATGCTGCTTCATATTGAGCTTTAAAATAGTTAATTTCAAAATTGATACCCATATGGACTAAACCTTCCCTATTTTTTTCAGTATGATACAATGCTACTCTCATTACTTGTTTGGGTACTGAAATATCTTTATATTTAGACAGTGAAACCCTTCAATCTGGTTTCTGAGTCCTGTGTTACATACAATCATTCTTTGAACACTCCCTCTTTTTCTGATCAAGTCATTTCAGTTTAGCGTGGAAAATTTTCCTGCACCAGCCTTGGAATCAGCCATTCCTCCAAAGACCGCTAATTCCTTTTAGTGGAAAATGGCATTTAGAATTGAGACCTGAGCAGTAGAGGTAGGGCGGTGTTATTGGTTCCAGGTCTTTTCAATGGAAAGAGCTAGAGAATATTTCTTAGACAGTTATAGTGAAGATTAAGTAATGCGATAATGTATGTTAAGTCTCTTGTTTGGGGTATGGGACATTTTCTTGATGTTTGTTGTTTTTCTTCTTCAATGTATAAGCACGTGCTCTTTGCTTATTCCATGCTTTCTCTGTTTCTTCCTTATATGCACTGTTTTCAATTTCTTTCTGCATCCGTTCAGTTGGGTGGGATAGCCAGTGTACTTATATATTTAAACGCTGATTCTAAACGCAAGTCCTGAAATCTTATTCTTTATTAGTAAAGCATATAGGTCAAGGATATAAGAGAAAAGGTTCCAATTAAATATTTATACCAACTGACATCTCTCCCCAACCAGAGAGAGAGAGAGAGAGAGAGAGAGAGAGAGAGATGTAATTAAGGTAAATAGGTCATTTGGAAGTCTGGAAAACTGAAACACAGCAGCCTCTGCTAAATAGGTCAGTTGCCACTCATCTCCAGCAAATTTCAGCTATACATGAATATTTGCTCCGTACTGCCAGATATGTTTCCTACTTTTAAAAAGACTTTAGAAATTAAAGTCTACCAGTTTTAAATGTTGGCAATGAATTACTTTATTTGACTTAACATTTTTTGTTCCAAAGTATACATATCTGCATGACAATAATTTAAAGCCTTTTATTTAAATAAAGATCAGGAAATATTTATAATTGAGTGGGTTTATGTTAGAAGAAGAATAGCTGCTGTTTTCAGGGGCTCCTTTGTGGTTCAGTCGGTTAAGTCTTGATCTCATAGTTTGTGAGATCAAGACCGACCTTGGACTCTGCCTTCTTGGCGTTCTCTCTCTCTCTCTCTCTCTCTCTCTCAAAATAAATAAACTTAAAAAAATATAAAAAGAAATAGCTGCTGTTTTCATTCCTTTAAAAAAATAATGTTTATTTATTTTTGAGAGAGAGAGACAGAATGTGATTAGGGGAGGGGTAGAAAGAGAGTGAGAGGGAGACACAGAATCTGAAACAGGCTCCAGGCTCAGAGCTGTCAGTACACAGCCAGACACGGTGCTGGAACTTGGGAATGGTGAGATCATGAACTGAGCCAAAGTCCAACTCTCAACTGACTGAGCCACCCAGGTGCCCCTTCATTTCTTTCTTCTTACAAAGGACTATATGTCAGATCTGAGGTAACTATTCTCATTTATCTATTTGAGCAACATTATTCAGACCTTACTATGTGCAACAAACAATGCTGGACAAGGCAACAGGCAGACAGACAAAAATGCTGGATTTCCTTTCCTTATGACATTAGAACATTGTAAGGGGAAGTATAAGTATGAAAAAAATTGGAAAAAAATAAAGCCCTTAAACTAAAGCAAAATATATTGCAATAATGATACAACAGAGAACTATAGAATTCTAAATTAAAGAGAGAGATTAAATTGAAAAGATTAAGCTGGGAAAAAAAAGATAATTTTCATGCGCTTAGTAATGAAGCTGATTTTTAAACATTTAATAAAATGGATGTGGAGGAGAATAGGTCAGCAAATGCAAACACATTGAGTGGGAGGTGGGGAATATGGGGAGGGTCTGTAAAATAAAGCTATTTGTGATAAGCCTGGGAGTATATAAACTAACATGAAGATCACAACTCTCAAATCTATTTCAACCTGACATAGTGGGGATTAGATGGTGTAGCACTACAGAAGTGTAAATAGATATAAGAAGAATAAGATGATGAGAGAAATCGTTTAGAAATATAATTGTCTTTTTGTTTGAATGGAGGTTGAGAGATAAAAATCAGCTACAAATGACTCCAAAATTTCCATTCGAAGTGATAAGGAGAAT
The DNA here is from genome assembly GCF_016509475.1 of Prionailurus bengalensis. Lineage (NCBI taxonomy): Eukaryota > Metazoa > Chordata > Mammalia > Carnivora > Felidae > Prionailurus > Prionailurus bengalensis. The sequence continues at coordinate 89,039,327 of NC_057344.1, forward strand.
GCCCTTAATATAGCAAGAGTGGAAAAAAGCTGATTTGTGAGGGGTGAGATGGTTAATTTGTATTTGAAGCACATTTGAAATATAGGTGTAAGTAATTCATCTGTTTTTCAGAAAGTGATTGAGTAACTGCGGGGAATAAGCTTAGAAATTCTCTGGACTTACGCCGATGGGTTACCAAGGTATAAAGAATTACAAAGCCTTAGATGCTCTCACCCAAACTTGGGTAAACAAGATAAGGCCCCCAGAATAAAGTAGGGAGGGCCAAGGACCCCAGATAAAGTAGGAAGGGGCCAGGGCCCCCAGAACCGAGAGGGAGGGGCAAAGTCCCCAGAATAGAGAGGGGGGAAGGCCCCCAATACAAAGGTGTATGAGGTAAGGAAGATTAGGCATGCAGGGCAAAAACTTGCCCCAATTAAATAACAATAGCAGAAATCTGCTTTTATAGGAGGGAAGGACCAAGTTGGTCCAAGCTATAGACTGCTGTGCTGCTGGTGAAGCTGTCCAGAGAGGAGCTGATTAGCAAAAGAAAAGGTGCCTTGATAACCCTGAGGTTGCTTGCTCTCTGTCTCATTCCCTAGACTAAGATAAACAGACACATGCCTCATGTCTGCTGTAAACAACCTTCTGCCTGGCCGCCAGGTGCCAGGATTTTGTTTTGTATTAACACAAACCCCTAATCCAGAATATCTTCAAGACCCCCTTTCCCTCACATCCATGAGTTAATGTTCACAGATTTATTGTCTCTTTGTGCACATCCATTTCCATGTTTGTAAGCCTTCTGATCCTAATAAGAACGGGGCAAGGACCCTTATTCTGGGCTCTTGTCTTTTCCCGGCCATTAGCCATCTCTCCCTTTTAATCCTGTGTCCCGTCTCTTGCTAGACAAGAAAGAACTTTAGCCTCAGAGTCCATGACAAGTAACTATTATATGAGAAGTGTCAGATCTGAGCAACAAGATGCAAATAAGCACGGGTGTTTTCCAAGAAAATTCCAGTGTAGTAAAAGCTATCCTAGAGGTATGCATAGGGTGCAGTTGGAGTACAGAGAATAAACAGGTAGGTTACAGGAAAAAGAGGTCTAGTGCTCTCTGGGGGAGTCAGCCTTTAATATTTTAATTTTTTAATTATTTATTTAATTTTGAGAGAGAGAGAGAGAGAGAGAGAGAGAATGAGCAGAGGAGGTGCAGAGAGAGAGGGAGACAGAAAACCTGAAGCTGGCTCCTGGCTCTGCACTGTCAGCACAAAGCCCGCTCGCCATGGGGCTCAAACCCATAAACAGGGAGATCTTGACCCAGCCAAAGTCAGATGCTCAATGGACTGAGCCACCCAGGTGCCCTGCCGGGCTCAACTTTTAGAGTTGTAACATCTGACTATGAATTGTAAGTGTTGTATCCTAAGGCAAGGACTTTTCCTTTATTCTAAAGCCTAGTCAAAATGTCTGAAATAGTTTTCACTGACACTGAAAAAATCAGATGTATATCTTTGGAAGATATCTCAGGTTATGTTGTAAATAATTGATTGCAAGTGCAGATATCATTTGCTAACCCTAGATGCAAATGCTCATAAAATAGAATATTTTCTTATTACTCAATATGTACTAATTATCATCACATTCAATTGGTAAGTAAACAAGAATATAAACAAATGGTTATTCATTGTGAAACTATCATGAATTAAACATATATGTGATACAAAATAATAAGAGAGTTGGACCAATGAGTCAAGCCCCTACTTGGTCTATGAGAGATCTCTGAGAAGGTAAATATATGCTTAGACCTGAAAGATAAAAAGGATCTAGTCATGCAAAGAGAGAAGTATATTCTAGGAAGTAAAGATAGCATGTGCAAAGATCCTGAGGTTCATGATATTTATACTGTATTTTGAAAATTTCATTATTCTTCAGATAAGGCCACTTTCCAGAAATTGGCCTTATTTGAGGACCTTGGAAGTTGACACTGCTCACTTGTAGGCCTTGAAGGGTTGTTACTTTCCCAGCAGCAACCACCCTCTCTTTCCTTTATTCTTCTTCCTCTCCAACCCCAAATTTAACTACAATAAGCAATTTTTTCCCAAAATTTTCAGCTTCCTGATAACCCTCAAATAAAAGAAACAAGCTATCTTCACATTTAGGTAGGAGCATTTAATCCTTCTTTCCAAATCTTTTTGCTAATGGGATAAATTCTAGAGACTCACCAAAAAGAAGAAAAAAACAAACATACATATACAAACCCTAATTTTGCAGATAATTTCCATGGATTGATTTAAACCTGTACATGGGAATCTCAAATGACATCTTAAAATCTACCATTAAGAGTTCTATCGCTTATTATCATTATTAAAGAGTTCTATAATTATTAAAATGACAAGTTTTCATTATTCCAAAACTTGAGGTATTTTCCACACCTTACACATTTTTCTCTTAACATGTTTCTAATTTCAAATCTAATACTTAAAATCTTGGAAGGAATATGTAAATAATTACATACAAATGTTTCATATAAGTATTCAAGCTATAAAATCAAACAATCAAAATTCTTTCAGCTAACTAAAAAAACCTTTATTTATTTATGTATTTATTTATATGTTTATTTATTTTTGAAAGGCATAGAGAGAGTGTGTGAGCAGGGGAGGGGCAGAGAGAGAGTGAAACACAGAATCTGAAGCAGGCTCCAGGCTCTGAGCTGCCAGCACAGAGCTTGACACGAGGATCGAACTCACAAACCACGAAATCATGACCTGAGCTGAAGTTGGAGGCTTAACTGACTGAGCCACTAGGTTCCCCAAAATTCCTCTAACTAATTTTACAGTGAAGGTGAAACAACCTCGAGGAATTCTAGAATATAAAGTTATACGAGATTCCCAGTACGGTGTAACTGAAATAAACTACCTTTAACATTCTTGGTTTTTAGTTCACTCATATAAGAATTAAATAGTATAAAATATACAACTTACATATAAAACACTTTTGAAATGTCATTAAATATTTTTTTTTAGGTGTGGGGTCAAATAGCATGTTATAAAATGAGAATAGTTATGGAATAATCAAATAGATCCATATAACAATAGTTACAAGATCTATAATTACAACTCGTGCCAAGTAGTTTTTATAATATTCTATTATTCTTCTGAAGTACATAAGAAATATTAAAATCATGTAACTAATCATAAAGTTAGTATTATGGACTGAATTGTGTCTGCAAAATTTATATTTGAAACTCCAACCTCCAATGCATCAGAATGTAGACTGTGACTAGCTTTGGAGATAGGGCCTTTAAAGTCATAAGTTAAAAAGAGATGATTAGGATGAGTCCTAATCCAATCTGATTGATGTATTTATAATAAGAGATTAGGACACCGAGAGAAACACGAAAATTGTGTGTACACTGAGGAAAGAACATGTGAGTATTCAGAGAAAACGTGGCCATCTGAAAGCCAAGTAAAGAGACCTCGGGAGACACCAAACCTGCTGAAACCTTGATCTTGAAGGTAGCCTCCAGAACGATGAGAAAATAAATTTCTGTTCTTTAAGTTAACTTGTCAGTGGTATTTTATTAGAGTAGACCTAACAAGTCCTTTTTATAAAGGATTTGTTTCTATAAATAACAGAAACAACGTGTTTCCTACAAAATACATAAATTTTCCACTAAATAATTAAAAATAATTTGAGATATTAGAATTTTATGTTTCAGCTTATTTATTTCCCTTATAATTTTGACCCTAATACAATTAAATAAAGAAGTTATTTTCATAATAATTTCAAACAAAATAATATTAAAGTACAATGATAAAAGACATGAAAGGAAGACTACTTTTCTATAAGTTAATAAACTTTATGAATAATATATATTTGTATAATATATATTATTTTGCAGGTGTCAGACTTTGACTAAATATGTAGCTCACTTAACATATTATGCAAATGAGCAAAATCCAATAGATAACTTGACCCTTATAATTGGTAATGTATACAACATTGTCAACAATCTAGAATATGCATGAGATAAGTCTGTGAAATACGTAATGTGAACAATAAAATATGTAAAATCAAGGGCTAAAGTATATAGCTTAGTCAGTAAAATTTGGCAAGCATAATAATTAAACAATTTACTGAAACAGCAAAATATGCAAAAAGGAGCAAGGAATCTTATTTATTAAACTGTAATACTGGATCATCAATAGATAGTTTCAGATGATTTAGTTGAAAAAACAAGCTGCTATAATGATCTATGCTGCTCTATCAGCAAATTATGTACCTCAGTCATCGAGCTATATGAAAAATTAATTGGCTAACGATGGAATTTTATGATTGCAATGAAGGAAATTCATTGAGATACTAAAGAGTTTATGTGCATAATTTTTAAATCTTAAATGGCATCTTAGAGGTTTTTGTAGCATGCTTCTATTAAATTCCTTTCAGACATTCCCACACACGCTTTTTCAGCAAATGTTGACTGACAGACTATTATGGGCTACAAAATTAAATGATTAAATAAAAATAAGTAATGATGAGCTTCTTTGAGGGCTTCACATGATTATGACCTAGTAATGAGTACCAGACTATCTCTTCCACCGTATAACCATAACACTGGAGAAAAAAACATGAAGCAACTGTTTTCAGAAACTGGACTATAGGGAATCTAAGACTTATTCCTGAGAGATAGAAACTTATGCAGTGAGTTCCATGGTATCCCTGCCTCTAGGGATAAGGACTGTTTTTCAACAACAGAGTATTAAACTAGGAATTAAGAAAAACACAGTGGCTTTACTGAGCTAAGGAAGTAGAAATCAGAGTTCAAATCAGTTGGATCTGAGCACGGGAGAAAAAGTAGTCATGCATAGAGGAGACCCTAAATGCTGTGTATGGCTTTCTATGAGAAATTGAGTGAGAACTGTGTTACATATTTTCAGGGTGAGACTATAGGAACCTTACAACAGAATAAATGCTACAGTTTTAAAAAGTAAACAGAAATACTAGGGATCGAGTAGTCCTGGGGACATTAGTCCTGATAGGCAAGAGTAGAGAGACCATCTTAACTCCTCATTAACATTCCTGCATGTATCTGATATAAAAGAAAGGTCACGAGTCATAGGAGTAAAATCCAAGCCCCAGAAAAGACCTACTATATGCCACCCTTAAAAAAAAAAGCCTAAAACCAACGCTAAAACAACCTGAAGGTATTTGAAATTAAGTTCTGACAATTTTCAGGACTTTGGGGGAACATATTGGACTTTCCACAAAGTTATCCAACAAACATAAAACCAAGATTATATAAGATTATTTGAAAAAAAACCCTGCATATTTTCAGGAGGAAGCAACATAATATAGATTCCTTATAATGTATCATTAATAATGTCCACTACAATTAACACATTATTAGGCATGCAGAAAACTGAAAAATGAGAGCCATAAGTTTTGTTTGTTTTGTTTGTTTTATTTCGTTTTTAAAAACAGAAAGCGGGGTGGGGTGGGGCAGTCGGTTGAGCGTTTGATTTCGGATTTTGGTTCAGGTCGTGATCTCCCAGATTGTGAATTCAAGCTCCACATGGGGCTCACTGCTGTCAGTCAGCTTGTCAGCACAAGAGTCCACTTCAGATCCTCTGTTCCCCTCTCCCCACCCCTCCCCAACTTGCACTCTCCAAAAATTTAAATAAATCTTTAAAAAATAATAAAAAAAGCAAAGAGGGGCACCTGGGTGGCTGTCAGTTAAGCGTCAGACTTCAGCTCAGGTCATAAACTCAGGGTTTGTGAGTCGGACTCAGGTGCTGACAGCTAGGAACATGAAGCCTGCTTCAGATTCTGTGTTCCTTTCTCTCTGCCCATCCCCCACTGGTTCTCTCTCTCTCTCTCTCTCTCTCTCTCTCTCTCAAAAATAAATAAACTTTAAAAAAATTTTAAAAAAGAAAGAACTATGAGATGCCCCAGGTTTGAGATTTAGCATAAAGACATTGTAAATCAGCTGTTATAAATATATGGTTGAATTAAAAGAATATACAATCAAAAGAATATATAGAAAAGAAATATAAATAGAGAAATGAAAATCATGGAAAAAAATAAAAAAATTAAAAATTAAATTAAATAATGTCATTAACTGGGCTTCATAGAAATGTCCATATGGCAGAAGAAAAGTTCAGTGAAATTGAAGACAGAGAAATAGATGGTTAATTCTCCATGAGAAGTTTTGCTACCAGTGGAACAGTCTGCATTATGTGAATGGAGGTCCCCATTCTTGGATTCCCCATGAAAAGATTTACATGAAGATATATGCTCCAGTAAAGATAGCAGTAAGGAAAGTAGTAAGCACAAAACAGTTTATTTGAGGGAAAGTATACTCTCAAGGTGGGAGAGCAGATTCCACTAGGTGGAACCTGTCCCTAGGTTGTTTTGGAATCGGATGTTATTGGGTCTTTCTGGGCTGGGAGGGGCTAGGATCTACAATGGGATGGTCTCTAACTGAGGCTGTTTCCAATCATTTGGGAAACCCCTCCCAGAGTTTGGGAGGTGGAGTGTTAGACCTTGAAAGGTTTGCACTGGGACATCATGGCAGCTTTTCTCCACTGGGCCAGGGGGGAGGCTGGGGGTGGTGGTGGTGCTGTAACTGCAATGCAAATGCATTATGCTGAGTCTAGTGGTTACCCTGGGGCAGAGGTGAAGAGGAGAGCCCATTTTTTGCACCTGTGACTCTTTGTCTGTCAGTCCCAAGGTCTTGGAAGCCACAAGATCAGGATGCTGTTCTCCCTCCCCAAACCCCCCCCCCCACCCCACCCTGCTTCTAATGTGTAGCCTATTTATCATTGTCCTTGCCTCCAGCTTATGTGTCTGTCATTCCCCCCTCTAGAACTTGGGACTTTTCCTTCGAGCATTTCTTACACTGTTCATATCTAGTTTCTATCTAACAGTTTGATATGAGTCTTCCTACTATGTATGGATAGGAGAGGGTAGCTGGTAATAAGACTTAGATAAGAAGCTGCAGCCATTCAGTATCAGATTTGAAGGCTTACACAGTAGAGCATGGGATGGCATTGGAAGTAGAGACTGAGGAAATTTGTTCAGACAAAAAAACAAATGCTCAGGAGACTCAAAACATGAAGTAGAAATGGTGAAATCATTGTGAAGGATAAAATCCGTTGTTTGGGACAAAAGCAACAGAATTTCCCAATTCACTGAATATGGGACAGAAGAGATTTGAGAAGGAAGAATCCAGGAGGTAATGACTTAAATTTCTTAAATTTACTCATAGGATGTATGGGAAAATAATTTATAAATCTGTTTAGCAAACAGATTTGAATATCTATCATGTATCAGACACTGTTTATGGTGTTGGAGATATAGCAGTAAACAACATAGTCAGAAATTGCTGACTTTATAGACACTTGATGTATATGACAGAAAACAACACATAAATGTATGAATCATCTTAAAATGTTAATTTTTTGTTGAGTGGACTGAAATTCGGTCAACTATCATGCTGAGTAAAAGTAAAAATATAAATATAACATCAGTAAAAATTCTCTGAAATATTATTTAAAAGTAACTAACATAAACTTACATTTATTTTAGTCACTGAGCATACATGGTGGAGATTATGTAACAGAAAAAAGAAGTAATATTTAGCAATACCTAGTAAATAGTGTAACAATTCCACTTGTAGAAATTAACTCAGGAGAACAGCCAGTCATGTGTACAAAAGATTATAGTTTTCAGTTTTGAAAAACTGGAGAGTTTAAGTGTCTGAAAATAAAAGATGTATTTAAAAACACATCAGTACCAGTATACTAAGAGTTCTCCTCAGATTCTGCCCACCAAAATCAATTGAGGAGCTTGATAAAACTATAGATTTTTCTATTTCACTCAAAATAAATGAATAGCATTTCTGGAGGTGGATCTCAAAAATCTATACTTTTGATTAGCAATTAATTATGCCTTGGATACACCTCATCAGCTATGATACTGCCACCTTGCAAAGCTTGAAAACCTATTCTTTTGATTTATTTTTTTAATTTATTTTTTGAGAGAGTGAGAGAGCAAGCCTGGAAGAGTCAGAGACAGAGAGAGAGAAGGTTCTAATCAGGCTCCGCTCTGTCAGCTCAGAGCGTGACATGGGGCTCGAACTCACAAACCATGAGATCATGACCTGAGCTGAAACCAAGAGTCAGACCCTTAACCAAGTGAGCCATCCAGGCACCCCGAAAACCTATATTTTTAAAGCAGTCTCCCAAATGATTTTTATGCAGGAGAAGCCATTGATACATACGATAAAATGCTGTGTGGGCATAAAAAAGTTTGTGGCAGAATAATAAACCACATATAGGGGCGCCTGGGTGGCTCAGTCGGTTAAGCGTCCGACTTCGGCTCAGGTCATGATCTCATGGTCCGTGAGTTCGAGCCCCGCGTCGGGCTCTGTGCTGACAGCTCAGAGCCTGGGGCCTGTTTCAGATTCTGTGTCTCCCTCTCTCTGACCCTCCCCTGTTCATGCTCTGTCTCTCTCTGTCTCAAAAATAAATAAACGTTAAAAAAAATTAAAAAAAAATAAACCACATATAAAACACCTAAAATATAATACACTGTTAAGCAAAAGAGCATATCGAAGAGCATGTGTACCATAATATAGTTTTGCATACATACAACACACACAAACGCACAGAAATACACACACAAAGTTTCACAGAGTAGTTTTGTAACACTAAGCAAAACCTTTGAGCAACGCCTTTAAATAGTAATTATTATTATGATTGTAAATTATAACATGACTAATATTTAACAGTTTACACTTAGAAACCTACATCAAAATATGTAGATACTTCTGTTTTTCTTGTTTTAACTTAAAAAAAAAAACTTGAGAGAAAGGTTTTTGATTTTCTTTCTAAGAAATCCATATTTTGGAATTATAAACAACTGCAGGAGCACACATCCTAAAAATAGAAGACTGAACCACAATTATAATACCTTGAAAGGTCAGACTTTTCGAGTAATACGCTGGTAATTCGAGCTACTTTGTGTGGTCTAGTACCATAGCTAAATGAATGACTCTTAGGATGATTCAAATCCCTGCCCTTAGTAAACAGGCAGAATGACTACACATTTCTTTATTGTTTCTCTCAACCTTATAGCCATTAACTTATTCAGAAAGTCCTCACAGTATCAAAATCATTAAGTTCAGATTGGAAACAAGAAAATTTTAAAGAAGGTAGAAGAAAGAATTCAGATAGAGGATGCCAGCAGAGAGCTAGAGAATAACCCTCAAACCTCCTGACCAGCAATAAGTTAATTGAAAAGCATTTTTACTTGTGCCTGAAAAATGACTTTCCATTATGGGGGAAGTATTTTGTAACCTGTATAAATGACGATTGATGATGAATATATGGCAAGTATAGTATTCCTGTTTAATATTTTGGTCAACATAGTTTGGCCTACAAAAGTATGTGTAAATATAATTTCAAATATTATCATACAACAAAACCTCCATAGAGGGAAAATAATGATGAATATAATTATACTTGGGATGAGTAAAACTTAGTTGGGGGTGCTGCAATGCCTCACATCATTGTTATGAGTCTTTGCTCTCCCCGCATAAGTATTGCTCCTAGAATGAAATAGAGTGTGAATGAGGACGATTAAGCACCTATTACGTATTCAGAGAAGGAATTAATAGGTTTTATTGTTGTTCACTTTTGCTCATATATGTTTTGTTTATAGATTTATAATAATTGGGATATGATATGAATGGAATTTTCTTATATAGAGAAAATATGTTCATTGTCTACCCAAAGATATGGTTGTTGATGGTTTCCCGTTATAAGTTGACCAAAATATTGACCAGTTTATTTTGTAGAGTGGAAAGACAAAACAAAACACCCAATAGGACTCATTTTCTCTGAAAAATTATTAAGGCTATGAGAAAATTCCCCAATCCACTTCTCTCTGAGCTCCTGTAAAGAGTCAACAAAGGTGAATCACTGCCATGTGCTTTGCGACTCTAAATGTTAAGGTTTTGTTAATTGACATTTGAGCATATTACCAGTATTTCCTCAATAGTGAATGCTAAATACATGATGTTGTCCTATTTGCTGAAGTAGGCATCGAGTGAGTTGAGAAGCGTATAGAATAGGGATTGAAGACAAATCTGAAGTTTTGGTTGTTTGACCTTAGGTAAAGTAAGTTAACTTTTCTAGATATCACTGTCCGTCTTTGAAAAGAAAAAAAAAAGCAAATGAAACAAAATACAGGATAAAGGACATTTAGTTCACAGAGTTTTGTGATAAGCAGTAATGATTCAGAATTGGCTGTCAATAAAGAAAAGTCTTACCTTCTTATTTCTTGTAAGCAGGGTGGTGTGGTAGGATGGAGACTTCTAATTTCAGTTCTAAACCTGTATGACATTTTGGGGAAGTCACTTAACTTCTCTGAGCCTTTATTCTCTCACATTAAAGGCAGAAACAATACTCATACTTCAGGATCTCAGCTGTATAATTTTGCCATTCTCAACTGCAATTTTTTATGCCTAAGATGAAAAGGTTTTACTAAGTTCAGTACATATTTCTGAGAATCAAATTTGAAATTATGCATATATATTATAATTTAAATTGTGCATATATAATTTATATTTGAACATTTAAATATATACAATATTTAATACAATATTAAGAATATACAGGTACTTAATAAATGGGATTTTTTTCTATCTTTTTTTTCTTTTTAATTTTGACTTTAACAGTGATATAAATACCTTTTGGAGTACAAAAGCTAGAAAATGTGATGACATATACAATTTTCAAGTTGGGTTTCAGAAAAAAAATATGTTGAATTTCAAGAACTATCCAAAAGTTTTGCAATCTCCTAGAATTTTAGTAATATGGCATAAAATATAAAAATTCTACACTCATTTACATGCCTAAAAACATAGCCTTCGATAATATTGATATAGATGGATTTTGATGTGAAAAAACATTGGTAAGAATGAAGGATTTGAGGAATAAAGCTGGTGTAAAGTAATCTTTCTACACTGTTTGATTGGAGTTCTGACTGCAATGCTGAGATGTTTCTGTTTAGAACTCTGCTTTATATGGGACGGTCCAAATCAAAATGAGACATTCTTCTTCAAACCATCATTACCGATTAAATGAGTAATCATCTCAGAAAAAATTAGAACCACCAAACTTTGTTACATACTAGACATCCCAAAGGAAATAATTTCACACTGGCTTGCAGAATAAACATAGCTAACCATCACTCTGGTTAAAGTGTCTCCTGTTACTCTTAATATTCTTATTCCAAACTCAGGGCAACTCAATTGCAATGATATCATATTTTTCTGTTACAGCAAATTGATACATTATGCTGAATCTTCTGAGTGAATAAAAACTGGATTATTCATTCTATATGATATCATAACATTGAGTGGAAAATTCCTAGGTTGTTGAAGAATTTTATAACACCAAAAATAAAGTTTTCTAGTTCTCACTCTTAAGTGAAGGGCATAATTTGCTGTATGTATGCTATTTTAATTTGTAATCGCCTGTTATTGTGTCTGCTTACTATATCCTTCCAAAACCTTCAACAAAGAAGCAAACTGAAAAGAGTGAAGCTTTTGTTTTTTTTTTTTTTTTAATGTTTTTTGAGAGAGAGACAGACAGGGCACGAATGGGGAAGGGGCAGAGAGAGAGGGAGACACAGAATCTGAAGCAGGCTTCAGGCTCTGAGCTGTCTGCACGGAGCCTGATGCGGGGCTCAAGCCCACGAACCGTGAGATTATAACCTGAGCCAAAGCTGGAGGCTTAATCAACTTAGCCACCCAGGCACCCCAAGAGTGAAGATGTTTTGAAAAGTATTCTATCCCGAAGTTAAACAAGAATGGTGGACTAAAGTTACAAAAGTCTGATAGTGTTGCTTAATGATGATGAAATTATCCCAAATACTGTAAAAAGGCCTATATAAATGCAAAGTAGTGGCTGCAATAGTGATGGGAGAACAAAACTGAATGCATCTTTTACTTTAAATTTTTCTTATTTGAGTTCTCAGTTATTTTTTTAAGTGTTTGTTCATTTTTGAGAGAGAGAAAGAGAGAGCATGAGCAGGGGAGGGACAGAGAAAGAGGGAGACACAGAATCCAAAGCAGGCTCCAGACTCTGAGCTGTCAGCACAGAGCCTGATGTGGGGCTCAAACTCGCATATTGTACATTCATGACCTTAGCCCAAGCCAGATGCTTAACTGACTGAGCCACCCAGGCCAGGCACCCCTTGACTTCTCAGTTTTGCAGTACCTGGCTCTCTTTAGCCCAGTTGACATCAACACCCCTGAGTATTGATGCTTACATGGCTCACAGTTAATAAATGGCATGCCACTCTGCTCTGCTGTTAACATGGAGTTCTTCAGAGATTGCATGGCCACCTTTTAACCTTCAGCTATTTTTTTTAACAATGAAAATAGTTGGAAGGAAATATGGGATTGATGTCACTATTGCTCCAGACTCTTCAATGCAAGGGCTGTTATGACTTCATCCTGCAAGCTGATGAAAATGTGGTTGAGACTGAGAGGTGTAGCTTTGCCACGGATTGATGGATAAAGACCATTTAGAAAGACCTCAAAAAACCCAAGACAATTTGGAGAATGCTTAAACTCTTGGATATTAAAAATATGTCTCAGTTTTCTATAAGACAACAGCAGTAACAAATTTTATGAGTATATTCATAACCAAACTTCAATGATATTTATTTTCTTTGCACTTATTAAAATACAACACTTAAATGAAAATTGTCCAGTTATCAATGTTTATGTTCCAAAATTATGTTAAAATCCATCTAATCAAGGGGCACCTGTGTGGCCCAGTCGGTTAAGTGTCCAACTTAGGTTCAGGTCATGATCTCGCAGTTTGTGAGTTCAAACCCTGCATCGGGCTTGTGGCTGTCACTGCGGAGCCTGCTTCAGATCTTCTGTCTCCCTCTTTCTCTGCCCCTCCCCTGATTGCTCTCTCTCTAAAATAAAATAAAAATATAAATAAACCCATCTAATTGGCATAGTTTGGTGCTACCAGTCCTTTAATTACCTGGCAATGACTGGCCTCCTTTTCATCCAGCCCCTCCATATTTCTGCATAAATCTATTGTCTTTTAATGGAGAAATAATCTTCGATTCTTATAATAACTGAAAAAGTCACTTTAAAAAATCTTGGGGTTATAAATAATGTTTAAAAATGTCAACTTATAATACTGGATGTGAAGGACAAAACTGCTTCCCTTTGGCTATGCAAGTATCACTGTCTTCCCTAAATTTGAAAACTGCAAATCACAGAGCAATCCACATCCTTATTATTTCCTAAAATAAATCTGATTTTGCATAGAAGGTAGAGATTAAAATCATACCAAAGAGAGGAATATACTTCTCAAACAATTAGATGTGCACCTCTGGTTCCACCTGGGAATATTTTGCTTATTACTAGCTTCAGTAATCACAAGAGATGTGCTGCATCCTGAGCAAAGCTGGGACCCCAGATATATCAGGAAAACACCATTAAAAAGGGTCATTTAGGACCTTGCAAAAATGAGGTCAGCAGACATTTTCACATGTCAGTCACAATTGCATGTTGTATAATCTCTGACTTTATTACACTGGATAGCAAGTAAAGTCTCCCAAGATGTACTACAAGCAAATGTGTATATAATGAGTGGCCCTATGGGCTTTCAGATTAGTTCTTACTTCTTGACTGAGAAGGGGCCTTTCAATTCACTCCAAGATTCTCAATTGTGAACTTTTAATTTTTAACAACTGCTCACCCAAAACTGACTCAAAGAAAGGAAAAAAAAAAACACTATGCTCTTCTTTATTATGATCCCTGCAGGATCCATGCAGGAAGGAGTTTTTCAGGGTACTCAATGACTTTTTCCCCCCAGTGTGGCTTAAAATTGCTTAGCTGATTACAATATGTGTCAACAAAACCCTTACAAGACTAGCCCCACCAAAGCCATTGTTTGAAGCTTACTATTTTGAAGTGGTCCTGAAACATGCAGCAAGTAGCCCGGAGAAAAGGCAGGCAAAGCTGGTAGCATGTGAATCAGGCCAAGGTATCCACCGAAGAAGAAAAGAATAATAATAAAATGAGAGGGAGTAAGGCTGTCAAAGGAGTCCATCTATACCAATACTTTTTACCTGCCATTCCTCTTTCAGTGTCTTCTAACTTCATGTCCCAAATGCTGAAATTCACCTCCCAGTGGTCCTGCTACACATGGCTTTGTGATGGAAATGCCTCCTGCAGTTCTCCTCATATTCAGAAACTTGGTTCACATTTCAATTTTTCTTTTCCTTTCTGTTATCTATTTGTCAGGAACTCAGGCAGGGATCTTTCTTTAAAATCAGCCCACCCTGATGGTCCAAGTTTCTCAGGTTAGGTTTCTCATCCAAAACATATTTGTCTTCTACCTTCTGCAGTCACCAGAGATGGTTATGCTCTTTTATCTTTTCCAAACAAATGTTGAATTCCACTTCTTTAGCTACCTTATCCACCACCATGCTCTATTCACGTTATCTTTGCTGTGATTGATCCTATGAATATAATTTTGTCCATAAATATGAAAATAAAAATGAATTTCAAAGAATACTGTTCATTATGTTGATATCATACAGTTACTAATATATACATATTAACATATTTAATATATACATATTAACATATATAACATATCCATCTAACATATTTGGACTTCTTAACCTGTAGAAAATGGTCCCAATTTGTGTGAAAGTATGTATTACCATGTTCTTTGATATGGTTGGGGTTTTTAGACAACCTAGGAAAATGGTTAATGATACTACAGTACATTTTTAAATTTATCAGATTTAAATTTAAATTTGCCAGTACATTTTTTTTAATTTTTTTTAATGTTTTTATTTATTTTTAAGACAGAGAGAGACAGAGCATGAGCAGGGGAGGGTCAGAGAGAGGGAGATACAGAATCTGAAACAGGCTCCAGGCTCTGAGCTGTCAGCACAGAGCCCAATGTGGGGCTCGAACTCATGAATCGCGAGATCATGACCTGAGCCAAAGTCAGACGCCCAACCGACTGAGCCACCCAGGCGCCCCTCCAGTACATTTTTAAATTTACCATATTGATGTTATCCATCAGAGATTCTCCACATTTTCAACACAGAGAAAGATTCTTACCTTCAAAATTATGTGTTCTTATCCCTCATAGTCATTAAACTTTTAGTGTCTACTTGAAATTCTGATTTCAGCATTAAAACTTACATTTTATTATATAGACTTGAAAATATAAAAGATCCAAAGACATTGTTTGTTCTATGGGTGGTTGGGGCACATATATATAGGTTCATGGACTCTTAACAATAGTTTTCACCCTACTCTATAATTCTGTGCCTCAGCAATAAAGAAAATAGCTCACTTTTGAAAACTTGCAGCTCAGGTCAACTCTTTCTCTGTCACACAACTCAAACACACACACACACACACACACACACACACACACACACACACACGTCTTCGCTTGGCCATTTTCACCAGTACTGCAGGTCTCAGCATCAGAAAACTTTCTGCTGGTCTTTCAGTTTCTACAGGAATTTGTCTCTCCATGACTGGATATTGCACTTCCCCTAGGCAATGTTGTGGAAAACTGTGTTTTTATCTGTTTCCTACAAAAACAGATGAGCAGCTCAATGTCAAAACTTTACCAACACAATTGTGCTGTTTATCATATATATTCAATGAAACAATGAATGAATCAACTGTTCTCCCAGGTGCCACTATCCATAGGATCTGAGTCACTGCTATAACAAAACTCTAGGTTAAAATTCATAAAAGTGAACTTTTTCCCCCATTACCCAAATTTCCATGCGATACATAAAATTCATTTCATTTCATTTCATTTCATTTCATTTCATTTCATTTCATTTCATTTCTTTAATTTACATCCAAATTAGTTAGCTTATAGTGCAACAATGATTTCAGGAGTAGATTCCTTACTGCTTTTACCCATTTTAGCCCATTCTTCCTCCCACAACCCCTCCAATAACGCTCTTTTTGTTCTCCATATTTAAGAGTCTCTTATGTTTTGTCCCCATCCCTGATTTTATATTATTTTTGCTTCCCCACCCTTATGTTCATCTGTTCTGTGTCTTAAAGTCCTCATATGAATGAAGTCATATGATACTTGTCTTTCTCTGACTAATTTCGCTTAGCATAATACCATCTAGTTCCATCCATGTAGTTGCAAATGGCAAGATTTTATTATTTTTGATTGCCAAGTAACACTCCATTGTATATATACACCACATCTTCTTCATCCATTCATCCATCGTTGGACATTTGGGCTCTTTCCATACTTTGGCTATTGTTGATAGTGCTGCTATAAACATGAAGTGCCCCTTCGAAACAGCATACCTGTATTCCATGGATAAATGCCTAGTAGTGCAATTGCTGAGTTGTAGAGTAGTTCTATTTTTAGTTTTTTGAGGAACCTCTGTACTGTTTTCTAGAGTGGCTGCACCAGCTTGCAATCCCAGCAGCAATGCAAAAGAGATCCTCTTTCTCCGCATCCTTGACAACATCTGTTGTTCATGTTAGCCATTCTGAGAGATGTGAGGTGGTATCTCATTTTGGTTTGTATTGATTTGTATTTCCTTGATGATGAGTGATGTTGAGCATTTTTTCATGTGTCTGTTGGCCATCTGGATGTCTTCTTTGGAGAAGTGTCTATTCATGTCTTTTGCCCATTTCTTCACTGGATTATTTGTTTTTTGGATGTTGAGCTTGCTAAGTTCTTTATAGATTTTGTATACTAACCCTTTATCTGATATGTCATTTGCAAATATCTTCCCCCATTTTGTCGGTTGCCTTTTAGTTTTGCTGATTGTTTCCTTCACTGTGCAGAAGCTTTTTATTTTGATGAGGTCCCAGTAGTTCATTTTTGCTTTTGTTTCCCTTGCCTACGGAGATGTGTTGAGTAAGAAATAGCTGCGACCAAGATCAAAGAGGTTTTTGCCTACTTTCTCTTCTAGGATTTTGATGACTTCCTGTATTCCATTTAGGTCTTTCATCCATTTTGAGTTTATTTTTGTGCATGGTGTAAGAAAGTTGTCCAGGATCATTTTTCTGCATGCCTCTGTCTAGTTTTCCCAGCACCACTTGATGAAGAGACTGTCTTTATTCCATTGGATACTCCTTCCTGCTTTGTCAAGGATTAGTTGGAGACACATTTGTGGGTCCATTTCTGGGTTCTCTATTCTATTTCATTGATATGTCTGTTTTTAGGCCAGTACCATACTGTCTTGATGATTACAGCTTTGTAGTATAGCTTGAAGTCCAGGATTGTAATGCTCTTGCTTTGGTTTTCTTTTTCGAGATTTCTGTGGTTATTCGGGGTCTTTTCTGGTTCCATACAAATTTTAGGATTATTTTTTCTAGCTCTGTGAAGAATGCTGGTTTTATATTGATAGGGATTGCATTGAATATGTAGATTGCTTTGGGTAGTATTGACATTTTAACAATATTTGCTCTTCCTATCCAGGAGCATTAAATATTTTTACACCTTTTTGTGTCTTCTTCAATTTCTTTCATTAGCTTTCTATAGTTTTCAGTGTATAGATTTTTCACCTCTTTGGTTAGATTTATTCCTAGGTATTTATCATTTTTGGTGCAACTTTAAACGGGATTGATTCCTTGATTTCTCTTTTTGTTGCTTCATTGTTGATGTATAGGAATGCAACCGATTTCTGTGCATTGATTTTATATCCTGCAGCTTTGCTGAATTCATGAATCAATTCTAGCAGTTTTTTGGTAGAATCTTTTGGGTTTTCCATATAGAGTATCATGTCATCTGTGAAGAGTGAAAGTTTGACCTCCTCTTGGCTCATTTGGAAGGCTTTTATTTCTTTGTGTTGTCTGATGGCAGAGGCTAAGACTTCCAATACTATGTTGAATAACAGTGGCAAGAGTGGACATCCCTGTCTTGTTTCTGACCTTAGGGTGAAAGCTCTCAGTTTTTCCCCATTGAGGATGATATTAGCGTTGGGTCACACATATATGGCTTTATTGATCTCAAGATTATTCTCCTTCTATCCCTACTTTTTGAGGGTTTTTATCAAAAAGGATGCTGTATTTTGTCAAAAGCTTTCTCTGCATCTATTGAGAGGATCATATGGTTCTTGTCCTTTCTTTTATTGATGTGATGAATCACGTTGTTTTGGGGATATTGAACCAGACCTGCATCCAAGGTATAAGTCCCACTTGGTCGTGGTGAATAATTTCTTTAATGTATTGTTGGAGCCGGTTGGCTAATATCTTGTTGAGGATTTTTACATCCATGTTCATCAGGGAAATTGTCTATAGTTCTCCTTTTTAGTGGGGTCTCTGTCTGGTTTTGGAATCAAGGTAATGCTGGCTTCATAGAGTTTGGAAGTTTTCCTTCCATTTCTACTTTTGGAACAGCTTCAAGAGAATAGGTGTTAACTCTTCTTTAAATGTTTGGTAGTATTGCCCTGGAAAGTCATCTGGTCCTGGACTCTTGTTTTTTGGGGGACATTTTTGATTACTAATTCGATTTCTTTACTGGTAATAGGTCTGTTCAAATTTTCTATGTCTTCCTGTTTCAGTTTGGTAGTGTATGTGTTTCTTGGAATTTGTCCATTTCTTCCAGATTGCCCATTTTATTGGCATATAATTGTCCATAATATTCTCTTATTATTGTTTTTATTTATGCTGTATTGGTTGTGATTTCTCCTCTTTCATTCTTGATTTTATTTATTTAGGTCCTTTCCTTTTTATTTTTGATCAAACTGGCTAGGGGCTTATCAATTTTGTTAATTCTTTCAAAGAACCAGGTTCTGGTTTTATTGATTTGTTCTACTGTTTTTATTTCATTTCCATAGCATTAATTTCTGCTCTAATCTTTATTATTGCCTGTCTTCTTCTGGTTTTGGGTTTTATTTGATGTTTTTTTTTCTAACTCTTTAAGGCATGAGGTTAGATTGTGTATCTGAAACCTTTCTTCCTTCTTGAGGAAAACCTGGATTGCTATGTACTTTCCTCTTACGACCACCTTTCCTGAATCCCAGAGGTTTTGGGTTGTGGTGTTATCATTTTCATTGGCCTACATGAACTTTTTAATTTCCTTTTTAACTTGTTGGTTAGCCCATTCATTCTTTAGTCTCCTAGTATTTGTTACCTTTCCAATTTTTAAAAAAAAATTTTTAACGTTTATTTATTTTTGAGACAGAGAGAGACAGAGCATGAATGGGGGAGGGTCAGAGAGAGAGGGAGACACAGAATCCGAAACAGGCTCCAGGCTCTGAGCAGTCAGCACAGAGCCTGACGCGGGGCTTGAACTCACAGATCGCGAGATCATGACCTGAGCTGAAGTCGCACGCTTAACTGACTGAGTCACCCAGGAACGCCTCAAATTTTTTTCTTGTAGTTGATTTTGAGTTTCATAGAGTTCTGATTTGAAAATATGCATGGTATGATCCTTTTGTACTTGCTAAGGGCTGATTTTTTTCCCAGTATGTGGTCTATTCTGGAGAACGTTCCCTATGTGCACTGGAGAAGAATGGGTATTCCACTGCTTTAGGATGGAATGTTCTGAATATATCTGTTAATTCCATCTGGTCCAGTGTGTCATTCACATCCATTGTTTCATTGTTGATTTTTTGCTTGGATGATGTGTCCACTGCTGTGAGTGGGGTGTTGAAGTCCTCCATTCTTATGGTATTACCATCAATGTGTTTATGTTTGCAATAAATTGATTTATATATTTGGGTGCTCTCACATTTGGTCCATAAGCGTTTATAACTGTTAGGTCTTCTTGGTGGATAGACCCTCTTGATACAGTCTTTATTTTAAAGTCTAGAGTGTCTGATATATGTATGGCTACACCAGCTTTCTTTTGTTAACCATTAGCATAATAGATGGTTCTCCATCCCCTTATTTTCAATCTGAAGGTGTCTTTAGGTCTAAAGTGGGTCTCTTGTAAACAGCATATAGATGGATATTGTTTTCTTATCCATTCTGTTACCCTATGTCTTTTGATTGGAGTAATTAGTCCATTGATATTTAGAGTGAGTACTGAAAGATATGAATTTATTGCCATTATGATGATTGTAGAGTTGGAGTTTCTGGTGGTGTTCTCTGGTCCTTTCTTATCTTTGTTGCTTTTGGTCTTTATTTGTTGTTTGCTTGTTTTCATCTTTTCTACCCTCAGAGAGTCCCCCTTAAAATTTCTTGCAGGGCTGGCTTAGTGGTCACAAACTGCTTTAATTTTTGTTTTCCTCGGAAACTTTTTATCTCTCCTTCTTTTCTGAATGACAGCCTTGATGGGTAAAGAATTCTTGGCTGCATATTTTTCTGATCCAGCACATTGAACACATCCTGCCCTTCCTTTCTGGCCTGCCAAGTTTCTGTGGATAGGTCTACTGCAAACCTGATCTGATCTGTCTTCCCTTGTAGGTTAAGGACTTTTTTCCCTTGCTGCTTCCATGAGTCACTCCTTGCCTGAGTATTTTGTGAATTTGACTATGGTATGCCTTATTGATGGTCGGTTTTTGTTGAATCTAATGGGAGTCCTCTGTGCTTCCTCGATTTTGATGTCTGTGTGTTTCCCCAGGTTAGGAAAGTTTTCTGTTATGATTTGCTCACATAACACTTCTACCCCTATTTCTCTTTCTTCCTCTTCTGGGACTCCTATAATTCTGATGTTGTTCCTTTTTAATGAGTCACTGATTTCTCTAATTCTTAAATTGTGCTCTTTTGCCTTAATCTCCCTCTTTCTCTCTGCTTCATTATTCTCCATAAGTTGGTCGTCTGTATCACTGATTCTCTGTTCTGCCTCATCAATCCTTGCTGCCGTGGCATGCATTTGAGATTGCAGCTCAGTTATAACATTTTTTATTTTGTCCTGACTAGCTTTTACTTCTTTTATCTCTGCAGAAAGGGATGCTAAACTATTTTCTATTCCAGCTAGTGTTCTTATTATTGTGATTGTAAATTCTGGTTCAGACATCTTGCTTGTATCTGTGTTGGTTAAGTTCCTGGCTGTTGTTTCTTCCATCTCTTTCTTTGGGGCTGAATTCCTTCCGTTTTGTCATTTTGAAGGGAGAAAAGGAATTAATGAGGTAAAAAAAAAATAAAATTAAAAAAATTTAAAAAATATTAAAATTGAAAAATCAAAAAACACACACATAGAAAAAATTGAATAAATGATCCTAGGTACTAAGTGTGTTTTGGTCTGGGTGTTGTAAGGGGCTTGATAGATTAGAGAAAAAATGGGGAAGAAAAAAAAAGAAATCATTTGCAAAAATGAATACACTGAAATAGACTAAAATGAAATAATGGAAGTAAAATAAATTTGAAAAAAAATACACAAAAGTAAAAAAGTACAACTGAAAAAAATAAGAAAAATATTTTTAATAAAAATTGAAAATAAAATGAATTTTTTCTCTGTATTCAAGAAAAAGAAATAAAATGGAAAAGAGAAAAAAGAAAAAAGAAAAAAAAAAAAAAAAAATAGAAAAGAAAAGAAAGAAAATTGAATAGATGGACCAGCAAACAGACTGAAATACTCATGAAATTACTTCATTTGCCCCTAGAATTCAAACTATGAAGTGCATTATAGTCCATAAACTAAGCAGGCAGTGAGACTTGTGTTCCTGAAGAGCAAGGTTGGCCTGGTTAGGCGGGGCTTAGTGTAGCAGCCCCATCCTCTATTAGATGGTGCTGCTTAGCTTACTGGGGGTGAATTGTTGTGGCACTCGTAGGTGCATATGCGCATGTGCAGGAATGGAGAAAATGGCGTCACCTGGCTACCAGTCTCTAGTAATGGAAGTTTGTTCTCTCCGATCAGCAATCATGATCAGGCACCCATCCTTTGTCTTCAGCTTCTGTCCACTCCCCGTTTTTACACAGTTTGTGACCAAGCTCCAGGCAGCACCTCCCTCCTGATTTTTGTCTCAGATGCAGCTGTTTTTCCTGACCACTTACTTCTGAGGGACTGTGGCTTTGGCCTGTTCTTCCCCTCTGCAGGAGGGTCTCACCGAGCAATGGTTAGGTGCCGGCCACACCCAGGAACTTTTGCAGGACTGTGCTGCTGCTGATGCCCAAAGACTGTGGCTAAATGCCAGTACCCCCAGAAAAAGTTTATGAGATAGTGTAGCAGCAGCATTTCAGGGATTAAGGAAAATCACAACACATATCTGGCACTATGCTTCACCCTTAATGACCTTTTTCCAGCACCAGCCAATGTAGTTGTTCTCCCATGTCCACTGGGGCCTTGATTTTGGGGGACCCACACAGCTTCTACCAGGTGTCCTCCCAGCAGTGGAACTGCCTCTCCCCACGTGTCCTGAAGACTACCGGATTCCACTCTGCTCCTGGGGATTCATCCTTCACACCAGAGCTCTGGTAGGTATTGTGCTACAGAGTTTCAGACTGTGTGCTTCCCCTATTTATAGTCTTAATGGAATTTAAACCTTCTCCTTTCTCCTTTCTCCCTTTTTAGTTCAGTCCCTACAGTTGTTTCCAATTTTTCACTTTCTCTCCAGCTGCTTTGGGGGGTGCTTTTCCCATATTCTCCCCCCACCCCATCTCTGTCCTCTCTCCACACACAAAATCAGCTCCCTGCCCTCCATGGCTCTCTCTCCCTCAGTTCACCTCTCTGTGCTGTGTACCTGATGAATTCTGTGGTTCAGGTTGTACAGATTGTTGTGTTAATCCACAGATCAGTTTTCTAGGTGTGCAGGATGCTTTAGGTCTGGCTGTATTTCAAGGACGGGAGACATACAAAAAAACTTCCATGCTGTTCTGTCATCTTGCACTATACATAAAATTTATTTTAGACATCCTTCATCTTTCAGGTCTATATGGTTCTGAGGAGGGTCATAATACACCACTCCAAAATACGCATATTGATTATTTTGAATTAAAGTTACTTAAGAAACAGCCAGTGCAAGAACACTCTGAACCACCTTTATCCCCTTGAAAAAAGGACACAAATTCTCCATGTGAAGAGTATCCTTCAGGCACTTGGAGAGTAGAAGGCACCCTTATTGCCAGAGATAGGAGTTCAAGGCTGAGAGAGCTATATAAACAAACCTCGCTGCTTCTTCACTAGTTACCCAAGTCCAAACCTCTTTGTTTTATAAATGAAATTTGTCTTTTTCCTGATAATCCGGCTTCTCTCAATGTAATTATTAGGCAGGCAAAGGAACATAAGAGGGAAGAAGGGAAAGGTTTTCCTTCCCTATAGTTTCAATATGTTCTTTGAAAATATTACCCCTCCCTTTTTTGTAGTAATTTATTTTTCCTAGTGAAAACTGACATAGAACACACTTTCCTACTCACTTTTTCATCAATAAAAATAAAATGTTTATTAAGCTATTCACATTTGAGGATGTATTATTTGGTCTTGAAAATGAATGGGGTTAACTATTTTACTAAGCACCACACATTAATCCACTAAGCCTACCTAAAATTCAGAAATAAGTCCTTAAAGTTCGCATTATGTATTATGTTTATATTGATTCAGGAGGAGAGTACATTCACTCATTCATCTGGCTATTAAACTACATCCAATCGTGAAAACTCTAATCTAGAGAAGTCAGAGAAATCTGACAAAATAATGAGTTTTCATTCATTCCTTGTTTATTTTTTTTCATATTTCACAAACCAGAGTTAACATTGAAATGGTCTATTGGTTTTCATCTTCTTTAATATTTTCTTGGAAGGAAAAATAAAACACAAACACTCACAAAGTGTATAGGGCTCATTTCGTTAAAAATTAGGATATCGGCTTAAACATATCACCAAAGTATCTTTTCTTTCGAACCTATCGTTTCATGGTTGTTCAAAGAATAATAGTCATGCTACGTAATACTAGCCATATTTACACATTTCCACATGTGTAAATTAATGATTTAAGTGACTGCTTCAAAAATTCTATGTATTTATTATAGTATATATTTCATGTGTTAAAAGCTTCTTTCAAGCTAACTTCAAATTTAGTTTTCATAAGTTCCAGATCTTGTTATTCAACACATTAGTGCACAATTAAAATTAAATAGGTCTATGGAAAAAATAAAAACGCCTTATTAAACTTTTTCCTTGTACTGATTGAACCACTCCAAAGGTTTTTAATCAGGTTAAAAAAGAAGCTTAAGCTTGCCATATTTATTATATCTTTATCTAATATTAAATTCAAAGAGATTTTAGGAAACCAAAGGAACTAAATTCTAGTACTTGCTACTTTTCTTACTCTATGTTCACATTTATGAAAGATGGAGGCAAAGTAGAATGACTGTAGGTTCTTCTCGTCCATGAACACAGCTAGATAACTATTAAATCATTCTAAATACCCCAGAAATAGGCCTGAAGACTGGCAGTACAAACTCCACAACTAAGAAGAAAGAAGAGGTCACCTCAAAGAAGGTAGGAAGTGTGGAGACAAGATTTAAGGGAGAAGCAGATCCCAGGTGCCATGGTCCATAGGGAGCTGTGGTCTCAAGAGAAGGGCCAGAGAGAGGAGCACACAGGGGAATACATAGGGAAAACATTTCCCCAAAGCCATTGGCTTGCAAAATGAAAGGGACTCCATTTCATGAGTTCTTACAATCAGTGGGGTTTAAAGCCTGGAGTTATAAAGGTCAGTGGGCTTGACTAAGATAGAGTCCAGAGAAAATTGCTTTGCTATATGTTTGCTACAAGAGAATCATTTTAAATCTAAAGAATCAATTTTAAATCATTTTAAATCAAATTAAATCTGCAGATTGAAAGTGAGGAGATGGAGAAACATTTTCATGTAAATGGAGGTCAAAAGAAAGTTGATGTAGCAATAACTTATATGGAACAAATTAGACTTTCTTTTGTTCTTTCATTGTTTTTATACTGCTTTGTTATGAGGGTACTACTAGCCTCGTGGAATGATTTTGAATATTTTCCTTCTATTCCATTATTTGTAAGATTTTGATGAAGATTGTCATTAATTATTTTTTGTTAATGTTTGGTAGAATTCACCAGTGACACCGTGTGGTCTTAGGCGTTTCTGTGCTGGGAGATTTTTGATTCTTAATTCAACTCTTATTGTTATGGTCTAAGAAGGTTTCCTATTTCTTGCATTCAAGATCCATGATTAAATCATGGTAACTTGTGCATTTTTAGGAATTATCTGTTTTATTTTCTAAGTTATCTGATTTGTTAGTGTATAATTGTTTATAATAATCTGTTATCACACTATGTATTCTTGTGGATATCTGTTGTAATTATCTGTCTTCCATTTCTCATTTTGGTTTTTGAGTCTCTCTCTTTTTTCCCCCTTAGTTATGTAGTTAAGGCTTTGCTAATTTTATTTATTTCTTTTTTCTGAAAACACAGGTCATTACTTTCAAGATTATGTTATTGCTTATTCTAGTCTCTATTATATTTATGTCTGATTTTTCTTTGTTATTTTCTTCTCTACTAAATTTCAATTTTCTTTTTTTTAATAGTTTCATGTGGTGTAATGTTATTTATTGATCTTTCTTAATACAAACATTTGCAGATAAATTTCTGTCTAAAACCTGCTTTCCTTGAATCCTCTAGGTTTTTGAAT
Source organism: Prionailurus bengalensis (assembly GCF_016509475.1). Taxonomy (NCBI): domain Eukaryota; kingdom Metazoa; phylum Chordata; class Mammalia; order Carnivora; family Felidae; genus Prionailurus; species Prionailurus bengalensis. Next base: position 89,064,898 of record NC_057344.1, read on the forward strand.
ATTATGTTTTATTATTCTTTTGTTTTGAGATATATTATTATTTGCCATTTTTTTCTTATTGTCTTATTGCTTGTGCAGTAGTGTGTTATTTAATATTGCATTGTAGATTTTGCAGCTTTATTTTATTCTTTATCTATAATTTTGCACCACTGTGGTTGAAAATATACTTGGCATGACTTCAGTCTTCTTAAATTTGTAATATTTGTTATGTCTCTTTTTATGTGATTTAACCAAGGATTCTTCTATGTGTACTTAAAGAAAATGTGTATTCTATTTTTCTTGGATGGAATGCTTTATATAAAAACTAATAACTTTCACTCAGACTACTCATTTAAAATAAAGTAAAGGAGAGGGGAAGTGGGTAAGTTTATGGGTGAAATAGGTGAAGGGGATTAAAAGTACACTTATCATAATGAGCATTGAGTAATGATGTATAAAATTGTTGAATCACTATATTGTACACCTGAAACTGATATAACACTGTACTGGAATTAAAATAAAAAACTTAATAAAAAGTTGTGAGATATATATATATATATATATATATATATATATATATATAGTGGAATATTACTCAGCTCTAGAAAAGAATGGAATCTTGCCATTTGGGACAGCACAGATGGACCTAGACAGTATTATGCAAAGTGAAATAAGTCAGGCAGAGAAAGACAAATACCGTATGATTTCACTTATTTGTGAAAACTGAAAAACAGAACAAACAAATAAACATAATACCAAAGACAGATTCTTAAATATAGAAAATAAACTGGTGATTGCCAGAGATGAGGTGGGTTTGGGGAAGGTGAAATACTAGGGATTAAAAGGCACAAACTTCCCATTATAAAATAAGTCCCAGAGATGAAAAGTACATCATAGAGAATATAGTCAATAATACTGTCATAATATTGTATGGTGACAGAGAGTGACTACTCTTATCTGGGTGAGCATGATTAATATATAGCATTGCTGATTCAATATGTTGTATACCTGAAACTAATATAACATTGTATGTTAATTATACTTCAATATAAAAAAGAGAGAAAGCTTAAAAAAAGAAAGATAAAAGAGAAAAATGCATCAACTCTATCAGCTACTAAGAAAATTTGTATGTTTTTATACAAAAACTTAAATTTATTATCAAATTTAAAATATGAATGTTTATAATTTGATGATATATTAATATATGCAGAAATATGGTGAGCAATAAAACACAAAATTACACAATATGTAATTTTCTTTTATTATGCTTGTTTTTCTTACTTATTATAACAACTTTGTCATATTTACTTCAGAAGTTTTTGTTAAACAAATTAAAAAAATCCATCAAACTAAATACTCCTGTTTACTTTTCTCAAATTTCATTTTCTACTTCCTTTTCCCCTTCTCCAGAGCTAATCACAATTATGAATTTGATGTTTTCTCCTAACTATAGTGCATTTGTATATGAAAGTAAAATATAATATTGTTTTCCTATTCTTAAACTTTCACAAAGTATCTCAATTTTATTGTAGTCTCAAGCTACTTTTCCTGTTTGTGTAACTTTAATTGATGAGGCTTGATTTATTCTCATTGACATGTAACTGGATTTCATTCGTTTTAATTGTGGTATAATATTCTATTTTATAAATATACCACAGTGTTTGCTGTCTACAGTAGTAAGACATTTGGGTTGCTTCCAAGAATTATAAATAATGCTGTAATAAATTTTATTTATATAGCTCCTATGCACATGTGAGAGAGAATTATTAAGTATTGAGTTAGAGCACATGCAAAATTTCTTGCTATTGCCAAATTGTTCTATAAAATGATTTCACCAGATACAATCCCACTGGGATACATGAGAGCCGACAATTTACTCAATGCAAATTTTCCTCATGTTTCCTAAGTTTTTTTTAATTATTTTTTTTCCTTCTTGGTTGGTAGGTTCTCTTTCTCTATTTCTCTTCTCCTCCTCTCCTCTCCTCTCCTCTCCTCTCCACTCCTCTCCTCTCCTCTCCCCCTTTCTTCTCTTCTCCTCTTCTATTCTCTTCTCTCTCCCTCTCCCACTCTCCCTGTCTGTTTAACACTTTGGATACTCTTTGGATTCTAGCTCACTGTTAGCTACGTGCATCGCAAATATCTTCTAGTCTGTGACTGTTTTTTCATATTTTTATGTATTTTATTAATAGATTTCATATTTAGAACGGTTTTAGATTTACAAAAAATTGAAAACATAGTCTGTAGAGTTCTCATATAGCCTACACCGTTTCCTCTATTATTAATATCTTATGTGAGTATGGGGCATTGTTTAAAATAATGAATCAATATTGATACATTGCTATTAAATTCCATGTTTTATATACATTTACTTTAGTTTTAACCTCATGTCCTTTCTCTGTTTCAAGATTCCATCCAAGATACCACATTACATTTTGTTTTGGTGTGGTTTTAGCCTCCTCTTGATTGTAGCAATTTCTCAGCCTTCTCCTATTTTTTGATGACCTTGACAGTTTTTTAGAGTACTGGTTAGATATTTTGTAGGAAGCCACTACTGGGATTTCTTTGATAGTTTCCTTAAGATAAAACTGGGTTATATGTTATTGGGAGGAAGACCGCAAAGTAGAGTGCCATTTTCATCACGTAATATCAAGGGCACATACTATCAACATGATTTATGACTGTTGATGTCGATCTTAAACACTTGCTTGAGGAAGTTTTGTTTGTCAGGATCCTCTACTCCAAATTTACTATTTTCCCCCTTTCATACTGTACAAGTCACTATATGCAGTCCATCATTTGGAGTATAGACACCATTGTTTTTAGTCGTAATTCAGATGTGGATCAACTCAAGTAAGACATCTTTCAGTCTTAAAGATAATACTGCCTTAAAACCTTTGATGTGTCCTGCATGAATAGTATTTATTCAGAATGAAAAAGTCAAGTGAAAAAGTATAAAGTAAGACAAACTAATATATACTCAACACTCAATAGGGGTTATGAAAATGTTAAAAAAGTAAAATTGATCTCTGTCCTTGGCAGTTTGTACTCTGTTTAGTGGGGAGCCTGAGAAAACATATACAACCCCAAAATTAGAATACATAGGTTTTTAAAAATGGCTTTGTTCTTGATGTGTATATTTATATAAAGGGAAAAAATCCTTACATAATGACTCCTTAATTTGATATTTTTCAACAGAATTAACAGTGATTATTTTATTTAAAAACAAAACAAAGCAAAACATGCCATGGTTATTTCACCAAAGATTGTGATTAGAAGGCCTGGAATTGTTCCAGACACATATGAGAATTAAATAAACAAACAGTGCATATAATTATAATAAAACACCCAATGTTGCAAGGTGCAAGTATCATCACTATTTTAAAAGAAAAAGTATGTTGGGGACACAGAGACAGAATGAAACCTAAAAGCATAACATTTATGGTATGCTCTTAGGTTAGACTTGAAAATATATACAGGACTTGGATTGAAAGAGAGAAATGGAGTGAGAATTTCAAGCAAAGCAAATTACTAGAAACAGGTCTCAAATATAGGATGCCTATGTGTCTGGAGAGGGCTGTAAGTAGAGTAGTAATTAATGAGACCAAGTGTTTAGGTTTGAGTAAGATAGTTACTAAAGTAAAGCCAAACAATATACTTAATAATGTGCAGCCTCTGTTTAAAATCATGGTTATTCCCCATTCCTATAGGATAGAGATCGAAGTCTTCTGATGTGGCAAAAGGTTCATCAACACCTCACTTCTACCCAACGTTTCAGATTCATCTTCCACAGTATTGTCATTTGTATCCTACTTGTCAGCCATAGAATCCATTTGAATTTCCTCGAGCTCATCATTTGTAAGACAATTGTTTCCCACACCAACCAGAAGCCCCTACACCTACCTGCATCCCACTTTCCCTAAATATTATCACTCCTGGGAATCTTTCCTACACAGCCTCTCCCCATCTCTTTGTCCATGAGATTTCCATATGTCAGTTCCCAAATTTTTTACCTAGTACATATCTCTATTAGCATTTCCTCTTTCCATAATATATTTGTAATCTTTTCCCTATATATCTTTTTCTCTGTCCTTTTGAGTTCTCTGAGGGTGGGATATTTGTTTTCTGTTTTTATCTATTTATTTATTTTTTTACTCAGTGTATGCAGCATAGGGACTGAAGCAAAGTATTTACTCAGTGTTCATAACTGGAAGACTATGGTGGTATAAGACCATCCCCAACTTAGGTAGAAAGCACATGTGACAACAATTAACTATGTACAATTACATTTTCTTAAAAAATAGGCCACTATGTCTTCCAGTGTAGAAATGCCATGCCTCAGGTTTATAACTTATGAGAGAAAATAGGGAATGAACCAATGGCACTTATCTATCAATCAGTCAGAAGCAAGGTCTTAGAATAATATCCAATATGTGTGTCTTAAGTTGAAAATTGATAAAGGGACATAATCACAGCTCATGATAGAACTTGTGTTTGTAATAAATGTCCATAATCTTTAGTAGGGAGAAAATAACCAGGGTACATATGCTGTATTACAGTAATGGCAAAGTTACTCGTGTATCCTGACAGATGTTTGAATTCTCCATGAGACCTGCTGAGACATTGTCCTTTTTTTCCCTCATTCAATACTGTGTACTTAGAATATTTCATCACCTGGGTTAACCAGAGTAACTTGACCTCATTCACCTTCGTCTTGGAAGAACCAAGATAATGTTAACAAATAAAGAAAATAATGTAGAAGAGTCAAAATTCCATCTTCTGAGAACAGAAAGCAGATCTAAAATTTTCACAAGATTTAATCATCAACATGGATCTATGGCCGTAATACACTCTTGCCTTGTAACAATAGTTTCAACAAGTATTGCTTGGCTATTTCATTAATTTTAAAAACTACAAAATAATTGTATAGAATGTTATCCATTAATTTCCTCTTCTCTTTTAAGAAGAAACTGGATATTCCATATTAGGTCTAAAATATTTGCACATGTCCTCCACAAAAGCTTGATCATTTAAGATCAAAGCCGAGAGTAAGTCTGAAACTCTGAAAGGAATGCAATTATTTTTTCACAGCTGTTTGCTATTTCACCCATGCAAGAACCACAATACTTCAGTAGAAATATTTTTAAAGCAAAGAAAAAGTTTAAATTGTGACTGAGGGCATGTGTTGGTAAGGCTGAACTACTTATGTTAGCCAGTCAAACTAATCCCCGGACTTGGATGATTGGAGGTCTCTACAGATTCTTGGGAGTTTCTGTATCATGATTTTTGTTTCTTTTAATCAAGGTTGCTATGAAAAGTAAATAATCCCTTGAATAAAACTCCAAGCAAACTCTAGTTAAATGACATGATTTTAGGCTAAGACATAGGTTTAGACGGCCAACTACATGATGCAGTGCTTTTGTCTGCTTTGTTTTCTTGATAAAGATGAATATTACTCTCTAGTTACATGTAACCAGGAAGTCAAATTTCAGGTGTTGTTCTTGAATTTCTCTGTTTGCTTTGCCCTGTTACTGTATCTTCTGTTGCCTTGTCCTGCTTGATCTCATCTTATTTTTTTTAATTAAGTTTATTTATTTATTTTGAGAGAGACAGAAACAGTGCAAATGGGGGAGGGACAGAGAGAGAGAGAGAAGGAGAGAATTCCAACCGGGCTCTACTCTGTCAGCACAGAACCTGACGTGGGGCTCAAACTCACAAAACCGTGAAATCGCGACCTGACCGGAAACCAAGAGTTGGCTGCTCAACCAACTGAGCCACCCAGGTGCCCCTGCATCATCTCAGTTATTGTTTCAGCCTTTTAGTGAAGATTGTGTGGATATTTCTCTCTGCCTTTACCTTGTGCTTTTTACTGAGAAACAGTGAAAATGTTGTCCTTTTTTTCAGAAACCAAAACATTCCAAACAAAAGTGCAAACAAACAAATGCAAACACAAAAACCTCAAATGCTTGCTGCTTCTGGTTTCAGCTGGACTTTGCACTCTCATTTTCTGTATCTCTTCATTGCTGTTTTACCAGCATCAAAAGAAGGCCGAATTGAAAAGTAGTTGAAGTTCCTCACTTTATGAAGACTGCTCTGATTGTCTCTATGTTGACTAATTCAAATTTGGAAAGGAATTTTAGTGGAAATCTGAGATCTTATTAAGGAAAAGAGAGCTTCTAGGAGTCATTCTCTCTGCAAGATTCATCTCTAATATTCAATCACCACTGAATTAAGCTATTTACTTTCAGTCTCCCATTTGATCTTGAAATGACTTTTGGGTTAAGTAATTAAAAGTAGAAGTGACAGGTGAGGGGCTGGTGTGGCACTTGGGACATAAATACAGTTAGAGGAAACAATTGAGGTTCTTTTCAAGAAAACTATGGCCAAGCTACAAGAGCAAAAGCATGTTCCACTTTCTATGTGCACTGGGTCCTACCCAAGCACAGTGCAATGTTATTGTCACCAATATAGGTGTGCATGTAGAGACAGGATTAGCCCAGTGGTTTTAAGGGCTCATACAGGTCACCATTCACAATCTCTGATGTTTCTGGGATTTGTAATCATTTTTAGAAAAAACTGGGATGAAAGCTAGCTTCTTGCAGAAGACTTATTTTTCTTGTACTCAATTTTGTGAAACTTTCCTACTATATATTATTGCACCTAGGTTCTTAAAGCAATCACAGTCTCTTATTAGTTCCTTTTTTTTTTTTAAGTTTACTTATTTATTTTGAGACAGAGAGAGAGAACAAGCAGGGGAAGAGCAGAGAAATGGAAAGAGATAATACCAAGCAGGCTCTGTGCTATCAGTGTACAGCCCGATGGGGGGTTGAACTCACGAACCATGAGATCATGACCTGAGCCAAAATCAAGAGCTGGACTCTTAACTGACTGAGCCACCCAGGCATCCCTTTCCCACCATTCTTTAATAGCTACAATTTTTTTTCTTTTCTTTTTTTTTTTTTTTTTACAGAAGAGAATTTGGAGGCTGCTTATTATTTGATGTGTAAATGAGCAGATGTGTTAGAAAAAAAAAATCTTCCTAGACTCATGCTAAAGACCCCACCATTACTACAATTACTGTAATTTCTTAATCTTGGAAAGGCATTGAATTTCAGAGTTAGGCTTCATGGTTTCAAGAAACATCCCTTGCCATATGCTACCTTCATGATTCATACACAGGAGGAGGTATTTTTTCAATCCTCAGGTGTTTATATGAAAAATTGAGAACATATCCTGATTAATCAGACCTTTTCTGTGTCCACATATTCATCATTCCCTTTTAGAAATCCCATTTTTTTAATGCATGCCCAAGATAGGAAATCTGAGATATTTACTCCAAGTCTTACACACATTCAGAAAGTACAGGTCATTCCTAGGCATAGTTATTTTATTGTTATTACTGTTGCTTAATGCTGCCCTGCACATATTTTTCTGTAAAACATCTGATAAAAGATAAAGTAACAAAATTAGTGCATGAAGGCAAGTGCATTTGACTGGTAAGATCTTTCTAAAATCATGATAGCTTATTGGAGTACTATAAAATATTCTTCTTGGTAACACTAAGAAAGAAGATGTCAATTCATATCTTCCAGGGTTGGAGAAGAAAATCAAGCTCTCAGTTGATACTCTAAGGCTTATTTGGCCACATAGGTTTGACTTATGAATAAAATATACATATTTTTTTGCTATCCACTTGGGAAACCTCCGCTGTAATTTCTACCTTTTGAGCTCTACTTCATTTGTGAGAAAATTAGTTCTTGCAATAATTTCTGCTTTTTAGCAGACTTCATGTGATACCACATCATACTTTTTTTTTTTTTTTGCAGGGGGAGCTTCTTTGATAAGCACATGGCCTAAACTGCGTGTAGGACACAGCCTTTCATACTGAAGAGCTATGAGAACACCTTCAAGCAGCTCTAGCAGGAGTGTCCACATGTACAAGACTCAAGGTTTATAGTACAATAGTAGATATCAACACCAAACATGAAACAGACATTTTCTATTATTGTTTAGAAAGAGAGAGAGAGAGAGAGAGAGAGAGAGTGAGAGAGAGAGAGGGAGGGGTAGGGGCAGAGAAAGTGGGGGGGACAGAGGGTCTGAAGCAGCTTTTATGCTGACAACAGACAGCCCGATGTGGAGCTTGAACTCACGAGCCATGAGATCATAACCTGAGCCAAAGTGGAGGCTTAACTGACTGAACCACCTAGGCGCCCTGAAACAGACATTTTCATAAAGACCAAAAAGAAAATGGTTTAAGAACCTACAGCCAGCTCAAATATATAAAAGAGGGGTAACTGGATTAGGGAGAAGCTTTCTTTGCAGGGAAGGATTGCCTGCTCTGAGTCTCAGAGTCGTGGGAATGAGCCCCTAGTGAGGGACTAGCCAATGGAACTATTTGGTAAATGTTGACCTACTTGTTGCATTTGGGAGAGAAGAAGAAACTTGTACCTGATGAAAGTATGAAGACTGGAGCAGACTTTGACCCAGAGATGGATTCAAGCTGGGAAACTTATAGGGCTGGCTTGGGTAGCAGAGCCAGGGAGTGTGGGTGCATTCTGAGAGGTCTACTGTATTAGGTTGCTCGAGCAAAGGGTAGCTGAGTGTTTTACATGGACCATATTTGAACTCCAAAGAAGAGAGCTGGTGATTTGAGGTTGCATTGCTTTCTCTTGCCTAGATCCCCTCATGAGTAAGGAGTCCTCAATTGAAAGAGCTTTCATATGCATTGCTGGACACAGAGGAGCTAAAGAAAAGGTCGTGAGTGACCATTAAAGCTAGAGATACAACCTTCCTAGCCAAGAAACTTTGGGAGAAAGGAGCCCAGCAGGTACTATTCAGGAGAAATCTATCCTGTCAGGCCCAGCTTGAGATGGCCAGCCAAGTGACTCAGCCAAGAAAGAATCCTAACACTATCATATCTCCTCCTTCTCCTGACTTGGAGTTGACTCTCAATGAATGACAATGAAAAGCAATTAAGGAAATAATGAGAAAGGCGAGAATGGAAAGAAGACCATTTCTCTTTTCCTGACAAGATTAGTTTGAAGTGGGTGCTAGGGAAGAGGAAAAATATTATTTCTAAGTGAAGTTCTAAGTTTTAACTTATATCTGGCATTGTCCATTCTAATTTCAAAATTGGAATTGAAATGTGATTTACGATAGGAACAATTATTACCAAGAATGAAGGAAAAGCCATGGGTCTGCCACGACTTTCATTCAGGGACAGGTGAAAACTACCCAACTGAATATATTTTAAGGAGTTGTAGTGTGTGGCGACACAAAAATAAAATTGTGTTTCAGGGCATCTGGGTGGCTCAGTTGGTTGAACATCTGACTTCGGCTCAGGTCATGATCTCAGGCTTTGTGAATTCAAGCCCCACATCAGGCTTGCTGCGGTCAGCATAGAGCCTGCTTCAGATCTTCTGTCCCCTTCTCTCTGTCTCTCCCTTTCTGCCTTTCCCTCTCTCTCTCTCTCTCTCAAAAATAAACATTAAAAAAAATTGTGTTTGTTTTCTTTGCAAGATAATCTGGTTGTACATATTTCTCTTTGCTTTTTTTAAAAAAAATTCTTGGCATTGATGTTAATGGACTATGTGGTTATTGCTAGGCAAATGGGGTAAAGATTTTACAGTGCCATCTCAAACATGCAGCTCCTAAAAAATTACTTGTGGGTCACATTAGATTGCTTAGAAGTAATTATGGCTATGGTAGCTCTCCCATTTTCTTTTTGTTTCTTACTTTATATCTTACAAAGCTTTATAGTTTACATATGCTGTCATAATTCTTAACTCATTTGATATCCAAAATAATCCAGTGTTGTGGCAGGACATTGTTTTGCCGATTTAAGGAAAAGGAAAACAATACCCAAGAGGCAAAATAATTGCTCAAGTTTATGTTGCTAATAAGTGGCAAAACCAACAGTCTAACTCAGTTTTCCGAATACAAATATCACAAATCTGGATTCTATATTCAATGCCAATGCACTCTTCTGTTTTTGTTTTTTTTTTCAACGTTTATTTATTTTTGGGACAGAGAGTGACAGAGCATGAACAGGGGAGGGGCAGAGAGAGAGGGAGACACAGAATCGGAAACAGGCTCCAGGCTCTGAGCCATCAGCCCAGAGCCTGACGCGGAGCTCGAACTCACAGACCGTGAGATCGTGACCTGGCTGAAGTCGGACGCTTAACCGACTGCGCCACCCAGGCGCCCCCACTCATCTGTTTTAAAACACCATCGTAATCCATAGTAGCTCAGAATTTCTGAGCATTTTCTATAAGAAAGATACTTTTCTAACTGCTTCTCATTTCTTGTTTTTTAATAAGAGCCCTGTTAGGTGGGGATGACTGTTCCCATTTTGCAGATGAGAAAAAGGAGGCCTTGATAAATATTTAACCTAGATCATATATACTAGACAGTAAGTAGCATTGAGAGGATTTGAAATCCAGGCAATCTGACTTCAGAGTCTAAAAAATCAACCACTGCACTCTCTGTGTTTTTGAAACGAACATTTCATAGTAAGTATAGGTTATCATAGATACACAGGATTCTATGTGTTAGAGATCTAAAGTGTGCATAATCCTAAGAAATAATTGCTACTACTAAACTACTACTTTTCTTAGACAGATGGAAAGAGCACTAGGCCTGAATTCATTAGATTTAGTTTTCATGTCTGCTTTTGTTTTTGGAGAATTGTGATATTCATGAAGTCACATAATTTCTCAATATCTGTTTCCTTATATGTCTATCATAAAGAAACCATGTTAAATTCACTTTGCAACTGGAAAGGAATTATGCTTAGGCTCACACAGTAATAGTGACTTAATTTCTAAAGAAAAAAAAACATAGATATCATGCTATCTTTGTTGGAACTAATGTAGTAACAAAAATAACCATAGATTGGGTGACTTATAAACAATAGAAATTTACTCCTCATAGCTCTAGAGGCTAGCAAGTTCAAGATCAAGGTGCTGGCTGATTCTGTGTTGGGTGAGGACCTGCTACTTGATTCATAGATGATAATCTTTTTGCTGTACCCTCACACAGCAGGGGAGCTCTCTGGCATCTTTTACATAGGGCACTAATTGCATCCATGAAGGGACCTCCTGAAGGCTCCACCTCCAAATTCTATCACATGGGGGATTAGGTTTCAACCTATGAGTGAGACAAAAATATTAGGTCCATGGCATATGCCCTCAGTAATGTCAATGTCAGAATTAATAATAAAGCAGATATTTATTTGTCATCTTGTTATCAGAGCTGATACTCAGCTGGCAGAAATGGAGCTGGCACATAATTGGTGTCTGTGCTGTTCCATGTGGTAAATATTTTCCATGTACATGTGCCTCTAATAATCTCAAATCAAAGTGTTCCATGCATACAAAAATATTAGTAAATCATCACATGGCACTTGAACAAAGGAACTTGTCAGATAATAAATATTCCAATCAAAATGCCAGAAAGTTTTGGGGCACCTGGGTGGCTCAGTCAATTAGGTGTCTGACTTCAGCTCAGGTCATGATCTCACAGCTCGTGAGTTCGAGCGCCGTGTCAGGCTCTGTGCTGACAGCTCAGAGCCTGGAGTCTATTTGGGATTCTGTGTCTCCCTCTCTCTCTCTCTCTACCCTCCTCTGCTCATGCTCTGTCTCTCTCTGTCTCAAAAATAAATAAATATTTTAAAAACTGCCAGAAAGTTTTTACCTTTTAAGTGTATATTTACCATGTAACAATGAATCTTTTAACCAATGGGCTAAAATGTTGAATTGGAATAAAATTGTATGCATTGACATTCATTTCAATATGATAAATTCTATACAGCATATATATTCATAAATTAAACATTGACAATCTTTGTTATTTTTGCACTAAGTTTTGACTTTATATTCTAGCTGATGAATGATTATTTTGAATCATGAAATGACACTACTGCTGCTAGCTATCTTCATACAGCAGGATTTGTACAATTATTTGAATATTTCAGCTCATTTTATGTTATTACTCATAAAATGAGTGGATAATGGGATAGATAAGAAACTTACATCTCTGAATTTCTTTGAGGCAAAGTTAGAAATGATTGTCATGCTTCAGGTGATGAATCTTAAGATTCACTGTATTCACAGTTCTTAAGCTAGTTTGTGTTCCATTGAGAATGAAAATAATAAATTAAGTACATGTATAAAATAATAGAAATATTTCAAGAATATACTGTTTAAAAGGCAAGATTTATTTAGGGAATTTCTAATATTCTGCTTTCTAGATTTTTAGGATACCATGAATTGTAAAATGCATCATCATTTAAAAAGTATCTCATACTATAAGAAAAAAAAAAAACACAAATGAGCAAAGGGGAAAAGAGAGAGAGAGAAAGAGAGAGAAATCAAGAAACAGACTCTTAACTACAGAGAAAAACAGATAGGTACCAGAGGGGAAGTGGGTATGGCAATGGACGAAATAGGTGATGGGGATTAAAGGATTAAAGAGTGCACTTGTGATGAGCACTGGGTCATTAAGAACTTAAAAAAAAAAAAAAGTATCTCATAAAGAAGACACTGTGCTGAATGCAAAGTAAAAAATTCAAGATGTGCACTGATCTAAGAAATGTCAAAATGTGAGTCTTGGAATCAGATAAATACATTATTATTTTTAATACTGATTTTTTTGTCCAACTTTTAAATTTTTGATTCTTAAATGCTTATAGAATGTATTATCTATAAAAGTTGTGATAGAAACTAGATCCGTTTTCCCTCCACATAAAAGCCTTTTATTATTTATTTATTTATTTATTTATTTATTTATTATTTATTTAGAGAGTGTGAGCCAGACTGTCAGGCCACATTTTTGGCTTTAGCTTGAATGGATGCAAAAATCAAAGGGCAAACATTATTTTCTTACACAGTTTGAAATGCAGACCCTTCTGAGTTAAACCTATGTTCCTGCTAACAATTATTTCTATTTTTTTACATTTTTTGTCTTTTTTCTTATTTTTTATTGAAGTATAATTGATATACAATTTTTCCTACTATTTCTGGCGCATGTAATAGTGATTCAATATTTTTGGGACATTATGAATCGATCCTTATGATGTCTAGCTACCATCTGTCACCACACAAAGTTCTTATAATAATATTGATTATATTTCCTATGCTGTTCATTAAATTCCCATCAGTTATTTATTTTATATTTGGATGTGTATACCTCTCAATATCCTTCACCTATTTTGTCCACCTCTCAACCTCTCTTTCTTTTGGTAACCAACTGTTTGTTTCTTGTATCTATGGTGTCTGTTCTGTTTTGTTTTGTTCGTTCATTTGTTTTGTTTTGTTTTTAATTTCTACATATAAGCAAATTCATATGGTATTTGTCTTTCTCTGTCTATTTCACTTAGTATAATGCATTCTAGGTCCATTCATGTTGCCACAAGTGTCAAGATTTCATTCTCTTTTTATGACCAAGTGATACTTCATTGTATGTATATACCACATCTTTATCTATTTATCTATCAATGAACACTGAGTTTGATCTCATATCTTGGCTATTGTATATAATGCAGCAAAGAACATAGAGGTGCATACATCTCTTTGAATACGTGTTTTTGTTTTCTTTGGATAAATACCCAGAAGTGGAATTGCTGGAACAAATGGTAGATCTATTTTTAACTATTTGAGGACCCTCTATGCTGTTTTTCACAGTGGCTACAGCAGTTTATATCCTCAGCAGCAGTGTAGGAAGTTTCCTTTTCCTGTACACCCTCATCAACACTTGTTATTTTTTGTGTTTTTGTGAATAGCCAATCTGACACGTGTGAGGTGGTATCTCATTGTGGGTTTGATTTCCATTTCCCTGATCATGAGTGATGTTGAGCATCTTCTCATATGCCTGTTGGCCATCCGTATGCCTTTTTTGGAAAAATTTCTACTCAAGTTCTCTTATCACTTTTTAATCAGGTTGCTTGTTGGTTTGCTTTATAATATTAGGTTTGCCTAAGTTCTTTGTACATTTTGGATATTAATCTCTTATCAGTGTATGATTTATAAATATCTTCTCCCATTCAGTAGGTTGCTTCTTTGTTTTGTTGATGACATCCTTCACTATTATGTAGCATATATCAAATTTATATATGTTGTGTTCCTACAACAAAAATCAAAAGTAGTAGATAATTTATGGGGCAAATGCACATTTTTTCATTTGTTATTTTATTTTCATTTATACTAATAATTTTTCCTTTGCTTCTTGACTTTCATCTTTTATTGCTTGCTCATCAAAACTAGTACACTGTCTGCTAATGACTAGGAATTCAAGCAGTGTTATTCTCAATAAAGCTTAGTTTGTAATGCAAAAGTTATAAATATTTTGGACCAGGCTATCAAAAAGGAGTTAGAAATTAATCATAGTTATTTTCTTTGTTTATACTTGGCGATGGAACTTATTTGGAGATGATGCATAACTATTTTTTTCTCTTTGTGAATTATTTAATAGTCTTCCCTAATTTTAACACTAATGATAATTTTTAAATATGTGAATATGATGGAGGAGTGATTTATGATATTCAGCTTTTGATTGGATAGATAGATTATTATACAGAGAATAGGGAAATTTGTTTCTCTTTGAAGAATAAAATGCAGGTAATAGAGGAGAGGGAAAATTGTGAGAAATATGATGATGTTAAATTTTAGCCATCTGGAGGATTCTTTGGTCTATTGGACTTTTATGTAGGGCTACCCAACACACAGTTGGGCCTGGCATGGGATGGTGAGGTTTAGAAAAAGATATGTAGCTTTGAGAGCCATCGGTGTTCATGTAAGGAAGGGTATCAGTGATGATTGATCAACAATTGAGTTGCATATACATACAGAAGGAGAAATATAAAAGACTAACTAGACTAATGAGAAACTCCAATTACTTTCTTCCTTCCCATACCTAATGCAGTTGCTTCAGGTTTGATCCTCATTATCTCCTGAATTAACTATATACTTTCTCTTTTGTCTTTCTGCATCATTTTCCACATTGCCTCTACATTCACATATTTAAAGCAAATAACCTATAACAAACCCAAACAAATCTTTATTGTGTCCTATTGCGCACAGAAGAAAGCCTGATCATCCCGTGCTTGGTATTCAAGATCTTCCACTGTTTGGCCAAAACCTGGATTGGCTGTGATTCCAGATAAAAGTTTGGTAGAACCCCAGATAAAATGAATTTCTCCCTTATCCTTCAATAATAACCTGGTTGTTTTCCTGTAGCTCTTTTTCAATCTGAATTTCATGACTTTACACATGACTGATCATTAGGGAATAAATCAAGGGCATAAATTGACTCAGAGTCACTGACTAATAAAGACTTTGCATGTAATAAATTCTCAACAATTTGTTTGCTGGTTAGATTTAGGTAAAATTGTAAAACTTTGGATGTATACTGCATGATGACACTCATTCAATTAAAATTCCAATTCAATCAGGTAGTATGAATGTTCAGAAATATCTTACTTTCAATATTTGTCCCATATTTTTAGATCTCCACCGTTGTTTAGTGTTCTATATTAATGCAGTGGTAGGTCTTTATTTTTATACTTTATGTGCTTTGTTAGCCCCCTGTATAAATCTGAAATGTTGAAAAAACATGGAGCATATATTTCCTTTGCTTATGATTATGTATCTGTCACTGAAGGCAATTTGACATTATTTTTATGTAATAGACTATTGCTCTTGACTTGCTTAGAAGGCATTAATTATGATTAGGTCAAACATGAAAAGTAAAACCTTCCCTAAACTCTGAGTCTACAAGTAGCCTTATGAGCAATGCCTTTTGTAAATTTAGGTGTGTACTTTCAAAAGCAAATAATAATAATTATAATAAACAAATAATTATAGACAAATAATAAACAAATAATTAGACTGGATGGATACTTGAAAAAAAGTTTCTTACAGTTTACTTCTATTCTAACTTTAGATATTGACTTTTAAAAAACGATAGGGTTTGGCACACCGGAATGGCTCAGTTGATTAATTGTCTGACTCTTAATTTCAGCTCAAGTCATGATATCTCATGGTTCATGAGATCGAGCCCCACATTGGCTCTGTGTTGACAGTGCAGAGCCTGCTTGGATTCTCTCTCTCCCTCTCTCTCTGCGCCTCCCCTGCTCACACTCACACACTTCCACTCTCTCTCTCTCAAAATAAAAATAATACATAAATAAAATAAATAGATAAATAAATAAGTAGGGTTTTGCTGACCCTTGTTGTTTCCCCCAAAATGTATTTTGACACCACATATTTGCTCAAGGAAAACACATTGTCATCTTAAATTTTTATTTCAAGAAAAATAAGTCAAGGAATGGGGTGAACAATATACATTATTATGTTTTTTGCTAATCAGCACTGGGGAACAATAAATTATTCTTTGTTTATGTCTGATCTCAGTTGTCCTACACCTGACAGTATCTGAAAAAAAAAGTATATGCTAATGATTCTAATCATAAAAATATAGCGAAAGATAAAGTGAAAATGAGGGGAGTAAATAATGTGGAAGACGCTTCTGATAGTTTATAAAGATTAAAGTATTTATTTCTGCCATATGTATGTATTTACTTATTGAAGAATAAAACATGTATCACTTGAATAAATAATATGCCCAGCGAAAATAAAATATAGTGTTTGTCATTTCACTTCTCTCCCTATTCTTAAAAATCTAGGGTTTTAGGGGCACCTGTATGGCTCAGTCAGTTGAGCAGCCAACTTCGGCTCAGGTCATCATCTCACAGTTTGTGGTTTCGAGCCCCACGTGGGACTCTGTGCTGACAGTTCAGCTTGGAGCAGCTTGGAGCCTGCTTTGGATTCTGTGTCTCCCTCTCTCTCTGCCCATCCCCCACTCACACTCTGCCTCTAACTCTCAAAAATAAATTTCAAAAAAATCTAGGGTTTTATAAATTTATTATATAGTTGCATTTCCAGATTTTTATAAAACGTGCAAGATCTGTTTTATGTAGAAGCTTTATGAAGTGTAATTAAGAATTCTCTGCATAAAACTCTGGGTTATTCATCACAAACCAGATTTTATTTTGATTACATAATGTCAGAATCCTTCCATCTTGAGGGAAATGAGAGCTTTTCTTAACACCTCTATTAATGTATGCTTGCATTGAGCAAGCACCCCCCTATCCCTACCTTCAATAAGCAACATGGGAATGTGAATCAGAATAATTATTCCATGTTTTATTCTGAAATTCTACCCATGAATCAGTTAATTTATATGGAGATCTGCTAAGCTTATGGTGCCATTTGTATTTCTTAATCCTTCTTTTATTAGCTATACTTATGAGAAAATTATACCATTATTTTCCTACAAGCCTCAAGCCTCAACTAATTTGCGTAGTCAAAAATATTTTCAAGTGGCCTTTCCTTCCAACCTAAGAATTATTCATACTGTGTGTCTCAGTTTGACTGAATATGTCTCATTATTCATACATGTGCACTTTACTCTGCTGGTAAGAAAAAGCACTCAGGAAGTATAGTATTAACAGTACTTGAGGCTTGTACTAGTCAGTTGTTCTTGGCCTTTATTTATCTGTCATTGCTATGGCCTTTCTCTGTTTGTGTGTGTGGTTTTGTTTCTTTTTTTGTTTGTTTTGCTTTGTGCTAGTCTTTCATTAACATTATTTTTATAAAGACAGTGCTGATTTATGAGTAAGGGGAGACAGACACTTTCTCTTCTAAACTCTGGGATTCTGGCAACTGATCTGACAGTTGCAGAAGTTTTCCAGCATTATATGGTAACAATAGAAAGGGTATTTGGAAAACAAAATTATGCCCATCAATTATTAATCTACATGCTTTCTTTCCCCCTACACACTGAGTCTCTAACATTAAAATTTCATTTCCATCAATATTTGTAAAATGTAAAATTTACAGAGTTTTGTCATTTCAACTCTTCTCCTTGAATTCTAATTTTATAAAACCGCAAGCTTCAAATAACACTTAAAACAGCATTTTATTATTTCATTGAAGTTAAGTCATAGCTTTGAAGATATTTAAATTCTGAGTCTCAGTAAAGCTGCAGACGCATACACTTTTAAGGAGGTCTGAATGTGAAAAGTGGATATTCATGAGAGGATTGTCAAATGGAATCTGTAGATCTCCAGGGGAAAGTTCCAGGCAAAGGCATGCCCGTTCAGCTCAGGAAGATGTTGCCTGTGATGAGGAAGAACACAAGGAAGAAGAGAATAATAGAAATTGAAGGCAAAATGGTTAACTGGGATCCAATTTTTGAAAGCTTTTTAGAGTATTGCAGGATCGTTCGGCTTTAATAAATCATACAGGAAGATGTTAACAAGTTTTTAGCATGCACTAAATTATATACTACCAGAATCATTATGGGTTGTGAACGCTGTGATGTTGGTCGACTCTAGACCAAGCAAAATATTGCTTTAAGATATGGCAATAGTCCAGGTGAGGTGATGGTGGCTTTTAGTGTAGAGGTGATGAGAAGTGGTTGGGTTCTTGTTAGTTTTGAAAGATTTGCTGCTAGATTTGCTGTGAAATATGAAAAAAAAGAAGTATCAAGGATGAATTTAAGAATGTTGCCCTGATGAACCAGAAGAATGAAATTGCCATTTGTGTAACAGGAAAGGCAGTAAGAGCAGATTGGATCTGGTAAAGGTGAGAAGTTCAGTTTGGAATATGTTAAATTTAATTGGTCTGTTACTTGACTATGAACGTATGTAGGTATAAATGTTGGCATATATGTTTATATATATATATATATATATATATATATATATATATATCTTTCTGGAATTCAGGAAAAATGTCTGTGGTAAAGTTATAAATTTTGAAGTTATCTGCATAGATATGCCATTTAACTGGAGCTGGACGATATCACTCAAGAAGACTATATATAGTGTGTGTATATATATATATATACTATGTATGTATATATATAGTGTATATATATAATGTATATATATAGTATATATATATTATATATTTATACACACACTATATATATAGTGTATATATATATATAGTGAGAGAGAGTATCTGTGTGTAAGAATTGAGTCCTTGAACATTCCAATATTAACTGGTAGGAAAGACTAGAGACCGAAAGGAGTGGCTGGTGATGTTGGAGGAAACTGAGGACAGTAGTGTGATTGGAAGTGATCAAAAACAGTTAAGTCAAGGAAGGGTTTAAAGAAGAATGGAGTAATCTCTGGGATGAAACAATGTATACACATCAAATAGGTTGGTGACAGAAAATAAATTACTATTAGACTTAGCAATATTGATAGTCCCTGATGACTTGTAAAGAAGTCACACACACACACACACACACACACACACACAAGAATTTTGGTGAACATATGGCTAATAGAAGCTATTAGAATGGTCTCAAAAGAAAACAAGAGAAGAGCAAGTCACATAGAGACAGTATAAGTGACACTTCATAGGAAGTTGACATAAAGGGAAAGGAGAAAGTGATGTCAAGGGATTTTTTTTAATCTAGAAGAGAAATAATAAATAATAATGACATATCTGAACATTCATGAGAATTACTCATAGGGAAAAAAGAAACATGAATCACTGTTCTTATATAACAAGATAAGGTGGAATCCAGAGGACACAAGAGTATTAGGAGCACAGAGTTCATCCATATCCACAGGAAGATGATCAGAATTTTGTGGACCCCACTTCTGGCAGATGGATATATAAAGTGATGCAATTTAGTGGCAATTTTTTTTCATCTGCTTTCATTTTATCAGCACATGAAAAAGTGTGTTCCTATATACATTAGGAATATATAATGTGTACAATGTGTATAATAAGTTGAGCTCTTGCTTATGTTATTATATAGGCAATAAATATCTAGAAAGAGTTTAACTTAATTTAAAAATAAATATATTCAGTAAAGAAGGAGCTCTTCCATCAGCGTTGGTGACAGAAAGAACTGGCACAGGGGTGGACTCACAGCGAAGTTAATAAAGTTTGAACTTTAGGACTCTTTTCTTGTCATGGGCCCTACTGTGGGAGTGGCCCTATTAATTTTGTATTTGCAGTTTTATTTATTTTCCTTAAAGAAAAGTTTACTTACAAGAAGCTTTGAACATCCTTTTGCCCATTTATCATCCTTTAACTGACTTGGGAAAACAATCTTCTAAGCCTTTTCTGTCTTACAAATCTCAAGAAAACATCTTTTGTTGACTGATTCCAACCTGGAATCTGGAACTATACAGAGAAAGAGATTCTGGGAAATGTAGTTCTTTTTGCCTTTGAAGAGGCTACGGATGATGCTGATTTGACAGGAGACTATCCAAGCATATCACGCTAAGGAAGAAAATGCAATTAATTGATTAGGAGATTAAGGAGACTTTAAGCCATTCAAGGGACTAGAGCTTAAAATAGGAGAGCATTTGTATATTAACACATCTGAAAGTGGATAACCGTGAAATATTAATCGAATCGTGGTTGATGCTAAAAGGACACAGAAGGATAACAGTTTGCAATAAAAAGGCAAAGGAAAAAAAGAACAAAGGATTTTCAGGATGTCTCCAGAAATGTTCAGGGAAGAGGGTACCCTGATTGTAAGGCTTGTTTGGCATTCACTAATAATGTATTCAACGCATTTATTAATAATTCATATTATATACTATCATTTAAAACAAGACATGAGTCGGGGCGCATGGGTGGCTCCGTTGATTAAGCGTTGACTTCAGCTCAGGTCATGATCTCACGGTTTGTGGGTTCGAGCCCCACATCAGGCTCTGTGCTGACAGCTCAGAGCCTGGAGCCTGCTTTGGATTCTGTGTCTCCCTCTCTCTCTGCCCCTCCCCTACTCATACTCTCTCTCTCTCTCACTCTCTCTAAAATGAATAAACGTTAAAAAAAAATTAAAACAAGACTGGAGTGGACCCTCTCTTTAAAGAGCATATAGTCTAGACCATCACTGTCCAGTTGAAATAGAATTCCAGCCCTAAATGTGAGCCGCATATGTAATTTCAAAATTTCTAGCAGCCATAACAATAAAGTAAAAAGAAGCATAAAATTAATTGTAATAATTTTACTTGACCTGATATATCTAAAATATGTATTATAATTTCAATGTTTAATCAATATAAAATTATTAATGTTATACATTTTACATTCTATTTCTTTTTTGGTACTATCTTCAACTTCTGCTGTGTATTTTACACTTACAGAATACCCCAGTGTGGACTTGCCACATTGGAAGTGCTCAGTGTGGTTAATAGCTACAGCATTGACCTGCACAAGCCTTCTAGACAATTGGAAGTTTATCCTGAATAATACTTCAGGAGTCCGTTATGAAAATGTCCTGTACTTGCAATCTGGACCACACAACAGTCTGTGGTGATCCCTCAAGATAATGCTACCTGTTAGGCTGGCTTGGGCTTCCTTTATGACATAAGAAATTCAGAATTTCTTAATTCTGAAAACTATGACAGTGTGTCCTTTAATTCTCTAATGTATTGTGATAATTGGGGACAAGGTGCTTTTCAAAATCAGTGAACACTGGTGTGTCTTATGTTCTAACATCATCAACTAAATATGCCACAATTGGAAATAAAGTGATAACTTGAGTAGGTAAATAAGCTAACTTACAATATCCAATACAATTTATAATTTACAATATCTACAATATTTACAATATCACCCTAAGCCACCATTGCCTTTGCAAACGTACACTAGTTTTTAACCTTAATATATAATGGCATACCAAACTAAAAATATAAGCCTCCTTCCTTTCCATTAAGGTAAATATGAGTTGGGTGGGAGATTAACTATGACTTAGCCCTTCCCTATGAGAAGCTGGATTGGGGGTTCAGAAAACGCTGCATTTCTGCACCTAAAGTTATTAAGGGTAGGGCAAAAGCAATTATTGAGAAGTTTAAAAAGCAAATTTAAAAAACCTTGAGTAATTCAGCAATTTGTTGATTTCATATAAAATTTCCACCTTCTGAAAAAAAAAGTAAATAAATAAAAATAATGTGAAATTGGTTCTGATGAAACAATTATTGAGATTTTGGAATGGGTAAATCTATCTTACATATTTATAAAATCAATTGCTAAAAATTCCTTTAAAATCTCAAAATATACAAAGTGTCTGGGCATTATTTCGTTTAATTGTCTAATTTATTGTGATAATTGAGGACAGGGTGCTTTTCAAAATCTGTGGAACACTGGTGTGTGTTGTGTTCTACCATCATCAACTAAACATGCCACAACTGGAAATAAAGTGAAAGCTAGTTTTGAAAAAACTATCTGTCATCTCAGACACAAAAGAAAATGGAGTCAATACATAGAAAAAGAAGCTAAACTTAAATGTAATTCAATTTTATTTTATCTATAGTTGTCTATCTATCATCTACCCATTTACTAATCTCTTCCCCACCCTCTCCTGTTCTTTTGTTAGAAATTTAAAACTCCGGGTATTTCAACTAGCATGATTTAGGCATGTGTGTGCGTGAAGTGGTTGATGTAGCTAATTAGTCTTCTCAAATCATTTATTTTCTGTAGTAAACTGAAGAAATTATATTTAAATTTATTTGTGGGTGCATATTTATAAAGATTGCAAGGTTACAGCTAACTGCCACTTGCATTTGCTTAGTAATGCTCACGATTTAGGATAGAAACTCCATCTGTTTTAGTATGTCAAGGGCATAGACAAATGCAAGTGTTTATAAATTAAAAGAAGAAATGAGAGCCAGAAGTCTGGGAAATTGTAGAAAGATTAATAATATCATTGGAAATCCAATTTGCCTGAACAGAAAATCATATTTTCTGGGAGAAATATTAATACCAGAGATGTCTAAGTGGGTTATTTAAAGATTAGATTTCAAAGGATGGGGGAGTAAGAACATAAACAAGGTCAAACAAATAAGGACTAATATGGTAGAAACTTGAGATCTTACTGAGGATTGATTGCCGCCTATTTAAATACCTTTTGATGGTGGTAAAATACAAAAATTTGAAAGCATTTGTGGAGATCATTAAGTATATTTTGTTCAAATTAGGCCAGAGATGTTTGAGATACCATATGGTGTCAGATAATGGGCAAGTATTAGAATAGAATGGTATGTGAACTTCATATACAGTTTCTCAAATCCTGGCTTTACAAGAACGACAGTGCAGGAGTTCATTGTTACAGAAAAGGCAAATGAATACAACCATCTACCATTTCGTGCGATTTCATTCTTCTTAAAATGTTAGCGTATTTTCAGGAAAATTTATGCAGGTATTAGATGAAATCTGTCTCAATGTTCCCATATATTGTAAATATATAAATATGGCATCAACTTTCATGTTAAGACAACTCTGCAGCAAATTTTAAACACTGGGCAGATTATGTTTTTCTTTTTATAACTTCTAAGTTGATAAAGAAACTCCATCTCTCCTCAAATATATATTTTCAGGAACTGTGTTCATGATCAGCTTATTTTAAATGTAAGGTGGAACTTCATTTTGTAAGTATTAGTGTGATCTTTCATTTTTTCTGATCTGTGTCATCTAAGTATACCAAAACAATTCATGAGACCTTGTGGAAAAGTTATCCAGAGGTTCCTCTGCTTTCAAATCTGCTCAAAAATAGAATGGTAAATTGGGGCGCCTGGGTGGCGCAGTCGGTTAAGCGTCCGACTTCAGCCAGGTCACGATCTCGCGGCCGTGAGTTCGAGCCCCGCGTCAGGCTCTGGGCTGATGGCTCGGAGCCTGGAGCCTAGAGCCTGTTTCCGATTCTGTGTCTCCCTCTCTCTCTGCCCCTCCCCCATTCATGCTCTGTCTCTCTCTGTCCCAAAAATAAATAAACGTTGAAAAAAAAATTAAAAAAAAAAATAGAATGGTAAAGATACTATTCCATAGATAAACAGCATGGGGGGCTGGTTTTTCTACCATATCTTAGTACATATGGCATTCTTTTCCAGGAAAGTTTTTGATTATTATACCCATGCAACTTCTACCTATATTTTAAGGCCAATATCAAAACCTTTGCTAATTGCATCAGATTTAATTAGAACGAGCTTCCACTTAGTAGCTCTTATTTCTTATCCTTATTCACTCTTTTTGTGGTGGTGATGGTGGTGGTGTTTTTTGAAAATTCTATTCTATTTGTAGTTTAGTATATTTGGATTTTTTTGTCTCTTTACCTAGATTTTAAACTCCTTGTATCTAAGAACTAAGTTTTTACATTGTATTTTTCTTTATAGCTTCCAATAGCTAGAGTCAATTGATTAGCTATCAGGTTTTCATTTTTTATTTTTTTTATTAAAAAAATTTTTTTAACATTTTTATTTATTTTTGAGAGACACAGAGAGACAGAGCACAAGTGGGGGAGGGGCAGAGAGAGAGGGAGACACAGAATCCGAAGCAGGCTCCAGGCTCTGAACTGTCAGCACAGAGCCCAATGCGGGGCTCGAACTCACAAACTGTGAGATCATGACCTGAGCTGAAGTTGGACGCTCAACTGACTGAGCCACCCAGGCGCCCCAAGGTTTTTAAGTAATATTTGTTAAAAAATTAAGGCTTTGTATCAACAGGTATGTGTGAGGGGATAATGAACTGCATGTGATTAGTTTTGCTAGTATGGAGAAAATGAAATAAGATACTGCAATTAGAAAATAACATTTTTAGTATAGTTGATGCATAACGTTACATTTGTTTCAGATGTACAACAAAATGATTAATCTACACTGTATTAATCTGTCACCAAACAAGGCTATTCCAATGCAACTGACTATATTCCTTATGCTGTACTTTTTATTCCTATGATTTATTCGTTCCATAACTGGAAGCCTGTATTTCCCACTCCATTTCACCCATTTGGCCCACCTACCTCCCCACTACCTTTGACAACCATCAGTTTGTTCTCTGTATTTACAAGTCCTACTCTGCTCTTTATTTGCTTATTCATTTGTTTTTTAGATTCCATATACAAGTGAAATCATACGGTATTGGTCTCTCTCTGTCTGACTTATTTCACCTAGCATAATCCTATAGGTCCATCCATATTGTTGCAAATGGCAAGATCTCATCGCTTTTCATAGCTGAATAATAGTCGTGTGTGTGTGTGTGTGTGTGTGTGTGTGTGTGATCTCTTCTTTATCCATTTATCTATTGGTGGACATTTGGATTCCTTCCATAACTTGGCTATTCTAAATAATACTGCAATAAACATGGGGGGGTGCATATATATGTTTGAATCAATGTTTGTTTTCCTTGGGTAAATACCCAGTAGTGGAATTATTGAATCATATGGTGGTTCTATTTTAGGTTTTTGAGGAATCTCCATACTGTTTTCCACAATGGTTGCACCAATTTACATTCCTACCAGCAGAGCACAATGGTTCCTTTTTCTCCACATCCATGCCACCCCTCGTTATTTCTTGCCGTTTTTATTCCAGCCATTCTTACAGTATAAGGTGATAATTCATTGTGGTTTTGATTTGCAAAATAAAAAAATAAAAAAAAAATAAAAGCACATTTTTATGAGGATTTAATAAATGTAGTAATTAAGGAAATGTAGTAATTAAGGAGAGTTACCAGTAAAATGATTTCCAGGGTGTTTTTGGGTTTGGAACCTGGAAGACTAGTGATATTGCTAACTTAAAAGATTTGTGGATGAAAATTATTTTATTATTTTTGTCTGTTGAGTTTTTGATACATCAGAAGGATCAGAATTGATTTTAAGGTTAGTAATCACCAGCAAGAAGGACATGTTAAAGTTTATATTAAGTCACAGCAACATGTGGAGAGAAATGAGAGATAAAAGCTACTGGAAAGGATTATCAAGCTTGCCTCTGGTATGAGGCCAGGTTCCAATCTCCTCATTTGAGATCTCATTCTTTTTATTAAAATAGTTGTAAAGTCATCTACTGAGAATCCACAATACCATCACGAGAATAGGAAGAAATGAGAGATTATGGCAATCATTTATATTACAAATATGAAGCTTAATTATAAATACTAGATACAAAACACCACCATCATCAACACAGTATTATTAAAATTAACATTTATGGCCTGTCATTCTGCTAAGATTTATTTTATTTCATTCTCACAGTGTAATCAAGTAGGTATTGTTGTTTTCCCCATTTTATAGATGACACGACTAGGAAACAGACTACTGGAGAAGTTGCCAAATGTCTCACAAAAAGCAAGGGATAAATTTTTTATTTGAATTTCAGTTAAACTCATGCCTTCACTTTTAATATCCATAAAATATTGATATAACGCAGTTTACAAATATTATCAGTTTTTTCCCACATTTTAACTGTTTTTTACTCTGTACCCTAAATTGTGAATGTTGATTATTATTTCCTGCAACCAAAAAAGATAAGTTAAATAAATATAGATGTTCCACATCTCCCTCCCTCCCACCCTCTCCCTCTCCCTCTCTCTCTCTCTCTCTCTCTCTCTCTCTCTCTCTCTCTTTTTCTACCCCTGTCCTTCTCCCTCTCTCCTAATCTCTCGAATGGCATAAAAGGAAAGGAAATTAGGTAAAAGTGTGTAAAATCACAGTGAAAATGTCTCTTTGGGAATACATAAACAACATTATAGGTATACTTTGATTATTTACCTTAGACATTCCATTGAACACAAGAAAATTTTATGTATATTATATGTGTTTCTGTGACATGTCTTCTTGACTAAGAAGTAAAAATGTAAGAAATAAATGAATGCTACTTTAATATTTATATCTAGGCAGAGAGAAGTCTATATTTAACAGCACAGTGTAATTTAACTGTTCTATCAGAGATGCTAGTGATGTAGAAACTTCTGAGGTTTTATCCCTGAGATCAGGAACACGACAAGGATGCCCACTCTCACCGCTGCTGTTTAACATAGTGCTGGAAGTTCTAGCATCAGCAATCAGACAACAAAAGGAAATCAAAGGCATCAAAATTGGCAAAGATGAAGTCAAGCTTTCGCTTTTTGCAGATGACATGATATTATACATGGAAAATCCGATAGACTCCACCAAAAGTCTGCTAGAACTGATACAGGAATTCAGCAAAGTTGCAGGATACAAAATCAATGTACAGAAATCAGTTGCATTCTTATACACTAACAATGAAGCAACAGAAAGACAAATAAAGAAACTGATCCCATTCACAATTGCACCAAGAAGCATAAAATACCTAGGAATAAATCTAACCAAAGATGTAAAGGATCTGTATGCTGAAAACTATAGAAAGCTTCTGAAGGAAATTGAAGAAGATTTAAAGAAATGGAAAGACATTCCCTGCTCATGGATTGGAAAAATAAATATTGTCAAAATGTCAATACTACCCAAAGCTATCTACACATTCAATGCAATCCCAATCAAAATTGCACCAGCATTCTTCTTGAAACTAGAACAAGCAATCCTAAAATTCATATGGAACCACAAAAGGCCCCGAATAGCCAAAGGAATTTTGAAGAAGAAGACCAAAGCAGGAGGCATCACAATCCCAGACTTTAGCCTCTACTACAAAGCTGTCATCATCAAGACAGCATGGTATTGGCACCAAAACAGACACATAGACCAATGGAATAGAATAGAAACCCCAGAACTAGACCCACAAACGTATGGCCAACTCATCTTTGACAAAGCAGGAAAGAACATCCAATGGAAAAAAGACAGCCTCTTTAACAAATGGTGCTGGGAGAACTGGACAGCAACATGCAGAAGCTTGAAACTAGACCACTTTCTCACACCATTCACAAAAATAAACTCAAAATGGATAAAGGACCTCAATGTGAGACAGGAAACCATCAAAACCTTAGAGGAGAAAGCAGGAAAAGACCTCTCTGACCTCAGCCGTAGCAATCTCTTACTCGACACATCCCCAAAGGCAAGGGAATTAAAAGCAAAAGTGAATTACTGGGACCTTATGAAGATAAAAAGCTTCTGCACAGCAAAGGAAACAACCAACAAAACTAAAAGGCAACCAACGGAATGGGAAAAGATATTCGCAAATGACATATCGGACAAAGGGCTAGTATCCAAAATCTATAAAGAGCTCACCAAACTCCACACCCGAAAAACAAATAACCCAGTGAAGAAATGGGCAGAAAACATGAATAGACACTTCTCTAAAGAAGACATCCAGATGGCCAACAGGCACATGAAAAGATGTTCAGCGTCGCTCCTTATCAGGGAAATACAAATCAAAACCACACTCAGGTATCACCTCACGCCAGTCAGAGTGGCCAAAATGAACAAATCAGGAGACTATAGATGCTGGAGAGGATGTGGAGAAACGGGAACCCTGTTGCACTGTTGGTGGGAATGCAAATTGGTGCAGCCGCTCTGGAAAGCAGTGTGGAGGTTCCTCAGAAAATTAAAAATAGACCTACCCTATGACCCAGCAATAGCACTGCTAGGAATTTATCCAAGGGATACAGGAGCACTGATGCATAGGGCCACTTGTACCCCAATGTTCATAGCAGCACTCTCAACAATAGCCAAATTATGGAAAGAGCCTAAATGTCCATCAACTGATGAATGGATAAAGAAATTGTGGTTTATATACACAATGGAATATTACGTGGCAATGAGAAAAAATGAAATATGGCCTTTTGTAGCAACGTGGATGGAACTGGAGAGTGTGATGCTAAGTGAAATAAGCCATACAGAGAAAGACAGATACCATATGGTTTCACTCTTATGTGGATCCTGAGAAACTTCACAGGAACGCATGGGGGAGGGGAAGGAAAAAAAAAAAAGAGGTTAGAATGGGAGAGAGCCAAAGCATAAGAGACTGTTAAAAACTGAGAACAAACTGAGGGTTGATGGGGGGTGGGAGGGAGGAGAGGGTGGGTGATGGGTATTGAGGAGGGCACCTTTTGGGATGAGCACTGGGTGTTGTATGGAAACCAATTTGTCAATAAATTTCAGAAAAAAAAAAAAATCCAAAAAAAAAAAAAAAAAAAGAAACTTCTGAGGTTTTATTTTTACTGCTATTTTTGTTTGTTTGTTTTGCTCTGGTCTAAGCACATGAACTTGGAAAAATGTTTCCTTTAGATGATACAACGGGTTGATCCATTTCTTCTTCTTGTAACTTGTGTTAGGGTTTAGTATTTGAAAGATTGTAGTTTATAAGGGTTAAGAGTGCAGGTTTTGGAGACAAATTGAATGGGTTGGAATTTCATCAGCATCATTTACTTAGAAAACCTTGAGAAAATGTCTTAGCTTCTACCACCTTAGTTTCCTCACTTTTAGTTTTTAATGTTTTATTCTATTTTTTAATTTATTTATCTTAGAGAGAGAAAGAGAGAGAGAGAGAGAGAGAGAGAGAGAGAGAGAGAGAGAGAGATTGAGGCAGAGAGAGAGGGAGACAGAGAATCCCAAGCAGGCTTCTCGCCGTAAGCACAGAGCCCAACTTGGGGCTCAAACTCATGAACTGTGAGATCATGACCTGAGCAGAAACCAAGAGTCAGACACTTAACCAACTGAGCTACCCAGGCACCCCAGTTTCCTTATTTTCAAAATGTAGTGATTAATGATACTACTTACTCTACACATTGCTATAAGGATTAAGTGAGATAATATAGGTGTTATACGTAGTGTCTGGCAGATACTAAGCTTTAAATAATCAAAGGAATATTTGGTCATGAATAATGGATGTGATCAAAATAGAAAATAATGCTATACTAAAGGTCCTGAATAGTACGTCGCAATAAAGCAGCCCTTTATCCCAGCTTTGGTAAATCTCCTATGGACTGAGATTCTTTCTTATTACTACATCAAAATGTTCTGTTTGTTTTCTGCTGGCATACACGCCCAAGTGATAAATATGCTGTGCTTTGCAAGCCACACAAAGTGGTATAACCTTTCTCATGAACCAGATTCCTAGGGAGGAGGGGCCGGCCAACTTGACATATGTTAATGAGACGCAGCAAAATAAAATTTAGGCCTTGAAGAGGAGTCTCTATTTTTCTCAGGATTTCAGTCACAGTGACAGATGCTAATTTATACACAAGTCTCAAGTTCTGATGCCATGAGATTTTATTTCAGGAAGATAGGAGGGTGTTGAAAGGGTAGGTCATCTTTCAGTGTGGGAATCAGCACCCATGTTGCATTCTGTGAATTGTATGCAAGAATATGGTATTTGTTTGTCTTTCCCATCCTAAAGCACCTAATAGGATAAACAAATAGTATTTGTTGATTTGAATTCATCTTTGTATACTGTATCTAATCTTAAAAGGAATAACGGAATGCTATTATACTTTTAGAAACACTTAAAGTAGCGGAAACAATTCCAGACTAGGGACACCTGAGATAATGACACGAAGAAGGAAAGATCTTTCTTGTATAGATTAACAAAATAACAGGTAATTTTTTTTTCTTCTGGAATCTTTTTGGCTTTTCTTACATTCTTGTTATTTCTCCTCCAGTATATGAGGGTGAGGCCAAACCATGAGTGAAGAACTTGTCTGAGTTCATTGGAGAGCCGTAGTTCTGTGGACACACTGTTGTGCTTGTTTTAGAAAAGTTGATGGTATGCAAGGATGTCAGTGAGTGAAAAAGTGATGTGCAGAGACCTCTAGAGACTGGAACGCTTAACTACACTTAATACTCTGCAGATATGGTTCAATGCTATACAGTAATTGAATTACTTGGGGAGCTATAACACAGCTATAAAGAGAACAAGGTACTCTTCTATTCCTATGATGTGGTTAAAATCATTGTTCTCCAAAGCCTTATGCTTTTGGCTATTTTCCCCTTAATGAGTTAATTAAGGTAAAATATGCTTTGCATTTGCTCTACTGTAAAAACAATGATTAAACAACAGATGTTCATACCCCCCCAAAATATAAATTATCAATGTGTGCAGAATATTTATTTTTAGAAAAACATAGTCAGCATTTACCTGCTGCCATGACATGAGGGTATTTTATTTACCTTACCGTTTATTTGTTTTGAAAAAAAAAAAAACTGGTGTGACACATTTATTTTCCTTTCCTGATGTATTGGACTGTCCCTTTTCATACCTTTGACTTTGGCTGGAAAATTTCTTTAAATGCCTATTACTAGTCCTATAAAATTTATTAAAATGAAAATTCCAGGTTACAATATTATAAACACACTGTATAATCAGTTGTGTCCTCATGTTAACTGTTTTTCCTCTGTAGAGTAAGTTGTGAATGGTGGCTATTTCTTATTACAAAGAAATAGATCAGTTAAACAAGTATAGCTTCTCCATAGTTCATTCTCATTCTGTCTCTCTCTTCCTCCCTCCCTCAATCTCTCTCTCCCTTCTCCCAGCAGATTTCTGTGTACTAGTGTATTAGTTATAGTCCAAAAAATCAGAATCAGTAGGAAATGTATGTGTGTGTCTAAATGCATCACACACACACACACACACACACACACGTGTGTGTGTCTGTGCTCATGTGTGAGAGAATAAGTGAGAGACTGATCGATTGACTAATTAATTTTAAGGGATTGGCTTACTTTATTATGGGGCTAGCATGGCCAAAGTTTGTTGGACAGACTGACAGACTGAAGACTCAGGAAAGAGTTGATGCTTTAATCTCTAATCCAAAAGCAGTCTGGAGACAGAATTCCTTTTTCTCTTAAATCTTTAAGTCTTTCTTCTCTAAAGACATTCAACTGATTAGATAAGAACTGTCCAAATTATGGAAGGCAATATGCTTTATATAAAGTGTGCCAATTACTTACAACTAAAAATATCCTTCCAGGGGCGCCTGGGTGGCGCAGTCGGTTAAGCGTCGGACTTCAGCCAGGTCACGATCTCGCGGTCCGTGAGTTCGGGCCCCGTGTCGGGCTCTGGGCTGATGGCTCAGAGCCTGGAGCCTGTTTCTGATTCTGTGTCTCCTTCTCTCTCTGCCCCTCCCCCGTTCATGCTCTGTCTCTCTCTGTCCCAAAAATAAATAAACGCTGAAAAAAAAAATTAAAAAAAAAAATAAAAATAAAAATATCCTTCCAGCAACATCTAGCCTGGTATTTGACAGGTATTAAGTTGACACATAAAACTGACCATCATACTGGGTAATTCTATAATTATTTTATGCAGTTTGACTACTCTAAATAAACCAAAACAAGCCAGAGCGGTCAAAATATGAACACAAACATACACACAGACACATACAATTGTGTAATGAGTAGTGATTTTTTAGTTTATTTGTATTATAAATTCTATATAATTACAATAAAATGTTTCTCACGACGAAGTGCAGAATTGAGGAAATATCTTACAGTTAAAGTTTGCCTGTACTTGATGCTCAGTCTACCCCAGTGAAAATATTCTCTTACAACTGATTTCACTAAAAATAAATCATAACTTAAAATTCAATTATTGTTATAATTCATACACAAGTGCTGGTTTTTGAAACAAGACATTTTTCATTGGTTACCGTTTCCCCCCACCCTGTGGAAATGTAGATTGAAGTATATTTCCTCTATATTTCAAATAAGGTTTGAAAGATACCAAATGGCAAATGTGTCACTTATTACTGAGTAGGTAAAATAAGAATAAGAAATTTGCTAACACTCTTTTTTTAAACCTAATTAATATAACAAGAATTTTTCTTATATTGATACTAAACATGGTGTCCTCTTAGAGATTAGATTTTAGTTGATAACAACTGTGGAAAATACTTAAACTATATAAAAAGGTGTCTCCAGCCACCAACATTTATTTATTTATTTATTTATTTATTAAATGTTTTTTATTTAAGAGAGAGACAAACAGAGCATGAGCAGGGGAGGGGCAGAGAGAGAGGGACACGCAGAATCCCAAGCAGTTTCCAGGCTCTGAGCTTTCAGCACAGAACCCTACGCGGGCTCGAACTCATGGACTGTGAGATGGTGACCTGAGCTGAAGTCAGATGCTTAACCGACTGAGCCACCCAGGCGCCCCTACCGACATATATTTAAATATGAGCATAATATAGAATACTCACTGAGTTTGGCTTTTAAAGTTTGTTAACACTATTTGTAAATCAAAGTATAGCATATTTCTAGAGTACTTTCACTAGCATTCGCTTTTGGAGGGGCATTTGCATTCTCTTCATATGAAATGAATAGGATATGACTGCTGAGTCATTTGGCTAATTAAAAATTATTTTTTCATACACAGGAAGTAGTTTATACAAGGTCATAGCAATTTAATGGCACAACCAGAGATAAAATCTACTTTCACCAGTTTCCAATACAATGCTATATAATCACTTGAAATTTACTAAATAAGGATCAGGTGGGGCGCCTGGGTGGCGCTGTCGGTTAAGCGTCCGACTTCAGCCAGGTCACGATCTCGCGGGCCGTGAGTTCGAGCCCCGCGTCAGGCTCTGGGCTGATGGCTCGGAGCCTGGAGCCTGTTTCCGATTCTGTGTCTCCCTCTCTCTCTGCCCCTTCCCTGTTCATGCTCTGTCTCTCTCTGTCCCAAAAATAAATAAACGTTAAAAAAAAAAAATGAAAAAAAAATCAGGTAACTGGGGAAAAAAAGTTTATATAATTTAATTTCACAAAGACTTAAGAAAATGGCAATATAATCTTTATATATTGTTGACACTAATATATTAGAATCTATATAGATATTTGATACAACTTATTTAATATATCTAGAAAAACCCATAAGATAAACATCTGAACAACAGTTCTGTGTTTCATTTTGTTTAAAAACAATGTAGATTAGTTAAAGGGTGAATTGGATTCATGATATATGGTTAATAGTCTGAGTTTTCTTTCTTTATGAATCTAAATGTAGTAATATCTGAATGAGAAGTACTTAAATGGAAAATAAGCAGGAAATCAGCATTAGATGGCCGGATGAATCTGAATACACAAAAATGTTAATTTAGAAACTAAAACAAAAAAATACATAGAAGAGAGCACAGTGAAGATAAAAGCAATAATAAAAATTATTGAGGCACTACAATTTGTCAACGTGACAAAGCAGATGATCAGGAAATAGACCAGTTGTGAGGGATTAGGGTGCAACAAAATGACAATAACAAAAACAGCTTTCTCTTTCATACAAAAATAAGATGTATTAAATTAGCTTATGGAGTATATGCCCAGAGTAACTGATAATTGGAATAAAGAATCATCAGGAGAAACAGTTTGCAATAATCACATGTTTTATGATAACTTAAATCTGTTTGGCATTGCTCAGGCAAAAAATACTGAATTTGAAAGAGTTCATCTTGATATAAATTCAGACAAAGGTATAAATGATAAAGAAAAATTCATTTCTGAAATCGGACACATGAGAGAACACAAAGAGGTCTTCCAAGGAATGAGGGAACTAACAGGTGGTTCCTGATGGTAGAAATAAGAAAAACTTTCTTTACTAACCATGTTGCTTAAGCTTTCCGTTCCTCACAGTGACATGCTCCTCCCTTTCAGGGAAGATCCTCAGATGTCTTATTTGCATTCAAACAATTTGTTTGATTTTCATATCTGGTTCAGAGGGGAAAAAATTTAAAAAAGAAGCAGGAAGAAATTTATTTTGAGAGATATTAGCCAGATTCTAAGTACACACATATACATATTTTGGAGAAATCGTAACTATGGTTCTCATATGCTGACATCTCCAGCAAATTCCCATGCTGCTGGAAACACACAGAACAATTCTGACCCTCCAAAGTAACATTTTTATGTGACGCCACTGACTAGTTTCACTCTTCTTGCATTACGAATTAAAGATGCAATGATGTTCCAGTTTCTATTCATTTATCAGCTTCAGAGGTATTCAGCAACTATAATGTATAACAACCAACCAACCAAAACAAACAAACAAAAACTAGAATAACTAAAAGGGGTGCTTCTCAAGTTATACTATCAGAAGAAAACAAGGAGGCATGATCAGGAGAATAAGGGCTATCACAAAAATAGAAATTCATGGTTTCTTGTTGAGTTTCCAGATCTGAAGAAGTTTTGGTCCCATTATCCACTAATTTATTTATTTATTTAAAAAATTATTTTAATGTTTGTTTATTTTTTTGAGAGAGATTGACAGAGTGTGAGCAGGGGAGGGGAAGAGAGATAGAGGAAGACACAGAATCTGAAGCAGGTCCAGGCTCTGAGCTGTCAGCACAGAGCCCGATGCTGGGCTCAGGCCCATGAACCCATGAACCGTGAGATCATGACCTGAGCTGAAGTCGGACACTCAACTGACTGAGCCACCCAGGCGCCCCTCATTATCCACTAATTTAAAGAGAGAATAGATTCCCAGGAGAAAGAACCTACAACACCATAGCATATATGCACAATAATGATTCCCCCAGTTGTTCCCCAAAGGTGCCTGTATTAATTTACTTGAATAAATACACACTGAATGAAAGGGACTACTCAAATATTTTGAAGACTATGGATTACAGGGTCAGAGTTGACATTGATACTCAGCTACTCCAAGAATTGTCATGACCCGTTGGTTAGAGTGAGAGCATATGAGAGGCAGGTAATAAATGGAGTCCAGGTGAATCCTGGTGATAGCATTGAATCTACAAATTACTCTGACCCCTGAATGAATAATAGGTACAGACATGCTTTGATGTTGGTACAACTCTCACATTCGTTCTTTGGCCTGTGGGGTAGGAGCTATCATAGTAGGCTAAGTGATAGCCTTGGGAATCAACTTCTCTATCTCCAGCTAGAAGAGTAATTCATAAATAACATCACCTTTCATAGTAGGGTGTATTATAG
The DNA here is from genome assembly GCF_016509475.1 of Prionailurus bengalensis. Lineage (NCBI taxonomy): Eukaryota > Metazoa > Chordata > Mammalia > Carnivora > Felidae > Prionailurus > Prionailurus bengalensis. Next base: position 89,100,520 of record NC_057344.1, read on the forward strand.
AAATTAAGGCCACCTTTAAAGACATAAAAAAAGACTGGCAAGGGTGATAATCCCTATCATGTCTCCATTTAATTTCCTAGTCTGACTCCTGCCAAAACAAGACAGATCTTGAAAGGTTTTAGACTTTATGCAAACTTTGTGATTGCAAACTCTAGGTGTAGGCTCTGTTGCAGTTACCATGTTGGATGCAGCAGTATCTTTGCTAAAGCAGGTAAATAAAACCACAAGTATATAATATGCATCCATTGAAGTGGCAAATAATCTTTTAAAATTTCTGTCTGAAAAAAGACTCTGAAATAATTGGCTTTAGTATGAAATAGACATGGTTTGCATTAATGTTTTTGCTCCAAGGCTATGTGAAATCTCCTATTATGTCATAACATGGTTCAAAGAGGTTTGGAATCTCTGAACATCCTGTAGACTTTCACATTTGTCCACTACGTTGATTACATAATATAATCAGGATGGATAAGCAGGAATTACCCAGTATTTGGAAGCCTTGAAAAGACACCATACATTTTGGTTAGTAGGAGACCCAAAAAGGACATAGGAACCTTCCATATCAATAACTTTTTAGAGGTCTAGTTGTCAGGAGCACACTTAACTTATCATCCAAAGTAAAACTACACCATTTTCCACCAAATCATGAAGCATAACTCTTATTAAGCTTATCTGGTTTCTAGGGACAGCATATTCTATCATATCGTTCTTGATCATAAACCAGGTTAGTAAAAGGCTACAAGCTTACAGTGGGACCCAGAGTAGGAAAATTTCTGCATCAGATTCATGTTGCAAAGTCAAGAGCCCTTCAACTAGGTCCCTAGAATTTCACAGATTCTACTGTATTAGAGAGATTAGTGGTTGATAAAGTTGTCATAGGGAATCTATGACCTGCCCCAGCACAGAAATCACAATGCTTTGGGAACAATGGAATGCCACTTGAAGTAGAGAATTATACATGTTTTGAAAACAACTTCTGTTTTTCGGCTAGGCTTCTTGAAATTTAGAACACTTGGTCATGGGATACAGATTTACTATGGTTCTGGGATTGTCCATCATGAAATGGGTTCTGTCAGCTCCATCAAGTCTAGGTGGGCCCAAGAATAATACATTGAAAAGTGGGAGATCTACATCTAACATTGAGTATGAGCAAGACTGGAAGGCCCGGGCAAACTGCATGTGTAAGAAGCCCAGACTCTGTAATCTATCCCTATTTCCTTAGCTTATACCTACCTGTGGCCAAACAAAAGGCACATCATAACCAGTTGACTGAGGAGGAAAATGATCCATCTCGTTTTATACACGAATTAGCTGAAATGTGGGAGCAAGGTAAAAATAATCAGCAACTTCACTACAAGCTCATTCAGGGTTGGCCTTGAAAGACAGAAGCAAGGGAAGTATATCCCAATGGGTAGAGATTTAGGCTGCACATGCAGTCATTCATTTAGTGTGGAAGAAGCGCTTAAAGGTTAGAATATATAAAAACTCATTATTAGTAGCAGATAGTCTGGCGGGGGCCTGGAAAGAGAGCAGTTAGGTCAGAAGCAAAGATGTTTTGTTTTTTGTTTTTTAAATATTTATTTTGGGGAGAGAGAAAAAGAGAGAGAGTGAGCATGGACGAGCAGAGAGAGAGGGAGACAGAGAATCCCAAGCAGGCTCCACACTGTCAGTGCAGAACCAAACACTGGGCTCAATCTCACAAATAATGAAATCATGACCTGAGCCAAAATCAAGAGTCAGATGCTTAACCGACTGAGTTACCCAGGTGCTCCAGGGATGCAGCTGTTTAAGGCAAAGTCATGTAGATGGACATATGGGGGTAGAAAAGAGATGTGAAGATGCTTGTATATTATACTTAAATGGAGTCAGTCATCTTTTGTCATCAGCAATCCTATGTCTGACATGACATGGTAAACACATTTTAAAAAGTGGTCACAGTGGCAGATATGGAGATGATACTCAAACCTAACAGCATGGGCCCTCACCTGCCAAGACTGTTCTAGCTACTGCCACCCCAAATGTTTAGACTTTCAGCAACAGAGAGCAATACTAAAATCCTATAATAGCATCATTCTTTGAGGAGGTCAATAAGCCATTCTGTGCCAAGTTGACATTTGGGGTTACTTCCAACCTGGAAGCTCAGAAATTTATTCCAATAGGAATAGATACAATTTCCAGATATGATTTTGCCTTCTCTATACTCAGTTTTTCAACTACCACCAGTTTTTGAAGACTCATGAAGTATTTGATTCACTGACATGGGATCCCCCATATCATTGGGTTTATCCAGAGAAGTCACTGTAGAGTGAAGAATATGGTGAATTACCCCACAATAACGGCATCCCCTGGCTTTATTATATACCACACCAGCTGAAAGTTGCCACATTGATACAGCATTAGGAAAGCATGCTGAAGTCACAGCTGAGTTGTCACCTCTGAAATGATTATTTAAAAGGAAAGAAAGTCAGGGGCTTCTGGGTGGCTTAGTTGGTTGAGCGTCTGACTTTGGCTCAGGTCACGATCTCGTGGTCTGTGAGTTCAAGCCCCATGGCAGGCTCTGTGCTGACAGCTCAGAGCCTGGAGCCTGCTTTGGATTCTGTGTCTCCCTCTCTCTCTGCCCCTCCCCCACTCATGCGCTGTCTCTCTCTCTCTCTCTCTCTCTCTCTCTCTCTCTGTCAAAAATAAATAAACATTAAAAAATAATAAAATAAATAAAAGGACAGAGAGTCATTCTTCAGGATGCAATATACCTTCTCACAAAGACCTTTATGTAGTTCTTAGACCAAATAGGAAGATTATACAGGCTTCCATATTAAGTAATTAAAACAGTAGTAACCCTAATTGTAATCAGTATAACCAGTCCTAATAACTTTCTTAACAAATTTGTCTTCTTGTCTTCACAGCATTAAAGGTCCTAGTTTCCAAAGGAGGGACATTTTTGCCTGGAACACAACAAAACCCCGTTGAGCTGTGGCTACCACTTGAACAGAGGCTCATTTTTGTCCACAAGTCATCAGGCACCAAGAAGAATGACCATTTTCCCAGGTGTTTGATTGTGATACTTAGGAGAAGAAGAATTGCTAGAAATCAATGGAGTCAGGGAGAAGTATGTCTGTACAGAGACAATCTGCTTGTGTACTGCCTAATATCCCTTCTCTAATTTTGATAGTAAATGTACAATTGGCATGAGGATGACATGGTGGCCAGAGTCCCAGACCCCTCAGGGATGAAGATCTGGTTCAGCCCATCAGCTAAGCCATCAGCGGTGGTAATGGAAGGTAAAGGGATGGTAGAGTAGGGCGAAAATAAGTATCACCATCCCCCTGAAATGAGCTGTCATCATGCGGGATGTGGTTCATCCTCCTTACTTGTCTAAGTTCCCTTCAAGAAGAAAGACTCAACAGTCTTAGAGAACTGTTTCCTGAATGTATATGTAGAATTGGATCTGAGTGGAGTAAACCATGGAGGACACACAGATATACTACCCAAGATCCCCCTTCAAGGAAGGGTTTGTTGCCACAGCTTCAGGGAGTGTTGGCAGCAGAAGGCAGTTAGCTACAGTCTGTTCAGGAATTACTTCAGTTGTAGAGAACCATTTTACCCTGTCATGATCGGAGGTGGTAGCCCAGATCCATCGAGTAGTGGAGGTGGGAGTATAAAGAATACCTTAATAGGGACAACTATTAAATGCTATTTCAACTTCATAACCTCTCCCCTGCCCCCATGGTACTGGCTGAAGCTGTAAGGCCTGAATCTAACTTGACTTCTTTGCCTATTTCAGCTTTTTCTTCCTTCCTTCTAGGGTCTTCCTTAACAAATATTCTAAACACGAAATTACTTCAAAATCTGCTTTGCATTGAACAAAACCTGCAACAAATCCTATTCTTTGATCCATACACTTTTGCCTCATATATTTTCAGGTTATGTTATTTAACTTCAATTTTATGAATAGTATATACTTAATGGGAATTATAAATTTTATCCTTATTAAATGGACATCTTTATTCTCTCTGGTGATTTTATCTTAAGTTGTGCTTTGGCTGAGATTAATTTTACTACCTATGCTTATTCTTGTTTATGCGTATTTATCCTTTTCTTTTTGAATACACATCTCCGTTTTTTTAAATTATTTTATTTATTTTGAGAGAGACAGAGAGAGTGCCAATGGGGGAGGGGCAAAGAGAGGAGTGGGTACAAAGAATCCAAAGTAGGCTCTGTGCTGGCAACAGAGATCCCATGTAGGGCTCGAACTCACAAACCATGAGATCATGACCTGAGTCGAAGCCAGACACTTAACCACCTAAGCCACCCAGGAACCCCATAACTCCGTTGTTTTAGGTGTATATTTTGTAGGCAGCATATATTTAGATCTTTACAAAATCCAATGCAATAGTGCCATTTTAAAGGGGGAGTCAAAATTTTTTTTTTTTTTATTTTTACAGTTGTAATTTACATACTTGGTATTAGTGACTTTATAATTGTGTTTCTTAGGGCACTTGGGTGGCTCAGTCAGTTAAGTGTCTGACTTGGGCTCAGGTCATGATCTCGCAGTGTGTGGGTTGGAGCTCCGCGTTGGGCTTTGTGCTGACAGCTCAGAGCCTGGAGCCTACTTTGGATTCCCTCTCTCTGCCCCTCCCCCGCTTGCACTCTGTCTCTGTCTCTGTCTCTCCAAAATAAATAAATAAATAAATGAATAAATAAGTAAATAATTGTGTTTCTCTTATTTATTCCTTTTTTATTCTTGGATTTATTTTTTTTCTTCTATCTCTTGCTATGTGACTTATGTTTAAATTTTGCTCATCTTCTCCAGTGCTTTGAGAGGCATATGCCACTCTTCTATTTGGCATCAGTTAACATAAAGTTTAAAGTAGGCACCTCTGCTTTTCAAAGCCTGGCAGACAATATGTGGGGAAAATAACTTCATAACCAAAAGAGCATAAGCATTATATCTCTGGTGCATTTTAATTTACACTTGATCCTAAGAAACTCATTAGAGGAAATGAGTTTTTAACAGTTCTTTCTCAGCAACATAAGGCAATGAGCAATTTAGATACACAAGAACATTTTACATTTTTGGATCCAAATTCTGTGATTTTAGAATTTTTTGTTTACATTTTAAAAATGGCTAACACTGAACTAACTCAAATGTAGTTTGATGTTGAAAGGAATTTAGTTCAGTTTGTGAGTATTTATGCAGAATCCCTCTTGAAACCAAAATAATTTCACTGAAATCAACCATAGTTTACTTAACAACACATTTAGAAAATACTGTGTATGTTTTCCCAGCAAACAAACCATTCAGAACCCACAAATTTGATGTTTCTGCTAACCTTTTCATCAAAAGCTGTTTCAAAGAAGATGTGAGAAGATTAGCAAATGATTAGTTTAAACTTTCTATTTTAGTGTAATCAAATAGTTCACATTTCTAGATTCCTTTTTTTTTTTTTAATAGAGCAGTATTATTTTCTTACTCAGCCCAGATGTTTTTGACAGACAGAATAGTGCAATTTGGGAAGAAGTGGCAAGGGAAGTTTATAATCCGACTACAGAGATGGAAAATTACCTCCAATACCAAATACGTGGGGAATCTACAAAATAGAGGTGAAGTGATATGCCAAAATTCCCAGCAGTGGCATGTAAGAACTGGACATGGGGAGCACCTGAGTGTTTGCTTTGACTCTATCACGTAGTGCATTCTAATTCATTTTTGAATTAAGAATTTGAAGTTTGCAAGTATATTATACAATATAACATGTGTTTCTGGCATTATCAACTAAAGACTTATGTCTACCTATTCCATAAGTCTAGTCAATATCATTTCTGTTTTTATTTATTACTCTGAACATTAAAATAATCATTTGATATGCTCTAGTCCAAGTCATTAATAACAAAAATGGTCAGACATGGAAATAATTGATTCAAAGCTATCATCAGTTATTATTTCTCTAAGTTTTTATAGTATTTTATTAAAATATGTCTGATTATATGTTTTCCATTTATTTTCATATGGAAGTCAAGCGTAAAGTCATGCGTAGAATTATATTGAAATCTATTTTTCTGTTCCATCAATAAGTAGAAATAATTGCTACTAATAATTGCTAGTAATAATGCTAATTTTAGGGTCATTATTGACAATTCTATCCAAATCTCATTTCCTGCCAAAATGTTTTTCAACAGTTAGATGTGGAGTTCCATATTTATACACAAATCAATATATGATTTTTCAATTATTTTATTGTGGTGAAATACACTAACAGAGCATTTATGATCATACCATTTATAACTGTATAGTTCAGTGGTATGAAGTACTTTCATATCGCTCTGCGACTATCACCACCGTCCATTTCCAGAACCATTTTATCTTACAAACCTAAAATTCTGTATCAATTAAGCAACTCCCCATTCTCCCAATGCCCCAGCTGATGGCCACCACCTCCACTTTCTGTCTCTGTGATTTGACTGCTCTAATTACATCATGTACGTATTTAGATTAGGCCATATTTGTCTTTTTGTGACTTGCTTATTTAACTTAGCATTTTCAAGGTTAACCTGTTGTAGTTGAACATGAGTGCATAAATATCTTTTTTGAGACCCAGTTTTCAATCTTTTGGTATATAACCAGAAGCAGAATTGCTGGATCATATAATAATAATCCTATTTTTAATTTTTTTTTTGAGGACCCACCACACTGTTTTCTGCAAAGGTTTTTGCCATTTTGCATTCCCACTAATAGTGAACAAGAATTCCAATTTTTTCACTTCATAACCAACAGATTATGTTGAAAAGACTATCCAATTCTCAATGAATGGCCTCGGCACTCCTGTCAAAAGTAATTTGACTATATACGCAAGGGTTCTTTTCTGGGATTTATTTTCTATTCCATTAGTCTATATATCTATCTTTAGGACAGTAGTATTTGCTTTGATTATTAAAGAGAAATGTCTAAGTCCTTTGCTTATTTTTGAATAGGTTATTTGTTTTTTTGCTGTGGAGTTTTAGGTGTTCTCTATTCTGAATATTAATATCTTATCAGATATATGATTTGTAAATATTTTCTCCCATTCAATGGTCTCTTTTTCATGCTGTTGATAGTGTCCGTTGATGCACAAAAGTTTTTTAATGATTATGAGGCCCAATTTCTCTATTTTTTCTTTCGTTGAAAGTTACTTTGATATCATCTCTAAAAAATTATTGCCAAATCCAATGTTATGAGAATTTGCCTTATGTTTTCTTCTAATAATTTTATAATATTAGGTGCTACATTTAGATCATGGACTAATTTTGAGTTAGTTACTGTATATTGTGTTAGGTAATGATTCAATTTCATTGTTTTCCGTGTAGATATCCAGATTTCCCCAGATCATTTGTTGAAAAGACTAATCCTATCCCCAGTGAATGGTCTTGGCATTCTTCTCAAATATCATTTGACCATATATGTGAAAGTTTATTTCTGGGCCTCCTATTCCATCCCATTGGTCTATATGTCTATCTTTATAACAGTACTACACATTGTTTTGATTATTGCAGGTTTGTAGCAAATTTTGAAATCAGGAAGTATGAAGCTTCTAGCTTTGTTCTTTTTCAGGATTGTCTGGCCATTCAAGGTCTCTTGAGATTCCATGTGAATTATAGGATGAGTTTTTCTATCTCTGAAAAATATTTCGTTGGGATTTTGATTGAGATTGTACTGATCTTTGGACAATATTGACATCTTAGCAGTGTTAAGTTGTACAATGCATATACATGGCTTTTTTTTCCATTTCTTTATGTCTTTAATTTCTTTCAGTAATGTATTTTAAATTATGCATCTCTTACCTCTTTGGCTAATTCCTGTTTTATTCTCTTTAATACTATTGTAAATGGAATTGCCTTTCTAAATTCATTCACGGATTGTTCATTGTTAGTAAGTAACAATGGAACTGATTTTTATGTGTTGACTTTGTATCATGATACTTCACTGAATTTTTAGTTTTAAATTCTGTGTGTGTGTATGTGTGTGTGTGTGTGTGTGTGTGTGTGTGTGTTTGTAAACCCTAGGATTTTGTGTGTATAAGATCATATCATCTGCAAACAGAAATAATTTACTGTTTCCTTTTTAATTTGGACAATTTTATTTCTCATCTTAGACTAATTGGCCTGGCTAGAACTTTCAGTGCTATGATGAATAGTGGTAAAAGCTGGAATCCTTCTCTTGTTCCTGATCCTAGAGGAAAAAAATTCAATTGCTTAGCATTGAGTATCATGTTTGCTTTGGGTTTTCATATTTGGCTTTTATTGTGTTCAGTTAGTATAATTTTAATCCCAATTTGTTGAGTATTAGTATCATGAAATAGTGTTGAATTTTATCAAATGCTTTTTCTGCCTCAGTTGAGATGATCACTTCTTTTCTTCATTCTGTTTCATATGGCATAGTTAATTGATCAATTGTTTGATAAAGTATCGTATCAAACTTTTACTACGTACAGTAGACTAATCAATCAGCAAGAACTTATATTAGCTAATTCTATGGAGACAGTAACTAGAGAAAGAGGATTTTGAGTATATATTGTGAAAAAGTGATTCACTATTGACAGGAGAATAAGAATGAAAACAAGATAAAAGGACATTTTTGAGGGCCTTACAATATTTAACAAGTTTTGACCCTACGAAGTATTTTTTTTTAATGTTTACTTAGTTGTTTTGAGAGGGGAGAGGGGCAGAGAGAGAATCCCAAACAGGCTCTGCACATTCAGTGCAAAGCCCAATGTGAGGCTCGATGTCATGAGGTGTGAGATCATGAAACTATGAAATCAAGAGTTGGATGCTTTAGCCAACTGAGCCACCCAGGTGCCCCAGCCGATATAATATTCTTAAATTTTATTCTTTTTCTTCTTTGCATTTGCCAATAACTGACATGCTAATATATTTGTTTATTTTATTCTCCCTAACTAGAACAAGAGGTCTGCAAGGAAAGGATTTTTCTCTCATTCACTATTGCATCTCCATGGATTAGGTTCTGGGAAGATATTTTCAATGCATGAATCTAAAACAGGTACACTTACTCAATTCAGTGTGTTTATACACACACACACACACACACATATATATATGTATATGTATATATATGTATATATGTATATATATATACATATATATATGAAATTTAACTATTATTTTCTGTTTTAAAGTTAATATTTTGTTGACAGTGGGAGAGAACCAAAATTCATAAATCATTTTTTCTACCCTAGATTTTTTTTCCATTTTATTATTATGCTTATTGAATATATTTCGCTTACATTTATGTTAAAAGAAACACTGTTTTCATGAACTAGGTTTAAATAAGGGAAAGGATGTACCAATAAAACAAGTGACACAGGTAGAGAACTTTCCCTATTTTTCTTATCCCGTGAAGACTGAAATGTCTAACAGGCAATTTCTCATTCAATATAGAGGATTACCACAATTTGATAAATGTCATATCCTCAGAGGTTATATAAGAGTTTTTAATAGCATGAAAATTAATTATTAATTTAAAATATATTAAAGATTAAGAAAATGCAGTGTTTTATTCCACTTATAGAAGTAAGAGATTGTATTTTAGGTCTCTCATATCATGCAGAATTGAAATCATGTTTATTTCTTCATTAGGCACCAAATGCTACAATTTCTTCTTTAGAAAAGGAGAAATTAAGGGAGCCTGAGTGGCTCCATCAGTTAAGTGTCTGACTCTTGATTTCAGCTCAGGTCATGATCTCATGGTTCGTGAGTTCAAAGCCCCACATCAGGCTTTGTGCTGACAGTATGCCAAGCTTGCTTGCAATTCTCTCTCTTCTCTCTCTCTGCCCTTTCCACCATTCATGTTTGTACATCCACTCTCTCCTCTCTCTCTCTCCTCTCTCTCTCTCTCTCAAAATAAATAAATACATAAAAGAAAAATGAAATTATTAGTGTTATATACAGAGGTCATATTAATAAAAGCATTTTCAGAGTATACTGGGATAATTAATATAATTATCTAGCATACTGGAAAAGATTGAGGCAGATTGCACTTTGATGAACGTCATTTAAAGATTCACATCCAGAAACTCAATTCAAAATCAAAGTGTGAATATGCACTGAGAATGTCCTTTGAAAAGAAATATACTAAAGAATTGTGTAAGACTCATATATGGTTATTATACTGTTTTCCACCAATTGCAAAAGAATCACTATTTTATTTCATTCTCCCCTGCTGAAGCTCTATTTAATGTCTTTCAATTAAAGAAATACATAACAGTGGAAGACTAAAGAGACAGGGTACTTTCAGATTTTACATTACCCCTTACTGAGTAACATCATATTTGAACAAGTTTTTATATCTCTCCACTTGTGGGAAAACTAGCTCATGCATGTATTAGTGACAGAAAGGAAGTTGTCATACTGAGAACAAATAATTTCATGTGAGACTCACAAAAAAATAATTTATTTAATGAAGAATTTAAAGGTCACCTGTAAGTTTGAGGTTTTTGGAAACTTAAAAGTAATTGCAGTATGTAGCATTTACATTTATTTGATTATTTGAATACGTAGAAAAACCTTTATGTTGGTTTTATAGTACAAAATCACATCTACTACAAGTCAGACTCTGCTTTAGAAAAAAAATAACTAGTATAAATGATAAAAGTGATTTGGAGGTTAGCAAAATAAAAATACATATACACATGGTCGATGACTTATGATGGTTCAACTTGCATTTTTTTTACTTTATTATGGTGAAAAAATGATACACGTTCAGTAGAAATTTTAAATTTTGATATTTTTGTGGGCTAGTAACATTTGGTGCTTTCTCATGATGCTGGGCAGTGGCAATGAAGTGCAAAACCCAGCCAGCCATGTGATCATGATGGTAAGCAACCAGGACACTTAGAAGCTTCCATACCCACTATGTGTTTCACTTTCAGTATGGTATTTAACAGATTACATGAGATATTCAATACTTAATTTTTTTTTTGATGTTTGTTTATTTTTGACAGAGAGAGAGAGAGAGAGAGAGAGAGCATGAGTGGGGGAGGGGCAGAGAGAGAGAGACAGACAGAATCTGAAGCAGGCTCCAGGCTCCAAGCTGTCAGCACAGAGCCCAATGAGGGGCTCGAACTCACCAACTACGAGATCATGACCTGAGGCGAGGTTAGATGCTCAACGACCTGAGCCACCCAGGCGTACCAACATTTGATAAAATAAGTTTTGCATTAGATTAATTTGCCTAACTCTAGGTGAATGCTAACTGTTCTAAGCACAATTTAAAGTAGATTAGGGGCGCCTGGGTGGCGCAGTCGGTTAAGCGTCCGACTTCAGCCAGGTCACGATCTCGCGGTCCATGAGTTCGAGCCCCGCGTCAGGCTCTGGGCTGATGGCTCGGAGCCTGGAGCCTGTTTCCGATTCTGTGTCTCCCTCTCTCTCTGCCCCTCCCCCGTTCATGCTCTGTCTCTCTCTGTCCCAAAAATAAATAAACGTTGAAAAAAAAAATTAAAATAAAAAAAAAATTTAAAGTAGATTAGGCTCAGTATGGTGTTCAATAGGTAAGGTATAATAAATGCATTTTTGACTTTCGGTACTTTCACTTACTATGTATGGGTTTCTTGGGATATAACCCTAATGTAAGTTGAGGAAGATCTATATACAATTTTATTTTTGGTATTTCATAGGCTCATGGAACTGAAAGGAACAATAAAGGTTACCAAATTCAAAGTTCTAAATTTTCAAATAATCATCAGAAAAGTTTACATAAATAGTAGAAAATGTGCTCACTGGGGCACCTGGGTGTCTCAGTCAGTTAAGTGTCTGACTCTTGATTTTGGCTTAGGTCATGATCTCTCCCAGGTTGTGAGTTTGAGCCCTGCATCAGGCTCAGCACTGACAATTCAGAGACCGCTTAGGATTCTCTCTCTCTCTCCCTCCTTCTCTCTCTGCCCCTCCTCTGCTTGTGCTCTCTCTCCCTCAAAATAAATAAAATAAATAATTAACAATTCATAATCATAATCATAATAAAAAATTTGCTCACTGATGGAAGCCATATCCATAATAACTTAAATACAAACAAAATTTGTGGTAAATTTGTAGTTTGTGAAGTATCTTTTAATTTGTGTGTTTTTCTACTTATAGGTAATTTTTTTAATTTTAACAGAGTTGTTCATCTAGTTTTTGTTTGTAAGCCTCATGTTGTCTGCTGTGTGGAAACGTTCTTCTTCATTGCCCATGCAATTCTTATTTGTCATTGGAGGACCAACTCCTATGTGTCATTCCCGCCTACCATAGGGAATTAATTGCTTCCTGCTCTGGGTTGCCATGGAACTGTGCTTAAAACCATAGAATAATGCATGCAATTTTTTTAAAAATAGAATGAACAAAATTTCATATTTTTTTGTTTTAGGTAATACTTAAAATTATGAAAGCTAAAATTTTTAAATTTTAACTACGTTGGCTGAGTTTTTATATACATTATATTTACACAATAAAAGAAAATTAAAGGACACCTCAGTGGCTCAGTTGGTTAAGCTCCTGACTCTTGATTTCAGATTGGGTCACACTCTCATGGTTGCCAGATCAAGCCCGAGTTGGGCTCATGCTGTGTGTGGAGACTGCTTAAGATGCTCTCTGTCTCTCTCTTGCTTTGCCACTCACCTGCTCTCTCTCTCTCTTTCTCTCAAAAAAAAAATAAATAAATAAAAGAAAGAAGGAATTTATGACCCAAGGATTTTAAATCTTAATGTTATAGGCAAAGCCTCATTTTTATGGAAAATAAAACACTCTTTTTCTTCCACTTCTAATAGCTCATTAAGAGAAGCCACTACTAAATCCTGTTCCTGCTGCATTTCTATGTAGCAGGACGCAGCTCTCACAATCCTTCCTAAACACTGTTCAGGAGTGATGGAGTGATGAGCTTCATGTCTTGTACTTCTGGCATTGCACTTATTCTAGGGATCAGGACAATCTGTAATGCGATCCCAGGATGATTGTCCTGTTCTGCCGTGGTTATTTGGGAAGTTGCTGTAAACTGTTTTCTTTTAGAGAAGGACAAGACTTTTCAGATTCTGTCTTATTGGCCAGCTACTCTATTGATGTTGTATTTGTTTTAGTAACTAAAGAGTCAAAGGTAACTTCTTCAGTGATTCTGTTTGGGCTTTACAAAATATTAAGAACAAATTCTCATGACTCTTGTATAGTTGTTGCCCTATTTCTAATGCCCTCTTTGTACGGCCCAATAAAATCAAAGCTATCATTATTTGCCAACAACTTGGTTTTGCAGATCCGGAATTTAGCAAATTTTTTGGCCTCAGGAATACTGGACAATATGGTAAGTATATAATTAGAAAGTACACTCCCTTCAGTGAACTGCAGAAATAATGTTAGAGTGTTATTAATTTTATAGGATCATTCAAGTTGTGCTTTCTTTTCTTCATCTCTTTCCATACTCTTCCAAAATGAAATATTCATTTCCTCTATTATTTCTATTTTTGTTTTAAGTTCCAAAGGATGCTATTTATAGATTTTCCCCTTAGATTTCAGACATGCTTCCAGTTGTTTCCTTTGATTCTCTGCTGTGTTCTTCTTAATAAATGGATTAGTTTGGGACTTTTCTTTCATTTATGGTTTTGTCACCAGCCTGAGTTTGGGAAGGTATCATATTGAGAAAATGGTTCTGGGAAAGAGTCTTTTTCAACTTGGAGTCCAAAGCCTGTGCATTTTCTTGATAGCTGTTGCTGCATTTATTCCCATTGGTTCCATTTACTGTTATGTTAGGGTGCTTGGAATGACTGAATTCAAACTACGAAGTGTCAAGTTGGGCCTTTGGATTATGGGTTTTGCCTTTAGCAGTGCACCTGATGTCTGACGTCTAAAACAAGGTTGAGTGGATTTCTGATCTTGCTTAATGTTTGGATGTCTGTTGTTACAGCCTCCCAGAAGCACACTGGGGCATGTCCAGGGTTTGGTTTGTTCTACTTTCTGTTCAGTACCAGTGGGTGACTGTAACTTAGTTTCATTTGGTCTTTCATATTTATCCTTATTAACCCTTATAACATTTATGTCCTTGATGACAGGTTTCTTTGATGCTTCAGTCCTACTAAGGTTCTGAACTAGTGAGAGGGAACTGCCCTTGGGAGTTTTTCTCCTGGTCTTGAAAGATTTGTTCCTCTAGAAAGTGGCTGTGACTTTACTGGTGGAATCTTAATTTGTGTTTCTCGAACAAATTGTTTATTAGTCTGTCTTTCAGAACAGCACTATTCCCTGAACTTTTGCCCATGGTTTCTTTAGGAGTCAAACTGCTTTAGGTTTGATTATAAAAATTAGTCTTTGACTTACCTATTGTCCACAATTCGGAATTCAGCTTCCTTTCAGAGTCTGGTAAAGTTTGGGGCAAATTTTCCCTGTTCATCAGTTTCAGGAAGCTACCCAAGGATTCATTTCAAACACGATTATTGTCTACAGGGTCGGTGCATTTAGCATTTCCTCGATCTGCTACCTGCTGCTTTGCAGTTTTCAGTTCTTGTATATTAAGTGACCCCACAGTTTTTCTAGACAGTTCTTTGGTTATGTATGATCCAGCTTCATGCTTTTGCTGACTGTTGCTGGAAGGCTTATTCTTTGAGTTAGAAGAAATACCTCCTGGAGGTCAAGGGAAGATGGCGGCATAGGAGGACGCTGGGCTCACCGCGCATCCTGCTGATCACTTAGATTCCACCTACACCTGCCTAAATAACCCAGAAAACCACCAGAGGATTAGCAGAACGGAGTCGCCAGACCGAAGCGCAGACGAGAGGACCACAAAGAGGGTAGGAAGGGCGGCGAGGTGGTTCACGCTCCACGGACTGGCGGGAGGGAGCTGGGGCGGAGGGGCGGCTTGCAGGGCAAGCAGAGTCCCTGAGTCTGGCTTGCAAAAGCAGAGGGGCCTGACGGACTGTGTTCCAACAGCAAGCGCGACTTAGCATCTGGGAGGTCATAAGTTAACAGCTCTGCTCGGAGAGCGGGAAGGCTGGAAGACAAAGGGAGGGAGAGCTGCTGAGCCCCCGGACGACAGAGCTCAGTTTAGTGGGGAACAAAGGCGCTCGCGAGCGCCATCTCCCCCGCCCATCCCCCAGCCAAAATCCCAAAGGGAACCGGTTCCTGCCAGGAAAACTGCTCGCTCCATGCAAACACCCAACTCTGTGCTTCTGCGGAGCCAAACCTCCGGCAGTGGATCTGACTCCCTCCCGCTGCCACAGGGCCCCTCCTGAAGTGGATCACCTAAGGAGAAAAGAGCTAAGCCTGCCCCCCCTGCCGCCGTGCACCTTGCCTACCCACCCCAGCTAATACGCCAGATCCTCAGCATCACAAGCCTGGCAGTGTGCAAGTAGCCCAGACGGGCCATGCCACCCCAAAGTGAATCCCGCCCCTAGGAGAGGGGAAGAGAAGGCACACACCAGTCTGACTGTGGCCCCAGCGGTGGGCTGGGGGCAGACATCAGGTCGGACTGCGGCCCCGTCCACCAACTCCAGTTATACACCACAGCACAGGGAAAGTGCCCTGCAGGTCCTCACCACACCAGGGACTATCCAAAATGACCAAGCGGAAGAATTCCCCTCAGAAGAATCTCCAGGAAATAACAACAGCTAATAAACTGATCAAAAAGGATTTAAATAATATAACAGAAAGTGAATTTAGAATAATAGTCATAAAATTAATCGCTGGGCTTGAAAACAGTATACAGGACAGCAGAGAATCTCTTGCTACAGAGATCAAGGGACTAAGGAACAGTCATGAGGAGCTGAAAAACGCTTTAAATGAAATGCAAAACAAAATGGAAACCACCACGGCTCGGATGGAAGAGGCAGAGGAGAGAATAGGTGAACTAGAAGATAAAGTTATGGAAAAAGAGGAAGCTGAGAAAAAGAGAGATCAAAAAATCCAGGAGTATGAGGGGAAAATTAGAGAACTAAGTGATACACTAAAAAGAAATAATATACGCATAATTGGTATCCCAGAGGAGGAAGAGAGAGGAGAGGTGCTGAAGGGGTACTTGAAGAAATAATAGCTGAGAACTTCCCTGAACTGTGGAAGGAAAAAAGCATTGAAATCCAAGAGGCACAGAGAACTCCCTTCAGACGTAACTTGAATCGATCTTCTGCATGACATATCATAGTGAAACTGGCAAAATACAAGGATAAAGAGAAAATTCTGAAAGCAGCAAGGGGTAAACGTGCCCTCACATATAAAGGGAGACCTATAAGACTCGTGACTGATATCTCTTTTGAAACTTGGCAGGCCAGAAAGAATTGGCACGAGATTTTCACTGTGCTAGACAGAAAAAATATGCAGCCGAGAATCCTTTATCCAGCAAGTCTGTCATTTAGAATAGAAGGAGAGATAAAGGTCTTCCCAAACAAACAAAAAATGAAGGAATTTGTCACCACTAAACCAGCCCTACAAGAGATCCTAAGGGGGACCCTGTGAGACAAAGTCCCAGAGACATCACTACAAGCATAAAACATACAGACATCACAATGACTCTAAACCCGTATCTTTCTATAATAACACTGAATGTAAATGGATTAAATGCGCCAACCAAAAGACATAGGGTATCAGAATGGATAAAAAAACAAGACCCATCTATTTGCTATCTACAAGAGACTCATTTTAGACCTGAGGACACCTTTAGATTGAGAGTGAGGGGATGGAGAACTATTTATCATGCGACTGGAAGCCAAAAGAAAGCTGGAGTAGCCATACTTATATCAGACAAACTAGACTTTAAATTAAAGGCTGTAACAAGAGATGAAGAAGGACATTATATAATAGTTACAGGGTCTATCCATCAGGAAGAGCTAACAATTATAAATGTCTATGCGCCGAACACCGGAGCCCCCAAATATATAAAACAATTACTCATAAACATAAGCAACCTTATTGATAAGAATGTGGTAATTAGAGGGGACTTTAACACCCTACTTACAGAAATGGATAGATCATCTAGACGCACGGTCAATAAAGAAACAAGGGCCCTGAATGACACATTGGATCAGATGGACTTGACAGATATATTTAGAACTCTGCATCCCAAAGCAACAGAATATACTTTCTTCTCGAGTTCACAAGGAACATTCTCCAAGATAGATCATATACTGGGTCACAAAAAAGCCCTTCATAAGTTTACAAGAATTGAAATTATACCATGCTTACTTTCAGACCACAATGCTATGAAGCTTGAAATCAACCACAGGAAAAAGTCTGGAAAACCTCCAAAAGCATGGATGTTAAAGAACACCCTACTAACGAATGAGTGGGTCAACCAGGCAATTAGAGAAGAAATTAAAAAATATATGGAAACAAACGAATATGAAAATACAACAATCCAAACGCTTTGGGACGCAGTGAAGGCAGTCCTGAGAGGAAAATACATTGCAATCCAGGCCTATCTCAAGAAACAAGAAAAATCCCAAATACAAAATCTAACAGCACACCTAAAGGAAATAGAAGCAGAACAGCAAAGGCAGCCTAAACCCAGCAGAAGAAGAGAAATAATAAAGATCAGAGCAGAAATAAACAATATAGAATCTAAAAACACTGTAGAGCAGATCAACGAAACCAAGAGTTGGTTTTTTGAAAAAATAAACAAAATTGACAAACCTCTAGCCAGGCTTCTCAAAAAGAAAAGGGAGATGACCCAAATAGATAAAATCATGAATGAAAATGGAATGATTACAACCAATCCCTCAGAGATACAAACAATTATCAGGGAATACTATGAAAACTTATATGCCAACAAATTGGACAACCTGGAAGAAATGGACAAATTCCTGAACACCCACACTCTTCCAAAACTCAATCAGGAGGAAATAGAAAGCTTGAACAGACCCATAACCAGCGAAGAAATTGAATCGGTTATCAAAAATCTCCCAAGAAATAAGAGTCCAGGACCAGATGGCTTCCCAGGAGAGTTCTACCAGACGTTTAAAGCAGAGATAATACCTATCCTTCTCAAGCTATTCCAAGAAATAGAAAGGTAAGGAACACTTCCAGACTCATTCTATGAAGCCAGTATTACTTTGATTCCTAAACCAGACAGAGACCCAGTAAAAAAAGAGAACTACAGGCCAATATCCCTGATGAATATGGATGCAAAAATTCTCAATAAGATACTAGCAAATCGAATTCAACAGCATATAAAGAATTATTCACCATGATCAAGTGGGATTCATTCCTGGGATGCAGGGCTGGTTCAACATTCGCAAATCAATCAACGTGATACATCACATTAACAAAAAAAAAGAGAAGAACCATATGATCCTGTCAATCGATGCAGAAAAGGCCTTCAACAAAATTCAGCACCCTTTCTTAATAAAAACCCTTGAGAAAGTCGGGATAGAAGGAACATACTTAAAGATCATAAAAGCCATTTATGAAAAGCCCACAGCTAACATCATCCTCAACGGGGAAAAACTGAAAGCTTTTTCCCTGAGATCAGGAACACGACAGGGATGCCCACTCTCACCGCTGTTGTTTAACATAGTGCTGGAAGTTCTAGCATCAGCAATCAGACAACAAAAGGAAATCAAAGGCATCAAAATTGGCAAAGATGAAGTCAAGCTTTCGCTTTTTGCAGATGACATGATATTATACATGGAAAATCCGATAGACTCCACCAAAAGTCTGCTAGAACTGATACAGGAATTCAGCAAAGTTGCAGGATACAAAATCAATGTACAGAAATCAGTTGCATTCTTATACACTAATAATGAAGCAACAGAAAGACAAATAAAGAAACTGATCCCATTCACAATTGCATCAAGAAACATAAAATACCTAGGAATAAATCTAACCAAAGATGTAAAGGATCTGTATGCTGAAAACTATAGAAAGCTTATGAAGGTAATTGAAGAAGATTTAAAGAAATGGAAAGACATTCCCTGCTCATGGATTGGAAAAATAAATATTGTCAAAATGTCATACTACCCAAAGCTATCTACACATTCAATGCAATCCCAATCAAAATTGCACCAGCATTCTTCTCGAAACTAGAACAAGCAATCCTAAAATTCATATGGAACCACAAAAGGCCCCGAATAGCCAAAGGAATTTTGAAGAAGAAGACCAAAGCAGGAGGCATCACAATCCCAGACTTTAGCCTCTACTACAAAGCTGTCATCATCAAGACAGCATGGTATTGGCACCAAAACAGACACATAGACCAATGGAATAGAATAGAAACCCCAGAACTAGACCCACAAACATATGGCCAACTCATCTTTGACAAAGCAGGAAAGAACATCCAATGGAAAAAAGACAGCCTCTTTAACAAATGGTGCTGGGAGAACTGGACAGCAACATGCAGAAGGTTGAAACTAGACCACTTTCTCACACCATTCACAAAAATAAACTCAAATGGATAAAGACCTAAATGTGAGACAGGAAACCATCGAAACCCTAGAGGAGAAAGCAGGAAAAGACCTCTCTGACCTCAGCCGTAGCAATCTCTTACTTGACACATCCCCACAGGCAAGGGAATTAAAAGCAAAAATGAACTACTGGGACCTTATGAAGATAAAAAGCTTCTGCACAGCAAAAGATACAAACAACAAAACTAAAAGGCAACCAACGGAATGGGAAAAGATATTCGCAAATGACATATCGGACAAAGGGCTAGTATCGAAAATCTATAAAGAGCTCACCAAACTCCACACCCGAAAAACAAATAACCCAGTGAAGAAATAGGCAGAAAACATGAATAGACACTTCTCTAAAGAAGACATCCAGATGGCCAACAGGCACATGAAAAGATGGTCAGCGTCGCTCCTTATCAGGGAAATACAAATCAAAACCACACTCAGGTATCACCTCACTCCAGTCAGAGTGGCCAAAATGAACAAATCAGGAGACTATAGATGCTGGAGAGGATGTGGAGAAACGGGAACCCTCTTGCACTGTTGGTGGGAATGCAAATTGGTGCAGCCACTCTGGAAAGCAGTGTGGAGGTTTCTCAGAAAATTAAAAATAGACCTACCCTATGACCCAGCAATAGCACTGCTAGGAATTTATCCAAGGGATACAGGAGTACTGATGCATAGGGGCACTTGTACCCCAATGTTCATAGCAGCACTCTCAACAATAGCCAAATTATGGAAAGAGCCTAAATGTCCATCAACTGATGAATGGATAAAGAAATTGTGGTTTATATACACAATGGAATATTACGTGGCAATGAGAAAAAATGAAATATGGCCTTTTGTAGCAACGTGGATGGAACTGGAGAGTGTGATGCTAAGTGAAATAAGCCATACAGAGAAAGACAGATACCATATGGTTTCACTCTTATGTGGATCCTGAGAAACTTAACAGAAGACCATGGAGGAGGGGAAGGCAAAAAATGTTACAGAGAGGGAAGGAGGCAAACCATAAGAGACTCTTAAAAACTGAGAACAAACTGAGGGTTGATGGGGGGTGGGAGGGAGGAGAGGGTGGACGATGGGCATTGAGGAGGGCACCTTTTGGGATGAGCACTGAGTGTTGTATGGAAACCAATTTGTCAATAAATTTCATATATATATATAAAAAAAAAGAAGAAATACCTCCTGAAGTCAGCCTTTTGCCTAGAAGTTTTGGTGGCTCCAACTCTGGCTTCTGGGATCCTGTGATACTGGCAGGCCTGGGCTGGAGTTTAATGCTGATGGGTCTTGTAGCTTTGATAGGCAAAGCAACATGATTGGTAACATCCTTTCTGGGCACAATAGTAGGTTTAGAAGGTCCAGGATTCAGACAATTACTCTTGACTTTTAGATAAGGCTTAGTGTTTTGACACTTCAGTTTTTGCTTGACTGCTAAGTAGTTCTGGAACTTTCTCTGCCACTCTTTATGGCTTCGAACCACTCTTCAGTGGTAGCACCATGAATTTTCCATGACAGTTTTTCTTCCACTATTTAAAAAAAATAATTAATTATGTAGTGTATCCTCCATGGTACCATCAGAAGGATCTTCCTGAAAAACATTTGACCCTTACTTTAAGAACCAATTTTGTTAATTTTTTTTAGACAGAATAAGTTTAAAAGGGACACCTGAACTGAACCTGTTTAAAAACCTGTTTTTGGTGCCCAGCATCCTACAAAACAAACTTGTAAATCTTTGTATGTTATCAAATATTCCATATCTGTTCCTTCTTGGTTTCTGATTTTTCTTGTACAGAAATCCTGTTCCTCACATTCCATTTAGTCATGTTTTGATAACTTTGACATGTTATTTCCTCTCACCTCTGCCTACATTCCTTTCTCTAGAGATTGTGGTGAATGGGCTTTTACTAACACTTCCAGGCCCAGATGAAATGTGTCCTCCTTGTTGAGAGTGACCTCATACACTCAGGTAAAGTCACAGTTTTGTTCCTCATATTTCCTGTTACACTTTTAGTGAAAGTCAAAATCTTTATAATGGTCAATGGGACCCTACATTATTTGAAATTTTCCTGTCTTCTCCATACCTTTGACCTCATGATCTTATCTTAAAGCTTTTCCTCTATTTATCCCTCCATCTTCAGTGACCTTAATGCAAATAGTCACTTGGCTATCTTCACATCCTTTGAATGTTGTTTAAATAACATCTTCTCAATGAGGCCTGCCATGACTGCCTTGTTTAAAATTGCAATTGCCCTACCAATCAGCTTTATGCTATATATATATTCTTTGTGGTATTTATCATCTTATAAAAAATTATAAACTTTATTTATTTGACTTATTTTTTTAATTACTATACCCACTGAATGGAATGCAAGTCCCCATGATGGGAAAATTTTTTATTTTGTTTTGTGTTTCCATTCATATGTACCAAACATCTAGAATAGTGCCTGCATAATAAATATTTATTAACTCAGTGAAAAATAAATCTTGAGCAAGTCACTTTGCCTCTTTAGCCTCTACTTCCTTTTTTGTAAAAAACAGAGGTCATAAGAATTCCTAAATGAGAAAGCTATTGTGATTAATAAATGAGATGATGCATGCAAAACTGTTAGCATAATGCCTTACTCATCATGCTCAATTAATAATGTCAACTCCCATTATTAATTGTTTTATTATTTTCTGGGTTTTTAAGATTCAAAAGATGAACTGTTATAACTATTAAGTTTACAGAAGTGAAAAAAGAAAAGTTCTGGAAAAGAACCAAGGAAGAGAGGCACCAGGTGGCTCAGTCAGTTAACTGTCCGACTTCACACAGGTCATGAGCTCGGTTTGTGAGTTCAAGCCCTGTGTTAGGCTCTGTGCCGACAACTGGGAGCCTGGAGCCTACTTCCGATTCTGTTTCCCTCTTTCTCTGCCCCTCCCCTGCTCAGGCTCTGTCTCTCTCTGTCTCTCAAAAATAAATAAATGTTAAAAAAAATTTTTTTAAAGAACCCAAAAGAATGTTTGTAGGTGGACTTTATTATATAGTTATATATTTTTTAACTTCAGAAAAATGATAAATTACATTTTATAATATAGAAATAACCTGAAATATTAAAACATTAACAAAAGTATTTTCTAGATATCTTAATTATTCTCTCCTGAAAGCAATATAATGAAATTTATCAATTTTTAAATATTCAGAACTGTTAGTTTAACACCATTTTTACTGAATCTCATCTACAATAAATAAAGTGCCATTACAAGTTAGGTCATTTTTTTTTAAACTTATCTAAAATAGATCAAAGTGATACACATAGTTTTAAAATAAATAAATAAATAAATAAATAAATAAATAAATGCAAATGGTATTGATGGAGTTAAGACAAAAACTCAGCAATATCTTACCCTGACCTGCATGCCCAACTGTACTCACTAAGACTTTAATGATTCCTGTTTAGAGCTTTTCTGGTGCTTGCCTTTAGTCATTTAACATACATGTGTGTACTGCCATTTTTTAACTCGTCAAATGTAGATTTTTTAATTGTCTTTTAGATATGATATATCAGCTATTAACTTATTTCTCCACCTCCAACTCTCTCACCCTTTTCCTTCTTCCAATTCTTGGTAGTTCTAAGACTTTAAAACTTTTCAATTGATTGTTGTTGTTAGTTGTTTTAAGTATTGAAATTTCTAATTTCAATGTAAATATTATCTTTTGAATTTCCCTTTTGTAAGATGAGCATGTCATTACCTCTATGCTTCCTTACCTTTACTTTCTTTCTTTTTATGTTTCAATTTTTTATTTAAATTCTAGTTAGTTAACATGTAGTGTAATATGAGTTTCAGGAGTAGAATTTAGTGATTCATCATTTCCGTATAACACCCAGTGCTCATTGCAATAAGTGCCCTCCTTATTGCCCATCACCCATTTATCCATCTCCTGCCCACCTCTCCTCCAGGAAATCTTAGTTTGTTCCTCTTTTACGGTTTGACTCCTTCTCTTCCTCTTTTTTTTTTCTTCCCCAAATGTTCACTTTTTTTTAATTGCACATATGATTGAAGTCATATGGTATTTGTCATTTCTGGTTGATTTATTTCACTTAGAATAATACATGAGAGCTCTATCCACATTGTTGTAAATGGCAATATTTCATTCATTTTGAAGGCTGAGTAATAGCCATTATATATATATATATATATATATATAATGATATATATAATGATATATATAATGATATATATAATGATATATATGTCAGTAATCATATATATTATATATAATTTTATGGATACATATACCACCATTCATTAACCATTTATCAGTCAATGGACATTTGGGCTCTTTCCATAATTGGACTATTGTTGATAATACAGCTATAAACATTGGGGTGCACGTGCTCCTTTAAATCAGTATTTTTGTATCTTTTGGGTAAATACCTAGTAGTGCAATTGCTGGGTCATAAGGTAGTTCTATTTTTACTTTTCGAGGCACCTTCCACTGCTTTCTGGAGTGGCTGCATTCCCACCAACAGTGTAAGACAGTTCTGCTTTCTCTGCATCCTTACGAACATCTGTTGTTCTTGTTTTGCTAATTTTAGCCATTCTGACAGGTGAGAGGTGGTATCTCATAGCTTTGATTTGTATTTCCCTGGTGATGAGTGATGTTGTTTCATGTATTTGTTAGCCATCTGTATGTCTTCTTTGGAAAAATATATTTTCATGTCTCTTTCCCATTTATTAGCTGGATTATTTGTTTTTTGGGTGTTGAGTTTTATAAGTTCTTTATATATATTCGGATACTATCCTTTATGCAGAAATGTCATTTGCAAATATCTTCTCCCATCACAAATGTTGTTTTTTTAGTTTTGTTGATTGTTTACTTCACTGTGCAGAAGGTTATTATCTTGATGAAGTCCCAATAGTTCATTTTTGCTTTTGTTTCCTTTGCCTCAGGAGACATGTCAAGTAGAAAGTTGCTGCAGCCAAGGTCAAAGAGGTGGTGCCTGTTTTTTCCTCTAGGATTGTGATTGTTTTCTGTCTCACATTTAGGTCCTTCACCAATTTGAATTTATTTTTGTGGACAGTGTAAGAAATAGCTCCAGGTTCATTCTTCTGCATGTTGCTGTCCAGTTTTCCCAATACCATTTGCTGTCATTTTTCCATTAGTTACTCCTTCCTGCTTTGTCAAAGATTAGTTGGCCATACATTTGTGGGACTATTTCTGGGTTTTCTATTCTATTCCATTAGTATATGTGTCTGTTTCTATACCAGTACTCTACGTCTTGATGACTACAGCTTTGTAAATATGGCTCGGCGTCTGAAATTGTGATGCATCCAGCTTTGTTTTCCTTTTTCAAGATTGCTTTGGCTGTTTAAGGTCTTTTGTAGGTCCCTTCAAATTTTAGGATTATTTGTTCTAGATCTGTGAAAAATGCTTGTGGTACTTTGATAGGGATTGCATTAAATGTGTAGATTGATTTAGGTAGTATACACATTTTAACAATATTTGTTGTTCCACTCCATGAGCTTAGAATGTTTTTTATTTCTTTGTGTCATCTTCAATTTATTTCATCAGTACAGCTCTTTTACCTCATGGTTAAGTTTATTCCGAGGTATTTATGGTTTTGGGTGCAATTATAAATGGAATTGATTCCTTGATTTCTCCTTCTGCTTCTTCATTACAGGTACACAAAAATGCAACAGATTTCTATACATTGATATTGTATCCTGAGATTTTACTGAATTTGTGTATCATTTCTAGCAACTTTTAGGTGGAGTCATTCAGGTTTTCTAGAGTATCATGTCATCTACAAATAGTGAAATCTAACTTCTTCCTTGGTGATTTGGATGTCTTTTATTTCATTTTGTTGTCTAATTGCCGAGGCTAAGATTTCTAGTACCATGTTAAATGACAATGATGAAAGTGGACATCGCTGCTTTGTTCCTGACCATACAGGAAAAGTTCTCAGTTTTTCCCAGTTAAGGATGATATTTGTTTATCATATATGGTCTTTATGATGCTGAGGTATGTTCTCTTTATCCCTACTTTGTTAAGGTTTATAAAGCATGGAAGCTGTATTTTGTCAAAGACTTTTTCTGCATCTACTGAGAAGATTATATGATTCTTATGCTTTTTTTTTTATTAATGTGGGGTATCACATTGATTTGTGTACATTGAACCACACTTTCATCCCAGAAATAAATCCCACTTGATGATGCTATATGATTCTTTTAATATACTGCTGAATTTTTTCTGCTAGTATTTCGTTGAGAACTTTTGCATCCATGTTCATCAAGGATATTGTCCTTAATTCACCTTTTTAGTGGGGTCTTCGTCTGGTTTTGCAATCAGGGTAATGCTGGCTTCATATAATGAGTTTGGAAGTTTTCCTTCCATTTTTAGTTTTTGGAATAGTTTGAGAAGAATAGGTATTAAATCTTCTTTAAATGTTTGGTAGAATTCCCCTGGGAAACCATCTGGCCTTGGACTTTTGTTTGTTCAGAATTTTTAGATTGCTTATTCAATTTCTTGCTAGTAATGGGTCTGTTCAAATTTTCTAATTCTTCTTATTTCGGTTTTGGTACATTATATATCTAGGAAATTATCTATTTCTTCTAGGTGGTTCAATTTGTTGCCCTATAATTTTTCATAATATTCTTTATAATTGTTTGTATTTCTTTGGTGTTGGTTGTGATCTCTCCTCTTTCATTCATGATTTTATTTATGTGGTTACTTTCTCTTTTCTTTGTGATAAGTATGGCTAAGGGATTATCAGCTTTATTAATTCGGTCAAAGAACCAGCTCATAGTTTCATTGATCTGTGTTTTTGTTTGTTTGTTTGTTTCTATATTTTATTTCTGCTCTAATCTTTATTATTTCCCTCTTTCTGCTGGCTTTAGGCTTCATTTACTTTTCTTTGTCTAGTTACTTTAGTGTAAGTCTAGGTTGTGTATTTGAGAATTTCTTGCTTGTTGAGGTAGCATGTATTGCTATATACTTCCCTCTTATGACAACTTTTGCTGCATCTCAAAGGTTTTGAAATATCGTGTTTTCATTTTTATTTTTTCTATGTATTTTTAAATTTCTTCTTTAATTTCCAGGTTAACATATTCATTATTTTTAAATGTTTATTTATTTATTTTGAGAGATAAAGAGAAAGCATGAATGGGGATGGAAAGAGAGAGGAGAGAGAAAATCCGAAGCAGGCTCCACACTGTTATCATGGAGCCCGACATGAGGCTCGATCTCATGAGCCTTGAGATCATGATCTGAGCCAAAATCAAGAGTCAAACCCTTAACCAACTGAGCCACCCAGGCACTCCTAACCCATTGATTTTTTTAGTTGGATGTTATTTAACTTCCACATATTTGTGGTCTTTGCAATTTTTTCTTGTGGTTGAATTCAAATTTCATAGCATTGTGGTTATAAAATGTACATGGTGTGATATTAATCTTTTTGTATTTGTTGAGGCCTGATTCATGACCCAGTATATATGATCTATTTTTGAGAATGCCCAATGCTTATGTGAAAATAATAACATATTCTGCTTCTTTCGGTTGAAATGGTCTGAATATATCTGTTGAGTCCATCTGGTCCAGTGTACCACTCAAAGCTATTGTTTCCTTGTTGATTTTCTGATAAGATAATCTGTCCATTGTTGTAAGTGGGGTGCTAAAGTCCCCTACTATTATTGTATTATTATCAGTAAATTTATGTTTGTCATTATTGTTTTATATATTTGGGTTCATTCAAATTGGGGGCACAAATACTGACAATTGTTATATCTTCATGTTGGATAGACTCCTTAATAATGATATAATGTCCAATATCCTGTTATAGTCTCTTTGGTTTGAAATCTATTTTGTCTGCTATAAATATGGTTACCCCAGCTTTCTTTTGATATCCATTGGCATGATAAATGGTTCTCTATCCACTCACTGTCAATCTTCAGGTGTCCTTAGGTCTAAAATGAATCTCTTGTAGGCAGAATATAGAAGGGTCTTGTTTTTTGTCCATTATGTTACCCTAAGTCTTTTGATTGGAGTTTTAGTACATTTACATTCAGAGTGATTTTTGATAGATATGAATTTAGTGTCATTTTATATCCTGTTAATTTGTTTCTGGAGATTTTCTCTGTTCTCTTCTAGTCTTTGTCACTTTTGGTCTTTCTTTCCCCACTCAAAGAGTCTCCTATGATATTTCTTGTAGGGTTGGTTTGTGGTCATGAACTCTTTTAATTTTTGATTGTCCAGGAAAATCTTTATCTCTCCTTCTATTCTGAATGACAGCCTTGATGGATAAAGTATTTTTGGCTGCAGCTTTTTTCCCATTCAGCATGTTGAATATATCATGCCATCACCTTCTGGCTTGCCATCTTTCTTTTTTTTTTTTTAATTTTTTTTTCAACGTTTATTTATTGTTGCGACAGAAAGAGACAGAGCATGAACGGGGGAGGGGCAGAGAGAGAGGGAGACACAGAATCAGAAACAGGCTCCAGGCTCCGAGCCATCAGCCCAAGAGCCCGACGCGGGGCTCGAACTCACGGACCGCGAGATCGTGACCTGGCTGAAGTCGGACGCTTAACCGACTGCGCCACCCAGGCGCCCCTTGCCATCTTTCTTTGAAGAGGCCTGCTGTTAACCTAATTTGTCTTTCCTTGCAAGTTAAGAATTTCTTTTCCTCTGCTGCTTTTAGGATTTTTTCCTTATCTCTATATTTCAAACTTTACTGTGATATGTCTTGTTGTTGGCCTTCTTTTATTGATTTTGATGGGAGTTCTCTGTGCCTCTTGGATTTGGATGTCTGTTTCCTTCCCTAGATTAGGGAAGTTTTCAGCTCTAATTTCCTAAAATAAACCGTCTTCTCTTTATTCCTTATCTTTTTTTTCATGGATTCCTATGATACAAATATTATTATGCTTTATGGAGTCACTGAGTTCCCTAAGTCTACATTAGTGATCCAATGTTTTTCTTTTCTTCTTTTCAGTTTCATTAGTTTCCATATTTTTTTCTATATAATTTATTCATCCTTCTGCTTCTTCCATCCTTGTCATTACATCTACACAGTTTCACATCTTGATTATATTCAGCCTCGCTAATTTTTAGGTCTTTTATCTCTGGAAATTGATTCCCTGGTGTCTTCTATGCTTTTCTCAAGCCCAGTTAGTATTCTTGTAATTGTTGTTTTAAATTATGCATCAAGTATATTACTTATATACGTTTTGATTAGATCCATGGACATATCTTTTCTTGTTCTTTCTTTTGGAATGAACTCCTCTATCTGGACATTTTGTCTAAGTCTGTGTCTTATTTTGTGTGTTAGGAAAGCCTGTTATGTTTCCTGCTCCTGAGACTAATGGTTTTGTTAAGAAGAGATCACATACTTTCCAGGGCCTAGTGCTTCATTAAGTGATTCTGATGTATGCTGTGTGCAGTCTGCTGCTGTGTTTTGGCTGCTCTTTCCCTCAAGTCAGTCCTGTCACAGTTTCTCCTTTCCTGCAGTAGGGGGTGTTTGGGCCTTGTCTAGAGTTGGCAAGTTTTAACTAGGTGTTCTCTGGTCTGCTTGTTAATAGACATTAGATCCCATTTCCCTTATAGCTGAAGCCTTGCAGCATTCTATAGTCAGTAGACTTGATGAGTGCAGTGTGAGGGGTATTCTGTTGGTTGGTTGAGGGAGAAGCCTGCTGCCCTGGTTCTCAGGCACATTTAGGCACCTGCAGAGCACAGGGTGGGGTGGGGTGGAACTTGGTGTAAGCTGTTCAGACGTCTAGTGTGGGGGCTGTGCTGCTCACTGAAGTCAGTCTGTGCTGATGGGCAAGGGAGAAATATGGTGTCAATAGTGAAGCCCTCATGGGAAAAAAAAACAGTCTCCTCTAATGTAGTCCTGGGTATCCTTCATATCCTTGCCTTCAGCCTGTCTCTTCCAGACCATCTGCCTGGCTGGCAATGCAGTGCACCTGTGTTTAATCTAAGGAACATAGGCTGAATTTTAAAACTCCAAAATTTAGGGACCCAGCATGGCATGGACTGGTGCTTGTCCGCTGAGGGAAGGTCATTAAGCTGGGGCTGGTGCAAGTTAGTCCCAGAATGGCAGTCACAGAAATGCACAAGGATTTGGAGTTTATAGTAAAGCACAGCAAAAAGGCTGAGTCTGGGTTAGCCACCCACAGCAGGTGTCTTTGCTCCTATGCTCAAGGGGAGAGGGACTATAATGCCATCTGCCAGCTCTTTAGTCCCCTGAGAGATAATGCCACCTCTCACAGATGTATTCCAAGAACAGGGAAACCTCTCTCCCAGTATATCCCAAGGGATCTTCAGATTATGCAGCTCACTCTTGGGCCTGTGCCTTCCTTATCCATAGTACTATGGCACCTGCTAGGGTCTATATCATCCATGACTTGGAACTCTAAAACTCCAGTCTTTGAGCTCAACTGGTTGTAAATATCCAAGATAATCAGCTCCTTTCATTTTCCTAACCAATGGCTTTGTACAAGAGATTTCCTTGTGAGATCCCTTGTGCACTGCTCTCCTCCCTCCTTCTCTCTCTTTCTCCTCTCTGAGGTCAGGACTCTCTCCTGTCTATAACACCAATGATCTTTTCCTCCCCCAAATCATGTCTCTCCATCTCTTGCTCTCTATCATGTGGCCTTTTCTCTCCTTCCAGTCATGCAGCTTGTTTTGTCAGTCCTCAGATAGATTTCTTGTGTGTTCAGAATGATGTGATATTGATCTAGCTGTGTTTGAGGGATGAGGTAAGCATAAGGTCCTCCTACTAGTCTGTCATCTTAACTCCTCTTGACTTTCATTTTAAAGCTGAAAATATTGTATTCTATTGTGTCACACATAATTAAATGCTTTGTATTTTCTCTGTAGCTTGAATGATAACGTTGAAAATTGATAAATATTAATTATTATGATTGTGTAACTGTTGTTCAATGCAGAACATTAGTAGTGTGTGTAGTTGCATTTCTTCTTCAGTCACAGCAGCAATCCCATTCCCAAAAATGGATATTCCTAGTGTCAACAGCAAATGTATTTTTCATTTTTTACCATTGTTCTAACTTTTGAAATCATGCTGATGTTGTGTTTACATCTTTTGTGGTAATGACTATATTTTGTTACATTATAATCAACAACCAATATTTTCGGATTGAATTTGATTTTGCTTATTGATAAAACTGTATGTTCTAATATATATTTTATATGACAAGAAAGTCATTTCCTAGAAGTCAATTTACCATATAGTTTTAATTGACAGAATTTCAATTTGTCCCCATGGCATTTTTTTAAAAATTTTTTTTTTCAACGTTTATTTATTTTTGGGACAGAGAGAGACAGAGCATGAACGGGGGAGGGGCAGAGAGAGAGGGAGACACAGAATCGGAAACAGGCTCCAGGCTCTGAGCCATCAGCCCAGAGCCTGATGCGGGGCTCGAACTCACGGACCGCGAGATCGTGACCTGGCTGAAGTCGGACACTTAACCGACTGCGCCACCCAGGCGCCCCCCCATGGCATTTTTTTAAGTAAACTGTCCACTTCCACAGCTTCCTAGTGCTGCTGTAGGAGAACTACTGGTGAATAAAAGTTGAAAATTAAGACCATAAGAAAATAATTCAGGGGCGTCTGGGTGGCTCAGTTGGTTAAGCATCCAACTTTGGCTCAGGTAATGATCTCACGGTTTGTGAGTTTGAGCCCATCAGGCTCTGAGCTGGCAGAGCGTTCCCTGCTATGAATCCTCTGTTTCTCTCTTTCTATGCACCTCCCCTGCTTACACCCTCTCTCAAAAATGAATAAACATTTAAAAAATTGTCAAAGACAAAAAAAGACCAAAAAAAACCTTTCACCGTTCTTGTTTTTTATTCTCACTTTCTGGAGCCAATATATAGATAATTTCCTTGAGAAGATATTTTCATGCAAGTAGATGTTCAGTGATTTTCCATGAATAAAAATTGTTTCATAATTTCATGTGATATAGGAATCTAGATTTTATCACATTTTTTTTCTTTCCTGCTTTTATACCTTTCACCAGACTTTCTTAACATCTGTGCTCTGGTGAAAAGTATGATGTTATTCTGTTGCTTGTGTCTTGGGGATCCAATTGTCTTTGTTGTTTTATTATTTTCTGTCTGAATGGAAGGTTTAAACATTCTTCTTGCCTTTAAAGTGTAACATTCTAAATTAATTTGCCTATATGTGAATTTTTTTATTTCACTTAGTGTCCAGTGAGTTTCTTGCCCTTTTACAGAATTTGCTTCCCTTCTGTTGCAGACAGTTTTGTGTCAACTGTGGTGTTTAGTTTTTCAAAAGCACTTTCTTAACTCTCCCCCGTTCCCAGTTCTGTGTCCTAGTGTTAGCAAGTTAGAACTTCTTCAATATTGAACACATTGAGACTCTCTGAAGATACTTAATCACATACAAACACACACACACACACACACACACACACACACACACACAGAAGCTGTATGTTACTAGACAGAACTTGGCAACTGATAACCCTTTCAATAGTGTCAGGTGTTAGGGTGTTATTATAAAGAGGACTCTGATATGAGATGGGCATATGCACATTAACTGTTCTCTTTGTATCATGAGAAGGTATTTTCATTTTAAAGATTTTGTGTTAGGATGGAGGGCCTTAGTGGACTTTCTGTACATGTATGTAGTGTATTGGTATGTACACATGGTTTTGGGTGACAGAATTTAATTAATCCTAAATTTTAGGACCATATTTTACCTTTGTTTTTGTTTATAAGTTCATAATGAATGTTCTAAATTGGTAATCTCTGTATTCATTTGTCCTCTTCTGTAGATCTCTAGAAGAAGGAGATTTCATTTACTTGTGAGTGTGTGTGGGTGTGTGTGTGTGTGTGTGAGAGAGAGAGAGAGAGAGAGAGAGAGAAAGAGAGAGAGAGAGATCTCCAGAGAAGGGCATATCTGTGTGTTATTAATAATCTCCCTTCAGTCTTCTTTTTCTGGAACTGTTAAAATAAATTTTGAATATTTGATAACACAATTAAACACAGTGGTTTCCCATTAGATGGTACAGAAAATCTACAGTGACATAGGACGATTTTTGAAAATTTACAGACAGCTCGTATAATCACATTTAATGCAAAGAAGAAATTATCTGTCACATTTTGCCTACAATTATGTTGAACTGCCAAGAGTGTTTCTAATTAAACAAAGATCATGGAAACAGCAACACCCCAATCTATTATTTATGCAAACATTTGTAGAGCAGAAAATTGTAAATTAACATATAAAGTTTTATAAATATTGTCTAACCCGTGTTTACATAGCAGCAGTAGATTTTGTGAGAATATTGTTAGCACATATAATTAAAGATCAGATTTATTACTTGGCCTGGGAAGTAAAAATAAACATACAGTAGTAAGTTATTCTTTGTAATTACCTTTTTTAAAATTTTTCATTAGAAAAAAATTGTTCAGGTAAGTGCAATTCAAGTGTTAAAACATGGTAATTAATTTTAATGACTTCTGATAAAAAATATTTGAGACTGACTACTTTGAATTGTCATATTTCCTTTTGAAATGTATGTTTCAAGTTATAGTTCAACTTTTAAATTATGGAATTATTAAACTTTTACATTAATCAGAAGTGTATATAGAATATTTTTCTTAGAAATTGTTTGATAAGCTAGCCTGAAAATTGTTTGTAACACAAATCTATATTTTTTACAGCTGAAATATTGCTTTCCTGATAATCAAAAGGAGTGTCATGAGTAAATATTCTATAGTACTTTAAGTATAATCTGAGTAATACCTAATCTCTGTATATCAAGGTCTAAAGAACTTTGAAAAGATACCTAATAAACTTTTTTGGTACTTGAGCTAATTTGGGTGTGGGACTTATTTTTCAAATATTAAAGGATATTAATTTCTCCACTTTCCATGTCTTAAATTAATTAAAATATTAGAAGCAATGACCCAAAGTTTCAGAACTCCAAGAGGCCAAAATAATTCATCACATTATTAAAAATAAATCGCTATTTATTTTTTCCTCAAGCTAAAAGTAAGACATTATCCAATATTACTTGCATTTTGTTTTATTTCTTCCATAGTGAGCTTTTATTCTTTCATTTCAACAATCTAAATAATAGAAGCACCCTTCTGCCATCTTAGAAAAGCTCACTAAAAGTTCAGGTAGAATCACCTTGTTGTCTTCCAAGATGGAAGTGACCTGATCCCATAACGTTCATGAAATACAGATGCAAAATCTTCAACAAAATTTTAGCAAATGTAACTTTTATATATTTCTATCAGTATAATTTTTCAAAACTTTTAACTTTGAAAAAAATTTAAATATGTTTATATAAATAAATTTATTTTTTTATTTAAAGTTTATTTATTTTGAGAGAAAGAGTGAGAGTGTGCGCGAGAGACGGGGAGGACAGAGAGAGAGGGAGAGAGAATCCCAAGTAGGCTTTGTGCTGTCAGTGCAGAGCCCAAAGCAGGGCTTGAACCCACAAACCATGAGATCATGACCTAAGTCAAAATCAAGAGATGGACACTTAATCAACTGAACCACCCAATCTCCTGTAAATATATATATTTTTTAAATGTGACAAAACACCATTATGAGTGACACTGATTTTGGGTATAAAAAGGTGGCTCAGTATTTGAAAATCAATCAATGTAGTGCACCATATAAACAGACTGATAAGGAAATAGCATGATATCAATTGATATAGAAAAAACATTTGACAAAATTCAATATCCATTCATAATTAAAAAAATAAAACTTCTAGTGCACTATGAATAGAGGAGATCCTCCTCAATATCATAAAAAAAGGAAAAAAAATTACAGCCAGCTTCACACTTAATGATGAAAGACTGAATGTTCCCTCTCTAAAATCAAGATCTGGGCAAGGATGTTTTCTTTCAACACTTTTATTTACATAATTCCAAAATTTCTAGTCACTGCAATAAGACAAAAAAAAAAAAAAAAGAAATACAAGGAAAAGATTGGAAAAGGAGGAAAAGGGAGGAAAAAGACTGTTTGCAGATAACATGATTGTGTATGTAGAATATCCTAAAGAATATACAGAAAAACAAAACCAAAAACAAATTCCTAGGCCTAATGAGTCATTAGATTCAAGATCAGCACACAAAAGTCAATTGAATTTCTACACACTGACAATAAACAGTTGGAAAACAAAATAAAAAATGTCACATCATTTCCAATTGCACCAAAGAAAATAAAATAAGTATGTGTAAATCCAACAGAACGTGTCCTGGGATTGTATGCTAAAAGCTATCAAAAGATGATGAAAGAAATGAAAGACTTAATATTTGAAGAGACTTCCATTTCCAGTCTACCATAATCAAGACTGTGTGGTATTGCTAAAAGGGAAGACATATAGACCAATGTAATCAAATAGAAAACTCAAAAATAGATCCAAATATGCTGACTTAGCCTTTGATAAAGGAACAAAAATAACTAAATGAAGAGTCCCTTATCAAAAAATGGTGCTAGAGAAATTGTACATCTATAGACAAAAAATGAATCTTCCAAAATTTGCAACCGAACTTTATTTTCTCTAAAACACTTTTGTACTTATAATTAGAATTGTGTTTTTGTATTTTGTTGTTCTCAAAAATGCCTCTCGCCCAGCTTTGCTCCATAATCAGAATATAAGCTCATGAAGTCTGTGTTTATGTTGATATATACATCCATATATATATATATATATATACACATATATATGTATATATATATATATATACATATATATATATATATGTATATATATATATATTTCCCTCCAAGGGGAAATACAAACATACAAATATAACACTATAAATAATTAATTATGTAAATGTATCCTTAAAATAGATTAATAAAATAACTGACTTGTGAACATTGTGACTCAATTATGCCTCGAATGTAAACTCTGAGTACATGCTTCTCTTCATAAAAAGAGACAATAAATGGAATCTGAATTATAGTTGCAGAGTATTATGTGTTTTATTAAGATAAAAACTAAAAAACAATATAAGAAGTGAAATAGGGGACAATACTTCATTTCTTATACTGTGATTTCAAAGTTCCAGTTGTTTGCAGAGAAATGGTAATAAAAATAGATTTTATATAACGAAATGGAACTAGTCAACAAAAATGAAAGATATTTTGGTGCTTCTATCTTTAATCCCTCTCTTTTTGCTCTGCAGTCTTTGTAGTCATTTCCCCAGGCTGATAAAGTGCTGCATTTTCCCTTCAGTTTCCTCATTTTCTTGGGATCTTGAATTACCTCACTTTTGCGTAAGTTTACCCAACAGAGCCTGCAGAAATACTCTGTAAGATATTATTTTTAGAATGTTGATTATATACAATTTAATAAATCGCAATTTTAGTGTACCAGTTTTTGATTCTTATGACTTTGATATTTCCCTTAATGCCATTTTAATTTCATTATGTTTGTTATATTTTGGCTGTCTTTATTGCTTGTTTTATATCCTATGTTAATTACTTTGTTTCTCCTCTAAACTAATTTTCTCCTTCACTACTCAAGGGAATTTTCTCTTTTATACAGTACAAGGAAAATCAACAACTTCTCCAAAATATAAACTCTGGCTTCAAGGAAGAATAATTCAATTCACTACAAAAATATATGTTTGTTAATCATTATATATTTACAAAGCAACATACAAGGTACGGCACTCAGTTTCAAAAAACAGACAAGGGATAGTTACCGACCTTCTTTCTGAGGCTCACAGTCAAGTGAA
The DNA here is from genome assembly GCF_016509475.1 of Prionailurus bengalensis. Lineage (NCBI taxonomy): Eukaryota > Metazoa > Chordata > Mammalia > Carnivora > Felidae > Prionailurus > Prionailurus bengalensis. The sequence goes on from NC_057344.1 coordinate 89,136,622, forward strand.
ATGCATAAGAAGTGCATCTTTAATTGTATTTCAAAGTAAAATAAAGGGAATAGCAAAGTCTTAGAGGCATAATGTTCAGAAGACAGAAGGCAGATGAGGAAAGAACTAAAAAAAAAAAATGTTTAGGTACCTATGAAGGATTTTGTATAATCTACCATTTAAATAGGTCTAAAACAAATTAAGATTCTAACAGATAGCATAGTTTTCCCAAAGACAGCCTCTGTCCTCAAACATTTTTAGTTCTTGAGAGGGTTATTCTACCTTCTTAAACTTTTGTTGAAAATGAGTCATAAAGACCACCTATCTTATAAAGCTGTTATAAAATTTAAATGAGATAAATGTAAAACATATTGAAGATTGTATACATTGTGTGTTCCAAATTGTTCTTCCTTTGTTCTTTACCATTTTTTTTTTTTTTTGCAGAAAATTTGGTATGGTCATTGTAAGATTAACACCAGTATGAAAAAGGTAAACATCCTACAAATTTTAGCAAAATAAACCAAGCAATATATAGGTATAATGTATTGTGATCAAGTAGGTTTCATCCCAGGCAGGCAAGGATGGATAGACTTATTAGAGAATCTACCTATACAATTTTCCTTAGTTAAATTAAAGGAGAGAAAAAGCTATGATTAGGTATGTTGTGGAAAATGCCTTTACCGACAATCAATACCCATTTATCATAAAAACATAAGGGTAGCAGAAAATTTTATTAACTTCTCAAAGTTAATAAAGAACAACGTAATATTTAATGGTAAAATCTTGGAAGTACATTCTTTATGAGAAAAGAATGAGAACAAATGTCTATTCCTACCACATTAATGCAACATTATATCTGATGCCTTAGCCAATTCAGGAACACAAAGATAAGAAATAATATAGGGACTGGAGAGAAGGAACAATGATAATATACTAACACATTAATAGAGTAGATAAGATTTTAAGTAGGTTTCTTGGCTACAAAATCATTTTGCCATTAATTACATCCCTATTCACTGGATAAAAAAGAATAAGAAAATACTACTTTTAAAGGATAAAACTTACAATATGATGCTTATAGAAATGCATTCAACAACAGATGTCTGAGTCCTTTATAGAGAAAAAAAATTTAAACTTTATTAATGCTATAAAAGTTGGAATCAACAAATGAATAGACATATACTATATATGAAAATATGTATACATAAAAAAGATTCATTATGACAAAAATGTCAATTGTCTTCAAGTTAAGTATAAAGCCATTGTAAAAAATTTCAATTTTCTTGGTAGAACTTGACAAAGCTGATAAGAAAATATATATGAACTAGTAAAGACCCAATGACAGACAAGAGCAAAGAGTCAGTTGATGCAGTGACACATGTTAAAACATACTCTAAAGTAATGTAATTGAGACACTGGAATTTTGCTGTGGTAAAGACAATGCCACAGAAGAAAGAACCCAGATATGGAACCCTGTATCTCTGAACACTTTATATATGACAGATTATAAATCAGTGAAGAAAGAAGAAGTTAACAAGTAATGCTAAAAATAGTTTTCCATTCAAAAAAGGGAATCTTTGGGACACCTGGGTGGCTCAGTCGATTGGGCAGCCAACTTTGGCTCGGGTCACGATCTTGCAGTTCGTGGGTTTGAGACCCACATCGGGCTCTGTGATGACAGCTCAGAGCCTGAAGCCTGTTATGGATTCTTTGTCTCCATCTCTCTCTTTCTGTTCCTCCCCCATTTGCCCCCTCTCTCTCTCTTTCAACGTTAAATAAAGATTAAAAATAATAATAATAATGGGGTGCTTGGGTGGCTCAGTCAGTCAAGCGTCCGACTTTGGCTCAGGTCATGATCTTGGGTTTCATGAGTTCAAGCCCTGCATCGGGCTCTGTGATGACAGCTCAGAACCTGGAGCCTGCTCCTGATTCTGTGTCTCCCCCTCTCTCTGCCCCTCCCCTGCTTGTGCTCTCTCTTAATCTCTCAAAAAATGAATACATGTTAAATTTTTTTTAAATAATAATAAAAATTTAAAAAAGTGAATCTTTGTTTCACATCATATACAAAATTCCTGAGTATTAAATTATCCTGTGTAAGTAAACAGAAACAATTAGTAGAAAATATGAATATTTTTCATGACTGAAGGGTACAGGTATTTATTGATATAACTGAAAATGGGGCGCCTGGGTGGCTCAGTTGGTTGGACGACCGACTTCAGCTCAGGTCATGATCTCGCGGTCTGTGAGTTCGAGCCCCGTGTCGGGCTCTGTGCTGACAGCTCAGAGCCTGGACCCTGTTTCAGATTCTGTGTCTCCCTCTCTCTCTGACCTTCCCCCATTCATGCTCTGTCTCTCTCTGTCTCTAAAATGAATAAATGTTAAAAAAAAATTTAAAAAAATATATCTGAAAACAGAAAACATTGAAAAAAGTATGATAATTTGATTATATTAAAATTACTTTTTCTGAAAAAAATAGCTTTAAAAATAGTTAAATTCAAGTTCTAGGCTGGAAGAGTATGTTTGAAATTCATATAACTGGCAGAGAATTAGTGCCTGGACTTCAAAATACCCTCCTACAAATAATTTTAAAAAAGATGGAAATTGATAAATTATAAAAGTGGCAAAATATGTAAACTCATTTTCTTGAGGGGGCTGTAACTTGTAAATATATGAAAAGTATTTCAACTTCATCAGAAGATATGCAAAACTATGTCCCTAAACTAGACAGTAATTTCAACGTTTGCCAATAACAGTGTTGGTAATGCTGTAGAGAAATAGGGCATCCAACATATTGCTGCTGGTGGAAGTGTAAGTTTTTATAGCTATATTGGGGAGCAATCTGGAAATCCCTATTAAGGTAAATATGTGCATACCCTTATAACCACCATACCCTACGGCTCAAAGTACAAAACATAAACTCTTTCACAAGTGTATAAGAAAAAATATATAGAAATAATATTTGTATCATATTTTTTGCTAGAAGAAAACAACATTAACAATAATAAAATCCCAAAACAAGATAAATAATGAAACCAGTGCATTTGGTATAGTCATCCAGTGGAAAGCTACCTAATAGTGAAAATGGTGAACTTGATTTGCATTTATTAAATTGGGTAAATCTAAAGTATATGAAGTTGAAATAAAGGAAAATTGTGCACAAGATTATTTAGAGACAAGAATACAAATTTTTAACATATATGTGAATAATAAAAATGGAATTAAGGATTATAGTTGGCTTTGGCAGGAGGGGGCAGTAGGAGGTAAAAGTGACCTAAAACTGTGCTTTTAGAGGTTTATTTCTTAGTCTGGGTGGTGGCTGCCCATTGTTTATATTTTTATAAGAGAATATATATCACAATATGTATAACATATATAATATGTAATAACACATATCATGTATAACAATATTATTTATAATTCCGTTTTACATGTCTGAAATATTTCAAAATAAATAATATACAACATTTAAAGAAGGTAGGAGGCAATGATGGAGGGTATTGCCAAAGAGTAAAGCACAGATTAAGGTAATTTGAAATGATGTAGCTGACAACAAATTTGAAATGCACACTAAGGTGATAACTGGCCAATCCTATAGCACTTAAATGGTGTGTTTGAGCCATAGGTCAAATCATTTTCATTCTGCTTCCTATGCCCTTTTAGTACCTTGCCCATTCCATAGGATGTTTGTTTGTTTGTTTGTTTGCTTGTTTGTTTTTAACCAGGCAAAGCCCAAGGAATTTTGAAGATTCCAGAGATAACTGCATCTGACATTGCTCCCCAAGGGGTCACATAGTAGTTGTAATAAAACTGTTTTGCCTCTCAAATGATAGTTTAGATCTTCTTTAAATGTCCAGCATTTGTGCCCATGAGAATGTATACCATGTGCCATGTCACTTTATCCCCAGGTAAATCATTTCAGATTGGAGAAGAGAAGCACTTGGTTCTTCAGCCCTGCACTGCCCCAAGGTTGACTCTGCCAACTTTGCCTTTCTTAACAATGTAAAGGCATCACTTAATGGTGTTGTGATTTCTCTTACCTTAGAGAGTGACTAGCTCTAGTCTGACTTTTCTGTTGTATAGGATTTTGCTAAACACAATACAAAACAGCCAATATGCGCCAATACTCTGAATCTTTTCTTAATTCATCTTAGCACTATAGTCTGATGACTCAGTCTACTATTCAAAAAAAGAAAGGTACCTCCTCCAGAGACCGTGTCCATAGGCATTCCGAGTGGTCCAGTGTTTGACATATCATCGTGGACTGTCCTACAATACAACCTCTAACAAAACTAGGGTGCCCCGAACCCCTGGTATTAGAATCGTTTCCTTTATACCAAAAAGGGTAGGAAAGCACTAAAAATCTGCATGTGGCGTGAGCCCAGGCCGACTTTGAGGAGTTTATGCTATGAAACCTACAGTTCTTATGAGATTGTCTAAAACAAACCACACATCAGCAGGGCCCATAGTTGTTCCATGTGTGCTAAATGTGTTGGTGACAGGATCAAGCATGCTTTCCTTATCAACGAACAGTAAATCATAGTGAAAGTGTTGAAGGCATAAGAACAAAGTCAGAAAGCTAAAAAAAAGAAAAAAAAGGAACTTTTTCTGAGTAATAAAAAAAATCAAAAGGTAAAAATAAAAGGAAGGTGAAAGTTTGACCAAATCATCTATCAATGCATTACAAGGGTCACTAGGTTTCCACGCTGAAATTTCCAATTGATATTTGTTAGTCCTCATTATTTACCTCCCAGACTCTCTGTTCATCAGTTCCACATTTATGCAGCATTATATCTTTAGGTACCAAATTCTGTATCACTTAGGGAACAGAAAACACAAATATTATCAGTTTAAAATATTTTTCTGTCATATAGCACTATTTGAAAAATTGGCAGTTCAGACCCAGTTCTGGAGAAAGGAGGATCACAGCTGGCCTGACACCCCCATAGTCCTTCGGGGACCAAGGCATCTTCTATCTTTTCCCTCTGCCATGATTAGCATGACGTTCTAATTTCAGAGTCACAAGAAATCATCTATAATTCCGTCTATAATACCCACATTCCAAGTAGAAGAAAGGAGGTCAGTAAACCGGCTGTTTGTCTTCCATTTAAGGAATTTCCAGAAGTCTCAGTACCCTTTACCTACATCTATATGACTAGTTTCAGCTGAAAGGGAAGCAGAGACCTGTAATAATTTAGCTGGGCTGCCTAGAATAAAGAATTTCTGCTCTTCTGATATTTACTAAAGATTTAACTCCTTATCAGGGTTGTTTTTCTGTTATTGATTGGCCCTCACAGATGTCTACTGTGTTTGAAGAACAGCTTAAGTGTCATCATAGTGGTTGAAGAGGGACAGTTCATCCTTTTGGTAACCTTGAGTCTTTTACTCACCTCTATCTACATCCCTCATACACCTGGCCAAAGAGCTTCCCATAGATGTTTGCTATAGAAGTGTTCTATGCTCCGGTTGCTGTCAAAGTTCTGGAGTTTGCCTTCAAATGATTTAGCACCATTTTGGTTCTTTCTGAAGCTTGACTGTCTCTTCATTTAGTTCCTAGTAAATCAGTTCAACCTGCCACCATTTGTAGGAGCACATGGCAGGCGTATGCAGGAATAGGTGTATCCTTTCGAAGTGATGTGAGAGCTGAGAAATAGAAACTCAGGCCTCTTCTTATCTAAAAATGTGTTGCTGTATTTTTGAATGTCCTGCAGTTAAACTGATGTTTTTGACTTAGTAACAATCTCCTGTCAAAGGAGAAAATGCATAGCAGTATACAACATCCATTAGTTCATGAATTCCTTCTTGCATCCTATAGGAGCTTTTCTTCACTGACTACTCACCTTCCTTTGTTTCAGCCTCGAGGACAACAGCAAAAGGATTTGTTATACTTTTCTTTTCCCTGTACCCTCTACTTTTTCTATCTAACTTCTGGAAATAAAGGTGTTATCTACTTTTCCTTCCTGTTAATTGGGAACTTGTCAACAACGTATTTGAATTATTTTTCACTGTACTTGCAATTGACTTCTCCTATGTAACAAGTCACATAGCTTAAACTTAGTGAAAGAAGGATAGCAAATAGATTTATTTTATGGAGAAAAAAATGCATCTGTTCAACTAATATTTTGTAATATCTCATATTAGTGACCCTCAGTCTTTGCAAGTTGTCCTGTATACATAGACATTCATTCATCTCCAAAGTCACCATTCTGTCAGATCTGATAAGAAGAAATGATATAAGTCCAGACTGCTCAGATCCTCATTCAATCTTATAAATTTTGCTGACTCAGGAGTCCACACAATGCCAGTGTATTTTTTCAGCCTGATTTGTTGCCTGCAAAAGGGAAGAGTGAACTTTGTTTTCAATGTCTACTGCTTCTTCAAGGGACAATAAATGAGTGAAATTTTGGACAATGGATGGAAGGAAGCAATAGAAAGGTGATTACTTTCTGAGTGGCAAATGGTTCTTTTATATAACATCTGAAAAGACATATCTTTTGCTATACCAAACAATATGAACCTTTCCATCTATTTCCTGTCAACTAACGGCAATTTCTGCTTATTCTAAGAGAAAATGTAATCTCCTGGCTTTCAGTTCAGTCATTCCTTATATGGACCAACAGTGAATGACAATTTTTCTAAATTGCTTCTCTAGTGAGTTCTTGTTTTGGTCTCAGTCATCAAAGGGGTATGTCAGGGTGGAAATTGTATTAAACTAATGCACATCACTCTTTTATTAGCTTTTCAGCTTAAAATCTTATCCTTACGTAATAGTTAATGCTTAGAAAGCATTTGTAACGAGAAGATACTGTTCTTTTCGTCTTATTTGTATTTATCCCATGTAATACTTACAACAACCCTGGTAATATCCTTATCTTCTAGAGTGTAAGACTGAGAACAGTGAGGTTAAGTAACTTGTTTAAGGCCTCATGGTTAGAAAGTGGTAACTAACCATCTAACCAGGATTCAATCTAAGCAGCCTGGCCCAGAATCAGTGCCTTAAACAAAATACTATACTGGCATTCTCAGGTTGATTACTGAATCTGATAAATTATATTGCCTACTCAAATAAAGTTTCTGAATCTGAAAATTGGTATATAAGACCCTAGAAGGATGCGTTTGTAAGTAAGTTCTACTCTAGAATGGGAAGAATAATTTTGGATGTTTTACTTCAAACAACAAACCTCTGTATTTCCATTCACTACTGGATTTTTCTTTAAAAATACAGGGGCGCCTGGGTGGCTCAGTCGGTTAAAAGTCCAACTTCAGCTCAGGTCACGATCTCGCAGTCCGTGAGTTCAAGCCCTGTGTCGGGCTCTGGGCTGATGGCTCAGAGCCTGGTGCCTGCTTCCGATTCTGTGTCTCCCTCTCTTTCTGCACCTCCCCGGTTCATGCTCTGTCTCTCTCTGTCTCAAAAATAAGTAAAAAATGTTAAAAAAATTTTTTTTAAATAAATAAAAATACATTACAGGGATAGGTTCAGAAAACCTAGAAATGTATTTATCAGTCCTGACAACATCACGGTGATAGTTGGCCTGTGAGCAGATTCTAGGAAGTGATATAACTAAAATCAATATTCCACCATATGACATCATCCCACTGTCCTCTAGCCCTTGCAAGGGGTGACAGTATTAGGTGAAGATGTAGAATTGGAAATCTCACATATGGAAATATAAATTGGTACAACCATCTGGTCAAAGTAGCTGAATGTAAACTCTATAATTCATTTTATTATCTCAGATGTATAACCAACAAAATTTGGTTGGTTTTGTTCATATCTTGACCAAAATACAAAAATTTATAATGTTTTTATTTTAGAATATCCTTCTGTCTAGAGTATCCAAATGTCTACAATGTAAGATAAAGGAAAAATAAATGTGGTTTTATCATACAATGGAATTCTATATAGCAAAGACAGTTATGACCGTGTGGATAAATCTTACAAAAATGTATTGAGTGAAATAAACCACATATTATATATATATGTTTATATATATATATATATATATAAACATATATATATATAGTTTTTTTTAAATTTTTTTTCAACGTTTTTTATTTATTTTTGGGACAGAGAGAGACAGAGCATGAACGGGGGAGGGGCAGAGAGAGAGGGAGACACAGAATCGTAAACAGGCTCCAGGCTCCGAGCCATCAGCCCAGAGCCTGACGCGGGGCTCGAACTCACGGACCGCGAGATCGTGACCTGACTGAAGTCAGACGCTTAACCGACTGCGCCACCCAGGCGCCCCATATATTGTTTTTTTTTTCTATGATTCCACTTAAATGAAGGAAATAAGTATCATTTGTAGTGTTAGAAGTCAGGATAGTGTGACTCTTAAGGGGAAAAGACTTTGATAATGACTACAATGGACGTGAGTAATATTTCATGGGGTATTAATAGTGTTCTGTTTTATGATCTTGCATATATGCTGGATTCATATATATATTCATATATATTTATATATAAATTATACATATATTCATATATATAAATTATACATATAATTTATTGCTTTAGGAGGTATTTGGTCTCTCATACCAGTATTTTGATAAACAGAAGTTTCCAAATGACCAAATTTGCCAAACTTTTCTTAATGGTAAGCATCTTTGTGCTCTGTTTAGAGAAGTTTTGCTTATTCCATGGTCTCCTGACCATGTATATTCTCATATATATTCCTCTACAAGATTTTTAAAATACCTTCTACCTTACAATCTGTAATACTTCTGAGCATATGCATGCATATGTGCATAGATATGACAGAGGTCAAAATGTATTTTTAACAAGTGTCACTTATGTCATAAGTCAGGGGTGGATCTGCTTCTGTACATATTTTGTTTTACTTTGTGTCAATACCACACTATAATTTTAACACAAGGCTAAAAAGTTGTGACTATTTGGTGTAATAATTCCTTCATCTATTCTCCTCTCCAAGTTTAACTTGTCTTTTCTCGGCCCTTTAAAGAAGTTTAAAATCTTTAAAATTTTGAGGCGCCTGGGTGGCTCAGTTGGTTAAGCGTCCGACTTCAGCTCAGGTCATGATCTCACAGTTTGTGGGATCGAGCACCACATCGGTCTCTGTGCTGACAGCTCAGAGCTCAGAGCCTGGAGCCTGCTTTTGCTTCTGTGTCTCCCTCTCTCTCTGCCCCTCCTGCTCACACTGTCTCTCTCTGTCTCTCAAAAATAAATAAATGTAAAAAAAATTTTTTTAAATCTTTAAATTTTTATTGTAAATTTTCATTTTTAGAGCTTGAATAAATTTTGATTATTGAATTGACTCTATATTTTGGAAAATCAAAATCTATAAAATATTGTATTTAGTTCTTCTTTCATTTGTCTTAGTAATGTTTTATACATAGCAGTGTTGAGATCTTATACAATTTTAGATTTATTCCTAAGAATTTATTATATGTAATGATATTTTGAATAATATTTAAGCCCTGATTTTCATATTGTTTGTTCCTGGTTTACAGAAATTCTATTGATTTTGTATACTGAATTTGTATCCAATATTTATGTCTTTTACATATATTTCTTACATGAATACAGTGATGAGGATCTCTACTACCCTATTGATAAATGTAGGAACTTTTGTTTCATTCTCAAACTCAAAGAAAATATTTACTATTTCATCATTGCACATGATGTTTGCCATTTATTGGTATAAATTATTTAACAGATTAAAGAATTATCTTCTATGTTTGGCTTACTAAATAAATTTTTAAAATGATGCATAGAGTTTGAATTTTGTCAAAAGTCTGATTTGCAACTATGATGAAAATCATATGGGTTTTCTGCTTTTCTGAATTAATACAGTAAAGCATATTGGCTGAGCTTTGAGTAATGAGCTAGCCTTGCATTTCTGAAACAACCCTAGTTTGATTATGATTTATTCTATTTTATGTATATCTTGATTTTAGTTAGTTGTATCTTTATATGGTTTGTTTGGTTGTTTGGTGTGTGCACACTTGCACAGGCACTTATCGGTTTGACATCCATCGGATTTGTAGTGATGACTCTCTTTCACTTCTCTTTTTCTTAGTTGACCTGGCTAGAGGCTTATTGACCTTCTCAACGATGCAAATTTAGGTTTTACTGATATTTTCTAATTGATTTCTTACATTCAATTGCAATGATTTCTGCTTTAATTATTATTTCTTTTTTTCTGCCTACTTTGTTTTTAATTTGCTCATCTTTTCTAGTTTTCTAATGTTGAAGCTTAGACTACTAACATTAGGTCTTTCTTCTCCTCTAACATATGGATTCAGTCCTATAAATTTCCCTGTAAGCACTGCTGTCGGTGCATTTCACAAATTTTATTTATTTGTATTTCATTTTCATTTAGATCAAAATATTAAACATTTTCTCAAATTTCTTTTTTAACTTGTTTTTTTCAGAAATATGTTGTTTTAATTTCCAAGTACTTGGGGATTTTCCATCTATTTCTCTGATTGATTTCTAGTTTAATTCCACTGTAGCCTATGAATAGACAATGCATCATTTCTATTCTTTTGAGTTTTTTAAGGTGTGTTTTATATCTTAGGACTTTGTCTTATGATATTTGGTCACAGGTAGGCTGGTGTGTAATTTTCTTCTCTTATATCCCTTTTTAGGATTTAATATTCAGGTTATTGGGAATCATAAAATTTGCTAAGAAACTTATTTTTCTACTCTGTGGAACATTACTATTATTGTTTTGTCCCTGTAAATGATTTGGAAAAATTGACTGATAAAATATCTGGGTCTGTTTTCTTTGCAACAGTGATTTATAACAAGATATTCAATATCATTAATGTTCAGATTTTTCTATATTTTCTACAGCCAACTTTGTAGGATTTTTTAAATTTTATTTATTTATTTATTTTGAGAGAGAGAGAGAGAAAGAGAGAGAGACTGTACTTGTGAATGGGGAAGGGGCAGAGAAAGAAGGAGACAGAGAATCCCAAGCAAGCTCTGTGTTATCAGTGTGGACCCTGACATGAGGTTTGATCCCACTAACTGAGATCATGACCTGAGTCAAAATCAAGAGTTGGATGCTTAACTGACTGAGCCACCCTGGCACCCCAAGTTGTAGGATATTTTTAAGGCATTCTTTTTTTTATGAAATTTACTTAAAGGATTTGTTTTCTTTTGGTAGCTATAAAATCTGTACTGATGTCTCCATTTTTATTCCTGATAAGAGTAAGTATTCTTTCTCTTTCTCTCACATTTCTCTCACTCACTTTACCTAGTCTTTTTAAAGGTTCATCATGTTTTGTTAATCTTTTAAAGGATCAGCTTTTAATTTGTAGGTATTCCTTATTGTATATTTGTTTTCTCTTCATTTTTATATGCTTTTATTTGTGTTACTTCCTTCCTTGTAGTTGTGTTGCTTATTTTTCTTTTAGAGAATATTTCATGTGTCCCTTATACCTTAATCATTTCCCCTTTCTTCTATTTCTGTGCTTTAATTTTGACATTTTTACTGACCTGTTGTTCATTTTACTTTTAGTTGGTACTGCTGAATCTAACATGTCAATAATCCATTTATTCATTTAATTTCAAATACTTTTATTTTCACTTCTATAATATCTATTTGATCTTTTCTGTACATTCAAATCTTTTACTATAATCTTATTTTTGTCTATTTTGTCCACTTTTTCTCTATTATTTTAATCATACAGATCATATTATTTTAAAGTCCTAGTTTGAAAAGCTCTAATTCTTAGAACACCTCAGGATCTACATCTTTGACATGGTTTTATCTTGAACATTATGCAGATTATACATTGAAGATTTTACATAAATTAGCTATAGATTATGACATTAGGCTTCTTCAAAAACCATTCATTATTTCCTATAATACAGATTTGAGGCTGATCACCTCAGTCTTGCCAGAAAGGAAACTAGACCTGAGTTGAATTACCATTTAGCAAGATTACTACATCTGGTTCATCTTTAGGATGTGGCCCTCCAACAATTTCAATTGAAACCCTTTTAAAGATTCCTTTCTTTAGTCCTGAAAGACCGTGGGCAATTAATCCCAACTCTTTATAATGTTTTCAGCAAAGCTCTTTAGCTTTCTTTCCCATGCAGATTCAAAATTTTGTGCTAATTTTGAGAGGGAACAGCTGTGTTTTGAGACTGCTCCATTTCCTAATAATGTCACTTCAACCCAGAGTGGAGTTCTAAAAAATCTACTCATTTCAGTGTAACCCAACATAAGCATCTGCCAGGGGTCCAGTCTGTTTTCTCAGGCTTTTTTCTTGTCTCTATAAAGTAATCATTATATAGCCATATTCCATCAGTATTGCTTTTTTTTTTAATGTTTATTTTTGAGAGAGATAGCATGAACCGGGGAGGGGCAGAGAGAGGAAAACACAGAATCCAAAGCAGGTTCCAGGCTCAGAGCTGTCAGCACAGAGCCTGACACAGGCAGGGCTTGAACTCACAAACTGTGAGATCATGATCTGAGCCGAAGGCGGACGCTTAACTGAGTGAGCCACCCAGGCTCTCCTCCATCAGTATTACTTTATTCTTCCTCTCTAGAGCTTTCATCTCTTGCATATTTGACTTTAATGGACAATACGGTTATTTAACAGTTGATATTTTCAAAGAGATTTTAATATATAAAATAATTCATGTCTTATAGCAATGTTTTCCTGTGGATTACAGATATGCATCCTCTGTTTTATGTCTTTGATGTTTAATTAGAACATACTTTGTGAAACAATCTATTTGCAGTAGCATTGCAAAATAAAATAATTTGATAAAACTTTATGTAATCTATGAAAAAAAACTTATTAGGAGTAATAGATATCTGGAGTTAATATATAATTTCTTGCATAAGCAAGAAATAAGCATTTCATACACATTATGAAAATGTCATTTTATTAAAAGATTAATTTAACTTTTAGTTTACAAAATAATTTATAGATTATTGGAATGGTGCCTTAAATTCCTAGCTCTAAACATATACACATTTTAGTTTAACATGGGCTTATTCTAACAGCCTGATAATCTTACTATTGAATAATGTGGGATCTGCAAAATTGAACACTGAGTTATGTCATTGAATGACTGAGTAAAGTTATGTCTTAAGAAGTCCCAAATGACTGACACATTCCAGATATGTGGGGCAAAAGGTGGGTATTCTTTCAGCTTTTTAAATGAATACTCAATTGCCATATTTTGCTCTTAAGTAGATAAATGAGGATAGAATTTAGAAAGCAAGTAGAAGGGTTGTACATTGTAGTTATAAAGGAAGTTTGCTCAGTACTAGGAGAAAAGGAAGTAGAATAGCTCAAGTTAGATGGATATATGTGGAGATGAGAGCTTATTGTGAAATTTCTTTTTCAATTTTCTTGGAGAAATATACAAAATTATCAGTTGGCCTCGGTTACAGCAACTTTTTACTAGACATGTCTCTGATGCAAGAGAAACAAAAGCAAAAATGAACTATTGGGACCTCATCAAGATATAAACTGCACAGTGAACAATCAACAAAACTAAAAGGCAACTTTCAGAATGGGAGAAGATATTTGCAAATGACATATCTGATAAAGGGTTAGTATCCTAAATCTATAAAGAAATTATAAACTCAACACGAAAAAAATAAATAATCCAGCAAAAGACATGAATAGACACTTTTCCAAAGAAGACATCCAGAGGGCTAACAGACACATGAAAAGATGCTCAACATCACTCATCAAGAGGGAAATACAAATCAAAACCATGATGAAATACCACCTCATATCCGTCAGAATGACTAAAATTAAGAACTCAGGAAATAACAGTTGTTGATGAGGATGAGGAAGAAGGGGATCCCTCTTATACTGAAACGATTATTACTATTTTTTGCTAATATTGAAAGGGTTTTTGCATCAAACTTCATATTTAACTGTTTTAAGCTCTACTCCTTAGAGGCTAAAGTCTCTCCTTGGTTGAGCCTGTGTTGCTACAGGAGAAGTGAAGGAGAAATTCAGTGAATGTCCCCTTGTGCTCTTCACCCTTCATTTAACAGGAGAAACTCCACTTAAATCTGTTTCATGTGGAAGTTTTACATATTTGTGTCATAATATTATGTTGTTCACTGTCTTTTAGTGGCATTTGTTTTCACTTCCTTTACCTCTAGTGCTGTATGTTTAGTGATAGATATAAGTGTCAAACTCTTGGATTTATCATAAATAAAGGACCATGTTTTGGCTGTTTATTCTAACGTTGTTGGTTTATTGCCTATGGATTCTAAGAACTTGGTACATTTTATTTAAAATAGATGTCATTCATAAGATAAATGTATTTTTTCATAAATGTGAAAAGTTATCTTGTTGAACTTGAAGTGGATTTACTCTGACTCTGAAGACATTAGAATTACATTTAGCAAGTAGAAGCTGTAAAGTCAGAAGCCTGATTTTAGCTCTATATAACAAATGGTGTGTGTGTGTGTGTGTGTGTGTGTGTGTGTGTGTTTTAATATGATACTGAATTAAAAAAAAATGGAATACTTTCTTTGATAGAGAGTTTTAGGTACTGTATATATTCTGCAGGTATGTATGGGGACTTTACTGAATTCATGGATAGAGTAGAAAATTTTGAGAATTTCTCCTGAGTCTAAGACTGTCTTGAGTTGTTGTCATCTAAGTTAGACTATTTAATTACTTGTATAGTGAATTTAATACATTTAATTAGGTTTCATATATTATATAAATAAAGCCCATCTGCTTATCTGATAAAAGGCTAAACCCTTATTTTGGTTACCAAGATGGTTAATTTTATTACATATGCCTAGTTTGTTTGCCCACATTTTATTAGTGAAATGGTAGACTTAAAAAATTAACACTTTTCAGTAGGCAATAATGTTTGTTCATTTTAAAGGAATAAACCTCTATTTGCATGCAAATTAAATATTATTCTTAAAATTCGTATTGTGCTTCAAATGTTCTTTTTAAATGAAAAAGTCTTTTAAAAATTGTTTCAATTACCAAAATAGGTCTTAAGAAAGAGTACAATAGGGGCGCCTGGGTGGCGCAGTCGGTTAAGCGTCCGACTTCAGCCAGGTCACGATCTCGCGGTCCGTGAGTTCGAGCCCCGCGTCAGGCTCTGGTCTGATGGCTCAGAGCCTGGAGCCTGTTTCCGATTCTGTGTCTCCCTCTTTCTCTGCCCCTCCCCCGTTCATGCTCTGTCTCTCTCTGTCCCAAAAATAAATAAAAAACGTTGAAAAAAAATTAAGAAAAAAGAAAGAGTACAATAAATCCAGAGTAAGAAAAATTATTTTGCTCCTGTCGTGCTACTTCTTTGACATGTTAAGTGACTTTCTTGTAAAGGGATTGAACTTCTTACATGCCCACTGCGTGCTATGAAGTCAGAAACCAATGAATTATTACTGCCTCTGAGATGGAAATATATAGACATAATCATATTGTTTAGGTTGACACACCTCACAATAGTCGAGCATTCTGTGAATCAGTGCCACCAAATCTCTATACTTTTGACTCCTATGTTTAAGTAATAAGCCATGTTTCTTTCTAAGAGCTAAGGCTTGACAGAAATCTTAGGTATAAGATCATTGGCCTCCAAGAGGCTGCTTAAGGAAACATTCAAGAGATTTGATGAATGCACACAGCTCATTGATGATGAGAAAGTTGAGATCTCACCAGCGGTGTATTTTTGCAAGTTTTTATGGTCAAAGTATCTTGCAGAAGATAAAAGCAGTAAAATATACTGTTTGGGATTAAAATCACTCATTTTTAATCTCTGCCAGGATTATTTCCTTTTGAAAGCATATTATTTGAATTTTCAGACTCCAATACACCAAAGGATAGTACAGATGCCAAAACATTCAAAAAGATAAGTTTTCCAGTGTCAGAAAGGTATGCAATTTTTGGATATTATCAGCCTCAGCAGACAGCCAGTCTGAGAAAGAAATGTGTGATCTCCACATACATAAATGCTTCACAGAAGCGAAAATAGTAAATTGATTACAGAAGTTACATTTTGGAATGATAACAATACAATTTATCCTGTCAATGAATGTTAAAGAATATCTCCTCTAAATGAACACATTCTGTTTCTAATTATTTTTCACATGAAAATAATATACATTTTACTTTAAAAATGTATTATAATTTGTTTTAGGCCAGACATGTTTACAATGGAATGATTAAAATATTGTAATGCTTTTAGCTATTATTGAGTCGTTTTAATATACCTGAGTGCTTCTGCAGGCATTTTCGTGTTACTTTATGTATAGTCCATGATTTATTAATTCATGTATTAATTATTTAAAGCATATTTTAGTTAATTGGTTTATGTATTTATGTATCATTTATTCAATAGATTTATTTAATAATCTAGTATATATCAGGCATGAGCTTAGACTACCTGATAAATGTGGTTGGAGTTTTGAGCAAAGGAAAAAAAAGTCATTAGCATATTAACTAAGAAAGTCAAAAAATAATTTGAACTTTTTTCAGTTAGATCGAATGATTTATTTCATTTGTACAGTAAATTCTACTGAAAGATATATATTAAAAATTTTTAATGTTTATTTTATTTTTGAGAGAGACAGAGACAGAATGCGAGTCGGTTGGGGCAGAGAGAGAGGGAGACACAGAACCAGAAGCAGGCTCCAGGCTTGGAGCTGTAGCACAGAGCCTGACGCAGGGCTTGAACTCACAAGCTGTGAGATCATGACCTGAGCTGAAGTCGGATGCTCAACCGACTGAGCCACAAAGGCGCCCCTGAAAGATACATATTTAAACTTAGTTATTCTATCAAAATTTCCAACTTAGCGCGAGGTTGACAATCTAGGACAGTAATTAGACCTTTCTCTACCTTTATTTCAGACTTGATTTCTTTAGCATGGATATTTCAGACATATTAGAAGAGCCAAATAGATGATATCATAATGAAATATGAAACTTCTGAAGAAAAGTGATTCTTTTCAATTGCATGATTAATTCTAGATACTTAAAGACATTTTCTTATAACTTTTATTTCCATCATTGAGCTCACTTGTGTCAAAAACCATTTTAATCATCTGTGTTAAGTCAGTCATTCTCTCTAAATAGATTGATAGATAAATACTAACTCTGGCCCAAAACATGGGGAAGGAATGCAAAGTCAAGTGGCAAAGGATTTGGAGTGCTAAGGAGGAAAAAAAGAAAAAGAATTGAGGACAGTCATTTCTCTCTACCACACACCTATTAAATCTTTCTAGTGATTATTTTACATTTCAGGGATAAGCATTTCCAAGGTTAAGTGAACGTGATTTATTTCTCTGAATAAAAACATGAATTTTTAAAACACAAAAAGAGATTGGTGAAAATCTCCTTGAGAATTTTAATTGAGGGGTGCCTGGGTGGCTCAGTCAATCATCAGACTTCAGATCAGGTCATGACCTTATGGTTCATGGGTTTGTGCCCCATGTTGGGCTCTGCGCTGACAGCTCAGAGCCTGGAACCTGCTTCAGATTCTGTGTCTCCCTCTCTCTCTGCCCCTCCCCTGCTTGTGCTCTCTCTCTGTCTCTGTCTCTCTCTCTCTCTCAAATATAAATATACATTTTTGAAAATTTTAATTAAAAAAAAGAATTTTAATTGAGCATGATCCTTTCCAACTAGCTTTACCACATATTGAAAAAGTCCCAGGTATTATACACAATGAGTATGGTCAAATATTGCTTGCACTCAAGATAGGGAATCTAGCAGTGATTAAACAAGAGTTATATTGCTTTCCTTGATTCCAAGAAAGTATACTGCTTAATTTTACTACAGGAAATTAGATTTTAGTAAATATTCTTCAATAATAGAAAAAAGTTCCAATTTATTTTTTAAGTGAGCATTTGACATGTATGAGGCCCTTTGTATTCATTGTAACAGTTCATCAGTATAAAGATCCCATAAGAATATGCTGTTGTTGTTGTTGTTGTTGTTTCATTTTTCTGATAAGGGTAAAAGAAACACAGCTGAGATAAATTACTTTTCTCAGGTCAAAGTTCTACTAATGCATTGATATAAAGTCTAGATAGCAAAATATAATTAAAGCTATAGTACAACTTTAGATCTATGTAGTAGTAATTTATCATAATTAAAATTTTGACAATAGTAGAATATGGAGAAATAGTCACTACCATATGGCAACCTGGCATTATTTATTAAATTGAATATGTACATACTTTTTCCTACAACAGTTTATCCAGTAGATATTTTTTCATGTATTTACTACTAATTGTATCAAAAGATGTTCATTGGGCCACCTCAGGTCATGATCTCACTGCTCATGGGTTCCAGCCCCTTGTTGGGCTCTGTGCTGACAGCTCAGAGCCTGGGGCCTGCTTGGGAATCTGTCTCTCCCTGTCTCTCTGCCCCACCCTCTCTTGCACTCTCTCTCTGTCTCTGAAAAGTGAGTAAATGTTAAAAAAATTTTTTTAAAGATGCTCATTCATTAAGTTTCTTTAGAACATCATTTGTAATAATAACACATACAAAATGTAAATAACACAAACATTTAGCAGAGGGCTAATTAAATTATTTATAACCAATACAAATTTTAAATGACTATACTCCAGTATTGTATAACAAAATCTTTATGATATATTGTTAGCTAATTTAAAAAGCAAGATACTGAGAATGTGGATAATACATTCCCAACTTATAAAAATGAAACATAATGTTTTAATATGTGCAAGAGTGATTTCGTGATTTAAAAGAAGGAAAAAGACAAAGACAGTTGGTTAAACATCTGTCTATTAATGTTGGCTCAGGTCATTATCTCACAGTTTTTGGGATCGAGCCCCACATCGAGCGCTGTGCTGACAGTGCAGAGTCTGCTTGGGATTCTCTCTCTCTCTCTCTCCCTCTGTCCTTCTCTCCCTCTCTCCCTCTCTCTCTCTTCCCCACTCCTGCTTGTGCTCTCTCTCTCTCTCTTTCAAAATAATTAAATACACTTTTAAAAAAGAATAAAATAGTAATAATTTTAATAAAAACAATTTAATGTTTTATATGCTAAATGTTGTACTAGCACCTTATATTCAGTGTAATTTAATCCTCAAACAACTCTGATGAAGAAAACGTTATTACCCTTGTTGTAAAGAGGAAAAGAAATAGAAGAGCAAGAAGTGAAATAACTAAACACCAATTAAATAACCAGCAGTACGAGGTTGATAAGGTCAGGTATACCTCATTCCCAAGTTTGTGCTTTTTGGTACTTCACTCAAATCTCACAAATCAGGGGCACCTGGGTGGCTCAGTCAGTTAAGTGTCCGACTTGGGCTCAGGTCATGATCTCGAGGTCCGTGAGTTCCAGCCCTGCGTCGGGCTCTGTGCTGACAGCTCAGAGCCCGGAGCCTGTTTTGGATTCTGTGTCTCCTTCTCTCTCTGCTCCTCCCCCACTCATGCTGTGTCTCTGTCTCTGTCTCTCTCAAAAATAAACATTAGCAAAAATTTAAAAAACTCACAAATCAAAATAATAACTAATGTGGAAGAGTAGAGTTATGTAACGCTCCTGACCTACTTTTCTTTTGCCCTTACTTGCCTTAACCATGGAAGGAACTAATGATTCTGTTTAATTAGAGATAAATCAGCATCCAGGGAAATTAAGTAACTGTTTTTGTTTTTGTTTTTTGGTTTTTGGTTTTTTTTGTCTGTAGATCCAATCTGAGTATTCAGTTCTTTTAAGAGAGATGAAGAAGGACCCATATTGGGTTACAAATACGAGGCTCTCTCACTTCTGACATCATCTGTGAAGTGTCCTGCTTTGTATCCTCATTCTTTGCAATCCTAGTGCAAAGAGCTCAGTACATGTCGATCCTAAAACAAGTAATCATTTTAAATATACATTATTTTTATTTTCTCTATAAAAGACAAACATTTTGACATAGTCCTCTGTCCTTTAAAGCTCATCTTAGTAGTGGCAGCATCTGTGAAAAAAAGCCAAACAGCTGTGAATCTAAATATAGAACGGATTCCGTCTTTGCAGCATAAAGGTTGAAAGTGTGCCGCTGCTCAACACTGAGACCACAAATGACAGTGCTGTATGTTATAGAAATTGCAATTTCGGAAATTCAACTTACTGCGACTTTATCTCACGGGGAGATGTTTATTACTCAATAGTCACATATATTACACTATATTTTTCTAGGGTGAATATGTCCACGTGTGACTTACACCTCAATGGAAAAGCCAGTGAAAGATATATTTAGTGTTCATTTGTTTTCTTCTCTCAGGGCACAAAAATACAACTTTTTAAATGGCAAGAGAAGAGCAACGTTTAAGGAAGTTTCAGCGAAAACAGTCCAATTCATGTGAACCTAAATCAAGCATTGTCTTTCCAAGAATTAAAAGATAAGAAAACAAATTTCCTGAAGAAAAATATTTTCAGTTTGTTTTCTAAAAATAGAGCTGTATCCATTTCTCAGTTTCTTTCATAGTCAACATAATTCATATGAATTAAGTTTAGAGTTAGGATGGTGTGAAAAAAGAATTTACTTACAAAAATGCAATTATATTTTTTGTGTTATATTTGCTAAGATAGGAAAAGGTACTCAGATTTCAGCAATAGAGATTGAAATAACTTAAAACTGTATTAATCAACTAAAAAGTCATTAATCAAACACACTGTTTTTCCAATCATTCAGATGTTTTGGCATTTCTCTACAGAACTGATAATGAACATCTGGTTCTATATGGTTAATGAGTGTGA
The DNA here is from genome assembly GCF_016509475.1 of Prionailurus bengalensis. Classification (NCBI taxonomy): domain Eukaryota; kingdom Metazoa; phylum Chordata; class Mammalia; order Carnivora; family Felidae; genus Prionailurus; species Prionailurus bengalensis. The sequence goes on from NC_057344.1 coordinate 89,157,272, forward strand.
AATGATATTGAATTTATTTTTCCCTAGGGCTCCTGTGTCATTTTCCTATCCCCATTAGAGAAACAAATGCATAAAATATAGCTATTTGTAATGCAGATATGGATGTGAAATAGTCACAGTGCAACTTCTTAGTGTTGTTATTATTACTGGTGTATTTTTCAGAGTGTGGAATAATCTTTACAGATTTAATCCATGTGAGTACCAAAAAAAGATGTTAAGATGAAATCCAGGGGCTTAGAATGGTCGAGTACTAATGTATTTTTTCCATTTTAAGTATAGAAATTGTGCTGAGAGAATCCTATAATAAAGTTATGAAAAAAATTGGGATTTTAATTCAAAATATTTGATTACGCTTTTTCATAAAAGAGGAAGGCTATTGCAAATTTATCTTTTGGGTAACAAGGTTATGAAGGCAGTAAAGAAAGGACTGTAGAAGAAAGAAATTTCTTGAACACTCTGCTTTATATGCCTGAAAACATTTTTCCTAAGATCATTTGTTTTATATTTTACAATTTAAAAATAAGAAAATTTAGGTAACAAGTAGTTAACTGTCTTGCCCATAAACACATAAGTAATGAGGATTTGACCCAACATTATTTAACTTCAAAGACCTTTTTTTGTTTGTTTCTTTTTATCGCTCATATTAAAACAGCAGAGATTCCAGGAAGAGAGATTACCATTAAAAACAAAAACCGAAAAAGTTTTAGAAACAGTGCCAAGTGCATGTTGCTATTTAAAATATAGTCAAAGTATTGTTTCACATTAGACAATAATTCCATAAATGCTTTGGTAAATTTAGCCAGCCCAATGTTTCCTTAAAGTATGGTTGAGACCCATAGGCAGAAGGACCACCAGGGGTGTTTTTTGTTTTTTAATTTTTGTTTTTCTAATGTTTATTTGTTTTTGGGAGAGAAGAAGACAGAGTGCAAGTCGGGGGAGGACAGAGAGAGGCGGGGGGGTGGGGTGGGTGGTGGGAATCTGAAGCAGGGTCTAGGCTCTGAGCTGTCAGCACAGACCCCACACGGGGCTAGAACCCAAGAACTGTGAGATCATGACCTGAGCCGAAGTTGGACATCTAATTAACCGAGCCACCCAGGTGCCCCCAAGGGTGTTTCTTTTTTTTTTTTTTTTTTTTTTTTTTATAAAATACCAGCTCAATTAATCAAAATCTTTGATATTGAAATGTGGTTAGTTAGAAATGATAAAAGTAACTTTTCTAAATCACTGTTTAAAAACAAACACACACAGGGGCACCTGGGTGACTCAGTCGGTTGAGCGGCCGACTTCAGCTCAGGTCATGATCTCGCGGTCCGTGAGTTCGAGCCCCGCGTCGGGCTCTGTGCTGACAGCTGGGAGCCTGGAGCCTGTTTCAGATTCTGTGTCTCCCTCTCTCTGACCCTCCCCCGTTCATGCTCTGTCTCTCTCTGTCTCAAAAATAAATAAACGTTAAAAAAAATTTAAAAAAAAAACAAACACACACAAATAAACAAGAACCAGTTGTCCATCAACACTAACAAATCATTAAAAATCATTATCAACTTTATAATTTGGGATAAAATATAACAGTCTTGAAATGTTTTTGAGTGAAAGAGATAATTACACTGAATTTGTAGTAAAAACCTACTTAAGTAAAAATGTCCATGCGTGTTTGAGTATAAATGTGTTATATTTTATGTATGTATGTATGCATGTATGTATGTTGAACAAGAATGATTCATGAACGTAATAAACACATATTATATTCTTATCTTCTAATACTTATTCTGGTTGGGGTGATTTTCTCTGGCTCTGGATAAAAACTTAATAGAATAATTTATGGTCACTTAAAAATAGTCTCAAAACAGTCTCAATCAGAAACCCAGTCCAAGATATTAAGCAACACTTCTATCTACATTGAAAGATACATCTTTTCTCCCATCTGCAAGTAAAGCTGAAGTTGGAGAGAACCTGCAACTAGGGAAGAGGAATGTGATGGGTTCTTTCTTTTTTCCTCTGATGTGACTCGTCTATTTCTAACAAGCATCACTGTCTTTAGAGCTTTCCTGTGGGAATGGAGAAACAAGAAGGGTAACAGGATTTTCTTATTTACTGATGAATTTCTGCTCTTTGGATCTGGCAGTATTTAAAGTTGACTTCTCCAATAACAAAGTAAGTATAAGGTATGGGAAGGCCTTAAATGTAAGGGAGAACTGAGATATGAGCTTTTCACCTTGGCGTAGAAAGAATTATATTGGTTAAAACTTAGCTTCTACTTGATAACAAATAAGGAAATTCTTGCCTGCCATGTGAGAAGGGACACCTGCCTGGGTGACCAACCATCCCGGTTGGCCAGGCACTGAAGCATTTCCCAGGACTTGGGACTTTTAATGCTCAAACCAGAAGAGTCCCAGGCAAGCTGGGACAAGTTGGCCATGCTTATATTTAAGTCCAGAACAGTTAATTATTGTAAGAATAAAATCATTTGTTTGGAAATTAAAGAAAATTAATAAATAAAATTGATTTCTCTCACTGTGTTTTTTGGGTTTATTAAATTCTTTTCTGCTCTACTCCTTTGGTCTGACCTCAGCCCTCATTGTCCATTTCACCAGTATTCCAGTTGTTAGAGTCGTCTGGCTCTAGTTCTGTTGGACAGTGCTGTTTTTACCCAACCTTTTCACTGACAAGTTTTAGAAATGTAGGGTCTACATTTCTACAAAAAAAATTGTCTTGCATGCTTTCAATCAAGTTCTCTAAGTGATGCCAAGGAAGCACCCCTTATGAGTCTTTGGAATTATAAACAGGTGAGAAAGCGGCATGAGAGAGGGAGTGGTGAGAAAAGGGAATGAGGTGGCAAGAAAGGGAATCATATCCCTGGCATCAGTTCTCTCAAGAAAAAAAAAAATCCCAGAATTCCTAATTTGTTTTCCAAATATTGATTTTTTAAAGAGAATTTTGAAGTTGCAAAATGGCCAAGTAACATAAAATCAATTTATTATTATTATTATTATTTAGTCATCTAATTAATTAATTAATAGTAATTCAATATATGGAAAACTGTCTTACACGTGAATTGGGGTATGATGTCTATAGAACTGATACATGAAAGAAATGATATTCACATTTTTACAACCTGATATATATGTGTATAATTTTTTATGTATTTATTATGTATTTTCAGTTTATTTATTTTTGAGGGAGACAGAGACAGCATGAGTGGTGGAGGAGCAGAGAGAGAGTGAAAGAGAGAATCCTAAGTGGGCTTCATACTGTCAACACAGAACCAGATGTGGGGCTCCAACTCACAAAACGAAGAGATTATGACTTGAGCCAAAACTGAGTTAGATGCTTAACCAACTGAGCCACCAAGGAGTCCCAATTGTGTGTGCATTTAATGAATATATTCAGAAAGAAAGGGAAAAAAAGGAAAAAAAAGGAAAAAAGGAAGGGATGATTGTTTACTAATTCTCTAGTGATATTAAATATCACAATGCATTTTAAGTTTTAAAAAACATCTTTTTCTCATGTTCGATTTCAAATAATGGTGATTTTTTTTAATTGAAATTGTGCTAATGGATCTTATACAAATGAAATACAGGCATACATCATTTGTATTTTGTTTTATTCTCCTTCCTTAGAAGTGCGTTTATTGAAGACATTTACCATATAAGTACACTTAGCCATTTCTCTGTGAAATATTTTAATAAATATGGAACATAATTATCCTTAATCAATATAATATGGCTATTTACAGAACCATGGTGTTTTCTCTTCTCCTCTTCTTTTCTATACAAATGTAATTATTTATGTGAAACTAACTCAATTACAAAAATTTTGCCTTATTGTCATACAGCCTATATTCATTGGATTAGAATGCATATTTGATTATCCATGAAGATAATGTCCGGCTCACTAATGCAAAGTTATTAATCATGTCTATGAACAAGAACAACTTGTTACTGCAGTGGGCAAAAAGGGGAGGGTGCAATGCTAATTATATGTAGGTGTTTATGTAATCTTAATATATAATTTAAGAATTAAAAGTTAAATCATCTTTGCTAAAAGTCCAGTTCAAACGTCTATTTGGCTGAAGCCAATTGTTATTATAATTTAGTATATTACAGTATTGAAAATTTTATGTTAAGATTCCATTTTCTCCTGACTTCACATAAAATTAAAGATGACCTCTATTTTCTTTACCTTTGTATATAAACTTATAGATTCAGAGGAAGTTGAAAAGAATAGCACTGAGTAGTCTTGGGTAACCTTCATTCAGTTTCCTGAAATGGTAATAGTTTGCATTACCGTAATTACAAAATCAAGCCAGTAACCTGGCCATAGCAAAATCCACAGATCTTATTTAGATTTCATCCATTTTACATGCACTCATATGTGTGTTTATGTTTGTGCAGCTCTATTCATGTATGTATTTGTATAACCATCACCAAAATCAATATGTAGAAGGGTTTTGACACCTAAAGATCCCTACTGTTAGCCTTTATAGACAATCACAATCCTTACCCCCTCCCAAACTCACTAAAATAACCCCACTAGACTTGAATATATAATGGATATATATGTATAATATAGTACTTAGAAAAAATACTAAAAAAAAACTATAGAAAGAGATACCCTAAAAAATATGGAAAAAATTTAAATGGAATTCTAAAAAAATGTTTAATCTGCAGAAAGTCAGGAAACAATAAAACATATCGAAAAGGGGAAAAAAGAGAGAGAGCAAACAGAAAACATAAAAAGAAAATGGCAGACTTAACCCCTAATATAAATTATTACATTAAATGTGAAAAGTCTAAGTATATCACATAAATGAAAGGGAATGGTAGAGTGAAAAAAAGAATAAACCAAACACAAAAAGCTATTAACCAATTATATGCTGTCTTTAAGAAGTTCCCTTCGGGGCGCCTGGGTGGCGCAGTCAGTTAAGCGTCCGACTTCAGCCAGGTCACGATCTCGCGGTCCGTGAGTTCGAGCCCCACATCCGGCTCTGGGCTGATGGCTCGGAGCCTGGAGCCTGTTTCCGATTCTGTGTCTCCCCCTCTCTCTCTGCCCCTCCCCCGTTCATGCTCTGTCTCTCTCTGTCCCAAAAATAAATAAATGTTGAAAAAAAAAATTAAAAAAAAAAAAAAAAAGAAGTTCCCTTCAAATACAACAATACACATCAATTGAAAAAAAATGGTGCAAAAAGGTATAACATAGAGGCATTAATAAAAGGAATATTAATCACAGATAGGGTGCATAAGTTAACAGGGACGGAAAATACATCAAATGGAGATAAAAATAAGACAATCCACCAAAAGACATGTACCAAAAACAAAGCTTCAGCATATTTGAAGCAAAACCTGAAAACTTAAAGGAGAAATAAACAAATGTATATTACAGTTGAGGAAAAACTGCTCACCCAGAAATTACTAAAGCCACTAGACAGAAAACCATCAAGGGTTTAGAACTGAACAGCACCATCAACCAAGAGAATAACTGACCTTCATAAAAGATTCCAGTAAGTAGTAGTAAAATATACATTCTGTACAAGTTTCCATGAAATATTCAACAAGGTAAATCATATCAGATGTCATCAAACCTTACAAATTTAAAATAATTGAAAATATGCAGACTATATTTTCTTACCAAATTGGAAACAAATAAAAAATCAATAACAACAATATAATTATTTTTTTTCAAACACTGGGAAATTAAATAGCATACTTCTAAATAATTTATGGATAAAAAAGGAAGCCTCAAGGTAAAAAATTACAAAAAAATTACATCAAATAGTATGAAAGTGAAAATAGAACATATCAAAATTTGTGGTATATAGCTAAAGTAGTACTGAGAGAAAAATGATAATATTTAATATTTATGTTAACTAATAAGAATAATATCAAATCAAGAATCTAAGCTTCCACCTCAAGGAAGTATAAAAAGGAAAGCAAAATAAAATCAAAGCAAAGCAAAGGAAGAAAAAGAGTAAGAAATCAGTGAACTTTAAGATTTAAAAATAGTTTTAAAAATCAATGAAGGGCCATCTGGGTGGCTCGGTCAGGTAAGTATCTGACTATTGATTTCAGCTCAGGTCATGATCTCCCAGTTTGTGAGTTTGAGCCCTGCACCAGGCTCTGTGCTGACAGTGGAGAGCCTGCTTGGCATTCTCTCTTTCTCCTTCTCTCTATGCCCCTCCCCTGCATTCTCTCTCTCTCTCTCTCTCTCTCTCTCTCTCTCTCTGTGTCTCTCTCTCAAAAATGAATAAAATAACTTAAAACAATCAATGATACAAAAGCCAGTTTGTTGAAAATATCATTAAAATTGATCCAAATCTAGCAATATTGACATATCTAAAAATAACCAATATACAGGAATGAAAGAGGGGACATTCTACAGACTCCATAGACGTCAAAGTACAAGGGAGAAATATGAACAAATTTATGCAATTTTGACAACTTAGATTAAATAGACCAATTCCATGAAAGACACAAGCTATCAGATCATACTCAAATTGAATTATATAATCAAAGTAATATTGTAACTATATAAAAATTACATTTGTAGCTTAAAATATCCCAAAAGAGAAATTAAAAATTAAAAATCTTGCCCTGTGAAATTTCCTGTTAAAAGGATGAAAACACAAGCCACAAACTGGAAGAACACATTAGCAAGTCACATAACTACCAAAATCCTTATATCCAGAATACATAAATAACTCTCAAAACTGAATGGTAAAATACAAACAATTATCAAAGATGGGCAAAAGACATGAACATGAACAGACATTTCATCAAAGAAAAAATACAGGTGGCAAACAAGTATAGAAAACAAAGTTTACATCATTAGCTTTTAGAACAATGCAAATTAATGCCTTGATTAGATACCACTACACATCTATTAGAATTATATATATACATATATATGTACACATTGCATATTACACATATACATACATAAGTACACAAACATGACAATACTAAATGCTGGTAAAAATATGAAGAAACTGTATCTTTCATATAGTGCTGTTAGGAATATAAAATAGAACAATAACTATGGAATACAATATGATTGATTCTTATAAAATTAAATGTAATCTTACCTCATGGCTCTGCAATCACACTCTTAGACATCTACCTTATGTAATTGAAGATTATGTTTATGCAAAAACTTATACATGAATGATCAACGTAATTTCAATTTTGATGGCTCAAACCAGAAACCAATCCAAATGTCCTTCACAGTGAATGCACAAACCGACTGAGATATAGCCATACAATGAAATACTATTCTGCAATAAAAAAGAATGAGCTATTAATATACATACCAACGTGGATGAATCTCAGAATCATTATGCTGAGTGAAAGACAGCATAAAAATCATACTTTATGCTTCATTTATGCTAAATTCTAGACAGAGAATGCAAACAAATCCATGCTTTTTGGTAAGTGTTATGAAGAATGGAAGAGAGATCATTAAGGCCATAAGAAAGCTTTCAGGGATGATTGATATATTCATTATCTTTATTGTGATGATGATTTCATGTGCATACATGTGTCAAAACTTACCAAAATGTACACTTTACACATGTGTAGTTTATTGTATTTCCATTATATACCTCAATAAAGCTGGTAAATCACAGAATATTGTCACACCTCTCTGACCTTGACCAGTCTCTTTAACATATTTATCAATATGTATATTTTAATTTTTTAAGTTTTTATTATTTATTTTGAGAGAGAGAGAACACGAACAGGGGAGGGACATAAAGAGAGGGAGAAAGAGAGGAAGTGAGAGAATCTCAAGCAGGCTGCACGGCTCGATCTCATCATTGCTGAAATCATGACCTGAGCTGAAATCAAGAGTCAAACACCTAACCGAATAAGCCAACTAGATGCTCCTATTTATCAATATTTTTAATGAAAACACAGAAATCTTGTTTAGGAAAATATGATCTAAAAGTGGAAGTAGATCTTATACATAAGGTTTTTCAAAATTGCAGACAACACTGAGGTGCCTGGGTGGCTCATTTGGTTAAGTGTCTGACTTTGGCTCAGGTCATAATCTCACGGTTCATGGGTTCAAGCCCTGTGTTGGGCTCTGTGCTGACAGCTCAGAGCCTGCAACCTGCTTCAGATTCTGTGTGTTTCTCCCTCTCTGACCCTCCCCCATTTTCTCTCTCTCTCTCAAAAATAAACAAACATTAAAAAAATTGCAAACAAAACAAGACAATGGCACAAAATGGTTATTAGCAACCCTAATATACTTCTCTATAGTTTCTTTTATTTTAATCCCAAGTGATGATCACTTATACCTTTCTTTCATACAAAACTTTACATATGTCCTCTATCCTCAGTCTTAGCAGATGATTTTGTTTCCTTTTGCATTTGAAAAATAGAAGCCACCAAAAATGTTCTCTTCCCCCTACCTGCAATCAATCAGTCAATCAATCAAAATTTCTTATGCTTGCACTCTACTTTTTTTGTCCTACTTTGTTACATCAGAGGAAGTCTGTCACTGTTCAATACCACTATGTGTGCTATAGATTCCATACTCTTCCACCATCTCAAGAATTTCACTATACCAATGACCTTCTCACTTTTACTTTTCAGCTAGTTTCTTTTGTAATGTATCACTACCATTAGCATGACAATATTCCCTAGACACCCCTCCACTGAAAAATACCAATGAGTCCTCAACCCCATACCCAGACACTGCTATATTTGTCTTTTCCCTTTTAGAACCAAGGAAGGGTCTTTTTTTTTTTTTTACACGTGGTGTCTCCTATTATAGATTGTCTCAAAACCCGTTTAATATTCATGTAAGCAATATCTGGCTTTTACTCCCCCCCTCGACACGTTATTTATTGGTATTAGGCTACAGTCTTTAATGTTGACAAATTTAATAGATGTATTTCTGTCTTTTCTTTTCAGATCTTTTACCTACTTTCAACCCTCTCAAAACCACGTTATAGTCTTGTCTTTCATGTTATCGCTGTTAATTTTGCTCCCGCTTCACTGTTCCTCCATTTTCAGTTCCCTTTGCAAAATCATCTTTCCTTATCTGTATTTGTAATATTGAAATTCCTTAGAGTTTGTTCCTTGTCGCTGTCTCCCTCTTTCCATACACTCATTCCCTAGGAGATATCAATGTTTCATTGAGATTTAACTTCCATTTAATTGCTGATTAGTTCCTAGAATAAATTCTTTGCCTAGAACACTCATTGGATAGTACCACTATTCTAATACCCAGCTTTATGTCTGACTTCATTACTGAATGGATTAAATAAAGTCTAAATGGAACTCTTTTGAGTTCTCCTTTTCTAAAATGTGTTTTCCATGCCTGTTTTGCCCCTTAAATAAATGACATCTATTATTATTAATAAATGACCCTATCCAAAAATTCTCTGATTTCTTTCCTCTCTACCATCTCCAACATCCAATCTACGTGCAAAGTCAAGTGGCATAGATGTAATTTCAAAATGTATCTCAAATGCAAAATTTTCCCTTAATTTCCTCTGCCATCATTATATCCATGCTATATCTATTTTATTTCACTAGACCACTACCACATCCTCCTAAATGTCCTCATATGATCACTCTTGTGTTTCTCCAACTTAGTCTGTGTCTAGCAGTTATTAGAAAGCTCTTCCATATGCATAAACATCAGTTGTTTCCCATAGCACTTGGAACAAATGCCAATAAATTTTCCCTGATTTTTAGGCCCTGTGTGATCTAACTCCTACCTGTCTCTTTTGCCTTATCTAACAATCCTTTCCTTTAGGTAAGCTCTAGTCCTACGGGCGGTCCCTGAGCTTCTCAAATCACCAAGGTGTTCTCAGTATGTGATTTGGATACCTATTATTTCCTCTTTGGTGAAAGCTCCATCCTCTACTTTTATTCTAGGTATCTATTACTGCATAATAAAATACCCCAACACTTAGTGGTTTAAAAGAGTAATCATTTATTAAATCTCACAATTGTGTAGATCAGGATTTAGGCAGTACTCAGCTGGACAATCCTTTTGTTCCACCTTGCGTGCAATAGGGTTGCTCAGTGGCATATAGTTAGTGACTGATCTAGTCTAAAGTCTTCAAGATGCTTCATTTACAAGCCTGGTACCTTACTGAGGAAAGGGCTGGTCTCAGGTAGCCCATTTTTCCTCTTCATACAATTTCAGGGCTTTTCCAGTAGCAAGCTATTTTCACATGGCTACTCAGGGCTCCAACAGCATTCAAAGAGATCAGAGGTAGAAGGTAGACTTTTAAAGCTAGTGACTCAAAACCGGCAGATTCAGTTCTAACATATTGTATTGGTCAAGGCAGTTAGGATCTCCCAGATTCAAGATGAGGAAATATAAACACTTCATGATATTAAAAGTGTCAATGCATTTGTAGACATTTTTTTTCTGCCACAACCTTAAAAGTCTCGTTTATATTCTAAGCAAAATATTGCTTCCTCAGAAGTCTTCTGTAAGCATCACATGTAAATTGAGTGTCTACTACTGATATTTCTCCCAGAGCATTGTTTGCTTATTTCTCAACATTTGTAATTTATTATGTTTTAATTAAAAATTATATGCTTCACCTGCTAAGAAGTAATTAACAATGAGACAAGAGCGTTCATCTGTTTGTTTCTCCCTTTCTAGTGCCTAACATAGTACTGGTAATATAGCAGGTACTGAGTTGATATTAATTAACTTTTTTAAGGAATAAGTGTAAGTTGATATTATTTTATTAAAACATTCTATATAAATGCAGAGTGCATCAATTTCGAGAACAACTCTTGTGAAAACATGTGTAGAATCCAGTTGGATACAAGTTCAGGGTAAGCCACTATGGCTATTAAGGGATTGTAGAAGGAATATGGGAAAAAAAAATAAACATGAAGAGGCATTAAAAGAAAATCAGTTAAACAGAGAAGTGATGTTCCAAACATGCTGGTCAGTCACATTTCAAGTGATACGTCCAGCTCTGAGAGTCATATTTTTAGAAAGATAGACAATAGCGATCTCATGGAGTCAAGTAAAAATGTGACACATGAAATACTTGAGGGGATTTGAAATGTTTAGCTTATAAAATCCTGTAGGACAAATGTAATTGATATCTTCCAATGTTGAGCAGCTGTCACATGTAAGATTTTTTTCTCTCTATTTTCCTCAGAACTCTGATTAATAATATGTCAAAGATGAACTTTACAATTAAAATGATACTTAAGCAACCCAGAATGATTACCCTAAGGGAAAAAAGAAAGATTTAACACGGGTCTGCCAGTATTTCTTCAGGCTGCCATAGTTACTTCATCCTCTCATACCTGGGATTAGATTTGAAGTTTTCTTGTCACCTTTGGTGTAGTAATTACGTTTATTTTCAGCATAAAATGTGGGTCACTTAAATCTGTTTTCTTTGTCGTATTAATCATTTGCTTATTAAGGTACTAACTGTTTTAAGTACCTATACTGTGTACAATCTCATAAACATAGCCATGAGTAAATCATAGCAGTCTCTGTTGCAGTGATTTCTCTATTAGAGAATACACTGGACACGAGCTCTAGGTTAAGTGAATGAAAATAAAATTCAGTGAATTAATGAAAAATCAGTGTAAATTTTTAGAGCAGCGGTATTACCCTGTTCTGTCTACTTTCCATTCAATTGTGCTGTGAACCTGTGAATTGTGCTGTGAACTGCTCTAAGAAAAAGTCTTTAAATACCAGTTTAATAAATTATAAGTGCTCTAGGGCCCCTGGGTGGCTCAGTCGGTTAAGTGTCCTACTTCAGCTCAGGTCATGATCTCGCAGTTCGGGAGTTCAAGCCTGGCTTTGGGCTCTGTGCTGACAGCTCAGAGCCTGGAGCCTGCTTCGGATTCTCTGTCTCCCTCTCTGTCTACCCCTCCCGCACTCATGCTCTGTCTCTCTCTGTCTCTCAAAAATAAATAAACATTAACATTTTTTTAATACATAAAGTATAAGTTTCCTAAATGTCTTATTTTCCAGATTTACTGAATTTACACACTGACCAAAAATTTATCTCTATAAACTGTTTTCAAATTTGTTACAACTCATCTTTGATATTTCATAGTTTTGACAGATTTGAAGATTATCACAAACTTTTGCCTGGGCAATTTATTATTATTTTTAGCATCTGTTATTGACAGAAGTGTCTATATATTTTTAAGAATTCTCAAATTGATTTCTTCAAGTTATTTTTCTGGTTTTCCATATTTTTGTTATTCTTAAAATTGTGTCTACAAATTACTGGGAAGAAAATCAGTATTAGTAGCTAAATAATGCGGCCTATGGCTAGTCTAGTTGAGTCCAAACTCATTTCATGATGTACTTATTTTATACCTGTGTTATGCCTATTTATACCTATACCTTGATGTACCTATTTTTTTTCTAAAGACAAAATTTAGCACAAACAACAAAATAAGAAAATCCTCCCTTTCTCTTTGCACAATAATTGAACTGTTTTCCAGAGTCTATTCCTAAACTTAGTGTGGGTATTCCCTTTTATACTTTGAAGTTACCTCCGGTAAAGTCTTAGTGTCTGTGAGTGCCAGAAGTTAGAGGAAACAAAAGTAAAGACTTAGATCTTTTGGTCGCTACTCTATTTATACATTGTGACCATACTTAGGAATTAATTGGATTTTCAAGAATGAAGTCTGCTTCAGAGCACCTAGGTGGCTCAGTTGGTTGAGGGTCGGACTTCCGGCTCAAGTTACGATCTCACGGCTCAGGTCATGATCTCATAGTTCATGGGTTGGAGCCCCGCATCAGGCTCTGTACTGACAGCTCAGAGTCTGGAGACTGCTTCGGATTCTGTCTCCCCCTCACTCTCTCTCTCTCTCTCTCTCTTGTGTGTGCGTGTGCTCTCTCTCTCGAAAATAAATAAACTTAAAAAAAAAAAAGAAGTGTGCTTCAATGTTAACCTTTAATAGTGTTAGATTTTGTTCAAAAAATCAACCCAACCCTTAAGCATTTTTCTTGAGAAAGTTGTAAAGTGTACACTTTTGAAAGAATCTTAGTATTTCATGATTAAAGCATAGCAAATATGTCGGCAGGCGCTGCACTGTGAAATGTGTCACTGCTATCACGTGTAAGGATGGTTAAGATGTAGAACTCCTCATTTCTCATACTGTAGCTTCTCCCCCCAAGTAGCAGAAAGCACATTTACACAGACGCAGGTTTAGATAGCACTACGTTGGTGTTCTTTAAGAAACTTTTATGAAGATGATCATATGATGTGTTCACAATGACAGAACTCAAATTTGGCAGTGAAAATAACAAACGCATTGTATGGCATGTGTAATAAAATGCAAAGTGTATTAAAATATAAAGAATACACAGAATGGAATGCAAGATGAATTCACTGTCCATGTTTTCTTCACTAAAGAGCAGATAAAGATGTGTAAATACTATCATTAGGCATTTTTTTCTCATATGATCCTATTGTGTTTTGTTTATTTTACATTATTTGTTTTGTTTTGTTTTCTTCTAGTCTGGGAATTTTCCATATCACCTCATCCCATGCTGTGTGAGTTATATTTTTTCTTACTTCTTAATCTTATTACTAAGTCTGAGAAAGTTCTTAAACTTTGCTCCTGTCCTTGATCAAATCCCTATCTTTCTGTAAAAAAGTCAATCATCAATTGATTTCTAGGAAACCTTTGCGTCTTTCCATGGTCATAAAATATTTGAATATCAGAAAAACAACATAGTCTAAAAATAAACAGTAATTACTTTTAATGCTAAATAGCTTCAGCTTTTCCAACTTGAGTACTTCGTTCACAAGTTTTCTGAAGAGGCTGAGTCTTTCTGACTCCCTCTGCATTAGCAAGGTGTGGAAATGGGTGGGTGTGTTATTACACCTAACTTTCCCTCACTCACTAAGGCAGATTATTTTACACTTGATCTTAGCCAAAAGGCCAAGAAGCGACATAAGGCAGATTATTTTAAAGGAAATACAGACACCATGAAAATTTTACCTTTAAAAATCATGCATTTAAAAAAAATATTCACTTTTAAAAAATTACATGACCTGAATCCCATTATTAAATCTAAAAAGTAAAATACTTTTTTAATATCATCTAATATCCCTTTATTCACAAATATCCTTTTGTCTTACAATGGTATTTTTCAATAATTGTTTTTTTTTCATATAAAGATCCAAAAAAAAGAACCACATATTTCATTTATTTTGTATATCTTGGCCTTTTTTAATCTATAAGATCCCTTCATTTTTTGTCTTACCCTTTTTCGTTTGTTTGTTTCATTCATATTATTGAATTTTCCACATCTGGGATTTAGCTAATTGCATCCTTATATAATTTTAACATATTTCTCTATTTTTTATGTTTCATATAAATTGATTAGACCAAATGGTTTATTCAAGCCCAATTTTGATTTCTTTTAATCGACAATATCTTATAAGGCTCAGGATACAGATATCTCTCATTTTGTAATCTCTCTGTTATAAAATTCTCTGTCAGCTTTTCACTTAATGTATTAGCAGCCATTCAAGATCATTGGCAATACCCATTACTTAATTAAGGGATGCAAAATTGTATGATTTCAATGTAAGTTTTTTTTTCTGGGTATATTAGCTGTAATTCTTCCGTAAAAATTTACTTATCAACTATTTGGTTACCCTTAAATATATTTGTACACCAAAAGAAGGGTAAATGTTTCATTTTTTCCTGTTATTTGTTTCCAGAGTAAGGAATTGTTCCCCTAACTACTTCCAGTGGTAATCAATGAAATTATTTTAATTATTATGAGTGCATGATTTTTTAAAATATGTTTCAAGTGTTCATAGCAATCAGTATAGTTCTTGATGTTTAAATCATACTGTTTTCAACTGGTGGGACCTCCTTTACTTTAATACCCATTTCTTTCCAACAGGACTCTAATAGCTTTTGATAGTTTGTGTCTGTGTGTGTGTGTGTGTTGCTTTTGGATCTGAAGATCCAGTTCTTAAAGAGTAAAATCTAAACTTTCTCCAAGAAGTTTTGACTTTACTAAGAAGTATTATTTAGAGACCATAGTCTGGGTTCTTTTTATCTGGTTTGATTGCTGGTTCTAGGCCTTTCAGTTTAATAGACAGAAAATAAATATATATTATATTGTGGAAGAGAATATAAACATATCAAGGGTTCATATTCCATTTATAATTAAAATATAAAAGTACTGAGTTTTTACCAAATTTTCCTTTTATGTTTTATCTCTTTGTTCTTACTCATAATCTTATTTTCTAAAGACATTAATAGAATACTTGTTTTTGATTTATCATTTATGTATCTCTGTACCTATCTAAATATATATCTATCTGTACCTATAAACCTTAAAAGCAATAATGCCAATATCATTACTGCAAATATGTTATCAAGTACTATTTGGTATTTCTTTTCAGTTCTTTTTAATCTTGACATATCCCAGTAAGGATGAACAGTTACATTACTGTTTTAAGGTCTACAAAACAATTATTGGATAGTTAAGCCATTAAATTGATATATAATTTAATTTTGTTTTCTACTTGTAGGTTTTTCATTAATTTATATTTAATTTTTTAACAATTATTTAAAAGCAATAGAAGGCTCTAAGGTGTAATCTGTAAAACAAGATACATTCAGAGAGCTGTACCTTCAATTTCTTTCCCCTTAAGCTTCTTTACCTCTACTCTTTGGATGGTAATTTTCATTAGTTTTTTGTTTCTACTTCCACTTATAAAATATAAGCATCTTTTATACATATGTATACATGAATAGATTTACCTCTTTATATATATTCATCTTAACCCCTTCATTAATAAAAGGTAATACACTAATCACATTGTCGTTCACATTTAAAATATTTTTAGGGATTAACCTATAGATTATTTTCAGGAGTACATAGTGCTCCATTCCATGGATGCTCCTTCAGC
Source organism: Prionailurus bengalensis (assembly GCF_016509475.1). NCBI lineage: Eukaryota > Metazoa > Chordata > Mammalia > Carnivora > Felidae > Prionailurus > Prionailurus bengalensis. The sequence goes on from NC_057344.1 coordinate 89,173,161, forward strand.
TAGTCCCCTGTAGACAAACATTTTGATTATTTATAGTGTTTTTGTTTTGACAAATAGGGCAACAATAAATAGCTTTGTGAATGTGCCATTTCAATTTTCATAGGATATCTTAGGAAAAGATTCCTAAAGAAGAGATTTCTGTTTAAAGGGATAAACCAGTAGGCAATTTTTTTTAGATATTACCAAATTCCGTTTTATAGATGTTATACAAATATGTATTTCTACCAGTAATATATGAATGTGCATTTCCTTACACTATCTTCATAATATCTAGAGTATAAAATTACTGTTCCCATTGGACAAAATACACGAGACCACTTTTCCTGAAAAAATATTAAGTAAGTCTATTGTCTTTATACTTTCACTAGGCATGATTTTTTACAATAATAGTTACTTTTGAAATGGGCTTATCAAATCATTTAGACATCTTTATTCAAGTAAACACTCTCTGGGATTAGTGATAGCACTTGAAGCAATAAGGATAGCATATCAGTTTATTTGGTTTCAGAAAACCTACATATTTAAGGAAACTTTTAGGAATGGATCTTACATTCTACATGGTAGCCTTGATCCAGCATGAAGACCGTATCAGTCCTATTCTCTACGGTCCCAAAGTGGTATATCTTAGGCTAACTCCTGAGTACATCTATTTAAAGGGATAATCAGGAAATGGCCTTTTCCCAAAAGAAAATATATACAAGGCCCTGCACAACTGTCATTTTTTTTTTTTGGAACATTATCTTTGGGCTCTAGTGGTGCTCTCAACACCAGTAGGTACACATGTTATGCCTTACTCATCTCTTTCATGACCTGTTCCCCTAGGAAGCATCTCAGAACAACAAAGTCACTGGAGAGTTAAAGAGTGTAGATGAGGGCAGTTAACCACCACAATGTACCTGTCAGATGTCCAGCTGGCTCACATATAACTGAACATAAGGCTCATTGGCTCTCTGCCCAGAGAAACCAGTGTATCCTGAAGGGTGTCATATTGACAATTATGGATATGCAAAATTGTTCACACATTCAAGGTTAACGGCAACTTATTCTGAGCTCATATCTTTATGCAATTTGTTTGATGGCATATGGGGTCATTTTGGAGCCTAGTCTCTAGAGGCAAGAATTGCTGCGGCAACTCATTTGTTCTAAATTATGGTTGCTGTTCAAATAGTTTAAAAATTAATTATCCTTTTAGGTTTTGACTATTGTTTTAAATGGTTACCCAGAGAAAATTGGAAAATAATGTAAATCAACACCTGAGTAATAAAAAATAAATGTATTGATCAGAGCTGGGTGTGACAATGTTGGATGATGTCTGCTGAATATAAGTGTCTATTTCACAATGATATGTCATCAAATAGCATAACAGCAATAACTCAATAATCAAAATTGCCCTCCTGTGTACCTTGTAAGGGGATTCCCAGCAAAATAATTAACCTTTTTTTCGGGATTTCACATTAAAGATAAACGACTATAATGTACTTGATGTTTTGTAGTTTTTCACAGTCACTCTAGTTAAGGTCTTTATTCTGTATATTTATGATAAAACTTACATCTTATTCATTTGAAGATCACATAATCTGTTCCACTTTAGAGGGGCTATCAGAACATAATTATCCTCTGTGTCAAAAACTTCTGCATTTTGAGACAATGTCAGAGTAGATTTATTAAGTGCATGAATCCTTTTTTGAAATAAAGACCAAATATTAATAGAAATATTTAGGTCCTATTTATGTTAGTAAAAGTCATATTTATTCTATACCTATAAAGTAAATATAATCTCAATCATTTCCCAGGTAAAATAGGGAATATATTAATTGCATTAATTTTTGAAATTAAGCCTAAGTTTTCCAAATCAGTTGTCAACATGTAATATTATGTTAATAATAGTATTATGGCATAAATAAGTTTGAATGAAATTTTCAATGACTTTTCATTTTCTTTTTGAGTATCTTGTCATGATTGAAAGGGATTTTGTGCTTTTTCTATGAGCAACAATAAATTAACAGTATTTAAAATGACTCATAGTCTTTTGTTTTGTTTTTTAAGTCTCTTACAATAAGATCTTAGACTACAAAATTCCCTCAGTTTATTAGAGTTATAATGAGTTTAATAGTTAATTTTCTATTCCTATTTCTATTTATCTGTGTATTCTCCATATTCCCAAATAGGGAATTGGAGAACCATCACCTCTATATGTCGTAGTAAGGGCTTTTGTTCATTTGCCACTAGTTGCAAAGATGCTGCCTGGTGTTGATTTCAAGTAAATCCTTGATTATTCACTGAATCTTGTGTGACACCGACCTCTGGTAAACACTTAGAAAAAAATATGAGAAACTCCAAAATGAAGATATTTTCAAATAACTTATAAAAAAGAAGAAAAGGCATTTTTATGAATACATATTAAAATGTTTAGTTATATTTTTATTCATCTTAGTCTGGTGAACCATACTTAACTAAACATATTTTAATTTTTGCTTGATATAAGACATTCAATTTAGTGAACTAATCTACTTGCTTCTATTTGAACATCAGCTTTTTCTCACTGTCTAAAATTGGACTCCTTTTTCTTTGCTCTGATTCAATTCTTGTTGTCTTTTAAAAATGCATTTTTCTTTTTGCTTCTTTTTTTTAATGTTTATTTATTTTTGAGAGAGACAGAGACAGAGTGAGAGTGGGAAGGGGCAGAGTGAGAGGGACACACAGAATCTGAAGCAGGCTCCAGGCTCTGAGCTGTCAACACAGAGCACTACAAGGAGTTCAAACTCACGAACCATGAAATCATGACCTGAGCTGAAGTTGGACACAACCGACTGAGCCACCCAGGCGCCCCCAAAATGCATTTTTCTAAAACAAAATTCTTAGTTCATGGCCCTCCACTTGAATTTTCTTTTCATTTTACTACTTGTCAACTTTTGGGTAATTTAATCCAACTTTGCTAATTTTTTATTGCTTATAAGAGTTTTAAATTTTGCTTGTATAAATAATTGTGCATCTTGAACCCAATTTCAATTTATTGAATTTTATATTACTCCCATGTCCTTAACTAATTATAAATGAGTCAAACATTCTAATTAACTACAATCATTTATAAAGTATTATTGATTATATGAGGGGCTTAATTTTTATGTATCTCAGACAAAATATTGAGAAAAGTTATGTAAATCAATGAATGTAAGGGTGTCCATACATTATTTTTTCTTCTTTGGACTAAAAAAATATTTAAAAGACATTAATTTTGAAAAATAGTTAATAACTGTGGTAAGGTAAAGAATTACCCCCAAAGTCTTCACCCCTAGTTGAATTCACATACTTAACATTGCCTTAACTGTAAGAGATTTTATTTCTTCACTCTTCTACTTTTCACTTGGGCTAATGGCATGAGGCAAAAGTTAACAGTGTGATGGAGTCAAGTTTAGGCCTAAAAAGACCTCATGTGTTTCCACTTTCTTGTGTCTTTTTCAATGCTGTGAGAATAACATAACCTGGCTAGCCTATTGGTCTAAGCCGAATCCACTTTATGGTGAATGAGCACATGACTTTATATTTCCAAGTCTACCATGTGACAACACATTGTCCTGAAGCCACCAGACTAAGCTCAGGTTTTAGTCTGGGGATGAAATCCTGGAGGATTTCAAAACTTTTTGATCCAATGTCAGTCATATGGTGTTGTGTTGCTTTAGGTAGAATACATGTGTCTCAGAACCAGGGAATTGGAGAAGTCCTCTCCTGGAGAATTTCTGATTCTTATTTTCACAGTTTTAATTTCTGCTTGACTGGAAGTCCACTTTTCTGTGGAAGAATAATTCTACTAATACATAGAATAAAGATTCCACTAACAAAAGCTAAGGCTGCCATGTGATCCCTTGTGTTCTTCATTCCAGCAGACCAGTAGACAAAGAAAGGAACCTCCATAATGTGACTAATTAATTCTGATTATCATGAGATGGCAGTTGTTACTACTTGTTGGGGACATAAAAATATATCTGGGACTTGCGAGATTTACTCTGAAACCATTTATTTTTTCCATGATCATAACTGACTGGGAAGTTGCACCAATCATGCCTAGAAACAGCATGATAGCCAGGGGTTCACATCTCTGTTGAACACTGTTGATGGGAATGTAAATTAATGAAATAACTCTGGAAAACACTGTGGAGGTTCCTCAAAAAATTGAAAACAAAGTTACCATATGGTCCAGCAGTTTCTCTTCTGTATATATATCCAAGGGAAATGAAAATTAGTACCTTCACTCCCATGTTTATTACAGCATTATTCACAAAAGCCAATACATGGGTGCGACCTAAATCTCCATTGACCAATGAATGGATAAAGAAATTTTGGTATAGACATACAGTTGAATATCATTCAGCCTTAAAAAAAAAAAGAAAGAAATCCTACCATTTGTGACAACATATACGAGCCTAGAGAACATTATGGTAAGTGAAATAAGCCAGACACAGAAGTACAAATGCTACGTGATATAATTTATATGAGAAAACTAAAAGGGTCAAACTTATAGAAGCAGAAAGTAGAATGGTGATAACTAGGATATAAGGGGAGAAGTAAACGGTGAAATACTAGAGAAAGGGTACAAAGTTTCAATTATACAAAATAAATAAGTCCTAGAGATTTATTATACAGCATAGTGACTATTGTTAACAATACTGTATTGTATACTTAAAATATTGCTAAGAAGGTTGATTTTATGTTAAAGTGTTCTTATCCACCCCACCCCACCCCCCTTCAAAAAAAAAAACAATGAAGAGGGCAGAAGAAACTTTTGGAGGTAATGGATATGTTTGTGATACAGATTTTGGTAATGGTGTTATAGGTGTATGCTTATCTCCAAATTTGTCAAGTTATACATTAAATATATACACCTTTTCATGTGTCAGTGGTGTGTCATTAAAATGTTTTAAAAAAAAAAAGATAGGGGCGCCTGGGTGGTGCAGTCGGTTAAGCGTCCGACTTCAGCCAGGTCACGATCTCGCGGTCCGTGAGTTCGAGCCCCGCGTCAGGCTCTGGGCTGATGGCTCAGAGCCTGGAGCCTGTTTCCGATTCTGTGTCTCCCTCTCTCTCTGCCCCTTCCCCGTTCATGCTCTGTCTCTCTCTGTCCCAAAAATAAATAAACGTTGAAAAAAAAATAAAAAAAAAAGATAGAAATTGTACTCTTAAAGATACTCTAAGGTTAAAACTAAACAAAATAAAACAAAGAGAAAACCTTGTCTCATTTCATAGGTCATTTTATTTTATTTTATTTTATTTTTTTTAACGTTTATTTATTTTTGAGACAGAGAGAGACAGAGCATGAACGGGGGAGGGGCAGAGAGAGAGGGAGACACAGAATCTGAAACAGGCTCCAGGCTCTGAGCAGTCAGCACAGAGCCCGACGCGGGGCTCGAACTCACATACCACAAGATCGTGACCTGAGCCAAAGTCGGATGCTTAACCGACTGAGCCACCCAGGCGCCCCTCATAGGTCATTTTAACATAGATGTATATATAAATTATATTATATTCTTTCAACAACACTGAGATACCCTGCTATTTACCAAAAGGGTAAAGAAACAAACTATAAATTACATATCTAACTACATAATCTAGTGTGAGAATGGTAGAGCTAGGATTAGAAATAAGTTTCTCTGATTCTTGCTACAGATTCTGTCAGTTATATAAAATTTATCCTCTTTGCCAGTTAATTTATTAATTAAAAATCTTGATGCTTACCCAAATATACTCATTTTGAGTATAAATGACAATATACAAATGACATTTATATATCTAAATGACAATATATGCCATATGTATCAGAAAAATTTCCAATCATACCAAAGCTATTCTGAGTGGGGAAGTTTTACTTGTATTATTTGAAAATGAAACTATTTCTGTTTAATAAAGATGTAGGTTGGGATATAGATGGATTTTAGTACATGAAGGATTAAAATAAATTTATTGAGGTATTCAAATGAGTATCGTGAACAGTCTCCAATAGGGGAAAATACAATGAAAATACGTAATAATCATGCCTTATATTTACAGAAAACATTGCAAACTACAAAGTATTTTTACTCAGTATCTCAAGCCTCACAATGACTCTTGAAGTGGGGATTATTGTGGCCATTTTATAGAGTAAGCAATTGAGACTCTGAACTGTCAAGTGGATTGTTCATTGTTAAATGCATTTAGTAAGTGCTAAAGTCAATACTACTAATGAACTTACAATTAAAATAGAATATTTGTTATAAAACAACATTATGTGTAAATAAACCATGAATTATAAGTAAACCTAGGCCTTTATATTTAATTCCCGCCTCTCCGCCCACTCTTTTCCTCAATTAGAAAGCCTCTTGAAGAAGTTGGATCAATCGAAAAATAAACAAACTTGTTTGGTATATTGAATTAACACTAATACAACTTCCATTTGTATTGCAAACACCTCTTTACATGCAAGTAAATATAGGAAAGTAGTTATTATCCTGTCTTCTCATAATTAGTTCCCCAAAACAGAGTAAAGGGGAATCTCATGCCAATTGATATCAGTGAAACATATCTGGAAAAGAAAAATAAATAAATTTCAACTAATATCAGTTCTACCATTTAAAAGTAATCAACCAATTATTAATCCTAATAATCCATACAATGTACAATTACTAATTTGGGGGAGAGGTTAAAATTAAAATGGATTAATTATTTTGTAGATTCCTGAATGACTAACACAAAACTTCTAAAGTTTGAGGGTGACATCACAGAAATAATCATGTCTTTGGTCTATTAGAGTCAAAATACAGGCTAGGAAATAGACCACTTTAAAACCCAGTATGCTAATTAAAACCTACAGGAGAAATTGCTCTCACTGATCAGTACAAAGGAACACTTGTCTTCCCCTGATGACTTAAATGCTCTCATCTGAATAGCACCATGACTAAACTAAAATCTAGACAGAGGCCTACAAAGAGAAACAAGATGCTAGCATTAGTTTGCCTATAAGCTATAGACTACTATTTAAGCTAGGGAAAAGAATAAACTAGAGATTTTTAGTGAAGAGCTAAAATCAGACTATGACCTAGGGTGAGAGTTTAAAATCATTAACAATTACAAATAGGCTAAGAAGTTCAAGTTCCCTTTCAGGCTCTTCTCCAAGTACTCCTCAGGAGTCTACAGGGAAGATCAGGAAGAATTCAGAGAAATCCTTCCTGCCATCATGTTACCTAGATAAGAGAAACAGTGCTAAAAATCAACACAGACCCATCTACACTATGATGTTTACCTATAGGTCTGTTCTTGGTATCTATTAATAATTTTTTCTCCTATTTTGGGGTATGGATTTCCTTTTTTTTCTTCTATTTTTGCTAACTTCTTGATTTGACTCAATGAAAGGAAATGAGGATTTTATTTTTTTGTAAGCTGGATATTTTTGCACTCTTATAAATATTCTTGAACTTTCTTTCTGAGACATATTTAAGTTATTAGTAAAAGTTTTTTGTGGCTTATGTTTAGGATTAGTAGGGCACATCCGAATAGTGCCTAGTCTTGGCCTAGTTTTTTCCACCCAAGTGAGGCAAGAGGATCTGTGTTCTCTGTATGTTGTGCCATGAATCCTGAGGTTTCCCAATTTAATACTAGAATAGGAGTTATTACCAGTGTTGTGTATGTGTGCCAGGCACTGTAACCTCTAATCTTTTTGTGTTGTTCTTTCTTTGCTAAGGGTTTTTTCCCCATAGACATGTGCACCTGACTATTCCAGAACAACCTCTGTAGTTCTCCCTCTGTAAAGATCTCTCCTCTCATTCTTTGTCCTACAAACTCTGGCCTCCTTGTTCTCTACAGATTCTCTGCTCCATATCAACCCATGAAGTTGGTCAGGCTTTTCCTTGGTCTGTCTTCCCTATGCAACAGAATAGAAACTCTCTTAAGGAAATAAACTGAACTAATTGTAGGGATCCCCTCATTTGTTTCCCATCTCTCAGCCATCAATATCCTTTGTTGCCTGATTTCTAATGTCTTCACAAGACTTTGTTTTGTTTTGTTCATTTTCTGGTTGTTTCAGACATGAGGGTCAGTCCCCACACTGTTAATCCATGCTGGCCAGAAGCAGATAATTCCATTATTAGTAGTATTCTCTTGGAATGAGATAATCTTCGGAGAAACCAATACATAAAATAGCATAATTTGAGAAGCTTACAAATGAAAGCATACAGAAATATTTAGGGGCACCTGGTGGCTCAGTCAGTTAACTCTCCAACTCTTGATTTCAGCTCAGGTCTTGATCTCATGGTCGTGAGATCGGGCTCTGCATTTGGCGCTATGCTGGGCATGGAGCCTGCTTAGGATTCCCTGTCTCCCTCTTCCTCTGTGCCTCCCCCACTCTCACTCTTATGCCCTCTCTCAAAAGAAAAAAAATATTTACACATAAAAATGGTTAATATAGTACACCTTAGAGAATTCAGTTAGCTAACACAGTACACAAATTACAATATAGAAGAATAAAAAAAAAACAGTACCTAAAACATGTGCAAATCCTAGGCTATTCAGAGCACCTCCTATAGTCTATAGTCCCAGGACTTGTAACACAAATACATAGGGATACAAACAAGGCAATGAGAAATTACTATGGTTCAATCCTTTCTTTGGGAACACATCTTCGACTTTCTTGTGACCTCCTAATGTAGGCTTGCTTATTTATTCCCTAAATTGCTCCCACCTAAGCAAAGTAACATATCTCTAATTTTGGTTGACCAGCATCTAGAGTTGATGCCCTGGATTTCTGAAAATTGGCATTTCAAACGTTTCCCAAAGGCATGCCTTATCTTTGAATTAGAACAGGGAAGTTATTCCCTGGAAATACAATATGAATCCACCAATTTGTGGTCCCATTTGATAAACTTTCTTGCATTTCTGGAATCTCTGTGATTTATGTGATTTTTCTGTGCTCTTGCATATGCTTCACTTGAGTAAGCAGGTTGAATGTCAAAACTAGGCTAAGTTTACCTTTCTTACAGCAATTACTACTTCCATTCTTACTATATTTTGAAATGACATATATTGATGACAATAGCTTTTTAAAATCAATTTGCATACATATATTTCCATGTCTGTGTTGTATGTGTGTATGTTTTGAGTGCAAATATTTAAATAAGATTATCAATGTGTATTATTGTGAGAGAAATTAAATGATGTAACTACTGTCTCTGTATCTAGTCATGCAAATTTACACAGTTGAAACTGAAGATATCCTGATTTATTATTGCTCTTTAGCAAATATACTTAACTTGGCCATACTAGTTATGTTCTCTAAATTAAAATACATAAAATTATTTGTATTTCTACTCTTAACTTGCCTTCTTCATTCACTCAACCCTGTCATATTAGTTTTACCCACAATATAAACAAATCATAAACCAAATAGTAGATTATATGAACTTTAAGTTTCATATGAGGATAATAAGTATCTTCCTTACTTCAAATTGTAATTTATTGCCAACTATCTCTTCAGTTAATCCCAGAGTTTTGTAACTTCCATATCAATAGCCTTATTGACATATCTAATTTTTTATCCACATTATTACATTGTCTCACATTTTAGAAACATATGTTCTATTCACTAGTCTATATATCCTTTTTATATTCACATTCACATACACACAGATACACTCACACAAATGCACACAGAGAAAACAAAATTAAGGCAATATATTACATATCATTTGGCAAATTTTTCTAGCTAACCCAGATCCAACAAAAATATCTTGGCATCTACACATAACCACTTTATGCTTGTTAGAATATTGTATTTAACAGTATGTACCTAGAGTCCCTTTTTTTCCTGTTAATTCCTATTCTATATCTGTCTTTCTATGCCCATTATCTCTTTCTATATATGTCAGTCTTCCCAAACAGACCTTAGGAAGGTTTGGAGACAGAAAAAAATAAAACAACATATATTGATCCCTTAATATGTGTTAATATTTTACATTATTAAGAAAAATTCAACTTTTCTATGACTTAAAAGTTGTTTGAACAATGTTATTATTGATAAAACTTAGGTTCAGGAAGATTGATTTTCAAAGTTGAAATATGTGGCATAGGAAGAACTTGGTTCTCATATAGCTGGTTAAGTTACATATCTATTTGCTCTTATCATGTCATCCAGGTCTCATTTATTATAGCACCTCCATACTTATTTTGATTGAATGAATATTCCCCCCCCATGTTTTCCCCCTTATTGGTTTATCCATTTGTTTACATTTGTGTTTATTTCTGATTCCAATCACATTTTTAGTTCTTTACTCAAAAGATCTTAAAATGTTTGGCACATACATGGCAGGGATTAACAAATGTTTATTCATGATGATTCATTTTAGGAAATACATGCTTATTACTTTCTTTTAATGAATGAAATTAATTCAAGCTTTGTGATTGCCAGGCTAAAGATAGACAATCATATGGAATCCTAGAAAAAGGAGCTGCTCAAAACAGAAAAGGAAAAAACATATCTATTTTTTTTATCTGTAAGACATATTGAAGTTACCAAGCATTTTCAATAAATAGCATCCCTCTAAATTATCCAACTGAGTTCTGAGAAACAAAAAAAGTAGTAGATGGAAAACAAAATATTCCATGACAGTTTCTAAACAGTAGGTTGGAAAACTAAATTATGTATAAAACCAATAATGATTTTGTATCCTGCAACCTTGCTGAATCCATGTATTAGTTCTAGCAAATTTTTGGTAGCGTCCTTTAGGTTTTCTATACATAGCATCATGCCATCTGAAAAATAGTAAAATTTGAATTCTTCATTGTTAATTTGTATGACTTTTTGTGTGTGTGTTGTCTGATTTCTCTGCTTAGGACTCACCAGTAATGAAGCACCTGAAAGATAAACCAAGCAATCAATCTCATTTATAATTGCATCAAAATCATAAAATACCTAAGAATAAATCTAACCAAAGAGGTAAAAGATCTGTACTCTGGAAACTATAGAGCACTGCTGAAAGAAATTGGGGATGACATAAAGAAATGGAAAAACATTCCATGCTCATGGAGTAAAAGAACAAATATTGTTAAAATGTCTATACCACCCAAAGCAATCTACACATGTAATTCAATCCCTATCAAAATACCACTGGCATTTTTCATAGAGCTAAAACAAACAATTCTAAAATTTGTATGGAACTACAAAAGAGCCTAACAGCCAAAGCAATCTTGAAAAAGAAAAGCAAAGCTAAAGGCATCACAATACCAGATTTCAAGTTATATTACAAAACTGTCAAGATCAAGACCGTATGGTACTGGCACATAAGCAGACACATAGATCAATGGAACAGAATAGAAAACCCAGAAATGGGGGTGACTGGGTGGCTCAGTCGGTTAAGCTTCTGACTTCACCTCAGGTCATATCTCACAGTTTGTGGGATTGAGACCCACGTTGGGCTCTGCACTGACAACTCAGAGCCTGGAGCCTACTTTGGATTATGTGTCTCCCTCTCTCTGCCCCTCCCCTGCTCACACCCTGTCTTTCTTTCTTAAAAATAAATAAAAACATTTAAAACAAACTCCCAATGTTCCTCTTTAAAAAAAAAGAAAAAGAAAATAAAAAAAGAAAACCCATAAATGAACCCACAACTATTAGGTCAACTAATCTTACAAAGCAGAAAAGAATATCCAATGGGAAAAAAAAGAATCTTTTCAACAAATGGTGTTGGAAAGAGTGGACAGTAATATGCCTAAGAATGAAACTGGACCACTTTCATAAACCACCCACAAAAATACATTCAAAATGAATGAAAGGGTTAAGTGTGAAACAGGAAACCATTAAAATCCTAGAGGAGAATGCAGGCAGCAATCTCTTTGATATTGGCTGTAGCAAACTTGTATTGAACATGGCTTCTTAGGCAAGGAAAACAAAAGCAAACATAAACTATTGGGACTTCATCAAAATAAAAATCTTCTGCATAGTGAAGGAAACAATCAACAAAACTAAAAGGCAATGTATAGAATGGGATAATATATTTGCAAATGACGTATCTGATAAAGGATTAGTATCCAAAATCTATAAAGAACTTATAAAACTCAACACCCAAAATACACATAATACAACTAAAAAATGGGCAGAAGAATAGACATTTTTTCCCAAAGAAGACATACAGATGGCCAACAGAGATATGAAAAGATGCTCAACATCACCCATCACAGGGAAATACAAATCCAAATCACAATGAGATACCACCTCACACCAGTCAGAATGGCTAAACTTAACCACACCAGATACAACAGGTATAGGCAAGGATGCAGAGAGAGGGGAACACTTTTACATTTTTGGTGGCAATGGAAATTGGTGCAACCACTCTGGAAAATAGTATGGAGGTTCCTCAAAAAGTTAGACATAGAACTACCCTATTACACAGCAATTTCACTACTAGGTATTTACCCAGGGATACAAAAATACTGATTTGAAGGGATTCCATACACAATGGAATATTACTCAGACATTAAAAGAATGAAATGTTGCCATTTGAAATGACATGGATGGAGCTAGATGGTATTACGCTAAATAAAATAAGTCAGTCAGACAAAGACAAATACCATATGATTCCACTCATATGTGGAATTTAAGAAACAAAACAAACGACCATGGTGGGGATGAGAATAGATGAAGACCAAGAAACAAACTCTGACTATAGAGAACAAATTGATGATTACCAGAGTGGAGGTGGGTGGAGAGATGGTTTAAATAGGTGGCAGGTATTAAGGAGGACACTTGTGATGAGCACTGGGTATTATATGTAAGTGTCAAATCTCTAAATCCTATGCCTGAAACTAATATTACACTCTATGTTAACTAACTGGAATTTAATAAAAATTTGGAAGAAAATACAAATTCTCAGATAAAAAACAACCAATAATCAGATTCTTAATATCATATACCATAACTAATAGTTACCAACCCAGTCACAATGGCATAGAGTAGACCTACCCCTGAAGAAATAGCAGAGAATGGATTATATCTGTAGACTTGCTTACTGCCAAGATAAATACAGAGACTATGAAAGATGCCTGGTTGATTATTTCCAAATATACCAATCATATAAATTATTCCAACTCCCATGGGTAGAATGAATAAAGAGAGAGAGGTTAGGAATTAAGGTAATCAGAACCCTTCTCACAGAATAAATCTCCACTCAGAGAAAAATCTTCCTCCAATACTTTGTAAATTCAGTTAATATTTATGATCATTGGCTGAAAGGAAACGTTATGGAAACAAGTTCATTCTTGATTTAAGAGTGGTGATTATTAACCATATTTTACTAAAACAAAAATTATATTTGCAAAGATTCTAATACTCATTAAGAATATTAGAAAATAGAACTATTTTGATATTCCTAAATTTCCTTCCACAATAATGCCCAATAGTCAAACTAGTTGAAAGATAGGGAAACCATTTTCAGTGCATCTGCCACGCTATTTCAATTTGATTTTTTAGGTAGTAAGGTCTGAAAACAGAAACTGTTGAAAGCTACCTGACCTGAATTTATTCCACAAAATTTTATTCCCATGTAAAAGTGTGCCTGTGATTTATTCTCTGTCACTGCTGTATCTACACTAATGCACCATTATGCATAGCTGATGTTTCAGATGTATAACCATCACTCTTCCTGAAGCCAGAACTTTATGATTACGTCAGACATTGTCTGGCATAATCTATTTAGCTAGTTGATCTTACTTCCATAGTTTCTGATGAATCTGGAATAATTACTTAAATATTTACTCTTCTATGTTTAAAATTTGTTAGAACAAAGAGATTATGCATGCAGAGTGTGGAGGGGGGTTGAAGATAACAAATGATACATTGAGCACAGCCTAATGTGGCTTTACTGGAGTAGAAACAGTGGTAATAAATCACCTGCCAATGTTAATAATAAAATACTGCATTGGCCTCCATCAGCCACAAGAGAAAGGTTAAATGTTATTTCTCACAATAACCCTGTGGTCTTCATAGCTGACACCTCCAATATTAAATCTCATCATTATTTTCTATAGAAAAAATTTGATCTTTATTCCTAATGGAATATTTTTATAAATAACTGCTTCACAAATATCTAACATCCTTGAAATACCTTCATTCATTTTATGGTTATTTTACTCTATAAAAGTATCTCTTCTCTTTAGTATAAAACTATTTTTATGTAATGGGTAGCTTTGGGAGGCTGAAATTTATTCTGACCAACAGTAAGTGACCTTTTTAATGGTTGGATTCATATAAACTCAGTGTTGGGATAGGTTGGAAATTGAAATATTATCCCTGAATAAGCTCAGTGATTTATGTTCTAGTTTATTTATTCAATCATATCTCAATTTTGCTCATATTGCATTCCAAATTACTCTTATATGAAACACCAACCTTATCTCTTGACCTATCTATACAACAATTATTTCCCTAATATGCTTTCTGTAAACAATTAACTGTTATGGAGTGGGTTTGAAGTTATGTTAGTCTCAAAGGGAAGGCATGAACTGTATGTAGGGGGGTGTACACATGAGGCTTATATTTATGAAGGTATTGGTATATGTACACATAAGCTTGTATCTGCGAAGATATTGACATATACACAGATAAACATGTTTGTGAAGATATTAACATATGGAAACAGAGCTAAATGACAGCGGATGCTTCCAGGTGTGGTCACCAATGAAATCACTCTAACTCTTCATGGCTTCACCTGCACCAGGACCACCTCCGCTACCTACTGCAGTATTGCCCATTCTTCTTTCTAAAGTCAAATTGGAAACCTAGTTATACTTCCCAAATAGTTTTCCAGCTGTGACAGTCATATGGTATCCTTCTTGTGCTTCCTTTGTTGAAGAGACCATTCTAAAGGAAACGTCCAGTCAGTGAACAGGAGGACACCATGGATCACTAAAATAGTTTTATCTTCTGACATTCCCCAAACAACCATTCTCCAAGGTGTCAGAGCAGTCCTGGGTAATGTGCAGAATTGGAGAGAATGTCTTCCTGCATGCCTCCTTGCAGCGATTTGTTAACTGGGCGAATCAGTTAACAACATTTAGGTATCTATTCCTGGGTCTTAAGATCGTTCTATTTTTAATTTTTTGAGGAACCTCCATACTGTTTTCCAGAGTAGCTACACCAGCTTGCATTCCCACCAGCAGTGCAAAAGAGATCCTTTCTCCACATCCTTGCCAACATCTGTTGTTGCCTGAGTTGTTCATGTTAGCCATTCTGACAAGTGTAAGTTGGTATCTCATTGTGGTTTTGATTTGTATTTCCCTGATGATGAGTGATGTTGAGTGTTTTTTCCTGTGTCGGTTGGCCATCTGGATGTCTTCCTAGGAGAAGTGTCTATTCATGTCTTTTGCCCATTTCTTCAGTGGATTATTTGTGTTTTGGGTGTTTAGTTTGATAAGTTCTTTATAGATTTTGGATACTAACCCTTTATCTGACATGTCATTTGCAAATATCTTCTCCCATTCTGTCAGTTGCCTTTTAGTTTTTCTGATTGTTTCCTTCGCTGTGGAGAAGGTTTTTATTTTGATGAGGTCCCAGTAGTTCATTTTTGCTTTTGTTTCCCTTGCCTCCGGAGATGTGTTGAGTAAGAAGTTGCTGTGGCCAAGAACATAGAGGTTTTCGCCTTCTTTCTCCTCAAGGATTTTGATGGCTTCTTGTCTTACATTTAGGTCTTTTGCTGGAAGTCGAGCTATCCCAGCCTGAGTGGCAGGGCCCGGGCTGTGGACGGATTGGTGACTGCAGGGTGGTCCACCGACAGTGAAGCTTCTTGTACTCCCACTTTTAGGTAATTTGGCCTTAAAAGTACGTGGGGTATTGTCTGTTGGGGAATTGCCCTTGGCAGGCCCCCTGGGAAAAGAACAATTAGGGAAGAAAATAAGGTTCCACAAGAAATTGTGCGGCCTTACGTTTAGTCCTTGCCATTCCCTATGGAGACTCCTCTACTTGCAGGAAGGATAGCCTCATGCATTTGCCAGTAAAAGCAGCCAACGAAGGAGAGACATATGCATCCGAAAGCCCCACTCCGGTAACTAAGGAGTGTATCTATGGACACAGATCACTCTGACCCTCGGGCCCACTTGGCCCCCGGAGGCATTCCAGATGATGAAGAACCTAGTTGGTTAAGCTACAGAATGGTTCATTGGTTCCTAGGTGCATTGTCTCTCTGAGAATGTATAAGTCGTGGGTTTCTAAGGCCCTCTTGGCCCCCTTCCAGGCACCTTGGATCCAGGCGAACACTTTTGTTCTTCAAAACCACAAATGGTTCAGGGAAACAACTAAGAGTACATGTCCCTGTAAGTGTTCTACTTGAGGTGTTGAGAGATAAATGACCTTTCGTGAAAACAGCAAAGCAAATACTTTATAAATTATAAACATAGATACATAATAAAAACAATAAAATAAATTAATCAATAAGCAAAGGGCAGGAGGGAACGTTATGACAAAACAATCATGTTATTCCTTATTGGGTGATTATACAAAGGAACAATTTTAAAATTGGGTAATGTTAAAAAAACATAGATGATGTATGTTACAAAAAAAAAATCACTAGCATGTATAATGCCACGTTTACTGCAATAAATTGGCCAGTTCAACACACTGCTGTTGTCTGAGTCCATTTTTATTTTAGTTTTTTATTTTACCTTTTTATTTTAGTATTTTATTTTTATTTTTGTTTTAGTTTTGTTTTATTTTCACTTTTTCGCCGACGCCGTTCATCCTTCGGAAACCCCTGGACCTGCTGGAGCTGGACTCTGGAAGTCTTTCATTCATTTTGAGTTTATTTTTGTGTCTGGTGTAAAAAAAAGGTCCAGGTTCTTTCTTCTGCATGTCACTGTCCAGTTTTCCCAGCACCACTTGCTGAAGAGACTGTCTTTATTCCATTGGATAGTCTTTCGTGCTTTGTCAAAGATTAGTTGGTCATACGTTTGTGGGTCCATTTCTGGGTTCTCTATTCTGTTCCATTGACCTGAGTGTCTGTTCTTGTGCCAGTACCATACTGTCTTGATGATCACAGCTTTGTAGTATAGCTTCAAATCTAGAATTGTGATGCCTCCTGCTTTTTTTTTTTTTCAAGATTGCTTTGGCTATTCGAGGTCTTTTCTGGTTCCATACAAATTTTAGGATTGTTTGTTCTAGCTCTGTGAAGAATGCTGGTGTTATTTTGATAGGGATTGCATTTAATATGTTGATTGCTTTGGGTAGTATTGACATTTTAAGAATATTTGTTCTTCCTATTCAGGAGCATTAAATCTTTTTCCATTTTTTTGTGTCTTCTACAATTTGTTTCATAAGCTTTCTATAGTTTTCAGCATATAGATTTTTCACCTCTTTAGTTAGATTTACTCCCAGGTATCTTATGGTTTTTGTGCAACTGGAAATAGGATCGATTCCTTGATTTCTCTTTCTGTCACTTCATTGTTGGTGTATAGGAATGCAACCAATTTCTGTGCATTTATTTTATATCCTACAACTCTCCTGAATTCATGAATCAGTTCTAGCAGGTTTTGGGTGGAATATTTTGGGTTTTCCATGTAAAGTATCATGTCACCTGCAAAGAGTGAAAGTTTGACCTCCTCCTGGCCAATTTGGATGCCTTTTATTTCTTTGTGTTGTCTGATTGCAGAGGCTAAGATTTCCAATATTACCTTGAATAACAGTGGGGAGAGTGGACATGCCTGTCTTGTTCCTGATCTTAGGGGGAAAGTTCTGTTTTTCCCCATTGAGGATGTGTCAACATAGGGTCTTTCATATATAGCTTTTATGATCTTGAGGTATGATCCTTCTATCCCCACTTTCTTGAGGGTTTTTATCAAGAAACAATGCTGTATTTTGTCAAATGGCCTCTCTGCATCTATTGAGAGGATCATATGGTTCTTGTCCTTTCTTTTATTGATGTGATGAATCACATTGATTGTTTTGTGGATATTGAACCACCCTGCATCCCAGGTATAAATCCCACTTGGTCATGGTGAATAATTCATTTAATGTATTGTTGGATCTGGTTGGCTAATATCTTGCTGAGGATTTTTGCATCCATGTTCATCAGGGAAATTGGTCTATAGTTCTCCTTTTTAGTGGGGTCTCTATCTGGTTTTGGAATCAAGGTAATGCTGGCTTCATAGAAAGAGTTTGGAAATTTTCCTTCCATTTCTATTTTTTGGAACACCTTCAAGAGAATAGGCGTTAACTCTTCCTTAAATGTTTGGTAGAATTCCCCTGCGAAGCCATCTGGCCCTGGACTCTTGAATTTTGACAGATTTGTGATTACGAATTCAATTTCCTTATTGGTTATGGGTCTGTTCAAATTTTTTATGTCTCCCTGTTTCAGTGTTGGTAGTGTATATGTTTCTAGGAATTTTTCCATTACTCCCAGATTGCCCTTTTTATTGGCATATAATTGCTTGTAATATTCTCTTATTATTGTTTTTATTTCTGCTGTGTTGGTTGTAATCTCTCCTCTTTCATTCTTGATTTTACTTATTTGGGTCCTTTTCTTTTTCTTTTTGATCAAACTGGCTAGTGGTGTATCTATTTTGTTAATTCTTTCAAAGAACCAGATTCTGGTTTCATTGATCTGTTCTACTGTTTTTTTTTTTTTTTTGTATTTTTTTGGTTTCAATAGCATTAATTTCTGTCCTAATCTTTATTATTCCCTTTCTTCTGCTGGTTTTGGGTTTTATTTGCTGTTCTTTTTCCAGCTCCTTAAGGCGTAAGGTTAGGTTGTGTATCTGAGTTCTTTCTTCCTTCTTTAGGACAGCCTGGATTGCTATATACTTTCCTCTTATGACCACCTTTGCTGCGTCCCAGAGGTTTTGGGTTGTGGAGTCATTATTTTCATTGGCTTCCATGAACTTTTTAATATCCTCTTTAACTGCTTGGTTAGCCCATTCATTCTTCAGTAGGATGGTCTTCAGTCTCCAAGTATGTATTACCTTTCCAAATTTTTTCTCTTGGTTGATTTCAAGTATCATACGCTGTGGTCTGAAAATATGCATTGTATGATCTCAATCTTTTTGTACTTACTTAGGCCTGATTTGTGTCCCAGCATATGGTCTATTCTGGAGAACATTTCATGTGCACTGGAGAAGAATGTATATTCTGGAGCTTTAGGATGAAATGTTCTGAATATATCTGTGAAGTCCATCTGGTCCAATGGGTCATTCAAAGCCATTGTTTCCTTGTTGATTTTCTGTTTAGATGATCTGTCCATTGTTGTGAGTGGGGTGTTGAAGTCTCCTACTACTATGGTATTACTATCAATGAGTTTCTTTATGTTTGTGATTCATTGATTCATATATTTGGGTACTGACACATTTGGTGCATAAATGTTTACAATTGTTAGGTCTTCTTGATGGATAGACCCCTTGATTATGATATAATGCCCTTCTGTATCTCTTGATACAGTCTTTATTTTAAAGTCTAGAGTGTCTGATATAAGTATGGCTACTCCAGCTTTCTTTTGTTGACCATTAGCATGATAGATGGTTCTCCACCCCCTTATTTTTAATCTGAAGGTGTCTTTAGGTCTAAAGCTTGTCTCTTGTAAACAGCATATAGATGGAACTTTTTTTTTATCCATTCTGGTACTCTATGTCTTTTGATTGGAGCATTGAGTTCATTGATGTTTGGAGTGAGTACTGAAAGATATGAATTTATTGCCATTATGGTGCTTGTAGAGTTGGAATTTCTGGTGATGTTCTCTCATCCCTTCTAAACTTTGTTGTTATATATATATATATATATATATATATTTTTTTTCATCTTTTCTCCTCTCAGAGAGTCCCCCTTAAAATTTCTTGCAGGGCTGGTTTAGTGGTCAAAATTCCTTTAATTTTTGTTTCTCTGGGAAACCTTTTATCTCTCCTATTTTGAATGACAGCCTTCCTGGGTAAAGAATTCTTGGCTGCATATTTTTCTGATTCAGCACGCTGAATATATCCTGCCACTCTGCCACTCATTCTGGCCTGCCAAGTTTCTGTGGATAGGTCTGCTGCAATCCTGTTCTGTCTTCCCTTGTAGGTTAGGGACCTTTGTTCCCTTGCTGCTTTCATGATTTTCTCCTTGCCTGAGTATTTTGTGAAATTGACTATGATATGCCTTGTTGAAGGTTGGTTTTTGTTGAATCAAATGGGAGTCCTCTGTGCTCCCTGGATTTTGATGTCTGTGTCCTTTCCCAAGTTAGGGAAGTTTTCCTCTATGATTTGTTCACATAACCCTTCTACCTCTGTTTCGCTCTCTTCCTCTTCTGGGACCCCTATGATTCTAATGTTGTTCCTTTTCATGAGTCACTGATTTGTCTAATTCTTATATAGTGCTCTTTTGCCTTCATGTCTATTTTTCTGCTTCATTATTGTCTATATGTTTGTCCTCTATATCATAATTCTCTGTTCTGCCTCATCCATCTTTGCTGCCGCCACATCCATCTGTGATTGCAGCTCAGTTATAACATTTTAATTTCATTCTGACTAGTTTTTACTTCTTTTATCTCTGCATAAAGGGATTCTAATCTATTTTCGACTCCTGCAAGTATTCTTAGTATTGTGATTCTAAATTCTGGTTCAGACATCTTGCTTGTATCTGTGTTAGTTAAATCCCTGGCTCTTGTTCTTCGTGCTATTTATTTTGGGGTGAATTCCTTCATTTTGTCATTTTGAAGGGAGAAAAGGAATTAATGAGGTAAAAAAATTAAAATTAAAATAAATTAAAATTTAAAAAATATTAAAATTAAGAAATTAAAAACACACACACTCCAAAAAATTGAATAAATGATGCTAGATCCTCGGTGTGTTTTGGTCTGGGTGTTGAAAGTGGTTTGACAGATTAGAGAAACAAGAGGGTGGGGGAGAAAAAAGGAAATCATTTGAGAATTTGAAAAAATGAATACACTGAAGTAGACTACATTGAGATGATGGAAGTAAAATAGAGTTTGAAAAAGTATACACAAAAGTAAAGAATATAGTAGAAAAAATTAAAGAAAAATATTTTTAATAAAAATTAAAAATAAATGAGTTTTTTCTTTTTCTGTATTCAAGAAAAAGAAAAGAAATGAAAAAGAGAAAAAGAGAAAAAAAGGAAATCTTTTGAAAACTTGAAAAAGTGAATAGACTGTAGTAGACTAAAAAGAAAATGATGGAAGTAAAATAGAATTTGAAAAAATTTACATAAAAGGAAAAAACATAGTAAAAAATTAAAGAAAAATGTTTTTATTATAAATTGAAAGTAAAAATGAAGTTTTTCTCTTTTTGCATTCAAGAAAAACAAAGGAAGCAAAAATGAGAAAAAAAACCAAGAAAAAGGAAATTGAAAATTTGAAAAGGTGAATACACTGAAGTAGACTAAAATAAAATGATGGAAGTAAGATAGAATTTGAAAACATTTACACAAAAGTGAAAAATATAGTAAAAAAATTAAAGAAAAACATATTTAATAAAAACTGAAAACAAAAATGTTTTTTTCTCTTTCTGTATTCAAGAAAAAGAAGTGAAAATGAAAAAAAAAATGAGAAGATGGATCTGCTAACAGATTGAAATATACTGGAATTACTTTGTTTTCCCATAGAAGCCAGACTATGAAGCGCTCTATAGTCCACAAACTAAGCAAGGGGTGAGACTTGTGTTCTTGAAGAGCGAGGTTTACCCAGCTGGGCGGGGATCAGTGCAATGGCTCCGTTCTCCACTAGATGCCGCTGCCAGTCTACTGGGGCGGAGTGTTGCCGTGTTCATAGTTGCATATGCACATGTGCAGGAGCAGTGAAAATGGCACCACCCAGCTACCCAGTCTGCAGCATGACAACTCTGTTCTCCTGATCAGCAATCGCACACCCGTCCTCTGTCTTCAGCTTTCAACCACTCCCCACTTTTTCACTGTCCGAGTCCAGGCCCGGGGAAGAACCTCTCTCCTGAGTCCTGTCTCAGATTCGGCTGTTTTCCCCGGCTCCTTTCTTCTGAAGTACTGCAGCTTTGACCCATTCCACCCTTCTGTGGGAGGATCTCACTGAGCAATGGCTGAATATCGGCTGCACCCTGGAACGCTTGTTGGACTCTGCTGCTGCTGGTGCCCTGAGACTGCGGCCAGGTGCCAGCCCGCCCCAGAAAAAGTTCATGAGACAATGTAGCAGCAGCTTTTCAGGGATTATGGAAAATCACAACACACATCCGGCACCAGGCTTCACCTTTAATGACCCTGTTCCAGCACCAGTGAATGTAGCTATTCTTTGGGGTCTGCTGGGACCAGGTGGCTTCAACAGTCTCTACCAAATGTCTTTCCAGGAGTGGAACCGCTTTTCTCTGTGTGGCCTGAGAACCTCCCGGACCCCACTCTGTTCTGGGGATTCACCCTTCCCACCAGAGCACCACCAGGTATGGAGCTGTGGAGTTGCAGCCTTTGCACTCCCCTTGTTTACAGTCTTAATGGAATTTAAACACTCTCCTTTCTCCCTTTTTAGTTTAGTCCCTGCGGCTGTTTCCAATTTTCCACTTTCTCTCCAGCTGCTTTTGGGGAGGGGTGCTTTTCCCATATTACCCCCGCCCCCGTCTCCATCCTCTTTCTGCCTGCAAAAGCACTCCCTTCCCGTGGCTTCCTGCTCCCGCAGTTCACCTTTCCATGCCACGTACCTGCTGAATTCTGTGGTTCAGGTTGTGTAGAACGTTGTGTTAATTTTCCAGTTTTCTAGGTGTGTAGGATGGTTTAGTGTTGGTCTGGCTGTGTTTCATGGACGCGAGACACACAAAATCTTCCATGCTGTTCTGCCATCTTGGCTTCTCCCCTAAAACAGTATTTTATTTCACATTACTTAGCATTGTTCATACGTTTCTCCATAACCAGGAATTTCTCTTTCTAGCCACACATAATCCCAGCAGAAAAATATGATTTAATTATCACGTTCAAGTTTCCTTCCATATGCTGTACAATTTCAAAAGCCAAGTTCTATAGGTAAATAATTTCATTTATAAATATTCACAGTACATTATTTTATTCAGACACAATGTTATGTATTAAATTACACACCAATCTTTGACTTCATTATCCCCTGACATTATTACCATTACTGATTCCATGTCACATATTGTTTTGCTGTGTAAAATAGGAATGTCCACTTCAACACCTTTAATTGAAGTAATTCTGTAAAGTCAAAATAAGTTTCTTCTTTTTAGTGATGTACATCAATCTGATTTTAACTTCCTTTAATTCCAGATACACAGTGTTGTGTCTTTTGGGGGGGGAAATAAAACCAAATTTCATTAATATCTGATAAGATTTCTAATTTCTTAATATTCAACATTTTTCATTAAAAAAACAAAAGTATTTAGGGGTGCCCGGTTGGCTCAGTCGGTTAAGTGTCTGACTCTTGATTTCAACTCAGGTTCAGGTCTCATGGTTTGTGAGATCAAGCCCCAAGTTGGGCTCTGTGCTGACACTTTGGAGCCTGCTTGAGATTTTCTCTTTCCCTCACTCTTTGCCTCTCCCCCACTTGTGCTCACTCTCTTGCTCTCTCTCTCAAAAATAAAAAAAAAATAAGCTTAAAAATAAAATAAAAAATATTTTAAAAATAAAAATAGTCAAAATGGAAAGAAAAATACCTTCTGAGGGAAAAATCTAGAGTATCTCTAAATTAATGGAAAGTGAGTATTTCCAGATACCTTAAGATTAATAATAATAGTAATTATTTTTAATGTAATGACATAAATAATAGTAAAGAAAAAAAATTAAACACAGCTTTAAAAATTTGAGAGGAAAATTATTTTGAAACCAGAATTGTATTCCCAGGTAAATCATATCCACTATGTGGGTAAAATAAAGACATCTTCAATTATAGAAACACTTAGAAATTTGTCTCCCAGAACCTTTACTAAATAAAAACATCAGAGCAGCAGCAGCAGAAGAAGCAAAGTATGTATTTCTTAATTGGTGCTTCACAGATGATGCAGTTAAGAAATTTTAGGGGCGCCTGGGTGGCTCAGTTGGTTAAGCGTCCGACTTCGGCTCAGGTCATGATCTCACGGCCCGTGAGTTCATGCCCAGCGTCAGGCTCTGTGCTGACCACTCAGAGCCTGGAGCCTGTTTCAGATTCTGTGTCTCCCTCTCTTTCTGACCCTCCCCCCGTTCATGCTCTGTCTCTCTCTGTCTCAAAAATAAATAAACGTTAAAAAAATTAAAAAAAGAAATTATTTTAAATGTCCCATGTTTAAATGTTCCATGTCTCTACAGTTTTCTTCTTTGTTTTTACTAAAATTCTGGTAACTGTTATTTTATTTTAAAATTAATATAGAATAACATAATATTTATATATGTTAGGAAAAAAAATGTGGAAAATAGGGGACTGAATAATGTTATCACACAGATACATGAATGAAACAAAATGGTAATGTATCATTTTACATACAAAATTATGTATATGTTTTCACAAGCTATTACATTTTTAGAAATCTATAAGGAAACAGATATACCTCATTTTTAACATATCTATCACAATATATATAAACGTGTATACATAAAGATATATATATATATATATATATATATATATATATATACTTTTTTGTGAGAACATTTAAGGTCTACTCTCTTAGTTAATTCCAATTATACATAATACAATTTTATCAACTATAGTCATCATATTTTACATTAGATTCTCAGACCTTATTTATCTTTTTTTTAAGAGAGAGAGAAAACAAGAGTGCTAGCAAAGGAGGGGCAGAGGAAAATGGAGAGAGGGAATCCCAAGTAGGTTGGACATCAAGCGTGGAGTTTGAAGCAGGTCTTGATCTTACAACCTTGACCTAAGCTGAAATCAAGAGTAGGATGCCTAACCAACTGAGCCACTCAGGCACCCTTCAGGCCTTATTTATCTTATAACTGAGAGTTTGTACTCTTTACCAACCTGTCCCTGTCTCCTGCAGCCCCAGATCCTGGCAATCAGCTTTCTACTCTTTACTCTCTGTTTCTGTGAGTTTGATGATGATGACCTCCTTCCTCTTCCTCCTCCTCCTCCTCCTTTTTCTTCTTTTTCTAATCTTTTCTTTCTTTCTTTTGTTCTATCTTCTTTCTTTCTTTCTTTCTTTCTTTCTTTCTTTCTTTCTTCTTCTCCTCTTCCTCCTCTTCTGCTTCTTCCTCCTCCTCCCCCATCTTCTTCTTCTTTCAGATTGCACATACAGGTGACACCATGAAGTATGCAATATTGATCTTTCTCTCTTTGGGTTATTTCACTTGGCATAATGCCCTCAAGATCCATTTATATTGTTGCAAATGCCAGAGTTTCCATGTTCTCAAGGTTGGATAATTCTACATATCATATGACACACATTTTCTTCATACATTCATTTATCCATTGACAGAGGGTTTGTATCCACATCTTGACTATTGTCATTAATGCTTCAGTGAACGTGGGAGAACAGATATATCATTATTCTATTTTATTTTTTCTTAAGTTTTATTTAAAGTCCAGTTAGTTAACCTACAGTATAAGTTTCAAGTGAAACTTATAGTGATTAGAAACTGCCATACAACACCTGGTGCTTATCACAACAAAGGCCCTCCTTAATCCCCATCACCTATTTTACCCATCCCTCCCCCTCCCCCTCTAGTAACCACCAATTTGTTCTCTATAGTTAAAAGTCTGTTTCTTGGTTTGCATCTCTTTCTCTTTTTGTTTTCTCTTTGTTGTTTTGTTTTGTTTCTTAAATTCCACATATGAGTGAAATCACATGGTATTTGTCTTTTTCTGAGTAACTTACTTCACTTAGCATAATACTTTCCAGCTCTATCCATGTCATTGCAAATGACAAGATTTCATTCTTTTTATGGGTAATATTCCATCATATATTTTATGTATGCAAAATATACATATAATTCAAGTATATATACTTAAAGTAGGATACTGGATGATATGGTGTTCTTTTAATTTTTCTGAGGAAGATCTGTATTGTTTTCCATAGAAGTTGTACCAATTTACATTCCCACCAATGGTGCATGAGGGTTCCCTTCTCTCTATACCTATGCCAACACTTTTACCTTTTTTTTTCATGATAACTATTGTAATGGGTGTTATCTCATTAAGGTTTTGATTTGTGTTGATAATTAGTGATTACTTTTTAAGTACCTGATTGCCATTTGTATGTCATCTGTGCAAATATGTCTATTCAATTCTTCAGCCCAATTTTAAATCAGATTGTATTTTTTGTTTTTGTTTGCTGTTGAGTTGTATGAGTTCTTTATATGTTTTGGATATTAACCCCTTATCTGATATTTGATTTGCAAATATTTTCTTCTATGTGTTAGATTGCCTTTTCATTTTGTTCATGGTTCCCCTTGTTGTTCAGAAGTTTTGAGTTTGATGTTGCATCACTTTGTTTTTGATTTCACTGCGATTGTTTGCAGTGTGACATCCAAAAAAATCATTGTTAAGAATGATGTGAAATATCTTTCCACCTCTGTTTTCTTCTAGGTGTTTTACAGTTTCAGGTCTTAAATTTAAGTGTTTAATCTATTTTGAGTTGATTTTGGTTATTGGGTAAGATAGGGGTCCAGTTTCATTCTTTTTCATGGGCTGTTTGGTTCTGTCAATACTGTTTATTGAAGAGATTATACCTTCCCTATTGTTTATTCTTCATTCTTTTATAATAAATTAATTGACCATATATAGATGGGATTATTTCTGGGCTCTTGATTTTGTTTCATTGAAGTATATATCTGTTTTTATGCCAAACATCATAGTGTTTGTTTACTATGGCTTTGTATTATAATTTGAAATCAGGACATGTGATGACTTTAGCTTTGTTTCTCTCAAGATTGTTCTGGTTATTTGGGGTCTTTTGTGGTTCCAGACAAATTTCAGGATTGTTTTTCTATTTCTGTGAAAAACTCATTTGGAGTTAGTTAGAGATTGCATTGAATCTGTAAATTGCTTCGATTAATATGGATATTTTAACAGTGTTAATTCTATCAATCCATGATCATGGAATATCTTTCCATGTGTCTTTATTTGTGTCTTCTCCAATTGATTTTATAAATGTATTATAGAGTTCTGTATATAGATCTTTCAGTTCATGGGCTATTTCTAAATATTTTACTTCTTTAATTTCTTTTTTTTTAATGTTTGCTTGTTTGTTTATTTTTTAATGTAATTTATTGTCATGTTAGCTAACATGCAGTGTATAGAGTGTGCTCTTGGCTTCAGGAGGAGATTCCTGTGATTCATCACTTACATACAATGCCCAGTGTTGATCCCAGTAAGTGCCCTCCTCAATGCCCATCATCTATTTTCTCCACCACCCTCCCCCATTAACCCTCAGTTTATTCTCTGTATTTAAGAGTCTCTTATGGTTTGCATCCGTCTCTGTTTGTTACTATTTTTTTCTTTTCATTCCCCCTCATGATCTTCTGTTAAGTTTCTCAACTTCCACATATGAGTGAAAACATGTCTTTCTTTCTCTGATTGACTTTTATCACTTAGCATAACACCCTCCAGCTCTACCCATGTTGTTTCAAATAGCAAGATTTCATTCTATGTTTATAGAAGCACTATCAACAATAGTCAAATTATGGAAAGAACCCAAATGTCCATCAACTGATGAAAGGATAAAGAAGATGTGGTATATATATTTAGTGGAATACTACTCAGCAATCTAAATATTTTATTTTTGATGAAATTTTATTTGAAGTTGCTTTCTTAATATCTACTTCTCAGAGTTCCTTGTTAGTGTACAAAAGTACAACTGATTTTTTATATTGATTTTTGTATCTTACAACTTTAATGAATTTGTTTGTTCTAGCATTTTTTTTTTGGTGGCGTCTTCAGAAATTTTTCTATACAATACATATCATTTACTAAGAAATTTTACTTCTCCCTTTCCAATTTGGAGGACTTTTATTTCTTTTCTTTTCTTCTCTTTTCTTTTCTTTTTATTTATTATTTATTTATTTTTTTATCCTGATCACTCTGGCTAGGACTTCCAATACTAAGTTGAACAAAAGCAGCAAAGGTGGATATCCTTGTCTTGTTCCTGATCTTAGAGAAAAAAGGTTTCTGCCTTTGAATATAATGTTAATTATGGGCATATTGTATATGGCCTTTATTATCTTGAGATATGTTCCCTCTTTATCCAGTTAATTGTGAATTTTTATCATTAAAGGATGTGTGTTTTGCCAAATGCTTTTTCTGTATCTATTGATATAATCATATAATTCTTATCTTTCATTTTGTTGATGTAGTGTATCACATAGATTGATTTGCGGATGTTGAAACAACTCTGAATCCCTGGAATAAATTCTACTTGATCATGATGCATGATCCTTTTAATGTAATATTGAATTCAGTTTGCTATTATTTTGTTAAGAATTTTTGCAATGATGCTTATGATGGATATTGACCTGTAATATTCCTTCTTTGTAGTATCTTCATCTGGTTTTGATATCAGGGTAATGCTGGCCTTGTAAAACGAGTTTGGAAGTGTTTATTTTTTCAGAAGAGTTTGAAAAGGTTTGGCCTTCATTATTTTTTAGTGATTGATAGACTTTCTGATTCTGGGCTTTCCTGTGGTAAGAGGATTTGATTGCTTATTCAATCCCTTTACTCAAACTTTAGCCCATTTATAGTTTGAAATTTCAACTGAAAATTCACTGACTATTTTACATAAATTAGGCTTCATGTTCCTTAAATTTTATGATATTTGCAAACGTTCTATTCTTACTGTGCTCCAACTGACAAAAAGCCATGTGAAGTTTAATCATGAGTAAAACATCAGATAAACTTCAGTAAAGAGACATTCTGCCAAGTACTTGACCAGTATTCCTCAAAACTCAAGGCCATCGAAAACAAGGGAAGTCTGAGAAACTATGGCAATCAAGAAGAGCCTAAGGAGATGTGACAACTAAAAGTAATGTGGGATCCTGCATAGGATCTTCAAACAGAAAAAGGATATTAGTACAAGGACACCTGTGTGGTTGATAGGTAAAGCATCCAAGTCTTGATCTCAGCTCAGGTCATGATCTCATGTTTTGTAGGATTGAGCCCTGTATCGGGCTCTGCACTGACAGCATGGAGACTGGTTGGGGTTCTGTTTCTTCCTCTCTCTCTTCCCCTTCCCTCCCCCTGCTCTTTTTTTCTCACTCTCTAAATAAATAAATAAACTAAAAGAAAAAAGGATACCAGCACAAAGTAGGGAAATCTGAATAAAATATGAACGTTACTTAATAATAATAGGTGAATATTGGTTTATTGGTTGTTACAATTTTTTATATTAATATAATATATTAACAGTAGGATAAAATAGTTGTGGGTCATTAGGAACCCTCTGCATCACCTTTGCTACTTACATAATCTATATGAGGTTTTGTTTTATTCTCTGGAAATCTAAAATTTTTCTAAATAAAATATTTATTTACAAAAGAAAATAATAGGGAAGTCTGAAACTGCTTTTAGTGCACTTTGTGAGCATGTCCCTATTTCTATGCCGCCAGAATTCTCTCAAAACCTCCTGAAGCCTCCAAGCCTGAGGGGTGCGTGGTGGGGCTACTCTATAGAACGCAGCGCTGTGACTTTTGCTCCAACACTATGCATTCTTTTGTAACATAGGTTCAAAAGCAGCTTTGCTTCTGCCCCAAATCCTGAAAAAAGACATTTACAACTGTTTTTGTTTTTTCAGGTTTTGGTCCTTGCAGGATAGAGAAGGATGCAAAGTGAATCAAAAGGGGGCAAGGAAAGAGTCTTCAACACACCTAAAGTATGTATTCTGAAAGCACTTTGTCTTTCTGTACTGTATTTATGATCACAGATTTAAAATGAACCAAGTTTTATATGATATCAAAAAATCCAATATTAAGTATTAAGAAATGAAATAATAGCAATCATCTCTAGCATCTTAATGTGTTAATATGTACTTTTGATTTACATTTAAATCCATGGCATTTGTCGCGTGTTTGCATTAATAAAATTACAGACTTTTCATTAAATGGTTTGTCTTTTGAAAAATTGTGCAGTAATGTTGGGCAGAAGATTTGGTTCTGAAAATGATTTAGAAATTCATAAAACTCCATGAATCAAATAACAGCATCAAATGAATTTACCAATTTTTATCTTTTATTTTTTGCTACCTACTTTTAAATGCCACATTTTGCTTAGCAAAAGCAATAATACTTTTTAAATGGTGAAAAAGCTCAAATATTTTAGTATAAATTCACCTATTTTTATATTTTCAACTATCAATCAATTTTATTTAATCTGAAACATAGGTGCTTTTCTCTATGTAAAAAGAAGCATTCTGACATATAAATATTCTTTTTAAATTTGTTTCATATTTTAAAAATACAACAGAACTTCAAATAGAAAATAAATGGCCAATTATTTAATGCAATGAAAATTACTTTGAGATTGCTATGCACATTTCTTCCTGTAGTGTTAGATAATCATCATTATGTGTACATATACACATACACACATATACACATCCAGACGTGTAACACCTTGACAGGGTCACAGAGTACCTAGATATTTGGTCAAACATTATCATTATCTAGCTGTTTCTTTGAGATTGTTTTCAGATGAGATTAACATTTAAATTGGTAGACAGAGTTAAAAAGATCTTTCTCCCTACTGTGGGTGGAACCTATCCAATTATTTGAAGCCCTGAACAGAACAAAATAAGACCCTACCCAAATAAGAAAGAAATCTTCTTTCATTACTTCCTTTAAGCTGTGACAGCGGCTTTTCCCTGACTTTCAACTGAAACTGAAATTTTAGCTCTTCCTGAATCTTGAGCCTGCCAGATATCAGACTGGAACTATACCATTGGCTTTTTAGTTGGCCAGTTAACTCTGTAGATCTTGGGATGTGTCAGCCTGAAATAAAGTGTGAACCAGTTATTAATTATTATTATTATTATTATTTATTATTATTATTATTATTATCTCTCATCTATAGAGAGAAACAGAAAGAGAAAGAGAAATCAGAACCAATAGGCTGTACAAATACAGGTTTACTTACTCTGGAGAACCCTAAACAATAAGCACTGCATTTTATAATATGACTAGCCAGTAACTTTATGACCTATAAGTAATTTTTTAGGGAGTCATAGGTATTTAACAACTTTTTAGCTCAGAAAAGAAGGTATGGAAATGTTATTAGATCTTTGATTTCAGGTAATCTACATGAAGTCTGGAAGTTTGAGATATCAGCTAAGGCTGATTGTACCAGGAGTGGAAAAAAATACTGTAACTAGAATTTGAAAAGTTTAGTATAAGAGTTTATATTTCAATTCTAAAAGCATGCTTTCAAGGTCAATTTACATCTAGAAAGTTCCGATCATAAGCTTCCCATCAATGGTTCCACACTGTGGAAAACTAAGTATCTATTTAACATCGATTTTGGCCAAACTTCGGAAGAAATAGAACAATAATTTATAAATAAAGTAAATTTTGGTCAACTGTCATATTTATTGCAGGAGAAAGTCTACATTGTGTCTAAAGTAGTACAGTATCCCATGGAATAAGTTGTGTTTTTATGCCTAAAAATACACATTAACAGCATTTTACAATTGCCAAGCCCAGGGAGAACCACAGCAGCAAATGAAGCATCCCAGAGGGGATTCCAACAGGACTTTGTATGGAATATTTAGCTGTTGGGACTGTAAAAGGCTGGGTAGGGGCACGGAGCAGGCTAGAGTTTTCACCTTCAAGAGAAGCACCAGACACCCAAGGGAACACTAACTATCTAGTTCGTGTTCTGAGGTGGCAAAAGAGTGAAAAATGAAAGTGAACTAGGTAGTGCAATGAAGTGGGGAGAGTTTGGCTTTTTTGGCAGGAATGGCCTTTCCTCAAACTTAAACATGGAGGTAGAAACAGTAGGTCGATTTCTCTAGCTTGTTGGGGCATTGTACTTACATGTTTTTTTATTACCTGAACTTTGTGTGACCCAGTCAGGTTTCTATACATAGAAATACCAAGAAGAATTTTTTTTTTCCTTTTTTGAGTCATGACATTATGAAGCTTTAAAAACTTCATTCTGAATGCTTGAACTGATCTCCTAATGAGCCTAACTATACATTTTTTAATTCATCATATTTATATGTAGGAAACTCAGGTGGATCTTCAGTGGATTGTAATATTGATTTCCATGATTATCCAAAGTTAGGAGATGGTGCATATTTCAAGTATATATATAAGGGAAGAGTTATGAGCCTGATGAAATGTTTCTTTCAAGGCTTAGTGGTCACCCAAGCATTCCCTGGTTCATTTTACTTCTTACTTGCTACTTGGCCTTGCCACTTGCCATCAATATATTACATCTGCTCTTAAATCAAGGCTCATAATTAGATGAGATGGAACTTAGTATATTCCATCTCTGGTTTTAGTAATTGAAACTTTATAAATTGATTTTTCCAGAAAGTTTTGCTAATATAATTTTTAGGTTGGTAATGGTATCTTTATCATATTGGCGTTATTTGAAATTCTGTGAGTATAAGAGATATCTTTTAAAAATTAAGCTCCCCCAAAAGAGTCATTTTGATTAGATTCTTAGGTAAAAAAAAAAGTTCCTTATAACACAGAAATAATAGTGCCAATATGCTTACTGTGCAATCTCATTTAATTTTCTCTCTTC
This sequence comes from Prionailurus bengalensis, assembly GCF_016509475.1. Classification (NCBI taxonomy): domain Eukaryota; kingdom Metazoa; phylum Chordata; class Mammalia; order Carnivora; family Felidae; genus Prionailurus; species Prionailurus bengalensis. The sequence goes on from NC_057344.1 coordinate 89,205,779, forward strand.
TACTCACCTCACTAATTCAAAAATTGTTCCTGTTCAGTTGTTTTCTGCCTGCTGACACATAAACCCTACCTAAATGTCCTCCAAAATATGGCTTCATGGTGCAGTTGGGGTAAGAAGCAGATAGTTATCATCAACAACACAACAATAACAACAAAAATATTTAGGGAATGCCATATCATTGTTTTTGTTTTCTTTAATTTAGCCCCTATCATCTTTTCATAAATAAAACACTATTTAATATTAAAACATGTAAGATAGAACCTCAGAATTTTTCAAATGAAAGAATCCATTTTAATTATATAATTTTATGTATCTTCCCTTTAATTCTCTTGATGAAATCCTAATCATTAAATGATTTTCAAGACTCTATTGGGAATCACTGACTTAAAGAAAAACATTGACATTCAGAATCTTGGCATTCTGACATTGACATTGAAAATGAAAATATACTTGTGTTATTCCTAGACGTTCTTGTCCACCCTAAAACTACTCTGCTAAATTTAGAGAGAAATGGCTCAGTGGACTTTCACGGAACCAACTTATGGCCAAACCTCATCTATGGCTTTAATTAATGTTACATGAATTCATATATACATAATGTAGTTTAAGATTGCCTTCAGTAGTTAAAGAATGGAAATACAGGGTTTCTAGGAAAATATTTTCACAATTGCTACATGTTAGAACAAGGATATACTTAAACATTCATTAATTTAAAAGTTTTAAAATTAGATTTTAAAAATGAAATTACATCTTCTATTGTCTTGAGATTTTGTGTGTGTGTGTCTGTGTGTAATTTTGTAGTTACAATATGTCACATGGTTGATGTTCACTAAATAATATCTCATACTCTCTTCTCTGAACCTGATGCTTTAAATAATTTATTAGCAAGATTCCATTGTCTGTAATTAAATTTAACTCATACAGCTTGTTCATTGCATATATTTCAGTTGACTACATTGTTCAAATTAGGTTAGTCTGAAAAATTACTGTTTCAAACAGTATTCCTTGAAAGGAAGCTGTCTCCACAAATATCTCACTGAGATATATATTCTCAATGACTGAAGGAGCTTCTTAAAGTTTAAGCAAATTAAGCTTGTAGTTTAGTACTATTTGTAAATTCAGTAATAATTTGTTTTTACCATGAGCTGAATTAAAAGACTTGCTTCCTTTTGAGGATCCTAGCTCTGTTTTTATGCTGGACAGTGGTACTAGTATTATAAGACAATGGCCATCAATGCACATGATTAATATATAATATTAATAATATATTACAATATAATATAATATAATTATATAATAATATAATTTCTTCTATGAATCAGATGACTCCTTACATAAAATAATGAGCAATAAAATAAATGAACAAATAAATGGAATAATCAAAATATTACCAACCTTGAAAAATATCAATTTAGGGAAATATATATTCTTTCTGCTACACAAATGTACCCTGAAATTTTTTATATTGGTATATAGGCTTGCTGTCTCAAATAATATAGTTAATAAGTTAATGCTCACTAGATGCTATGATATAGCATCTAATATAGATGCTGTCTAATATAGATGTCTAATATAGATGCTGTCTATTTGCTGTCTCAAAAAATATGGTTAATAAGCTAATGCTCATTAATGCCCCCCCCCGCCACGTTCCTCAAGCTTCCCGGAGTTTTGATTGCTGAAGGGTCAAAACTGAGCTCATCCCTAGAAACTTCATAATATTATACTCATGTCCTGGGAACAGCTAACTTCTAATGACTGATCAATTTGTAGAAAGCCCCCTCCCCTTTACCTCAAGTCTTGATATATTTGAAGAATTATCCCAATTTTAGATTTCTCTATGGGGTAAACTGAGACCTGTGTTGCAACCACATCTCAGTTCAACTCGCCTCTCTGCTCCATCTTACCTGTTTTACTCGCTTATAAAATTGGCAAACAATAGTGATAATATGTGGTAAATAACACATAGCTAATATAAGATAAACCTTGGTAGGACACATACACTGGAGTGTGAGAAATAAATCCTATGATGTTTCAAGGCTTGGAACAATGAATATTTTAGAGATCCAGGTGACTGTGGTGTTCTGGTACATTTCTTTAAACACAAAAACAAATTATGACTTTTAAAATCTCCTATTATAAAGAAATAAACACAATTCCTAGTAGACAGCTTTGGTTTTGGAGGCAAAATATTCCATACTTCAGAATACTATTCTTACCCATTCACTGAATAATATGAAAAACTTCCATCTTTTAGTAGGTCAACATAAGGAGTGACCCTGCAGCAAATTCAGACTGCAATGCAAGTGGTCTTATTGCCTAGACCCTCAAGACTAGTAGATACTGAAGAATTAGAAATATTCGTGATATAAAAGCATACACATACAACAGAGAATTATACACTATTCACAAAATGGAAGCTCATGCTGCTCAGCCATAAGAAAAATACTCACCGTAGGACATCAAACAAACATACAGCCATACCAGCCTTTATGAGCTGGCTTCATTGAGACCTACCAAATCATGTGGTATCATAGATCCTATTTCATGACTGAGTATATTTGGAATTAGGCAGGGGCAGGTTTAGGATCATAAGTAAATCATGTAAGTTGCTCAGACTTCCAGTCTATCTGCCAGTGTTGCACTGATAACCTGTCCTCAGCTCACCCTTATGGCTGCATGGGAGTCCATCATGGACAGCTAATGTTGAAGGTAAAAGGCCAAGGAAACTATCACAGTGTGTAGGCTGTTGGGTAAAAAATGAAAGTGGAGTAATTTTATAGTATAAAGGAAGCCTTTAGTAAGTCCCATGAACTCCAGAGTAGGAGAAATAAATACTCCAGTGTTTCAGCACCACATCAATGAAGTTTTTAGGCTTCAAGTGGTCTGGGATACTCTGGTATGTCCCCTCAAACATAAAAACATTACAGTGTATCACACTTCCCACCATAAAGAAAGCATCATGGCCTAATTCTGAAGAGGTAGCTCTTAGTGATAAGAAGAAATTCTCTGAATGTGTAGAGCTTTGAGGATTGTGCTTCATCATTCACATTGTGCAATAAGAAAAATATCCTTAGAAGAGAATATATATGAACTCATTGAGTAAAGAATGACTCAGCTTATTAGGGGCCTGGAAGTGGAAAGATTGGAAAATCAAGGACAGGGAAGCTTAGGGTAAAGTAGGTGAATAACTAGGCACAAAGAGTGAAGACCTTTCTGTCACATTATAATACTGTATTAATCAGTGCTCTCCAGGAAATAGAACCAATGAGATGTGTGTGTGACACACACACACACACACACACACACATATATATGAAACAATTTATTTTAAGGAATTGACTCACAGAATTACGGAGGCTGGCAAGTCTAAAATTCCAAAATTTGCAGTGTAGGCCAACAAGATGAAGACCAGTTTTTTGCCTCAGTTTGCAACATTTCTGAGGGGCCATAGAAGCGTTTCAGCTCTCCTTGATGTCAGCTGAAGTCTCTGTTGCAACTAAGTCATGGTTTAACTTCTTTTTCTGCTTAGTTACATTTTTATGCCCCTCCTTATAGATACTATCCCTAAAACCACTTCCAATACATCTTTATTTCATTGTCTATTTCCCATGTAACCTCACCAAAAAAAAATTTTGGTTTAGGGGTGCCTGGGTGGCTCAGTCCTTTAAGTGCTGAGTCTTGGTTTAGGCTCAGGTCATGATCTCAAGGCTGGTGAGTTTGAACCCCACATGGGGCTTCGTGCTGACAATGTAGAGCCTGCTTGGGATTCTCTCTCTCCCTCTGTCTCTGCCCTCCCTCGCTCACCCTCTCTGTCTCTCTCAAAATAAATAAGTAAATTTTTTTAATTAAAAAAATAGAAAAATTGGCTTAGAAAAACTAACAATAAAATATCAATAATTAAATACGTAAAAAAAATTTTTGGTTTAGTTGTGTCCATGGCTTACTAGTTATCTTTTACAGATAACTAGTAACTTCTAGTTACAGAAGTTACAGATAACTTCTTTCTCTGCCTATCCCCTACTTGCATGTTCTCTCTTTTTTCTCTCCCAGAATAAATTAATAAACATAAAAAAGAAAAATATATATTTCAAAACAGGGCAACTAGTAAAAAATTAAAACACACATAGTAAATCAATAGTGTAGATAAAACATAACTATATAAAATGTTCAATGAACCTAGAGAAGGCATAAATGGTGGGAAAAAAGACAACCTGAAAAAAAATGAAAGAAATAGAAAACAAGAACATAATAGATTTTAATCTAATTATATTAATAATCACATTAGGTATATTAAAAGACACCAAATAATAGCAAATTTTGGAAGATTGCATAAGAAAAGAAAGAACCAATTATATGCTATCTAAAAGAAACTCACTTTAAATACCTGGGCGTGGGGATGTTAAAAGGAAAATATTATGCTATCTATACACCAATCAAAAGAAAGCTAATTAGTTATACTAATATCTGATAGAATAGATCCAGAACAAGAAACGTTCCAGGAAATAAAAAGGGGCATTACACAATGATAAAGGTGTCCATTCTCCAAGAAGACCTCTAACAATTTTGTATGTGCATGCACCTAATGACAGAGCTATTAATTATATGAAGCAAAAACTGATGAAACTGAAAGGAGAATCAGAATTACATAACCAATTATATAAACAGTTATAGCTGGAGACTATAACATTCCTCTTCTATCTGTAATTGATAGAAGTAGCAGCCAATCAGTAAGGATTTAAAAAAACTGAACAACACCACTGAATGAAATTGACATTTACGGAACTTTTACCTAATGTCAACAGACTACTCATTCTTTTCAAATGAATATGGAACATTGACCAAGGCAGAGCATATTCTTAACTTAGCATAAGCCACACAAACAAAAATAACAGAAGTAATAAAAAGTGATTTTCTGATCATAACAGAATTAATTTTAAAATTAATAACAGGGTTATTTGGAGGCTCCTGGTGGCTCAGTCAGTTAAGCATCTGACTCTTTTTTTTTTTTTCAACGTTTATTTATTTTTGGGACAGAGAGAGACAGAGCATGAACGGGGGAGGGGCAGAGAGAGAGGGAGACACAGAATCGGAAACAGGCTCCAGGCTCTGAGCCATCAGCCCAGAGCCCGACACGGGGCTCGAACTCACGGACCATGAGATCGTGACTGCGCCACCCAGGCGCCCCAAGCATCTGACTCTTGATTTAAGCTCAGGTCATGATCTCACAGTTTGCGGGTTTGAGCCCCATGTTGGGCTCTGCATTGACAGTGCAGAGCCTGTTTGAGATTCTCTCTCTCCCTCTCTCTCTGCCCCTCACGGTGCTCTCCCTCTCTCTCTTTCCCTCAAAATAAATAAATAAACTTAAAAAAATAATGATTATTTGGAAATTTTCCAAATATTTGGAAATGAATCAATACACTTCTAAATATCCCATGGGTTAAAGAGCAAGTTTGAAAGGATACTAAAAAAAAATTTGAACTAACTGAAAATGAAATAGAACATATCAAATGTTTGTGTAATCCAGAGCTAAAATAATGTTCACAGTGGAATTTATAACATTAAACTCATTTTAAACAAAATGAACTACCTAAAATTCTATCTTAAAAATACACACATTAATAAAAAAAAGAGCAAATGAGACTCAAAGCAACCAGAAGGAATCATAAAGAATAAAGCAAAAATCAATGATACAGAAACCAAAGAAAATAGACAAACTCAATATAATGAAAAGTTGGCTCTTTGAAATGAATCATAAAACCAACTGAATTTCATAGATGAGAAAATGAAGACTCAAAAAGGTTAATTCATTTGTCCGAAGTTTTATAGAAAAGCAGAGAGAATACAAATCTCTTTCGAAATCTAAAAGCTCCTAATCACTACTATGAGAAGTCACATAGTTTGTGAAACAAGACTTGCAGATTCTTCTTTGAAATAAGATATTTGACAGTGTTTTTGTTTGATTCTTCCATGTGTAGATCAGACATGCCAAACCCATTTGATCAATCAAAGAATCACAACGATATATGCCTTTAAGAAATCAGAGATGCCAAATTAAAGGTTACTACCACAAAATTTAATTAATTAAGACAATCCATGATTAAGAGTTTAGTTACACAAGATTGAAGAACATTCTCAAAGGTTTGGGTGTCACACAACATTTACTGGATAGAAAAATACATGTAAGGACACTATTTTTATATTACTCAGAGTACTAAATGTTTCTTTTTTATCTGTGAGGAAATGGAAGACACTTGATCCTTCTAATTTTGCTGAGATTTCTTTCACGCACATTTAGAAGAGCTTGCTGTTTCAGACCCTTAACCACAAAGAGTAAAGAGCTCTCCACGTCTCTGTTTGCAATTTCTCAAAGTTCAAACTTTATGTCCTGAGTCATCATTAATTGTTTGCTTATATCTATGACTGCAGCCCAGCTTCACAAGATGCTAGATTTTTGTTTTGCCAAGTTGCACTTTACGAAATGATGATTACAATTGCATTTTATGCTTGTAAGAGACTCTCTTAAAAGTGCTGTCTGTTATATGCTGTGATAAAATTTGGGTGGTGGGTGTTAAAAGCCACAATGGCTTTTAGTGGAAAGGGCAGATTCGTCATGGAGTCTGGCCTCAAAATGATCTTTCTGTGCATATGTTCACGAACTTTATACTACTAGCTAAACATTTCCTGACTTGAGGCTCCCATTTTTATCTTCTGTCTCATGCCTCATATATAGGATAAGTTATAGTATTGTATAGGGTGGCTTCCACAGAAAGGAATAAGAAAAGTCAATAAAAACTAGCATTAAAAAGAGGACTTATTTGTTCACATACTGAGGAACACAGAAGTAGAATTAACTGCAGGTGGAATTTGAACTCATATTCTTAATGTCAACAGATCTCTGGGGCTTTTATTTTTAATCTTTTCTCTCCTATTTATCTTATCTAGGAAGGCTTAATTCACAGCTTAACGTAATGGTTTCCAATAACAATATGGCTACATTATTACAGCTTCAAATCAGGCAGAACAGCAACAACAACAACAACAAAGGAGTATATCTTTTAGCCTATGCCCATATATGCCTAATTTTTCACATTAATTAAACCAGTTTGAGACACAGGCTTATCCCAGAACCAGTGAGAGTGGTCAAGAGTTGAAATCATATTGTTTGCCTCTTTCTGCATTTCATTTTTGCCACCACACCCAGTGTCATCTAAATCACAAGAGATGAGAGTGGGGGACGATTTTTGTTCTTTCTCTTGTTTGCTTGCCTCAAGGAAATTTGAAGTTCCAAGGGAAGAGAATAGATGTTAAAGAGGCAGAATAATTATACAGTATAACTACATATATGAAAAAGATAGCTGAATAATTTGTGAGAATTGTTTTCTTCTTTCATCTCAAATCCAGCAGCACAACTGGCTACATGAAGCAACCCTCACGGTGGCACATTTCATAATGATATGCCACTTAGCACTGCTGTACTGATTAGCTTGGGAGGAAGTTATGATCAGAACAATTCTGGGAGCTACTCTACCTCGGTGTTTGCTGACAGGAATTCAGAGAAGCCTTGCTTGCCTGATGGGAAGACAAATGTCTTAAGAATTAAGTGGAACTTTATATTCATGTCTTAGAGATGAGTGTGGGTTGCTTGCTTAAAGAGGTTAAAATGGAAGAGCTGCCACTCAGTGATAACTGAAAGAGTGTTTGAACTTGGAATGTTCTGTGCTTCAACTGAGGAAACAGAGAAAGACTTGCCAAGAAAATGGCAAGAAAATGGGCTGCCCTTTGGGTATCTCAACCCAAATTCAACATTTCTATTAAAAAACCAAGGTCTTAAATCAATAACTCTTCCAATCCAGCAGAAATTGTATCTACAATTTCCTCACAGTTTTCTTCCAACACCCATATGGGCAATGCTGAATTTAATGTGACCTGTGGCATGGATACCTTTTCTATCCTTACTTATCTTCCTTAAACAATTATAATTGCTCCCTCAGGGAATCATTCATGATATTCTTCAACAATTCACCCATATAAATGATAGACTATTTTCAAACTCAAGTCTAACACAATAAAATGCATTATAATGTGTAGTCACAAAAGACTTTCTGAGGAAGGAAACAGGTTGTTTAATGGAAAACTATAAACCTAGATTTTCATCTTTACTATCTTTAGGAACTCAAATCTCTATGAAAGTTTCCTAAATGCACTTTTGGTCCTACTGTATTCTCATTTTTATAAGTTAACAAAACCCCATTTATTATTACAAACACCTCAAAGAAAGACTGCTGACTTTCTCCTTTTGGCATTTCAATGGCAGTTATTTATTTGGTCATTGTCAGTCTCTATACCCCACAATGGTTCCCTTCATCTTGTTGATGCAGCAGGTGAAATGTTATCACTGAAGTTTTTGATGGTTTGTTCTTTTAATATTCCATCTTTTCGACTGCAAATATAATTATTTTGGAAATAATTGAAAACTGAGTTCTCAAATCCATGCAACTCTCCCATGTCCATTTGTTATATCTTATTCCTTCTACCTAGTTAAAGTGGATAAGGCAATGCCCCAAGAGAAAAGTAAAATACTCAAAAGTATGAAATGGGTTTAATGTAAGGATAGAAATCCTTCTACATTTATAAACTTTACATCTCTACTTATGTTAGAAACTGAAAGATGTTTAGGTTTCGATACTGTCTGACTGTTGTTTGAGATTCTAATATAGTTTCTGCAAACCTGGTACAGCATTGAATATCTTGGAAACCAAAGAAAAATCCTTGATATTTGAAAGTAGCATGTTGTTGCAAGTTAGGGATGGGTGGTGTGGGGATTCTGATATGAGGATAGATTAAAAAGTTTTCCTTTACTCATGGTTCTGTGATTTAAAAAGCAAATAATGCCTTAGTGACTTGGGAGCACAGACAAGAAAGTGGAGATATGTGGCCTGCCAAAATGCGCAGAAGGTAACTTTAAATACACTATAAAACATTAAATAAAAATTGTCTACATTACATAAATATGCAACAGTCAGGTATCACAACCCCAAAACTAAAATCTAGAAAAAAATTATCAATTTTCTTATCAATTCCTATCAATAACCAATGTTCTTTTTCTCCAAGGTATTGGAAAACTCTCTCTATAAAATTAGTGGTGTTAATCTCTTCTATTTATTTATTTTTTTTCAACTTTATTTATTTATTTTGAGAGAGACAGGGACAGCGTGAGTAGGGGAAGGGCAAAGAAAGAGGGAGAGAAAGAGACAGAACTCGAAGCAGACTCGCACCATCAGTGCACAGATGGATGTGGGGCTTGAACTCATGAAACCACAAGATCATGACCTGAGCTGAAACTGAGAGCCAGATGCTTAATGGACTGAACCACCCAGGCGCCCCTCTTCTCTCTTTTCTGAAACTCACACAAAATCCAAGAAAACCCATAAAAATGGAAAGACTTCTAACAGTTTTTAAAGTCAATGCCAATGTCTTTAACGAACACAAGAAATGAAGTTCTGCTCTTGCACAAGAAAACACACACCACAACTTAAAGATTGGGAAGGCACTGTCATTATTATTTTGATTAAGATTTAGCATATATTTTGCTACTAATCCCATGATACTAATTTAGCATATATTTTGCTAGCTAATCCCATGAAAGCTAATTTAACATGGAAACTTCTTAAATGCAACATAATATCAGCCTTATTTAATTTTCATGTAATATTCAAATCTCAGAGTTTTACTAAATTACTTAAGCATATGTTTTTCCAAATAATTGAAAAATCTGCATCAGGGGTGCCTGGGTGGCTCAGTCCATTAAGCATTTGACTTCAGTTCAGGTCAGGATCTACCGTGAATTCAAGCCCCATGGTGGGCTTTGTGCTGACAGCTCAGAGCCTGGAGCCTGCTTCAGATTCTGTGTGTGTGTCTCTCTCTCTGCCCCTCCCCCCCTCTCAAAAATAAATAAACATTTAAAAAATTTAAATTTCTGCATCAGATGTTTATCTAGTATATATTAATCTGAAGGACACAAAAATGTTTAGCAAATTAACACTGGGATATTAGCCAATCAATATGTTTTATTGCTATGTAAGTTCAAATACCTATGATTATGCATCATTTGGTAATTATATAAATACATCCTCTTTTTAGTTGACCCAGATTTTCTTAAACAGGGGATTCTTTTAGTATGGAATTGCTACATTATTTTTGTTGTTAATATATACATATTTAATACCATAAACATCATTTCAAGGCTAAAGTCATCTCTCTTCATTGATAAGAGAATTACTTATTCCCACTACTTAAATATATGTATACATATGTGTATATATATATGTATATATATATACGTATATATATATACGTATACTACTATGTATATACGTATACTACTATGTATATACGTATACTACTTAAATATATGTATACATATGTGTATATATATGTATATACATATACGTATATATGTGTATATATATATGTATATACATATACGTATATATGTGTATATATATATGTATATACATATACGTATATATATGTGTATATATATACGTATATATGTATATATATATGTATATATGTGTATATATATATATATTAGCACTTTCTTTTAGTTTCCTCTTGAGGGAGTTTTTCTATATTAGACTTTGTTATTTGCTTGAAATTGTCACTTTGAAAAAAAGCTGTAATGTTCAAAATGTTCTCTATTAGAAGTAAATATCATTATTGCTTATTTCAAATCATAGAAAAATAACAATTTTCTAAATTGAACCCAATGATGGTTAACTAGTCCTCTCTTCTTTCCACAAAAAGCATATTTATTAAATCTCAAAGCATTCAAGACAAAAGAAAGTTGTGCCTGAGCATATCTTGGCAGCAAAGTATGCAATTTACTTAAATGTTAAGGATATTTTAGTATTGGGTCTCATCAGTGATTCCATGCTATCGTTAGAGATGCCTGCCTGCGGGGCTACTGTCACCATGGCCAACAAAAAAGAAAAATAGAAAATGTCATGCATTTCTACTATTCATCTGACTAATTCTTTTCTTATGTCTACTTTTGTTTCTTTTCCTGCATTTCCCCGTAATTATATATTTTTTGAATCCCTAGTCATCTGTCCTGTTGTCACTTTTGTTTCTGTATTTTTTTGCTCAAGAACCTGAGTGAAATCTCTGAAATATTCTCCCTCCAAATACATGATTGTCTTGTTTCAAATATTTATTATTTATTTCATTTATCTTTGTTTTTATTTTTTTGGGGGGGAGAGAGACAGAATGCAAGCAGGGGAGGGATACAGAGAGAGGGGTACACAGAATCCATAGCAGGCTCCAGGCTCTGTGCTGCCAGTACAGAGCCCAACGTGGGGCTCGAACTCACAAACCATGAGATCATGACCTGAGCTGAAGTCAGACCCTTAACTGACTGAGCCACCCAGGGGCCCCCAAATATTTGATTTTCAACTGTATACTCACTGCTTGCTCAAGGCTCATACTTCAGTTTTCTTTACATTATCATTTAAAATGTGCATTAGTACTTTATTAATGGTTTTAATTTCTTGACAATCCATCTCGATATTATTGGACCTTCAGGAATATTGCATTTTCTTCTGTTAAATGAAAAATGTAATAAATAATCTTTTACAGAAAAATGTTGTATAAGGCTAAGTTTTTTTCCTGTGAACATTTTAAAGTTTTTGAATTATATTACAAATTGACTGTGTGGAATTTCAGTCAAATTACAACTCACTTAACATAGATTAAAATTTATACAATTTCTATGCCTGGAAATTTGTTCAACAAAGCAAAAGTGATATAGTTTCAATTTGTATTTTTAAAAAATACTACTGTTTTGAATAGTTTCCCTTACATTTTATATGCACAGGACAGCCAAAAACGTCTGCCATTTTTAGGACAGAGAATAAAAGCAGGGTCAGGTCATAATTACTCCTTTGCATATTCCTCAAGTTATGAATTATACTTAAACCAATGCTAATTACGAGTTAATTTCTTCTTCGACCTCTTAACTTACTAAAATACTTTATTTATATTAATGTGATATTGTGTTCTGCCAAAATGTTAATTGTTGTAATGTTCTGATTTTGCTTGGCAATTTCATATTTCCTATTTCCAATTATTTGAATTGGTAACATAATATATTGTTTGTTCTATATTCTTTTTTAAATTTTTTAATGTTTATTTTTGAGACAGACAGAGAGAGAGAGAGAGAGAGAGAGAGAGAGTGTGTGTGTGTGTGTGTGTGTGTGAGTGAGTGAGTGCGGGAGGGGCAGAGAGAGAGGGAGATACAGAATCAGAAGCAGACTCCAGGCTCTGAGCTGTCAGCACAGAGCCTGATGCGGGGCTCGAACTTACGAACCATGAGATCATGACCTGAGCCAAAGTCAGATGCTCAACCGACTGAGCCACCCAGGCACCACTGTTTTATATTCCTAAAGAGAACAAAACCTAAAAGATGTACAGTTGATCATCTCAATATCCATTTCTTCATTACTAAGACACAGTTCATCATAGACTCTGCCGTGTAAAGCATAGAAAACTTAGCAGCAGATCCAGGACCCTGTCCCACCCTGCCAAATCCAAGCAGACATGACAAGATTCCAACCTCCACTCCAGGACTCAGCTTCAGCTTTGTGCTCTGGGGATCAGGCTTCCTTGATGGTGACCTGAGGGCTACTGTAAAGCCTGTCCTGAGTTGCAGTGATCCTTCACTTGTAGTGACTTGTGCATTCTCACAGAGCTATAGTAGACTCAGTACTGGACTACCTAGAGGTTTCTTCCCTCTCTTTCCTAATTCACTTTCCCTCCTTCTATATCTCTTGCTACTTTGAGTTCATATTCCCAATTGGTTTTAAGGTTTACAGAGTCTATTTTTAAAGGTCCTTGTGCTACAGTACTTGGTCACATCATAATTACTCCTTTGCATATTCCTCAATTCTTTTTCTTAAGATCATCACCCTAAATTGACAAAATTGTAACCCCAGTTAGATCCAATTCTATGTATTCTAAATCTGCACTTGTGCCATTGAATATGGTGAATAAATGTAGTAAACAAACTTAATTTTTAATTGAAAATTTAAATTTAATTGCAAATATATGCCCGTGAACCTCATTAGGAGTCACAAACCTTATCTTTGGATCTGTTACCACCAGTTAGTAGGATGGCCCTGTCTAAATTTCATCCCCCCACATATATACCAAATCCTACCCTATTAATTTACTTACTTATAGACATTGCTTCAGCAAACCTCTCTTTATTTCCTACATTATCATTGTTTTTTCATGTCTCTTCTGATGTTTTACATCAGCATGCAAACTTAATACTTTTAGGTCTTACCTTAAAGCAATAGACATAAAAAATACTTATCTGACCCTGTTTACTCTCTAGATATGATCTTGTTTTCTTCTCTTTCAATGGGAAAGTCTCAAAATAACTATCTCGAGTTCCTCGTCTTCCATACTTTCTTTTATACATTCCAATCAGGGTGTATCCTTCACCATTTAACTGAAACTGGTCTTGACTAGATCAGGGATGACTTGAAATTGCTAACTCTAGTAAGTAAGCAGTTATATATCATCATCTTTCTTGATTTAAGAACAGCAGTGGCTTCTTTGTTCTTGATATGGTGGGTTTTTTTGTTTTGTTTTGTTTTTCTTTTTGTTTTTTAACTTGGTTTACAGAACATCAAACTCGTTTTCATTCTAGCTCACTGACTGCTCCTCCTTAGTCTTTTTTGTTTCTTCCTTTACTCTATCCTTGCAAAGTCTAAGTTAATATCATAAATCCCCAAAACCCAGTCATTAATTCTTTTTTCTCTTTGAACTATACTCATTCATTTCCTTGATTTTTTTAATCTAGTCAATTGTTGCAATAAATTCTGTTTGGTGATGAAACTGCAATTTATAACCCCTCACGTTCCCTATTTGTTGATGTAACTTTCTCAACCATGTCCTGTTGGTCATCTGATAGATAACTCTACTCACTGTGTCCAAAATTGAACTCTTGTTCTTTACCTTGAAACCAGCTTCATCCATATCTATTGATGATAAGTCCATCAGTTCAGTTGTTTAATTAAAAAACCTTGGAGTCTTTCTTTTCTCTCCTTTTTTTATACCCCATATGAAGTGAGGCAAATTCTTGTTGATTCTTGTTATTCACAGTAATATGTTCTATAAATTTGCCCAAAACATCAGATTATCAAATACTGAACCATTGCTTCTAGAGGAAGTACAGAGTTAAGTTTCTGTAAGGCTCTGGTCCCAATATTTTGGTCCACTGATCAATAAATAATCTTGTTTTATGTGCATTTTTGTTTAAAGGTATCTTTAGTATATGTTGTTGATTTATTAACATTGAACTCAGACTAACAGCACACACACACACACACACACACACACACACACACACACAATCATACCTGAACAAAGATAAGCTAACACTCCTCAAGGTAGATCACAGCCTTCTCGCACTTAGGAACATTACACAGCACTTCAGTACTATGTGTGGGAGCCATTTTAACAGCAAGACCAGTAACAGAAGGCACAAGAATGTGCAAACCATAGCACTAAACAGACCATGGAAAGGTTTGTTTATAGTATGATAGTTAAAGCAAGAAAGTAGAGTGTCATTCTGTTTGACCTTAGCAGGAAACCTGCTCATTTGGCAACTCAAAATTTTCATGGCTCTGGCCATGTCCACAAATGATCTCAAAAGCACTTCCAGCATTGATTTGAAGGTTGAAAACAAATTTTAGTGAGTAGGCATATTTGTAAATATGTGATCTGTGAATTATGAAGATAGACTATATTTTGAAATGGCACTTCCTCAAAGTAACTAGAATTTGAGTATTTATTGCCAGTCCAAATTATAATCATCCCCCTGTATTATTCAAATAGCATCCTTTGCTGTTCTCCCTGCTTCTATCCTTGTTTCTATGTTGTCTACTGTCATCACAGCCCTATTTGTAAAGTAACCCAAAGAAAGAAAGAAAGAAAGAAAGAAAGAAAGAAAGAAAGAGAAAGAAAGAGAAAGAGGGGAAGGAGAGAGGGAGGGAGAGAGGGAAGGAAAGATGGAAGGAAGGAAGGAACAAATGAAGGAATGAGGGAAATAAGGAATGAAGGAAGGAAAAGATCATTATAGTAGAGGATCTTAGATTATGAGTGACTTCAATTTCAGAGATGCTAAAAGTTGGGGAAAATGTGTTTCTTAAGAACTGATGAAATGCAGTATATTCTACTTATTTATATGCTTAAATACAACAAAATCTAAAGAATATACAGTAGATAATATGAATCTGCAATGCATTTTTCATCAAGGTACCATTGTAATTCCTTTTGATCATTGTGACTAAAGAAAGCATGGCACTTCCCCCGTGGCATTGCCATATGATGTCCACATCTTGTTTTAATGCTCTGTGTACCAGCTGTCTGCTTTTTCTTATGTTCTTACCAGAGTGTAGAATTTAGGTATTTATCAATTGCCTCCAGAAAAACAACTGTTTTTTTTTCATCCATATGCTTTGAAATGCTGCTGTCTGTGCCTATGTCTGACTCTAGTTTTTATCTATCTGATGTAAGGATTCTGTGTCTTTTTTTTCCCTTTACAGAAAGAATTCTATACAGAAAAAATTCTCTTTACAGAAAGAATTGTTGGTATCTATAAAAGGTTTTTTAAAACTCTTTTTTTGAGGAAAAGTACTTGCTGCTTAATTAGGATACAGTAGTGTATATCACCAAAATAAAATTCTGTTTAATACCTTTTGTAACAGTAGGTTCTGGATTACATGCTGTCAAAAACTTGTTGGCCAAATATTGTATGTATTGTACCTTTACACTTCACTGCTAAGACTACCTGAGTTATGACAAAACTCATGTATATAATTTACATGTAATCATTTAATGAAACCAGATTTCATTTTTAGTGCCAGTTTATGTCAAGTCAAATATTACTTTCAATTTCATCCCCTAATCTCTATGAGGTTTGAGCTATGATTAACTCCAAATTGATACTTTTAATGAAGGCAAATTAGTCTTTAGAGGTTGACATGTATAGCCTCAAAAATGGGTTTCTACTGAATGCAAAAGGCAGAGGACAAATCGTGGTAATGATAAATCAATCCATAGAAATACAATTCCAAGTCTATTAAAATCGACAGTAACCTATTTAAATTTAAAGAGAGGTTAATAGACTTCTGGTCTAGAGATTATCTCTTTCAGAAAAAAATGCAATTTTATGGTGATTTTATGGCAGAAGTTGAATCTAACCTGACTGAATGTATTTTCTCTCTTTCTTTTGTTTTCTCCTTCCCTTTTTGCCCTCCTTTCTTTCTTCATTTCTTCCTTCCTTCTCTCTTATTTTTTGTTTGTTGTTTTTTTATACATAGTGATTAAACACACACACTCTAGAAACAGAGAGCTTTGGTTACATTCTGCTATAAATACTTCCTATTTGATCTTGGACTAATTGTTAATTTTTCTGTACCTCAGTTTCCTAATATTCTGTTTAATAGTGACAATAATTTCTTCAAGAGTTTGTTAGGGGCACCTGTGTGGCTCAGTCAGTTAAGTGTCTGACTTCAACTCAGGTCATGATCTTGCGGTTGGTGACTTTGAGTCCTGCGTTGGGCTCTGTGCTGACAGCTTGGAGCCTGGAACCTGTTTCAGATTCTGTCTCCCTCTCTTTCTCTGTCCTGCCTCTGCTCGTGCTCTGTCTCTCTCTCTCTCTTTCAAAAATAAATAAATATTTAAAAACTTAAAAGAGAATTTCCAGCATTAATGCAAGTAAAGAGCACAGCACAATTCTTGGTACATAACAACTTTCCAGTTAATGGTAATTAAAACATTTATCACAATTAGATGGTATGTGGATATTTGCATACATTTTCTCAGTTGCATGTTGACTATTTTAAATGCTGTAGTAATTGCTATATATTAAACATCTCATATTGCTTCAATTTACTCAATGCCTTTTGTTTAAATTAAAAATATATATATTTAACTCAAATCTCCTCTAAAACTTATACTGAAAAAATGAAATAGGCAAAAGTAATATAGTTTTCAGGTTTATTGACTCATTATATATTAAAATAATAAAAAGTGTTAAATACTTCCTTTTTTAAAACATAATTTATTGTCAAGTTAGCTAACGTATGGTGTATACAGTGTGCTCTTGGCTTCTGGAGTAGATTCCTATGATTCATCGCTTACATACAACACCCAGTGCTCATCCCAACAAGTGCCCTCCTCAATGCCCATCACCCATTTTCCCCTCTCCCCTGCACCCCCACATCAACCTTCAATTTGTTCTCTATATTTAAGTGTCGTTTACAGTTTATTTCCCTCTCTGTTTGAAACTATCTTTTCCCCCTTCCCTTCCCCCCATGGCCTTCTATTTAGTTTTTTGAATTCCACATACGAGTGAGAACATATGATATCTGTCTTTTCTCTGAACGACTTATTTTAGTTAGCATGATACCCTCCAGTTCCATCCACATTGTTGCAAATGGCAAGATTTCATTCTTTTCCATTGCCAAGTAGTATTCCATTATATATATAAACCACATCTTCTTTATCCATTCATCAATTGATGGACATTTAGTCTCTTTCCATAATTTGGCTATTGTTGAAAGTGGTGTTATAAACATTGGGGTACATATGCCCCTATGAATCAGCACTCCTGTATCCTTTGGATAAATTCCTAGTAGTGCTATTGCTGGGTCATAGGGTAATTCCATTTTTAATTTCTTTAGAAACCTCCAGAGTGTTCTCTGGAGTTGCTGCACCAGTTTGCTTTCCCACCAACAGTGCAAGAGGATTCCTGTGTCTCCACATCCTCGCCAACATCTCTTGCTTCCTGAGTTGCTACTTTTAGCCACTCTGACTGGTGTGAGGTGGTATCTCAGAGGGGCTTTGATTTGTATTTCCTTGATGATGAGCGACGTTGAGCATCTTTTCATGTGTCTGTTGGCCATCTGGATGCATTCTTTGGAAAAGTGTCTATTCATGTCTTCTGCCCATTTCTTCACAGGATTATTTGTTTTTTGGGTGTTGAGTTTGGTAAGTTCTTTATAGATTTTGGATACTAACCCTTTATTCCATATGTCATTAGCAAATATCTGCTCCCATTCTGCCTGTTGCCTTTTAGTTTTGTTGATTGTTTCCTTTGCAGTGTAGAAGGTTTTTATCTTGATTGATAAGTTCCCAATAGTTCAGTTTTGCTTCTATTTCCCTTGCCTTCAGAGACGTGTCCAGTAAGAAGATGCCGTGACTGAGGTCAGAGAGGTTGTTCCCCATTTTCTCCTCCAGGGTTTTGATGGTTTTGTGTCTCACATTGAGATCTTTCATCCATTGAGTTTATTTTTATGTATTATCTAAGAAAGTAATCCAGGTTCATTCTTCTGCATGTTGCTGTCCAGTTCCAACAACCATTTGCTAGAGACTGTCTTTTTTCCATTGGATACTCTTTCCTGCTTTGTCAAAGATTAGTTGGTCATGCATTTGTGGGTCCAGTTCTGGGTTCTCTAGTCTATTCCATTGGTCTATGTGTCATTTTTTATTTTTATTTTTTAATATTTATTTTTGGGAGAGAAAGAGAGACAGAGCATGAGCAGAGGAGGGCAGAGAGAGAGAGAGAGGGAGACATAGAATCTGAAGCAGACTTCAGGCTCTGAGCTGTCAGTGCAGAGTCCAACACAGGGCTCAAACCCACAAACCATAAGGCTATGACCTGAGCTGAAGTCGAATCCTTAATGGACTGAGCCACCCAGGCTCCACTCTGTGTCTATTTTTATTCTTATTCCATACTATCTTAATGATTACAGCTTTGTAGTAGAGGCTGAAGTCCAGGATTGTGATACCTCCCTCTTTGGTTTGCTTTTTCAACATTACTTTGGCTATCCAGGGTCTTTTGTGATTCCATACAAACTTTAGGATTGTTTGTTCTAGCTCTGAGAAGAATGGCAGTGCAATTTTTATTGGGATTGCATTGAATGTGAAGATTGCTTTGGGTACTATTGACATGTTAACAATATTTATTCTTCCAAATCATGAGCATGAAATATTTTTGCATTTCTTTGTGTCTTCTTCAATTTCTTTCATAAGTTTTCTATAGTGTTTGGCATACAGATCTTTTACATCTTTGGTTAGGTTTATTCCTGGGTTTTTTATGATTTTTAGTGCAGTTTTAAATGGGATCAATTTCTTGATTTCTCTTTCTATTGCTTCATTATTGGTGTATAGAAATGCAACCAATTTCTACACATTGATTTTGTATCCTGCAACTTTGCTGAATTCATATATCAGTGCTAGCAGCTTTTCAGTGGAGTCTCTCAGGTTTTCCATGTAGAGAATCATGTCATCTGAGAAAAGTGAAAGTTTGACTTATTTGTCAATTTTCATGCCTTTTATTTAATTTTGTTATTTGATTGCTGAGACTAGGTCTTCCACCACTGTGTTAAACAACAATGGTGACAATGGACATCCCTGCAATATTCCTGATCTCAGGGGGAAAGCTCTCATTTTTTCCCATTGAGGATGATATTAGCTGTGGGTTTTTTCATATATGGCTTCTATGATGTTAAGGTATGTTCCTTCTATCCTGACTTTTTGAGCGTTTACATTAAGAAAGGATGCTGTATTCTGTCAAATGCTCTTTCTGCCTCTATTAACAGGATCATATGGTTCTTATCCTTTATTCTATTAATGTGATGTATCACACTGATTGATTTGTGGATATTGAACCAGTCCTGCAGCCCAAGAATGAATCCCACTTGATCATGGAGAATAATTCTTTTAACATACTTTGAAATCGATCTGCTAGTATCTTGTTGAGAATTTTTGTAACTACTATTTTTTTTCTGGATTCTATATTATTTATTTCTACTCTAATTTTTATTATTCCTCTTCTGCTGCAGGCTTTGGAGTTTCTTTGCTGTTATGCCTCTTTCTCCTTTAGGTGTGAAGTTAGGTTTTGTATTTGGGATTTTTCTTGTTTCTTGCAATAGGCCTGGATTGCAATGCATTTTCCTCTTAGGACTGCCTTTGCTGCATCCAAAAGTGTTTGGACTGCCATGTTTTCATTTTCATTTGCTTTCACGTATTTTTAAATTTCTTCTTTAATTGCCTGGTTGACCCAATCATTCTGTAGTAGGATGTTCTTTAACCTTCATGCATTAGGAGTTTTTCAAAATGTTTTCTTGTGGTTGATTTCAAGTTTCACAGCATTGTGATCTGAAAATATGCACGGTATGCATATTTAATTTTTATTTTTATTGAGGACTGTATTGTGACGCAGGATGTGGTCTATCTTGGAAAATGTTCCATGTGCACTGGAGAAGAATGTATATTCTGCTGCTTTTGGATGAAAAGTTCTGAATATATCTGTCAAGTCCATCTGGTCCAGTGTATCATTCAAGGCATTGTTTCTTTATTGAGTTTCTGCCTATATTATCTGTCCATTGCTGCAGTGGAGTATTAAAATCCCCCGCAGTTACCATATTCTTATCAATAAAATTCCTTATGTTTATGATTGATTTATATATTTGGGTCTCATCAAGTTGGGGACATAAATATTTACAATTGTTAGCTCTTCTTGATGGATAGACCCCATAATTACGATATAATGCCCTTCTTCACCTTTTGTTACATACTTTAGTTTAAAATCTAGTTTGTCTGATGTAAGTGTGACTATTCCAGCTTTGTTTTGACATCCAGTAGCATGATAGATGATTCTCCATCCCCTCACTTTCAATCTGAAGATGTCTTCAGGTCTAAAATGAGTCTCTGGGGCGCCTGGGTGGCGCAGTCGGTTAAGCGTCCGACTTCAGCCAGGTCACGATCTCGCGGTCCGTGAGTTCGAGCCCCGTGTCAGGCCCTGGGCTGATGGCTCAGAACCTGGAGCCTGCTTCCGATTCTGTATCTCCCTCTCTCTCTGCCCCTTCCCCGTTCATGCTCTGTCTCTCTCTGTCTCAAAAATAAATAAACATTAAAAAAAATTTTTTTTAAATGAGTCTCTTGTAGAAAGCATATAGATGATTTTTTTAATCCATTCTGATATTCTATGTCTTTTGAATTGGGCATTTAGTCCATTTACATTCAGAGTTATTACTGAAAGGGATGGATTTAGTGTCATTGTGTTATCTGCAGGTTTCAAGCTTATGGTGATATCTCTGGTCCTTTTTAGTCTTTGCAGCATTCCACTCAGAGTCCCCCTTAGGATCTCTTGAAGGGATGGTTTAGTAGTCATGAACCCCTTCAATTTTTGTTTGTCTGGGAAAGGCTTTATCTCTCCTTCTATTCTGAATGGCAGTCTTGCTGGATAAAGGATTCTTGGCTGCATATTTTTCCTACTAAGCACATTGAATATTTCCCGCCACTCCCTTCTGGCCTGCCAAGTTTCAGTGGATTGGTCTGCTACTACCCTCATGTGTCTTCCCTTGAAGGTTAAGGCCTGTTTGTCCCTAGCTGCTTTCAGAATGCTCTCTTTAACTTTGTCTTTTGCCAGTTTCACTATGATATGTCAGGGTGAAGACCTATACTTGTTGAATCTGAAGGGAGTTATTTATGTCTCCTGGATTAGGATGTCTACTTCCTTCCCCAGATTAAGAAAGTTCTCAACTATACTTTCTTAAGGAAATCTTCTGCCCCTTCTCTCTCTTCTTCTTCTGGAACTCCTATGATACAGATATTATTATGTTTCATTGTATCAGTTAGTTCTCTAATTCTCCCCTTGTGGTCTAGTATTTTCTTATATATCTTTTTCTCAGCTTCATCATTTTCCATAACTTTACCTTCTATTTCATTTAGCCTCCACCCTGTTTCCTCCATCCTTGTTGTCACTGCATCTAGTTTACTTGGCACTTCACTTACAACATTTCTTAAATCATGGTGACTATTTCTTAGTTCCTTGATCTCTGTAGCAATAGATTCTCTGCTGTCTTCTATGCTTTTTTCAAGCTCAATATTAATCTTATGACTATTATGCTAAAAGCTTGATCAGATATATTGTTTATATTTGTTTTGAGCAATTCTCTGGATACAATTTCTTCTCGGAATTTCTTTTGGGGAGAATTTTTCTGTTTCATCACTTTTGCTAGTTTTCTATCCTGTGTGGGTTTTTATAGCTTGTTATGTGTCCTGCATCTGTGAGCACTACTTTATTATAAAGGGGTCATACACTGTCTATGGCCTGGCCCTTCAGGAGGTGTTTTTGGAGTGTGCTGTGTGCTTTCTGTTATTGTGACTCTGGTTGCTTTTTTTCCCTACTCATAGTGGTGGTTTGGACCTTCCATCAGGTGTGCTTTGATTTGTTCATTGAAGTAATCCTGTAAAAAATTTAAAAGGGGAGGTGATGGAAGAAGCCTTATCCCATACAAAGAAAGAAATGACAAGGGGAGGAAAAAAGAAAGGAAAAAAAATGACCAGTCAGAGAATCAGAGAAACTATATGGCTTAATTCAGACAGAGAGTGAGAGAGAGGAAAATAAAGAAGGAGATACAGAAGAGGTGTAAAAAGAATAGACTGAAAATGTCTGCTTAAACAAGCCAACAACCAGAATAGAGAAGGGAAGAAATAAAATGAAGAAAAGAAAAAATATATGTGTGTATGTATGTGTGCATGTGTGTGTGTGTGTGTGTGTGTGTTGACCAAGAATCAAATCAGAAAATGCAAAACTGTGGGACTGATATCTGATGGTACCGTGGGACCAATGACTTTGCTTGTCTGGAGGAGAGGCCATCTGGTTCTGTCAGTGTCAATCTTGCTCTGTTATATATGCAGTTACCAGGCATGGAGGGGTGTGGTTTGGTGTAGGTGGGTCCTGCCTACACTGTGGGCCAATTGTCAATTTCCCGAAGTCCCATCTTGTTGGTGATGGGGAGACAAATGGTAACACTTAAGTCTCTCCTCTCTGGTTCCCTGGACCACTCTGTTTAGGCCATCCTTACAGTGCCCTGAGGGCATGAGCAGACCACTTTGTCCTACTACACAATCTCTGGGATTCAAACGCTGATATGTTAAAGGATCCCTTTGTGTGCACCCTGGTCCTGGGGTAACACCACTCCACCCAGCTGACAAAAGGCCTCTTGTGGGTGCCGGCAGGGTCTTTTGTCCTTGAAGCCCGCTATATACCTTTGTCCCACAAGGGAGGGGACTACTCTCTCTGTGCTTCTGAGCTCACTACCAAGCCCAGGGCTTGCTCCCCTCCTCTCCAGGTAGATGCACAGGGCAGCAGGCCCCAGTCTGGAGAAAATCCTGTAATCCTGGATGGTGTTAGAAATTGGTTCTTTCTCTGTTTTTTCCATTCACTGGTCTGTGGTTTTTCTCTTGTCCAAATACAATCCTACACTTCCACAGCCTCTCTTTCTCTTCCTTTCGTCTCTGCACAGAAGGGGATCCCTCCCTTCTGTGGCTACACTGCCCATTTTATCTCTCCCAATTCTCACTCATGCATCTATGTCCTGCCAAGTTGTCCCCATGGACCCTTGGTGGTGTTTCTATCACTCTGTGGCCTGGATTCCTGGAATTCCCAAGTATACTGGCCTCAATACTGCTGTGCTTGAGGGACAAGGGAACTTTGGGTCTCCCACTTCTCTGACATGTTGGATTCTCCCTAAATACTTCCAATATGCCAGAAACTATGCTAAGTGCTTTAAATGTTTTTTTAAATAAAATTAATTTAAACACACTGTTGAAGGATATATAGGTGTTCTGCAAACTCTTTTTTCTAAATAAGTTTATGTGCCTTCTTGCCTTTAAATATATAAATATTTCAAAAATCGACCACTCTCCACTTCCAACTTTTCTTCAGCATATTTAATTGCATTATATATGTTTAAATTCAAAAATAAGTTTCTCAAATACATTTAGTTGACAGGAGTTCTTTCGAAATATAATTTTGTAGAGTATTCCAAAAGAGGCAAAAGAATAATTGTCAGTTATCCTTAAATAACTAGATTATATTTACTGTGCTCTTACTATGTGTCAGGAACTCTACTAAAAGTTTTGCCTATTCTTTCTTCTCCATTCCTGCCAAAGTTCTATGAAGTAAGTCTTGTTGTTTCCATTAGGTAAAGGAAAGAAGTTGGAAGAATTTGCATGGAGTAATGTTCCCAAAAGTTGCCTAACTTGAAATTGTACCAGGTATTTGATTTTAAAATCCATGATCTTAAGCATGATGTATACCATAAGCCTGAGTTCCCCAGAAAGCAGAGCCTAAGACAAAACTACATATTACTAATTTACTAGGAAGCATGAGACAACATTCTAGGTTGTGCATGATTTGGAGAGCAGGCAATTCTAATACACCTGCAGCATTGGGGAATCCAAGAGATGCAAATCAGTGCATGGAGCAAGGAGTGGTTGTCTGTGAAACCTGTCAAGCCACACAAGGCTGCTGCAGTGGTGGCTGGAGTGATAGCAGTATCCAATGGCTCAAAGTCGTATGTAATACATGTCTGATATGCCCGCTTTCTCTTTCACTGATGGTGATCATAGTCTAAGAGCTGAGAAACCTTAATCATCTACCATGTAGGCTGGATGATGACCAACATAAATTACAACAGTGAAATCCATACACAGCAAAAAAAAAAAAAAAAAAAAAAAAAAAAAAGAGAAGTATGTTTCCAACGTTCATAACTGGCAATAGAAAAGTACCTTCCATAATACAGATCTTCTGAAAACGACAGAAAATATTATCTGGATCTTCTGTTGAAGACCATTATCTTATGGAAAAAGTTATCAAGATCAAATTATAAAATATTTACAATTTTAACTTCCTCTGTGTTCTAAGAAAAACGGTCAAGAGTGACAAATATAGACTAATTTATTCAATTCATACTTTTTCTGTTGGTAACTAAACAAAATGCAAAATCTAAAAAAGAGACGGGATGAAGATATGTATCTCTTTCTGATACTGTTGGTTCTTCTTCCCCCCCCCCGTTTTTAACAAATGCAGTAGAAAGGAGGGCAACAAAATCAAAGTTTAAAAAGTGAACTTAGACATACTTCCCTGCTTAATTTTCTTACAATTAGGAATATAGTGAGAAAATATAAATTGTCTATGAATCTATAAAATATAAATATACAGTGATCTCTCACCTTATGTTAAGCCACTGGAGAATCTTCAAAATTTTTAGTTATAATATACATCTGCAGATATATAGAATTATTATATGAGGATGTTATTTATCAGTTATTTTATGGTTATGCTTTAGTGATCAGATATTTCATTAATTAGTTGCACACAAATGATTTCTTCTTTTTTTATGTGTACAAGAGTTTGCTTTCCAAATTACTGAATCAGAATTTTTCTCTTAAACTTATGTTGAACTTTTTTTGGCAATGAATTATGTCATTTTATTTTATTATTACAACCCACAGGTGTTACTTTGTATTTTTCCATATTACACTCACGAAATTTGTGAGTACTATTAAAATGTAGTTCTGTAAATGATTATCTAACTCCTGTAAGTTAAATTATTACATAGTAAAGGTTAGTCAATTTACTAACATTATAGATCATCTCATTAAATTCATACTATTGCTTTATGTTTCTACCTTTAATATGAAACATAAAGCAATAGTATGAATTTAATGAGATGATCTATAATGTTAGTAAAATAGTTGTCTTCTAAATTTTGTACCTCCAAATAATTTATATTGTTGATCATTCTTAGTAAATGGGATTTTCCGGTTTTATTAAATTTTATTCAGAAATTCTTAGGAATGCTGCATTAAGTTATTTGATTTATTATATTATTTTATTTACTCTATAGCTTAACACTTTATACTAGTTAATAACATTTTAGAGTGGAGGAATCTGAGGTTCAAAAACTTCACTAACATTTACAGAGTTACTTAGTTAATAAATGGTGGACTAGGATCTTCCAATTCCAAATGCATTATCAATTTCACTGAATCACAAGCTAAAATTAAGCAGGGATTATATGGTAGGTTTCTATGAAACAAGTTGTTTTATTCTCCTGAAGTTATTCATTTTTAGCAAGTAAAACAGATGAACCCAGAGAAACAATGATCACAACAAAAGCCCAGTCTATGGTCCCAAAAGGAGACATACCTGGATTGGGTGGATTAAAGAAGGCATGCTGGGGGAGATAGATTAGAAACAACTAAGAAGTTGGTAATCCAGTAGAAAAGAAGAAGAGTGGGTGGAGGATTAAAAACAACACAAAGAAAAATATACTTTCCAGGGGAAAGGAAGAGGATGTGTGTGCTCACCTTCAGATAAGGGAGAACAAGATCTTTCAACTAGAGAAGTGACCTATCAGATCTGCACATCACTAAAACCCAGGAATGGAGGAAAGACTGTTGATAGTTTAAAGGAGAGTAATGATGCAAAACACTCCCATAGTAGGGATGGCGTAAAAGTAGGATAAAAAGTATATGCATCTAGGCCTATGATTTAGATCTTGCTAGACTAAGTATAATAACGCACACACATATATTAGACATAACATTTGATCCTTATGAGATAGTTTTAATACACTTTCCCTCAGTGGAAAACTGACATACCACGAGTTTAAGTGATTTGCCCAAGGTACGTGCGGTTAATGACAGAGACAGAAATTCTAACTCAGGAGGCTGGCTCCAGAGTCTGTGATCTCAATCCTATGCTTCTATGCTTCTTCGGATGGTTGGTTGCTTGGGGATAGCTGTATTGCACCCAGTAAGTCACAGTCTCTTTGTACCTTGGTTGCACTGAAAGTAAAAGTGGGTGTACATGACCAGTCCATTTATTAAGATTGGAGGGATATATAATAATCAAAATTAGGCTTTACAAATAAAGAGATGGCATACTAATGTACTGCTTTATTTAATCATTTAAAAGAACATTTCAAGCACCAACTAACTACTGATTCATCAATCTCAAGCTCTACTCTTTTCTTCATTCCAGGAAGCTGTTCTTTCCCTCTTTGCTACCAAATATCCCTTTAAAGGATTGTTTAGTAACTCAATTGTAAACTTCCTTTATAATATATACATTTTATAGGCAAGTTCTGATTAATTGTAAGTCCCTTAAAACCTTAAAATCATGAGGCGCCTGGGTTGCTCCGTTGGATAAGCGTCCAACTTTGGCTCAGGTCACCATCTCACGGCTCCTGAGTTCAAGCTCCACATCAGGCTCCGTGCTGACAGCTCAGAGCCTAGAGCCTGCTTCAGATTCTGTATCTCCCTCTCTCTCTTCCCCTCCCCTGCTCATGTTCTTTCTATGTCTCCTTCAAAAATAAATAAACATTAATTTTTTTTTAACTTTAAAATCAAATTGTTGTCATTGAGATCCTTAAGTAGATATCTAATACATATTTGTTGGTAGAAAAATTCTATTTTTTTTCTATCAATAGTGTAATTTACTGTATAAAGGAGGGAAATATCTGGAGCAGAGCTAGTCACGTAAGGAAATTCTTTCTGTTCATGATATGCTAGTAGTTGATAAATGGTACTGGCGGCTATTATTCTAACAGTGTTTGTGATTACCCATCCAGCTTTTATGAATGTATGTGTGTATCTAAACTATGTGTCTATGTATAGGACAGAAAGTACATAAAGAAAGTAAATAATAAATCATTTAAAAAAGATTTAAAAGTTTAAAAAGAAGCTGATACTTTCTGCTCAAGTCACATTCTCTCACACACGTGGACACACTCAAGCACACATGAGCACCTACACATACATGATATTTTACGTGGAGAATAAATTATCCATATTAGTAGGTAATAAGAAAGTTTTCATAATTTCTTTATATAGAATTCAAGTCAACTTGAATGAGCCAAGAAAAACACAGCCTAACACATGTGAGAAAAAAAATGTGGGAGGCATTTTTCTAATGAATCTTAAAATCCAGAGCGTATGGATAAAGAGTATGGCGGTATGATATTTGGTCCTGTGTCTGTCACTGGGGAGAACAAATACGAAATTACTTTAGAGCAACAAGACTGGAAGACTTTCCCCATCCCTCCTTGGCACAGACCAGGGGTGGTGACAGCTTCTGCCCACGGTTAATGTTCTAGGTCCAGAAATGTAGAGAGCTCCCCTTGTAATCATTACTTTCTGCAGGACTCAGAGCTGTCCTAAGTTCCAAGCCAACTACACTGATTCATGCACACACAAAACATGTCTAAAATGTTTATTACACAAATTATGGAATTCAGGAAAAGCATTTCTTTAGAACCAATTAATAAAAATTAGACATATTATGTAAATTTTGTATATTACTGTACTTATTATGAAAATGTTGGTGTATTACTCTATTCCCCATCATGAAGTTAAGCACCATAAATAATAGACTTATTGCAACGAAGAATTCTTCACTCATTCTACAGAGAATATTTTCCAGTAATCTTACTCATCAGATGTCTGATTAAAACTAGCAAGAGTATAATCAGCCAAAATCTTGAATCAATTACAGGTGCGACATTGTTATGTTCTCCCAGTGCATGCATAAAACTGCCATTTAATACTGGTAACATCTGAAGTCTTTGGCAAAGCAAGCTGCTTTTAAAAGTAAAAAAAAAATAGCCTTTAGTATTCTTCCTAGTAATTTGTGTAAAATCAAATTCATACAACTTAAGCATGTGACATTTTTCTGAACAACTTAATTAAATTATTATGTAATAAATTTAATATAAGCAAATGTAATTCCAAGAGACATTTTCAATAAGACACATGGATATACTTGATTTTGTCATTCATAATATGTTTCTTGATTAAAATGAATTACAGAAGTTTATCATGGCATGATATACATTTTCATACTACTCATTAGGGCTAAATATGGTTTATAGATTTTAGATAAGTTAAAACTTGAGAAATTTCATCTTGAATCACAAGAGTCTCAATAAATTTGAAGATTCTGGGGACGTTAACTGATAAATTATTTTAACTTTCTATTAATTACTTTAAGCTCCAAGGACTTAAAGGTAATCATCTGAGAAATCAGAATCACTTTTTTGGTATTTTTTAATTCTTTGTTATACTAAGATAAATACATAAAGTATGTTAACCTCCTTCATTTTTGAAACAAAATGATACTAAATTATGGCACTGCTTTTATATTTTTCTTTCCAGAGTCAACTCAGTTCAGTACAACAAATATTTATTTAGTATATTAGCATATTTATAACCCGGGGACCTTTACTTAAAGGAGAAGTTCATAAATCCCTTGAGGTGGGAAGCATGTGTGTGAGTCAGGTATTACAACACTGTGCACAATATCGCGTTGTCAATGTCAGGTTGACGTGCAGCTGCACGATGCAGACAGGTAAACACCACACGCACACAAACTCATACACAGTGACAGCAGCAGTAACATATACTGCAAGTATTATAAAAATAACCTTATTTCACTTATTCTGTAAGTTATTTTAAACCAAGCTATTGCCAGGGCCACAAATTAGATATATATTATTTTCACATATTTTTATCTTTTCAAACTTGTATCTTCTGCTGGAACATGGTATAGTGTTAATAAAATAATAAATACATGATGCATAAATAATATTGTGTTTTCTCATCAAATTTATTGAACTCAGGACTCTGGTTTTGAGAGTATAGATGTTTTCATCTATCACTGCATGTTTTTTTTAAAATTTCTTTTAATGTTTATTTTTGAGGGAGAGAGAGCATGAGTGGGGAAGGAACAGAGACAGAGGGGGTCACAGAATCCCAAGCAGTCTCCAGGCTCTAAGCTGTCAGCACAGAGCTCAATGGGGGCATGAACCCAGGAACCTTGAGTTCATGACCTGAGCTGAAGTCAGATACCCGACTTACCCGACTGAGCCACCCAGGTGCCCCTCTCACTGAATGTTTTTACCATGTTTCCAATGGAAGACAACTCAGAAACGAGCTCTCTCATTTTTGACATCTTTTAACAAATTCATAATATATTTCTAGTTTCACAATTAAAAATGTTTTCATGTTTTATTTATATCTGAGAGGGAGCATGCAAGTAGAGGAGGGGAAGAGAGAGAGGGAGACAGAAAATCTGAGGTGGGTTCTGCGCTGACAGCAGAGAGCCCAATGCGGACTGGAACTCATGAACGGCAAGATCAGAGCCAAAGTCAGACACTAGTTTCACATTTTTATTACCTGTGAGAAGTCAGAGTGCACGATTTAAAATCGAAACTTAGAAACTGTGAATGTATCCTAATGGCACACGGAAAATCTGTTCCCTCATTTTGTAAATGTTGTATTACAGAAAATTTTTAATTACCAACTCCTTTTGTAAAAGGAGTACTTTTACAAAATATCCTGAATAGAATGTCTTTTGGCAAATACTTCATTTTTTTTTAATTTTTTTTCAACGTTTTTTATTTATTTTTGGGACAGAGACAGAGCATGAATGGGGGAGGGGCAGAGAGAGAGGGAGACACAGAATCGGAAACAGGCTCCAGGCTCTGAGCCGTCAGCCCAGAGCCCGACGGGGCGCTCGAACTCACGGACCGCGAGATCGTGACCTGGCTGAAGTCGGACGCTTAACCGACTGCGCCACCCAGGCGCCCCAATACTTCATTTTTATATGGAAAGAATGCATTCTGTTTCCAGATAGTTCTGAATTTGTATCTCTAACCAATCAGCCAGTTATGCTTGTTGTCTTGGTATAATTACTGATAGCAACCGGTTTCACTCTGAAAAGTGTGAAACTGTATATAAATTATACAGTTACCTTACACACATACACTGCATGAAAAGCAGTGCATGGCTATTGCCCTGGTGTAGACATGGGGAGGACAATAGCAAGCCCAGAGAGGGGACTCTTTAGAAGATTTTAGCGGTCATGAAAAATTTCTGTGAAGTGATGTTACCTTGCTGTTTCTTAAATCAAAATGCTATTGATAGCAGAGGAAAGAAGTCAAGAGTTATTTAGGCATTAAGTGAGAAAAAGTTGTTCAAATGACCACTTGGCAAGAAATAGGAATACACACTGGGAGCAGGGCAAAATAAAACTTGAAGTTTCCCGAAGCCAGATAATAGAGTGTGCTTATCTAAGCAATGTATATGGCGTCCTGAAAGTTATAAGAAGCCATTGGAACATTTTAGTCAGGATTGCAGGTGTAGACAGTATGCCCCATTGGTTCCATTTCCAAAACCCCTCTGATTATGTATCTCCATTTCGTTCCAATAAAACCTGAGCCCCAGCCATACCTTCACTGTCACCTAGGCCACCGCAGCAGCCTCTGACCCGGCCTTCTTCCCTCCACTCTGGCCCCACAGGGCAGCCTGAGGCCTGACTGTAACATACAAGCAGTTGTTCCCCTGTCCAAACATTCTGATAGTTTACCATTACAGTTCAAAGAAAATATTAACTCTTAACTGTCCCTACATGATCTGCCCCTTGTCAGCCTCTCCAACTTCATCTTTTATCCTTCACTTTCCTCATAGCATCTAGACTACATGAATTACCTCATTTATAAACTGTATTTAGTAATTTCTTGTCACAAAAAGCCTCTAAGAGAAGAATCTTACATCATTCCTGATAGTAGCTCTGATGTGTAAAACATGGGAATGTAATAAAAATCCGATAAACTGAAGGTGTTGGATTCAGTGTTAAGTTTCACAAATGATGGCCACTTTAATAATGAAAGAAGATTGTTAACCGTACTTTAAAAAAAACTTTCTGGAATTCCTGGGTTGCTCAGTTGGTTAAAAGTCTGACTTTGGCTCAGGTCATGATTTCACAGTTCGTGAGTTTCAGCCCTGCATTGGGCTTTCTGCTATCAGCACACAGCCAGCTTCAAAGCCTCTGTCTCCCTCTCTCTCTCTGCCCCTCTTTCACCTCTCTGCCCCTCCAACACACACACACGCTCTCTCTTTCAAAGATAAACATTAAAAAAAAAAGCAAGGGGCGCCTGGGTGGCGCAGTCGGTTAAGCGTCCGACTTCAGCCAGGTCACGATCTCGCGGTCCGTGAGTTTGAGCCCCGCGTCAGGCTCTGGGCTGATGGCTCGGAGCCTGGAGCCTGTTTCCGATTCTGTGTCTCCCTCTCTCTCTGCCCCTCCCCCGTTCATGCTCTGTCTCTCTCTGTCCCAAAAATAAATAAAAAACGTTGAAAAAATTTAAAAAAAAAAAGCAAAAAGAAATTTTAAAAAATGTCTGTTTTCTTTCTTTTTTTTTTTTGAGTTTTTAAGTTTATTTATTTATTTTGAGATAGAGAATGAGCAAGGGAGGGGCTGAAAGAAAGAATCCCAACCAGGCTCTGCACTGCCAGTGTGGAGTCCAGTGCAGGGTTCGAACTCACCAACCTTGACATCATGACCTGAGCCAAAATCAAGAGTCAGACTCTTAACTGACTGAGCCACCCAGGCGCCCCTCTATGTTTTCTTTAACATTTATAAACTTCCATAAATGTGGGCGTACAATATGTTTAACAATAAATCAAATACAAGGTTCTTTAAGATTCTTACATGCGTTCACTTTTATTTAGTTCTGTTAGTATTTCTTGTCCTGCCATTGTATGATATAAGTGTGCATGCATTTCTGTTTAAGTCTCTGTTGAGACTGAAGATAAAATTTAAATTTTTTTGTAATTAAAACTATATATATGTATATATATGATTTGTAATAATTACAGGCATGCAGGTACAAAGAAAACACTAAATAATTATATATTTCATATATGAAGTACTGTGTATTTTTATAACGATGAATACTTAGTTTTCCATTAATATATCCATGATGGGTATACACCCTGAAATTTATTAGAGACTGCTGGTTAGACATGATAATTTATGTATCAATTCATAGTTTTTTAAGAAAAACATAGGAATTTGTATCAAAAATCATAAACTATTTTTGTCTTTTATCCAGTAATTTTCATTCTAATAATTCATTTTTAAAATGATTAAAAATGTACAAAATATTTTGTTCAAAGATATGTAAGTATAATTTTTATTTTTATTAAATGATGAAAGAAGACAAAATCTCTAAATTTCTTAAAATAACAGAAAGGTTAAATATATTATAACACACCTAATAATAAATATTACACATATGTAATACAAGATCTAGAAAGGTTTTAATGAAATGGGAAAACATTTATGAAATATATACCTGCATATATGTGCATATGTTCATATTTTAATGTGTTTATGTATATACATATTTATGTCTATCTTGAGAGGAAGAAATCTACCAAGATATCTGTAATATGCATGTTTAACCTCTCTGGAAAATGGATGCATTTCCCATTCAATGAATTTTATAATCATTGACAGCTAGTAGGAGTCATGACATAGATGTGTGAAAATCTTCCTTAGCACCTTCTGGTAAAATCACAAAACTGTTAGCATCAAAGCTGCTAAAATTTCATGAAGTATGGTTTTACGTTAGATCAAGAGTGATTTTGTTCCCCTTTCATACATTTACCCATACTTTTAAAAACAGTTTGTGTGGTTTTTATAAAGAGAAAAATATTAATAAACCCTATAATCACATAAAGCACATAAACAAAATACTAAGTTAACTTTTGGAAAATAAAAAAAGGGAGATGGGAATTATGCTAAAATAACTACCTTTTTTGAGAAAATTAATTATATAACATAAATAGTATTTTAAGTGAAAATACCAATAAACTTGGTGTCAGTTTCAAGTCCTGAATAACCCTTACTATCTATGACTCTGGTCACACCATCACTACTCTCTATTCCTTTTTTAATTCTATAAAATAGAGATACTCAATTAAGTTTGAAGAATCTTGTAATTTTTAAATTTTGGGTGTGAATGTTTTTCAAAATCCTGATTTTATAGATATCCAGGTTATTGATTTTTCCTTTTATAACATTTGTGGTCATTAAATAAAAAAATATATGTAGTGGATAAATTATCTAAACATTTGGAAATATTATGAACACCTATGTGAAAGTGACTTTTTAAAGTTTTTTAATGCTTTTAATTTTTTTAATGTTTATTTATTTTGGGGAAACAAGAGTCAGAGTGCAAGCAAGGGAGAGGCAGAGAGAGAGGGAGACACAGAATCTGAAGCAGGCTCCAAGCTGTCAGCACAGAGCCCTATGCGGGGCTCAAACCCATGAAGTGCAGAATCATGACCTGGGCCGAAGTTGGATGCTTAACTGACTGAGCCACCCAGGAACCCCAAAAGTAACTCTTGAGTCATCCGGATTCTAGCAATTATTAGTGCTGTGAGGTCCTCACCTCAGGTCAGTTTTCTTTTTCTTTTTTCTTTTTCTCATAAAGTCAAATTTATTCAGTAAAGGGACCACATTTTATTCTGAAACTGTCCATTTTTTTCTTTAATGTTAAAATTTCTTTTGTAGACTGTTGATAGTTGATTTTTTAAAATTCAAGTTAGTTAACATACAGTGTAATATTGGTTTCAGGAGTAGAATGCAGGGATTCATAATTTACATATAACACCCCAGTGCTCATCGAAACATGTGCCCTCTTTAATGCCCATAACTCATTTAGCCCATCCCCTTACCTCCCAGCAACCCTCAGTTTGTTCTTTGCATTTAAGAATCTCTTAGGGTTTGCCTCCCTCTCTGTTTTCATCTTATGTTCCTACCTTTCCCCTATGTTCATCTGTTGTCTTTCTTAAATTCCATATATTAATGAAATCATATAATATTTGTCTTTCTCTGACTTATTTATTTTACCATAATACACTCTACTTCCATCCACATTGTTTCAAATGGCAAGATGTCATTCTTTTTGATTGCCGAGTAATACTCCATTGTATATATATACCACATGTTCTTTATCCATTCATCCATCGATGGACATTTGGGCTCTTTCCATACTTTGGCTATTGTTGATAGTGCTGCTATAAACACAGGGGTGCATGTATCCCTTCGAAACAGTACACCTGTATCCCATGGATAAATGCCAGTAGTGCAGTTGCTGGGTCGTAGGGTAGTTCTATTTTTAATTTTTTGAGGAACCACCATACTGTTCTCCAGAGTGGCTGCACCAGTTTGCATTCCCACCAGCAGAGCAAAAGGGTTCCCCTTTCTCTACATCCTCGTGAGCATCTGTTGTTTCCTGAGTTGTTAATTTTATCCATTCTGACAGGTGTGAGGTGGTATCTCGTGGTTTTGATCTGAATTTTTCTGATGATAAGTGATGTTGAGCATCTTTTCACGTGCCTGTTAGCCTTATGGGTGTCTTCTTTGGAAAACTGTCTATTCATGTTCAAGTTTTCCTTACAGATTTTTGCGGGATAACTTAAGTTTATAGTAGGTTTTGAAATCAGGTAGTACAAGTCTCCAACTTGGTTTTTTCCCCAAAATTTTTTGGATATTTTGGCTCTTTGCATTTTCATTTAAATTTTAGTAATATTTTGAGAGGATGTATGCAACTACGCACTTCAAATGAACCATCAGTTGCTTTCACTTTTTCTTGTGAAGTACTTACTGCATTTGTTTTGCTTGTTTTGTCTCAGAACTTGTTGTAATCTAACCTCTCTCTGTACTTCAGTGAACCTATTCTTCTTTTTTTAATATTTATTTATTTATTGAGAGGGAGAGAGAGAGAGCAAACAGGGGAGAGGCAGAGAGAGAGAGAAAAGGAGAGAGAGAATCCCAAGCAGGCTTCATGCTGTCAGCACAGAGCTTGAGGTGAGGCTTGATCTCACAAACCATGAGATCATGACCTGAGCTGAATCACGAGTCTGACACTTGACTGAGCCACTCAAACGCCCTGGTTAACCTACTTTTTAAGACAATTTACTTCATAGTAAATGAAGTTGATGGTGTTTTATGACTATTCCTATTTTTTTCATTCTTAATCAAAATGTGCACATATAATTTTCTATTCTTTCCAGAAATTAAACATCTTCTTAAGTTTATGGGCATTGCAAAGATACAAATTTTATTAATTCTAAGAAAGATATTTTTCTCTTCCTGGACTCCCATTTCTCTTTAGCTCACCCTCTCCTGACCAAAAGGTAAATGCTCTAGAGCTGATTTCTTTCAATGCTTCTTTTGGCTTCATTGATGACTTGTGCTGAATGCTGAATATGAATTTTAGCCAAATGGCAAATAGCTGAGTGTAAGGGCAGTAAAAAGCTGAAACCAAGGCTTACTCTGTCATAGCTATGGACTCGTGAAATTATATTAAAAAAAAAAAACTAATGCAATATTATTCTGAAATTTTATAAAATAATTTAAAATTTGACATTATTGCACAATAATAAGAAAGAAGATAATTGTTTGAGATTGCCAGCTGCTAGGTAATTGCTATTGGCATTATATTACATAATTTCAATACTAAGTGGAGGTTTAATTGAGATTGGTAAAGAAGTAAGATTTGGAGCCTAGCTCTGTCAAGATGGGATACTGCTTATGAGTTGCCAACAAATTCAGAAACTTTCTTTCTCTGTAATGCTATGGACTAGAGTAAAGAGTTTTCAGCCTGTGTACATCTCCTGCAAAATATTTGTTTGATAACAATCTTGCAATATTTCCTAAAACAGTGCAATAAAATGAAGCTTGAATTAGATGTTTTCTAAGTATTTTAAGAAGAATATTTAAGATAACTTCTGAGAATATATTATATTGTACTGTCAATGTTGTGCATTACACAATAAAATACAATCTTGCTTAAAATAATTTTATAGGTGCTTGCTTGCTACTATATTCAACTGCTTAGAAAACATGTTTTTAAAACTTGGATCAAGAAATGTGCTAATTTACAATGTAATTGGCTTTGACATAACATAACATTCTGGAATTTCCAGCTATATCTCAGATATTATTTCTCTTAGATGTCAAGCTGGATGCTACTGTTAACAAGACATAAATAGGTAGAAGTGACTTTGGAACTGGGTGGTGGGAAAGATAGGAAAAATAGTGAGGAGTGTGATAGGATAAACTGAGATTGTCTTGAATACAACATTAGCAAAAATATGAATGTTAACTCTGCTAGCGAGGACACAGTTGGAAATGGAGTATGTGTTATAAAATACATGTCATCTTAGAGAACACCTAAATTATCATGAACAGACTCTTGGTGCAAATACGAACTTTAAAGACACTGCTCGTGAGGGTTCCTATGGAAATGAGCTAAATGTCAATGGAAACTACAGGAAAGGGGATCTTTGTTTTATAGCAGCAGAAAGCCAAACTGAGTTGTGACCTGTAGTTATATGAAAAGCAAATTTTGTAAATAATGAACCTGTACATTTAGCTGAAGAGTTTTCCAAGCAAATTGTGTGAGGTTTGCAGGTGAGAATAAAATGTGAAAGGAAAGAGAACAAGGCAAGAATTGTTAAGCAAAAAGGAAAGGGTGCTTTATGTTGATTTGAAAAAATCTTAAGTCTATCCAGATTGCAAAATTTGCTATAATTAGGAGATTCCCTGTCAGAAATGCATGATTTGCAGAGAAGGCCAAAGGTGTGGGCAACTTTTAGCTAGTGTCTCAGGAGGATCAAAAGATCAAAATAATCAGTCACACACAGGGCTCTTTGAAGAGACTAGTCATGTGGCTCTTGGATCCTTTCAGCCTTCCAGCAGAAGCCAGGTAAGAGAAAGGATTATCTAGGAAAGATCTGTATCCTCTTGTCTAGTGAAGAGAAGTGAGTCTTTGTGAGAGAATCACAGTTCTTGAGAAAAGAAGGTTGTCAGAATGAAAATTCTACAGACTATAAGTAAGTAGGCTGATAAAACTCAACTTAAAACACTCGCTACCTTTCAAGAAAAAAGGATGACTATGAGGGTGGAGCCATAACCAGTGGAAAAAGCCATGGACTCATAAATTAGAGTCCTGAACTGTAGAGGATTATTTCCAGGTCTTGGAACCTAATGGAGATTGACAGAATGAAAGTGAAAATTCCTAGGATTGATAATTCTTTTTCCTTCCATTTTCTCCCTTTCTCAATGTAATATCTGTAACTTTTTTTCTAATGTCTTTCTTTTCATATTTTGAGAGCAAATAACTTGTTTTTTGTGTTTCCCAGGTTCACAGATATAGAGGTATTACGTCTCAGGATAGCTTATACCCTGAGTCTGCAAATTATGGACTTGTCATACCACATAATTGTGTAAGTCAATTCCTCAAAATAAATCTTTCTTTTCTTTTTTTTTTTTTTTAATTTTTTTTTCAACGTTTATTTATTTTTGGGACAGAGAGAGACAGAGCATGAACGGGGGAGGGGCAGAGAGAGAGGGAGACACAGAATTGGAAACAGGCTCCAGGCTCTGAGCCATCAGCCCAGAGCCCGACGCGGGGCTCGAACTCACAGACCGCGAGATCGTGACCTGGCTGAAGTCGGACGCTTAACCGACTGCGCCACCCAGGCGCCCCAAATCTCTTTCTATATATTTACACAATCCTATTGGTTCTGTTTCTCCAGAGAACCCTAATATACATCTTAACATCCTGCTTCTGACATATAATAACTTTAAAAAAAGTTAAATATAGAAACTTTCTTATTATATGACATATTAGTTTGGCCCTTTGGTGTTAATATTGGTTTACATGCCATATCTATATATGTTACAAACCCATTTTTATAATTTTCACTTTATATAAATTACGTTTTTAAAGAAGCTGAGAGAACAAAGGAAAGTAAATATATATTTATAAAGTTTGTGTTATTAGTTTTTCTTCCTATGGATTAGAATTACCATCTGGGCATTTTTTACTTAAATTTTGTCTAGCTTTCTAGTTTTAGTTTTTTTTCTTGTCTAGGTTTTTCCACTTAGTAGTTATAATTTCAGTTAACTAGAAATTTTTTAATTAAATTTTTTACGTAGACATAATGTTGACCAATTTTAAAGTAATTTTGATGTTTCTGATTTCTTAATGATATAAATATACTAAAACCTGCATTCCACTTTGCACTAACATTCTAGAAATTTTGTCAACAAATAAGTAAACAAAAAGTAAAGACTTTTTTAATCATTAAGAAACTAGATGTCATTTTAGTAATCAAACCACCATAAGAGCATAAGCATAGCCTTTCTCAATGAGTAGTCCATGCACCACGATGGATCTACGAGACAATTTAAGAGGCTCTGTAAGGATGAAACTCTTTCTTTGGAAATAGTAAGATGAAATTTCCCATTTTCAGTGTGGTAACATTTGCATTAATGGTTCAAACTATGTAATAGGTAATACTGCTGTTATTTCAGCATGAGTCAAGGCAGTGGCAACAAACTGCATGAATAGCTAGTTTTCTTCACTGCCTTGCGTCTTCAATAAAAATCAAAAATTCTAGTTTATGTAAGAATATCCTTGATGATGCAGTAAAGTTATCAATTTTATCATATAGCTTAACACTGGTTTATGGATTCTTAATATTCTATGAGATGAAACGGAAGCATGTGTAAAGTGCGTAGGCTGCATATCAAATTTTGATAGTTGCCTCAAAGAACATGGTTGCCTCAAGGAAGAAAAGAATATTTTGAGGTGCTAGTTCAGCTGGATGTTTCTTATGGAAAGTAACTGTACTTAAAAAAAATAAAGTAATAATAAAATGATTATTTAGACTTTGGTAATTGGCAGATTTTTTTTTTTAAATGAA
This sequence comes from Prionailurus bengalensis, assembly GCF_016509475.1. Classification (NCBI taxonomy): domain Eukaryota; kingdom Metazoa; phylum Chordata; class Mammalia; order Carnivora; family Felidae; genus Prionailurus; species Prionailurus bengalensis. Next base: position 89,245,277 of record NC_057344.1, read on the forward strand.
CAAGTAAGACTCACACTAAAGAAAAACAAATGATAATACTTATTACCAATAAGAAATTGTGAGCTTTTGAGCAAAAGTTAGAATTTAGAAATCTGTCATCTTCTACTGTGAGCTTGGCAATTTCAAATACTAAATACTTATTGGACGCAATGGGTAGTGATATTAGTAAATATCAATTTTTAATATTTCATATGCACAAAAGTATGAAAGATTTATATAACTCAGTGAAACAATATTTTCAAAATAAACACTGCAAGATGTTACAAAACTGTGCATGGGTAAATGATTCACTCAAAATGCAATACAGATCAGTGGATTATAATGTAAAAGAGTACCAAAGTTTATTGGTATGATTTCAGATTCCATACAGCAATCAACCTTAGGGAGCTATCACTAGTAAAATTTTGGTTAAAATCAAAGAAAAATATCTATGATTACTTGAAAAGGTCATTATTAACTTTTCCACCTACATGTCAATAATTGATAAGAGTTTCTACACATGCTTCTAACAAAATAGCTTATCGAATGCAGAATCAGATACAAAATCTACCTGACTTCTATTAAACAAACATAAAAAATATTTGCAAAAATATAAAACAATCTGCCCTTCTCACTACCTTGTTTTAGGAAATACAATTGTTTTTGATAAAATTGTCTTGTTTTTATTATTTTTATTTTTTTAAATTTACATCCAAATTAGTTAGCATATAGTGCAACAATGATTTCAGGAGTAGATTCCTTAGTGCCCCTTACTGATTTAGCCCATCCCCCCTCCCACAACCCCTCCAGTAACCCTCAGTTTGTTCTCCATATTTATGAGTCTCTTCTGGTTTTGTCAATAAAATTGTCTTATTTATACTATGACCATTATCCACAGATTCATTATTGTTATTCTTAAATGATTTTAATAAGTGAATACTTTGAAAATTTGTTTTAATATTAATATGGAAGATATATACAAAAGGTTTTGTGGGTCCTCAATTAGTTTTAAGAATGTAAAGGTGTTCTGGGCACCTGGGTGGCTTAGTTGGTTAAGCATCTGACTTCAGCTCAGATCAAGATCTCATGGTTAGTGGGTTTGAGCCCTGTGTCAAACCTGTCTGTGCTGACACAGCCCTGTCTGTGCTGACAGCTTGGAGCCTGGAGCCTGCTTCAGATTCTATGTCTCCTTCTCTCTCTGCCTTTCTCCCAAACTCCCCTCCCCCCTCTCAAAAATAAAATAAACATTAAAAAATTAAAAAAAAAAAAAGACTGCAAAGCTGTTCTGAAACCGGAAAGTTTGAGAACTATTCAATTAGATGGATGGTAGGAAGTCACACTCTTGTCCTGCAATATATCTCATGCCTCATTAAATTCACACATATAATGTTTAAATTAAATCCCATAAGCCATTATAAACTTTTGCCGCCTTTAGGTAATATCGATTTTCTATCCCCTCACTGTAAATTGTTAAGAAATTGTTTTTTTGTTTTTTTTTACTTCAAACTTAGTTAAGATTTCTATTTTATTATTAAGAGTGCTATTTTACACAGAGCTAATAACTGATTTATGGTATCTAGGAAAGAAATGTCTTCTGTATCGTTGATTTAGTCTTCTCGAACTTAGGCAGTGCTATATAGCACTATATCATTTGTTCCGCGAGCACGGTAACCAGAACGATGGAGAAGTTATTCATACCCCTTAGGTGTTTGCTAACAATGAGGAGGTAATGATACAGGACAACAGAGAGCATAAAATATTTATGGAGTGCCACTTGTTTCGTCCATTTGGGAAATCAATATTTTAACAATTGTACTTTACAATACCCAGGATTAGGAGTGTACTGTGCTAAGAAAATAAGAGTTTAGAGAAGTGGAGAGTGAAAACACGAAGTGTATAAAACTTCTTAAAAGTATACATCATGGAACTATAAAGAGAGAGGAAACATACATCCAGCAGAAGCTAAACTGGCGGTGATTCTCCTGCTTTTCACCTCACACACGTTGCATTTTCCTTAACGATATTTGGTATCCTTCCAATAACATTTTATAAGGTAATGTTGTGCTGTGCTATTTAGGTTGTTTTTAAAAATCTAGGCAGAAAGATAAATACCTACATTTTACAAAGGGTATTTTTTTCAGATCATTTCGCTTTTTGTAACACAAGCTTTATATTTAATGCAATTATTATTTTTAATCATTATTTTTCTGATGATTTATATATATATATATATATAATTACATAAAACATAGTCTTTGTAAAGGATTTACTTGATTGTCATAATAATTTGCAAACACATATACATAAGGAGTGTATTCCTTTTAGTACGTATGAATTGAATAATAATTATGTAGGTATATCTTTTCTATTTTTGAAAAGCACAGTTCACCATTTGTTTTATTTACTCAGGTTTTATAAATGCTTTAAGTGACATTTTTGAACAAGAAACAAATTATTAAAATATTTTAATAATAAAATAAGAAAGATGAGAGAAGCCATAGAAAAAATACAACTATTTGGATTATAGTTGACCATGAACAACACAGGCTTGCTCTGCATGGATCCACTTATATGCAGATTTTTTACAGTATAGTACTGTAAATGTGTTTTCTCATCATTATGATTTTAATAACATTTTCTTTTCTCTAACTTATGTTATTGTAAAAATAACAGTATATAATACATATAACATAGGAAATAAGAGTTAATCAACTGTTTATGTTATTGGCAAGGCTTCCAGTCAAAAGTAGGCTATTAATAGTTAAGATTTTGGGTATTCAAAAGATTTGCCTGAATTTTTGAGGTGAAGGGGATGGTTTCAGCACCCCTAATCCCTGTGTTTGTTGTTCAAGAGTCAACTGCAATTTACAATTTTAAGAGTGATAATGTTGTCTTTCAACCATAAAAGTGAAATAAATAATGAAAAGCCAAGGAAGAAACTGATAAATGCATACAGTCATGTAACTTACAGGACAAGCAAGATATAAAACAGACCATCAATCTCACCCACATCCACCCTGATTCTCCCTTCACCTCTGTGTTCAACATTTCCCCACCACTCTCAGCTCCTAGAAACAATTGATCTGTTTCCAGCTTCTATAGCTTTGCCTTGCCCAGAATGTCACATAAAGGATACCATACAATAAAATCTGATCATATGCTCAGATCTTGTAGTCTTTAGTGTTTGTTACCATTCATGTAACATAATGTATTTGAGATTTATGAATTTTTCTGGGTTGCTGTGTCTATCAAGAGTAATTTCTTTTCATTATCAACTAGTTTTCAATTTTGTGGATGTGCTCCAAATTATTCATCTATTTATCAGTAGAAGGGAACTTGGGTTAGATACAGTTGGGGGCAACTGCAAATAATTACACTGCAAACATCTCTGTATAGGACTGTCCATAACCAAAAGTATTCATTTTAATTTGCTAAAAGTTCTGAATGAGAGTGGTTAGTAATTTTATGTTTAACCTTATGACATCTTCAAAGTGTTTTTGAAGGTATGCACTTTTGCTAGAATTATAAGTTTTATTTTTCTATTACTTTTTTAACCATTCAAATATTTGTATAATATATCTTATTGACATTTTCTTTTGTGTTGCCCTGCTAAGAAATGATATTGGGCATCTTGTTATGTGCTTTTTACTAATTATATGTCTTCTTGGTTAAGTGTCTATTCAGTTTATTTGCTAATTTTTAATTGGATTTTTTTTTTATTCTTAAGTCTTGAAAGTTCCTTATGCATCATCTGTCAGTCTATGGCTTTGCTTTGCGTGTCTTTAATAGCATTTTTTAAAGAAATATAAATCTAGGGGCGCCTGGGTGGCGCAGTCGGTTAGGCGTCCGACTTCAGCCAGGTCACGATCTCGCGGTCCGGGAGTTCGAGCCCCACGTCAGGCTCTGGGCTGATGGCTCAGAGCCTGGAGCCTGTTTCTGATTCTGTGTCTCCCTCTCTCTCTGCCCCTCCCCCGTTCATGCTCTGTCTCTCTCTGTCCCAAAAATAAATAAACGTTGAAAAAAAAAGAAATATAAACCTAATAAAATTCAACTTTTTTTTTCTTTTGGAGATAGTATTTTTGGGGTGATTCTAATAAATCTTTTCATAAGCAAGAATAAAAATAATACCTGCTACTTTTTCTACTAAGTTATGTATAATTTTAGGCTTTATATTTATGCCTAATCCATTTTTAGTTATTTATTATATAAGATTTTTAGAAGAAAATGTTTGTGATTTGGGTATGACAAAGATTTCTTTCGTGCACTACCAAAAGCATGATCCATAAAAGAAAAATTGATAAATCTGACTTCATAAAAATTAAAGCATATGGTTTTTGATAGACACTAGAAAAAGAAAAATCAGAAAACACAGAAAATATTCACATATTAAATATCTGGTAAAGACATAATCAGAATATATAAAAAAAAAACAATAAGAAAACAAGCAGCTCAATTAAAAAAAAATGTTTGAACTGACCATTCATCAAAGAGGGCATACCAATGGCAAATAAGCATATGAAAAGATTCTCAACATTGTAGTTATTAGTGACATTGAAATTAAAAATATGATCAGATACCGCTCACACTTTTCAGAATCCCTAAAATTCAAAATGTCTGGAAGCATTTTTGGGTGTCTCAGTTTTTTATCCGACTTCGGCTCAGGTCATGATCTCACGGCTCATGAGTTTGAGCCCCGCATGGGGCTCTGGGCAGGCAGCTCAGAGCCTGGGGCCTGTTTCAGATTCTGTGTCTCTCGCTCTCTCTCTGCCCCTTCCCCGCTCATACTCTGTCTCTGTCTCTCTCTCTCTCTCTCTCATTCTCAAAAATAAAAAAAAACATTAAACAAATTTTTTTTAATGTCTAAAATTAAAACTGAACATAGCAAATGTTAGCAAGGATGTGGAGTAACTGTAAATGTTGTATACTGCTGGTAGGAATATAAAATGGTAAAACCTTGAAAAACTGGCTGTTTCTCAAAGAATTAAAGATACATTGCCATATGATCCAACCATTTAGGCATTTACCCAATAAAAAAGAAAGCTTATGTGCATAAAGGGACTTGTACATGAATATTCATGCCAGCTATATTTTTAACAGCCAAACTGAGAAACAATCTCATTGTCCATAAAGGGAAAATATATACACAAACTTTGGTATAACCATGCAATGAATTACCACACAGAAAGTCAGTCAAAAACAGTACATATTATATAACTTCATTTATATGAATTTCTAAAAAATGCAAACTTTATAGTAACATAAAACAGATCAGTAGTTGCCTGATAAAGATGGTTCAGGGCATAGGAAAGATCAGCATGGATGGATTGCAGAGACATATACATGAACTTTTCAAGGTTATAAATATGTTCACATCACAACTGGGATGGTTTCAAAGATATATACATATGTCAAAACTTAACAAATGGTACAATTTTCATATATGCAGTTTATTGTTTGACAATTATACCTCAATAAATGTGTCTAAAAATGAAATATAAGCAATAAATGCATGCTGATTATATTTTTGTCTCATTGCAACAGTTCAGAAATCCAGTTGAAAAGAAGTCAGGGGGCAACTGGGTGGCCCAGTTAGTTGAGCCATGGACTCTTGATTTCAGGTCAGGTCATGTTCCCAGTGTTGGATTGAGTCCAGAGCCCTGAACTCTGCCCTCAGCATGGAGCCTACTTAAGATTCTCTCTCTCTCTCTTTCTCTCTCTCCCTCCCTCCCTCTCTCTCTCCCTCCCTCTGCCCTCTTCCCACATCACATTCTCTCTCTTAAATTAAATTAAATTAAATTAAATATAAATCAGATAAATATACAAATTTGCTTAATAACTTCAAATGACTTCCTGTATTATTCAAAGTCCTTCAATGGACTCAATTTTCCTACATTATTGGTTATTAATGTACTGATACCTAGAGAAAAATGTGGGGATATTTTTGTGTTATCAATGACTGTGAAGATAAATTGGCCCTAGTATGATACTATGAGAAATGAGCCCACGGAACCAATCAAAGGAGGGACACAAAGACTCAGGGCACAGTGAGGTGAGGCTTTAATCAACGTTCTTGCAAGAGCAGGTGCCTGATGGACAGGCACTCTTAGGGCAGTTACAACAGGCAATTTATCTCCTAGCATGAAGTCCCTCCCCTGGTTCCTCATTAACTGAGTACTACAGAGATTACAGCCTTACTTGGAAGCTGCCCATGCCCATGTAAGGCCAAAAAGACATTCCTTGAGGTGACCCAGGGACTTCATTTCTTTGGTGCATGCTCATTGCAAAGCCAACGAAAAATAAGCCTGGGAAATGGGAAGGGAAGAAGAACGAGGAAGTGAAGTGTCTAAGGGTTTGGGACTCCATTGTGGGGGCAGGGGGGCAGGTTTCATATATATTTCCAATAGGTTGTAAACCTATTGTTAACTAGACAGCACAGCTTTTATTTGGTATTTCTGGAAATGAATCGTCTCACTTCTCACAGATAGTACATGTTCTACAATGTTTAGGGAGGTTCCACAAAATGATTTTTGTCATATTCCCCACAGCATTCAAATTCTCTGCTAGGCATTCATGAAGACAAAAACAAAAAAAAAACAAAACAAACAAAAAAAAACAAAACAAACAAACAAACAAACACTTAAAACTAAAACTCAACTCTATTTTTCGATAACCACTGATTTTTTTTTCTTTCTTTTTTTTAATGTCTATTTATTTTTGAGAAAGAGAGAGAGAGAGAGAGAGAGAGAGAGAGTACAGGGGTGTATGCACGAGAAGGGGCAGGGCAGAAAGAGAGGGAGAAAGAATCCCAAGCAGGCTCTATGCTCAGAAAAGAGCCAAACTTGGCCCAGGACCATGATATCAACTGACCTAGCCACCCAGGAACCCCTACCACTGTTTCTCAGTTTTTCTTTAAGTTTATTTGGAAGGGAGGGCAGAGGTATAAGAGACAGAAAGAATCCCAAGCAGGGTCCACACTGTCAGCTCAGAGTCCACCCTGGGTCTCCATCCTAAGAAACGTGAGATCATGACCTGAGCTGAAATCAAGAGCCAGACAGTTAATCGACTGTGTCACCCAGGAGCCCCTCAAATGGTTTTAACATAACATAAATATTCTAGGAATGCAAATCTCATGAAAATATAAGAAGTCTACATTTTAGTTTTGTTTAGAATTTTTCTGGGATTTTTGACCATTAAAAAAAAAACAAACTACATTACATTACATAACCCTGGACATTTGAAATATTTTAATCATCAGTGCAAAAGACCTGTATCAGGTCTGTATTTATAGTTGTCACAGTCACACTTCTTCTACATAGAGGTGCATACATTTGATTTCAGCATCACATCTCTCTTTTCTAAGTGTGGGCTGCACAAAGTGACTTCCTTCCGACAAGTGCAGTATGCAAATGGAGAAAAAACAGTAACTTTATCATGGAGAAACATGAGAAGCACTAGGTCATCTAGATAATATCAACAGTGATAAGTGATAGTGATAGCATGTACCTGTGATATGGTGTAACCGAGAATGTCATTTTAACTCTGTGATTTTCTTCCCCAAATCCATAAGCCTAATCTAACATTGAGAAACAGACAACAAACAGCAACAGCAACAACATCAAGAACAAGAACAAAAACAGGCAAATCAAAATTGAAGGACAGTCTGTAAAACACCTTATCAGTGTTCCTTAAAACTATCAAGGTCATCGAAAAATTCAAGGCAATGTCACAGTCTATAAAACCCGACAGAGACATGACTGCACAGAAAAAAAGTTGTATGTTGGGTAGGATCCCAGAACAAATAAAAAGGATTAAATATTACTGAGATAAGTTTTTGAAGTTGTTAAAAAATATATTTGCTAAATTTTTCCTCAAGCTTTGATCAAAATATGTCTTTTTATTTTTTAACAGAACATACTGTATTTAATTCAAAATAGTTTTTTTTTGTTACTATGATTTACACAAATAACCCTTGATGCTAACAACCATATTGTAAGAAGAATACGACCTCTCCTGAAATGCAAACACTTCACAGCCGAAAGATTTAAAATAAACCAAGCAATCACAAATTTCAAACATACCAAAATAAAAACAGTACAGAAATTTGGGGTATCATTTTATTCTATTTTGGATCATTCTGAAGTGTTCTTACATTTCCTTGTACATAAAAAGCTCTTAACTGTTAAAATTTATACACTGATTTGCTGCCGACTTCAGCAAAGGCATGAAAAAATTTGGGGTGTAAAGATACATAATTTGAAAAATATCTTCAATGATACATATGTACCATTTTACATGTGTAAAATATTTGTATACTTTTCTGTGGGATAATTGAGTGAAAGTTGTGCCACAGGCATGCATGTAATCAGACCAACACATATAAACATAGACAATTTTGGATACTCATTATGCCTTAATCTGAATAAAAATCTACAACATTATATGAGGTTTGGTTTTCCTGTTTGTTTATTTACTTTTTCTTTTTTTCTTTTTTTTAGATATTACCAAATACTGGTACTTGGGACAATTATCACCTTGTGGAATCACACGAATACATCTACATTCTACCTTGAAGTCTATTCTGGAGGGGAGGTGAATCAGATTTCCTGATCTGAATATAAATAAAACCTGGATAACAGCACCTAAATATGGAGGAGTTTATGGTTATAATGTCCAGGAGGCAATCCAACAAAAGAGAGAGAAATAATATATTGCCAATATCAAAAATGAATGGTGCCAGACATCTCTACAGATCCAGAGACATTAAAATGACAATAAGGAATACCACAAAGAACTGTCTCTATACAAATTCAACCACTTAGATGAAAGGATTTCTAAAAAAATAGAAACCTCCAAACTCACCCAAAATGAAACAGAAAATTTGAATTGTACAGTAACTATTAAACATGAAATTCACCATTTTTTAAATTTTATTTTTAATTTTTTTAAGTTTACATCCAAATTAGCATATAGCGCAACGATGATTTCAGGAGTAGATTCCTTAGTGCCCCTTACCCATTTAGCCCATCCCCCCTCCCACATGAAATTCACCATTAAAAACATTCTGAAATATAAATCTCTAGACTGAGAGGTTATCACCACAGAACTCTAACAAACATTTAAGAAAGAAACTACTCATTCTATGCAGTACCTTCCAGAAATCTGAGCTCTTTTTCATGGATACAGATGCAAAAATTCTGAATGAAGTATTAGCAAATTCAATCCATTAATATGAAAATGAATAATATGCCACACCTTTTAACAATATAAAAGCAGTTCAATATTCAAAATTCAGAAATATAAGCAACATTATTACTAGCATTAAGAGGAAAAAATACAAAGTCATATCAATTTTGATGAAGAAAAAAACATTCTTCTGTATTAAACATATATTTGTGGTAAAATGTCTCCACAAAATTGATATAGAAAGGGAATTTTTAACCTGAGAAAGGGTGTTTGCAGAAAACCTGTAGCCAACTTTATACTTAATGTTGAAAGGTTAAATTAGTTTGGGGAAAATGCATTGATGTCCTCTCACTACTTATATTCAACACCATATAATAAATCCTATCCTAGTGTAAAAAGGAAGAAAAAGAAATAAAAATTATCCATATTAGGAAGGAAGAAATAAAATTTCTCTCATTAATAGACAAGATGATTGTATATGTAGAAAATATTAAGAAATTTAAAAACTATTTTTAGAACTAATAATGGAATTAAACCCCATCCCAGGAAACTTAAGTGAATGAAACAGCATATATCATTTTCATGTACTATAAGACTCCATATAGTCACAATGTTAAATTTTCTCAAATTTTCCAGTAGATTTAATGCAATTTCAATCCAAATTTTAAAAGGTTTTATATTTTTTAAAAAGGTGATCCTAAAATCTATTTTGAAATGTGAAGGAAATAGTTAAAACAATTTTGAAAATGAAAAAATAAAAGCACACAACCCAATATTAAGTGTTACTATAATGCCACAGTTATTAAGGTATAAAAATTTTGGCCAAAAAAAATAGTACAGATTATGGAACAGAAAAGAGAGTCCTGAAATAGACTTATACAAATATAGCCATTTAGTTTTACAAAAATGCAAACCAATTCAACAGAAAATTATAATATTTAAATAACAGCAATAAAAAACAGTAAAGTATTGATATTTGCAACAACAGATGAACCTGAAATTCATTATGATGAGTAAAAGGCATCATTCTCAAAATGTTACATACAATATGGTTCCTTATTTGTGACATTTTCAGTAAATACTGTTATGGAGAACAAATGAGTAGTTGGCATGGGTTAGGCATGAGAAGAGTGTTTAACTATAAAGAAATGCGTTAAGGAGGTTTGGGGACTGATGCACCTGGATTGTATCATCACTGGATGGTAGTTACATGAATTTACACATGTGCTAAAATTCACAGGACCGTACATCAAAAAGTTCAACTTTATGCTAATTTAAAAAACCCCAGAAGTCTAAAATACAAAGTTTGTTTCAAGGGGAGAAGTGCATAGGGCTAAAATATCTAATGACAATAAGGATATTAGTTTTACTATAGTAATTTCTATAGTACATTTCTCTTACATAACTATAATACCAAAACTTAATTTATTCTTGTTTGCACTTCAAACCATGAACTGACAACTTAATCTCACCTCTCACTTGGAGTCCTGGCAATATACTTTTACTTGGTACCATTCATATTTGCCAAGGGTAAAAATAAACAAGCAAATAAAAAAAAAACTGCACAAAACCAATCAGCTAACCACCTAGATGAAGCATCTGCATTTTCCTGTGCTATGTGAAGTTGCTTCATACCTCTGCAAGGCTAGAAGCCCAACTCTATCATATTACTACCAATTTAATGTATATAAAGTACATATGTCTTTGCATTTTTTTTTCTAATTTACATTAGTTACATAGCTTTTTCATTTGGTGGTGTTGAAGGAAGTATTTGGTGTGTTTTTCTACTTTCTAATTTGCTTTTATTCCTTCAGGGCCCCTGAATTTCCCCACTTTCTTCTTTCTTTCAATTCACTTCTACATGTCTATACATCATTGCTCCTTTTCTGGTTACTTCCTAATCTCCTAGGAGCAATTGATATTTATGACTTCCAACTCCACTATTATACGTGTTCAAATGGTTTCCCTTTATCTCCTGCTGAGATCTACCAGGTCTCAGATATTTTTGCAATGGCTTTTTTCATGTGGCAAAAGGAATTTTTCTTTTTGGGATGATTTTGTCTAAGCCCCATCTTCCTTGAACCCTTGTACCCTACCCCCTTCTTTTCATGCAGTTTCTCCTGATTTCATGGATTCTCAACTCAGGGCTCTGGTATAAACCATCTGCTGGGATATCATGTTTATTTCTCTCCTGATACATAAAGTGAAGATTACAGTAATCTCTTATCCCCTGATAAGCTGAGATATGGATTATGGTTAGTTTTATTCGCTGTCCTTGTTGATCTGTATGGTTTTATGGATAATATGCAGAGAAACTCAGATTTAGCAAATTAACTTTATTTTGGAATGACCTAGAAGGTAAAGACATAACATTTTTTGTTGGAGCAAAATTCCTGTTCATTTTAAGGAGTTCAAAAAATATAAAAATGAAAAGTAAAACCAACTATAGAAATAACTCTTGTGAATATTTTGACGTTTATACAGTTTTTATGGTAAAATACACAGATGTAAATATATACATATGTAAATATATTTGTAATAACTTGTGTCATGTAGTACAACTTTTGTGTATTTTTTCTTAATGTCGTATTCTTATAATATTCCTATATTGTAACATTTTAAAGCATGCTTTTCCATAGCATCTTATCACATGTATCCTAGAAGTATCACTTACTATGGATTACCACACATCAATATATTTCACTATCTAAAAGTAAAGTTTTGGGGCGCCTGGGTGGCGCAGTCGGTTAAGCGTCTGACTTCAGCCAGGTCACGATCTCGCGGTCTGTGAGTTCGAGCCCCGCATCAGGCTCTGGGCTGATGGCTCAGAGCCTGGAGCCTGTTTCCGATTCTGTGTCTCCCTCTCTCTCTGCCCCTCCCCCGTTCATGCTCTGTCTCTCTCTGTCCCCAAAATAAATAAATGTTGAAAAAAAAATAAATAAAAGTAAAGTTTAATGTTATTATAAAACAAACACAGAAGACCACAGTATATAAAGACTTATTTTCAAGTTTGGAAGATTGTCAGTACTGCTATTATTAGTGGCCAAAGTAGCTATATTTATTAGCAAGAGATGGTTGCTAATAAGAGATCTTGTTGGTCATTAATAAGTTATGATTAATTGTGGAATAATTTATTTGACTAAAGATATTTTTAAATACCTTTGAAAAATCTAGGAAAAAAGCCCATAAAACTACAACAATTAACAGCACTATAAAATTCTCAGAATGGATCAATTCTGCTGAGTTGTTGGGTTCATTATACCATCTTTCAATCTATTTTTCAAACAATCTGTTTTAATACCTTACTAAATATGTCTGTCTCCAAAGCTCATACCCCACCCTCAATAAGACTGGAGATTTCTTAGTGTAAGCACAATTTTTTTATAACTTTATTAATTTAAATCCAGAATATGGCAATTAGCTCAGGCCTGGTAAAATTAATGTTCTTATTATCTTAAAGTAGAGAGCCAACAATGTCTACTTATTGCTTTGCTTCTTTTCACTGTGAATATTCTATTTTTTGCACTAAGCAGTAAGGTCTAAGTCAGAGTTCTGCTTTTCAAATTTCATTGGAGAGGATGTTTTGAAAAACTGGTACACTGGAATATGGGGCATAGAGATAAATCATGTTCCTTTTCCCACTTTAATCTGTGCCTAAAAGAGATCTTGAGTGGCATATATCTTGAATGACTAGGGTGTGATCTCTCTTAACAATCTTCCGTACATTATGAATTTTTATAAAAGTGTATAAGACATTTGCATTCAATATATTGAGTTACTTTATTAGGCATTGTATTATTTTACTAGGGCTGCTGTAACAAATTACCGACTAAACTTCCTGACTAAAAACAACAGAAATGTATTTTCTCCCAGTTATGAAGGATAGAAGTCTAAAATTAAGGTGCCAGAAGGACTGTGGTTCATCCAAAGATTCCATGGCTGTGTCCTTCCTTCTCTCTTTCAGATTCTGGTGGCTCTGGGTATTCCTTGTTTTGTGGCTATATACATCTAATCTCTGCCTCCATCACATACATGGACTAAATCCCTCTTGACAACTGTGTACAGTTCCTGTTGTACATTGTTGGATTACATTTGCTGATATTTTAGTGAGAATTTTACATCTATGTTCCTGAGAGATACTTGCCTAAAGTTTTCCTTCCATGTAATGTCTTTGCTGCCTGGTTTTTTGTTTGTTTGTTTTTTGTTTTGTTTTTGTTTTTGGTACTAGGATAATACTGGCATCATGGAACGAGTTAGAAATGTTCCTTCTGGGGGGCGCCTGGGTGGCGCAGTTGGTTAAGCATCCGACTTCAGCCAGGTCGTGATCTTGCGGTCCGTGAGTTCGAGCCCCGCGTCGGGCTCTGGGCTGATGGCTCAGAGCCTGGAGCCTGTTTCCGATTCTGTGTCTCCCTCTCTCTCTGACCCTCCCCCGCTCATGCTCTGTCTCTCTCTGTCCCAAAAATAAATAAACGTTGGAAAAAAAATTTTAAAAAAAATGTTCCTTCTGCTTTTATTTTCTGAAACGGATTGTAGAGAATTCGTATCATTTCTCCCTTAAGTGTTTGTTAGAATCCATCAGTGACTCCATCTGGGCCTGATTTTTTTTTTTTTTAAGAAGGTCATTAGTTACTGATTCAAATACATTAAAAATATAGTCTTATTCCTATTTTCTATTTATCCTTGTGTGAATTTTGGCAGTTTCTGTCTTTCAAAGAATTGGTCCTTTTAATCTAAGGTATCTAGTTTGTGGACATGGAGTTGTTCATCATATTTCTTTGTCGTCTTATTAGTGTCCACTGAATCTCTAGTGGTAGCCTCTCTTTCATTTCTGATATCAGTAATTTGTGACTTTTCTCTTCCTTCTTGGTTAGCCTGGTGAAAGTTTGGATTTTCCCGTATGCTATAGTCTCCTGATTCCTATCTTAGACCCTTGAGACAAAGGTTTAGAAATATGTTTTGGTAGGACTATTTTGGAATTATATAGTTTAAATGAGGTATAAACGTTAGTTCTGGCTAAATCTTCTGTAAGGGACAGATTCCTCCCTGTCTTTTTTTTTTTTTTCCGCTCTTTACTTTCCCAGTTCCTTATAATTACTTTTATTTATGCCTCCTCTCTGAAGACACAATTCATTCAATTTCCTAAGATAGCCATGGCTGACAATGCTTGTGTATAAACTCCTTTACACCCTCCATTCAGTGGGGGTTAGGAACTAGTCACCCTTTTAGAGACTAACTTCCTTGCTTCCTGTCAGACTTTTTTTTTTCATGAAATAATGAAATAGGTTCTGATATTTCAATATCAATTCAAACATCATTGTAAGCAGCAATTTCAATAGCTCAAAAACTAATAGCCTAGTCTAGTGTTACCTTTTATGAGTTCAACAAAAGAGAATATGTACTTTGGGAGAAGTCTTACATTTACCCACCAATAGTGGGAGTATATAGGGGATTATGCTTTTTTTGCTTGTTTACATGATTTAATCAAACATCCAGGCCCTCATTAGTATTCATGAGTCCCTTTAGGCATTTTGGCATTTTGTCAATACAGAGTTTTTCTTTTGTTTTGTATTTTGTTTTAGGATTTTTCCTCCCCTACTTCTTCCTAACTTAGCATCTGTGATTAAGAGGAAAACTTACCTGCCTCCCCTGCAAAGAGAAAGTGGCTTTAGATCCACCTGTCCGTTCTTTTCTATCCTATGGGTCTTTGGTAATTTCTGTAACAATGACTCATGTTAAATACTGGGTCCCCCACCAGCTTAACTAGCTAGATCTTGCTGGCACTGCCGGTTTTCTGTGACACAGTCACAACCTCTACTGTATTTATGACGTAGGTCACCCATTTTTACTCACCTTACCCCTTCCTGGGAAGACGGACCTTTACAACGGCAGGTCCCAGGTCCGCTGACTCTTCCTGTGTCTCCCACAAGGAGCACACAAGAAGCGCTCTTATCTAAATTTCAGGAGCTAAGAAAATTGTGGGCATGCTTCGTGGTGGCACACATCTCTGCTGGGCCTACCCTGGATTAATGTAAAAACACTCTAAAAACCAGTCTTCTCACAGAATCCAAAATGGGAACAGGGGAAACATCTATTGTTCTCTTTCGTTCAGGCAGCCGTACTAAATATCACAGATTGGGTGTCTCAAACAACAGAAATTTATTTTCTCACAGTTCTGAGGCTGGAAGTCCAAGATCAAGGTAATCAGCAGGGTTGATTTCTCCAGAGGCCTCTCTCCTTAGCTTATAAATGGCCTCCTTCTTCTGGCTCTGGATGGTTGTAGGTGGTTTTCCCTCTAAGTACATATCTAGTGTCTCTTTGTGTGTCTGAATCTTCTCTTCTAAAAAGGTTACCAGTGAGATTGGTTTGGGGCCCACTCTTATGGTCTCATTTTAACTTCAGTATCTTTTTACATAAGTAAAAAAAAAAAAAAAAGGTAAAAGTAAAAAAAAAATGTAAAGATACTTTTAAAGTATCTGGTTGCTCAGTCGGTTAAGCCTCTGACTTTGTCTCAGGTCATGATCTCACGGCTCTCCTGAGTTCAAACCTCACACTGGGCTCTGTGCTGACAGCTCAGAGCCTAGAGCCAGTTTCGGATTATCTCCCTTTCTCTCTCCCCCACTCATACTCTGTCTCTCTCTCGCTCAAGAATAAACATTAAAAAATTAATAATAAAAAAAAGACTCCATTTTCAAATACAGTCACATTCTGAGATACTGAGTAGGACTTCAGTATATGAATTTGGGGAAACACAATGCAGTCCACAACTATCTATCTATCCATCTACCTATCTATCATCTATTTAATCATTTCTATTCTATTCCAACTGCAGGTGTTTTGATCTAAAAAGGACCTTTCCCTCTCACCTCCCTCCATTGTTTTCCTTGTCTTACTCTAAGAACCCCTACATTTTTAAGAATTCCTCTTTTCTTCCTCATGATTCCCTGCATCATAGTCTCCTCTTTCCAGTCTCTTGGGAACATGGATATAGGGGAATTTAAAATATATGCTGACAAGGGCACCTGGGTGGCTCAGTCAGTCAAGTGTCTTCGGCTTAGGTCACCATCTCATGGTTTGTGAGTTCAAGCCCCACCTTGGGCTCTGTGCTGACAGCTCAGAGCCTGGACCCCATTCTGGATTCTGTGCCTCCCTTTCTCTCTGCTCCTCCCCTGCTCACACTCTCTCTTTCTCTCCTCCAAAAATACATAAACATTTAAAACAATAAAATAAAAAAATAAAATATGTGCTGACAATATTATTGTATTTACACTTCCTCTTCTTGAAAACAAAACATCATATATATTAAAACATATATATTTATATTTATATATAATAATCCTTGTATTTATAAAGTATTTCTGATACTTTAAAAATAATATAGTGGAAAACAAATATATTAGCAATCTACAAAACATAGTAACTGCAGATATAAATTGTAAGTAAGCAAAAATCCAGTATTTTAAAATATTTTCGTGCTTTTAACATTTTTAAAGACCCAACTATTACTTGCTTCATAATATGAAAAACACTATAAATTATACCAAATAATTCTGCAAATCTCAAGAGGAATTACAAAATTTCCCCTTGAGTAGATAAATGTTCATCTTAATCTCCTGAGTATGGTTTCCTAATGTAATCTACATTTTCCCGACATCTCAATGGTGTCTTTGAACATAGTTTAAAGTTTTTCATACACTGTGAATTTCAGTAATTGAGTTTATCTCAAACACTGAATTACATTTTGTGAGAATATGTACAAGGAGGATTAAAAATAACAAAGAGGATTTTAAGTACATAAGGCTATCAGATCTAACTCTGCATCAGAATTGTCTTCTTTATTGTTAAATTGTTAATATTGTTCCAATGCCATAAACTGGGTATAGCTTAATAAGAAAAACATTCTTGGGGCGCCTGGGTGGCTCAGTCGTTAAGCGTCCGACTTTGGCTCAGGTCACCATCTTGCGGTCCGTGAGTTCGAGCCCTGCATTGGGCTCTGGGCTGATGGCTTGGAGCCTGGAGCCTGCTTCCGATTCTGTGTCTCCCTCTCTCTCTGCCCCTCCCCCGTTCATGCTCTGTCTCTGTCCCAAAAATAAATAAACGTTGAAAAAAAAAATTAAAAAAAAAAAGAAAAGAAAAATATTCTCATCCTGTTAAAAATAAAAATACAGCTTAACTGATAGCAGATTAATTTAAATAAGTTATGACTATAAACTTGGAGAAAATAATAGTTTCAAAATAGGTAAGTTTTGAATCCAGACTAATATTAAAGCAAACCGAAAAGAATTTACCCAAACAGACAGATTGAAGACACAATGACCATTTCATCCTGCAGAAATAATTTCTGTATAAAATGGTTTTAATATCATATTACCAAACATTCCTAGATTTTACATAACACTTTAAATGTGCCTAAACCATAAGAGATCCAAAATCATACAGTTTACTTATTCCTTAACTGTTTCTAAAGTAGACAGTTGTCATAATTGGGTAGTAGGAATCAAATAAGCTAATCAGGGGCACCTGGGTGGCGCAGTCGGTTAAGCGTCCGACTTCAGCCAGGTCACGATCTCGCGGTCCGTGAGTTCGAGCCCCTCGTCGGGCTCTGGGCTGATGGCTCAGAGCCTGGAGCCTGTTTCCGATTCTGTGTCTCCCTCTCTCTCTGCCCCTCCCCCGTTCATGCTCTGTCTCTCTCTGTCCCAAAAAATAAATGTTGAAAAAAAAAATTAAAAAACAAAAAATAAGCTAATCATGTTTTGACAAAAGATAGCAGAGGTTTCAGCATCTTACGATCAACAGGAAATAATTTGTATTGAGGTATGCTATATGCAACTCTTACTGTAACAGAGATGTATATCGATAGATAAATGAATAGATGATAGATGATGATAAAAAATGATGATAGATAGATAATGGATATATAGGTAAGTAGGCAGTAGAAAGATAGTTGGGTGAAAAATGGTTGTATAGATAAATATGTGAGAAGAAACTGAAGCAATATATTCTTTGAAAATGTCTTAGGAATTTAGTATTTAGAAATCCTAAATACTTAAGTATGTGAAAGGGATAGGAGGAAACAACCTGGTGCTGGTGATGTTTTCTCCCCATGTTTGTTAATTAGAACTGTTATCACTGAAAAGTGGAAGGATTCAAATGAGGAAAGACTAGATTTGGTCACAATAGCATTTAAAGAGACCTTATTTCTCAAGTCCTTAGTTCCGGTAAGAATACTTTTTATCAAGTAATTGTGCTCCAACAATCTGAGAGTTATTAACTTATAAATGACCATTCCCCAAATTTGTCATTTATTTTTTTCCTTGGACTACCAGTAGTTTCCTTAATCAAATAGCACTTCCTTATTAGTGAAATAGTTTTGTTTTTTTTGTTTTTGTTTTTTTTATTTTCTGATGGAATATCTAGCATTCATAACAAAGGCTAGCAAGGAATGTCCACCTTTCCTTTGGGGCAATTACATAGATTGCCACCAGTAAGTATGTGTTCTCAGGCTTCCTGAAATATTGATTGTAGTAATTTTTTTAACTGATGTGCCGTTTTTACATAAGACAAATTAAAGATCCCAAGAACAAGACTGATTAATCTCTACATAGGTGTTCTGAAGACTACTGATTGGAGGTGTCTTATGGCAAAAAGAAAAATTTCAGAGGAGTGTAGAGGGCTTCCAAATCTTATTAAAACAGGGACTTTGACAGTCAATTGGCCTCCTCAAGCATCATATCCTGGGAAATTCCCTGGTTTCTGTCTTCTTACTTTCAAGATAAATTCAATAATTCACACTCCTGCTTATCTTTCCCAATCCTCTGTTTATGTAATGTAACCTACATGCCCAGCATGAGGTGTTTTCCTCTTCTTCACCTCTTAAGTCTACTTTTCACTTTCTCTTAAATATGGGTTTTTTAAAAAAATGTGTTGTTATATTAAGACTTTATTTTGTTTGGAGTATCTTTAGGTTCCCAAAAACCTGAAGGGAAGGTACAGAAGCTTCCCATACAATGCCTGCCCCACGCATATACAGCCTCTCCAATTATCAACATTCCCCACTGAGTGGCACATCTGTTATAATTGGTGAACTACAATGACGTATCATAATCACTCAAAGCCCATAGCTTACATTATGATTCACTCTTGGTGTTGTACTTGCTATGGATTTGGACAAGTGCATAATCCTATGTATCCATTATTATGGTATGAAACAGAGCATTTTCACTGTCCTAAAATCCTGTCTGCTCCACCTATTCATCCTTCTCTTCCCTCTCTCCACCTGTAACCCCTAATCTTTTTTACTGTTCTCCACTGTATTTGACTTTTCCAGAATGTCAGAGAGTTGGAATCATGCAGTATATAGCCTTTTCAGATGGTCTTCTTTCACTTAGTAAAATGCATTTAAGTTTCCTCCATGTTTTTCATGTTTGATAACTCTTTTCTTTTCAGCACTGAATTATAGTCCATTTTCAGGTATGATAGTTTCTTTATCTATTCACCAAATGAAGGACACCTTGGTTGTTTCCAACTTTCGGCAATTATTAGTAAAGCTGTTACCACACAAGAGCAGGTTTGTATGTGGACACAGTAACTTCTAAAATCTTTCAGGTGAATGCCAGGGAGCATGATTGCTGGGTCATATGGTAATAGTAAATCTCCAAGCCATCTTCCCAAGTGACTGTACCACCTTGTATTGCCACTAACAAGGAATTAGAGTTCATGTTATTCCACACCCTCACCAGTATTTGATGTTTGTCAGTGTTCTGAATTTTGGTCTTCTAGTAGGTTTATAATGGTATCTCATTTTAATTTGCATTTCCCTAATGACATAATGTGGATCATCTTTCATATGCGTATTTGCCATCGCATATCTTTTTTGGTGAGTAAATATTAAGGTCTTTGGCCCATTTTTTAATCAGTTTGTCTATTTCATTACTGTTGATTTTTACTGTTCATTACTGTTGAGTGTTCTTTGTATATTTTGGATAATAGTCCTTTATCAGATTTTATTTTTCAAATATTTACTCCCAGTCTACAGCTTGTCTTCTCATTCCCTTGACCTTGTCTTTCACAGAGCAGAAATTTGTAAATTTAATGAAGTACAGCTTATCAGTCATGTCTTTCATGGATCATGCCTTTAGTGTTGCATCTAAAAAGTCATCCCCATACCCACAGTAAACTAACTTTTCACCTATGTTTTCCTTTACTTAGAAATGTGATCTGTTTTGTAGTTATCTTTTGTGAAGGATGTTAGTCTGTGTCTAGATTCTTTTTTTTCTTTTTTTGCATATGGATGTCCAGTTGTTGTAGCACCATTTGTTGAAAAAATATATATATTTTTTGCTCCATAGTATTACCTTTGTCCTTTGACAAAAATCAGTCAACTATATTATGTGGCTCTCCTTCTGTACATTCTATTCTGTTCTACTGATCAAATTCCTGTTTTTTTCACTAATATTATGCTTTCTTAAGTACTGTATATTATAGTAAGCATTGAGGTCAGGTAGTATCATCCTCCAACTTTGTTCTTCAATATTTTGTTGACTATTCTGTCTTTAAATCTCCATATAAACTTTAGAATCATCTCATCCATATCCACAAAATAATTTGCTGGGATTTTGACTGGAATTGCATTGAAATTATACATCAAGATGGGAAGAGCTAACATGTTGACAATATGGAAATTTCCAGTACATGAACATGTACCATGTCTCCATTAATTTAGTTTTTCTTATTTAGTGTTCACCAGTGTTTATAGTTTTCCAGATATTTATACATATATAAATGTATATGTATATATATACATGTGTATATATATATATATATATATATACACGTATATGTATATATACATATATATGTATCTTGCATATATCTTTTTAAATTTATAACTCAATTTTTTGAGTACCATTGTAAATGGTATTATGTTTTTAATTTCAAATTCTATTCATTAATCTACATGTTCTACTGGTTGAAATACAACTATATATATATCTACTTGCTGATATAAAGGAAAGAGATTGGCTTGTATACTTAAATCTACTCTCCAACCTTTCTATTATAGCTTATTAGTTTCAGGAATTTTTTGCCACTTCTTTCAGATTTTTTTACACAGGTGATCATGTGATCTACAAAGATAATTTTATGTCTTCCTTTCTAGTCTATATATCCTTTATTTCCTTTTCTTGTCTTACTGAATTATCTAGACCTTCTGAAACAGTGTTGAAAAAAGTTTGGTAAAAGGAGACATTCTGGTATTTTTCATACTATCACTTTATTATCCTTTTAATGCCTATAGGGTCTGTAGGGATTTCCTTTTTTCATTATTAACACTTTGTGTCCTTCCTTTTCCTCTTAGTTAGCCTGGCTGAAGGCTTATCAATTTATTTTATTTTTTCAAACAGTTTTTACTTTTCTTAATTTAATCTATTGATATCCTATTTTAAATTTCATTGATTTCTACCCTAATTCTTCAACGTTTATTTATTTTTGGGACAGCGGGAGACAGAGCATGAACCGGGGAGGGGCAGAGAGAGAGGGAGACGCAGAATCAGAAACAGGCTCCAGGCTCTGAGCCATCAGCCCAGAGCCTGACGCGGGGCTCGAACTCACGGACTGCGAGATCGTGACCTGGCTGAAGTCGGATGCTTAACCGACTGCGCCACACAGGCGCCCCTACCCTAATTCTTATTATTATTTTTATTCTGCCTACTTTGGATTCAATTTGCTGTTCTCTTTCTTCTTTCTTTTTTTTAGACATTTATTTTATTTTTTTTTAATTTACATCCAAATTAGTTACCATATAGTGCAACAATGATTTCAGGAGTAGATTTCTTAATGCCCCTAACCCATTTAGCCCATCTGCCATAACCCCTCCGGTAACCCTCTGTTTGTTCTCCATATTTAAGACTCTTTTATGTTTTGTCCCCCTAGTTTTTACATTATTTTTGCTTCCTTTCCTTTATGTTCATCTGTTCAGTGTTTTAAAGTCCTCATATAAATGAAGTCATATGTTTGTCCTTCTCTGACTGACTAATTTCTCTTAGCATAGTACTGTCTAGTTCCATCCATGTAGTTGCAAATGACAAGATTTCATTCTTTTTGATTGCCGAGTAATATTCTATTGTATATACCACATCTCTTTATCCAATACTTTATTTGTACTTTAATAAGTACTTTAATAAATACTTTAATTTGGTACTTTAATTGTACTTTATACAATACTCTATTGTATATACCACATCTTCTTTATCCATTCATCCATCAACGGACATTTGGGCTCTTTCCATACTTTGGCTATTGTTGATAGTGCTGCTATAAACATTAGGGTGCCTCTGTCCCTTTGAAAGAGCGTACCTGCATCCCTTGGATAAACACCTAGCAATGCAATTGCTGGGTCATAAGGTAGTTCTATTTTTAATTTGTTGAGGAACCTCCATACAGTTTTCCAGAGTAGCTGTGCCAGCTTATATTCCCAACAGCAATGCAAAAGAGATCATCTTTCTCTGCATCCTCACCAACATATGTTGTTGCCTGAGGTATTGATGTTAGCCATTCTGACAGGTGGGAGGTGGTTTCTCATTGTGGTTTTGATTTGTATTTCCCTGATAATGAGTGACGCTGAGCATTTTCTCATGTATCAGTTGGTCATCTAAATTTCTTCTTTGGAGAAATGTCTATTCATGTCTTTTACCCATTTCTTCACTGGATTATTTGTTTTTTAGGTGTTGAGTTTGAGAAGTTTTTTATAGATTTTGGATACTAACCCTTTATCTGATATGTCATTTGCAAATATCTTCTCCCATTCTGTCAGTTGCCTTTTAATTTTGCTGATTGTTTCCTTCGCTGTGCAGAAACTTTTTATTTTGATGAGGTCCCAGTAGTTCATTTTTGCTTTTGTTTCCCTTGCCTCTGGAGACGTGTTGAGTAAGAAGTTGCTGTGGCTGAGGTCAAAGAGGTTTTTGCCTGCTTTCTCCTTGAGGATTTTGATGGATTCCTGTCTTACATTGAGGTCTTTCCTCCATTTTGAGTTTATTTTTGTGTCTGGTGTAAAAAAAGTGGTCCAGGTTCATTCTTCTGCATGTCACTGTCCAGTTTTCCCAGCACCACTTGCTAAAGAGACTGTCTTTATTCCATTGGATATTCTTTACTGCTTTGTCAAAGATTAGTTGGCCATACGTTTGTGGGTCCATTTCTGGGTTCTCTGTTTTGTTCCATTGACCTGAGTGTCTGGTTTTGTACCAGTACCATACTGTCTTGATGATTATGGCTTTGTAGTATAGCTTGAAGTCAGGGGTTGTGATGCCTCCTTCTTTGGTTTTCTTTTTCAAGATTATTTTGGCTATTCAGGGTCTTTTCTGGTTCCATACACATTTTAGGATTGTTTGTTCTAGCTCTGTGAAGAATGTTGCTGTTATTTTAATAGGGATTGCATTCGATATGTAGATTGGTTTTGGTAGTATCGGCATTTTAACAATATTTGTTCTTCCTATCCAGAGGCATTAAATCTTTTTCCATTTTTTTGTGTCTTCAATTTCTTTCATAAACTTTCTATAGATTTCGGCATATAGATTTTTCACCTCTTTGGTTATATTTATTCTTAGGTAGTTTATCGTTTTTTGTGCAATTGTTAATGGGATCGATTCCGTGATTTCTCTTTCTGTTGCTTCATTGATGATGTATAGGATTTCAACCAACTTCTATGCATTGATTTTATATCCGGCAACTCTGCTGAATTCATGAATCAGTTCTAGCAGTTTTTTGGTGGAATCTTTTGTGTTTTCCATATAGAGTATCATGTCATCTGTGAAGAGTGAAAGTTTGACCTCCTCCTGGCCAATTTGGATGCCTTTTATTTATTTGTCTTCTCTGATTGCAGAGGCTAACAGAGACTTCCAATACTATGTTGAATAACAGTGGTGACCGTGGACATCCCTGTCTTGTTCCTGACCTTAGGGGGAAAGCTCTGTTTTTCCCCACGAGGATAATATTAGCGTTGTGTCTTTTGTATATGGATTTTATGATCTCGAGGTATGATCCTTCTATCCCTACTTTCTTGAAGGTTTTTATCAAGAAAGGATGCTGTATTTTGTCAAATGCTTTCTCTGCATCTATTGAGAGGATTATATTGTTTTTGTCCTTTCTTTTCTTGATGTGATGAATCACATTGATTGTTTTGTGGATATTGAACCAGCCCTGCATACCAGGTATAAATCCCACTTGGTTTAGGTGAATAATTTTTTTTAATGTATTGTTTGTTCCAGTTGGCTAATATCTTGTTGAGTATTTTTGCATCCATGTTCATGAGGGAAATTGGTGTATAGTTCTACTTTTTGGTGTGGTCTCTGTCTGGTTTTGGAATCAAGGTAATGCTTGCTTCATAGAAAGAATTTGGAAGTTTTCCTTCCATTTCTATTTTTTGGAACAGCTTCAGGAGAATAGATGTTCACTCTTCCTTAAATGTTTGGTAGAATTGCCCTGGAAAGCCATCTGGCCCTGGACTCTTGTTTTTTGGCACATTTTTGATTACTAATTCAATTTCCTTACTGGTTATGGGTCTGTTCAAATTTTCTATGTCATACTGTTTCAGTTTTGGTAGTGTATATGTTTCTAGGAATTTGTCCATTTCTTCCAGATTGTCCATTTTATTGGCACAAAAATTGCTCACAATATTCTCTTATTAGTTTTTTTTTATTTCTTCTGTGTTGGTTGTGAACTCTCCTCTTTCATTCTTACTTTTATTTATTTGGGTCCTTTCCTTTTTCTTTTTGATCAAACTGGCTAGTGGTTAATCAATTTTATTAACTCTTTAAAAGAACCAGCTTCTGGTTTCATTGATCTGTTCTACTGTCTTTTTTTTGGGGGGGGGGGTTCGATAGCATTAATTTCTGCTTTAATCTTTATTGTTTCCTGTATTCTGCTGATTTGGGGTTTTATTTGCTGTGTTTTTCCCCAGATCTTTAGGTATACGGTTAGGTTGTATATCTGATCTTTCTGCCTTCTTTAGGAAGGTCTGGATTGCTATATACTTTCCTCTTATGACCACCTTTGCTGCATCCCAGAGGTTTTGGGTTGTGGTGTCATCATTTTCATTGGCTTCCATGAACTTTTTAATATCCTCTTTAACCTCTTAGTTAACCCATTCATTCTTTAGGAGGATGTTCTTCAGTCTCCAAGTATTTGTTACCTTTCCAAATTTTTTCCTTGTGGTTGATTTCGAGTTTCATAACGCTGTGGTCTGAAAATATGCATGATATGATCTTGATCTTTTTGTACTTGTTGAGGGCTAATTTGTGTCCCAGTATATGGTCTATTCTGGAGAATGTTCCATGTGCACTGGAGAAGAATGTATATTCTGGTGCTTTAGGATGAAATGTTCTGAATATATCTGTGAAGTCCATCTGGTCCAGTGTGTCATTCAAAGGCATTGTTTCCCTGTTGATTTTCTGTTTAGATGATCTGTCCATTGCTGTGAGTGGGGTGTTGGAGTCCCCTACTATTATAGTATTACTGTCAATGAGTTCTTTATGTTTGTGATTAAGTTTCTTTATGTTGTGATTTATATATTTGGGTACTCCCACATTTGGCACATAAATGTTTACAATTGTTAGGTCCTCTTGGTGGATAGACCCCTTAATTATGATATAATGCCATTCTTCATCTCTTGATACGGTCTTTATTTTAAAGTCTAGATTGTCTGATATAAGTATGGCTACTCTAGCTTTCTTTTGCTCACCACTAGCATGATGAATGGTTTTGCATCCCCTTACTTTCAATCTGAAGGTGTCTTTAGGTCTAAAGTGGGTCTCTAATAAACAGCATATGGATGGATCTTGTTTTATTTATTTATTTTTTATTTTTTATTTTTTTATTTTTGGGACAGAGAGAGACAGAGCATGAACGGGGGAGGGGCAGAGAGAGAGGAAGACACAGAATCGGAAACAGGCTCCAGGCTCTGAGCCATCAGCCCAGAGCCTGACGCGGGGCTCGAACTCATGGACCGCGAGATCGTGACCTGGCTGAAGCCGGACGCTTAACCGACTGCGCCACCCAGGCGCCCCGATGGATCTTGTTTTCTTATCCATTCTGTTACCCTATGCCTTTTGATTGGAGCATTGAGTCCACTGATGTTTAGAGTGAGTACTGAAAAATATGAATTTATTGCCATTATGTTGCTTGTAGAGTTGGAGTTTCTGGTGGTGTTCGCTGGTCCTTTCTAGTCTTTGTTGCTTTTGGTCTTTATTTATTTGTTTTGTTTTGTTTTGTTTTTTCATCTTTTCTCCCCTCAGAGAGTCCCCCTTAAAATTTCTTGCAGGGCTGGTTTAGTGGTCACAAACTCCTTTAATTTTTGTTTGTCTGAGAAACTTTTTTTTAAATTTTTTTTCAACGTTTATTTATTTTTGAGACAGAGAGAGACAGAGCATGAACGGGGGAGGGGCAGAGAGAGAGAGAGACACAGAATCAGAAACAGGCTCCAGGCTCTGAGCCATCAGCCCAGAGCCTGACACGGGGCTCGAACTCACGGACCGTGAGATTGTGACCTGGCTGAAGTCGGATGCTTAACCGACTACACCACCCAGGTGCCCTTGTCTGGGAAACTTTTAATCTTTCTTTCTATTTTGAATGACAGCCTCGCTGGATAAAGAATTTTTGGATGCATATTCTTCTGATTCACCGCACTGAATATATCCTGCCACTCTTTTCTGGCCTGCCAAGTTTCTGGTGATAGGTCTTATATAAACCTGGTGTGTCTTCCCCTATAGGTTAGGGACTTTTTTTCCCTTGCTACTTTCATGATTCTCTTCTTGCCTAAGTATTTTGTGAATTTGACTATGATATGCCTTGGTGATGGTCGTTTTTTGTTGAATCTAATGGGAGTCCTCTCTTCTTCCTGGATTTTGATGTCTGTGACTTTCCCCAGGTTAGGAAAGTTTTCCACTATGTTTTTGTCACATAAACCTTCTATCCCTATTTCTGTCTCTTCCTCTTCTGGGACCCCCATGATTCTGATGTTGTTCTTTTTTAATGACTCACTGATTTCTTTAATTCTTAAATCATGCTCTTTTGCCTTAATATCCCTCTTTATTTCTGCTTCATTATTCTGCATAAGTTTGTTTTCTATATCTCTGAATCTCTGCTCTAACTCATCTATCCTTGCCACCATGGCATCCATTCAAAATTGCAGCTCAGTTATAGCATTTTTTAAATTTCATCCTAACTAGCTTTTACTTCTTTTATCTTCACAGAAAGGGATTCCAATCTATTTTCAACTCTAGCTAGTATTCTTATTATCGTGATTCTAAATTCTGGTTCAGACATCTTGCTTGTATCTGTGTTGGTTAAGTCCTTGGCTGTGATTACTTCCTGCTCTTTCTTTTGGGGTGAATTCCTTTACTTCATCATTTTCAAGGGAGAAAATTAATTAGTGAAGTAAAAAAGAAATAATATTGATTGTAGGGAAGATGGCGGCATAGGAGGACGCTGGGCTCACCGTGCGTCCTGCTGATCACTTAGATTCCACCTATACCAGCCTAAATAACCCAGAAAACCACCAGAAGACTAGCAGAACGGAGTCTCCAGAGCCAAGCGCAGACGAGAGGCCCACGGAAGAGGGTAGGAAGGGCGGAGAGGCAGTGCGCGCTGCACTGACTAGTGGGAGGGAACCGGGGTGGAGGGGCGGCCCGCCGGCCAAGCAGAGCCCCCATCTGGCTTGCAAAAGTGGAGAGGCCTGACGGAGTGTGTTCTGACAGCAAGCGGTACTTAGCATCTGGGAGGTCATAAGTTAACAGCTCTGCTTGGAGAGCGGGAAGCCTGGAGGACAACGGGAGGGAGAGTTGCTGAGCCCCGGGACGACAGAGCTCAGTTTGGCAGGGAACAAAGGCGCTAGACAGCACCATCTCCCTCGCCCATCCCCCAGCCAAAATCCCAAAGGGAACCAGTTCCTGCCAGGGAACTTGCTTGCTCCACACAAACACCCAACACTGTGCTTCTGTGGAGCCACCCCTCCGGCAGCAGGTCTGACTCCCTCCAGCTGCCACAGGGCCCCTCCTGAACTGGATCTTTGAAGTAGAAGTGAGCTAAGCCTGTCCCTCCTGCCCCCAAGAACCTTGTCTACCCACCCCAGCTAATACTCCAGATCCCCAGCATCACAAGCCTGGCAGTGTGCAAGTAGCCCAGACGGGCCATGCCACCCCACAGTGAATCCCGCCCATAGGAGAAGGGAAGAGAAGGCACATACCAGTCTGACTGTGGCCCCAGTGGTGGGCTGGGGGCAGACATCAGGTCTGACTGCAGCCCCGCACACCAGCTCCAGTTATACACCACAGCACAGGGGAAGTGCCCTGCAGGTCCACACCACTCCAGGGACTATCCAAAATGACCAAACGGAAGAATTCCCCTCAAAAGAATCTTCAGGAAATAACAACAGCTAACGAACTGATCTAAAAGGATTTAAATAATGTAACAGAAAGTGAATTTAGAATAATAGTCATAAAATTAATCGCTGGGCTTGAAAACAGTATAGAGGACAGCAGAGAATCTATTGCTATAGAGATCAAGGGACTAAGGAATAGTCAGGAGGAGCTGAAAAACACTTTAAACGAGATGCAAAATAAAATGGAAACGACCATGGCTCGGATTGAAGTGGCGGAGGAGAGAATAGGTGAACTAGAAGATAAAATTATGGAAAAAGAGGAAGCTGAGAAAAAGAGAGATAAAAAAAATCCAGGAGTATGAGGGGAAAATTAGAGAACTAATTGATGCACTAAAAAGAAATAATATACGCATAATTGGTATTCCAGAGGAGGAAGAGAGAGGCAAATGTGCTGAAGGTGTACTTGAAGAATTAATAGCTGAGAACTTCCTTGAACTGGGGAAGGAAAAAGGCATTGAAATCCAAGAGGCACAGAGAACTCCCTTCAGACGTAACTTGAATCGATCTTGTGCACGACATATCATAGTGAAACTGGCAAAATACAAGAATAAAGAGAAAATTCTGAAAGCAGTAAGGCATAAACGTGCCCTAACATATAAAGGGAGACCTATAAGACTCGTGACTGATCTCTCTTCTGAAACTTGGCATGCCAGAAAGGATTGGCAGGAGATCTTCAGTGTGATAAACAGAAAAAAAATATGCAGCCAAGAATCCTTTATCCAGCAAGTCTGTCATTTAGAATAGAAGGAGAAATAAAGGTCTTCCCAAACAAACAAAAAATGAAGGAATTCGTCACCATCAAACCAGCCCTACAAGAGATCCTACGGGGGATCCTGTGAGACAAAGTACCAGAGACATTGCTACAAGCATAAAACATACAGACATCACAATGACTCTAAACCCATATCTTTCTATAATGTAATGTAAATGGATTAAATAGGCCAACCAAAAGACATAGGGTATCAGAATGGATAAAAAAACAAGACCCATCTATTTGCTGTCTACAAGAAACTCATTTTAGACCTGAGGACACCTTTAGATTGAGAGTGAGGGGATGGAGAACTATTTATCATGCTACTAGAAGTCAAAACAAAGCTGGAGTAGCCATACTCATATCAGACAAACTAGACTTTAAATTAAAGGCTGTAACAAGAGATGAAGAAGGGCATTATATAATAATCACACGGTCTATCCATCAGGAAGAGCTAACAATTACAAATGTTTATGCGCCGAATATGGGAGCCTGCAAATATAAAAAACAATTACTCACAAACACAAGCAACCTTATTGATAAGAACATGGTATGGGGCGCCTGGGTGGCTTGGTCGGTTAAGCGTCTGACTTCGGCTCCGGTCATGATCTCACGGTCCGTGAGTTCAAGCCCCACGTCGGGCTCTGTGCTGACAGCTCAGAGCCTGGAGCCTGTTTCAGATTCTGTGTCTCCCTCTCTCTCTGCTCCTCCCCTGTTCATGCTCTGTCTCTCTCTGTCTCAAAAATAAATAAACGTTAAAAAAAATTAATTAAAAAAAGAATGTGGTAATTGCAGGGGACTTTAACACTCCACTTACAGAAATAGTTGGATCATATATAGACACAGGGTCAATAAACAAGGGCCCTGAATGATACATTGGATCAGACGGACTTGACAGATGTACTTAGAACTCTGCATCCCAAAGCAACAGAATATACTTTCTTCTCGAGTGCACATGGAACATTCTCCAAGATAGATCATATACTGGGTCACAGAACAGCCCTTCATAAATATACAAGAATTGAAATTATACCATGCATACTTTCAGACCACAATGCTATGAAGCTTGAAATCAACCACAGGAAAAAGTCTGGAAAACCTCCAAAAGCATGGAGGTTAAAGAACACCTTACTAAAGAATGACTGGGTCAACCAGGCAATTAGAGAAGAAATTTAAAAATGTATGGAAAAAAACGAAAATGAAAATACAACAATCCAAACGCTTCGGGATGCAGCGAAGGCAGTCCTGAGAGGAAAATACATTGCAATCCAGGCCTATCTCAAGAAACAAGAAAAATCCCAAATACAAAATCTAACAGCACACCTAAAGGACATAGAAGCAGAACAGCAAAGGAAGCCTAAACCCAGCAGAAGAAGAGAAATAATAAAGATCAGAGCAGAAATAAACAATATAGAATCTAAAAAAACTGTAGAGCAGATCAACGAAACCAAGAGTTGGTTTTTTGAAAAAATAAACAAAACTGACAAACCTCTAGCCAGGCTTCTCAAAAAGAAAAGGGAGATGACCCAGACAGATAAAATCATGAATGAAAATGGAATTATTACAACTTATCCCTCAGAGATACAAACAATTATCAGGGAATACTATGAAAAAGTATATGCCAACAAATTGGACAACCTGGAAGAAATGGACAAATTTCTAAACACCTACACTCTTCCAAAACTCAAGCAGGAGGAAATAGAAAGCTTGAACAGACCCATAACCAGTGAAGAAATTGAATCGGTTATCAAAAATCTCCCAACAAATACAAGTCCAGGACCAGATGGCTTCCCGGGGGAGTTCTACCAGATGTTTAAAGCAGAGGTAAAACCTATCCTTCTCAAGTTATTCCAAGAAATAGAAAGGGAAGGAAAACTTCCAGACTCATTCTGTGAAGCCAGTATTAGTTTGATTCCTAAACCAGACAGAGACCCAGTAAAAAAAAGAGAACTACAGGCCAATATCCCTGATGAATATGGATGCAAAAATTCTCAATAAGATACTAGCAAATCGAATTCAACAGCATATAAAAAGAATTATTCACCATGATCAAGTGGGATTCATTCCTGGGGTGCAGGGCTGGTTCAACATTCATAAATCAATCAACGTGATACATCACATTAAAAAAAGAAAAGATAAGAACCATAGGATCCTGTAAATCAATGCAGAAAAGGCATTTGACAAAATTCAGCATCCTTTCTTAATAAAAACCCTTGAGAAAGTCGGGATAGAAGGAACATACTTAAAGATCATAAAAGCCATTTATGAAAAGCCCACAGTAACATCATCCTCAATGGGGAAAAACTGAGAGCTTTTTCCCTGAGATCAGGAACACGACAGGGATGTCCGCTCTCACCGCTTTGTTTAACATAGTGTTGGAAGTTCTAGCATCAGCAATCAGACAACAAAAGGAAATCAAAGGCATCAAAATTGGCAAAGATGAAGTCAAGCTTTCGCTTTTTGCAGATGACATGATATACATGGAAAATCCGATAGACTCCACCAAAAGTCTGCTAGAACTGATACAGGAATTCAGCAAAGTTGCAGGATACAAAATCAACGTACAGAAATCAGTTGCATTCTTATACACTAACAATGAAGCAACAGAAAGACAAATAAAGAAACTGATCCCATTCATAATTGCACCAAGAAGCATAAAATACCTATGAATAAATCTAACCAAAGATGTAAAGGATCTGTATGCTGAAAACTATAGAAAGCTTATGAAGGAAATTGAAGAAGATTTAAAGAAATGGAAAGACATTCCCTGCTCATGGATTGGAAAAATAAATATTGTCAAAATGTCAATACTACCCAAAGCTATCTACACATTCAATGCAATCCCAATCAGAATTGCACCAGCATTCTTCTCGAAACTAGAACAAGCAATCCTAAAATTCATATGGAACCACAAAAGGCCCCAAATAGCCAAAGCAATTTTGAAGAAGAAGACCAAAGCAGGAGGCATCACAATCCCAGACTTTAGCCTCTACTACAAAGCTGTCATCATCAAGACAGCATGGTATTGGCACCAAAACAGACACATAGACCAATGGAATAGAATAGAAACCCCAGAACTAGACCCACAAACGTATGGCCAACTCATCTTTGACAAAGCAGGAAAGAACATCCAATGGAAAAAAGACAGCCTCTTTAACAAATGGTGCTGGGAGAACTGGACAGCAACATGCAGAAGGTTGAAACTAGACCACTTTCTCACACCATTCACAAAAATAAACTCAAAATGGATAAAGGACCTAAATGTGAGACAGGAAACCATCAAAACCCTAGAGGAGAAAGCAGGAAAAGACCTCTCTGACCTCAGCCGTAGCAATCTCTTACTCGACACATCCCCACAGGCAAGGGAATTAAAAGCAAAAATGAACTACTGGGACCTTATAAAGATAAAAAGCTTCTGCACAGCAAAGGAAACAACCAACAAAACTAAAAGGCAACCAATGGAATGGGAAAAGATATTTGCAAATGACATATCGGACAAAGGGCTAGTATCGAAAATCTATAAAGAGCTCACCAAACTCCACACCCGAAAAACAAATAACCCAGTGAAGAAATGGGCAGAAAACATGAATAGACACTTCTCTAAAGAAGACATCCGGATGGCCAACAGACACATGAAAAGATGCTCAACGTCACTCCTCATCAGGGAAATACAAATGAAAACCACACTCAGATATCACCTCACGCCAGTCAGAGTGGCCAAAATGAACAAATCAGGAGACTATAGATGCTGGAGAGGATGTGGAGAAATGGGAACCCTCTTGCACTGTTGGTGGGAATGCAAATTGGTGCAGCCACTCTGGAAAACAGTGTGGAGGTTCCTCAGAAAATTAAAAATAGACCTACCCTATGACCCAGCAATAGCACTGCTAGGAATTGACACTAGGGATACAGGAGTACTGATGCATAGGGCCACTTGTACCCCAATGTTTATAGCAGCACTCTCAACAATAGCCAAATTATGGAAAGAGCCTAAATGTCCATCAACTGATGCATGGATAAAGAAATTGTGGTTTATATGCACAATGGAGTACTACGTGGCAATGAGAAAGAACGAAATATGGCCCTTTGTAGCAACATGGATGGAACTGGAGAGTGTGATGCTAAGTGAAATAAGCCATACAGAGAAAGACAGATACCATATGGTTTCACTCTTATGTGGATCCTGAGAAACTTAACAGAAACCCATGGGGGAGGGGAAGAGAAAAAAAAAAAAGGGGGTTACAGTGGAAGAGAGCCAAAGCATAAGAGACTCTTAAAAACTGAGAACAAACTGGGGGTTGATGGGAGGTGGGAGGGAGGGAGGGGAGGGTGGGTGATGGGTATTGAGGAGGGCACCTTTTGGGATGAGCACTGGGTGTTGTATGGATACCAATTTGACAATAAATTTCATATATTGAAAAAAATAATATTAAAAAAATAAAATCAAAAAATATTAAAATACACACACACACAAGATATAGAATAAATGATGTTAGATCCTAGATGTGTTTGTCCTGGGTGTTGAGAGGGGCTTTAGATATTAGAGAAAAAACGGGAAAGAAAAAAAAAAAAAGGAAAGCATTTGAAAATTTGAAAAAATGAATACACTGAAGTAGTCTAAAATAAAATGATGAAAGTAGGATAGAATTTGAAAATTTTACATATAAGTAAAAAATGTAGTAGAAATATTAGAGAAAAATAGTTTTAATAAAAACCGAAAATAAAAATGAATTTTTTCTCTTTATGTATTCAGGAAAACGAAAAGAAGTGAAAAAAGAAAAAAAGAAAAAAGAAAAAAAAGAAAGAAAATTGAATAGATGAACCGATGAACAGACTGAAATACTACTGAAATTACTTCTTTTTCCCTAGAAGTCAAAGTATGAAGCGCTTTATAGTCCATAAACTAAGCAAGGAGACTTGTGTTCTTAAAGAGAGAGGTTGGCCCAATTGGGCAGGGCTTAGTGTAACAGCTCCGTTCTCCACTAGATGGCGCTGCTTAGCTTATTGGCATGGATTGTTGTGGTGCCTGTAGGTGCTTATGCACACGCACCCACGGGAGAGGTTAAAAGGGCATCACCCAGCTAGGTACCCAGTCTCTAGTATCGAACTCTGTTCTCCCTGATCATCAATCGCACACCCGTCCTTTGTTTTCAGCTTCTGTTCACTCCTCACTTTCACACAGTCCGTGACCAAGCCTCAGGCAGCACCTCCCTGCTGTGTTTTGTCTCAGATGCGGCTGTTTTTCCCCAACCCCTTACTTCTGAGGGACTGTTGCTTTGGCCCATTCTGTCCCTCTGGAGGAGGGTCTCACTGAGCAATGGCCAGGTGCCGGCTGCACTCAGGAACGTTTGCAAGTCCGTGCTGCTGCTGGTGCCCAGAGACTGCAGCCGGGTGCCAGCCTGCCTCAGAAAAAGTTTGCAAGATACTAGCGTTTCAGGGATTACGGAAAAATAACTTTGTTCCAGCGAATGTGGTTGTTTTCCCTGGTCCACTGGGGCCTTGCCTTTGGGGGACCCACACAGCCTCTACCAGATGTCCTCCCAGCAGGGGAACTGCCTCTCCAGTGTGGCCTGAAGAAGCCCAGACTCCACTCTGCTCCTGGGGATTCACCCTTCCCACCAAAGCACCACCAGGTATTGAACTACAGAGTTTCAGGCTCTGTGCTCCCCCTGTTTATAGCCTTAATGGAATTTAAACCCTCTCTTTTCTCCTTTCTCTCTTGTTAGCTCAGTCCCAGTGGCTGTTTCCACTTTTCCACTTTCTCTCCAGCTGCTTTTAGGGAGGTGCTTCTCCCGTATTCTCCCCCGACCCCCTTGCTGTCTACATCCTCTCACTGCAGGCAAAAGCGGCTCACTGCCCTCTGTGGCTTCTCTCTCCCCCAGTTCACCTCTGCGCGCCATGTACCTGCTGAATTCTGTCGTTCAGATTGTGCAGATTTTTGTGTTAGTCCTCAAATCAGTTTTCTAGGTGTGCAGGATGGTTTAGTGTTGGTCTGGCTGTATTTCGTGGACATGAGACCCCAAGAAAACGTCAATGCTGTTCCACCATCTTGGCTCCTCTCCCTCTTAATTCTTAATATGGGAATTTAGATTATTTTAGATCACTGATCTTTTCTTATACATACAATGCTATAAATATCCCTATATAAACTGCTGTAGCTGCATTTAACAAATTTTGATAAGTTCTTTCTCATCTTCATTTAGAAAAAAAAAATTTTAAGTTCTCTTGAGATTCTTTTCTTTGACCCATACCTGAGAGATATGGCAGGATCAGTTTCAGACCACTGTAGTAAACCAAATATCACAACAAAGTGAGTCAAATAAGTTTTCTGTTTCCCAGCCCATATAGAAGTTATGATTATACTATATTGTAGTCTATTTCGTGTTCAATAGCATTATGTCTAAGAAAAATGTACATACCTTAATTAAAAAACATTTTTTGCTAAAAAATGCTACCCATTATCTGAGCTTTCAATAAGTCATAACCACTGATCATAAATCACCATAACAAATATAATAATAATGAAAAAGTTTGAAATATTGTAAAAATGACTAAATTGGATAGAGAGTCATGAAGAAAGCAGACGTTGGAAAAATGGAACCCACACGCTGGCTTCAGGCAGGGTTGCCACAGACGTTTAATTTGTAAAAAAATGCATTATCTACAAAATGCAATGAAGTGAAGCTGAAGAAAAAGAAGTATGTCTGTATTTAGAAGTGTGCTGTTTGGTGTCCACATATTGTGGGCTTTTCCTATTATCTAGTATTGATATCTAGTTTAATTCCGTTGTGACCTGAGATTAGATGTAGTAGGTTTTCCATTCTTTTAAATTTGTTAAGTGTGTTTTAGGGTCAAAAATGTAGTATATATTGCTGAGTGTGAAGCTTGAAAAGAATATGCATGATGATGTAGGATTTAGTCTATACACGTCAAAAACACCCAACTGATTAAGGGTATTGTGTTCAAACGTCCTTCTAAAATTCTTGCTGTGTGATGTATCCATTTCTTAGAGAGGGTTCTTGAAGTTTACCGACTATGATAGTGGATTCATCTTTTTTTTTTTTTTTTTGTAGTTCTATTAGTTTTTGCCTCACACAGTTTGATGCTCTGTTGTTAGTCATATACACATTAAGAATTGTTACGTCTTCTTGGGTAATTGCTCACTTTGTCATTATATAATGCCCTTCTTTTTCCTGAATAATTTCCTTGCTTTGAAATTTGCTTTCTGAAATTAATGTAGCTATTTCTGTTGTATTTTGATATATATTAGCATAGTATATTTTCTCCATCCACTTTTAATCTGTATGTCTCTTTATATTTAAAATGTTTTTCTTGTTGACTTTATGTAATCGGGTCTTGCTTTTGATTCACCCTGAGGATCTCTACCATTTAAATGGTACATTTAGACCATTGTTTTTCAGTGATTATTGTTATATTTGGGTTCATATTTATCGTATTTGTTATTGTTTTCTATTTGATGCTCTTATACTTTGTTCCTATGTTTATCTTCCACTCTTTCCCTGCCTTTTGTGGTTTTAAATGAGCATTTTGTATGATTCAATTTTTTATCCTCTCTTAGTATATAGCATATTTTTTGTGGGTTTGACCAGGTTTTGTAATAGATATTTACAGCTAATTTAAGTCCACTTTCAAATGACAGTATACCCGTTCATCAGTACTGTGAGTAATTTATTGTAAAATAAACCTAATTCCTTCTTCTCATTCTTTGTATCATTGCTGACATTCTTTGCACTTATGAATAAGCATAAGAAACATATAAGCTATATCCATAAGCATACATAATTGAGTGCATTGTTGGTGTTACTACTTTGAAAAAGGTATCTGTTGGAACAATTAAGGAGAAGAAAAATAAAAGTTATTTTATCTTCACTGATTCCTCTTTCGATGCCCTTCTTTTATGTACATCTGATGTTCTGACCTATTTTATTTTCATTGTCTCTAAAAAACTTTTGGAATCAAAACTCCACTTTATTGGTTTAGGTTCTGAATTATTTTCCCACAATTAAGTTAATTAGGCACAGTGATTTGTATTTTTTAGAAAACAGTCCTCTTTAGGTTACAAATAGGAATGAGTATCATTTGCAAATACAAAGATGATTCCAAATCTCAGCTAACCTCTCTTCAAAACTGCAACCTCTCATGTAGTCTTTGGGGAAAATAAAAACTAAAAACAATTGTTTAAACCTATCACTGTGCGGGATTCTGGTGTAATCCCTGAAAGAGCAATAAAGCCATGACTATTGGAAAGCTCAGAATATTAGCAGGCCTCGACTTCAAAGTATTTAACAGAGGGCCACGCATTTTGTTTTCCTAAGAGGAGCTAGAAATGATAGATGTCATTTAGTAACGCATTGAAGTGGCATTGTCTGCTGTGAGTATGACACAGAAACTCCAGGGCACCTCTTCCTGATCTATTATTTTGTATAAGGCTTCTCCTACCATAGCATGGTCCTGCTCTCCAGCTGTACAGACAGTCGCTGAGCCATACTGGCCTTCTTTCTTCTGTAATCTGTTGGCAGGGCAGTGACCAGCCTGCAGCCAGTGGCTCCACATAGTTATCCCCAGGACAGCCATCCACCCCAGTTGTTCAACTTCTCTAAAAGGGGCAATCCAAACTTGGGTTTTCCAACCACGTATTTTTATGCAAACCAGCCAGAATCCATGGCTTCCAAATTAGAAAAAATCTGACCTGCGAAACCTTCCTGAAATTCCAAAGCATAAATAACATTTATTGTCAATCCTGCCTTTTCTAGAACTTCTGGCGTAGCATCTGTTGTCTAAATAAAAGTTGATCTTTTGGATCCTGAGACCACTTACACAGAATCCCTCAAAAATGCTCTCCGTTTGTAACCCATGGCCAGACCATCTTCCTCTGCCATAATCAACACTGCTGATTCACCATAGGCCAGGAAAAAAGAATCTGCAGCTGTTACTGTCCCACAGGGTTTGATGAATGCAGGTTTTTGGTTGGCAATCTGCTCTAGGGAGAAAAAACTAATGCGATTATCTTTGGCAACTATATCTTTTCCGGGTACTCGGAAGGATACGACATGGGAAAGGAGTCCTTCATCCTGTGTCCTTATGGTCAGGCTGTGGGAACAAAGTACATACTCATCCTATTTCAGTCAGAAAGAGCAAAGACAGGGGTCCATGGCTCACTGGTGGAGAAAGCCACCAGAGGGAGCTCTTAGGCTTTGGTTAGCAAGTTTCTCCAGAGGGCAGGCGTTGTTAAGAACAGACTGCCTGAGTATTTACAATAAGTCCTTCACCTCCCCACCTCTGCCAGAAAACCAAGGGGATTTTTCTCCGGTATTTACTGTGAGAACCTGGTAGAGTTCC
The DNA here is from genome assembly GCF_016509475.1 of Prionailurus bengalensis. Taxonomy (NCBI): domain Eukaryota; kingdom Metazoa; phylum Chordata; class Mammalia; order Carnivora; family Felidae; genus Prionailurus; species Prionailurus bengalensis. Next base: position 89,283,976 of record NC_057344.1, read on the forward strand.
TTGAAGTAAATCTTAACAGAGTTGTGGAGGCTTTTCTAATGACTGGCTAAAAGCTGCCCTGGAGCTTTTAACTCTCAGAATTGTCCACACTGAGTCTCCATGAGTTCTTCAATTATGCTTCAGGCTTCCTACCCCTCCCTTCCCACTCAGGTTTCTCATAGTGGTTTCATCTTGGCATCTCTGGTCAGGTTATCTGGGACTCCTTGTGTTCTGTCTGTCTCTCCAGTTTTGGGGGGAGCGGTCTATCCTGTGTCCTCCCATCTTTTAGGGATCTAAGAAACATTGTTGATTTTTCAGTCTGTTTAACTTTTTACTTGTTAAGACAGCATGACAACTTTTAAGATCCCTATTTGCAGTACTAGAAACTGGACCTAAATATGTGATTTTAACATATAATCTCTTGGCTGTGATTTAATGCCTATACCACATAACAAAATGTACATCCCTCCCTTGCTGGAGACATTGTGTCCCTGCACCAATATCTCCTAAGCCAGAAGTCTAAAGTCATTCTGGGCACTCAATCCTCCTATTTCCTGTCTCACAAGAGAACAGAAAGCACTAGGGATCTTCTTTTTTGCATCCAGTTGTGAAACAATGACCTAAACTGATTTCTCCATTTTTATTTTTAGTTTATTTATTTATTTTTGGGAGGGGATGGGTGCAGAGAGAGTGAGAGAGAGGATCCCAAATAGGCTCCAACTTGTCAGTACGGAGACCTACGTGGGGCTTGATCTCATTAACCATGAAATCATGACCTGATCAGAAATCAAGAGTTGACTGAGCCACACAGGCACTTCTATTGACTACCCAGAAACTGAGTGTATAAATATCTCTTGTTCCCAGAAGCTCACTGGCAAATAGCTTAATATTGTATGTGTGTGTGTGTGTATGTGTGCCTGTGTGGGGTGTGGAGTGGAGAGGGTCACAGAGCAGGAAGGTTAAGTTATTCTTGTATTAATAATCCTTAATTTTTTTTTCTTAATGTTTATTTTTGAGAGAGAGAAAGACAGAGTGCAAACTGGGGAGAGGCAGAGAGAGAGAGAGAGAGAGAGGGAGACATAGAATCCGAAACAGACTCCAGGCTCTGAGCTGTCAATATAGAGCTCCATGCGGGGCTTGAATTCATGGACTGTGAGATCATGACCGGAGCCAAAGTCAGATGCTTAACCAACTGAGCCACCCAGGTGCCCCTTGTGTTATCAATCCTTATCCTTGGTTTCCAGCTCTCAACCCTTTGCTACTCCTAAAATTACAGATCAGATTAATAACTACTTTTATGACTTCCTTATCTCTCCTATCTGCTTAGAAATAGACTTTTAAAATGCTGAAAGGTTGAACTGCTTCATATCGGGGGCTAGACAAAGGAGAAAAGAGAAATTCTGAGCCTTTTTGTGAAGTCAGACCTAATGTTTCTGTGATTTTACAAAGGTTAAAACCTACAGTCTCTAAGTAACGATGCCACAGAACATTGTCACCAGACCTCTATCCTGGTCCACTATTCAGTTGTCCCCAAATGTACTAAAACTGGTTAGTATCAGGTACCAATTACTGAAGAATTTTTTTTTCATTAAAGAATGGGCAAATAGTTTAGTCTGCCTACTTACAAAAATGTCAGAATGGTGGTGAATAGATATAATGTCACTATCTATTATTTAGAACAATCATTCATTTAATTTTGGTGCTGTAGAATATGTTTTTTGTTTGTTTTGTGAAGATTTCATTTTTAACCCAATTATATTTGCATATTTTGTCTCTTTTTCTCCTAGAGAAATAAAACGTTAGTGTTTCTGCATTATTGATTTGTAAAAAAATAGTGCTAGCCAGTAGTTCTGCACACTCACCAATGTCCTATGCCCATAATTTCCCTGGACTTCAGGGACCATTATATGCATTTACCATGCTGTGCTGTTATTCAGCAAAATGCTGTGAAAACATTTACATAGCATACAGAGACCTAAAGAACCCTGTGTGGTGTTTTTCACTCTGATTGATTTTGGGTGTATAACTGCTCTCCGATGGATAAAAAGCAAGAAAGTAATTTTGTTTAACCAAAGAGCTCTCAATGAAAGTGATCACCTTATTTCCTTATAGGAAAAGAAAGGAGGTCCAGGGGATTTTTTCAGTGATATCTATTCACTTATTCCCCTACCAAATAAGCTTGTAAAACTCAAGGAATTGATTCTTCCTACTCCCAGTACACACATTTTATTTAAACACACATCAATAGGCCACTCACTCAGAAAAAAAAAAACACAAAACAATATGAATGTAAATATACAAATATGTATATATGTGATCTTTGTCTATATGCATATGCTCATATTTTACAAAACAGAAATCATGCTGCATATTTAAGTTTAAACATTATAATTTCACTGATCTACATATTATGAACATTTTCATATTTTTCATTAAAATGCCTGCTACAATACAGTTTTACCCTGGAGTTCTATTAAAATTTAGTAAGCTAATCTATTGCTGAACATATATGTTATTTCTAAATTCTCATAATCACAGCAATGTTTCAGTGAATGTTCTTTCATATAAGTGTATTACCCTTCTTAAGAATAAAGTTATAGAATAGAGATTTCTGCGAATGAGTCATTTTATATTTTTCGTCACAGTCACCAGTCTTGGTATTAATATTATATTTGATAAATAATTATCTTTTCAGGGAGGAAATATAATATCAATGTTTTCATTTGAATTATTTTTACCAGATGCAAAGTTCAGTATGGTTAAGTGTTATATATGTTTATTCATTTAAATTTTGTATACTCATTATCTTTCTCCAGTTTCAACTGGAACATACATTGTTTTATAGAACTTTAAAATGCTTTTCATAATCTGCCAGCTATGGAGCAAATAGTCTGCTTCATATTACTTTTGCTTTTTACATTTCTGTTAAATTTTACTTCACACTGAAAACTTCACATGTTGATTTCTATCAACTATTTTTTGATAGTAGATTTTTATTTATATCCAATTTTGAAAGCCCCTTTCTGTCCCAAGACCAGATACATGCATATTATAACTTATATTTTCTGTTGTTTAATGTAACATTTCTTTTATTTTTAATTTTTGCTCCTTTAAAATGTTTGAAATGTACACTGGTATATGATGTAAGGTGGAACTTTTTTTGAAAGCTTTTTTTTTCTACGTTTTTCTGTATAATAATTTAAAGGCCCCTTGATTAATTTCTATTTGTGAATATATGTTTACTTTTTCTATCAAATTAATGTTTTCAAGTTGTACAATTTCATTGGATTTTTAATGGACTATCATTAAATATTTACATTAACTTAACAATTATCTTTAAGCGTCTGTTTTTTTATTGTCAAACTTTTTATATCTCAATAAAATTTATATGAGTATAAGAATTTTCCAGCTATTTTGTTTTTCAAAGTTATCTGTATTTTTACATCCAGAATAGAATCTGTAATTTCCATTTATTTTAATACACTATATTATTCTCCACTTATTTTGGTACAGAATCTTATTTTTCATTTGTAATTGTTGCCATTGAATATATACATTTTTAAATTATTATCCATCTATATTCTCCTGCAATAAACTAGACTTGATTACATTTAAATATATATATGATATGGACTTTTTTTTTTTTGAGAGTTCCACATCAATATTGATAAATTTGCTTAGGTTGTAGATTTCATATTATGATAATATTTTACAGGTTTGGTAGCAATTGTGACCATACTAAAAGAAGCTTTCTATTTTTTCTAAGTTGTGCTTATGAAAATGTTCCTAATTCCAATTCTAAAATGTAGTCAAATGTTTCTTCAAATGTTGGCATCGTATGTTTTAAAAATTGGCTGATAATCATCACCTTTAATTAGTGATATTTCTGAAAACTTCCTCTCACTTTATTTTTTCTTCTATTTATTTTTGGGTTTCTCCTTGAGACATTATAAATTGTTGACTTACATTTTATATAAAACGATATACACTTTTCAGCATTTTTTAGTATAGAATTACACAGAAAACTTGTAATTGAAAATACTGATGGTCCTGCACAGTGCCTGTCAGGCCTCTTTGGGGTCCAGAAGCAATATATCCACACCTAGTAATGCTGCTTCAGCCCATATAGCAGGTGAGGAGGAAGACAGCCGGCTCAGACTAGAGCCTGGAGCAGGAAAGTGTTGTTTTGTTTATAACGCTACCTAGAGATTTGTATATTTTAGGGGCCACTTCCAACAAGCAGAACTTGTTTTTTTTAAAATGAGTTCCATAGCTCATCTCTTCTCTCTCTTTTTTTTTTAAATTAGTTTTATTCTCATTTTTATTGCTTACCTTTGTTCTGTCATTAGAGTATTAATTCGTTTTCTGTATTAGTGAATCTAATACTCAGTTTTTTAAATGTTTTGTACAGTAGTAGAATATTGATTTTAATGTTTATCTGCTTACATGGGATGTTATATGCAATATGTTTTGAAATATAGTGTTCATATTAATATTTTCAAAATAGCCCTTTTCTTTGACCTGAATGTTGCAAGAAGATGTTTTTGTGCTTTTGTTAATTTAAATGCTCAAAAAAATTCTTTCTAAATTGATCTATAAATTCTTAATTGATCATAAATTTATTTTTTATTTTTAAGTGTTTATTTTTGAAAGAGAGAGAGACAGAGCATGAGTAGGGGAGGGACTGAGATAGAGGGAGACACAGAATCTGAAACAGGGCCCAGGCTCTGAGCTGTCAGATGTGGGGCTCGAGCTGGTGAACCACGAGATCATGACCTTGGTGGAAGTCGGACACTTAATTGAGCCACCCAGATGCCCCAAATGTGATAATAATTTTAATTAGGAACTGTTTTTATTTTAATATAAATAAGCCGCCTTTATAATGCTTAGTCTTCCAAGGGCAAGTTCTTCAAAGATGCTGTGTTCAGATTCTCTAAATAGCAGACAGAAACCCAGGTTTGGATCTGGAAGATTTAATGGAGGGAAAGATCTTTATTTATTTATTTTTTAAGATTTTATTTTTAAGTAATCTGTGCACCCAACTAGGGGCTCAAACTTACAGGCCCAAGATCAAGAGTTGTATGCTGTACCAACTAAGCCAGCCAGGCACTGAGGAGAGAAATGCCTTAATTTTTTTTTAATGTTTATTTTTATTTTTGACAGAGAGAGAGAGAGAGAGAGGGAGAGACAGAGCATGAGCGGGGGAAGGGCAGAGAGAGAGGGAGACACAGAATCAGAAGCAGGCTCCAGGCTCTGAGATGTCAGCACGGAGCCCAACACTGGGCTTGAACCCACAGACCATGAGATCATAACCTGAACTGAAGTCAGACGCTCAACCGACTGAGCCACCCAGGTGCCCCAGAAATGCCTTTAAATATTAGAGAGGAAAAAGCTAGTGATGCTGGAGAGAGCCATTAGTCTGTGAAGCAGGTCTGACATAGCAAAGGAAAGTGAGGTAAGAAATAGCAAAAAAGAAGAAACTCAGTTTGTAACATAGTTGTATGAACACTTGGGGCAAAAAAGGAGTCCTCAAGCCACAGTCACCCACTGGAAGAATTCTACATCTTGCAGGAAGGGCCTGAATTTGTCCCATTACCATGCTCAGTCATCATTCCCTGGAAGTAGGCTAAGGGAAGTGTGGCCTCAGTGAGCATATGATTACAACTCTCAAAAGGTGGCTGCTGGGAGCTTTTCATGGCCATCATATTCCATCATGCCTTTTGTTGCACAGATCTACTTTTTTTATGTAGATTTATGCAGCAGTCCCTTGGTTTCCATGACCTCTCTTTCTGAAAGACACTTAGAAGAGGGAGGCTAACCAAACAGACTATAGCTTTTTTTGCTACATTTAATTTCTGGGTTGCAACTGGAATTTATTCTTTACCTCCTACACTACTCACCCGAAATTCTTCTCATCCTCTGTCATGAACTTGTATTTTGGTAACTTGCTTGGTGTTGTGACCTAAAAATTCATTTCTGATGTGTCTGAGCCCTTGGTAATCAAGGCTTTTTTTTTTTTTTTTCAAACGAAGTTTGTTGTCTCTGTCCATTTACAGTTACAGTGGGCAATGAGTACACGAAATACTAGAATGGATCACCTGGGTGTCATGTACATTCCTTTCTGCTGTCATTGTGTTAAGGCTGCCATGATGGTGATTTCTCCTCTCATCTATTGGCCCATGGCACAAGAGGTCCAAAGAGATCTTTGCAATATTCCACTGTAAGAGTGCACCTCTTTTAGAGGCCAAGACTTCCAATCTTTCAAGGCCCACAGTTGTGGGAACAGGAAGCACAAAATCCCTCAATAAATAATTAGGAATGAATGTAAGTAGGGCCTTCTCTGTTTCTACCACTTGTTTTCTCAAACCATGCATCATTTTCTTCATCATTTTTTTTGAAGATAAAGCACCATATAAATGTCTTTAACGTTATATTGTATTCTAAAGGATGGCAACCTATTCTTGAGAATTCTTCTTTTAAGATGAACTTCACTTGTGCCTTTAGAAGGCTCTTCTTGGGGTGCCTGGGTGCCTCAGTGGGTTAAGCATCTGACTCTTGATTTCGGCTCAGGTCATGATCCCTGGGTTGTGCAATCAAGACCCACCGTCAGGCCCTGCATGCTCAGGAGCCTGCTTGGGATTCTCTCTCTCTCTCTCTCTCTCTCTCTCTCTCTGCCCTTCCCCCACTCATGCATGCATGCTCTCTAACTCTCAAAATATTGAAAAAAAAAGCTCTTCCTATATTAAGCTGACTGCTTCTGGATGGCACAATATATACTACGTAAATTTCACATATGAATGTCTCTGGAACTCTGTGTCTCTATCAGTTCCTCAGTCTTTTGATCTGCTTTGTGTGGTTTCACTACTGGAGTTAAGAGGCCTCATACATAGCTTATAACTGTTAATATACCTTAATAGGCATCAATACAATGTTAAGAGTAACCAGTGAATTACATTGTCCTTGTAGTCACAGTACCCGCTGTGTCTTTCAAAAATGCCTGAAATATCACACCTGAGGGTCATTTACCTATTTTAAGATGTTTTCTCAGGTCACCCTGGGACATGCTAGTTAATTTTTTTTCAATTTAGCAGCCACCTTTTACTAGGGACACTCAGTGGCTTTATACTTTGAGAATGGCGTCTTCTTGTCTGCCCGGTTACATTAAGTGAGCCAGTCCAAAATCCCTATCCTGTTGTCTGTTTCCTTAGATAATGCTTGGATTTTCTGAGAAGCAGGAAATTGAAATTATATGTGCAATATATGTATGTATGTATGTGTGTGTATATATATATATATATATATATATATATATATATATATATGGAAACAACTGTGAAGGGCAATTATCAGGAAACTAAGGGAGATAGATAGCTTTCATGTACCATTTAGTTTTCCTATCAGTGAAGGAGAGAGGGAGGGAAGGGTACTGCCTAGGAAGAGAGGCCGACAGCAACACAGTTCCAAAGAAGTTTCCCTCCCCAGGCTGAAGGGGAGTCCTTGAATCAAAATCTGCAGTTGGAGGAGTCTCATGTCACACAGGAATAAAACTGCCTGCATTAGGGCCACAGGTGTGCTTATTCACTGGGGGGAGAAGCCTTTGGAAGGGTGACCATGGTGTAATGTAGCGACAGAAAGGCAGTAGTTGAGAAGGTCAATCAATTCTGCTCTCTGTGCCAGTAGATATGAAAGGCATATTTTCATGGCTTCCATAGATACTGCCTAACATTCAATGAAAATTTATTTAAATTAAAGTGTCCCCCATTCTTTCAGAGCCTAATTCTCTCCAGATAAAGATACTTTGGGGATGCCCTGTTAGCTTTTCTCTACATATTTTCTGCTTTCTTTTTGTTTGTTTCAAGTTTTTATTTAAATTTGAGTTAGTTAACATATAGTGTAATATTGGTTTTTGGAGCATTTTCTCCTTTTCTGCTTTCTGTTGAAACAAGTTTGAGATTCTTCTTTATGATTTTTCAAAATCTTGACTTAACAGGGCAAACTCCCTAGGAGCCTGGGGTAGGAAGTTCTGGCCTCTTCTGTTTTTACATTTATATGAATAGAGTTCTTTTCTTTTTTCTTTTCTTTTCTTTTCCTTTCTTTTCTTTTTCTTTTCTTTATCACTTAGTTATGGCTTTGAAAAGAAAGTTAAAGGGCATGCTCATATTTTTATCTTCCTCAGAAGTTTCCCTCTTTCCTGTTGAATCAACCAGCTTATTCAATTTATGTGTCTAACTGGATGATGGATCTTGCTCTTGTCCACATCCTTCTAATGGCAAATGAATGAGGTCTTTGAACTGAGAAATTGATTTATTTTGGGTAAAGTATCTGCTTTGTGATAGGCAAAATGGTTGAATAGATAAATGAACAAATGCAGTCTGAATGAATATTGTTTTGCAAAAAGATAGCATAAGAGTGTGGATTCGACTAAATCCAGTAAAGACATCCTTCCATGTTTTTCACAATTAAGTGTTTCTGAAAGATTACTTGTGCATATATGGATTAATTAATTAAATTTGGAGTTATCTTTTTTAGAAAGTTATAATCAAATTAAATTCTTGGAATATTAATTCATCTTTTAAAAAGCATATTGTATATCCCTGCATTAAAAAGATCCCATTAAAGGACACAGAGAAGTCATTTTATCCTGAAGCCCTTGGAACTGAAATAGTAACAAAAAGTATGAATTTTTTTAAAAAGTTCATGCATATTTTTGTAATGATATTTACCTTAAAGCATGCTAACATATAGTCACTGGCAAATATATTTATTTTTATTTTTTATTTTTTATTTATTTTTTAACGTTTATTTATTTTTGAGACAGAGAGAGACAGAGCATGAAGGGGGGAGGGGCAGAGAGAGAGGGAGACACAGAATCTGAAACAGGCTCCAGGCTCTGAGCTGTCAGCACAGAGCCCAACGCGGGGCTCTAACCCACGGACCGTGAGATCATGACCTGAGCCGAAGTCGACACTTAACCGACTGAGCCCCCAGGCGCCACTAGCAGTTTTAGATTAATTTCCTTTCACTGAGTCTTTTCAAACCACTAGACATTGTTTTCATGTAAATAAACACCCACGCACATACACATGCACACACACGCACACACAGTTTCTTTGGCCCATAGATATCAGCAAATGATGTAACACTTAATTAAATCACCTAATACCTTTCACAGTTTAAACTGGAATGAGTCAGTTGAGAATAACCTCAACGGACTCTTGGTAGGCACTCAACTGATGGTTACTACAAGTGCCAAGGTTTCTTTGTAAGTAATCCAATAGTCATTTATGTTCAAAAGACAAGCTTATTAGGAAATATATTACAGAGAAGATAAAACAAATAGGTTGGAATTGAGCAAGTAGCTTAATTAGTAGGTAATTAGGAGAACTTGCACTATGCATGCAATTTCTACATTTCCGGGATTTTATTTTTGTGGTTTATTTATAAACATTATGACAATGTGCTACATCAACATACTCCGCAAAGAAAATGTGTAATATTATCTAGAAACACTTAAATAAATAAGTTATTTAATTTCCATATGCTTGGTAGTGAAATTATGTAACCATTAAATACAGTTTACTAGGAACTTTCAGCTATAACTATACTAAATGGTTATATAATTATTCTTAATGACAAAAGAGATGAATAAACATAGATGAAAGTAAGTGATATTCTTAGAAATTATTCACATATGTTTAGTAGCTGATTTCAAAATTTAAGGTATATCATAATTAATTTTAATAATTATGTGCTTAGAAGGTAAATTAAAAAGTCAACAATAGGGGCCTCCTGGGTGGCTCAGTCAGTTAAGGGTCTGACTCTTGATTTCAGCTCAGGTCATGATCCCACAGTTCATGAGTCCTGGGTTGGGCTCTGTGCTGACAACACAAAGCCTGCTTGAGATTTTCCCTCTCTCTCTCTCTCTCTCTCTCTCTCTCTCTCTCTCTCTCTCTGTCTCTAAATAAATAAATGAATAAATACATAAATAAACATTAGAAAATAAAATAAAATATAACTTTGTCTTTAAAACGTCAACATAAGGGGCACCTGGATGGCTCAGTCAGTTAAGCATCCGACTTCAGCTCAGGTCATGATCTCACCCTCCGTGGGTTTGGGCCCGCCTAGGGCTCTGTGCTGACAGCTCGGAGCCTGGAGCCTGTTTTGGATTCTGTGTCTCCCTTTCTCTCTGCCCCTCCCCTGCTCACGCTCTGTCTCTCTGTCTCTGAAAAATGGATAAACCTTAAAAAAAATTTTTAAATGGGGGCGCCTGGGTGGTTCAGTCGGTTAAGCGTCCGGCTTCCGCTCTGGTCAAGATCTCCGCTGGGGTCATGATCTTGCGGTCTGTGAGTTCGAGCTCCCGTGGGGCTCTGTGCTGACAGCTCAGAGCCTGGAGCCTGCTTCGGATTCTGTGTCTCGCTGTCTCTCTGTCCCTCCCCTGCTCATGCTCTGTCTGACCTCTGTCTCAAAAATAAATAAAACATTAAAAAATTAAAAAAAAATTAAAAACGTCAACATACAACATTACAGTTAGAGAAAACAGTTGGCCCTTGAACAGCATGGGTTTGAATTTGCACTGTCCACCTATAAATGGATATTTTTCAATCAATACAATATAGTACTGTAAATGTATTTTCTCTTTGTTATGATTTTCTTAATAATGTTTCCTTTTCTCTAGCTTACTTTATTGTAAGAATACTGTATATAATACATGTAATAAACAAAATATGTGTTAACTGTACTGTTCAAGGATCAACTATACTTGAATTTTGCATATGCTAGTGAAAATTTGGCTTTAAACTGATTAAGAATACTGTACCATTTTTCACTTATGTCTTCCTATGTTTAGTCTCAGCCTCTTCTGTGGTCAAATAGGTCTATTGTCAAAGCTCCAGTTCAGATATGTCAATATTATCAGCTTCTTAATAATCTGAGTAACTAGCAAATAGAATATCTTACTGAATGGAAATAATTTGGGCTACTTTCTGAATAATCTGATCTCCGTAATCAAATTCTAGATATCAAGGTATTTTTTTCCCCATGGGGATTTTCCCCTGTGGACTTCTTGCAGTGACTTTAATAAAGGAGTTTATTTTTTTTTAAACATGGAAAAGCAAGTTTCCTTTTCTCTTTTATGAAATAAATGTTCATTAATTCCTAAAGAACCATTTCATTGACATTTGAACCTTAAATTGTTTCTAAGTGTCATTTGTATTCATTAAATGTATCCATGTAAGTACTTCAGTTTCCACAAGTCCCCATGATTATAATTCTGCTTAGTACTCTCATGTGAAACAACATACATATATCAATAATTAAAACTTTAAGTTCAAGCTTTTTATGGGTTTATATATGCATGAAAATAATTTTTCAAATTCACCAATGCTTCAGTGTTTATGAACAATATGACCCAAAAATGAACAGGAAAATTGTAAATTCACTTCATGATCCAATTTCATCACAACTTTGTTGCCTTTGTAACCACTATTTTAGCTCTAAAATGAGGATGCTCAACATACTGGGCATAAGCAAATCTATTAAAATTATTCCATGTGATGTCACGGTGCCCTTTTCTGGACCTGGGCTACCGATTCTGCCAAGAGTTTTAGAAAGCTGCTTCAACTTTATTACTATGCCATTGTAGATGCTTAACCTGTGCCCCTCACTTTCTTCTTGTACCAACTTCCTTGTGGACTAAGAAGCCATTAACAGTGGAGGTAGAAAGCTGTGTTCATCTTATGAAATTATTTCTGAACTAGCTTCACAAAAACTCTAAAAGCACTCTTCCTTTTTAAAGGAATATTAGTTTCTTTCTTTCCTTCTTCCCTTTCTTCTTTCTTTCTTTCTTTCCCCCCTGTTTCTTTTTTCCTTTGCTTTTCTTTCATTTATTTTTTTTGTTTTCTTCTTTCCTTCCTTTCTTTTCCTTCCTTTTCTTCCTAACTTCCTTTCCTTTCCTTTCCTTTCCTTTCCTTTCCTTTCCTTTCCTTTCCTTTCCTTCCTTCCTCTTTCTTTTCCCTTTTCTTTTCTTTTCTTTTCTTTTCTTTTCTTTTCTTTTCTTTTCTTTTCTTTTCTTTCTCCTGATAACATCTTACTGAAAACCTCTTTTCTGACAGGTACAAAAATGTAATACCAGCAACTCATATATAGGAGGCAGTAAAATTTGACATTTAAAAACTATGGTTCTGAATATGGTATTTTATGACTTTGAAGTACTACATGTTACCAAATTCAGGATGCTTTTACATGGAAAGTCAAGAAAACCCATAGAAAAAGTATTCATAATTGTCCCCTCTATAAAAGACATTCATAATCTACTTTTTTAGCAGAATATTTTCTGGATAAAAAAATTATATTTTTTACAATGCAACAGGTTAGTCATTCACTCAGATATGAAAAGCAGATTGTGCAGGCTTTCCCAAGTTGAAGTACAAACACTCTGTTAAGAAAATAAATGGTCACATAGTACACTAAATATGGGATAAAACTCTTCACATATAGCTGACCCAAAGGGTAAATGACCAACCAATGCCCAAAATACATGTTTTTCCATAATATATATATATATATACACACACATATATATGTATACATATACATATACATATACATATATATATATATATATAATTTTTTTTTAATTTTAATTTTTTTTTGAGGGAGAGAGAGAGAGTGTGAGCGGAACATGGGCAGAGAAAGAGGGAGAGATCGAATCCTAAGTAGGATCTGTGCAGTCAGTGAGGAACCCGACTCAGGGCTCATTCCTACAAACCATGAGACATGACCTGGGCCAAAACCAAGTTTTAGACACTAAACGGACTGAGCCATCCAGGCACCCCCCAAATATGTGTTTTCATATTGTTCTCCCTGAGTACACCCTAATAGTCAACCATCGTGAACTTACTGTCTATAACATGCTTTAGAGACTACCATTTTACCTTTTCCTGTTCATTACTCCTTCCAATCTGAGTAAACTGTAGGGGACAAAGAGACTAAAGGTTTACCTGGAACTGTTGTCCACCCTCCTTCACTGTAGAACCTAAACTTGGAACCATCCTTTATTCCCACAGTCCTTTTCCCCAAGGCTAAACAAAGGTGACTTTACTGATAGAAAATGTGCTCTCCACTAGGCCCTAATACTGGTTCTGGGCTTTTGCTATTGACTAAGGGGTTGTGGATGGAACTTGGACTTAAGGACAAACATATTCGTTTTAGTGAGGGAAGGGGGAAGAGAATGGAGTGTGCTGGGCGCCTGCCCTTTTACTTTTGACCCTGCAAATGCAGATGTACTAGGTGGGCCTAATCTCCCTTACTAGTTTTGTAAACCTCTTGAAGGACAGGAAACAAAAACAAACAAAAGAAAAGAAAAGAAAAAGAAAACCAAGACTTATGATTTTTTTTAATTTTTAAAAGTAAGCTTTCTACAACTTGAACTAGAAAACTTATCATTCCTGGGCAAGATCTGTCCTGTAGACTTTTTGTGTTAGGTTGACATACTTTTTCAATTTTATTTGGAATAAATATTTACTATTTGGGAAATTGTACACAATAATCTGGCTTCTCAGGAAAAAAGTAAATCTGAAAAACACTAGACCCAGCACATTCCCAAATGGTGTCTATAAAGAGCAGTTATTTTTTTTTCTCATCCCAATAGACATTGTGTTGTTTGTCCAGTCTGTCATCATCCAGAGAGTCCCATGTTTTCTCTTAACAACAATTTCAGTGTTGTCAGTCACCTGTCTGGCTTCTAAGGGCATATGACTATGTCATGCAATAAACATGCATGAAATGAATGAGTAATTAAGACATATAAGATAGTGTTAGGTCAGAACTAAAATTATTAAATTATAATAATTTAATAATTAAATTACTTAATTTAATTAAAATTCATAGGCTATTTTAAAATTCTGACCATCTTAGAATTACTTTTAAAACTCTCCTGTGAAGAGGCATTGATTTTCACAAATGAACTAGCAGTAACTCTATGTAAGAAGTTTAATCTAATTCTTAAATTTTGTGACAAAATTATCCATCAGATCATTAGTCTTAAACAACTCCTCAATGTTAAATGCTCCTATCTGAGGTTCCTAATCAGATAATCTTTGAAAGAGAAACCTTTGAAAATGTATGCTTTGTATCTTAAATCAGATCCCTCTACTTTGAATTTCCTAGTTCTCTAAAAGAGAACTTTATGGCATGATGTCATAAATACGTTTTTCCTTTTAAAAATATCTCTTTATCCCATTGGATTACACATTTTATTGTTAATATCTTTCTTTTCAGAGCCAAATGCTAGTTAATTTATGACAGAGTCATATGCTAGGCACTTTGTTTTGTATGGCTTTATATTTCATATTTCAGTTATTAAGGTGCCTTTGGATGTGCTATGTGATATTTCTTATTACAAATGAAATAGTCTACTTTTAGATCACATCTTTTATTTGAAGATGTAATTTTCTAAGAGTGCTATAAAATATGCAATCGTTCTTTAAGGATAGCATTTGTATTATAGTGGTGACTACCAGATAGGAAAGGAAGTGATGCAAAGGGGATATATTTTAAAATAAATAATAAAGTCATTTTGTTCCATGTGTGGTAAGATAAAAGCAAAGAGGATGCCTCATTTTTATAACTGAAGTTAAACCACTTGTCTCTTATGAACTCCTCTAAAGTCCATTCCCAATGCCATCAATATATTGATTTCAAATATACTACTGATTTCAGAAGGAAACATCATATTCTAGTTGAATTATAATTGGAGAAGGTAGGCTAAATAGAATTAAAGGCCTATATCTACACATAAGCTGTATTCAGGTATCTTGTAAAACCCCAGCTATGCATCATCAGTGGTTGGGTCCCACAATATTAGATTTGAAAGCTATTCATTGCTTATATATGGTAATATTTCATGAAACTCTTCTGTATTCTAAGTAGAAAATTTGCTTAATGTGGACAATCCTAAAAATCTCAACGTGCCTCTTCCCATTATGTATTTCCTTTGTCTGTCTAACTGTAGCATTCCCCTCCTGCCTGGACAGCTGTGGAATAAGCCTGTGCTAATAGCACATTTTCTTGGTTGGGAGCTTCATGCTGCATTGAAGGCACAGCCTGTCAGTGGGTCTCCCCAAAGATACGAGGATGCTATTGATCTGGTTTTCCTTCATGTTATCTTTCAATTCTTGATTTGACTTGACTTCTAGTGAATCAGTTAAAAGCTCACTGCTGAGGCATGAGAATTCAGTGACAGCTTTCAGTGCTGTACCCCTTATGAAGAGATTTGGCTGCATGTAAGATACGGTTTAGTTGTCAGGCCTTAGCATGCAGCTGACATCTTAAAATGATCCATAATCTGTTACAGGATTACTCATGTGGGAGATCCTACATGGACTGTACAGCCTGTTGGGATGTCAGTGTCAATACTGTATTCTGTACATAGGTATCTGACAATAAATGGCCTTGTGATTTAGGGGACAAGGCCTAGAAAAATGACACATTCAGAGAGCAAAATAGCTATAAAAATTAGTCTAAAACAAATGACATAACCATCTGCAGACATGCCTTTTCCAGAGAGGTAGTTTACAAATATATTGTGTAGAAGACTTAATGACATACTTAGTTACCATTGTAAATTAAATTTGGAATATAGAGGAAGATATAATCTAATTACAATTTGTGTGTTTGAATAAAGATGTGCAAATATACTATTACAAAGGTATGGTGGGATAAATGGAACTTATTTTTGTGGTTTCCTAGGTATAACTCTAGGAGATGTAAAATATTTTCAGAGATTCCAATGGCTAGCTATTTAAACTCAACACAATACTGTTCTGAATTAGTTCAAATAACAGAAATTCGTGTTATGTAGCTTGGGAGATATTGGGATATACTACTAACAATGCAAGGTCTTTGGTGTTATCTAGGCAGTAACTAGGGCTGCTTCTAAGTCTGCTAGGTAACTGAGGCTTCAGCAACATTTGTGCATGTCTCTATATATAAACAATTAAATTTAAAACTATGTTGCAAAATCCATAAGACTACATCAGCTATAGTAATCTGTCCATGAAGATTCACCATAATGGTAAGAAAAGAGGCTCTTATGTACTTATCAGCCAACTAGTACACGTGAAGAGTCTTCTTAGTGCCCATGTACCATCTTTACCCTCTTTTCTCTATTGTCAACTGTGCTATACTTAGTTAATTTCGTGTCTCTTGCAAGATTGCTGTTTCCAATCATGTCATGATTCTTCAGGACCTATTGTATTTAAACAGTATAGATTTGGGGCACCGGGGTGGCTCAGTCAGGTAAGCACCTGACTCTTGGTTTCAGATCATGGCATGACTTTGTGGTTCCTGAGTACGACCCCACATGGGGCTCTGCACTGAGTGTGGAACCTGCTTGGGATTCTCTCTCCCTCTCTCTCTGCCTCTCCCCCAATTAAGCTCTCTCTTGCTCTCTCACTCTCAAAACAAATAAACTTCAAAAATAAATAAACAAAAAAAGCCGCATAGATTTGCTAATGTTACTTATGTCATTACTCATTTTGTCTCCCTAGAAGATATGCTTAAGTCCTAGTCATTGATGAATGTGACCTTATTTCAAAATAGAGTCTTTATAAATATCCAAACTAAGATAAGGTCATGCTGGATTAAGGTGACTCTAATTTAATGACTTGTGTCCTTATAAGAATAGGAGAATTTGGCCAAAAACACAGTGGAAAGGTCCGTGTAAAAATGGAAGTAGAGACTGGAGTAATATGTCTACAAACCAAGGAATTCCAAGGAGCCAGCAACAACCAGTAGCTAATAAAGAGGTTTGGAACTAATCTCCCTCTGAGACTCCAGAAGAAACCAACCCTGTTAACACCTGAATTTGGAACTTCTGGCCTCCAGAAAGAAGTATGAGAGAATAAATTCCTGTTGTTCGAAACCACACACTTTGGGGTAATTTGTTATGGCAGGCCTAGCTCCATCATCTAACAGGTCACCCATGGATACTGGCTTTCAATGATCCTCTTAAAGATTACCACTGTGATTCATTAATGATGACAGCAAATGTAAGTCTTACCCAGAGTATACAGGAAATAGTGGGTAATTCATGTTTTGTCATGTTAAATTTACAATTTGGAATTTTATAGCAAAAATATAGAACAGCACATCTTCCAACCGGGTCTTCTCTTGAACCCTCATAATCATTCCTATAAGATGATCTCTCTCAATATTGCTGGTACCCCTGACTTTCTTTAGTGAGGATATTAGGCAAAGGACCTGTCGATGAAATATGAAGTTAAGTCCAAATTGCAAAAGGAATGTCATTTTCTTTTTGACCATGGCTTAAGACTAACCCAGGAGAACACAATGTCACCACATCAATTGGAGGCAATGGAGGCTATCAGTTGGAAGGACCCTTGAGTGTTGCAGAGTAACAATTGCAAAAGCTCTTGCAGAAGATACACATAGTCACCCCTGCACGACTGAAAAATATGTGATACAGAATCTGCAGAAGTATGGGGTGAATAAGTGCCAAAAACAGGGGCTGCACAGGATAAAAGATATGTTTATCCACAGGAGTATTAAACTAAAAGTGACCCAGGTCTTTGGTAAATAGCAAGACCTTTATACCTCCCAGGTCTAAGGTAGGTACCAAAAGTAATATTGTAAGAAATGTTTGTTTGTTGTCAATATTACCTAGTGTTCATTTACCCTCTTCTTGATTCTAACAGATAGCATAGTGCTCAAATGTCTACTGGAGACTGTACTCTCAGCTCTAGGGTTGCAACTTGTTGGTCTAAGGATAAACCAACTCCAGGAAATTGCTTCTATCATGCAATACTATGTATTTTTAGCCAGTTTTCTTTTTTTTTAATTTTCTTTTTTATTTTTTAAAATTTACATCCAAATTAGTTAGCATATAGTGCAACAATGATTTCAGGAGTAGATTCCTTAGTGCCCCTTACCCATTTAGCTCATCACCCCTCCCACAACCACTCCAATAACCTTCAGTTTGTTCTCCATATTTATGAATCTCTTCTGTTTTGTTCCCCTCCCTGTTTTATATTACTTTTCTTTCCCTTCCCTTATGTTCATCTGTTTTGTCTCTCAAAGTCCTCATATGGGTGCAGTCATATGATTTTTGTCTTTCTCTGACTGACTAATTTCACTTAGCATAATACCCTACAGTTCCATCCACGTAGTTGCAAATGGCAAGATTTCATTCTTTTTGATTGATGACTAATAATACTGCATCGTATGTATATACCATATCTTCTTTATCCATTCATCCATCGATGGACATTTGGGCTCTTTACATACTTTGGCTATTGTTGATAGTGCTGCTACAAACATGGGGGTGCATGTGTCCCTTCGAAACAGCACACCTGTATCCCGTGGATAAATGCCTAGTAGTACAATTGCTGGGCCATAGGGTAGTTCTATTTTCAGTTTTTTGAGGAGCCTCCATACTTTTTTCCAGAGTGGCTGCACCAGCTTGCATTATCACCAACAATGCAAAAAAGAACCTCTTTCTCCACATCCTCACCAACATCGGTTGATGCCTGGGTTGTTAACATTAGCCATTCTGACAGGTGTAATGTGGTATCTCATTGTGGTTTTGATTTGTATTTCCCTGATGATGAGTGATGTTGAGTGTTTTTTCCTGTGTCGGTTGGCCATCTGGATGTCTTCCTAGGAGAAGTGTCTATTCATGTCTTTTGCCCATTTCTTCAGTGGATTATTTGTGTTTTGGGTGTTTAGTTTGATAAGTTCTTTATAGATTTTGGATACTAACCCTTTATCTGACATGTCATTTGCAAATATCTTCTCTCATTCTGTCAGTTGCCTTTTAGTTTTTCTGATTGTTTCCTTTGCTGTGGAGAAGGTTTTTATTTTGATGAGGTCCCAGTAGTTCATTTTTGCTTTCGTTTCCCTTGCTTCCGGAGATGTGTTGAGTAAGAAGTTGCTGTGGCCAAGATCAAAGAGGTTTTTGCCTGCTTTCTCCTCGAGGATTTTGATGGCTTCCTGTCTTACATTGAGCTCTTTCCTCCATTTTGAGTTTATTTTTGTGTCTGGTGTAAAAAAAGGGTCCAGGTTCATTCTTCTGCATGTCGCTGTCCAGTTTTCCCAGCACCACTTGCTGAAGAGACTGTCTTTATTCCATTGGATAGTCTTTCCTGCTTTGCCAAAGATTCTTTGGCCATACATTTGTGGGTCCATGTCTGGGTTCTCTATTCTGTTCCATTGATCTGAGTGTCTGTTCTTGTGCCAGTACCATACTGTGTTGATGATTCCAGCTTTGTAGTATAGCTTGAAGTCTGGGATTGTGATGCCTCCCGCTTTGGTTTTCTTTTTCAAGATTGATTTGGCTATTTGGGGTCTTTTCTGGTTCCATACAAATTTTAGGATTATTTGTTCTAGCCCTGTGAAGAATGCTGGTGTTACTTTGATAGGGATTGCATTGAATATGTAGATTGTTTTGGGTAGTGTCGACATTTTAACAGTATTTGTTCTTCCTATCCAGGAGCATGGAATCTTTTTCCACTTTTTTTTTGTGTGTGTGTTCTCTTCAATTTCTTTCATAAGCTTTCTATAATTTTCAGCATATAGATTTTTCACCTCTTTGGTTAGATTTATTCCCAGGTATTTTATCATTTTTCTTTTGTGCAAGTGTAAGTGGGATGGATTCCTTGATTTCTCTTTCTGTCACTTTATTGTTGGTGTATAGGAATGCAATTGATTTCTGTGCGTTGATTTTATATCCGGCAACTCTGCTGAATTCATGAATCAATTCTAGCAGTTTTTTGGTGGAATCTTTATGGTTTTCCATATAGAGTATCATGTCATCTGTAAAGAATGAACGTTTGACCTTCTCCTGGCCAATTTGGATGCCTTTTATTTCTTTGTGTTTTCTGATTGCAAAGGCTAAGACTTCCAATATTATCTTGAATAACAGTGGTGAGAGTGGACATCCCTGTCTTGTTCCTGACCTTATGAGGAAAGCTTTCAATTTTTCCCCATTGAGGAGGATATTAGTGTTGGGTTGCTTATATATGGCTTTCATGGTCTCGAGGTATGCTCCTTTCTCCCTACTTTCTTGAGGGTTTTTATCAAGAAAGGATGCTGTATTTTGTCAAATGCTTTCTCTGCATCTATTGAGAGGATTATATGGTTCTTGTCCTTTCTTTTCTTGATGTGATGAATCACATCAATTGTTTTGCGGATATTGAACCAGCCCTGCATCCCAGGTATAAATCCTACTTGGTCGTGGTGAATAATGTTTTTTAATGTATTGTTGGATCCAGTTGGCTAATATCTTGTTGAGTATTTTCGCATCCATGTTCATCAGGGAAATTGGTCTATAGTTCTCCTTTTTAGTGGGGTCTTTGTCTGGTTTTGAATCAAGGTAATGCTTGCTTCATAGAGAGAGTTTGGAAGTTTTCCTTCCATTTCTATTTTTGGAACACCTTCAAGAGAATAAGTGTTAATTCTTCTTTAAATGTTTGGTACAATTGCTCTGGAAAGCCTTCTGGCCCTGGACTCTTGTTTTATGGCCGATTTTTGATTACTAATTCTATTTCCTTACTGATTATGGGTCTGTTCAAATAATCTGTTTCTTCCTGTTTCAGTTTTGGTAGGGTTTATATTTCTAGGAATTTGTCCATTCCTTCCAGATTGTCCATTTTATTGGCATATAATTGCTCATAATATTCTCTTATTATTGTTTTTATTTCTGCTGGGTTGGTTATGATCTCTCCTCTTTCATACTTGATTTTATTTATTTGGGTCCTTTCCTTTTTCTTCTTGATCAAACTGGCTAGTGGTTTCCCAATTTTGTTAATTCATTCAAAGAACAAGCTTTGGTTCCATTGATCTGTTCTACTGTTTTTTTTGGGTTTTGATAGCATTAATTTCTGCTCTGATCTTTATTATTTCCTGTCGTCTGCTGGTTTTGGGTTTAATTTGCTGTTCTTTTTCCAGCTCCTTAAGTCATAAGGTTAGGTTGTGTATCTGAGATCTTTCTTCCTTTTTTAGGAAGGCCTGGATTGCTATACACTTTCCTCTTTTGACTGCCTTTGCTGCATCCCAGATATTTTGGTTTGTGGGGTTATCAGTTTCATTGACTTCCATATACGTTTAATTTCCTCTTTAACTGCTTGGTTACGCCATTCATTCTTTAGTAGGATGTTTTTCAGTCTCCAAATATTTGTTACCTTTTCAAATTTTTTATTGTGGTTGATTTTGAGTTTCATAGCATTGTGGTCTGAAAATATGCACTGTATGATCACCATCTTTTTGTACTTACATAGGCCTGATTTGTGTCCCAGTATATGGTTTATTCTGGAGAATGTTCCAGGTGCACTGGAGAAGAATGTATATTCTAGTGCTTTAGGATGAAATGTTCTGAATATATCTGTGAAGTCCGTCTGGTCCAGTGTGTCATTCAAAGGCATTGTTTCCTTGTTGATTTTCTGTTTAGATGATCTGTCCATTGCTGTGAGTTGGGTGTTGAAGTCTCCTACTATTATGGTATTGCTATCGATGAGTTTCTTTATATTTGTGATTAATTGATTTATATATTTGGGTACTCCCACATTTGGCACATAAATGTTTACAATTGTTAGGTCTTCTTGGTGGAAAGACCCCTTGATTATGATATAATGCCCTTCTGTATCTCTTTATACAGTCTTTATTTTAAAGTCTAGAATGTCTGATGTAAGAATGGCTATTCAGACTTTCTTTTGTTGACCATTAGTATGATGGATGGTCCTCCATCCCCTTTCTTTAAAACTTATGGTGTCTTTAGGTCTAAAGTGGGTCTCTAATAAACAGCATATAGATGGATCTTATTTTCTAATCCATTCTGTTACCCTATGTCTTCTGATTGGAGCATTGAGTTCATTGATTTTAAAGTGAGTACTGAAAGATATGAATTTATTGACATTATGATGCTTATAGAGTTGGAGTTCCTGGTGGTGTTCTCTGGTCCTTTCTAATCTTTTGTTGCTTTTGGTATTTATTTATTTACATATATATATATATATATATATATATATATATATATATATTCCCATCTTTTCTCCCCTCAGAGAGTCCCCCTTAAAATTTCTTCTGTGGCTGGTCTGGTTTAGTGGTCACAAACTCCTTTGATTTTTGTTTGTCTGAGAAACTTTTAATCTCTCTTTCTATTTTGAATGACAGCCTCGCTGGATAAAGAATTTTTGGATGCATATTTTTCTGATTCACCACACTGAATATATCCTGCCACTCTTTTCTGGGCTGCCAAGTTTCCGTGGATAGGTCTCGCATAAAACTGATGTGTCTTCCCTTATAGGTTAGGGAATTTTTTTCCCTTGCTACTTTCATGATCCTCTCCTTGCCTAAGTATTTTGTGAATTTGACTATGATATGCCTTGTTGATGGTTGTTTTTTGTTGAATCTAATGGGAGTTCTCTGTGCTTCCTGGATTTTGATGTCTGTTTCTGTCCCCAGGTTAGGAAAGTTTTCCACTATGTTTTTTCACATAACCCTCTACCCCTATTTCTGTCTCTTCCTCTTCTGGGACCCCCATGATTCTGATGTTGTCCCTTTTTAATGAGTCAATGATTTCTTTTATTCTTAAATCATGCCCTTTTGCCTTCATCTCCTTTTTTTTATGCTTCATTATTCTCTGTAAGTTTGTCCTCTATATCGGTGATTCTCTGTTCTGCCTCATCTATCCTTGCTGCTGCTGCTGCATCCATCCGTTATTGCAGGTCAGTTATAACATTTTAAATCTCATTCTGGCTATTTTTTACTTCTTTTATCTCTGCATAAAGGGGTTCTAATCTATTTTCTACTCCAGCTAGTTTTCTATTTATCTTGATTCTAAATTCCAGTTCATACGTCTTGCTTGTATCTGTGTTGGTTAAATCCCTGGCTGTCGTTTCTTCATGCACTTCCTTTTGGGATGAATTCCTTTGTTTTGCCGTTTTGAAGGGAGAAAAGGAAGTAATGAGGTAGAAAAATTAAAATTAATAAAAATTAAGTAAAAAATATTAAAATTAAAAAATTTAAAAAATACACACAGAAAAATATCGAATAAATGGTGCTAGATCCTAGGTGTGTTTTGTCTGGGTGCTGAAAGTGGTTTGACAGATTAGGGGAAAAGGGGGGGAGAAAAAAAAAAGGAAATCATTTGAGAATTTGAAAAAAATGAATACATTGAAGTAGACTAAAATGAGATGAGGGGAGAAAAATAGAATTTGAGAAAAATATACACAAAAGTAAAGAATATGGTAGAAAAAATAAAGAAAATATTTTTAATAAAAATTAAAAATTAACATGATTTTTTTTCTTTTTCTTTATTCAAGAAAAAAAGACATGAAAAACAGAAAAAATAAAAAGAAATAAATAAAAAGGAAATCTTTTGAAAATTTGAAAAAGTGAATACACTGTAGTAGACTAAAATAAAATGATGGATGTAAAATAGAATTTGAAAAAATTTACATAAAAGCAAAAAAATGCAGTAAAAAATTACAGAAATATTTTTAATAGAAATTGAAAGTAAAAATGAAGTTTTTCTCTTTCTGCATTCAATAAAAAGAAAAGAAATGAAAAAGAGAAAAAAAAGAAAGAAAATTGAATGATGGACCTGCTTACATATTGAAGTAGGATTGAAATTACTTCGTTTTCCCCTAGAAGTCAGTCTGTGTAGTGCTTTATAGTCCATAAACTAAGCCAGCAGTGAGACTTGTGTTCTTGAAGAGTGAGGTTGGCCCAGTTGGGCGGGGCTCAGTGTAAGGGCTCCGCTCTCCACCAGATGGCGCTGCTAGGCTACTGGGGTGGAGTGTTGCGGTGCTAGTAGGTGCCTATGCCCATGGGTGGGACCGGTGAAAATGAGGCCACCCAGCTATCTAGTCTGTTCTCCTGGATCAGTAATCGAGCACCCGTCCTCTGTCTTTAGCTTTCATCCACTCCCCACTTTTTCACTCTCTGTGACCAGGCCCCAGGCAGTACCTCTCTCCTGAGTTTTGTCTCAGATGCGGCTATTTTCCCTGGCCCCTTACTTCTGAAGTACTGCGGCTTTGGCCCGTTCCGCCCCTCTGTGGGAGGGTCTCACTGAGCACTGGCCGAATGCCAGCTGCACCCGGGAACCTTTGCTGGACCCTGCTGCTGCCGGTGCCCCGAGACTGCGGCTGGGTGCCAGCCTGCCCTGGAAAAAGTTCGCAAGATAGTGTAGCAGCAGTATTTCAGGGATTATGGAAAATCACAACACACATCTGGCACCAGGCTTCACTCGTAATGACCTTGTTCCAGCATCAGGGAATGTGGCTGTTCTCTGGGTTCTGCTGTGACCAGGCGGCTTCAACAGTCTCTACCAAATGTCCTTCCAGCAGTGGAACTGCTTTTCCCTGTGTGGCCCGAGGACCTTCCGGACCCCACTGTGTTCCTGAGGATTCACATTTCCCACCAGAGCACCGCCAGGTATTGAGCTGTGGAGTTGCAGCCTTTGCACTCCCCTTGTTTACAGTCTTAATGGGATTTAAACTCTCCTTTCTCCTTACTCCCTTTTTAGTTTAGTCCTTGTGGCTATTCCACTTTCTCTCCAGCTGCTTTTGGGGAGGGGTGCTTTCCCCATATTCTCCCCACCCCCCCACCCCCCAGTCTCCATCCTCTCTCTGCTTGCAAAAGTACCTCCCTTCCTGTGCCTTCTGGCTTCCGAAGTTCACCTCTCCGCACCAGGTACTTGCTGAATTATGTGGTTCAGGTTGTGCAGATTGTTGTGTTAATCCTCCAGTTTTCTAGGTGTGTAGAATGGTTTAGTGTTGTTCTGGCTGTATTTCATGGATGCGAGAAACACAAAAAACTTCCATGCTGTTCTACCATCTTGGCTTCTCAATTTTAGCCAGTTGTATCAAAGTACCTTCTTGCTAAATGTAAACAAGGCCCTGGTTGTTACTGGTAACCATCCTATCCTAGATCCTTAAAGAAAAAATTGCTTTATGAAAAAAATTGACAATTTGGGAAGGAGAACAGAAAGAGAACTTCAATTTTAAATTTATTTATTTTTAATGTTTATTTATTTTTGAGACAGAGAGAGATAGAGCATGAATGGGGGAGGGTCAGAGAGACAGGGAGACACAGAATCCAAAGCAGGCTCCAGGCTCTGAGCTGTCAGCAGAGAGCCCGACGCGGGGCTGGAACTCACAGACCATGAGATCATGACCTGAGCCGAAGTTGGAAGCTCAGCCAACTGAGCCACCCAGGCGCCCGAGAACTTCGATTTTAAATGATGAAGTTGGACTTCTGAATGAATCAATATAAAGCCAACACTAGCTCTGTATTTTCATCTCCCTATTTAGTCCAAGTAGGGTTTTTTTTTGTTGTTGTTAGTACAAAATATCTAATTGATAACCCCATGAAGGGGAGTTGATAACCCCATTAGGAGAAAGGTGACCAGTTAAAATATTATTGCCTTTATTTGGGTTAAGGGTTTAGATTATATAATGGAAAAAAATGGTATAGGAAAAATTGTTATATATATTATATTATATTATAGTATAGTATAGTATAGTATATATATTATAATATATAAATTATATATTATATATAATATATATTATAATATTAACATTATATTATATATAATATATAATATATATTATATTTATATTATATATATTATAAAACTCGATACAGTATTGATATAAACTCGAGTTTATCGAGTTTATCAATATAAACTCGATATAAAACTCGATACTTTACAATGATCTGTAATCTGTTACATAATTTCTCATGTGAGAGCTCATACATGGACTGTACAGCCTATTGGGATGTCCATGTCAATACTATATATGGTATATAGGTTTATAACAACATATTTATTGTGATTTAGAGACCAAGATCTAAAAATGACACTTTCAGAGAGCAAACCTATTGTAAAATGTAGACTAAACGAATGCTATAACACTCTGCCATCAAAAACAATAGTGCTGGGGCGCCTGGGTGACGCAGTCGGTTAAGCGTCCGACTTCAGCCAGGTCACGATCTCGCGGTCCGTGAGTTCGAGCCCCGCGTCGGGCTCTGGGCTGATGGCTCAGAGCCTGGAGCCTGTTTCCGATTCTGTGTCTCCCTCTCTCTCTGCCCCTCCCCCGTTCATGCTCTGTCTCTCTCTGTCTCAAAAATAAATAAATGTTAAAAAAAAATTAAAAAAAAAAACAATAGTGCTTACCTTTGTTTTTTGTCACTGTGTAAGACACTTCCATCATTTCATATTCATTTTTAACTCTCTGAAATACTATCTGGCAAAGGCATTATTAACTCCATTTTGCAGATGAGGAATCTGAGACTTACTGAGTTCAGGCAAGGTGCAAAAATAATGTACCTAATAACTGAGAGCGCTCAAATATAATCCCAAATCTGTTTGATTTCTAAAGACCACATCCTTTTATTCCTGGAATGTTTTGAAGAAAGACATACATAAGATCCAAAGATTAGCTTTGTAAATATGGCTAATCGTTTCAAGCATTATATTTTGTCTTTTAATTGTCATAGGTGGTTTTTGTTATTTGGGTTTTTTGTTCGTTTGTTTTTGTTTTGTTTTGTTTTGTTTTGTTTTTTGATCACCAGCCTCATAATCTGCAGCACACATATACTAAGCACCAGTTGAGAGCAAGGGCATAAGGTTAATTATTCATCCACTTGTTTCTTGATACTTCGACTCTGAAAAAAGGGCCAGAACAGAGCTAATGCAAACATCTGGTAACCTCAAAATCAAATGGAATGTTCTAGTATCATTTATCAAAACATGGATTTCCTGAATTACACAGAAATTAAATGCTGAAGTAACTAAACTCCAAACTAGCATTTTTTCCTAACTTTATAAAATTTATCAGTGTTTTGGATGGTTTTAGTAAAATGCTGTGTGTGTGCATGTGTGTGTGTGTGTGTGTGTGTGTGTGTGTGTACATGAGTGTGAGACAGAGAGACAGGGATAGAGACAGAGATTGGCCTAAGCAAATAACTGTCTTATGCAGCAGAGAGCAGCTATAATACTGACTATGCCACATTGGCTTTTTTTATATTCTTGCAGTGGTTGCTGAACCATCTGTATCTCCCCAGTCCTGAGGTCTCTTGCACTATTTCACTTTAACACATGGCATTGCCTTTATGTCCTCAGACATGAGACTCAAGGATTTTTTTTAAGTTTTTTTTCAGTTTTTATTTCTAGTTTGCTTTTTTTCTTTATTTTTTTTAATGTTTATTTATGTTTGAGAGACAGAGTGTGAGCAGGTGAGGGGCAGAGAGAGAGGGAGACACAGAATCTGAAGCAGGCTCCAGGCTCTGAGCTGTCAGCCCAGAGCCCGATGCAGGGCTCAAATTCAAGGACCATGAGATCATGACCTGAGCGAATTCAGACGCCCAACCAACTAAGCTACCCAGGTGCCCCTAGTTTGCTTTTTATTTAAAGTTTAGTTAGGGGTGCCTGGGTGGCTCAGTTGATTAAGTGTCCAACTTCATCTCAGGTCATGATCTTATGGTCCGTGAGTTCGAGCCACGTGTCGGGCTCTGGGCTGACAGCTCAGAGCCTGGAGCCTGCTTCAGATCCTGTGTCTCCCTCTCTCTGACCCTCCCCCAGTCATGCTCTGTCTCTCTCTGTCTCAAAAATAAATATACATTTAAAAAAATTTAAATTTTACTTTGTTAACATACAGTGCAATATTGGTTTCAGGAGTAGAATTCAGTGGTTCATCATTTACATACAACACCCACTTCTCATCATAACAAGTGCCTTCCTTATTCCTTCATCCATCTAGCCCATCAAGACTCAATGATTAAAGATATGACTATTAATCTAGGACCTTAATCCACCCCCTTGCACCTTCTATTTCCAGATTCAGGAAGTAGTGGTTGCTTTCTTCTCTGTGAACTGTCTTCATATAGCATGTAAATTTCTCTAGAAATTCCCCTTCCTCCAATGAGCAAACTGTTTTCTGTTATCCAGAGCAGGGGCTTTTCTAAAGAGCCAGATGTTAAATATATTAGGCTTTATGGGCCAGATGTTCTCTGTCATGACTATTCAACTATGCCATTGTAGTGGGAAAGCAACCATAGAAAATATGAATGGATAAGTCTGTGTTCTAATAAAACTTTATTTACAAAATCATGTGGCCAATGAATTTGGCCCATAGGTTGTAGTTTTAGGGTATCACTGTATTATTTGTCTTCTTTTATGATAAGTATATTCAGCTTTGACTTACTTTGGAATAAAATTTCAGGGTAAAAAAAAAACCAAGAAATCAAATTATCCTGACATAAAATATTCAGGAAAAAAATTATTCTGAAATATATACATATATATATATATAATTTTTTATATATAATTATATACATATAATTTTTCTATTGACTAATTATTCAAACTGACTTTCAAACACTATCCTCTTTATATTCTTTCTACCCTTTCTCTATATACACAGAGAATAGCACACACACCAATCTATTATGGATTGCCATCTCAACCATTTTACTTCACAACCATCCCCATGATGATATAATATTCATTTTATGCTGTTGTGTCCTTCTTTCTACCATTTCTACCTAGAAATGCCCACCTAGACTTTACCTACCCAAAAGCTGCCCATACTTCAACAATTATGGGTGTAGCATTAGAATGAGAATGACTAATTGTTTTGCTGAGTACTGTAATCCTTAATGTTATTTAATATGACATTTATTGTCTGTGACTATTTATTCTGTGTGTATATGCGTGTGTGTGTCTGTTTTAATACCAGTCTAGGATGTGAGGATTCAAAAATGAATAAGAAGTCTCAAATTCCTGCCCATGTGGAGTTTATATGCTGGTAGAGGAGACCATCATTTGAGCACTTACTTATTTCCTTATGCCCTCTTGTTTTTACTAAAAAAAAACATTGTGTGGGGGCGTCTGGGTGGGTCAGTTGATTAAGCATTGGACTCTAGATCTCAACTCGGGTTTTGATTTCAGGATCGTGAGTTCAAGCCCCTCATTCGGCTCCATGCTGGACATGAAATCTACTTATATATAGTGTGGTATAGCATTCCTTCTCATTAAAATTACAAGGTACATGAAGGTAGAAACCTGTTCTGTTTTGTACACATCTCACAATAACTACTTGGTGTTTTTATTGCTATCACTTAAAAGGAAAATGATGAATAAAATTAAAAGGTGGAATTTCTTTTTAAAATTGCCTCTATTTAAAATTTTAGATATTATAATTTGCCACATTTGTCTAACTTTTTTGTTTGTAAGAACACCTTGAGTTTTACAACTGCAAGTTACTCCTTTAGTTTCCCCAAAGTTAGAGTTTCAATGAAGAGTAACTACATTGACCCTGAAGTAAGAGAGCAATGGCATAGGTTGAGTGAAGGGTCAATAAGCTGAGAGGAAAGATGTGTGGGATGATTGAAAAGCTTTCTCTTTTAACTTGCTGGTTTTCTGTTAGTTGGGGGGTGGGGAGTCTTTTTGTGATGAAACTATTGCTGATTCAGAAAAAAAAAAGAAGACAGAGAGAGACGTGGAGAGTGATATGATAAAAGCCTTCTTTTCTTGATTTCTTGCCTCCATAATGTGACAAAAATATTCAAAATGAAAATACATAACCATAGATTAAATGTGGGTCACTGACAAGAAGATTCACTACTCCGTCTCTTTAAAACTCAGTTGTCTAATTGTGAATTAGATTTTCAATTTCCAAATCAAGTGAAAAAATGTGTCAGAATTATGTGTAGGTGGGAAAGGGCACAATTCTAAATGACATGAATTGAATATTATTACAAAAGTATATTTCTCACTTTGTCTTATGATTATTTTGACATAAGACTACTTCCTGATTTGCATTAAACATAATGATGATGGCATGAGCCCAATATTTAATTAAGACCTATCTTCTAATAACTAATGGTTGAATTTGACACTTTTCTGCTATATCCTAACATGTGAAGGTTTTGGCTGAAATCCAGTTATCACAGCTGTTCTTATATGATCACTTCTTTGAGAAAACCATTTTTCCCACCTCTAAATACCTATTTTTAAATGTAATTTTGCTGTGAGAACTTCTTTTATCCTTTCTTACATGTAAGTACTTTCCTTTTGGGGAAATTCTTAACATTGGTTACTAACTGCTGTTCACAACTATTACTCATCTGTGATATCATTATTAAGTAAGTCACCAAAAACTATCCAAGGTCAAGTGTTCCAGAGAAGGTAGTATTCTATTGTTAGAAGATTAAACTAGGGAAACTTCTAGACCAAAAAAATAACATATATCAGGAATATGTCCTAAAATGATTAAATTGGTATAAACATATTAAATTCATGTCTTTAAGCATTTTGTATTCTTTACTCTTATAGACAAGAGACAAATTTTATATTGGATATAAAATCAAACCTGTATTATCCTGAATGTATGTTTTCTTTTTAAAATGAGTAGGTAGGTGGAGGAGTTAAGATGGCTGAGTAGGAAGGGTCCCTGGGCTTGTCTTGTCCCTTGAACACAGTTTGAGATCAACATCAAATCATTTTGAACACTTAGGAAATGATCTGATGATTAAGAGAACAATCTGCATAATTTGAGGAAAAGAACGTAGCAAGTATGCTGTAGTGAGTGGGGAATTGGGGGAAAGAAAAGCTGTGGTGTTCCAAGGGGTGGAGCCCTATTTTTGGAAATAAATAAAGAAGGGGGGAGAGAGGTGTGTCAGGTTCACACAAGAAAAGCATTTCCCCAAAATGATTAACAGAGGAGGCATGAAACAGACTATCACGTTTTTGCAAATAGTAGAGCTGAAATTCTGAGTGTTTGGCAGTCTGTGCAATTTGCTGGAGTAGATCCGGGTGTGTGGCAGTGTTCCTGGGGAGAAGAAGGGGAGACCCAGGAGTGGACAGCAGAAAGTGTGGTTTGGTGACACTGGGAGAGAATGTTCCTTTTCCTGGAGTATATTTGGAAGAGGGTGTATTTCCTCTCCAAGGTCTGAAGACCCGTCTAGCACCTTTGAGCGGCTTTTCAATAGCAGGGCACCGAGCCACATGCAGAGGGTGGATAAAGTGGTCTCAGCTTTTTGCTGTGCTTCACCATAAGCTCCATCTATCCAGACACCTGCTCAGTCCTGTGACTGCTTTTCTGGGACAGAAAGGCACCAGGTGTAGTGCTGTGAGTCTCTCTTCTAGAGAGAAGGAAGCAGGTCCATGCCTTGCCAGGTCTTTTAAGATTTGGGATTTGAATTCTAGTCATGCACCAAAGATAAAACACATGAGACCGGGTGCGTCATTGGCCCTGGGAAACAGAAGGGATCTGATGGAAACCTGGGACAAACGAGGGGAGATTGTTTGCTTGTCTGTGAGGGCCACCTGAACAGGGGCGGGCACCAGCTTCCCTCCCTGGGGATGAGACGATGAGATGATGTCATCTTCCATCACCTGCCAGTCTGGTGGGACTTCAGGGAGCAACACAGTGCCCCGTCCCCTAAGCTGGAGCCACTTACACCAAAACCTGCCCCCCCTATGCCCTGCAGGGACATCTTTACAAGGGCAGGTCTTGATTGTGAGGCAGAACAGTGGACCTCTTCCACAGAGAATTAACACACTCTCCCTGTATGCACCAAGTCTACTGATCATAGAGTGCTCCAAAGCATCAGCTTCAGCTCTGGTGAAAATAAGACCAGGATCTTTTCTGTTTGTTTTGTTTGTTTTTAATCAGGCTTATGTTTTGTTGTTGTTGTTGTTGTTGTTATTTTTCATTTGTTTTTTTTTTTCATTTTCTTTTCTCATTTTTTGGATCAGGCTTCTTTCCTGAAAGCAGCTAGGGACAAAAGGTCCTTAACCTACAAGGGTAGACACAAGGGTACCTACAAGGGTACCCTAGCAGGGTAGCTGCAGACTTGTCCACAAAACTAGACAGGCCAAAGGAGCCTGGCATGATATTTATCATGCTAAATGGGAAAAATATGCAGCCAAGAATATTATCCAGCAAGGATGTCATTCTGAATAGAAAGAGAGAGAAAGAATTTCCAACACAAGCAAAAAGTAAAAAAAAAAAAGTTTATGAACACTAAACCAGCTCAAGAATTATTAAAGGGGACTCTTTGAGTAGGAGATACCAACAGCAACAGACTACAAAGGAATAGAAACTATCTACAGGAACAGTGATTTTACAAGTAATACAATGGCACTAATTTATATCTATGAATAATTAAATATAAATAGAGTAAATGCTCCAATAAAAAGACATAAGACATCAAAATGGGTTAAAAACATACCCATATATATGCTGCTTACAAGAGATTCATTGTAGACATCAAAACACCACTGAATTGAAAATTAGGGGGTGGAGAACAATTTATCATACTAATGGACATCAAAAGAAAGCTGGAGTAGCCATATTTATATCAGAAAAACTAGTTTCAAGCCAAATACTATAAAAAGAGGTGAAGAAGGGCACAATACGGTGGTCTATCCAACAAGAAGGTATAAAAGTTGTAAATATTTATGCCCCAACAATAATAATAGGGGATTTTAACACCCCACTTAATGCAATGGACAGATCATCAAAGCAGAAAATCAACAAGGAAACAATGGCTTTGAATGACACAATGGACCAGATGGACTTAAAAAATATATTCAGAGCATTTTCCCTTAAAGCAGCAGGATACACACTCTTTTTGAGTGCCTATGGAACATTCATCAGAATAGATCACATACCGAGTCACAAATCAGGACTCAGCAAGTAGAAAGGACTGAGTTGACTGAGATCATATCATGCGTATTTTCAAATCACAATACTATGAAACATGAAGTCAACCACAAGAAAAAAAAATTGGAAAGACTACCAATACATCAGGGTTAAAGAACATCTGATTAAAGAATGAATGGATTAACCATGAAATAAAAAAAAAATAATTAAAAAAATACATGGAAGCCAATGAAAATGAAAACACAACAGTTCAAAACCTTTGGGATGCAGCAAAGATAGTCATAAGAGGGAAATATATAGTAATTCATGCCTTATTCGCAGGAAGAAAATTCTCAAATATACATTCTAACCTTACACCTAAAGGAGCTGGGGGAAAGAACAGCAAATAGGCCCAAAAACATCAGAAGGGAAATAATAAAGATTAGAACAGAAATCAATGATATTGAAATTAAAAAAGAAAAAAAAAACAGAACAAATAAACACAACTAAGAACTAGTTCTTTGAAAAAAATAATTATAATTGATAAACTCCTAGCAGACTTATCAAAAAGAAAAGAGAAATTTATTTATAAATTTATTTATGAATTATTTATAAATAAAATGACAAATGAAAGAGGAGAGATCTCAACCAGCACCACAGAAACCCAAACAATACTAACAGAATATTATGAGTGATTATATGCCAACAAGTTGGACAATCTGGAAGAAATAAATAAATTTTTAGAATCATATAAACTACCAAAACTGAAATAGGAAGAAATAGAAAATTTGAACAGACCCATAACCAGTAAAGAAATCGAATCAGTAATCAAAAATCTCCCAACAAACCAGAGTCCAGGGCCAGATGTCTTCCCAGGAGAATTCTACCAAACATTTAAAAAATAATTAATACCTATTCTTTTGAAACTGTTCTAAAAAACTAGAAATAGAGGGAAAACTTCCAAACCCATCCTATGATGCCAGTATTCCCTTCATTCCAAAACCAGACAAAGATAACACTAAAAGGAGAATTAGAGGCCAATATCCCTGATGAATATGGATGCAAAAATTCTCAATAAAATACTAGAAAATCCAATCCAATGGTACGTTAAAAGAATTATTCACCCCAATCAAGTGGGTTTATTCCTGGGATGTAGGGCTGGTTCAATATCCACAAATCAGCCAATGTGATATACCACATTAATAAAAGAAAGGATAAGAATCATATGATTCTCTCAATAGATGCAGAGAAACCATTTGGCAAAATACAGCATTCTTTCTTGATAAAAACCCTCAAGAAAGTATAGATAGAAGAAACATACATGAACATCATAAAAGCCATATATGAAAGACCCACAGTTAACATCATCCTCAATGGGGAAAATCTGAGAGCTTTTCCCCTAATGGCAGGAAAATGAAGGGATTTTCACTCTCACCACTGTTGTTCAACCTAGTACTGGAAGTCCTAGCCTCAGAAATTGGACAACAAAAAGAAATAAAATTCACCCAAATCAGCAAGGAAGAAGTCAAACTTTCACTCTTTACAGATGACATGAAACTCTATGTAGAAAATCCAAAAGACGTCATCAAAAAATTACTAGAACAGATACAAGAATTCAGCAAAGTCACAGAATATAAAGTCTATGTACAGAAATCTGTTGCGTTTCTATGCACCAATAATAAAGCAGCAGAAAGATAAATTAAGGAATCAATCTCATTTACAATTGCAACAAAAACCATAAGATATCTAGAAGAAAAAAAAACCTAACTACAAGGTAAAAGAGCTTTACTCTGAAAATTATAGAACATTTATAAAAGAAATTGAAGACACAAAGAAATGGAAAAACATTCCATGTTCATGGATTAGAAGAAAAAAATTGCTAAAAATCTATACTACCTAAAACAATCTACACATTCAATGCAATCCTTATCAATATAACACAGCATTTTTCACAAAGCTAGAGCAAACAATTCTAAAATTGTAATGGAAGCACAAAAGACCCTGAATAGTCAAAGTGAAGTTGAAAAAGCAAAGTAAAATGGGAGGCATCGTAAGGCATCTGGGCTTCAAGATGTATACAAACTGTAATCGCAAAGGCAGTATACTACTAGCACAAAAACAGACACATAGATCAATGGAACAGAAGAGAGGATCCAGAAATGGACCCACAACTATATGATCAACTAATCTTGGACAAAGCAGGAAAGAACATCCAATGGAAAAAAGACAGTCTCTTCAACAAACAGCGTTGGGAAAACTGGACAGTGACGTGTAGAAACATGAAACTGGAACACTTTCTTACACCAGACACAAACATAAATTCCAAATGGGTGAAAGACCTAAATGTGAGACAGGAAACCCAGAGAACCCTGGCAGCAATGTTTTTGGCCTTGGCTGCAGCAACTTCTTACTAGTAATGTCTCCGGAGGCAAGGGAAACGAAAGCAAAAATGAACTATTGGGACTTCATCAAGATAAAAAGCTTCTGCACAGTGAAGGAAACATTAAAAAAAAAAAAAAAAAACTAAAAGGCAACCAAAGGAATGGAAGAAGATATTTGAAAATGACATATTGGATAAAGGGCTGGTATCCAAAATCTATAAAGAACTTGCCAAAATAAACACCCAAAAAATAAATAATTCAGTTAAGAAATGGAGAAAAGACATGATCAGACATTTCTCCAAAGAAGTACAAATGGCTAACAGATACATGAAAAAATGCTCAACATCACTCATCATCAGGGAAATAGAAATCAAAACTACAGTGTGATACCACCTCACACCGGTCAGAATGGCTAGAATTAACAACTCAGGAAACAAATGTTGGCAAGGATCAGGAGAAAGGGGAACCTTCTTACACTGTTGGTGGGAATGCAAACTGGTACAGCTGCTCTGGAAACTAGTATGGAGTTTCCTCAGAAGGTTGAAGATAGAGCTACCCTATGACCCAGCAATTGCATTACTAGGTATTTATCCAAAAGAAGGATACAAAAATATAGATTTGAAGGGCCCATGCACCCCAATGGTTACAGCAGCATTATCAACAACAGCTAAAATATGTAAAGCGTCCCAATGTCCATCAACTGATGAGTGGTCATACATATAATGGAATATTACCCAGCCATCAAAAGGAATGAAATCTTGCCATGTGCAATGATGTGGGTAGAACTAGAGTGTATTATGCTAAGGAAAATAAGTCAGTCAGAGAAAGACAAATACCCTATGATTTCACTCATATGTGGAATTTTTTTAAATTTTTTTTTTTCAACGTTTATTTATTTTTGGGACAGAGAGAGACAGAGCATGAACGGGGGAGGGGCAGAGAGAGAGGGAGACACAGAATCGGAAACAGGCTCCAGGCTCTGAGCCATCAGCCCAGAGCCTGACGCGGGGCTCGAACTCACGGACTGCGAGATCGTGACCTGGCTGAAGTCGGACGCTTAACCGACTGCGCCACCCAGGCGCCCCACTCATATGTGGAATTTAAGAAACAAAACAAGTGAACATAGAGGAAGGGAAGGGAAAATAAAATAATATTAAAGCAAAGAGGGAGGAAAACCATAAAAGACTATCAACTATAGAGAGTAAACTGAGGGTTGTTGGAGTGGAGGTGGGGGGGCAGAGTTGGGATAAATGGGTCATGGGCATTAAGGAGGGCACTTGTGATGAACACTGGGCATTATATGTAAGTGATGAATCATTAAATTTTACTCCTGAAATAATACTACACTATATGTTAACTAACTTGAATTTAAATAAAATCTTGGAAGAAAGACAAGGAAATGAATAATCATGTAGAATAAAATATTATAATGAATTACTATAGCTGAAAAAAAACCATCAGTACAACAAAAATAAATAAATAAGTAAATAAAATGAGTACTTAGCATTTCTTTATATATTAAAAAGGAAATGCTTCCTCTCCATAGTGTCCTTTCATCATATTTTTTAATCCCAGATACTAGGATTATTCAGAATTGTGACACATAGAATGAGATTTTAAGGTCCTGGAGAGGAAGTGTGAATAAAACTGGAGTAGCACTTAAGGGCAATAGAGTAATTCCTGGGTGTGAGTTTGACAAGTACAACTAGTTTAAATATAGCTTTCCCTTGGGACAAATGTAGTTTCCCATTAGATTAAATGTACTTATGTAATTATTGTGATAACTATTTATGGGATTGTGATTATTTAAACTCTAAACTCCAGGAAAAATCTGAGTTCCAAGTTGTACAGGAGTGAATTTTGTATCCTGACCCTGCTATGTTCACCTCTGTATGATTTGCCACAGGACTTATAACAGGAATGCTGTAACAGAATTGCGAATCTGAAAGCACCAAAATTTCTCATTTGATCCATTATATCTCATTTTACTTTGGACTACCTTCATTTTGAGTCTTGATTAACTCTGTCTCTTCTGCTTAGGTAGTCTTAGTTGAAATATTGATTATCTTTTCTGCAGTTCTCTCAACTTTCAACTATATCCAGTCAAATTTGAATGATACCTAATTTTACCAGTCCTGGGTATCCACTGGCTGTTAAACTGAAAGTTAAGTATCACTTTACATAGAACCACCATCAGCTATCACAGCACTCTGTGTCAAAATCAATGTTTGTAGTTTTGAAGTATAATATCATTAACCCTTACAGAGGCCCAATAGTCACATAAAAATAGCTATGAACTTGGAAGGCACATAAAATTTCTATTTTTTTTAAGTGTGCCGTAAATGGCAATATCACCCTATCTTGGCTTCCATATAATCTTTTCCTTTTTCTGGTGATTCAATTAATACTTCATTTAAACAAGCAAATATCCCAGGGTGTCTGGGTGGCTAAGTCAGTTAAGCATCTGACTTTGGCTCGGGTCACAATCTTGCTGTTTGTGGGTTCAAACCCCTCATTGGACTCTGTGCTGACAGCTCAGATTCTGGACCCTGTTTCAGATTCTGTGTCTCCCTCTCTGTCTTCCCCTGCCCCACTTGCACTCTGTATCTCTCTCTCTAAAATAAATAATTATTAAACAAACAAACAAACAAGCACATATCCCAACTTTGATCTCTTTTATAGCCAGGTATCTATAAACGATTTACGTAGAAATGTTAAAGAATACCTTCCTTCCCTTATTGGTTATTTAAAAGTCTAAACATAAAGGATTTGGGATATGAAGGGCTGGCTTCCTAGATGTGAGACCTATGCAGTTGCATAGGGCCCCACACTGACACATAACCACAGATGGTATAATGCTCTGCTGTCTTTGTCTTGAAGTTCTTAAGAATTTATTTGAACAATTTCATTTTTCACTGGGCTCAACAAATTATGTAGCCAATTTGCTTTTGAAACTTGGCAGAGGCAGTAGGAAATCTGGTCATAGGTGATTTGGGATATTAATTAAGGAGATAAGAACTATCAGGATAAAAATTTAATTCAATAAATATTTATTAAGTGCATACTGTTTGGCACGTACTATTCTAGGAACTGGGGATATGGTAGTCAAGCAGACAAGCACACTCCTTGTGCTATGGATCTTATGTACTAGAGAGGAGAGAGATAATAAGCAAATAAGGAGACTGCTAGATGATAAGAACCAGGAAAAAAATAAAGTACTATAAAAGAAACAAAGTGAGCAGGGAGGGAGTGACCATCCACCAGAACAGGATGGGCTAGAATTGTAGTATAAATTGCCCTCTCTGCTAAAATTGTCTCTGCTTTAGGACAAACTCACTCTCCTCTCCAACCCTTTCATATGAAAGGAGATCATTAGTCTGTTGTTTAGGCGAGAAAATGGAATTGGTGGGAGGTTTTTATTAGAACTTACTGAAATCGAGTTTGTAGTTCATTAAAATTGGTCTCTAGCTCAGCAAATGGTGGAAGTGTGGGTGCTTATGACCAATGCATTACCCTGATTTCTGCCAGCTTAATTGTTTCTGTCCTAAGAGAAGCACAACCAGAGAGGTGAGGTAATGGGTCTTGGTATTTGTAACAGGAACATGACAACTATGCAAATATACTTGATGATTTATTACAACATCTGAGAGTCAGTTTCCAAGTCACTTTAAAAACAATGAAATACCAGAAAACTAACCTTATGATAGTACATATTCTATTTTAAAATACTATATCTCTTAGGAGTATATTGTTTTTGCTTGCACAAATTCAATATGTATGCACTAACTTAATGTACAAGTAAGGGAATTGGGTCACGATGGAAGAACACAGTTGTCATTGTAACATTCTATTCATGTCACCTAATTATCACGGCATCTTTACTAAACTGAACTAAAGTCCCTTCAGATATATTATAAATGAAACTTCACACTTTCTCACAATTCATTCAAATATATTACTGACATGTTTTAAGAGCTCATTATAGACACAGGAACCAAAATTAACTTTGATAAGCTCATGTAGTAAGACAGGAGGTCAGCTGGTAAATATGTGGATCTTCAGAATATTGAACTGCTTTATTTATATCAAAAACTTGTGTTTATCCAACGTTGGCACCCTTAAAATGTGAATTAAATTTAATAGAAGTGTATATCACCAATCAATGGCTGAATTGTGTGAAGTCACAATCCCGTTCATATTTTTAAAAAAAATTAACACTTATTTATTATTCAGGGACAGAGAGGGACAGGGCATGAGAAGGGGAGGGGTGAGAGACGGGGAGACACAGAATCCCAAGCAGGCTCCAGGCTCTGAGCTGCCAGCACAGAGACTGACGCCGGGCTCAAACTCACAAACCGCAAGATCATGACCTGAGCCGAAGTGGGATGCTTAACCGACGGAGTCACCCAGGCACCCCTCAAACCCGTTCATATTAATCACAGTGTCATCAAAAGTAGTCTTCATTACTTAATTAAACAGGCTTCATCAAATCCCATTGCTTTAGGCTGGACATCGTGCTGCTGCCATTAAACAGATATAGTCGCCTCACCTGTGCATATTAGCATAGTTGTTTTTATGTGGTTTATGTGCTCTTCTTTCTGTCTTTAATTTTCTATATATTTAAGTCCTATTGTATTTCTTGTTTTGCCTTGTATTTAAAAAAAGAGTAATTTGGGGGGTACCTGAGTGGCTCAGTTGGTTAAGTGTCCAACTTGGGCTCCAGTCATGCTCTTGCAGCTCCCAGGGTCTAGCACCGCATGGGGCTCTGTTCTGACAGCTCAGAGCCTGGAGCCTGCTTCAGATTCTGTGTCTCCCTCTCTCTCTGCCCCTTCTCTACTCATGCTCTATCTCTCTGTCCGTGTCTCTCTCTCAAAAATAAATAAACGTCAAAAATAAACAAACAAATAAATAAATCATAAAAGTAAGTTTTATTTTCAAATCTTTACTATTCTTTAAATTTTTAAACCTCTATTCAATAGGATTTGAAGCATAGTACGTCAATGTGGATTTTTATTTATTCTGGATAAGTTATGCTCCTAGTAGCCAAGTAGTTTCCAAGATGTGCTTTTCCTACCATTTGTTCCAAAAACTGGGGTGGGGAGGATTTTTAATGGCTACTGATATATGTGTATATCTCTTTAAAATATCCTGTCACTTTGATGAGCTTGGTGGTGCTGACATAATCGTCTAGCTATTGAAATTCAATTTTAAAATCTAAAAGTGATAGTGGCAAAATCTGGAAAATCTGGAAGAAGTATTTGGGGCTTGAACTGAAGTGCACACATCATTCCAAATTATCTTGATATTTGTTTTTAAATTCTTTCCTTTGGTTCCAGTTGTAGAATATAATAGATTAAAATGGGGACTATTTTCTTGGAAGGGTATTAATATCAATACATTTGTAGGTCATGTATAATTTTAAGAGTATCTGAGTAACTTCTGTAAATCTGTATTGCTTCATATAGAAGAAATAAGAACATATTGTGTATACTGTTTACATTGCAGTCTTTAAGCATCTCAACCACCTACACAAATAAAAATGTTGGGTAGGTTTGTTATTATAATTATGAATGCAAAATACTTTTTGTTAAAAATCAGAAGGATTTAGTTAAAATGAATATTATAAAGTAATAAAAAAGTTTTCAATTCATATTATTAGTAGCATCAATTTAAAGTTAGAAATATGGGGGCGCCTGCGTGGCTCAGTCGGTTAAGCATTTGACTTTGGCTCAGGTCATGATCTCGTGGTCTGTGAGTTCGAGCCCCACGTCAGGCTCTGTGCTGACAGCTAAGAGCCTGGAGCCTGTTTCAGATTCTGTGTCTCCCTCTCTCTCTGACACTCCCCTGTTCATGCTGTCTCTCCCTTTCTCAAAAATAAAATAAACATTAAAAAAAATTTTTAAAAAAAGTTAGAAATATGAAAGTAATGTTAACATTTTTCTTTGTTTTTAGTCTACGCTTCCAAAATTTTAAAACTACATTGACAAACTGAAAAACCTAACAAGTAAGATAGGTGGGGGGAAATGATAAAATATTTGCAACCTATATAAAATCATTGAAAATATAACTTTTCCTGGCCAGCTATACCATGACATAGGCATAAATAACTTACATACTTCACTCATATTTGTAAGAAGAGTTAGGAACAGTGTTGCAAGGTGGTAACCTTTAAGGGTAACCACCCTTCCCCATAGCTCTCATTGGAAAAATGGCTCTCCTACCATGAAGAGGACCAGGGCTGCTGCCTGAGTCTCTGACCCTAAAATATATATGATTGTAGAGACTTTTGAGAACATGGTTGTGATAAATTGTATACCTTTCTTAAACTGCTTTAGTGTCCTATATACACATTAAAAAATTCATCAGTCTTCCTCAAAATAAAGAAGCAAACAAATCAGAGTAACAACAAGAACAAGAACTTCTGGGACTAAAAAACCCAGGACAGAGTAATTGATAACAAGTCTAAGTGTTTCTCATTTTAATTTTAATTTTTTTTACATTTTATTTATTTTTGAAACAGAGAGAGAGACTGAGCACAAGTGGGAGAGAGGCAGAGAGAGAGGGAAAAACAGAATCTGAAGCAGGTTTCAAGCTGTCAGCACAGAGCCCGATGCAGGGCTCGAACCCACAAACTGTGAGACCATGACCTGAGCCAAAGTAGGATGTTCAACCGACTGAGCCACCCAGGGGCCCCAAAGTGTTCCTCATTTTTATACTGCATGCCTACTCAATGCCAAACCCTGACTTGGGGATAGGGATACAATGATAACATAGGCATACCTTCCCACGTCCCCAACATACTCATCACACAGAGTGGAGATACATATTCCTGGCCTCCTCTCTGGAAAGAGCATATTTAAACACTTAGATGAGAAGAACATGAGACTATCAAGGGACTGAAATAAATTCAGTGATAGTTACTGGATTATCGAAGCTAAAGGACATTAGTTTAAAAGGCCAGGTTGGAGAGGGAAGAAGGGACCAGGCCATTATGGCACTTGTAAATCAGGTTTAGGAATACAGACTTTCTCCTAAAAGGAAAAGAAAGCTGTCAAAAATTTACAGACAGAGAAGTACCATAATCAAATGAATGTCTCTCATGTTAGGCAACTGGGTAGACATCAATGCTATTCATTTCAAAGAGATCACTGGAAAGAAGGCAG
Source organism: Prionailurus bengalensis (assembly GCF_016509475.1). NCBI lineage: Eukaryota > Metazoa > Chordata > Mammalia > Carnivora > Felidae > Prionailurus > Prionailurus bengalensis. The sequence continues at coordinate 89,326,171 of NC_057344.1, forward strand.
GTTTGAGAGATGATGAGTTTAGATGTTCAAACCTTGAATATGACGTTTCTGAAAGTCACGCAAGTATACGTGTGCAGTAGGAAGCTGAGCATCTGTAGAAGATGTGAATGGTGTAATTTAGAGCCTTTGCAGCTTTCTAGAAATAAAAAGGAGGGATTAAAAGAAGGAAATGTGCCAAACAGTCACTTATATGCAAGGCAAAAAAGAAAAAAATATTTTCTTTGAATTGGGGTAAACGAGTTAAATGATTTTGTGAAAATCAGATTCAGTGAAATTATGAGGGCAGAAAACTAATAGCAATCACTTAAAGAGAAAAAGGAGACAATGAGTTTAATAAATTGTTTCAAGAAGTTAAGTTTTATTGTGGAAAAGAGAAAGAAACAGCTATCTGATGATTGCGTTAATGGAGGGCTTCTTTAAGAGAAAAAGTTTTAGCACTTGAATAATAATGGAAAACAGCCAGGAGCAGGAGGATCTATTTCCATTTCCCCTCTTTGTCTAAAGGCAACAATCTTGAGGATACCCATGAGGACTAGGTAAGTTTTGTGTACATATGTGTTAGAAACATAATTGGGCTTTTATTCTGACCTTGTTTGACCTGGAAAAAAAAAGAAAAAAGAAAAAAAAAAAAAGAAGCCCTGATCTGTGGCAAAATGTTTTTTTCCTAAAGAAAAATAGGAAAGATCCTAATTTCAAGATACCTTGAAGGAGAAGTAAAGGAGAACTAACTGTGCCTTAAGATTCTCCATGACAGGATATTCTGGCCTCTGGCAACTTCTTACCTCTGACCTTCTGGAATCCTCCATTATGTATTGTTTATATTCTCCCTGTTTTCCCAGTCCCTGCTAGGGCAGTGTGGTAAAGTCATCCCTAATAATCTACCCTTGCTAATTCTGCCTCCGTTTCTAAAGGGGGTAAAACTTGTGGATGTCAGAAATGATTCTCCTGCAAAGCTTTGACAGAAAGATAAAAAAAAAAAAAGAAAAGAAAAGGATCAGGGAACGAGTATCTTACTGTTATTCTAAGTCAGAGGCTGCATTTGTAAGTCCTGGGATCTGAATATATATGTTCCCTGTCCCCCTTAAAACAAACAAACAAACAAACAAACAAACAAACAAACCTAGATAGGAAAATATAAAAATTTTAAGTTTGAAGCAAATTAATATAAAGAGTAAATATCTTTTTACTCCAACAAAGTATCAAAAAAGCACTTGGTTCATTCTTTCCCCAAGGACATTTCTAATTCATTTAAATAAGAAGTTTGGCATAAATAGTTAAATACATGTAAACAATTTGGTTCAAAGCATCAAGACTTCTGTAACAATACCAAAAAGGCTTGGTCTGTAATCTATCAAAAATGCTTTGGAAATGTAAATTACAGATGACAACATGGAACTGTTGATACAACTCTTCTAATTATAAAACTATGCAAGACTATACAAAATTTAAGAACTTCTTGAAATGTATTAAAAATTTGCTAAGGAAGAGAACTTTGAATTTATGTGCAACAAGAGGTTGACAAACTTATAAAGGAACGGAAAGCAGATACTTTAGGCTTTAAAAATCACAAATGTCTATTGTAACTACTCAATTCTATCATGGTAGCTTGAAATCAGACATAATATAAAAGAATTGGATGGATATGTTCCAATACGTCTTTATTTATAAAACAGGCTGAAGACTGGATTTCACCCAACGGCTATAGGTAGTGACTTCCACCCTAATGCTAAACGATGCTAAAAATATATTGATGATGAGTATTATGCCTGAATAAAGTTATTATATAGCAATATTTTGCATGAGTATATGTCAGCATCATTATTTCTGGTACCTCCAGCCATCAAAAAAATCATTGTGAGACAAATTATAAAGATTTAATAAGCACATTTTCAGGACACCTGGACGGCTCAGTCAGTTAAGCTTCTGACTCTTGATTTTGGCTCAGGTCCATGCTCTCATGGTTGATTAGATAGAGCCCCCACTTGGCTTTGCATGCTAACACCACAGGGGCCTGCTTGGGATTCTCTTTCTCACTCTCTCTCTACCCCTGCCCCGCTCCTGTGCATGCTTTCTCTCTCTCTCTCAAAAATAAATAAAGTTTTTTGTTTTTGTTTTTTCTAAAGCACATTTCCCTTCATTTCTATTCAGGAAAATTTTGGTGCTTTCTTGAGATATTTCTTCTGTATATGTAAAAAAAAATAGAGTTTATGTTGTATTGGGAGAAAGCAAGGCTGACTGGTTTTCCAATTGCAGTTAAACAAGTTTTTAGTCAGATTGGAGCCTAGCTCAGCTTTCTCTTCAGCATAGACTTTTAGAAAACTCATATTCAGTCAATTATTTAAAAATTATTATTTTTTTATTGTTTACTAATAACCATGGTAGGAGTGAGAATTCATAACAAGACAGAATCCTCAATACCAAATACTCGTAGATAAATTCTTCTATTGTGGCCTGAGAAGAGCTACAATAAAATGATGCATAGAATATTATAGGAATGCTAAAGAAGGAAGAGCTTCAAACTAACAAGGAAACTGCAGGATATTAATTTTCAGGTAACTACTTAGAAAGCATAAGGTCTTAATTAACAGAATAAAGTGTTCCACTAAATCAGTGCCCTAATGTCCTTATTAGTTTTCATTAATTATTCCAGCTACCATTAGCCATAGCATCAAAAAGTCCAGCATTTTCCCCTTGAATTTTTCAAAGACCATGACAAAAAGTTATACTCTAAAATGTCCAGTTTCCACTTCTAAACTAAAGGATTACAGTGGCAGGATCACATCACTACATCTAATTACCTCTACCTGTGAATATGTTTCTTTGTAGTTAAACCCAAAGGAAATGCATGATACTTCTCTTTTATCTAATGACTGTCTTGTTTATGTGGCTACATGTTTCATCCTGTTCTTCCAGAGAGGCTAATCTCACTTTCTTGTTGCTTAGGTCAGAAATGTATGCCAAATACTTGGGTTCCCAAAGATGTAGCTCTTAGTACTTGGATACTTCAGTCTGCAAATGCAGAAAACTTCTAGAAAGATGGGTTCAAGGGAGACTCTGGAGTTTGTTGTCTCATAGGCTCAGAACACCTGAACTTTTCATACCTACCCCCAAGTATCCACCTCTAAGTATTTGGCAGTGTGTTTTCATTTAGATTTCCATAAAACAAGAGGCCTGGTTACATTTTTCTCAAATACAAAAATATTCACATAAATTTGGCATTCTTAAGTAAGCTACATATTATTTTTTCAAAGTGTCCTGTTTCATTTTGCTTTTTAAAAAGATATCCTGGGGCGCCTGGGTGGCGCAGTCGGTTAAGCGTCCGACTTCAGCCAGGTCGCGATCTCGCGGTCCGTGAGTTCGAGCCCCGCGTCAGGCTCTGGGCTGATGGCTCGGAGCCTGGAGCCTGTTTCCGATTCTGTGTCTCCCTCTCTCTCTGCCCCTCCCCTGTTCATGCTCTGTCTCTCTCTGTCCCAAAAATAAATAAATGTTGAAAAAAAAAATTAAAAAAAAAAAAAAGATATCCTCAATGAACTGGACTACTTTACTGAAGACAAGGTGATCAAAACATAAATAAACCCGCATATGCACAAGTAATCCTAGGTATGCCATTCAGCTATGTGAATATTTAACATTCATTAGGAAAAAAACAAAACAAAACAAAACAAAACCAACACCATAAATGTAAGATTGTTGTCTTACTCCAGAATGCAGCAAAAGCTACCTCCCCCTAAATCAGAAAGCGTAGCTACATTTTTGTTGTAGTCTAACACTGGTACTTGCTACCTTTGAAGTCATAGTCCTCATGATAGAAATGAGAAAGTAGACTTTCAACTTTGTGGTATGCAAATGGTTAATTTATTGAAATGCTACAGTGGCTATTTACAACAGGGTTGCACTGTTATAGCTAAAATGCTGAAGTCAAAGCCCAAGACCCAGTGTTCAAGTTTCATGGTTAAGACATCTTCATGTGCAGGAGTTTCCTGTTCCCCCAACCCCATACTACTCCCCAGCTCAGAAGCATCCAAGTACAGGTCTAATATTAGAGATATATGATGCAACTAATGTTACATTTTATGTCTTCTTTACCATCTCTTTCTCAAAGGGAAACATACAGTTTGGAGGCTGTAGGTAGAAGCCTGTCTTAGTTTAGAGGCCAAATGATCTTTGGCAACTGTCCACGAGATAAAATACAGTTATTGTATCTTTGGTAACCAAAGAAGCCAGTGCTCAATAAATGTGTCCTAGTCTTAACAGCTTTGGAGATGGTAATCAAAGGCGCATGATGAAAATCTTTCAGAATATTTCACTCTCCTTCCATATTGTTAGGCAACTGCAAAACATGCCCCCTGTAGGAGGAGATGATCAATATACAGGACTATTTTTAATGCTAGACCAAAAGCCCCAAGTATGGATGATCTAGCCCAGGACAAGTCCTTTAAACAAATGACAAGCTTCTCAAGGGATTTGCTTGTGAATTTGTTCCCCCTAATTAATCTGTACTCTTCTTTCCAGAAAGAATTTGTTTCCACTTGAAATCCCTAAATAGGATTGATGATCAAACTTTCTTTATGGATGGCCCCTATTTGAAATGAAAATGAGCTTCCCAGATAGATAGATGCAGTGGTTAATAGTGTGTTTTCATTAGATGATTATGCATAAACTTGGATATTTCCTCCGTTCACAAGACCTGGACATTATTATCCTACATGAAAACATCTGGTTTTACCTTCAACATAGAATATATATTTCAGCAAGCTTCGGTCCATGTATCTTTCAAAGCAGCTTAAAGGAGTAAGGAGCAAGTTTTCACACTATGGTACTTCTTCTCCAAGTGAAAGAAATAGCACACAGCAAGTAGGAACTGAAGAAACAGAAGGAAGGAATGATGCAATAAGCAAAGAAATTTAACATCAATGCATGGAGGCCCATCTCAGACATGCTGTGATACTACCCAATTAAATTTCAGTTTCATGTATTCATCATCAGCTACATACTGAGTACTATAAATCTGGCACAGGCTACAGATACAGTGATAACTGTTTCATCCATTCTTGGAGACACTTGAGGCCAGGAAAGCTACAAAACCCTAGAGAAGACCATGAATTTCACTGCAACAAAGTAGGCATAAGAAGTTATAAGAACACCTTAATCTCCCAGGAAGGATACACTAAAGGATGGAAAACCTTAGCTCCTCACCAACTAGATAGGACCTGCCTCCTCCAATACAACAAGAGAAGAAGATGTAGAAAGAATGATCCAGACTGCTACTTTTGCAAAAGTCTCCTGAATGAAATGGGAAACCACAAAAAAAAACAAAAAAACAAAAAACAAAAAACAAAAAAACAACAGATGTTCTTTTAACATGTTGTGGCCTGCGATGATCATATTAGAGTAAACTTAGGTCTTTTGTCTTCTGATAACCAGATAAGACAGTTTCCATCACTTTTTATGTGGAAAAAAAATGTGCCCAGAGGAACAATGGGGAGCTTTCAAGCTACTCTGAAGACTGAAGACAAAGCTGACACTGGAATGGGGCATTGGAATGCTAAAGCTAGAGCTTGAATAAACACTACTGCCTTATTACTGGCATAACTCTGAATATTTCAATCCTATAAATCAATGCATTCAAGTGAGGTTTTTTTCTTTTTCTTTTAAATTGGGGGATATGATTGGAGCGCCTGGGTGGCTTGGTTGGTTGGACGTCCAACTTTGGCTCAGGTCATGATCTCACCGTTCGTGGGTTCAAGCCCTGCATTGGGCTCTGTGCTGACAGCTTGGAGCCTTGAGCCTGGAGCCTGCTTCAGATTCTGTGTCTCCCTCTCTTTCTCTGCCCTTCCCCCACTCGTGCTCTGTCTCTCTCAAAAATTAACATTAATTTTTTTTTTTAATCTTTAAAAAATATTGAGGGGTATGACAAGACTTTTTAACTGACACCCAGAGTAATAGAAGCAAATGTCCTGAATGATTTTTAAATGTCTTTAAAGATGTTTAGGTCAAAATGCATCATGTATATTTGTATCAGGTTATATATTTATATCACATATATTAATAAGTTCTGGGTATATGATTGCATGCTAGTGTTCTCAGGAAGCAAACATGGTGAGACCTACTAATTTATTTCACTTCTTATATCATTGTGTTCTCTTTTACTCACATTGAAACATTGCTTGTATTGGTCACTGGCAGAGACAATCTGCCTAACTAGATGGGCCAGAAATCTAATCTGGTGTGACAAATGAAAGAGACCCATAATTGGCTATGTAATTCTAGGGTGGAACTGTTATCAATTTTAAGCAATTGATGTTCTCAGAATAACATTATACACTGTGTGAGCGATTACAATTACTCTGGGGAATCACTGGATGTTTCTCTAATCTTTTAGTAGGTTATAAAAATGAACAGAAACTTTTGGTAACTGGTGTTTCGTTCACATTCGATGACAATCTGAGTTTAGCTTCTTTGGTACAAAACGGTCCTAAACATAAAGCTGTTTTCATCTACAGAAAGTATCCATCTTTAATTTTTTTTTTAATGTGTATTTATTCTTGAGACAGAGACAGAGCGTGAACAGGGGAGGAGCAGAGAGAGAGGGAGACACAGAATCTGAAACAGGCTCCAGGCTCTGAGCTGTCAGCACAGAGCCTGACATGGGGCTCGAACCCACGAACTGTGAGATCATGCCCTGAGACAAAGTCAGATGCTTAGCCGACTGAGCCACCCAGGCACCCTGAAAGTATCCATCTTTAAACATAAGATGACTGTTTGTTTTCCTTTAAAGACCATTGACTTAGATCATGTCAAAGTCTTTTGCCTGGAATGCCTGACAAATACGGGCACTTGCTTTGTTGATCTCGGCTTCTACAGTCTCTACTCACTTTGTCGTCTAGTGAAACTTCAGAAACCACCAGTATCATTCTTTGAATTACTGTTGCTCATACACTTTTATACTCATCCTAATTTAACAGTACACTGAACCTTTTGAAGTACAGAAAAAATTGAAATTATATAGCTGAAAGTTTAGAGAAACTCTTAACTAGGCCATATACAGAGTTACATAGTAATCACTTCCTAGCTGGCATCTGAGGAAATGATGAAATTTAGCCCAAACTTGGAAATGTCACTCTTAGCAAGAGATTGTGCTATACTATTGTTTATTTCTGGTCTTGCATGCCTCCAGTATGTCACATGTGTCCTTCCTAAAGCTTCTCAGAAAATTGGCTCATTCTCCACTTCACTTATTTTAGTCAGTTCTGTATGACTTGGCAGACAGAAAGACACAAATGAGACAGTTCTCTATATGCCCACGTTCACTGTGCACTTACAATTAAACTATACTCTTCAGCATAGATGGGTTTGCAGAAACAAATTTCCACACGGTATTCTGCATAACTCTGTGGCTGCAACATTTAAAATATCCAACAGGCATTAATTCTTTATTGTATCTCAAAATATAAAATAACATTACAGCAAGTTTCCAAGGCTATGTAGGATTCTTAATGTAGCAGTGATCAGATTATTGAAACATCCTAATAAAATGATAATTCTCATAATAATAAACATAATAAGGTATATTAACACACATTCACTTTTTACCAGGAACTGTGTGAAGTGCGTCACACACATTTAGTTCTAATCCTCTTAACAAACCCTGCACACTTGATATCATTATCCATGTTTTAAGGGCAAGGATTTTGGAACTCATGTAACTCATTTGCCCAAGGCCACATACGTAGTAAAAGAAAGGACGGACCATGACTCAAATCCAGTTTTGTTTCTCCTAAAAAATGTGCCTTTTAAATTATAGTGCCAAGCTTACTTTCATAGTATTCGTTTGATTAAAAATATATTGTCACTTGGGGAGTCTGGGTGGCTCAGTCAGTTAAGCATCTGACTTGGCCCAGGTCATGATCTCACTGCTCGTGAGTTCGAGCCCCGCATCAAGCTCTGTGCTGACAGCTCAGAGCCTGGAGCCGGCTTCTGATTCTGTGTCTCCCTCTCTCTGCCCCTCCCCCTCTTATGTGCGTGCACATGCTGTCTCCCTCTCCCTCGCTCTCTACCCCCCTCTCCCGCTCATGAATTGTCTCTTTCAAAATAAATAAATAAATGGTGGAGATATCCAGACCCAAAAGAAGGCCATATAGACATCCTATATGTATATATACTCTAAAAACAAAGATCTCAGCTTTTTGTCTTAGAGGATTGACAAGGACATTGTTCCCCAATTAGCCAATTATTTTCCAAGCAATAAATTAGAAGCGTGATGTTTGTCACATGTAAGATAGTTTCATTTTTTTTCTTTTATTTAACAAAACAAAGTTTTAGCTATTAAAAAAACACATTTTCTATTGTCCAGTGATTACAAGTATAATAATATAGGCTCTACAGAATAATAATAATAAAAAAAATCCCAAATGGCTCAGGATTATGTCTAGCAATTAATTTGAAAATATTTAAATGGTAGATGTATTCTGGATAGAAATTGAGTATGGATTTCAAAGGACTTCAAAATAAAATTATCTCACCATTCTTATAGAGCCGAGCTTAATCAGTCTTACAAGTTAAAGAAGACTTTTGTCACAGACAAAGGTTATTTTGACAAAGCCAAATTAAGGTCCAAGTAGGTCTTGATACACAGAAAGAACGCTGGGTCCCTAGTGAGTCTAGTGATAATTAACATCTGACTTGAAGAAACATTGGGAATGACTTGGAATGCTCTAATTGGTCCACCCGACTTGCCTGCGGGCTTTTCTGTTATGGGAATGATTTAAGTCTCTTCTTGCTTTCAGCTAAATCTCAGCATGTCTCAGATTTCTAAAGCTACCTTTATCATTTGAGGCCCTGAGGAAAAAAATGAATTGTAATTCAGCTTTTATCTTACTTCGTGGAGAACCGTAAGTACTTCTATAATATTAAAAGGAGAGCTGATTAAGAAGGCAGGAATCAATCACAAAATCAAGGCAAATTGGTAGGAATGGATCTTTGGGTGTCCACTAATACACATGACCTACTTTCATGTAAAAATGTATCAGGTGAATACATAACTTAAAAGAATGATACAGGATTGATTCACAAAATCACTGAGGAGACAAACTGAGATACACTGAAGCACGCTAAAGCCATACATTTGCTCAAACCTATCAATATTTGTCACTCCGATAGTAAAATGTGACATAAAATTACTGAGTGTTAACTGTATCACTTCTGTATTTTTATTGTTGCTTACTTTGAATGAAGCCCATGGGAGGGTGGTTATGAAAAATAATGACATCCATTAAGAGTGAAGATCTAATTGAAAGCATTATCAAATGTGGTAACACTTGCAGCTGGACCACCATGGAAATAGAAATAAATATGCAGATGGTTGAAACCAGTCTGCCTGTCAATGAACCATTAAGGCACATTATCCCAGCTGTCAAACATTTTTCTATTTATATTGAGTGTTCATCTTTGCTAAGTGGTAGCCAGGAGAATGACTCTTTATTTTTTTAACTATATTTTTATAAATTTAGAAAGGTGAAATTTAGCTCTCTGGAAGCTTTTTGTATTGGTTTATTGGCCTCTTTCTTCTTTTGCTATAAATTGTACTATTCTAAGTTCAGAGTAAATATGGATTATATAATAAATTACATATGTTACACTATTACTGAATGTATATACACTCAGTATCTGCCTTATTTTGACAGGTGCACATGTACATTTTTTTATCTAAATGCCTTTCACATAAACACTAAATCATTATTATGAAGAAGATAGTTCTTAATGTGGTCTTGAGCTCTGCAGTTGTAAATGACATGTTCAGAAAAGAAATTTTTGTAATCTCTTTGGATACAGACAAAAACGGGCAGCAACATATTTTTTTGCCTCTTTTTGGTTATTTTTACTACACACACACACACACGCACACACACACACACACACTTTTTAATAAGAGTTTCAGCATTTCCATTTCGCATAGATACAAATGTGAGTGAGTAAAAAGTGGCATCCTGCTGTCATTGAGAGTACTTGAATGTCTGATCCTGAATGAGGTATCTGAGGGCTGTCAGTAAGCATAAAGGAAAAATTTTGTCAATCTGGGACTTAATTGGATGTACTTCATTTTATTTGTGTTCTCTGGAGTGAAGCCCTCTCAAACAGTGGACACATAACATTTATAATTAAGATAGTGTACTTCAAGCTTTGCTTTCATTTTCATTGGGCAGAACTACTCTTTTAAGATTCATATGAACACATGGCATTAACATGAAATATATGCAACAAAAATCTGTGTAAGATGAATGTATATGAGATTGTGTGATAGGAATAGTTTTATCTTTAATGCTTATTATTCCTCAGTATTGGTTCCATTTTTATATAATTTTTTTTGTTGTATCAGATTTCTTAGTATGGTAAAGTGTGATTTTAATACTAATAAATATCATAAAATGTTACTAGTAAGAATCTAAGGTGTGATAGGAGATTGAGAATGTCCCTAAATTGCCCACAAATGAGATTCATCTTAAAATAATCAAGTGGTTATGAACAGGAAACAGATTAGGATTGGAAACCAGGAAAAAAAAAGTTGTGTATACATAGCACATACATAAAGATATCTCAGCCAGAAAAGTACAGGTAAAAGCAAATGAATGAAAGGAAAAATGTGGCACACGACCTGCCACAAATCACTTGTAAATTGATAATGAACCTTGCAGTTTGAAAGGGTAAGGACTAGACTGTGTAAGGGAAATCAGTAACCTTCCAACAATGGTCCTCTGAAATCCATGCGGCCATGTTGAACAGATATTCCAACGTGCTTGATTAGTCCAGGCTGCTGCTTAAAGTTGGTACCTGGGCTAAACAAAGTGCCTGTGAAGTGACTTGCTGCTTTTCAGCTAGTACATCCATGCCAGGTGATGAACTACAACAAACAAGGAAAAACCAGCCACCCTCTCCTTGTCTTCTCTCAATATCTTGACTATTGTCAAATCTCTCTAGCCAAATAGCTTGCAGTGGTTTGAAATGTTCTCCTTCACAGCAACTTGAAGGAAGAGATGAGGGTTTTCTGCAGTCTCTGGCAGAACCAACCTCACAGCACAATATGAAAGTTACTTCCCATCCCAGCTAAACATGAAACGAGGAAAAATGCTGCATTTCAAAAGAGTGCCACATGAAAAAACAAACATCTCCCTATGACAAAGAATGGTAATGAAAGTCAAAAAGGCACATAGAAAATGTAGAATTTTGTTTATTTGTATCTTTTATTGAGTAAACTTAATATTACTTTCAAACCATCTATGTCACATGCTCTTCTAAAGGTACTACAAATATTAACATTTAATCACTATAATAAATTCTGCTATAATCCCCTTTTCACAGGTGTGATTCTTAAGAAAAAAATCAAAAGCATGTTTTATAAAAATACAAAAAAAAAAAACAACAAAAAACAGAAGTGACAGGCACAAGCAGAGAAGAATCTGAGATCAGAAGACCCATAGCCCCTGGGATAATATGTAACACATACTTAGATATTATGTAACTCAATAGTTACTGATTTGAATTGTGTTTAATTTGAAAGGATTTTTAATGTATCAGATTGGATCATTAAAAAAAATCAGTACCAAAATAATAAAGCTTAAGATTTTTCCATACAATTAAAAATAAGGGGCGCCTGGGTGGCTCAGTCAGTTTAGCGTCCGACTTCAGCTCAGGTCACGATCTCACTGTCTGTGGGTTCGAGCCCCGCGTCGGGCTCTGTGCTGACTGCTCAGAGCCTGGAGCCTGTTTCAGATTCTGTGTCTCCCTCTCTCTCTGACCCTCCCCCGTTCATGCTCTGTCTCTCTCTGTCTCAAAAATATAAATAAATGTTAAAAAAAAATGATAGTGGTAGAAGTGAAATAGCATGGATGAAATATTAACAGTTTTTAATAGTATTATAAACAGAATCCCATGATGAAAAATTGAGGATGAGTGATACTGAAGAAAAAAGATTAAAATGTTGAAGAAAATTTCTTTTTTAACCTAAGCATCCACAAGATACTGAGTTAAACTGATAATGGTGATGGTGATGATAATTTAAATCAAGCCAATAATAATAAACTTCTAAAGTGCTCTATATCTATAAACTCATTAACATTCACAACTTATTAATCATATAAAACCCTGTTACAGGGTTTTATTATTATAAACCCTGGATAATTATAATATTATAATTATATATAATTATATATATAATTATAATATTATCAGTATTTTGCAGAGGGAGAAATTGAAGAGCAGGATGAAAGTTTGAGTCTAGGTTCAAACCCAGAGAACTTTCACTTCAGCCCTTCACTCTGATCACCTCCATGCAGATTGTCTTGCTAGAAAGAGACCCACATCTTAGCAAAGTAAGTGCACTTATAGAGTAAAGCAACAACAAAAAAATCTTCACTTACTCATATAGAACTATAAAAAAAAACAATAAAAATAACACACAACAACTCAATGTTAATCAGTAGACATGAGAGTTGTTAAAAACAAAAATAAGTGGCCAAAACAGTGAATCATTTTCATAGAGTTTTGTGATTCAAATTCTTATATCCAGACATAGGAAGTCTCAAAAAATGTAATTCTTGGAAAAAAGGAGTAATTCAAAGACGTTAGGAACCAAGTTAGATAAATCAAAATAAGCTGTTTAATAATATGAAATTTGTTTAAAAACAGTAGTTAATAGAGAAAACATAAAAACTCTTAATAGAGTAATAATTTTCAAAGTATATGTGTATAGGTAAATGATATTAGACACAGATTTTAGATCAATAACTTCATCATTTATTTAATAATATTTACTGAGACAATAAGGGGTTAGGTCCCTAGAGATTCAACAGTGACCAATGTAGCTTGCTTTATGTGAAGAGGTTGGAGTAAAAATAGAAAAATAAATAAATAAAATAAAATCAGGTTGTGATGAATGACATTAAGTGAAATAAAGCAGAGTAGGAGAATAAAGAGTGAGGGCAATAAATAAAGGCCTTTGTGTCAAGGAGAACTTTGAATGAGAGGAAGTGAGGGAATGAGACTTACTGCTTTCTAGAGGATTATCATTCCAGGTAAAAGGAACAGCAAGTACAAAGGACCTGGGGTTGAAGAATGCCTGACTGGTTTCAAGAAAATTAGTGAAGTGAATGAAGGAAGTGAGTTATATTATAAGGTCAGACAGAACCAAATTTTTCGGCCAGGGGTTGGTAAACTATAAACCTATGGGTCAAATAATGCCCACCACATCTTTTTGTAATAGGAGTATTACTGGAACCCTGACACACACATTCATTTGTTCATATTGTCTATGGCTGTTTTCACCTTGAAATGGAAGAGTTGAGTAGTTGCATATTGTACCTGTTGTCCACAAAGCTGAAATAGTTTTCTTTTTTTTTTAATTTTATTTATTTATTTTGAGCGAGAGAGAGGAAAAAGAGAGTGCATGAGCAGGGGAGGGGCAGAGAGAGAGTAAAAGAGAGAAAATCCCAAGTAGGCTCTGTGCTGTCAGCACTGAGACCTAAGCAGGGCTTGATCTCACAGAACTGTGATATCATGACCTGAGCCCTGATCAAGAGTAGGATGCTTAATTGAGCCACCCATGCACCCCCCTTTTTTAATGTTTATTTATTTATGAAAATAGGTTTCTTATAAGAAAAGTGATATTATCTGATTTATATTACAGAAGAAATATTATTGATGCCATAAAGTAAATGGACATTATTGAGGCAAGGGAAAAAAAAAGGGAGTATTTGGTAGGTTCTTTTCATAACCTGGGAAAAAATTATTCATGATTTAGACTTAGGTGGTTGAGGTGGAGTATCTGAGAGGTATTTGGATTCTGTATGTATTTTGAGGAAAGTATTGAAAAAATTTAATGACTTGATTAGATGTGGGGTGAGAGAGAGGGGAGTCAAGAGTAACAAAAGTTTTTTCCCAGTAACTAGTAGCATGAAGTTTCCATTACTTAGATAAGAAAGAAATAGAAAAAAGTAGAGTGTAAAATAAGAGGTTTGAAATAATCTATATCTGGGACTGGCAATTAGTAATAGAAGTGACCAATATTGTTCAACTCTTGACATTGAGAGGTAGAGAAGTAGTTTAGTTATATTTTTTGTACTTAAACATCACTGCAGAGCCTGTTGTACAAAGTAAATATCTTTGATTTCATATTAATATAAAGTATTACCAAATAAATCAATTAGAAAAAGAGAAAAATCTTTCTTCCAGAATTGCAAATAATTTACATCAAGCCCCTGTCTGGGAGGTGGAGATTAATTCCCACTCATACCCTCTTAAATGTGGGTTTTACTTATAGACTTGCTTCCAAGAATGTAGTAAGGAATGTGGAAAAATGCGTAACATATTTATACAGTTGGAGAAACCTTGCAAACACTATGGCAAACACTACCTTAGGCAAAGTGATCAGGGCTGACGTCATCAGTGATAAGTCATATCGATAGTGAATACTGGTGATTTGGGGTGTTAAGAAGAGTACTTCATCTCTATGGTATTCTTCCCCTAAACCATGTCCTAGTAGAAACCATGAGGAAAATATTGGACAAACTCAAATTGAGGAACATTTTACAAACTCTGTGGCCAGTACTTTTCAAAAGTGTCAAGGTCAAGATGAATTAGGAAAGACTAAGAAGCTGTCATAAATCAGAGGAAGTTAAGGAAACATGACAACTAAATGCATTGTGGTATCCTGGATGGGATCCTGAAACAGAAGCAGGACATTAGTGGAAAAACTGATAAAATACGAATAAAACCTAGAGTTTAATTAGTGGTAATGTATCAGGTAGGTTTTTTTTTTTAACGTTTATTTTATTTTTGAGACAGAGAGAGACAGAGCATGAACGGGGGAGGGGCAGAGAGAGAGGGAGACACAGAATCGGAAGCAGGCTCCAGGCACTGAGCCATCAGCCCAGAGCCCGACGCGGGGCTCGAACTCACAGACCGTGAGATCGTGACCTGAGCTGAAGTCGGACGCCCAACCGACTGAGCCACCCAGGCGCCCCATCAGGTAGGTTTTTTTCGTTGTGAAAAATGTAACTTAGTAATGTAAGATGCTAATAGGGAAAACCAGATGAGGTAGTTTGTCAGAACTCCTTGTACTATCTTTCAACTTTTTATAAATCTAGACCAAAATTAGACTATAATAGAAAGTATTTAGTAAGTATATACTTAAAAAATCATCAGTAATAAAAATATCTTACACTATTTCCAAAAGAAATAACTATTCACAGTGAAAAAGAAAAGTTACAAAGAACTAAAACTACAAACCCAATAAACAAGTTGGTAGATAAAACTTTATGACTTAAATAATGACTAATAATAATATACTCATTTCTCTACAAAAGATTAGGTCTTCGAAAGAAAATAATTTAATAATGAGAAGTTTATATCATAATACATATTAATGTATGAAAGATGAGAAAAATATTTATGGATCCTGAAATATATCTGGTAAGATCTGTATATTTCATGGTAAATTGAAGACATAGCATCAAGGAAAACCTAAAAGTAAAATATTATAGTGAACATCTTTTTCCAAATTAATAGTTATATAATTACATATTTTATAAATTATTTACATAATTTATAAGTATCATTTAGGAATTTAGGCAAAGTAGTGTGAAAATGAAAATATTCTTAAATAGTGCTAAATTAAAACCTAAGAGAATAATTTAAAAATTCATCTTGTCAAAAAGTAAGAAAGATCATTCCAAGAAAAAAATTTAAGAAGAAAATTCATAAAGGATATTCATAATGTAATTGTCTTTAGACTAAATAAGAAATATGTTAAAAGCAAAACTAAATTTAATTAAAAATAGATGAAATACCAAAATGTGAGACAGGAAACCATCAAAATCATACAGGAGAAAAAAGGCAGCAACCACTTTGACCTTGGCCACAGCAACTCCTTACTAGACATGTCTCCAGAGGCAAAGGAAATAAAAGCAAATTGGGACCTCATCAAGAAAAAAAGCGTCTGCACAGTGAAAGAAACAATCAACAGAACTAAAAGGCAGCTAACAGAATGGGAGAAGATATTTACAAATGACATATTGGATAAAGGGTTAGAATCCAAAATCTATAAAGAACTTATCAAAACTCACCCCCCCAAAAAACAATAATCCAGTAAAGAAATGGGCAGAAGACATGAACAGACATTCTTCCAAAGAAGACATCCAGATGGCTAACAGACACATGAAAAGATGCTCAACATCACTCATTACCAGGGAAATATAAGTCAAACACACATGAGATACCATCTCACACCTGTAGAAGGGCTAAAATTAACAACACAGGAAATGACATGTGTTGGCGAGGATGTGGAGAAAGGGGAACCATTTTACGCTGTTGGTGGGAATGCAAACTGGTGCAGCAACCATGGAAAACAGTATGGAAGTTCCTCAAAAAATTAAAAATAGAGCTACCCTATGACCTAGTAATTATACTACTAGGTATTTATCCAAAGGATACAAAAATGCTGATTTGAAGGGGCACATGCTTGCCAGCATTTATAGCACCACTATCAACAATAGCCAATTTGTAGAAGGGCCCCAAATGTCCATTGACTGATGAATGGATAAAGAAGAGGTGGTGTATATATACGTACAATGGAATACTACTTGGCAATGAAAATGGATGAAATCTTGCCATTTGCAACAATGTGGATAGAACCGGAGTATAGAGTTGCGGCAAGATGGCGGCTTAGGAGGACGCTGGGCTCACCGCACGTCCTGCTGATCACTTAGATTCCATCTACATCTGCCTAAATAACCCAGAAAACCGCCAGAGGATTAGCAGAACGGAGTCGCCGGAGCCAAACGCAGACGAGAGGCCCACGGAAGAGGGTAGGAAGGACTGCGAGGCGGTGCGCACTCCACGGACTGGCGGGAGGGAGCCGGGGCAGAGGGGCGGCTTGCCGGCCAAGCAGAGCCCCCGAGTCTGGCTTGCAAAAGCGGAGGGGCCGGGCGGACTGTGTTCCGACAGCAAGCGCGACTTAGCGTCTGGGAGGTCATAAGTTAACAGCTCTGCTCGGAAAGCGGGAAGGCTGGAGGACAAAGGGAGGGAGAGCTGCTGAGCCCCCTGACAACAGAGCTCAGTTTGGTGGGGAACAAAGGCGCTCGCCAGCGCCATCTCCCCCGCCCATCCCCCAGCCAAAATCCCAAAGGGAACTGGTTCCTGCCAGGGAACTTGCTCGCTCCGCGCAAACACCCAACTCTGCGCTTCTGCGGAGCCAAACCTCCGGCAGCGGATCTGACTCCCTCCCGCTGCCACAGGGCCCCTCCTGAAGTGGATCACCTAAGGAGAAGCGATCTAAGCCTGCCCCTCCTGCCCCGGAGCACCTTGCCTACCCACCCCAGCTAATACGCCAGATCCCCAGCATCACAAGTCTGGCAGGGTGCAAGTAGCCCAGACGAGCCACACCACCCCACAGTGAATCCCGCCCCTAGGAGAGGGGAAGAGAAGGCACACACCAGTCTGACTGTGGCCCCAGCGGTGGGCTGGGGGCAGACATCAGGTCTGACTGCGGCCCCGCCCACCAACTCCAGTTATACACCACAGCACAGGGGAAGTGCCCTGCAGGTCCTCACCACGCCAGGGACTATCCAAAATGACCAAGTGGAAGAATTCCCCTCAGAAGAATCTCCAGGAAATAACAACAGCTAATGAGCTGATCAAAAAGGACTTAAATAACATAACAGAAAGTGAATTTAGAATAATAGTCATAAAATTAATCGCTGGGCTTGAAAACAGTATACAGGACAGCAGAGAATCTCTTGCTACAGAGATCAAGGGACTAAGGAACAGTCACGAGGAGCTGAAAAACGCTTTAAACGAAATGCAAAACAAAATGGAAACCACCACAGCTCGGCTTGAAGAGGCAGAGGAGAGAATAGGTGAACTAGAAGATAAAGTTATGGAAAAAGAGGAAGCTGAGAAAAAGAGAGATAAAAAAATCCAGGAGTATGAGGGGAAAATTAGAGAATTAAGTGATACACTAAAAAGAAATAATGTACGCATAATTGGTATCCCAGAGGAGGAAGAGAGAGGGAAAGGTGCTGAAGGGGTACTTGAAGAAATCATAGCTGAGAACTTCCCTGAACTGGGGAAGGAAAAAGGCATTGAAATCCAAGAGGCACAGAGAACTCCCTTCAGACGTAACTTGAATCGATCTTCTGCACGACATATCATAGTGAAACTGGCAAAATACAAGGATAAAGAGAAAATTCTGAAAGCAGCAAGGGGTAAACGTGCCCTCACATATAAAGGGAGACCTATAAGACTCGTGACTGATCTCTCTTTTGAAACTTGGCAGGCCAGAAAGAATTGGCACGAGATTTTCAGTGTGCTAGACAGAAAAAATATGCAGCCAAGAATCCTTTATCCAGCAAGTCTGTCATTTAGAATAGAAGGAGAGATAAAGGTCTTCCCAAACAAACAAAAACTGAAGGAATTTGTCACCACTAAACCAGCCCTACAAGAGATCCTAAGGGGGACCCTGTGAGACAAAGTCCCAGAGACATCACTATAAGCATAAAACATACAGACATCACAATGACTCTAAACCCGTATCTTTCTATAATAACACTGAATGTAAATGGATTAAATGCGCCAACCAAAAGACATAGGGTATCAGAATGGATAAAAAAACAAGACCCATCTATTTGCTGTCTACAAGAGACTCATTTTAGACCTGAGGACACCTTTAGATTGAGAGTGAGGGGATGGAGAACTATTTATCATGCGACTGGAAGCCAAAAGAAAGCTGGAGTAGCCATACTTCTATCAGACAAACTAGACTTTAAATTAAAGGCTGTAACAAGAGATGAAGAAGGACATTATATAATAGTTACAGGGTCTATCCATCAGGAAGAGCTAACAATTATCAATGTCTATGCACCGAATACCGGAGCCCCCAAATATATAAAACAATTACTCATAAACATAAGCAACCTTATTGATAAGAATGTGGTAATTGCAGGGGACTTTAATACACCACTTACAGAAATGGATAGATCATCTAGACACACGGTCAATAAAGAAACAAGGGCCCTGAATGAGACATTGGATCAGATGGACTTGACAGATATATTTAGAACTCTGCATCCCAAAGCAACAGAATATACTTTCTTCTCGAGTGCACATGGAACATTCTCCAAGATAGATCATATACTGGGTCACAAAACAGCCCTTCATAAGTTTACAAGAATTGAAATTATACCATGCTTACTTTCAGACCACAATGCTATGAAGCTTGAAATCAACCACAGGAAAAAGTCTGGAAAACCTCCAAAAGCATGGAGGTTAAAGAACACCCTACTAACGAATGAGTGGGTCAACCAGGCAATTAGAGAAGAAATTAAAAAATATATGGAAACAAACGAAAATGAAAATACAACAATCCAAATGCTTTGGGACGCAGCAAAGGCAGTCCTGAGAGGAAAATACATTGCAATCCAGGCCTATCTCAAGAAACAAGAAAAATCCCAAATACAAAATCTAACAGCACACCTAAAGGAACTAGAAGCAGAACAGCAAAGGCAGCCTAAGCCCAGCAGAAGAAGAGAAATAATAAAGATCAGAGCAGAAATAAACAATATAGAAACTAAAAAAACTGTAGAGCAGATCAACGAAACCAAGAGTTGGTTTTTTGAAAAAATAAACAAAATTGACAAACCTCTAGCCAGGCTTCTCAAAAAGAAAAGGGAGATGACCCAAATAGATAAAATCATGAATGAAAATGGAATTATTACAACCAATCCCTCAGAGATACAAACAATTATCAGGGAATACTATGAAAAAGTATATGCCAACAAATTGGACAACCTGGAAGAAATGGACAAATTCCTGAACACCCACACTCTTCCAAAACTCAATCAGGAGGAAATAGAAAGCTTGAACAGACCCATAACCAGCGAAGAAATTGAATCGGTTATCAAAAATCTCCCAACAAATAAGAGTCCAGGACCAGATGGCTTCCCAGGGGAGTTCTACCAGACGTTTAAAGCAGAGATAATACCTATCCTTCTCAAGCTATTCCAAGAAATAGAAAGGGAAGGAAAACTTCCAGACTCATTCTATGAAGCCAGTATTACTTTGATTCCTAAACCAGACAGAGACCCAGTAAAAAAAGAGAACTACAGGCCAATATCCCTGATGAATATGGATGCAAAAATTCTCAATAAGGTACTAGCAAATCGAATTCAACGGCATATAAAAAGAATTATTCACCATGATCAAGTGGGATTCATTCCTGGGATGCAGGGCTGGTTCAACATTCGCAAATCAATCAACGTGATACATCACATTAACAAAAAAAAAGAGAAGAACCATATGATCCTGTCAATCGATGCAGAAAAGGCCTTCGACAAAATCCAGCACCCTTTCTTAATAAAAACCCTTGAGAAAGTCGGGATAGAAGGAACATACTTAAAGATCATAAAAGCCATTTATGAAAAGCCCACAGCTAACATCATCCTCAACGGGGAAAAACTGAGAGCTTTTTCCCTGAGATCAGGAACACGACAAGGATGCCCACTCTCACCGCTGCTGTTTAACATAGTGCTGGAAGTTCTAGCATCAGCAATCAGACAACAAAAGGAAATCAAAGGCATCAAAATTGGCAAAGATGAAGTCAAGCTTTCGCTTTTTGCAGATGACATGATATTATACATGGAAAATCCGATAGACTCCACCAAAAGTCTGCTAGAACTGATACAGGAATTCAGCAAAGTTGCAGGATACAAAATCAATGTACAGAAATCAGTTGCATTCTTATACACTAACAATGAAGCAACAGAAAGACAAATAAAGAAACTGATCCCATTCACAATTGCACCAAGAAGCATAAAATACCTAGGAATAAATCTAACCAAAGATGTAAAGGATCTGTATGCTGAAAACTATAGAAAGCTTATGAAGGAAATTGAAGAAGATTTAAAGAAATGGAAAGACATTCCCTGCTCATGGATTGGAAAAATAAATATTGTCAAAATGTCAATACTACCCAAAGCTATCTACACATTCAATGCAATCCCAATCAAAATTGCACCAGCATTCTTCTCGAAACTAGAACAAGCCATCCTAAAATTCATATGGAACCACAAAAGGCCCCGAATAGCCAAAGGAATTTTGAAGAAGAAGACCAAAGCAGGAGGCATCACAATCCCAGACTTTAGCCTCTAGTACAAAGCTGTCATCATCAAGACAGCATGGTATTGGCGCAAAAACAGACACATAGACCAATGGAATAGAATAGAAACCCCAGAACTAGACCCACAAACGTATGGCCAACTCATCTTTGACAAAGCAGGAAAGAACATCCAATGGAAAAAAGACAGCCTCTTTAACAAATGGTGCTGGGAGAACTGGACAGCAACATGCAGAAGGTTGAAACTAGACCACTTTCTCACACCATTCACAAAAATAAACTCAAAATGGATAAAGGACCTAAATGTGAGACAGGAAACCATCAAAACCTTAGAGGAGAAAGCAGGAAAAGACCTCTCTGACCTCAGCCGTAGCAATCTCTTCCTCGACACATCCCCAAAGGCAAGGGAATTAAAAGCAAAAGTGAATTACTGGGACCTTATGAAGATAAAAAGCTTCTGCACAGCAAAGGAAACAACCAACAAAACTAAAAGGCAACCAACGGAATGGGAAAAGATATTCGCAAATGACATATCGGACAAAGGGCTAGTATCCAAAATCTATAAAGAGCTCACCAAACTCCACACCCGAAAAACAAATAACCCCGTGAAGAAATGGGCAGAAAACATGAATAGACACTTCTCTCAAGAAGACATCCGGATGGCCAACAGACACATGAAAAGATGTTCAGCGTCGCTCCTTATCGGGGAAATACAAATCAAAACCACACTCAGGTATCACCTCACGCCAGTCAGAGTGGCCAAAATGAACAAATCAGGAGACTATAGATGCTGGAGAGGATGTGGAGAAACGGGAACCCTCTTGCACTGTTGGTGGGAATGCAAATTGGTGCAGCCACTCTGGAAAGCAGTGTGGAGGTTCCTCAGAAAATTAAAAATAGACCTACCCTATGACCCAGCAATAGCACTGCTAGGAATTTATCCAAGGGATACAGGAGCACTGATGCATAGGGCCACTTGTACCCCAATGTTCATAGCAGCACTCTCAACAGTAGCCAAATTATGGAAAGAGCCTAAATGTCCATCAACTGATGAATGGATAAAGAAATTGTGGTTTATATACACAATGGAATATTATGTGGCAATGAGAAAAAATGAAATATGGCCTTTTGTAGCAACGTGGATGGAACTGGAGAGTGTGATGCTAAGTGAAATAAGCCATACAGAGAAAGACAGATACCATATGGTTTCACTCTTATGTGGATCCTGAGAAACTTCACAGGAACCCATGGGGGAGGGGAAGGAAAAAAAAAAAAAAAGAGGTTAGAATGGGAGAGAGCCAAAGCATAAGAGACTTAAAAACTGAGAACAAACTGAGGGTTGATGGGGGGTGGGAGGGAGGAGAGGGTGGGTGATGGGTATTGAGGAGGGCACCTTTTGGGATGAGCACTGGGTGTTGTATGGAAACCAATTTGTCAATAAATTTCATAAAAAAAAATAAAATAAAAAAAAAATAAAATGTTAAATTAAAAAAAAAAGAAAAAAAAAAGAAAAAAAAAAGAAAAAAGAAAAAAAAAAAAAAAAGAACCGGAGTATATTATGCTAAGCGAAATAAGTCAGTCAGATAAAGACATATAATATGATTTCACTCATATGTAGAAGTTAAGAAACAAAACAGATGAACATAAGGGAAAGGAAGCAAAAATAAGAAATAAAAATAAGGAAGAAAAACTGTAAGAGACTGTTAAATATGGAGAAAACACTGAGGGTTGCTGGAGGGGAGGTGGATGGGGGATGGGCTAAATGGGTGACGGGCATTAAGGAGGGCAACTGTTGGGATGAGCACTGGGTGTTTTATGTAAGTGATGAATCACTAAATTCTATTCCTGAGATCATTATTAAACTATATGTTAACTAACTTGGATTTCAATTAATAATAATAATAATAATAATAATAATAATAATAAAAAGAGATAAAATGGGAAAATAAAATAAAAAACTTTTTGAAGTTTTGATTAATAATTCTGATAATAAAACACTTTAGCTTGCTGTCAAGATGTTTGGTGGACAAGTGAATTTATATTCTTCTGCCCCCATTGCTTTCCTACATATTATTTTAGAAAATGTAGACAGGCAGATTTGTGGCATAGGAATTATTTTAATTCCTTATTAATTGTAATTACACAATACATATCTAATCACATGTAGCAGACAGGTAGATGAATTAATCACATTAAAAAAAAGATTACTACATAAAAATGTCATTATGTGGCAATTAACTTAGTAGAACTATATCCAGGACCCATAAATAACATTTTGCTCACTCAGAAGTCAGTTTCTTTCCTTTCTTACTTTCTTCTTTCCCTCTTTTTTCTATCTCTTCCTCTGTTTCTCTCAGGCTCTTTTTTCTTCCTTCCTTCCTTCCTTCCTTCTTTCCTTCCTTCCATTTTTCCTCTCTCTTTCTTTCTAGTTCCTTTTGTGTAGGAAATAAGGTAGATGTTGTATTTATAATTTTCACAAAATTTATAATCCAGCTATAAACAAATACTTCTTTGTAATGAGTTGAATTATAAGAATGTCTACAATTTGCTGTAGAAAAATAGAAAATAGATATTCGGAAATAAGTGACAGGCAGAGTAGGAGGGTATTCAGGGTCGAATGTGTTCATAAAGAGAGATCTACCAGAGAATTTTACCAAAGACATGAAATGTAGAATGTAGAGTCCTGTATGTAATAATTGTAGTGTGGGAGGCAGATAGTGTTGCAGTGCTGGGAAAAAGGGAGGAAATGAGTTTGGAGGAAAAATTTTTTTACTATGTAGTTCTTTTGTTGTCTTGTAAACACTTGGAAAATTTGTGTTTTAGCTGCATGATTTTGTTGGCAATGTGAAGCATGATTGCAGAGAGAAACTAGAGATAAGAAATTAGGAGGCAAGAATCCATTCAAAAGATGATTAGATCCTAGTCAGAGGAAAGGGGGAGAATAAGAGATCTTTGAACAGGTATAAATATAATATATAATATGCATTTGATGGCACTATATATATATATGTGTGTATATATATACACATATATATGCAATTATAGATAATATACAATTTACATATAATCCATATGTATATATACCTACATCTGTATCTTTTTTATATCGAGAGCTAGAACAAAGAATCTTCTCACTTAAACTGCAGGAAAGATATCAATGTCATCTTGGATTAAAAGTACAATCACCATGAGAGGATTGGTCCATAACAGTGTCCTTTAATGTTAAGTGTCTTTTATTGTACTTAATTGTTCATGGTGAATATAATAGAAAAAGGCAACATCAAGTTGATCATAGCTCTGAACGCTTATAAGTCAAAGAGAAAGCCATTTTATCCTGCTGGAAAGGAACCATAGCTGTATAAATCACTGTTAAATTCTTATTATTTAGCATAGAATGGTTTGTTTGTTTGCTTATTATTTATTTGTTATATGTTTCAAATTTTTATTCAAATTGTAGTTAGTTAACATATAGTGTAATATTAGTTTCAGAAGTAGAATCTAGTGATTTATTACTTTCATACAATACCCATATATGTTTTAGATGAATGGATGAATGAGTGAAATATTTTTGACCAAACTTCTGATAGGCTGCAGAAAGTCAGACAATGAGTAATTTGCAATGACATTCCTGATCTGATATCTGAAAACAAAAGTGCTAGAGGAGAGTGGACCATAGTGCAAAACTTGGAGGACAATGAGAGGAAGAGGTATTGTCATCTGGTCCACTTGCAGGGCAGAAATTCCCCATTGGGCTCCTGAAAAAGCAAAAGATAGAGAATATCAAACATGGATTATCAATGATCTTCCTTACTGAATTTTATTTTAAAATGATGGTCTGGCCATTAGAGAGATCAAATTCTGAGACTTACAAAAACTAAACTAAAAATACAAACTGAAGAAACTAATAAACATTTCTAGTTATGACTAATAGAAATGAATGGTGATATCCAATACCACAAGAAGCAATGAGGTTTTTAAAAAATGTTTATTTATTTATTTTGAGACGGAGAAAAAAAAAAGAGAGAGAGAAAGTGCCCGTGTGCAAGTAGTGGAGGGGCAGAGAGAGAGAGAGAGACAGACAGACAGACAGAATCTCAAAGCAGGCTTCTTGGTGTCAGTGCAGACAGAGGCCCACATGGGCTTGAACTCATGAACTGTGAAATCATGACCTGAGCTGAAATCCAGAGTTGGATGCTTAACCGAGCCACCCAGGTGCCCCGTGATGAGTTTTTAAATTTCAAAAATGGTTTTTCTATGAAAATAATGTTTTTTTTTAATGTGTGGTTTTCTTTAATGCACTTATGTTAAATGGTATACAAATTATCATGGTTTTCAAGCTGAAGTTGTTAAGGAAGAGGGAAATGTATCAGTTTGCTGCTATTCTAAAGAAAAAACACAGAATTAAGAAATTTTGAATGACGTGGAAAACATAGGTGATTTTTGTGTGTTCTCAGTGCAAAGAGATACCTTGACAAAAATGACTTTGTTGGTTCTCTCCCGTTGTGTGTAAATCAAGGGGAAAATTAGGGATTCCAAAGAAATGAATTGAATTATATTAACAAGATATCTGAAGAGGGAAACGAAAGAAATCTGAGATACTGTATTCAGATATAAGCATAAGAGAATACAGTGCAGTGACTTTAATTCCAAGCTAACTGGGATGAGTCTTAAATAAACACAACAATTGAGATCAATATATAATACGTGGGTAAAAATTGAACTGTGCTTGCCTATGATGTTTACTAGATTATTTTGAGGCACTTTGTTGACAAAACAATCCTCACTGTGTGCCAGACACAGTTCTAAATATTGGGAATAGTGTGGTCAAGGAAACACACTAATTTCCTGCCCTCGTGAAGCTTATAGTCCTGATATGAGCAGTTGACAGCTAGGCGGTAAGTTCCTGTTAATAGGCTAGTGAGGGGCTTCTGAGCTCTCTGTTAGGAAATTACTGGCTCGGTTCCTGCGCTAACAAATAATGCTGTTAATCCTTCTACAGAACATTTGCCATTCTTGATGAAGATTAGTCTATTGCAGCATGTGTCTTTGAACCTTCTAGGTACTTTAAAACTCCAAGTCTCAGATGAAAACAAGAATCATATCTTGAGCGTATTCTAAGTTCCTTATGGAAATGGTTTAGCCTACTGCCTGGATTTGGAATCGTATTAGGAATTTAACATTTCACAACAGAATGTCAATTCAGCTGTCTGGAGTATCTGAAATGTAAAACATATGGATCGTTTTATCAACAACACAAAATATTGGCATTTCAGACACTCATTAAAAATGTCAATCATAAATTAACTGTGATGCCAAAAACTTGCCTGAGACATCTGATATTTGAGAGATAGGATCTAAAAGATATATGAAGCATCCGTTTCTCTAGTCAGGCAATCAAGGAACTGCAGCTCAGATTTTCATTTAGTTTTCCAAATTACATGACTTGAAGGAACATACAGTTTTGCTCTTTCCCTTAGACCATTATGCCCATGTTTTCAGAGAATAAAATTTGATGGTTTAGTGATTGTGTTTATTTATTCATATATACATAGATTTATTGCCAACTATTATGCCAAGTATATAAAGGACATATGAGATAATAAACTTTTTTACATAACAAAAGTGTTGTAGCCAGGAGTCTTAGCTCAATTTACATGCATTTAAATCCCTCTTTTCTTACTAATAAGTTACATCCTCTTAGGCAAATGTTATTAACTTTCAGAACATCAATATTCTTATTTGTGAAATAGGGATTAATAACATGTGCCTGCTTCATAGAGTTTTCACAATAATAAGAAAGGAAAAAATATTATAAAGGCTTAGTACTGCACTTGATGACTGGTGGTAGCTATTATGATTATGATTATGGTCATTAACTTCTGATTGTCTTTAAGAATACTTTTTTTTTTACTTTTTATTTTGGAATAATTATAAATGAACATGTAGGTTTAAAGTAAGTCAGAGCAGCTCCATATAAACTTTGCCCAGGTTTTTCCAATCTCAATATCTTGCATTAATTGTAGTGTAATATCTCACGTAGGAAATAAGCTTGTTACATCACTGACCTTATCTGAATTTCAGCAGTTCTATGAATATTCATTTGTGTGTGGGGGGGGGGTGAGTGTGTGGTGTGTATCCTGTTCAATTTTATCATGGATTTGTGTAACCATTACCATAGTCAACATACAAGATGGTTTCATCATATGGATTCTCCATACTCCCTTTTCCTGGTGACAGCTACCTCTCTCCGTCCCTCTGCCCCTTCTTAGTATCTGATAACCACTTATCTGTTCTCTATCTCTATAATTTTGTCATTTTAAGGATGTTATATGGATACAATCATACACAACTTTTTGAGTTTTTTTTAAATTACTCAGCATAAGTCTTTAAAGATCCATTCAAATTTTCACATGTATGAATAGTTTGTTTCTTTTTAAGACTATTAATCCATGGCATGGATGAACCACAGTATATTTAACTACTTATCTATGGAAATAATTTATTTGTTTCCATATTTGGAGCAATAAAAATAACGTTGCAGTGGGCATCTATATACAGGTTTTTGGTTGCACATAAGTTTTCATTTCTCTGGAATAAATGCCCAAGAGTGTAACTGCTTGGTTATATGGTAAGCAAATGTTTAGTTTTTCAAGAAACTGTCATTCTTTTTTCCGGGAAAGATGTCCTATTTTACAGTCCCACCAATGGCGTATGAGAGATCTAGTTCTTGCAGATCCTTGATGACATATTATGTAATCACTATATTTTCTTTTAGTTATTGTTATTGTTGTGTAGTAAATACTATTGCAGTTTTAATTGGTGTTTTCCTCATGACTAACAATATTGAAAATATTCTCATATGCTTATGTGATATCTCTCAAATAAAATAACTTTCTCTTCTGCCCTTTTTCTAATTGGATCATTTGAGTTTATGTTGTTTACTAGAAAGATATTTACAATTTCTACATATAACTCTCATCTCTTATATGTGGCTTGCAATTTTTTGTTCTCGGTTTGTAGCTTGACTTTCACCCTCTTTACAGAATCTTTTATTTTTAATGACGTCCAACTTATCATTTTTTTTTCTTCTATGAATTATGCTTGTGGTAATAAGCTTAAGAAGTTGCCACCTACCCCAGGTCCCACATATTTATATGTTATGTATTTTTCTACAATTTTTACAATTTTATGTTTTGCAAGTATGTCCAGAATTCATTTTTAGTTAATATCTGTATTACAAGTATGATATTTAAATTGAGTTTCTTCCCTTCCTCCCTCCCTCCTTCCCTCTTTCCCTTCCTTCCTTACCCCCTTCTTCCCTTCCTTCCTTCCTTCCTTCCTTCCTTCTTGCCTATGAATGTTCAATTCTTCAAGATCATTCATTGAAAATGCTGTATTTCTTCTATTGAATCGCTTTTACATTTTCATCAATCTCAGGCACATATTTGTGGATCTATATGGCAATTCTCTACACTGTTTCTATGTGTCTTTCCTCCACCAGTACCAGACTGTCTTCATTACAGTCACTATATAGTAAGACCTAGTATCAAATAGAGTGATTCCTCACACTTCATTACCATTTGTCAAAAAATATTTTTTTTAACTCTTCTAGGTCTTGTGTGTTCCTACATAAACTTTTAGATAAGCTTGTCTAAGCTATAAAAATACTTGCTGGGATTTTGATAGGAATTGCATTAAACCTATAAGTTAATTTAGAGAGAATTAATACCTTTACTATGTTAAGTCTTCAAACCACAAATGTTTTCTTCCATATTTATTTAAGTCTTCTTTGATTTCTCTCCTCAGAATTTTGTCATTTTTAAGACACAAATCCTAGAACTATATGTTATTTCTATATATAGGTATATCATTTTTTTAAAGTAATAGCTTTACGTTTTTAACTTTAGTTTGCAGATGTTTATTTTTAGTATGCAGAAATTTGCCTTCTCTTATATTGATCTTATATCATACAGCCTTCCTGAACTCACTGCTTAATTCTAAGAGTTTTTCATAAAATATGGACAGTTTTATTTCTTTCTTACCAATCAATATGTCTTTTATTACTTTTTGTTGCCTTAAAGTAGTAGCTAGAACTTTCAGCAGTATGTCGAATAAGAATGTTTGAAGTGAATATTCTTGTTTTGTTTCTCAATACTATGGGAAAGTATTCCGTCTTTCACCATTAAGTGTGATATTAGGTGGGGATATTTTGTGGATACTTTTTAATCAAGTGGAGGAAGTATATTAGTTTTATAAAACTGCCATAACAAAATACCACAAACTGGGTGGATTAAACAACAGAAATATATTTCCTTACATTTCTGGAGATTAGAAGTCCAAGATCAAAGCGGTAGTAGAGTTGCATTCTTCTCAGGCCTCTGTCCTTGACTTGGAGATGGCGTCTTCTCTTTGTGTCTTTACATGGTCTTACTTCTGTATTGTCTACATCCTCATCTCCTCTTCTTGTAAGCAATGACCTCATTTAACTTAGCTATCTCTTCCAAAACCGTATTCTAAATAGTCACATTTTAAATTACTGAGGGCCAAGACTTCAATATATGAATGTGAGGGATGGGAGAAGAGACCCAATTCAGCCCATATCAGGAAATTCCTGCCAACTCCTTGTTCTTTGTAAGGGATTACTGTAAATGAGTGTTGAGTTTTGTCAAGTGCTTTTTTTCAGAATTGGTTGACATGATTATTTAATTTTCATTTCAAATCAATTAATGTTCTGGGTTACACTAAATTATTTTTTTAATATTGAACTAGCCTTGCATTCTTGGAATAAATCCCATTTGGTCATGGCATATAATTCTTTTCATATATTGCTAGAGTTAATTTGCTAATATTTTAATGATTTTTATGCTTATTCATGTGTTTATTTATTTTTAATGTGTATTTATTTTTGAGAGAGAGAGACAGAGTGCAAGCGGGAGATGGGCAGAGTGAGAGGGAGACACAGAATCAGAAGAAGGCTCCAGGCTCTGAGTTGTCAGCATAGAGCCCAACGCCAGGCTCAAACTCACGAATGGTGAGGTTATGACCTGAACTGAAGTCAGAAGCTTACATGACTGAGCCATCCAAGTGCCCGTATTTATTTTTGAGAGAGTCAGAGCTCAAGCTGGGGAGGGACAGAGAGAGAGGAACACGGAGGATACAAAGCAGGCTCCATATTGTCAATGCGCAGACCCGATGAAAGGCTAAGGCTTGAATTCACTAACCTTCAGATCATGACCTGAGCCAAAGTCAGACGCTTAACCAACCTTGCAACCCAGGCATCCCAATTTGCTAATTTTTAATTGAGTAGTTTTACACCTAAGTTTAATGAGAGATATTGGTCTGTAATTTTCTTTTTTTTTTTTTGTATTCTGTCTACTTTTGATATCAGAGTAAGAGTAGACCTATAGAATGAGTTGGGAAGATTCAGATTATCTATTTTCTATTCAGATTATCTATTCTATCTGGTTGAGTTTTAGTAGTGTGTTATCCTGGGACAATTTCTTCTAAGTTGTATAATTTATGAGTGTAAAGTTATTCAGAATAAGTCATTATCCTTTTGATGTTGGCAGGGTCTATAATGGATATTCCTAGTGTTAATCTGAATATTGATAATTTTAGTCTTCTCTCTTTTTATCTGTGTCCATTTTCCTGAGGTTTTTAAAAATTTATTAAGTTTTTTTTTTTTTGAGAAGAGCCTTCTGGTTTTATTGATTTTTCTATTGTTTCCTGTTTTCAGTTTTATAGAATTTTGCCTTAATCTTTATTATTTCTTTCATTTAACTTTCTCTATATTTATTTTACACTAAAAATATTCTCTTTTAAGTAAATAATTAAAGTAAAAATAATACGGATTGTTGATGTGACTCTTTGTTTCTAATGTAAGCATTTAGCGCTGTAAATTTCCCTCTTAGCACTGTTAGTTGTTAGTTGAATGTTAATATATTTTCATATCTTGTATTTTCATTTTTATTAAGTTCCTTATGTTTTATTAAAACTTTCTTTTGACACTTTCTCTTGGAACTAGAAATTAATTAGAAGTGTGTTAATCATTTTCATGTAGAGATTTGCTCTTGTCTTTCAGTTATTGATTTCTAGTTTAATTTCATTACATTCAGAGAACATAAACTGCATAATTTTAGTTCTTTAAGTCTGTTAATTTGATTTATAACCCATAATATAGTCTATCATGGTGAATATTCTCTTGAAAAAAATCAGGATTCTGTGGTGTTGATTGGAATATTCTATATTCCAATTAACTCCTAGTATTGGCTTGTATAATCATTTCTTCTTATCCCTATTTATTTTTTTTAGTAGTACTATCAGTTGCCAAGAGGGGGGATGTTCTAGTCCCTAACTGTAATTGTGGGTTTGTTTACTTCTCTTTTCAAGGCTATAAGTTTATGTAGTATGTATTTTTAGGCTCTGTTGTTTGGTGCATACACAATTTAATATTGTTATGTCATATGATTGAAAATTTTATCGTTATAAAGTGCATTTTAATGGGAATTATTAATTAATTTCCTTGTATATATTTTAAGGAATCTTCGGGGAGGTAATCTACACACATTAATAATTATTTAGGGAAACCTCAAATCTCAATGCAATAAAAAGACACATTATTTAATCTTAGCCAAAGTAACTGGAAATACCTTTCATAGTGTGGCATAATAAGACCAAAAAGGAGACTCTTAGCCTATTGCAAAAAATTTTATATACTAAGTATGTAATTTTTCAATTCATATATATTAATATAATCAGTGATGTGTGTGTGTGTGTGTGTGTGTGTGTTGTTGTATATGTATACATGTTAAGCAGTTATTGAATAAGAAAGAACTACCTTCTATGCACACAGAAAATGATAGGCACGCTTGCAATGTGATTGTGAATATTCCCTAACAGTTCTTTTCAACTAAGTTATCAGTAAACTCCTTGGTCATACATGGCAAGAGATAAGAAGAGACAAAACAGTTCTGGTTATGGTCTGGTCTCTGATATTCCCCCTGCACCCAGTTTTATTGAGGTATAATTGATATATAGTACTGTGTAAGTTTAAGATGTACAGCATAATGATTTTGACTTACATACCAATGTGAAATAGCTACTACAATGAGACTGGTTAGCATCATTTCCTACAGATACAAAAAAAGAAAAAGAAAGAGCAAAATGTCTTTTTCTCCTTGTATTGAGAACACTTAGAATATACTCTCTTAACAACTTCTATATATATCATATTTAGTCTTTCATTTTTATGTTTCATGCTGCTGTTGAGTAATCAGTTAATGTCTGTAATAATTTTACATTGTCCGTTATTATCAAATTTACTTCCAGCTTTACATATTTTTTCCACTAATGGTTGCAAAAGAAAAAAAAGAAAACTAGTGTAAATAAAATATTAAGGGTTAGCCCTATTGTTTCTAGGTTTAATTTTTAATGGCACGTGTGTCACAATGATAAGAAAAGAAGTTTTGTTACATGTTATAAAATGAAACTAGTTGCAATAAGAAAAATGTAGTGATTCTGTCAAAAATCATGTGTCAGTTTTGGACTATCCTCCCTTTTTAGTAGAATCTTTTACAAATTCTGTGTTTTATGTTTGTTTTTGTTTCAATTTTTAGAAACTTTTTACTTATTTATTTTGAGAAACAGAGATAGAGAAAGAAGGAGGAGCAGAGAGAGAGGGAGAGAGAATTCCAAGCAGACTCCATACTGTCAGTGCAGAGCTTGACATAGGTTCGATCTCATAAACCGTGAGATGATGATGTGAGCTGAGATTAAGAGCCTGGTGCTTAACGGACTGAGCCACCCAGGCGTCTTCTTTATTTCAGTTTTAAAAACAAGTTGTCTAATATAATTTTCAGATTTTCAGTGACATCCTCACAAACCTGAGAATGAGTCAAGTGACCGTATTGGTGATTATGGTGATCACAAAGAAGTGAAAGAAAACACGTAAGCCTCAGGGCCACTTCAGATTATCTTGATTCGATACAGAGACAAATAAATGGCTGGATGGTATAGAATCAGATGACGATCAAGACCAACACTCTCCTACTGAGTTCTTATCAGGAATTAAGTGTGAATGTGTATGTGCGTGAACCACCATGCCCATAATTTAAACACTTTGTTTTAAAACAGTGAGACTTGTTGCTACAGTGGCCCCCCATCCTCCCTCTTCTCACACCTCTTCTCTTAGGTGATTTGGCGTGGCTTTTATGAGTTGTACAGAATCTGTTTCATAGAGTTATTTGAAACCATGCTACCCTGTGCTTGACTTTTTGTCAATCCATATATAGCGTGTTTGCTTGAGATGTTCAATAAATACTTGGTAGCTATGGTAGTTTAAATTTTTAATCTATACCTATATTTGTATGCATATCTCTGTCAGTCTCAGAGTGGGGGGTTGTGTGGCAACAACTGAAAGGGAAAGAAATCCAGTTCTTATTTTCAGAATTGTTTTGTACCTAGGACAAAATTTCTAAGGGCACTATGGCTTAGGTCAAAACCTCTTGGACTGTAGAAACTGGAAATTAAAATAATGCTGTGTAATACTTCTTACAGAGTTTATAATGCTCTGTTAAACACTTTGGACAATCAGAAAAAGAAAAAACAAAATGACACTATGATTTGTGGTTATCTGTAGCACCAGCTTCCCACAGACACATGCTAATAGTCAGGAGTAAGGTATGAATAACAGATCTTGTATAGTTAACTCAGTGTCAGAAACTAAACCTCAAATTTGCTATTAACACCATTGTTGACTCACTAAATCTTGTTCATTGATTGACAGATTTTGTAGGAGGTGTGAAGGTGAACAAAGTTTATTAGTTAGTATTACATGAGAAATGACCCCAAAATGCAAAGGCTTCAATAACTGAGTATTCATTATTTCACAGTTTCTGTAAGGAATCTGGATATGACTTATCTGGGTCCTCTGCTTCAAGGGCTCCCAGAAGCCTGCAGTCATGGCATAGGATGGGGCTATAGTCTCATCTTAAAATATGACTGGGAGAAGACCTGCTTTAGTCTTGGGATTCAGTTTCTTACTAGCTGTTGGTTCAAGGTCTGTATTAGTTCCTTGTCATGAAGTCCTCTCTATAGCATGGATGAAAATATAGCAACTGGATTTCTTCTGAGTGAGTGAGCAAGAGAGCAAGGCTGAAGTCCTTAGTTTACAATCTAATCTTGGAGATGCTATTTCTTCTTCTATTCTTCTATTTTTTTCAGATTTTTTTCTTCTACTTGCTACTACTAATAAGGGTGTTATTATTTTTAGTGCATACAAATTATTTTCCTTGAAAACCCATAGAATTTTTTTCTCTCACATTGTGATTGAAGAAAATACATTTAGGGGAGCCTGGGTTTCTCAGGAAGTTGGGTGTCTGACTTCTGCTCAGGTCATGATCTCTCAGTTTGTGTGTTCAAGCTCCACACCGGGCTCCCTGCTGTCAGCACAGAGCCTGCTTCAGATCCTCTGTTCCTCTCTATCTCTGCCCCTCTCCCACTAGTTCTCTCTCTCTCTCTCTCTGTCTCTCTCTCTCTCAAAATAAATAAATAAACATAAAAAATAAAATACATGTAAATGAAAAGGAGAATATGCATACCCTTGAGATGATCCTGTTTTGTCAATGTAAGCAGCTAGGGTGTGGGTGGGAAACTAAACATATAACAGGAGGCAATTTTAATGGTACAGATGCACATTCTCACTTTCAAACTTGCCATTTCATTTAAATATTTTAAAATATCAGCAGATCCCATCAGCATTTAAAACTATATTTAAAATTCAATAAAAGACAACCAAACTTTGAATTTCTGATTTTTTTCATAATTTTGATAGCATTGATTTTCTAACATTGGGGTAATAGATATCCAGTTATCATGTTTTGTCTTTATAACAAATTGTTGAACAAAGAGAAGTTAACATTAGATCAAAAAAGATAAATTAGCTTTGCATAAAATGATAAGAGATTATCCCCTTGATAAAAACCACATTTACACACTTCAGAGAGTCAAGGTGATGTTTTGACTAGTCTTTTGTTTTGTTGTAGTTGACTATTAGTTCTTAGATAAAGCATAACATTTTCCCTTGAAAGGACCACTGGTTTTAATTTAGTTAATTGGAATGTCAATTTACTTTATTATCAAAATAATTTGATCATTATCCACTAAGATGACTATAATTAAAAATATCAGCTGGTTGTGATACCTTCTTTCTTTGTATAATTTCAGATTTTAGAATTCAATATTACATCATATTGATTTTTTGGTAAAATCTCTTATTGTTGCTGTATGCAATATTGAACCATTGAATCCCTTCCCTGTTGTGGAATTAGATGTGTAACCATTGTCTCATAATGAATATGCTGTCTAACAATGGACTCCATTATAAACACAACAATAACATTTTGAATTTCATCATTATGAAAGATTAGAAATGTACAATTTAATTCCCAGGGTTTTAGCGTTAATGCGATACTAGCTAAAATATTTACATTTTCAGTGCCAGTTTAATTAAGCATATTCATTGTCTTGAATCAAAACATAATTTGCACTGGGTTTAAATATTTCAGCATTATGTTTGTACAGAGTTTGAACACTGTCACAGAGGGTCTTTAGAGTTAATTTTAAACTCCAGCAAATGAGTCATTTTAAGCTAACCCAAGCTTCTCGGTGCATTGCAATACAGCTTTACACTTCCTGACAAATTGAATTCCAGCCAGGTGTCAGTCTTTAGAATCCCCAAGGTTTATCTCTGCCCTTTCTGCTCTGACATATGCTTTTGACATACCCAGAAAATTGTGTGATAGAAACCTGTGGAGTAGTAATACCCTCTACAGCAGGGGTCAGCTGTAAAGAACCATTAATGAGGCCTCCCATAAACAAACTGTTCTGAACAGTGACAATGGCAGAGGAAACAAAAAGATACGATCCTACTATTACATATTGCATACAGTGAAAGTCTCTATTATAACCCAGTCTTTAGATTGTTTTTCCAAAAAGTGAAAGCAAGCTGACTTTTTTTGGTCTAGATCTCCCATGAAAAAAATTATTGAACCTTATTTGAATTTTTATTTTGTCCTCTCACTTTGAGAACTGTCCAATATTTACTTTATTGATGCTTCACAAGGGATATATCATCTATTTTGTCTTCATTAAAAAAAAAAACAAACTACATATGTCACTCGTGAAAACATGTACCCAAAACACTTGAAACTGAAATCAATTAATATTTATATAATTTGTAATATACAGTTCTTTGTGGATGCCACCCTGTAGGTTAATCTGGAGTGAGAACAACAAAGAACAGGAAAGGGCATAACTACATGCAATAAGCAAAAATGATCAAGTAAAAATGAGGTTGGATGTCCAGCCTATACATTTTTCTTAAAGTGGGGCGCCTGGGTGGCTCAGTTGGTTAAGCATCTGACTCTTGGTTTCGGCTCAAGTCATGACCTCATGGTTTTATAATTTCAAGCCCTACATTGGGCCCTGTGCTGACAGTACAGAGCCTGCCTGGGATTCTGTCTCTCATCCTCTCTCTGCTTCTCCCCAAGTCATGCTGTCTCTGTCTCTCTCAAAATAAATAAGTAAAACCTTTAAAAAATTGTTTTTCTTAAAGTGAAATCTGTTGAGAATGTGGGCTTTATCGCAAGAGAAGTCCTAAGGTCATATTATTCAAATTAATTTGTGAAGAAATAAACAGAACATCCTGGTACATAAAGCAGGAAAACATGGGCTGGGACTAGACTACCCAGATTGTCATCTAGTAGTTGTCTACTAACTTCATTTGTTTAGATGTGATATTTGATGATTATTTCTCAAAAGTCTAGTTTTTGACATTTAATGTTTTGTTTATTTATATTACATGTAAATGCCCTTCAGATAATGCTCTCATTAATATACATCACATAGTCACTTTAGTGTTCAGTTTGGACTGAGTGAATAAGTAAAAAGAATTTGAAAACATTTAGCATGCTGTAATATGCTTCACATTTCTTGACCCTGACATAATTTTTCTCAAGTTTTTTGGGTAAAGATAGTGCATATGTACATTTTTAAAAAGCACATCATATATGAAGACCCATTTGAGTTATTACATTAATATTAAAACTAATTATGAAAAAATGCCTCTTATGGTTTTTGGGTTTTTTGTGTGTGAAATATACTTAAAAGAACTATAGTCATGTATATGTATAACCTCCTTATGTTTTATTCAGTGACCCCCAAATCTGAATGAATGAAATAAAATAGAGGATTAGTGCCTAAGTCCCCACATAATGAAGTGTTGACCTGTGGAGTAGAACTTCTCAAAGACTCTTCACTCTTCCTCCTTCCCACACCACAGTTCTCCTTGCCCACTCTAATATACCTTCTTGTCTAGTCTAAACTTAAATTCATAGACTCTGGATAAAAAGAATCTTCATTTGCAGACATCCTTTTTCTGCATCCTAAATGTAAGATGATAATGCTCATGAGCCTGGGAAGCTATATCAATGTGACGTGTGTGTGTGTGTGTGTGTGTGTGTGTGTGACCGCTATCATTCCAACTGCATTGTAAGTGACTTAAATATAGGAACAATGCCTTAGAAATTTCTCCCTCAGGGAAAACATCACATTATTATTTGTAATTTTTACAATTCCTCAGTAGGTTACAACAGTCTCGCTTACTTCGGTTAGATTGGTTTTGAATAGATGTGGTACAATCTTGGCCCTTTTCTAAGTTTCTCTGTTTACCAATAACAGCAGCTATTGGATAACTGAATAAGATTAGAAATATCATCTGATGATATGACACAATTTTTCTCTGACAAACGCAGAGATGTTTGTGTGCTTGATGAAAAACTAAGCCCAAGTGTCGTGTGAACTATGGTGGCCCATATGTCTTGAATTTTCTCTTCCAATTAATTCTCTATCTCTACAATTAATGTGGAATAAAAGGAAAAGAAATTATCACTTTATTATTCTCATGTGAATTATTACTCCGAGTATTTCTATAAACAAAGTGGCAGATAAAATTAAGTAACTTTGAGAAGGTTTCCATTAAAGGATATATTGGGTTTCTAGGAGTCTAATGGAAAAAGTTGAAGTTAGCCAGTCACTTGAAGACAGGCACTAGATAACATAGAAAAAAAGTTATTTTTACTGCAGGCTGTAACAACTACCTGCATCAGGTTAGGCAATGTGTGCCTGTGTGCCATCAGGATCTTAACTCATGTAGAATTAAAATATATCCGTTGGAAGGGAAGGGAAAAGTCAATGGAATTTTGTCTCCATATTTCAATCAAGTAGTGGAGTCATGGGGAAATTTGAAATAACTTTAAACTCAAGATTAAGTTAAAGACTTAGGAAAACTGTGTGTGAAAAGTAAGGCTATAAATTATACTTTGGGAATTTTCTTACCTGGTGGGTATTCTTTTAATTTTATTTAAAAGGTTGTATTTTACAATTATGAGAAGAAAATGGACTTAACTAGGTAGTACTCTTGACCACTTTCAGTCCTCTTTCTTCCTCCTGCACTCACCCTTCCTTCCTTCCTTCCTTCCTTCCTTCCTTCCTTCCTTCCTCCCTCCCTCCCTCCCTCCCTCCCTCCCTCCCTCCCTCCCTTCCTTCTTGGTCTCAACAAATAATACAAGGTAGCTTTTATGTGCCAGGTGATTGCCATGAAAACACTGAAACATTTAGCATGGATGAAACCCAACTCCTTCCCTCAATGGACTACATTTCCATAAAGAGGGACAGAAATATGCATGGTCGTGCAGTTAAGCATTGATGTTCTTGACTCTTTTCCACTGACAGTCTCTCAAGTGTCTCTCAAGTGTCTTTCTGGAGTCTTCAAATGCACTCCATTAATAAACTTCCAAAAATATCAAACCTAAGAAAGAAGTCTTAAAACGTAAAGACGATTAGATGGATGCATCTGGTGGTATTTTGAAAACCACTGGCTGGCCAAGACTTAATTATTTTCTAGTTTTATTGAGAAATTGACATATATTGTTGTATGTTTAAGGTATACAATATAGTATGACTTACATATACTATGAAATGATTACAACAACAACAGGTTTAGTTAATATCCATCATCTTGTATAGATACAATGGAAAAAAAAAAAGAAAAAAACAATTTATCGTGATGAGAGCTCTTAGGATTTACTCTCTTAATTACTTCCCTATATATTATAGAGCAGTGTTAACTATACGCATCAGATTGTACATTAAATTCCTAGTATTTATTTGTCTTAAAATGGAAATTTGTGTTTTTAACTCCTTCCCTCCAATTCCTCTTCCCTGCCACTCCCTACCTCTGCTTTCTCTACTGTTTCTTCCTTCCTTCCTTCCTTCCTTCCTTCCTTCCTTCCTTCCTTCCTTTCTTACCTCTGGTCTTCCTTCCTTCCTTCCTTCCTTCCTTCTTTCCTTCCTTCCTTCCTTCTTTTTCTTTCTTTCTTTGATTCTACATATAAGTGAGGTCATACAGAATTTGTCTTCCTCTATCTGACTTATTTCACTTAGCATAATACCTTCAAGGTCTATCTGTGTTGTTGAAAAATCATAGGGTTTTTTTCATTTTTTTTTTAGTGTCTGAATAATGTTCCATTACATACACTTACACCATAGCTTCTTTACGCATTCATCTATCAGCAGGCACTTGGGTTGTTTTCATATCTTGGTTTTTGTAAATAATTCTGCTATGGACTTGAGGGTGCAAATATCTTTTTGATTTAGTGTTTTCATTTCCTTTGGATCCATTCCCAGAAGTAGAATTGCTGGATCACATGGTAGTTATATTTTTAATTTTTTGAGGAACATCCATACTGTTTTCCATAGTGGCTGCACCAATTTACAATCCCCTCAACAGTCACAAAGTGTCCCTTTTCTCCACATGCATGCCAGCACTTTTATTTCTTTGTCTTTTTGATAATGGCCATTCCAACATACACGAGGTGATAGCTCATTGGTTTTAACTTGCATTTTTCTAATGACTAGTGATATTGAGCTTTTCATGTACCTACTGGACATTTCTGTATCTTCAGGAAAATGTCTGTTCAGGTCATTTGCCCATGTTTTAAGTAGATTATTTGTTTTTTTGTTTTTTCTTGTTTGTTTTGTTTTATGATATTGAGTTGTATGCCTTTTTGATATATTTTCGATATTAACCCCTTATCGATATACGGCTTACAAACATTTATCCCATTGCATAGGTTGTCTTTTTACTTCATTGATGATTTCTTTGCTGTGTAGAAGCTTTTGTTTTAGTCCCACTTGTTTTATTTTGGCTTTTGTTGCTTTTACTGTAGGTGTGATTAAAAAAAAAATCATTACCAAGACCCACGGCAAGAAGGTTTTTTCTTATGTTTTCTTTTAGGAGTTTTATAGTTTCAGGTATTACATTTAAGTGTTTAATCTCTTTCATTTTAATTTTTGTGAGTGGTGTAAGATCCCAAACCTTATTATTAAGTATTGGAATAGCTTTTTTAATTTTTTTAACGTTTATTTATTTTTGAGACCGAGAGAAACAGAGCATGAACAAGGGAGGAGCAGAGAGAGAGGGAGACACAGAATCTGAAACAGGCTCCAGGCTCTGAGCTGTCAGCACAGAGCCTGATGCGGGGCTCGAACTCACGAACCGTGAGATCATGACGTGAGCCAAAGTCGGACGCTTAACCGACCAAGCCACCCAGGCGCCCCTGGAATAGCTTTTAAATAAATGTGGGAAGCACAGGGGTCATCAAACACAACACACACAGGGGTCACTTCTGTGGTTCTTTATCTTTTTGTTTGTTTTTCATCACACATTGCTAACATGACTCTTCTCCTCTGAACATTTGTGTATAGACATCCACCGAATTTCAGGTCTTCAACATGTTCTCTATATGAACAGAAGTAAACAAAAGTTATAATGGCATGAAATATATGGAGATTGGTAGAAAAATAGTGAGACAGAAGGAGATACTGGTATTATTATCCACTGTGTAGGATGATTAAATTATATTTAAGATATTGATAACATTTAGAAGACCGATTAAAATTTATTTCTCTTTATCCTACATTGACGTTATATTATTCAGTTATAATTTTGCTTCCACATATAGAGTGGAATCAACATTAAAAGAATCTGTTTAATTGCTTATGTACTTGCATTTTCTGATAGTTGTCAAAGCACAAAATCCCTCAGTTAATACAGCATAGAACTAATAAAGAAAAACACAGATTGATTCAATTATTTGCTGTTTTGCTTTGCATTAGTCAGTATCTTCCTATATGTCTATATTTGTACTTATACTCCTTTATAGTCATGAATTGAAATGTTTTTGAGAAGTCTATAGACAATGCATTAGTATTTGAACTGCAACCAATTTAGGAAATGCACTACATTCAATTTAGTCTGACATGATTCTGAGAGGACACATCTCACAAGATTTAAGAATTTTATTCTCTTTGACATTAAGTAGAACCTCTCATTCAGAGTTTGTAAAATTACAATCCAAACAAATAACCTAGTATTTTTATTCATTTTACACAATACGGTTTGAATTATACTAAGCACTCTCTACCCTGTTAGAAATAAGAAAGGCTGCCCATCTTTCCTCCTTGAGTTGCAGATCCAATGGTAAACCAAGAAGAGCTCCCAAAGGGAAACACTTTCTTCTCTGATAACTGCTCCAACGATGTACTCTGGGGAAAGTAGCAAGTGAAGTTCTCCGTGGTTCTTTCTTTAGCAATGACAGGTCCCAGGGTTTCAGATTTGGGTCATGATGAGTTAACCTAAATTTTGAAGAAATGGCAAGAATCTGAAAATCATGAATATATTTTGGGGCACCTGGGTGGCTGTCGGGTAAACATTCAACTCTTGGTTTCAACTCAGGTCATGTTTTCACTGTTTGTGAGTTTGAGCCTTGCATCAAACTCTGTGCTGATGTGGGGAGGCTGCTTGGGATTCTCTCTCTCCCTCTCTCTTTCTGCCTCTCCCCTGTTTTCTCTCTCTCTCTCTCAAAATAAATACAAAAAAAATTTTTTTAATTAAAAAAAAATCCATGAATACATTTTAATTCTGTGAACTTTTTTCTGATTATTTATTCTAAAACTGAATTGAAAATAAGTGAAATATTTTATATTGTGTGAAGATGGATGTGAATTGGTATAGCCAGTATGGAAAATAGTATGGAAGTTTACCCAAAAATTAAAATAACCTACTGTATGATCCAGTAATCCCACTTCTGGGCATATATACAAAGGGAATGAAAACAGTATCAGAAAGATATCAGTACTTTCATGTTTATCTCAGCATATTTGCAAAAGCCAAGAAATTGAAATAAGCTAAATGTCCATTAATGGAATAATCGATAAAAACGATGTGAATACACACACACACACACACACACACACACACTGGAATATTATTCAGTCATGAGGAAGAAGGATATTCTACCATTTGTGACAATGGATGAATCCTAAGGACATTACAGGAAGTGAAATAAACCAGAGAAAGATAAATACTGCATGGTATTATATATGGAATTTAAAAAAAAGTTAAACTCATAGAAACAGAGAATAGAAAGTGGTTGTCAGGCTGGGGAGGGTGATAAGAGAAATAGAAGTTGGTAAAAGGATACAAACTTTCAGCTACAAGATGAATGAGATCTAAAGATCTACTGTAAAGCATGGTGACTATAGTTGATAACATTATATCTTTGACATTTGCTAAGAGAGCAGAACATAAATGTTTTCAGGAAAAAGAAAGAAAAGATAGGTGACGTGACAGATAAGTTAATTAACCAGATCATGGGAATCCTTTCATAATGTATATGGATACCAAATTACCATAATGTACACTTTAAATATCATGCAATTTTATTGATCAAATTTGTTTCAACAAGCTGAAAAAAAAGTTTTACAATACCATTTCCCATTATTTATATTAAAAATCTTAAATGATGTATCCAAAATTATTGGTGCATTATAGCTGAGATAAAATGTTTGCAGAGAGTTTCTAATACAATCAAACATGCTTATGTTAGATTAGATTAGATACATTAATTAGCAAGAAAATTCCAAAACAGAATTTCTTAGAGGCACCTGGGTGGCTCAATTGGTTAAGCCTCTGACTCTTGATTTTGGCTCAGGTCATGATCTCACAGTTCCTGAGATCAAGACCTTCATTGGGCTTTATGCTGAGTATAGAGTCCGCTTGAGATTCTCTCTCTCTCTCTCTCTCTCTCTCTCTCTCTCTCTCTCTCTCAATCTGTGTGTGTGTGTGTGTGTGTGTGTGTGTGTGTGTACCTCTACCTCTTTCTCTTTCTCCCTCTTTCTCAAAAATAAATAAATAAACTTTTAAAAAAGAACATTTTAAAAATACAATTGCTTTCTTAAAGCAACAATAAATATTGACATTTACTTTCTGCTTAATATAAAACAACAAAAATGTTCTCTGGACAATTTACATTTTGTTTTCTGAATCATAACCAAGAAGGGCTACTTTCCAACGAATCTTTTCCACTGTTATTTTAGGAGAAATTCAGATACAGGTAGTGTTTAAAAAGGTAATCCTAAGGGGTGACACCCAAATTTCTTCTGGCCCTCAGAATGTCATCATGAATGAAATTATTTCCTTAATTCTAGGTTTAAAAAAATGTTTAAGCTGTTATAAGACGTAGAGCATGTTTAAATCAATATTATATATAAAAATGGAAAACATAGGTGTTACGTTTGTTTGAGGAGATTTGGTTTAGAATATGGATGTATACGAAAAGAGTTAAGAGATTATAGAATAAGAAATAATGAGAAAGAGACAGAGAACACGAGAAAGAAGGACAAAGAAGAGAAGGAAAAAAATATATAGCAACATTAAAAAGAGAAAGAAATAATGTGGTTCTTATCAAAGGTTTAAGTACCATGCAGAGCATGAAACATATTTTGGGAAATTGTGGGAGTTTGCTTTGTTAAAGGAAAATTAAATTTTAAGCAAGTGTTCAAAAAAATCTTTCTGATGAGGCAATCTATTTGATTAAGGATTCAGGGGTAGAAACATTAAAGCTAGGTGGTTCAAAGCACTCGGGCTATCTCAGAGTGGCTTTGCTCTGAAAGCAAGCACAGAAATTATTTGATGCACCCTTTCCTTCTCCAATGTCTACAATTTGCGTTTCAAATAAAAGTCAGGAAACACATCAAGATCTTTTTGTGGAACAACATGTGGAATACCAATTATGCTAGCTTAATTTTTTTAAAATGCCTGATTACTATTTTCTCCTCCATTTTTATGTTTCCGATTATCTTAACAGAATGGAGAGTCTCTATTTGTTAAAAAACATGAAGAGCTTGTTTTGGATGTGACAAATTTCAAAAGAAGAAGAATCTGTCAAAGGACTGCATTATCACACAATCAGGGGGTGGGATGATACAGCATAAATTCATCAGCATAATTCACTGCCAGTGTATAATAGGATAGCATCTTCAAAATTGCACACACTGCTAAGCTTTTCTGACAAAAAATATGGAGTTATAGATGAACAAATGGCTACTTTCTCAGCAACTCTGTAAGATACTTAGGTGCTAATGTTTGTAAATGAAAGAAGTTTAAATGCCACAGCTATTTTAGGGACATT
This sequence comes from Prionailurus bengalensis, assembly GCF_016509475.1. NCBI lineage: Eukaryota > Metazoa > Chordata > Mammalia > Carnivora > Felidae > Prionailurus > Prionailurus bengalensis. The sequence goes on from NC_057344.1 coordinate 89,370,922, forward strand.
GCTGTTCAAAAAAAGCCAGTGTATTCGTAGCATTTACATGACTCACTTTTTTAAAAAATTTTTTTTCAACATTTATTTATTTTTGGGACAGAGAGAAACAGAGCATGAACGGAGGAGGGGCAGAGAGAGAGGGAGACACAGAATTGGAAACAGGCTCCAGGCTCTGAGCCATCAGCCCAGAGCCCGACGCGGGGCTCGAACTCCCGGACCGCGAGATCGTGACCTGGCTGAAGTCGGACGCTTAACCGACTGCGCCACCCAGGCGCCCCTACATGACTCACTTTTAATACAGCTAGTAATTATCCAAGACTTACTTTGGGGTTTTCCTTTTTAAAAATCAGTTTATATTTTGACTTTCTAAAATGAAATGCTTTCTTTCTGGGAGTCCCAGAAAATACATTCTTTTTGTTACTGTAAAAGCATGGAATACTTGAACATTGATCAAAGTGTCAGTGATGTTTTTCCCTTAGAAACAAACTAAAAAATGTATTACATTATCACCAGGTAAGACCCCCTAAAAATATCAGTATTGTTTGGTTTACAATAAGTACAGGGATCAAAATAAAATGTCATCAAAGTGTTGTTTTAAATTAATGTACAAGTATTTATTATAATCCTCATTTTAGAATGTGAAGACTGCATTGTGACCTAAGGTGGGACTTTTATTAGTCTTTGTATTTTTTTTTTTTTTAATAAGAAATTGCAACATCTTGTAGGTACTTAAGCCAGTAGGTGGCAGCATAGCTCTTTGGTTGCTCAGAAGAATGATCTCAAATTTAAAGTGCTTTTAAGAATTCTCCTTTCTGGTGATTCAAGAAAAAGTTTTTCTCTATGTTTCTTTTATTTTAACACCATATTCGTGCATGGGTATATAATATTTAGGGATAAGTTTCATAGAATAGTAGCAATCTGCCTTTTCAAATAGATTCTGTAATATAATGCTATATTTACAATATAATTTTCATCTTTAAGTTATATTTTAGAGCATAAAGGGACACTTCTAAATCCTCGGCTTCACCGTTATCATTTTATAGATTAAAAAACATAAACTCCTAGAAATATGAAGTGATGTGCCCAGGCCCAACCACAGGTAATTTCAGAAATCAATCCATCTTCCTTTCTCAGTAAAAACTGATGTGGAAAAAATTTCCTTTTGCACAAGGATTGAAGTCCGAACTAGAGAATATAGAAAACTCTTCTTATTTTGTTTATATTTAAAATATTTTGCTCTTTTTCTTTTCCTTTTCTGTGTGTGTGTGTGTGTGTGTGTGCGCGCGCGCGCACGCGTGCTGGGGGCGGGGGGGGGGTGGTTAGAACTGTATGGAAAGACAATATTAAATGACAGTATTTTTATCTGGCCACCAACACTCTTTACCTAATAACAACATTAGATTAGGTGCCTCGTCAACGCCAGCTGATAAAAAAATTTTAAATAATGACTTGTCATCTTGGTAACCACTTGTTTCCAATCTTTCAGAAGTTTTATGGTTGTTCTTCAGAAGATATCCAAGTCAAAGTCAAAGCCTAAGCTTGTCACAGTGGGCAAGCAAGGAGGCCCTACACAAACTGTCCCTCCCTTTTCTGGACTCCCCTCATTGTGGCTCCCTCTGGTGCTCTTACACTCCCTATACACAGACTTGGGCCTTTCCAAGAGGCTGCTGAACATGTCACTGCAACACTCTGGCCACAGATTTTTCAAGGATTGCTCGCTTGTCTTCTTTAGGTCTCTGCCCAGTTGTCACCATTGCAGTGAAAGTACATGGAGTTTCTGATCATCTTACATAAAATGGCAACAACTGCCCCCTTGTCATTTATTCTCTTCCTATTCCCTGACTTATTCAATAGTTCTTTCACTACTTCAAGTTTGAGAACATTTTCTCCAAGCAACCGAAGATCCATGCATTTATCAACATAAGCAAACAACACATTTTGTTTACTTGTGTGTTTATTTATTAGTTAGTTTATCATCCTTTATCCCTCTAGAATGTAAGCATCAAGAGGCCCCAGATTTGGGCTATATTATTTCCTTCTGTATCTCCAACACCCAGAATAGTTCCTGACAAATGGTAATAATTTAGTTAATCGAATGTTGATTTCAATCTTTACAGTAAAGCCTGTGGGGTCCTTTGAGGAAAGTTGTAAACAAAAGACAATGGTACTTTTTAAGGTCTGATTAGCACAGAGCTTATTTCCTTAATTGTTTGTAGTTTATACACAATATTATAAGCCTTGTTTTTCTTGAATTCCTACATCTTTGTTAGTAATTTATGAATAGTGCAAGTAAAAATAAATGAAAACATTAATAGCATATTATGCTTTCCAGATACTTGGTGTATTTCTTTTCTTTATTTAATCTCTTATTCTTCTTTTTCTCTTTTACAATTTCTAATATAAAACTAATAGAGACTGACCTTAGAACTTTAATGATCTCAAGTTCAGAATCAGAAATATAAAATATATAATTTATTTATAATCTTGAGTCATAGTATTGACCTTGACAAATGTATTAATCAGCTACCCAGCCTGAGGTGAGCAACTCTGTAAGTTTTGTGCATCAACCGTTATATGACTAGAGTGTTGCTTGGCAGAAGAAGGCTTATTTCCATGTCTAATCACCTATCATTGGTACCTTGTGGCTTTGTGACTATAAACCACCTCACCTAAGTTACAAATTAGTGACAAGTGATGTCAGAAGAGATAATGCTAATGACATGTGTGGCATTTTTCTTGTTAAGTGAATATTGATCCAGGGATCTAACACTCAGTTTGAAGAGAAAATTTTATTACATGAAACACCATTTTATGAACACCACGGGCACCAGATCCTTTGCTTTGGAGTTTTCAAGACTCTCATAAATGTAAAATGCTATCAATTTATAGCAAGAAAATATATTAAGCAAGCCAAATCTGTTCACATTAAACTCACACGACACTTACTCATTTAAGTTCAAGGATATGAATTTTTTATTATGAAAGAATAAAACTTTATATTCCCACAAACTACCTATGAACACACTAATTGCTTCAATAATGGCTTGTTCTATCATTCTATCACCAGGAAAGAACTAATAAGAAAGAACTCTCATTGTCACAAACATAAAGTAAAATGTATATTTTTCATGTAAATCATGAGCAAGTGATATTGCTAAAAATAAACTATTTTTCTTAAAAAGAAGAAAATGAAAAAGTGGATCAATGAGATGAAAGGTGGTTTTATGTCCATTTGTAGACATGGCCACCACCTTCAGAAAATAGTACAGAGGAATGGGAAATGAAGAGTTATCAAAATATCTAAAATCACTCTTGCCTTGAAATGAGATCTAGACACTATCTATATAGGAATGGAATTAGTCAGTAGTGTCTGGGAATGTAGAAGAAATATAGCGCAGAAACTAAAAATGGTAATAACATCAAAAATCCCATTTTTCTCTAAATTTGAAAAATTCAAATGAATTCACAAAGAAAATACTTGCACTACAGAAGCATATAATTTACATAGGGGTGTTTATTATGTGAATGATCATATGGCATACTGTCCCTTTAAACGTTTTACAGGAAAGAAAGGTCTGGGTAAATTAACCATATGATGAAGAAAATAAGCCAATAAGCCACCTGTAGTTTTGTTTGCACAACAATAGCGTACACTTGCAGTTGATGCCTCTGAGTTTAGACATTGCAATCTGTAATACCTCTAAACATAAAATGAATATCCATCCATAGATAGACTCCCTCAGTGATGCAAATGAGCAGTGTTTCCTGGGCACAGAGCTTACATGGCACTGGGCCTCTGCACGAGAGCAAGCATACAGAGAACACGCCAGCATTTTTGAAAATTTGAAATGTGGCCCCTCGCATGAATATTACAAGTTTTCCTCATGGAGTAAAACGAATTTATATATTTTGGGGGTTAAAACTTTAAAATAAAGTCTGTGATTATTCCATGTTAAACTTATTATTAGACATGGTATTCTTGAATAAATGCACATATAAAATTCATTAAAGAAGTGAATATCTTCACTAGCTGTCACAATCGACACTGTTACTGTCTATTTTTATGGAAGTATACACATAATGACAATGCCTGGGATCCCTCAGAACATCATTTTGCACATTAGCTGAGAAATGTAGAACACAAGATGATGTGTGTTAGCTATAACATTTGTGTTTAAATGTATGTTGATTGCAAGGATGAATGGAAACAAGGATCGAGAAACATATGACTCATCATAAAAAGGAACATTTTAATATCATATTTCAAAACATAGTCTACCGTGCTACTGAATTATATTCCATTCATACCAACATAGCCTTCATTTTTTATACTAATGACTTGTTTGTGTTTCTCTCTTTTCCATGTGCACTGTTGAGCCCCTTGGGCAATGAAAACTGAGGCTTTCTTCCATTTTTATACTTCGAGTAGTAAAGCTAGAGGCTGGCATAAGGTATTCAATAAATATTTATTAAATTGATTGTAAATATTACACAATTTTTCTTTTTAAAGCTTTTTTAAGGTGTATAATACTATATAATACTGTGTTATACTATAGCCATTCACAAGCCATTTTAATTTATGTTATGCAGTTATAAACTTTTATAGAAACAATTCATATTTATTTGGCCTTTGCTTTCTTATTTCTCAACTCTTTATTTTTAATGACAATACACAAGAAAATGAAGTCATTTTCATCAAGCTATTATGCAATTTCAAAGGCTTTACGCTGATTTTGCTAAACATTTATGAGAAAAATATTAAAATACTAGGAACAATCTCAGTACATTCTGAGAAAGTGATTTATAGTATCAAGTTTTACTCCTTTCTAAAAATCTTTTCTGACCAACAGGCAAAGACTTCTGATATCAAGTTTGGTCCTTTCTGATATGCTTCATATTTGAATCCAAATACATATTCACTTTTATATTGCTTGCCAAAAATAACACCAAGATAAAAATGATTTCCTTTCTCCATTTTTAATAGAGTCAGACCCTTTGTCATCATCTTTCTATATGTAATATCTAGAACACAAAAATCTGAGTGTGTAAATGATCACATTTTGTTTTTTTATGTTTATTTTTTTAATATGAAATTTATTGTCAAATTGGTTTCCATACAACACCCAGTGCTCATCCCAAAAGGTGCCCTCCTCAATGCCCATCACCCACCCTCCCCTCCCTCTCACCCCCCTATCAACCCTCAGTTTATTCTCAGTTTTTAAGAGTCTCTTAAGGTTTGGCTCTCTCCCTCTCTAACTTTTTTTTTTCCTTTTTCTCCACCATGGTCTTCTGTTAAGTTTCTCAGGATCCACATAAGAGTGAAAACATATGGTACCTGTCTTTCTCTGTATGACTTATTTCACTTAGCATAACGCTCTCCAGTTCTATCCACGTTGCTACAAAAGGCCATATTTCATTCTTTCTCATTGCCACATAGTATTCTATTGTGTATATAAACCACAATTTCTTTATCCATTCATCAGTTGATGGACATTTAGGCTCTTTCCATAATTTGGCTATTGTTGAAAGTGCTGCTATAAACATTGGGGTACAAGTGCCCCTATGCAACAGCACTCCTGTATCCCTTGGATAAATTCCTAGCAGTGCTATTGCTGGTTGATAGGGTAGATCTATTTTTAATTTTTTGAAGAACCTCCACGCTGTTTTCCAGAGTGGCTGCACCAATTTGCATTCCCACCAACAGTGCAAGAGGGTTCCCGTTTCTCCACATCCTCTCTAGCATTTATAGTCTCCTGATTTGTTCATTTTAACCACTCTGACTGGCATGAGGTGGTATCTCAGTGTGGTTTTGATTTGTATTTCCCTGATGAGGAGTGACGTTGAGCATCTTTTCATGTGCCCGTTGGCCATCCGGATGTCTTCTTTAGAGAAGTGTATAGTCATGTCTTCTGCTCATTTCTTCACTGGATTATTTGTTTTTCAGGTGTGGAGTTTGGTGAGTTCATTATAGATTTTGGATACTAGCCCTTTGTCTGATATGTCATTTACAAATATCTTTCCCCATTCCGTTGGTTGTCTTTTAGTTTTGTTTCCTTTGCAGTGCAGAAGCGTTTTATCTTCATGTGGTTCCAATAGTTCATTTTTGCTTTTAATTCCCTTCTCTTTTTCAGATGTGTCAAGTAAGAAATTGCTGCGGCTGAGTTCAGAGAGGTTTTTTCCTGCTTTGTCCTCTAGGTTTTGGATGGTTTCCTGTCTCACATTCAGGTTATTCATCCATTTTGAGTTTATTTTTGTGAATGGTGTAAGAAAGTGGTCTAGTTTCATTTTTCTGCATGTTGCTGCCTAGTTCTCCCAGCATCATTTGTTCAAGAGACTTTTTCCCATTGGATATTCGTTCCTGCTTTGTCAAAATTAGTTGGCCATACTTTTGTGGCTCCAATTCTGGAGTCTCTATTCTATTCCATTGATCTATGTGTCTGTTTTTGTGCCAATACCATGCTGTCTTGATGATTACAGCTTTGTAGTAGAGGCTAAAGTCTGGGATTTTGATGCCCCTCGCTTTGGTCTTCTTCGATATTACTTTGGCTATTCAGGGTCTTTTGTGATTCCATACAAATTTTAGGATCGCTTGTTCTAGCTTTGAGAACAATGCTGGTGCAATTTTGATTGGGATTGCATTGAATGTGTAGATAGATAGCTTTGGATAGTATTGACATTTTGACAATATTTATTCTTCCAATCCATGAGCACGGAATGTTTTTCCATTTCTTTATGTCCTCTTCAATTTCCTTCATAAGCTTTCTATAGTTTTCAGCATACAGATCTTTTACATCTTTGTTAGGTTTATTCCTTGGTATTTTATGCTTCTTGGTGCAATTGTGAACGGGATCAGTTTCTTTATTTGTCTTTCTTTTGCTTCATTATCAGTATGTAAGCATGCAACTCATTTGTGTACATTAATTTTGTATCCTGTGACTTTGCTGAATTCATGTATCAGTTCTAGCAGACTTTTGGTGGAGTCTATCAGGTTTTCCATGTATAATATCATGTCATCTGCAAAAAGTGAAAGCTTGACTTCATCTTTGCCAATTTTGATGCCTTTGATTTCCTTTTGTTGTCTGATTGCTGATGCTAGAACTTCCAACACTATGTTAAACAATAGCAGTGAGAGTGGACATCCCTGTTGTGTTCCTGATCTCAGGGGGAAAGCTCTCAGTTTTTCCCCGTTGAAGATGATATTAGCTGTGGGCTTTTCATAAATGGCTTTTATGATGTTTAAGAATGTTCCTCCTATCCCGACTTTCTCGAGGGTTTTTATTAAGAAAGGATGCTGAATTTTCAAATGCCTTTTCTGCATTGATTGACAGGATCCTATGGTTCTTATCTTTTCTTTTATTAATGTGATGTATCACATTGATTGATTTGCCAATGTTCAACCAGCCCTGCAGCCCAGGAATGAGTCCCACTTGATCATAGTGAATAATTCTTTTTATATGCTGTTGAATTCGATTTGCTAGTATCTTATTAAGAATTTTTGCTTTCATATTCATCAGGGATATTGGCCTGTAGTTCTCTCTCTCTCTCTCTCTCTCTCTCTCTCTTTTTTTTTTTTTTTTTTTTTTTTTTTTGGGTTGGGTCTCTGTCTGGTTTAGGAATCAAAGTAATGTTGGCTTCAGAGAATGAGTCTGGAAGTTTTCCTTCCCTTTCTATTTTTTGGAACAGCTTGAGAAGGATAGGTATTATCTCTGCTTTAAATGTCTGGTAGAATTCCCCAGGGAAGCCATCTAGTCCTGGACTCTTATTTGTTGGGAGAATTTTGATAACTGATTCAATTTGTTCTTTGGTTATGGGTCTGTTCAGACTTTCTATTTCTTCCTGTTTGAGTTTTAGAAGTGTGTGGGTGCTTAGGAATTTGTCCATTTCTTCCAGGTTGTCCAATTTGTTGGCATATAATTTTTCATAGTATTCCCTGATAATTGCTTGTATCTCGGAGGGATTGGTTGTAATAATTCTATTTTCATTCATGATTTTATCTATTTGGGTCATCTCCCTTTTCTTTTTGAGGAGCCTGGCTAGAGGTTTATCAATTTTGTTTATTTGTTCAAAGAACCAACTCTTGGTTTCATTGATCTGCTCTACAGTTTTTTTTTTTATATTCTATACTGTTTATTTCTGCTCTGATCTTTATTATTTCTCTTCTTCTGCTGGGTTTAGGCTTCCTTTGCTGTTCTGCTTCTATTTCTTTTAGGTGTGCTGTTATATTTTGTATTTGGGATTTTTCTTGTTTCTTGAGATAGGCCTGGATTGCAACGTATTTTCCTCTCAGGACTGCCTTTGCTGCATCCCAAAGCATTTGGATTGTTGCATTTTCATTTTCATTTGTTTCCATATATTTTTAAATTTCTTCTCTAATTGCCTGGTTGACCCATTCATTGTTTAGTAGGGTGTTCTTTAACCTCCATGCTTTTGGAGGTTTTCCAGACTTTTTCTTGTGGTTGATTTCAAGTTTCATAGCACTGTGGTCTGAAAGTGTGTATGGTATGATCTCAATTATTTTATACTCATGAAGGGCTGTTTTGTGACCCAGCCCTTCTGTGCTGTATGTGACCTATCTTGTAGAAGGTTCCATGTACACTCGAGAAGAAAGTATATTCTGTTGCTTTGGGATGCAGAGTTCTAAATATATCTGTCAAGTCCATTTGATCCAATGGAGCGTTCAGGGCCCTTGTTGCTTTATTGATCCTGTGTCTAGATGATCTATCCATTGTTGTAAGTGAGGTTTTAAAGTCCTCTGCAATGACCTCATTCTTATCAGTAAGGTTGCTTATGTTTGTGATTAATTGTTTTATATATTTTGGAGCTCCTGTATTCGGCACATAGACATTTATAATGGTTATATCTTCCTGATAGATAGACCCTGTAATTATTATATAATGCAGTTCTTCATCTGTTGTTATAGCCTTTAAGGTCTAGTTTGTCTGATATAAGTATGGCTACTCCAGCTTTCTTTTGACTTCCAGTAGCATGATAAATAGTTCTCCATCCCCTCACTTTCAATGCAAAGTTGTCCTCAGGTCTAAAATGAGTCTCTTTTAGACACCAAATAGATGGGTCTTGTTTTTTTAATCCATTTTGATACCCTACGTCTTTTGGTTGGAGCATTTAGTCCATTTACGTTCAGTGTTGTTATTGAAAGATATGGGTTTGGAGTCATTGTGATGTCTGTAGTTTTCATGCTTGTAGTGATGTCTCTGGTACTTTGTGGTCCTTGCAACATTTCACTCACAGAATCTCCCTTAGGATCTCTTGTAGGGCTCGTTTAGTGGTGATGAATTCCTTCAGTTTTTGTTTGTTTGGAAAGACCTTTATCTCTCCTTCTATTCTGAATGACAGACTTGCTGGATAAAGGATTCTTGGCTGCATATTTTTTTTTCTGTTCATCACATTGAAGATTTTCTGCCATTCTTTTCTGGCCTGCCAAGTTTCAGTAGATAGGTCTGCCACTAGTCTTATGGGTCTCCTTTTGTTGGTTAAAGTGTTTTTATCCCTAGCTGCTTTCAGAATTCACTCTTTATCCTTGTATTTTGCCAGTTTCACTCTGATATTTTGTGCAGAAAATTGATTCAAGTTACACCTGAAGGGAGTTCTCTGTGCTTCCTGGATTTCAATGCCTTTTTCCTTCCCCAGATCAGGGAAGTTCTCAGCTATGATTTGTTGAAGTACACCTTCAGCCCCTATCTCTATCTTCTTCTTCTTCTGGAATTCCTATTATACAGATATTATTCCGTTTGATTGCATCACTTAGTTCTCTAATTCTCCCCTCATACACCTGGATTTTTTTTATCTCTCTTTTTCTCAGCTTCCTCATTTTCCATAATTTTATCTTCTAATTCACCTATTCTCTCCTCTGCCTTTTCAATCCGTGCTATGGCCGCCTTCATTTTATTTTGCACTTCATTTATAGCAGTTTTTAGCTCTTCATGCCATTTCTTAGTCCCTTGATCTCTGTAGCAATAGATTCTCTGCTGTCCTCTATGCTTTTTTCAAGCCCAGCGATTAATTTTATGACTATAATTCTAAATTCTTGTTCCATTATATTGCTTAAATCATTTTTGATCAATTTGTTAGCTGTTGCTACTTCCTGGAGTTTCTTTTGAGGAGAATTCTTCCATTTTGTTATTTTGGGTAGTCCCTTCGGTGGCTTGAAACCACAGGGCACTTCCCTTGTGCTGTCTGGAGTAACTTGTGTTGGTGGGTGGGGCCGCAGTCAGACCTGTGTCTGTCCCCAGCCCACCGCTGGGGCCACAGACAGACTGGTGTGTACTTTATCTCCCCCTCTCCCAGGGGCAGGACTCACCTTGGAGTGGTGTGGCCCCTGTCTGGGCTACTTGCAAACTGCCAGGCTTGTGGTGCTGCTTCGATGGGATCTGACATATTAGCCGGGGTGGATCTGCAAGGTGCACAGGGGCAGGAGGGGCAGGCTTAGCTCTCTTTGCCATGGGTGGTCCCCTGCAGGAGGGGCCCCGCAGCACCAGGAGGGAGGCAGACCCATCAGAGGGATGGATCTACAGAAGCACAGCATTGGGCGTTTGCACAGTGCAAGTAAGTTTGGTGACAGGAAGTGGTTCCCTGTGGAATTTCAGCTGGGAGATGGGAGAGCGAGATGGGAGAGGGAGATGGCGCTTGCCAGCACCTTTGTTCCCCCACAAGCTGAACGCTGTCTTCCGGGTCTCAACAACTCTTCTTCCTGGTGTCCTCTCACCCTCCCTGCTCTCTGAGGGCAGGGGTGTTGACTTTTGACATCCCAGATGTTAAGTCCTGCTGACTGTCAGAACTCACAGAGTCCGGCTCCTCCACTTTTGCAAGCCAGACTTTGGGGGCTCTGCCTTGCCCAGAGGGCTTCCTCCTGCCAGTCTGTGTAGCACGCACCGCCTCTCTGCCCTTCCTACCCTCTCCCATGGGCCTCTTGTCTACCTTTGGTTCTGGAGAGTCTGTTCTGCTAGTCTTCTGGTGGTTTTCTGGGTTATTTAAACAGATGTGGGTGGAAATCTAAGTGATCAGCAGGACAAGGTGAGTCCAGCCTCCTCCTACGCTGCCATCTTCTTCCTGGATCTCCACATTTCTTTGTTAACATCCATATTATTTGGTTAAAATAAGTTCATTTTTTCCTCGAAATATAAGTGAAGAAACAGGGTTGTTGCTTTTTTTTTTTTTAAAGAAGATCTTGGGAAAATTAAAAAAGAAGCAGAATATACGGTTTTGTGTCATTGAACTACTTTTAAATACCACTAAAATGAATGAGAAAATCAAACTTCTTGTTAAAATTGTTTTAAATCATCTTCTTTTTCTTTTTTTTTTAATGTTTACTCATTTTTGAGAGAGAGAGAACACCTGAGTAGGGGGAAGGGTCAGAGAGAGGGAGACACAGAATCTGAAGCAGGCTCCAGGCTCTGAGCTGTCAGCACAGAGCCCGACATGCAGCTCAAACTCACGAATCCTGAGATCATGACCTGAGCCGAAGTCAGATGCTTAACCCACTGAGCCATCCAAGTGCCCTGCATCTTCTCTTTCTAAATCATTTTTGGTGTGAGTACACATGTACTTGTGGGCCTTATAGCACATTGTGTCCCAGGTCAGCATCTGCACGTTTTAGGGATCTAGACTGGGTTTCCTTCATTACCTAGGTATAGAAGGAACCTATAAGGTTCTCTATGCTGTTGTGTTTGGCCACCCAGTACTGGATTGCAATTTTCTGTGGATCCATCAGGCATATGCACTTATCTTTTCAATTATACTAAGTAGATAAATTTTAGCATCAAATATTATAACGTTAACCAAAAGAATTTTGGAAGAAAATAAAAGACACTGCAGTGAAGTTTTATGTAGTTTTAGTTTAAAGATGAATAGAAGTGTAAGTTATATATGTACAAAATCACCCTATGTTTGTGAGACTAACTTACAATTTTTCCTCTCTAAATGGGAATATGGATCTTAATGAGTAAGGTTTGATGGAGGATTTTTATTGTCCTGTTCATCTTCTCCATTGTTTTTATCTTATAATTTTTTTGTTTGCTTCTTCATGACAACCTGTATCTTCCCTGAGTCTGTACCAACATGATTAAGGACTTTCCTTGATGTATGATGGGGTTAAGTCTCAGTAAACACATCATTAAGTTGAAAATGTCATAAGTTGAAAATGCATTTACTACACCTAATCTACGGAACATTGTAGCATAGCTTCCTCTACCTTAAATTGTGGTTGGAATCCTGACATTAGCCTTCAGTTGTGCGAAGTTATCTAACACAAAGCCTATTTATAAGAAAGAGTCGGGTATCTCATATAGTTGATTGAAACTGTAATGAAAGGTGATATGGGCACAGAATGATTGTAAGTGTATAGGTTATTTACCCTCGTGACTGCATAGCTGACTGGGGATTGAAGCTCACTACTGTTGCCTAGCATCTTGAGAGAGTCTCATAGGGCATATCACTGGCCCAAGAAAAGATCAAAATGCAAAATTTGAAGTACGGTTTCTATTGAATGCATATTGCCTTTTCATCATTGAAAGTAGAAAAATTGTAAATTGAACCATTGTAAATTGGGATAGTCTGCACTTAGTTAAGTCTATCTGTTGTCACCTGGAAGGAAGACATTTAAAACAATTGTTCGTCATAACGTTCTCAGTTTCACTCCAGAAACCCAAGAAATTCTAGAAATTAAGAAGGTGCATTATACATAGGAATAGCATCTTCCTTTTAGAAATTTTAAGTTGTGTGTTTCTTGAAAGTATTTTGGGTATATAGTATATGTTCAAAAACATTATTTGATTTTTTTTTTTAATTTTTTTTTCAAAGTTTATTTATTTTTGGGACAGAGAGAGACAGAGCATGAACGGGGGAGGGGCAGAGAGAGAGGGAGACACAGAATCAGAAACAGGCTCCAGGCTCTGAGCCATCAGCCCAGAGCCTGACGTGGGGCTTGAACTCGCAGACGGCGAGATCGTGACCTGGCTGAAGTCGGACGCTTAACGACTGCGCCACCCAGGCGCCCCAAACATTATTTGATTTTTAAATTGTTGCTGTTATCATTAACCTCATCTCATCCAAACTGGCTTTCTCTGACAACAAAGATATTCATATTCATAAAATATTATTCATAAAATATTCATAACATATTCATAAAATATTATGAAGCCTGTAATGTTTATAGCATACCTATTCAGGGCCTACCAATAAGATAAGAACTATTCAAAGATAAAAAAATACTCTAGGAGTGCCTTAGTGGCTCAGCCGGTTAAGCGCCTGATTTAGGCTCAGTTCACGATCTCAGGGTTAGTGAGTTCAAGCTCCGCATAGGGTTTTTGCTGCCAGCACAGAGCTCCCTTAGGGTCCTCTGCATCCTCCTCTCTCTGCCCATCCCCCACTTGCACTCTCTGTCTCTCTCTCAAACATAAATAAACATTTAAATTTTTTTTTCAACATTTATTTATTTTTGGGACAGAGAGAGACAGAGCATGAATGGGGGAGGGGCAGAGAGAGAGGGAGACACGGAATCGGAAACAGGATCCAGGCTCTGAGCCATCAGCCCAGAGCCTGACGTGGGGCTCGAACTCGCAGACGGCGAGATCGTGACCTGGCTGAAGTCGGACGCTTAACCGACTGCGCCACCCAGGTGCCCCAAACATAAATAAACATTTAAAAAAAAGACTCTTTCAGATCTTCTTAGGAAGAAAATTAATTGAAATTGTACTATGTTAACAGAACCACTCTGAGACTAAAACAGTTAATGTATTATGCAGGAAAAGAAAAATCATCAATGCTTTATGTCCTTAAAATACAAATGCTTAAATAAGAGTATTTATTTGGGCTATGCCCTATCCATGTAAAGCCTAGTAGCTGATTTTCTTTTTTCTCCCTGTATTTTTTAAAAGATATATTTACTTAGCCATCTCATCCCTTTATTTGGCATTGCATGGGTGATTGATGGATGGTTGGTGACATCGCATAAATCGCAGCTTATGTCAAATTGGGGCAAAGTGAAATGGAAAGAATCTTGTCATCATTACTTGACCTTTACTTTAATTCAACTCTTATCAAACTGCCACTTAGTTTTGGGAATATACTGATAAATGCAGTACTTGCCCTCAAATTATATTAAAAAAAAAAAAAAAAGGAGCACTCTGTTAGTATACTTAATGTTCTTCTATAAGTAGTGGTTATTCTTACACCATTGTGTCTATTCATGATCATAGAAAATAATTATCCTTTTCTATGAGTTCTTCATCTGTAATAATGATTTTCACATTACTAGTGTATAAATGAGGAATACAGGTTGACTCATGGTTCAAATAGTGGGAAATGCCTAGAAAAGAACCAATGTGATATAAAAATGATTTGTCAGTTTGCCCAATGCTAAAAAAGCACAAATGTTTTACCTTTACACAAATTCTTTATGTTTCAAGTGTAAAAATGTAGTTGCAATTAGAGTCATTCATTCTTTTTCAAATAATTAAAATACATTGCAATGTATTAGGAAAATGGAAGCCATCACTGGGTTAATTTTGTGGGTAGATTTTTAGAATATTTAGTTAATATAAATATGTTAAGTTTTTTACAATAGTGACAGTTGCTGCCATATTTGGTGGTGACTTAAAATTTAAATCTAAACTAAATCACATGTTCTTTTTCTAGGAGCATTAACTTATTGTGAATAAAATATTTGTTCAATATTATTTGTATACAAATAAATAATACTTCATACTTGCTGAAACATAATTTTTTTCAAAGTTATTATGAATCTTTCTTTTATATCACCTTATTTTCAGAGAGACAAAGATAGAAATTTTTGCTTAAAATTGAATAATTCAAAATTTCTCTTATAGCCATCATATATATGTTAAAGAGAACCAAACTTGCTTTTTCAGGTTAGATGATATTAAATTGCAGGAAAGATATGAGGCAGATGTTTCTAGGCTTTGGATTATAGGCTATAAATGATTGTGATTTTGAGAAAAAGAGACTAAGCAAGATAGGCCCCATACTCACTACCCCACTACCAAAGCCCCGCTATCGGCTTTCGATGGCAGACGTTCTCTACCATAGTACAGTAAATTCAAGTCCAGTCAGTGCACAACAATCTCATGGAGCTGAGGCAGAATATTGGATTTCAGGGCAGCTGAAGTAGTTAAAAGTAGTAAGAGAGTGTAGAGAAGAGAGTGCAGACAGGGAGGTATCAAATTAGCAGAGGAGTCCCCATGTTTTGGTGACCAAGGGACAATTGTCATGTGTGCAAATAATATTATTAGAATGACAGGAGGGTGTCACTTCTGCAGGTAGGGCCAAGAGCTGGGAAAAATACCACAGATTGTGGAGTGCTAAAAGACATCAGAATTCTAGTCTGACCAGATAATAGAGACCTCCCTGAACTCTTTACACATTCAGTTGAGACTGTAGACACCTAAAGCCTTGGGAGAAAAGAATATGTCTTTGATATGAGCCAAATCCTAGGAGTAAGGAAAAAACTAATATATATATATATATTTTTTTTCCTTGCTCCTAGGACGTATACACACACACACACACACACACACACACATTATATATATTAATTAAAAAACTAATAAATATATTATATAAGTAATAACATATAACTAATATATATATAATATAATGTATATATATGTATGTATATAATCTAACAAAGAATAAAATCAAACTTGAGAGTCTGGAAATAATGTTTCAGTAATTTAACTGCCTCCAGGAACAAACAAACTTAAACACCTTTAAAGATGTTGTAGTCTCATTGCAATATATTATCCATAACATTCATCATATAAGAATATAATGACTGGATCTAAAAGAGGAAGTAAGTTGTAATACACAACTTAAAAATTAACAAGCATGGAAAGAGACAAGAACATAACCAAAAACCAGGAGAAAAATCAATCAGTATAACAAAGAAATCATGACTAAGACTATAAAATTAGCACAGAGATGTTAAAATAACTATGGTAACTTTATTGCCTATGTTCAAGACTGTACAATGAATAAAGAAATAGATATAAAACTTACTCAATCTACTAGAGATTAAGGGGCACCTGGGTGGCTCAATCAGTTGAGCATCCACCTCTTGTTTCGGCTGATGGGCTGATCTCTCAGTTTGTGGATTCAAGTCCTGCATAGGGCTCTGTGCTTGCAGTGTGGATCCTGCTTGGGATCCTCTTCCTCTGTCTCTACCCCTCCTCTGCTCATGCTTTTCTCCCTCTCTCTCTAAAGAAAAAAAAATGAACTTAAAAATATTACTGTATATTTAAAATATGCAAAATAAAATGAAAAATACATCAAATTTGATTAAGAGCAGATTGGATAGACACAAGATTAGTGAAGATGCAAAGAGAAAAAATATTCCCCAAAAGAACAGAATTTCATATTTCCTCCAGGGCATTATCAAGAAATTCAACATTTGTGTAATTTGAATATGGGAAGTTGGAAAGGCAGGAAAAAAATTAAATAATGGCATTTGTTTTTTCAAATTTGATGAAAAGTATATATTCATAGATGCAAGAAGCTCTACAAACTCCAAGCAGAAAAACCAAGAAAGAAACTACACTAGGAATATCATAATCAAATTGATGAAATGTGTGATAAGGCAAACTCTTCCACCAGAACTAAGAACTGTGACTTACAAAGGAATAAAGTAAGAATGACAAGCTTTTTACCAGAAACCACAAAAGCTGAAAAATAAAGGAATACTATTTTTAAAGTGACCAAAGAAAGAAAGCTCATTGACTTATATGTCTATACTGACAAAAATACTTTTCAAAAATAAAGATAAAAGGATTGATTTCTAGGGTTGCCTGGGTGGTTCAGTTGGTTGAGCGCCAATTCTTGGTTTCAGCTCAGGTCATGATCCCAGGCTCATGGGATTGAGCCCTATGTCAGGCTCCACACTGAGCATGTAGCTTGCTTAAGATTCTCTCTCTCTCTTTCTCTCTCTCTCTCTCTCTCTCTCACTATTCCCCTTTCTCTTGCTCATACTCTCTCTCTCCAAAGTGAAAGAAAGAAAGAAAGAAAGAAAGAAGAAAGAAAAGAAAAGAAAGGAAGGAAGAAGGAAAATGATTGATTTCGACCATAAGAATGTGAGGAATTCTACTGACCAATTCAGTAAAATTGGTGGAAAGCATTTTTTAAAAACAACCATTTAAAGCCTCTGAAAATAGTCCTAGGGCCAAAGAGTATTATATATATATACATATATATATATATGTATATATATTCAGCTCCTACAGGAAAGATGTCGCTGAGAGAAAGCTTTCTGTTGTGTCATCCCCAACTCCAGATTAGTGCTTCAGAGATTTTACCTTGGGGAAAAGCAAGATGTGAAGTAGTTCCTAAAAAAAAGTTGGGGCGGGGAGGCTCCTGGGCAGCTCACTATGTTAAGCATCCCTTGATTTTGACTCCAGTCATGGTCTCAGGGTTCGTGAGTTTGAGCCTTGAGTCAGGATTTGCCTTGACAGCATGGAGCCTGCTTGGAGTTCTCTCCCTCCCTCTCTCTTTTCCCTTCCCCAGCTTGCACTCTCTTTCTCTCATGGTAAAGAAATAAACTTATAAATAAATAATAAATTAATAAATACAGATAGTTTCTAATCTCTTCCCAAAGAAACTGACTTCATTGCAACAGAGTAGGGAAAGTTTAAACCTAAGGGCACTCTCAAGAGCAGTTGAGATTTTAATGAAAAGCAATTGGGAGGAGATTGATGGTTCTAATGAAGACACAGGTTATACTGTAAGTCCACTAGTTTCCAGGAGGAACCTGAAATAAGCTGAGAGGAGCACTTGGAACAAATATCAGATGATGACCTCTGAAACTATTTCCTCAAGGGAGACAAACTTGACTGGATTTGTATGAAGAGTAATTTTGTTCCAGGGCTTTACTGGAAACAGTAGACAAACCACCAAGGCAATTAGTGCAATTTCACAGACAGCTATGGTCAGGGAAAGAGTGGAGGAGAGCCTTACCAGAGAGACTGTCATGCCATAGTGACTGTGGGCATACTCAAAGATGTGACTCTGAGAAGCAACATCAGAAGCCTAATACTGTGGGGTAGAAGACATGGAAAGACTTCAGTAAAAGAATCCAGTCAGTCACTCAAGAATTAAACAAATTATAAGAAGAAGTTCAGGAGGAAGGACAGTACCCAGAGAGTACCTAGGGGTCCCCCAATATATTATCTAACATGTCCAGGTTTCAACAACAAAATATGAGACAGGCAAAGAAATAGGAAAGGAACGTGTACCCATACAATGTGAAGAAAAGAAAATAAATACAAGCAGGTGAGAGGAATTATCTGTGAGAGCAACTAGATGTCACATTTAACACAAAAAGATTGTAAAGTAGTCATTAAAAGCATGTTCACAGAAGTAAAGGAAAGTATGATTAAAGAAATAAAGGAAGGTATGAGGACACTACTGCATCAAATAAAGAATATCACTAAAGAAATAAAAGTTATAAAAACATTAAATGTACATACTGGAGTTGAAGAGTTCAATAACTGAAATTTAAAAAAAAATCACTGGAGAGACTCAATAGTAGATTTGAACTGGTGAAATAAATAATTAGCAAACTTGAAATTAAATTAAGATTATTCAAGCCAAAGAATAAAAAGTAAAAGATGAAAAAAAAAGCAAGGAAGAACAGTAGGGACCAACATATGTGTAATAGGAGTATCAGGAAAGGCTAGAGAAAAAAATATTCAAAGAAATAATGGTTGAACACTTCCAAAACTTATTGAAAAATAATAACTTAAACATCCAGGAAGCCCCATAAACTCCAAGTAGGATCAAAATAAAAAGACCTGCAAAGACACATCATAGAAAAATTGCTGATAGTAAAAGACATGATGGAAATCTTGAAAGCAACGAAAGAAATACAGCATATTGTCTCCAAAGTAATCCCAGGAAGGCTAATAGCTGACTTCTCCTCAGGGAAAACCTGACACCAGACGGCAGGGAGATAATGTATTTAAAGTTCACATGCACACACACACACACACACACACACACACACCCCTATCAGCCAAGAAGCCTGTATCCAGCAAATCTATCATTTAAAATTAAGGTGAAATAAAAAGTCTCCCAGATAAAAGCAAAACAAAACAAAACAAAACAAAGCAAAGCAAAGCAAAGCAAAACAAAAAAAGAGAGAGAGAGAGATTTATAACTAGCAGATGAATAGTAAAGGAAGTGCTTTGGGCAGAAAGCAAATGACTCCACACAGTAATACTAATTAACATGAACAAATATAGAGCACCAGTGAAGGTAATTATGTAATTATAAAAGACAATTAAATAGCATATATTTTGCCTTCTATTAACTAATTTAAAAGCCACATATAAGTTCAAAGTAGGGTTATTAACAAGGAATATTTCAAAAGATAAAATCTTTTTTATCTGTTTAATCTGTATTTGATTCATCAAAATGAA
Organism: Prionailurus bengalensis; assembly: GCF_016509475.1. Classification (NCBI taxonomy): domain Eukaryota; kingdom Metazoa; phylum Chordata; class Mammalia; order Carnivora; family Felidae; genus Prionailurus; species Prionailurus bengalensis. Next base: position 89,390,355 of record NC_057344.1, read on the forward strand.
GACTCAGTCTTAGATATATACAGATCTAATTGCTTCAAAATATGTAAAAGAAACTGATAAAACTTCAAGGACAAATACAAAATCCTCTCATTAATTTAAAGAAAGAGTAGATAAAACATCTTTAAGTGTATACATATTTGAGCAGCACTAGGGCTATTTAGGTATATAAGTTGACTACTCCACCTAATAGCAACATAATATACATTCTTTTCAAGTATAAATTGGACAGTCACTAAGATAAACTATATTTTGTAAGATAAAAAAATCTTAATAAAGAGTAGTGAAATTATACAAAGTATGAACTCCGACTACATCATAATTATGGTAAAAGTCAGTAAGAGAAGCAATGGAAAATCACCAAATATGTGGAAATTAAATAATACATTTATTTTTTAATGACTATTTATTTTTGAAACAGAGACAGAGCACAAGTGGGGAAGGGGCATAGAGAAGGGGAGACATAGAATCTGACGTAGGCTCCAGGCTCTGAGCTGTCATCACAAAGCCTGATATGGGGCTCGAACTCACAAACCGTAAGATTCATGCCTACATGAAAAAAACCCAAAAAACTCAAATTATCTTAGCTTCCATCTACAAAAACTTTGAAAAAGTGAATCAAAGTATATCCATCATATGTGGAAAGAATAAAATAAGAAAAAAATTACAATCAAAATTGAAATTAATGAAACAAAAAACAAAGATTAAATGAATTACCTGTTTTTTTTAAGATCAGTAAAATTGATAAAATTCTAACTTATCTGAGTTACAAAAGGGAAGAAGATACATATTTTCAATATTAGTAATGAAAGAGACATCACTACAGATCTTATGTACATTAAAAGTATGGAAATATTTTAGTAACAAACATTATGGAACAAATATAATAAGGAATTATTATGAACAAATTTATACCAACAGATTTGATAGATGACATAGAAAAAACTCCTTGAAAGATACCAACTTACCAGATTTCATACAAAAAGAAATAGATACCTAAATAGCTCTATATCTACTTTTTAAAATTGCATTAATAGTTTAAAATATTTTCACAAATAAAAGTCCAGATCCAAATACACTGAATGATGAATTCAACACACATTTAAATATATATATATATTTTTTTTTTTTGAAAATACATTAAGAATATAGAAGAGGATTAAACACTTCTCACCTCATGCATATAGATGAAAAATCCTTAAACATAGTTTAGCAAATTTAATATGGCAATTTATATAAAAGGGATACATATCATGATCAGATTATTCTAAGAATATAAAGTTTGTGTAAATTTGTAATCAAGGTAATTCACAATATAAACTGACTAGAAAATTAAAAATATATATATAACATCATTTCAGTAGACGCAGTTAAAGTATTTGAAAAAAATAAACATATATTCATAATAAAAACTCTCAGCCAACCAGAAGAACAAAGGAATTTCCTCAACCTGATAAAGAGTACCCATGAAAAACTTACAGCTAGCATGAAGTTTCGTGGTGAAAGGCTAAATGTTTTCCTTTCATAACAGGGGAAAAATCAGGTATTTTTCACTTAAAACTATCTCATAAAATTAGCTTGAAATCTTGAGACATTTTGTTTCACCCAGTATTGTATATTTATCAATTATTAACATTTTCATTATTATGCAAAGAAGACAACACAAAACTAGTTCTAACTAACTAAATAGGTGATCTAAGCCAACTTAGTTAATCATTTTGGATCAGTTTAGAAAAGAAAATAAAGAAAGGAAAGAGACTTTTTTTTCTCTAGGGATTGATCTGGTGTTCATATGCTTCTTTAAGTTTTCTCAGATTTTTATTTCCATACATTTTGTTTAGATTTTTATATTCTAGTATTACATAGTTCTTTGAAGAATAGTGAATGTTCATATTTAACATTATGTGTAATTCCATTCACATTCCATTTAGATCTGGCCACTTTCTGGCAATGTCTTGGATCTAAACATACAGAATAAGAGAGAAGGAAAGGAAACCCAGAAGCCAAAATATGAATAAACAGTAATCTAATATATTATACAGATGAAAGTAAAGATATAATTGGACCAGAAAGTTCCACCTGCTCCACGAGAATTCAAAGAATGAGAATTAGGTTCTGGGAAGAGATGGGAGTTCAAAAATGTTACGAAGGATCAGGTGGCAGATTCTGTGGTATTTCACCCAGATCCCTTGTTCAGCCTCAAGGCACCTATCCTCCAGCTGCCAAACATATAATCTTGATAGCTGATTATTCACAGTTGTATTTCTCTCCGCATATCACTTTAGTCACAGGAAACTGCTTCCTTCAGGGTCATTCATTTTTCCAGGAGTGACCAGAAGATTGGCTGATGTGGGGTTAGAAAGGCCTGGTCCTTTGCCTCAACTTGGAACCACACTGAAGGTTCATCCCATATACAGAGCTTCGTGTAGGATTCGCTGTCTTGGTTGCAAAGCTTTGTAATAGTCCTCCTGTCTAGTCCTTCCTGACAGGTATGTCTGTAAACAGTATTCCCCTGTAAGCATTCTGCACAGAACTCCCTGTTTCGAAATCTGTTTTCACATGTAAAATCTGTTTCCAATGCAAAATGAACGAGCATTGAGGTGATGCATGCAAGAGAGTGGCTTTCAGGTGCATAGCGCTATTTTTGAAAGGGCTAACTTTTCAGTGGATTGAGTAGTGGACATAAGAGTGTGACTGAGGTGCGTGAAATGGGCAAAGTCACCAGAAAAATAGTGGAACTGCTGAATGTCAGTAATCAACACTTTTCTATGAAAAACATTTCTCAGAAATTCACTTTAAATCACGAAATAGGAAGTAAAGTTAGCTTGGAAAAATCGTTTATTTAAAAGAGAGTATGGAACAGAATAGTTTTACAATTTGACACCTAGATTCTGTGACTGCCAAGTATATCCTGGAAATATTGGTGCTGAAGCCAGGGCAAATTTAAAGAACGCCAGTGGGAGAAGCTGGTGCCAAGGTAATGCTGAAAATTGCTTAAGCTGAACACTATGCCAATTTTCTTTTGCATCATAATAAGGTAAAGAGAAAGCTAAAATTAAACTTTTACACGATAAACATATTTGGTGTCCACGTCTTGTTATTTGTGAACTTGTCATCCATCCTTCCTCATGTACCCCTCTTCCTGTATATCTGTTGGGAATGATTCCAACCACCTAGTTTCTGCAACAAGAAATCTGGGAGCCAATTTAAAATCTTATTCACATGATCCTAAAGGGTTCCTTACATCATGCCCAGGCTGCCTGCTACCTCTTCATTAGCGTCTGAATTCATTCTTAATCTCTCCCCATGTCCACTGTTACTTTTGTGACTCTGGTCATAGTATCAGCCAGATTATTTCACAGCTTTCTTACAATCAGTATCTTCCAAACTCATCTCAAAATTTTTCCAAGAGTGAATGTTCTAGATTCAAATTCAATCATGCTGTCCTTCTAGAACATGTTCAATGGCTTCTATTTTTAAGCCACCTATCAGACTCCTTAGCACAGCATAGAAGGCACACATGACCTTTCCAGGCATTTATCTTCTCATCAAATTTTATGTCTCAACTATATTATAGTACTTCCAGTTCCCTCAAATTTGGGCTTACTCACTTGAAAACTTCTCTTCCTCAAAAAAATCCACGTCAGTCTCATAAATTAGCATTTTTAAGAACGTAGTTTAGAAAAAAAATATTAATTAGCTCCCATTTTTAAAAACAGAATTAAGTCATGGGGCACCTGGGTGGCTCAATCGGTTAGGCATCCAACTTGGACTCAGGTCATATCTCAAAGCTTGTGAGTTTGAGCCCCCTAACAGTCTCTGTGCTGGCAGCTCAGAGCCTGGAGCCTGCCTCAGATTCTGTGGCACCCTCTCTCTCTGGCCTACCCCAGCTTGCACTCTGTCTCTCTCTCTCTCTGCCTCTCTGTCTCTCAAAAAATAAATAAACATCAGAAAACAACAACAACAACAATAACAACAACACAGAATTGAGTCTGAATGGCTTTATTGCGGACATGTACCCTCCAGTTGACCTCAAGACACCCTGATTTTTATGATACCACGGCAAGCTGCTTAGACTTAGTATTTTTACTGCAAGACTCTGTTCCTCTGCTGCACCAGCTCAAACTTCTCTTCTTTAATTCTCCTTTTTCTTAAGGGCTCCCACAAGTCTCTTTAAAATTCTTTTTATAATAGCACTTAAATTAGTTTCTTCTCTTATTAGCTTCATTTTTATTCCTACTTGCATTTTATGTTTTTAATTAATATATATTTTAAATTTTATTTATTTTTGAGACACAGAGTGAGAATCCAAAGTGGGTTCAACACTGTCAGCCCAGAGCCTGACCCAGGGCTTGAATCTACAAACCGTGAGATGATGACCTGAGCCAAAGTCAGATGCTTAAGTGATTGAGCCACCCAGGTGCCCCAAGAAACATTGTGTTTTAAAAGTGATATAATATGTTAGATCAGCATATATGTTTGGGAAACTTTAGAAGGCAGATAAAAAAATTCACAAGACTATTTACTATATAGATAAATACGGCTAGATGTTTGATTTGATATTGATATTTATGATTTTTTTGTTATTAATGTTGATTTTCCAAGACTGTAGAACTTTATAGACACATAAGACAAACGGGGAGATGACATTTAAAATAACAACAAGAAAAAAGAAACAATTTAATGGAATTTATTTATTTTTGGTCCAGACTTCAATATATTTTTTTATTAAAAAGTCTTTTTAACATTTATTCACTTTTGAGAGTGAGAGAGACGGAGCATGAGCAGGGGAGGGGAAGAGAGAGAGGAAGACACAGAATCTGAAGCAGGTTCCAGGCTCTGAGTTGTCAGCACAGAGCCTGACATGGGGCTTGAACTTATGGACCAGGAGATCATGACCTGAGCTGATGTCAGAAGCTTAACCATCTGAGCCACCGAGGTGCCCCCAGACTTCACTCTATTAACATATGGATTTATCTTTCCTACCTCCCCAAACCACACTAAATTAAAGGATCACTTGCTCTGAGGAAAGCTGTTTGTCAGGTTGTAGGGGACATTCAAGCTGCCTAGTGAGAGGCCATGCAGTCAGGAACTGAGGCTCTTTGTGAATGAATAGCCATTGAGGTCTTGGGGTTTCCTGCCAACAACCATGTTAGCTAAAATCAGATTCTCCAGCCCCAGTTAACGTGACAGCGGCACTGCTGGACATCTAGACCACAATCTCAGAAACACACTGAGCCAAAACTACCCAGTTAAGCTATTTCTGAATTTTTGACCTCACAGACTGAGATGATAAATTCTTGCTATTTTAATATGCTAAAATTTGATCAAGTTTGTTACATGGTAATAGTTACTTAACACAGGATTAAAAGAGGAGAAAGAACATCATAACCGATGGAAGCTGGTAACACAATTTGAAAGCTGTAAGGCAGACAGACAAGTGATGTAGGACAGAATATAGATGGGCCTGAAGAAAGGTGGATGGATAATTGAAAGTCAGTCAAAGTCGAACTTTGAATCCAGAATGTACTTTCCCACTCCTAACCATATCAAACCAAACCAAAACATCTCTTGTCATTTTGGCAAAAGACAGATGGCTCACTCTACGTGGGGACAGTAGATACTGGTACATGAGGCACAGCTGTGGAAAGGAGTGCCAGATCTAAATGAGGTTGGCGAAATGGAAGTCTACTGGGTGATCAGCAGGAATCCAGCCTCGGTATCCTGATGGTCTCCCAGAATTTTTAAAATTAGATTTACAACCCCCACTTCCAAAGAGGCATCATTGAATGATTCCTTCCTGTAATCAGTACAAAGAAAGAATATTCTCAGTGGAATCTATAGTTCTACAGTGAAATAAATGCCCTTGTTGTTGGATCACTATGCTGTGATCCACACCACCATAAGCAGAATTCTAAGATGGCTCCCAGTGAACCATAGCCTTATGCAATTCCCTTTTCTGAGCAGGGGAAGGACCTGTAAATGTGATGGGATATCACTCCAGTTATCACGTCACCTTATTTGATAAAGGTGGAAGGGTTTTTCAGATGTAATTAAGGTGTGTAACCAGTTGCCTGAGTTAATAAAAGGGAAGGTTATCCTGGGGGCCTAAAATAAATAGGTGAGCTCTCAAAATAGACTTCAAACAGCAGCAGACGTGCTTCTTTTGGCTTTGGAGTGGCAAAGTGCCGTGTTGTGGAGAGGGCCCTGTAACTCAGACCTGCAAGCAGATTTTAGGACACGAAAGCAACCCCTGGCCAGCAAAAAAAAAAAAAAAAAAAAAAAAAAAAAAAAAGACTTTCAGTATTGTAACCATGAGAATTTATACAATAAATTGTGCCAACAACCAACAACCTGAATGAGCTTGGAAATAGATTCTTCCCTAGTCAAGAATGCCATCCAGCCAACATTTTAATTTCAGCCTTGTGAAACCTTGAGCAGAAAAACCACCTGAGTCTTGCCCACACTTCCCACCTACAGAACTGTGATATTATAAATGGGTTTGTTTGTTTGTTTGTTTTGCTTTGTTTTGTTTAAGCTTCTAAGTTTGTAGTCATTTCCTATATGACAATAAGAAACGGAAACTGGTATACACACCGATGGACAAATTCTGCCAATGCAAACAGAAAGTCCATTTAGCACTTTGCTTCTTTTTAACATGAATAGGTAACAAAATAATTAGACTGAGGAAAGACATACATCATAGACAATGAAATATTTCTTCTCAGAATTGAAAGACATGAATTTCTTTTTTTTTTTTAATTTTTTTTTCAACGTTTTTTATTTATTTTTGGGACAGAGAGAGACAGAGCATGAACGGGGGAGGGGGCAGAGAGAGAGGGAGACACAGAATCGGAAACAGGCTCCAGGCTCTGAGCCATCAGCCCAGAGCCCGACGTGGGGCTCGAACTCACGGGCCGCGAGATCGTGACCTGGCTGAAGTCGGACGCTTAACCGACTGCGCCACCCAGGCGCCCCGAAAGACATGAATTTCAACATTAATAAGCTTATCAGGTATGCAGAAAAAATAAAAAAAAAACGCTCAAAGTAAAACTACATTATAAAATTTCAGGGCACAATGGTTGAAGGTACGATCAAGCTGAACTGCATTAAGATTTTCAATAGTACATGGAAGTTAGAAGGCAAAAGAGTAATATCTTTGTTCTATATCAAAACAAAATAAGCATATTGTATTATGGTAGAACAAATAATTTGCTTTGTAGACATACATCTCCTCAACATACTATCTCCTATGCCTTTTATGGAAACTACTGGAGACTCTGCTCCCCAAAAGTCTAGAGAGTACACCAAGAAAAGAAGACTTTGATTCCAAAAAAATATAGAGAGAGGATCAAGGGTTAATTTTAGGCAGAGGATGATAGTGAAAGGAAGTCTGAGGAAGAGTTGTATAGCAGGCATGAAGAACAACCACAAAATGGGGGTGGGTGCAGAAGGAGAGCTTTAGAATGATGGTTACCTTGAAAATAATGAATTATTGATATTTTGATTGGTTTGGGCATGTAGACAATGCCATTGGGAGACCTTTATTTATTTGTTTTTATTTTTTAATTTAAATTTTATTCAGTTAATGCAATATTGGTTTCAGGAGGAGAGACTCTTTAGGATGTAATGGACTGCTTCAGAAAAAGGAGCAATATTTATAGAAAACAATATAAAATTTTAAAATGGGGGGCTATTCACTTCAGAAAAGCTAAGATTTTCTTAAAGGTGCTTACATATATATAATACTTGGCTTAGCATTGACTAGTAATTGTAACTACATAGTAATGTATAATGAGTATTTATTTAACCAAATATTGTGATATGAGCTTATTGTAGGAGCGGAGTAGAGAGAGACCAATGGTGGGGGGTTTGGTGTTAGAGATCTAAATCTTATACACTGTAATAGAAAATTATATATCTCAAGATAACATTTTAATATAAATTTTATGTGTACACAGATAAATATAAGAAGTCACAGCTTAACAAACAACAAAGGAATGAATTAGGGAGTACTAGTAATAGTGGGATAAAGTCTACCCTTCATTACCAGCTTTTGGGATCTATTTGAATTTTTTAATTGAGTATATATACCACTTATGTAAAACAAAATTCATTAAAAAGGTCATAGTAAACTAGAATATAAAAATCTGGGGGACCTGTGGAACAAGATTTTCAACTAATGGTGTCAGTAAGATGATACTCATTATTCAAATCACTCATTATTGAGGAAAAAAGAAAACATCCTGTCATGGTTGAGAGTGAGCGATTTGGAGGCCAACTACATTTTTTAATAATAGCTTCTTTGACACTAACTTTTATTCCTGGGCTAAATACATAATTTCTTCTGAATCCTAAAAACTAACCTGTACAACATCGTTCTTAGAAAAATAAATATGAGAAAGCTTGTAAAGTGTTCGGCAGTACCTGGTAAATAGTAAGTCAATAAATATTAGCTATGTAAATTACTAGGAAATATTTACTAAGCAGCTTTATGTACACAGCACTGTCCTAAATCTGGGTGCAAAGAAACATGAGTGAAACAAAAATGATTTTTGTATGTGGCAGTCTAGGTAAAAGACAAATAAAATACAACTGAAAATTAAAAAAAAAATCTAGGGGCGCCCTGGTGGCTCAGTCGGTTAAGCGTGCAACTTTGGTTCAAGTCACGATCTTACAGTTCGTGGGTTTGAGCCCCCCATCAGGTTCTGTGCTGTGAGCTCAGAACCTGGAGCCTGCTTTGGATTGTCTCCCTCTCTGCCCACCCCCGCTTAGGCTCCGTCTCTCTCTCTCTCTCTCTCTCTCTCTCTCTCTCTCTCTCTCTCTCTCTCTTGAAAATGAATAAACATCAAAAAAAAAGTTAAAAAAAATCTAGGGGCACCTAGGTGTCTCAGTAAGTGTGGCTCAGTCAGTTAAGTGTCCCAGTTTGACTCAGGTCATGATCTTGCAGTTTGTGGGTTAGAGCCCTGTGTCAGGCTCTGCGCTGAGGGAAGCTAAAACTGTTTTAAAATCCAAATCCTAATAATTACCAGTGCTATAAAAGAATCAGAGTAGTCAACTTTGGTGAGTGTGTCTGTGTGTGTATGTGTGTTGAAGGGGAGAAGTTGTACTTTTAAAGGTTATCATTGGTTGCCTCATGAGGAGATGATACGTACGTCACAGACTGCATTAATCTGCTTAGGCTGCCATAACTAAATACCACACATTAGATATCATTGACAACAGAGATGCTATATCATCACATAGCCTTTCCTCTGTTCACATGAAGAGACAGGGAAACCTCTCTGGTGTCTCTTCTTGTATGTATTTACTTACTTACTTACTTACTTACTTAGAAAGAGAGAGTGCAAGCTGAGAAGAGGAGCAGAGAGAGAGAGAGAGAGAGAGAAACAATCTTAAGCAGGCTCTATGTTGAGCATGGAGCCCGACACAGGGATCATGACCTGAGCTAAAATCAAGAGTCGGATGCTCAACCAGCTGAGCCACCCAAGCCCCCATCTCTGGTGTCTCTTCTTATAAGCACACTATTTCTACTGGATCAAAGCTCCATTCTCATTACTTTTTTTAAATATTGATTACTTCTTTAAGGCTCTATGTCCACATGCAGTCATATCTACAGTTAGGGCTTCAACATTTAAATTGTGGGAGAACATAAACATTCAGTCCCTAACTTTTTACATCTAAGCCTCCAAAATTTATGTCTCCTTCTTACCTATGAAATACATTCACTCCATGTCGAGCCCCAAAAGTTTTAACTCAGTCTAGTATCAACTCAGTAGTCTAAAGTCTAAAGACTCATGTAAATATCATCCAAATCAGGTATCAGTGAGACTCAAGGTACAAATTCATCCTGAAGCAGACTTCCTGTCTAGCTGTAAACCTGTGAAACCAGACAAGGTATGGGCTTCCTGAATACAATTCTTGGATAGGCAAAGGATAGATATTCCTAGTCCAAAAGGGAGAAATATGAAAGAAGAAAGGCACTATGGATCCCTAGCAAGTCCAAAATGTCACAAGGCGAATGATATTAGGTCTTAAGTCTCAAGAATAACCTTGTTTGGCTGGATACCTACCTTCTGGACTCACTGAAGCTGTGCCCTATGCATACAGTTCTGCCAGGCAGGAATCCCTCCACTAAGGTTCTTTCAGGCAGAGTCTCACCCCAAATGCACCAGTCAGCCTTGTCTTCAAGACTTCAGGTGTCCCAAGTCTCAAGTTAGTAACAGCCTGGCCTGTTGAAGCCTTGTTGGTGGCCACACCCTTTGAAAGTGAGGTAGAGACAGCCTTGGTCCCTGGACCTGTAGTGGTGATGGCAGCCCTGTTGATCTCTGAATCACTTTTGGGGTCATTATTACCCTTTTTTGATAGATAAGCCATGCTCATAGCCAAATAGCTATATGACCCCATGCTGCAGAATATTAAGTCCTACAGCCTTTTTCAACTATCTTGTGTCTGTCCCCTTCAGCTCAAACTGGCAGTGTTTCTGTTCATATAATCCCATAATCTCTTTAAGAAGTGATCATCCAGCCACAGCCTTGGGTTCTCTTCAGAACATACTTTCTCATGTTTTGCAAGATGGGCACACGGAGAATTTTATAAACTTTCAACTTCTGGTTCCTTTTTGTGTAACAATTCCTTCTTCGATTGTGTGCAATCAGGAGGATCTATGTCACACCTTCAGAATTTTGCTTAGAAATTTTCCCAGTTAAGTATCCAATTACATCATTCATAATTTCCTTCTGCCCTAAATACTAGAACACAAGTGAGACATATTCTTAGCCACTTCAATAACAAGGATTACCTTTCTTTCAGTTTCCAATAACCTGTTTCTCATTTCTGTCTGACACATCACAGAATGGCCTTTAATGGCCATATTTCCATGAACATTCTGTTGATGACTATTTACATATTCTCTAATGACGGAGGCTTTCTACTCAGCTCTTCTCTTTTCTTTATGAGCTGTCACCAGAATTGCCTTTAATGAGCACATTTCAACGCATTGAACAAAACACTGTTCAACCAATAGTACCTTCACAGCAAGCTAGGCTTTTTCTAGTATTCATCTCAAAACTCCTCAACCCTCTACACATTAGCCTGTTCTAAAGCTGCTTCTCCATTTTTAGGTATTTGTTATAGCAGTACCTCATGTTATAGTGCCAAAATGTGTTAGTTTGTTCAGTCTACCATAGCAAAATACTAAAAATTAAACAAAAGAAACGTTTTAAAATTCTGGAAGCCAGAAGTTCAAAATCAAGGTTCTGACCCCTTCAGTTTCCAGTGAGATCTCTCTTCCTGGTTTGAAGATGACCACCCTGCAGTGTCTTCCTTTTCTCTGTGCTTGTACTGAGAGAGAAAGAAAATGAAAGAGAGCACTCTGGTGTCTCTTCTTATCAGGCCTCTAATGTTACTGGATCAGGGTTCCACTCTTAAAATTTCATTTAACCTTAAATTCCATCCACAAGGATTTTGTCTCCAAATACAATAACATGGGGGGTGAGGGGACACAAACATTTAGTCCATAGCACAGTCCAAGGACAAAAAGGCAGATTTTACGATTAGAAGCAAAGTGAGAAAAGTAATGCATGTGCATTGGCATATTTCAGTAACTGAAACAAGGCTAATATGAGGAGCAGAACTGTTAAGTTTGGGCAAGTATGAGATAGGGAAAGATTTCAATGGAATGGCATAATGAGAGCCTTCATATCATGATTTCTGGATTTTATTTTAACTGTGAGGAAAAATAATAAAGGCATTAAGCCCGGTGGCAGGCACTACAGTGTGATAATGTGTTAGAAACATCTCCATGTTAACTGCATTGAGAACAGATTAATTGTGGGTAATAGAGAGCCAATCACATGTGGAAAGCCAACAAGTAAAAACCAGGCAAAAATGTGAACAAAATACATAAATAATTAATATAAATGATTATATATTGGAACTTATTCTGTTAATAAAAGAAGTGCTAATAAAAATCATCAATGTAATACCATTTTTATCTCATTACATTTTTATTTGATGGGCCCAACTAAGATAAAAATCAATCAATATGTTGGAATTATATTGATTAATAATAATTATTTGACTGATTATAATTAAATAACTAACATAATGTTACATTATTGCTATACGAAATAATACAAAAACAGAAAAAAAACAAACATAGGGTTAAGCATCTCTGAATACTTGGATATGATCAAGACAAAGGATATTGCCTTCCTTCTTCCATTTCCCAGGCAGTGCCAGGCCTCCAGGGGTCGTGTGAAATGTGTTGGAATGATTTTTGGTGTCATAATGCTGGCAAGGTTTTACTGGCAGTTATTTGGGTGAGGATGAGGAAAACTAAACTTTCTGAAACAGTCTGACAAGTTCCACACAAGGAAGAATAAATAGCCACACTCTAATGCCAACAGAGAGCTAATTGAGGATGTTAGAAGTCAATGGGAAGACCACAAAGCAATCACTCTTTCTTTCTCCCTGGCCAAGAGACTGGCTCTCTAGAGCAGAGGAAACCAGAAGCAGCCACATTTCAGAAGTGGGAAGAAATATACTTTTGAGGAGAGAAAATGCTTGACCAAATGGACTATGAAGAATTATTGGAGTGGTAATGCCTGAGGCATAAGGCTTAGAGAAATGGGAAATGTTTTCTCTTATAAAATGGATTTCCATTTAGTGGTAGAGGTTTTTGCATTTGATTTTTGATGGTCTAATTCATATTTGGTACACTATATTTAGTCAAACAAAATAGCTTGACTAAAGAGTTAATATCCTAAAATTTCAGTTAAGTGAAACTATCTTAAGGAAATTATTAGAAACTCCAGGAATTCCCCATATATTAGCAGTGTTATTTAACTTAAGAGTGGAAATGATTACTTATTACTTAACTATCCATGTCATGTTTTCCAAAATGCTTTCTTGACATGAACGTCTTCTCACAATACAATGATAGGACAAAATATGTACACATTTACATATAGGTTATAAAATGTTACATGTAAATGTGTATATTGAAAGAAAACTTGCTAACATATACAGTGAATATCTCAGATGGATAGTATTACTGGTGGCATTTTAAAAATCATTTTATATTTTTAAGGAGATATAATGATTATTTTTGCTCCTTATTCATGGTTACTTGCAAAATAAAATATAACTTTTCTCACTGTAAAAGATTCAAACAATATTAAGATATGAAAAGAGCATCTTTGTATAGAGACAGGCAGTTCTGGGGATATTACATAAGTGAAAGTTTGGATAATTAAAGCCTAAAATCATTCAGGAATAATTTCTCTATAGTAAGGCAACAGAGAAAGTCAGTCTTAGAATATAGAAATTTCTAATCATAACACATGCATCTACAGGATGTATTTTTTCTCTGATGTTTTTTGCCTTATCTGAAATAAAGCTATCTAAATAAAGGGCTTGACCTTCATCGTAAAAGTTTAACTTACCTGATCGAATCCCAAGGTTTCTGTTGCCTGGCAGCACTTTGTGGAACTAGCACTGGATCTGCTCTTTGATGAATTCTTACATGATGCTGTCATAAGATAGAATATGTTCAAGTTATGATGATAGTTAATGCCAAAATAACAACACAAGGGTTGTTAAAAAATTCCTGGAAATTCCAGTGCATGTTACAAACAATACAATTTAAAAGATGCACTAAAAAAAAAAATAGGGAAGTGGATATTTCTATTTACCAGCTAAAGTGATGCAAGGCAATCGTAAAAGCAGTAGACAGTGAAGCTGGTAGGCTAGTTTTTACATTCAGAGTGGTGATGATAAAAAAGTCAACATTTTATATACTGTTGTTTTGCCAAATGCAATTACACTGCATATATAGTAGAACACAATACTCCCCTCTCTCCCTACGCACATTTTATTACCTTCTAGTCTCAGTAACACATCCCTCTGCAGAATTAACCACTTAACAGTATGTGTGGTTGCTCGCAATCATTGATAATATGATTTTATATGTGCATAGTATATTGCATTACCTATGAATAAGAAAAATGCATTAAAATATATGCAAATAATTTCCCTTTAACTTTTGTGCTTAAAGTCACTTTAAGTAACACTCCAGAAAAAAATCCTTATGAACACTTTAACAATTGATTTGTTTATCAGTTCCTGTGATAAAAACTTTAAAAGTTTAGTCACAAGAAGATTCTCCTTAGAAATATGTTTCTCTAGGGGCACCTGGGTAGCTCAGTAGGTTGAATGTCTGACTCTTAATTTTGGCTCAGGTCGTGATCTCACCGTTCATGGGCTGGAACCTCAGGTCAGGCTCTGCCCTGACAGTGTGGAGCCTACTTGGTATTCTCCCGTCCCTTCTCTCTCTGCCCTTCCCCTGCTTGTGTGCACATGTTCTCTCTCTCTCTCAAAATAAATAAACATTTAAAAAATAATAAAATGTATACAGAAAGAAATATATTCTCCAGATGTACATAATTGCTTCCATTTGTTTTACCTAAATGTGGATAGAAACATGTTAAGAGTATGCAACTACATAAATGTCATAAATTTGGTAATAAATCTCTTAAAAGTAAAAAAGATAAGGAAAGAGAAGAAAGCTAGCTTTCCTCTTGAGTTAGTGTAATGTAAAATGCTCATTAACATAGTGATTTTCTTAAAAAAATAAGCCCACCAATCTACTGGGCTATGCATATGCTTTCTTAGAAGCAGTTTAAAGGAAAGTTATGGAAAGTACTTACATGAGATTAAGACTTTATAAATTACTATCTTTGTGAGATGGTGGTGAAAATTTTCCTTTGAAATAAAGGAACAAAAAACACCACCAATTTAAAACAAATATTAGCTAAGTATTTATTTATGGAAAAAGACTTAATTACACATTTTTCCCCAAAGAAGCAATTTTAAAACTTGTGATCCCAGTGTCTTAAAATCTTGCCTCTTCTAAGTCTCTCTTCTGATGTGATACTAGGTACTTGCTATTTATTTTCAGTATGATTCAGGTTAGTACATTTTGACATAACTGCTATTCCAACATTTAATAAATTCATGTCTGTTTTTGCAATTTTCTACAATCATGATTAAACAAAACATAATTTTACCAACAAAAATGTGTCATGGACAGAACACAAAATAATTAAAAGGATCCAAACAGTTTCTATTGATCAAAGAAAAGAAGTTTAGCCATGGAGATAAGTATATTGCTATTAGAGATTACCATTGATGGCAAAATCTTATATCCATTTTCCAACTTTATATACCTTATATTTGACTTTTGATTATTATCCTTACCTCAACCTTACTTAAAAACAAATAATTTATATTACATCAGCTTCTTAAGACCTAGAAACATTTTTAAGAAATAGAACTTTTTAAGAAATAGAAAAATTTGAATTTTTATTAAAGTTAGGTCTGGGTTGCTTTTGTCATAGTTTTCAATAAGTCAACCTGCAATGACTCAGTACTTGAATAGGAATGTAGTGCATATGTGTGTTCACAATTTTGTGTTTCTAGAAGAAAAAGGTGCCTAACAGATGGAGCAATATTGAACTTTACCCAGAGTTACATTCATCTTATGCAAAAGTCCATGCAGCAAGCAAGCCAACTTGACAGTTTAATTCCACATTAGGATAATGCTTGGAACGGTAATCCTGTTCTCACTGCAGGATAAGGATCCCTGTATAGTAGCTTTGGCCTACAAAATTGTTAGCTATAAATTCTGAGCTGGCATTATGAGCTTCTTAACTTTTAAATCAGCCTTTTCTTAGCATCCTATTGCCAACAGTAGGTTATTTGCTCCATAAACCCATCTAACCCATTATATTTTTCTTTTTCAAATCACTTGGCAAATAAACCCAAAGCAATAAAATCTGCTCTTCATTTGGATTATCTTATTCTAGACATAGTAATCACGTGTATGTAAAAGACACAGAATGAGTTATAAATGGAACAATTTTGTTTATAAGGGTAGATATTTAAAGGGAACCAGAAGAGTTTCATTTTTTGCTGTATTTAAGGATAAAAACATCAACTGCCAGTTTTCATGAAGATAAATGTTCACAGTATTTTATGAGGAAAGTCAAAAAAGACGTGTAAATACTTCTTTGTTTACTTAGTTTTTAAAAACTTACAGTTGTTGTTCACCTGTGTACCAAGCCCATGAGTTTTTATAATAAAGAGTTTATATTCTGCCACTATGGAGTAACCAGACATGAACACAGAAAGGTGAGCTGAGATGCTTGAAAGCTGTTTTGTCCTGCCTTTGTCATTTAAACATTAGCTAGATGTCTGAAGTGAAAGCTGACAAATGCAAACTAAAGTGTTTTAAGGGCCAAACATGTTTCCTTTTACCTCTTAGTTTTCCAAATGGAGAAAAATCTGTCTTGGGCCTTAAGTCTTGGGAGGAATCTAGTCTTGAAATCTACAGATCCTGCCATCTCTTTCGGCTTGGAGTGACTGGATGTCTCTGAGTAAAGTTTTGAAGTCCTGTTATACTGTCCTGATTCCAACTGTGACTTTCTCTTTGAGGTTATTTCCATTTTTAAAAAATTTCTCAGTGTTTTCTATTTTACTGTTTTTATTGGAATCCAGTTATCCATGGCCCGTATTTCTTCTATGTCATCCTTTTCAATTAATTAGAGTGAGTAATTAATTAATTAATTAATTAGTTTGACACAAAATCATCTCATTTTATACATGGTCACATGTATAATTGTTACTTTGACTATACATTTTTAAATCAACAGACTAGTTTTTAGAACAATTTTCAGTTCATAGCAAAGTTGAGTGGAAAGTATAGAGTTCTCATATACCTCCTCTCTTCCCCACACACATTGATGATATTAATTTTTTTCTTGCTTTAATTGGATTTTTCAATGTAAGCATCATAGGATGTTGTTTTCTTATTTATATCTACAGAAGCAACAATGTTTATAATGATTATAACTATAAAGATTATCTATGTTCATTCATAGCAATCTATGGGTAATGCCAACTTCAATGGGAGAAACAGCCTAGAGATTTAAATTAAGAAAGATTCTTCGACTCTTTTTTTTTTCAATATATGAAGTTTATTGTCAAATTGGTTTCCATACAACACCCAGTGCTCATCCCAAAAGGTGCCCTCCTCAATGCCCATCGTCCACCCTCTCCTCCCTCCCACCCCCCATCAACCCTCAGTTTGTTCTCAGTTTTTAAGAGTCTCTTATGGTTTGCCTCCTTCCCTCTCTGTAACATTTTTTGCCTTCCCCTCCTCCATGGTCTTCTGTTAAGTTTCTCAATCCACATAAGAGTGAAACCATATGGTATCTGTCTTTCTCTGTATGGCTTATTTCACTTAGCATAACACTCTCCAGTTCCATCCATGCATGTTGCTACAAAGGGCCATATTTCATTCTTTCTCATTGCCACGTAGTACTCCATTGTGGATATCTATTCAACAGCTCTCATAGGCATAAGGGAGAATGGCAGCATGCATGATGTGTTTTTGTCAACCTCCACCTGTTACCTCAGTAACAAAGACCAGGTTTCCATATACATGCTCTGTGAGTCTTTTCACCCAATATTGCAAACTTGTAATATAATATTTCAGGAGATCTAAAAGGCTTATTTTTCTCTATTACTTGGATTCTCCATTATAAAGACTATACATTGTGATCTTATTTGAACAGTTATAGTTCCTGCTTTATCATGCTATATGTGAATTTAAGCGATATAAGGGTCACTGTCTCCATTCTGTATGATCATTAACAAGGGATAAACTTTGAAATAATAATATCATTAACAGTATTTAAAATTCAATTTAACATTTATAAGATTTTTACAAACATTATTTCAGTTAATCTTTATATTATCTGATAGCAATTATTTGTATTCAAGATTATTGATGAGGACCAGAGAGATGAGTTTACTTGCCACCTAATTAGTAAGTGATAGAGACAGGATTCAAATCCAGGATGTGTACCTCTAAAACTCATTCCCTTAGCAATGAAATAGTCAGAGGCAGTAGGAAGGAGATATGGGGCATCAGACAGTATTAAATTTTCCAAACTTCTAGAAGAAGACAGTCCATAACCAGATTTGTCTACCCTTTGTTATTTCAATATGTCTCCAGTATGTTTATTTTTGATAATTTTTGTTCAATACAGGGTTCATAACAACTTAGGGTCCAAGAACAAATTCTCATTGAGACCCTGATATTTTTTCCTTTTTCAGACTTTTTCTAGAGTTTGCACATTAATCAAATGTGTTATTTTTTTAAATAATTTTGAGCACAACATACTGCGTAAGAACTCATTAAATAAACCAGCCCCTCATAAAATATTTACTGAATATTTTTTAATATTTATTTATTTTGAGAAAGAGAGCACACATGCATGAGTGTGCACAGGGATGGGGCAGGGAGAGAGGAGAGAGAAAGTATCCCAAGCAGGCTCCATGCTGATCCAGAAGTCAATCTCATGAACCATGAGATCATAACCTCAGTCTAAATCAAGAGTTGGACACTTAACTGACTTAGCCACCCAGGCGCCTCACTGCAATTGTTTTACGATTTCCTTACAGGCAAGGTAAAAGAACAACCCTTTTAGTATAAAAGCATGTTAACTTTTTTTCTTATTTTGAGAGCCATAGGACATTTTCTGTAATCCTAAAATTATAATCAGGACATTTTTATTATCAACTTAGTTTGAGTTTTGGTGAGTTAGGTCTCTGAACACACAAGCAAAACAAACCAAAAGTAAAATTACATCCCTTACTAGCAAGCAAGACTTAAGTAGAATACTGAAAGTCTTCAAGAATGAGACCCTAATTTTCATTAAATAAGATATTTTCAACATTGGCTACAAATTACAATTTTCCTGGGATCTTTGTAGAAAATATACAGTTGCACAGATTTTATCACCAGAAAATTTTATTTAATTGCTCTGTGATAGAGCTTGAGCATTATTTTATTAAACTGTTGCACATTTAGCTTTTGATATAATGTACATAAGATAAAATGCACTCATTTTAATATTTAAACATTTTTTTAACATTTATTCATTTTTGAGAGACAGAGAGAGACATAGTGTGAGTAGGGGAGGGACAGGGAAAAGGAGACACAGAATCCAAAGCAGGCTCCAGGCTCTGAGCTGTCAGCACAGAGCTCCACGCGGGGCTGGAGCTCATGGACAACGAGATCATGACCTGAGCCGAAACTGGACACTCAACCAACTGAGCCATCCAGGTGCTCCAAAATGCACTCAATTTAAATGTTCAGTTCACATATTAAAAATGCTAATATTTTTGTAACCATAACACATTAAGATTTATAAAATATTTCTATTTTCCATTACCTCCAAATTTTTCTTGTGCCCCTTTGTACTAAATGCACCCACCTATCCTATCCCTGGCTCCAGAACATCACAGAGTTGTTCATATTCACTATAAAATTAGTCTTGCCTGACCTAGAATTTCAGATAAATAGAATAGTACAGTATCTGGGTTTTTTTTTTTGTGTGTAGCAAAAACACTTTTGAGATTTATTCATGTTGCATATATTCATAGTTTACTCTTTCTTACAGCACAGTATTGTGTTTATACTAAATTTGTGCACGCATATGTGTGTATACACACATATATACACACATGTACATATATACATATAAATATACATACACATAAACACATATATAAATATATATATATTGTAAATGTATATGTATGTATATGTAAATGTATATGTGTATTTATATAACATATTATATATAATATATATATATATATATATTATGCTTGTATTTTTTTAGTTCTTTTTAAAATCTTTGCTTACCCTGACTATGCTATGTTAGAGAAAATTTTTCTCATATTTCTTTCTGGAACGTATACAGCTTTCTTTTTTATGTTTAAGTGTATGACCAATTTAGTTGATGACTATTTGGAAAGAGGAAACAGTTAAGTACATTTCTTTGGCTATCTATTCCACCATGCCACCACTATTTAGTACAAATATTATTCTTTGCTTGTGGCAGCATTGTCAAAAGTCAGTTAACGTGATCTGGGGTAAGGCTTAGTTTTTAGTGGATTGAGCAGAGAACAATGCAGACTTTAGTGGAAGAGACTAGTGTATTTCTATACTCTTTGAATTCCATTTGATCTATAAGTCTATCCTTCTGTGAATACTACCTCACTTGATATTTTGAGAATAGGTCTTAAAATAGTGTAATTCTTCCAACTTTGTTCTATTTCAATTTTCTTTTAGCTTTTTTAGGACTTTGTAGTGCCATACAAATTTTAGAATCAGTCTGCCAAAACAAAATCAAAATATTCCCACAGAATTTTGGGGTGTTTTTGATTGGGATTATGCTCAGTATATGGATCCATTTGGGATGAACCAAGAACTTTACAATATCATTTATTTTAATCCATGTAATTGGCATCTCTCTCCATATTTTATGTCTTCTTAAATTACTGCCAGAATTATTTTGTTATTATTAGTGTATTGGTTTTTCATGCATTGTGTTGAATTTATCCCAAAGTATTGTGTCTTTTTTATGCTTTGTAATGCTATTTTTATTTCATTTACTGATTCTTTCCCAGTGTGTGAAAAAGCAATTGATTCTTTTTTCTAGGTTTCTTTGGATATTCCATCAATGATAAAATCTTGCTTTCTGTGAAAGAAAATATTTTTACTCTCATTTTTTTCAATAAGCATGCTTTGAACTTACTTTTCTCTTTTGTTGCACTAGATAGAATCTCCAGAAAAGTGTCACATAGAAGTGGTGAGAGGGGGCATCTTTGCCTTCCTCATCTTAGAAGGAAAACAGTCATTCATTTGTCACTAAAGTATAAAGTTAGGAGTAGGTTTTTCAAAGATGCCCATTATCAGAATGGAAAATTTCCCTATTATTCTTGGCTGACAGACAATTGTTATAAATGGATGTTGAGTTTTGTTATATGTTATTTCTCTATCTAATGATAGGATCATATGTGTTTTTTTTTCTGATTTATTCTATTAATATGATAATGTATTTTTTTTTATCTTGAAATGCTAAACCATACTTACATTCCTGGTGAGGGAGGCTCTTACTTTCATGATATGTTATTATTTTTATATATTACTTATACACATTTCTAAACTTTTCATTAAATATTTTTACGTCTTTTTTCCTGATGGTCTCCTGAAATGCAATTTTCTCAACTCTGTGAGATGATCATGCTATTATCTGGTTATGCTTCTTCTGCACTGGGACCCAGAAAATGCCACTGGGCAGAAAGCCTGGCACTGTCACAAGAAATATTTAGTCCTGCTGAGATGATCTGGAATAGTTGTTTTAAATGGAATCAGTTATGTCTTTGATGTCTTATGTCTATACTCAAACCCACTAACTGTGTCACTGGGCAACCGAAACCTAATTAAAAAGGCAGAATTTCATAAGAATGAGATCTCTATTTCCATTACATAGGATGTTTTCAACACTGCCGACATATGCTGCAAAACATCACAGTTGCCCAGGTTTCATCCCCGGGAGTTTTGACTTAATTGTTATATCTTTACTTAACTGAATACTTAACTCTTTTTGCTTCAATTTTTCTTTTTAATCCCTTCAAGTGATTTTAGTGGAAAGCCACATGTTGGGAACTACTTGTCTCAGTCCAATGGGTTATGATTACTTCTTATACAACACTGCCGAGAGTTATCTTGTCCACATGAAGGAGATTAAATCATTTGTACAAGTTCATATATCAGTGGAGCTTCTGGGTGACTCAGTCAGTAAAGCATCCAACTGGATTTTGGTTCAGGTCATGACCTCATGGTTCGTGAGAATGAGCCCTGCATTGGGCTCTGTGCTAACAGCATGGAGCCTGCTTGAGATTCTTTCTTGCCCTCTCTCTGTCCCTCCCCTCCATTCTCTCTCTCTCTCTCTCTCTCTCTCTCTCTCTCTCTCTCTCACTCTCTCTCAAATAAATAAGTAAACAGTAAAAACAAAAACAAAAACAAAAAGTTCATATTGTCAAGGGAAGTAAAGAGAGAATCCTTATAATCTTCTGATCATCAATGTGATTCTTTTTTATTTTTTTAATTTTTTAACATTATTTACTTCTGAGAGAGAGATACAGAACACAAGCAGGGGAGGGGCAGAGAGAGAGGGAGACATAGAAGCTGAAGCAGGCTCCAGGCCCTGAGCTGTCAGCACAGAGCCCAACACGGGGCTCAAACTCACGAACGGTGAGATCATGACCCAAGCCAAAGTCGGACACTCAACCGACTGAGCCACCCAGGTGCCCTCCAGTGTGATTCTTTCATGACATGGTCAGTTAAGTGCAGCCACATGGTGGAAGCTCAGGAAACAAACAAAGTTTATTATACTTAGAGATTCTAGAGATAGGAGGCTCTGTACAACATGTATAGCCACATACGAAAACCCCCAGGGTGGTTAGGAGATGGAAAACAGATACAAGGGAGGAGGTTTAGGCCATTGTTTTTATTGAGATTTCCATAGGAAAGGCAAGGCAAGAAGGATAGTATTAATAGGTTAGGACTGGCTAGTTGGAATACATTTTGTGAATTTGGGGCTATGGGAGTGGTCCCCAACTGCCTGGCACCTGGCCTGAGGAACATTAAGGCAGAGGATTATTGCCTCCTTTGGGAACACAAGCTAAAAGAAAGGCCTATGGATTGCTTAGTTTGCATATTATTCATACGCAGCAGGCTGGGCCTTCTGCCATCTCTAAGAATTGCCTACCTCAAGGAAGGGAATTATCTTCTAACCCAGAAAGGGTTTTTTTACAATGTGAAACTACTACAATATACAGAAAATTTAAAATAATTACAATATAACCAATGTTCCTGTTTGGGATTTTTTTTTCTTTTTTTACTCTGAACTGATGCCTTTTTGGGCCAATATTATGGTGTTTTATTCCTTTAGTTTAATAATTTTTTTTTTATTTTTGAACATTTCATTCATATTAACTGGATATTCTTCAAAAGTGAAAAGTAAGTAATTGATAACTCCAACACCTGAGCATGTCCCTACTACATTGCACAGTATGATTCCTCTCAAATTTTCCTGAGAGATACTTAAATCCCATTATATATAACTTCAAAGAAATATTTAATATTGTTGAAATAACATTTTCGGCCCAAGAGGGAGCCTCTCCTGCCTGATGTTCCACGTCATGTAACTGAAACCTAGTTAACTTTTGTGTATCTGTAAACGCTCTGCTTGACCAGAAATACATCAGTCAGCCAATCCCCAAATGCCAAGCCAACTCTGGGACTTCTCCCCCCAAACAATAGATATTTTCTCTTTTCTCTTCCTTGTTCCTTATTCTTTATCCTATAAAAACTTCTTGCCTTCCATCCTATTTTGCAGTTCTCTGAAAGGAAACTGTTCACTTCATGAAATGTTACATGAAGTTTTTCTCTATCACATAAACTGTCTTCTTTCATCATTTTTTAATAGCTTTTAGCAATGAGGAAAGAGATCTGAAGCTGATTGCTAACAGCCTACTGGACAACCAGACACACAGGCAAAGCACCAGCTAACTCTTTAAACTCACTGTTCCTCTTGTGATTACTGAGGGCTGTGGGTGAGTCACTCTCTAATTTAAGCTCTGCTCTTTTGCTTTTAGCTCCCTGATTGAAGTAAATTTTATTTTATTTTTAAAATTTTTTAAGTTTATTTTTGAGAGAGAGAGAAAATGAGCAGGGGAGGGGCAGAAAGAGAGAGAAAGAGAGAGAGAGAAAGAATCCCAAGCAGGCTCCACACTGTCAGTACAGAGCCCGACTTGGGGCTTGAACTCACTAACTGCGAGATAATTACCTGAGCCAAAACCAAGAGGCAGATACTTAACCGACTACGTCATCCAGGTGCACTTGAAATAAGTTTTATTAAAAAAGCAACGTTTATACATAGCATGGGGTCTGGGAAATGTTCTGGGATTTGTTAGGGTTTCCAAAAATGTTCCAGGGTCATTATATTAGGAGTCTGCATCAGGTGGCAGTGCTGTTAGACTTACAAAGCCTTGAGGTAAGTCCACAGCGTAAGCTTCTGGGAGACTTTTGAAAATAAATTAAGACAAGAAATACAGGCTGTTTTGACCATCAGAATAAAAACCTAAGAACGTGAAGGTCAGACTATTAAAAGCCATTAGGGTGTCTGCCACTAAAGGAATAAAGGAACCTTCTCCTGGAAGACATAATAGATGTACTGCTAATGGGAACCTTGGAAGCCAAAGCCACAAAATTGGTGAGCATGGGTTGAGCACTTAAAAGCTATTAGCATGCTCTCCATCTAACTCTAAGACTTTTGTGATAAGATAAGATGGTTATGAAATGGGTTAGATTGACAGTAGATCACCCATCAACCTCAAAAAAAATTATATTCAACAAGGTACACTGTAAAACACCACAAAATCCTCAACCCAGTAGCACAGGCTTCTTAGGTATTAATTTTGCTCTGAAAGACCTACGGCTTAGCTAAAGAAATGAAATCTTTCAGTTTCAAAGAATTGAACCCACTACCTTCCAGCATGTCTGCTTATTTTATGTCTTAGAACTGTGGTCCTGGGAACTCTAGATATCCAAAAATGGCGAAATCTTACTAAGACAACCTAGAATTAATATGGTCATCAGGGGGAATATTCCAGTTAGATAAGAGAATTCATTTAAGAGCAAGGATTCCCAAATCAAACAAACTGAATGGGATACCTATTTTAATTGGCATGCAGAATCCTCCAAAGGGCTTCAAAATTCTAAAATAGCTTCATTGAAAGACTCGTTGCAAAAGGCTGATGAAAAATTAAACACAGGGGAGGTATACCTAAAACAAAAGAACTAAGACTGATATGACTTCTACTACTTATCTCTATCCTCCTTTATCTGAGTATTCAGTCTACTTATCCTGTCTGAATTGTCTTTCCACTCTGAAAAGACTATGAGACCATTTAAACAAAAGTCAAAGTCTTCTATACCAACATCTCTATATCTACCCTTGAAGGAGGGCCACTGTATAGGCCCCCTCCCAGGGTTGTTGGGACTCTGAGGGATTTTCTGGTAAACTTCTATCAGTTATTATCTTAAACAATCAAGGGGAAAATAATATTAAAATGAGAGGAATATCTTGCCAAATTCTACTAGATACCAGGCTACACTCTCTACTTTAAACCTACTTGCTCCAGAGCCTATAGGTGAGATGTTGGGAAGATTGGTAGAAGCCAGCAAAGGGTGATAACTCATACCAGAGTCAAATCTTCCTGATCTCTGTATTGTCCAGTCAAGAGAGGAAGGTAAATTTTCACATTGCCCCTTATTGGTTATCAATCCTTTTCTCTCCTGTGAACACCTCTTGCCTTCTTGTTTGTCTTATTGCATGTTCTCAGAACTTGACTTAGTTTTCTGCCTGTCTGGGACATGCAGGTTGTAGGTTCTTACATATAGAGGCAACTCAACCATCAGGTTGGGGGCCCATTTATAGACAGAAATATGGGTTGCACCTGATTTTTGGCTAGCTATGACTGGACAGAAATGTGGCGTGCACTACATTTACAGGTAGGATCCTACTAACTACCGCCAGATTTCAGAGAATTGTCTTAATTTAGGGAAAAATAGTATAAAATACACAGAAAGAGAAAGATTTGGACCTTACTTCCCTGGGGGGGGGGGGAAACAACACATATTTTGGAACAATGCTGGTAGCATCTGACCACAGCAAACCCCTTGAGCCTAAGGTTCCTGTTAAGAATGTAACAGACATGGGACCCCTGGGTGGCTCAGTTGGTTAAGCATCCGACTTTGGCTCAGGTCATGATCTCGTGGTTCACAGGTTCGAGTTCTACGTCAGGCTCTGGGCTGACAGCTCAGAGACTGGAGGCTGCTTCGTGGATTCTGTCTCCCTTTCTCTCTGCTCCTCTTCTGATCATATTCTTTCTCTCTCTCTCTCTCTCTCTCTCTCAAAAATAAATAAAACATTAAAAAAATTTAACAGACACCTCCTACTCTGCCTCAGGTTCTCTTCAGGAATTTGACAAAAGACCTGACTAAAAATAAGTAGACCATAGAACATATGACCCACAAGGAACAATATGGCCAAAGACCCACCCCTCATACAATAGAAATGAGTCAGTCAAAAAAAAAAGTTTCATTTATTTATTTTGAGAGAGAGTGCACAAGCAGGGAGGGGCAGAGAGAGAGGGAGAGACTCCCAGGTGGGCTTCTCTCTGAAACATGGAGCCCTACATGGGGCTTGATCTCATGAACAATGAGATCATGACCTGAGCTGAAATCAAGAGTCAGATGCTTACCTTACTGAGCCACCCAGGTGGCCCTATTCTTACTTTCTGATCTTATACTCTAATAAACATTTGCATGCTGCTCACTTTCTTTTGTGTACACCTCTTCAATCTTTGAAGCAGGACACAGTGAACCCCCGGGTATTGAGGTAAAGACTCCTGAAACATTTAATCTTGGGAAAGTAATATCTTTTACACTTTCTTTGGGGAATGCCTCTTGGATCCATGTAATTGTTCAATACTGCCAGGAATATTTACTGTGTGTCCTCTCTGAAAACTGACAAGATATTTGAAAGGATTTTTTTTTATGGCTATAAATTGACTCTATGTTGACCACATTAGAAGTTGATATTCAAAGTCTGACAGGAACTTTTTCTTAAAGCCTTCTCTCCCAAGCTAAATGATACTATGTACCCGGAGGGAAAGAAAAACATTCCAAAGCACAGTTCTAAATCTATTATATTGGAATCTTTTGATGTCTATCTTAGCTGAAGATTTTATCCCTAACATAAAGAAGCAAATTGCAGATAATGTAGTTGTATGGATGGGTTAGCTCCTTGATATCTTTCAGGTTGCAACCTAATTCTTTAAGGGAATAATGATACCAAGTGTCCTACAAATTGAGGATAATCTGTACAATTTATCTTATAAATTGTGAAAAACTCACCTATCCTTTACCAATCCCCAAACCTCCTGTATTCATATCAAAAGGCTTGTAGGTATTGTAAAAATCTGGATTTAGGAAACAAAATTCCTTCTTGGAAGAACTTTGCACTTTTCCTCTGTGCCTTTGAGATGTATATGTTCTTGGCTTCTCTAGGAATTCAGGGCCATCTCTTTGAAGTGCAAACTTCAGGAAGGTAATTCTTGTCAGAAGAAAAAAAATAATGAAAAGGCTATTTGGAAACTAGATGACTGAAAAATCTTAAGAGTCTTTTCCATAAATAGAAATAAAAAGTTTAATCAAGTAATCTTAATGTATTCTCTTTGACAAAAACACAATTTGGATACAACTGTTTTTTTTTTTTTATAAACTAGTGAGCTTTGCATTATCATCCTAATGACTAACGTTTTTAATGTTTATTTATTTTTGAGAGACAGAGAAAGACAGAACACGATCAGGGGAGGGGCAGAGAGAGAGGGAGACACAGAATCTGAAGCAGGCTCCAGGCTCTGAGCTGCCAGTACAGAGCCTGATGCAGGGCTTGAACCCACTAACTGTGAGATCATGACCTGAGCCTAAGTTGGACACTCAACCAATTGAGCCTCCAAGACCCCCCAGTGACTAAAATTTTAAAACAGGAGCCATCAGATCTCTGTTTTTTGTTTAATTAAAACAGGCATTCGTTAGAGACATCAGCTTTGAATATAATACTTTTTATTCTACGTAGGTTTACTAAAAGTCAAATAAGCAAGAAAGATAATTTAAGATGTTGGTTAGCTGTTTAATATCTCATGAAAATTTCATGCATTACCTAAAGATAATAATTAATAAGTAAATTAAATAGATGTAAGTAAAAGTTTATAGATGGACTTGTCAACAATAATTCATGGTATTCATAGTATGTTTGCTTAAGAATAGTTTCCAAAATCTTTTTGGCAACTTGTAACCTTATGCTGAAATAAATTCAATGATGAATATTCATTGAATATCTAGATCATTTCCAAATAAAATACTGAAATATTAATTACAGAACATGGCTTTATCCTCTTTTTTTACAGAGGAAATAAAGATATTGGGTCTATAAGTAAACAAGTTTTCTGCCACATTGAAAAATTTACTGTGAGGAAAAATGTATTTCTAGAAATTATGAAACATATTTATAAATTTGCCGATGCTAGAGTAACACTCCAAAAATTGTTAACTTCTTAGTTTACACTAGTAATTAAAGAGTCTAAGGGTTAAGAATTCTAAGTAACATATGTAATTAAAATTATTTCCTTGGAAATAATAAGGGAAAGATCCCTATGCAAGGAAAGCAGGATGTGTTTTTGGTAAGAAAAGATACGAAGTATGGAGTTGTGTTTTGTTAAGGGAAAATGAATAATTTTGCCCTACATAAAAATAACTGATTATTCCAGAAAAAGAAAGAGAGAAAAAAAATGAGACAAGACCTAAATGGATATAAAAAACAGTTATAGACGTTGTGAAAAAGAATCTTGAGAAAGAAATTTTTGTATGCTCATGCTGGCTTGGAATGTTGTAATAGAATTATTTATTTTTTTTAATGTGTTTTAATATCAAAAGTATACTGGTTCAAAATTAGTATTTGTTTCTTTATTTTTTTTTTCTGTCAAAAAGCCAAAGTTTGGGGCACCTGGGTGGCTCAGTCAGTTGAGCGTCCGACTTCAGCTCGGGTCATGATCTCACAGTCTGTGAGTTCGAGCCCCGCGTCAGGCTCTGTACTGACAGCTCAGAGCCCGGGGCCTGTTTCAGATTCTGTGTCTCCTTCTCTCTCTGACCCTCCCCTGTTCATGCTCTGTCTCTCTCTGTCTCAAAAATAAATAAACGTTAAAAAAAATTTTTTAAAAATAAAAAGCCAAAGTTTTCTTAAAGTATTGGTCTTCTCTTAATAAAAAATTATAAACAAAGGTTTTTTTTTTACTGTTTAGTAATCTGCTTGGAAAGCAGAAATTATGTGTTTTACCAAAATTTACTGTGCTTCATGTTGTCTTTATCAGGTCTTTGATTACTTAAGAAAACTACATCTTCTCACTTTTAAAAGAGCTAAGATTTTTTATAACTGTGCAACTTCCTGTATTTGCTCTTGAAGTCCTTAATTGGTTAAGTTTATATTCTTTTTAAATTTTTATTTATTTATTTTTGACAGAGACAGAGTGCAAACATGAGCTGGAGAGGGGCAAAGAGAGAGGCAGACACAGAATCTGAAGCAGGCTCCAGGCTCCAAGCTGTCAGCACAGAGAGCACTACGTGGAACTCAAACTCACAAACTGTGAGAGCATGACCTGGGCCGAAGTCAGACGCTTAACCGACTGAGCCACCCAGACGCCCCATTAAGTGTGTATTTTTTAACAAACTACTCAAAAATCAAATTCTAGATGAAGTTTTTTTGACTTTAACTAACTTGGAATTTTTCCAAGGAGTCCTTAGAACATCACAAAAGATTTGTTCCCTCTCCTTATAAACAGAGAAATATTAAACTTATTTGGCTTATTGATAAAATTAGGCTTATTTGGTATGTTAAATTACATAGAAAGCATTGTCAAATAAGAAGTATGTTTAAACTTCTTAGATTATATTTGTATCAATTTGTGTTATTAATATCAGTGTTCTAGAAATTGTATAAAATTCTTAAAAATCCAATATTTTCTAATACAATGTTATCAGTCATAATCCCAGTTATCGCCTTAAAATGTTATATATCACAGAAATAACCAAATTTTGGAGCTCCTGGGTGGCTCAGTCGGTTAAGCATCCGACTTCGGCTCAGGTCATGATCTCGCCATCCGCAAGTTGGAGCCCCGTGTTGGGCTCTGTGCTGACAGCTCAGAGCCTGTAGCCTGTTTCAGTTTCTGTGTCTCCCTCTCTCTCTGACCCTCCCCCCGTTCAAGCTCTGTCTCTCTCTGTCTCAAAAATAATTAAACGGTAAAAAGAAAAAAAAAGAACCAAATTTTCTTGTCATTTCCATTATAATGAACTCTCATCAGATCTTTAACCATGGGCTTTTGCACATTTCATAACTTAAGAAGGTTCCACC
Organism: Prionailurus bengalensis; assembly: GCF_016509475.1. Taxonomy (NCBI): domain Eukaryota; kingdom Metazoa; phylum Chordata; class Mammalia; order Carnivora; family Felidae; genus Prionailurus; species Prionailurus bengalensis. The sequence goes on from NC_057344.1 coordinate 89,420,312, forward strand.
TGATATCTGGTCTTTTGTAAATGCCAGAGGCCTCAAAATTAAATTCACCAGGAAAGGAAATAATTGAAATCAGAGTAGATTGCTTCCTCCTTAGACATGACATCAAGAATCTTTCCATTCCTCCTTTTCTCTCTGACCACCCTTTTCTTAATACTTACACTATGAAGGTCTTTGTGATCTTTTGTCCACATTTTTCCTTGCCCTTGCCTAAAGAGATGATGCCATTTTTCTTATATATCAGGCCATTGCAAAAGAGTGTAATCTAATCTCCAACCAACTGTTGGATATACTATGATGCTGGTGATCCTATGGTTCTTTCTTTGGATCACAAACTTCTCCCTGATTTCCAGTGCCTCAGTTTGTTTGGAACAAGCTCTCTGGATAAATATTTCTGGGGAAATGGAGACCCAGTTACACAAAATACATAAACAGGCCAAGTGGCTTAATAAAGTATTCCCATCTTTGGGAAATTTCTTGACTTATTTGATTCTAGCTGGTTTGGGTCATGAGGACCATGGCTCAGGAGTGCTCTCCAAACCACAAGCATTATTTTGTTTCTAATAATTATTATTGTCTTCCTAATATGCTGTGTTCTCTGAAAAGTTATAAATGCAGGTGGGCAGCCATTGGCCAGTGACAGATGGTCACTGCAATGAAAAGAGAACAGAAAAATATAACCAGCTCTAACAATACAAGCCTGAAATTGCCTCTTGTGAAAACTGCACTAAGACCTAAAGAAGCAATGGTCATTGTCATGCTAAGACTGAGATTTTTGACCAAATCACCTAAATGGTCAAGATGATAATCAAAAAGGGGAACTGTTGAAATAAATTTCTAGGCTCAAGTTGGAGATCCTCTTGCCCAGGGTGCCACATCAACAAGGTGAAATTTAGATAATTTCATGTTCCTCTAAATGTTCCACTTGACAGAAGCTCCATATACCCTTAACCAATCCCCAAATGCCAAGCCAACTCTTGTCCTTTTCATCTCAAACAAGGTTGACTGTGCAGCCCTTGCTAATTAGATATGTTGTTTTTCACTTTATTTGTTCTTTTTTCTTTCTCCTAAGAAAGCTTCTTTAGCCCCATTTTGCAGTTCTTCAAAAAGACCTTGTCCACCGCATGAAATGTTAAATAAAGTTTGTATCACCTAAATTGTCTAATTAATATATACATATTTAAGAATATTAACTACTGGGTAGCTGGGTGGCTCAGTCTGTTGAGTGTCCAACTCTTGATCTCAGCTCAGGTAATGATCTCCTGGTTCGTGAGACTTGCTGACAACATGGAGCCTGCTTGGGATTCTCTCTCTCTCTCTCTCTCTCTCTCTCTCCCTCTTCCTTTCTGCCCCTCATCCACTCACTAATTTTAGGTGTCTCTCTCTCTCAAAATAAATAAATACACATTTAAAAAACAATATTAACCATTTTAAAACTAAATTAATCACTATCTTAACTTTAATGAAATGGCATCTTGGCAAAATCTATCAGTCAGAGACCTTTCTTATAAGCAACAAAAATGATTCTCAATGATTTAAGAGGAAAAATCCATTTTTGTTGAAAGAATATTGACTGGCTTGCAAAATTAATGCATGGGATAGACAGGTTAGGCTCAGGAAATAGACATGTACCAAAGGAGACTCAGACTCCAGTATTGCAACTGCACTTATGTGATAGGAAGTGGCTGAAGAAGGAAAATGTCTCTGCTGTTGGACACTGGAGACTAGTGTGGTCATCCCGGTCCTGCCATAACTGGGCAGTATTCCTCCAATGTCTCTTCATCTATATATTGTTTTATTCTGCCATGGTCACCACAGGCCTGATTAATTTTCCATTGTTCCTGCAGCAGACACCTATGATTGTTTGTTTCAGACAGGTCCAGCTCGATCATAGGCAAATGCCTAAGCCTCTAAGTAGACAGGGAAATTGAGACCCGTGCTGTACAGCGTCTTTGCTACAATGGTCAATCCTTCTAAAACCGGATAGGGGATCAGGTATTGGTTTGGAGTGAAAAATGTAAACCTCACTTTCATCCATCTTGGCTGACTTCTGTGAAGGGAAGAATTCCGGGTAAATGTGTCGGTTTGTCATCCTTACTACTACGGTTCCTCATTCAACAACATGGCACACGGGAACCATGGCCTCTTATATAAGAAATGCATTTTAATGTGCCTTTTTTCTAGCCCCTGTCAAAAGTTCAGTTCAAAGAAATGATGTAAAGGAAATCTAATTTATTCAGAATTGTATTCCTCCTCCATGTAATCTAAATTTTACCTTTGAAATCAGTTTATTCTTTGATAGTATACATATTCTAACTGCATTAGTTTTGTCTTCATAGAACCATGATGATAGTGTTGTGTTTTATTTTCTGCCCTTCACTGTTGTTTCATAAAAAATTATGGAAATTATGATATATTTAATTTCGTATTAGTTGCAAAAGTAGCATTTAGGAATTTTTCATCATATCAGTCTTAAGATTTATTTAAATTTTTGTGGAGATGGAGAGGGGTTAAATAGTTCAGTGCAAGAAAACTAATTTCATCTAAGGAATCTGTATCATGCCTCATCTTAAATAATGTATGTGATAAATCTCAGATTCAAATATAAAGAAGGAACATATTACTGTTTGTGTTTCTAATCACTTGTTTCTAACCACTTGTTATTATTTTAATCAAATTCCAAAGATACATAAGTTCACTAAAAAAAATTGTTATAAATTGTGATGTGTGTATGTGTTCCTCATGAACCACTAAAATTCTCTAAAGATATGTTCATTAAAAGTGATGCCTAAAATATTCACATGAAACAATAATAAAATATCAACTAATAAACAGTGGAATTCATTTACTATACAGAAAATAATTAGGGTTTGCAATGATTAATTAAAACTTAAAATTGCGTCTTTAACATTATAATTGCAGAAGTTTGTAAATAAAAATATTAAAAATATTAAAGCAACTAAATTGGTGAAAAGTAAAAACTGTGCTAGAAATCCCTCCCAAGACAAATATTATTAACTTTCATCAATATATATATCCTTAGCTTTTTATGTTTATCTTGGAAATTTAGTTTAATTTTATATGATTTATTTTCCTATTTTATTATGCATATTAAGATTATTAGCTGTCTTGATATACAATAATTCTTGATTTCTTATTCTAATTCTTTCCATAAATTTAAACTCTGATTAATAAATAATATAAAAGCCTATGAGAATAGATACTTTCAAGAATTGTTTGAATTTTCCAGTAAAGTAACCATTCTCTTTAGAGTCTTGATCATAATTTTTATTACTTTACATTGTTGAATTTTCTTTGGTGGTGATACTTTGTCTCTTACTATGTATAAGCAACAAACTGTTAAATATTTTAATAAAGGCCATGGTATACAATGTTGACAGGGTTATTTAAAATATATGTTAATCATGAGAGAACAGATAGAACTGATAAAAATTAGAAAAGCATGGGAAAATAAATATTAACAATTGTCAGTTAAAAAAATTCAAATAGTATATTCATCATTCCACTATAACCGAAATATCTAAAAGAACAACCATGCAGTTATGGTAGATTTTATAAATCTCCATGGTTCAAAATACAAAAATAGTCACAATTTTGGAGCTGAGAGCATATCTGTGAAATTGTCGTTTCTATTTCTAATAAACTTGGACTTACAAGACTAAAGCAGAGTAAACTTGAAGAGCAGGCAAGACTCTACTACTGAGGTTAATTTTGTATTTGTAACAGCTGCTGCAAAACCTCAGAACCTGTCTTATCCTCGCTGGAGTTTGTGAGCAGTCTAGACTTTTTTGCCTGAGAGAGCCATTGGACTCTCTTCGTTTGGATTCATCAAAACAGCACTTACTGCAAGAAATGCCTTAAAAGGATGCATGAATGAAAGACTGACCTTCACCTTTCCAACACTGCTACTTTATCACTTATCCTAAGTAAGAGAGACCCTTTCTTATGATAAAGAAGAGTTCAAAGGCAATTTTGATAAACCAGTTTCTCCGAATGAGTTTGAGCTTTTTTGGTGAAACCCACTTAAAACTAACTCCCTCTCAAATTGAGAAGCCTACAAAGAATTAAGAAAACTATGACTGCCCATCACTCAGTTCTGGGTAGGAATTAAAGAGAAATAGGGAAGCTTAGAGAAATCTTCTCCCAAACTTAGGTACTCTTGTGAGTTAAAATCATCTTGTAACATTTGAAAGCACTTTATCTAACTTCATGGTTGTATTCAATTTGTGATTTTAATCTAATGAATTTTCCCTTTATCAAAAATGTACTCAATATAAGTTCTTGATTGAGATCTTCATAAATTAGATCAGGTACTAAACCTTGCATTAAATAACACCTACATTTTAGTTATTTTTTTCTGAGTGGACTATATGATATGTAATTTGTATAAATTACCTAGCACAAATCCTAATTTAAAGATTCCATAGGCTAAATACTATTTTCCTTTGTTTTTTCATTTCCTATAAGTAAAATAAACTTATTATAAGTTATCATAAATATTAAAGCAAACATTATACATTGTTAATTAATTTACTCCCTTTACAGCTTGATGGAGCAAAGATCCTTTATTAGTTTAAAAAATATATTTATTTCTTTTTGAGAGAGAGAGAGAGAGAGAGGCAGAGCATGAACAGGGGAGGGGCAGAGAAAGAGGGAGACACAGAATCTGAAGCAGGCTCCAGCCTCTGAGCTGTCAGCACAGATCCTGACACAGGGCTTGAATCCACAAACCATGAGACCACTACCCAAGCCGAAGTCAAATGCCCAACGAACTGAGCCACCTGTCCCCAATGATCCTTTATTAGGTACTGTTGCTATTTCTTCTCAGAACCTAAAAAAGAGTGAGTGAGAGGAAGAAGGAAAGAAGGACAGGAAGGAAGAAGCCATATTGACACAATAATATGATTTTTTTTTAAATACACTATAAATTTTTTTGAAGTATATTTTTGAGAGCGAGAGAGACAGAGAAAGTGAGAGAGATAGAGACTATGCACATATGGGTGGGTCAGGGGCAGAGAGAAAGGGAGAGAGAGAGAATCCCATGCAGACTCCACACTGCCAGTGTAGAGCCCAATGTGGGGCATGATCTCCCAAGCCATGAGATCATGACCCAAACTGAAATCCAGAATCAGGTGCTTAACTGACTGAGCCACCCAGGCACCTCGATTTAATGTTGTTTAAGTAAACAATGAATTTCTCTGGATGAATTATAGGCTTTCTACTGTAGATTTCCAAATAAGTTAAAAATTAAGAAAGGACTATTATATTATCAATACATGAAAGAAAATATAATGAGGGAATAAAAAGACATTGTGGAATCCTTTCAAAAAGATGTTCATATTGTTCCAGGATTAGCTGTCAAGTAAGACCAGCTATCAGTTTCTGTTCTCAAGATTGCCAAGGAAGATGGTGTTTACTCCCAACTGTGGTTGACATTGCTGTGATATGAGTCCCAAGGGATGATACTGATGAATTGGCTGATTAAATTGTTATTCTTTTCATTATTTAATAACGTCTGTGTTGGGTGCTCTGATAAGATATGGGCCACCAAATGTGAGGCGTCCCAACTGGGTAGGGGCTGGTGGTGCAGGCAGTGAAAGAATTCACCCAAGGTAGAACAGAGATAGAAATTTATTGAATACATAACAAGGGAGTGGTGGGAAGGATAGCAAAGGAGAGGCTGTTTGTGACGAGGTTGTGTGAGTGGCCACAGTTATAGGGCTGAGTGAAGGAAAGTATGGAATTTTTCTTTTTTTTGGTAATCTTAGCCACTGTGCCTGGTTGTAATTGGTCAGTTAGGGCCTATGGTTATTTAGAGGTGGGTCATTTAATGAGCCAGTTTGCTATCAGCTCAGTGGTCACTGTGGGCCTTTTTGCTTTGATCACGTATCTATTGTTCAAGTTCATTGCCTAAAAGTGGCCTCTACATTCTGCACATCCGTTCTCATGTTCCACGTAGCTTAGAAAACATTCATGGTACCAGTTGCCCTGACAGATGTCTGAAAGCATTGCAGCCTTTTAGGATCAAACATCTTAGATTTAACTGTTCAGTGTTAATTTCTCTGATTATAAAGAGTTCACATTGTTTTCTGATGAGCTGGATGGCAACATGATATAACAAAGCCAATAGAAAATAGAAGAACCCAGAAAGAAGCTGAAGATTTGGGAGGCTCAGAAGTTGAGCATCCATGGCCACCATAATTTTTTTCATTGTATTAGAGATGGGCAGATTATCTGATATAAGGGGTCTTTAGATTCATTCTTCTTTCCAACAAATTTCTAGGGTAGTTCTTGAGGTCTGAGTTTGTGGGTAAGCTGCTGAAACATTATAGTCTAAACAGGAAAATAGCTGAAATTTTTACAATGTTGAAGTGTTCCTCAGAGTGAAATATAAGTAGTTAACCAACGAATCTTTAGGACCATCAGTTGAGGATTATCACTTCATCCACATTAATTCAAAAAGTATAATGAAATGCAGAATCAGTACAGAAACCAAATGTGTTTTCTAATGATAAATGTAAGTTACTGTTCAATTTTTCTTCATATTTTCTTGTAAGACATTAAAATCTATACTTATTTAATCTGTTGGGCAATTAAAAATTTCCTGTAATTTAGTAAGAAGGACAATTAATAAGAAGGTATCCAAACTTGAATGTAAGACTGGTGACCTCAAAGCAACAATTTTAAAACTAAGGACTTGGCAGAGTCCTAGTATTTTCTGGCTAATTATCTGGTAGATTTTAAAATGCAGGTTCGGTAGTAAATTACCATAATTGCACTACAGTTAATATTCCACAGTCTTTCAAATTTTAATAAGTTCATTATTTTTTTTAAATTTCCACAATTATTTATACAGCCAACAGTATATCAATGTGTATTTAGTGCCGCTAGTCGGAACACAGATTAAATAAAGTCAGATATCTTGCTCGCAGGAAAATAAATTTTTTTCTTGAACAACACTGACTGCCAGGGAGACAGGGTAAGGAAATGAATGAACCTATGAAAATCTATCGCAGTGTTGGGAGAAGCCAGAGAGTGCATTGAGTATTGTAGGTACTGTGTCAGTATTATGATCTTTGTTTAGGACACGTTATAATTAGAATCAAAACGGTTTTAATTTGCTCTGTAACTCTGCAAATTAGTTACTATAAGCATACCTCATTTTATTGTGCTTTGCTTTATTGTGCTACACAGATAACTGCACTTTAATAAATTGAAGGTTTGTGGTAACTCTGAGCTGAACACCTCTCTTGGCACCATTTTTCTAACCACCTTTGGTCACTTCATGTCTCTGTGTCATGTTAACAAAAAACATTCTGGAATGTGAGGATTTGGTCAGAGGCAAGGAGAAGCTTCATTGCCATTCAGTTTGCAAACCTGGGAGAGATGACTGGCTATAAACTGAAAGCATGCTCTTAAAGGGAAGAATTAGGCTTGGGGTTAAACAGGCAAAAAACACAAGTTTTGTGCCCTGGGTGGAGACTGGTCAGATTCAAGTCCCAAACCGGGAGTTTCAGGTGCAGAGTGGCAAGCAGCATTCAGTCCACTATTTCTGGTAGCAGTTGTAGGAGGTGGTGGCCCTTAGAGAATGTGACAGGTTAGATTGCAGGGGTGTTTTTGCAAGTTCTGCTGAATTTTGTGCAAGCTTGTCTCTTTAGGCTGTGCTGACTGGTTTTGTTCTTCACGGTCATTAGGCGTGATTAAAATTTTACTTTTTCTCCTTCAACGCAAAGGAACCCATCTTTTCTGTCAGTTATTACTCTCTAGTTATACGGGTCTTTTTTCTTGATTACATTTTGGTAATTCTCACAATATTTCAAACTTTGTCATTATTGTTATATTTGTTACAGTGATCTGTGATCAGTGATTATGACTTGCTGAAAGCTCAGATAATGTTTAGCAGTTTTTAACAATAAAGTATTTTTAAATGTTTATATATTTTTGAAAAGTTGGGGAGAGACAGAGAGAGAGGGAGGCAGAGGATCTGAAGCAGGCTCTGTGTACTGACAGCAGAGAGCTCATTGTGGGCCTCGAACTCATGAACTGTGAGATCATGACTTGAGCTGAAGTCATGTTAGATACTTAACTGATTGAGCCAGCCAGGCACCCCACAATAAAGTTTTTTTTTTAATTTTCTTTAATGTTTATTTATTTTTGAGAGAGAGAGAGACAGAGCACGCACAGAGGAGGACCAGGGAGATGGGGAGACACAGAATCAGAAGCAGGCTCCAGGCTTTGAGTTGTCAGCACAGAGCCCCACGTGGAGCTTGAACTCACAAACTGCGAGGTCATGACCTAACCCTAAGTAGGACACTTAACCCACTGAGCCACCCAGGCACCCCTTCACAATAAAGTATTTTAAATTAAAGTATGTACAATGTTTTTTAGACAAAATACTATTGCACATTTAATAGACTTAATAGTGTAAACATAAGTTTATATGCATTGGGAAACCAAAAAATTCATTTGACTCACTTTATTGTGGTAGCCTGGAACTCTATTTAAGATATCTACCAGGAATGCCTGTAGTTTGAAGCCTAATGAATAAAGTAAAAAAAAAGTGCAATTCTACTCTCTATAATTTTCTACATAGGAATTATAATTCAGAAAATGACCCCTTAGCCTATCATGCTAGTGAAATTAGTAAGCAGAAAATGAATAATTTTGACAATATTAAAATAGAAGATTTGAGATTATATAGGACAAACACAAAATCATGGTGCATGAAATTAAAGCAAGTGAGATAATTTTTTAAGTGTTTTACTTGTTTTACTGTTTTTCAGAATTCTTACAGCTAAATAGATATATATTATACTAAAGCCAGGTATCTTCACATTTTTACTTTTGTGTTATTGGTCTTTGTAATCATTTGTTTTAAGAGATTAAGATCAAATCCAAAATGAGATTGAGAGAGGGACAGCAAGAAACAGGAAGGCAGGGCAGGAGGTAGAGAGATTTGGAGGAAGGGAAGGAGTAAGAAAGATAAATTAATTGTTATATATGAAGTCTTCAAAATATATATTTGCTCCCCTTACAATAAAGACTATTTATAGAGTGAAGCTGACCAATTATAAGTTAAGCCTAAAGAGTCTTATCTCTTACAGAAAAATATAAAAGTTCATTTAAGAAACTGTATTACATATGAAAATATGGTGTCACAAATCAGTGTTAATATCTCTGGTTTTAAAGCGTCCTCATGGATGAATTTAATTTTTAGTAAATGGTGTTACAACAACTAAGTAATCATTTGAAAAAAAAGGGGTGGTGGTGGTTAGAGCCATACCTGTCTGCACATAAGAGAATAACTCCAAATGGATAAATGACACAGAAAGCAAAGGCATGCTCCAAAATTAATGGGAACATGTCTAAGTATACAGGACACAGCTAGAAATGGCCCCCAGGGTCCAAATTATGACAAATAAGTATTATAAGGAATAATGAGAATAGCCAATTATAACACACAATTTTATAATATATCATCATGAGTCCCTAGAGATACTTAAAAAAAAAAGTGGGAGATGAGGCACATAGGTTTCTCAGTCAGTTTGAGCATCCAGCTCTTGATTTTGGCTCAGGTCGTGATCCCAAGGTGGTGGGATCATGCCCCACATCAGGCTCTGAGCTGGTCCTGAGAGTGGAGCCTGCTCAAGAGTCTCTTTCCATCTCTCTCTGCCCTTCTCCCTTGCTTGCACACTTTCTCTTAAAAAAAGAAAATTAGGGCAGGAGGAAAGGTCTTTTTTTTTTTAAACAGAAAAATATCAACTAATACATGTAGCAGGGAAATAGACTTGGAAAATCAGCATTTGTGACTGTCATAATAATTTCTTATTAAAGAAAAGATTACCGATGAGTTTTAAAAATCATTTGCACATATTTTAAACATTGCCTCACATATTATTTATGTATTATCAAAGGAAATTTGTTTTTTCCTTTCCAGTGGAAATATCTAGCAGGTAACATCAGATGGAATGATCAAAGTTGGCATCACTGATAAGGACAAAATGACATTATGTGCCTCATTAATGTTATGCACTAGAAAATCACCCATCTAATATTTTTGGCACACACACACACACACACACACACACAATTGTCTATCTCAAATCTGATGTATGAGGAAAGAATTAGAAAAATCCATAATGTATGATTTTCTTTTTAAAAAAAATTTTTTTTAACGTTTATTTATTTTTGGGACAGAGAGAGACAGAGCATGAACGGGGGAGGGGCAGAGAGAGAGGGAGACACAGAATCGGAAACAGGCTCCAGGCTCTGAGCCATCAGCCCAGAGCCTGACGCGGGGCTCAAACTCACGGACCGCGAGATCGTGACCTGAGCCAAAGTCGGGCGCTTAACCGACTGCGCCACCCAGGCGCCCCCATAATGTATGATTTTCTATGTAATATTTGGCTAGGACTTAAAGAAATATCTTATGTTTTATAACCTACCTGCTTAGAAGAAATTCCAGAATTACTGTGACCTCTCATCATGGCTGGTCACAATAAATAGTTGTTTTCTCCTCATGAGAAAACAAAGATGCTTTGAAGCTGAAACTATCTGGATACAGCTACCCAACTTCTCATCTTGCCGTTCAGGTTCGTAGACTTTGCAACAATGTCTTGCATTACCTTGAGTGACAAGTTCAGTAGCCCCCCTGTCCTTTTCTCTTCACTTCCAGTGATTTCATTTCTATCATACTCAGCATTTTATTTATTTATTTATTTATTTATTTATTTATTTATTTTAAGTTTATTTATTTTGAGAGGAGGGAAGGGGCAGAGAGAGAGGAAAAGAGACTATTCCAAGCAGGCTCCGTGCTGACAAGAGGCTGGATCTCACAAACCATGAGATCATGCCCTAAGCCAAAATCAAGAGTTAGACAATGAACTGACTGAGCCACCCAGGCACCCAGCACCTGAATCTTTTAAGAGTTCTGTGGACTTCAGCATTAACCAGGAGTGCTTAAACCAAAAACATAAACTTCATTGTCCAGCCTTGAATGAAAATCAACTTATTATCCCTGCTAACTCCCTGTTTTCTTTAAAACAAGCACATCTGGTCTTTAATATCACTGGGATCTTTACTCCCTTGGACAATTCTTTTTTCCCCCATCTATGAGCCTCAAACTCCTCTCGTTTTCATGTCTTCTTAGCATAGATTCCCAAACTTTCACTTCAACTTCTTTTTTCCCAAACCCTCAAGTCTTCCTCTTCCTGAAACTTACACATATATGTTCAGTTGTGGATTAGTCTATCCCATGAAGTTGACATTATTGAGGGCATTTTAAACCTCATATAAATGAAGAGATAATATTGCAAGATTTTTAGAATGTCTGTAATCAAGGAGAAATCACAGATGATAAAGATATATAGTAGACTTTTCTCTAATTAAAAAAGTGTTTAATGTAAACAACAGTAAAATATTTTCTTATCAAAAATGTATACGTAATAAGAAATAGAAATATGTATACGTAAAAATGTATACGTAAAAAATGTATACGTAATAAGAAATAGATATATATTTAATAAAAATGTATGCTTAATAGACAGTGGCTCCTTATTGAGAACAAAGAACCATGCAGACTTTGCATAAGTGGAAATTTAAAATGGTTCTATATTTGAGAAAATTTTGCAATATCAGGATCCATTTAAATTTTTATATATTTGACTCAGAAATTCTATTTCTGAGAACATATACCAAGGAAAAAAATCCTTAATTACCATAAAAATGCACCAAATGTATACAATAGTTTAGTTTATTACCTGCATTTTAACACTGAGATATTCTTATATAAATTAATTTTCTGGTATAGTATGGAATATTATAAAGCTATTATAACTATTTTTATAGTTTTATGACACAAGAAAAATGCTTATGCATATTTAAATGAAAATTGGTTTTCTCTATAACTCTATCAGTTTAAAACAAATTTAAAATTTTCAAAGTAAAAGCAACAAAATATTAATAATACTCTGAGAGGCAAGACAATGGGAGATCTGTATTTGATTCTTTGCAGTTTTTAAATCTCCTAATTAATTATAATTAATTTATAATATTTTGTGGTTATCGTGGGCTTGATTATTTAAAATAAACCTCATAAGAAATATTCCTAAGAATGCTCAGATACTCTCTTTTCAAGTGAATAAAAAATCAGCATTTTGTGCACCTCCAGTTTTACCTTCAGTGTTATTTGTCTAGGAATTTCCAACTCTTTTACAGTGTATGTGGACACGGGTGTGTATTTGGTGGGGAGGGGGCTGTTCTTCACTGTTCCTATTTCCTAAACATCGATTCATAGATTCAAATGCATCTCTTTGAGAGCTGGAAAGCACTAGCCACACAGTTGATTCCTTTGGTTCTGGCCACAGAGCCACCAGATTTTTGAACAGGAGTTTATGGTGATGGAGAGGAGGATGATTCCTCTACTCTGGTGTTACTTTCTGTCAAAGGTTCATGGAAACATAAATTTAATTTTTAAGCTCTGACTTACCCACCCCACCTGACATACAAATAGAAGCATAAAATTTTATATAAAATAGGATAGAATGTCTGTAAAAACCCAGCAGACTTTCACCTCTCCTTCCTTATTTCCTTTCTGCCTACATATGCAAACAGTTCCCTTCCATTAGAAAAGTAAGCACTCCTCCCTTAAATAAGCCCCCTTCCTCCATTTGTCTCTTTACTTTCACACCCAAATTTACTGTCGCCTTTGCAACTCTGACTTCAGTTGTGTCATTGTGCTAAAACTCTTCCCATTGAACCAATGGTTGTTTAATTGCCACAATAGCTGGTGTTTTCCGGTGATCCCCGTCTTCTTTACCATGTGAACTTTTCCATCATTTTCTCCTTTTTTGTCAGAACACTCCTCCTTACTGGCTCCACTGGTCCACCATTCTGATCCTACCACCTTCTTTGTGGACCCTTCTCCTTTGACCCTTAATTAGAAACTCATGCTCTTCTGGAATCTATATTGATTTCTTTTCTCACTTTTATTAACATCTTGGGTGATAACATTTGCATCAATAATTAACAATCGCTAAGCTTACCTATGAGAATCCCAGGTACTTTGACATCCTGAATCTATTATTAGCCAGCTGCCAAGCAATAAAGGATATTAACTGGCATGTGAATCATAGGTCTTTTGTCATTGCTTATACACAATATTTTTCTAATTTGCTTAGACTTTCATATAACTTCTAACTCCCAGATCTTTGTCCTACCCTGTTGGTTTCTAGTATTTTTGGTTATCATTTTTGTCTCCTAAGCTATATCATCTGACTTCTCCATACATATCTCTAACTTAGATTGTTTCTCTGGTTTTCATTTCTTAGAGTCCCTTGCATGACATGCCTGCCTTGTAATTGCCTCAGAACTACTGATATACTAGCTCTTGTGAAATCTAGTCAAGTTCAAATGGGAGAAATATTTCAGGGAATTCTTACATTTGCAGGGACCAAGAGTTTACCCTTGACTGAAACAACTTGACAGACATTTTCCAGTCCCTGAGGCTTAAGAATATGGCACTACAGAGAAAAACAACATGGATACAATATTGTATTTTTCTTACCTGTGGATAATCTGCTCTCCAAACTCACACATCTTACCTCTCACAGCTGTGAAAGCCCATTTTGCCCCAACAATGCCTTTCTTCATGATTTCCAGAGAAACACAGGGCAGCCTATTAAAAAGCCATTTGGAGCCCATATGAAGCTGTGTATTTTTGCAATTCAAGATGGGGTTCTACAGAAGAAATCAGAAGGGTCTCATTTCTTGTATCCCACTGGCCAGGAGGAGGAAAGATGGATTAACTAGCTCATGCAAATTGGCTGTCCTCTCAGTGATGATTACAGATGTTTTCTTATCACTCTTTCAAAAAAGTTTCACAAGGTGACTTACAATGACACAGGAAAATTTGCAATCCATTTTCTCTCATCAGGGAAAGATATAGGTGGCTAGTATGCTACACCATAACACACCCTCATTTCTTCTTTTGTGGAATGATCCGCAGTCAGAAAATGATTTGAAAGACTCTCAGCTAAGTGCTCACAATAAGCCAAGTTGTGCTCCACAACCAACCAGAAGGAAGAGCAAAATACACTTTTTTTTAATATTTGCATGGGGATGAAGATTAGAATCCATCTGTGACTCCTCACTGTCGTTATACAAATTGAATCCATCACTGGAAGTGGAGCCAGGGAGTGGAGTGAAAGGTAGATAAATAAATGGTGGGGCACAGCCACTTTTCTTGCTACTGACAGCACAAATAAGACATGTACCACAGTTTTCTTATAGTGAAACCAACCCCATTATTGTGGAAGCCAGGTTTATGTGATAGAAAGCTTATTACTAAAGAAAGCTTATTACCATGTTCTACTTTCCTCAAAAGCCCAAAGAAGGAGCCTCAGTAGCTATAGAGGGCAAGTGAAATTTAAGTTTCATGCCTCCAAGTTCCACTAAGCATAAGTAGTACTGATCTTCAAACCTCCTGTCTTAGTTCGTTCAGGGTGCTATAACAAAATACCATAAACAAAATATCTCGTAAACAACAGATACCTATTTCTTAAAGTTCAGGGAGCTAAGAAGTTCAAGATCATGGTGAGGGAAGATTCGGCATCTGGTGAGAATCCACTTCTTGGTTCACAGACAGCTAACTATCAGTTCAATATGACCTCATTTGGTGGAACGGGCTAGAGAGCTCTATGGAATCTCTTATAAGGGCACTGATCGTATTCATGAGGTCTCCACCTTCATATCTAAGAATATCCCAAAGGTTCCACCTCCTTATACATCACATTGGTCATTAGGATTTCAACATATGAATATTGAGAGGCTCCAAACATTCAGTCTGTAGTCAGATTTCTAACAGTGAATCTTGGAGAACTGAACAATGATACTATTCTTGCATATGGGGCTACAATTTCAATTGAGGCTCATATCAAAATATGAATTCCAAGAATTCTGACCAAGAATGATGACTTCCCCTGTCTAATATCATGTATTACATATTGGGAGAATTCTGTTTGACTACATTTCTTCTTAGCTTGTGGGGAAAGAGAAAAAAAATGTTAATATTCATCTATTGGCAGATGTTCAATAATGACTTCACTTTTTGTATTGGGGTACACAATGTAATGGGTGATATTTATAATTTCCTAAATTGCACAAACCAGTGGTCTCAGCATGCTTAAATCTTCCATAGCAGCCACACCTCTAAACTAACACGTATTTCTGAGTTCTGTGGCCACATTTGTCTGGCTATTCTAATCATAAATCAGCAAGCACTACAGACTATGTATTTGTACATACTTGATTTAGTGGAAGCTAAACTAGTTCTCATTCAAGGAAGTCTTTTGTGTTATTTCTATGATTTCAACACTATAGTTGGAACAATTCAAACCACAATGGTTATGAGCCTCAGGTATTTTCAGATGAGGCTGATCCTGTTTATTCTGTTCTTTAAAATCCAAAAATGTTATTACCAGGGAGTCATAAATACCTTATAATTTCAGGGCACAGGAGAAATCACCCTATGCTAGGTCCTCTGAGCAATTCTACAGAAGTTGGAATTAGCCAGAGTAGTCAGTTCTACATAAATGGCCAGCTACTAAATGTAATAGTGCCTGTTCCTCTGTTCTCTTTACATCAGATTTACTCCTCAAGTTCACTTCCTTGATATAGCAGTAAAATTATATGGCTGCACCAATATATCTGCATCTTTGATATAGCTATAAAATATTTTTTAATCTAACTCTACTACCACTATTACTCCAACTCTCATTATTACCTCTCCTTTGGCCCTTAAAAAATCAGTAAGGAATTTAAAAATAATAATTTTCACTAAAATTATATAAAATTGAGATCTTCAAAAATAGGAAACAAAATAAATAGCATTGCATCCAATGCTAGAACATTTTACAAATAATAATGGTGTTGACATGAGAAAATGCAAAAAAAAAAGTATGACTTAAGAATGGTCCAGTAATTACATATCCTTCTCTAAATTAACATGAGAGAGAGCATATAATGTCACAGGGTTTATTTCCATTCTATCAATCATTCCTCCATGTTTATATGTATATTTATATCTAAACTAAACAACATTTCAGTATAAATTGTTTGCCAAAATACCATTTAAAAAAAATCTCCTGAATAATGATTTCGAACTAAATTATCTATAGTTACTTTCTATAATTATAGTGCGCACAAGAACACACCCTGAAAACATGAAGAACTTTGGCACTGAGGGACACCTGGGTGGCTCAGTCAGCTAAGCATCCAACTCTTGATTTCAGCTCAGGTTATGATCTCATGGTTTGTGAGTTCAAGCCCAGCATCAGGCTCTATGCTGACCCTAGGGAGCCTGCCTCTCTTTCTCCCTTTCTCTCTGCCCCTCCCCCACTCTCTCTCTCAATACATAAATAAACTTAAAAAAAAAAAAAAGAACTTTGGCACTGAGACTATTTGTATTGGAACCCAATTGGCTGGTTTTTTTTTTTTTTGCTTTGTTTTGCCTTTATTATTACTATTTTATTATTTTTATTTTTTGCTTTTGTTTTTTGGTGGTGGATGCAGGAGAAGGGTTACTTAATGTTTTCCTATTTAAGGATTTTTCATGATGAGAACCCAAGACAGTAAATGGCTGCTAAATCATTGCAAGCATATATGATGCTCATAATCCTCAAACATAAAGTGATTAGAGGGGAAGCATCAATGCTGCTTTGACTTAGTCTACGGAAGTGATGCCATCGGCTTAACAATGTCACAGAACTTTCCCAGAATTTCAGTGACACCATGCATTACAAGATTATTCTGTAATAAAAACAAAACACATTTTCCAGCTCCCGTTATTTTTTTAAATACTGCCACACTTAAAAAGTAGTACAGCATAATAATTATAACATGGGTTCTGGGGTTAGACAGTCTACATGCAAACTCATCTGTACTCTCTTAATGTTTGTACCTTATCTAATAGCCTTCTTTTCGTCAAATGAGAGTAATAATAATAATTACTTCCTTAGGGCTAATATGATAACAAAATGAGATGATCAAGTTTAAGTGATTTGAAAAGGGTCTATTTTAAGCTTTTTTAAAATAATTATTATTCTCATAACAGTTCTATTTAGTTAATATCTGTTGAATGTCTGTTATGTGGCCTGTAATGCTAGGTGTTATAGGGAGTTAGCACTAGGTGAGCACAGTAAGTTTAACCATAAAAAATGGCAAATGTGGTTCTAAGAAATAAAATTCTTTTAGCATGTGGATATTTTTTCTTAAAAAATGTTTCACAAATGTGAATTTCTATTGCTATAAATGACATTAATGTCTGCCAATCCATTTCCAAAGACTAAATTTAGTTTAAAAAAAAAGGCATTGTAGGAGTACTTAAAAAAACTCAAAAAAACTCATGTAAGTTGTACTATCATAGTTACTATTTAATGTTGGCAAACGTGGCCTGCTTTTATCATAATATAATGCATTAAAATCCCTCATTTGACTAAACATAGGCAAATGGCAAAGCAGCTGGCTATGCAATATTCTAGAAAAGCTTAAAAGATCTGGAGAAGAAATGAGTTGCTAAATGTTGTGACTGAGTCAAGATTTTCTTGTCAAACATAATTAGCTACATATTGGAGGAGGTCAGTGGTCAGACTTGGTTGTCAGTTCCTAACATTGCAAATAGCCTTAGGGAAGCAAGAATCCCATATTTTAAACGCAGACTGAAGGAAAACTATGAAGATGGGAATAGGGCTTTCACAGCTGCAAGGCTTGAAAAAATAAAAACAAACAAACAAAAAACCCAAACGTGTTATTTCACCTGTCTTGGCAATAGTTTTCTGTAGGATTATTGTCAATCTTAGCATACATGGATGGTATGGAAACCAAATGTGTTTGCAAGATACGTCCAACATGGTCACTGATGATTGAAAGCATTATCATGTTCACATTGGCATTTACCACCTATAAAGTGAAAAATAACCCTTGTAATACAATCATTCCTGCAGCAACCTTAAAACGCTAGAGATGTTAAATGGCTTGTGAAATTTAAAATATTATTCTCTTATGTTCAGCACTTGACACGTACTATGTTAATTCTCTTTGACAGTATTCTTCCTTCTGATGAATATTTTATTTGCCATAGAAGTACCATGTATATATTTTTAAATTTACTCCTCATTTCAGAACCTACATGTGATGATTTTATTCATATAGCAAAACTAAAAACAGATAATTTGATGTTTTGTGGCCACCAGGTGGAAGACCTATTGAGTATAGAATATATGCAGGAAGATCAAACCATGTCTGGCTTCTATTTAGGGTGCTCTGTTAGGTTTCTACTGAATTGGTATGTCTTGCCTCTGATTAGCTTTATAATTTCTTTAGCATTTTGAACATGAAAACAACCTTGGATTCTTCATGTTGAAAATGGCATGGCACTCCAGAGTGCTAACATTCAATAATCCTATCCTTATAAATACAACAAAAACAACAACAACACATTTTCATTTGTAGATATCTCAGAGCTTTAATATGCACCTATTTCCATGCTCTCCCTCTTGCAAATTTTTTGATAAGTGTATGTTTCATCCTTCAAGCACACGTTATTTTTTCGTTTTTTTTTTTTAATTTTATTTTTGAATTTACATCCAAGTTAGTAACCATGAAGTGCAACAATGATTTCAGGAGTAGATTCCTTAATGCCCCTTACCCATTTAGCCCTCTCCCCCTCCCACAACCCCTCCAGTAACCCAATGTTTGTTTTCCATATTTAAGAGTATCTTACGTTTTGTCCTCCTTCCTGTTTTTATATTATTTTTTCTTCCCTTCCCTCGTGTTCATCTGTTCTGTGTCTTAAAGTTCTCATATGAGTGAAGTCACATGATATTTGTCTTTCTCTGACTGACTAACTTCGCTTAGCATAATACCCTCTAGTTCCATCCACGTAGTTGCAAATGGCAAGATTTCATTCCTTTTGATTGCCAAGTAATATTCCATTGTGTGTATATGTATGTGTGTGTGTGTGTATGTGTGTGTGTGTGTGTATACATACATATATATATGTATGTATATATATATGTATATATATATACACACATATATACACATACACACACACACACACACATATTTATCCATTCATCCATTAATGGACATTTGGGCTCTTTGCATACTTTAGCTATTGTCAGTAGTGCTGCTATAAACATTGGGGTGCATGTGTCCCTTCAAAACAGCATACCCCTATCTCTTGGATAAATACCTAGTAGTGCAATTGCTGGGTTGTAGGGTAGTTCTATTTTTAATTTTTTGAGGAACCTCCATACTGTTTTCCAGTATGGATGCACCAGTTTGCATTCTTACCACCAGTGCAAAACAGATCCTCTTTCTCCGTATCCTCACCAACATTTGTTGTTGCCTGAGTTGTTAATGTTAGCCATTCCGACAGGTGTGAGGTGGTATCTCATTGTGGTTTTGATTTGTGTTTCCCTGATGATGAGTGATGTTGACCATTTTTTCATGTGTCGGCTGGCCATCTGGATGTCTTCTTTGGAGAAGTGTCTATTCATAACTTTTGCCCATTTCTTCACTGGATTATTTGCTTTTTGGGTGTTAAGTTTAATAAGTTCTTTATAGATTTTGGATACTAACCCTTTATCTGATATGTCATTTGCAAATATCTTCTCCCATTCTGTCAGTTGTCTTTTAGTTTTGCTGATTGTTTCCTTCGCTGTGCAGAAGCTTTTTATTTTGATGAGGTACCAATAGTTCATTTTTGCTTTTGTTTCCCTTGCCTCTGGAGATGGGTTGAGTAAGAAGTTGCTGTGGCCAAGGTCAAAGAGGTATTTGCCTGCTTTCTCCTCGAGGATTTTGAAGGCTTCCTATCTTACATTTGGGCCTTTCAACCATTTTGAATTTATTTTTGTGAATGGTGTAAGAAAGTGGTTCAGGTTCATTTTTCTGCATGTCACTGTCCAGTTTTCCCAGCACCACTTGCTGAAGAGACTGTATTCTATTGGATAATCTTCCCTGCTTTGTCAAAGATTAGTTGACCATACACTTGTGGGTCCATTTCTGGCTTCTCTATTTTGTTCCATTGATCTGAGTGTCTGTTCTTGTGCCAGTACCATACTGTGTTGATGATTACAGCTTTGTAGTACAGCTTGAAGTCTGGGAATGTGATGCCTCCTGCTTTGGTTTTCTTTTTCAAGATTGCTTTGGCTATTCAGAGTCTTTTCTGGTTCCATACAAATTTTAGGATTGTTTGTTCTAGCTCTGTGAAGAACGCTGGCATTATTTTTATAGGGATTGCATTGAATGTATAGATTGATTTGGGTAGTATTGACATTTTAACAATATTTGTTCTTCCTATCCAGGAGCATGGAATCTTTTTCCATTTTTTTGTGTCTTCTTCAATTTCTTTCATAAAATTTCTATAGTTTTCAGTGTATAGATTTTTCACCTCTTCAGTTAGATTTATTCCTAGGTATTTTATGGTTTTTGGTGCTATTGTAAATGGCATCAATTCCTTGATTTTTCTTTTTGTTGTTTCATTGTTGGTGTATAGGAATGCAACTGATTTCTGTGCCTGCATTGATTTTATATCTTGCAACTTTGTTGAATTCATGAATCAGTTTTAGCAGTTTTTTGGTAGAATCTTTTGGGTTTTCCATATACAGTATCATGTCATCTGTGAAGAGTGAAAGTTTGACCTCCACCTGGCTGATTTGGAAGCCTTTTATTTCTTTGTGTTGTCTTATTGCTGAGGCTAACACTTCCAGTACTAAGTTGAATAGCAGTGGTGAGTGGACATGCCTGTCTTGTTCCTGACCTTAGGGGGAAAGCTCTCAGTTTTTCCCCATTGAAGATGATATTAGCGTTGGGTTGTTCATATATGGATTTTATGATCACTGCTTTAGGATGAAATGGTCTGAATATATCTATTAAGTCCATCTGGTCCAGAGTGTCATTCAAAGCTATTGTTTGCTTGTTGATTTTCTGTTTAGATAATCTGTCCATTGTTGTAAGTGGGGTGTTGAAGTCCTCTACTATTATGGTATTTTTATCAATGAGTTTCTTTATGTTTGTGATTGATTTATATATTTGGGTGCTACCACATTTGGCACCTAAATGTTTAAAATTGTTAGTCTTCTTGGTGGATAGACCCCTTACTTATGATATGATGCCCTTCTTCATCTCTTGTTATAGTCTTTATTTTAAAATCTGATATAAGCATGGCTATTCTGGCTTTCTTTTGTTGGCCATTAGCATGATGGATGGTTCTCCATCCCCTTACTTTCAACCTGAAGGTGGCTTTATGTCTAAAGTGGGTCTCTTGTAAACAGCATATAGATACATTTTATTTTCTTATCCATTCTGTTACCCTATGTCTTTTGAATGGAGCATTTAGTCCACTGATGTTTAGAGTGAGTACTGAAAGATACGAATTTATTGCCACTATGTTACTTGTAGAGTTGGAGTTTCTGGTGGTGTTCTCTGGTCCTTTCTAGTCTTTGCTGCTTTTGGTGTTTATTTTTGATTTTTTATCTTTTTCATCTTTTATCCCCATAGAGAGCCCCCCTTAAAATGTCTTTCAAGGCTGTTTTAGTGGTCACGAACTCCTTTAAATTTTGTTTGTCTGAGAAACTTTTAATCTCTCCTTATATTTTGAATGACAGCCTTGCTCAATAAATAATTCTTGGCTGCATATTTTTCTGATTCAGCACATTGAATATATCCCACCACTCCTTTCTGGCCTGCCAAGTTTCTGTGGATAGGTCTGCTGCAAACCTGATCTATCTTCCCTTGTAGGTTAGGGACTTTTTTCCCTGCTGCTTTCATGATTCTCTCCTTGCCTGAGTATTTTGTGAATTTGACTTTGATATGCCTTGTTGATAGTCGGTTTTTGTTGAATCTAATGGGGGTGTCCTGTGCTTTCTGGGTTTTGATGTCTGTGTTTTTCCCCAGGTTAGGAAAGTTTTCCTCTATGATTTGCTCAGATAACCCTTCTACCCCTATTTCTCTCTCTTCCTCTTCTGGGACTCCTATGATTCTGATGTTGTTCCTTTTTAATGAGCCACTGATTTCTCTAAATCTTATATCATGCTCTTTTGCCTTAATCTCTGTCTTTTTTTCTGCTTCATTATTCTCTATAAGTTTGTCCTCTATATAGCTGATTCTCTGTTCTGCCTCTTCCATCCTTGCCACTATTGCATCCATCCGTGATTACAACTCAGTTATAGCATTTTTAATTTAATTATGGCTATTTTTTACTTCTTTTATCTCTGCAGAAAGGGATTCTAATCTATTTTCAACTCCAGTTAGTATTATTATTGTGATTCTAAATTCTGGTTCATACATCTTCCTTGTATCTCTGTTGGTTAAGTCCCTGACTGTCATTTCTTCCACTATTTATTGGGGGGGGGGTGAATTCTTTCATTTCTTCATTTTGAAGGGAGAAAAAGAATTAATGAGATAAAAAAATTAAAATTAAAAAAAATTAATTAAAATTAAACACACACACACACACAATCAAATAAATGATGCTAGATCCTAGACGTGTTTTGGTCTGGGTGTTGAAAGGGGCTTGATAGAGAAAAAAGGGGAAAGGAAAACAAAAACAAAACAAAACAAAACAAAAAAGAAAATGGCTTGCAAATTTGAAAAAAAAATGAATACATTGAAATAGAATAAAATGAAATAATGGAAGTAAAATAGGATTTGAAAAAATTACACAAAAGTAAAACATATCATAGAAAATATTAAATAAAAATATGTTAATAAAAATTGAAAATATTTTTTTCTTTCTGTATTCAAGAAAAAGAAAATAAAGAAAAGGGGGAAAAAAGGAAATTGAATAGATGGACCAGTGAATAGACTGAAATACGAATGAAATAACTTCATTTTCCCCTAGAAGTCAAACTATGAAGCACTTTATAGACCGTAACCTAAGCAGGCAGAGAGATTTGTGTTCCTGAAGTGCAAGGTTGGCCCAGTTGGGCTCTGCTTAGTGTAATAGCTCCGTTGTCCACTAGATGGCACTGCTTAGTTTACTGGGGTGGATTATTTTGGTGCTTGTAGGTGTGTATGAGCATGCGCAGAAGGGATGAAAATGGCCTCGACCAGCCACCCAGTCTCTAGTATGAAAACTCTTCTCCCCGATCAACAGTCGCGCACCAGTCCTTTGTCTTCGGCTTCTGTCTACTCCCCGCTTTTATAAAGTGTGACCGAGAGGTAGCACCTCTCTCCTGAGTTTTGTCTCAGATGCGGCTGTTTTTCCCGACTCCCTACTTCTGAGGGACTGTGGCTTTGACCCGTTCTGCGCCTCTGCAGGAGGGTCTCACGGAGCAATGGCTGAGTGCCGGCTGCACCCAGGAACGTTCGTGGGACTGTGCTGCTGCCGATGCCCAGAGACTGCAGCTGACTGCCAGCCCACCCCAGAAAAAGCACAGGATCGTGTAGCAGCAGCATTTCAGGGATTATGAAAATCACAACACACATCTGGCACCAGGCTTCACCTTTAACGTCCTTGTTCCAGCACCAGCAAATGTGGTTGTTCTCCTGGGTCCACTGGGAACTTTGCCACTGGGGGAGTCACACAGCTTCTACCAGGTGTCCTCCCCACAGGGGACCCGCCTCTCCAGTGTGGCCTAAAGAACCCTGGACTTCACTCTGCTCCTGGGGATTCGCCCTTCCCACCAGAGCACCATCAGGTATTCAGCTTTGGAGTTTCAGACTCTGCACTCCCCCTGTTTATAGTCTTAATGGAATTTAAACCCTCTCCTTTCTCTTTTCTCCTTTCTCCCTTTTTAATTCAGTCCCTGTGGCTGTTTCCACTTTTCCACTTTCTCTCCAGCGGCTTTTGGGGAAGTGCTTTTCCCGTATTCTCCCCCTGTCTCTGTCCTCTCTCTGCATGGAAAGGTGGTTCTCTGCCCTCCATGGCTTCTCTGTCCCTCAGTTCACCTCTCCGTGCCATGTACCTGCTGAGTTCTGTGGTTCAGGTTATGCTGATTGTTGTGTTAATCCTCAGATCAGTTTTCTAGGTGTGCAGGATGGTTTATTGTTTGTTTGGCTGTATTTCATGGACTTGAGACACACAAAGAAAATTCTATGCTGTTCCTCCACCATCTTCCAAGCACACTTTAAATTGTTTTAGGTATAGATTCAAAGTCCAACTTATTCACTATTTTTTATGTTTATTCATTTATTTTGAGAGAGAGAGAGAGAGAGAACTAGCAGGGGAGGGAGAGAGAGAGAGAGGGGAGAGAGAGAGAGAGAGAGAGAGAGAGAGAGAGAGAGAAAGAATCCCAAGCAGACTCTCCACTGTCAGCTCAGAGCCTTGACACAGAGCTTGAGCCCATGAACCATGAGATCCTGACCTGAGTGGAAATCAAGAGTTGGACGCTTAACCAACTGAGACATCTAGGCGCCCTTCACTATTTTTTTTTAAATACTGTTGTGGGTTAAATTGTGTCTCCTCAACCTCAACAGATATGCAGGACTCCTAACCCTCGGTGAATGTGATTTGATTTGGAGACAAGATCATTACAGAAATAGTTGAATTAAAATGAGGTTATCAGGGTTGGCCCTTATGCCGTATGACCAGAGTCCTTATAAAATAGAGAAATTTGGAGATAGACACACAGAGGAAGAAAGCTGTATGAGTAATAAAGGCAGAAATGGGATGATGTTTCTACAAGCCAAAGACTGCCAGCAAACCATCAGAAACAAGGGGAGGGGCACGAGAGAAATTCTTTTCACCGCCTTCAGAAAGCTCTAAACCTGCCAGCATATTGATTTTGGAAACTGTGAGACAATAAATTTCTGTTTGTTTAAGCCACTCCATGGTACTTTGGTTAAGGCAGCTCTAGCAAACTAATGTAAGTAAAATGCTGAAAAGGAGAAAATACAGATGTGCTAATTTTGTTGTTGATTTTCCTTTCACATAAACTACTGTGTTCACACCAAGAATTGTTTCTTACCTCTAATTGATTCACATAAAATTAATCAAAGTTTTGGGTCACTTTTGTTTTTACTTGACATTTCCTTTAAAACGACTTTGGGATGTGGAGGCAGGGGGAACCCCTCTCTGGCCCCTGTTAACACGTTCACTAACTGGAGCTTCTGATGATTAACGCCACTCATCAGGCCCACTCCTTCCTGCTCATGTATCATAAAGGTCTCCGGCAGCTCCCAGCAGTGTCATACTAATTCAGTACCCTGGCAAAATTAGCAGCGGGAAACAAACCTTTGTAATTTTCTTCCTTTATAAATAGCATTGTTCATTCAGTAAAGGATAGCAGTTCCTGCTGTAATTGTTTCTGCACTGAAAAGTTACTTTCTTTCCATCAGTCTTAAAAATCAATCAAAATGAATGCACATACAATTAACCAGCCTTCTGAGAAAGGGAACATTCCTTTTACTTTGGAACTCTTCTGATTTCATCTCGGAGTGGGCCTATTGTGCAAGCATTTTTTTAGGAAGCACAAAGTACATTTAATGTGCCTTGAAGTTGCCGTTGGAGAGAACGGAACAACAGATGGAGCGTGAATAAGCCTATGCCACTATCTTTTTTAATCTCAAAAAATCATTTTTTTGTCTCAACAAAACTGTTAATTCTTTATACCATTTAAATGCAGAATTTGGGGCTTTGTGGCTTCCAAAGGTGAATACAAAAATTGTAAGCCAAAGGTAGTGTTATGTATAGAAGGCAAGTATATAGACATTGTTAATTTCTTAGTATGAAAGGGATTTCATGTCAAGCATCCTCAGAAATAATATAATGCATCTTGTTCAAATTGACTAGAATCTAATACTAGACCATCGTAATTTAAGAGTTTAGCAATTTTTATGATGTTGCAATTGTTGTGGAAAAAAAGAAGAAAATCATCAAAAGGTGATATTTCTCCTTAGTTCCAAGTAAACAAAATTGAAGTAAGTCTCTGTATGGATAATATTAAGTAATTAAAAATATTATTTAATATAAGCAATAACATAAAAACTTTTAGAATAAAAGATAGAAACACAAAAGCTTGAAACAGGGAGAAAATAATGAGTAAACATACATCATTTTATTGAATACTATATATAGAATTAAGAAACATTACATTTTTGGGCACCTGGGTGGCTCAGTTGGTTAAGCATCCAACTCTTGGTTCCAGTTCAGGTCATGATCTCACGGTTTGTGGGTTTGAGCCCCAAGTTGGGCTCTGTGCTATCAGCACAGATTGGGATTCCCTCTTTCTTCCTCTCTCTCCACCCCTTACCTGCTCTCTCTCTCTCTCTCAAAATACATAAAAGTAAACTTAAGAAAAAAACATTATGGTTTACAATATCTTTGTGTTAGTGGAAGACCATCACGAGCATAAACTAAACTCTTTCCTGGTTTGCAAACATTTCTGGCATCAGCAGGTTAACTGACATGATTAGGCAGAGCCACAAGCAAAAGAGATTAGAAACCCCTTGGAAAGAAATAGTCACAATCCTGGGGAAAAACTCTCATCAGAGCTTGTCTTGCACATCTTCCTCGAATCACAGAATTGTAGATTTCAATTCTCTGGGTTTGATACACGCCAGCTGTTGATTAAAATTCACATTTTTTCTCCTCCTTGAATATGTCATGCCCATTCTCCTGTGAGTTCATGATAGACTTTCAGATTGAGACAAATTTATAAATAAAAACTGAAAAATGTTTTTATTCAATTTCGGTAACATATGTAGAGAAAATTTAGTATTGATTTGAAACTCATATAACATAATATAACTGCAGAATACAAGAAAAGTATTTTTTTTCTTGTTTGTTTATTGACATCGAATACAAGAGTGTATTCAAGACCAATCAACGGTTCATTCTGATGGTTGGCACAAACACTCTTATGCCCAAGGCAAGGGGTCATTCTCACCGTAGCATTTTCTGGTAATAATGGTGTCCCCAACAACGACAAGGGAGCATAACCTAGAAGCAAGTGTCACTGAACAACTGAGTTTACATTTTGTAGAAATCAGAGACAAATACCGATGATATTTTTCAAGCATATTCAGGGACCAGTAGCTTTTAGTAAATGGCGTGGCTAAGAAAAAGTATTTGCATTGTGAAATAAGTATTTTCCTGTACAATTTATTTTAAAATTGCTGCATTTAGGGATGCCTGAGTGTTTCAGTCAGTTGAGTGTCTGACTTCAGTTCAGGTCATGATCTCACACTTCGTGAGTTTGAGCCCCGCGTCAGTCTCTGTGCTGACAGCTCAGAGTCTGTAGCCTGCTCTGGATTCTGTGTCTCCCTCTGTCTCTGTCCCTCCCCCGCTCATGCTCTGTCTCTGTCTCTCAAAGATGAATAAGCATTAAAAAATTAAAATAAAATTGCTGCATTTAATTTTATAATTTCCAATATTCTGTAAGCTTAACTTAAAAAAGTTTTTTTTTAAATAGAGCAGTATTATATTTAAAACAAAATTGAGATGAACAAATATTACCTATATAACCCCTGCCCCTACGCATGCCTAGCCTCCTCCATTATCAACCCCTCTGAATGGTACATTTTTACTAAGGATCAACCAACATTGACTCATCATAATTATTCAAAGTCCATAGTTCATGTTAGGTTTTACGTTTGGTGTTGTACATTCTATGGGTTTGGGGAAAGGTATAATGACATATGTCCATCATTAGAATATCAGAAAATATGAGTATTTTCACTGCCCTAAAAATCCTCTGCTCTACCTACTTATCTCTGCTCACTACACCCCTCTCCCACAACCACTGATCTTTTTATTGTCTTTATAGTTTTGTCTTTTTCAGAATGCCATGCAGTTGGAATCATATAGTATGCAGATCTTTTCAAATTGGCTTTTTTCCCTTAGTAATATGCATTTATGATTCTTCCAAGTCTTTTCCTGGCTTGATAGGTCATTTCTTTGTATTCCTGATAGTATTCATTGTGTGGCTGTACCTGAGTGGCTCATCCTACTGTAGCTAGTCACCTACTGAAGCATAGATAATTTGGTTGCTTACAAGTTTTGGCAAGTATGATTTTTGTGTGAACATAAATTTTCAGCTTCTTTGGGTAAATAAATACTAATGAACACAACTGCCGGATTGCATGGTCAGAATATGTCTAGTTTTGTAAGAAATCACCAAACTGTCTTCCAAAGTGGCTGGCCATTTTGCCTTCCCACCCATCCTTATTCACAGCAATGAATGAGAATTCCTATTGCCGCACGTTCTCACCAGCATTTAGGGTTGTCATTGTTCCTGTTCTGGATTTGGCCATTCTAGTAGGTGTGTAGTGGTATCTTGTTGTTCCTTTAATTTTCATTTCCCTGATGACAAGAGGATGTGGAACATTTTTTTCATATGCATATTTGCCATGTGTATATCTCAAGGTCTTTGGCCCATTTTTAATTAGGTTGCTTTTTTTCTAAAATTTTTTTTAATGTTTTTATTTTATTTTTGAGAGGGAGGGACAGAGTGTGAGCATGGGAGGGGAAGAGACAGAGGGAGACACAGAATCTGAAGCAGGCTTCAAGCTCTGAACTGTCAGCACAGAGCCCGATGTGGGGCTTGAACTCACAAACTGTGAGATTATGATCTGAGCCGAAGCCTGATGCCAACTGACTGAGCCACCCAGGCTCCCCAAGGTTGTTTGTTTCTTGTTTCTTATTGTTGAGTTTCAAGAGTTCACTATGATGTCTACTATACTTCCAGAAATATATATACATATTGTTCTCTATAATATTTTTTATTATCTTTATATATAAATATTATATAAATATATGTATAACTATATATATGTATATGTATGTGTATATATATATATTTTTCTCTGAATATTTAGCATAATAGTCCTTTATCAGATGTGTCTTTTGAAAATATTTTCTTCCAGTCTGTGGCTTGTCTTCTTCTTATTCTCTTGACATTGTCTTTCACAGAGAAGAGATTTTCAATTTCAGTGAAATCCATTTTATCAATTACTTCTTTTTGGATTTTGTCTTTGGTGTGCTGTATCTAAAAAGCCATTGCTATACCCAAGGTTTCCTCCTGTTATCTTCTAAGAGTTTTATTATTTTAGGCCTGTGATCCATTTTTGAGTTATTTTTTGTGAAGGGTGTCTGTCTAGCTTCTTTTTTCTTTTTGTTGTTGAGTGTAGATGTCCAGTTATTCCAGCACCATTTGTTAAAAACTCTGTTTTTCCTCCTATGTTAAAAATCTGGGGCTATGTCTGTGTTCTCTATTCTCTTCCACTGACCAATCTTCAGTTCTTTCACCCATGCTTTCTTGAGTACTATAGCTATAAAGTAAATCTTTAAGTTGTATAGCATTAGTTCTCCAACTTTGTTCTTCCCCTTCAATATTGTTTTGGCTATTTGAGGCCTCTTGCCTGTCTAGATAAACTTTAGTATCAGTTTGTTGATATCTATAAATTAACTTGCCAGAATTTTGATTGGGGTTGCATATCTTACTTTATTTTGTGCTATGAAATCAATCAATAAAGGAAATATAATACTAACAAGATTTTGGAAAGAATAATTCCTGTAAGCTGCATCTTACTGCTGCATTGAGAAAAAAATAAGAGAATTGCTCTCATAATAAACTCTGTTCTCCATAGAATATCATCTAAATTAGAAAAATAGGACCACATTTCACCACTATTTGGTGAATGTCAGCTGGAAGACTTCATAACATAGAGACTTCTCAGGATCAGTATAGGTTTATTTAAGGTTGTGTTCGCATCCACATGGTTTTGAATGGTGCCACAGTAGGTGATTCGTCTTAATCGTCTGGTTGACTTGGGTGTCATACAAACACTTTGCTAAAGGGATTTGGGTATATGCTGTCTTTTCATTAAGCTGGGTTATACATTGTTATTTACTTTTGCTAAAGGTGTATTGCACTCTAAAAACTGGTTTTATCTACCAAGTTAAGACAAATGACAGGTCATGCATTTAAAATAGGGATGCAAACATGCATTTTTTTTTTTGTTCAAACTTGACACATATATTTTAGTTGTAATTTCTTTCCCATGGATAATATTCTCTAAAAGAGGCAGTTTGCTTCAGCAAGGCAATAATTTAACTAGCAACGTGTTTAACCTCTAATGACCAAATATACTAAAAAAAGAAAATACCTACAAAGGTTGCAGACAAGTTTTTTTTTTTTGGCTGAGTAAAAATAACTTGTTATTAATATTATTATTTTGTGTGGACCTGTTGAGTTGACCAAAATGATATGAATGAGGTTCTAGCTAAGATTATTTATTCAAGCAAAAACAGAATTAGAAAGGGCGGTGACACATACATCATTGCCACTGTTAGAAACAGCTTCAAGAATTCAGTCTCAGTTGAGTGTATTAAACTCCGTGAATGACTGGGCAAGCAAAATTATAGTCCACTAGGATAATTATAGTCTGCAGTCATATCTAATGGGATCTGCATAAATCAGAGTATTGTTTGCCACAAAGTGTATTTATACTTGTCAAATGCTTGTAATTGGACATTTACAAAGGACCGTTTCAATTTATAAACAGGACTTTTTAAATGAATATTTATAAAGTGCTTGTTAAAGAAAATAAATTTACTCAGGTAATTTTGAACTGTGATTTTATAGCATGTAATATAAAACCACCTCTTACTAAGGAAATCTCTACTTAGCTTCTGCTACTGATAAAGCTCAAAATTAGATAGAGATAGATAGGATCCTTTCAGCAGTTTACAGGGCAAAATATTTCATAGTATCTATATATCATCATCAAAAAAACAACAACAACAACAGTTGTACAAATTTAAATTCCAGTCTGTGGGGTTATTTTTTTGTGGAGGGAATAGCACCAAGATGATACACACTGCAAACAGATGCATGCCCCACACCTGTGCAATTTACAAAATGTAAAATATGACAGATAATTCTAGATTATAGAACTTTCCAAAAGATGTGAGTAATATTTTATTACGGAAATTATAAGGAATTACAACATTAAATATGGCTTTTATACTACCACATATTCTACATTGGAAAACTCATTTCTTGGATTTAAATTATTTTTCATCTTATTCAGCATTACTTCATTTTTAGTTGAATTACATTACAGAACAGGTCCTTTTCAAAAAGCCTTTGACTATTATTAGCATTATCTGTTTTAGAGTATTAACAGCCAATATAAGGACTCAATTCCTTCAAATCATTGACTAGCCATCTACTCTGTGCCTATTTATGTGAATCTGATGATTATTCTATTATGGGTACCATTAGTAGAAACTATACATTCTCATTTGTTGCTAGGACATGGCCCACAGAACTATTCCTGGTTTCTGATTCTATTGAGTTTGGCTGGACTAGCAGAATCTAAGATGTCTGCAATAAAAATAAGCCCACAGAAGAGAAGTTTTGTGGCCTATTTCTGCCTCCATTCCAATATGGGGTCTGTTTAGTTTCCCTGATCGTCCAAGGTTCAATATCTCCTCCTATTAATCAGGACTATACTAACATAGCCACTGGTTGAAATGAAACAAGGGTATTGAAGGGCAAATGATGTGAGTCCAAAGAACATATGGCCCTTTTAGTTCTATGAACACCCCTTTATTCTTATTGGCAAAGCTTCCTCTTCTACCCAACTCTACCCAAGTAGAGTGCTCTAGATTTATTGTTAAGAAATACATGTTCTCCTACATTTACAAGAAAACTTTGCCTCTTTAGGAGGAAAGACAGTTTTGAATTTCCTCTGGAAATTAGAAAGTCTCCCACCTCACCATAACACCTTACTTATGCTAGGAATTGCTTGTCATTCCCTGATAGGAACATATGCTTTCACAGTTGTAATTAGCATTTACTCTGCCTTCCTAGAAACTGTCCCATTTGTCTTTGACTGCCTAATTTATTTTCATTACTCAAGATTCAGTTCAACCAATATATTGTCTCCACATCTTTTTTTCTCTCACTCACAGTCTGTATCAGATAATGTTCTCTGAACTTTCTGCATTTTGATAAAACTTTTTATAATATTTTTAAAAACTATATTCTCAACTTAACTGTGCAATCCTGTTTCCAGAAGCCTTGGACATTAAACTCTATGTTCTCAGTGCCTGCATCTGATCGACACATTTTCAATCTACACAGGGATTATGATAACTCTTTTGAGCCACAACGATCACTGATATGATCTTCCTGGGCAAAACCTTCCAGTGCCTTCCTCTATGTCAGTCTGTAGTTATCTATGTACCTTCCTATAGTTTCTCCTGTGGTTCAAGGAATCCTGGGATTATACTTACAATATTATCTTTCTTTAAGGATCTTAACTGAGATTAATATTATGCTAACCAGATATTTTTATATGATATTTTTGAGATATGAAGGAATAATAATAATAACAATAATAATACATTGCTTTCTTTTGTAGGAGTGGTACACAAACACATAAGCTTTACAGACATGACATTTGTAGCAACTTCAAGATCTTTCCCCTGTGAATGCTCTGGGACACCATGACAATGAAACATTCTGGATGTCAAAAAGGTGGCTTTTATAGAAGCATTGCAAACATTGAGGGGAAAATAATCCATATCCAACAGGCTTATTTCTATGAGGACAAATCTCTGCCCTCTCCATTATGAAAGGTATTTCCTGTAATTATCCACCAGAAGACTGGTTGGTTCCCCTGGAACATAGAGCCCCATTATTGAGTGAGTGTTGACCTTTGCTATTGGCTGGTTAGACACTTGGCACCAATGGTGGTGATAGGTAAGGCTTGCTGAGATAAAGTTCATGTTTATAGCCTATGTATAAGCTCCACTTGGACTAATATGGACACGCTGAATGTGAGCTAACTGAGCAAGCATCAGAGTAGCCAAGAAGTTATCAACAAATTCAGGTCCTATCAGCTTAGAAAGCTCATCTCAGCTTTCCATTTTTGGTATATTTCCTGGCAGTACAGTTAAAACACTGTATCATTTAGTGTTTGGCATAATGTCAAATATAATATTGCTTACCAATAGGGACAAAAAGCATAGGTCTGAATCTCAGGAGATTTTCTTTTGGGGAGTTACTCTTTAATACTCCCTGGAAAACTACAGGAACCCACTAAAGACATAATCAACAAAGGATCATTCATGACCCGTTCATGAATGAAAATTTAAATCACACCAACTAAATGCTGGAAGAAAGCAAGAAACAATGAATGGTTAGTGAAAGGACAACTGTGACCCATTGCAGACAAGAGAACTTTAATGATTATGCATATCTATATTTTCTTACTTGCCTTATTAGTTATACATTTGTCCATATTAGTCAGCTTTTTATATACTCTTTATTCTTCATTTACTAATTTCCATAAATTGTTGCTGGTTTGTATAAATTAGTTTTTTGGAACTAATATGAAATAAATCATATTAAATCATATGAAAGATGGGTCGCAACCGAATTTAAGGAAGAATTACCATTGCTCAGGGATGGAAATAGATATCAGTAGTACTTGGGACCCTGTTTTGGGGGGACAGATTGATACTTTTTTGTATGAAGAATAGCTTTATTATATTAGAAAGAATCATGTTGTTTTCGCTATTGCTGCAGATTGAAATTTTAAATATTGGCCAAAGTTATGAATATTCTTCTACCTATTATTTATTTTTGTGCCCAGCATTTGTTCTCAGACTCTCTGATATTCTTCTTTAAGCCTGGTAATTAAAGTTTTCAGATTGCCTCATATCCATGTTTCAGTGTATGTTTCGTGTTAAGCAATAGGATTCTTCTATATTTTTAATTTGACTCTTTAGCACATATCATTATCTAATATACGATATATTTTAATTACATATTTTCAGTCTCCCACACTAGAAAGGCAGTTGTACCAGGGCAGGAAATTTTGTCAGTATGTTTCACTGCAATACCTTCAGTGCCTAGAAACAGTATCTTGCACATACTAGGGGCTCAAAATATTTGCTGACTAAATGATTAATTAACGAATGAGTATTACATGTAAGAGGAAATATAAGAAGAACAATTATTTTATGCAGATTTGCATATATAAATATTTTAAATGGGCTAAGGATCATCTCAATCTTTTGGTTGCTAACACATATTGAGAGATTGGCTTGGCTAATTTTTCAGCTATGTAATTTTACAAGAATATCTAAATTATATCAGAACATACAGCATTCAATAACAAAAGTACAGAATGTGAGTACAGGTGAATGTGAGCAATAAGGAAATTTCTCAAATTTGTAAACAAAAATATTTAAGAAATGAAGCACATGAATAGTAAAATGGCCCGTGGTTTCATCACTGAATAAAAAGTCACTGATTACACAAGTTAAATTGAATATCACTCATACACATAGTGAAAACAGGTGAGAGTGCAAATTTTTGCCTGTGATTTTCTTATCCTGAGCACTAGATGTTATTTTATTTTTACCGTTCTACCTACATCAGAGATGTCCCCTCATTACTGGTGTTTATGTGCATCTCCCCAAAGGAATTGTCAACTCCTGGAGGGCAAAATCATGTATTGGCTATCTTTGTATCTCTTAATGTAGCATAGCTCTTTTCATAGAGGAGGAAAAAAATAAATTTTGTCGAATCAAATTGAAAGATCACATCTGAACTGCCTTTATAGCTAGCTAGAGATCCTCCGCACTTGGGGATTTCAATTTCATAAATGCCAATAGCCCATTGACCAAGCCCATATAAAAGTACTACAGCCTTAAGTTAATCAGTAAGCTTTCAAAACAGAATCATAATTAATGGGTTGACCAAGTATTTTTTCCTAGGGCGGGTATTTAATACCATTTAGTATCCTCTTTCAATGAAGCACACCCTTGCAAAGTAAGCATAGGAATCATGTGTTTCAAATTATTTAAATAACTCTTAAATTAAATAATATCATAATTATAATCTCAGTCAATTGAAAATTCTAATATCAAAGTGGATATGTATTATTTTAATAAAAAACAACCTCGCAAACTGGTGTCTAAACTTAATATACCATTCTTTATTTGGACTTGAAAGAGGAAAAACATACACACTCCTCTATATCTTATTATTCAGCCTTTGACCTTATTTTATTTAATTATATATCTTGTGCTTATTATGAATCTCTTTTAATGTAGATGAATCTCTTTTCCCCTGTAATGCCTCGTTGAACTGATAGTTTTGACATTTCTTCCTCAAAAAACCATGCATAAAGTGTCATCGTAAAATCTAATTGACAACTGTCCTACATTTGAATACAACTGTTTCTACACACTCGACTTAGTTACACCTCTTGTTAAATAAATTTGCATGTCATATGTGAGATTTTTGTTGATGATACATATTCCATGAGAGACTCAATTGTCAAAGTGTTATCTTCATCAAATTGAGATGTTTTGTTTTTTTCAAAACAAAATCAACAACCTCTTTTATTTCACTTTTTCTGAAGAACGATTTTGAACAATTGTTAGATAGTGAAAATTATACTCTTCGATTTCAGAGAAAAGCATTACTAACGTGGTGCCTTTTCAGTATTAGATTCAATGCTGTATTTTGTTGTAGAAATGCATCTCTAAATATTACAAATATGCATATTTTTGACATATATACAGTACATGTCTATAATGCTAAAATGCCAGTGATTATTATATTATTTTAAACTTTATTATTAATGGCTCAAATTTCATATAGAACATTTCTACCACTTGAAGAATATATTGAAAAAAGTTTGAAGTGTCTGTTGGCTGATTTAGTAAACTGTTCATATATTTAGTAAATATATCTGCAATATATTAGAAGCACCACCAAATTTCTGGTCATTCGAGAGAGATTAAGGAAAGGAGAAGAGAATACTTGCTTGGGAGCAGAAGAACTGGTTTCTAGTAATGGATCTATTTCTAAGGATTTAAAAATTGAGAAGCTTTATTTATTCACCTGTAAAATATGGGGTCCTATCCTTGTGTCTTGATTCTGGACAAGCAGTAAGATATTTAAAATTATCAGAAATGCTTTGCACATTGTGAGGGGCACAGAATGTTAAAGTAGTATTTCTGTATTTCTGGAGGAGAGCAGATTGAGCTTTGAAGCCCTGCAGCAGAACTCTGTTCAGGCGAAGGGTAGAGCAAGGTCTTTTGCCAGCTGGAGAAGAGTACATACAATTGAGATACAGTGGAATGGGAAAGATGTGTAATTTGGGTTTGACATCCATGCAGATTTGCTCTTTCCCTCTCTCTCTCTTTTGTAAGCTTATTTATTTATGAGAGAGAGAGAGAGAGAGAGACAGAGAGACAGAGAGACAGAGAGAGAGGGAGAGAGAGGAGAGACAAGGGGAGGAGGAGAAAGAATCCAAAGCAGTCTCTGCACTGTCAGTGCAGAACTCAGGGTGGGGCTCGAACTCATGAACCATGAGATAGATCATGACCCCAAGCTGAAACCAAGAGGCCGATGCTTAACCATCTCAGCTATCCAGGAGCCCCTATTTTTCTCTCTCAAGCACACATACTTCTGACCCATCCCCTACCTATGCTTCCCATCTTCATTTTAGATGTTTCAAACAGCAATTCTCTGGACATTTCACATCACTTCTGTGTATTTCACCACAATGTGTTGAATCATTGACCAAGTCCTATCAATTTTATCTCTGGAAAGTTGCTTTTTATTATTTAATACAAAATTATATGTGGAGCCTATATTACATTAATATTTTGTATTGTTTAACTTGGTAATACTTAGTTTCATCATAATACATATGTAGCATGATATTTTTGGATATTTCCCCACCTAAGCCCCCAGCCCAAAGTATTAGTACCGTTGTTAAATATAGAAATCATTTCATTCCACCATACACTGCTGTCAGATACATACCACAATGACAACAAAAACAAAGGCAAAGTAATTTAAAATTGGAATACAAACAGCACTTTGTAAAACACCATTTTTCTTAAGAGAGAATATTCATGTGCTGTTAAGGGAATGGAATAGTTAACATGTTTTTGCATATTTAATTTCTGTGGTCCTATGAGGTCTGACAGTTATTAAGTAATTAAGAGGCATTATGCAATTACATTCCACTTGTGCTCATATAAGATGTTTAATTTAAAATGTAACATCATAGCTTTCATGATAGATATTTAGAGTCAAATTTTAGGAGGTAGTATGTGAACTAAAAATATGACTTAATTTTCAAGATAGCTTTTTTTACATAAAAATTTAAGAGTACAATTAGTACTGTGGTGATTTTTCTTAAATTTATTAATTAGTCAAATTTACAATAAAAACTCTTGAATTTTGAAATTTTAAGTTCATGATACCTTACACAGAAACATAGTCTGTGCCTTAGAGTGTGTCTGTTGAAGTTAATGGAACAAAATGTAACATATTCTGCTCATTTAGCCTATTTAAAGCATTTAACCGTATTGTGAGCTCTTGATGCTATGTATCAATTCAAAAGACTATAAAAATAATTGCAGTGCAATAAAGTGGCTTAAAAGTCATGGATCATTTAAATTTTCAATGTTACCTTTAGATTTCTTTTTCTACATTTGTTGTGATGCATTCAGTATTAAATACTTGTGGTAGCAAGTTTTAATAGTTTGTCATATGCAAAGTTGAAGGGGAATCATAAGAGAAATATCCAGCCCATTCCCTAACACCCCTCAATTCCATCACCAAAACTTGAAATTTGAGGGTGTTCTTTATATTTTCCACTTGATTTTATTTCTGGAATATATCTTGTGTATGTTTTGAACTTTTCCCTCCCCTTTAATTTGCATCTCGTTGCTTCTCAATTTTACTCTTATATGAGCTTCCTAGCTTATCTTCAATCCATCCTTCCTCTGCCACTTTCTTATTAGAGCTTCAATACTTTTATGTCAATCTTTTGCTCTAAATGTCTCTTAAGTTTTCCTCCAAGCCTTACTGGGGGAAAAAATAAAGCTCATAATCTAACCCCAAAGCCATTCCCCCCCACCACACACACACAGATATAGAGTCTGGACTCAAGTGACCTGTACAGTTTTAGCCCTGCCTTATGACCATGTTATTCTAGGAACAGTAGGGTACTGGCCAATTCCAACAGATATTTAAATTTCAGGGACACCTGGGTGGCTCAGTCAGTTAAGTGTCCAACTTCAGCTCAGGTCATGATCTCATGGTTCGTGAGTTTGACCCTCAGATTGGGCTCCTCGCTGACAGTGTGGAGCCTGCTTGGGATTCTCTCTCTCTTTTTGCCCCTCCCTCCCTCCCCCCACACGGCCTCTCAAAATAAATAAACTTAAAAAGAATACATTTCACAATCACTGTGTTTTACTACCAGAGTGTTAATACTGAAATGCTTTTCTTCCTCCTCCTCTGCCCAGTTCAGTCTGTTCAGTTTCCAAATAGACTTAATGGACTTGCCCACGGTCTCCACAGAATGTTTCTTTTCTCTATTAGGAATTCATTTGTATCTAATTTGTATTATTTCTGGCATAGTACTAAGCCTGTTATACCTGAATTAGCATTATTACAATCAGCATTATTTTCTCCACTACATATGAGTACTTGTGAGCAATCTCATAATCATTTTACTCTCTTCCTCCTTAGTACTCAGAAGAAGGGCTTTCATGGGGTTTAGTATCAATAAACATTTATTGAGGGAACAAAATAAAAGGAAGAAAGGTGGGAGGAAGGCAATGTATTTCCTGATTTTTCCCTGTTCATTATTTCCTTTCTGAATTAATGGATATACTTTAAGGTTCTGATAATTTATACAAATGCCCCTTTACATATACTAAATATTTCAATAATGAATTTATGAGGAACCACACAGCTCATTCTCACTCATGCACTCTCTTTGCTCTTTTGAAGTTGATACTTGTTGGCAAAGCTTGCTTAGTGATCCCATCTACTTATCATGAATTGAACAAGCTGATAACCAGTTTCCTTAATCACCTTATGTAAACTAATTTTACAGAAATCCCTTGCCTTGTTCTGCACAGGTTTCAGTTCAAAGCCCACTTTTATCTGAAGAATGAATGAAATTTCTCCTTATTTTCTCATGCATAGTTTCCTATTTCATTGTGACCCAAATATGCTCCTACTTAGAATTTCTTTGGTAATTACATAGAGACTAAATCATTCACACGTTGCTTTCAGATACTTTCTGAGTTCTTTCCCTAAATATATGATTTTGCCATATAACAAGAGTTAAAAGAAGGCTTTTTTGTGCCTTAATATTTACTATAATATATATATGAAAGTGAATTAAAGCTATGAAACAATTTAATTAATGCTTATTATTCTCCAAAATTCAGCTAGCCCCTAAAATTTTATGCAAGAGATGTAAAGTTATTACTTGATTCACTTGCAATTCTGACTTTTTGTTGTTGTTGTTCAGTTTGGTTTTAAGTTTTTTGGGGGAGGGCTATCATTAGAAAACCAACTAAATTTTTTAAAATTTACATCCAAATTAGTTAGCATATAGTGCAACAGTGTTTTCAGGAGTGATTCTTTAGTGCCCCTTACCCATTTAGCCCATCCCCCCTCCCACAACACCTCCAGTAACCCTCAGTTTTTTTCTCCATATTTATGAGTCTCTTCTCTTTTTTCCCCCTTCCTGTCTTTATATTATTTATGTTTCCCTTCCCTTATGTTCATCTGTTTTGTCTCCTAAAGTCCTCATATGAGTGAAGTCATGATTTTTGTCTTTCTCTAATTTCACTTAGCATAATACCCTCCAGTTCCATCCATGTAGTTGCAAATGGCAAGATTTCATTCTTTTTGATTGCTGAGTAACACTCCATTGTGTGTGTGTGTGTGTGTGTGTGTGTGTGTGTGTGTGTATACACCACATCTTCTTTATCCATTCATCCATCGATGGGCATTTGGGCTCTTTCCATACTTTGGCTATTGTTGATAGTGCTCCTATAAACACGGGGGTGCATGTGTCCCTTCGAAAAAGCATGCCCATATCCCTTGGATAAATTCCTAGTAGTGCAATTGCTGGGTCGTAGGGTAGTTCTATTTTTAGTTTTTTAAGGAACCTCCATACTGTTTTCCAGAGTGGCTGCTCCAGCTTCCATTCCCAGAGAACCAATTAATTTTTTAAGTCGCTTTATTAAAAACTATATCTTATGATACACAGTGGTTATTTCTTTTCTTCTCTTTTTCCGGGATTTCCCCATTTAACCTGAAAAGGGCCAGTGGTGACCCTAGTTAATAAAAATTCCAGTGATAATTGCATGATTGGGTTCTTCCTGACATGAATAGCTTACAGTACTCATATTCACTGGAAATGTTTCTTCTTTTAGTATTGCGAGGGTAATTCATGTGCTAAAATTCTGTTTTTAAAATTAGAAAAAAAGAATCTTGCCAGATGTATCAGCAAACATAATTTTTTTGGTCAGAAAAATATCATGGAATCTAAAATAACTATATCATACGTGACAAAAAACTATTTGAAGAGGCAGCTGTGATAGAGTGAATTTGCAAACAGTGGCCCTGGGTTGAATCCCTGGGTTGGAGTGTCGGATAAACCAAACTTACTGTGTGATGTTGAGGGAAGCATTCTTCTATGTATGTGAACCGCTCATTATCTGTCTTCTAAGATGTGAATAACAGTTTATGTCTCACTCATTGCTGATAGGGTTCCATAAAGTAACTTATATGGAAACCCCTAGGACAGTGACTGGCATTTTATAACAATAACTATTGTTTAATGAATTTTTCTACATCCTTTTTGCTCTTCTGAGAATTTTGTGTATATTTTCCCAATGATTTTCAAATTTCATTTGTAGTATTTTTCCGCCTTGAGGGCATACCTATTTTTTGCTTGATGTTCTTTGTAATGAACTCGGTTTTTTTCTTTTTTCTTGTTCTGTGAAATCATGAGACTTGTAAATATACATTTTTCTCACATATACACATATTTGTATTTAAATATACCACCATTAGAATTGTTAACAATACTTTTCCGGTACCAGCTTAATACCCCTCATATTCCACTGCTGTTACACGTTCCTTCTTTGAGAAATACTCTCCTATGTATTGGGATTCTTATCACAACCACAACATCAGAGGGAAAGGGTAGATACAATCATCCTTTATTTACAAATAAGAAAAACAAAGCAAAGAAAATATAAATAGTTCTTTCAAAGCAGCACTGAAATTTAGTAAGTGACAGAGAGACAGGTTGCAATCTCAAAACCACCAAACTTCAAATTCTGTCCTCTTAACAACTCTATCATGGTATACTTCTCGTGAATAAATCAATGAATGTTTCTGCAGGGATTATGCATAAATATATTTTTATTTTGATCTTAACTTCACATGATACAGATATGTGCTTAATTTATATTATTATATACCTCAATAATAGAAAGAGTTGTCCTATCTCACACATGGTTAGAAAAGACATACAAAGGGGTGCCTGGATGGCTCAGTCAAATATCTGACTCTTGATATCAGCTCAGGTTATGATCTCACGTTTTGTGAGTTCAAGTCCTGCATTGAGGCGTTGATGGAGGTGTGTGAAGTCAGCTTGGGATTCTGACTCTCCTTCTCTCTGCTCCTCCCCACTTGTGTGCCGTCTCTCTCGCTCTCTCTCGCTCTCTCTCTTTCTCAAAATAAATAAATAAACTTAAAAAAAAGACCTACAAAAATTAGTGATTTTACATCATTGTATTATCAATCAGGACATTTTTCTTTTGACAGGAACCCCAATGTCAAAAAAGGGGAGACCTAAATTTAATTCTTTTCTTTAAGTCCCCCTAGATCTTTCCTCA
This sequence comes from Prionailurus bengalensis, assembly GCF_016509475.1. Taxonomy (NCBI): domain Eukaryota; kingdom Metazoa; phylum Chordata; class Mammalia; order Carnivora; family Felidae; genus Prionailurus; species Prionailurus bengalensis. Next base: position 89,462,034 of record NC_057344.1, read on the forward strand.
GATTTCCTACTACCAAATAAAGGTAATTATTCTAAGAAGGATAGGTAAATTTCCAGCTCAGGAAATCAGACTGTGATACCTTAGAAGAAATTCTTAATATAACTATTTCTGCCATCTTGTTCCTGACACTGGCAAAGAGTTCAGTCAATGGCACCGTCTCTGTCATTCTCAACACTACCAGGTATAGAATGCTTTGTTCTTCAACATTTGCCTGGATACTATGTGGTACACTCAACTAGTATCTTGTAAAGGCTGGTTGTATGTCAAGTTTTGCTTGACTGTAATGTTCATGTAATATCTAGCCTTCTCAAGACAAATAATTTGAAATCGCTCATTCTTCTTGGGTCACTCTCTAAAATTTCCTCCAAAATGTTTGTGAACTGTCCTACCCAATCCCTCAGTATTCCTAAAGTTTCTTCAGTGGTAATCAGGAAGGATATTTGATTCCTCTCGTGAACATTACTCCAAATTCCTGCTTTCTACTGAGATCTTTACTTCTTTATTTTGGCTTACCACTTCCCTGCATATATAATCAATGTCCTTTCACATTTATTTTATTTACAGCTACTAGTACAAGGCCACTGATTTTAATAGATTTTTAGTGTAAGATTGATTTTAATATATACAAAATCACATGATAGCATGTAATAGTGAAAACTTAATATTGAAAACTAGATATTACTCTTGCTAATGCCCCTCAGTATTATTGACTCCAAGATCATTTTTTTGTTTTTGTGTTTTTATTTTTTATTTTTATTTATTTATTTTTTAATTTAATGTTTACTTATTTTGAGAGACAGAGAGTCAGACAGACAGTGTGTGAGTGGGCGGGGGGGGGGGGGTTGGGGAGCAGAGAGAGAGGGAGACAAAGAATCTGAAGCAGGCTCCAGGCTCTGAGCTGTCAGCACAGAGCCCCATGCAGGTCTCAAACCCACAAAGGATGAGATCATGACCTGAGCTGAGGTTGGACGCTTAACCAACTGAGCCACCCAGGCACCCCTGTGTTTTAATTTTAACTCTGGTCTATGAACATATACTTAGACTTCATCTGAAATATTGTATTATCTCTATTCTCTATTTCCTGGTATCCACAACCCCTCATGAGCAGCTAATGAAAAACTCACTAGCAGTTTCCTGTATTTAATCTAAAATTCTACTTTAAAAAGGACCAATAATGAGTTTTCCAAACCAAAAGCTTTATCTTTCTATGACTTAAATTGCCCTTCTTTAAAATTGGGAAATTCTATGACCATTTGTTTTCTTAATTTTCTTTTGTTATGTTGACATATCATAACTTTATGGAATTCTTAACTCAGCACATTATGAAAACAATAAGAAAATATGTGGGAAGGATGATGCATTTTCAAATGCACTTTGAAATGATACTTATATATATGTAGATTAAGCATTGATTCTAAAATCAATTTTTATACTTCAGGACTGAAGAATTGCTGACGAGACAATTTCTTTGGCTGAGAAAATGGTGGTTGTCTAGTCTAGATTCTTCCTTGTTTTATTTAATTTTCCTGCTGTCTCATCCTCTTCTCTGTTCTGAGCTTTCTGTTTCTTGCTTCAGGGCCTTTATTACTAATTCTTTGATAAAGAGGCTTCATTGTTAAAGCACTCAATTTTTAAATCCCTGCAGTTGCAAGCTTGCAAATGGAATAAAATAATTTTATAATGTGAAATTACTTAGCGTTAAAATATCAACTCCTCAAAATTAGTTCCTATTCAAACATCTACCCCCCACTCCAACACACACACATACACATTAAAACAGACCTTTATTCCTGGAAATATTTTGCTAATTTTTGGATGTTATAATCTTCTCAAGGCAGAATGAAAGTAAAAAGGAGTGATTACAAGGGATTTGCATATATCCTGGCAAAGATGCAGAATTTCATGCTTCACTAAAGTGAGATGTAAAACTATGTATCACTTAAAACCAGCAAAAACTATGCATCTGGAAGAGTTCACATGTTTACAACTGAAAGAACCATTGACAGAGATGATGTAAAGGGCTTGCGAAAAAGAGGATTTAAATGTCTGTTGGCGATGAGAAGTCTGTGAGAAAACTGATAAAGTCCCCAATTATTTTTATTAACAACCTCTTTTTTTTTTTGGTAATCTTTAGAAGCCAATGTAAAGTGAAGACTGTCTGTCATATGGTACCATCCTATGGCAATGCAGTGATTATTGTATAAATAAAATATTAAGAGTTTAATTATTTTTATTCAGTTTAATATTCAGTATTTGGTGGTAGAACAGATCCAAATATACAAAGACCAGTTCTCAGGTATTGAGCCAGTTCTTAATTTTTTTTTTATTTGACGTTTATTTATTTTTGAGACATAGAGAGAGCATGAACAGGGGAGGGTCAGAGAGAGAGGGAGACACAGAATCTGAAACAGGCTTCAGGCTCCGAGCTGTCAGCACAGAGCCCGATGCAGGGCTCGAACTCACGGACTGTGAGATCATGACCTGAGCCGAAGTCAGTCGCCCAACGAGATCATGACCTGAGCCGGAGTTGGTCGCCCAACCGACTGAGCCACCCAGGCGCCCCAATTGAGCCAGTTCTTAACATGATAACATAGACAGGCAATGGAAAAATAAAGAAGCACAAAGAAGGCAGGAAGGCATAGGACTTACATTAATATGACTTAGAATTAACCAGTTAGATTATAACCTTTCATATATAGTTTAAGAGATCAGTGCCTGTAGAGAGATACCCTATCGTAAGAAGCAAGTTCTAGCTTTAGGTAAATATTAAGTATTAAAATTGTAGGTAGAATCAAAGTATCATGGCCACTATATATTGTTTCCACCTTGTAGAAAACATGCATATTATTATTTAGACTGTTACTTCCATTACTTCAAAAGGGTTGTTACAACGTTACCAAATTTATTTGAGATACCAAATGGAAATTTCTCGGAGAAATGCCTGACTCATAGTAGGAATTGAAAAACTTTAATTTAGTCTCCCTTACTTGTTAACAGCTTCCTTGTTCCCACTAATAAGTAGATTTAGCTTGTGGGTCATATTTAGGCTGTAGACTACTCATGGTGGATACGGCAAGTTGTTACTGCATTTTCTCCCACTTGTCCATCCTTCTGCTCTCAATTCTCAGAGGAAGAAACCAAAACTGTAGCTGCAAGGTTATACCCTTACGATCCCTCGTCATGACTCATCAACTTTGACCTCTAATTTTACTTGCATATATGGTTTCTGTTTCTTTCTAATAAAACCAATCTTAACAATTTGTATATATCCTTTTGTACTGTACGCATTTCTATGTGACATGATTTCCTTTAAAGAGAAATAAAAATTTATTTCTTAGTGTATTTAAAAAATACTTTGACTCATGAATATCAGGTCAGGAACTGAAGCATTTATTCAATTAAAAGAAATGTACTGATGTTTTCCTGAGTGTATATTCATACTCCAAAGAATAGAATTTTAAGAGAAGAATTAAGAAACATAAAAAAATTATACACAGTGTCAACATGTATGTTGTTTTGCTTTTATATAATTTATTCTGCAAAAAGAAAGAAAAAAAAAGTATCTCCATCTCTCTGCACAGTTATTTTTAACCAGGTGTCACAAATAAGCATTGCTAACAGAGTGCTGAGTTTGTTGAAAACAGAAAATGTTTCTTTAAGGTACAAGTAATATACAATGAATCTGCTTGATAAACATGATTACTTAGTCAAAAATTGCACTCTGCAAGAAAGTAAGTGTATTTAATATGGCTACCCAATTGTAAACATTTGCAGAGTGCATCAAGGAAAATTATAAATATCTGACATCACTTGCAATACAGTTGATTATGTTCGTGGGCAGCATTTTTATAGAATTTATATTGCACCAAAAATGCTGACAAAATCAACATTTTATACTATTTTAAAAAATTATAAGACTGCTCTGTGACAAAGTCTGATTGATGAGCACATTTATTTAATGTATGTTTTTTAGTCAAAGGGTTTCTTTTGAAATTGTACAGCTATATCTTGTTTTTAGTTATTCTTAATAATGTTAAGTCAGAGTTATTTTTTACTTTGATGGAGGAAAAAGTGATTTTAAGGAACTGTTTTCAATCAAATTATTTTAGCTAGATATATAAAATTCTATTACTGTAGGTCTCAGATGATCAAACTTTTTTTCCCCCCTCCTCCTGTTCTGTCTGAAGAAACTAGAAAGAGCTACCGATATTTTCATCTGACTGTCCGGCATGGGAGCTTAGGTGAAAAATACTTCAATTTTCCCTTGATATCTATGTAGAATTTTGTAATGATAAATGAAAAAAAAAATGAATAGCCTTCTTCAACAGTATTCTCTTGATAGATGTGGAAGTCTTTATTCTTGGCTGTGGTGTTCTGGAATGGCTCTAGTTATGTTTGAGTACTCATCATCTCCAGTCCTGTGGGCCACTTTGCACACACTAGACACTAGACTGAAGCAGAAGCATTTCTACTGGAGTGATTCAATGAAACCATGAAGCACCCTATTCATTTTCTTTCTCTTTTCTATCCTTCAGCCTGAAAATCAAGAGACTTTTTGACACAGTGCTTTTTCACAATCATATTGAGTTTCCTGTCTTGTCACCTAGTGGATGGAATTAGGTTGAACATTTGTTTGATTGGTCTTACCCCACCTGGCAATGCTCGAATCATTATGGTTGTCCATTGGGAGAAAAAAATGTTAAGAACAGGGTTGGTTCCTAATGAGAGATTTTGGGAAGTCAGAGATCCCACTGCAAAGATCTATTACCTGCATTATTTGGGGGATTAATGATTGAGCTATGCTTCCTGATGTAGCAAGAGGGCAAATAGTTTTAGCTTGAAGAATTTCACGCTCATCACATACAGGAATGGAAGAAACTTTAAGTTAACCTATTGGTAAATTCTACATTACTTTAAATGCCTTTTCTTCTTCATATTTTAATATTCTTCTCTCCTAAACTCACCATTTGTATACAAATACCTACCCCTGGACTTCCATGTCTTTTTCTAAAAGAGGATCCTTGATGATGTCACCCTGAAGTAGGTGCATTCCAAATGATTAATATACAAGAATTGATTATTGTTTTATTATTACTACTCATTTCACTTTTATGGATAGGAAATCTTTTTGACTTAAGTTAATAAAAATACTTTGGTTGATGTGAAATACCTTGGTCGTATTCACTTTCCATACATAATGATCATACCTTATTTAAGTTACAATAGTTAAAAATTGGTGTTTTGATAACAGTGGAGCTGACTAAATGTGAGAGAAATGGAGTAAATCAGACCCTTGAGAGAATGGAAGTGCACTGAATGTAACTGCTCATAACTTTTTTGACTGAGGCCATACCGTAGACTCTCATGTACAGTACAACAAAGTTTGCATTCCTAACTATGTGAAGGGTCAGAACACAGAGCTCAAGGGTAATAGAGTAGATTATAAAAATGAAAACAAAAACTAGATGAGCAGAAGTCCAGACAAAAGGGACAAAAAGTGAGATTAAGCTCTATTTTTTTTTAACTTTTTTCAAGTCCCTGATAACTGAATTATGCATGTGTCAAGGAGACTTCAGGGCATCTGAAACCAACAACATTAAGAGTGAAACCAGTCACTGTAATCTGAGAGAGCTGAATGGAGATTTCTGCTGCATTCCATTCCAGGGAAAACAGAGTTTGGAATCAACGTCCACACAAGTTAATAGCCTTTTAGAACAAAAATCAATACTCTTCAAAGGAATGTGACTAAACTTGGATGTCTACAAATGTCTATCTTGAGGCAGAAAATTAATAGACATAATAAGAAACAGCAAAATGTAACTCATACTCATGAAAAGAGTACATCAACAGAAACAGATCCTTAGATGACCTACGTGTGGGAAGAAGCAGAAAAGAGCTTTAAAGGAGCTGTTTTGCATATGTGTTCAACAACCTGAGGAAAAATATAATCAAAATGAACTGAAATATAAGGCCTCTCTGCAGAGAAATTAAGATTATAAAAATAAAAACAAATGGAAATTCTAGAATCAAAAAGTGTAACTACTGCAAGGAAAAACAAAATCACTCAATGGGCTTCACAGTGGTGTTTGAGTACAAAAGTGGGGCACCTGACTGGCTCAGTCTTAAGAGTATGTGACTTTTGATCCTTGGGGTCATGAGTGCCAGCCCCACATTGGGTGTAAAGATTACCTAAGTAAATAAATAAACTTAAATAAATAAATAAGTAGAGTACAAAGGAAAAAGTCAGTGAACTTGAAAAATATCAATAGAAAGTATTCAATTCGAACAAGAGAAATTCAGTAACCAATGAGACAAATTTCAGTGGTATAAAATTTGTGTACTTAGGAAGCTCAGAAGATAGAGACAATAAAACAAAAAAAATATTTGAAGAAATAAAAGCAGATTTTTTCCCAAATTTGGTATAAATTTCTACATAGAGTCTGAAGGAGGAAAGTGAATGCCAGATAAGACAAATGCAAAGAAAACCAGGCCTATAAATTTCATAGCAGAACTGATAAAATGCAAAGTTCAAGAGAGGAGCCAAAGGGAACTGACATATTACACGCAAGACAACAATGATAAGAATGAGGCTGATCGCTCATAAGAAAAAAAAAAAATGGAGTCCAGGAAGAATGGAGCAAAATCTTAGAAGTGTTGAAAAGAAATGAAAATATCAATACAGAAATCTATATAGTAGCAACTCTAATCTTTAAATTAAAGTTGAAAGAAAGACATTTCCAGATAAAAGAGAACAAAGCAAATTATTTTCCAGAAGACTTCAACTACGAAAAGTGCTAAAGCTTATTCTCTGGGCTAAAGTGAAGTATCATGAGACAGAAAGTCAGAATGACAGAGCACAAGAAATAATAAATGTGTGGGAGTGATAGATATCTAATTTTGTAAAACCATATGACTGTTGAAAGTTAAAATTATTATACAACATGCAGAGTTTATAACAATAGCACAAATAATGAGGAGGTGGTTAAAACTATAGGGTTATAAGGTTTATACATACCACAGAAAGTACTATAATATTAACTCTAACTCTAAATACATCATGTTAAGTTAAAGGTACACATTGAAATCCTAGGATTTGATCACTAAAAACCGTTCAATTAGCCCAGTGAAAAGACAGCAAATGAGGGATGGAGGAGCAAAAATCTGATAGGACAAAGAAAAGCAAATAGTCAATGGAAGACCTAAATTCAACTGTGTCAGTCATTTCATTAATTAGACGAAGCACTCCAATTAAAGGTCAGATTGCCAGTGTGGATTAAAAAAAGTAGAAGAAAACACCAAGCCCAAACCACATGTTGTCTGTTAGAGATATACTTTAAACAGAAACCTAGACGTATTCAGCGTAAAACAAAAGAAAAAGATGCACCATGAAAACACCCATTACATGTAAACTTGAATGATTATATTCTGCTGGACTGTGTTGACTTCAGTACAAAATTTGTTTCCAGAAATAAAGAGGGAAATATCAGATGTTAATAGGGTAAACTGATAAGTAAGATTAAAGAATTACAAGTTTGTATGTACGTAACGGATTGTCAAAATACATGAAACAAAAAGTGACAAAACTGAAGGAGTGATAGGCAAATACACAATCATTTTAACACAACTATCTCAGGAATTTATATAGCACTAGATGCAAAAAAATCAGCAAGGAAAAAAAATCAGTAAGGATTTAGAAAATCTGAACAGGACAATCAACTACCTTGATGTTACAGAAATTTACACATTATTATACCCAACAGTTATAGAATATACATCTTATCAAATGCACATTGTGGGACCTGGGTGGCTCCGTCGGTTTAGCATCTGACACTTGATTTCAGCCCAGGTCATGATCTCACAGTTGTGAGATCAAGTCCTGTGTCATACCCCACGCTAACTGTGGAGCCTGCTCAAGATTCTCTCTCTCCCTCTTTCTCTGCTTCTCCTGGTGAGTGCACTCTCTCCCCCTCTTTCCCTCTCTCTCTCAAAATGAATAAATAACCATTAAAAAAACACAAACATGCACATAAACTGTTCACTGAAATAAAATATATGTTGGATATATTTTATTAATAAATTTTGATATTAATAAATTAATAAAATTTGGTATTAATAAATATCAAAAGAATAAAATATATTTTCTGAGATATATTTTCTGACCACACTAGAATTAAAGAATCAATAATGTTTTATCTAGAAAATTGCCAAATACTTGGAATTAAACAACACAACTAAAGTAATGCCCACAGGGAAATTTTTAGTGTAGAAAGTTTATATCAAAAAAGTAAAGTTTTGATACATTGATCTAAAACTTATTTCTCAGAAAGCTAACATAAAAGAGCAAAGTAAATAAAGTAAATAGAAATGAATAATAAAGAAAAGAGCAGAAACCCATTCTATCAAAAGAACAATGCAAAAAAATTAACAAAATCCAAACAAAATTTAAGATCTTTAAAAATCTTAATAAATTTGAAAAACATTGAACAAAATGGATCAAGAAAAAGGGATATAAATTAGTAATATCAAGAATGAAAGAAGTTACAACACCATGGGACCTACAAATATCAGAGTAATAGTAGGAAATTGTAAATACCTTTATACTAATAAATTCCACATTTTAGGTGAATTGAAAAAATAAAAAAGCACAACCCACCAAAATTGATACAGAAATTCACTTGGTTATTAAATATTAAGAACAGGGGCGCCTGGGTGGCTCAGTTGGTTAAGCGGCCGACTTCGGCTCAGGTCATGATCTCCGGTCCGTGGGTTCGAGCCCCGCGTCGGGCTCTGTGCTGACAGCTCAGCACCTGGAGCCTGTTTCAGATTCTGTGTCTCCCTCTCTCTGACCCTCCCCCATTCATGCTCTGTCTTTCTCTGTCTCAAAAATAAGTAAATGTTAAAAAAAATTAAAAAAAAATATTAAGAACAAAGAAACCCCTAGTGTTTGATATAAATATTATATGTAATGTTTAAGAAGAAATAATGTCAAACATACTCTTTCAGTAAAATGTAAGGAAGGAAGCATTTCCCAAATTATTCTCTGAAGGTAAAATATTCCTCATTCTGAAACTTGCTAGAGATATTAAGAGAAAGGAATATTACTGACCAAAAGTCCTCATGAGCCTAGTGCAAAACTCTTCAGAAAATATTAGAAAATCAAACACACTGCTACATAAAACAGAAAGGATACTTTATGAACAAAAGAAATTTGTGAAGGAAATTTTTAAGATTATTTTATTTAAACAAAATTGGTTACTTTTTAAAAAGACAGAAAAATTTCAAAGCAAAGTGAGAATTTAATGTTAACATACACAACACATTGACTATTACTGATTTCTATGGATAGTGGGGTCATTTCCCCATGTAATTAATATTCAGGATTACTTAAAACAACAGTACTTACTCAAAAAGACAAACCGAAACTTTTCAGATATGTGAAAGATGCTTTGCGAAGCTCAAAAAATGAGTGTTAGGAAAAAACAGGCTGGATTTGGACAGGAATACGGAAACCCAACAAAAATGGTGGTTGGGTGTCAACTATCCAATCTTTGAAGATCTCCCTGTATTTAAGTGATGTTAGTAAAGTTCCCAGATTCCTGAATACCAAGAATAAAACACATGCGCTGAGCTAAGGTATGAAGTGTTTGATATGGCAAAAGAAAAGCTAAAGTCTCAATTCTAAATTGGCTTCATAAGGGTAAATTATCCACTTTTATAAAGAAAAAGATAACAAGAAGGAAAATGAAGCCAGATAGGAAGCTAGACATTTCCATGAATTGTTTTACTTTTGTGATAGTATACTGGACAATCATTTCTCATCACTTTAATAAACCCCAAACTCAGTTGTTTCATAACCACTAATTCATTAATTTCAATTTACTCCTTTTAAAGCAATGGAACTTATCCCAATTTACACTGAGATACATACGTATGTATATAAGTTTAGGGGCTTAGGCAGCATCAGTCAGTAGTTTGTTTCAATAGCCCAGGTCCTCTTGGCTGCCAGTCCAAACATATTCAATAGACATTACTAATGACTTCCCCTCTTTCCTTTTAGAAACCGAGAAATGGTGAGAAACACTCAATGGCTTGCCCAGTCTTAGATAAAGTTTACAATTCTATTATGGCATTCATTAACCTAGGTAATCATACTTATCTTTTTTGACCTACTTCCAGTTTTTTTTTTTTTCCTGGCTCCTCTGGGAGTCAATTTTTTCTCTGATATTTCCTGAAATGATATTTTTATCCATGTGACAGTTTTATAATTTTTTTGCTGGCCACTGACGTCTATGCATCTTCTCTATCCTGTGAGTAGGGACACCTAATCCAGTTCAACTCAAATACATTCTCCTTCATAATGGCATTCTCAACCACACAGGTCTTCAAATGACATACATATTTTCTCTGCTTCGTGTTGAAGTCTAAAGTATCTTTAAGTTAATGCCATTTTCTAAATCTAAACTTAGAACTAAAGGCTAAATAGATCCTGAAGTTATTAAATGAATCTCAGAATGTATTAGAATATTACTAATAAGAGTCCGTGTCTTTATGTCATTTTGTTTTGTTTTGTTTTTAATTTTAGAGAGAGCGGGAAGAGGAGCAGAGGGAAAGAGAGAGAATCCCAAGCAGGCCCCATGCTCAGCACGGAGCCTATGAGGGACCCCATCCCACAACTGTGGGATCATGACCTGAGCTAAAATCAAGAGTAGGATCCCTAACCAATTGAGCCATCCAGGCACCCTGAGTCTGTATCTTTAGGTTTATTGGCCAAGTAGGTTCAATCGTAGAGTAAAAACATGTAATCACCCAGACACTGGTATCAAAATATTCCCCTCATTGTCTAGTTAATATTACTCAAATGTTTCCTCAGTTTTCTAAGGATAGTTCCTCATTGGTTAATATTTTTTGTTTTATAAAACACAATAAATATTTACTACAATCTTAATTTTTAATATACAAATATTTTCAGCATTCATTTTTTTTGGAACACAGCTTTGAGTAAAAAGAAAAAAAATTAAAATGAAATAATTTGATTTTAGAATATTGCCAGTATCCCATCCTCTTTCCTTGTTTCCTTTCAATACTTCTGTTAGATTATTTCCTGTCTTCCATTCTATCTTTATTATCTATGAAGGGAAGTTGAAGGAAGGCTTTAGTAGAGTGAGGTAAAAAGAGTCTTGAAAAACAAATCATTTTGGTATACTTATACATAGTTATTAATTAAGTCATTAAGTGTCCGATAAGCTGCTTGTCTTAAAGACAAGGCAGACATATTATCGACCTTATTAGAAATTAAAGGCTACTGTAAAATAGATATGAAATGGGCAGCATTAATATTGTGAAGTTAAGTGATAAATTAGGTGAGCTATAGGGTATAATGTGAATGTTGCAACATCATTTAGCACAACAGTCAACAAAGAATTCTTGAGATGTTTTATGGTGTAACTTAGTACGTTTATTTACGTAGCAGGGGACCTGTGGGTAGAAGGGGCTGCACTTTTGCAGTATGAAGCTGGTGGTTATATGCTTAGTGGTCAAGGGGGAGGGGACGTGTAGAGAGTATTAGATCATAAATGTTTTCTTCAAATTTCTACTTGTAAAACTGCTTTTGCATAATTTCTCTGGTGCTTATGTCATTCAGTTCAATATTAACTGAAATGAGATGTACAGGCAGTCATGAGAACCAGCACTTATTTGTTCCCTATCTAAACAATGCAAGCTATAAGTCAGCCTTCTGGGCTAAAGGTGAACATTTTTCTGTCCCTCATCGTGAACACATGTACAAGGTTACTTAACCAGTCCTCAGGGGAATCTATTCCTTCCTCACATGAGTTTATTTTCACCATTCATCTGCTGGCACATCTGGAATCAGAGAGACTAAAGAATAGGTAGTTTCCTGAGTTAAGTTCACTTATTTTCTTTGTACATTCTGTTCCAACAACCAGGTTATTCTTTTCCTGGCAAACCACTATACAATTCTTAGTCATTCTTTAAAGATGCATTTCAAACCATAGCCTCTAGCAAACGTGTTATGAACCACTCTGCCACTAAAACAGATACAAGACCAAGTTGATCACTCCTCCTTTGGGACATCACATATATATTTTTTTGTTTTTTTAAAGTATTGCACTCAGTGTTAAAGACTGTATAGCTTAATGATTAATAATATGGATTTAATGATTCTGCTTTTAATGGCTAAGAGCCAGAATATTTGGGTTTGAATCTCAAATCTGCCATTAATTAGGTTGACTTCAGACAAGTTTTATTTTAAAAAGCTTGCCAAGGGGCGCCTGGGTGGCGCAGTTGGTTAAGCGTCCGACTTCAGCCAGGTCACGATCTCGCGGTCCGTGAGTTCGAGCCCCGCGTCGGGCTCTGGGCTGATGGCTCAGAGCCTGGAGCCTGTTTCCGATTCTGTGTATCCCTCTCTCTCTGCCCCTCCCCCGTTCATGCTCTGTCTCTCTCTGTCCCCAAAATAAATAAACGTTGAAAAAAAATTAAAAAAAAAATAAAAATAAAAAGCTTGCCAAGGACTCAATAGCTTTGGATCACCATAAAAGGGCATGTTTCCACTACAGGCTAGATTTTTTTTTTATTGATCGTGAGCCAACAAAAATATTGAATTGCCAACTTTTCAGTTAATATTACTTTTTTCATAGACATTCTGCCTCCTACCTGCTGCTATCATCAAACATTGAGGTGCTCTAAAGTAGAGAATCCAGTCTCTCAAAATGGTGAGATAATTGTTTTGTGTTAAACTCAACAAAAAGGAAAAGCATGGGGTTAATGGACCTAAAAATGAAGTTCCCTGATCCCCTGAATGTGACCTCCATTCAACAGTGGTGTTCTTCCTCTTGTGGGTGGGACTTGCCAGCCTGAAAGCCATGGCATTCTGGAACGATGAGTTCTAACAAACCTACACAAGCCCGAGGTTCCCAGAGCTACAGCTGCTAAATGCCATCAGCAACTTCAGAATCTGTTGGGTCAGTACTTGAAGTCTACATAGATACAGTTTTCACCAAAGTTCCTGTATACATTAGACTGTTTTAACCTGCAAATACTAGAAAAACTACACTCAAATGACATAGACATTAAAAGAATTTATTACAAAGTGCAGAGGTAAAATTATTTCCACTTTGGTCAATTCCAGTATCTTCAAGGGGTAGACGTTTTTTCTCTCTCTTTTTTTTTTTTTTTTGCTTGTTTATCCTCAGCGTATTGACTTTCCCTTCTTCTGTTGAATGATGGTTCCAGAAACTCCAGATAGCATATTCTTACACACCAATGACTGGAGGCAAAACAGAGTTCTATCTTTTCCATATGTCCTGTTTATGACCTATTTAACCTTTCTATTACCAAAAGGCTTCTAATACTTCACTGGCTGGAATTGGACCCACCTGAGGCAGCTACTATAGAGGAAATAATAGCATATTTTGTAATTAGAGAAATACCAAATTTAAAATGTTAAGCCTTTATATGGCCATCTATAGTTTATGGCTAAGGCAAAATCTATCACTAAAAATAGTGATTTATTTTTATTTGAGTGAAACTTTCAGGAACAATTGATAGTTTTCTACCGATTTGTCTGTCTTGTTATTCACAGGTTCTGTTATAAAATGTTTATTATTATTATCCTCCTACAATTTATTCCCCTGGAGATTTAAAGTTTTTTATAGCTTCTGTGGGTACTTATTAATTTCTTAGACATTTAATTTCTCCATATGTAGTTTATTTCCAGAAACCGTGGCAACTTAATGGATAACTGAGGCCAGGACAGGAATCAGAAAAAGAAACTGCTTTCTAGTATCCCTCATTGACAGGATGGCTAATTAGTTATTTATCAAATAGAGTAAAGAATGGCAGTTGGAGAGAGGATCATGGTCCAAAACCATACCACAGAAGTTTGGGATATCTCTTTCACTTTGGTCGGACAAACTAAAATTAATTATTTCACTGGAATGCAGTGACTCAGAGGACAGATTAGTTGAGTATGTTACATGTAATGAGTTCTACTGGACAATGGGAGGAAATGACAGTTTCAAATAGCATCTAGATTCTATTCTAGATCTCATTTCAGTCAACATTGAGGAGGATGACCTTTCATTATTCATTTATGTATACTAAGTAGAGGAAATCCTTACTGATAGAAAATCATGTCTACAGTCAGCCTTGAAGCAAATGCCCTTTAGTGTGGCTGTTAATCTTATAGAAAATAGTTGATGATTTTAGAGAAGCTCACCAACTTCAGCCACAGACCCGTGCCTTCACTGTTGATGAATATATCTTCACAGTAGGTTAGTAGAGGAGCTTGATGTGTCATTATTTTAATAGCATTACTTTTCTAAAGAAGGTACATTTAGTGTTGTGAAATGTTAGTGATCATGGGTGTCCTCTTTACTGAGGATGGAAAAGTTATCTTCTTTCATCCGAGACACTGAAAGCACTTAAAAGACATTATCTCATTATCTCTATAACATCCTCTGACAGAATTGGCTTGTAGCATAATTCCCATTTTATTGGTGGATAAAGTCATGCACATTATGGTTTTATAATTTAGCTAGGCAGATGGCCTGCCCTAGCAAAAGCTTTCAGCTTTACTTCATCTTGGAAATTTGTCTCATTTATGTCTTCACATTTCTAGTGCAGACATGACCTTAATGTTCCCAGAAACCAAGTATTTAAGTGGTCATTTGTCCAATGACTTTTTTTTTCCTGAAGAAATGTTTCTGAATTATACTTTATTTCATTTTGACATGAAGGACAAATGAATAACATTTTGGATAACTTATAGAAATTCATTTGGGTCATTTTCTGGATTCAAATGAATAATAGAACTCTCTAGCAGTACTTTTTTGTTAGTATTAAATGGCTCCAGTTACTTTTAATAGTCACTTTAAAATATTTAAATGCATAACTTTTGAAAATCAATCCTACTCACCTCTTTATCAGACACGTGCAAATTAACTCCATGACACACCTGCTTCTTGTACATGATTCCCCTAGTAGCTAATGGAAAATATCTTAAATTTAGTCTAGTATAAATGACTAAAGCCATGATGACATAAGAGCTTTAATTAACAGAAACATGCCAAATTTAATGGAAACCATTTAATGGATTCAAGAGAGAAGGTTGTTATCATTCTTTATCAAGTTTTATAGTTATTCTAATTTTTTACAACTAGAGTAAGATCTGGTTTTGCCGTGGTTAGGCAAGTGTATAAAAGATAGGAAGGGACTTGTGGAAATCTGAACCATGTATTATCTAGGAGGGATTAAAGTGACTGCATAGTTTATATTGGTTAACATTATTAATCAGTAGAGAGCTTGGGGAGTCAAAGGGTGATTACAGACAGAAAAAGGGAACATGGAGCTATAGTAATTATTCTATGCCTCTTCCTTGTCTTAATTTCCAAAGAAAATTGTATTAAGTATCTTTTATTTATGAAATATACTTAGAACAAAGTATATACAGAAAAAAATCAAACATAAAAATGTCCTTCAAAGAGTTATATATGTATATGTCTATAAAAATTAAACCCAAAGGCTGCTAAATACAGTGAAAGGAAAGCATAGATCAACATATAATTTTTTTGTACCTTAATATTTTTGTGGTTATCAGAGATCTCACAAATATATTATGGCTCCAAAAGGGGCTGTTGCTTTCTCCAATACACTAGAAAAAAATGTGGAGTGAAAAAGGTATGACTTTTTCCTCCTTAAAAGTAAAGTTGGAATATATATACTTTATGATGAAAGTTTTTATGCATTTAATGAAAGCTCTGGACTTGACTAATGTAATAGAAAATACTGAAAGGATTTTTACCAGATGTTTAATTTTGACCGATAAATTATGATTGAGTTCTAAAAATTTGGGACTTTGATCTATTATTAGAAATACATATTAATATTTTCATTTCAGGACTGTAAGATTATAATAGATTCCTTTTCTACTCCAGAGAGCCATCCAATTAAAGTTTTACTCTCAAAGATAATATATAACATTTTGATTTAGGTTCAGAATAAGCATATATGATCTTTTGAAAAAATATTTTAAAGTAAGAAACGTTCAATTTTTTTTCTCTTGTCATGGGTAGAAGTAGGAATTGATCTTGTTTTTCTTGGAAATAAAACAAAAAAGGCTTTGATACAACCCCAGATTAACATAAAAATAATTAGGACTGTGCCAGTATATAAATTTGACCCAAATTGTGCTCAGGTCTTGTGATAAGTCAGATGCCTGTAGTGAAAGAATTGCTTTTGAGTCAAAAAATCTAATTATTATTACTTTTGTGTTTAAAACATTATCTTTTTCTGTAATGACTTACAGTGTGTGCATAATAAAATATAATATTCCTTAAAATATTCAAATAATAAAGATTGGTTGCTAAATGTCTGCATTAAAGGAGATACACCATGTTGTACAATGCTCTCTATGTCCTAAACTAAGCCAACTTGATAGAAATGTTTGTTTAGTGCCCTGAGGGTCAAAACTTCTGGGATCCCTGTTCAGACAAGGACAGGCAGGGGATTCCAAGGATGACTCTAGGGCCCTACAGTGTAAATCTGGGAGCATTTTGACAGAAGTGCGTTAGTTCTGACCTTAACTCCTGCCGAATGCAGTGTTCCTGTGAGAGAAAACCTCTCTTCTGCTGAACTATTCAAAATTCATTTCCAGTGTGCATTTGCTCTGCTCCACTCTGTCTGAAAATATATGCAGACAAAGTTGATTGACAGCCCTCTAGCTACCATACCATGAAGGTTGAAACCAGAAAGGCTACAGCTCTAATTCACTGACAGCTGAAAGCTACAGAACTTAATTTCTTAGGTTCATTCGTAAATCTCTACTCATTGTCCCAAGAGGAAAACAAATAATGGGGGATTACACAGGACTAATGGAACTCTGTATAGGATAAGAGTGTAAATATGGAAATCACAGTCATGAATTCTCTGCTTTTCTGAGAAGAAAATAAATCACATTTATTCAAGTAGTTCTCACAAAGATGGCTGATGAAATCATTTCATTTACCAAGAAATATTTCTTTTTCAAGTAGGGCACATACATAGGGCACTTTTTCCTTATGATTTAACAATTAGTAAAATCTATAATTATTCTATAAGATATTGAAATCCTGGCATAAGCTTATCAACTGGCTCACAAAACATTCAAACCTAACACCATTCTTGCTTTTCTATCTCTATAATTCTGGCTATGCAAACTAGATTCTTGACTCCCCTCTTCTTCTTGTGTTTAGTATGATTCTTTGGAGGACTTCCAGTTAATGAATTATATTCTGAAGTTAACTCACTCTTTTCCTCACCTCTTCCTTCCTCCTTCTACCTAACATAAACATGGATATGATAGTGGAAGGCAATAGCCGTCTTCCAGTTTTGAGAGAAACCCTCCCCAAATTGAGAGATATCAATTTGGACATCATTGATCCTCTATATTCGTATCTCCCAATTTCTTGTTGTGTGAGGAAAATAAGCTCCTGTTTAAACCGCTGTGGTCTGTTGAATAATTACCAGCCCCCCCAAAATGCATTCATCCTAATCCCTACAACCTGTGACTATGATACCTTACATGGCAAAATAGACGACACAAATGTTACTTAGTGAAAGATCTTGAGATGGGAGCTTTTTATGGATTACTGGGGCAAACTCACCGTCATCACAAGTGTTCTTTTAAGTGAAGGAGGGAGGCAGGAGAGAAAGGATCAAAGTTAGAGAGAGATTTAAAGATGTTACACTATAAGCTTTGAAGATGGAGGAAGGGACCATTGCCCCAAAATTACACACATCTTTTAGCAACTAGAAAAGGCAAGGAAACAGAGCCTACAGAAGGAGGGGTTTCATTGACCCATTTTAGACTTCCTAAGCCCGGACCTCTAAGTGAATGAAATTTGTGTTTTCATAAGCTTCTGTGTTACTGGTAATTTGCTATAGCAGTAAACAAAATTTAACCCATCTACTAAATCTCCAATGGTGAATGGCTCTTCTGTTGTTCAGGGATTCATGCTTAGCAACTTATTTAATATGGATACATTTTTAAAAAGCAATATTTTTCAATAATCTAAATTGTTTAATATTTTTTTCCCCAAGAAGGGTAAAATCATAGTGAACCTACCTCACTGAGAATGACTGACACTTTAGTAACCTCCTTCAAAGTTTAACCATTTACTTGAAGTGGCAGTAAATGGAAATGCACATGTAATAGTGTCCTAAGCAAAACAATGTGTGTGTGTGTGTACGTGTGTGTGTTAATATCTGCTAATATCTTTTAATACACACACACATACACACATGCAAACACACAGTTCTGAATTAGCAGAGAGACTAATAAATGTGACAGACAGACTCTCCAGGTGACTCCACGTCCCCACCTCCTGGCATATATGTCTTTGCATGATCTCTACTCTTGCACATTGGCACAGCCTGTGATTTGCTTCTGACCAATAAAATACTGCAAAGGTGATGAAATGTATGTGATTATATTATATAAGATTGTAGCTCTGGTCCTTCTGGAGTCTCCTTTGCTGACTTTAAAGAGATTGAGGATGCTGCTAAGACCTAAGAGTGACCTCCAGCTGACAGCCAGCAAGAAGCAAGTTCAACCAGGATTAAAGTTTAGACAGCACTGCAGCGAGGCACCTTCAGCCTCTGGGTATTATGTATTTGTATTTTGTATTAGCTGCACATTAGTACTCTTCTTTCAAGGCTACTGCCAATGTATATAAAAAAGAATCTAAGCCATTTATATAACTCTGACTCAAATCCAGCCTGGCTTCATCCATCTGGCTATATATATTCCATCCATTAATCCATTCATCCATTTATACAAAAGGAAGATGACTTAAGTGTTATCATATTCCAGGCTCCGAAACAGGCATTCTTGGTGATACAAGATGAATGACAGAGCCCAGCTTTATTAATTTCTCATTTTCTGCCTTATCCTAAATTTTCAGACCCAAATTAGATCTATTTTGGCAGCATATAAATCAATCGGGCTGTAGATTGTGTCACTTAGCCACCAGTTACTCAGTAGTTGAATTTAATTCTAGTACCATTGTACAGCCTTTATTTTATTTTATTTTATTTTATTTTTTTAAGGTTTATTAATTTTTAAGAGACAGAGAGAGACATAATGTGAGGGGGGCAGGGCAGAGAGAGAGGGAGACACAGAATCTGAAGCAGGCTCCAGGCTCTGAGTTGTCAGCATAGAGCCCAATGCAGCGCTCGAACTCATGAACTGCGAGTTCATGACCTGAGGTGCAGTCGGACACTTAACTGACTGAGCCACCCAAGATGCCCCTTGATGTACAGTATGAGTCACTAATTTAGTGAGCCTTTATTATAATATAACATAGCATTCAATGTTATGGTTATGTGTTGTTGGCTTTTGTAACTAAGGGCTCTCCTGGAGTCTAACCTATGGCATTCCAATTACCGTTATACCAGTTGGTTTCTTACCTTGTGAAACCTACTTAGCTTATATTAGTGTCTGTCTCCTCATCTGTCTAGTCAAGATAACCACAGTGCCTACCTACCAGTCAAATGGTTGGGAGACGAATTAGACAACATACTTAAAACACCCAATAAAGTGTTTAATGGGGATCAGATATGATTATGGAAGACATTTCTTCTTCATTCCCTTAATCTACATGAAGGGGTATTATCAGGTAAATACACTTGGCCTTTTCCCACTCCTTCTTACCCATGGGGTAGAGGGAGCATTCTGTTTGCTAAATGCTGAGGGAGGAAGTGTGTATTATTGATTTGGCCCCTTCCTTCCTCCTTCCTCTTGGGGATCTGACAGAAGTACCTTTTCTGCATCAGTGCTTGGTGCCATATATTTTACAAGAACTGCTCTGTCCCTTTGAAGGGAGATAAGCTAATTTCTAGGTATGCGTATAAGATAAATCTATCTTAAAATAAGTTTTGGTTTTAAGAAAATATATGTGATTTTAATGAGTAGTTATAATGTATGCATTAGTTAAGAAATCTGTCTCAGGAAAGAGAATACCAGTCACAAGATGAATTTTGAGATAATATATGTTCTACCATTTGTCTCAGTAAAATTTAGATAAGTAACTTCATGATTCTCAGATAAGGAAGCCTTGGTCAATGGCCTTCATGTATACTCTAAAGAGCCCACATGATAATTTTCCCTGTATTTGTGGCTAATATAAGAAAGTATATTATTAATAGTAATTGATGACTTTCCTCAGAAAACTAGAAATTAATTTGAAATAATTTGCATATCACATTAGCAACTGTGTTCACATATCACCTCTGGTTAAGTTAGTATTCTTTTGAAAAACAGTTGGTGATAGGTATCAAGTGTTTCCAAATATTTATACACCTTAATTGAATATCTTCTATAATGTTTCTTAACAAAATAATCAGAAAGAAATATATGTTCATCACATGTATGTGTATTAAAACAATTTGAAATTGTGAGAAATTGAAAGAAACTTCTACAGTTAATGATACAGAAAAGCTTGATAATCTGCTGTAGCCATAGATTTTGGTGTATTCAGCATTATATTTAAAGGTTACAAATTCTACTTAATGGTAAAGATAAACAAATATGTAATAATCATAACTGAAAAGCAAATTTAAAAATTGTGTGGACAGTAGTATAGCAGCAACGTTAAAACAATATTAATACCAACAATAGCAACGATCCACACAGAGGAATTAAACTGGGAAGGAAATGACAATACAAAATAGGGATTATTTACAAGTGGTAATTTTCAGTCTGTTCCCCAAACCTCTCCCACTTTTGTTATATTTTCTACTGTTTTAAATAAGTTTTTGTTTTACAATTAATTTTTGAAAAGCTATTACCTTATTAGAAAAATTTAAAAAAATTCCTTGTTTGTTTGAAAACTCATTAAAGGATGCATTCACTAGTCAAAATTTTGCTTTGTATTTGAACATAAACTTCTCTTCCTGCTATTATGAACTTTTGTCTCTAGTTAGTATGGATTACAAATCTCCATAGTACATTTAGAATACTTAGTGAAATGTCTTTGATATAATTTTGAGATGAACTACAACAGGGTTTCCTTACGCAATCCTGTGTATCAGCCTGATGAGGAAATGAGCTCGGATAGATTGTCCAGGTTGTGTTGGGCAACATCGCACTACACTGCCCATCTCCATCACCGATTCCCATGTCTGTCTGGCTGCAGCTGCTGATTGGCCCAGGCATTTGACTCTGTTCATAGTTGGTATTCAGATGTACACAGGGACATCTGGGGAACCCACTGTGTGGAAAGGTACAAGCAGCATGGGAGAAAGGATTCAGCACAATGTGCTGGACTGAGCACATACTCAGGACTCAGGACTGAGGACATAGACTGGAATACTCAATCCAGGACAGCTATGTGTCCTGAGGAAGAAAAGACTACTTATAAAACTAAAGGAGTTGTTAAGAACTGGCCTTTAGGCAACATTGCCATGGGATTTCCCTAAGATAGTCATAGATAGAATAAGAAGAAGCTTTCCCTACTAACAGAGTCCATGCCACAGTAGAGTACTTTTGTCGGCAGCTGAAGAAAGGGTAATGATGGCAGCAGGGGCTGAGAAAGGATGGGCCTTTGGGGGCAGAGTTGTTCAGAGTAGTGAAGGCATGGCCCAGAACAGTCCCTCCACCACTAATGTAAATGGGTGTGGCTCATAAAACTAGGGAACACAAGTGGTCAGTGGTAAAGCAGTGTTTTCTGAGACTGCAAAAACATGGCACACAAGCCTGAGGAGTGTAGCAACAGGTGCTTGATTCAACTGTGCATTGAAAACTCTGGGAACTCTAAAAAAAAAAAGAAAAAAAACAGATGTAAAGAAATTACAAAAAGGAAAATGACATGCTGTATTTCTGCGGTTAGGATATCATTCATCTAGCACACTACGAATCTGACTTGTAATGTGATTTAATTAGACTGGTTAGGTTTGAGGACATTGAAGTAACACTTTTTTCATATTTTATCTATCAAAATACAAGCAAAAAAGTATTACATCTATATGATGTTTTTGCAAGATTATAGTTAAGTAACTCTCAATACATTTGCAATGGCAATACATTAAAATAGCTGTGATATGCTGATACAAGCCTGACCCAAAATACTTGCTACAAATTGCATTTACAGTTTCAATAATATTTTAGGGAAGATTTGAGAATTTAATAATGTCTTTTGAAATAATTAATGATTCTCTTAGTTGTCAAAAAAATAAAATAAATTTGGAATTTCAGGGCACATGTGAACTATAATAGATCAGAGCTGAAAGATACCTTAGAGATAATGTACTTCAAGGCTCTAATCTTCTATGCAATAGATATACAAAAGCCACTGTAGAGAATTAATTAACTTGCCCAAATCACATAGCTAGTTAATAACATGCCTGAAGCCACACAAGTGGGCAATGGTAACAGTCTTAAATCCAAGTCTCCATTACAAAGTACTGCCGACTCCAGTTTTGTTTCTACTCTCTGATAATTCAGAGAATTTTTCACTAAAACCGAGAAATGGAAATTGACTTGAGAGTATAGAAAAAAAAAATAGGCTGGTTAATACTTCAGTACTCAATTAAGTGAATGTAGTCTCAATGAATAAAAGGAGTGTCTCAACCTGTTTTCATTGTGGTAATCAAGTACTTCGGGAACTATATCTGTAGAAGAAAGGCTAGTAAGCAATTAGGGATTTTTGTGTATTTTATTTCCATTATGCTATGTTGTACTTTGAAAAATTAAAATGGTCCTACAGTGAAATTATTTTTTATTTGTGTTCTTAGATTTTTTTAATTTTTTTTACATTTTTATTTTATTTTTGATAGAGAGAGACAAAGCACAAGTGGGGGAGGGGCAGAGAGAGGGGGAGACACAGAATCCAAAGCAGGCTCCAGGCTCTGAGTTCTCAGCACAGAGCCCAACACAGGGCTCGAACCCAGAAACTGTGAGATCATGACCTGAGCTGAAGTCGGACGCCCAACCGACTGAGCCACCCAGGCACCCCTTTATTTGTGTTCTTAGATTTTGATTGTGTGAGGTCCATGTCCTTTTCCTTAGATACCAGTGTTTAAAGATTAAACTATATGTTTAATGTATTGTGATTCAACTGAATATTCTTTTATTTATGCAAAATATAGAATCCTATTCTAAGGTTAAAAATCTACCTTATTTCTTTTGATTAGCACTAATTTTTCACTAGGTTTAACATTTTTTAAAATTTTATTTATTTTTAAAGAAAGAGAGAGAGAGAGAGAGAGTAGGGGAGGGGCAGAGAGAGAATCCCAAGCAGTCTCCATGCTCAGTGTGCAGCCCATGTAGGGTTTGATTCACAACAGTGAGATCATGATGTGAGTGGAAATCAAGAGTAGGATGTTTAACCAACTGAGTCACCCAGGTGGCCTAACGTATTTTTGTGAAAATTAGTGACATAAAAAAAAAACACCTGGAAAATAACATTTAATTTTGAGGAATAAGAGTTGAGGCAATCTGGGCTATATTTTAGTAAAAACAATGCTGTATGTAAAGTTGAAAAAAATTGATAACGGCATGGTAGTAAGAACTAGCAAGGGGGAGCCCTCACAATGTACCAGGCAGCATATGTGTGTTCACTAAAGCTAAGAACAAACCCATGATAGAAACTCTCAGTATCCACTTACTTATCTCCATTGTCTAGCTGAGATAACTGGGCTACAGAAGGTTAGATAACTAGACAAAAATAAACTGATAAGAAATAGAAACAGGAATCAAAATAAGTAATCAGATTCCAGGGCACGAATGTTTATCCTATACCCTACTATTACTATTTAATATAACTTGTTGTTCAAGTGTATTAAAAATCCCACCACTAAGAGTTAAAATCTTTTCATGGCCTCGTTATTTGACAGAATTCACATAAAATTATTTCCTCTTCTTTTTTTTTTTTTTTTTTTAAATTTTTTTTTTTCAACATTTATTTATTTTTGGGACAGAGAGAGACACAGCATGAACGGGGGAGGGGCAGAGAGAGAGGGAGACACGGAATCAGAAACAGGCTCCAGGCTCTGAGCCATCAGCCCAGAGCCCGACGCGGGGCTTGAACTCACGGACCGCGAGATCGTGACCTGGCTGAAGTCGGACGCTTAACCGACTGCGCCACCCGGGCGCCCCAATTATTTCCTCTTCTGAGGAGCCTACTTCTTAGAGACACTGTAGCCTCTGCCTGTAATATTATCATTCTTCCTTTATACTTGGCTAGAATTTGGAATAAAAGTCCACAGATACAAAATTAACCAAAAAAAGGGACAAAAAGGGATTTTGTTAATTGTCCATATTACACAGCAAATGCAAAGCAAAGAAGGTAGAGAGTGTTCATCAGCCAAGGGTGTGGCATAATCATTGTCAGATTTTGTAATACATCTAAATACTTTATAAAATTATTCTTGTTTATTATCCACATTCCCTCTCTGCCCTGTGGTCACAAGAGAGGAGGAAACTTATGCAAAATAGGGAAGATGATATGTGAACCGAGAAAGGAAATGAAAAATGCACTGTTTGGCCATCAATTACCAAACTTCAAGTAGGCTCTTTGAAAGTGATAGTGATAACATACCATTTGAACAAAGTCTAATTAGTTGTCCAGTAAATATTCGGGATCTATCAACGTGTAGAGTATTTGTTCAAGGAAATAAAGTAGTTAGATAAATTAAGTGGTCACAATATTTATCCAAGTGAATGTAAGATTACAGATTGAGACTTTTCAATTTAGAGTGTGTGGTATTCTGTTGGTTATGAAGGGACTGACTTCTAACCCGTTGGTGCTGCTCATACTTCAGGCCTAAATATCACCAAGACAACAAATAGCTCCATAAAGCTTTTATCTAAATTCATAATAAGAGCTATTTTTTATGCATTCACTTATTTTTTATTGCTCACCAGATTAAAAATTCCATGATAGCAAATATAACATACCATTATTAATGAATACCCAGCTTCTAATACAGTGTCTCACATATAGTAAATATTTAACAAATATGCACTAAAAGAATGTATTAAGTGAATGGATCACTTACTGTACAAAATCAAATCATGTAATAATTTTTAAGGAAACAAGGATAATATGCCCTTAGGATAAAGTAACAATAAATAAATTAATCTTGCCCTAGCCTAAGTTTTTGTCACAGTGATAAAATGAATGATAGAAAATTTCAGGTGGACTCTGTTCTCATGGTCTCAAAATTTTTATAATTATTATACTTTATATTTTCATTTTATTTATTATACTTGATCTTAAAATGTTCTGGGACTCAACAGGTCAGAGTTTTAAGCTTGACAATATTATATGTGAGCTTGTTCAAATAAAAAATATATCACAATATTTTAAGATTGATCGTTTTTTTAAAAAAATGAAAGGACAATGTTGTTTCAAAATATTTTCATTAAGGACCATCTTCTACAATGCCCTTGATATTATATGTCATTAAGTTTTCTCTTTTCTTAAGAAAAGTTAAGTCATTAAGTTTTCTCTTTCTTTAAGAAAAGTAATATAGATTACTTTATTATTATTATTGTCAATGTTGTTTAATTAAAATTTTACTTAAAATGGTTAAATCCATTGATGGCAAAGCATCTGAGTAAATGTAGAAAACCATTAGGCAGATTTTTTGCCTTCTGCTTAAGAAGAGAGAAAAGTATAATTTATTGATTTTTTTCATCATAAAGTGGATATCACAAAGACAGAAAAAATGATACCTATGTTCATTGATTTAATTAAAATATATTTTCCAGTACACAAATAATCAAATGACAGGGGCGCCTGGGTGGCTCAGTCGGTTAAGGGTCCGACTTCAGCTCAAGTCACGATCTCACGATCTCGCGGTCCGTGAGTTCGAGCCCCGCGTGGGGCTCTGGGCTGATGGCTCAGAGCCTGGAGCCTGCTTCTGGTTCTGTGTCTCCCCCTCTCTCTGCTCCTCCCCCGTTCATGTTCTGTCTCTCTCTCTGTCTCAAAAGTAAATAAACATTAAAAAAAAATTAAAAAAATTATATTTTCCAGTTTGTAAAAAAGTTGTATATAAGACAAGAAGTTACATACTGTTTTGTATAACTGAAAAGGTATGCCATTTCCCTTTGGTCTCTTCTTAGATGTATACTACAGAGAAAAGTAAGACCCCCTACCTAGAAACAAATATGTAAACAGAAAACAACATGAAAAAAAAACAGAAAGATTGGAACCAGTTCTTTTTACTACAAAATTTAAGGATTTAAGCATCAGTTTGTCTTGTTTCATCTATTATTGTTTTCGTCATCTATGGGTCCATAATAACCACCCTAAAACTTACAGTTTTGTTGGGCTTGTCTAACCTAAGACTCAGTTACGTGGCTGTATTAAGCTGGCACTTTGCCCAGGCTGGATGATTTAGTTTAAGGTGGCTAAACTCCCATATCTAGAAGCTGGTACTGACTATTAGTTGAGTCTCATGAGTTCTCATTCAACTGATCTCTATTCCTAGAAGGGGACTTATCATCTTCTTCCAAGGAGGTCTCAGGGCAGTGTTCCAAAGATGTGAAGGTGGAAGTGCCAATGCTTTTTGAGATACAGGCTCAAAATTTGTGCGATATACTTCTGTCGCATCTTATTGATCAAAACTAGTCACAGGCCTGATGAGTTTCAAGGCAGGTGGAGAAATGAATCTTACCTCTGGATGAGAGGAGCAGAAAAGTCACCTTGCAAGGAGGCTTGCATAATGAGATGGAAGTCTTTGTGGCCATTAAATTATTTGTGAGTATGCCCTCGGTTCTCATATTATTTCTATTCCTCTTGCATGTAAAATATGCTATCCCAGAATTGCCAGAACTTTAGTCTCAATTCCAAGATTGTTATTAGTTTTCTAGGGCTGCCGTAACAAAGTACCACAAAGCAGGTGGCTTGGAAGGAACTGTGTTTTTTGTTATGTGTCTGCCTCATTCCTTCTTTCCTTGCAGTCCTACTACAGGGTTTAAGAATAAGATCACACCATAGGGGCGCCTGGGGACTCAGTCAGTTAAGCATCCAACTTCGGCTCAGGTCATGATCTCAGGGTTCATGGGTTTGAGGCCCGCACGTCGGGCTCTGTTGACAGTTCAGACCCTGGAACCTGCTTCAGATTCTGTGTCTCCCTCTCTGTCTTCCCCTTTCCATTCATGTTTTTTCTCTGTGTCTCAAAAATAAATAAACGTTAAAAAATTAAAACACACACACACACACACACACACACACACACACACCATAGCTCCCTGGATTCCTTTTACAGTTTCAGGATGTAAATAGAATATATTTCATATCTTCCACTTGCCTGTGCTGAACCTCTTTCCCCTCCCCCTGGGAGCAGAGCTTATGAGTGGCATCAGCAAGGGTCCCTTGCCATTTGGCTTTCATTTGGACTTAGCTAATGGGAAGCGTCAGATCATTTTAAAGGACTGATATTAGAGGAATTATTTCTTATGTCAGAGAAAGCCCTGAAAGAGACCTTCAACTGATCCTTGCTTCTGGAAGCCACCTATCATTAGTCAGAAGACATTCCGGACCTGCCATGATTGTATACCCTGTCCCCTGAGAATCCAGAACCTGAGTTCTGTACCATTTCTTTTCTCCATGTCCATCAAGTTGCAACAATCTGACTCCTGCTAGATGACCTGGATCTGATGATAAATGTCCATGTTGGATTTGAGGGCCAATATCAGCAGATGGTCTTGCTCTTACAACACAGGATCCCAATATGAAATAAAGCTTTAATTACTCGAAAACTGAACAGAAGGAAAACACTACTCTTATATCTAAAGAAAGACTTCTAAGCAAACTAGGATATCACCTTCTTCAATGCAAGTACAACTGAATGTGCTTTACTTGGTAGTAATGGCTGGAAACACCTGGTTTTAGGTGAGGAATGTATTAAAAAATAAAGCATTTAAACCTACACTGTATAATAATTTTCACCACTAGCCACACGCAGCTAATTAAATTAAAATACTTGAAAGTAAAAACAATAAAAAATAGAGTTTGTTGCACTTGTCCTATTTCAAGTGTTCAATAGTCACGTGCAGCTATTGGTGACTGCCTAGATTGTGTCGCACAAGATACAGAATGTTTCCATCATTGCCAAAATCCTGTTAGTTGGTGCTGACAGAGACTATACTAATTCTTAAAACATACAGCAGTATACAGTTGCCATTATGGAGCAGAATTATTCCAAACACTTTTAGAGTCAATTGTTATTTATTCCCCAAACATTCAGGAGCTTTATCAAATTAAAACAGCAAAGAAAAAATAAAAGTAGGTAACATTTATTTAATAACTATAAAGTGCCAGGCCATGTGCTGAGTTCTCTTCATGGATAAGCTCATTTAATCCTCAAAAATCTGTTTATTACATACTCTTAGTCTACCACCTATTAATATTTTAAAGCTCGTAATTGGATGCAGGCAAAATTAGAATCCAACTAATCTTGACTACAAAGCCTAGGTCTTAACAATGACTTCCACTGCCTTTTTAATAGTTGGGAAAACACTGAGGTATTTGGCATCTTTTGTTTTTTTTTTTTTCCTATGAATGATAATGATCAAGTAACTATTACCGAGTAAAGTGAGATATTGTTCAATATCCTGCAAGCATACAATATTTCTAAAAAATATCTAAGTGCTTCTGTCATATGAACTTAAGAGTATCTATTTGCTTTATGTTAAAGAAAGAACTACGGTATATTAAGTTGCATTTTATTCAAAAGAATTTGACCATGGGCCACCTGGGTGACTCAGTTGGTCATGCATCTGACCTTGGCTCGGGTCATGATCTCACGGTCCATGGGTTCGAACTCTACGTCAGGCTCTGTGCTGACAGTTCAGAGCCTAGAGCCTGCTTCGGATTCTGTGTCTCCCTCTTTCTCTGTCCCTTCCCCACTATGTCTCTCTCCCAAAAATAAATAAACATTAAAATAATTTAAAAAAATAAAGGGGGTGCCTGGGTGGCTCAGTAGGTTAAGCTCCAACTTTAGCCTAGGTCATGATCTTGCCGTTTCCGAGTGGGAGCCCCGGATTAGGCTCTGTGCCTACTGCTCAGAGCCTGGAGCCTGTTTCGGATTCTGCGTCTCACCTTTCTCTCTGCCCCTCCCCAGCTTGCACTCTGTCACTCTCTCTTTCAAAAATAAACATTAAAAAAGAAAAAAAAAAAGAAAAAAGAATTTGACCATGGTTAAAAGTTTACTGTTACTTTTGGACAGATTTACTGTTATGGCATCCTCTCCAATCATCACTAGGACATACATGTTGTACTTTTTTTTTTCTTAAGTTAACCACCTTTAAAGCCACCTCAGTTATTACAAAAATAAGAAAACAAATTGGAATAACAGTTGTTGGTTTAGTTTCCTTAGATCATATTCTGGGTCAATACAATCAAGATTTTTAGCATAAAAATAAAGTATATAAGGAAGAATTTAGGTCTAATATATTTGCATAGCCATGACTAAGAAACCAAATTTTATTGATGGGTGGCTTACTTAGTACTACTACTAGTTAGATTCAAATATATGACTTGATCTTTAAAAATATTTATTTTTTGTTATCTCCCTAATTATGTGTTTGGAACAAGAGAATATCCATTTTATTTACATACTATAAAAACATAGAAGGCAGTTAAGATGGTGGACCCACATGGTGACCCTGAGTTTGTCTAGTCCCTGAAACACAGCTAGGTCAGCACCAAACCATTTTGAGCACCTAGGAAATTAATCGGAGGATTAACACAACAATCTGCATAAATTGAGTCACAGAACTCAGAACGTATGCAGTATAGAGAAGTGAACTGGGGTAGAGAAAAGCCACAGAGGGTAGGGAGCTGTTTTTGCAGAGAGAGGACAGAGAAAGCGAAAGGGGGAGAGTGTGTCACATCAGGATCACGCAAGAAAAGCACTCCTGAAAGTAGCTGGAGAGAAAGAGAGAAAGAATGACAACACTTGCAGGGGACTGAACAAGAAATCTGTTCCCAAAAACTATTGACAGGGAGAAAGGAGGTTTCAATACCACCAGGATTCTATAAACAATGGAGTGCAGAGGCTGAAGTGTTGGAGCTCAATTCCTGGCAGTGCTCTGGTGAGGAAGCAAGCAGGGTGAATCCCCAGGGGCAGGCAGTGGGGTCTGAGATGTTCATGTGACACACGGGGAGAAGTGATTCCCCTGATTGCAGTGCATTTGGTAGAAGCCATGTGGCCTCCCCAGAGGCAAAGGTCCCAGTGGTTCCCAGAGAGGCATCATATTGGCTGGTATTGGGACAAAGACTCCAGAGTGTGATGAAACCTGGCACTGGCTGTGCTGTGGTTTGCCATAGTCTCTGAACCTCTGCTGCTGTGCAATTTCACAAAAGTTTTCTGGGTCAAGCTGGTATCTGACCACTGCTCAGAGACACCATTCCCCAGAGAGTCAGCGTAGGTCCAAGCCGCAGGGTTCTCTGAAGCGTGGGGTTTTGAAACACAACCCCATCTGAGATAAAACTTTGGAGGGAGGTGCCACCTGGCAGGTGGACAGCTTGGACACAGACAAGGTAGAGGTGGGGAGTGGGTTGAGGCCTGGGACAAAGGAGGGGGTCTTAATCATGGGTCAGTGAGAACGCAAAGTTCCTGTGCCACAGACTAGGGAGCTGGGTGAAGCCATTTCCACCTCTCCCATGCAAACACATTCATACATGTGTATGCATGCCACACTGATCTACGCCAGTAAGCTAAGTACTACCTAGTGGAGAACGAAGCCATTACACCAAATGCTGTCCAACCGCACCCTCCAAGCACATCCCCTAGAACACCAACACAAGTCACTCCACCTATTTAGTGTATGGACTGTAGAAGGCTTCATAGTTTCAGTTCTAAGGAAAATTGAATGTAACTTCATTCATGTTCATTCTGTTTGCTGGTTCATTTATCTGTTCATTTTCTTTCCTTCTGTTTTTGGTTAAATCGTTTTCTTTCTTTCTTTCTTTCTTTCTTTCTTTCTTTCTTTCTCCTTCTTTCCTTCTTTCTTTCTCTCTTCTTTCTTTCTTTCTTGCTTCTTTTCTTCTTTTTTTCATTCATTATTTCTTTCCTTCCTTCCTTCCTTCCTCATTCTTGGATACATACAGAGAAAAAAAGTATTTTCTACTTTTTAAAAAAATTTCTATTCTATTTCATTTTCTTTGTTTCATTTTATTCTATTTTATTATATATTTTTTTAATTTTTAATTTTTTTTCTTTCTTTCCCTTTTTATCTATTCTCTCAAGCTTCTTTCAAGAAGTAGACCAAAACACACTTAAGATCTAGCTTTCTTTATTTGATTTTTGTTTTGTTTTTACTTTTTAATTTTAATTTTTAATTTTATTCATTTTTTTCTTCCTCCACTATGACAAAACAAAGGAATTTTCCCTAAAATAAAGAGCAGGAAGAAATGAGAACCAGGGGCTTAATCAACACAAATATGAACATGATGACAGAACTAAAATTTAGAACCACAATAATAATAATACTAACTGGGGTTAAAAAAATGATAAAAGTCTCTTTCTTTGTAGATAAAAGATAAAATCTACTTAGATTGAAATTAAAAATGCTATAACTGAGGGGCGCCTGGGTGGCGCAGTCGGTTAAGCGTCCGACTTCAGCCAGGTCACGATCTCGCGGTCCGTGAGTTTGAGCCCCACGTCAGGCTCTGGGCTGATGGCTCAGAGCCTGGAGCCTGTTTCCGATTCTGTGTCTCCCTCTCTCTCTGCCCCTCCCCCGTTCATGCTCTGTCTCTCTCTGTCCCAAAAATAAATAAACGTTGAAAAAAAAATTAAAAAAAAAATGCTATAACTGAGATGCAATCTTGAATGGATGCCACGATGGCAAGGATACACAAAGCAGAGCAGGGAAACAGTGATTGAGAAGATAAAATTCTGGAGAATAATGAAATAAAAAAAAAAGAGGGAAACAAAGGCAAAAGACCACGATACAAGACTTAGAGAACTCAGTGATTTATTAAAAAGGAATAACATCCAAATTATTGGTGTCTCAGAAGATTAAGAGAGACAAAAAGGGGAAGAAGGTTTATGTGAGAAAATTATGGCAGAAAACTTTCCTAATCTGGAGAAGAACACAGACATCAAAATCCAGTAAGCACAGAGAACTCCCATTAGATTCAACAAAAATTGGCTGTCACCAAGGCATATCATAGTCAAATTCACAAAATACACAGAAAAGGAAAGAATTATGAAAGCATCAAGGGAAAAAAAGTCCTTAACCAACAAGGGAAGACAGATCTGGCTCACAGCAGACCTATCCACAGAAACTTGGCAGGCCAGAAAGGAGTGATAGGATATATTCAACGTGCTAAATTGGAAAAATATGCAGCCAAGAATTCTTTATCCAGCAAGTCTGTCATTCAAAATAAGAGAGATAAAGAGTTTCTCAGACAAACAAAATTTAAAAGAGTTCATGACCATTAAATCAGCCCTGCAAGAAATTTTAAAGGGGACTCTTTGAAGGGAGCAAAGACAAAACAAAACAAGAAGACCAAAAGCAACAAAGACTCGAAAGGACCAAAGAACATAACCTGAAACACCAACTCTACAGGCAGCATGATGGCGCTAAATTCATATCGTTCGGTACTCACTCTTATGTCAATAGGCTAAACACTGCAACCAAAATGAATAGGGTATCAATGGATAAGAAAACAAGACCCATCTATATGCTGCTTACAAGAGAATCATTTTAGACCTAAAGATGCCTGCAGATTGAAACTAAGAGGATGGAGAATCATCTATCATGCCAATGGAAATCAAAAGAAAGCTGGAGTAGCCATACTTATATCAAAAAACTAGATTTAAAAATAAAGACTGTAATGAGAGATAAAGAAGGGCATTATATCATAAGTAAAGGGTCTATCCACCAAGATATAACTATTGCAAATATTTATGCCCCCAACTTGAAACATAAATATATAAATCAATTAATCATAAACATAAAGAAACTCATTGATAATAATACCGTAATACTAGGGGACTTCAACACCCCACCTAAGGCAATGGACAGATTATCTAAGCAGAAAATCAACAAGGAAACAATGGCTTTGAATGACACATTGGACTGGATGGATTTAACAGATATATTTAGAGCATTTCATCCTAAGAAGCAGAATACACATTCTTCTCCAGTGCACAGAGAACATCCTCCAGAATAGATCATATACTGGGAGACAAGTCAACCCTCAACAAGTACAAAAATATCAGATCATACCATGCATATTTTCAGACCACAATGCTATGAAATTCGAAATCAACCACTAGAAAAAATTTGGAAAGACTATGCATACTTGGAGATTAAAGAACATCCCACTAAAGAATGAATGGTTTAACCAAGAAATTAAAGGGGAAATTAAAAAGTACGTGGAGGCCACTGAAAATGAAAACATGACAGCCTCTGGGATGCAGCAAAGGAGGTCAAAAAATGAAGTAAATAGCAATTGAGGCCTTCCTAAAGAAGGAAGAAAGGTCTCAAACACACAACCTAACTTCACACCAAAAAGGGCTAAAAAAAGGTACAGCAAATAAAGTCCCAAACCAGCAGAAGAAGGAAAATAATAAAGATTAGAGCAGAAATCAACTATACTGAAGTTAAAACAAACAAACAAACAAAAAACACACAAAAAATTATAATAGATAAATTAAATCAGGAGTGTGATCTTTGAAAGATTTAACAACATTGATAAAAACTTAGCCAGGTTGATCAAAAAGAAAAAGGAAAAGACCCAAATAAATAAAATCACAAGTGAAAGAGGAGAGATCACAACAGAAATGCAAACAGTGATAAGAAAATATTATGAGCTATTGTATGCAAACAAATTAGGCAATCTGGAAGAAATGGACAAATTCTAGAAACATATAAACTACCAAAACTGAAACAGGAAAAAATAGAAAATTTGAACAGACCCATAACCAGTAAAGAAATTGAATCAGTAATCAAAAATCTCCCAAAAAACAAGAGTCCAGGGCTAGATGGCTTTCCAAAGGAATTCTACAGAACATTTAAAGAAGAGTTAACACGTATTCTTTTGAAGCTGTTCCAAAAAATAGAAATGGGAGGAAAACTTCCAAACTCATTCTATGAGGCCAGCATTACCTTGATTCCAAAACCAAAGACATCACTACAAAGGATCACTACAGACCAATTTCTCTGATGAATATGCATGCAAAAATTCTCAACACGATACTAGCAAACTGGATCTAACAAAACATTAAAAGAATTATTCGCCATGATTAAGTGGGATTTATTCCTGGGCTGCAGAGCTGGTTAAATAACTGCAAATCAATCAACGTGATACATCACATTAAAAAAAAAAAAAAAGGATAAGAACAACATAATCCTCTCAATAGATACTAAAAAAGCTTTTGACAAAATACAGCACCTTTCTTGATTAAAAACCTTCAAAAAAGTAGGGATAGAAGGATCATACCTCAAGATCATGAAGGCCATATATGAAAGACCCAACTCTAATATCATTCTCAATGGGGAAAAACTGAGAGCTCTCTCCTTAAGGTCAGGAACAAGATAAGGATGTCCACTCTCACCACTGTTATTCAACATAGAGTTGGAAGTCCTAGCCTCAGCAATCAGACAACACAAAGAAATAAAAGGCATCCAGATCAGCAAGGAGGAAGTCAAACTTTCACTCTTTTTAGATGACATGATACTGTATGTGGAAAACCCAAATGACACCACCAAAAAACTTCTAAAACTGATCCATGAATTCAGCAAAGTCGCAGGATATAAAATCAATGTACAAAAATCAGTTGCATTTCTATACATCAGTAATGAAGCAGCAGAAAGAGAAATCAAGGAATCAATCCAATTTACAATTGCACTAAAAAATCACAAAATACCTAGTGATAAACCTAACCAATGAGGTGAAAAATCTATACACTGAAAACTATAGAAAGTCTATGAAAGAAATTGAGGAAGACACAAAAAGATGGAAAAACATTCCATGCTCGTGGATTAGAAGAACGAGTATTGTTAAAATGTCAATACTATCCAAAGCAATCTACATATTCAATTCAATCCCTATCTAAATAACTCCAGCATTCTTCAAAGAGCTAGAACAAACAATCCTAAAATGTGCATGGAACCAGAAAAGACCCCAAATAGCCAGAGCAATCCTGAAAAAGAAAACCAAAGTTGGAGGCATCACAATTACAGATTTCAAACTCGACTACAAACCTGAAATCATCAAGACAGTATGCTACTGGCACAAAAACAGACACATAGATCAATGGAACAAAATAGAGAACCCAGAAATGGATCCACAAATGTATGGCCAGCTAATCTTTGACAAAGCAGGAAAGACTATTCAATAGAATAAAGACAGTCTCTTCAGCAAGTGGTGCTGGGAAAACTGGACAGTGACATGCAGAAGAATGAACCTGGACCACCTTCTTACACCATACACAAAAATAAACTCAAGAAGATGAAAGACTAAACATAAGAGAGGAAGCCATCAAAATCCTGGATGAGAAAATAAGCAGCAACTTCTTTGACCTCAGTCACTGTAACTTCTTACTTGATATGTCTCCAGAGGCAAGGGAAACAAAAGCAAAATAACCTCATCAAGATAAAAACTGCACAGTGAAGGAACAATCAGCAAAACTAAAAGGGAATAGATGGGATAGAAGATATTTGCAAATGACATATCAGATAAAGAGTATCCAAAATCTACAAAGAACTTATCAAACTCAATACCCCAAAAACAAATAATCCAGTGAAGAAATGAATAAAGACGTGAATAGACACTTTTCCAAAGAAGACACCCAGATGGCTAACAGACATATGAAAAAATACTCAACATTGCTTATCATCAGGGAAATACAAATCAAAGCCACAGTGGGATGAACCTCCCACATATCAGAATGGCTACAATGAACAATTAAGGCAAAAACAGATATTGGCAAGGATGCAGAGAATGTACTGCTGGTGGGAATGCAAACTGGTGAAGCTACTCTGGAAAAGGGTATGGAGGTTCCTCAAAAAATTTAAAATAGAACTACCCTATGGTCCAGTAATTGCACTACTAGGTATTTATCCAAAGGATACAGGAGTGCTAATTCAAAAGGGCGCATGCACCCTGATGTTTATAGAAGCAGTATCCAAAGTAGAGAAGCAATAGACAAACTATGAAAGAGCCCAAATGTCCATTGACTGATGATGGGATAAATAGGTGACACACACACACACACACACACACACACACACACACAGAGATAATGGCATAATGTCATTTTACTTGGCGATCAAAAAGAATGAAATCTTGCCATTTTCAACAATGTGAATGGAACTAGATTGTATTATGCTAAGTGAAATAAGTCATCAGAGAAAGACAAACATCATGATTTCACTCATATGTGAAATTTAATATATAAAACAGATAAACATAAGGTACAGGAAGCAAAAGTAATATAAAAACAGAGAGGGAGAGAAACCATAAGTGACCCTTAAATAAAGAGAAAAAACAGGGTTGCTGAAAGGGTATTGGGTGGGGAAAAGGGCTAAAGGAGAGATGGGTATTAAGGAGGACACTTGTTGGGATGAGTACTGGGTATTATATGTAAGTGATGAATCACTAAATTCTATTCCTGAAATTATTATTACACTATATGTTAACTAACTTGGATTTAAATTAAAAAATCATATAAAAAAGTAAATTCAGTATTTTAATTTAATATCTTAGAGAAGAAATATGGGTTGTACAACTAAGACATTTTATTTGTGTATTTACAAAGATATCCTTAAAATAATAATGAAATATTTCTTGACAGTAAATGTATCATTTTGCAAATAGAAAACTCCATCTTATTTTTTTTATTGGCAACAATTTCATTTTGCATAAGTTAGTATTTCCTGCTGTGGTAAACATTATTAATTCAGAAAGGATGATTGACACAACTTAGATATTCAAAGGCCAAGTTGCATAGATCAGACCAGATTACCTTCCTTACTTCCCAATATTCAAATAGGATACTTTTCTGAGACCCTCAAGAGGTTTCTGGAGATTGCAGTGCATCTCTGCATTTACTAATTGCTCATTACATTTCTCAACTTGTATGGAAAATGACAAGTGAGAGTTTTTCCAGAATATGCCTCCTCTGCTATTGGAGGAAATTTATTTAAAAACAAATCAGAGCCATAAAGCATTATTCATTATGGTTTTGAAATTTGAAATATACCTATGATCATATTTTCAAATATTATTTTTTATCTTAAGACATTAAAGACTAGGAAGTGTATTGATTTTTTTTCCAGTTATATTCCTCATTAGAATCTCTGTAATACCATTTAGTTGACAAGCTATACACTGTTCAGTAAAGAATTAACAGCATGCATGGGTAGTGCAAACCCTGCATATTCCAAAGAAAGGTATAGCCCTTGATTAGCTCCTGGGCGATAACTTCTAGAAGTTTGGAATATTATGTTTACTCTTTTTGCCTAATGGGATCCTTAGGCCACATCAGTTAGTCTATGCTAACAACGTCATTTAAGGAAGGGGCCTTGGTCCTTGTATTATCAGTTTGACCTCTGGAGGGGCTGGAGACTGAGGAAATAAGGTCAGCCAGGTAGGTGCTCTATGCCCACATGGCCAACCCCAATAAAACCCTGGATACCAAGTCTTGCATAAGCTTATCTGATTGGCAATACTCCAGATATGTTTTCACACATATTCTAGGAGGATGAGGGCTGTCCACATGACTCCATTGGGAGAAGATGTTTGGAAGATTGCACATGTCTCACCTGGACTCTGCCCTATGCCCTATTTTCTTTTGCTGATTTCTGTTGGCTTCCATTCACTACGATAAACTATAGCTGTGATTATAACAGCTTTTCCAGTTCTGTGGGTAGTTCCAAATCAGACCTGATGGTGGTCTTAGGACCGCACTGAACACACACGTTTTGTGTGTGTGTGTCTGTGTGTCTGTGTGTGTGTGTGTGCATGTGTGTCTTCGAAAGGACTCTCTTTATTTTTTTCTGTATTTTACCTCATAGAATCGTAGATTTATTGAGCTAAGGTCATGTGAAACGCAAAGCCCACATATTTTCTCTCCCATTGACTGCCAAAGATTATCAAATAAAAATAAGTCTAGTAGGAAATTTTCATTTTTTAAGCATTGGAAATGGTTGGGGTATATTGTAAGTCACACTGGAATTTCTTACACAAAATTTTAATGTATATCCATGTAAGGACACTATGAAGTAGTTTTCTGTGACTTACACTCATGTCAAGGAGATCTAGGATATTACAGCATTGTTTACAATGGATTCTCTTTAATACTATTCTGTTCAAATCTTAATCTCAATTATATAAATTCCAAAAAGATATTGTATAGTATAATATATATTTTATAGTGTAATCTATAATCAAATTTGACATAACACACATTTGCTAATGTAGACCTAAATAATTACTTGTTTTATTCATATTCAGGTAAGAATCTATTATATGATGGAGATGAAAATTCAACTCTGTGGTAAAGGGGTGAGATGGAAATGAAAAATGATTTTGAAGAAAGAAGTAATTCATGGGGCACCTGGGTGGCTCATTTGGTTGGGCTTCCTGACTCTTGATTTCAGCTCATGTCATGAATTCATGGTTGAAAAGTTCAAGCCCTACATCGGGCTCTGTGCTGACAGTGTGGAGCCTGCTTTGGATTCTATTTCTCTCCTCTGTCTTCCCTTCTCTACTCTTTCTCTCTCTCTCTCTCTCAAAATAATAAATAAACTTAGAAAAAAGAAATAAGCAATTCTTTGTTGGAAAAAAAGATAAACTAAAAATAATATCCTGGGGGCCGTAGTTTTCCCTGTGTACTTATTTCTCTCATGGATCTGAGAAGAGTTGTTGATTTTTCAGTCTGTTCAGCTTGTTACTTGTTAGGATGGATGGTAATTTCCAAGCTTCTTAGATGAGAATAAGAAACCAGAAGTCCAAATGTTATTATTTTTCAACCACAAAATACAACAAAAATTATACAAAGAAAAATATGCAGGTGTACATGTACACATATGTGCACATAAGTATATAGAAAAAGAGTTTGAACAGATCATATCACATAGTTAAAATAATTATTATATCTGGAAATGTCAGAAACAGAAGGATGGGGGTAGTGATTATGCCAGGTAGTCAACCATGAGGAGTAAAGTTACCTTCACATTTTACTTTATATATATCTTTACTATTTGGATATATTACATGAATACATATGTATACATTTTGCAATTTTCAATTTCAATATAATTTGTAAATAAAGTGTCTATTTCATGATAGTCTTAAATTGACCAATGTGAAATAGAGCTTAACAAATATGATAACAATTTCCTTTCACCTGAAAGTGAGAAAATAAATTCCAGCAAATGATAAATATAGGTACAGAGTTAGTATTGATCTAAGAATAAAATTTCTACATAAGCTCTCTCAACTAAAATTCAATTCTCTGTTTTACGTATTCTGTTTATTACCAGCAAGATACAATGTTCTTAACCGCAAGAAGACTGCTATTTTCTGATTGGTGGATATTTTTGTGCTTTCTTTAATTTTATGAAGCACAAATTGTAACATAGAGTCAAAATTGAGAGCGTAAGAATCAAAAATGCCTTCTATTTATATTATGAAACTTTAAGTTCTATTGTATTATTTAAATACTTTTGAAGTAGGACCTCCCACCCCTATTACACATAAACACACAATAATGCATATTATTTTGTAGACTAGGAGATAGAAATTTACAATTTAGAACTTCATAATTTGCTGAAAACCATATAACAATTACACTTGACCCTTGAATAATGTGGAGATTAGGGTACACAACCACTCCCACCTCAAAAATCCATGTGTAACTTTTGAATCACCAAAAACTTAACTACTAATAGTGTCTTGCTGACCAGAAGCTTTACAAATAACATAAACAGTGGATTAACACATATTTTTTTTTAAATTTTTTTAACATTTATTTATTTTTGAGACAGAGAGAGACAGAGCATGAAGGGGGGGGGGGGCAGAGAGAGAAGGAGACACAGAATTGGAAGCAGGCTCCAGGCTCTGAGCCATCAGCCCAGAGCCAGACGTGGGGCTCAAACTCACGGACCGCAAGATCGTGACCTGAGCTGAAGTCAGACGCTTAACCGACTGCGCCACCCAGGCGTCCCAACACATATTTTTTATGTATTACATACTGTAGTCTTACAATAAAGAGAAAAGAAAATGTTATTAAGAAAATCATAAGAAAGAGAAAATACATTTATAATACTGTACCATATTTATAAAAAACAAAGAAAAAGTGGACTTGTGTAGTTCAAATTCATCTTGCACAGGGTGAGCTGTACTATAAAACTAGAATTATCACTGGTATGCTTGACTCTCAGTCCAGTACTTTTTCTAAGACAAACACTATAATCTTAAAGTGCCAGAGAGCTCCTCATGGATTGGCACTAAACATTTAGTGCTGGTGAAGCACTGATTTAGTTTCACTTCTAAAAACAAGAATTTGCTTTTCAAAAGGAAAGAAAAGAAGAAAGAACCTACAATTGTGATACCTGTTCGCTATAACATCTTTTTTTTTTTTGAAAACTTCCATTATACATGAACTGAATAGAGATAGTACTTAGCATACCATTTGTTACAAACCAGAAATAGTTCTTAGTGCTTTGTATTTCTTAACTAAGCTAATCCTCACAACAAATCTATAAGATAAGCTTCCTTCTTATCATTCTCCTCACATAAAAACACAAGAGGAAGATGAGGCAATGAGATGCTAAGTATCTTGCCTAAGGTAACTGGAAATAATGACCAAGCTGTGACACAAAACAGAACAGGATGGTTTGACTGACCTTGGTCTTAATCATTATTCACCCCGCCTCTTGAACTCCTTTCTGAACTCCCTATCTATTTTACTAAACTCTGTTTTATGGCACCTCAACAGATAAGTAGTTGCTTGACACAGTGCTAGTCAGATATTAGGAACTTGATTTTAAAAATTATCGTGTTCTTTATTGCTTGCTCATGTTTGTAGTCTTATCTTGCCTACTAGACAGCAGGCCCAATAAAGGTAGAATCATGTCTTATTTTCCTTTGGATCCCCTACTGGGTCTAGTATTATGCTTTAGCCGAAGTAGGTGCTTTATAGATATTTGTTGAATGAAAACTGAATGAGTTAATGAATAAAAGATGAAATTAATTGCCATAGGAACGAATCAATAAGTGAGGGAAAGACCCTTCTTTTGGATAAACTGTACAGTTCAATACTAGAAGACTGAATATTAAAATCACTGAAGATTTCCTTTCAGAAATGAGTGTCAATAAAAGTTTTCACTCCTGCAAAGTATGTGTGTGTATGTGTGTGTGTATGGAACTAGGAATGCGCAATCAGTGCTCAACATAGTTGTGGCTGCTTTAAGATTATTATATTCTGGAGAGCTTAGTTAGACTAATTTTCCTCCTGAATTTAAATGTGGATGCCTCCTTTAGGTATTATAAGTGAGGTTAATGAAACGTTAACTTTCAATCCTAGTTGGGACCATTTATATGCTAATTATTAGCAAAGACAGTCCAAGAAACAAATATGCAACTGCACTCAAGGCCCTTTTAGAAAACCATTGTCCTTATGGTCACTGCCATTTCTTAACTCATCTAAAATGACTTCTTTTATCCAATTATTCTCTATGCAAGTTTTCTCAACTTACATTACATTGAAAAGTAGGTTGTTTTATACCTTCTCCCTGCCTGGCTTTATACCACTTACTTCAGAATGCCCCACATTTTGTATGGCACACTAAAACAGAGGGAAATATCTGGTGTTTAATGTTCTAAGAATCAAATAAACACTCTGTAGTTTGAGTCTTTATGACAATCAATAATCATGTTATTACCGTGATACCATGTTATTGTCAGAACGCACTTCTGAGTATTTTGCTTTCTAGTAGCCATTTTTATTTTGTTTAGTAGTTTTTGGTACCCATGAAAGGCATAATACCAAAAATACTGCGTATATCTTATTTTTTAAAATTCCATTATAGTTAACAGACAGTATTATATCAGTTTAATGTGTACAATATAGTGTTTCAGCAATTCCATACAATACCCAGTGCTCATCATGGCAAGTTCACTCCTTAATCCCCATCACCTATTTCACCCACCCTCTGGTAACTATGAGTTTATTCTCTATAGTTAAGAGTCTGTTTCTTGGTTTCTCTCTCTCTCTCTCTCTCTCTTTTTCCTTTGCTCATTTGTTTTGTTTCTTAAATTCCACATATGAATGAAATGATATGATATTTGTCTTTCTCAGGCTGACTTATTTCGCTTAGTATTATACTCCCAGCTCCATCCATGTCCTTGCAAAAGGCTAGATTTAATTTCCTTTTTATGACTGACTAATATTCCATTGTAACTATCTGTCTATCTATCTATCTATCTATCTATCTATCTATGTATCTATCATCTATCTATCTAATCACTTCTTTATCCATTCATCTATCTCTGGACACTTGGACTGCTTCTGAATTTTGCTATTGCAAATAATGCTGCAATACATAGGGGTGCATGTATCCCAATGAATTAGTGCTTTTGTATTTTGGGGGATAAATAGCCAGTAGTGTGATTACTGGTTCATAGGATAGTTCTATTTTCACATTTAGAGGAATCTCCATACTGTTTTCCACTGTGCAAACGCCTCTTGAAAGAGATATGCGATTGAATCATTGTTATTATTAGTTTTGTTTTTGAAATGATTTTTCTCATTAAGGAGTGTTTAATTTTAATTTCTCATTAAGGAGTTTGTGTTAAGAGAGCCACTGAAATAAAATCATTGAACACAAACCAGTCACAGGCAGAGACAGAGCTTCACTATAGTTAAGAAAGACTTGTTTCACTTGAGTTATTGCTTAAAAGTTGTTTTCAACATGCCTGTGTGAGGAATAAATTGATTGCGTAACAGAATTTAATTCCTTTATAAAACTAGCCTCTTTTCTTTGGTCAGAAGACTTAGAGGTAAGGTTTGTCATTTCTTGTCCATGGGAGCTGGGATAGTCTTTTCCCTTAAAATGCTAGGGACATTGATAACTTGGTAAGACAGGCTTTCTCTTACTTATTCATTCATTCAGCAATCCTTTATTTTTTTTTTTAATTTTCATTTCTTAAGTGTACTTATTTATTTTGAGAGAGAGAAAGAGAACACACACGAGCAGGGGAGGGGCAGAGAGAGGGAGAGAGAGAATCCCAAGCAGGCTCTGTGCTGAAAGGGCAGGGCCACATATGGGGCTTGATCTCATGAAACATGAGATCATGACCTGAGCCAAAATCAAGAGACATTTGCTTGACTTACTGAGCCACCCAGGCACCCCAGCAAACCATTATTGAGCAATAACCATGTGACTGGTTCCAGAGCAGAGCTTTATTTTAGTGTGGCTAACAGCCTAGCCAAATGAGGCTAATGGGTGAATTCCTATGGGAAGCGATTGTGCATTAAATGTTTTCTATCAAAACATATTTAATATGTTCTATTTTTAAAAAGCTAATGCATACATAGAACTAAAAGAGTGGAAAAATTTCCCCTTTTTATCTTCTAGGTTCTTTGGCTGATCTAATAGTTAAATTGATATAAGACAGATTAACAGGTGAAAAACAATTTAATTTCATACTTAATGGGAGCCCCATAAAATTATGAGATACAAAAGGAAGCTACATAAGTGAAGTGTATGTAACATCTTGAGCTAAGGAGAAGGGTAAGAATCTGAGGATACAAAGAGGAGGAAGGCCTTTCATAGGAAGGTGAGAGGAGATCTTTGGGGAAAAAAACATGGTTTCCCTAT
Organism: Prionailurus bengalensis; assembly: GCF_016509475.1. Classification (NCBI taxonomy): domain Eukaryota; kingdom Metazoa; phylum Chordata; class Mammalia; order Carnivora; family Felidae; genus Prionailurus; species Prionailurus bengalensis. Next base: position 89,505,883 of record NC_057344.1, read on the forward strand.
TGTATAGATAAATTTCTTAGGTAAAAAAGATATGTCTGTAGTAGCTGTCTTTATGGTGCGGTTCTCCTTTCCAATGTAAATTTAGGCAGTTGAGGGAGAGGTAAAGAGCTTTTCCTGAATTCGTTGGGTTTTGATTGCCTTTAGCTCAAAGTCAATTTGATTGCCAAACGTGGCAAATTCTGTTCCTCTTCAGAACAAAATTTAAAAGGTATACTTGGATGCACCTTCCAAAAGTAAATGTAGCCTCCCTTCTACCTTTTATCCATCCTTCTTTCCCCTAGATACATACACATTTACCAGTACTTCAGATAGGGTCTAGGTAGAAGAATTTGCCTTAAAAGGACATTCCTAAGGCAGGGGCAGGGGAGGGGGGGCAGGCAGAGAAGGGATGGTTGTAAATTTGTAAATGCACAAGGCCTAGGTAATTGAAGACTTGAGAAATTACAGAAAAATATTTCAGAAAATCTTGGGGAAAAAAAGTGGTTTGTTTGGGAGGAAGGAAGGAAAAAATGGCACAAAAGCAGACTACAGCCAAAATGCTATAGGCTGCTTTTGAAGTAGAAGCTCTTTCTTCTTTTACAACCTTTTAAATATTCATCATCATACATATGTTTAATATAATATCAACCGAATAAAATAAGATTAAACCTGCATTTACTGAAGACCTAATAAGTAATGGGATAAAACATGGTCATTTGGAGTGCCTGACTCCTTTTCCTTCTAGGTCTTGAAAACTTTATGTCTGGGGGGTTCTAAGGAAAAGGGTAGCCTTTTTAAGTATGTAACATGATTATGATATTAAGTCAAATCAGATAAAGGACATGATCTCAGAACTAAGTTCACAGGCTTGCCACTCATAAATTTCAAGAGAGAGATTCTGTGGCTGCTTGTAGGAATTACTCTAATTTTTAATAAGACTAGTGGTAAAGCTATACGCCATCTTGACACAGAAGATTTCAGAATCTTAGCCAGCGAGTTTTTTAGAGTTTGATTCACTGTTTTTCCAAAGGACTGAGAATTATAGGGATCCATAAACATTTGCATAATTACTAATTGACAGTAAAAATAAAATGACCTTCCCTTTCTGATTTTAAAGCTCTGGGAACCCAATTGTGGGAATTGTGATTATTACAAGAGTCTTTACCATTGCCTGAATGTTGGTTTTTCTGAAGACAGAAATAAATTTTAGGCATCAGACACACTTAACTAGACAAAAATCTCTTACCTTTTACCTTCTAGTTTTATGAAATCCACCTGCCACCCAGTCTTTGATAAAGTTTGTCAGAGTGAACTTCCCTTGCTTATCTTAGAAGTAGACTATAAAGAGTCCTACTGAAAAGCAGTACATCTTTAATATGTTTTCAATAATTTTATATTTTTGGTAGTGATGGCAAGAGTCTAGCATCTTTAAAATTAATTTTATTCAGATGACTTTGTTGGTGGCACACAACACTGACCAAGCAAATAATCCAAGCAAATAATAAATTCATAGTATTTTGTTAAGCATATTTTTGAAAATGACCAAACATTTTTTTTATTGTACCAAAAGGGAAGATTATAATTTTGGAATTTGCTGTGTTTCAGTAGCAGCTACATAGCCCTGTTAGCAAAATGAATTACTGATACCTGAATGGACAGTTGTAAAGCTTTTAGGAAATCAGCTATCAATTTGCATGAGGTATTTTTAGTACTTTTTGAAATAAAAAAAATCTATTTTAAAAATTATGTTTGTTGCATGACAGATATCACATATTTATTTATTAGTAGTAGATATAGTATTCATTTAAAATTCAGAATCAGGAAATGCAACTTTAGTAATTTTTATTAATGTGTTTGCTTATGCAGACTTATTTCTATAGTCTGGATAGGAGCCTCTGTGGTGTTCCCTTCATGGGTTCGCCAGAAGGGGATATTCCCTTCAGTAAAGTGTTCTCCTTGAACAGCCAAAACAGCAGTCTTTAATCTCTTCAATTCTTTGTGTTACTCTAAATTGTGCCCAAACTGAGTAGCTCCTACTAAGATTTGAGTATTAGTCTTTTCTTGCATTCCTACCACCTTCACTTAACTTGAGTTTTGAGAGTTGTCAAGAGACCCAAGACAAATGCGGTTAGGGCCAAAGAGTAAATTTGATCTGCCCTTAGATCCAGGCCAATAATTTCTGAGAAAGCCTCCACAAACAACTGATTAATTTAGTTGGGGGACTTATCCTTCTGAGTACACTGCTGTAAATTTCTCCCAGATGACCTTGAGCAGAAGGCTTCGAGTACTGCCATTAGCAAACCTTCTTGATGGATTTCTAGTGTCTTTAGTTCTTCCACGGTTGTGGGAAGTGGCTGGTAGTTGGTTTCTCTTGGCCACCATCCCCTTTGATAATGTGATCTGGATCTTCTGATGATCTTCTGATGTGCTTGCTCCGTCAAAGGAGACAACTCTGCATTATTCCCTGCAGTAGCCAGTCCACATCCTCATCCATGGAGCTTTATTTTTTTTAATGTTTATTTATTTTTGAAGGAGAGAGAGACAGAGTGTGAGTAGGGGTGGGCAGAGAGAGAGGGAGACACAGAATCTGAAGCAGGCTCCAGGCTCTGAGCTGTCAGCACAGAGCCCGACGCGGGGCTCGAGCCCACAAACCCCGAGATCATGACCTGAGCGGAAGTCGGACGCTCAATGACTGAGCCACCCAGGCGCCCCATCATCCATGGAGCTTTATACTGATAACATACTGCCAAGTACTTCTTTAACCTTCTGGAGTCACAGGGAAAAGAAGCTTTTAAATTAGTTGGTGAAAATGCATACTAATGACCCAGGAGTCCTGAGTAGTTTTCCCAATAGCATCAGCTTTGCTGGCAATTCAGATGGGAAGGGATAATTTCCCTTTATATAAGAAAAATGTAAATTGTGTGGCACTTTTATTTTCTGTTTTGACATTCATCAACTTAGCACCTTGTTTCATTTTGCCTTTTTCCAATTTGCCTTTTTATGGGGGCACAGGTTTTTATCTAAGTTCTCAAATATGCCCAGGTCAAGTCTCTTTATAATGTCTGCTTTCCTAGCTACTTGGTAAGTTGATGAGAAAGTCCTCATGGATATGAATCTGGGCTAAAATATGAGGAGGACTCAGGGCTAGCCTGTGAGTCATGAAGCCTACGTTCTCAAACAAGGCAGGTAACAAGGCGCCTTTGTTCCTTTTTATAGGTAAATCTATTAACAAAGCAAACTGCCCATCACTCTCTTTTCAAAGAGTCCATTTGAGTGAGGGAGTGAGTGATCACGAGATTCAGAGGCAGCAGAGGGAATGAAGAAAGAAGGGAGAAGAGCTCTTTGAAAGAGAAAATACTTTTATTCTCATAGTTCTTCAATTTTTCTCAATTATTCCATATGGCTATCCAAATCATTTCTGACTTTCCCCTTAGATGACATTTATTGCATAAATACTGGTAATTCATTTCCTTGGAATGACACTTGCCTAAGAGCTCCAGCAAAGACATTAATTTATCTAAATCAAAAGAACAATCCTCAGGCAGCTGTAACACTGGATCCTTATATACTCATTCAAAATAAGACAGGCAGATATTAGCCCTTTAAGAGAAGGAACTAAAGGCAACATTCCTGACTTCCCATGTTTTCCAACCATGTGGTGATCCTTTGAGATTACCCATGGATAATTCCTTTGAATTACCCATGCTTATCCAAAAGTAAAATCTTAAATTTTGACAGTGTGATCAGTCCAGCTAGCATTTCAAAAGAGTGGAGAATTAGGGTTGTCAGAGTGGCTCAGTCGATTAAGCCTCCAACTGTGGATTTCAGCTGAAGTCATGATCTCACAGTTCAAGAGATGGAAACTTGGCATTGCAGAGCCTGCTTGGGATTCTCTCTCTCCCTCTCTCTGCCCCTCCCTTGCTCACACACTCTCTTTCTCTCCCAAAATAAATAAATAAATATTGTAAAAAAAAAAGAGCAGAGAACTAGAAGGGAGACTTTATAAATTGGGGTTTCTTATGTGACTTGTGTAGCTACAGACCTTCAGTAGTCCTCCTTATCACCAGAATTGTTGAGGAAATAAAACTAAAAATTAATCTCCTCCCAACCCAGAAAACCTTTACACAAAGGGAGAAGAAAAAGAAAACAGTTTTATTATTGGATAAACATTAAAGCAGAATGTGATGCACATACAGGCCATCTGCTAAGAAATCACAAAGAGAGAAAGGAATTTCACCCTTTTATATAGCCAGGCAGATACAACCCATTCCATAGCAATTATAAGATAAACAATAATAATAAATAACAGGACTTGAGAGCACCATTTGTTACATGTAGTTCATCCTGTATTCACTTAGTAATTAGGGTGGCCATCATGTCTTAACTGATTAGCTTTATCCAGTGGGAAAATAAAGTTCTTATATCTTTATGACATGAGGTAAATTTTGCAACTTGTAGCTAGGCACCCACTGAAGTTAATCATCCAACATCTCACAGAAACTGAGGGATGGGACACTGTCTTTCTTGATGATTACATTTCAAAGAGGTGGTTCTCAGGTGTTTTGAGAAAGACCTTCCCATGCATTAAAGCCGACAATAGTCTTCTTTAATTTTTTTTTTATGTTTTTATTTTATTTTGAGAGAGAGACAGAGTGTGAGCAGGGAAGGGGCAGAGACAGAGGGAGACACAGAATCTGAAGTGGGCTTCAGGCTCCAGCTCAGGGCTTCAGGCTTCAGCTGTTTGCACAGAGTCCGATGCGGGACTTGTACTCATGGAATGTGAGATCATGACCTGAGCTGAAGCAGGACACCCAACCGACTGAGCCATCCAGGTGCCCTGACAATAGTCTTCTTTACTTTTTAAAAATATTTACATGTATTTCAAAGAGACAAGGTCACTGACAAGTTTTCTAAAGTAAATGATCTAAGAAAAAGAAGGGGTGGAAGTCAGGTTTCTTCCCTCATTTTCAACAGGGAGAAATGTTTTTCTTTGTCTATTTGTGTTTTCCCTTACATATACAAATTTCAAGTTATGCTACAGAAAATCAATGTCATTTCTGAGACAACAAAAGTTACTAATATCTGGCTTTGAAACATGAATTGGAGAAAATCACTGTACAGGTATACATAGAAAGCCATAATAAGCCATTCCAGGAATTGTAGATTGTTGAAGACTAATAACATGTATGGACCCCATAAGTGTTTTTTTTTCTTTTGAATAATCACAATTCCATAATCATTTATTAAACAATTTGAGACCATTACCTCAACACCTATTCAGTTAGATATAAACCACATAATTATTTTTGTTATTGTTTGCCTTGATGTATGCTCTTTGTACTCATTATTAGTGTATCTAACATTCTTCTGGGGAAGTTACTTACATTACTTCCAATTCCCAAACTATTTTTCTAATTTAGGAATTACAATGTAGGATTAAAGGATAAGAGCAGTTGGTAATTTTCTGAAGTAATCACAAAAGTAATAATTGGAAAAATCAGGATCTTATGCAGTTGTGGCTGTGAAACTTGTATTCTTTTTACTATTTTCACTTTTTGAATAGTCTCAGCTTTTTTGTAATATTTTATGCAGAGAACTTACATGCACATACTTTCATTTATATATATGATACTTTATTCCATTTGTCGTTGTATGTATATGTGTTTACATGTATTCTTTCAAAAAGAAGTCACAATATAGAGAAGAAAAGTCTCTGTTCACAGAAACACTTTAATTTCAATGGAAAGTTGAGGTAGTATCTCCTCTTGTAATTTGTTTTATTCTTTTTTTCACTATACAACTCTTGAGGGCTGAAACTTCCCACTTTAGCTGAACTGCATGGAATGCTACACATACTCCGTATTCAAGCTAGATCAAGCAATGCTCTTTTCACTGTGGTAGCCTTGGAGCAGATGAGAGAGAAGACATCATTGCTGTCTAATTGAGGGAGAACAGAGAAAACAGCAAGGGGTTGCCTATGGAGTTTCTTCTTGTCTTTTATCAAAATTCTGCCTCTGTCTTTTAAAATCAGGAACAAGACAAGAATGTCTGCTCTCATTGCTTCTATTCAACATGGTAGCACTACTCAACATTATTTTCACCAGGGAATTAGTAAATAAAATGAAAAAAGGGGGAGGGTATGAAGACTAGAAAACTATTAAGTTCTCTGTTTTAAAATGATACAATCTTTTTTTTTTTTTAAATTTTTTTTTCAACGTTTTTTATTTATTTTTGGGACAGAGAGAGACGGAGCATGAACGGGGGAGGGGCAGAGAGAGAGGGAGACACAGAATCGGAAACAGGCTCCAGGCTCTGAGCCATCAGCCCAGAGCCCGACGCGGGGCTCGAACTCACGGACCGCGAAATCGTGACCTGGCTGAAGTCGGAGGCTTAACCGACTGCGCCACCCAGGCGCCCACATTAGGCATTTTAAATTTGACATTTTATAATTGATATTTTGATATTTTATATCAAATTATAATGGATAATTTGATATTTTATAAAACTATTGAATTTTGTAATTTTTGCTCTTACATTTTGTTTTATGATCCATTTTCAAGTAATTTCTGTTTACAGTGTGAGGAAGACATCCAACTTTACTATTTTGCATTTGTCCCAGGACCACTTGTTGAAAAGTCTATTTTATCCCATTAAATTTTCTTGGCATCTTTGTCAAAGTGAAAAATTAACTGACCATAAATGTATGGACTTATTTCTAGATTTTAAAATATATTTCATTCAATTCTGATTGTCTTCATGCCAATACTGCACTGTCTTGATCACTATAGTTTTATAGTAACTTTTTGTGGTGTTTATTTATTTTTGAGAGAGAGAGCACAAACAGGAGAGGGGAAGAGAGAGAGGGAAACACAGAATCAGAACCAGGCTTCAGGTTCTGAGCTGTCAGCACAGAGCCTGACGCTGGGCTTAAGCTCATGAACCATGAGATTATGAACTGAGCTGAAGTCAGGTGCTTAACTGACTAAGTCACTCAGGCACCTCAGTAAGTCTTGAAATCAAGAAGTGTAAGCATTCAAACTTTGTTTATTTTCAATATTGTCTTGGCTATTCTGTGTCTGTTATATGTCCATATGAGTATAAATAAGATCAGATTGTTAATTTACGGGGGGGGGGGGGGAAGTAAGGTTTTCGTAAGTATTGCATTGAATCAATCTACAAAATATTGTCAACTTAATAATAAATATTCTGATCCATGGGCATTGGGCATCTCCCATTTATTTAAGCATTCCCTGGTTTCTTTCAATGATATTTTATTGTTTTTGGAGTATAAATTCTACATATCCTTTCTTTAGGTTACTTCTAGGTGTTTTACTTAATAGTATTGTGCAAATAATTCTCTTCTTATTTCTATTTTCTGAATGTTCATTGCAAGTGTATAGAAATGACATTGATTTTGTGTATTTGATCTTGCATCCTGTAACTTTGCTAAACTAGTTTATTGGTTCTTGTAGTTTTTTAGTGGATTCCTTACAATTTTCTATATATAAGATTGTATCATTTTAAGGGGCGCCTGGGTGGCGCAGTCGGTTAAGTGTCCGACTTCAGCCAGGTCACGATCTCGCGGTCCGTGAGTTCGAGTCCCGCTTCAGGCTCTGGGCTGATGGCTCGGAGCCTGGAGCCTGTTTCCGATTCTGTGTCTCCCTCTCTCTCTGCCCCTCCCCCGTTCATGCTCCGTCTCTCTCTGTCCCAAAAATAAATAAAAAACGTTGAAAAAAAAATTTAAAAAAAAAAAAGATTGTATCATTTTAAAACAGAGAACTTAATAGTTTTCTAGTCTTCATACCCTCCCCCTTTTTTCATTTTATTTACTAATTCCCTGGTGAAAATAATGTTGAGTAGTGCTACCATGTTGAATAGAAGCAATGAGAGCAGACATTCTTGTCTTGTTCCTGTTCATGCTCTGTCGCTCTCTGTCCCAAAAATAAATAAACGTTGAAAATAAAATAAAATAAAATAAAATAAAATAAAATAAAATAAAATAAAATAAAATGCCTAATGTTGCAATAACACCACCAGTAAAGTGCAATACCACCTACAGGATGGGAGGAAATATTTACAAATCATGTTATCTGAGAGGGAACTTGTATATGGCATAAAAACTAGTAAAAACTCTTATAACTTAAAGATAAATAATCCAATCAAAAAAGTTGGAAAAGAGCTCAAAAAATAATATAGATACAGCCAATAGTTCATGAAAAGATATTTAACATCAGTAGCCACAGGAAAACCACTGTGAGATATCATTTCATATCTACCAGGATAGCTTTTAACAAAATGACAGATAATAACAGGTGCTGGTGAGGATATGGCAAACCCTCATACATTGCTCGTGGGCATGTCAAATGATGCCGCTTCTTTGGAAAACAGTCTGGCAGTTACTCAGAAGATTAAGTAGATCATTACCATATGACCCAGTATTTCTGTTCCTTGATATGTATCCAAAAAAGTAAAATCATGATCACATAAAAACCTGCATCCAAATATTCAAAACAGCATTATCTTAATAGCCTAAAGATAGAAGCAACCTAAATGTTGATAAACTGATGCGTGGATAAATAAAATGCTATGTAGCTACACAATGGGATACTGCTGGGTCACAAGAATGAATGAAATATTCATGCATGCTATGGCGTGGATGAACCTTGAAAATATTATACTAAGTTAAAGATTCCAGTCACGAAAAGACCACATATCAAAAGATTCCATTTATTCAAATGTCCACAACAGGCAAATCTATAGATAGAAAAAGTAGACTAGGGTTTGCTTAGGCCTAAGAAGAGTTTAGGGAAAAGTGGTTCTGGCTGATACAAAGCACTAGAGTTGCTTGGGTGATGAAATGTTTGAAAATTGGTAGTGGTATTGTATATACTAAAAACACTGAATTGTATATTTTAGATGAGCAAATAATATTTTATGTAAACTGTACCTCAATAGGATTATTATAGAAAGATGTAAAAATATTCTGTTTTTGAGCCCAACAGAGCCTAGGAACGTGTTTAAGCCTTTCCTATCAGAGATCAAATTTTCTTTCAAGGATGGGCTGTCTTGAGTTTAAATTGAAGAAGGAGGGGTGGGAGTAAGACTTCAGAGCTGTTGCAGTTAGTGCTGAGAAAGATAGGCCAAGATCACATTTCTTACATGCATAACGAATGTATGATTGTGAAGATTCCTTGAAGGAAGTTTCTTTTTTTTTAATTTTTTTAATGTTTACTTATTTTTGAGAGAGAAAGAGAGACAGAACATGAGTAGGGGAGGGACAGAGAGAGAAGGAGATACGTAATCCGAAGCAGGCTCCAGTCTCTGAGCTGTCAGCACAGGGCCTGACACAGCGCTCGAACTCACAGACCATGAGATGATGACCTGAGCCAAAGTCAAACGCCTAATCGACTGAGCCACCCAGGTACCCCAAGGGAAGTTTCTAAGAAGAACATTATTAATAAGGAAGGACCCAGAAACAATCTAAAATGTCACCAGCCTCTTGCTTTGAGTTTCCAAATATTCTGACTTTCAGGAAAAACAAATGACCTGAGTGGTAGTGGTAGAGGTCACTGAAGAAAAGGAACAAAAGTACATATAGGAAGAGGAAACACAGAGGCAGTCATTGCAATGAGTATGAACATGATGTAAACTCCTCCAAATCACAAGGCAGAGACCCCCTGGCTTTTGCTCCTACCCTTAATGTGACCATTAAAACAAGAAAAGGTATTGATCTCTTTGGAAAGAAAGGAGACTCTTCTGGAACGGACAGTGATGGGAGTTCTAGGTGAGTTGGGTAAAAGCTTCCATCCATAGGCTCATCTCCAGTTCAGTGAAAGTGGTATGAGGTTCATAAAGTATAGCATCCTTCACACATAAGGGTCCACAAAGACCCCAGTTGTCACATGTCCTCCCTCACACACACAGGCACACATACATACCATCAATGTGATGAGATGAGACAGAACATTAGAGGTAAGAGAGGTGGATGAGGCAACGTTCCTTATTAAGTTGAGGATAGGTGTTAGAAGAAACCAGAGGACCTATTAGTTCTTAATTTTTGCTCAGGAAAGATCTTGCTGAAATGGCTCATATTGTCAATGATCTAAATATTCAAGAAGCTTCCTTTAAATCCCGGGGCTTTCCACCTGATTACCGATGTTTATTCTCTATGCGTTTTCTGTGTTCCTGTTCTCTGTGTGTCCTCCTGTGGAATCTCCATATTCCTGATTGGAAACTCTACCTGTAGTTTTTTCTTAAAACAAAGATACCAACCTAGGACAGGGCCACAGCAAATGTTATGCTCCAGCCATTAGACTCATAAACATAGTGGAAATCCACTTTCTGCTCATTTTTTCTAGTCAGAAACAGGGGAACAAATGAGTATATAGGAAGATACGCATATTTCAGCCTTCAAAAAAGTAAAATCAAGAAGACATGCAGAGTCCAGAATACTCCTAGGATCGATATAACTGAAGGCAATAAGGTGCTCCCTGAAACCTCCTTCCTCTTTAGAAGCTAAGGCAGATGCATGTGGAACCTTTTCAAGTTACCACTTGAAAAGTTACCAGTGTCATGGTTGTATGTAGATTGTTATTGCCTAATTATACAAGATGAGATTGACACAATGCAGTTTGAATGACAATCTGAATAATTTCAAAAATTTTAAAAATACTGTTTATTACATCAGGCATTACAGAGTATGGTGTGGCTTTCTGAGGTTAGTTTATATAATATGCACAATATGCTTTATAGTTAATTAGCTAAATATTTTATATGCAGCATACAAAATATTGCGAGGACTGATAACAAATAAGCACACATGAGTTTTGACCATTTTCATTTTGACATTTATCCCAGATAAAAGTATATCTTATTTCTAGTTACAAATATGTGTTTAAAAATATACCAGAATGGTTAGGTTCATTTGTAATTGTCTCATTATTTTTGGTGCACTTATAAACGGGATTTATTCCTTAATTTCTCTCTTTGCTGCTTCATCATTGGTTTATAGAAATGCAACGGATTTCTGTACATTGATTTTGTATCCTGTGACTCTACTGAATCTGTGTACCAGTTCTGGCAGATTTGGGGTGGAGTCTTTTGCATTTTCTATATAGAGTATCAGGTCATTTGCAAATAGTGAAAATTTTACTTCTTCCTTGTTGATGTGGATGCCTTTTATTTCATTTTGTTGTCTGATTGCTGTGGCTAGAACATCCGGTACTACGTTAAATAGCAGTGGTGGCAGCAGATATGCCTGTCTTGTTCTTGACCTTAGAGGAAAAGCTCTCACCTTTTTCTCATTGAGAGCTGATATTAGCTGTGGGTTTTTCATATATAGTTTTATTATATTGAGGTATGTCCCCTCTAACGCTACCCTGTTGAAAGTTTTCATCATGAATGGATGTTGTACTTTGTCAAATGCTTTTTCTGCATCTATTTAGATGATCATGTGGTTCTTTTCTTTTGTTAATGTAGTGCATCACATTGAATAATTTGCAAATATTGAACAATTCTTGCAACCAAGGAATAGATCCCACTTGATTGTGATGAATGATTTTTTTAATTTTTTAACGTTTATTTATTTTTGAGACAGAGAGAAACAGAGCATGAACAGGGGAGGGTCAGAGAGAGGGAGACACAGAATCTGAAACAGGTTCCAGGCTCTGAGCTGTCAGCACAGAGCCCGACGTGGGGCTCGAACTCACAGACTGCGAGATCATGATCTGAGCCGAAGTCGGCCGCTTAACCAACTGAGCCACCCAGGCGCCCCGATGAATGATTTTTTAAAATGCGTAATTGGATTGGGTTTGCTAGTATTTTATTGAGAATTTTTGCATTCATGTTCATCAGGAATATTGGACTGTAGTTCTCTGAAAGACCTGTACTATGAAAACTATAAAACACTGATGGAAGAAATTGAAGATGACACACACACAAAAAATGGAAAAACACTCTATACTCATGGATTGGAAGATCAAATATTGTCAAAATTTCTTCAGTATGCAAAACAATCTATACATTTAATGCAATTTATCAAAATCCATCAAAATACTAACAGAATTTTTCACAGAGATAAAAAAAAAATCTGAAATTTGTATGGAACCACAAAAGACCCTGAATAGCCAAAAGAGCCTTGAGAAAAGAAAAAAAGAAAAGAAGGAGAAAAAAAAAAGCAAAGCTAGAGGCATAATAATTCCAGATTTCAACTTACATTACAAGCTGTAGTAGTCAAGACAGTATTGTAATTGCATAAATATAGGCATATAAATCAGCAACAAGGAAAAGAGTGAAACTGGATTTCTTACACTATACACAAAAAAAAATTCCAAATGGATGAAAGACCTGAATGTGAGAGGAGGAAACCTAAAAATCCTAGAAGAGAGCACAGGCTGTAACCTCTTTGACATTGAGGGTAATGACTTATTTCTAGATATGTCTTCAGAAACGAGGGAAACAAAAGCAAAAACTAAACTGTTTGGACTTCATTAAATAAAAAAAGTTTTCTGCACAGCAAAGGAAACAATCAACAAACTAAAAGGCAACTAATGGAATGATAGAAGATATTTGCAAATGACTTATCTGATAAAGAATTAGTGTCCAAAATCTATAAAGAACTTATGCAACTCAACACCCCCCCAAAACAAATAATCCAATTAAAAATGGGCAAAAGACATGAATAGATTTTGTTTTTACAAAGAAGACATACAGGGAGGCCAGGGTGGCTCAATTGGCTAAGATTTTGACTCTTGATTTTGGCTCAGGTCATGATCTAATGTTTTGTGAGATTGAGTCCCACATCGGACTCTGTATGGACGGAATGGAGCCTGCTTGGGATTCTCTCTCTCCCTCTTTTTCTGCCCGTCCACTGTTCTCTCTGTCTCTATCTCTCTCTCAAAATAAATAAATAAATAAATAAATAAATAAATAAATAAATAATGTGTTTTTTAAAAAATAAGAGAATATTTAAAAAAAAAAGAAGACATACATATGCCCAATACACATGTGAAAAGATGTTCATCACTGTTCATCAAAGAAATACAAATCAAAACCACAATGAGTTATCAACTCACACCTGTCAGAATGGCTAAAATGAACAACATAAGAAACAACAGGTACTCGGTACTAGTAAGGAAGAAGAGAAACGGGAATGCTTTTGCACTTTTGGTGGGAAGCAAACTGGTGTAGCCACTCTGGAAAAGAGTATGGAGTTCCCTAAAAGAGCTAAAAATCGAACAACTCTATGACCAGCAACTGTACTATTAGATATTTACCCAAAGAATACAAAGTAATTCAAAGGGATACATGCACCTCAACGTTTATAGTAGTATTATCTACAATAGCCAAACTATGTAAATAGCCCAAGTAGTCATTGACTGAAAAATATATGCAGAAGATGTGACACACACACACACACACACACACACACACACACACACAATGGAATACTACTCAGCCATAAAAAAGAATGAAAACTTACCATTTGCAACAAAGTGGATGGAACTGGAAAGTATTATGCTAAATAAAATAAGTCAGTCAGAGAAAGACAAATCCATGTAATTTTACTCATATGTGGAATTTAAGAAATAAAACAAATGAGTAAAGGGGAAAAACCCAGAGAGGTAGTTAACCAAGAAACAGACTCTTAACTAGAGAGAACAAACATGTTTACCAGAAGGAAGGTGAGTAAAGGTATGGGTAAAATAAGTGATGGGGATTAACGAATGCACTTGCTATGGTGAGCACTGGGTGTTTAATTACATAAATAAATAAATAAATAAATAAATAAATAAATAAATAAATAATTAAATTTATCAGAATGAATCAAACCATTAATTTATATATTAGGTATTAATAAATCATTATATTTGGTTAAGGAATTACTTAAGAACTTTGCTCTTTGAAAACATCTGATAGTTTGATAGAATCTTTTCATTTTCTATAGGAGGAAAAATTTTACTGTTAGAATATGTGTCTCCCTACACAATACCAAACTTTTACAAAATTCATATACAATTGTTTTTCTTTTTATTCTATCAAAATTTTATTCTTATCTGACAGGTTTCACAGTAGAGAATTTTTCTAGTTATTGAAAGACAACTAGAATTTTAATTAATAAACTATAAACTTTATTTAAGCTTTATTTGTGTCAAAGGGGAAAATTACTTCTATAAAGCATTCATCTTCTATAAGAGGGAAATTCATTCTTATGGTAGATCTATTTTAACCATATCATAAATTTTGTCTTTCTCTGCTTTAATTCTGGAATATCTCCTAAATCTGTGATTCCATGATTGCAAGCCTGGACTGGCACCAATCATTACCTCCTATGACAGAAATATATGGTATGATTTATATTTATAAAATGAGAGTAAATACACAATGGAATATTACGTGGCAATGAGAAAAAATGAAATATGGCCTTTTGTAGCAACGTGGATGGAACTGGAGAGTGTGATGCTAAGTGAAATAAGCCATACAGAGAAAGACAGATACCATATGGTTTCACTCTTATGTGGATCCTGAGAAACTTAACAGGAACCCATGGGGGAGGGGAAGGAAAAAAAAAAGAGGTTAGAATGGGAGAGAGCCAAAGCATAAGAGACTTAAAAACTGAGAACAAACTGAGGGTTGATGGGGGGTGGGAGGGAGGAGAGGGTGGGTGATGGGTATTGAGGAGGGCACCTTTTAGGATGAGCACTGGGTGTTGTATGGAAACCAATTTGTCAATAAATTTCATAAAAAAATAATAAATAAAAAAAAATGAGAGTAAAAAAAAAGAAAAGAGGAAAAGAAAATTGTGAAGAATACTCTGTGAGAAGAAGTTCTAGCCTAGTCCATAGCCATTTCCTCCCTTTTTCCTTGAAACGTGTGTGCACATCACTGTGCTTTAGTTCAGTAAAGAAGTCATAAAAGAACAGGACAGGAAAAGAGACATATGTGACAATGTAATGCCTGGATCTTCAGGGAAACCTTTTTTACCATGAGGTAATAGGTCTTACAAAAAAATCAACCAAATGAAAGTAGCAACATAGATTTGGATATTTGAAAACACAGTGAAGCCACTGAAAGAGTTCCACAATGGCATCTACCTTCAAACTCTGTTAGATAATCAATGATTTTCTTGTTGTTTAAGTTATTAGTAGTCAGATATTCTGACACTAGTCATGAAAGAGCTTCTAACTTATAAAGACCCAATGTTTCCACGTTCATCTCTGTAGGCAGATTAGGAAAAATAGTTTATCATCATCCTGAAAAACAATTTCACATGATCTTGATGTTTGCACCTGAAAAATAAAACTAGGTACTCTATTGCCTTGAACTAATTCAAAATGTGCTTTATTAAAGTAATTTTAAAGGAGTCACAAACAATGAAAATCTTAGATTTGGTCAAATTTTGAATCTGGACTTTTAATAATGTAGGAATACTGTTTCTAATTGACTTATGTTCTTTTATCTACACAGAGTAGTAAAAAGAGAGAGCGAGAATTATCCTCTAGGTCAGAATAAAATCTTACCTGGAAATGTGAAGCATTATATAATATATAAAAGCAGAGTTGCTTTGATGAAAGATAGAAAAGGATATACTACCGTTTCCATATCTGATTTTTTTTAATTTTCCCTTCTGAAGTGCAATTTGAAAGTCATGTCCTTTAATATTCTACCCTAACTGTATTTACCTATCCAACTTCTATTCATTCTTCGAGATCTAGTCAAGCGTATTCTCCAGTTGTAGGTGAAGTTTTACAGGACAACATTTTATATGAAAAACAGGCAAGTTTCAGCTACCTGTGTCATATACTACCTTATAGATAATTATATGAAATATAATATAATACTGTCTAGAGCCTGACTGACCTCTTATATATTCACTGTTTCTTACCCTTGCCTTTCATAATAGTACATAATTTTTGCCTGTCACTTGATGGATTAAATCCATTGGTAAAATGAACCAATGCAAATATATTCAAGCATATTTCACTGCTAGTGACCATCATCTTAAAAAATCATCTACGGATTCTGAGGATCTGATAATTCTTTAAGGATTACTACCACCCTTAACTTTAATTACTCTTATACCTCATTGGCATCATTTGTGGCTCCTAATTCCTGATTCTCACTCCAAATTCTTGCAGAGATTTAATGTGTCTTGAACCTAAACACAACTGACTGGTCCACAAGCTCCCCCTACTAGTTATTGTCATTCCCTTCTTTCAGTTGAATCTTGATCCTTTTCAGCAGTGCTCAGTTGAAAACCTTGAAGCTACAGCAAAGGTCTGGAGAGAGAAAACCGTTTGGACAACAAAATGTTTTAGTTGAGTTTGATTTTTAGTGAATATGTAGTGGTATCTCTTTGTGATTTTAATTCACATTTTTCTGATGATTAGAGTTCTCTTCATGTGCTTACAGTGATGTGTGTGTGTGTGTATGTGTGTGTGTGTGTGTGTGTGTGTCTGTGTGTGTGTGTGTGTGTGTGTGTCTGGAGAGGGAGGGAGAAAGAGCAAAGTGTCTATTAAAAAATTGCCCATTTAAAAAATGTTTTTATCTCTGTAAACACTTTATCTCGAAATAAGGTCACATTCTATGATTCTGTGGGGCTGGAGGTTAGAATTCCAACATAGCTTTATGGGGGATGGAGGGCATAAGCCATCTCATAATGTTCCACAGCAACAGTTTTAATTACCATAGCTTTATAGTAAGTCTTGAAATCAACTAGTATAATATCTCCAAATACATGCATCCTTTTTTAAAATGTTTATTTATTTTGAGAGGTAAAGAGAGAGAGAACACACAAGCAGGGGAGGGGCAGAGAGAGAGAGAGAGAGAGAGAGAGAGAGAGGGAGGGGGAGGGAGGGGGAGGGAGAGAGAAAGAGAGAGAATCCCAAGCAGGCTCCATTCTGTCACTGCAGAGCTTGACACGGGGCTTGAACTCACAAAATGTGAGATCATCACCTGATCCAAAATTAAGAGTTAGTCGTTTAACTGACTGAGCCACCCAGGTACCCATGCAAATGTATCCTTTAAAAAATTTGGTTATTCTATATTATTTGCATTTTTATATAGTGTAGAAGTTGAATAAGCATTCTGTCAAAAATTTACTATAGTGGTTTAGCCTGAAATATGTAATTCTGAATTATGATCATATTGATGATATAAAAACTATGAAAAGGATGAGGTCACTAAGGAAATTAGTATGGAGAGAAAATTGAAAAGGTCCAAGGAGTAAGCTCTGGAGCACTCCACTGTTTAGAGAATGTAAGGAGATGATGAGGAAATGGGAACAAAACAAAACAAAGCAAAACAAAACAAAAAACAAAACAACAACAAAAAACGAGCAAAGTACAAAGGAAAGAAAACAAGAAGAGTGTGAGTTTCAGAATGTTAAGAGAAATAGCCCATTTGGTCAAATGCTGACAATAGATCAAGTAAAAAGAAGATTAAAATATGACCGTTGGATTTAGCACTGCGCTGTTTATTGTTGACTTTAATTAGTGTGGAGTGACACCATGGATATTCTAATTGGACATGATCAGATAGAAAATAGATAATGAGAAAAAGGATTCAGGTGTGTGGAATTCCTTTGAGAAGTTTTGTCTAAAAGAGAAAAAAGGTGGAGAAGAATGAAAAAAAGTGATTTTCAGAGAGAAACAATATCTCATGTTAAGGCTTATGGGAAAGATCTTGAAGACCATGAAAAACTGATGCTGCATGTGAGAGAGAAGAGCAGTTGTGATGCAACATCCTTAAATGGATGAAAGAGATGTAATATAATGCACAAGTGGAGGTTTGACCCTTGTTAGAAACAGAGATAACTTATACTGAGAAACAACATAGACACAGACATAAGTAGATGAGTAAGTAAGTACAACGGTGTGAGCACAATGTTTTCTTTTTCTTTCTTTCTTTTTTTTTAATGTTTATTTATTTTTGAGAGAGAAACAGAGACAAGCGTGAGCAGGGGAGGGGCAGAGAGAGAGGGAGACACAGAATCTGAAGCCGGCTCCAGGCTCTGAGCTGTCAGCACAGAGTCCGATGTGGGACTCAAACTCACCAACCATGAGATCATGACCTGAGCCATAGCTGGACCCTTAATAGACTGAGTCATCCAGGTGCCCTGATAATGTTTTCTTTAACTGCTTGTTTATCTAATGGAAAACAAAAGCAAAGTTACCAGCTGGGAATGAGAAAAAAGGAAGTATGTTTTATAAGTTTAAATGGGAAATAAAGATATGATAATTTAATAGGAGAATAAGAATGTAGATTTAGGAAGATTTAGGGATAGATTTAGGAATGATTTAGGAAGCATGTTAGAGGTTGAGGAAGGATGTATCTTTAGGAAGGATGTTATAACTGTTAAGGTTAGTGACCACTGATTTAAAATAAGGGTGATCTATATGGTTTTGTGGTTTTCACCAGTCATGTTTAGCTAAGCAGTTGCAGATATGGTAATGGATACGTATTTAATATACTCAGACCAGTATTTTAGCCAGGGGAGTTTTATTAAGTAAGATAACCAAAAGAGTTAAAGTTTTATGTAAGGAAACTATTTTGATTACTGCCCAATGAATTTAAGCTAGATAAAAAAGGAAAGTGAAGAAATAAGATATGTAAAGACACAGGAAAATGGGTAGGATCAATGCATTGGGGATCTCAAAGTTAATGGAATTGGGGAGCTAGAGAAAGTGAGCTGTTAGCATATTTCCTTCTCCTACTCTTCTTTGAGTCTGTCTTTCTTTCTGTTCTACCTTATTTTAATTAAGTATTGCATTTGTTTCTATTTATTTTAGAAATAAGTCCCATATAAATTCAATCCAAAAAAATTTTCAGTAGTCTGAATGTATAGTCTTTCTCAGCAACTTCGGTCTTTATTAGCATCTCTATAATTTTATTTATATAATATTTACATTTTGAACCACAAAACTTAGTATTATAATTCATATTTTCTTAAATTTTCCAATAAATCTTAATGTTTAGTGTTTCTCACTGTTGTAGAAAATGTCTTGAGAACAATTGATATAATCAATTGCAACTATTCCCTAGACACATACACACTCAAGTTTTATTGGTTTACAAGACAATGACTTGTTTTTTTCTTTTGAGAAGCATAGCTTTCAATAAAGAAAGAACATATCATGAGGCAGGAAGAGTCAAGGAAATACTAATTAATTTCAAAGAGTATACTGAATTGTATGCAGCATGCAAAACAAAGGAGCTGAAAATAAAGGAGAAGTATGATAGCCATACAGGTTCCTCAAGGACCCTGAGAACTTGGGAAAGGATGAGATCATAAACACAAGTGAAATAATTAGTGCTTGAAAGGAAATTGTATTTTTCTTCTAATGGGTAGAAAAAGGAATTTGGGGGTATAAATGAAATAAAGTTTTCTTTACGAGTCTCATAGGTAAATGTGAACCTGTCAGATAACTTCAATGTTCTCTGTCAAATAAAAGGTAATTTCAGCCTCCAAGAAAAGAGTTAGGTGGAGGGGATGACGTTTGAGGAGAGTGGGGAAATTCTGAAATAGGGAATACAGAGAATGGAAAGAGAACTGAACTGAATTAGAAAGTATAACTAGATATCTGTGTGGTGTGAAAAGGACACTCTAGGATTGAGTTCATTGACTTATATTGGGTCCAGTTTAGTAGTTGGGTGAGTTATATACAAGCAGCATTCTTCAGGCAAGGTGGAGTCATAGAGAGGGTGTGGTGTAGACCTTTTGGGTATTGGGGAGGAAACAAAAAGGTAATGGAATGAGGAAACAAAATATTAACAAGAAAGGACAGAAAGTGGTACACTCTGGGGATAGATATGAAAATGAAAGTCAAAACAGAAGTGGAGTTTGATAGATTACATAGAAAGAAAGAACTAGGGCATAAGGTCTCAATTTGTAACAAAAAGAGGCATGGAAGCAGCATCTAGAAGAGGAGATTAGGAAAATAGAAAACTGCTGTTCTGAGTGGAAACTTTTATTTTAACCTCTTCCAGAGGGAATCATTGTGAAGAGGAAAAGATTTGCCATGGGTGTAGATGTCCCAGGAGATTGGCTATAAAATTCACTTATAAGCATAATGTTGAATATCACTATATATTCATTGGTTGATTGTAAATCAATACATATTCATTGGTTGTTTGTAAGTTAATGCTCAACAGACTGGTATTCAAACTTATGTGGCTAATGCTCCAAAATTTTAGTTCAATTTCTATTTAAATTTAAATGCATAACATCTATCTGAAATCTAGATTTGCTTTCCATGTTTTACTCATATTTTCTGCAGTTCTTTATTGAAATCTTGTATGTTCTAGTCCCTCTGAAATGTGATAGTATGGATTTTACTTATATCTATCTGTTAAACTTTCATATCACCATAGTTACTGACAGTAAAATGGCAAAGCATACTCTGAAACTTCTAATAAAGCTAATCATTTAAAATAATGTAATAAATGTAATAAACCAAGATATACACATTCAAATAAAAATATCAAAGTTGGGATTATTCAGATGTGTTTCAAAAAAAATCTATGGGAAATGGACACCTTAGTTTTATTATATGTAAGCCAAATTTCTAATAATGGAATTAGAAAGTGATATCTACTTTTATCATTTTCACTTATCTTTGGATAAACTCTTCAATTTTAACATTTATATTTGTGTGTGCGCTGGGTTGTCAGATTTACTGAACTGAAAATGTTGATTTGCCTCACATTTGTACTCAGCTTATCAAATTGCTTTCACTATAAGTTTCTGACATCCATTTATTCAAAAGAGGATAACAGTGGGAACATAGTGCTTTGGTGATTCCACATAACTTTACTTGTTACCCACCTAAAAACTATATTTAAAATAGTAAAAAGAGAGTTAAAATATATTAGACTGGTTTAAAAATATTAGATTAATTTCTACTAATTTTTGTTCTTACAGATGAACCTAATGGCATAATATGTTGATTGCTAATAAAGTCATTTAATATTCTACACATCTGCATATTTATCAGCTCTAAGTGCAGCCTAGTAATCAGCAGCATCCCCATGATAACTCTCCTGTGGTGCTTGGCAGGATAATATAATGCCTGATGAGCAGTAAGGTACTCTTGAGCCAAGAGGTAGTCAGCTTTCAATTTTGGCACAAAGGAAATGAGCTCACCCTGCTGCCCCAGGCAGAGGAGTCAGGACAGAGTAGTGTACCCCTTAACAAGGAAAACCCAAGCGGGTGTAATCATTTATAAAAGATCTGCTGTGAATTTTCCAAAATATTTTCAAAAGATGAGACAGACTATTATGTCCTGTTAATAATATATACTTAGCATGAAAAATCCTTTCTCAGTGAAATAAGCGTATAATTCAAATTGTGGTTTTTTTAAAATGTATATTTATTTTGAAAGAATGAGAGGGTGGGAAAAGGAACAGAGACAAAGGGAGAGACAGTCTCCCAAGCACACTCCAAGCTCCAACACAGAGCCTGATGACTGGCTGTATCCCACAAACCATGAGATTCTGACCTGAGCCGAAATGAAGAGTTGGGACACTCAACTGACTGAGTCACCCAGGTGCCCCCCAAAATAGAGTTATTATTAGGCATGTTTGTGTGCCTAATAAATTATTGTATTGAGTAGCTATTAACCATGAGAACTGTAGCTCTGAAACATTTTTGGTGCATTATGGTGCTTTGAAGAGGGTGTGTGTTCCTTGATGTCATTAACATTAACTGAATTACACACACGCACACACACACACACACACACACACATATTACTATTTATAATGTAATGTAAGACCATGCTCTATTTGCTTTTCTATTACTAAGCCAAGATATAAAAGGCAAAGTGAGCCTTTTTGAGAAAGTTGAAAGTGCAGTATGATTTTGCTATGGCCCTAACCCATATTTTATTATAATTACCTAATTACTTTCCCTGAGGATACGGAAGATGTGCAACTTGTTCACCTTTTTATTTTCACTTAGATCGGGGATTTGGTATATTTCAGATAGCTGAATATCTGTTAAATAGTGAGTGAAGGGTGCATTCTAGATTTTTAAAAAAGTATTCCTTCTTAGAATTGAAGACAATTTTGTAATCCACTGGCCAGATATATACTACTAAAATGTTTATAAAACAAAGGAAAAATAATACGAGATAATTTCTCCTTCATACAAACACTTGCAGTAATTTACTCCTTATATATTTATCAAATGCCTACTTTGTGCCTACACTTGGGATATGTCAGTGAAAAAAAATTGACAAGCATCTTTAGTGTCATAGAATTTATGTTCTCATGTGGAAGGAAAGACAATAAATGTAATTAGTAATATGTAGATTAGATTACATTACATTAAAAGATGATTATGTTTTGTGACAAAAAAGATAGTTAAGCACGACAAGAGGAATCAGGAATGCAACTCTAGAGGGAGAACTGTGAAGCACTATTAAAGAGGATGCACAAGGAAAACCTTATTGAGAAGGTGACATTTGAACAAAGATCTATACAAGGTAAGGAAGTGAACCATGTGGATATTGAAGAGGCAGAACACAGCAGAAACAAAGTTCAAGCAGTGAAAATATGCTGAAGGAGGAACATATCTGCCATATTAGAAGGACAAGAAAGATAAAATGGCTGAAGCATGTGGGAAGAAGTAGAAAAGTAGGTTGGAGACACATTAAGGTAACCAATGTAATTGGAGCCATTGTTAAGGACTTTGGATTTTAACCCTTTAACCCTGAGCCAAATGTGGAGCTATTGGAGAGTTTTTAGTGAATGATCTGATTTATCTTATTGAAAGGTCCCTCCTGCTTCTTTGTTAAGTATTGACAGGGAATAAGAATGGAAACAGGTTAGAGCCAACCACAGTTCATTATATATTCAGTGTGGTGTATAAGACAAACAGAAGAGGTGAGAATGACTTCAAAATGTTTAGCCTCAGCAACTTGTAATGAAAATATAATAATTTTTAAAAATGTATAAAGTACAATGAGTTGTGTTGCATCTTAATGTCTTATACCAAAACATAGCCATAATGCAAATTAAAACCACAACGAGATATTAGTTTATACCTGTCAGAATGGCTATAGCCAAATACATAAGAAATTAATGTTGGTGAAGATGTGGAGAAAAATGAACTCTTCCGTACTATTGATGGGAATGCAAGCTGGTGCAGTCACTGTGGAAAATAAGTAAGGAAGTTTCTCAAAATATTAAAAGTAGAAGAGTGACTGGATGGGTCAGAAGAGTATGTGGCTCTTGATCTCAAGGTCGTGAGTCTGAGCCCCACAATGGGTGTAGAGATTACTAAAAAAAGTAAATAAACTTTAAAAAGAAATATAATTCTCATATAATCTAGTGATTCCACTACCGGATATTTACTCAAAGAAAACAAAAACACTAATTTAAAAAGATTGATGTTTATTGCAGCATTATTTACAATAGCCAAGATAGGGAAGCAACTCAAGTATCCGTCCATAGACAAATGGATAAAGAAGCTGTGATACACGCACACACACACACACACACACACACACACAGTGTAATCTTTTTCAGCCATAAAAAATAATGAAATGTTGCCATTTGCAAAAACATAGATGGACCTAGATATTCTAATGTTGAATGAAATAAGTCAGAGACAAATACCATATGATTTTACTTATATGTGAAGTTTAAAAAAACAAAACAAAACAAAAAAATGCGAGACCAAACAAACTAAACAAAAACAGAGTCTTGGATATAGAGAACAAACCAGTGGTTGCCAGAGAAGGAGTGGCTGGGGGGATTAATGAAATAGATAAAGGGAGTTATGAGTACACTTAACTTGATGAGCACTGAGAAGTGTACGGAATTGTTGATTTATTATCTTGTACACCTGAAACTAGTGTAATACTGTAAGTTAATTATACTTTAAAGAAAGAAAGAAAGAAAGAAAGAAAGAAAGAAAGAAAGAAAGAAAGAAAAGAAATGAGAAGGAAGGAAGGAAGGAAGGAAGGAAGGAAGGAAGGAAGGAAGGAAAGAGTAGAGAAAGAAAGAGAGAGAGGGGGAGGGAGGGGGGAAAGAAGGAAGGAAGGAAGGAAGGAAGGAAGGAAGGAAGGAAGGGAATGAAGATTTATAATATGTGCACCAAGATAGATCTGGGGAGACAGTGACATGTGGCCATTTGTCTCCCAGAATAGAAAAAATATCATTTCACTAACTGCAGAAGATCTCCAATTTTCTTCACTGTCAGTTGATGCATACTAGAATATAGACTTAAACACTGATTTTTACAAAAAAAAATTATAATGGCTGTATTTTTTTTTAATTTTTTAATGTTTATTTATTTTTGAGAGAGTCAGAGCGCCAGAAGCTGAGGGGCAGAGAGAAAGGAAGACAGAATCTGAAGCAGGCTCCAGGCTCCAAGCCATCAGCACAGAGCCCGATGTGGGACTTGTACTCACAAACCATGAGATCACAACCTGAGCTGAAGTCAGACATTCAACTGACTGAGCCACCCATGCACCCCATGTGACAAATTTATAATTTATAATTTTTAATAGAAATTGAGAGCATTTGTAGTTACATAATTGTGAAATAAACACAGCAAAATATATTCTGTAAAAGCTCCCATTACACCATAGTATATTTTTATTAAGAATAAGGGAAGGATTTTCATTTGTTTTGCTCACTGATCATTCTCTAGCACTTATATTGATGGCTACTATGTAGAAAACATTAAAAAAATACTTGTTGAAAGGATAAATACACCACAGTGCTATATTTCAATACTAGCATTTTATCACATGTTGCAACTATCGATGGGTGGATTAGAGTATTTTAATCATTCTCAATGACATAGAAAATCGGGAAGGAAAGATTAGAAAAAGATAAGTGTATTAAGTTAAAGAAAAACATCTGAAATCAACAGAAAAAATGTCAGTCACTGATTGTAAATACATCTGAGACAAAGGTAGTAGAACGTTTCACTAAGTTGTGAGGAAATCATCATGGAAGCATATGTTTACACATCTATAAAATTACTCTCTTAGGCATTGTCTCACCAAAATTACGCACTTACTGTTTGAAAGAGTTGAACATATACATGTAGATTACATTAGATATTTATTGCTGTTTAAGCACCCAGAAAACATTCACTTTTCTTTTGGAGAAACATGCTAGGGGCTCCTGGGTGGCTCAGGCGGTTAAGTGTCTGACTTCAGCTTAGGTCACGATCTCATGGGTCATGGGTTTGAGCCCTGCATCTGGGTCTATGATGACAGTTCAGAGTCTGGAGCCTGCTTCCGATTCTGTGTCTTCTTCTTTCTCTGCCCCTCCCCCACTTGAGTTCTGTCTCTCTCTTTCAAAACATTAAAAAAAAAGCGGAAAACATGGCAAAAACTCTCTTGAAAAATTACATTTTTTTTTCCACATTAGATAAGGCCATGTTGGGCTATACAGAAATGTGCTTTGCTCATCTTTAGCCTCTAAGACCACTTAACGTTCTGGATCATGTCCTATCTGGTGCTGGGTTTGAAAATTTTCATTTAATTCTTTATTTCCTCTTAGATCCTTAAAATACATCCCAACTTTATTCAAAATTTCCAGTTTCTTTTGTCTACAACCAAATAACCATATATGTTAAAGGAAATGCACTATTTAAGGTATACTATAGGATGGTATTACTTTTTCCAGCTGTAAAGAAATGAAACAAGGAAGGTGTAGTTTATGAGTAAGGGGGAGGCTGTGAGTTTTAAAAGGTTTTCCACACTTTCTGAGAATTCATGTAGATTGTGTCATGCATCACAACATCTTCAGATAAAATAAAATGGCTTGGAGGGAGAATTTCTGACTTTTCTGGTTGCCTTATATGACTGCTTATATTTCTCGCTCTTTTGCTGTTTAGTATTTGACCTCAAAGAGTAAAATAAAACATCAACCACCATAGTTTCAACTTATCTCAACACCAAATGTTAATTAAAGCATAACACTTTTAGCAGAAGAATTTTAGATGTCTTCAATTTAGTGAACCCATATTATGTTATACTTAGTTTCAATTTTCTAGCTGGTATACGAAATCTCTGACCATCAACTACCCCAAATTTACAGCTCCAACTACAGAATACTTTCTCTACTATCTCTTGGCTTTCTCATGTTATTTGAGAACCATCTTTTCATGCTATTCAAGAGTTATTTTTAGTCAAGGATACCTTGAATATAACACCTTTGGACCCAAAGTTGCATAGCAGCAAATGAAAATTATTGCCAAATAAACCATTTACCAGTGTGAGGTTTTATTACATGGATTAGTTTTTGCATGAATTCAAAATATTGGTCAAGATAACTGGAATTTCATTTATTTTTCATTTCTTAAAGAATATAACTCTATTCTTTACAACATTTCTCAAAAGTCCCTTCCCCTCCCAATTTCTATGACTTCTTTATTTCTTCCAAGACTCTTACTTGCCAAATCCTTGAATTCTTTCAGTTATAGTGTCATTCAGCTTTTCTTTTCGTCTCCCTCTCTGTTTTCCATATTTCTTTTTTTTAGCAACTCGGTTAAGAATTTCCTTGTGAGTAAATACCTTAGCAGTGCAATTGCTGGGTCCTAGGGTATTTCTATTTTTAACTTCTGAAGGAACCTTTATATTGTTTTCCAGAGTGGTTGCACCAATTTGCATTCCCACCTATAGGGTAAGAGGCTTCCCCTTTCTCCACATCCTCATCAACAACTCTTGTTTCTTGTGTTGTTAATTTTAGCTATTCTGACAGGTCTAAGGTGATATCCTATTGTAGTTTTGATTTGTATTTCCCTCATGATGAGTGATGTTGAGCATCTTTTCACATGGCTGTGGGTGATCTGTATGTATTCTTTGGAAAAATGTCTATTCATGTCTTCTTCCCATTTCTTTTTTTTTAATTTTTTTTTCAACGTTTATTTATTTTTGGGACAGAGAGAGACAGAGCATGAACGGGGGAGGGGCAGAGAGAGAGGGAGACACAGAATCGGAAACAGGCTCCAGGCTCTGAGCCATCAGCCCAGAGCCCGATGCGGGGCTCGAACTCACGGACCGCGAGATCGTGACCTGGCTGAAGTCGGACGCTTAACCGACTGCGCCACCCAGGCGCCCCTTCTTCCCATTTCTTAACTGGATTATTTGTTTTTGGGTATTGAGTTCGATAAGTTCTTTATAGATTTTGGATACTAAACTTTTATCATATATGTTATTTGCAAATATCTTCTCCTGTTCCATAAGCTGACTTTTAGTTTTGTTGATTATTTCCTTTCCTGTACAAAAGCTTTTTACCTTGATGAAGTTCCAATAGTTCATTTTTGCTTTTATTTCCCTAGCCTCTGGAGATGTGTGTAGTAAGAATATGCTATGGTCGAGGTCAAAGAGGTTGTTGCCTGTGTTCTCTTCTAGGAGTTTTATGGTATCCTGTCTCACATTTAGGTCTTTCATCCATTTTGAATTTATTTTTGTGTATGGTGTAAGAAAATGGTCCATTTTCATTCTTTTGCATGTTACTGCTTAGTTTTTCCAACACCATTTGTTGAAGAGACTGTATTTTTTTTTCCATTGGATATTCTTTCCTGTTTTGTTGAAGATTAGTTAACTATATATGTAGTTGTGGGTCCATTTCTGGGTTTTCTATTCTCTTCCATTGATCTGTGTGCCTATTTTTGTGTAAGAGTTAGTAGAGAAATGTGAATGTTCACACATAGATATTTTTCCCCTGTTGCAAAATAATCCATCATTATTTTAAGTGGTCTTTTAAAAATTGTGGTAAAATATGGTAACCTGCTTACTTGTGACTGGGTCTTATGATCAAATATTCATTCTGAAAAGGAATTACATGTAAGAAATGCCAATATATGAAGTAAATATTTTTTTTTTCACAGTCCTGTACCATTGAGGTATGAAAATGTACTTCAGTGTTCTTCCATGAGAACGTCAACATTTGAATGCAAGTTTTTCTTGGTGTTATGCTTTATAAGTAAGAGTTTTCATTCATCTGACAAGTGCAATCTAGGAATCCCCACTAATGCTAGATTTAGAATATATTTAATGCCATAAGGCACTAGTTTTATATTACTTTGAAACTTTACAGGGAAAACAATGGAATTCTACTTCATGTGATTTCTATCTTATCTTTGAGCTACTCTTGGATTTTCCAATGAAAGAAAACCATAAAATTAAACTAAATTTGCCTAGCCAAAAAGTTTTGTTATGAATTGATTGCCTTATGTTCTTCTCAATTCATATGCTGAAGCCTTAAGCCTAACATGATAGTATTTGAAGGTGAGGCCTTTGGCAAGCAACCAGAGTTAGATGAGACCATGAAGGTGGAGACTCTGTGATGGGATTAGTGTCTTTAACAAAGGAGGAAGAGAGATCAGAGCTGTCTCTGTTCGCCATGTGAGGACATGTTGAAAAGGTAGCCATCTATAAGTCAAGAAAAACATGCTCAATAGGAACCTTAATCTTGGACATCCCAGCCTCCAGAACCATGATAAATAAATGATGTTTAAGCCATCCAGTTTATGGGTTGTTATAGCAGCCCAGGCTGACTAGAATAATAATTCCTTGCTGCTTACACTAGTCATTGTTTTAGCAGGCATGACTCACTTTTGCTCAGTTTTTGATATTAAACAACAAATTATATTTTATTTTGGGGAGACTGAAGAGTGTTCTATGATTCCAAAATATATAATTTTTTTATTTAACTGTAATCATTTAGGAATCTAATTTCATTCTAACGCACATTTTAACAAAGTGTAAGATTCAGTTTTGTCACATTAAATATATACATACATATCATATAATACATGTACATCTATAAATACTTTAATACCATACAAGTGAATATGCTACTGGATGAACATGCAGTTGACTAGTTGAGTGTTTCTATTAAATTAAGCTAATAATTATCCCTAAAAATTTAGAGTATATTAAAGAATAAAAAAAAGGAACCAAGCCCATGTAGAAATGTGTATTTCTAGAAGGAAAAAAAAAAGGAGGGGGTATTTTACAGTAGATTCAGCAAAAACTTTCGGCAATATTGTTGTTACAGTCCACTGACAATTGAGCGACTGTTTTTCATTTTAATCAGGAGAATTTTGACAAATGTTTGGGAAATATTTCCTCTCTCTGATCAAGATTATATATAGCTACATAATAAAATATTTTCTTATGAATAATTACTTAAGTGTACTGAATTTTTACAGCCTATAGCATTAATTAATAGAAATAAAGATGGAAATATACACAATTAGCTAAAAGTTAAGACCCGTAAAAAGTGTATAAGGAAGTAGTATTTATAATAACTCATTTAAACCCTGTCTGTTGAAAATTCTAGAATTGATGTCATTAGAAATTTTCATTTTTATTGAACTATGATATGTGATTGATAATTAAGTGTAAGTAAAATACTGTTCAGCAGTGCAAGAGTCATCCCCTTTCATGGATGATAAAGTTAGTACCATTTTGCAATTATAGACTTCTTTATCTGTGACCAGAAAGGATAGAGTTATAATACTGAGATTTTGTTTGGTATACTTTCTTAGACATATTGACAATATTTTTTTTATTCTTTTTTTTTTAATGTTTATTTATTTATTTTGGAGAGACAGGGAGAGAGAGAAGGAGAGCAAACAGGGGAGGAGCAGAGAGAGGGGGAGACAGAATCCCAGGCAGGCTCCCTGCCATCAGCACAGAGCCTGATCAGGGATCAAATCCATAAACCGTGAGATCATGACCTGAGCTGAAATCAACAGTTGGATGCTTGACCAACTGAGTCCCTAGGCGCTCCAAGAAAATTATTTATTATTAATATTATTTTCATAATATTCTTAATTCTGAAAATGTAAAACAGACAAACGTGAGCTGAAAAAAAACATTAGCTAAAAATATATTAGCCATACATTTTAACATTAAAATTTCAGTCTTAAGACTACTCTAATTAATTTTTCATATAAACTATTTTATATCCTGTTCATTCATAATATGGAAAATTTCTAATGAAGTATTTATAATTGGTAAGAGTTTTATATAAATCAAGTCACTTTGTATTTAGAGTAATTTTGTATAAAAATCTACATAGAATATATAGAATTTAATTAAACTCATCACTTTTGTCAGTTGTAAAAAGAACAGAAAACTGTTATACTGCAAGTTAACATGCTATATATACTATAGGGTAAAAACTAGAAATTTATTGGTTGGTAGAGTCAGAAAACACTGATTCCTCATTAAGGGGTGCTTACTAACATAATTTTAAAAATCTGTTGGTGATGAAAACAGTAATCTTTCTTATTTTCATTTACAGTGAAAAAATCAGAGAGATGATTTTTATATATTTTCATATAATATATTGACTCTTCATGTATTCAACCACTCATTGTAAACATGCTACTATATAGTGGATGATTTTATTTTTTGAAAAATGCCATTCAATATGATTGCTATTCTGCTGTTAGTGATTTGAAACAGGAAGTTTTGCCTATGAAGAAAATGGTAAATTAATGAACCTGATGCAAACATTTGGTTCTAAAAGTTGATCCTTTAAATTGTACCCTCTGGCTAAAAAGAAGTTAAAAATTTTCAAAGTGCAAACTTGACCCAAATGTAATGTTAACAATTTGGGAGAAAAGAAGTACTCTTGTCCCCACCGTAGTTCCTTCCACTCTGATGGAATTGATTTGATAAAAATAAAATCTAATTTTGCCCCAGATTTAAAAGTTTCCAATCCCCCAAGTGATTCCCAAAACCCTCATGAAATTTTTACTTCTCTTTAGACAGAAGAGAACAAAAAAGGCAATGTTACAAGTTGGGTGTAAAACTGAATATGTTCACTTCATCAAATTACTTTGTTTTTACGTTATTTTCTACTTTTGTGATTATAAACTGGCTTTTAAGGTTTTGAAATAATGGTGCCAATTAAGATTTTATTTCCTGATATTACTTGTAAAACTACAAAGTCGACATTTTTATAGGATTGCTCTCATCTTTTCATTTCTTTTTTTTTTTTTTTTGCTCTCTCTTGTTTTTGAACTTTCTTTTCTTTTACTTTACCTGTTTGTATATTCAAAGTGTTGTTATAGCTGGGCTAGTGAATGAAGTTAAAAATCTCCAACATGATGTACAAGGACTTATTTTCCAGATGCGTCTTTTGTAATCTCTAAACAAATGTATACCATTCAACCATATCCAACTCTTACTCCTCTATTGCTTCTGAAGATGCATTCCACTTGTCTCCCTCACATGTACTTAAATTAAAAAAAAAAAAAAAAGGTGTAAATCATCCTTCAAGTCTCTAACATCTCAAACATATTTAAGTGTTCTTCCTCTCTACTTTCTTTACTTTCTTGGTACAGCTGTGATCACACTTATATATTCCATATTTATTTATTTATTTATTTATTTTGCATTGCAATACTTCCATGATTGCTGCTAACACACTGCATTATAACTTTTTTTAATGTGCTTGTCTTCCATAACACAGCGAGCTTGTTGAGAATTGGAACTGTGCCTGATTCATCCTTGCATTTTCATTTCCTAGAGTATAATGTTATGTGATAATCATTTAATTACAATTTCATGCATGAATTTCTGATTGAATGAATGAATGAAAGAGTGAGTGACTGACACACCAGCTCTGTCAGAATTACCATAAATGTAATTGCTTATTTGCTAATTGTACAAAGATGGGATTTAAATGTTTACATTATTTGGTCCGGATATTTTCAACTTTTTTTTTTTTTTCTGCTTCCATTCCAGTTTATTAGCCCCCATTCCACCCCCATCTTTTCAACATTTTTGTGCTTTATCATTTGTGGAGCTTTATAAAATCTGTGTTTGGTACTCAGTCTTAGAGTCCCATGTGTTGTTTGGGTGGGTTCTGATAATTATATAGCTGTTCCTTTATTTTAATTTTTACTCTTGATTCTTATGTGTAGTCACACTGAGGACAAGCTGAATCATTAATTTCAAAAGCAAGTCTCCTGTTGTAATTGGCTCAATATTAGGAACTTAGAAAATACAAGTACAGATATATATGCTTAACTTGAAGTCCGTCAATACGTTTTGGTGAATCACAGAGTGCCAATGTAACAATTCTTCACACTTGCTTTGCATGTAATTGTATTCCAGTTTAATGACATCTACAGATTTTAGTGTTAGAATTAGGCCATTTGCCAACATTGAACATATTAACTAACGCTCTGACCTTGAAAACCAGTCAGTAATGGACATGATGACTGGTGTATATGATGGAGTTGGAGTCTTCAGGCACAAATAAATTCCACTTTGATGTTTGTGCTACAATATCTGTATTGTGATTTAGTGAAGTTTTGATATCTTCAGCTCAACCATAGCTTCACTTGAATAGGGAGTATTGCTGTGATTTGATTAATGTAGTGACAGTTTGTGGTTTCACTTTTTGAGAAGGACAGTAAAATAAGATTTAGTTGTAATGATATGTACAGTATAGAGTTTCATAAAACCTTATCTCATAAAATGCCTGAATAACTTTCCAGAGGGGTAAGAAAGAAGAAAAAAAAATAAGAATTTATGACAAAAATAATAAAGCAGGTTCTGCTATTGAAGGCCTGCTTGTACTGCTGGAACTCTAATAGCATGCATTAAAGTGGAAACAATCTTGATGAAGCTGCCTATCTAATATTACTGTTCTTCTTACTTGATTTGTGGAATAGCATCCATAGAGATATGAGTTTCCCAACATCATTGTCAATCTGATTATAGGCTTATGTGTCTTAGTTCTAAATCATCATAGATTGTTACTGGACAATTCACAGAACAGATTATTTTACACATAAAGTTTTTATGACTTTTATTGATATTTTAGCACTTAAAATGATATTCTCAAATATCAAATGTATACATTAAAACAAAGATCCAATAATTACCATAAATATTAATGATAAATAGAACTTGTTATGATAAATAACTGATGTTAATCAATGGGGATGTACATTAGTTTATCTATTTATTTTTTTAATCAGGGTTCCGGGTGCACATGAAATGTTGTTATGGGTGGTATCAATGATCATAAGACACACAAAAAAATTTTCTGTCCTTTGTGCAAGATCTTAGCATTCACTCTGATGGAGCAGCTTATTATCACATTTTAAGAGTTTTGTTTTGTTTTTGATTTCCATTCCTATAGAGCAGTGTGCAAAAGCACTGTGCTCATTTGGTTGTGCTCATTATCCGTTTTTGTGGCCACATAGGAGAGGCTGCTTATAACTGATAAGCCCTGACTAAGCCAAGGGGAGGGGAAGAAGCCCATGACATCAGATTCTCCCTCCCAAGTCACTTACCCTAACCACCCCTTAGGCACTGCTGACCAGCTTAGGAAAATCACAGGAGCTGGCATGCTCTACATGTAAAAGAAAGTCAGAGGGAAGTTTAATTCCGAAGAAAGAAATTCTATATGTTGCAACGAACTTCCACTTTGACCTTTGCTATTGTTGCAAACATTGTATAATGTAGATTATGTAGGTTAGAAGTGAATTATATTGTGAGGTATTTTTTTTATATCTTATCAGTCTTTTTTTTTTTTTTAACAAAGATGTCCGAGAGTTGGGAGTGGTGGATTTCGAGGATGAGATGTGAAAGAAAGAATAAGATTCCAGATCCAAGCCAAAGAATAATCCCCAAAATGTTGACGATGCACAATTATAACCTGAGTCATTTCAGAAGGGTACAGAGGAACACATACAAAAACATGTCACAATGAAAATTTCTTATTCATGGGCTTTTCCTGGGCCAATAAGCCAATTTTCCCATTTCCCTGTGCATCATCTGTGGCAAATAAGCTAAAAATGCAGAAATGGCTCCAGCAAAATTAAAAATATACTTCATCACAAGTCACAGCCTTCTGAAACTTAGAGTGTTGATTATTGTAAATGGACACTAGAATGACAAAACAAACTAAAGTCTTCATTTTGAAAAGCCACATTAGTGAAAAGTCTCAGGAAGCAAGTTACTTGGTATCTAAACTTATTGCCAGAGATGAAAAAGTCACACAGTAGGTGAGAAACTAGTAATGCCAGTATGTAAAATTATAGTGATGAAAATGCTAGGACAGGATGTAGTATGAGAATTTGGAAACATTTCATTCTCGAACAGTCTGATAATAGACACATTAATATCATGTCACCTCATGCCGAAGAAGTTTTGCGTAATAATCTGAAAAACAACAGCTCCTCTACCCTGTTGATGAATTCTGAGATTTCCCCAGGAAATGTCATGCTGTAGCATTTATAAGATTTGTGAATGAAGGTGAGATCCAAGAATTTTTTTTTCCTACTGCAAAGAGCAGGCTGATATGAGCAAAGGACAAGATGTTTTTAATGTGTTTCTTTTTATCCACAAACAAAACGTCTGTCTTGGAGAAAGTGTGTTGACATTTGTATTGATGGTGACTTTAGCAATGTTTGATTCCATGAGAGGGTTTATATCTCTTTAAATGAAAGAAAATCCTAATGTCACAATACTTTCTTTATCAAAAAATGTTGGGATAAACATTCTGGGCAGTGAAAATCCAAAAAAAGAAAAAAAAAGTTATGAATGATGCTACAAAAATACTTTATTAAACAAAGACCAATTTACTTGAGATTTTTTTTTAATTTTTTTTAAACGTCTATTTATTTTTGAGACAGAGAGAGACAGAGCATGAATGGGGGAGGGGCAGGGAGAGAGGGAGACACAGAATCAGAAGCAAGCTCCAGGTTCTGAGCTGTCAGTCCAGAGCCCGACGCCAGGCTCGAACTCAGGGACTGCGAGATCGTGACCTGAGCTGAAGTCGGACGCTTAACCAACTGAGGCACCCAGACGCCCCTACTTGAGATTGTTTTAAAAACAGGTGCACACCTGGTCAAAGAGCACATAAACTTGCTCCACGTGGAAATCTGGTGGCTTAGCAGAGGGACAGTTCCCAGCCGGGCGTTGCAGCAGATAGGTGAGTCGGAGTACCCTCAAGACGGTGGTAGACCTGCTCGGTGGAGAATCTCAAGATGAAGTATGGCTGCTGAAACCTGTCCGCTTAGCAGATCCGTTTCCACACATGGACGAGTTTAACAGGTCTTTGTGAGGTCTTGCAGAAAATGTTGTAAAGGGAATCCAGATCTCTGTAAAAATCCACTGCAAAAGGAAACTAACATGTTTCCACTCCTGCTAGGACTTGACTTCGTGAAAGGGAATCAGCAAGTCTCAGGTGTTCTTGACAACCACCGGGAAGAGCTATAGGAGAGAAGTGAGTAGGGTGTGCCTTCCCTTTGAATGCCAAGGTATGAACGGGTAAGACACCCTCTTTCTGAATCTGCTCAGACTGAGAATTAGACTCGGAGAAGGCAGGAGGAACTTTGTGACCTGCAGACTGAGGACAGAGTGAAAATGAAATTTGCTGATCTGCCTCTACACAAGTTCTGGAATTCTGTGAACGAGGGTGTGTTGACATTTACAGGAAGGCTATGAATATTTTGCTGTAGTTTTCAGCATCATACATATGGGAACAGGCATTTTCTACTTTAACAAGCATCAAGACCAAGGAGAAAAATGACCTTATTTCTGTTTTCTGTGCTGATTTTAATTCTGCCTAGAATTGAGTATTTGTGCAACCAAAAAAACAAGGACAGGTTTTGTAATAAAAAAGTAAATTCCATTTAATAATAACACATGTTATGCACATAGAGGCCCATAAAAGAGATCAGGAAGCCAATTATAGGCCTAATAATTCAGTAGCTGCTAGGATTATATTTGAAGCTGATCATGTTACTCAGTAAGAAAATATATTTTTGAAGTCTTATGTAAAATTATGTCTTAACCTGTATTTTTATTGATAATGCCTTGGCTTTTTTTTTAGTTGTACTACTTAGCATGTAAATAAACTTTCATATTATAAATAAAATTGATTAAAATAAATTCCTGCCTGTATTTAAATGATATTTATCAAGCTTATATCTAGGAAAATATAAATCTTCTCTTGGCTTCAGTGTGTTATTTAACAAGAATTTATTATATTTGCATGATAAGTTTTTTTTAAATAAAAAAAATCATTTTTTAGTTTTAAATACAGGAAAAATGATGCAGCCCATAGTATATACCACATATTTCACATCACACACCATATACAACATCATTTAAATTTTATAGTATAGAAATTTGTTATAATACTTTAAGACCAGGGTGCCTGGGTGGCTCAGTCAGTTAGGTCTGACTCTTGGTTTCATGATCTCACGGTTCATGAGATTGAGTCGCTATCAGGCTGTGTGCTAACAAGCATGGAGCTTGCTTGGGATTCTCTCTTCTCCTCTCTCTCTCTGCCCTTCCTCCCCCGCTTGCCCTCTCTGTCTCTTTCAAAGTAAATAAATAAATTTATTTCTTTATTTTTTTTTAATTTTTTTTTCAACGTTTTTATTTATTTTTGGGACAGAGAGAGACAGAGCATGAACGGGGGAGGGGCAGAGAGAGAGGGAGACACAGAATCGGAAGCAGGCTCCAGGCTCTGAGCCATCAGCCCAGAGCCTGACGCGGGGCTCGAACTCCCGGACCGCGAGATCGTGACCTGGCTGAAGTCGGACGCTTAACCGACTGCGCCACCCAGGCGCCCCAAAATTTAAAAAATACTATAAAGCCTACTTGGATAAGTTTTTTTTTTTAAAAGTATTCAAGTAGGAAATTAAAAGAAAAAAAATTGAAACTGAAATTTCTTTCCTTGACACCTACTGCTATACACTTAACCCTTGAACAACACTGGGAATTAGGAGTGTCAACCCCTGTGCAGCTGAAAATCTGCATATAAGTTTTGATTCTCCCAGAAATTTGCTCATAGACTGCTGTTGACCAAAAGCTTTACTGATAACATAAATAGTGGATTAACACATATTCTGTATGTCATCTGTATTATATACTGTATTTTTACAATAAAATAAGACAGAGAAAACAAAATGTTAAGAAAATCATAAAGAAAAGAAAATATTTATAATATGTACTGCATGTACTGAAAAAAAATGTGTGTAACTGGACTCATGCAATCCAAACCCACATTGTTCAAGGGTTAACTATATATTTTGTAGACAGAAATAACCACAAAAGACAAACCGCAAAAAGACAAACCTAACGCATAGGCCAAAATTGTATTATTTTCTATTGTGGCATATGACTTAAAATCATCTGTTTTTTTAATTGTCTAAGTCAGAAATCTAGTATAGTGGGACTTCATTTTCTCCCCAGGGTTTTACAAGGCCAAAATCAAGACGTCTTCAAGATTCCTTTCTGTAGGTTCTCTAGAAGAATCCTATTCCCGGTTCAGTCTTGTTGACAGAATTCATTTCTTTGGGGTTGTGTGACTGAGATCCCTTTTTCCTTGCTAGCTGTTATCCGGGAGTCACTCTCAGCCCCTAGAGACAGATCTCATCTACTTTAATGTGGCCCTGCCATCTTCAAAGTCAAGAATAATGCACTGACTCCCCAGTGTCCTTTGAAGATCTAACACCCTTTTCTGCTCCTCTCCGGAGAACACTCTGCTTTTGAGGAGCTCACCTGATCAGACCAGACCATCCAGATAATCCCCATATTTTGAAGTAAAGTGACTTGAATTTTAATTCCATCTGCAAAATTCTTCCACACCAGTGGAAGCTCCATTAGTGCTTAATGGAATAATCAAGGGATGAAAATCTGAAATGTTAAATGTTGAATAATAGGTTCTAAACCCATGCTTTAAATGTGAATTGTTTAAATGGGGTTAAAATGAGGTCATATTAGAATTGGGTGGACTCTTAATACAATATGAATAGGGTCCTTATAAAAAGAATGAAATCTGGGCACACAGACATGCAGAGAAGATGCTCATGTGAACATTAAGAAGTGCCTGTCATGATCAGAAGCAAGGAGTGAAGCACAGAACAGACTCCTTTAGAACCCCAAAAAAGAATAAACCCCATGAACACTTTGATTTTGCCCTTCTAGCTTTCAGAGCTGTGAAATAATATGTTTCTCTTCTTTTAAGCCACCCAGTTTGTGATACTTTTGTTTTAGCAGATCTAGGAAACTGATGCAATTTCAAAATAATTCCATGTTTTTTATGATATGCTTTGTGATCTGGCCACATCCTTTCTTTCCATTCATTTTCTTCATGAATATTGCTTCCTATATACAATTTATTTTGTTTTTCAGATAAACCCAACCATTTTTCTTTCTGATGGATTTTAACACTCTTGTTTTCTAGAAAGTTTCTTTTCTGATACTCCAAATGGCTAGTTTTTACTCATGGATTTTATCAGTCTATTACTACAATGTTAATCTCATTTCAGAGTAATTAAATATGAAGACCTGTGCTAAGATTAAGACTACATTTGACCCTTGAACAACACAGGCTTGAACTGCTTGGGTCTGCTCACATATGGATTTGTTTTTGGTAAATAAAGTATAATACTTTAGATGTATTTTATCTTCGTTATGATTTTTTAATAACGTTTTGTTTCCTCTATCTTACTTAATGTAAGAATGCAGTATATAATGCATATAACATGCATGTTAATATGTATTGTGTTAATATGTGTTAATTGACTGTTTATGTTATCAAGAAGGCTTCCAGACAACAGCAGTCTATAGGTAGTTAAGTTTCTGGGGAGCCAAAAGTTATATGCAGGGTTGCCTAGGTAGCTCAGTTGGTTGAACATATGACTCTTGATCCCAGAGTCGTGGAATCGAGCCCTGAGCTGGGATCTGTGCTGAGCATGGAGTTTGCTTTAGATTCTCTCTCTGTCTCTCTCTCTCTCTCTGTCTCTCTCTCTCTCCCTCTCCCTCCCTGTCCTTTTGCTCCTCCCCTACTCTTGCATCACCTGTACTCTCTCTCTCTCAAAAAAAAAAAAAAAAAAAAGGTTATATGCAGATTTTCAACAGTGCAGTATTAGTACCCCTAACCTCTGTGCTGTTCAGGAGTCAACTGTATTTTAGTTCATGCCAACAGTCTAGTGTTGAAAAATTTTAGTGCTGTTAGAAACCAATGAACAGGTTTATAATAGAAGTTTAAAGAATATGGAATAATTTCAAGGAAAGTTAAGTCTTCAAGTATAAATGTAATTTGGCTTAAAAGCATTTCCTATTTTGTATTTTAATAAATTAACTTTCGGAGAGCCTAGGTGGCTGGGTCGGTTCAGCTTGTAACTCTTGATTCCAGCTCAGGTCATGATCTCACAGTGGTGAGATTGATTCTTTCTCTCCCTCTGCCCCTCCCAATTCTAAATAAATAAATAAATAAATAAATAAATAAACAAATAAAATAACTTTATATCTAGTCAAATGCAATGTCCTGAGGAACGAGACCATTTTTTTAAACCTCTAATATGTAGCATAGTTTCTGTATGTGATAGATCTTCAATAAATATTTGTTATATCGATAATTATGTAAGTGAATGAATTAATGAATGATGCTACCTTCTGCTAGCATAGTTTTCCTGCTATTGAGAAGTAACATCATTTTAAATAATTATATTAACTGTGAATAAATATTAATACCAAATATAATGATAATTTTCATTTAAAAGTACCTCAGTTATATAACTGAAAAGTTTTAATGAAATGTATATTTGATAAAAATACATTTGAATGTCTTTAATTATTAAATGCAAATATATATTTATTTCTGGGCTTAAGAAGCATAGGTGATATATTAAATGTATATTAATAACTTTGTCAGCTATTACAAATAGGATTCAAATATTCAAACTATTACTTCATGCTACAAATATAAAAATGTAAAATATAAAATTAACCTAGAATTATCATAGTGATTTTCTGTTTCATGTTTCTTTCCCATGGATTTAGAATGGCATTTGATAAGATTTGGAAAACTGGCGAAGTTTCCAACAGATCACAAATAATTGAATGGTTCTATATATTTTTTAAATTATTTTCTTATTTTTACAATTTTCTATCACTTGAACTTACTAAACTTTCTCTAAATATCTGCACTCACCAGCAATTTTTTTGCAAATTATTATCATATCTTTGGACATATCCATCTTTGCTAACCGATGGAACACTAGGTTGTGAAATTTCCAATTATCATATAAAAATTGAAGCTCATCTTAATGTCTCCTGAGTCATGTAGCAGTTTGGCAGCCAGTCAATGCCCTACATATTGACAAATTCACTAAGGACCATCCTGAGTGTTTAACTATTTACTTTCTGGCTTGTTAGAATTAACCTGTAAATATTGCTTAAAAAAACACATTAATTGAAATCAAAAGCTTGGTTTGATGCTGTATTTCAACTAATAAACATTTCAGTAAACCAAACTCTATTACAGCAGTTTTAATGTTAACTTACTTTTATTACTTTCCATTGAAAGGCAAATTAACTGCATTGAATACTATGTAAGTTGTACTTTAAAATAGTGTAAATTGATTTGAAATATGTTTGGTAAAGAGACATTTGGCAAGTGTTTAAAAAGTACCTAGTGGGGCGCCTGGGTGGCGCAGTCGGTTAAGCGTCCGACTTCAGCCAGGTCACGATCTCGCGGTCCGTGAGTTCGAGCCCCACGTCGGGCTCTGGGCTGATGGCTCAGAGCCTGGAGCCTGCTTCCGATTCTGTGTCTCCCTCTCTCTCTGCCCCTCCCCCGTTCATGCTCTGTCTCTCTCTGTCCCCAAAATAAATAAACTATAAAAAAAAAAATTAAAAAAAAAAAAGTACCTAGAATAGCCAGAAAAAATTAGAAAAAGAAAACAAGTTTGAAGGCTTTATATGTTATCTGATTCAAGACTTTGTAAAAAAACATAGCAATACAAATGATATGGCATGGACTTAAGAATAGGAAGCAAACAAACAAACAAACAAACAAAGACATTAATGAAATTGAATAGAAAGTTTGGAAAGAGACCCATATGTATATGGTCAGGTGATTTTCAATGAAGTTTAAGTGTCAAAGCGTTTCCATGGTGAAATGAAATTCTTTACAGTATATTATGCTAGAAAAGTGAATAACCCAACTGAAAAAAGAAAAGAAAAAAAGAAACTGATTCTTGTCTTATACCATTTGTAAAATTTATTTTGAGATTGATCAAGATTGATCATGTATGTTGATCATATATGTAACTACATATTGTAGTTATATAAGTACATATACCTAATCACATATTGATCATATATGTAAACAAAAAGGTAAGAACCATAAAAACCTGTAGAATGTCAAATGGGTCAACATCTTTGTGTTTTGGAGAGAGTAAGTATTTCCTAGATTGAGATGCAAAAAACATGAAGCATAAAAAGAAATGTTCACTTTCTGTCCAATACATTAAAAGGAAATCTCAATGTCTTTACTTATCAAAATTTATAGGCTATTGCCAATCTTGATGTAATCTCTGAGGAATACTGAGTTTACTTTCACCATTATTTTCAATTAGCCTTGATATCTTAATTCTGTTTCAATCTATATACTATATCTGGGTTAACTCAATTTGTTGTTAGAGAAAATAGACAGCTATGTGACACATTGTACATGGATTTCACAGCCCCTTCTACTCAGAAAAGTTTTTTTTTTTTTTTCTATTGCCTGTATGGGAATTCACATTCCTAAACTTTGCTTAAAATTTCTATTTTTAATGTAATGTACATAAATTGAACTAGAAGCTAAAGAATTGTTTTGTGGAGTCTGGATCACTTAATTTGAGAAAAGAAAAAGGAACGTGGGTAGAAAGGGAAACATGAGGTGATCAAAGGTAGTTAATGGAAGAGGAGCTAAATTACCCAGTTTTATTTATATTTGAGTTTTAAAAGATGGGATTATTTTGTCATAAAATTAAGGGCAGTCTATATAAAATAAAGAGGAATAATATCGAAGTGCGGTTAAAAATTAGGGGCAGTAGGGAGCCAGGTATAAAACAAAACAAATGAAAGGGAATCAGGCTGAAGATAAATAAATAAATAAATAAATAAATAAATAAATAAATAAATAAAGTTGGAAAATGAAGTAGACTTGAGAAGCCCATGCTCTAAGATCAAGAAAAATCATTTCTATTGTTTTGACCATGTCAAAAGAATTTAAAAATTCATACTTTTAGCTGTATAAATTTGATTTTGAACATTGACTCAATTTCTAAAAAACCC
This sequence comes from Prionailurus bengalensis, assembly GCF_016509475.1. Classification (NCBI taxonomy): domain Eukaryota; kingdom Metazoa; phylum Chordata; class Mammalia; order Carnivora; family Felidae; genus Prionailurus; species Prionailurus bengalensis. Next base: position 89,547,948 of record NC_057344.1, read on the forward strand.
TACACGATCTAAGGGCACCTGCCTGGCTTAGTCAATAGAGCATGGAACTCTTGATCTCTTAGGGTTTTAAGTATGAGCCCCATGTTGGGTGTAGAGTTTACTTCTCTCCCCTCCCCCAAAAAAAAGAGAAAAGAAAAAAAAGAAAGGAGAAAAAAAAGAAAAAGAGAAAAGAAAAGAAAAGAAAAGAAAAGAAAAGAAAAGAAAAGAAAAGAAAAGAAAAGAAAAGAAAAGAAAAAACAATGGGGTGCTTGCATGCCTCAGTTGGGTTGAATGTCTGACTTTGGCTCAGGTCATGGTCTTGTAGTTTGTGAGTTTGAGCCCCATATTGGGCTCCTTGCTGTCAGTGTGCAGAGCTCGCTTTGGTTCCTCTGTCCCCCTCTCTCTGCCCCTTTCCTGCTTATGCTTTCTCTCTTTCAAAAATAAACATCAAAAAAAATAATCTTACATGAACTACAGAAAAGATTTCTCGTTTCCTGATCATGTGACAGCATTAGATCTGAAGGCATCCAAAAGAGTGCAAAGCATTATATACTTTAAACAAATAACAAAATTGTATGCATTAAAATTTTTCTAATTTTTCAAATGTTTATGGAAGCTTTTGGATTTGATTAAAAACAAATCCATGTAATGCATCATTGAATGTATAGGAGCTCTTGTCAGTAAATGCCAATCATGGGACACCTGGGTAGCTCAGTCACTTAATTTTCTGACTTTTGATTTTGGCTCAGATCATGATCTCACAGTTCATGAGTTTGAGTCCCCCACTGGGGATCTGCGCTCTTAGCTTGGGATTCTCTCTCTGCCCTCTCTACCCTCTCTCTCTCTCTCTCTCTCTCTCTCTCTCTCTCTCTCTCTCAAATGAATAAATAAACTTAAAAAAAAAGAAAACTTTCAGCTACCATTAAGTGTGAGTTTTTTTTTCTTTTAATGTAAAGCAGGAGGGAAGAATTCTTATATTCATAGGATTCTACTGGTGTATATAATTATAAACCTTTAGAACTGAAAACATTCATACTTTGATCTTACATCTGAGGAGACTGAGGTCTGTTGAAGTTCAGGGATGAATGACCCAAATGTAATAATCTTCACAGTTGGGATTAGAAATGGACTCTTCCAACATTTTAATAAAGGCTCTTTGTTTTGTCTTACTCAACTTTCCACTGAATGATAGAGGAAACAGACTGTCTGTCAGCTAATGAAAGGTATCTATAGAGTAGTTGTGTCATATGGTCTGTGTGTTTTCATGAAATTTTAAACAAAAAAAAAATATTTCCTAGTGTCTGTTTATCTATCTATCTATCTATCTATCTATCTATCATCTATCTAGATGTAATTTAGATAAGTGAGAATTGTCATTTATTTGAATTATTTGTAGCAATTCAGGATTACTATTCACAATTAATTGCTAAAAATCAAAGAGTGATGAGAGTATAGGAAGAATGCTTCTTGATATGGTTTGATATTATTATCCCTATTTATTGTGGAATATTTATACCCTGCTTTTTCGTCTACATAAAGAATCCAGGTAGATTTTTGCTGCCCTTAAGCCCAAGCCATCTTACAGTTTTTATCCTGGATAGATATTGTATACTGCATTTATGCAGACATAGTTTCACAAAAATATATAGAAGCATAAATTTATGTTCCCAGAGGTTCTTAGGAAAGAATTTTTCAAGATGAATGTCAGAAAACAGAGAGAAGTAGCTAGGAATGTATGTGCTTACTCCATTTATCATGACGATCAAAGGAAGAATAAAGTGTAAATTCTCAAGGACCTGGAAAAGTGTATTCAAGTTCATAACGGTGTACTCCTACCGATCATCCATGTAACTACCCAAATAATTAGAGTATCTCAAGAAAGAAAAGGAAAGAAAAGAAAAGGAAAGAAAAGGAAAAAGAAAAGAAAAGAAAAGAAAAGAAAGGAAAAGAAAAGGAAAAAGGGGAAGAATTAAATCAAACAGATCCCTTTATTTCTTCAGTATGACTCAGGCTCTTTTCCATGTCTCCATGCAGGAGATCTGACAATGAACGTTATCTTCCTGACATTTGTCCTTGTTACTTCTCCTCCTATAACTTTTACTTGGCGTAATAAAAGTGGAGAATATGTATCATATACACAGAGAGCTTGTCCACACATGTTTATGACATTGGCCTTTGTTTCTTCTTCTCTTTTTTATCTGATGGGAGAAATGACAGAGGCTTTGGGTACATGGTCAAAGGTATGCACTGAACCCACTAACTGCAGATCCTTAGGATTCCTTTTCCAGTGTTTCTCCATTGCCACTATTTACATTTGAGGCTGCACAATGCTGTCTTATATAGTTTTGTAATGATTCATCCAGAATATTTAAATGAGTAAAGATTTTAAAAATGTCACTGCAGATTTACAAAGCATCTAGTTAAGAGGCGCTGCTTGGAAGTTAACATTATTTTGTTCTCAAAAATCCAGAAATAGTCCTCAATCCACATCCCATTAGTGTCCGTCATGTATCTTTTACTTCCAATATTTAAACACTTTTATAAAGTCATTTTTAACACTGTCTAGCTTGCATTTAAGCAATTTATATGTTTATTACTGTTTAAAGTTCCACTTCCTTATGTTTATGCTCACTGTGCTTGTTTAACAACCATAATAATGTAAATAGAATTTATTTACCTCTTGTAGTTGCATAGAGATTTCACCTCATCTTCTCATTTAAGCCTCATTACAACCTGTGAGATAGGAATTTAAAATCTATACTTAATAGATAAAAATGTGTTTCTAAGTTTCAGTTAATTGACAAAATCTTACAGATATTAACTTGCAGAAGCTGAATCGGAAACCAAATCCTCCCCTTTAGTGAAGCATTTCACTGCAAGTGTTACACTTACTCAAAATATCTTAACAGTATAAAATCTAGTTGTCAATTTATATAAAATTTACATTTTTATTTTATATTTAAATGCTGAATTATAAAAAATGTTGCCCAAATCAAAAACAGACTACCTAATATCACTATTATTTAAATATTTTAGACAAGGCACTTCAACTTTGACTTTCACTTTCTTGCCTTGATAAGTAAAGAATCTGGGTTTACTCCAAAGGTGGTAAATGAGGCTAACATCTAAAAAATACCCAGGCACTGCTAAATACTGGTATTATCTCATGCATTTCAATTAAAAGCCTAAAGATAATACAAGGGGAACAAACAAATTGAAGAATGTTTATGCAATACTCTGTACTTCCAAGAAGTTCTTCTTTGAATTAATCAATTAACATTCTTCTATGGCAAAATAATAGAAGCTATTCTCTATTTGCAGTGTGAAGAATAGAGCAGACAATCTCCTTATCTAAAAGGAATGGCTTTTCAGCACTTCTGGAGGCTGCAGTTTGTCATGTTACTTTGTAGTATAGGTTTGACAACTCTGAATTCCTATGATGCTTAATCTATAACAGTTAAAATATAAATATAAACAGGCAGGTATTTCCTTAGGCCCCCAGCCTAGAGAAACAGTTACAGTGCAAATTAATAGTGTAGCAATTATTCTCCACCTCACTTACCCAAATTCTTCCTTTCACCACTAAAAAGTGGAAGAAGTTGCTATTATGATTAATTTTGAATATGTTTTGCCTATCCCCTACTCCCAAAAATTCCTGCAAATATCTCTAGGTTGACTGATTCTTTTTTTTTAATAACCTGTACCCCCACATTGGGCTCAAACTCATAACCTCAAGATCAAGAGTTACAAGCTGTCTTGACAGCCAGCCAGGTGCCCTGGTTGATTCTTGATTGACTTTGCTGATGTCACTCAGAGAATTGAGATACTTCCCAGACAATTCATGGCAAGAATCTGCTTATCTACTGCTAGTTGTACTACCACCCGCTCTGTATTCAAGGAGACCATTGGCCAGAGGACCTCTTTCAACTCTGGCCTGGGACTGTAGCACCTGGGGAGAGCCATGAGAAGCCAATACCAACATTTTCTCTAGGCTAAACCAGGGAGCCTTACTGCTACAAAAGGGCTATTCCTTCCTTATGTGCTCTTATCAGTCACTGAGACCATCATTCACTGACTTAGTGTCATTTCGGCCTTTTCATAGCAAAGGTTCCTCTTGAAACAATTATCATTTCTCTGTGACAGTTGCTAATGTGACTGTTGCTAATTTCTTTTGCTTTTCTTTTTTTTTCTTTTTTCTTTTTTTCATTCTGTTACCAGACATTAGACCCTAGGCACAATGCAGGATTGAAAACTCTGATTCCTGCACTGGAGTTTTTTTTTTTTTTTTTGTTTTGTTTTTTTGTTTTTATATACCTTGTCAAAGAATTCCTTTGTCTGAGAGTTAACCTCTGAGCAACTCCTGAGAATTTATCCCATCTCCATTTATTTTTGTAAGGGAGAATACAAAATTTCCTTTTCACCTTACATTTTATTTTCCAGGTTGTATTAGTAAGAATATATGTGTGTAATATGAGTTTGGGTATTGTGTCACATGAAAGATATTTTTAAAAGTATAATTAACATTAGACATTTTTTTTTAACATTTTTTATTTATTTTTGGGACAGAGAGAGACAGAGCATGAATGGGGGAGGGGCAGAGAGAGAGGGAGACACAGAATCTGAAACGGGCTCCAGGCTCTGAGCCATCAGCCCAGAGCCTGACGCGGGGCTCGAACTCACGGACCGCGAGATCGTGACCTGGCTGAAGTCGGACGCCCAACCGACTGCGCCACCCAGGCGCCCCTAGACATTTTTTTAAGTTTACTTATTAATCTTGAAAGAGTGTGTAAGCTGGGGAGGGGCAGAGAGAGAGGCAGAGAGAGAATCCCAAGCAGGCTCTGCACCATAGCCCAATGCGGGGTTTGATCCCATGAAACTGTGAGATCATTACCTGAACTGAGATCAACAGACAGATGTTTAACTGACTGAGTCACCCAGGCACCCCTAACATTAGACCTTTAAACAGGATTTCAAGCTATATTTAGTTATGTTAAAATTAGTTTTCTCCTTACTTTGAAAATATAGAAAGCATAATTTATTGACTCATGTTCATGTTCATTACTAGTACTTAACTGCATGTGTACATGTGCTTTCAAAGACAACATAATACTCTTAATTGGAAGCGTGAGGCAAGGTACAGGGATAGATGTAATAAACATATCAACACATACACACATTTGAAATAAATACACTGCAGAAGAGCAGACAAGGAAAGCGAGGGCACTGAAGGTGACTGTGAAACCACCTGCAAAGAAAGGCTCACAGGTGGCAAGGAAGAAGTTAATTTCACATAGAGAAAAGAATTTGAATTTGTTTAAGTCAGGAAAACAGTTGCTTTCATGTTTTCCACAGCCTTTAATTAGGGAACAGGTTGAGGCGGTGGTTTTAAGGAAAAGAGATGAAAAGGGGCTTTGTAAAGTTTAGATGAGAGGAATGAGCACTGAAATACAGAGAGGGAGACTTTTGAGTAAGTGAATATATTGAAAGTTTTTGAGGAAAAAAAATGCTAAACCTTATCTGTGTGTAAGGTGCATTGAGTATGGATACACTTGTGTCTGGAAAGAGCAAGGATATGATTGCGGTAAATGAGGTGTGAGGGTGAGGGCTCTAGAAATGGAGAGAGGATGTGGATATAAAACTCTTCAGTGAAATAAATAGCAAAACTTAAGAGATATGAAATGGAGATAGTTTTAGGGAATCAGTGAGTCTCCAAATTGAAAGCAAAATGCTGTATATATGTGCATATATTCATATACCTATATATCTATATATCTATATCTATATATATATTTCTGTGGGATGAAGATTAATGGATTTTTATCAGATTCTCAAAAATATTCATGTCTTTATTATTAAATATAAAGAGCGATGAAGAAGCAGAAGTCAAAACAGGAAAAAAGTTCAAGAAAGTTGGTATCATTGAAAGTGATGATAAAACACAGGAAAACGTTGAATTAGGTGGGAAGTAATTGACTTTATCTTTAACATGTTACATTTCATTAAATGTTTTGGCAAACTAAAGCTAACAAAAAGAAAAGAGTAACGGGGCAATTCTGAGAATATGTGACTGAAAATTTTGTAATACAATAGATTCATTATATTTGTATACTGAAATCTTCAGCACTTTCATGTAATCACGTTCACAGAAGAACCATAACTATTCCTCTCTCCATCATAAGCTTTTATACTCTACCTACTTGTTTAAGTGATCTTTTTAAACAAGGCATTGGGTATGGGATTTCTTTTTTAGGAATACATAGCGTTTGAGTGACTAGAACCCCGTTTTAGTGTAAGTGGGAAGATAATGGAAGAGGGAAAATTAAACCTAGGACAATTAAGTGACTTGTAATTATGTCAGGAATGAGATGTCAACTGACCATTTCAAGAGGAACTCAGCAGCTGACCACGTTTGGGTTGATTCATCAAATTACATGTTCAGAAAAAATAATTTATCAATTTAATCACTTTAAATTCAGAGACCCTAATTACTCAACATGAATGATAATTAATTGCTGTACCTAAAATATACCTGGCATGATAATTGAAAATACTTTTCTAAAGTGGATAAATGTGAAAAACTTGTTTAAGAGATCAATTTATGGGCCAAAAGTAATTAGGTGGATGTGTTAGTCGGGATTCTCAAATTTCCCTGCAGATCTCCCATTCTCTCTGGGGTATCAATCCTGAATAATCTCCTAGCTGAACTTGATGGGTTTTTCTCCCTGGATTGGCCAAGTTATATGGTAAAGTAGACTTAAAGATAGAAAGATTATTTTGGGGGATAGGGTGGGGAGTAGGCCTGATCTAATCATACTGGCCTTTCAAAAAAGAGACTATTCAAAAAAGAGACTATTTCTCAGGATAGTTGCAGAAGAGCAAGCCAGAACTTCGAAGCACCAGCAAGATTCATTGAGCCATTATGGGCTTGTAGATGGAGGGGACCAGGAGAAGAGGAACTAAGATTGGCCTCTAGTAACTGAAACTGACTTTCGGCCTCCAGCCCACAGGAAAATGGGATTTGAGTTGAATAACTGCAAAGAAATGAATTCTCCCAACAAGAATAATTTGTGAGCAGATTTTTCCCAGATTCCAGAGGTCAACTCAGCCTGGCTGACACACTGATTTTGATTTCAACCATGAGTTATCCTAAGCAGGATAGCAAACCAGACATCTGACTATAGAAGAATGAGGTGTTAGAAAACAGGACAATAGGCCGCAAATGGAGTTGCTTATGCTAAGCTCAGAGATTTAACTTAACTGTAGCTTTGACTCTCCCCAAAACAGAATCTACACAGAAAATCGGGAATCTCCTGAACATCACTAGTTAGGTAGTCCACCTGAAATTCCCCTGCTATTCTGTACAGAAAAGTAGGCTTGCAATTACTGACCTGCTTTTTTGCCTTGTATATATATTTCCTTGTTTGTGCCTCCTTCTCTGCTTATAAAGGTTGTTCATTTTGTACTGATCCTCAGAGTTCTTTTCTGTTAGATAGCATGCTGCCTGATTCAAATCAATTTTTTCTCAAACTCTTAAAATTTTTAATATGTTTCATTTCATTTAAAAACATTACTAAGTTTTTTAATGTTTATTTTTCAGACAGACAGAGAGACAGAGACTGAGTGGGGGACGGGCAGAGAGAGAGGGGGACACAGAATGTGAAGCAGGCTCCAGGCTCTGAGCTGTCAGCACAGACCCCAATGCACAGCTCGAACTCACAAACTGTGAGATCATGCCGTGAGCGAAAGTCAGAGGGTCAACCGACAGAACCACCCAGGTGCCCCTTAGTTCATTTTTTAACAGGGGTAATAAATAGGTGTTGTTTTAAGCTGCTAAATTTGTGGTGATACAATGGCATACAATCAGCATAAACAGTTTCTTTTTTTTTTTTTAAATGTTTATTTATTTATTTATTTATTTATTTATTTATTTATTTAGAGAGAACCTAAGTTGGGTTTTATTGTTTATTGAGCCAGCCACTTTGTGCATTTTGATTAGTGAATTCAATCCATGTACATTTAGGGTGATTATTGATATGTAAGGGTTTACTACTGCCATTTTATGATTTGTCCTCTGGTTGTTTTGTCTCTCCATTGTTTCTTTTCTCTTTCATTTCTATTTACCTTTGTACATTGGTAGTTCTCCGTGGTGATTTGCTCAGTCTCCCCTTTTCTTAAGTTTCATGTTTCTGCTGAAGAGTTTTTTGCTTCGTGGTTATCATGAGGTTTACATAAACAGCTCAGAGATAAAACAGACCTTTTTCTGCTAATTGTAGTTTGTCTGCATTCGCTTGTAAAGTTTCCATCGTTTTAGACTTCCCCTTTTATATTTTTAAAGTCAACTTCTTTTTTTAATGCTGTGATTTCATTACCAAGTTTCAGTTGCTTTAGTTAATTTAATGCTCTTTTTCTAAAATAATCTTTATGCTATAGTTAAGAGTTTACTATACTGTTCAAAAAGAGTTTCATTATTTTAACTCTATTTATCACCTTAATCAGAGTTTTGTGTACTCTGTCTTTTCACTTTCTCTTGAAGAGCTCCTTCTAATATTTCCTCTAAGGTAGATCTAGTGATGGTGAACTCTCTACGCTTTTGCTTGTCTGGGATAATCTTTACTTCTCCTTCATATCTGAAGGATAAGTTTCCTGGATACTATATTCTTGGCTGGTAGTTTTTATCTTTCAATATTTTGAATATGCCATTCCATTCTCTCCTAGACTATACAGTTTCTGCTGAGAAATCTGTAGTAGCCAAATGGGGATATTTTTGTAGATTATTGCCTCCCCCCCCCACCCCCCAGCTTCCTTTAAACTTTTTTATCATTGACATTTGACAGTTTTATTATCATGTGTTGTGGAGAATATTTTTTTTTTGCATCCAGGTAATAATGTGTTCTGTTAGCTTCCTCGACTTGAATGTCCTTCTTTACATTTGGAAAGTTCTCAGCTATTATTATTTCTTTAAATACACTCTCTGTACCCTTCTCCCTCTCTTCTCCTTTTGGAATACCCACTATTGTTAGGCTGGTTTTTATAATGGAGTCTGATAGCTCTTGTAGAGTGTCTTCACTTTTTTAAAACTTTAGTTTTCTCTCTTCTGCCTTAATCATTTTTAGATTCCTATCTTCCAGTTTGCTAATTCTCTATCCATATGATCTTTTCTATTTCCAGTGTATTCTAATGCATTCTTCATCTCATTTATTGAATTCTTCAGCTCCATAATTCTATTTGGTTCTGTTTTTTAGAGTTCGGTCTATTTGGTCAAGTACTTATGTTCATTGATTTTATTCCTGGGATCATTGTGTTACCTTTTTGAGTTTTCATGTAGCTCATTGAATTTTTTCACAATAACTATTTTAAATTCTTTATCAATTAAACTCAATATTCCACATCTTTGGATTCAGTTTCTGGAACACTGTCATTTTCATTTTGTAATACTGCCTTACCATGATTGTTTTGTGGTGTTCAGTGAAAAGTGCCTGTGTTCCCATATTTAAAATAGTGAATGCCTTTCTTATTTATTTTAAAATTTTTGTACTGTTTATTTATTCTTGAGAGAGAGAGAGAGAAAGAGAGAGAGAAAGAAGGGGACGAGAAGGAGGAGGGGGAGTAGGAGGAGGAGAGAGAGAGAGAAGCCATGTAGGTGAGGGGTAGAGAGAGAGAGGAAGATACAGAATCCAAAGCAGGCTCTGGGATCCAAGCTTTCAGCACAGAACCCAGTGCAGGCTCAAACTCAGGAACCATGAGATCATGACCTAAGCAGAAGTCCAATGCTTAACTGACTGTGCCACCCAGGATCCCCACACCTTTCTTATTTAGACAAAGTTTTGTTTATTTGGGTTCTAACAGTTCAACAGGTTGGTAGCTAAGAGTATTCCTTTTGTTTTCCAGAAGGTGGTATTGTAACACAAGTTTTTGGTTACTCTTAAGGAACCTGATTCCTGGCTAAGGTGGGGAGAGCAGGCATTTAAAAAAAAAAAAAAAAGAAAGAAAAAGAAAAAGGTTGAAGCAAGGGTGGGGTGAGGTGGTGGTGGTGGTGGTGGTGTACTTAGCACTTGGGACTTGAGTGTGTTCATGGCCAGTAGGGGGATCCTCAAATGGCAAGTTCCCAGAAGTCTGTGGGCAGTTCTCTCGCCTCCTATAACAGATGGCAGGAGATTCTTTCCTTCAGTTCTCTTCTTCTGCCCATTTCCTTTTCCTTTCCTCCCTCCTAGACACAGTAGTCTCTCCTCAGAGAGAGCAACTGGCTTTCCAGAAGTACCATATTGCAGAGACCCCCACTCACTGCCTTCACCTTTCACCTCCTCTGTGAGAAAGATTATGGGACTCACTGCCACTGGCATTGCCTTCCCTGCCATCACCGGCTTTTCCATCGCTGGCTCTGTGGCCACCTCCTTCTTTGTACCGCCTCCTCCGGGCTTCAAACCACATACTCTCTGGTGCAAAGATGGATGAACCTCTTGAGTGTCTTGGTGCTTTTTTTTTTCTTTCTTTTTTTCAGTTATGAATGTACAATTAGTTGTAAATCAAAGGGAAAGATAAAAGGAATGACTCACAGTGCCGTGATGCTGATGTCACCATTAAGAGTATTTTAGATTGATTTTTTTTCCTCATGCGTCAAGGAGAGACATTTCATCATCCATATATTTTAAAAGCGTATCTTAGAATGGCCACTGCAAAGATCCCCACAGATCACCAACCTCTCTCATTTATTTTTACTGTTGTAATCCCAGACATAAAATATTTTATTACAAGGAAAATGATTTGCAAAATCTCAGCTCCAATTGTGAACAGCTGTCTCCTAGGCAGTATTGCAAGTAGTGTTAGTTTTAAAAGTACAGAGCAATCTAACTGCACAGACAGCTATGCGGCTGTTTGAGGTTTCAATACATCCTATTACTGTCAACTAGGATTGAGGAAAATCTCCAAATAAACATAACTTGTCCCTATATTCTGATTTATTGTTTTTCATACTTTTTTTAATTTTAAACTTATCTTCCTATTTTCTTTTTCCTCTGCTTTTTATCTGTTTATTTTACAGCTTATTTATTTATTTTGAGAGAGAGAGAAAACATGCAGTAGAGTGAATGCACGCATGTGTGGGGGAGGGGCAGAGGAGGGAGACAATCCCAAGCAGGCTCCATGCTGTATCTCAGGGCTAGATCTCACGAACCATGAGATCATGACCTGAGCTGAAATCAAGAGCCAGATGCCTAACTGACTGAGCCACCCAAGTGTCCCTCATCTGCTTTTTAGATTATGCTAAAAAGAATGACAAAACTGTCTTGTCACCTGAACAATAATCTTACACAAAACAATAAGTTTTAAAATATTTAGGATATATTTATTCAAACAGAGATACATGGAAAAGTCATGAGACATGTAATTGACTGATTTAATGGCCATAAAGTTGAGAAAGAAAATCTAATCATGCTGTGTATTATTTGCTCTTTAATTTTTAGAACATTGTCTTCTAATTGCTTTTCTCAGTTTATAGCAAAATTAAATACAAAGGTTTTCCTACTCACTGTATACCTGAGCTGTAAACTATAGTCAAATGACAACTTATGTCTATTTTTTATGTTTCTGAATGAAAATGATAAACCATATAAACCAAACAAATTGAAGTTGGGAAGGGGTACAATTTTACCTTTTCCTCTATCACAAATTTATGCTAGTATTATATGAGACATTGGATGAGAAAATAACTAGGATTGTGGTGAGAAGGATATATGCCCCCAAAGCATGGATCACCTCCTGATGTGTGGCTTGCTTATCTGGAAAAACCCTGGATGGTATATTGCACAACGAAACTCATTTGTGAGTTGCAGAGGCACTTTGACCTCAGAGACAAGTTTTGAAAACGTAAATTGCTCCTATAGATGTTTTCCCCTCCCCCTCCCCAAGCAAGCCTTTAACTATTTACACTCATACTAGCAGATACTGCTTTACCTTATTTCCACTTTGTATTTATACTACCCACATAAAACAGGAGGAATATATTTTGTTTTAAAACATAAATTTTTTTTTTAATTTTTTTTTTCAACGTTTATTTATTTTTGGGACAGACAGAGACAGAGCATGAATGGGGGAGGGGCAGAGAGAGAGGGAGACACAGAATCGGAAACAGGCTCCAGGCTCCGAGCCATCAGCCCAGAGCCTGACGCGGGGCTCGAACTCACGGACCACGAGATCGTGACCTGGTTGAAGTCGGACGCTTAACCGACTGCGCCACCCAGGCGCCCCATTAAAACATAAAATTTTTAACAGAGTTTTAAGCTTCATTACATGCCTGAAATTTCCCAGCTAAACCCATTCCAAGGAAACATTTTTTATTATTATTTGCTACATTTAGTGATACTGATCAATACTTATTCACACGTGTTTTGGTAGTTTCAATGCTGAGCCTATGGTGAAGGCTGGTCTTTGCTCACTGGTTTTTGTGTGCATTGTTTAGCCTATATCTGGAAAAATTTTGCCATAGGCAGAAAATCATATTATCTTAATTATTTTTGTGTTCTAGTGGTAAACTCAAAGCTATATGTTTATCTTTTTCCTGGATTTGTCATGTTGATCCCTTTAATTAAACCTTAAAACCACAATATGCTGGCATTTAAAAAGCTGCTGATGGAATCAAAGCCAAAGAACTTACAAAGAACAGATGACACTTTTTCCCCCCAGGCCAGTCTCAATATCCTAACCTCAGCTTTTAGAGGCCTGGGCAGCTGAGTGGTTTCCAGCCCCTTCCTCTATGTATACAATGCTGCAGAGGCAGTGGCTGGCCTCCTAGGAGTGCTCTCTATCTATCAATGCTTCTTACTGACCTGGGGAAGCAAAGTTAGCAAGGTTGGGTTGCCATCTCTACGACATGGTGGGATAGGATACATGCACAAGGATATAATCTTGTTTTTAACTAATGTACAAATAGGAAGCTTTTTAAAGCATTCCTAGTAGGAAGGAAAATTTATATACACACATTCATATGTACATGTATAATTTGTAAATACATAAATAAAAAATAAAATCGATGCGCTTTATAGATGCACTCACACAGACACACTAGTATGGACTGAATTCTGTAGCCCCCATTCATATATTGAAGCCCTAACACCCAATGTGATGATGTATGATATTTGGAGATGGGGCCTTTGGGAGATCATTAGGTTTAGCTGAGGTCATGAACGTGGGGTCTTGATAACAGTTTTAGTGACCTTAAAAAGGAGACAGCAGATAGCGCTCTCGCTCTCTCTCTCTCTCTCTGCCATGTGAGGACAGAGCAATAAGTCCTCATCTATCTTCAAACCAGGGAGAATGCTCTCAAAAGGAACCAGATCAGCTGGAACTTTGATCTTGGACTCTCAGCCTCTAGAACTGTGAAAAACATAAATTTCTGTTGTTGAAGCCACATAGTCTATGGCATTATATTATGGCAGCTAAAGCTAACACACACACACACACACACACACACACACACACACACCCCATGTGGAAAAAAATTTGAAAATTAAAATATGGAAAATAAATTTATATTCTTTTTGGTCACAGACAGCAATTTAATTTTCAGTCCAACTTTGGAATCCTTGTATAACATCGGCTCTTGGAAAATAAAGGAAAGAATCCTACAAATGTAATGTACTGTACCTTAGGTTTGTTCTAGAAATCACTAAGCAGAATATATCATAATGCGTAGTCTCATGGCATGGATAACAAGTATAATAGTATTGCCAGTAAGTTCCAGCATAAATCATCCAATATATACAGATGAACAGTATCCAGTCATGCCAAAATTCAGTTAAGAAGTAGTGTTAAATTGTTTCTTTTGTGGGTACCACCAATTCATTTACTCAATCCTTTTGATTCTAGGTTTCTTATTCTCATCCCTATCACCTCTGTCTTTGTTAAGGGCATTGGTGTCTCCTACATGATTAACTCTATACAACATAAATACTCCTAGACTGAAAAGTCTAGTTATATTCTTCCTCTTTAGAAATATTTAATAGCCAACCATATCATCTTTAAAATTTGTCTTATCTTTAAAACCTTTGGTAAACATTCTAACATGTGTTTTTGACCTTATCAACTACACTTGCACTTATAGCCATACTAGATTTCAGTCAAACAAGAAAACCTTTCTATTTCCAAATGCACCTGCAGTTGGCTGCTCCTTTTCTTCCTCTACAAATAATCTCCTCCTTATTGAAGTCTGTATAAATTTTGTGTATCCCTCAAAACTTACTTAAATTCCATTTTAACGAAAGCGTGCATTTATTAAGTACATACTATGTCATGTCTTTTGCTACTTATTGCAGACTAAAGGGCAATGAGACATGATCCTTGATCTCCAGGAGTTTAAAGAAAAATATACTGAAAAAAATGTGTAACCCAAAAAATCTGATGTATTTTTATAGATACCAGAAGTATATATAATATGTAATAGAAACCAAATTAAGGGAATGAGTAAGGAAGAAGCGAAATGATTTGTGTTCTGCTAGTGGACAAAATATGACATTTATATATATGATAGAGAAATAAAAACAATAGAAGCATTTTAAATAGAAAAGAATAATGGCAATGTTCAAGTATGTTCAAGTAGCCTCAGATATGCCAAGGTATATTTGAGGTAAAGTTGTAAGGGTAATGAGGCACTAAAAAATTATATAGTGGGCAAAGAACAGATCATAATGACACCATTTAAAGGCCAGGAGTTCTGAGATGGCATTAAGCTTACTTTTGAAACCCATTCTATATTAAATAGAATATATCCAAATGCTCTCACATTCTACAATAAATAAGAGTTATATGGAATTGTATGAACTTTATTGAGTTGCTTTTGGCTTATTGACATGCCACATTTATAAGGATTAAATTAGCATTTACTAAAGTCAATTTTGGTAGTATTTGAAATATTCTTATAAAATGTCAAAAAGCTTGAGCCCTTAGGCATTGTGGACATCCAGTGGAAAAAATTACTCTGACACATGTGGAAGATATTCATTGAAATATTTTTAATAGGTAAATTCCATATTTAGATTTATGTTTCAGGTAAAGCAGTCCTGAAGAATAGATGAAGATAGACTTACAGGGAACAAGGTTAAGTATCATATAGATTCCTCTTGGAGCTATCATCCTGAGTCATGTTTTCTCACCTCAGATCTTTAGCACTGTGGAGAATTCCACTTAGGGTTATGATGGAGTGGTTTATAGTAGGTCAACACTCTTCACCAAGACCAATTAGAAAGCCAAAGTAAATATGAAAATAAATTATGTTTGAAGGCATTGGAGCACTGCCAAGGCAGTCAAATCTTGAGACGCCAAAATCACAGACAAGCTTATTAAATGAACCTAACACTCCACTAGTTTCACATATGCAGAGCTAGAGTTTAAGATGCATATAGTGTGGCTAAGTAACACTGCAGAATATTTATCGGTCCACAAAAAATCAAGACCTACCGAGAGAAGAGACCCTATGAACTATCTGAGCTTTCATTTGGGAGTCTGGGAAAGGATATAAACATGGAGTGGACCAAAGATCACAATAGAGGTTTACAGAACTTTGGAACATTTCAGATCACAATTATATTGTAGTGATCTGACCATATTCTAGCTGCTGGAAGAGAGTAAGATGGATCTTTTCCTGGGGAGGCAACATCATCTATTAATCTTAATATTTTTGCATATAAAATGTCTGCTATTCATTTAAAATTATCAGAGGTGAAAAGGAAGAGGAACAGGCAATAGAAATAGAGCAAAGGTGATTCCAGTAATGGAGGGACTAGACTTGGACATTAACATAAGTATCACTAATACCTTCAAGAAAATGGCTAACAGGATGTAGAATCTCATCAGAACACTGGAGTGTATAAAATATTTAAATGCAAATTCTAGAAATAAAAAAATACACCTAAATTAAGAAATCTGTAGGTAGGATTAACAGTATTTCAGACAATGTCAGAGAGATGTAAAAATAGGTCAGTAGAAAATATTGGGCCTGAAACACGGAGTAAAGAGAAACTAGAATATATGGGAGAAAGTGGGGCCATGTTGAAAAATTAAGCAAGCTTGTAATTGGAATCCCAGTGGAATAGAAATGGAGGGTCGTGTAGATGTAATATTTGAAGATATAAGGCCTAAAGTTTCTCCAAAGGTGACTAAAGACATCAAGCCAGGGATTATAAGAAATTCTATGAATGCAGAAAGAAAAAGTACAAAGGAAACCACTCTATGAATAGCAAAGTAAAACTACAAAGAGCCAAATTTGGAGAGAAACTTTTAAAAACAGATAATAAAAGACATACTGTTTCCAAATTGGAAAAAAAAAACTGTCCATAGATTTTCCTATGACGTATCTACATATTTCAAAGATTAAACACACTTAGAATAATTCTCTGACCAGAGTAAAAATAGACATCACTGATAAGGTATAAATTGAAATTTCCCAAATATAATCAAATTAAACTGCAAACTTTTAAACAACTCAAGGTCAAAGAAAAAAACAAGAAATATAAAAACATTTTGAAAATAATGATAGTATAATTACCATTTTATATTTTAAGGATAATAAAAATATGACATTAAGAACAATCTTCCACATGTTAATAGGTAAAAGCTCTTAATCTATATGTAAGTAGACACATATATATAGAAAATAATGCTTCACAGGAAAACTTGTTAAACTTTAAGAATGCAATATTGATTAATGATTTGTACATCAATAAACATAATTCCTCACATTAATGAGAAAACAAATTAAGTTCCCCTACTCAGATGGAGACAAAGCATTTGATAAAACTCGACACATATTCATTATTGAAACTCTTAGCAAAGTAGGAATAAATGGCCAGGACTAACTCTGGTTAAAAATATGTATGTTATCTGGGGTGCCTGTGTGGCTCAGTTGGTTAAGCATCCAACTCTTGATTTTGGCTCAGTTCATGATCTCAGGGTTCGTGAGTTTGAGTCCCACATCAGGCTCTGTGCTGGGTGTGGAGCCTGCTTGGGATTCTCTCTCTGTCTCTCTCTCTCTCAAAATAAATAAATAAACTTAAAAATATATATAAGTTGGGTACCTGGGTGACTCAGTTGGTTAAGCGTCCGACTTCGGATCAGGTCATGATCTCGCGGTTGGTGAGTTCGAGCCGTGTGTACGGCTCTGTGCTGATAGTTCAGGGCCTGGAGCCTGCTTCACATTCTGTGTCTCCCTCTCTCTCTGCCCCTCCCCCACTCGCACTGTCTCTTTCTCCCTCTCTCAAAAATAAATGAGCATTTAAAAAGTTAAAAAAATGTATATAAATATAATCAAATTGCAATTAACAGTTTTAAAATACTCTGGAAAAGATACTACTTCTCTCACAAAAACTACAATCAAAAATAATACTTGCATGAATTTCTGGTAGCACCCATTATCTTGCAAGATCTGCCTTGTTTTTTTGTTTTGTTTTGTTTTGTTTTGTTTTGTTTTTAGGAGTCAGAGTTATGAAGTAAATGGATGGTGATCACTACTCTGCATCCTTTAGTTTTATAGGGATATCACTCTTGTGTGTCATTCATTCCAGGATGCAGTGGTTTTCTTTTTGTGATCGTGGCCAGGAAAGATCAGTGTCAGACGATTCTGTTTGGCCTTCTACACCATGATTTCTCTTACTCAACAGGGTAAGGTCCTAGGAACCTGTCCCTTTTTTTTTTTTTGCAGAAATTTCCAGGTCCCAAACTGGTTTCTAATGTAGAAAGTTGGTTGGCAAGAAATTGACTTTCTATCTTGTTAACCACTTTCAACCTCCTGAATATCTACCCTTAATTTTCTCAATGCACAATTAGTTGTCTTTGCTGGCTGCCTATCTATTTTGGGCCTCAAGTCATTATGCTATGTTAACCTTACCCGTAGCTCTCTGTAGGTCAGGTCTCCCCTAGCTGCCTGTCTGATATTACCTTACATTAAAGTATTTGTCTCCCCTGACTATGAAAGACTTATTTTTATCAGTTTTTATTATCATCATTGCTGCCAGTGAGCTCATGCCTGCAATGTAGCATCGTCTCTGGCTCGCCTGGCCAACAGAAGACAGCCCTTGATTAAGTTCTCGTTGCTACTGCTTTTACAGCAATATTCTGTCTTGCTCTGGTAACTAGGCATCTTCCAGGCCTTTTTGTCAATTATAGTCTTCTAGTGGGATTTCTGGTCTTACATAATATACCTACTCAAATGTATTCACATCCTTAACCCTTTGAATTCCTTCTCCCACTATCTGCCACAGCAATTCTGGCATTTCTACCACATTTGGTTAAGGACCCTCACTTTTCCCATGTCTAAGGGTTTCATAGTAAGTTTTGTACCTTTCCCTCATTTGTTTGTCTTGCCAGAGGGTTAGATTCTGTATCTCAGGATATGAGATCCCAAACAAATCCTTTCTAATCCAACATTTTGTACCATTCCATGTGATCAGTTTCATAATACATTCCCTTATGTGCTCTCAGCTCCTACAGATATATGCTACCTAGGTCCTGCAGCTGCTCTGGACATTGTGTTGGTGTTACTTTATCAAGCCTATTATGTCCCTGGCTGGGTTATGTTATGAATTAGCCATAGTTATTGTTGAATGGACAGGAAAGATCTTGTGGTAGATAATCATGGACAGAAATATGTTTTGGAGAAAAGGCTTTTGCATCATCTTTAAACACTAGGAAAATGCTAGTCATTAAGAAGGAGAACTGGTCGATCTTTCAGGCTTACAGGACTCAGATGAATTTGTAAAAATAAGCATGGTTCATATTTATCTGTTAAGTTACTTTAAGCTATTGTGATGAGAGTAAATAATATGTTCTAGATCCTATTATATTAATGAAGATTTTTTCATTCCATTGAAAAAAATATTTAGGTACTAGGTTAATGTGTTTCTAACATATTCTTTAACACAATTTACCAAAAGCTTTCAAAATCATTTCTCATTGTTCTCAAAAAGAGGAAAGAAAACATGAATGTAATCATATCACAAATTATGGTCAATTAAGTTGTATTAAATTAAAAGCTTTATGATTTTTAAATAAAAAGATGAGTATTTAATGCTTACTCAACTTGAATGTATTAAAAATGTGAAAACTCTGATAACAAAAGGATCCATATTTAGACCTGTTGTTTTATTTACAAGATATATATTCTGCTGAATATATATATTTTGCTGAATTTTTAAAAACATTTTAATGTTTATTCATTTTGAGAGAGAGAGTGTGCACAAGTGGGGGAGGGGCAGAGAGAAAGAGAGACAGAATCTCTAGTAAACTTTGTACCATCAATGCAGAGTCCCACTTGGGGCTCAAACTCACCAACGGTGAGATCACGACCTGAGCGAGATCAAGAATCAGATGATTAATCGAGTATACCACCCAGGTGCCCCTCTGTGTGTGTACTTTTTTTTCATTTGTTTTTTTAACATTTATTTTTGAGAGAGAGAGAGAGACAGGGTGTGAGCAGGGGGAGGAACAGAGAGAGAGAGAGGGAGAGAGAGAGAATCCAAAACAGTCTCCAAGCTCTGAGCTTTCAGCACAAAGCCCAATGGGGGGCTCGAACCCACAAACTGTGAGATCACGACCAAAGTCAAAGTTGGACACTTAACTGACTGAGCCACCCAGGCACCCCTGCATGTATACTTCTTAGTGTCTCAAAATCCCTGGGAGGAAGAGAGAGATAAATAGAAAGAGAGAGAGGAAGCAGGAGGAGGAGAAAAGATGAAGAGAGAAATAAGAAGGAAAGTTTGTTATAACATTATGATCTTTTTCTGGGTGAAGTTTTAGTGAGTCTAACACTTTCTTCATATTTTAGTAAATATCATCTGTCATTTTATCATGTATCTATCTAATCTATTTGGGTAACTGGTAAGATATGCTTCCAAGGGTTGTATTTTGATCTTGTTTCAGTGATGATAGGGACAGGTTGATTCGTGACATTAGATAGTACATCTTGTTCCATATTTCTCCTAGCCAAAAAATAAAAATAAAAATAATAAAGGAATCTCTAATTCTCAGGCCCATTGCATATGCCTAGAGCCAAATAGTCCAATGGCTATTGCTAGCCTGTGAAAATAATATTGATGTCCAAAGGCCAACTCATCTTCTTGTAGCCTTTTGACATATGAAAAAAAAAAACAATCAAAAACACCTCTTAAGGCAACTAATTACACTGTCATTTATTAATGACTCCTCCTTGAGCCTGGTATTCAGTATCTTGGCATACAGAAAATTCTTTAAGTTGATGACTATTTTATATCAGTATCACACTATGTATGTTTTTGGTTTGGGTTTACGTTCAATCCAATTGTGACAACTTATATATGCAGCATACATACACATTTAATTTCAAAGCCTTCTAATGGAATCTAACCTAGCCCAGGATGGTCTCCTTCCTGTTTTTGATTGGTGTGTGTGTATTTTTGCTGAAACAGCCTTATGAATTTGATGCGTGCTAAATTTAATCATCAAGAATAAAACATTTTTTGTGTGTCTACAGGACTAGCTATGTTATGTCAGACACAGCTTTCAAATAAATGGACATAATCTAAAAGGATCATTCACAGGCATTCTTAAGCTTAGTGAACTTGTTCTAAATCATGGTTTCTCCCCTGTAGCAATATTAACATTTTGGGTGGAATAATTATTTGCTGTGAGGAATCTGTGCTACACATGACAGGATGTTTAGTAGCATCTCTTAACTTCTAGCTGTTAGAAGCCAGTAGCACCATCCTATTTGTAACACCTAAAATGTCTCCAAATGTTGTCGTATATCCCATGGATGATAAATTCTCTCTGGTTAAGAATTAGTGGTCAAGAGATTTTTTTTTTTGCAGATTTTTCAACTAGGCAAAAGTAAGAATTTATTTTTGTCTGAATTTATCATCATGCCTTTATCACATCTAATGTGAGGTCATAAGAAAGGGATTTAGTGGGGAAAAATGGCCAATGATATCCATGGAAATTAGATTTCTCATCTCAGAAGAGTTGTATACTATTGATTTGAAAACATTTAAATTATTTTAACACTTGATTACTCATTATGTTACTGTCTATTTCTCTGCGGGTATTGTCGACTAACTTTTAACCCTGAAAAATAACCCTAAAATATTTCATTAAAAATGACAAAGCCTATGTGTGAAATCAGAGCCTCTGAGTAGCATTTGCCAAGATGGAGATTAGATATACAAGAGATTTATAGGGGAAAATGCCTGTGAAGGAAACAGGGGAGGGACCTGGTAGAGTAGACAGAATAGTCAGACGAAGATACAGGTCTGGCTCCTATGAAGGAGAGAAATAAAGGAGAGTTGATAGATAGCTTCTCAAACAGTAACACTGGTATAAGAAGGTTCATTCCAGGACGATGATATCTCCTCAAGTCAAGTCCCCCTTCAGAAGTATCCTGTATCTTGCAGGAATGGCCCTGCCTCAATATCCCTGCTGTGCTCAATCATTATGAAGAGTAGCTTTTGGCTTCAGCAGAACCTAGTGGTGGATTCAGAACACAGAATCTGGGGTCGTTATCAGTTATACCTGACATAGCAGCTCGTGGGGCACTTTTCCTCTTAAGCTCAGAGCAGATCAGAGTGTTACATTTTTTTCTGCCAACATCTGTGTCTTTGTTTTGAGGGTGAAGAGGAACTGAAGAGTTGAGGAACTAAACATACATATACATATATATATATAATATTATATATATATATATAATATTATATATTATACAGGCAGATATATACAGTTACTCTGTCCAATGTTCTAGTGACATGTAGTGATTTAGCTGTATATTATTTAAAATTAGATATGATTAAAAATGAAGTGCTATAGTTGCAATCATATACTAAGTGCTGAATAGCCATATGCACTGGAAAGTGATATCTGTCATGATAGAATGATCTATTAAACAGCAGTGGTTTAAAGAAATGGATATAAGAATATATGATCCCTTTGTAGAGTCTATTAGCATTCTCATTAATAAAATTTGCTATCACTTGAAGTTGGCAGACATTAATATAAATTTGGAATTGGCAATAGAAATTTAAATACGGATTGTTCATTATAACTTTGGAAAGAATCTTCCTAAAGTCATGGTGTAAGACTCTAATATTATTAACAGTTTAAGTATATATTTAAACCTTGCTGAATATAAAAAGAATTCCTAAAAACAGGATTTTTTAAATTCTTTATAGTCATTTACACTAAAAAAAAATAGGTGGAAAATAAGGTAGTTATTTCTATTCAGAAAAGTTGTCATATTGCCCCAATTATTATACAGCTTCAAGAAGCCTATTAATTGTACATCATAATTTCAAGTACTCTTTTTCTAATTTATTTGTCTTCAGTGAAAGTAGAATATTTGTTGAGAAAATATTATGTATTATTCTGGTTAAGTATAAGGTTTATTTTTATTTATTATGCTTTTAGAAATGACATTTATTCTCCTCTGCAATTATTCATTGCACTAAAACCTAATATTTTTTCTGCTAGTGTTATACTCTACTAAAAAAATTTTCCAACATATAAAAGGGATTTATATATATCAATTCAAATACTTGTGAATATTTTAATTACTGCATTATTTTAATGGTGAGTAATTTCAGTGGAGTAATAATCCTCATTAGGCAATTGAAACATGATGTGGACATATTCATGTAAAAGTAACTTCATTTTTAAGTACGTGTGCTTATTATCTTGTAGCATGAATCAGCAAGAAGAAATTATTGTCTTCTTAATAATTCTTCAAGCCAACGTATACTAATTTTTCCTTACTGATTTTTCAGTGGGATATTAGAGTTTCTTTATTTTTAAAGGAATGTAGAAAGACAACAGGCAAAGGAAAAGCTAACGATAATAGCTAGTCTTTGCCTATGTACTAGACATCCAGCATCATGCTTAGTACTTTATATGTATTACCACATAGAAATCTCACAATAAATCTGTAAGGCTAATTGCTGTTTTGTTATCACATTACAGGTGAAGAAAGTGAGGATGAAAAATAGGGGAGCCAGTTTACAACTCAAGGTGAGCTTAATTATAAACTCCATGCTCTTATTTATGGATTTAGTGCAGACGTCTTGGTTTCGTACATAGAGACTGGATGACATTTATCAGCAAGTCTCTGCCCTTATCATGATGAAGCAATTACATGAATTGTTAAAAAGATAGTAGATCTTGGGTGCAATACTAGTTGTCAGAGAAAGGGAGCAGGAGAACATAAAGAGTTAGTAATGTCAAAGAGTTTGTATTTCCAAAAGCTTCATGTGAACTTCAACTGTGTGGTAAAAGTCTTTTGGAGGGATCCTCTTGTGTAATTATAGCATTTACCCACCATATTATGGTGTACTATCTATATTTTTGTGTCATCCATACCTTAACTCAGTAACATGAAAATAGGGTCTAGGAAGTCTCACAATGCAAGGTGCACAATAAACAAGATGAAAATATTATTGATCACAATTAAACTAAGCAAATGAAATGCTTATGATTATCAGTGGTAAGAAGAACCTTTCTCAGTTATATTTTTCATATCAGAAACACTTATGCTTATCTTACCCTATTTTGCCACCTAGTCAAAATCAGAAACCTCAACTCATTTCTTGAACATTCAAAATACAGTAAAACCTTGAATTGCAAGTAACTTGTTCTGCGTGTGTTCCGCAAGATGAGCAAACATTTCTGATAAATTTTAACTTGATAAACGAGTGATGTCTTGCAATATAAGGAGTGCATAATGAAAAATGTCACACGATCACAAGTGAGCCAATCGTTCTCTCTCTCGCACGCTGCGGGATTGTGGGTGATCGTCTCCATACTCAGATGTTTGGTCTCAGGCCGCGTGGTGTTTGGCAGAAATCAGTGATTTTTCAGAACATTGGAAGGTGCCCACAACAGGCACTAGTGTATTTTTTGTCACTTCAAAGCACCTATGGACAGTCCTTTGCTTTTCCATACAAGAGTAAGCTTGGGAGTGCTTTGCTTCCTTCTAGGTCAGGCTGCCTGCTGATATAGACCCTTTCCTCTGCTGCCTTATTGCCAGTTACATTAAACATGGTATAACAGTATATGATAAGAACTTATTAATACTGTACTGTAGTCAACATCTGTGTGAGCATGTACAAAGGCCCCCATGCAGAAAAAGATTCCATTGAGCCATTAGACAGCAGTGATTCCGTTGTGATAGTGAAAGTCATCCTACATAATAACCTCTCCCTTGTCTCCCTCACACCAGCCATGAAGGCTTTCAGAGGTAAGTGCAGGTTAATTTGTTTATTTTTCTTTATATTTAGTATTGTCTGTATTATTTTGTATTATATTACAGTATTGTAATCATTTTTTATGAATATTTTGGGGTTGTGAAACAAATCATCTGATTTCCATTATTTCTTAGGAGGAAATTCGCTTTGATACACAAGTGCTTTTAATTACAAACATGTTTCCAGAATGAATTATGCTCACAAACCACAGTTTTACTGTATACTGTAACTACATATGACTTTTGGTGATCTGTATCTATACTAATGTCTGCCCATCCACTTATTTATGTTTATCTATAATCTTTTTGGTCCTCTGAGATTAGATTCCAGAATGGGATAGGTTAGAAATCTGCATTAATTTGTTATTTGCATATTATACATTGGGGAACAAAGAATAAAGCCATCTAAAAGTGCAAATTCATAAACTGAAATCTGTGTAATTGCCTTTAAGTCTGAGTGACCTAAATTTGCTTCTATTTTGAATATTTTGAAATTCTGATTCAAGATCCATAGGCATTTCACTTAGACAGAGACAGACAAAATAGTTTGCTCTTTGCAGACAAAGCAAATGAAGATTCTTTCCTATTTAATGAACACTGAAAATGCAAAAATCCTCTTACTATGCTACTTCATTGTATTCATCTCAATTAAAGGATGCTGAGATGCTGAGATGCTTAGAACTGAATGCTCCAAGTTTAACTTTAAAAGAAAATATGGCACCCATACTATTCAGATATTAAATAACAATAGCCCTTACAGTCAGAATTTTTTTCACCAAAGAAAAGAGACAGTAAAATTTCTCGTGCAGTCACTTTGTTAGGTATTGTAGAGTATAATTATGAAGATATCTACCTTTTTAATTTAATTTCACCAGCTGTGACCACTGGCATGAATCTTTCAACATCACTGTAAAAGAGTACAGGCTCTAGAAGACAACAGAATGGAAATTTAGGACATGAATATTGAGTGTTATTCTATAAGGAAAGGTTGTCAAGTTTCAGTGACACAGTGAAATGAACTGGATTCAACAGAGATAGACACAATGAGAGCTGAAACATATTCTGACCATTAGAAATCAAAAAGTAAAATGAAGAAATAGAATAGTAAAATAAAGGAGACTTTAAAAAGTGAATAAATGATAACAAAGTTAGAAATTTAGAAAAAGAAGAACATAAGGAGATTAAAATAGAGGAAATTGTGGATAATGTGTGAAGTATAAAGATTTTAGAATGCTGTGATAATCAGCAAGTTGGAGGAATTGTGCACTGTTATTTATTTATTTATTTATTTATCTATTTATTTATTTATTTATTTAGTCAAAGTAATACCATTAGTTAGAAATCACATAAAAATACTCTCTCAGATTGGGAAGATATTCTTTCTTTAATGAGAAAGAAAAAGCCTTCAAGAAAAAGTATTCTGGAACAGCATAAAAAATGTCTTAGGTCAACTACTAATGTAGATACACAGAGGGAAGAATGTGGATATTTACTGTGTGGAGGGTTTGCTGTGGGAAGATCCATTCTAATACTTTCTACTAAGTGATAATTCATTTAGAGAAAACAAAGAAACATCTATTCAAAAAGTCTTCCATAAGCAAAGTTACATAATTATTTTGGTTTTAGTAAAAATAATCATGCAAATAAAATATTTTGTTCCTCTGATTTTATTTTTATGCATAATTAAGAAAAAAATAGTCCTAGAAAAGCGTTTACAGATAATAGATCTTTGATGTTAAAATATGTGGAAATCTTACATTTATGATTGCAATTAAAATGCTTAAGAAAAATGTAGGGTTTAAATAAATGGAATAATATTTTCTTTTTTTAAACAAATTTTAATGTTTATGTATTTTTGAGAGACAAAGTGTGAGTAGGGAGGGGGGGCAGAGAGAGAGGGAGACACAGAATCCGAAGCAGGCTCCAGGCTCTGAGCTGTCAGCACACAGCCTTATGCAGGGCTTGAACTCACAAACTGTGAGATCATGACCTAAGCCAAAGTTGGACGCTTAACTGACTGAGCCACCTAGGCACGCCTGGAATAATGTTTTCTAATTAAAATTTATCAAACTCCCAGTAAGATAAAATTTTAGATTAAGAACTGATAGTATATACTAAAACATTTAAACCTTAGACTCTGTCCTCAGGTAACATGAGAATCCAAAATTGCAAGATAGACCTAAATAAATGACCTTACACTTCTAGATGGCTTTCATGGAGAGAGAGAGAATAATATTAAGATTGGTAAATTTTAATTTGTATTTGTAGATGCCCTACTACAAGGGTTAATGCTTCAATATAAAATTACCTGTATTATAGACCAACCTACACAATGATAAATATATATATGTAAAAAAAAACCTTTAGTAATTATCCACATGAAAGGTCAAAAACTGACTCGTATTTGGGCAGTGGATATACTTTGATCAGCACAATGTTATTAAATGTTTTTGAATTACCTGACAGTATTTAAAGTCAGAGAATATATCATAAAACCCAGAGATGGGAAGCTTTTTTTTTTGTAATGAATAGAGTATATGGTGAGATCATTAAAACCCATAGACACAAACACATTTTTTTTTAATGGGGAAAAAAAAAACCAACTTAGTGAGAATCTGGTCACCACTAGCTCAGTTAAATGAGGAACAAACCTTGCCAGTTTGTCATGGTTCCTCCACCAGTTGTGGTCTCACACCGGCAAACCACATGATTTACACAGCAATGCTAATGGCCTGGCTCTCTGCACCTAATGCTTAGCAGAGAGACAGATTTTTTAATAACTTCCTTGAATTTTTTTTATTTCAGGTTTTTGACATCATAAACAATAATAATCAAAGAGTTTTCATAAAAACTACGTTTATTTCCCATAACAGAAAAATTAGAAACAAAAGCCATCAGTAGAACTAAATTGACATAAAAATGAATCCATAATGCTGTAACCTAGAAATAGACATCAGAGGATCCTAGATCTAGCAGGTCTTAGTTTTGTAACCTCGCGTGATTTATTTTACCTTTCTAAGCCTTTATACTCTCACCTACAAAAGGAGTCATGAATAATATCAACTTCATACCTTTGTTCCTCATATTAGATAAAATAAGCGCTGAGCTTTTTGCCAGGCAAATATTAAATGTTTTCATGAGGGTACTATTAAATAACTCCTTTTTAAAAATGTTTCTATAAACTTGTATATCATATCTCTGAGAACTTAAGAAGTAAACTGAAAAGTTGCAGCATCCCTGACCATGAATGGTGTCCTACTTCTAGGGATGATTCTCTCATCCTCTTCAAAGAACTGAGGCACATGTTACTCAGCTTGAGACCATTGACATCTGACACCTTTTGTCAAATGGAAGCAGAGCGGGCATGCCAATAAGCAGATGTTTCACTCTTGGAGGAAAAACAAAGACCATTCTTTTTGCTCTGAAAGTGTTTTGTCCAGAATCTTTAAAGGGGATTTCAGGAGGAAATAAGTAAATTTCTCAATTGAAGAAAAGTATACAACTTTGAGATTATGAAGAAACCATCTAGGATCCCTCCTATATGCAGCACAGGAGACTTTTCAAAAGTGTGAAGACTTAGGACTTAGTGGCAGAGTCTTGCTCGCAGTCTATGCAGAAGGTACGAGAAAGATTTTATGGCATCTCTTCTCAATAGAATTAGACGGTAAGTTTGCTGCTATACTACCTTTTTTGACCTTAATACGGCAAATTTAGACATTATTCATGTGGGGAGGAAATCTGATAGCTCTGGTTATCTTGTAACATAGGTTCTTGTCAGTGCTGGATTGCCCAATAAAAAAGCCAAGACCATACAGGCACAAACACACACAGACACCAGACAAAAACCTTATATTTGAAAGCAAGAAAATTTTAAACACGCAGGAAGTAGTTACTGTGAAGAAAAACGTGGTTGGATTTGTTTACAACAGTTTTTGAGTTTATGATTTTATTCTTTTTAATTACGGGGAAGTGACAGGGCATTATAATGTTTTTGGTTTTGTATCCAGTCCTCTCTTGTTTCTGGAGATATTGGATCTTTGACTTTCTGAATCTTAGCCTCTTCTTCAGTCCGGGACGCTAAGCTCTCTGCAGGATCTTATGCAAACAGCCTCAATTTCAGATTGTTTTCCAGGAATGCATCAATTAAAGCTTCTTCTTTCTACCAATAAGGTCTCTGCCTACCCAACTAGAGCAGAATAAACAAATCCTATAGGGTATTTTCTGCCAATTGGCTCCAGAATGAGTCATTGGTAAATCATTCCACTGTTTTACTGGCAAACTGCTCTGAATAATAATAGAGTGTATGGTGAGATCATTAAAACCCATAGACACAAAGGCATTTTTTGCATTCTTTTGCAATGGATCAAGCTTCTTGGTGGGAAGCAATCATGTGTATGATATCGAACACAATGGTGAATAAAAACCTAAGAATGTTAGCTGACAGGATCTCTAAAAGCAAGGAAAATGAATTCATAGTGGTCTGTTCAATGGATACTCAAACAATGAGCCATCTTATCCATAGGATTATTAACAGACTCTACAGTGGGAGGGCTTTTGTGAGTATTTACATGAAATAGAAAATTATCACATTTCATGCTAAAACACACTAAGAGGTTTGTCTATATGTCTCTCTCTTAAGTATTGTTTCATCAGTGGTCTAATATTTTCTTTTCAAACTTCTATATGATGCCATGAATCAGTAACATTGGTACCACAGGCCGCCTTCCCTTCCAGGAAAAGTTAACATCAGATAAACAAAAAGAAGGTTTGTCCAGTATAATAATTTCAATGGTTTTGCTCCAAAATCCTGGAGCCTGTCACAGTGACTTCCCCCACTTTACCAGAGGCTCCCATAAGCTCCATCTTTACATGCCACAAACATGTCAATCCTCAAATGACATAGAAGGCCTAAATGTAAGCATGGCTTGAACTTCAACAAGACTGCAGCACAGCCTTTTATTTATGAGTCCCAATAAAAGCTAGCAGGTTTAAATTTTCTCAGTTAATGGATTATACTGGCAACTTTTATCGCCAAATGCCTTTGACTTCATTCTTATTGATATGCTGTGCCAGCAGCCTCCCGTTCCTTTGGAAAAAGTTTATTGAGTGACTTATGGTACACACTTGTGGCATTGTTCAAGGATATTTGTTCAAGGGATCCAAACTTCTCCTTATTCAAAAGGCTCTGAGTCTCTAAACTGCATCTTGGAATTGAGTGACAGTCTGTACTTTCCCGTTGTCTGACTTAAACCAAGTTTCTTTTCAATAGATGTAGAGGTGGGTTTTTTTGTTTGTTTGTTTGTTTTTCATTTATATAGATAAGATAATATTTTACTAGCTTGAAGTTATTTTTTTTAATATGTCTAGGAATCTAGTAATCAATTAGCCACAACTTAGAGTTGCCTGAATATCAAAGCATTCTATTTGTCAATCCACCCCAACAGCTCCTTTGATGGGCATTTTTATTCTGATGATTAATTTTTATTATTGTCACTCCAGGATCCCAATAGTACCTTGAAAATCAAGGCTTTTATTTCAGTAAAGGCAGCTTGCGACATTAACCTTGGGCTTCGGAGGAAAACCACTCAGAGATTTCACAGACAATGGTGTTTCCCACTTAAAGGTAGTTAGTAGTGCTTTGGCAAAGGAACTGTAATTTGGGTCTTTCTGGTGTAACTAGTGTTATTCATCATAAATCTGTTCTAACATTTGCATCTCCTTCAGATTTCTTTTTCCTCCTCCCACCCGGGGCTTTCTGCCATCTCAGTCTTTTTGAATGTGGTTCACTTTTGTGTGTAGTTTTTAGAGAATTATTCAAACACAGTGTTAGGGTGACTTCCAGCTTCTGGAAAGTAACACACTGAAGTAAAAATCTTAAGAAAATACACACAGATGGATAAATTTGACTCAATCCATGTTACAGAGGGCTCAGCACACTTAGAATCTGTTTCTCCTCATGTCCCTCAGTTCCTGCCAAAATAAATGATCCAAACTTCCAATTATTTTTTTGAATATGATATCTCATCTCAGATCAGATGAAGCATGCTGGGATCTGTCCTGTTAAGAGTCTAGAGGCAAAGAGGAGTGATGAGGGTGGGTCTTGAGGAGAATAGGTATCCTATCTCAAAGTGAGATTATTACAGGGTCTTTAAGCAGGGAAAGATGTCTCCCCAGAAAAGGAAGGGAGGGACTTCTTCCAATGGCAGCAGAAGAAGGCTTGGGGTAACGTAATGGTTCAAGTTGCACAGACTCTTCTGATTCCGATGAAAGATTTCCATTCCACATCTTAGGAACTCATTTTTTAGTATTCTAACCTTTATTTTTAAAAACTCAGTAAGACTTTTCATTCAATTTGCATTATTATTTCCCAACTGGCATGATTAAATTTAGAATTTGATACTTAGCCCTGTCAACCCTGTGGCTGTAAGAAACAAGATATTATTTCAGAGCCACAATAGAAGCTCTCTGCTACTCTGTGTCTTGAGTACTTGATTTAATGCAAGATTTTATCATTTTCCTTTACAGTATAGCCAGAAGTAGCTATCTCATATGAACTCTATAGTCATCATTTCTACTATGATGATCAAGGGCAATAGCAATTTCATCTCTGGAAGACTTGATTTCAAATAACAACCACTGGTTATATTTTAAGCAGTAATGAAGTAACTTCATGCCATGAATATTTAGTACCCCTTTTCCCACTGTCGGTGAAATCACCAGTGTGATTTAGCTCAAAGAGGGGTGTAACCCAATTCTAGAATCCCTATTTAAAGTCTGTTTCTTGACACTGCTTCTAGTAACGAGAACTATACCAGTTAGGTTCATATCAGGAAAAGAGAATCTATACCACATAACTCAATATAGTAAGTATAGTACACAGAACTAGTTATAGAGGTACTTGAAGACTTAAAAAAAGAGGAATGTGAAGTAACAGGAAAACAACTTCAGAAAGTCCCTTAGGGCAACAGGGACTGGGGAGAGCAATGATGTTACTAGGGTACAGGAGCCATGAACACTGGGCAGGAGCTGAACCCGCAGAGCTGGAGGTAATTCTCAGGCCTACTTGTAGGAGCTGGTAGGTGGAGTGAGGAGGTGCATCAAGGCAAAGCTGAAATATGAACCTGTGTTGGAACAATGACTAGAGGTGGAGTTGCCTTGACCTTTCCTTACTTAACTGCTCTTGGCATCTGTGCTTACTCCATTGACTGAACCTAACTGAAACCAGTGGGTAAAGAAATACGAGGAATGACGTTTGCAAGTTGTCAATTCCCTGAGAACTAAGAGGTAGATCTGAGATCAAACAGGGAAATGACTGGTATAAAATTGTTATGCATTCATGTCCAACATAGGTCATGTGTTCTAAACAGAAGAAACTGTTGATTTGTAACAGTGTAGTTAGGCTATTTACCTAATATCTGAAACACATAAGAAAGAGGCATTCTTTTTTTTGGGGGGGGAGGGTTACTGATAAGGCTTAGAGAGATTCTCTATCATTACACCACACATTCCACTTTTAGTTTTCTATTGCTGCTGTAACAAGTTAACACAAACAGCATTTACAATGTGGGTTTTAAAATTTTTGTTTATGTTTTATTTTATATTTGAGAAAGAGACAAAGTCAGAGTGCAAGCAAGGAAGGGGCAGCGAGACAGAGACAGAATCTGAAGCAGGCTCCAGGCTCTGAGCTGTCAGCACAGAGTCTGATGTGGGGCTCGAACTCACGAGCAGTGAGATCATGACCTGAGGTGAAGTTGGATGCTTAACCAACTGAACCACCCAGGCACCCCTACAATGTGGGTTTAACACTGGATGTGGCTATTTTTTTTTTACCATCTCTGTGTTATTTTTCTATTGCTACATAACAAATGATCACAAATTAGCCACTTAAAATTAAATCCATTTATTATCTTACAATTGTGTAGGTGAGAAGTCTGAGCCAACTCAACTGGCTCACAGACTTAGGTATCTCTTATTTGAAGACTCTTGGGAATAATCCACTGCCAATCTCGTTGTATTATTGGCTGAATTCATTTCCTTGTGGATACAGGAGATGTGTGCTCTCTTGCTGCCTTTCAGATAGAGGCTGCCCCTTTCCAAGCACATGATCTTGCCAAATTCAAGCGATCAGTATGGCCCATCAACCCCTTCTTGTACTTCAGATTTTTCCCCCTTTTGCTACCAGAGAAAAGCCTCTGCTTTTAAGGGCTTGCGTTGTTAGATCAGATCCATCTCACTAATCTTACTATCTTAGTGCTGATTGTATCATATAATATAACACAATTAAAGAAGTAATATCATCTTCAAAGGTTCCAGAGATTAGGGTTGGACATTATGGTGGGACAGAGGAGCATTTCAGAGTGTCTGGTGCCCCAATGTCACACCCACAGTAAGGCATATAGTATACCATTCTTTTTTTTTTTTTTAACGTTTATTTATTTTTGAGAGACAGAGAGAGACAGAGTGTGAGCAGGGGAGGGGCAGAGAGAGAGGGAGACACAGAATCCGAAGCAGGCTGCAGGCTCTGAGCTGTTGGCACAGAGCCTGATGTGGAGTTCGAACCCACGGACCGCGAGATCATGACCTGAGCCCAAGTCAGACGCTTAACTGACTGAGCCACTCAGGCGTCCCTACTATGCCATTCTTACGTCAACATCTGCTTTGTGCTTCAAGAGTAATAGCATTGATTACCTTTGACATTTGACAAAAAAAATAAAATACATATTTTAAAATAAAATGAAAATTCTATTTGATGGTAACATTTTGAATTAATTCTTGAAATAGAAAAATTCTGACGTTTGTTAAAATATGAGAAAAGTTCTGTCAGTATATAGTAAACAAAATACCAGCTCTTTTTGAACAAAGATGATTTTTTAATAGCAAAACAGCTCTATAAAAGGGGAAATAGGATTATAAAAATACCTAGGTCCCAAGCTTCCAATATATTTTCTGAGATGTGTGACTTTCTGGATAGTTTCCTTTTTCCTAAGGAAGTAGCTGTTTGAGCATTATGTAACTTTCCATCATTACTTCTCTCAGAGCATGAACTGTTGTCTCTCTGTATCCACTGTGCTGTGTCCACAGCACCTGTACTCAGATATTAGGATAGCAAGCCACAAATTTATCTGTAAATTTAGAATGTTTCTCACTGTGAAAACACCATGGGTTACTAAAAAACATCTAGGAATTGGGAGTTGACTGAGATACTTTCCCCATTAATTTTTAAATTACTACTTGATACGATATTTCTTTCGTTGGAAATAGATTTTCTGTGTTGACTTTATAAGCAACTATAAATTCTTAAGGAATAATCAGTTAACTATTAGCTTTGAGTTATTCTCAGCAAATGACAATATTATGTGATAATAACACTGTGAACTTCTTAAATTAGACACGTGCATTAAAACAAACCCTTCCTTGTTGGAAATCCAAGTGATTGCCATTAGCCACTTTAGTATCACAGCAGGTTACACAAATTATTATTACATTTAATTAGCATTCTGACAAGTTGTGGAATTCTTTACCTGAATTCAGATTACACAGAGAAAATGATTCGAAAGCATTTCCTGCTTTGAAAACATCAAAGCAAATAAAAAAATCAACTCCAATCTTATTATTATCAAATACCTGGGTAGCAGTAAACCAAATGACAGAGGAAGAAATGCCAATTATAAATGTTTTAAGGTGACATTTGATTTTCCATACAAGGAGATTATTACAAGCAGAATGATATAATTCAACAAAACTAACCGTGATATGATACTAATGCTACCATTGTTCATCTCCTCTTCTTAATAAGAGAAATGATATAAAATATATCTTCATTGAATATTTAGGTCTTCATTCAATTCCTATTTAATTCTATCTCTGATGTAATACATGTTAAGAAATTAGTTATTTTGAATTATTGAGTATCATATTAAAGTTTCCAGCAAAAGTGAGTTTCAGTGTCAGAATAATATATAGATTTATATCCCTGAAAAAGTTTCTGTGCTGAAATACAATATCGTAGAAGAAAATAGAATGATGAAAAATGCTAAGGGTGTGAAAATGCATTTAATGTAACACTAAGTAAAATTACTTTCATACTTTGAAATATTTACTAATGATATGACTATTTATTAATGATGATTTACTAACGATATTTAGCAGAACTTTCTCATACTCTGGTAGTTTCTTGGTGTTAAATTTCGAATGTGATGAAGAGTAAAACTTGTATGAGAATAGATTCATTTCAAAAAGAAATAAATGTCTCATGTCTGTTATATTGGAAGTAAAATCAAATATGTCTATATAGTAGTGTATACTGTTTTATTTCCCATAAAAATATTTATCTCATATATAAAACTTTGACAGAAAAGCTATCGGAGTATAATTAGAAGGACTAATACAAATAGAAACTGTTATCCAGACTTAGATAACTCAAAGTTTCAGGATAGTTGTAATACATTGAAATTCACAGTGGACACATTCTTTTTTATTGAATAATGTAAGACAACATTTTTCAATTCCTCACTTTAACTTATATGTAACCACTGGTGGTTTCCCTTATTGTGGACAGAAAAAGGAATTGTTACTAAGAAATTCAATTATTGAATTCTATATTAGAAAATCTGCCTTAATTCACCATAAGTGGTGTTACTTCTTAGTATAATTACAGAATGCTATAAAAAGGATTTTTTTTGAAAAATACATGAACTAAAGGGATATAGTATATAATGTCCATAAGGATCATTCCAAGTCTATTGAACATTAAACTCTAAAATTCCCTACAATAAAGATATTTTAAAATGTATTAACTTGCTTAATAAAGATAAGTGCTATTTAACAGAAAACTTCTTCTTGTTCTTCTTGTTCTTGTTCTTCTTGTTCTTCTTGTTCTTCTTGTTCTTGTTCTTCTTGTTCTTCTTGTTCTTGTTCTTCTTCTTCCATTATCTTGACTCCCTACATACAAATTAATATGGCTGGTTGGTAGTATAGGTTCTGCTATGTGAAAGTTAGGTGATATTGTGCAACTTAATTGAGCTTGTAGTGATCAAGTTTTTCCATCTCTAAAATAAGGATAAATAGTGTTATTTACGTCACTAGGTATTTTGAGGATTAGATGAATTACTACAAGTGAAGATATTAGGGTAAAAAACATATTTCACGTAACAAGCACTCAATAAATGCCAAAGTTATGAATAAACAATACACGAATTAAGCAACACACAATTCCAAAAGAATCTTTTCTATATTTTTAGTTCATAGATCTGGGCATCTTTTCTTACTTCATCCATTCTGCCTACAAAAATAAATCATCAACAATAGAAGCATAGCAGCAATTTAGAACAAAATCTTTCATTAGCCTCATGAAAACCATACAAAATAATTAGAAGCATGGTCAAAGCTTGCCAAATCTTCAACCCTCAGAAAATCCTGAAGATAGAGAAGAAAACTATCAATCCTAACATGACTTACTATACATGATAGTGGAAAAAATACACATAAGAAGAAAAAATGTCTGCAGGATTATGCCAGATGTTGAATAAGAATAAGGAAGGCCAAGGGGTCAGAGATGTGGTTGATTCTAGAGAATACAAAAATCGATGAATACAGTGAATTTACTCTAGAAGGTAGGAGGCTCTAATGCATGCAGAAACTGCTATGAATGCTGAAAATAAATAGATCAGGTCACTGTGCTATTGGTAAAGGGAATAAAGTGTAGACAGTACAAAGGGAATTAAGGTGGAAGCATTGTTTTGTAAAGATGCCACTCAACTCTAGCAAGAGAAGAAAGAGCCTTTGAGTAGAGACACCAGAAAAAAACTATCCTTACACTTTCTTGTTTTCTCCATTAGATCATTCTGCTAATAGCTGGACCAGGAA
This sequence comes from Prionailurus bengalensis, assembly GCF_016509475.1. Taxonomy (NCBI): domain Eukaryota; kingdom Metazoa; phylum Chordata; class Mammalia; order Carnivora; family Felidae; genus Prionailurus; species Prionailurus bengalensis. The sequence goes on from NC_057344.1 coordinate 89,584,033, forward strand.
CATTCCATTGATTCAAATATGAACAATGAGGAAGAAAAATGGCTATGTCAATGAAATGAGATTATAATTAAAGTACACACCGGCATGAGCACAGAAAACCAAAAGAAATAAAAGGATTTAAATTACAAACGGAATCAGGAAATTAATTCAAGAAAAAAGCATTTCAGAAGTTTAGATGAATTTACAAGTAGCAAAAATGAGAAAAGAGACCAGAAAAAAGTAAAGAAAGTGAGGATATAAAGGATAAGAGTAAGAAAAATAAATAAAATTTCACAGAAAAAAAAGTGAAAGTTTTAGAAAAAGATTTAGAGGGAAAGATCATACTAACATACCTATAATTGGAGGCCCAAAAGTAGAAACATGAACCAGTAAAAAATAAAAAAGAAAAAAAAAAAAGAAAGCTATGAGAAGCTCAGACAATATTATATGATATATAAAATTCTCATTATTTTAGATGTATTAATGGTATTTTAGCTATCTTAAAAACACTCTGATTTTTAAAAGATGTATGCTAAAGTTTTAGGCATAAAATGTCCCAATGTCTGTAATTTTATTTATAAGCACTTTAAAGATGTTGAACATTTATATTCTCCTACTGATTCATCCAAAAATCTCAAAGGAAAGTTTTCATGCACAGTGGTTAAGAACACCAGCTTTGGATTCAGATAGACCTGAATTCAACTCCAAACTAGGCCACTTCATAGCTATGTAACTTTGGCAACATTACTGAATTTTATGTTCTATGTCTAAATCAGAAACTGAATGTGAATACACATATACACATTAAAGCACCTAATAACTGAAATGTAATGGCCGTTATTCTTCATTTCTGGGACTGTCCACAAACTATTTTAGGACATTTCTAAACCAATTTGTATGAACCTATAGAAAATAATAGAAATATTTTATAATTAATAAACAGTGATAGAAAACAGCAGAATCCCCTCCCCAGACACTGACTTCTCCCTCATAAGATATAACTAGCTGCTACAAATTTCTACTATAGCTGCTTCAGTTCTTATGTTTGGTAATATTGAAATCAATAGCTAGGGAGAATCTGATCATAAGCAATAGCTACTCTTTACTGATAAATTTTAATGTTTTTTTTTTCTGTCAGTGTCAGAATCATTTTCAGTATCTCTCATTATTAATGAATTCAAAAAATGTTCTTGAATTATAGGGATTTCTACTCATGATTTTTTTTCACGTTTCCATTGGGACTTTCACAAAACCCTTTACTCTTTGGGGAATTAATATTTATATTTTATCACCTTTATTGTACTTTGTTTATTTCACTAGTTCTTTATTTTTATTCCTAGTTCTTTATCTTTATCTTTATTTCACTAGTTGTCATATTTTTTTTCCCTGTAGGTAGAAATAGACTCAAGAATTTGAAATAGGACTGTTTACTTCAGTACGTCTTTCTGTGCCTATTTTTCCTTACATATAATTTATTTTTTAAGTTTGTTTATTTTGAGAAAGAGAGAGAGAGAGAGCAAGGGAAAGGCAGAAAGAGAGGGGAAGAGAGAATCCCAAGCAGGGTCCACATTATCAGCACAGAGTTCCACATAGGGCTCGATCCCATGAACTGTGAAGTCATATATAAATGAAAATAATGATAAAAATAACATTAGTCAGGGTTGGTTATGGGCTTCCTTTGTGCAGCTGTGTAGTAAGAACTGTACAGATGATGTTTCACCATCTAGAACATTGTTATATCTTTGGATTTGATGTGGTTAAGGGCAGACTTCCCCAGAATATGCCACTCTGGCATACTGATTATTTTAAATTAAAGTTACTTGAGAAACAGCAGGTGCAAGAAGGAAACTTGACCCTCTTTTATGTTGCCCTGAAAGCAGGAAATAAACCTCCCATGTGAGAGATACCCTCCCTGCACCAGGAGGTAGATAGATATCTTTATGGACAAAAATATGAAATATGGGTCCAATAAGGCTCTATTAACAAACTCTCCTTAATTTCTTTACTAATTAGCACCCAAGCTTAAGTTTCTTTCTCTTAGCAATTCTTCAAAAATTTTTTCTCAGTTCTTCAGAGTTTTATTGTTTCTTTGTCTAAAAGGTATGAAAGCTGCCTGATTTAGTCAATTCTTTGGGTTTCATATTCTCATGGGACCCTCATATGTATGCAATTAAATTGGTTTCTCTCCTATTGATCTGTGCAATGTTAGCCTAATTATCAGATCCCAAAAGAGCTCAGAGAGGCAGGGGAAAATTTTTCTCTCCCCAACAGATTTTACTTTGATTGAGATGAGAAGCCCTTATAATATTGTAAGCAGAGGAATGTCATGCTTATATTTTAACATGACACTCTGTCTTCTGGGATCAAATAGACCAAAGAAGCATGAGAAGAAAAGCAGAAAGACCATTAAGTTAGGAGGCTATTTCAAAAATTTTTGCAAGTTAAGATTATAATTTGGATCAGGGGCTCTCTGTGAAATGCATTTACTTCATTCTTTTTTTTTTCCTCCCCACCTCGCAACTAATTCTTCCTTTTCTTTTTCATCATAGAATGATAGAACTCTATACTTTCAGACTTTGATCACTCACAAAAATGGGTTCTTTCTGTGTCCTAATTACAAATAATCAGAAGAGAGGATATCATTAGCCCTCCCTTAGTAAGGTATACATTTAATTAGATTATGAAGAGTATAATACACTTATAACTGCCAGAAATGCTCACCCATGCATCACATCTGGGTCATTCACAGAGAAAAGTATTCAACAAATTATGAAAAGAATGTGTAAGTTGGTTGAGGTCTATGTAGGAAAGAACTTGCAGTGAAAAGAGAAGTCAATCAGCAGATGATGTAGAAGGAAGATTTAGACAGGAGAACAACTCAGAACATAAAACAAGAGAGTACATGATCATGGATATTTTTAGCTAAGAGATTTACCAACAATAAAATAGGAAGTATTTGGCACTAAAACTTGGACCTATACTGCAATTTTCACCATGTATTATTTTCAGATATATATATATATATATACATATATATATATATGCATTATACACATGTATATATGTATGTATATATATATAATATGTATATATATACATATATATATGCATTATACATAACATGTTTATTCACATACCTATCATTTCTATATTAAGACATATAAAATATGGATATATTTAAATAAAGTTGTCTCCTAAGGGACTAATTCCATTGTCATGTTAAAAAAATCTGAGTTAATTTGTAGCTGTTTAGATGCATATCTAAACCCAGTAGAATTACCCAATTTGAAAAGTCAAAATCCTGATGCCCAGAGTTTTGGCCAGGGAAGTAAGCATCACTATTTACATATTAAGGATGAATCAGGTCCTATTTTACTTAATAATGATTATCCATAAGACGTGTATTTGCTTTTATGAAGTAGCTTTTGGTTTTTATGGTTTATAGCATTTCTACAAACATGAAGATTTTTGGAGGAGTGAAAATTTTCTGAATCTTTATTTTCTGAGACCCAGGAAATTATATCTGTTTTCTCATACATTAATACCACATAATCATTTTCTACCACTTTATCTAATTTTATTGTTTTTTAAACCTATTTTCTGTCTTGAATAAATAGGAGAGGGAGACGTTAAAAAGAGAGAGAAAAAAAAAAACTAGTGTTATTACCTAATTAGACTAGTTAGATAATAAAGTACTCATGAAAGTTAAGGGTGAAAGGGAGCTGAAATTTGCAATGTTAAAATGTGTCTCTTTGGTATGGGGATTATTTTATTTATTTATTTTTTTAATTTTTTTTTCAATGTTTATTTATTTTTGGGACAGAGAGAGACAGAGCATGAACGGGGGAGGGGCAGAGAGAGGGAGACACAGAATCTGAAACAGCCTCTAGGCTCTGAGCCATCAGCCCAGAGCCTGACGCGGGGCTCGAACTCACGGACCGCGAGATCGTGACCTGGCTGAAGTCGGACGCTTAACCGACTGCGCCACCCAGGCGCCCCATGTATGGGGATTATTTTAAACAAATAGCATACGCAGCTAAACCTCAGAAGACTGATTAGAGTTTTCATCCTGTAAGAGACTTTTACATGTATAAGGGAAATCTTTGTTAGGGTGTCTCCATTGCCATACCAGGAAAAGAGAGATGATTCATCTCTAGACTTTCTTATTGGCGGAAAAGCCAAGGGCTTAAATTTGCATAAAAACTTTACCCTTGTTTAGTGTGCTTTTCCTCTTTTCCTGGTAACCTCCTGTAACTGACTACCGCCTTCAATATCTTGGGAGTCAGTCAGTTTCTTAGTGTCTCTCCCATATACAAGAGGTATACATTCTATGAAAAAAAATTTTGAGGCAAAATTATTATATAACATCATATAAGTTTCAGGAATATAACATTATAATTTTATATGTACATACAATACAAAGTGACCACCACCAAAAGTCTAGGTACTATTCATAACCAAACAATTGACCTCCTTTACTCATTTCAGTCACCCCCTCACCTTCCTTCCTCTCTGGTAACGATCAGTTTTTTCTCTGCTTATTTGTTTGTTTCAGTTTTTTCAGGTTTGACATGTGAGTGAAATAATATGGTATTTATGGAATTTGCCTTTTCCATTTCACTAAATTTCACTTTGCAGAATACCCTCAAAATCCATCCATGTTGTTGCAGGTAGCAGGATTTTATTTTGCTATGGATGGGTAGTAAATACATATATCTATATCTATATCATCTATAGCTATGTCTATCAATATATGTTTACTCAATCATCCATCAGCAGAGACTTAGATTATTTCCACATCTTGACTATTGCAAATAATGTTGCAAAGAACCGTAAGGGTGGATATATCTTTTCAAGTTAGTGTTTTGTATTCTTCAGATAAATACTGAAAAGTGGTAGAGTTGAGTTATGTGAAAGATTTATTATTAATTTTTTGAGGAACTTCCATATCATTTTCCATATTGGCTGCACCAGTTTACATTTTTACCAACAGTGTGCAATGATTTTTCTCCACATACTCTCCAACACTTGTTATTTCTTGTCTTGTTGAAAATAGCCATTCTAATAGGTGTGGAGTCATAGCTCAATGTAGTTTTGCTTTGCATTTCCCTAATAATTAATGACATTGAACACATTTTCATGTGTCTGTTGGCCATTTGTATGTCTTTGGAAAAAAAGATGTTTGTTCAAAATCTCTGCCCATTTGTTAATCGGGTTTCTGTTTTGTTTTGTTTTTCTTTTTCTTTTTCTTTCTTTTTTTCTTTTTTTTTTTTTGCTGTTGAGTTGTGTGAATTCTTTATATATTTTGGTTATTAACCTCTTACTGGATATATGCTTGCAAATATCTTCTGTTTTTTATTTTGATTATTGTATCCTTTGCTTCACAGAAACTTTTTAATTTAGCACAGTTCTATTTATTTATTTTTTGCTTTTGTTTCCCTTGCTTTTGGCATCAGATCCACAAACAAACTGCAAAGACCAAAGTCAAGGAGGTTGCCATATTATTTTGTTTTATGAATTTTATGATTTCAGGACTTACATTTTAGTCTTTAATCCATTTTGAGTTAATTTTTGTGTATGGTATATAGATAGTGGTCTAGTTTAATTCTTTTACATGCAGCTGTCCAGTTTCCCCAGCACCATTTATTGAAGAAACTGTCCTTTCTGTATTTTATTTTTGTCTCCTTTGTTGTAATAAATTTTCCATACATGTGTGGACTTATGTCTGGACTCCGTTCTGTTTTGTTGATCTGTGTGTCTGGTTTTATGCCAATACCATAATGTTTTGATTACTGTAGCTTTGTAGTATAGTTTGCAATCAGTAAGCATGATACCTTCAACTTTGTTCTTCTTTCTCAAGATTGCTTTGGCTACTTGGGATCTTTTGTGGTTTGATACAAATTTTAGAATTATTGTTTCTAGTTCTGTGAAAAATGCCATTGTAATTTTGATAGGTATTGCATTGAATCTGTAGATTGCTTTGAGTAATATGGATACCTTAACAATATTAATTCTTTCAATTCATGAGCACAGAATATCTTTCCTTATTATGTGTCTTAAATTTCTTCCATCAGTGTCTTACCATTTTCATTGTACAAATCTTTCACTTTTTTGTTTAAATGCATCCCAAGGTATTTTATAGTTTTGGGATGCTATTGTAAATTGAATTGATTTCTCTTTTTTTGTGTGTATTTGTTTTATTTTGAGATAGAGGGAGAGAGAGAGAAAGAGAGAAGGCAGAGAGGGGGGGGGGGGGAGAGAGAATCCTAAGCAGACTCTGCATTGTTAGGGCAGAACCCAGCACGGTGCTTGAATCCATGAACCACAGGAACATGACCTGAATTGAAATCAAGAGTTGGATGCTTAACTGACTGAGCCACCCAGGTCAGGTGCCCCTGGAATTGCTTTTTTAACTTATCTTTCTGATAGTTTGTTATTAGTGTATATAAATGCCACATTTATGTATCTTAATTTTGTATCCTCCAACTTTACTGAATTCATTTATTAGTTCTAACAGTTTTTTGATAGACATGTCAGGATTTACTATTTATAGCATCATGTCATTTGCAAATATTAACTGTTTTTCTCTTCCTTTCCAATCTACATGCCTTTATTTATCTTTCTTGCCTTATTGGTGTGGATAACATTTCCTATACTAGTTTGAATAAAAGTGGAAAGATTCATCAATCTTCTCTTGTTCCTGAATTTAGATGAAAAACTTTCAGGTTTTCATTATTATGTTAGCTGTTTTGTTTTATTTTATTTTATTTTATTTTATTTTATTTTATTTTATTTTATATTTATTTTTTGTGACCTTTGTTATGTTGTGGTATGTTTCCTCTATTCCTAGTTTGCTGAAAGTTTTTATCATAAATGGATATTGAATTAGTGGTTATTTAGAATATATGTAAAGAGATTCAATTCAAATTACTTCATTTAAGTTTTATCTTAGAAAATTCCAAACTAATTAAAATTAAAAAAAAAAACCCTGCTCTATCACTGGCATCTTTAAGTAAATTTTATGTAGATTTGTTAAATATTTACTCTATGTATCCTTCTATTTTTTAGTGGCAGTATGTTTATTCCATTAAATGTATAGTTTCTTTTATTCATGTGTGTTTAGGTAAGAAAATAAACACAAGCTAAATACTATGTGAGTATACTTAGTAAAGAGAAACACTTCATATTCAGGCTTAGGAATTTAAGTTTGAATTACCAATACAGACAGAGCATATGACTATTAGGAGGGATGCATTCTTTCCAACTCCTCTTTAAAATTTCAATGCAAAAATAGCAAAAGATGACAATTGGAAACATGAGAGAAAATTAAGATTGATGTCCATCCCATTTAAGAAGAGGTTTCTGTTTTCTGCAAGCCCTATGGATTTGAACAGAAAATCTCAGTCAATGGCAAGATACTGGGTCTAATATTGGGGAAACTCTTCATGCTTTCTTTTTTCCTGTCGCCTAAATGGGAGAAGTTACAGCATTGAAGTAAGCAGCTGAAGAGACATATGAGATTGGGGAAAGATGGCCTTGCAAGAATGACATTTGCATACTAGTATCTAATCCAGTTAAGTTAATAACTCAGGTTTGGGTACAGACAGGAAGAGTCATGAGCATGGGGCAAGAATTTGAGGCAAGTACTTTGCACTGTTGTTCCTGTTGTTTTTCATTAACTTTCAGTCTGTACAAAAGAGAAAGGAATTTAGTACAGCAAATGGGAAAAGAACATTGTACACCTCACACGCATAGAATAGTTGACAGAGTTTGATTTTAGGTGTATATGTGCTCCTTAGAGGATGAATAATAAGAAAGAAAATAAAGCTGGACTCATGGAAATAGACTGCAGTCTGATAAAGAGAAAACCGTATCTTGAAAGTGTAAGGAAAAATATAACTTTTAAAAGTGATTTATTGGAGTAATATTTTAGAAATCAGTTATTTTAATGATGTTCAATAAGTCTCAATGAAATAGTAGCAGAGACATAAGAAAAGAACATCTTTGCAATGAATAATAAACAAGAGACTACAGACTTTGTAAGTATAGAAACTAAAATAAAGGTGTTTTGTGTTACAGTAGGATGCAGTAATTGAAGTGTCCAAGGAGAAGCTATAAACAAACAAACAAACAAAAACATTAGCAGTGAAAAAGGCTTAGCAGCAGGAGTTTAGGACCTTGTCATTAGGTCTGTCCCACAAATATGATTAGCCACTCAGTATCTAACACCATGGATCAAATTCTGAGTCAGTAATCGGATGGCTTCCCTCAAGTCTGTGAGTTTATCTCCTTTGTGTCACATGGTCCCTCGTTTCAGTCAGTCATTGCTGGAGTAAATATGACCCCACAGACTGCCAACACCTGTAGCCAGTGACAGATAGACTTAGAAGATGTGACTAAAAGGAAGAGCAATGTTCTAGTACATCCTAACAGAGCCACTGTAGATACCAAAGAGTGGAATTAGCCTTACAGGCAAAACAGTGATATAGAGGAAAGATGTATTATGATGGAAAGAAAAAAATTTTAAAGGATAAAATGATAATTACAAAAGTGTTTCCAAAGAATGTCATGTATTCCTGAGGAAGAGAAAATGAACAATTAGAAACGTAGCAATAATAAAATACATGCATAAGGAGACTTTCATTAAGCTTCAATTAAAAAAAATCCAATAAGCATGCCATATTACAGTCAAAATTAGTGAAATTAGATTTATATCTAGAAATAACTGGGTATTTTTTCTTTTAGTTTTAAAGTTAAAAAAAATAATGCCTATGTAATTTAGGCATGAAGAAGAGATAATCTAGGAAGGAATAAAAATTCACCATCATGTCTTCTCCAATACAATTCTAACTGCCAGAACTCAATAGAGAAAAAAACCCTATATAAGCTTTGAAAACAACATTTGTGATTCTAGACTTACATCCAACAATTGACCTCTTTGCCAAGTTCACATTGCACAAATATATAGAAAAGGAAGCATACACTGAAAAAAAGGTAAACAATATGACAGATGTAAAGCCAATGAATATTAGTAATGGCAATGAATATAAAGGTTTTAGTTTTTCTACTAAAAGACAAAACTTCCCAGATTGTGTTAAAATTCTAAATATATAAACACCTCTCACTTTGTAGCATCACCTGTTACGTCCAGATAATTTTTGTTGGCAAACAAATCTCTGGAAGAACTGTTTGCCCTATTACATGTAATAAAATCACTTCTGTTCAACTCTAATGTTCCTTCTCAACACTCCCACAAATATCTGATTTAGATAGATGTCTTTTCCTCTACTGCATTTACCATAATACTTAGTACACAGTATTTCATTTCTTTGGTGGTGACCACTTACTGTAGTATTTTTCCTCTCATTCTTATGGTTACATTGATGATTTCATTAGCAGATATATTCTTGCAATAAGGCTAGTCTCCTGGACATGACTGAAGAGACTTTTTGGGAAACATTGATTTGACTGAAGAAAGGTAAATAGTCTCTTAGGGCAGTTGGATCTATGGGATCCTTGGAGGTCTTTTTTTTTTTTTTTTTTTTTTTTTTTTTTTTTTTTTTTTCTGTCTAATGAACCAAGAAGGGAGGGTTGGAAATCTGGAGGGTGTCAAAATGCAAAGAGTAACAAAGATGAGGGGTGAGGAAAGGGGTTCGACAGTGTTGTTATCTACTTCTCCTCTCTTCTGACTCAGATGCCTGGCTATTTGGGGTTTTGTGAGACTGACTCTTTCCTTATAACAGATTACCCTGTTTACTTAGTTCAAGTTCAAAAAGACATTTTGTTTCTTAAGTAACCATTATGTTGAGAAAATCAAATACCGATGTTTTTTAAATAATACACATGTATTTCTTGTGTCTTATGTTCCTTTAATCAGCTTTTGGGGCTATTTCTTTACCCTGAATTTGGACGAAATCTAGAGCAACTATCATTATTTTTCTAAGTACTTACTCTTCAGATATATAAAGGATCATATGACTACTTTAAGTAATTTAATTCACTTTCAATTAATTTAATTAAAATATCCAGTCACTTATAATAATAAAACATCCAAAACTAATAAAAATGTGGCTCTCTATTCCCACAGCTAAGGTTTGCTTTAGGCAGAAACTTATAATTGTGCAGCTGAATGATAGATATAGTCAACTTTTTCTCTTTCTTCACCTGCAGTCTTTTCCCTCCTCCTTCTTGTTAACTACAGTTGTGACCATTCTAGAATGTGAAGCAGAATTATTTCTTTTTTTTTTTATTTTTTTTTTATTTTTATTTTTTTTGGGACAGAGAGAGACAGAGCACGAACGGGGGAGGGGCAGAGAGAGAGGGAGTCACAGAATCGGAAACAGGCTCCAGGCTCTGAGCCATCAGCCCAGAGCCCGACGCGGGGCTCGAACTCACAGACCGCGAGATCATGACCTGGCTGAAGTCGGACGCTCAACCGACTGCGCCACCCAGGCGCCCCTAGAATTATTTCTTGAGGGTCTAGCATGGTTATGATATTAATTGGAATTGGAAAATACTTAAAGTTGCTTATCCTATGAAGTCTGTTATGGGTTAGAGATTTTCCTCTTTGAATCTTTTTTTCAGTAGTTACAAAAATGAAGCCATATAATCTCTCATTCATCTCTAGACATGTGATGATAACTCATGTTCTTCTGAGCTCTGTCCCTCCAGGCTGCTCATTAAACATGACCTAACTTGAATCTAAGGAAGGCCTCTTTTGCGTGTTATCTACATATTGTTCACAGAAAACACACAGGCATCCGTTGCCTGGATGAATGTGTAAACGATTCCAACAAAATCCCCTGCCCTTACTTTCATTGTCAACTCAGGCATTCAGCTTATACTTACCTTTTTCAGTTTTCCAGGATGGTCCATTTTGTTCTCCAAATGTGGGGCACATAGGATATCCTATACCTTTCATCCAAATTTCTTTTGCTTAGCATGGTATAAGGAACAGACATACAGTCTTAGAAACCCTCTTTGGGGGAATTTGGGGAAGAAGAGGTGAGATTTACAATATAGCTTCTTCCACAGAAATCCTCTTCTAAAACCTTCCTCCAAGCACCTTAGGCTTTTAATGAAATCAAAGAAGATAAGTGATTTAATAATCACAGCTTAGTCATTTCCCTCATTTTTTTGCAAGTCCACTGTGGAAGTATATTGCACCTAATTCTGGAGTGTAGGCTTAATACTCAAAAATCAATTTGAAACCATAGTACCTTATTTTATTTTTTATGAAGTTTGTAATTTTAATTGCAGTATTGGTAACATGCAGTATTATATTAATTTTAGGTATGCAATATAGGGATTCAACAATTCTATACATTACTCAGTGCTCATCATGATACATGTACTCTTTAATCTCCATCACCTATTTCACCCACCTCCTTCCACTGAAAATCCTATTACTGAAAACAAATATAACTTTCACCAATATTTATTTACAATGTATTCTATTAGACATGCTGAGGGCAAGGCCCAAGTCCTTGGGTTAAATTGTATATTCCCAGTATTAGTATCTAGCATATATGAGCTAAATAAATATATCTTTAGAAAAATAATTAAAGTCAAGTGAAACTTTAAAGAAGTATCTAGATGATAGACCAATGGTTCACTGTAAGAACTGGATTACATAAAATTGTTAAATCCATTCATGCTCGGGGATAATACTTTAGGCGACAAATTTCAACAAAGACGCCCAGGTGACCACAGGAAAAAGAACTCAGTTTTTACTCATGTTTGTGAGAATTGTCCAGGGGATTGTTTGTGGACTTTGGATAACCAAGTGAAGAAAATAATCACAAAGAGATATTGTTTTCAGAATAAATGATATTAATTTTCTCACTTATTTAAAATGGTGATGACACCAAGATTATTACATTTGGGAGGACATTGTAAGAAAGGAAGTTTTCAAAAGGAGAAAGGATAAGTTTTTAGACAATAGAGCCATAACAAATGAACAAGGGCTTCTGTTTGTGTATTTTGTTTTTCCTTAAAATTAAAAACACAAAACTTGTATGCTCAAAGAATATTTATCTAGTAGTTTGGGGCTCATGAGTTTTAACACTGTAATTTGTCTTCTACTTATAGTTATATTTTCCTTTATTTATTTCTTTAAGAAACATAACTTTCTATGTAAGAATGATATCCACCACCAGCAAGTTATAGGATCTCTGAATTGAGGTATTCCCTCATTTCTTTCTGTTAGGCTTTCATATAAATTTTAGAAGTACTAATAGGCCTTTTTAAAACTCAGTATTCTTTCAGAAGTGCTTTTCTTACTACTTCTCGTGACCTATGTTTTTTTTTATTATTATTATCTTTTTAATGTTTATTTTTGAGAGAGAGACAGAGCGTGAGCAGGGGAGGGGCAGAGAGAGAGGGAGACACAGAATCCGAAGCAGGCTCCAGGCTCTGGGCTGTCAGCACAGAGCCCGACACAGGGCTCAAACCCACAGACCGTGAGATCATGACCTGAGTTGAAGTCACATGCTTAACCAACTGAGCCACCCTGGAGGCCCAAGAAGGTGAGAACTATGTGTTTTGAGTGTGACATTCCTTGGGCAATGCCCCAGGCAATTAAAAACAAATCTTACTAACAGATTTGAATTGTTTGTTGTCCTTTTTCATGTAAAATTTGGTATGTAATTTAAGAGCAAATTCAAGAAGAATTCTTAGCATTTTGCATTATAATTCTTGCCAGTTTAGAAGACTACTACTTCATGTCCAGCTATACTCAGAAATCGATCATATAAACAAGATAGGATCAAACTTCAAACATACACAATATAGAGTGTTATAAAATACAGTAGAGAATAAGAGGTGGTTTGGAAAAATAAAAGTGTTATTTTTATTTTTTGTTGTTATGCCACAAAATATAATACTAACTTCCTAAGATCATTTTCTTTTTTCTATCTTATAACTTTGAGATATAATTCACGTCCCATATATTTCACTCTTTTAAAAGTGTAGATGCTAAGGCCAAAAGAGAGGGAGAAAAAGAGAAAGAGAGAGAGAGAAAGAGAGAGAAAGAAGCAAACCACAGGAGACTTAATGACAGAGAACAAACTGAGGGTTGATGGAGGGAGGGAGGTGGGTGGGGAAGGGCTAAGTGGTTGGTGCCTTGTGATGGGCACTGGGTGTTGTATGTAAGTGGTAGGCACTTGTGATGAGCACTGGGTGTTGTATGTAAGTGATGAAACACTAAATTCTACTCCTGAAACCAATACTACACTATATGTTAACCAACTAGAATTTAAATTAAAATTTGAAAAATAAAAGGAGTATACATACTAATTTTTTTAGCATCATGAGAGGTATGTGCAATCATCATCATGGTTAATTTTAGGATATTTTCATCACTTCAAAACAAAACAAAACAAAACAAAAACCTGTATCCTTAAACTTTTACCTCTAGTCCCTTACCTTTCCCAGCCCTAAGTGACCACTAATCTACTGTTTATATAGATTTGCCTATTCTGAATATTTCATATGATTGAAATAATATGTGATCTTTTGTGACAGGCTTATTCCACTTAGCATAACATTTCCAAGCTTCATCCCTGATGTAGCACGCATCAGTAGTTAGTTATTTTCTGTGGCTGAGTAATATTTCATTCTATAGGTATATGACAATTGGTCTATCTGTTTATCCATTGATGGACTTTTGGGCTGTTTCTACTATTTGGCTATTACGAATAGTGTTGCAATGAACATGAAAGTACAAGTATCTGCTTTCAATGTTTTGGGTATATACCTGCAAATGAAATTTCAGGGTCATATGGTAATTCTATGTTTACCTTTATGGAGAACCCCTAAACTGTTTCCCATAGCAGGTGAGCCATTTTACATTCCTACCAGCAATGTGCAAGGATTCTAATTTTTTTCTACATTCCTTAACAATACTTTTACTTTTTTTGTTTTGTTTTCTTTTGTTTTGTTTTTAGTTATAGCCAACCTACTGGTTGTGAATTGATACTTCATTGCCGTCTTAATTTTAATTTGCCTAGTGACTAATGATGCTGACAATCTTTACACATACTCGTTGGCCATTGGTATGTCCTCTTTGGGGAAATGTATATTTTAAGTCCTTTGCTCATTATTAATTGGGTATTTGTCTTTTGTTGTTGAGTTATAAGAGTTCTTTATATCTTCTGAGTACTAGACTCTTGTCAGATATATGATTTGCAAGTAGTTTCTCCTTTATATAGGCTGTCTTTTAACTTTCTTGATGTTTTAAACTTTCTAATTGATGCATCATATAATTCAATATTTTTTACTTTCACTTGGATACTATATGCATTAAAATCAAGTAAATAAAATGGATGTTATTTTAATGAGAGATAAAAATTAAAGCATTTCCAAGAAGTGATAATTGCTAAGACTTCAAAGTTTTTGCTGTTATTAATTGGATTGCTGAGTTTTCCATTAAAAATTATGTGAAAATGCATATAGTTATTATTAGTGTTGCAGTATTTCTCATATTACTCTTGCCTTATCTCGTTAGCAGAATGAACTCCATTAACCAAGCATATTTCATTAATCTACTGCTATAAAATAATCTACGGTTATAAAATCTCATGGTTGGTAGTCTTTCGAAGTATTGACTTCCAAATGACACAAATGTTAATAGCTAAATTATTTACTTTTGAATCAATTTTTTGGAACATTGATTGATGCAATCCATAAATATTATTAAAGAATCAACTGCTCAGAATAAACCATCCAATGTTATCACTTAAAAAGTAATTATTATATATTCATGACTTAGATTTATTCTTTCTTTCACTAATTTCTTATATTTACAGTCATTCCATTCTCAGTATTCTCTGCTATGTGCTACAGTATAAGGGGAGGTGAAATAACCTGATGCAATCCTCAAACACATTTACCATGAGATCATGACCTGAGCAGAAATCAAGAGTTGGATGCTTAACTGACTGAGCCACCCAGGTTCCCCTAGTGTAGGTTCTTAATTATGGAATACGATTCAAGATTTTACAATGAAGTAAATTTTACAGAAGACATGAAGGCCATCAGAAAGTACAAAACTATATTAAAACGAGAGTTCATTATATGATTGATTATCCAAATGGTGTCCACATGTGATGTTAACAAGGAAACCAACAATATGGATTAAGTTCCATTAGTCACTTTGGTGCAGGGCCTTGAGCCTAACAGAACCCAGGGCACAGATGTGTCCTGTAAGTAGGCCAGATGTTTTAGTTTAAGTGTAGATGATTTATTACTTTGTGTTTAGTTGGTGGTGGGAGGTGAAGCCAAGTTCAGCAGTAACATGAACCACAGAGCATGCAAGTTGGACATAAATGAACTGACATGAGGATATTTTCAATGATCTGAAGCACTTTATTGTTGTGTTTTATGTTGGAATGACCACTGATTGTGTGGTTCCTCTGTTGTCTGACAGTAGCCTTGGGCGTCTCCTTTCATTTTCACCTCTTCTTATTCCCAATATGGAGAGGTTATGGAGACTCTTCCATTCGATTTTGGCTTATGAATCATGCCCTTGGGTTTCTAAAACAATAACCCTATCAGGGCGCCTGGGTGGCGCAGTCGGTTAAGCGTCTGACTTCAGCCAGGTCACGATCTCGTGGTCCGCGAGTTCGAGCCCAGCGTCAGGCTCTGGGCTGATGGCTCAGAGCCTGGAGCCTGTTTCCGATTCTGTGTCTCCCTCTCTCTCTGCCCCTCCCCCGTTCATGCTCTGTCTCTCTCTGTCCCAAAAATAAATAAAAACGTTGAAAAAAAAATTAAAAAAAATAAAACAATAACCCTATCAAGAGGGTATAAACTCAAATATCCCTTATGAGTTTTTTTTCTTAAAGCAGAGGCTGAGTTTTTGTTGCTCTGTGGTATTGCTACATGTTGGACCATAAAATGATGGCTTTTCGTTCTTTCTGAGACCAACTTTGCCAATTCAACTATTTAATGTTATGCCACATTTGTTGCAAAACCAAAAATAGATTTACTGAAATAATTTTTCTTTAACCTTAGTTTTGATAATCAAAGAATGAAATAAAATTTATCAGCCATTTAACAAAGGTAGTAACATTTTCTTTATTTTTTTTTTCTTTGTGAGTTTAAAATATTTATACATAAAAAAACATTAAAAACACACAAAAACATAGGTTAGGGCCTCCTGGGTGGCTCAGTCAGTTGGGAGTCCCATTTTGGCTCAGGTCATGATCTCCAGGTCTGTGGGTTCGAGCCCTGTGTTGGGCTTTGTGCTGACAGCTCAGAGCCTGCTTTGGATTCTGGGTCTCCCTTGCTCTCTGTCCCTCCCCCACTCACACTCTGTCTCTCTGTCTCTCTCTCTCTCTCTCTGGAAAAAAACAAAACAAAACAAACAGGTTAAAGAGTAGAATGCAGAATTTATAAGACATGATACTTAATGTACTTTTCATGCTTGAAATAGGATGTTTTTACTTTCCAATCTATTGTGGATGTTTCAGTGGGAAATTATGTAGTAGGATTGGAGGAATTGTAACAAATACAGTCTTGTGTCATTTGACCTACTCTAGTTGGGTATTGGTTGATATTTTCATTCAAATTTTCCTAATCATTGTCTTAATGATTTTTTTTTCCCCATACTTCACCTCCCTGCTCCAGAATATGCAAACATATCCTAGGGGAATAAAGGTAAAGAAATGAGGAGGAAGATGGCGAACATATAGATAAGACAGAAGGACAAAATACTTGCTGTAAGATAGCAAGTTCGAACAGGAATGTGATAAATTCATTCCATTTCTAGTGAAGGGGTTGAGAATGTGTCTCCCTAAAATGTGCCACTTTGGCATGTGGATTACTTTGAGCTGAAATCAATCAAGGCCCCCAAAATTCAGGAAGATTTTTTTTTTACTTCCCCCTTCATTGCCTAAAAGAATTTAAATAGAGGGTCTGGTCCAGGAAGAGAACTATCACCAGAGATAACTAAAAGCATATGATCTACCTATGAATAACTGAGGGGGGAAGCTCAGCAAGGCCAAGAGATCAAATTCCCCTCAGTGTATCATCATCTCTGTATGACATGGAAAACAGTTGTTTACCAAACATTTGCTCTTCCCATCTTTTTGTAAGTTGTTCCTCCCCTTTGAAGTTTCACCCCTTCCCCTTGTCTGTAGTTCAGGATGGCATATAAGCCTCAATTGCCTGACTGCCTGTGGGTCTCATATTCCTATGGGACTCCCATGCATATGTAATTACTGTATTTTTCTCCTGTTAAGCTCTCTCAGATCAATTTACCAGGCAAAAAATCTAGGAGACCAAAGGAAAAACATTTCTTCCTTAATGCTAGGTGGGCAAAAAAATCCAATGGACATCTTTAACTGGGGCATTTCAGTGCTTATAGAATCTAATTATCTTTGTGTTCCTCAAAACTCTGGAATATCTTATAGAATCCAATTTATAGCATGGTAAGCATAGGAAAAAGGACATGTTTCCCATGCTTGAGGCTTGCCTTCACTACACATTAAAGTCGATGTGTGTGGCCCTCTGGACAGTGATGTGAGATGATGCAGTGAATGACTATTTGTCAATCTGGGGGCACAGACTTGTTTCTTAATTTGGTCCCTGATGTAATCTCCTGCAATGTAGCTCCATTTTTACTCATATCCTGCAGGTATTGTCCAAACAAAATGTGTGTAATTTGATATCCCCTCATTTTAACCATAGTTTCCTGCTCTTTGTGTCCTTCTGATGCAATCAATTAATGAGAGAGCAAAAATGCATGATCACAATTCCATGACAGAGTTAGGGAAATGTCTCCTAGTCTTCTAGTGTCTACATACCTAACACCACTGTTCTACTCTACAACTGCAATTAATGGCAACAAGAGTCTTTTTATTAAACTTGCTGGCTTCCTGTACTTCACTCAGTGTCTGAGCACGGGCTCTGTCCACTGTAGTTCCTTGAAAGTAAAAGTAGAATGAGCCTTCTCCCCAGGACCTATTTCCAGGAAGTAGGAGGGGGTTGCCATTGGCTTTATGCCTTATGACAAAAATAAGAGGTGATAGATATTGTGGGTGGAGTTGGAGAAAAAGAATATATCACCATTTTATCCTACCATGTCTTGATTTTTCTTCTGTATAAAATACAACATGTATAAATGCATAATTTCACAGGCTGTATTTTCTGAAAAGAACTGGTGTAATAACTAGAGGTATTAATAAAACTCGCCAAAGGCCAGCACATTTTGAGCAACATTTTGGAGCTAAGAGGAACAGCATTTCGCTTTCTCAGATAAACTCTTCAATGATACTGTGCTAATTCCTTGAGGCAAAAGACTCATTCTTGACTGGAAAAGGACATCCCAAGGGAAACAAGAATTTGTGTGCCTGTGAGTAACCAGCAGGAAATTATAGGGAAGCAATTTGAGGGCTGATCAGCATCTCCGAGCACAGATTGGGCTAGAGAGTAAGATATGAGAAGGATTAGAATGGTCACGATCTCTCAGACTTCCCAGAGGGCTTCAAGCCAAAGACCTTTCCAGGCCCCTCAGTGTTGAGAGCCCAATTTTGCCTACTTAAGATGTTCAGTAATTTTAGCTCTCGACATACAAATGCATGTGTTAACTTGCTTTAACTTCTGTGTTAAACTTCAGAATTTGTAGTACTATTTACTTTCTTTTATTCTGGTTAGCATTTTATGCCCTAATTTGTTCTATTCTTATTTGAATTCATTTAAAATTTTTTGCATGTTTATCTTTTCCTTTTAATCTTTTAGTCCTTTTGTTTTTACAATCTCACAGTTAATTGTTCTTAGTCGATTTATCTTTTCTTAACTCTAAGACTTTTTCTTTTATCTCATATTTGCTTTGTTCTTGTATTACTTATTTACCTAGTTTCTTCTTATCACCTTTAGGCTTTGTTTTAATTATTTCCTTTTTATGTTATCTATTTTTCATTGTAGTTTTTAATTTTTTATTATCTTCTTTTCTCATTCTTATCTTTATTTTAGTTTATCTTAACAAAACAAGCAGAAAACACTAAAACGTGCAGTAAGAAGTGAGCAGCGCCTCTCTCTGCCATAAACGAGGGAGATTTCATTATTTTCCCTTGTCCATTTGGGTGTTCCTGTCTCTTCCAGCAAAGAAAAAAAAAACATCTATTCATAAACCTCCTGTCTTGAAACCCTCAGTTTTGAAAGTGTGGGACAGTGGTGAAGGTCACGGTTTTGAGAATAAAACAAAGCTTGATTAATATTAGAATCATGCTCCTGGGAATGTTACCTAACTTCTAGCATTTGAAGTTTTATCTGTTATAATAGTAACAGTAACTTTAATTTTTTTAATGTTTATTTATTTTTGAGAGAGAGGGAGAGATAGAGCGTGAGCAGGGGAGGGGCAGAGAGAGAGGGAGACACAGAATCTGAAGCACGCTCCAGGCTCCGAGCTTTCAGCACAGAGCCTGACGCGGGGCTCAAACTCACAAACAAGATCAAGACCTGAGCCGAAGTGGGACGCTCAGCCTACCGAGCCACCCAGGCGCCGCATAGTAGTAACAGTAACTTTAAATGGTGTGTGGATTAATTCATGCGGAATGTATTTGCTAATTTCCAGTTTCTGTGCTCCACTAATTAATTAATTAGGATATGAATAGCACTTAATTGTGTTTCCAGAAGGGTGGCAACCACTGTTTCTATATTACCTTCTAAAAACCCAAATCTACTTACTCTTAGTCCACTGATACTCATCTTCGTGTCTGTCATTTCTGGGCCAAATAGACTATCACGGTAGTTTCATTTTTTCATTCACTTTCTTACTTTTTTTCTCTGATTCTTGTATCTTTTTCTTCACTTTGCCAAAAAAAAGACTAGTCCTTTGTTTTATTTTATATTTTTTTAAGTTTATGTATTTATTTTGAGAGAGAGAGCAAGCAGGGTAGGGGCAGAGAGAGAGGGGAGAGATAGAATCCCAAGCAGGTTCTGCACTGTCAGCCCAAAGCCAGTGCAGAGTCTGATATGGGGCTTGAGCTCACAAACTGTGAGATCATGACCTGAGTTGAAATCAAGAGTTGAACACTTGACTACTGAGCCACCCAGCGCCCCCAAGAGACTTGTCCTTCAAACAAGGTCTGAGACTCCAAAATTCTGTGAAGATAGCCTAAAATAGCCAAAATGCTACCATTTGGCTGATTTCTTCATTCTTGTGGTAGTTGTCAACTTAGATCATCCACTTACTCTATTTAATAATAATCAAGAGCCATATTTCACTCACAGATTTTAATAGCATTGTGCATTAACTGTGCTTTCTACTTGGTCTCAAATTTCTCTGCTGGAAAGCTGCAGAATGAGATATTGGGATTCTAAATTCAAAGTCCCTGATCTATACTTTTAGAATTTGATATCCAGAACTTACCTTTTTGATGTCATCTCTCTTTCTTAGTTTTGCATGACATAATTATCGAGATAATATTGTATGTGAGTTCAACATTGGTTTCCCTCCCAAATGGGGCTTGCATGGGATTCACTGGTGTCTGTCATGCACAAAAACTATGCCAATACTCAGAGTAGAATAATGGTTAATGTAAAAATAGACTGAGCAAATTAGTATCAATTATTTAGATCATTTAGTGTCAGGCTGAGCTTGTTTCAACATATTTCTCCTCCTCATTAAAATATCTTCATGTATTTTACTTCAAGATACATATTGCCTAAGATGTGATTTTTTGGAAAAGGCATTAAGCCATATTAATGTAGCTTGAAAAAGTCCATCTTTGACAAAGCTCAGCAGATGATTTGTTTGCACAGTCACATGCATTGTTAACAGACTTATATTCTAAATGGCACTATTTTATTTTATTAAGCTAAAACTTTTTTTTTCTTTTGTGAAACAATCCTTAAGAATAATTTAGATGTTTTGCATATGCTTATATTTGTAATTGAAAAATAGTGTTTGAATTTTTCATGCAAGAATGGTATCCATTTGTTTTCCTCCAGAGGCTAAAATAGGAGAACAACAGTGTTTGAACATCAAGTAATCCGCTCCATTATCAAGACACAATCTTCAAGGAATCATGATAAGGTTTCTCACCTAAGGCAGAATTCAGGATTTTAGATGCTACAATCAAATCCAGCTCTTTTCCTTGTTCTTAGTCTCAGATATTGAATAGACTTTCTAACAGCCAAGTGACATACTTTCCACTAACTGCCTTCCAAAAGTGTTTGTCAGTCTTCACTAGATTTTTAAACATTTATTTTAACATATTGTCCTCTTTGTCCTTTGACTTCTCAACATTCAAAGTAATTCAAAATAATCATTTCTGCATCAGTAACAGTATTTGTCACATCGACTCTCTTGTTATTTACAACCTACTATACATGACAACTTTTCAAGGAAGGATACATGCCAGCATATTTTTGAGACCTTAGAATTATTTTTTTTTCTTTTCAAAAACATTGTTCTGTAAATAAAACCGGAAAACATTGCTTTCCATTTTCACAAACTGAATTTTTTTTGACATAAAATATTTTTATGACATAAAATATACTTCTAATTACCACCATGATGAATTAACTTTCTTGAACTATCAGTGTCTATGCATATTCCTTGTACTTCATATGTTCCTTTCAATTAATTACATGAAATAAGAATGAAATACAAAAAATAACAAAAGCATTTCCAGATACAATTCTGCTTAATGAGGCTGAGCAGTATAATTGCCCAATATTTGAACAACTTTACACTTTTTTTGGGTGGGGAGATTGTTTTGGAAATATTTGGACGTTTTATTGCATATTTAAAACCAATATGGAATCAACCAAGTGATTTTTTGTCAAGTCTTGTCTTATCTTAAGCTTTGTAGCCAGCGGGTAAACAATACTCTGAAAATCTCTCTCTTCCAATGATGCTTTACAGCAATTGCTAACATTGCTTTTTAACATGGAAGCTTACGGTTCACTAAAAATTAAGACTAATTTAGCCTACTTCCAATTTTGCAAACATGACAAAAACAGATCAGATTCATTAGTACTTTAAAATCACTCACGGAATTATTTACATGTAGTAATTCAGACTTCAGTAATACCTACATTTGGGAATGAAACTTGATTAAAAGATTGCTTCTATCTCCACATTTAATTCCATATCAAAATTTGATATGAGAAGGCACCATTCAGTAATATGTAATGCATATTATGTATTTGTTCATAAAATAATTATGCTTTATTTGTTCATAAATAATTTCTCTTTCAAATTTGCTTTGGTCTTCTTAGAAGACTCATGTTTATCGTGTTGAAAAAATATTAATTTACAAATAATATCATGTCATTGTCTTTCTTTAGGCAGATCTTGACCAAGGAACGATTCAACAAAATTATTTCAATTTGAGAGACAAATTTTTTACCTGCAATTTTCAGAAATTTGGGGACACATAAATAGGACTTCTGATCATTGTCTTCTTAAAAAAACTTTACTTATTCTTGCCTTTTTGTGTAATATATACAAAATTTTAATTTTAATTATTATTTTTTAATACAAATGATTTTATCAATTATATGTGCATAATCATAAAACTGGAGTGGATTCCTTATGGTCAAGACTTTATGGTGCAGCTCTATTTATATGTTAAATGCAAATGAATTTAGAAATAAAACAAATAGAATTAAGATACTGTATTTCACATGAGTGAAAGAGTCATTTTCCGTGCTGCCAGCTAAATGCCAAAATTACATGCCGGTAGCAAGTCATGAAAGGGACCATTGAAATGTCCAAAATACAAAATACACTTATGCAAACATTTTTGAGATTATCTTTAAGAAACACCCATAAATTATGAAAATTTATATATATTATCTGTAACTCCTAAGACACATCCATCGAATCTCAGATGTGGTATAGTGTAATCTTTTTTTTTTTTTTTTTTTTTTTTTACTTTTAATTCCTGTGTAGTTCGTATACAGTGTTATTTAAGTTTCAGGTACAGTATATAGTGATTTAACAATTCTATACATGATTCAGTGCTCATTAACATAAATAGACTTTTAATCCCTTTCACCTGTTTCACCCATTATCCCACACACTTCCCCTCTGGTAACCTCCAGTTTGTTTTCAGCAGATAAGAGTCTGTTTTTTGTTTGTCTCTCTCTCTCTCTCTCTCTCTCTCTCTCTCTCTCATTTTTTCTTTTTTGTTTTGTTCGATTGTTTTGTTTCTTAAATTCCACATATGAGTGAAATCATGTGGTATTTGTCTTTCTCTGACTGACTTATTTCGGTTTTCATTATATTCTCTAGTTTCATATATGTTGTTGCAAATGGCAAGACTTCATTCTTTTTTAAAGGCTTTATATATTCCTGTGTATGTGTGTGTGTGTGTCTGTGTGTGTGTGTGTGTGTGTGTGTGTGTGTGTATGTCTGTATACAACCTCCTTTTTATCCATTCATCTATCTGTGGACACGGGCTGATCCCATAATTAGGCTATTGTAAATATTGCTGCAATAAACATAGGGGTTCATATACCTTTTCAGATTAGTATCTCTGTATTATTTGGGTAAATATCCAGTAAGAGAATTCCTGGATCATATGGCAGTTTTATTTTTAATTTTTTGAGGAACCTTTTGCCAATACTTATTTCTTGTGGCTTTGATTTTAACCATTTTTTGTTTTTTGTTGTTGTTGTTGCTGTTAGAGTAGGATTTCACTTTTCAAAATTTTAATTCCAGTGTAATTAACATACAGTATTATGTTAGTTTCAGGTGTACAATATAGTGATTCAACACTTCCATACATCACTCAGTGCTTATCATAACAAGTGCACTCCTTAATCCCTGTCACCTATCTCATCCATTCCACTCCCTCTTCCCCTCTGATAATCATTAGCTTGTTCTTAATACTTAAGAGTCTGTTTCTTGGTTTTTCTCTCTCTTTTTTTTAACGTAGCATAATTGTTTTGTTTCTTAAATTCCACATATGAGTGAAATCATATGGGATTTGTCATTTTTGGACTGACTGACTTACTTCATTCAGCTTTTTATTCCGTAGCTCCGTTCATGTTGTTGCAAATGACAAGATTTCATTCATTTTTATGGCTGAATAATATTCCTTTGCATGTATATACCACATGTTTTTTTATCCATTCATCTATCTCTGGCCACTTGGGCTACTTCCATACTTTGGCTATTATAAATAATGCAATAAACATAGGGGTGCATGTATCCCTTCAAATTAGTGTTCTTGTGTTTTGGGGGTAAATACCCTGTAGTGCAATTACTGAATCATAGGGTAGTTCCATTTTTAAATTTTTGGGGAAACTCCATACTATTTTCCACAGTGGCTGCATCAGTTTGCAATCCTACCAACAGTGGGTACCTTTTTCTCCATATTCTTGCCAACACTTGTTGTTTCTTGTGTTGTTTTTAGCCTTTCTGACAGGTGTGAGGTGATATCTCATTGTAGTTTTGATTTGCATCTCCCTGTTAATGGGTAATGTTGAGAATCTTTTCATGTGTCTTTTGACATCTGGATGTTTTCTTTGGAGAAATGTCTGTTCATGTTTTTGGCCCATTTTTTAATTGGATTGTTTGCTTTTTGGGCTTTGAGTTATATAAATTCTTTATAGATTTTGGATACTAACCTTTTAATGGATATGCTATTTGCAAATACCTTCTCCTTTTCAGTAGATTGTCCTTTGGTTTTGTCGATTGTTTTCTTTCCTGTGCAGAAACTTTTTATTTTGATGAAATCCCAACAGTTTATTTTTGCTTTTGTTTCCCTTATCAAAGGAGAGCTAGCTAGAAAACTGTTGCTATGGCTGATGTCAAGAGAAATTACTGCCTGTAATTTTGAGTTTATTTTTGTGTATGATGTAAGAAAGCGACCCAGTTTCATTCTTTTGCATGAAGCTGTCTGGTTTTTCCAACACTATGGCTTGAAGAGACTTTTTCTCATTGCATATTCTTGCCTCCTTTGTTGAAGATTAATTGACCATAAAATTGTGGGCTTATTTCTGGGCTCTATATTCTGTTCTATTGATCTATGTGTCCACTTTTGTGACAGTACCATACTGTTTTCCTTACTACAACTTTGTAGTATATCTTGAAATTTGGGATTGTGATACTTCCTTCCAGTTTTGCTCTTCATTTGCAACATTTCTTGAGCTATTTGGGGTCTTTTGTGGTTCCATAAAAATTTTAGGATTATTTATGCTAGTTCTGTGAAGAATACTGTTGGTATTCTGATAGGGATTGTATTGAATGTACAGATTGCTTTGGGTAATATTAACATTTCAATAATATTTTTTTCTCCCAACCCATTGGCATGGAATATCTTTCCATTTGTTTGCACCATCTTCAATTTCTTTCATCAATGTTTTCCAGTTTTCAGAGTACAGGGGCTTTACCTCCTTTAATTTTAATTATTTTTGTATTTTTATTTTAACTTTTGATGAGGCCTCAATTATTTCCTCTCTTTGTATTTTTGTAGACATTTGGAAAGCTCATGTAAGGTGGCTCACGCTGTTGTTAAAAAGAAAAAAAAATACTGTACTGCATCATTGTGGAGATTGTTGATTTTCTCCTCCCCTACCTCAATTTCCTTGCATTTCACATCAGGTAACAAATGTCCCATTTTCCTTCAGTCCTGAGGCTTTTTTGCTTCTATTTTTTCCCATCTTCCTAGCCTGTTTGACATTAGAAGCATAAAGTTTACTTTGTTCTTGCTATTATTGTTGTTATGGGGCCTAGTTCTATCAGATAAAACTAGATTTGCCTTTGAGTAAATAGAAATTATGGTTTTAGGGGCGCCTGGGTGGCGCAGTCGGTTAAGCGTCCGACTTCAGCCAGGTCACGATCTCGCGGTCCGGGAGTTCGAGCCCCGCGTCAGGCTCTGGGCTGATGGCTCAGAGCCTGAAGCCTGTTTCCGATTCTGTGTCTCCCTCTCTCTCTGCCCCTCCCCCGTTCATGCTCTGTCTCTCTCTGTCCCAAAAATAAATAAAAAACGTTGAAAAAAAATTAAAAAAAAAAGAAATTATGGTTTTAAACCAGTAAGTGATTTTATTGCTTTCACCCTTATAAGGCTAGAGGTATTCAAACTGGGTATGGAATAGCAGCACTAAATTATTATTGGGAATTCAGACTTTTTATATCTTTCCATTTAGCTGTTTGGACACATGGCTTTGACCTCATGCTCAGTGTTTTATAGTAACTGCTTGATTGCTTTTCCTATGGAATCATGGCTAAATTTTAGGTAAGATATAAGGTGAAGAAGACAATTTTAGGCCAATTAGTTTCTTTGTTTAAAAAGTTTATAAATAATCTCTGTTTATTTCTAATTCGTCTAAACTTTTTAAAGCTTTTTAAAATGACTACTTCTAAGTGTAATAGAATAGGGAAATGCAATTTCTTAAATGAGCACATCAATACCTAAAACAGAATCAGGTCTCTTTTAAGAAGGAAGGAGAAAGGCACCTGGGTGGCTCAGTTGGTTGAGTGTCCAACTCTTGATTTCAGCTCACGTCAAGATCCCAGGGTCATAGGATCAAGCTTTGGGTCAGGCTGTATGCTGAATGTGTAGCCTGCTTAAGATTCTCTCCCTCTCTCCCATTCCCCTTTCCCCCATTCTCTCTCTCAAAAAAAAAAGAAAAAAAGAAAGAAAGAAAACAATGGATATAGCATACGCTGCAGGGAATCGTTTTTTTAATAACTTGGCTCCTTTAAATGCACAATTTTATTTGAAATGAACACATTTTGTTTCTTTCTTTTTGTTATTCTGAGATTAAATGGGCTCCTCATTTGCATATAACTTCTGCAAATATATTCACTCTGGGTGGTTAAAAAACACTAACATAAAAACAAAAACAATTTAAAACTTTATATTTGTAAGTTTTCTCCATGAAACAACTCTTTAAAGATAGTAAAAATAACTAATATGCAGTGGTCACGATATAATCTCCACTAGTCTCTCATAAGAAACAGATGTTCCCTAAAATTTTAACCATCATCAGAGATTAAAAAACACTGTAATTTAATCTAATAAAGAAATTCACATATGCTTAAAATTGAAGACCAAACATACAATGTAAACAAAAAAATAATCTTTGAAAAAGTAATAACAAAAAATTCTGTTGCTGAGAATCCCAAATTAAATTCTATTTGCTTGAAACCCAAATAAAACAATTAAAAGGCCAGTACTTAAATTAATAGTGTTTTAACATAGTGATACTTTATTGTTTTAACACCTTGACAACAAGAATTCATTTTTAAGTTTTGTGAATGTTCATTTCTTGTGTGTGAAAAGAATAAATTTACATAAGGTAACTACTATTATTTAGAACAACCGCAAAACAAAAGCCATGAATAATTGTTCCAAACATGGAAACAAAAAACCAAACTGCGTTATTCATAACCAATATTTGAAAATGTAAATTACGTCTTTGGAATCATTAACAAAATGTATTTTAAATACACCATAGGTTTTAAAAAAGATCTCCTATGGACCTTCTGCTTTGATATCACATCATTTTTGAGTAAACATCAATATCTTGGGAGTTGTGGGCACATTTTATTTGTAAGACAACAACAACAAAAATTTTCCATATGAACAGCAGATACATATTTGCCAACAATCCTTCTGTTCCCTTTGCTGCATTCCTCATGTCATCTCCTCTGTGGCCAAGAAAGTAGAGCACTACATAGAAGATAAAAGCTCTCTTGGTTTCTGCATTAATTTACTACAAATTCTGGAGAAGTGACACATAACAGTTCAAAGTTGTGTTCCTCTAGACGTTTCCTCTTGCAGTCATTTTGGGATTCAAGTTTTTTCCCTTATAGTGTCTGGATCCAGCCAGCAAAAGGGAAGAGAGAGAGCCTGGAGGATCCACGTTGTTAGTTAAAATAACGGAACTAAGGAGTGATACAGATCACTTCCATTCCCACGTTATAACCTGACACAGAATGGGAGAATAGATTTTGAAGTGAGCCCAGTGCCCAAGGATTTTTCTGGAGAAGTACGGCTTGCTACAGATACCAAATGATCATGAAGCAGGCTGCGGTGGTAGTTCTGATTGTGGCCAATGGCAATAGTCAATTGTTGCGATCAAAGTATCTGCCACTTTAATCTTAAATGCCCTACTAATTTTTAAGTTTCACTTTAAGTAAATAAATGAGCAAATAAGTGAAAAGATTGCACAATGTGACTGTGACAGTGCTGTGTTCAGAGAAACAGCCTCTTTTCATGGTTTAAGCATGTATTGGGAGGGATTAGGATTCTTGTGATTTTATGGTAAGCAGCAGCACAGTACAAAATACCAAGCCTAGGTCCTATAATAAATACAGACTAATATATTCTGGATTTGCAAAAATGACTAAAAAATGGTATCTTCAAACCACAAATGACTATGAAACACATGATTCTGTACATTATCTTTAAGTTATTTAAAATATTTTCTTTCCCCAATTTTTTTTTATTTTCAAAGCTTTTAATGTTTATTTATTTTTGAGAAACAGAGAGAAACGGAGCATGAGCAGGGGAGGGACAGAGAGAGGGAGACATAGAATCTGAAGCAGGCTCCAGACTCTGAACTGTTAGCATAGAGCCGGATGTGGGGGGCTCGAATCCATGAACAGTGAGATCATGACCTGAGCTGAAGTCAGATGCTTAACCTACTGAGCTACCCAGGACGCTTATTTTATTTTATTTTATTATTTTAATGTTTGTTTATTTATTTATTTATTTATTTATTTATTTATTTATTTATTTTTAATTTTTCTTTTTTTTCAATGTTTATTTATTTTTGGGACAGAGAGAGACAGAGCATGAACGGGGGAGGGGCAGAGAGAGAGGGAGACACAGAATCGGAAACAGGCTCCAGGCTCTGAGCCATCAGCCCAGAGCCTGACGCGGGGCTCGAACTCAAGGACCGCGAGATCCTGACCTGGCTAAAGTCGGACGCTTAACCGACTGCGCCACCCAGGCGCCCCAATGTTTATTTATTTTTGAGACAGAGGGAGAGAGAGCTTGTGTGGGAGAGGGGCAGAAAGAGAGAGGGGGGCACACAGAGGACAGAGAACCCCAACCAGGCTTGGCGATGTCAGTGCAGAGGAACATGTGAGGTTCCAATGAACTCACAAACCATGAGATCATGACCTGAGCTGAAACCAAGAGTCCAAAGCTTAACCAACTGAGTCACCCAGGTACCTCCGAAATTTGATTTTTAGTTTAGATTATAATAAAATCACTTCTGACAAACTATTCTGTTTCTGATTTTTGTCACAGGTTATTCTAAGAAATTGTCTTATTACATAATTGCTTTTTGTTGACCACCCCTTAAAGACAATGAATGTTCCAAAACTGAGACCTTTTTAAGATTTCAAAGCCTTGAGCAAGATCATTATTGCAGGAGTTTTTTTCCCCCAGTTTTGTGGTGTTGAAGCAAGGGAAATCAGAAAGGCATCAAATCTAGAGCTTAAAGTGCACCAAAAACCAAAAAGACAATTTCAAAAAAGGTATCCATCCAAATGGGCCAGACTAAAGGGCAAAGCCCAGCTATACTTGGATGGAATTACAAGATGAAAGAATCAGCTTTATGAGAGAAATAAGCTAGATTTCATTAAGTACTAGAACATCAAGACAGACATCATTTTATAAGTAAATTGAGGTCTCCCATATGAAAGCAAGGATGCAATTATTAGTCTCACGTCACTCCGGAAAGTTATTGAAGTACACGTAAAAATATTTTTGAGGATTATGACAAAACTACTACTTGATTGAAAAAGCAACATTTATCAATGAGTATTTCCTTTTAACTGAGTAAAGGAAACCATAAATTGCTTCTAAAATTGGTTCGTCAAGGTGAAATTCAAGGTGACAGATCACTCCTTTGACAATCCACAATATTTTCTCTTCTGAAATATGCAAAACTTAAAATTTTGGGGAAAAAAATCCAGGATTTTTAATAGACTTAAGTGGTATCCCATTTCACTAGTTAAAAACCAAAAACATCTAAAGATGAAGAATGGCTAAATTATTCCACCAAAATGGAATAAATAAACTGTGAGACAATGGTTACAATAAATAATTCTTTAGCAAATTGAAGAAGATTGATTTTAACTAATAAGTTATCCTTTATTTCAGGCATTCAATTTTTATCACCATGACATACCCTGACAATAATACTTTATTCATGTTTTTTTTTGTTGTTTCATAATGACCGTATTAATTGCTGAATAGAAAATATGATATAAAATGAAATAGAAGTAGAAAATCAAGATCAGAGAACAGTGAACCACATTTATGTTCCTGAGAAAGTCTATCATGATATATTTAAGTTGAGGTTCAAATTGACCTCAATTAAGCCGCTAAGTCTTTAGGAATTAACAATATATTCCCAATTTCAAAGTGTCTGAAATAAAGAGACATTTATTCTTTGGGTGGATGGAGTTTTCCCAGCATGACATTATAAAATAACTATATCCCTGATTAAATGTATGTGTACTGTGCAGTGTGCAGTGTCCTCAACATTTATAAAGTATGTAAATGTGGGGCACCTCAGTGGCTCAGTTGGCCAAGTGTCTGACTATTGATTTCTGCTCAGACCATGATCTCACAATTCCTAAGATTGAGCCCTGTGACAGGCTCTGCGCTAACAGCATGAAGCCTGTTTGGGATTCTCTCTCTCTCCTCTCTCTCTCTCTGCTCCTCCCCTACTCTCTCTCTCTCTCTCTCTCTCTCTCTCAAAGTAAATAAATAAATAAACCTTTAAAAAATAAGAAAATATGATAACCAAAAGTAGAAATTTACGTCCACCAATTTATTATTGTGGGTATGATGGGAGGTAAGAGTGGGTGGAGAGTATAAGAGAAGTTGAAGGACTTTCTTAGGTTTTTCATTTATGAAACAGCTCATGAAATGTAAATCATTTTTATAAGCATCTAAATAATAGTAATTATCTAAGTTGTTATTGCTAAGTATAAAGATTTTAAATACGCTACATTTAAAAACCCCATTTTACCATTTTTAAATGGTTATGAGCCATAATCTTTATGGGTTTATTAATAGGGCTTTAATTTGAATATGTGCCAAGTAACTATTCTTTGTTCTAGGTGTACAATTTGTTCCATTTGGTACAAAATAGATCTAGAAAGAATTAAACTTAGTAAATGCTAATCAGTATTTGACCTTTTTGTGATGAGTCAAAATACTGTCATATTAATTATCTATGTAGTCTGTCACATAAAAGTAGAATATACCCAATTCCAAAGGCCTTGGGAATCTATGGAAGTAAATGAACATATCTTACGGGTTTTCAGCATTCAAATACTAACATCTGACAAAACACTTAAAATGTTTAAGTGGTATTGTGCATGCTTGTTAGGACTTCTGGTTTCTTTTTTCCATGCTTTTCTAAGCATATCATAATTTACAAGACACTGCACTCTTTTTTATATCTCTTTTTTTTATTTTTTAATGTTTATTTATTTTTGAGAGAGAGACAGAGACAGAACATGACTGGGGGAGGGACAGAGAGAGAGGGAGACACAGAATCCGAATAAGACTCCAGGCTCTGAGCTGTCAGCACAGAGCCGTACGCAGGATTCAAACCCATGAACCATGAGGTCATGACCTGATCCAAAGTCCGGAGGCTTAACCGATTGACCCATCCAGGTGCTCCCCTTTGTTTATATCTCTTATATCTCTTTGTTTATATCTCTTAAGCCCACTGCAGAGTTTAAATTTTTTTAAACAACATTTCTTATTCCAGCACATTTTTCTTTGTCTTTAATGACAGCTCTATCTCCTTACTCTCCTTATTTCACTTAGACTACTTTTTCTTTACTACTGTCTTCTTTTGCCTGTTTCCCTCCATTCCCCCAGATGCATTCCAAATTTCTGTTTTTGGCCTTGTTCCTTCTATCTTTTCCACACATTAATTACAATGGCCCTCCAGCTGACCCTTCTATAAAAATCCTTCATTCACTACAAGGCCCTAAATGATCTGGCACCCACCTTTGCCTCTGCCTCATTCCTACTTTTATACTCACCTTCACTCATTATGAATGCTCCAGCTGCCATGGCTCCATTCTCTTCCTTGAACTTGCTAAGATTATTCCTATTTTAAAATCTTGGAATTAGTTTCCTCTGCCTGGATTTCTCTGCCTTCAGAATTTGCTAGCATGACAGTGTTTTAATTATCAAAGCTTCTTAATATAATAGTTAAATATGTGATAGGAAAAGTCCCTTATGATTACTCTTATTTTCTGCAGATTCTGGGCTAATGCCATTGTTCATTTACCACATGGGTGATCGAATCAGTTTATCTAGTCACAAGAAATAACACTAAGGACAAATGTTATCAATTTTTATTAGGTCACATAAACTTTATGGGTTAATAGATTAATCCAGAAAGAAGTGACATATTTACAATGTTCAGATATCTTTCCATTGGTTCAGGTTATCTGCCGTGTGTGTGTGTGTGTGTGTGTGTGTGTGTGTGTATGTATCTTCCTCAATGGTATTTTAATATTTTCTCTATATATATCTCATATATTTCTAAAGCAATTTCTAGGTTATTTATCTTTTCTTGCTGTGGTGGTTGCTGCTGTTGTAATTTTTTTTTTTTGTTATGCAATTTGACTGACTACATGAAGACTTTTAGTTCTTATTTGCATGGACATTTTTTAAAGGTATTCTCTGAAAATAGGACTCTTACCAATAGACTGAGTTGGTCTAACTTATTGGTCTAACATCTTCCGTAATGTTGTTTTGCTAGCTCTGGTACTCACTTTGCTTTCTCTCAATTTTTTTCAGCTCTCCGGTTTGTATTTAGCCCTAACACATAACGTATGATAGCAAACTAAATGAAAAGGTTTAGCATATATACATAAGCAAAGTTAAGTTTCCTAATATATGTCTTCTTTCAGTAGGTTGCAGTGCCCTCAACCACAGCAAACACTTACTGAATTCCAGGCCTTATCCACAAATGTGCCTCTCCTTTTTTATTCACTGTCTCTGTTAAATATGCACAGTACACCTGCTTAGCCCAGTGTGATAACTCTGATCTCCATGCTACTATCCTTGTAGGTTGACCACAGATTCCATTGAGTCTGTCTAAAATATTTCTAAATTCTATCCTTTCTTCCATAAAACACTGCCACTCAGAATAAAGACTTCATTTTTTTAAAATTCCTTAGCTATTTATTAGTTCCTTAGCTGATATTCCCAATCATGTCCCCAGAGTTTTCTTCCTCAAATATTTCTCCCAACTACCAGTAGAAGCTCCTTCTAACATACAAGTTAATTATATAAATCCCTCTCTGAATTTCTTAAATTATTCTCTGTAAGTTCCAGAAAGAAAAAAATCCAGTCCTAGTAGAATGGTATAGATGTTCTTCATGCCCAAATGTGCATGTACTTAGATTTACAGGTGCCATCCCTTGCAAGGCTTCTGACTGCAACATGCATTTGCTCCTTCATTCCCTTTCAATAAAGCCATTCCACACTTTTATGCCTTTGTATACACTCTCTTGCCTAGGACAGTGGAATATGAATTCCCCTCGAGACTGAGGACCCTGGATTTAATTCCTAATCCTTGTATAAAATGTATATACATTTTAGTTTCTCTTAAATATTTTAGTAACATAAAGAAAGTAACACCTTTCTTTCAGTCTTATCATATATGGCATCACAGTTAAATAAATAAAGTGTATTTACTAACTCATAAGAAAATTAAGTTTATTTATTTATTTATTTTGAGAGAGAGAAAACATGCGAGATGAGGAGGGCCAGAGAGAGAAGGAGAGAGAGAAAATCCCAAGCATGCTTCATGCTGTCAGAGCAGAGCCCGATGCTGGGCTTGAACTCATGAACTATGAGATCATGACCTGAGCCAAAATCAAAAATGGGACGCTTACCTGACCGAGACACCCAGGTGCCCCTACTTACCAACTCATGGTAGTAGTTTTTGATCTGTATTCTTCCCTGTTTTCTATATAATAAACTCTAGTTTTCTTAGTAGAGTGAAGTAAGCCTTGCCTATTAGGTGAAGAAGAAACTTTCTGTTCTCCCACCCCCACCACACTCCTTTCTCACAGTCATTCCATACCAAGTGCTTCTCTACCATTTGGTCACACCATACAGTATTTATTTCTCAGAATTATAATTATTTTATTATCTATTTGTCTCTCACACTAGGTCGTGACTTCTCCAAAGAACATGATATTTTTTCACTTGTTTTTTTTTTTTTTATCATATAGTATAATGTCTGACAATTTAAAAAGGCACTCGACAATTGGGTGATTTCTTCCTGAAGAAAATCACATATTAAGAAAATTAGGTATATATTTTTGTTTGTTGAATAATTTTCAAATTATTGGCAAATGGGGATTATTGTTAGTAATGTTTACTTATGTTTAAATGGCTTTTGCTTGCTGACATTTGATAAATCATTTATTAACAATTATTCAGAAATAAAGAAACTGTTGAATAATTCATTTCACCCTATTCACCTCTCAAAAGCTAATTACCTGGTTTCCATGACCTTTGTGCATTTTTCTATTTGATTTCATAGTCACTTCAACAAATGCTTAGTGAGAGGCTACTATGTGTAAGGTAGTGAGGTTATTTAATTAAAAATAATATTTTAGCCTACTTTAATTATATCTTCAACCTTCACTATGATGGCCTTGAAAAAGGAAGTCCTTGTGCCATGTTTTTATGCCAGGTTCAATCCAACAAATATTTAGTAAGCACCTACGGTCTGGCAGCAAATATGCTAAAAGATGGAAATAAAATAGTGAAATGTAACTTTATCATTGCCCTTGCAAAAATTATAGTGCCTTATGGACCCTGCTTTTTAAAATTTATTTATGTATTTTTAATGTTTATTTATTTATTTTTGAGAGAGAGAGAGAGAGAGAGAGAGAGAGAGAGAGAGAGAGAGAGAGAGATGGCACACAAGTGGGGATGGGGCACAGGGAGAGGGAAAGAGAATCTCAAGCAGGCTCCACACTCAGCATGGAGCCCGATATGGGGCTCAATCCCAACCTGGGATAATGACTTGAGCTGAAATCAAGAACAGGACACTTATCTAACTGAGTCATCCAAATACTATTTACTTAAGTATTTTAAAAAATATTCAATGCTAAGTCATGCCTTGTTATGTCACATAATTTTTAAGGCTAAGCTTTAATTCAGTTTAAAATTATTTTATAATTATAATAGTTTATGCATTATTTCAAAAGAACATAAAAGAATGACTAGAATTTACTTTGCACTTACCACATGCTTTTCAATATATGCATTTTGATATATTATCATATTTAAGCCTCAAAACAACTCTTATTACATGATATTGCTGTTAGCTACTCTCATTTTCATCGACCTAAGAAATTTCAAACTTGCCCAGCATTTTAAAGAAGTATTTGGAAGAATAAGGATTCAAACAAGTTCTGTGTGACCACAGAGCCTGGGTATCACCACACTGAACAGCTTCAATAGAAATACCTTGTGCTAATGATTTGTTACATAATAATGCTTGGTAACAACCACAAAGCTTCAGTGGCAAAAAACAATCAACACTTACTTTTGTGCCCCAGTCTGTGGATCAGCTGACTGGCTCTCGCTGATCTGAGTTGACCTCCACAGGGCGTCCTAATGCATGTGCGGTTAGCTTGCTAGTTGGCCACCAGTGTGCTTATTCACATGTTGAGGGCCTCAGTTGGGACAACTGCCCTGGATCAGCTCTCATCTACATGCGTCACCTGCCAAGGAAAGAGGGCCAGCACGCCAACATGGGGAAAGCAGAAGACGACAAAAGAGAGTGGACACATGCAATGTTTCTTGTGACCTATGCTTGGAACTGGCACTTCCTCTCTTCTACCACATTGTTTTGGCAAAAACAAGTGTTAAGTCAGCTGAGACTCAAAAGGTAGGAAAGTAAACTTTCCCACATTATAGGAAGGGCTGCAAAGTTACATTGCAAAGGGCATGAGCATATAGAAGGATCCACATTGGAGTTATGTTGTAATCAGTTACCACAATCCACCTCCTGACAGATTATTCACATCCCTTCCATCTGTGAAATATATTGAATCCTTCAAACTCACCACTCAAAATTCATAAATATCTTATGATGATTAGGTCTGGAAGTTGGTGTTTGGAAGTAGTTCCTCTTAATTTCAAGAGCTGTGAGCTAATGAAACAAGTGTTCTTCCCCCTTGCCCCCCCCAACCCCTGCATATAGTAATGACACACAGACAGATAACTGTTAGAGAGAAAACACGCAGATAGATTCTCCCATTTGAAAAGAAGAACAAGAGGCACATAGCAACTTTTGGCAATTGCAAAATCTAGATTTTGCTTGAATCACTAATCTGAGGCTAGTATTTCTTGGCTGGGCCCTGAGATTAATATTCCTTGACAAGGCTCTTGTTCTACAACTGGGGACTATCTCCCCAGGCGTTGTTTACCTGACTTTGCTCTATGAGGAGTTCTTCCATTGTTCTATTTGGTCACTTCTAAAAAGAGTATAGAATATGTCATTTGAGCTACTTCCACTTTCCTAGTCTGATGCTTGTTGTTTAAAGACGAGATCATAGTGACTTTTTTTTGTTTGTTTGTTTTTCATTTTGAACAATCTCAGTCCTTTTTAGACCAGAATGCTGGACCTTTTACCAAATACAATACTTTGTTTAACAGAATTCACCAAAAATAAAAGACAACATTCTTATCAAACAGGTCTTGCTATTCAATACGATACATGAGTAGAAATGCAATGTCAACCTGTCAGCATGTCAGCCTGCTATGAGGGAAATGGTCCTGAGAATCCTTTATCCATTTGAAAATGTCCACTTTATGGTGGCTCTCGGTGCCTCAGTTGGTTGAGCACCCCAGTTCAGCTCAGGTCGTGATCTCATGGTTTGTGAGTTCAAACCCTGCATCAGACTCTCATCTGTCTGCACAGTGCCAGCTTCAGATCCTCTCTCTCCTTCTTTCTGTCCCTCCCCAGCTTATGCACACTCTCTCTCTTTCTCAGAAAGAAATAAACATTAAAAAAAAATCCTGTAGGCAATATGTTAATTATCTCAAAGGCCTTTCAAAGGGAATCATAGGTAAGCATTTGAATCGATCTTTACCCTTACGCCACTATTTATTTTGACAATTTTTTCATGGTTTAAGACACTGGGTCTGCTAACTGGTTTTCTTTTCTAAACTAGCACCTTCTGGCCCCCGGTTAATTTTCTCTAAATTCTGCTTATCCACAGTAGGTCAGGTGTTTTTTCAGCTCAGCTCTTTCTTGGGGTTAATTCTTGCACAAGTACCATTGACAGTTTCATCATTTTGACTGGAAATCTGATGACTCAAAGAGTGGGTTTGACATAGTTTAATACAACAATTTCTTTCTTTCTTTCTTTCTTTCTTTCTTTCTTTCTTTCTTTCTTTCTTTTTTTCTTTCTTCTTTCTTTGTTACATTTTATTTTTTAATTTTATTTAAGTCAATTTAAATTCCAGTTAGGTGTTATACAGTGTAATATTAGTTTCAGCCATACAATATAGTGACTCAAAGCTTCCATAAAACACCCAGTGTTCATCACAATAAGTGCACTCCTAATCCCCACCAACTATATTACAATTATTTATTTTGTTGTCTCTGAATTATTAATCATGTTAATATATGTCTTTCTCACTCTCATTAGGAAATGTCCCTATGACTTCTCTTAGTATTGGTCTTATTTTTGGCACTAAAATGTTTGACCAATTTGGTAAATTTTTTTTTTGTATGACATGGTATTGGAGCCATCTTTTTATTTTATTTTATTTTATTTTATTTTATTTTATTTTATTTTATTTTATTATTTTATTTTATTTTATTTATTTTTTCAGGGGTACAGTTGTCAGAACACTATTTTGTGAATAGTCCCATTATTATTATTTTTTTTCCTTTTTTGAGATGGCTCCATCACAGCAACTAACAGCTCATGTCTATTCAGCTTATTTCTGGACTTTCTATCGAAAGTCTTTTCATCTGTCCTTCTGGGAATGCTCTGTAGTTTACTGCTTTATGCTGGCATTTTATCATGTGCTTACTATCTGCCAGAGCTAGTATCTGTTCTTTGCACTTCTTCGTTAGGACTTTCTCCTTTATACTTGTTTGCTCATTTTCCATGTGATTTTTGTAAAAAACTTTCCTAATAAAAAAATGTTATTTCATTAATTAATTCACTTGGACAGAATGGAAATCAACATAATATTAAAGAATGTGATGTAATTTTGTATCGTGAGAACATCATCTGTTTGCTTCAATAGTTTCTTAAGTTTTTTTTTAGGTTTTAGTTATATCCTACTTAACAGAACTTACAGGTATATTTAATTATAATTGTACTTATAGGTATAATTAATTTTCATTGCTATTTCAAATAGGTTCTTTTATATAGTTAGAATTCTTAATTGTAATCGACTGAATAAGGCACACTGGCTCTTTCTGTTTTTTTATAAATTTGCTTGGAATATTATTGATTTGTCTTATTTGGGATTGATTTCAGTTGATTCTCTTCCATCTTATAGATATACTGTCATTAAATCTGCAGATAAATAATTTATTTTCCCTGTTTCTTATGCTTTTAGTACTTCATGAAATTTTATTTACATTTTCTAATTGTTTTGATAGACTGAAGTATAAGACTTGACCACTTAGAGGAAAATTGAGGTTGGGATAACTCTGTTTTACCACCTTAAAATATTCTTATTTTCTCTTTTCTTGAATTTTTATTTTCAAAAAAAATGTTCAGTTTAGTCAAATAGTTTTTATCATCTATGAAAAAATTCTATGATGTTT
Organism: Prionailurus bengalensis; assembly: GCF_016509475.1. Taxonomy (NCBI): domain Eukaryota; kingdom Metazoa; phylum Chordata; class Mammalia; order Carnivora; family Felidae; genus Prionailurus; species Prionailurus bengalensis. Next base: position 89,622,790 of record NC_057344.1, read on the forward strand.
TTCTAGGAGTACTGATTTGATAAATTATATCAACCAGTTTAACAATATTGAAATATCCTTCAATTCCTAGAGTAAACCCCACTAAATTATGTTGCATATATTTTTTAGATATGTGTTGAATCTATTTATGGTTTTAGATCAATATTGGTAACTGCTATTTTTATTTTATATTCTGTAAAATTACTGTTACATATTGGTATTAACATGTGTTCAATTCATAATTGAACATGGAAGATCTTTTCTTTTTAAGTAGCTGGAAATTTGTTCGTAGCATTTTAGTTATCTGTGTTTTGGAGATTTACTAAAATTACCGCAAAACAGTCTCTGATTCCCTAATGCTTTGGTTCAGTTTGTTTCTTTCAGTTTTTGTTATTATTACATTGTTTGGCACAACATTCTCCATGGAAATCATTTTATAGACTTTATTTTCTTTGCAAGTTTTTGAAAATTTAATTTGAAAATTATATTTCCCTGCAAATTATCTATTTTAAACAGGTTTTCAAATTTATTTGTATATTTTAAAACAAATCTATTTCATTTGATTCTTATAATTTCATATTTCTATGACCATTTCCTGTTCTTTCTTTCTTTTTATTAAGACTTATCATTTATTTATTCTCCATTGCTACATTATTAACTTATCCATTAATTCTTTTTTCTTAACAATATTCTTACAAGCACTAAATGAAATGATAATGCTCAAAAAATGTCCTTAGTTGGTATAACACTATAGTTGGTATAATACTATAGTATGTGTAGAAGTATTATAATATTAGAGTATATATAAATCATTCTTTGGATACTTAATTCAATTGGCCTTAATTGCTTATAAAGTGTGCAATACAATTAGAGAGAAGATATCTAGAGATTCACATTTTCAGCTGTTTCCATAATTTGGTTATTTCTTGTTTTATATGTTCCCACGTTTTCCTTTTTTCCTTTATTAAAGGAGTTAAGACTTTTTCTGGTTGGTTGGTACTTGTAAAAGAACAATCTTTGGCATTTATACATTAGTTAAAATATTCTGTGTTCCAACTCATTGATTTATATTTAATATGTTTCTATATATGTCTAGAATTCTTATTTCTATGTTACTGTATAAAGATATGTATAACTATTTTCATTGAAATGGTAGACATTAGCATCATGAAGCACTCTTTTCTTATGTAGTGGACATTAACCTGAATTCCAGCTTACTTGGTTTTAAGATCACAATCCTGCGTGGTGCACTTTTGCTCAATATATTATTTTTCAGCCTTGTGAATCAATTTTTAAATGTGTCTCTTCATGAGGCACAGATTTATATTTGTTTATATCCAAAGAATAGCTACTTTTTAAAAGATGAATTCACTCTATTAACCTTATTGATATTGCATTATTATTATGGAGTTTTGCCACTATTTGGTTGTATTTTCTGTTAGCATGTTTTTAAAATTTTTTTATTAATATTTGTTTAGTTTTGAAAGAGAAAGAGACAGAGTGTGAGCAGGAAAGGGGCAGAGAGAGAGAAAGAGGCACAGAATCTGAAGCAGGCTCCATGCTCCCGGCTATCAGCATAGAGTACGATGTAAGGGCTCAAACTCACGAACTGTGAGATCATGACCTGAGCCAAAGTTGGACACTTAACCAACTAAGCCAGATGCTTAACCCACTAAGCCACCCAGCCGCCCCTCTGTTAACATGCTTTATTTATTATTTAAAAAAAAATAATGTTTTTATTTAATTTTGAGACAGAGCACGAGCAGGGGAGGGGCAGAGAGAGAGGGAGACACAGAATCTGAAGCAGGCTCCAGGCTCTGAGCTGTCAGCACAGAGCCGGACAGGGGGCTTGAACTCACTGAGTGTGAGATCATGACCTGAGCTGAAGTCGGACACTTAACCGACTGAGCCACCCAGGTACCCCTGTTAACATGTTTTAAATCTTTCACTATACAATCTGTTTTCTTTTTTTTTCTTTTTTTTTAATGGTTTATTTAGAGAGAGAGAGAGAGAGAGAGAGAGAGAGAGAGAGAATGATCAGGGAAGGGGCAGAGAAGGAATCCCAAGCACAGAGAGAATCCCTGTGAGATTCACAGAGAATCTACACTGTCAGTGTAGAGCCAGTCACAGGACTCGATCTCAGACCCCTGAGATCATGACGTAAGACAAAATCAAAAGCCGGTCAATCAGTTGAGCCACTCAGGCTCCCCTGTTTTCTTTGTTCCTGTGTTTAGTTCTGATATTTGAGTATTTGCATTTTTTATTCAACTAACACCTGTTATTATTGAAACTATATATATATATATATATATATATATATATATATACACACACACACATATATATATATTATTGTAGACATTTTCTATCCGTTTCTTAAATTTTTTTCAAAATTTTTTTTTTTTTTTTGAGAGAGACAGACACAGAGTCAGTAGGGGAGGGGTAGAGTGAGAGGGAGAGAGAGAGAGACAGAAACACAAACAGGCTCCGCACCATCAGTGCACAGCCTGCTGTGGGGCTTGAACTCTCAAAACCGCTAGATCATGACCTGAGCTGAAACCGAGAGTTGGACACTTAACTGACTGAGCCACCTAGGAGCCCCTAGTTTCTTATTAATAAATGAAAAATTAGCAAGTCTTCATATTTCTTCACTACTTTCTCCATTTTCACTTGATAATATTATTTTTCTTACCCTACCTTTGAATAGCTTCTCATAAAAATGGGTATTCTGCATGTGTGTTTGGCCTTGCCTTCCATACCTCTCCAAACCAAAATATTTAACACAAACTTCTGCTCCCACTCTTACTCACTGAAGTGACTTAATTTTCCATTATGATATGTAGCACAATTACTAAAAACAAGAAGTATAACTTTTTTTTTCTAGGGACAGCCCTTTTCCTTCATGAAGGATACCTTTGCTGGTCCTCTGGTATCTCAGGATCTGTCCTGCCTACCTCTCTGCATTTAGTGAATTAAACCTGTTTTCTTCTCTCATCGAATATGGAGTATGCCTGTATGATTTCAGCATGAGGAATGAAAAAATGATTCTTTCCAGAGGTCTCCAATAATTCTGGAAAGTGGGCAAGGTGAATTCTTTCATCTTATTTTTTACAATGAAAGATTAGAAAACAATATATGGCTGGTCTGGATTTACAGCCATCATACCAAAGAGCTAAGACTAGAAATGCTTTCTCTCTATATCCAAAGAGGTTGTATTGAAAAGTATTGCAAAATGTTTTCACTCTTATGTGGATCCTGAGAAACTTAATAGAAGACCATGGGGGAGGGGAAGGAAAAAAAAAAGAGAGGGAGGGAGCCAAAACATAAGAGACTCTTAAAAACTGAGAACAAACTGAGGGTTGATGGGGGGTGGGAGGGATGGGGTGGTGGATGATGAGTATTGAGGAGGGGACCTGTTGGGATGAGTACTGGGTGTTGTATGGAAACAAATTTGACAATAAATTTCATATTTAAAAAAAAGAAAAGTATTTCAGTTAAGTAAGATTATCTGTCAGCTATGTCTGTATAAGCTCATGTTCTTTTATTATTAATAACAAAATATGTATTTGTAATAGCAAATAATTCTCAATAATGTGATGTCTAGCCATGTCATGATGTAACTCACCAACACTGACTGGTTCTCTTGATTGTTGTCTCAAACTTGTGTACATCTCTAGTTTTTCCCTTCTCTCCATAATTCAAGGAAAGCCAAAGGCTCTTGTTAGTTACATTGCACATGTATTCAATTGATGACATCTTGCACACGTTTGTAATAATGTATTAATATTACACCACGGAGTACATGGAATGTGAAGCCTTCCCCATTTTGAGCAACTATGATTATCTTCCAGACGTTTGCTGAAAAGGATGTGAAAAAAAAAGAAGGGGTGTGTTAAAAACGTGGTGTAGTTTTGTTCTTTTGTATAGTGATGCTCTAAATAGCTCTGGGTATAATGAAAACCTTCTGATGGGGTTAGCAAAATAAATCTCAAATGTAAGACATAGGGAATTCAGAACTCAAGCAGGCAGGACACCTAAAAAGAAACACGTTTCTGTGCTTTGGGAAGCTCATATTTCAACTTCATAGTTGATAAGTGATAGTCTGCTCAGAGGAACGACTCCAAAGCCAAACAGGCCAGGGATGGGCACATTCTATGCTTATGTGCCATATGTCTTCTCTGTGTGTTTCTATGTTTTGACATAACAGAAAAAAAATAAAAATGTGAACACTTAACTTTTTCAAAATTTTGTCTCTTGGAATGAAATCAGATATATGATAGATTTTTTAAGACTTTGGAATAGAGCCATTGACATTTGACTTTGACTTACTGAACAGACTTCTCTAAGGCACCTGAGAATGTATACAATGCATTCCTGGAATGAAATTAACGAGGGACTGAATTTGAGTAGCATTATGTATTTTTAAAAAATCAAAGAAATGGTGCTCTTTTGTACACAGGCTGATTAATAACATCGTGGGTTCATATTTTCACATAAATTATTTAATTTGTGTCAAAAATTCATATATTGTCCATTATCCTAAGTTGCAGATCACTGACTTAAAATTAGAATGTGACATTTTAAATAACGTCCCCAAAATGTTAGAGTAAGTAAACTAATATGTCTTTATTAGTCCTTGAGAATCAATTTCAAAAGCCTTTAGATTCTGATGAAAATTATGCAAATTCCAGCATACTATCATCCTTATAGTTTATGTTAATTTGACATTAATGTTAGCTGCCTATCTCACTAACAATAATCCATCTGAACTAGCAGGCTGGAATACCAATTACTGAAATGAGTGGAGCTCATCCTTGAAGTTTCTTTTCTCTGTTGCAAGTAGACATATGTCAGCACACAGGGAATAGCACAGATGTATCAAAGTCTTTCAAGTAACCAGGCATCTTTGTGTAATGGAGCAGGCTGTGGTTGACATACTAAATCTTAAAAAGAAAAAGAAGTCACTTTGTATTGAGAACAAAAAGAGCTGAAAAAGAGAAAAATTGATGTGAAGATATTCTTGTATATTTAGAGTCATTATTAGAGAATGTTGACCAAGTAGATTCTCTACTGCACAGTGGACTAGTATGCACTTTATTGAATTTTTTTTGTGAGGAATTCAATATGCTAATTGATTTTTTTAAATAGTTTATTTATTTATTTATTTATTTATTTATTTATTTATTTATTTTCATTTTCTTCCCTCTTGGCTCTGGCTGCTGTGGATGAATTACTTCAATTTCACTTTGAATGAAAGTAAAAGTTTTAAGAAAAGGAAAATGGCTTTGCCATTCAAAACACATTGTTATTTGCCTTCAAAGGAAGAGTTAGCTGGAATCTATGAATTTTTGTGCATCTCTTTCTTATAGTAATGGCATTTTTTTTACATTAGACTTAAGTTGAATAACTGGGAACTCCTTGAAGAAATCCTCCAACTTATCTTCCTTGATGTTTTGTGGGAAATACAAATACAAATGATTCAAAGAGTATATGCCAATCCTCAAGTGCCTCAGTAATTATTGTGCCACCTGTTTAATGATAGTATGATAGGTAAAAGGTTACTTAAACATATTATCCCTTTATATACTTACACATTGCATTGAAGCTTTAGCTAAGATCTTATCTCTGTGTATATATGCATTTTCCTTGTTTTTCCCAATAGATTATAAGGTTGTTAAGGTTTAAAACAAGGCTTAATTAATTTTATACTTTTCAAAGTGCTTGAAGCAATGGAAATTCAATTTTTTTCTAATTGTATTACAAATATATAAATGGGTGGAGAATAGTTAAATACACCCCCCAAAGTGCTGTAACATGTCCATGACAGTTATCACAAACGTATATGGGGAGTAGATGATTATGAAAGACATAGAGAAGACAGCATAAACTGATAACTTAGAGGAGATAGCTCAAGTGTCTGGACAAGAAAATTGATCCTGATATAATACAAGGTTAAAGATAAGCTACCAGTTGAAATAGAGCTACCCAAATGGTAAAAAGGCTCCTAAGATAAGGAATATTCTTGCCCCCTCAGATATTATATTCTTCACTGATTGAGTTTCATGAAGATGCAGTGATTACACAAGAATGGGGATAATTTAGAATGTATATTGTGAAATGTTTTGAATAGAGAGAATCATAGTGAACATGCATATACCTTTCACCTATGTAAACAACTATTTACATTTGCCAAATTCATTAAAATAATTTTTTGCTGAAATATTTTAACATAATTACAGAAAACATCATAACTTATCTCTAAATATTTCAGTATGCATTACTAAAATTAAGAATATTTTCCTCCATAACAATGCTATTTGCACAGTAACAAAATTAATAATAATTCTCTATATTGTCCACTTATACTGAAATTCCAGAATAGAGATTTTAGTGCCATTGAATTTTGACATGTATTGTGCAAATGCCTGTCCAATCATTTTATTTTCCATTTTTGAGGAGAATAAACTTGTGTTTCTGATGGATGGGCCTGATAATGCTTTCTTTTTTAATATATAAAGTTGATTATTTATTTATTTTGAGAGAGAAAGAACAAGCATGAGCAGGAGGGGCAGAGAGAGAGGAAGAGAGAGAATTCCAACCGACTCTGCACTGTCAGCACAGAGTCCGACGCGGGGCTCAAACTCTTGAACAATGAGATCATAGCCTAAACCCAAATCAAGAGTTGGACACTCAACGTACTGAGCCACCCAGGAACCCTGATAGTGCTTTCTTAAAGAGCTTAATTTTGGTATCATAACCTGAAAGTTGCTAAGAGAGTAAATCTTAAATTTTTCACCACAAAAAAGAACTGGTAATTATGTGGCATAATGAAGTTGTAAGTGTTAGCTAATGCTATGGTGGTATATCTATATATATCTATATATCTATATCTATATCTTTATCTATATCTATATCTATATCTATATCTATATCTATATCTATATGAATGTATAAAATCAACAGGTTATACACCTTAAACTTATACAACGTTATATGTCAATTATATTTCCATAAAGTTTGGGGGAAAAAAAAGAGCTGACTTGTAGGGATTGTTGAAAGGCCTTAGGATGAAGCCAGTGATGAGTGCATCTGTTCAATTAGAAACTGATATCAAAAAACAAGCTGTAGCCTCTGCTGCCCAGTTCTGGGGCTTTCAACACGGTCAGGTGCTGACATTCATTTCCTGTATATATTTGCAGAGTGGCCAAAAATTGAGTTTCTTTTCCAGAGGGTAAGTCCAAGCTACCTCCCCATAAGATAATGAGAGATGTGAGACTCGGTATAATTTGTCCTTATCAGGCTTCTGCCAGTAGGTTTCTCTCATGTATCTGCTTTGAACTTACATCTTGTCTTTTAATATTTACACATGACTCTTGATCAAACATGTAATACCGAAAAGAGTAGAAATGGAGAGGGGGCGTGTAGAGACTCACATACCCGCTGCTAATAAAGGTACTTCCAGGGGTATGTGCCAGTAATTGTAGGAGTGGGAAAGGTATTGCTATTCCTACAGTAGTCTTAAGCATAAAACAGATTTGTGTATTTTCCAATTTCAAAATTTCTTTCAAATGACAAGTACAAGAAAAATAGACAAGTACTGAGATCATTTCCAGATATACTAGAGATGAGATGATCAAAGTGATACTGAAGTATTATATAACATTAAAAAATTACAAAAGGAATATGTAGGAGTTAATGGATAATTGCTCTTCATGGTTCCCTTGGAAAACAAAGGTTAAAAGGAAACTATTTGCCTTTGTTCTCCTTGAGTAAATGTAAATACCTTAAAGAGATGCACAGATACAAACCTACTGAACACATCCTTTGCTCTTTGTAGAAGCAAATGAGGTACTCCAATTATCTGAAAGGGATGCATGGGAAAGGGAAAGTGTATGAACTTCCATCTTCTACATAGCAGTATTTATATGGCATCCTTTCTAGAAGAGCAAGAAGAAAAAGTGCAAACTGCCCCAAGATATTTTGGTTGTCCCATCTGAGTAATTCTAAGACCACATTTGCTCTTTCCTGACACATACTTTAGGGGAGCATGGCAGTAAAAACAAATCATCCATATAAAATCAGTTCCAGGATCACAATGGAACCTTTTTCTATATTGTTCCAATTCTTTCCATCTGATTATTTAGTACTTGCCACCTTACCTCACATATACTGTTCCTTCTCTACTGTGCATCATGCAGCATGAATTATCACAAAACAGATCCCAACACTGTTAAGATCTTCTTGAATAATTCTCGCATCCATCCAGCCCATCAACCTAAGGTTTAAGGTTGCACACTGCTCTCCTGTACCCATGAGCTACAACACCTAGATGTGTATACCATTTTTCTCCCCCATACTCTTGTCATTTCCTCTATCTGTGAGTTTTATAAAGATGCGTGCAATCTGATAAATATGTAGATGTTTAAACCCTTCAGTCCTGACATGAAATTTTATTATTAATATGTATAAAATATATTTTATCATGAAATATATTTTTGATACATATTTAAACCTGATTTAGTTCCAGGAATAAATGAAAATAATTTTCAAAGAATCAGAAGAAAAAACAAGGTAAAACAAATTAAAAATAAAAAGAACAGTTCAATGAACTTTATACTTGTTATTAGGTACTTTTATATATGTTATATGTGTTATATGTGTTTATATGTGTTATAATTTAATAATTTATATACACACATACACATACATACATAAGGAAGAAAAGTAAGCTAATTAAATTTAACAAAAACTAGAAGTACATGTGATTTGAGGAGGAGAAATAGCACATGACAGTATATGTAATAAGTCTCCCTAGGTTGCAGATGACATATTCCAGTAAGGTGAATGTTTATAAATGTTTATTGCCTTGATATGGTGGGTGTTGTCATGTCACTTCCCAGATGATCTCTTCAGAACATTGGTAGGCAGAATTCTAAGATTGCCCCATGATCTCATCCCTTGGTATTATATCCATTAATATGGACATGAATATATTATATTAGATGGAAAAGGGATTTTGTAGATGTAATCAACATTACTAATCAGTTGACTTGTTATCTGGGTGGGCCTGACCGGCATGTATGAACCCTTTGAATGCAAATATTTTCCCCTGATTGGCTGGAGAAGCCAAAGTTAGATTCTGTGTGGGAAGGATTCGATGCAACATTGCTGGCTTGAAATGGAGAGAGCTACGTGACAAAGAATGTGAACAGGTTCTGGAATCAGACCAGGAGCCCTGGAAAACAAGGAGACAAGGATCTTAGTCCTATAACCACCAGGAACTGAATTCTTCTAACAACCTGTAAATGTTTGCAAGTGGATTCTTCTGCAGAACCTCTAAATAAAAACCCATTTGACTTTGATTTCAGCTGTGTGAGATTGTCAGCAGAGAATCTAGCTTAGCCTGCCTTCACTTTTTCTGATGTAGAGAACAGTGACATAATTAGTATTATTTTTTGTTTGTTTGTTTTAAGCCACTAAGTTTGAGCCATCATCAAGAGCTAATGGCTGATGGCTCAAAGCTGACGGACTGAATGGTTATGCTCCTCTAAAATTATGTTGAAAACCCAGCCCCCAATGTGATGGTATTAGGAAGTGAGGTCTTTGGGAAGTAATTAGTATTAGATGAAGTCATGAGGATAGAGACCTCATGAATGGGATTTATACCCTCATAAGAGTCATGCCAGAGCATACTTTTCCTTCCTGCTCTCTGTAAGAGCAGTCTGCAATCCAAAAGAAGGCCTTCACCTTGATATCAGACTTCCAGTCTCCAGAACTGTGAGCAATAAATTTCTGTGATTTATAAGTTACTCAGTCTATAATACTTTGTAATAGCAGCCCAAACAGACTAAGACATACTCTATAGAAGTTGCCTTTGTCCACAGAGAGCTGACTTGACCATGGCATGCCCCTCTTTGAAGGGTTACCCACATCCAGTGTTTGGTTGATATGGGGTATGAAGGTGTAGGCTTTGTCTCATGTAAGTCAACTCTGAAGGACCATCCTGGCTTCAAAGCTTCCTATGATATTGACTAAGATGTCTGTGGTACTGCATTGCAGATCAAATTCTATTTCTGCTAAATCCTTCCTCTCTTCCTCATTTACAGTTGTTTGTGAGGACACATCCCAATAACTTCTTCCACCTAGATACTCTTGTCATAACCTGTTCCCAGATACTCTTTTCAGAATCTGTCCCCTGGAGAGAACACAGTCTAACACATCTCATGTTAGGTAGAGAGATATATGCAGATTATATTTTTTTCAATTTATTTAATTTTATGTCAAGTATATGATAGAAATCATACACACACATATGCACAAACACATATATACTTTTTCTAAATTCTGAAGCAAGTCATGTTTCTAAGTATGGTGAGTGTTTCACAGAAAGCTAAATATTCTCTGTATCATTTCACACCTTCCTCCTTTTGGAAATAGAACCCCTATGTGTTAGCGTAGTACATGGCTATCCAGATATGGTATACATTTCTCTGACTCCAATGCCGCTGGATGCAGTCATATGGTTAATTTGTCAACAAAGGAATATGAGCAGAAGTGATGTATGTTATTAACATGCCACATGCTTGAAAGGAAATTGCTTATCCTCCATTTACCTTCTTTGCCCCTTCTATTACCTGGAAATGGTGACGGATCGAATAAACTCAGAAGTTATATATAAAGGAGAGTCATGCCACACTGCCAACTCATGTCAAGACTGATACTGGAAAAAATAATAAGTTTTCATTATATTAAAGCCAGTTTATTTTAGGGTCTCTTGATAGCAGTTTCCCTGAATTTTTTGCAATGCTATAGAATTATTTGGAGAAAATGTTTGTGTCCTTTCTGCTTTACTTTCATAGATTCTAATGAATAGAATTCTTCCAGGTATGTCACTTGAATACACATAATTCCTACTACACCATACAAGTGTTCTGAAAATAACACCCTGGAATTTACCAAGTCAATTTTTTCCTTATCTATAAAAAATTCAGTATTTCTATGTAAACTAAGCATGTGCGTGAAACAAGAGACTTATTAGCATAAATATATTGAAACACAATGAGGCATGTCTATAGGATGATGACACCTTCTTGTTATCCTAATGTGAGTGTATCTTAGACTTCTTTCCATGCCCATATGTTATATTAAGATGATTGGGTATTGATTATGGAGGCAAGGTCTGCCTTGAAATGTTTGTGGAGAGACAAGAGATTTCATTGGAAGATGGAGCCTGGTAATAATGGAGAAGAGATAAGAGATTGATAGGTTTGATCTAACCATCAGAAAGGATGTCAGTGCTTTAGGTGATAATTAGCAGTTTCCAATTCTGAAACATTTTTGTAAATGACTTAGTTACTATATGTTCACTCTTTTTTTTCTTGTAGTGGAATCCTTTGTGGTGTATTTGATGTTGTTCTTTCTGAATTCCATTTGTGTGTGTGTGTGTGTGTGTGTGTGTGTGCGTGTGTGTGTGCGCGCGTGTGTGTGTGAATGCGTTTAGAGTGAGGATCAGGAAAATTGTAATCCTGTTTTATTCCACTGCTGGGATTTATACTATAGGAGTTCCCCCAAAAGGAACAAAGTCAGCATAATTACACGGAAAGATAGTAAATCAATGGAGATGCTAAGCAAATAAAAACAGTTTGAAATAGCAGTTAATTTAAAACTTAATCATATAGTCAGCCTAGGAAGCATGATGATTCCGGGGGTATAGATGGTAGTTTATTTCCTTTATATCTACATAGTATTACATATGATTTTGCTGCAAAAATTTCTTGTTATTGCTTGTTCCAAGTTATCCTTCAGGAATTTGGTAGTGAATAAAAGATTGGGTTATAGTTCTTCCTAGTGTGACAATAGATAGTCTCACCTCTAGAAGATATTGCCTACTTATATTGTGAGAAAACCATCTTGGCTAGCCCAAGTGGGTAAATGGATAATGTGAGAAGGAAAGCAAAGATAACATTCATAACTGTACCAATGCTAAGTAACAAAACTGGGCCGGATCCTAATTGATTATCAAATTTACTTAATATATTACTATTAGGTATTAAAGATCTAATTTACTTAATGTTACACTTTTTTCTTTCTCTTCCTCTGGAAAAAAAGACCCCAAGTACAATATGATGGAAGAGCAACATTTTATTTCCTTCTTGCCTCTATTGCTGAGAAGAATTGCTCCCATTTATTGAGAGACTTCTACAGGCGTTGTTTCAGATGAAATTATTATTTTCAGACTCAAATCATTTGATGGCTGATTAAAATTTCAGCATAGAGAAACTGCTGAAGTTCACACAACTAAAATGTGCCAGAGCTGAGTTTTAAATCCAGATCTGCCAGACTCTTTCGTTTGTTACCAAAACATATTGCCTCATAAATATTTGCTGTTTGGATAATTGACTAATTATAGCTAATATTATATGACACACCAAAACTGGATTGTACAAAGTATTCTACCCAGCTTGCTGGGAAAATTCCCACTATGCTCTCTAAATAAGGGCTTTATGTTAAGTAGTGTTTCTTAGATGTTAAAATAGTGATTTTGGAGATAATCTATTACAATCAAAGTAAACTAATTAAAAATTTGCAATGTACATGATAGGACAAGAGTCTCTGTCACCACCGCCCCCCCCAACACACACATAAAGTCACTTAGTTATAAAAGAATTATGGAAGTTGCTCATGAAAAGTCAGTGTCATCCAAAATAAAATATGGGGAAATGATTGAAGCGGTTCTCTTGGTTATAAATATTCTCACTCAGTTCTAATCCATAATTATAAAAAAAGAAAACTCAAACGCTTTAATTTTTAAAAAGAAAGCTGAGCATTTGAGCTCTTCTGCTAACAGAGTGGTACCTGGCTGTTAAATAAGCTGAGATTTTCAGTATCTAAAATTTCACGTCTCACATTACACTCCTCCCTGCCTTTACATCAAGTTCAAACAACTTTTATTTTTAAAATATCCTCTACTTTTCCCCTCCTACAGCTATTCTCACATTTCAGCCCACTCCTTATCTCTCTGCTTTATGAAAGTGTATTTCTTTTCATTGTTTTTTCCACTGTTAAAAGTGAGCATTCTCACTTCATTAACTCATTTGCACTAAAACTTCATTTACATGTTTGCCCTTGATAGCTACTTTTTTTCCATAAGCCTTCTCTCAAACATCTGAATTATTGTGACATTTTGGACTAATCCCAAGCATTAGGAAAATGTCTGTTTCAGAGACACCCTAAATTGCACTTAATATTCAACTTCATTTGTAAAGTGGGTATGATAATATGATCTTAATAACAATGTTTAGTGAGTCAGTAATTATAAACTGTGTGATCAGTGTTTATTAGACTCATTGTAATTTGCTTATGTAAAATGGAGGTTAAGTCATTAACCTTGGTGCTTACCTCAAGATTGTAAATGGACTTGCATAGGTTGTGAAGAGAATCAAATGAGATAATGTAGATGGAAGTTACTTTTAAAATGTTTATTTCTGTGTTTATGGAATTTATTATAATCTAAAATATTTAATCAAGTTTTCTAAATGATAAATAGCCCTCTAAATAACAAAGAATGCAAAGGAGAAAGCTAATGACAGTCCCAGGCTAGCTGTAAATTTTCTTCTTTGTTCTGAGTACTCTGCCCTTTTTTCTTTTTTCTTTTTCATTTTCTTCTTTCACTTTTCTTTCTTTTTCTTTCTTTCTTCCTTCCTTTCTCCCTTCCTTCCTTCCTTCCATCCTTCCTTCCCTCCCTCCCTCCCTCCCTCTTCTCTTTTCTTTCTTTTTTTCCTTTCCCTTCCTTCCTTCCTTCCTTCCTTCCTTCCTTCCTTCCTTCCTTCCTTCCTTTCTTCCTTCCTTCCTTCCTTCCTTTCTTTTTCTTTCACGTCCAAACCATTCCTTTTCCACATAGAACCTCATGGAACTCTCTTACTCAGTTTCCCAGTATGGTCTTACTACTTTGTAACTGTTCAAAAGATTCCTGCCTTAGTGATCTAGTTTAATCTTCTTTCCTGCAGTTTACTTGGACTTAAATATATATAAATAAGTGTATTCATACCTAACTGTAAGGTTGTAAGTGTTCATCATTTATGTTCTAGTCATTTTTTATGTTTATTTATTTTTGAGAGAGAGAGAGAGAGAGAGACAGAGCATGAGTGGGGAGTGGGAGAGGGCAGAGAGAGAGGGAGACACAGAGTCTGAAGCAGGCTCCAGGCTCCAAGCTATCAGCACAGAGTCTGAGTTGGGGCTCAGAGTCATGAACTGTGAGATCATGATCTGAGTCAAAGTTGGACACTTAACTGACTGAGCCACCAGAAGCTCCTACATTCCACCAATTAACTAATAACCTAGTTATGATTTTATACAGTGTTCTTTTAAAATTTACATTTTTATCACAAAAGAAATTTGTTAGCTGATCTTTAACTCAGATACATTCAGATGGTGCTTTATGTAGACCCATCAAATCATACCAGTTTGTATTTTTTTTACTCAAACCCAGCTTTCTCATGAGTGTCCAACTTATGAGAGAGGACCAATGTATGTTAAATGAAGATATACCTATTTAAAAAGTGTTAACAATATGTAGTTTATAAGGGATATATCCTAAGATGAAAACTATGTAAAAGCTTTTACATAGAAAAAATAGAAAAAAAAATCTTAACAATGTTAACTGGCATTTTTGCCACAACTTTCAAGATTTTTATCAGACTGACATTTAAGTCTTTTTTACTTCTTTCCTTGAAATTGAAATTGAAATTAGAATAGTAATATATCAATTTAAACTTCATGTAAATGTTTGTATTTTATTTTGTACCATCTGGTTTTGGAAACATATGACAGCAGTTACAGTTAAATTCACCTAATATCTGTGCAACATTATTTTTCACTGGCTTTGGACAGTATTGCAGTTGGCTGAATTGTTTTCATTCTCTGACTTTGAGTTGGTTTGCAGTGGGTAACAAGTTACTTTAATTTAGCTAAGGTGCCCTTTCACATTCTACCAACTAAGCTGAATAGTCTCTAGCTTAGTATAAGTAGGTAACATTAACTGGAATCAGAGTTCTTTGAGGAGTTCACATGATTTATTCATGCGATAAAGATTTCTTAGCACCTTTTGTTTATAAGGGATTGTGCTAAATAAAAATAAAAAAGCTGTGTAATATGTATCTCTTTATCCCTCATATTTATTGTAGTGCCTAACATTCAATAAATACTTGAGTGAATGACGAAATACATTTAAATAAATGAAGCACTAAGTAAACAAAGTATTAATTATTAAAATCTACTTCAACTTCTTATAGTATTTTGAGCACATAAACTAGAAGTCATATAAACAAAGAGATTGCAATACCGGGGATATATTGTAATAAGTGAATATGTAAATGGTAATAGGATGCTGAATAAATCAACGCAACAATTTGGAATTGTGGAGTGGATCCTAATACTAATTTCAGTTACAGATGAAAGAGGCTCAAATTTATTACTGTCTTACATGAGAAAGATTTGCATTTCTGTCTCGCATACTAAAAGTCTGGAGATAGATAGTCTAGGGATAGTATTTTGGTTCGGTCTTCTACAGGGCCTCAGACTCATTACAACTCTTTTGCAAGGCACAATAGTTTCCTTCATCCTGGATAGTTGATAGAGTACCAATCATCGTATTATTGTTAGGGACATCATACTGATGTTCCAGCCATCAGGAAGGGTGAAAGGGTCAATATGAGAGGAGCAAGGGGGATGCATCAATCATTTTTTTTAAGTTTATTTATTTATTTTGACAGAAAGAAAGAGGGAGAGAGAGAGAGAGAGAGAGACAGAGACAGAGACAGAGACAGAGGGAGAGAGAGAGGATGGGGCAGAAAGAAGGAGAGAGAGAATCCCAAGCAGGCTCCACACTGTCAGTGCAGAGCCCAGTGCAGACTCAAATCCACAAACTGTGGGATCATGACGTGAACTGAAGTTGGACTCTTAACCAACTGAGCCACCCAGAAGCCCCATGCATCAATCATTTTTAAAGAAAACTCCCTGCAGCTTCCATGTGATAATTTTGCTCGTATTTCATTGTTCCAAACTTTATCTACTACCTACATAGTTTCACAGATGTCCTATAGGGAATATAGTATCTATGATGAACAAGCAAGTGCTTTCCTGCCAAAAAAAAAAAATCACAAAGTTTTTCTAAAGAATGTGACTTCTGACCTGAATTCTGAAGCAGTATGAGCTTGAGGAGTCCATTCCTCAAGGAGGTAGAAGGTAAAATAAACATAGAAAATGGCACTTGCAGAGACATAGAGGTTGGCTAAAGTATGCCATGCTACATCATATTAACTTCCATTGTATTAATTTGGACTTTAGGTAAAATTTTAGAATTACTGATGGATTTTGAAACTGAGTTACAGTAGCAGGTTGTTAGCAGACAAGTATTAGACACAGAATGATTGGCTAGCATGAAGATAGTGAAAGTGAGATCACTGTGACACCACTGCATAATTCAGTTACAAAAAAGACTGACTGCTAAGAAGCCCTATCTTGAAATAGAGTCACACTGAGGGTAAGGCTTGAATATATGAATTTGGGGAAGTGGGGGGACACAACTATTTCATGTGCTATTCTGTATTTTTACTATAATTTAATACAAAGTGAACTCTTTTAAATGGATGATTGTTTCTCACACCTGTAGAAAGAAAGATACAATCTATAGATTGGACTTACATCTATAGATTTTTATTGTAGTGCTATGTACTATGTAGTACATAGAATGAAGTCCAAAAATAGCAAAACAAGTACATTCTAACATTGACTTTTTCTAACATTAAGGGCAAAGAGAAAACTTTAAAAATTATATAAAAACAGACATTTAACCCATAGTTTTCCTTTATATTTCTCTGTGGCATTGCATACAAGGCAGCAATATAGCAGTGTATTCATAATGCTATCGGAAAATAACTGGAAGCCTAGGTTTCTATACCCAGCCAAACCATCATTCAACAATGAGGGTGAAAGAAAGGTACTTTTAGGATATAAGAGTTTGCCATAAATAGTTTATCCATCACTTTGTAAGAATTATTCACTGATTTACTCCAGCATGAACAAATACTCAGAAGGCAATAGTGGGATTTAAGAAGTATTAGTATAGGGTGCCTGTATGGCTCAGTCAATTGAATGTCTGACTCCCAATTTCAGCTCAGGTCATGATCTCACAGCTCGTAAGATCAAGCCCTGCATCAGTCTCTGTGGTAATAGTGAGAAGTGTGCTTGAGATTCTTTCTCCTCTCTCTCTGCCCCTCTCCTCTGTGTACTTTCTTTCTCTCAAAATAAATAAATAAACTAAAAAAAAAGAATAATGAACAATGGATTTAATACAAACATTAGTAATTATAAGAAGATGGTATTTTAACTTTTTAAAATTTAATAACAAGCTCAAAAATTCCAGAACACAGCAAAATGATAAATAACTGTCTAAAAGGTGATATTAGATGGAAGTAAAAGTATGCTAAGGTTTTTGTTTTTGGTTTTATTTATTTATTTATTTATTTTTGGTCTATTTTGGGAGGAAAAATATTGCTAATGATTAATTTTAAACTTTGTCAGAAAAATATATGGATTAGTAACTAAGAATACAAATTGAATGTAAAGCTTTAAAATAATGAAATAAAAATGGAACAATGAAATAATTGTCAATGATATTGTGCAGAAAATATGAAAATAACAAAGATATGTTCATAAGGTGAAATAGAAAGTATTTGATGAGAGATTGGATGTGAGACTCAAGTCAGGAGGTGTCAAACATGAATTAGGATTTTCTAACCTGGGTATCCAGGTAAAAGCTCATATCAGAAAAGCAGTGCAATATGAGAAGTAGGTTTCATGTAATAAATATAACAATTTTAGACTTTTAACTATGAATTTTCAGTTAAAGAAATAAACTGATAATGTTGATTAGGTTACTATAAAGAGTTAAAAAATCCAATAATATGATATTCGGTTTATATTTATAAAGCTAGATAAAATTCCTCTTCCATGTGACAGGTGTATGATCCACCTTTTATTGAAATAAAAGCAGTATATAGAGTATTATGTATATGGTAACATTTAAAATGAAATAACATGTACTCTAAATGTTAATGTACTCTAAATATGTTAATATGTGTTTTTATTTAACATTATCTAATATCATGTGGTGTCTGGGTGGCTGGTTAAGCTTCTGACATAAGCTTAGATCATGATCTCACAGTTCATAGGTTCAAGCCCCACATTGGGCTCTGTGCTGTTAGCTTGGAGCCTGGAGCCTGCTTGGGATTCTGTGTGTCTCTCTCTGACCCTTCCTCACTAGTGCTCAGTGTCTCTCTCTTTCTCTAAAATAAGTAAACATTAAAAAAAAATAAAAAGCTTTATTTAAATATCTTGAAGAGTAAAAGGAGAAATATCACAGTTATCATAATTATAATTATGGTATTATATAAATGTAATGGTGAATATACTCATTAACCTGAAACACAATAATTAAAAACACTGTAGTAAGTTGAGACTGGGTCCTCACAGCACTAATACCTGGTTTAAGAAAAAGAATATTGAAATTGTGTCTGTGAACTTGTACTTCCTATTTATGTACTTTCTCAAGATCAAATATATAAACTGAAGAGAATCTTATAAGTGGATTTGAGGGAAAATGTTGGTAAATATATTACCCTATGAATGAGCTTATAAATAAGAAATAAGAAGACCAAGCATAAACTATTAAATAAAAGTTAATGTGAATATTATAATAAAGAGGTAGTAAATCATATGACCATATTCTAGAACAGATGTTATTTAAACCACTACTTTAAGTAACTGTTTAATTGGAAGAAGATAATACAAGTTTCTGTGAACATACAAACTGTGGTAATATTTCCATGATATTAACCTGGTTTTTATTAAACTAATAAAATGTGAGATATAACAAGTAAGGGGGAAACTTTGTAGCATCTATTAAAATTGGAAATTTCATAGACGAGAAACTTTTAAGAAGTTTTACAAGACAAAGCAGATGAATTGGGATGGGGTTATACGGATGGAGTTCAGTACACGTAGGGATAATTCCACCCTTCCCATCCACTACGAACTTTCCTTCAACTACCTTCATCAATTTTGTGGCAATTTCTTTTGATTTTCAGTGTTGTGTTTCAAAAGGAGGCTTTTGAAAATGGTTGGCCTTTCCTGATGCCGTATTTCTCCTTCTATAGTGGTGACTTCTCTGTCTTCACTGATGATTACTTGAAAAACTATGAATTTTAATGGCCTTGGCAGATGCAGGTTCTAGGCAGATGATTTCTGGAGCAGATAATAGTTGTAGCCTTGGTAACAGATATACTGGATCTGATTCCATACATTAGTATATCATTTTCTATCCTTAAAATAAAAGGAACAACCTGATTTAAAGAAAAATAAAATAAAACCCCAAAATACACACAAAACATGTCACTTTATTTCCTACTGATGGATTAGAATTCATCCCAATATTTGCTAAGCTTATTTTAGCTTTCACAAAACTTAATATTTTATAGAAATTAACTATAGAAACTAATAACATTTTAGATCTATCCCTTAAATATTCATAGTTTTTTTTTTACCATAAAGACTTCATGTCCATTTTTCTTTTGTAGTCATTGAAAACATTTTCAGGATTTTGTCCATGATATTGTCTCAATCTTATCTCTTACTCTTTTTACTTTGTTAACTTACACATTTTTAGGAAGACATCCATTTTCTTCAAATATTGAGTCTATTTTATTCTATTTCTCCATCTTAGTTTAACAAATGCTTTGGAGATAATTTTATTTACTTCCTGGGTTTTTGAAAAATAAATTCTTACATTGTTTACAATATTTTTAGCAAAAAAATCCAGTTCCATTGATTTTTTCTTGTGATTTGAAAAGCTTACATCCTAAGTTTAATATTTTACTAGTTACACATACATACACACAACAAGGAGTAAAATTGTAGCCATGGATTTATCCCTGTGCAAAATATTATTTTAATGACTATTTAGATCTAATTCTTAATTATGCAATTTCCTAGGTGAGCAAATTTTTTTTGGTACCATGAGTTTTTCTTTCTTAAAATCTTTAATTTGGATTATTCTCCCCATTTGTCTTGGTTACTTTCACAACTAATTGTTTTCAGAGGACTATATGATCAGTATATACTTTCAGAGTTGTAAGTCTGAAAATGGTCATGTAATTGAACAGTAATTTGGCTGATGAAAGACTTCTAGGACCATCTCCTTTTCTATTTCAAATATATATGTCTGACTTTTAGTACTTAGTTGTGTAGATAAGTGTAATTTTATTCCATGTCCTGGTAAAAATGATATGTCTAGAAACTTGTAGAATTTTAAAATTTAACTTTGAAACAAAATTTTTGATCTGAATTTGTTTTGGTGTTAATGTCCACCTATAGGGGCGCCTGGGTGGCGCAGTCGGTTAAGCGTCCGACTTCAGCCAGGTCACGATCTCGCGGTCCGTGAGTTCGAGCCCCGCGTCGGGCTCTGGGCTGATGGCTCAGAGCCTGGAGCCTGTTTCCGTATCTGTGTCTCCCTCTCTCTCTGCCCCTCCCCCGTTCATGCTCTGTCTCTCTCTGTCCCCCCAAAAAAAAAAAAAAAATGTCCACCTATAAATTCTTTCCGAAACTCATTGGTCCCATTTAATATGCATACTCAAGTCCTTTCCTTAATTGAGTGAAAACTATTATTTCTTGGATTCTTCTTTCTTCTCCATCAGCTTTGTTGTCATATTCTGGAGTTCTTATTTTATTTATAATGAATTGCTTAGAAGTGCTCTGATTTCCACAATTTTTTTTTCACAGTACCAGTTCCTTTTCAATGTCTTCTTTGCAGTGCAGGAATTCTTTGACTTAGTTTTCCTTAATATGTTATGCAAATGTTTATGTCAGTGTCTTTAATGTTTGGAATATTTTTTCTAAGTTAAACACTTATTTTGGAATAAATTTTTGAGCATTTTCATATCGTTTGTAGCTATTTTTCGTAAATACTCATTATGTTATCTTCCTAGGTTCTTCAGGTTAAAATGGACCTTCATTCAGAGGTCCATTCTTACCTTCATTCAGACGATTGCAGAGCAATGATAAGGGGGGAGTGTATGACACAAGACATCTCTATCCTTTTTCCTTTTAGATTGCCCTAAGAAAATTCTTCACAATGAGCTAGTGCATGTTCTCACTATGCTTGTACCTGCAACCGTTACTGACAGAAGTTCTTCATTGTACCAAATGTATGGATTGGATTATCCTCTACTGTGCAATGACATTATAGATTGTTTTCTTATTGGATCACTGTGTTGTTTTAGCAATAAATGGAGTGTTCATGTATGTTATTAAGGTTTTTGTTGTTGTTGTTGTTGTCGTTGTTAAATAAATTTCCAGAGAAAAGAAGTGTTGCAATATTAGTTCTGCATACATTATTTTTTGTACTTTTTCTTCCATGTAATAACTGGAATGCCCTGCTATGAGGAAGGGGCCCTTCCTGTATCCCTCTTTGTTTGGGATTCTGTGAAAATGAAATGAACCCCTACTCAAAATTTGATTTGAATATTGAGACTGAGGACAACTGACTGAGGACTGAGGACACCACCCCAAAAAGGGATAACTAGGTTTATCACTTACACAGTGGGGCTTCTCTGATCCAAGCTGATCAGAAGATGGTTTGAAAGAACAAGAAAAAACACTAGCTTGTGCTTTCTATTATAGTTAAAGTTTGGGACCAGTTTGAGAATTTTCACATTTTATGAATTTAAAGGAAACAAAGGCTTCTGTGCTTTGAATTTTCTGCCAATGCCAAAGTAGATTGCACTTAGTTTTTCTTATCATTTGTCCAGATGCAAAGCAAAAAGTAAACATGGGGGTTATCTCTTAAAAGCCGTCAGCGAACATCAAAATATTAACTCCAATGCCTTATTACACCTTGTGACTGTTACTATTATTCTTTAATAGTTCAACTTTGACAAAACACTGTTACTATTGTCCCCTGACTCTGTATATTCTAAGTTCCATGAATACTTCACCTTGTTTATGGTTATAAAGCTAGAGCCGATCACAGTTTTCTAAAACTGACTTTATTGGAAAAAAAATATGAGACATTAAATACACCTTTAATACTGTAGCTGAATTATCTTTTGCTTAAACGATAGCTAATTAATACACCATGATTTTATTGTGATATAATTATGTGTAATTAATATGTAATGAATTGTGATCTAATTTAATGTGATGTAATTATGAATTGACAATGAAATAATGTTTTGGGGAACATTATGTAGTTGGGTCAAATTGACTTTCCAGGAGGTAGGTTTTTATCAGATTTTTGTAGGTGCTCATAAACAACTTGACTTTTTTCCTTCCTTCCTTCCTTCCTTCCTTCCTTCCTTCCTTCCTTCTTTCTTCATCGTTTCCTTTGCTTTGCTAAGAGATTTATTTATTTGTTGTAGGCATTTTTAAAGTGATATTTTGATAATATAGTAATATTTGGTACCCCCCCAAATATTAAAACAAACTAAATAGAGACAGTGCAGGATAATAAGAATAGCAATAACAATAATAATACAAAATCTTACAGTCAGACAGTCATGGGATTAAATATTGACTGTTCCACATACAGTCATATATATCTGGGTATGTAGGCCATGTTGTAATCTGTGACATGAAATAACACTGTATGATAGGGTGGGGGAGATAAATTAAATAAAATATTATACATAAAACAAAAAAAATATTATACATGGTAAGGCATCTGGCAAAAAGCAGTAAGAAGTAAAAAGATATAAATTTAAGTCATATAAATTTATAGGTATAGCTGTTATTTTATTTCTTTGGTATTTTTTTATTTTTAGTATTTTTAAAATGAAGGAGACTTTACGTATCATCTACAAATCCAAATCCAAAGCTCCTCTTTAAGCTCCTAGAAGAAACACATTTCTGTGCCTTGTGGTCAGGGGATTTTTAAAATGATAATATGGGATAAGGCCAAGAATCTGTAATTTTGTGAAGCTTTTCAAGCAATACTGAAGCATAACTGATTTGGGGAACCACTGATCTGTACAATATGCTCATTTTATACCTAAGGATTTGTGTTCCAGGAAGGCTGTTATTTTCTTAGTGCCATAAAGCTAATTTGTGACTGAGCTCATCATTGCCAGTTTAGGCCTTTGTTCATAGTGACATTTCTAGATACAGCACTTATGCACAAGAGCCAAGAGGCTTCATGAATTTAATGAAGTATGCCCATAGATAAGCCTTTCCTAAGAAAGCCAAGATAACCCAGTGGAAGCTGTGCATTGATCATACTTGGCCAAGGACGAGTCCCTATTGCAATAATGATGAAGTTTGGGTATCAGAGCCTTGTGGCCAATGAAGTTTTTGCCCACTTTTCAGTCCAGTCAGATTTTGGAAAAAAAAATGTTATTTAGGGAAAAGAAATGGATTGTTGTCTTGGATTCATCACTTAGAAATATAACTGCCTCATGCTTAATCTTAAAGTCAAGATCATACTGAGAAAAGCAAATTGAATATAGATCTTTGAAATACAGAGCAGTTACTCATTGTTAATATTTTATTCTGGAGACATCTTGATGCATTTCTTGGTGAGTGCAAAATAATATCACTATTTTATAAGCTTTATAATTTAATATATGATCATCTTAGTCTTATCTTCACTCTTAGAATTGACCTTACTCTTATTAAGATTGCTGAGTACTTTAGCTGAAAATTATTACCACACGTTAGGAATCTTTTATTTTCTCACATCTTCCCTTGATGTCAGAGCCTGGGATTCTGAAAGGCTTCTCAATACTGATTTGCTGAACAATGACGGATCTCTCACTTAAAACCTAAGCAAACCTCCAATGGAAAAACTAAGAGGTAATAAACCTAGAAATATGATGACCAGGACATCAAATAGTGTGCATTTAATTTTCTATCAGTGCTTTCACTAGACACTTATATAGTAGTTTTCTTGAGACACAGAGATAATATTGGTGGTTAAAATTGCTGTTTCAACTTTGAAATAAGCATACCATTTTCAGAACAAAAATAGTACAACTGAATGCATAGCACAGAATGGAGTAAGTGTTCATTGAAGTGAAAGATATTTGGAAGATATTTTGAATCCAATTTGGACAGTGTACCTTTTGATAGAGTAACACGTAACATATATATTATCTCTAGAAAAGAAGACACAGTTTTCCCAAATTCTAAGGCAGCTCATGTTCCTTCATAAACCTTTGGAAGAGAAACCTTTATGGCAGATTCCTTTTTTTTTTTTTTTTTTTTAGCCTGTCCACTATTGAATACAAAATAATGAAAACTACCATTTATACTAAAAGCTTCCATTTTTCTTCTCATTTTCATTTTAAGGAGTCGAGAATTTTTTTTTAACTTTGGGATTTTGGGGGCACCTGGATGGCTCAGTCGGCTAAGTATCTGACTTTGTCTTAGGTCGTGATCTCATGGTTCTTGAGTCTGAGCCCTCGTTGGGCTATCTGCTGTCAGCATGGACCTGCTTTGGATCCTCAGTCCCCCTCTCTTTGCCCCTCCCCCACTTGCACCCTCAAAAAAACATTAAAAAAAACCTTTGGGATTTTTATAGAAGCTATGTAAATGGTCTTATGTTAATAGATATTGTTAATATTTAACAGCTATATAGTGCTTTTGTCTGAAGATCCCATAGGGCATTTTGAGTATTACAATTTCCATTTTATAGAAGACAAAAGAGAATTCTGAGACCAAAAAAAAATTGTGTAGTTATTACAAAGCTTTCTGAGCACATAACTAACAATATACTGGAGTGGTTGCAATGAAAATTGTCTATTGTCGTCAAGAATTTGTTTTTATGTGAAGAATTGCTAATCTGATCCTAGAAGGAGAAGCTTGTCTTACTGTACCTGATTGGTGTTCCTTTAATTTAGTTTGGTTTTCATGCTTCTCGTTTATCTCTCCTTTTTCAGGCACACTGTATCTTCAGTCATTTTAATTATTTTTTTTTCTTTAGTGCCCCCCCCAGCCATTATTAGAATATTAGAGCCCACTCTCTAAAAAGGGAGGGTGATAAATATTTTTATGTCTTGTTTACTGGCCAAATAAACACAAAATCCAACTACTTTACCTGCAGCTGTGGTCTTGTGGAGGTTAATGGTTATATTGAAGGTTTAAACAATTTCAAGCATTGAAACAATTTCAAACACAGAAACTGGATACTTTTGAGCTGAAAGCTCTTTCCTTCATCTCTGAATTATTTATCTCTCTGTGAAAACAGCCATGATTTACAAAATTGTCCTTAGAAGTCAATCCAGGGACTATAGTCTCTTTATTTCTCTTCATTATGTTGAAACGTTATGTGTACTATTTACTATATTATTTTGTTTAAAAGTACAGTGTGATTTAAGACAGAAGATGGATGGCAAGACAATTTCTTTAGTTATTTACTATTTTTATTGTGTCCTCACTGTTGTAAAAGACTTGAAAAATGGAGAGTTATTTTCACCTCTGCAATCTTTACAGTTCTGACTTGGGGTTCACTTTCTTTAGCAGCCTTTACCCCTCACTATCATGTAACAGAAGAAAATGGCATTTAAAAAATATTTATTTATTTTAAGAGAGAAATAAATAGCAAACGGGCGAGGGGCAGAGAGAGAGGGAGACAGAGAATCCCAAGCAGCCTTCCTACTGTCAGTGCAGAGCCCCATGCGGTCTCTGGAACTGTGACATCATGACCTGAGTTGACACCAAGTGTCAGACGCTTAACAGACTGAGCCACCCAGGCACCCCCCAAAATAGCACTTTTAAATATATGTCAGAGACACTTTATCCACCTCAGACTATTTTGGGTTCAGAAGATAAAGGCACTAGAGGGGAGAGGCAGAAAGGGTTGCTAAGGAGGGAAGGTGTTTGTAGAGACCTAACTCAAAGTGACGGGGAGAGCTTCCTCAAACTGAGAAGTGAAAAGACTGTTTTCCTTCTTTGTGTCCTTATTGGTTTAGGAGGAGCAAACTGGTGTTCAGCTTCTCCTGATGTGGGTATGTGCTAATAGAATGTCTGTATGTAAGAACCAGAGAAGGAAGTGACAGAATCTGTGATGGAATGTCTCCTCTGTGGGGAAGCCTGCTGCAAGGGCATCTCTGAGTCCATCCAGAGCTTCTTTGGGTCCCCGAGGGAAAAGGACTCTACTAGACTGCATTCTGTGGAGAAGAAGGGGCAACAGAGTGACAGCCATAATGCAATAGGGGTTAGGTCTCCTCCTCCTATGATTTGGCAAAACATAACCCCTCCAAATTCTGCCTGACTCTAGATGGGGAGGAGACCCTGAAATATGAAGAAAATGGAGGTTCACACTAGCAAGTTGGTATCTGGGCTACATTGAAAACTTGAATTATGAAAAATAATAAACAGTTTATTTTTGCACAAGAGTTGTGTGAGGGAGAAGGTAATTATTAAAAATACAGGAATTTTAAAATTAAGATATATTTTCAACTCGGCTTTAGAGTCCTGAGAAAGAAGGGCTTCTCCAAATTATTTATTTAAGTGAAATATATCACTTATTTCACCCAGATTTTGTTTTTAATTTACCTTTCATATTCTGGTGAGTAATCATTTGTTACAACAAATTTATTTTTCTTTTTCTTTATTTTATCTCTTTTTAAAGTTTATTTATTTATTTTGAGAGAGAGCATGAATCCCAAGCAGGCTCTGAGCCCAATGCAAGGCTCAGTCCAACAAACTACAAAATCATGACCTGACCTGAAACCAACTGGCCCATTAACTGGACATTAACCCAGGCATCCCAACAAATTTATTTTTAAAGATGTGCAACCAAGATATTCTTTTGAGTTTAGTAGTAACAAGAATTCCATCTACATATTTTTTTTTCTTTTTAAGTCGGCTCCACACCTAACATGGGGCTCTTACTCACAACCCTGTGGTCAAGAGTGGCAGGTTCTACCAACTGAGCCAGTTGACACTCCCATTTACACAAAAATCAATAGTGTTTTTGGACTTCTGTAATAAGAGCATTTATAGTAAGCAAACATAGGATGTTGTTAGTTGTGCTGTGGAAAATCCAGATCTCCAAAATAAATGGTAAACAAATAAATAATTTATTTGTTAATCCTAATTTTTTACTAATATCTGAAAACTTTTGAATGAAATAGAAACATCATTTTATTTTATATAGTAAAACCTTATGGGGGAGCACAATTCATTCCGGAAACATGCTTGTAATCCAAAGCACTTGTGTGTCAAAGTTAATTTGTTCTGAAATTATGGAAAGAATTAAGAATTAAACTCATGTGATTCATTCAACAACCCAAAAATATTTACATAAAATGCTTATAATAGTGTAATACAATACAAAATAATAAGGAAAATACAAAATATCAAGAAAAATAAACAAATTAATCTTTGAAAACTTTGCAGCTGATGTTAGGGAGACAAGAGAGAGGAGGATTATTGTGTAAGACAACTTTCACTATCACTAATGGAATCGCTGCAATCTATTTGCTCAATGGGATCTTTATCTGCATGGGGGCCATTGCATACGCTCATAAGAATGTTGACTACAGTACAGTATTAATAAACTCTTGTCATATGCTGTGTTTAATGTAACTGGAAATAAGGCAGCAGAGGAAAGGGTCTATATCTGCAGGCAGCCTGACCTAGAAGGAAGCAAAGCATTCCCAACCTTACTCTTGTATGAAAAAGCAAAGGACTGTTCATAGGTGTCACTTTGAAGTGACAAAAAAAAATACACTAGTGCCAGTTGTGGCACCTTACAAGGTTCTGAAAAATCATTGAGTTCTCCCAAACACCATGGTCTGAGACTGAGCATCCAAGCAAGGGAGACGATCACTCACAATCCCTCAGCAAGAGAGAGGGAGAGAGAGTGAGTGAGCATGAGAGAGAACCATTGGCTCAGTTGTGATCATGTGATATTCGGTGTGATGTACTACTCATATTGCAAGACATGGCTCGTTTATCAGGTTAAAATTTATTAGAAATGTTTTCTCATCTTGCAGGACACTCGCAGAACAAGTTACTTGTAATTCGAGGTTTTACTGAATGTAGAAATAAATTTAAATTTTTAAATGTTTATTTACTTATTTTGAGAGACAGTGTGAGCATGGGGAGGGGCAGAGAGAGAGGAGAGAGAGAAGCACAAGCAGGCTCTGCACTATCAGCCCTGACAGCCCTGACTCATGCTCAATCCCATGAACCCCGAGATCATGACCTGACCCAAAACCAAGAGTCAGACCATTAACCTACTGAGCCACCAAGGTGCCCCAATTTAAAAAATATTATACATTAAATATATTCATATATCTGTGCATAAATGGTGTTTTAACTTAATCCTCACAAATGTGAAAATTACAGTCACTGTAACCTTGGGAACATATTTAAATGGAGAAAAATTGGGAGAAAATCTGAATTTAACATGAAAATATAATTACTTATTAGTTTAGCCTACAAACTATCTATCAGACCAAAAAAAAACCGGTCTTCCTTAAGACTTTGAAATGAATGTTTTCATTTAAAATTTTATTTTAATTTTGAAGTCCTACAATGGTATTCAGCATTTCTTACTTGACTATGGAATATACACAGTCATCCGTGTTGCATGATAGTGGCTATTTTAAATCCAAATACAGCAGCTATGGATTCAAGATAACATTTAGCCAGGATGATCTGTAGTAAAGAGGAAACAATCTTTTAGAAATTAAATTAAGCAATTGTTTTCTTTGTGACTACTGCTAACCAATCTAGTTTCTGTTAATGAAGATATCTACTAATTAAACCAAAGTACAAAATTATGCTATAGTACTGGTAATTTCAAGTGAAAATATTTATTCGGTGTTTACTACAAGCCAGACCTTTTCTAGATAGTTATGAACTCATGTAATACAAACAATAACCCATACCTGTAAGTCCTGTGGTTATTCCCATTTTCACATCTGAATAAACAGAGGAACAGCGAGTTCAAATAACTGACGAGGGATCACACAACTACCTGGTAGAGGGTAGATCTGGAATTCAAATTCAGGCAACCTTTCTTTCTTCAGAGCATATACTCCTGTTCACTATGCCACAGGGCTCTGCTAACTTAGAAATTACTTACATTTAATGAGGGCTCATTATGTACCCAAAACTTTGCTGTGCCATTTAAATCATCACACCCTTTACTACTTAAACCACAGCTATGGGTTAGAGCTATTATTATTCATATTTTAGACGTTAGAAGAATTTAAAGGTAGCAAATAATTGGCCCAAATAAATAGGAAAATAATGTGGATGAGAAATGTGAACTTGGTTCTTTCTCAGAATCTGAAGTACTTAATATGTCTGTCAAAGTGTTATCTCACAAATGTGCACATAACATTTTAAACACTGTGTTATTGCCAAAGATGTTGAGTAATAATTTCTGTACTTCTAACTCACTTAGAAATGGCCTGAATGATTGAATATATATTTTTTGTAACTAGTGAAAGATAACATCCATAGCCTTAAGAATCTTTAAATATGAGATGAGTTTCTAAAATGTTTGTATCAATTGACCTAGTTATTTTTGAATTGGAAATCTAATTCTAAAACACAAGTGGTTTTGTATATAAAAGCTATTTACTACATAAATATATAGCAGTAAAAGCAAAAAAATTAATAATGGCTTAAATACTAAGCAATGGGGAGAGTTGAGTAAACAGTAGTATTTATTCTTGATAGAAAATCATGCATCCATTAAAATATTTCCTAAGAGTAGGCAATAACATAGGAAACACTTATGTAAATATATTCAAAATAAAAATTTGGATATAAACTTGTTCATACGGTAACAGTAAAATTATATTTAGTGATTTGCTCTCTCTCTTTCTTTTACTCCTGTGATTTTTTTTCTCTTCAAGCATATTTGTAAGAAATAGAATAAAGTTCCTAGGAAATGAGATTGTATTAACATAGTGTAAGTTAGAATGCAAAGTTATTTATTTTGTAATGCTTAAGAAATGATGTGCAATTAGAATACTGCACTTTGTCTGGATTATATGGTGTTTAAAGACTAATTCCCAAGGATATTACATTAAAGGTTACTTAATATAGGTGGTCACAGGGGAATTACCAAAAAGCAGTTGTGTTATTTATGTTAGAAAGGGATTGGCTAAAAACAGGAAAAATAAAATATTAACTACAAACATCAGTGCTGAAGTTTGTTTTTCTTAGCTAGTATAAAGAAAGCAGAATAAGTCTATTCTATTTGCTTTAATTTATTAACCTGAACATTCCCATCAATACGTTGGTCCCAATTCATTTGCCTTGAGTATTTGTATGATAAATTCCCATGGAGAGTATGATACTAGGAATGGGTAAAAGCATGTAAGTCAAGCCAAGCCCAGATGGGATTCTAATGGTTAAATTCAATCTGGACTATAGGTATAAGTTTCCAGATGTAGTTACCTGCAGGGAGAGTTTTCAGTTTAACTAGCTTTCAGGACACACAACACTGTTTGTAGTGTTTAAAATAAGCAATCAGTCCTAGGTAGCCTGTATAAGGAGCATACAGGAATTAGGGGAACATGCAAACAAGGGCTCTTAGAGCCAGGTTGATCCAAGGTCAAATCCAGAGTACCCTATGTATTAGCTGTTCACTCTTGAGTAACTCACTACACTACACTAAGTTCCAGTTTCCCCATCTATAAGATTGAGTTAATCATAGAATGTGTCTCATGAGGTTGCTGGAAGGATAAATTATGTGTGAACTTGCTCCACAGTGTTCCGCATGAGATATATTATCACCATTGTCATTGTTAGTAGTGATGTTGCATCCCAAATCACATGAGGAAATAGATGAGTGTTAAGCAATGACTCCATAGATGTACTAGATATAGAGAAAGGTTTGGGTCATCTCCGGAGGAGGAAGCTTCTGTCTTGAAAGAGTATAGCTGGGAGTAGGAAAGCAGCTAGAGTGCAGAATTAAGGCAACTCTGGAAGAATCAGAAAAAGAAGGGCTATATCACACCTTGAGTCTTCTGTTACACTGACAGCTTACCTCATATAGAAAAAAAATGAAAATCTCTACTTATAATTAAGAGTCTTTATCTTGAGGGTGAATGATATGAAGAACTGGTTTAGGCTGTAGCAAACACCAGGGAAACTAATGTAGAGGAAAAACTTTAATCAGAAGGAAATTATGGACTATAAAGCTCAGATTTGGAGATAAGAAGAAGAAAAATGTAGTTTTATATTTTGAATATAACATATATTAAATTTGAAATTAAAGGGGCAAATGTCACCAGTTGTAGATAAACATTTAAGAAACAAAAAGAATTAGAAAGATAATACCTTATTATAAAACAAACAAGCAAACAAGAAAAAAAAAACACCAAAGGTCCATGAATTGACTTCTTCTTTGTTGTACTGTTAAGTTTCTTCTAATGTACTTGTGGATATTTCCCATTTACAATTGCACCAAAAAGAATAAAATATCTAGGAATAAACTTAACCAAGGAGGTAAAGACCTGTACTCTGAAAATTATAAAACATTGATGAAAGAATTGCAGGTGACACAAAACAAATGGGAAGATATTCTATGTTCATGGATTGGGAGAACAATTGCTAAAATGTCCACACTACCCAAAGAAGTCTACATATTTACTGTAATTCTTATCAAAATACTGTCAGCATTTTTCACAGAACTAGAACAAATAATCCTAAAATTTGTATGGAACCACAAAGACCCCAAATAGCCAAAGAAATCTTGGAAAAGGAGAACAAAACTGGAGGTATTACAATCCCAGATTTCAAAATGCACTACAAAGGTGTAGTAATCAAAACAGTATGGTACTAGCACAAAAACAGATACATAGTCAATGAAACAGACTAGAAGGAACAGAAGAAGACCATACTTTTATGGTTAATTAATATTTGACAAAGGAGGCAAGAATACGCAAAGGAAACAAGAAAGTCTCTTCAATGAATGGTATTGGGAGAACAGGACAACTACATGCAAAAGAATAAAACTGGACCACTTTCTTATACCATAAACAAAAAATAAACTCAAAATGGATTAAAGACATGAATGTGGGATCTGAAACCATAAAATTTCTAGAAGAAAATATAAGCAATAATCTGGTTGACATCAGCTCTAGAAACATTTGTCTAGATAGTCTCCTTTGGCAAGGGAAGCAAAAGCAAATTAGACTATTGGGACTACACCAAAACAAAATAAACAAAACAAAACAAAACAAAACAAACAGCAACAATAAAAAACAACTTTTGCACAGTGAAGGAAACAATCAACAAAACAGAAAGTTAACCTACTGAATGGGAAAACATACTTGCACATGATATATCCAATGAAAGGTTAATATTCAAAATATATAAGAAACGTATACAACTCTACACCAAAAGAACAAATAATCCAATAAAAAAGGTGGAGGACCTCAATGGACATTTTTTTCCAAAGACATACAAATGGCCAACAGACATATGGAAAGATGTTCAGCATCACTAATCATCAGGGAAAACCACATCATGTCAAAACAGGGAAAACTAATCATCATGTCAAAACCACAATGAGATATCACCACACATCTGTCAGAATGGTGAAAATCAAAACCAGAAAAAAAAAGTGTTATAGAGGATGTGGAGAAAAAGGAACGCTGTGCACTGTTGGTGGGAATGCAAGCTGGTACAGCCATTGTGGAAATTGGGATGGAGGTTTCTCAAAAAATTAAAATAGAATTACTGTATGATCTAGCAAATTATCACTTTTGAGCATTTGCCCCTAAGAATAAAAAAATCACTGGGGTGCCTGGGTGGCTCCGTTAGTTAAGCGTCCAATTTTTTCTCAGGTCATGATCTCAGGTTTGTGAGTTTGAGCCCTGTGTTGGGGTCTGTGCTGACAGCTCCAAGCCTGGAGCCTGCTTTGGATTCTGTGTCTCCCTGCCTCTCTGCTCCTCCCCCGCTCCCCCACCGCTCACACTTTGCCTCTCTCTCAAAAATAAATAAAAATGTAAAACGTTTTTGAAAAAGAATACAAAAACATTAATTCAAAAAGATATGCATCGCTATGTTTATTGCAGCATTATTTTTTATAGCCAAATTATGGGAGCAACTGAAGTGTCCACTCATAGATGAATGGATAAAGAAAATATGGTGTGTGTACACACATACACACACACACACAATGAAATATTACTCAGTCAAAAAAAAAAAAAAAAGAATGAAATCTTGCCATTTGCACCAGCAGGGATGGAACTACAGGGTATTATGGCAAGTGAAAAGACAAATACTATATGATTTCACTTGTATGTGGAATTTAAGAAACAAAGCAAAGAAAAAATAAGAGATAAAAAAACCCTCCTAAATACAGAAAACAGACTGGTGATTGTCAGAGGGGTGGTGGGTGGGAGATGGGTTGAAATAGGTGAAGGGGATTAAGAGTACACTTATTGCAATGAGCATTAAGTAATATATATACTTGTTCAATCATATTGCAAACCTGAAACTGATATAGCACTATATGCTAATTATACTTGAGTGAAAAATGTAAAAAAGCAATAAGTAAAAGTTTTCCTCTTTTGTAAAAACTTTTTTTCCACCTAACTGAATTAAACAAACATGCAAACATTAGCCAAAAATCATTGAGAGTGGCTTATTTGAGAAATCAATGATTAATTTAAACAAATAGATTGTTTAAGTGGAAATTGAACTTTCATTGTACAAAACTTGGTGGGGGAAGGATTTTAATGGTTTCAATTGATTACTAGGCTCTCTAAACACTTGTAGGCAGCTACTCTTTCCACTCCCCTTGACCCACCAAGGCTCCCAGCTCAGGAAGTGTTGGCTTTGTCTTTGCAACATATTAGTGCATTCATAAGCCTCAGAAGGCTAAACTCTGCCCCATCCAATTCTAAGTATTCTTCAGTCTTGGCTAATCTATGCTTCATGTTACCTGTCAGACACAGGACTTCCCAAAGAAGCTTGCAAAATGCTGAGCTACCATCTGAGAAGACAGATCTTCCCTTTATCACTCACACTTTCACCCCACCCCCAAATATTTATTCTTATATTGACTTTAGTGATACACGTGGGCATCCTTTCCTCATGTACAACAGTTGCATCTAAGTTTTCCTTATATCATATCTGCCCTATATCTTGCTTCCATTGACAGCATTTTATTTTATTGTGATATTAGGATTAATGATGTTTTCAGGTGATGCCAGTCTGGTTTATTATTATAAAGTTTACCATCAAAATTTTGCCTAATGATTTTAGTGTTGACGATCATTATCTAAATCTATTATTTCATTGTATTATAAGAGCTTAGATAGTGGTAAAAAATATTATATTTTCTTTGTAGTGGGAGGTTTGTGGTCTTTTTACTTCCTTTGATTTTTTTTTTTTTGTGATACTATTTATAAGTGCTGTAGTCAATAGAGATCATCTGTACTTTACTATTCTGGGGACATTTCACCTACCATAAAACATAGAGTTTGTATATTATTGTGATTTTCTGGTCCCCCAAACCCTATCTTCAGGGATATAGACATTATCATCCTGTATTTAGAAAATTTATTTAATGAGCATGTACTGCTTATAGACTAGGGGGAAAAAGTATTTTTAAAAGCTGGGCAATAGAAGCAGAGTACATCTAATGCAAACTACTGCTGGTAAATAATTAAATATGCTTCCACTACAAAATCTAAGGATACCTTTTACTTATAATGATAGTTTGGGGACATACTGATGTATTTTATATAAGTTAGCCTACTTACTAATACAGTTATGATGAAATATATTTTATTCCACCTTAAAGCAAAGACATAGTCCTTAAGAGAAGTGTACTATAATTTTCATAGTTGAAAACATGTTATAATTAAGCATTACTATCCCTGTTTCAAATATGATAAAGGCTTTCAGTAACCTTTTGACATTTTTGAAGGCCTAATTCTCAATAGCTTCGTTGCAGGTCAATTGGAATTACTAGTCCTCTGTGAGAGCTTTGTCTCTCACAGTGTGTAGTTTCAACCTCCAACCCCATATTGCCATTTTGCAGATTTTTGCAAAGGATATTTTTGGAGGATATATTTTACCCCACTTGAATATTCACAGGCTGACCTCTAATAGCACTACTAAGGAACCACTTAATATTTGCCAAGCACCCATGGAAGGAGAATAGTGTGATCACATCATATCTTTGAATACTGCAGTAAGTAAAGGGTGATTTCTCATACAAATACAAACTTAATGAAAGTGGGATTATTGACATCATGTTTTTTTAAAAGAAATCTCCATATTTACCTTTCAATAAATAACAGACTAATACATACCTACTTCAGAGATTTAATTTTGTAGTTTGCAATTTCAAGTACATGTGTTACTCCGCAATGGAAAAAAAAAAGTGTTTAAATTCCCTTAGAATAAAATATAAGCATTTCCTCAGCAGTACACATTGCATGAAATCAAATGATCTCCTCTTGATAGAATATAGAACTATGTCATCTTTTAAAATGTCAAAGTGAGATGCTCCAGGGAGAAGCAGTGTTTGAAATATTGCTTTCATGTTGTCATGACTAAAAAGTTCATTCAGTGCAGTTTTGCAAATATTTACTTAGTAACATCCATGTGCAAAAAAAAAAAGGAAAAGGAAAAAAGGAAAGTATGAATTACACAGATTGAGATTTTATTCATAATAAATAAAACGACTTTGTGCCCTGTTACAAATTCAAACACCCACTAAGGACAAGCAGTAAAAGACAAGCATAAAGCTGTCTGAAGGTAAGTGGCGGCATTGTTTAAAATGAGCTTGTAGCAACCTAGGAAGGTATCGATCATTTCTTATAGGCTGGAAGGAGAGGGACAATTGATTCTCAACTCTGATGAATTGCCTTAAACAACCAACTTTGGCCTGCAACCCCAGCATTACAAGATCTCATTGTTCAATGGCATTTGAGTACCTATTTTTAGATCAATTGTTGGCTCATTAAAAAAAAAAACAAACTGTATTTTAGCCAAACATAATACTTGTTAGAACCTCTGCACTAAGCTCTTAGACATTTGTGAGAGCTTCTGCATATTCTTCAGTATACCAATTTCCCCACAATGACATTAGTAAAGAAAGGAAGCAAATGTTTTTTGTTAATTATTCCTTAAGTAGTTATATTTAAATATAAATGTCTTGTCTAGAAAATGAAAACAAACACTATCGTTGACCATGCCCTCCAATCCCATATGATCCTGATGAGGTCTTTAGCATACTTTTCACTTTTGTCCTTCCTACCTATTTTGGGTTTAGTTAAGATTATGTAGAATTTCACTTTCCAACTTATTTTTATTTATTTATTTTATTTTTTAATGTTTACTTATTTATTTCGAGAGAGAGAAGCAGGTGTGCCTGCATGCACATAAACAGAAGAGGGGCAGAGAGGGGGAGAGAGAGAGAGAATCTCAATCAGGCTCCAGACGGCAGTCAGCACAGAGCCCAATGTGGGGCTCAATCCCATGATCTGTGAGATCATGACTGACCTGAGATCAAGAGTCAAAAGCTTAACTCACCAAGCCATCCAGGTGCCCTTACTTTCCAATTTTATTGTCATTGCTATGAATATGTGCCTTTTATATTTCAAAAATAATTTTAACAACAGCATTAAATTTTATAAAACCATATCAAAATCCTGTTACACCTAAGTTGTGTGTTATTTCTTACCATTCTTTCCTAAATACAATGACTTCCATTCATGTGTCTTTGACTTTAAAAATACATATACAGGGCTTTCCTTTTTCTAAAAGGAGAGAAATATTAATAACCTGAATTATTCCAAATGCAGTCAGCTCCCACAATCCTGGGCTTTCCTCAGGAATCCTGGTTGAAAAAGGGATAAAAATGCACGGCTCACCTAGTGCCACTGTGTTAACAGTTCTAAATTTCAGGTTCAGTTCTGTGTCTAGAGCTGATGTACTCAGGGCTTTTTTTTTTTCACCATTTGCCTAGTTCAGGCCAACAACGGAAGGTATTGAGAAATAGTGCCAACTACTAGATTTATACTCACTTTTGATTTCGAGTTTGAATTTCCATTCTGCAGGGTGGGAGCTTTAGCCATGAAAAACAAACCTGTGAAAGAACGGGAGGATTAAACATCCATTCCCTTCCCGGCTTTGCAGTGAATATAAACTGACTCTTTCAGTTTATTCACCTACTCATTTTCTACTTTAGAGCAGCTTTTATGCTAAGAAAATGTCTGGAGAACTTCTATCTCCGGGGAAGAAAAGTGTGTTATATGTCAAAGCTTCAATTGTCAAAAGACTGTAATATTTTTAAAGGGTGGGCATCAAGGTCAAATCCAAAGGCTAAGTCCCTTTCCTTCCCTGAATACATTGCTTCCATTTCTCTTCTCTCTATTATAATCAAGTCTATTTGTTAAAAGGTTATGCAAAATAAATTAGGCTTTTAGAGCCCTGACAGCTCAGCCATAGAGAAATTCTTTCCTCTATTTTTTTTGTACTTTATACGTGAACACCTGCTACACTTTTAATGAGCTTTAAATTATACTTTACACCCATGTAACAAGAATGGATATTGCTCTTTAGTTATAATCAAAGAAAATATCAGGATGACTTCTTGCTAAGAGCAACAGCTTGTCAAAAAATAATACTTCCTCCAGTAACAATATAGATAGATAGGCCTAGCTTGATAGATGGAAAATATGATTTACACTACAGTGAGAGTTATCAATCTTTTAAATTTTCTTGTCTTCTGGGATTTAAGAGGAATCTGTCATTGCTCTATGACTGTGCCTAGATGATTTTCTTTTGTTCTTATCTTTGTTCTTTCAGTGTCCCTACTTCTTATGGACTAAAAGGTAAAAATAAAAAAAATTTCCTTTATGTTTTTATTCTCTCTGACTCATTAAAATATATGGACTTTAAATAAGATTCCAAGAGCTTCCTGAAACACCAAAATATAATGATATATATTTATTTTTTGAATTCCATTTGCCCCTGTAATTTGATTCACTTTTAAATACTTAACCCTATTTAAATGACCCTTAGTCATTGTCAGGCTTCCTTCTTAAGCAGTTTAATAATGACAGAAAAGCAAGAATTTAAAAATGAACAGTAGGAATTTGGCTATGTTCCATCTTCACCTAAGAGATCTTAGACTTCATGGCCAACCAGAATTAATTATTTTCTACAATCATGTCAATGTAATGCCATCTACAGAGCAGTGAGATGATTGAGTGGAAGAGAGGACTATTGTAGAAATAAATAAGACATAATGTGATGGAGGTAGAAAAGGGGTTGGGGCAGAGAGAGATCCTGGCTCTGAAGGCTTCTGTCCAGTGTCCCAGTCAGGTTCTGAGAGAGGCAGGATAATGCATTAGAAGCATTGCAGCTATGGGGAGTCTATAAAAGAGTACCTTCTTCTGTGTTGAGATGAATGCTTCCCCATTACACGCTGTTGTGCTGAGTCATATGGTAGAGATGCGTCCATGACAATTTCATTGGTGCTTACAATTGTACTTATTGTTTTGTAAGTTTTCCCTTCTGTACTGAGAAGTAAAGGTGGCCTGAACATGACCACTCTGTTATTTAAAATGACTTTCCAAATATACAGTTAAAATGCAAATTGAAAGAAAGAAAGAAAGAAAGAAAGAAAGAAAGAAAGAAAGAAAGAAAGAAAGAAAGAAAAGGAAAGATGAGGGAAAAAACACACAAAAAAAGCAGGAGCAGGAGGAGCTCCTGGGTGGCTCGGTCTGTTGAGCATCCGAGTCTTGATTTCGGCTCAGGTTGTGATCTCACAGTTTGTGAGTTCCAGCCCTGCATCAGGCTCTGTGCTGTCAGCA
This sequence comes from Prionailurus bengalensis, assembly GCF_016509475.1. Lineage (NCBI taxonomy): Eukaryota > Metazoa > Chordata > Mammalia > Carnivora > Felidae > Prionailurus > Prionailurus bengalensis. The sequence continues at coordinate 89,661,633 of NC_057344.1, forward strand.
CAGATTCTCTCTCTCCGTCAGCTTGGGATTCTCTCTCTCTCTGCCTCTCCACCACTCATGTGCACTCATTCTCTCCCAAAATAAGTAAATAAACATTAAAAAATGGAACAGGAGGGGCGCCTGTGTGGCTCCATTGGTTGAGCGTCCAACTTCGGCTCAGGTAATGATCTGTGGTTCGTGAGTTCGAGCCCGGCATCGGGCTCTGTGCTGACAGCTCAGAGCCTGGAGCCTGCTTCAGATTCTGTGTGTGTCTCTCTCTCTGCCCCTCCCTTGCTTATGCTCTGTCTCTCTCTCACTCAAAAATAAATAAACATAAAAAAATTTGAAAATGGAACAGGAAAGTAGTATGAAGGTTAGGGAAGAAAGATGAAGAAAAGGAGAAAATAAAGAAACAAGATAAAAATATTTTAGCATATTTTTCCATTTTATAATTCCCTTAAGTTTTGGAAACAATGCACTTCTTAATTGAAAAAATAGTCAACAGAATAAATTCTGTAAGTTCAGCTTTTAATTTTTTCATTTTTATAAAAATTCTTTTTAAGTTTTTGAACTAAAATGAATAAAATTTAGATAAATAACCTTTCCTTCTTCATGGGCTTCCTAAAATAATTTACCTTTGTCTGTGTGAGCACCCATTACTGTACTCTCCTTTTCAAAAGGAGAAAGTTAAATGTCTCATTAAAAAGAGGAAGAAGAAATGTACTTTTTCCTCTTATCACCAGTAACAAAAAACTTCAAAAATGTTTGGTTCCAAAGCTCCTCAATATGCAAGCTATCTACTTATACTAATTATTCAAGCCTTGAGAGACTGAAAACTAAAGATAGAATTCTCGTGAGAAAAAACAAACTCTACATTATGTGTGAGCTTTCCTCAAATACAGAAGCCATTCAGAGTAGCTTCTGAAAGAATAAAATGTCTGTTATTTTAACTTAGCTAATAACAATGATAACTGTTTATAATAAAACAATGACAATAATGGCATATTTACGGAGATATTTCTTCATTTAAATGACCTTTAATGATATCATTATGTATGCAAAAAATGTCCTTCAAGTACCCTTGCCCATTTTCTGTGAAACTAATAGAATAGAATACAAAGTACTGGAACTAGTATTTGATTTTTCATGTGATTTGAAGAAGCACAGAGATAAAATGTATTTAATCCAGTGAATACGCCCTGCTGCATTCTGTAAGATGTTCTCCAATGCAGGGAAGTTTTTACTTACCTTGATTTTTCCCGTTACACCTGTCTGCATGTTTAATAAATGGTGCTTAGTTTTACCAAGGTGCTAAAGCTGAAGTTCAAATACAACTCTATATCAAGTATGCACTTATGTTTGGTTGTGTCTATATATAACTTAAAATAACACATCATTTGATAGCTCTAGGTAAGGGTTAGAGACATTTATCTTATATTAGACCATAGTAATGTCAAACTCATTCAGTTATTTAATTGAATCCTCACTATGTGAAAACTAGAAAAACTTCTTTAGTTCCAAGTGTAGGTTTTGGTAGTCATCAAGCAGATACATTTGGAAAACAACTATTTTTGATATAATTAGAATGATCTCCTTATATGAAATGCATGAGATCCTCATTTATTCAAAAATGGTATTGAACTCCGAGCACGGGATATGACTGTGTGTGTCTCTGTTAGAAGAAGGTATTGTAAATAGAGGTAGAGGTATAAGGCAACAAGAAAGTAAGAGGCCATCATTTGGTATTATTGGAACTTACTGAGAAAATTGTAGGGTCACAGGACTAAGCCGACTTAGTAAATACGAAAACTTAAAAATGAGGAAAGAGAAGGCTTGTTTTGACTACTGTACCCTCAGCTGCAAGAAGGGAGCCTAAACATTGACTATGATAAATGCATGCTTGTTGAATTAATAATGGGGAATGGCTGATTAGAAAGAGCAAGTACCTTTAATTCTACCTCCTTTTTCTGCTAATTCTAAACTGTACAGGCCTGTTTGAGCTATCGTATAAAGTTTTCATGTTTCTCGGCTATTTTTACAAGTGCTGATTATATTCTAACTGCACTCTTTCCTATTTCTCTTAACACAGACTAATTGCTGTCCTAGTATTAGAGAATCAAATGTCCAACAACAGTTTTCCTCTTCCTTCCCATCCTCCCAACTCCCCATTCACACCTTTACTAATAGCATGTTTAGGCTCATAAAATAATAACTTTGAAGCTTCGGTCCAGTATCCCTATAGTTGCCTGAGCAGTGCCTATTAAAGAGATTAAAAGGTACAAAATAAATTCCCCCAGGGGATAAAGCATGTTGGAGTTGCAGAACAAGAGGGTGGAATTATTGTGGGTTGTTGTATGATGAATCACTTGAAATTCCACCCCTACACTTTATAGTCTGGGCTAATGAATCGAGATTAGTGATCATTTTTTGCCTAACAAAAGGACCCTGGCAGAAATACTGGGAAATTATCCCCAAAATGAATATAATGATTTGTAAGGCAAAATGAACACAGTGAGGAGAAATTGGAGGAGACTCTTCCTGAAGTGTTCAGCTTTTTGAATGTTTCTCCTTAATCAGAGGATGTCATATTACTGACACAATTTTATTTATTCTTCAAGTACCCAAAACCTTTTAGTAAAGGCATGTGTACTTGTAGATGTCTATACGGTTTTGAAAGTTAAAGAGATGATGTCAACAAATGGGATTGCTGTCCCTCTTGTCAGCTTCTCCCTGTGCCCTGTGGTATTTTGGTGTGTGAACAACTTGACATGATTTTCTCTTATCCCAGACTTGTCACCTTGCTCTTACATTATTTTTTCATTTCTTAACACATTTCAGTAAGTAGAGACTTCCATGTCATTTGTGTCAAGGGTAGAACATTCCAGAAGAATAAGGAAAACAAGAATTTTTTTTTTTTTTTGAATTTTGGACTTTGATAGTATAAAGCCTCTGGGAGAAACATTAAGGTTTCATCTCCACAGAAACCAGATTCAGGAGCATTCAAGCAAAGTATGGGTGAGATTTTTGAATTCTGACCCCTCTCTATGTGGGGGATTAGTGAGTCAGAGAGGAAGAGGAAAGAGTTGAGATGCTGGTTGCACCCCTGTCTGGAGTCCTGAATCCTAACTTCACATGCATCATCATAGGAAAGAGAGAGGATAACAGAAATCCCACACAGATTTTGAGAAATCTAAATTCAGAAAGGCCTTTAACGTTTTCTTGGTACGTTTCAAGAAAGCCCACAAAAGACAAGGTTGAGGATGTGTTTACCTGACAGGTATAAAGCCCCTTGAGAGGTACACCTTTCTCTGTAAGACGGGAGGGCAGCAGAACAATGCTAGCCTGGAGGTGCTAAAGCACTATATAGGTGGCTCCATTAATTCCTCCATCATGATGGAAAAGCAGTAGAAAGATCTTGTGCATAGAGAAGACAAAATTATTTGTCTTAATGACAATCAACCTCAGAGGCAAAAATGATGATTATTGTCAGGCAAAAATAATATCTGTGTGGCTGCCTTTAACAGATTGCACTTTGCCACCGAAAGCAAAAGCATCTCATCAGATACCAAGGTGAATTGTTAACGACTCAGCTCAGATGACAACTCCTAATCCCTCCAGGGAAATCCACGTTGGAATGGGGGAAACCTTAAACTGTCTGGGATTAATTTACCTTCGCTTTGTGGAATGGATGTTAGAAAGCCAGTTGGATTATAGAAAACATGTAGTTAACTTTTTTGCACTCTTGAGTTTTGTGATTAAATTCAGACTGAGAATTTACAACTGCACATGTTCCCCAAGATGGCAGAGATGAGGTGAGTCCTTGCAGGAGTGGATATAACTGAGAAGATGGGGTATACTAGAGCAGCTGCTGGCTGAATAGTTCAGAGAGATTTTGCAATAGACCCTAACTTCTGATAGACTCTAACTTCCAATGTATTCTAGAGAAAAGAGAATATCTAGAGATCTGCTTTTAAACCTTTAAGATGGGTGGGTGGTAGTAGGGGTAAATACTCATAAATAACACTATTTGCCTTTAAAAGGATACATTTATAATGTGTTAATAGTTAAAAGAGATAATATATGTAAAGTACTTAGATTAGTTGCCTGCTGTGATCTTTAATTTTGTGTATATACTTGATTGGGCAAAGGGCTACCCAGAGAGCTGGTAAAACATTATTTCTGGGTGTGTCTATGAGGGTGGTTCTGGATGCGATTGGCCTTTGATTTAGTAGGCTGAGTAAATATCCGCCTTCACCAATGTGGATGGACATCATCCAATCCTTTAAGGGTCCAAAAGCAATAAAAGGCTAAGGAAGGGTGAATTCTCTCTCTTATCACCTGGGACATCCATCTTCTCTTGCCCTTGGATATCAAAGTTCCTGATTCTTGGGGTGTTAGACTCTGGGATTTATTCCAGTGGCCCCTCTGGTTCTTGGTTCTCAAGCCTTTGGACTTAGAATGAATTATACCACTGGCCTTCCTCATTCTCCAGTTTATAGAATGCAGATTGTGGAGTTTCTCGGCCTCCATAACTACATGAGCCATTTCCTAGAATAAATCATATACACACAGACACACGCACACACACGCACACACACACGCACACACACATGCACACACACACAGACACACACAGTCAGCTCTATTTCTCTGGAGAACCCTGACTATCACACTTACATTCAAGTAGGTCACACATTTTCTTAGTTTCCGTTGTATTTTCTTTTAGAGATGGAGCTAGAGTCAAGCAAAAACATTTGTGTTTTTGTTTTCTTTTGGTAGTGGGAAGGAAAATGAGAAAAGGCAATTGAGGGATCAATAAGTCAGCATAAGAATTTTAATCTCAAAATACTAACTTTAAAGAATAGCTAGAAAGCCAAAATCCATTAAAGAAAACCAGTCAAATGTGTACAAAATGCACATATACTTTATTTTACATATTTCTATTTTTATGTAAGAGAATGTGTTTTTTCTAATCACTCTCATTTGCCTGATCATTGAGCTGTTCATTCATTTTAAACTGTTCTGCATTTCCCTCTGCAAGAAATTCTGAGTGGGTAATTTTGATTAGTAGCTCTTTCTGCATATACATCTTTTTGTTCTTATTCTCAACTGTTATAGTTTTACTTTTTATTTTAATATGGCTCTTCATTTTATGACTTGTGATTTAGACTAATATCTCTGATGTGAGTCATTAATGCAGAGATTTTATCATTTTACATTGACAAAAGTATGAAAATACATTCATTTATTCCTTTAATAAGAAATGTCATACCATTGGGATTTAATAGGTAATTATACATGAGAAAATGAAGGAACGTCAAGGTCTTTGTTAAGTAAAAGCAACAAGTCATATCATTTTTATCTTTGTGAAGAAATAAGTCTTCTTGGAGGTAATGGTTTAGGAAACATCTAGAAAAGAAGGTTTTAAAGAAAGTGATGGAGAAAACAGTTTCTTGCCTGCATCATGGATCTGCTACAGCACCCTGGTAATCTTACTGATCTGCACGTTGACCATGTAGCGATGACTCAACCACAGTCTGAACCAAGTGTTTTTCCCTTCAGTTTATACTACAAAATGATCAGCTATTCTTTGCCTTCTCTTCCCAATAAGTAAACTCATTTTATCCTGAAGCTTATCACTGCACATTTACTCTTGACTTCATGTTTGTTTTCTGCCTCTAAGAAAAATTTAACTTTTAAAGTCTTACATCATCTTTCATTTTTAACTTTTCCTTTGCTCCTAGGCCTTTTTGTACATCATGTAATCATGATTAAGGCCATTTATCATTAATAAATACACAAGAATAAAATAAACTTTGTCAAACTGGAAAATCACTGATCTTGTATCCAATGCCTGTTTTATCTTTAATTACCAAACTTGAAGAGTAAAAAGTAGCCTACACTCATTGTTCCCACATGTTTACTTCCCACTCATTTCTTCACTCAATGGGATTTGGTGCATACTCCACGCACCCAACTGAAATAGTAAGGTCACAGATGACTAATCACAGATTTCTCAACCTTATTAATACATGGATTTGCATATAATGTATATAAAATGAACAACACAGATTTATTCTAGGTTTTTTCTAACTGATGTCTACTGTTTCTAAATATGCTCTTTTAGCTTATTCTCCTTTGACTTCCCCTAATGCAGAACTTTTGCAATTTTTTTTACTTAATTTTTTTTACCCTGTCTATACCTTGAAGTTCTCTAGTTCCCAGCTTTAATAATTACATTTATATGCTTGATTATCAAAATGTATTTATTGCACATATACTCCCCTAAGCTACATTTCGATGTATATATAGGGGATTTTTACTGATTCTCTTAGGAGCTCCTTAAAATGAAGATAAAATTACATACCCAATGTTAATTAACAAATTAATGTTGACATCTTCAATGTTCATATGCTTCTCTTATATTCATTCCTTATCTCTACAATAAATATGTCTTTTTCCAATATTTCTTTTCAATTTTTTTTTAATTTATTTTTTATTTATTTTTTAGTTTTGGGACAGAGAGAGACAGAGCATGAAGGGGGGAGGGGCAGAGAGAGGGAGACACAGAATCGGAAACAGGCTCCAGGCTCCGAGCCATCAGCCCAGAGCCCGATGCAGGGCTGGAACTCACGGACCGCGAGATCGTGACCTGGCTGAAGTCGGACGCTTAACCGACTGCGCCACCCAGGCTCCCCTTTTTCCAATATTTCTGGAACTATCATTCAGGACTTTTCTACTCAATGACCCAACTATTTTCCCCATCCATTTGACAAGTCTTTATTTTACTTTTCCAGTGTCCTTTGAAGTGATCTCATCTTTTCACTCCTGTTATTGTTCTACTTTAGCCCTTATTTCAACTCTTAAGATAGACCCTTTATCAACCAGCTTATTGCCAATATACCTTCCTCACATAAGTCTTATGCACTTCTATGCCAGATATGCTTGTTTGTATACACACAACCATCACCTTCCTCTCTACTAAGAAAGCCCCAGTATTGCTCTGGCATTCACCAACTCTCGTCCCTAGGAATACTATATCTCTGTTGTCTCCTATGGTTCATCACAGTTGGTCTATGTTGGTCATATTTGTTTGATTACCCTTGACTTGATTGTTTTTGTCATGACCTGTGACTAATTCCAAGAAATTGTAACTGATGGGAAATCTTTTGTAGGCTCCTGGGAGAGGCTTTATTTACAGATGAGAAGAGATTCAAGATTAGAAATGACCTTGTTTTTAACAGTACATCAACTTTCTGCATATGAAGCTTAGGCCTGTTGTAACATCAACCATGAAAGGAGATGTCACCAGAACATGGAGATGATGAGGCAGATGAATGGAAAGTCTCTGATTTAATGAAATGACAGAGCATTGAATTTACCAATGCTCTAACCACAGTTTCTGTAGTAACTTCTATATAATATAACAAACCACATAATTTTAAAGCCTTTTTAGCTTAGTATGCTGGTTTACATTTGGCTGTTATTTAGAGCCTAACCAGTATCTGTTACAACTCAAGTCATTTCATTTTATTGCTTATAGAGAACCATTATCTGCAGTCCTTGCAGAATAAATTATATCACTATTCACACTGTATTTAAGGACCTGTATGAACTTGTGACAACATACCTTTTAAAAAATACTCTTCACAACTTTTATGTTCCACCCACAATGATCTTTTAATTCATTGTTCTTGAACATGATTTAGAATCTTTCTCTCATTTGCCATGCTATATTTTACTTTCCCCTTGTAATCATTATGATCTTCTAAGTTTGAGTTAAAAAAAAACCACAATATTCATGAAATCACCCTATTTTTTTTTTCTGGTTGGAATCTGAATCTCTTCTTCTGTTGGGTATTTATGTCAGGTGGTAATTTATTCTAGTGCCTGTCACAACCTTTTCTGTAACATAAAACTGTGCATCATATCTTATTTTCTCCTTGTAATTTAAATTGTACTTAGCAGTGTATCTACCTGTACAAAGTTTTTAGTCAAAAGTATGCTTTGTACATAGTACTTTGTACAAAGTATGTACTTATGTACATACAAAAGAATCTAGAGCATACTTTTGTACATGAACCAGAAATAGGGCAAACAAACAAACAAAAAAACTTTGAAACTCCTCACCTAGAAAAGAGAAAGGGACACATGCTGAAACTTATTCCTACGTTAGGACACCAGGATTGTGATTTGGGTATTTTTCTTAGAGACATTTTATACTATACTCAAGAAAACATTTACACAGCTATTCATTGCAGCATTCTTTGTAATATGAAAAAATTAAAATGACCAATGAGCTCATCTATAAAATGAAAAAATAAAATTTGTTTACATCATACAATGAAATGCTAAATAGCTACTAAAATAAATTATGTGTCAATGTGCTTAGATCTTAAAAACTTAATATTAGATAAGTAGAGAAAATTGTATAATGTAAAATATGATTCAGAAGTTTTAATAGTAAGATAACTGATATCAGGAAGGAGACTTGTAACAAATACCTTGACTTCAAGGAAAGGACTTCACAACTATAAATGGAAAAACACAAGTCTATTTTTAGGATCGCAAAGCCGCAAAGTAAAAGAATACCTCTTATTGATTAATACAGTATAATCGTGGTTTGCGAGCGTAATTCATTCTAGAAGCATGCTTATATTCCAAAGCACTTGTATATCGAAGTGAATTTCAAGAACCATTGGCTCAGTTGTGATCATGTGACACTTGGCATCAGGTACTACTTGTATTACAAGACACCGCTTGTTTATTATGTTAAAATTTATTAGAAACGTTTACTAGTCTTTCAGAACACTCGCAGAACAAAGATACTCGCAATCCAAGGTTTTACTGTGTTTGTGAAATGTAAGAATGTCCCAAACAGGAAAATCATGCATCTTCTTTCTCAACTACTTAGCACGACTGAGATTATCTGCATATCCATGCATCATGACTGTATTCCAGTCTGAGAAAGAGAACTTTTTTCTCCCTATTCAAGGCAATTGTCCTTCCTATGTTCCAGACACTATTCACACCATTGTCTAGAAAACTTTACACCCACATTTATTTATTTATTTCCTCCTCATTTCAACTTCTACTTAGTATACTTTCTTTTCTGTTTATAGTTTATAAACATGAATCTCTTTCTCATTCACTTTTTTTTTCTCTTTCCTTTACACAAAGTTATTTTAAGGAAGTATTTTGTATGTATTATCTTCATTGTCTAAATTATCATTTACTTCCCTGTTCGTTACTGTATTCTATTTTCTAGCATTCACCTGTCTATTTTAGCATTTCTCAAGAAATCGTATTCACCAAATCTTGTAAACTCTCTGCTTATTTTTCTTAACTCCAACTGGCCACTCTCTTATAAGTGAAGCCCTGTTTCCATTTTTAGAAATTTTTATATTTCAGAAATTCTCTAAATTTTTGAGAACTGCCTATCCTTTTTAGATAAACATTTTATTTAAGAATAATTTTAGATTTACAGAAAAGTTGAGAGGATGAGACAGTATGTTATCATATGCCCCATGCTCAGTCTTCCCTATTATTAACATCTTAGATTGATATGGTAGATTCATCATAACTAGTGAAACCATATTGATATATTATTATTAAATGAAGTTCATTCTGTGCTGGAATCTCATTCCATATACCACTTCACAGTTAGCTGCCATATCTCCTTCAGGTTCTCTTAGTCATGCTGCTCTCTCAGATGATCCTTGTTTTGATTACCTTAACAGTTTTGAGGAATATTGCTTTGATATTTTGTGGAATATAAATGTAGAGATTGTGGAACATTCTCTATTTGTTCAATCTCCTGTGCTTGGGTGGAATGACTCATCTTGCATTTCTGGTCTCCATGCCAAGAGTCATCAGTTGCCTCAAGATGTTCCAACCAGACCTGCTTTTGTTGTACTCCAGTTTCCAGACGAGGACTTAGTGAGTAAGCTCTGATCATGGAGAGTTCCTTTGAAGCTTTTATTCTCAGTCAGGCCCATTTGTATTCTAGGCTATATCTTTACTAAATAGCCCTATTTTTTTAAGTGTGGAGCATCTGCTTTGTTCATTTATAAAGTGGGTATTTTTATTCTAGTTTGGGTCCTTCTATCATACCTTGGCCAGAAAGCTGGTGATCAGGGAGAGTGAATGTTCTGTAATTTTAACGCTTATCCAGTCCCATGATTTGAATACACACTTACATGCTCACTATTAATATATCTTGAGCCTGAATCACTTTCCCAAAACTTGAAATTTAGATTTTTATATAAGGTACAGAGACATTTAGTTTCCTATAGGCATCGAAAAATCACTATGTCCAAGCTTTACTCATACTCTCTCTTTCATGTCTTTCTTTTCCATCATGATTATTATTAGTATACACCTACTCACTCAAGCAGGAAACATGGGACCCAGCTTTTCAACTCCTTGTTATTTTTTGCTCCCTAATCCCGTGCCTAAGTAAATCCAGTTAATTCTGCTTTTCTAATGCATGTATGATTCTCTAATGTTTCTTCAATTCTGTGCTTCTTTTTCGTTACTGTTAAGGACGTTTATTTAGATTAGCATACAGACTCCAGTTTTTTCCTTGCCTTCCATTATAAATTCCCTAATTTATTCTCTGCACTACTGCCAGTATGATCTTTCCCAAATATAAAGCTAATCATAACACTCTATTGTATTGGCTTCAGGACAAAACTTTTATTTTTTTATAATTTATTATTTTTTTTAATCGTGGCATGTAAAACACTCAGCTAGCTCCAACCTTATCTCTTGATATACTCTGAGATGTATACCATGCAACGGTTACATGGAAACATGCACATTTCATAAAACAAACTATGCTCTTCCTGTCTCAGTGCCTTTTCACGTAGTATTCCCTTTTCTTGGGATGCCCTTCCCTCTTCAACTATTCTTAGTTTATTAATTTTCCTTATACTCATGATTTACTCATTTGTCTGTTAAGACCTAGTTCTTTAGTAAGATTCATTTAACTATAAAATATGACAAAATCAACACTTTCTCTGGGCTTCTAGAGCTCCTACCATGTGCTTAACTCTTACAGTTCTCCTAGATCTAGATGATTTTTATTTATTATCTGTATATAAATTAAGTGAAGACAATGCATTTCATTCTAGAAGTAGGCACAGAGTTGGGCATATTGTGTGTGACTGATGTTTGCAGAGTAGATGAAGTAATAGAAATAGAAGATTCAGAGCTATTGGATAAACGAATTGCTCAGTAGGGAGTGGAAAAGGCACACCCAGTGACAGCGCCAAGGGACACTTTTTCCAGTAATTGCTATTAATAATTTTTCCATTCTTTGATGTACACAATTATTTGTTTGTTTGTTTGTTTTCTTTCTTAACTGCCCTAAAAGCAATCTTATAGCTCCCAGTATCCTCCCTAAAACCGACTTCTACCCCAAGCTCCTCTGTATCAGTTAGGGGAATTTTGACTTATAGTAATTTAAAAATCCCAATTAAAATGGTTTACAAATATACAAATTTGTCTTTTCACATAGTAAGGTATCCACAGCTATGACAGTCTTTATGAGCAGCTTTAATTTCTTTAAAATATTTGGTGTAAGCAAAATCCCTGTGGCCTTCATCTTCAAAGTCTGTCAATGGGCAAGGGAACTCTAGAATCCCCAGAACTCATACTTAGACATAACAGTGTCCTCAGGGAGAATAGCCACTTCTCTCACCATTTTCTCAGGAAGAAGGAAATCATTCCATGTACCTCTCTTTACTTCTGTTACTTCAAGACTCATTTGCAAATTTTAGGTAATTTGTGTATCCTAACGTAAGGCTTTCCAAATGCTGACCCTGAAATAGGAATGTGAATGGAATAATTTATCGGGGATGCACCAGGAAAGGATGGTAGGAATTGAAGGTCAGAATGAAAACAGAATGAATTACATTCTTGGTAAGGAATTTCAGCCTTCCCAGGGATCTTTTCAGGAACTCTGCAGAATGCAAGGAAAAATTGGAAATGTATTCTTCAAATCTTACCCCTCTTCAGGTGGTAGTGAGTATTCCCTGGCACATCCATTAACCTTGCACATGGTCAAGAATCTCATATTGTCTTCAGGCAGATAGATGCGTGTGATTCAGGTAGGACGTTAATGGTATACACAGTTAACACTGAAGGTATAGACAGATCACATTTTGTTTGGGCCAAATAAGGCAGGACACCAATAATGCCTACTACAAAGGACATTTCAGAAGAATTCATCACCAGAGTTAATTGGAAAATAATTACTAGTGTAGGCATTTCAATTTTGATGGATGGATATTGGAGTATCAACTATCACGACCACTATAACCTTAATAAAGGACTTTTCGGTTAATACTGAGGAAATGAAACTAAACTGAATAAACTCAATGGAATGGTACTCATTACTCTAACATCATTAAGTTTCCAGGCTGGTGATGTCCAAAAAGAAAACATAAATAAATCTAGTATTCTAATACCTGATTATTTTCCCCATCATCACTAAAGACTCCAGCTACTCTGCTTCATTTGTCTCAGATTTCTATGTTTTACTATTCCTATTTTTTGGCTATTAGATCAGTTGCCTCCAAATATAAGATTCTGAAAAGAGTCAATGTCACTCTTTCTTCCAATATTTTTTAAAAATCAACTCACATTAAAGACAAAAAGCAATTCAAAGATGTAATAATTTTTAACATTTGGCTTTATTAGCTTTACTTTTCTTTCTATATGTATTATCTATCCATCTTCCTATTATTTGCCAAACCAATGGAAAGGAAATTATAGATATCATGATATTTGACCCCTAAGTAATTCAGCCTGCATTTTCAAAAAATAGGGGTGATCCTCTTTATAACCACAATAATATACTCAAATCAATTTAACTTTGATAAAACAATGTTGTATAAGATTAATATTCAGATTTTCCAAATTTCCCCAATAATACCCTTTATAGCTGTTAGTTAGATTGTTTGGTTAGTCTAGGATAAACATAATTATTATGCATTACATTTAGTTGTCAAGTCTCTTTAGACTCTTTTTTTTTTTTTAAGTAAGCTTTAAGCCCAATGTGGAGCTAGAACTCATGACCCCAAGGTCAAGAATCAGCCTCTGAGCCCCTTAATTTATAATGTTCCTCTGGGGAATCTGGGTGGCTCAGTCAGTTAAGTGTCTGACTCTTGATTTTGTCTCATGGGCTCAGGTCATGATCTCACTGTTCATGAGATCAAGCCCTGCATCCATGCTGACAGTGCTGGACCTGCCTGGGATTCTCTCTACCCCTCCCTTTCTCTCTCTCTCTCTCTCTCTCTCTCTCTCTCATAAATAAATAAATGTTAAAAAAATAAAAATAAAATGTTTCTCTTAATTTTTTTGAGAGGGAGGTATAATTATGGCAGTATAGATTTTTAAGTTCTAGGCCAGTTTTTTAAATTAAAAAACTATTTATTTTAGAATAATTTTAGATTTACAGAAAAGTTGCAAATGCATCCAGTTTGCTTATATCTACCATGGTGCATTTTTCAAAAATGAGAATCAACATTGCTGCATCAGTATTGTTGAAAATCCTGCCTTATTTGGGATTCTTCAGTTTTCCAATTGATGTCCTCTTTCTGGTTTAGGAGCTCATCTAGGGAACCACATTCCATTTATTTGTCTTGTCTCTCAGACCTCCTCTGGTCTAGGTCAATTTCTGATTTTTTCTTGTTTTTTCATTGTCTTGACAGTCTTGAGGAATACTTAGCAAATAACCTGTAGAATGTCCCCAATTTGGGTTGCCTTTTATATTTATTTTCTTTTAAAATTAGGTAGTTATTTCTCTGACATTGACCCTAGCAACATTTTTCTAGGTATGCGTCCTGAGGCAAGGAAAACAAAAGCAAAAATAAACTGTTGGGATTGCATCAAAATAAAAACTTCCTGCATAGAGAAGGAAACAGTCACCAAAACTAAAAGATAATCTGTTGAATGGGAAAAGATATTTGCAAATGACATGCTCAATAAAGGGTGAGTGTCCAAAATATATGAAGAACTTATACAACTCAACACTAAAGAACCACAAATAATCCAATTAAAAAAACAGGCAGAAATCACAAACAGACACTTTTCCAAAGACATACACATGGCCAACAGGCACATCAAAAGATGTTCAATATCACTCATCGTCAGGTAAATGCAAATCAAAACTACAATGAGATATCATCTCACACCTGTCCGAAAGCCTTAACTCAAAAACAAGAAACAAATGTCAGCAACGATGTGGAGAAAAAGGAACCCTCCTGCATTGGTGGGAATGCACACTGGTGCAGCCACTGTGGAAAACAACATGGAGATTCCTCAAAAAGCTAAAATACAACTACTCTATGATCCAGTAGTTGCAGCACTAGTTAGTTATCCAAAGAATACAAAAAGACTAATTTAAAAGGATATATGCACACCTATTTTATTGCAGCATTATTTATAATAGCCAAACTGTGGAAGCAGCCCATGTCCTTCGATAAAGAAGAGGTGAATGAACATTATTCATCCACAAAACATAATGAAATCTCTTACCATTTGCAGCAACAAAGAAGGATCTGGAGAGTGTAGTGCTTAGGGAAAAAAGTCAGAGAAAGACAAATACCATATTATTTCACTCGTATGTAGATTTTAAGAAACAAGCAAAGTAAAAAAAAAAAGTTTTAACTACAGAGAATAAACTAATGGTTATCAGAGGGGAGGTAGGAGGGAGAGATGGGTGAAATAAGTGATGGGGATTAAAGACTATACTTAACATGATGAGCACTGAGTAATATATTTGAACCACTATATTGTACACCTGAAACTAATATAACACTGTATGTTAACTATATTGTAATTACAATTTAAAACCTAATAAAATTTAAATAAATAAATAGGCTAGGAAAATGGGTTTTTTGAAAGCCTACCACAGAAGTGAAGTGTCTTTCTCACTGCATCTATCACATGGCACTTAATACCCATGTGATCTCAATGATGAGGTTAACATTTACCAGTGGGTTAGGGTGTTATTTGCCAGGTTCCTTCATTTAACATTTCCTTTATCACTTTGTTTTGGAAGCAGCTCATTAAATCTAGAACATTGTGGTGTGGTTCTAGCTTTGGCCACTGGGAAGTCTTTCAGCATGCCTGTATTTTTGATAATCATTCTTTTTGATTTGCAGCCTGCCTTTTCCCCCAAATCTCTTGTCTAAACCATCTCAGTATAGAAATTCAGGACATTCAGACCACTGACTTTCAGTAAGTCATATAAGCAGGAAGAATACTTTTCAGTTGAATATTTAAATTTTATAAATCTACTTTCCATCATGTGATATCTCCAACAACTTAATTTGACATATGAGGCATTATTAAAATATATTTACTATGGTGAAATTAGAAATAGTAAAATATAAAAACTGAGCTATCAAGCCATCTGTTGAAAAAATCTTGATACTTAAAAGGACTTTCCTTTCCCTGACACTTGTACTTCTCTCCCACCTCTCATATGCTGCTCTATGTATGACAGCTGCCATGGGTGATTAGATTTCTCACCTGCAAAATCTAAATTCCACATGCATTTTCTCTAAAATCATATAGTCATAGAATGGGTAACTATATTTATGCATGGATATATTTGTATATTGGCAACTTATATTCCACCACAGTGCAGAGGAAGCCTCAATATGTCAGTTGCACTTGACAGAGGACTTACTTATTACTTTAATTTTTCAAAAGGGACATGGATATTTTTATACACTTTGGTCTAATTTTAACTTGTCTACTCAGTGTCAAATGACATTTAAAAAAAGGTTGATTTTCAATAAAGAATTTGTTTAATATCATGGCTATTGATTGAAATGTAGCAAAGAGCAAATTACAAAAATAAGGTCAAATATATCCCTATATTTTACTTTCTTTTGCATATAGTACCAAGATATATATATATATATATAATTGTGTATATATACAATTATGTACAAAGAATAGAGAAATAAAGTAGTTTAATGAGATGGTGTGAAGTTTGAATTTTAGTTATACTACTTAATATTTCTCATCTGTATAAAATAGAGAAAACAATAATCTCTTAACAAGATCATTGTAGCAATCAAATAAATTTAAATTAATACTGAGTTTTTTTATTTAGCAATCTGTGGAGCAGTGGTAAGTCATATTCAACTTTTTAATATTAAGATACATTCACTTATTTCCTCTAAAAATTAAATGAGTTATGGAAATTTTAACGAGTAATTTGTAACTATTCCAGATGACAAGTCAAACGATACAGGATCATTTATTGAACAAAATCCTCCCAGACAAAAATGCCTTTTGCTTGGTGATTAGGGCTCATCATAGCCTTGAACCCACTTGTTTCTTGCTACCTCCTTGCCCCTTTTCAGAGGATATAGCAGCACCTGTCCTCTCAATGTTGTATTTAGTCAGAAAATCAGGGGAGATGGAGAAATACAAAATGCAACAGGAGGTTTACAACCATATTCATTTCCTAATTCTTCTCCACTAAATCAACATATTTCCAGCAGGGGAGACTGGAGATTTTCTGGAATACCTAGGCTTAGCTTTACTCTATTACTTTGCTAATTCTTTTCCCAATCAAGGCTTACCTTAAGGAAGGTGAGGAAGGTCATTTTCCTTCAATATTGCTTCTGGAAAACGATAGGGAGATTAATGGAGCTCATAGAGAACTCATGCTCTGTGATCTTAAACCCTTAGGTGTCATCCTGTGTTTGTCCTATTGTTCCATGCTTGTAAATTGCATCTTTGGAAGTGACATGCATTTCACTAGAATTAATGGAATATAAATATGTAAGAAGTTATCTCTCAATGAATTTGATCATCTCAGTCTCTTAAACAGATCAGTATTGTTTCCATGGGTGTATGAAATTGCCAAGGACTATTTTTAAAGTGTGTGAAAATGCAAAACCACCATAATAACACCCACTGTTGCCCACACACATTTGCTATATTATTTCCTGGACCTTATGAATATGTATACATTTTTTTGCATATCATATGTCTATTCTACTTAAAATACTTTTCAGGTCATTGAATAATTTCAAATATTATATAAAATATCAATGATTATGAAATTTACTATCAGGGAAATGACTTAGGCACTGTGGCAAACATGAACTAACCCAGCCCAAAATTAAAGGAAATATTCTTAGTTATTTGACTTGTAATAACTAAATACATAGTTACACTTAAAAAAAATGGATCCTATAATTAGGGTAATCTGCATAAGCAAAATGTGGAATATCTACATGTTTCCTTTGCTTTATAATATACAACATTTTATTGTGACTAATGACTGATAATTTTCATGTTTTCTTATAAAAACTTAAATATAATTAAACACATCAAAAATCAGTTTAAAAACAGAAATTAGTTCTACATTCAATATATTAGAATGCAGTTCAAACAACCGAAAGTGTAATAATAATAAATCAAAGTATATGCCACCCACTTTATGCATACTGTATATAAAGCATATATTTCACACCTTTTACAAAAAAAGATGACAATCGTTACACTGTACATCCAAGGTGCTTAAGATTGATACCCTATTTTAATTGTTTCTTATCAGTTTACCAATACAAACACTAATACTCATTTTAGGCCCACTGATTTTGTGTTTGATTTTGCAAACTTGATTATATTTTATTTTATTTTTGTTTATTGTAAACTTGGTTATTATAAATTTTTTTTCATTGTTTGTTTATTTTTCAGAGAGAGAGTTAGAGTACGGACAGGATAAGGGCAGAGAAAGAGGGAGACAGAATCCAGAGCAGGCTCCAGGCTCCAAGCTGTCCACACAGAGCCCTATGTGGGGCTCAAACTCATGAGCTGTGAGATCATGGCCTGAGCCGAAGTAGGATGCTTAACTGACTGAGCCACCCAGGCTCCCCTAAACTTGGTTATTATAAAATTGAAACTATATAAATAAGAGGTTCATACCTATTTATACCCTCCAATAATAAATAGTTTAAATTTACACTAGTATGTGGTTACAATAGAAAATCTGATTATAATTTCTCCTCTAGATGACATTATTGTGTTGCTGGGAAACTAAGATTTAAATTCTTAAAATAATCTGTAAATATGGTGAAGATTGGAGTCTACTGTATGATTCATCAGCTGATAATCTAAGAATTTTAGAAAGAAAGTGATCAGTGTAGTCTCCTGCATTGGATGGGAAAGTAAGACTGGCCTGGTAGAAAAGGGTGTCCTTGTTGGGCAGTAAACTGGGATGAGGTAAAATCAAGGAAATGCACCCTGAAATAATAGAATTGGGATAATGACACATTTGAATATTAAACCTATCAATGTGAGCAAAAATACTAAAGACTAATTAGATACAAAAATTAACCTCACATCTGACTTTTTGAAGCAGCTCAATTTACTTTAAGGATGAAGTCTAAAATGAGTTCCAGTTCTAAAAAAAAACATTAAAGACCATATTAGTATAAACCTATAGAAAATATTTCTTAGGGCTTAAAATTTCTATTTTTTCCCTTTTTTTATTGCAAGTATTATAACTATTCTAAAACTGGTTTTAAATATAATTCTGGAAAAATAGCCTTGTCATACCTGATCTTTAGATTGATTGATTGATTTATAAATCAAAGGAAAATGCTTTGAATACTTGTAAGGCAAGTATCTTATTGGAAATGATAGGCATTGATTTAGTTCAGCAGTAAATGAGCAACTTTTGAGATCCCTGGAGTCTATGTATAGTGGAAACTACTCTAAATAATTTCTTTTAAAAAAATTATCTGGTTTAAATTATACTCTCTATTGACTCTGAAATAAATGCTGACTCATGCTTATAGAATATTCACCACTTGTAGCAAATGGTTAATCTATAATGCCATGAATCAGTTGTTTATTTCCAAAACAATGCAAAAATTATTTATTTTTATAATAAAATTATGATGAAAATTATGTAAAGTGATACAGTATGAGAGAATACACTAGTTATTTGAATGAAAAATAACTTATGTACAAATATTTGCTAAAATTAAGTCACTAAAAATTATTCTCTACATTTTTTAAAGACCATAAAGTATCAAAGAATGCTAATATCTGTGAGGGTCAAGGGCAAGACTCCCCAAGATGGGCCACTTTGGCATGAGCATTACTATGAGTTAAAAGCAATCCAAACCCAGCAGATTCAGGAAAACTCTTTACCTCCCCCTCAACTTCCTGCTTATAGCAGGAATAGAGCTATTAACAGAGATTTCTCTTTATTTAAGAAACTTATCTGGATAACATGACAACCTTTGTTTTCCAAACATTTCCTTTTACCTTCCTCCTAAATGTCCTTCTCTCCTTTATATCCTCAGACCCTCCCTTCTTCTTAGCTCATATAAGCATTATGTTGCCTCACTGTCTTTGAAATTTCCATGTGTATTCCTCATATGTATGCTAATAAATTTAATTTTCTCCTGTTCCTCTTTCTCATGTCAATTTAATTTTTGGTCCAGCTAGAAGGACCTTAAAGAGCAGAGGAAATTCTTCCATCCCAGCATATTGAAAATAATTCTGAAAGAAGATTGTCTCTCTACTGTCTGTGTTTAAGTTCTCTCACTTTACTTTAAGGAAGTCATAATTGGAAAGCATATTTCTGTGATATATGCCAGAAATAAAAAGAATTCTGTACTTTAAATATTTATTTTTTAAAAAGACTGTAAATTGTGTGGTGATAACTGGATAGCTCTTTGATAAAAGATATCCTGGGTTCTTTTTTTCCTTCCCACTTCAGGATAAATTCAAAATCGATTAGAGAATAGGGGTGCCTGGTTGGCTTAGTTGGTTAAGCCTCCGACTTAGCTCAGGTCATGCTCTAACGGTTTGTGGGTTCAAGACTTGCATTGGGCTCTGTGCTGACAGCTCAGAGTCTGGAGCCTACTTCGGATTCTGTCTCTCCTTCTCTGTCTGTCCCTCCCCTGCTTGAACTCTGTCTCTCTCTCTCTCAAAATAAATAAACATTTAAAAATTTTTAAAAATTGATTATGGAACAAAATGTAAAAAAAAATTGGAACTATATGGGAACTAGAGGAAAATTGTTGTGAAGTTTTCAGTGGGCGAAAATTTGGGGAAAAACACCATAAGCTAAGCCAAAACTAAACATAAAACTGAGAAATAATATTTCTAATATGACAAAGAGTTTACATCCCTACCTACCAAGAGTTCTCAAATTTCAAGGAATAAAAATCAGCGTAATTGGTAAATGATATAAGCTATAAAAAATTGACCAGTCCTGATAGCATATTTTTGTGGTTAACCTGATTCCCCTCAGCATTCTTTTAGAAGGTATTTTAATCATTCCCATATATGCTTCTATTTGGTTTAATGAATATTGAAAATATCCCTTTCATGGAACTACTTACCTCATAAAAATGAAAAGACCATGCATAAAAAGAATTAATGCACACTTTGTAGAAATTGTAATGATTTGTCACTCTTAAAATCTGCTGCCCCTTTTAAGGACCCTTTGTTGGTGCTTATACATTCTTTTTAGTCCATTGAAGACTACATGAGCTTAAAATGATGGTGCTTTCCATATAAAGAGAGTTTTCAGGTGATACTAATTAATGGATTCTTATTTTTTTCCTGGTTCTCTATTTTAAAACAAAGAAGCCTTTTAAAACATGCAGCTGCTAGATACTGCATCCTTGATGGTACAATTTAACAATATGTAACATTTACACAATTTACAGAGCATAAGAATATTTTTTTTGCTATCATTTGAAGTTTTCTAATTTATTTTTTATTAAATCTTCAAAAAAGCTAAAAATAAAAAATGTGAATTTTGCAAATTAACTTGTACTAAAGACAGCTTTGAATTCTTTGTATAGGAGAGTGGTGCATTAGCACATACTTTGAAGTGAATTAAGCAGTCTTAAGCCAAACCATTAAACAAATATTTATAGAACA
The DNA here is from genome assembly GCF_016509475.1 of Prionailurus bengalensis. Classification (NCBI taxonomy): domain Eukaryota; kingdom Metazoa; phylum Chordata; class Mammalia; order Carnivora; family Felidae; genus Prionailurus; species Prionailurus bengalensis. Next base: position 89,682,558 of record NC_057344.1, read on the forward strand.
ATCTTAACAATTAGGGAAAGTTGAAGAGCACTGTAAAAAATGTTGAATAAGTTTTCTTCATTGTGGTCCAATATGTTATTTTAAATAAACCATAAGTAGAAAAATATCTTTTGGAAAATTGTCTTTTCTTTTTTTCGTTCCAATGGGAAAAAGCACTTTTAAGTAGTTACTTAACATGGCATAGTTGTGACAATTTATTTAAGTAAAAACATATGGAGTAATCAATTTTAGAATGTGTCTTAAGGCAATGTATTTCCTTACAGAGATATTTCACAAGAAACCTTATGTATATAATTTGATTTTATGATAGGAATGTGGTGATATATTATTTCTCTTTATACTTCTGAATCTATATAATAACAATGAAATACACCCAGGATTTATGTTGTATTCTGACAAATATAATTTATGTTAGGAAATACCCTTTTCATTTTTATAAATTATAAGCAGGAAATAATATTACCTAAAAATGCTCATTTTCTGTATTCAGTGTGTGCACACACATACACTCAGATAAAAATGTGGCCACTTGAACACATGAATTTAATTATCTATCTTTATTACTACAATAAGCTATCTAACACTAAATTCCCATATGTCATGGATACTTACCCCAGAAGGAAAGTGTTGCTCTTTCTAATTTGTGGCATTTTTAATTTATCTGATTAACATTTGCCTCCTTTGAATTATAAACAAGTTTTAATAATAACCTTTTGATTAGTGAATGACTTTTCATAACTCTAAATGGGGATGAAAAGAAATGTAGATGTCAAGTACATTAGAATGTGACCTCTAGCTAATTAAATTAAATTAAATTATCTAACATTTTTCGGCAAATTTACCAAGAACTTTCATATACTTTATTTCCTATGATAGTTGCAGAAATTCTATTTTCACCTCCATTTTACAGATGGGAAAAATGAATTTCAGAAAGTAAATGAATCACTCAACATCATTACTCAACAGTGGTAACTTGGATTCATACTCAGTCCAGCTTCCATGTCTAGTTTCTATCTGTTGTCTGACTATAGTTATTCATTATAGTAAATATTTTATTATTGGAAAAATATAAGCCTAATAATTTGTAGATAGCCCTATAAACTTAACACCTCTCTGTCAAATTTATACATGGTGTTTGTTGATAAGAAATTTCACTATGTAAAAGGTATTACTGAATTTTTTTTATTTAAAAAAATATTTAGTGTGTGTGTGTGTGAGAGAGAGAGAGAGAGAGAGAGAGAGAGAGAGAGAGAGATCAAGTGAGAAAGAGAAAAGGAGAGGTGCAGGGAGGGAGAGAAAGAGAATCCCAAGCATCTTTGCACTGTCAGCACAGAGCCCGACACATGACTCAATTCTCTGTAAGATCATGACCTGAGCTGAAATTAGGAGTCAGGGGAGCCCTTAACCGACTGAGTCACCCAGGCGTCCCTGTTATGGAATTTTTAAACAGAATATACATTCAGTTTTCTTGTACCATGCATCATTTATACTGTTTCCTCCAATGTAATTCTGAATGTCTATAACTGCTGATATGTGTGTATATAATTTACATATATCAATATATACTATATATAATTTATTTATGAAACCTTTGAATTAGAATTTATTTTATGCAAACAAGGCACTGTAGAAGACAAGTGAATATTTCAAAACCAGAGGATTTTTATCATTTATGTGAATGAATAAAGCAAAGGAATTACCATGAGCCTGTAATTAACTAATGCAGCTAGAGTGGAAGTCACTAATATATGAGTTCCAGAGATAATTTAACTAGTAGTACCTCTCCTACATCCAAATATCATATAAGCAAAGTAAAAAATACAGTGCTGGTGTCATAATCCAAAAGTTCCATGCCCTATACCCGGGAGAAGATCAACACAGACTGAAATGACTAGGAATATAACAACCACATAGAGATACCCTGAGGTAGGTCAACACTTCTGGCAGTAGCAAAGTTACATTAAAAAGTTGCGTTTTCCATAGATAAATCATAAAATAAACCAGAGTACAAATCATAAAATAAATTCCTGGGTAAGTTTGAAGTCCCATATGAAGCATATATAGTCAAAACAAAGTTTTTCGATATTGGAACGATTTATTGTTAATGTATAATTTGCTTTTTGGAGCTAAAGGGAACATTTTTGGTCAAAGTAGCAATGATTGGCAATAAGGAGGAGCCATATTCTTTGGCAAACTGCACCTAACTTGTGATTTCTCTTTATATGAATTTGGTAGAAAAGTTGTTCTTGAAACATATATTAATACCTACCATTAAAATTCAAAATAAATCATAGCTAGAGAGTCACTTTATATAGTTATAAAAATTATTAGAATAAAAAGAAAGGTATTTAATTCATTATAGTTAACACTGATTTTTATTTATTCAATTCTATTTTATTATTCTCATTTTTGATGTGAAGATTGCAAATATGAAAGTCAAATGGTATAGAAAACATGCAAAAAAACCCCACGACAACATCATCTCATGTATTCATTTCTTAATCACAATCCCATCAACCCTCTATGAAAGCAATGATTTTTAAATGTCTATATCTGGATCTCTTGCATGGGGTGGGGGCTTTTTTGTTTGGTTGGTTTTACAATACTAAGCAATTGTTTTTGCTAGCATTTCTTGAAATATGAACATAACAATTTTTGTTGTTACTCTGTTCTATGATAGATGAAATTAAGAACACATAGAATTCATTTCATGTCAATTCTTTCTCTTTAATTTTTGGGTAAATATATGATCACTTTAGTCACTTTTATAAATAATATTCAGAAAATAAGTTCTTATTACACAAATTTGTGCTTTTATTGACTATTATTAGAAAATTTTCAAACATTCAAAAAAGCAAAGACCAGAGCATAACAACCACACATATGCATACTCATCACATAGTCTTAGCTAATTATTTTGTATATATATATGATATATATAATATACATATTTAATATATTTTTCTATATATGCTATATTTATTTACATAATTTGGGCTGAATTATTTAAATCGTCTACACTGTATTTCACCTTTGTATGTTCCTGTATGTTTTCCTTAACACATTTTCCTATATAACCATAACAAGGTTCATATTTAAAAATGACTTCTTTTTTCATATTTGTTTTATTTTTTATTTATTTTTATTTTAAAACTTTAAAAAATTTTAATGTTTATTTTTGAGAGAGAGAGAGAGAGAGAGCGAGAGCAAGCATGAGTGGGGGAGGGGCAGAGAGAAGGGAGACAGAATCCGAACCTGTCAGCACAGAGCCTGACTGGGGCTTGAACCCACAGACTACAAGATCATGACCTGAACCATAGTCAGATGCTCAACCGACGGAGCTACCCAGGCGCCCTATTTTTAAAACTTTTTAAGTATAATTTATTGTCAATTTAGCTAATATACAGTGTATACAGCGTACTCTTGGCTTTGGGAGTAGATTTCCATGATTCATCGCATACATATAATACCTGTTGCTCCTCCAAATGAGTGCCCTCCTCAATGCCCATCACACATTTTCCCTTCTCTCCCCAACCCCTATACACCTTCAGTTTGTTCTCTCTATCTAAGAGTCTCTTATGGCTTGCTCCCTCTCTGTTTGAAACTATTTGTTTCCCTTTCCCTTCCCCCAAATTCCACGTATGAGTGAAAACATATTGTATCTGTCCTTCTCTGACTTATTACACTTAGCATAATACCCTCCAATTCCATCCACGTATTTATTTTTGAGAGAGAGAGAGAGAGAGAGAGAGAGAGAGAGCAAGGGAGGGGCACAGAAAGGGAGATAGAGAATCCCAATCAGGCTCTGTGCTGTCATAACAGAGCCCAACATAGAGTCAAACTCAGAGAACTTGAGATCAAGACCTGAGCCAGAATCCGGAGTCAGAGTTTGATGCTTAATTGACTAAGCCACAAAGGCACCCCAAAGAAAATGACTTCTTATATAATACCTAGTTCATATTTAAATGTGTTCAATTGGCATCAGTTTTAGATATCTCTATTTTTTTTTTTTTAATTAAGAAAGAAAGAGAGTGAAGAGGGCAGGACAGAGAGAGAGAAAGAATCTTAAGCAGACTCTGTACTGAGCACAGAGCCTGACACAGGACTCAATCTCGTGACCATGATATAATGATCTGAACCAAAATCAGATCAGATGTTTAACTGACTTCACCGCCCAAGCAGCCTGGCATCTCTTTAAGTCCATTCTATAACATAAAAAAGTTAACACTTTTTTTTTCTGCTTTTCCCATCTTTCTCTCTCCTGACATCCACCTTTTAATTTTTTGTAATGTTTATTTATTTTTGAGACAGAGAGAGACAGAGCATGAACAGGGGAGGGGCCGAGAGAGAGGGAGACACAGAATCTGAAGCAGGCTCCAGGCTCCAAGCTGTCAGCAAAGAGACCAAGGTGGGGCTCAAAAGCACAGACCGTGAAATCATGACCTGAGCTGAAGTCAAATGCTTAACCGACTGAGCCACCCAGGCGCCCCATGATATCCACCTTTTATACTTAGGCTCACCATAATTTATTTTTTGTTTTTGTTTTCTCATTTTGCTTTGTCTATAGTTTGCCTATAAAATTAAAGCAAAATTAGGGAAAAGTAACAGTAGAGTTGGGAAAGTTGAAGGCCTTTAGCCAATTCTTTGGTCCATTGAGAAACAGAGTACAAGATTCAGCATGAGCAAGTGTCTCCTGGGGTACCTGTGGAAAAGTGAAGGTGGTTGGATGGGCTTAAGAAGAGTTGAATAACCAAGCACTTAGAATTGAAGTCCTCAGCTGGACTTACAAGGAACTCTCATGCTAGGTTGACTCTTCAAAATTTCCCTTCAGTGTGTAGGGGTGTTGGGCTTTTTATCTCCATTTGCATCAGTGGCACACTTGCTACATTGTGGATGGGGTGTAAGCTTGGGCCTTGGCAGCTTCCTTAAGCTATGGGAGATTTCTGGGAAGCAACTCAATTGAGAACTTTCAGAAGCTGCTGTAAGTTTGGGAGAATGCCTCGGTCCTGAAGGGATGTCTGGGTGGCACATCACAGCATCCACTATGTCAGGAGCTGAGCTGAACTGGAAAGAGCTGAGCTGCCATGTGTGGCCAAGTGCTGCCACACTGCCAGATGTCACAGTAGTAAAGCTAAAATGAAACTAATGGTCAAGCTTTTAATGCCTTACTTACTGCAATAACATAAGCAAGAGAGTAAAAAAGTAGAATGTGTTGGTTCACCCAATATTCCATTGTTCCCCATAGCACAACACTGGGTGAGAGTCAGGTGGATCAGTGCAGTCACGGAGATTGTTTTCTGCCAAAGGAAACCGAAACCCAAGACTCCTCTGGTTTTGGTAGGAGGGAAGACCAAGATGAGGGAAAAGGACTGAGAGTGAAGCAAAGTGTGTTTGAGCCCTCGGCTTTTGGCAGAGGCACCTGGGAAAGGCCTCAGCTGAATTCCTCTTCACCCCACCCTCACAAGAAAGCTCCCAAATGGAAGAACCAAGAATAGGAATGAAGATAGGAGCTATAGTCTGGGCAGGGAAGGGGATCTGAGTCCTTGATTATAACTCCCTCAGCGATACCAATGCACTGGCTAAGTCCCAAGCTTGGGTGGAGAGGGCGATTTCTTCCTATTAGGCCTGCCAGGTGAAGTCTCTGTCATTGCCTGGGGTCAAGCCTGAGGCAGCCGGGAGGGTAAGAGTCAGCACTAACAGAATGCATGACCATTGCAGTAAAGATACTGAAGGATACTGAAAATTTGGACAGAAAAATTTAAGTAAAACAATTAAAGACACTTCAGTACTTCAGCACACATATACAAACCACCCACACACTCACACCCCCACATAGTTAAACAGAAAGGAATCTGAAAGAATTCAGACAGCAAAACATTTCCCAAATACAGTTAGAGAGTAGATTTGTCGTTTAAGACCTAAATTAGTGGTCTGGAAGACAAATGGGAAGAAATACCTTGAAGTATATGTTAATAGTGTAAAGTGAGGGAAAAGAATATGCCACGATAAATATAAGATAATTTGATTTATTTTTTTTTATTTTTAATGTTTATTTATTTATTTTGAGACAGACAGAGAGAGCTTGGGCAAGGGAGAGGCAGAGAAAGAGGGAAAAAAATAATGCCAATAATCTGCTCTGATAGTGTAGAGCCCAACATGGGGCTCCATATCATGAACCATGAGATCATAACATGAGCTGAAATCAAGAGTCAGATGCTTAACCAACTGAGCCTCCCAGGTACCCCTATAACTAGATTAATTTTAAATATGAAAAGGACATAGGATACAAGCAATGAGTAAATAAATAAAAATAAACCTGAGTATTCAGACTGAAAGAGCTCACCAAAATCCAGGCAGTCCTGAGTGGAAATGCAGCTCATTTCAGGCATTTATTTTTATTTGAGTAGTGAAACATGTGTCTTAATATACTGAGAATATGATTATAAGAGGACACTGTAATAAGTATGATTATATACTTATTACAAACAGGCTATCAAGTTATTAACATAGCAAGAGGTACAGGTGAGTTATATGGGTTAGGATGAGAAGGAGAAGTAAAAGAACCAATGGAATAAGAAAAAATGGAACTGCCATCAATAATCATGAATGCTTCATATATAGAAATAACATCAGTCTTTATTATTTGTTCAATTGTTTCAAATTAACACTGGTTGATTTTAAAACAAAAAAATGGCTGTGGAATTATATCTTTGGAAAAGATATAAAAACATAGTAATCAAATGCTCACATTATGGAGACAACCTATCTATATTAAAATCTCAGTTCCAGCACTTACTAAAGTATGTAACTTTAGGCAAATTCCATAAACTCTTTCCTTTGGTTTCCAAATTTGTAAAAGATGACATGGGATCAGCTTCATAGGACTGTATTGAGATTCACTACATGAAAAGATCATTAAACAATAACTGGTAAATAGTAAGTTTTCAATAAATGCATAGTGCTTTTATTATCATTGCTATTGTTTTTACATATCCAATGTCGTGATGCTTGTGTAGGAGAATGTTCACAGCATGAAAATCATCTTGTTTTGCTCTATCACAATTTGCTTCAAAATAGTGTCTTGACTTATTCACAACGTAAGTTGTCCATTTTGTTTTAGAGTTTATAATTTCCTTATTTTATAATTTTGAAAACAGAACAAAATGTTTTCTATATCATGACAAACTATATCTTCTTTATTCAGTTATCATATCTTTTTTATTCAGCTATATATCATAAAGAAAAAGATAAAAGATTATATATAATAAAGACAATGATATTATGCCATGGACATAGCATCTGTGTCCAAATACTCCCCTTTTTCTTCTATCACAGTAGAAATGGTTCCAATTTTTCACTTTGGTCAAACATTTAATTGTACACTGGATGGCATATTCTCATACTCATATAGAGATATTACTCAATTATCCTTTTATTTTTGCATTGTCTAGTTTTCTTTCTCTATTATTTTCATGAGGTTGTGAATACGCTGTTGGTTTCATCATTAAGCAAAATGTAAAACAAAACAAGACAAAACCTTTCCTTGACCTAGCTACCTTCACATTTCTTTATGTGCGAAAGAGCAGTCTGTATTTGCTAACTTCACTTCTTGTCTTGCCATTTCATGAAAACCAATTCCTAGCAAGCTTTTTCAAGACTACTCCAATTGAACAGCTCTAGCCAAAAACTTCCTCCCATCTCGGCATGCATTCCTACACAATGTGACTTTAGTGTTCCCAACATCGATGTCTTTCCCAGCTCCTTGAGTCTGGTTTGCTCGCCAAAGCATTTGCTTTTGGCTTTGGGGCTATGTGATGGAGGAAACCTAGAAAGACAATAAGCTGACTGTTGGTGGACAATGAAGGAGCTGTGGAGAAATTTACATATTAAAAAATATAAAGTGAACAATGTATTTATAAATATAGAAATTATTACCTACCTTTCACTGATCTTGCTGCTTCTTTCAACCTCAGTTTATCTTAAACTGTGGCCCTCACGAAGCTGGAGAACAGCTGTGTCTATTCTAGTACTTTCTTGCCATGTTCCATTTCTTTAGGTGCAGATTTCAGGATCTTGCTTCTAGATAGTTCCTCATCTCTGGCCAGTTGTGTTTTCTTTTCAGATGGACTAGGTGGGAGGTCTATGTTTGTATCTAATCACCTTCTTTTCCAGAAGAGAAGCTGAGCTTCAGAAAACTACATACAACTCCTGTTTGCTCAGTATTTTCTTTGGAGGATGGCTACTAATGGCATCAGGGGCTGTGCAGTAAAATGAAAGGAGGACTAGGGTGAGGATATTAGTAATAGGCAATGGGACAGTTGAGTCAGTGGAGAAAGAACCAAGGAAAAGCAAATGAAGCTATGGGGTACTATCTGAAATAACCATAGCACATCAACACTACCAGTAATTTTATAACTTGTAGTGACATGCAATGTTAGTAATTGAAATCCTTAAACCTGATGACTAGCCTTCAAAGATAGCCAGAGATTTCTCAGTAAATTTAGAAAGGACAAGGAGAATCTTACATACCATGATAGTAAACTCTGTGGGGGCAGACATTTTATTTATCTCTGTTCCCAACACCAGTCGAACTTCTTGCGTATAATAGACTTAATAAATATTTGTTTAATATGGATAAATGCATGTTAAAAGTCATCAAACTTTATTTAAAAATAGGAAATCAGGAATATTTTGACGTATTTAGTAAATAATGTAGCTTGTCTAGAGTCTAGGTATTATAAAGATCAAGGCACCAAGCTTGAAAGGGAGTAAAATACTTGTTATTGTATTACTATCTTATCACTGCATAAAACAATCAATATAAGACAGGCATAATGCCAGAGCCTTTTGGAGATATTTTTTTCAAGATGTAGGGATGTCAGCTTTGTATAGAGAGTGCATATTTAGGGAATTGATAGGCTTTTTAGCATGTCTTAGTTCACCCCATACCAGGTAGGAAATTTTATTTTGAGACTCTGAATATGACCATATTTTCCTTGTATAAATAATTTTAAGATAGTGTTTTGAGAAACATTTTCCTTTAATTATTTAGTAGTTTTACATGCATGCATGGGATGAAAATGGGAAATTTATTTTCTGGGATCCTTGCTGATCAATGTTTGGGGTATATACGAATAGATTATTTGATTTAACCAACATGCCTACGAACATGTAATATAGTTTCCCGTTCTTGTTAGGAACAAATTGCTTAGTAAACTCAGAAGTTGCCTTTGTAAGTAGCCACTGCATATTGATCAAAAGAAAGCTCCTTTTTCATGGTGGCATGCCAGCACACTGAGGAAGAAAGGAATTTTGGAACTGCGTGCCCCAGCTGCACAAGGCATTAATAGCAGCAACAACAGACTAGGGTGGCAGGTGCACCTGACTAGAAATTGAGAAAGACATGCTGTGCTATTTGTAGAAAAAGGTTCAAGCCTCACCCTTGTGCATTGTGGAGACAAACTAGATCTGCTGCAAATTAATAGGCAAAGGCTAGAAATTGGATATAGTTCAGAAAAGGTTGGAGAGACAGTGAGTTCAAAAATCAAAGCAAGGAACAGGAAGTTCCTAGGAAGCTGAGCTGAATTTCTATAGGCTTTGAGGGAAGAAGTGGGTACGTGTCTCTTTCTATGTTAAATCTCCTGTAAGAAAGTTTCAGCTGTCTAAAGATTATTAGATATTAAGAAAGATGTATTTGCTTTTCTTATGTACTGAACATCTAACTCTAAATCTGGGTTGGGGGCATAGTTAAAAAGAGGTATATTTAATTTCTGAAATATTATAAATAGAATATATTTTTTTATTGTAAAGCATTTATTTTTATTTTTTAATATAATTTATTGTCAAATTGGTTTCCATATAATAGAATATTAGAGCTTTTGGTGAGGAAAGAAAGAAGAGGAGGGAAGGAAGGAAGGAAAGAAGGAAGGAAGGAAGGAAGGAAGGAAGGAAGGAAGGAAGGAATATTTTTTTTTCTTTAGAAGCTTAGGCCAGCATATTCTTCTCTGCTGATGACAAATAATAATAATACTGCTTTAACTCCCAAATTCTCCAATTTTCAATCTCTTCAAGTAAAGCAATTATTTTTATATAAATATGTGTTTGTGTATGAGAGTGAGGGAAAAGGATTACTACTTTTGAAACAGCATCTATTTTTAAGAATCAAAATGAAAACTGAAAAGAACTTTACTTTTTAATATTTTATTTCAGTATTTGAAATCAATACTATTACACAGGTTGAATTACAGATTTGTATTTGAAGATATTTTGCTAAGTTTTATTTGCATCGTGATAACTTTGAATTTATTAGAAACTCTTTTATGCACTAGAGTAGTTTAAGAAGCATATTGATTACCTATTCCTGGCAGTTAAAGATCTATAAAAGATTTGACTATAGAGTCATCTAAAATTAGCACTCAATGTATGAAATATTATTAGAAAGCTTTTTAGATATTATGCACTTTTATGTATATTTAACATACATAATATGTGATATACATAATATGTAATATTTATTGGTCTATCCTTCTCCCGCTCCCTAGTTATTCTCTCCCTCTCTCCCCATGTCTTCTTAGAGAATCTAATACTGTCTTTTCAGAACCTGTGCTCTGTTGGTCAAACCATATACCTTGGAATTAAGAATACACGCCTTGGTTTCTTTTACACTGAAGACTGTTTTGGAGGCAGAGTGTGTAACAGCAAATGTTCAGAATCTATGCTTAAAATAGTATAACTTGAAGGTAAACCTGAGTCACTGAATTTATATCCTTTTAAGATAGAAATTTAGTGATATCTTCATGGCAAACAGTGTCAATTCTAGTCCCTTCTCATGTAAAGATAGGAGTGACAGATGAGAGGGATAAATTTATTTTCTGTGGTTTGACTTGGGTGGTTGGTTGGTTGTTCTTTTAACATTCATTTTAAAGCTATAGTTTAGTTGTTTCCTCTTTTGATAATTTTCTTTATTAGGGCAAGTCTAACTTCAACTTCTGAGGTAAAGAAAAAAAATTGAAGAAACTTACATTATTCCTCAGAGCTATAAGCATAGTTCTTTACTCAAAAGCTTTCTGCTAGAAGAAGAAGTTGAGGACTATCTCCTCAAAGCCTTTAAACAACAACTAGGATTACAACCTGGTATCCAGCTAGAGGAAAAGAAGGCAATGTAGGGGTTGAGAGCAAGCCACCCCAAGGTGGGGCACTTTGGAAAGATGATTATTCTGAGTGGAAGGCAGTGAAGATGCTACAGGGCTCAAGAGAAACTTCTGACCCTCCTTAACCACATAGAAGAATTTAGAAGAGATAACTATTATCTGAGTAACCCATTTGTATGTCAAGGTGAGCATCTAACTGCCCAACAATTCTTCTTATGGCCCTGTGAGTACATTTTCTTTCTTTCTTTCTTTCTTTCTTCCTTTTTCTTTCTTGCTTTCTTGCTTTCTTGCTTTCTTGCTTTCAAGTTTATTTATTCTTGAGAGAGACAGAGAGAGATTGAGAGCACTAGTAGGGGAGGGGCAGAAAGAGGGGAGACAGAGAATCCCCAGCAGGATCTGCCTTGTCAGCACAGAGCCCCACACGGGGCTTGAACTCAGGAACCGTGAGATCATGATCTGATGCAAAATCATTACCTGAGCCGAAATCAAGAGTCAGATGCTTAACCAACTGATCCATCCAGGCACCCCAAGTGCATTCCTTTCCTCTGAAGTCCCAGACCCTTATCCCCTCCCCCCTCCTTAGTTCAGAATGACATGTATACCTCATTTTGCCTAACTTCCTTTGGAATTCCCATGTCTGTGTGGATTCCCCATACATATGCTATTAAAGTTGGTTTTCTCCTATTAATGTGTCTCATGTCAGTTTGATTCTTAGTCTAGCTACAAGAACATCACAGGGTACAAGACATTCTTGCTCCCAACAGCAGCAAGTTTGGTAGAATGTGTTCAGTGCCTGCTTTAGTGGCGACAGTTTAATCTCTGTCCCTAGAAGACTGTTGTCTGTTGTGTCCTTCTCCAGTCCCTATGAAGGTACTCAAGGAATTTACACTTTCATACACCAAACTGAGGTGGATAACTCAGATTATTAAGCTGGGAGAATCCTTAAGGATTCGTTAAAGCACAGCCTTGTACAATGCCACACAGCTACTGATTACTGGGAAACCTTAAACAGAGAAAACCAAATGTGTGACAAACACACATGGAGTAGATAATTTAGAATTGGGGCAAGGAATTCTAGTTGATGATTAACTTCATTTTATTCAAAACTCTTTGAATTTGTTTAAATTTCTGTCTCATACCCACTATTGCTTGATTTAAACTGTATTTTACACAGTGAATGCTAAAGAACATTTTATTTGAAATGAGCATGTTGAGTAAATTTCCCAGGGAATATGTCTGTGGTGATAATGAGTGCTTGAAATTAGTCTTTTCTACCTACCATTACCTGAGAATAATAGAGTACCAGTAATAAAGTTATTCGTTTTATGTTTGTCACCTGCTATTGTCAAAGCAAACAACATTGACATAATGCTTAATACTTATCCTAATCACTGTTTACCTTAAGCTGTCAAACAAGATTCGCTCCATTTCAACATCACTTTCTAGTATATTGTATTGTTTAATGTTCACATTTAAACATTTTATTTACTTTCTATACCCAAAGTCTCAGCTCTTTTAGTTTCAGTACAAAAATTATAAATTTGAGCCTTGCCCTTGATTTTTTCTTCTCTCTCACTCTCCGTTCCCAATCCCTGTTCTTAAATTTATCTATTTTGCTCTACCTGTTTAATACTACTGGAGATAATTCTAGGATAAATCGCCTTCAAGTCAAATTTCTATTAATGCCAGAGTCGTCTGATTCCTTTCTCGCGCTTTTAGTTTTGTATTTTTCAAGTCTAGCTATCACACCTACACAAGAGCGATGGATGAATTTAAAAAATTCATTCAAGTGCTTTTTGTTTAGTCATTTGTAATTCAAGACAGGATTGTTGACCTGCTATTTTATAGTTTTTGGAAGTATAATTCATTTATCAGGAGGCGGGGAAGATGGGTAATTCGACAAACAAATCAGATTTGATTAAAGCTGTTGACAATATGAAATTCCATTGCATCAAATTGGTCCATATCTTTCTCTTTTTGATTTGGTCTTCGAGATCTCTCCCCAACTTGTTCACCAGTGCCACTCCCAACATACACGCAACCACCACCCTGTCCCAGGAAACACACGCACCAGAATTACTGATCTGCTTTATTTCTCTGAGTGCATCTTGTTATTTTTACCCACCATATGTCTGTTCTTGCTGTTCCCTCCTCAGTCTGTAATTCTTTCACTGTCCCTCACCTGACTAATGCTTCTTGACTTTTAAGGTTCAGATAGATAGTCTCTGATCCAGAAAGCTTTCCTTAACCACTGGCGAGTATCTATCATTAAGAATGAGATTAAAAGTCTTTTTTCGGGGTGCCTGGGTGGCTCAGTTGGTGGAACATCTGACTTCGGCTCAGGTCATGATCTCAAGCCCTGCATCGGGCTCTGTGCTGACAGCTTGGAGCCTGGAGCCTTGTTCGAATTCTGTGCCTCCCTCTCTCTCTGCCCCAGTCCACTCGCATTCTGTCACTGTCTCTCTCAAAAATAAATAAGCATTAAAAAAAATTTTTTTAAGTATTTTTTCAGTGTTCAAATAATTGTTAGGGCATTCTCTATCACCGCATTCACCATATATTATGAGTACAGTCCTCATGTGTCATTCCCACTAACTGCAAGCGTTTTGAAGATACAGATCATTATTATTCATCTTGTCTTCCTTGGCATTGGCACTGTGATTGGCACATGGCACATGATTAGGATTGAATAAATTTTCCCAATTAATATGTATATAATACGTATTGTATATATATACATGTTGTGTATATATACATATATATTGTATATATATGATGTATATAATATGTTATATATTTGTGTATAATCATATATATGATTTACATAATGAAATAAAATGTATAAATTTCTGCAGTATTACTTTATTCCTAACACCTGGTGATAGGAAGACATTTCATACATTTTGAAGGCACTTCTTGACAGATGTATTTCTTTTACTAAAAATGTTGGTTGATGAATCATCATTGCTTATTTAACAGTTAAAATACAACATAGGATATTTTAAAGGAATAGGGACAAGGAGAATGATTTCTCAAGTAAATTAATATTGTCTTTGGAATTCTTTCAGACTTGAATGGGTTCCACTTGTCTCCCCACATCTATTTACTAATTTCTAATCAAATGCCTGATTTCCGATTTGTTAAATTCTTTTTGACAGGCTTTCACTTCCATTCACCCCTGGTCATACGTTTGTTTGTTCTCAAAAATTAATGCACCTTGCAGCTCACGATGAAAAGTTCCACTCTTGGCAAATTGAGGAGTTTTTGTAACTAACACTCTGATACGTGTATAAATAATCATGATTTTTGTATTATCATGATTTTTTTTCTGGTGTTCCATGGCAAATCAAGCTTTTCTAATTATTTTCACATCCCAACATCATAAAATTCAAGCTTATTTACAGTTATGGATGTGATTTGTGTTTGCTTTTTAGTTCTTCCATATTAGTCTGTATTTTAATTTTTAGTTTCTCTATCTTTTGAAAGCAGTGATCGTTTTGTTAAGCCTTTAGTTTACTTTGAAAAATCAGGTTATTACACATTCTTCAGCTTTGTTGCTGTATTTTAATGGTGTATACTCATTCTCTCTCGAACAATTATTTATTTAATCACTTTTCATATCATAATTTATATGATATTAAACAAATTCTTTTAAATTTCCCATGTTTAAATGAGTTGGACATCTTTAGACTATTAGGAAAAGTAGTTAGGAGTATCCTGTTTTGGTTTCTTTGTGTTTTTTTTTTTCCACGTGTACAATGTAATGCTTTCCTTTCCTACTGTGTGTATTAGAAAATGATTGTGGGGTGCCTGGGTGGCTTAGTCAGTTAAACATCCAGCTCTTGGTTTCAGCTCAGATCATGATCTCGTGCTTTGTAGGTTTGAGCTCGGCATCGGGCTCCGCATTGACAGATTGGATCCTGCTTGGGATTCTCTCTCTCCCTCTCTCTCTCTGCCCCTCCCCTGCTTGCTCTCTCTGACTCTCTTAAAATGAATAATCTTAAAACAAAGTAAAAGAAAAAAAAGAAAGAAAAGACAAGAAAATGATTGCCACAATAAGCCCAGTAAATAAGCATCACTATGCATAGTTACAAACTTTTTTTCTTATGATGAGAGCTTTCAATATCCACTCTCCCAGCACTATTCAAATACACAATATAGTATTATTAATTGTAATTACTATGCTGTACATTACATTCTCATAATTCATTTTATAACTGGAAATCTGTACACTTTGACCTTTTCACTCGTCACCCCTCGCCCACCTCCAGCAATCTCTATTCTCTGTATTTATGAGCTTGGGTTTTCTTTCTTTGTCGTATTTTTTTTTAATTTCACATTTAAGTGAGATCATATGGTATTTTAAGTTTTTGCTTCAATTCCAGTTAGTTAACACAGTGTAATATTAGTTTCAAGAGTACATTATAGTGATTCAGCATTTCCATACAGCATCCTGTGCTTATCATAAGTGGCCTTACTTCCCATCACCTAGTCTACCCATCTTCTCACCCATATCCATTGGTAGCCATCAGTTTGTTCTCTGTAGTTAAGAGTGTTTCTTGGTTTGCATCTGTCTGTTTTTCCCCCTTTGTTTGTTTTGTTTCTTAACCACATAAGTGTGAAATTGAATGATATTTGTCTTTTCTCTAACTCATTTACTTCACTTAGCATAATACTCTCTAGCTTGTTCCATGTCATTGTAAATGGCAAGATTTCATCCTTTTTTAAGGCTGCATAATATCCCATTGTGTATACATATACCTTCCTTTCTTTATCCATTCATCAGTGGATGGACACTTAGGCTGTTTCCATGATTGGGATAAAGTATATATTGCTGCTATAAACATCAAGGTGTATGTATCCCTTTGAATCAGTATTTTTGTATCCTTTGGATAAATACCCAGTAGTACAATTGCTGGATCGTAGGGTAGCTCCACTTTTAACTTTTTGAGGAGCCTCCATACTGTTCTCTGGAGTCATACAGTATCCACCTTCTGTCTCTGCTTTAAGTGTGGAGTGTTTTCTTTCTGTGCAGACTTTCCTCTCTCTCTGTCAGAAATCTCTGCCTTCCACCCAGTGTTCCAGTGTGATGGCTCTACAGGATTTGTGTTTCAAGATGGCACTCTCAGTGTTACATAATTTTGCTGCTAAAATACTTTACGAAATTGCCTTCCTGTGGATGTTACTGTCCAATATCAAAATATTTTTATTTAATTTTTTTTTTTTGATTCCCAGTGTCCCTGCCCTGTTTATTTTTCTGTTTACGTGCAATGCCTTCAGGGTTATGCATCCTGGTCTGCAAGAATTCACATACCGTGTATTTCTGATGTTCTCAGAAGCTTACACTGTCAAAATTATACTTTATTTTCACACAAAGCATCTTCTTTTTTTCAGTTTAGGCAGCACTTGAAGCTCATCAGGATTTTACTAAGTCTCCACTCAGAATTTGCTTTGCTTTTGGAGTGTGTGTGTGTGTTTTGCTTTGTTCTGCTTGTTTTGTTTTTGGTTCCCCAGAGTATAGAGTACATTAGTAATTTCCTTTTACTCTTTATCTTGGTTCCATTAAAAATGTCTATTTTATAATGCTACGGCATTGTGCTTAACACCACCTGTACTATCAAAGGAATTCAAGGATGACATATTTAATTAGAACTACATTCCTTACACACTTAATTTTATGCCTTTAAAATTGCAACACAAGTAGCATAATGCCCTGGCCTTTATATCAGAACCGATTTATATGCACTTAATATATCTATTTGTTCCTTAAGTGAAAAGTGATGCTACATAAACATCATTAATATCAATAAGTACAGACTACATATTTATCCTCTGGTTAAAAAATGCTTTATAGTTTCTAAAAATTGTGAGGTGCAAAGAAATAACTAATGTTGTACTTTATTAGGGTAAAGCATTATTTTACAAAGTATGTTCTGTGAAATATCCATTCAGTGAATACCAGTGAAAATTTAAAGTATTTCTTCACATTCAGAGACTAGACAAGGTGTCTTCTATCACTGATTACATTCGACATCGTATGCTGGAGATACTAACCAGCACTAGAAGAATTGTAAAGAATGGAAAGAAAGAAAGAACATTGCTTTTTGCAGAAGACAAGACATATACAGAAAATTTAAAAATCCAGACAGACAATGTGAGCTAACAGATTTATATAACAAGTGTATTGGACCCCAAACCAATATACATATATCAATAGTTTTCTATTATATTAGTTATAAAATTTAGACATGTAATAATATTAGTATGAAATTTTCATTTTTGAGATTAGTAAAAAACTATAGTGTACCTAAGAAAATATTTAAAGTAAAATGATAGTAGATTCATGGGGAAACCTATTACTTCTTACTTAAGAAAAAAAATTAAGCATGCAAAGATACATACCATATAAAAGAAAAAATTAAGTGTCATAAAAAGATCATTCCTTTTTATATTGATTTGTAAATATAATGCAATTCAAGTTGTATAAAATGATTTTTTATATTAATTGTCAATTTATTCTTGAATTGGCAAGTTAATCAATAATATTTAAGACAATTTTGAAAACAAATTAAGAAAGACTAGTCTGCCATACCAGATATTAAGGTTTACAGAACTATAGAACATAAAACTGTTATACACATTGACCACAGTGTTGAAATTTACAGTGGCCTTGTGACCCTGGTTAATGACCATGGTTAAAGAAATTCCCCTACCATTTTGTGTACCAGGAAATAGCTTACTGCAAAGAAACAGGCTGCCCTATATATGACTTAGGTCAGACTCATAGATGTCCTCATTGTTTACTCCAACTGGCCAGATACTGAACCTCCAAATTTCCATTTTGGGCAGTATAAATGATTAATTGAACTGTATTAGCCCCAATCAGTTCAGACTAAATATTTGGTATCAAACTTTGGTTAAGTTACTATTCCTCCTAGACTTTCAACCAACGTGAACAAGTAGACACCTTATTAACAGCCTCTTCTAACAATAGGCTGGATCGCGGTAAAAGATTTTCTAATCTACTATCTGATTATACCACTTCATTCATCTCACTTCCCTACCACTTGTTCTAGAAAGTCTTGTTTTATACCTCATTATAAAAGCAAAACCTTTTTCTGCCTAATCTTTGGGATGCTTACAGAGCTTAAACTCAAAGTGTTCACTCTATTACAATCGTCCTTATTTGTCTATTCTATTAGCTCCTTCTCTGCTCTTGCAATAACTCTTTCAAATAGAATCTCTCCCTATCTACATCTGGAACTGTTTATTATTTAACATTGACCAATAGAACAAAAAGGCAACCTACAGACAGACTCAAGAATTTATAGATTTTTTTTATTATAAGGAAGAAGGGATTACAAGTCAATGGAGAAAATAATAATTACTTAATAAATTATGATGGGAAAATGGACTAGTTACATGGAAAAAGTAAAATAGAAGCCTAGCTCATTATACATACAAATTACTACCAGATGTGTTGAAAAACGTAAACATGAAATGGAAAATTGTGAAGTCATGAGAAGAAAATACTAAATACATTTATAGCCACAGTTAAAGAAAAATTGCTTTAGTCAAGTTCCAAAAAGTACAAATTATATGATAAAGGTATATATCTGACTTCATTAGAATGCATTTTTTTTTCTGGGAGATGGGAAAAGATATATTAAAGAAATTTAAAAAGCAAGAACCAGTCTAGGACAAAACATTTGTAATGTATAAAGCGAGAACAGATGGCATATTCAGAACATACAGAAAATCTACTTATTCTAGTCTTCTTTCCTTCTCCAAAATTTTCTAAACAATCCAGTCTAAAAGTCATTCAATCCTGGGGTGTCTGGATGGCTCAGTCAGTTGATTGTCTGATTCTTGATTTCAGCTGGAGTAATGATCACAGGGTCATGGGATTGACCCAGTTGGGTTGCCTACTGGGCATGGAGCCTGCTTGGAATTTTCTTTCTATTCCTCTGCCCCACAGCCCACTTGCACTCTTTCTCTCTCTAAAAAAAATAATAGTAATAGTAATAATTAATAATAATAGGGGGACCTGGGTGACTCAGTCAGCTAAGCACCCAACTCTTGATTTTGGTCAGCTCAGGTCATGATCTCACAGTTTGTGAAATCAAGCCCCATGTCAGGCTCTGTGCTGACAATGTAGAGCCTGCTTGACATTCTCTCTCTCTCTCTCTCTCTCTCTCTCTCTCTGCCCCACCCCCTCTCTCTCTAAATAAATAAACTTAAAAAAAAATAAAAAAGAAATAAATTAAAAAAATAATTAAATATATATATGTATATATATATGTGTGTGTGTATACATATATATGTGTATATATATATGTGTATATATATGTATACACACACATATATATACATATATGTATATGTATGCATATATATGTATATATATATGTGTATACATATATATATGTGTATACATATATGTATACATATATGTATTTTAAAGGCATTCAGTACATAATTAAGGAGGACAGAACCTTGGTGACACAAGTAGAGCATTGGAGCCTGAGCACAAGATGGAAGGAGAATGTCCATGGTGGGGATGGGGGTGGGTAATGGGAGTGGAAAGGAGCTGACAAAGTGGAAATGGGCTAGCAGAAATCAGTCTGAGCATATTGAAGTATGACTCCCAAAAAAGTGAAACCCAAAAGATGGCCTTGGAGGAAACAGACACATTTGTCATTGGGATAGAAGGAAATATGTCCAAAATAATGTAACAATTTAATAATTATGCGTAACAAACCACTTTACAGAAGCTTGCAATAGTACACATTGATTTCTCAATGACAAGTATGTGGGAAGGTTGTGTCTATGCCTCTTCTTCTGGGATTGGCTGAGATTTATCCTAAGCTCTTTGCTGGGCTCAGGTCAAATCCAATCATCTCCTATTGGCTAGTGAGGACAATTTGTATCATGCTGAATGGAATGGCTTAAGAGCAAGAGGCAAAGCAAAGCAAGGGAAATTATTTAAAACTCTGCTTAACATGGGTTTGCTATATCATATTGCCCAAAAAAAGTCAGTACCTGAGCCCAAAACAATGGCTTAGAGAATATTACTCCTTGTACTCTACAGGGAGATACAGCAAACTGATACATGTATCAAATGGTGTGGATTTATTCTACTGCAATTTGTTCAGGGGAGAGAATAAGATCAGTAATATAGTCTACCAAAATTAGGTACACACTAAATTTTGACTTTTTAGGTAAGGGGCAAAAAGATGAGCTTTATTTTTTTATAAAAGGTAAAGATACAAGATTTAGATGTATCTTTATAAAAGAAACCTTTTATAAAAGGTAAAGATTACCTTTTATAAAAGGTAAAAATACAAGATTTGTCTGTATTCACTAGAAGTAGTGAGGTAGTGAGGTAAATTATTTGAGGAAAATAGTGGAAGCTTTAAATATATGATGAAAGGAATGAAGATGTGCACATAAAGATGCCCAAGCAATTTTGAGTCCCTGGTAGAGGTTGAAGACCATGCATTTGATAATGCCACCAACTCAACGAGGTTGGGACCATGGCTGTAAGAATGGTTGGTGAAGGAGAATACAGGTAATGATGACTGCACTTGGAAACAAAAGAGGTTGAAATTAGGGTACTGATGGTAGTGCCTACATAGCAAAACTGGTGACAGTATTTTCATGAGTAAATAGCTTATGACCCAAGTATAAACGTTATGTTGTGAAATGATAATATCAGTGGAAAAAGAAAGCTTGAGAGCGTCAAAATAATGGGTGAATCTTATGAAACTGCCTTTTTTATAGGAGAAGCACAGTTAAATATTTTCTATTTCATATGCTGCAACCTATAGTTAGCTTCTTCCAGACAGTGAGAAATAATTGTTTGGAGCTACAAGAATCCATTACACTTCCATCTCTACTCTTCCTTTATGATTATGTTAAGTTTGTGGAAAGTGGTGGAGAATGAGAAAAAAGAAAAGGAAAGAAAAGAAATGAAAAGAAAAGAGAAGGGAAGGGAAGGGAAGGGAAGGAAAAGGAAGAAAAGAATAAAGAAAAGAAAACAAGAGAAGAGAAGAAAAGAAAAAAGAAAAGAGAAGAAAAGAAAAGAAAAAAGAAAAGAAAAGAAAAGAAAAGAAAAGAAAAGAAAAGAAAAGAAAAAAGAAAAAGAAAAGAAAAGAAAAAAAGAAAAGAAAAAAGAAAGAAAAAGATCCTTTGGAGAATTACAGACCTCAAATAAAGAAGCTGCCAGGCTCATCTTTGGGCAGTTTTAATTTTCCACCTAATAGGGGCACCTGGGTGGCTCAGTCTGTAAAGCATCCAACTTCAACTCAGGTCATGATCTCACGGCTTATGAGTTTGAGCCCCGCTTCAGGCTCTGCGCTGACAGCTCAGAGCCAGGATTCTACTTTGGATTCTGTGTCTCCCTCCTTCTATGCCCCTCCCCTGCTCATGCTCTTTCTCTCTTAAAAATAAATAAACACTAGAAAAAATTTTAATTTTCCATACAATAAAAGCTAAAATTCTTGTTCTGATATGGAACTATATTCAAAAGGTGATATTTCCATAATTTGCATGCCAAGTCTCATGATACCACTTTAAGTGATTTGAAACTGTGCTTGGGCATTGGGAGTGGAAATCTTGTGTTGATTGTCTCTTTGCCTACTCCAGAACTCACATTATCCACTAGTTACATGTATACTGAAGGAATCAATCACTGTATGAATATTTTTTTAATCTTTAATCTTTATTCATTTTTGAGAGCAAGAGGGAGTGAAAGTGAGGAAGGGTCAGGGAGAGAGAGACACGGAATCTGAAACAGGCACCTTGGGGCTCAAACCAATGATCCAAGAGATGGTGACCTGAGCTGCAGTTGGACGCTCAACCAACTGGGCCACACAGTTGCCCCACTGCATGAATATTTCATAACACAAATTAGTTAGCATAACTCACTAATAGTGAGCATATTTAATGACATAAAATAATGAGCATAACTAATTGAGAGAATTACTCCAGAAAAGGTACTTTTACTGAAGTTCTTTTGAGGGATAAATTTGACAATTATTTGAAAGAGATACATCTACATGGCCGTCAAATTGGAAGAATAGGCCTTAAGAAGAAACTCTTAGTCTCTGTTGTTTTGTTTTCCATTTGAAATGGTATAAGATACAGATTTATCTGGTGCAACTCTGAAAACTATATCCATTAATTACTGTTTAGAATAAACATTCTTAATACTTCTTATCAAAATATTTGTAGGTGAGAAAAAATAATTTCCCTCTATCCTTCAAAATAGTGGGGCCCAGAGAGACACATTAACAGGACACACACACACACAGGTTTATTAACATGTATGCCTCATTCATGAATGGGAAACACCCAGTGAAAAATGAGTAAATCAAACTGAGGGTTTAGAACTCTGGTTTATATAGCATTTTCAACAAAAAAGCAATACATTTTTTGGAGAAATGATGTAACAAAGGAAAGCAGTCTTAGGCTTCTAAGAGCAGGGAACTGCAGGAAGATAAATATGTGCAGAGAAACTAATGGGTGATAAAAGCTAGCTAGTGAAGTTTGTGATTTAGATTCCATGGTGCCTTCTGCAGGCTGACAAGGTCCACAGTTGACTCCGCTGATTGATTAGCTTTTGTCTTTCCTGGTGGAGAGGGGAAGCAGGGCACCTTTGGAAATTTATGTCCTGCTTTTGGGCAAATACGGGAGGGCAGGTTTGCATTTGTCTTCAGCTCAAAAATAATCCTTAGGCCAAAGTCGTATATTTTGGGGTGGCATATTTTACTACACTTCTTGCTGGAACATGAATTTTAAGAAAAAAAAGAAAAGAAAAGAAAACACTTAGCATAAGACACTCTAGTTCTGTAAACGTTGTTGTAAATATCAAAACTTCCTTCTTTTTGATCACCACGTAGTATTCCATTGTGTGTGTGTGTGTGTGTGTGTGTGTGTGTGTATACATCACATCTTCTCTATCCATCCATTAGTTAATGGACATTTGGGATCTAGACCGTGTGCTAGAGTGTATTATACTGAGTGAAATATGTCAGTCAGAGAAAGACAAATATCATATGATTTCAGCCATATGTGGAATTTAAGAAACACAACAGATGAACATAGGGGAAGGGAAGCAAAAATAAGAAAAACACAGAGGAAGACAAACCATAAGAGACTCTTAAATACAGAGAACAAACAGGGTTGCTGGAGGGGAGGTGGGTGGGACGATGGGTTAAATGGGTGATGGACATTAAGGAGGGTACTTGTTGGGATGAGCACTGGGTGTTATATGTAAGTGATGAATCACTGGGTTCTACTCCTGAAACCAATACTATACTGTATGTTAATTAATGCGAAATTAATTTAATTCATTAAAAATAATAATAAAAATTTTAAAAAGAAAAAAACAAAACACTTAAAGTACTGTGATATTTGAAACACCATAAAGTGCCTTACCTCCTAAGATTTAAAAGCACTCCACTATTATATTCTTTTTTTATTCTATTTGGAAATTAACTACAATGTTAATGTAATAATTAGAAAAATACCATTAAAGAAATGATAAAAAATTATTCTGAGTTTGCTAATGTAAAATGAAATATTAATGAGTTCAAACCAGATTATGAACTGAAATGATATCCAACTGAATTTTTTTATTATTTTGTGACTTTTAATGCATAACAATTCATTCAAAGGCATTATGTATTCTCATTTATAAATCATTTTTAATAAAGCAAAAGCTATTTTAGTTTTTTAATTGAACATTTACAAAGTAGACTTTGATGCTTCATGTGATATAATCCCAAATACAGAATGAGTTCATGGCTTATACATATATTTGAATGCTAATTTCTTATATCTAATGCCTTTAGCTGGTTTAAAGTTTTGCACTATCTTTTATCCTGTTAATATGTTTGGTTGATATCTTTAAAACTTCAAAGATGATATTTTGTCGATATTTGTAGAGCATCTCAAATTGTAGTATGATATTTAATGATAGATTTAGATTGATTCTTGACATATTTATGACTCCAATCAGCTTAAATTTTATCTGTTTTTCTGGGATAAAGTCATTTAGCTACAAAAGATTCAAGTGGTTTGAAGATTATCAAGCAGTATGTGTTCTTTTAGTTATATAGCTTTAAGTATTCTTATTGTAGGGGAAAAAATCCTTGAGATGTAACAAGCCATCAAACAAAATACATAAAGTGCCTATTTTTCATTTATTTTGTTGCATTGGTTTGTATCCTTCTTTAAGTTTTTATTGTAGCCCTTAGCATAAAAAAGTTAATATTAAGAAGGGAGAGATTAAAAATAATTTTGGATCATGATTTTCTCAGTTTCATGATTTCTGAACATCCTTTAAAATTGATATGCTGTGTTATTCTCACAATTTCCATTAAATAAGATATGTAAAGAATAGAAGTAGGATTTTCAGGTATTTGAGAGGAACTTTTTATATGAATCACTGTGAAAACAACCTGCATTTACACAGGCAAATCATATTCTTTAAAAACTTGTAATAAATATTAAGAAAATTGTGCTCTTTTTTCATACTGAAAATTTTATCACTTTCCAAACATCAGAATTTTACATTATGAAGGAGAGAGAGAAATGAATATCAAAGATGAGGTTGTGCATGCAAAAGTTTTGTCTGGTGGAACTTGATTCACGTTATTTGAAGTCTTTAAACTCATTGTAGACAGTGGATCTAAAAAAAAGAGCAACATGAAAAGAAAGTCACCTTTGGAAATTCAAGTTTGAGAAAGTAAAATATTTGTAATATTGTAATGTACAAAATAAATTCTTTTTATCAATCCATACACTTCAGGTGGCTTTTTTTTTCCACTAAAGAATTAGCAAGTTCATGAGTTAGGACTCTCCACATTATGCCACAGGGACACAACAAAAGCTTGCTTTTTTATTCTGCCACATGTCCATTGAAGACAGGCAAGAGGTTCTGCTCCCTCCATCCTCAATATGGGAAAGGAAGTGTGGCCAAGCACATGCTGTTGTTTTCAAAGTGTCACCCCATAAGTGACACAAGCCTCTCTCGCTCACATTTCATTGCTCAAAATGAGTCACATGGACACATTCAATTTCAAATGCAATGAAAACACAGTGACATGGCAGACTAGATGCTAAATACTTGTGAAAGAACATGCATCTGCTATTGAATATGAAACTGTGGAAATATATGACAGAATAAATGTCAGTGATGTAAGTGATCCATGAAAAAGCTTTAAAAAAAGTAGATAAACAGCATAGAATCTCAAACAGGTAGTTCTTCCACCATAAAGATAGCTTCAAAAAAAAGGAAAACTTTAAAATAATAAAATTCTACCTTAAATACATGGTTTGGATTGGGTTTCTAGTTTTTGGTCACGGGCTGCACTCTATGAATACAACTGTCATGTGAAAATAGTTTCAACGAAGTTAAACACTAATATACGGCTAAGTTATCATTTAGACATATACTCTCCTTTGCTAGAATGAGAAGGGAAATTTTGGTTTCTAGGCTTAATACTATAGGGTGTAGGCAGTGGAATCTCTTGTTTGTTAATGTAGATTATTTGAGTCAGCAAAATGAAGTCAGCAAAATACAATGAAGCCAGATGTATTTTGACTTCTAAATAGACTGTAAAATTAAGTCTGGCATGAATTACTGCAAAAACTGTCTTCTCCCACATCAATAAACGAAACAATCTCAATGTTTTAGTGAAGTCATTCTTACACTTTCAGTATTTTTAGCATTGATAGAAAAATGCAGTTAATTGCTTTTAAATTTATTCAGTTGTTGTCTTTTTAATACTTTATTTAAGAATATTAAGTTTAGGGTACCTAGGTGGCTCAGTTAGTTAAGCTTGTCTTTCGGTTCCGGCTCAGGTCATGATTTTGCAGTTTGTGATTTCCAGCCCCACATTGGGCTCTGCACTGACAGTGGAGAGCCTGATTGGGATTCTCTCTCTCTCTCTCTCTCTCTCTCTCTCTCTCTCTCTCTCTTTCTCTACCCCTCCCCTCCTCGTACTCTCTCTCCCTCTCTCCATCTCTCAAAATAAATAAATAAACTTAAAAAAAACCAAATGTATAAACAGTTCAACATAAAGCTGTTTTCTTAGAGTTCTTGAATGAAAATTATAAAAGAATGCAGAGCTGAAGAATGTTTGAAATGTGTTTTCAAATAAAGTCTTAAATACTTTTAGTTATCTCAAACTATCATTATGAGTATTATTTTTGTTTCCAAACATCAAATAAATAGGTTTATCTCTTTTAAAAATATATATGGCTTGGAAATACCTTCACAGGCTTGGCAAGGGTAAATTATGTTATTTTCCCAAAAAAGTAAACTTTTCTTGGATGTCACTGTGTAGAATTCTGAGCACAGTTGTTCATGCTGGGTTTTCTAAGCTGAAAGATGTCACTGCCGGGTCTTAAACACATGGGGCGCAGTGCCAATAAGAACAACTTGCCCAGTATCTGTCAAGCCAGGCCGAGTATGGGGCAGTGCCCAGAATCCATGAAGAATACTCTGAAGGTCAGGACATCAGCTAACTGAAAAGAGTTCAGAATGAACTTTTAAAGAGTATAAAATGCCTTTATGGTTTTTAACATGCAGAAAAAGAATCAGGATTTCTTGGCTATCAGAAATCAAAATGAATATCAATGGCTTGGTTAGAAGTCATACCCTTTAGGTAGTATTATGGCTCAAAAATAATGCTACCCATAATTAAAGAAGTAATATAATCAATTGTTCCTTCAGAATGACTGGAAAATTCTTCCAGTATTTAAAATCTAGAAGAATATTATTATTTAAAAATGCAGAGTTAATGAATCTTAGCTTATTGAATACATGAGAGATTATTTATTTAGCATTATAATCAAAAGAGAACAGGTACACCATGATTCAGAACAAGAATTTAAGTAAGAGGAATTTAATTTCCAATCTCTAGAATGGGCAAAGACGAAGTCATCATTTTTTTTCTTTTTTTCTCTGCAACATAAGCAAGGAATAAATGAGAGATATTTTTAAGCTGCATATTTAAAATGAAAGTAATAGACACGGTTACAGTGTTTCTTTTTGAGTAGGTTTTCTCAACTGGATGCTAGCAAACAAGAAACAAGACAAGGAAGCAGCTAACATAAAAAATATATACAGGACAAAGTAAGAGAAAAGTCAGTAAGGAAATCTCAAATAAATATATCAACTGAAACCAACTGAAATATACCGTCCTATAACACACATTGGGATTTTCTTCTGTTTCTTAATTCTCAATTGTTTTAAGTAACAGCTTCTTTATCGAGGACGTGGAACGATGTTTTAAATGATATTTCCCCTTTAACAAATTCTCCAACTACTATTATATTTTTAATGCCTGGCTAGCATTTGATTTATCCTCTATTCCCATGGGGACCAAGTTGGAATAAAATGTTGTCCATTGGATTTGCTAACATGTTCGACTTAGAGCATAAACTACTCATATTACACATTTGAAGGAATATACTGGATAACTATAAATACAGAATGACAAAATCAAGAGATTGTGTCCTTTGATTTAAAAAAGAACATATGTGGTTTATATGTTTTCTTATTTGAATTTCTAGAAGTTATTAAAAAGTACCTTTATCATGAGAGCAATGGAAGTTGTCAAAAATTAATATATAGCTGAAAAAAGTGTTAAGTGATTAGTGTTCAGATATCTTAAAAATGTTAGCAGTTGCACAACAACCTTATATATGTATTTTTTTCATTAAGAAAAAGGTATGCTCACGTCTAGGGTAGGTGTGAAACTACAACTCTATTCTTGGAGAGGTCTTTAGGTAATTTCTCTGTAAGCTTCTTTTTAATTAAAAATGGTTTCAAATAAATAAATCAGATTTTGTCATATCAGTCAGTAAACAAGATAACATCTTTATTGACTAAGTGACTTACATTTTGTAAATGTGGAGAGGAATTGGCTTCAAATTTTAGAACTAAATTTGAAAATAAAATTTTATATTGGAAACTTTAAATAACATGACATTAAGTTTTGTTCTAATAAAAGATTTCTGTTTTTTTTAAGATTGCACCTTTTATTTATTTTTTTTATTTTTTATTATTTATTTTTTTTTAATTTTTTTTTCAACGTTTATTTATTTTTTTTGGGACAGAGAGAGACAGAGCATGAACGGGGGAGGGGCAGAGAGAGAGAGGGAGACACAGAATCGGAAACAGGCTCCAGGCTCTGAGCCATCAGCCCAGAGCCTGACGCGGGGCTCGAACTCACGGACCGCAAGATCGTTACCTGGCTGAAGTTGGACGCTTAACCGACTGCGCCACCCAGGCGCCCCAACACCTTTTATTTTTTTAAGTTTATTTTTTTATTTTTTTAAATTTACATCCAAATTAGTTAGCATATATTGCAACAGTGATTTCAGGAGTAGATCCTTTAGTGCCCCTTACCCATTTAGCCCCCAACTCCACACAAGCCCTCCAATAACCCTCAGTTTGTTCTCCATATTTATGAGTCTCTTCTGTTTTGTCTCTCTCCCTGTTTTTATATTATTTTTGCTTCCCTTCCCTTATGTTCATCTGTTTTGTCTCTTAAAATCCTCATATGAGTAAAGTCTTTTGTCTTTCTCTGACTGAATAATTTCACTTAGCATAATACCCTCCAGTTCATCCACGTAGTTGCAAAGGACAAGATTTGATTCTTATTAATTGTCGAGTAATAATCCGTTGTATATAGATACCACAACTTCTTTATTCATTCATCCATTGATGGACATTTGGGCTTTTTCCATACTTTGGCTATTGTTGATGGTGCTGCTATAAACATGGGGGGGTGCACAAGTCCCTTCGAAACAGCACACCTGTATCCCGTGGATAAATGCCTAGTAGTGCAATTGCTGGGTCATAGGGTAGTTCTATTTTTAGTTTTTTGATGAACCTCCATACTGTTTTCCAGAGTGGCTGCACCAGCTTGCATTCCAGCAGCAATGCAAAAGAGATCCTCTTTCTCCTCATCCTCACCAACATCTCTTGTTGCCTGAGTTGTTCATGTTAGCCATTCTGACAGGTGTGAGGTGATATCTCACTGTGGTTTTGATTTGTATTTCCCTGATGATGAGTGATGTGGAACATTTTTTCAAACTGGCTGGTGGTTTTCATGTGTCGGTTGGCCATCTGGATGTCTTCTTTGGAGAAGTGTCTATTCATGTCTTTTGCCCAATTTTTCACTGGATTATTTGTTTTTTGGGTGTTGAGTTTGATAAGTTCTTTATAGATTTTGGATACTAACCCTTATCTGCTATGTCGTTTGCAAATATCTTCTCCCATTCTGTCGGCTGCCTTTTAGTTTTTCTGATTGTTTCCTTCGCTGTGCAGAAGCTTTTTTATTTTGGTGAGGTCCCAGTAGTTCATTTTTGCTTTTGTTTCCCATGCCTCTGGAGACCTGTTGAGTAAGAAGTTGTTGTGGCCAAGAACAAAGAGGTTTTGCGTGCTGTCTCCTCGAGCATTTTGATGGCTTTCTGTCTTATATTTAGGTCTTTCATCCATTTTGAGTTTATTTTTGTGCATGGTGTAAGAAAGTGGTCCAGGTTCATTCTTCTGCATGTCGCTGTCCAGTTTCCCCAGCACCACTTGCTGAAGAGACTGTCTTTATTCCATTGGATAGTCTTTCCTGGTTTGTCAAAGATTAGTTGACCATAGGTTTGTGGGTCCATTTCTGGGTTCTCTATTCTGTTCTATTGATCTGAGTGTCTGTTCTTGTGCCAGTACCATACTGTCTTGATGATTACAGCTTTGTAATACAGCTTGAAGTCCAGGATTGTGATGCCTCCTGCTTTGATTTTCTTTCTCAAGATTGCTTTGGATATTCTGGGTCTTTTCTCATTCCATACAAATTTTAGGATTATTTGTTCTAGCTCTGTGAAGAATGCTGGTGTTATTTTGATAGGGATTGCATTGAATATATAGATTGCTTTGGGTAGTGTTGACATTTTAACAATATTTGTTCTTCCTATCCAGGAGCATGGAATCTTTTTCCATTGTGTGTGTGTGTGTGTGTGTGTGTGTGTGTGTGTGTCTTCTTCAATTTCTTTCATAAGCTTTATATAGTTTTCAGTGTTTAGATTTTTCACCTCTTTGGTTAGATTTATTCCTGGGTATTTTATGGGTTTTTGGCGCAACTGAAAATGGGATCGATTCCTTGATTTCTTTTTGTGTCACTTCATTGTTGGTGTATAGGAATACAACTGATTTCTGTGCGTTGATTTTATATCCTGCAACATTGCTGAATTCATGAATCAATTCTAGCAGTATTTTGGTTGAATTTTTTGGGTTTTCCATATAGACTATCATGTCATCTGCGAAGAGTGAAAGTTAGACCTCCTCCTGGCCAATTTGGAGGCCTTTTATTTCTTTGTGTTGTCTGATGGCAGAGGCTAAAACTCCCAATACTATGCTGAATAACAGTGGCAAGATTGGACATCCCTGTCTTGTTCCTGACCTTAGGGAGAAAGCTCTCAGTTTTTCCCCATT
Source organism: Prionailurus bengalensis (assembly GCF_016509475.1). NCBI lineage: Eukaryota > Metazoa > Chordata > Mammalia > Carnivora > Felidae > Prionailurus > Prionailurus bengalensis. The sequence continues at coordinate 89,713,212 of NC_057344.1, forward strand.
GAGGAGGATATTTGCATTAGGTTGCTTATATGTGGCTTTTATGATCTCAAGGTATGATAATTCTGTCCCTACTTTCTTGAGGGTTTTTATCAAGAAAGGATTCTGTATTTTGTCAAATGCTTTCTCTGCATCTATTGAGAGGATCAAATGGTTCTTGTCCTTTCTTTTATTCATGTGATGAATCATGTTAATTGTTTTGTGGATATTGAACCAGCCCTGTATCCCAGGTATAAATCCCACTTGGTCGTGGTGAATAATTTTTTTAATGTATTGTTGGGTCCAGTTTGCTAATATCTTGTTGAGGATTTTTGCATCCATGTTCATCAGCGAAATTGGTCTGTAGTTCTCCTTTTTAGTGGGGTCTCAGTCTGGTTTTGGAGTCAAGGTAATGCTGGCTTCATAGAAAGAATTTGGGATTTTTCCTTCCATTTCTATTTTTGGAACAGCTTCAAGAGAATAGGTGTTCCTTCTTTCTTAAATGTTTGGTAGAATTCCCCTGGAAAGCCATCTGGCCCTGGACTCTTGTCTTTTGGCAGATTTTTGCTTACTAATTCGATTTCCTTACTGGTTATGGGTCTGTTCAAATTTTCTGTTTCTTCCTGTTTCAGTTTTGGTAGTGTATATGTATCTAGGAGTTTGTCCATTTCTTCCAGATTGCCCATTTTATTGGCATATAATTGCTCAAAATATTCCCTTATCATTGTTTTTATTTCTGCTGTGTTGGTTGGGATCACTCCTCTTTCATTCTTGATTTTGTTTATTTGGGTCCTTTACTTTTTGTTTTTGATCAAACTGGCTGGTGGTTTATCAATTCTGTTAATTCTTTCAAAGAACCAGCTTCTGGTTTCATTGATCTGTTCTACTGTTTTTGTTTTGTTTTGTTTTGGTTTGGTTTCGATAGCATTAATTTCTGTTCTAATCTTTATTATTTCCTGTCTTCTTCTGGTTTTGGGTTTTATTTGCTGTTCTTTTTCCAGCTCCTTAAGGCGTATGGTGAGGTTGTGTATCTGAGGTCTCTCTTCCTTCTTTAGGAAGGTCTGGATTGCTAGATACTTTCTTCTTATGACCACCTTTGCTGCATCTCAGAGGTTGTGGGTTGTGGCATTATCATTTTTATTGGCTGCCATATACTTTTTAATTTCCTCTTTAACTTCTTGATTGGCCCATTCATTTTTTAGTAGGATGTTCTTCAGTCTCCAAGTATTTGTTACCTTTCCAAATTTTTTCTTGTGGTTGATTTCAAGTTTCATTGCATTGTGGTCTGAAAATATGCATGGTATGATCTAGATTTTTTGTACTTACTTAGGGCTGATTTGTGTCCCAGTATATGGTCTATTCTGGAGAATGTTCCTTGTGCACTGGAGAAGAATTTATATTCCACTGCTTTAGATGAAATGTTCTGAATATACCTGTTAAGTCCATATGGTCCAATGTGTCATTCAAAGCCATTGTTTCCTTGTTGATTTTTCTGATTAGATTATCTGTCCATTGCTGTGAGTGGGGTGTTCAAAGCTCTTAATATTATGGTATTACTATCAATGAGTTTCTTTATGTTTCTGATTAATTGATTTATATATTTGTATACTTTCACATTTGGTTCATAAATGTTTACAATTGTTAGGTCTTCTTGGTCTATAGACCCCTTGATTATGATATAATGCCCTTCTGCATCTCTTTTTTTTTTTTTTTTTCAATGTTTATTTATTTTTGGGACAGAGAGAGACAGAGCATGAACGGGGGAGGGGCAGAGAGAGAGGGAGACACAGAATCGGAAACAGGCTCCAGGCTCTGAGCCATCAGCCCAGAGCCTGACGCGGGGCTCGAACTCACGGACCGCGAGATCGTGACCTGGCTGAAGTCGGACGCTTAACCGACTGCGCCACCCAGGCGCCCCATCCTTCTGCATCTCTTGATACAGTCTTTATTTTAAAGTCTAGATTGTCTGATAAAAAGATGGCTACTCTGGCTTTCTTTTGTTGACTGTTAGCATGACAGATGGTTCTCTATCCCCTTATTTTCAATCTGAAAGTGTCTTAGGTCTAAAGTGGGTTTCTTATATACAGAATATAGATGGATCTTGTTTTCTTATCCATTCTGTTACCCTATGTTTTTTGATTGGAGCATTGAGTCCATTGACATTTAGAGTGAGTGTTGTTGGTGTTGTTCTCTGGACCTTTCTAATCTTTGTTTCTTTTTGTCTTTCTTTCTTTCTTTCTTTCTTTCTTTCTTTCTTTCTTTCTTTCTTTTTTCTTTCTTTCTTTCTTTCATTTTCATCATTTCTCCCCTCAGAGAGTCCCCTTTAAAATTTCTTGCAGGGCTGGTTTAGTGGTCACAAACTCCTTTAGTTTTTCTTTGTCTGGGGAAACGTTTTTTTCTCCTATTTTGAATACAGCCTTGCTGGATAAAGAATTCTTCACTGCATATTTTTCTGATTCAGCACACTGAATATATCCTGACACTCCTTTCTGGCCTGCCAAGTTTCTGTGGATAGGTCTGCTGCAAACCTGATATGTCTTCCCTTGTAGGTTAGGGATTTTTTTTTTTCCCTTGCTGCTTTCATGATTCTCTCCTTGCCTGAGTATTTTGTGAATTTGACTATGGTATGCCTTGTTGATGATTGCTTTTTGTTGAATCTACTGGGGGGTCCTCTGTGCTTTCTGGATTTTGATGTCTGTTTCTTTCCCCAGGGTAGGAAAATTTTCTGCTATGATTTGCTCACATAACCCTTCTACCCCTATTTCTCTCTCTTCCTCTTCTGGGACCCCTATGATTCTGGTGTTGTTCCTTTCTAATGAGTCACTGATTTCTCTAATTATTAAATCATATTCTTTTGCCTTCATCTCCCTCTTTTTTTCTGATTCATTATTCTCCATAAGTTTGTCCTCTATATTTTGTTGATTCTCTGTTCTGCTTCATCCATCCTTGCTGCTGCGGCACCCATCCATGATTGCAGCTCAGTTATAGCATTTTTTATTTCATCCTGACTAGTTTTTACTTCTTTTATCTCAACAGAAAAGGATTCTACTCTTTTTTCGACTCCAGCTAGTATTCTTATTATCGTGATTCTAAATTCTGGTTCAGACATCTTGCTTATATCTCTGTTGGTTAAATCCCTGGCTGTTGTTTCTTTGTGCTCTTTCTTTTGGGGTGAATTCCTTCGTTTCATCATTTTGAAGGAAGAAAAGGAATTAATGAGGTAGAAAGATTAAAAAAATAAAATTAAAAAATATTAAAATTAAAAAATTAAACAGACACACACACACACAATTGAATAAATGATGCTAGATCCTAGGTGTGTTTTGTTCTGGGTATTGAAAGTGGTTTGATAGATTAGAGAAAAAAATGGGAAAGAAAAGGAAATCATTTGAAAAATGAATACACTGAAGTAGACTAAAATGAAATGATGGGAGTAAAATAGAATTTGAAAAAATGTACATGAAAGTAAAGAATATAGCAGAAAAAATTAAATAAAAATATTTTATTAGAAATTGAAAGTAAAAATGAAGTCTTTCTGCATTCAAGAAAAAGAAAAGGAATGAAAAAGAGAAAACGGGAAAAAAAGGAAATCATTTGAAAATTTGAAAAAGTGAATACACTGAAGTAGACTGTAATAAAATGATGGACATAAAATAGAATTTGAAGAAAATTAAAAAAAAAATTAAAAAATAGTAAAAAAATTAAGAAAAATATTTTTAATAAAAATTTAAAATCAAAATGAATTTTTTCTTTCTGTATTCAAGAAAAAGAAAAGAAGTGAAAAAGAGAAAAAAAAGAAAGAATGAAAATTGAATAGATGGACCTGCTAACAGATTTAAATAGGACTGAAATTACTTCATTTTCCCCTAGAAGTCAGACTATGACGTGATCTATAGTCCACAAACTAAGCAGAGGGTGAGACTTGTGTTCTTGAAGAGCGAGGTTGGCCCAGTTGGGTGGGACTAGTGTAATGGCTCTGTTCTCCACTAGATGGCACTGATAGCCTACTGGGGTGAAGTGTGGTGCTTGTAGGTGCCTATGCACATCAGTGGGAGCTGTGAAAATGGTGTCACCCAGCTACCCAGTCTCTAGTATCCAAACTCTGTTCTCCCCCTTCTTCAATCACGCTGTCCTGTCCTCTGTCTTCAGCTTTCATCTACTCCCCACTTTTTCACTGTCTGTGACCAAGCCCCACTACCTCTCTCCCAAGTTTTGTCTCAGATGCAGCTGTTTTCCCTGGCCCCTTACTTCTGAAAGACTGCGGCTTTGATCTACTCTGCCCCTCTGTGGAAGGGTCTCCCCGAGCAATGGCCAAATGTTGGCTGCACCCTTGCTGGACCCTGCTGCTACTGGTGCCCCAAGACTGCAGCCACCTGCCAGCCCACCCCAGAAAAAGTTCATGAGATAATGTAGCAGCAGCGTTTCAGGGATTATGGAAAATCACAACACACATCTGGCACCAGGCGTCACCTTTAACGACCCTGTTCCAGCACCAGCGAATGTGCCCGTTCTCTGGGGTCTGCTGGGACCAGGTGGCTTCAACAGTCCCTACCAAATATCCTTCCAGCAGTGGAACCACTTTTCCCCGTGAGGCCCAAGAACCTCCTGGACCCCACTCTGCTCCTGGGATTCGCCTTTCCCACTAGAGCACTGCCAGGTATCAAGCTGTGGACTTGCAGCCTTTATGCTCCTCTTGTTTACAGTCTTAATGGAATATAAACCCTCTCCTTTCTCCTTTCTCAATTTTTAGTTCAGTCCCTGTGGCTGTTACCATTGTTCAACTTTCTCTCCAGCTGCTTTTGGGGAGGGGTGCTTTTCCCGTATTCTCCCCGCCCCCACCATGTCCATCCTCTCTCTGTCAGCAAAAGCAGCTCCCTGCCCGCTGTGGCTTCTCGCTCCCCAAGTTCACCTCTCTGCATTGTGTGCCTGCTGAATTCTGTGGTTCAGGTTGTGCAGATTGTTGCTGTGTTAATCCTCCAATAAGTTTTCCAGGTGTGCAGGATGGTTTAGTGTTGGCATGGCTGTATTTCACGGATGCAAGACACACAAAAACTTCCATCTGTTCCACCATCTTGGCTCCTCCTGTTCTACTAAAAGATTTTTATGGGAGAGAAATGTGCCTGGATCAAACATTACTGCATGAGGCTTTTTTTTTCCTAAACATATTTAAATGACTTTAAAATTACATTTGTTCATGTCTTCTGATCATTATTTTCAATTTTAAAAAGAACAATTTCTACATTTAGAATTTCCCCAGAACAAGATTAATAAACTAAAAAGACAGCACCACTTTGTAACATTCAAAGTAGCCTAGTAGTAATAATAGAAATTTACTAATTTCTAGGTTAAATTAGTTTAAGTTTTTAAAAATGCTTATAGTAATTATCCTAATTACTCTGACCATGTTTTCTTTTGGTGAATTTATAAGATTTTAAAACTCCATTTAACCCTAAAGAAAAGCCTTTTTTCTTAAAGCTCTTATTTCTTTTCAATTATACTTCCAATTATGTTAATAAATCAGACTTAGCTTCATAAATTAATACAGCTAAAGAAAATTTTCAGTAATGCATTGACATATTCTCAGTAATTTTAAATAAAAGTAACGTACTATTTAAGGATGATAGATTGAGGTTTGATGATGTAATGAATATACATATATATTAAAAAGAATCACACAAAAGCTTTTTTTTTTGTTCTTCTATGGTTACATGTCAATATCAAAATGTTAGTCTGCATTTTTCTAACTACTTTTATTAGAAGTTTCAAAATATTTGTGAGGGGTAACATAATCTAATTTCAGTCAGTTGAATGATGATACTACTTACATGCTTTACATCTTCAGTAAAAAAATTTTTAAACAAAGTCAAAATTGGAAGAAATTGAAACAGGAACACTGAAAACTATAAAATATTCATTTCAGGTTTTACTCATCAAACTACTCATTGTGTATGCTTTTCATGATTTTTCAAAGTATTTGAATTTTTTTAAATTATTTTTAAGCAAAATTTGCATTTATGAACACTTTCAAAATGTACTAAAACAATCAGCTTCCCCTCTCCTGCACAAATAGGTAATAACTGTATTATTCTGGTTATGCGGGCGCTATCTATAATATGTCACTTAATTTCTCCCTTTTGAATGGTATTCTCGTTGCAGCTCCCTGGTCAAGGAGAATATCTGATTTTACACCATCAGTGTAACAAGAAATTTCCCCATCTCTAATTTTGCTGTTGACTGATGTACGATCACCGTAAATCAACTTGCTGCCTCTAATTGCAGATTGCTCTGTGGTAAAATAAGGAAGTCTGACTAAATCATCTTTAAGATCTATTCAGGAACTCATATTATATGTAATCTGCAACCTCTGAAATGAAAACATTTCAGTTTCTTTTTTTTTTTTAAATATTTTTTTAATGTTTATTTATTTTTGAGACAGAGAGAGACAGAGCATGAACGGGGGAGGGTCAGAGAGAGAGGGAGACACAGAATCTGAAGCAGGCTCCAGGCTCTGAACTGTCAGCACAGAGCCCGATGCGGGGCTCGAACTCACGGACCATGAGATCATGACCTGAGCTGAAGTCGGACGCTTAACCGACTGAGCCACCCAGGCGCCCCAAAACATTTCAGTTTCCATGCTCTTAGTGTCTCACCTTTCTTCCTCTTCATTTAGTTTTATCTATTTTGTTTTCAGTGTCTAGGTCTCTAGTGGAATAGGATATATGGGTATTATATTTTGAATGTGGAAGCCTAGTTTTGGGGCTTTGTTAACCCATATGATATTATAGCAAATATCTTCTTGTATCCCTATTTTTAGCTAATGTGTAAGATACCATTTGTCGTAATCTAATATTTTGTATTAATTCGTGTAAATATGTGGCTTGAAAAATCAAATAGTGCTATAAATTTATAATAATAGGAGCCTTGTCCTATCTTTTTCTTACCTTCCTGGTATATACCTTCAACTCCTAAGTTGTGTCTTTTGGAATTTAACTCCTAAGTTAATTAATTAACTAATTAAGTAAATATTAACTGAAAAATAGTCATGTATTTATCTTTTCGTCTTGGAAAATATCTACCAAATTCCTATTCTCAAAGATAAAAGAGTTTTACTTTCTTACTATTGACCCTTTTTTTTTTCCTATTGAAACATGATTCATGCTAAATTTCAAGTGAGAGGAAGTAATCATTAACAAAATGTGTGTAATTAAACGAAACTACAAGTCATGTTAAGGCTCCGTCAGTGTCCAGAATAGTGTAAAACTGGAATATGGTGTGTACTAACAACTTAACTGTAGTATGAAGCTTAAAGGACAAAGGGATTAAAATAGCTATAGCTTTAACATGAATATAAAACTGATGATGTTCTGATACTGTTAACATCAGTCATTTGGCAAGATAAAATATCACCAAATAAGAACAGTAAAAGCCTACTTTAAGGGAATAAAAGACATGTGTAGTATTCTATGTAGTGGAATGAAAATATAAAGGGACATGGATGTAAGAAGTGAAGCACCATGACCATCATCGTAAGCCTGTTCTGAAAAATAGATATGAATTACCAGGGGAGATAGGAGATCGGTGTGCATTTAAGAGATAAGTTCACTGCTAAATATAAGGTGAGTGCTGGGGCACCTGGGTGGCTCAGTCGGTTAAGTGGTCAACTTCAGCTCAGGTCATGAACTCTCATGGTTCATGAGTTCAAGCCCTGTGTTGGGCTCTGTGCTGATAGCATGGAGCCTGGAGCCTGCTTCCGATTCTGTGTCTCCCTCTTTCTCTGCCCCTTCCCCATTCGCACTCTGTCTTTGCCTTTCAAAAAAAATGAATAAATGCTAAAAAAAAAAAAAGATAAGGTGAGTGCTGACTTCTGTCTTATGATCATTTATATCAGAAAAAAATGGTTATTTATAAATATTCCTTTACAAGCTCTAAAATCTGCTTTCATGCTGTTTTTTTAATGCCTACATAAGGTAGGTATGATTTTATTTTTATTTTTAACACCACCCTGCAGTCTCAGAAAGTATTTATATGAAAACAATCACTACATGTTTGAGACAAATGCTCTTGAAAAGATGAAGTGTTTGGATTAATCAACTCCTTATTCCCTTTAATATTTGTATGGTTACTTTCATTAATTAGGCTGTTTCAAAATACCTTCTTTTTTCTTGGTGTAAAGAAATGATAACTATTGACTGAAATTTTCATGGGACTAGGTCTGCCTGAAACGGTATGCGTATTACCCACAGTCCTTTCTGCAGTGAGCACATGTGGAGCTAGTGCTTCCATTTGTGGCCACTGCAGTGTGTCACTGAGACGTTGCCTCTTAAATGTGTGGCTTTAATGAATTTTAAATTTAGTCTTAGTAGAAAAAATCATACACAAAATAGAAAACAGAGTTCCAAGTAAGATCAACTTTGGTTTGAAAATTAGCTTATAAGTCAAGTTAAAAAATACGTGCAAATCTGATTTCCCTTTTAAATTTTTTTTAACGTTTATTTATTTTTGAGACAGGGAGAGACAGAGCATAAACTGGGGAGGGTCAGAGAGAGGGAGACACAGAATCCGAAACAGGCTCCAGGCTCTGAGCTGTCAGCACAGAACCTGAAGCGGGGCTTGAACTCACGGACCGTGAGATCATGACCTGAGCTGAAGTTGGATACTCAACCGAATGAGCCATCCAGGCGCCCCTGATTTCCCTTTTAAATAATAAGTATGTATACATAGCTGTCTAATGTTTAGCATGGAATATGTTCATATGAAAGCAATCACATATATTTAAACACGAGAAGTCTTTGTTCTTTTAGCATTTGTTGCATAAAAGAACACCGTGTTTGAGATAATATCTTTTTCGCCCAAAGTGCCTATTTTCTGACTTAGGGTTTTTCTAATTTAGGTTTTTCTCACTTAGGATTTGCAAGTGAGTGTGTTGGAAAAGAAAATACAATAGTACACAGAGTGTGTGCTTATGATTAATGCACTTTACTTTCATCCTTTAGTGTGTTTATTAATTCCAACCCTCAGTTATGAACACCTGTTACATACGGTTTGTCTTTGGTTAAAGCACTCCGTATATGTGTTGAAGACACAGAGATGATCAAATCTTCATCAAAACACTCAGAGGCTGACGTAGAGACTGACACTTATATGTGCTAATGAGGGAAACACAAGTGAAATAACACTTAGCCTCAGGGATTGAGGTGCTGATTACAAATGAATATACAAATGTTATGAAATCACAACAAAGGAGCAGCAGCTCCCTCGGCACCGTCTGTGACTGCTTCTGTCTCTGGTTCTTCGATCCATGGAAAAGCTGCAGTCGTCTATTCACTCCTAACCACTCTTCAGCTGGTCCATTTCTTTCTGTTGCTTAACAGCAGTTCATATTTATATCAGTTAAAGGATAAAATAGAAGTCTGGACTTGAGGCACCTGGGCGGCTCTGTTGGTTACCCATCTGACTTTGGCTCAGGTCATGATCTCACGTTTTGTGAGTTCTAGCCCTGCATTGGTCTCTCTGCTGTCATCGCAGGGCCTACTTCAGATTCTCTCTCTTCCCCTCTCTGCCCCTCCCCCACTAGTGCTCTCTCTCTCTCTCTCTCTCTCTCAAAAATAAACAAACTTAAAAAAAAAGAAGCATCAGTATGATTGATGGAAATAAAGCCCGTTTTTTAAATACATATATATGTTTGAACTCAAAGGCTCAAGGTATTTATGTATAGGAAATACTTAGTCTATCCCAATTTTGCCTGTTAAATTCATCACAGCAGACTTGTGCATGTACTAAGTTTTTTTAAAGAATAGATAAAAATAAAAGCAAACTATGCAGGATTCTTGAAATACCTCTTATCTTTCTATTAAAATGCAAGATGTATCCAAAAGCTGCTCTTAATAGAGATTTTTATTCAAGAATACTTATGTTGTCAGATTTAAAATTACATTATTTTCTACAATTACTACTAATTATAAATATAAAGCTTTTTGGGGTAAAAATCACATACACAGAGTTTATATTAATGTCCTAAATTTGTTAAACATAGGTCTATGTTTTGAATAAAATGTTTAAATATGTTTTTTAGCTAAGTAAAAGATGTTTTGAATCTTTAAAACACACTTTAAATGTGCATGATTTAGGAATAAGTTTGGAGTTTGGAGCTTAGAAAATAAAAATATGTGAGAAATCATGAGGTCAGTTAATTTAATTAAACTTAATTAATTTTCTGAAAACCCAAAATAAGTATTATAAACATGTTGAAGAAAGTGAATTAGAAGAGGATTAATAACAGGACTTTTAACAGTTGACATTTTCTTCTCGTCTTTATTGCATGAAGTGACAAGGGTTATGCTTTTGTCTCTGGCTTACATAGCTGGATGGGCAGTACTACCTTTTACTTAGATGTATAACTGGAGAGGGGCAAATTTGGGGGTATGAAATCATGAGTTCAGTTTGGTCAAGCAGAGCATGAAGTGTTTTGAAGTTCTCAAGAAAGATGTAAACCACACTGTTGTGGACAGTGGTCTGAATCTGAGAAGAGACATTTCCTATCTTTTTGATGAAGAATCTTATGCATCAGCTTCGCACCCACATATATCTCCTTTAACCATCCTTAATCCCCAGTGACGATAATAACAAAGCCATACTTCTGCCTAGCAGAAGACAACTACTCAGTGTACAAACAAAAATGCACAAACCCTCCCCCAGTGGAGGATACAAAGTCCTTGGGTGATGTTTACTGTTTTTGATATCCTGAAACTTAAATATTACGATGTAAAGTTCATAGGCTGTAAATATTATGATATAAAGTCAACATATCTTATGTATCATGTAGGCAGAATTATGACCTTGTTATTATCTTTATTTAGGGGTTAAATATAGTTTAAGGAGATGTGTATGGGTACCAAGTTGACAAAAGGGGAGGCTTGTGATAGTGAATTTTGTGAGTCAACTCGGTTAGGGTGTGGTACCCAGATATTTAGTCAAATATTTTTCTAGACGTTCTGTGAAGGTGTTTTTTTAGATGAGATTAGCATTCAAATCAATAGACTTTGAGTAAAGAATATTACCCACCGTAATGTGGATAAACTTCATCCAATTACTAGAAGACCTTAAGAGAAAAAGTTAACTTCCTCCAAGGAAGAGAGAATTCTGTCTGCAAACTATCTTTGGACTTGAGCTACATTGTAAACTTTTCCCTAGGTTTCCAGCCTGCCAGTGTACCCTGAGGATTTTGGACTTACTAGCCTCCATAATTCTGTGAGCCAATTCCTTAAGATAAATACTGCTCCTCTCCTCTCTCTCTTTTATATTTTGTATTTCTGTGTGTGGGTATGCATGTGTGTGTGTGTGTGTGTGTGTGTGTGTGTGTGTGTGTGTACTTCTGTATATATACATACACATTCTATTTCCTATTTGTTCTCTTTCTCTAGGGAACCCTAATACATCCTTTTCTCATTGATTTGCAACCCCACTTCCTCTGTAGAGCCTGTGGCATATGTGCTTGGAGGAGTATGAACTTTGAGTTCTATTTCATCTAGCCTAGTTTTAACTACCATGGCTTGATAATAGCCTTTTTTTTTTCAAAAGTGCCCTCACTATTTTTGACTTTTACAGTCCTATTAGGATTATGGTATCAGCTCAAATTATGCTAAAATTCCAGGGGAGATTTTCATTAGAATGCCAATGGATTTTGTTTTACTTGGAGAGGAAACTCTCCCGTTTCTTCCATCTGTTAGCTTCTTCTTATTGCAGGTCTCCCCAGTGTGGTTTGTAAGCATTGACTATGCCTTCATCCTCAGGGTAGTTTTCATGAGGGACCCATGTGTCTTGGGCTTGGGAAATAATCTATAAAGGAAGGTTTTATGTTTTCCCCAGTATGGGACCTATAAGCTCTCAGTTTTCAAAATCATAGGTTTGCATATTAATTTCTCAACTTATTCAACAAATATCACAGCGGCTTGAATTTAATACCCATATCTGTCTAAGGTTCCTGGCTTCTCAGGGGTCTTAAAATAGGGATACCTGGGTGGCCTAGTTGGTTGAGCGTCCGACTTCAGCTCAGGTCATGATCTCGAGGTTTGTGAGTTTGAGCCCTGCATCGGGCTCTGTGCTGACAGCTGGGAGCCTGGAGCCTGCTTCAGATTCTGTGTTTCCTTCTCTCTCTGTCCCTCCCCTGTTCACACTCTGTCTCTCAAAAATAAATAAGCATAAAAAAATTAAAGAGCCTTAAGTAAATAAGTAAGCAAATAAGTAAATAGTCTTTCTTATTTTAACCTAGCCCCATAAAGAAGTGCAAGATTCCTGTAGTTTCCTAAACCAGTGACCAGATTTATTTCAGATTCCTTTTAACACATTCTCTCTGACTTCTGATTTTTTTGTAGGTAGCTCAGCTTCAAATTTCTTTTTATTTGGCTTCTGATTCTTAGAATCCCTGGTCTATGTATATACCAGAAACATAGCTTCTTGCCATTACCTGGTTCTGATAGTCTCCAAATACATTTATGCTTAGCTCCAGCATACTAAATTTCCTTATTTTTTCTTTGATTTCACTGATCATAATCACTAAAGATATACTTACCTTTTCAGTTTTGATTTTCCAAAATCAAGTTGGTTATTGGATTATCAATTTCAAGGCTTTTGGAGCAGTAACTTGGCAGTGAAATCATCACGTGGATTACATAAAATGTCTGTACTCTAGTGAGGGAATATTATGCTATATCGTTGACCTGCATTTTTTTCATTCATGAAACAAATAATGAAATAACAAAAGTTATGAGCATTGTTTTAGATACCATTTGTGGCACCTTCCAACTATTTATAATATAAACTTAACAAACAGGAAGCATTATAATATTTTACTTAATTTAACTATGTATGCATGCAAGAGGGGAAGAGAACAAAAAAATTAAAAATAATAAAGAGTACAGGTAATTTTGCTGATGTTTCAATCATGGTGCTCATTCCCAAAATGTAGTTGAGATGACAGACATGAATCAAGTAAGCTCTTCTAAAGTAAACACACAGACATTCACACGCACACACACACACACACACACACACACACAGAAAATGGCAACTAAAAGCAAATCACAAGTTTTTTTTTTCTCATACTTAGCTGAGAAAACTGATTTCTTACAATGCCAGAAAAAAAGAACAAAAAGAAAAGAGAAAAAAATAAAACAACAGAGAAACTGTTGTGTCAGCACATGTCTATGGGAAGTTCAGATATATTTTAAACATGTCTGATATTCCCTTTATGTTATCACTTGGAAGAGGTTATTCCATTTTCAAAAACCCAAAAATGAGGTCCTACAGCTTTACCTATAAGCATTAAGTCTTTCTGAAAATTTGAACAGTTCATTCTATTTGATAAGTTCATTCTAAATAAACACTGAGATGATTAGATTAGATACATACAAAATTTGGACTATTGTGTCAACTGTGCTTTATTTTCTTTTTGTGTGTGTTATTGAAATCAGTTTTCTCTCCATAAATTACTAAGAAGAGGATTCTATGAATCCAAGGATTTCTTTCTTCCCCTCTCCCTCTCTCTTGTTCTCTTTGACTTTTTCTCTCACTTCATTTTGAATATCAGATAGTATCAAATACAGGTATATCTATATCTCTTTTTTTATGTATGTTGGCACTTTATTCAATTTATAGTTTTTTTTTTTACTTTTAAGTTTCTAACTTGATGAGTTTGTTTATTTATTTATGTATTTATTTATTTATTTATTTACTTATTTATTTTTACATTTATTTATTTTTGAGAGACAAAGACAGAGCACTAGTCGGGGAGGGATAGAGAGAGAGGGAGACACAGAATCCGAAGCTGGCTCCAGGCTCTGAGCCATCAGCCCAGAGCCTGACATGAGGCTTGAACTCATGAACCATGAAATCGTGACCTGAGCCGAAGCAGAAGCTTAACTGACTGAGCCACCCAGGCACCCCTCTAACTTGATGAGTTTAAATCTTACATCTTTTTTTTTTTTCTTTAAACAAGTAGCCATGTAAAACTACTGAATACAAATTCATCTATATCATAAAGTTTGGAAGTTTTGTGATTTTATGATTTTTATTTTGCTAATAGTTAATAAAATTCAGTTCTTATTTTAATCACAAATTGTGTTTAAAACAATATTTTCTCTTGGTTTGGTTGTTGTCGTTGTTATTTCTTTATTTTTAATAATGATATCTTTTTATATTTTTATCAAGTACTTTGCTTCTTTTTCAATCCCAACTTGAGAAAATAACTGTCTCGTGTCTCTATGCCACCTTTTTAAAAACTAGCTTGTGAAGTGTTCCATGAGCTCATAAAATAATAAGATACATTCTCTCTTTGTAATGCTCAATTTTCAATATGTAGTAACAAAATCAGTCATATAATATCTTCTTATCAACTCTTCTATGTTCCTAACAGTAGATTCATAGATCTAAGGTGGTTGTTAAAGATGGAAATTATTGATCCCTCTTACATTCCTACTAAATTAAAATCCATAAATGCTAGTATGCTGTTTGTTCAGCTATTTTGTTTTTTGAATTCCACATAAGTAAAATTATATAGAACACATCTTTCTCTGTCTAACTTATTTTACTTATTATAGTACCCTGTAGGTCCATCCAAATTGTCACAAATGGCCAGATTTGATTCTTTTTGGTGGCCAAGGAACATTCCATTATATTGGAGTGTGTGTGTGTGTGTGTGTGTGTGTGTGTGTATTCTCTCTATATATACCACATTTTCGCTATACATACCACATCTATTGGTGAACACTTAGGTTGTTTCCATATCTTGGGTATTATAATTAATGCTGAAATCAATGTAACGGTGCATATTACCTTTTCAAATTCTGTTTTCATTTTCCTTGGATAACTACCTCTAAGTAGAATTACTGGATGATATGGTAGTTCTATTTTTAACTTCTTGAGGAACTTCCACACTATTTTCCATAGTGACTGTACCATTTTGCATTCCCATCAACAGTGCATGAAGGCTTTCTTTTTTCTGTATTCTCACCAACACTTTGTATTTCCTGTCTTTTTGATAATAGCTATTCTGACAGGTATGAGGTGATGGTAGTTCTCATTTTCCTGATCATTAGTGATTTTGAGCACCTTCTCATGCATCTGTTGGCCATCTGTGCATCTTCTTTGGATACATATCTATTCAGGTTCTCTGCCACTTTTAATTTCATTGTTTTTTTCTGAGAGTTTTTTTTTCTGAGTTCTGTGAGATTTTCTCTCTATTTTGGATATTATCCCCTTATTCGATATATAATTTGCAACTATCTTCTGTCATTCAGTGGGTTGCCTTTTCATTTTGTTGGTCTTTTCCTTCACTGTAGAAAAGCTTTTTAGTTTGAGGTAGTCCCATTTGCTTATTTTTTGCTTTTGTTGCCCTTGCCTGAGGTGACAGATTAAATATATATATATATATATATATATATATATATATAGTTAAAACCAAAGTCCAAGAATTTACCACCTACGTGCCTATGTTTTCTTCTAGCTTTATGGTTCTTACGCTTAAGTCTAATTTCATTTTGAGTTTATTTTTGTACATGCTGTAAGAAAGTGGTCCAGTTTCATTCTTTTGTATGTAGTTGTTCAATTTCACAACACTGTTTATTGAAGAGATTGAAGAAACTGTCTTTTTCCCCATTGTATATTTTTGCCTCCTTTGTCAAAGATTAATTCACCATATAAGTGCAGGTTTGTTTCTGGACTCTATTCTGTTCCATCGACTATGTGTCTACTTTTATGCTAGTACCATACTGTTTTGATTACTGTAGCTTTGTAGTATAGTTTGAAATCAGGACATGTGATACCTAGAGCTTTGTTATTCTTTCTCAAGATTGCTTTGGCTATTTGGGGTCTTTTGTGGTTCCATATAAATTTTAGGATTATTTGCCTTACTTTTGTGAAAAATGTCATCGGCATTTTGAAAAGGATTGCATTGAATTTGTGGATTGCTCTGGGTAGTATGAGCATGCAGCAATATTCATTTTTCCAATCCATGAGTATGGTATATGTTTCCATATAATTTGTGTTATCTTCTGTTCCATTCACCAATAATTTCAGAATACATGTCTTTTACTTCCTTGGTTAAATTTAGTCCTAGACTAAAATTTTAGACAAAATTTAGTATTTATGATGCAATGGAATTGTTTACCTAGTTTCTTTTTCTCATAGTTCATTATTGGTATATAAAATGATTATACTAGCATATAAAAACAGGATTATGCATATAAATCTTATATCTTACAAATATACTGAACTCATTTCCTGAAAATTCTGGTTCTTTATATCTCTTTTATATTTAACAATCAATCAATCAATCAATCTGTTATTTAAACCCTAATAATTAAACAAGACCAAGGCAGTAGTAGACACAGTAGATGTATTTTATTCAGTTTCCACAATAATCCTACTGTGGTATTGTTATTAAGAATTAGGGTGCTGAAGGGGCGCCTGAGTGTCTCAGTTGGTTAAGTGTCTAACTTCAGCTCAGGTCACCATCTTACGGTTCATGAGTTTGAGTCCTGCATCAGGCTCTGTGCTGACAGCTCATAGCCTGGAGCCTGCTGCAGATTCTGTGTCTCCTCCTCCCTCTGTCTCTCTCTCTCTCTCTCTCTCTCTCTCCCTCTCTCAAAAATAAACATTAAAAAAACAAAACAAACAAACAAAAAGAATTAGGGTGCTGAAGCAATTTACATATGGTCATAATTTCAGTAAACTGAAGTTTCAGTTGAATCTCAGGTCATCCAGCTCCGGGGCCCTTGATCTTAACCACTATGTGTAAGACTCCCATTTGAATAGAGGCACATTAACCATGCCTCTAGTAAAATTGCATAGAGAGCTATGAATTTGTCCTATGAAGATGTTCCTAATTTTAAAACAGATACAGAAGCTCACGACTACAAAATATTCATTGTTAAGTGTGTGCTCAATTAAAATAACATAATCTCTTTTGCTACATTTTATTCATTCCACACTATAGTGGGTATTTTATGTTACAATTTCTGCTATTTTGCCATTTGCTTTTGACTGATCTATATTCGCTCAAGTTTCATTTGAGCATTTTGATTTCACTCTGTCTTGTAAAAAGAATATTTCAGTTTGGCTTCCTTTCCTGTGGTTTGCCAAAAAATGCATACTTTTAGGTATTTACATCTAGAGATTAGATTAGTGGAAAAAATAGAAAGTATCTTAGTTTCTTTTGTACGGAATTTTCCAGAGTTTTGCCTTCAAGATTGGAAGTACAATTTGAACGTGTCCTATTGTATCCAAGAGATGATTAGTCAATAACTTTTGTTAACAATACTCTTGAAATTTTATCTCTTTATTGTTTGGGCTTTCATGAGTTTATTAACAGGAAAATGAGAGAGAATAAATCAGAAACACAAATAGTATCATTTAAAGTGGTCTTAATAGATAGCTGAAGGTTTAATTTTGTCTGTTTTTAGCATAAAAATCACAATAGAGATTTAGTATTGGAGGGATATTTTACTAAGTAATAAATTTCCATCTCAAAATAAATTTAATTTTGAATGTAAGGGGGAGAGGGAATAGCTACTTCCAGTTCATAGGTAATGTAGAAACAATATGTAAATTGGGGAGTGAAGCAATAACAAGTTCGATTTTTAAATTATCGTATAAGGGGAAGCAGATCTCACTTCTCTGATGTAACATTATTGTCACCATTTCAGAAAAGCGAACCAAACTGACTGTGGAGATTTCCTTTTTGTATGTATAGCCCTTTAGCTGATTAGGCAGATCCAGTACATTGTTAAAGTCTTTTAAGTAGAGATGTTTGCATTTTGGGAGTTGTTCCTTTTTTTCATAAAAGCTTAGATAATATAAACAAGAAAATCTTCATGTATTGATTTTTTTATCTGTACCACAGAAGGTCATGTATACATTTTCTGTTTCCTGGCAGATTTAAATGACCTGGTTCCATTTGGCGTATGTAGCTTTCAAGTTACATCATGCGTCAACACAGAGCTGGATTTTAAATCCGAAATCAGAATTTTAAACAATTGATTCAAATCAACTGCAAAACCACGAGCCAATTATTTTACCTCTATCTGGCTCTTATTGACGGAATTCTTCCTTTTCAGTGTTTAAAGCCACATACTTCAGCCTCACCCATTTGATATCAGGAACACCAGCGTAAATACCATTCCATAACCTAGCTTTTAGAAAAGGTACTAAGATAATACACTCTGTTATTCCATTAGAAATACATTTATTTTTTTTTCAAACAAGTATATTTTGTTTATTTATTTTTATTTGAGAGAGAGAAAGAGTGTATACGTGAGCAGGGGAGGGGCGGAGAGAGACAGAGAGAACCCCAGCAGAGCCCAGTGAGGGGCTCCATTTCACAAACCATGAGATCATGACCTGAGCCGAGAGCAAGAGCTGCTCAACGAACTGAGCCACCCGGGACCCCCTAGAAATACATTTCTATCATCTTACTGCATTTTATTCATGAGGTAAGAAGTCAGTTCTGCCACTTAATAGACGCACACAAAATAATTTTATCCCATAACATCTCACCATTTCTTTAATTTTAATTTTAACCATCTTCCACACCTCTGTGAATTCTCAGACCACTAAATGAGACCAAAAAGAAAAAAAAAGTCCCAACCTTATAGTTGGTATTATTTTATACATAAAAGAACATGTTTTCTTTAGTACAGCTGCAAACTAGTATTAATCTACCATTTGGAAGCACAGTGAACACTCTGAGTAACAACAAATGTAACAAGTTAGATTGGGTCCTAATCTTTTCACTCTGATGAAGTGAAGATCTATTAAAAATAATCATACTATGATAACACTAATTTGGCTGGTACCGCTGTCCCAAATCAGAGCTGTAGCTGGAGGCAGCTGGAGGTATTTTATTGAAAGCCAAAGTAAATTGGGGCAGTTCCCCTAGCAGTATAAATTAGTCAGAACCTTGGAGACATAGGTATATTTTCGGAGCGAAGTACTGAACTCTTTTTCTGAGAATTATGTCACCTTAATTCAGTAATTTGGTATGCCTCAGGGTTTGCATGTATTTTAGAGATACTGTAATGAAGCGTGTGAGTATTCATTTAAACACAGAAGTCCCCCAAGAATAAAAGGCATGCCTAATTCACTGGAAATGCTATCATTCTCAGAATGTTTCCAGGAGTAATGCAAACTTGTACTAGCTAGGTTAGATAAGTTATTAGGAGCATATGGGGATGAAATGGGTAAAATGTGCTAAAGAGATCATTGAAAATTAGGTCATCCTCAAATGAATTAATAAAAACTCAAAGTTTACAAACTGAAAGACTATTGAGGGGTTTGCCTCTTTTTCTTTTCTTTTTTTTTTCCTTTATTTCTCCCCTATCTTTTTCCTTCTGGCCTCTGGTTTGGATGGACTTACATTCACCATTTCATTGACTTCAAACCTTTTGTTTTTAGGAACCCAACTTAAGTGCTATGCAGAAAAATGGAATTTTACACATCAAAGTAATTTTTTTGTCCTATATAGTGGACTTGAGAATTAGCAAAAATACTGTATGTTACAAAATAAAAACTGAATAAGCAGAGAGCTATTGGTATAGAACAAAATATTTTTTTCTTTTTCTTTTTTTTTTTTTCGGTAGCTACATTTTACTGGAAAACAGTGCCAGATGGGTTTTAAAAACTCTATAAGTTGCTTGAGTTACCTTTGCTCATTCTAGGATATGCTTCTTTTTATCCTTCACGTGACCCTTACACCACTCCAAGTGTTAAAATAATTGCATATAACTTTGGATTTTTCTTCTCCTTATTAAAATTTAAAGTAACAAATAGAAACGTGATGTAACTGAAAATCGTAAGTTTGGGAATTAGATGGCTCTATATTGAAACCTTGGCTTGTCTTTTTGTGTTGTTGTTGTGTAGACCTGGATATTTTTCTTTTTTTTAAATTTTTTTTAATATGTACTTATTTTTGAGAGAGAAAGAGAGAGAGAGGCAGACAGAGCATGACGGGGGAGGGACAGAGTTCAGAGAGGGAGACACAGATTCTGAAGCAGGCTGTGAGCACAGAGCCCAATGGATATTTTTCTTAATCTTCATGAGCTTTATTTTTCTCCTTTCAGACATAAATATTACACATATTATGACTATATACTTTTTAAGTTAAATCTGGAAAATAAAATCTCCTCTTCTAATAATGTATAACAGCATACTTAATGAGAGAAAAACATATTTTTGTCTCATTCTCATTATTTATATTTATGTTAAATACACATAGGTCCATCCTTTATAAACAATGTATACACTTTCCTCATCAGTCTTCTAAGTATGTTTTTATTAGAATCTAAACCGCATATTATCAAATGGATGTTAAATTGTGCTTTTGAAGCTCAGTTCAAAATGATTCCCGTTCTATGGTTTAGACAATAAAGATGAGGAAAAACATAATTTTGGGAAGAAAATCAATGACCATGTGTGTCACATTTACACATAGAAAACTGTCAACAGCAAGCATTTGCATCAGTGCCAAAATGATCCCTGATAGTCTGATATTTATGCTGGAAAGAAATGTATAATGCTGCTGGTAGAGAAACTTCAGTCTACATCCATACAATATAAACATTTAAGTAGTTGAAGTGCAAGAATATAAGACTAGCATTTTGATTTCCACTTAAATGACATGATAGTTGATTAATATACTTTCGCTAATGTCATTGCTATTTGCATTATGTAGACACAGCATAAGCTAGGCAGGAAAAATAATCAGAGGGTTTTACTAGAAGCTTTTCCATCCATTTTAATATGTTAGTTGGTTATAGAATATTTTTTTCCTATGAGAATACATTATTAAACAGTACTAGAGTGAGATCAGAAAAAATTTACATTTCTTAGGAACTTCTCCAAATAATACAGTGGCCATGAATAAATTAATTAAGGTAGAGAGATGTTATTAAGTTGGCCTCAAGTGACAAAATCAAGGTCATGATTTTATTGTAGAAGGCAAATAGTAATCTGTGTTCATTGGAATACAGTGATCCATCAAAATCTTGATAGATTGGTGTGAGGAAGAATATCTCAAGTGTTTGAGTACAACTCTGTTTATCTAAATTGTTTAGTACATATTTCTATAATCTAAAATTATATTTTATAAACTAAAGTTTAGCCAGTTATTTGTATAAACCAAATGTTCTACAAGTGACACTTTTTAAACTAAAAAGACACATGCATATGTTAATATGATAAAATATGATATTTTTCAACATTATCATTATTATTATTATTATTATTATTATTATCATTATCATTATTTCTTATCCTACCAGAGTTTCCTCTTGCTGTACATAGCAGGACATTTGTGATATGCTGATGTTATTATTCTTCAATGATGGGAACAAAAACATGAAAATAAAAATACACCATTGGAGAGAAAATTATTTTCAAACTCAGTGAATGACACAAAATATTAATAAATAATCCTTAAAAACCATTTCAGCTTTCTTTAATCATGTATATGTATTCAAAGGCAAATAGAGATTAGATTTATAAATACAATGCCATGTCCTCAGAGTAGGAAAATAATAAATTCACATTTTTTTAGTTCATGTACGTGAATCTTAATCAATTTATTTAGGAAATGATCTTTGAACAAATGAAGAGAATTTTAGTTACTTTTAACTGCATATGTAATTACATGAAATTATGGGGAATTTATTTGGAATAAAATCCAATTTGGAATATCCTTTGTTGCTGCAAATAGTTTCATAGACTGAACTATTAAAAATCAATATCACTAAATGCAGGTATTTCAAAGGCATCACATTAAAACAAGCTCACTATATTCTATCAGTATGCTTTTAAACATGAGTTTAACTCTGATTGTTTCAAAAGTTCTGAATCATATCCTGTGTGTGTTAGGAGGAAGATTACTAAAATAAAATAAAGGGAAATAAAACTATACTTATGCCTATTATTGTTCATTTAAGCACATTTTTAAAAATTTTTACTCCAATTCTTTGATAAACATTGCAACCAAGATGTCCCTCAGTTAGTTAGTGGATAGCAAAACTGTGATGCATCCATTCAATGCAAAATTCTTCAATTACAAAAACAAATGCACAAGCAAGCCACAAAATGATATGGAGGGACCTTAGATCATATTACTAAGTGAAATAAGCCAGTCTGAAGAAACTATATGATGTATGATTCTAATTTTATGACGTTCAGGAAAAGGCAAAACTATAGCAACTGTATAAGGGTCAGGGGTTGCTGTGAGTAGTGGGGGGTGGTTGAATGGGGGAAGCACACAAGATTTGCTTAGAGCAATGAGACTATTCTATATGATATCACAATGTTGGATACATGCCATCATGCATTTGTCAAAATTCGTAGTACTTTATAGCACAAAGTATGAACCTTAATATTTGCAAATTTTAGAAATATCACTTAGGAGGTCTGGGGATCCCAGGATGGAATGAAGAAAACTGATAATACTATCTAACCTCGTGAAACAACCTCCCTAAAGGGTGAGGGATAAAATACTGACCTACCTAATTTTGGAAATGAAGTCTGTATGACGGAAAGCAAAGGCACTGTACATAAACGCTGTACTCTAGTTGACAGAGTGGTTTCCTATAAGGGTATAGGTTAACAGTACTGATACTACTTTATATGTATAGTAGAATTGAACAATTAAGTAAATGGAAGATGGACGGGATGAGCCAGGTTTCCCACTGTTGGAGAGAGAGTCTGTAAAGAAACAAGGAAAGGAAGCTAGAATGATCCACATGGTAATAATGGACTAGAGTTGGAGACATCAACAAGAACTCTTATTTAGTTCAAAATAGATACAGATCGTTAGACATAGAAATATTTATGCATATGTATACATTATATGAATTAGTATGCACACATATATTTCCTTGCTTAGTCAGCTGAGAGAACCTAGAAACAATGGTACTCCAGTAGTGATGAGCACATGTGGCATCAAGATCTAGATTTATTTTTTTTAATATTTTTCATTTATTTATGAGAGAGAACAAAGACAGAGCGCGAGCAGGAGAGGGACTGAAAGAGAGGGTGACACAGAATCCGAACAGGCTCCAGGCTCTAGGCTGTCAGCACAGAGCCCAACATGGGGCTTGAACCTACAGACCGTGAGATCATGACCTGAGCTCAAGTCAGACACTTAACCGACTGAGCCACGCAGGCGCCCCTAGATTTCTAACACCATTCTCCAGTAGCATGGAAAAAGGCTTCTCAGAGAAATAGTTGATGTTAGGTTTGGAGCAGAGAGGATGCAAAATGAACCTGGAGCATCTAATAGTGCTAACACACACACACACACACACACACACACACACACACACACCCTGGTGGGTCTATATCAAAGGGACATTGTAGTCAACAGAAAAAGTTCCCAGTAGCCAAAGCTGGAAAAAAATTGAGTAACACGTTGAATAAAGAAATATTGCATTATAGCACAAAGTATAAAATAAATATCCATGAGCTCATACTAACCTAAATGAGTTTTTAATATATAAATGAGGGAGAATAGATAAATCTTCCATGCAGAATAATTATAAATCATCTATATAAACATTAAGGAGTGAGAACATAAATTCCCTCTCCTTAAATATGAGCTACACATGTGAATTTCCTTGCAAAGAGTACACTGTAGAAGGGGCAAAGAGAGTAACTTTACAGTGGAGTAACCTGACAAACACTACCTCAGCCAAATGATTGTGGTCAACATCAATAGTGTAATTCATGTTGATAGTATGTGCTGTTGATAGTAGGTAATGATACTTATCATAAAGTTCTACTGTGTCTCTGTCATCTACAGAAAAGCCCCAAAGCCCATATTTAACCCCGAGGAAAAGAAAAAGATCAGACAAATCCCAACTGAGGGGCATTCTACAAAAACCCTGACTAGTATTGCTCAAAACTGGCATGGTCATCCATAATGAGGAAAATCTGAGAAATTCTCACAGCCAAGAGAAGCCTAAGAGATGTGGTGACTAAACATTGTGTAGATAGAATACTAGAACAGGAAAAAGGGGATAGATAAAATCTATGAAGATCCAAATAAATAATAGGCTTCAGTTAATGGTAAAGTATCGATATTGATTAATTGTAATACATATGCCATATTGTGTGAGATGTTGATAATAGGGGAGACAGGATCAGGAGTGTGTGGGAACTCTGTAATATCTGAAAGTTTTCTATAGATCTGAACTGTTTTAAAATAAAAAAGTTTATTTAAAAAATGTAGCCTATCCTTTCTGCTTAATTTGTGATAACAATGAAATAGACTGAACAGGTAAATGTTTGGATTCTTTCCTTAATAATATGGTTAAATAAAAATTTAAAGTAATATGCACCCATTTCCTTTTCTTTCTTTCTTCTTCTTCTTCTTCTTCTTCTTCTTCTTCTTCTTCTTTTTTGTACAGACATAACATGTTGCCAGTTGACCTAATTACTATTAGAAATTGAGCCAGCTTTTCTTTGGTGCTAAATTCGTTTTCCTTCAAGGAAAGCTTTTAAGAGAAGCTCATTAACAATTTCATTTCACTAAGTTTGTAGCACATGTGTAAGTTTCTCTTGCCTGCATATGCAAGCTCACTGGAGCAATTAAAAAAGAAGAAAATATCTGGACTTAACGCTGTTTATCACCTGTGATATGACAACAACCCATCCATCTGAGGAGATGCAGTGGTTAAAGCATAAACAAATGATTCTGAAACAATGGGATTGAGTCACTATTTTGTCTGTCTATCTATCTATCTATCTATCTATCTATTTAACTTTATTTATTTATTTTGAGAGAGACAGAGACAACACGAGTGGGGGAGGGGAAGAGAGAGAGGGAGACAGAGAATCCCAAGTAGGGTCTGCCCTCTAAGTGTAGAGCCTGACACGAGGCTTGAACCCACAAAATGGTGAGATCATGCCCTCAGTTGAAACCAAGAGTCGCATGGCTTAACCAACTGAACCAGCCAGGTGCCCATGAAACAATGGAATTGAATCATTATTTTAATATTTTTATTAAGTACCTAAAAGATATCCAGGCATTCTGCTTTCTAGAAGAGTAACCCGGCTATAAATATAGGTTCCAAATATTGCCCATAAAAGTACTATACGTATATTATGAATTTATTCAACACATTAGTTGAACACCTAATGTGTGTCAGACAATTCCAGTCCTAGAGATGTATCAGTGAGTAAAACTCATATATATCACCATCTTTGTACTCATAGCACTGTGTATTCTTTATTATGGACTATTTATATATGGGTCTTAAATTCTAGAAGTTAAGGAAAAGAATAGCATTTTAAGTTCTTGTATAGCTCCACTTCTAGGCTTCCTTGAGTCTTACCAATAAAGGAAATAAGTAATCAAAACTCCTTCCTCTAGGATGTAATGTGTTAAAATCTTAAACCAGAAGAATTTAAACACAAGAAAAAGTAGCTATAGGTTTGTTCATGGTCTGTAGAGACTCAAAACTTTGAAAAAAAATTTTAAAAAGAATACTTTACCTCCACCTGCCCCATTCCTCTGTTTTCCTCTCTCTCCAAATTTTGCAACATTTTTTTAAAAGTTCTTTCAAGGAGTATTTATTAAACACCAACATCAGTTAAGTTTTTGCAACAGAATCTGGGACTAAAAGACTAACTATAAAGATACTATTTCTACATGAGAAATTTTATGAACTAGATCATACCTATTTTATCCTATTGCAGACTTTAAAATGCAGTAAATTTTATTGGCTTTAAAGTCCATTCTAAATATTTTGAGGACCAAGAAAATAGGACAGACCAAGTCCCACATACCTCATGTCTAAAATTTGGATGTTACAGTTACTTAATTTTTTTTTCAACGTTTTTATTTATTTCTGGGACAGAGAGAGACAGAGCATGAACGGGGGAGGGGCAGAGAGAGAGGGAGACACAGAATCGGAAACAGGTTCCAGGCTCCGAGCCCGACGCGGGGCTTGAACTCACCGACCATGAGATCGTGACCTGGCTGAAGTCGGACGCTTAACCGACTGCGCCACCCAGGCGCCCCGAAGTTACAGTTACTTAAATTAGCAGACTTAAATTGCAAAGTTGCATTCCTTTACCTCTACAAATATAACGTCAAAACAAGAAGCTAAAAAATATGTTACTATAGTTTGAATTGTGTTTCTGTCCCCAAAATTGAGATGTTAATGTCCTAACCGCCAGTACCTGTGGACCTTATTTGTAAATAGGGTCTTAGTCAAGATAAATTGAGGTCATAGTGTGGTCGTTAATCCAGATGACTGGTGTCCTCATAAGAAGAGGGGAATCTAACAGAGATACACAAGGAGAGCACCATGTGAAGACACAGGTACATGCAGACCTAAAAGGAAGATAACCATCTGAACAGATAGCCATGTGAACACTGGAGAAATGCTGTCACAAGCCAAGGAGCACGTGGAGTTACTAGAAATTTAGAAGAGGCCAGGAAGGATCCTCCCCTAGAAGCTTTGGAGGAAGTAAGGCCCAGCTGACACTTTGATTTTGGTCTTCTAGCCTCTAGAACTGTGAAAACAAATTTCTGTTGTTTTAAGCCATCTAGTTTGTGGTCCTTTGTAACAACAGCCTTAGGAAATTGATAAACATGTGAATAACTGTCATTTTTGTGAAATGAGAAAAATTTAGCCACTTATCAAAGATAGTATAATTATTATTGTACAAGTTCAGCAGTTCAGCTGTTATGTTGATAGATAGGCAATGTTTATGTGAAAAACAATACTTTCATGATTCAACAACTACATATTTTTCCAGTTATGTATTATTAAAAATTATGTTTTTATCATACAATTTATATTTCTTGCCTTCATCTTGACAAAAATCACTATTTTTCATGGTCAATATTTTATTCAATTTGTCCTCTGTTGGCAATAATTACTGGCATATACTTTTAAAATGATAAAAATATCTTTAAAATATTTAGATGTAAAGAATTATAAACAATAAGTAAATTTATTTCCAGATTACAATATTTAAATATAGCTTCACAAACATGTAATTTAAATATATATATTAAAATATAATTACCAGGGGCACCTGGGTGGCTCAGTTGGTTAAGCGACTGATTTTGGCTCAGGTCGTGATCTCACAGCTTGTGGGTTCGAGCCACGCATTGGGCTATGTGCTGACAGCTCAGAGCCTGGAGCCTGCTTCAGATTCTGTGTCTCCCTCTCTCTCTGCCCTTCCCCTGCTCGTGCTCTGTCTCTCTCTCAAAAATAAATAAACATTATTTTTTTTTAAAAAGAAATAATTACATTTAAAGAAATATTTTTATAAAATTTGTTATTTTAAAATTATTTTTTAATATTATTTATTTTTTGAGAGAGGGAGAGAGAGAAACACACAGAGTGTGTGAGTGGGGGAGGAGCAGAGAGAGAGAGAGAAAGAAGGAGACAGAGAATCCAAAGCAGGCTCCAGGTTCTGAGCTGTCAGCACAGAGCTTGATGTAGGGATAGAACTTGCAAACTATGAAATCGTGACCTGAGCCAAATTCAGCATTTAACAAATTGAGCCACCCTGGCACCCCTTCTCATTTTTAATTCTAATGTTCAAGGTGAATCTAACGTGCTAATGCAAAGAATCAGATTCAAGATAATATTGTTCTGCATGAATTGGAAAAGAGAAGGTTCAGCACATTTAAATAGAAATGTGTCTTTTGTTTTGGACCAGGGTTAACAATGTTTGTGAAGCATTTAGATGGTGCCATTAAATAAAAGATTAACTTATGACTACTATCAGGTAAATGGTTGGACTCTGTGTTAAGTGATCTGATGCGTGGATTTACAGGGGCCGTCAAGGAGCATTCACAAGTTTCTCTTTCCCTATCCCTGTTACACAGTCTTCTAAATTAACGATTACCTGGTTTTAAATCTTGTGATGTTCAATATTTCATGATCCGGAATATGCTGGAAATCATTAACAATTCACTAATTTTGATCCTCTAAACATTTTAAAGGTTTGTCTTAGAATTTAAAAATTTTTACATTTTCTTTATTTTTACCTTGGGAGGAATCGATAAATTTCCTTAATAACATAGCTCAAATCATACAAAGAAAATCATTGTGGAATAGAATAAATATAGAAATCGACTTTATATGAAACTTCAAATATTTCTTTACTTTAAGCAGCGGTTTCTAAACAATACCTATGATAAACCAAATGAAAGAAATACTCTTTAAAGCAAATTTTTAACTTATCGGACGAAACTATTTGAAAGCAGGCTAAATTTGGGCATTCTATAAGGTACACAGTTTTATAATGCAGCATTGTTCTAAATCTATTTCACACATAAAAGGAAAAAAAATACATGGTATTATCTGGAGAGAAAGAGAATGACTAAGAATTTTTTAAAATGCTGTCTATTCAACTTTTGTCACTTTCAGAGCAACAAATAGTGAGCAATGATGCCAAAATCTTTAATTCATGGGTCTCCATTGGCTCAGCTTACACAGTAGAAAATATATCTCAAGTTCCTATAATATAGATATAATAATGGAAATGCATTTGTTATAAGTTCCTTGAAACTTCAATTGCCCTTATTTTTATTTCAAACTCATTCTGTGTCAGATATAAGAAAACAACAACAGTAACTACTGTATAGCCTGAAATGTGTTTACCTACGTCTACACAGATAGGTGGATAAGTAAGTAGGTAGATAAAAATGTAGATAAATCTTTATAGGAAAACCCATTTTGGAGGACTCATGAGCATTTTTCTCAAATACTTTAGCATGCTGTTGATTTTGTTTAATAAAACAATTGACACTCTATCTGTTTTTAACTGACACAATTAGAGATCACCCTGTGCAGGTAATGGCAGTGCGTCCTTAACTTAGGACAGTATGTTTAGACAATGGTTGAAGGTTATGGATGAGTACAAGCATTTCCAATGTATTTACTACAGCTACATATAATGCCTGCCATATACTACTTTAACTCTTATTCTTAAAATTATAATGATTCCAAGAATTTATTTTGTTGAATGGTTTGTTTATGGAAGTGGTACTGTCTGGCAAATGAAACCATTTCTAGGAAGAGTGCTCACTTATCTTTCTTGGATTTCAACCAAACACATTTCAGACACAATGACATAATGTATCTACAGAAGTTTAACTTGACTGGCATAAGGTTTAAGTAGAAATATTCCATCCAAATATCTATCTATATCTATTAGGCATGCTGCCCATTTTTAAAGACTCATGACTTACGATAGTGGATCTCAACTTTGCATATTGGAATCACTTGGGAGCTTAGAAGATACTGATATCTGCGTTCCATCATCAGAAGTTCATATTTAATTGGTCATGGGCATTGGTTCCTGGGCATTGAAATTTTTAAAATCTCTCCAGGTGATTCTAATGTCTAGTGAAATAGTAGAACCACTGTGGTCTTAGGATTTTAAGAAGGCTTGGGTGAGAAAGGTAATATTTTAGATTTTATAAATGTTCCTTTGAAATGATCATGCCTAAGCCCAAAGTACTGACTTCTTTGAATATATTTTAACTCATAAGTGGAATTTAAGAAACAAAGCAAGTAAGCAAATGAAAAGAGAGAGAGAGAGAGAGAGAGAGAGAGAGAGAAGCCAAGAAACAGACTCTTAACTACAGAGAACAAATTGATAATTACCAGAGGGGAGGTGGATGGGGGAAATGTATGAAATAGGTGATGGGGACTAAAGAGTGCAGTTGTCATGATGAGCACTGAGTGATATATAGTATTCTTAAATCACTGCATTGTGTACCTGAAATTAATATGCCACCATATGTTGAGGCGCCTGGGTGGCTCAGTTAGTTAAATGACCGACTTCGGCTCAGGTCATGATCTTACAGTTTGTGGGATTGAGCCCCTCATTGTGCTCTGTGCTGACAGCTTGGAACATGCAGCCTGCTTCCGATTCTGTGTCTCCCTCTCCCTCTGCCTCTCCCCAACTTATGTTCTGTCTCTCTCTCTCTCTCAAAAATAAATAAACATTAAAAAAATTAAAAATATATATGCCATTGTATGTTAACTATACTGGAATTAAAATAAAAATGTCACAAAAATGAATTAATTAAAAAATAGCAGTTTTGATGACACAAGTAGGTTATTGCAAATACATGATTAAATAAAATATGATTTAAAACCATGTCCTTAATATTCTTTTGGTTCCCAATCCATGGGGTTGTTACTGTTAAATTTTCTATGTCTGCATAATGTACTCTTCGTACTAGGGCATTATTTATTTATTTATTTATGTTTATTTTTGACAGAGAGACAGAGACAGCATGAGTGGGGGAGGGGCAGAGAGAGACGGGGAGACACAGAATCTGAAAGATTTGTGGGGATCTAACTCTGAATGGCGAGATCATGATCTGAGCCGGAAGTCAGATGCTTAACCAAATGAGCCACCCAGGCACCCCTAAGAGGCATATTTATTAATGTAGATTGGAATTCAGTGATGTGCCGGTAAATGTTTAACAAGCAGATCTTTGAAGATAAATGGCCCTGATTTGTAGTATTTTCTGCTCTCCATGATATATTCACTTGTACTGTGGCCACTCTCAACTTACAACAGCTGACGAAGTTTCTGAAAATTTACTAGGTGTTGCACATTTAGAGCTGGGTGCAATATCCCATTGCAACTCACCACCTGCACATGTTGAGCCTCTTGTATAACACTGGACACTCTTATTCTTACTTTTGTATAACACTGAACACTCTTAAATGTCAGTTAATCCTCAAATCTACACAGTAATAGACTAACAGTGCAGTTCGTTCCAAATCAAAGGAAGGAAATAAGAGGCTTAAAGAAGATTTAAGTTGCTCAAATCAAGTCAAGCTGCAGCCATCAACATAAAATTTTGAACATCTACCATGAATCAGGCGCTATACTTCCATCTGTAGATTCATGACAATATCCCTACTCTCAAAGGGCCTATATTCTACTCTGAAAAGACAGAAAAATCAATAAATCAATATTTAGGATAATCTTACTAGTTGATAAGCGCTAAGAGGAAAATGAGATTGATGCCGAGGGTGAGAATGACTGTTTTAGGATTTTTTTAGGTTGGGCCACAGACAAATTTTCTTAGGAATTGCCACTGGAATTAAGTTTTATATGAAAACTTATATAGGTGGTACAGCTCTGGGGGAAGTGCTATATGGAAAAGGAACAAATGAAAGATGTGCTAAAAGTAAGATAAGCAAGAAGTTTCTAAGGCACAATTAAGATGGAGTAGGTACCTAGAAAATGTAGTAGAAATAAGAAGCTGGAAGGGTTATAACTAGTCTTATAGTTTGGATTCTATTCTAACTGTGATGGAAAACCACTTAGGAGTTTTAGGCCTGGGAATGATGAGGTCTAAAGCATGATGTATATGGTAACCCCACCTGCTCTGACCAGGGGATGAGTGGGGGCTGGGAGACCAACTACAAGGTTCTTGATGTAGTTCAGACTTTGAATAATGGTGACGTAGAATAGAGCAGAGTTTCCCAAGTTACGTGCAGAATATCAGCTTCTAAGATCCGAAAGTGCAGTTTTGTGGATCTAAGCATACTTGTCTTGATTGACCTATGACTTCAGTTCTGAGCCAGTGTTGATACAACATCAATGTCCCTCTGCCGTGGCATATCAGAGAAAGCACTGGAAAGTGGTTAGCAGTGAATATGGTAAGATCAATTCAGATTATGGATAATTTGAAGGTAGGGATGTCTACATTTGCTGATCACTTCACTGTGGGACTTAAAGAGAAGGAAAAATCAAAGACTCTTAATCTGTCAGATAGGAAACGGATGGAACACTCAAAAGAGTAGACAAAACAAACTTTAATAAATGGACTGTTTACAAGGCAAAGGACAATTAAAGTGATACCAAAAGGAATTATGAATTACCCTGGGGTTCTCAGAAGCAGGAAGGTGTTACAAACCTTAGCCCTAAAAGTGCAATGGAATGGTTGTTTTCACGTTAAACTACTACTTAGAAAAGTGACAGAAACTTCTACATGGAAATACAGAAAACCAAAAATGCTTTGGATCTTATTGACAGTGAGGGAAAAAGTAATCTTATCACTAGTAACACAGCTTGTTTTCCTGTTTTCCTCATCCTCTTCCTAGGGTTAACTAGGGTATGGAATATTTGGCACAATAATACATTGATGTCTTTATAGTAAAAGTAATCCATAATAGCAAGAGAAAATTTTCTTGTAGATTATTCACCCGAAGTATCTTAGAACCCTAAGTACACTTCTAGAACCCTAGAAGTAACCCTACTTCTAGAAAGTACCATAAGTATCTACTTTTTCTCTCCCTGATATGGAAGTTTAAGATTTCAACATATTGAAAATCCTCAGTCAACTTTTTTTTAATTCTGTGAATTATTTTTTGTTGTTATTGTTGATTTATTATTATTATTATTATTATTTAATTTACATCAAAATTAGTTAGCATATAGTGCAACAATGATTTCAGGAGTAGTCAACTCCTTTTAATGTAGTATTTGAATTTCATTTGTTAATTACCCAAATCATGATCTTTCATTCTACATCTGGCATTTGTGTTCTGTTCATTTCCTTGCTCATTAGTGTAACTGTTTCTTTCCCAATGCCTCTCTCTTAAATACAGGTTTAGGTAAAGGAGCTATCAGCTAATCTGAAATTACAGCCTGGTTAGAGATCAGTGGATTCTTCAGTGTAATGATGATTATCATGATGTTTTCAGTCCAACAGTTACAGTAGGAAGACTTTGAGAATCGTTTTTTTTTCCCCGATTCTCACCTTCTTATAGGTTTATATGTGTTTCTTATCTTCCAATTTTTAATTGAACTTTCAGTGAACTAAATTTAGTTGTGAACATATCAATACATAATATCAAATATCTCAAACATAAAGTATTCAAAATTTCCTTGCGTTTTTTGTCTTGTTGTTAAGATAGATTAATATATATATTAATATATAACATATATATGTATATATAAACAGTATATATAACTAAACAAAAGGAATTCACATTATGTCAGGCATTAAGAAAAATAAAAATGTTAGAATTACAAACTTGCAAATTTAAGCATGGGGCTAGGCAGGTTTCACAGATGGTTGAGAGAGAAAGAGAGGAAAGATAGAGGGAGAGGTAGAGAGAGAGAAATCCTTTGAATTAATATTGCTATCTTCAAAATAGAATGGTGAAAATAATGCAGATATTAATGGGTATGCTATTAGTGAAGCTTCCAGGTTCATATAATGGGCAGAATACCTAAATCTTACTTTTCCTTAGGTATTAAGGGTCATTGACTGTGGAGCCAAGGTTTATTGTAGCTTGACTATCATGTGTGTTGTATAGATATTTCTGAGTTTAGGGTATTAATATTGTCGTGCATGAGATTAGCACACATATATGATAGCCTTAGGCTTTTACTATACACGTCCATTAAAAATGAATAGATGATTGGCTAATTACAAAATAATCTTTCTTGGGGCACCTGGGTGGCTCAGTTGGTGAAGCGTCTGACTTTGGCTCAGGTTGTGATCTCAGGGTTTGTGGGTTCGAGCCCCGTGTCACGCTCTGTGCTGACAGCTTGCTCAGATCATGGAGCCTGCTTCGGATTCTGTCTCCCTTTCTGTCTGCCCCTGTCCCGCTCACACTCTGTCTCTGTCTCTCTCAAAAATAAATAAACATTAAAAAAATTTTTTTAAATAAAAAAAACAAAATAATCTTTCTTTTAAAATAGTAATTTTGAGGGGTGCCTGGGTGGCTCAGTCAGTTAAGCGTCCGACTTCGGCTCAGGTCATTATCTCAAGGTCTGTGAGTTCGAGCCCCGCTTTGGGCTCTGTGCTGACAGTTCAGAGCCTGGAGCCTGTTTCATATTCTGTGTCTCCCTCTCTCTCTGACCCTCCCCCACTCATGCTCTGGCTCTCTCTGTCTCAAAAATAAATAAATTAAAAAAAATTAAAATTGTAATTTTGAAATTGCTGGCTTAATTGAATTTATTCTTCTTAGGATCTATTATGTGTTAACTATTTATATGTTATATATGCTTTTCTTAGTTTTCTGATAAATATATGACCACAACAGACATATAAGTTGGTAGTTAAATTACTTAGAAATTAAAATAATGATTTTAATGTCTATTATTAATTATTTGTAATGATAAACCCATTGCAAAGAGCCTCAGGGTACTTGTCAATTAAGTATTTCTAAGCCATAACAATAAAAATAGCTGTGGCATGAGAATTTTAATTATCAACCAATATCTCTTGGCCTAAAAAGTTAAGGGCTACAATATGCCCTCAAAATCAAAACTAGCATTTCTGGAAAATAAGTACACAGGTAATCAACAGCACTTACTGATTTCTCCTTCCGGGTGGAAGCTGAAGCCATGAACCTGGTGAGCTTTGATTCCTGAAAATGAGATTTTTGGTTCCTAAATCTTTCGTGGAATGGATATTGGAAACTCATATAGGAGAAATGCCACATATCATTCTGAAATGTGGCATGTATCTGTACAGACAGGCATAGTTTTCCTTCCTATTGAATCCTATGATTTTTTTTTTCCATTGCTTGGATGGCATCTGGTACCACTAAAAACATACATCTCCACAATTATTACTAATTTATTTAGTAGTTATTTGCAAAAACGACTAGTTGATCACAGTTGCTGAAACAGTATAACTAACTACGAATGTATGTCTAATGTCTTATATTTTCCTTGGACAGCTTTAGCTAGGGGGATTCCAAATGGGGTTTTAATTTCCTCACATAGGAGCAAAAAATCCGAATCTAAGTTAAGCAAAAATCAGTTAAAAAAAAAAAAAGAATTGAAATATATAATTAGAGAGCTACCACTCACCAAATCAAAGAAATGCCTAAAAGCTAGGCTTTGAGGAGGACAGAAAACCAAGTGAGCTCATCAATCTCAGCCGGAGAACTCAGTACTTCTTATTCAGGGCACTGACATCATAATTAACCAGAATTAGCTGTTCATAACATTCTTTCCTTGTATTTTTCCATGTAAGATTTTTATGCCTAGGGATATAGTTTGATTATCATGGTTGGTGCACATGCCAAACATTTAATTGGGGCATGACATTGGAACAGGTCTGCTGATACTGTTCCCACAAGAACCATGTCTAAGTGGCAAATTTGCAATGCAAACTTCACCAAGCAAAGTCAAAGACAAGTGCTTCTACTAAAGCATAATAGAAGAAAAAATTTAGATATCCTCAGAATATATTATTTTTTTATCAGTATCATTTTATTTCCACCAAAAACTGGAGTGACATAACATTTCTCTCAAGAGAAAAAATTTGCCATTTACCATGAATAGGCTGCCCGTGTTGAACATATTGTTAAGTGTGGTTTATAGGATTAGAAAAACTAAAACCAATGAATCAATTCATCATTGTTTCTGTATAAATATGGATCATCCTTATTTATATTATTTTAAATAATATATTTGTGTATTTATTAGTTTCAGTTTAACCTCATGAAGCAGAGAGTTAATTTTCTCTTCTTAATAGGCCTAGAGCTGGACTATATTTCCCAGCCTCCCTTGCAGTTAGGTGGGCCAAGTGATTGTATTTCAGTCAAAGGAACTTGAGTACAAGTGGTTGGAGCCACTGTCTGATTGACCTGTTTAAACCCTCCATATCTCCTCCATCTATACTCTTTCTTCTGCTAATGGACGAAATGAAGAGAGCTCACAGAGAAATTATGGAAAAACTACATATTGAAGATGGCATAGCTGCCAATCACCAGGATCCCTTAAACACTGTGTGGAAGGGATGCCTGGTTGGCTTAGTAGGGTGAACATCCAGATCTTGGTTTTGGCTCAGGTCATGATCTTGCAGCTTTGTGGGTTCAAGCCCCACATGGGGCTCTGTGATGGCAGCGTGAAGCCTACTTGGTATTCTCTCTCTCTCTCTCTCTCTCTCTCTCTCTCTCTCTCTCTCTCCCCCGCTCATGCTGTCTCTGTTTCTCTCACAATAAATAAATTAAAAAAAAAAGACCACGTTGAACAACAAACTACCCTCCCACCACCACCTCCTTGGATTACTGTGTGAATAAGAAATTCCTAATACTTTTGTGCCTTTGTTTGTAGGAATATTCATTTCAACAGCTATAGTTAATCTACTTACTAGTCTCTATAGGCTTTACTTTACACTGTAAATTTAGCCTTTTCCTAAATACTTAGCTTACTGTTGTATAGACTTCTAAAAATCAGAACCTTGTGAGTTATGGATTAAATCCAGTGAAACCAACTGATGCCCACACTGTAGTGCCCAGCTAGTACTTCTTGCAGGTTTGCTGAATGATGCTCATACTAGTGAGAAGGATGTATTACACATGAGTGAACAGATAAAATTTCTTATGAGCAGCTTTCAGTTAACAAATTTCCAGAACCCCTCTATAGTCAACAGAATCTCTTCAGTAATGTTAGATTCAATTATATCTCACAACTAGAATTCATTCATAAGGCAGAGTAAGAGAGTGAGAGGGAGAGATACTCACACTGTATCTTGCAAACAAATGATTAGTTCTCTTACCCCTCTGTCCCTTCCACCCTGTAACACTTCCCCAATGGAAATAAGAAAATGCCCCCTTAGAATTACTACCTAGCTACATTGCAGTATAATATTATAAAGGCTAAGTACACCATTTCTTATATTTCTTCTTCCTTCCTGTCCTACCTTCATCCCAATTGGTGTTAACAAAATGAGTAGGCCAAACATAAAACCTAGTAGGATAAAAGAGTTTGCACATATATTTTTTTTAACTGACTGGAATATTATTTATTTGACTATCTAAGGATATACAATGTTTATAAATAATCATATTTCATTACCTTATTTGAGTAGTAAGGTTTACTGGGAGAGAGACTCTGGGCAAAACATAAATCCTTAAAAACCATATCCTTTCCTTCTATATCTTGGCTTCCTCTTTGGGATAAGACAATAGAATTCTTAATACAAAAACTAGAGAGGGCATTTGAGGAACATGGCTCTTTCCAGATACCCTAAAGCACAGGACTTCTTTGTGCTGAGCCAAGGAACAAAACGGGATTGCCTAATAACCAGTGATGGCTCAGCATTGAGATACTCAAGGATCCATACCAGCCTGCTCACATTCACTCTTGAGAAGACATGCTTGGTCTTTCTGGATTTGGCAAGGAGCTACCAAATTGAGGTAGCTGAGACTAGGAGAGGCCTAACAAATGTAGCTGGTGAGACTTGGAAGCAAAAAATCATTTTACTCTGGTCTCAGGAAACAATTGGCAGGCAGTTAAGAGATGGTCTTCTGGTTTATCACATACATAGAAAGAGCTGTGCCTTCTTGTGATCATTCCTTTGCCCAATCTACTCTAATGACAATCTGATCACTAAGCATATGGAAGGAAAAAAAAAATCATACTATCCTTAAAAGCACATGGAACCAAATGAGAGACTAACAAACACAACCCAGAGATTGAGGTGCTCACTTTGAAATATAGTCATTGAAATCATCAGTAGACAACAACCTTAACAAAATGACAGTATGAGCCCTTGAGGAGCACAATTGAGTTATTAAAATCATGATATTAGCATTGCGAAACTCATTTAAACATTCGGAAGACTAGGTCATCAGTATTCAGCACCAAGTTAGTGGCTTGGCAGATCATGTGAAATTAATAGCTCAGAACTCACAGGAAAAAGAAAAAAGAAAAAAAAAAGATGACATGTAATGGGAATAATTACAAAGTTTTTAGGATAGTTGCCAGAGATATAATATGAAAATAATATGTGTTTTAGAAAGGGAAAAAGAATATATGATATAGAAGAAATGATTACATAAACCAAAGGGGACAATTCATCTGATCCAAAGA
The DNA here is from genome assembly GCF_016509475.1 of Prionailurus bengalensis. Classification (NCBI taxonomy): domain Eukaryota; kingdom Metazoa; phylum Chordata; class Mammalia; order Carnivora; family Felidae; genus Prionailurus; species Prionailurus bengalensis. The sequence goes on from NC_057344.1 coordinate 89,751,060, forward strand.
ATTAAAAATCTCATCAAGTCCCAGACAGAATTAATCAAAAAATCCCTTTACCATCAGAGTGAATACCTTGAATTCCAAGGATAAAGATAATAATCCACAGACTCCAGTAAATTATAGTAAATTATTTCTGAAAAAAAATGAAAACATACTAACATCAGTTTCTCACTGGTAGTAATATGTGGTAAGAGTCAATGGGATAGAGAAAAATACTTAATTTGGCAATAATATACTTGCATAAGACATAATTTTTCTTTTAGGCCAAAAGGAAAATATCTATCACAAAGGAATTTGTGTGTGTGTGTGTGTGTGTGTGTGTGAATGTTTATTTATTTACTTTGAGAGAGAAAGACAGTGCAAGTAGGGGAGGAGCAGAGAGAGAGAGGCACACCCAGCACGGAGCCGATTGATGGACATGGGGTTCAATCTCACAGCTGGGAGATTGCAATCTAATCATAAATCAAGAGTCAGATGCTTAACTGACCGAACCACCTAGGTGCCCAGAAAAGGAAATTATTTTAGAGAGTATGTTAATGGCATATACCATCAGAGGAAAATAGTTGAAAACTAATTTGACCACTGGCAATGGAACAAAACCAGAAATACGAAGTAGGGAAATGAGGGAGACAAAATAGTTATGACCAATCAATTTCCACACATGTTTATCCTAGTATATGTTGATGAAAGTACAAATAGGCATTTAAAAACATATTCAGTGCTATGACTGTATACTAAAGGGAAAACCTAATAATGACTTACACCAATTATTAAGCAAGATAACAACACCTAGAAGCTGGGTTGGGGTTTGAGGTGAGGAAATAAAAACTCTCTATAGGTCCTTTGTGAAAAGTGGGCTAAAGAGTGGGTCAGAGACAAAAGGCAAATAGAGTATTTAGTGGAGATAAATAAATAACAGAAAGTTGCCACTTTTTGCCATGAAAAGCAGTAAATATTACATGGAGAGCAAGGATTCATGTTAGAAAGGATCTTGGAAAGGCTGTCATTACCACTGGAAATAGGAATTGTCCAATTTATTGATAAGTGGTCTACCAATAGCAATCACATTTAACAATGCCCAGTTTTTAGATTCACTAACATTCTTTTTGTGGTTATCTATTCTTTAAAAAAATAAAAGATTAAGAAGAAAAATGTAAGAGTGCAGAGTTGTTTCAGCTGTGTTCATAGGAATAAATAATACCTGGAAATAATCTAAATGCCCAGGAAGAAGGAAATGGCTAAAATCATTGTGAAATCACCAAATTTTATTTTCATATGAAGTTCCTAAAATGATTAAATTATTTACCTGATGATATGTACCAGATACACGTTTTCATGGAGGTAAATCAAATATCAGAAGAAGGTATGAATAAGATTAAACAGGAACTGGGACTCCCAGATGTTTAAGTCAGTTAAGCGTCCAATTCTTGGTTTCTGCTCTGTCCTGATCTCATGGTTCGTAAGTTTGAGCCACACATTGGACTTTGTGCTGACAGTGCAGAGCCTGCTTGGGATTCTCTCTTTCTCCCTCTCTCTGCTCCTCCCTGACTCATGCTATCTCTGTCTCTCTCAAAATAACTAAACTTAAAAAAAAAAGGCTATTAAAAAAAGATTAAACAGGACCCAAAATGTGTAAAACACGTTTGCATATACTGTGTGTTTTGCTATCAAGGTATCTGAGTTCTGTAAAAGGAAACTGATTCTGGAATGGTTTTCTGGCTTGCATACTTCTGGAATTTTCTGAAACATTATTCTGCTGCATTCCTACACAAATTTAGCACTAATAATGTGAAAAAAAGATTTTCAGATGGTTTTATGTTATCTGATTTTCAACTAAATTCTTAGTTATTGATTTCTTATTGTTTTGTTAAATGTGTATTTTTTTTAATCCACACACAACCAGGTTGTACAATTGATTTGGAATAGGTAAATTTATTTATCAGTATTCAGCAGGGTAAAGAGTATGTTTAGTGTATGTGTATATATACATATATGTATGTTTATATGTTTGTATAAAATAACAAAAACAACTAAAATTACTGTTGTACTAATAGTAATACAATATGGATTAGACTAAAAGTCTTGGAAAGCCCATTAAAATGACCAAGAATTCATTAAATTAGCAGGTAATTAATTACTATTGTGATTTTTTTCTTTCACATTTACATTTTTCAGCTGCTAAAAATTTTCAATAGACTCAATTACACTAATATTATTTGAGGTTAACCAAATGATCTGGAGCTGTTCTTAGGTTTCCAGGTGAAGGATTAATTAAAGTCTGTATTTCAATTGATAAAGTGTAATCTGCACAATTCCACTTTCCATGTATAAGAGTACCCCAAAGTAACCATTTCTAAATTTCAGTAACAATGACACATGCTTTAGCATATTGAATCAAATTGATTGGGCATGCAATTCAATTTTATGAAATACTATGCATTGAATTCAGTAGAATTAGTTGTTATAAAATTTTCTGACAGGAAGTATTAGCTTTCTTAAACTCTTTATTTTATTGTCTCAAAATTAATTCACATTTTCCCACAAATCTTTTACAGCCTTTCTGTCTTCCTCCCTTTCATTCTGGAAGCATTTCATTAGATTTTGCAAATGAGTGAGCCTGTGAACAGTGAACTGAAATAAATGTGGTTTGATTCACTACTTCCCTTTCATTAAGCTAACATGTATTAGATTACTTCTGTTAATCCAAGTGTATAGAATTTAAAAAAGAAAAGGCTTCTTTTTAAAAAGGTGGTAAAATTAAACATAAATTTGAGCCAAATATCCATTATTATTTTTAAAAAATTAATGCAAGTATAAAAGTGGTCTTTTCCAAAAATGTTTAGTAACATATATTATGAGATCAAATATTTAAACTCCACTTGTTGGTTTAATGTTTGGTTGCATATTAATAAAAGACATCTAAATCAAATCTCTCTTATTAGCAGAAACAATTTTTACATGTTAACTTAATTGCGGCAATAAATGACTATTTTAAGGCACATGTGAACATGTTTAGATATAATTAGGAGCAAATAAACCTTTGAAAGGGCAAAAGTGATTTTGCAATTTTTGAAAATGATTTAGCAATTGTATTCAAGATAGAATATAAATCTATTCACAATATTGTGAATCACTATTCACAATAGTTATCTCAAAGTTAACTGAAGAAAGTTGAGTTTAGTCAATTTAGTATTTTTTTCCTGTTTACCTGGTATTTCCCTCAATATTTTAGTGTTTAGGAATCATACCAGAAGGGTAGATGATTGGTTTCTAGAACTCTCTAGTTTGAGATAAATTGAGATATTCGTTGGTTATTTATTTTACTTTGAAAGTCCTTTATGAATGTTAGCACATAATTTTATGTAAATTTATAGTGATACATATATTTAAATTCAGTATCTTTCATTTTTAGTTCATTATATTTCCCAATATTGGCAATATAATATTTATAATTATGTAATTTTTTAAAATGTTTATTTATTTATTTTTGGGGGAGCACGCAGAGAGAGAGGGAGAGCAAGAGGATCCCAAGTAGGCTCACGCTGTTAGCACAAAATCTGATGCAGGGCTCAAACCCACCAACCTGAGCTAAATCAAGAATCTGGCCCTTAACCAACTGAGCCACACAGGTGTCCCTAGAATTATGTAATTTTTTAATTCCATGTAATTTATAAAAACATTTATACTATAATTGATATTTACACTATTATATCATGCTCACTTATTCTGAATACATGGCTTATTATTTTTACATTACAAAAATGCTACCTCACTATCTATATTTGTACATTTCAACTTTCTTTTATAAAATGGAAATTTATTAAAGAAAACTAGTATATCTATCAGACATTTTTTATATGGCTACATGGAGTTTCATGGCATAGATATACTTTTATTTTCCCATGATTACATACATGTTTGTCTTTGTTCTCTGCTATAAACACCGCTATTGTAAACATCATTGCATATATGTCCTTGCACACTACATTTTTTCCTGAGTAAAAGGCTTTTAATTTTTTAGTTAAATGTATACAATTATAGTATTCTTAATTTCATATTGCCAGATTACATGTAAAGTAACTATAACACATTGCATTACCTATAATATTAAGTGAGAGCATTCCCTTCTTCAGTCTCTGACAGTAAGAGATGTTATAGCTCATTTTAACTTTTACCTTTCTGTTGAATGTTAAGTTATATGTCATCACCCTGTAAGTGGTATGTCATTATCAAATAGTCATTCTCTGACTAGTTGTGAGTTTAGTCTATTTTGTGCATTTATAGGAACCCTTACTTTTGCCAGAAATGTAAAATGGTACTAGTTTTGGAAAACATTTTGACAGTTTCTTTAAAAACGAGCTGTAAACCCACCATATGTTTCAGCCATTTCTTTCCTATGTATTTACCACCCCCCAATGAAAGTGTACCTCTAACGAACACTTGAGCAGGAATGTTCAGTGCAGCTTTATATTTAATGCTCCAAAACCTGAAATAACACCAAACTCCCTCATAAGTGAATGGATATATTTTTGTATACTCATACAATGAAACACTGCCCAGAAATAACAAGAATGAACTACTGACACACACACAATATGAATGAATCCCAGACTCACTGTATTGAGTGAAAGAAGCCAGACAATTAAAAAACAAACAAACAAAAAAAAGAACATACTAAGTGATTCCATTCATATAAAATTCTAGAAAATGTAAACAAATCTATAATAACATAAAGTGGACAAGAGTTTGCCTGAGAACTGTGCAAGAGTCAGGGCCAGTGTAGATGGATTACAGTGAGGCAGCAGTTAATCTTTTGGGAGTGAGGAATATGCTTATCCTCATGATTTTGGTGATATGTCAAAATTATCAGATTACACAACTTAAACAACACAATTACAATTACACCATTACAATTATACAGTTCTTATAGCTCAATAAATCTGTTTTTAAAAACTTAAAAAAAATATAGGGGCATCTGGGTAGCTCAGTCAGTTGAGTGTCAACTCTTGATCTCAGTTCAGGTCATGATCTCAAAGCTCATGAGACCAAGCCCCACCTTGGGCTCTGCAATGACAGCACTGAGCCTGCTTGGGGTTTTCTCTCTCTCTCCCTCTTTCTCTATCCCTACCCTGTCACATTCTATCTGTCCCTCAAAATAAATAAATAAGCTTAAAAAAATAAAAATAAAAGCAAAAAAAAAAAAGAAAAACTACCTCTTTCAGTTTGTATGCTCAGTGTTGTAATATTCAATCATTATGAAATAGTTTATATTTGAAAAATGCAAGTTTATATATTTACATAAAAATGTGCAGACTTTGAGCTTGAATGGATTAAACATTAAAAATATTTAAAATTTAGGGGCGCCTGGGTGGAGCAGTCGGTTAAGCGTCCGACTTCAGCCAGGTCATGATCTCGCGGTCTGTGAATTCGAGCCCCGCGTCAGGCTCTGGGCTGATGGCTCAGAGCCTGGAGCCTGTTTCCGATTCTGTCTCCCTCTCTCTCTGCCCCTCCCCCGTTCATGCTCTGTCTCTCTCTGTCCCAAAAATAAATAAACGTTGAAAAAAAAATTTAAAAAAATTGTAATTTCTAATTATCTAAATTCAAAGTAAATTAAAAAAACAATAAATGTCATATTAAGTGCAATAAATTCATTACTATTTGAGTTATCTTGGCTTTGCAATCAGAGTCTTAGGACTGCATCATTTCTTAGTAGTTAAACATATGTAGTCATTTGATTTTTCCATGGCTCTTTGTAAAATGGGAATAACAATAATATATACCTTATATAATTGTTGTAAAGATGAAATGAACAAATATATGTAAATATTATTAGTCATTCCAATAAACAATAAATCAGTGCAATAAATATATAATTATTATTTTATTAGAACTTTTGATGGAAGCGTATGCTATTATTAACCGCTTTGTTCTTTACCTTACTTGTTTTAAATGATTCTCTAACTTGAAGTTGGCTTTGGTCACCTCAAATTGTGTCTTATTTTGTACCTTGAGAGGAAAGTAAAATGAAGATATGTAACTTTAATGATAGGTTTATATATCATCTCCTTTTGTTGTCCCAACACAGTACAATGCAACATCTGGTAGAAAAAGGGAATATAGTTTTTATGTATAGTTTAATGTACTTAATTGTCCTTAAGTACCTTAAAATCAACTGAAAAGCTATATAAAACATTTAATTTAAATACTTTGTTAATTAAACTGCACAAACTATTAACTGTTATATGAAGAGATACTTTTTTCTAACAACAACAAGAAAAAAGAATAGTGATTAAGGAAATGTAATTTTTCCAAATCATGAATGACAAGGAGCAGAAATCAAGACAAAGTATAGAATATTTGTAAGAATAAAAAAAAAACAGATGTATATAGATCTTTTCAAGGATGATGGAGTTAACAACTCAGGAAACAGCAGACATTGGCGAGGATGCAGAGAAAGGGGAAACACTCTTGCACTGCTGGTGGGAATGCTACATGGTGCAGCTACCCTGGAAAATAGTATGGAAGTTACTCAAAAAATTAAAAATAGAACTACCCTACCACCCAGAAATTGCACTACTAGGTATTCAAAGGATACAAAAATGTTGATTCAAAGGGGCACATTCACCCCAATATTTATAGCAACACTATCAACAATAGTCAAATTATGGAAAGAGCCCAAATGTCCATCAACTGATAAATGGATAAAGAAGATACACACACACACACACACACACACACACACACACACACACCGTAGAATAGTACTCAGCAACCAAAAAGAATGAAATCTTGCCATTTAACAACATGGATGGGACTGGAGTGTGTTATGCTAAGTGAAATTAGTCAGTCAGAGAAAGATAAATATCATATGATTTCACTCATATGTGGAATTTAAGGAGCAAAACTTTCAAACATAGGGGAAGGGAAGGAAAAATAAGATAAAAAAAGATAGGGAGGCAAATCATAAGAGACTAAAATACAGAGCACAAACTGAGGGTTATGGAGGGGTGTTGGTGGGGCATGAATAGGCTAAATGGATGATGGGCATAAAGGAGGACGCTTGTTGAGATGAACGCTGGGCATTATATTTAAGTGATTAAAAACCAAATTCGACTCCTGAAATCATTATTAAACTGTATATTAACTAACTTGGATTTAAATAAAATTAAAAATTAAATAAATAAATAAAGGATGATGGAGACCATCAAAAGAGAACTAATGTATTTTCTTATTCCATGCATGTGGCCATAACTTTCCTTTGGAAATATCAGTAGTATCGTCAAATGAGACTACATCAATTTATCAAAATATTCATGAATTTATTAAGCTATATTTATAAAATATTAAATATAATGACATTACTTTTACCTTTCTCAAATTCTCTATAATAGTCAAATCATTCCAAGAGGCCAAAAGAGTTACTTGGGAAACTTTTTTAACTTTAAAAATTTCCGTTTGTACTTTGAAGACAGTTAAGGCTAGTTTTACTTATGGAAATGGTTTATTATGATGACACTCTAAAGTATAGCCCTATATGAATATCTATGAAATTACCCAGAAAACAATTCTATCAATTAAATTTACAACAAAACTACTTTTAAATATCTTATTTTATTTTCTTTCCAGATTCAAGAAACTTATGCAATCATTTAAAATATATACTGTTATTATTTAAAAATTTTTAAGTAGGGAGCCTGGGTGGCTCAGTCGATTAAGTGTCTGACTATTGGTTCTGGTTCAGGTCATGATGTCACAGTTTATGAGGTGGAACCTCACGTCGTGCTCTGCGTTGACAGTACAGAGCCTGCTCGGGATTCTCTTTCTTCCTCTCTCTTTTCCGCTCCCTCACTTGTGTTCTCTCTCTCTCTCAAAATAAATAAATAAGAATAAAAAATAATAAATTTTATGGGCCAAGCCAAATAGATGCATTATAGGATAAATAAATACTCTGATAAATTTAATAATCATGTTGGGAGATGATGAAACAACGTGTTCGATTTTAAATATCATAGTAATTAAACTTTCCATTTATAGCTTTCAAATTTTAAAAATGTTGAGCCTATTATAATTATAATGAAATATTGAACACAATATATGAACTTTAATAATTGATATCAGTGTATCTTCCATGTGACTTTATGGAATGTTGAAAAGAAATAATTACAGGAAAGAAAGAGTTTATTTGGGAGGTTGGTACATTTAAAATTATATAGAAGGCAAAATTTCAGGGCAGTTGTTCTTTAACCTTGAACATTAACAACAAAAACCTTATTTTATGCTGATTTTACTTAGTGGAAACAAAAGCTTTGTTCCTTTGGAAGATGATGTTTTTTCATTTTAGTAGCTTCTGGTGACAATAGAGCTTGAGTCTTACAAGAAAACTGTGTGCAATTTTAAGCATCATTTTACAGATCAACCTGCAAAATCAGAAATATCATTTAATAACAAGAGGTGTTTGAAAATAATATTGACGAGGTTCCTTAGTTTTTCTAGATAATATATACAGTGATTTCTCTGACACAAAAGGCACAGTCCAAGTGAATAGGAACAAGACATGTTATCCATGCAGCAAACTCTCTAGAGACATTCATATTATTGTTCTTTTTTTCATGATTCTGGTCAAACAAAACATTCTTCAGGTTTGATTAAGATTGAATAAATCATAATTATTTTTTTTTAGATATACAAAAAAAGCCCCAATGGTCAGTGTATGACATTTTCAATTAAATTTTATAATTGGGATATGGAGTTGCTGTTAGCAATTCCATCATTGTGCACATGAATATAATTAATAGTAGATAGGCATGATCATAATTGTTTTCTTATATTTATTTCTAGTAAAACATAAATTAATAGCCAATATCCTTCTATTGCATATCTTGAATATATTATTTAGCAATATGATTTTTTGACACAAGTGTCTTTAACACCTTCTCTATGCCCATATCATTCCCTTTTAGATGCAATTCACTTATTTTAATAGATGGTAGTATTTTGTTCAATGGATATAGCACCATAATTTGACTGCTTCAGCTTTCTCTCCTCTCTCTCTCTCTCTCTCTCTCTCTCTCTTTTGATATTGCAAATAAGGTAAACATGAATTTTTTTGTACACATGTCTGTGAACAACTACCCCCCAAAATAGTGTAGGACACAATAATAAGGCATGATGACAGTGTGTTGCATCTACTGGCATTGACAATTTGTTATAATTGCAAAGCTAGGTTCTTATGTAAAATCTGGTTAGGAGAAACTATAATCCGTCCCTCTAGTTTTTATAAATGCCATTATATTCGTTTATTTATAAAGACTAAAGAAGGAAACAAAGATATAGCCAGGCCCAGTAACTGAGAAATAATATCCTTTCTTCATAAAAAAATCATTCTATAAGAGCAGAATAAAAACTGACATATAAAAAAAACCCTTTAATTAAATAATTTATTTTTAAAAACCCTACTAATTAAAAGGACTGTGTTTTATTTAATTATATTGGATGAGGTAACCATGAACTAATAGCGTGGGGCTACAAGTGATCAATAAGAAGATTATGAAAGGTATAACCTCCAAATTGGTGGGCAAAAGGGATTGGGGAACAATGTATTAGATAATAATTTAAGTTCTTTTTTTTTAATTTTTTTAACGTTTATTCATTTTTGAGACAGAGAGAGACAGAGCATGAATAGGGGAAGGTCAGAGAGAGAGGGAGACACAGAATCTGAAACAGGCTCCAGGCTCTGAGCTGTCAGCACAGAGCCTGACGAGGGGCTGGAACTCACGGACCGCGAGATCATGACCTGAGCCGAAGTCGGATGCCCAACCGACTGAGCCACCCAGGCGCCCCAAGTTCTATAGAATTTTAAATTTAAACAAGGATGTGATTAGAGGTTTTGTTGCCAAAGACAACTGGGTGCTTATTTCCCAAGAGAATTAGAGGTTAATATTATTATGATGACCTACCAAGATTCAAGGGTGTTTTGTTTGCCTGGGAATTTCATTTTGTGTGCAGACAGAAGAATGAACTTTCTCAGGGAAAGGGCATATTAACCATATCCTTTAATAAATACAATCAGAATTCCAGTTTACTATTGTACCTGGGTAAATAAAACTGTGGACCAGAACACTAATGGTCACATACATAACTAGTTTCTTTCTTTCTTTTTCTTTCTTTCTTTTTCTTTCTTTCTTTCTTTCTTTCTTTCTTTCTTTCTTTCTTTCTTTCTTTCTTTCTTTCTTTTTCTTTCTTTCTTTCTTTTCTTTCTTTCTTTCTTTCTTTCTTTCTTTCTTTCTTTCTTTCTTTCTTTCTCTATCATCTATTTCTCTATCTTTTATCATCTATATATCTATCTACAGGCATATATATATACACACATATATGTATACATATATGTATACATGTATATACATGTATATATGTATATATATATGATAATTATTTTAAAATTAGAAGATTACTTACTGAGCATTGAATCAGAGAAGAGGAGTAAAGTAGATAAGTAAATTATTTTAATGACATCAGGCCACACCATACCCCTTTCTGAAAGAGGGGTTGAGATACTCAAATTCTGTTGATTTATACTAATTTATTCTGGATAGTATTTGTGTGGGTGGTAAGATTTTTTTCAGTATCTGTACAACTATTTCTGCAAGGTTGACTAATCTTTGTGCATAATACATTTCTTCCCAATGTGTTAACACATTCTATTGGGTTAAATTAGATACCGTCTTCTTATCAAGGAACTTCTCCTATGTCAACTTTTGTTTATAATGCTTATTTATATTTATTTATAGCTCATATAATTAAATCTTTATCTAATGTTAGGTCCCATTGAAAACCCAAAGTACCAAAACAGATGAACACTCATTCAAAGATGAAATCAGAATGAAAATTTATTTTACAGATAGACTTAATAGATATATTTCTGCTTGCTTAGGATATCTGGATATGTAAGGAAGATGAGAAATAGCAGAATATCTTATGTTAGATTTTCTTGTTCATGATTTGTAATATTTTGGAATTTGAACAATGGGTTGGCCATGACTTTATTAGAGAGCAATATGTATAGTGTATCCATTTATTAAGATATGGACACTTATTTCATTGAATATTTGGTTCCTTATGTATGTTAATGAAATTTCACTAAACTGGGAAGTATGAACCACTTTGCAGATTCACTCCTTCACTGGGAGCCTAAGACATTAGAGAAATAAATCATCATGTGCTCAGAATGACCTATGGATTTTAGTGGATCACAATATAAATAGAATTTGCTCAAAATATAGATGTCACAACAAGATTAAATGATAGCAGAATTATGGGTTACAAAGGAAACATCTACATTTTTCTTTAGACTAGAGATGCCACACTGCCCATTATGAACTTAGCTCCCACTGCCATTTTATCCATAAGCTTTAGCTTTACTAAACAATTTTCTATTCCTCAACACAATATGATCACATTTCATACATTTTAGTTAAGTGATCTATGCTTGAATGTCTTACAAACTCTCATCTACTTCTCCTTTGTTAAGCTAAAGTTAAGCTGTTATCTGTCTTGTCTCTGGACTCTATTCTTGTATGCTCCTTCCCATTACAGGATGCTTTGTATATATGCACTGTATTGTAATTAGTTTGAAATGATTAAGAACAATTTAGGTACAAAGATGATCTTCCCCTTTATTGTTTCCTAGAAAACATCACCATGCCTAATACATATTTTTCACTCATTAAACCAAAGATTTAAATAAATAAACTAAATGGATGGACATTATTACTGGCTCCCAACTTTTCAATTTTCAAGACTTTGGTTTGATATACATGGCTATTAGTATGGAGTCCCTTTCTTCTTTATTTATACATGTAATTACACTCTTCTTTGTCAGATAAAATGAGACATTACAGGAGATTAAAACAGATTCATGCAAGATCACAATTTGATGTCAGAATTGTGTGCTCTATTTTAGTACACTTTAAGTATATTGTCGTATAACTTCCTTTATTGCTAGTTTAGTAACAATTTTGAAACTATACAGAATTATACAGAGTAAAAATTTTCTTTTCCTAATATGCATTATATTTAACATAGGTTTTGTTAGCTGTTATAAATGAAACGTTATCCAAAATCATAAGTTTAAAGTAAAATATATTGCATGACTTAATTTTTCTCTGTAAAATTTGCAGAGTAAATTGTATAGCTTCAGATGAAGTTTCTAGGAGATCATGAACAACTTCTAAGAATATTATGAATAATATTTCCATCATAGGAAACCTTTGGAACTCATGAACTACAGTACAGTTGCCTAATACAATATGTATACATATTGTGTGTGTGTATGTGTGTGTGTGTGTGTAATGGAGGTTTTCTTTATCTATTGTAGGTGACTTCCATTTAATATTTCAGGAACTAGACTCATTTCTTCTTCATTTCTTCTAGTGGTCCTTTAAATATCTAATATTTTTATTTGTTATTTCGCAAGAGAGGCAAACAATATTCAATAACAGATACTGCCCATTGCTTTTATTTCAAACTTAACTAATTTTTTTCTTCTGCAATATTGAATTTGTCTTTAATCACATCCGGTATATTTTTCACCTCAGATATTATGGTTTTTATGTCAAGAATTTGAATTTGGATCTTTTTTGACAACTTATGTGGCTCTACTTAAGTTTTGAATAAATGAAATTCAATCTAATGCCTATTTTGATGTGCATGCCTGATAATTCTAATATTTGTCAGTTATGGGTCAGTTTTTATTGTTTAATGTTTACTTATTTTTGAGAGAGAGAGAGAGCATGAGCGGGGGGGGAGGGGAGGGGTAGAGAGAGAGGGCAGACACAGAATCTGTAAGAGGCTTCAGGCTCTTAGCAGTCAGCACAGAGCCCAACCCAGGGCTCAAACTCAAAGACTGTGAGATCATGACCTGAGTCTAAGTCAGACACTTAACCAACTGAGCCACCCAGGTGCCCCAGTTATGGGTCAATTTCAATTGTCCAACTTTTCTCCTCATTATGGATCTTATTTTCCTATACATTTAGGTGTCTTAATAATTTTTTATTGGTTCCTGGTCATTATATATTTTGCTTTGTTTTTGCTGGATATTTTTGTATTCCTATATTCTGAAGCTTTGTTCTGATATGCAGTTAAGCTACTTGCAAACAGTTTGACCATTTCAGGTCTTGCCTTTAAAGAAATGTTAAGCAAGGCAATAACAATGTTTAACATAAGGCTAATTGTTCCTGCTACTGAAATAAGACTCTTCTATGTGCTCTACCTAAGCCCCCTTGAATTATGAGGTTTTCCAACTTGGTGAGTGGGAATAGGCAGAGTTCCTGGACCTGTGTGAGTGACATATATCTATCCTTTAATGCTTTTGGATGGTTCTTTCTCCAGCCACAGATAATTTCCCCAAAGATGAGTGATTTTTCTTCTCTAGTCTTTATCTTTCTCACATGTCAATATAGAAGGTTGAATTTTATGATCTGAGATTCCATATCAGTTTTAAATATTCTACTAATTCTGACAATTTCCCAAAGCTTGTGGTTGCAATATCTAAAACAATTCTGTTTAGAAATTGTGACAGTTTTTTAATTGCCTTCAAATACTTTGACACAGCTATCACTGAAAGGCAGTGTCTATGTCTCCTGCCTTTGTGCATTCATGGACTTATAACTGTCAAGCAGTAGGGTATGACAGAAGTTTTACTGTGTGACTTGTGAGGCTATGTCATAAGAGACTATGCAAATTCCATTTAATTGTGGTAACATTCAGGCTGTAGTCCCTTAGCTGCCATGTAAGATATTTGACTGTCTACAAGCTGACATTCTGTGAGGGGTCCAGGACACGTGGCAAAGTCTTGGATAGATACTCTTGTTGAGAATTATAGCTGGGCTGCATCTCTGTGTTATTCCAGCCTGGGCACTAAACATGTGAATGAATCAGACTCCAGATGATTTTGGATTTCATATACTCCCAGCTGAGGATTCCAATTTAATGGAGAGGAAACAGGTATTTCTTTGGTTCCTTGTACCAATTTCAGACACACAGAAATGAGCATGATAAAATGGTTGTTTTATGCTAGAAATTGTTAGATGTTTTGCTATGTGGCAAGAGTAATCAGATGAACAGTTATGAAACTAATTTGTATTATTACTTTACTAAATTGAGATGACATTCTATAGAATTACATTTTAAAGTTTCTTGTTTCAACTGAAACCTGCATATTTTATGTTCAATGAAGATAACCTCCCTAATACTCTTTAGTTGCAAAATGTAAATGTTTATTTTTAAAGTTATACTAAAAAAACAGTATAATGAAAGGGAAATAGCTTACTTACTTTATAGGGAATTTTTGGCATAAATCTACAAGACGTGATAGTACCACTAAATATGATATTGTGTTCAGCAAGAAAGTGCAGGATATACTACAGCTATCATGAAAGTTTGGAAGAGCTTTAGCTGGAAACTCTTAGGAAGAAAAGATTAAATTGTATATTATTACAGATATTATCATGATATGATAAACAACTGGTGCTTCATTGAAAAACACACACACATTGTATAAAATAGAACCACATCAAGGCAACAGGAAAACATGGAACACAATTACTATAACATAGTCAATAGAAGATGCATTGATTATGCATTGGCAATTTTTTATTTAATTCTTTGATTTTTTTTCATTTGAAATTTGTATAATGTTTCACAATAATTTTTTCTTGTAAGTGCACATGGAAATTTAAAATGAGTCATTTAATTCGATGAGTTTCTTTTAAAATTAGAACTCACAAAATTTGTAAGTTTAGAGTGACTTAAAAACTCAATATGGTGATATATAAATAGTTGAAAATAAATAGCAACTGGGGTGCTGGGGTGGCTCATTCAGTTAAGCCTCTGACTTTTGATTTTGGCTCAGGTCATGATCTCACAGTTTATGGGTTCAAGCCCCATGTCGAGCTCTGTACTAATGGAGTTCAGAGTCTGCTTGGGATTCTTTCTTTCTCTTCCTCTCTCTCTCTGCCCCTCCCCTGCTCGCTCTCTCTCTCTCTCTCTCTCTCTTAAAATAATTTTTAAAATATTAACAAAATAAAAATAGCAATCTTTCACAAAATGATTTTATTAGATTTCATAGACTTTGGTCAAATTATGACAGGTCTTAAAATTATCAATACCAGAGAACATTTTTGAAGCCTTAGTGAGCTATTTATTTGTATGTGTTTTCTCTTGCCAATTTTAGCTTTTTACTAGACTGGATTTATTACAGGATATGAAATCTTAGCTAGCTTATTTTATTTCTAGTGCAATATGTCAATATAATACTACAATATATTAAGTGGTATACAGTTTGTATCAATTCTGCATATGCATAATGCATGTAAATATTAATCTAAAGTGCTTCCTTAGATTTTGAGCCATTCAGAGGCACAGTTTGTCTCATGCATCTTTTGAATTCCAGAAAATTTTTAAAAATTGTGTCTTCCACATTTAAGCACCTCAGGTAGTTGCACTCGGTTTTCCTGGGTATCTCCCCTGTATACATGAGGTATATATGTAATTAAACTTGTTTTCTCCTGTTAACCTATCTTTTATTATAGGGGAGTCAGCCTTGAAACTGAAAGAGTGGAAGGAAAATTATTTTTCCCCTCTGACAATATATGATTTTTAACTAAAGTAAAGGACCTAATAAATTATCTGCATAGAAAAAAAGATATATATGTTAATATACTACAGTCTTATATTTTGTTACTTTAGGAAGATATTTTCTATTAAAAGTCTCTGTAGTTGGTCAAACAACATAAAAAAAAGTTCACTAAGGAAATTAAGAATTTGAATTAGATTTTATTACTGTTAGGCTTTGGTCTACTGCAGAGGCAATGTGATAACAAACAAAATGATAGTGGAGAGATACTTCACAAATATTTTACTTAACGCACTTAAATATACCTTATACATAGAGCAAGTTGTCTTAATACTTTTAAGTGTATACCATTTTGTAGAGAATGAGAGTTTAATTTTCAAGAGGATAAAACCAGTTTTGCAAAAGGACATTTCAGGGAAGCATACTGTTTGAACTGGTCTGTTTAGTTGTAGCAAAAGGAAGTCTCCAGCCGATCCCTCTGATTTCCCTAGCTGGTTTGTTTGATTACCCTCCTATGGATAATTCAAAAACCATATAGGGGGGAATTTACTCTCTTAGTATTTGCAACTAAAACCTATTGGGATACTTAGATCTTACAGCTTACAAGCAAACAAGGGGGAAAGTCATATCATTTTTATTTCAAGACAAGGAATGAACTTTACAAAATTAAAAATGAAAAACAAAACAGCTTTTAGAGAACCTATAATGTAACTCAAAGATATTTCACTTTTCTAGTTTGATTTCTGTGTCCGTTTTGGTTCTTTGTTAGTTGGTTTACAAAATATCTCATTTATCTTCCTTCACTTGATAACAGTTCTCCACAAGAGTCTTTATAAGATTCTTACAAACAAATGTTTGTTTTTTGATATATTAATTATATCCTATATGACCAGTGATATAAGAAATATCAATATAGTAGTCCAGTCCAAGATTTGTTTATTCATTTATACATTTTATTGCATGGCTAATATTTGCAAAATGAACAAAATGGAAATGTCACTTGTCATAATGCATCTGTGGGAGACAAATTACTTTTCCTATAATTTTAGGCATAGTGCTGTAGAGAACACAGAAAAGATTAAAAGGAATGTACAATAAATAGGTCTGTGATTTTCTGACTCCCAACTAGCTGTCCATTGGTTTAATAAATTCTGATGGTAACTATCCTGAGCTATGCAGACCCCACAGGTTGAGGGCTCAGTACCACAGACTGCCCCCGATTCAGATGCCAGTCATAAGTCGTAGGTCACCTGTACTTTTGACCAACTACCTATATAGCAGGGGTTCTCACGATCCCTTCCTTGGGTTCAATTATTTGCTAGAACAACTTACAGAACTCAGAAAATACACTTTACTTACATTTACTGACTTATCATAAAAAATACAACTCAGGGCAGCCAAATGCAGGAGCAGCGCAGGGCAAAGTTTGGATGGTGGCAGTTTGCCCAGAACTTCCATGCTGTCTGTGGGCTCAGCACCTTCCCAGCTCATTCGATGTGTTCATCAGCACAAGAACTCTCAGAACCCTGATGTTTTGGGGTTTATATGAAGGTTTCGTTACATAGCATGATTGATGGAATCAGCGGCCGTTAGTATTGAACTCAATCTCTGTTCCCCAATACTCTCAGGAGGTTCTGTTGAGGCCGAAAGTTCCAACCCTCTAATTATGGCTCAGTCTTGCTGGAGACCAGCCCCCAGCCTGAAGCTCTCCAGGGGTTTCCACCATCTCTTCAGCATATTGAAGATCCTTTTTTCACTCAGGAGCTTCCAAGGGTTTTAGGAGCGCTGGGCCAGGAACTGGGGCCAAGAACAAATATTTATTCATTTAATTAAATCATAATACATTAAGAAATGCTGTTTTTCATAGGGTGATCAGGAAACGTCCTTTCTCACAAGATTGCCGTCTAGAGAAGAGATTAACTAAAGGAAAACTGGAAGGAGATCAGATGTGACTCCAGACTTTTCAAGCAAAAGAATGGCTTGCTTTGAGTGACGCTTTGAAAGATCACTCTGGCTCCTCTGTAGAACTGTACTGTGGGCACAAAAGAATAGAAATTGTGAAATTATTCTTTTTATTATGATTATTAAACTTTTAGACATATAGATTTAGCACTTTGGGAGGTTTGAATAATGAAAACCAAACTTTTAGCTGAAATGATAGTTCCTCTGGGAAGTCTTCCTTGAATTATTATGCAGAGTTAAGTGCTTCCTTCTCCAGGCCCACAGAACATCATTTTCAAATGTCTACTAAAAATAGAACATACTGCATTTTTATGGTTATTTGATTATACATCTACAGCCACCATTAGTAGATTATAAGCCCCTGGAGAACTGATTCTGAGTTTGTACATCTTTCTGCCTGGTGGTTACTATATTGTAGGTAATCAATAAATTCTACTGAATGCGTGAATGGACCAAAGCTCTTAAATATTTCTCTTTTGAGACTTAAATATTTAGCTTGCCACACTACTTAGTTTATTATGATTCTTTTGCATAAAGAAGGCATCTTTTAAAAATATTTTAAATCTATTTTATTTAGCACACATATTGAAATGTATATCATTATATTGATGAGATGACTTAGGCAGTAACAACTTCTTTTTCAGTGTGGTACATTCCAGCAATTTTATGACCTTTATATTAAAGTTTTCTTACCTTATGGTTTTAATACAACATATTGTAGCACACTGGAATGAAATCTTTATTTTACACCATATGGTAGTCTTCCAATAGCAGTCAACAACTAGTAAAAATTTGAGGAAGGAAAAAAAAACTAACATATTCCATTTCACATAGTATTATTCTGTTAGCTCTTGCTGAGAAATAAACAAACTTAAATAAAAGATCTTGCATAGTCAATAGAGAATACAGAAAACATATTCTGTTCTTGTGTTTTAGAATTCCATAAAACTACAGAATTTTTTATATACATACTAAAACACACAGTACTATTTAACCTTATAGAAAAGTAGTAAAAAAATGTACTTGGGCGTCTGGGTGGCTGAGTCGGTTGAGTGTCTGACTTCGGTTCAGGTCATGATCTCGCAGTCCATAGGTTGGAGCCCCAAATCAGGATCTGAGCTTTCAGCACAGTTCTATGACTTCCTTTCTCTCTGCTCCTCTTCCACTCATGCTCTTTCTCTCTCTCTCTCTCTCTCTCTCTCTCTCTCTCTCACTCTCTCTCAATCTCTGTCTCAAAAAAAATAAAATAATTTTTTTTAAAAAATTTTATTAAGTGAAAACATGATATAGGTAATTATAAATTTCAATAGTCATGTCATAATTGTTCATTTAAATATTCATTTATGGGGTGCCTGGGTGGCGCAGTCGGTTAAGCATCCAACTTCAGCCAGGTCACGATCTCGTGGTCCGTGAGTTCGAGCCCCGCGTCGGGCTCTGGGCTGATGGCTCAGAGCCTGGAGCCTGTTTCAGATTCTGTGTCTCCCTCTCTCTCTGCCCCTCCCCCGTTCATGCCCTGTCTCTCTCTGTCCCAAAAAAATAAATAAACGTTGAAAAAAAAATTTAAAAAAATAAATATTCATTTATATACATATACTTTTGTAATTTATTTTATTTTATTTTTTATTATTATTATTTTTTATGTTTATTCACCTTTTGAGAGACAGAGACAGAGTGTGAGCAGGGCAGGAGCAGAGAGAGACACACAGAATCCGAAGTAGGCTCCAGGCTCTGAGCTGTCAGCAGAGAGCCTGATAAGGGGCTTGAACTCAGGGACCCTGAGATCATGACCTGAGCCGAAGCTGGAAGCTTATCCAACTGAGCCACCCAGGTGCCCCTCTTGTAATTTATTTTAATCTTTTCCATTGATAGTTTTCATTTGTCAGTAATCACTTAAAACAAGAAGAAAATAAACCCTACAAATTGCTCTAAAATTATCTGTTTCAGGGGCACCTGGGCATCTCAATTGGTTAAGCTTCCAACTCTTGATTTCAGCTCAGAGTGGTAAGATTGAGTCCAGTGTTGGGCTCTGTGCTGGTCATGAGCCTGCTTGGTATTCTCTCTCTCTCTCTCTCTCTCTCTCTCTCTCTCTCTCTGTCTTCCCCCAACTCACACTCTCTCTCTTAAAAAAAAAAGTTATCTGTTTCAATATTTTCCTAAAGTCTGTATTTTTTCAATGTTTATTTATTTTTGAGAGAGAGACAGTGCACAAGCAAGGGAGGGGCACAGAGAGAGGGAGACACAGCATCCCAAGCAGGCCCCAGGCTCTGAGCTGTTAACATAGAGCCCTACCCGGGGCTCGAACTCACGGGAGGCAAGATCATGACCTAAGCTGAAGTCGGATGCTTAACTGACTGAGCTACCCAAGGGCCCAATAAAGTCTGTATTTGTAATATGTATGAATATGATATTATATCTTAAGGTTTAATTAGAAGTAATTTCTATTTTAAGACTATTACTTTGTAAAATGTAAAAACAAAAGCCCTTGCAACAAACTTTTTTTTATTTTTAAAGACAAGACTGATATAACATTCTCAATGTCCCTAACAATAATAATTATGTTTAATTTTTTCAAAATCAGCAATGGTATACAATTATCATGTCTGTGATGAATTTTTAATAAATGGAGAAAAAAAACTTAAATAGCATTTAAAATATTGTTGAATAAAGGTGTTTATACAAATGAACATTCTTGTATTAGACCAGTCTGACTCTTGTTATTGCACTTAAATAATCGGTATAATCCCTGTTAGCACCTGAGTTTGGAAGAAAACAACATTTAAGTATATCTTTTTAAATAAAGATCTAGGTCAGAATGGAAACCATCGCTAATAATGGAAATTTAGACCATAAAATCTATTTACATAAATGCTTCTCCCTAGTTTTTAATTCATTGCTAGCAGTAAGTTAAATGTGCCTTTCTTTCCAAGCACCAGAATGCAACTGGGTGACAAATTTTATGTTTCCCAATAGCTTTGAGAAAGTAAATACCATTGTATGCTTTCAAAATATGTAATCACTACTGGTCAGTTATTACATTTGTTTGATGTTATTTTAAATGAAACAGAAAACATTAGATCTAGTCTATTTGATTATTTTTAGCAGAGAAACCTTTAGGCAGAATTATAAATTAAACTATTGCTTTCTTTAGAAGGACATTCATTTCTTGAGGCTTATCGACATTGGTCTAATTTAGTTTTAATGCAATGGGGTCACTCAGTTGAAATCACATGGTTTGTTTTTGCATCATGTTCTGCAGGGGTTTACCTCATGAGATTAAGAAATCAATGCTTAGACTGGGTATTCAGTTTATTCTCTCCCTGGAGTCTGTGAGAGTTTATACATTTCTACCTAGTGAAGCCTGTCGAGATGGCCAGAGTAGTTACTTTTTCTTCAAAGCAATCGTAAGTATCCCTCTGAAACAGTTCTTCCCCAGGGCACAATTAGGATGATTCTTTCCCTCTGCCCAGAACTGCTTTTAATCACTTTGAAGTGGCTGTAATTATTTTCTTCTGACCGCTGTGGGGCCTGTATGCACAAAGGTTACCGGGGGTGCGTCGGTGCTCTGTCTTCAAACCTATGTTACATAATGAGAGACTCACAGCATCATGTCCTCTATCCCAATGGGGGGTAACACGGAAAGCAGAGAAGATAAACATGGGCTCCTAGACAATAAAGAGATCAAGTTGAACACTCAGGATGTATGATTGTATGATTCCCTTTCTTAAACTTATGTGAGGTTTAGCAAATATCATTAAAAAACAAAACAGAACAAAAAGTGCCTAAATAATCCACCAATCTCTCTTTCAGAGAAATTAAAGCCTATTAATAAATACATACCAATGATTTACCTTGAATGCCAAATGTTAGTATAAACTGTTTATATTGCCCCAGAAGATTATTTTTAATACATAAAAGTATTAGTGTAACTAATAGATCAAAGTGACTAAAGAATGCTTTTATGCCCTTAGAAGTACATTGTTAATCAAATGTCTCCCACATTTTGTTTGGAATGCTGTTTACATGCTGGTGTGCAACCTTACCTCTCACTGTCATTTGGTTTAATGAAAGGCATGTGCAATGTAAGTTGCATATATAATGGTTTATACAGCAAGGACAATGCTTGAATTTTATTGTTTTATTTATTTTTGCATGTATGAAGGGTAATAAACGTTTAAGATTTTAACATTTATAATAGGATTATACATTTGGTTTTACTGGAAAACATACCTATTCAGCCCAAATGAGACTATCTAGAATTTCAAAATTTTACAATTTATAATTAAATTCATACAGTAGTTTTCAGTGCCTTCATAAAATTCACCTCGTTCTCATCCTATCAACATGGTCAAGGAAGCATCTTTGAAATCAGAACAACTTGGGGCACCTGGGTGGCTCAGTCGGTTGTACGTCCAACCTTGACTCAGGTCATGATCTCACGGTTCATGAGTTTGAGCCTGGCATCGGGCTTTGTGCTGACAGCTTGGAGCTCGGAGCCTGGAGCCTGCTTCGGATTCTGTGTCTCCCTCACTCTCTCTGCGCCTCCCCAGCTTGCACTCTGTCTCTCCCTCTCTCAAAAATAAAATAAACATTAAAAAAAGTTTTTTAAAAAGAAATTAGGACAACAATATTCTCTACATTACTAAATCCAATGGTCAGCTTCCAAATCTTACTTGAGTTAGCAGTATTTGACAGAATTGATAATTCTGTTTCTTTTGAAATACGTTTTTCCAGTTTGAGTGATACCATGAATACCTGGATTTTTTCCAACCCCGCTGGCTGCTCTCTTAGTTTTCTTTGTTTGGTTCCTTTTCATTCCTAATCCCTTATCAACTAGACTGCCCTTAGGATTCCTTCCTTGATTTTTGTAATTATTATGGAGTAATAAGCTACCCCAAAACTCAGTAGTTTAAAAGAGTAAATATGTGTTGTTGCTCAGGATTCCATATGCCTACCGAGTGGTTCTGGGACAGGTTCTGTTGATTTGAACACTTACTTTTACACTGGTGTTCAGCTGGTGTGTTATTTGATGGACGAGGGCCTCACTTACGTTTCTGGAGGCTGGTGAGCTCATTGGCCTGGATGATAGAGGTGACTGAGCCATGTGACCCAGTCTAGAGGGCTGGCTCCATACTTCTGTTACAATCTATTGGCCAAGTCACATCACAAGGCTGTCCTAGAATCATAAAGGTATGGATAGATGTCACTTCTTGTTGGAAGGCACTATAAAGTCACATTAGAAAGGGCATAGTTTGAAGGAGGGTAAAGAACTAGAAACACATTTGAAGATAATATTCCCAACCATTTCTTATTTCTGTTTTATTTCCTTGGTGATCTTACCCAGTTGCAGAGTTAGAGTTAAAGACTATGCCGAGAACTTCTAAATAATATCTATAATTAGTACATCTCGTTGAAATTTCTGACTTAAATAACCAATTTATTATTTGATATTTTTAAATGGATGTCAAATAATCTTACTGCCCACCATACCAACGTGCTTCTGTAACATTTTTCCCTGTCTCAAGTATTGACACATGCCTCCTTAAGTTTATGAAGTCAAAAACTTAAAATAATGCTAACGCCCCTTTTCTCCCATACCCTAAATTCAATCCAGCAATAAATTACCTCTCTATCTGAAAAGTGTGGGGAGGAAAAATGTTTCCTCTACCCATCTTAGGTTATTGGCACGTGCTCCGTAACAAAACAAACAAAAAATAAACAGAAAAAATAAATATAAGTTTACTAACATGTGTATCTCATATTTAAGTGGAAAAACTCAGAGATGAGTAACTCGAGAGGTGGCTTAGAACTAATGCTTTAACAACAACAACAAAATACATTTGTAAAGAAATGAAGGGAAAAAGAAGGCAGTTTTAGGCTTCCAAGGGTTGCAAACTAAGAAGGTAAATGTGTTGGGGGAAACTATTGGTGGATAAAGGCTAGTTAGTAATGTTTGTGATATAGATTCCTCTGGTGCATCTTTGGGCTGATAAGGGTCTAAAATTGTCGCCGGTGATTAACTTTTGTCGTTTCTGGTACAGGGAAGAGAAGAGGAACACATTTGTGAACTTATGTTCTGCTTTTAGGCTAATAGGAGGAGGGCAGAAAACTTTTCCTATATCTGCTTCTCAATTGCTTCCGAATGAAATAATACTTATAAGAAAGCGGTGTGTTTTGAATAGCAAATTCTGCTATGCTTTAAAAGCATGTCCTATATCTGACTGCTTCTCTCCAGTCTAGTACCTCCATGTCCAAACCGCCATTATCTCCCAACTGTGTCATTAAAACACCTTCTGTTTTCCTCTTTCTGCCCTAGCTCACCTAAAACCTATTCTGTTACAATTTAAATAAAATTATATTAGTATTCTACTCAAGTCCTTTCTAGAGCTCTCAGACCTTCTTAGACTAAAAGCCAGGATCTCTCTCTCCAATGAGTCCTTCCCCACATCTTGTTCTATTCTTCACATTACTCTGCTTGGGCAGAGTGGAAACCTGGCTCTATGTCAAAGGTGCCTGGCATACTGGTGCCGCAGTCAAAGGTGCCTATGTCAAAGGTCCCTGGCATACTGGTGCCGCAGGACCTTGGCACAGTTGTAATTCTATCTGCAGTTCTCTTCTTCAGTAAAATACATGACTCCTTCCTTCACCTCTTTCAGGCTTTGCTCACATTTCACATTTTAAATGATGCCGTCCCTGTTCACTTCATTGTAAATTAACACTAGATTAACACTATCCATCTTGCTACAGTTCCACTTATATCACCACTCTCCCTCTCCCTACCTTACCTGCTTTATCATTTAACACAATTCACCACCAGACACAGACGCAGACACACACACACACACACACACACACACACACACACACACATACTTTGGTCTATCTCACTCCTCAAATTAACAAACTATTTGAATGGAAGGGTCTTTGATCTTTCATTGACTGATGTTCCCTGCATAACTATAAGTAGGACTCTGCATACTGGCTAGTGAAAAATAAGGCCAAAGAAAGTAAAATATTCCGGGTGTGTTTTACAAGGAAGCCAGCTGTAGCACAAAGATAAAAAAAAAAAAAAAGATCAAATGGGCAAATAACTGAACAATATCTATGGAATGCTATTTAGTGGACAACAAAGTTTTTTGGATACATAGTTAACTATATTAGTGACAAAGAAAAAAAATCTAAAAATGTGTATGCCAAATTGTTAAAAGCTATAATAATCTCCCCATTGGGATGGGTGTGGTAGGATAATTGGGATTTGAGAGGAGTGTGTGAGAAGAGTAGATTCCATGTTTTACTCAGATTATTTACATATTTACATATTACTCAAGATATGTAATCAATTTAATCAATATCTCTAAACGTTTTTAGTTTCTTTGATATAATTTTTCATAATTATATATTATAGAATAAACTAATATCATTCTTATAATATAATTGAAACTAAGAATGTAACATTGACCATGATGGCCAAAGGATGCAAATATAGGTCATGTGCTGATAAATACCATTCTGTAAACTGAGTGAATTACAATTACCTGAATTTTCTTGAGTGTACTAGATGTTTGTGATATTGCTAACCTGTTTTGACCATAATATTTCTAAGTAATGTGTTAGTTTTAATTTGTAAGCATTATTGTAGTTACTTTAAATAATTCATTAATTAGGTTTCTACTAAGTAGCCTTCGGTCTAAAAATAAGATTGTAAAATTGCCTGTCATTTATAAAAGCCAAAGAAATGACTGGCATATTCCATCAGGTTTATTTGTGGTCTGTCAATAGAAAAGTGGGATATCAGCAAAGCTTTTGAGAGTTGCTGGTCTCAAGAGAGGATTCTATTCCTTTGTAACTATATTCTCTTTTCTTTTTGAAAACACAGAAGCACACAATCAGCTTTAATTAAGATAAATTTAGAAGCTTCTATGTGTTAAACTGGTAAAAGAAAAGCAAATATAAAAATAATTATAGCTTAAAATAATAATTTTAATAACCATTGTCAGTTCAGATGTTATTTCAGTTAGTTTGGTTTTGCTTTTGTTTTTTTCTTATGTTTCACACAGGGTTAGTTTTGTTTGAGTGTTGGTATTTTTATAACTTTTTCACAATTTGCTATTCATCACTTGAAATGGCCATAACACAGGTTCTTTTAATGAATACTATAATAATACCATTTGTTTTTTTCCTATAAAAAGTCAATTTTAACTCAGAGGATGAATTAGAGCCTGAATGTTATGTTATCTCTGATTCAAGTGATCAAACCCTACCCTACTAAGTTCAGACTTGTTCCACAGTCTATTTGAATTTAAAGAAAACACTCCATTCTTTCATTAGATTTATTATTGTTAGTTTACAATGTTGGAAAGTAAACTCACATCATCCAGAACCTCAAATTATCTCCAAGATTGTTCATATGAAATTTCTAGAACTTACTCAAAATCATTAGTCACTGAAGACAAAACCTGATCAAAAAACAAGAGATAAAGCAACCAAAAGAAACAGACTCATAGGAATCCAGAAAAGGGACTTATCAGCCATGAACATTAACATAATTGGTTAACAATCAATGAAGTAAAAGATACGACTGTAGAATTTTTCAAAGAACCAGAAACTATAAAAACAACTATAAGCAAAGTCTAGTACTAAAAAATAAAATAGGTAAAATATAGAACTCAGTAACTATTTTTGACAACAAAAAGAAAAGATGAAATTTTCAGTGGACTGAGAGGTAGGCCAGAAGAAAACACACAGAATGAAATAAAGAGAGACAAAAAAGGTATAAGGCAATAAAATTATATATATATATATATATATATATATATATATATAGAGAGAGAGAGAGAGAGAGAGAGAGAGAGAGATTGCTAGAAACAGGGGAGAGAAGTGATATCTAAAGGATAATGGTTGATTTTTTTTTCTCTAAAGCTAATGAAAACCTCCAAGTCACACATTCAAGAAATCTGATAAATGCCAAATAAGAAAGATAAAAGAAGACCACACCTAGGCACATCATGGTAGCATTCTTGAAAATCAATAACACAGTTTTATAACCCATTTGGTGAAAAAGACCATTACCTTTAAATGAGCAAGAAGATACACTGGAAGTTGTCAACAATAGTAAGAGGTAATGAAGAACAAAAGAGAAAGAAATGGTATTTTCAAAGTGCTAAAACAAATGCCAACCAAGAAGTCTCTATGCATTAAGTATATCCCGTAAAAATAAGAGTGAAATAAAGGCTATTCAGAAGAAATCAAGCTGGAAGGACGGAAGGAAAGAAGGAAGGAAGGAAGGAAGGAAGGAAAGAAGGAAGGAAGGAGGGAAGGAGGAGGGAAGGGAGGAAAAAAGGAGAAAAAAAGAAATGGAACTCGTTAACTATACACCAATACTACAAGAAATTTAGAGTTTTTCTGATGAACACCAAAATAAGAAGGTGGTTATCAACCTAAATAATGTAGTTGAAACATTTATCAAAACTGCCATAAAAATATCTAAATAGTTATGCAGTCATATATACATAGAGAACCATCTCATTCATGAACATAGATGAAGAAATTCTACTTAAAATATTTGCAAATACATTGAAGCAATATATAAAAAGAAAAATATATTACAAGGTATTTGAGTTTATTCCAGAAATACAAGATTGGTGTAACAATGTAACTCACCATTTAAAAAATGAAGAAATATAAAAGACTATGTTCATCTCAATATAGGAGAAAGCAGTGAATACGATTCAACATCAATTCATGTTGAAAGAACCTCACATTTCTTATCAAATAGAAGTCAAATGGAAAATTCCTTTAAGGTGATTTTTTTCTATGAAAAACTATAGAGCGTATCAAGGTACCATACATGTGACAGTAAAATATTGAAATAGTTTTTTTCTGATAGATGCTTGCCATCACCACTCTTATGCAGCTTTTTAAAGAGAAACCTCACCATTTGTAATATTAACAACAGTAACAATTATAAAAAAAATGTGTAAAAACCTGAAAGAAAGAAATAAAACCGTCATCTGTAGCCACATCATGATACCAAGAAAAGTCCAAAGAATCTACAGATAAACTACTATAATTAATAAGCAAATTTAATTTCACAACATCACCAAACACTATGTAAATACATGCACTTACAGGATATCATATAACATAAGCTTCCACAAAATATATAATCTACCATAGTTTTGGGATATTAGGGTATATTGCTATAGAATTGAGAGGTTAAATTTTTGTATTTTCTTTGCTGAGTATGTCAACGCTAAAATCATATACGGTTCTAAAAACCACTGACTATGTTTGTTCTTCCTTATCACTGCTATACAGCAACGCTCCAGTGATTATGCAGATGCTTTATTCAATAATGTGCTTTTTTTCTTTTTCTATGTCTGATATGGACAGTGTAAGTTGTACTACTGATGAAGAAACTAGATGAGAAAAGCAAATATAGTCTGGGAACAAGTACTATATATCAAATAAAGACATTGATTTTTCTTTGTTCTTTCTGTTTCGAGAGCAAATTTACCGAACTCCCCAAGTTATTGTTGCTGTTTCCCGTCAAGTCTCTTTTCTTTCCAACCACCCACTTAGACTGGCCCCCTCATGTCCCCTCTACATACTTGAGTTGACAAAAAGTATACTGGTTGGCAAAACTAGCTTGTGTATTGTATTTTGGGGCATATACTAATGATATGCTTGATTAATAAAAGAGTGCTTTCTTTGTCTGAATTTGGTTTGGGGGGGACATTCAGTATTAAATTCCCATAAAGTTTGTTGTAAATATTGCATTATTTCCTTATTTTTTGAGTGACTATGCTATTTCTACCAGATACATGTAGTAACTGTGAACTACATGGATGGAAGGTACACGCAATAAATATAATGAAATATGTCTTAGAAGGCAAATTCTTTTGTAATTTCAATGGAAAGTACAAGACCTTATAGGTGTCCTTTTTACATCTATATATTAGTCATTAGTAGCAAGATCAGATTATTTTATGCAGCCTTCTTATTTTACATATTTCCTTTTTGGACAGAATTATGATAACCTTTACCAATAGAATATGATTTCAAATTATATAGTCATAAAATGTTTATGAGACTGTAATGAAGAGTTCACTTTATTTTACCTCAAGTATGCCTTGCTTTTTAATTTAAACAGCCTGTTTACATAATCATGCCTATATTTTACCACTAATTGTTATGCAGATAATTTTAGAAATGGACACAAAAGAACCTCAAGAAGTTTGTTTTTTTTTTCTTCTCTCTTCCTCCCTCCCCCAGTTCCCTGTCAGTATTATCTCTAAGTCTTAGAGGGGGAACTAGGGATTTCAGTCTTTACTTCTATTCCTCTAAACAGGAACAAATGACAACCTCAAAGAGCCGTATACTTATTATGATTACTGCCAAAGGTCTTCATTTTAGTTTCAGGTATTCTAAATTCCTTTTTTCTGCAATTTCGGTGTGTGAGTTTTATTTTTTTTTTTTAAGCTTGGGACAGGAAAAGGTAAGCAGCGGAAACACACCACATGTAGTGCCAAGTCTAAGGGAGAAAAAAAGAGAGAGGCAGTGGGTTGAGAGGGGAGAGCTCTTTCTTTGTGTCCTTTTTAAGTAAGTAGTTGTAAAAGCATCACTACTTCTTTTTGGCTCTTTTAATCTACTGAGATTTCATTTAATTGGTTAAACGATACCTTGTGACCTTAACTACCTAATTCCAGTACACCACAGCAAGGATATTTTTACAGTGGAAATTAACACATTACTATAGGAAATTGAATGCAAATTAGGTATTACAAAGTGATAAGTTGCATCTTCATTTTTAGTTTTAAAGTATACATAAAGGTGTTATCATAATGTAGTGAATATGGAAGCAAGCTTTGTTAGTCTCACTATTTGGTAGAAAAGCTAACATGAGGAATGTAGGAACTATTCACACTGATCTTTCTGATGATGGTGTTGCCATTATATCAGCAATTTTCTATTACTAGATACAGCAGCTGAGTCTACTGTACTGAGTGGGTGCTTTTTTTCTTTTTCTTTCTTTCTTTCTTTCTTTCTTTCTTTCTTTCTTTCTTTCTTTCTTTCTTTCTTTCTTTCTTTTTTTCTTTCTTTCTTTTTTGACATGTAAACAACTTTCTGGAGCCTTTAAGGACTGGAATATATTAACATATGTGTGCTGCTGAACTGTTTGGGCCTTTCCCTTTAACCCTCCTTCTGTATGTGAAACAAGTGTCCTATCTCTTTGATTTCCCCAGGTATTGAATTTAGCTAGGAGATTTTTATCACAAGCTCTGTTTTCAACCAGCACAGCAGAGTTCAGCAGATTGGGACTCAGTAGGACATTTCTCCAGAACATTTTTTTTTTATTGAATGCAAAGTTCTATGCTCAAACTACTCCAATTTTTAATTGTTATTGGACAGATAGGGACTGTCTTAACTTCATGTCCTTATTCTTACTCAGGTTTACAGAAATTATCCCTCCTAAGCAAAGACAAGACAGACTTTAAGTATTTACGTGTTTGCTTGTTTAACAACTTCAGAAGTGTTAATGCAGCAACTATGACACTATTTAGCTACTTAGTTGAGAATTCTACGCATTTGTACATTTTTATAGACCCACTGAAGACAATTCCTTTATAAAATACAGCTAATTTTGGCCTATTTTAGGATGTAATTATGTTTTGTCATATAATTTCTCACTTTTATGTTTAATAATTCTATCTCCATAATTAGACTGTAATGACAAACACAATGGGAATGTTTTGTTTGCTTAAGGTCTCCAGCAGTTTACCAAACTGTGCTTGTTAATATTTTCAGATTAGAAATTTAATAAATACTGACCAATTTGCCCATTGAATGATGTAGCTTACCTATCTTGGATGATGGTGGAAGAGTTTTGTGGTTTTTGTTTGTTTTTGTTTTTGTTTGTTTTTAAGGCATTTACTATCACCAATAAATCACCCACCATCCACCCCAACAATGCACTGAGTTATCCAGAGATATATTTGTAATGCTAGAATGTTTGTCAAGTTAAATTTGAATTGGATGAAAGTTGGATGAATTTGAAATGTATAAATCACCACCTATAAATCTCTATTCCTGCAGAAAAGGTCATCACTGGTAAGAGATGGAAGATTTTTTAGTATGAACTTGGATAACTAACAACCTGCACATTTAAAATATCAGAATGTTGCAAGAGTCATACTTACATATGCACAGCTCTGAAGAATTGAAGTAAAAAATCACTATGGTAAACAATTCTGAGTAGATAACTTTAAACCCACCAGTATTTCTCTAACTAAAATAGTATTTTTAAGTGCTTCATTATGTCATAAGAGATCAGGTTGTTGTTTCTTCCTTTTAAAGGAATTATAGACAAAAGTAGTTGAGCTTTCCTTATACCTTATCTGTCAAGGTATGAAGTAGTCTCAATCTATGAGAGAGATGGCATTTGAGTTTTGTTGTCAAAAACTGACCTCTGTGCTCTGGAGCCAAAATTAAACACGAACACAGAGTTTTGGGATAAAGAAAAATGATCATTTTATTACTTTGCCTTGCAAAGGAGGCTGCAGCAGACTAATGCCTTCAAAACTGTAGACTCAACTGAGGGTAAAGGCTGAGAGGTTTTATAGGAAAATACAAGATATGGATGGTTTCTGTAAGAATCTGAAGCAGCACGTGCTGCCAGCCGTGTTCCTCCTGTCTTCAAGGTGGTCTCATGACTAGTGCTGCCACCTGTCATGCTAGCCTACTTACTACTAAGTATGGATACTGAGTCTCTGGAACAAAGGATTCTACCGAGAAACAAATGAAAGGGAGGAGGTGGCTTCCAGAAAAAATTAGTTGTTTGAAGTCAAGCCTTGCTGAAGCATCAGTGTATCTATCTTAATTTTCATCCATCTCTACATTTCCATATAAGCCAATTTTGAATGGTAGATCAAAGGGAAAAGAACATTTACCAAGTTTGAAGCTGAAAAACTGTTCTGCTTCTGCTTCTGCTTCTTCTTCTGTTTCTGCTTCTGCTTCTGCTTCTGCTTCTGTTTCTTCTTTCTTCTTCTATATGTGATGGTTTGCTGAATAGCTATTAAAGAAAAGAATTTTTGGACGCCTGGGTGGCTCAGTCGGTTAAGGATGGGACTCTTGGTTTCAGCTCAAGTCATGATCTCCCGGCTTTATGGGTTTGAGTCCCGCGACGAGCTCTGCCCTGACAGCGCTGAGTCTCCTTGAGATTCTCTCTCTCCCGCTCTCTCTGCCCCTCCCCCACTCGAGTTGTCTCTGTCTCTCAAAAAATAAACAAAAAAAGAAGAATTTCTATTTCTTTACTTCTTACATTTCCAACACTAAGTGTATGGATTTTTCCCCTCACATTAAGCAATTCTGACACTACTCACATTAAGCAATTTCTGACACAAATTAAGGCTCAATTCCACTAAACTGCTCCCTACTTCAGACTCTAATCACAGGTACAGGATCTCCACATTACCCACACTTGTGTGTAACTTGGCTGAAAATCAAGGGATTCCCAAGACCCTTTCTTCAAGTTTACTAATTTGCTGTACTGCCTCACAGAACTCAGGGAAATGCTTTGTTTACTATAACCGGTTTATTTTAAAGGCTATATTAATGAATCACTAGGCTCTTATCCCAGATGCAACAAAGAATTAGAGGCCTAAGACCAGAATGGGAAGATAGTTTATTGAGTGGATAAGTATAGTACATGGTTAAGGGCCACTGTAGGCCTAAGAGTGGCAATGATACCCAGAAGCTCTAGCTGCATCCTTTTAAGCCTGTGCTCTGCATATGTAAATATAATTTTGATTGACATTTTTGAATGACAGCTTGTGGTTATATTGCATTTTGGCTTCTGCACACGCACCTGCCCGTGATGCATTTTGTTACACTTTATTTATGTATATTTATGAATGTCTAATGAGCTTTTGCTGTGACCTTAAAGGTACTTAAGGGCAAGATGCATCCCTTGTGGGAATGTTCAGCTGTTAGAAGTCCCTTTGTGGCTCTTGAGACAGCTCTGTGGCTAAGTCCTTCCTATTCTGTGAGTCCTTAGAGGTGGCTCTGAAGCTGTGGCTGTTAACCCTTTGGAGTACCTCCAAGGGTGTGGCCAGCATCTGCTTTCTCTTGCTTTGTCCTTGCTGATGCCTAACTGCCCAACGGCTACAATTCAGGAACAGCAACGTGGGAGAGTTACACAGATCAATGTATGGGCAAGGGGTGCATATCAGTGTTAAAAACTCAGTGTGTTCACCAACCGAGCTCTTCAACCCCATCATTTAGGAGTTTTATGGAGCCTTCACTGTATATACATGAATGATGAAATCATTGGACATTGCTATTTAAGTAAACCTCCAGGCCCTCTTGCCTCCTGGTGGTTGGAGGAGGGCTTGAAAATTCCAGTCCTCCACTCATTGCTGGGTCTTTCTGATATCAAAGAGTCACCTTAGCATAAACTCAGATGTGGTTGAAAGGGGCATATTATGAATAACCAGAAACCTTCCTTTCACTCTATCAACTCAGGAAGTCCCAGAAGCTTTAGCAGCTCTGTACCAGGAAATGGGGGAAATGTATTAAAAAATACATAAGTATATTTTTAAATTATCATTATAACACAATAGCACAGTTATATAGAAGAATTTTTATTCTTGATTTCTATAATTATGTATAAATAATAGTTATAATAATAATTACATACTAAAAAGAAATCATTGTTAAAATAATTAGATATTCAAATACTTCTATAGGTGAAATTCAGGTTTTATGGTCAAATTTTCCTTTCATATTTGGCATTTTCACCATGAAACATTTATCCAATGTATAAATAACTATGGTGCTAATCTTTGGAGACACCTCTGAAGTTATCCAGTAAGAATTGAAAATTATGGAATTGATAAGTTTTTCCCTTAAACTCACATAAATCAATCTCTTGATTACCCTCAAATGGAGCCTCAATCTTAGCATTTTCTATACATTGATAATTGTGAGACATGGATTTTATTTGTATTGCACAAATGATCATACTTATCTTTGAAACTTCAGTTAAGTCATTTAAAAATTAGACCTCATTGTAACATATTATTCTTTTAGATGTTTATTTGAGAGAGAAAAAGAGACCACATGGGAGAAGGCAGAGAGAGAAGGAGAGAGAAAGGATCTCAAGTAGGCTTTGAGCTGTCAGCATGGAGCCAGACATGGGGCTCAGTCTCAAGAAACTTGAGATCATCACCTGGGCCAAAATCCAGAGGTGGATGCTTACCTTACTGAACAACCCAGGCACCCCTGCAGCACATTATTTTGAAAGAAATATTTGATTATGTGAAAGGCAGATGCATTTAGATCATTATAGTAATTTCATTGTGAAAATATACCTCTGCTTTTTGCTTTATTTTTTTTAATAAAAATAATGGCATAAATCTATTCTAATTCAATATTAAAGTATACCAAAATGTGTTTAACTTTAATAATAGTGAGACAATCTCATACTTCGTATATCTTAAATGATATATTAAAAATATTACTTAGACCTAAGTCATTCAGGACACTGGTTCAATTCCAGTAGTCATTGATTATTAGTTTTGCCAACAATATCTAGAGATTGCTGTTGAATTATACGCTTTTGAATTGATGATGGGGTGTCGTTTTCTAATCTTCTGCCTAAATTATGCTCTTGGATCAAATTTATGAACTGATTCATAAAATGAGTATTATGCTACTTTTAGTGGATTAAGCTATATTTGTATACAAATTGGTTGTCTGTATGATTGCCAAGATAGTTATATGTCCATTGATGTACTTGCAGAGGCGTTTATCTGTAACATTTGATTGACAGGTCCATATGGACAGCTCTAGGCAATTAGTAGCTCATCATTTTTTATCAAAAAACTGCTATAGACATGGCTGCTTGTCAAACCATCCATACAACAGTGCTGATTGCTACACTACTATCTGTGATAAATCTCCATCTGTAGTAAGGCCTTCTTTTAATATACAGGTTAATGTTTTTTTCAAATTTGTAAATACTATCATTGATTTGCTAGGTGGGGGTTGCTATAGCCTGACAGAAAAAAAAAAGATATTTACTTTCTAGAATTTGATTCATCGGCCAAGATTTGTTCTTTATAACTCTGGGTATTAGTTAGGTTGGGCGAAACATCACCTGGGACTTAGGAGTTATCATGGGTGGATTTGTATCTTGAAAATGATATGTCAAAGTCCTAACCCCTGGTAGATGGAGATTAGAGAGATGTAGCTGAAAGACAAGGAATGACAAGAATTGGTGGCCACC
Source organism: Prionailurus bengalensis (assembly GCF_016509475.1). NCBI lineage: Eukaryota > Metazoa > Chordata > Mammalia > Carnivora > Felidae > Prionailurus > Prionailurus bengalensis. Next base: position 89,785,931 of record NC_057344.1, read on the forward strand.
GTCAAAAGCTAAGAAGAGGCAAAGAAGGATTCTACCTAGAGTCTCAGAGGGAGCATGGCTCTCCTGACACCTTGATTTTAGATTTCTAGCCTCCAGGACTGTGCAATAGCAGTTGCAGGAAATTAATTCAGGAGCTAAATGTAGTGGCACCATTAGCTTCAAATCAATGACATGATAAATTTACACTAACTGGAAACAATGAAATCCAAGGCATACATTCCTCAAAGTATGCACCAAATTAACTTTCAAAATAAACTGCAGTTAGCAAATACTTATTCTATATTTACTGTGTGTATAGCTTTATTCTCATTTCTAGGGTCATAAGGAGATCAAGAGGAGTTTAAAGAAAAAGATTTAATCATTCCTTTAATGAACTAAGAACTTAGAAGGGAACTTGTTAAATATTGTACAATTCAGAATTATGTAATTGCTAAATAATACTCAATTGATGAGTTCGATTTAAAATGAGTGGGAGTTTAAGAAAGATTTGGAAGGGCAAAATAATGGGCATAGAGTTGTGTGAATTAGTGGAAAACTTAAGCACAAGTGAAAGAAACATATTTTGCAAGTATATGGCATTATTAGGAATGCTGAGATACTAGGGTATTTCATACGTACAAACATATTTGTATATGTGTAGGACTTTTTTCTGTAAAAAATTAGATGTATAATAAAATATGTAATGTCTAATAACATATGTAATGTCTAACATAAACATGCTGTAAATGACAAACATGTATGCCAAATCTGTTAATACCAATGCATAAGAAACAAATGTCATTGGTATATATCCATGAATATTGCTCTATGTGAAGACCTCTTCATTAATACAGTCCAAATGTATTAGTAGAGCCACTGGAGTATTGAGAATGTTGCAAGAACATGTGCTCAGAAACCTGCCTGTTGTGGATGGAGTCCTTAGGATAGCTTAATCCAGGTTGTTTAATATTGTATCAGTTAACTATTGACACATCTGTGCTGCTCAGTGGCATAAAACAGTTTATGGCTCTTGTGTCTAAAAGTCTATTAGATATTGACTGGGCTCTTGTCTAGACTTGCTCACATGTCTTGAGATAGTGCTCTGTTGGCTGATCTAGGCTGACTTCACATTCTGCTCTACATCACTCATCTTCTAGCAGGCTAGCCCACCCTACTATCATGGTGAAGGTGGAGGCACAAGACCGCAAATGGAAACCTCTTGAATGTTTCTTGAAGACTGCACTTGGAACTGGCATACCATCATTGTTACCTCATTTGCTTAACTAAGACATATTGAAGGAGCATCACAAACACACAGCTTAGGGAAAGAAACTCTTTCCCTTTATCATGAGAAACTACAGCATGATATGACAAAGGTCATGCCTAAAGGTAGGCATAAAGAAATGGGTTATCGTTGCAATCTACCACAAATATTCAGTTAACTTCTAACATTCCTCCCGAGAGTTCCTATCACAACCTTGTTTTGTTTCCATGTAATTTATGTATAATTTTAGTAGTCTGAAACCTAGGACAATAATTCCTAGATATAACTAATGTCAGTTAAGTTGTATAAATCCATTTTATAAGCTGCATTAATATGGATCTTCTCCTAAGAGACAGATTCTATATTTGGATGTTGAAAACAAAAATTGGTTGTCTATTCCTGAAAGAATGAAGAAAGAAACTAAACTCAAGGCAAACTCAAGGTGATCAGTGTGATTCTGGGAGGCACTTAGGGCTGGGCTAGCTAGTGTTTCAGGCAGGCCCAGTCTGCTCTACTCAGGCTTTTGAATGGGACATAAATTTACCTTGATATTTAAATTTCTGCAGCATGTTGCAATTTTAAGATTATTTTGACTACAGAATATTTTCTGTGAAAAATTCGGCACTATGATATATTAGTCTTGGCTATAAAGTGACAATCACAGCTGAAAAAGAAAGAAAATTAGCTATGGCAATCTGCAATTCTAGGCAGTCTGCTTTTACCCTTGATCTCTGATTTGATTCATCATTCTTGCCTGATGTCTTTACCAATGTGTCTTTTCTTTAACTCATGCTTATTTTTCAAATGGCTCATTAAACAGATGTTTCTAAGTGTACAGTGACATTTTTCTAAATAATATCTGTTTGATAGAAATTATTTCTATTGATTCAAGTTTTATTACCACAGGTGTTCGTTCTTAAGTCCATTTTTTTTAAAGAAATGTACATATTATACACCACTTTATATCAAATTTGGTTAACTTAGAATTAAGATTTCTAATAATTATAAAACTAGTAATTGAGAATGAACATTGAGAAAGACATAACATTCCCCCCCAAAAAAAGAAAATCCAAAATGAAGATTGAAAAAATAATTTTCCCAATCTATATCTCTTTCACCTCCAGCTCCTTAGAAATAATTGTTTACGACATCATTTATTCACTTATTCAAACAATATTATTGAGGTCTCCCTAGGTGCCATGCACATCCTAGATGATCAATAATTGTAAGCACACACAAATAGCTTTCTATTTTCTATGTTTGCATACAGATAGTTTCAGAAATGACCAACCCACTTTTTTTTTTTAACTTGTTGCTTGTGATCTTTGAATTACCTGTTTTCCTTTTCTGAAAGCTTTCTATTCATTGTGTGTAAAGTTTTCCAGAACATTTAGTTGTTCCTATTATCTTACCAGTTCACATTGTAGTAGTGTCTGAAACATAGTGGGTCCCAAATAAACAATAAATAAGCAGGCACTTGAACTGTGTTCACTAATAATTGTTTACATGTCGATCTTCTCCGTTTTACTAGAGTGGAAAGCAGGAGTTTGTCTTCCATTTTTGTGCAAAGTTTTCAGTTTTTGTGCAGTGTTGGTGGTATAGGGTTGCCTTCCAAAGTTTTTAGTCTTTAGCCGTGTATCACACATTGTCAACATTTACTAAATGCTCGTTAAAAATGAATAGGTATAATAACTTAACGGAAGTGGAAAAATAAAACACACTACTTTAGTTGTGGAAATTTTCTAATTTCACAAGCTGTTACTTCATCTAAAAATAAATTAAAACAAAAAGAAGACAACTGTACTTTGTGTTGAAGTCCACAACATGATGTGGGTGAACCACAGACTCTGGAATCAAACTGCATAGATTTTCAATAGTGTTTTTTTTTTTACTTTATTCATTCACTTTATAAAAATAATTATTGAGTCCTGACTCACTGTATATACTTTTAGGCACTAGGATGCACCCATGAACAAAATGCCAAAATATATGTGTGTGTGTGTGTGTGTGTGTGTGTGTGTGTATCCTTCTAAAGATTCAATTGGGGTAGAAAACACTAATATCTATCTCATGAATTTTTTTGCTGGTATTAGGTTTAATAATGCATATAAAAGATTTAATTATTATCATTATTATTATCATCTGGAAATTGTACATATATTTTTCTACCTCATTAAATTTTTCAATTCCCTGGTAGGTATAATTTTCAATATTATTAATTAGGCAGTAGGTTTAAAGAAATTAAACTTTCATCTAAGGTAACATGCTATATAACAGATCTGGAATTTATTTTTAATTGTTTTATTTACTTTTTCTTTAATTTGAGAGGAGCATGAGAGGGGGAGAGGGACAGATGGAGGGAGGGAGAGAGAAGGAGAGAGAGAGAGAGAAAGAGAGAGAGAGAGAGAGAGAGAGAGAGAGAGAGAGAGAGAATCCTAAGCAGGCTCCATGAGCAGCATGGAACCGACCGACATGGGGCTTGACCCCACGACCATGAGATCATGCCCTGAGCTGAAACTGAGTTGGATGCTCAACCAGCTGAGCCACCCAGGTGTCCCCAACATATCTGGAATTTAAAGCCTGACCTTATCATTCCAAAACTTATCTCAGATAACATCCCTCATTGGTTGCTACACATTTTCTATCCTGCTGTCTTCTCTCTCACGCTCAAATTTGTTTAAAGCTCTGAGAATGAAAGAAACATGTTTACTTTTAATGAACTCAGAGCTTCCTAAATATATTTGACCTTTTATTCATTTATAACTCCTCACATAATATGGAGCACTTGAAGATATTTGTCTGCACAACTTTTCTCATTATGGGGTGCTGAAAATTTCCATCCAAGCATTCAGAATCCTTCTTCTGCCTTTCCTGGAGCATGACCTCATTGGTATTATTTGTGCCAAGCAATGGAAAGACTGAGGAAAGAATCTTTTAAAACCGTATTTCTTGCATTTTCATTAAATGATATTTTATTTGTCCCTAGATATCTTAAATATATATATATATATATATATATATATATATATATATATATATATATAAAGAGAGAGAGAGAGAAAACAGCATGCTATCACCAAAGTAACATGGAGGGAGATAAAATAATAAAATTGAATCCATGTTTTGATGTTGACTTTTTCCTTCCCTTCCCTTCCCTTCCCTTCCCTTCCCTTCCCTTCCCTTTCCTTCCCTTCCCTTCTCCTTTCCTCTCCTTTTTTCCCCCTTACCATCCTCCCTCTTTTTTATTTTTATTTGTTTATTTATTTTTAGTTGTGGAGTACCAACTGCATCTGGTTTGTGACAATGAAGTTAACACCCATTACATGATGAGTAGATACATATAGTAACAGCTTCCTTACTAACAAATGTATACTAAGTGATTCCCTGGAAGGATGCACAATAATACTTGATATTTAGGAATAAATTTCAGATATATCTCCTTCTTAACATTATTTTGTGTTTTGGTTAGCTTTCCTTTCTTCATCTACATGAGCCATTTTCATTTGAAATCAGAAAATTAGAATTAAGAAAGTACAAAAGGCTTACATTTTCCCACTCATTCTGAAGTGTAGATATCACAAGTTCCTTTCTCATCATAGACAAAAGACTGGTGGAAATTAAAATTCCATTGAAAATATCAAATTTTATATTTTAGATGATAGCTTAATAAACCTGCTGCTCGATGTCAACAAATAAAATAGGTATACATACGGATTGACATATTCTATAATCTGCTTTTGTGTCTGGAAGTCAATTTTCTAACAGAAACCTGCCAAATATTGTCCCATTATGAAGATAAATTTGAAAGGTAAGAGAATGACAGCCATCATTAATCAATTAATTCTGTATGAAGAAAACTATAGACAGTTAATTATCTCAGCAAGAAGTGCAGGCAATGCATATTATTACCTATGAAAATTCATTTCTTCCAGTAGGAAGCTAGAGAGAGTTGGAGATCCACAGGTATATTGGTAGGCAACAATAAGGACTAGAATCTACAGTAGAAGATACCTGAGTTTACTGATGATAGATGAGTTGTAATAGTTGAGAGAGATTGGTTGAAATTAAATTTAACTCTTGTGGTCATCTCAAATGCTCAGATTCATAAAATATACAAAAATTCAGCATCTGCGGACAATTTCCACTGGTTATGCTGAGTCCAAAATGCTGGAGTGGCTCTAAGACACGGCAAGATAATTTGCCATGGATATGTGTGTTTTATAACTATCCCCATTTTTTTCATAGATTCTTATTTAAATTCCAGTCTAATATTAGTTTCAAGTGTACAATATAGTGATTCAACACTTCCACACAACACCCGGTGCACACTTAATCCCCATGATGTGTTTAACCTATGCCGCCACCCATCTCCCCTTGGGTAACCATCACATTGTTCTCTATAATTAAGAGTCTGTTTCTTGGTTTGCCTCTCTTTTCTTCCCCATATGTTTATCTGCTTTCTTTCTTAACTTCCACACATGAGTGAAATCATGTTATTTGTCTTTCTCTGGCTGACTTATTTTACTTAATATAATACTCTCTAGCTCTATCCATGTTGATGGCAAAATTTCGTTTTCTATAACTAATATTCCATAGTGTACATATCCCATATCTTCTCTATCCACTCATCTATTGATGGATACTTGGACTGTTTCCATATATTGGCTATTATAGATAGATAATTCTGCTATAAATACCAGGGTACATGTGCCCATTCATATCACTATTTTCGTATCCTTCAGGTAAATACTTAGTAGTGCAATTGCTGGTTCATAGGGTAGTTCTATTTTTAACTTTTAAGGAACTTCTACACTGTTTTCTGGAGTAGCTGCTCCAGTTTGCATTCCCACCGATAGTGTAGGAGGGTTCCCCTTTCTCTGCATTCTCGCCAATATCTTTTGTTTCCTGTGTTGTTAATTTTAGCCACTCAGACAGATGTGAGGTTGTATTGCGTCATGGTTTTGATTTGTATTTGTTTGATGATGAGTGCTATTGAGCATCTTATCATGTGTATGTTGGCTATCTGGCAGTCTTCTTTGGAAAAATGTCTATTCATGTCTTCTGCCCATTTCTTAATTGAATTATTTGTTTTTTGGGTGTTGAGTTTGGTAAGTTATTTATAGATTGGGGATAATAACCTTTTATCAGATATGTTATTTGCAAATATCTTCTCCCATTCCATAGGCTGCCTTTTAGTTTTGTTGATTGTTTCCTTTGGTGTGCAGGAAATTTTATCTTGATAAGGTCCCAGTAGTTCCTGTTTGTTTTCCTTCCCTTGCCTCAGGTGACCTTCTAGTAAGAAGTTGCTATGGCCAATGACAAAAGATTATATCCTGTGTTCTCCTCTAAGATTTTGATGTTTTTTTTTTTTTTTTTTTTTTTTTTTTGTCTCACATTTGGCTCTTTCATCCATTTTGAATTTATTTTTGTGTATGGGGTAAGAAAGTGGCCCAGTTTCATTCTTTTTCATGGTGCTGTTCAGTTTTCCTTACACCATTTATTGAAGAAACTATCTTTTCCCCATTGGATATTCTTTGGTGAAGATGAGTTGACCATAGAGTGGTGGGTCCATTTCTGAGTTTTCTATTGTGTTCCACTGATCTATGTGTCTACTTTTATGACAGTACCATACTGTCTTGATGATTACAGTTTTGTAATATAGCTTGAGGTCTGGAATTGTGATGCCTTCAGCTTTTCTTTTCTTTTTCAGGAGTGCTTTGTCTATTTGGAGTCTTTTGTTGTTCCATACAAATTTTAGGATTTTTGTTCTAGCTCTGTAAAAAATGTTGGTGGTATTTTGATAAAGATTGCATTAAATATATAGATTGCTTTGGGTAGTATAGACATTTAATAATATTTGTTCTTGTAATCCACGATCGTGGAATGTTTTTCCATTTCTTTGTGTCGTCTTCAATTTCTTTCATAAGTGTTCTGCAGTTTTTAGAGTATAGATCTTTTATCTCTTTGGTTAGGTTTAGTCCTAGGTATCTTATGATATTTTGGGCCAATTCTAAATAGGATTCATTCTTTGATGTTTCTTTCTGCAGTTTCATTATTGATGCATAGAAACACAACAGATTTGTATACATTGATTTTAATTTTTTTAATTTTTAAAATTGTATTTATTTATTTTGAGAGAGAGCAAGAGCAGGGAAGGGGCACAGAGAGAGGAAAAGAGAGAATCCCAAGAAGGCTCTGCACTGACAGAGCAGATAATGACCTAAGCTGAAATCAAGAGTCAGTTGCTTAACCAATTGAACTACCCAAGTGCCCCATGTACAATGATTTTATTTCCTGTGACTTTGCTGAATTTGTGTATCCATTCTAACAATTTTTGGGTGAAGTATTTCAGATTTTGTACATGAGTATCATGTCATCTGCAAACAGTGAAAGTGTGACTTCTTCCTTGTCAATTGGGATGTCTTTTTATTTCTTTTGGTAGTCCCATTGCTGAGGCTAGGCTATCCAGTACTATGTTAAATAACATTGGTGAGAGTGGATATCCCTGTGTAGATTTGTAATTTAAGATGGATTTAGGATGCTAAGAATTTATGATGTAAATATCACCAATATTTTCCTTTTATAGGAATTGGTTTTGTGTTTATTCGGTTTGCAATGAAAGGTCAATAGTGCATTATATTATTTAATTTAGTTCAGCAAAATTCTGTTTGGGATAACAAACAAATCCCTTTGTTATCTTTGTCCTAAGTAGCACTATGATGTAAGCTTATATTTTATACAATCTAGGAAACAATTGATGGTTTAATTAAAGATTATATGGATCAATTACATGGTCACAAAGGAAATAAACAAGAGCACGATAATATTTTTTTACATAAAAATATGTTTCTTTGTGATTGAAATTTATGTGAAGCTAAATCAAAAGGATTCATGTGTAGGGGTGCCTGGGTGGCTCAGTCAGTTAAATGTCCAACTTCGGCTCGGGTCATGATCTCACAGTTCGTGGGTCTGAGCCCTGCATCAGGCTCTGTGCTGACAGCTCAGAACCTGGAGCCTGTTTCAGATTGTGTGTCCCCTTCTCTTTTTGCCCCTACTCTGCTCACGCTTGGTCTCTCTCTCTGTCTCAAAAAATTAATAAACATTGAAAAAAAATTAAAAAAAATATTTATGAGTAGACACAAGGAGTGACTTCAAAGTAAGTTAAGTATTGGAGTGGGGGGCACCTGGGTAGCTCAATTGGTTAAGGTCTGACTTTTGATTTCTTCAGCTCAGGTCCTGATCTGAAGGTTTGTGAGATTGAGCCCTGGGTCAGGCTCTGCACTGATAACATGGAGCCTTCTTGGGATTCTCTCTTTCCCTCTTTCTGTGTGCCTTTTCCACTCCTTCCTCTCCCAAAATAAATAAATAAACAAAAAAAATAATAATAAATAAAGTTAAGTATCAGATTATGGCTATTAGAGAGCTACTCTTCAAGGAACTATATTTTACTAGCAATATTCCTTTAGTTCACAAGTTAAAGAATAAAAGGATGGTCATTACAGGGGAAATTCTTCATCCTTACCAACTTTGTGGAAGTAGGGATATGGTTATTTTTCATGACACAGGTAAAAGATCTGAAGACAATAAACTCCTACTGTCAGTTTTAGTCTTTTGGTTCTTTCCACACACTTCATAAGTCCTCTTCTGAATAAATTGTGGCTATGGCTTTATATACTATGAAGTTTGTTATGATTTATTCACTTTTAATGTTCTGACAGTTTAATAACTAGGTGGCATTTCTTTTTGGTTACATAATGTTGAACAATAACTACTGCTGAACGTTTGCATTTGAGATATGGTATTAAAAGGAAAGATATGCCTCAGGGCAATTTGTAATGATGCCAGAGTCAAAAGCAGAAATCAAAGAGGAAGAATTGATCTGACATCTTTTCATTTCAGGTGAAAAACTAAGTATATTCATGTTACTTCAGTGATAAAGTAGATCCAATTTGGGATCAAACTGTGTAGTGTATATAATGTGGATTTTTAATAATTGGAGAGCTTGTGGGGAAAACATAGAGGTACACTTTGTGAAAGTTGAAGAAAGGCTTCTAGAGACAGTGCTATTTTGGGAAATACAACACCTCCAATCACTGTGGAGATGTGTTGTGCATGTTACTTTTGTTAGGTTTCCTGAAACTGACTAAAGTCTGAGTGAACTGACTAGAAATTGTATTTTACCAAACTGGTATGTTTTTGTTTTGTTTTGAAAAAAAATATATGAAATGCTCTTTTCTCCTCCATTTCTTCTTTTCATTAACTCATTTATTTATTTATAAGAAAACATTGGCATAACATCTCACTGGTTATAAGTAAAAGTTAAAAAAAAATTCCCGAAGAAGAAAGTTCTTGAGTAAGCTGCATGAAAATACTTGCTAATTTTCAGTAGGTTTGGCTTCCATATTCCTTTTGTATTACTTAAAAAAATGTTTTTTTTTTTTGAGAGAATGAGAGGTTGGGGGAAGAGGGAGGAAGAGATAAAAGGAGCCAGGGAGAGGCAAAGAGAGAGGTAGAGAATCCCAAGCAGGGGATTCCAATGTCAGCTCAGAGCTCCACATGGGATTTGAACACACAAACCGTGAGATCATGACCTAAGTCAAAACCAAGAGTCAGACACTTATCCTACTAGCCACTCAGGCACCCCCTGTATTACTTTTAGGGCTTTAATTTTATCCCAGAATAACAGAATCTGCACAATGATTTAGCATGAATCATGTAGTTGGATGCAAGTCCCACAGAACAAGTGTTTTCCCTATCAACATATTCAATGGATGCATTAAATCCTTTTTATCCCCTATAATTTCTATGTAAATGTTACATATGATTTTTCAAATAGCATTTTTCTTACATGCTACCAATACACTATCTTCTCTGCCTTGGAAATGTACAAATTTTCGGATTTCCCATGGTTAATTTAATCAAGCAGTTGTCTATCATGCTTACTGATAAGAATAAAAACTAGACCCATAACAATCCTAACTTTAAGCCTTTAATATAAAATTTTAAGTTTTAAAAATTACATGTTTTTTTAAAACTATCGGACTCACTCTGTTGCACTCGACTTTCTCTTTTTTAGGTAAATTGGTTAGAAAAAGCATTCCATCCATGCAAAATATATCTATAGTAAACTACATTTCATATAAAAAAGGAAGAGATATAAGAAAATGTTGAATATATCATATTAATATAATATGCAATAAGGAAAATATACTAAAGGAAGATATATAATAAAGTATTGAATAAGCTATATTACAATATAATATTAAATATATTATAATTGAAATCTATGAAAGAAAACATATTTGTCCACAAGTTTTGCCCTCTAGTAAATATTTTTTTATGTAGGTTAGTATAGCAATTCGGAAATTGCGTTGGTGGTATTTTAGAGCTGAGAAAATTAGTAAATATATAGTAGATAATGAAATCCAGTTTCTCACTGTCAGAAAAGCTATCAGAAAAAGGAATTACAGATAAAAAAGGGAGGATGGCTTCAATGAACCCTGTGCTGTTAGACATATCAGTGTGAACTCATGGGTTTGATTAACATATAGATTTATATTTAAATAGATATGTACATGCCCACATAAACTTCATATATTTCTTAGCTCTGTACATGGAGAAGACCTCAGTGCAATGACATCCCAGTGTCAGTAAGCAGCATACCTTTGCTTGGTTTCTGTAATTATTCTCTAGTAAAAGGAACCAGGGGTCCTTAGGGAAATCACTGATTGCACAATTATTATTGTGCTTGGTCAACTGGTTCTAATACACATATGAAACTGAATGAACCATAGATCACCACAAGGTTTCTGCAAAGTGAGAACAGTTTAGATATTAAGACATTATAAATTGCAGTAATTAAGATAATCTGTATTTTGATTATGGATAAACAGATGAGGGGTTGCTGAGTGGCTCAGTCAGTTAAGCTTCTGATTCTTGGTTTCAGCTCAGGTCATGATCTCAGGGTTTGTGGGTTCAAGCCCCATGTAGGGCTTTGTGCTGACAGTGTGGAGCCTGCTTGGGATTCACCCTCTCCTTCTCTCTCTATCCCTCTCCTGCTGTCTCTCTTTAAAAATAAGTAAATACACTTACAGAAAGGGTAAACAGATGAATAAAACAGAGAATCAGCAAAGACACTATATATACACATGCACATATACATCCATACATATATGAAGTCGCAAGTATCTGTATATATTATATAGGTGTGCATGTGTGTGTATGTGTGTTTATGTTTGTGGTATATGTATACATACACATTTAGCTGGTACTATATACCAGTAGGGAAGAACTAATATAATGTATGTAATCTTTATGTGTGAGCATATACCATATAATTCATTTCAAAATTAAACTGATTTTTTCAACAAATAGTTATTGAAAATACACACATACATACACACACAGTGTGTACTGTAGTGAAATAGAGTAATAAAGCTAATTTTTATTGAGGATGTACTATGGGCCCAACATTGATCTAAGACTTTTTTGCAGTGTGGCATACCAGCAGAAGATGCATGTATGGTTTGTGAGCAGACTTAGCAAAGTATATGAAAAGGAAATATATTATTGCCTTCAGAATGTCAAAATCAAAATAATTCCAGGCACCCATTTTAGTGAACAAACGAAACTTGTGGGGTATGAAACAAAAAACATTGCATGTTTTAAAGCACCTTCTTGATTCAACCGTCCTGAACTGGAGATGTATCAAACCAACTGCAAAGCATATTCATGTCATTCAACAGTCTAATTTTGATAGATTCTTTTTTTTTTTAATTTTTAAAATGTTTATTTATCTTTGAGAGAGAGAAAGGTGGCAGGGGGGGGGGCGGGGAGAGGTTGGGAGAGAGAGAGGAAGACACAGAATCCAAAGGAGGCTCCAGGCTCCAAGCTGTCAACAGAGCCTGACGCAGGACTCAAACTCACAGAACCGTGAGATCATGACCTGAGTCAAAGTCGGACACTTAACTGACTGAGCCACCTGGGCTCCCGTAATTTTTTCCAGCTTTTTAAAAAACAACATCATATTGGTCAAATCTAAAGAAACCTGTGCTGTCTGATGCAAAGTAAAACTTCTACCTTTTTTTCTATAATCTCAAAAGCCTGAAATGAGAAAGATAGGGGATGGTAGATATATCAAAATGTTTTTTTGTTGTGTTGGTTGACTGATTTTGGTATTCATTTTACTCTTCTTTCTTGATCCTGTTCTCTTCCCCTTTACTAGCCATTTTGTATACTTCTTTTCTGGGGTTTTGATAATGGAAGAGAAGATGGTATTTGATGAAGTTGGACAGGTTTTACATAGTTGGTGATGGGGAATTACTTCATTTACATTAAGTTATTTCATTTTTGAGTGGTCAGTAAGTGATGAAGTTTTGGGGTATGGGTGGTTCATGGGGTCTGGAGCCAATGGCCAAGAAGGAATCCTTGAAGACATCTTTGGTGCAAAAAAAGGTGATTTTATTAAAGCACAAGGACAGGGCCTGTGGGCAGAAAGAGTTGCATTGCAAGTATGGGGGGGGACTGTTTTATAGAGTCTGGGGAGATAAAGTCAAGAGGGAGTTTCCAAAGAGTCTTCCACATGCTAAAGACTTACAGGAGGCCTACCTATTGCCAAGCTAAGGTTGTTTTTCCCTAGAGAAACATTAATACTAAGACAGTAGGTAGTTCCTGGACTTTAGGCTATTGATGGAATTGCCTTTCTATTGTAAACTTGTGGAGACTGTTACTTGTTTTTTGTCCTTTCCTGTTTTTGAGTAGCTAGGAGTGTCCAAGGAATATCATACATGACCCGCCTGGATGGTGGTGGGGGCAGTTAGCCTGCACTTTGCCCTCAGCTTGCCTTATGCTCCCTCATCTGTAAGGACTTCACCATCTTCTTACATTTTCCAATTTTGGATCATGTGTCCACTAACTGGCAACTTATAACTCCCCTTGTCAGCCTTGACTTTGAGTGGTACACCCATGGTAAATCTCTATCTGTGTAACTTTGACTATCCAATCTGTACTCTTGACCACAGTTCTTTTTCAGAGAACTTAAATCCTCTCTTCTTTTATTCAGATTCACATGGGACCAACAGGACCAAACATCTTTGTGCCACCATCTTTGAGGGCAGCTGGATTCTTTGTGGTTTTGTCTTCATTCAGCCCTCGGACCCAACCAAAACCATTGTTTTGCCTTGGTATTTTCACAAGAAAGCCAGGCTTTTCCATGTGTCTTCTTCATCCCTCCAAACTCTGGGATACACAAACCAAGATCTGTCAGTGATATCTTGTACTTCTTTCCTCTGGAAGCAGAATCAGCCTAATAATGCAGGGCAAATAAAACCTAACAAAGATTGAGAGGTCAATTTCACCTCCCCGTAAGCATCTCCATGCCCTACACATAGTTTTCTTGGGATTAAATCCCATAAAATAATACAATCTAACTTTAAGTCACATTACTTATACAAAAGGGTTTGACTATTTTTATGTCAGTGACAGGAATTTTAAAGTTTTGAACAGAAAGGTGACATAAACAAAGGAATGATTTAAAGAACAATATTAAACAATGAAAATGCTTAAACTTTAAACTTTTTCTGCATTAATAAACTCATTGTTTTTGGTTGAAGAGTAGCAGTTTGCAATTTTTCATTGGTACTTGGGCTATTCTGAATTGGGATTATAAAAATAGCAGAAGCAGTACAGCAGGAGAGAATTCTGTAATGATCATCTCGTGTTCCAAAGAGGACCCAAATATTTTATATTTTCATATGTATTTTAATTTCTGGTGTAATACAGTTGAATTTATCTAATTGATCTGACTTGCTACATATTTTCTTTTTATGGATCCACTGGATTTTTTAAGTAGGTATTTATCTGTCAGAGGTTAGACTTTTAACATTTTAATTATATTTTCTAAAATATTATAACGCATATGAACATGATTGAATTGACTAGTTTTCTGAGATTATTAGCTTTGTTTGTAATCCTACATTAAAGCCTTTTGATTTTAATCTCCATAAGGTTTGAAAAATAATCAATAAAAGCAAGAACCCTGATGGCTTGAGTTTAAATCCTTTTTACTATAATTGAATTAGTTCCCCTCTCATGGCCCAGACAAGCCTTTGTAATTTTCTGTTAGGCTTTCAGAAGTGGCTTGCATTATGTAATCAGAAAGATAAATAAAATAGGCCCTTTATTTAACACTATTATTTTTTAAACACCACTGATTTATTCCATAAAACACTGTGGACAAAAATAAACTAATAACAATACAAAATTCTGGTGTGAAAGGAGTGATTGCTGAGCTTTCATTTACATTTAAATTTAGACAAAAATAGTGTTGTAATATTGCTTAAAATTACCTTCTTTAAAGCCTTCCCATTAGAAAGAATGATATTTGCGATTTAAACAGATGAGATTACAGCTGACATAGCTGAGTACTCTTTAAAAAGTGCTCATTATTACAAGACCTACTCTATTTAAACATGGCAATGGAACTCCACTTTTCATTCTGTTCTGTACTTGATAGAGGAGATTGCACTATTGTATGCTTCTCTAGACTTCAAAAATTCATAGGATAGCTAAATCATCCTGAGGAAAATCAGGTTAAAAGTGGTATTTGGGGTGGGGGGTGTGGCATGGCTTAATCAGTTAAGCATCAAGACAGTTTCAGCTTAAATCATTACCTCCGGATTCCTGGGTTTGAGTTTGAGCCCCACATGGAACTCCGCACTTATGGTGTGGAAGCTGCTTGGGATTCTCTCTCCCCATCTCTGTCTCTGTCTCTGTCTCTGTCTCTCTCTCTCTCTCTCTCTCCCTCACTGTCCCTCCCCACTCATGCTCACCCTGTTTCAAAATAAATAAACTTTAAATACATAAATAAATAAATAAATAAATAAATAAATAATACAAATGCTATTTTTTGGTTCCATCAATTTCCCAATCAACTGCATAGTCAGGGATTTGGGCTAGGCTACTACACAGCCTTGGAAGAACTTCTACTCGCAAGGTGCAGAGATGTAAATATTTTGCACAAATGTAAATATTTTATGACCCTGTCAAAGAATTAACATGTGGAGGATACGTGGACACATACAATGATCACACGTGTTCACAGATATTTTACTAGGAAAAAAATGTCATCATTTGGCATACACATTTGATAAGAAAAAAATGTCTTGGCAAAATTATTTTATTTAAGGTGATGCAGTTTTCTAACAATCTTGGATGGACCATATTCCTATAATTATTTAAAAATCCAAAGGCAATTAATTAAGTCTTGATACATGCCAAGTATCAAAATGTGTTGAAATGGTGAGATATGCTTATTTCAATAAAATAGAACTGAGCTGGGCATTGAAAGAGAGAAAGATGAGGGATAAGAGGGAAATGTCAGACTAAAAATAGTGCAGCTTGCTTCTGTGTGGCTGGCTCACTCTCTTTATTCAGCCATCAGAGGTAGCTAAACCCCCCAGAGGTACGTGCAAGCACCCTTATGCGGAAATTAGATGACATGTTAAGGGAGGAATGAAGAAATTACCTTTGAGGGAAAAGTTTGTAAACCAGAGACATGTGAAAACTGTGGTTAAACAGATGAAGTGGGGTAAGACCTTACAAGTTTCTAAAGTCATGAGTAGTACCAGTACCAAATATTGAGAATCAACACAGATGAGTTTCTGCAATGGGTCAAACACTACACTAAAAACTGAATGTGAATTTTCTCATTTACATTTCATACCTGCCTAATAAAATAAGTATTATTTTTATCCCTGCTATTAGTGAAGAAAAAGTCTTAGGCATGGTTAAATATTTTCCAAAGATATAAGGTTAATTAGTGTTTATCTATGAGTTTAAAGTCTTATCTAACTCACTACTTAAGATTACTTTGGATGATCTTTGGCACATGGTAGATATTCAAAACATTAGTTTTATTGTTATAATTAGTTCTCCTATTACTATTACACTATTGTTGATTAGTGATGTTTAGTAATAAAACCAGAAACAGAATTTTCTTTTGTTTAATTTTTTTAATATGAAATTTATTGTCAAATTGGTTTCCATACAACACCCAGTAATCCTCCCAACAGGTGCCCTCCTCAATACCCATCACCCACCCTCCCCTCCCTCCCACCCCCCATCAACCCTCAGTTTGTTCTGAGTTTTTAAGAGTCTCTTATGGCTTGGCTCTCTCCCTCTCTCAGATATCCTCGTTAATGAATGAGCTTCTACTTAACAATAAAAATGGCTCTATATAAAAAAGACTGCTTATACAATACAAACTATAATAATTTTATGTCTTTTTCACCTATTATTGGTAAAATAAATTACATATAGAATATTATAAAAAATCTATTAGAGCAACTCTGTTAGGGTATTACCTCCATTAAAAAGGGAGAAAAGTGGCGCCTATGTGGCTCAGTCTGACATTGAGATTCACACTGTCTTTTTATTTTAAGTTTATTTATTTATTTTGAGAGAGAGAAAGTGTGCATGTGAGTGGGGAAGGAGCAGACAAAGAGAGAGAAAGAGACAAAGAGAGAGAGAGAGAGAGAAATAATCCCAAGCAGGCTCTGCACTGTCAGCACAGAGCCCAACTGGAGCTCGATCTCACAAACCATGAGATCATGACCTGACCAAGAATCAGAAACTTAACCAACTGAGCCACCCAGGTGCCCCAAGCTTCACCCTCTTGATTTTAGGTCAGGTCATCATCTCAAGGTTCATGGGTTCAAGCCTGCGTTGGGTTCTGCACTGACCGCATGAAGCTTGGTTGGGATTTTCTCCCCCCCTCTCTCTCACTCACTCTCCCCACTCACACACATGCTCTCTCTCTCTCTAAAAATAAATAAACAAACTTTTAAAAAAGATAAAAAATAAAAACGTAAACTTTATTGAATACTTATCAAGTATAAGGCACAATGGTAAGAACTTTGTATGCATTGTTTTATCCTGCAAATGACAGTAATGCTATTCTTATTACAACGAAGACAAAGAAAATTTTAAATTCTGCCTAATGTTACATTGCTAATAAAGGACTAAATTGAGGCTTCGCAAACTCATGCACATGGTATAAAGTAACATAGCTATTAAGAGAATTAGGAAACTCAAGTACAGAGATGGAATAACTTCCCAAGGTGGAAAGTACAAACAGAAAATAGAGGTAGGATTCAAATCACCAATTAACTAAGGCTAGAGCTGAGGCATTTAGTGAGGAGAATAAAACTAACAAAAATGATCAAGTTAATGGCCTTGTAGTCATGGAACTTACAGGTAAGTTGTATGGACAGCTTTGAATATAAGAATCCTAAGTGTATCTTTCTACATCTCAGTAGTAGAAAGAAGACATCACTGGTTCTGTGAAATGTTTCAGTGGTGGTGCATTCCTAATCAGGAGGTCAGTGAAGGAAGTCTTCCCTGATGAAAGGATGATTGAGTTAGTTTTGAGGGAAAGAGTAGAATAGGCACAGAGTGAGAGGAGTACTTGATGTTTAAAGTTCTTGCTTTAAGGAAAGAATTTTTTTTAATGTTTATTTATGTTTAAGAGAAAGAGAGAGAGAGACAGTGTGAGTAAGGGAGAAGAAGAGAGAGATCATGACCTGAGCCAAAGTGCCCCTAAGGAGAGAATTTGAAGAACTGAGATAATGCATATCTGTTTTTTTTTTTTTTAAGATTTTTTTTTTCAACGTTTATTTATTTTTGGGACAGAGAGAGGCAGAGCATGAACGGGGGAGGGGCAGAGAGAGAGGGAGACACAGAATCGGAAACAGGCTCCAGGCTCTGAGCCATCAGCCCAGAGCCTGACGCGGGGCTCAAACTCACGGACCGCGAGATCGTGACCTGGCTGAAGTCGGGCGCTTAACCAACTGCGCCACCCAGGCGCCCCAGCATATCTGTTTTGTCTCATCATAACACTGCCATTATTCTGAGTTAGAAAAAGAACTCGTGTTGTTCTAAAAATGGGCTAAGTGGGTGGGAGTTGAATCTAAGGGTAGGCAGGGGCATTTCTTCTTTCAGTGTGATCTAGTACATTGTTGTCCCTGGGCAAATTTCCACTCAACAGGAAACAAATTTGTCAGATGATGATTTAACCAAAATATATATTCAGAAAGCTGTGTGCAGAAAGCCTATCTCTACCTTCAGGGCTTGACAGTAAAGCTTCGTCAGACTGATCTTTAGGGGTTATTTAACAGAGTTTCAGTCAGAAATTGGTCAGGGTGAACCCTATAAACTGACTTTTGACATTTCACGCACAGAAATTTAATGCAATGGGTTGGGAGACAAAATGGACAGAAGAGACAGAGGGGCTTTAAAAGGGGCCTGGGGTGGTCTTATCCAAAGTCCATAAAATACAGGAAAGAAGGTTTCACTACTGTTTTAGGAGACCATGGCCATCTGTGTTTAAGATGATTTTGGCTGCCGCAATAGCATCGTGGTTTCTCTTGCTGTCCCTGCAGGGAGTGAGCCAAGGCATTCCAGAAGCCCCGTACTGCGCTCAGTGAAGGATTTACTAGTAGAATGGGGTTGCCCTTGCTTCAGCCCTCAGACACTGCACTAGCGGCTCCCACTGGCAGAGTGAATAGGGATACTGCTGGCAAAAGACTGCTCTTTTCCATTTCCCATATTCCATGGTATTTAAATTAGCAATAGTACTGATCACCGACCATTTTCAGTGAACACACCAGTAGCCCAAAGGTAGAATTATTCTTTAGGAACAGAACTTGCCAGTCATAAGAAATCTTAGCTGCAAAGATTTTTGTGTGAGATAATGATACTTAAGCCAGCTTTGTATGCATTGATCTACTCGTGGTACTCTAATTTGGACCTGTCTTAGTTTTTCTTTTGTTTGTTTTGTTTTGTTTGTTTGTTTGTTTGTTTGTTTTTCTCATCTTGTTTGCAACTGCAGTCATCAGACGAATTGACTGGTGCTGCATGAGCTAAGGTAGCACATTCACATGTCTGGCAGTGAATTGGGTCAGTTGGCTGGGATGCTTAAATAGTTCTCCATGTGGTTTCTATAGCAGGAGAGCCCTGGAAACTTCACACATTGCAGGTGGGAATATAAAATGAAATAGCCATTTTGGAAGAGAGTTTGACAGTTTCTTAAAAAGAAATGCATAAATTGACCATACAACCAAGCAATTCATTCTTTAGGATCCACCTAAAATAAAATACAATAAAATAAAATAATAAAATAAAATAAAATAAGTACCCACACAGATGTTTTTATGGAAATTTTTACAGCAACATTATTAAGAACACCCCAATAAAACTAGAAATAACTCATAAAAACGAAGAAAACTAGAAATAACTCGTAAATGTCCATCTATTGAATTATGGATAAACAAATGTGGTATATCCAGACCATGAAATACTATTCAGCAGTAAAGAGAACCAAAGCACATTCTACAGCATTTAAAACTGTTACGTTTATTAGAGAAGCTTAACACAAAACACCGTACTGTGTGATTCCATTTGTATAAAAAGGCAGATCTCTAGATACAAAAAATAGGTTTGTACTTTTCTGTAACTGAGGTGGGAACAAGAAATAACTGCAGACAGGCACAAAGGATCTATTTAGGTGATGAATATTTAAAATTACATTGTAGTTCTGGCTGCACGACACTAAAGTCTATTAAAAGTCACTGAATTATATATAAAATATAATTTTATTGTACATAATTTAATACCTCAATAAAGCCTTTTAAGGTGTTTTTTTAAGTTAAAAGATTAGAGGGGCGCCTGGGTGGCGCAGTCGGTTAAGCGTCCGACTTCAGCCAGGTCACGATCTCGCGGTCCGTGAGTTCGAGCCCCGCGTCAGGCTCTGCGCTGATGGCTCGGAGCCTGAAGCCTGTTTCCGATTCTGTGTCTCCCTCTCTCTCTGCCCCTCCCCCGTTCATGCTCTGTCTCTCTCTGTCCCAAAAATAAAATAAAAAAACGTTGAAAAAAAAATTAAAAAAAAAAAAGTTAAAAGATTAGAAATTCATGATTAGAAGATTTAAAGACATTAATTAAGCATCTAATAGGATTTAGTTATTTTCTTTAGTCTGGCTTACCTGAGGCTAATTTCCTTTAAAATTTACATTCCTATAATCCAAGAGTTACATACTTTTATGTAAGGTAATTTGAGTTATATTTACATATTATATATTAGGTTATATATTTATAATACATTATGAATTACAATATTAAAAATAAACAGATACATATTAGAGACGTCATACTGTTTTTTTTTCTATATTACGTATTTAGTAAATGGACATTACTTTCATACAGTGCATAAAATAATTTTGGGGACACCTGGGTGGCTCAGTCAGTTAAGCATTTGACTCTTGATGTCAGCTCAGGTCATGATCTCATGGTTCTCAAGATGGAATCTGCACCTGACTGGCCTGCATTGGGCTCTATGCTGTCAGCTCTGAGCCTGCTGGGGATTCTCTCTCTCTGCCTCTGCCTGCCCCTCTCCTCCTTGTGGTCCCTCTCTGTCTCTGAAAATAAATAAATGAACACTAAATATATATACATAATTTTTAAATTAATTTTTATCTCAATCATGTTATCAGCATAAAAGTACATTCAGTAGGTTACATTATATTTGTCAAAAGCTTTAATTCAAAGGAAAATCATATTTCAAAATTAAGGACTCACAATATCATCTTTTTTTTCTTATACTCTGAACGAATACTATATGTCTTATATGTTCTTATATTTTTTATATTATTTCTTATATTATGTTTCATAGTAAGTAAAACTGGTATTCTTGTTTTCTCATTTTTAACTGGAATATTTATTGCTATTAACTGAAGACCTTTTAAATTCTGTGGAATGTGAAACAAATTAACTTTAGTGGGTTTTTTTTTTACTATTATTTAAGTGAGGGCGTGTATAAAACTTGGTATTATAATGTCCAGATTTGCTCAATCTTATAGCTCAGGACGTGGTGCTGCAGGGGTCTATCTACTTAATGGCATTTCATAGGATATGTCAAGGTTCCTGTGGTATGTGAACAGTCAGAAAGCTTTTTCTCTACTTGGATTTAAAGCAGTTCTTCCTACCACAATGTAATCAGAGTCTTGCTATTGTGAGAGAAAGCAGCCATCCAGGAACTATGGTGAGAGTGTGAATGCCATTAATTGGACTATTTCACTGGCCAAAAATAGAGCACCCATCTATGATGGAAGCCCAAAACATATATGTGAGATAAAAGTAGAATGGGATTCTGAAAGGAGGATTTAGGCAGGCCTGGAACAATTATCTTAAGCTACATGCATTAAGGAATGTACCACGCACAAACACATACACATTCATACATACACATGCAGGCAGTATGTATCAGATTAGAAAGAAATTATCTTAATATTTTTATAAAGGACTAATTCAAAGAAGGTGTTTGAAGATCTTGCATACTCTCCTGGACAAGGTAAACTGTTTGTGGTGTCAAGATTCCACTGCCTAAAGCAAGGAAATTGAAGAAGGCAGCGCCATGATCCAATTCTGACTCACAGTAATATTTCTTAGCAGATGCTTTATTATGCTACCAAAGAGCAAAATACACAGAGGTTGCACAGTAAATGGTAGCATGTTATGTTTGTGTCTATGCTGTGCCAAACGTCAGGATGATACAGTCAGTATACCCAATGCTTTTCTTCTTTTATTACCAAGATGTTTATAGCAAAAGATATCTATTTCTTTTATTTTTCAACTGAACTGACCGATCACTAGCTTGTCAGTTTAGTGGAAAAGTCAAACTAATAATTCATGCTGTTATAGCTGAGTATTGAAATTATAATATGATTATCTCAATAATGTTTTTGTAGGACTACCCAAAGATATCAGTTAGAGGTTACACAGGGCATAGCATGTATATATCCCATCAAATAGTCAATAAAACTTTTTGAAAAAAGGAGACCTAGTTTTCTTTATAGAAACACACATTCCTAAAACAAAGTATTTTATAAAAGTTGATACCACCAAATATCACCTTTAGATATAGGTTCTCTTTCATTTTAAGAACACTTTTTCGTTTTAATTTTTCATTTGCTATTTGGCCTCATTGTGAATGAAAACAAAGGAAGTCCATTTTAGAACATTTGATAGAAAATAATAGCATGTCAAATGTGAAATTCAAAGAGAAGGAAGTTATAGAAAGTTAGAATTAAAAGGTTCTTTTAGAAATAGTGCTGGAGGGTTACCTGGGTGGCTCAGTTGGGTAAGCATCCTTTCTTGATGTCTGCTTAGATCATGATCTCCCAGTTCCTGGGATTGAGCCCCACCTCAGGCTCTGTGCTGACAATGCAAAGCCTGCTTGGGATTCTCGCCTTCTGTCTCTCTCTGCCCATCCCTCCACCCCACCCCCAGACCCTGACTCTCAAAATAAACTTTAAAAGAAAGAAAGAGCTGAAAATGCAATACAGTTTTGGGAGCATTGTTAAAATCCTTTTGGGGAGCTTTTGGAAAGTACTGAGCCTCAGTTCATATACTAGTCCAACTAAATAAGGGTTTCTAAAAATGTAGCCTATGTGTCAATATTATAAATATTCTCAGAAGAATTATGATATACTAGTTGGGTTCAAACTCACTTCTGACTTTAATTTAGATCACACTGTATTTACCAATTTAGAATGATATAGCAAAATAGATTTACTATATTTTGGGTGCATTTTATCTTGTAAATCTTAATCTTTTTTGTTAACATTTCTGCAAATTTTATTGCAGAATATTGCCTTTTATATGTAACTGTTATCTATTTTCTTGATGGGGATTCTGTAATATCACTCTACCTAATCTTTAAATGAGATGATGTGAGACTGAGATATATTTATGTATTTTTTTTTAATTTTTTTAATGTTTACTTATTTTTTGAAAAATAGAGAGAGCATAAGCCAGGGAGTGTCAGAGAGAGAGGGAGACACATAATCTAAAGCAGGCTCCAGGCTCTGAGCTGTCATAGCCTTATGTGGTTGAACCCACGAACCGTGACATCATGACCAGAACCAAAGTCGGATGCTCAACTGACTGAGCCACTCAGGCGCCGCTTTAGTTGGTGTTTTTAATGTAAGGTGTTTTTAATGTAAGTTTAAATGAGATGACATTAACAATAGTATTTCCATTTTGGGACAGAGAATTAAAATATAATTTGGGAAATATTCCTTATTTCACTTGAAAATATTTACAGAGTACGGGTTTATTATTAAAGATATAGAGAATAATGGGACATGTTTCTGCATGGACTTTTCAATCTTGATTGACAATACACAATAAACAAATACATAACTATTTCAGGTTATAATAAATATTGCAAAAAAATTGAAGTGTAAGAAGTGGCAGGCACACTTAAATACATTAAAAGATAAACTAAGGCATATTAAAACTTTTAATAGTTTATTGGATGAAAATCTGACTTCAGTTGGGCAGGACCAAACTGGAAATGGCAAAGAGTACTACCCCTGAAAGAAGCTAAGGGAAAGACTTTTATAGCAAAGAGGTAGAAAGCAGAGCAAGGCAATTATTTGATTGGCTATAGCTTAAGCTGTGGAAGTCTTGGAGAAAGTCTACTTGGCTGTTTGTGACTGTTGTCCTTTGGTGTTGGTTTCTGAATTGCGAGGCATTGCAGGCTTGGGTTTTGTTTTGCTTATGTAGGTCGCAAAGGTATTCAAGGCACCTCAGTTTAATGGTCTCCTAGTTTAATTAACAGGTAGTATGGTTAAGAAAGATCCATCTGAGCAGGCCACATTTGATCAGACTGCGTTAACTGTTCTGGTTCAAAAAGCTATTATTCAAAATAACCCTCTTAAGCAAATTCTGAGTCACTCCTCTGTATGGCTTCAAAGCCCCATTGACCTGTTAACTATATTCACATGCATCATTAAAGGCCATAATACATGTCCTTTTATTTCCATTATTTTAGCCAAAATAATAGCAGTCTCTTAGAAAACGGATTTCACTAGGATTTTAAAACCTATTTTGGAAATGAAGACAAAGCTATTTTGATGGATTCCAAGCAACATGATCAGATGAATTTAGAGACTTCTGTGTTGACTTGAAACTCTCATAGCTCTTGTAAGCTTCAATTTGGCTTCTAAGCTCTTCAATCCTACTGTAAGCTTAATGGCTTCAGCCCAATTTCCTACTGATTTTTCCATGGGCAGTTTTTCAGGCAATGATAGGAAACAATAAAGAATACTCAAGAAGGGATGGAGTGAAACCTGAAGTATATCAACTAATTTTTAAATAGTATTATATTCCTTGACAATGTCATCCTGAATATATGTAGCCTGCTGTACTCTTGGTCAAGTAATATAATTTATGCTAAAAAATAAAGTGGAAAATAATTATGTTACTGTCATAATATGTCATTACATTATTACTACAAGAATAATCTTATTAACTTAGTTAACACATACAAATCTGTTCTAATTTGCATAATATAAGGAATACATGATCAGTCTAATTCAAATATGTAGATTAATTATGTTTTTTCTCTATTTTCCAAATGATTCACTTTCATAGAGTTTGTTGGTATCTTTTTGTAAATTACAGAGATAAATCAGACAACTTTGAAAATCCAGCATAATTCATTTAACATTTCAATTTAGGGTCAATTGTAATAATTTATGCTTTGAGCAAGTAATGTTTCAAATACAAATGTAAATTTTATAGAATAATTTAATATGAGATGAGAAAAAGGAAGGAGATAATAATTTTTTGTCACTAAATATACTTGAAGGTGAACATTTTGAATTTAAGTTTAGTAAAAATAGAATTGGTAATAATCAGGGATGGCATTGAAAAATTTAAGTATAGATGAATGGTTATAAAATGTTTATATCAAGACACCTTTTAAGAAATCGTATAAAAGGAAATTGCCAGTATGAAAGCAGCTGATTTGGAAGATGGGAGGGGCAAAGGAAATTAGTTTCACATTTGGGCCTGTTCCATGATTTGGATGATGCCAGCTTCCAGGAGCAAGTGACCAAGACAGAGGAAAATCTGTACTAAAATTTGAAGAAGAGGGGGCATTTTGTGATTTAATGCATGAGTAGTTATTCCTAGAGACAAAAAGTGAAGTAGGCAGTGCATAAGAGCAGAGGAGTAAGACACTGAAGATGTTGTGCCTCCCACAATCGGAAGACAGAAGAAAAAGAGAAGTCCTTGAATAAAACAGAAAATAGTCATAGAAGTAGTGGAGAAACAGGATAATGTGATGCTAGGAAAAACAAGGAGAAAAGGATTTCAGGAATGGCCTGGCAAATAGCTTCTAATGTACCAAACTGCCTAAGGAGAACAGCAATTGGAAAAATGTCAATGTCTTAGAAAATTAATTTCTGAAATAGTTATCGTTTTTATGCATTGTCATCTTTCTGTAATTTTTTGAGAAAAGGAAAATCATTTTTTTGCACTAAATTTAGCCTGCCTTGTTATCCTCAATATTTTGCTTCAAATAATTATAAAGTTATAAATAAGATCATCCATTACCCATTTTACCTAAAAAAATTTATAAAATTAATCAACAAAATATTTCCAAGAAATGAAAAGCACTCAGGTAAGGTAGAAGGGGAGAGAACAAATAAATTCGCAACTTTTTGTATTTTTATGTCCTCTTATCTAAAACACTGTGGACTACATGAACTATAATTTTGCAAATTAAGTCAGTTATCAAGATTTGTACAATCTCCATTATTGCATATAAGTAACCAATAATTTTTACATAGTATAGAAAATTATTAATTACAGGTAAATTGTTAACAATTATGTCAATATCTTATAAGATTTTTAATCTAATTAAAGAAAGTTGCTCTAGAATTTGGAAAAAATTCCTGTGTCTAAAAACTGGGAAAATGGAACCTTGGCAGAGGTATGAACATTAATTGCCAAGGATAAAACACCTATTTTAATTTTATTTCTAAATCAATTATTGATGCCACAATATAATGCTGAATGGATTTCTTCCCTCCTCCCAACTCTTTCTTTGATTTGGTTATAAATATAAACTACCTATAAACTAGAGTAAAGGCACCACTGAAATTTTAGTAGTCATAAGCTTCTTCCCAAATAACTTCCAATTATAACAAAACTATCAGTTTATACGCTGGTAAACCACTGAATAGTTCTATTTACAATTTCAATTTAATCGCAATAGCGACAGCTATAGCTAGCAAAGAGTTTCACTAGTTTATTTTATTTCCAAAAGGATTTCAGCTGTGATAATTCACTGTCATTCTTTCAGTGACAAATGTAAAAACCAAGGATTAATTTACTTTCAAAAGTTAAGAGTCAAGCTTTGAAAAAGAAAACCAAGCTGGACTCTCTTAACTTTTAAAAATAAATTAGGGAGTGCCTGGAAGGCTCAGTCAGTTAAGCATCCAACTTTGGCTCAGGTCAATGAGTTTGCTCCCCACATCGGTCTCTGTGCTGACAGCTCAGAGCCTGGAGCCTGCTCCGGATTCTGTCTCCCTCTCTGTCTCTGCCCCTCCCCTGTTCTTACTCTGTCTCTCTCTCTCTCAAAAATAAATAAACATTGAAGAAATAAAAATTGAGTAAATTAGTCCTTGGGTTTTATATTTGTCACTGAAAGAATGACAGCGAATTACATCAGTTGAAATCCTTTTGGTAATAAAATAGTGAAATTGAAACTGGACCACTTTCTGGGCGCCTGGGTGGCGCAGTCGGTTAAGCGTCCGACTTCAGCCAGGTCACGATCTCGCGGTCCATGAGTTCGAGCCCTGCGTCAGGCTCTGGGCTGATGGCTCAGAGCCTGGAGCCTGTTTCCCATTCTGTGTCTCCCTCTCTCTCTCTGCCCCTCCCCCGTTCATGCTCTGTCTCTTTCTGTCCCCCCCCCCAAAAAAAATAAATAAACGTTGAAAAAAAAAGAAACTGGACCACTTTCTTACACCATACAAAAATAAATAAATAAATAAATAAATAATGGATGAAAGACCTAAATGTGAGACAGGAAACCATCAAAATCCAAGGAGAAAACAGGCAACACCTCTTTGACCTTGGCCGCAGTAACTTCTTGACAAGTCTCCAGAGGCAAGGGAAATAAAAGCAAAAATGAACTATTGGGACCTCACCAAGATAAAAAGCTTCTGCACAGCAAAGGAAACAACCAAAAAAAACTAAAAGCCAACAAATGGAATGGGAGAAGTTATTTGCCAATGACATATTGGTAAAGAGTTAGTATCCAAAATCTATAAAGAACTTACCAAACTCAACACCAAAAAACAAATCATCCAGTGAAGAAATGGGCAGAAGACATGAATAGATACTTTTCCGAAGAAGTCATTCTTTGGCTAACAGACACATGGCTAACAGACACATGAAAAGATGATCAATGTCACTCATCAGTAGGGAAATATAAATCAAAACTGCAATGAGTTACCACCTTGAATCTGTCAGAATGGTTAAAATGAATAACTTAGGAAACAACAAATGTTGGCCATGATGCAGAGAGAGGGGAACACTTTTGCACTATTGGTGGGAATGCAAACTGGTGCAACCACTCTGGAAAACAGTATGGAGGTTCCTCAAAACCTTAAAAATAGAACTACCCTATGACCCAGTAATTGCACTACTAGGTATTTAACAAAAGGATACAAAAATGCTTATTTGAAGGAGCACCTATACCCTAATGTTTATAGCAGCACTATCAACAAGAGCCAAACTGTGGAAAGTGCCCAAATGTTCATCGACTGAT
Source organism: Prionailurus bengalensis (assembly GCF_016509475.1). Lineage (NCBI taxonomy): Eukaryota > Metazoa > Chordata > Mammalia > Carnivora > Felidae > Prionailurus > Prionailurus bengalensis. Next base: position 89,813,851 of record NC_057344.1, read on the forward strand.
GAATGGATAAAGAAGATGTGGTACACACACACACACACACACACACACTGGAATACTACTCGGCAATGACAAAGAATGAAATCTTGCTATTTGCTACAATGTGGATGGAAGTAGAGTGTGTTTTGTTAAGCAAAATATGTTAGTCAGAGAAAGACAGATGTCATATGATTTCACTCATCTGTGGAATTTGAGAAACACAACAGATGAGCATAGGGGAAGGGAAGAAAAAAAATAAGGTAAAAACAGAGAGGGAGGTAAACCATAGAGATTCTTAAATACAGAGAAAAGTGAGGGTTGCTGTAGGGGAGGTGAGTGGGAGGATGGGTTACTGACTGATGAGCATTAAGAAGGATAGTTGTTGGGATGAGTATGTAAGAGATGAATCATTGTTTCTACTTGTGAAGCCAAGACTACACTGAATGTTAACTAACTTGAATTTAAATAAAAATATTAAAATAAAAAATAAAAGCTTAATACTCTCCATCAAAAAAAAAGAGAGTTAACAGTAATAATTGATTGAAACATGATCTAAGGGGCTCTTGGGTGGCTCCGTCAGTTACGAGGTCTTGATTTCAGCTTAGGGCATAGTCTCATAGTTTGTGAGTTCGAGCCTCACATCAGGCTCTGCACTGACAGTGTGAAGCCTGTTTGGATTCTCTCTCTCTTTCTCTGCTCCTCCCTGCCCTTCTCTCTCAAAATAAACAAATAGACTTAAAAATTAAATAAAAGAAACATTATCTGAAAAAAGCTCATTTATTTAAAAATATTTATTAATAGTTTGCTATATTTCATGAAGTGTGTAGTCTTTCAAGATAGACCAGTCCAGAAAAAAAAAAAAAACAAACCTCAGAACCTTTGTTTTCAACAAGCCTGATGTCTAGTGTACCCTCAAATGCAGCTATACTCAAAGAACGTGAAGGAAGGCCCCTTGAGTTTGCAAGGAAGGCAAACTTTTACCTCTACCTTATTAGGGATTTTTTTTTTCCTGCTGGGCTTAGAAAAGACAGATCAACAGGAGAGATGCACACCAGTTTATTTAGTGCAAGTTTTATGTGACATGATAGCCTTCATGAGGAATGACGACTCAAAGAGAAGGTGAGATCTGCTTCTGTAGGTTGGACAAAGAGAATTGATTGTGGAAAAGTAAGTAAACTAGTGGGGAAGCAAAAGGAAGAATAGAATGATTTTTAATAAAGTGTTTGGTTAGAATTCTCTTGGTCTCAACATCTCGTCCTTGATAGTAATGTTACACTTCTTTGATCCAAGGAAGACGTCTTTTATAGGGGGTTTTATCTCCTACTTTCAAGAGGCAAAAGCGGAGGGTCAGAGTGCTTTTCTTGGAACCGTTCTTTGTTTTTTTAAAGGCACCTTTCGCTCACAATAATTTTTATGTCAAAAAGGCATAGTTTAGGGAGACATTCTGATTTCCTTCAAGTTCCAGCCATCATATCTTTGTTCTATCTCATAGAAAGTAGAAAGGAAGGAAAAAAAAAAAAAGATTGTGCCCACTTTAAGGACTTTTATTTTTTTAAGCTGCAGTGACATATCTTCTTATAGCCATTTGGGCAATATTTAGTCCCAAGGCTTTACCAGTACATTTGTGTTGGGAAGTGGTGTCTTTATTCGGAACAACCCAAGCCAAAATGAATTCCTGAGTTATGTTCCTAAGGAAGGGTATTGGGGACACTAAGGAACAATGAACAGTTTTTACCTTGTCATCCAATATAAACTGCATTTGAGGACTATGTGGCCCAAGAGAAAAAAAAAGTTTGGTGTGGTAAAAGAATGAGAAAGAGGAAAGGAATTGCTTTATTAGAATTTTTAAAAAATCTGTTTGACAATCGATTTGACTTCCTTGTTGATATGTAATATCGTTAGAAGACATAAACATTAAATTTTCTTTCCTGAGAATTTATTCACCTAAGTGAAAAGGTTGACAGCACCTAGCAGAGTCTTTCTCAAAGTCAAAGTCTACAGATCTCTGGTGGAATAAGAATCACCTGAAGTGCCCGATAAAAAATTCGCATACCTATCCTCAACTTTGGAACTACTCAATCAAAATCACTCAGGACACGGCAAGCTCTCAAGAACAAGAGAACTAAGGGCTTCTCTGGGCAAGCTGGGCTTGAAAATCCTGGATTCCAAAATTTTTCTAATTATATTACAAATATGAATCACTATATTTCACTTACTATTCATAAGCTAGTTTTATAGATCTGTTATGTCCAGAAAATAAGCATATAAATACTCATGGTGTATATCTAAGGCAATCCATATGTCTATCTGGTTCAAAAGGAAAACACTGAATAATTTAAGGTCCCTAAATACTAAGAGATATTTACTTTTTAAAATAAGGATATGTTAAGAATCACTTATTTATATGGCATGGGTGTGGCTCAGTGTTTGCTTTTTAAAATAAGGGTATGTTAAGCATAGTTTATTTATGGGGAATAGCAGTGGCTCAGTGCACAATACAGAACATAAATTTGTCAGTTTTGCATATGTTTTTACTAAAATATAAGGTCTGGGTGATTCTGAGCCTACATACCACCGCTCACTGTGAGTTTATAATAGAAATTGAGCAACGTAAAGGTTACACCTAAAGGGTTCCTAGAATACTGGATAATTGGATTGTTAGTTATCAAGGCCTTCACCTCCGTATTAGTATGGCTTAGAAAGGTGCCATTTCACAGAAACCTGGGTGAGACCATTTGTCTTGAAATGCTGCACTGCTGGAGTCTGACTGCCTTTTAAGATAAGGCCAACTGGACACCTTGAAGCTGTTGGTGCTAGCAACATGAACATTCTAATTAAGTGTCTTTGTTCCTTTTCTCCATTGAAACATGCAAGGTTTTGTTCATTTACACATGCACATAAAGCTATTTAGTCTCATTTATAGCGATTGTTAGAGGCAGGTATTTGTGAAATACTGTTGATAATATTTAAATATAATCTATCTCTTACCACAGATGACCACAATCCTGGTGAAACCCTTTTATTCTTTATATTATGATTTAGCTTTTTTTTTTCTTTTTCATTTTCATTCTTCTTCCTAGACTAGATTTCTTGATAGTCATTTCAAATTCCATTTAGGGAATAGCACCAAGGGGCATGACCAAGATGAATAAGACTTCCCATCTGTACTCTGAACAGCCTGTATTCAGATGTGGCTTTGAATGAAAGAACACATTTCCAGAAAGTTAATAAGTCATGGGGTACATTTATAATGAAAGTACACTATAAAGTTCTTGAGAAAAGTAAAACAAGATATTTAAAATTTTTAAAACCATTACTAAGTTTAACTTTCTTTTTTTTTTTTTTTTCAAGGGAATATGGTCCCCTTTCCACAGGGAAGACCTCACATTTTTCCTATACAACTCTTCTCTTGCCTTGTATCTGAATTATGAGAATAAGTGATAATGTAATTGAAAATTATTTCTAACACTACCAACATACTAAGTCTTATGTATGTGCTAGGGAAGATTCAAAAGCCAACAATATCATCAGGTGAACAGTGAATAAATAAGTTGAGTTTCACCATGTTGTATCTGCTATTGACATGTTATCCACACATTTTAATGTCAAATAAAGAGATAGTTCTTTAGATCTCCTTCCCTCTCAAGAATGTTCTGAGAGCACATACCTCACTTTTTTTTTCTTTTGGAGATATGCATATCAAAAATATGTGAGGATATACGATGGTCAGAAAAGGGGGAATGGAGCACCTCGGTGGCTTAAACGGTTGAGCGTCCAACCTTGGCTCAGGTCATGATCACACTGTTGATGAGTTCAAGCCCCACCTTAGGCTTGCTGCTGTCAATGCAGAGCCCATTTAGGATCCTCTGTCCCCTTCTCTCTCTGCCCCTCCCTTTCTCATGCTCTCTCAAAAGTAATTAAATATTAAAAGAAAAGGAGGAATAATGGACTATATAATAAATGTATAATAATGAAATAAATATTTAATAATAAAAAGTATTTAATTTGCTTTTCTTAGTTCATGTTAATCCATTTTCTGAACTAATTCAAGTTAGGTATCACATTAAATATTTTTTTATGTAAACATGACAATTACTAGTGTTTAAACAAAGTCAGATATAAAATTTTTGTAATTAAGCTATAGTATTTCCCAAGGAAGTAATCGTCTATCATTTTAAACAAGAGTACTCAATATAGTTCAGATGTTTAGTTGTTTTTGGACTATCCAGGTCCCCCAGTTTCTTGTACTTCTGCTTTGACTAATGCTTAATAGTTGTATGAACTGGATGGGTGACCACATCCTTGTTATTTCTTTTCTTTACTTTTGATTACCTATTTAAGATTTAGCTTTTCCTTGTTTTTCAGAAGGTTGGTTTCTGTTCCCTTTTTCAAAATGTTTATTTATTTATTTGGAAGGTGAGGAGGGGCATAGAAAGACAGGGGCTCAATCTTATGAACGGTGAAATAGTGACCTGAGCCAAATCAAGAGCTGGATGCTTAACCACTGAGCCACCCAGGCTCACCCTCTCTTCGTTTGTACTTCCATAATACATGGTATAAGGCTGTGCACTCTGTACTTGAATTCTTTGAATTTAGACCTGATTTACTTAGATGTGTCATTCTCTTCTCAATGCAAAGCACACTAGCCACAATAGAATAATTATCTGAGGAAAATATGTTGAATGAATAGATGAATGAGTCAGGTAGAAATTAAAATAGATTTTAAAAGTCATTGGATTGTAACATGCATCAAAAATATACATATTACAGTGTATACCTCAATGAATTTCCACGAGCTGAACATAGTCTTTTAACCAGTACCTCAGAAAGACCCTCATCGTCTGAACCAATCACTAACTCCACAAAGTATCCCTATATGGACTTCTAACATCACAGATTTATTTTGCCTTTTGTACTTTGCGTAAATGAAACCACTCAATATATTCTCTCGTCTGAGTGGCTGCTTTTGTTCATCTTTATATTTGGGATATTCATCCGTATTGTTGCATACAATTATAATTTGTTGTCATTGTGGCATTTTATTCCATTTTTTGAATACACTACAATTTATTCCACAAGAATGGATTTTGTTAATGAACATTGAATAGTTTCTAGATTGGGGCTATCAGAACAGTGCTGCAATAAAACATTCTAGAACATATTTTTTGGCAAATGTAAGCTAGATTTTAAGGGAAAATAATGATTTAATTATAGCAGGAAGTTTAGTAGTAGGTTTTATGAATGGTTTAAGATTAAGAGGCAAGAATGAGTTTGCCTGGGTCTGGTAATCTTACTTATAATTATCAACATATATAAGACTTACTTAGAAAAATATTGTGAAAGAATGTGAAGTTTAAAATAGGGTTAAAAATTATGAATGCCTTATATGACAGCGTGAAAAGTTTTGCATTGTTTCCTTAAGCAATGGTGAATATTTGAAGATTTTATGCAGGTTGCTATTCCTTAATTCAACATTTAAGGACTATGAATGCATTCAAGATAAAGGTTGTATCTTATTTATTTTAGTAAACTTAGTCCTTAGAATAATACACAGTTCTCTGCTACATGATAGGTGCTTAATAAGAAGATATTTTATTACATTTGATGAATGATTTAAAATCCATACTTGACTGGAAAAATTACAGAATAAAAAGAAATTAAAAGCATAGAAACTTGCTAGATATCTGTTGCAAAAGTCTTAATATATTCAATTCCCACAGTATGTTTTAGTTACAATAACTCTCAGAAACTATCCCAAGAAAGATAATTATACACAAAGATATCTATGATGATAGTTTCAATAAGAGCCCAATATTAGAAATAGTAAGTGTCAGGGGCGCCTGGGTGGCTCAGTTGGTTAAGAGGCCGACTTCGGCTCAGGTCATGATCTCGCAGTCCGTGAGTTCGAGCCCTGCGTCGTGCTCTGTGCTGACAGTTCAGAGCCTGGAGCCTGTTTCGGATTCTGTGTCTCCCTCTCTCTGATCCTCCCCCGCTCATGCTCTGTCTCTCTGTGTCTCAAAAATAAAATAAATGTTAAAAAAAAAAAAAGAAATAGTGTCAAATGATTAAAAAAATAAACTGTATTAAACAAATAAGATAGAACATTCAACCAATAAACCATAAGAAACTGCTAATTATATAAATACAAATTTAAAAAGCAGGCAAATAAATCACTTGGCATACCTGGTAACCCCAATATTCTTAAAATGTGTATGTATATGTGTGCATTATATATTATTTCTAAAATTTTTTTTAATGTTTATTTTTGAGAGACAGAGAGAGACAGAGTGTGAGCGGGCGAGGGGCAGAGAGAGAGAGAGAAAGACACAGAATCCGAAGAGGCTCCAGGCTCTGAGCTGTCAGCACAGAGCCTGACACAGGGCTCAAACTCACAAGCCGAGGCTCGAACTCACTCACAAGCCGTGAGATCATGACCTGAGCTGAAGTCAGATGCTTAACTTAACCGACTGAGCCACCCAGGCTCCCCTATATATATTAGTTTTGAGACTATGTTGAGCCTCTGGTGCTTTTTGCTCCCTAAACACTTCACTATGTATTTCTTAACATGGGCGTTTTCTAATGTAAGTACACTACAATGATCAACAGTAAGACTTTAACATTTTGATGCATTACTATTAATTTATTAATGTAATAATAATTACAAATTTATTAATTTACTCATCATTAATTATAAATTAATAATAATTTTATTAAATATTAAATTATTACTAATTTATTAATTTACTTATCATACACACAAACACACACACAGAGTCCTATTCCTGACAACTTTTTATGTTTGAAATAATGTCAAAATAGAAAACAAAAGGAGAACAAATCCATTTACAAATACAAAAATCTGAAAAGAATGAGTGAATATCTATATTCTAGGATGATTGGTGATTTGTTTTCCTTTCTATCCTTTATCTATGTTTCACTTTTTGATATTTTTCCTCAAAGTGCTCAGAGCTAAACAAAGATGTCAAATTTGTAAATGTATACTCATTAAGTTTCCTTGGTGGAGGCAAAGGATAAAATGATGGAGAGTGCATTGTAAAACACTAAACCAGGGTCAGCAAGCGTTCTGCACATATTTTCTAATACTTGCCCACTGTGACATTTACTTCAACCCAGTGCATTTGTCTTTATGTCATAACTCTAAATTTCTGGGCCCTATTTTATTTTAATATATTGTTTAACACCATTCTCCAACCATTTGATCCCATTTGGCAAAAGAGATGATTTGCTGTCTCAGAGGGGAAATGTTTGGAAAATGCTATAGAACAACTTATAAAAGAAACATTTTTTTGAAATATAACTTCTTCAAATGACTGTACAATATAAGAAGACACAAATATGAATTATATTGGACACTAGTTAGTTTAAAATCACTAATACTTCTTTTATCTATTTTTCTTCTCTTGATCAAACATACTTATTACAAAGAGTAGATGAATGTGTTAAGTATCTTTTAAATTTTGATTTTGCTTTATTTTCTTATTTTTTTTAATGTTTATTTATTTTTGAGAGAGAGAGACAGAGACAGAGCATGAGCAGGAGAGGGACAGAGAGAGGGAGACACAGTATCCAAAACAGGCTTTAGGCTCTGAACTGTCCGCACAGCTAGAACTCAGGAACCGGAAGATTATGACCTGAGCCGAAGTCACAGGTTCAACCGACTGAGCCACCTAGGAGCCCCTAAACTTTGTTTTTATTTTAAACATTGACAAATTTTAATGATTTGCTTTCATATCCTTGAATTTATTTATGGTTATAGTTTAAAAAGTAAAGGTCCACCTCTGGTAGAAATGATCATTAAAAAAAATTAAGTGAGTTATTATACAAATAGGATAATTAAAAATGATTTTGTGTGGCTCCGTTGGTTGAGTGCCCGGCTCTTGATTTCTGCTCACGTTATGATCACAGCATCCTTGGATCAAGCCCTGCATTTAGGTTCTGCATTGAGCATGGAGCCTGTTTAATATTCTCTCTCCATCTCTTTCTCTCTTTCCCCCTATGTTTCTTTCCCCAGGTTGCACCCTCTCCAAATAAATAAATAAAAAGAAAAAAAAGATTGTTCATCATAACCTTTTAATAGATGTAGTACCATAGTTGCATATTTTTGGCTAGTTGAAAGATATATCCCGAAATCTTTACATGCAGCATGAAAAGGCATTAAGGATTTTCAGCACTGAAGCAAAGATAGGCCAAAACACCTCACATACAAAGTGCCAGGATAAAATGTGAACTTACAAATGATCTATAAATAATTAGGTTTACCTTAACCCCAAAATCTACTCCACTTAGCATAAAAGATGCATATTCTTTGTGTTTAAAAATTAAAAGTCAGAAAATATGTAGGTATTTGTACAGATTAATAAATTCCTCAACAGTCATTTATTTTCCATTTAAAAAAATATACTGTAGCTCTGTAAAAGGAAGATATAAGTTAGTTATATAGAAGATATAACTTAGATATAGCACAGTTCAGAAGAAACTGTGATGCTTCAGAATATGAATGACAATATCTATTACAGAAATAAAATTAAAACAAAAAGTAAATACAGCCAAAAATTTTTTTAAAGTGCTTTAAATGTATTCGGGTACCTTTGCTTATTTTTTGCAATTAGGAGGCAAAACTTTACTATGCTCTGTTCAACTATTATTTTTTTCTATCTTTTGCAATGCCTGGGAGTTTTCTTCCTTCTTGGTGATAACCTTTTTTTTTTTTTTTTCTGGTGAGAAATGAAGCAATGACACTAATGTGTGAAATTTGATTCTGTTTCACTGTTATAGTGGAAATATATTTGGAAACTTCTTAGTCAATAGGAAGATTGAGTACATAAGTAGCTATTTTATGTTTGTGTGTGAGTGTATGTATTAAACACACTTATAATAGAAACACATATATCATTGCAGAAACAAAGGAAGGCTGAGAACAATCTTACCTTTATGAAAATGAGTTCTCACGGTTCCAATTGGCTTCCTGGGTTTAGGCCTCTCTTCAGCCGTAATCAAAAACAGAGTAAGTATCATAGTTGCATCATATTTGTGTTCAAGAATTAAAATTGTGATAAGCATATAGGTGAAGAGTCCAGAGCCAGGCTACCAAATTAGGGTCAGATTTAAACCCAACACCTGGCAAGATTGTGCAGAGGCAATTTTATAATCTCTATATCAAAGAATACATAAAGAAGAACATCTCCTGAAAAAAAAAGACTTCTAAAATAGCATATTTATAGCCCATAAAGAAGTCCACATGGATGAATAAATTTCAACAAATTTAACAAGCCATACAAAAGAGAGCTCCAAGGAAATAAACCACACATTTCAGTATAGTATAAAATTGCATTAAAATATGTGAAGAAAAGTTGAACTGGTCGACAAATGGTGTCAGGACAGTTTGTATTCTAAATGAGATAAAAAGAATAATATGAGGACACATCATCATACACTACACAACATAAAATTCTAGATGGTTTAATGGCTTAACTGTGAAAATGCAAGCTTGAAAACTACCAGGGGAGGGGCACCTGGGTGGCTCAGTTGGTTAAGCATCTGACTCTTGATTTGGCTCAGGTCATGGTTTCACGGTTTGTGGGTTTTAGTCCAGTGTTGGGCTCCATGCTGACACCATAGAGACTGCTTGGGATTCTCTCTCTTCCTCTCTCTGCCCCTCCCCCACCCTCTCTCTCTCAATATAAATAAATTAACTTGAAAAAAAAAAAGAAAAAATTACAAGGGGATGGGAAGGGAATAATTTCTATGATCTTGCTCTGAAAAGGCTTTTTTAAATAAGAAAGAACTAATATATACCAGAAACAGAGAGATCAATAAATTTAATAATAACAAATATGAGTATAAAACATCTGCTGCTCCTTCTCATATCTAATAGAAGAAAGGAGAACATTACTGGAAAAGGATAATACCATCTAGAAAATCAACAATTTATTTATGAATAATGATCAGTGTAAAAAATAAGAAATACATGTATTGATCTCTGCTTCTCCAGTTCCTGTCAGAGAGCTCCTAAAACCCTTATGAATTCCCAAGTGATAAGAATGCTAGGAGGATCTCTTGTTCTCATAGTTGGTCTTTGACCCTGTCCCTGATACAGGGCTTCTAAGCCTTTATAAATTCTTAAGTGATTAGAGCACTAAGAACATGTTTTGTTCTAATTAAGTGACTCTGAGTGAGCTCCTGCATTGCTCCTGGCTGGGAGCTGGCCACAGAAGACCAAGCTTTGATTAGAAGTTTGGAGCTTTTATCCCTACCCCTAATCCTCCAGAAAGAGGAAAGGGACTGAAAACAGAGTTAATATTTGATCATGCCTATATGAAGACATCTCCATAAAATACCACTAGTACAACGACTAGAGGGTTTTCAGGCTGAGGAACATCCATACCGAGAGGGTAACATTATCCAGCTCCACAGGGACAGCAACTCCTACGATCCAGACCTTCCCAGATGTCACTGTATGTATTTCCTGTCATTGTTCATCCATGTCCTTTATCATTCTTCAATAAACTGCTAAAGAAAGGTAAATGTTTCCCTGAGTTCTGTGAGCTGCTCTAGGAAATTAATCAAACAAAAAGAGGTCATTGGAACCTCCAATGTATAGCTGGTTGGTCAGAAGCACTGCTTGTGACTCACATGTAAAGGGAGGGGGTGGGGGTGGCAGAGACTGTGGAACCAAGCTCTTAACCTATGAAATCTGATGCTATCCCTAGGTAGATAATGTCAGAATTGATGTGAAGAAAAATGCTTGTTGATGTGAAGAAAAATGTCCACACATTTGATGACCAGAAATATCAGAAATGAAGTGTTCTGTGTGACTAATAAAGGAGACACACAGGAAAGAAACACAGTAGGGAAGGACTGAGTTTTTCCCCACACAGGAATTGGAAAACTGAGTTTATAATTTATAGTTAGCATGTGATTAATACACACACACACACACACTCATATACACTGAAAATAGAAGAGAGGCAATGAAGTATGAATACTAATCAAGAGAAAAAAATGAATAGACTATTATATCCAAAGATTATCAAGTTAGGAGGCAAACAAAGATATTAAAAGAACTACTTAATATGCTAAAGAAAATAGAGGAAACATTAACAAAAGAGAGGGAAAGATGAAGAATTTCAATATTATTAAAATGTAAAATACACATAAAATTCTAGAATTCAAAATGACAGTAGGTGAAATGAATAACTAAAAGGAAAGGTTATAAGAAAATTAGACACAAACTAACACAGTTTTTTATTGAAAATATCTAGGAAGCAGCACAGAATATAAAATAATCATAAAACAGATATAAGAGATGTATTATAAATGCCAACATGGACTAATCTATATGTAGAAAGAAACCTAAATTGGGAGGGACAGGATAAAAACAACATATGAAGAGATAAAAGCTGAGAATTTTCTGCAAATAATGGAAAGTATCAACCTACACATTTAAAAATCTCAGTAAAGTCCAATAGGTTAAACACAAGGAAAACCAAATCTGGGCACATTGGTAAAGCTGCAGACAACCAAGGTCAGAAAAGAAAAATTTTCAAAATAAACACTTGCTTATATTGTGGAACAGGGCAATAGGCCTTCAAAGGAAAGAAAAAGATGCAAATGACAGCTAACTTTCCAAAAGATGGAAAAAACCAGGGTATAATGGAATGGCATTTGCAATGTGCTGGAAGAAAAAGAATTACTAATGTTGAATTTTATACGCAACAAAAATAATCTTCCAAAATCAGGTTGAAATACAAACCTTTCAGATAAATAAAACCAGAGGAATTTATTGGCAGCCAGCAAAAAAACCTATAAGGGTTGGCCAGGCAAAAGTAAAATAAATAAGGTTTGTAGCATAGAAATACAGGACGAAGAATATTATAAATGAAAGGGGAGCCTGGATGGCTCAGTCAGTTAAGCGACCGAGTTCGGCTCAGGTCATCATCTCACAGTTCATGGGTTTGAGCCTCATGTTGGGCTCTATGCTGACAGCTCAGAGCCTGGAGCCTGCTTCCAAATCTGTGTCTCCCTCGCTCTCTGCCCCGCCCCTACTTGGATTCTTCCTCTCTGTCTCAAAAATAAATACACATTAAAAAAAAAGATAAACATATAAATATTAAAAAATTTGAATATAAAAAATAATTTCCTGTTTATAGAGTTTAAAATATCTGAAGAACCAGGGGTGCCTAGGTAGCTCAGTCGGTTGAGCTACCAACATCGGCTCAGATCATGAACTTCGGCTCAGATCATGATCTCATGGTTCCTGAGTTTGAGCCCTGTGTTGGGCTCTGTGCTGACAGCTCAGAGCCTGGAGCCTGCTTCAGATTCTTGTCTCCCTCTCTCTCTGCCCCACTCCTGCTCCCTCTCTCTCTCTCTCTAAAAACTAAAATAAAAACATTAAAAAAATGAGTATGGTGGGGCGCCTGGCTGGTTCAGTGGGTTAAGTGTTGGACTTCAGCTCAGGTAATGATCTCACAGTTCATGGGTTCCAGCCCTGTGTCAGACTCTGTGCTGACAGATATATATATATATATATATATATATATATATATATGTAGAGCCAAAGTAGATGAAATATGTTATAGAAGAAGGGAATAGAGTTTATATGTTCTAATATTTTAGCAATATCAAGGAATTGATAAAAGTAATACTTCGCTTTGAATTGCAATAAATCAAGGATGCTCCAAGGCATCTACTATAGGAATAGTAAGCAATAATGGAGAAAATAAGTAACAAGTCAATAGAAAGAAAAAAAATGTAGTAATTAAAAATTGATTAAAAGAAGTCGTGAGAAAAGTAAAAGTAGAAATTAAAGCAGATGGTCAAGTATAATATTTATATTAAAATTGATTATCCGAATGCATGAAAATAAAGCTATAATGCTTAAGAGAAAATCTTAAATATACGAACAAAGAGATGTTTATATATGAATAAAAATAGATACCATGCAAACACTAAAAGCAATGTGTGGCAATAAATTTGACAATTTGAATAATTGCAAATTTTTACAATTTGAATAATTGCAAATATTTGCAATTTGCAATATTTTTTTAGAAAAACGAAACATGCCTGTGTACATGCTAGAAAAATAGAACATTCAAGTTGTATATATTTTGAAGAAATTCAAGATTCTTCTCAGAGGAATTCCCAGGCCCAGATGACACTTAACAATGATTTTTCCCCAAATATTAAATGAAGAAATTACATCAGATTTCAATAAACTATTCTTCAGAATACAAAAGAAGAAAAAAATTTTTGACCCAATTGTAATCTTCATTTTAAAACATGGCATGGATATTACAAGAAAGGAAATTATAGATTAATTTCTCTAATGGATTTAAGCTCAACAATTAAATTATTTATTTTGCTATGCTATCTGTATGTGCATATGTGTATGTTTATAGGTATGAGAGGTCTACATATTTCAAATAGTCAGGAGGAAAGCATGCTATGACACCTATCTGTAAATGCGTCACATAGGTTGGGAGAGGAATGGGACTAGAGATGTCAATAAAATAGTTCACTGCTTTAAGAGTCTGACACCAATTCCAGTGTGTGCGGTTTTTCTTTCCTTTATACCACCAAGCACCTCTTCTATATGAGCTGAGTGCCCTATAATTCAGTTCCATTCTGATATTATCTACTGAGAGATAATGTCATATCCTACTGGTTAAGGGCTCAGTCCTACAAGACTTCCCTCTGCCCCTCAGACTCCAATAGCAGTCCCAGGTTTACACCTGTGCTTCCAATTAACTAGCTGTAGAGGTTTTCATGACCTTCTTTTTTGGTTCAATTAACTTTCTAGATTGACTCACAGAATTCAGGGAATATTTTACTTAATAGATTATAAATTTGTTATAATATAACTCAGAAATAGCCAGGTGGCAGAGATTCCAAAGTGTCACAGAGCTTTCATGCCCTCCCCAAATCTCTACATGTTCACTAGCCTGGAAGCTCTCTGAATCTCCTCCTTCTGGGTTGTTATGGAAGTTTTATTAAGCAGACATGATTGATTAAGTCATTGGAAATTGACAACCAGTTTAGCCTCCAGCTCCTCTCCCCTCCTCAGAGGTCAAGGGGTGAGATTGAAAGTTCCAAGCTCCTAATCATGGTGCTTGGGTCCCCTGGCAAGGAGCTCCCATCCTTAGATTACCTAGGTGCTTTTCATGTCAACCCACTAACATAACATGACACATTCGTTTCCTGCTCTCATACTTAGTAAATTCCAATGGTTTTAGGGAGCTGTGTTCCAGGAAAGGGAACAAAACCTAAATATATGTTTTTTTATTATAAATCACAATGTCATAAGCTTCAAGTGTCATTTTTATCTAAAATACTGTAAAGTTTTTGATAATCCCTTTATTTTTGTGAAGTATTGGCGTTCTAATTGCTAGGTGTGGTGAAGGCTTGGGGAAGGGAATTTCAATAAGAACAGAATTTAGACACCAATCACACACAATTCTCAAAGCCTTCAGATTCAGATAGTATCATCGTGTATGGCCCTCAAAGTATTCCCAGATAGGCAAACAGAATGTGTTGTGGATACCTAAAATAATGGGTATTATTTTACCTATTAAACTTTCTTCTAATAGGTAAAATAATACTCTAATGGTTGGGTATGTTGGAGTGTCTTACCCACGCTCATAAATACCTAGTAAAAGTCAGAGTCAGGTTAATGACTACACACAACTCTGGGCAACAATGACTCAAAGTGATGGGTTGAGGTGTTTTTTTTGAAAACTAGATTGGCATGAAATTCTTTCTTATATGATCTTCTCACTCTTCTCTCATCTTTTTTTCTTTCTTTGTTTCTTTGTTTCTTTGTTTCTTTCTTTTTTTATGAAGTTGGAATGAAATTCATTGCCCTATGCGGAAGCTCCTTGGGTAAAGTCCAGGGAAAGACTCATGGAATCAACAAATTAGGACTCTTTCCTCGTTGTTTGTTTGCTTATTTGTTTATGTATTTATTTATGTATTTACTTATTTATTTATTATTTCTTTTGAAGGTGAACTGTCTCTTTTTATACTCTTAGAAGAATTATAACAACTAGGCGACCAAGAAGCACAAGAACAGGATTTGTGGAGATAAACTGGTTAGGAGTACTTGGTGGCTAGTCCCCGTGCTAGGAAAGCAAGGCGGTTCACTAGAATCATATGCTTACCAATCAAATGATCAAATATGGGAAGTATTTTTACTTCAAAACTAAAGGATGCCTGCACAGGGAACGATAGTAGGCAAAAGAGGAGATTCAGAGATGAGAGATCCTAGCCCACTGCTGAAAACTACCTTCGCTAGAATAAAATCTCAGTTTATCAGTGTGGAAATTGGATTAGTTTCCTCAATAACTAAATAACCAATAAATTGCTTAATGGTCCCTGGAGCAAAAGGAAATCCACAAAATCCTACAATGAACATCCTTAAATGATACACTGTTTATACAGTGTACACAAAAATCCACATGTGAAATAGTCCCCACGAAAGTAGGTATTTCTCCAAAGTACCAATATTCATAGCATTTCTTATGATTATTATTGTTGGGTATGCCTGTCTCTTCTAAATAAACACATCTTATTGAGAATAAAAATACAATTTGACTATTTTTTCTGTTCCTCAGCTATTATTATTACATAGTGAATATAGTGAAAGCTTAAAATATTTTCTTGAATTGTATTCATTAAGATAATCCAGACCTTGAACTAATGGGAATATTGTTCAGAAGCTTAACTTCTTATATGTAAATAACTGTCAAACTTTTTGATACACTATCCATTCACAGACTTAATTATTTATGTCTTGGGTAATTGGGATTAACCTTTTATGACACATTTAATTAGCAAAAGTAAGTTGTAGAATACTATATAATTATTCCATGAACTTTTTCAAATTAATTTCTAAACAAATCTGTTCATGGTATACACATGTGTCTGTATGCATACTTTTAAGCATAAATCCCATGCTTTTTAAAGGAATATAATAAAAAAGTGTACTTTTCTATAAATGTACTTTTCTTCTTGGTTGGGAGTATATCTTGAATGATAATAATTTTACCATTATAAATCAGCTAATATGTGTCAGACTCTTCTAAGTCCTTGATGAATATCATAATTAATGTCAGGTCATATGCACCTTTCTGACCTATACTCTTGAGGCTATATTTCAAACTATAGGATAGAATAGATATAAGTTTCTAAATTTTAGAGCAGAATTCTCTTCTCTGCCCCTGAACATCTGGTATCTAAACAATATTGATTATTTTAAATGAATAACCCAAACATTTGCATTTCAGACATGCATCAAAGGATTTAATTATGAATTATTTACAGTTAAAAGTTTATAGACCTCACTTAAGAGTTAGAGAGAATCTATAATTATTTACCTGGATACTTATTCTTCATATTTTCCAATCTACATACCTAGAACAAGCTAACATCCCATACAGGCTCAGCCAGATCTTGAAACAAATCTCTTGTCTAATCCTAGGAGATTTAATTTGTTCTACTTCAGATGACTTATATTTTAGCATTTGAATTGGTGTTCTAATTTCTGTTACTATATTAAGTTTTGTGAGAACAACAACAAAAATCATTTTAATTCTCTGTAGAAATACTTTTGTTCAGTTGAATTAATCTTACAAGTTCAGTATCTACAAGCTTCCATTAAAGAAAATATCTAATTGTTTTGTAAAACAAAATGGAACACTTTGCCTATGGTCTCCCCTGTGCCCTTTATATAAAGTATGTCTTGTGTGTCCCTTATGTAAGAATCTCTTAGGATATTTTGCTGGTATTCTGAGCTGAATTGTATATTATATTTTATTGAGTAATAGGAGCTACATATAATAAGATATTTATGTTTCCTAATAACAAAGTATTTATGTCTCCTTATTCATTCATTGACTCTACAGACAGCAGTTATTACACAGTAGTTCCTACTATGTGTCAGTAACTGTGCTAATCACTGAAAGTAAAGCAGGCAGAAAATAACAAATACAGACCACTTTTTCATAAATATGGTGTAGTATAGTACATAAAAATGAGCTGTGCAAGTTATATAAATGAACATTCATGAAACAATTAGCTCATGAAGGCTAGGAATTCATGATAGTCTTGCTAGTTGAAGAAGAGCTCTTGCTTAAATAATATAGAGCAGATACCTAAAGTAGGGAAGTTAGTTAACCAGGAAAATGAGAGGGTAGGGAAAACAACAAGAGGGAAAAGTCTTCTAAGCAGAAGAAACACCATATATATATATATATATATATATATATATATATATATATAAAGGAACACAACAGTTTTAGAAGAATTTATATAACATTATTGTCTTTTAACTGTGGTATATAGGTGTTGTAAGTAGACCAGGTAGAAATTAAGTCCATAGTAAGGAAAAAGGGAGGTTGGATGCCTCCTTGAACTAGTGTGTTGAAAGTGGAAAGGAAGTAAAGTTGCTTTGGGTGGCATTTTGGAGATAAACAGATATGACTTAGTGATAAATAGGATATAATATGTGAGGGCAAGTAAGTGTGACTTTCCGGTATCTGTCATATTCATAAAGATGAATAGTGGTATCATTCACTGACATAGCAAATGCTCGAGGAGACATAGTTAATTTTCTGTGGTAGCGAGAATACAGAGAAGAGATTCTGAATTTATTTGGAATAGTTTCAGTTTGAAATAACTTCGGCCTTTATTTAACATATTTTTAATATTTCACTTTGTGCCAAGAAAAATTTTAGTTTCTGCAAGTATTAAGTGGGCAGTTGGAGATAAGAGTCTGGAGCTCAGTGAAGAAGTTTAAATAAAAATTTGCAAATCACTGGCTTATATATAATATATGGATGACAATGGAAGCTCTTCATATGGTGAGGGTAGATTGAGAAGAGGAAAGATACAGCACTGAGTCCTAAGGAGCTCTAGTGTTGAGAAAGATAGTGGTGATGATATATAAAAAGAGTCCCATAAAGCTGGAGCAGACACAAAACACAAAAAAATAGGGATAATGATATATAGAGCCTATGTGGCAAAATCCAAGGAAAATGATTTTAAAAAGAAGTAATCCACAGGACAATTAGGAAAACTAAAAATATGGGGTGTCTGAGTAACACAGTCTGTTGAACATCCGACTCTTGATTTTGCCTCAAGTTATGATCTCAGGGTCACAGGATTGCACCCTGCAGCTGGCTCTGTGCTGACCATGGGGCCTGCTTAAAATTCTTTCTCTCTCCCACTGCCTTTCCTGCCACGTGCAGAGGGCTCTCTCACTCTCTCTCTCTCTCTCTCAAAAAAAAAAAAAAAAAAAGAAGATAAAAGAAAAGAAAACTAAAAATATGCCTCCAATTAACCACCAGAATGTTTTGAGTAGAGTAAGTGTTGTTTTGATCCAATGGTTGGAGCACCAGGCAGTTTCAATCGGGTTGAGGAGTGAAAAAACAAGTGAGGAAGTAGAGAAAGCATATGTCAAATTTCATTATGAAGAAGGAAATGACTTGCTAGTTTATGAAGGTTACATATGCTCCAATAGATGATTTTAAAGATGATACAATAAGCATGCTTCATTGACAGTTGAAGGATTTTATTGTAAAGTAAGTAACTGACAAAATAGATTATGCAGGACTTCTGATAAGGTTGGTGGAGATGACCATTGTCAAGGTTACTGAACAGGATGTATTGTGCTAATGCATCCATATGTTGAGTGCTTTCTCTCCAGTAGTACATGTGACCTTGTTTAGAAATGGAGAAAGTAGATGATCAAGCTTTAGAATTTGCCTCCTGGGTACAATGAGAATAAAAATGTGAACAAGTTTTAGGGTATCAACACGAGAATTATGAAAATAATGAACCAAGGACTGTATATGGGTGTGGGGGGATATGAGGGCAATGAATGGAAATGAGGAAATATGCAGTGGAGGTTCATATGAGGTCAAAGAATTTTCAAACAGAAATAATTCACAGATGAGCTAAGAAGGTTGGTACGGAGAGGGCTATGATTCGAAGTGAAGGGGACTAGCGGGGGCTCTCTGCTGAGTGGAATGGAGTCTAATTTATGATGTAGGAGTATGTGATTCAGGAAATAGGGAAAAAAAATCATTGGAGATGAGATTAAAGACTAGAGTTTCTGGATGTTGGGATAATCATCTGTATGGAAACTGGGGTCACCCAGAATGTCAGCAATAAATAGGGTAGAGAAAATACTGAAGTTAGATGCTGACATGTTACAGACAAGAAATGTTGAAGTGATACAGCATTTTTTAAGGCATATGCCTCAAAGTGCAGTTTCCACAAGATTCGTGAGTACAGATCTGACATTATAACAAGGAGTAAACAGAACATCAAACACAGTAAAAAAAGTTGAAGGGCATGTAAGATGTGTGAAAGGAAACCTCCTTTAAAATGGAGTTGGGAAGCCCTGTAGGGGGAACTCTATGCATGCACCACTGGTTGCAGCCTACAGAACCATAGGAGGAGGGAAAGTAAGAATTTTTACAGAAGAATCCTATCTACTGTTTTTAAGAAAATGAAGGAAGGTCCCTCCCTGCCCCAGCAACAAAGCACTAACTACCACTGGTAACCAACGAGAAAGAATCACAACCTTGAATTCTTATTCTTCTTCAATGAACTTGCGTTCAAAACAAGCCTCCTGGATTTCTTCCCAAAACCTAATGGAAACTGACCTCCTCTCTGTCTCTTCAGATTTGCCTAAAGTTTGCCATGGTTTGCTTGTCCAAGATTGCAATCCTTCTGCTATTCCCAAATATTCATTTTGCTGGTAAAATATCTGACCATTTTACTTTTAAGCTGGATGGGTGAGAGAAAAGTCACCTGTCATTAAGTAGGGTGACAAGTAATGCAATTCTTAAGGAAATGGGCATGTTTCAGTTAAGGCATGAAACACTAAGGACTCATGGATACTGCTTAGGAATTGCAAAGGTAAAATGGACAGTATTCTAAAGTTCAGGTAAGGAGCAATAAGGTTACTGAATTACCATACTGAGATGAAGTTGCAATAGACAATAGATATCAAGGATAAGATACGGGAAGTGTATGGGCTTTTCAGTAAGGAAAAGAGGACACTAAGTGATTATCAGTGCAGACACTTATTTTTATTATTTTGTAGAGTACATAAACTTTAAACAGATGTTACCATCTATTTTATGTTTCATTCCATTTGATGGCTCAAAATCCTGCAAGGACCATAAGCTTACATTTCCTGCCCAATCCTTAATTTTGACAAAATATCAGCTATGGTGATCAGGCCTTGCTGTTTGGTCGGTTGGTTGGTTGGTTGGTTTTCTTCCTTAAGCTAACGTAGAATTATAATTGATTAACATGGTAATAATCCTTATTCACTGCTTCCAAGAATAATTTCTCCTCTATTATTTCAAAAATTGATTATTTTTTAATACATCAAATCCAGTGCTAGGGTACTGTAAGACTAAAGCAAGTTAAAACACAGATGAATTCATCTGTGCATATTCATGATTACTTCTCATTACTGGTGTCTGCCCATCACTATATTTTCAAGCACATCAGCTCAAAACATTTGGTATTTGCATAAATAACGTTCATCATGAAAGAACTAACATTGTGTTAGAAGGTGAAGTAAGCACGATAAGTACATCTGTTTTAACACCATCCTTCAACTCATGTTAATTTCAAAAGACATAAAACAGTATCTTCTGTATCTGAAAAATCTGTATAAGGTTGTAATTTTAATTTATCAGTGAGTGTTTCTACATTAATTAAATATGTGCAGGTTTTTAAAACAGAGATTAAAATATGAAAGAGATCAAGCTATTTACAATCTAATTAGCTCAAAATTGGATGAGTAATACAAATGCATAATTAATCTGGTTTGACTATGACAAACTTGAAAGGGAGATTATGGAATTAGCAACAGAAAAAAAGTCTCATTAAGAAAAAAAAAACTTTGTAATTGAAGCCAAAGTAAGAGGAATTTTCTTAGACATCTTTACTGTAATTCTTCCATACCCTATTCTCTGGAAAATTTCTTATCATATATGGATAAATAAATATTGGTAAATCATGAAAATATTTTACTTCCAGCAGAATTCCCAAAAAAATAAATAAGTAAAACTTGTTGCAAAATACTTATAAATCATATTAATTACCACAAACTTACTTTTCTCTTTTTACTTTTATTTGTAAATAATTTCAAACATAAATCTGTAATATGAAGAATATTTATTAACCTCTTTATCCATGTTGAACTATTGTTTACATTTTATTGCACTTGATTCACCCTTTGCTCCTCTCTCCTTTCTCTTCCTCATCTTTCTCTCTGAACAATCTGAATTTACATTGTATACATCATGGCCCTTTATCCCTACTACTTCAGTATGTATTTTCTAAGGATAAGGGTACTTTTTTTGTATAACTACAGTGCAATTATGAACAGTTATGAACTGTAAATTTAATATTGATACGATACTTTTATATAAATTGCTCTCCATATTCCAGTTTCCCAGTTGATCCCATAATGTCTTGTATAGCAAATATTTTCTTCAATAAAGGATACAGTCTAGGATCCTGTATTGGAATGCAGGCCTCCATGAATCTGGAAAAATTTGTCAGCTTTTATTTCCACTTTACTCATTGATATTATTGAAAATGACCATCTCTCTAATTGTTGTGTTTTCACTTCAAAACTAAACTAGTTTTGAGTTTGTCTGATGCTTTCTCATTATTAGCTTCAAGTTTTATATCCCTAGACAGAATATTCTATGAATAAAATTTGTCCTTTCCAGGGTACTGTGCCTGGATGCACATGTCTATTCACTCCCCTTTTTAATGATGTTAATTTTTATCATGCTGCCAAGGTGTTATCTGATATGTGCATTATAAACATGATTCTCAAAGTATGTGCCCATACACCCTAATGTTCCACAATGAACTTTTTGGGGTCCCCAAAGATAATTTTATTTTACTTTTTGAAATGCAATAATACTTGACAACTGCCTGAAAATGCAACAATTATTAGCTTGCGGTAAACTCACAGTTACATTATATCATGTTATGTGCTTTCAAAGATATTGTAACATTACAAATCTAGGCAGTGTTCTCTGTGATGGAAACAAGACCATAAAAAAAAAATAGTGTAAAAGGTCACAGTGTCCAATCTGATTACAAATTGAGAATATGTTCACTGCCCAAAAGGTGCATTATTTTATTTAAGAATGCAAGAGGATGGTTATTTGTTTCTTTCAACATATGTATATTTTTTCAAATAGTTATTATGTTTTTATATATAAATATTGTTTTTATTTGAATCAGTATGATGCTAAGTGAAATAAGCCAGTGAAGAGAAACACACATACCATATGATTTCACTCATATGTGGAATTGAAGGAGTAATACTAATGAGCAACGGGAAAAAAAAAGAGAGGCAAACCATAAAACAGACTCGTGACTTTAGAGAACAAACTGATGGTTACCAAAGAGGAGGTAGGCGGGGAGATGGGTTAAATAGGTGATGGGGGTTAACAGTACACTTGTGATGAGCATCAGGTATGGTAGGGAAGTGTTGAATCACTATATGTACAAATGAAACTAATATTACTCTGTATGATAACTGGCATAAAAGTAAAACCTTAAAAAATAACTGTTTAATAACTAGAACTGTTTGGTATTTCTTTGGGCTCAGTACAGTTACTAAAATAATACTCATCCACTGCATTAAGGTTGGAAATTTTTTCACTACATTCTTCCTATTTTTTGTCATTGTAAATAATTTAGTGTCTATGCTCAGACACTAAAATACACACTTTAATTTTTTTAATGCTTATTTATTTTTGAGAGACAGAGAGACAGAGAGAGAGAGAGTGGGGGAAGGGCAGAGAGAGAGGGAGACACAGAATCCAAAGCAGGCTTCAGGCTCCAAACTGTCAGCGCAGAGCCTGATGCAAAGCTCCAATCAACAAACTGTGAGATCATGACCTGAGCGGAAGTCAGACACTTAACCCACTGAGCCACCCAGACACCCCTAAAATACTCACGTTAATCGTCAATCTTCAGTATTTAAAACATGGTGAGACACTTCAGGATCCTCACCGACCCCCACTACCCTCAGATTAGTACATTAATGAAGATTATCACCTGGTTCAATCTTTAATATGGTGATTACAACATGATCATTTCTGTCTCCATAATTCCTATAAACTCAACAGTCCACACTTGGCCTTTCTACTGAGAGAGCCCACTTTATCTATCTATCTATCTATCTATCTATCTATCTATCTATCTAACCTATCCATCCATCTGTCCAGGATTTATTATCGGTATGGTTTCATAAATTTACAACTTATTTTCAAATTTAAAGTTCATTACTCTCCTTGATTATTTTCTTGATCAAATTGTCTTAGATTTGGTCACTGGAAACCTAGTCAGCGTGGTACCTTGTGACATCAACTTTTTTTGTTTGTTTGTTTTTGTTTTTATTTTAGTGGTTCTTTACTTCCTGGCATGGCAAGATCTTCTGTTGTAGTCTCATTTTGTACTTCCCTGAACCAGTGCTAGAATTAGCTATGTCTCCAGGGAACCTAATTTATGTATTTGCATATTCACACACATACATATTTTAAAAATCATCACTCGATATCAACACTTCCAATTTTAAACTGCCAAAATTGTCTTCCTTTATATTTTTCAATATTTGAAATTATTTCTTCTAAAGCAAGGTCCCTCGTTCTCAATACATCAAAATATTTACTCATTTTCTAAACAAACAAAAATACTTTATGCATAAGATTATTTCCACTTGGGTATCTTAATCATTTGAAATAGAGTTCGGCTCATTTGCTTCTGTTAGTTTCTATTTGTAGCTTTTCCCCTTCCTATTATTATTGTAATTTTAAAAAATATCAGTAGAATTCACATGCTTTCAAAAGTCAACATTATAAAAAAAATCACTTAGAGAAGTGTCACTCATTTTTATCCACTTTTCCCAATCCCACTCCATGTAGATGACTGACATCACTATTGAGTGCTTTATCCTTTTTGTGATTCTTTTTATAGAAATAAGCAAAAATATGGTTACTATTTACTATTTCTTTTTCAACCAAAATGTAGCTTTTTGTCTATTCTATTTTACAAGTTGCTTTTTCACATAAAAATATCTCCTAGAAATCATTCTATTTAAGTTCTGGGATATTTTTCCCATTCTTTTTTACAGTTTGTAACACTCCAATATGTTCATGTATCAAGGTTTATTCAACTATGTCTTATGTTTGGACATGTAGGTAATTCCAAGTAGTACAATTAATAAATTTTTACATATGTGTTTTCATATTTTTGGGAAGATATATTCAGGATATCATCTTAGGTTAAGTTGAAGAATAAATTTAGACCTTTGTAGAATATTGCCAAATTCCACTCCATATATATATATGTATATATATATATATATATATACATATATATATATATATACACCATTTTGCATTGTTATCAAAGTATAAGACTATTTCTCCACAACTTAAGAAAGACTACATTTCAGTTCATTTTCCTGCTAAATAATGTCTATATCTTAGTTTTCAGTCATTTTAATTACTTTTTAAAATAACTCTCTTTTGTATACAGCATAGAATTGTTTTGTATTATGTTCTAATTTGAAATACCCTTATTTTAAAAGGTAAATTAAGCCTAGTGTCCTATTTATCTTTTAATTTTCAGTAGATTTTATTTTATAATTGGAACTTCTGTGTTATTTGGTTCATAGTTATTCACTAATATTACAACTTCAGCTTGAAAATGCAGTTTTTTAGCATTATAAAATGTCCTTCCTTAGTTATTGCTTTGGTTCTGAATTTTATCTGCTACCAGGATTGAACTTTTTTTGTTGTTGTTGTAAATCTCTCCATATATTTGGCCTTAATTCTGTATTATATACTTCTCATAAGGATAAAGATATTAAAGGTACTGATTATAAAATTAATATACATGGTAAAGTTGCAAGTAGCAGAAGAAGAGAAATGAAAATCAAGTTTTCAAAAACAGAGAAGGGAAACTACAGATATAAACAGAATACCTTCAATAAATCTAAAAACAGTTGAAATAAATGAAAAGTGAAGTCTAGAGAGAATGAGAAAATAAAAGCAGAAAACACTATGGCAGAAATAAAACTTGATATATCAATAAGCATAATAAATTTAAGTGTATTTAGCTCCAGTTAAACACAAACGATACCATTATTTTTCTCTCTCTCTAGTTCCCCTGCTTTCTCCTACCTTTTTCTCTAAGATCAAGAACAAAGCAAGAATGCCTACTCTCACAACTTCTATTCATTATGATATTGAAAACTCTAGCTAGAGCAATTAGGAAAGAAAAAAGATATAAAAGGCATCCATATGGCCAAATACGAAAGGAAGAAGTAAAATTATCTGTTTGAAATGTGCATGCACGTGTGCATATGCACACACACACACACACACACACACTCTACATATACACACACAACACTTGTTAAAACTAATAACTAAGTAAACAATGTTGTAGGATACAAAATCAGCATACAAATCAGCTGCATTTCTGCACACTAACGATATTCCAAAATGGAAATTAATAAAGCAATTCCATTTACAATAGCATCATAAAGAATAAAATATTTAGGGGCTCCTTGCTGGCTCAATCAGTTGAGCGTCCAACTCCAGCTCAGGTCATGATCTCCCATTTCATGAGTTTGAGTCCCACGTCTGGCTCTGTGCTGACAGCTTGGAGTGGCGACTACTTCAGATTCTGTCTCTGTCTGTCTGTCTCTCTCTGTCTCTCTCTCTCTGCCCCTCCCCTCCTCCTACTCTGTCTCTCTCTGTCTCAAAAATAAATAAACGTTAAAAAAATTTAAAGAATATAGTATTTAGGGATAAGTGTAAACAAAATGGCAAAATACTTGTATCCTGAAAGCATTACTGGGAGAAATTTCAGAAAATACAAATAAATGTAGACATCCTGCATACATTGACTGAAAGGCGAAAAATTAAGATGTCTATACCACCCAAAGCAATCCTCAGAATCAACAGAATCCCAATCAAAATCCAAATGGCATTTTTTGTAGATATATACAACTTGGTCTAATAATTCATATGGAATTTCGAGGGAGCCACAAATTGTAAAACTATTTTGGAAAAGAAGGTCAAAGTTGGAAGACTCACTTCAGATCTTAAAACATACTACAAAGCTGCAATAATCAAAACAGGTTATGTTAGGGTAAAGACAATTAAACCAATGAAGTGGAATATAGAATCTATAAATAGTCTTGTGTATATGGCCAAATGACCTTCAACAAAGTTACTAAGACTACTCACTGGGGAAAGAACAGTCTCTTCAGCCAGTTGTTCTGGGAAAACTGTACATCCACATGCAAGAGAATGAAGTTGTACCCTTACATTACATTATATGCAAAAATGAACTCAAAATGGATTAAAGTCTTAAATGTATGACCTAAAACTCTAAAATTCCTAGAAGAAAACATAGGGAAAAGCTTTATGATATTGAACTCGGTTATGATTTCTTGGATATGACATCAAAAGCACAGGAAAAAAAATCAGACATCGACAATGAAACTACACCAAACTTAAACATTTTTGTTCATAAAAAGACACAAGCAGCATATAGAAATGGCAGCCTAGAAATTGCAAGAAAATATTTGTAAATCATATCTGATAAGCAATTAATTTCCAGAATATATAAAGAACATTTAAAACTCAACAATGGAAAATCAAGTAAACCTATTTAAAAATGGGCCAAGGATTTCTCCAAAGGTGACATATGAATGGCCAACAAGCATATATAAATATGCTCAACATCACAAAATCATTAAAGAAATGCAAATAAAAACCACAAGGGGATATCACCTGACACCCATTAACATGACCACTATCCCTCCCCCTTCAAAAAGAAAAAAAAATTCAAAAAACAAAAAATGAAAACAGAAAAAATATAATAACAAATGTTGGCAAGGATGTGAACAAATTGGAAACTGTATGCACCTTTGGTGAGAGTATGAGCTGGTGCAACCACTATGAAAAACAGTATGGAGTTTCCTCAGAAAATTAAAAATAACACTACTGGGATGCTGGGGTGGCTCAGTTAGTTGACAGACCTACTCTTGGCTTCAGCTCAGGTCATGATCTCACAGTTTATTAGATAAGCTCCAAGTCAGGCTCTGTGCTAATGGTGTGGCACCTGCTTGGGATTTTCTCTCTCCCTTTCTCTCTGCCCCTTTCCAGTTCACATTGTCTCTCTCTTCTCTCTGTCTCTCTCAAAATAAATAATAAATAAATATTTTATTTTTAAATGCACTACCATATTATTCATTAGTCCTACTTTCGAGTACATATCCAAAAGAATTGAAAGCAGGGTCTTTAAGAAATATTTGCACACCATATTCATCACGGCACTATCCCTAATAGCTAAGATATAGAAACAACCAAAGTGTCCATCAGTGGATGAAAAGATAAACAAACAGACGATGATGGTGATGGTGATGATGATGATGATGATGATGACTGGTCACATGCCACAACATGGATGAACCTTGAGGACACTATGCTAAGTGAAATAACCCAGTCATATAAATAAAAGTACTATATGATTTTACCTCTATGGGGTACCTAAAGTAGGCAAATTTATAGAAACAGAAAATTGAATTGTAGTTACCAGGGTGGCCAGTGGGAAAAAGGAAGTCATTTATTACTTATAGTTTTTCAGATTCTTAACAAGAAAAAGTTCTGAAGATCTGTTTCACAACAATGAATATACTTAACACTACTGAACTGTACATTTATAAATTGTTAAGATGATTAGAAAATGACTATATGAGGATGTATCTGGAAAATTCTTAAGGACCACTGCAGTAGCTATTTTGATACCAGACAAACAATACTCTAATGAGATATCTATTAACAGGAACAAAGAAATACGTTCAAAATAATTGAAAATATGTACCCCAATAAATATATTTATACACATTCTTTGTTACAGCATAATTCCAATATCTAAAAGGTGGAAAGAGACCAAATTTCTATCACTGGATTAGTGGATAAACAAATTGTGGTATCTACATACAAGAAAACATTATTCATCCATAATGAATAAGGAGTGGAATAAAGATATGTTACAACATAGATAAGCCTCTAAAATATTATGCTAAGTACAGTAAGCCAGACACAAAGGTCATATATTCTATGGTTCCATTCATATGAAATATCCAGAATGAATAAAGCCATGCAGACAGAGTACAAATTGGTAGTTGTTGGGTCTGGGAGAAGGGAAAATGGGAAGAAACTTATTTATTTTTGTTTTTGTTTTGTTTTGTACTGTTTTTTTAATAGGCAAGGGGTCTTACTCTACAGTGCTTGAAATGGTCTCAAAGTAGATAAAGTTGGTGGTCTTACAACATTAGGATGGTAGTTTTGTTGTTGTTGTTTTGTCATTTTATTTTTATTTTTAAAAATTTTAATGCCAGTATAGATTAATATTCAGTGTTATATTAACTCCAGGTCTACATTATAGTGACTCAACAATTCCATGTATCACTACTCAGGGCTCATCATGATAAATGCACTCCTAATCCTCTTCAGCTATTTACCCATCACCCCACCCACCTCCATTCTGATATGCTTTATTTTAAATGAATGCCTTCAGTTAAAATTAGGATACATGGTTCTAAAAGATATATATAACACATTCCATCCAAGAAAAATAGAATGCACATTTTCTTCAAGTACACACAGGAGAATCCCCCTGGTTAAATCACATAAAAAGAGAAAGAACAAATATTACAAATTTAAGAAGACTGAAATCATACCAAGTATATTTTCCAACCACAATGGTACAAAACTAAAGATCAACAATGAAAAAAGCTGGGAAATCTACAATGTAAATATTAAATATGTAACATGTAAATATTAAACAGCACAATGGACCAAATAAGAAATCAAATGGCAAATCAAAATATGTCTCAGAACAAAAGAAAAAAGAAAACACAATATTCCAAAACCTACGGGATGCAGCAAAAGCAGATGTTAGAATGAAATTTATGCTACAGATGCTTATATTAAAAGAAAAGTTCAAATAAACAATATTACACCGTAAAGAACTAGAAAAAGAAGAAATTAGCTGAAATTTATTAAGGAAATAACAAAGAAAAATCAGAAATAAATAAAATAGAGATCACAATGAACAATTACAAAATATTGAAGGTAATGACAAGGTATTTTTCCAAAAAAAAAAATAAAATAAAATTGCCAATGTTTTAAGTACATTAAGTAAGAAAGAAAGAAGACTCAAAGCCAAAATGATAAATGGAAGAAAACAATACAACAGAAAACTACAGAAATACATAGTGTGATAACAGATTACTAAAGATAATTATATACTAAGAAATCAGATAACTTAGAAATAAACCCAGAAAATGCCTAAAAATGCCCAATTTGTCATGATTGAATTATGAATCTTGAATCCAAAAAATAGGAAATCTTCTTAGATCAATAACAAGAATTAAGTTGAATTAGGAATCAAAAATCTCCCAGCACAGAAAAGCCCAAGACCATATTGTTTCATTAGAGAATTCTACCAAACATTTAAAAAATAATCAATAAAAATCTTTATCAAAATCATACAAATTATGGAATAGAAGGAGCATATTTAAAATCAATCCAGGAGGCCAGTGCTACCCTAATACTAAAGCAGAATAAAAACATGCAAGAACAGATGTCTTGTTTGTCTAAGTGTTGGTACTCTGACTTTCTTTTGGCATCCATTTGCATGGTAAATGTGTCTTCACCCCTTCACTTTCAATCTGCAAGTATCTATAGGTCTAAAATTAGTATTTTGTAGGCAGCATACAGATGGGTCTTGTTTTTTTTTTTTTTTTTTTTTGTCTATTCTGACACCCTATGTCTTTTGATGGGAGCATTTAGACAATTTATTTTAAAGTAATTATTGATAGCTATGTATTTACTGCCATTTTTTTTACTTGTTACTTGTTTTGTCATTATTTTTTTTTTAATTTTTTTCAACGTTTATTTATTTTTGGGACAGAGAGAGACAGAGCATGAACAGGCGAGGGGCAGAGAGAGAGGGAGACACAGAATCGGAAACAGGCTCCAGGCTCTGAGCCATCAGCCCAGAGCCTGACGCAGGGCTCGAACTCACGGACCGCGAGATCGTGACCTGGCTGAAGTCGGACGCTTAACCGACTGCGCCACCCAGGCGCCCCTGTTTTGTCATTATTTATGGAGATTTTCCTGATGTTCCTGTATAGGCTTTGTCACTTTTGGTCTTTCCTATTCACTCAAAGTGTCCCCTTTAATATTTCTTTCAGGGCTGGTTTAGTTGTCACAAACTCCTTTCATTTTTATTTTTCTGGGAAACCCTTCATCTCTCCTTCTATTTTGAATGATAGCCTTGCTGGGTAGGGGATTCTTGGCTGCATATTTTTCCCTTTTAGCACTTTGAATAGATCATGCTACTCCATTCTGTCCTTCAAAGTTTCTGTTGAGAAATCTGCAGCTAGCTTTATGAGTATTCTCTTGTAAGTTATGGACTTCTTTTGTTCTGCTGCTTTTAAGATTTTTTTTTTCTTTATTAGTATATTTTGCAAATATAACTACAATATATCTTGGCGTTTGCCTGATTTTGTTGATTTTGATGGAGGTTCTCTGTTCCTCCTGGACCTGGATGTCTGTTACCTTCCCCAGGTTAACGAAGTTTTCTGGTGTTATTTCTTGAAATAAATTTCTGCCCCCTTTTCTCTCTCTTCTTCTGGGACTTGTATAATCTGAATGTTTTTACTTTTGATGGTGTCATTGAGTTCCCTAAATCTAATGTCTTTACATAATTCTTCTTTCTCTCTTTTGTTCAGTTTCATTATTTTCCATTACTTTGTCTTGTAAGCCAGTAATTCACGCTTCTGCTTCTTCACACGTGCTGTTCATTGCATCAAGCCTATTTCCAATCTTATTTATTGCACTCTCCATATCTCACTGATTCTTTTTTAACTCTCATCTCTGTGGTAAGGGTCTTACTGAAGTCTTCTCGTCTTTTCTCAAGCCCCATAAGAATCCTTATGATTGTTGCTTTGAATTCTCCTACAGGCATGATATTTATGTCTGTTTCACTTAAATCTCTGGCAATGGCCTTATCTTTTTCTTTCATTTGGGATAAATTCCTCCATCTTCGTATTTTTGTCTAAGTCTCTCCTTTTTCTCTGTGTTAGAAAAGCCAGTATAGAGCACCTGGGAGGTCAGTCAGTTGAGTGTCCCACTCTTAATTTTGGCTCAGGTCATGACACCAAGGTTGTGGAATTGAATCCCATGTCAGGCTCTGCCTTGAGCATTAAGTTTGCTTAAGATGCTCTCTTTCCACTTGGGTGGCTCAGTCAAACACCGGACTCTTAGTTTCAGCACAGGTCATGATCTCACAGTTCATGGATTCAAGTTCTGAGCTCTCAGCACCAAATCTGCTTGGATTCTCTCTACTTCTCTGCCCCTCCCAGCTCGTTTGCACATGTATTCTCTCACTCTGAAAATAAATTTTTTTTAGTATTTATTTATTTATTTATTTATTTATTTTAATATGAAATTTATTGTCAAATTGGTTTCCATACAACACCCAGTGCTAACCCCAACAGGTGCCCTCCTCAATGCCCATCACCCACTTTCCCCTCCCTCCCACCCCCCATCAACCCTCAGTTTATTTTCAGTTTTTAAGAGTCTCTTATGGTTTGCCCCCCTCCCTAACTTTTTTTTCAGCAGCACTTTCAACAATAGCCAAATTATGGAAAGAGCCTAAATGTCCATCAACTGATGAATGGATAAAGAAATTGTGGTTTATATACACAATGTAATACTACTTGGCAATGAGAAAGAATGAAATACGGCCTTTTGTATAAAATAAATAAATTTTAAAAGAAAAGTCTCTCTCTCTCTCTCTCACTTTTGCCCTGTGCCCCTCTCTTCTGCTCCCATTCTCTGTGTCCCCCCCCCCAAAAAGGAAGAAAATAAAAGAAAAATCAGTTTTATCTCCTGCTCCTGAAAGTAATGGCTTTATGAAGAAAAGGTTATGTAGCGCCCAGGGCCTGATGCTTCAGGGAGTGTCTCTGGTGTGTACTGAATGTGTTCTCCTGTTGTGTTTTGCCTGCTTAATCCTTCAGGCCAGTTTTCTGCAGAGACTCTCCTTGCCTGCTATGGGCAGTGTTTGGTCCCTGACCTGAAAGTGGTGAATTTTAACTAGGTGTGCTCTATTATGCTTGTGAATGAGACCTGACATCAACTGCACTACCACTGAGGCTCTGTAGAACTCTGGTGGGGAGACTTGGCATGGGCAAGGGTTTGTGCTGGTTTCCTAGGTCAGGGCCCTGCCATCCTGAGATGGAGGCAAGCTGGACTGAGAAGTGCAGTCCTGCCAGAGTGGAGGGGACTGGGGTTTGATGTAAGCAAGTTAGGCAGTCAGGTGGTTCTGTGTTTATGTTGAGGGGCAGAGGAGAAAAATGGTATCAGCCATCACCTTTGTTCCCAGAGAGGCCACTCTGTGAAAGCCACCTCTTAGGGACATGCTCCGAAAAGAGGAGATAATTCCCCAACTGTGTGCCCCAGGCATTCTTCAGATCACTATTTCCATGCTGTCTGCCTACGATTGTTTGCCTGCCTTTTCTTCAGGAACAGTACAGTACCCTCAGGACTCTATCCCAAAGACTGGTGACCTTTAAAACTCCAGGCTGTAAGCTCCACTGGTTCTTGCAAGAACTCATGAAATTCAGCCCTTCTCATTTTCCAAGCCAATGGCTTTGGAGAAACTTTCTCCTTGTGTGTTCCCTGTGCGCTTTTCTCCTTCTTGCCCTTCTCTGCAAGTGTGGCTCCCTCCCCTCTGCAGCAACCACAATCCATTTCTCCATTATTTTTTTTTAACATTTATTTATTTTTGAGAAACAGAGAGAGAGACAGAGCATTAATGGGGAGGGGCAGAGAGAGAGAGGGAGACAAAGAATCTCAAGCAAGCTCCAGGCCCTGAGCTGTAAGCACAGAGCATGACACGGGGCTCTAACTCATAAACCATGAGATCATGACCTGAGCTGAAGTTGGACGCTTAACTGACTGAACCACCTAGGTGCCCCTCCATTTCTCCCTTAAACCACATCTATGTATTTCCTACTTTCTTGAATGTGGCCTCTTCTCTCCCTTTAGTTGTAGATTTTGTTCTGCCAATCTTCAGGCCAATTTCTGTGGTATTTAGGATGATTTTGTGGTTTATCTAGTTGTTTTTGTGGGACAAGATGAGCCTAGGTTTCTTCTACTTCACTGCCATCTTTGGTCTCTAAAGATTAGCATTTAATGGGTGCCTGGGTGGCTCAATTGGTTGAATGTCTGACTCTTGATTTGGCTCAGGTCATGATCTCATGGTTGGTGAGATCAAGCCCAGCATCAGACTCTGTACTGACAGCATGGAGCCTGCTTGGGATTCTCTCTCTCCCTCTCTCTCTCTGCCTGTCCCGCCCAAAATAAATAAATAAACTCTAAGAAAAGTTTAACATTTAAGAATGTATATATTGAAAAAAAAATTAAATGTGTCACAAAGCAAAAAAATATGGAAAATTGAGATTTTATACCAACAAATTTTTAAACACCATAGCAAGAGCACACTAACTCTTCTCTATATGTTCTATGCTCTGATCAGCCTCTTTTTTCTTATAAATGATGTTATTATTTTACTATATTTTCCATTAACAACACTGACTAGTAGCCTATCTATATCCATGATGTTAAAAGACCTCATCATGAATCATGGCACAACTAGTTGTTTTAACAAATTTCTGGATTTATTAATAGTATCTAATAGTACCCTTGCCATCACCAGAAAGAGTTAGTTAACTCTACTCACTTGTGCTTCAGCGTAATTAATTGTATCAGACACTGTTTTCCATGCTGTCCTTTGAAAGGAAAGTGCTGAATAATTTTGCAAAGAGCTGGAAAAAGAGAGTATGTTGCTGGTAGTTATTCATATTTTACTACATGTTAAAATGAGAACTTGGCACAGTGCCATAGCTATTTCATATACCACCAGCTGAGACCATGAAAGAACTTGGATATACAAAGCAATGATCTCACAATCTCATCCCAGATTAGTACCAATACTAATTATTAAATTAAAACATTGTTAAAAAATAACAGAAACTAATCCATATAGAATGATAAAACAAAAGGTATAACCAAGGCAAAGCAGAACATGCAGTTACCTCATTATAGAGAGCCTGACCAATGTCACAGGACTGAGACAGAACTAAAACATCTTTGTGTCAAATGGTGACATATTGGGAGTAGGTGAAACACCTTGATGGATTGACAGAAAATACAGCCTTTCCTATGTGCACATAAGTCTTCAAGGGGAATAACAGATCAAGATAATGTGCTGAGATACTAATGTGTTTCTTCTACTCAAGGTTGCTTTTCATCTCCCCTTTTACAAGAAATTAGCATGATTCATGATAACTTTCTATCAGTAATTTTGGAATATCTAAGAACAGAAGCTGCCTAAATATATTCATTTGGGGGGTATTTTTGAAATTTAATTATCTTTAGAGTAATTGTATCAGATGCCAGAGAGAAAGACATGGCATTGAGAAATAAATATGAATAAAAGAATATTATCTAGGGGCGCCTGGGTGGCGCAGTCGGTTAAGCGTCCGACTTCAGCCAGGTCACGATCTCGCGGTCCGTGAGTTCGAGCCCCGCGTCGGGCTCTGGGCCGATGGCTCAGAACCTGGAGCCTGTTTCCGATTCTGTGTCTCCCTCTCTCTCTGCCCCTCCCCCATTCATGCTCTGTCTCTCTCTGTCCCAAAAATAAATAAACGTTGAAAAAAAATTTTTTTAAAAAAAGAATATTATCTATTATTGGAAAGAGGATAGAAATGCAGATCTGATAGGCAAATATTCTTTAGGCCACAGAAAAAACAATCATACAATTGAAGCACAACAAAGTACATTTTGTCAAAATCAAAAAAAGTTTGCTCATCAAAACACATCATTAAAAAAGTTCCTAGGCAAATCAGTCTAGAAAAAATACCTGAAGAACATATATTTGGGAAATTAATTATTTTCGGAATACATAAAAAATCCTATAACTCAATAATAAAGAAAATATTTAATTATTTTAAAAAGTGAGAAAAGATTTGACTAGATAATTTTCCAGGGGATCTATGAGTAGCCAATAATGACATCAAAAGATATTCTACATACTGGTCATCAGGGAAAGGTCAACTGAAACTTCATTGAGATACCACTACATCCCCAGTAGAACCACTAAAAAAATAATAATAATAAAAAATAAACGTCTGACAATAAGTCTGACAATACCAAATGTTGGTAAGAATGTGACCTACCTGGCAGGTAGTCATATGTTGCTGATAGATTGTAAAATGGTACAAATATTTTGAAGAGAAGAGTTGGTACTTTTTAAATGAAATAGTTAAATAGTTAAAGACTATCTATGCTTTTACCCAGAAATTTTGCCTCTAGATACTTTCTATGGGAAATAAAAAAAATATGTATGTGTTCAAAAAAAAAAAAAACTTTTTCAAGAATGTCCATAGCAGCTTCATTCACAGTTGCCCAAAGGAAAAAATAAAGACAGATGCCACTTAACAGAAAAATGGGTAAAATAAAATACCACTGAGCGATAAAAGGAATAAGCTTCAAACACGTGCAACACATGGATGAGTACCCAGTAGGATGAGCGATGGCCCCAGTTTGTAATGGGTTTCCAGTATGTGGGACTTGCAGTTCCAAAATCAGCACAATCCCAGACAAACTGGGATGCTTGGTCACCTCAACAGATGCTATGTTGATGATAAAAGGTAGACCCAAAAAAGTAATGCTGTACTATTCCACTTGGTAAACTTATAAAATTTCATTTTACATGAAATTCTAGAACAGTGAAAACTAATCTAATATAAAAAAAGAAAAAAAAAATCAGACCAATGGCTGTGTCAGTAGGTTTGAGGGTGTTGACCAGAAAGAAACAGTAGGAAAATGAAAGAGTGGTGTCATTCAAAAGGGTGAATTCGTTTCTTAATATTTTACATCTAAAAGTTCTGGAGTTAAATACATGTAAATTATACCTCAAAATGGAACTCTAATCACCATCATCATCACCATCATCAACTTGTCATCTTCATCATCATTGACTGATGGTCAAGAGTTGGTGGAGATTTTGTGGTTGGGAGTTGGTGGATATATCGGTAAGGCAAGAATGGCAGAATAAAATGTTTGAATCTGGCTTTTGGGCATATGGATGTTAATTATACTATTCTGTTTTCACTTAAACATTTGAAATTTCCATAATAAAATTAATTTTTAAAATGAAAAAGTGTGAAGCACTTCTTTCCCATCGTTAATTTTATTTGTAAATTCACACCAGAAATATGTCTTTTACAAACTAAAGGTGAGCTTGAGTGCCGTGCATGCCTTAGTCCTATATGGGGGAAAACAAAATTGCATAAGATTGCTATGTATCTAGATTATTGACTTTTTCAATGGTAATTAAAATATACAGCCCTAGAAAAGTTATCCTGGTTAAATTAAAAAAAATATATTTAGTAATAGCTTGTACTGCAAAATATTGTCTAAGCTGCAATATTTTCTTGGGTAGAAATCAACTTTTCATTAGATGATTAATTTGTCTATACTTTTGAGGAGAGATACTTGTTTACTTTGGCATATTTTAAAAATTAAACAATCCAGGGGCGCCTGGGTGGCTCAGTTGTTTAAGCCTCCTACCTCGG
Source organism: Prionailurus bengalensis (assembly GCF_016509475.1). NCBI lineage: Eukaryota > Metazoa > Chordata > Mammalia > Carnivora > Felidae > Prionailurus > Prionailurus bengalensis. Next base: position 89,850,632 of record NC_057344.1, read on the forward strand.
CTCAGGTCATGATATCACGGTTGATGAGTTCGAGCCCCACGGGCTCTGTGCTGTCAGTTCAGAGCCTGGAGCCTGCTTCAGATTCTGTGTTTCCCTCTCTCTCTGCCCCTCCCCCACTCACACTATTTGTCTCACTATCAAAAAATGAAAAAACGTTAAAAAAATAAAAAATAAATTAAACAATCCCTGTTATAAATCAGGATGTAATTTGATATGAAATTATACATACATATATATGTGGTATTATATATATGCATATATATATTATATGTATATATGTTACATATACATATGTATAAATGACATATAGAAAAATGAGATTCTAAATGCCTTGAGGTAGGGAGTGGATTTTTTTGTTTGGCTTCTGGCAATTAATCACAAGTCCATAGTTGTTGTAGAGCTTAGGACAAAAGGAAAATATACAAAATTGTGGTTTTCATTTCTCATAACTTATTTCCTCTTACTTTATTATTGGGTTTAGAAAATATTTTATGTCACCTATTTTTTCTGGGTTGTCCTTTTCTTCTTCAATTTTCCTCAGATATATCTGAATTAATATTTTTTACATTTGTTGAAATCTTGTTTTTTATCAAGATATCTATTTTAAAACGAATCAATTCCAGATGACTCTAGTCAAATATTCCTGGAAAGAATCTCCTTAATATGTATCATCATGAAAATATTACTCTGAACTCTATGCATTCCCAATGAAATATGAAGTCTTGAAAGACTCACTAATTTCAATTATATACATTCAATCAGAATTTACCAAGGTTTGTTCATTCTCTCCACCTGTGCATTTTGGTCAGAAATTAAAATGTATTCATGTTCCTTAATTATTTTACTTTGTAAAATTCTGAACAGGTAAAATATTTGATATGATGAAGTGTGTATTTCTTGTGGTTGGCTGATACAAGCGTCGATGATTGTGTATGTGCTGTAAATAGGACTGATATTACATGGTACTCAGTTTTATGACTATAGATATTTAATTTTACCAGGTATAATTTTAACTATGGTGACAACATAAATTACATTTGTTTTATTTATTTTTTGTTTTTATTTTTTTAATGTTTATTTTTGAGAGAGAGGGAGCGTGAGTAGGGGAGGGGCAGAGAGATGGGGGTGCTCAGAGGATCTGAAGTAGGCTCTGCACTGACAGTAGAGAAGACGATGTGGGGCTCCAACTCACATATTGTGAAATCATGACCTACGGTGAAGCCGACGTTCAACCAATTGAGCCACCTAAGCGCCCCCAAGTTAGATTTGTTTTAAATGGATTGTTTCATCATGGTTTCCACAAAGTTACAGATTTTTGTTATGGATGCCACATAAAAGATGGTGTTTTCAAATATCATTGGAGAGACCTCCAAAGGCAGTTCTGATATGAGATCCTATCATACTTTGTATCTATGTATTAGAGTACTTTTGAGTTATTATTTAAAACCGGATTTTCAAACTGATTTAAGTAATTAAACTAAGGATGATAGTAATAAATCTAGGGTGGTTAATAGTTCTGGTAATGATATAAGATTTTGACAGTCAATCCTAGTCATTTTACATTCAGGAGATGGATCTTGATATACTACCAAAAGAATGGGAGCTTCTTAATAACAGAAGATATGCTGACATCAAACATTTCAATATTTTACAAAGTATAAAATTAAAAAGACTCTGTGCACTTAGCATAATACCCTCCAGTTCCATGAGGGAGGCAGACCGTAAGAGACTCTTAAATACAGAGAAAAAACTGAGGGTTGATGGTGGGGGCAGGGGAGAGGGGAAAATAGGTGATGAGCATTGAAGAGGGCACTTGTCAGGGTGAGCAATGCGTGTTGTATGTAAGTGATGAATCACGGGAATCTACCCCTGAAACCAAGAGCACACTGTATACAACTGTATGTTAGCTAATTTGACAAAAAATTATACCAGAAAAAAAAAAAAAAGAATTCTGTTCAATCTCCAAACTGTGAAGTATCCACTTACCTATAAAAATTTAGATTATAATTTTCTGTCTTTACCTATCATTTTCATCACCTGAGAAATTATTTGGCTAACAATGAATAGAAAAGAATGAGTAGGCTAGTAGTGTCCTTTATAACTAACTAAAGCACACAGCTTAAAAAAAAAAAAATCCTAAATGGAATAGCAGAAAATGTCTGAACATTGAAAAGATCATAAATATGAATTCCAATCACAGATAAACTCAGTGTACAAGTATTTTAATCTACTAGAATATGAATCTCTCTGTTCAATGTAGTTTTTAAAGATTGGCCCCACCTACTATAATAAAGGCCGAGGAACCAACGAAAGGTCAAGTTAAGTTGAATAACTAAGCCTCAGCTCAGCGTTTTAAAGGAATCAGGGCTATACTTTACCACATATTAAAAGAAGTTCATTAAACAATTTAGAGTAATGGCTTGGAGTTCTGTTGGTAGCTATTAGTATTACTGACTGTGAAGCAGATGCTTGATTTAATTGGCAAACACTTGTTCTTTTCATTTACAAGCAAAATTAGCACCTACACTCTTGCCAATAAATTAGATATGGTACCTATTCTGAAATGAAAAACACTAACTACTGATTGTAATTAGAGTAGATAACCTATCACACTAGCCTAAGGCCTCTTGTTCCGCTGTTATTCCTCACCTTAGAAAACACAAGAAACCGATACATATTTGATATAGCAAGTTCCTTTGTAAAAGTCACACTTTTTTTTTTTTTTTAGTAAACATCTGATTGAGTAATGCACCAAATAATCCCTTAGCTGTTGTGTATGTTGGAAGGTATTTCACCATGTGTTTGAGCATTGGTATGCATTATAATTTACCAGAAATCTGCTACCAAATTAATTTTACAAATGTATAAGGCACAGTTTTATTCATGTGGCTTCTTTAAAAAATTGTAAAACCACAACTTTTATTTGTTAATAATGTGCTTATATATCTTTATTAAAAACTAAGATAAAAATTCGTTTTATTTTGTTCAAGAACAAATAAGTAGATTTTGTTTTTGAGATTTCTTGCTAACACGCTTTCTAACTTTCACCCCACCCTCCACCCCGTCTACATCCCCTCCCCACACACCTTTGGCAGAAGAATGTGCCTGAGGTATACCTGGAAAGATAGGACCATATTTAGAAAAAATTTTCTAAATAATGAATTAACAGATTATTTTAAGTCTATCTAGAAACTACTAGCTAGGTTGGGTCAATAGGATTTAGATTCCTTATCTATATATGGCAATACCTGGAGTGATTCTTTAAAGATAGTCTAAAAATGAAGATGACAAAAGATTTTGGTGAGAATGTCTGAACCCAGACTCTGTAATAACTTCAAAGAGAACATAATTCAAACAGATATACAGCTGTCAAAATTACTTTTAAAACTGAAATATAGGGGCGCCTGGGTGGCGCAGTCGGTTAAGCGTCCGACTTCAGCCAGGTCACGATCTCGCGGTCCGGGAGTTCGAGCCCCGCGTTAGGCTCTGGGCTGATGGCTCAGAGCCTGGAGCCTGTTTCTGATTCTGTGTCTCCCTCTCTCTCTGCCCCTCCCCCGTTCATGCTCTGTCTCTCTCTGTCCCAAAAATAAATAAACGTTGAAAAAAAAATTTAAAAAAAACCTGAAATATAATTACAATGAATTTCTGATTTTGTATGGTATGCTAATTATCAATTTTCAGTTCTTCGTCACCAAACACGGCCTATACCCCGTACCTGGATTTTTACATCTGCAGACCATTAAGTGGGACAGGGAGGGCATTGAGTATATCTAGGCAAATATTGAGCTAGGGTTAGTAATATTCTTGTTACAGGATCCTGAGCCTAGGATGGTTCCCGACCCCAAAGGCAGAGTTATTTGTTTTGTTTCTCCTCTCATCCACCTGGATGGAGGTGATGTACCTTTCCTAAAGCTGTAGTCAATTTTCCCCTCCACGCTTGCACCACTGAGGCAGGCTCTTTGGTCACCTGCTCTCCCTGTGACTTTCTTGTGAATACCAGATGGGCATTCTCAAAAAGAATCTGCAGATAATTGTTTTGTGTGATGCTCTCAGTGGTGCCAAATGTCATAAATGTCCCACACTTGGCCTTAAACATTTTGTTTAAACTTCAGCTGATTTCTTCTTGCTTACCTATATAATGGCTTATACCTCTTACTACCATGCTGTGCATTTGTAAAGTAGTCTATACTTGAAAGGTTCTCTTTCTTCTTGGAATTCGGGCAACTGATTATCTTGGAATAGCAGCTTTTTGATGGTTTCAAGAAAAATATTAACTTTATGTGTTATCCTGCTCTCTTTTGTTTTAAAGCGGGGAATGGTACTTTCCCTGATGTCCTACATCCTGGTCAAAGCATTTTGATCCTTTGATTCCAACCCCTTCACACCTTGGAAGGATTTTGAGTTAAATTAGTATTTTATCTGTAATTCCTGTTAAAGTAACCCTTGGTTTGTTTATAAATCAGTAAAGTACTAAATAGTCCCATGGTGATTTTTTTTTAATTTTTATTTATTTTTGAGATAGAGAAAGAGCATGAACAGGGGAGGGTCAGAGAGAGGGAGACACAGAATCTGAAGCAGGCTTTGAGCTGTCAGCAAAGAGACCAATGCGGGGCTCGAACTCACGGACGGTGAGATCATGACCTGAGCCGAAGTCGGACACTTATCCGACTGAGCCACCCAGGCGCCCCAGTAAAGTACTAAATAGTCCCATGGTGATTTTAATATACTTACAACAAGTTGAATTCTGGTTTTATATACAATGGGTAATTTCAAAAATATATAAAAATTACGTGATTTTATTAACTTTCTATATATGTTGTTTTGCCTGAGAGCTAACAGAAATCAGAAGAATCACTAATTCCAGATTCCATGCACTTCAGGAAAGAAAATAAAACTGCTGACATTGCAATTTTTACTTCATACTATTTTTACAAAAGGTTTTCCTTTGAAATGGTATGGTTTAGCTGAAATATTACATTTCTCTTCCGATGTTACAAAATGACCCAGTCTTTACAATGAAGGCTAATATTTTGCACATTTGATATAATGAATTTACAACACTTCTGGCACAATATTTTGATTAAAGCCTATTGTTCTTACCAACTATTTGTCGAATCAATTCAAGATTATATGCCCCCATATTACTTAATTATTCTTATTCCTCACAATTCCTCTATTTATGTTAAGAATTTCACTCAGAATCTGGGCTTTGTGCTGACAGTGCAGAGCCTGGAGTCCACTTCGAGTTCTGTGTCTCCCTCTCTCTCTGCCCCTCCCCTGTCATGCTCTCTCTTTCTCTCTCTCTCTCAAAAACAAATATACATTAAAAAATTTTAAAAACTTCCATTCAGAATCTTTTTGCCTCTGAAATGCAAATACAACCTTAATTATTTCTATTACAGTAATAATATTTTGTACCTCTTACACGTTATACATTCTCTTCCTCACCCATACTTATTCTTTTATTCTTTATTTTTTCCTATATTTTCTTTCAGGATTTATCTAAACTACCTGTTTCACAAATCTTTTCCTGATTATTACATTCCATATTCTTCTCCATTCCCTCAGTTAGAGTAGCACTATTGTTCTGTAGTTCATAGCTTCTAACGAGTGATCTAATTTGGCATATGGTTTTCCAGTTGTCGAGGTGTTAGTCTTGTCTCCTTGTGCAGAATGTCAGTCACCCAGAGAGTAAGTAATATACATATTTTCATTGAACAATATAATTCCCTAAAGTAACTGGTGCAGTGTTCAGCACCATTTATTAGCTAGTAATTAATTGGCAATCATTGGTGAATTATGTGGTAAAACTACATAAATATTTTAATTATGCCATGAAAAAATCTATTCCTGTATACATAATCAATTTGATCCCTGTAAAGATCAAAGTCAATGCAGCAAAAAAGAAGTCTAATTTAGAATAGTGTACTTCCAAGACTCATATCATGTTCTGAATCATTATGTGTTTGCTATTTTCAATCACTGATTCAGTGACATCCGTATAACCATCATTGGTGAATAGGAAAAAAAAAGGTCATGACTACTCTGTCTCTAGCTATTTTGATTCTTCAGCTCATTGAACTTTGTGCATTAGAACTAAAGTTCAAATATCAACTGCTCTAGAGGTCAATGGAAGATTATAACAAGTCATTAAAATGACATAAGCAAACTCAATTTCTTTGTAAGAGTTAGTCATTGCTTTTTGAATTGATTATAGAAACTACATTTAAGATATATTTTGATAGTTGCTTGAATATAAAATACTTAAACACAAAAGCAGAAATCATTTTAGTGGGTTTTTACCAAATTTTACTTAATATTTTATTAAATTCATTTCTATATATTTGAATATTTACATTATTAATTTTATCTGCTTTTTCTTTTTCTTTTTATATATGTATTAATTTTATTTTAGTATAGCTTTAGCCTCTATAGAAATTTTAAAAATAGTAGAATCCCCATATATCCCAAGTGCAGTTTGTTTTATTTTAGCATCTTACATAAGCATAAAGCTTTTTTTTCAATGTGATCTATTACATCACAAAACTAGATTTTTTTTCTTTAATTTAAACCTAAGCTAGTTAACACATAGTGTTAATAATGATTTCAAGAATAGAATTTAGTGATTCATCACTTGTATATAATACCCAGTGATCATCACAAGTGCCATCATTAATACCCCTTGTCCATTTAGCCCATCCTCCCACCCAACACCCTGCCAGCAACTTTCAGTTTGTTCTCTGTATTTAACAGTCTCTTATGATTTGTCTCCCTCTCTGTTTTTATATTATTTTTGCTTCCTTTCCCTTATGTTCATCTGACAAAACTAGATTCTAACATAAGTTTCTGTAGAAGGAAATGGTTGAGAATTTTTAGCTATGAATTTGTCTGAATATGAATAGTGCTTGCCCTAACACATATAAAGTTGAGGCTGTGGCAAATAAATAATGATAGACTCAATGCACATTTAATAATAATAGAATTAAAGTATTTATCCCAAATGTCCAAATTATACAAGTAATTATGCATTCAGGAAGTATCTTTGCCTTTAACATATTTTGTTCATGTTTTAAATTGTTGCCTTAGTATATATTTTATGATGTGCAATTGTTATTACATTACAATTGTCTCTTAAGATTGGAGAGGCTTTCCCTACTGGGAAAAGTCACACATAACGTCGTGACTTTTTGAAGACAGAGGAAGAGGGTCATGAGCCAAAGAATACAGGAAAACTCTAGAGGCTGGAAAATGCAAAGAAATGGTTTTTCCCCTATAGCCTCTTGAAAGAGACACAATCCTAACAACACTTTAATTTTAGCTAAGGGCAATGCATGTCAGACTTCTAACCTGCAAACAATAAGGTAATAAATTTGTTATTTTAAGCTTCTCCATAGTAATTTGTTATTACGGTGAGCATTATAAAACTAATATACTTCCTCATTTAATAAACTACCTCTGGTCATCCAAAGTTGAAGTGGACCAGAGAGTGAAATAAAGCCTAAGAAGGATCTTATTTGATTGCTGTTGACAGCCTGACTTGGCATGGGAAAGCTACTGAGATTCATTTCATGGATTCATGAGAAAATAACCCCTCCATCACAGAAGAGCTCATTCACTGTTCATTCATATGGGTGAACACTTTTCACCTGCTTGGTCATTATGAGATTCTTTACATATACAATACTGCCCTTCTATCTTTTATCTCCTGAGTTTTCCTCACTGCTTCAAGCAACATTGAACTTAATGTGCATCTCTTAAATGAATGTAAGGCCATCTCTTAATCATGTAGCACAGTGCTAATTAGTAGGAGAGCAATCTTTATGAGATTATGAGAGAGTATGGAGCTCACAGTAACTTGATAGTCTGATCAAAAATCACCATTTGTTCCCTTATGTAAGCATAATGCATACTTGATCATGTATGTATGTTTCTTTGCCAATCCTGCAGAATGGGAAGTTTGGATTATGAAGAAAATTCTCGTCTACTGTTTTGAGACTGAAGTATATCCGTTAAGAATGATTTGGGTTAAAATTAACAGACTAGTTACCATCTCAACGACAAGTTAACATATCTTTAGATATGTAACATATCTTTAGATATGTTAATAAGTAAAATTAACAGACTACTTGTCCACCTCAACGACAAGTTAACATATCTTTAGAAAATAAGCAAGAAGAATAGGTGAATATGCATGTAAACTGAAGTTTTTATTTATCTGCCTGTGTTACCAGGAAACTGAATATACCCCACAAATCTTGTTTGTCCCATGAGATTTGCTCTTGAGACTCATTGACAATAACTATGCTCCAAGACCAATTTATCAGACAATGAATGGATATTTAAACATTTGACAGAGAGCTAAAGTTTATACCTGTATAATGGCTAATTTTATAGTGAATATGAAAGAATAAAGATATAAAAGAGGAATAACTTTGGTGAATGATTACCACTCATCATTAAATTATGTGAAAGGTATAAAATCCAATGTTTCAAAATATGTGGTATATGGATTAGACAGACCATGCAACTCCATAAAAAATAGTCCCTAAATAAGAGCAGAAAAAAATAAATTACATGTTCCTATTTTTAAGATACTATAAAAAGCTAAGACCAAAATTCATTATTCATGGATTTTTACATATTCAAAACACTGTCATTATTATTTTGTGATGAATAGACTAACAGTTATACCATCAAGGGCACATAGAAAATGCCTTTTCTCCAAATTAGCTTTTATCAAGTTGACTATAGCTCCAAGACATACATTAGTTTAGGAGGAGATGATTTATATAGATTCCAATAATAGTCTCACTGTCCTGGATACCAATCAATAGAGACTTTTTCTTATATTATTCACTCGACTTTGTCATTTATGCTGACATATAGACAAAGATCGCTGTGTAAGTTTATAAAGAGAGAGAGTTTTGGCATGCTAAAATAATGCTTTTAAAAAGAATTTTCAACTTTAGTAAAGTATATTGTAATGACCTGATAGAATCAACTAACAATGTTTTAAAAAATAGCAAGGCAACTATCTCTTTTACCTTCTTATTTAAATATTCCATTTCTAAGAGTATTTCTCATGAATTCTTTGCCAGTTTGAACTGCTTACCTACTGAATGCAATTGAAGGCAGATTTTAAATTTATTCTAGGTTTTGGTATTAACGATAATAAAAATATGCCTGTTATATATTTAGCATCAAAACTATAAGATAATGCTGACTAATTTAATTCAGGATTTTGTTTTAATGAGGTGAATAGTACAGCAGGGGAAGAAGAAAGGGGCAAATTGAAGAGATTGGAAAATTACACTCTGTCCATAAAACATATCATGTTTTCTTGTGTTCCCCTATTCACATTCTTGCTTAATTGTCTTTTTTTCAGACAAATCTCATGAGAGATATTTGCATCTAAGAAATCCACAAGAGCCATTCTTAGTAAAAAATAAATTAAATATTGTTGAATCAATCAATTTGAGCTTCTTCTGTTGGAGGTAGAATAGGAAAGAATGTAGAAAATAATCCATATGTATTAGTTACTGACATTATTTTATAAAATAATTTAAAGTTTAGCATTTTTCATCTGAGATTCAAAATTCTCCAGGTTCCTCATGGCTATTTTAAAGATCCTACTAATCAAAGGAATGACTTCATGTAAACTACACACATTCAACATAAAAAAATATAAAAAATCATGTTCATAAAAAGTAATACAGTAGATATAAAATAAATGAAAAATAACAAGCAAACAAACAAAATACCTAATAACCTCTATGTGTGGAAGTATGAAATATTGGAAATTATTTCATAAAGTAACTTCCACTAGCCTTGGGAAGTACAAATTACTATAATAAAAATGAAAAAAAGTGTATACCCCCTGTGGCTTCAGAATAGAATCACCATAAACTCATGCCTTAAGCCAAAAACAACGGTACAAGATAACATAATGACATATTCAAGTCCAGCTTAGAAATTGACTGGGCATTTTTACTATAGTAGATTGGACTTTATCCCATTTCAGCTGAAAACTTGAAATAGTTTGACAGCACAATCAGCACATTAGGAAGGGAAATCAGTACAATGCTAAATCTGCTACAAGAGTATGCATAGGATAATTGAGATGTCTCTATCCCTCTTCATAGGCACACACTTTTATGATTTCATGAACTGCTTAAAATATTTTTGATGCATATGTAGAAACTCTGACCTCTTTCTGGAGATAATGACACTGATAGTTCCCATTTTAAATTAGTGAATAGATATCTCATATTCCGTAATCTTAAATATATTCCTGACAAAACTATTTTACTTCCTGTCATATTCCCTTCCCCACATTCTCAAATGACTATTCCAAGTCTGTTCTCTGTCTTCAATACTGCAGTGCACCTTAAACTCTCCTTTCTCTTACCTGATGCTTTTGCTTCATAATTAATTGAGGAAATACAAATAAGCATTTAATAATCAACTAATCATCCATCTCCCTACCACTAAATCTATCAGCAAACCAGCATCCATATGTGGGGGCAGGGTATATATGTGGAATCTTCGTACATTCCTTTAAGTTTTTTTGTTAATATAAAACCACTCTAAGAAATGTCTTTAGAAAAACATCACAAGTCTATATAAAAACAGTATTTTGGCTGAATAATAGATGCCTACATTGTTTTACTTTTCCACCTATTTCTTCTTATGCTTTTAAGGGCTAATCGCTAATATTTGCATACTCTATATAACCTTAGAAAAGGCATGTAGAATGTGAGTACTAAGAATTTATAAGTACAATTTCAAACTTAACCTTCTGTTTCACCCTTAACCCCAAGAGACAGCCAGTGGGATACTCAAAAGATGTTATTCACTCACCAATATGGACCCGGGAACTCATTCTCTCTTAACAGTTTGTTCATTTTTTTATCATTCCTTTCCTTTCCAAACTTCTGCAATACTCATGTTAGCCCAAGCCTTATTGAAGCTACCACTTGCTAATTTTCAACCCACCTCATGTTCTGAGTATGATCCCATCTCAACACTATATTTCCTTTCCTGCAAAATTTCCAAATGAAAGTATGTATAGTGAAGAACATGTGAGCAAGCTTTCACATCTCTATCTGGATGTCTATTAGCTACCACTGATCTCTGAGGTTATAAACTCCAGCCTCCAAGATGTGACTGAAAACCAGGACCAGTGCCAAGGAAACTGCATCCTATTCCAGGCTCTGCCACTTTATAAACTCACCAGATGGTGCCATTTCAGTGCTCGAATTTCTTCATCCATAAAATAAAAATAAAATTTTTATTTAAAAAAAACATAGCCACAGACTAGAGACTCTTAGAATATTACTCTGAAACTGGATCTTTTATTAATCAGATTGAAACTAGCTTATTGTCTGTGAAATGGAGGGAACTCCTGGCACACTCTGCAGCATCCCTTGCAGTAAATTGGAATGAGCCACAGGTGGAAAGGGGAGCATTGCCTTATTCAGAAACTCTAAACTTGAATAGTATGAAGGCATGTTTAAACACTGCGTAGATCTGACTAATCTAAGTTAGAAGTCTTGAGCAGCGAATGACATGCTCAAACTAGCCAGCTATTCCGTACAGCATGCTTTAAAAGCTAAAGGGCTCGTATGGCAGCCATCGTACAAAGATATGTTCATCTCCGACAACTCTACAGAGCAGTATGCTGAAAATCAGGCACAAAAATTAAACGTTAGAGTGGCAGAGTTGCAAAGTAAACTGACTTTTGCAGCTCAAGTGTCCTCCAATGCAGAGTTCTTATATTTTGGCACTTAAAATCAGAATGAAATTGTCTGAGTGGTCATATGTTAATGTTTGCATCTATATTTAAATGTGTATATTACAACCCGATGAAGGGAAAAACGTGGGCATAGAACTATTTAAAATATTGAGAACATGCTTGATAATAGTAATGATGATGATTTGCGCTAGAGGTTAGGGAGTAAGGCTAATAATTACTGGAAAACCTGGCATGCGCCCACGTTGTTCCAATCTCTATGCAATAGTGTCATTATAATCCACGTTTCATGGATGGAAACTTAAATAAAATCTTTTGCCCAAACCAAAAATTTATTGGACCCAATATTACACAATTACTTGATACACTGACTCTACTGAACCATGTACGAAAAAGATGCTTTGCGTAATACAAATGAACTTAGACTTTACTTGAGAATTGTCGAATCCTTCAAACATTTGCAGCAGCTTGGATTTTGAAATTTGGAATGTATTTTAGTATTCAGAAAGAGAAAAGATATTGTCCTATTTTGGAATTTGTGAATATTTTTGTGATGGTGGAGAGAAATAGACACATTGCAGGGAACCCTATGAAGTCGAAATTATAGTTCTTGAAGAGTGATTAGATATGGAGTGAAATGCAATCAAGTATAATATTCATAGTATTCAAAAACCAACACAGCATAAGTACCAATCAATCAGATTGGATGTCAGAGCAATCAGAAAAGAGAGTGGAAGCTTTACCTTACTAGTGTGTCCTGTCTCATTATCAGCTCTGGGTAAACAGGAAGGCAGAGAGTATGCAGTTCATGTTTCTGGCTTAAGCAAATGGGTAGATGGTAAGGCCGGTCTTTTGGCTGGGACATATTTTTGTACTGAATTGTAGCATGCTTGTTTCCTTCACAAAGCAGTTTTTGTGTTAACTTCTTATGAATTTATTGTGAAGATCAAATGAAATAAAACATCTTGGTTGTCAATTGCTAGGAAAAAATGCATCATAAACATTATAGTAGTTTTGTGTGGGAAAATGTATATTTAACGTTCTTTTAATTTTTTAGGGATTGTATACTTAAACATATATACCAAGAAATAGACACAGTAGAGAAATTTTACTTAGAACAAAGGTTATTATTAATAATATCAATATACATTACGTTAGACATAACTTCAATGCCTAAATATAACAAGATATTTTAACAAATTGCAAGTCAGGATGATGTTATGCACAAACACTATTGTCAGAAATATAAAATATTTACATCCACATCAAAAAAAGAAGGTATATATTAATTTTGTAAAAATTAGTGTGTGTTAATCATATTACAGGTGGTCTTGCCCACCCACCTCTCTTCAATAAATGATCTAGGGTAGATATTCCACAGGGGACCATGAAAAAGCTATATAAATGGAAGGAAAATGAATCTTGTACAACTTCCTCTGCCTTTGACTTCAAATGTTAGGATAATAAATTGATATAAATTATTTCAGGATAATTTGCCAATAATAAAAATTTAAATTTACATACATATGTATTCAGATAATTGTGTAAGGAAGCACATCAATAGATGCTCAACATATCTTGATTTTTAATAGTATAAAATATTAAAATCAGCTTAAGTATACATAGATAAACAACAGACACTGTAAGTCTTGTATGCCTTATCCCAATACACAATGAAATCCAAAAAAGGCAATTGAAATTAACAAGTTAAATATAATTGCTGACCCGAAGAGATATTCATGATACTGTCAAGTGACAAATGGAATTTTTTAGTATTATATAGTATGAATAATTCCTTTGGTGAAACTGAAAAATGAATTCTATTCTTATGATTCCAAGACTGTTCTCTGTTTTACTATATTCTGATGCCTTCCAGTCATATTAACAAAAATTAGCATAAATATAACCCTTGTGCCTTAGATTCCCCTGATACAAGAACATCTGATTAATTTCAGATTGGAGCATGGGTGCCTGGAAATATAGATCATCCTTAATTTGACTTAAGCCTCTGCTCAATCCCCAAGAGAATAAAATAAAATAATGAATTTGTTTACCCTGGCTACAGCATTCATAAGCATTTATAAGGAAATGCTTACAGCACAATTAAGAAAGAACTCTAAATTGCAGAAAAACAACATTGCTAAATATCCTACCTTTAATGGAATATTGTGATAGTCTTCTAAATAGTCAGATATGTGGGGAAATATTAGAGAAGGAGAGAAGGAGGAATGAATGAAGGAGGAAAGGAGATAAGCAGTGAATGCACTAAGAGTTAATTTTATTTTACAAAATCTTCAATATATGATTCTCATATACATTTCCTAATTTATATCCTACACATACTTTTTTAAAGTATGTCATAAACCACTGAACTGAATTGCTTGTAAGTTTCTGTTTTCATGACTTTGTTATACTATACCCTCTACAGAAATGTTCTTTTTTAAGTCTTATCTGACTTTGAAGAGCAACTCAATGACCACCGAGTTGATACAACCTTTCATTTTTTTTAATGTGTTATTTATTTTTGAGAGAGAGAGAGAGAGAGAGAGATATGGGGAGGGGCAGAGACAGAGGGAGTTACAGAATCTGAAGCAGGCTCCAGGCTCTGAGCTGTCAGCACAGAACCCGACGTGGGGCTTGAACTCGTTTACTGCAAGATCATGACCTGAGCTGAAGTCGGACGATTAACCAACTGAGCCACCCAGGCGCCCCTGATACAACCTTTCTTGATTAATCTCCATCCCATCCAAACCCTCACTGGTATAAATATGAACATATATAATATGTTTTATCTGAAACGTTTTTTTTTTAATTTGGGAGAGTGAAAGAGAGTGAGTGGGGCAGAGGGTCAGAAGGGAAGAGAGAGAGAGAAAGAGAAAATCTTAAGCAGACTCCATGTTCAATGTGGAGGCTACCACAGGGCTTGATCTGAACACCTGAGCCAATAACAAGGGTCACACACTTAACTTACTGAACCACTCAAGGGCCCCTATCTGAAACTTTGATAACATGTAACTTGTCCTAAGGTGTTTTGCTTCTAAATAAATGGTGGTCTCCAATTTTCATTATGGAGATATTAGTATTATTTTTCTTGTATTTTTGCTATTGAAAATTTACTATGTCTAAAGCATGCTTGCCTTTCCTTTGGAGTTTAAATGTACCATCTGAAACTTCATAAATTTTCCTTTGAAGTTTTTACAGAGCTATAACTAAGTAAATTGTGATTGTTGCTTATTGAAACAATGGCTTTATGGTATCATATGCATATTAGATTAAAACAAATTCTATTTTGTTTTCAGTACCATCATCACTGCTTAAAGGACATTTCAACACAAAAATCTTAACTTGATCTCATTTATTCCATAAATGTCAAATCTATGCAAACTGCTCACTAAAATTCTGCCTTTAGGAATTCTAAAACCTTACTATAGGCACAAATCAAAGTTATCTTATATATTATTACAGGAAATGGGTTCTGAAGCTGCCTGTAAACATCAAACAGCTTCACCTAATTAACACACATCATATAATATTATAATATTCTACATTAATGTTATATATTGTATTTTATATAACACATTTTATTGTTAATGACACATATATTATATGTATGTATAGTTAAGGAAATAAACTGAAATTAGTGATAATTTCTTGTCATGAGTTTACTTTTACCATGTGTAGACATAGAATTATTTTTCCTGAGGCCCTGTAAGTAAGACACTGGGACAAGTCTATTTGAAGTGAGGTTGTCATGATATAAAGGTTCTCACCTATTTATTACACCACATAATTATGGCTCGGTGATATTATGTTTGAATATCCGTAAAAGTATTATAGGGTGTATTTTATAGAGATAATTTGCCGTTATTCCTCTCCTTCATTGTATCTAACAACATTGGGTTACTTTTACTAATGCCCATCCACAAAATTTATAGCTACCTAAGTAGTCACCATGATACTGTGCATTGCAAGGCCTTTAACATCTGACGCTTGACCTCCCAATCTTATTTATACTGTTACCTTTCAGTCTTGTGTCTTAGTTGCACTACCCTTCCTTTTCCTTAAATCTGCTGAAATCCTTCATTTGTTAAGGGATTTGCATTAAATTTTTTTCCAAATTCTACATTAATTAAAGTGCTTTCTTTGGCTGTATGACACAACTATCACTTCA
Organism: Prionailurus bengalensis; assembly: GCF_016509475.1. Classification (NCBI taxonomy): domain Eukaryota; kingdom Metazoa; phylum Chordata; class Mammalia; order Carnivora; family Felidae; genus Prionailurus; species Prionailurus bengalensis. Next base: position 89,866,555 of record NC_057344.1, read on the forward strand.
CAGAGTTTTCCTGAGGATCCTCTGTAGTAATCTTGACCCTTTAGGTCATTTTTATTCCATTTTCAGTAAGTGCCATTTATTTTATTTTATTTACAGAGCTTGGTACTGAAATCTCATTAGATATATTAGATAGATACCTATCTCATTAGGTAACTTGCTTAATCTTTTCCAACTCCATCAGAACACAAGTTTCCTTTAAAATAGAGCTTTATGTTTAATGTTGAAGTCCCAGTACCTAGACTAGACCTGGGCACAGAGTAGCTGTCCAATGAATAAATTCATTGATGTCATGAAGCTCTCTGTATGGGAAAAGTTGAAGTGTTTTTGGTATCACCGAGCATGCGACGTTGTGATGCAGACATTATAATGGCTCCACATGTCAAACATTTCTTAAAAGTTTAAAATAATAACAAATACCACTTCTTCCTTTATTAACTTTTTTAAGTTTATTTTTTGTTTGAGAGAGAGAGAGAGAGTGCACACACATGTAAGCAGGGAAGGGGCAGAGAGAGAGAGAGAGAGAGAGGGAGAGAGAGAATCTCTTAACACTTAACAGGCTGAGCCACCCAGAGACCCCATTTCCTCCTTTAAAAGTTAAATTACCATAACCTAAAGACAGTGAAACATAGTTTGATTTTTACGCACAGAAACTCGTAGATCAGGAGACAGAAATGTAATTATTCCAATAAGAATGTTGTTGCTACATTTGCTGCCCATTGAAAAATGGCTACTGTGGATTGCACGGCTTTGCATAGATCATGGAAGGAAGGGCAGCATTTGGATCGTCCCACAGACCAGAAGAAACACAGCTACTGCTCAGTAATGATGGAGCAGCTGCTGTGGGAGACTTAACTGTTGCTACCTACTGCAACTTTCCAATTTAAATAGGACATTGAAAGAAACACAGAGGGGGAGTGAGAGAAGAGAGAAAAAAAGAGGGCAAGTTACTCATAATAAATTCTCCTTTAAAAAAAATTAAAATGTTTATTTTTGAGAGAGATAGTGTGAGCGGGGGAGGGGTGGGGAGAGGGAGACACAGAATCTGAAGTAGGCTCCAGGCTCTGAGCTGACAGGATAGAGCCCGATGCAGGGCTCAAACTCATGAGCTGAGAGATCAGGACCTGAGCTGAAGTTGGATGCTCAACCGAGACACCCAGGCGCCTCACTTGTAATAAATTCTAAGCCTGGAGTATATAAGTCCAGACAGGAATGGTGGAGGGTTGGGGAAGGGAGAACAAGAAGAAACAGATATTACGTAGAATGCAAATGGATATTTACTGATGTGTGTGTGTATGTGTTTGGGTGTGTATCAGAGGTGTGAAGAAACAAAAGAGGAATTTAATTAAAAAATCATGTTTATTTTTTGAAATAACACATAGCAGAGGAAAGAAAAATAGCCCCTGAACTGAAAATTAAGTACTATTACTGCCAGATGTCTTAGGTAGCTTGCCCAGTTTTTGAATGATTAAAAGAAAAGTTGTAAGCCATAATACTTCACCTGTGAACTCATGTGGGACTTTGGTATTGGAACACAGGGCCTGTTTTAGCAAGGATGAAATTCACAAGTTTACCTCATTAAGCTCTTCAGGGAAATTAAGCTACCAAAGATTATAATTTTGAACTTAATTATATGATTTTTTTAATTAAAGAATGAGAAATATATAGAATAAATATATTTCACTTATAATAAAAATTTTTATACAGAAACTCTTCTTGAGCACATATGTCTAGCAATAGATAAAGCATTGATCTAATGTATTCATTAAGATGACAACCTAGGTACAAATATGAACCATTTGCTAATGAGAGCTATTGTAGAGCTAAAATTTTTACTTAGTTTGTATAATGTCAATTTAATCATTATTTCGAATGGAAACCTTTTTTATAAGTATATGTTTGATCCCTTTTCACGCTATTATGTATAGAGTATTTCCTTATGTACTACTATGCCTGTTCATCAGTTGGATACTTCTAAGAAACTAAAAACACAGATTTTTTTTAATATGAAATCTATTGTCAAACTGGTTTCCATACAATACCCAGTGCTCATCCCAAAAGGTGCCCTCCTCAACACCCATCACCCACCCTCCTCTCCCTCCACCCCCCATCAACCCTCAGTTTGTTCTGTTTTTTAAGAGTCTCTTATGCTCTGGCTCTCTCTCTCTCTAACCTCTTTTTTTTTTTCTTCCCCTCACCCATGGACTTCTGTTAAATTTCTCAAGATCCACATAAGAGTGAAAACATATGGTATCTGTTTTTCTCTGTGTGACTTATTTCACTTAGCATAACACTCTTCAGTTCCATCCACGTTGCTACAAAAGGCTATATTTCATTCTTTCTCATTGCCACGTAGTATTCCATTGTGTATATAAACTACAATTTCTTTATCCATGCATCTGTTGATGGACATTTAGGTACTTTCCATAATTTGGCTATTGTTGAGAGTGCTGCTATAAACATTGGGGTACAAGAGCCCCTATGCATCAGCACTCCTGTATCCCTTGGATAAATTCCTAGCAGTGCTATTGCTGGGTCATAGGGTAGGTCTATTTTTAATTTTTTGAGGAACCTCCACACTGTTTTCCAGTGTGGCTGCACCAGTTTGCATTCCCACCAACAGTGCAAGAGTGTTCCTGTTTCTCCACATCCTCTCCAGCATCTATAGTCTCCTGATTCATTCATTTTAGCCACTCTGACTGGTGTGAGGTGATATCTGAATGTGGTTTTGATTTGTAGTTCCCTGATGAGAAGCGACGTTGAGCATCTTTTCATGTGCCATTGGCCATCTGGATGTCTTCTTTAGAGAAGTGTCTCTTCATGTTTTCTGCCCATTTCTTCACTGGATTATTGTTTTTCAGGTGTGGAGTTTGGTGAGCTCTTTATAGATTTTGGATACTAGCCCTTTGGTCCGATACGTCATTTGCAAATATCTTTTCCCATTCCGTTGGTTGCCTTTTAGTATTGTTGTTTCCTTTGCTGTGCAGAAGCTTTTTATCTTCATGAGGTCTCATAGTTCATTTTTGCTTTTAATATCCTTGCTTTTGGTGATGTGTCAAGAAAGAAATTGCTGTGGCTGAGGTCAGAGAGGTTTTTTCCGCTTTCTCCTCAAGGGTTTTGATGGTTTCCTGTCTCACATTCAGGTCCTTTATCCATTTTGAGTTTATTTTTGTGAATGGTGTGAGAAAGTGGTCTAGTTTCAACCTTCTGCATGTTGCTGTCCAGTTCTCCCAGCACCATTTGTTAAAGAGGCTGTCTTTTTTCCATTGGATGTTCTTTCCTGCTTTGTCAAAGATGAGTTGGCCATACGTTTGTGGGTCTAGTTCTGGGGTTTCTATTCTATTCCATTGGTCTATGTGTCTGTTTTGGTGCCAATACCATGCTGTCCTGATGATTGTAGGTAGCTTTGTAGTAGAGGCTAAAGTCTGGGATTGTGATGACTCCTGTAAAAACATAGATTTAATCACCAAGACTGGTCTGCTCTGTTTTTACTTAGCAAATTTTACTGGAGCTATAAAATCTGTAGGTTTTATCAGTAAATTTTCAACTACCAAATTATTAAGTACCGTATTAGTGAGTTGATTGCTTATATTTCTTTTATTTTGAGGTATTTCCTCTATATTTTCTTAATGGCCCAAATTCTTCTATTGATAAGAAGCCAGGTGAAATAAAAAGGATCCTTACATTCCAGGCTTCTGGGCATTACATTTGTTTCAAAGAGAAATTCTTGGAGCACCTGGATGGCTCAGTCAGTTAAGCGACCAACTTCAGCTCAGGTTTGTGGGTTTGAGCCCTGTGTCGGGCTCTGTGCTGACAGCTCTGGGCCTGGAGCCTGCTTCAGATTCTGCGTCTCCCTCTCTCTCTCTGCCCCACCCTGCTTGCACTCTGTCTGTGTCCTCTCAAAAAATAAATAAACATTAAAAAATTAGAAAAAATAGTTATTGGAGTGCATTTCACTTAAGTGTAGTATCACAGTTAATGACATCAATATTTCACGTAAGCTTCAGTTTATGAGGGCAGTAGTAGCTATTATCCTAGTTCAAAAAATATTGTTTTCTCTTCTAGGTCTCATTTTGGTTTTTGACTCTCTCTCTCTCTCTCTCTCTCCCTCATTTTTTTTTTTTTTTAGTTATTGTAGTTAAAGCATTGCCAGTTTTGTTTGTTTGTTTGTTTAATTAATTAATTAATTTATTTATTTATTTATTTTTGAAAACCAGGTCATTACTTCATTACTTTCAGTGTTATAGTATTGTTCACTACTCTATTTTATTTATTTCTGGTTTTTCTTTATTTCCTTCTGCTATTAAATTTCAGCTAAGTGTCTCCTTTTTCTAGTTCCTTGTAGTGTAATTTTGTTTATTCGAACTGTTTTTTTCCCAATAAAAGCATTTATGGCATAAATTTCACTCTAACAACTGTTTTTGCTGCTGTTTTGGAATATTGTGTTTTTTTGTGGGTTTTTTGACACAAAATTTGATTCGCCATTTGATTTCTTATTTGGCCCATTGGTTGTGCGTGGTGTGTCATTTAATATTTACATATTACATATTTAATATTTAATTGTAGATTTTCCAGCTTTGTTTTATTGTTGATGTTTATTTTATACCATTGTGGTTGGGAAATACACTTGGTATTATTTCAGTCTTCTTAAATTTGTAATATTCGTTGTTTCTTTTTATGTGATTTAATCAGGGAGATTCTTCTGTGTGTACCTGAAGGAAATGTGCATCCCATTTCTCATGGGTAGAATGTTTTGTATATCTTTTAGAACCATGCGTTCTGAAATATATTTCAAGCAAAAATGTTCTTGTTGAAAACAAAACAAAACAAAAAAACCTTTAACTGAAGGTACTTGTTTAAAGTAAAGTAGATCACGGGGCACCTGGGTGGTTCAGTTGGTTAAGCATCCAACTTCGGCTCAGGTCATGATCTCACAGTTCCTGAGCTTGAGCCCCAAGTTGGGCTCACTGCTGTCAGCTCAGAGCTTGCTTTGGATCTTCTGTCTCCCTCTCTCTCTGTCCCTCCCCCACTCTCGCCTGTTCTCTCTACCTCTTTCTCAAAAATACATAAACATTAAAAAATAAACAAAATGAAGCATATCAGAAGGGAGGAGGGTGAAATAGGTGAAGGGGATTAAAGGTACATTTATCACGATGAGCACTGAGTACTGATGCATGGAATCGTTGAATCACTATATTGTCCAACTGAAGCTAATATAACACTGTATATTAACTATACTGGAATTAAAATGAAAAGGTTAACAAAAAATGCTAATCCTAAAAGAAAAAATGCCTAATGAATATTTAAGTGCTGAATTTCCATTTGTCAGAAATAATAAAAGTTGTTGATGTACGTGCAATCTGCAAAATTAATGGGAAGTGGGGCTTCATCACTGACTATAGAGACACCTGAAGAAACAAATCTGTAGAAGACGCATTAACTACTTGAAACTTACTTACTCTTTATTTTAGAGCTTTTGTGCCTACAGAAGACAATTTAACATGTTCAGTGGCAGAAGTGCATTTACCCATTACTCTACAAAATATGGCTTTTAATTTAGATCAAAATATACCTCTAAAATAGCATCACTCATTTTCAAATCCAAGTTTTCATCTGCAAACACTAAAAGTAAAGTAATATCTTTGCTGTGTCAGCTCCTTTAGGAGAAGACAAAATACGTAAACGTTAAATGATGCCCAACTTATGTCAGTGTCATCAGGTGCTTCAAATAAAAATCAGTTTCAATCGTGATTTGGGATTTTCACTTACCTCACAGACTCAAAAAGCACTTGGAAGTTCATTCTATCAGTATGTAACACCTAAAATTATTGTGAATGTGATTGTAATTTAATTAAGATATTCTCAATTGAAAACAAAACAATTTATTTTTGTAGCACAATATAAATATTTTGATGATAACATAAAGAAACATGGAACAGAAATGTAATTGGTTTGGTGTATACAAAATCCATATTATTTCCAAACAAACAGTAGTTATGTACAACTAGTAATAGAAGATATCATTATAAAAATGTATATGTATAATGTGTAAACAGAATAACTGATCTGATCTACTGCCTGGGTCTGTTCATGTTGGCATTCTTTCTAAAATGCTGGTTTTCTAAAGAGACACTAATAAGAGGGAGCATTGCGTCTGCAATCTCTTCTTGACAGTCTCAGCACACTCTTCTGCTCATACAGTGCCTAGACCCTTTCTCCAAAGATTGTTTGCTGTGGATGCTTGAGGATACCCCATCAACAACACGCCAAAGACAGACTACAATTGGTGGCGGACATAAAACACCCTCAGGGCAGCCTGCAATTGATGAGCCATGAGTCGAGTTCTAACACGTAGCTTTTCAGAAGTCTGCAAGTAGTATACTAGGGTGTCTGCAATTTACTAGAACACATTTTTACTTCCCTTGCCATTATGGCCTGACCTACCATGTGAAACAAACTGGCTTTTTTGTTTGTTTTGTTTTGTTTTCTGATTGTCCTCACAATGTTGAGCAAGCAGCCACTTTCTTCCATACCTCTCTTACTTTTGTACTAAAATTTTACAGATTCAGTAGTTAGGAGAATTCTAGAAAGGAAATAAGGTCAGTCGTTTTGAGGATGTATCATTATATATCAATTCCTATTTTGATGAAGACAAAATTGTGATTTATGAATTAGAGATTCCTCAGTCCAACACCTTAGTTTCAAAATCTCTAACTAAATTTCAAATATCAAAACTTTTTACCAGTCTTCTGTTAATCTATATTAGATACGGTTTCTGTGTCATTTAGGATACTTCTAGATACAAGTAACAGTGCATCCAAAGGAAACGGTTTTCTAAAATATTAAATAATTTATTTTTTCACATAAAAATAAATCCAGGTATAGGACAGTGTAGCAGACAGACTCTAGATTCATCTCTGTGATCCTTCCTGCCTGATGTTTATACCCTTCATGAACCCCTTCCCTGAGTATGTACAAAAACTGTGTCTTACTTCTAATCAATAGAATAAGGCAAAGGTGATGTATGTATGTGATTAGATTGCATGACGTAAGACTGTAAGTCACCTAGCTAGATTATCTTTTTAATGGAGTGGAGGAAGAAACTGGTCAGGCAAGAAAAGAAGGTGGTCTCCAGTTAATAGGCAGTGGGGAACTGAAGCCCTCATTTTGACAGCCCAAAAGGAATTGAATTCCTCCAACAACCATGTGAGTTTAAAAAACACATCCTGCCCCAGTTGAACTTCAGATGAGACCAGTCTTTATTACAGCGTTGGGAGACCCTGGAACAGAGGACCCAGCTATGCTGTGTGTAGATTCTTGACAGACAGAAACTGTGGTATAATAAATGTGTGTTACTTAAGGTGCTAAGGTCATGGTAATGTTGTTACGTAGCAATATATAATCAATACAGGTAGTTTGAAATTTGGCTGATTGAGTAATCCAAAAACACTGCTCTAGGTCTGTGTACAAGTTACTGTTGCAAAACTAACCACCTAAAACTTAGTGGCTTAAAACAACAGTCATTATGCTCATGATATGTGAATCAGGAATTTGGACAAGGTTAAGTTATGTGATTCTTCTGATCCATATGTCACGATGGTATTTAACTCATGATTGGTTTGGTCTAGGAGATTCAAAAAGGCTTCCCTCACGTAACTTGTACCTTGGCAAGGATGGCTAGAAGGCTGGAAGACTGAGATTAGCTGGACCATTTTCCTCCCTCTCTATATAGCTGCAAGTTCTGTCCCTTTGTTCTCACCAGCAGGTCATTAGATTTTCCACATGGCAGCTAAGGGCTGTATAACCAAGTGGTCCAAGACACAAGAACTGCCAATCTCTGAAAGATCCAGACTGGTCAAAGCAATTAGAGAGTTGACTCAAATCCAAAAGAAAGTGATCCTTAGAGGTGAGTCCTTTGTTATGGACTATGTTCCGGCCGAGGGTCATTTTTTGAAATCCTAACCCCCAACGTGATGTTATTAGGAAAAGGGCCTTTGAAAGGTAATTAGGTTATGAGAGTGGAGCTCTCATGAAGGGATTAGTAACACCGTCAGAACAGACACAAGAGAGCTCGCTTCCTCTCTCTTTTTCCTCCATGTAATGATACAGCAAGAAGACAGCTATCCAAAGCCAGGAATTGGGCTCTCATCAGAACTCAGTCGTACTGGCACCCTGATCTTGGCCTTCCTACTTCCAGAACTGCAAGAAATAAATATTTGTTATTTAAGCCACCCAGTTGAAAGAATTATTGTTATCATAGCCTGAACTACGACAACCTCTCAATGATATGAATGTTAAAGAAATTTTGGTCATCTCTAATTCACCACCATATTCATCTTGGCTATTCTTTCAAGGTCAAAAGCTGTCCTCCTATTGCCTTCTTATTATACAATTACAGTCAAAGAAGAGGAAACTCATGTTTTCAGTTTATTTTAAAGACGGAGGAAAGTATTCCCAGAAATAGGCATTAAGTTGTATGATACGCTCAGGACTATATCAATCGCTGTTAACATTCGGCTTAGACAAACTAATATCATATGTGAATATTATTTAAATTTTATAAACTCTAAGTTAGGGACTATTATCATACTAATGTTATAATTTTATTCCTTTTAATTGTGCTGATTCCTAAAAGTCTGTGATAAAGGCTGTATTAGCCAACTTTTGTCCATGTTACAAATAGTCACTACCTAATATGATGGGAAGGTGATAATGAAGCATATAGTGCTCTTATAAAGCTTACCCTTACTTATGGTAGGGTATAAGCAATTAACATACAATTAAATAAAGTATTAAATGCTAGAAGCTATGGAAAAACAGGGAGACAAAGAACACATTAAAGACACATCATACATATTATTGATGCTTTCTAGAGCCAAAGACAAAGCAGCTATAAAAAAGAAATTTTAAAATGCAAAATTATTTTCAGGATACTTCATTTGGGGTAGATATAATAAAATAAGTAGAATATTCTCCTTTCCTAAGAAATGATATACATCGTAAAAAGTGAGTATTTCAAATTAATGATTTTATGATTCAGAAATATTTAAAAACCTATCATTATATGTGCAAGAAATATGATTGGAAGGTTACTATATGCATGTCTACTTCTAATTAAAGCAACAAATGATTATGTGCTGGTGCCCACATTTTTCAAAGTCATATGCAAGAGACTGTGTGTTGTTCAATGCCCATGATATACATCAGTGAGAGAATGCTATTTTCATCTTTTAGTGCTAAAATAATAAACTAGTATTTATTTTCCCTGTTAAATATTGAAGCCAGTGTACTTTTTATGGAAGAATTTCAGCATTTTAAATTGAAGTGATAAGAGACCTTTATTATTATCAATCTTCTCCAGGCATAAGAACTTCAATATCATAATGGCACGCCCTACGATCTGCCTCCAAGCGCCACTCTGCATTCATGACATGCCATTTGTGAGGGTTGATACAAGGACATAAGACGGGCATGAAAAACAGTTGTTCATGTTAATATCCCATCAGATTCATGGAAAAAAGTTGACTGCATCAAACAATTTTTTCCCTTTTCACTCTTGCCATGATAGGAAATATTCTCTTTCTCTTTTTTTTTCATTCTTCCCTTACCTTCTGCCCTTTTTTTTGGCTATTGTATGACTTTTCATAATAGGGAAACAAACATGTATAACCATTAAGACAAAATATATCTCCCACTTTTTTCGCCTCCCAAATACATGTTTTTTTTTCCCTTTGCAGGTACACCTAAAATGTTAATCAGTATAACGTACAATTTTAACAAAATATTATGGATGTAACACACAAGATTACCCTTTATGTAGACATAACTAAATCTCCTTTCAAAGTGATATCCACTCTGTCTTAGCTTTACCTTGCCTTGGATGTAAGTGAGATTAGCATTTACAATCTCTAGCAGTTTCACCCAAGAAAGCACGTATGATAGAAGCAAAAGAACCCTGAAACAAATAAAGATTATTATTACTCTCCATTTTTGCAGCACCTAAATGCAAATCTGCTCTTTCCGGTGTTTATCAATTCACTTACATGAAGGTATGAATGACTAATCAGTATATATATATTTTTTGCTATCACGTAGGACAACTATATTTAATAAGCCCAGATTTTTTTCCAAAAGTTGTTCATAGAACATGAGGCATTGATGAATAGGGTGAATAGATTTATGATGCTTTTTTTGCAGATTGTGAATAGGAGTCTTTTGGGGGCCTTTGAAATCACATTATGCACACACTTATCTATTCATAATACTGACAGTGTCTAGAATGGAACAAGTGCTCTCCTAATGGAATTGGCAGAGAGAAATACATTCAATATTAATATTTGTCTTTTAGGTCAGTATAAAATATTTGGAATTTTCATATCTCCTTTTTGGCAAAGTGAATCTTTTTACAATACTCCTTTGAAATATGTAATAGTCAAAGGAGAAATGAATCCTTAAATGTTAATAAATTTTGTGCTTTCTGTGGATTTTGATATTTGTAGTATCCAGTTGCCTAACGAGTCTAAAACTAGTCTAAAACATAGAGAAATAAAGTGAAAATAAGTTTGCCATTATTATAAGGGCTGAATTAGTGTATTTTACAGAAATTGAGAAAATCCTCTCATCTGATTTCTTTTTTTTTTCATTTAACTCTTTGTCTAATAAGAACACTTATTAAAATAAAAACCTACTTAACTCTTCAGTTAATAACAATACTTGTTAAAATAAAAACCTATTTTATGTTACTACCTTCTACTTCTTATGTGCTACGTGAAATAGAAATTTGAAGATATTTCAACCCAGTTACATCTATTGTTCCTCTATTATTCTGGGATATTGGATGATTTCTATCTCCTTACAGAGTTGAATGTCTAGGTAAGATTTCACCCAAAGGCATACAGCCTTTTAAAATTTAATCTTAGAGCCATCGGTCATGACCTTTTCTGACATACTATGAATTTTCACATGTCAGATATGCCTACAAATCCAATGTTTCCAACTACCGGATCCAAATCACTACCTTTTTGTTTTAATTCAGGGAGCTCTGCTACCCCATAATAGAAGTCGACAAAAATGACCACTGTGGGCTGTTGGCAGGCTTTGTGAAAGGACTGGGAGGCGGGAGCATCACACTTCATTGTGACACTGAAAATGAAAGAAGGAAGGTTGGTATGGGAGAAACACAAGTGAAGAAAGACTGGGTTCCAGGATTGGCTAGATGGTGAGAAGATGTGACATCCAGTACACAGACAGGAACATTTCCCTGATATTTGACTGACTATAAAGTCAAGGTCCACACGCTTTAGAGAGGAAACAGAAACCAGGCTTCGTCTCTTTCCTAAATGATTCACGTGTGCTTTCTCCTTTTTCCTTTTTCTGTGTATCCTCTCTACGTATTTGTTCCTCTCTATGCTGGCCCACGCCCTATGATGCTTTCAGTGGTAAACACAGCCAGACGTTTGTCAAAGTGGCGAAAACAGATTATATTCAGTAAATACTGACAGTAAGGGAAAGAGCTGAGATCCATTCTGACTTGTGCAATGGTGACTGGCTGTTTTAAAGGGAGAATAAGAGCAAGGGAGTGTGAGCTGTGTAGAGTCAGAGAAGTGTAAAAGTACAAAGTGTTGGCCAGTGTAAATGTGATGAGGCAAGCTGTGTCTGTAGCTGGCACTTATCCAAGTTAGGATCCTATCCTCCCACACAGCCTGGGAGAGAGAGGCCTCATCCTTCTTAATGACTGCATTTCAAAGGAATTGGTCTCAGGTCCTTGAGAGAGATGCTTCGGAGTTGCATGAGACACATAGTCACAACTGTAAGCTCTTTTTGATAAATGCTCTAAGAAAGGGAGGTCAAGGGCCTGTCATAGGTGTTGCCAGAACAAATAGTAAATTTTCCTGTAGCGTTAATCTTTCTTAGGCAGGCATTTTTGGGGGGTTGGGGTGTGTGTCATCTAAGGGACAAAGCCTTACAATGTTAGAAGCCGTGCTAGACTTTGGTTACATCTCTGAGTGCAGAGTCTGGACAAAGTTGTTATGTGCCCAGAGTTCTGCAGTTCTCAGCCCTTCTGATATCTTTGTTCCAGAGATAGAGGGTAACAGATTACCTAATTGCTGGCTTCCTCAGTGCCTATGTAGCAAAGAAAAAGTGTCAGTTAGAATCTTAGTAAGACGACGTAATGAGGAAAGCCTGATGTCAATAGGCTCATCTGAAATTTCATCCCTTTATAATAAATTTCTCTGAATATACAAGCCTGACCCTTACCTGTGATTATATCTAGAAATCACTGCAGCCACATGCTTACTGACTCTGGTCTTTTGTTGATCATTTCAGTCATACATTTTTAGGCAGCATTTTAATTTTCATCTTTTACTCACCATTTATGTAAGTGTATACGTGTGTGTTTTAACAATAAAAGTATGGCTAATAATATTAAATCATAACAAATGATATATTGGCATATTAACACTTATATTTAAAGTGCTTTGTTCTTCCCTTTTGTTTAAGTTCTGATAACAATGATGAGCATAAAGTAAGTAAATAATATGCAGACTAAAAGAAATGTTATAACATATATAGGATTAATAGCCCTTCTTTTTCATTTTTACCGATTTTTTAAATTTTTTTAAGTTTATTTATTTATTTTGAGAGAAAGAGAGAGAGAGAGCATGAGTTGGTGTGAGGCAGGGGGGAAGGGGAGAGAGAGAATCCCAAGCAGTCTTAGCACAGTCAGCGCAGAGCCCAGTGTGGGACTTGAACCCATGACCCGTGAGATCATGACCTGAGCCGAAATCAAGAGTTGGACGCTCAACCAACTGAGCCCCCCAGGTGCCCTTGTCATTTTTAAAGATAATCAGTCCAATCACTTTGTCTATTTTAAAACTTAACTTTTGAAAATTTATAGGGAATGAGTGCATTCATTAGGCAATCTTGTATTTATATGGAAAAAATCACTTACCACTGTGATATTTTGCTCAATTAACCTGTGATGTCCATCCCAAGGGAACATATTTATAGTTAAAGATTGATAAAATGCAAAAGAAATTTACATTTAATTTTTAATGTTTATTTTTAAGAGAGAGAGAGAGCATGAACAGGAGAGGGGCAGAGAGAGAGGGAGACAGAATCTGAAGCAGGCTCTAGGCTCTGTGGCTGTCAGCACACAGCCCGATGCGGGGCTCGAACTCAGACTGTGAGATCATGACCTGAGCCAAAGTCGGATGCTTAATTGGCTGAGCTACCCAGGTGCCCCAAGAAGTTTAATATTTAAACATTAACTGATGCTGCCTGTGAGTTTTGGTTACACGTGAGAGCAACATCTCCTCTCTTATGTGGACCTTCCATTTGGGAGTCTTTACTTGGCTTGGCTTGGCTGGCTAGAATAGCTCTCACCAAGTTAGTCTTAGTTTAGCACATTTTATTCTCTTCCAGATGCCATCACAAAAACTGCTTCCTATTTGTTCCTGACACTGGTTCAGTTCTCACTTAATCATCAACTTGTTCCAGATCTAGTCAGCAAATTCGTATTTGTCTTTCTTCTGTTCATCACTTTATTCACTAATTATTTATTTTATGAAACATCGTTACTCTGATCTGATGAGCATGGCATTATTGCACAGTTTTAATATAAGGATTATCCTATGGGATTTCCACGCAAATCATTTAATAATGCATGCTATTTTCTAGCTGCATTCCTCACTGAAGAATTAATTCATCCCATTTAAAACCTGATGGCAAATTTCCTTTGCTTTTTGGCAAGCTAGCAGGCAGTGAAAATAATGTGAATCAACATTTATGTGGTGCCCATGGTTCATTAGAATTTAGCATTGTAAGAGGTAGGATTCTAAACGCTCTATGATGCTGTCTTACCATAGCTGATTCCATCTGAGAGTTTTACAAACTTGTCTTCAATGTTATACCAAGGAATGAGTATAAAATGCATCAATATCAATAGTATAAAATGCATCAATATTTTTTTGGTGTTACAAAAAATTAAGCAACAGGATTTGTGTTTTAAGTTAAGGCAGTAACTAGAAGGTTTGCTTTGTGACCCAGATGATATCATGGAAACCTCTGTATCAATTTGCAAGACCAAAAATGTAATGGTCTATTTTCTAATTTAGATAAATATTATAATGCTCAACTTGGTATCTTCTTAATTTGCAATAATATCATACAGTTAAAATATTATTTTTCTTAATGTTCAACTTAAAATATTTTAGGCAGTATATCTTTGTCTAATTAGTTGTAAATGGTTACATAGCTAATCGATATAATGGATACTGATATGTTCATGAGTATAGCTGTTATCTCACACATAAGAATCAGGCATGAATGACGCATGTATTACACAGACTGAAAAGGGTTGTCAAGTGTGGAACACGTTCTGTTGGATTCGAAGGCATTTGTATACCATATGTGTTTTATAGCACATGGTTCTGTTCTCACAATGTTTTCTAGGGCCCCATAGTTCTCAAACCTTTTGTATCTCAGTGCTGCTAAAACCACTATTGTCATAGTAATACGGTGATATTATTTGCCTTTTTCATTCTCATTCTCTTACAACTTTTTTCCAGATACTACATCATATCTAATCTCACAGTGGTTTGAATGTAAAAGTGAAGAACGGTATTCAGCTGACTTCTCTTAAGCCAGTCATTAAAACTATGCAAAACCATAAGGCCATATCTTACTTCATATCTTTCATTGTCTAGAATATTATACTTATTTTTCATTAACTCACAATGGGTTTATTACTGTTGTTGTTAATGCTATTATTAAGTCATTTTAAATCTCTCAGTTTTAGTTTTCAGTGTAGGAAATATTAGCTACATAAAGAAAGCTCCTTGGTACCATTATAGTTTTAAAGAGAAAAAAGCTCTTGGGACCAAAATATTTCAAAAAAGCTGATCTAGAAGGTAGCAATGGAAATTGATTATTTTAAAGTTTCAATTAAAAAATATTTTTTTAACATTTATGTATTTTTGAGAGAGAGAGAGAGAGAGAGAGAGAGAGAGAGAGACCAAGTGTGAGCGGGGGAGGGGTAGAGCGAGGGGAGACACAGAATCCGAAACAGGCTCCAGGCTCTGAGCTGTCAGCACAGAGCCAGACACGGGGCTTGAACCCATGAGCAGTGAGATCATGACCTGAACTGAAGTTGGATGCTTCACAGACTGAGCCACCCAGGTGCCCCTCAATTTTCTTATAAGAACTAAAATACTATACCAATACTACCAACAACAACAACAACAACCTGCTCTTTTCTGTTCGTTTTAGTCAAACACTTATTTATTTTACCTCATTAAATTTTTCTTTCACATAGTAACTTTTGTATTGAAAACCCCTATCTTACAGCTTTTGCATATGATTCCATAGCAGTTCACACATAGTTTTCTCTAGCTTATCCCAGGATATGATTTCATGAGGAAGCACATAGAGTGCTGCCTCATGGATTTGAGGTCTGCTATGGAAACCATTTGACAAGTGTTGTGAAAACGGGAAATCTAGTTTGTGACAAATGTCTAACAATCTGTTTCCACAGCACCTGTATTTATCAGTCTCTTCTGTCATATTAAAATTTCCACTGTTACATATTTTCTTTTTAAAGAATAAAAGATGGCTTCAAGTTTTAAAAAGTGCTTCTATTTAATTAGCAAACTTCAAATATACTATATGACAGTAGATGCAGCAAGTAACCTGACTAAACATTCTGATTATATTTTACAAGTTTAAAATGTGAAATATTCACTACTGATTATTCATACATAGCAGAAATACTTGCTATTCACACTTATACTATAAATGACATGTTACCAGGATTTTGAATTTCCTTATTTTGTGACTAATTAAAAGTAATTGGAAGTCATTAAATAAGCAATTGATTTTGCTGACAACGTCCTGTGGAATTTCATTTTTTACTGACCCTTTCAAATTAGAATAGTAAAATTCAAAGTAATTGGTTATGAGAGATATAATCTAAGTACTTTTTCTTAATGCATTAATAAGTTCAATTAAAATCAAGTTTATAGTCATTTAAAATGTTTAACATTAAAAAAGCCTAGGTGAAACGAAGAAAAGACAGCTGGGCATATGATGAAATAGTAAGAACAGTAGGTGTCGGGGACATCTGGAGTTGGTAAGTGATGCATGAATTATTTTTTTGTGTGACATCCTCCATTGCCATTCTGGGAATTCAGGAACAGTGTTGAATTTGACTGGGGAAAAAAAAAACACATGAAAATTTCATCTTATATGACGAGTTCATTCACTCACAATTTGATTTTAAATGCTACATTGTTGGAATATTGCTTGAGATAAAGAATGTTGATTAATACAAATGGAATATAAATAAGCATTTTATAAGTATTTTATCAATTAGCTAAATATGTAAGTTATGTTTAACATGTCATAATATTTATTAATATTTTATTATATTTAGTTATATTGATTACTAACTATCAAGCTCATGCATATACCTACTAACATATAGATGCTTATTAAAATTGAATTCCAATGAGGTCATTTTTAAGGACTTGATCATATTTCCTTTTTTCCTATTGTAAGAATGTAAAATGCTTCAGTGTGATTAAAAAAACCAAGACTTTCTTTTGCGATATTTTCACATTTCCTTATAGCAACCAGACTTTATATTTAAAAAAAATAAATATCCTAGTAAAATTTCTTATAATGTTCTTCCAATTTTCCTTACTTCAGCTACAATAGCTTTCCTATCATATACGTGGGAAAACAAACAGAGAAAGAAATTACACAATTCATCAGTTACTGGCATCTCTTGTATACTACTTGGTAATTCTTTTTTAAGTAAAGCAGTTTATAGAAATTACATTTACGTGCGGATCAGAAAAGAGACACAAACTTCTGACTTTACAGATGGCTGTTTTTCTTAATTATATGGATAACAGTTTAGGAATAACTAATTGGTCATGCCTGACAAGTAATAGCAGTTTTTCCAAGATAAACAAATGTTCACATTTTTCATACTTAATCAGAGACTTTATGTGCAAAAATGACCAAATGTATCATCTATTCTAAGCCTCCTGTGTTGTTTTGTAATAAACGACCATCTGTACTTTGATTTGACTGAGTTTGTCTGTGATGACCAGAGAATCTGATTACATGGCAGATGGTTTTGGGAAAAGAACTTGTCTTTTGAGAAGTAGGCAGGCAATCACTTTTCAATATTTTTGTCCGTACTTTCCCAACTTGCATCTGCTACTTGGGATGTAAAGGTAAGATCGAAGAGATCACTACCTCAATGTCATCTCTTTGCTTCCCTGAGTCACACAAAAGGCGAGAGAGAGCTTGGAAGCAGCATACCCACCATCGCAGGCAGACACATATCAGAATGTCAGGCTTATTATTAATAAGGGAAACAAAAGAATGCTTGCACGATCATGGGCTTGGTACTATAAATGTGGTAACTTACGTCTGCCTCTCTGCCTCTTAGTAACAAGATCATACTCTCCACTCTCTTAGGTGTTCACACTGTTGATGCAAATTCCCCCCTCAGTTGTCAGATGCCCTCCAGTGCAAGACTGGCTCAGAATCAGAAAGGGTTCAGTCAGATAAAAAGATATTTATTTAATAAATAATATACACTTGTGCGCAATATTTTGACATATTGAAAAATGATTCATATAATTTTTTTTGATCTTCCTAACGATCCTATACAGGAACTACAGACTCTGTCACTACCGTTTTAGAAGAGGCTGAGACTTTGAGAGATCAAGCTGTTTATCACAAGGCTATCATTTATTAACTAGCAGGGCTGTAGCTACACCTCAGGATAAAAAGAACTATTATTTTTTAAGATAATAACTGCTACATGAACACCTTTTTGATGAAATAATTGGCGTGTGCACTCAGTTGGTTTCGATTCCTAGCAGATGTTTCACACAAGCAAAAAAATAAAACTCTAAAGTTTTATTAATTTTCAAACGTTGTGTTTTTATTTTCCTCCTCATGTATTTTTTTTTTAAATTTCCTTTTTGATTTCTTGGTTGAAACCTTCCTTGCTCAGTAGCAGGTTATTTAGCCTCCATTTGTGTTCCTTCCAGATTGTTTATGTGTGATTGAGTTCTAGTTTGAAACTGTTGTGGTCAGAAAATATGTATGATATGATTTCAATCTTGTTGAATTTGTTGAGACTTGTTTTGTGGCCTAACAGGTGTTCCATTCTGGACAGTGCTACACATGCAGTCAAAAAGAACGCATATTCTGCTGTTTGGGGATGGAATGTTCTGAGTGTTTCCATTACGTCTGTCTAGTCCAATGTGCCATTCAAAGCCACTGTTTCCTTGCTGACTTTGGGTCTGGATTATCTTTCCATGGATGGAAGTGGGATGTTAAAGTCTCATACTATTATTGCATTATGGTTAATTTCTTTCTTATGTTTGTCAATGGTTGCTTTATGTATTTAGGTGTTTTAATGTTGGGAGCATAAATATTTACAATTGTTATATCCTCTTGTTGGATTGCTCCCTTTATGGTTATGCAGTGTCCTTCTTTGTCCCTTGTTATAATTTTTGTTTTCAAGTCTATTTTGTCCAATAGGAGTATTGCTACCTCAGCTTTCCTTTTGCTGTCATTTGCATGGTAAATGATTTCCATCCCTTCATTTCAGTCTGCATGTGTCTTTAGGTATGAAGTGAGTGTCTTGAGACAGCATATGGATGGGTCTTGCCTTTTTATCCATTCTGTCACACTAATGTCTTTTGATTGGTGGATTTAGCTCATTTGCATTTAAAGTAATTATTGATAGGTATGTATTTATTGCCATTCTGTTCATTGTTTCATGCTTGTTTATATAGTTCTTCTCTGTTCCTTTCTTCTTGTCCTAAAATAAAATTTTGGCTGCTGTAAAGGTTTGTGGAGAATGTCCCCATGCAAATTCTGCTGGTGTAAGACATTAGTTCCCTTCCTGTGAATTGTGTCCTAAATCTTAAGGGTCTGACCTGGATGATCTGACTTAATTGTGAGTATGTTTCCCCAATCAGTAATCACATTAGAGGTATAGAACTGTGTATCAGTTGGATTTAGTGCCAAATATTAGAAAATAAGACTGTGTCAGTAAAATCCAGGCTATCTATATATATAGATACATAATATTCTAGGTATATATCTCAGGTAATGATTAAAATATTTATCTTTTTGGTGGTATTAATTAAGACACCACCTAGATAGCGTAAGAAAGAAATATCTGAATGTGTAATATTTTAAGGTACATTGAATCTAAGGTACATAATATTTTAGTGTTATATTGAAGCTAAAAAAATTAAGACTACCTATCAAGAAGAGAGTTTTAACTCATATGTTATCCTCCCCACAAATATAATCTATGGAATAATTGAAGAAATATAAAAATATAAATTAATCCATAGGATCCATGGAAAGAAGTAATTGTGCCAAAGACGACTAAAAAATTTTTAAGCAAATTTGTAAGCTTTAGGGGTGCTTCGGTGACTCAGTTGGTTAAGTATCCAACTTTGGCTCAGGTCATGATCTCACGGTTCGTGGGTTCAAGCCCCATGTCGGGCTCTGTGCTGACCTCTTGCCCAGAACCTGGAGCCTGCTTCAGATTCTATGTCTCCTTCTCTCTTTGCCCCTCCCCCACTCATGCTCTATCTCACTCTGTCTCTCAAAAATAAATAAATGTAAAAAAATAAAATAAAATAAAAATTTGTAAGCTTTAAAGCAGTTGGAATAGATCGTCAAAATAGAGCAAAGGTACAAAGACAAGAGAGAAGTAGGCTGTTGTTCATGATTTATTCTTCAGAACACCAGAAATAAAAGAAAAAACAAACCAAAACCAACGTAAGTATCAGCAAGTTAACAGAGTACTTTGTGGAGTCATTAAAGTGGGATAAACATTGCCAGTGTATAATTCATGTACTTGGAAGAGGTGGCTGTAGTTTTTACTCCAAACTGTAAAGTGGAGTTCCCTCTGGGCTTTGCCATCTGCCATGTAAGTGCCCAACACAGGTATTTTGGTGATAGAAAAGCCAGACAGGACCTCAAGGAGCTCCATTCCACCGTAATAGTCAGAAGCAGTAAAATAGATTCTAAATGCTGGGTAGAGTCGATAATCCTAAATTATTCCACCTTGACAATATAATTTAAGTCTTACAAAATCAGCTTGAGGACAAGACCATATTCAGGCAAATTCCATAGACAGAAGGGAGCCACACAAAGATATGCTGACAATCTTAATTCGGATGCTTGCTTCTGCTCACCCTTAGCTCTAGCGCTAAAACATATAAAAACATAAATTATAAAATAAAATTGAGAAAACATTTACTGGAAATTTTAGAAAAAATACAACATAGAAACAAGAGGGAAACGGGCCATTATAGAAACAAAGAAAGGTTCTCTGAGCTGAAGAAAATCTTAAATTTTGGGATCAAATCGTTCCATTGAGTGTCATGTAAGAATATTCAAGGAGAAGGAAAAAAGTGATGCATAGATACATAAAAACAGCTACTTGAATATGCTTTTTTAGCAAAGTGACCATAACAAGCAGTACAATGGAGATAGTTCTATTAATGAAACTATTATGTTCTTATCTACAATACTTATATTAACGAAAGAACTGACAGACTATAAAATGCATACTCATGAACGCCAATAAATCAGTGCCCATTAATCTGACTCAGTTTGAAGATATTATGTTCAATTACATACTTATTAATTTTGAAATCTAGATGAAATGGAGTTTTGAGGGAATAAATGAATTATGCAAATATGTGTAAAATTGTCTTAGCAAGACTAAATTGATCAATACATGTATAATAGCAAAAACAGTTAAACAAACAGAAGAACTCAAATGTCCAAGCTCTCTTACTGTTTTAACCCACAAAGGCATCTGCATGAAGATTTTCTGTAAAAATTGAAGTAACATGAAGGACAAAACTATTTCTTTGCCCCTAGAAACTTCCAATGCAGAGATAAAAGTTACAGATTTTCCCATCCATTCTATCTTATTATTATATAAATAGATATTGTGTAGCCAATGGAAAATACTGAACAAATCTGGCTTACCAGCATGGAAATCACAATTCTAAGTAAAATAATTGTGAATCATGACAGTGTGCCATTGCAATAATGAATACAGCATTATCTTAGATATAATATTCTGATTCTAACTGTATTTTCTTTTCTCTGTATTATTTTTAAACACTTGGATCAATTCTTCACTATTCTATTTTTCCTTCTATTTCCTAAGTGTAGCATACATCAATATGCAGTCATTAGAGGTTTTTCCTTGGTTGATCTATATTTTCTTCACAGTTAAAAGCTAATGTCCTGACTTACCATATTTATCTCCAGAGTTGTTATTCTTCTTAAAATTCATACTCCACTATCTAATTTGTTCCTGATCTCTTTTCCCACACAAAATCCATTTGACATATTATAAACAGATATGTCATTCTAGAAAATTTCTTGACCATGACATCTCTCCAGATCAAATGATTTCTACATCTTTCACTCATTTAAAAATCAAAAACAAAAACAAAGCATTCTTAGCTTGACACTCAAAATCGTTTTCAATGTGGTCAGTATTAGCATATGCATATTTTTCTCCATATGATTTGCAAAAATGTATTTTTTCATACAGGCTGATTGATTCCTATTCTTCAAATGTGTCATGCTCATTTACCACTCTCATTTGCCTACACCTTCCTTCTCGCTTGACATCTGCCTTCCTTTGCATTTCCTTTTTATAGCCTCAACTTCAAGTTCTAATTCATAAGTGATTCCCTTTGAAATCCTCCCAAGTTACTTCTTTATGATAGTCTCTTCCTATTTTTTCATAATTTATGTGCAAATAAAGATAACTTCAAGATGATGAAATATATCTAATAAATAGTTGTTGAATGAATGTGTACAAGACTTTAAAGACATAAAATTAAGCTCCACCCATAAAATGACTGAAGTAAAAGTCAAGGAAAAATATAAGCAAAGGGAGGGTGTAGAGATGTTTTGGTTCTTGTGTCAATAAATACGTAGGAAGCAATGGCTTATGAAGTCCTTAGTAAATCAAAGAGGGGAGAAGAGTAATAAAAGGACAGAATCATTTTGTAAAATATTTATTTATATATTTGGAGACAGAGACAACACATGAGTAGAGGAGGGGCAGAAAGAGAGGGAGAGACTCCGAAGCAGGCCCTGCACTGCCAGCACAGAGCCCAACGTGGGGCTCAAACCCATGAATTATGAGCTGGTGACCTGAGTTGAAATCAAGAGTCAGAAGCTTGACTGACTGAGCCACCCAGATGTCGCAGAACAGAATTATTAAAATAAACAGAAACTATTTGGAAGAAACTTTTATGCATGTAACAGTTTTCCATTTAGACCTTATGAGGCAGTTTTGTATACAGCACTCTGCCATTTGTGTGATACCAATTCTCAGGCATCCAAATGCACATCAATTACCTTCATTTCATTCCTTTAAAGAAATTATCTCAGAAATATTGATATTCTGGGTGGATAATTCCTTCTTGGTAGGGGACTTTCCTGTGCTCTGTAGAATGGTGTGTGCCCTTCATGTCCTCTACCAACAACAAGATGCCAACAGCTTCTTTCCCTCGCCCCTACTCCCATCGCTGTTGTGACAACCGGACATGTCTCCTGATGTTGCCAAATGTTTCTTGGGGGGAAATAATTGAAAAATATTGCTTGTTTGAAAAATATTGCTTTAAAAAGGATATTTAGGAGTAAAGTACACAGAGAGGATTTCTTTCCAGAATCTTTTTGCTTCATTTGCCTGGATATTAACTACTATAGCAATAAAAATAGTACAAGGCATTCTTTAGTGCTTGTTTTTTTATATGATTCTAGGAAAAATAGCTAAATTTAAACTATCAAAAACCAAATAGCAAAATTCTATAACATATTTTACGTCCCATAATAGATCATGTGATTACTATACAAATTGGAAGAAAAGTTTTTCTACATTGTTAAAGTCATAATTCTTGCTTTGATATTGAGTAGCAGTGACCTATATTTAACTCTTACAATGCTCTGGTTTTGTTTGCATGTAAATCCATTTCTGTGTATGGTTTGAGCTCAAAACTGAATTTATATTTCTGGGAATCAGTTCCTATAATAAAAAGAATGTAAAGAATTACATTGTGTATCATGTCATAGAGGGGGAAAATTATTACAAAAGGTAGGAATAGCTTTTGCATTCGTGGGGCTTAACAGAGCAAATCTCCCTTTGACACTAAACCCAGAGGAACTCTTTCCTCTATTCTTATTTTCCAAGTCTAAACAGCTCTTTCAGGAGACATCAAAAAGATATACTATTGGCTAGGAGGGATGTATAGTCCTTTGGGGGTAATTTGGGTGAGATTAAGGTACACTAACTTCAATTGAGAGTTCCATTTCTTCCTGTGATGAAAAAAAATGCTAAGAAGAAATCTTTTATATTCATACCACAGGCAAGGAAGAAGCATAATCTGAGAAAAATCTCAGTTTTAAGACTCCACATTTATGCAGCACACTGAATCTCACACTACTAGCATCAGACACAGCTAACCCGAGGGTTAACAGCAATGCCCTTCACCTCTGTGATATTTCAAGTCCAATTATATCCAAAAGATCCAGTGATTATAGCATAATTCCTGTATGCTTATAAAGAAGTTCCCCTCAAAATCAAAATTGTGAAGCGCTAAATTACGCATTTTCTTTCCCTTTACAATTTTCTTTTATTTTTCACTTATATATTTTTACCAGAACTATATTTTTTCCTACTAATTCAAGTAACCCACTTTTCCAGCAAGATTCTTATGCCCCTAAACTGTCTAGGATTCCATGCCACTATGCCTGACAAGCTTAAATTCCTTCTCCCCTTTCTAGTATCTGGATGTAATACACAGTTTTTGGTGCATCAAAAGAAGCATTTTGTAAATATGGTGAGACTAGAATGGTCGTTAAATTCAGCCCGGAAATAAAAGGATGACATTTAGGAGAAACTGGGCTTATAAATGTTACTTCATATAGTTGGTGATTACACTTGCTGTTTTGTATCATTTCTAACCTATTGGAATGCAGTGGAGTATCAGGTGGAAGTTCTCAAGTGATGAGGAACTAGGGATGGTTGAGAGACCATGTACACACTGTCTTATTTTAAAAATTTGGAAAAATTTCCAGAGATACATAAGTTTTTGTGCAAAAATGACAGTGAATATCAGTTGAGCCTATCAACTTGGATAGGCTAAAGTCCTGGTTATTCAATTAAACACTAATCCAGGTGTGGTTATGCAGATGTCATTCAAGTTCATGATCAGTTAACTGTAAGTGAAGAGGATTATCCTAGACAATGTGAGTTTTCTTTGTTCAACCAATTGAAAGGGTTAAGGAGCAGAATGGCCACTTCAACTCACACTGAGAATTTCATCTTGTCCTTCCTAATGGCCCACCCCATTGATTTTGGACTTGGCATCCACAATCATATAAGCCAATTTCCTTCAATAAGTCACTTTGTATGCAACAGGTGAGAAAAAAGAAAAAAAAAAAAGACCTTCACCTTAGTGAAATTTCTAGGGGTTCAGTGCTGTGAAGCATGTTAAGATATCCTTGTAACATTAAAATATGAGCTATTTTTTAAAAAATTTTTTTCAACGTTTATTTATTTTTGGGACAGAGAGAGACAGAGCATGAACGGGGGAGGGGCAGAGAGAGAGGGAGACACAGAATCAGAAACAGGCTCCAAGCTCTGAGCCATCAGCCCAGAGCCTGACGCGGGGCTCGAACTCACGGACCGCGGTATCGTGACCTGGCTGAGTCGGACGCTTAACCGACTGTGCCACCCAGGCGCCCCTAAAATATGAGCTATTGTTGCATTTGGCCCAACCAAAAAAGAGACAAAGTGTTGAATATGCCTCTTTAGAGTTTGGAGGCCACATATTCTTCATGAAGTATGCTATTCTGGCCCGTTAAAAAGTGGCCTGAAGAGATGCTACTTTATACTAGAGTCCAGAAGACAAGGCTCTGTGACAGTGGCAAGCTTCCATGTGTGCTGACTTGCCACTTGGGCCATATGAGCCACTATATGCAGTGTTTCTTTAAATGTCAGTGGTAGAGGTGCTGATTTAAGACTTTGACAGGCGCTTACAAGTGAGTCACAGAGAAGATCCTGAGGATTTTGTAGGAAAACACTGTCATCCTCCAAAGATAGCTACTCTCCTATAACTACTGTCCTTTTGAGAAACAGCTCTTGACTTATTATTGAGCTTTAGTAAAGACTGAAAGTTTAGCCCTGAGCCACCAAATTACAGTGCAACCTGAGCTGCCCATCATGAACTGGGTATTGTCTGACCCAAAAAACAATAAAGTTGGGCATCATCAGCAGCACTCTGTTTTCAAGTGGAAGTGATCCTTTTATGATATCAGACTAGAGCAAGCCCTAAAGACACAAGCAAGCTCTATGAGGAAGTGGCCCAAATCCACAGAGCCCCCACCCCTGCTTTATTAGATTCTCTTTCTCATTCCACACATAGGGCCTTCTATGATTAGCTAACTGAACAAGAGAAAACTCGGGCATGGTTTACAGAGGGTATTGCATAACATGTAGGCATCGTCTGAAAATGGACAGCTATAGCACTCAACGCCCTCCCAAGACATCTCTGAAGGACAGAAGGGAAGGGAAATCCTCTCAGTTGGTAGAACTTCAAACAGTGAGCCTCGTTGTACATTTTTCTTGGAAGAACAACTGCCAGGCATATGAGTATATATTGACTCATGGGCTGTGGTCGGTGGTTTGGCAAATGGTCAGGGACTTGGAAGGAACTTAATAGGAAAATTGGTGACAGAGAGATCTTGGGAAAGGTATGTGGAAGGACTTGCTGAATAGGGAAAGACTCAGAATACATGTTCCATGTGAATGTTCATCAAAGGGTGATCTCAGAGAATTTTAATAATCAAGTGGATAGTATGACATATCAGTGGATATTAGCTTCTTTTCTTAGTCACTCCTGTCATTGCTCAATGGGTTCATGAACAAAGTGGGTATAGTGGCATGGATGGAGGTAATTCATGGGCTCAGCAACAGGGACTTCAGGTCACCATAGACAGCTGGTCACAGCCACTGCTGAGTGCCCACTCTGCCAGCAGCACGGACCAGCAGTGATTCCCTAGTGTGGTGCCGTTCCCCAGAGTGATCAGTCAGCCACCTATTGGCAGATTGATTACCTGAGCCACCTCTATAGTGGAAGGGGCAGCACTGTGTTCTGTGTGACACTTATTCTGAATATGGATTTGTCTGTTCTTCACATAATGCTTCTATCAGAATTACCATCCATGGACTTAGAGAATGCCTGTCCACCATCTCATTCCAGAGAGCATTGTCTCTGATCAGTGAAGCAATGATCACTTCTTAAAAGCATATTTAGCTTAACAGTGGGCCAATGCCTATTGAGTTATGTGTTATACCATGTTTCCCATCATTCAGTATTGGTTGCCTTCACAGAACAGAGCTAACTTACTCCCTTAACAGAGCTAACTAGTTAACTAGTTAGCTAGGTAACTAGTTAACAGAGCTAACTAACAAGACTCCCTTACAGTGTCAGCTTGGTGGCAATACTGTGTGGGGCTGTTGTAGTCTCCTCCACGAAGCTCTGTATGTTCTAAATAGGTGACGAAAAATAGTGCTGTTTGCCCCATAGCCAGTATTCATGTCCAGGAATGAAGAGGTGGAAATGGAAGTGGAGCTACTACTGCCACTAGCAACAATTTTACTTCTGTCCCTGTGATTTTATGCTCTGTTGGTTTACAAGTCTTAGTCCAAAGGGAGGAATACTTCCACACTAAGCGCAACAACAATTGAATTAGAAGTTGGCAATGTCACCGCTATGTTGGTCTCATATCTCTGAATCAGCAGACAAATGAGTTCCTATACTGACTAGGATGATTGATCCTGACCATCAAGGGCAAAATGGTTTGCACAATTTCCACTATGCAGTAAAAGTAAGGAAGAATATGGCTGGAATACAGGCAATTCCTTAATTCGTTTCCTGGTATTGCCATGTCTTGTGATTAATGTCATAAAAAGCACCAATAACCCAACTAAGGTAGGAGTGCTAATGAACCAGACCCAATAGGAATTAAGATTTAGGTCACTTCACCAGGCAAGGAAATGTGACCAGCTGAGGTGCTTGAATGATAGTGGAAATGTGGTTATTAATAGTAAATATGAACTCATGACCAGTTGCCAAAATGAGGACTGTAATATCTTTGAGAATTTATTTCTTATTTTGTTATGGATATGTTTATAGATAGATGGATTAAGCCTTTTTTCATTTTCTTCTCATTCATTCCTTTATCATCTAACATAAGAAATATTAATAAATCTTAAATTTATACTACTGTATTTAAGTTACAGGATATTAAAGGGAATAGCAAACATCACACAAAATTGTGCATTGTCCTCCAAGGAAATAACTGGTGCATTTTGATTGTGCACAGGATAGTCATATCACATTAGAGGAAAGTATAACTTTGTTATTGTTTTTATCTGAAGAGTAAACATAGTTTTTTTTTTTATGAGTAAACATAGTTTAAGGAGATGTGTATGGATGCCCAGTTGACAAGTGTTGGACCTTAATGGGCAGTTTGGCCAGGCTATAGCCAATTATTCAATAAAATACTAATCTAGATGTTGCTGTGAAGATATTTATAGTTGTGATCGTAATCATAATCAGTTGACTTTAAAAGAGGGGAGTATTTTAGATAATCTGTGTGGGCCTGATTCTTGTTTTTAAAGTTTTTATTTAAATGCCAATTAGTTAACCTACAACGTAATATTAGTTTTAAGTGTAGAATTTAGTGTTCATCACTTACATATAACACTCAGTGTTCATCACTACAAGTGCCCACCTCCCTTCCATCAAGCCTTAGTGTGTGCTCTATAGTTAAGAGACTGTTTCTTGGTTTGCCTTTTCCCCCCCATATGTTTATATGTTTTCTTTCTTAAATTCCACATTTGAGCAAAATCATATGGTATTTGTCTTTCTCTGACTTATTTCACTTAGCATAATACATTCTAGCTCCACCTGAGTCATTGCAAATGGCAAGATTTCATTCTTTTTGATGGCTGAGAAATATTCCACTGTAAATACATATTCATATACATATGTGTGTGACACCTTTATAATATTCCATTATTATAATATATATGATATATATAATGATATATCTATGATATCTATCTATCTATCTATCTATCTATCTATCTAATACCTGTATCCATTCATCAGTCCATGGACACTTGGGATCTTTCCATTATTTGGCTATTTATAATGCTGCTATAATCATTGGGGATCACATACTCCTTTGAATCAGTGTTTTTGTATCCTTCGGGTAAATACTTAGTACTGCAATTGCTGGGTTGTAGGGTAGTTGTATTTTTAACTTTTTGAGGAAATTCCTTACTGTTTTCCAGAGTGGCTGCACCAGTTTGCATTCCACCAATAGTGTAAGAGCATTCTCCTTTTTCCAAATCTCCATTAAAACTTGCTTCATGTGTTGTTAATTTTAGCCATTCTGACTAGTGTGAGGTGATATATCATTGTAATTTTGATTTGTAATGAGTGATGTTGAGCATCTTTTCATTTGCCTGTTAACCATCTGTATGTCTTCTTTGAAAAATGTCTATTCATGTCTTCTGCCCATTTTTTAACTTGATTATTTGTTTTTGAGGTAATGAGTTTGGTAATTTATTTATAAATTTTGGATACCATCCCTTTATCAGATATATCATTTGCAAATATCTTCTCCCATTCTGTAGGTTGCTTTTTAGTTCCGTTGATTGTTTCCTTCACTGTGGACAAATTTTTGTCTTGATGAAATCCCAATAATTTATTTTTGCTTTTGTTTCCCTGGCTTCAGGAGACACATCTAGTAAGAAGTTGCTAATGTCTATGTCAAAGAGATTCACGTCTGTGTTCTTCTCTAGGATTTTGATGGTTTCTTGTCTCACATTTGGGTATTTCACCCATTTTGAATTTATTTTTGTGTATGTTGTAAGAAAGTGGTCCAGTTTCATTCTTTGGCATGTTTTTGTCCCATTTTCTCAACACCATTTGTTGAAGAGACTGTCTTTTTCCCATTGGATATTCTTTTCTGCTTTGTCGAAGATGAGTCGGGGTGCCTGGGTGGCGAAGTCGGTCAAGCGTCCGACTTCAGCCAGGTCACGATCTCGCGGTCCATGAGTTCGAGCCCCGCGTCGGGCTCTGGGCTGATGGCTCAGAACCTGGAGCCTGTTTCCGATTCTGTGTCTCCCTCTCTCTCTGCCCCTCCCCCGTTCATGCTCTGTCTCTCTCTGTCCCAAAAATAAATAAACGTTGAAAAAAAAATTAAAAAAATAAATAAAAAAGAAGATGAGTTGAACCTACAGTTGTGGGTCCATTTCTAGGTTTTCTATTCTGTTCCATTGATCTAGGTGTCTGTTTTTTTGCCAGTACCATACTGTCTTGATGACTACAACTTTGTAATATAGCTTAAAATCTGGAATCATGATGCCTCCAGTTTTGTTTTTCTTTTTCTGGATTGCTTTGGCTATTGCTTTTGTGGTTCCATACAAATTTTAGGATTGTTTGTTCTAGCTCTACAAAAAATGCTCTCGGTATTTTGATAGGGATTTCATTAAATGTGTAGATTGATTGGGTAGTTTAGACATTTTAGCAATGTTTGTTCTTGCAATCCGTGAACAAGGTATGCTTTTCCATTTCTTTGTATCATCTTCCATTTCTTTCATAAGTGTTCTATAGTTTTCAGAGTATAGATCTTTTACCTTTTTAGTTAGGTTTATCTTATTGTTTTTGGTACGATCGCAAATGGGATTGATTCTAACAATGTTCTAACAATGTTTTGGTGGAGTCTTTTGGGTTTTCTATATAGAGTAACATGTCATCTGAAAATAGTAATAGTTTTACTTCCTCATTGCCAATTCAGATGCCTTTTATTTCTTTTTGATATCTCATTGCTTAGGCTAGGACTTCCAGTACTATGTTAAATAACAATGGTGAGAGTGAGAATCCCTGGCTTGTTCCGTACTGTAGAGGAAAGCTCTTAGTTTTCCCAGAGGATATTAGCTGTGGGGTTTTGATATATGACCTCTATTATGTTAAGGTATGTTCCCTCTAACCCTACTTTGTTGATGGTTTTTATCATGAATGGATGTTTTACTTTGTCAAATGCTTTTTCTGCATTTATTGAAAGGATCATATAGTTTCTATCCTTTTTTCTATTAATGTGATATATCACATTGACTATTTTGTGAATATTGAACAATCGTTGAGCACAGGATAAATCACATTGATTGTGGTGAGTAATTCTTTTAATGTTCTGTTGGATTCAATTTGCTACTATTTTGTTGACAATATTCCATCCATTTTCAGCAGGAATATTGCCCTGTAATTATCTTTATTAGTGAAATCTGTGTCTGGTTGTGAAATCAAGGTAGCGCTAGCCTCATAGAAAGAATTTGGAAGTTTGTCTTCCATTTCTAATTTTTTGGAATAATTTGAGAAGAATAGGTATTAACTCTCATTTAAATGTTTGGCAGAATTCTCCTGGGAAGTAATCTGGCCCTGGACACTAGGAGATTTTTTATTACTGATTCAATTTCAGTTGATCTGTTCAAGTTTTCTATTTGTTCCTGTTTCAGTTTTGGCAGATTATCTGTTTCTAGGAATTTATCCATTTCTTCCAAGTTGTCCAATGTGTTGGCATATAATACCTCATATTATTCTCTTGTAATTGTTTTTATTTCTGCAGTGTTGGCTGTGATCTCTCCTCTTTCATTCGTGATTTTATTTATTTGGGTCCTTTCTCTTTTCTTTCTCATAAGTCTGGCTAGGGGGTTATCAGTTTATTTTTATTTTTATTTTTTTAGAGAACCATCTCCTGGTTTCATTGATCTGTTCCAATGTATTTTTAGTTTCTATATCATTTATTTCTGCTCTAATCTTATTTCCCTTCTTCTGTTGGCTTTTGGCTTCATTTGTTGTTCTTTTTCTAGTTCCTTTAGGTTTAAAGTTAGGTTGTCTTTTTGAGATTTCTCTTGCTTCTTGAGGTAGGACTTTTTGTTACATACTTCTCTCTTAGGATCTTTTTTCTTACATCCCAAAGGTTTGGACTGTCGTGTTTTCATTTTTCTTTTGCTTCCAGGTATTTTTTGTTAAGTATTCTTTGATTTTCTGGCTGACCTATTTATTGTTTATCATGTGTGTAGTATCATGTTGTTTAATTTACATGTATTTGTGCTCTTTCCTAATTTTTTCTATGGTTGACTTCAAGTTTCATAGTGTGGTCAGAAAATATGAATGGCATGATCATTTTGTACTTATTGAAACCTGATTTGTGACGTAGTATGTGATCTATTCTGAATATCTCATGTGCATCTGAAAAAAAAATTGTATTCTGCTGCTTTAGGAAGAAGTGTTCTGAATATGTCCATTATATCCCTTTGTTTTAGAGTGTCATTTAAAGCCATTGTTTTCTTTTTTTGATTTTCTGCTTAGATGATCTGCCCATTGATGTAAATGGGGTGATAACGTCCCCTAGTACTTTTGTATTATTGTCAATGAGTTCCTTCATGTTTGTTATTAATTGTTTTATGTATTTGGGTGTTCCAAGTTGGAGGCATACATATTTACCATTGTTAGATCTTCTTGTTGGATGGTCCTCGTTAGTGATATAGTGCCCTTCTTCATCTCTTGTTCCATCTTTGGCTTAAAATCTAGTTTGTCTGATGTAAGTATTGTTACTTTGGCTTTCTTTTGATTTCCATTTTCATAATAAATATTTCTCCATCTCCTCCCTTGTTAATTTTTAATGTTTTTTTATTATTATTATCAATTATTATTATTATTTTGAGAGAGAGAGAGAGAGAGAGAGAGAGGGTGTGAGAGGGGGAGGGGCAGCAAGAGAGGGAGACACAGAATCCAAAGCAGGCTCCAGTCTCTAAGCTGTCAGCACAGAGCCTGATGCCGGGCTCAAACACACAAGCCATGATATCACGACCTGAGCTGAAGTCGGATGCTTAACCAATGAAGTCACCCAGGCGCCCCATCCATCTCCTCACTTCCAATCTGCAGGGTCTTTAGGTCTAAAATGGGTCTTTCCAGGAAGCATATAAAGGTGTCTTGCTTTTTGTCCGTTCTGACATGCTATGTCTTTTGATTGGAGTGCTTAGTTCATTTATATTCAGAATCATTATTGATAGTCATGAATTTCATGCCATTTTATTACTCGTTTTGTCATGTCATTGTTTTTGGAGATTTTCTCTGTTCCTTTCTAGTCTTTATCACTTTTAGTGCTTCCTTCCCATTCAAAGAGTACCCTTTCACATTTCTTGCAGGACTTGTTTGGTGGTCACGAACTCCTTTAGTTTTTATTTGTCTGGGAAACTCTTTCTCTCCTTCTGTTCTGAATGATAGCCTTGCTAGATATAGTATTCTTGGCTGCAGATTTTTCCTGATATCATGCCACTTCCTTCTGACTTGCCCAATTTCTGTGGAGAGGTCTGCTGCTAACCTTACTGGTCTTCCCTTGTAATAAGTTAGGCACTTCTTTTGTCTTGCTGCTTTTAGGATTTTTTTATCGCTGTATTTTGCAAATTTAATTACAAGGTGTCTTGGTGTTTGCCTGTTTTTGTTGATTTTGATGGGAGCTGTCTATGCCTCCTGGATTTGGATATCTGTTTCCTTCCCCAGATTAGGGACGTTTTCAGCTACTATTTCCTCAAATAAACCTTATACCACCTTTTCTCTCTCTTCTTCTGGGACTTCTATGATACAAAGGTCATTAAATTTGATGGAGTCACTGAGTTCCCTAAGTCTATTCTCATGATCTATAGTTCTTTCTTTTTTGCCTTGCTTCCTTATTTACCAATATTCTATCTTTTATGTCACTATTTGCTCCTTTGATTCTTCCATCCTTGGTGTCATTACATCCAAATGGTTTTGAATCTCAGTTGTATTTTTCATTTCTACCTGCTTATTTTTCAACTATTTTATCTCTGTGGTAAGGGTCTCCCTGATGTCTTCCATGCTTTATTCAAACTCAGCAAGTATCCTTATGATTGTTGCTTTAAATTATCCACCTGGCATATTATTTATGTCTGTTTTGATTAAATCTCTGGCCATGACCTTTTCTTGTTTTTTTCTTTTGGAATGAATTCCTCCATCTTGAATTTTGCCTGGGTCTCTGTCTTCTTTGTGTTATAAAAGCCTGTTATGTTTCCTGTTCTTGCAGGTAATGGCTTTATGAAGAAGTTGTCATATAGTGTCCAGGGCTTGGTGCTTCAGGTTGTCTCTGGTGTGGGCTACATGAACTCTGCTTCTGTGTTTTAGCTGCTGTATCCCTCAGGCCAATCCTCTGCAGAGGCTCTTCCTGCCTGTAGTGGTTAGTGTTGGGACCTTACCCAGATTATGGTGAGTTTAACTAGGTTTGCTCTGGTCTGCTTGTTAAATGACACCTAATGATATTTCCACTAAGACTGAAGCCTTGTAGAACTCTATGGCCGATAGATGTGGTGAGTGCAGAGGTTTCTGCTAGCCTTCCGGGGAAAGGGCCTGCTATGGTGGTCCTTAGGCACATATGCTGGAAGAAAAAGCAGCATCAGCAGAGTGCAGTACGCAGAACTTGGTTTCAGCATACTAGGCAGCCATTGTTGGCACTGTATTGTTTACTGATGTTCATTTATGCTGAGGGGCGGTGGAGGGGAATGGCGTCAGCTAGCTCTTTTGCCCCCAGAGAGGGGAATCTGTGATTTTTGCTCTCTGTGAATCACTCACAGAAGAGTGAATAATATCCCCTTTTACGTCCCAGGCATTTTTCAGATTGTTATTTTCACACTGTCTGTTTCTGGGTTGCTGGCCTGTCAGGAGCAGCTCAGTGCAATTTAGCCTCTATCCCACCAAAGCCTGCTGACTTCTATAACTCCAAACTTTAGGAACGTGCTGTGATGGAGGCCTATGTTGTTATTCTGGAGGAGGGTCTTGCCACATTGGGACAGAGGCAGGTTTCACCGAGAAGGCAAGTTGTGTGAGAACACAAAGATGAGAACACAAAGGATTTGGAGCCAGCAGGCTCAACAGCCAGTGTCTGGGTTAATCACCATCAGCAGGTGTCTCTGCACCTTTGCTGAGGGGCAGGGGAGGGAAAAGATGCCCGCTGGCTATTTGGTCGCCATATAGGCAATTCCGGAATGCACCTCTCACATATGTGCTCCAAGAACTAACATTCTCTCCATGCACCTTAGGTGATCCTCAGATTGTTCCGTCTGCCCAGGGTTGCTTCAAGTGCCTTCTCTCCTGGAGTAGCCTCTATCGTATGCTCCCAAACTCTAGTCTTTATGCCCCACTGGTTGTAAAAATAATCATGAAAATCAGCCCTTCTTGTTTTCCCAGCCAGTGCCTTTGGGGAAGTGTTCTCTTTGTTCATTTCTTTGTGTACTCCTCTCTCTCTCTCTCTCACACCTTTCTCTATGACTATGGCTCCCTCCTCCTGCAGCACCCACTATTTATTTCTTCCCCAAACTCTGTCTCCACACTTCCTAACTTCCTTCATGTTGCGCCTTCTCTCCCTCTTGCTGTTCAGATTTTTCTGTCGGTCCTCAGGTGGATTTCTTGAGTATTCAGAGTGATTTGTTATTTATCTAGCTGTTTTTGAGGGATGAGGCAAGCCTAGGGTTCTTCACTATGCCACAATCTTAGCTTCCCCCACTCTGTATAAGCCTCATTCAACTAGTTCAAAGCCCTTAGAACAGGACTAATGTTTCCGGGAAGAAAAAGAAATTCTATCTGTGTACTGCATCTTAATGCCTCAGATTCCACTCTTCCCTTCCTAACAACCTACCTTGTACAGTTTGAGCTTGACTAGGCAGCCCTCACAATCATGTATGTAACTCCTGATCATAGATTGAAACAAATGAAATAAAGCTGACATAGTTAATTAGCTTAAAAAATATTTCTAGAAAGGCATCTCATTGAACCAAATTATGGCAACTGAGGAATATATGGAAAAGTGCCATGCAAGATAAGTCACTCTTAATCTTTAGGGATTTGGAAAAATGAACCACTTATGTGAAGTCCACACCACACTGCAACATTAAGAATGATAATTATGTCAAACCACCTCAGAGATTAAAAAAAAGCATCACAGGAGAATACAAATTAAAACTGAAAAGAAGAATAACACAAACAACATTGCAAGTATCTAGAGAACTTGCATTAACAAAAGAACTTATGGGTTAAAATATGTAGGTTCATGAGCTCCAATCTATTGATGCTCATTAATCTCACTCAGTTTGAAGGATATCACATCAAGAACATCTCAAGAAAGAAATGCTAATCTCCTGACCGTCGGTTTGTACATTTTTTGGAATTTATATATGAATCAAGAAAGATTTTGCAAAATGCAATTCCACTTGCTTTTCTGATCGTAATTCAATGTGGAAATAAAAAGAGAAAAAGAAAAGAATATAAGGAAATTGAACTAGAATAATAAATAGAAAGAAAGCAGGTATCATCCTCAGAAACAATAAATACATCTTGAAAAGCAATATGCTAATTCTTTGTCTACTACGATGTACCTTTTTTCCCTTAAAAACTGTGAAAGCAAAACCAAATGATTTGCTTTGTGCACCTGGCATCAGACACAATTAGTCATTTCTGAGTATCCTTAGGAAAGCACAGCTTTTCTCATGGATGTAAATGCTTTCAGCTCATTTCAATAAGAGACATTTCTGTCCTGCGGCATCCCTTTTTGAGGCAGTGGATTTGGAGCATTTAGATAAAAACAAACTCCCTCTGCTCAGAATGTGATTAAAGCCGCTGTGTGAGCAGTGAGCAAAGAGCAAAGGGGCCCTAGACATCAGAGTCTTGCGATATGCTTTCAGTTAAAAAGGGGAAACCCAGGTGATGCTTCTACATTTCACAGGCCAGTTGGTAAAGATGAGAATCCCTCAACAAAATGAGGCTGCCTTCATTCCCATAGTCAGTTCCAGCACTGGCATCAGG
Source organism: Prionailurus bengalensis (assembly GCF_016509475.1). Classification (NCBI taxonomy): domain Eukaryota; kingdom Metazoa; phylum Chordata; class Mammalia; order Carnivora; family Felidae; genus Prionailurus; species Prionailurus bengalensis. The sequence continues at coordinate 89,902,590 of NC_057344.1, forward strand.
CCGTAGACCCAAGTACACTGAATTTCTAATTAAGTTAGTAGTATATGGAAATGCCAGCAACCCCAATTGTATGGAATACAATAGGAGAAAAATCTTAAGAACGGACAGGAGGGTTTTTGTTTAGCCATCTCTCAAAAGTGATGCAATTAGATATTCTTTTTTTTCCCCTACCTCTGAGTTATGAAAATAGCATTCTCAATTTTGCGCATCTCTTCAGCTACCATGAACAATGTGGCGCATTTTACTCAAGTTTGTCTTTAGCAACACCTTGAAGCAACTGGAAATTTTGGCCGTTTTGCTTTTTTTTTTTTAAATTTGTGTTTACTTAAGATGTAACACTCTTCAGAGGAAAGCATTCTTTGAAATCTAAGATCATATTCAACTAATAAGCTGTTTCTACTTTTTCCATAGTTAAGTATAATATTGCAATCAATAAAACCACAGGTGGTTAGTGCCTGATTATCACAGGAAAAGTGATGTCTTAGCTGTGCATATCTCACAATATAAATTTGTAACACCTCACTAATCTAACACAAAAAAAGGAAGATGTAAAGTATTATATAAACCAGTCATAAGAGGGGAAGTAAAATGAAAAGGGAATGTGTTAAAATATTTGTAATTCAGAAATACCAGGGCAGATCCTCCCAAACTGTATTCTCAAAATTATACTAGAATGTAATTTTCTTAGCCATCTGCAAAGGGATCTGTAGGTATTTACCAGAGCAACTGTGCATTGGAAAAAGGAAAATAATCCATTTTTTCCAGTGTTCCCCTTCCTCCACAAAAAGGAATATCCTCAAATACAACATTCAAAATCACCTTCTCGGAGATTCACAAGGTCTAATGGCTTATTATATGCTCTGATAGGCCCTGCATTAAAATAGAAAATAGAACAAAACAAACCATCAACCATACGTTGGGTCAGTTTGGTTAAGTCAAAGGGCCTCAAGCTTATGTGACTACTGACACCTCTTTATGGAAACTTATTTTTCATCAAACAAAATATTGTTTTGAGCATTTGTTTGGGGAAAGCTGCACAGGGCTGTTAGCTTCACACTCTGGATTTATTTTTTTAAAAATCAGTGTTTTTTTTTAATGACGTTTGTTGCTTCTTTTTTCTAAATCATTGTATTTGATTTGGAGACCCCATCAAAATCCAGTACAGTTGCCACACTCAGTCCTCTACAGATTTTATTCCCTAATAATGTAGATTAGTTTGTACAGAAGTTTACATTTACACTGGTACATTGCTCATCATTCCTCTAAAGACTATTGCACATTTTCTTTCTCCTCACACCTTCCCCTACTTCTTAATGCTGGTGACTTTGATTTTTTATTTTTTTCATTGAGAAAACAGAAGAAATAAAAACAGCCCACTCATCTTTCCATGAACAAATCTATCAATGTACCTGAACTCATACATCCTGCTTTTCCACCTGTTACCAACAATCAAACCTGTAGAAATGTTTCCAACTTAAAACAACAAAAAACCTCTTTGATACACTGTGCTCTCATATAACTAGTTGCTACCGCCTTCGCATCTGCCTGTTCTTTTTTTTAACACAAACACTAATTTTGACTGAGAAGTAATACTAGTTAAGAAATCACTATGGCGAATGTTACCAAAACCTTTACTGGCCAACCCCAGTGATTGATTTTAACCATCATATAGATGTTAATCATTTTATACAATACACCCTTCCTTCTTTCATGAAAACTTTTCTTTTGTAGATTCCCAAATAAAAACCTCTACTGGATTTCTCCCGTCTTAATGAATCCTATTCAGTCTAATTAATGACTTACTCTCCAATTCCCAAAGTCTATGTGCTCACTCTCAGACCTTTTCTTCTCTTTTGAGTTGACTACACTCATTCCCATGCACTTGAATTCATTTTATATGCGGACAACCCTCAGGTGTATCTACTGAGCTCATAATTTGATATTTCCACTTCTAAACATCTTCATTTAAATATGAATTTGGCATGCAAAACTTAGCACAGTCAAAATTGGCTTCCTGATTCATAAGTCTGCTCCTCCAATATTCTTTGTGTCAGTGGGTGATACCCAAACCCCAAGATTTATCCTTGCTCTCTCAGTCTCTGAAACTGCACATGCAGTCTATCAATCAACTGGTTGCTGAGCCATCTGCAAGTTGGTTGCTTACTTTTAGTAAGCTCAGCCATAAGCTTTCAAATATGAGTTCTAACCTGCTACTGCTACTAGCCCATTAAACCATCATCGTTTCTTTTCCAAATTACTTTTAAAAACCTATGAATAAACTGGTCTTGGAAATTTCACCTGATTCATTACTTATATTCTACATACAATCCCAAGTAATTGGATTCTGATTCTGATTCTGTCCCTCTGGCCTTACTGTTGAATGTATGCAGGTCACTCCTTTCACAGGCCTTTGTAATTGTTGTGGCCATTTTTTAACCAGGAATGTCTTTCCCCTGATCTCTGCCTGTTTCCTTTATGCTATTCTTGTTTCTTCTCCTCTGTTGTCATTCCAGAAAAGAGACCTTTCCCCAGCACCCCTGCTTCCTAATCTCTCCCTTCTTCCCTCACTCGCATTCCCACATCCAGCTTTAACTTTGTGTATGCCATTGTTCTGAATAATAATAAGAATTGATGACAGCCACAGTTTTGGTTTTGCAGAGGAAAACTTCATTAATTATAAGGGAAAGGGAAAATAAGGAATTGAACAATTATAGTAAACACAAAGAGAGAGAGAGAAGTATAGAAAAGAACAAAAAAGGCTCAATACATCAACTCAGTATTCACAACATCCAACCTTCTGGCTGGGAAAGCCCCACTGTGAATAGCCTAGTTGGGGTCCGATTAAGGGTACAAGGCAGAGTGTTCTCCTCTCAGGTGAGACTTCCAATTATTTCCACCAGGGCAATATATATATATATCTATATCTATATATATCTATATATATCTATATATATATTAACTGTGTGTGTTTTATGGTTAGTCATTAAGTTTGCCTAAGTGCAGTCCCAAGCAAGCTGGTTTTTCTCTGCTTTTCTTATCACATCTCATAATTTCAGGAGCCAGAGTGGCTACATATTTCTCTTCCCTCCCTGATCCATTCCAGGGGGCCAGCCTGGTCTGATTCGAGGAAGTGAGGTACGTCAATCCCTCTTGGCGTCAGGAACAGAAGGGCCAGTTCTGATCAGGAGGCCAGATAGGGAGTACAAGCCAACTAAGGCCCCATGACTGCATGCATGCAGTTCTGAGCAGAAATGCATAAGTCACACAAACAAGTTCTATACCGATCAGCCATTTATCATTAACCTGAAACTATAATTCAGGTATGTGTTTATTTCCTGTATTTTCCGTAGAATATGAACTATAAACGGCAGCAGAGGGTTGCCTGGGTGGCTCAGTCAGTTAAGTGTCCAACTTCAGCTCAGGTCATGATCTCATGTTTCGTGAGTTCCAGCTTGTCTGGCTCTGTGCTGGAATCTCAGAGCCTAGAGCCTGCTTCAGATTCTGTGTCTCCCTTTCTCTCTGTTCCTCCTCACTCACACTCTGTCCCTGTCTCTCTCTCAAAAATAAATGAACATTGATAAAAATTGTTAAAAAGAAAAAAACAACAGCAGTTAATCTGCCAGTTTATTTCTCTATTCCCTTGTCTTTGGACAATACCTGTCACAAAATAGATTCCCAAAACTATTTGTTGAATAAAATAATCATATGCTTCCAAAGTTACATGTGCTGTGCTATTTGCTTATGTTTTAAATGAATGGCATATGGTCCCTGAAGGAGCTCACACCCGGCCGGGTATCCTGATGCAAAAAAATGAATTGTCTGGTTTCCTCTTATTATTGTACTTAAAAGTTTAGCCTAGTAAAACACTGTTAAGTTGTTTTAGTTTTTCTTTAAAAATGTTAAAGACTTATTTGGTAAATGAATTAAGTCAAGTAGGATTAAGACAATTGCTAAAGGTCCTAACTTATGTGGTTATTATAACTATTTTTGTTTATTTTCCCAATATTCCTAAGATTCTTTTCTCTTTCAAGACCTCTACTTCATGCTCTTATAAAAAATATATTGCAAAGATGACGTGAACTTAGTGTTTTATGAAAAAAAAAGACATTTAGAACATATGCATAAATTAACAAATTCTAGAATGCATTTTTGGCACAATACAATATAAAATAAGAAGGAAAATAACTAAATGCTACCTATGGAAGTGAAATTGAGATTCACATATTAGAAAGTGGGGCTCTTGAATATAAGTTAGGAGTTAATGTTATAGGCAAGGCTGGCTGTCCACTAACGAACATTCTTTGTGTTTGAGCAGTGTCCACACAGTAATAGTTGTTTTATACCTCAAATGTATAATCTCAACAGGGAATGGGTAGATATTTCCAAATACACTTAGATATAATAAACACGGCACATGGATAGAGGTGTAGACTTGTCTATATCAGGTGTATCTAAAGAAACACTAGTAAGTTCTGAATTCAGATATTAAAATCTACAACTTTATAGCATCTGGTGAAATAGCCCTGTCATTGTGATTGGGGTTCTTATCCAATCTTCTAGCTGTAAATGTCATGTACATTTCCTCCTTTTTTGTCTCCAGTTCAGACATCTTCCTTGCATTCCTGGGCTTGTGTGTTCAGCAACTTATTTGAGCTCTGCACTTGAATGTCTAAAACGTAATACCTAAGTCCCTCCAAATTCTGCATAATGCTCAGTCTGCTTGATCTCAGTTATGCCACTCCTTCTCTCTAGTTTTTATCTCCAAAGCCATCACCATCTCTTATCTGTTTTTTTTAATTTTTAAAAAAATATTTATTTATATTTGAGAGAGAGAGAGAGAGAGAGAGAGAAGCAGAGAGGGAAGGAGACACAGAATCCAAAGCAGGATCCAGGCTCTGAGCTGTCAGCACAGTCTAACATGGGATCCGAACTCATGAACTGTGAGTTCATGACCTGAGCCGAAGTCGGGCACTTCACTGACTGAGCCTCCCAGGCGCCTCACCATCTGTTCTCTTTCTCTTACATTTAATGTTCCATTGGTCAGGAAAAGTGGCTGGCTGTACATTCCAAGAATGTCCAAACTCCAGTGGCCTCTCAGCACTTCAGCCACTGTCACCCCAGTCCAGGACACCATCACCTCTTGCTGGAGTTTTTGTAATATTCTCTGTGATATTTTTCTCCTTCTATGCCCATGATAGGATTGCTCTTTTGTGGTCCTTTGAAGTTAGACATGACAGTGTGACTTGCCTTGCCAAATAAAATGTAAATGGCGGTGACACAAGAAGCATTGAGAATTGATGCATGTTTTGCTGCATACCCTTTTCTACGTCACATGCTGTAGAAACCCCCAAGGCAGAGCTTCTTCCAGTTTCAGCTCCTAATGGCCATGAGGAGCAGAGAACACCTGTAAATTTGTGTTGGGCACGGATGCATGAGAAGTAAAATTTATTGGGGTGATTTAATGAGGTTATGGGATTGTTTGATATATCAGTATGACCTAGTCTATCGTAACCAGTCTGAACTCCTAACTGGAACCCATGCCTCTCCCAGGTCTACTCTTAAAAATGCAGCCAGAGCAATCCTGACTTAATGGAAATTAAGTTTGGCACTCCTCTGTCCAAACCCATCTATGACTCCTCATTTCTTTCAAATAAAAGATTTCTTACTTTGACATCCAAGGCCCAATGTGATCTGACTCCCATTCCCTCTCTGATCTTATTGGTGATCTATTTGTCTAGCTCACTCTATTCCAGCGATAGTCACCTTCTTTTTGTTGTTGCTGTGACATGGCCGGCATGCTCCCAACTCTGAGGCTCCTTTCTCTCCCTGAAGTGCTCTTCTGTCACACATTCCTGATGGATCACTCCCAGTGCTCCTTTAAACCTTTTCCATGGGGCGCCTGGGTGGCGCAGTCGGTTGAGCGTCCGACTTCAGCCAGGTCACGATCTCGCGGTCCGGGAGTTCGAGCCCTGCGTCAGGCTCTGGGCTGATGGCTCAGAGCCTGGAGCCTGTTTCCGATTCTGTGTCTCCCTCTCTCTCTGCCCCTCCCCCGTTCATGCTCTGTCTCTCTCTGTCCCAAAAATAAATAAACGTTGGAAAAAAAAAATTTAAACCTTTTCCTAAATGTTACCTTCTCAGTGAAGCTTTTTTTCTATCTCACTTTTTTTCAAGGTTCAGTCTCTTCCTAAAATGCACCATGCTCATAAAACTGATCTAATTTTCCTGGCACTACCACTTAATGAACGTAATTTGTTAGTTTATTATGTTTGTGGATCTCTGTCTGATATTCTGCAATAGAATGTGAGCTTCACAAGGGCAAGCTTTATTTTGTCTGTTTTGCTCAATTGTGTATCACAAGGGCTAGAACGGAGCTTGACACGATTGAATGTATTGCTGATTAAATGATGAATGAATACAATTGGGAAAGAATTTGTTTTTAACTCATTCTAGTTTACATATCCCATTGAATACCTTATTAAGTAGAATATTGTTGGACCATTGACAGAGTCCTGATCCTCAAATAGGAAAAATAATGTGAGTATATCTGCTTATGTGAATTTCTGCTTAGTACAGACCTATGTCTTGAGGGTGTTCCTCGATGATGGTGTAGGAAGATCCTGATTTATCTCCGTTCACAGACACACCAAATCTACAGCTACATGTGAAACAATTCTTTTGAAGAAAGCTGAAAACTAGTTGAACAGCTCCATGAAAATGAATGGTAAAAGGGCCACAATGGAGAAGCGAAGATATGACTTTACCAAAAACCTCACCCTCGGGATGGCAACCCACCATCAGGAGGGATCTCACAAAGGCAGTTTCTCCCTAAAGAGTGAGAGGTTATTTTCCTCATCAGGCACTCCAGCACTTGAGACCTCCAATAAAGAGATGAGCCCCCAAAATGTCTGGCTTAGAAGACTAATGAGCCTCGTGACCAGGAAACCTGGCTGGAGGGAACCTAAATACTTCTTTTTGGGGGCTCACTAGCAGATTCACTCTTCCTGGAGACCAACACAAAAGCAGCCATTAGAAAAGCTCCTAGACCATATGAGGGGGAGATTTGTTTGCTAATCCTAAAGCATCTACTGGAGGCATGGGGGCCTGTTGGGTGGCCCCAGCAATGGAGGTACTGGCAGGGGACATTTATGAACTTTTCCTCTACCCTGGGAGTGCTTTCCGGCAAGCCCTGGCCCTGAACTCTCCCATAACACTACAACAGCCAGTGGGCATACTCCAGCTCTGTGCTCTCCACTGTCTTATTAAAGCATATAGGAGAGAGCAGTCCACACATGGGGCATTTCTTGATTGCGTGGCTCCAGTAGCCATGGGACTTGCATTCCTGGATCCCACAGGACTGTAACTATCAGAGAAATAGTTCTTGGCAGACTGCCAACTCCAGGGCACTACAGAGGCTAAAACACACCCCCAGTCTTTCTGTGAAAAAAAAAAGCCTATTTACTTGCACTGAAGCATCAGCCTGAGGGGCAGAAATCACGTTTGCAATTCATCTTGAAACCACAGAGGTGCTCTCAGGGAACATAGCCCAGGGAGACACCACCTTTGCTCCATCCTTCAGTATCACTACAGTTTTTTGGTATCTTCCAGAATGGAGCTTACACAGTCATCTGAAAGCCCCAGTAACTTCAACTGTCATCCAGGGAACACCTTCAGATTGTCTGGTCTGGAGGCCAGCAAAGTTTAAGACATGTTTATACATGTAGAAGGCCCAAAGATTCCATCAAAAAACTGTCAAAACTAATAAATAAATTCAGTAAGGCTTCAAGGTACAAAGTTAACATACAAAAATCTGTTGCATTTCTAACACTTATAATGAACTATCAGAAAGACAAAATAAGAAAAAAAAATAATTTATATTTGCCTCAAAAAGAATAAAACACCTAGGAATAAATTTAACCAAGGGAGAGAAAGACCTGAACACTGAAAACTGTAAGATAGTGATGAAAGAAATTAAACATCAATAAATGGAAAGACATTCCATTTTCATTGATTAGAAGAATTAATATTGTTGCAATTTCATACTAGAGATTCAGTGTAATCCCTATCAAAATCCCAATGGTGCTTTTCACAGCAAAATAACAAATAATTCTAACATTGGTATGGAAATACAAAAGACTCCAAATAACCAAAGCAATCTTGTGGAAGAAGAACAAAACTGGAAGCATCACATCACACTGTCTCATTTTAAAGTGTATTATAAAGTTGTAGTAATGAAAACAATATGGTATTAGAATAAAAATAGACACATAGATAGATGGAACAGAATAAAGAGCCCAGAGATAAGCAAATGCACATATGGTTAATTAATTTATGACAAAAGAAGCAAGGATATACAATGAAAAAAGTCATTTTAATAAATGATACTGTAAAAACTGGACACACATATGCAAAAGAATGGCACTAGATCACTATCTTAGATTCCATACAAAAATTAACTCAAAATGGATTAAATGCTGGAATGTAAGACCTGAAACCATAATATGCCTAAGAAAAAACAGGCAGTAAACTCCTTGACATTTGTCTCAGCGATGACTTTTTTGGGATCTGACTCCAAAAACAAAAATAACAGAAGCAAAAATAATCAAGTGGGACTACAACAAACCAAAGGCTTCTGCATGCCAAAGGAATATATCTGCATGCCAAATCATGTATCTGATAAGTGCTTAGTATAAAAAATGTATAAATAACTCATACAACTCAGGGCACATGGGCAGCTCAGTTGGTTAAGCATCTGACTCTTGGTTTCAGCTCAGTTTATGATCTCATATTTTGTGGGTTCGAGCCCCGTGTTGGGCTCTGCACTGATATGTGCTAAGCCTGCTTGGGATTCTCTCTCTTGCCCTCTCCCTCTGCCTCCCTCTGCAATATACATTATGATGACTCTAGTCAATAATATTGTAGTTCATATTTGAAAGTTGCCAAGAGAGCAAATCTTAAAAGTTCTCATCACACAAAAAAAAAAATTATACCACTGTGTGGTGACAGATGGTAATGAGACTTACTGTGATGATCATTTTGCAGTATATACAGATATGAAGTCATTATATTATATGACTAAACTAATATAATATGTCAATTATACCTCAAAAGAAGGAAATGTGTTAAAAGATATAGTTTTTTTTCTCATATTGGGTGATATTAAAATTCAGTGTTTATCATGGGAGTGTTGAGGATTTATGCATGGTTTAAAAAAATAATTGAGGAAAAAGTCATGTTTAAAAGATGGGGTTGGGGCGCCTGGGTGTCTCAGTCGGTTAAGCATCCGACTTCGGCTCAGGTCATGATCTTGTGGTTCGTGGGTTTGAGCCCCGCGTCAGGCTCTGTGCTGATAGCTCAGAGCCTGGAGCTGCTTCAGATTCTGTGTCTGCCTCTCTCTCTGCTTCTCCCCTGCTCACGCTCTTTCTCTCTCTCTCAAAAATAAATAAACATTAAAAAAAATTAAAAAAATAAAAGATGGGGTAAGGAGTGAATATTGACACACAAATAGACTAAGTAGAATAAGCATTGCTCATCTTGTCAATTCTTAATCTATTTTATTAATCAGTATTAATCATGTTTAATCAAAATTAATTATTTCTAATTCTATATAGCTAATGTTTTTTCCTGAGCCTGTGTCCTTGCTGACTCTACCCTTTGTTATATCCTATGTAAAGAAAACACTTTTAGGTATTTATGTGATTTTTCTTCCAAATTCTTTATTATCCTCAGTTTCTCCCTTCTTTTGAAAAAGAGCAAGTTTATAGTTACTGGGAAAACTATTGACAATCACATCAGATCGGAAGCTGAAACAATAACCCATTCTTAGGTGAAACATGACATTCAATGCCCATATGTCTCTTGGTATTTCTCAGTATAAGGAAAATATAATGAGCACAGGAGAAAAAGGGACATTCCCTTTTTCATTCATAAAATCAAAGCTATTTTTTAAAAACTTATGGCATGGTGTGGAATGAATGTTTGTGCACCCACCCCCATCAAATTTGTATGTTGAAATTCTAACCTTCAGTGTGATAGTATTAGGAGATGGGCCTTTGGGATGTAATTAGGTTGATAATAGAGCCCTCAAGAATGAGATTAGCGCTGTTATAAAAAGAGATTCCAGAGAGTTTTCTCACCCATTTAGGCATGTGAGGGCACAGTGAGAAGAAGGTCATTTATGAGCCCGGAGACAGGCTCTCATCAGACACCTAATCAGTTGATGCTCAATCTTGGATTCCCCAGCCTCCAGAACTGTAAGAAATATATTTCTTATGAATTATTTTATGTATGGTATTTTTGTATAGTAGTCTGAATGGACTAAGACAGACACCTTCAAAAGCATTAAGGTGAAGCATTCAGCTTCCATGAATAAACTGGCTTTTAAAAAATAGTTTTGTGTTATATTTGACCAACATATAATCTTTTTTATTATAGGTAAACTATCTGAGACCCAATCAACAAATTATTTACTGATGGTTGTGACACCAAATTTCAATGTCAAAGTTATGAATAGAATTCAAATTTATGGACTTCTAGTGGGCAGTTTACAATGTTAAACTGACTCTTAAAATTCACTAGCTAAAAATAGTATGATTTTTGTATAACACATATTACTACTACTAATGCTATTCCTAGTCATTTTTTGAAAAAACAAGTTTATTACTACTTAATAGAACTTTAGAGCTGAATGTGATTTTGAATGTATTAAGATGAAGACACATAACCTCAGAAATCACTTAAGCAACTATTCATCATACAATGGACAATTAAATGTTAAGATTCCAACTCCAATCGTGTGGGACCACTTCAAGTAAACCTTTAATAAAATAAAGACATTCACTTACCAGTTTCTAAAAATCACACAATTGTTGAAAGCTAGGATTTGATTTAGAAATTTATTACTAAACCAGAAAAAAATGACATATTTATCTCATTTTTATAGGTGATTATTAAAATTTCAGTTAAACTCATTAAAGATAAGTGAACAACTAAGAACCACTTTTATAGTTTTAAAGATGTTAAGTAGAATTAAACAAAAATTACTTAAGGAAAAGAACTGATGTATTTATGAATTTGACTAGTCTCATGTAAATTATTAGAACTGGTGGACTTATTTTGAGTTTTTTACTAATTTATATTAAATGTATTTACAGAAAAACTTGCCAGTAATTATATTCCAAAATAAAAGTAACTTATGTTAAATAGAAACATGGCAAAGAACATTTTTTTCTTCAGGAAAAACAATCCAAAATAAGCAAAATTCAGGATAATACAAGTAAACTGTTAGTTTATAATAGTTTTATGACTATCTCTTTAGCAAGAGAAACTGAGGAATTAAAAAGCAAGTTCTAAAGATATATCCATATTCTGCTATACATTTTGTTCACATGTAAAAATTATTATACTTTGTTTTTAGCAAAGTTTCAGCTTTACAGGAAAATTGAGCATAAAGTACAACGTCCCCATATAATCACTACCTTCTTCCCTACTCATTTTCCCTATTACTAACATTACGCAGAAGTATGTTACATTTGTTATGACTGATGAACTAATACTGATACACTATTATTAAATAAATTTATAGATTGTATTAGGATTCACTCTGTGTTGTACAGTTCTGTAGGTTCACCAAATTCATAATGTAGTATATCCACCATTAGAGATTCACACAGAAGAGTTTCACTGGCCTGAAAAACCCTGTGCTCCACCTTTTCATCCCTCTCCCCTTCCCCACAACTGCTGAAAACTGATCCTTTTACCCTTTCAATACTTTTTTTCCCTTTTTTTTCAAGTTTGAATTTATTATTTTGAGAGAGAGAGAGAGAAGACACGACTTAGGGAGGGGCAGAGACAGAGGCTGAGTGAGAAGGAGGAGAGAACTCAAGCAAGCGCCTCACTGTCAGCATGGAGCCTGATGTGGGGCCCAAACTCACAAAATGCGAAGACATGACCTGAGATGAAATCAAGAATCCTTGCTTAACCAACTGAGGCACCCAAGGGTTCGCCATATTTTTAAAAAAATATTCATTGTTTCTATTTTTGTTTTTTTGTTGTTGTTGTTCCTCCATCAATGTGTTTAAAAAAATATTATGTGAGCCCACATCTATTGAACTTTATGTGCTATATTTGTGCTTATGTATCTATGATTTTAATGGGACTTTCCTGGTGATTCTGATGAGTAGTTATTTTCTATACCACCTGTGTTGAGAACATCATTTACATATTTATTTTCTCCATCCTCCCTAATACATTTTTTGGGGGAATATTAAAACGTTATTCTTCATGGCACCTTGGTGGCTCAATCGGTTAGGCATCCAACTCTTGATTTTGACTCAGGCCATGAACTCACAGTCCTGAAATTGAGCCCCAAGTTGGGCTCCACACTGACAGCGTGATCCTGCTTCAAATTCTCTGCCCTTCCCCCACTCATGAGTGCACTCTGTCTCTCTTTCTCTCTTAAAATAAATAAATGTTTTTAAAAAATGGTATCCGTCTTTCTCCAGCATGTAGATTTTTTATTTCTTCAATATATAAAATAAATTTTGAGAATACTCATAAGTTAACATAATGATAATCAGAAGCTTTTTGTCTGTTGTCCAGTTAAAAATCTAGGAATTTGGTATTTGGAAGCTCAGTGAATGTATGAGAGTTGTCCTGAAGTAGAACAAGAAATGATATTTATCCAGAAAGGCCAGTGAAATATAAAGAATTTCTATAATTTTCTGGCTAAAGGAGGTAAATGGAATAGGAAGTGTAAGAATGTCAAACTAATTACATTACCTTCCATTCAGTTCCCTCTATCACTGAGGTGGAGAAGAGATCCTGCAAAATAGGAAACTATTGGCTTTCTTTTTTTTGTCAAAGATATCATTATGTGCTTTGAATCCTCTGAATCCTTTTCTACTTGACTATGTCAGTCATCAGAAGTCATGCATTTACCAGGTTACCATTTATCTTCCATGTTCTAATTCAACACAGACGCAAAGACACACACAGACATGTACACACACACACTAAATCTTCCTCTTGTTTTATACTGCTCATTACAACTCTTCACTGGTATTCTTGGACAGCTAGGTATTTGTTGCATTATAGTAGTAGAAAGCGGTGGCCTAGACCTTTTAAAAGACTAGAATTTGTTCTTATCAACGCTGACATTACCGGAATAGTGCCCAGCTCTGTACATACATCTGGCTTTTTCTTGACCCTAAAATTCCAATGAATTTTCAAGGTTCCCTGAATTCTGTATCTTAAGTCACTACAGCTCTATCCTGTAGTTTTTTTCAAATGTCATTGCATTATTTATTCACCAGAGATTGACCTCGAAACAGTCTCTTATTACCCATCACCTAAGGATTACCAAGAACCATATATATTTTTCAATGTTTATTTATTTTTGAGAAAGAGAGAGTGAAGCTGGGGAGGGGCAGAGCAGGAGTGGGCAGAGGATCCAAGCAGGCATGTGTTGACAACAGAGAGCCTAATGTAGGGCTTGAGCTCACGAACTGTGAGATAATGACCAGAGCTGAAGTTGGGCCCTTCCCCAACTGAACCACCTAGACGCCCCAAGATCCATATTTCTTTTTATTTGTTTCTTTCATACCTTCTAAGGGAAGGTCTATGTTGGGGTATTCTATGTTGAGTTTCTCTTCTCTTTTTCTTTCAATCTCTTTCTTCCTTTATCTTAATAGTGCCCAAAGTCCTCTAGATGCTGATCTTAAATATTCTTTCATAGCATAATCTTCCTGCAAATGCACTGGAATAATGGTAATAGTTCCCACTGAAGCCACATTTTCACTGCACTGATATCTCCTTCAGTGACAACTACTTCTAGCTTGTTTGCTATCATCTCACTTGAAGTACTTCTGAGATCTTAGCCAACTCGTCACTATGCCCCCAAAATGCATTTTGTTGTAGTTCTGTAATTGAAACTTTAGCAGAATTAGTACATGAAAAACAAACCAAATAAACAAATAAGAAGTTTGGAAGAGGTTACTGAGTTATATTCAATTATTTTTAGAACAGTTGTTTTAGTTTGAGCTACTTCCATCTATTAATGGCCCCAGTAGTACTAATCTCATTTCTCCATCCTGGTAGCATATAGTCAAGGCTTTCTTCTCTGGGGTCTCCTATTTCCGAACGTAAATAGGTGAGTACATATGAAGTTATCTAGTACCTCTCACCCAATCTCTACTTAAAAAAAAAAACAAAATTCAACAATGCTTAGAATTTAGCAGTTAGTACTCTGACTTACTGAGGGGTCTTTTAAAGTCATTTAGTACAAAATTGGCTAGAGATCTTAAGGAGTCCTTCAAGAGTTGCATTTTTGCAACCTCTTAATCCTGCAGTTCATATCACTGTTATGTCTGAATGTTCGCGTTTCCTCAGAATTCAGATGGTGAGATCCTCACTTTCAAAAGTTATGGTATTAGGATGTGGGACTTTTGGGACATTCTTAAGTCATGAGGGTGGAACACACATGAATGTGATTAGTTAGTACGTTATGAAAGAGGCTCCAGGGAGATTCCTAACCCCTCTGCCACGTAAAGATACAATGAGAAGTCTGTGACCAAAGAGAAGGTCCTTACTCAATGACACTGATATCCTGATCTCAGACTTTCAGCCTCCTAACTGTGAGCAATAAAATAGAAACATAAACAATATGTTATGCTGTCGTGCTATTTTGTTATAGAAACCTGAATGTACTAAGACATATCATGCTTTGTGTGTCCCAGCGATAGTGAAAATGCTCCTAATGTCACTGGGATACTATAGATGAATAAAAGTGCAATATATATTAATGGTTTGTTTGAGTAATAAGAGGAAATAGTTTTCCCAAGGGCATACAGTAGTGACCAGGAGTGTGTGCTTCTTTTTTTCTTTTTTTTTAAGCTTTATGCCCATCATAGGGTTTGAACTCAGGATCCTGAGATCAAAAGTCACATGCTCCACCAACTGAGCTAACCACGCACCTCCATAATCAGGTATATTTTCTGCGGTATTTCCTGACTCAGACACTGACAACATCACTAAATATGTTAATTAGTTATAAAAATACTTGAAAGAATTACTTTTGAAGATTGTAACAACATTCTACCACAAATGTATTTAGAGTATTAGAACATTCTGATTCTTGATACACATAACTTGTTTTCTCTTTGTTTTTGTTTTTTGGAATGCTACGTTACAAAAGAGAAATCCAGCCAATTTAAGTTATCAAAATAGGAGTCACATTTCAATGAAAACATAAGCAAAATACTTGTGCATTTAATCCATTGTAAATAAATCTGAGATTAAGATTCAGAGAATATGGATCAGAGTTATGTTTTAATGCTGAATGGAATTATAACATTTAATGGAAATGAATTACTTGTAGTATAAAATTATTTTTTTTCTCTAACTTTAAATATTCACATAATTGAGGAATGAATACACAATTATACTTTTTAAATGTAAATATGTTTTGGCCTACCTCTCATTTTTCTAGCATTTTTTTATTACTTTAAAATGCTTAAAAGCAGTTGTATCTTGATAACAACAATATTTTGAACTAATGGTAAGACTCAGTTTTTTCTTATGATTTCTGTGATTTTCCATATGAGTCAAAATAAACTACTCTATTTTTACTATAAATATTTACTTCCTCAATAACAATTTTTTATAAATTCTGAAATAAATGCCATACAGTTACTTTTTATTCAATCATTATTTTGAACAGATTGCACTGAGATTTGAAAAACTCATATTTATTCCAACTATCAATTGAAATTTAAAGCCAAGGGTAAAGATACTGTTTTTAATAAATCCTTAAAATAATGTTTTTAAAAAATATGTTGCATTTATTTCTTTTATCTCCTGAAAATGTGAGCAAACAGACTGCCATACAGTAAAGGGATTGGAAAAACTCCAAGAATATTAAAAGTAAACATTTTTTCAGAACAGGGTTGTAATTAGCTAACACACTAAAGAATTCTTTCTGAAAGCATCTTGCAAAACTTAAGAGATTTTCTCTTAAAACATATTCATGCCTGCAGGTAGAGATCTGCCTATAGGTGTTTATCTGTCTGCCTTCATTGAAAATGAAAGAAAATGAAGGCATTTTTTTCTAGCAGTATATATTAACCTTCTGTTGCCTGAAAGAAATAAGTCTAAAAGCATATGTACCTACAGATGATAATGCATTAGCAAGATTTTTCTGCTGAAGGCCAGTATCAGTAAAGCAGACTAGACTGTGTATAAGTTGGGATAATCAGGGGGGAAAAACAAATGATGATACTAAGTACAAATAAATAATATGCCACCTTACACAAAAAGTTAGAGAAGTAGGTTTTGTATCTTTGTTTGTTCTCTTTTTCTTGACCTTTTCTTTAGGATTATGAGTTACATTTTTAGTATTTAATGTGCTGGATTACTGACTTTCCCCCTAAAATAACACAAATTATTAAGGTATCGAAATCTTCTAAAACTTCTTTCTAGGAAATAGATGTTCCCGAGAGAAAGGAAACATTAAAAACAAAGAAGAAAATTGTCTGCCTAAAGGTTTGGTTGAAATGACAACACTTTTACTCATTAGTTTCAGAACAGATACTCTGCATTGAGTCTAGGATCTGACTCTCCATAAGATATTTTCATAAGACAAAGTGGTTATTTTCATTTGCCCAAATACTATTACATCTAAATCTTGTCTCAGTTTTCCCACTTGCATATTGACTTTTAACTAACGTCTCTAACCCTATATTTCTCGAAAGGATTTCCAAAATGGTGACTAAAAAAAAAAAATCACATCACCCAAAATTTCTGTGTTTGTATCTTTAAGCTGTCATGAAATATACATGTTTAGATATGCATCAATTTGCAGTACAATTCTCATCCCCTATCATGCTCAGGTACTCCACATGCCTACATCATCTACATGTAACCTACATGTATATCCGCATCCATAAAAGTCCCTCAGATACTCACTGTATTTGCATATCACCTTAAGAGTTTTCAAAGAAATAAAGGCTCATTGTCTTGTTTAGTCCTTAAAACAAACGTGTGAAAAGAGTTTTACTGTACTCAGTTCAGAGAAATGAAAACTATGCTTTATAGAAATCTAAAATTACAGAATAATATTCATATCAAATAGCAGAGCTCTGATTTCTAAGTCATTTAGTAACCGTTTGATTGAGGAACCTACTCATGAAAGCTTCGGATGCTGGAGCTTGTTGTAAATTCCAAGGCAAAGTGCTATATGATTTTACTCTTAACGCTGGTATATCAGTACAAAATGCAGTTCACAGGTGATGGAACTTGATCCAGCAGATAGGAAAGGGGCAGTGAGTAGATTAAGAATGAAGGTAGAAATGCAAATTGGACAGAAGAGGGATAGAAGCTGGTTCTAGGAGATACTCTATTTTCCACGATGGCTTAAGGTCTTTTCCTTTCTTATCTTTTATCCTTCCCTTCCCTTTCTCATTTCTTCCCTTCCCTGCCTTATCCATAGTGATCTGCCTCTTTCTTCATTCTTTTCTTGCCCTCTTTGTATGGTTCCAATTTCATATTTAGCTTGGAGAACTCCTCAGGTTATGAAATCAAGACACCCTAGAAGCTGGCCCTGCTCCTAGGACACATATGCAAGATATATCATTGAGGGTGTCTGGGTGGCTCAGTCTGTTAAGCGTCTGACTCTTGGTTTTGGCTCAGGTCATGGTCTCAACAACTCTTGAGTTCAAGCTTTCATTGGGCTCTGTGCTGACAGCATGGAGTCTGCGTGGGATTCTCAATCTCTCCCTCTCTCTCTGCCCCTCCCCCACTCACTCTCTCTCTGTCTCTCTCAAAAATAAATAAACATTAAAAGGAATATAAAAAAAGATATCTCATTGGATTAACCTAGGAATGGACTAGTGTATTGTTGATTATGGACAGTTTCAGCTTTGACAGATAATGCCAAAATATTTTCCAAAGCTATTATACAAATGCACACGTACGTGCAATGTATAAAATTTGCCGTCACAAACTCTTGGTTATTATCAGACTTTGAAATCAGAATGACATGACCATTAGAAGAATGGACAACCTCCTCCGTTTCAAGTTTGTCACATTTCTGTAAATGATATTTTCATTCTTCTCCTCATGTTCTATATTGCTTTACTTAGGTAAGAAAATCTGGCATTATTTAAAAATTTTTTTAATGTTTATTTATTTTTGAGAGACAGAGAGACAAAGCATGAGCGGGGAGGGGCAGAGAGAGAGGGAGACACAGAATCCCAAGCAGGCTCCAGGCTCTGAGCTGTCACCACAGAGCCCGAAGCAGGGCTCGAACTCACAAACCGCGAGATCATGACCTGAGCCGAAGCCGGACGCTTAACCGACTGAGCCACCCAGGCGCCCCAATCTGGCATTATTTTAAATGTAATTATACCATACAAACTTTTTATTCTATTTCATTTTTCTCATCATATATTTATTTTCTGTGACAACTCTAATACATTTATGTAGTAAGATGTTTTTATTTTTTGAAAATCCTTTTTCATTGCTACATATAGATTTCCTGCAATGATATCTAGCAGATACTAGTAGTTCAATAAATGCTCACTGATGGAATGAATAAATGCAGATATATTTAGTAAATCAATTTAAAACACAGCTACTCAAAAATACATAGTTATGTCTGAAAGGTGGTTTAATGGAGTTTAGAAGTGGCTCCAATACTTTACCACTATATGTATTTACATCCTTTGCAGTATAATTTTGTAGTAATACAATTCTGACTCCAGTTTTAAGAATGCAGTTTGCTTTGGTCAATAAGAATTAGTAAATATTTACATAGCAAGATTTACAAAGCACTTCAATGATTGCATTTGCTTTCACTAGAGCTTTCTGCCTTTTCTATGATAACATGTATGGACTACTTTGGTGAAGGATGAAAACATGTAGAATAGAAGTGAATTGCCCTAGTTGTTACATTTAAAGCTATCTTATGTCAAACAAGAGCTGACTGGTCTTATATATGTGAGTAGAGTCAGTATTTGTCAGCATATCTGTCTTAATGGACTATTGCTGATTATAGAAATATGGGAGAGCACAGAGCAGATTAGACAAGCATAGCCCAGAAATACTCAATCTTATTGACTCATGAGCTGAATAAACTTTTGTTGTTTTATATCAACAAGACTTAATGGCTACTTGATTTGCATCATTATTTTAGTAATAGATAGGCATTACCAAAGGTAATTCTACTTGGAGACACTTTTATGACCACAGGGTAGTGGCAGTTCAAAATCAGGATTTTGAGTCTGAATTTCATGCCTTATAAAGTCAGAGAGTAGGGTGTTACCAATTATTTTCTGGGTTACATTAGCACCAAGGAGCACTTTCAGAAGCTGGCACTGAAATGAAAGTGCATGAGCACTTCTATCCAACAGAGCTCTTTTCCAAATAGAAAGGGAAAGCACCTGAAATATGGCCGGATGCCTATTGGGATAGAATAAAAGCAAAAATAAAATTCCATGTGAAAGTTAATGCAGTTTTTTCGCATACATAGAGTAAACTATAAGACATGTTTCTTGGTTATACAGAGAGTTCTGGTTCATATCTTACCTTCTACAGACCGACGAATAGTATAACTGGTAACACACACCAATATGAAGGAGTCCTTTGACCCTTATGGTACCTGGACTAGAAGGGAATTCATTATTTTGATAGAATTTATCCAAACATCATTCCTTTAAGTATTCCCTATCAATTTGATTAATCAGACTGGAACAGAAACTAATCAGAAAAGCTGTCAACAGCAGACACACCACTGATAGTTCTAAGAAATGATCAAAGGTCAATCTTCCAGGAGCCGGCAAAGATAAAACACTGTGCCACAAAACCTCTCACCTTGCAGGACTCCCAGGTCAACTTTGGCAGCTATCCTAAGCCTGGCAGGCAGTGGTAGCCTATATGCTTAAAAGCTGGCATCCTTTAGATGTGCCCAGTCTCTGATAGTAAATGTGTTGCCATGTCTGGTACAAAGATGGCTTCATGCTGCCATGGTGGCCTTGTGAGTCATGTGGTTTCTGTCACCAGCTTGACTCTGTAGGTGCCTTCATAGAAAAGGTCCATATCATGAGTATCTACATGAGAGACTCAAACGATTCATTCAGTATCTGTGATATTTCCCCCCACAGCTCATGGAATCCAATAAAAAGATGTCTTTAATAATTACTCCCTAGTTTTCCAAATAGCAGATCAAATAGCTAGATAGGCTATTGGCAACATTTCAAGATTCAATAAAACTATCACCAGATTTATCAAGGGCAACACAGGTCAGTGCTATGGGAATATCCTTTTTTCTACCCATCAAGAGTAGAGCAACTGCTTTCAGACCTGCATAGCTGGCCATAACAGCCTAGAGGACACCTTCAAAATTAAGTTTTCCAGATAACCAGGAACAGGCATTTAGGAGAAATCCTGAGTCATGAGCTATGCTTTAGGTACTTTAGTGGGGGACAAGTTTCTCCCAAAGGAACAACTGCTATTTTTTCATGTAAAACTGAGATGTCAGCTAGAGCCAGGCTGGAACCATTCACGCGTCATTCAGAATAGAAAAGTGAGAGGAGGAGTGCCTGGGTGGCTCAGTTGATTAAGCCTCTGACTCTTGATTTCAGCTCAGGTCATGATCTCATGGTTTGTGAGTTCGAGCCCCATGTCAGGCTCTGTTCTGACAGTGAGGAGTCTGTTTGAGATTCTGTCTCTCTGTCTGTTTCTCTCTCTCTCTCTGAATTGCTCCGCTCTCTCTGTGCTAACAGTGCAGAGCTTGCTTGGGATTCTCTCTCTCCCAGTCTCTCTGCCTCTTCCCTGCTCGTGTGTGCATGCTCTCTCTCGAAATAAATAAATAAACTTTAATAAAAAAGGAAAAAAAAAGAAAAGAGAGAGGAATAAGATTTGATTGGGTCATAGTTTGGAGTTTTAAACATTGGTTATAAAATATATCTTAAACTGTTTAAAGAGAGTGTTGTTTTATTATTTTCTGAACCATACACTTATATGCGTGTGTGCATACACACGCACATACATATACAAACTCATGTGTGTGTGAATATATAAAATAAAAATAAATTTCAGCATATTTGCTGTTTGAGACTATAGTCCACTCATTTTTCTTCTTTCTACTGAAGTTTAAAAATTTTTAAAAATATTCTGACAGGTTTGTTTTTTCAAACATGAAATACAAATAAAGCTTTTCTGTTATAATAAAAGCAAGCCTGCATATATATATATATATATATATATATATATATATATATATTTCTTTATTTATTTAATCTGTAATCGTCTTAGATTTCTCAAATCATTTATGTACCAAATGGGTCTGTGCTAGGTTCTGGCTATACAAAGATCATATTAAGCCTTATCACTACCTCCACTGTATCTGCTGTTCTCCCAGACTGTCTTAATGTCACATGGCAAGGAGCCCATCCTGCAAACTAAAATACTGAGTCTTAGCTTCACAACAAACCCTCGGGCTGAAGTTCTGTATGTGCTACCGATAATCCCTTCAAATTTGGTGAATTTTTTCCTTGTACTATCCAGGAAATAATGACATACACCCTGACTGTCTGAGGACATACATTCTGTTGAATATTAGGAATGCCATTTCATGTCACCACTGTCATATTGTGGAACACATTTTGTGGCTATTCTAGAATTCTCAAAAGCACTCAAGTTGCTATCCACTAAGAAACAGGATTACTTATTTATTTTATTTTCAGGACTATTTATTTATATGTTTCTTTATTTATTTGTTTATTTTAATGTTTATTTATTTTTGAGAGAGAGAGAGAGACAGAGAGAGAGAACACGAGTGGGGAAGGGCAGAGAGAGATGGAGACACAGAATCAGAAGCAGGGTCCAGGCTCTGAGCTCTCAGCACAGAGCCCAGGCTCTGAGCCACCCCGGTGCACCAAGAATTATTTATTTAAATCATATTGCAACTTACCATTTAAACTTTTCATGGTTTACATGACTGGATTCTTCAATTTGCTTTCACAGATGAACATCTATAATTAGCCACAAGCCATTTCCACACTGCTTTGGGCCTCTCACACTAGTGCCCCATCCTCGAAATCACTTTTAACTTCCAAGACCCTTCATAATGCTGTCTACAACTACCATTCATCAACTAATAACCCTCATATTTTCTCAAACTTTTTACAGTCTTCTGTAATATTCTTAAACACAAATGAAAACTATTTTCTTCAAATTTTGCCTTCACATGTATCTTTCCAAAGGAAGATTTTTCATCTTCCATGCTACATTGCATCAGTTCACTGAAAGGTCCCTTCTTCCCTCACTCCCCTGACCCCCCCCCACCTCACTCCCCTTTTAACATAATCTGCTCTGAGACCTTTGCTCTTCAAGTGGGCCACTCTCATGTGCCCAAGTTTTGGTTGCTCATTTCATACACTGAAAGACTTGAGGATCTATTCTAAATATGTTATGCCATATGATGTCAAAGTTCAAAGTACTGATCTACCAATATCCCCATGTCTCATATTCTAATCTCTCATCTCCTATGACCTCATCTTTGCTGCTGTAGCTACCAATATCTAGACGTATTTCATCTATAGAATATCAAATTAAATCATATGGTCCTCCTATTATGCATTCAGATGTCTAAATGTAATATTTTAGAGGTGGAATAGTTCAGGATGATGGTAGCTATAGTACCTTGTTTGAAGTTGTTATCTATAGCACACACTCTAATGTTCAGCCTTCTGCCTTGTGGTGCCTTCTTTCCACTGATGCTCTACTTTTTCTGTATTCATCAGTCAATTTCTATACTCACTTCACTCAGTCTTTAGATGTTATTAAATATAAGTTTAGGTTAAACTTCCATTGTCTGCCTTCTTGTCCTTTTGGCCCATCTGTCGTATAAATTCTTAACTTTAGGCAAATTCAACTGCCCTCTAAGCTATACATAAACAGGTGACTCTTATTCCAAACAGTAGATTGGGACCATGGGGACCACTGTCATTGTATGGTTGCTTCATGTATACCAGTGTTACATAGCTAGTTACATAGGCTGTCAGTGTTACCCATCAATCCTATTGTAATGATCACCCCACAGAGATGGGATCAATTCCCACTCCCACATCCAAAAGTTGGTTTGGTTGTTGAAGTGGATGATACCAGACAGGGACTGAGAGAGTATGGATGTTTTATTACTTACAAAATTGTGCTCTCTGGGAGAGAACAGAGCAGGACTCTGAAACTGGTCTGAAAATATCGCAGGAGGTCAGGGAGAGGAATCTGGTTTGAGGTTTAGACCGCACCTGATGATTAGACTTCCCCACAAAGTCAAAGAAAGGAATACCCTGAATTCCTTATTAGCTTGGCAGATGGAAAGCAGAAGGGAAGGAGGGAGGAGTGTGGCTTAAAAGCTGTCAGTAATCAAACATCAAAAATGAGTCAGATTCTTTGTTGCACTACTATTGTAACTTGCTAGTATATGTTTAATTTTCTATTTCCCACAATGTTCAGATCTTTCCTGTTCTTTACAAATTTCACTATCCTTCATCTGAACTTCCAACTTACTCTTAATTTAGGAGAAAAAACACAAACACAAAAACTAAAGTTACCACATAGGAACTCTTTAAAGATCTTACTCTACTCCTTCTGCCTCCAAAAAATACATCCACCTGCATTTATACCCAGTTTTGGTTTTGTTTTTGTTTTCTCTTTCTCTATATTGGCTTTGAATGCATTCTTTTTTACATGTCCAGGGGTCTGGTTTTATGATCTGCTCTGTCCTAT
The DNA here is from genome assembly GCF_016509475.1 of Prionailurus bengalensis. NCBI lineage: Eukaryota > Metazoa > Chordata > Mammalia > Carnivora > Felidae > Prionailurus > Prionailurus bengalensis. The sequence continues at coordinate 89,926,371 of NC_057344.1, forward strand.
CAGCGATTATAATAGAGAGATTTTTAAAATTTCAAATGAAGTATAGGAAACATAGAAAAGTATATGATAGATATTTGTAAATGGTTGGGATTATCACAAATGTAACAGTTGCATAGCCACCAGGTAATGAGATAGAATACTGCCAACAGGTCAGACCCTGATCACTGTGCACTCTTCTTCCCCTGAAGGCAATTGCTTTCCTAAACCTTGATCACTCCAGTATAGTCTCACCTGTTGATAGCTTTTAAATAAATGTTACATATAATACATATTCTCTTGTTATAGTTGCTTTTCTTTTCATTTTGCTTCTTAAGGTCTGTTTAGGAATTCTCCCCTATCCAGAGTGATGGAGATCTTTATTCTTCTATATGATTATTGCTTAATTATAATGTTCGCCTGACATTGGTTTTGGTATGTGATGTGAGATAGTATCACGTTTAAATAACAGAAATCTAAGCAGTCACAAAATTCATAAACACAGACTGGAAAAAGAAAATGACTGTTATGAAAAGAAGTAAAAAGCTACAATAAGAAGGTAAATTTTGGGGGCGCCTGGGTGGCGCAGTGGGTTAAGCGTCCGACTTCAGCCAGGTCACGATCTCGCGGTCCGGGAGTTCGAGCCCCGCTTCGGGCTCTGGGCTGATGGCTCAGAGCCTGGAGCCTGTTTCCAATTCTGTATCTCCCTCTCTCTCTGCCCCTCCCCCGTTCATGCTCTGTCTCTGTCCCAAAAATAAATAAACGTTGAAAAAAAATTAAAAAAAAAAAAAGAAGGTAAATTTTGATTCATACCATGACTCCTCAGGAAAAAAGATGGGAACAAGTAGTGAGGCAGGGCCCAGTGAGGATCATTACCCCCACTCTACGTGCTGACAGAGGGAGTGGTACCATTAGAAACTGGCAACACCCGTATTTGTGTCAGAAAGGACCTCTGACAAGAGTAGAGTCTGTGAGCAAAAGAACACCTTATTGTCCACTCTGCAGCTTGGCAGATAGAAAGTGGAGGAGACTAAAATCCTGGCCTCTTCTCATGTTGACAAATGATTTTCTGCCAAGGCTTCATTCTACCTGAGAGAGAGATGGTCCACTTAAAGCCACTGTAGGTTCAGAGTACTGCAGAGATGGTCACAGAATCTTTCCTAAGGTCAAACCAACCAGCACAAATTGTAATGGAAATACTAAGTAAAAGGGCAAAAACTCGGAGAGATTTGCATATGGGAAAACTGAATGAACATAACTGCTTGAAAGAATAGCAAATATAATGGATTGCACGAAATGACTGGTCTATTAAACAAAACCAAGATATGAATGTGGAAAAACAAGACAAACGCGTAGGGATCCAGATGATGAAAGAGAACAACAGGAAAATGTAAATGTATGAAATCCAATTTGTATGTTTTATATTTTATGGAATGTAGCATTTAGTGATATCTTTATAAATCATAGTTGAGAAATTCTGATCGGTAGGGACTATGCTAGAAATGCGAGCAACAGAAACACTAGGAAGAACTCTATTGTGATTGTCCAGGCATGACCCAATTACTCTCTGCCGAGGATAATTGGCTGTAGAAGTGGAAGCTATCAATTGAAAAGAAATTTTGGAGGACAAAAGTTCTTGGCATATTTGAGGTATTAATGTGGTAGGCGAGAAAAGAGAAAGAAGCATATTTTGGGGTGAAAATGACGATTTTACTTTTTAGATAAGTCACAGAAGGAACTGAATGTAAAATTGTGACAGGAGGCTATCTGGGCTGGAGGCAGGTTTTGGAACTGTCTCCTGGTAGGTGAGCAGTCAGAGTGTACAAATTCTCTCAGGGACTTATTATAAAGAAATGTCAACAGAGGGCCAAGGAATGAACCTACTCAGGTGTTCACAAAGCATGGAGTCCTGAAAATCTAGTAAGATTATAGAGTAGTTTATCAGGTAATGTTGGGAAGACAAAAACAACTAAGGTGATAGTAAAAGAAAACAAAACAAAACCGTGCAAAGTGAAAAGTACAAGAATTGATATCCCATGTATTAATACATTTATAACTTAAAATAATTTCATTAATTTCCCCTTGGGTGAAAAGATTGTATTAATTTAGTCCCTTCCCTCATGAGATACTTATGTAATGGTGGAGAGATCAATATAGAAATATTGTGAAATGTTGTTTTAGAGATAGTATCTCAATTGTGCTGAAATTAGTAAATCACCAATCTACTAGGTAAACCTTTACATAAAAGGAATTTGTGTAATTTCATTTTATTTAATTTGCAAATTTACTATTTCTACTAATCGCTCTCATATTTATTGTTGGTTTTTGTGATAACAGGATAGGATCAGGTGCAAACTGAAAATTAGTAGCTGACTTACTTATTTAGGAATAATTTCTCATTTATAAGGTTTCTGAACCGGGTTTTTCATATCATCTTCATATTTACTAGATGGAAAGAAAATCACAGAAAATTTTATAGTTTCAAAAATAAAGAGAATGATAATTTAAACATTAAAATAGTATGTTTTTTTTTAAAAATTAAATTATTTTTTTTGGCCATCATCACACTTACATGTCATACAGAAATTATATGCACTATATAGCATTAATAGATAGCAATTGTTTAATGCATTTTAAAAGTTATAAATCTCAATTTATTTAAAACTAATATTTTCATTCATTGCTCATTGTTTCCCGTTCCAGAATAGGAAGAGATAACGTATCTTCCTTTGAGGGGAAAAAAAAGTAAGAGTTTTAAAAATAACTCGTGATGTACACATATTTGTGGCAATATGGATTTTAATTTATAATTTCTAGTTGCTAAAAAATTATACATGTTTTTATGGAAACATGATAAAACACACCTTGTTACAAACTATGGAAACAATAAAATTAAGATGGCAAATAGAGAAATATTTTCTTAGAAAGTACAACACTGGATGTGGTACATTTTAGCCATAATTTTCTCTTTCTTCACTATCTCTTGCTATTAAGCCACATGCTTAGGAGAATTACTTGCTAGATTATAACACTACATATTGAAAAAACTTACTTAATATTAAGTTTGCTTATCTCCCAGTTTGCTATTTAAAACATTTTTTTAACATTTATTCATTTTTGAGAGACAGAGACAGAGCGTGAGTGAGGGAGGGGCAGAGAGAGAGGGAGACATAGAATTCAATTTACTATTTACAATTCTCAAAATTAGTATAAGTATACAGAAGTGCATTTTAGTTATCTCCAGTAATTTTAAAAGACTATTGCTTAGAAATGACACATGATGAATCCTTTTTTAATCTTTTCATAGGACAAATGCAGATAGAAAAATAGACAACATACAGTTTTTCTTGGCTAAACAAAGATTAGAGTTGATGAGATCGTATTTACTTTCAATTGTTTTGCTTGCAATAGTAGTTGGTAATTGCTTATTTACTTTTGCTATATAATGTGAGAAAAATATGGGGTGATTAAATGAGATTAAACAACACTTCCTGAAAAATATTTCATTAAATAGATTTGGGACAAGAGTTTGATTTATTCACCCTTTGATTATTTGTGCAGATTCTTTAACACTCAGCTATTTTCTGGATCTATATAAGCACCTTTCCACTCCTATATTTCTCAAAGTATTATTTTGGAAATTACTTTTCTTAAGGTTTTGTTTGCGCATGTCTGTTTTCGTGTGTTACACTGAGATCTGCTTTCTTCAGTATACAAAGTGCTGTGCTGCCAGAGGAAGCCAATGTTTTTGATAGCATAAAAGAGTTTTTTTATCATTAAAGGTAATTTGTATTGGCTATAAGGAAAGCATTAGGGTGCTTTCCCAATAATCTCCCAACTGATTGTTCCTGGGATAAGCTAAAAAAGTGAGAAAAAAACAAATGCAAAAATCTGAGTTAAAGTGTATTGGATGGTAGTCAAAGTGGAGAAAAATGATAAATGCATGTAAGAAACACAGAGGTCGGTTTGTGGAATTCTTGTCTTATTTTGTAAGAAATCTGTGCTTTTCACCATACTTGAAACAACATGTGTAGGCTCCAAAAGATGTTCTCTTATCTTAGTCCAAGCTTTTCAGAATTCTGTGTCTTACATAGATTGTAATTTGGTGTTAATCACTTTTTTTTTAAATCTCTCACTCTTTCTGTCTCTCTTTGTGTCTCTCAATGTCTTTATCTCTCTGAAAAGTTTAAAATAACCTAATGCACTGCTATGTCAGCCATGTGGAACAACGAAGGCTCTGTCACATTGCTGGTAACAACATATTTGGACATAATCACTTTGGAACAAATGTTTGGCACTACTTAGAAAATTAAAGATAGCTATATTTTATGAACTAACTGACCTGCTTCTAGATATATAACTTTTAAAAACAGGAATGCAACTAAAAAGGAAGTGCTTATGTCTACCAAAACAACGTATAAAAGGTTCACAGATGATAATTTTAATAGACAACACCTACAAACAACCCAAGATCCATCAAAATTAGAATGGATAATCTTTTTTCCTTTCCTTTTCTTTCTTTTGTCCTTTTCCTTTTCCTTTTCCTTTTCCTTTTCTTTTCCTTTTCCTCTTCCTCTTCCTCTTCCTCTCCCTCTCCCTCTCCTTTTCCTTCCTTTCCCTTCCATTCTCTCCCCCTCCCTTCCCTTCCCTTCCTTTCTCTCCCTTTCCTCTCTTAATAAAGGAATACACAGACATACAAGTATACATAAAGCAAAGAGGAAAGTCACTTCATAATATTTTAGTTACAGAAATCAAACACATGAGAATGAATTCTGTATGAGTCTACCTATATGGAGTCAGAAATAGGCAACACTATGGGTGCCTGGGTGACTCAGTAGGTTGAGCATCCGACTTCAGCTCAGGTCATTATCTCCTGGTTTGTGAGTTGGAGCCCTGCAGAGGGCTCTGTGCTGACAGCTCAGAGCCTGGAGCCAGCTTCAGATTCTGTGTTTTCTTCTCTCTCTGCTCCTCTCCTCCTCACACTCTCTCTCTGTCTCTCTCTCTCTCAAAAATAAATGAACATTTAAAAAAAATAAAAAAAGAAGAAATAGGCAACACTAATCTATGATGATAACCAGAGGATTGTTTACTTAGGGCTAACACTAATATATGTGAAGGAGCCTTCCAGGAGAGTGTAAATATTCTATATTTTGATCCATTACAGGAATGTATGTTCATGTAAAAACTCATCAATAAGTACACTAAAGATTTGTGGATTTTACTATAGTCAATGAGAAGTGCACATTTTTGGGACATAACTTGAAAAACTTGTAGGTTATATAGAGAAGTCCACACATATAGCATGGTATCAGAATAAAATATTTTTTTAGTTAATCAATGTTTATTAGAAATGGATTTTTTATTTTATCATTTTTGAAAGATTTTTCCTATATATAGAATTATAGTTTAATATTTTTCTTTCAGTATTTTAAAGATGTTATGCTTTTGTCTTTTCACTTGCATTGTACCTGACAAGAAATACACTGTCATATTTACATTTATTCTTGAATACCTAATTATTTTTATTCTGTAGCTGCTTTTAGGATTTTTTTTTTATCACAAATTTTTTGCAATTTGTTTATGATCATGCTATGGCTTGATGTAGGTTTTTTTGTGTGTTTCTAGTGCTTAAGATTGTTGAGATTCTTGGATTATAGTTTTAATCAAATTTGGAAAAATCTTAAGCACTATTTCTTTTCATATTTTTGCCCTTCATTCTCTCATAGGTACTCAAGTGACATATATACGTAATTTTCTTGGAGTCATTTCACTCCACTTCAAGTTAATTGAAACTCATTTAAAATTAATTTTTTGGTGAGGGTGTTCTCTCTTTATATTTGGATTGTTACATTGCTATATCTTCAAGTTTACCAGTTTTTTTTAAGCAATGTCTGATTGTTATTTCCGTCCAGTGTAGAAACATTGCAATTTTCATTACTAAAAGTTTGATCATGAGATGTTTTTAATATCTTCTCTGTCTGTATTTAACATATTTTTCTGTTTATTTTTGAGAGACAGAAAGACAGACCAAGTACAAGCAGTAATATTCCATTGTAAGATGTAGATATAGATATAGATATAGATATAGATATAGATATAGATATAGATATACATGTATGTATATGTGTATGCATATATACCACTTCTTCTTTAGGCAATCATCAGTAGATGGACATTTGGGCTCTCTCCATAGTTTGGCTATTGTTGATAATGCTGCTATAAAAATTGGAGTCAATTTAGTATCCTTTGGGTAAATAATTAATAGTGCAATTGTTGGATTGTAGGGTAGTTCTACTTTTAGTTTTTTGAGGAATCTCCATAGTGTTCTCCAAAGTGGCTCCATCAGTTTGCATTTCCACCAAAACTGAAAGAAGATTCCATTTCTCTGCATCCTTGCCAACCCCTATTGTTTCTAGTGTTGTTAATTTTAACCTTCCTGACTTGTGTGAGGCGGTATCTTATCACGGTCTTGATTTGTATTTCCCTGATGGTGAGTGAAGTTGGGCATTTTTTCATGTGTCTGTTAACCATCTGGATGTCTTCTTTGGCAAAGTGTCTATTCATGTCCTCTGCCCATTTCTTAACTGCGTTATTTGTTTTTCGGGTGTTGAGTTTGATAAGTTCTTTATAGATTTTGGATACCAACCCTTTATAAGATATGTCATTTGCAAATATCTTCTTGCATTCCATAGGCTGCCTTTGAGTTTTGTGAACTGTTTCCTTTGCTTTGCAAAGACTTTTTATCTTGATGAAGTCCCAATAATTCCTGTTTGCTTTTGTATCTCTTGCCTTCAGTGACATGCCTAGTAAGAAGTTGCTGTGGCCCCAGTCAAAGATGTTGTGTTCCTCTCTATTATTTTGATGGTTTCCTCTCTCATATTTAGGTCTTCAATCCATTTTGAATTCAGTTTTGTGTATGGTGTAAGGAATTGGTTCAGTTTCATTTTTCTGATGTTGCTGTCCAGGTTTCCCAACATTATTTGTTGAAGAGACTGTCTTTTTCCCATTGGATATTCTTTCCGGCTTTGTCAAAGATGAGTTGACCCTAAACTCACAGGTCCATTTCTGGGTTTTCTATTCTGTTCCATTGATATAATGTGTCTGTTTTTGTGCCAGCGCCATGCTGTCTTGATCACTACAGCTTTGAATATAGCTTGATGTCTCTTTGAATATAGATGATGTATCCAGTTTTGTTTTTCTTTTTCAAGATTGCTTTGTCTTTTGGAGTCTTTTATAGTTCCTTTCAAATTTTTGGAGTGTTTGTTCTAGCTCTGTGAAAAATGCTATACTATTTTGATAGGGATTGCATTAAATGTGTAGATTGCTTTGAATAGTGTAGACATTTTAACAATGTTTTTTCTTACAATCCATGAGCATGGAATGCTTTTTCATTTCTTTGTGTCGTCATTGGTTTCTTTCATAAGCTTTTTATAGTTTTCAGAGTACAGGTCTTTTACATCTTCAGTTAGGTTTATTCCTAGGTATCTTTTTGTTTTGGTGAAATTGCACATGTGATGGATACTTTGATATCTTTTTCATTATTGGTGTATAGAATTGCAACAGACTTCCTCACGTTGATATATCCTCCAACTTTGCTGAATTCATGTGTTAGTTCCAACAATTTTTTGGTGGAGTCTTTTGGGGTTTCTACAAAGAGTATCATGCCATTTGCAAAATAGTTAAAGTTTGACTTCTTCCTTGCCAATTTGGATGCCTGGTATTTCTTTTTGTTTGATTGCTGAGGCTAAACTTCCAGCACCATGCTAAATAGTAATTATGAGAGAGGACATCCTTGTCTTGTTCCTAGCCATAGGGGAAAGGCTCTCAGTTGCTCAGGAGTGCATATATCTTTTCAAATAATCTTGACTCTTCCTTTGAGATCTAGAGTTAGCCACTTCTCTATACATCTCTACTCTCTCTAATACCTCTCTATAGTTTTCCCTGTGATCTCTAGCTACCTTGATCTCCTCTGACTCTCATCTCCATTTTTTCATCTCAGAGAATCCATCTAGTTTTGCCTGTTTTCTATTCTTGAAACTTGGCTTGAAAATTCAGGTGTAAGCTTGGGAAATTGTAGAGCTTATTTAGTTATGTTTCCTTCCTCTTAGGAGTCACTAATTTTCACTCCTTGATGGTCATGAAACTGTTATTTTATGTAATTTGCAAAGTTTTTTTTTGTTTTGTTTTTGTTTTTGTTTTTGTTTTTTTGGTATTTCACATATGAGAGTAAATACAGAAACCAACATACGATATTGAGGAAAAAATTACCCCTAAAATGCAATACTTGATATAAATATGATAGTTAACCTAAATAATTCTAGAAGATAGTTTACTAAGTACTTACTTCATATATAAGAAAGCTTCTCTAAAATTTGCAATCGTGCATTGGGTACAATGCTTTTATTCTAGAGTTGTATTTTAAATAGGAACAGAACTCTCACTAGGAGTTCATAGTGCTTTGGAGGACATTGTTTTGTTTTTATTTATATATGTGGCTCATTATCTTTTCAGTTTGTAAAATTCTTTGGAGTTATAAAATATTGATTGAAATCTATTTACTATCATAATCTCTGGAAACAAAATAAGCTTGATATTTTACTATACTTTTCATATCCTTTCATCTCTTGGGAATTTTTAAGCTTTTATTTCTCTGTGAATTTCTCTGTAAAGTTTTTCTGACTTATTATCCAAATTGCCTAGTTTCTCCTTGTTATATTTAATATGCTAATAAATGCTTCTGTTGTATATTAATTTAGGTCATAATTTTTTTTTAGTTATAGATTATATATTTTATGATTTTATAGTATTCAATTATCTGATATCCTAAATAAGACAACGTTTATTTCCTGCAATTTCAAAAACGTAATTGTTGAGTAAATAGTATTTGTAAAAAATGACATATTCTTAGTTATCTGAAGATAATATACTAAAAACTGGTTGTAGTTTGAATCATGTTTAAAATTAATGGTAAAAAATTACTACAAAGTCACCTTACTTAATATAAGCATAGTCAAACATTTAACCAAAATAGCTTTAACAAAATTATGTATGAAATATCTATATCATAAAGTAAGAAACATATTTAATATATGTTGTATTAGGTTCCTATTGCTGCTGTATGTAATAAATCACCAGAAACTTAGTCATTTAAAAAAAATACCAATTTATTCTGCTCCAGAACTGGGAGATAGACGTCCAAAGTGAGGTCAAGGTGTCAATAAGGCTGGTTTCTTTTGGAGACGTTGGAGACAATCCATTTCCTTATCTTTTTCAGCTCCTGGTGTTCCTCTATATGTTCTTTTTTTTTTTAATTTTTAAGGTTTATTTATTTTTGAGAGAGAGACAGAACATGAGCAGGGGAGGGGAAGAGAGAGGGAGACACAGTATCCAAAGCAGGCTCCAGGCTCTAAGCTGTCGGCACAGAGCCTGGTTGGAGGCTTTGACTCAGGAACCGTGGGATCATGACTTTGGCAGTCCTGTATATATTCTTTGACTGCGGCCTCTTTCTTCATCTTCTATACTTAACATTCTAATCTCTTGTTTCTGTGGGGATTTTTCTTTCTTTTCTGACTGTGACTTTTTCTATGTGACTCTTATAAAAATTGCTATCGTTACATTGGCCTACCTGGACAATCCAGGAAAATCTCCCCATCATCACTACCATTAATTTAATCATATCTGCAAAATCCTTTTGCCATATAACATTCAAAGACTGTGGAGATTAGTTTGAGGACGTGTTTGGGAGTCTATTTACACTACCACACGTCTTGGGCCACTGGGTACAATGAGCTCATTGTAGAACTGTAGTTGGAATAACAACATACATTCAAAATAAATTACATATACACACAATTTTTCACAAATATAAATTACTTTGGATCACCTTATATCTTTTATGTTTTACTACATTCACTATTTTTTTCTTACTAGTTTAACTACTTACAACCCAGTTCTAATCAAGTACCTGTATGTCTCTAAAAGGAGCACTGTATTTGTCTATGGATCCTGGTTTACAGTCTTAACTTCATAGTAACTTCCTCATAACTCTTGTGAAACTCAACTAACACCGTTTAAAATAAGATAAATAAGATTTTTGTAAAACTTATCTGAGGAAGATTTTTTAAAATTTAAATTTCAAGAATGGTTCTTTGTATTTTTATGGATATTGGCAAATTGATTCTAAAGTTTAAATGGAGAGCACCTGGGTGGCTCAGTCAGTTAAGCATTTGACTTTGGCTCAGGTCATGATCTCATACTTCATGCATTCTAGCCCCACATCAGGCTGTCTGCTGTCAGCACAGAAGCCTGCTTTGAATCCTCTGTCTCCCTCTCTCTGTCTGTCCCTTTTCTGCTCACACTATCTCTCTTTCTCTCTCAAAAATAAATATTTAAAAAATAAAAAAAAATAAAAGTTTAATTGGGAAATCAAACATACCCAGAATAGCCAATACAGTAAATATTGAAGAACAAAGTTGGAGGAATGAGGCTACGCAACGTCAAGGCTTGTTATTAAGTTACAGTAATTAAGTCAGAATTGGTATTGGTGGAAGAACAGGTAAGTAAATCAACAGAACAGAATGGAGAACCCAAAAATAGACCCACATAAGTATAGTCAACTGAACTTTGACAAAGAAGCAAAAACAATACAGTGGACCAAAGACAAGCTCTTCAACAAATGGTGCTGGAACACCTGGACATTCACATGCAACAAAGTGAAGCTAGACACAGACCTTACAGCCTCATAAACATTAGCTCAAAATAAATCATCTTCTTAAATATAAGTGAAAAACTGTAGAACTCCTAGAAGGTAATAAAAGAAAACCTAGGTGATCTTGGATACAACAATGATCAATGATTTTTTAGATATAGCACCAGAGACATGATCCAAAGTATTATTAACTAAAGGTCAATAAAATAAAATAAAATAAAATAAAATAAAATAAAATAAAAACACCTTCTTTTATGTAAAAGGAAATATTAAGAAAATAAGACAAACCATAGACTGGGAGAAAACATGTGCAAAAAAATGCAGTTGATAAAAGACTGCTATTCAAAATATACAAAGAACCCTTAAAACTCAACAATAAGAAAACAAAACAAACAAAAAAAACAAACAATGGGCTAACCACCTTAACAGTCACCTCATTAAAGAAGATTATACAGGTAGCAAGTGAGCATTTGAAAAGGTGCTTGACATCATATGTTATTGGGAAATGAAAATTAAAACCACAGTGACGTATCCGTTGTTTCAAATATCAAAAGGCCCTTTAAAAATATTTGTCTATAATGATCTTTATTCATTATTTTAAAGCCTGTAATTTTTAATTTAAAGGAGATACATGGGTACACTCTTATTGAGAGGTCCATTTGAACTACTTGTGCTTAAATCCTGGTACCTTTGAGGAATTGTGTGACCTTGTCCTATTTACTTGGTTTCTTTAAGCTACAGCTATTCCATCTGTAGAATGGAGATAATAATGGTACTACCTCACAACAGTATTATGATAATCTACATAATTTTCCTGGTGCCTCGTATAATCCTAATTAATTTTCAATATTTATTACCAAGGGAATTTGAAAGTATGCTTTTTGATTAGTTTTTAATCCTTTAAAGCCACTTGAAGCTGCCTCTGCCTCTTTCCATTACACAACCTCCAGAAGCATATGCAAGTGATTAATTTAACAAGCATATGTTGTGATCCAAAAATCCGTTCATCTGACATGTGCAGTGGAAATTTAATGTACACAAACAAAATACCCATTATATCCTTTACATTTGTTGTTCCAAACCACTTAGAAAGTCAACATGACTTATATCATTGCGCTATGGTAAGCAGGAGACTCTAAATATGGCCTAATGTGGAGTTGGTTTATTAAAGTTGTGTCAAATATGTTGCTCTTTTTGATAAATATTAGTAAATAATTTCCTTATCAAAGAACTGCTAATATGCTAATTTAATGATTTCATCTGGGTAGCTAACAGTGATGTGATTACAGATGTGTTGAGAATGAAACTGAGGAATTACTTTGCCTTTTTCCTTTGATTCTGATTAAACCGAAATATACCTTCAGCTCTACTGAGCTGTTTTCTATATCATTCAAAAAACATGTATTTATAAATATAATTACATTGTTTCCCCTCAACCAGGCTTGAGTGTCTTCTGCCTGTGGGGTTCAGTCTATCCACTGTATAGGATAAAAAAGGACCATAAAAGGAAGGACATTTGTATGAGAGAAAGAAGAGAAAGGAAAAAAGAAAAAGTATGCTGCTCAGTGTGTCATGAGGAAATTTAACTTTAGGTAAAAGTAAACAGCCTCAAAAACATACATTTCTCTCATGCCTTGAGGCCTTAATTGCATAAGTTAAAATATCATCAATGAGCCAAAATAAACAGAAATACAAGGGTTTCTGTAGATGGCTAGTGGGCTTCCCTTTTATTATTTTGATAGAGTTAAGGAGAAAGAAAAGTATTGATTTGAATTTCTTCTCTATTTTTAAGGGTTTTATATTGGTTATAAATTTATAACAGTGAATTGGGGGGTGGGTTCTTACCTTCTTGCAATGTCCATAATTTTAAAAACAGGTTTAGGGGGCACCTGGGTGGCTCAGTCAGTTGGACGTCCGACTTCGGCTCAGGTCATGATCTCATGATCTGTGAGTTCGAGCCCCGCGTCGGGCTCTGTGCTGACAGCTCGGAGCCTGGAGCCTGTTTTGGATTCTGTGTCTCCCTCTCTCTCTGACCTTCCCCCGTTCATGCTCTGTCTCTCAAATGAATAAATGTTAAAAAAATTTAAAAAACAAAAAACAAAAAAACAACAAAAAAAACAGGTTTAGGATGTCTTGTTTTATTACCATTTTATTCTTGCTGAACGCACATGAAAATGTTTGGCCTCTCACTGGAGTTCCATTTTTTTTAAAAAAGAAAAACACATTATGAACATTATATAACATATGTATTTTCCTTCAACCTAGAAAAGCTTTTTGTCATAAAAAGAAAATGTGGATTATTATGAGGTGCTACAATAAAAGGATGAACTAAGAAGCTGCTGTTGGTTTTATTCATGTAATCTCATTTTAAGTAATGGTGCTAGAATCAGAATAAAGAACATAAGCAGGAAAGCCTGTGGTATTTACTAATGACTAGGCTTCAGTCAACCTCTCAAATCATTCTGATATTAAATTATGAATCTCTCTGATAGATGTTCCTAACCTAGCTCTGACAAAGATCTTAAAATAAAATACAGCAGTACCACAATATTTCCTCATTGTAACCCAATTTACCTGAGATAAACAGTTTTTATGCCAAATAGAATATGAGGGAAGAAGACAATGTTTATAAGAAAAGAAACAGAATAGATACAAAGGTGTTTGGGGAATCTGATTCAGTGTATGTTTATATGGACCAAAACTATTTTCTTAATCTTTTTTTTTTTCTTCAATACAGAGAGGACTACGGGTAAAAGTGTAAGAAAGTATCATTATCAGAACAATATAGTGTGATTGATTAGCACTCAAGTTCCTAGGTGTGACCCAGGATAAGAAAGGCAATACAACATTTTTATTTTCCCAGTACATAAGACCAGAGAATGTAGCACAGCTGACTTGATGCTTAGTACTATTAAAAGTACTCTCTTGATCACTATAATATTAGCAGCTGGGAACGATGTGGGAAGATTCAAAAATTATTGTGACTTATGGGGCGCCTGGGTGGCGCAGTGGGTTAAGCGTCCGACTTCAGCCAGGTCACGATCTCGCGGTCCGTGAGTTCGAGCCCCGCGTCGGGCTCTGGGCTGATGGCTCAGAGCCTGGAGCCTGTTTCTGATTCTGTGTCTCCCTCTCTCTCTGCCCCTCCCCCGTTCATGCTCTGTCTCTCTCTGTCCCAAAAATAAATAAAAACCTTGAAAAAAAATTAAAAAAAAATTATTGTGACTTCTATATCAATTTGTTGAGTAAAAGTGAGAAGGCATCATGTAATGACCTGTGAGAATAGAAAAAAATATGCTCATGAACCTGCAAGAGACCAAAGAGGAAATTGTATATAATGTGGTTTACGTTTGGTGGGAAATGAGAGAAAATAACTTGTGCAAAGGTTCCACAGAAATTGCTTTAACTTTAAAATATTATTTGAAACATTTCTTATGATGTTACCCTATATACATACACAGTATGTAAAATAATACTAATTTTCTATATGGCATTTTATTTTGAGAAAACTAATCAAGTTGACAAATCTAAAAAAATCTTTATGAGTCAACATAAAACTGGACAGCAATATGCAGAAGAATGACACTGGACTACTGTCTTACACCATATACAAAAATAAATTCAAAATGAATGAAAGACCTAAATGTGAAATAGGAAACCATCAAAGTCCCAGAAGAGAAAACAGGCAGTACCCTCTCTTTGACCTTGGCCATAGCGATTTCTTACCAGACACATCACTGAAGGCAAAGGAAACAAAAGCAAACAGGAACCATTGGGACTTCATCAAGATAAAAAGCTTCTGGACAGCAAAGGAAACAATTACAAAACCAAAAGGCAACCTACCAAATGAGAGAAGCTACTTGCAAATGACATAAATGGTAAAGGGTTGGCATCCAAAATCTATAAAAAATTTATCAGAATCAACACCAAAAAAACAAATAAACCTGTTAAGAAATGAGCAGAAGACATGAATAGACACTTTTCCAGAGAAGGCATCCAGATGGCTAACAGACACATGGAAAGATACCCAACATCATTCATCATTAGGGAAATACAAATCAAAACCATGATGAGATACCACCTCATATCTGTCAGAAAGGCTAAAATTAACAACAAAGGAAACAACAGATGTTGGTGAGGATGTGGAGAATGGGGAACATTCTTGCACTGTTGGTGGGAATGCAAACTAGTTCAGCCATTCTGGAAAACAGTATGGAGGTTCCTCAAAAAACTGAAAATAGAACTACCCTACAACCGAGTAATTGCACTGCTAGGTATTTATCCAAAAGATACAAAAGTGCTGATTCATAGGGGCACATGCACCCCACTGTTTATAGCAGCATTATCAACAATAGCCAAGTTATGGAAAGAGCCCAAATGTCCATTGACTAATGAAAGGATAAAGAAGATTTTGAAACAAAATGGATGGAGCTGCAGTATATTATGCTAAGTGAAATAATCCAATCAGAGAAAGATAAATATCATGTATATGATTTCATTCATATGTGGAGTTTAAAAAATAAATCAGATGGACATAAGGAAAGAGGAAAAAAAAAGAAAAGAGAGCAAACCATTAGACTATAGAGAACAAACTGAGGCGTGATGGAAGGATGTGAGAGGGGGATGAGCTAAATGGGTGATGGGTACTAAGCAGGGCACTTGTTGGGGTGAACACTGGGTGTTATGTGTAAGTGATGAATCACTAAATTCTAATCCTGAAACCAATATGACATTATCTGTAGCTAACTAGAATTTAATAAAAACTTGAAACAAACAAAAAAAGAAGTCAATAACGTACCTAATGAATTAGATCCTTTCTTGCTTATGCCTCAGTATCTTTCATTCTTTATTTAATAAACCTCTAGTGAGTGTTTGCTCATAGCTATGCACTGGGTACAAAAATACAATGCGTGGACAAGGACATTGCAGAGTAATGTCAGTGAAATAGCTGCAGTAAAGTGTACCATACTTGGTATAAAAAACAAATTGTCATAGGGATACTTTTATTATGAAATAATGACACAAAGTTCCTGGAGAGAACAACCAGCCTTTAACATATTTCCCATAAAATTCAATTGCATTTCCTTCATAAACATAATACTAATCAGCAACATTGCAAATCTTGGCCAGAGGAAATTATAATATATTATTGGGAGATGTGAGCTAAAAACGGCTATATTTTTGTAGTAATATGGATAATGAAGGCATTTTAGGAAGCTGACAATCAGGAATATTTAATTAGAATATTGGGTATTTGGGTAAATATCTAGATAGGCAGTTTTCCTTTATAAGGGAAATAAAGTTTTTATTATTATTGTTATTATTGTTATTTTTTAAAGTTTATTTATTTTTGAGAGAGAGAGAGAGAAACAGTGCAAGCAGGGGAGAGACAGCGAGAGAGAGGGAAAAGACCCAAAGCAGGTTTCATACTGACAGCAGCAAATTCAAAGCAGGATTTGAATCCATGAACCATGAGATCATGACCTGAGCCAAAGTCGGATGCTCAACTGACTAAGCCACCCAGGTGCCCGTAGAGGAAATAGAGTTTTATGAAGAAGTCAAGAGCGTTATGTTTTAATGAGATTTGGTTATATGAGATATGTGATTGAAGAAATTTTACAGTATTCCTTCATAATTATAAAATCATCTGGCTCTTTATCTGAGGTAAATAGTATTAAGACTAATATAATCACAGTGATAAAAATCTGTGAAATCTTTGGACATTTACTTTCATGTTATCTTTGATTATGTTGCATATAAAGTTATAATTTTTCTTATTATTAAGTTATAAAAATCCCACTTTAAAATCTAGGTATTTTATTACTCTTGGTTTAATCTGTCAGATGGCATGACATGGAATTACGCTGAAAATATGATTACTATTAGACCTGGAAATACCAAGTAGTCTTAATTTATGCATCGTTTAGGTATAGTACTTTGGATAACTATAAGGTTGATGGACATAATGTCCATTAAACATTGTGGTGAGAGTATTGACTATATCTTAATAGAGATTTAAGACTTTAAGATTTATTATGTTGCTTCAGTAATTTTGATCATGTCATTTGGCAATTAACGGACATAAAGATCAATAGAACAGAATAGAGAAACCAGAAATAGAACCACACAGATATGCTCAACTTATTTTTTTTTAACAAACTTAATTTTTTAGAGCAGTTTTAGGTTCACAGAAAACTTGAGTGTGCGGTGCAGAGTTTCAGACATGCATCACTGAATAAGTTTCAGGTGCACAGCAAGATGGTTTGATTTACATGTATTGTGAAATGATCACACAATAGGTTTAGTGAACAACCAAAATCTACACAAATACAAGAAAATAAATAAAAATATTCTCCTTGTGATGGGAACTCTTAGGATCTACTCTCTTAACAACTTCCCCATATATCATGCAGTAATGGTACCTAGTCATCACATTATATTCCTAGCATTTATTTAACTGATAACTGGAAGTTTGTATCTTCCTCCAGTTCTGCCTAAAGGCTGGGGTGGGGGCAATGGATAATATTCCCTTGCATATATACGTATACCATATTTTCTATATTATTTCATCTCTCAACACAACAATCTCTCTAGATTGTTTGCATATCTTGGCCATTGTAAATAATGCTGCTGTAGTCATGTGTATGCAGATATCTTTTCTGAGTTACCTCTCATTTTCTTTGGCTATATTCCCATGAGTGGGATTTTTGGATCATATGCTGGCTTTATTTTTAATTTTTTGAGGAATATTTGACATTGGCTTTTTATACGCATAAAGTTCCCTTAAAATACATCCAAGTTCCTGTGTGTTTTAATACTTCGTTTGTCACTTTTGCTGAGTAGTATTTCATGGGAAGAATGTACCAGTTTGTTTAAGAGGTAGATCTTGTATACCTCCCAATCTGACAAAGGCACAGCCGGCTTCACTTCCAACATTTCCCACAGGAGTAATACTTTTGTTATAATCAATAAGTCTACATCAACACATCATGATCATTCAAAGTCGATAGTTTACATTAAGGTTCACTCTTCATGTTGTATATTCTATCAGTTTTGACAAATGTGTAATTACATGTATCCATTATTTTAATATCTTAAAGGATATTTCCAGTGCCCTAAAAACCCTCTGTGTTCCACCCAAGTTATTTTTGGCAGAAATGGAAAAACATTAAATTCGGAAAGGAGAGCCTTTGAAACAAACGGTATTAGACTAATTGGATATCCATAGGCAAATAGAAGGGACTTGACCTAAACCTCACACCAAAAAAATTAACTCAAAATGAATTGTAGAATTAAGTGTGAGATGAAAACTTTAAAATTTTCAAAAGAAAACAAAAAAAGAAAATCTTTGGGGCCTCTGGCTTGGAGAACAGCTCTTAGAATTTATACCAAAAGCAAGATCCTTTAAAAAAAATCAATACATTGAATTTTATTAAAAACAAAACAAAAAAAAGTTTGTTCTGAAAAATAGTCTCTTAAGAGAATGAAAAACCTAGTTACATACTTGGAGAAAATATTTATAGAGCACATATTTGATGAGGGACTCATACCTAGAGTATATAAAAACCTCTCAAAACTCAAAAGTCAAAAAACAACAACAAAAAAAAACAAGTTAAAAAATAGGCAAAAGACATGAAGAGACATTTTTTTTTTTCTGAAGAAGATATGTGGATGGCAAAAACTACATGAAAATAGGCTCGATATCACTGCCCAGGGAAAATACAGATCAACAAAGGAGATATCAAAACTACAAGGAGGTATCACTACAGTCCTATTAAGACAGCCAAAACAGAACAAAGCTAAACAAAACAGTGTACTAACAAATGTTGTTAACAACATGGAGAAACTAGAGTTCTCATACTTTGGTGTTGGGAATATAAAATAATACAGCCATTCTGGAAAATATTTTGGTAGTTGCTTAAAAAAATAAAACATATATGTACCACAAAACCCAGCTGTCACTTATTTGGGCATTAATTCTAGAAAAATGAAAATTTATGTCTACAAAAAAAAAAAACTTGCAAAGGATTGTTTATATGAGTTTTATCGGTAATAGACAAAAATTGGAAACCATCAAAATGTCATGCTCTAGGCAGACTGTTAATCAAACTGGTATATCCATCCCATGGAATATTACTCAGCAATGATGGTGAATGAAACATTAAAACACGCAGGAACTTGGATGGATCTTAAGGGAACTTTATGAGTATAAAAACCCAATGTCAAATGTTCCTCAAAAAATTAAAAATAGAACCAGCATATGATCCAAAAATCCCACTCATGGGAATATAGCCAAAGGAAATGAGAGCTAACTCGGGAAAGGATATCTGCATAACAATGCTCATAGCAGTATTGTTTACAATGACCAAGATATGGAAACAATCTTAGTATATATTGAGAGATGAAAAAATAAAGAATATATGGTATACATATATAAACAAGGGAATATTAAACAGTGTCTCTTCCACCCTGGCCTTCAGGCAGAGTTGGAGGAAGGTACAAACTTCCAGTTATAAGTTAAATAAGTGCTAGGGGTGTAATGTACAATATGATGACTGTAGTCAACATTACTGCATGATATATGGAAAAGTTAAGAGAGTAGATCTTAAGAGTTCCGATCACAAGAAGAATTTTTCTTTCTTTTATTTATTGTATGTATATGGGATGGTGGATGTTAACCAAACTTATTGTGTAATCATTTCATAGTATATGTAAATCAATCATGCTGTACACCTTAAACCTGTATTGTAATGTGTATCAATTATTTCTCAACAAAACTGGAGGGAAGGGGGTGGGCTGCTGCTGAAACATTATATATATATTTTAAAGTTTATTTATTTTAAGATAAAGGGATGGGAGAGGAGCACAGAGAAAGAAAGCATGTGTGGGAGAGACAGAGAGAGAGGGAGAGAGAGAATCTCTGCACTGTCAGTGTAGAACCTGACTCAGGGCTCAATCTCATGAATCGTGAGATCACGATCTGAGCTGAAATTGAGTGGGGCGTTAACTGACTGAGGCACCCGGGTGCCCCTGAAACATTATCTTGTAAACACAGCAAACTTAAAGTCCCAATTTATCTTTCAAGGATAAATTCAATAAAGATTAAAAGAAATAAAAGTACTGAATGAAATCATTCATGAAACATTTTCCAAATGACGAAATTATAGAGATGAAGATCAAATTAGTCAATGTCCGGGTTCAGGGATACTTGAGTAAGAGGATAGATGTGACTGTGAAGAGTATCATGAAAGAAATCTTTGTGACGATTAAAATGTTTTGCATTTTGATTGCAGCCTTGGTAACATGAATTTACACATCTGATAAAATGACTTGAAACTATTCACACACTTGTATCAATGTCAATTTCCAGGTTTTGATATTTTGCTATAGTTATGTGAGATACAACCACTGGGAAAATCTGGGTGAAGAGAACACGGGGTCTCTGAAACTCCCTGTGTATCTACAATTATTTTAAAACAAAAAGTTGAAAGAACAAACTAAAACACATGAGATTAATTTTAATATTTAATCCAATGACACAAATATTATTTCATTGTACAATCCAAAAAATGTAGCAATTAAAAAGAAACTTTCCACATTCTATTTGATTCTATTTTTGAACTTTCTAACTCTATTCCAGCAATTTATGTGTGGATCCTCTCAACAGTAGTCTTCAATTCACTTTCCATTTTATTTGTTATTTCTGATTTCATCTAGTGGAATTGTCCAAAATTGCTCATTGCAAGTTCTGTCATGAGGCTATAGGACACCATTTACACATTTCAATAATGAAATTCAAAAGATAAGTTGATGATACATTATAATGATGAAGATATGCACAACATTTTACAAGAGACTATTTTTAATTCTCAAATATCCAAGGAATGGTTACTGTGGAAAAAAAATAAAGAAGAATCCAAAACCAGAGTATCTTTCCTCTTGTGAGTTAAATTTGAAAGAAATGTGGGCAGTGGGACCATATGTTCCTTGAAACACCATTGTGATACTACTCAGTACAGACTGATATTTAGTATCATATATTTAAATCTTAAATTTTATCCACATGAGCATAATCACTAAAGTCCCAAAAGAGTTTGATGTATTAGGTTTGTAATGTACTCTTAAGAAAAAGATTAAAATTGTTTCCAACTCCTTTTTAATTTAATTTGATACACATACATCAAATACAACTTATGAGTAAATGAATAGGACATAAAATTTGTATGTGAATTTAAGAAAAAAAAAAAGAAGAAGCAATGAAATTATTTTTGTTATAGCTGAGGCCTATTCTGTTTTCTTTCCTGGCTCTCTTCCTTGATTTTCAGCTTTTGGTCTCCTGAGATCCATGTTAGTGATAAGACTGTGACAGTATTTTCTGCACTTTAAGAACACAAAAGTATGGGAATCAATAATTATAAAATTAAAATAGGTTTCTAACAATTTCTGTGACAAAATTTTTAAAAATATAGTACCCCTTAAATGTATTTGCTAATTCCATTGATATTCTTTCTTCTGAGGAAACAGCAAATTATAGGCATAGTACCTGCAACATGGTATTTAGCACAGTCCTGAATACAAACAGACAAAAAGGATACTAAGGTCAATGATTTTGGAATATTAAACTTTTGGGTATCTGGAAGAAATTCAAAAGGATAGTCTTGAAGAATAATTGAGTAATTATTCTCTATTATTATTGCTTCATTTATTTATAGATCAATGGAAAAGAACCCAGAAGTAGAATCTGACAAGTAAGCCCAAGTGATTTCTGTCAAAGAAGGAAGAATAATCTTTTCAACAAACAGTGCTGAAGCAATTTGATGTTTGTAGGGAAAACAAAACAAATGAATAGTTACATTTCCTCCTACAGCAGATATGTGGGGTTAAGCAATGCTATCTGTGTTTTGATTCAACATTTATTGCCCATTATATTGTTTTTAGTTGTAACTAACAGAAAATGAAAGTAAATCATTTGAAACAATCAGGAAGATTTATTGAGTCATTCAACTGAAAGGGCTAGGTGTAGTTCAGAAAATAGATTTCATTTGTTCTGGAATCTGACTCCGCCCCATCCACCCCCCCTCCCCCAAATTCCATGTATCTTCTTCCCCTGTCTGGATATTGGCTTCATGTTCAGTTTGGATCTCTCTCATAGTTGAATATGTCTAGAGAGAACATATATTCTATACTCACTACCATGGAAAAAAGTTTTGAGGCTTTGTGGTTACTGAACTCATCATTCAATGCCTGCTATCTGTGGAATGACCTGTGGTAATTAGATTGGTCCTGGGTACCTTAATAAACAAAAAGCACTAAGCATCACTAATAATCTGATTGGCTCAGATCCCAAGTGACTGGGGCTCCACATCATTCCTGAAAATGAATGCGAAGTTAATTCTGCCTAACCAACTGCATGTTGTTATGAGGAAGTAATTGAGGAGTGATTGTTGGGATGATATATGCTGGATATTTTGTATCTGTTTCTGAGAGAGACAAGGTGAGCCATGAAATTGGTACAAATTATGAGTGAGATTTGGTTGCAGTGCTACAGCTAAAATCCTTGAGCACCTGCATGGATAATGTTTTGGGTTTTTTTTTTTGTTTTGTTTTTTGTTTTTTGTTTTTTTTCTGTAAAGAATTGGGAAGATATAGATGAGAAAGAAAAAGAAAATAATGTGATTGAAAATGTGTGTCTCAGTTGCTGGTGCTGTCAGAATTTTGTGAAGAACATGTTATTTTTAAGAACATGTTTATGAATATTTGATACTTTATATGAAACACTGACAGTACACTGAGACTAGTAGAACAGATGAAAAGTGAACCAGGCAGAAAGTGAAAAAAGAAAAAGCTTGACTCAACTGGGCATCAAAAATAAGCACACGTATTTCAATAAAATATGATATACCCTCCTGACTCCAACTATTCCCTCACGAAGATATTTAGGTATAAACAAGTCATAACAAAATAATAAGGGCACATATTTTGGAAGAGATGCAGAAGCAAAGATGGTTTCATAACGGCTAGTATAAAATATTTAAATAATCAATTATATTTGAAAATATCATGGAGCTGGAGCAGGGCTTAAGAACTGAATTGAACCCTTCTTTCCTGTCCTTGGAATTCATGGACACAGAGAGGAGGGTCATGATCTAAAGTGAGGCCAAGGTAGTAAGTCCAGGAATCCTTTATTCATATTCAGCATAAAGATAAAATGAGAATGAATGTGTGAGATCAAAAGAGGGAGGAAAGTCCGAAAGAGCTCAGAGCCACCAAAAGACTAAAGAGAATTGTGATCTAAAGACATTCTGGGGGGATACTATTTGTTTTTGACAGATTTCAATGAAAAGATATATATATATATATATATATATATATATATATATATATATGTTAATGGACTGAGCATGTTGAGTTGAACCTCTTTGAATTTTAGAGCCAGCATGCCCCAGGAACAGATTTGTTTCCTTCCATCTCTCAGTCAAAATCCTCAGCAGGCTTTTTCTTTTTTAGTAGTCGACAAAATGATTCTAAAACATATATGAAAATGATAGCTAAGAAAAGTTTGAAAAAAGAATACATCTGAAGGATTATGCTACCAGATTTCAAGATTTTCTGTAAAGCTGCAGTTTACTAATGGTGAAAGGACTGACAGATGTACTAATGGAACATAAAGGCACTCAGAATAAACTCACTCATATATAGTCATTTTTTTAAACAAAATTAAGGAACTTAATAGGGAAAGGACAGACTTTCCATCAAGTGGTAATGGGTAAACTGGATATCTACCATATGTTTAACAAAATAAGAATATGGACCTGTATTTCATATCATGCAAAAAATTAAGTTCAGGTGGATCATATAGCTGAAGTGTAAATTATAAAGGAAGCAAAAGAAGCAACAAGGCAATATCTTAGGACACAAAAAGCACTAAGCATCACTAAATTCTACTCCTGAAACCAATGTTATACTATATGTTAACTAACTAGAATTTAAATAAAGACCTTTCTTTAAAAAAAAAAAATAAGGCACTAAAACAACAACAACAATAACAAAAGAAACAATGCATCAGACTTCATCAAAACTAAAAATTTGCTTTTCAAAAGTCACTGCTAATAAAGAGAAAGGAAAATCTATATACCAAGGTATAATAGCATGATATTTACCATATAAATATCTGATTAAAACTTGTATCCAGAACTTATTTGTGTGTACACACACACACACACACACACACACGTATATATATGCAATCATCAATAAAATGACAATCCTATAACACAGAGAATTAGTTGGAGAAAGAAATATTTCAAAAAAGAAAATTTATAAATTGCCAATGAAAAGACTTTTGACACGATTAGTCTATAGGGAAATTAAAGCAAAACCACAACAAGATTATACTTCAGACCCTCAAGAATGTCTAAAATTAAAGGGGCTGATAATACCAAGTGTCTTAGAGAATGTAGGAGTATAAAATTATAAAAGCTTGGAAAACAGGTTAACATTTCCTTACAATGTTAAATATATATCTGCAACATAATCCAGTAATTCAATTCCAAAGTATTTACCTTAGCGGAATGAAAATATATGTATAGAAATGTTCACAGGAGCTTCAAGCATAGTAACCCAAAAATTGGTGAAAGACTAACTGCCCATCTTCAGGTAGATGGATTTATTTATCTAATGAAATACCACCTAGCAATTAAAAGCAGCAAACTACTACTTTTCTAAAAGCATAAAGAAAGAGTATAATTTAGTTGAGTAAGAGAAGCCTGACATACGCTAAAATGTGCAATACATATCTGAACAGCAGAACTAAGAAAAATATCAAGTCACTGGTTGCCTGGGGCTGAGAAGTGGAGGTAGACTTCAATGTTGTACAAGAAACTTTTGGGGATGATGAAAAATTTCCTTTTCTTGTGGTGATGCTTAAATAAAGGTTTGTACTTGTCAGTACATACTGATCTGCAAACTTCAGATCTGTGCACTTTATTTTATGAAAATCATAGCTCAATGAATTGATTACAAAAAAGCAAACAGAAATAATCTCACAAAACTTAGGTTTTGTGAATTCTAGAGCTGTAATTCTTTGTCACATAGTAGCCCAAAGGGATCTTACAAAACCTAAAAGAATTGGGAAGCTTGAAAACAGTGAATGTTAGTGGGGGAAAAAAAAGCTTTTACACACTTTCTAGTATATAAAAACGTTAACAATTGTTTTCACATGTTGTGATTGATAGAAAAGTTCCAGAAGCTTGAGGCTTTTAAGATGGCATTGTTGGCAGATAGCAGAGGCAGAAGAAAAAACAGAAATGCATAGATTAAAGGCTTTATCTTTGATTTGTTTTATAAATCACTTTGGATTTGATAACATGAAAATAATATTAATAAGAAAAATGACTAGAACTTTGGAGTAATAAGAGAAAGACAGACAAGCTTTGTACTTCAAAACATGTCATGCTTGACTAAGAATAAGGGGACTGTAGCAAAAAGATCTAGTTCGAAATTATGACCCTGGGAAAATTATGAGTTTTGTAAAACATCTTCTCCCAGATGTATCTCTTTCTCTCTCTTTTGCCCTTTCTCCCTCTGTTTCTTCTTCTTTTTATTAAGAACATAAATTCTTATCATTAAGTTGGATTGTCCCTTGTGCTCTCATTTTAGTGCAATTTATATATAACATGTTGTTATTATTTTTAACTGAAAATGATACACTGTCACCAATTATAACATTTCTTGTTTCTTTTGGCCCCTGGAAGTTAATTTCTATTACTAAGGACTTTCTCCTATGTTAACCCCTGACAAGGTAAGGCTTAGACTTAGAAGTGCCTGTAAGCAAATATCTCAAGATAAATTTCTGCCTGTAGGCAAAGATCCTGGCAGCGATGTTCTATGTGCAGTCAATGGACCACATCATAAAGATACATATTGCTAGACAATGAAAGCTGATGGATTTACAAAGGTGTGCAATATGTAAGTAGAGTTTTAGTAAGGAGTATTTTGACCCTGGCCATCTGGGTACAACTTATAAATATGTATATAGGTTCGTTTAGAATATATATTTTTGCTTTTGTGATGCTAGGTAGATCTGTTTTCAGTGAGAAAGGTATTCAAAAGTACAGTCTCCTTCCTTTAAGGAAATGCCAATATAATTTGCATTTAAGTCGCATATGTAGTCTTGAGTAATAGATTCTACAAGCTCCAACATTTTGATTGAAATTGAAAGTAGCTTTAACATTATTTTGGTGCTCTTTGTGTGTGTGTGGGGGGGGGGGTGTGAGTGGGTATGCATGTGTATGTGTGATTTTAGAGTATCAGATTCTACCTGAGAATAGCACTATATTTTTAACTGAACAATTTGAAGCTAATATTGTGTAACACACCATTATGTAACTATTACACAATGTCTATGCTATATCCAAACAAATAAGCATGTAATGATTTAGAGTAATGAAATAAACAGATATTATCTGCTCTTAATCTGTGCTATGAGGGGCATTTATTTTTAAGGCTGCTGCTTTTTTTTTTAAGTTTATTTATTTATTTTTGAGAGAGAGAGAGAGAGAGAGAGAGAGAGAGCAAGGGAGGGGGAGAGAGAGAGAGGGAGAGGAAGAATCTCAAGCAGGCTCCACACTGTCAGCTCAGAGCCTGATGTGGGGCTCAAACTCACAAACCATGAGATCATGACCTGAGCCAAAACCAAGCATTAGACGCTTAACTGACTGAGCCACCCAGGCCCCCAAAGCTGCCACTTTTGAATTTCACTGAATCTAAACAAAACAACACCACTGAAGTGATACTCTTTCTTTGTAGTTGTTAGAATCTGCTCAAAAGTTATGTCTTCCATCAAGTTTAAACAAAACTGTCTTTTTGCAAAATTAGATTATTAATTTTCCCATGGCATGAATCCCAACCTTTGTGGTACTTTTACAATATAATCATTAAGAGAAAGTTCATGAATACTTGATGGAAAAGAGGTATTTGCATCATCTAAATACCCTCATTCTTCTGTTCCGTATGCAGTGGCTGCATTACCATCTGGCAAAGGTTTCAGTTGACTGAAGCTGAAGCAATAAATTAATACAGTAAAACATGCTACCAACAGTTTTAAACCAATTAAAATGCTTGAAGCAGGCTCAGTGCATGTTAAAATACTATGTCTGCTTCTGCCAATAGCCATGTATGAAAGAAAATATAATGAGTCAACCATAGCTGAAGGGAAGATAGCAGGAGTCAGGGGCACCCCTCATAGTAGGCATTCACCAGAGGGTCTCATAATTAGTAAATAAATACTGGCAGGCGCCCACCCTCCTTACCACATCAGCTATAATCTCAGGCAAGGGTATAACTTACTTGACAAAGTTTGATTTTTCATGTCTCTTTGACAAATATCGACCCATTGAGATCTATTAGTAGAAAACTAACATTGCGTTTTGAAAATTTCCAGATATCATTACCGGAATAATGAGAAGACAGCTTTGGCCACAAAATGACTTTCAAAAAAATTGTTCTTTTCTCTAGTTTATTTTTTATTGCTGCTTTTTTTTTCAACATTTATTTATTTTTGGGACAGAGAGAGACAGAGCATGAACAGGGGAGGGGCAGAGAGAGAGGGAGACACAGAATCGGAAACAGGTTCCAGGCTCTGAGCCATCAGCCCAGAGCCTGACGCGGGGCTCAAACTCACGGGCGGCGAGATAGTGACCTGGCTGAAGTCGGAGGCTTAACCGACTGTGCCACCCAGGCGCCCCTATTGCTGCTTCTTAAAGCTAGTTTTTATTTTCAAATGCAAATGGTTAAAAAGAAAGCAAGTGAACATTTTATAAAAGCCTTTCAAAACATACATGATTCCCATAAGGTCATTGAAGGTTGGAAAAGCAACGGGTTTATCGTGTTTCATATACAAGATAGTAAACATTATCTTCCAGTCAATTTTAAGTTGGTGTAAATATGAATGGCCATGTAAGCTCACATTTCTAAGGCTGGTAATATGTACCCTAAATTCTGATTATTAAATAAAATGAATGTGTCTTACTAGTGGAAGTTTAGTCCTGTGGCATTTCTGAGAGATGTATTCTGTTTGAAGGCTACTTATCCTTATTATCATTGTTGGTAGTTCAATTTAATTACTGCTGACCCATGAACAACATGGGTTTGAACTGAATGGGTCCACTTATACGCAGAATTTTTTCAAATACAGTATAACATTTTATGTTTATTATGCATTTTAAATAAAATTTTCTTTTTCTAGCCACTTCACTTTAAAAATACAGCATATAATACACATAACTTACAAATTATGTGTTATGTGTTTGTTTGCACCATCGGTAACATTTCCAATCGATAGTAGGCAACTATTACTTAAGTTTGGGGGGAGTCGAAATTGACATGTGGATTTTTGACAGCAAAAGGGGTTGGCGCCCCTAATTGCTGTGTTGTTCAAAGGTTAACTGTATTCTTAAAGCCCAGTTTGTTGGTTCGGTCTTTCGATTGTGTGGGCAATTTTAGAGACACTAACATAAATGTAAACAACTAGGTGTTTCTAAATACCGTTTTATCTATATCTACGTATCTATTATATATCACCTATCTATCATATATTTATACCTATCTTTTTTTTTAATTGAGTATAGCTGACAGACAATGGAACATTAGTTTCAGGTAAACAACCTAGTGATTTGACAGGTTTATACATTATGCTATGTTCACTGCAAGTTGAACTACTATCTGTCCCATTACATTGCTATTGTAATATCAATGACTATATTCCTTATGCTGTGCCTTTTATTCCCATGAATTACTGATCCCATAACTGGAAACCTGAATCTCTCTCTTTCTTTCACCCATTTTGCCTCTCCCCCCCCATTCCATCCCTTCTGGCAGTCATCAATTTTATAGGTGTATTTATAGGTATGATTCTGCTTTTTGTTGGTTTATTCATTTGTTCTCTCTTCTGAAATTAAATTTATGAATACTGTGTTGATGACACAGACTAAAATACCAAACGGCTCTGAAAATATGCCTACATAAGCTTGGCTCGCATGCCACTCTCCCTGACTAGTGGAGTACATCGAATGGCTCCATCTCAGTCACCTGCACACAGCTGAAACCAAGGGGTCAGATAGGGTAAATGCCATCAAAACATAGAAACAATCCTACTCCCCAAATGGGGAAATATTGCCCTGGGAAAACAAAGCAATTTACGTCCACTGCAACTCTGATTTGATGCACCCTTTACAGCTCACCTTGTTTTCAGTTTCTTGAAGTTATCTCTACGTATAATTATTTATTTGACCAAAACAACTGTAATTACATGAGCAGGTGAGATGCACAGGATGGAATCATACTTCCATGACTACTACTGCATCAGCCTCCAGTGTCAGCGCTTCTCTGACCTCAACTACAACCACAATAATTGGCAACTATAATGGCAAATATTTATTGAATGCTATGTGCCACACACTTTTCTAACCATTTGATTTTTTTTTTGAGAAATATTGTTTAATGTTAATTTATTTTCATAGAGAGAGAATGAACACGTCAGGGAGTGACAGAGAGGGAGAGAGGATCCCAAGCAGGTTCTGCACTGTCAGCACAGAGCATGATCGGGGGCTCAATGCCATGAACCATGAGATCATGACCTGAGCCAAAATCTAGAGTCAGATGCTTAACTGACTAAGTCACCCGGGTGCCCAAGAAAGAATTTTTATATTAAGATATTTGGAGAAAAAAGATTTTGGTTTGATCTGCTCCTCCTGATGGGAGTTTAACATTCTAAGTTTTTATTCAGCACAGATTCCATTGCCTTGTGATGGTATTTAAATGAAAAACAGAATATATACACTTGGCATAATATCTAGTATATGCTTAGGTCTCAGTAAAGGTTATTCATTAATATCAGATACGAAGCTAAGGTTTTGCATAATTATTGCTACTTGTTCATTGCCACAAGGGGAAAAGATAACATGGCTACAATTTTGTCTGTCTGACTTCAGAATTCTTATTTTAAACATTGCATTATTCTTCTCAGGAGCCCATTATTAATGGAATAGCCTTTCTATTATATTTTAAGTACAATCCATTAAGTCAGAATTTTTATGCAGAAGATACAGTAGGATGTATAGGAAGCTTAGCTGCTACTTTCCATATGATGACATTGTAGCCAGAAAATAGTCTCAAGCCAAATATCACAGAATTGGCTATCCGACAAATTGAGACCAGAAATTGGGGCTCTTAACTCACAATTTAGTACTTTACAATAATGTTATATTGAAACAATTAAGAGAAAGTAGGTAACATATACGTGGCTTATGAATCATCATAATACAATGAAAATGAATACCAGTGATTCATGACAAAATTTTGAAAAGAATATGTTTAATAATTTTGAAATTGCTCCCTCCCTCCCTCACAGACATCATCATTTTCCTGAATTTTACTAACACCTTGTGGTTATTTTTTTTAATGTGTTTACTCTATAAGTTTTGTCTGTATGTTTGGTTTTGTTTGATTTTGAACCTTACACAAATTGTATCAAACTACTAATTATTATTAATTTAGTACAATTACATAAGACCAGATATGTTACTCCTAGAACATAGAAGATAGAGCATACAGAGAAAAAAGAAGCTTATTACAGGAACTCTGTGTAATGATGTTCCTTAAATGGATTTGTCAGTCTCTGAACATCTGTAAAGTGCCCGAAGCGGTCAGGAAGAGAAGCCTCAGACAAGATATGTATCTACACCAGGAGGACAAATTTAATTTCTTAAATATGGCAACTCACTTTATGAAATGAACCTGTTAGTTTGGAGAAATAATCATGAATACCAACAGAATGGAAACAGATTCCTTAGGTGAAATGGGGCACTATTAAAATACAAAATATGAGATAGTGTGAATGCTTTTATATGAATGTTGGCTCAACCAAGAAGCATATTCAGAGTGTTAAA
Organism: Prionailurus bengalensis; assembly: GCF_016509475.1. NCBI lineage: Eukaryota > Metazoa > Chordata > Mammalia > Carnivora > Felidae > Prionailurus > Prionailurus bengalensis. The sequence goes on from NC_057344.1 coordinate 89,956,998, forward strand.
GACTGGTAACTCATCGAAACAAAAGTAGAATCACATTGCCAAACAATGTGACCCCCATGATATGCCCATTCCCCCCTTATTCCTCAGACTCATCTCTACACCCCCTATCAAATACTTTCTTTACACCCCATATCAATTTATGCAGTCTCTTTCATCATTGCTTATTAATGTGATAAAATAAAACAATATAAATAATATGTTTTTTTCTCTCTCAATTTCAATACATTTAATCCTGTATACTTGAAATAAAAACTGCAAAAGATATGCAAGAGTAACACTACTAATACAAATTTTGTGTTCCATCTCCTTAAACACTTTTGGTTTCACACAGAGGAAGTCCTCACTAGGTTCAGCTGGATAACTTCACGCATTCACAGGTTTACTCTCCCACCTCTCCCTGAGATGCTTTACCCCCATTCAACTATTTTACTAATTCTTCAAAAGTGCAGTCCAAGCATTACCTTCTTTGGTAAATCAGCCTCATCTCAGAGTCAGAGAAAGAACCCTTTTCTCTATGAACCCTAAGCGCCCATTCACATATCTGCCATGAGCCCCAATTATTTTGAACTGTGATCATAATGTATTTGACTGCAATAGGTTTGAAGATAGGAGCTCTGTCTTATTAATTCACTTTCAACATGAAGCAAGCTATTACGTTGATGGAAATCCATTTGAGGACTGGAGAGATGAACTTCTGGAAACAGCTTAGGCATAACTAAGAGACAGTTCCTCAGTTCCACAAGAGTGGTCATACATTCTCTTTTCCTTGTCTTTTCCAAATTTTGCCAATAATCCTAATGCTTCTTAGCAGTTTGGGTTAGATTACCCTTTAAAAAAAAACATTAGGGTCTCTGTTATGAATTTGCTAAATATCAGTATCTTCAAATAGGACATATGCTCCCATTATCTTCTGTAACGTTATTGAACTTATCTTTTTATCCGGTACTCACAATCTGCATAGCCTAGAGCCAACATGGCAAAGGTTTAGCAGATTTTGAAGAGAAGCAAAATTAATACAGTGGGAGAAGTAGGACGGCCTGGAAGGGCCAATGATCAAATAATAGCATAAGTTTAACACTGTTAAAATTGTGGCTGTTAAATTGGAAGGAGAGATTGTTGATTTAACCTCTTTATATGAAACCTAACATTGTATTTACCTGCTTTCCCATAAAAGTGTCTTTTTATGATCACATCACTAACATTAAATGTATGAAGCAACAATGTTTCACAAGTGACTTTTGAAAAGGATAGAAAGGGCTCTCCAGATCAGGAAATGCAAGTTTAATCACAACTTTACTTATTTCAAAGTGTGAAAAATGTATTTTAATTCAAAATAAAGACATTCCATTGAATGCTAAATGATTGACATTATGCAAATTGGATATAGACCATTATAATAGTGCTTCACACAGGTGTACTATATTTCAAAACTACCATCACAATAATCTACCCAATTTTTTTTTGATAAGCACAGAACCTGTATTGTAAGCTTGCCATGCTTTGAGATTTATCACTAAAATGCTGCCTTTAAAGCATTTCTGAGTTGCAAATTAATTATAATGAAAGCACCATTATGAAGTTATTATTGTCAATGCATCTTATATACTTTGAAGTGTTTTTATAAAAATAGTCATGTTTTTAAGAATCATCATCAGACACATATTCTGATTGCCAACGAATGAGTAAAACAAATAAATGAGTCAATTATATTTGGAATAGAATTGGAGTTAGGTACAGATGAAATTGACTTAGTTTATAGCACATGTGAAATTTCGCTAGTACAATAATATTCTTGATAATAATGATAACTAATATTTATTGAAAGATTACTGATTATAAGTATTGTGATAAGACAAACATTTCTTTATTCATATGTGTATCATTTGACTGAAGCTGTCAGTTGAACTATCTATGTATTTTCTACATGTCCTCTATAGAAGCTAAGCTTAGGATTCCTCATGTGGTCACAGAATTTCAAAAGGACAAGTCTTGATAAACAAGTGGGTTCATTAAGACTCCACCTGTGTCATATTTTCCAATGTCTTATTGGTCAAAATGAGCTAAATGATCAAACTTAAGACTCACTATGGGAAGAGACTACACAAGGTTCATGAAAATTGAGAGGTGTAATCTATTGTTGGGTATTAATGCAAGAACCTACCATGGAATGTGACTTTAGTACTTCACACGCCTACTTTATGGAAAATACACTTAGTCATTCCCAAGATAATCCAAATATCAAACAGCAATGCATGAAGTCTAAATCCCATGATTTTAGGATTTGGATTACACCAGGAGGCAGTTGAAGCTCCTTGGATATAGCTCCTTGAGTATTTCATACATACACTTTAGAATTAAAATTAAAAGATGTTTGTCCCAGGCATTCTGATAGTAAGACAGAGACAAGATAATGGATTTTTGCATTTCTATTCAAAAATTAGAAGTAATGGACAACACATAAGCACACCAGTTCATAGAATTCCAAAATTCAACTGGACATATTGTCAGACACCCTATTCTAGGGGCAGAAAATTTTTCTTTGATTAGGTCCCAATACCAGTCTTTTCGTGAAACTCTCTACCCAGTTACTCTTCATGGTGCTTGGATCTGTCATAGGCTGTTGGTTCTGCCCCTTGAGAGATCCTCCTTTTCTATAAGTAATGGCCAGTGTTTGCAGCTGAACAGCTCTGAGGATGAATCCTTAGTATAGAAAGTTGGAAAAACAGAGGACTTCCAAAATTGGTTTCCATTTTGAATCATCTCAGTTTCTTACAGTCCACTCCTTGGAAACTCTTTTATTTATTTATTTGTTTGTTTGTTTGTTTGTTTATTTAAATGAGAGAGAGAGAGAGAGAGAGAGAGAGAGAGGAAGCTCACACACAAGCTGGGGAGGGGGTGGAGGAACAGAGAGAAAGAACCTTAAGCAACTCCATGCTCAGCATGGAGCCTGACATGGGACTGCATTCTTTGACCCTGAGATCATGACCTGAGGTGAAATCAAGAGTTGGATGCTCAACCCACTGAGCTACCCAGGTGCCCCTCAGATGACCTTTTAACATACAATTATATTAGGGGATTATAAGGTTTATGAGGATAGGAGAAAAACTTGAGGTATCTTATTATAAATAATTTTCCCTCTGTAGTGGGTTGAATAGTGTCCCATGAAAAGATATGACCAAGTCCTAACCCTTGGTCACTGTAAATGTAAGCTTATTTGAAAATAGTCTTTACAGATATAACTGAAGAAGTTTCCCTACATGAAATGATCCTGGATGAGGCTGTCCAGTGAAGGGTGTCTTTACAGACATCCAGGAAAGGAGAAGACACAGAAGGGAAGCCCATGTGAAGATGAGGACCCTGATTACTGCTATGTAGCTACAAGCCAAAGAATGGCACGGATTGTCAGCAGCCACCAGAAGCCAGAGGAAAAGCATAAAACATATTCTGCCTCAGTGTCTACAGAAGGAACCAAACCTGCCAATGATTTGGTTTTGAAATTATGGCTTCCAGAACTATGAGAGAATAAATTTCTGTTTTATTTCACTGTGTGTGTGTGTGTGTGTGTGTGTGAGTGTGTGAGCGCGTGTGCCATAGCAGCTCCGGGAAAGTAATACAATTTGGTTTAACTTTTGTTGTGAACATATGTGCTCAGTCCCAATTACTTGCCTGGCACCTTGGCATTAAATCAGAGGAGGAAGTTTTCTGCTGTGTGAGATACAGGGGAAGGAAACGAAAGCCAGACTAGTTTATAGTTAGTTATTACTAATGGTTCAACTCTATTTTGACTTAGAGCACATTTTATTATAACTATTTAATTTTTGAATTTATATATTATTCAACTCTGGGCTATAATCTTTCTAGAGAAAAAATGTGTTTAACTTCTTCCTATCTTTGGTGTGGCTGTGATGATAGGCTTATTATCCATACTAAGTTCTTAGATTTTTTTTTTATATTGGTACAGTTTGCAAAAAAGTGATTTTTAATTAAAAAAGTACAAGCTTCTTTTTTGTTTGAAGGTAAATACAGAGAAGAGTAAATGTTTTCTATAGTTTCCTTTGTTGTTTCTTCATGAGAAAATATTCACCACTAAAAGAAAAAAAGTGAGATAGAAATAATATTCACAGTAAAACTTTTTTCAAATAAGTGAACAAAAATGCTATTTCAAGATTTATCCACACATTTTGATTGGTAGTTACACAAGTTTTCTGATTACACTTTAGCAATATAATCTATAGATATTAAACTTTATTTCAAGATTATTTCTGCTAATTTACATTTAGTGGCATTTTAATTTGACTAATGTTGACTATTTGGAAACTGCATTGTAAATGACTGATCAAAATCTGCTGTCCCAGTGCTATGGACTGAATATTTGTGTGCCCACAAAATTCATATATTGAAACCTAACTCCCACGGTGCTGGCAGTAGGAAGCGGGGGGGTGGGAGGGGTCTTTTGGAGGTGATTAAATCATGAAGATGGAGCCCTAATAAGTGGGATTAGTGCTGTTATATAAGCAGTCAGGAGAGCTCTCTTGCCTCTTTTTTGATGTGAGTTTACAGTGAAAGGAACCAGGAAGCAATTAGTCACCAGACACTAAATATGTTGTCTCCTCGATTTTGGATTTCCCAGCCTCCAGAAGTCTGAGAAATAAATTTCTCTTATTTATAAGCCACCAGTGCATGGTACTCTGTTATAGGAGCCTGAGTGGACTAAGATACCCAGCTTAAAAATATAGCTTGTTTTTCAAGTTTCTAGCAATTTTTTTTGACATTTATTTATTTTTGAGACAGAGAGAGACAGAGCATGAACGGGGGAGGGGCAGAGAGAGAGGGAGACACAGAATCGGAAGCAGGCTCCAGGCTCTGAGCCATCAGCCCAGAACCTGACATGGGGCTCGAACTCACGGACCGCGAGATGGTGACCTGAGCTGAAGTTGGACGCTCAGCCGACTGAGCCACACAGGCGCCCCAGCAATTCTTTATAAAGCCCATAATCACTGGGTCGCTTGAGATTATGTGCTGCAACAGAGACTGACAGTTTTCCACAATTACTCATTCCACTCCTTGTTTTCAGTTGAGCATGGGGCTATGATGTTGAAGACTTTATTTCTAAGTCTCTTTGTAGTTAGATGTGGTCATGCTACTAATTATAACAAAGTAAATGAAAGTGACAGTGATGTGTATACTCCAAGAGTGTGTATTTATAAGGATATCATTTGTTCTGTGCTTCCTCTCTATTCCTTTTCCTACAAGGATATAAACATGGTAGTGGGAGGGGAGCATCACCAGTGCACTTGAGGACAACACCCCCAGGAATGGCAGCGCGGCAGGATGGACTCTTGTGTGACATGTGGCCTGGAAAGATCTACCTTGACCACCTACCCCCACAGTGTGCTGTGTAAGAGACCAATAAATACAATTCTATGGCATTTGCACCACTTCATCGTAGGATATTTTCTTTACAACAAAACAATAGCTCACTGGATAATGAGTTATGTACACACTTGTTGAATATACCCTTGGACGTTATGTGAAACAAGTGAGTTTGACCTCTTGAAAATTCAGAAGTTTATGCCCACGCTGGAAATTATTTCTAGTCAAATTTATTACTTTGTGTTTTTTTTTTTCCCAAATATCAAGAACACAGGAAATTTAGACTGGAAGTCACATCCCTGCCGAAAAGTTAATGTGGATCACTGATTCAGACAATTTCTTAAACGAAAAGATATGGTTTCAAATTAGAGGGCAGAAAGCTTTTAAAAAATAGGAATCAGAGAAAGGTAAGCGGTGGTAATGAATTAAATAGGAGGTGGTAGTAAAGTGCCACTGAGAAAAAGGTCAATGTTATTTTCAAATGTACATTCAGAATAACTTCTTGTAAAGTAGACGAGTTAATATTTTAGAAGATAGCCTTGTTCCAAGGGCATCTATACCTCACTATGATGCATTATCCTTCTATTTAAGGAGACAAAATTAACTTCAAAAGAGGAAAATATTTGCTATATTCACAGTGGGCTATCATGTTCCATTTCATCAAATATATTTCCCCTTCTTTAGAATAATGTTTATTCTATTGTCTGTATAAATATCCATACTGAGTCAGTAACACCCTGATTTTTAAGGAAAAAATAGCATTTAATTTACATGTGACATCAAAATAATATATTTATTTGATGCTTACTATGTAACTGAATCAGTGTAGTCAAAGGTTTGAATTAGGAATAAAAACAATTTTGGGGCACCTGGGTGGCTCAGTTGGTTGAGCATTCGACTTCTGCTTAGATTATGATCTTGCGCTTTGTGAGTTCAAGCCCTGAGTGGGGTTGTCTGCTGTCAGCCTGGAACACGCTTCAGATCTTCTGTTCCTCTCTTTTTGCCCCTGCCTCAAAAACAAATAACTATTTTAAAAAGAATAAAAAAATAATATACTATACAAAGGAAAAAAATAACAATATTACATGGAGCATTATTTAAAATGCTTATTTCAGAATCAAGCATGAATACTATTATAGTGATTTGAATTGAAATCTAACTTAGGGCTTATAATTCAGAGAAATCTTGATAATGTGACATGGATATACAAGTTGGGGAAGAAGATAACCAGCTAATAATTTAAAAATCAGCCATCTGGGGCGCCTGGGTGGCGCAGTCGGTTAAGCGTCCGACTTCAGCCAGGTCACGATCTCGCGGCCCGTGAGTTTGAGCCCCGCGTCAGGCTCTGGGCTGATGGCTCAGAGCCTGGAGCCTGTTTCCGATTCTGTGTCTCCCTCTCTCTCTGCCCCTACCCCGTTCATGCTCTGTCTCTCTCTGTCCCAAAAAATAAATAAACGTTGAAAATAAAAAAAATAAATAAATAAAAATCAGCCATCTACCTGACTGTTCTTCCTCTGTGCCCATAATCCCCATCCCCTCCACCCTCTCCCACACACGTACACTCACATAGCTTAGAAAGAGACTACCCTTCATCTGTTTTAATTAGGTTCACCATTGGTGATGGTTTTTCATCTGAAATACCTTATGTGATTAGTTGACCTTATGTGCAAAGACCTTATGTGCAAATACAGGTAAGAAAACTCTCCCCAATCTGTCTGCTCAATCCTGCTGCTGAGACTCTGAACTGGACAACTTCCCTCAATTTATGCCAGGTTAGAAGCCCTGTTAAAATATGTGAGTCTCTCACCTGCGACCCCATCCAGTAACACTTCTCATGTTTTATAAACAATAACTGTTCTATACTAGCAAAGCTAGATATATGTTCCATACTCAAACTCAAATATCTCTCGGAAAGCCATGAGGTGTTGACAAAACTACCTGGGCAGGAGAATGGCTGGTTTCATCCTGCACCTGCTCTGGTGGAATTTCGTTGCCTTGGCAGATACCTTTCCTCTGTGCTGCTGTCATCGATGCCTCAAACTAAATGGCAGTGTCTTCAAATGTACTCTTCACTCACTTCCCCAGGGAGAAATACTACTCTGCACAGCACTAGAACATACTGTTGTCTTTGTGCTCTTCCCAGGGGTGACTTGGTGACATCCAGTGTTAATGTGGAGAATACTAAAGCAGGCAGAGTAGAGAAGATCAAGGTGTGTATGGCTTGGTGCAGGCAGAGGCTTGGTAGAACGTCAGAAACAAAACTGGGAGATTTCTATTCGAGTATCTATTTCAATTCACCTCACCAGAAAATGTAAAATACATTTAGTAGTTGGAGGTAAACCCAGAACAAAGAATAAGATTTGGCCCAGTCAGAGCACTCTGCCTGGGAGGTGCCTAGTGCTGGAAAACCAGTTCTTTCTAAACATGTGGATGGGGATTTCTAATCCTTCCTCTCTTTTCTTTTAACTAAGTATTCGTAGACTAAATAAATACTTCTGGGGTTTTGTTTCTTTGCTTTAAATAGATGTTTGGAAATGTTTGAAATTCAGTGTTAGATTTGGATGGAACCTTAGAGGACACAAATATTAACCCCGGCATTAAGCTTAGTCTTTCCTGACAATCATTCTTGTGTGTGGTGCTTTTATGCACACTAATCTGCTTTCCTTTGATGTTTCTTTCAGAGAGGCTATCTATACACCTGTAGACTCAGCATAAAAGCCAATGACATTGAGAAAAACAATCATTTTCCTCCAGGCTGGGTTAGGTGCTCCTTGCTTACTTCTATAGCAGAGTATGCACCCCTCTATCATGACAAGTTCCCACGGCTTGCAACTGTCACTGTACTTCTTGCCCTATTGTAAAGCTCGACCGAATTGCTGCTTTCTTTCATTTTGAAAATCTCAAGTAACTAGTTCAAGTATGTGGCACCTCTGTGTCCTCAACAACTGTTTATCGAACAATTGGATGAACTACTCATTTTGTACATATTAAATTGTAGCTCCTATTGATTAAGGGACTCTTGGTTTTTAAATCACTTGCAAAATGACTACATGGCCCTTGCCTCTTAGGCTAAATTTTTTGCCCTTTCAAATTATGTCCACTGAGAATCAGTTACTTTCTCCTTCAACTTCTCTGTACTTTCAATGCCCATTTACAACTGTGAGTACTTTGAGGAAGTAAAACTTTAGCTGGGAAAGTTAACTGCGTAAAGAGTAATTGCTTAAGAAACCATTTACTTTTGGGACACCTGGGTTTCTCAATTGGTTAAGCGTCTGACTTTGGCTCAGGTCATGATCGCACGGTTTGTGGGTTCGAGCCCCATGTCAGGCTCTGTACTGACAGCTCAGAACCTGGAGTCTGCTTCAGATTCTATGTCTCCCTCTTTCTGACTCTCCCCTGCTCATGCTCTCTCTCTCTCTCCCCCTCTCAAGAATAAATAAATATTTAAGGAAAAGAAAAGAAACCATTTACTTTTGTTTTATCTCTCCACGATTCACTCTAGCAACTGTTTATAAGTCTTCCCTAACTTGCTGTCACAACTGTAAGAAACTGTAGGAAAAAAAAAAGGGCAAACCACGTTTCTCAGTTTGGTGAACAGCAGTCTGATGAGACAGTGTTGAGGTGCACTTTGAGTGTTGAGGTCACAGCAAAACATTGCAAATGCCCTGAGAGAATTATGGGTGCGAAGGTCTTAAAGAATTAAACATCTGCCAATTTCTCACTCTTTCTGATTCATAAAAGGATTACATAGTATAGACCTTAAAGAGATTTTTTCCTCCTAAGAAAAAATGTGGACTAATGAATTTTTATTTATTCAACCAGTCAGAACAATCAACTTATCTAATAAAGCAGCTATCTTCAGCACAGAATGAATTATTTTAGAACAAAAATTGAATTTTTAGAACAAAAATAAATATTGAGATGATTTAGAATAATTCTTCTTTTAAATTGTTTTTAATGAATTTTTAGATGAATTTTAGTTGAATTTTTAAAACAAAAAATAAATACTGAGATGATTTAGAACAATCCTTCTTTTAAATTGTTTTTAATGTTTATTTATTTTTGAGAGATAGAGCATGCGTCAGGGAGGGGCAGCAAGAGAGGGAGACACAGAATCTGAAGCAGGGTCCAGGTTCTGAGCTGTCAGCACAGAGCCCGACATGGGGCTCAAACTCACGGACCCGTGAGGTCATGACCTGGGCCGAAGTCAGACGCTCAACTGACTGAGCCACCCAGGCATCCCGAATAATCTTTCTTTTAGATATATGACAGTTGAAGCTCAGAGAAAGTAAGCCATGGTCCTATGATCACACTGAGTACAGGCTAATAGAACTCTAGGTTCCTGATTTGAAGCCTAAATTTGTTTTCATTATATTAGCTCCTTTCATAATGTCATAAAAATAAAATTGTCGTACTCTTTAAGAATTTTCATTGAACAAATCTAAAACTTAGGTAATATTGTGTCTGTTCTATATCAATATGAAAATTAGAAATAATTTCGTTATTAATGGTTCTTAAAGTTAGGTAAACCACACATTTATTTTTAAAAAAATGTTTAAGTTTATTTATTTATTTTGAAGGGGGCGCAGGGAGAGAGGGAGAGAGAAAATCCCAAGCAGGTTCCTCCTTGTCAACATGGAGCCTGATGGAGCTTGAATTCACAAACCATGAGATCATGACCTGAGCAGAAACCAAAAGTTGGATGCTTAACTGACTGAGTCACCCAAGCACCCCAAACCATACATCCTAAAGTTGGATATTACTCAAAAATGTCAAAAGTAACAATAGGTGGGGTTCCTTTTATCCTTTTCATCTCATGATGATTTCTACTTTTGTCATGTAGTCAATTAAGATGCATATGCAATTCGGCTTGTGATTTTCAAGTTTGACTTTCCCTACATACTACATAAAGTTTTATTTTGTGGGTTGTTTATGTACAGCATTCTTCCATGTAAACTGGAAATTAGAGGTATTCCACGGAGATATTGGGGGTTTGGTTCCAGACCAAAGCAAATAGCACAACAAAAGCGGTCAACTCTGTAGAAGCTGCTTTTAGGCAACAAGCTTGAGCAGTGAAGCCTGGGAAGGTAAAAGGGCCCCTAGTGACCACTGGCCTGAGTGCAAACAGACTCATTAGCTGACCCATCTCAAAATATCCATAAACCCCAGCTGACCAATGGACTACTTACAACCAGGCACAAGTAACAGAGGCTCTCATACCTCCTCCCTCTTCCCCATACCTACAGCACCCCCCAACACAGTCTCCTGACAGACAGTCTCCCCATACCTGTCCTGCCCCTGCTTTCTTATAGGGTATTCCATAAACTTTTATCTTTTTTGGTTCTGCCTTGGGTGAATTCTTTCACCGCCTGTGCTGCCAGCCTCTACCCGATTGGCTCACCCCACAAAATGCATTTTTTTTTTTTTGGCTTCCAGCACATATAAAAGTTACATTTAGAGGCACCTAGGTGGCTCAGTTGGCTAAGCATCTGACTTCAGCTCAGGTCGTGATCTCATAGTTCACGAGTTCAAGCCCCACATTGGGCTCTGTGCTAACAGCTCAGAGCCTGCAGCCTGCTTCGGATTCTGTGTCTCCCCCTCTCTCTGACCCTCCCCTGCTCACTCTCTGTCTCTCTCTCTCAAGAATAAATAAACATTAAAAAAAAGTTAGGTTTACTCTATACTGTAGGCTAAGTGTGCAATAGCATTTTGTCTAAAAAAACAATACATATCTCCTAATTTAAAAATACTTCATTGCTAAAAAATGCCAACCATCATCTGAGCTTTCAGTGAGTCATAATCACTGATTACCAATCACCATAGCAAATATAATAGTAATTAAAAAAAAAGTTTGAAATAGCGTGACATTTACCAAAATGTGACACAGAGATACAAAATGAGCAAATGGTGTTGGGAAAATGGTGTTAATAGACTTGCTCAATACATGGTTGCCAAAAACCTTCAGTTTGTAAAAAAATGCAGAATCTGTGGAGCACAATAAAGCAAAGCATGCTAAATGATGTGTGTTTGTATTTTCCTAAGACAGTAAATTCTTTTCATATCTGATCGAATGTTCTGAATCAAATTTAGAGTTCTATGGAGAGGTTAAGCTTAAAAAAAATTAGCATGTAGAATTCTATCAGAAAAGATATACTATATTTTTGTATAATTTAAGCGGTGGACTAGTTTTCTCAGGTTGCCCTGAAAAAGCACTAGAGACTGGATGGCTTAAACAACACATATTTATTTCCCCATAATTTTGTAGACTAAAGGTCAAAGATCAAGGTGTCACCAGGTTTAGTTTCTTCTGAGGCTGCTGCTGTCCGTGGCTTACATACTTCCTTCTGGTCTGTCCTTACAAGGTCTCTCACCCCTGGCATCTCTTTGTGTGTAAATTTTCTTTTCTGGTAAGGACGCCAGTAAATGTGGCCCTACTCTGAAGGCCTCATTTTAATGTAATCATATCTTTCAATGCCTAGTTTTTTTCTTTCTTTTTTTTATGTTTATTTATTTTGTAATTTTTTTAAGTTTATTTATTTATTTTGAGAGAGACAGCGATAGTGCAAGTGGGGGAGGGGCAGAGAGCGAGAGGGAGACAGAGAATTCCAAGCAGGCTCTGCACTGTCAGCTTGGACCCTGATGTGGGGCTCAGACTCACAAAACCGTGAGATCATGACCTGAGCTGAAAACAACAGTTGGATGCTTAACCGACTGAGCCACCCAGGTGCCCCATTATGTTTATTTATTTTGAAAGAGAGAGACAGAGAAAGAGAGTGTGAGCAAGGAGGGACAGAGAGAAAGGGAGAGAGAGTCCAAAACAGGCTCTGTGCTGTCACCACAGAGCCCGATGTGGAGCTTGAACCCAGGAACCACGAGCCAAAACCAAGAGCTGGATGCTTAACCGACTCAGCCACCCAGGTGTCCTTCAATGCCCTGTTTCTAATTAGTCGCTTTCTGAGCTATCCAAGTTTGGAGCTTCAACATATACATTTTGCAGGGAACACAATTCAGTGTGCAACAGGCAAAATGTATTTCCAACATACTAAGGAATAGGTTCTGCAGTGTTACAAGGCAACAATACTTTGAAAAGCTCTCCGGTTTAAGAGTTAATAGTTCTGAGTATTAGACCTATCCTTGTCTACTCTTGTATGAGTCAAAATCTTTCTATGCTTTGATAATCTCATAGCAAAATGAAAAGGTGGGACCAAAAGACTCTTAAGGTCCTTCTCACTAAAGTTCAATGATCCATGAAATTTTTAAATATGTAAAAATTCATTTTGATTTCATACTACCTCTGATATTTTCCATAATATGAAATAATGAAGTTCCGATTTCTCAAGGTTCCTAGGCTATCTTTTAAAATAAGAATATAACTCTTTCCACTTTGTTGCCTTCAAAGTTTTGCTATCAGGACTATGTTAAAAATGCAAAATGAATTTTTAACAGAGCATTGACACTTGCATTGTTAATGTGCCTTCAGGCATGTAATTAGCTGAGAAGTTTAATCTTTTATATTCTTAAGTTTGATCAGAATGCATAAGCTCAGAAAAGCTATAAAGTATTGACCAGCATCTCTGATAAAAAAAAAAAAAGTTTCCAGCAAGCATTTGAAGCCTCTTTCTGTGAATACAAATCCTCCTTGTTGCTTCTCAATAACCATATTAAATATAATAAGATGATTATATTTCCTTTTAGAATATCAGCCAGAAAAAAAATGTCTACTATTTTTCTTACTTCATTTTTTGAGACATTTATTTTGCCTGGGAATATTTGAAAATGATTGTGTGTAACTTTCCGACAAAAGATTAAGATGAATGACTCATCTTTAACAAAATCTATCATCCATTAAGGAAGAAAAGAAAGTCTGCTAGGTGAATATATTAAATGAAATTATAGTATAGGCTATTTAAATAAAGTTAATGTGTTTCCCATTGATTTATCTCATATAAATACTAACACACCTTTATTTCTGTAACACTCAACTTCATATTAGAACAGGTAGCACTTATTTGAAATATGAGACTGGAAGGCGTTAGGATTGCAGTGGAAACTGGTGATTCAGTTGAGTAAGGAGCAGAAAAAGTAACCTTGCCTAAGAACTGAAACTTATCTAAGTTGGAGATAATTAGAGATATTAACCACATCAGTCTGGAGGTAATTTTATTTCATTTAAAGAACTTATGCATAAGTATATACTCTAATTGTTCAAAAGCTGTCTCTTTAATTACTTTATATCAACTCATTGTTCAACAGAGAGTAGGTGGTAGGTAAATCTTGTTAATTAAAAGTTGTGTAAGAGGAAGATCAGATTTATATGGTGTTTCTGCTTTAGGGGAAATGTGAGATTAGCTCTGCTGTGATTATACTATAATTATGTAGTATTCGGGTAGGCAAGGTTAAAGTTTGGAATAAGAATGATGCAGACCGTCACAGCAAGAAGATCTAATATTATCACAATATAAAGTAAACCTTAGTGGTAGGAGAAGTATAAAAAAGATAACTCTTTTTGGAAAAGGCCGCTCCTATGGCTGAAATTATCCTGGTATCAGGATTTTAAAGTTTACTTATTTACTTTTGAAAGAGAGAGAGAAAGAATAAGCACAAGTTGGGCAATGACAGAAAGCGAGGGAGAAAGAGGACCCCAAGTAGAGCAGAGCCAGACACAGGGCTCAAACTCATGAATCGTGAGATCATGACCTGAGCCCAAATCAAAGGTTAGACACTTAACTGACTGAGCCACCCAGGTGCCCCTTGATCTTAGGGTTTTTTTTTTTTAATGTGTACTTATTTAGGTTTGAGAGAGAGAGAGCACACCTGGGGGGAGAGACAAGAGAGAAGGAGACAGAGAATCTGAAGCAGGTTCCAGGCTCCAAGCTGTGAGTGCAGAGCCCCATGCAGGGCTTGAACCCACAAACTGTGAGATCATGACTTGACCTGAAGTCGAATGCTTAACCAACTGAGACAACCAGGCACCCCTGATTTCAGTATTTTAAAAATATAATGGCAGTTGATTTACACCACATTCTCTTCAGAAAACAGCTATTCACAGATTAATGAGATGATACAATTACTTTACAAATAACTCTTTTGGATCTAGTTGGAAACAGAAACAGGACTATGAATGAACAAAGGTGACCTGTCCTATTTGTGTGCTCCCATGATCCTGAATATATGCCATTGGGATAGTGGAGTACTCATTACATTCTTTTCATATTTATCTGTGGGGATAGTAATTTCATTCCCTACTTTATAAGCATTTGAGCTACGAATTTTTCTCATTTGTGTTTGTATTCCTCACGGTACCATTTATTCTTTCAAAAATATTTATTAAATCTTTGTTATGTGTCAATGATGGTGCTATATACCAAATCATAATTGAATGGAAATATGTTATATCTGTTGTCCTGTGTTCCACGGGGACACATATACACATACTATGCACTACCAATATCTAATGCATTTAACAGGAGTGGGAATATTGGGGAATATGTATAGGAGAACCCTGTGGCAGTCAGTTAAGGGTATCAGCTGTGGAGTGCTTCCGGTAAGATTAGAAAGATGGATAGGATTTATGCTGTGGACAGTAGAGGACAAACATTGCAAAGCATGGCATTTGTGAGAATCACCTGTGTTTGGAAATTATAGAAAGTTTATTGTTTTCAAAGAGCCTCAAGTTTGAGTATCAGGATATATAGTCTAGGAGGGATAATTAATGAAGGGCAGGATGAAAGTCAGAAAGGGAGAGAGAGATGAAGGAAAGGAAGATATAGGAGATGCACTTGATCAGCAGAAAAGGGAACAGATCATAGGAGGATCTCCTATCATGGTAGACTGTTTGTTATTTATTTTATTTATTTTTCATTTTTTAAATATTTGTTTATTTTTGAGAGGGACAGAGAGTGAGCGGGGGAGGGGCAGAGAGAGAGGGAGACACAGAATCCAAAACAAGCCCCAGGTTCTGAGCTGTCAACCCAGAGCCCAATGGGGGACTCAAGCTCATAGATCATTATCAAACTCAGGAGATCATGACAAGAGACGAACGAAGTGCAATGCTTAACCGACTGAACCACCCATGCAACCCAAGTGTTTGTATTTTATACTGTAAGGAATAAGAGTGGTTGAAGAAACTTAGCCGGAGAGTAATTTAGTAAAAAAACTATGTCAATTTTATTTATTTATTTATTTATTTATTTATTTATGGCAAATAAAAGCTGCTTAGAATATTGAATTGAGGAAGTATAACACTTGAAAATCATAGAAATTATCCCAGAAACATCTGAAAATGTTCATCATGGCAATGATTCCAAAATAATAGGGAGCAAACAGCAGCAGCAGCGAAGGTTATCATTTAACTATGCCAACTTGAAAGTCGCCTCCAGACTTTCAAATTACATTAACTAGCAACGGACCTGCTTGTCTGCATTGTAGCAAGCACTGCCAGGTTAGTCCTATGTAGGTGGTGGCTGCAAAGTAGTTTGATAATTCTGTTTTAGTATCTGAGTGTTGTTTCAGTGGATCCAAATAGATATGAAGGGAACTGAGTTTGAAATCTGGCTCTTCACTAAGAATAGTGAAGATAATAATACACAAGGGTATCTGTGTATACATGCATTTATGGGTAGAGATGGGTCGTTTCCAAACCCTTAAAGTCACTATCCTATTTTATCCACCCACAATCCAGTGATTCATGCGGGTTAAATACTTTCTTTTTTCCTGTTTTAAATGATGAAAGTGTGACTATAATAGATAAGGGACTTATCTCAAGTCTCACAGAAAGTAAGAGGCAGAGGAAAACCCAACATAAAATCTACATGATTCCTTAGTTCATTGTCATTTCTTCTCCATCTCACTGCAGTTCATAGCCTCGTTAGAGGACACCAGCCAATTCTTGATATTTGTGATTTGCATAAATAAAATGGTCAGTTCAGACCAGTGGTTGTCAACTGATTGTAGTTTTGTTCCCAAGGACACATTTGGCAACATATTTTGTTTTTGTACAACGTGGGGGGAGGGGATGCTACTGACTTCTAGTGAGTAGAGGCCAGCAGTGCTGCTAAAGAATCTACAGGGCCTCAGAAAATGACCTGGGCCAAAGTGTCAACAGTGCCGAGGCTGAGAAATCATGATTCAGATTAAGTACATACTAAGGTTTATTCCAGCTATAAATTTCAATAGGACATTTTTGAGAAAGTGTTATTGTTATAAGTCTTGCATTTCTCATTGGTTGCCTGAATACTATCAATACCTCATAATTTCTTAGTTTCTATTTATTCCTTATATCTTTTAGGTTCAATATCTTTGTTATCCATTTTTTTCGTCTCTATAATCTGTTGAAATTAAAGAAGATGTTAAGATTCACTGATTTCCTACTATGTGTTAGGCAATTTCCTACATGTTGATGTACTTTATCCTTAAAACTGTATATTGAAATTGGCATTATTATCACTGCTCCCCTTCTTATATATAATGAAACAGTCCTCTAATATTGAACTTAGAAATAATGGCTTCATTTTCCTTTGCAAAGCAATGAGTTGATTATTCTTGTCTATATATCTTTTTAATAGAGGGGTCTGGTTAAACATTCTGAGCCTTTGCATCAACTCACATTGTGCAGGATTTTCACCCGGCTGCAAAAGTGAGATTTTCAGGGAGAAAGGCAGGTCAGCATATGTCTCATAGGACTGCAACATGAATATTACAGAGAAGCAGAGAAAGCAAAAGCCCTTGTCATTTTTTCTGAGTCTCTATCAATAGCAAAGAGCTTATTCTGCAAATGAAAAAAAATCAGCAGATTTAGTCTTTATAACCAAGTATTTAACAACTTCAGCCTTGTCAGTAATTAGCTATGTGATTTGGGGAAATTCAATATCTTTGTTCTTGCTTTCTTAAACCGTAAACTATTAGGTTGGAATAAAACATTTCTAGCATCTTTTCCATCTTTATAAAATAATGGAAGCTTTTGTAAATCCATCATATGGAATTCACTTGGAGAGGGTTCATATTTGTTTGGCAACCATCCCTGTAAAACTTAGAACAAAATATATGTGTATGGTGTGTGTGTGTGTGTGTGTGTATGTGTGTGTGTGTGTGTGTGTGTGTGTGTGTGTGTTTTAATTTCTAACAAGTGGTTAAGGTCTTAGGATTTAGAAAACGTACATGCACTTTCTAGTTTTAAACAAAACTCAATTTTCCAGCCTCAGTGAAAATATCCTTAAAATATATGATAGTTTTTATTTAAAGTTTTTAGTTAGTGCTGAAGATAACATTTCATTTCTAATAAGAAAATAGGAAAGGCTGACTTGGGAAAGAAACATATATGATACTTGAAAATAACTCAATTCCATTAAGAAGAGACTAAATAAAAGAAACTATGGCTTTTTAGAGCCTTCCATGTCTGTCCCTTTTCAGAGGTGTGCCAGTTATCTATCCATGCAGGTGGGTTGAGATAGCAGTAGTGTGCATATTGGATTAAAACAGAAAAGAACACTGGAAGACTGCATCTTTATGGTAAATCCAACAGCTTCTGACTCTATTTGCTATTACTAGCATGGGAAGAAGGTTGAGTAATTTTGTTAGTGCCTCTCTTTTCCTTTTCATCCAGCTGGAAACTTGGCTGTGGCTTTATGGTTTTTTTTAGGTTTTATCCTTTTTTATTTGAGAATAATTGACATACAACATTGTATTAGCTTTAGACGTGCAATATAGTGATTCAGTATTCATAGATATTATGCAATGGGCACCACAATAAATCTTATCGTTTGTCACCATAAAAAACAGTCAAATATTATTGACTATATTCTCTGTCCTGTACATTATGTCCCTGTGTCTTATTTATTTTATAACTGGAAGATTGTACCTCTTAACCCCTTCATTTATTTCATCCACCTACTCATACCTCCTCCTTCTAGCAACCATCAATTTATTCTCTGTATTTATGATGTTTATGTTTTGTCTTGTTTTGTTTGTTTTTCAGATTCTACATGTTAGTGAAGTTGTATAGCATTTGTCTTTGTCTGATTTATTTCACTTAACTTAGTACCTCTAGGTCCATATGTGTGTCACAAATGGCAAGGTTCTGTTCTTTTTGATGATTGAGTAATATTCCACTGTATATGTTTACTAATTGTTTTTATCCATTTATTTACTGATGAATATTTAGGTTGCTTCTATGCCTTGCTATTGTAAATAATGCTGTGATGAACATAGAGGTACATATGTCTTTTCAAATTTGTGTTTTCATTTTCTTTGGATAAATACCTACAAGTAGAATTGCCACATTATATGATAATTCTGTTTTTAATTTTTTGGAATATAGTTGACACACATAATTGCATTAGTTTCAGATGTACAATATAGAGATTCAGCAACTCTGTACATTATGCTATGCTCACCACAAGTGTAGCTACAAGCTATCCCCATACACAACTATTAGAGTACCATCGACTAAATTGCCCATACTCCGCCCTTCACTCCTGTGACCCATTCACACTATAACTGAGAGCCTGTACTTCCTACTCCACTTTACAATGTGAATTTATTTGGAAACAGAGTCTTTGCAGATATAATTAGTTGAGATGACATACTAGATTAAGGGTATGACATACTAGATTAAGATGACATACTAGATTAAGGGTGAATAGTACATACAATGGCTGATGTAAAACGTGCAGAGAAGAAGGTCATTTTCAGATGGAAGTAGACAGAGACTGGAATTGTGCTACCACAATCTGAAGAATACTTGAGGCTACAGAAATTGGAAAATGCAAGAAAGGATTGCTCCCTAGAGTCTTCAAAGAGAGCATTGTTTTGCTGATTGCTGGATTTCAGGATTTTATCTTACAGAACTATGAGAAAATAAATGTCTATTGTTTTAGGCCACACAGCTTGTTACACACTGTTACGGCAGGTCTAGAAAACTAATGCAGATTTTGGTACTCAGAAGTGGAGTACTTGTCTGTCACATATTTTAAAATATGGACGTTTCTTTGGAATTGAGTACTGAGTAGAGACTGCAAGTATTGAAGCTTACGATAGAAAAAGTCTAGGTTTCCTTGAAGAGACTATTGGTGGAAATACAGGCATGAAAAGTGCTTCTGTTGAGGTCTCAGAAGTAAAGGAGAAGCATGTCATTGGACCCTGGAGAAAAAAAAAACAATCTGTGTTACCAAAAAAAAAAAAAAAAAATCTTGGCTGCACTGTATACTGCTGTTGGGCAGAAAGCAGAACTTGCAAGCAATGAACTTGAATATTTAGCTGAGGACATTTTCAAACCAAGTGTTGAAGTTGAAGCCTGGTTTCTCCTTGCTGTTATAGTAAAATTTTGGAAGAAAGAGATAAAATAAGGAAGAATCTTAATAGATTCTTTGCTTAATAGCAAAATGGAATCAGAAACTGATGTTTTGCAAAATAGTTTATTTTTATTAAAAAAAAAACAAAACAAAACACTAAAGTACATTTTGGAGAGGATGCCAAGAGTGAGGAGAACAATCTGTTGTTGGAGATATTAGGTTTGTTACTTATGGATCCAATAAATCATCTCAGCAGAGCCAGAAATAGAGATACAGTTGCCCAGAAAAGATTTGTGGAGAACCCTTAGTCTAATGGCATGGATCCTCTTGACATACACAAGCAACAGACAAGGTACTTGAGAATGTCAAGCCCCCAGAAAAACTGCAAATGGGTTATGCATAGGGTCTCACCCACACATGATTTAGATGATGTGATTTGGGACTTTTTGAGTTGATGACACTTAGAAGAGATGTTGGACTTAGAGTGGATGCTGGAGTGACTCAAGATTCTTGAGAATGTTGGGCTGGAGTGAATTTGTTTTGCATGTGGAATGAATGTGAATTTTGGAGGAACAGAGGGTGAACTAGCGTGGGTTGAATGGTGCAGCCCAAAATTCATATCCGGCCACCCAATTTGTGGTAGTTTGTTATGGCAATTGGAAGATAGAAGTACACAGGAAATTACCGCAGAAAGAAGATTTTCTAAGTTTACAGAGGTTGTTATTCCACACCATAGACATTTGTGATAATATTCTTCTTCATTTCCCATCCAGTCTATGCCCAAATAGATGACATTCTTCTCAGCTAAAATAGGATTTAGATTAGCTCTTAAGCTGTTATGTTGTGATAGTCCGCCTTAGTTAATTAAGTTCATTCATAGTGCTAACTTATTGTAGATAGTCAAAATTCAGCACTGTCTCCCAAGGTAGTAAGTATAAGCAACATCTGGGGAGTGGTCAAAAAAATAAGTTATCTAGGGACTGCCTGGGTGGCTCAGTCTCTTGGGCGTCTGACTTCAGCTCAGGTCCTGATCTCACCGTTTGTGAGTTAGAGGCCTCCATCAGGCTCTGTGCAGGAAGCTCAGAGCCTGTAGCCTGCTTCTGATTCTGTGTCTCCCTCTCTTTCTGCCCCTCCCCTACCTGCACTCTTTCTCCCTCAAAATTAAGTAAACATTAAAAAAATAAGTTATCTAGGACCAAAGTTTTAAATATTTCAGTTTTATTTGTGGCCTTAAAGAATCATAGTTAACACAGGACCCACAAAGTATACTTCCTGGTACGTTATGCTTTGTAATTGGTAATTTTTATTCTTTACAATAGTTTATGTTCATTTCTTCACTTCAAGTAACTTTAAATCTGTCTAAAGTTCTAATTTAAAATAATCCCTTAGAAGTATGGTAAACACTGGGTGGCTCAGTCGGGTTGAGTGTCCGATTTCGGCTCAGAGCCTGGAGCCTGCTTCAGATTCTATGTCTCCCTCTCTCTCTGCCCCTCCCTGGCTTGCACTCTGTCTCTCTCTCTCTCTTCAAAAATAAATAAGAATTAAAAAAAAAATTTTTAAAATGAGTATGGTACTCATCTTCTTGGTTACTTTTGTTGCACCTTCCCGGTTCTCAGAAAGACTGGACACAAAATTGAACCCTTAGTATTCCTGATAGATGATACTGAAAAAATATCACCTAGGTCATTGAATGTACAGTCTCTTAAACTGTCCTTCATATGTGTGTAAAGCAACAAGTAAATGCAGATCATTTTTCTCTTTAAAATTGATTTCTCTCTGCTTTTCTGGATAGTCAAAAGTGATTTAAAAATATTCCTTTCTTAGCTCAAGCAGAAGAACTACAGGCTGTTCTAGGACAGAAAGCAAATAGTGAAATAGATGTGAAAAAAGAGTTCCAAAGCACAGAAAGAGCTAATGTGAAGAACATCATAAAAGCAGAGTATATTGTGTGACCTATACAATGAATAACAACCCTAAGTAAACTGAGAATAAAGTATACTTCTTTAGCTCTTCGAAAACTGTTGGTGTCCTTAAAAATCAGGAGATTCTGTGGCTAGCTCTTTGTGTGCCTTTAACTGACAGTGAAATGCAAGGTAACTTACTGACATGTTAGCTCTTTAGCTTGCTTTGATTTGTCAATAAAGAGCAGGTATGTAGGTAAATTATGCAATGAGTAACTGACCAATATATTTCAATATCTTATTCTATTTTCAATTCATTGTTTGAAGTAAATTGTATGCAAATATAAAAACTATTATGAATAAAAGCAAAATATAAAATAAATCATAAATAATATCATATATATTTTGTTCTTTTTTCCAAAGCTTAAAATGTGTCTCTTAAATCACATTTCTTTGACCTTACTCCACACTAACTCTCACTGACTAGGAGATATTTTAATAACCTGTCATTATAGAGGATAGAGTTTGAGAAGACAAAAGTTTGTTATTATAAAAATGCACCACTTTCTAAACATCTTGAGGAACATAGCAGTTATGAATATACTTATTTCACCTACTTATTTTTTTCATTTTGATAAATTTCAGAGTATTCTACTGAAGATAGAGTGATGTGTAAATACGGTTTCAAGACATAGATTGATGTTGATGATTGATAGATAATCAATAGATAGATAGGTAATAGATACATAGATGATAGATAATAGATTAGATAGATGACAGGTAGATGATAGATAGATAGATAGATAGATAGATGATAGATAATAGATTAGATAGATAGATGATAGGTAGATAATAGAGAGAGAGAGAGAGAGAGGGAGAGATAGTGCTTTCAGGCCTGAGAGAGGGAAAGTCAGAGTTGGTGTTGGTCAAGATTACTATAAAGGGGAGAATATTTCTGATTTCATAATCTTCTTATTTCTTCTTAAAAATTTAACTTTTCAGTCAGTTCTATGTTGTTTTGAAAGAATATTCTTAATGGAAATAAAGATTCCAATTCTTAGTATCTGTAATTATTTCTGTGGTGTTAATATAAAAAGTAGTTTTCTTTCCCTGATTAGTAAACTATGATTTTACAGATTTCCAGTTCTTAAAATTATGTATTAATTGGTTGAGTTAGTTGATATTCTAATTGTGAGTAGAGTGGGTGTACTGGACGATATTTAAAGTTTTTAACAAAGAGCATTTAGTGCAAACATAAAAGTTATGTTGAGGTTTTATATTTCTACAAATATGAAATATGTGTATATATATACATATGTATACATACCTACATATACATATATATAGGCATGTATATGTATATACATATATGTTTGTATTGTGGGATATAGGCACAAATATAAAGTAGATACCACAGATCTCCTTGTGATTCAGGTGGTGAGGACATTCCCAGAAGTTGTGTGTATGTCTATCTAAATATTTTATTTCATTTCAAATTATACACATTTCTAAAAATTAAATGATGGGCAACAGTAGACTTTTGGGAAGTCTTTTGGTCTCAGATTTATGAGAGCTTCTGTAAACTGAAGCATTCCTCCTTCTTTTCTAAAGGCGGTCAAATTAATTAGACATTTATGTTGGTAGTTTTTACATCACTTTATGTTGAATGGTATGCCAAAAGTGAGAAGGGCAATGACTTGACACCCATACCTGTATTTTTGTCAACCTTATCTTGGGCATGGGTATACTTAAAATGGCTTGTGGCTTTAATATTGACCTGGAACACTACCTTCCTTTTGTTTTTAATTTTGTTTCTTCTAATTAATTAATTATTTTATATTTTTCCAACTTTTTTCTTTCACCAAATTTTTATTTTTAATTCCAGTCAGTTAACATGCAGTGTAATGTGGTTTCTGGTGCAGCATTGTGATTCATCACTTACATACAACACCCAGTGCTCATCGCAAGTGCCCTCCTTAATCCCCATCACCCATTCAACCCATCCCTCTATGTGCCTCCCATCTGGTAACTATCCATTTGTTCTCTATAGTTAAGAGTCTGTTTCTTTGTTTGCCTCTCTTTTTAACCCCCTTTATTTATTTGTTTTATTTCTTAAATTCCACATACGAGTTAAATCATATGGTATTTGTCCTTCTCTGATTGACTTCTTTTACACTAATACTCTCTAGCTCCATCCACGTCATTGCAAATGGCAATGGATCATTTTTTATGGCTGAGTAATCTCCCCTTGTGTGTGTGTGTGTGTGTGTGTGTGTTGTCCACACTCACACACACACACACACACACACACACACACACATTATAGCAACTCTTCTTTATCTATTCATTAGCCAATGGACACATTGGTTCTTACCATAATTTGGCTGTTGTTGATAATGCCATATAAACATCAGTTTGTCCATACCCCTTAGAATCAGTATTTTTGTATCCTTTTGGTTAATACCTAGTAATATAATTTCTGGGTCTTAGGGTGGTTCTAGTTTTAATTTTTTGAGGAACCTCCATATTGTTTGTCAGAGTGGCTGCACCAGTTTGCATTCACATCAACAGTGTAAGAGAGTTCCCCTTCCTCTGCATCTTTATCAATACCTGTTGTTTATTGTGTGGCTGCTTTAGCCATTTGGACCAGTGTGAGGTGATATCTCATTATAGATTTGATTTGTATTTTCCTGATGATAAGTGATGTTGATTCTCTTTTCATGTGTCTGTTAGCCATCTGTATGTCTTCTTTGAAAAAATGTCTATTCATGTCTTCTGCCCTTTTTTAAACTGGGTTATTTGTTTTTGGGGATTCCGTTTTATAAGCTCTCAGATCTCAGTTTGTAAATATTTTCTCCCATTCCCTAGGTTGCCTTTTAGTTTTGTTGATTGTTTCCTTCACTGTACAGAAGCTGTTTATTTTGATGAATTCCCAATAGTTCATGTTTGCTTCTGTTTCCCTTGCCTCTGGGGTAGAAAGAAATTGTGGCTGAGGTCAAAGAGGTTACTGCCTGTGTTCTCTTCTAAGATTTTGATCATTTCAAATTAAGTCTTTCATTCATTTTGAATTTATTTTTGTGTATGGTGTAAGAAAGTGGTCCAGTTTCATTCTTTTGCATGTTGCTGTCAGGTTTTCCTAACACCATTTGTTGAAGAGACTGTCTTTTTCCCATTGAATATTCTTTCCTGCTTTGTCAAAGATGAATTGACCATTTAGTCGTGGGTCCATTTCTGGGTTATCTATTCTATTCCATTGATACATGCGTCTGTTTTTGTGCCAGTACCATACTGTCTTGATCACTACAGTTTTGCAGTATAACTTGAAGTCCAAAATTGTGATGCCTTCAGTTTTGCTTGTTTTTTCAAGTCTGCTTTGGCTATCAGGGGTCTTTGTGGTTCACTACAAATTTTTGGGTTATTTCTTTTAGCTCTGTGAAAAATGCTTTGGTATTCTGATAGAGATTGTACTAAACGTGTAGATTGCTTTGGATAATATAGACATTTTAAACAATATTGTTATTCCAATCCATCGGCATGGAATGTTTCCCATTTTTCTATGTCCTCTTCAATTTTCCTCAGTGGAACACTACCTCCTTAACATAAAAAATTCAGGATATTCATACATACAAATAGTTTTCAATTAGTAAATGCCTAATAAATTTAAGTATGTAGTTGCCTTAGTCTTGCCTGGTATTCTATCAGTCACCTTGATTGAAATTCAATTATATAATATTCATGGAAATTATATCATAAGTCTGCCATCTGAATCAACAAAGTATTCAGCATGTTCACTGATAAAATGCAGTCTGCATGATTTGATGGAATAATTGTCATGCAATTTTTAGCAAAAAAGAAGTGTTATTTAAAGTAACTAGGAAGTTTTGGCTCTGGTATGTATATGACAGATTATATATCTACAAGGAAATACTTACTAATAGATTATGAAAAAAAATTAAAAGAAAGAGAGTTTATATATGTCCAGCAACAATATATTAGAAATATATTAGGTAATTTGACAGATAATCAGTAACTTAGATCCATTTTAAATCAGGTTGTTACGAATATGCCTGTGTGAATGTATGTATGCACACATATGTATGTATATATATCTTGACAAAAATATATTGAGACATTTTCTTTTATTGAAGAGTTTGGGGGCTTATTGAGAAATCCAACTGTTTAAAAACTGTAGCCAAACTTTGAGTGGTCTATATCTAGCTCAGGGAAAATGCATTTCATTCATGAACTATCTTACATATTGTAAATATAACTTGGCAATATGAGTAAAAGTCATATGAATATCTGATGTTGAGATCCATCATTGAAAAATTCACACACACACACACACACACACACACACACATACACACACACAATTTTTACTTAACTTATTATCCCAGCATAACAGTTAATGACTTTACTTATCACAAACATTCTTGAGAAAGGTATTTGGATTAAGTAGATACTCAAATGTTCAAAGGACACTAGGAATTCATTTCCAGGTAAGCATTTTACATTTTTTTGTAGTATTATTGTACTGATTTTTCCTGTGATAGATGTGATATATTGGTTTTATGAGTTAAAAGTTATGTTTTACGTACCAGCAGTGATAACAAGAAATTGATGCTTGAATCTTCACATTAATCAAACATAAAGTAAGCATTCTTGTTAGAGGTTAGCAAGCACTTAGATCCATTACCTAATAGTAGAGTACAGACAAATATTTATCACATGTTAATTGTCTAGGTTGCAGATTTTTCAGTCCCTTTGCTTCTCTCCTTTTGCCTATTCTCTTCATTTGTTTCTTTTTCTTCTTTTAATGCAATACTATATAAGTTGTAATAGCACATGCCTGTAATATTTGCAATTTCAATAAATAGAGTGGAGCACTGATTGGTGCTTACTGAATGTCTGTTAAGGAAGAATTATCACTGCCATCTCTTTTCATATTTTTCAAAAATCAGATCTATTATTTCACTGCAAAAAATGCTAACCTACCACAATCAGGAGTTATTCCTAAAATGAGAGACTCAAATATTTTCAAATTTAGATATCTGAGAGTTTTGTAGCATATGTTCTCCAGATATGTTTATCAATTGTTTGTCCCTCCTACAGACAAAGGTGTTCTTATCGTTATTCTAACTGGATTCTGTTTGTTATTTTCCATAAATTAAAATTTTATAGATTTATATTTTTTTGGAAAACTAGAATGACTAATGATAATCTTAAAAAAAACTATTAACTTAGTAACTCTTAACTTCACCTGCTTAAATCCATTAATGTTTAAAAGAAAAAAAAAAGATTGAGTGGAGATTCACTTCCTTTATTTATGATAGTATATATCTAAGAAAACAAACATATCTCCTAATAAGCATGCATTTGTTCTTAATTTCTTTTTGTTGCATTTCTGTTACAAAAGTAATTAAGCATTAGAAAAATACACTTAAATTACTTTTATGCCTATGAATAGAGATAGTGAAATAAATTAATATATTATCTTTCATAGAACAATTATCGTCAGGTTTTTTTTTTTTTGCCTTCCCTTTTGTACTATTTGTAATGAACTTAACAATAAACAGAATAGGGATTTACTATGGTGCTTAGAAGCATGGCTCTTTGAACAGGAAGAAAAACATGAAAGTTTTCGGAATCATAGTGAAAATAATAACGGATGCATTTATTACTGAATATTTGAGTAAGAGAGATCTGAATATGTGGCATTCTAGTCAATAAATTCTTCAGTCAGTCTCTGGTATTAATCAAACTGAACATGTTGACCCTTGGGTTAAAAGTATACATTATAGTGTTTTAGACCTTTAACAGAATAAGGGAACAATATAAATAGGCTTTTACAGGAATTGATTGTGGTCCAAGTCTCTGGAGAGTAAAGTTATAGCGTTTTCTGGAGACAATGAATAAAATGTATGTTAGGTGAAAAATTTTGGATCCCAGTGGGGGTCATCCAAAATGTATAAACAACAAATATCTGGCAGGCACAAGTAGCTTTTTTCACAAATGGAGAGGACAGGAGTTATATAAAGGGAACAAAATCCTTTTCCTTTTTCTCTCTTTTAAACAGGTCTACCTCTGATTTTTTTTAAGTAATCTCTACACCCAACATGGGGCTCAAACTCGTGACCCTAAGACCAAGAGTCACGTGCTGTACCAGACCAGCCAGGCAAATCTGAATTTTGAATTTGGTCTTGACATAGGTTATGTAACAGCACTCAGTGCAAGAGTTAGCAAAACATTTATTTTTCAGAGCAAAATCTCTAAGCAGGAACCAACAAACCATTGTTAGAGAATTCGTCAACTAAACATGAGGCCAGGCAGTTTAAGTTAAGTTTGTCTGAAGTCTTAGCTTGTTATTTCCCCCAATGAACTGATTACTTTCACTGGAATTACAGAAATAGATATGCTGCCACTTCCTTTCCAAGATGAATGCTAATATATTCTGCCTGCTGGAGCAACATTCAAAATAATCCACAAAATGATCTATCAACCCATTTCAAAAACAGTATGAAATCTATTCTGAATATTTCTCTACAAAATACACATGCAAAATCATATGGCTGCTAGGAACTTCCAAAGGTCGTGTAACATTTTAGCTTTCACATTTTCTGAATAGCACTGAACAAGTCGCATTCTTCATTATTTTATTCTCTAAGTTTCAATGAATAAGACTCATTTCTACTATGACGTTCTTTTGTCGAATGAGTCACAGAATGATAGAGCTGATAAGCCATTTTTAAATGTTTTTATTTAATGTGACAAATGCCAATTTTGAAATCACTACAAAGTGACATGGAGCTGCTTTGGAAGGGAACTTAATTCTATCTGGGAATTGGAGTAAGTTTCACAAACATTTTAGTTGGATCTTGGCAGATGTTGGCATTTATTGAGAAAAGAGAGACTTTCTGAAGTAAAAATATAGATGTAACCTTGCTTTATTTCTATTTCACAGTAATGTCATGAAGGGATCTATCCCACTCTCTGAAGTACAGACTTCTGCTGCTAAATTATGAGTTTTATGGGGCATCCCTTGTATACTTGGTCTATGGCTACACCCATGCAGCTGAACGTAACATTCTAGACTCTCCTAACCTATGATCTCTTCCATGTCCCTAAGGGCCTGGACAGTTAATTCACACTCCAAATTCCCATTTCATTTTCTATTTCATTGAGAAAATAGAAGCCAGCAAAGAATAACAGATTAACTTATACTGCTATATCAAATCATTTCGTATTTCTGCTCCCATATACTCCACCTTTTTCTCTCATTCCAAATGTACTACCATCTATGTTCGTAGCCAAAACCAATCCTAACAGCTATTCACAGGGACACATTCCCCCTAATTGCTCAAGGACATTTCTCAAGGTTCTCTCCCCATCTCATTCTCTTACATCATAATGTTTCCCTTTTAATATATCATTCCTTTTAGAATACAAATTTCATTTGACTATCTTAGAAATCAACGATCTCATTTTTCTTCCATCCTAAAAATGAACAAACCCAATGATCTCATTTTTTTCATATGCTACTGCCTTCATTTTCTGTACTCCTTATCTCTTTTGACTTTAATTAGATTTTCACACTCACCACTTCACTAATGTTATACTTCCCACTAATAACCATGTTACTAAAGCCCTTGGCCATTTCTCTATCTTCATTTAGCATTACTTTTGGAGAGCATTTAACCCAGTTAATTCTTCTTTCCTCTTTGAAACACTTTCTTAGGTTCTAGAAAGCACACAAATGTGGTTTTCCCACATTTCTGGCCACGCTGTCTTAGTTTCCTTTGCTGTTTCATTAAGAACTCCCCCAAATTTAAATGTTGGAATGTTCGGGCAACATTGATATCATGGTGATGCAAATGGCCAACTCATTTTGGGTACAAAATTTAGGGAGTGCCCAAAAGTTTAGTAACAAAGATAAAATTATTTCAATATTTTTTTAAAAAATCATGCAAAAATCCCATAATAAGTAAAATGTCTAATGAAAACAGAATCGATATTATTAACTTCTATTTTTTGGCTTAAGCTCCAGTATGGCTGGGCATGGCACTTATGCGTAGGCAAAACCTTCATTGACTTCTATTTTATATATTATATATACACTCCTTACACATTCTTTTCTATTCTCATGGTTTAAAAAGCATCTTTGTTGATGAATCCCAAGATTATATATCCAGCCTGAACCATTCTGCTGAAATCTGGAATATCTAACTGCATATTCATAACATCTCCACTTGAATGTTTAATGGATGCTAACCTGAGAACCATGAACACAGAGAATCACAATAATTTTCTTTCTTATCTTTAAGCAATTTTATACTTCTTTATGTTATTATTATTTTAAATCATTCCATTTAGAATGAGATAATGGAATGTATTATGATTTGATACACAGGAAACACAGTAACAGATCATTGGAATAAGGGTCTAAAACGATCTCTGCCGCTGTAATTCTCCTGAACTCATCTCCTACTAGCCTTCCCTTCTTTGCCTTTAATTCAGCCACATTGCCTCCTTGTTCATTGTCATTATATATGTTACATTTTTACGTTTTTTTTTTTCCCACTCTTTTATTTGGTCTTGGATTCTACCTAAGTTTAGTTTTGATTTCTCAAGTATTTTTATTTCTAATTATTTCTTGAATTTTAGGACTTTTATTTTCAACCTTCTTCTCTCCAATCTCTTCATTTCTACATTTCTTAAAAATTTCTAATTTATTTTATTCTTTTAAAACTACTATAAATGTCATAGTATATTTACTTCCTTAAAATATTAGGTTTCCTTTTTTTTCCCTTTTTTTCACGTCTTTATTGAATACTTTCATTGTCCACAGGGTTAAAATTCTGCTCTTGTTACCTCTTAATCCTCTAAAATATTTGAACGGGCTTTGATTCCAATTATTTTCTGATACCACATTTTCATGAGCACTGAATTTCCCTATTCTCTTCTTCTTAGTTCCTCCCGCTCTGTTGATACTGCACATGTAGGCTATCCAGTGGTTTTGAGTTCATGAACATAGTTTCCTACCTAGTTTTGTTTTGGAAGTTATCTATGTATTGTTCATTTATTTATCCAAGTTTCCTTGGCCTATAGCTGAAAACCAGGGAGATTCATAAACATGATCATGAGTAATTACTTTTTATGATAATCGGTGTTAGGAGGAAGTTGGGTTTATCTGAGGTGAGGCTGGGGTCAATTAACAGTTACAATAGATTTATGTAATATATCACAGTACTGGATAAAGGGAAATACACTTTGCATGATCTAATTAAATTAGAAAGAGATATTTGATAAAATATAGCATCTATTATTGATTACAATTCTTACAAAATAAAGACTAAGAGGTAAGTCCTTAAGTTAGTCAGATATTGTCTGTAATACCTGATTATCAAATTGTTTGTAATGGTGATACATTAGAAGTTTTTTCTTTGGGAGGAAAAAAGATGAGAATATTTACTAACATCACTGAATCAGCACTACTTTCCAGGTCATATATTCCACAATAAGAGAGAAAAAATAGTAAACAATCTAAATGGCAATAGGTTTTTCTTTTCCCCTATTATTTGATTAACAAAATTTGAAGTGGACATTCAAAAAGCCAAGACTAGCTAAGGCAATATTACCAAGAAATGATTTGGGGGTAAGTGTATTTGCGCAACACATCAAAAAACAAATAAGGATAATTCTAAAGTTATAATATTAGTTTATTCACAGAAGAATAGGATAATGGATTAATAAAAAAATAGCCAGAAATAAATAAATGGATTCTCAGTTTCTGGCAGAGTAGGCATTTCACATCAGTGGGGAAAAGAGGAATCATTAAATGAATAATAGAAAAATGATTGCTTAACCATGTATCCAAATGCCATTCCAGATGTTTTAAAGATTTAATTATGAAATGCAAAACCATGAAAAATTCTAAAGAAAATTTAGAAAAGAAATACCTTTATGACCTTGCTATAGGAAAGGACTTCTTAAACAAGACAAAAAATACAAGTGTAAAAAAATTTGATCATCTTCACTATGTTAAGATTGAAAACATCTGTTTACCAAAAGGCAAATCAAGTAAATCATGTCGCAACCTTGGAGGATATATTTGCAATGGATATTCCCACTACATAGTTAATTAAAAATATAAAATAATTCTCAAAAATCAATTTAAAAAGACAAACTATCCAATAAAATACCAAGGTGACAGAGATGAAACTTTTTTGGTATCAAGTCAATAGAGGACCAAATGTTATAAATAGCAGTTACTCAAACTTTGCTGTTATTTTATAATTAATTAACAGTATAACTAATTAGTTTTCTGAAAGACATAAAAATTCCCATTCCAAACTTAACATCACATTAATTTCTTTAAATAAGAAATTATCATATTTAATAATTTTCTTGAAGTGGAAAATTATCATCTTTGCACTTTTTAATTCAGTGAAATAATATTATCATATGAATTTTGAGAATTCTCTGTCCAAATTGAGTGTTTATTGTAAAGAACGCAGTAAAATGCCATCAAGCAGGAACTCTAAATTCTATATATAATTAATTTTTCAGAGAGAAAATAATGTAGTACAACAAAATTGGTTGATGATGTCCACAATGCAGGCAAAACTGTATATTCAGTTTTATTAATTGTCCTTTCTCTTTTCTCCTCTGGGATAAAAAGGAAAAGAGATTTGATAGTCTATTTTCAGCTTACAGTATTTCATAAGTTAAATGGCAAATCTGGAATTTGATAAAATATCTGCACAGAGTCTATTGTAGTCATAACAGAGATCTCAGTTGTATTAAAAGAAAATCAGAAAATGAATAAATGGATCAAGGATAAGCTTTGATGAGGAAAATCTAAAGTAATTGACCTTGCTAAACTGAGGACACAGTAAATGATTCATTTCAATAAATATGAATATTAATATTAATCTAAAGGTGAAAAATAGTAACTAATTCTTGCCATATGGTTACAATTATGCTCATGCATTCTAATCATTTTCAAATGCATGAGGATCCTAAAACTCTACTAAATATGGACCAAAACCACCAGGAGTACCAATAGATAAAACGGATATTCCTTTGGAGCATAATCTTGACTTCATCTGTGTCAATATCATACAACAAATGTCCCAGCAATGTGTGAGAAGCAGATCCCTGGACCAGCTGCTTACTGAAAGCAAGAAGTTTTAACAGAGAGAAGAGGAAAGCTTCAGGCATGGGATAGTAAATAACCAGTCTGGAATAGCCACAAACACGTGTGAAAACTAAATGATCCCATATCCCATCCACTGATGTTACTCATTCTTCTCTTAAAAACTCATCTAAATACCTTACTCTAAATATGTTTTCTTTTCTCCAAACTTTATACACTTTATCATCCTTTTTAGTTGTTTTAGCACCTACTTGAACTGAATTTTTTTTTAATATGATTAAAGGTGTGTTTGCCGCATTTTGAAGTTTAAGCATGGCATTTCTCTGGAATTCCCACCAGCAAGATTTGATTTTGCTGGCTCCACCAAAAGGTATCAATTTTAGACACTTTTTTTTTTCTGTCTTCTCTGAAATTTTTTACACCTTCTCTGTGCTTTCTAGGTCATTTCCTTCCTTTGATTTTTTTTTTTTTTTTTTTTTTTTGTGCCACCACTTGCTTGTTGAGCTTTGGTTTTTATATCTATCTTTCTGGCTTAAATCAGAGGCCTAAGCATACAAATATCCAGGAGAGGAAGTTAGAAACTAAATATACTCACTCTTGTTTCTCATTCCACATTTTAAAGATTTTAAACCGTTCAACCTTGTGGGGTGTTTTAGTGAATTGATGGGTAGAAAAAATGGCTTCAGAGCTTTCACTGTATTCAGTTAAGAAACAATAGTCTTAATATTGTTAATTAATTCCTCTCTTAAGATTTAGCATTTAATGATTTAGCCTTGACTCTTTACTTTTGTTACTTCACAAATTGGAAAAGATGATACGTTAATAATCCTGACCTGTTAGCATTCTTCAATTTATTTTGCAGGCAAGTGTAATGGGCTTTTGTGAACTGTTTATATTTGCATAATTGCCCTAGTACTCAAAACTACATTTTAGCATTCATCTTCAGTTTTTATCCACAGTCACTTTTATCTTTAATTCCTTGATATTTTTTCCCCTATTTTTGTGAGCTTCTTATAAATACCGTATCTTTTGCTAATCAATCTCTCCAAAATGAAGGAACACCCTTTTCTGACATGTGTAGTGAAAAACAGCCAACTAGTATTTGGTCTACTCAGGGTTTGGTGTGCTGGAAGGAATACTGTTTTGTAGTCTGTTAGCTTTGATTTTCCCAAAATCATGGTGCTTATATGCTGGGTGTAAAAAGGTACATGTCAGCTGTTAAATATACATTGACTTGCTTCATGTTATTTCTCCCTAGCAAATCAAGTCCATTGTCACATCCACATCTCATCACAGAGTAACCAGCAGAAATTGTGGAGAACATAATTAAGAATTACTTGCTTCTCTCCCAATAGCTTAATCAACCCAGAGAGTCAAATTGTCACCAAGACCTTTTGATTTTACTTTAAATATTTCTAAACATCATCCGATTGTATATATCCTAATGGATAACACCCGCCACCTTTTGTCTGTCTGTCTGGTTGGTTGGTTCCTAACAGTCTCTTAATCAGTTTTACTGATTCCAGCTTTGATCTTCTCATGTCTATTATCATCATTATAACCTCAGTTATAGTGCTGAAATGTAAGTACTGGTAATTCTTTCTAAAATATTTGAGTACTGGGGCACCTAGGTGGCTCAGTCACTTAAGCAGCAGACTTTGGCTCAGGTCATAATCTCACTGTTTGTGAGTTTAAGCCACACATCAGGCTTTCCCTGTCAGCACAGAGCCAACTTCAGATCCTCTGTCTCCCTCTCTCTGACCCTCCCTCATTTGTGCTCTCTCTCTGTCTCTTTCAAAAGTAAATACATAAACTTAAAAAATAAAATAAAATTTTAAGTACCATTTTTTTTCACTTTAGATCAAGCCCAAACTCTCTATTTTGGTTTATGTGGTTTTTAATTAGCTCACCTCTATCTTTCGCTGTTCTATAACCTATTTCACTAAAATCTTCATTTCGGTCACCTGAGTGGCTCAGTCCGTTAAGCATCCATCCTCGGCTCAGGTCATGATCCTGTGGTTCGTGGGTTCTAATCCCGTGTCGGGGTCTGTGCTGACATCTCAGAGCCTGGACCCTGCTTCAGATTCTGTGTCTCCCTCTCTCTTTGTGCCCCCCCCCCCCCGCTCACACTCTCTGTAAAAAATAAACATTAAAAAAATTTATAAAAACTAAACTAAAATCTTCATTTCAATCTCAACCACCTACCATATTTTGCTGCAGACATTATTGAGTCACTTTCCGTTCCTCCAACGTTTTATATTTATCTATTTACTGAGAATCTGTGTAAGTTGTGTTCCATCTCCATGGATGATCAGCACCCTTATTTTCACACTTCCTGTCAACTTGACATAGTTGTCATGCCTTCTACATGCCGACTCTTTCTTCACCTTTCCTGTACCTTCTGAAAATATTGTACTCCACCAACATCGTTACAGATGAAGTAATGCAATGGCATCACATTTTATTCAGATTGCCTGGTTGCACCATTAGATGGAGAGAGATACAAAGATATTGTGTGCTTTTATTTTACCACCATTGATTTCCAACAGTTAGCACAGTGCCTGATAAAATGTGGGTGGTTGATAAATATTTACAGAATAGTGTTAAATGGAAAGGATAGATTTTACAAGATATTTGGTCTGGATAGTCCTGAGTTATATATCAGTAACAAATTATTAAGAATTTGTGTCTAATTTTGGTCATTAGTTTAAGCAAAATATTCTAGTAAATTGTCATGATAGAATACAGCTTCGTTTCTGCAATGTACAGACTATTCATATGACTAACTGGCTCTAGGTGCACGAAGTCCTTAGTGGTCATTTAACTATTGTCCAAACTAGACTTTCTTACGTATTATATTTTTATTTTCCCTATAGGTCAAAATTTAGTTCATGTGACTAAATTCATAGAGTGGCCTTATTGGTACAACATTGGTGATAGTTTCGCCATCCTGTTCTACTTTTCTTGCCTATTGCTACACTAATTCAGATGATGCTCATGTGTGGCCTAGACTTCCACATTAGTTTTATTACTAGTTCTCTACCATCACTCTGGTCCCTCTGAAATCATTTGCATTTGGCCATAGCAGTTTTGCAGAAATGTAAATCTAATCTTATTAAAACCGGGTTTAAAAATGTCTCCTGCTCTTCTTTTATTTTTGTCCTTTGCCTTCACACATTCTCTGCATATTCACTTCAGGATGGGCAATCATATAAATATATGCTTGTGTAACTTGTTTATATATCTCTATAACTACAGGGTCACAAAAATTTCATCCATCATTTTGGCAATATCCCCAATGACCAATACATAGCAGGTGCTCGATAAATCCCATTGAATGAATTTGTTAGATAAATTATTCTACTTTTTATTAAACCATTTTTTAATGTCTATTTATTTTTGAGGGAGAGACAGAATACTAGCAGTGGAGGGGCAGAGAGAGAGAGGGAGAGGGAGACACAGAACCTGAAGCAGGCTCCAGGCTCTGAGCTGTCAGCACAGAGCCCAATGCAGGGCTCCAACTCATGAATCGTGAGATCATGACCTGAGCTGAAGTCAGACGCTTAACTGACTGAGCCACCCAGGTGCCCCCATAAATGATTCTTAATTTCTATAACCACCAAAGTCTTAGCACAGTGAAAGTTCTCTGCAACTTTGGGTAGATAAGATAAGCACATTTATTGAAGCACACTAGTCAGTACTTCCAGGAAGTTACAGTGATGCTCAAGAATTTCCCATCCCATCCTCACTCTGCGTGAGGCTAATACCCAAGAAGTACATTCAATAATAACTCTAAGCACCTAAAACTGGTGGCTAGGGGTGTTCTAGCAGGCTTCACTGTAGATTATAGGCTGAGCATCCCGGGTTCCTGGTGCAAGTCTATAAAGGAGAAAGTTTCCATACCAGAGGTTTCAGAATCAGTCCATACCAAGGGTTCGAAACCTGTTGTCAGAAGTTGAATTTTACTTCTCATTGACTTATCTGTTTTTGAACTTTTCATCGAAAGAATCTATAGCAACATGGGGATAGATATACATGCTTGTGGTTAACATTTGCTAACAAGCACTAGTTTTCCTGGCCTTTCACAAACTAGCAGCACTGATACTTGAGAATACTGGTTAATTTGCGGCTCACATATTCATTCATCAAGGTAAGACCAACACCAAACATACATTTAGAAGGAAAGATTTTAAAGACATTAATATTTTAAATGTAAATCACCCTTTGTATAAAATTAAAAAAAATTTAAAAACCATAAAGGGACATTATCTCTTAAAGCAAGTTACAATTGTACTATACACACAGTAGGGATAATTGGGCTACTAAGTACCTGAGTGAAATAATTGAAAAGAATTAAAAAATTTTGGAGTATTTACCCTTTTAAATTATTACGCTTTTCAATGATATATTAATTTTTCCTGTGGATAAAATCTCTTTCTCCATTTGGCTTCAAAAACATTAATTAGAGGGGCGCCCTGGTGGCTCAGTCAGTTGAGTGTTCAACTTCAGGTCATGATCTTGTGGTTTGTGGGTTCGAACCCCACGTGGGGCTCTGTGCTGACAGCTCAGATCCTTGAGCGTGCTTCAGATTCTGTGTCTCCTTCTCTCTCCACCCCTGCCCCACTTGTGCTCTATCTCTCTCTGTCTCTCAAAAATAAATAAATGTAAAAAAAATTAAAAATTAATTTGATAGTTGTCCTGACTATTATTACTGTGTGTTTGTGAAAAGGTTCTAAATGTACTTGGACCGTCAGGTTATCCTTTTGTTATTATTAGAGGGTGAAAGGATATTTTATCTCTAGTATCATATTAGAGTCTTTATGTTATAGGACTTAAATAGGGATGCGCTTTAAAAAATAAAGTTAGGGTGGGGCGCCTGGGTGGCTTAGTCGGTTGAGCATCCGACTTCGGCTCAGGTCATGATCTCACGGTCCGTGAGTTCGAGCCCCGTGTCGGGCTCTGTGCTGACAGCTCAGAGCCTGGAGCCTGTTTCAGATTCTGTGTCTCCCTCTCTCTCTGCCCCTCCCACGTTCATGCTCTGTCTCTCTCTGTCTCAAAAATAAATAAACGTTAAAAAAAATAAAAAATAAATAAAGTTAGGGTTCCTGATGGCTCAGTTAAGCGTCCAATTCTAGATTTTGGCTCAGGTCATGATCTCATGGTTTGTGAGCTCCAGCCCCCCAGTGGGACTCCGTGCTGGCAGTGTAGAGCCTGATTGAAATTCTCTCTCCCTCCCTCTCTCTGCCCTTCCCCAACTCTTTCTCTCGCACTCAAAGTAAATAATATACTTTTTAAGAAAAAGTGATGTTAACTCATTAATCTTGTATCCTAAAATTTTATGACCCATCCTTATTTCGTTTCTTGCTGATTCTAGCCAGACATCCTTAAGGAAAACTCATCCTATAATCTAGTCTTTAGCTCACAATCTTTTCATAGGAAGAAATTAGGCTTTGTAGTTAGGTAGCTGTGATTCAAACCCAAGCTCTGGCATCTTCCTTGTTACCTTCGGAAATGGCTTTAAACTATGTTTATTTCTGCTTCCTCTTCTCTAACTGGGATACTGATGTGTACCCAGAGGGTTGCGGTGAGATTTAGATGACGGTACATATAAATCAACTAATGTTAAAAACTATCATATAGTATGTGTCAGTGGATAGCAATTGTTTTTATCTTATTTTTTAAAAGCAAAAACATTTTTCAGATTGTCATATAAAGTTTATATACGCGCAGTATTAAACACACCCTGAGGACTTAACTAAGTTTCCACTATTAATCCATGTTGGGTCTTTCAGAACAGACCAGTACAGTTCAAGGCCATGTGGATTGTTCACTCTGGGCTCTGATACTCCATATAGTTAGTTACTTCCATCTTTAAATCTCTAGCACTTTTTTCTCTTTTAAAATTTTTAACATTCTCTTCGTTCTATACTCCAAAGTTAATAGGACTACATGTACAAAGCAATACTAATAGGAGCTGATACTGTAATATTAGGCATTCATTCTTAACATAAAGACTTTGAATTATACATTTTAAATTAAAAAACAAACAAGGACACTTCCTAATTATCTCAAAAGAGGAGAAAAATGTAGTTTTATTCTCAGTACAATTTTGTGTTTTCACATGCAACAGAGAGAAAGAGTAAAATAAAAGGAGTCCATCATAAAATTAAAATAAATTGGTTGTAATAATGCTTGGCTTTTAAATCTAGGGAAATAGCTATGAAGAATCACAGTAATCAAATTTGGCCTGAATAGAGCTCTGTGTAATTAGTACATTACACATAATGATAATGATCTTGTATTTTATTTAATTTTATTTATTTATTTATAAATGGCTACCATATTGCACCTGAATACTTTGCCATAATTAAAATAATTTAAAAGTACAAAATGAGTCTTAAATTAAAGACTCACCAATTTCCCAGACTGATAAAAATAACTAACTAATTAAACGCCAGAT
Source organism: Prionailurus bengalensis (assembly GCF_016509475.1). NCBI lineage: Eukaryota > Metazoa > Chordata > Mammalia > Carnivora > Felidae > Prionailurus > Prionailurus bengalensis. Next base: position 89,996,178 of record NC_057344.1, read on the forward strand.
CTCTTATTTTCAGCTTGCACTGGATTAGGAATCCTGGCACATCAATTCATAGCTAAGTTAGAATGATGTTCACACATATAGGGATTTTACTAATAATTGCATTTAAAGAGCCAAAATTCTAAGTGGTATCAAATTTTAGCTGTGAAATGGGATTGTAGGAAAAATAATGATAAAGCTACATATTCTTGAGGGTTTGTTCTTTATAACTTCATTAGTAAAACATGTATGGAGGATCTGCTATACAGTACTTATAAGTACTTATGAGAAAGATAAGCACATAAAAGAATTTCTCCATGTACATTTCAGCATTTGTTATACCTTATCTTTTGATGATAGCCATTCTAACAGGCATGAGGATGTCTCATCGTGGTTTTCATCTGCACCTCCCTGACTAGCGATGTAGAACATATTTTCAGGTGCCCGTTGGCTTTTTGTATCTCTTCTTTGGAGAAATGTCTTTTCAGGCCCTTTTCCCATTTCAATGGGATTATTTGTTTTATTTTGTTTTGCTGCTATTGAGTTGCATAAATTCTTTATGTGTTTTTCCAGTATTAAAAGCTTATCAGATACATGGTTCGCAGATATGTTTTTTTCTCATTCTGTAAGTTGTTTCTCACTTTGTTGATGGTTTCTTTTGCTATAAGGAAGTTTTTTAGTTTAATGCAATCCCACTTAAAAAATTAATTTGAGTAGAGATGACACACAATGTTACATTAGTTTCAGGTGTGCAACATAGTGATTCAATTTCTCTATATGTTATGCCAGGCTCCCCACAACTGTAGCTGCCATCTGTCACCGTACAATGCTGTTATAATATCATTGACTGTATTCCTTATGCTGTGCCTTTTATTTTCATGATTTATTTATTCGATAACTGGACTCTCCTATCTCCCATTTCCCTTCACCTCCTTTGCCCATTCCCTGCACCCCAGCCCTCTGGTAACCACCCGTGTCTCTGTATTATTGGTCCGATTGTACTTTTTGTTTCTTGTTTCATCTTTTTTGTTCTTTGTTCTTTCCTCTTCCCCACTTGCTCTCTATTTCTCTCTCAAATAAACTTTAAAAAATCAGTTGAGAGAAAAAGAAGAAATATGTACTTAATTGTATTTTGTTTTATATGATAACTTTTTAAATCAGTTGAGAGAAAAAAAGGAAAAAAAAACAAGTATTTAATTGTATTTTATAATTATATAATTACCCAACTGATGCTGTTTGTTTTGTATGGGGATTGAAATTACTGTCTAGAGTCACATGTTTCCAGTCTAAAGAAATTTATGTAGCATTTTTGTAGTTGAGTGTGCTGACAACAAATTCACTCAGTTTCTGTTCATCTGGGACTTAATGTTAGCTTTAGTTTTGAAAGATAATGATGCTAGATTTAGATTCGAGGTTGATAGTTTTTGTTTTGTCACTGTAAATAATTTTCCCACTGTCTTTTGATCGTCATTGTTTCTATTGAGAAGTGGCTTATTAATATTACTTAGAGTCTCTTATATTGATAGCAGTTTTCTTTTTTAAGTTTATTTATTTATTTTGAGAGGGAGACAGAGTACTAGTGGTGGAGGGGAAAAGAGAGAGGGAGAGAAAGAATCCCAAGCAGGCTCAGCGCTGTCAGCATAGAGCCTGATGCAGGGCTTGAACTCACAACCTGTGAGAACATCATCTGAGCTGATATCAAGAGTCAGATGCTTAACCAACTGGGCCACCCAGGCACCCAATTATAGTTTCTTTCTTCTCCACCAGCAAGATTTCTCCTTGTCTTTGGCTTTCAGCATTTTTTACTATGATGTGTTTCTTTGTGTATCTCTTTGTCATTATCCTACTCAGTGTCCATTAAACTTCCTGGATGAAATGATTAATGTTTTTCAGTAAATTTGGGAAGTTTTCTCTGAATTTTTTTCTCCTTTCATTCTCCCCCTCCTTCTGTACTCTCACATGTATGTTGGTGTGTTTAACGTTATCCCCTGTTCCTCAGAGGTTTTGTTTATTTTTCTTTCTTTTGTTCTTTTGTCCCCCTATTCTCCATATTATATAATCTCTATTAATCTGTTTTCAAGTTTGCTAGTTTTTTTATTTTACCAGTTTAAACCTATTGTAAGGGGCGCCTGGGTGGTTCAGTAAGTTGGGCATCTGACTTCAACTCAGGTCATGATCTTGCAGTCCGTGAGTTCAAGCTGGCGTCGGGCTCTGTGCTGACAGCTCGGAGCCTGGAGCCTGCTTCAGGTTCTGTGTCTCCCTCTCTCTCTCTGCCCCTCCCCCCACTCATGCTCTGTCTCTCTCTCTCTCTCTCTGTCAAAAATAAATAAACATTAAAGCTACTGTTGAACACTTCTAGTGAATTCTCCTTTTTAGTTTTAACTACAGAATTTCCATTTTTAAAATCTTGTTTCTCTTTATTGATATTTTCTATTTTGAAGTGACATTGTTCTAATAACCTCCTTTGCCTCTGCTAATCAGGGTTTTCTTTAGTTATTTGAATATATTTATAACCTACCTTGACGTCTTTCTGTGTTAACTCTGATATATGGTTACTGTTACAGTTAGTGCCTATTATCTTTTATTTTCCCTGTGTGTGGGTAGGTAATTATTTTCTGTTGTTAAATGTCTCAGGATTTTTCATTAGACATTTTACCTTTTTTTACTCATTTTTAAGATTTTATTTTTAACTGATCTCTGTACCCGTAGTGGGGCTTGAACTCAGAACTCTGAGATCTAGAGTTACATGCTCTACTGACTGAGCCAGCCAGGAAGCCCTCCTTAGACATTTTATATAATATAATGCTACAACTCTTGGCACCTCTACCTTACAGTTTTTTAATTCTTATTTATTAATTTTTATCTGCTTTCTGAATTATTAGTGAAGTTTATCTGTCACCATTTATCTATCTATCACCATTTATCTATCTATCACCATTTATCTATCTGTCACCATTTCCGGGGAGCCTCTGATGTTGCTTCTCAGGTGTTGCAATTACCCTGGGAGGATACTGGTTTTGTCAGGCCTTACCCTGACTCGTTCTTTTCCTGACTCGTTCTTTTGTGGAGTTGTCAAACTCCACAAATTAGTGCCAGATTGCTATATTGCTTTTAACAATCCTTTGGGGTACCAGTTGCTCTACGACCAAATCCAATCAAACTCACATTCCTTTGAAGAAATAGTTCCTTGGGTCAGTTGCTGAGATTTGTTCTCAACCCTAGTAGGTCTCTTTCTAATTGTTTCCCTGGAACTCTTCTGCAAACTAGTTAGTCTACAGTTTAGCCTATATCATCAATACATCTGTCAATTTCCTCTCAACTGCCTCCCACCACAACTTTCAATAATTTTGAAACAACCATGAGGTTTGAACTGCTCCACACTCTTGTAAATAAAATCACTTCCTTTGGGAAAAGATTATAAATTTTTTTCTTTTATGGCCTGATTCTCTCCCCAGGCAAACTCTCTGAGCCAGAGCTCTAAAGTTAGGGGCAGGAATACAATGGCATACTTCTCTCTCGGTGACAGCCCCACTTTAAAACCGGAGTGCTAGGTGGTAAGACAACTGTGTTAGAGCTTCCCATCTTGCAACTCATGGAATGGAACAGTCACCCTACAGGTCAGAAATTTAGAAAATTAACATTGAAGACATACCTGATTTATAGCAACACAATAACTGGTATGGACATGCAAAGCCCAAAGATACCAGAGAGAATATAATACCAGTGGGAATATAATTCTTCAACCATGCTCAGCTCTGTAGCATATAAAATGATAGTCATATATATATGTATGTGTATATATATATATGTATTATGTATATGTATGTATATATGTGTATATATATGTATGTATGTATATATGTATATATACATAGACACACACACACACAATGTTTCCTTAGTTTAAAAGTGCTAATACTGCTGTTTTTTATCTGTCTTTTTTGATTATATAAGGCTACCTTATTGTCCTAATATAGATGAGGAGGCTGACATAGAGAGGCTTATATTGTTTTGTTTATTTCCTGGACTTAGCAAATGACAGAGCCAGAATTCAAACTTAAGCCATCTATTCCCAAATCCTTTATTTTCTAAATAAAACCTGTCATTTTGGACAAAGGTAAAATGATTCAAGAAACTAAAGAATTGATAACAGTATCAATTTCATGTACTGTTTTAAAAGATAAAAGCTCTGTTCATGAATTAGAAGGCTAAATTAGTATATTGTACAAACAAATTAAAGATACAGATATTAAAGATATAGAACAAAGATATAGAACTCTATCAGTTCTAATGTTTTAAGATCGGTGTAAATGACAAACTCTGTATTTAACAGTACTTCCCCCCATTTTCAGGAATTAATCAATATTTGAGGGATAAAATGACACAAATGATGTCTTTGTCTCTTCTACGCTTATGAACAGAGCCAATACTTCTGTATCCATTCTACATCTAGATAGTTTCATGCTACAAATTTTGCCTGATTTAGAAAGCTCATGGGGCTGAGAGTGGGGGTGGGAGCTAACATGGGAGACTAGTAGGAGGACCCTAGGTTTGCCTCGTCCCTCCCACACAACTAGATAATTATCAAATCATTTTTAATACCCAAGAAATTGACCTGAGGACTGACAGAGAAACCCGCACAACCAAAGGGAGAGAAGAGGCCACATTCAGGAAGGTAAGGAGTGTGGAGACATGGTTTGGAAGAGAAGTGGATCACAGGTGCTCCAGAGTGGAGGGACACTTGGTTGCAAAGAAACGCGAGAGAGAGAGCAAGCGAGCGAGAGAGAGAGAGAGAGAGAGAGAGAGAGAGAATGGAGTGCACAGAGATACACACAAGCCATTGGCTGGGAAAATGATAGGAGCTGATTTTTGTGAGTTTTTGCAACAAGCAGGGTTTAAAGACTGGAAATTTAAAGGTTGCTAGGCTTGGCCGGTATAGGCCCTGAGAACACTGCCGTACTACTGGAGAGAAGGCAGGCACGCGACCAAGTATCAGACAGTGCAATGTGAGGATCGCCTAAGGCACCCAGGGAAAAGCTATTTGCTCTTCTTGGAGCACATCTGTGAGAGGAGACCTTCACAGAGTTGCTTCTCCAGGGACAAAAGAGCCAGCAGTCATCATTTGCCTCACATACTCCTCAGCATAGGCGCAGAGACACCTGCTAAGGGCAGCTAACCCGAACACTGGCTCTTTAGCATGCTTTCCTGCAAATCCCACACCCTTGCACTCTGGCGTGACTGCCTATTTCAGTCAAATCTACATCAGTCCCAGTGTGGGGGGGCCCTCCTCCAGAAGACGAGCACAGGTCCCCACCATAGTATGTCTCTAAGGTTTCGAATTTTGAAAGTCAGCAGGCTTGGTTGAGGTAGAGACCAAAGTGCTCTGAGCTGCTCCTGGCAGGGAAGCAATGCAGAGACGGCTTGAAAACAGCAATCTGAAAAGTGCCCAGGACTCATGAGGGGAAAATCATTTGCTCTTTTGGGAGTGCTCCCCTGAGAACAGCCAGCACGGAGACCCCCTCTGTGACTGGGGGCAATGTTGTCTGGCACCATTTCCCTCCCCTATCCTTCAGCATAATCACAGAATTGCCTGCAGTAAACCACAGTGCTGACACTGACTGCTTAGCTTGCTTACACCAATTCCTGCCTCCCTGTGCTCTACTGGTGCTACTTTCCTAGTCAAGTGTGCCTAAGGACCAGTGCTGTGTCCCATCCCCAGAAGGACAGCAGAAACTTCTGTATGTACCACCTCTACTGAACCATAGAGTTCTGCACTCCTCAGTTCTGGTGGAAATAGCATCAGGTCTCAAGCAGACCAGAACACACCTAGTTAAAATGCACCATACTCTGGCAAAGGTCCAAACACTGCCCACTATAGGCAAGGAGAGCCTCTGCAGAGGACTGATCTGAGGGATGGAACAATCAAAACACATGACCAGAGTGTAAGCAGCACACACTAGAGACACTCTCTGAAGCACCAGACCCTGGAGACCAGATTACATCTTCATAAATCCATTACTCTCAGGAGCAACATAACATATTTTTCTAACACAAAGAAGACAGACACCCAGACAAAATGCCAAGATAGAGAAATTCATCCCGAAAGAAAGAACAAGCAAAGGTTATGGTCAGAGATCTAATTGAAATAGATATAAGTAATATGCCCAATGGAGAATTTAAAGCAATAATCATAAAGATACTTGCTGGGTTTGAGAAAAGCATGGAAGACATCAGGGAGACCCTTACCTCAGAGATAAAAGAGTTGAAAAACAATCAAGCAGGAATGAAAAAATGCAAAATCTGAGATTCAAAACCATATGGAGGTAATGACTATAAGGATGGAAGAATCAGAGGAATAAATAAATGATATAGAAGAAAAAATATGGAAAATAATGAAGCTAAATGAAAGAGGAGCTTTAGATTATGATATTACACAGGGAACTCGGTGACTCCATCAAACATAATAATATTCATATCATTGGAGTCCCAGAGGAAGAAGAGAGAGGAAAGGGATCAGAATGCTTACTTGAGCAAATGATAGATGAAAACTCCTCTAATCTGGGTAAGGAAGCACCCATTCAAATCCAGGAAGTACAGAGATCTCCCATCAAAATCAACAAAAGCAGGCCAAAACCAAGACATATTGTAGTTCAGTTTGCAAAATTTAGTGCTTAAAAAAATCCTAGAAGCAGCAAGACAAAAAGAGTCCCTAACTTACAAGGGAAGACCAGTAAGGTTAGCAGTAGATCTCTTCACAGAAATGTAGCAAGCCAGAAGGAAGTAGCATGATACATTTTATGCGGTAAATGTGAAAAATCTGCAGCCAAGAATACTCTATGCAACAAGGCTATCATTCAGAATAGAAGGAGATATAAAGAGTTTCCCAGGCAAACAAAAACTAAAGGAGTTTATGACCCTAAAAATCCCTGCAAGAAATATTAAAGGGGACTCTTTTATCAGGAAAGAAAGACTAAAATGACAAAATTTAGAAAGGAAGAGAGAAAATCTCCAGACACAATGACAAAACAAGTAGTAAAATTGTACTAAATACATATCTTCCAGTAATTACTCTGAATGTAAATGGACTAAACACTCCAATCAAAGGATATAGGGTATCAGAATGGATAAAAAAAAATAAGACTCATCTATATGCTGCCTAGGAGAAACTCATTTTAGAACTAAAAACCCTATAAATTGAAAGGGAGGGAAGGGGTAAACATTTATCATGCCAACTGAAGTCAAAAGAAAGCCAGAGTAGCAAAAAATGTATTTCAGACAAACTAGATTTTCAAAGACTTTAATAAGAGATGAAGAAAGGCCCTATATCATAATGAAGGGGATCGTCCAACAAGAAGATCTAACTATTGTAAATACGTATGTCCCAAATTTGAAAGCACCCAAATATTCAAAACAATAACAAACATTAAATAACTCATTTTAGGGGCGCCTGAGTGGCTCAGTCGGTTAAGTGGCCGACTTCAGCTCAGGTCATGATGTGAGCTGTGAGTTTGAGCCCCACGTCAGGCTCTGTGTTGATAGCTCAGAGCCTGGAGCCTGTTTCCGATTCTGTGTCTCCCTCTCTCTGACCCTCCCCTGTTCATGCTCTGTCTCTCCCTGTCTCAAAAATAAATAAAAACGTTAAAAAAATAAAAAAAATAACTCATTTTAGTAGGGAACTTTAATACCCCACTTACATCAATGGACAGATCATCTAAGCAGAAAAACAAGGAAATAATGGTTTTGAATGACACACTGGACTTAACAGATATATATGAACATTTCATCCTGAAGCATAAAAATACACATTCTCTTCAGGTACACATTGGACATTCTCCAGAATAGATTATATACTAGGTCCAAATCAGGCCTCAACAAGTACAAAAAGATTGAGATCATAGCATGCATAGTTTTAGATCATAGTACTATGAAGCTTGAAGTCAATCACAAGGAAAATAATTGGAGAAACTAGAAATACATGGAGGTTAAACAACATGCTACTAAACAATGAATGGATCAGCCAGGACATAAAAGAAGAAGTTAAAAAAAAAATACTTGGAAGCAAATGAAAATGAAAACAAGACTGTGCAAAACCTTTAGGATGCAGCAAAAGTGGTTACAAGAGGGAAGTTTATAGTAATACAGGTCTAACTCAAAAAACAAGAAAAATCTCAAATACATGACTGAACCTTACACCTAAAGGAGCTAGAAAAAGTGAAAAAAATGAAGCCTAAAGCCAGTCAAAATGAAATAATAAATATTAGAGCACAAATAATTGGTATAGAAACTAAAAACAAACAAACAAACAAACAAAAACAGTAGAACAGATGGTTCTTAGAACAAATTCATAAAATTGATAAACATATAGCCAAACTTATCAAAAAGAAAACAGAAAGGAGTCACATAAATAAATAAAAAAATGAAAGAGGATAAATAACAACAGACACTACAGAAATACAATTATAAAAGAATATTATGAAAAATTATATGCCAACATATTGCACATCCTGGAAAAAATGGATAAATTCCTAGAAACAGATCAACTACCAAAACTGAAACATGAAAAAATAGAAAACTTGAACAGGCTGATAAACAGCAAAAAAACAAAAAAAATGTATTAGTAATCAAAGATCAGCCAATAAACAAAAGTCCAGGCACAGATGGTTTCCCAGGGGAATTCTACCAAACATTTAAAGAAGAGTTAATTCCTATTCTTCTTGAGCTATTCCAAAAGATAGATATGGAAGGAAACTTCCAAACTCATTCTAGAGGCTAGTATTACCCTGATTCCAAAACCAGACAGACTCCATTAAAAAGGGAATTACAGGCCAGGATCCCTGATGAACATGGATGCAAAAATTGTCAACAAAATATTAGCAAATTGAATCCAACAGTACATTAAAATAATCATTCAACACAATAAAGTGGGATTTATTCCTAAGTTTCAAGGTGGTTCAATATTCACAAAGCAATCAATGGGATACAGTACCTTAATAAAAGAAATGATAAGAACCATATGATCTTTTCAATACATGCAGCAAAAGCCTTTGACAAAGTACAACATCCATTCACAATAAAACCCCTCACAAAGTAGGGTTAGAGAACACATACCTCAACATAATAAAGGCCATACATGTAAAACCCACAGCTAATATTATCCTCAATGGGGAAAAACTGAGAGCTTTTTCTCTATGGTCAGGAACAAGACAGGAATGTCCACTGTCACCAATGTTATTTAATATAGTACAGGAAGTCCTGGCTCGGCAATCAGACAACAGAAAGAAATAAAAGACCTCCAAATTGGCAAGGAAGAAGTCAAGCTTTCATGATTTGCAGATGACATGACACTCTATATAGAAACCAAAAAGATTGCACAAAAATATTGCTAGAACTGGTACGTGAATTCAGTAAAGTCGCAGGATACAAAATCGACATACAGAAATCTGTTGCATTCCTATACATCAGTAATGAAGCAGCAGAAAGAAATCAAGGAATCTATCTCATTTACAACTACACCAAAACCCTAAGATACCTAGGAATAAACCTAACCAGAGAGGTAAAAGATCTGTACTCTGAAAACTATAAAACACTGATGAAAGAAATTGTAGAAAGCTTCTCAAGCCCCTGCATTTATAAATCTCCCATTCATTTGCAATTTGAATGAAGTTCTGTATGAAGTAAAATTTGCCAACTGGTGCACTGATGTTTGGTGGGCGAAGGGCATTAAGACGAAGAGGAACCACCTAACAACCACCATTTGAGATTCTGGAACACTCACATATACATATGGAAAATGTAGTTCATTACTTTGACAAAGGGAACATTTGGAACGTATCTATTAAAATGAATCTCAAATGCCTTTCCCACTCCATCCCACTCCCTTTCACATACATAGTCTTTGATAAGCCATTGGAAAAAAAAGTGATCTTAAGTTTTGTATCTAAAGTTTGTCTTAACCCCATCCCCAGCACCAACACACAGAAAAAAAGCTAATTGAATACAAAATGTATTTTAGGAGAATTAGTTTCAAGTTTGAGGAAAATAAGCCTTTATTTTGAGAAAGAAATCTGCAAGAATATTTTTGAGATCCCAACCAACTGATCCATAATATCAACCCTATTAGTTGCTTTCAAATTCAGACATTAGGAATTTTCTTTTCTTTTTACTCGATTGACCGATAAGAGTTGAAGTAACCTATTTGGTAGAAAATAGCAATACAAATATTGGCCAAATATAAATAAAAACCACTTAAAGTTAGACCTACCTATGGATAGAAGGATTCACTTTTTCTTACTTTATGAACTAATATTCCCCTAGTTGATGATGTGTTACTTGCACATGCTTAACAGAAGTGGCATTTCCTGAAACAACTTTATATAAGACATCAAAATAGGAAAACACTACAGTCATGGGGAACAGCTTTAATATAGAATAAGGTAAATTATGTATATAGATGATAGATCAGTATGTGTCTCTGGGAAAGGGGATACAACTAATTCATACTTGATGGCTAGAAAACATTGACGAATTCAGTGCCAATTTGTGTCGAGACCAGAAATTATCATTCAGTCTTTTAACATTTTCTTCATATATTTTCTTCATATGATTTTGGAAATTACTGACAGAAAATTTTAAAAAAATCTAAGAAAGCTATCCTCCTTTTCTCCCCTTCCCTCCTCGTATTCTTTTCCATACAGTCCCAACTCTTGAGAATAGTTCAATGGTATGTGTTTGTGGAGGGGTAGCATATTATAATGCAGGATAATGTTTTTATAAAGCACAAAGGGGGAGTAATTAACACTTCCTTAGCAAGTCAGAAAATGTTTCTCTGAAGAGGTGACCAAGTTTACTCAATGGCAGAATTTAAATTAATAGCAATCATAATACTTTTACACTCTCACACTCCATTGCTTTTCCCCCACCTTCTATTTGTATACACCATTTATGAGATCTTCACACGATATCTTGTCCAAGGTCATTCTTATGGTTTGTAATGGGACCAGGACCAGAAACCAGGTCCCTCAAATTTTACTCAGCAGCATAATTGTTGGCTTATTATGGTGACAAAGGAGCTATTATGTGCACTATTCAACCTAATGTAAAAGTTATCAATTAGAAGCAATTTGCTTGGAATCATTAGGTAACATACATTCTTAAACACAAAATGAGTACGTGGAAAGAAATGATGATAACCCAGGCTTATTGTATTTTCCATTTAACAAGGTGTTTTTCTTGTATGTAGGTGATATTTGTTTATTAGTAGGAGCTGCACTACAATTGAGCAAGATGTCAGAAAATCATTATCCTAGCAGCTTGAAATTCACTTGAATTGGAATTTGTCCAGAGAAAATAGTATACTAAATAATGACCCAATCTTTTCCCCATAAATGTAGTATGATGGGATAGCAAAATTATTATTTCCTATATTATGATTAAGGAAAAATATGAATCTTACAACTACAATGAATGAATGATTCTAGTAATGGTGCTTTATTTTTGTGTTGTTTTGTTTTATTTTTTCAGATAAAGAATACTGATACGTATCATTTTTTTTTAATTAGTAAAAAGTACTATTCCTACTTTGTGAGTGAAATTTATACTTGAACTAAAACAAGTTTCAGAGGGATTGTATAATAGAGCAGTTCAGTTAGTTATAATCTATCAACAAACCCCACACTATTTAGGCCATTGTCAAGGTATAGCTTGTGTTTACTTATTCACAAAGGCTATTGATTTCATAGTACATTAACAGTGATAAGTACTCACCATCACCATATTACTGTCTAATAGCCTACAGTCATTGCAATTTTTTGATAACTGGACAAAAATATTTCAATACTTCCATTATGATGATTACAGATCACTAATAATATGAATTAAAAATGAACAAAAATAGGGGCACCTGGGTGGCTAAACCAGTGGAGCATCTGACTCTATTTTGGCTCAGGTCATGATTCCAGGGTCATGGGATTGAGTCCTGCATCAGGTTTTGCGCTGAGCATGGAGCCTGCTTAGGATTCTCTCTCTCTCTCTCTCTCTCTCTCTCTCTCTCTCTCTCTCTGTCTCTCCCCCTCTCTCTCTCCTCTCCTTCCCTCTGTCTTTCTCTCTTGCTTGAGTGTTCTCTCTGTATCAAATAATTGTTTTTTAATGTTTTTTTTAAAGACATAGAGAGACTGAGTGTGAGCAGGGGAGGGGCAGAGAGATGGAGACACAGAATCCGAAGCAGGTTACAGGCTCTGAGCTATCAGCACAGAGCCTGATGCTGGGCTCAGGCCCACGAATGCAAGATCGTGACCTGAGCGGAAGTTGGACGCTCAACCAACTGAGTCATCCAGGCACCCCTCTCTCAAATAAAATTTTTAAAACTTAACAAAAACATATTCTGTTGAATTTAGAGTATGTAATATAGCATTTTATGAGAACAGTGATACTTAAAGAAGCCCAACAATCTTAATTGTATTATTTTCTTACTATAGTTTTCAATAAAGTCAGTTTTGTGTGTATATTGTGATACACAGTATGATTGTAATTTTGTAGGGAATATTTTCAATCCCACAAAAACCCATTCCTTTTTGTTTCTTTTCCTCTCCTCATCTTCCTAATATAGTCATTTCTGATATTCATTACTTTGGTTTAAACTGGATTATTTTTATTTTATTCATTTATTTTGAGAAAAACAGATAGAGAGTGACCAGGGGAGGGGCAGAGAGAGACGGAGTGAGAGAATTCCAAGCAGGCTCCGCACTGTCAGTGCAGAGCCTGATGTAGGACTCAAACTCCTGAACCATGAGATCATGACCTGAGCTGAAATCAAGAGTCAGATGTTCAACTGACTGAACCACCTAGGAGTCCCTCTTCTTCCCCACTTCTTGGTGCAATAATGGTCTCAGTTAATCTCCGATTAACTTGCTTGAGGGCTTCAGTCCTAGGTTCTCATGAACACCATGGGGATTGGTTTGTAGTGCCTTCTGCAGTAATGGAGCAAAACATTCATCACTGAATAGTAGCTGTCCTGGGTAAACTGAAGATTCTGCTGAGGTGCTGGTTCACACAAATGGATTACGATGGGCAGTGACATGATGATTGTTTTGAGTGTATTTTCCCCATGTTTCCATAGAGAGTGATGCCCTTGGCCAAAAGCAGGTTCAGAAAACTGAGACTTGTTAAATTCATAAGTTGGAACTATAGCCACATACTCTTTCTTCGCTTAATTGTTCCTTCCAAGCTTAACAGCTTAGCTTCTCTTGTAAACATCCAAAGTTAACAATTATGTACATTTTTCAATACTAGTGAAAGACATCTTCCATTCTCATGATTGTCTACTATCAGTGCATCAAAATGGATTACCACTACTCCCTTTAAGAGTGAAGCAAATTTCACATCTAACATTTGATTTCTGTCCTACTGAGCAGATCCAGATAACTTTATATGTATCATAAAACAGTGGAACTTAAAAAAAAGTAAATAAAATTTCATTGTGCCTTCTGATAAAGGTAAAACAATCAAATATTTGATATCACTTATACTAAGTGTGATTGACATTTTCAAGCAGTTACTTGAGATTTAAACAGGAAGACACTAGTAAAACAATGGGAGGAAAATCAAACAAAATATCATTTTTTCCCCTTACCATAGAAAGCAGGCTAAATATAAGTTATTAATAAGGAATTTATGTATTTATTCAATACAAATTATTAAAAATGTTTTATGTGTCATTAAAGCATTCTGTGTCATTAATATAAGGATAGGAAATCCTTGGCTGTATTTTGCAAGGTAACATGATAAACATAATAGCCAATATTCATTGAATATTTAATACTTTTAAGAAACTTACATGTATTAACTCATTTCCTATACTCATTCCTATACTGATGAGGAAATTTGTCCCTGTCACACAGAAGGGTCAAAGGCAACATTGTCAACCATGTAGTCTGGCTCCCAAGCCCTGCATTTAATCATTTCATGACCCTAGTAATAAGTGATTACTGAGTGTGCAATGTGCTACAGTTCACGTAAAAGAAGTACCTAATCACAATGAAGCATCAAAAACAGTTTCCAATATCAAGAGGTGATAAGTAAGTTAAAACTTGAAGGTTGAGAAGTTAACCATCCTTAACGAGCTCTGGATATAGTATATTTAAGTGAATCTTAAGTTGATTTACCATATTGAGGACATGAGATATAAAGAAAACTAATATGTAGAGGCTCCTGCATAAAAGAGTCTCATGTTTGTTTGTTTATTTGTTCTGGAAGTCTTGGACAACCCAATATATATTTGTTGTACTTACTTTGTTGCAAATATTACCACCGTTCACATTCATTAATACCCAGTTCCAAGCTATTACTGGGAATAGGAGATGATTAACTACCCTCACTTACTTGATTAAGCATGACAATATGGTCTGCTTTGAACAATAAAACAATATGTGTCTCTTCTAAGTGGAAACATATTAATTGCCAGTGCCCAACTCTGAATTGACTCTTCCTTTGTGTCATTAATGGTGAAGAAACATTTTAATAAGGAGGTCCAATGTCGGGTCATCACATGGAGTACCTTTGAACCTAGAGTGGACTTTGTGTAAATAAGTAAAAAACAATAATACTCACCAATATTTTGGGATTGTTTGTTATTAAAATATAATTTTGCCTATTCCAATTACCACAGTTCTAGTTTAGATTAATTGCAATATTAGATTTCATTCAAAGTCTCAGCTTATAGTTTGGGTCAGAGTTACCATGGCCATAACTTCACCAATCTCTAAGGGTAGATTCAACACAGATTTTTACACATATCAGCAATAGTCCACATGTGGTAGGCGTAAGTAATAATGCTTATACCAGATAACCCAAATACAAGCAGAAAATAGAAATTTCAGTTGGAATTTCCTATTCTGAGAATTCTCCAACTCTATTACCATTAACATATTTTGACCATTCAAATTTATGCACAAAATATTCATTCGTGCATAAATTTAAGTGTGTGTTTGTATGTGTATAAATATAAACATTACTTTATATGAATGGGATTTTTGCTATTTTTTATTTGTAGTAATGAGACTGATCTTCTATACTCTTCTGTATTACACTTCCAACATACAAAAATATATTATAAATATCCTCAGAGTCAAAGCTCTAATTAATTTTAAAAATTGTATTCATTTCTATATTTAAAAGTATTACATGGAGCTTGAATCTGCAATTGCTTTTTTTAATGTTTATTTATTTTTTGAAGAGAGAGAAAGCAAGAGGGGGGAGGTACAGACAGAGAGGAGGACAGAGGATCTGAAGCAGTCTCTGTGCTCACAGTAGTGAGCCTGATGTGTGGCTCGAACTCATGAACTTTGAGACCATAATGTGTGCCAAGCTGAAGGCTTAACCAACTGAGCCACCCAGGTGTCCCTATAATCTAACTGTTCAGTTATTTATTTTTCTTTCTTATTGATGAACATTCACCTTTAAAATTGTTGATCCAAGCTAAAAATTATCAGTTAATATGTACTCATTCAAAAGATATTTTAAAAGATGAAGGAGCAGCTATGGGACCAGCTATTTGTCAAGCTATTTAAAAGATTTTGCTTGTATTCTGAATCAAATGAAACACTATTAGGAGAGAATCTATGTACTACTAACAATGAGTTTTTATTTTATGGATGGGTTCTTTAAAATGAAAAGTTCAGTGAGAAAACTTTCTAGATCATCCATTTAAGTGAGAATTCTATAAAAATTATCATGTTTGAAATCAGCATTTTTCATTTATTTATTCTGAGAGACAAAGAGATAGCATGAGTGGGGGAGGGGCAGAGAGAAAGGGAGAGAGAGAACCTAAGCAGGCTCCACACTCTCAGCGCACAACCCAATGCATTGCTTGAACCCATGAAACTACAAGATCATGACCTGGGCTGAAATCAGGAGTCAGATGCTTACGCTACTGAGCCACCCAGCCTCCCCCGAAATCAATTTTTAAACAAAATTTATTAAGGCGCTATTAATCAATGGCATTAAGATAGGGCCCAGAATTGTTGTAACTCCAGATTATGCAAAACCAGTCTTGAAAAAATAATTAGCTTTAGATTATAAAGCATCTCACTCAGCTAAAGAAGATAGTAAACAAGACTGTAAACCATTTAGAAATTCTGGTGTATTTAGGCACTCAAACTCTGTTGAGGGGAGGTATTGAAAAATATAACAGTTGATTCCTTAGGCTTCTGGAACACCCTATGAAACCATGGTTGAAATTGTCACTTAAAAAGTGTCAGTTGTACAGTACCTCAGTAAATTTGACTGGTAAGTGATTTCACAGCAAAGACTGAGCCCAATCTGTATTCCTACCTTCCTTCACTTGCTCTAGCCTACAAAGTTTAGGGAACTTAGTATATTTAGGGTCTAAGAGTATACTGCTGACAGTTTCTCAATGACTATCCCAGTAATGTCAGAACTGTCTGCAATATTACTCGTGGCGGGTTCTAAAACTGTATGTATAAACTCACAACCATAGCTATAGTGTCAACAGTGGTTCAAGGACCATGATATTCATGTGTTTAGAAAGAGTGGGGTCGAGCCTATATGTAAATTTTAAGAATATTGATCATCTGACAACTCAATGTTAATCTTTTAAATTCACCTTTGAAGTAACATTATTTAACAAAATAGAGCAGACTTGGCAGACTGTTATCATTATATCAGTATTATATCTAAGAAACTTCCAAGAAAAATTAGTACTTTATTACTAGAAGGCTATCTGATAACATGGCTATTCTGGTTACTATTGTTGTATAAAAATTTTCTCTAAAAAGTAAATGCTTAAAACAGTCATTTGTATTGCTAATGACTTTGTGGATCAGGATTTGGAAAGATCTCAGCAGGAGTCTAATCATCAGTAGGCTTAAGAGGGACTGGATATTTAATTTACTTTACTCTCATGGTAGGAATTTGGTAATGGCTACTGACTGCTCTATGTGGGACATCCAGTATGTTGGTCTTAGGAGAGTCAGACTCCCCTGAGCAACACCTTTAGAGAACCAAATGGAAGCAGCAGTGACCTTCTCTGACCTGGCCTTGGAGTCTCCTGCCATCAGCTGAGCCATACTCTATTAGTCAAAGAAGTCACAAGTCCTGCCAAAGGGAAGGTAATTGGATTTCAACTTATAATGTAAAAAGGGGAAGATCACATTGTGAAAAGAAAGAAGAGAAGAGAAGAGAGAGAAGAGAAGAGAAGAGAAGAGAAGAGAAGAGAAGAGAAGAGAAGAGAAGAGAAGGGAAGGGAAGGGAAGGGAAGGGAAGAGGGAAGGGAAAGGAAAGAAAGGGAAGAGAAGAAGAGAAAATGAAAGATGAAAGCAAAGGACATGAGATTAGAGATAACATTATGGCTATCTTTATGACTAAAGTGAGCTAATTGTATGATTCTTGCCCCCAAAATGGCAAAAATAATGATTCATCGTTAGTGTATTTATTCAACTAGGTATCCCATAAACAGCTTGTACAGCAGATAGTAACAACTAAGAAATACCAATCCATAGCTCCATATACATTGTATGATAAATCTGGATGCAGGAAAGGACTAATTAGGAGGTAGTTCTTCTGGCTAAATATATTAATGCACAGAAGGAAGAAACAAACAAATTAATTTAATACTTGTATCTAAAGCATATAGAAGCAAACATTGTTCATAAAAGTAGACAATTTAAACCATTTACATCTTTAACAACTAATACTTAGCCTAACTTTCATTCATTTATTTATTCATAGCCTCTAAGTTTAGAATAACAGAATCTTTGAAACCTACTGATGGATCAAACTATTTAACTCATTGAACCCAGGCACACATCTCAGCTGAAATCTGAAAATCTCCATTGTTGAAGAGGTGATATGGAAAAGCTGTAGTCTATTTATGGATTATCTGCTGGGATATAGTCCCATTTAAGTGACATTTTTGAGGTTTGCCTAATGAGGTAAATATATTAAGAATTTGAAATATATGAACTACTCCCTACCATCCTCAAAGGGATCTTGACTAATTTGAAAAAAATTCAAACACAATGGGAGCTCTTTGTCATAAGTAGAAAAGGCGGGAGAGCAAGTGCTGAGTTTCCTATTAGTGGCATAAATGTGTCCTAGGAGAACACAGCTTTATCTCTGTGGATATCCCTCACTAACTCTTTTGGAGAAATCATTAGTGGGAAGATGATAATTTTCTAAAGAAATGAAATTATTAAAAAACTATAGCAATGCCTGAAAATTCAATTTATGCTAGAACTCATCTAAGAGTTTAAAAAATATTTTTATGTATGGTTAATATATAATTATCACTATAACCTTATGAGATCGGGACTATTATAACTATTTTACAAACTAGAAAAATAAAGCCCAGAGAGATTAAGCAGCTCTCCCTCAGGTAAAGTTACTCTGTGGGAATCCAGTATATGGAAACAAATGGTTTGTCTACAGAACATCCCAAATAATTTGTCACTGCATCCCACTCTCATCTCCCTCTCTTAAAACTTTGTTACATAAGCCTCAGTTTCTCCTTTTACCTATGCTTTGCTCTCTTTTATGAAGTTAGATACTGAGTTTCTCAGTTTCTGATTAGCTGAAATGTAGTCATATCAGAGCACAGATATTTAAGTTGAGGATATACAGGAAAGAAAAATTCATTGCACTATGTTTTTGCATATAGGAATTGTGTTGGGAAGAGGTGTTTTCAGTACTTAATGAAAAATGCATTGCATTGAAGAGTTAAAATTTATATAAAACCTCTGTCCTTATGATATGGAAAGGGGATATTATGCCACATTATTGTCATCTCACATTCATGGTGGGTCATAGTCTGCATACTAACCCTAAAGATGCCATCCATTTAAGAGCCTCTAGACTACATTGGAGCCGATGCAAAAAGATAAAGTTATGACCAATTCTCTAGATACCAGGATTACACCATGGAATGAATGGAGGGGGGAAAAAACACTGCCTTTCGAATCTCAGTGAGAATCACATTACACCTGGAAGCAAATCCTGACATATTAGGATTTAGAGTGCTTACTAGGGAATGCTCTTTGGATCAACATCTGTGTACAGAAACTGACTGATTAGAGAAAGAAGTTGATGTGTGAAGCTGTGACTGACCTAACATGTCAGTGAAGGCTGTGACTGACCTAACACAGAGCTTGGAAGCGGGAATGACCCTTCAAAATTATCCAGAATTGAGGCAGGAGGTGAAGCCTTCATAACCATGCTCACCTCCTAATTGTGTGGAACGCATGATTATTGATTTTGGACTACCCCAGGAAGGGAGCATGAGCTGAGGCTAGATAATTCTCTTCAGTCAAGGTAAACCCCAAAGCAGGCTGATTACTGAATTCCGCCTGCCAGTAGCACTTGGATAAATAAGTCTTTCATACCTGAAAGAAGGTCTGGGCAGCCTATCACAGAGTAACCTAGGAAGACAATAGTTAGGAGGAGAAAGAAGTCACAATGTCAGCCTTCAGTAACAGACAGCATGAGACATAGGTTCGTAGCAAACAAAAACTTCCCATCTTGGTCCTTGGGGACTGGAGCCAGACTTCCTATGAAGAGAATGACCATCTGAAAAGTAAAGGAGTCAAATAAACTGCCTGATACACAACAGAAATGTTCTAACTACAGTGTTTTAAGGCAAAACAATAAAGTAGTGTCAGCTCGGCTAAAATGTGGCCGCTCTGCCTGTGTATGTCTACAAGATGGGAAAACACCCGAGCAGTGAAGCATATACTGCTTGAGCATTGTCAAACGGAATGCAAGACTAACGTTTTCTGATAATTTTTGGTTACCCTCAAGAGTTACACAAGGCAGGAAAAGATCTGTTAGATGAGGTTTATCATCTCAAAAAAGATGACAGCAGCTTTAGCCAAGTGGTATGATGAGCAAGGGACTCTGGTTTAGGTTTTCCTAGGTTAAGTGTACTGTAAACAAATGTGAAATTCTAATGGCTAACCTTGAACTGTCACTTACTTTTGTCATAAAAATGACTAAGAAGTTTTGTTATTTAAAGATTATTAAAATAAGCATAGATTTAAGTTTTATTATTAATCAAGAAAAAAACATCACAATGCAGCCCTCAAAATGACCTTACTGAATTTGACTTGAGAAATATTTATTTTATTCTTTAAAATTTTTCGTCCGACTTCAGCCAGGTCATGATCTCGCGGTCCGCGAGTTCGAGCCCCGCGTCAGGCTCTGGGCTGATGGCTCAGAGCCTGGAGCCTGTTTCCGATTCTGTGTCTCCCTCTCTCTCTGCCCCTCCCCCGTTCATGCTCTGTCTCTCTCTGTCCCAAAAATAAATAAATGTTGAAAAAAAAATTAAAAAAAAATTTTAACATTTTATTTTTTTTTTGAGAGACAGAGAGAGTGAGCAGGAGAGGGGCAGAGAGAGAGGGAGACACAGAATCGGAAGCAGGCTCCAGGCTTTGAGCTGTCAGCACAGAGCTTGATGTGGGCTCGAACCCACAAACACAAGATCATGACCTCAGCCAAAGTTGGACACTCAACCAAATGAGCCACCCAGGCATCCCAAGAGTAATATTTAGATATATCTCTTTCAATTCAAAGCTATGTAAATTCCTTTCCATATAACACTGCCACAGGAAAAAAAATGGAATATTCATTTACCTTTTGTTTTCACACAATGTGCAATATTATTCAATTACAGAACTTTTGATAAAATGACTAAAATAGAATACTGCCTGAATCAAACATAAAATATTTGAAAGAAAATTGAAGACTTTTTACTGGTAATAAAATTACTTTGATGCTTGTATTCTAATTTAATGTAAAGAGAGGTTTCATTGTGTTTTCAGATTAGAAGTTATTGGATTTTAGATTTTATATGAATAGGAATGAACTACATTACCAGATTGAAGGGCATCAGCCACTTCCTGGTCTTTGGAAACTTAGCAGTACCAAATCTGTAAATACTTAATCCAAACATTGTCTTAATATGTAGTTTTAAGGGGTGCCTGGGTGGCTCAGTTAGTTGAGTGTCTGACTTCAGCTCAGGTCATGATCTCACGGTCTGTGAGATTGAACCCCACATCTGGCTATGTGCTGACAGAGTAGAGCCTGCTTGGATTCTCTCTGCCCCTCCCCCACTCATTCTCTCTCTCTCCCCCCCATAAATAAATAAATAAATACATAAATAAATACATAAATAAATATATTTTAATAAGTAGATACAATGTAGTCTTAAAAAATAATTTTAGGGATGCCTAGGCTCAGTTGGTTCAGCATCCGACTTTGGCTCAGGTCATGATCTCAGCGTCTGTGAGTTTGAGCCCCATGTCAGGCTCTGTGCTGACAGCTCAGAGCCTGGAGCCTGCTTCAGATTCTGTGTCTCCGCCTCTCTCTGCCCCTCCCCTGCTCATTCTATGTCTTTCTCTGTCTCAAAAATAAATAAAAACATTTTAAAAATATGTAGTTTTAAAATAATGATAATCTTAAAATTAGTAATTTTAATAGCCCTAGACAATTCAGGACTTAGCTTTCTGTTTTCTGAATGTTTCATTCTGTCCCAAATATTAAAGAATTTTTGAGGTGTAAAAACTCTGTCTTTGTTACTTCTACTAGAATATAGTATGTTATTTCTCATACTGCATCAGGGAAACATGGGGGATTTCTCTACTGACATAAGCAATTATATCGTTAAACAATTATACTTACATGATGACACTTTTAGTATACTATGTATTTCTTTCAGATGTTATACTGAAACCATGAAAATAAATGTTAAAAATGAGAAGGGAGGCTGGACTGGATTATGTTGTGAATTTTATTTATAATTCGTGCATTGTGGTAATGGAAAATATCAAATCACAAGTACATTTATTTTAAAAAACAAATATAATGACATATCTTGTGACATATTAAGAAGTTTAAATATTTAAAATGCCATTTTGAAGGATACGGAGATCTGAAAATAATATAATCTAATTGCAAGCATGAAAAGTGAGTGGACACTCTTTCTATAATTTTCCCTGAATAAAAAAAGTCTCTCGTTATTCTAATCTTCTTTTACCTTTGTTTACACAGTTAGATCTTAGAAAAAAAAAGATTTAAAATTGGGCTTTGTCCTGGGTTTTCTAGTAATGTGTTCTTTTTCTGTGAGTGCTTTGGAGACACAAATGAACAGAGGAGCAAGGCCACCACTCTCTATCCTCCTTTAACCAGAAAAAAAAAAAGATCCTCTTATATATGTTTTAATAACATGAGATACTGAGAGTAATTTCATTTGAGAAAAGTTCTCTAACGTTGGCAGGAAGAAGCCAACTCTGAGATTCATATGGTCTGCTGAACAACATAGACTAATTCAGAGATGTTTAGAAATGGGCAAATCTTCAGTGATCTCATGCAGTCATTTCCACTCATGAATAGCCATCAGAATCAAAAAAAAATTTTTCATGAAAACATAGATATACTGAGCCCACTTCCTAGAAATCATAACTCAGTAAGTTTGAATTTGGGACTAGACATTTTTGGGTTTTTTGTTTTTGTTTTTTTTGTGTGTGTGTATTTGGGTTTTTTTGTTTGTTTTTGTTTTTGTTTTTGTTTTTTTGTTTTTTTGAGAGACAAAGGGTGCAAGTGAATGGGAGCAGAGAGAGAGAGAGAGAGAGAGAGAGAGAGATAGTAGGTTCACCCAAAGTGGGGCTCATGTTTTACTTGAAATGGTGTTCGTGTTCACCCAAAGTGGGGCTTGAGCTCTCCCAAAGCAGGTCTTGACTCACCCGATGTAGGACTCGAACTCACGTACCGTGAGATCATGACCTGAGCCAAAGTCAGATGCTTAACAAGTGAGCCACCCAAGGGCACAAGAATTGTCATTTTTTAAAACCTTAAATAATGAATTTTGGTCCATCACAGTGGAAAAGATTGAGCTAAGCTCATCCCAAGATTTAAAGATGAGAGAATTAAATCAGAAAAGGAATACTATCTAGGTGAATGTCTCCTGCCCCCAAGCCAATGTTACATACTGTAGAACTTTCTCTTTGTATTTGATTGTAGAGCACATGAAAGTAATATGTTAATTTCCCCAAGTTAGATAGATGTTTCCATATTCCAAGATAGAGATTTTATAAATTGGTTTTAAATTAAATATTGTTGATATGCATCTAGGGCAAGAGCACCATCCAATTGTTTCACTCATAGACAAGAGCCTTCAGGGTTCTGATGACATTTCAGAATTTGGTCATCTCCTTCTTTCTCCTATTGCTATTGATTGGCACCGACTTTTATAAGAAAATATAAAATTTGGAGAGCAAAGACAGATGTCGGCTTCTAAAAGATCAGGTGATATACATTTAAACATTTGCCTTTTATTCCATCCTTTCACAGATTTTTCAAGTGCATTTTACAAGTATTACATTTTTACAGAACAATTCTGAGATATATTGATGCTAAAGTTAAAAGGTATAATGCCTAAAGGAGTGTATGTGTGTATAAGTCATGTGTCTAAGTGCGTGTGTCTAAGATATGTATGTGTATATACATATAAGTGTGTGTCTAAGATATGTGTGTATATACGTATATATGTATGTACATACGTACATAGTGGTAATGTGTGTATGTTGCATACGTGTTTTTATTGTATACACACACACAAATATATATATATATATATATATATATATATGTGATAAGTTCTTACAGATATGATCTTACAGAAAGATCAAAAGTTACAGCTTTGTGATGTGACAGCTAAAATCAGTTAAAATCCTGTATTTAAACAGGATTTTGAAAAATAATTCTGGGTTGCTAAGGAATCAGAGGCTTATTCCTTCTACTTAGAAAGAGACTATACCTAAATTATCACAGGATTGAAGATATCACCCCCTCCCTGGCTAGAGAAATTACAACTATCTAGATGACGAGAACATGTTTTTCAGGCACCTTTTGTACCCAAATGTCTCGGTACAAGAAGCTTATTTTTTTCTCCTACTGGGATTGCTCTCATACATATAGATGAAGGAAGTGAAAAGAAAAACAGTATTCATCCATGGGAATGGAAAACCCACTGTAGGTCCAACAGTCTGCACATGCATTACCATCCCGCTCAGTGGGATAATGAAAGAACTGGCGACCATATGCCTCCTTTCTTCTCATTGAATATTTAATGCTAAGTGCATTCCTTAATCCATTTCCAATGACATGGCTAAATTCACCCCAAAACTGTTAGGAGACATTTGCCTTCACAAAGGAGTCATCCATCCTAAAGAATCATATTTAACTCTTTCATTTGTTTTAGTGCTATATAAGAGAAAAAGACTTGAACTTTCAGAAGAACAAAATGCCACATGGAAGTTCTGTCTTCTCCTAAATTCAGTTCACAGTCTCCCACCTGTTCCTAGGCAGCAAACTATTTTAAGCACTATAATCAGATTTTCCTTTTTCAGCACTTTGGAAAATCTGACACTTTTTCACAAGAAAAAAAAAATCTACCTTTTTATACTACCAAACGATAGCAAGACAGATTTGAGTCTGAATCAGAAGATGGTTGGTTCTCTGTTGAAGCTCGGTAGTTTCAGGATAGGAGTCGAGATTTGAATGGTATTGTAAACTTGAAACTTGGGGAAAAGTTTGGGGTACCTGGGTGTCTCAGTCGGCTAGGCCTCTAACTCTAGATTTTGGCTCAGGTCGTGATCTCAAAGGATCTGTGAGATCAAGCCCTGCATAAGCATTCAGCACAGAGTCTGCTTAGGATTCTCTCTGAGCCTCTCTCTGTGCCCTTCCCCAACTTGCTCACTCTCTCTTAAATAAAAATTAAAAAAAAAAAAGAGTCGTGGAGAAGTTCTGTGCACTCCGGTTTCCTAACAATTGTGATAACATCATCTTTATTTAATCATTCTCTTCTAAAAAAACTGAAGAATCAAGACCACGTTTCTCAGCTCAAATTTTTTCTTATCTTTCCTGAGATCCTGAGAGGATTCGGGTCCTCTAATATACCCTCTAAAATCCAGAAGCTATCTCACATTTCTATTGTGTTTAAGTTTCAAATAAAGGAGGCAATTTAACATTAATGTTAACATTAGAACATTTGGTCGCAATCATGCTGTCTTCACCATTAATTTGATATAACTTTGGTGAAATCACTGAATGTCCCTGACAGTCTACTTATGTATAAAATGAGAGAACTGAATATTACTATTGACTAAAAGTGCACTTTAGATTTAATATTATTACTGAAATCCACTTTAAATTTAATATTACTCATATTTTAACAATCCATCAACTATTTATAGGTTCAGCCTTCGGTATTTCCATTTCACAATTCTAACAGTATCTTAATGGTCACATGCTGTAACTTTCTCCCATTCCAAGCTGTTATTCACAGTGAGTTCAGAAATATTTCTATAAGGTGATTCTGATCATGCCATTTTTCCTTCAAAATGTAAGTGCTTATTTATCTTTAAAAGAGAGAGAGCGAGACGGGTAGGGGCAGAGAGAGAGGAGGACAGAGGATCTGAAGCGGGTTCCAGGCTGACTGACAGCAGCAAGCCCTATGAGGGGCTCAAACTCAGGAACCATGAAATCATGACCTGAGCCAAAGTTGGATGCTCAACTAACTGAACCAACCAGGCACACCTTTTCAAAGTATTTTTTAAGTTATTGGTATAAGTTTCAATCTTCAGATATAATCAATCTCCAAATTCTTTATTAGTCAACGCCTGATTACACGTATAAATACTCACCTGCTTCACACTGCTCAGTAATTCCATCACATCTTCTTCCCTTGCTCATGGTCTTTGAGGAGGCTCTTGATTATATTCGGAAAGTTTTTGCCCTTCACCCATCATTTGCCTAACCCTTACAGTTCTGTCAAGATTCAGCTCAATGATTACTTCCTGTTGGGAGTAACAAGCCTCCCTAAAACTTTCCATTCCTAGTGGTGCTTAGTTACTTTGTTAGGTATTTATACAGCACTTTATTTTTTTACTTTGGTTACCGCCACTAGTGTTATTTTTGTTTTTGTTTTATTCCAGTTTTATTGAAATATAATTTATATACAGCAGTGTATACATTTAAAGTACACAACATAATGACTTGACATACATACCTTGTGAAAGTGTAGTTAACCTCCATCACATCACACAGCTACAATGATTTTCCCTTTGCATGAGAACATTTAGGATCTTTTCTCTTAGCCACTT
The DNA here is from genome assembly GCF_016509475.1 of Prionailurus bengalensis. Taxonomy (NCBI): domain Eukaryota; kingdom Metazoa; phylum Chordata; class Mammalia; order Carnivora; family Felidae; genus Prionailurus; species Prionailurus bengalensis. The sequence goes on from NC_057344.1 coordinate 90,022,319, forward strand.
TCAAATGTACCGCAGGCAGTGTTAATTATTGTCACCATGTTATACATTAGATTTCCGTACTTATTTATCTTATAAATGGAAGTTTGCACATTTTGGCAACCTTCACCTAATTTCCCCACTCCCCACCCTCACCTTCCATCTCTGGAAATCACAAGTGTGACCTCCTTTTCTGTAAGTTTGCTTTTTTTTAATATTTCACATATAAATGAGATCACGCAGTATTTGTCTTTCTCTGTCTGACTTATCTCACTTTGCATAATGCCTTCAAGATCCATCTACATTCTTACAAATGGCAACATTTCCTTCTTTTTATGGCTGAATAATACATACACATATATACACATAAATGCATTCACATAGTACTCTAAACTTAACAAAAAAACTTAGGATTTGTCAACTTTTGTAATTTTTCAGTTAACAACTATAAAAATGTAGTTTTTTAAAAGTAGACAGTCTTATTTGACTTTAATCTCATTGTTGAGTGCTATTGTCCATGAAAACATACATATCGATGATTTTCTTGAATAAACTATCAATAAATCTGTCAATGATATTAAATATTTCTCAATTTATATAATTTACATAATAACAATTGCACTTATTTTTATGAATGTCATTTTTTGGCCAGCCATGGGAATGAGTAACTTACATATAGAATCCAATTTAATTGCTTCAAGAATTCTTGGAGATCTGTTTTATCATTATGCTAATTTTATAAAATACACACACACACACACACACACATACACACACGCACACACAAGCAAAAGAACATTTAAGTTGCTCAGGTCACATAGTGAGTAATTAGTAGATCCCAAATTCTGAACTCCAGAAGGAACTTAAAAGTATATGCTCTTACACATGATAACCTGTTTGGTTGGTTTACTAAAAAATAATAACAGTAAAACAACAAACATTAATAAATTTGGTGATGGCCCAAATTAAATTTGCAAAATGTCTTTTCAAGAAGTTCTGAAGTAAAACTTACACAATTACCTCTGAGATAAAAGAATCAAGGGTGGAAAAATTAGCCTCCCCAAGGGCTCAATGCACGTCGTAACACATCTCCCTGATCCAAAATAACTTCAGGATAAGTAGCACAATGTTACTGGTAGAACTGACAGGTCCAAATGTAGTTTACTTTGATTCTCAGCAGTAAGTCCTATAATAGTTCATCCAACGTGACAACAAAGCAGACTCCTGTGAAGCTGATGCATTTGAAAGGAGTCGGTCATTTGGTAAAGAGGTCAAATCTAGTTATAGCTAAGCTCACATCCTGCCTTAAAATAATTCAGGTTATTCTAAAAGCAACTAAATCACAGAGTAGAATTTGAAATAACTTTTATATGTTAATTGTCATCAGTGATCAGTTGTGGTACATGCATTTTGTAAAATCTATTTCCTTGAACCAATGGCAGCATTTTGAAGGTTATATTCGGAATACTAGTTTATCTACAACACTGAGTTTCAGACCATGATTTACTTATTAGGCTTGTTTTTAAGGTTAGAAAAAAATTAAGGAAATTCTTATTTTTGAGAAAACACAGTAGTTTGTATTTGTGTGATTAGTAGCTACAGGTTGTTTGTTCTTCTTTTCTTGTCTTTTCTTTCTTTCTTTCTTTCTTTCTTTCTTTCTTTCTTTCTTTGTAAGCTCTATGCCTAAGATGTGGCTTGAACATATGACCCCACGATCAAGAATCACATGATCTATAGACTGAACCAACCAGGTACCCCTAGGTAGTTTTTTTTAAGAGTTTTTGAAAATTGTCTCCACCTTAAAGAAGTATTTATCTGCAGGCAACATTATTTTTTTACTGGTGTAAGCACAAGTAAGCATAAGTGTTTTCATTATTTATACACAAGATTGAAAGCGGCCATCATGGGGGCACCTGGGTAGCTCAGTCAGTTAAGTGTCGGACTCAGCTCATGAATTCCCAGTCTGTGGGTTCAAGCCCTGCATCAGGCTCTGTGCTGACAGCTCAGAGCTTGGAGCCTGCTTCAGATTCTGTGTCTGCCTATCTTTCTGCCCTTCCCCCACTTGTCCTCTGTATCTCTCTGTCTCTCAAAAATGAATTAACTGTTAGAAATTTTTTTTAAAAACGAAAGTGGCCATTATGTATTGAAGTTTTCCATTTGACTTATTTTCAATACAAAAAAAAAGTTTTGCTAGAATTCTGATGGGATGCTATGCTACTATATTTTTTTTAGCCATTATTCATTATCATTTATTTGAGAGAATAAGGCCTTTGAGGTCAAATATACATGGCTTTGACTCTACTCCTTAGACTTTATGTGAATTTATGAAAATTACTTCTATTTTCACAGCCTCCACCTCATCCTTTGGGAAAAAATAAAATACTTAACGTTGTGATCGATATTTTTAAAAGATATAATGTCCGAATAGATCTAATATATATAAATAGCTCTTCAAATGTTAAGCCTATTACCAGTAAGGTAGGATCTTTAAATTCATCCCTTTCAATCTTTCAAATTTGAATATAAATTAATTTTAGATCTATGAGTTATATTCAGATGGACATATCACAATAAAACATAAAATGTGATAAAACTGAAAGCTTAGGAATCACTGTCTTTGAGAAGAATGATATGGTAGGAGTCAAAGGATGTTGATTTAAGATTCATTGTCATATTGTGGTAAAATCATTAGAAAACAATTTAAATTTTTGGTTCTCGGTTTCCTCATCTATGTAATATTAATAATAATAACTTTCATAATTACTATGATATTTGTTAATGCTAATTTTATAGATAATAAATGAGTAAATAATACATACAATGTTTGTTTAATTTGAATTTAAAGATTCATTGGAATTTAATTGAAATAATGATAAAAATCATAAAAACTTTTGATGCAAAAAGTATTGTCATTCTTGTGAGTTGCACCCCTACCTAAAGGCATTTAACTGGCACCTAAACCCTGTGTTTTGATTTCCCTTGAGAAAAACTGGATGAATTTCTTTCTAGGTTCCAACTCATTTTTTTCTTTACCCTTCATTATTGGTATACTTTTCACATTATTATAAAGGTCAGCAGAACCCGCAGCGTAAAAAGGAAATTAGTGGATTTTGAATCAGGTAATAAAAAAAAAAAAAAAAAAAACACTGAACTTTACTCAGAATTCTTTTGTGGCCCTTTTCAGTACAGTATTTCAGGGAAGAACTTGCCAGTGAAATTTGCAGAAGAACTTATGTAAATAGGGTAAAGTGCTTTTATGAAGTGGGTTTTAAACATTAGCTTTCTCTTCTCTCTAGTTTAGTATGTTGAGGTAATAGTTGCTCATATACTCTCTCTCTCTCTTTCCCTATGTGTCTCTCTCTTTCTCACTTACATGTATTCTCTCTCATTTCATATGCAAATTCCATATAAAGAATATGTAGTCTCTATGTCTAGATATTAATTCATACACAAAGACATACATATATCACCTATATACACATACATATGATGCATATATATCACATATAATATACATGAAGAGATATTTTGTTTCTATTATTTGTTTCTCTTACAGGAAAATGGCACTTTTCAGTCATGCAACATCTTGTAGTGTTCAGTGAAAGTAAAGCATGTCTTCAACCACAACTTTGATTAGTTTGACAAGAATATCAGTAGTTATGAAATGCTGATTCTTTCAGCATTCAGCATTCTTTTAGCATTTCACATGCTAATATGTCTTTCTCTGATTGCCCAATTTGACTTTCTTTTAATATCCTTAGCTGTATTATACATCACCTGCTCCTCTTTCTCACACTTTTAAAGTCAAGTATATTATTAACATTGATTTCTTCTTCTCACCCTTTTGTTTTGAATCATAATCACATTTCTACAAGAGAAACATTTATGAAAAATTCAATTTAAAATATGCATGTGTCCAGTATTTTTTTCTAAAAATTGATTTGCTAAAAGGCACCAAAATGCAAATATAGAATGTAACCAAATACAAATATAATATTTATATCTTATAAAACTATAGAATCATCAATGTTTTTTTTGCTGTGAACCTGAAAATTTACATAGTATACATTGAACAAGAATCTTAAGTTTATTTTATTTTATTTATTTTTATTTGATAGAACACGTGAGCAGGGAAGAGGGGCAGAAGGGGGAGAGAGAAAGAGAGAGAGAGAGAGAGAGGGAGAATCTTGAGCAGGCCCCATGCTCAGCACAGAGCCTGAGGGAGGGCTCGATATCATGACCTTGGAATCATGACCTGAGCCAAAATCAAGAGTTGGGCACTCAACTGACTGAACCACCGAGGTGCCCCAAGAATCTTATGCTTAAAACTCCAAAATGTGTTTTGGAAAGCAATTATTCTCCAGTACAAATATTTCATCAAACAAGTTAAAACAATTAACCTGAAACTATTGTTTAATAAATGGACTTTCATTATTTTTTTTGTTTTTTTCTAAGAATTTCAAAAATGATTTATTTCTATCAACACACATAAGTTTGAATGTTAATTTTGTATAAGATTTTAAATTATAATATAATTTAATATCAATTAGGTAATACTTGGCACCTTAATCTTAAGTAAATCAGCACATGTAAACCACTTAAACTATGTGCAGATCATTATTCTAAATAGACACAAAAGTTACATTTAATATTCTAAGGGCATAAAAGCTTAATTTGTTTGCTGCTACTTGTTATTTATTTTTTAAAAGTGTAACTATGAATTCCATGGACATAATTACAAGAAAATGTAAATTTACTCCCATGACTTTCTAAAAAATATATTTCTATGCTCACACTAATTCAAAATATGTGTTGTAATACCAATTTATTCATTATTAGCACTTAATGACTAAATATACTTCCAATGTTGGTCAATGATATGGATGAAAATTTTTCTTTAAATGTGTCTTTGGTTTACATTCTGAGCTTTAAGATTCTCAGAGAAACACAAATACGAATGTATTTGATCTTTATGTAACAGGTGAGAGGGAGACTATAATATTTTTTCTTAAAATAATTAAGATTCCTTCCTCAACAGCTACTAAGTTTGACAGGATATTAGTAAAAACTACTAAATTACATTGGATAGCCAAGATTTTCACAAGGATAACCTTATAGATACGAGACAATTTTTAAAAATATAACAGAGAAAAAATCGTCATTTATGATCATGAGACCAAAAAAACAATTAAATTCACATCACTCCTGATTCCCTCTAAACCTTCAAACTAGCTTTACATGGCATTATTTTGCTGCAACGGTTGCAATTTTAAGGCCACTTTTCTTTACCAAACTACAGTTCTAAGATGGACTGGGCAGTTCCACATTGCTGTGTTGTTCTTCAGATAATCATTAACATTTCTAATTTGCTTATGATGCTTCAGCTGAATTACATAATTTGGGGGATAAATTGGCATGATGGCTTCCTCATTAGCTGTTGCTAAGTGATGTGATTAGTAAGCTTTATCTCAGTCTTTGTGTCAGCATTCATTATCCTATTTTATCAAGACTGATTCCAATTTATTTATTCCCAAAAGTTGGCATTGCTATAAATTTTCAGTGGGAAAAATCTCACAGACACTCAAACATTTAGGTATACAGAAAAAATATCCTTTTAGGTTTGGGGAATACATGTTAATTATAGGAATCATGATTCATTAAAGGAAATAGGATATTATAATTAGTTTACCCATTTTCACAAATAATATCCTCAGCATATTTTATTTTATATTTTAATCAATTTACTTTATCAGTATTACATTTCCTTTAAATTGTCAAAGTTTAATTTTTGTGCCTTCTTAATTTATGAGATCTGAAATAAATAATATTGATTAACTAGATGTTTATAATTATGATCAATAAATGATTATGCATTTATATTTTAGAGATTGTTTCCTTACATAAGGTATTTATTCTTCTTCCCTTCAGTAAGTGCTCAAAACTAAAATACTAACTGTTTCATTAGATAGTTTCAATCTCTGATTTAGCAGCCACAAAATATAGCTCTGATACATGTTGACCAATATATAATTCATTATCGTTCTTAATCAAATAGAATACAAAACAAGAATAAGTTAATATCATTAATACTTTTTCCATTTCTAAGTGGTCTAAACCACAAATAACATTTTTAGTGTCATTTACTCTGATACTGAATTTTCTCTCCACTGCAACTCACATACAATTATGCACATGGGTTTAATTATAATATAAACACAATAAATAAGTTGCTTATTTAATTCTGTTGTCATACTACATATGCTCATTCTGAAAATGTCATGAAAGGCATAAATATATAAATTTTTATAAATCAAGGTGTCATTAACATTAAAGGTAATTTGGTTAAACTCTCTTACTAAATAAAAAGTATAAAAGTTAGACAAATTATGAAAATTGGTTGAAGCAATTATTGGGTTGCTAAGAGTTTTTTTTCTTTTTAATGCACTGGTGGAAAAAAATAGAATGAGTACCTAAAAAGAGAAGAAAAATTAGAGAGATAAGACTAAGACTAGTATTTGGAGCGACTCTTCTGACTTCTCAGGAGAGATTTCTGAGAAGCTGGTTAGCTAAGCAGTACTTTTCATGGGGCAAAAACGACACATAAAAGAACATAGGTAAGCATAAATTGTCTTGGGAGCAAAACAACATAATCTTAGGCCTGTAATTTTATATTCCATTGATCACACTAAATCCCAAACTCAAAAATCTAATTAGTCATAAATGAAAAGAAAATTACATAATTATAAAATAAGAAAGAGCAGGGGCGCCTGGGTGGCGCAGTCGGTTAAGCGTCCGACTTCAGCCAGGTCACGATCTCGCGGTCCGGGAGTTCGAGCCCCGCGTCGGGCTCTGGGCTGATGGCTCAGAGCCTGGAACCTGTTTCCGATTCTGTGTCTCCCTCTCTCTCTGCCCCTCCCCCGTTCATGCTCTGTCTCTCTCTGTCCCAAAAATAAATAAACGTTGAAAAAAAAAATTAAAAAAAAAATAAGAAAGAGCAAATAATAGAGACAAGCCTACAGGATACTCAAGTGATAAATTGAATTTTCAGGCATAGATTGAAACCTCTACTTGGGATGCAATACAAAAAACTGTAAAGTGTAAAAATTAGCAAATTGATATTTTAAAATTAGAATATAGTAAATACAGTAATATCTTAAAGGATGGCTTAATATCAGATTAAACAGGTTAAGAGTGAATGAAATATGAGTCAGAAGAAAACATACAGAATGAGTCCTAGAGAGACAAAACAACATAAAGTAAAAAAGAAAGTAGGAAAAATAGAGATGTAGTTAGAAGACCTGAAGTCTGGATGGTAGATGAAATAAGAGTGGGGAAGAAGCAATATTTGAATAGATAATGATAATAAATATCCCAAGTGGGAAACAGTTAATAAATAAGCAACAGGTTCATGAAACTCTTACAACCCCTAAAAACAATGAAAGCAGAAATTCATACCGAGGTGTGCAGGGTAAAACTGTTAAAATTTAAATCTAAAAATAAGATTTCCGTTAAGTTTCTCAGGATCCACATAAGAGTGAAAACATATGGTATCGGGTGATGGGCATTGAGGAGGGCACCTGTTGGGATGAGCACTGGGTGTTGTATGGAAACCAATTTGACAATAAATTTCATATTGAAAAAAATAAAGTAAAATAAAAATAAAAAAATAAAAATAAGATTTCTAAAATATACAGATCAAAAATTATTTCCTTGAAAAATAAGAATTAAAGTGAAATATCACACTTTAACCAAGAAATGAATGAAATTCATGCCAATTTACCACTCTCTATCTGATAAAAATTTCCTTCAAAAATAAAAATAAACAAATATTTCTCACAAAAAAATTATTGCATGTATTACCAGCAAAAGTGGACTGAAGGAAACATTAAAGGGTAGTCTTCAAGCAAAAGGAAAAAAAAAAAATTCTAGTGGCATTGTGAAAATGCAGGAAGAAGTGTAAAGCTATAGAAAGCATAAATATGGGAATTAATTTAGATAATTTTTGAATATATTAAAATGTCATATTTTGGGTTTAGAAAGAGTGAATTAAAATTCATTTGAACAATATTGTTTATTTGAACAATATAAAATCAAGAGCATGGTAAATAGCAATAAATTCAAGTTACATTAGATTTTGATAAAGTAAAATTGGATATTTTAATCTCTTGTTAATCATTTAAAGAACAGAACAAGTAGGGGCACCTGGGCGGCCTAGTCAGTTAAGCGTCCTACCTCCACTCAGGTCATGATCTCATGGCTCGTGAGTTTGAGCCTGGCATTGGGCTCTCTGCTGAAACTCAGAACCTGGAGCCTATTTCAGATTCTGTGTCCCTCTTTTGTTCTGTCCCTCCCCAATTCATGCTCTGTGTGTGTGTGTGTGTGTGTGTGTGTGTGTGTCTAAGAATTAATAAACATTAAAAAAATTAAAAAAAATAAAGAATAGGACAAGTATATGGCTACCAAGTTAGAAAAATGAACAATTGAAAAATAATATTATGAAAATTAGAGCAAAAGAAAGAAAGAATAATAAACAGAATGGTTGGGGGAAATGGAGACAAGACTTTAATACAATATTTGAAATAAATATATATCAATTTTATATGAGATGAAAATGGGTTAAAGATTATAGTAGAATATAAAAAATACTATACTGGTTTAAATCTATCAACAATATTCAGTTATTTTCAGTTTAAGAGGAAAAGGTATTAAGTGTACAGAACAAACAAATTAGCTAAGGGAACGAAGGAAATGCACTATAAGGTATTATTTGATGATGATACTGCTACTCTTACCTTTTTTAGCGGTGGTGTTATGTTTCCTTTTCTATGACACAGGAACTTTATGAGAATACATTCTCTGAGACAAATGTAGTTCTTCATTCTCTGATTTATTCAATCATTGATGCCAGTTAGCAAAATGGAAATCCCAAAATACAAAGTGCATTCTGAGATAGTATGACTTAAAGTGTAGTTTATGTCAGGTATGTAAATTCACAGCGGAATGCGCTGGGAGCACCTTAAAAAGAATACAATAAAAAAGGAATGCATGATTGTAGCTCAAACTGAGATGCAACAAACGCTTTTGAGACTGTGGCTTCAGGCACAGCCTTAAAGATGAACTTACCATCTGAAATCACAAAGACAGAAAAACCACACTGTTGGCTTAAATATGCAAACAAATGGGTTTCTCACGTGTTCAACCATGCCATTGTCCATTCTGGGTAACAGAATGAATACTAGCAGAGTTTTCTTAATTTATAAGGTCTAATGAGGCTTCCAAAGAAATGTGTGAGGCCAGCCAGTTTGGAAGTAGAGCAGATAAAATAGGTAGAGTAGAAAAGTTTATACAATAAGGATATTATAATGTAGAAAGAATACTTCTATTGGCACATCACAATTTGTCAACTATCCAAAACCATCAAATGACTTACAAATCCTCATCATTTTCATTTATTAAATTTTTTTTTCAACGTTTATTTATTTTTGGGACAGAGACAGAGCATGAACGGGGGAGGGGCCGAGAGAGAGGGAGACACAGAATCGGAAACAGGCTCCAGGCTCTGAGCCATCAGCCCAGAGCCCGACGCGGGGCTCGAACTCACGGACTGCGAGATCGTGACCTGGCTGAAGTCGGACGCTTAACCGACTGCGCCACCCAGGCGCCCCTCATCATTTTCATTTATTATATTCAGTTACCAAGAGTATAATACCCATGTTTCACAAAGTTATGACTTATCTATACGCTCTACTGTGTCAGTTTCTAATTAAACATATTATCACATACCTTTTTTTTTTCTTTTTCGTTAACCCCATGTATTAGGTGGATAGATTTTGAAGGATCCTACTTTTAACCATTCAAACATCTATGGTATAAAGGCATTATCATGATGAAAGTGTTAGTGCTTAAATAAACACATCTGAATGGATTATTTTACTGATTTGTCTGCTATTATTGAACCTAATACATAATCCTCAGAAATTAAACAAATATGACTGGGGTATACTGCGGTTAGTTGGTGGAATGTTGGGGATGGGGATGAATGAATATCAGGCGAAGCAGCATAGAAAAGTTCAGAGTATGGAGTATCCCACAGCTGGGATAGTTGAACAGTCTGAGAACAAAGGATGCAAAGCAGGATACAAAGGGCATGAGATAAACAAAACAGAAGACTGTGTAGTGACTGAACAGCTAACTTTGATTAGTCTGGTGATGTTGTCTCCTAATGGACCATGTTGTAAGTAGGTTGAGGCTACTGTATGCCCAGAAATCATTTTATGAAGAGAACATTCACTGCCTAACTTTTAAAATAATTTCATAATTCTGGAATTGTACTTTTGGATTTAATTACATTTGGGCTGGAATTATATTGTATTTTTTTTAATGTTTTTTTAATGTTTATTCATTTTTGAGACACAGAGAGGGATAGAGCGTGAGCGGGGAGGGGCAGGGAGAGAGAGAGACACGGAATTTGAAGCAGGCTCCAGGCTCGGAGCTGTCAGCACAGAGCCCCACGTGGGGCTCGGCTCAAACTCACCAACTGCGAGATCATGACCTGAGCTGAAGTCAGAAGTTTAACTGACTGAGCCACCCAGGCCCCCCTGTAGTATTTTTTATTTGATTTTTATTTTTACAAATCATTGCTTTTTCGAGGCTAGTGTGACCATAAGAATCAAAAAAAAAAAAAAGCTAAATAACTCAACAATGTAGTGACAGACTACATGACAAATGATTAGAATAAGATACTTACATTGAAACTGACATAAGGCCTTGAAATTATGTGAAAACCAGTGTAACCAGACTGTTGAGGAAAAATTGCACTGCTCTTATCTCAACAGAACTACCAGAAAATACATTCTTCACACTGCTTAAAGAAGGACCAATTAAGAAAATGCAAAACTGTTTGATGTTAGATAAAGAAAATGATACTTCAGATCTATGACAAACACATTTCAAGATAATGGTTTGCAGATTTGAGGTTTCTGAAAAGGGAAGCATTGCTCCATGAACACAGTTCATCCAAATCTTTGGTAGCAACCAAAGACTGTTGCTACCACCAAATTATCTCAGAAGAGAAGGTCTTGTCCCTGTTGATCCATTCTGTCCTTCACATCTTGTCAATTTATCTGTGAAAAGAGGAATAGTACAAAGATAGGCTCTTATCTCAAAATATATCATGAACGTGTAGGAGAGAGGCAGAATGCGGCATGAAAACTCTAGGACAAAATTATCAATCTTATGTGTGTGTTTGGATTAGCATAGATGGCAGATAGCACATCTGGAGGAAGAAAGCTGTGGTTGGCTGTCAAAGAAACAGCTTTAGGAAGGAAAAATCAGTGTTCAAACTAACCATCTGGGTGGTGAGGGGAGCAAAGTGATTACTTGTAGACTATTCATTATCTGGTACTTTCTATTTTCATTTTATGAAAATTGAAAAGATGGTAATTCATACTGATTTTCTTTTTTTACCAACTCATTAATAAGTCTTAATAACACACTGCATTATTAATGTCATGTATATACTTCTGGTCGAAGATATACATGAATACATAATTTGTTCTGATTTTCCCATTTACCACAAATATCTTTATTCTTAAAATATAGTATCTATACTTTCCTATGAAATGTAAAACAATAATAAGTTTGGTTACTTATTTTATATAAAGGGCTGGGGGAAACAACATTCTCTATTACTTATTTTAGTATGAAATTGCCCCTCAGAATCTAGTTAATACTTTCTTCACGTTGGTGGCAAAATGTATAAAACCTCTTGGACATCTTTATCCTGAATAAATACGTCTTTCATTGCCATTTATTGAATGTTAATTAGCAAGAAGATCTCTTTTTGCCTAAGAGAGTAATCTGAAAATTTTTTCATTTCAGTTGTGGAGCAAAATATAGGTTTGACTAAGAATGATTTATTGTTCCATTGCCACAGTATATGGAATTGTGTAATATAGTAGTCTAGTTGTGATCATCTGCTTATATAATTTTACACAAAGTGTAATTCTTTGGTCTTTTTTTATGGCTTTGTCTCGCTATTTGTACACCTTATTGTCATGGTCTTAGAAGCCTGGAAGATACATAATTTTTCTCTTATTTTTTGCACTCATTTTATAGCAACAGTTGCCTTCATATACATATATATGTATATGTGTGTGTATATGTGTATATATGTGTGTATATATGTGTATATATGTGTGTATATGTGTGTGTGTGTGTGTGTGTATATATATATATATATATATATATATATATATGTATTCCCTTCTTTATAAGGGAATCAAAAAATTCAGAGGTGGGAACTGATCTTTTTGGTTACCATTTGCTTGTAAATGGTAGGTATTTCACAGTCCACATTTTTCCCTAGCTATAATACCGAGTAGAGACTCAGCATCCATTAGAGAAAAGTAAAGAGAAGCATCCTAACATATTGCTTCTAATATTAAGACTAATATGAAGACTGCACAAATATCTGTTTGACACATAACACACACACACACATTATTAGAACATTCAGGACTATTTATATAATTACATAATTTGTGAACACAGTGAAAAATGATGGAAGGATAAAAATTAGAATCTTTGAGTTTTCATTTCCTTCATTACTCATGAAACTAAGTTTTTATGTTTGATTAACCATTTGTGTTCAGTAACTTAACCTATTTATGTCCAAATATTTTTATATTGAGATAGTCTCCTTTTTCATTTTATATTTAAATGGGCTCAAAATGTTATTATATATAGTGTTTATTTTTTTTTCTGTATTACACATATTTTCCAGCATCATTACCTTTTAGCGGTGTTCTCTTTCTTATACAAATTTATCTTTTCCAGTTACAAATGTAACATGGTTTTTTAGTGTAAAAAATCTGGGAAAAAGCACAAAGTAAAAAAAAAGAGAAAAAAAAGTATTGCCAATTGCATCCTCTAAAAAAATGATTTACCTTATAAGGAACTGCAAAAACCAAGAATTGTCTTTATCAATGTATTATCTCCAATCTTTCATCTTTCCATTCTATTTTCTCAAGGCAACAGATCACATTATTTTTAACTCTGTCAAATCCTCACTGTAAATAAGGTCATGGAACTGAACTCTAGGCCATAGAAAACAGCCGGGAAGTCATTTGCATGGTAACATACATATATAGCATGTATGGGATGGAGATTCTACAAATGAGAGCTTGAAGCTGATCGCCACTATACGAGGTCCCTCGGTGTAGAGTTATACCAGTATTAACTCTTCGACCCTGTAGTTCAAACCCACTCTTCTATACTCTGCTTTGTGATGCTGACGCTGATAGTATGCAATCCGCTTTTCTCCTTTGCTAGTTGATTTATATCAGACTTTTGCCCTTCCCAGCTGGCTTCCCTAGCCATTTCTCCCAAACCATTCTTGTTGCTGAGGCTTTATTGTGATTTTCATGTTGACACATGACCCTACGAATCTGGAAACAACTGCTGATTTTCATCCTCATTTTTAACCATATTCTTGAAAGCACATAAAGTCACAGTAAACATGGTGCTTTATCACACAGAACTCTTTCTTTGTCCTTTACCTCAGGGTCAGCACTGTCACTGTGATAACTTCTGTCACCATTATGAGTTGCAACTCTTCACCAAAATACTCAAAATAAATTACAAAAAAAAAAAAGGAGCCACAGTGAAAGAGGCAGGATACAATATAGGATGCACGACTCAGAAAGGAGTGCATATTATATATGTAACCAATGTGTAAAGAAATAAATTAATTTCAGACAATGATGGAACCAAGAATAATTTTAGCAAGTTGGTGGGCATCAAAGTTAACCATAAACAAAAGCAGTAGCAAGAAGAGACTGGGGTTGGGTTTGCCATTTTATATTATGGAATCTCTGCTTTGGTTCTAGGTGCAGGAAAAGTAGGGCTTTATAACCAGAAAAATGACACAAGTTCCGTTTGAAACTTTGCAAGATGGAGGGCGCTTGGGTGGCTCAGTCGGTTAAGTGTTGGACTCTTGATTTCAGCTCAGGTCATGGTCTTGTGGTTCCTGAGTTCAAGCCCCACATCAGGCTATGAGCTGACAGCATGGAGCTTGCTTGGGATTCTTTTTCTCCCTTTCTCTGTGCCTATTCCTGCTCACATTCTTTCTCTCCGACTCTCTCAAAATAAATAAATAAGCATTAAAATATATATAAAAAAATAAACTGTGTGAAAAGTGTATTGAGTTTTCAGAGATGATCATTTGGCATTTAAACCTAGGCTTCTAGGCCACAGGACAGGGGTCAACATTGATGATAAATATATGTATACATTTATCAAGCAGTTAACTAAGCATAGATATACAATTGACTGTAAATAACATAGAATGTATTTCTGATATTGATTTCCAATGCCCTGCCGAAAAGAAACAATTTGATTGGTTCTGCTGGGATGCAGCCTAAACTCTTCTTTCCTTGTCCACATTTGGCAGTTTTCCTCCTAGGTATCCCATGCTATTTTCATTATATCAGCCTTTTGGATCTCTGTTTCCTTGAGACAGAATCACTATTTTACTTGCATAAAGAAGAAAAGATCATCTCAATCTTTAAAAGTAGGACAATTATTAATAGTATCACCAAAGAGCTATTTCTTTCTTTTGGTAATATGCGATTTAAGCTTTTATCATTTGAGTTTTAGATTTTATTTTTTTATAGGATCAGCTTGGCTATATAACTATGTCTCCTTGGCGCTTTGGGGTTTTACCCATGATGAATTACAGAATAAGATTATGAGTATCTCCAGTGTATAAAAACTCATTGACTGAATCTTAACTGAAAAGCAATTCCTGCTATTGGCCAGGAATATGACATTTATGATATTTTGTCTGTTTTGCTATTTAAATGTCATGTATGCAGCCATTCTGTGCTTTGCTATGTAATCACTTCACATAGTAAAATGTGGGTTCTATTATCCACAAATCTAAAGCAAATAAATCTCAGGAGTCGTTAAGCAAATTTACATGGTGGGGGTAAACTTGTAGAACTCATGTACCATTAGCAGTGATCACAGTTTAAACATTCAGATACCCTGTACTACTTCCAGGTACTGAAAGGGGCAATGTAAAAATAATTTGAGAATGTGGAAGAATTAATAGGCTATCTGGCCAAAATAAAAAAAAAAAGATATTTTGTTGTTATTGTTGTTGTTTGTTGTTGTTTCTTTTAAGAGCTTCCTGAAAAGAATCAGTAGTTTTCTTTTATCTACTCCTTATCAGTTGAAATTCCTCTCCTCTCCATTGTAAGAAAAAAGTCTTGGACTTCATTATGAAATACACACATACACACATCCTAATCCCACCACAAAGGCACACTTTCATAGATGCTAATTTAATTACTGTCAGACATAAAGGATTTTCTTCCCAACTTTATTAATCACGATTTAAAAAAAAATTGGCAAGAGACAATAAACTTTATCATTTTTTAATCTAATTTTCTTTGAAAAGCAAGATAGCTTGTATGCAAGATTTGCTGCCTGCATTAAAAAAAAATTGATTCACACCTGCAAATATGGATGTAGTTTCTTAATATTTCTTTGTATTTATCAAAATAAAATAAGGAAAATCATAAAATATATAATGTGCTGTGCTTGCATTTATTTTTATAGTCTATTAAAATAAATGTGAGTATAAATACTATTAACTAGGATATCTCATGTTTCATTTTAAGATCCAATAATTATAAATCAAATAGTTATTGAGTAGAACACATTGTAATTTTCATGCAATAATACTTAGATGCTACAGGGGAACAATGATAGTCTTTAGTGAAACATCATTCCTGTGTGTGTGTGGTGTGTGTGTGTGTGTGTGTGTGTGTGTGTGTGTGTGTGTATGTGTGTGTGTGAAAATATAAACAAAAATACTTTCACGAATTTCCATGTAATGGGTATAGAAGTTCTGATACTTACATTCTTGGATAAAATAGGCACAGTACATTTGTATCTTTATACGCTTTTAAATCTTTGCTTTTGATTTGAAATTGTTCTGCAATATGTTGATTTGTTTCAGTTTTATTTCTTTCAAATTTAATGAATGGCTGGTCAGTGGAATATTCTGTTGAAAGGAATAGGAGGTTTTCAAATCTGCAGACTATCATAACAAGTTAGCCTTTGTTTCCTTTTAAATTATTATTCACTATTATTTGATATCATGTATCTGGCCATTCAGTGTTCTAGCAATTCTGCCATTCAACCATGCTGGTATTTCTTTTCAGTAAGACAGAATGTTGGAGAGTAAAATACATTTTCCTAGCTCTGATTTATTTTAAAAATCAGAGAAAATTATCCCATCTAAAACTTTGTTTCAGAATATATTTTAAATTATTTTGAGAGATATATTTAGAGTTGAAGGAGAATCAATCACTGTAAATCATAGGCTAGTAGTTTTTAGAAAACCATTTATTTCATAAAAAAGTCATATTAAAATATTTACTTATTTGAATGAAACAAATAAATATTAGTTGTTTCTTTCAAATACATGATATTGGTTATAAAAACTATTCTTAATGAAAAAAATTGTGAACATTACAGTCTGTTCCAAAAGATTTTTCACAAATGTGAAAATATTTAAATATGTGTTTTTCAAATTTGATTATTATAATCAGAATATATTATTAAAAAATACAATAAATTTTTAATTCTCCAAAAATTGCTTTTCTGTGTTTTGTCTTTGTAAATCATTATAGACTTTTGTAAATTTTTTGTCACTGATTTTGACAAAAATGTCAATTATGTTCTGTGCATGTAAAAATTGGTTATGCCATAGATGCTGAATTGTGGAATTCTCCATAAAGAGGCAAAGGCAAAAATGAACCCTACCATCTGAACCTGCTAAGGATATAATCAGGGGAGTGGGTGTGGGAGGGCCACACAATCACAAAGATGTATATATTTCAAAATTCTAAAAACCATAATCTGATATTTTTATTAAAGACATAGAAATTTTTAAAAGTAAAAGTCTGGATAGAACGGGGAAATCTTCAATACTCTCAACCACAGCAATAGTAAATATGTTAATATATTCAGAGATAAATGATATACCATGAATGGTGTTAGAAAAACACTTAAAATGGCATGGCCCCAGTGGCTTTGTCTCATGCAACATGTTACTTTGTTATGGTAGCCTTAATGCAGGTAGTGAACACACCTATTTCACACAAATCTGTTTATTAGTGCACGACTTATCTGAATTGTAAATTATCTACAGATGTTCAGAGCTCTCCTTCAGTAGCCAGATACCTGATTGCATATATTATATCATCTTAAAAGATTTAATTAATGCTGACTTGGGTAGGCAGAATTTTAAAATGATCCCCCCCGTGAACCTGGACCTTATATAATCCCTTACGTTTTGGGTGTGGATAATTCTCTGAATATAATGAGGGATCATTCCTGTGATTAGATTACATTATAAGGTAAAATTGGCTTTAAGGAAAAAAGATTATCTGGAAGAACCTAATGTCATATTTACCCTCTAAGAAACAGAATGTTTTCTCCTACTGGCAACAAAATAAACAAATAAATGAAATCATTATTATCTTGTATAAAAATATATTTTAAAGCCATTTGATTAATGTCACATTTTTTTAACTGTTATAACTTAAGTTACCTGTGTAGAGAACTCTGTCATTTACAGCATATTGTCACCGTAATGTAGTTCATAAAGTGTTTCCAATACTTAATTTATATTCCCCAATGACCTAGCAAAATGTCTGCAAAGGTAATTATTATAAGATATTTTATGTATTATAAGATATTTTATATTTTATATTATAAGATTATAAGATATTTATGTCAAACTATTATGAGAGAGGTATGATAAATATTTACTTCAAATGTGAATATTCATATACAATTTAGACATAAACACAGAATAATCTTGATAAAAACTTTTAATTTAAAACAGTATTACGTCATAAAAGATAAACTCATACATGATACATGTGTTCACGTGAGTGTAAATACGTATGTGTGTGTATATATATATATATATACACATATATATTTTTAAATGAAAAATATATATCTTTAATTAACTTTCCCCACTTTCCTGTTTATAATTTCCTATTGAGAATTGATGTTCCTGTCCCTCACTAAATACTGCCAGCTTGACAATCACTATTCTGCTGTCTTTCAGTTGATATGATATACAGCAGCATTCAGTAGCTCATACTCGAAAGATTGATGATATTGTTATTCAGGATTTTTCGCAAGCTTTTAGGTTATAAGCTAGATGGGAAGGACGAATCTACCCAGTCTATTACCTCAGTACATGTTTTTTATAGCTATAAAAGTCATAATGCTTTCCAAGAGGCCGTGTTCTTTTATGGAGGCTGATTTGACAAGCTGCAGAGAATTTTCTATGATGTTTGGATTTCTGCTTTCAAGCATTGAGGTGGACTTTTAATAGTTTTAATAGTTTTTTGCCCCTTTCTTTTCTTTAGTATGTTTAAGATCAATCTAATTCTAAAGTGCTTTTATTTTATCTTATTCTACGCCATTTCAAACATTTCCTTACTTTGAGAGATTCTTAATATTTCCATATATTTTTATAATAGTTTATACCAACTATAATCGTGTTACTTTTCCTGTCCTATAATACTTGTCTTGATATTGAATTGATAACAGTGTGCTTATGATTCCTTTGTTTGTCTGTTTGTCTGTCTGTTTGTTTGTTTGTTTGTTTTTAAAGTACAATCTACCTCTCCACATAGGGCTCAAATTCACTATTCCAAGATTGAGAGTCACATGGTCTACTGACTGAGCTATTCAGGTGCCCCGAGATTCATGATGTATTATTATTCATCCGTGTTTCTTCTGACATTCAAAAAGATGTTTAATAGTCTGAAATATTAGATTAGTGCTTGTGATATTTTAAAACTTCCATTTTCCCATTTGGTTTTCTTGTACTTTTTGTCTATTGCTTCATCCTCTGAATTAGATTTTACCTTTTTCACCTCCTTTCTTTGCTTAGTGTTATAAAAATATTACAATCTCACTTTACACCTTGATTATTTCAATCATATTTCTCAAATTTTCAAATGCCATTTGTCTTGTTCATCATATATCTATTGAGTTTTGCATTTTTGCATTAAAAATCTTTGCTCTAGGGGTGCCTGGGTGGCTCAGTCAGTTAAGCGTCTGACTCTTGATTTTGGCTCAGGTCGGGATCTCACAGTGGGTGAGTTTGAGCCCTGCATATCTCTCCCTCTCTCTCTCTCTTTCTGTCTCTCAAAATAAATAATTTTTTTTTCTCTATATGGCATCAATGCAGAACATTGGTAGTAATAATTACTATTACTGTTATTATTATTATAATATCCATAGTTCTTTACAAATTATTCTCCCTAATTTATGAAATCCCATTTTCTTTTATAATTCCTGAACAAAAATATTCCCTTCTAGTCAGGCCATTTTAGTTACTTCCTAAACCCGTGAAATTTCTTTGTCATGACCTTGATTCATACTATTGCCAGTTCTTCGTCTTGAATGTTCTCTGTCCTTTTGTACACTTTACCCTTCCAGCCACCCAGGTAGTCAGCAAACAAACACCATAAATAATATTTCATCCCTTTAGGAATTGTTCTCTCTTAACTCCTGTACCAAAATGACTTGTTTTACTTTTTATTTCCAAAATTAACTTTTTGAATACTATGTTTAATTCTTTAAAACATATATAGCCTTGAAATATTATATAGTGATTCCGTGTCATAGATTTTATCCTATGTCTCTACTATTCCCATTTCTCCCCTCCATCCACACATGTGAGCTAATGAAAATCATCTATACTTCGTGTGTGTGTGTGTGTGTGTGTGTGTGTGTGTGAGTGTGTGCACATGCGCCTCTGTTACTAGAACAAAGCAAAGGGCATATTCATATATTCTGAAATAAATATTAAACTTCTTTTCTCCTAAATAAAGTGTTGACTTTATATTGAGCTTTCTCATGTTTTCAGCTGAGAACTTCCTCAAGTTTTAATTAGAAATATAGACAAAAATCTTGTGGTGTGTCCAATGCCTTTCATTCTACAGTGGAAGAAACTTTGCTACAGCTAGATTATGATGGAAATTTTTATTACAGAAAAATCTATTTCCAGTAAACTGATAGTTTTGTTATTAAAACTTGCACACTTTTTGAAGTGAGATTAATCATTAGATTTAAAGATATATACCTATTATATAAAAATTGTGTCATGTTTAGCCAAAGAATGGAACTAATCTCTGTTAAAACTCTTTCAGATATTCAGATATATTTGAAATCCTGTAAACTCTAGAGAGATATTAACCTAAATCCAGATATGATAACATGGTTAAAAATACTGTTGGAAACTATTTTGAAATTGAATCAGAGCAAATCTAAGAATGTTTTCAATACCAAATCTTCATTTAAAAAATACGATTATATTTTACAGAAGCAACCATGAATATAAGAGTTGTCAAAAAAGGTATAGTAGATTCTGAAACTTAGTAATAATATTTTTGTTTAAAAACTCTGTCTTAAGAAATGACACAGTGAATTAAAGCAATGACAAATATTTTTCATATTTTACTTTGTTAGTGCTTCAAGTCAGTGTATAAATTCTCTGAGATGGCATTTTTTAAACAAGATATTATTTGCCTTGAGAATCTGATTAAATATTTTCCTTGGGGATATTAAGAATCATTGGTAGGGAAACATTGGTAGTGTGACCAGTAAGAGATGCACTAAATCTTGATGAGCAACAGACTGTGGATTGAAACAAAAATGAAATATTTCAATTTACAGATGCTAAGTTCACTTATGACTTAAAAAAATAAAAATCATATTAATTAGGAAAATCAAAGGTGTGAAGACAGGAATAGTTAACTTGGTTAAAGTATATAAATAGCTCTACCTCAGGGAAGATAATGTAAGATATCCGGTTCCACTAACTTTCAGAATATTAATTGCTCATAAATGTTCATGAATTTACGTGTCACATTAACGGACTTGTTTGAACATGAACAGATTATTCATTATTCAACTGCCAGTAATTATGCTGCAGATATTTCATTCTATATTTCTGCACATTATGTAAACTAACCAATTTGAGGCCTTGTCACTGATTTAGAATTCTGTATTTAAATATAAGGGAAGTAGTTATTATAATAATTATAATTCACCATTTCTTTATTTTCAAAGCAAGGAAGAATGCAAGCTGTATTAGACAAATTGTATGCAATCAGTGATAAGTATGAATATACTTAAAATTTTTCCTCTGTGTATAAAAATTGTTTAAAATTTGTATTGTTGCCCATCCAATAGTATTTACATGGTTATTGTGAATGTTTAAAGGAAAGATTTTGGCAAAAAAACCATCATGTTAATTTAAATATATATGAAAAAAAGCAATTCATTGAACTAATTAGGATATTTGTTATTACATTGTTTGTTTCCATATATACCAAAAATTGTTTTAAAATCATCCTTTTATGTTAAAAACCTCGTATATATTATTAAACATTTAAATAAAGAAGTTTGAAGAAGAAAAATAAACATATTAATATTTATGTTTGTTTTTATTTTTTTTTATTTATTTTTTAAATTTTTTTTTCAACATTTATTTATTTTGGGGACAGAGAGAGACAGAGCATGAACGGGGGAGGGGCAGAGAGAGAGGGAGACACAGAATCGGAAACAGGCTCTAGGCTCTGAGCCATCAGCCCAGAGCCTGACGCGGGGCTCGAACTCACGGACCGCGAGATCGTGACCTGGCTGAAGTCGGACGCTTAACCGACTGCGCCACCCAGGCGCCCCTATGTTTGTTTTTATTAAGTGTCAGTCATATGTAGTAAGTTGATATGAACTAAAGCAATAAGAATGGTTAGTCCTTTTTATGACATTATTTTAATAAGTACACTGTTCATAATGTATAAACTACCCAAAAGGTTTTTTTTGAGGGGACTAGTACTGTTTATATATATTTTCAAAGTCTTTGGAAATATGCACTTGAAACACTAACAATTCTAGAACTGAAGAAAATACAAGACCTATCTAATGACTTTTTTTCAGACAAACTCTGTTGAATATAATGGTACTATTCTGTGTTATTAAGTGATAGTGACATGCTCAGAGAGGTTTATTCTGCATCCCTTGAAACAGTGTGGTCAGCTACCATATTGCTAAGATATTTATTTGATTATTTTTTTCTGTCTTTAGCCTCTTGAGGCACAAATCTTGTGCCCTCTAGGTGCTTCCATTCTAAGTAGTATTCAAGTAAAACCAATGCATATCATTAAGGAAAACTGTATCCAATGCAGACCTCTGTATTTTAATAAAACAATGTCAACAGGCCATAATATTTTATTTCTGAGCCAATTACATGTAGGACAGTTATTTTGTTTGTATTAAAATAGTCCGGAATCCATTTCTTATGTTACTCCATTGCCCACTCTCCTGCCCCCTGCCCATTTGAAAAATCTAAAAAAGTAGGATCTACTTAATTAGAGAATTGTGTTTTAAAAATAGGATGGCAGGTAGAATATGTAACATTTGGCAATTAGTATTTATTTTTTACCATCCCTATTACAATAAAAACTCCTTGAGGGCAAAGAACTTTTCTCTCTTGCTCTGCACAGTATTTCTGGCACAACGTATACAAGGAATAACTATTACTGAATTAAATAATTAACTCCCTTATGATAATATATGCTTCTGATATTACACAAGAGTTTGACATAACGTCTTACTTTTTCAGTCTTACATTTTGTTTAGCAAGTGCTATGGCCTGAATGTTTGTGTCTCACCAAAATTCATATATTAAAATCCTAATACCTGATATGAAGGAATTAAGAGTTTGGGTCCTAGGGAGGTGCTCAGGTTATGATGTTGGAGCTCTCATGAATAGATTTAGTACCTTTATACAAGAGATCCCTAGCCCCTTTCACTGTGTGAAGATACAGCAAGAAGGTGCCAGATGTAAACAAGAAATAGGGCTTTCCGCAGAATGTGACCATGCTGGTGCCTGGACCTTGGGCTTCCAAGCCTCAAGAACTGTGAGAAATAAATTTTTGCTGTTCTTAAGCCACATAGTCTGTGGTATTTTATTATAGCAACCTGAACAGACTAAGATAGGAAACAATTTCCATTTATAAATAGATACCCAATATTTAACATAAAATATTCTTGAATTCCCAGTATTTATTTGTGATTTAAATATAAATACTACACAATATTGTTTATGACATATTTTGTTTGTTCACATTACAAAGCAGTAAATGAGGACATTATAAAAATAATAGTCCCTGTATAAGGTTTTGGATTATGACACTAATTTTTATAATTCCTCTTGGGATGTTACATTCATTTTTTGATTACCATTTTTGTTTGGACATAAAAGGAGCATAAATTGCGATTTTTCCACTTAACTCATCAATCCAAAATTGTTCATGATACCAAGGTAGGGGTTCCATCAGTTATTGCTCATTACTATTCCTATATAATTCTGAAACAGGAAAGTCGTCAAGGATGGATTTGAAGTCTCTCTGTAGACAGAAAGGTGTGATCTCTTATTTCCTCCTCTTAGAATATTACTGGGTCACAGAACAAATCCACCATACTGGAAGGAAGCCCAAGCAACCCTGTGGAGAGACTTATGGAGAAGGATGGAGACCCATGATGATTTCCCAGTTTGTGCTCTTAGTTGATAGCCACTACCAGTTCACCAACCTTGTTAGTGACTAATCTTGGACATGTCCATTTCAGTCCTAGTAGAGCTATATCACCTATCATGCTAATGCTGCATGAAGCAGAGACAAAACCTACTGCTGGGCCTTGCCCAAAAAGAGGATTTGTGAATAAAAGTAATGATTATTATTGTTGTAAGCCACCATATTTTGGAACTTTACAGCAATAGATTATCAAAACACCTTTATCACATCACTTCCATAACACACAATGATGACTGCTAGATTGTGGTGATATGATAGTCACTAGAAATTAGTATCAGTTCAGATCCAGTATCTAGTAATCCCAATAAAGATTCAGATTTCATTTTCTCTAATGCAGTCACCTGACTAAGCTTTCCCTTTATTTGAGGGGCTGTAGGAATGTAGACATTACATTCAGGGAATGAAAACAGGCTTGCAGCTGGAAAAAGAAGACAAGGCTCTTCTATATAAACTGATATTAAGTATCTGCTCATCAGGCCTAGAATTTACCCATCAACATATAGCAAGAAATTTCTTAATATGTTTCTTCCCATCCATCAAAATACTGTATTTACTAAAGCTTTTATTTTAATTGCAGTGGTAGTGATTCTATACTGTCTCTTAATGTGAGGCACCACAGATAACCCCCTGTGATTCTTGAGTCCCGGTAATCCGATTTAGATAAAAGCACCCGTTTCCATGTCAACATCCTCTTCCCTAACCTCTCTGTGAAGGTAGGCAGCACAAAGCTTTCCAAAGATGTTCAACTACACATCCATCAATACCCCGATAAGGGAAATGTTCGGCCATAATTCTTAGTTATGATCCTGGGACAACTGAGCAATTTGAACATTCTACATGCCCATATCCTTAAATCTTTGAACCCTTTCCTTTACATTCTCTCAAGAAATTCTTAACGTTTCAACCTCATAGACTGCCATCAAATATTTTCTTCAAGCTTTACAGCCAAACTGCAGAACTTTAATGCCACTCCAACATGCTCAAGCCAGTATACTAACATTAATCCTAGATGGATAAATTCATACTGCATTAGTTTTTGTGCTGAATAACAAAGTACCACAAACTCAGTGGGTTAAAATACTTGTATTTGTTATCTCAAGTTTTTGAAGATCCCATTGGTTCCTAGATTCTTACAGGCTGTGGCTGGAGGTTCTCTCAATTGCTAAGCCAGACTGCAGTCCCCTGCCATGTAGTGCTCTCCACGTTCTCCATAGTTAGTTCATAACACAGTGGTTTGCTTCTTTAAGGCCAGCAGGAAGAATCATTGGTGCTCCAGGTTGTTAACATAAATTTTCACATAATGCAACCTAATTAAATTTACCTCCTATCACCTTTGTCATATTCTATTATTTAGACACAAGCCATAGCTGCCCTCACATTCAAAGGAAGGGGGTATTATGAAGGTAAATCATTGGGCGTCACCTTAGGGTGTGGCTGCCATTACATACATTAACTAAAGCTTTTCTTTTTAACTAGAGTTATAAGCCCCATGTAAAAACAGAGAAGTAGTTTGTTGAAGAAATAAATAAATTCAACAAAATACTAAGAGTTTTACATACGGTAATATGTGTGTGTGTGTGTGTGTGTTATATCTATTTGAACCTTAAAAATATTCACATTTTAGGAAACCCAAAGAGTCTAACTTTCAGTGAGAATAATCTTATAGAGCTCCGTTTCTTAGTTTTGTCAATATATATTTATAATCTATAAAACATAAGAACAAAAATAAAAATCTGATTAGATGAGCAGTTGCTGGTTTTTATCAAATTTTCTCTGGTATTCATTCCAACAGTGTATTTCTCTCTGGCTCCTGACATATACTTTATTTCAATCTTAAAACATCACATATTTTAGCAGGAGTTTAAAATAGTTATCTTCCAGTCAGGATGCGGGCGGTGATGGATGCAAGTTGGTTCCCTGGGGACCTTGTTAGAGAAAATCACTCATATGTTCAGTGAGCATTTGAACAAATGGACCTGCTGTTCTACCTAATGCTAGTGTAATTCCTTGATATATGGTCACTGTGTGTGACAATTGACGCTGTCACTTAGATTGTAAGCAAAACATTTCTAAACTCAAGTCTTAAAAGCTGCATATTAATGCTTCCCTAAGGAGGTCTCACAAACAAGACAAATTCTGGTCTAGGAAATCACTCAATTAAAAATAAATGCATGCCCTTAGTTGAGGAAATTAAGATAATATCCCATTTCTTTATTTATAATTTTTGTCTTATGGCATTATGGAAAGCTCTAGTTGAGCATGCTTCTTGGATAGATTGTATTTTTCAGGTAATAGCTGCTTCAGTAGACAGCTTTGTGGCTGTGGGTAGGACTATGTAATCATTGGAGAGCATGAATCTATTTATTGCCTGTGTAAAGCTGACAAAAATAACTTTAATCTGGCCTTCATGAGCTAAAATAAAGCATTTAGGATGATTTTCATAAATAAAATGATACTAAAGATTCCAGGAGACACCTTTGTGGATTAAGCTTAGTGGTTGCTTTGGTGTTTAATACAAAATCTGAAAATAAATACCAACATATATTTATACACTATTTCTCTCTCTCTCTCTCTCTCTCTATATATATATATATATGCATACACATTTATTATCATATGCATATATAGTATATATATGTATGTAGATACACACATATATCCATGCACAGTTTATCTATTGGCATTCTTTAAATTGATCTAAGTAATACTTCATCTGATTCCAAAAGGGGAAAGCTTTCTAAAATGTGTTTCAAAGATGTTATATAGCTCTTGAAATCATATTCAGTATTCAAACAAGGAATTAGGGAATAATCTAATTTTATCTACATTAATAGAAGTGAATAGCAACTGAATAAACCAGAAGTGTAAAAAATCCAAAAACTGTGCTTGCCATTAAAACTTGATTTATTCACTTAATTTAAATATTTCTTGAATTCTAGAAATTGAGTACATTACCATATATTAAATTCAAAGTCTCATAAAGAACTTGTTTTTATATTAAGTGATCAGCTTTTTTTCCTTTTCCAATAAGTGCATTATAGTTTTTGTTGTAGTGGATTTTCCTCTTGTTTTAAAAATCATCTCTTCTAAATACTGGAGAATTAAATGTAGTCATCCAATAAATGTCAATAACCTCTATTAATATTAATGAATAAGTATTTATGTAATAAATTTTGTATATAAGATTTTAAATAATCATGATAAAATACATAAACATGACTAATCTCTTCATTGTGATATTCAACATACATCTCTAAATGTGTGTGTTTTTTTTTTAAACGTTTATTTATTTTTGAGACAGAGAGAGACAGAGCATGAATGGGGGAGGGCCAGAGAGAGAGGGAGACACAGAATCTGAAACAGGCTCTGGGCTCCGAGCTGTCAGCACAGAGCCCGATGCGGGGCTCAACTCACAGACCGTGAGATCATGACCTGAGTCGAAGTTGGATGCTTAACAGACTGAGCCACCCAGGCTCCCTTAAATGTGTTTTTTTTTAAGTTTATTTATTTTGAGAGAGAGAGAGAGAGAGAGAGAGAGCACACATGAGTAGAGGAGGGGCAGAGAGGACAGAGGCTCTGTACACTGTCAGTGTACAGCCCGAGGGACTTGGCCTCACAAGCTGTGAGATCGCGAACCGAGGCAAAATCAAAAATTGTACGCTTAACCAACTGAGCCACCGAGGCATCCCTAAATAGACATTTTTAAATCTGATCTTTCTAAATTCCCAATTTAATAAAAAGAAACATTATTGAATAATAACACCAAATAAATACCATTAGAATATATGGTCGCTGTGTGTGACAATTGATGTTGTCACTTAGATCGTAAGTGATCGTAAATTTCTAAATTGGGGCGTCTTGGTGGCTCAGTCTGTTAAGCGTCCGACTTAGGCTCAGATCATGATCTGGCGGTCTGAGTTCGAGCCCCCCATCAGGCTCTGTGCTGACAGCTCAGAGCCTGGAGTCTGCTTCAGATTCTGTGTCTCCCTCTCTCTCTGCCCCTCCCCCACTCATGTTCTGTCTCTCTCTCTCTGTCAAGAATAAATAACATAAAAATATTTAAAAAATAATATTTCAGATATATATATAATATGTTTGAGAGATTTAGTAAGTTCCTATTATACACAAAGATGTATAAGTTCCTGAGTGGATTGAAACATGTTGAGAAGGGGAAAAGCAAATTTTCAGATGATATCACTGAAAATCAAAGAAAGAAAAAAATTATGCTTTGTCCCCTCTTTTAAAAAGACTTTGGGACAACAGCTTACAGAGTTTGATAGACCACTTTAGCCAGAAGAAGCAAAGTAAATTTGGCAATATAATCATTTAAAGGACGGGAAATAGCACCTCATGTCTCAGAAAGATGAATTCCAGTAAAAAATGAGAGGGATTTCCCAGTTCTCCAGTCACAGATATAGAATACCACTGAGATTTAAGAATCAATGAACTAGGCATAGAGTTTCTGTGGTAAGGAGACAATAACCACACAACACAGGTTGTGAGATACACAGTCTAGACCAGGGATCAAATGGAGGATGTGACTGAAATGGAGTGGGTTAGTGGTGATTCTGTTCACTTCAGATGAGTACTCCTTTAGGTCTTACAAGATTGAAGAGACCACCAGGGCTTGATGGCACTCAAAAGACTGAACAGGAAGTACACCGGACCTTCAGTAACAGAGTCAGTGAGGAAAGAGGTTGCTGCCCAACAACCAAGTGAAATGAGTTAGACTCAACTGAAAGATATTAGGTAATATAAATATAAATAAATAAATAAATACATACATACATACATACATACATTTACATTAACAATCACATGTAGTTCATTACACAAATGCACTACAAAATTGTATCCTTTGTGACATTAAATTAGTAGATTTTATATATATCATCATTTAAGAGTTTACTCATGTACTTTGAGTAAATAGTAATTATTAGTTGCTCATTGAAAAATCTACTCCATATATAATTTTCACATATGGATGGAGCACTGAATTCACAGTTTGTACCTAATTGAATGAAAAAGAATTATGTAACAGGTTTATATCTCTAATAGATATAAAATAATGTTAGGCAGTTTTCCTTTAAGAAATCCATTTATAACATGTCCAAAAATTATTGTAAGTATACTAACCATACAGATACACAAAGCGCAAACTTCTTTGAATTTAAATCATACACACACACACGCACACACGCACACACACACACACACACACACACAAAGGAATCCTCCAAATAAGGTAAAATGCATATACAGATACTTAAATAAATGTTTATAAATGCCATTGAATACAACCAAGGTTATATTATTCATCCCTTCATTTATATAAATTATGAAGACATGGTTTATAACGTTGGGAAATAATTTTCTCTGCATCTCTCTCATTCTGAACATCTTTCAATAAAATTTACTGACAATTTTTGTTCTGGACTATTGTTGCAATGATATTTGTAATAGCAAACATCCTTGGTAGACAGATACAGAGTTTCTGTAAAACAGATAAAAAGTTTGTGTGCTGTATAATAAAGGTGATATTTCTCTCTGAGGCAAAAATTAGGAACGTGTGGTTGTGAGCTCTCATGAAAAATTGTGGTTTCCTAAGCCTGAAATGGTATTTGTCTTTCTCTGACTGACTTATGTGCTTAGCATAACACTCTCTAACTCCATCCATGTTGTTACAAATGCCAAGATTTCACTCTTTTGATGGCTGAGTAATATTCCTTGGTTAGATATACCACATCTTCTTTATCCATTCATCCAAGTTGCTGAAGGGAGGTGGTAAGGGGGATGGGTTAAATGGGTGATGGGTATTAAAGAGGACACTTGTGATGAGCACTGGGTATTATATGTAAGTGATGCATCACTAAATTCTACTTCTGAAACTACTAGTACACTATATGTTAACTAAAATTTATTTTTTTAATATTTATTTATTTATTTTTGAGGGACGGAGACAGAGCACAAGTGGGAGAAGGGCAGAGAGAAAGGGAGACACAGAAACTGAAGCAGGCTCCAGGCTCTAAGCTGTCAGCACAGAGCCCGATGTAGGGCTCAAATCCATGAACCGTGAGATCATGACCTGAGCTAAAGTCAGATGCTTAACTGACAGAGCCACCGAGGCACTCCTTAAAATATAAATAAAAGAAAAGTGATTTATAAAATTGGAGAAAAACTGTAAGAAAGAAAACAAATCCAGGCAAACTTTGTATTTACAATAACAAGATAACCAATGAACCTATCAAAAATTGGATCATTACCAGTAACTGTCTAACTCATCAGCTGTTTATTTAGCTCACATATAACAAAGTGAGTGTTATTGTTAACTTATTTGAATACTTGTTTCAGGGAGGAGCCAAGATGACAGAATAGCATGAAAGCTTTTTGTGTGTCTCCCATCCATGAAATACAGCCAGACCAATACTGAACCATCCTACACACCTAGAGAACTGATTGGAAGATTAACACAACAATCTGCACAATCTGAACCACAGAATTCAGCAGGTACATGGTGCAGTGAGCTGAACTTGGGGAGCAAGAAGCCGCGAAAGGTAGGGAACTGCTTTTGCAGGTGGAGAGAGGACGGAGACTGGGGAGGGGGGAAGAATACTGGAAAAGCACCCCTCCCCAAAAGCAGCTGGAGAGAAAGTGGAAATTGGAAACAGCCACAGGGACTAAACTAAAAAGGGAGAAAGAAGAAAGGAGAAGGTTTAAAGTCCATTAAGACTCTAATCAAGGGGAGTGCAAAGGCTGCAACTCCACAGCTAGATACCTGGCAGTGCTCTGGTGGGAAGGGCGACTCCCCAGGAACAGAGTGGGGTCCAGGAGGTTCTTGGGCCACATGGGGAAAAGCAGTTTCACTGCTGGAAGGACATTTGGTAGAGACTGTTGAAGCCATCTGGTCCCAGAAGACCCCGGAAGGCGGCCACGTTTGCTGGTGCTGGGGTAAGGTCGTTGAGGGTGAAGCCTGGTGCAAGATGTGTGTTCTGATTTTCCATAATCCCTGAAACGCTACTGCTACACCGTCTCATGAACATTTTCTGGGACGGGCTGGCACCTGTCTGCAGTCTCAGGGCACTGGCAACAACAGGGTCCAGCAGGCCATCCTGGGTGCAGCTGATACTTAGCCATTGCTCATTTGGCCATTGCTCGGTGAGACCCTCCCAGGGAGGGGCAGAACGGGTCAAAGGCACAGTCCTTCTGAAGTAAGGTGCCAGTGAAAACAGCCACATCTGAGACAAAACTTGGGAGAGAGGTACTGCCTGGGGCCTGGTCACAGAGAGTGAAAAAGTGGGGAGTGGACAAAAGCTGAAGACAGAGGACAGGTGCGTGATTGCTGATTCAGGAGAACAGACTGGGTAGCTGGGTGGCTCCATTTTCACCACTCCTGCACATACGCATATGCACCTAAGAGCTCCACAACAATCCACCCCAGTAGTCTAGCAGCACCATCTAGTGGAGAGTGGAGCTGTTACACCAAGCCCCACCCAACTGGGCCAACTTCACTCTTCAAGAACATAAGTCTCACCAACAGCTTAATTTATGGACTATAAAGAGCTACATAGACTGACTTCTAGGGGAGAAAGAAGCAATTTCAGTCCTACTTCAATCTGTTAGCAGGTTCATCTATTCAATTTTCTTTCGTTTTTTTTCTTTTTACTTTTACTCTTTTACAATGTTTTTCTTTTTCTTGAATACAGAGAAAAAATTCATTTTTAGTTTCAATTTTTATTAAAAAATCTTTCTTTAGGGGCGCCTGGGTGGCGCAGTCGGTTGGGCGTCCGACTTCAGCCAGGTCACAATCTCGCGGTCCGTGAGTTCGAGCCCTGCGTCGGGCTCTGGGCTGATGGCTCAGAGCCTGGAGCCTGTTTCCGATTCTGTGTCTCCCTCTCTCTCTGCCCCTCCCCCGTTCATGCTCTGTCTCTCTCTGTCCCAAAAA
The DNA here is from genome assembly GCF_016509475.1 of Prionailurus bengalensis. NCBI lineage: Eukaryota > Metazoa > Chordata > Mammalia > Carnivora > Felidae > Prionailurus > Prionailurus bengalensis. The sequence goes on from NC_057344.1 coordinate 90,053,942, forward strand.
ATAAATAAACGTTGAAAAAAAATTAAAAAAAATCTTTCTTTAATTTTAATTACTACATATTTTTTTTTACTTTTGTGTAAATTTTTTCTTTTTTTTTTTTTAATTTTTTTTTTCAACGTTTATTTATTTTTGGGACAGAGAGAGACAGAGCATGAACGGGGGAGGGGCAGAGAGAGAGGGAGACACAGAATCGGAAACAGGCTCCAGGCTCTGAGCCATCAGCCCAGAGCCCGACTCGGGGCTCGAACTCACGGACTGCGAGATCGTGACCTGGCTGAAGTCGGACGCTTAACCGACTGCGCCACCCAGGCGCCCCTGTGTGAATTTTTTCAAATTCTACTTTACTTCCAACACTTTAGTTTAGTCTACTTCAGTGTATGCACTTTTTCAAATTTTCAAACAATTTCCTTTTTTTCTTTCTTTTTCTTTTTTTTCTCTTTTTCATTTCTTTTCTTTTTCTTGAATGCAGAAAGAGAAAAACTTCATTTTTACTTTCAATTTCTATTAAAATATTTTTATTTATTTTTAATTACTATATTTTTTGCTTTTATGTAAATTTTTAAAAATTCTATTTTACTTCCATCATTTTATTTTAGTCTACTACAGCGTATTCACTTTTTCAAATTTTACAATATCTTTTTTATTTTTTTATTTTTTTCTCTTTTTCATTTCCTTTCTTTTTTCTAAATACAGAAAATGAAAAAAATCATATTTATTTTTAATTTTTGTTAAAAATATTTTTCTTTAATTTTTTCTACTATATTCTTTATTTTTGTGTATATTTTTTTCAAATCCTATTTTACCCCCATCATCTCATTTTAGTCTACTTCAGTGTATTCATTTTTTTTCAAATTCTCAAATGATTTCTTTCTCTCCCCACCTTTTTTTTTTCTCTAATCTGTCAAACTACTTTCAACACCCAGACCAAAACACACCTAGGATCTAGCATCATCTATGCGATTTTGGTGAGTGTGTGTTTAATTTTTAATTTTAATATTTTTTTAATTTTATTTTTTTAATCTCAATTTTTCTACCTTATTAATTCCTTTTCTCCTTCAAAATGACAAAATGAAGGAATTCACCCCAAAAGAAAGAGCACGAAGGAACAACAGCCAGGGATTTAACCAACACAGTTACAAGCAAGATGTCTGAAACTGTATTTAGAATTACGACAATAAGAATAGTAGCTTGTGCCGAAAATAGATTAGAATCCCTTTATGCAGAGACAAAAGAAGTACAAAAATAGCCATAAAGAAATTTAAAATGCTATAACTGAGCTGCAATCACAGTTGGTTGCAGCAGCGGAAAAGATGGACAAGGCAGAACAGAGAATCACCGATATAGAGGACAATCTTATACAGAATAACGAAGCAGAAAAGAAGGGGGAGATTAAGGTAAAAGAGCACAATTTAAGAATTAGAGAAATCAGTGACTCATTAAAAAGGAACAACACCAGTATCATAGGAGTTCCAGAAGAGGGAGAGACAGAAATAGGGGTAGAAGGGTTATGTGAGCAAATCACAGTGGAAAACTTTCCTATCCTGGGGAAAGACACAAACATCACAATCCAGGAAGCACAGAGGACCCCCCCATTAGATTCAACAAAAACCGACCATCAACAAGGCATATAATAATCAAATTCACAAAATACTCAGGCAAGGAGAGAACTGTGAAAGCAGCAAAAGAAAAAAAAAGTCCCTAACATATAAGGGAAGACAGATCAGGTTTGCAGCAGACCTATCCCCAGAAACTTGGCAGGCCAGAAAGGAGTGGCAGGATATATTCAGTGTGCAGAATCAGAAGAATATGCAGCCAAGAATTATTTATCCAGCAAGGCTGTCATTCAAAAAAGAAGGAGAGATAAAAAGTTTCCCAGAAAAACAAAAATTAAAGGAGTTTGTGACCACTAGACCAGCCTTGCAAGAAATTTTAAGGGGGACTTTCTGAGGGGAGAAAAAATGAAAAAAAATATATGTAAATACCAAAAGCAACAAAAGATTAGAAAGAACCAGAGAACACCACCAAAAACTCCAACTCTACAAGCATCATAATGGCAATAAATTCACATTTTCAGTACTCAGTCTAAACATCAATGGACTCAATGCACCAATGAAAAGACATAGGGTAAAGGAATGGATAAGAAAACAATATCCATCTATATGCTGTTTATAAGAGATGCGCTTTAGACCTAAAGACACCTTCAGTTTGAAAATAAGGGGATGGAGAACCATCTATCATGCTAATGGTCAACAAAAGAAAGCCAGAGTAACCATACTTACATCAGACAATCTAGACTTTAAAATAAAGACTGCATCAAGAGATGCAGAAGGGCATCGTATCATAATCAAGGGGTCTATAGACCAAGAAGACCGAACAATTGTAAATATTTATACTCCAACTGTGAAAGCACACAAATATATAAATCAATTAATCACAAACATAAAGAAACTCATCAATAGTAATACCATAATACTAGAAGACTTCAACACCCCACTCACAGCAATGGACAGATCATCTGATCAAAAAAATCAACAAGGAAACAATGGGTTTGAATGACACACTGGACCAGATGGACTTAACAGATATATTCAAAACATTTCATTCTAAAGCAGCAGAATATATATTCTTCTCCAGTGCACATGGAACATTCTCCAGAATAGATCATATACTGGGACACAAATCAGCCCTAAGTAAGTACAAAAATATCGAGATCACACTGTGCGTATTGTCAGACCACAATGCTATGAAACTCGAAATCAACCACAAGAAAAAATTTGGAAAGGTAACAAATACTTGGAGACTGAAGAACATCCTACTAAAGAATGAATGGGCTAATCAAGCAGTTAAAGAAGAAATTAAAAAGTATATGGAAGTCAATGAAAATGATAACACCACAACACAAAACCTCTGGGATGCAGCAAAGGCGGTTGTAAGAGGAAAGAATATACCAATCCAGGCCTTCCTAAAGAAGGAAGAAAGATCTCAGGTACACAACCTAATCTTATGCCTTAAGGAGCTGGAAAAATAATAGCAAATCAAAGCCAAAAACAGCAGAAGACAGGAAATAATAAAGATTAAAGCAGAAAATAATGCTATTGAAACCAAAAAAAAAAAAAAATAGTAGAACACATCAATGAAACGAGAAGATTGTTCTTTGAAAGAATTAACAAAATTGATAAACGATAAGCCAGTTTGATCAAGAAGAAAAAGGAAAGGACCCAAATAAATAAAATCAAGAATGAAACAGGAGAAATCCCAACCAACACAGCAGAAATAAAAACAATAATAAGAGAATATTATGAGCAATTATATACGAATAAAATGGGTAATCTGGAAGAAATGGACAAATACCTAGAAACATATACACTACCAAAACTGAAACAGGAAGAAATAGAAAATTTGAACAGACCCATAACCAGTAAGGAAATCGAATTAGTAAGCAAAAATCTGCCAAAAGACAAGAGTCCAGGGCCAGATGGCTTTCCAGGGGAATTCTACCAAACATGTAAGGAAGAGTGAACACCTATTCTCTTGAAGCTGTTCCAAAAAATAGAAATGGAAGGAAAACTTCCAAACTCTTCCTATAAAGCCAGCATTACCTTGATACCAAAACCAGACAGAGACCCCACTAAAAAGGAGAACTATAGACCAGTTTCCCTGATGCACATGGATGCAAAAATCCTCAATAAGATATTAGCCAACCGGATCCAACAATACATTAAAAAAATGATTCACCACGACCAAGTGGGATTTATTTTTTTTTTTTTAAATTTTTTTTTTCAACGTTTATTCATTTTTGGGACAGAGAGAGACAGAGCATGAACGGGGGAGGGGCAGAGAGAGAGGGAGACATAGAATCGGAAACAGGCTCCAGGCTCTGAGCCATCAGCCCAGAGCCTGACGCGGGGCTCGAACTCCCGGACCGCGAGATCGTGACCTGGCTGAAGTCGGACACTCAACCGACTGCGCCACCCAGGCGCCCCAAAGTGGGATTTATACATGGGATGAAGTACTGGTTCAATATCCGCAAAACAATTAACATCATCCATCACATCAAGAAAAGAAAGGACAGGAGCCATATGATCCTCTTGATAGATGCAGATAAAGCATTTGTCAAAATACAGCATCCTTTCTTGATAAAAACCGTCAAGAAAGTAGGGATAGAAGGAGCATACCTTGAGATCATAAAAGCCATATATGAACAACCCAACGCTAATATCATCCTCAATGGGAAAAAAAAAACTGACAACTTTCCCCCTAAGGTCAGGAACAAGACAGGGATGTCCATTCTCACCACTGTTATACAACATAGTATTGGAAATCTTAGACTCTGCCATCAGACAACACAAAGAAATAAAAGGCATCCAAATTGGCCAGGAGGAGGTCAAATTTTCACTCTTCACAGATGACATGATACTCTATATGGAAAACCCTAAAGATTCCACCAAAAAACTGCTAGAATTGATTCATGAATTCAGCAAAGTTGCAAGATATAAAATCAATGCACAGAAATCGGTTGCATTCCTATACACCAACAATGAATCGACAGAAAGAGAAATCAAGGAATTGATTCCATTTACAATTGCACCATAAACCATAAAATACCTAGGAATAAATCTAACTAAAGAAGTGAAAAATCTATACACTGAAAACTATAGAAAGCTTATGAAAGAAATTGGAGAAGACACAAAAAATGGAAAAAGTTTCCATGCTCCTGGATAGGAAGAACAAATACTGTTAAAATGTCAATACTACCCTAAGCAGTCTACATATTCAATGCAATCCCTATCAAAGTAACACAAGCATTCTTCACGGAGCTAGAACAAATAATCCTAAAATTTGTATGGAACCAGAAAAGACCCCGAATAGCCAAAGCAATCTTGTAAAAGAAAACCAAACCAGGAGGCATCACAGTCCCAGACATCAAGCTATACTACAAAGCTGTAATCATCAAGACAGGATGGTACTGTCACAAGAACAGACACTCAAATCAATGGAACAGAACAGAGAACCCAGAAATGGACCCACAAATGTATGGCCAACTAATCTTTGACAAAGGAGGAAAGACTAGCCAATGGAATAAAGACAGTCTTTTCAGCAAGTGGTTCTGGGAAAACTGGACAGTGACATGCAGAAGAATGAACCTGGACCACTTTCTTACACCATACACAGAAATAAACTCAAAATGAATGAAAGACCTCAATGTAAGACAGGAAACCATCAAAATCCTCAAGAAGAAAGCAGGCAATACCTCTTTGACCTCGGTTGCAGCAACTTCTTACTCAATACGTCTCTGGAGACATGGGAAACAAAAGCAAAAATGAACTACTGGGACCTCATCAAAATACAAACTTCTGCATAGGGAAGGAAACAATCAGCAAAACTAAAAGGCAACCGATAGAATGGGAGAAAATATTTGCAAATGACATATCAGATAAAGGGTTAGTTTCCAAAATCTATAAAGAACTTATCAAACTTAACACCCAAAACACAAATAATCCAGTGAAGAAATGGGCAAAAGACATGAATAGACACTTCTCCAAGGAAGACCTCCAGATGGCCAACTGACAGATGAAAAAATGCTCAACATCACTCATCATCAGGGAAATATAAATCAAAACCACAATGAGATACCACCTCACACCTGTCAGTATGGCTAACATTAACAACTTTGGCAACAACAGATGTTAGCGAGGATGTGGAGAAAGAGGATCTCTTTTGCGTTATTGGTGGCAATGCAAGCTGGTGCAGCCACGCTGGAAAACAGTATGGAGGTTCCTCAAAAAACTAAAAATAGAACTACCCTATGACCCAGCACTTGCACTACTAGGCATTTATCCACGGGATACAGGTGTGCTGTTTCGAACTATAAGCACTATCAACATATATAGCAGCACTATCAACAACAGCCAAAGTATGGAAAGAGCCCAAGTATGGAAAGAGCCTTCACTCATATGAGGATTTTAAGAGACAAAACAGATGAACATAAAGGAAGGGAAACAAAAATAATATAAAAACAGGGAGGGGGACAAAACTGAAGAGACTCATAAATATGGAGGACAAACTGAGGGTTGCTAGAGGGGTTGTGGGAAGGGGATGGGCTAAATGGGTGAGGGACATTATAGAATCTACTCCTGAAATCATTGTCTGATTATATGCTAACCAATTTGGATGTAAATTTAAAAAAATAAAAAATAAAATTGAATACTTGTTTTACCTGGTTTCTACGTGTCTCTTCCCCCATGATCCTGTGCCCGATAAAGACACAAGCTTTGTCATGTTCATTAGTAGTCATATCCAGTTGAAACAGAAAGTAGTCAATACCTATCCCTAAATGGATGGCTAAAAGCTTGATAAATACAAATCCAAGTAGACAATAACAACATAATATTTTATTTTACAGTAACATTGAATCACACGAAAATTTTAAAGTATATGAACACAATGAGAGAGAGGCATCAAACTCAGAAAAAAAAAAGAACAGACCTTTTATAAGAAGATAATACAAAGAGAAGATGATACTTAATAGAATTACTATTCTCAAAAATTTGAGAGCATATCATGTTCATGAAATGAGTAAAGTCTGTTATGGAATATGTTAATAATAGCAATGAAGATTAGTACATCTGGAAATTGAAATGTGATACAAATAAATTAACATATGTAATAGACTGAATATGTGAATGAAAATAATTAAAAATTCAATTAGAAGAGATGACCAAGCTAAGAAAATCAAAGAGTCTACTGATAAAAGTCAGAGCGAAGAAATATAAAGGAAAATGTAAAACACAAACAAGTTTCCCAAACGGGTGAGTGTTTTACAATTCTCCACAATAGAAGTTCTATCCTGAGTAAGTAGAGATATCTAAGGAAAATATAAGCTAAGTAAATAATAGAAAGACCTTTTCAGAATTGAAAAATAAGCATGGTTTTAAAGACACTAGATAATGTCAAGCAATATTGCTTAAAATAAAACAACTGGAAATAACAAAACCAATAAATAACTCAATTGAAGGAAATAAACAACATGGGAGACTCTCTCTACCAGATATTAGTACTTATTTTAATCAAGACCCAGTGATTGTCTTGTCTAACATTTATCTCATGGACCAAAATCAACACCTTTAGCTTTGCTTATCACAATTGCTCAGTCTAGTCTCTATAGAAACTTTACATCTTTGTTTCAGAAATTCTCTTTATCGAAATGAGTCAATACTCTCATTTTGAATTTGCTGTTAAGATGAAGGAAGAGAAGGCATAAAAAGAGGAGAAGAGAAAAAAATGTAACTTTCTCAAGATTGCCATCATAACCTAGGATGGACAGATAATAATCTCTTTTAATGCCATCTAGCTTCTTCAGAATTTTGGGACAGACAATTATTGTCTTTTAACTTCTATGGTGTAACAGTACCTACCCTTTCCTGATCTGTGCTGTCTAATTTGTTTTTTACATTTTGCTAAAATAGGAGATATATATCCGTTTTTAGAAAGTCCATATGTAAGAAAATGCATACTGTTGTATAAAGAAAAAAATAATCCATTTTCTAGAAACAAATATGTATACTATGTCAAATTTCTGTCCACTGTTTTCTTTACCTTTTACATTATTGATATAAAATATATGATATAGATTGACATTATTTATATATGTAAAATAAGCATTATCCACCTCATTTAAAATGTTGTATCATTTAATTACTACATAATATTACATTTTAATAAGGCATCCATAATTTGTTTAATGATATTAATTCTTGAATTTATGCTTTCAATACTATATATAATGCCCCAATCAATGCCAATATAATTTTATATCTTTTAAAAATATCATTAAAATATCACAAGATAACTTTTGAATTAAATGATAAGATGCTATCAGAAACTTCTGATACACATTGATAAATTGCTTTCAAAGAAACTTTAACAAAATACAATTCCTCAAAAATTTTATAGGCTTACTCATTTAAGTGTCTAATGTCTACTATTTGAATGTTCTTATATTATAAAAGTCATTCAAGTATATAAATAAAAATTCATTTCCCTATTTTAAATGTTATCCCTCTAATTATCATTGAGTTTTCTGTATTACAAATGTGTATTGTTAATGTTCATATTATTTTTCACATTTTCAGTTAACTGTAGTGATTTAGAGTTTGATTTTGGAGTCAGGTAGATGCAGGTTTTGTTGCATCTACATACTAAATATGTTACCTTAGTTGACTTACTTAACTTTCATAAAACTCATCTATAAAGTTGGGGCATAAGAGAGGGTGGTTTATAATATTGAGGTTATATAGTCTTTTGAAAAGATTATTTCATACAATGAATATAGACTATAGAGTAGAATGTGTAGTATTGTTCTGGCTATAGGCCCCACAGCAGATTGAACAGTATTTGGTTTTAGAGATCCCAACAATTGTAACAAGACTCTCCCACTCTGAAGGTCTATCACAATGGAAGGCAAAGGTGGCAGGACTTGCTGGCAAACCACCTTTCCTTCAAACCACTCATGATCAAAACAATAAAGGAATGGAAAGAAAGGGAGGGAAGTCATCAAAGAAAATGCTTCGTCTTATATTCTTGTTCCATGGAGGACAATTCCTTATGCCCCACCCACATCCAGCATAGTGAGATAACACAAGGGAAGCGTTTCTGAAGACTGGTAATGACTGACTTCGGCTCCACAGTTGGACTCTTCTTCAATTTCTACACCCCATAGGTCCATCCTTTTGCTGCCTTAGACCAGAGTACATTGAGTAACCAGAGTACATTGAGAGAATTATTGACAGAGTCTGGAATTCGTCCCTGGAAGTTAATGACTTTTGAGAAATGAGAGAAAACTGTCTGTGTCGTATATGATTTCCTAGAGTCAGAGAAGTCTCTGCTCAGCAGAAAGGTAATAAGGGGCCTTCATACAGATGGCCAAAGAGAGAATTGATTGAAACACATCTCAATTTCCTGCAGACCATAAAGGGCAGTAAAGACAACCTCAGTGGTGACTGCCGCACCTCATAGTAGGTAAGAATCAGAGGGCAATTGGGTTAGCTACAGGGTTAAGTGAGGCTTCTCTCTATCAAGGAAAGGCATGATAACCCAGAGTATTCTTAGTGACATAGAGGGCTGAGATAAATCAAAACATAAAGCAATCATACTCACCATTTTTGCAGACAGAAGATGGTGGCAGACAAAGTTATAACAAAATTAGAAATTATTTTTTATTTATTTATAATAGTGAACCAGTTACCTCTGCTTGGTCTCTGCCAACTGTCCTCCATTTGGTCTTCCAGAAGAGTTAGATCTAGAAGCAGAAAGGCAAGGAGATATTCTGAATCCAACTCCCTCCTTGCATTCCTTTTCAAGGTGTTGGAAACGAGTAAGAGAGGAGTCCACTCACTATTATTCCCTTGTCAAGTTTCTGAGGACAGAATTTAAACCTGCTCTTGGAGAGGGGAGAAAATAAAACGAAAATCATCTGTTGTGAGATTATATGTTTAAAGTCAGCTGAGGCTTAATAACTAAGAATGGCCAGAAATCAGTAGAATCTGCTAAAGATGTCATTAAGAGTTTTGAAAAGAAACTATCAGAATATTTAGGATAATTATTGATGAAAATATTATTTAAAATGTATTCCCCACTGAATTTATATTGATTGATAAATAAAGTTTATATTGAATGTTCTAAAGGAAGTTTCCAGTGTAGAATACATGCTAAACAAATTGCCTTGTTTGTGGTAGTGTTATAGGTGTGTATTTATATATTTTTTTCCTTTGTGTCAGTTTTGGAAATTTATACCTTTTTTGGAAATTTGCCAAATTTACTTAGATAACTAAGTTATCTAATGTGTTGACATAAATTTGCTGATCTTTCCATGTATTTCTTTTAATTTATGTTAAGTCAGTAGTGGTGCTCCCTCTTTCATTACTGATTTGGTGAAATTGTCCTTAGTTACCTATGTATGGGTTTGTCATTTGTCAGTTGTGTTATTAAAAATGATTTTAAAAAATAATTGACTATTTTGTTTTCTTTGAACTTCTCTATAAATTTTTCTCCTTTGTTTCATTGATCTTGATATAGTCTTTATTATTTCATAATTTGTTACTCTTTTTTGTTTAGTTTGTTCTTTTTTCTATTGTATTAATTAAGAAGCTTAGGTTATTACTTATGCACCTATTTTTTGGTCTAACTATTTAAAGCTACATTTTCCCTGTATGCACTGCTATATCCATCACAAAAAATTTTGAAATGCAGTATTACCATTTTTATTCAATTTAATTTTTTTCCATTTTATTTTTAAAATTTATCATCTTATTTCTTCTTCAACCTATAGACAATTATTACTTAATTTTAAGTATCTCATGTTTTTATGAATTTCTTTTCATTGCAGATCACTAATTATATTCCAATGTGCTCAAAGACCACATTTCATATGACTTCAAACATAAATTTATTTAGATTTGTTTTGTGACTTAGCATATGGGATATCATAGACTATGTTACATATGCACTTGAAATGAATGTTTGTTCTTCATACATTGGCAGAATATTCTACTGATATGAGTTAGAACAAATTGGTTGATAGTGCAATTCAATTCTATATTTTTGTTGATTTTCTCTCTAGTTGTTTATTAGTCTTTGGTCATGGGTATTGAAACTCCAAGTAGTTTTATTAAATTGTCTATTGATTTTTCAATTTAGTTAGTTTTGCATCATGGATTTTGGGAAACATTTGATGCATCAATACATATAACCAATATGTATTCCTGATAAATTGATAATTTTTAACAGTCAAATATTCATCTTTCTCTCTAGTAATATTTCTTCTCTTTTTTTTTTTTAAATTTTTTTTTCAACGTTTATTTATTTTTGGGACAGAGAGAGACAGAGCATGAATGGGGGAGGGGCAGAGAGAGAGGGAGACACAGAATCGGAAACAGGCTCCAGGCTCCGAGCCATCAGCCCAGAGCCTGACGTGGGGCTTGAACTCACGGACCGCGAGATCGTGACCTGGCTGAAGTCGGACGCTTAACCGACTGCGCCACCCAGGCGCCCCAATATTTCTTCTCTTAAAGTCTATTTTATCTGATCTTTTTATAGTCACTCTTCCCCTCTTATGGTTATTTTTGAATAGGTCTCCTCATCTATTTATTTTCACTTATTTATATCATTAAATCTAAGATGTATCTTTGGAGCCAGCATATATTTGGGTCTTGCTATTTTACCCAATAAGCCAATTTCTATCTTTGGAGAAAGGGCATTCATTCATTCATACTTAATCTAATTTGCTCCATTTTTGGATCTTATGCCGTCTCCTCGGCTAAATATCCAAATTCATTGCCTACAATTTCTGCTTTCACATAACTAAAGGACACAACTTAGCTAAGCTTTATCCACCTACATAGCAAGGATCTCTTTTTCTACATTTTCCAAAAAACATGTTTTTCACTTCTTTCTGAGCCTTTACCAGTATCAACTTTAACATTCATGTTTCTATCAATGGTTTGTTCACCATGATTTCAGTATTCTCTAATATGACATAGGTTTTTCTCACCACATGACTCCTTCTGAGTTTTCACTAGCAATGTTGTTAACATTTATATTCCCAACAATCTTTTGAAAGAAATTTAAGATTTTTCTATCATGCCCTTCAACATTCTTCTATCTTCTGCTCATTGCCTAATTCTAAATCTCCTTCCACAGATTTGGGTATTTGTTAGAACATCCCAGTTCCAAAATCTGTATTTGTTTCTTATTGCTACTGTAACAAGTAACCACAAATGTAGTGGCTTTGAGCAATATCAATTTATGATTTTGCAGTTCCAGAAGTCAGAATTCCTAGAATCATAGGGTTGACAAGGCTGCACTCCCCTGAGCTCTAGAAAAGAGTATCTGTTTACTTGCCCTGTCCAGCTGCTAGAGGCTACCTACATGCCAGAAATAACTGGTTCCGACCATCTGTGAGGTCTGTCTCTCCACAATGTTCAGCCACTAATGACTCCTTTCTTTCTTTCTTTCTTTCTTTCTTTCTTTCTTTCTTTCTTTCTTTCTCCTTCCCTCCTTTCTTCCTTCCATTCTTTTTATAGGCTTCCTTGGCGAAACCTGTATATTTGCATTGCCTAATTGTCAAAGATTAGTGAGAGATTTTGCTCCAACACCTTGAGCACATAAGACTTCCAATCTCTAATAATAGATCTGAGAAAATTAAGGCTGGAGAACTAGTCAGAGATAAAACTGTCTCAGTGTTTAGACATAGAAACCAAATTAAAAATTTAGGTATTAATCTAGATAAAAATGAGGACTGATAAGGGATTTTAAGCATAGAGATAATTGAAAGGGCGGACCTACGCCGGCCGACTCCATCTTGTTCTGTGTCCTCCACCTTGAGTGACTATGTCCTCGACATGCCCCCTTTCCGGGAAAATCGCAGAAACCTCAGACCATGCCTCCTCCCCTTGAGTAACCTCCCGCTCACCCGTTCAAACTTCCCTATCAAAACATGCCGGGTGACCTGTGTAACAGGACTCTGACCCTTCCACAGCCAATTGGCCAAGGCCACGACCCTTCCTCAGCCAATCGGCCGAGGCCACAGCCATTACCTCACCAACTGCTCCTAGACCCCTATAAAACCTTTGTGCTTTTGAAACTCACTCTCTCTCTCTGGTATCTCACCGCTGTGTCGGTGCAGGTAGGGGATTGAGCTCGAGCTAGCTCGAATAAAGGCTCTTTTGCTTTTGCATCGGACTTGGCTCCCTGGTGGTCTTTGGGGATCATGAATTCTGGGCATAACAATAATAAGGTCATATTTTTTTATGGAGGAAAAAAATGACTGTGGATGATGTGAGAATGAAAAACCTGCAAAGATAAGAGTGAATGTGGCTGTACCCCACAGGAGATCATTTCTCTTGTCTGAATAAGAGGCAATAGCAGCATGAAGTAGAAGCTAGAGCAGTGGAAATGGAGAAAGTAGACAACTATAAAATACTCAAAATTAAAACATCAACAGGTCCTGGAGATATGCTCTATAGGGGAAAAGGTAAAAGACAAGTCACAGAGGATTCCTAATTTTGTGACTTATAAAATATGGTAACTTCTATATCATTCACTGAGAAGTAGGACAGTAGAAGATCATCACAATTCAGAATAAGAAGAAGAACAGAAATTGATTTTGGGCATATTTTGTGTTCTTTTTTACAATTTGGAGATTTGGGGCTATAGATCAGAGAATAAATAGTTCACTGATATAAATTTGTGAGGATTTTATGTATGAGAAGCAAACAATTCCAAGGATACTTATCAAGATGGAATGGAACTGAGTATTGCGTTCAAGTAGAGAAGACACTAAGGCTTCAGTAAAACCTTGAATATTTGATGAGTAGAGGGGGATAGGTTTAAAAGAAGATGGAACAATAACTGGAGAAGTTAAAAAAAAAACAGAAGTTATATGTGATATAATTGACAGAATCATAGTTGGTTCCATGATCTTTTACCCTGTGATTAAGTGACCATATGGAAGAAGTCATGGATGAATCTCCTTTGTTTAGGTTACCTTATGTACTAAATGGAAAGGATTTTTCAGATATAAAAAAGGCTCTAGTGGAAAGGGATATTATCTAGTCTTATTCTAATCAGATATATTCTCCACAAGGAAGCTGTTTCAGCAATGGCCTGAAAGAAGACAACAGCCATGTAGTAAATTGCTTATGGAGAAGGATAATCTCTAGGAGCTAAAGACCCCAGTCCTACAAGCACAAAGAAGCGAATTCTGCCAACAATCACGAAACTCATTTACAACTGAGCTCCAGATGGCACTATGGTCTGGCTGGCGTCTTGATTGGGTGTTTTGAGATCCTTAGCGGAGGACCTAGCTAAATTCTGCCCAGACTCCTGACCTACAGTAACTGTAACTAAGAAATGTAATGTTGTTTTAAGCTGCTGTTTTAAATTTGTGGTGTTTAGTTTTACAGCATATAAAATAAATACATAGTGGTATCACAAAAGCCAAACAAAAAGATTTTAAGGAAAATGTGATTAATACTTTTGCAAACTACTAACAGGACAGAGATGGTTGGGACTCACAAGTAATCCTCGCTTACTGATGGGCATGTTATTGATAAATTTAGCTAGAGCTGGTCTGGTGGATGACAAGACTGCAAGGTAGGTTAAAGTGGGTCAAGGAGGGAGTGGAAGAAGAGTTAATAGTAATAGTAAATAGTAATTAGTAAACTGTAAAGAGTTAATAGTAATAATAAATATGAAGTACACTTGTGGAAAGGTTTCATTCTGAAAACAAGGTGAGATCTAAGGAGACTGCTAATAGGGAATTTACATTGGAAAGAGGATTTGTTTGGGGTTGTTAATATGTTCTTTTTTAAACACAAGAGACTTGGAACTTTTTTTAAGGTCCTTTAAAGATTAAATTAAGGGGCCTCCTGGGTGGTTCAGTCAGTGGAGCTCAGGTCATGATTGCCAGTTTGTGAGCTCGAGCCCCACAACTGGCTCTCTGTTGTCAGTGCAGAGCCCATTTGGATCCTCTGTCCCCTCTTTTTTCACCCTCCCCTGCTTGCCACCCGTCTCTAAGATAAATACACATTTTAAAAAATTCTATGTCTATTTATTTTTGAGAGAGAGAGAGAGAGAGAGATAGAGAGAGAGTGAGCAGGGGAAGGGCAAAGAGAGAGGGAGACACAGAATCTGAAGCAGGCTCCAGGCTCTGAGCTGTCAGCACAGAGCCCAACGCGGGGCTGGAACTCCCAAGCCTTTGAGCTGTGAGATCACGACCTGAGCCGAAGTTGGCCGCCCAACAGACTGAGCCACCCAGGCACCCCAATAAACATTTTCTTAAAAGATAAAGATTTAATTGAAGAGTGACTGAGGAAAGGTGTGATGATCTCCCCAATAGCTTCACCATCTTGCTAAGTATTTTCTTATTAGATCTAATATTGTCAGTGATTAGTCATTTAACTATAAACTTCTGAGAATACAACCTTAAAAATATAAAATAAGCTTCGATTTATTTTTTATAAAAAAGTCCATTATTTATATAGCTTTGCTTTCTGTATGTATATAAGGACAGATTTTGTTCAGGTGTCTACCATGATAAATTAGCTTTTAAATTTTTACGTGTAGCTATTTACAATTGATGATATCACAAAAATGTTGCATTGCCTTTGTGTGCAGGTTGACCTGAAATATATTTTTTAATGAATTCAAGTATTTTAATCAATATATGGAACATATACATTTTTTCTCTCAGCTGTTAGTGACTTTGATAAAGAAAAGTCACCTTACCTGAAGCAATCACTTATCTTTCAAAATAGAAATGAAATAAAGCATAATTTTTAAGGAATTTATCATGTTTTCAATAGCAATCATTTGGACATTAGTAACATGTTAAGCAATTATCTATATGTTAAGAGTTATTTAAGGATGAGATTAGAATGTATTTTTAATAGTAAACCCAAAGGCCTCAAGTATTTTAACTCCACAGACTTTGAGAAATGTGTATCAAGCCTTTAAACATATTTCCCTCTGGTAATTATTTCTATAAAAAATAATTGTTTGGGGCGCCTGGGTGGCGCAGTCGGTTAAGCGTCCGACTTCAGCCAGGTCACGATCTCGTGGCCCGTGAGTTCGAGCCCCGCGTCAGGCTCTGGGCTGATGGCTCAGAGCCTGGAGCCTGTTTCCGATTCTGTGTCTCCCTCTCTCTCTGCCCCTCCCCCGTTCATGCTCTGTCTCTCTCTGTCCCAAAAATAAATAAATGTTGAAAAAAAAATAAAAAAAAATAATAATTGTTTGCATGGCAGAAATTTTTGTAACCCATAATGAATAGTAATTTGTAATAATTCAGAAACTTATGATAGTCATAAGAAGAAAAAAACAATATTTGATATTTTCATTATAATGAAGATATGTGAAAATAAAAAGGAATTAAAGGGACAAATTCTATATTTTTGTCTGATCAAAGAAGTAATAGGGGAAATAATGCTAATAATCCTTAGAGAATGTTCTAATATACACACACATTAAATAACTAGGGAAGCATTCGTGAAATAAACTGTTGTTTAAAACATAAACCTATACAATATGTAGAGCTGGTGTGTGAGTTTACAAGCTACTGGGATAAAATGGACAGTGACTATTCCTTTAATATCTTTTCTCATAAAAATTTTAAGCTTCACATAGTGTCACTAGAAATCTGACATGTTCTTTCTTCCTAATTAATTGTTACGTGTCATGTATCTTGCTTATTAAAATTGTTAGAGTTTTCTGTATCAGCAGAATATGAAAATAGTTATGCTTCACTGCATTGCTCAATGTTATGTGCCTGAACTATGAAAAAATGGTTAAAATATATCCTTATCATGATATTTGTTGAAATTTATAGGAAAAGCTATGCATCAGACCCAACAAGGGACATGTCACAGTTTGATGTCATTAATATTCAGTCGAATGTAAGCAGAAATGTTCTCAGAACTATGAGAAGATGCTTTACTCCACACAGATGGCACAGCTTACTTCAGCATTTGGGGCTTCCAAACATGTTCCTAAATGTTTCTTTCTTTTAATAAAATGAATACAGAAAGGTATCTCAAGGTCTGTGAGATCTAGAATAAGACTAAATTATGTGTGAGCATTAATAATTTTCTAACACGTACACACACACACACACACACACACACACACAACTCAGTGGTTGAACTGGTTTCTGCAGAGATATATTTAGCCAAACTTTTGGTTCTAGTATGAGGGTTAAATGCAATTTACCATGACCACTAGAAACACAGAATATGTAAGAATCCAGTTACAACCCATAAGTGATAGCAGACAGCCACTTGAAACATAGGAAATAATTTTTAAATTCAAGAACTGTTGGGGCACCTGAGTGGCTCAGTCAATTAAGCACCTGACTCTTGATTTCAGCCCAGGTCATGATGTCACGTTCCTGGGTTCAAGTCTCGTATCAGGCTTCATGCTGCTCCCCTACACATGCACTCTCTAAACAAACAAACAAACAAACAAACAAACAAACATTTAAAAAAAATTCCAGAACTGTTTGTAGCACAACTGCAATTATTAGTAATAAAATAAGCCTTAAAATTATTACACGTATACAATTTATTAATTGGTTTCATGCATTTATCCTTTGTTTGTCAATATAAATACCAGATGCTCTGTGATGTTTAGTTTATACATTTACTCATAGTGTTTGAAGTAAAAGAAAAAAAATTTCTTACATTTAACTCACAGTTTTACTCATAGTTTAATGCTGAAGGTGTGGACGCTCAGCCAGACTGCCTGGGATTGAGTCATAGGTCTTACCAGTGACCTTGAATTAGATACTTAAACGCCCAACTTCTCAGTTCTTCAAGTGTTAAATTGGAGGTAATAGTAGCATATACTTCACAGGGTTGTTGTGAGATTGAGTACTTTAATATATGTGAAGTACTTAAAACTGTCCCTGGTAGATATGAGGTGCTTTATAGGTATAGATATTAGCTCTTAACATTGGGCCTAGTGAAAGCACTTATGTTCTTTCTTAGGCATTACAACTTCTGGAGTGCTTTATCCATATTCTGACCATGTAAATATTTTTTATGTCATGGTTATAGATGCATAAGCCAAAAAGTATTTAATTAGCCCCAGTTAAATGCCAGATTCAGATTTGAACTGTGAATAAGCGTATAAAATCCATTAATGCTTTTGGCCCATGATTCATGATTTCTCTATATCTACACAATAATAATTATGCAGTGCTTTATTTCAGGTGAATGGTTCAACACTGAATATGTGTTTTAGTAGTACGTATTCACATTTTTTTCAACTTTTAAGCATATGAATGCTGTGCAAAGTTAACTGAAAATATGATAATATATACAAGTTTTAAAGAATATATTGGTCGATATTAGTAAAACTACTCTATTTTGTGCAATTCCATTTTGCTGCAAGTACAGGATTTTCAGTGAAGTCACTCGTTTAGTATTCATGTGGTTGTAAGTTTTAAAGAACTTGTGCACAAAAGTCCAAAAGGCAATAGTAAGAGTTGAAAAAGAAATGCAGTGGCTGGCTAATTAAAAGTGTGTCAACATTATGGATTTTTTTCAGCTATTAATGGGTCAAACTAATTTGAGTGTGTGTGTGTGTGTGTGTGTGTGTGTGTATATATATTTGCAGGGAGAAGTTCTCTTTCCTCAGATTCAGCAGTACGAAGCTGCTATCTTTCAGTGAAGTAGGAATTATCTACTAATGTGGGCATGTACAATTCAATCCATTTTAATAACTTTTTCCCCAAAATATTACATGGGTTATTTATGCATTTACATTTCTTCTTCTTAAAGCTTCTCAGTTTCCTTTTGAGGAAAAACATCCTCTTCCAAATCAGTACATGGGGTGACTGCTGTCACCCCGCACTCCAGAAGTAGGCACAAGTTTTAGCTTGGCCCATTAGAGCACCACACACCCACCCACGATTGTTCACGGCTGAACATGTTACAAGCCTTGCTAAGCAGAGCCATGTCCAAGGAATTTACTCCAAATATTTGGAGAGAAGGGATTTTCTCCTGGCATTTCTAAAGCAGAGCTCTCAGTTACAACCTAAGGAGGGCTATCAAGCCACTTTAGAGGAAAGCAGGGCTGAAAGTTGGAGAGTGAAAGAGAAGTGTTCCGCTGGCGCCTGGGTGGCTCAGTCGGTTGAGCGTCCAACTTCAGCTCAGGTCACGATCTCGCGGTCCGTGAGTTCGGGCCCCGCGTCGGGCTCTGGGCTGATGGCTCAGAGCCTGGAGCCTGCTTCCGATTCTGTGTCTCCCTCTCTCTCTGCCCCTGCCCCGTTCATGCTCTGTCTCTCTGTCTTAAAAATAAATAAAACGTTAAAAAAATAAAATAAAAAAAAGAGAGGTGTTCCAATATTATCCCTCATCTGAATCTATCCATGTGAACGTTCCAGTGCATCTTTTCAGTTAAGTAACGTTTATAGTTGTGTAAATGAATTAATTTCTCTTGGGTTTTAGCCAGTTTGAGTAAGGTTTCTAAAACATAATACAGTCAATATTTATATGTATGTTTTTTTATTTATTTTAATTTTTTAAGTTTATTTATTTATTTTGGGAAAGAGAGAGAGAACAACTGGGGGAGGGGCAGAAAGAGAGGGAGAGAGAGGATCCCAGGAAAGCTCTGTGCTGTCAGTGTGGAGCCCAATGCAGGGCTTGAACCCAGGAACCCATAAATCCACAGAGATTATGACCTGAGCAGAAGTCGGACGCTTACCTGACTGAACCACCCAGGTGCCCTGATATGTACATTTTTTAAATAGATTCACTTTTGTGCAACCAGCACCACCATCTATCCCAATAGTTTATAAAACTGAAGATCTATACTTATTAAATTTTCTTTACAGTGAATTAGAAATGCCAGAAAGCATTAAATCTCAAATAAGAATGCTCAATCTATATGTTAATTACATGGATAAATCAATATGACATTTTCTCCTTTCTTTATAATGGTCTGTTATCATTTAAACAATGAAGAAGATACAGTACATTATCCATATTTGAGATCTTCTTCCATTATTTAGGAAAGTATCTGAGGTGAATTTTCTTTTTTTTTTTTTTTTCCAACGTTTATTTATTTTTGGGACAGAGAGAGACAGAGCATGAATGGGGGAGGGGCAGAGAGAGAGGGAGACACAGAATCGGAAACAGGCTCCAGGCTCTGAGCCATCAACCCAGAGCCCGACGCGGGGCTCGAACTCCCGGACCGCGAGATCATGACCTGGCTGAAGTCGGACGCTTAACCGACTGCGCCACCCAGGCGCCCCTGAGGTGAATTTTCTTATATCAATTTTCTTATATCACAGAAGAGATGATATAGAAATACATTGAAATACTAGTTTTATTAACTACTAACACACCTAGTCAGAACTAAATCTCAAAATTGGTCATTCATAAATAAAATTAATTTTTCAAATATATATAAAAATTGGACTATCAACAATTCTCATGTAATAATATTCATGTTTTTTGAAACTTCTGGTTTTCTAATATTTTTTCACAGCATCATAGAAAGTCTTAGAAATTCTTAGTTTTCCATATATCATATGTGAAGATAAAAAAGTTGTATACCTTTATTCTAATTGAAGTTTTGTGGTGGCCATGACATTAAATATGTGTATTGATATGCAAATGTAAATATAAGATTTCATTTTTACCAAATCAAATAGATTAAAAAAATTGTTTATTTATTTATTTATTTTTTTATTTTGAGCGAGGGAGAGAGAGAGAATGCAAGTGGGGTAGCGGCAGAGAGAGAGAGACAGATAGAATTCCAAGCAGGCTCAGCACTTCCAATGTAGAGCCCAGTGTGGGGTTTGAACTCATGAACTGCGAGACCACGCCCTGCGCTGAAATCGAGAGTCGATTGCTTAACTGACTCAGCCACCCAGGTGCCCCAGACTTAAGCATTTTTAAAGAATGATCCATATATTGAGATTATTGATTGTTATAAAGTTAAATACTCAAAGTATCTGAAAATTTTTGGCATGTTTTTGTGAAAACAATGTTTATGTATCCTTTTTACTTTTTGCAGCTGGTCTATACTTCACAACTTGGCAGGTAGGACCAAGCTGGTGAAGTATACAAGGTGGTAAGTTGGAAGAGTGGAGACTAAGAGACACTTTTCTGGTATAGAAACTGCTGGGGGTGGTTGTGATGGTGGATCTGGACAAAGAAAATCTCTGTTTAACTCTTTATAGGAATGTTAGAAACAATTAATAACTCTTCTTACTCCAGATAGAAAGTAGATTTCTAACACATTTTTATCTGAAGACCTGGGTTATGTGTGGCCCACTTCTCTCTCCCTACACTGCAGACAAGATGTATTTCACCATCTTATTGATGTTTAGCTTGGTAAAGTGATTTCATTAGTTCACTATAATAAGCTGGGGCAACAGGGGAAAATGGGTTACAAAATGGAACAGATGTGAGTTTTGAGGAAAGCAAAACCAGCCTACAGACTGAAGTACAGCCATCTAATTACTAAATCTGCTGAACTGAAGTCACTCATCCTACAGAATCCGCATGTGATAATTGTATATTGCTGTAAGCCACTGAGATTTCGAGTGTCTCTTTACACAGTACTGTGACAAGAAATGGCTTGCACAGATGTTGAGATCTAGAACCAAAAACTAAAATATACAACATTGGCTTTGGATTGACAACTGATGGAAACAAAACCCTCCTAAGAAAAATAATTTATATAAATTACAGAGAAGAACAGTAAGTAGGAAACTGAGGCAGGATTCCTCTGGTACAGTCTTGAAGTGGAATTCCTTACTCAGAAAAAACAACAAGAACAACAACAACAACAACAACAACACTTTTTTAACTTTTACTTCTTTCAACTGAGTAGATGAGGCCCACCTACATTATTCAAGGTTATCTCTAAGGCAGCTGATTGCAAATATTAATCACATTTACAAAATATCTTCATGACAATATCTAGATGAGTGTTTGACAAAATAATTATACCAAACACCATAACCTGGTCAAGCTAACAGAAGAAAATTCAACAATCACAGTAGCCATAATTAAACAAAGAAAAAGAGGCATATCTTGAAGAATCATGGTTCCAGTTTTCCAGGACATGTTGTTGACTGGCATAAAAGGGGTTTTAACTTTCAGAATTCTATTTTACACACACATTGAATACATGGGAATTGTGATAATATCAAAATCTACAGAAGTAAATCTCTTCAATAAAATCTATTGCTCATAATATATAGAAGAATTTCATTTTTTAAATTTGTTTTTTAAGTGTTTGACACTGACTTGCAGTTTCCCTTCCTCTAATCTCCTTGGCAGCTTTTGGTATCATGATTTGGCTGACTACAAATGTGAGTTCATGGTGTTTTCACTATCCTGTTTTCTGGAAAAATTTCTGTAATTTTGAAATTACTTCTTTTGTAAGTTTTTGTAAGAATTATTTGTTGAAGCCATTATGTCTGAAGTTTTGATTATGGAAAGGGTTTTATTTAGATTTCAAGTGCTTAAAAAGTTAACTTTCCAAATTTTTCTATTTAATTTTTTTCAGTTAAATTGTATTTTTCTAATAATATTTCTATAAAATTTAAATGTTCATTTTCTGACAGTGTATCTTTCACAATATTAACTATTGCCATTTTAATTTTGCAAGATCATATTGATGTTCTCCTATTTATTATTGCCAATGATTATGGCACCTTCATTTTTTACTTTTATTAATATTGGTGAAGAGTTAAAATTCCATCATTATAGAAAACCAGTTTTGTTTTTGATGATTTTATCTGTTTTTTTTAATTTCATCACGTTATCTTGTATTTTTACTACTCTTTCTCCTACTTTCTGTGGTCTACTAACATTTCTAGATTCATGAAGTGTGTCCTTAGGTTTTTGAAATTCTTTCTTCTTTTATAACATATTTATGGCAAGAAACATTTCTCTGAAAATGGATTCATTTGCTTACCACACTTTTGGTTTGAAGTGTTTTCCTTTTCACCCACTCCAAGATATTGTAATTTTCAGGATGTTTTCTTTACTGGCCCATGAGATATTATATTATATATAAAGTATACATTATATATTAACTTGTAAACATATGGCAATTTTGTAGATACATTTTAGGTATGGGTTTACAGCTTTATTTGTGAGGCAGATGTTCCTTTTTGTTTTACCTAAAACTGTGTTATTAAAAGCATACATTTTTAACATTTTATATATTCTTCATAAGTAGATTCTATTATTATTATGATATATACCTATTTATCTCTAGTAATTTTTTTTGGCTGAAAACCTTCTTTATCAGTTATTAATATAACCATTCTAGTTGTTTTGTTGTGGTCATTATGTTGTTTTGTGTTTACATGATTTATCAATGATCTGTTGCTGCATAACAATTTATCTCAAAACTTAGTTGCTAAAAACAATGAAAATCATTGATTATTTCTCATTATTTCTGTAATAGAGCAGCTTAGCTGGAGATTTCTGACTTGTGTATCTCTCAAAAGGTTGTCCTCAAGATGTTATTTGAGGCTACCATTATGTGAAGGTTTGACAGTGGCTGGAGAATCAGCTTCAAAGGTGATTGTCCAAATGATTGGAATTCTGTGCTGACTGTTGTTGGGGGGCCTCAGTTTCTGTTCATGCTTGCCTTCCTATAGGTTGCTGAAGTGTGCTTGTGACATGAAGGCTGCCTTCCTCCACAGAAAACAATGTGGAAACCATGATCTAGATTGTGACACACTGACATTGTCTCAGAATACTATAGATAACACAGATCAGCTCTAATCATTATGGCGTTATAGTAGACAATTCAGTGAATATCAGGAGGTGAGAATCATTGGGTGCCTTCTCAGAGGTTATCCATCACACATGGTATACCTTGTTGCATCATTCTACTTCCAAACTGACTTTGTCCTTACATTTTACAGATATTTTAATAAATAGAATGTACTTTGTAATCCAACCATCATTTTTTTTTTAATTTGGACATTTAGTCAATTTACATATAATATAATTTCTGATTACATTAGCCAAATTCGGCTAACTTACTTTAGGTGACTTATTGAACTATCTTTTTAGACAATTCTTGTCGTCTTTCTTTTGGGTTGATGTTGTATTATTGTGCATTACTCCTGGATTAGCTTGACATTTTTGTAGTGTGTGTGTGTGTGTGTGTGTGTGTGTTAAACATTTTTTTTTATTTTATGTACACATTGCATCATGATTTCTTGGCTAAGCAAGTTCTAATATTACTCGGTTCTTCTATCCTCTTCCTAGACAAAACAAAGTCTTTAATAGAAGTTTTAATTCCATTTACTGCATTTCTTAAATTACATTCAATGATTTTAGGGATTTTAATTCTAACATATGCATTCCTTGTTTTATCCAGTTAGCATTCTCTTAAATTAGCCCACATATTTACCCTCTTCAAGATCTCCGTTCCTTTCTGCTTCTCTGTGTTACCATCTGGAGATTATTTTTCCTCCCAAAGAACAACATTTAATATATCTTTTTGTGTGTGCTTTTTGGTAGCAAATTCTCTATAATTTTTTTCTCTAAAGTTGACTTTATCTCATTTAAATTATCATAACATACTTTTAAAATTTATATTTAAAGTTTGACAACTTTGCTCCTGTAGATATTGAATACATCATTCATCCCACTTATCTTCTGACTCCATTTATTCCATTGCTATTATCTTATAAAAGGCTGGAGTTCTAATTATTGTCCTTATAAAAATAATTGGTTTTTATTCCTAATTATTCTTGATATTTTCTCAGTGTTTTCACTTTTCAGCAGTTTTACTCTGGCATGACTAATAATGACATTTTTATTACTTTGCTGTGGATCTTCTTTTGAAGAGGGGATCTGAAAAGTCCATTTTCAGATGTTTCTATGGATTTGTTTCTATTACTTTTTAAACTGTTGACATGGATCATTGTGCATTTGCCTAGTTCTGTTTGACTGAGTGACTGAAACTGTACAGAAGCATGTGTACTAATAATGAGAGGCATAGGATATTGAAGTTTTTCTCAAGAAATGATTTATATTTGTTACCCAGGATCATATTATTTGAATTTCAAAAATTAAGATTTTTCGAAGTTAAATTTAATTTCCTCTGAGGGATGTTCTACTTCCAACAGCAGGTGATCTCTAAGTCTAGACCCTCAAGGGCCAAGACTGAAATAAGAGACGTTAGGAGGGTCTGCCTCCCTTTTTATATTCTACCCGATTTGGGGCCTGTGACTCTCAAAAGCACTTTTGATTGTATTATCCTAGCAGACACCCTTGAGAATTGGCAGACTCATTCAGGGATTCAGAAGATCCATAATGCTTGACTAACCCATCATCTTTCCATCTTCTCCTGAACTTTGTCTTATATATTTTTTTTCACTATTGTGTTGGTCATTAATATTTTAATACATTTTTAATATTTTAATATAAATATTTTAATATTTAACAAGTATTTTTAAGTATCAGCTTTTCTTTTAGTCCTAGTGGGTAGTTGTCAGAAAAATTGGTACATAACCCAATATTACTCCACCTGTTTTAATAAAAAAAATAATTAGATGTCTCATGCAGATTGTCTGATGTTATCAATATATTTTCTTTTAAATAAATGTGCTTTCTTTTTTGTATTTCATATATATATTAAATATTGTAAAATTAAATGTTTGTCCTAATTTTGTTTATTAAATAAGAAATATAAAAGAGAAATTTGAACTATGATTCAAAAATTCATCTGTTTTAAAGCAAAATGATTATGATTTATTTAGTTACTTATTTTGGTAATTTTAAAAGGAGACTACAAATATCTGAGTATTATTTTTACCAACAGTTTGCATGACTGTATCGAGATGTTATGAAACATTTTATACTATTTTATACTATAAGTAAATTTAAAACCACATTTTTCATGATATTATGAGCCTATTAACAGCCATGAAATTATCCTTTTTCAATATTCAATAATCAATGAAAATTATTAACATCTTAGTGGTAGATAAAAAACTATTATGTGTTATGTAAGATTAATTATTTTCTCATAGATTGTGGCTACAAATCTAGTAAAGAATCTTAGCACATATACTAGAAAAATATTGGGTACATCAACTTATCTACATATTGGTGTTTAGCTACCAATTCCACTTCCCAGAACACTGTGTAATTAATGCTTTATAAAAATATTAAATTTAAGAATTAGAGGCTTAGGGGTATCTGGGTGACACAATTGCTTAAGCATCAGACTCTTGATTTCAGTTTGGGTCATTATCTCACAGTCTGGTGAGAAAAAATGAGGCCCATTTTTTGCTCTTCCCTGAGCATGGAACCTGCTTAACATTCTCTCTCTCTCTCTCTCTCTCTCTCTCTCTCTTTCTGCCCCTTTCCAGTGTTTACTGACTCTCTCTCTCTTTCTCAAAGAAAAAGAAAAAGAATTGTAGGCTTAATTTGTAGTATCTAGTAGAGTTTCCATTTTTTTATGGTCATCAGATTTACTTCCAAAGATCTCAGAGGTGATGCCTGAGTGACTCAGTTGGTTGAGCATCTGACTCTTGATTTGTCTTAGGTCATGATCCCAGACTCATGGGATCAAGCTACACATCAGGCTCCACACTGAATGTGGAGTCTGCTTAAGATTTTCTCTTTCTCTCTCCCTCTGTCCCTTTACACTCCCCCCCCATTATTACACACTCTCTCTCTCTCTCTCAAAATAGTAAAAACAAAACAAAACAAAAAAACTCAGAGGGATTTTTTCTTTAGTTTTCCTCTTTTTCTCCATGATCACAGGTTAATAAGATATGTGAAACAAAAACTGAAATACAAAAACAAAAAAACAAAAAACAAACAAAAAAACCCACAAAACAAACAAAACTTTGTTAATCAATACCCAAATTGAAGTTTATTTAATCCCTAATTATTCCAATTCAATCTAAAATGAGTGCTTATGGGGGTGCCTGGGTGACTCAATCGGTTGGGCATCCTACTTCAGCTCAGGTCATGATCTCACAGTTCATGAGTTTGAGCCCCACGTCCGTCTCTGTGCTGACAGCTCAGAGACTAGAGCCTGCTTCAGATTCTGCGTCTCCCTCTCTCTCTGCCCCTCCCTCATTCACACTCTTTCTCTCTTTCTCTCTCTCTCAAAAATAAATAAACATTAAAAAACATTAAATAGAGTGCTTATGGAAAATAAGAATCTCAAAAAAATGTTTTCTTCTTTAACTGCTAAAGAACAGAATCAGTGGAAGCTGTTGTTTAAGAATATTAAGTAAATAAAAATCTAATGGTGAATTATGACATGCAAAACTAAACATCTTAGGTACAATATGAAGTGTTTCTTATTTGATTGATTTATTTTTCTTTTCTAAAATATGTATTTTTAAAAATGATGTCCTAACGGATGCAGTCTTTCTGGAACACAGTATGGAGGTGCTTCAAACGTTAAAAATAGAACTACTTTCTGATCGAGAAATTGCATTATTAGTTATTTACCCAAAGGACACAAAAATACTGATTCAAGGTGGTACATGTACACTGATGTTTATAGCAGCATTAACAACAATAGCAAAATCAGGGTAACATCCCAGTGTCTCTTGACTGATCAATGGATAAAGAAGATATATATATATATATATATATATATATATATATATTGCACTGTACATTAACTAACTGGAATTTAAATAAAAACTTGAAAAAGGAATAAATAAATAAATTATATATATATACATATATATATGTATATACATACATTTACACACATACACATACACAATGGAATATCACTTAGCCATAAAAGAGAATGATATCTTGACTTTTGAAATGGTGTGGATGGAGCTAGAGTGTATTATGCTAAGTGAAATAAGTCAGTCAGAGAAAGACGAATGTCATATGATTTCACTCATATGTGGAATTTAAGAAACAAAACAGCTGAAGATAGCAGGGAGGAAAAAGGAAACCAAAAAACACAATCTTAATTATACAAAGCAAACTGAGGATTGTTAGAGGAGAGGTAGGCAGGGGGATGGGTGAAATGAGTGATGGGTGTTGTAAGTGATGAATCACTGAATTCTACACCTGAAACTAATGTTGCACTGTATATTAACTAACTGGAATTTATATAAAGACTTGAAAAAGGAAAAAAAAAATGAAAATAATATTTTAAGTTACTTGTTTGAGTATCATTCAGAGTCACAGTGTACATGCTCAGTACAAGATGATGTTTCTATTACAAGTATTCTTGTAAGGCATTCCAGCCAGAAAGTGCTAGAAAGAAATATCTGAAATAGAAGTTCAAAACAGTGAAGTTGCCACACACTTTAGTTTACCATCTACCTAGTTTGGAGACTTATGGAGAAGAAATGTTTTTATCTTTCTACCTCTATTTACTCTCTTGTGAATGGGTTATTATAGAAATAGATTTTCTCAATGTAGAAAATAAGAATGAATTTATGGATTGAGTCTAGGAGTTTAATTATTACTGTGTGTGCAATCTTTATGTCAAAGAAGAGAAACAAATTTGTACATGCAAGCTAGCATAATGATATCTTAAAGCAAAGAGCTATTTTCATAGCACATTACATAATAGACTAGGTGTGAAATTAGTTTTATGGTGAATGGATACCCTGAAGGTTGTTAGCTTTTCATTATGTACAGCTTTTTGTACACCAATGCATTAGCATTTCTTCTTATAGATAACAAAATTAATATATTTAAATGATTGAATAACTCTTAAAGTGCAGTCACCATCCCCTATGTTCCTAAATACTAATTCCACTTTTATCTTGCAACAGTAACTTAGAAAGAATTTTGCTTCAGGTTCAGCCACACATATACTTTGCATAATTTAAGAAATGAAGTAAAAATAGGAAAGACAGCATTTTCCAAGTATATATTGTGAGAAAAAAATAAACACATATAAAACTATATAGTTATAAACATTTTGTGGCTTGAGTCTAGTTAAGTTTTCAAAGAATCCAAAGATAGTGATGAAGTTGTGTGTGATCAAATCTAAATTGGAGTAACAAAAATGAATTAGGAACATCTGTATGAACAAATATAACAGCACACAACCGAGGGCACTGTGTGTTTTTCTTATTTTCTCCAAACTGAGCTATTAGCTTAGTGCATGGCAATGGTAACCAAAAAAAAAAAAAAAAAAGAATGGTAGGTTAAAGAAAACGTACTTTTCTTATACATGGATTATACATGGATCTTTTGGGGGCCATGGAGCTTAAGTTTGTTTGTTTGCTTGTTGACAAGAGGAACTGTGCAAAAATAAAATGTTTTTATTTCTTTTACAATTACATCCATGTCAAAGAATTAATAAATTGTATCTGAAATTATCAGTATAGCCAATTTCCTTTTGTGGATTTTATAAACATTTATTTAGCTCATAGGTATGAAAATTAGGTTTTTTTTAATCTTTATTTATTTTTGAGAGACCTTGAGAGACACAACATGAGCGGCGGAGGGGCAGAAACAGAGGGAGACACAGAATCTGAAACAGGCTCCAGACTCCGAGTTGTCACCACAAAACCCAACATGGGGCTCGAACTCATGAGACGTGAGATCATGACCTGAGCTGAAGTCTGCCACTTAGCTGACTGAACCACCCAGGCACCCCCAAAATTAGGTATTTTCAATTCTGAATTACCCTGATAGCACTGAAAGATGCCACTATATTTATATAAAAAAATTATCTTTAAAGCTATCCATTTATGTAGGAAAATTAACAAACTACCATTGGAAAGAAAAGGATCTGTAAAGAGACTGCTTTACACATGAAACATCATGAATATATATGCTATTGAAAAATATGGCATTAAATTAAATTCTGCTCTCATTTCTCCTGAATGTCATTCAGGTAGAATTTTCTCTGAATAAGTTACATGCATGGTGAGGAAAAAAATATATTTTTTTCTTAAGCAACCTTTCCATTATAAAAAATAATCTCTACTGTCTTTTCAATGATCTTACAGGGAAATTTTAAAAATTTGGGGCAGTCAAAATATATTTTATCTCACCTCAGACAACCAGAGAATTATTCCAGTCCACTCTAAGATACCTCTGTTTTCAATCATTTAAAAACATTACTTATTATACTAGTTGGTACCAACCAAAAAACCTACATAGGAGGAATAACTAAGGTTTATTGAGTTCTTAATTTGTATCACTTACTGGGATAAGAATGCTAGGTGAATTGTCTAATTTTGTCATCAAATATTGGAAATACATACTGTAAGTATTTTTATTTCATATATAAGGCAACTGAAGCTTAGCGAGGTTAAGTAACTTGCCAGAAATTACATGACCGGTATGTGGTAGAAAAAGATATGAAAGCTCTCACAGACTGTGTTTTGCTGATATGAGTATAAAGTAAAAGTGGGGAGCCCAATCAAGAAGAAAGTAGTAAAGGAATAAGGAGGAAAGTGACTAAAAGAGGAAAAGAAAATCATTTACTTCTTTGAATAGGATTTTATCTCTACTTGAAATAATCCACTTTTTAATATTGCACAATTAAAGGATAAGAAGGAAAATACATATAATATCCAAAAATATGTAAGAACATATTCAAGACGGTGAATTAAACTAGACATATAATACCAACTTTTCCTCATTCAGCTTGAGTGGAATGTTTTAATAACTCCCCAAAGCAGAAATTCACCAAAGTAATAGGTCAGAATTGCCATGAAATGTAAACTACAATCACAAGAATAATGTATCCCTATTTTAAAAATGTGGTACAGTAATACTGGTATCGATACAGAACATGATCACTTTTTAACATGCTTTCTGCATTACCTATCAACCATAAACTACAGAAATAAGTGACCATGTGAAACTTGTGAAAAATATATATTTGCTATCATTTTTTCTAAATATTCTGTTTTATCAGTTAATTTAATGTAATTTAATTTAATTGCAAGCCACAGAAACAAGTTTGTCCAATTAAAGCCAAAGGAGAGCCATTGGAAAGATAATGGGACACATCTTAAGAAAACAAGTCTTTAATAGAGGACCATTCATCTAAGTAGCAAGGGCTGGCAAATTCTTACTTTGAGTGCTTCTGGTAGAATTGATACTCCCTAGTTGGGAAGAGAGGGCAGGGATGGCTTTTGATTAAAGGTTCACAAGCACTGAGTATCATTAAGGAAGAAGTGTTTAGCCAAATGAAAATAAGTAATACTAAAGAAGGAAAGGTTAGTATATGTAATGCCCATATATAAATTAATTCATACCTCTCTTCCTCTAATGGTAACAATAGTTACTTTTTAAAAAAAAAAGCTTCCCTACTTAAAACTAGCATAGCTAGTCTACTATTAGACTACTTACTAGTCTACTCATTCATTATATATTTGGCCAGGAAAAACACACCCTTAAAATGAATAGCAATGAAGGGATGCCTGGGTGGCTCAGTCAGTTAAGCATCTGACTTTGGCTCCAGTCATGATCTCACAGTTTGTGAGTTTAAGCCCTGAGTCGGGCTCTGTGCTGACAGCTCAGAGCCTGGAGGCTCCTTCAGATTCTATGTCTCTCTCTCTGACCCTCCTCCCCCACTGCACTCTGTCTCTGTCTCTCAAATATGAATAAACCTTAAAATTTTTTTAAATGAATAGCAATGAGGAATGTAGAAAAAAAAACTCTTTTCAGTCAAATAACTGTATCTGCACATTTATTTCAAATAAATGTAAATGCATAATGAGAATTCCAATAATGTCTTATAATAAATATGGTATACAATAATTTAATTTCAGAGCCTTAAACCCTGAGATCCAGCATTATTTGTATGAATTTGTTAGCACATATTTCACTATCATATCTATGGACACGTATTGGGTGTAGACTGATTTTTTATTTTTTTTCTCTAATATTCCCTTAATTTCTTTATATATTTCTTTTCATGATAAAAACATTTTAGAAATTAAAATTTCATATTTATGCATATTGCATATATATGTACTATATATAGCATACATATTAAAATTGTGTGTGTGTGTATATAATGGTAAGTATTCAATCAATTCACTAATAAAAGGGAATGTGATCAACTTGCATACAATATTCAATGAATGTATTATAAATTAGATTTTATGATGGCCAAAGCTAATGCCTAGGTTTCACTTAGACTACACCCTTATGAATATCAAATGAAAATATCAATATAAAAATCAATCACTTTTTCTTTAAAATATAACATTGAAAATTGCTATGACATATAGTTTATAGTTACTGTAAGATGTACTTCTGTTTTAGAGAATAGTTGTTTAAAAACATTCAATAATATAACAAATTTCTTTAGAGGTCTGCTGAGTAAGAAAAAACTAAACTTGAAATTGTGTATCATTCCTACCTAAAGTCTTAGCAATAACGTAAATTGTTTGGGTTGTAGTACATTTCAGGACCAAACAAATGATTAATATTCATTCAGAAGTTATTACCTCGGGGATGAAATATTTTAAATAATGTGAATTTCAGTTTTTATTTAATCATAAAAAACTTTAGGTAACAAGTTCCATATTGTTACTTTACTTTAGCTTCTATTTTTATAAGAGAAGCTTCTATTTTTATAAGAGAAGCTTCTATTTTTATAAGAGAGGCTTCTATTTTATAAGAGAAGTGTGAACAAAACACAAAGCTCAGATGCTGAAACAGTAAAATAACTATAAACTTACTTTTATTAAGTGAGAATATTTATCTGAAATTAATACAATTCTGCTTCATTTACCTGGCATCTTTGGGAAATAAGCTATTTCACAAACATGAATTATCCAAATGACTGAAATTCTCCCAGTTGCTAACTGAAACTTTCATTATAACTGCTCTGTTAGAAACCTTTCAATAACTTACGACACACTTTTCCGACTCATTTTATACTAGAGTGAATATAATTTAGCTTTTTTTGTTGATCCAATCAATCATTTTAAATACTATTCAATTATTCATCAAACATTTACTGAATGCCCACTAATTCAAAATCTGCTAAGGACTGGGACTAAAAGGATGGATCTCAAACATTAATTGCCTACTGATAGCCAGTGGGAAGCTAAAGTGGTTTTGCTTTCTTTCATAAATGACCCCCTTACAAGGAAGGGTTTCGATTTTTCCTTCTGTTTTCCTCAAGTATCGGATAGTGGCCCTTGAATCTTAACACAAACAAAAACATGACCTTTTAAATTCCATGTTGCAATGCTTTCTTTCTGAGACCTGAACCTCTATCTTGACACCACGTCTAGGATTCTTGTGCAGTTTCCATGACCACCTTGATTATAGAACATTATTTAACAAATGTTGTCATGGAATAAAAATATTAAGAATGAGTATGACGTGTAGATCTATTTTCCCTTCTCTTAGATATCACATTGACTTTTAATTTGAAGATTCCTTATTTCTAAGGAATCTTCTGTCATATTACTGAAGCGACTCATTATTCTTTACCATTCACCAAATCATAAGACTATTCTTCATCTTATATTGTATTAGACAGGGTCATTAAGCACTTGGCATTCTGTCATGTCTCCTCATGAGCTTTTGTATAGTGGAAAGACCCTAAAGCTCAACAATTCCAAGACTCTCTTACAGCTAGTGCTAAGGTCAGGCTCAATTGCTTGTATAGACAAAGCTGTAAAGACATTCTTTGGCCTTTGTTTCGGTGGGTGTGTGTTTTTGTTTTTGTTTTTGTTTGTTTTGTTTTGCTTTTCTGAAGTGAACACCCAGGTTCTGGCCTCTGATTTTTCTATTTGAGAGACAGGTAATTGTAACAGCAGTAACATCTTGGTTCTTCACAGTTGCGACGGTGGCTGACCATTTTTCCTATTCTAGACTACCACATCTAAGGTGTTTTTTGACATTGGTATTCCATTGGCAGCACCTGATTCTTTACTGAATGAGTTCTACAACATGCTAGGAGAAACTTGTGAATGCCCAGCCTACACGTGTTTTTTCTAGCTCCTGTTAACGGTTTTGCTAACAATTAATTCATTTTCTGCTTAAAACCACTCTAGGTTTCCATTTCCTGTAGTGAATCCTGATTGACATTCATAACATATCAGTTCTCTGAAGCGATATGATGAAAAAGATACAGAATGATACATGAGTTTTTTGGCAACCAGTTTCCTCCTAAATCTGGTAGGTTTATTTTATTTGTGCATTTATGTATTTCTCTATTCTATAGTATTTGGTTCATTAATATGCTACAGTTGGATAGAATAACTGGAATTGCAACTTTAGCTTAAGAGAGTAGATACTAAAGAATAAAAGAAGGGGCGCCTGGGTGGCTCAGTCGGTTGAGCGTCCGACTTCGGCTCAGGTCATGATCTCACAGTCTGTGGGTTTGAGCCCCGCATCAGGCTCTGTGCTGACAGCTCAGAGCCTGGAGCCTGTTTCAGATTCTGTGTCTCCCTCTTTCTCTGACCCTCCCCTGCTCATGCTCTGTCTCTGTCTCAAAAATAAATAAATGTTAAAAAAAAAAAAAAGAATAAAAGAAAATACCGGAAAATATTCTCCTGGGAAAGTCTTAGCTTGTGGTACTGGTAGGTATAAGGGGTACAGAAATAAAATTTTGAAATACGGAGCGTAAAATTTCAGAATAACTTCCAATTCACCAGATGATTTAAATTCTGAGGGCTCAGGCCCTGTCTGCCTGTAAATTTAGAAAGCCTATTCTAGAAGAAGAGACAAGAAAATTCATGAATGTGGAGCCAATGACCATGACAGAATGGGAAAGAACTTTAGAAAATAAGAAAGAATTAGGTGGCAATAGGATGCTGATTAAAGACTGTGTTTGAAGTTCATATGGACTGAGCACATGCTTAAAAGTCTACGTAAAGTTTGCCATCTCTGTTGCTAAAAAAACAAAAACAAAAACGAAAACAACAACAACAACAACAAAAAACAGCTACTTTATTCCCAATTGAACTTGACCAAAACTGGTATCATATCAGTATCCTGGGTCTTTTAGTAATAGAAGCAGAGGTTAAATTCCTGACCCAATGAGAAGATTGAATTCACTGTACGAATAAATTGCAACCATAATAGACTCATCAAAATCTGTGCTAAATGTCCATAAAAATAAACTAGTTTGAAATTTAGAGAATAAAGAAACGCTTGCAAATTGATCAGAGATAAGAACCTTCCTGGAAACCTGAAGAAATGGCTTTTTGTTGAGAAATCTAAGGAGTTGGGGAGTTCTGAGTTCTTCCTGACAACGGTCTCATCTTGGGCTTTTAAGCTAAGTCACCAGTTATAAGGACACTTACAGGAGTTTTGTTTTACTTTGTTTTTGCTTTTGTTTGCTTTTGGTCTCATTTAAGTTTTTCTTTCCTAGATGAAAGAAATTAGTTAAGTAGTCCACAACCTTTTGTTTCTTACTGTTATCCCATTATATAAATAACAGTAAAACACATAAGCAAATGTGTTATATGGCAGAAAATGTATATATGCGTAGAGAAGGCTAAATTTATATCTGTTACAATGTTTAATTTCATATCAAATAATCCTCTCTGTTGAAATCATTTGAGCTTTCTCCTAGCAGGGACTTGTTTATCTATTTATTCTATTTTTTTTCACCTGTAAAAAGATTGATTAATTTGGGGATAAGTATACACCATGGTAACGTTGCCATCATTAAGGCCATAAATATATCCATCCCCTCCCATGGTTTCCTCCTATCCCCAAGATGATGATGATAATGATGTATGGTAAGAATATTTAACATAAGACATACCTTCTAGAGCAATTTTAAGTATACAATTCTTAAGCAGGTCTTCGGTTAATACATTGGTATTGCAATATTCTTGTCAGAGACCCTTCTCTCACCAATTTCTTTTCCATCAAGCTTTCAATTAAAGGGCATAAATGAAGAAATGCTCCTTACAATTCTTTCTTGGGGAATAATATCTCATATGAGACTTTGAACACTGTACTCCATAGTTCACACTGATTCATTTCTTTTACTTATAGTTCTTGTAAGTATCATTGGGAGCAGAGATTCAGTTGAATTCAGAAAGATTACATTGAAAATGTATGCCTGGAAATAAAAGCACGGAGTTTAATTAAACTCATGGATTTGGGATGAGGATGGAGTTATTTAACAAATATGAATGTGTTACTGAATGTCTTTGAATTTGGTTCAATCAGTTAGCTTGTGTTCTGAGATGTTTTACTGTAATTGGTAATAGAAACTTGGAGGAAGCAATGTTAAGTAGACACACAAATGAGAAACAACCCAAAACAGACTCAGAAGCCAGTAGCCATCAATGCAGTTCAGAATGAAAGACAAAAAATGTACCTGTGGAAAATTAAATTAAAAAGAATGCTATTTTTCCTAGCAGGGAACAGAACATTTCCGTTTTGCTCCAAGCTATGTATTAGTATGCAAAGAAGCTGGGGGAAATGTCTCATTTCAATGTCTTAGGATGCATCCACAGGTGAGGTGTAGATGGAGCATTGCCAAAAACCATTATGAAAGGATCCACATACACAGGAGATATTGAAGTGTAGATGATTGCTGACTCTTATGCAGGGGGCAAGAGAAATGGAAGATATAGGGAAGCTCCAAATACAGTAAATACAATAGATTTTCACACTTAAGTATTTTTTGTTGTTAGTATGCAATTTTGATATTTACCTTTCTATGGGGAGACATTTGTAAAGCGATTTTATAAATATTTAAACATCTATATGAATCTAAATTATATAACAATATTAGAGGTGCCTGGGTGGCTCAGTTGGTTGAGGGTCCAACTCGTGGTTTCCTCTCAGATCACGATGCTGCAGTTCACGAGTTTGAGCCCCGCGTTGGGCTCTGCATTGGCAGCACCAAGCCTGCTTGGGTTTGTCTCTCTCTCTCTGCCCCTACCCTGCTTGCACACTCGCTCGCTCTTGCTCTCTCTCTGTGTCTCTCTCAAAATAAATAAATAAGCATTAAAAAATAAATTCTAAAATGACATTGCAAATTAAATTATAAATCTTTTGTGGAAGTGCTCCCTACAAAGATTGAGCCTTTTCAAAAGTACCACACCGTTATTAGCCAACATTTTCCTTTTAATCTGATAAACCTTATAAATTGTATTTCAGCAGAGACCATCAGGACCTATTGGAGGGAAAACAAATAACTAGCTTTTGAAACCTGTACAAATTATTTCCTGAATGTGTCCAAGAGCTGTTAAGATCTTGGATTCCTTATAATTCATATGCTGATATTATCTACCTTCAGACTAGCTTAAATCATGATGAAAATACAACCCAAATCTAGTGACATATACACAATGATATGAGGGTTGACTCTGAGAACAACCAGAGTCTTAAATCAGACCAGGTGTATATCCTTAGGCTTTGGATGCTTTTAATCATTATCAGCTTCAATGACATACAGAAAGCAGGGAGTCACTTCAACGTTAGGCTAAATATGCTGGCCCTGATGACATGGGGATCCTAAACATGGTTAAGTTACTATTTTATTTATAAAATCAATGTCATTTCATTTACCATTTAGAGTTTTCCAGATGGAGTTAGATTTTGTAGAGAATCTTCTGTTTACACATTTTCTAAAAAAATAGTGGATTTCCTTGCACCTATCTTTATGAGATTGGTGTCCTATCATTGGATAGGAAAAATAAAAATCTTTTCAGCTATTAAAAACATTTATGACAGGGGCGCCTGGATGGTGCAGTCGGTTAAGCGTCCGACTTGGCCAGGTCACCATCTCGCGGTCCGGGAGTTCGAGCCCGGCGTCAGGCTCTGGGCTGATGGCTCAGAGCCTCGAGCCTGTTTCCGACTCTGTGTCTCCCTCTCTCTCTGCCCCTCCCCCGTTCATGCTCTGTCTCTCTCTGTCCCAAAAATAAATAAACGTTGAAAAAAAAATTAAAAAAAAAAACATTTATGACAAATATTTATTGACCTGGACTTATAAAGAATGGAACTGACCATTTCAACCAAGTTTTTAATTTTTATGCCTCTCTGATAATTAAAAGAAAATGCTGTCAATACATATTCAAATAACCACATTTTACATGTATTCAGATATACTTTAAGCTATATCATATGTTATAAATAAATAATACTGTGTAATAAATAAGTGAACTAGAAGACAAAAGTACCTTCTTTGTCATCAGGTAAATTAAGCCAGGGGTGTGTGTGTGTGTGTCCATTAAACATGCATTAATTGCATGAATTTTCCATGCTAATCACAGACTTTCCTACTGAGGGGCTTATAGTTTAGTAAAGGCAGCAGGTAAATAAATGGAACATTTTATGGGAATGAGGCAAAAGCTATGATAAGGGGAAATGTAGGAAATAGTTCCTACAGGAAAATCTGACTGGGGTTATAATAGTTATGTTGAACACTCAAGGGCAAGTGTACAAGTAAGGCTGCTAGCGAGGGGTTTTTGAACAAGCAGCAGCTTTTAAAAAGGCTTCTCAAATAACATTTTTAATGACGATAGAGTAATAGCAGCTTTATTTTTAAGAAAGGGGATAAAAAGTAAGTACGCTTTTAACATAAGAGCAAGATATTAATAGCCTAGAACTGAATTTTCTTTTTTACATTAATTTGTGACGTGGATGTTTTCTTTTTGATTTCTCCCATTAACATGCTAGAGATTTTAAGTTCCTCGCTAGGTTTAGCAAACCATTTTCAAAGTTTGCATTCTGTTTTGTAGCTTTGTACATCAACACGATATCAAGAATTGAATCATTCTGAAAGTCGTTTTTTTTTTTTTTCTGTTTGTTTCATTCTGCTGGGTCAAAGAATAACTAGATATAAGCTTTGTTATTGTTTTGCTAACGTTATTGTTCAAATATATTATTCATGTGATTTGAGTTAGATTTATCATTGCAGTTGGGTATTTTATACTTTATCCTCTGGTGTAAGCACTTCTTAACATTCTTTGTTTGTTTCACACACCTATGTTTGCACATCATGATGGTGATTTTATAATCTGCCATTCAAACCAATATATTCTGGGGAGGAAGAAAAGGGCAGTATGAATAATTGACTGTGATGCCAGATATAATCTTTGACTGGCATGGATGAATTTATAGCACCCTATATCACAACGTTAAGCAATCCTCTAAATATTTAACCCTCACTTTATCTAGAATTTAATCTGTTTTTACTTTTTTTTAATGTTTATTTATTTTTGAGACAGAGAGAGACAGAGCATGTCTGGGGGAGGGTCACAGAGAGAGAGGGAGACACAGAATCTGAAACAGGCTCCAGGCGCTGAGTTGTCAGCACAGAGCCGTCGCGGGGCCCGGACTCAGGACCGCGAGATCATGACCTGAGCCGAAGCCGGACGCTTAACCGGCTGAGCCACCCAGGCGCCTCTATTTTTAATCTTTTTAAAAAAGGTATGATTATGCTACTACTTGGTTAAATGATTGTTTTTAAATTCATATTGATCGAGTTAGATTTTATTTTTATTCTGTTAAGAATGCTCACAAATCAGAAAAAGAGAATTGTATACATATATACAATTATTATGGTCCATTAATCTAAAGTGGTAAAACCAAATCTTTTGGAGTTTATTTGACCTTCAGAGAATATGTTTTGTATGAATCTCACCTCCAATAGTGTTTAACATTGTGCTCCTGAAAAAGTGTTTAAACTTCAAGATGCTAAACTTCTTTATTTGTAAAATAAGGATATCAAAGCCTACCCTGCTAAGTTTCTGCGAGGATTAAATGGAATATCATAAAATACAAAAAAATTTGCATGGTACTTTGTACATTATAGATGTGTTGTATATATTACTTTGTTTTCTTCTAATCATAAATATCAAATTGACAGATTTCAAGTTTGATATATTGATACATTGCATGAAATAATTTTGCTTTATGTTTCACATTATTTTCATATAGATATTTTATAAATCTTTACAAAATAACAATTTCTATTTCTACAATTTTGAAAGCTATCTAAAGTTGTTATTCACTTGTTCTGGTTTTCATGTTGATTCTTGAACTCCAAGGTCAAATGCTTGCGTATTTTCATTTGTCTACTTATTTAGACAACTTTGGCAAATGTATTTTATCCTTTGAATCTCCACACAAATTTCTATCTTAAGAGTATGTAAACTCTTTTGTAGAATAATATAAGCCCTTAAGTAAAAAAAATATAGGATTAAAATTTAGAGTTTGCTTTTAAAAGGAATCAATTTTCTTTTCAGGAAACTTATAGGGGAGAAATCATATACACCTCAAAACCAGTGTAAATGTGTTATTCTTCAGTGACTACAATACTTAATTTGCAAAGAAGTTTTTAAAAATAGAATCTGGATTATATAGTTGATCAAGGTGAAGAGATGGCCACAAACAACTTTAAAGTGGTAATATTCTGTTCTTTATCAAAAGTTAAGAACAAATCTTTGATTATAATTCTCCTTCTATTCAATGTAAAGAAATAAAGTCTGTCTGTTATCAAATTTACTGGATGCATTTCTTATGTATGCTTACCTAAAATGAAACTTCTATTTCTAAAAATTAAAGTTTTGTATAGCGTATCTCAGATAAATGTGAACAATTATAAAATTTGGTTCCCATAGGAGAATGACAATTTATAAATAATACTTATTTATATGTAAATGACATTAACAATGAAATTATAGATCATCAATATCATTATTTTGTTTAATTTTTTAAAGTTTATTTTTGAGAGAGAGAGAGAGACAGAGAGACAGAGCATGTGCGGGGGAGGGGCAGAGAGAGAGGCAGACACAGAATCCGAAGCAGGTTCCAGGCTCTGAGCTGTCAGCACAGAGCCTGACTCGGGGCTCGAACCAATGAGCTGTGAGATCATGACCTGAACTGAATTCGGATGCTCAACCAACTGAGCCACCCAGGTGCTCCTCATCGTTATCATTATTATGATAAGGTTAGCTAAAGTAAACTACTAGTCTTCAGTGTAAAAACCAAAGCCAGTATTGTTATTTTTGTCACTGAGAATATATCGCTTCTCCTTATAATTGTTTAAGAAAAGAGCGTTTCTGAACATTTCTGATCTTAAAACATAGAATTTTTTTATTTGCTTTATTCTTTGAAACCTCTAGCCATTTTATATTTTTGCATGACTATCATCTAATCCCTCTGTCTTTCTTCTCCTCTCATTAGACACGTTCTTCCAACGTCTTATTTATGTAGTGATGTTGTATATGGTTCATCATTCAATAAGAAATTAATTTTTATGCTATTTTCTATAACTGATATTTTGTTTCCTTTTCCATTGGGATATCTGTTTACAGACTCAGAGACAGAATTTCCAGGAACCTCCAGGTTAGTTCTCCAGTTAGCTCTTATTTTTGATTGGGGAGAGCTGAGGTGATTTAAGAAGTATGGTGGACAAAGGATGTGAGGTGGTGAGAGATTTAGGACAATGTTTAGATGTGAGGAGAAGTAATCTGGAGAAGAAAACATCTGAAGAACTTCCTATATGATTACAAAGTGAATAGGATTTTTCAGATCATGCAAGTAAGAGGTACATATGTTTTCATACTCAATACACTTGGCAAGATCTCCACAGAGAAGGGCTTTATGTGCATACAGGGAAGCCAGACAACATGCCAGGTCCCTCAACTTGGACCATTATCCTCTTGTGTAAGTCTGGTATTAAACTCAAAAGCATCCACTGCCAATGGGGCAAGAAGTACTGGATACGGGGCCAACTTCTTGAGTGTACAACCTGGATGATTGTATAAGACCCAGCTCTTGGAGGGGCATCATGTTGGGTTTAATGTTATGATGCTGCTATCTTGATTTTTTTCAGAGTTCTGGGGGAATTTATTGAGAGTGTCTTTCATGTACCAAAAGGGTGCACCATTGCAGGTGTCACGGCTGGTGGTCCCTTTATTTCCACTAGCTGGTGGCCAGACTGCAACAACCGCCATAACAGCAATGTAATCACCATTATAAACTCACAAGATGCTAAATTTCTATCCACCATATTCACATCCCTGGTTTCAGTTTAAAGCTTTTCATGTGTCTTCTTCACCAGGTCAGCAAATTCATCAATTATCTTATTTTGTTCATCCAGCACATTAACAATTTCCTGCCCCATTTGTTTATGGTGATTTTTGATAAAGGAAAGGACCTCAAGGCCTGAATCCTGTTCTTAGAGAATTTTCTGGTGCCATTGGAGGATTTCATCAAAACCCAAGCCTCTAGTTTTCCCTGGCTCCTCAGGGATTCAAAGGTTGGGTACTTCTCCCTTAGCTTCTTCAGTCATCAGAGTGTATCTCCTTCATAAGGATTTCATTGTTGAGTGCCCTCAGCAATGTCTAGGACAACTGGAGAAGTAGAATCCTATGTGGAGAACCAAAGGCCAGGTGCTATTGCACTCTTCGACTGTGCATTTGATGCTTTCTGCTAGCAGCAGAAGACTACAGTGGTCCATGAAGCTCACGCCCCACCGTTCACAGGCACAGGAGACATCTGGGCTTTGGTCATATTATCTCCTTATTGATCTGGGCTGTTAAATGAGTCTGTTCATTTGGTAAAAGTTACTGAGTATTCTGTATTTTTGTCTTCAATGAAAAACAGTTACTGAAAAAGACTATACTCTCTCTTAAAAAGAGATTAAGAAAAGCTTTATGGAAGTATGGAAGAAAGAGTCTACTCTAGGCTTTAGCCGTGTCAAGAAAGGGTTCATTCAAGTAGTCTCTGAAGCTGGCTAGGAGTCATGGGTAAAGATCAAGTGGTAGAATAATCCAGGTGGCAGGAATAGCGTGAAGAAATGAGAAAGAGGGTAGAGAATGGCAAAATGTTTGGTGTGGCTTCAAGGCTTCAGGATCAGGAATTGATAGATTAACAAAGGAAAGACAACCGTCTTGAATTTTTAATCATTTTATTATTGAACTTGTATAATTGACATCTGAAGAGACAATGAAGCA
The DNA here is from genome assembly GCF_016509475.1 of Prionailurus bengalensis. Lineage (NCBI taxonomy): Eukaryota > Metazoa > Chordata > Mammalia > Carnivora > Felidae > Prionailurus > Prionailurus bengalensis. Next base: position 90,096,348 of record NC_057344.1, read on the forward strand.
TGTTCATTGCCATCCTGTTCACATACGGCATTAGCAATGTCTTGTGAGCACAGACTTCCAGTGAACCCTCAGTGTGTTCAAGCAAGTCTCAGCAAATACAAGGGAAAGAAGCAACTTAGGTAGATGACTAAATGAATGGGTGACAACAAATTAGAGACTGTACATTTTCTTTGAACCAGAATTTTCTTTGCACACAGAAAGAAGTCAGTAGTGTTCTTGGAAACACCTAAGAAATGTTATCATGTTAGTTTTAGCTGTGGAAACCAACTAACTAGCTCTGCTAACTACCCTATTGAGTTGAAAGTGAAGTGAAAAAGAAAGATAGTCCCACTCACAGATTCTTTTACTTTTGGTCATTTATTTTTGTTCAGTAGCAGGGTATGTAAAGCATGTAGGTAGAATATGCATGCATCAAGGAGTGAAGTATAAACAGTTGAGTTAATTTTGTGCAGTGTTTCCACTCTTCTGGTAAGAACAAAATACATATGCATGTCCTGGCTACAAAATACAAATTGTGTAATTTCAGTGATTCTGCATATGAGTTCAATGCTCCTATTTTTGCATTTAAAACTGGCATTTCACCATAACAAAGACAAACAGTAAAATTCATGAAGAAAATTTTAAATTTAAAGTTTTCTTTTTTAGAACATTAATTAACAATAATGATAAAAAGTGACAAGTCAAGAGAGAGATGGTGGAACAAAAAAACAAAAAAACACTTTTTTATATATCATCACTTTAACAATATATTTTTTTACCTTTTGAACAAGGATCTCCACATTTGCTCTGGCACTGGGTCCAGCAGATTATGTTACCCTGCGGACCTGGACACTAAGCATATCACTATCACCCATTGGACTTAGAAATTTGGGAATATGTAAATTCCTCAGAATAAACTCAAGGTACTGGGGGCAGAGGAGCTCAACACTACTTGCTGAAATTTTATTTCCTTCTAACTAGGTATGACTGGATCGTAAGGTAGGCTTCATATAATGTTGTGGAGAAATATTTGTTCTAAGCACCTGTGGTATTATGTATTTTTCCAGAGTAGCCTTTAAGCTCCTTGAATGATAAAATGATACTTCTCTCATCTTAAACTATGTATCAAAGCATGTCCCTTCTCTAGGCATATGCCCTGGGAACCCCTTTCCATTTGTGGTGTGACCTTGTTAACAGATGTTCTCACTAGTGCTTTGTCTGTGCTTGTGAAGAAAGGAGTGCCCAGGAATATACATCTTCCATGGATAGAACCTAACCAATGATGAGGGTATTAACACTCTTAACACCTTTGCAACTGCTTGAGATAACTATAGTTATTATCTACCTACCTCCAGGAATTCCCTATGGGAAGTGAGCCAAAATTACTCTCTTTGTGATGTTTCTGATCTCACATACATGGTTGGCTATTTTTCTTTTCCTGCTTCTCTTTCACTTTCTACTGCTTGCTTCTGGAAAACATCCTACTAAATTCCTTTTACACACATCCTTGTCTCAGAGTCTGCTTACGAGGAAACACAAGACTCTCAGAAAAATTAGGCTATTTAACAAGCGTAGAAAGCAACTTATAAATGTTTACTGAATTCAGTTGAGAACAGTGTGTGTATAGACAGGTAGAATTCTGTCTATGTTTAAATTTATCACTATAAGTTTTCCTATGAACACCCATTAGTATGATGGAATCTATTTATGTGGCTCATTTTATGTTAGGGTTTGTTAGAAATGTGCTGGCTGAATTAACAAAATAAATAGGTATTATTTTCAGTTATTCCACATCCCATACACATATCTTTAATTTTTATGTTATGAGTGAGGAGAAATTATACTTTGTATAGTTCTGAAGAAAATGTAGGCATTTAATGATTCAAAGGCTTTATATATTTAGTCACATTTAGCTATAAATAGAAAAATTCAACATTCATCTTCCATCTTTAACAGTTTCTTCCTTTTAAAATATTCATATTATGTAATATGACTTGTAGTGTCTTTGAAGAGATGAAAAGAGAATTGATATAAGCAAGTTTTATGAACATTTGTGACAGAAAATAAGTTTGGTCATAAAGAGGGAAAAATATGAGAACAATTAATTGAAATTATTTAAAAAAAACAAAAATTAACAAATGAGACTACATCAAACTAAAAAGTTTCTGTACAGCAAAGGAAATAATCAAGAAAATGAAAAGGCATCCTACTGCATGGGAGAAAATATTTGCAAATCATATATTTGATAAGGGCTAATATCCAAAGTATATAAAGTACTCATACATTTCAATAGCAAAAAACAAAAAAAAAACAATCCAATTAAAAAATGAGAGGAAGATCTGAATAGATATTTTACCAAAAAAGATATACAGATTGTGAACAGGTACATCAAAGATGCTCTCAAAGTCACTATTGTCAGGAAAATGCAAATCAAAACCACAATGAGCTATCACCTCACAACTGTTAAAACGGCAGTTATGAAAAAGATAAGAGTATTGGTGAGGATGTGGGGAAAAGGGAACTCTTGTACACTGATGGTGTGAGTGTAAGTTGGTACAGCCCTGTGGAAAATGGTATGGAGGGACGTTCCTCAAAAAATTGAAAATAGAAATGTCAAATGATTCAGCAATTCCACTTCTGGGCATTTATGCAAAGAAAATAAAAACACTAACTTGAAAAGATGTATATAACCCATATTAATTGCAGCTTATTTATAATAGTCAAGATATGGAAACAATGTAATGCCCGTTAATGGATGAGTGATAAATTGTGGTATAGCCATAGAAAAGAATAAAACCCTGCCATGTGACTGCATGGATGGACCTTGAGAGCATTATGCTAAGTGAAACAAGTCAGGTAGAGAAAGATAAATACCATATGATCTCTTTTTTAAGTGGAATCTAAGAAAACATATATATATATATATACACACACACACACGTTGAGAACCAAGCTCATAGATCTTGGTGGTTGCCAGAGGCAAGGAGTGGGGGTGGGAGAAATGGATGCATTATTTTCATTTTTGTTTAGTATAAATGAATAAATAAAAAGAAAAAAATAATCAGTATTAGAATTACTTGACCTTGGAGGTGTACTTAATTATATCTATTCAATTATATATATATATATATATATATATATATATATATATATATTATATATTATATATGTAATATATGATTTGTATTATGGATAGTATATTATGTAACATAGATATTGTATAGCATATGTGCATTATGCATGTATAATATGTATAATGCAATAATATACATTATGCATAGACAAGTTATATATTCAATTGTTATGTATACATATAAATATATATGTATTTTTGTATATATATATTTGTATATATTTTTGTATTATATTGTGTGTATAAATTGTATATGTATATATTTGTATAAATATGTATAAATTGTATATGTATATAATTGAGATGAGGGAAATAAAAGAATTGAGAGACCACTTAAGCACTTTTTTTTTAAATCCATCACAAAACTCTACTTTTATGTGTGTTTCTCCATATTTTCCCTATATCAGATGATACAGAAACATGAAATGCAATTACATAAACACTTTTTATAAAGCATTTTCATGGTAAAATATTTTGAAATACTTTATATATATATAATAAACATATATATATATGTATGCGTGTGTGTATATATATTATATATAATATATATATTATATATATATATATATAATAACACACACACACACATATATATATATTTCCTTTACCAATATCAGGTCATCTTTCTATTTTTTTACTTTAAACTTAGGGTGTAGTCAAGTTAATAAAACTGGTTTAATTAGTAAATTAAGAGCTATTGGAGGCATTGTTTTATTTAGCTTTTGAAGTCATCCCAGTGATATGTGGAATAGTGATAGTTAACATTTTCACTTACTTAACAAATTTTTATTAAGTATTTTTATTAAGTTTTATTAAGTATACAATATGTTCCAGGAGTTGCTCTAAAGAATAATGAGTAATTTTTCTGAATAATGAGAAGTGAAAAGAACGGTTTCAAAAATAGTATGATTGGTGAGGGGCTATGCAATTCTCCCTAATCCCAAATGTTTTATCTAATCTATAATAAAAACTAATTATATTTTATTCCCGTGGCTCTAACTCTTCCTAGTTTTTAGGAGTCGTTACTTAAAATACTGTAATTCCTTTAAAAGATAAAATGTAAAGCATATATCAGTGAGTATAATGCAGCGTTCATTCAGGACAAGAAGGTAAAAAAGGTCACTCGGAGATAATTGGGATTACAAAGGAGGTAATCTGTACCGCAGGTAAATTTGTCAATTTGCCATTTGGCCTGTGAGCAGACCGTTCTTTTTCAAGGTGATGAAGTGTGTTTCTGTGTGTGTGTATACGTGTAAGGTGAGGTAACTTTATCTTTTCAACTCTAACTTAAAATACATATTTTATAGATGTCAATTTTGTTGATGTCAATTCTCTTCATCACTTATTGATAAGCAATTTAGAAGTTAAGAATACTAAATGATAATCTTAATACTAAGTAACACATATTATCTTTTCCACATAGAGCTTAATGTTTTTACCAATCTGTGAAGCATACCTTATAGTTCTCTGATAAGTAATATGGTTAGTAAACAAGTAAAAATATGAAAAGATGACCTTTAAGAACTTTCAGCAGCTTTAATTCAATGGCAGTACAATTTATTTAACCTTTTAGAAAGTACTCATTTTTGACACTGACTTTACTTTTCAAAGTTATATAATCAGTATGTTAGAAAATGTAGTTTATTCATAAGCTCGTCTGTATAGTGCAAGATTTAAGTTATAGTTTGTTTAAATTTCTGGAATAAATTATAGTTTATGTACATAATTTTTATTTAAATTATATTAATACAGTTATATCATATATCCAATGACTATATTACTGGTTATACATGTGCATATGTAAAATACATACATGGTATTTTATGTTATATATTATGCATATATTCTTATTGTATATATATGATATGTAGCATAAAATACATATAGTAAGAAAATATGTAAGCATATAAATATCTAAAATACAAAATATGTGTATAAGTAGGAAAAGAATATATATATATATATATATTTATAGCTCTCTCGACTTTTTTCTTGTTGAAGAAAAGATATTGAAAAAAATATTCCTGTTTCTCCCTTAGAGTTGAACCCTCAAGGTCAAAAACTGTCTTATTTTATGTTCATTTCCACAACCTAACACAATATCTGCTTAAATTAGGAATTTCATTAATGTTCATACAATGAATACAATTTGAAACAAGTCACACGATTGTCCCATATGTTCTTATGTGAAAAGAGAGGAGAGCAGTGATTTGAAGTGGCTTAGATCACAATGACAAAGATTTTAGCAATTCATAGTAAAAGAGCTGAGGGCAGTGAATACCAAGTTTAGAAAATAATGGCACATTTGCAGTATTACTCAAGCCTATTTAGAACATATTGTACCTCAGAGAAGCAAGTTGCATGTTAACTGTATTATATATGTTTGTATGTCTATATATAGTCATCTTTATATAGTCCAAATAAAGATCTCATATTCAGATATTTAGACACTGTATGAGTAGCAATTTGATACATAGCTAAAATATTTTTCAATTTGGATTTGATTTTAAAAATCAAGATATTTTAGAAATTTCTTTAGATATTGTGTCTCTATCTTTTAGTAGTTACTTTGATGTGCTTAGATGATCCATATTTTTGCTTCCACTCTATAAAGTTTTTTTCTCATATTTAATATAATTAAAATATTTCAGAGATAGTATAAGTGTGGCAGGAGATATCTTCTCCTTAACTTCCCCCATAATTTTAATGTATATCTTAAATTATTGCAATTTTATAATAAGTATCCTAATTAAAATAGTTGCATTTTACCTGATTTATTGTACTCCAGAATTATTGCTTGTAGTAAAGATGACTGAGATCTTTGGTTCATACGACGACTTTTATTGCTATATTTTTCTTACTTGTACTTTAAGCTTATCATTAATTGGTTTTGAACACCTTCACTATTTGGGAAAAAATTGGCTATTGATTTTTTAATGCATAAAATTGATATTGCATTCATAGGAGGGGAAGGGAAAAGGTGAGTCTTAAAACCTACAGACTCTAATAAAAATGTCCGATGATAGCTTCTCCTTATTATAGGATGATTAAACTCAGCACTTTAGAACAATGTGTTATTCTCCTTCTTTATTATCCTAGGAACTATTTTAAAAAAATAAGTGTCATCAATTTTTAAGATTATTCCAAAATATATGGAAGGAATCCTACTGGTAATATTATTCCTACTATTTCAAATACTATAATTTTCAATAATCAAATAATTATCAATGGGCTATTTCTGTTATTACATTTACTATTTCTTAAATATGAATTTAAAGAGAGTAATTTTAAAAGAACAAGATTGCAAATTATTAGAGAAATGAAATATTTTAAAAATGTAGGCAGTGTATACATCCCTTTTTTCCTCATACTGAGCAAATGGACCGTTCTGGTTTGACCTTTACCATCACCCAATGTTTACCTGGCATTTGAGATATTAATTGGATTCAACAGAATTTGCTCATTACCTGAGTAGACTTTGGATAGTTAAAAAATATGCATTTGGGTTTAGGCCTGTTCAATCTAAACAATATTGTGTGTAGGATTTTGTTTAACATTTCATAAGCATCTTGTTCAAATTTTTCATGGATTTATCTTACAGTATAACCATTATTTTTTCCTAGTCAATTCACTCTTCTCTTTTTTTTAATTTTTTTAATGTTTATTTATTTCTGAGACAAAGAGAAACAGAGCATGAGCGGGAGAGGGGCAGAGAGAGAGGGAGACACAGAATCCGAAGCAGGCTCCAGGCTCTGAGCTGTCAGCACAGAGCCCGATATGGGGCTGGAGCTCACAAACGTGAGATCATGACCTGAGCTGAAGTCAGACGCTCAACCGACTGAGCCACCCAGGCGCCCCAACTCTTCTCTTAAAGTTATATTGTCTCCATGCTACCCAATGTCCAGGGGCTCTAGGAATCCTGCAGAAGAAACTCAATATCAAATCTTGCTTCTTCTCATAAGTTCTTGCTATTTCTCTCCTTTTTCCAAAGGAAAGTGTACAAACACTGAAGAGGCAGGCACTAATTATAGGTCTGATTATATAATGAGAAATTAGGAACTAAAGTGAAACAAAGAGACAAAGTGAATCCATTACTGCATACAAACACACACACACACACACACACACACACACAGGTGCACAACCAGCAAATTCGGAGTAGGCATGGTTATGTTTTCAGGAAAAATACCCAATAAGATCTACAATTAGCAAACCAGGGACAGAAACTAGTATATTACATCAGAATTCTATTTATTTTAAACCATGCAATGATGCATATAAATGAAATTACATCATCTTCATTTTCTGAACATAAAACGATGCATTAAAACATGTTTTGTTAATCACGTAAGTTTACTCTTCAGTGATGATTTGATCAGAAACACTGAAATAATTGTAGAAGTAATTCTATAGTGATTATTAAGTAATATTAAAATGAAGTTATATCTGCCCACATTTATCCTGATTCAATCATCATTTATTCAATCATAAACTTGCATGTCAAACAATTATTGGTTGAAAGCCTATTATGTATCAAGAAGTGTATGTTAAGTGTTATGTTTGCATAGAGAGAAAAAAAGATGTACTCTTTTTTAAGTCTAGTGCAGGTAAACACACACACACATACAGACAGAAAGGGACATAAATATTAAACAAAGCATTAAGCACATACACAAATACACATAGGTGTATGTATAAATGCATTTAGGTAGAAAACACTCAAGAAAGCCACTTTGAAGAAGCGACATTTAAGCTGAGAATCAAAGAATAAGGAGAACTCAGCCAGACACAGATCTGGGATTTGAAGAGAGAGCTAGTCTACTTGTTATCTCAGAGAAACTGTAAAATTATACTACTCACAAGTTTCAAGTGTTGGAAACCATTTCAGGCAACTATACCAATCTTTTTCCAAATGAATGAAGACATTATTAAAGAAAATAGTGCTCATCAATGCTGTCAGAATAATATTAGAAACCCTAGCTTTGTGTCAAGTATAAATCAATCCTTTCAACACATACGTCTTCCAAAAATCTCCAAGGCAACACAAATCCATCAAAAGTAGTAGTGCCAGGGAATGCCTGGAGGGCAGCCATTTTATTCTGTAGGTTTAAAGAAGAAACTGCAAGTGTGTATGAGAAGTCTGACTTACTCAGCGTTGACAAAATGAGACCAATAAAAGTTGGGCATCTTCATGCTCTATTTCAGATGACTAAATTTCTCTGGCTTCAAGCTCTTAGTAGGTTTAACCAGATGTGTCACTGCTCTCAGAGCCTGCTGTTCCTGGTGGACATTTTTGATTGCTGCTGCAGATGTTCAGTTTTGCTGCTTCTGTCCATCATTCACATCGGGTATCTCAAACTCTGGATTATTTCATCCTAATGACTGTGAATTCTTTGTTCATTTGAATCTCAGGCAGTTAATTCATTGGCTTAAATAGTGTCTCCATTTTATTCGTGAATCAAAGGCAGCTTGAGGAGATGAAGAAGACAAAAATATACAAATAAAGTGTAAGAAATAAATATGAGTTTACAATCATGAAATATTAGTGCTGGAGAAAATTGTGAAACGTTCTAAGGGAAGTATTATTTCAACATACAGTGTCTCATGCCAGATTAGCCAAGATGTTAGCTTGGAGAAACAAGATTAAACCAAGATTTTTTCAGTGGCAGTTTTGGGCAGTTTTGCACCCCAGAGACACCATTATCTGACTCAAAGGTTAACAGATTATGGTCTGTCGACCAGAGTCACTCTTCTGCCTTTGTTTGTAGTGCAGTTTTATTGGAGCACACTCCTACTTATAACTTTTTACCTATGTTCTAAGGTTCTTTTCCAACAGCACTTTAAGTAATTATGGCAGAGACTGCATGGCCTGCAAAGCCTAAAACATTTACTGATTTTCCTTTACAGAAAAAGTTTGCTGACTCCGCATCTAACCCATAATTATTATATAAATAATTGTGCTCAACTTCAACTTTCCCAAAGATACTTTGAAATATGTTGTTGTCATGGTAATTATCTTGGGTTTTGATGATTATCATAAAACTACAAACTGTCATGGTTGGAAAGGGCTATGTAGGACATTTAATTCAACTCCCACTGAATGAAAAATGCTTTTTATTTCAGTTCTGACAGATGCCAATTTAAGTTTTGCTTGAATAACTCTACTGAAGGGAATTAGAGTACCTGCTAGAGCAGTATACTGCATGGATGGACAACACTATTTGTTGGAGTAAACTCCCATGTTTTCAATCATATCTGATATTTGTAAACTTTATTGATTATAGTCCAGTCTGCACACACATCAGAGAACAAATAACAGCCTCCACACACCAGCCTTTCAAGGGATTTCACATTCTTATGTGGTAAATCACATTCATCCTTCTATTTTCTAAGAAAACACATTCCGTTCATTCATTCGGATCACATTAACACTCTGGTAGTGATCCCTGGATGCCATCTTAATTGGTGAGATACGTATTTTATTTTATTTATTTTATTTTATTTATTTTATTTTAATTATTTTTTTAATGTTTATTCTTGAGGGGAAGAGAGAGAGAGAGAGTGTGTGTGTGTGTGAATGGGGGAGGGGCAGAGAGAAAGGGAGACACAGAATCCAAAGCCAGCTTTAGGCTCTGAGCTTTCAGGACAGAGCCCGACTAGGGGCTTGAACTCAGGAGTCGTGAGATCATAACCTGAGCTGAAGTCAGACACTTAACCAACTGAGCCACCCAGGCGCCCCTATGAGATGTGTATTTTATCTGGATAAAATAGAACCCATGGGGCGCCTGGGTGGCGCAGTCGGTTAAGCGTCCAACTTCAGCCAGGTCACGATCTCGCGGTCCGGGAGTTCGAGCCCTGCGTCGGGCTCTGGGCTGATGGCTCGGAGCCTGGAGCCTGTTTCCGATTCTGTGTCTCCTTCTCTCTCTGCCCCTCCCCCGTTCATGCTCTGTCTCTCTCTGTCCCAAAAATAAAATAAACGTTGAAAAAAAAATTAAAAAAAAAATAGAACCCGGAATTTGAAAAATACCAGCTTTGTACAATGTATATACCCTTTCAGTAATATTCCACAAATTCCTTAATATCTATGTATTATGATTATTAGAACACATGTCACATGGTGGTATTGTAGAAATAAAGTAAGTTAGTATCTTCTATACTAAGTGCTCTGGCATAAACATAGTAGCCATTCAGCCAGTGATAGTTCTTTCTCTAGCATTTCCCTTTCTTTTAAGAATTGTTTTGCATATGAAAAAAAAAATTAGGGCATTTGCCTCATTGCAAAGTACTTCATATTCTGTTAGGGAAAATTAGTACCTAACCCAAATAACTGCAGTGCAACAAAATACGTTCCCCATTATAGGGTCCTAGAAAATAGAGTAAATATGTTTTAAATAGATGAAGAATTCAGATGAGTTTTATGGAAGGTCTTAGATTTAATAATCTATGCTCTTTTTCACGTTCCCAAAGTAGGTAGCTTAAAAATTCATTTTGTAAAATATTTCAGAAGAAAAAAATCAGTTTTTTATGTCTTGTTCAATAAATATTGTGTTGCTTCTGGGATCTAATGAAAATTGTATATTATAATCATTTGTTTGATGACGGTGTAAGCGCAGCTTAAGACGTAGAATGGCTTTTTGATGTGGCTTCCAGCAGTTTGTGAACTCATTCTTACTATAATTAAATACCTTTTAAAGTGATAATAGCTCTTTCAGATTATAGTTATTCTTTAGACCAGTAGAGTTATTTGCTCAGTATCCAGTATCTTCAAAAGCTAATGAATTTTTCAAACGTATTAAACATATTCTAAGAGTTATGTTCTACAGTGAAAGAAATGGCCCCCGTGGCAAATCACTTCTTATTTAACAATTACCATTTCCTCAGTTCAGTTTAATTTTTTTTTCTTTTGCATTTTTAACATTTTGGATAATTAAAAAAAATATACTAAGAATTACATTTGTATGTATCGGTAAATCTGTTCACAAAGACACAATTCTGTCAGGTTTACTAAGTGCTTTTATTGATGCCAATTATGTTCAGGGAGTGGAAGAAAGTGTTAAGGAGGAAAGGAGAGGGATCATTGTAGGTGAAAATTTTACAATTTTATTAAAAAAGCTGTTGATCATTTTGCATATTTGATAATACCTGCCTATATCACTAAATCTTTTTTTTATCTTTAGCTTTTTTGACAATTTTCAGTGTGACATAGAAATGTCATCAAATCAAATAGTAATGCTAGCTGTGTGTGTAAAAAAGATAAATCAATGAAGTTATTATGTCATAAAGCAGAGTATATCCAGTCAAGAAATCAATTATATAATTTTCTGTGTTTTACTGAAAAAAATACTCTCTTATTGTGAGAATTATATCAAGTTATATATGATTAGAAGAAAGAGATCAAATTGAAAAGATTAGAGGAATTTTAGATTTTATTGATGTTATATCAAGCAGTACATCATGGGAGTAAGGCTGTGGATGTCTTCCATTGGGTTCAAAAGTGGCCTTTCTAATGAGCACTTATTTAAAATAGAGACGTTCTGCTTTATTTCACTTTAACTTCTCATTAAATGTTTCCATTTTAATTTTCCTCTAATATCATAAATTGAGGCTCTTTGCCCCTAATACATAGCTCTTTGTCCATAAAATATTTTCCTACTTGTCCCTTTTATTTTTTTTTAATGTTTATTTATTTTTGAAAGAGAGAGAGAGAATGAGTGGGGGAAGGGCAGAGAAAGATTGGGGGATAGAGGATCTGAGCAGGCGCTGCACTGACAACAGCGAGCCTGATGTGGCACTAGAACCCACAAACTGTGAGATCAGGACCTGAATCAAAGTTGGCTGCTGGGCCACTCAGGTACCCACCACCTTCGTTTGTCCCTTTTAAGCTCTTCACACCTTGTGACATTTCAATAGACAAATTGGCTTTAACTGAATTAATTAGTTTCTCTATCATATCCAGCATCAGTAGATTAGATAAGTAATCAAAGTGAACTGACCCTGTATATTAATATATCATACTCACTGAGCAGTTAATAAATATTGTCTCCCTTTCTGGGAATAATATATATATATATATATATATATATACACATATACATATATATATATATATATATATATATATATATGTTTTATATTTATTCCTGGGTATTTCCTATCTTCCTAAGGTAGACTTTCCATACACTGAGATAATATTCAATAGATTTGATGGTCTTTATGGTAGGGAAACCGACCGATCAGGTAGAACGTAATTTGGCCATCAACCAATCATACTGGATGCTGACAGAAATACCTTTCAAAACAAAACTGGCCAAACAAGCGGCACCTGGGTGGCTCAGTCATTTGAGTGACCAACTCTTGACTTAGGCTCAGGTCATGATATCACAGCTCACTAGATCCAGCCCTGCATTGGGCTCTGCACTGACAGTGTGGAGCCTACTTGGAATTCAATCTCTCCCTCTCTCTCTGTGCCTCTCTCTCTCTCTCTCAAAATAAATACATAAACTTAAAAAAAAAGGGCTAAATAAAAGTAGTGTCACTAGGTCCAGGAATCCTACTTAAGAAACCTGATTTAAGAAAAAGATGAAAGCCATACTGTCCAAAATTACATGACATCTTTTAATTAAAGAAGGGAAACCAACAGTATGTAATATTTCTGAATGCTGTAAATAAGAAGATAGTACTCCAGCTTTGGGCACTTTATGCAAAGAACCAACATTTCTGCTAGAAAACAAAACAAAACAAAACAGATATGATGACAAAAAAAAGATATTTAACAAGTATGGAATAGGCAACACACAATCATAATATATACTGGCTATAGTATGAAGTCAGGTTCTGAAAATCCCTTGTGGCAGACAATAATCTTTTAATGGTTGAATTATAATGGAAGCGTTTAATAGGTCTCAAAAGAGTATTCCAGGCAACTGATATAGTTGGTGGGGACCTTGGGGGCCCCAAAACAATAGCTATTTGTTAGCTAATACAGAAGTACTTAAGTAGATTAAAAATAAAAATGGCTATAACAATTTCTGTTCTACCCTCAGCATGTAATACAACACTTAATTTTCACAACTACATTGAGAGCTACGTAATATTAATACCAATTTACACATAAAATGTGACTCCTAGAGAAGCTGAGTGACTTTACCATGGCCACACAGTAGTGTCAGAGATTTTAAATCCACATCCTTTAGATTCCAAAGTGAGAGGAAAAATTATCCCAAGTAACTCTCCAGGTTTTAATAATGTATTTAATTTCTCACCCATGAAAAGTTAAATTTTATATGAGCGCAAACGATTGGAAGTGCATTAAATTTTATATTAACAGTGTTTATCTTTGACTTATAGGGTCAATGTCACATTGTGTTTATCTTATATTCTTCTGTACTTTTTCACATATTCTAACTGAATGCTATATTTACTCATATTGAATATAAATGTATAGGATTTGGAGTTGCCGCAGGAAGAAAAAGTGAGAAAAATACTGGTTACATCTCCATATTTGGGCCAATAAAATATTTATGATCAAACAAAAAAGATATCTCTCTTTCATTCTGACTCATTTACTAATTAGTATACATGCTCCTATGTTAACTGGTAAAATAAATAATTATGAGCAACTGAAACTTGGAAGTATACTGTGGAACTTTTGAAACTACATGACCAATGTTTCAAAAGAGGCTGTTTTTATTTCTCATAATATGTTAAGTGAAATAAGCCAGACAGAGAAAAATAAATACTGAAAGATATTACTTATATATGGAATCTCAGGAAAAGCACATAAATTATGTGAAAATATACATAAATATGAATATACATGTATTTCTATATACATGTATATATATACATGAATATACATGTATATCTATACTTATATAGGGATTTTGAGGTCACTATTTTCCCAAATTGCTATTTCCCAAATTGATTAATTTTCCCAAATTAACAGACATATTTCCTTCAGCCCAAATTTTCAGATCCCTTGTGAAGGCCAAGGAGAATAGGCATAGTGAAGTAGTTACATGTTAGACTTTCTATGAAAACTACCCAAATCTCTGAGGTCCAAACTCTGTTTTACTCCTATACAAGCATTTACACAGTCTGTAGAGTACAAACCACACTAATTCTATCTGCCCACTCTTATGAAGCCCAAAATATCGTTTACACTCAGCCACGCAGAAAACCCAACCACAGTTTGATTCAGGAGAAACAGAGATTTTCATTTATAGAGGAGGAATGGGAAATCATATTTAAATATCCAACTGTCTAGAATCTTTGTCTAATAGTAATCATTTTATCAAGCTTTCTGGGTGTTCATATTTCCAGTGGTCAACATTTTTGTTTGCATCATAATTAACAATAAAATACATATAGTGCAGCAAAAAGTTGGAGGTACTCGCTTCTACTTTGGAATTCTCTCATGGCTATTATGCCAGACATTCATCGCCCACTTAGGCACTTATTTTGTTTCTCTTGATGTCTGAAATTTGTATGACAAAATTTTATTCCAGGAAAATATAGGACTTTTTGCTGCAGAAATATATGTTTACCTATTACAGAAATATTTGGGCTTTCTTTGCACAAAACTTCAGAGTTAACATTTTTTCCCTTATACCACCAACAGCTATCATATAACATAAGAGGGAGTCAGCCAAAAAAAAAATGGGTCCTTTTTCTATTCATCCATCCCATCTGGGTTTCAATCAGTTCTCTAAGGTTCTCCATCCTTGCTTCCAAAATGTCAGTCTCCTAGACCTGTAAGGTCAGAGAGAGGTAATTCTCCATATTTATTGCATTATTTTGTTCACTATATAAGAGATGCATAGCTAGAGTTTAGACTTATAGGAGAAACATTATAAATAAAAGTATTGGAAAGCTAATATTCTAAGATTTAAAACTCTTATATAAAGAAATATCCATGAACTAATGGATCAAGGTGTTTTTTGTTGTTATTTCGCTCAGAAAGAGAAAAACTGAACAGTATCTTGTTCTCGTATTTGGGGCCCAATTAACTTCATTACGTTTGACAATTTTGCATAGAAATTTATCTATTCTATGTAAAATATATTTTCTCTCCTAATATAGAAACATTACTTTGATTTTAATTTATTATCTGTATTTGTAATTGTCTGCTTTGACTTTGCAGAAGTACACATTTAAAAGGTACAAGGAGGTGTTGAACCCATTTCACGGACTCATATACACATTTGATGTTTTAACATAGAGAAGTATGACAGATACTATAATCATATTAAATTAAAATACCACCAAAACATAATATACTATTGTATATGTCATTCAATATTTGGATTTTATCAACTGAATTTAATAATATTATGAGACAGGTTATATCCAGCTCACCTTCCAGTATCTACCCATTAAGCAACATAGCAGCATTGAATCATATGTTGACAGACCTAAATTTGTGCTATTTCCACATTCAATTTGTCTCTTGTTGTTAGTAATGTATATTTTCTGAGTTTCATGAATCAAAGACATATTAGCTGTAAATATGAAACCATTTGCTTCTTCCTGAAATGTAGAATTCACTTTTTCCTTTCCATTTCCTGGTTTTCTGACCTGATACCCAGCTTGGAGTACACTTTACAATAGACTCTATTTTCAGTCTGCTAGAACTCAGTAACACATCAAGATCAAATTTTGGAAGCAAGGATTTAGTTGCATGTTTCAATACTTCTTGCAGAAGTGATAAGCTATCTGCCTCGGTAAACTTGTGGGCTCTCCAATCAGACATGGCACTCAAGGAACAACAGCCTTTTGCTACAGAGATGGAAGGCCTCTCAGGAGATGGCACATTAACTCTTTCAGTTTATGTGGTAGCAAAGTATTTCAAAGTCAGGGAGAGAAGATAAAGTAAAAAAAAAAAAGATTACCATTATATGTGCTTTATACAAGGTAAAGTACATCAAGAGTTATTTAGGAATTACTACTGATCAATAAAAAAATAATATCACGGAAGATGCTTTTAAATTTTGATGACTAAAAACAATTTGATGATATGACATGGGCATGTACTTTATATGAAATGAGGTAGATACTTAGTAAAATTCCTATATTTAGAAAAAAAGTTTTACTCATAAATGTGATTTTACTTTAGGAAAAATTGATCATTAGGGTTTTTTCTACTTTCCTCAGGATGTATATGAATATAATCCTAAATATTTTTTTTATGAAGTGAGTGTTAGCATATTTTACAATTTTGGTGGTGCTTATTTATTTAGAAATGAAAGGTTTTTGTTTGCTTGATTCTGAAGAATAGATTGTACCTTTAAATTCTGTATAACAGAAGG
Organism: Prionailurus bengalensis; assembly: GCF_016509475.1. NCBI lineage: Eukaryota > Metazoa > Chordata > Mammalia > Carnivora > Felidae > Prionailurus > Prionailurus bengalensis. Next base: position 90,112,770 of record NC_057344.1, read on the forward strand.
AATCTATTAACGTAATACAATTTTAATGTTTTTAAGTGTTTATTCATAAAACTTTTATTGGAGCTTTTCATGGTTGATTTTAATGAATATTCGTGATAATTTTACTGTCCATGAAGACATGCCAATTATTCAAAACATTTGTTTTTCATGGGTACACAATCACAGTTTAAAATTAATGTTATATTGTAGTATATTTCCTTTGAAATAGTTCATCTTTTTGTATGTAGAATTTTTTGCATTAAATTTTGTATTATTCTGGTTTTGCAATTTCATGAAGATGTGCTTCCTTTTGTATAGGGCTTTCCACAGCATTATTTAGGTGTGGTTTTGTTTTTAACTGTATTTTGTTATAGGATGACAATTTTCACCACATTACATTTTTGGACAATGTGACGGTAGCCCAAATATAAATCAGCTTTATGCCCTATGCCAATAAAATTATCCATGTATTTTTCTTTATAAATATAACCCATGCATGCTTTGTGACTTATCTTGTTTATTTCTTTCCTTGGTGAGTGGTCAGTGAATGCAGTATGTTCTCTAGATGAATTGTCATAATAATAGAATTAATGTCATCATCTATTTATTGGTGAACATATTCTCTGTATGTATTTTCATTGTGGTTACCTTAAAGATTACTTAACACATTTTAAAGATATAACACTCTGTTTTATTTTAACTTAATTAATTAATTTATTTTTTAATTTTTACTTAAATCCAAGTTAATTAACATATAGTGTAATAATGTTTCAGGAGTAGAATTTAGTGATTCATCACTTACATACAATCCAGTGTTCATCCCAACCAGTGCCCTCGTTAATGCCCATCACCCATTTAGCCCATCGCCCCACCCAACACCCCTCCAGTGACCTGTTTGTTCTTTGTATTTAAAAGTCTTTTACGGTTTGCCTCCCTCTCTGTTATTATCTTTTATTTTTAAAGTTTATTTATTCACTTTGAGAGAGATAGAAGGAGGGGCACAAAGAGGGTGAGTGAAAATGCCAAGCAGTCTCCATTCTGTCAGTGTGGAGCCTGAGGTGGGGCTCAAACTCATGAAATGTGAGACCATGACCTGAGCTGGAACCAAGAGTCAGACACTTAACCGACTGAGCCACCCAGGAGCCCCTAAGAAACCATTATAAACTGATATTATCAATTTTATATAAAACTCTTCTGCTTATCATCTCTGTATCTGCACTCACTTTGTGTTGATGATATCACAAATTTTATATTTATGTTATGTACCTTATTACCTACATTTATGATTTTTATGTGTTCATTTAAGAAAAAATCTGTAGCAGAAATAAATGTGACTTTTGCCCCCATTACAAAAAAATGTGAAACTAAAATATTACAAATGTGAACTTATTGTTGAACACCAAAGAATTTCAGGTTCTTCTGAGATGATTTCTATTACTTTGTATACCCTTCTAATAAAGGGCATTTCCATGGGCCCTGTAATGTGGAGAACGAGGAAGGGTACTAAAGTAGTGTTTAATTGATCTCATTTAAATTATAACACATGGCAATGATATCCCTCAGCTGTAAGATTCCCAAAGAGACAATAAATCTGCGAGATATTAGAAGAAAGAAGTAATTAACAGTATTATCTGATGTTAACAACAGTCCTGAATTCAGTAAATATGAGTAGAAATCCTTAAAACCTATTTCAGCTCTTCATATTCTCTTACCTCAAGTTGCATGTTGAATTTTGATTCTTTCTTTTCTTGTTAAAGTGTTTCAAGTAAAAAAAAAAAATCATCAGGAATCCTTAACTCCAAAATCTGAGGCTTATAGACAGCGTTTTGTTTTAGCTCTCTTAACTCTGCCTTGGAGAAAATAGGTCACATAGTTGTCCTAGGTGTGTGGCCTTCTTATAGGGAGAGAGAGTTACTAGTTTCAGTGTTAGTAGATTAAAATTTCAAACATCTGTAATTATACTCATATCCATCTTTTGACTGAATCTAGGTTTACATTGCTATAACTTCTAAAAATGTCCTGTTTCCATGGAGAAAGCTAGTCTCCCTTCAACATACAGTCTATCCATATTTGTCCATATTTAGCAAAGGCCACCATATACCCTTCAGATTTTTCTCTGTTAACAATTGAGAGTTTCAATGTCTTCTTTCCCTTTACAATTATTTTGAAGCCTATATATTCTACTACATGTGCTTCTAGGCTTTTATTCATTGCCAAATGCTTTTTAAGTTAAATTAAAAATACAAAATAACCTGAAAAGAGAGAGTAAAGGACATTTTGTTATTCTGATAATTAAGTTTCTTATATTTTATGAAACCGTAGTTTGAGTATACTCTAAAATGTGCTAAAAATCTAGTATCTGTGAAATGCAGGAGCAGTTATAAGGAAAGTAGGTGAGATAACCCTGTAGGTGAGTGAATTAAGAAAATCATTTAAAGAAACTAAAGTTAAAAAAGGAAAATGTATTCCCATAAGCTTGGCAACAGCCACACTTTTTTTTTTTTACTAACGTAATGGCAACAAAACCGTTCTTCTCCTCTGTAATATCAATATAAGATGCAGAAAAACACAAATGATTGTTTGATAGAATACAAACTAAGTGAATTGGTTGGGGAAAGGGAGTGGTGTGGTGGGAGGGCTGGGAAGGCTTACAAGGCAAGTGTTTTATGCTGCAGCAGTGTGTGATTCCCATGCATATTCACAATTTCATAAATTATGGGCATTATTTACCCTTGTTAAAATATTTTCATTAACTAAGAGCAAAGTTGAAATGCGCCCATCAAAAGTGTATGTGTAGTATAAAAGTTTGCCTTCTTAATTGAAGAGTAATACAGAAATAAATAGCACAATATGCCCTGCATCCCTATAGCAGTGGCCTTACTAGGTGTTTTTACTGGGCAAAAAGAAGAGGCTGGATCAGAATATTTCAAGTGAAAACACCTGATGTATCGAAAGGGACATCACATGGAGCTCAACCAGGCTGACAAGATGGAATGACAATGATGATGATGATTTTGTATTTTCCTCACTAAAGAGAGACCCTATAATGACAGTCTATGATGAGGAAATATTTGGTGGCTTCATTTAGTAATTTGAAAAGCATGTTATATTTTTTACTCAAAAGAGAACTTTCTATTTCCCCCTATTTTATGTGAAGTATATTATTATTAAGGCTATGTAAAGTACTATCCTAAAAAGTCTAAATAGGATATCATCCAGTTGTAATAACCAAGACTACCATTGCTTAAAAATCAAGTTAAAATCCCATTAACTAATGAAGCAAATAATTGTGGTATTTACAAAATAGGTTGACATAGTAGACAGGAGTAAACCTTATTTATCTTCTCATATGAAAATCTTTAAATGTAATGAATTAAGGTAAAACTTGAGTAATTTTCTGCATTTCATCTGTAAGCCATCACAGTGAGTAATTGGGCTTCTTACTCCATTCAAGTTTTGACAATAATATGATTTGGCAAGCAGACAAAGGATTAGTTTTCTTTGCCTAGAGGCTATTGTCTTTAAACACATGTTATTTCCAAAGGCTTCACAGATGTATTTTAATTTAAAATTTTACTAAATCTTTAATTTAAAAACTAAAGCCAGATAAACATTAAAATTCTCAATATATTCTCTTCAACCAAATCCAAAGCTAAGGTCAAAAAAAGTTACAAAGAATTCATATAGAAATTGAAATAGAGCAGATTCTTGGTGCAATCAGTATCCATATTTCAGGTTATGTCTAATCGTGATTAGTTTATCAAGCTTAAAAGTTCACATTCTGCTTCCTTCAGGGCCATGGTTTTAGATCATCAGATCATTTAGTGTTAAATATAAAACCATGATCCTTCAAACGATTCAAAATTTTTTCTGATGTTTTCAATTCTATGATAAGTCAAATGTTATAAGTAAATTCTATCATTTAATTCTTAAGAATGCCTGAGATATCATATACATTTCAAGAAGAGCCACATTTTACAGTGCCTACATGGAGAATGAAAATGTCAATACTTTATAATGGACAATCTGTAATAGATTATTCAGGAAAGATGTAAGTCACACAATGACAACCCACATATTCTTTACTGTTCTAATGCACTATCTCATGCTGGTCAAGCTCTTGATCAAGTTTTTGAATCAAAAATATCTTAAGGAGTCTATTTACATTTTTTAGGACAACCTATCAACTCCATTTCAACTCATTTTGATGAATATTTTCAGACAAGCAAAATTTCTTTACTAAACTGAAGTGTTATAATAAGGAAGTCTCATCCTAAATACTGTTCTATGAAACTCAGTTTCCATTACCTCTTTTTGCATAGTGGTTACAAGAAGACACTTTATTAGCCAGCATCTGGCATCATCTTTATAGGGTAGAAGACAACCATTATTTTTAATTCAGATATGTCTGTTGAAGCCTTTTTTCAGTTCTGAAAGGCATACTTCTCTCCATTTTCCAAGTATTTTTATTATTCTTATTACACAATAATAAGGAATGAGTAAGTAACCTAGGTCCTCCGAGGAGAGTACTTCCAAAGTGCATAGTGTCATTCATTAACAGTCGTGAGATCTTCATAGCAAGGATTTATAGAGTGTGGAGATCAGAATGTTTTTTAATTAAAATGAAAAAAAAGAATAGACTAGATTTTTTAATTAAAACAGAAATAGATTAAAATACAAAATTAAATATTAGAAGTCTTCACCTAAAGTAAGTATGGTTTTGTGAATTCTGGGTCATAATATAAAATATATTCTTAGTAGAGTCACTAGAAAACCAGACAAAAAAGTAAAGTCACCAATCTAGAACATATACGGAACTGATTTCATGTGCTGAAAAGTACTGCTCATCACAATAGGATGTATGTGCATGCGTGCACACACACACACACACACACACACAGAAATACAAAAAGATGCAAAAATACTTTCAATACTTCAACCGAAGGAATGAAATTGACTTTTAGAGAGTACTGCACTGGGGATTATGCTAGATGCTTTCATATGTTTAGTCATCACCATTATCCAAAATGTTATCCAAAATGCTTCCAGTATTTCAAACTTCAGATAGCTTATGCAAGTTACAGACTTCCTGATTTTCAAGGACTTAAACCTAGGTGTGTCTCTATTGGCCTTACTATACTAGTCTGATGTCCAACACATTTATTCATCTGCCAAAACCTGATCTTATTCTTGGTCCTAAGCTCACCAACATCATCTTTGATCACTGCCTAAGCAGTAGGTGGCCACTAGGCTCACTGTCATACAATGCCCTTCCTCTCTCAGTAGATGCCTCTGTTTTAATAAAACAAAGTTTATACTTATCATCTTTTATAACTGAGAAATTGGACATGATTTTCAGTATTAGCAATCAACAGAATAATTGTTTTTAAAATCCAACTGAATACCATTGGACAATGAAGTAAATAAGCATAAAGTACTTATAAAATTGCCTGGCACCTAATAGGTTAACAGTAAAATTTCAACCCCCTGTAAAATATTCTAATATAATAAAATTCTAATCTAATAAAATTCTATATATAATAAATTCAGGTAAAAAATAAATGTTTTGCTGCATTTTAAATATAATCCATCACAGATAAGTAACAGGGCATATAGAGAAGAACAGGGCAAAAATAGTAACAGGGAAATTTTTGATAATAATATGCTCTGGAGATTAGGCCAATACATTTTGTTTCTGGACCAACAGCTATTGTCTTTACATACTTATTATTTTAAAATGGCTTAGCATGCATATTTCAAATTGGAGTTGTAATTAGTCTTTAATTAAGAAAGAGAAAACATTGAATGAATTCTGGATCCAAACTCCAAATCAAAGTTTCACATTAAACTAAAAAAATTCCCCTTCTCCTATTAATTGGGAAATTGTCATTTGATCAAGTCTTTACATTATCTTGTATCAAGACGATCACCCATATACATGCTTGAGGAACAAATTGTTTCCTGAATCCAATAGATACCTATTTGCATCCAAGAGACATCCCAAGATGGCATCCCAGGATGAATTTCTACCCTATGTAAATCCCTTAATATTTCCCCAAATCCTTCAAGATAAATACATTTTAGTAACCACAAATACTCCTTTTTCTTATTTCTATGTAGCTCTCTACCTTTATCAATGACCTTTTTTGCATTACACTGAGTTAATAACAGACTCTTAACCCCTATGCTTCATTTTAGTTATCAATTCCTCCAGAAAATCATTAAGGACTACTTTAACACTAAGATTGCTTAAATAGCCATTATTAGTCCTAGAGCCCTCAGTGTTTAGCAGTATCACACTATATCAATTTGCCTAAATCTCCATCTAAACCAAAGGCCTCCTAAGGACAAAGACTATTTCTTATGTAAATGCTTCAAGACCTAGATCATACTTTTAAAGAACTGGTAAAGAAGCCAGGTGGTTATTAATGTTCTTTCTATCACAAAAACTTCTCCAATCCTAAACTGTATCTCCCGTCTACGCAAATATTTCAATAGAGCCAGACCTCGTGAAATCAATAGGGTGTTTTATCGTTTTCAACAAAGTATTTTAGATGCATCACTTAAAAAAAAAACACATGTATGTCTATATATGTCTATGTACGTATATATGCAATCTGATTTAATTTTATCTAGACTCAACTATAATCAAAGTGCAGCTTTAAATTATGAGAGTCATCACTATAGATGGGAATATCAGGGTGATTGCTCTCGCTCTATGCTATTATGGGAAACGGCACCTGCTCTAATTCAGAGAAGTATCAGGTAGGAGAAGAAAGGGATTGTACCAGGTGGTGGTAATTAGAACCCAAGGAAGGCAATCATGCTTAACTGAATGTAGGCGGGCTTCTAACCACAGAAAAACTGAGTTCAGGGCCGCACTGCCCAGCTCCCCACTTCTGTATTCAACTCCCCCATTTTCCTGATTCTTTCTGCTTGCAAGGTGACTTATATGTTTTTTTAATCAGATCCCACATTTATAGAAAGAGTGCAGGTTAGGAGCAACTCAGAGCATGCTTTATATACAAGAGATATTCTTGCCAATTAAACTGAGTTTTAAAAATCTGTTCAGTTTGGTCTCCTAAATGTAGCTTTCCTCCTATTTATTCACCATGGCTCCTGCTTCTTAGAGATGTTTTTTTTTTTTTTCTTACCTTGTTTGGAAAACTGCAATGAAGATGCCAGGGAATATGACCATCTTGGGAGCTGAGTTATTTTTTTTTTCCAGTTTACTTCTTGCTTATTACTGGTTTGGCACAAGGGTAATTTTAAATCTCAAATATTCATAGTCTCTTTTTCTCCAGTCTGTGAATATTTTGATGATGCAATTCTCACAGAAACGTAGTCAGACTCTCAATTTTATTCAAGTTAGCTCCATGTGCTAATTTTATGTCCTGTTTATGTTCCTGTTTAGATATAATTCTTGCATTTTCTATATTTCTTTATTGCAACCATGCACCTCTCTCAACTTAACTATAGATGCCTTTAGCATATAAGATTTCATGGAAAAGCCACATAATTTTACCATTTTACCTATGCATATTTTCAAATTAAAAGATTTACTGACTATGAAAACCTTAACAGAGTATTTACGTTGTTCAGAGTTGTCATATACTGGACTCCCTGGTTAACAAACTCTATGACTCTCATGTTTGCAAACAGGATTTTTGAAGACTGCCCTAGGAAATGACACCATTAATGGGTGTTGTAGAATCAAGTCAATATTCTCCTAAGCACACTAACTGCCACCGTTGTCACTCTAGAACTTCCTTCATACATCATCATGATAAAAAGCACCTCTTTGATGGCTCAATACTATTTGGATACGGACACTATCATCTCCCTTTCCTAAATGCTGTCATTTGTTGACCTTGTAGCTTTTATCCCGAGTGGAAACAAATATTTTGATAACTGGTCTAAAGTCTTCTTATTCGTGTCACAATTTGGCACCAGTGTGTGTGATATGTGTATTATAAGGCTTATCCATCCAAAAATAGGGCCTCTCAGTTGAATTCCTCTTCTCTGTGCCACCTAATTCATTTGCTTCCATGACTGAATCCTCAAAACAACTTCCTGATCTCAATAAGTTAACTATTTTTTTTTAAATAAAAGAGGCAATAGAAGCCATCACACAGCATGGTCTTAAACGTTCAGCTAACCAGATAATGAGATCTGAGTCATATGTCCTACCTATCATGCCCTTCTCCCCTTCTGTTAGAAACGAAAAATTGTTGCTCCTCTAATTAAAAAGCTTCTCCATGTGCTTCCCTAAAGAAAATACAAAATATGCTGGAACTTCCCTACTACCCATACCAAATTGCTGGTATCTTTTTATCTTTAGACTAGACTTGGCCTCTGAGTTTTAGTTGTATACGTCTGTCTCCTAATGGCTCTATTAAAATATTTGACAATCTTCTTGTTTATCATTCTATCCCCAGCCAATAGTGTTCCAGAGTTTTCTGTATCACTGAATTTTACTACCATGCATGCCATCATGTTTAACTACATATTTAGAATGATCATTGCACATGTTATTTACCACTTTCAATTTTATATACTCTGCACTCTTCGCCTTACCTGATTTAAAAAATATATGTATTTATTTAAATTCATGATAGGTAACATACAGCGTATCTTCCCTGCTTTTAATCTCTCCATTTTCCCAGAATAAAGCAATCTTGGACAAGACACAGAACAAAAGATCTTTGCATGTCCTATTATTCTGCCTGAAATGCTAACTTGTAATTTTCTTTCCAGCCCATGGCTCTTTTAATCATCTTTACAAATTCAATGCCATTCAGTATTTCCAAGAACTTTATTCTAATCTCACCCCAAACTTTCCTAATCATACTCTTTCCAAGTAGCACATATATTTTGTGTAAGTATGAAATTGCATATTAGTTACTTGCTTAATAATCACTCCTAATAATCACTCCCAAATCACAGTGCCAGGTTTCAGAATCATTCACTAAACTTTGCTGAACACTATATAATTATTATCTTTTACATACTTGGAACATACCATATTCAAATACTAGTGGAATAAATGAATGAAAACATCTTCTGAGGCAAAAATAATTATAAGGTATTTGGAAAACTGAAGGTTTTGCATATGACTACAGTATACATCTCGAGAAGTTTAGAGATTCACTGGACTATGATGCTAGGCACTAGGAAATGAAGAGCTTCTTAGTCATGTTAGAAAATCTGGACTTTGGGGCACCTCGGTGGCTCAGTCGGTTAAGCATCCAACTTCGGCTCAGGTCAAGATGTCATGGTTTGTGAGTTCAAACCTCGCGTCTGGCTCTGTGTTGACAGCTCAGAGCCTGGAGCCTCCTTCAGAATCTGTGTCTCCCTCGCTCTCTGCCCTTCTCCCACTCACGCTGTCTTTCTCTCTCTCTCATAAATAAATAAACTTAACAAATGTTTTAAGTTAAAAAAAGAAAATCTGGACTTGTTTACCTTGGTAATGGAAAATTATATGGAAAATTTAAATGCAAGAAGCTTACTAAAAAGCATAGCTTTCCAAAAAGTTCAATCTAAAATGTAGGGAAAAAAAAAACTTAACAAGCTATTATAATATTCCAGGTAATGGTTGATTGTGTCCTGAAAATGGCAGTAGAAACAGAATGGAATGTAGACTATTGGGAAAGGGGGATGCACTATACAGACAATCCTCATTTCAGGCAGTAGTACAACATCATAAAAATGACCGTGAAAGCTGAAACCACAGGTAGCAAACTCAACAATCAATGGAAAAAATAATAGTTCATGACCTTTACATTTTTTTGTCACACTATTTGAAAAGCATCTCAATATTAGTTATAAATTACTAGGAAAATGGAAAAAAAGTAAAAGTAGTATTTAGTATGTATACAGTGTTCTATAATTTATAGCATTGGAAACATTGAAAGTTAAAGTACATCATTGCTTTATAAAAACTCTAAGAGTAATTTGAGAAGCTCTTGCTTCCTTCTTCTATAATTTTCAAGATCTACATAATATCTTTCCTATTTTTTGAAGAATTCTCATGCTCCCTTTTAAATTTGGGTCACCTTCTATCACTTAGTCCTTTTTGCATCATTCCGTGTCTCAAAATACCTTGGAAGATTCCTTTATTTACTTTCTTTTTTTTTTTAATGTTTATTCGTTTTTGAAAGAGACAGAGGCAGAGCATGAGCAAGGGAGTGGTAGAGAGAGAGGTAGACACGGAATCCAAAGCAGGCTGGAACCACAGACCGTGAAATCATGACCTGAGCCAAAGTCTATGCTTAACCGACGGAGCCACCCAGGTGTCCCTATTTATTTATTTTTACAGTTTATTTTTATTTATTTTGAGAGACTGATAGAGAGCAAATGGGGGAGTGGCAGAGAGAGAGAATCCCAAGCAGGCTCAGTGCTGTCAGCACAGAGCCTGAGGCAGGTCTCAAACTCACCAACCCTGAGGTCATGACCTGAGCTGAAATTCGAGAATAGGATGCTTAACCAACTGAGCCACTCAGCACCCCAAAAGTTTCCTTTAATGAGAAATTTCATATGGACATCATTTTCTCTGGGATATCTTTATTATTTTAGTCAAAACACTTTTCTCATTTATGTGTACCTTCACCTTTACTAAGATCCTGTTACTGTATATTTAGAGTCTCTGACAAGGTAGTGTTAATACTCCCATCAACAGCTATTGTTTTCTACAATCCATTTACATTCAATTTGAATTTCACCTCCAGCATCGTCTTTAAAAAAAAAAAAAAAAAAAAAAAAAAAAAAAAAAAAAAAAAAACTCTCTGTTGGACTTCCATCTTACTACACTAGTTTTCTTTTGGTTACCCATTTTTATAAAATGCCATGCAGGTTTATCATTCAGACTTATGCTTTTTTGCCTGTATATATGTGAACTGAATAACAGATGTGTAGTGACCAATCATCAATAGACTTTAAAGGAAATGATATGATTGGTCACTAGTCATGGCACATATGTTATTTATATGGTGATTTGTGGACCAAAGAGCTTGCAGTGAAATATGTACTTTATGTACTTTAGATGATTAATACCAGGTGGTATCTGGAATTTGAACCATATTGGTGGGAAACTGGTGTTATTTGACTACACCATGATAAGTAAAGTTCATATGTATTAGAATTATGCAAAGCAAGGACTTTGTATAGCTTTTGAGAGATTGAATTTGTGGAAAAGGTAGAGTACAGAAAGAAGCCAAATGTACTTTCTTATGGGTGGTGTTTTTTGCTTGGATGAGAGATACAAGAAAGAGAAGATTTACAGGAAATTTGTATGAATTCAATTTTTTTTACATGTTAGATTTCTTGTTTCTGTCTGAAACTCAGAAACAACCAGGATCAATAGGTCTGGAGTGCAAAATATCAATCTGTGCTGGAAACAGAAATGATTACTTTATCAACATATAGATGGGTCATATTAGGATAAGGAAGACAAGACTAGGAAGGACTTCAAGAAAAAGTAGCCAGAGAATTCAAAGGATACCATTATTTTTTTTCCCACAAAATCCAACCGATAAGAGCTTTGCATTAAAAAAAAAATGGAACATAATATCACATGGTTCAAATGGATAAAGACAGATGTAAATTGGGAAATATCCTTTTTGATTTAACAACAAGGAAGTTGGTGGGAAAAAATGTGGTTTGACGCAGTGGGTCTAGGTAAATATGACTGCTTCACAGACCAAACTTCCCCTCAAGTGGGTCTTTCCAAGCTGAAGAATAGGTGAAAGTGATAAGAAGTCTACTTGTAATCGCACATTCAAGCTATAGTACCCAACTAACTTTATCAGAAATAATGTTAATATTTTATTCACAACCTATTTGAAAGTTTTGTCAATTTATCAATTGGTTCAAGTATTAGAGGTGGTTTAAGGGATGGTACAATCAGGAGTTTCCATGTCACATTTATTATTTTGGTGCACTTAATTTGTACCATGATTGCATCTCATCCTAACAGGAGGACTGGGTAGTGCTATCATTATGTATGGCATGCCTGGTGGCCTGAGAATCACTCTTGGGCAATATAAGGATGAGATGTGTTAGCAAGTGATTCATAATATGCTGTTTAATGTTCAAAATTTCGACTGAGGGCCCCACACTAGATTGTCTACATTGTTTACAAAAGTATGGTTTGATGGTTTTCACCTAGGTTATCTGGTGACACAGCCAGGCTTTAAGCAGCATGACTATTTTGGTTATCCTTACAAAAGGCAACTTTTAGCAAGATTAGAAATGGTATATATCTTCTGCAACTAGTAATCTGTGTGAAGCAAACATAATTTTCTAAGAGGTAATACCTGACTTTATAGAAGGTTAGATTTACTATAGGACTCAATAAGATATATATATATAATGCTTCCTTATTGTACTCCAGGAGTTTTGATATACTCTGAAGACTTAATGATGTGAAAGGTAGATATATGAAATATGAAATTTTTCTTTCATTTGAAATATTTAGAGAGTAACAATTCATTATATAGTGACATCATCTATTTCTTGATTTTCTTCAAATACTCATAAAATTATGTATGTATGCACATACATATCTGTGATAATATTCTATTATGTAGCAAATGGTCCACTTTTTATCTTCTCAACTTCTATGTACCTAAATTTCACCTCAGTGTCTTATGATAAAAACAACCAGAAGTGTAAACAAAGTTATATGCACAGTGAATTTAGCATAACTTTATTAAAATAGAAGTGATTTAAGTATAGAATAAAAATCAACTTGCTAACTTTTTTAACAGTATACTTATATGATGAAAAAATGAGCAGCTATTTAAAATAATAATATACAAATGAGTGACATAGGAAATTTCCACAATAATTAAGGCAGTGGGAAAGAGCCAATTGATGAATGGTAGGTGATTTCAGACAATTTAAAATGTGTATGTATTTTATTTAAAAAGCCTATACAGTTATATAAAATGTTTATAAAATTTATGTCTTATGTTGTGATTATATACCTTTGTTAAACATCTGCATTAAAAAAATTTATCTACTATGCATACATTACCTTTAAAAACCTAAAAGTAGTATTCTAAAGCATACAATGGAAAAGAACGTTTTAAAGTTTTTATTTTAAAGAGAAAAAAATGTAGCTTTTAAAATCTGTACTCGGAGAGAACTATGTTGAGGTTTAACAAATAATTTTACATGCAGTATATTCAATAGATAATTCTTTTTTATATATATTTTAATATCTTTATTAAAGGCAAATATATGTTTTATTTGTCTTCAGCACTATGGAAAGTTTAATTACAATAAAAGTCATAGGAAATTTTGGGAAGAAAAAAGGACTACTGTTATAAAGCTTAATATTTATATCCTATGTTATAATTTATGTAAAATGTTCATCATTTGGCCATATTTTTAGTAAGTATCTCTCAATCCAATGTGTGGAATGGGACATTTTATGACACTTTTTTGTTTTTTTTTTTAGAAATACAATAAAGTATGTATATATATAATGTTTAATTACAGACTCAGTATTCCCTCTCTCTGAAATGTAATCAACAACTTACTGGAGAGAACTTTTCATTAATTAAACTATTAGTACTCTAATTCAAAAGCTATTCAAGAAATATTTATGAAACTTAAAATCATAATGATGATGTTATCAGCGGTATATATACTCCGAGCCTCATTTTGACATAAGCACTTGAATGGCTGTTGATGTTTTCTCCCACACTGTGTTCATCTAAAGAGAGAAAATTACTGCTTTCAAGAAAAGAATCTGTTTTCATTGGGTATTTCTTATTTCCCCTGTGGCTCTGAAATACATTCTGAATAACTAAAACAATGTTTTTTTGCCAAGCGAAGAATGAATGTTGTTGGCTTGATTGTTTAATGTGATACCTTTAAAAAGGGACCACTAGACTGTCAATAATATCCTGCATTGTGAGACTCAGGGACAAAGTAGAAATACAAGTTTCTAATATGTATCCTATTTCTTTTTGAGGGCAAAAAACATGTGTTTACTTATCTTATAATCCAATGGAGTTTTCCTTTGCCAATATTTATTCTTTATAGATATATTTTTAATGTTAAATCTCCATTCAGTGGTTCTGTAATTCTTAAAACTAATGATCATTAGGCATACTGTATAGTTTGTATGTAATGAAAATGTGTAATATTTAATCCAGTATTCTGAACAAAATACTATGTTACTTTTCCCAAACCACAACACAATTTTAAACATGATAGGAAAAGATTGAATACAATTAAGTAATAACTTTAAGAAACTAATGGAATTTAAATTACACCATTAAGAATTATTTTGCAGAAAACTTTTTAATCTGTCAATCTAATTTGTAAAAAAAAACAAGGATAATAAAGAAATTGAAATTTATTTATACTCAATATGTTGCATGTAATTTCTTAAAATCGGAAAAACTTTTGCAAGCATATTTATTTATGTTTTCAATGTATAGATGTGAGTATATATATGCATATTTATGTATATGAATTAATTAGTCGATATAGATTACCTTTAAATTATGTGACTCACTAACAAATACCAGCAGGGCACCTGCTTGTTCAGTCGGTTAAGCGTCTGACTTTGGCTCAGATCATGATCTCACAGTTCGTGAGTTCGAGTCCCACGTGAGCTCTGTGCTGATAGCTCAGAGCTGGACCCTGTTTCAGATTCTCTCTTTCATCTAATGCTTTGGAGACATGTTGCACAGAATATAAGTGAGTAATAAAGCAGACAATCATGTTAAATATGTATCAAAGATATTTAAGAGAGATGATCACTATAGTTTGGTGTCTGATTGGCTGTGCCGGTTCTCAGATGGTTGGCTTATGCAAAACGACCTCAACTTTGAATAAAGAAGTGGAGGGTAGGAGAAGGTAGGAAGAATAGGGTAAAATGCATTATTTTAGAAGGTATATATTCTTGAACATTGCTCTATGTTAAATCTAAGAGTAGGTAGGCACATCAGAACTCGTGACATTATTAATATTATTAAATCTCAAACATAGATTAAATACTATTAGAAAATCACATTATCTCAGCTCTTAATCTAAGTAAAATTTAAAATTTAATATTACCATACTAAATTTACTTTAAGATTAAAAGGTTAGCCATAAAAAATAATGGATAAAACAGATGCTCACGATGTCTAGATTTCACCCTACTCACTCTTTAAATATTCACGGCACCAATCATCATTTTTTGGAAGTTCCATTCAATTATAATATATCTTATAATATTACATTTTCTACCCTGTTTGTGCACCTCATAACATTTTTCAAAATGATGTTTTAAAAGAATTACCTTGGCAATCACTGTTGATATTACAAAATTATTATAAATAAATGTATAAAGTAGGAAGAACATTCATACATTTATCTTAACCAAGACTAAAATAACTGATCCATAAGCACAATAAAAGGAGTATAAAGGGTACATTTATTAAAAAAAAAAAAGTTAGGAAACCAGGTAGCCTTAAGGAAACAAGCAATAGGAAGTGATCAGAAATCTGTGGTGTTCCCAGGCTTGTTCGAGGCCAATCCTCCTAGGGAGTTCGGGTAATAAAAATGCCTCTTGGGATTTTGTATAAAACTCTGTATATTATAAAAAGTAGAAAATTTTAGCTACACATTCCACCAAATTCACAGTAAGAACCAGGATCCATAGAATTTAACTAGCTTCTATGAAAAGAAGACTTGCAGCCATATAAAAATTGGGGAAATAAATTGAAAACTGCCCTTCTTTCAAAGGCTACCTATCCTCTGAGCACTTGATAACCCCGGAAGAACAGAAATAGTAAATACATGTATTCTAACATGTATGGAGATTTTTTCATCCTGGGTAAGTCTGCAAACATAGAAATATTCTGACATCATGCTTATTAGTGCAATATTTAAAAACCAAAATAGAATGAACAGTGTGAAAGTAAGACCTCGAGCACATAGAGAAGGCATTCAAGGCTTTTACTGTCTTTTTATTGTTGTTGTATAAGTGTTTATTTATTTTTGAGAGAGAGAGACACCCACACACACGAACGGGGGAGAGGTGTCTGCCTCTTCAGGGAGACATTGAATCAGAAACAGGCTCCAGGCTGAGCTGTCAGCAAAGAGTCAGACAGGGGCTCAAACTCACAAAGCAGGGCTCAAACTCACAAACCAAGGGATCTTGACCTGAGCGGAAGTCCATGCTTAACCAACTGAGCCACTCAGGTGCCCCAGGGCTTTTACTCTCTTTATCACCAGCTTCTCTGTTCAAGTATCTGGATCTGTCCTTAGCAGATGAATCTTCTCCTCCCTTCAAACTCCCTGAAGGAAAGGATAACCTTTTCTTGTTTTAGTAAATCTGTCGCCTAAAGCAGTATTTCACACCTAAAAAACAATAAATGAATGTTTGTCAAATCAGGCAGAATTGTAATATATTTAAAAGACACTAGGCATGAGTTAGGAATGAATAATAAGGTCCAACATGAGTTAAGATACCGGAAAACCTAATGTGAATTTTGTAGTACAATATTAACTTAAAGCTATCAGTGTCAACTTCACACATATTTCAAACATCCAAAATCTAAACAGAAAAGCTTCTTATTTTTCATATATAATGGGTTTCACACAAAACCATTTAAATTGCAAAAGATCCTAGATCTGTATGGTCATGGTCTTCAATTCCATGGGGGGAAAAATCTTCATGGATAAATATGTGTAGAAAACCTCTCCTATGCTCCCAAGAAAATCAGGAGAGACTTTCAGCCTTACCATGCATGTAATGCTGAATAATCTATTCCTACATGTTTTAAAATATGTATTTAAAAATATTTGACTCCAAAACAATAGATTAGCTTACACTTTAGAAAGATGTCCTTTATAAGGATGTATTAACCAAAAACAGTAAAGTATATACATTAGAAAATAAAATGCTTCTTGTAACTGTTAGAAAATTAAAATATATTCTATTTTCATTTCCTTAAAACAGAATTGTTAGATCCTACAGTAGTTCTGCTTTTAATTTTTTGAGGACCCTCCATATTGTTTTCCATAGTGGCTGCACCAATTTGCATTCCCACCAGCAGGGAAAAGGATTCCTTTTCTCCACATCCTGGCCATCTTGCCCTTTTGATGATAGCCATTCTAATAGGGGTGAATTGATATCTTATTGTGGTGGTTCTGATTTACATTTCTGTAATGATTAGTGATATTGAACATCTTTTTATGTATCTGTTGATCATTCGGATGTCTTCTTTGAAAAAAAGCCTTAGTTCCTCTGTCCATGTTCTTTTTTTTGTTTTGTTTTGTCTGTTTTTGTAATTGAATTGTATGAGATCTTTATATATTCTGAACATTAACTGTTTATCTGATATATGGTTTGCACCTTAAATTTACACAATGTTATATGTCAACTATATTTCAACAAAAAAATGAAATATAATTTCCATATAATAAAACCACAGCTTTAGGCGCTCAGTTCTATTGGCCATAATAACTAGGCAACCTGTGTAAACTAGGTTTTGATAGAACAAAATATTTACTGTAGCTTATTTTTACTATTTTTTTCAAAAACAGACCTGTCTTATTTATACACAGAACAACTTATTTATAACCCCAGCTGAGGATTATAGTTTAATTATAATATAGCATGCTTTTTTTTTCAAATTCTTTGACTGTAATCAATATATTTTTCTTACTCACTTAAAAAAGACAAATGTACTATAATAAACGTGTAGTGTGTGTTTTAACATGAGAATTAATTTGAACTCAAATATTTTAAGATATATTTTAATAAAATTAAATGAGCCAGCTGTGAACAATTACTCAACAGGGAAAATGCAAACTAAATTATTTCATTGTAGATTTCACTCTGTACCTTCAGAGATGGGAACTTAGTACTTTACTGTATTTTTCTACTTAAATTCATTTTATTCAGACTTGTACTTAAAACTTTCATTTTAATCTCTGTTTCAAACATTTCTATATCTTTTCAAGAATGCCAATGTGTGAATACCACATTCTGTAACAAACAAAAGTAACGAATATAGATACTGACATAAACATTTTCTGCACGTGTAAAAAGTAAGATTTTAATGTTAAATAATATTAAAAAATAAAATAAGTTAAAAATGAAATAAAAATAATTTTGAGAAAGAAAATCAGTGATAAATTAACCTAAATATTAATTCAAAAATTTGTTTTCCAATTTTTTATAATAAGTATGTGTTTAGAAAATCATGTCAAAGTTTAATTTTACCATTGACAGGTGATGGCAAAGGAAGCTGGAGGTACCAATATGTATACATTTTAAGATACATAAAAATCTGTGTATGTAGAACAAAGAAACAAGATATAGCTAAGCTTGTATTTTGGTAATGATAGTCTAATCATAATTGTTATTATAAGCAGGCACATAGACATCGCATTGTGTAGTTTAAGAAAATTATACTTTAATCTTGATGTGTAGTCATTATCATAATTCTGTGAAAGAACATAGTAAGACTTGGATAAATTGTATTTTAGGAATATCATTCCAATTCCCTTCATGCAGGAAATTTACTATCCACGGAACATGATTTGGAGCTTCGGTGGTATTTATAAAACAGTTTACAGATATTTGAAGCTGCCAATTCCTAAATCTGATTCTAATGAGCAAGGCTTCTGAATATAAAGATCCACAGATATGTATCTATCTCTTCCCCACATCAGTCTGCTAATTGGAGATTAATTTATTCTGAGAAAGGCATTTTAAAAAACTGAACGCAATTGGAGGAGAGACTAAGTCAATCAATCATTCAAATAGTAATGTGAAAACATTTAATTAAAATTAAAAAAAAAGAAAGAAAAAAAAGCTTAACTGCTGGCAGAAAAAGTCCTAAGCAGTGAGGTCTATTAACCATTGGAGGTAGAATAAATAATTCCCAGGAATATCCCTTTTACTATTTTGCTAAACTTCCCAGTCAACAAAGACCTTCTCCAAATTGCTTTCCATGTTGGGATTATTAAGGACAGGATAAATTGGCATTATGCATCCTTTTCAAATGTGGGATATTAAACATCCTTTTACTGTAAATTCTGGAGACATAGATTCTGGGTACGGATCGGGTTTTGCCAATTAAATGCATTTGCAAAATGCATATTTGGAAGGTGGAGGTGAGACAGAAGCATTTTTGGGGGGTTTTGTTTTGTTTTTTAATTTCTTTAATGCAGTTGGCAACACAATCTTACATTAGTTTCAGGTGTACAACATAGTGATTAATACATTTATAAGTTTATATGTTATGCTTTGCTCGCCACAAGTGTACCTACCATCTATCACCTGTGACTATTGCTGTCACCATTACTGTATCATTGACTGTATTCCCTAGAGGCATTCTCTTTTGGTTTTACCTCCTTCCTGTTGGTAAGCAAGGTCCTAGAGTCATTGGGGGTTTTGGCAGCATCGTTTTGGTGTTTGGTCATAATTAGATTTGTGACCATTGAGAGAAATTCTGGGGACAGAAGCTTCCAGATCTTGAGATCACAACTGCCATGATAATGTGCTCCTGAGGTCCGCCGTGCCAGGATTTGCTCCCCTATTAGGCTTGCTCCCCTGGAAGGCCAGGGTTTGCAGTGTTCTTGTGGAGCAACTGTTGAGATGTAAGTAAGAACCAATTCCCCAACCCTTCCAATGACTTTGTAAAAACCTGAGTGATTTGTGTTTCAAATAGAGTAGTTTTTGTTCCCTGGACATAAATCTTGATGATTCTGACACATGTTTTAATTAATAGAACTTAGACTGTAAGTAGACCTGCTTTGTGGCAAGACTGTTGAATCAGTCAGTGCAGAGAATACCTCTTGCGGACTTTCCCTCAATACATAAAGTTATTTTTGTGCTTTCTCTAGCCCATCCACTTTGTAATTTTACCTTGGTTTGTCTCTCTGTGGCTTGATCCTTGTCAATGCTATCACTTAAAGGTTCTCAGATGTGTATTATAAAGTGAAGAAGCAATAATAATAAAACTACAATTTGTAGATTTAACACTGAGTGAAAGAGCTAAATCAGCTTAATGACCCTGATGGTCAAATTATTATTTTAATTTGGTTGTTTTATTTGGTTTTTCTTAAGGCATGACTGTCACGGTTGAAACAACGTGAGTCACATAGTGAGTGATTGTTGCAGGACATACGATTTCAAACATTTAGATATAGTATGAAAGAAATCATCTTAGCTGATGGATAAGACACATAACTTGGAATGTCTTGGTCCAGTCTGTCATAACGAAATACCATATACTGGGTGGCTTACAAACAATAGAAATTTACTTTCTCAATTCTGGAGGCTCCAAGTTTGAAATCAGGGTGCCAGAAGGGTCAGGTTCTAGTGAGAGTCCTCTTCCAGGTTACAAACTGCTGAATTTTCATTATATGCTCACCTGGTGGGGAACAGAGAGAGGAAACAAGCTCTCCAGGGACTCCTACAAGGGCACTGATCCAGGATATGAGGACTCCACCCTCCTGAGCTCATCTCATCCTAATTACCTCCCCACTCCCTAATTCCATCTTAATGAAGGATAGTGTTTCAACAAAAGAATTTTGTGGGGACAGAGATTCAGTCCACAACAGATGTGAACTCCCTCAGGGATATTTTCCCCCCTCCTCTTATTCACTTGTGTATACTTAGAATCCAGAAAAGAATAGGTACTCAGGTATTAGTTGAGTAAAAGAATGCATAAATGGCAATTTGGTGACCTTCTTTCAGGGCACTGTTACTGTCATCATTTCTGAGAACGTTGCCAGCCCAAGCATAGGGCAGTCATGGCTAACCAAGAGTAGAGTATTCTAAGCAGTGCTTGGGACCTGATGAAATCCGAGTATTTGGGATCAGGTCTTAGAAAGCTACATTTAAAAAATGATAGTCTGAATATCTATCATTGCAGTGAAATTAAGACATACTGGTCCTTTTGTTACCATTCCCTTCTCCACTTAAAAAAAGTAGAATTCCCAAATAATCATGTTTCTAGCCATTCCAATGATTTTATAAAAACCTAAATTCATGGGGCACCTGGGTGGCTCAAACGTCTGACTTTGGCTCAAGGCATAATCTCACCGCTCATGAGTTTGAGTCCCACACTGGGCTCTGTGCTGACAGCTCAGAGCCTGGACCCTGCTTCGGATTCTGTGTCTCCGCTCTCTCTGCTCCTCCCTTACTCGTGCTGTCTCTGTTTCTCTCTCTCTCAAAAATAAATTAAAACAAACAAAAAACTTAATTTCCTTAGTGTTTCAAATAGCTAGAGTGAGGGAGTTGACATTCTTATTTTCTCCACTCATGCCCACTTCAGGCTTGGCTTTTAGTTCCTTTCTCCCACAAAATTTCTAACATTCAAGCCATTGATGGAGCAAATATATTATTAGTTCTCATCTTCCTAGGCTTGTATGTGCATATTCTCATTTTTTTCCACCTGTAGTTTCTTCCTCTGTGTTTGAAAATGACATACTTTGTGATGGACTCTAGTATTCATAAAAGCACCGTGTAACTACTAGCAGATTTTGTAAAACAAAACAAAACAAAAACTTTAAATCCATAGTACTTTAAAGTTTTATGTATCTGCTAAAAGGCTATCGATTTAGGACTATATTCTGATATAAAGATAAAGCCTTATATAGTACAGATTTTTATTATTCCAGAAAAGATCCAGCTACACTGCTTACGGTACTTCTAGTCTTGATGTTTTCTTCTGTAGTTAAGGATACAAAATGAAAATTACATAGAAAATATGGCACAAAAGATTATCTTTGTGTAATCTTGAGTCACTCACAGTAAAATTTAGCTTCTTCATTTCCCTAAATTATTCTCTAGGAAACATTTCGTATTCAGACAGTAAATAAGTATCTTACCCTGTGATGCCTGGGTGGCTGAGTTGGTTAAGCATCCCACTCTTGATTTTGGCTCAGGTCACGATCTCATGGTTTGTGAAATCAAGCCCCACATCAGGCTCTGCACTGTTAGGATTCCCTCTCACCCTCTCTCTGTGCCAGTATCCCACTCACACGCATGTGCTCTCTCTCTCTCTCAAAATTAATAAATAAGCTTAAACACACACACACACACACACACACACACACACACACACCCCTACACACACACACCTTACTCTGACTCCAAACAATAATCACAAAAGCTAGGTTTCAAATTCTATCCTGCTACTTATTAGCTATGTCACATCAGGGTGTTTAACTACTTGTCTTCCTTTTTGTTTTAACTTATTAAATTCTTGTTAGTTAGCTTACAGAGTAGTTTTCGGTGTACAATATAATGATTCAACACTTCCATAAACACCGGGTGCTCATTACAATAAAAAAAACCCCTCCTTAATCCCCATCACCATTTCAACTATCCCTGCTACCCCAACCCACCTCTCATTTGGTAACAATCGGTTTGTTCTCTACCAGTTAATAGTCTATTTTTTGGTTTGTCTCTCTCTCTCTCTCTCTCTCTCTCTGTCTCCCCCCTTCACTCATGTGTTAAATTTCTTAAATTCTACATATAAGTAAGATCATATGGTATTTGACTTATTTCCCTTAGCATAATACTCTCTAGCTCCATCCATGTTGTTGCATATGGCAATATTTCATTCTTTTTTATTCCATTGCATACATATACTACCTCTTCTTTACCCATTCATCAGTCAATGGACAACTGCAATGTTTCTACAATTTGGCTATTGTAAATAATGCTGTTATAAACATCGGAGTGCATGTATCCCTTTGAATTAGTATTTTTGTATTCAGGCAAATACCTAGTAATGCAGTTACTGGATTGTAGAATAGTTCTATTTTTTAGCTTTTTGAGGAAGCTCCATACTGCTTTCCAGAATGACTGTACCAGTTTGCATTCTCAACAATGATGCAAGAGGATTCCCCCTTCTACACATCCTCACCAACACCTGTTGTTTCTTTTGTTGTTGATTTTAGTCACTCTGACAGGTGATATATCATTGTGGTTTAGATTTGTATTTCCCTGATGATGAGTGATGTTGAGCATCTTTTCATGGTCCTGTTAGCCCTCTGGATGTCTTCTTTGGAAAAATGTCTATTCATGTCTTCTGCCCATTTCTTAACTCGGGTCTTCATTTTTATGTTGGATTTTATAGTTCTTTTTAGATTTTGGATATTAACCCTTTAACAGATGTGTCATTTGCAAATATCTTCTCCCATTCTGTTGGTTGCCTTGTAATTTGTGGATTGTTTTCTTTGTCGTGCAGAAGCTTTTAATTTTGATGAAGTCCTAATAGTTCATTTTTTGCCTTTGTTTCCCTTGTCTCAGGAGTTATATCTAGTAAGAAGTTGGCTACAGCCGATATCAAACAGGTTACAGCCCACGTTATCTAGGATTTTAATGGTTTTGTGTCTCACATTTAGTTTTTAAATCCATTTTCAATTTATTTTTGTGTATGGCATAAGAAAGTGGTCCAGTTTCATTATTTTACATGTTCCTGTCTAGTTTTCCCAGCACCATTTGTTGAAGAAGCTGTCTTTTCTTCCATTGGATACTCTTTAATTTTAATCATCAACAATATAGTTGTGGGTGTATTTCCGGGTTTTCTATTCTGTTCCATGGATTTACATGTCTATTTCAGTGCCAGCACCATGCTATTTTTGTCACTACAGCTTTGTAATATGACTTGAAGTCCAGGAATTGTGATGCCTCCAGCTTTGCTTTACTTTTGCAAGGTTGCTTTGGCTGTTAGGGGTCCTGTACTCTTTCTATTTCAGTTTCCTTATGGTAAATGGGGGCAAGCCCATCAATAGGATTGTATGGACTGTGTGGACTGACAAATAAAAGTTGGTTAGGAAAGTGCTTGGCACATAATGTGAGCTCTTTAGATATTCTTATGTTAGTAGGCACACTATTAATCAGTGTCACTTTATACCATTTAGCTATTCTCAGAGGGAAATTCTAGTTGTACTCATGTATCAATCCTTATCTCAAAACATCACGTATTTTTTTATTTCCTGTTTCTTAAAGCACTAAGCCACTTTCAGTGTCAAATTAAATCTTCCTTTCTGTATGTCCAAGATTATGATCATGATGTATCCTACTGAATTAAGTAATTAATTATGTAATACAGTTTATATTTCAAATCAAATTTGACATATATTTATAAGAATTTACAACTCTAATTTGGGGGTTTAGGGTTCTTTTTTTTTAATGTTATTTTATTAAACAACTTAGTGTGAGCAGGGGTGGGGCAGAGAGAGGGAGACAGAGGATCTGAAGCGGGCTTTGTGCTAACAGCAGAGACCTCCATGCGAGCTCGAACTCACTAACAGTGAGATCATGACCTGAGTTGAAGTCAGATGCTTAACCAACTGAGCCACACAGGTGCCCCAGGGTTTAGGGTTCTGTATGTGACTATATTTGTATATTGTATTATTAAACTTTCTAAATACTCACTGAACTCACCTGTGTGCCTGCTTCATGCTATCAGTATCTAGGCAAAATGGTTTCTAGCACAGTTGTGGATTTGTCCACTTTCTTTGTGATTATGCTAATTTTTGCTGTATATTCTACCTGCCTCTTGAAATATTCATTTTAGCAGTAATTTAAAAAATATACTCTATCTCTAGTTCCTATTTAAATTGTACTCTAATATTATTAAAACTATGCTACTTTTCTTTCTGTTAATATTTACTAAAGTGAATCTTTATAATCTAATTTCCATTTTTCTCTTATTATGTTTCTGTCTTATAAAAATAGCAAGAGATGTGAAAATTAAAATCTGAAAATACCTCTTTTAATTAGCTACTTAAATCCATATTTATTGATGATGATTACTGATTATTTAGGCTTGTTGATTTTAGGTTACTTTGCATTTTCTATTTGCCATGTCATTTTCGTATGTGTGTGGGGGCGATGGGCTGTGTCATTTCTTTCTTTCCTGATTCCTATTGTTTTGATAGTTTTTTTTTAATATGTCAGAGAATATTTTCTATTTCTTTTAGTTTTTGAGGTAAATATTTTAATATATTACTCATCTCCCATCTAATATTTTAACATGTATATTTGAGTAAAAATATTATAAAGTCAACCAACTTCTGTTCTCCTTTCAAACAGTACATGAATGCAGATACATTGGAATGCCGATATCTCCTACCAATCTGTCTTATTATTTTTGTAAGTTAGTTATTATTTTTAAGACAATACTGTCTTAACTATGCATTTAGTATTGGCTGTTAAAAGGAAAAACTTGATTTTTATTTAGTTTCATCCAAACATTTAGTTTCATTCTCCATCTTAGCATTATATTTTGCACCCCAGTTTTTCTCTACAATAAAGTTCCTGGTGTTTTGTTTTGTTTTGTTTTGTTTACATTTCAGCAAATATCTGGGAGTTTTACATTCAATGTTTGCTGAAAATATGTATTTGAGACAATTTAGCTACAACATTGGTTACATTTACATGTTTCTTTGTTTTTTGATCTTTTTAAATTCTCTACAAAATATTTAGCTGTAGATTTGCTTCTATTTCTCTGTTTATATTATCTTGACCAGAATGTCTTTGCTCTCCTCAACATAGGAGTGAAGAGCTATCTGTAATTTCAAATCCTACAGCACTCTGGAATCTCTCTTCCGGGTCACTGATTCTTTGATGTTTCATTAATCTAATTTTAATTTTGAAGAGTGACCTTACACAGAAAGTTATGTTTGTTTTTTCTTTCAATTTTATTGGATAGCTCTTTAACCAAACTTGAGATTTCAGATTAGCTTCTCTGACTTTTCCTCTTGTCTATTTTTATAATGATTTATGTGTTCCTTTTCATTTTAAAAAATTGTGTCCTTGCCCTCTTCCTCTATTTAAATCAATATAATGAGTGTCAATGTCATTAGTTTAGTGTTTACAAACTTTTTTTTTTGTTTTCATCACACTTCAGTATTGCAATTTTTTCTATTCCATGAATTATCTTGGCTACCTATATTATCATCTCAGTGTTACTATTTTCTAGTACAAGGATTTAGAGTAATGTGTCTCCCTCTAATCTCTACAGCAAATGTCTCTCACACACTTGATATACGCTCTTTTCAAATTTTGCATAATGAATTTCCATTATAAGTTCTTTTACTGACGAATTTTGCGATGTCTTTTTCTTTAAGTTTGAAGTGATTTTAAAATTCTTTTACTTTCTATTTTTGTCTTAGGCAATTACATTCTGACCAGCCACTCCAGACACTGATTCTGTGACATTTGTTGTTAACATATTATGGTCAGATATATGTTACTTTTCTTATAAATTCCCCAAGAAGACCTGATAAAAATGTATTACTTGCCATGGTTAAGAGAAGTATTGTATATCAAATTTGTTATCTCAGTGGTCTTACTAATGTTCCAAGTTTTCTGTATGGTTGTTTTCTCTTTTTAGTGGAATATAATTTATCTATCAAAAGCTAAGAGGTATGTTAAAATTCCTCTTTATGAAAATATGTTTCCTTGTTCTATTTTCTAAGTTAGCATTTGGTTTGGAGTTTGAATTATTTGGTATATATAGGTATACTTTGTTATATGTGTTTGGTAAGTGAAACTTTAATCAATATGTAGTGACTCTCAATTCTATGTAGTAATGCTTTTTTAAAAAAATCATTGAAGTATTACACAAGATAGAAAATTGAAAAATAAAAAACAAACAGCTAATAAATTTCACAAAATGAAAATTCATGTAACCAGTACCCAAATGAAAAAGTAGGATAATACTAGCTTCCTACAATTCCTGCTTACAGCAACAGGCACTACTGTTAAGAACTTTGAAGAGTGAGATTTTATAATTTTTGCAAGCTAACTTTTTTTTTTCATTTTAGCCATTTTTGAGGGTATGAAGTCATATCACATCTGGTTTCAATTTGCATTCTCCAGATGACCCTTGGCAAAGAACACTTTTTTAGTTTATTAATGTCTCTTTCACTTGGTCATTGTTTTTCCACATATTTGGTGTGAAATACATTTGGTTTCTAGATCAGTTTGGAGACTATTGACATGTTTATATTACTGTTTCAATCAATGGATATAAAATATCTTTCCATTTATTTTTTTATATTTTCTCATTAATATTTTGTAGTTTCCATTATATAGGTCTTGAACATTTTCATTTATTTTATTTATTTGTAGGTATTTGATATTTTGATACTATTTAAAAGTATACTGACAGTAAATAGCAATATGTATTTATTTGTTGTTAGTATTAAAATAAATACAAGAAATTTCATAGATAATTTTGAACCCACTGACCTTCCTAAAATTACTTCTCTATTCAAATAAGCTATGTGTAAATCCAGTGGAATTTTTATGTACTCAATTATGTCATCTACATAAAATTTATTTTATCTACAAAATCATATAATATCATCTTTTCTTTATTGTACTGGTTAGAACTTCAATATAATATTGAGTATGAATGGGAATAGAAAGAATTGTATTTGACTCTCAGTGATAATTATATATTAATAAATGCTATTAAGTATAATGCTCTCCCAAGAATTCTTATAATTTATTAGGTTAAGAGAATGTGATTTATCTCCAGTTGGCTAAGAATCATGATCTTCACTAGGTTCTTAAATTTCGAGCAAATGATCATTCTGCAAGTCTTTTGATATGGTGAGCTACACTGATTGATTTTCCAAAGTTTAATGAACCTTGCCTTATCTGGAATGAAACCAATTTTATTCTGATGTTTCAGCTTTGTTTAAAATCTCTGGACTTTTTTTTTCTTTTTCTATTGACTAGAAGACATATTTTCTTGCTCATTTGAATGTCTAGTATTTTTTCATATGCTTTGAGAACTGTACACATAACAATAATACAGACAATTTTTTTTCTATTACAAAAATGCCATTTAACTTCAATTCCATCAAGAATTGAACTAACTCAGGGCTTTTTTGACATTTTATAGACTAGGGCTATCTCCACTTTGTTTCTGATTCTCAAGCAATATGCTGAAAAACTGGGAAGATCTAATTTCCCTCTAAGAATATTCTACCCTAGCTCTTCATAGTTTTACTAAATTTAAGTTCAAAATCTTAAAAGTATCCTAAGAGGAAGCCCACCAGTTTGCTGAAGATAGATTCACTCCACAGTAGGTTTTGTTTCCTAAAAAAAAACATTAGGAATCTGGAGGAGACTTCATTCCCATTAGATTTTGGCCTAGCTCATTACCATCTGAGCTATAATAGACGTCAGTACCATTCCTTAGTTTCCCATCTCAGAGTAAAATTCAATCCCTTGACAGGACAAATGGATTTGTCAATTCTCAACCCTTTATTTCATCTACTGCTTTCACCACTCTTCACTCTGCCAAGCCACCCTGGCCTCCTCAAGGCTCCCAGGAACATGCAGGTTAGCACCCCCAAGAACCATGGTTGTGGGTTTTCTCTTTTCAATAGGTTACTTTCTCCGGATGGCCACAGAGCTCACACCCCCTTCCTCCTTTGAATGAATTCTTTTCTCCTAAGTATCGTGTAACACTGTCTTTCCATTGGCATTCTCTATCTCTATACATTTTCACCCTATAATTTTTTTTTATTTTGTAAACTTATTACCAATTTCCTAAAACTAGAATGAAACTGTATTAGTGCATGATTTTTTATTTGTTTTGCTTTCTGTTAAATTCTCAGGTCTAGCATATGTTACCAGTTAAAAGATAGATTAATGGTCATTTAGTTGAGATGTTTCTCTTCTGTTCCCTAAAAACTTGCTACATGATTTACTTATAGAAAATGTTCTCAACTCTTTTGGTCTTAGGATCACCTTAACCTCTTAAAACATATCTACGAATATGCCATTTATTATATATTCACATGTGTTTCCAGATTCAGTAGCATATAGTATCAAACACACTATCTGAAAATATGACTATTCATAAATCATTTATTAAGAAAAACATGTACAAAATAATTGCCTATTCAACTTCTATAAAATTTTACAAAACATATGATGTTTTCCAGTGGTGAAATTTGGTCTGCTTGATTGACTGGTTTTATGTAGGTGTGGTTCTGATTGTTGAAACTTATACAGTGAGCGTAAAAGTCATGCTCAATATAGTGGGAAATTAAAGAAACTCTTTTTTACATGTGAGCTTGTCTTCTCTTTGAACAGTTAGACTTTGAAATATGCATAAATCTATGCTTCAATTTCTGAAATTCCAACAAAATTTGCATCACAAATTCAGTAGAAAACTAAAATATCATGCACTTTATTCCGAGCATGTGAGATGGAGTAGGTAAAAATATAATCTCAGTCCCCTAAAAGATTAGAATAAAAGTCATAGAAACATGTAATCTAAAGATTTACTATCGAGACACATCAAATTTTACAGTCTTTCAAAATAATGCACCGGCTGTACTAAGGAATGAAATTAAAATCACCTCAGGTAATATCAGATCTTGAATCTGGTTCTAAGCCAAAGAAATTGTAACCTGAGAGGTAGAGAAACCAAGCACGTAAATGCTAACACAACAGCTGCCAACTTCTAGTTTATCCAGTTTTCCTTTCCCAGCTTCTCTCGAATCTCTTACCTCTCTGCTACTGAGGGTTTTAACAATGTGGTGGATTGTTTTTCCCTCTATTGATGCCATTTCATGATTCATAACATCCATGGTGCCTTTACTTTAAAAGCTAAGGTGATTATACCTGCAAATTTTTGTGTAACAGCTTGTATAAGGTATTAGGTTAAAAATGGATAATCAAGGAAACATGTCAAATTTTGCAAAGATGAAAAATAACCCATACAATTATGTTCAAAATGAGAACACATTTGGAGACTGAATGAAGTGTGATCAGATCTCAAGGGAATGGCAATGTAGTTACCTAATGTCAGGTACATATTCTGAAGATTTTCATGCTATTTTAAGCCAATTCTGTAAAGTTCTACATTTTAAGTGGTAAAACTATATTAATTGTTTTTCTTTTACTTTTGAAAGTGAGGATTCACAGGTGATTTCTTTACACTTTAGTTTCTCAGCTAGGAAATACTCTAAAGGGAGCAGAGCCACGGTATCATATGGCAGTTTGAATGACCTGGTGTAAAATAATGAAAGCTGGTTGATGAGGAATCACCAGAAACCTTGCTACCTGAAGGCAGAGACATGGCAGTAATCTGACCTTGCTTCAGATATGGGCGATAAAGTTTACTCTAGAGCCAAATGAAAATGTTTTTACTGCTTTCTTAGGAATGTATGCCAGGGTTCTTTCAATGATTTTTTTCTTTAACGTCTTGAGAACAGCTGGCCCCAGCAGTGTAGTCCCGACTAAAGCAGCATGGTCTCTCCTGGCAGGTACCTGGGCAAATATGGACTGTTGTTAAGTGGTCATTTTATCTAAACATATTTCAGTATAATAAGAAACCTGATAGCAGACAAATATTTAATGTTCCAAAGAAAACACACCGAATTAAACCCAAAGATGTATTGCACCTTTTAAATCTTGTTCATAAATAATGCTGTACATACTTTAATGTTTAAAGATTTACCGATAATTACCACCAAAATAATTTACGTTCATCAAATCACACATTTTTGATAAAATAACTAGTATTTGAGAAGTTAAAATTTAATAAGGAGACTAAGTTAATTATCCGATTATCTACTGTTTTTAAATAAGCAAATCAATGCCTTAAGTATATTAAACATGTATTTGCTTATATAACACTACTTGTGATGTTCTACTTAAGGTGAAAACAATATTTTATATGTATTAGAAGACTCACTTTAATATTAACACATATGAAGATTTCCAAAAGTTTCCCTTTTTCTTGAAATTTTTTCTAAAACATTGATAGGAAAAACAGAAGGGCAATTGCATTTAAGGAAGAAAAAGTTGCTAAGAATTTGTTATTTTTATTTTATTTTTTATATTCTGGAGTAAATGCACAACTAACGGGTAAAAAATAATTATGGGAAAGCCCACAAAACCCTCATATCTTATACCACACATTTTCACAATCCAAAACTGCAATTGGTGTCCAAGCTTTACAAATAAAATTACACATGTAAATGATCTATCACACAGCATAGAAATTTAAAGTTAAAATTAGCACATATCCTAAATTGAGGTCAACTTATAACTGGCAACTGAGTGTTCACACCCTGATTTCAAATATATGCATGCTCAACTCACAACAATTTCTGTCAAAATTTAAAATTAGAAGCAGTAAATAACACATCATGAATTCATAAAAGGGTAATGTTGGAAGGCTAAATTGCCACCAAAAAAAACCCAAAACCCAAAAACCAAAAAACAAAAACAAAACAAAAAAACAAAACAGTAAAGGCCTTATATTTATTATAATCACATTTACATTTTTTAATTGAGGGAAATGTAATTTTTTAAATATATTTTCCTTTTTTTTTTTAATTTTAGAGAGAGAGTGTGTGAACGGGGGACAGGGCAGAGGGAGGCTCTATGCTCAGCACAGAGCCCAGTGGGGCTCAATCCCCCAACCCTGGAATCGTGACTTGAGCCGAAATCAAGAGTCAGATGCTTAACTGACAGAGCCACCCAGGCACCCCAAAAAATATCATTTTTAAAATTTTTTTCAATGTTTATTTATTTTTGAGACAGAGAGAGACAGAGCATGAACGGGGGAGGGTCAGAGACAGAGGGAGACACAGAATCTGAAACAGGCTCCAGGCTCTGAGCTGTCAGCACAGAGCCCCACGCGGGGCTCGAACTCACAGACTGCGTGATCATGACCTGAGCCAAAGTTGGACACTTAACCGACTGAGACACCCAGGTGCCCCTAAAAATATCATTTTTAAGTTAATCCCATAAAGAACTCTATGTTATGGATACTTTAGTATGACACATTCATAGAAATGACACAGTTCATTCATTTCTTCTTTTTCTCTCTCTTTTTCTTTCTATCTCTCTCTATCCCTCTATATCTCTTCTTTGGAAATTAAACAAGATAAATAAGATATAAAATTAGGTGTTAAGATATGCTAATCTTTTTGAAATTTAACTATTTTTAAAAAATAGCAAAACTCTCTTAGGTGAGTAATTTTCAACTAAACTGAATTAAATAACATCACATACTCATTGGCGGTTGAAATTACTCAACTTAGTCTTTCAATAATAGAAAACTCTTGAAAAAAACATTCAAAAAAATGCTACCCTTTCGGTCCAAGCCAAAGTTGCACCAGACAATGTTAAATAGGCAAGGAGGACTTTATTCAAGGCTACTGGAATTATGAAGGAAAGCCAGAACTCAGGATCAGCTCTGCCAAAACAAAACAAAACAAAACACAAAATATGGTAAGAATGGTTTCATCACATGATACTTCTATTTTTAATTTTTTGACGAACCTCCATACTATTTCCATAGTGAGGCTGGAACGAGGGAGAAATTATAGGCTATCAGTGTTTGCCAATTGTTTTTGCCCAATAGAAAAGTAAATTTTCCCATATCTTCATGACAGAAGATATTTTTACAACTTGGAGCAAGGTGCTTGCTAATGTTAGGCCTCTACCCTTCTACAGAAACTAGGAGATTGGGGCACTATCTTCCTTGATAATTATATTTTCAAGGGATGGCTTCCCGGTCCTTGAGAAGCTGGCAAGAGGCTGGCAGAAGATTTGTACATTTAAGGAGAAGAAAAAGAAATTAGAAATTCTTTAAAGTAAATGCTCTAACAAAAGGGAGGTTAGGGCCTAGGGTAAGGAAAAATCTTCCTTAAGGTTTAGTCAAGCTGAGGGTACCAGTAAGGCCTTTTGATCATTTCAAGAATGACCATTTGATCATTTTTTTTTGTAAAACAGTACATTTTCCTTTAATTAAAATTACGTCAGTGCATATTTCATAAATATTTCGCTGTTTACAAGATTATATAATTTTTTTCTACAGTGTGAAAAAATAAATGTGGGCATTTTAGCATCTATTTGAAAACACATAATACACCAAATGATGGACATAAATGGCAGAATGACTTTAGTAAATGTAGGTAGGGGGCAGAAAGAATGAGAAAAATATTCTCAGGAATAAAAGGAGCTCCTAGATTTTGCAAAATGCCTACAGGATGACTCATGGGCCCACTATCATGTTAGTGATATCAAATTCTAAGCATAGGAGAGAAATACAGGCACATTTTTTAGTTCAGAGAAAATGTACCATTTGTCATATGTCTGTCGGTCTCCTGTAAACCCATAACGTACTGTTAAATATTATACCCAATAATAAAATACAAAGGCAAATCAGTAAATACTTTTTTCATGAAACTTGCCATACTAGTTTATGGAAATTGTACTGGTAAATTGTATTAAATTCACCATTCTTTTTTTTTTTGTTTGTTTGTCTGCTTCCCTTCCAATATATAGTGTGAATAATTTTTCCAAATCTTTCAAATTATTGCTTAGTTTGAAATCATTTTAATTTCTATTTGCCACTTTGAAATTATAATGAATGATCTATGAAATGTCATTTATTCTGAGAACTAGATAGTTCATTTGGTTCACCGTTTTAATGGTTAGCAGGATTCAGTATTGTACTGGAATATATTTCAGTATAACTATTAAGAATGACAATACATCTCTTCCATAAATCTCATTATTTCAACAGATATCACATTAAATTGAATCTCAATGAAATCCTTTAAAAGACTAAAAGTGAGATAAATTTTAAAAGAAATTAAAAACTTTAATGATTTGCAAACTTTTTTCTCTCTTACATTCCAATTGCGAATCAAATTCTTCTGCCTTAATTATCTATCTACTACTTACTTTTGGAATTTTATTATTAGTAAAATTAAATTGCTATCTAGCAGCATTAATACACTGTTAGAGTTGACCTAATGAGTACAAATGAAATAAATATGTTTGGTGTACTTGGTTTTGTATTGAAATTATAAATCTTAGAATAAATCATTGCTTATTAGTTCAAAAGATGTTGAAAGTAATCTAATAAAAGAAAAAGAATCAAAAATGAGTATTAGCTTACAGATGATTTTCTTTATGAACAAAATTATTTCCATATTCTACTGGAGATAAACGTTTTTTTCCAATTTTAAGGTTATCAATTAATGATTAACTAATTAATTGTTCACGTACCAATAATTTTTCTGTGTATAACCATTAATATATATTATATGCATGTATGAGCAATTTTTACTAAAAACTTTTTCAAGCTGCATGTAGTATATGAATTGCTTATTATATAAAATGTAATTTTATGTTTTAATATATAAAGGTAAAAATATATCACAAAGGCTATTAATCAACTCAGTCTACTGATGGACTCTTCCTTGTCACAGGAAAGAGTCATATAAACTATAGGAGCTATTTTTTTGTTGAGTTATAAGTACTTTAATCTCAGTAGCTCCAAAGATGATTACAACATGATTTTATATTTCTGTGCCAGGCATTAATATAGTAAGATTTATTCAATGTGTCTTATTTCCATAATATCACCGCTAAAATTGGTAATTACAGATTCCCAAAATGTAATGTTCTCTTTCTAATTAAAGTCACTGCCCTAATGCAGGATTTGGTCTTGAATTAAGTGTTTGCACCTTTCTGTCATCTCTATTCTTCTTAAAATTGGGCCCAGCTCAGAGTTTCTCTATTATATTTGTCCAAGATGACTCTTCAGATTTGGGTGGGAAGCAACAAGACCTCTCATTCACTGCTGCTGGGAATGAAAGATGGTACAACCACTTTGGAAGACTGGCAGTTTGTTACAAATCTGAACATTGATTTACTATACAATTCTGGATTAATGCTGCCAAGTATTTACTCAAATGAATTTTAAAGATGTCTCTATGCAATGACCTGCACAGAAGTGTTAACGGTAGCTCTGTTCTTCACAATTGCTAAAAATTGGAAGCAACAAAAATGTCTTTCAGTAGATGAGTCGATAAGCATTCAAAAAGTAGAGGACTACTTAGTGATAAACAAAAATAAACTATGCAGCCATGGGAAGACATGGAAGGACATTATATGCATGTTGCCAAGTGAAAGAAGCCAATCTGAAAGGGTACATTCTCTTGATTCCCACATGTATGATAATCTGGAAAAAAAGGGAAAACTATACAGACAATAAAAGTATCAGCAGTTGCCAAGGTTACATGGGAAGGAGAGAGGGATACATACATGGAGCATGGGAGTTTTTAGGGCAGTGAAACTATCGTATATGACATTGTAATGTTAGTTACGTCATTATATATTTGCCAAATTTACAGAAATGTGCAACAAAACAAAAAGTGAATTCTTTTCAACGTGTTTTTTTTTTTTTTTTTTTATTTTTGGGACAGAGAGAGACAGAGCATGAACGGGGGAGGGGCAGAGAGAGAGGGAGACACAGAATAGGAAACAGGCTCCAGGCTCTGAGCCATCAGCCCAGAGCCTGACGCGGGGCTCGAACTCACGGACCGCGAGATCGTGACCTGGCTGAAGTCGGATGCTTAACCGACTGCGCCACCCAGGCGCCCCACAAAAAGTGAATTCTAACATGAATTATGATCTTTGGTTAATAACAATGTATTGATAGTAGTTCATCATTTGTTAACAAATGCACCACACTAATACAGAATTTTATAATAGGAGAAACTGTGTGAAGGGAAGAGGGTATGTAAGGAAATTCTACTTCCTATACCCTTTTTTTCAATAATCCTAAAATGCCTCTAAAAAATAGACTATTAAATATAAACATATAAATCATAGTAATATTGTGCTACCTTAAAGGAAAATGCCAAAGGAATAGATGCCTCTAAATATAAGATTTACTTTTACAAAATGGGTAGATTAGTGGTTTTGTGAAGAACTAACTGCCAGTTAAATATAAAGTCTTGGCCTCACAGTTTTCCTGCCCAGAAGTCTATCTTGTACAAAACTGGTGATAGAGTACTGTTTACAAAAAGTCAGATGTGAGACGGACGAGAGGAATTTTCCTGGAGGTAAGCAATGGACTTTAGGCAGGGAAGGCTGCAGACCACAATATTGGCCATTTTTTATTCATGTAAAGCTAGATGGGTGTTGACTCATGGTTTTGGAAGTATGTGCTACAAGAGGTAACCTACCCTCAAAGTGGGAGGAGGGGAATCCTGTTTGTCCAAGAAAACATCTGAATCTATACCCTAAAATGTGATATTGTAGATGGCTGCATTTCTAAGTATAAAGCTTCCATTGAGGAAACACAGGATCCATCCCTGTGGAGATGTATTCTGACACTTAAAGGCATGCTTGGCTTATGGTATTAGGTGATGGTGGGTTGACTCTAAGTGACAGAGCCATACCCCTGACCCTGAAGAGAAGCAAGCAGCAATGGGCAGAAAGACATTGAGTATATCATCAGATACCTTAAACTTTCACATTAAAGAGTCATGCATAAAATATGGGAAATTTAATTGTTCAGGAGATTTTATTACAGTTCTGCACCCCTCTTCCTCCGGTGTTCACAAGACTGATTAATTTTAAAGGGACAGACCATTCTCCTTCAGACTCCTATGTGAGAATCGGAAATATTTGTCATTATGGTGACTGATATTCCAGCTGTGACTCAAGATGGTATCAGTTTCTTCACAAATAGTCTCTATCTTGACTGTACCATTGTCAGTATAATGGCTATAAATTTAGCTAGATGTCACAAATAGGGGAAACTATGCGAAGCTATAGGGGATCCTCTGTGTATCATTTCTTACAATTGCAAGTGAATGTAAAATTATCTCAAAATAAAAGTTTAGTTAACAAAACAACAAAAAAATACAGAGATGCTTAATACAGTAACCATCTTTTATTTGTTAAGATTTTACAAGTTAGATAAGGTTCAGCAAGAATAGCTTTTCTCTGCTCTTGGTATGTCAGCTGACACAGGCAAACCACGATCAGTAAAACATGGTAGCATCCAGTCCAGGTGACTCACACACATGCTAGAAGTTGATGCTGGATGCACATTGTCCAGGAGCTCAGTTAAGGTTGTATTCTTTTCCATATATGTCTTTTATGATGGTTGCTTGGGCTTCCTTAGACCTTGATGGCTATTTCCTAAAGGAAGGATTTGGCAGCTAACAGATTTGAATGACTTCCTTGGAGGTACAAAAATAAAACTTCTATTTCCAGTCATCAAAGGAGTTACTGACATGGCCTAAATAAAAAGTCAATCTTTTGAATAGAGGTGTGATTCAGGGACTCAAGAAGACACACAGTTGATTGGGTTGTAGTGGAAGACCTTTACTGTCATAATGTGCCCTTTGTCCATAAGAATTGAATTTATTTTGGGGCACCTGGGTGGCTCTGTAGGTTGAGCCTCTGACTTCAGCTCAGGTCATGGTCTCACTGCTCCTAGGTTCGAGTCCCAAGTCAGGCTCTGTGCTGACAGCTCAGAGCCTGGAGCCTGCTTTGGATTCTGTCTCCCTCTCTCTTTGTTCCTCCCCCACTCATGCTCTGTCTCTCAAAAATAAATGTTAAAAAAATTAAAAAAAATTGAATTTATTTTTAAAATCCATTCCAGGGCGTCTGGGTGGCTCAGTAGGTTAAGTGTCCAACTTCGGTTCAGGTCATGATCTCCCAGTTCGTGGGTTCCAGCCCCATATTGGGCTCCATGCTGACAGTGCAGAGCCTGCTTGGGATTCTCTCTCCTGTGTCTCTGAGAATTCCTTTGTCTCTCTCTCTCTCTCTCTCTCTCTCTCTCTTTCTCTTTCAAAATAAATAAATAACTTTTAAAAAAAGAACATAAGCTTGGAAAAAAGTGTTCTTTAAAATCTATTCTACCTCCTGTCAGCACCATGAAGATGATTGCCAAAAGCTGTGAAGAGGTCTTAGTTTTTCCATTATTTGTAAGCTAACAAATTAGTCTGGCACATCTCAAAGATGCTGGAAGAAGACTTCCTCCAAGAAATGAAGAACCATTTAATACTATACCAATAGCAGTCAGTCACAGTATCATCATTTTCTGTGCTAGTATTTTTAAGCCCTAACTTCTTTGGGGTGATGTGATTTAGGATAAAGATAATGCCTGCACATGCTGTGGTTTGAGATATTGATTGGGTACCCAAGGCCAAGGCCTTAGCCCTTTTTGAACCAGCAACAAGCATCCTACGAATAGTCCATCCCTGCCTCCAGGAAGTAAGCAGATATAGGAAAATTGTGCTGTGTTGTCTGACCTACCTGGTTGCCCATGTAACTATACAAACAGCTCAGGATGAGGAGACATACAAGCCATGCATTTTGGCACACTCAAAGGAGGTAGAATGTAATTTTCAAAATCCTTCTAAATGGAAAGAATAATTGTAAGAAAAGAAGAAAAGGTTCATATGTCTACACAAATGTGGAGATTCAAAAGGTGGATATATTATTATATCAATCCCAGAAGCCTAGCAGTTGATTAAAAAATATTTTATTCTTCCATTAAAAACATTGCTGAATAAAATGATACCCTATAATGCAAATTATAATGAAATCTCTAGTAGTCAGAACGTAGTCATTAGCATGTTCTTTTCTCTTCTCTCTTCCTTCTTTGGATCCCTTTTGTGAGAACAATATGCCTTTTGTCTCAGCAGAGCTAGAACATAAAACGTAGATTCACAAGCAGTGTTAAGTATTATTTGTTTTTAAATAGGCATCACTGATATTTGTAATTTATTATTTTATCTTATTTTGTGATGAAGTCTTCATAGCTCATGGATACATGTCTTGGATTCAAAGCTATGTCTTGGGACATTGGTGATTAAAAAAAACAACTATAGAAATAAAAAGGAAGAGATGAATCAAAAATCACTTCTCATATTTAAATATTATTCACATACTGCCTTTTAGCATTCCATTACTTAGTTTTAGTTTTTAACAATATACAAGAACTGTTTTCATTTTTTTCTATGAAACTACAGTTAATCACCATATGTGGAGCTGGGAATATTAGCACTGACTCTTTAACTGTCAAGCTGTTCAGTTGTGAACAAGACAATTAACCTGATTTTCTTCAAAAGCACATCCTGTTTAAGGTGGGGTGCTTTGTATCCAAACAGAAAGGGCTTGGAATTTTTGATTCATGCCTTAAGAGCATAATTGGCTTTGACAAACAATAGAAACTCTCTTGATATACAATTTATTTACCTTTAAAATGTGAAAAATAATACTTACCAGTTTTGTTGTAAGGACTTATAATAATACATAATACTAGGAAAGTAATTAATTATAGTAAGAGCCCAATAAATCGTATCTGAGATATTTTAATATTTCTATTATCACTAATATCTATCTTAGTGGGTTTTTGAAAGGGCAAATTAAATGTTATTTAAAGTATACCTCATGTTTTCTAAAAAAGATTGCTTTTCCTTCCATTTGTTTCCCTATGCTGCCTACATTTATCAGTAAGCATACATTATCCTTTACAATTGGAAAATATATATAATATTATATATATTACATATATAATATATATAATATATATATATATATTATAGGGTAAATTAAGAAAAAGACTCATTTAAATAAAATGCACCTTATTTGTTTTAGGATTGAATCTTAATTGCATTCATTACTACCAACTTTATTGGTCCATTTTATTGAGAAACAGATAATTTAGGTACCTTGCATCCATGTACATAATTAACATGCGAAAGATGTGGGGTACAAACCTGGAAAGACTGCTTACAGAGTTTGCAGTATTAAACCAAAGTGTTACAGCTCTCTTGGCTCACGAGCACCCAAATCGAGGATGCAAATTATAATGAAATCTCTAGTAGTCAGAACATAGTCATTAGCATGTTCATGTCAATCTGGCTTAAAAAAGCTTTTGCTAATTTATTTGCATATTTTTGCTTAGTCGGAATTTTGTCAGTTCTTTTCATTATTCTTGCCCAAGTTCTTGATGGCGAAAAACAACTTTTAAATTGTTTTAATATCACACTTGTTAATGCCTTTTCCCAATTACCCAAGATAAAGATTTATAGCTCTTATTGCAGGAAATTTCAAGGTGAGAAATTTAGAGTCATATATTAATTGCTTTTAGATTAGTTACAGAAAATAATCCGTGTACTATTTATCCATCAATGATTAGGTTCATTTTGGTGCAAAAGACCTGAAATGAAATTGCCTATTTGTGAATCCTATTTAGGAGAGCCACTATTTAATAAAATCAGTGAGCATTGCCTATATCACAAATGTAGATTAAGCATAGTTCATTCACTAAGAAATACTGATATGATCAAGGTTTTGACATAATCTATTTCACAGAAAATCATGGGAACCATCCTTTGGTAGATCACTTGATTACTAACCTCTTTGGTAGTTACAATCATAATTTTACTATTTGATCATGATTGTTAAATTATTCAAAAAATTAAAGCTGCTATTATCTCCAGGATTTTAGAAGCATTCCACTAAGCCATGACAGGATAAAGGCAGCATACTAACCATAAAAAAATGGCAATAGCTATTGCTTGGAACTCAACATTGTTCTCTTATCTCCACAAAACGTTTAATGAGTCCTTATATACTATATCAGTGAGACTCATTAATTGAGGATCCAAGGATAATAAAAGAAAATGCACATTTTTATTTTTATTTGCTTTTTAAAGTTTATTCATGTATTTTGAGAGACACTGAGACAGTGTGAGTAGAGGGGGGACAGAGAAAGAGGAGAGAGAGAGAGAGAGAGAGAGAGAGAGAATCCCAAGCAGTCTCCATACCATCGGCGCACAGCCCAATGTGGGGCTCGAACTCATGAAACCACAAGATCATAACCTGAGCAGAAACTGAGAGTTGTATGCTTAACTGACTGAGCCACCCAGGCACCCTGAAAATGCACATTTTTAGAGAAATACAGGAGATTGTGAAAAAATATATATTTTTTTATTTCCTTTTTCTACAGTTTGGTATGCATTTTTGTTATAATAGTTAAATGCCACCAGTAGTCATAAAACAGCTAGGTGTAGTGGCATATTACATACCAGTACATCATGCTTTGGTCATTTTAAGGAAGTCATTTTAAGGAAGTCATTTTAAGGAAGTTTTCAGATGAAAACCTGAAAAGGAAAAGGAGAAGGTAGCAGAGACAGGAACACTCCCTAATTTTCTCAGCAGCCAGAATAGTTTTTCTTGAGAAGATAGAGAATCTTATCTGCAACTATTTCCATTTGAAGCAGTCACTTACCTTAGTCATAAGCCCTTTCATATGTATCCAAAAATGTCTTCAGTAATACACTAATGTGAAGTAATGATGAAACCCCTAGTGGTAGAAACAAATTACTGTGGTTCACCTCACTACTTCTGCTGTCAGGTGTAAGCTCTGCCACTATGAGAGAGATGAATTTGTGCCAGCCCATTTCTAAATCTCATCCGGTCTCACTGGGGACTGGTGATATTTATTTACCAGCAGGTAATTAAGCCATAATTCCCATCTGTAGTTATCACCAACATGAGGCTCAAGTTTACCATTTATCTGAAATTTTCATTGATCAGCAGCAAGGTACAAAGATTTGTGCTAGGGACTGGACAGCATGAGAAAAATTCATGTTCTGTCCTTTAGGAAATGATAATCTACTAGGAGGAAGAGAAAAGGGGCATCAATATGCTAAGACAAAGGTAAGTGTCCTTAGAGGTAAGAGGAGAGAGTGGTATAGCAAAGAGCAAGAGCTGTGGACACAGGGGTTCCACTCTCCCCTTCATATCATTTAGCCTCCATTGCAAAAATACAGTGTCATGGACATCTTTGTATATTGAATAGCTTTTTTCATTCTGCAGGATGCCTGGGCTTTAGTTGATCTAGCATGTGCTCCTCCTGAAATCCTGGAATTGGCTCTAGATTGTGGGTTGGACTCAGGTCTTCTCCATATCTCTCTTCCTTGGAACAGTGATGCTCTGAGACATATTCTTATTACACAAGAAAGGCGCATGGCCCTTGATTCTGGCCATATGAGCCTTATACATTTTATTCAAAATGGAGTCAAGTTTTCTTTATAAGAGAGACCACTTAAGAAGGCTATTAATTTTCAAACATCAATAATAATATGCATACAAAAGGAGAACCCTCCCCAACCTCTTCCTCTCTCCCTTCTACTCCAACCACAGCAACCACAGCACAACACTTACAAATCTTTTGTTAGTGTTACAAGGTTGATGATGAACCATTCTTTTCTTAAAAACTAATTTATTTAAATTAAAATTATTTAACATGCAGTGTGGTATTTGTTTCAGGAGTGGAACCCAATAATTCATCACTTACATATAATAGACAGTGCTCATCATAAGCGCCCTCCTTAATGACCGTCATTCATTTAGCCCATCCCCCTACCCACCTCCCCTCCAGCAACACTCAATTTGTCCTCTGAATTTAAGTCTTTTATGGTTTGCCTCCCTCTCTACTTTTATATCCTTTTTCCTTCCCTTCCCCATGTTTATCTGTTGTGTTTCTTTTTTTTTTTTTTTTAATTTTTTTTTCAACGTTTATTTATTTTGGGGACAGAGAGAGACAGAGCATGAACGGGGGAGGGGCAGAGAGAGAGGGAGACACAGAATCGGAAACAGGCTCCAGGCTCTGAGCCATCAGCCCAGAGCCCGACGCGGGGCTCGAACTTCCGGACCGCGAGATCGTGACCTGGCTGAAGTCGGACGCTTAACCGACTGCGCCACCCAGGCGCCCCCTGTTGTGTTTCTTAAATTCCACATATGAGTGAAATCGTATGATATTTGTCTTTCTCTGAATTATTTTGCTTAGCATAATACACTCTAGTTCCATCCACATTGTTGCAAACGGCAAGATTGCATTTTTTTTGATCCCAGAGTAGTATTCTCTTGTATGTATTTACAAAAGTAAGACAATTCTGAGCAAAATATTACAAACTATGGGATGTGGAGTCTGGAGTTTAGTGAAATGTAAAACTTCAAGGGGGGAGAGCAGGCAAGATATTGTGGTGAGCTGGGACATTAATAATGTTCAGGGTTACAAAAAATCACTATGATGGGGAAGGGTTAAATCTTCTTGGGAGTAAGGACTAATGTTAAATTTTAAGTTGTCTCTATTTCACTGTGCAGAGCTATTTTTCCTCTCAAATACTGCATGCTCACGGGTAAAGTCTGAATCACACAACCACCTTCTATAATTGAACTTGGAGGGAATGAAAGAATAAAAATTCTGGGCAGCAGAGAGCAAAGTAGTCATAGAAGACAACAGGAGTTGCAAGATGCAAGAGAGTTTGAAGACGTGAAAAAAAAACTTGAAGTTGGAAGAAATGACAGTGAGAGGTAAAATAGTAGAAACATAAGTCTCCCAAAGAATTCTTGGGTTCTGAGCTGTTTCCAAATTTCTTGCATTCTTAGTTTTGGTTTGTGAACTCCTCCCAACGGGTGGGGCTGCAAACACATGGCTCTTCTGTTCCCATTCAGTGGAGGAGGGACCTTCTTATATTTCTCTCATCAAAATACCCACTCTCCTAAGGTAGCCAAGGCTCCTTTGGTCTGGTATATCTTTGGGTATTTGGTGTGCTCACCAGGGGCGAAGACCATGGCTTATTTGTCACTATGATCCCCAGTGTCCAGCTCCATGGCTCACTGAAACTGCTCTCTCAAAATAAGTTAGCTGATCAGATTCTTCTATCCCAGTCAACTTGGAATGCCATCACAGAATACCACAGACTGGGTGGCTTAAACGACATTAAAACAACAGGCTTTTCTTTTATTTTTTTCCCATAGTTCTAGAGACTGGAAGTCCAAGATCAAGGTGTCAAGGTTTCTGGTGAGAGCAATCCTCCTGGCTTGCAGATGCACCTTCCTCTGGTTCTTCACATGGCCTTTCCTCCGTGTGTGTGTGTATGTGTGTGTGTGTGCATATGTGTGTGTATAAAGAGCTGTGAAAAAAAAAATATATATATATATATATTTAATTTGTTTTTATTGTTCTTTCCAGGTATCCCGATAGCTAATTTGGTATTCATATGAAATATCTTGTGATCTTGCTTTTAAAGACAATAGCTAACTATTTGCATCATTCCAGGGCACTCCTAATTAGCTTGCCTTATCAGAAAATGGAATATCTCTAATGCTTATGTCATAACTGGGAAAATTTGATGTACATTACAAAAACAAAAAAAATGGAGTGTTTATTTGCTTATTGTTGTTGCTGTAGCTTTAGAAAAACATTTTTCACTGAGAGATTAGTATACTTGTTTCTATTTATTTTCATATTTTTTGTAT
The DNA here is from genome assembly GCF_016509475.1 of Prionailurus bengalensis. Taxonomy (NCBI): domain Eukaryota; kingdom Metazoa; phylum Chordata; class Mammalia; order Carnivora; family Felidae; genus Prionailurus; species Prionailurus bengalensis. The sequence goes on from NC_057344.1 coordinate 90,156,871, forward strand.
AAGCCCAGAACTGTTCCTTAAGAGGTCAGAAATACAATTTCTCAGTTAGATACAGTTGCATTGGGTTTAAGCCAGGGAACTTGCTTCCTAACTTACTCAAAACAGTTAATGAGCAAACATTTCCATAGGATAAGCTATCTTGAGAAAGAAAATAAAAGTTTATTAAAGTCTAAGGGGAAGTATCTTTTTTTTATTGACTCTACATACATAGGAGTGATTATGGTGCTATTTTATTTGTTTTTGTGGTTGACAAGTTTGCATTTTTTTTAACGTAAGTGAGAAGACTTTCTAAATTGGGGATAGGACATTGCTCCAAATTTACAAAATCTATCAAATGTAAAATTTTGAGGAATTATTTGATTATTAATTATTTTAGCTGATGATTATTATGTTGAATTATATACTATTTAACTTAAACAGTATAACCATCATCATTAAAAAGTAAACACATTTTATATTCATGAATTATGTTCAAATAGCACAAAATTACAAAAGTTCACTCTAAAGCTATAACGCACATAGGAGTTATTCTGGGATTAACTTTCTGGGTGAAATAAATATAGCAGTGAAGCCTTAAAGAATACTTTAATGACTACAGGCAGACCATTTGGTTGAAAATACAAGTGAGTTAACTTGTCAAATTCTCTTTTTGTTCTTTCAGTTGCTGGGTAGCTATCAAAGACTCAGTACATCTCCATCTGTGAACAAGTATAATCTATTGATATATGCACACTCATGAGATAGGAAGAATCACAGATGGGAAAATTGAGACATTACAGATTTAGAAAGGCTTTCCTTGGTTTGGGGTGGCTGTGGCAATCTTTTAAAATAAGACAATAATGATGTTTGCTGCATCAATTGACTCTTTCACAAATAATTTCTCCATAGCATTCTATCCAGTTTGATAGAATTTACCACCGTAGAACTTCTTTCGAAATTAGAGTTAATCCTCTCAGATATTGCAAATGTAATAATCTAAATCTTTTGTTATCATTTCAACAATCTTTCACAGCATCTTAACCAGGATTAGACTCCATGTCAAGAAACCTCTCTTAAGTGTTATCATGAGATTGTAATATTCAGTCACATCTTCAGGTTCCACTTCTAATTCTAGTTCTCTTGCTGTTTCCACCACATCTGCAGTTACTTCCTCCACAGAGGTCTTGAACCCTCGAAGTCATTCATCAGGGTTGGAATAAATTTCTTCCAAATTCCTGTGAATGTGGATATTTTGACCTCCTCCCATGAATCATGAATGTTCTTAATGGCATCTAGAACAGTGACTCCTTTCCAGAAGTTTCAACTTACTTCATCCAGATCTATCACAGGAATTGCAATCTATGGCAGCTAGAGCCTTATGAAAACTATTTCTTAAATAATAAGGCTTGAAAATAGAAATTACTTCTTAATCCATGGGCGGTAGAATGGATGTCATGTTAACAGACGTGAAAACATCATTAATCTTATTGTACCTCTCCATCAGAGCTCTTGGGTAACAAGGTGTATTGTCAAAGAGAACTAATGTTTTGAAAGGAATCTTTTAATCTGAACAGTGGTTTCAGCAGTGGGCTTAAAATACTCCGCAAACCATGTTGTAAAAAGATGTGCCGTCATCCAGGCTTGGAGACTTCATTTATAGAGTACAGGTAGAGTAGATTCAGCACAATTCTTAAGAGCTCTAGGATTTTCAGAATGGTAAATGAGCATTGGCTTCAACTTAAAGTCACGTGCTGTATGGCTTTCTAACAAGAGAGTTAGCCTGTTGTGAAGCCAGGAGTTAATTTCTCTTCTCTTCGCTTTGCTTCACTTTGCTTCATCTAGGAAAGTCCTAGCTGGCATCTTTTTCATATGAAAATCTGTTTCATCTACATGGAAAATCTGTTGTTTAGGGTAAGCACTTTCATCAATGATCTTCGTTAGACCTTGCAGAGAACTTGCTGCAGCTTCTACATCAGTACTTGCTGCTTCACCTTGCACTTTGGTCTCAAGGAGACAGCTTCTTTCCTTCAATCTCAAGAGCCAACATCGGCTAGCTTTAAATGTTTCTTCTGCAGCTTCCTCACCTCTCTCAGCCTTCTTAGAAATGGAGAAAATTAGGGCCTTGTTCTGGATTAGGCTTTAGTTAAAGAGAATGTTACCAGTTTGAGGGGTGCCTGGGTGGCTCAGTCAGTTAAGAGTCTGATTTTGGCTCAGGTCATAATCTCATGGTTTGTGAGTTTGAGCCCCATATCATGCTCTGTGCTGACAGTGCAGAGCCTGCTTAGAATTCTCTCTCTCCCCCTCTTTCTCTGCTCCTCTCCCACCTGCTCTCTCTCTTTCTTCCTCTTCCTCTCTCTCTCTCAAAATACATACATAAACTTAAAAAGGGGGGGGGGGCTGAATATTGCTGGTTTGATCTATGAAGACCACTAGAACATTCCCTAAATGGCAATAAGGCCATTTCACTTTTATTATTCTTGTGTTCACTGGAGTAGCATTTTTAATTTCCTTCAAGAACTTCTCTACATTCACAACTTGACTAACTGTTTGGTGCAAGAGGCCTAACTTTTGACCTATCTTGGCTTTCAACATATCTTCCTCAATAAGCTTAATCATTTATAGCTGTTGATTTAATGTGAAAAACCTGCAACTCTTCCTTTCACTGGAATACTTAGAGGCCATTTTAGGGTTATCAGTTGGCCAAGTTTCAATATTGATGTGTTTCAGAGAAAAGGGAGGTCAAGGAAAGGGAAAAAGATGAGAAATGGCTAGTAGGTCCAAAAGTCAGGGCACACACCGTTCATGGATTTTTTGCCATCTTACATGGGCGTGGCTCATGGTGCCCCAAAACCATTACAATAGTAGCCTCAAAGAGCCCTGGTCACAGATCATCATAACAAATATAATAATAATGAAAAATTTGAAAAAAATGTGAGATTTATCAAAATGTGACACCGAGACCTGCAGTGACACTTGATTCATTAAAGGCAGGTGGCCACAAAACTGCAAATTGTAAACATTGCAATATCTGTTAAATGCAATAAAGCAAAGTGGAATAAAATGAGGTTTACATCAGTGGAACAGAATAGAGAGCCTGGAATAAACCCTCACACTGAAGCTCAAATGAACTTTGACATAGATGCCATAAATATACAATGGGGAAAGGACCATCTTTTCAATAAATAGCATTGGGAAAACTAGATATTCATAAGCCAAAGAGTGAATTTGGACCCTACTTATATCATATTAAAAAATCCACTCAAAATGAGTTAAAGACCTTTTAATTGGGAAAGAAAATTATCTTTTGCAGTGACTCATCACAAGGCAATATAGATAAGACTGAGAAAGAAAAAGAAAGAAAGAAAGAAAGAAAGAAAGAAAGAAGAAAGAAAGAAAGAAAGAAAGAAAGAAAGAAAGAAAGAAAGAAAGAAAGGATAAAAGGCATATGGTGAAATGAGGGGGAGAAAAATCTAGACTGAGAGCTGTAATTTTTTTTTTTTTTAATTTTATTTTTGGGACAGAGAGAGACAGAGCATGAACGGGGGAGGGGCAGAGAGAGAGGGAGACACAGAATGGGAAGCAGGCTCCAGGCTCTGAGCCATCAGCCCAGAGCCCGATGCGGGGCTCGAACTCACGGACCGCGAGATAGTGACGTGGCTGAAGTCGGACGCTTAACCGACTGCGCCACCCAGGCGCCCCAGATGTATATTATTTCATTTGCAGGAGACACTGCACCAATTACATTTTCATGGAAAGTGATCAGTTTCATTGCAATATTCAAATATATTTATATACAATTAGCAGTGCAATTTATTATGAATCTTCCTGTGCTTCTTTTTCTACAGTTTGTTTTCTCATTTTACCAATTATTCTTTCTTGCATCATGATTAGGGAATAGTATTGTTTCATTTGTATTTTTTATATGGTATACTTTTTAATTTCTTTTTGTTCAAATTTTAGTTTATGTTTCAAGGACACTCAACAGAAAGTTACACTGTAATTTCAAGATTCCATTACCTTGAATTCACCTCTAATTCATTATTTTTTAGGGTTTTTTATGTCTTTGTTTGTTGTTCTCTTCACCTTGTCACTATCTGAGAGGGGTGAATTGAAATATTCTACCATTGTTATGATAGGGATAGAGGGGGAAAAAGGCACCATATTTAAAATTACAATTATAGGCAAAAGAGTCTATCTTAGCAATTTAATTTGTACCAGAAATTTTTGTTCACTAATAAGTGACACACAGAGTAGAATGTATTTGTATGTGTGGATTTAACTTCAATCCTTAGTCATTGTAATATCCTTTTTGTGACTTGATTCCAAAAATTATAAAAATAGATTCATACTGAGAAAAATAACATTGATTGAAATTTCCTATCTTTATTTGAGAGTAAATTCAAAATAATTTTACATTGTCTCCTACCTAAGTTATTTATCTTACATAACTAGTCATGTGAATAAAACTACGACACTGATAAAAATTATATTTTTCATACACAATTTTACAGAAAACAGAAGTATGTTTTCAATTAAACATAATATAACTTTATTTTTCAAAAATAATCATTTTTGAAAATAGTGCTATGTAAGAAAATCAGTATTATATGAAAATAAGAAGAAAAATGAATGGGGCTCTTCCCAATATTGTAATATTTTAGCATCAATTTAAAATACCCACAATCTCATGACAAAGAGTATGTTAAATTCTACACACAAGCAAAGCTCTGGAAAACAATTTAAAATAAAAAAAGGATAGTTTTTAAAAGTATATAAATGCTTCTGTGAAAATGAAATCATTGAAATACTTCACTTAAAACAAACACTTCACTGACCAAAAAAAAAATGAAAAAGAAATAAAGTCTTTGGTACATAGAGTTGTAAAAACCTTTTGTTATTTCTCTTTCTGATGTAATTTTCAGATATACTCCCATATACTGACTATGACTAGACTAACTTATTTGGAGAGGCTTATAAACTGGGAATTACAGTATGTCTTTTTTGAACCAACAAAAGAATCTTGGATAAATTCTTTTCTTCTGTCAAATGAGATATTCAGAGTATTCCCAAAGAATAAGAGAAGCCCTTTTTTTGAAGGAAGCTGCATTTAACATTGCCTTTTAAAGACTAGAGGGATATTCTTCCCAATAATACAGGTAGATAATAAAATACAAATAGAAAAATCACTTCAGGCTGTAACAAAATAGACCAGCACAGAGTTATGTTGTTTTTCTTATACCTTATAAAAAGTCAAAAGCCCACTGGTTTCAATTTTTTCAAGGACTTAGAAAAATCAACAGTCTGTTCAAGTTTATCTCCTCCTCTGCATTACCTCCTATAACTGTCACAACCTGAAGTTTTCTAGACTCTAGATTTGACAAACAGAACTCTATAATATATACTTACAAGTTTAGAAATGAAATAAATCAACTGTAATTCTGATTCTATCAAAACACTCTAATTTTAATTTGTCATTTTTCTATATTTTATACAAAGTTACAAATTCTGCGCAATGTTAATGAATATATATAAGCAATTCAATATTTATCATATTTGTGATATATTGTGAAAACAAATGTGTATACACAATATATGTTATAATGTATATTATATATGCAATATATAACAAGGCATATAAATATAGGCTGCACTAGGAAATATGGCTATATAATTGTATAAATGCAGGTTTGACAAGTCTCATCCCTTGAAACCTTAGTAAAATTAACAATAGAAACAATAATAATGGAAGAGTCATGAACTTTCAGTTATATGATAAGTAAGTTCTGGGGATCTGATGTACTTCATGGTTACTATAGTTAGTAATACTCTATTGTGTGATTGAAATTTGCTTAGGGAGTAGGTCTTAAGCATTCTCAAAATTGTTTTTAAGTATGTGAGATGATGGATGTGTTAATTAATTTGATTTTAGTTATTATCTAACAATGTCTACATACATGAAATCATCACATGATATACTGTAAATATATTACAATTTTATTTCATTATACCTCAATAAAGTTGGAACAAGGGAAGAGAATTGTTATTACTGTTAACTTTAGGTTATAAACCCGATTTCATGCCACAAATCCAAAAGGATTATCTATAAACACAAAAGCTTATATTCAACTTTGTGATACTTGCTTCAAGGCTCCTACTTACAAAGAAACAATTGAAATAGAATAACCTTACTACTACCTGTTGGATTAGCACAGCGAGATATATTCTCTTTAGAAGTAGAGGTGCCTGGGTGGCTCCATCCGTTGGGCGTCTGACTTCAGCTCAGGTCATGATCTCACGGTTTGTGAGTTCAAGCCCCATGTCAGGCTCTGTGCTGACAGCTTGGAGCCTGGAGCCTACTTCAGATTCTGTGTTTCCGCCTCTCTCTGCCCCTTCCCTGCTCATGCTCTATCTCCCTCTATCTTTCAATAATGAATAAACGTTAAAAAAAAAGAAGTAAAAACTCAACCATTCATATTAGGACAAGAAAATATTATAGTTCAATACAAAGTTGTCAAAATCTATGATAGAGATTAAAGCAAACATATTGTCAATACAGTATAAGCTGTACATTGCAAAGTGGTAGAAATTGACATCATAATGTAGAAATTTCAGTTTAAAATTCAAAGGGCAGGTTTTAGAATTTTAGGCAGAATTCGAGAAATTATGAAAAGATACAGAGGAAAAGTCAGAAATCTAGTGGAAAAACAGTTTCCAACAACAGATAACTGATACCCCTGTTTTAGAAAGTAGACTAAATGAAACAGAGACCATACCAAATAAATAAAAAAACAATAATCAAAACAGAAAACTAAGACTTAATAAAAAATAATTCTGAAAATCAAAGATTTTGAAACAAAGATTCATCATTCCCGGGAATTATTAATGTAGAATCTGAAAACTTGAAGGTATTGTGAATGTCACTTACACCCAAGGGTAAAGCAAAAAAATGCCTATGTATCCAGAATTGGGTATAAATATCAAGTCATTCATAAGCTAACATATGCTGGATTGGATTTAAGCTATTCCTCAATTAGGTGTCCCTTCATAATAACACAATAGAAAAATCAGCATAAGAATTTGTGAAAGGTAGATCAGTGTAAGTCATGGATTCACTTTCTAATAAGCTATCTTTCGAATGTAAAAGTCAAAAAATCCATTCTCATGTATGTATTAACTCAATAACTACACAATTTTTAAAAATACTAATTTTTCGAATAACAACACAATTTTTGAATTTATTTTAAACATATTTAACAGCTTAAATCAGGTAAAAAAATCAAGTAAACAAAAGAGTGAAACTATTGAAAGGAGTTTTAATCAGCACTGCACTTAACTTTGTAAAAGTTTACGTACACAACCAATAATTTTAGCTCAAATATGACTAACATCCAAGGTTAATATAACCACATGAAAATAGAGACATAAATTCTAGAACATTATTTGAGGTAGAAAAGTAGAACCAATTGCAAATCTATATATTGTGATATTGATAGGGATTTGTACATGGCATTCAAAGCTTAATATATCACCAGAAGTATAGCCCCAAATATCTTATTTCAAAATTACCAGCGAGGTCTCAATAGTTTATTTTTGCTTTTATTTCCCTTGCTTCAGCAGAAGTATCTGGTAAGAAGTTATTACATTGATGTCAAAGAGTTTATCACCTGTTTCTTTAGGATTTTGATGGTTTCCTGATACACATGTAGGAATTTCATCCATTTTGAAAAGCTTCTGCACAGCAAAGGAAACAAACAACAAAACTAAAAGGCAACTTTCTGAATGGGAGAAGATTTTGCAAATGACATATCTGATAAAGGATTTGTATTTAAAAAAAACATAAAACTGAACACTCAAAAAAACAAATAATCAAATTAAAAAATCAGCAGAAGACATGAATAGACATTTTTCCAAAGAAGACATTCAGATGACTAACAGACACATGAAAAGATCCTCAACATCACTGATTACCAGGGAAATACAAACCAAAATTATGAGATATCACCTCACACTTATCAGAAAGACTAAAATTAACAACACAGGAAAGAACAGATTTTGGTGAGGATGAGAAAGGGAAACCTTTTCCCACACTGTTGGTAGGAATGCAAACTGGTGCATTCACTCTAGGATACAGTGTAGAGGTTCCTTAAAAAGTTAGAAAACAGAACCATCCTACAATCTGGCGATTATCCTACTAAGTATTTACGCAAAAGGTACAAAAATATTGATTCAAAGGGATATATGCAGCGTATATAAGCTAATGTTCATAGCAGCATTATCAACCATAGCTAAATTTGGAAAAAGCCCAAAGTAAGTCCATTAACTGATTAATGGATAAAGAAGAGGTGGTTATATGTTTACAATGGAATATTACTTGGGCATAAAAAAGAATGAAATCCTGTCATTTGCAGTGATGTGAATGGAGCTAGAGAGTATTATGAAAAGTGAAATAAGTTAGAGAAAGATAAATACCCTATGATTTCACTCATATGTGGAATTTAAAAAAAAACGATATACACATGGGGGAAAAAGAGAGAGGCAAACCACAAAACAGACTCTTAACTATGAAGAACTAACTTGAGGGTTGCTAAATGGGTGATGGGCATTAAAGAGGGCACTTGTTGTGATGAGCACTGGTTGTTGTATGTAAGTGATGAATCACTAAATTCTACTCCTGAAACTAATATTACACTGTATGTTAAGTAACTGGATTTTGAATAAAAACTTGAAACTAGAAAAACAGAGATTACCTACCAGTGGGGAATAGGAAGAAATAAAACAAAGCAGAATAACATGCACACACACACACACACACACACACAGACACACACAAATATAGTGTAAGAATAGTTAAGAAAGCAACAATACCAAAACCTTTTAAAAAATGATGAAGATAAACTTAGATGAAAGCATGTTAACATTTGACTCTACATGTATTTAGAAAAATTATAAATTATGTGAATTTTCTTATTAAAATATCCTTTTTTACATGGCATGTGAATCTCAATAACAATTTCAATTAAGAAAGCACAAACTAAAATAGTAAAACCACTTTGGAATATATTTAGTAGTTTCTTATAAAACTCAAAATTCAACTACTCTACAACCAATAATTCCATTCTTGACAGAGAAATAAAAATTTATGTTCATGAAAAAAAAACACATAGATAAACAATGCAACCTCATCTGGAATAACCCCAAACTGGGTTTCCAGCACAGATGTCCTTCAACAGACAAATGGTCAATGTGTAGTACATCCATAACGTGGAACACTACTGAGCAGCAAACAGAAAGGCTAACTATCAATACACAAAACAACTTGAATACATCTTGAGGGAATTGTAACAAGTGGAAAAAGCCAATTCTCAAAGGTTATAAACTTTATGATTCTATTTAAACAACATTTTGAAATGGCCAATTTTAAAGATGGAGAACAGATTAATGGTTGCCAAGAGTTAAGAATATGGACAGGGTGGGGGTGGTGGGAGGGATTCAGATGTGCTTGTAAGCAAGCAACGTGAGGACCTTTGGTGAAGCTGTCCAGTACCTTGACTATGGTGGTGGATGCATGAGCCTACCCACGATTAAATTGTACAGAACTACATACACACACGTACATACACAAACATAAATGAATATGAGTAAAGTAGGAAAATCTGATTAGATTTGTAGATGGCATCAATGTCAATGATCTGGTTTGGTATTATACTATAGTTTGAAAGTTGTTCCAGTGGGAAAAGCTGAGTAAAATGTGTACAGGATCTTGCTGTATTATTTTTTTTCCAGCTGCTTGTTAAGTGACAATTATCTGAATATCATTTTTATTTTAAAAAAGAAAACACTCAAATGAAGTTAAAATGACACAACATACTTAAAAACGAACTGAATATATTTTTTAAATATGCTAGGTAAATTGTGCTTGGAGGAGGAAGAGAAGGGAAGACAGACAGGCATAGTTATAACTGGCCTTATTGATGCTCTTATGAAAAGTCGAAGAAATGAGGACGATAGTAGCTATATATATATATATATACATATATATATATATATTTTTTTTTTTTTTTAATTTTTTTTTTTTTTCAACGTTTATTTATTTTTGGGACAGAGAGAGACAGAGCATGAACGGGGGAGGGGCAGAGAGAGAGGGAGACACACAGAATCGGAAACAGGCTCCAGGCTCTGAGCCATCAGCCCAGAGCCCGATGCGGGGCTCGAACTCACGGACCGCGAGATCGTGACCCGGCTGAAGTCGGACGCTTAACCGACTGCGCCACCCAGGCGCCCCTATATATATTTTGTTATATATTAACCACACCCTACTTTTCTTCCCTACTTTCCTGTACCATTATTTTTATAAGGTGAGTTTGGGGTGGTTAATATTATAATTTATTCATTAATGTATAGGATATCAAAGGTAGAACAGGACAAGGCTGAAAAAGAGAAGAAGGGGGAGGAGAAGAAAGGAAGAAAAGAAAGAAAGGAGGAGAGAAAGAAAGAAAGAAAGAAAGAAAGAAAGAAAGAAAAGAAGGAAAGAAAATGAACATCTTTTAGAAATTGAAAAAAGGAAGAAATTTTTGGTTTTCCATTTGTTGGTGGGATGGGTGAGTGCCCCTGTATTTTTATAAGAGATATTCCTGTTACGTTAGGCAGAAACACATACTTAGCAATCATTTCTGAAAAGTTAAGTGTAGAAAGGCTGTACAAATGCAGAGTGGGGGCACAAGGCAGCTTCCTTTCACCTTATATATGCTCCTTCCAGCATACCAGAGGCTGAAAGTTATGCCTCATGTTCTCAGTTTTGCTTCCCTTTATGGTAGGCATTTCATAAGAGGTGGAAAAAAACAGACAATATAAAGCCATTTTTGTTTAAGTCATGGCGGGAGGCAGATCACCTGGCTTTGCCTGGTGGCCAGGGTAAAATTTTGCTTGCTTTTTTTTTTTTTTTGCTTTTCTTCTGAAAAGCTCCCAATGAGGTGCTGCAGAAAGTTGTGATTATCATCACTAGTTTTGTCTAACCCCAGCTACTGAATTTCTTGGACAATCACCACCTCTTTTCTGTCCTCTGTTCCTCCAAGTTGTTCCAAAGGTTTTTTTTTTTAATTTTTTTTAACGTTTTTATTTATTTTTGAGACAGAGAGAGACAGAGCATGAACGGGGGAGGGGCAAAGAGAGAGGGAGACACAGAACCGGAAACAGGCTCTAGGCTCTGAGTCATTAGCCCAGAGCCCGACGCGGGGCTCGAACTCACGGACCGTGAGATCATGACCTGAGCTGAAGTCGGACGCCCAACCGACTGAGCCACCCAGGAGCCCCCCAAAGGTTTTATAAACCTCTCCTCTCCCACATAAAATCCCTTTCTGCTTGTGATTGCTGAAGTTGTGTCTGTTGTTCTGAAAAAAAATAACTGGCATAGAAATTGTATAACAAGTCCTAACATTCTCATTCAACCTATGGGCATGGACAAGTAAACTTCACAGATGGGAAAAACAAAGCTGAAGTTATTATATGTCTTGTTAAATACTTCTGTCTACCTGAAATAAAAAAAAATGTCTTAATAAATGAACTTGGTGGCTAAATTTAATGGCAAACAAACAAAATTATCATTTGATGTAAATGTTACATTTACAAGAAACATTCTTTATTCTTGTAGTCAATGCATTTATATACAAAGTACAGCAACTATTAACATGTGTTTCACAAAACCAGAAAATACAAGTATTTGACAATTTGTTTTGTTTCTTTCAGTGCCTTAAATTTAGCTGACTATAAGAAACCTTCCACTTTTGGGCTCCTGGGTGACTCAGTCAGTTAAGCATCCAACTCTTGATTTCAGCTCAGGTCCTGATCTCGTGGTTTGTGAGTTGGAACCCTGCATCAGGCTCTATGCTGACAGCATGGAGCCTGCTTGCGATTCTCCTCCCCCTTCCCATGTCCCTCCCCGGCTTGCAACCTCTCTCTTTCTCTCTCTCAAAAATAAATAAATAAACATTAAAAAAATAAATCTTCTACTAATTATGTAACTTGAATTTGAAAACTGTCACCAAGAAAAGAGGACATGTCTTTAAATTATCTCTATAATGATGCCTGTATATTGGCTACATTATCAATTTATCTTAAAAGGCAAATTCAAAAAAAAGCAAACTTACACAATTTAAGTAGTGTTGGCAGCAAAGTCACACTGAATTATTTTTTTAAAAACAAACATTCTGTTTTAACATTCTGAACCAAATATTGCCAAGGGAAGAATTTTTTTTATTATAATGAGCAATCTTTTACAATAAATCAAGTTTTGAAGTTATCAAAAATGTAACTTAAAACATATTATTCAGTTATTTGAAAGAAAAAGTTGAGTCGATAAGAAATGATTACAAAGTACATGTAAATAATGTACTGAAAAGTAAAAGATTCTATTAGAGAGTATATTATTAGATCACATATTATTAGATCATAGAATATTTTTAAGAAATCTTTTTATGCTTATTTATTTTTGAAAGAGAGAGACAGAACAAGCAGGGGAGGGGCAGAGAGAGAGGGAGACAGAGAATCTGAAGAAGGCTCCAGGCTCTGAGCTGTCAGCACAGAGCCCAATGTGGAGCTTGAAGCCATGAACTATGGGATCATAACCTGAACTGAAGTTGGACACTTAACTGACTGAGCCACCCAGGCTCCCTTAGATCATAGAATTTTCAAACATTTTTTTAGGCCCTGGAATATGTAACAAATAGTTACCCCAGAATTTTCTTTTTAAATTTTTAAATTACTGAGCAATCCTAGCAGCCATAGGGACAGTGAGAGATGTGAAGGAGAGGATGTAATTCCAAGATTTGGAATATATCCAGTCAGAGACTTTGAAAATTAAGGAAAGTCATGAGTGTTGGAGATAGGAGACCTATCTCCCATGTTGCTGAAGAAAAAGAAGGATACAGCTGAGGTATCAGAACTATTTGGGACAAGTGGCAGTGTGCCGTGGGGTTGGAGGTCAAAAGGGAATGCGGGCAGTTTTGTACTCTTCAGGCTCTCCTTTCAAACCACGTATTCATACAGAACATGGAAACATCTATTTTGCTACATCTACAACTTGTCTGTATCCTTTCCAATTTTTGTGTAAGGAATTGAAAAAATATATGCGAATATATATATACATATTTGAAGGTTATATATGATGCAAAAGATGTAAAATCATACTAATTAATAAAAATATTTAGGCATAATTTCGTTAAACAACTTCATAAATTCACTATTAAATTTAGAAAGATAGTATGAAAGTAGATTTAATTATATCGCTAACTGATTTCCTTGTTGTGAGCATTTGACGTATTAGCCTGATGTATACATGACTCATCTAGATGGATACATTTTTTTATTGATTCATCTAATTTTTCTCTCATGTAGGCATAAACATCTCTTCCTGTCGCATCAACATTTTAATGAATTTGTGTAGGGTAAAGAAATGAAAACATTTTAACCAAAGAAGACATAAAAAAATAAAATCTAAATTCACTTTCCTTCGATGGATTTATGAGCTGTCTTAAGCAACTTGAATGTGTTCACTGTTTTCTAAGGCAAATGTTGCTTTATGGCAACTGGAATGAATCCCTCCCAAATCAAACTGGAAAACTAGAAGTTGAGCCACAAAACTAGAACTCCCTGTAAACTGGTATCTTCTGTTGAAAACTACATTAAATTCCAGTATTCTATTGACAATATATAGATAGCAATGATTATTTGTTTGTTTATTATTATTATTATTGTTATTTATTTATTTATTTATTTTTTAATGTTTACTTATTTTTGACAGAGAGAGAGAGACAGAGCATGAGCAGGGGAGGGGCAGAGAGAGAAGGAGACACAGAATCGGAAGCAGGCTCCAGGCTCCGAGCTGTCAGCACAGAGCCCGATGCAGGGCTTGAACTCACAGACTGCGAAATCATGACCTGGGCGGAAGTCGGATGCCCAACCGACTGAGCCACCTAGGCGCCCCGGTGTTGTTACTTATTTTTAAGTGGGCTCCATACCTAATGTGAGGATACAGCTCATGATTCCAAAAAGAAGGGTCACATGCTCCACTGACTGAGTCAGCCAGGTGCCCCAACAATGATCATTTTAAGAGATATAAAAATAAAAATGACAAAAAAATTATAAAATTTAAAATATTTTTAATGTTTATTTATTTTTGACAGAGAGAGACAGAGAGAGAGAGAGCATGAGCAGGGGAGGGGCAGAGAGAGAAGGAGACACAGAATCCGAAGCAGGCTCCAGGCTCTGAACTGTCAGCACAGAGCCTGACGTGGGGCTCAAACTCACAGACCATGAGATCATGACCTGAGCCAAAGTCAGACTCTCAAGCAACTGAGCCACCCAGGCGCCCCTAAAATTAAACCCAAAACATTTACTGACATTTTATATATATATATGTATACACACACACACACACACACACACATATATATCCATCAAAATATTTACTAGAAATATGAAAATACCTATTTACATTGATACAATGATGAATTTTCTTTAAATTCCCAAACATATTATTCATTTAAAATAGTATACTTTTAATACGTTATACAACATCATTTACAAAGAACATTATGTATGTTAAAGTTTTTATCCTAATTCCTAGTGCAATTAATTTTAACTATTTTATTCAAATAACTAGTTTTACAACAAAGTTATTTTTGAAATAAGGAGAGAAGGTGGGAAGATCTCCTAAAAGCTACAACAGTTAAGAACTAAATGGATGGTATTAATTCATAATAACACTGTTTACATTGTACCCAGTTTATATTCAAAATGTATTTACTATTACTTTAGTCATTAGTGACTAACATTTAGACATCATTATTAAAATTTTTCTACTTTCTCATAATAAAGTCATTAAATGCAATATAGAGTTGAGCAATTGCCTATAAGTAAACTCGGAAACACCCAAAAGTGAGTTTTAGAGTGAAGGAGGTACCCTAATGAAAGTGTTAGAAGTGATACAAGTTCAGGCAGTAAGGCAACATGAAATATTTCAGTGGGAGGGAAATCTGATTTCATTTTATATAGTGCTATGGTTCCTTCTGTTTTATTATACAGCTGATAAAAGAGGTTAAAAAGCCATGCTGTTAAAGTAAGACATCTAAAATAGTTCCAAAGTGTGGTCCCTGGGCCAGCAGTAAAAGTATCATGTGACCTGGGTCCTTGTGAGAACCACAAATCTACTAAATAAGAAACTCTGGATGGGGCTCAATAACCTGTATTTTTAAGCCCTCCTGGTCATTCTGACATAAACTAAATTTGGAGAATATGAATTTAGATTAAAGGAGGGCTCAGGTGAATCTCTTCCTTCCTTCTCTCGGGTATTTTACTCATGTTAGGAGACGAAGCAGTAGGAGACAGCATCTTGGAGGCTCAGATGTATATCTACCCCACTTCCATCAAGGTGAGAGCCTACCCAGAACGGTGGAAGGTAAATCTGAGAGACAGTATTTATGAAACTCTCTTTGAGGATGGCAAAAAATTAGTAATTTCTAGGTGACCGAGTCAAACTTGGGATATCTGGAAGGATATTCTGAGAAAAGATCCTGGAGAGAAGGCTACATCTGACATTCTTGAAAAATAATGGTGGAAAACTAGGATGAAAGTAAATACCTTTTGTGAGGAGACAGAAAACATTTTTATTAGAATGAGAAATGGCATGAGTAACATTGAGGCCTTTTAGCCTGCCATATTTCCTTTCACGGCATCACTATTGTGACTCTGCAACTCTCCATCACTGGACCATGGCCATCGGTGTTTAAAGGAGGGAAGATTTGTTCCAGCTGGCAAAAGAAAGGCTTAGCAGATGTAGTTCTTCACTTACAGTTGGCATTGGATACTCAAATCAAGACAATTCTGATTTACTAGAGGTATTTCTTTGAAAAAGAACAGTTTCTGTATTCTTAAAGATTTATCTATATTTTAATGATGACATTTTGGTGGACTCAGAGCAAAGAGTATAGTATAAGGATGAATTGAAGGGGAAGAAGAGTATGAGATAAAGGCAGATCCCTACCACTCAGGAAGGAGGTAAAAAAGGCTCTTTTTAAAAATGTTTATTTACTATTTTTGACAGAGAGAGAGAAAGAGAGAGGGTGCACGTGCAAGCAGGAGAGGGGCAATTGAGAGAGGGAGACAGAGAATCCAATGTGGACTCTGCTGAAAGCAGAGATTCCCCGTGTGGGGCTAGAACTCACAAACCATGAGATCATGACCTGAGCATAAGTTGGACGCTAAATAGACTGAGGCTCCCAGGTGTCCCAAGGCCCTTTAAAGGATGGGTGTTGAATGGAGGATATTGCAGAAATATAGAGGATTCAGTTTGGCATGGAAATCGTGTTCCTTGTTTACTCAAACACCTTTTTATTGACAGTTTGCATGCACTTGTTGTGAGTCAAATAATGAACGTTAATCACAATAGGTATTTTGATTAT
Organism: Prionailurus bengalensis; assembly: GCF_016509475.1. Lineage (NCBI taxonomy): Eukaryota > Metazoa > Chordata > Mammalia > Carnivora > Felidae > Prionailurus > Prionailurus bengalensis. The sequence continues at coordinate 90,173,304 of NC_057344.1, forward strand.
ATATTATTTTAGAAGGTGAAAAGTCTTATGAAAAGAAAACTTTAAGAGCATAAATGAAATCACGAGTAGAGGTCATGTTTCAGTTTTATATAAAGAGGCACTGTGGGGCTCCTTCACTAGTGACATTTGAGCATATGATGTTTATCCCTACTCCCAATCTTGATTAACCCCGTTGGTGTGGATAGGGGAGAAGAGGAAAGGAGGCAGAGGTCTCCACATATGTTTGGGAAAAGACTGAACACGGAGTCTTAAGCCCCTGTGACTGGCCCTTAATCAGGAAAACACACAATATCTTTAAAAAGTTTTATGAGAGCAGAGGGAAATCAATGTGACATCCAGGTAGCACATTAACAAATGCTAAGGGAGAAAGCAATTTGATGAGACTGAGGACAGCTTAACAACATCCAGCTTGGTATGAGATAAACACCGTAGGAATCCCTGAACTCCAGCATGTTGTTTTTAAGAAATACCTATGGTTATTGAACATGACAGGCCATACATTGCAAGGAAGAGAGAGCAGACTGTGTACCTCACAAACAGAGGTGAAGGCTAGGCCTGCTGGCCTCTGCAGGGAATGGAGCAGTATGGTATCCCAAAACCAGACAGGATGAACTCATGATACAACCAGAGGCTAGAGAGGCTATGACACTTTCCATTGATGCTACCATTATGTTTAAGCTCCTTAAACTTGAGCTGATACTACAGGAGGAAAAAGACTGCTAAGAATCTAAACCTCAGAAAATATTTATTGATACATTTGGTGTATACAGAATTGGAGGAACAATATTATAAAGAATAATGAGAAGTTTTGAATGAGGTGAATCCGAAGACAGAGAAGAATATATGATTTTCAGAAGACCAATTCTTGCACTAGGGGCACAGAGTTTTTTCCACATACTTTCCTTGCACCTCTCTGATCTATTTCCCTCCTATGTTGAACTGTTCAAACTAAAATTTTCCATTAAAAATAGCTTTTACAACCATCAGTTTAAGTACCCAAGGAAATTTTACATTACTGTTTTAACCTATTATGTTTATATTTTTAGGATAGTGGTGAAAATAATTTAGAAGGTTTATATTTGTGGATGCAGTTAAAGAAATCAATATATTTATGAACTATTTGTAAATTTAGAAATATAAGTAGTGTATATGTATACATACACATATATAATATATATACACATATATGTATATATAATAGGTATGTATATAGATAGATAGATAGATAGATAGATAGATAGATGTAGATATAGTACGTACAACTAAAACTCATGAAAGAATATATATCCTCGTCATTTGGATTACGATAAAAAAGTGAAGGAAGGCTGAATGGTGTTTTTTATTTTTGTTTTTTCAAAAAGAGTCATTTCTTTTTGATGCTCTTTCTAGAAAGTTCAGTATATTGATAATCTTTTTGAGTTCTGTGTAATAATTCTTTTTAGCAAATTTCACAAATTGAACTCATTTGCAATACTTAGAAAATTTCAAAATAGTTTCCAATTCAGTTCTTTTGAGATGTACTTCTTATTTTTCATATATATTTCTAGCAGTTCCCTGGATAATCCAATTCAGCATGTTCTAAGCCTAGAGGGATTGTCTCATTTTCATATTAGATTTGTTTAATCCATCATTGATATATTTATATAAAAGCTCACCCACATGCCTTGCCTTTTTTATAGCAATTCGTCTTACATTTATAGGATATCAGATATGGAAATTAATTGAGAATATCCTGCAGGCATCATTCTTTCTCATGAGACAGAGAGAATTTATATCCATATATTATTTCTGTAATACCTTTCGGAGTGAGTTGGTTAATGAAATATAAATTATCTATGAAAATTCTTGTATTTTCACCTTTGTGATTTAAATGACATTTGTTCTCTGTGGCAAATATTTCTTTAGAAGATGAAGAAACATCTGTTTTATTTTAATTTCATATTTCCTGTTCTAAAATGGAGGTTTCAAACCTATTAAAAAGTACTGAAGTATTGAATTACTGGTAGAATTCTCATAATAATAAGAGGACTTGCGGAGACTCAAATGTTGTGTTGTCGCCACGAATTTCAAACACAAAAGGAGAAACATGGGCATTTAGTGAACAGCAGCCAGCTAAACAAATGACTTAGAGGGAGCATTAATCTAATAGGTAGACTTTTTTATTTTCCCTTTTATTTGTTAAAGAGAGGGAGTCTGTACTTCACTAGGAGTGCATCAAAACAACAACAAAGAATAGTATATGGTGCGAAATGTCCTCCTACAAAACATCTATAGATCTACGTAAGATGAAAAATATGTCAGATTATATATAAATTTGAACTAAAGAAAAAGAATGCTGAGGAAAGCCATAGGAGCCAGCGATAAAGAGGAAACAAAATTCAGGGTATTGGATAGGATTTAATTTCAGTTTGCACAGCCAGAGGGAGACAACAGATAAAACCTTGGCCTGTTGATAATGGAGAATTAGAAATGAGATCCCCGCATGAAGTCAGGTCTCCAAAAATGATACATCTTAAGAAGAAGACTGAGTTAGCAAAAATCTATTTACCTACCAAGGGAGATAAGGAAGAAATTTTGACTCGTTTTCAGCATCAGATAGGGGTACACTTCCCTGAAAATATATAAGCATTGTCCCATACTCACATAAGATTCTGGAAGAAATTTCATTATCTCTGTTAGCCAGGAATCCAAAAGCAAATTAATGTAAGAGAGGCTCCATTTTGTAGTCTTCCAGGAAAAAAAAAATGTAAAAAACAAGCACATATCCTCTCTAAGGTAAATTCCCTCAACTCATTTCATCAAGATTCCCACAGAGTATGATTAGCCAAAGATGAGCACAAAATTTAAATTACAAAACATATCATGGCAAATAAATTGTTTCTAGATGGAGACGTTGAGCCAGAAATGAAAGAAGAGACATTGTTGGATACTTGAATGAGATATTGGAAAGAAGGGCAGTGTATTACCAGTGTTAATATCTTGTCTTAGAGGAATTATACAGTTGTTACGTAGGAAAATTTCCTCTTTTTTTTTTTCTTTTCTTTTTTTTTTTTTTTGGAAATACATACTGGGGTTGGGAATCACTGGACTGAAAATCATGTTTGTATATCTGTGGGTTGCTCTTAAAAGGTCCACAGGTGGGGAATGAGGCAAGAGGAATTAAGGAGCAAGAGCAACAAAAGCAAATACTGCAAAATGGTGAATGTCAATGAGGAGCATATGACAATCCTTTATAACTGTACTGGTGACTATGCTAAAAATTTGAAATTGCTTCAAAATAGATTATTTTTAACAACATAACATTAAAATATGACGGCAAATTTCAGAATCATGATTATCTTTAGGGAGACAGTGACCATAAAGAGCATGAGGAGAGTTTTAGGTGTGTTGGTAATGTTTTGTTTCTTGATTTTAGTCTTGATGATGTAAACATGTTCACTTTGTGAAAATACATCATGCTGTATACTTATGATTAATTAGTACACTTTTCTACATGTTATAGATTTATACAGGTAAAAATAAATGTCTTCTAATGCTGTATATATGCCTTTTGTCACTATAAGAAAATTGATTTAAGACTGGGGACCATTTTACCCTGATTATTTAACCATTTCAATGCTTGAATCTTCGTCTTTCTATATTATTCTTGGTCTTACATCTCTCATTACCGACTTGTTTAAAATATGTAATAAAACATTATTTAGCTTCCTTGAGGACTAGCTGGAGATCTTGTTGCACTATTTAGACATTTTAACGTTGGAGCAAAGAATTAATTTCTCTCAGCAACATCTGATTTAACTTTTTTCTCCCCCTGGAACTTCGATCTAATGGGTAGATTCAAGATGATACCATAGGGTAGAACATATCTGACCCAATTTGTAATTCCTGGGTTGATTTGATTAACTTTTTCTGGTAGATGAGAATACCTTCTTTTCTCCCCTATCTTATTTTCATAATCTTAAATCTGGCCACCTACTCAAAATGCAGATTTTCCTCAGGAAATGTGAGATCTATGTTCACCTATCCAACATAGATGTGTAACTGGAATCACAGTATTGAAACTCCTTGTAGCTGACTAACGCCTCATCCAAGACCAACTAGAAAAATCAGATATATTGGAAGAATGGTATTTATTTTGAGACAACTGAGCCAGATGTATACTTATGATTTGTATAGATTTATGTATTATACTTACAGATGCCGCCCACATTAAAGGGAAGATCTGTTGCTCAGCCTTTGGATAGTGTTGATTCCTACTAAAAGCCTGCACACCAGCTAATGACTTGTCCTTTGCTTCTGCAGAACCCAACCAGGTACATTTTCAATATATACATTAACCTTCCTTAAAGCAACATTCAGTAAAATTATCCATTTTGGGTACAAATACAAATGATGCATAGTGCAAAAGAAAAACACAGTATGAAATCAAATATTGCTACTGGATTACACATGTGATGAAGATTGTAAAACAGGTAATGAGAAGTCGTCAAGGTTTCATGGGGTCAGAGAGAGTTGAACTGAGGTTTCTTTTTTTTCTTCTTTAAAAAAATTTTTTTAACATTTATTTATTTTTGAGACAGAGAGAGACAGAGCATGAACAGGGGAGGGTCAGAGAGAGGGAGACACAGAATCTGAAACAGGCTCCAGGCTCTGAGCGGTCAGCACAGAGCCCGACGTGGGGCTCGAACTCATGGACCGCGAGATCATGACTTGAGCTGAAGTCGGCCGCTTAACCACTGAGCCACCCAGGTGCCCCGAACTGAGGTTTCAAAATTAGGAGCATTCTTATAAAATTAAGAGATAAGGGAAACATTTTTGGCAGGGAAAGTTGCATGTGGAAGTATAAGAAAATATGGACAAGTAGAACAACCACAAATCTTGGCACATAAGTGAAAAATTCCATGAAGTATGGGCACAGAAAAGTGAAGATAGCGACTCTTTAGGAACTATCAATCATCTTAATGGTTTTAAATTCTGTGATATGTATTTTTTCCAAGTGTTTGAAACACAGATCCACAAGCTAGGGAGCCACTAATCACTAACCTTCACAGTCTGCAAAACTTTTTTACAAATATTTTCTTTACATCATCATTTTTATAATAATTAATTTATACTTTAATTAGCATTTATTTTGGTCACCCGAAGATTTTTACAATTCAAGTCATTTTTTGTTTCTTTTAAGTTTGAAAATATCCTCAGGAATCATATAAATATTTTTTAGACCTTAGTAATTCGATCCTTAGAATATCCTTTCCATGTCATACAACAAAATATTTTCTGCTGAATAATTTGATTGTGTGCTTTTTCATTTATTGTGCCAATGATATAAAATAGTGAGAACAGAGCCTCACAGTATGCTAATGCTACCAAAACTTTGTAATACAGATATACTGTCAGTGAGGTAGAGCATATCAATTGTAAATATAAACTCTGGTTCTGTTTTTCTGATTATTTGTCAATAAGTTCAACTTTTTTTTTTCTTCTGCCTCTAGTAAATATTTTCCTCTGAACGATGTTGGATTCATGGATAATCAAAGGGCTTGGGACAAGTGATCTCATTGGGACTTGAGCCGATTGATTCATCTGTTAGTCCTTCCTAAATGGGTGCTGCTGTTCGTACATGAAATAGTTTTTGTTTTTGTTTTTGTTTTTTTTTTTTTAATTGCTGGTAAAGTAACTTCACTATCATTAATGAGTTTGGTTTGATTTTTGTTTTCTTGCCGATCCTTCCTAACTCATCTTCAAAATTAATAATCACAGGCCTACTGATCTGAGTAATTTTTCTGATACAATGTATTTGTATTGTTTTGTTTCTCACATACAAAAAGTATAAAATTATACTTTTTTAGGTACTTACTACATATGTGTGCAAATGAGTAATAACGCATATCAGAAAGATTGAAAAGAAGTCTAGATAATTGTTGTAGTATCCTTTGAAGATGTCCCTATGAAATTATTTCCCTCTCCAGTGGAACTAGAATTAAAAATATATATATATTCTTAGAAGTTCACACCCAATGCCTTCCTGATAATAAGGTTCTGTCATTATGACAGATGGTCATCATTTTGGTAAATTATTTCTCCCTTCCAGCATGTGTAGATGCTTTCAGTGAATGCACCTGCCTTACAAGTGTCTTCTAAAGAAAATGAAAATGACACCACTTCAGGGGTCTGTTGGTTGGACTCTTTTTTCCAATTATCTGTGTCAGAACAGAAAAAAAAATAATGTTAATTTTGACCTAAAGATATGGTTCAAGGATCTTTCTTCATGCACTCTCACTTACTATTTTCATTGATCTTTTTTAAGTGAAGGCCACTTAGTAAAGATTTTCTCCAGTAAGTCCGTACTATTTTTTTTTAAGATTTCAAATTCTTGTTACTTTTTTTTTTTGTTAGTGATATTGCAAACACCAGGTAATTGGCATTGTTGCTCTTGTTCTCATTATCACTGTAGATTTTGAAAAAACAATCTAGCAGAAGTATGAGATTCCAAGTTAACTGTCAATTATATTCTTACTGAACAGAAAGAGCATCTGGCTTTCTATACTTCTAATTACAGCCCTAAACCTCTGAGATGAATCTCTTAAAATACATTGCAATTTTACAATCTTGAACACAAATATTAAATGTAGATACAACATCAATTTGCAACTTGCTATACAAAAAGTTTTTTTGTGGGAATTTTTTTTTTTTTTTTACTTTTAGAGAATCATTGTTCCATGAAAAATGCATAGAAGTGCTAACTTCAGAATATTCACTTTACATATGCTTTAAGACTTCTCAGATGTAGTAGAACTTACAAAGAGCCACTTATTATATTGTATAAGTTATGGTATAACTTCAATATGAAGCCATATGTTGAACATGATTATTATAATAAATTAAAACATTGCAAAGTCAGAGGGCAATTACAAAATCTATATAAAAAAAAATCACAAAAACCAGAGCACTCTCTGATCCAAGAAATAAATAAGAAAGTGCACAAAAATATAGGTCTAAGATATTTCATAGTATCATTTATAAAAGTAATATTTGGAAATAGTCATAACATCTAACAAGAAATGGTTACATGTGGATTTTAACAAATCTGCATAATGTATACTTTACATCTGATGAAAGCTAGTTAACTCATTTTATAGGAATACATTTGTCAGCATAAAATATCAACATGATACATTATGTATAAAAAGTTACAAAATAACATACTTAGGAAGATGTTCCTGTGCATCTATTTCAGAATTTATTTATTCAGGATTACATGAAAAATATATTTTCAGAAGTAGTAGCATTAGTATTGATTTTAATCTGCCTTTTGATTATATCTGTTTATGAACTTAAAATGGTTAAAGTAAGGCAATAATGAAGACGATAATAATGATTATTATTGTTACGTTAAATGGTAGGCACACAACTTCAGAGCTCTTCATTTCTCTAGTGTTTCCCAATCATTTTTACGAAATTCATGCAGTTAAAAAGACAATTTTATAACAGCCTTAATTAAGCTGTAAAGGAATGCGAGCATCAGTATAGGGCAAGGTGAAAAGTTCTTATCTTTTCATAATTTTATTCAGATTAATTAAATACATATTTTGAAGAAGATATTAAACATTAAGTTTGTAAAATACCTCAAAATTAAATATTTTCGAACCTTATGATGATAAAATTGAGTTTGCTCCTACAAACATATTATTTTAAATTTATTTATTTATTTTAAGAGAGAGAGGGTGCACATTTAGAGGCGGAGAGAAAAGAGGAGAAAGAGAATCCCAAGCAAGTGCTTTGTCAGCATAGAGCCTGACGCTGGGCTCAAACTCACAAATGGTGAAATCATGACCTGAACCAAAACCAAGAGTCAGATGCTCAACCGACTGAGTCACCCAGGCACCCCTATAAACATATTTTTGTAATATTAAGTTTTCTGCTTGCAGTGGTCACACCCAACTGCCGACTGATGCTTTTAGAAGATTGTCCTCCTTTCTGAGAATTTAAATTGTTAAGAAACTGTCTGTACGGATAGATGGTAGAAAATGGCAGAAGAATATTTCTTAGTTTTTCTCTAATTGACAGAAACCTTTTTTATTTTTATTAACTAGAATTTTGCCATCTCAACTTCTAAAAATTGTGCTTCAAGAAAATGTTCCATATCAGCCTTTCCTTTCCTTTTCTTTTCTTTTTTTTTCTTTTATGTTTTTATTTATTTTTGTGAGAGAGAGAGAGCAACCAGGGGAGGAGCAGAGAGAGAGGGAGGCAGAGGATCCAAAGCAGGCTCTAGGCCGGGAGCAGAGAGCCAGATGTGGGGCTTAAACTCATGAACTCTGAGGTCATGACCTCAGTCGAAGTTGGACACTTAATAGTCTGAGACACCCAGGCACTCCGCCCTTTCTTTTCTTTAATGTAACAATATAAGGATGAATTTAACTATGATAATGCCATTTAAAACCTGAATACAAGCAATTTCCACCAAAAACTGGTAATTACAATGAAGTTTTTTCTTAAGTCTACATAAATACTACTCTGCTACTTTTAATAACTCATCTTTAGAAAAGAAATTATAACACAATCCAAACAATAACATTGGAACTTTTTAAATTCACTTAAAGTTGATTTTTGCTCTAAATCCATAAAATGTGTCAGAATATGTTCCTATACTGTAACTCAATGGTTATATTTTCAATTTCATTTATTCAGGTATTCAAATTTTTCAGTTTATAAATCATTTTTGGAGGCAAAAGTGTTTTTCCAAAAATCTGCAAAATTAAAGTTACTTTCAAAACATTTTCAAATATTTTGATCATAAGCTTGATACAGTTCTTTGTGTAGATAGCAGTGAACTTCAGCATGAAATTATAAAGAGTAATATGCGATTTCTTCTCACAACCAGAAAACTGTATGGACTTTATGAACTTAAATGTTATTTTAATGAACTCGTATAACATGATTTAAATCACAATATTTAAGAGCTTCTGTGTGAACAAAACTACATTATACTTGAATATGGGTTTTCATGACTAAGAGCATTTTGTGAGAGAATGAGTTGTACCCACACATCACGTCATGCATGTGAAGAGAGTAACAGGTACTTAAAAAAAATGTAGCTTTCAAATTAATGAGTAAACTACCAGAGGATGTGAAGTATCAGAAGAACTACTAGGGAGAGTGAATACAGAGAAACACGTTTCATACCGGGAGCACTAGAAAACAACCTTGAATGGTATATTTAATTAATCTGAGCCAGCTCTCCACTAGGCTAAGCTGTCAAAGCAGGTAAGAATGGGCTTCCAAATACCTCTGTATTTGACTCCCATTGTCTTGGAAGGCTCATAAAATGTAAGTGACTCTGTAAGTTCTGATTAACATCAGACTGCAGAGGGGATATGATCTCTCACATCACTGACTCAGGTGGAAAGCTAAATATCTCAACTTGCAAAGAATTCAAGATATTGCAAAAAAAAAAACAGTTTGGTAAGGCTACTTGAAGCTTTTTGTCCATATGCGTAATAGAAAAATAGATAATTGTTCACCTCCCAGAAATAAGGCATATCCATCCATACCCAACCAATTGAAATATTCAGCCACTCTTGGAAATGATCCAAAATGTTTGTCCTTGTTTTTGAATAAGAACAAGTCCTTGTATTTCATAGAAATCCAGGACTCATCATGTTTACATGATCCTTTATCTGGGGACAGAGGAATATACTCCTAGAACTGCTTGAGGCAAAGTCAGTATCCAAATTAATGTCTGCTCAGATGTCCTTGGTTAGAGCATTGCTGATCTGTCCATCCATCCCTTGAGGTCAAAATCAGGCATTCTATAAACTACTGTTTTATCTTGAGAAGTCACTATCCTGAAAAAGGAGTATTTTGTTATGAAAATGGAGAAAAGTATACAGTTTCTCATCAAATTCTTGTTGTCCACTCCCTGATTCTGGTGTTTATACACTCAGCTGAGGCGGAGTCGATATGACCATATATAATTTCTAAGTGGTTGATGATAAGATCAAACAATCTTATGGAGGCTTTTGCAGGAGATGCTGGTATGGCTGCTGTGAGAAGTAAGTGAGGCGATTCATTTTCAGAAATACCAAATAAAAGTTGTGCTGTCTAGTTAACAATAGAATTATATCCTATTGGAAATAAGTAGGAACCCACCCCCCGCCCCCACCACCAACCCACAAAATGGAGTCCCAAACCCTTAAACACTTCACTTCTGGGTTCTTCTTCCCCCCTCTCCATTTTGAGGGGGCTTATTTATCACAAGCTTTACAATGAGCATGCTCCAAAGAACTGAAATCTTTGCATCACCTCAAGGAATGTACATTTGTTCTAATCAGACTACTTTTTTTCCTTACATGGGCATGGGTGACATCCAGGTAAAGCTGTAACCTCTGTAGTACTCAGCCAATGTGGAATCAGAGAAGGACCTGCACACTAGGAGGTAAATTGCCTGCTATAACTTCCCACAGTGTGCCTATCCATCAGACACTCACTCTTGCAAAATGTTGATTAAAGCCTTGCTTCACTGTGCTCCGAGTCTCCATGTCCCTCCTTTGATTGGGTCAGTAGGCTTATTTCTCACAGTTGGCATAGAATAAATTTCTTGTAACTAACAGTGTTTGCTCTGTATGCCCAAAAACTTATTTTTAAAGACCCTATTCCTTCAGACTGGTTTAGATATTATGGTGGGATAGACTGTAATTCCTTTGGGCCATAGTAGAGGTGATGACTGTGCATATTTTATTTTTCCTAAGATATAGCTGCTTTATTTTGACATTTACATGTGACACATAAAGACTGAGTTGAGCTAAAATTGTCATAACTCATTCTATGTATATATATATGTGTCTTTAATAATATAGTCATAAACGTATGACCATAGAATTAAACTATTGTTGTTGCCTCACCATTCTGTAAAGGTAGGTTTCAGTAAATATTAGGCTATGTTCTTTATCCAGGAAGAACGTTTCAGTTTTACTCATTGTGCAGAGTATCCCATCCCACAGACATTACAAATCCATCATCATTATCATGGATCACTGTTGTATTCCATTGGGCATGCCTACCTTGAAGGCAGGCTGTTTCCCTAATGAATAACATTGTAAGTCCCAAGGCTTGTGATGAGTTTATGTGGTAAGCAAGATTATGCCTGTGTTTAATGGGTGAGCAACTGTCTATTCGTGAAGGGGGCTAAGGCTCAAGGTCTAATATTCACCATTAATTGGAGGATCCATTGTAGGATGACAATATTAGAGTCATGACTTTGTTCCCCCCCAACCCCAGTGAGACAATCTCTGTTACGAACCAGTGGTAGTCTATCCATAATCACCTAGCAACTCAGGGACACTGGTGGAATTTTTGCCAAAAGTTCAGTCATTTGTGAGGATGGTGAAAGATATATATGTCATGGAGTCTGAAAGAGAGATGGAGATCTATAGTAGTGCTTGAGTTACATTTGTTTGGAATGCTTTCATGGAACGTTGCCATAGGTCCTCCTACTCAAATGTGACCACCTTTGCCAATTATTTTAGAGGCTGGTGTAAATACCTCAAGTGAGGGATGTGCTGCCTCCAGTATCACAAGAGGCTAATCAGTAGTTAGGCCCCCTTCCTTGTACTTGGTGGATGTATATCCAGCAGATCATTTTTATTTCTTTACATTATGATTCATTTCATTCCCAAGTTTATCATCTGTATGATGTTACCTTGTGCTTTGTTCTCATTCAAGGCACACCAATTTTAGCCAGTTGTGCGAGGATGGTGTGCAATTAAATACAAGCAGGTGTTTCCATTAAAGACCTTATTTAAAAAATCACTGTAAACAGAAAATCTGTGCATCTTTCAAGAGTTGATATGCTAAGGTTTGTCCATCCATCTATGTTCTGTCACTGGCATGCTTTTCCAGGCAAGCAAAGGCGAACTGATCTTGGTTTTGTCTCCAGAACGTTGTAAAAAAAAAAACAAACCATTACAAACGTCCAAGCCTGCATGTCAAGTACTCAGAGTGGTAGATATCTTATGATATCAGACTGTGGGAATAAAAGTAGTCCCTTTTTTCCTTATCCTATATGGTTTACAGTAAGGCTCTGGGCACTGGTGGCTTCCACTGGTCATCCAGGGCTCTTAAAATTTGAAGAATGCATTGGATAATAACTGACTGTACTAATTCTTCTATGAGAAAAATCAAGTACTTTTTTCTGCTACTTGAATGAAACATTATTTCAGCTTTACAACTTCTTAGGTATAGTCCATTCTTGGCCATGCATTTCCTTGATTTTTGAAGAAGTCAAAGACAAAGATTATGATAACTGTAACCAGTCCTTGGAGTGTCCAAAACATCCATATCATATACACAAGATGACAAAGGAACGGCAGCCCAGGTACAATAGCAAATTATCTAAGCTTTAGTAGGTATACAGTTTAACAATATTTGGGATCTTACCTTAGGATGAAAGAGGGGAATGAATGTTTTATATCTAGTCTTCACGTCTGCTCATCTCATCCTCATGGTTTTCTGAATTCCACTCCACATTTTGCTATCAACTCATTAGCTTATTTGCATTTGATAAACCACTGCAGGTCTATCTCAGCTCTGCCTGCCCCTTAAGTTTTAGAATTCTCCCAGCTTCCAAACACAAAACATTTGTATTTTTCAGGTCCCTCCCCCAAAGCTCTTAAGTGTCTGAAGTCCTCTCAACACTAGCAGTCACATGGCTGGGTTTTCCTTTGTAGCAAATACAAGTTTCCTTCAACTGACCAACACCTTTGTTGATATTTCATTCTTTCTGGGACCTGAGCCCAAGCATTTTTACACATTTGCAAAGTTCTGAGCAGATTCCTTGGCAGCCCTACCTATCACTGGTTACTGGACGCTAATCACCAACTGTCACCATCCCAGAAGGGAAAACTTGTTACAGGTGTTCCGGTTAACTCTGTAGTTCCCAGAACACATTAGTAACATTTGCTGCATGATGGTCACTGACTGACTTGCAAAAATGATCTCAGGGATGCACCAATGGTACCCCATGGGGCCAACAGAACCTGGGTTTATTAGAAAAAAACTTTCATACAAAGATGTAATAGAATGCACACTGTCCTCATATTATTCACATACATTGTTCCACAGCATAAACCAGGAGGAGATGTTCTATGTATGTACCAAGGAAGTTCCAAAGAGAAGTGTTTTCCTGGGCTGACAGGTTGGAGACGTGACCATGATACACCCATGTACATGTACAAAATTTTCATACCACATATATGTGTAATGAATATATGTTAATAAATATTAACCGGTCAATTTTCGAGATCTCTAAGACCTACAGAAAACAATTAATAAAACAACTGGTTTAAAATCTATAGCATTATCACTTGTTTTTAAAATAATTCTTTCTTGGGGTGCCTGAGTGACTCAGTGGGTTGAGGGTCCAACTTTGGCTCAAATCATGATCTCATGCCCTGTGTGTTTGAGCCCCACGTCAGGCTCTGTGCTGACAGCTCAGAGCCTGGAGCCTGCCTCAGATCCTGTGTCTTCCTCTCTTTCTGCCCCTCTTCTGCTCCTGCTCTGTCTCTCTCTCTCTCTCGCTCTCAAAAGTAAATAAACATTAAATATTTTTTAAAATGAAATAAAATAACTTCTTAATAAATAACTTTTTATAAATAATACTAAATAACACTGACAACACAGAAATATCCAAAGACCTTCTATATTCTATACATTATGATGATTCTATCATCAAATTTATAGGGATAAACAAATCAAGATTGCATATTAATCAAACTATACCTTCTAGCTTAAATGCTATTTTAAGCCTTTTTTCCAAACAAAATGTTTGCATTCGGGAAATAAACAAATTCTAAGCATCTTAGATTTCTTTATGGTTGTGAATCATGGTTGTATTCATCACTATGCAGCTTTAGGACCATCAGTGCCCTTTAGCACAATCTATTGCACTTGCACTGTTATCTATTACACATTTCTTGGAACTATCTGCTTCAGGGAACCCTGTGGAGAACAAACATTTCATACGTGAAAAACAGTTTTATTTTATTTAAAAAAATTAATGTTTACTTACTTTTGAGAAAGAGACATAGAGTGTGAGTGGGGAAGAGGCAGAGAGAGGAGACAAAATCTGAAGTGAGCTCCGGGATCTGAGCACAGAGCCAGAAACAGGGCTCCAACTCATGAACGGAGAGATCATGACCTGAACCAAAGTCAGACTCTTAACTAACTGAGCCACACAGGTGCCCCCAAAACATAATTTTAATAACTTGGTGTGTTTTTTGTTTCATTGGAACACTGTTTACTAAATTAAACTCTTGCTGTCTACCCATAAGGAAGGGGTGCCGTGTTTAAGAACACCGGCTCCAGAGCAACACTACCTCAGGGTCCTGTTTAGGTTTTGTACCTTGCTGATTCTGGATATGGGTTCCTGGAAGAACCCAAAGGGACAAAATTTCTTCTAGTCACATCATATCTTACGAACATGCTCGTTACATGACTTACCACTGATGATACTAACTTTATCGTTTGGTTATGTTGCTTTTTGTCATGTTTCTCCATAAAGTGAGTTTTCCCCTTTCAAGACTACGTTCCATCACTTGGAGAGAGGAGTTATAATTCTTCTGCAGGGAATATTTGTATTTGTCCCTATTCATTTACTTACATATTTAAATATTTATATCAGTATGAACTTGTAGCTATTCATTGTTTGGGTGTTTATTCGCTATTATAAATTTTGATTTTCAATTGGTTCCAATTTGGCCATTAAGAACTCTTTCATGTTTTCTTCTATGTCCTTTGACATACACTCGTCAACTTCTTTTTAATTTTTACTTTTAAGTACCTACTGTATAGTATCGCAGCCTTATATTCTATATTCTATATTCTCTGCCCGTTTTAGAGTCACCTATTTCTCCAAGGAACCATAGTTTTTGTTTTTTTTTTTTGTTTTTTTTTTTATTGCAGAATGGTTTTGGAAACTAAAATCTGGTCACTGGGTATGCTAATAGCAGTAAATGGGATGTCACTGTTTTAGGCACTGTCAGAAATTTTAATTTTGATAAATTTGGCCAAATTTCCCTTCAAAGAAGGTAGAACAATTCACACTTTTATTAACAAGACATGGAAAAGACTATTTTCTTGTTTTATATTCATTTATTTTCCCTCTTATTTATGGCTGTATAATTGGCATAGAATATCCTATTAGTTTCAGGTGTACATCATAGTGATTTGATATTTCCACTCATTACAAAATGATCACAATAAATCTAGTTACCCTCTGTAACTATATACGTTTTCTTATTTTTAAAATTCATTTTTTTGTCATGTTTTTAACACATTTTCTTACTCAGCTTTTGGTCATACCTTATTGTTTTAAGGAATTTTGCTTTTTGCACTAATTTTTCAATTCTAATATCAAAACATTGGTGATTTTATTGATCATATCATCTGCAGGACACTTTTCTTATGATATCTTTTTACACACAACCCTAAAAATGCAATACATGAAAGAAATAATTAATAAGCTGGACTTCACTAAAATTAATAATGTCTTCTCTGTGAAATATACTGTTAACAAAATAAGAAAACAATCCACCTGCTAGAAGAAAATATTTGCAAAAACACATCTTATATACGACCAATGTCCAAATATTTAAAGAACACTTAAAGCTCAACAATAAGAAGACAAAATAAAACCCTATTAAAAATGGGCCAAGGAGCTGAACAGACATTTCATCAAAGAAGATATACAGATGGAAAATAAGCATATGAAAAGATTCTCACATCATCAGAGAAATGCAATTTAAAACTGCAGGAACATATCATTACACACCTATTAGGATGGCCAAAATCTGAAACACTGACAACACCAAATGCTGGCAAGAATGTGAACCTACAAGAACTCATAAATTATTGGTGGGCACAGTAACTGAGGAATATAAATTGGTAATTTCTTAGCAAACTAAGCATGCTTTTACCATATGATCTAGCAACTGCACTCCTTGGTATTTAAACAAATGGTTTGGAAACTTGTCCATACGAAAATTTGCACGGTGACATTTATAGCAGCTTTATTCATACTTGCCCAAACTTGGAATCAATCAAAATGTCCTTTAGTATGTGAATAGATAAATATATTATGCCACACACAAATGATGGAAAATTACTCAGTGCTAAAAAGAAATGAGCTATCAAGTCATGAAAAGACATGGGGGAACCTTAAATGCACATTACTAAATGAAAAGAGTGAATTAAAAAAGCTACTGATTTCAGTTATACATTCTAGAAAGAAACTAAAATTATGAAGACTATAAAATTATCAGTGGTTGCAAAGGGCAAGGCGGAAAGAGGGATGAATAGGCAGAACACAGGATTATTAGGGCAATGAAATTTTTCCAGATGATACTATAATAGTGGATACCTTTCATTATACATTTATCAAAACTCATAGAATGTAAACCTCCCAGTAGTAAACCCCAATGCGAACTACAGATTTTGCTGATAATAATGTGCCAATATAGGCTCATCAGTGTAACAAATGTACCACTGTGGTACAGGATGTTGATAGCTGGGGAAGCTGTGGGGGTAGGGTGAGATAGAAAGAAAGAGTATATCGGAACACTCTGAACTTTCTTGTTAATTTTTCTATGAATCTAAAACTATTCTACAAAATAAGATCTCCTAAAATATATGTAAACTACATCATATACACTATGTGTATATTTTTATACACAAAGGCACTATAGATAAGTACCATATATATGTATCATTTAAACATTCTGCTACATTTTAACAGAATCTGCTACATTCCAGTTTGGAATATAAAGAATCTTATTTCTTCATATGCAACATCTAATAGAAAGCATAGTACATAGTAGGTGCCTAACATATTAAAAAACAACAGGCTATTTTAGTTAATCTGTGTCAGATATAGTAGTATTGTCATAGAAGATGATCTTGTTCAGCACACATCCCTAGGAAGTGATTTTTCTAATTACTTGATTTGTAGAGCTACAAAGCCATTAAGTTTCAGTGAATTCCTCAAGGTCACACAGCTCATTAAAACTTGACCATTGACCCAGGTCTCCTGGCTCTTTGATGTATAAGCCTTTAACATCAAACCCCTTTTGTAGCACTAAGCACTAATGCATTGTTGTCATTTCATTTTCTTTTTTTTTTTTTTTGATGTACTTATTTTGAGAGAGAGAGAGAGAGAGAGAGAGCATAAGAGGGAACAGGAGAGGGGCAGAGAGAGGGAGAGGGAAAGAATCCCAAGCAGGCTCCATACTGTCAGCACAGAGCTTGATGTGCAGCTCAAACCCACAAAGGATGAGATCATGAACTGTGCTGAATTCAAGAGTCAGGTGTTTAACTGACTGAGCCACACAGGTTCCCCTATCATTTCATTTTCTATAATTATGTTGAACCCAAACATTTCTAACTTATCATAAGTAAACTATAGCTGCCCAATACATCATATACAAATTACAGTAGAGCATAAAAGTGGGCACCTATTAAATACAATCTGATTGCATGCATTTCAATTGCATTACACTTATTCCTATGCCAGTTCGGGACCTTAATCTGTCACTTTGTTGAAAAGAGATTAAAAGCATCAAGTTTAAGATAAGGTAAGGGAGAGTAAGTATTTTTATTACATTAATCATTGTCTAAAATCTACTAGGTTAGTTCGTGATTCTTTAGAACTGGACTGGTTGTTGACCATGATCATGGAAAATCATTAAATTTTTATATATAAAATTTATATATAATGGTATATACATAAGCCATTAAATCTGCTGTGCCCATGTTGAATCCTATGTAAGACTATTATTTATTTATTTATTTTTGCAGTTTAATGGAATATTAGCTTAGAGTTCCAGTTTACAAAAAAAATAAGACTCAATATATCAAATACCAAATATTATGAGTAAATGCACCTTAAAGAGTTTGGTATTAACTAATGTTTCACAGGAAAAACTGTCTTCTCAAGGCTGAGGAAAGCAAATTAAAGTAGATATATAAAAAAGAAATTGCTTTCAAGTTATGTTAGTTTGCTAGGGCTGCTGTACCAAAATCCTACATATAGTCTGGGTGGCTGAAACAATAGTTTATTTTCTCACAGTTTTGGAGGCTAAAAATCTGAGATCAAGGTGTCAGATGGTCAGATTTCTCCTGAGACCTCCCTCCTTGGCCTTCAGATGGGCCCCCTCTCCGTGTGTCCTCACATGGCCTTTTTCCATACTCAGACGTTCTGGGTGCCTATGCATGTCTCGATTTCCTCTTCTTATAAAGACACAATCAGATTGGATTAGACCCACCCTAAGGGCCCCATTTGTACTTAATTACCCTTTTAAAGATTCTATCTCCAAATGTAGTCACATTCAAGGTTCTGAAGCTTAGGGTTTCAATATATGAATTTGTGGCACACAATTCTGTCCAAAACAACCAATAAGATAGTTCTTTATAATATATGTAAGCAAAAATTATATCTTGGATAATAAGACAAAATTTATACTGAGCTAATTTTTTCCAGGTTATTTTAAATTTAAGTTAACCATATATAATATTTATGTTAAAAAACAGGTATGTATGGAAAGAAGAAAAATAGTCCAAGAATGAAAAGCTTGTAGCATTGACTTGTTTTCTAAAACTTTAACCTGAAAATTCTGATGTATCATCAATTACATTCAGCTCAGTGGCAGAAAAGGCTGTGAAAATGATAAGGGATTTGGAGTCTGCACCCACTACTTGTGATACAAATTAAACTGTTAACCAAGAAACCATTTTGACATTATATTTTTTTCAAACAAACAAAAGAAGTGACGAATATTTGTCTCACCCTGATATTTTCAGAGACCAAACAAATGACCCAGAAACTGGGGGTGAGGGGTGGGGGAGAAGTTGCTGGATAACTTTTATCATATTTCTTTCCACACATTTTTCAATATGGCATTGCAGAGATACATTTGTTGCCCGTTACATAGCCTGACCTAACCCAGATCATAATACCTAAGGATGCTAGCATTTCAAAAACACTTTGTCATTTCAGATAATATTTTGAAAATGAAGTATGATTTTTAAAGGATGGTTGCCTTTTGATATGTTTGCCCAATAATCCTGTATTTATCTAATCAATAGGCTGAACATGTTACAATGAGTTCATACTTGAAGGCCTCATGTGTCCCCCGCTTGTGATTATTCATAAATATAAAATTAAGGAAACATCTTTGAATTGCATCTAAAAAATAGTTGTTCATTTTCTAGTAAATATGAAAATATGATGATACTGTTTAATATTTTTGAATCAATATACCTTTTATTAAATAGAAAAAGGTATAATTTACAGCTATTATTATAGTATTTATTAGCTTATAATTTATGAATTATTTTTTAATGTTTATTTATTTTTGAGAGAGAGAGGGACAGAGACAGAGAGAGACAGAGCATGAGGCTCATGCTCTCTCAGAGAGACAGAGGGGAGGAACAGAGAGAGAGGGAGACACAGAATCCAAAGCAGGCTCCAGGCTCTGTGCTGTGAGCTCAAACACATGAACTGTGAGATCATGACCTGAGCCGAAGTCAACGCTTAACAAATCAACTGAGCCACCCAGGCACCTCCTACCTTAAATTTAAATGCCAGTATCCATATCTTTCTAAATATGTACCTGGTTATTCTTTATTTTTAATGTTTATTTAGTTTTGAGGTAGGGGAGGGGCAGAGATAGAGGGAAACAGAGGCTCTGAAGCAGGCTCTGTGCTGACAGCAAAAGCTCTTAAATGCTATATCATTAGATTCTGTAGGAAAACATAGTAAAGTCATCTTTATAAAAACCCTATTCTAAACGTTTTATGGAGTTGACATGTCTTCACCAATTCTCATAAAAATGTATCGAAAAACCATTATCGTATTGTATTAAGAAAATATGTTTTGGTGAAAGTATTTACTTAGTTATAAAGTATCTATAAGAGTAATAATTCTTTCAGGTGAAACTATTGTGTTTTCTGCTTTTTTGATTGATTATTGTAAGATATTTTAAGAAAAATTCCAATATTTTGTAGAAATTTAGTTTTGTGATTTTGGAAGTTGACTCTATGTACAAGTTGACTATTTATTTATGTATTTATATGTTTCTGTTTATTTATTTTTGAGATCAAGCAAGAAAGAGTGTGAGTGAGGAAGGGACAGAGAAAGACTGAGACACAGAATCCAAAGCAGGCTCCAGGCTCCGAGTTGTCAGCACAGAGCCCTATGCGGGGCTTGAACTCACAAACCAGGATATCACGACCTGAACCAAAGTCGGCTTAACTTACTGAGCCACCTAGGTGCCCCTACAAGTTTACTTTTTAAAAAATGCTAGATACTAGAGTTTTTCGCTACATATTAACCTATTAGTTTTATTTGGGGGTTAAGTTTTTTTCTCTATTTCTGTAGTTGGTCTTCAAAGTAGTAAGGTGGCCTTGTTAAACAGAAAAAACTGATCTCATGATATTTAAGACCATATTCCACACACAAAAAGTGCATTGTAACAGCTTAGTCACTACTGGCACTTTCTGCAGCTACTATCTGAATTATAACTCTAATCCAGAATTGTAAGTAATAATAAGCATCTTGTTATCCTCATCATCAATAGTGCTTATATTAATTAGTCAACAGTTATAAGAGCATACTAAAGTAATTTACATGAATAGTTAAAATCTTTTTACAAATACATTTTAGAAGAAAGATCATTATCATATGTATTCAGATAAAGATACACATCTGTAAGTAGATTAAAATGTACATTTTTCCCTCCTCTTCCTTGTTGTACTCATTACCTTTTGTTCCTCTCTGCTTTGGATTTTATTTTCAGTTATTTCCTCAATTTCAATTTGTTTTTCCTCACAGGTTCTGTTTCCCCCGGAGAAAATATGTTATCTTGGCATATTTCCCCTGTGTGTCTCTGGCAGGTTTTCTTGCTATCTCATTTGGGGAAGCTGGGTATTCCCCTGTGCTCCCACTTCCTCATTACATTTTGCCAAGATGTTCTTTGCTCTTTCATTCTTTCTTCTCTCAAGAGAAATTGGCTTTTAACCTATTTTTCTTTGTTTAACTCTTAACAACTGTGAACCAAATGTTTATAGCCACGTTAAAATACACAAATCAGAATATCACCTTTGGGATCATAGGGAGTTGAGTTTCAGTACTCCACAAAATTTGGCATGGTAGTTTTCTCCTTGGAGAATTCTCCATCATTTAGAAATGATGAAATGTTTCCTTATCCTTCCCACCACATTCTAGTGTTTTCTTGAAAGAATCAACAAACATGGTCTTGCATTTGTATGTGTGTGTATATATGTCTGTACAAAAATTCATGCATACCCCAAGGATAAAAATTTATCAGAGTTATCAGAGGCCATAACATCTAATACTGAATAGAGAAGGTAGTCACATCATTAAGCAAAGATTCTATAATATGATATTGTTACTTTAGGACACTAACAAGGTTCATAAGAGAACAAAGAAATGATATTTATTAGAATGGTGTCTATATGGGGTTCTTTTAGTTGTAAGCAAGAGTTCCATATTTAGTCATTTTCAGCAAAATTATATGGTGAGCTCACATCTTTGAAAATATAAACACCCAGCTTGGAAGTTTGTCAAAAATCAAACAGATTCACAAAATTGAAGTTCAGGAGGTATAAGAACCTGCCTCATAAAGCCAGACCACTTTGAACATTTTCAGGTTCTTTTGCCACTTTTTAGAAGATTTATACTCCATAGGGTCATCCTCCGTTGACCAACCTTGATCAATATGTCTGCCAATTGTCTCTAAGAAAGAAGGTATCTTCATGTAGCCCACCAGATTCTATTCATTAAGATTGAAGTCATTCCACACAAGACAATAAAGAAGAGGGGATGAATAAAAGGTAGGCAAAGACAGAAATAAAATGTCCATTATAGTGAAGTCATTTGATTAGCTATCATCCTTTTTTATATACATATAATCCTTAAAATGTCAAGACTAACATAAGAGAGGTATTTTGGAAATGAGATATTTTCACTCCACAAGAGTAGAAAATCTGAAGTTGTATTAGTTACTTTGGTATCATGTTTTAAATTTAGCTACTCTGAATCTAATCTTCATTTTTCTCATTACAATCCATTTTCAATATTCAACAAAATGAGTAAGTTATGGCATGTTTAACCTTCATACATTTGTTGATGGTGGGGTAGAATAAGATGGAAAAAGAAATTTGTTGATATCTATTGATATGTACATTACAATTCAGGGAAATAAGTAGAGAAGAGCTATAAAATCTTTATTTCTGAAAATAGTTACAAGGCCTTAATTTATAATAAACATTTCATATTTCCTACCACTTGCTATTGGCAGTGGTTCCATCCAGTCAGAATGAGATCATCAAAGTTACGGACAAGCATGATGTCTTTTGCAATGGATAAGCAACTAAGATTCCTGCAGCACAAGGGTGGAGAATTCATGGAGCCCTGAGTAGGACAGTGAAAATTTATTTCTGACCAACTGGGAGGAAGGAAAATGGCTTCTGATGGTTGTTACTGACAGTTATAGGGCAAAAACACTTGCCGCGTTAATATCTACATACGGTGCTAGGAGATACACCAATTTGGTCCAATACTGAAACTACATTTAGGACAACAGCAGCAATTCATATGACCAGTTAAGTTTCTAACAATTCACAATCATTTTCTAAGATCCATCTGTCTTCTGCATGGGTCAAAGAAGTGAATTGAAATAGCATATGAAGAGGTTCATTTCCTCTGCATCTTGATTGTGGCACAATCTCTGTAATCCCTCTAGTAACACAATGTTACCTTTAATTGACTGTTTTGGTCAGTAGACACATTTATTTATTTATTTATTTATTTATTTATTTATTTATTTATTTTGAGCCCAAATGTCCATCGATGGATGAATGGTAAAGAAGATGTGATATATGTACATACATATGTACATACACATACACACACACATAGTTTTCACTTTGTGGGTCAGGGAATTCTGTCAGTTGCTGTATATATTTATTCATTAGGAAACTGAGAAATACCCACAGATTGCATTCAGGGTCTCACTAGGCCAACAGTAAAGTGGACCCAAAAAATTATTTCGATTGCCTAACTCTGACTGGTGGACTACAGTGACATTTGGGATCTCAGTAAGAACCAGTGTCAGGTATCCTCAAATAGTCTCATTATTTTCCCTTCTCAAGTACCCAAAGCTCCTTGTAAATAATGTCAGGTCCCTTAGGGAAGCCTGGGGAAAAAAATTTACATTATAAAACTTGGTCAGTGTAGCAAGGTACTTTCTCAAAAGGACCAGGCCTCCTTTTCATTCAAGAATCTCTGTGCTGTGAATTGCCTTAAATTGGGGAATCTTTTGAGAGACTGTGACTTTCCACTGTGTTATTTAGTTAGTACTTCTGTTCAGCATTGTAAGAGCTTATCCACTTACATTAACCAAGAAAGGATTCAGTAAAATATCAATCTATTTCAATTCTAGGGACACCATGATCAGTTAGCTAGTGTCCATTTTGGTAAGTCAAATTGTTATGATTACTGCTTGTACCTACTTAGGATTACAGTAATCACAACTACCTGTCTTTAATAACTAAGTACTGCTTCTTCGCTCTTGCCACCCTAGGCCCCGTCATCTGAACTGATTTCAGGGAGTCATGTCCTTCAATGACAGAATGTTGCACTGTAATTTCTGGCCTACCTACAAGAGACAATACAGAATGTTGAGAATGTTGGGACTCCCCTTACAAACATATTTTACCAAAGCCTTCATAAAGCATCAGTCTCTAGTCTCCAGACTTCTTCTTGAGTCATAGTTTTGGGGTGTTGCATGATAAATCTAATATTTGAATGTCTTTAATCCTCTGGGAAACATCCTGTATTACATATCAAGAAGTTCCTAGCTTTTAATTTCATTTAATATGGATTAGCTTTGAGTCTAGGTTTCACTCAACATAACAAGCAAACTGTTAGAGCCATTCTCATTCACACTAGCTAATATATTAAATCTAGAATGCCTTTCAGTGCATCCCTACTATCTACAGCCTGATGCAATATTGTATTTCTTTCATTCTAACACAAAACTCTTAGGATCTATTCCCAAATATTCGTTACACATTTCTATTTACGTACTTTGACATAATCTTCCAGTTTTGGTATGTATAGCACTTCCTTATGGATCATATTTTTTTTACCTTTTCATCTGGGACATGGTGGTACTTGAGTCTGGCTATAGATCCAGAGGCTGTAAGACGCTGTACTAATGGGTCCTGAAGATGATCTGAATCTCCTACCAAACAACAACTTCAGGGAAGGCGATTAAAGATTCTTTTTTTTTAGACAAGGAGAGACCACATTCCTTAAAGAAGGGAGGAAAAGCTGGCTCTACTGGCTAGGAAAATCAGAAGGAATTTGGAAGCTCCATGTCTCCATTTTCATCAGATTCTGCTGATGTGCCAAGTTCCAGGGTCCCATTATTTCCTAGTAAATTTCCTATCTTCATAATAATAGAACTTTCGAAGTTACAAGTTCCATTTCTGTTGTACTTCGGTCACTCACAGCATTAGACTGGGAGTTTGGTTTTCAGAAATACCACCCCTGTGGCTACAGAAACTAATGATTTGTTAGCACCATTATAGAAACTTTCTTGCTCAAGCCTTTAATCTTGAAGTTTGAAACACTCAACTAATGTTCTTCTTTTTCCAGCTTCTCCAGTGCACTTAGAAGCTACCAATTAATTGTATTATATTCATTATTTTAACCAAAGTATTCTATAGCAGTGACTGTTTCCTTAAAGTCTTACTTTAAATAATAATTTTATAGATATATATGTATAATTTAAATGAGAGGTTTGCGTGTAAATTGGAAGGTTACATATCACTACTATAATTTCTTTTCTCTAACTTTACGTGACGCATTTTTGGTCACATTGCTTAACAGCTGGAATATTGTTTGAACACAGTATCTACATATTTTCTATCATTATGAAATTCTTAAGAAAAAAAAATGGTAAAATCTAAGTTCCAATTAATCTGTGTCTGGCAGACAAACCTCACTGGTAAAAAGGATATCCTACCAAAACTATTGAAGAACAAAATTATGAGCAAAATATCTTACCAACATATTTTTTTAACATTTATTTATTTTTGAGAGACAGAAAGAGACAGAGTGTGAATGGGGGAGGGGCAGAGAGAGAGAGAGAGAGAGGGAGACACAGAATCTGAAGCAGGCTCCAGGCTCTGAGCTATCAGCACAGAGCCCGACTCGGGGCTCGAACTCACAAACCACAAGTTCATGACCTGAGCTGAAGTCAGACGCTTAACTGACTGAGCCACCCAGGTACCCCTATCAACACTGTTAAAGAACAAAATTCTCATTTCTATTTTTCCTGTATTTTCACATTTAGATCTTTGACTAACCAATGTTTGAAAATGAAATGATTTGATACTCAAGCATGAAAGAATTGCCACTTGAAAACCTAGCTCCACCTTAATCTGTGGAAACTGATAGAATTATAAATCCTTAACTTTTTTCCGGGATGATCATGATGATTAGAGGGCTTCAAAAACTAGTAACACATTGAAAGCAATTCTGCATATATTTCTGGGCAACATAGTGATCGGGAAATTCATAGACACCTATCTGGTAAGAGGTCACTGATAATTAATTATTCCTTTCTACTTCAACAGATGGAAAAACTCAATTTTAGTTCCTTCTTCAGGGTATTAAAACTCGTTAAGGGTTGTGATGACTTCATTGCACATATCAGAATAACCAATTCAATAACCTGAAATCAGGCAAGTTATTTTTTTTAGGAAGCACTAATTGAAATGCTTAAAGCATTTTGAGTTTAATTTTTTAAATATTTCTATAATGTATCCAGTTGTTCTTTGTTTTACTTCACACTCCATTTGAGAATTACATGGAAATCTAAGCCTGAGCCAGTTTCTGCAGTTAAATTAATTAGTTATTAAACTCAGTCATCGCGGCTTCCCCCAGTGTATCACCAGATTTTTGAAGACTGTCCAAATGGCTAACTGTGTAATAAATCCTATATTCAAACACATTTCATGTAGATAATTATACTACTTTATTGACGGTGTTTTTCCCAAGCTATAGAAAAATTTCAGCTTATTCTCTTGGTTGGTCATTACATTTCTGAACTTGCAAGGCCAGATTACCTTACTGCTATTGAGGGTCCAATTCTGACCTTTTCAGTCAATACAATGTTAACAAAAGGAGCTGTAACAATGGTCAGTTACTTTTGCAACCATAGAAAAATTGTGAAAACACACATTATTTTGATACTTAAGCTTTGTCTTCTGTTTTTAGTAATACAGCCTAGGTTACAACTATTACCAGTGAACTACTTATTGGCTAGAATGAAAAGTGAAGCATATTTCCTAAAGTGTAGCAATGTAAGAAGACTGCAAAAACAAAACACTAAAATACTGGAAAGTGAATGGTTTCTGTGATCTAACTGTCCTATCTGCAAGCTGTGAATATAGATTGTGTTGTTTAACCATATAACCAGTAGGTTTCTAACCTTTTGCTACCATGTTCAAAAATTCGCAGCTCACTGTGCAGAGGTACAGCTGGAGGCATAAATTCATCTGTCTGTCACTTGAATTATGTTTACCTTCAAGCCTCAAAAATTAAATAATCCAGGATGCCACTGTTATTGATATTTCCTCTTTTAAACTACTTTTTTTCTAATTTAAGATACATATTTCTAAATACCTTAAAAATGGTCATACTCAAAAAAGTCTTCTGAGAATTTCTTCAATGTGTGCACCATCCAGCACTTGTCAGTAGAAACTAGGACAAAATTGCATCGATTGTTGTTTGTTTTAAATTTTTATGAAAGCAATTGGATGTTACTGAATATTTTACATACAAATGAGTCCACTCCTAATAGAAACCAGGAATTCTGTCAATCAAGGGGTGGGGCGAAAGGGAAATCTTTCAAATGTGTTGGTTACCCTCCACTGAATTATATAATAAGTGATTGCAGAATGTGAGAGTAAGTAATAACAGCCTGAATGGAAGCCAGTGGTAGGTAACAGAGTTACTTGTGACATTATCAGTGAATGGCAGTCAACATATTGAATAATGTCATGAATAAAAAGTTGATGTAGACTTTCTGTTATTCATTTTCCAAGTCACTCAAACAAACTATATGAAATTACATTAGAAAGTTATCTCAATGCATTGTTTAAAAGCCATTTTGAGGGAAAAAATGAAAAAAAAAAGCATGCTAGTTAATTTTCTCAAATTATAAACAAAGGCAAAGGAATATTTTCAATGAATAAAAATATTTTCTTATATCACTGAGATGTATCACTGATAGAAATTAAACATGGATAGTAACCTGCTAGTCAATTGAGTGGTGATGTAAAAGAAAGAGAACATGATGAAATTCACTTTTCAAAGTAAGATTTGGTATTAATAGATACATCATAAATGGATGTTATAAAATTAATCCATTATATAGTTGAACTAAATATGTCATTAACTGAAGATAAAATTATGAAGACTCTCAAGGAAATTTAATTATTGTATAAATCAAAAAGCACTAACAAATGCCAGTAGGGAACATAAGGACAATTGTAGTCTTTTTATTTTTATTTACTTATTTTTAAATGTTTGTTTATTTATTTTGGGAGAGAGAGAGTGGGGTAGGGGTAGAGAGAGGGAAGAGAGAGAATCCCAAGCAGGCCCCACACTGTCAGTTCAGAGCCTGACATGGGGCTTGATCTCACAACCACGAGAGCATGACCTGAGCCAAAATCAGGAGTTTGACACTCCTTAATCAATTGAGCCAAACAGGTGCCCCTGTATTCTTTTTATTTTAACCTAAAAAGGGGCATCTGTGGGAGCACTGCCATTTAAAGGACAGCATTGAAGATCCTGGACAGAGACCTGAGCATAAGCTTCACAAACAGTAATAAAACCTGGCAAACAAGTTGCCATATATAATGAAATAGAGTTGTCAATTTTCATATATAATAGGGAGAAGTTTGTTGATAAAAGCAGGTTTAGTGACCTCTCATCAGTATAATTAGAAAACAGCCTTCTTTTATTTGCTATATATTATTCCTTTGCTTCCTTCTCCCTTTTTTTATTTTTATCTTTTATTTTTGTATTATATGCTAGCCTCCAATTGATAAAGCTTTATTTTTTTTTAAGGCTGAGCAGGTAGTTGGTAAAAATGAAGTGAGTATTTGAGAAATAGTGGGAGGAGATGGAACTTCATGATAGAAAGCTGTCTATGAGTTAGCTAGATTGGGTTCTTTCATTATGTTACTCTACTATACAAAGGGTCCTCCATTTAGTTGTTTCTGTTAGAACTACTGAGATGTGGCAGTTAAAAATTAAATTAAAATTCTTGAACAAGGTTTCCATTACTGTCAAATGGGGACATGAGTATAACATTGAAAACATACTATATTTAACTATTAATGATTGAATAAATCAATCATATTGACTTACTACCAGTAAATCATGAAATTCAAAAGCATTCTGATAAATAAAACGGTAATAAAATTCACGTTTTACCTCATGAAATTAATCTAATGTCTTTACTTAGCAAAATGAGAGATTTGCCAAGGATATAGAATTGAATAAAACATGATTCCTGTTCTTAAAATGACAATGTGTAATACAGAAGGCAGATATGTTCAAAAAGTTAGAATATTTGTAATAACAAGAGGATATTTGTCTATAAGAGGATAACAGGGTTACAACCTAGATAAAGTGTGACGAACAAGAGAGAGATCGGCTCTTGGTCAGGTATGGGCAGTTGTGTTCAGAGGAAATATTATCTAGAGGAGTGGAGTTTTGCAGGATGGGTTTATAAGCAGTGTGGTGAGAGGAGTTGAGAGAAAGGAATCTAAATTTGGGGTCCTCTAATATTCGGATGCCAAAGGCACTTTCAGAATTTTAACTAATTTGATGGTTTTCATCAGTACTGAATAGCTATTCATATGTATTATATATTCTCATCCAATCTTAATGGCATAAGAACCTCATATAAGAGAAGTCATTCTAAACTACTAGCTCTAGAGAAGATTTATAACAACCTTTGGAATTGTTTGGCAACAAAACCTGATTCAATTAAACT
Organism: Prionailurus bengalensis; assembly: GCF_016509475.1. NCBI lineage: Eukaryota > Metazoa > Chordata > Mammalia > Carnivora > Felidae > Prionailurus > Prionailurus bengalensis. The sequence goes on from NC_057344.1 coordinate 90,202,454, forward strand.
AAAAATATTTGAAAATGGTTCTGTTTTCTTTTGAGATATATATGATCGTAAGTCCCTTAATATGATTTAGAAATAGAGATATTCATAATCAATCAGAACCAGAATTCTATTGGAATAATTGCAGTTAAATGATTTTGTCCAAAAGCTGGGATAGTTACAGCATGCTACCTTAGTGATAGATGAGGAGCTGGAAAAGAAGTCTCTGGTATCATGGGATTTGGTTATAGTAGAAAAGTTATAGAGATTGTCTATTATAGTAAAAATTGATACAATCAATTTAATAAGTGCTATCAAAGATATAGCCACATGTTATTTGGAAAGTATATAATATTGTGGCCCAAGTGATCTTAGGGAGGCATAATGGATGCTCAGGGAAATCTTCAGCAAAGACGCAGATCCTTGCAGTACTTGATGGGTAGAGTCATAAGGAAAAAAGAGGTAGGGCAACAGAGCTCCATGATGGTATAGTATTTATGTGAAGGCCTTGAGGTAAAAAGCAGCTTGAGGCCATTTCTGAAGATCTAATTAAGTCTATTCTTTAGGAAGATTATAAGGAATCCAAAAATTTTATTTCTCCAGTAAGACTCAAGAATTCAAGAGTAATCCTAAATTACCCATCTTACCAAGTGTACTTAAAATCCCCTTCCCAGAGCTAAAATGTGTTTAGATAACGAATTTTGAACAATGGCTTTTTAAACTTTAGCTCTTCAGAGTTAAAGAAATCCATTTTTATCTAGATAAACTGCATTTTGTTTTATTTTGAGTGATTAATTTATTATTAATGAACTCATACAATCATTTAAAGTTTGTATCTAACGTTCACATTGTATCTAACAATTACATAGTAATTTTTTTCCAAAAGAGTAAATATTAAAACTGACTTCTCTTTCTTCATTAAATATTAGAATTTTAATTTTTAAATAGGGAGATAGTTTATTTTATAGGTTTAATTTAATTTAATTATAACATAATATTTTTTACTATTATTTTACTATTTTTACTAAAATAGCTTTATTTTATTTTTTTCTATTTTTTTATGTTTATTTATTTTTGAGAGAGTGACAGAGTGTGTGGAGGGAGAGGCTGAAAGAGAGCAAGACACAGAATCCGAAGCAGACTCCAGGCTCTGAGCTGTCAGCACAGAGCCTGATGTGGGGCTCAAACTCACGAACTGCAAGATCATGACCTGAGCCAAAATCAGGCCCTTAACCACCTGAGCCACCCAGGCACCACTACAAATAGCTTTAGAAGGCATCAATGCAAATTATAGATTTGATAACTTGAAAAAGATTTTTTAAGACAAATTGACTTCTGAATATTCTTTGCTGTGGGTTCTGTTTGTGCATTTGAATTTTGGAAAGTATTCTTTTCTAAAATTATGATCCAACAGATTAAAAATTAGCATTTTCAAACTGTATTGATTTCTTCTTTAACCATTAACTCCATAAAGTTAACTTACCCCAGAAACAATATAAACTTAGCTAGGCATTTCAAACTTAGTTTTCATAGAAAACTAAGTAATGATTAGGATTTTCTTTTTTAATGTTTCATATTTTTGAGAGAGAGAGAGAGAGAGCAGGAGACACAGAATCTGAAGCAGGCTCCAGGCTCTGAGCTGTCAGCACAGAGCCTGATGTGGGGTTCAAACTCACAAACCGTGTGATCATGACCCAAGTAGTTTGCCCAACCAACTGAGCCACCCAGGGGCCCCTCTTTTTTAAAAATTTTAAAATGTTTTATTTATTTCTGAAAGAGTAGGATTTTCAACATGAAGAAAAATTCATGAAGCTGCCTCAAATAAAGACAAGATAGAGCATTATTCTTGTCAGGTCATTTAGCCTTTTTAGTACAGCTTGTATTATCCAATTTTGACTTTATGAAAAGAAAGTGTTCTTTGGACAGATTAGAAATTTGAAGCTCGTTTAGGTGAATTTTATTAGACTATCTTTTGTTACTTTAAGTTAAATTTCTCACTTGAAAGTTAAATGTTAAGTTGGTCCACATTTAGCGTTTCTAGTTTAGCCCTGTGTCATCTACTAATATTTAAAGAAAGAAAATTATGGCATAATGTAAATTGCTTTCCAGTATGATTATGGCCTAGATATTTAAAAGTAAATAGCTTTTACTTTTCAACCTGAAAATTTTAAAGTCAAATGTAGGGTAAATTGCAGGAAAGTGCAAAGGATCGCTCACTATTGATTGTAAAATATGCATGCCTAGGATTCTGCAAAATCTTATGTTTTTTAAAGATAATTTCATCAACCGATGCCACTTAATTATTGTTTGGTATTGCTGTATATATTAGATTTAGCATGATAGATGAATCAAAATAGTACTTCCAAAATTTTGTATGTAATATAATTATCCAGTACCTTGATTAGCATTTTTAAAATAGGACATTAAGTACTCAAAAATATTGTCTTCATGATCTAAGTACCATCTTTCAGTCTATATTTTAGACCAAAAACATAGTTATTTCTGTGAAATAAAATGAAAACCAAATTTGAGTATTTGTTGTAATATTTTATATTCCTAATTTCTTTGGGACAGTATTAGTCCTCATAAGAAGTGAAAAAAGCCATGTGTCAAACAAATAAGCATATTTAACAACAGATGTAAAAGAAACACAAATGCAAAAACAAAGGTTTTCCTTTGATGGTTAGCCCATAAACAACAATAAGCTATCAGCATATTAATCATCTGCTTTTGTGAGTATGATTATTGAACTCACTTGGTAAGAGTAATTATATGCTTATATGTGTCAAGAGTATGTATTCATGTTTCTTTGTGTTTCTTGATGCACACAAGACTATTTTATAAGCTGTCGTCAAATCAGATAAGCGTCAGTAGCCCTTCCTAGAGAACAGAAAATACAATCTCTATCATCAAATCATACGTTCATATTGAAAGCAGTCTTCTCTATCTAGAACGATTATCTAGTTCAAGAATTTAGTTAAACATGGTGACTACCGAATTCCTTTAAAAAAAATAAGGCCTTATTTTTACATTCACAGCAAAAGTAAGGGGAAGGCACAGAGATTTCCAGTATACGTCTTGCCCCAACACTTGCATAACCTCCCCCATTATCAACATCTCTCACCAGGATGGTACGTTTGTTATAATTAATAAACCTATTTTGACTCAGCATAATCACCCGAAGTTTATAGTTTGCATTTGGGTTGATTCTCTGTGTTGCACATACTATGAATTTGAACAAATATATAATGAAATATTTCTATTATTATGTTATGATGCACAGTATTTTCACTGACATTAGAATCTTCCACCCTCCATCTATCCCTCCTTCCCTCTCCAACCCTGAAAACTACTGACCTTTTTCATTGCTCCCATAGTTTTGCCTTTTCCAGTATGTCATACAATTGGAATCAAGTGTATATAGTCATTTCAGATTGACTTCTTTTATTCGGTGGTATGCATTTAAGCCTCCTTCATGTATTTTCATGGCTTGATAGTGCATTTTCCTTTAATGCTGAATAATATTTCAGTGTCCATATGTACTGCACTTTATTGATCTGTTCACCTATGGAACGACATCTTAGTTGCTTCCAAGTTTTGGCAATTATGAGTAAAGCTACTATAAATATCCATAAGCAGATTTTTTTGTGGACATAAATTTTGAACTCCTTTGTGTAACTACAAGGAGTGCAGTTCCTGGATCATATGGCAAGAGTGCACTTAGTATTGTAAAAAACTGCCATAGTGTCTTCCATAATAGCTGTGCCATTTTGCATTTCCAACAGCTGTGTATGAGAATTTTTGTAGCCCCACATCCCCAACAACATTTGGTGTGATCATTGTTCCGGATTATGGCCATTCTAATAGGTGTGGTATTGTGGCTTCAGTTTGCATTTTGCTGATGGCATCTAATGTGAAACATCTTTTCATATGCTAATTTCCATCTACATATCTTCCTTGAGAAAGTGTCTGTTCAGGTCTTTAGCCAATTTTAGTTGGGTTACTGTTTACTTTCTGTTGAGTTTTAATTTTTTTTTACATTTATTTATTTTTTGAGAGATGGAGAGAGACAGCATGAGCAGGGGAGGGTCAGAGAGAGAGGGAGACATAGAATCCGAAGCAATCTCCAGGCTCTGATGCGGGGCTCAAACCCACTACCCGTGAAATCATGACCTGAGCCAAAGTCGGACGCTTAACCAACTGAGCCACCCAGGCGCCCCTCTGTTGAGTTTTAAAAATACTTTCTACAAAGGGCCATATTTCATTCTTTCTCATTACCACGTAGTACTCCATTGTGTATGTATATAAACCACAATTTCTTTATCCATTCATCAGTTGATGGACATTTAGGCTCTTTCCATAATTTGGCTATTGTTGAGAGTGCTGCTATAAACATTGGGGTACAAGTGCCCCTATGCATCAGCACTCCTGTATCCCTTGGGTAAATTCCTAGCAGTGCTATTGCGGGGTCATAGGGTAGGTCTATTTTTAATTTTCTGAGGAACCTCCACACTGTTTTCCCGAGTGGCTGCACCAATTTGCATTCCTACCAACAGTGCAAGAGGGTTCCCGTTTCTCCACATCCTCTCCAGCTTCTACAGTCTCCTGATTTGTTCATTTTAGCCACTCTGACTGGCATGAGGTGATATCTGAGTGTGGTTTTGATTTGTATTTCTGTGATGAGGAGCGACACTGAGCATCTTTTCATGTGCCTGTTGGCCATCCGGATGTCTTCTTTAGAGAAGTGTCTATTCATGTTTTCTGCCCATTTCTTCACTGGGTTATTTGTTTTTCGGGTGCGGAGTTTGGTGAGCACTTTATAGATTTTGGATACTGGCCCTTTGTCCGATATGTCATTTGCAAATATCTTTTCCCATTCCGTTGGTGGATGGAACTGGAGAGTGTGATGCTAAGTGAAATAAACCATACAGAGAAAGACAGATACCATATGGTTTCATTCTTATGTGGATCCTGAGAAACTTAACAGAAACCCATGGGGGAGGGGAAGGAAAAAAAAAAAAAGAGGTTAGAGTGGGAGAGAGCCAAAGCATAAGAGACTCTTAAAAACTGAGAACAAACTGAGGGTTGATGGGGGGTGGGAGGGAGGGGAGGATGGGTGATGGGTTTTGAAGAGGGCACATTTTGGGATGAGCACTGGGTGTTGTATGGAAACCAATTTGACAATAAATTTCATATATTGAAAAAAAATAAATATAATGAAAAAAACCTTTGTATATGTCAGATTATGGCCCTTTATCAGATACGTCTTTTGCCAATATTTTTTTCCAGTATGTGTATTGCTTTCTCATTTTGTTAACAGTATCTCTCACAGCAGACATTTTTTATTTTCATTTTAAAGAAGTCCAGATTATCAATTCTTTGTTTTATGGAGCATAATTTTGATGTTATGTCTAAACGTCATGGCCATACACGAGGTCATCTAGGTTTTCTCCTGTGTTTCTAGGAGTTCTATAGTTTTGTATTTTACATTTAAAGTGTGATCTATTTTGAGCTAACATTTGTGAAGGATGGAAGATTTGTGTCTGGATTCATTTTTATTTCTTTTGTTTGTGAATGCCCAGTTGGTCCAGCACCATTTTTGAAACGACTATCTTTTTGCTTCTTTGTCAAAGATCTGTTAACTATATTAATGAGAATCTCTTTCTGGTCTCTCTGTTCTATTCCATTGATCAGTCTATTCTTTCACCTATCACACTGTCTTGTTTAGTATAGTTTTACAATACGTCTTGAAGTCTGGTAGTGTCAGTACTCAACTTTATCTTCTCCTTCAGTATAGTGTTAGCTTTTTTAGTTCTGGGTCTTTTGCTTCTCCATATAAACTTTAAAATCAGTTTGTTAATACTCACAAAATAACTTGCTGAGATTTGATTGGTATTGTTATGATCAAGATCAAGTTTGGAAGAACTCACAGTTTTATAGTATTGAGTCTCCTCTGCATGAACATGGGATATCTCTGCATTTATTTACTTTTGATTTATTTTAACAAAATTTTGTAGCTTACCTTATGTAGATCTTATACTTATTTTGTTAGATTTATACATGTGCATGTATGTGTGTATATATATGTATATGTATATATATATGTATATATATACACACACACACATATATATATATATAATAGATAGATAGATGCTAATGTAAATGGTATAGTTTTTCAATTTCAAAGTCAACTTTTTCATTTCTGTTATATAGGGAAGGAATTTACTTGCATATCTTAACCATGAATCCTGAAGACTTGCCGTAACCACTATTGGTTTCAGAGCTAACTCCTTTTAATTATGGAATTTTAAATGAATACAATTATTTACTAACAGATTAAGTAAAAAGTATTTGGCATCTAGAGCTCTCTGAATTTCCTTTGAAAATAAAATATAAAGGGAACTGAAAACTAATACATTAAAATACTTTTCACCAGATTTTACTTTAGCCAAACATAGGGCCAGTTCAGCAGTACATTTCTTGGTTGCTTTCACATATAACATTGTGAGTCTTAGGTAACTAGAAAATCAATTGGAAATCAGTGAAATATTATAAATATTAGAACAAAGTGCTAGGACTAAAAAAAATAATATTATAAACAATCAGATATAAGCAAATAAGGAAATTAGACATATTTGGATAACTGCCATTATTCACACATTTCTCAAAGAAATATACTTTCCTTTATTCTAGTTTCTGATAAATAAATTTGAAGCGAAATGAATCAAAGGAGAGATTCACAGAACTTTTGGGGAAGGATATGAACTAAGAGATTGTCATTGCTTCTTTTTAGTTTCTTGATTGTACCCTTACTTGATACCTTGCTGTGGTATTATGTTAATGTGCTGTAGTTTTCAAGCTACTGCTATCATTATTTTATATTTAACATTATAGATGACAGTCTGGCTTTAAAAAAAATGTAAAAACAAAGCAAAATAGGAAAATATGAGTACAGGCTAAAGAAGCTAAGTCAGGAGAAAGTTACATTTCCATATATCTGTTCAGCCTTTAACTTGGGGCATGCCATTTTTTTGCGATCATATTCTAGAATTAATATTTAAAAATTACTTTAATTTTTATTAATAAATAATTAATACTAAAACACTACTATTATACACCACAGAAAAATTGTTTTGACTATATGTTCTGATCATAAATGTTTTCCATTAATGGAAAAGGCAAGATTTTTTTCAACTGATGAGAGTATTTTTCATTTTTCTTTTTAACATTACATAGTTATCTGTACTTTGGAAGTTCTGATTTTATTCCTTATATATGCTAATAAACAATGTCTTTTTATGGAAAAAGAAAAATATTTTATTGCTTTAATTTACCCAACGACTGAGATCTGCAGCTTACATTATATCATTATTGATGTCTACATTCTGTAAGGGATCAAATGTACCTACGCATAATTATATTTTTACACAAATAAATTGGATAAAGGAACACTTACTACCCCCAGACATTTTATCATTTTATTTAAACATCTTTTACATATGGTGGTAGGAAGGTTTTTCTTGACCACAGATAATGTAGAAAATTATTATAAAGAAAAATATTGATTTGCACAATGAGTGTATAAATGTGAGTCAATGGAATACATTGTGCTCAGTAAAATTTAAAATATTAAGACATAACGGTTGTATAGATTCAGACAACTGAAGAATTGGCCCTGTCATGAAATCCAAAAAAATTGCTGGAGATGTTAACTATGAATATGAATTGTGACATGAACATTTAGGCTTTGGAAATCCCAGCTGACAGGTCCTTTAAATTAAAGTCTGCATAAGTTGAACATTATAGAATGTTCGCATTCATTTTATCAACCGAAATATACTCATTATAACACAGTACATAATAGATGTTGAACATGCTATTGGACCAGCATTCACATTGGATAGAAAACTTTCACATTCTCCCCAATGTGTAATTCATTGCGTATAAAAATTGGATTATTAGGATATCAATGAGTATCCCAAGAGTAGTCATCAAGCATTGCATTTCAAATTTACAGAGAATGAAGTGTTTTTTACTATCAATAAAAATATACCAATCAGGGCACCTGGGTGGCTCAGTTGGTTAAGCCTTTGATTTCAGTTCAGATCATTATCTTAGAGTTTATGAGTTCAAGCGCCATGTCAGGCTCTGTGCTGACAGCTCAGAGCCTGGAGCCTGCTTCAGATTCTGTGTCTCCCTTTCTCTCTGACCCTCTCCCTTGCTCATATTCTGTCTCTCTCTCAAAAATAAACAAACATTTACAAAAATATGTACCAATCAAAATTAAAGGTACCCACAAACTATAAATTTAAATTAAATATTATAATCTGCATTACATATACATAAACACATTAATAACAATAATGAAAGTTGTTATATAATTGAATACAAAGTTTTGTTATATTTAGTAACCATGATAGTTTCAGAAATCAAAAGTTAGACTGAGAGGTGGGGCTTTTAAATTGGACTCATCTTAAGTAAAGTTTTACTTTTTTTCTTTTTTTTTTTTAATTTTTTTTTTCAACGTTTATTTATTTTTGGGACAGAGAGAGACAGAGCATGAACGGGGGAGGGGCAGAGAGAGAGGGAGACACAGAATCGGAAGCAGGCTCCAGGCTCTGAGCCATCAGCCCAGAGCCCCACGCGGGGCTCGCACTCACGGACCGCGAGATCGTGACCTGGCTGAAGTCGGACGCTTAACCGACTGTGCCACCCAGGCGCCCCTACTTTTTTTCTATATATTCTAAATATTTTCTATATAATCTGAAGATCTAATCAATTTCCTTTACCTATATTTATTTTACATTTATTTCCTATTCTCAAAAGTGTGTTTTATTATGGGAATAATTTATACCAGAATCTCCTCTAATAAGAAATGAATCTGTTAAGAATATCCAATCTATGGGTCCCTGCGTGGCTCAATGGGTAAGCATGTGACTATTGCTTTCAGCTCAGGTCATGATCTCAGACTTTGTGAGATGGAGACCAGTGTCAGGCTCTGTGCTGATAGTATGGAACCTGCTTGGGATTGTCTCTCTCCCTCTCTCTCTGTTTCTCTCTGTCTGACCCTCCCCACTCATCCCCCTGTCTCTCTCTCTCTCAAGATAAATAAATTAATTAAACAAAAGGATATCTAACCTAGGCCTACAATTAACATTTCAGACCCTTTCGTTTAGCCCATTTACAAAACATTTCCAATATTGTAGTTTGAACAAATTCAGCTAGTTCAAATTTCAGAACTGATGAACTAGAACTAAGATTTCATTTTCTCCTTGGTATTTCCAAAGGCAAAATGAGCAATATCTTAGATTAGTTTTTATTATCTCATAAAGAGGAAGAACGACATAAGTTAACTTGACACTAATGGAAGAGGATACTATTATTTTTTTAAGTGAGAATATAAGAATCAATAATATTGACAATACATACAAATTTTATTATAAATTCATTTAGAAATTCAGCATACTTGAAGGGTCTAAAATTGTTATTAAAAATACTGAGTTGAATAAGTCACATTCTTAAGGTTTATTATGTTAACTTAATACATTGTCATCAAAATATTTAAATTTTCCCATGATTGTGGAATTACGCATCTGTACTAGGTTTCAACCACAGTGTGAAGGCCAATGAATAGAAAAAGTGTAATAACTGAGGTAGATAACACTACAATATGTTTGGCTGGCTGTTGAAATTACACTTAAAGTCTTTTCTTGGAAAAAAAAAACCAGTATATAGACACCTTTGGTCTCTGTGTCAATGGTTGATATTTAATCTTCTCTTTAAAATACAGTTCCTACCACAAAAACCACACTAATTGTAGTTCATTTATTTTTTCTTGCCTACACTTTATCTTATGATTTGGGGTCTTAGAAAAATATGTTTATAAATGTGAAAATACTTTTTTATTTCAATGGATTCATTTACATTAAAACTAATCTGCTTATATTCAAAAATGTAAAACAGTCATTATAAAAATGAATGAAGGGGGGCGCCTAGGTGGCTCAGTCGGTTGAGCAACCGACTTTGGCTCAGGTCATGATCTCACGGTTTGTGAGTTCAAGCCCCCTGGCGGGCTCTGTGCTGACAGCTCAGAGTGTGGAACCTGCTTCTGATTCTGTGTCTCCCTCTCTCTCTGCTCCTCCCCCACTCATGCTCTGTCTCTCTCTGTCTCAGAAATAAATAAATATTAAAAATGAATAAAGAGTTCTATACAAAATAGAAACATAAAAATCAACTTTATATACTACTTTTGATATGTTAAAGTGTTTATCTTTATTAGATTTACACAGAGCCCAATATGATGTAATTTTTTATTTAAATGTATTTATATTTTAGAATTTAATATAATAAAATTATTTAATTAAAATGATGTTAAAATTTAAAATTAAAATATTATGTTGTCCTAAGTTATAATTATATTTTATTCAACTAAATATCTCATTTACTTACTTTATTATAGTAAAAATGTAAAGATACATAATCTGTAACATTAAATTCCTGCTTTAGAAGATGGTAATGAACTCATGTACACAATCCTTCCTACTTGTTTTTGCAGTCTTTCTTCCATAATTGTGAAAAAGATATATAATATTCAGTTTTAAACTTTCACCTTATTTAGGGCTGTATAGCTTACCATATCATTTAGTGATATATATTTTTGATGTGTGTGTATATGTGCATTTGTATGAGTGTAAGCATGTATATATGAATCCTTATGTAAACATATATTTGTGTGTGTATATATATATATATATATATTCTATGCCATAGTATTTATAGTATTATTTTGAATTGGTATTTGCAGTTTTAACACATTAAAACAAATGTAGCATAAATGTTATACATTCAAAAGTACTTTCAAATATATTTATAATTTTGATATCTCTCAACTTAAAACCCTGTATGCTGTATTAATTTTCTATTACAGAATAATAAATCACTACAAATTTAAACACTGAAAACAACAGATTTGTCTCGTTTCTGAAGGTAAGGGAACATGACTTGGGGTAGCTGGGTCTTTTCCCAAAGTCTTAACCAGACATACATCAATGTGTTGGCTGGGGCTTTGATTTCATCTAATGTTCATTTTCCTCAAGCTCATTTAGTTGTTAGCAAAGGTCATTTCCTTGCAGTTGTAGGAATGATTTCTCCATTTTTTTTTTCAGACTGTGAGGGGTCATTCTTAGTACCTAGACCTATCTACTTGACTCTCTCACAACATGGCAGCTTACTTCTTTAAAGACAAGAGAATTTCTCTCCTGTCTGGTATGATGGACAGTCTTTGTGATATAATCATGGGGATAACTATACCATCATTTTTGCCATAAAAGCTAATATCAAAGGTGCTTCTATCCCATTATATTCACAGATTGTTTTCACACCCAAGAGGAGAAAAGTACACAAAGCACATACATCAGAGGAGAGGAATCCCAGTGGCCACTTTAGAAGTCTGCCTCTTTATGTGGCTAGAGATGAGTCTTTTTGCATAGAAGGTGAGGGTAATCGCTATCTAAATTAATGAGGTAATTTTTAAAAGCCTCCTGAAAAAAATTAAACCATATAATAGATATTATTTTGCACCACATTAGGCTATATTATTGTATCTTAATTTATTAATCATTTACACAAAACAAAACGAGTAGTAGTGTGATAGTTTAGGCAACCTGAAGTTATCCTATTTTTCATGGATTATACACAGTGGATAAAGTGAATTCAAGATAATATATGAATAAGGTTATTTTTCCTTACTTTTGGTAAAACTGAAAATGCTTTCCAAAATTCCCATGACAGATTCTGACTGGGTATTTTTCTAAGCCTTCTGCAACGGAGTAGATAGAAAATTCTTATGTGGTATGAAATCCCAGCTGCCTGAAACCACCTGTCTTTATAGTAGAAGAGACCATAGGTGAATGAAAGGGTTACTGAAAGGAGTGTTTTGTCATGAAAATGCCAATAATTTTAATGTGAAATGATCCAAAGCTATCAACCCAATGGCATATAGAACATATGAAAAAACTTTTAATACAACTAGAAAGTGCTTATTAATATGTAGATACTATTATTTCATGCTATTCCAAGTGTAAAGCATCATACATTTCAATTTTGTATTGCTTTTATTTAAGAGGATGGCAAATTTAAATAGTTTCATAATATCTAAAATTGACTAAAACTATGTTACTAGCAAAATAAACCTAGTTCATTATTAATTATATGTATTATAATTAGATATAGGAGAATATGTTAAAAGCACCAGACCTAGCAACCAGAAAGAATACTACCATTATTTCTAGTTACAGAAGGTTGTTTTGATTTTCAGAACCAATGTCCTGATTCAGTAAAAAATAACCAGAGAACGTCAAAACTATTTGAGGAATTAATATCATGAGATACGGGGCAGATGCAACAGGTAAGTAAAAGATAAAAGCTGAATGAGAGTTTATAGCTTTTAAAGGCTAAATTAATGGAGTAATTAAAACATCTGTTTGTTCTCTTTTGTCCATTTATTTGTGTACCGTGAAGATAGGTAGTGTGTGTGAGAGACAAAGCCTAAGATTGAGAAACTCAAATGGGTTTCATGCACCTGCTTGGAAATCATTAGTGTTAGACAAGTATACACATATAATTTCCACTAAAGTAGCAAAAGTTTCTTTTGAAGTCTCTGCATATTTTGATATATCATATCCCTCATAAACAAAATATGGTCTGAGTTTATTATTCTATTCCTCAGACAGTGATGTGTTATACATGATCAAAAAGTATCTCATTAAAGAGTGACAGTGCTTTGCGTTAGTTGTACTGAAAAGCCTCCTTGGGCATTATACCAAAGAAAAAGCAAATGACAGTTGGTGTCAACACTAAACAGCTTAGGGCAAACTATTTTCTCAAAACCTATGTAATTTAATTGAAATGCAATATTTCATGAATATTAGAAAACTAGGCTTTATTAAAAATGGCAAAGGAAAGTGAATGCATGACTGTTTAGAGTAACAAGCAATACAAATTTATTCATTCAATACATCACTGAATTATTTAAAACTCAGCCTAAGCACAAGGTCATGAAATAATTTTGGCAAATAGGCATTTTGCATGATGCATTTCCATAATTCTCCTGCATCTATAAAGTTAATCACAACTTTGGCATGGAGACCTTTTTCTTGTAGTCACAGAGCCAGATAAAGGCTCTGACTCAGAATTAAAGCCAAGCCAAACAATTAACACTTGACATAGAAAAAAGGCATAGATATGTATGAAGAGAAAGAACGTTAACTAGTAACTTTAAGGCTTGTACACAACATAAAATTGAAATCCTTATAACTCTAAATTTTGATTTTACTGCAAAATAAAAGTGATGTGTAGAATATTAAATTCTCAGATATTCATAAACTTTTATACAGAAGACTTTAAATAAAACCTGTTAGAAACTTAAGTAATAATTACAATTCTTCATTTCTGTTGCTGCATTTTTTTAACTTTTAAAAAGTCTATTTTTGAGAAAGAGAGAGCATGCATCTGTGTGAGTGGGGGAGGAGCAACGAAAGAGAAAGAGAGAGAGAGACAGAAAGAGGAAGAGAGAGGGAGAGAGAGAATCCCAAGCAGCGCAAGTGAGGGCTCAAACTCATGAACTGTGAAATCATGACCTGAGCCGAAATCAAGGGTCAGATACTTAACGGATTGAGCCACCCAGTTGCCGTATTTTCGATTACTTCTTAGCATCTCCTTCTCTCAGCTTCTATTACCCATCTACTTCTAGTATGTCCACTTCTTCCATTAGGGCCGTTAGATATTAATCATATTATATTATTAATAATATTAATCATATTAATTAAACTTTTTGTTCTGATAATTCCAACATCTCTGTCATATCTGCATCTGGTTCTGATGCTTGTGCTCTCTCTTCAAAATGTTTTCTTTGCCTTTTTGTGTGCCTTGTAAATTTTTGTTGAAATCTGGAAATGTAGATGATGTCCTAAGTAAAAGGAACTGAGATACACAGGCCTTTACCGTGAGGTTTTGTGTTTATCTGGCCAGGGGTTAGCTATGTTTACTTTTTGCTGTACATGAAGGTGTCAGAGGATAAAGTTTCCTCTTATTCCCTTATTTTTGGGTCCCCCATTAAATGTGGGCTTCCTTAGAGAGTTCTTCTTAAATAAGATATGAAATATACATTTCTTTCTGGTGTATTTCCCTGTTATTATACAGGAGATATACTGATGTGGTACAAAGGTGTGAGGGAGGGAAAGTATGCTATAATCCTATGATTAGGTCCCAGCCTTTTGGTGATCCTTTGTCCCTGGACTGTGATGAATTTTCAGAGTACTTCTTAACCCCACCCTGACCACCTTAGGTGAGATAGTTCTTGCCTCCCCCCCGCCCCCCACCCCCAGGTTGGTTAGGCTCTGGTAAAATTCCACTTGTTTAGGCTTTGGTAAAACTTTCTTGAGGACTGGCCTTGTTAAGAATTTAAAAAAAAAAATGCTCTAATCTTACTTCAAAATGGCTTCTTTCCCTTTTTCTGGATTGGAAACAAGAATCTTATTGCCAAATTTTGGATTTGGGAATTTTTCTCTGATTTACACTATAATAACAAAGTAGGGCATAAAACTCACAAAGTATGAGAGACCCCCAAGATTGGTTGCCCCCCGGAATTTTAACCTCTCAACATGTCCACACTGGACCTCCAAGATTCATCAATTACAGAATAAGTATTCCTATCCTATAATGGTTTCCACAGGATTCTTCTCTAATAAATTGTCATTCCTGTATCTGTCTATCTGTTTCTCCAGTTTTAGAGGTAGTGGTTTGAACTGTGGCCACAGTTCTCTGATGGATCTAAGAAAAGTTGGTTTTGAGTTTTTTTTTAGCTTTTTCCTGTGTAAATGGGACTGATAAGCTTTAATTTTCTTACATACTAATTAAAAACCACCAGGTATATTTTTATTTTCATTTTTTATTTATTTTTTAATTTTTTTAAATTTATTTTTGAGAGAAAGAGGGTGTGCAAATGGGGGAAGGGCAGAGAGAAGGGGGCAGTGGATCCGAAGTGGGCTGTGTGTTGACAGCAGAGAGTTCAAACTCGTGAACCATGAGATCATGACCTGAGCTGAAGTTGGATGCTTAATCTGCCATCTGCCTGAGTCACCCAGGCACCCTGACCAGAAATATTTTTAAATTTTGTTTTGTTTTGTTTTTCCCCTCCTCTTCGGTGAGAACAATCCTAACAGATTGAGAGTTGGCTAATTGTCCTTCCACCAACTCAAATAACATTGTGATTAAATCCTTTCTCTAGGAGTGTTGCCATTTCTTATGGAAAACATTCCAGGAGTATTTGAAAATGGATACTTTTCCCCTCTCTTGTTGGAAATGTGAGGAGAATTTTCTCAAACATTGAACATGGGAATCTCGGTAGATTCCTTGAGGTAAAATTCATGACAGTTTTTGGGGTACCTTGAGATTGGGACCAGGACTTTCTTATTCTCAAACTAGTCCACACTTAAGATTCCAGAAAGAAGGAGATTACCATGTAAATGTTACTACCACTTTATGGCTCCAGCTCCTCCTGATTCAGGTAAAATCATCTCATTTTGATTCTCACCAGTGTCTTTTAAGATGTAGAGAGATTTTGCCCTGGACTTCAAAACTCTGCTGGCTCTAAGAAAAATTATTGACCATTATTTTGTTCTGTTTTTACTGTTATAAGAATAGGAGTGATGACATCCAAGCTCTTTATATTTTGAAGCTGAAACCACGTGTATGCATTTATAACTCATTGATATTTAAATTCATGAGCACTTCCCATTCATGTCTTTTAACAGTGTTTCCATGTTTTTTTTCATATTTTATTATCTATTTTTAAATTATCTTTCACATCAACTAAATTAGCCATGATCAATTATATAAATAGTTTCAATACTGGTTTTTAGTTTCGAAATGATTGTGTGTGTATATACTCCAGAGTGCCCTGTGTATGTATGTGTATGTGTGTATGTGTATGCATAAACATTCCTAGAGGCTTCATTATAATAATAAAAATATGTAAGGGATTCTGACCCCGAGTTTCCTACTTTTTTTTCTTCCAAGATTTTATTTAAATTAAAGTTAGTTAACATAAAATTTAGTATTGGTTTTAGGAGCACAATTTAGAGATTTATCACTTACACGTAACAGCCAGTGCACATCACAAGTGCCCTCCTTAATGCCCATCATCCACTTGGACCATCCCCCCACATCTCCTCCAGCAACCCTCAGTCTGCTCTCTATAGTTAAGAGTTTCTTATGATTTGCTGCCCTATTTTTATCTTATTTTATTTTTCCTTCCTTTTCCCTATGTTCGTCTGTTTTGTTTCTTAAATTCCACATATGGGTGAAATCCTGTGGTATTTCCCTTTCTGTAACTGACATTTCGCTTAGTATAACACACTCTAGCTCCATCTATGTTGTTGAAAATGGCAAGATTTCAATCTTTTTGATGTCTGAGTAGTATTCCATCACATGTATACATATATCCATTCATCAGGCGATGAACATTTGGTCTCTTTCTATAATTTGGCTATTGTTCATAGTGCTGCTATAAATATTG
Organism: Prionailurus bengalensis; assembly: GCF_016509475.1. Lineage (NCBI taxonomy): Eukaryota > Metazoa > Chordata > Mammalia > Carnivora > Felidae > Prionailurus > Prionailurus bengalensis. Next base: position 90,219,009 of record NC_057344.1, read on the forward strand.
GAGGGGGGGTGCATGTATCCCTTTGAATCAATATTTTTGTATCTTTTGGGTAAATACCTAGTAGTGCAATTGCTGGATCATAGTCAAGTTCTATTTTTAACTTTTTGAGGAACCTCCACACTGTTCTCCAGAGTGGCATGTTTCTATGTTTTAAATATTTCATATATATTTTTTTAAATTTTTTTAACGTTTATTTATTTTTGAGACAGAGAGAGACAAAGCATGAACGGTGTAGGGTCAGAGAGAGAGGAAGACACAGAATCTGAAGCAGGCTCCAGGCTCTGAACTATCAGCACAGAGCCCGACGTGGGGCTCGGAACCCATGAACCGTGAGATCATGACCTGAGCTGAAGTCGGATGCTCAACCGACTGAGCCACCCAGGCGCCCCAAAATATTTCATATATTAAAAAGAAGAAATAAAATTAAAATGTCTTGCTTTAAATTGTCAAAAAAAAAAGAAAAATTCAAAATATCCTAAAATAAATGAGAGATTTTCTTTTCTTTTCCTTGATGAGTTTACATAGTGAATATAAATATAGACCCAGGCATATGCATGCATATGAATTGGTGTATAAATTCATGTTTTTACACAGAATGCCAATAAATATATAAAGTCAATAAAAAGGGAGAAGCTCTTCAATTGCATTATTTTGTATTATATTTTTACTTTTATATAAATTATTACTTGATGATTTTAGGCTTTTTAAAAAATTACCATAATCTATCATTCTTTTCAATTTATCATAAACTTCACAAATACGTTTGATTTACCTACAAAATTTCCTTACTTCAGTTATCTCCAGGAGTCAAACTATTCTTATTTTACTTTATTTTGTCAGTCCTTGTGCATCTATGGAATTTTAATTAGTTTATAGACAATTACCTGGAATGACAGTACTATAGACTTTAACTTAATTAATAGATTTGTTAATTGTATTTTTATATTTACAAACATTAGACTAAATTCTGATTTTAACTTGACTCAACAGATATTTTTATGGGAGTGAAATATTTGTTTTCTCTTATTGTTGGTGATAGAAAACTATTTATATCCACTCTTCAGAATGTAGAAATTAACTATACATCTGACATGATATTTTCATTTCTGATATTTCAATAATTACTCTTCAACTCATGTTATATAAATCAGCACACATATCAATTATTCTTTGGCAAAGATATTCCTTGAGAATGTCATGGAAGTTGCCACAATGATCCCATATGTCTGCAGCACCAAAATGGATTAATCTCAGAACTTCTGGAAGTCACAGCCTAAGATTTCATTGCCTGTGTACAGCTATTGCCACAGAATGAGATTTTCTTCTCCTCCATCTCCTGAACTTTTCATTGTCAGCTCCTATTCTGGGAACATATTAGAAAAAGATTGGTGGAAATACATTTTTGAAGCTGAAAAATGATAGAGAAATCGAGGGAAAAAGTGGTAGAAATGATGCTGAGTTACCTACATGCTATTTAGCAGGGTCATCCCCTTTGTCAATGCATACCAGTGTCTTATCATAAAGCTATTAAACATCAATAGTTCCATTGTGCTTATGTGCTACAGTGGTTCCCCTTATCCATGGTTTCATTTTTTGTGGTTTTAGTTATTCATGGTCAACCATGGTCAGAAAGCCGATGATCCTTCTCTTGACTTGTGCAGAAAATGAGTAGTAACCTAACACTGCATCACAGTGCCTTCATCAGTCACCTCGCTGCAGTTCATCAGGTAGGCGTTTTCATATCTCACATCATCATAAGAAAAAGAATGAGTATTGTACAGTTAGATATTTTGAGAGAGAAAGAGAGACTACATTCACATAATTTTTATTATAGTTTATTGTTATAATTGTTCTATTTTATTATTAGTTATTGTTCATATATTACCGTATCTAATTTATAAATTAAGCCTTATCATAGGTATGTATGCATAGGAAAAAAACATAGTATGTATTAGGCTTAGTACTATTCATGGTTTTAGGCATTCATTGGAGGTCTTGGAACATGTCTCTTATGGATAAGGAGGGGCTATGGTACTATTACCTCATTCCTAGTACAAATGAAGATATACTAGCTCTCTTTCTAAAATTATAGGCACATAATCCCATAAACTTCTTTACCCATATCTGGTAAGTGTTTTAAACTCAGTACCAATATTCCCTTGATATCTCATATAAGGACAAAAAATGTTAAGTATTTCAGACAAATTTTAAGTGTAATGAAAAGATGAAGGGAGAGGGAGAACTAGGTTATACATACAAACATATAATTAATTTTTTTGTCTCTTCATTAAGCTTCTATAGAGAACTTTCTATGAAATCATAGGAGATACTTGAAAAAAAAGTGGGGGGGAGCTTTGAAGCAGATGTATCTCCCTAGGAATCTTAACCACTTACCTAAACAACTACCTAATCCTTCAGAGCCAGAGGGAATCCAATCTCCTACCAAAGAGAGAGTTCTGCTACATGCCATAAATTTAGCATTAACTAGGGATTATATGGATATTATGATACCTAGAGCTCAGGTTTTTGCATTCTCGCCCAAGAATTCAGGGTTCATGAAGGCCCAGTAGTAAGCTAATTTCTGTTTTAAAAGTGGCAATAGTTTTCTCAGAAGGGGATATGAATCTTTTCTAAAGCCCTGAGATCTAAAGTCCTAAGGGTTGTGCTATGATATTCTTATCAATAACTGGCAGAGGTTCCACAAAGCTTGCTTATCTGCCAGAGAAACTTGGAATAGGATCAGATATACAGAATCATTTGGCCAAAGAAGGAGAATAGCTCCATACTGCATTCTTAACCTGATACAGAGACTTTTTTTTTTTCTTTTAATCTCTGTACCCAATTCAAAACTGAAAGCTTAACAGATCAGTTGGTAAATGGGTTAAATCTTGAGAAAGGACATTCCAGGCAGAAGGAACAGCACAGGTAAATTTGGTTTTGTCATTTTCACTGTCAGTAGGGCCAAACAAAAATTATGACTCCTTCTTTGTACAAGATATAGCAACTAGTCCTTTATTTTTGACCTAATACCTCAACATGCTCAAGATCATGTATTAAGATAATTTCTCTGTTAGTCTAAGTTCCTGCCTGACAATGATGACAGAACTCATCATACTTCATTAAGTATCCAATATAGGTCCTATATTGGATACTTATAGACCTATATTGGATACTTAATGAAAACAAAGGTAAATCCTTGTTATGGTAATTAAATGAGATTTTGAATTTGTTGGCTAACTGGGCAAAACCTAGCTTATGCTGAGTGATACAAATGCAATAGCATCAAAAATTAAGAATAATTATGAGCTTTCTAAAATAGAGCTTTCTATATTTTATATTTTACTAAAATGAATATGTTCATTCATTTACTGAGGTTTGAATGAGATGTTCATTTATTTACTGAATTTTTATTAAGAGCTTAGACTTTCTTCTAGGGACTGTTTAGAGTAATAAAGAGGTTGAAAGAAAGAGAGAGAGAGAGAGAGAGAGAGAGAGATACTTGACTTTCAAAAGTAGAAGACAAATATTAAACTAAATGGAAAAAATAAATTATATAATATGCTAATGGTGATAAAGCTGAGGAGAAAAAGCTTTGCTTTGCTTCCTAAAGCAAGGAAGCAAAATAAATAATGTTGGGATAGAAAGTTACAATTTTAGATAAATTGGCCTTGCTAGGTAACATTTGAGACAAGACTTCCAGTTAGTCAGGAGGAAATGGCTGTACTTTACCATTCTAGTTGGAAGGGACAGCATGTCCAAAAATCCCTAAAACAAGATAGTACATGATTTATTCACAGAAGACAAGAAAGCATGACTCCAACTAGGGATGATTTTTCTCTGCTTTAGATATTTTACCCCAAATATCCCTTGTCTTGTTAACTACACATTATTCAAATTAGAAACATCTTGTCTGGCAACCTTACAATTTGTTCATTTATTCAATAAATATTTGTTTTGTGTACTATGTCAGATATCATCGATTCCCCCCAAAACTAGAGAGGAAACTGCTTAAAATTCAGAAAGGTATGACAAAAGCAGATTTCAAAAGGGACGTGAGAAACTACTTCAAAATGACAGAGTAAGTTTAGTTATTTGTGAAAGACTTAGCAGCGTAGTAGGGGATGGAGCTGGAAAGATATGTTTTTAGGGATTTTATATGTCAGCTCATTTTTACTCATTGCTGGCTGTATATAGTATTATCCTCTACTACTATATTTTCAAATATGCTTCTCCCCTTATATTCAGCTCTTAGTTATGAATTTTTGAGTACATAGCAAATGACAGACTCAAGTATTCAACTAATTGTGCTGCATTTAATTTCCTAATGTAGTCTTCAAATCTTAAAAGTGTAATACAGAAACACTGTGTGGGTGTTATTGTGCAAATAACTTTTCATCAGATCGTGAGTTTATTGCCCCAGAAATAATACTCATGGATCTTTTCTTTCTCTCCTTCCTTCCTTCTACCTTACTTACTTTATTTCTATTTATTTTTATTACTTTATTTTTTACTTGACATGTGTTGATCAAAAAATGGATTTATCAGATGGTTGGCTGATTTTTAAAACATTCTACATAAAATAAACACTGAAACTGGCAATTTTTTAATTTTTAAATTGCATAGCTGGAATAAACAAAAGGTTTGTTCCTTCTGAAAAAAAATAATAATCTTTAGGATTAATTTAAATATTGAAGAATAAATATCCAAAGGAATTAAATTTCTCATTAAATTCCATAATATACTTTCTAGCCCAGGAATATAGAAGGTAGGTTTTCCTTATTGACAGATAACTTTTACTGATAAGAAGAATTCAAAATGTTAGTAAAATTATAAAAGAAAGAAATGTGCACGGTGAAATAATACAAACAAATGAGTGAGTGGTTTTGTGACTAACACTGCAAACAGGTTGACTTTTATTTTGTGTATATATAGTTCCTTTGAACCTAGCTCAATATGATTGATTCTGAATACTTGCTAAAATATCCTAAGATTCATTTCTCAGTCATCTGGAGAATCAACTCTATTGTCAGTTTCCTTGAATAAATTCGGTGCATTGGCTATATTCACGGACTATTACATTCTAAAGAGGAAGTTTCATTTATAATAAAATAAATCTCTAAAACTAAGGTTAGATGATATGAGGCACTATACACACACACACACACACACACACACACACACACACACATACCTATCTATGATTACATATCTATGTATACATAGATACATATACAAATATTTATATATATTTATATAGATACGTATACATATATATATGGGACATTTCTGAATGCCATTCTTATAATTATATCATGATTTATTCTTATGAATAAATTGTGACAGTTTAATTATTTTAAACATTATTATTATCTATTATTTTTACAAGAAGAAAAGTTGAAATTCTTATAAAACAAATTTCCTAAGTTTTAATTAAGAAACATTCAATTTAGAAGACAACTGTACTATAAAATTTGATGACTATCCAAAAAGATTTACTTATAATTTAGGATCAATATTTTTATTGATGTCTCTACTATGGGGTTATCATGGACAGCAAGTGTTCAGATAGTTATTTTAGGGAGTATATTTTTGGTTATTTGTAAGTTATTTGTAAGTTATTATTAAGTTATTTGAAATTACCACTGTAATATGTGTGTATATTTTTACATGTGTTCATACATTATACATCCATATGTATTTAAAAAAGTATTTATAACATTTGTGCATTATATGTACATTCTGAAAAGCTAGTCTTTATTAATTGTAGGCTAAATCTCATTTATCACTTAACAATGTTAGTATGTTACTGTTAGTTACTGTTACAATGTTAGTATGTTTCTGATATACAGCTCTAGGTAGATCCACATACATGTTCAAGAAACATACTTAGCCAACCATAATATTTTTTTAAAAAACAGCATAAATTAATTTAGATGAAATATACTATTTCTGGGTAAAGACATTGAAATTGATAGTATTTATTTGGCTAAAATCTAAGACAAGAGGGTCGAGTTGGATTCAGAGCCCATCACCCAAGGAATGCCACTTCGACATATCGATTACTTTCAGCTAAACACACATGAGCAGCAAGTGTAGGAAAGGTACTCTGACTCTCCTTTTTTACCCAATGGGAGGTAAAACTCCCAGGTGAGAAGTGCCCTCCTGAAACAGAACAAAAGACATGTTTATTACTGGAGGTGTGGGGACTGATTAAGCTGTACAAACAAATCTTGTTAAACCAAACCTTATTTTTCTAATTACTTCTCCACGTTGTATTACCCTTATTCCAAACCCCTCTTTGTTCTGTCATTTCTCTACAAAGGTATTGTCTTTTTGCTGAAGATGCTATGTAAGCTGGAATTCTAGGCTATCAATATGAGTTGTTTTGGGTTTAGCTTTTTCCTGTGCGATGTGAGCTGCTTGCATTAATGAACTTTTCCTCTTGTTAATCTGTCTTTCTGTGATTGGGGTCTCAGCCAAGAACTAGGAAAGGTAGAGGGAAAAATGATGTTCCTCTCCTACAATGGGAAACCGCAGAGGTAAGAAAAACACTGCAGCCCCATTTTCCTTGAGGAAACTTATAGAATCAGGTTCGGGCTTTGGTTTTCAGGCTTTGGGGAATAAAGGGAGAAACCCCAAACCCAGGAAAGGTCAAACAGGAGACAAACTCATTGTTGCTGAGATCCTACAGATTTATCCCCTCTGAAAATAAACAAATTCCATCTCCCAATCTTCAGTGACTGCAAGAAAAGTGTTACTGCACAGTTATGGGATTAAGTTAATTATCCTTGTGAAGTTATCATCATAAACATGCCCTCATGGAGATTTGCAACACAAATTCATATTATCTATGTTATGCAAAAAAAAAAAAAAAAAAAAAAAAGACAAATAAATACCAAGCCACAAATTTAATTAAAATGGTCCTGGACTAATGGTTGCCCAGTTGCCTGAAAGATGCAAACAGCTATTATTCTGGAGGAATAATTCATTATCCAGAGCTTGAAAAAATTTTCACAGATATTTTTCCAGTGAAAATCAAACAAAGAACAGTCTTTTCATATTTGCGTTTATTTCAGTTGTCTTTTTGTCTAGAATTCTAGAATTTAGTTACAGGTGAGTTACCATCTCTGTCTTAAATCAAATTGCTTAACATCTATAGCTATAGCCACTGGATAACAAATACAACCGTCACTAACTGGACCAGTTGTCTGTGAGTGAGGAGGAGGGTGGGGTGATGGAAGGGGGGATGATGTGATATAGTAGGAAGTCAGTGTATATTATCTAAAATGGAAAAATCAGGAAATGGTAAACTATAACATACATAGGAAACACTGAATGAGCTGAATTGACTATAATGCAACTCAGGAAAAAACTTCATATTTTCTTGTTCTCTTTCCTTCTACACAGTCTTCAGATTATATCTTCTTTATTGCCTTAGAAAGAACTCTTCAGCAGGCCTCACAAGTTTTGTGCAAAATAGCCGCATTTTCATTCATGAGAAGGTTCTATACAATTAAGAAACTGGCCATTCCAGTATTTCAGTCATAGAATTCCATAGTCTTCCTCTCTAACTCTTATCCCCTCTTCCCAGCCCTCTGAAACCTGTGGATCTTTACAGGAGTCTAAGGGAGCAGCATTTGGCTTCCAGTCTCATGATTCTCTCCTACGTGTCCCTGAATTCTGCAGTTCTATCTTAGAGCTCTATTCCAGACTATTGTCATCTCCTCCCTGAAATTGTAAGCCACTTTTCTTAACTCAAGCCACTTAACTTAACTCTTTAACTCCTTGGCAATGCATACACCATGCTACAAGCAAGAAAAATCATTATCTAAAAGTGTTTATATTTTTTTGAGAAATAGGAAGCTATCTTATGGATGCAAATGAAGAGGAAAGTGGCAGAGCCACTAATGGAAAGAACCAAGAAGGCTTAAAATAAGCAAAGAAGGTTAAAAAAAATAGGAACGGGTGGAAATGAGTCAAGGAAGTGTCAGCCACACCCATAATCAAAACCCATCTAGAAGACATTTGTATTGCCACAAAGTTTATTTAGTTTGTTATAGCAAAGTAAAGCACACCCCCAGGGTAAGGCAAGGAATATTTTAATAACGGGAAGTTGGAAGAGGCTTGAGGAAGGATTAAAAAGGAGGGGACCATTTGAAGCTTTGTTAATTTGGTGTTTAGGTATATCAGTAATCTTTATTTGTGAAACAGGAATATTAAAGCATGGTGGGGTGTGTCTTTGGTAAAGAAGCAGGGCTCACTCTAGCAAATGGGTGGTATTCACTGGCAGGGGAGAGTCTTTTGATGGTTGTGCCCATGCCAGTTTTCACTTGTGTCTTGCCACACAAGACCAATTCTGTTTCCTTTGAAAGAAAAAGGGAAAGAAGGATTGACTGGAAACATTAATCACCTAATTGACCTTGGATCATAAATTTATAGTGTCACAATTCTGCCTGTTTTATAACAGAGGCAAGATATTGAAAAACATTTGATGAATCTGAAATGAATGTTTTGTCAAGTGAGGACACTGAAATGAATGGATCACAAGGACTTAAACTACTGGCAAGATCAGGTAGATTGATACACTAAGAAATAATCAACGAACAAGGAAGAAAATGAAGACAGGAGGAATCTGATCAGGAGAAACAAAAGAAACTTGATATCTTTAAGAATTTGGCAGTTAGTATTGTAGGGAGAATGATGCTGGGGCACCTGGGTGATCCAGTCAGTTGAGGGTCCAACTTCAGCTCATGTCATGATCTTGCAGTCTGTGAGTTCAAGCCCCACAGCAGGCTCTGCACTGACAACGTGAAACCTGCTTGGGATTCTCTCTCTCCCTCTCTCTGCCCCTCCCTCACTCATGCTGTCTCTATGTCTTTCAAAATAGGAAAAAAATGAACTTAAAAAAATAAAAATAAAAAAATAAACACACATACGATTATAATACATAATTACTCAAAGGTAAGGGAGCAACTCATTTACAACTTATTCTCGAACCTGCCTGTGTGTCTGTTTGTGATTTCCAATGACTATCTTACCACACACACGTGTCTGTGTATACACACACAACACACCTATTGTAAAATACATAGAGAAGATATAGATGAAATCTGTAAGGGTTTTCTTTTTACAAAAGTAGTAGAAGTTTAAGCTATTTCCAAATAAAGAGCTAAAAATTTCTTTTAAAAAAAAAAAATTTAACATTTATTTATTTTTGAGACAGAGAGAGACAGAGCATGAACGGGGGAGGGTCAGAGAGAGGGAGACACAGAATCTGAAACAGGCTCCAGGCTCTGAGCTGTCAGCACAGAGCCCGACTCGGGGCTCGAACTCACGGACCGTGAGATCATGACCTGAGCCGAAGTCGGCCGCTTAACCGACTGAGCCACCCAGGAGCCCCAAAAGCTAAAAAATTCTGAAGAAAACATGGTAGTCAGGGAGGCATGAGTCTCAAATTCACAGAGGCTTTTATAAAAATGTGAAGAAATAAGATTTAGAAAGACATTCTCAGCAGCAGGGATGAAAGGGATGCTTACATTGCCTTCTAACTCTCAATTTTTGTGAGATATGGGAAGTGAGTAACCCTCCATTAGAGAGAGCTTAAGGTAGAAGGCTGTATTCAGGAAAATGAAAAGCTAAAATGATTTATTATTATCATAATTATTATTAATAGAGGAATAGAAACTAGTTTCGCAAGCAAAGGTGAAGGCAAACTTGTACATGAACAAATCCATTTTTTCCAGTCAGTATTGAAATTAAAGACACATTATGTAGTTATTGTTTCTGTGTGAAACTAAGTGGCGCCTATTGGGACTGGGCATAGATTCTTGGCCTCATTAGGAAAATATACCAACCAATTGAGCCAAATGCCCAGACCCTGCAAGCCTACACTACACAAACTGAGTGATTAACAACATGGAACTTGGGAAGGGAAATTGATAAATTAGTAAATTAGGTCCCTGTTTGGAAAACATAACTAAAGTTAAATAAAGTAAATAATATATATAATTTTAGGTGAAACAACTAATATTCTTTTCCGATTAATTTAGTTTTCCATCCAGATTTTAGTAATTCAATTCCATAATGACTGTGACATATTCCATGAAGAGTAAATAAAATGTGTTTTAAATAAGTGTTTCCTGCTTTCTTTATGCAGTATTGTCTATTTTTAAAGACATAAGTTTAACTTTATTTAAAAATAATGAAATAATTTTTGAAACAGTGCAACCTCCTTATTATTCTAAATACAGGGAACAGAATAATTAATGAAAAGTATTTTAATTGTTTAAACTTATTTTTAAGTGTATTAATATGGAGTTAGGTGATGCATTTATGTGGAGCTAGATAGAACACTTGGCCACAGACAATGACCTTCTAACATTAAATAAATTGTTCCTGTCAAATACATCAAATTGTTAATTTTGAAGCAACTTGTTGAAAAATGCTTTGTCTATAAGTGATAAACCCAAGTTATTTTCACAGCATTCTATACTTTGTCTTGTGGCTTCTCGTGAGAACTAAAATTAGTATCTTAGCGCATGTTAACATATTATTGGCTGGTTGTTTAGACAAAGTTATGAAATGACTATCCAAATTGTCTTAGATTTCAAGCATATTGCTGTATCTTCAAGGACACGCTATCCCAACCGGAGACAGATGACATGCAAATTATGATCATTGAAGAGGGTTTTTTTGTTATTGTTGTTTTGTTTTGTTTTACATTTATTTATTTTGAAAGACAGAAACAGAGCACTAGTGGGGGAGGAGCAGAGAGAGAGAGTGAGACACAGAATCCGAAGCAGGCTCCAGGCTCTGACTTGTCAGCACCGAGCCCGACGTGCTGTGAACCCACCAACTGTGAGGTCGTGACCTGAGCCGAAGTCAGACGCTTAACCCACTGAGCCACCCAGGCGCCCCGAAGAGGTTTTATTTATTATAAGACTTAGTTATTAATGTGGGAGTGAGGCGTGAAGGGACCTCACATGTTAGTACAGATTTCAGCACTAACAGAAATATAAAAATGAATGGAGAGTGAAGTTATGGGTTATACAGGAAAAACTGGCTTCGAGGATTGCTGTCTTCAGTCAAGGCACACAGCCCACCTGTGTTGACCCTACTGGGAGGAAGCTTGCAGATAATTTTCCTGATCTCTTTTTCATCCTTCAGATTTCTTACTGGGGCTCACCACTGCCACTGGTGTAGCTCAATTAGAAGCCAGAGTGCGTGTAGATATAACCCTGGTGTGTCAGTGTCTTGACTCAAAGGTAGGACCAGCAAAGTTGGAAAGTGGATGTGGAAAAGCAAATGAGAGTTATATGGAAAAGAGTTTGAATTGCAGGGCGCCTGGGTGGCATAGCCCTTTAGGCTCTGACTCTTGATTATGGCTCAGGATCTCACAGTGTATGAAATCCAGCCTCATGTTGGGGTCCTCACTGACAGCACAGACCTGCTTGGGATTCCTTCTCCTCTCTCTCTGCTCCTCCCCCGTGCTCGCTCTCCCTGTCAAAGTAAATAAACATTAAAAAAAAAAAAGAGTTTGAATTGGTTGTAAATTATACTGATGAACAACACAGTAAGAATAATTTTCTCTATGGAACTGAGTTTGAAATTTATTCAGGGGGAAAATATGCCCATAAGGAACAGGGTCAAAAGAAAGAGTTCAGCTACGTGTTTTCATTTAAATCTTAATCTTAACTGTCTCAGTCCATTGAGACTGATATATACCAAATACCATAAATTGGGTAGCTTACAAACAGCATAGATTTAATGCTCACAGTTCCTGGAGGCTTGGCAGTCCAAAATCAAGATGTTAGAGGATTTGCTGTATCTCCAGCTTGGTCAGAGCCCAATTCCTGGTTAAAAGGTAAGTGTCTATTGTCTGTGTCCTCATATGGCAGAGGAGGGAACAAATCCTCTGCAGTCTGTTTTATAAGGGTACTAACTCATTCATGAAGGCTCTGTCTGTTCTCATGACCTAATCACCTTCCCAAGGCCCCACCTCCAAATAACATCATATTGGAGATAGGTCCCAACATACGACTTTGGGGATCCACAAATATTCAGGCTATGGCAATAATAAACGTCAAATGGATTCAAAAAGAGAAAAAGTATAATAAACAAATGCAAATTTCATCATATCTGGACTAGAGTACAGGGCCTGAGTGAAATCTTTTACATAAAGTAAAAGTTTCTTATATTTTTCTAGGTACACACAATGTGTATCATGTACAATCTGCTCTGTCTCAGATATAGTGTGCCTTCACTCCAGTGGTCACACACTATACTAGAAATAGGATTTTTGAACAATGCCTTACAGAGAACCGGAGTCATTCCTCCTCTTAGATAAGGTCATTACGGCAAGTGGTCCAGTTAGTGACGGTTGTATTTGTTATCCAGTGGCTACAGCTATAGATGTTAAGCAATCTGATTTAAGACAGAGATGGTAACTCACCTGTAACTAAATTCTAGAATTCACAAATACATGTCAAAGCCCAAGAAAGTATTCTCATTACATATTTTGCCATGGTTGGTACTATATTAGTTACAGATGCCTTAGTTTGGATAACCAAGAAGGAAAACAATTATAAAGTGTTAGGCTTTTATATCACTTTTATATGAGATAACTTTTTGAAACAATAGACCTCCTAAGATGACAAATCTTCAAATTATATAATGGTTAATGTTAAAACTATTCAGATCATATAATGAGGAAGTACAAATTTTATAAGAATTAATCATAATGTAGGAAACGTAAAAACAAAACATTATTAAATTACTGATAAAAGTCAACAAATGGACTTTTATATTAAGAGGAATGAGAAGATACTGATAAACTTTAGACTTGGGGAAATTTCCTTTAGGTGACAAATTTTGGTTATGCTTTATTATCTATAAATCTAACATTGCAGGCTTCCATCATTAGATGTTTGAAATGTGGTTTATTTGATGTAGAAATATTTGTTAACTTGTACAACAGTAACTGACAGTTTTCGATGTTGAATGCATGATTTCAAATGATTATTTAAAAATCATTGGAGTAATGTCATTAATTCCCTTTTTTTTTTACTATTAAATTTTATCAATAAGTTTGAGAAGAAAAAAAATTTGCTTGTGTTCTTAAAAAAGTGCATTAATAATGAGACTCCAAAACCATTTTAGAAGCGTCAGTGTAAAGCAATGATGGAAATAAAAATCAACCCACCATCAAAACATAGAGAAGTCAGGCAGAGACACATTAAAGCAAGAAGTTGTATACAAGAAGACAAGTGTAACTAAAAAACTCATTGTGCAGATTCTACAATTCATGATTTTTACAAAACTTCTCATGTAAAAAATCCAGGTGATTACGTTTTATAGATTCTCAATTTTTGTGTGTGGGGGGGGGGGAGTGGGGAAGGGGAGGAAGGGCAGAAGCGGGGGAGGGACAGAGAGAGCCAGACAGAGAATCCAGAGCTGGCTCTGCCCTGACAGGCTGAGAGGCTGACAGCAGCAAGTCAGAGGCTGGGTTCAAACTCATGGAAATCAGGAACTGTGAGATCATGACCTGAGCCACCCAGGTGCCCCTATAGTTTACCAATTTAAAACATTCTAAGGAATAGTGGGGAATGCTAGTATAGGAAAATGAGCATTTATTGAATATGCAAAATATATACTTGCTACTCTATATGTTTTATGTTTCCTAAACTAAAAATCAATTTTATATAATAGCTATTAAATTTGTTATTCTAATCTTGGCCCTACTTCTAATTCAAAATATTTATTCACTGCATTTGGTTGTCCAGGAGAGCATTACAATTAATTACAGTTTAGTTATTTAGTACATATAGAGACTTGGACACATTAGAATACAAACTCATGTGTCTGCTTTTAAATAGATCATACTATAGAAATAGAGAATTATTGATCAACCACCTTCTCCTTTAAAAAAATTTTTAATGTTTATTTATTTTTGAGACAGAGAGAGACAGAGCATGAGCCCGGGGTGGGGGGGTGGTTCAGAGAGAGAGGGAGACACAGATCTGAAACAGGCTCCGGGCTCCGAGCTGTCAGCACAGAGCCTGATGTGGGGCTCGAACTCACAGACCGTCAGATCATGACCTGAGCTGAAGTCAGACGCTCAACCGACTGAGCCACCCAAGCGCCCCTTGATCAACCATCTTCTAATGAAATCCAACAATGGTCTCCTTTGACTGTGAGGTTATCAAACCACAAGAGGAAAAAAGGGCATATATGAAGGATTCCCAAAAATGAGTGTGGAGATGAGTAGCAACCAAAATGGAAAATTTTATAGTTACTTTTAGGAGAATAGTGAGAATGCATTTAATTGATCCTTCAGGGAATGTTTTTCTCTCTATATTTCAAGTTAGACATTTATAAATATTTATTTATTAACATAAAGGTCCTGAGTTCCAAGGAGAAATAATAAACAAAGACTGTTTTCCATGTTAGGAAATTATATCTAAGTAATTTTTTTCATTAATTTGTGTTTTAGATAACCAAGATGATAGGTAAACACATACTAAATATAATTTAAACAGTATCTAATTTCTATTAGCTTAAGTCTATCATAGCATATAAAGAGTCTAGTGCCATATATATAAAGTACTTTTTAAATAAATAATCATAAAAGAAACAAATATTTGTACTTAACAAACTTCTCAGAGTGTATAAATGCAAGTGCATACAACTAGAAATGATGTCTGAATGTGGGAATTAGAGCATTAGAAGTGGCTCCATATTTGAAAGTGAGAAAACATTACATATGTATCATGAGTTTATAAAAATCATTAAAATCATCTGCCTGAGACAAATCTTAATAGACTTTATTAATTGGCTTTGGTTGGTTAGTTTGTTGTAATTTCATGAGCTGGTAAATCTCCTTTAGAAATTGGTGATTTGCCTAACTTTTCAGTTCTTTATTCTCTTATTCACATACAGTTTGAGGGGAAGGTTCTTTGATAATGCACCTGTTTACATTGGCTCTGCTAATTGTCTTTATTATTATGGCTATTATTATTACTTAGTTTGTATGTTTCCTGATTTCTTTTTGTTACCATTACACAGATCTCTTAATTTTATTATTTCTGCAATATCTTGCCTTTGTTAAATTTTTAAAGGATATATGTATCTAGACACTTCAAAAATTTAGTAACATTTTTTTTTCTGTGATGGTAATTATGACAGGACCTTAAGTCGAAACATTACCAAAATAGAGACTGTGAAACAATGTAAATACTTCAAAAAGACAGATGACTTCCTTACACAATAGTAGTGACAAGTGCAGGAGGTCACAGATATTTCTGTCCTCCCTGGTACTTCTGGGGTTTGGATTTCACATCCGATTAGTTCTACACTACATGTTTTGTTTTTTACCTAACTCTAGCTCATAGCAAATAACCTAGATAGAACTTCAAAAGAGTTTCATACTATTTTAGAGACTGAAAGGCCAAAAATAATCTATAAGTAAGTAAATTAACTTTCATTAGAATAAACAGATTAATACAGCAGAAAGGAAAGGGGACACATTATTTAAAGGAACCTGAAAAAAAATAGAAAGGGAGTCTGGGACATGCAAGAAGTTGAAGCATTTATTAGCCAATAAAAGCCTGCAACATTCTTTCTCTGTACTTAAAAGTGATCTACCCAGATCACAGGGATCCTCATGAGTGTATATATACATATACAGAAACACATACACACACATACACACACACACACACATATGGTAACTTTTAGGAGAATAGTGAGAATGTATTTATTTAATACTTTAAGGAATCTTTTTCTGTCTTTATTTCAAGTTAGGCACTTATAAATATCTCTTAATTAATATGTGTCCAGATTTCCAAAGACATTTATTCCAAGGACATATACATATATATATATATATATATATATATATATATATATATAATTGTCTGCATTTAAGTTGTAAAACATTTCCTAAATTTCCTAAGAAAGAAATCCTTAGAAATCACATTTTAAAGCCTAATTAACCTTCTTTTGAATACTTTAGTTTACAAAATATCAGTGAAAGATGCAGACCTATTTTATAATCTCCCCTCAAATCCTTGGCTAAACCCAGAATGAGATGCTATCAAGCTCAGTGGCAAACACATTGCAAAGCATGAATAAGTTGAACAGAGATTTAGCAGTTGTTTAATGGAAGGGAGAGAGAAGTAACAGTTTAAATATCTTCCACATAGAGAGTCTTGGAAAACACATCAGTCTTTCTGGTGAAACCACGGAACGACTCTGCCATCCAGGTAAAGTCTGCTTTACAGATCTAGGAGTTCAGCTGAGGTCCAAGAACAAAAGTGAAACAGATCCACTCTAAAGCTCTAAATTCAGACTCTACAACTGAAAAGTGAGCAGCCAAAAGTCTGGCTATCTACTTGAACAGAACCATTTCTCTTCAGTGAAAGATGAAAGAACCAGGAGTCTCAACAGTATATCATCCAAAATGCCTGGGAAGACATAAAAGTGACTAGATAAATGATGAAGTAGGAAAATATGACTCATGGACAATAGAACATGAATAAATATGTGTCCCAAGATAAACCAGAGATAGAAATTAGCAAGCAAAGGTTTTAAAGCGGTTATTGTAAATATGTCAAACACTTGAAAAAAATCTTCATAAGTGAAAAAAAAAGACATATTTAAAAAAGAAAATGGGAGCCTTAGGAAGTTAAAGTTAAAATTTATTGGGTGTGACTAACAGAATATTGAAGATGGCAAAAGAAAGGTTCAGTGACCTTGTAGATGAATCAATAGAAAGTACCCAATATTAAGTACAGAGAGAAAAACAGATAAAAAAAATAAAATAAAGAAATTGGATGTCAGCAACCGGTGGGTCTAACATATGTGTAATTAAATTCCCAAAAGAGAGAGAGAACATATGAGACAGAAATAAAATGTTTTTGAAGAAATAATGACAAAGATGTCCAAAACATGAAGAAAAACACAAATATAAAGATTTATGTAGCTCAGGAATCCTAAAGCAGACTAAATGAAAATAAAATCACACCCGGACATTATAATTAAATTGCTTAAAAGGCGAGATAAAAATAAACACCTTGAAAAGAGCCAGAGAAAAAGTGACACATTATCTACAGAAGAATAATGATACAAATAACAGTGGACTTATCAAGATTCAGAAAAAAATGAATGTTGGTACACAATGGACTGACATTTTTAAGGAGAAACAAAGAAACCCACAAAACCAAAGATGGAAACCCAACCAAAACACCTTCAAAAGTGAAGGTAAATTGAAAATATTTTCAGAAAATTAGAGCTAAAATAATGTCACCACTGATTTGCACCACAAAAACTGCTATTACAAATTTTCTGCAAAGACATCTGAGTCCAGAAGGAACAGATCCAAGGACAGAATGAATATGCTCGATACATAAATACATTGGATAAAGATAGAAAGACTAACTCTGTTACTTCCAAAATTCTTTAACATACAACGTATAATTTAATGCAAAACCATAACATTTTATGGTTGGTTTGTAACATATGTGGATGTAAAATATATGGCTGTAACACAACAAAGTTGAGGTACATGAAGTATTATTACACGATGCTTATGTTTTGCATAAAGCATTAAAATACTAACTCTGTACTCTGTTAAGTAAGTATAAAGTAATTTCAGCAGCAACCCGGAAATAGAAGCAGAAAGGGATTTAAGTGGAATGTTAAAAAAAATTATTGGTCAATCCAAGAGAAAGAAGGAAAAAGATAACAGAAATTAAAAAAAAACAACAAAGTGAATAAATAACTTTAGATAGATGCTAAAAGTGGTAGATATGAGTCCAACTTCATTATTACATCAGATAAAACTACAATTAACAATTTAATTAAAAGGTACAGATTGTCAGCCCAAATTTTAAAACAATAAATAAGAATAACATAATAATAAGCCAGGCATGTTTCTTTCACTATAGGAATAATGCAGTTAAATGTAATGACACAAATGCTCTGAAAGTAAAATGTTATAAAAATACACTTCATGTAAACATGAAACAACATAAACCAGTGTGTCTATATTAATATCATATAAAATAAACTTCAAGACAAACCATATTACAAAGGTAGAAGGGACATTTAACATAAAGTTAAAAAAAAAAAACCTTCTGAAGATGATTTTCAATTGAGCCTTACCAACAATGATCACTCACATATTCAGAGTATCTATTATTATCCCATGTCCATATCCCATCCCATTCTGTTTCCTGATCTAGGATTTGTATGGATTCAATATGTAAGGCATCTGATGTTCAAACTGTCATTATTTAAAACACACATTTGAGCGAGCTTGAGCTGTGTAGTTGTTAGCTGCCATTTATTTGTAGGTCAATGTCATAAGAGATAAGAGGTATTATTAATGTTACATGACAGACACTAAAGAATTCTTGTTCTGATCTGCACAAGCTCTTGTGGAACAATGAGAAATCAGAGAAAGAACAGGAGGTCATCTGCAGCCGAACCTGGTCAGGAAGATATAGAATCTTTCATCTTCCTTTTGTTCTCTCAATCCTACTCTCATCATTCAATTAGAATTAGAATCTATTGTGAATAGATTCAACAGAAAATAAATGGACCTATCAAGAATTAATATTTCAGATCATTATTTTCTCAATTTCAGGACAAATGTTATATCTGAGCTAAAATATATCTGAAGGCATCTGGTACACTAAAGTATTAATAACTTTATTCTCATTGATGTCATAGCGCTGGATTAGATATAGCCTCTTACCTAGTGAGAATTTGTTACACAAATTTTGTCCTCTTGCTATTATTAAAGCTGGACTGTTTGAAGAGAAGAAAAAGATAACTCTACCTAGATTAACACATGTTACTAGCTATCCATGTTACTAGTAATTCTAAGATATTTACTTAAGAATTCTTACATTTAAAAGAAGTATTTCTCTCTTCACAGGTATATATATATATATATATATATATATATACACACACATATATATGTGTGTGTGTGTGCATATGTATATGTATTCATATATACATATATATACAACATGCTATTAATATATGTAAATAATATGATATAATTGAGCACATGCTATTAATAAATATAATTAATGTAGTCATCTTCTTCATACTTGGTAATATGAACCCATTTGTGAAAATGATTCTGCAATAAAAGAAAAAATAATGTATTCTCCCAGATTCAGAGGAAAACAAAGTAATAGATAATGAGTGTTGGCTGTTCAAATACAAACTTAAGTGGTTGCCAAGAGAAGGGGAAGTCATGTCAACAAGTTTTACAATTACTGCCACATATCCAAACTGAAAGGTTGAAAAGATTTAGATTGAATTTTCTTGTTTTACCAGAAGAAATGCAGCTGTATGCCTTTAAACATTAGCATTTGCCTAACTAATACATAAATTAGTTTCTTTCCATTGCTATTTTTGAAAATAATCTTAAATTTATAATTTACATATAAAGTCTGATTTTTAAAAATAATATTCCGAACAATTTAAAATACATCAGCTAAAAAATAGCTAATGATAATTAAGTTTTGAATCAGTTTTGAAAATCATATTCCAAATTCAGCTGTAATGAGTTGACAATTTTATCTTTAAGGAAATTAACCATTATCTTGACAGTATGTCACATAGTTATAGTTGAAATTATAACATTTCTTTAAATAGAATGGATGAAACATTTTAACAAATTGGCTTCTTAATTCTAAAAATTACCTAATTTACTGAATTATTTAAATTTTATATTCAGATTGAATGATTTTACATTCATTAAGCAATATATTATTTAACTGAGTTTTCTTTCTTTTTTTAAAGTTTATTTATTTTGAGAGGGGGTGGTGCAGAGAGAGAGGGAGAGAGAATCCCAAGCAGGCTCAGCACTATCAACACGGAACCAGACACAGGGCTAGACCCCACAAACCCATGAGATCATTACTGAGATGAAATCAAGAGTCAGATGCTTAACTGACTGAGCCACCCAGGCACCTCAGTAACTGAAAATTTTTTCTTGACTAAGGTTCATTACAGTTGAAAATGTTAAAGATGTTGTGGGTACCTATTAAGTTGTTTTGTTAGTTTGTGTTTTGAGAGAAAGAGAGAGAGAGAGAACATGAGGTGGGGGTGGGGGGCCAGGGAGAGAACAGGGGAGAGAATCCCCAGCAGGCTCCATGCTGTCAGTGCAGAGCCAGATCAAGGGTTTGAACTCATAATCACAAACTGTGAGATCATGACGTGAGTCAAAATCAAGAGTCAGACACTGAACCGATTGAGCCACCCAGGCGGCCCTGGGGGCACCTATTTCAGGAAGCATGTGCCACATTGCTTATTATCTACTGAGGCCAGGGGAAGAAAGACTGAGGTAAAGGGACTCAAGGACATGCCAGGAAAGAAAGAAGACCAGAAACTTCCAAGAATTGGAACAGGTACCAGCCTCCACTTGCCATAGTGTGGAGCTGTCATTTCAGTTTGAGTATTAATATAACTTATGCCCCTATTTTTTCTGATGTGAAACCTTGAATAATTTTTTTAGAATATCCATGCGTAACGCACTATGGAATATGCTATAGAGGATATAAATACAGCATCCATGTCTAAAAAGGGGGATAAGACAAGAAATCGAGTCATGTCTTGTGATTCCTCACCCTGAGATCATTCATTCCATAAGGCATCTCTTTCTTCTTCAGTACCTTTAGTACTTTATGGTGTTGGGATGATTAGGAATGATGAACATAAAGTGACTGACAGAAGATATTCAAAAAGGCAGCAATGTGTTGTTATTTTCACTTTACAAAATAGTAAGGAGATGACACGTATCTGATGGCAAAAAAACAGTAAATAGAAATACACGAGCTTTAACAAGTTGAATGTTAAATCATTTGCTCTCAATCCTATCAGATGCTCCCACATATGCCTGAGTGACTTATACTGGGCGAGGATAGCCAGAGAACTGTAACAGAAATTCAAAGACAGCTACAAAAATTATATAATGCTTTACCTGTGTTATAAAATGAAATATAAAGTGATTTTAAGTTAAAAATAATATGTGTTTCCATAATCAGATTCTTGGCCTATCTTTTGGTAGAAGAAAAAAATCAAGAAGCCTGAGACAAGCTCAAAAAGCATGGCATCACCACTGATAATATGATTTTTTGGATATATTGAATAATTCTTTATCATTTTTCAAAAAGTATGCTTTTTTTCTGTTTATACAGTTGTCACATTATTGGAAAATTCCATGAATGAGAAAAGCTTCCAAAACAACTTTGTGTTTATGTAAAAAAGTTTAGTTCTAAGGTTGAGATAATTATAAATAAGTTTTTACCTTATTTAAATATATGCATCAGATGATTTAAATATGTGGATGACAAAGATACATTTGTACATAACGCAGGCTGTTTAACAGTCCTGGGCCACCTACATTAAATGCCACTGGTTCGCCATCCCCAGTGGACACCAGAATGTCCCTAGAGATTTTCAAATGCCACCTTGGATACCATTTTCCTCAAACATAGTCCCTTTTAGATAATTCCTGCCTTTCTCTAAGAAAGCATCATTTGAAAAATACCGACGTGGGATGGTGAGACGTTTGGAAGGAAGAGTTTCTCTGGTGAAGAAAAATTCAAGAGCAAAGTTCCCATGTTATGCATACAGGGCGTTGCGGGATTTTAAACCTTACTTTGTCTTCTGTGAGAAGTTGTAGGAGAGTTTCGTACATTAAAAGAACACTCCAGAGAAGGAGATGCATTGGACACCTTGAAATGAGAAGTTGTGCATCTGAGGCTTGATTTTGAAGGTAGAACTGACAGTATTTGATGATGGAGTAGAGTGGCAGAAAGAGGAAAGTCAAAGATTCTTGTGTTCGGGAATGATCACCTGTGTGAATAATGGTGTGATTTACTGTGATACAAAAG
This sequence comes from Prionailurus bengalensis, assembly GCF_016509475.1. Lineage (NCBI taxonomy): Eukaryota > Metazoa > Chordata > Mammalia > Carnivora > Felidae > Prionailurus > Prionailurus bengalensis. Next base: position 90,240,926 of record NC_057344.1, read on the forward strand.
ACAGAGGAGTAAGTGGGGGTCAGGTATGGTAGCATTGAAACAAGGCATTTGGAGACATTATGTTTGAATTTCCTATTAGATATCCTGTGGGGGGCCGGGCCCGGTGCCAGGCTGAGACCGGGTCGAGCAATGTTCCCCGTTGATTCAAGCCAACCCGGTGGTTCCCCCTCCCATTCATGTGGGAGGCCGCCCTGGTGCCAGGCTGAGACCGGGTGGAGCAACGTTCCCTGTTGACTCAAGCCAACCCAGTGGTTCCCCCTCCCATTCCCCCACTTTCAAGGGCATACGAAAGCCTTGTCAAGGCTGAGAAAGTTAATTCCTGAAGCCTGTGGTCTGCAGGTGTTGGCAGTAATGCTACCTCCCTTTTTCTATCCCAAGTCAGATAGAAACAAACATGGGAATTGCGTTTTACTAGCAATCTTATCAACAAGGTCTTGTTGTGACCCGTCTAGAAAATGCACAAGAAACACAGAACTAAATGTTTTGGTTGGCAGCGATTATGTGAAACCTGATTATTCTTAGAATGACTTGATCCATAAGAGTCTTATATTATAAAAGATTGTGTACAGCAACAATAAAGCCGTCACTTGGGCCATCAGCCCAGCGGACCCTCCTGTTCCCATTCTCTTCTCTCTTTTTTTCTTGCATTCCCCTACCGTCAGGACCCTGACCTCGGTGTTTGTCGCGCCGGTCGCGACAATATCCAAATGAAAATCAAAAAGGAGATAAGGGCAACAGAATATATGAATTTCAACATTGGGGGAGGGTCAAAGACCAGAGAAAGAAATGTATTTGTCACCAGCAGCTTATCTGAGTCATGTGAGATGCAAGTGAAGATAGAGTAGAATTTAGTGAAGGGCTTTGATGCAAAAAAATAAAATTATTTTGAGAGAATCATCAAAGGATTAGAATTGTGAAAGCAGGCCAGATGAGATCAACATTTTTTTAAATAATTCTGTTAAACTATTATTTGTCATTATATCACTGCATAAGTGGTATTAACTTCTGCCATTGGAATGTGTATATTTCCACAAAATTACCTGGAAAATAGCATGCAACAAGGATGTAAAAAGCTTTGCTCTGGTCATGGGATCACAAGCAAAATTTGTTGTTGTTTGTTTTTTTGCTTAAAAGGCACACTTTTTTTTAAATTGCAAACATATCATTTGTAGACCAGTGCATTGTGAAGATTAGTCCACTAGCAGCGTGCAAGGTAAATTAGCATCAATGAGGGGCACTGTCACGCCCCAGTGGTAGCCCATCATTTGGAAGGCTATTGCATCACTGAACCTTGCAATGATATGGGCAAAACTCCCTGTTATGTAGAGAGGGATTTTTGTTGGTTTGTTTGGCACATTTGAATAAATTATGTCTTGGAGAAAATCGCCACACAATCTTGGAATTCTCATGATAAATAAACACAATACTGGCCCTTGTTATTATCCGCACTTTGTCTTACTTACTTATTGGCAAACTACGACCCCGATTAAGCATGTCTATTCACCCATTCCACACATGCAAATGCTTAATTAAAAATTACTGGGGCAAAAAACCCCACATATCACCATGTGGACTGGTAGCAATTTGATTCAGAATGACAATGTTCAGAAGAGCCCATAAAGATACCAGGCAAAGATACAACTTTTAATTTGTTCAATCAATCACTCCCCCGCTGCCCTTCACCTATGGGGCTCTTCCATAACTGCTTCTTTATCCTCAAACCTCTTGCATGTTTACATCCACTCACATTCATGGTAACCCCAGTTCATCCTTTACTATCAAAATAGAGGCAACAAGAAAAAATCTACACACTCCCACTGCCATATTTCCCTGAGTATCAGCATCTGGATACATTATACTCTTGCATGTTATCATGAACTATCCTTAATTCCATCTGAATACACTAATTTCTGCCTTTCACATTAACTTTCTCTCCTTTTATCCTTTGTCCTTCAGTATACGGCCCAGAAAATGCTTTTTGGTTCTCTCTTATATCAGCAATTATTGTCTAGGTGCAGTTCCCATCATCATGAAAACAAAATGTTATTATCCCATCTCTAAAAAATTATTATTTTGAACCACCAGCTGCCACAGAGGTTTCCATTTGTTGCAAACCCTGGGAAATAATAATCTATGCTAACCATCTCCAAATTCTCATGATTTTTTCTCTCTTAAATATAATCTGACCAAGATTGTCTTCCTAGAGTTCTAAATAAACATCCCTAATGATTTTTACATTACCAAACCTCATATTAATTTTCCCTTCCCAATTTAATTGATTTATTAGCACATGAAACAGTTCCACACACTCAACCTTGATGCACTACTTTCCCTGCATATCAAGATGCTCCCCTCTCCTAATTTATTTTCTATCTCACTGGTAGCTCCTTTGGTCACCTTTGGGGGCTTCCACTCCTCCCCTACCATCTTAAATTAGGTGCAACACAGGGCTCTGTCCATGGTCCACTTACCTGTGTATTGGCTTTGAATACTATTTATTTAGGGCCAACTCCACATTCTTGTTTCTTCCTTATATCTATGGTTTTTCCTCAATTTCAGACCTATCTATGTAATTACCTTTGTGATATCCCTATATCTTATAGTCATCTCAAATTCAGCATGTTAATACTAATGCACCGCCCCCCCCCCCAGTATCTACTCTTCCTGCATTCTTTCCATATCAGTATTCAAGGGTAGTTATACTTCTGATTATACTAGTAGTTGGTTGAGCTAAAAATATTTAGACACTTGATTCCCCTCAGTTTTTCCCTCATGCTCCACATCCGGTACTTTAAAAATATATCTAGAGTGTTACTAGTCCTCACCGCTTCCGCTGCTATTATTAGGGTTTGAACCTGGTCATCTCTGGACTCTAATTCCCACACACCAAGAGGCTATCTTGGCTTTTTCCTTTGACCACCATTCCCCTCTTCTCTTTCTATTGGTCTCTTCTGAAATCAGCAACTAGTGAGGTTGATTTCAAATATAAGTCAGTCCTGGGGCACCTGGGTGGTGCAGTCTGTTAAGCTTCCGACTTCAGCCAGGTCACGATCTCGCGGTCCGTGAGTTCGAGCCCCGCCTCGGGCTCTGGGCTGATGGCTCAGAGCCTGGAGCCTGTTTCCGATTCTGTGTCTCCCTCTCTCTCTGCCCCTCCCCTGTTCATGCTCTGTCTCTCTCTGTCCCAAAAATAAAAAAATAAATAAATAAATAAATGTTGAGGAAAAAAAATATCAAATATAAGTCAGTCCTGCGACAACTTCTCATTTTATTGCACCAAAGACGGACAGGAACTGGTCCTTCATTACTTCCCTGACCTCCTCTGCCACTGTCCTCTCCCTCAACCAATCCTCCTACCATTGTTACCTTCTTGTTCTTCAGCTAATGCTTCAGGTGTACTCCTAGCTTCACACTTCAGCTGTGGCTCTTCCTTTTGCTTGGGGTGCTCCATTCCAGATTACCAAATGGCCACCCTTCTCACCTGCTCCAGATTCTTATGGAAATATCATTTTCTCAGGGATACTCTTCTTAGAAATGCCCTGAGTAACTCTTTTAAGATTATAACCACTCTTATTCCCAGAGCTCTTTTTATTTTATTTTATTTTATTTTATTTTATTTTATTTTATTTTATTTTATTTTATTTTATTCTGCTTTTTAATTTTCTTTTTGATTGAAGAATAATTGACATACTATATACTATCAGTTTCAGGCATACATGGTAGTGATTTCATATTTGTGTACACCATGAAATTATCCCCACAATAAGTCAAATTGTCATATCTTAGCATACAAAACTCTTACAGTATTATTGACTCTATTACCTGTGATGTACATTATATACCTGGGATTTTAATTTTATAACTGGAAGTCTGTACCTCTTAATCCTCTCTGCCTATCTTGCCCACTCCCAACCCCTCCCCCTTCTGATAACCAACCAATAATTTTTCTGTATCTAGAAGTCAGTTTCTATTTCATTTGTTTATTTGTTTTAGATTCCACATAGAAGTAAGATCATATGGCACTTGTATTTCTCTGTCTGATACTGTACTTGGCATAATAACATCTAGGTCCACCCATGTTGTTGGAAATGGTAAGATTCCATTCTATTTTATGGCTGAATATCCTAGTTTGCTTTTTTTGTAATTTTTGTTTTGTTTCCATTTTGAGACAGAGAGAAAGAGCACAAGCAGGGGAGGAAGAGAGACTCCCAAGCAGGCTCCATGCGGCCAATGCAGAACCTGAGACAGTGCTTGAATTCACGAACCACAATATCATGACCTGAGCTGAAACCAAGAGTTAGACATTTAATCTACTGAGCCACCGAGACACGCTCCTATTTTTTTTAAAATTCTATAGCATTTAAGATGTCCTAACAAGATTCCATATTTAGAATTGCACTTATTCACTAAAATTTCTTTGTAACCCCAAAGTCACTTCCTTAGATGTTATCATAGTCACCCTGGGAAATGTGCAGAGAGGTGGAAAATTTGAGTTACCTGACATACTTCCTAGCTAAAGTCAACAGTGCTGTGCTATGACTTTTTGTCTCAGCTTTTATGCTATAAATAAGTGTGCACATTCTTTCACATTTTTTGTTTCTTGTTGGCAATGTTCCCTTTTTAAAAAAATATTTTTAGTTTATTAATTTATTTTGAGAGAGACAGACAGCATGAATGGAGGAGGGGTAGAGAGAGAGGGAGAGAGAGAGAATCCCAAGCAGGCTCTGCACTGTCCATGCAGAACCCGACATGGGGCTCCAACTCACAAGACCTTGAGATCATGACCTGAGATGTAACTGAGAGTTGGACGCTTAACCACCCAGCCATCTAGGCACTCCAGTGATTTTTTCCTGTTTTAAGTGGTTTTGAAACATAGTGCAGAATTTCTTTTATAGTGTACTTATATGTTAGAAGACTTTGAGGTGCCTTATAGACAAAGTTTGTGTGTTAGATAATGTTAGTTTTCAGGTATAAGTTATGATACTGTTGGCCATAAGTTTAGTGTAAATGAATCAACTATATATATATATATATATATATATATATATATTTAAAATTTTTAATGTTTGTTTATTTTTGAGACAGAGAGAGACAGAGCATGAACAGGGAGGGTCAGAGAGAGAGGGAGACACAGAATCTGAAACAGTCTCCGGGCTCTGAGCTGTCAGCACAGAACCTGATGCCGGGCCCGAACTCACGGACTGCGAGATCATGACCTGAGCTGAAGTCGGATGCTTAGCGGGCTGAGCCACCCAGTCGCCCCAACAATATATACATTAAATATGGTGCTGCTAAACAGAAATACACATAAAACAAGCTATATTTTCATCAATTGACAGAAAAGTGCCTAGAGGCTTTGCATATGGTTTTTGCTGGATAGAATTAAACTCCTTGGTGAATAAACTAGAAGCCCCTTGAAAGCCAATCACAGAAAACATCTCGTATTATTTCATTTTACAAAGTTAAACAAAAATACCAAGTACACATATTCACAGACACACACCAAGAAAAATCTATAAAGTATCATGTTAATTGTAGTTATTGTAAGTCATTAAAAATAAACAGGTGTTCAAGATAATTTTTTTGATGATAGAATATGTGATGTAGTCCAAATTCTGTTTTACTAGGCGTATGTGATAATATATGGAGAGACTAGCTTGACAGATTGATCTATCATTTATCTATATATCTATCTGTGAAATTCTCTATCAGTCTAGCATTGCCTGGAATATAATATGTGCACGATATTTTTCATGGAAAGAAGGGAAATTTTTCTTTATTTTCTATTTTTTTTAAGTTTATTCATTTAATTTTAAGACAAAGAGAGAGTAAGAGAGAGAACACTAATGGGAGAGGTCAGAGATAGAGGGAGAAAGAGAATCCCAAGCAGGCTCTATGCTGACAGTGCAAAGCCTGATGTAGGGCTCAAATCCACGAACTAGGACATCATGACCTGAACTGAAATCAAGAGCGGCCTCTCAACCAACAGAGCCACCCAGGCACCCCAAGAAGTGAATAAATTTCTTATTCTTTAACCTCATTAGGACTGTAACAAAGGACACTTAATTTCATAAAAATAATCTTGTTTTGTTTTGTTTTGTTTTGTTTTAATTAATTTACAACATTTTAAAGGAATAAATGTGAAAAGAAAATGAAAGTATTACCTTCTCACTTGTCTTTCAAAATGAGCTTCAACATATCTCATCAAAATGCTTCTCTTCTTTTATGATTAACAAATAATGTTCTAAAGCAATCTAATAACTATCTAAACAGTAGACATACTGCAAAGAAAATATCTCCATAATGTCTTTTTAGAGCACTAAAAAATTAATTAAAAAATTGTAGGCTGTTGCAGTGACAAGATCATTAATCTCTAAGCAGCTCAATTGATATTTTTAATAATATATTTTCTAAATATCTTTCCATGACATTATAAAATTAATCTTTTAAAAAAGTATTTTTTGTTGTTGTGAAGCAAAGAGGAAATAAGCTGTTTTAATGGATGAACTTGACTGACGAGTCAAGGGAACAGCATTCAGGGAAATGCCACAGGGACTTTACCATAGGGATCTTAAATATATATCATCAAAGACCACATTCTTAGTCAAAAATATAATGCAAAACATTTCCTATTTTTTACAGATGACAATATGGAATTTTGTATAAAAATCACAACACAATATAATACATTCTCAGAAAGATGCAATACAATTTTTGATGTGTATGTACCATTGGATTAAATTAGAATCTTAAATTAATTTGTCTTTACCTGATCCAAATATATATATTTTCTTCATTTGGTAAACTTATTTTTCCTTTATTTAAGTACTTAGCAAGACTTACAACATGTCAAATAGTTGGTAGGTAATTATGTTATATGTTATTGGCTAGCTTGGCATGATGTCTTTATTAAACACTATTATAGACACTGTGCTTATCTATAATATCACCACATGCATGAATTATGAATCACAGATTTAAAGCCTATTATTTTAAGGATTTGTGTGACATTATAAGATGTACTTCATTATAGACAAATCCATTTTACTGATAGTAGAATCTCTGAAAATTAATTTATATCAATGACAAACTAGGACAAATCCCAATGTGGAACTTTATTTCCACTGTATCCAGTTCAAGGAAAGCATTGTATATTGCTTGTAAAAATTATTGTAACATTGCTCAACTAAAAAAAACCACTACCCCTTAGGGCTTGAGACAAGTATGACATATACTAGAATGTTTTAAGACAAATATTTAAATAGTTCAGATTAGAAAACATTTTGCTAAATAATAGCCATAAATATGAGAAATAAGAGTAGGTTTTAAGAAAAAACTTTCTAGATATTGAATGATTATTGTGAATATATCTATCACTTGTGATAAAATTTGATTAAAAATAACTAAAAAGGGACACTTGGGTGTTTCAGTCCGTTAAGCATCCAACTCTTGATTTCAGCTCAGTTCATATCTCACAGTTCATGAGTTCGAGCTCATTTCAAACTTAGTTCTTGTGTAAGATTACCTGGGTTGATAAAAACTTTGTAAAACTTTTCCTTTTGATTTTTTTGTAGACATATTATTATAAATGTTGATTTATTTTTGCTAATATCTCATAATTAATTTAACACTAAAACATCTTAACTTTATAAATTATTTTGTGAAATCTTGATGCATAAAGTATTCAGGTTCTTTATTCAGAACTTTGTTCCATCTTCATCAGAGCTATACATATTTGCACGGCTGGCCACTGACTAACATAAACAAGGTGAGACAGCAGGTAAATAATAGTGTATGTGAATTATGCCATGACTGTGGCTTCACTTCCAGACTCCGAATTTCGCAAAAGAACATTTCTTATAACCCACAGTAGCTGACAATATACTGATTGGTTCCCCTCTTGGTTGGAAGGAAACCCATGGATCGATCTCTCTCTCTCTCTCTCTCTCTCTTTCTCTCTCTCTCTCTCTCTCTCTCTCTCTCTCTCTGTCACGCACACACACACACACACACACACACACACACATACACAGGCATACTAGAGGAAATAGAAGATAGGATTAAAATCTGTAAGTGATGTGAACCTGCAACAGATAAGGAGTGTCTACAAAAGGAGAATCAATGTTTTAAAATTTTGTTACCACTTCTTGCCCCCAACACCCCCCTTACTTTCTTTTATATATTTCTCTTCTCCTTCCACCCCACAAGAGCCACACTGGCCTGTTTGCTGTGCCTGTAGCTGCTCTCTTATTGGGCAGTTTGTATTGTTATCCTCCTTATGGGAACATTCTCACCCTACATATTTCAAAGTTCCCTCCTCATTTCTGTCAGGACTTTTTAGTCTTGCCCTGCCTGACAACCTACTTGAATGTGAAACCCCTTTATGCCAGCATTTTCTAACCTCCAATTCACAGCATGAATTGATTACCTTCTAACATAGCATATTTTTTGCTTATTTATCTTGTCTAGTATCTATCTCTACCATTAAATAGTAAGCTCAATAATAATAATGTTTTTGCTTGCTTTTATTCACCTCTCCACTCCAATCTCTATTAGGCAATACTATTTGATTCATGTTTTTTCTTGAATGAATATATGTCTTGACTGTATATGAACCATAATTTCTAATACCTAGAATATCTCATAAGCTTTATATTAGTAAATAATTATTTTCTATGAAGTCAGGAATCGTGAATACATTGCTCCAATCATTTTGCTTTAGTTGTACGAATAACATAGTTCACAGCTAAAAAAATTATAGCTAGATTTGTTTACATACCTGGAGCTATAAGTTTAGGCATGTGTGTAGTGAAATTCAGGATCTTAAAGAATTAAATATAACTAAGGTCTATATAATTATTTTGAAAAGAATGTTTTTTTAAATTTCTCTATTATCAGACAGTGGCTTTTTTGTGCATTCAGGAATATTTACAATTTCCTTATGACTATTTTTTAATTTATTTTTTAATGTTTATTTTTGAGAAAGAGAGAGAGAGAGAGAGAGAGCAAGCAGGGGAGGGGAAGAGAGTGAAGGAGACACAGAATCTGAAGCAGATTCCAGGCTCTGAGTTGTCATCATAGAGCCCAACGTGGGACTCGAACCCACGAACGATGAGATCATGACCTGAGCTGAAACCAGTCGCTTAACTGACTGAGCCACCCAGACCCCCATAAATATTCATTTAATGTCACAATTTATAGTCACTTTAACGTGAAGTTTTTTTGCATACAGAAGCGCACCATTATTTAACCCAATCCATATTAGCTACTCTCCATTCTTTGTTATGCAATCTACAGAAATTCACTATTTGATACAGACTGAACTATTTGATACAGGCATAACAGACTGAAAAAGAAATCAACCTCATTGGTAGGCTTGTATTCTCTAGTTTTCTTTCTAAGTGAATTGCTATTAAATGCACACCTGTCTTAAACACTTTGCTGAAAATGTGTGAGTGCGTCTGTGTGGGGGTGTGCACATGCATGAGTTCAGGTATGATGTAAAGTCCAGGATAATCTGACATCTGTACTGTTCCTCAAAGTCACATTTCACCATATATATATATTGCATTCTTTCTCCATGAACTAATTCTCTTGAATTTGGTTTCTAATTCCTTAGATAGAATCCTGGATATAAGATGGGAGATAAAATATTTTTGAAGAGATAATATACATGTGTCTACCTACCTACTTATAATGGGAGTATGGACTAGTTTGATGAATATCCTGAATGTTACTTTCTCCTTTCCACAACTAGATACAGTTAATTAAAATATGTTAAAAGATATGACCAAATTTGCTTTTACCCAAGATTGTCTTAGAGTGGGATAGAAAAAATCCTATTATTTAATTCACACACATAATAGAAGTAGAAAGTACCTGAGCAGTTATATGATCTCCTCCCTTTGTCTGTACAGTATTCCATTAAAATTGTATTGTTTTAAACAATATCTTTACTTCCATCCTCAAGCTATCTTTTTCTTTCTTTATCATGAAAGAAAAAATATCCAGCTAACAAAATGGGGAAGAAAAGTTATTAACTGAGAGAATGTAATAGGGCATCTTTCTATATTTCCTACAGAGAAATGTACAGTGAAAACAAAATCAATTGTGAGAAACTAAAGCATTGTTCTACAACTCCATAATTTCCACAGATTTGTTGTTTATTTGTTTTCAGCAGCAAATTTGGTAATATGTTCTCTGGGAAACAAGAGTGCCAGTACTATAATTAGACTTGAATAAAGTGAGGTTCTTGGGATGAAAGTTGTCCAAAAAAATTGATAGAAATCAACTTCAAAAATGAAGAAAGTATATTTTAAAAAAGGAATTAGAAGAGTAGAGTTTTATTCCAATAAATCAATATAACCTACTAAGAAGGAAAAAAAGGGAATGGTACCAAAGCTAAGCAGAATATAGTATAGAATAGGATGGGATCTGAAAAATAAATTTACTTAGGACTTGTTTTTTTTACTTTGAGAAAATAAAAACCTATATGGAGAAGTTAAGATAAGGAGTAACAACTTCCCAGTAACATGGATGCCAATTACCTTTCCCCCTAAAATAAAGATTTTCACCCAGAGGATACATAATATTTATTCATTCATGTATGCATGTACACCATTAACATTTGCTGAGTGCTAACTGTATGAAGGGTGCCGTGCTCCATTTTGGGCATAACACAAATAATAAAACCTATGTTTTGCTTCTGTGCAGAGGAGCAGGGAAAGTGATAGAGATCGCGTGTGAACAAACAAAGGGAGAACACTTTATATGTGATAAATAACAGTGTACAGGGTATAGGGAGGCGAAGGGGGCACAGGGCAAAGAGGGATTAGTTTACCCTGGGATTAACATCACAGACAAGGTGAAAAATTGATTCAATTCTTAAAAGATTGTGATCTTTTAAGTGATCGAGAAATGGAAGGCTGGGGTTGCAGCGTGAAACGTGTGATGTGTGTTTCAGGCAAGAGAATGATAATAGTTAAACAAAAGTTTTTATCATTTATTGAATTGTAAAGTTACCTATGTGTGTATTATATAGAGAGAGTTATGTATATAACTATATCAGTGTATATCCTGATATTGATGCTGAAATATATCAGTGTGTATTCTGCACAGGGCATTAAACAAACTCAGAAATAATGACAGAGATGGCTGGGGTTAATAATTTAGTATTTCAAGTAGGGTCATAAACTTTTGTAAAGGTCTAGATATATAACCTCTGCATACCAAATAGTTTCTGTTACAGGTGCTCAACTTTGCCATTATAAGAGCTAAAGCAATTTATGCGATATAAAAGTATACAGGTGTGGCAGTATTCCAATAAAAGCTTATAAAAGCAGGTGGAACCTGAATTTGGCCCACAGGCCATAGTTTGCTAATCCCTGGTTGAGAATAAGAAGAGGCTATGTAACCGTGTCAAGCAAGGGAGTGATTTAATCACATTTATGTTAGAAGAAAATCATTTTGAAATGGGTGTACAAGATGTATGAGTGATGTGGGAATACAGGCATGTACAGTCAGAAAGCTGAGATAGTAGCTCAGCACAAAGTAATCGCCTGAACTAAGATAGGAGCGCTGGATATGGGAAAGGTCAGATAAACAAGGTGTAAGGTCATAAACTCATAGGTGGTGATGGGTGGAGATTGAGGTAAGGAGAGTGAGAAATACAGCAAGCTGCCAAGTTTATCATTTAGATGATTTGGAAAAGTATAGTTCCCTTAAAAAAGAAAAGGAAAAAGGAAGTAAGAATATTTTGAGGAATGAGTTTTCATCTACACTGAAAGGTGATGGTGTGAAAATTAATATAAATAGACAGTTGATAGATACATACATACATATATTACATACATAAATATATACATACATAGATAATAGATAAAATATAGATAGATAGATGGATAGATAAATAGATAATAAAGATAGACGATAGATAGATCAATGAGATAGATAGATAGATGATAGATAGATAGATAGATAGACTTTTTTTTTTTCATTTTGATGAGGCTGCCTGGTAGTCATTGTGACACTCGAGAGGGTTCTAGGTTAGAAATTCCACATTAAATAATCATTAGCATGCAGATGGTATTTGGTAGTATTTGAAGTAATTTTCAGATAAACTGAAAAATATGAGTGGAAACAGAAGACCAAGGACAGATCCTAGGCCAAACTAATCTAAGAAATGGTAAAAAGAGTCACAGGAAGCCAGGAGCAGTAGGAAGAAAATGGGGAATCTAGATGTGTTTATTCAATGAAGAATAAACCATCAATTGTAGAGAAGCAATGTCAATTCAATGGAATGCTATTATATTACAGTGAATAATTATGTCTCAAACAGCATCATGGCTCTCTTTCTAAATGCAAAATCCTTAAAGAATGGCTTTTTTATTTCAAAGTTTTAAACAATTAATTTAAATATTTTGGTCTATTATCCCACCTAATATTTTTAAAACTATTTTTATTATTTATATATAGGGAGAAAGACAGAATGTGAGCAGGGGAGGGGCAGAGAGGGAAGGAGACACAGAATCTGAAGCAGGCTCCAGTCTCCGAGCTGTCTGCACAGAATCTGATGTGGGGCTCAAACTCACGAACCATGAGATCATGACCTGAGCCGAAGTTGGAAGCTTAATCAACTGAGCCACCCAGGCATCCTCTTTTTTTTTTTTTTTTTTTTTTTTTTTTTTTAGAGAGAGAGAGTGAGCAGGGAAGAAGGGCATAAGGAGAGAGAGAGAATCTCAAGCAGGCTCCACGAACATCATGGAGCCCTATGCAAGACTCAGTCTCAGGCTGTGAGATCATGATCCGAGATGAAATCAAGATGTGATTGCTTAACCAACTGAGCCACCAGGTGTCCCTAAACTATTTTTAGAATATTAGCTTAAATGTACTACAAAATTACACGTGGTTATTATGAAAAGTTTTAAGCCATGCTTAAACAGCCAAAACATTATCATTAAAATAACATGATTATATGAACATATGTTTCTTTTAACTTGAACACTGACTCAATTGTCTTGTTGGCTTTTGGGGAGAGTGAAGAAAGGAGAATAAAGTACCAGGAGAAAAGGAACTAAGAAGCAGAAACAAACAGATATGAAGACAATATGCCAACAGCCTACCTCACCTTCATACCACACAAAACCAGAACATGCCCAACCTTCTCAGTATCAGTCTTTAAAGTAAGTACATGTACATATTCCAGAAACCACTAATAAATCTAATACTTTGCATACATAATTCTGCATTTTGTTTTCTCTGCCTTATTACTATTAAATTCATTCTTGCATATATTTTCTTTGACTAAACTTTGACATATGCACTTCTTTGTGGAAAAAAAATTAGGCAAAGCTTGCATAATAGAGTTTCAATTATACTATTCAATATTCTTGTTTTAATATGAATATATATTTCTTCTGTTGGTTTAAACAGAATTATAGATATCGGTTTTAATCAGATAGCATAATTTTGAATTATCCAAATATTGATTCCATCTAAATCTCACTGGGATGCCTGGGTAACTCAGTCGGTTGAGTGTCCGACTTCAGCTCAGGTCATGATCTCATGGTTCTTGAGTTAGAACCCAGCATCAGGCTCTGTGATGACAGCTCAGAGCTTGGAGCCTGCTTCGGATTCTGTGTCTCCCTCTGTCTCTGACCCTCCTTTGCTCGTGCTCTGTTTCTTTCTCTCAAAATAAATAAAATAAAAAAATCTCACTAAAATTTGACTAGAAACATTGTTTTTTATTTTTTTTCTTTTTTCTAAATATAACTTATTGTCAAGTTAACTATCATACAGTGTATACAGTGTGCTTTTGATTTTGGGAGTAGATTCCCATGACTCATCCCTTATGTACAACACCCAGTGTCTATCCCAACAAGTGACCTCCTCCCATCACTCATTTTCTTCTCCCCCTCACCAAACCCCATCAACTCTCAGTTTGTTCTCTGTTAAGAGTCTCTTACGGTTTGCCTCCCTCAAAATATTCTGAAATCATCTATCTTTAGTACTTATAATATTTTACCTAAATGTTTACCTAAATGTTGTATATCACTAATATATCAACTTTAAGCAAAAAGCTATTATGAATAAAGAATGTTTTAACATAAGACAGATGTCTGAATGTTGTTTATGCATTTGTGGTTAAAACAAACAAACAAACACTCTTTAGTTTCTCTTAAATAAGCCACAGTACGGAAGTGTTATTTTTAAATTAACACTCTGTTGATTGTCGTTTGGAATTTAATAAAAGATCTTAAATTCAAAGTGAATAACAGGTACACCAGAATACAGACCACCTGGCAAACATACCTTTTAAAAGCATAGTGCAGGAGGGGCGCCTGGGTGGCTCAGTCGGTTGAGTGACCAACCTCCGCTCAGGTCATGATCTCAGGGTTTGTGAGTTCAGGCCCCACATCGGGCTCTGTGCTGACAGCTCAGTGCCTGGAACCTGCTTTGGATTCTGTGTCTCCCTCTCTTTCTGCCCCTCCCCGACTTATGCCCTGTCTCTCTCTGTCTCAGAAATAAATAAACATTAAAAAAATTTTAAAGCATAGTGCAGGAATTACAAGAATAAACAATAAAACCTCTTCAAATAACTCACCATGGTATCTACATAGGAAAAGACAAGTAAGTCAGAAGAACAGAAGAAACTGAAAACATCTGAATCAAACTCAAAATGTGTGAAAGAAATAAGGGTGACAAGGCTGATGTTATTTCAGAAGTAAATAGATTCTTAATTTAATAAATAGAGAAATTTAAAAAAAAACAGTCGGCATATCAGGCATATAATTTTATACAGCCAGAACACCTATGTGTGGTGCTCACAGGAGTGTTCATGTACATGAACTATGAGAGCAGATTAGAAAATTATCTGGAAACTTTGTGAATTAATGTTAAGTTGCATAAACTCTTTGATACAGCAATTTAAAACCTAAGATCACTCCCAGAAAGGTAAAGCATCTCTACATGAATAAATATAAAAACAAATATTTTAATGTATAATGTATATATACCATATGTATATAATTAACAAAAGATATATTTTATCTCTCTCTTACATCTTCCAAGGATACATTGTGAGACAAATATAAAAACAAAGCCAATGCCCGTCACTAAAGAAAGTTTAAAAATTATGGCAAAACTGGGGCTTCTGGGTGGCTCAGTTGGTTTAGCGACGGATTTTTGATTTCACCTCAGGTCATGGTCTCACGGTTTGTGAGATCAGCCTCGTGTCAGGCTTTGCACAGAGCCTGTTTGGGATTTTCTCTCTCCCTGTCTCTGTCTCTCTGCCCCCCCCCCCTCACTGTTGCTCACTCTTTCTCTAAAAATAAATGAATAAAGCAGGGGTGCCTGGGTCGCTCAGTCGGTTGAGCATCGCTCTGTGCTGACAGCCCAGAGCCTGGAGCCTGCTTAGGATTCTGTGTTCCCCTCGCTCTCTGCCCCTCCCCCACTCATGGTCTGTCTCTCTCTCTGTCTCAGAAATAAATAAACATTTAAAAAATTAAATAAATAAATAAACTTAAGAAAATAAGTAAACCAAAGATAGATATATACCTGTTGATTTAGAGGGCTTTCCATAATTAATGAAATTATGGGGTAGTTTTATACCAATTTTTGTCTAATCAACATTGACCTTAATTCTTTCTATACTTTCATATATACAAATTAAGGAAATATACAATAATGTATTTTAGGTAATGGACACAGGTTCACCAATAGTAGGAATTGTGGGGAGAAGGAGAGGAGGCTTGTTAGACAAACAAAAAAAGAGAGAGAGAGAGAACAGAGAGAGAGGGACTCTAAAATATTAGCACATATGATTGTATGTCATTAGCACAATGTAGCACATTGATTGTATTTATCTATGGAGAGTTTATATATGTCTGAAAATATTTATTTGTAGAAAGAAATGTTAAGGACCATAACAACTATTTATTTCATGAATACTTGGAATGCATATTTCTGATAATAAGCTGTAATTGATCTGCCAGAATTCTTACTTTAAGTTTCAGGAAACTCAGGCTCAAATTGAATACTAAATTATACTAATCCAATTAGCTTTCATAGTGAATATGTTTTCTTCTTACTCTATCATTTTGTTCTTAGCTTTCTTTTTATGTTTATCTTTCTTTTATTTTTTTTTCAACGTTTATTTATTTTTGGGACAGAGAGAGACAGAGCATGAACGGGGGAGGGGCAGAGAGAGAGGGAGACACAGAATCGGAAACAGGCTCCAGGCTCCGAGCCATCAGCCCAGAGCCTGACGCGGGGCTCGAACTCACGGACCGCGAGATCGTGACCTGGCTGAAGTCGGACGCTTAACCGACTGCGCCACCCAGGCGCCCCTATCTTTCTTTTATTAATATTCAATATTAATAAGCATGTATAGGTGAATAAAATATACATGCAGGGGCACCTGGATGGCTCAGTCAGTTAAGCATCTGCCTTTGGCTCAGGTCGTGATCTCCTGGTTCGTGAGTTCAAGCCCCGCATTGGGCTCCGTGCTGACAGCTCAGAGCCTGGAGCCTGCTTTGGATTCTGTGTCACCTTCTCTCTCTCTGTCCTTCCCTTGTTTGTGCTCTGTCTCTCTCTCTCTAAAGTAAATGGATAAGCATATATATATATATATATATATGTATATATATATATATATATATATATATATATATATATTTTATGGATCCTTCTAAAAATGTATTCCTCAGCATATGTATCTTAACAGCATCAAATGTGACAAAGACTGAAGAAAATTATAATAGTAAGTAAGATTAAATATCTCAAAAAGGATTGAGAATGGTGCCACTGTCTGTTACAATTTCTCAAGAACAAATAAGAGATTAGTTTTGACTCTGCCAGAGACTGTTAAAGAAAGAAAACTATAATTTCTAAGAACCATAAAGCAGATTAAATAAAGTTGTCATTAAAGACAGTGGACTTTGTCACATTTGATTTGATAACCTTCCATTATTACTTCCCTACTTCTGAAAATTAGATCTCTTGCCAGACTGTGCAAAGCAATTTTAGAGGAGGACAATATTGCTACATCAATGCTCAACTTCTGTCTAAAGACAATTATAAAAACCATGGAAAGTGACATTGAAGGAAAAGGATGGTCCCTCCTTTAGGAATGCAAATAACAATAATTCAAATTTTATTTTACAAACTGAACTTCTCATATCAGAAAACAAAATCTGACTTACTGATTTCAACACTTCCAGAGATTAGAGGCACGATTCATTATTTTTGTTCTCAATTACTGTGACAGTACTCTGGTACCATCATTTCCCTTAAGCCAAACATTTTTCCCCCCCTCAGGTTTTGAACAAGGCTGAATTTTTTTTAAATTTTTATTTATTTGGGGGACAGAGAGAGACAGAGCATGAACGGGGGAGGGGCAGAGAGAGAGGGAGACACAGAATCGGAAACAGGCTCCAGGCTCTGAGCCATCAGCCCAGAGCCGACTCGGGGCTTGAACTCACGGACCGTGAGATTGTGACCTGAGCTGAAGTCGGACGCCCAACCGACTGAGCCACCGAGGCACCCCAGAACAAGGCTGAATTTTAAATAGTAAAATGTTGTTAATAATATGCATAGTCTTCGAAGAAAAGTTTGCTCGAGTTTTATAACTGAAATTATGGACTTTTAAGTATTTGATTGTAATTTTGTATGGATAAATGATAATTCTAAAGCATTAGCTATTTCTTTACTACTGTGTACCAATAACTAGTTGAATTTTTAATATTTAACTGAAATCTATTTGTTTTTTGAAGTTTATGAATTTAAGTTTGGGGTATTAGCTATTTAATGAAGCTATTGTTTAGGTTGTCCATAGAAATATTTTAATTCTAGCGTTATCGTCTTTGAGTTTTTTTCTTTTTTAATGATTATTTATTTATTTTTTGGAGAGAGAGAGAGAGAGAGAGAGAGAGAGAAGGTAGTGCAGACAGAGAGGGAGACAGACTACCAAGCAGGCTCTATGTCACCAGCACAGACTCGGATGCAGTGCAGAGCTCCACACAGAGAAAGTACTCATGAACCATGAGATCGTGACCGGAGCTGAAATCAAGAGCCAGGCCCTTAGCCCACTGAGCCACCCAGACAGCCCAATATAGTCTTTGATTTTTTTTAAGTTTTAAAATATATGTATGACATAATTGAGACCCAAATAACTTAGGTAATTTATCCACGATCACACAGATAGCCAAGGGAAAAAGAATTAATTAATGTTCACATTAGTTAATGGCCCCAACTACCAATTCTTTTCTTTCTTAGTCACCAAGATATTTCATGCAGAAATATATATTTGTGCAGATTTGCTGTTTGAAAGCCAAACAGTGGTTTGATTTTAATTAGCCCCAAGGTTTATTGTATTGTACTTTGTGTTTTTCTATATTCTTTATTTTGTGCTTTAGTCCCAAAATCTTGTATCTAATATACCTCTGAAAATCCCAAGTCAAGAAAGTTCCTGTACAGCGTTCTATGAGGGATAAAGGATCTTTTGTTTGACGGTGTGTGATGTTGACCTTAGGTTTAGAGCAAGAGGGAATGCAATCTCTTTTCAGCCTGCTCTATTTCCTTCTATATTTACCTGGCTTACTGACTATGTACTCTGAAGGGATACCTGGCCAAGAAATTCTAGGAAAGTCAGCATTTTATGCCCCTAACATTGCAATTCACCCTCCAAGTCTTATTTGTTTAGAAAAAAAAAAATATCCAGATCATTGGATCTTAAATTACTGAAATAGTTAAAACAAGAAGGACAAAGGGAATAAAAACTACTGTCCTAAAAATATGCTCCCATAGGATTTAGACAATAGTATAAATTGAATAGTCAATGGATGGCAACAAACTAAAGGTTTACTGAATTATATTTTACATCATATTGTAGCTTTGTTTAATTTGGCTTTATTATAGGATTGAATGTGTAGATTTTTTTCAAGCCAAGACAGTAAGACACACACTGTTAAATGAAGTGGGCTGATGGACTCATCATTTTGCTTTACCAAATGATCTCATATTGTATCTGTAATCATCTCAAAACACTCATGCGTGCAAACACACACACACGGGCATGCACACACATGCACACACACTCACACAGGCATGCACACACACACACGGGCATGCACACACACTCACACAGGCATGCACACACACACACACACACACACACACTCACACAGGTATGCACAAGCACTCACACACTTGACGTGCTCCATAGAAGGCTTAGGAGTCAGAGCATGAAAGACAAATGAAGAACTCTGTTTCTTGATTTCTGGGAGAACTTTAAAATCTATTAAACTACATTCACCCTTGAAGATGCTGTCCATTACATATTCTTCAAGATTTGAAAGAGAAGGTGACGGCATTTATTAAATCAGTTCACTGAGCAATGGCTTAAGGGAAGGTGAGCTTGACCTGAAAGACTATAATAAAGTTATGACCACTTTGTTTTCTGGATAAACCCTTCTTTGTGCTATGACTGGTTTGTGTTATTTCACAATGTGAAGGATTACTAAAAAGAGCCTTAATACGAGAAATTTTCTATGTCCACACCTGATGCAAGAAATAGAGAATTCAGTATATATTTATGTCTTTTGTAGTAGAAAATCACAGTTACAACCTATGCATATGATGTAATGCAAAATCACTCATGTGTGTAGCGTGACTGAAAACATCTAGTGTGTGAAATTCAGTCATCACCTGCCATCCTATATATATGCCTAATCTATCTGGTGGTTAACCATTATTTTCAGACTCTAAACTTCTATCAGAGACACTATCTTCTGCCAAAAGGGTAAGACCACTTGCACGTAAGATGAATATGACACCTCCGGTTATTACATGGATATTTTACCTCACTGTTGCTACTACCAAATTGTCAATATGCTACTACAAATATTGTCAGTTATTGACTTTTACTGATTTTGGTTTAGGAGAAAAATATATGTTTTTTTTATTTATCTTTAGTTAAGAAATAACTTTGAACTTCTTATTTTTGTAAGCTTCATATTAAATCCAACCACATTTATTATGCACCGTTTTGTATTTGTGAAATGATTGTGTATAATCTCCATAATAAATTCCAACATAGATGTTATGTCAAAGACAAGACTACTATGAAGTCTAATGAGTCTTTAAGACCAGGCCATAGTATAAGGAGAAATTCTGGGACCAGGAAGACAAAACTAAAGTAGTAAATAGCTATCACCCACAAGAATTTCCCATTTTAATACGTATGGGTGTGGCATACTTAGGCCTGAGCCTACAACCCAATTTCCTAAACAAATACATTTCTTCTAGTGAACGAGACATGGCCATAACCTTCCTTAAACATGCAGGTATATGATGGGACACTTTTTAAAAAGTTTTTGCTTGTTTTTTTATTCCTTTATGTCTTTATTTTGGCACGGGGAGCACTTTTAATTTGGTTAGGATTAAGTAAAAAATACAAAGAGTTGATGAGGGCTCTAGACAGGACTTCCAGTTTGGGATGAAATCCAAGGGAAAGGACTGGAAACAAAATGACAAATAACTACATAAATTAGATAAGAAAAACAAGAGAGTAAGAGAAAAGTTACAGTTTTCTGAGCTGATAGATACACAGGACTCAACAGAGATGCCCTAACCACTAAATTTAATACAGAAAAAGAATTCCAAACACATAAATCCATGACTCTGAGCCTATCCATACACATCTTGCTTTTTTAAAAAAATAAGATTGTTTTAGAGTTAGGTAAACTAAATTGGAAATAGTTTCTGATTATGTCTGGGAAGGGGTAAAGATTCTCATTTAAAACAAATATTATTGAGTTGATGGAATTGAATTCATTCATTTATTATACCAAAACATATTTCTGGTAGATCCCCAATTTTAAAATTCTGATATATTACTTGATCGTACACTCCCTCTGGTTTTGTGTGTGTGTGTGTGTGTGTGTGTGTGTGTGTGTGAGATTTCAGTAAAATAGGACATTACTGATTTTTTGATGTCCCACCCCCTCTGCATTTTCTGAATTTTGTAATTTTAATTAACTATATATATATATATATATATATATTGTTTTTTTTTACCATATTGATGTCATTTCAAAGAACTATAAAAGCTATGGCCATTTTTTGGTAGCTTGTACAAATATCAAAAAGAGATTAAATTGATGAATGATTAGTCATCTTGTCACTTGATCCAGAGCACTCATTTTAAACTAAATTCTGCCAGAACAATGGAACTAGAACTTGATGAAAGGCAACCTCTGTATATTGGTACATGAGGCATGCTGGGAGTGGTAAATGGGCTCCCTAAATTTGGGTATCTGAATAAGCAAGCACTCATATGAGTAAAGTGTTCTGTAGTCAAAAATGCTTTAGAACTACCTCAAGACTACATGAAATGATAATTGGATGTCTTAATATAATATTCTCTTTTTTATCTGTATGTGACAGGATATCTATAATTTATGAGATAAGTCAGCCGTGTTATGCCAAATATATATATATATATATATATATATATATATATATAGTTTTTTGAGTGAAGGAAAAAGAATTCTAATTCACAGACAATTAGAACTAAAGAACATCAGATTACCAGAGTTTTGATATTTGTTTTGTTTTTGTTGTTTTATTTTATTTATAATTATTATTTTTTTGAGAGAGAGACAGAGCATAAGCAGGGGAGGAGCAGAGAAAGGGGGAGACAGAGAATCCCAAGCAGGCATAGCACAGTCAGCTCACAGAGGCCAATACAAGGCTTGAACTCATGAATCCGTGAGATATTGACCTGAACTGTAATCAAGAGTTGGACGTTTAACCAGCCACCCAGGCACCCGTTGCTTTTGTTGTTTTAATGGAGAGGAAAGCATTTCAAGACATAGACATTAGGATCTGGTAGTTACCTGCAAAGTAGAAACTAGAATACAAATCCACAAAATCCCAACTCAGGGCACCACACTGCCCCTTCTATGCATATTGACTCATTGAGCCCTTCCAAATACCAATGAGGAAGTTGCTACTTCCTCATTTTAGAGATGAGGAAGCTGAGCCATAAAGAGTTGAAGTAATTTGTTCAAGGTCATGAAGCCAACTAATTATTGTAATTAGGACTCTAAGGTAGTGTGGCTACAGATTTTCTGATTTTATTGCAATGCTGTGTGTGATCTGAAATTAGAAATTAAAAAAAAAATCATCAACATCAGTGACTGACTTAAAGATCCAAGGACATAGTGAGAATTAAGGTCTCAAATATGTTATCTTGTGTAAAGCAATGAAATACTACACAGAAATAACTGAGGTTATCACAGGGACATTGATTTTACTATTAACATACACACATGAGTTTTGCATATATATGTATATAAACAAACATTAATGTTAGCTACACAAATACACATATAAGTGAAGAAATCGGAGTCTTAAAGTACAACTGATGTAGGACTTCTTAAACAGATGATGAGGGAGGTAGGTGGGAGATGGGCTAGATGGGTGATGGATATTAAGGACAGCATTTGTGATGAGCACTGGGCGTTGTATGTAAGTGATAAATCACCGAATTCTACTCCTGAAACCAATATTGCACTGTATGTTAAATAACGGAAATTTAAATAAAATAATAAAATAAAAATTTCATTAGAAAAAAAAACAGTTGTCCTATTTCTACATGTTTCATCAAAATCTAAACTTTTTAGTACATGATGAATTCAACTTTATTATGATACAGGAAGTTTATATCACAAGAGCCTCAACTTTTCAAAGTAATTCAGTTAGAAATTTAAAAACAAGTAAATAATCACCTTAAAAATAGTGTGAATATCTATAATGTTTGGACTTAATATTTCAAGCTCAGGGCAACTCTCATTCTTCCTTTCTAGAAAATGAAGGAGGAGGCACTGAATTTCATTCATGAGTGCTGAATGCATATGCATACATACATACATAAACAAACTGCAAGGTGGCAAAAGAGATAATAGGGAAATGAAATCCTCTAGATAACGTAATAGGCTAAAATATGGTCTTTAAGGAAGAGTCTCAGAGGAAAGCGTATGATTTAATGCGAAAAGCAGATTCCTTGTGATGCTTTCGTTTGCCTGTTGATATTGAATGTAAAATCACTGATATTGTTGATGCCTCCTCCTTGTCCCCATCACCCCATCAAGTTTTGAATAGTTGTTAGACTTACTAGCAGTTACTAATAACAAATAGTAATTAATAGCAAAAGTAAATTATGTATTGCTGAGAACAAAATCTAGCCTGTCAGAAATACGGTGTAACAATGAGCTTTTCACCAAATGGCATTATTTAATAGAAAAACGTGTTGAAAGCCCAACCCCTCTCTGCGTACATAACCCACACGAAGTGTAAAGGCAAATACAACTAAAAAACTAAAGGCTTAAATCTCACTGCTGAAAATACTGGAAGGGACTTCCCTTCTTCCTTTCCTTAGAGCGTTTACTTTAAAAAACTTGTAATTGTTTTCTTTCTGTTTGAAATGTAAGAATATATTTTTAAAAGCTAAATAGCCTCTTGCTAACTTTAACATTCGAGAATGTCTTCTCCAGGACCTGGGAACTATCTCTTTGAAATAGGACCTTCAGAAAAGATAGTGTACCGATCTCTCAGTCTCTTTGCGGTGGGAGAGGGTTGGGTGGGTAAGAGCCTAACTTCATTGGGTGCCTTGCTCCGAGATACAGAATTATCTCCTATGGTAGAGATGTGAGAAGTTTATCTCCCTTTGGATTAAGCCAATTAACAAACACAGACGGCCACGACAAAGGCCAGGTGAAATTAAGGTGATGATCTGCATGTGACAAATGTTGCTATCAAGTTCTCTTTCTTGAGTACTAGTTACTGTTTATTTTGAGAATGCATATGTAATGGGTCATGTCGGCTTGCCTAGACAA
Organism: Prionailurus bengalensis; assembly: GCF_016509475.1. Classification (NCBI taxonomy): domain Eukaryota; kingdom Metazoa; phylum Chordata; class Mammalia; order Carnivora; family Felidae; genus Prionailurus; species Prionailurus bengalensis. The sequence continues at coordinate 90,264,820 of NC_057344.1, forward strand.
AAGAATGAGACTTCTGCCTATCATTGCAGTCTCTTATTGGATTGTCTCTGATGTATATAACGTGCTGCTTTAATGCCTATTTAATAATAAAAAAATGTTTTATTTCTCTTCTACCTTTGTGGAGAGGTTTTCTGGTTTGGAAAGAGATTTTGTTTTTATTTTCTCAACAGGACCCACCCCCTACAAAGAGAAAATTCATTGCTCCTTATTTGATACAGAGATCTTCAGTGTAAATTCAGGGAAATATAGTAAATTTAAATGCAAAACTATAACTTATTCATATTTCATTTCTCAACTATATTTTCAACCAAAGCATTTTGCTGAGGAACACCAACTTTTTATGGCACAAAATTCGGGGCCTGATGCTTTTTTAAATAATTAATTGAAAAAAATACTTGTTTTGCACTGAACGTATGGGTTGATATTGCTAAAATGTTTCTTCATTTACAAATATAGGAATTAGATTTCTGGAACAAAATGACAGTAGCTTCCTTTCTTCCTCAACTTATTAGTGATATAACTTGTATTGTTTGAGAGTTTAGCTGTGATGTTAAAATGCTGTTATATCTTTCCTGGGTCAAGACAGGGAGCACTGAAGCAGAGAAAAGGGAGAGAAGTTTCCACAAGCCAGCTATGCTCTACTGCTCATTGCATTTGGCATGCTTCATGATGAGTGAGGGATACAGTAAGTACTATGTGCAGCCTTACTGCAGCCAGTTATAATTATATCAGTGAGTATTTGAAAGTATGGCTATTTCCAAATGTGGAGTCTATGAAACTGGAGAATACAATTTTAAAAACCAAGATCAAAGTTTACTTTGCACTATAGTGCTATTTATAAATTCTCAATGAAAATATAGGGATTTTGAAGAAAACTACATCTTTAATCTGACCTAAAATTAACATTAAAACACAACTCTGACACTGTTATTTACTAAAATTATCAGAGTAAGTCTAGCTAGGTTTAATCTTTCTTCTGGGTTCAGACATAGGGAATTGGTAAAATAATTAGCAACTTAATTATGAAACTTGAGTGAGGCAATCTGAACTCTCACCTAGTACGGTGTCGTTAACTAACATCAAACTTATCTGACCTTCAAATTCCACAATGGTGAAATCAGAAAGCTGCTTTTCTTTCTTCCTAGTGGTTCTTTGCTTATTACTTCATTTTTATTATTATTCTCTTTTCCGTTAAAATCAAATGAGATGTTCCATGTAGAAGCAACTTGTAAAATTCCAAGTACTAAACAGATAACATTATTTATATTTCCCCCTTTCTCAAGCCGATTGTATACAAATGCTAGCACATATCCTTTGTTTCCTGAGCAAGTATTTGAAATTCCTGGTGCTCAGTAGTTCTAGGCTCTTTTCAGAATTCCATTGGCTCTAAGACTGTGACTGGATACTGACCTAAGAGACATATACTCAGAATACTCTGCTATTTTATTACTACTGTTAAAAGAACTTGCTTAAAAGTAGTTCACATGCCCCTTTTTTGGCTTTACAATCATATGCCTTTCCTAGCTTTCCTCATTTCTCTATTCCTTTTATGTTTTAAAATCCTTGGATGTATTTTCTGATTAAATCCAAGGGTGTGCTCATATACATTCATTTACACATTAATGAAAGATAGGACATCCTAGACATGAAACAGTACAATTATAATTAGAGACAGCCTTCTGATCCACTCCAGGAAATTGCTTAAGTCCCTTTTATGCAAGTAGAGTCATATGGAGATGAAAGTTGTATATGTCATGTAAATCCTCAATAAGCTTGAATGGCAATAGGTAGGTGGTGGTGTTGCCCCTGCATATGGAGTGATGAGAAACCCGAGCGGTGCAGCTGAACAATAACCTTTAACAAATGCTTCAGTGAATCTTTAGAAGATGTATGATTTTTATTTGTACAGATAATTTTCTCATTTTTTCCCAAAAAAGCATTGAGAAAGGTAACAATAACAAAACTAAAAAAAAAAGTGAAATAGATATCAAAACAAAGTATCAGTGGGAGATATTTATAAGCAAGAAAGTCATAAGGAAAGGAAGTCCACTCTTATGGGCCATAAAAGAGTTTCTAATTGTTTGCTCAACTTTGAAGCAGTCGAGAGAAAAGGGTGAAACATGGTTACTTACAGAGCTGTCATCATCTGAAAGGAAAGCACATTAGTCCCTTAGGGCAAGAAAGCTATGCCTTGCATACTTCTACCAAAATGAAACAAAACAAACTTAAAACTTCACCTACGGTTCTATCTAAGGACTACAAAATGATAGTTTTTGTTTGTTTGTTTATTTGTTTGCTTGTTTGTTTTTCTTTTTCATACAGTTTTCCTAAAGATAATAAAGTCATAGATTTCAAATAGCAAGATAGTGTTCCTTCTTTAGAGAACTGAGGGCTTAATATTAACATAAAGCTCAGTAAGCTTATGTCTGTGGAGTCTGGCTTTTAGGGATAGACAAAGTACCTCGAGGAGTAGCTAGGTTGGATACCATCCAAACCATTGACACAGATAAGTTCTCTAATCCAGTATATTTATTTGAACTGAAGAACAATACAGAATAATGTATTCTCAGATGAGAACCTAGGGCACTGACTTTCTGAAATGCTGATGGAAGGTTAATTTATATGCATTAAAAACCAGACAATGAATAAATATAATCAAGAATTGTTCAAGAATTGATGGCTAGTTCAATTTAGACTCATAGGTGGTACAGAGTAGTTGCTGAAGATTGTCAAGCTTTATTTTAAGTACACATGTCTTTTGTACATGCAAATTTAATCAGGTTAGCATCAAAAACTCCAGGGAAGTCATTTCAGTGTATCAGTATTTCTTCTTGATAACTCAGATTTCAAGTCGCACATTGTTATAATTTCTGAACAAAAATAACCGTATCTCTATACAGAGCTTGTAATTCCCTTTTTATCGCCAAAAGTATAGTACTTATGTAGTTATCAGATAAGAAATATTTAAAAAGGTGCTTTTTTAAAATAACAATATAAATTATAAGTATCAACGAAGAACAGCTTACATCTCAAAAAGCATACTACGCATCCTGCATATTCCCAAAATGAGGAAGATATCTCTGATATATGTAAGAGTGGCGTGACCCCAAAATTTAGAAATTTAGGAATGTGGCAGAGTCCTTAATCATAAAAAAAAGGAATAAAATCTTACCGTTTACAACAACATGGGTGGACCTAGAAAGTATTGGTTCTAAGTTAAATAAGTCATACAGGGAAAGCTAAAGTTACTCTTATTTCATTTATATGTGGAACCTAAAAAACAAAGCAAACAAAACAGAAAGAGACTCAGAGATACAGGAAATAAACTGCTACCGAAGGGGAGAGTGGGATGGGGGTTGGGTGAAATAGGTGAAGGGGATGAAGAGGAGTAAACTTCCAGTTGTAAAATAAACAAGTCATGGGGATGTAATGTACTACACAGGATATATATTCACGAATACTGTAATAACTTTGCTTGCTGACAGATGGTAACTAGACTTATCGTGGGGATCATTTCGTAATGTATAGTAATATCAAATCACTATGATGTACACCTGAAACTAACAGAATATTGTATATCAATATAAACTTCAATAAAAAAATCATTATCTCCACTTCTTTCTGGATTATATTTCTCTTCCTCCCTTCATTTAGATGCGGTCATGTGATTGACATCTCTCCCTCCCCAACCCATAAAAAAAACATATTCCCCTCATGGTCCTCCATGCACTTTGCCCTCTGCCAAGTAGCTAAGGGCCAACTTGGAAGACGCATGTTGAAGGTGCAGTGTCTCTGATGTGTTATTATTGAATTATTATGTAAGAAATTAGCACTTCTCCAACCTGTAACTGCCTTGCTTTCGATACCTGAATGAGGAACAAAAGTCTATGGTTTGGAAACATGACACATTTAAGGGTATATTTATACTATTGTTAGCTTCTTCAAGTCATTCAATGTCCTTCACAAGAGAGATCTTACTTTTATTTGAGAGGCATTTCACTTCTTTATGTTTCTATGTATCTATGAAAGGTGGTCTTTACATTTGTGTTCACATTTGGATTAGTTTGGTGGCAACTTGTATTCTCTAGATTCTTTGAACTCATCTCTTATCCTTTCTTATGCTCCAGCCACTCTTGTCTTCTTTCTGTTTCTCCCAAATGACATGCTTATATCCTTTTAGGCCTCCTGCACTTAATTTTCCCTCTTCAATGTTCTTTCTTTCCTTTCCTCTTTGCATGGCCTACTTCTAATCTCTCATGTGTTAACTTACATGGCATCATATCTGAGAGATTTTTTGCTAACATTAAGGTAGAAGACCTATCACTTGACTTCCCATACCCCATTATTGTGCTTTACCATGATCAGAATTTAGCTTCTTTATTTTCTTTTTGAAAGTCATGTGTGTGCATGTGTGTGTTTGTCTCACCTCTAAATTTGGCCTCCAAGATGACAAAGTCTTTGTCCTTTTTATTCCCCAACTTATTTTCAGTGCTTCAGATAGATAATTTTTGGTACATAATAGGAGTTTGAGAAATATATTTTTCAATGTAATGTGAACACTGCCTGTTCAAAGATAGACCGATAGATAAAGAGTCAGATTGTTAAAACCAGTAGATTTATTTTCTAATATTTGGCAGCTTATCTTCAAATATTACTAAGCAAACTAATTTATTTACCATAGAGCTGCATTATATGGGGTGATACGTAAATATTGACGCTGGTTGAAATTCCATAAAAGTTTTATGGGTACCTATTTAACATTACATAAAAATTGAAATGAATCTATATAGTGCTTTACATACACCATAACCTCACAGTTAATGAAGAGTTACTGCCTCTGAAGAAAGTAATTAAAAGGTGACTTATGCATTGATTTTCTCACAAGATTCAATGAACTTTTAAACATAGTATTATTGTAGTCTGAAATTAGTAGAAATATAAAACCATGTTTAACTTCTTTAAAAATCAAACTGATGTCTTTTATTTAAAGACAGAGTTGCATTTAATGGATATTAGCTACTATTCATAAATGGCTTATGGAATAAGCACTGCAGTTGTTGAACATAAAGACATTTTATATCTGACTAATTTATAATTAATGTCTTCACATTCACTACAGTTTGATTAAAGTTATATTATTTATAAGACATACATTTTTAATTAGAATATATGTATTTAGAAAATCGATTAATTTTCTTTTATTTAAGGAATATGTGTGTTAAGGATAAAAATATTTTTAATGTTTATTTATTTATTTTGAGAGAGAGAGAAAGGGAGAGAGAACGTGTGGGAGAGGGGCAGAGGAAGAGGGAAGAGAGATCCTCTTCAGAAGGCTCCCTGCTGGCAATGCAGATCCCAACATGGGGCTCTAACTCATGAACCTTGAGATCATGACCTGAGCCAAAATCAAGAGTTGGCGCTTAAACAACTGAGCCACCAAGATGCCCCAAATATAAACATATTTTAAAGGCATAAAAAAATTATGAAGATAATTTCTTTTAAGAAGTGGAGAAAGTCATTGAATGTTTTCATTTGAGATAGGTTTTATCCCTGTTGTTTGCAATAATGCAGAAATCAAGAGCTAAGTACTTCAATCACATGACGTTTGTGGGAAGATATGATTTACCAAGTTCCATAATTCTATTTACTCATAAATATATACTTCTCTTTATTGAAATTTTAAAAATAATATGCTACATATTTTATCTCTTCACAAATTCAAATAATACTGAAAAATAAAAAAAAACAAAAGACCTTATTCTCTCCTAAAGGAAATTATAGTTTATTTAATAAAACCAACGAATAGGCAGATGACTCACAGAGCAACATACAGGATTAATGAATAATTTGGTATTTATGTGTTATTGGAGATGGTAATAATATGGAACAATAGATTCACTTTGGGTAATTGAGGAATATTATGTAGAGGAACTGGCATGATCCTGTCAATAAAAACCTTTGAAGTCACAGTTTGAGAAAGGAAAATGTATTAGAGTTATGTCCCCCTTGTAGAAGAGACAATACTTTAATTAAGGAGAGCTACTATGAAGTACTCTTTTTGAACTTAGATCTTTGTATTCAAGAAAATTATTCAGCTTCCTTCTGTGAGCTGACAAAGGAATTTATTATGTCATAAAAAAAACCAGATTGGGGCGCCTGGGTGGCTCAGTCGGTTGAACAGCCGACTTCGGCTCAGGTCATGATCTCGCGGTTGGTGGGTTCAAGCCCCCCGTTGGGCTCTGTGCTGACAGCTCCGAGACTGGAGCCTGTTTTGGATTCTGTGTCTCCCTCTCTCTGACCCTCCCCCGTTCATGCTCTGTCTCTCTCTGTCTCAAAAATAAATAAACGTTAAAAAAAATTAAAAAAAAAAAAGATTCACTAATCAGCTTAAGCAAATTTTGTCCATGAGATTGTTTTATTAAACTCTTTCCTCGGGGCGCTTGGGTGGCTCAGTTGGTTAAATGCTCAACTTCGGCTCAGGTTGTGATCTTACAGTTCGTGGGTTCAAGCCCCGAGTCAGGCTCTGTGCCAACAGCTCAGAGCCTGGAGCCTGCTTCAGGTTCTGTGTCTGCCTCTCCTCTGCTGGTGCTCTTTCTCGCTCTCTTGCTCTCTCGCTCTCTCAAAAATAAATAAATAAACATTAAAAAATTTAAGCTCTTTTAACCTAAAGGATATATTTGCTATTTCCATTACTGTCTTTACTTTCCATTCAATAGAAATGAATAAAAACTCCTGTTGTTCACTAGTTTCATTATAGAGATTGCCTTCTCTAGATTGTAAACATTTACATTTTTATGAATGTGAGAGCTTGTAAAATAATTTTTAATAGTTGTGGAATGTCATAAACCATGAAAAATGCAGTAAATACTGACAGTTTATAAATGTAAGCATTGTTACTCACTTCAAGTATAAATGAACTTGAAATGATTTTTTTTTAAATGTTAGCACCTTAAATGGAATTATTTTCTTACAGACACTATTAAAAACCCCTAAGTGATTTATGGCATTTAAAACAGCTGCCCTTTCCTATATTCCTCCTACACTGTTAAAAATAAATGGTGGTTGGGAAGGGTCAAAATCCAATTATGGATTTATGTTTAAGTGCTTACTCATTTTCCAATAACCTCTTTCTACAAAAATTTCATAGCATAAACTAAGGGGGAAATAGATATAAGATTAAGGATAATTCAATCTTAGGAGTTTTTTTAAAAAAAAAATTTTTTTTTCAACGTTTATTTATTTTTGGGACAGAGAGAGACAGAGCATGAACGGGGGAGGGGCAGAGAGAGAGGGAGACACAGAGTCGGAAACAGGCTCCAGGCTCTGAGCCATCAGCCCAGAGCCCGACGCGGGGCTCGAACTCACAGACCGCGAGATCGTGACCTGGCTGAAGTCCGACGCTTAACCGACTGCGCCACCCAGGCGCCCAGGAGTTTTAAAAGTAGTATGTTTAGCATGCAATGGTTGTATATTAAGGAGGTATCTAATTCTGCCTTAATATTTTTTTTGTGAATTTATTGTCATATTCATCTATTTACTAATTAAAAACATCTTTAGTGAGGAGAGCTGGCTACTCTCTATAAGCTTGCAAATGGAGATATTAATGAATATGAAAAGAACTGTCACAGTTTAGCCCCTCAACTCCCTGTCTTTCCAGAGCTGAGTAACTCAACTGCATGAGTAGATATATATTGTCCCTAGTTTAGATAATGACCAAAAGAATTTAGCTTTAGCCTCATTTTTTAAAAAACTAATATTAGCTCATTTCTGTTTCATCTGGCCACGGCTGGGCAAAACGATATTCGTGACTCTTCTAGTTTTTCCTCTACCCCTGTCACCCATGATGTCTTTATTTTTATAATTGAAATTGATTTGCATTCACTCATTTACATGACTAAAATGTATAATAGCAACTAAGTCTCAGGATTGTGCCTTGTACATATTTTTTACTTTATACTTTAGCAACCTTCCTATTTTGCACAGTTCACTAGATATACTGCTTTAATATCATCTTGATTTATACCAAGAACCATCATCTTACACCCAAGGGTAGCACTCCTGTCTAGGTTTCCAAGGTCTTGAATGTGAGAACTATATACCTTCCTCAATGGAAGACTGCAGTACTTTTATAGAAGCTAGTGACTTATGGACCCTTTAGTTCATACTATCTACTTAGCTTGGGATCATATTCATACATTGTATGTCTAGGAAGCCTTATTATAATGTGCTGTTAACTCTTTGAGGTATCTTATTGCTTTATGTTCAACTTCCATCAGAGATGATGTGTGTGAAAATTAACTAGAGCTCATGACAACCATTAGACAATGTGCTTATCTACCACACTAAATATTAAAAATAATATATATATATATATCATTTAATATGGGACAAAATCAAACATAAAACCTAAAACATTTTTTTAAAATATTTACTCTCAGAAGTGTTTGAATCTAATCTACCATTCCTATTATTAGGATTTGTGTAAAGTTCACATATCCCCAAAAGTAACATGTCCCTAAATAAGTAACTGGTTAACATGTCAAATCAGAAGACATAATGATAGGATTTGGACTGAAAACAAACAGAAAAAACACATTGAAAATAAACATGTATTTTTTATATAAAAATTTTATTTCACACACACACACAAAATTTTATTTCATAAGTTGTTCTATGCTCTAAACCTAACAAAGACTTTATTTATGTACCCTAATTATTCTCTTAAAATATATATAAAATTTTAAAGGGGAATTATTAAAACAAAAAAAAAAAAACAACCTGTCTCTGAGAGATACAATTAGTAAATGTTAATATAATGCACTAAGCTAGTAGCCCATAAAAGCAAGAATTATAATGATGTCATAAATTATTTTCAAGAGCCAAGTAAATTTTTATAGGTTATGTACAAGACACTGGCTATTGGGAAACAGATGGAAAATTTTTATGTGTTGAAATAGAATTGATTGTTCTTTTATGAATCTTATAGCTGGATACCATCCCAATCTTTCTTATTTTTTTCTAACAATGTGCCTTTTGAGTTTTCTACAATAGCTCATCATATTTTCTTGGAAAAAAATATATTCCTTTTGTGTCCTTTCCAGTCTTTATGCCATTAATTTATTTTGTTTGGATTATTAAACTAATTAGTGATACCAGTGCAATGATATAAACTGTGATTGTGAGGATCTTTGTCTTATTTCTTATTTTAAAATAATTTTCCCCAAATTTCCCAATTTTCCAAAATTGATGTTATAACATGAGTTTAATCTTCAACATATTACAGAAATTCTTTGTTCTCTAGTTTTATATATATATATATATATATATATAATTGTATTTTTAAATTATATTTAAATTTTTTAAATTAAAAATATATATATTTTTTAATTATGAAGATATCAGATTTTGATTATACTTAAAACTGATTCTCTCATGTGTGCTCTTTCTACTTTGTTGATGTATTGAATGGTAGTTATAGATTTGATTTGTGCACCTACTCTTGCCTATTCCTAGGATAAAATCAACTACTCATGTTGAATTAACTATGACTAATACTGCCAGAATTGAGAGCATGAATACCTTGTTAAAGATATTAAGGGCTTTGCTGAGGAAGAGATTGACTGTAATATTCCTATCTGATAATATGTCTGTCTCTTTTCTGTATGAAGGCGGTCTGGCTCTATTCAATGAGATGAAGAGTATTTCCTCTTTACATTATCTTAAAAACTTTGGATACCATTGGAATGATGTGTTCCAAAAAACATCTTGCAGCCTTAGACTTTAACAATCACCTGGGCCTTTTGTTTTCTTTGTGATTTCATAATGAGTGCTTCAATATTCCAATTTACTTAGAATTTATAGGAGTATTCAGGTGTTCTGTAATTCAGATATCTTGGTATTTCATCAAAATCTAGAACTTTTTCTAGAAATTTTGGTATTTCGGGGTGCCTGGGTGGCTCAGTCTGTTGAGTGACTTTGGCTCAGGTCATGATCTCAGTGTTGGTTTGAATCCCACGCTGGACTCTGTGCTGAGAGCTCAGAACCTGGAGTCTCCTTTGGATTCTGTGTCTCTCTCTCTCTTGGCTCCTCTCATACTCTCTCTCTCTCTCTCTCAAAACTAAATAAACATTAAAAAAATTAAATAAAAATAAAAAAAAGAAATTTGGTATCTCATCAAAATCTCTAAGATATTACTATAATAGTCACTTCCATATGCAACTGTCTCTGCTCTATGATTACTAATATTTACACATCTGTTCCTCTTTCTTTCTTTCTCAATTTAGCCAGATATTTTTCTCTTATTTTAATTTTTCAGAGAATGAGGATTGCATTTATTCTTTCTCTCTATATTGTGTTTGTTTTCTATGTCTTTGCTTTCTAATTTTATCTGTACCATCTCCTTTGTTCTTTGTCTTTCTAGGAAAAAAATCTTTTCAGTGTCTGCAAATACATCACCCAGGATATAAATTTGACAAAATAAATAGAATAAAATTAAAATACTTTCTGTTACTGGAAATTCTATTTTTAGCTTAAATTAGTCTTTTTATACCTAAGAATCAGTATCAGTTAGTGAAGTTTATGATTACATTACATATTTTGTTTACATTTGTTTAAATTAATTATATATTTTATTTAAATTATGGCTTTCCTGGATGTTTTTTGATCTTATCAATTAGCTTTCATTAGCAAGGGTATATATTTATTCCCTTTAAACATAACCATATCATATTAGGCATATGCTTCAGTCTATCAAGATCGCTATGGATTATGGGTCTCTCATCCAGATTGCTAAAACCTTTGATATCTCGATTTTGATTAAATTGTCCTTTAATTTATTGATAGCTATTTGAGAAATATAAACGTGAAGGAAAGGCCTTTATCAATGTTAAAGACATCTGTGGAATAACATCAATTTTTTGTCTTATTTTTTTATATATGGCCACTCACCTCATAAACATTACATATAACTCATGTTTCTCTTTGTAAGTTACCTCAAAAACATTCAAAGTTGATACCAAAGCACTATTGTTCTAAGGAAAGTCAGCATGAGTTGAGTATTTATGCCTGCGTGGGGTAGGGAGAGAGTTAATACATTACCAGAGTTGTTATGGAAAACTATAGGAACTATTAAGCACCCACTTTGCTTTTTACAGTTACATATTAAAAAATCAGTAATTCACAATTTTTAATTTCATCTGGTCATTTTACAATGTTTCGTAAAGAAAAAATAAATAGTATACTTCTTTACATTTATCATATTAATCCTAGTATTTCAATTCTATTTGATTATTTATGTACATCAGTTTACATTTCTTCAAATTCTGGTGTATACTGCTTATGAAGGTGAAGTTCATATCCCAGTGAAGAAATACAGAGAAAAATGAATTGTCCACCTGGCTCTGTGACTGTGAAGTTGTGACTTCCACCTACTAATTCGAATAGGCATTTGTGATATTCCTGCAACTAGAATGACTGGGTGAATTATCAAAAGGAACATATTACTTCAGGTCAAAGAGAGGAAGAAAAAAGATTCAAATGAAAGAGAAAGAATTAACTTTATTATACAGGCACAAACAGGTGAAGGCAAATGCAATTTATTCCAGTGAAATAACTGATTAATGATATACTACAATTATTTTCTTAGTAAACTGTTCATTAAAATATATACTTTTTCAAAACAAATTAATAAACTCTATTTGTCCATTTCTTGTTTAAACATAAATGTGGATAGTAATGAGAAATGTTAAAACTGTGTCTATCACGAACAGTAAATTTGAACTTTCTTGCTGATTAATTTCATTCTTTAAGATTGTTAGCAAATTTCTCCAAGGTTGACTCTGTGTTTCTGCATTTCAAAATATAACTTTGACTAATTTAAATGGGGCAGAATAACAGTACACTCACCTACATTAAACTGACATTAAATAGCAATAGTGAGAGCAAGGCCTAATAGTGTGTGCCTCTAATCCACTGAAGGGGTTGACCCTAATGGCCAAGGGCATTTCAATTACTTTTCATTGTTCTTCATTACGTTTCTTCAATATATGTGCCTGATGTGCCTGTCTCTGCTCTCACAAGACAAGGAAATGTTTTATAAGGGTTAGGGGTAACTTTGGTTTTTATATCATTGAATTCTAATGGGAAATCTCTTCGGAGTTTTTAAAAATAACAATTCAGCAGTATTATTCCTTCTTTGAGTTATTATTGTTTCCTAGTCTTGCGTAGAATACTCAATTAACTTAATTGTTCATTTTACTCTCTATGGTAGATGTGCTTCTATAACCCAAGAACGTACAATGATTGTTTTTGGTGACAAAACAGAGGAAGAGAAATGGCTGCGACCCAGATTAATAAGGTTATATTCAAATGGTCTCTTATATCATATGAAGATCTTAGTGCTAAAGCTTTATAAGGTTCATTTAACAGAGAAATGTATTTATTTCATATATATCAGAGGTTGTAAGTCTCAGGTAAGATAGTACTCAGGGCAAATGCTATTGGTAAGCAAAGGTTTTACTTTATGTTACAGAGAGAGACCCCAGACGATGAAGATTTAAAAGATTTGTACATATTCCTGCCAAATAGTGATAAAAATGTCAGCAACAAGAATAGAGAATGAACAGCTAGTGTAAATGACATCAACATGCACACTCACATGCGTGCACACACACACACACACACACATCAAAACCAACAAAAGTAATGCACATTCATGGTAAATACAGCTCTTGGATGCTTTGAGACAATGTTAGATATCAGGAGACAGACAAGGAACAATATTAGTCCCTTCTGAGGAATCCAAAATAATGACAGTAGTTGGATAGGTTGCTCGTTGTTGCTAGGTCACAGAATCAAGTTCATATGACTTTATCTATTAGTGAGTATAAGCAAAGAGTAGAGTTTTTATTAAATAAAATATGATTTAATGTAGTAGAAACTAGAAAAGACATAACGAAATATAAAATGTTTATGTGTGGAAGTAAAACAGCAAAACTTCATATGATTACCATTTTATATGCTACATGTTTTTTCTCAACTAGCTTTTTAAATTATTTTATGCAAAAATTGTTTTTAAGACTCATTTATATTGATATGAATAGTTCTAGTTGCAGATGTATGTAATAAAATATAAAGAAATGCAGGGAATAATCAACACAAATTCAACATTTTATAACTTCTGTGTTGAAGAGGAGTATAATCAGTGAAGGTTTATAGGAAAAATTTAGCTCGACTTCAAGTTGTAATAGTGGAGGTAGCATTTTTTACATTCTCTTTTTAAGTTTATGTATGTATTTGGAGAGAGAGAGAGAAAGAGTGAAAGCATGAGTTGGGGAGGGGCAGAGAGAATGAGAGAGAGAATCCCAAGCAGGTTCCATCCTGTCAGTGCAGAGCTCCATATGGGAATTTTTGATCTTATGAACTGTGAGATCATGACCTGAGCTTAAATTAAGAGTCAGGTACTTAACCAACTGAGCCACGCAGGTGTCCCTGTGTCATATGTATATATATCATATATTATATTATTATATAATAATATAATATAATATAATAACATATAATGTACATATATGTTATATATATACATATACATATATATATATCTTAAAAAATTTAAGCTTTCTCCATAATTTTTGACAACATGACCTATATACAGACTAATGGTTTATTTCACAGTTACTCGAGGATAGCAATGGAGCAGGAATAGCATAAGATACAATGTGAGAAGGAACTGATAGAACTGAGGGCCCTGAAACATGCCTGCATTACAGCTCGTCTTTTCCTTTAATCCTAGTCACAGCCAAAATCCTTCACGGTGAGAGAATTTCACAATGAAATATTCTTTAACTTAGAAGGCTCAACATTAATGCATGCTAAATAAACTTTCATATTGTACATATCTTAGTAATTCTTATACCAAAGCTTCTTTCACAGCACTCTCATGATTGTTCAAGTGCAGTTGCATGTGTGTTTGTCTAGCGCTTGCAAATACAGAAGTAGATAGTGACTGTGTATGGGGGGGGCGGATGTGAACATACATGCTTCTACATTGAGTTTTGCGCATGCTTGATTTATATCTCCTTCTGAATTATCTGCTGTTACTTTTTTAAACCGAATTACCTCTGATACATAGAGGCCCAGAATAGAATGCCACTATGTCTAATTGTCTTTGTGAAGATAATAGATTATAAGTGGCTTTAATATTACGATATACTATAATTTTGTTCACACATTGGGCAGTCTATTAGGACTTGCCCTTGATCAGATCAAGGTTTAAATTCTTCCTCCATTATCTTTGTCATTTTGAAACTTCTTTTAATCTCTTTGGTCTTCACTTTTTGGACCTATAAAATAAAGACACTGAGTTTGAACCTATAGAAGAAAGTTATTGAACTAAATAACCTTGAAGCTCTCTTATGGTTTGAATATTTTATCATCAATTCTTATCAGTAAAGATGATTGAAAAGAAAATGATAAAGCTTACTGGAAATATAAAGATTTGGTTAGCATGATATTGAGGCATCATTCTTAATTTTTCTTGTTATTCCTACTTATATAGTTACTGAATTGAAATTCACAGACTTTCTATACAAGATACAATTTTTGTTAAAATCAAATGAAATATTAACTTCCAAACACCAACCTCCAAAGTTAAAAGTACATATCCTTTGATTTTTAAATGTACCAATGAAGGAGACACAAATGTTCCTTTTGAAGTTTGAGATACATTATTTAAGTAAATTTTCCACCGGCCTATTTGCAGCTAATGTAACCAGAGTTAGATAAAAATTCCACTATAGATTATGGCTGCTGTTACTAAAACCTAACCTAAATGGAAGAAGCAATAAGAAACTTGAGTGTGAAAACCTTAACGAAAAAAGTCATCAGTCCAGGAACTACTTAATTAAACTTTAGTATAATTTATCAAAAGTCTATTTTTCTGCCTTCATTATATTACATGTGCAATTGTCCTCAATTTCTGGATGCTTAGTACTTTAAATGTTTCTGAAAAAAATACACTTCGTTGAAAATCAGCAAGGAATTTGCCATCTGTTTGCAGAACAGCAATGTCAAGGCAAAGTGCTAGCCTGTGGTACATGTCCAAAACCCTAACAGAAATGTACAAGGTGCATATGCTCGCAAATGTGGTTTTAAAATCAGAAGCCAATTAGTGTGCTCAATGTTTCCAAACCTGATCTGGGTTTGCATTACTTACAAAGAGGCTGCAAGCTCAAATAATTAAAAATGACTACTTTGAGGTACAACTTAGCACTTGTTGTTAATAATAATAATAATAAGAAGAAGAATATTAACTAATATTTATAATTTTGGGGGATCAGATCTCTCTTTAAAGCATTAGCCATGGGTTAGGCTTTGCTAATTGTAAGACTTTTTATTTATCCCTATCTAGACTTGTTCAAAGAATTACATTTGTATAATGTACTGAGATTTTATCAGCACATATTATAAACTTAAGAAAATATCACTATTATTTTATGTTATTGATATTATTACTTACCTGGTCTAGGATATATACATCATGCCGTTTAATAAAAGTAATAAATTAATTGTCAAAATCCAGTGAAATTGAAATCTCTGTCAGGCACTCAGATAAGTTCGTATTTTTTAACTCATTTTAATCTAGAAATCAACTTATAAATACACATTATTAGTCTATCCATTTCAGAGATGAGGAAATTGAGGTTTAGAGATTGTAAGTAAATTCTTCAAGGTCTTACAGCTAATAAGCACTAAACCTGGGATTGAATCCTGAGTCTGGCGGACCCCAGGGGTTTTTCTCAAAAGTTTTAAATCTACTGTCATGCAAGTGGAACGTCACTTTAGAAACTCAGTAATAGAAAAGATCAGTGTTAAACCAATTTCAATTCTTTCCTTGGTGGGAATCAAAGGGTGTCTAGGTTTTAATATTTTTACTGGTGTTTTCTTCACTCTAGGAGATAGAAGAGATCTTATCTTCCTTTCCACTTCCCATTTTTTCCCAGGTGCTGGGTTTAGAACAGTACAAGTACATCTCCTATAATCTGAAGAACCCAAAACTAGTGCTAGATTTAGGTGAGCCCAGAACTCAACTTCCACTTATTGTTTAGAATTGACGGTCTTTTGCTTATGGCCCTTAGCCCTGAGTGTAACTGTGAATTAGAGATAGCTCTCAGCTTCTAGGTTTTCTTAAGAAAACAGAAAACTTATGGTTACCCAATGTTTACATCTGCGTGTAAAGATCAAATTGACTTTCAAGTGTGATGGAATGAGAGCAGTTATCACAGAGAGGTTTTTAGTATAAATATTTTGTGTATATATACATATATATATATATATATATACACACGTGTATACATAGATACACATATATACAATACCTATGTATACATTTTACAATTTTTATCAAATTTGAATATAGAGAATAAAACTAACATCAATAGAAATAAAATTCTATTCAAACGTGTGAACATCCTGTTAAGCATAGTCTATCTCAAAGCAGTAATAAAAAATTTTGGATCGTTGAAGATCAAAATCAGTCATATCATTATGTATTATATTTCTCTGAAAAAACTTTTTAGCATATAAACATTTGAAAGAAAGAAATTCATGTCATTTTCTTTGACATTATGCTTATGTTTTCAATTTATACATGAAAGTTTGAAAACAGAGAAATAAATTATGTGGCTGCCTCACATTAGTGTGAAAACTCTTCTGACACTGTAAAAATAACAACAGCATTAAGTTACTTAAATAATTTGTGGTGTTTGAAGAAAGCTCATTAGCACTTTGTAAATTTTCACATAGCCCGTGTTATAACTTCATTTCCAGAAGAGCTATCATGGCACAAAAACAAATCCCGTGTGCAATTAATAACTGCAAGATTCACTGAGTGATCTTGAATAGAAGACACTACATAATAAAGAATAAATTCTCAACTTGGTATGTAGGGCTGAAACATAAATAAGAGTTATACTGGAGATGTTACTCTTTTCTTTTTTTAATCTGCCTAGCCTCTTGTGAGGATTCATTCTACATTAGAGTTTCTGCAATTTGGTAGGTAATTCTATTGGAAGTAAAGTTAGATTATATATGGTTTGGGATCATTTTCCTTTAAAAGTTCAATGCATTATTTTTCTGCAAATACAGGTTTTTGTTTGTCTATTTTTTGACATAAACACTAAAAAGAATATTTCAAGATTCAATATGTGCCATCAATAGTCTTCTGATTTAAAATTCAACAGATATGGGGTGCCTGGGTGGCTCAGTCGGTTGGTTAAGCATCCAACTTCAGCTCAGGTCATGATCTTGCAGTTTGTGGGCTCTATGCTGATAACTCAGAGCCCGGAGCCTGCTTCAGATTCTGTGTCTCCCTCTGTCACTGCCCCTCCCCTGCTCGCGCTCTGTCTCTCTCTGTCTCTCAAAAATGAATAAACGTTATTATTTTTTTAATTCGACAGATAAATGAGTGTATGGAAGAAAGAATTTCTTTTACTTATGTAACTACATCTTTACTCATGTACACACAGGCTGAGCAGAACTTCTGCTGAGGAAATTAGGACCCACAGCTGATACCCAGAGATGATGTGTGCTGAGTTCTAAAGAAGACCCTTAGAGATTAGCAATGAGACAACAGAATTTACCCCTCTGACAACCACCACTTCTCTACAACTCTGGCTCTCCAGTGCTCACTGCCAAGCTTCACAAAAGATGACTGGGAGGGAGAGTGGGAGTCGGAGCTGCCAGTCACTGGCATTGGCATTGTAAGCTTTTTGAGGGGACGCACTTGGAAAGCAACTCCCATGCAGAAAAACCAAGGGACCTCAAAAGTGTAATTCATAAGGAAGAGAGGCATTGGGATCTTACTGCCTCCCAGAAGCTTGCCTCGCTGCAGACTCTTCAGGACTACTCTCCCACCAGTCTTGCTGCTGCGAATAGCTTGGCGAGAGAGTCCTTGGAAGGGTAGGGCAGGTGTCTGTCTATGGGGTTTGAGTATATATGTGAAAAAAAGACACTGATGATATCTCATCCACTTCAGGGGGATTTTAGATCCAAAAGTGATTTTGAACCCAATAAATCTCTCTCTAGAAGATTATATGGGAGAATATCAACGTGACCTCTAATCAAAGATTCTTAAATAGAACTTAAAAAGTGGTAACAAGGGGCGCCTGGGTGGCGCAGTCGGTTAAGCGTCCGACTTCAGCCAGGTCACGATCTCGCGGTCCGTGAGTTCGAGCCCCGCGTCGGGCTCTGGGCTGATGGCTCAGAGCCTGGAGCCTGTTTCCGATTCTGTGTCTCCCTCTCTCTCTGCCCCTCCCCCATTCATGCTCTGTCTCTCTCTGTCCCAAAAATAAATAAACGTTGAAAAAAAATTTAAAAAAAATTATAAAAAAAAGTGGTAACAAGGAAGACTGATATATTAAACCGCCATTACTTATATACACATGCACATAATTACATATGTAGCAGTCTCTATATAATAGATAAATATTATATATATATGTGTATATATATATATATATATATGATTAAAAAGGCAAGCCAAAGCCATGTAGTGAAATAAGATGCTTGTAACGTGTAATCTAATAGGAGGCTTGTAATCATAATATATAAAAAAAGCTGCCACAAATCTATAAAAGATGATTTAATATAAATTAAAAAAAATTGTTTTTAAGTTTATTTTGAGAGAAAGAGCACAAATAGGGGAGAGGCAGAGAGAGAGAGAGAGAGAGAGAGAGAGAGAGAATCCCAAGCTGGCTCCATGCTGTCAGCACAGTGTCTGACACAAGGCTTGATTTTACGGTTCATGAGATCATGACCTGAGCTGATATTAAGAGTCAGATGCTTAACTGTCTGAGCTACCCAGGTGACCCCAACATGAACACGTTTTTAAGAGAACTGTACTATAAAGAATTGTGCCAGCTTTGACTGAAAGAGACGGTTAAACTGAAAAGAGATCCTTGGAAATCTAACCTTTACAGTGAGAAGGTAGGTTGAAGAAATGACTCAGGTGCAAACAGACTATGCTACAAAAATAGGATGGGTGGTTCAGGGTGAAATCATGAATTCTGAAATCTAGAGAGGAAAGCCAAGAATCATGGAGAATTAGTCCATGATGAGTATATGACTGAGTCCTGAACGAGGACATTTCAACATTTGCTTGGTAGGATTTCAGAAATACTAAGAAACTGCAATTCCTGTGTACCTCCCACCACTCACACTCCTTTGAAAGGAAATGTCTATAGTAGTCTCCTAGGATCATTTCATGAGATTGTATCGTATGTGTACCAGGAGAGGCAGAGAAGTTGTCTCTTTAATTCACAGGCCTTCATATCAAGAGGAATTCTGCTTGAAGAGCTACACCTAAAATTAATTTGGATGATAAGATCCTAGAATTTTATTTTATTTTCATTTTTAACATTGATTTTTGAGGGAGAGAGAGAGTGAGCAGGGGAGGGGCAGAGAGAGAGGGAGACATGGAATCTGAAGCAGGCTCCAGGCTCTGAGCTATCAGCACAGAGCCTGATGCAGGGCTCAAATTCATAAACTGCAAGATAGTGACCTGAGCCAAAGTTGTATGCTTAACCAACTGAGCCACCCAGGCACCCAAGGTGTTAGAATTTTAGTGGGATAAGGTCTTTCAAAGCTTGAGAAAGGGTGAGTATGTTTTGCATATGGAGAGTGTTTTGCCCATAAATCATTGGCGGTCGGAGGAACACTGCAGCAGCTGGCTTCTGAGATGGCTCCCAATGGCTGCCCCTTCCTGGGATGCAGGCATTTGGTATTCCCCTCTGACAATGGATAGGGTTGATTTATGTGGCCAATGGGCGATTGCAAGAATTACAAAGTGTGGTTACTTTTATTTATTTGAAAATGCTGAATCAGGGGCGCCTGGGTGGCGCAGTCGGTTAAGCGTCCGACTTCAGCCAGGTCACGATCTCGCGGTCTGGGAGTTCGAGCCCCGCGTCGGGCTCTGGGCTGATGGCTCAGAGCCTGGAGCCTGTTTCCGATTCTGTGTCTCCCTCTCTCTCTGCCCCTCCCCCGTTCATGCTCTGTCTCTCTCTGTCCCCAAAATAAATAAACGTTGAAAAAAAAAATTAAAAAAGAAAAGAAAATGCTGAATCATTTCTATAATACAAAGGAATGAAGGTATAGAAAGAGGATTTTTGAAGATTTCTTTAATAGAGTGGTGCTATGAAACCTTATCCTTCCTGACTGGCAAGATTCATCTTCACACAAAAGAGAAGTTTCTTAAAGAGATCACTTGAAGAGCTCAATAAAATACAATGAGATTTAGAGGACAAAGTGAATTGGAATCTAATTCATGAATAACAATCAAAATGGTAAGAGATGTCCAAAATAGTATAGCCTCGGACTGCCCGGATGTTCAGTCAGAGCAAAAATGCATGAAGTTTTCCCATGGCTGTAATACACACACACATAATTTACTGTGTCATTGTTTTCAGATCTCTCCAACAGAGCCATGCTAAGTGTGAACAAATCATCATAAAAAGAAGCAGATGTATGCCTGGATTCCTGGGGGCTGAGGAAGTAATGAATGGGCAGCCAGGATAGAAATGCTCTTATTTCACTTAAGGTAACTATAAGTTAAATATTACCAGTGACGTGGAAGGGCGTCTGGGTGGCTCAGTGGGTTGATCATCTGACTCTTGATTTTGGCTCAGGTGATGATCTCAGGATCATGGGATTGAACCCCATGTCAGGCTCTGCATGAAGTCTGCCTGAGAGTTTTCTCTCTCTCTCTCTCCTTCTGCCCCATTCCCCCATGCACATGGAATAGTGAATGAAGCAAGAATGTTCAAACATTCCAAGTGCAGTGAGTACTGAGGCTAAAACTCTGCCAGGTAATATATTCATGATAGTATCAACCAGATAAGACATTTATTGGCTCAACTTGCCATATTAAAAAGTAAAGTAGGTCTTGATTTCATGAGAATGTAAAGACTTAAAATTTTCAGAAAGATAATATAACCTCTATAAAAATTGGTTATTTTTTTTAAATTTTCTTTATCATGTACTGTGTATAATGCAGAAGATAAAAATGGAGGTGTTGATCAGGTTACTGTACCTTGGGGTCACCAGAATTGAGACTCCTCAAAAAATTAGAAATATAATTATCATAAGATTAAATCATTCCAATTTGAGAATATATCCAAAGGGAATAAAAACACTAACTTGAAAAGATATCTGTACTCCCATAGCACGCTCACACACACACACACACACACACACACACACACACACTGGAATATTATTCAACAATAAAAAATGAGGAAATCCTACCGTTTGTGACAAGATGGATGGATCTTGAAGGCATGGTGCTAAGTGAAATAAGACAAAGAAACACAAGTACTGTATGATCTCATTTATTCATGGAATAAAAAAAATCATAGAAAAAGGGATCAGACACGTGGTTACGAGAGGCAGAAAGAGGGAAGAGAGAAAATTGGAGGAAGACAGACTAGTGTACAGATTTCAGTTAAAGATAAATAAATGCTGGCAATGTAATGTACAATAGCATGACTGTAGTTAACACTGCCTTATTATATACACACAATTGTTAAGAGAATAAATCTTATTTTTTCTTTTTTTCCTTATTTCCTCCTTTTATTTTGATTCTATCAATATTAGATAATGAATGCTAGCTGAACCTATTGAAATAATCATTTCATAATATTAATTAATAAAACCATCATGCTGTATGCCTTAAACTGATGCATGTCAATTAGTTCTCCATGTAAATGGAAAACAATCGTTTTGTAATATAAAGACATTAAGTAGTGAAACAAGTTTGCTTTAAAGTGTTTCCAGAAGTAATTATTATGAAACAAGACATTCAAGAAATATAAAGCATACCAAACACCTTTGTACTTCTCACCCAGTTTAATAAAGAAATGAAACTTGTTTTTAAACGAAAATATATACATATATTTATAAACACACCAGACAATTTAGAGAAAGAAGATCCATTATAAAGAGTTCACTAACTTCATGGCCTCTGTGACTCACATGATACCCTCAGAACAAATTCAGAAAAAGAGAGACCCAAGGATAAAAATGAAATACATCAATTTACCCCACTTTTGAGCCCTAACTGTAAGTTACAAGGCTACGCCGAACCAAAGACAGGCATCCCAATGTTCACTTTCATTGAAGCCGACAGAATGAGACTTCCATCACTTTCTGTGGTATTTGGTCACCCAAGGAAAAGAATTGTAAGTAAGGCTGACTGCGCACGCAGAGACTGTCTTGTATAGCTGGGTAGTACTCTTGTATAAGAGTATGCAAAGAAATGACAATCTGACAAAATCAGTGGCAAGTGGGAAGAATTAGACCATTTTGCTTGAAAAGAGTACTGCAAGAGAAAATTTCATGAAACCTGAAATTGAGCTTTAATAAGTCTTCTACAGACTTAGAAATTAGTCCTTAAGGGGCGTCTGGGTGGCTCAGTGGGTTAAGCATCTGACTTTGGCTTAGGTCATGATCTCACAGTCCATGAGTTTGAACCCCACGTCAGGCTCTGTGTCTCCCTCTCTCTCTGCCCCTCCCCTGCTTGAGCTCTGTCTCTCCCTCTCTCTCTTTCTCTCTCTCAAAAATAAATAAACATTAAAGTTTTTTTTAAGAACTTAGTCCTTAAGATTGTGAGAGAAGTAATTGTGTGTATTCATATCACACGGTTCCAGTGTCTTTGTGTTGAAGCCTCTCTACTTTGTGTGGTGTGAGAGAACAATCTGCTAGACTTTGAGGACAACATCCAACATTAATCGCAACCTCTCAATAGAACTTCTGTCATCATCAGTGTTCAGTGTTTCTTTGGTTGGGGGAAATATGTACAAGTTCCCTTTCAGAGAATGACAAATTGAAGTGTTCCACTTTTCCCCAAGCATTGATCTGTGGAGTGCTCTTGGAGAAGGGCTATCTTCACATCTGTACCCCACTGGAAATGTTTTAAGGCTTACCCCTTTTCCCATCACTCACTAGAGGCTTGTCTGTTAGGGACTTGGTATGGGTAAAATACACAAAACTTTTAAGAGATCTGGAAGTAATATTTGAAGCATATGAAAAGGACTTTAGTATTAATTGAGAGCTATATGTGCATTTCTTTTTGGGGACTCCACTGGTGCCTCTCAGAAGCTTAAATGAGCATGGCTTGAATCTAGTTAGAGAAGACACTGCACACTGACCTGCACATTACCTCTGACAGCAGCTTGAGAGAATTTTGTTGGTATATGGATTTCATGCAATATATTGAGTAAAAGGGAAAATAAAGGAACTTCTTGGAAAAGTCTGTATTATTACAAACCAAAGGACATCTGGATTTTCATTCTATTTTTAATGTTTATTTCTCCACTTTTATTTTTTAATGTTTATTTATTTGAGAGAGAGAGAGAGAGAGAGAGCAAGCCAGGGAGGGGCAGAGAGTGAGGGAGAAACAGAATCTGAAGCAGGCTCCAGGCTCTGAGTTGTCATTACAGAGCCTGACGTGGACTCGAATCCACAAGCAGTGAGATCATGACCTGAGCCGAAGTCGGATGCTTAACTGATTGAGCCACCTAGGGGCCCCTTATTTATTTATTTTTAGAGAGAGAGAGGCAGTGGCGGGGGGAGAGTCCCAAGCAGACTTCACACTCAGTGCAGAGACACACAGTGTTCCATCTCACCAACTGTGAGATCATGACCTGAGCCCAAATCAAGAGTGAGATGCTGAACCGACTGAGCCACTCAGGCACCCCTAACTCCACTTTTCAGGAACATAGGCCAAACATCCATGAGTTGTGAGGCTCTCCCCACGCCAACCTACCCACATGCAGCCCTGTCTTCATACCGAGCAGACATCCACACCTGACCCGTAGGATCATGGACATCACCTCTTTACAGTACCCTGCAGACAGAGGATTACATCCAGAATGATTAAGATAAACATTACCATATTTCTGGAAAGTAAGGGGACTTAAAAAAGAAAATTTTGTTTTAATAAAAAAAAAATAAGGAAGTTCCAAACTTGAGCACTGGGATTCTTTTCTCATTTCAAACTTTTATCAAAACGTATGAAGTGAAAATCATCATATCCTTGGCGAGAGCAAGTTGTGCTTAGTAGACAATTAACTACAATCTGAATGTACACCCGCACTTGCACAAAATCAGAGATAGAAGACAATTGCAGCAGGAGACCCCATGGACTTGGACCAAGAAAATTCTCATTGTGCCAAAAATAGAAAACACTCATAAATGTGTGAGCGTATGCATTAAAGAAACATGCATTAATCTTTCGTACTACGTGTATCTGAATGTGTGTGTGTGTGTGTGTGTGTAAAATTTTTGGCTACGACATGCCTTTGAAGTCTTGCCATTGATTAAGTTTAGCCCTGATTTTCTCATGATCACATAATCATCTGAGACATGTTCATAAACCTATTTGTTCGCATAGCCTACTCCTTTTTACTTGCTCGTTTTCATTCATCAGGTTGCAGATTCAATGGCACCTTTTTTATGAATTTTATAAAATTGTCTTTCATCCACCAAGCAGACCTAAATGCAGCTTTTAAACTTCCTCAGCATATTGTATGTGCCTTTGTTAATGAGAGGGACACAGTATTGTAGTCATTGTTAAAACATTACATTATCCATTAAATTATGAAAGCCATAAGGATGGGAGTTTGGTCTTCTCATGTTGTACCCCTAGTTCCCCAAAATGCACTTAAAAAGTAGCTATATGATATGTGAATATTTCTGTGAGTGATGAGGCATTTCAAGTCATTGAGCTAACCACTTGGTACACTTGTTGCAATATGCTTCCGAGGAACATGTGTTGAACTGTCTTTATTACACAGAAACAGAGACTCGGAGAGATCGTGACCTGTTTATAATCACCAAGCTAGTAATATCATGCTCAGTGTATCCAATCCACCACCCCCCCATTTTTATTGAAAAAGAGAGGACAGAGCAGCATAACAGCACCATTAACACTCTATATCGTTGCTGTTATTAACAGTTATTGAGTGTTTAACATCTACCGTCCATTGTCTCACGCTTTTTAAAGTTTCATGTTATCCAATTCTTGAGAGAAGTTTTGAAGTAAATTCCACCCTATCCACAAAAGAACTGAAGAACAGAGATTTCAGAAACATGCTCATACCATTAAATTCATTAGGTCTAGAAAGTACCTAAGACGAAGATAAATTAAAATGTCATTTTCTGGTATACCTCACTTATTTTATTTAATGCCTGCAGAAACAAATAGAGTAATGCAAATATACAGGCCTTGCTGTTTATGTCATTTAAATAAAATGTCATACTGATATTTTTATAATGTACTAAAATATATTAGTCAGGGTTCATTAATTATTTTTTTTCCTAACACCTGAAAAAGTAATGAAAGAAAAAATTTCACCTTCATTTTCTGTATAAGTAAATTTAAGTAAGAGTAAATTTAAGCTATGAACTGAAATGCATAAAAAATATAAGTGCTTTCCAACTGGAAATAATTTTCTCCTTTCTATTCATCAACTGAAAATAAGAATATCAAATTCAAATATGAATGGTAAGTGTAATTAAACATGAGGGAAAGTATAACTAGTCTATGATTTTAATTTTTGAGTCACTGATTTTTCTTAGGAAAACAAATATTTCATTACAAATATGTTTTTCAAAACCCATTTTTATAATGCCATATTATTATTCTAATATTATCAATTCAATATGGCTTTTGGAATATGTGAATCTATGTGAGAAAATGAAAGTTACCCATTTTAAGTCAAACCTTAAGATTTAAGAAGGAAAAACAATCTCAGTATTCCTTTGAAATAAAATAGGTTTTTAAATTTAATTCAGATATAAAACTGCAATGACTTAAGCTAAGGAATTTTTTTTTGTTATTGTTGTTATTTACTGAGAGATTATCTGGGAAAATAACATAGAACTCTGTTCTTTTTTTTTTTTTAACATTTTTTTGTTATTTTTGAGAGAGAGAGAGAGAGAGCACTAGCAGGAGAGGGGCAGAGAGAGAGATTGAGACAGAATCCAAAGCAGGCTCCGGGCTCTGAACTGTCAGCACAGAGTCCAATGCGGGGCTCGAACCCACTCACCATGAGATCTTGACCTAAGCAGATACTCAACCAACTGAGACACCCAGGTGCTGCTACATAGAACCCACTTCTAAGGACTGCAATGAAGTCCTAGGCTTTCCTGTAAGAAGAATTTTTACATGCAAAAGCACACAGACAGACATATGCATATATTTCCCAGAGAAAATAACGTAAGTGTTGAGTTTTAAAACTTATTTAATTAGGAAATAGAAAATATGTCATTCATATTGGAAAAATAACTTTGCTGTGTTATGTCGAAGGCAGGATTTAGGTGCTTACAAATATCTTTTCTATATATAGATGTGTGTGGTGACTACGGAATGACATTTTTTTTTCCTTCTGAGAAAGAGATGCCACAGAAGAGAGATATTTTCTCCACAGAAATTATCAAGAAGACTCTGTTGCTGGGTTCAACTACCAAACCAATAATTTGGTTTACTAACAAAACCGAGAGAAAAATGAAGGAGGTCGTTTTGTTTTTGTTTTTGGTTTTGTTTTTTGTCTTTTTTCTCTGTCTCTCCAAATCTAGAAGGGTCTGATCCGAGTGTCCTTCTGGACTGTGAAGAAAGAACAGAATGAATCATTGAAACATGTATAACTATTGAAAATAAAATGCTATGTGTTCTCTCAACGCAACACAACTGTTATATGAAATTCTGACAACAACCATTCCCATGCAACCAATTGCTAATTTCTTTCCTTATTCCACCAGCAATTCTTTCTGCACAGACATCGTGGAAAAAACAATTCTATTCGTAATGTAAACAAGCACTTTTTTTTTTATTCCTAACAATTGCTCACTTCAAGAGGGATAAATGCTTAAGGGAAAAAAAAAAGTTAGTGAAGCAGCTCTCAGTGAAAGAAACAGACACATTTATAGAAGTAGATCACAATTATATTTATGCAGATTTAGGAGGACACTAAATTGGGAGAGGATCTTCCTATTTGGTCTAGTTTTCATCATGGTCTGCCTGGTTTTAGAAGTCCTAAAAGTTCCAGAGCCTGTCACAATTGATTTTTATAATACATCATCAAATTATTGTGCTTAATCTTAGCTGTATATAGGTACTTTTAACTATTGTTCAAAATATTAAAAAAGAAAAAAATATAATGTAAAAAATGTCATATGATGTAGAATGTAAATAAAAAATCACATCTATCTATAATTCTATATCTAGATCTTCTAAATAACATCTTCAGAAGCTTTCTGATTATAACAAATATTGTCAGGAAACATTATTTTAATGGCTTAGGAAAAATTATAATGATGATATTAATAACTAACATTGAATAATGATAATAACAACAGGAATTGTTGTCAGTTTGGAGCTAAGTGTTTTACATACACTATTTTTTAAGTTTATTCATTTACTTTGAGAGAGGGAGAAAGAGAGAGAGGATGCGTGGGGTTGGGTCAGAGAGAGAGGGTGAGACAGAGAGATTCAGAGCAGGCTCTGAGGGCTCAAACTCACGAACCGTGAGATCATGATCTGAGCTAAAACCAAAAGCCAGAACTTAACCGACTGATCCACCCAGGTGCCCCTATACACTTTTATTATATAGAAGTGTTTTTTTTTTCTTTTTTAATTGAGGTACCATTGACATATTACCTTATATTAGTTTCAAGTTTACACTATAACGATTCAATGGTTGTATACATTGCAAAATGATCACCACAATAAATCTAGTTAGTCTCTGTTATCATACATAGTTACACAATAGTTCCTTTTGTGATGAGAACTCTTAGCCACTTCTAAATATACAATGCAATATTATTAACTATAGTCACCGTGCTGTACATTACATCGCTAACATAAAAGTTTTTGTGTGGGGGGCCGGGCCCCGGTGCCAGGCTGAGACTGGGTTGAGCAATGTTCCCGGTTGATTCAAGCCAACCCGGTGGTTCCCCCTCCCATTCATGTGGGAGGCCGCCCTGGTGCCAGGCTGAGACCGGGTGGAGCAACGTTCCCTGTTGACTCAAGCCAACCCAGTGGTTCCCCCTCCCATTCCCCCACTTTCAAGGGCATACGAAAGCCTTATCAAGGCTGAGAAAGTTAATTCCTGAAGCCTGTGGTCTGCAGGTGTTGGCAGTAATGCTACCTCCCTTTTTCTACCCCGAGTCAGATAGAAACAAACATGGGAATTGTGTTTTGCTAGCAATCTTATCAACAAGGTCTTGTGACCCGTCTAGAAAATGCACAAGAAACACAGAACTAAATGTTTTGGTGGGCAGCAATTATGTGAACCCTGTTTATTCTTAGAATGACCTAACCCATAAGAGTCTGGTTATAAAAGATTGTGTATAGCAACAATAAAGCCGTCACTTGGGCCGTCAGCCCAGGGGACCCTCCTGTTCCTAAACTTTCTCTTCTCTCTTTTTTTCTTGCATTCCCCTACCCTCAGGACCCTGACCTCGGTGTTTGTCGCGCCGGCCGCGACATTTTTGTATCTTGTTATAATATCTGCTAGTTGAGAGGCAAGACTGCATAACTGTTGGGAGTTTTGATCCCTTGAGCCAGACAGCTAGATTTTATGTCCTACAAATTCTAACTCAGTGTAATTAACCTGTCTGGAATTTCATTTTCTCATATCTGAAATAGAGAAGTGTTTCTGTGTGTAATAAATGAGTTAACATAATTAAATCACTTAGAAGAATACCAAGGACAGAGTAATTATTCAATAAAAGTTATTATGATTCTTTGTTTTTGCCATAATAAATATACATGCCAGTGTTCAATGAAATATTTTAGTACACACTTTGTGAATACTTTATATAAAATACTCAAAATGAAATCCCTGGGGCATATATTTTGAATATTTGCATGGATTTTGATTTATACTGCTAAATTTCTTCCCCAAATTTCTGCTCTGATAATTTCCATTCAGTGCAGAGAAACATATTGGAGTGTTCTTTCGTCAGAGTCATTAGATTCTATGTAATTTCAAATTGAAAAACAACAGTTTAAAAATATTTAATTTATTCTACTTATTTTTCATGTGAAGTCTTAGTGAATTGCTCATCAATTTGAATACATATTTCCATCTTAAGGCTATTATATTCTGTTGGTTTATCGTAGCTTTTTTCATTTTGTATTTTGACTTCAATAATGCTTTGTGTGTAGAAAGATTTGTTGTTTTCTGTCTTCAAATGTATTAACATTAAAATTGTGATTTCATTATACTTTTATTTTTGGAAATTAAACTATAATGCATGTCATATAAATACAGTAAAGATTACACCTATAATATAAAATATATTACATATACTAAATGAATGCAATATGTTTATGTATAATTTTATCTGGGTATGACTCCATCCCAATAATCTCACTAAGAGTGCTATGTTCTCTTCAATATTCTTCTATGCTCAGTATTAAGATATTATAGATAAAAATAAGCTCCAAAATTATATAATCTCTCATATAAAACACTGAAATGTGAAAATCACTTTAACGTATTTTAATGTGTATAGGAGCCTATAAAACATTCTTGTACAAAAAAAGTTATTTATTCCCAAAAGCATTATAATTTTTTAGGTTTTTTTTTTTTATATTTAGATTAATCCAGTGGGAAGTGCTGTTTTGATAAACTATAGGATTTCTTGTGTGACTAAATCATAGCCTTTGTGTTGGTCAAATTCTGTAGATCATTTGCTCTGAATTAAAGAGACGTGCTGACATGAGGGAATTAGTACTTGGATTTAAAAAATCATTGCATGATTATAAAAAAAAACGTATAGTGTATGCTGTACAGTTTATTTAAATTTTGCCTTGTAACCATAAAAAGGGAAACATGGAAATAAAACCTTGTTTCTGTTGGGGCACAAGTAAATTTTAGCTGGGTCACATACACTAAGTTTCTCTGCCTCTGTAAATCTATCAAATGTTTCATTCAAATGCATAATCATTATTTACTAAGACTTAGGCTTTAAGAATAGTTCTACTTTGAGGTGCCTGGTTGGCTAAGTCAGTTAAGCGTCTGACTTCTGCTAGGTCATGATCTCACAGTTCATGAGTTCGAGCCCCACGTCAGGCTCTGTGCTGACAGCTCAGAGCCTGGAGGCTGCTTCAGACTCTGTGTCTCCCTCTCTCTGCAACTCCCCTGCTCACACTCTGTCCCTCTCTCTCTTTCTAAAATAAATAAACATTAATTTTTTAAAGGAATAGTTCTACTTAGTTTAGTTGACCAATTTAAGTGTTTTTGGTTTTTTTGCTTCTTTTTTATTGATGTACACTTGATATAAAATATTATATTAGTTCGAAGTGTACAACACAGTGATTCAACAATTCTATACCTTATGTTATCTTGCTACGAACATGGATGGACCTAGATGGTATTATGCCAAGTAAAATAAGTCAGATAGAGAAACACAAGTGTCACATGATTTTACTTTTACATGGAATCTAATTTTTTTTAAAAAAAAAGAGAGAATCATACACACAGGAAACAAGCTGGTGGGATTTGCTCTTGTTTTTGATGTGTTTTGTTTTTTTACCACCGAAGAATTAAGTCCTTTCCCTTGAATTAACTGAAATAAATGCCTGCTATAAGGTAGAAATGTCTCATATACATAAGAGACAGAGAATTTAAGTGCTTTAGATTACACAGCTGCTACAGGACCTACGCTAGAATTCAGTACCAGCCTTATTCAACAGTCTTTGAACTCTTAAAACTTTCCTTCCCTTTTTTCTTTCAATAACTCTGCAAAACCAGAAGATACTGGGCTGGTTTCTTAGTAACATGTTAGTGAGGAATTCTGTCAACCTCATCGATGACATATTTGCTACTCCAAAAGGATGCTAATATTGGAAAGTTAAGGCACTATAAACAGTTCCCAGTGAACCGTCATATCACCCAGTGAAGAGATATTTGGCATTGGCAACATTTCCTTGGCTCCTTAACTTACATCAAGAGCCTGCTAACCCTCCTGCATATCAAGGAACAGAAGATTTTGAAAAAGCTACTATTTTATGGCAGCTCTATACTGTGCTGTAAAGCAAGAATACAGTCCATGGATAGAGGAGAAACAAACAAACAAACAAACACACACACACACACAAAATATATATATATATCACAAGTCTTGGGAAAATCTGCATTTAAAAAGTCAATATTTAACACTACATGAAAAATAAGAACCTGAGGCCATTGAGCAGTTTAGGTGTCTGATATTTAACTTTAAATACTAAATGAAATATTTAATTGCTTAAAATATTTGTTATTTTTCTGAATAAATAGTGAGCATGGATACACCATTACTTGGTTATATACATCATTCACATTTGATTTTATAATATTACATGCTTGTAAATTCCAAAGGAATATTTTGACTCTTAAAAAATACCCACATTTATTACAAGCATTATTTTCTCATATTCATGAATCATGCCTTAATTTGTTATGAATATTTTAAAAAAGAAAGAAAAGAAAATGATAGCTCAGTAGGAAATAAAAACTCTCCCTTAGGTATGTTTCCTAGTAATTCCTTCATTTTCCTTGTATCAGTGATAAATAGAAAGACTGTTAGGGTGACAAAACTTCTTTGTCAGGAGATATTATAATTTTAATACACATAAAAGCATGTCTTAAAGTCTACTGTGCCACGTCATTTTTATTTGAGTAATGAAGTATTTCCTTTTTAACAAAAGAACACACGGCCAAATTAAAAATGCTTGGAAGTGAAGTTATCGATAATATTTTTTAAAGTCAGTATGTCATAATGAATTCATGTATTCTCTGTTCAGATTCTGCACATTCTAGAAATGAGATTTTTTGAAAAAAGGAGAAAATGTAGGTCAACTCCTATACAAGCCTTCTGCAAATTCTCAGGCTTGATTATAATCACCTATTTATACATTTGGTTGATAATATTTGAAAACCCCTACTAGGTACCAGGCACCGTTCTAAAGCATTTGGAATATATTAGCGAAGCACAACAAAGATTCATATTCTTTTGGAACTTATATTTTAGCAAGAAGAGAAAAAATAGTATTAGACCGCAGCAGACAAAGCTCTTGCTTAGTTGTGTGGTACAATGTATACAGATGGGCATGTACTACGAAACTTCAAATATCTTTAATACTGCTTAGATATTGTGACACATTCAGAAGGCAGGTGGGCTTTTATCCTCATGACTTTGTAATAACACAATGGGATGAAAGAGTAACTTCTAAATGAATTAACGAACTGTTGGATAAAACAGTATCTGAGAGTTATTTGTAAATGTTCCTGTGTGATTTGGTGGAAAGTGTGGCTTTTCTCTCAGTTTTTAATAATTTGGTTTTAATATAGTGATGAACACACTTTAGAACTCTATCCATATATTATTAGGCAACAAATTAGCAATATATTTCTTCTCAGCAGATTCAAAACATTGATCAAACTTTTGAGAGAACAACACATAGGTATTGCTGCTAAAAATACATTTATGAAGGTTCTGTCAAAATTCTTTCTTTGTGACCGATTGGTTTCGGAGAAAAGGCAAAACAGAATGTATGCTACAGATTTTTTAATGTAATAGACATATTTTCATTATACTTAATAAAACATTTTATATATAATTCACATACTTATTCAACAGTGATCATACTTTATCAAATTTCCTGCCTTAAACTTTTATGCTTTATTTGCATGGGATACTTCTGTGTTATTACTCCAAAACATTCTCTACCTTGCTTGATCGTTAGAGATTCTCGGGAGTTAATTTTTAATTGTTCGAAGGAAGCCTCTTCCACAGAGATTCTCCTTCGTGGACCTGAATAAAGCCTGGCTACAGGTACATTAACAAACCTCCCAGGTGATTAAAATGTGTAGCTAGGTCTGAACACCATAAGATTACTCAGACAGTAAGCCAGCCTGCTCATGTTCTTTTTTGTTTGTTTGTTTGTTTTGATGTTTATTTATTTTGAGAGTAGAGAGACAGCATGACAGCATGAGCGGGGAGGGGCAGAGTGAGAGTGAGAGAGAGAATCTCAAGCAGGCTCCACGCTAAAGCATGGAACCCAATGTGGAGCTCGATCTCGATCTCGCAACCATGCGATCATGACCAGGAGATCATTGTCTGAGTTGAAATCAAGAGCCTGATGTTTAACCAACTGAGCCACCCAGGTGCCCCAGCCTGTTCGTTTTCTACTGTTCATTTTTTCCTTTAATTTTCTCCATCAGTTTTTAGTCATCATACCAATTCTCTGTTCTGTTCTATTTCATTTGATTCCCCCTACAATGCTACATTAGTATTTATTTTGAAATTTCCAAGAGGTTTTAAATGTAATTTGGTAGTCATGTAATTGATAAAATGTTTAAACTTGTGATGAGGTAAATAAACTCTGAAGCATGGCTGTAACTATACTGTAGTTATCAGTATGTTTTCTCGGTTTCTTAGGGGTCCTTCAGACCCTTAAGGGGGGGAGTGGGGCATCAAAGTCAAAACTATTTTCATCCTAATAGCAAGATAGAAATATCTGTTTTTTTTTATTCTGACTTACAATTACTAACATAAATGTAAGTGGAACTTTCTAAAACCTATATGACATTTTCTTTAAATTTTAAAATACAGTTTAAATTTATTTCAAACATTAATAGTACATTGTCAAGTTAAAACAATACTAGCATAACTCCTTTCATATTCCAGAAATATATCCTGAGAAAAGTGACTGTTATATGACATTTTCTATCTCAACAGTGTGAATGCAGACCAGATGTGAGATGCAGTGGTCTCCATAAGACATTAGAGGAATCCACAAAAAGTTACATTGATATCTCTCCTCTCACTAAATGAATTTTGTTTGGAAAAATATATCTAATTTTCATAAATATGTTGTTATTTATATTAACTCATATAATGAGCTTATCATTGTTATTATAAAATGAAATAATATGCCTTTACATGTGGCAGCGGTAATATATCTTTATTGGTGGTTCTGATCTTTTTTGGTAATACATAGATATCACTCTTCCCCAAACTCTTACTACTCAAATCATAAGCATTCATTGCCTACTTTGCAAAGCAATTTTACTAACTTCAACTTTTCTGTCATTACTATGCACAATTGAGCAGTTAACCTAAAATAAGAAAAAAATAAAATAATAGAAAACATTGAACACATTAAAATACATTAAGTATATACTTTTAAGAAGGAATCTCATTTACATCTACAGCACTAACAGTTTGAACTTAAGTGTAATAAAGTTTGAACCTTAAGTGCACTAAAAAGAATGGATTATGATATAAGTCACTTTTGGGATAGGAAATAATGAGAGATGAGGCAATGGTGTATGCAGTTTTACTCTTTGCTTTTAAGAATTCATATTCAGTCCGTTTCAGGACTTGGAAATGTATGCGGGCTCTGTAGCAGACTTTAAGTTGCACACTGAACTTACCATAAAGTAAAACTTGTACAAAACGATAAAATTGTTGACAATGTGTCTGTGTCACAGACACTAACACGGACTTTAATATTATTAAGGACTATTGTGAACATTGCCGACCTCTTCATCCTTACATTATAAAAGTCAGAATTAGGACAGGAATATATAAAATATAGCAGCAAAAGCTTACTAGAATTTGCAAATCAGTGTGGCTCCAAAAATGCGTAAGTGATGCACAACTCCAAGAGTGAACCCTTAGGTAAACTGTCCACTTTGGTGATTATGATGTGACAATGAAGGTTTATCAGTTGTGACAAATGTACTACTCTGGTGAGTGATGTTAACAAGGGGAGAGGCTATTCAGGTGTGGGAGTAGCAGGTATATTGGAAATATCTGTACCTTCCTCTCAATTCTCCTGTGAACCTAAAACTGCTCTAAAAATTGTATATTCTCAAATGGATAAATATACTCAAATAATAGCTTTGATGAAAATGAAATTATCTTATTTTCTCTTCTCATTAAGATTTCTATTTACATTCAGTGCAAAAATTATTTTATCAAAATTTCCACAAAGTTTGTTAATATCTCGGGATTATTGCCATAGGTAATGATATATGTTTAACAAAATCAACCAAAGAAAATGCAGATTTCATAACCTCACTGATGTTCTTTATTCATGAAATACTAAAATATGTAAATACAAACTGATACCCAGCACAGTAATAGTTTGTGATTTTTGTCATTGAATAGAATACCGTTTCCACCTTAAAATAAAAATAATGTGAAAGATTACAAGAAAGCACATATATGGCATGGAACTTCAGTCCTTTTACATTGAAATATGGCATTGTTGAATAAGCCAAAGAATCTGTCAGTTACCTTTCTTTGAAATGTGTATTGCATAAGGGAATAAAGGCATTACTAACACTGAATAAGATTTCCACCCAAAACTACGTGAGGCAGAGAGACATCATTCTACACAGTCAATGAGTTATATACAGGCGAGGGCAAGGAAATGATGGGGAATCTGAGATCAATCATTAGGAAGATGCAATTGAACAGACTCTGTTAATAAATAAAATTAACTGTTCTGCTCCCCGGTATGCACTCCCAATCACGTCATTGTAGAATTGCATTTTATCTTTGCTCCATGGGACTTTTGAAAGTAGTTGGGTGTTTCTCTGCACTCCACTATGATATGATAACATTGAAAGTGTCACAAAAATTTTATTTGAATTTTCATTAGATGAATGTGAGACAAGCAGGGTAGATTCCATTAGTCTTATTTTACCAATAATGAAATCAAGAAATAAGAAGCTTAAATACCTCGGTGTAAGCCACATGGCTAGGAAGTGAGGCCCTAAGGTTAGACCCTCAGTGTTTATTCTATGATCTTTAAATTTTCACTTTAATTATAAATTTTATAAAGGCAACTGACATGTACAGACTACTTAATGACAATCCTCAAAGTGCATTAAGTTGCTTGAATCTGCTACACCCTTTCTATTTCACAAATGTCTTATGTGTTAATGAGCAGACTGAGGGCGGAGGCACACAGCTACTAAGTGCTAGTTGGTGCTAAATTTAACGTGCTGGTAGTATCTCATGGGCAGTTAGGAGGGCAAATATTCTTAACAACAAGGTCAAAGCATTCCAAAAAGAGCAGAAATTCCAAGAAGATAAAACATTAAAAGGATGCAAATAATCTTAATGTGAAAATATACAATAATACAAAGTTAAGCCAATAGAGTACAGATTCTAAAGAAATATATTTTTTTCTTTCATGTTGTGAGTTGTAAGCACATTTGGCTTTCGTTTCTCTTTTCTCTCTATCCTACCCACCTTTCCCTGCTTTTCTCTTCACTATGTACTAGCGTACAAATACTGAACACACAAATTGTTACCCCAAATTAGTTGCTTGCTCCAAATAGGAATTTCATAATAAATGGTTAAAATGAGGTTTTGAGAATATTTATTAGGCACTACTTAACTCAAAACTTCATGGATGAATTTATTAAATAGTTTTTTTTAATTCAAGCCATTATACTAGACAATATCAGTAAATAGAAGTGCATAGTATGTAGGCTTTTCCTCTAGCAGTCTATTAAATATAAGTGCAATTGTTAGTTTCAGTTCTAAATTAATTTAACTTTGTGATTATTTCCCTATCCCATTCTGATTCCCTATTTCTTTCTTATTTCCTTCCATGAACTTTTAGTGACGTCTTTTTATGATGTTTTATCAAGGATAATGGATCAAGGCATGCATCAAGGCAGGTGCTGAGATCCACTTGTCTTACTGCCACTCAAGACAAACTTCATACCTAAGTTCCCTTCACTTATTAAAATTGCTACCTACTAACCTGGAGCAGTCAGCCTCTTTTTCTGGCAGCTTCTCTCTGCCCTCTGAGTACAGGGGCCAATTTCATGTTGTACCTGGGAAGCTCCTGAGATGCGTGTAAGCCAACATTTGGTGTGCCAGTCAGGAGACCAAAGAAAAGGGCCTTAGGAAAAGGGTATCTGTGGTGGAAATCATGCATTGGTCATCAACTTCTATAGGGGAGGGGTGGCCTATATGTTGGATGCTTGTGGGCCACCGTGTGAGTACAGGGATGCTCCCAAAATGCCAGTCCTTGTAACATGCTTGTTGGAGGAATTGCACATGGCACATTGCAGCAGAGAAGGAAAGCATATGGATGCTCCCATGGGCTGGCCTCTATTGGGGGCACTTCTACTGGCCACCAATGCCCAGGTAGAAGCTGAAGCTCGGGTAATAAGTTAAAAAAAGAGCTGACATAAGACAAGGACTTGTGAATGTCCATTATCCCTCTGGCTTCGGGACTGGCAGACAATGTGGGAGAGCAAGGTAATAAATTAGAGACCTTAGCGTGCTGTTTTGCAAAGCTAGGAAGGCATAAACCATGGCAGATTAAGGTCTGAACATTTGTGACTCAGTCTAATTGGGACCCTAAGACTTGAAATCCCTGGAAAAGTGATAAGAATGAAAAGGAGGATGTCATGGGGATTGATAGTGACATGGAAAAAATGCCCGATACTATCTTGCTCCTAATGCAAAAGAAAGCAAAAGTACAGCAACGACAACACTAGCTACCAGGACAGCCCCCAATTCTGGAAATAATGAGAGAATACACTCCCAGTGAGCTTATTGAGGTAGGTGCTAAATACCAGCAAAAGACCAGGGAAAGTATCCCGGTTAGTACAGCTATGGGATACAGCAGGTAACGGCATTTCTCTGACTAGTTGGGAGGCAAAACAAAAATAAACATCACCACACACCCTGCCATTCAGCAGTGCCTGCATGACGCTCAAGGGGTTCAAGGTACTCACTCACCCCCTTATAAATTAAAACAGTCTATCCTGCAGGGAGACTTTAGCCAATGAGGAGTTCTCTCTGGGGTGTGAGACCCTGGCATTCTCTAGAGGAGGTGCATCAAGTTCTTAGGGACCTGGGAATGACACAAGCCATCTACACTCCTGCCTTTGAAGGCCCTGATCAGGCCACATTCACTGCAGGAATGAAAGCTAAGATAATCCAGTCCACCCGAAGTACCTGGTATGAAACACTGATATCTTTGTTGAGCCCAGTTGTGAGACAGAATATTTATGATATCAGGAAATCCATTGCTGATCTGAAGGAAATTGACAAATCCCAGGAACAGTTAAGAGCTGTGGGAAAGCCCAGACATAAAAGGGAAGCTCGGAAAGCCAGAAGGCAGTCTCAATAGGCTTTGAAGGGTCCCATAGAAATAACCTGGAAGCAAATATGGTATGACTCCAATGCTGTAGGATCCAGCCTGAAGGAGAAATAGATAGACTATTCAATACTGGGTTGGTTGGTAGAAAGCCTTGAAGTAGAATGAGTTGGTTAATGCAATAGCAATAGCATGCTGTGTGTATTCTAAACAATGCTGAAGGCAGTGCCAAAGGAGTTTGAGTCCATCCACCAGAATTCCCAAGTAGTGAGGATTAGCCTATTGGTTATATTGACCCCTTCCCTCTAAATAGGGTTCTAAATATCCCTTGATTTAAATGGACACTGTATCTGACCTAATCCAAGCTTTCTCTGGACATTATGCGAATCAGACTGCTACCATTAGGAGATTAGAACAGCTAAGTACCATGTCCTGATACTCTCTTTGATGAGACTGTTATTGGGGGTACATTGCAAAAGTCAAGAAATGCAAGACTGAGGGGTGACTTACTTAAGTGTCTGACTTCGGCACATGTCATGATCTCACAGTTTGTGGGTTCGAGCCCCATGTGCGGCTCTGGGCTGACAGCTCAAAGCCTGGAGCCTGCCTCAGATTCTGTGTCTCCCTCTCTCTCTCTGCCCCTCCCCCATCTGTCTCTCTCAAAAATAAATAAATATTACAAAAAAAAAAAACGACATTCAAGACTGAGTGATAGAACATGACAATGAATGAAGGCTCTATCTCCCCTATAACTGACAAGCAGCAGGATTGGCAGAAAAGAAAAATGGAATCTTAAAACAGCAGATGAAATTAGTAACAGGTAAAACCACCTTGGCTGGATAGACTAAAGTAGTGTCCCAGCTTTTAATATATTTGAATGCTAAACCACTGGGCCTGTTGCCCATATGCCAGACTGAGGACACTGCCAAGGCATCCAATACCATAAAGGTAGGGGTGTCATGGGACACAGCCATTGTCCTGATGCTGTGTCCAACACACTATGCTGTTGAACTACCAATCCCATCACAACTGGGAAAGAAATGATCTACTGGAATCTGCAATGGGACTTCTCCCAGGATGGGTGAGGTATTTTACACCCCTGGATGAAAGGGGACTCCTCAGTGTCCACTGTGATCCATTTATCCTGCTGCAGCCTAGACCGCTCAAAATGTACTGTATCCAGAATGGAACATGTACCATCAAAAGAGAAGAGAAGATGAGGGTCTTGTTCTGGCATATTTTTCCCCCAGTCCTTCTCCTCCTGCCTGACAGTGCTGCCTACTCTGGCCAAAATGCATGGAATATAGAACCAGGTCAAGTTTCTATAAGTGCCAAGTCCAGGTGGGCATGTCCTGTTTTTCCACTCATATGATCACTTGGCTGTTGTCTTGTTTCCTCTATTGGCCTGAAGGATGGGATAACACACATGAAAGCCCTTACTCACTCTTTAAGCCCTGAATGATAGCCAACAAGGCTGGTCCTTACTGAACACTAAAATGTCTCTGATGAGAAAACTTGTCTTCTAAAATAGAATGGCCTTAGACATTATTACTACCTAAAAAAGGAAGCACTTCGGCCATTATCCAAACAGAATGTTGTGTGTTCATATCTGATGAATCTGCTAATGTATCACGTTTATTAAATCATATGAGGACACAAGTGAACACCCTGAGTGACCCAACCCCCAGCTTCGAGGACTTGATAAATCAGTGGTATGGATCATGGGGTCTTATGGAAAAAGTTGTCACCGATTTTGGAATCATCGTCTTAATCTGTGTTTCTGCATACATATACCTGTGTCATAGCTAAAGTATAGCCAGATATTTTCATAAGGACCCACGTGCATACTAGTGAAACCCCTTGCTGACAAGTCAGGACACTGTGGAAGAAGAGGATGCATGTGATATTATATGAGCTGGTCATGACGGGTGGAGTGTTGGAGGGTTCATCAACCAGGAGCTGGCCCTGGACAATCAGAGACTCCTCACCCCCTCCCCTGACCTTAGAATGTAGGTTCTGCTTGGCTTTTCCACTCATAGAGACTGCTCAGTGATATAGCTTTGAGGTAATGATATGGTTTGAGAGCACTTGCATGGTAAACGTAACTGAACCTAGTTAAGGCTTCTATATAAACTTTTATTTGGCAAATGGATGCAGGGATCCACTGTTTTGCTGCCACCCAAGACAAGTCTCATATGTAAGTTGATTTTGCCTATTAAAACTGCCACCTGCCAACCTGGAGTGGCCTGCCTCTTTTTTTGGTCCCTTCTATGCCCTCTGAGTACAGGGACCAATTTCAGTTTATATCTGGGAAGCTTCTGAGGAGCTTGGAAATCAACAAAAGGTTCAAATAAAATTATTTTTTAATTCTTTTTTTAACATTTTTAACATCTTTTTAACATTCATTTATTTCTGAGAGAGAGAGAGAGAGAGAGAGAATAAGGGAAGGGCAGAGAGAAAGGGAGACACAGAATCCAAAGCAGACTCCAGGCTCTGAGCTGTCAGCACAGAGCCTGAAGCGGGGCTTGAACCCACAAACTGGGAGATCATAACCCGAGCTGAAGTCAGACACTTAACCAACTGAACCACCCAGGCACCCTTCAAATAAAATTCTTTATAAATAAAGTTGCAGGGTTTTTATTTCTAATCGTTTCTCAATCGTTAATAACTTTTTCAAAAATATTGTTAAAAATATGGATTATTCTTTGATATGAACTAAAATATTAAAGAATATGTTTTATAATTGAGATAACAATTTCAATAAATAAAATAAAGCATGATTATTTAAACTTAGCTATAAGAAATTTAAGATGCTATGTTAAAATAGGTAACAAGTGGGGTGCCTGGGTGGCCCAGTTGGTTAAGTGCTCGACTTCAGCTAAGTCATGGTCTCAGGGTTTGTGGGTTTGAGCCCCGCATTGGGCTTTGTGCTGACGGCTCAGAGCCTAGAGCCTGCTTTGGATTCTGCGTCTCCCTCTCTCTCTGCCCTTCCACCACTCTTCCTGTGTCTGTCTTTTTCAAAAACAAAATAAACAAACTTCAAAAAAATTAAAAAAAATCATTAAAAAATATGTTTTAATATAATGTAAAAAGTAAGAGTTTTGAGAATACATGTATGAATAAGAAAATTTTAAAAATATAGGCATTATTAGACATCAGTAAAAAATAAACAATATTTCCTACAGTATCACTGAAGAGCCCTATAGGTACCCAAGTCTTGTTTTGTTTTGTTTGAATACCAAAGTGTCCGTTTTGTTTGTTTTCTTAATATCCACCTGGGCCACATTTCTCAGAGGTGTATTGCCAAGTCGGTACTTCTTGCTACTGAGATAGGGAAACTGAAGCCATAAAAATCTGCTTTGTGCAAAAATAAATAAATAAATGAATAAATGAGTGAATAAAATAAAATAAAATAAAATAAAATAAAATAAAAGTGGCTGTTTGCTCCTTTTTCTACTTAGAGTCTTGCTGGGACCTGCAGCCTTACCTTCCACATGCATTGTAATGTGTCTTCCCTGTAAATGTCAAGGAGTTAATGGTTTCTTTAGAGGCTTTCAGCACAATAGATAACATTTGAGGAAGGACTGGCCAAGAATGATCAGACAAAGCCATCATATGTGTATTCCAGACCACTGACACTAGACATCCTGATGGCAAGTTCCAAGGCATTAGTGACTTATAAGGGACAACTGGAATGTTCTATGGCTTATGGATGCCTGAGAGAATACATACATCAGACGACAACCTTCAATAAAAACCCCAGACCCCGAGAAAAGTTGAGACTCTTTTTCTTTCTGAGTCTCCCAGATGCTCCATTTAGACCTGCATTCTCTCTATACCCTCAACAAACTCTGCTTTCACTTCCTGCTGGCTTGTATATGATTCATATGCTGCTTGTAGCCAAGGACCCTCTTGGCTGCTCCTGAGGGACCCCCTCTGGGTCCTAGACACAACCTACCTGCATGACTACTAAATCCTCTTTCTGGACGCATCCCATGCTTTCACAAAATCTACTTTACTACATGATCATGTGATCCAGCAGTTTCAAAATTGCTTCACAGAATGAGGGATGCTATGCATCAGGAGTTTTTGTCTACTTATAACAGAAAAATCTCAAGAAGAAATCCTTAGGATTTTGGAGCAAAGCCAAGATTTTTAAGTACTGTATATATTCAAAAAGTATTGATGATTAAAATTTCTTTTTCTTCTTAATTTTGTTCTTGTGGGAGAGAGAAACAGAGAGACAGAGGTTAAGTAGGGGAGAGTCAGAGAGAGAGAATCCAAGCAGGTTCCAGGCTCTGAGCTGTCAGCACAGAGCCCAACGTGGGGCTCGAACTCATGAACCATGAGATCATGACCTGAACCGACGTCGGACGCTTCACAGACTAAGCCACTCAAGCACCCTGATGATTACAATTTCTTAAACTGAAGAGTGTATGACATATAGTTCTTTCACAGGTTAATTAACAACTCTCCAACTAAAACCAGATATAAAGCAAGACATATGGAGGCCTTAGCCACAAACCTGTCAGATAAAACATCTTCAGAGACAAATACAGAATAGGTGACCTGATCACAGAAGGTTATCGCTAAGATCCTTTGTTGTCCCCTGAGTTTACAAACTACATTTTCACAGAGAGCAGAGAATTTCAGTAGCTGCAGCTCAGGCCACTGGTGCAGTCCTTTCATGTTGACTTATCCAACTTTTGCTTTTGAAGAAATAGTTGAATTTCATAGCCATACCTAAAAGGGATATGCAGCCAATAATGCAGAATCCAAAGCCAGTTCAGTAAGTTCCAGGACTCCAGGGAAGGAAGCTATTCTGATTTTGTGAGAGGTAGCTCAGCTGGCACCTGGTTCTCTCTGAAGACAGAACTGAGGCCAGGGATTAGAATGGAGCTTTGGAAAACATGAAGCAGATTATGTTCTGGTGCCAGCATTTGATTCTCACAGTGGACTATCTGCCTGTCTGAGTCTACTACTCACTCACTCAGGGATTAGTTTTGCTCCAAGAATTCTTTGCCCCTTTATTTCACTAGATATAGTAACATCCAGTGATAGGAATTAAAACTTTCACCTGTCAGGTGAAGCTGTAACTGAACTAGCATGAGTTCACTGCTTGGTGAGTCACGGGTAGAAACTACACCACATGGAGTCATACACTCAAAGTAAACTTTATTTGCAGCAAAGATCACGGGGAATAACTTCCAAAGCTGTGACTCCCTGAGCAAGGGTGATTCCAGTATTTAGATGCATAAGGGAGCCTTGTCATTGTATGCAGAGGCAGACATAAGGTCACACATGCATCTCAAGGAAACATGGCTGTACATACATAATATGTTTGTAAATGAGGCTGTGCTTCTCCTTGGGTGAAGATTTTCGTGTGTTATAATGAACTAAAGGTAACTATAGGTCACTCACTCTGTGGGTCACTCCATTGTCCATCTAGGCAGAAGTTAGTGGGAGGTTAAGCTGAGACTGGAGGCCATTTCAGGTGGTCTGTGCCAGCTGGAACTCTTTGTCAAGGCAGTTATTAGTACTTTAGAGGTACTTTGGTTTCCATGATGGGATGCCATGCCCATAGGGTCTTTTTCCTGAGTTAAGAGATAGGCTGGAAAGAAGGGCTTAAGGAAAAATGTGGGACAAAGGTTGGTGGGTATAAGAGGGTGACCAGTAAAGGTCAGGTCTTGGGGTATAGCTGGTGACAAAACTATGTAAAACATCTACCTATTAAAACTGTTTTACTTGACACACATAAGACAGCATGAGTAATAGAGAACTATGTTAAAGAAAAACACTGAAATTTTGTTTTCTTGAGGAGAGGTGGCAATCTGTCTAGACCTCACTACACGCGGCATTAACTCAGTTCTGGCTTGTCCCACTGCTCTCATTGGGGTTTATTTCATTTTTTCCACAGTTCCCCTCACCAGTACCTGATACAAAAATGATTCTAGCCTTGCCACAAAAATTAATACGTCTTATTTTCTCTGCTAGAAACACATAAAGTAGCAAACCTACCTCAATTAGTTTCTGTCCCGTAGATCTGCTTTATAATTACTGGGTACACCTTCATTAGCAAAAGCATCAAGGTCCAGTCTCCATTAAAGCATCATTGTTCAAATTATGAGTTGCTGTTGTTGAGGAGGAAGAAATTTCCCCATAGAAGGTTCTTCTAGCTGGACTAAGAATTAAATTTGTGTGAGAGAAATTAACAGAAGAAAATCAAATTTAGTTTCGTATTTATGGAAAATCCATCCAACCATGGAATTCCAAAGACAGTCAGGCAACAGGAGGCTTATATGACATATAAGGGGAATGGGTCTGGGGATAAAAAGACGAGGAAGGCTATCAGCAGCAAGGTGAGAGATGTTTAGAAAACAAAGCTTTCACCATTAGGCAGATAAATTTTTTAGCAAAAAGAAATC
This sequence comes from Prionailurus bengalensis, assembly GCF_016509475.1. NCBI lineage: Eukaryota > Metazoa > Chordata > Mammalia > Carnivora > Felidae > Prionailurus > Prionailurus bengalensis. The sequence continues at coordinate 90,309,427 of NC_057344.1, forward strand.
TCTGTTAATAGCTATTCCCGGTACATTCTCTCTTTTCCAATGTAAATTTAGGCGGTTGAGGGGAGGTAAAGATATTTTCCTCAATCTGCTAGGTTTTGATTGCCTTCAACTTAAAAAAAATCTTTATACCAAAGTGGTCCATCTTGGGGTAGCCTACCCGTGGCTCCTACACCATCCACAGGATGTGAAATCAATTTAGTTGGTCACTATATAGATTTGAATTGAATAGAAAAGGGAATATAAGGTTGCAACACAGAGTTAGTTTAAGTACTTTTTCCTTTGCTGTTTTTATAAGTGTGTGTCTGTATTCTGGGTTGTGGTGTGAAATCCTTTTCTTGTTGTTAATATAAGTCAAAAAGTAGCTTAAAATCACTACTCTTGAATCTAAAAAAATCTGTCTGCTTTTTTTATTCTCTATAACATTTGTGATCAATTTTCAGTGAAAATCCCTCATTCTATCACCCACTCTAATCTCTGCAAAATTCCTCAATCAGTCACTGTAGTGTGCAGTACAAACTGCAATGCTCTATATTATTTTTCTCCATGAGCCCAGGCTTCCACTGTGGAAAGACACAAAAACATCCCTTGGCCCCTCCTACTACTTAATCATAGAGAATTGTTAAGGAGGAAGAATTTCCTCTGCTCTTCAAGGACCTTCTAGCTGGACTAAGAATCAAGTTGACATAAGACAGATTTACAGGAGAAAATCATATTTAATTTTGTAAATACAAGGAATCCACACAGACAAGAAGTTACAAGAAGAGAGAGGTGATATGATGCTTAGATGGGTGAAGGAGAGGGATACAATCCAAGAACATGAAGGGGAAGAAGAGCATTAGCAGAAAGGTGAGAGGAGATGTTTGGAAAACAAAGTTTGCCTTGCTATGCAGATAAATTTCTTATGTAAAGAGGAGTCTCTGATAACAGCTCTCTTCCTGGTACAGGAAGATTTTTGAGGGCATGGTAAAGGACTTTTCCTGAATCTGCCGGGTTTTGGTTGTGTTTAACATAAAATAATATTTATATCAGATCAGCCTATCTTGGTGCTGTCTGCCCCTTTTCCCTACAGAATAAATGTCTCACTTCCTTCTCTGAATCCTACTTCCTTTCACTATTTATTTTCTTCTTTTAAGAGGAAGTAAGGGGGCGCCTGGGTGGCGCAGTCGGTTGAGCATCCGACTTCAGCCAGGTCACGATCTCACGGTCCGTGAGTTCGAGCCCCGCGTCGGGCTCTGGGCTGATGGCTCAGAGCCTGGAGCCTGTTTCCGATTCTGTGTCTCCCTCTCTCTCTGCCCCTCCCCCGTTCATGCTCTGTCTCTCTCTGTCCCAAAAGTAAATAAAAAACGTTGAAAAAAAAAAATTAAAAAAAAAAAAAGAGGAAGTAAGATGGGATGGACTAAACACTACTCTTTATAAGCAATATTTCCTGTGTTCATTTTCTTAAGAAATCCCTACAAATAAGCATAGTAATAGCTTTTGCTTAAAGCATTTTTTCACACTTTATATGCACCTATCAGTTCTAGATAAGTAAGAGTTATGGTATAAAATATTCCACCTACCCCACCCCATGCACCCCAAGCAGAAATTGTGAGTGGGGGGAAAAGAATAACAGAAAGGTCTTTGAAGGAACATAAAACACCATTTGGTTTTGGAGGTGTGGAAAAGAAGGCAAATGGAAATACAAGGCGAGATTATAGTAAGAAATTGAAGTGTCCCTGATGAAGATGAAAGGAAAAATTCTCAATAAAATACTAGCCAGGCAAATCCAACAATGCATTGAAGGAATAATTCACCACAATCAAATGTGATTTTTTCCCTGGATTGCAAAGGTGATTCAATATTCACAAATCAATCAACATGATACACCACATTAAAAAAAGAAAGGGTAAGAATCATCTGATCATTTCAATAAATGTAGAAAAAGCATTTGATAAAGTACACCATCTGTTCATGATAAAGACTCTCAACAAAGTAGGTTTTGAGGGAACTTACCTCAACATAACAAAGGCCATTTATGAAAAACTCACAGCTAATATCATTCTCAATGGGGAAAAACTGAGAGTTTTTCCTCTACTCTCAGAAACAAGATAGGGAGGCCCACTCTCACCACTGTTATTTAATATAATACTGGAAGTCCTAGCCTCAGCAATAAGACAAAAAGAAATAAAAGACATCCAAGTTGGCAAGAAGAAAGTCAAACTTTCACTCTTTGCCAAAGATGTGATACTATATATAGAAAGTTCTAAAAACTCCACCAGAAAAATGCTAAAACTGATACACAATTTCAGGAAAGTTGTAGGATAGAAAAGCAGCAGAATAATATTGATCAAGGAATCAATCCCGTTTACAATTGCACCCAAAACAATAAACCTAACGAAAGAGGTAAAAGACCTGTACTCTGACAACTATAAAACAGTGATGAAAGAAATTAAAGAGGACACAAAGAAATAGAAAGACATTCCAAGAATATGATTGGAGGAAAAATATTGTAAAAATGTCTATCTTACCAAAACATCCTATCCATTTAGTGCAATCTCTATAAAAAATACCACCAGTATTTTTCACAGAGCTAGAACAAACAATCCTAAAATTTGTATGGATACACAAAAGATTCCAAATAGCCAAAAAGCAACCTTGAAAAGGAAAAGCAAAGTTGGAGTCATCACATTTCCAGATTTCAGCTTATATCACAAAGTTGTAGTGATCAAAATTGTGTGGTGCAAGCACACAAATAGACACATAGATCAATAGAACAGAATAGAAAAGTCAGAAATGAATGCACAACTATATGGTCAAGTAATCTTCAACAAAGCAGGAAAGAATGTCCAACGACAAAAATACAGTCTCTTCAACAAATGGTGCTGGGAAAACTGGATAGCAACACGCTAAGAATGAAACGGATCACTTTGTTACATCATACACTATAAATTCAAAGTGGATGATAAACCTAAATGTGAGACAGGAAACCATCAGAATCTTAGAGGAGAACATAGGCAGTAAGCAACCTCTTTGACATTGGCCATAGCAACTTCTTTCTAGATATGTCCCCTGGGGCAAGAGAAACAAAAGCAAAAATCCACTATTGGGACGTCATCAAAACGAAAACGCTTCTGCACAGCAAAGGAAACAATAAACAAACCTAAAAGGCAACCTATGGAATGGGAGAAGATATTTTCAAATGATATATCTGATAAAGGGTTAGTATTCAAAACATGAAATAACTTTATAAAACTCACCACCCAAAAAAGGAATAATCCAGATAAGAAATGGGCAGAAGACATGAATAGATTTTTTTTTTCAAAGAAGACATACAGATGGCTAATAGACATATGAAAAGATGCTCAACATCACTCATCATCAAGGAAATCAAAACCACCTGTCAGAATGGCTAAAACCAACCGTATAACAAACAACAGGAGCTTGCAAGGATGTCGAGAAAGCAGAACTTTCTTACATTGTCAGTGGGAATGAAAACTGGTACAGCCACTCTGGAAAATAGTATGGATGTTCCTCAAAAAGTTAAAAATAGAACTATTCCACAATCTAGCAATGGCACTACTAGGTATTTGCCCCAGGAAGACAAAAACACTAATTAAAAGGGATACATACACCCTAATGTTTATAGTAACATTATCTACAACAGCCAAATTATGGAAACAGCCCAAGTGTCCATGAACTGATAAATAGATAAATAAAATGTGGCATTTGTATATACAATGGAATATTACCCTCCCATTAAAAGAATGAGATCTTGCCATTTGCAAAGACGTGGTTGGATCTAGAGAATATTATGCTATGGGGAATAAGTCAGTCAGAGAAAGACAAGTATCATATGATTTCACTCAGATGTGGAATTTAAGCAACAAAACAAATGATCATAAGGAGAAAAAAAGAGAGCAAAGGAAACCAAGAAACAAATCCTTAACTATAGAGAACAAGCTAATGGTTCCCAGAGGGTAGGTGAGCAGGGATATGGGTTAAATAAATAATAGAGATTAAGGAGTGCGCTTGTCACGATGAGCACAGGGTGATGTATGGAAGTATTGAATCACTATATTATACACCTCAAACTAATATTACACTGTAAGTTAACTAACTGGAATTTAAATAAAAACTGGAAAACAATAAATTTATGTGTGCTTGAAAGAAAAAAAAAAGAAATTGAAGTGGAAAAATTTAGTCTTGACTATAATTGAAAGATGGATGATATTCTTTCAAGAAAATGAAGAATCCATATATGAGATGAGTTTAATACAAGTCTCTTTCTCTCATTGAACGCCATGCCCTGAGAACATTCTATAGATAGATTCCAATAAGTGCAAAGCTTAACTTTCAGTTGGTAACTTCATGTTTACTTGAGAATAAGGAATTTAATGTGATGTTTTATATCAGAAAAAGAAGAAGAAGAAGAACAACAACAACAACAAAACTAAAGGAAATGTGATATTTGCCCATTATTATCTCCAGTATACATTTTCTATTTAGATTTCACCTGCTTACTCTAATAGTACCATTAGTTTAAAATAAACTTACGGAGCTACATGCTGCATATCAGTTTCAAATCACATTTTTTCTGCTGAGTTAAAAAAAGAGGGGACAAAAGTGAAAGAAGACTATGGAAAAAAAAAACAGTGAAATTCTCCCTGGTATTTTGTCAGCTTGGCATTCAGTAATCCTTAGGGGAAACTTGACTTCTGAATTCAACTTAATAGAAAAGCCCCTATGAACCCTGTCATGGGAATAACTATTACAGAATTTGACATAAGTGTAGACAAGCGGGATCATTGCAGCAGAAAAAACCTATAGCAATAAACCAAAATTTTCCTTGACATGAGAAATCTAAGTTTGGTGATTATCAATTAGGCAGCTAGAGAAAGCTGACGGGACCATAAGCTTGAAGCATAATTCTCCCTAGGGTGGAGGGAATGGAAAACTATTTCCATTCTTGGTATTTGGATCATATATAAGAACAATTATTATTAGATACCTCAAATTATTATTTCAGCTTACTGGAATAATCATTTGTGTGATTAAAATAGATAATAATTTGGGAAAATAATCTATATATTCCTTTGAAATATTTAAAAGCATGACATTATCTGGATAATGTATTTTAAAACAATAAACAATGAAATAATGATTTTGATAGTTTTAAGCAATGTTAAAAGCACAGATAACTCATACAGAATCTATAGACTACTTCTTTTAAATAAGGATATTAAAATATTGAATATATTGTTCTGTGATAGCAATAGGCAATGATCAGACTATGAATCCCCCTAATACCTAAAACAGTAGAAATTAACATCAGGCTGAGATCTATTTTGACACAGTAAGTGGTTTACTTGTAAGAAAAAAATCTACTTAATTTTTCATGCTATAGGCAACTCAAAACAAAGTTCTAGAATTAGAGACTTATACTTGTTAAAAACTAAAATGTCTGAGATTTTACTCTACATGTAAGCTGGCGAGTGTCTCAGCCCCAGATTCATGGAGGCTGGCAGAAGACATGAGACACTAAGGTCAAAGAAAAAGGGTTTTATTACTCACAGCAATAGCAGTAGCTATAGAATCAGCAATTTCTTAAATGGCACCAATTTCTTGAGTCCCAATATGCACAGAATGAAACCAAAATGACCAGGTGGCACCTGCACATGCAGTGGACTGCAGTACAGGAGAGGGACTCTGAGCCAGTATGCCTGCTGCTTCGAATGGTGACACTCTGTATTCCGAGGCTGCTCACTATCTATACATTACTGAAAAGTAAGAAAAAAGAGAGTCCACTTCTGCTCACAAGGTGTGCAAAAGTGTAGAGACCCACGGAGAATTGTCTACCTACCACACTTGCATGTTATTCGCTAGTGTATTGTTTGTACTGAATAAATAATAAAAACAGAAGTTTTGTCTTTTATAGGTCCATTTCTAGAAATTTCCTATTTCTTTACTTTGTGTTACACCATTGGCCTCAATTATTATTATTTTTTTTTCATTATCACTCTACCCCCTAGGTGCTATTTAGGATGCTTTTATTAACATAGTATCATCAAATTTTAATACGATGGATGTACTCTGTATCTGTTTATATGTTATGTGTATATTTGTGCTTTCTACATAAAGAGAGTGGATTTTTTACACCTCCAGAACTAATTTTTGCCTCCTTGTGGGTGATGTCGACCTTGAGAATGCATGCGTTACACTAGTAAAAATTACTGAAACAATAATTTTGCACTGATAAAAATTAATAATGAGCACTTCAGGGAATTTCCATTTAATTCTATGTAAATTCTAATTCTTAGCCATAAAATTATGTTAGTCACGAGGAATCTCTGTAAAATTAATAAATAAAATATATTATTTCAGTGACTCCTTCCTGACAATGACTACTTCAGTTAGAAAATATTATTGTTATTGTTATTGTTTCACAGATGAAGAAACTGAGGTAGAGACGGATTTTATATATTCCATTTTCCCACCCCCTAATAAGTAAAGAACTAAGACATAAGATACAACTGTAAGTCTGGTCCAGATCCCATAATTACTAAATTGTGTTATTAATCACCCAAATATAACCTTTAATTAGATTTTTTTCATATTCATGATAAATCTCAACGTGATACAACTGCAAACAAAGATATTTCACTCATATAACAATTATTTTAGGGTAATTAAAATGGCAAATAAAAACCTACAGAGTAAAAGAGCAAAAAGTCAAAAGAAAAGCAAGAATCATGACTTACTGTGTTTACTTTCATATTATTTTTTCAAATCATTTACCTTGCTATGTCATACTGTATTCCTTATCTCCCTTAGAAGGAAACCTTTTTGATAAAATTTTCTCTAGCTCACTTCCTGCTATTGTTCCATCCTTCTCGAAAGAATTCAACTCTCTTTGGAAATAGCAGCATTATTTCTTGAACAGTATTTACCGTGTAGAATTATTAACCTCAAACTATTAGCAAAAATAAAATTCTGAATAAATAATACTACATACTATGAAAAAGAGAGATATCTTTTTAAAATCTTTGATAGTTTTTAAGCTCAATTCAATATTTCAAAATTTTTATAAAATTTCCTATACACTACTATATCTTTGTTTAGAGAGATTAACACATAAGAAATGAACATAGCCAACATGAATGTTTAGAGATTGGCAATAATTTTCCTACCCACAATTATGTGAACACTAAAATAATTAGAAATTCGTATAATTGAGACATTATTATATGGGGGAAAAACGCCCATGAAAGCTTTTCCTCTCCCCTATCTCCCCTATTTCCTCTCCCCTATTTCAGATGTATGCAGAAGTTTTTCACACACCTCTAATAATGGCTGTTTATTCTTTTCCTCCAGCTTGATTTTCAGGAGTTTTTCTTTTTCTTTTTCTTTTCTTTTTTTTTTTTAAGAAGTAAGAGAAGAGGCATAAAAGAAACAGTTTAAACAAAGAATCAGCATAGGAAAAGATGAAAAAGCCATGGAGAAAAATCTGACAGGAACTACTGTTAAAAAGTGTCTAAGCTGTCAGAGTTGACAGTGTTGAGAATCCCTACAGAGTACTGTATCCTCAGGAATGTCTAATAAAGGTGATGGTGTTGGGCTTACCACGATTGTTGTGCTTTTTCCCATGGCTATAAGCCTAGTTAACGCACCTTTTTAAAGTGTGCGTTCACTTTATTTGATTCAATTGTAAAAGGTATTATACATGTAAAACAACACATACAGTGCATATGTAGAGGCAGAGAATGTAAGTAAGTACTCATTTACTCATCATCGAGCTGAGGAAATAGAATATTGTCAATTTATTTAAAGACCTTTATGTTTACCAGACCCTCATAAAGTAATACATCAGGCAGGTTACTATAAAAATAGAGTCATGACGTTTGCTAATCCAACTTTATCTCATTCCATTATTTACCAAAAAATCCCAGGGTCACAGGTTTGGAAATGAAGTAAGTTTCATTTAAATACATAAGTCTTTAAAATGTAAGGCAAACACTTTGATAGATGGAAGGTAATAATTCCATAAACCACGAGGTGGAATCTAAAACAGCATGGAGTTAGTGTGTCATTGCACCAGACTTTGTACATAAAATATAGACTCAGGTAAGCAAGAAAGATACTAATGTTATATGCTACAGGCAGAGCTCTCCTGACACCATATTTAGTCAAAGAAGGGGTTGCAGATAATGGGTCATGTCCTTCAAAGTGAAGAATAGGGAAAACAGCCTAGTGTCAATTTTTGAGGCTGCACCCAAGCAATCTTAGATTACAGAAACTCTAAACCAGCTATCATGTAGAGATAATAGATGTTTTCAATTGCAGAGATTGCTTTAGAGATACCAACAGAAGAAGGGAAAGTTCGGAAACAAAGGTTATACGAGTATATGCTTACTCTGTAAGTGGAGAAAAATCTTGCTGTATAAAAAGAAGACATTATGCCCAATCCATTAAGTATAATGTAGAAGAGTGTAGTGCTCTAGAATATAGTTAGAGACATGCACGCAAACCAAAGAAGAGAAGATGATATGAAGGTGGAGGTACTGCATCGCTGGAGGGATGCAGCCAGGAGCCAAGGAATGCCAGCAGTTGGAAGGAACTAGAACAGATTCTCTTCTAGAGCCTGCAGATTGAGTGTGGTCCTGCAACACCTTGATTTTGGCCCATTGATACTGATATCTAACTTCTGGACTCCAGAACTGTGACAGAATATGCTTCTATTGTTTTTAGACCACCCAGTTGGTGGTCATTTTTTAGAGCAGCCACAAGAAACAAATGCACACTTGGCATTGGGACTATGTGAGGAATAAGCTTAGGAATTTCCTGAGCTTGCACTGATGGGTTACTAAGGCATAAAGAATTAGAAAGCCACAGAATGAACACACCCAAGTTTGGGTAAACAAGATTAGGTAAACAACATTAGGTAAATAAGATTAGGTAAACAGAGCAAAGGGTCCCAGTATAGGACAAATATATAGGAATAGGAAATCTCAGGATGAAAACATCCAAGATGAGGTAAATACGATTAGGTATTCAGGGCAGAAAAGTCCTCCAGTTTAGTACAATAGTAGAAAGCTGCTTTCACAGGAAGGAAGGACAAAAACGGGAAAACAGGACTTTAGATTGCTGCAGGGTGAAGTTGCCCAGAATGGAGCTAACTAGCAAAAGAAAGGTGCCTCTTTGACCCTGAGGTCATACATCACTCCAGTCTCTGCCTCTGCTCCTGAAGTTGCATGCTCTTTCTAGTCCCCTAGGCCAGTTTAGGTAAACAAAGGTGGGGCCTCATGTTTGCTGTAAACAACCTTCTGCCCAGCCAAGATTTTGTTTTGTATTGACCCAAACCCCTAACACTGCATATCTTCAAAACCCCCTTTCCCTCATGCTCATGTGGTAATGTTCACAGTTTCATTGTCTCTTTGTGCATACCCACTATGCTTTTAAGTCTTCTAATCTTAATAAAAACGGAGCTAAGGACTCTTACTCTGGGCTCTTGTCTCCTCCTGTACATTAGCCTCTTTTGCATTTTAATCCTGCATTCACTCTCTTGCTGAATAAGAGAGAACTCCAGACCACGAAGTGAAGTCAATGACAGGAATGCATGCAGAAGAATGACCAACTGTGGGCTGCTTCTATTTGAAACATCAGGATACAGAACAATGCTGACTGAGACAACTGGTTAGAAATATTTGTTTTCTTTTTCCCCCTTTTTTTGTTTATTTATTTATTTTGAGACAGAGTGCAGGAGGAGAGGCAGAGAGAGATGGAGAGAGACAGCATCCCAAGCTGGCCGACACAGGGCTCAAACTCATGAAATGTGAGATCATGACCTGAGCTGAAATGAAAGGCTGGCTGCTTAACTGACTGAGCCACCCAGGCACCCCAGAAATATTTGTTTGCTAATAAAATATATATTATTTTGTCTTTTGGAAACCAAGGGTCCAAATCTAGTAACACATTTGATGATAACTAAACACTTCAGTCATTATGATAGGTACATTCTATCAGAAATCAGAAAGAATCCACAGAGGTAGTGGGTCTACAGATAAAGTTTCAGTTTGATACCCCATTCTCACATACATTGTGACAAGAGAGAGATTTTGAGGCTTCATTTCCATGAAAGTATCTCATGAACAGGTATAAAAAAAGAAAGCATTCTTATCATTGCCAATGATACTTCAAAGAGATAATTCAACCCAGTGAAAACTTAGGGCAGAGCAGGAATAATTTAGCTGGAAAGCAACTAACATTATTAGGAAAAAGGTTGCTTGTCTTTGATTTACCCAGATTGAATAATATGAGAATCCAAAACAGACATGTTAATACCTGGACATAAGAGGTCAAGCTTGAAAACAATATATGCTGGAAAACTAGTATCTTTAGAGTAATTAAGCTGAGACACTGAATGAAGCGGATCAGAAAGGGAATAGGCAAGGAGACTTCAGAAGTAATTTCTGCAGGGCTCTATAAAACACTGTAGAAATTGAAAGGCCACCTATCAAGAACTGTAAGTTACTGCTTGCTCCTTCCCTCCCACACAAAGTATTTTCTTGAACAACTATGAGGGAGAATATGTTTTGACTTTTGATAAGGTACCTATTTGCCCTTCCTGACAATCTGGGCATAAAGGAAAGTTTACATGAATATTTGACTTTAGCACATCTTGTTGTAGAGTCTGGTTTATATCCTTAATTTTTAAAAGCACCACGTTCATACATTACATTTTGCTTTATATTTGTTTTTTTAATAAGAACATTTCTACACTTCTTAAAATGGCAAACTTATTTCAAAGAGAGTGATACATATTTATTCATTTTTTTTTGTTTATTTATTTTTGAGAGAGAGACAGAGAGAGAGAGACGAAGTGTGGGAGGAGGAGGGGCAGAGAGACAAAGAGATGCAGAATCCGAAGCAGGTTCCAGGCTCTGAGTTGTCAGCACAGAACCCGACATGGTGCTCCAACTCATGAGCCGTGAGATCATGACCTGAGCTGAAGTCGGACACTTAACTGACTGAGCCACTTGTGCCCCAATATATATTCATTCAGTTAGTGATTCACTCAACAAACATTTAATGGGTGATTACTGGACAAGCAGTCCTGGAGCTGACATTCTACTATATCTTTGGATATATATTATATTATGTTATATTATATTATATTTATATTATTATATTATATTATATTATATTATATTATATTATATTATATTATATTTTCCAGTTCAAAGGACCCTTTGAGAAAAAGCATTGAGTCTGGAAGGATAGCAGGGAGGCCCAGATGGATGGATTAGAGGGAGCAAGTGAAAAGAGGCAACAGATTAAGTCAGAGACGCAAGAGTCAGAGCCTGTGAACAACTAGGACTTTGGCTTTGATTCTGAATGAGATTTCCTCGTGGAGTATTTGACCAAGGAATGATGTGATATCATCACAGTAACTAAAAGCGTTTTTGTTTTGTTTTGTTTTGTTTTTTAATTAGGTCAGATCTAGAACTACAATATAAATGGAAAATGTGCTACCTACATCACCCACTTGTTCCCCCTGGAAAACATTTCCTTAAAACAATCATTTTTTGTTTTACATGTTTTTGTTTTTGCTCTTGCAATTTATTTACTTGTTATTTGACCTTACTTTTACTTTATGGAATATTTAGTCCATGCTTCTTATGCTAATACCCTTCATCGCCTGAATATAGTACAACAAAGTTATGCTGTGTAGGTACTATCATTTCAATACACAAACAGTGAGCATTTTAATACCATTTTACAGTAATTCATTCCAAAAACCGAGGTGAAACTCTGTCAATACATGCACCTGTCATTAGTTAATACTTAAACACTAAAACTATCTAAATGGTTTTGTGAATTCATAAAACATCCAAAACTTTGTTTATTGAAGATATGGTTATTACATAATAAAAATAAAGAGGAAAAAAAAGGTACATTTCCTTATTGATAAATACTCACATGGAACTCAATAGTTTTTACTGCTTTGGCACTGGATCATGTGCTGCTATAAAGTCTGTGCTAACTAAGGAATTAAGCACACAGGAATCTCAAACTAATTTGAATGATGAATGATCATGTTTTTGTTCAAGGAGAGAAATCATAAAGAACAATGAGGCCATTGGTGTATTTTGCATAGAAATTAACCTTGTTTGAAGTTCTGATTCATTTCCATAGTTTATAAGATGTATTTGGAGTAAATAAAGTTTTCTATCAAAACAAATCCCCAGGCCAAAATAAAACCCAGTGTTCACTTGTCAGGAAGACATCCATTCCTATGAGAAAAACTGCTGAATTTTCAATGTGCTTGATTGTACTATTTTCAGATCACACATTGACAAGCATTTTGCCCTGAAGATGGTATGGTCAAGCCTGTTTAAAATTCATAGATATTTTTCTCCTTACCAAGATGAATAGCTCAGCATCGAACATTTTATGTAGGTTAAAGCACCCCTCCCCACATTTTAAATGTTCCTGGCACCCTTCTTATCATGCAACCTGAACAACTTTGACAACATTTCTCTACTTACCAGAATCTCATTACTACTAAGGTACACCATTTAATTTAAGATTTGCAGACAGTGTTGTTCTCTTGCACGTGAACTTTTCCTTTCCCTGTAAACTTGTAGACTGAGATTCATTGATTTGAAGTTAATCTTTTATACTTCCCTGTAAATATATCCAACATTATAAAATATTGATCTAGAATATTGATCTTTAAGTATTCAAATTGAATTTTTATAAAGTTTAAGCCTTTCATAAAATAGATAACGTTATTTTCCAAACTCGTTAGGGTAAATTCTTACTTTAAAACTTCGTACGGAAAACGCTGTGTGAGTATTGTTTAGCTGGTTTTGCAGACCCTTCAAAAAGGAACACCCTTTTTTATTTGCAATGAAATGAGGGTCTATCAGTTAATTATGACAAACCTTGAGACTTTTAAAGATTACTAAAGCTCACGATTAAAACCTTTGGGAATAGGATAGTCTGGAAACAGGACTTTGTGGACCACATAGATTTAAATATTTATTAGTACGCATACATACTTACATCTACTAAAAGGATATACAATGGATTACTACAGTGAATATTTTTCTCCATCTGTAAAGAAAAAGAGAAGAATCCCTGGTCACTATGGTTTAAAGAAAAGACTGAAAAGCAAACATTTGCGTGTGTTTAAACTAAATGAATGGAGTGTCCAGCGTGGAAGTGTGACAATTATGATCATGTTTCTGTTAAAGTGAACATCCTAATATGCCATGCAGAAAAGTGTCCAAGTTCTCCAGATTTTTAAATTCTTCAAGTAAAGCCAAAACTCTTTTTTTAATTAAATAAAACCATTACATTGGTTTTGTATTGCTGTATGAAAAATCACCTCAAAACTCAGTGCCTTAAACAACATTCATTTGATAGTTCACGTTTCTGTAGGTCAGAAGTCAGTGGCATTAAAATTTTCTGCCTATTGTCTCCTACATGTGAAATCAAGGTGTTGATTAGATTGGACTCTTATTTGGAGGTTCTGGGGAAGAATTTGCTGCAGGGTGCATTTAGATTTTTGTTAGAATTCATTTCCTTGTGGCTATAGTATGTGGTTGCTGTTTCCTTGCTGGCTGTCAGCTGGGGATTATACTTAGAACCTAGAGGTCACTCACATTCTTCATTTTGTAAGTGAGACCTCTCCATCTGTACATGAGCAATTTCAGGTCAAATCCTTCTCACACTTAAAATCTCTCTGAATTTCTCTTCTGCTACCAGATGGAGAAAATTACAATGTGGGACATTCCTCTTAGAAGGTTCCTGTGATTAGACTGTGCTCACCCAGACAATCTCATTATTGATTAATTAAAAATTAACCAGCTAAGCCAACTTGCTTATATCTGAAAAATTTCTCCCACCAGAAAAATCTCTTTTGCCATGTAAGGTAACTTATGATCATGATTGTGATATCCATCATATTTTAGTCTTAGAATTAAGAAGGGAGTCTTGGTAGAATTCTGCCTACCACAGTTTCCTAAGACACTTGTGGGTCAGTTTTTATTTTTATTTATTTTACTTATTTATTGCTGGGGAATATAGAGCTATGATTTAGACCTCTGACAGCAGAATTTTTGCCCTTGTCCAACCTGTGTCTTACTCATTCTAGGGATGCCCTGATATCTGCTACCATTTCTCTGGGATATGGCATGGGTCTTGCCCAACATCATTCTCGTTTTTAAAATGTTACCTATTTGCTTTAATGTTTTCATTTTACAGTTGGTGATCTTTAAATCTTCAAATATTAATGAGCACTTATGTTTCTTAAGGATAACATTTCTTTTACATCACTTATTACCCTGTGATATGCTCTGCAAAAAGCTGGCTGCCTGGATCTTTGGAAATTCTGGAAAAGGCTGTGGCCTGTTCTTTGGTTCTCCAGTGTTCTTTCTGATAAAGAAACAATTAAGAAAACTTGTGTTTTCTGCACTGCTGGTTCTTTCCTTTTCTGGAGCAACTAGGAGTTTTACATTACACTTGTATTTTGACGTGATGGGCCATTTCTGATTTAAGACTTAAGTGAAAATGGATTCCTTTCTTCTCCAACCTCCTACAGCCTCAAACCCTTCACCATCTGTAGATGCCTTTGTGTATTACTTCACAGAAAAAGAAAGAAAAGTAAGATTCCATTAGTTGGAAAAGCCATCAACTTGTTATCAATGAGTCTGTCTCTTTCTGCATTCCCCACTTACACTGAATGACTCTTGTGTGTCAGGTACTGTTCTAGTCCATGGATACAAAGCTCTGGGCAAAAATATAATTCTCTTTCACTGCTTCAATGGTTGCTGAACACAGCCGAAAATAAACAAAGAGACTGTGTATAATGTCAGGGTCGATAAGTATATGGAGAAAAAAGATAATAAAGGTGGAAGAGGAAGAGAAAGTAGTATCCTGGTGGGATGGAGAGAGTTGTTCTCTTAAATTCCAAGTTCAGGCAAAGACTTGGGAGAAGACTTGAAGGGGATGAGGAAAAGAACAGTCAGGATTTCTGTGGGAGAAACTGCAGTCAGAAAACAGCGAACCCAAAGCTATGACATTGAAGTGAGCCTCATGTATTTAAAGAAAAGTTTGGAGATCCATGTGGCTACAATGAAGTACGGAGACAGAAAATGTAACAGAAACCTGGATTATTTAGGGACACGTCTCACACACTCTTTCTGTCTCTCTGAAAAATAAAAAGTAAAGTTAAAAAAAAACTGAACGATTACTGGGAGTACTCTATCGAAACACATTGTAGAATGCAAATGGCAGAAGCAGGGAGATCAGTTGGACACTTTATCCAGGCTATGTGCTAGTCTATATTGCTATCATATGCTTGTTTTGTTTTGTTTTGTTTTAAATTTTAATTTCGATCTAGTCAACATTCAGTCTTATATCAGTTTCAGGTGTACCATCTACTGATTTGTCAATTCTTTGCATTACTCAGTGCTCATCATGGTAAGTGTACTCTTAATCCTTCTAAGCCCTGAACTATTGCTCTACTTAAAATTATTAAGAACCTACCATGTCCTCTCCATGTAAAGTTTGAACCCCTTAAAATGATATACATAATCATTCATGATCTGATCACTTTGCTTCTCCATGGATAATTTTATAATCCTTTATACCTTCTTTGATAGCACGTATGATAATAAAATCAATCATTTTCTATGTTTTTATTTCTGGTCACATACATAAGTTCATGACTGAATTATATTAGGCATATTATACTGATTTTGGCCATACAAAAATCATTGGTCCATATTGGTATATGTATATAATTAAATATATATTTATATTTACATATACTTATCCTTATTCAGTAGATACGTAATTATTATTGTTTACATCAACTAGAATCACTTATAGCTCTTTACATTATAAAAATACATTTTTGTTTCAAGCTGAATACTAAATGTGTTAAAGAAAATATAAAATTAACAGTATGTGCTTTCTTGTATGCTGGGTTGAAAAATATGTACACTGCTGATTCTCATATTGTTCACTATAAAATGAGCAATATGAATTTGATCCCTTTTAAATCACATTTAGGAAGATAGGTTACTGAGATAACAAATTGCCATCATTATGGTTTGGCTTCATCTATAAGGGAGTTCCATACTGGGATTTGGAAGACAGCTCTAAAATCTGGTGTACTTTCTAATGCATTGAAAGCCACGGTGGGATTTATTTCTTCAGAGACATTGCTCATGTCCACGAAGCTTCATGTCATGAAGCAAGCGCAGCTGAGTTTACTGTATTACAGAGCCTTGAAATAAATTGTTGTGACCCACATAACTTGCATTCTCTTTCAGAAATGTATATAATTTCTCAAGGGATCTTGTGAAATGCTGCAGAATGCCAAAGAGTTTATATGTCTAGGCGATAAGACCTATAGATTCATACAGAAAAAAAATGATACAGATATTATGGGAAGGGGAAATTGGGCATTTGAGGTCTCTTTGGTGTGATAAGAATGCTGAGCTGAGTAGCCATGTGAGTCACATCTAACGTGCCATATATTTTTTCTCTTCATCTGAAATGAAACAGTTGACCTGATTATCTGGTATTTAACAGAACATCATAAAGCCAGAGATCCAGTATTAAAACTTTGAAATCAGAAAAAATTATTAGTGCATTATTTGGTTTTTATATAGTATGAGGAAAATATTTTTCCTCAAACCTATAGGCTGATTTTGAGAGAAATAGATGCATGAAAGTATAACCATGTGGATATTTTGATTTGCAACTTTGTACCAAGTTACATATCATTTTTTTCTCTTTACCTAAAACATGTTTTTAAATGTAACACCAAGAAATAGGTCTTTTCCTTCTTACCCTTATCAATTATATTGAATTTGTTTAATTAAACACAGTTTGCATTATGTGTCATCATAGGTTGGCTAGTCATCCATCCATCCATCCATCCATCCATTTAAATAAGTAGATACATAGTCTACATAGATTGTCTATGTACATAGATAGATGCATAAATATTCCACCGACATAGATAGATGCATAGTTAGATGATAGATTGGATAACGGGTAACAACAAAACTACAATATGTTCACTTTGAATTCTCTCCATGCTCCAAGATGGCTCACCACTTGTGTGAGGGGGTGGGAAAGAGGAAAAAGAGAATGTGAAAAGCATTCTTACTCTGTTTAAGTAAAGATTTTCCAAAGTCTGATTACCAGTTACCATTTTTCAGGAGACAGTTCTGTGGCAAGAAAGTCTAGGAAGTATAATCTTTACCTTTATTAACATGTGAACAGCTAAATTTCAGGGTTTTGCTGCTAAATATGAAAGAATGGATGGATTTGGGGACTATCTGGCAATCTATGCAAAAACTATGTGCATAGATTGATGAAGATAGTATGCCAAAGAATAATAATTATGGCAAAATACCAAATGTGGAACTGAAGGAATTTAAACAGTGATCTAGAATCATTAAACTATTTACTTTAATAATCAATAGCGTCTGTTATTTCTCTTCTCTTCTTAAGCATGTCTTTGGAAATATATTCAGATCGCGGTATAAGTCATTAGTGCCATTTTATATTTCACTCATATCTTTCCTCTTTTTTTCCCCTTTGTTCTGTGTTTTGGAGAAATTCTTAAATTAGCTCTTCCAGTGAATAATTCTCAGCCTGTGTCTGTTTTGTTGTTCAATACATTGAGGAGTGCAATTTAAAAATGAGCATCATATGGTTGAACTAAAACTTTTATCGAGCCTTATTGTCTTCGTTTATTTTAATGAACACAATACTTTTCATAATCTTCTTATTAATCATATTTAGTTTAGAGCTTTAATTTTGTTCTCCATATTAACTATCTTAGCTAATATAATAAATTGATTCTCAAGGATTAATTTTGTTGATTTCAGTGTTCTCAAACTACTGACTTCCCTAAAATAATTGCTCACCACATTTTTTAAAAGGGCAGTTTAACCAGATTAGGAAATTCGAGTCTGATTTCTCAGTCCAGGTAAGTATCCCTGTTTGCATGATAACCCATGCTGAATCTGATTACAGGCGCTTTACTTCCAGAGTATGTATGTTCAGTACTAAAGTGTCTATAGTAGACGATCAAGTCTGGAAACAGGATCAAAGGATGACACTTTGGGCCTTGTCAAACACCTCTAGTGTCAGCATTATCTCTGCATTTGTGGGGACTCTCTTGACAGACAGCTTGACCTAGGGCCTGACTCTGGTCTGGGTTTCATGGTGAATTCAGCTACTTTAAAATGTGAGAAAATGCTTGGTGGTTTTTATTGCCTATGAGTAATTTCTTAGGAGAATTTCTTAGGAGAAACCCAGCACTGAGTTTCTTTCCTTGGGGCAGAGTTTCTCAAGTTCGGTAATATTTGGGGTCAAATAATTCTTTGTTGTGAAGGGCAATTTTGGAAATTGTATGCTATTTAGTAGTGTCAAAATGCCAGGAGCACCCAGCATCCCTGTTTCTATGTCAAATGTCCTTAGGAGGAAAAAAAAAAAAAAACCAAAAACACAACAATCCAGTTGAAAATCACTGCCTAAGGATTCTATGGGGGGAAGTTTGTGGCAAGATATGTTGTTGTCTCTCTGGGCTACTAGGCACCTCACTTCTAATTTTGTGTCTGTTATTTTGTTTTCAGGAAATTCTAATATATCTTCCCACTGGAAACCACTGTTCCAGAGTTTTCCAATTACATGCTTTTACTTGATTAACTACACACTGCCATTTTATAATACTATGTTCTTTTCTTAGAATTCTTTTCCCCTTGAATTCTACAGACCATTCTCTCTTTGTTTTACTTCTACCTCATATGTTCTTTTCTCCCAGCGTTTTCCCTGTTCCAATACTCTAGAACCTTTTCTCAATCACCAGTTGGCCTTTTGATATTTCTGCTCTGCTCTCATAGCACCTGGTGTCTAAATACTTAGAGTGTGGTTTATGGAGTATAACATCCTGAATGGAAAACGTCTGGCTTTCAGCAAGTCTTAAAACTATCTAAGACTCACTTTTTCTTCTGTAAGGTACAGGTTAGTAACAGACACCTCATAATGGTAATTTTTTAAAAAATGATACACACAATTCAGTTAATACTTTTAACACAGATCCTGATACATAATAAGCACTCCATAAATGAATTGTGTTTGTGTAGTGCATACTATTTTCCATTGGAATTGAAGATTTGCTTCCTAAATTCTCAGTTTTTTTGAGGGTCAAGATTTTGATTTTTTTTTAGATACGTTATTCCAAATTGGTAACATAGTGTCGGGTCCATAAGAAGATGTTGAATAATATATATGTATATACGTGATCCATATACATGTATACATAGATATATCTGTGTGTACATATTTGTACATGTGTATATATATATATATGTATATACATATACATGTATATATAATAGAATTACCTAAGCCTGAATTTAACAATAATTAAAATAATTAAAAATAAAAAATTCTCACATTTGAAAAAAATCGTACTATTTTCACTATCTACTAGAAAAATATTTACACATTTAACAAAAAATTGGAAATTTTCAAAACACCCACTTAAGAAGGCCCTTAAATGTAAACCAACAATATAATAATAATGATATTAGAAGTATAGTAAATGTATTTTCAGTTCTGTGCAACAGTAATTAATTGTAAAAGATTTTCCAAGAGTATGGAGCATTCAAAAAATGTTTTAATTTTTTTTTAATTTTTTACTTATTTTTGAGAGAGAAACAGAGAGACAGAGATCATGAGTGGGGGAGGGGCAGAGAGAGAGGAAGACCGACTCTGAGCAGGTTCCAGGCTCTGACCTGTCAGCACAGAGTCCAATGTGGGGCTTGAACTCAAGAACCGTGAGATCATGACCTGAGTGGAAGCCTGGCGCTCAACCGACTGAGCTACCCAGACGCCCCAATGTTGATTTTTGAGAGAGAGATAGAGTTTGAGTGGGGGAGAGGCAGGAAAAGGGGGAGGCAGAATCCAAGGCAGGCTCTAGCCTCTGAGCTGTTAGCACAGAGCCTGATGCGGGGCTCGAATTCATGGACTGAGAGATCATGACCTGAGCCAATGTCGGATGCTTAAGGGACTGAGCCACCCAGGTGCCCCTATGGGTATGGAGCATTCAAATATAAGCCAGACATATCCCCTATTGTAAGTAGTTCAAAATATAGAGAAACAAATCATTTATTGAAAAAAATTACCTCTATTACCAGGTAGATGGATTGGAAGAGAATATCCTTGGAATACGAAGACAAGAGAGATTAATTTACCCATAGAAAATTGGAGGTCTCTTTTTTTTTTTCCTTCCTTCCCCTCCCCCATGGGTTTCTGTTAAGTTTCTCAGGATCCACATAAGAGTGAAAACATATGGTATATGTCTTTCTCTGTATGGCTTATTTCACTTAGCATCACACTCTCCAGTTCCATCCACATTGCTACAAAGGTTAGAGTGGGAGAGAGCCAAAGCATAAGAGATTCTTAAAAACTGAGAACAAACTGAGGGCTGATGGGGGGTGGGTGATGGGTATTGAGGAGGGCACCTGCTGGGAGGAACACTGGGTGTTGTATGGAAACCAATTTGACAATAAATTTCATATATTTAAAAAAAAGGAAAAGAAAAGAAAATTGGAGGTCTCAGGGAAACTCAATCTTGTCAATTTGACTCAAGTTTGACAAATGTTTTATTTTTAAAATAAAAAGCACATCAACTGTAGGAAATAACTTGAGTAAATTCATTGAGTTGTGAAAATGCAGTTCATATCCATAAAAATAGTTCAGGGTGGATGAGTGTAAACTTAGTGAAAAGAAGCAGTGTAAAGAGAAGGCCAGAGCAATTATAACAGGTTTCTAGTGGACATTGAATTTAGCATACAGACTAGTTTAATCATTCTTACTTAGGTATTGCTGGGGTAGTGACAGAACCATGAACAAGGGAATTATGAGATATGAATTATCTGGATTTATACTGCTAAGTGTCAGATGGTGTGATATCTGTATTCATTGAAATAAAAACTGGAGGTGAGGAAGCAAGATGGAGACTTTCGCCAAACTGTGTTCTGGAATTAAAGAATGATAAGGTAAGTTGAGAGACACTTATTAATTTATATATTGCACGCACATGCTGCAAGATTACTGGCCATTATAAAAGTCTACAAAGTTAATAGTATGGGAAAAAGAAAAATGTTATTATTAGGAGTAATTCTATACAAATACCTTTAAGGAAATATTTTGATAGATTTTGCTCACCTAGAAGAGAAAGGGACAAAGACACGGATGATTATGGTTAAATGAAAAAGATCTATGCAAAACATCATAAACTTTTAATTATAACTTGTTATAGTAGAAGCTGATGGAAAAGTTATATGCTTTAAAAGTCTATCAATAATGTTTCCCTAATGTTTCATAATGTTCGTATGTTTACCAGCAATGTCTAGCAATCTGTATCGGTGAAGAATAAATATAAAAATAACACAATCATCCTATAAAGGTTGGAATAACTTTCCCTGATTGTTGTTTTATTTGACACTATGTCATGAAGTTTATATTAACATTAGTAATGCCAAACTTTTTTGCAGACAGATGAGATACCATAATGTATTTAATGATATCTTGACAGTATGTTGATGATTGCATTGCAACATTTATATGGGAAGATAAGCATTTTTAATCTGCTGTCAGATTAAACCAGTTGGAGAAAAATGCGCTTGAATGTTCCACTATTACTTTCTATGCCTTTGACATCAAGCTTTAGAACAGCAAAATTCAGTGAATGATAGCCTGTTATATCTTTCAGATGTTTGTAAAGAAATATGTGATTCAATTAAATTTTCCAAAGCTTATTTCTGTAGGCAAAATACATTATCAGTTGCTGGATGTCTGTTGACACAAATATAAAGTCATAGTTATGGTTACATACTTATTTGCACACACTATCTCTTTTAACAAATGGACTTTAGTTTTAGAACTGTTTTAAGTGCACCTCAGAATTGAGCTGAAAGTACAGATATTTCCATATATTCTTGCCCCCACACATTTATAGCTTCTTCCACTATTCACCCACCCCCAACAGAGTGGGAAATTTGGTATAATCAATAAACCTACACTGACACATCATTATCACCAAAAATCCATAGTTTACATTACACACTTTTAATGCATATTCTGTAAGTTTGGACAAATACATAATGACATGCATCCACTATCATAGCGACATACAGAGAAGCTTCACTCCCTAAAAATCCTTGGTGCTCCACTTATTCATCCCTCATTCCCTTCTCTCAGCTCTTTTTTTTTTTATTAATTTTTTTTCAACGTTTATTTATTTTTGGGACAGAGAGAGACAGAGCATGAACGGGGGAGGGGCAGAGGGAGAGAGGGAGACACAGAATCGGAAGCTGGCTCCAGGCTCTGAGCCATCAGCCCAGAGCCCGACGCGGGGCTCGAACTCACGGGCAGCAAGATCCTGACCTGGCTGAAGTCGGACGCTCAACCGACTGCGCCACCCAGGCGCCCCTCTCAGCTCTTTTTAAATGGTGTGAAAAATAAGATGATGATCATTCAGACAGCAATGGTACAAAAATAAGAAAGGTAGAATGGATAAAATGAAGTAAATGACAGTCACTCTTATTGAAGTGATGAATTAATGTAATTTTAGTTAAAAAAATTGTTGATTAACTGTATTATATAGATCAGCATATCTTTGTGGTGATTTCATGCTTTTATTAAATGGAGGTTTTCAAATTATAACCCATTGTAACCGTTATTTTTTTTTAAAGGAGATAGAAGTTTATTGGATACCCTGCAAGGAAGCAGTGGCAAAGACAGCAGAGGAGAGGCTGTCTGCCTTATTGAGACCATTCATATTCCAGAACGATAAAGATGAAAAGTACAATCTGAAAAAGGATAGCATATCTACAGTGATATATGCCTTTGTCGTTTTAACAATATGCCAGGTATTTTTATATTTTGTGAGTAAATGAACAAATCATTTGGAACATCAAAGGAGTTCATTCAATTGCAAGTAGTGTTGCCATTTATTTTAGTTGGAAAATGAATATTTATTTTAATGTAGATTAGAATTAATTTTCATTTCTGTTTTAGTCATCCATAAAACCATGTATGAAATATAGCAAAAAGAGAAAACAGAGTAACTCAATGTCATATAATCTGTCTCAGACAGATGCTATTTGTTTAAGTGTATTTTCTTTAATGTTGCCTTTGGAACATGAGTCTGCCAAGACATAATTTTCCTCAAAACTTAATCATAGTTCTTTCAAACACCAAAGTTAAAAATAACTGCTACTTTTTTGTATTTATTTTGGCCTAACTGAATTCCACAAAGGTTTTAATGTAGTTTACCAGGTAACTATAACATTAAAAAAAAAAAAAACCACCATGTTAAAATCTGAAAAAGTAACATAGACATAACATTGAGGACTTAGAAAAAAAGTAAATTTAATTCTGAGTCCCACTCAATGTAAAATTTGGGCAGCAATGTTTTATTCTCTTCATCTGAGCTTTTAAAGCAGAACAGGAATCACAATAATTTATATGATTGATGTTGAATAAAATGAAAGTCATTTCTAGCTGATTCCCAAGAGAGACCTTCAAAGCACATCAGTCATTTAAACGATTTTGTTCTCTTTCTCTGTCTCAGACTAACTCAAGTCACCAACATCTTGCCTGTGGACTAATAAAACATTTTCCTGTTGGTCTTTTCATCCACTTTTTACTAGTCTTCTACACACACATAGCAGTATGTTCTCCACACAGAAGTGTGATCCTTTAAGAATGAGCAGATTTTGTATGATTGCTTCCCAGAAAACTTCCAATGGTTATCTCAAACCCTTGGAATGCAATATGAACTTCTTACTCTGACTTGTATGTTCTCACGTTATGAGGCTATTGAAGACCACTGTGGTTCAAATAACACATCCCATCTCTTCCATTCCAGTCATATTGAACCTTTCTACCACTCTAGAACACTTCACAAAACTCTTAAATCGAGGACTGGACACATGCTATGACAGAAACATGAAACCCTCTTCTTTTTTCTTTTAAAACAAACATTTATTTATTTGTTTATTTATTTATTTATTTATTTATTTATTTATTTATTTATTTATATTTTGAGGGGGAGGGGAAATGGTAGAGGGAAAGAGAGAATTCCAAGAAGGCAGGCTCTGCGCTGTCATCACAGAGCCCAAGGAGGGGCTCGCTGTCAGGACCATGAGATGATGATCTGAGCTGAAATCAAGAGTTGGCCACTTACCGGACTGAGCCGCCAAGGAGCCCTGCATGAAACACTTTTAATTCTGATATGCAAATGTCTCACTTCCTTGTTTCGTATCTGAAGTGTCAGGAGTCTTTCCTTACAAACCTGTATTTTCAAAAAGCAACCTCAGTGGAGCCTTGTGCAAACATCATCTCAGTGAAACCTCTGACCACCCTGGCTCGCCCTGTCCAAATTCCTCTATTTATATATCTTCATGGCATTCATTTCCTTCTAATATACTTTTTCACTTATTATTTTTTCTGTGTTTGTCTCTCTCTCTCTCTGTCTACTAGAATGAAAGCTTCTTGTGGGAACGAATTTTTGACTTCTTTGTTCCATACGGTGTCGCCAGTGCCTGTCACAGTGTACAGCACTTTGTAGGTGTTCAATAGACATTTGTTGGCTGAATGAAAAAACTAAATTTTTTTTAAAGCAACCTTAGTCTTTCTCTCATCTATTACTTACCCCACTTAGCTTTTCTATACAGTATTTAATGTGATCCGTTATTGTATGTTTATTGATTTTAATGTGTCCTCATTGGAATTAAGCCCTAGAAGCTAAGGGACTGTTTTTGTCTGTTTTGATGAGACCACTGGACATAAAGTAGTATCCAACATATATAAAAAAATCAATAAAATTTTAGCAAGTAATGCAAGAATTGATAATTGACACAAAACCATAGATATTCTTTTTCTGGCACTTATAACTGAGACAATTTATTTTAAAGGCTTTTCATAAAGGAGAAGACAATGTTAATCACTATGTGCAATAATTTATCTAAATGGTTATAATGGTTGGTTTTGTAGAACTTTACAAAATTTAATTTCAAAGCATAACTCAAGAGCAGAACACTTTGGGGGTAAGGCACGAAGGAAGGACATGCAAGACAAGGTGATCTAAGTTGCATCTTGGTGCAATTCCAGCTTGATCCTTGCATAATAAATAATTATAAGAATGGTTGACGATACCCTTCATATGCTGTCTGTAAATTTCTCTCGAAGGGGCTTTTGATCAAAGTTTGGCAATAAAAATTTGAGGTTACATTTTATGCAAGGACTTGGGAGTGCTTTAAATATAGCATTAAACCCAAACCAAGAGAAAAATGAATCATAAATCACATAAACATATTATTTAAAATATTTTCCATAATTCTGAAGTTTCTGTTATAACTTGAAAATGATTACCACCTTTTTAATTGTCTATTATGGTTGGGAGCACTCCTTGTAGATCTTACCCGGCCTTTCAGCAGAAAAGACATCTTTCTATGAAACAGTAACATTAAAAATGATGTATAGGTGTGGAGACACTCCAGACATTCTTTTATTCCATACTGGCAACTGTTTCTGAATTTTAAATCTAATCCTAAAAGCCCCTCATGAGTCTATCTAAATAACTAAAAATCTTAAGTCTTAAATTCAAAATTTTAATGTTAGAAAAATAAATATAAAATTAAAAGCTATAGATTTTATGAAAAATAATATATTTTCTCCAACTTGCCTTTATAAATTTATTCCCAATTATTTTTTAATATAACCAAATCCTGAAGGTCAGTATCATTCTACATTATGCCCTAATTTTCTCATGGGAAATAAAAAAGAAATGGTTCATCACTGGATTGGCCAAAGGTAATATGAGGCTTTGGAATTTATTCTAACAGTTAAAATTAAAATACTTTTATATCTGGATTAAATGGGAAATCCAAAGTTTACCTTAAAATAGTCCATTTGTCTTATTAGGAAATTAATGCTGCAAATAATTCATCAATATTTAGGAATAGATCTTGATGATCTAAAGAAACAAATAAATTATAGTGATATGTGCTAAAAATATCATGGATAATTGATTTAAAATTTTAGTCAATACTAATTTGATATTTTACTAGTGTGTTATTTTTAAGTACTGTTTTTATAGCTAACAAATATACTAAAATCAATTGTATTGTCTATATTTTTTAGTATTAAATAGTTTTTTTATTTGTTATGGAAACATCATTTTCACAAAATGCATCCCCAAAAAGGAGGAATTCTCTATAAAAGTGGTAATATGTCCACCATATTGCTCATTTTGGATAGTCATGTGCACATTAGCATGTTAAATGCTGTCAAAAATTGTATAAACACATATTCCAAAAACTGAAGCAGACAACTGCTTTACTTTCATGGATGTTATCTTGATTGCAAGGCAAAAGGAGAAATGGAAGCAAAGGGAGGTTTCCTCTCACATACCCTACAAAATAAAAGAGAAGTATATACAGACAGTTGTATAAGGCCTATTAAAAAAATAAAAAACTACATAATATCACTTTCTAATAGAGATGTATATTTGAAACCTATTACTAACAGCAAAATAGCTACCTGTTAAAGAACATTCAATATGCACTAGGTAGGGGTAAAGTTATTAAAATTGTGTATCACCGTTTAGTTTCCTACAATGCTACCAGATGGAGAAAATGAGGATTGATGATGTCAATTAACTTGGCCAAGGACAATCACCTAGACATTGGCAGAGCCCAGATTGGTTGACACCGAATTATAATTCCTAAACACTACAATACATGGTGTCTAGGATCCTAGGTAAATCTATGAGTTTGTCAAAGGTTTCTTGAATGTTAACTATGTGTCAAATAGTCTTCTAAATGCTGGTAGTTGAAAAGCCACAGTTTTAAGATCTAGTAACAAAACTGTTAACAGAAAAAACAAAAAAAGTCTAGCTTTTGTGGAGCTTAGTGGGGAGAAATGTACAATACAATGAATAAATACAGCATTTCAGAAAATGGTAGATGCTCTGGAAATGAATAAAGCTAGATAAGTGAGATCAGGACTGAGAAGGCAAGGGTAGTGGTGGCAATAAGGAACACATTTTTGCAATTTAGAACGGAAAACTAGCAGTGAATTCATCATTCATATCACCTCTTACTCTGATAATAAAAAATTAATCTATGAATCAAAGAAAAAAGTAGAAAAGGCATTTTTATTCATTTTGAATGTTGTTAAATATACATAGATACTATAAAATTAACATTTTAGCCATTTTTAAGTGTATATTTCAGTAGCATTAACTGCATTCACACTGTTGTGAATGATCACCACTACCCATCTTCAGAACACTTTTTTTTTAATTTTTTTTAATGTTTATTTATTTTTGAGACCGAGAGAGACAAAGCATGAACGGGGGAGGGTCAGAGAGAGGGAGACACAGAATCTGAAACAGGCTCCAGGCTCTGAGCTGTCAGCACAGAGCCCGACGCGGTCCTTGAACTCACGGACCGCGAGATCATGACCTGGGCCGAAGTCGGCCGTTTAACCGACTGAGCCACCCAGGCGCCCCGCAGAACATTTTTTATCAGAATATTTTTATCATCACAAAAACTCTTTGTCCATTAAATAATAATTTTCCATTTCCCCTCTCTCCAGTGGGTGGTAGCAACTATTCTATTTTCTGTATCGTGAATTTGGCCTATTCTAATTACCTCATTAAAAAAAAATGCACAATATTGGTCCTTTTGTGTCCGGCATAATATCCTTAATATTTATCTACCTTGTAGTATGTTGGAATTTCATTTCTTTCTAAGGTTGAATAATATTCCATTGTATATCTATCTATCTCTATCTATCTATACCTTATGTTGTTGCTCCATTCATCTATTGATGGACATTTGGGTTGTTGTATCTTTTGGGTTTTTTTTTTTTTTTGGGGGGGGGGGGACAGAGAGAGACAGAGCATGAACGGGGGAGGGGCAGAGAGAGAGGGAGACACAGAATCGGAAACAGGCTCCAGGCTCCGAGCCATCAGCCCAGAGCCTGACGCGGGGCTCGAACTCACGGACCGCGAGATCGTGACCTGGCTGAAGTCGGACGCTCAACCGACTGCGCCACCCAGGCGCCCCATCTTTTGGGTTTTTTTAATAATATTGCTGTGAATATGGATGCGCAAATGTCTGTTTCAGTCCCTGCTTTAATTGTTGGATGGTATGTATTCAGAGGTGGAAATGTTGGATCTTACAGTAATACTATGTTTGTTTGTGTGTTTGTTTGTTTGTTTATTTATTTTGAGGAATCACCATACTTTTTCCACAGTGGGTGCACCATGTTACATGGTACCAGCAATTCAAAGGGTTCCAATTTCACCACTACCTAACCAAACCTTGTTATTATTAGTTTTTGGGTTTTGTTTGTTTGTGTGTTTGTTTTGCATTTCCCTAATGATTTGTGATTTTGAACATCATTACATGTTCATTAAGCAGTATTTACATGTTACATGTGCTGTATACATGTGTATATCTTCTTTGAAGAAATGTCTATTCAAATCCTTTGCCCATTTTATAAGGAATTTATTGTTACTGTTGTTGTTTTTGCTGAGTTTTAGTACATACTGGAATTTAATCCTTTAACAGGTATATGACTTACAAATATTATTTCTATTCTGTGGGTTGCTGTTGTAGTCTGCTGATAATGTCCTTTCATGCACAGAAGTTTAAACTTTGATGTGCTATATTTTTTTCCTTTTTTTCTTATTCTTTTTTGTGCCATATCCAAGAATTAATAGTTGAATCCAATATGATGAATATTTTCTCTATGTTTTTCTCTAGTTTTATAATTTTAGCTCTTATGTTTAGGTATTTGATGCATTTTGAGTTAATTTTTGCACATAGTGTAAGGTATTATTCTTTTAAATAATGGTATTGTTTTCCCAGCACTATTTGACTTGCTTTCCCTTTGAAACATCTTAGCACATTTGTCAAAAATAATTTAACCATGTATGTGAAGATTTATTTCTGGGTTCTCCATTCCATTCCCTCCCGTTCCATTCATTTTCAAGTTAATCTTTATTCTAGTACACGGTTGTAATAGGTTTTGAAATAAGAAGTGTGATTAATTTCTTTAACTTTGTTTTTCTTTTGATTTCTCCAGCTTTGTTATTTTTCAAGATTATTTTGGCTATTTGATGTGCCTTGAGATTCCACATGAATTTTAGGACAGTTTTTCTGTATCTGAAAAAAATGTTCATTGGGATTTTGATCATTTGTAATCACTGGGTAATATTGAGATCCGGACAATAATAAGTCTTCCAATTCATGAACATAGGATGTCTTTCCATTTATTCATTATTTACATTTAATTACCTGCATAAATGCCTTATGGTTTTCAGTGTACAGGTCATTGCTTCCTTAAGTTCATTCTGAAGTACTTTATTCTTTTTGATGTTCTTGCTAAAGGAATTTTGTTAAATCTTCTTTTTGTGGTGTTCATTGTATAGAAATGCAACTGATTTTTACATGTTGATTTTCTATACTTAAACTTTGCTGAATATATTTATCAGATCCAATAGTGGAGTGTGTGTGTGTGTGTGTGTGTGTGTGTGTGTGTAAGAGAGAGAGAGAGATCACTCTGGATGTTTCTATGAGGGTGTTTTTTGCATGACATTAATAATTAAATCAATAGATTCTCAGTGAAGCAGTGACTGTCCATAATGTAGATGAGCCTCACTCAATTTTTGAAGACCTGAATAGAACAAAAGACTAACCTCTCCCAAGCAAGAGGGAATTCTGCCAATAGTCTTCAGATCAACTGCAACATTGGCTCTTCCCTGAGTTCCAGACTTCCAGCCTATCCTAAAAATTTTGGACTTATAAGCCTTCATAATTGCATGAGCCAATTTCTTATTTTTTTAATATGTTATCTATTCTTAAGAGAGAGAGAGAGAGGGAGAGAGAGAGACCATTCATGAGCGAAGGAGGGACATGGAGAGAGGGGGACACAGAATCTGAAGCAGGCTCCAGGCTCTGAACTGTCAACACAGAGCCCTATGTGGGGCTCGAAGTCACAAGCCGTGAGATCATGACCCTAGCCAAAATCAGATGCTCAACCAACTAAGCCACGCAGGTGTCCTTTCTTATTTAATTTCTTAAAATAAATATTTTTGCCTATACATACATATATATATATATGTATGTATACATATACACACATATACATATATGTATATGTATGTATACATATACACACATATACATATATGTATACACACATTCTATTAGGTCTGTTTCTCTGGAAAAGCCTGACTAATACAAGCTCCAAATCTGGACTAGAAGAGATGTGGGCAACATGACAGCTATTTTAGGGCAAATATTAAATGCAGAGACAATTTTGGGAGGCTTAACAATGCTAATCTATAGAACAAGAGGTCATAGTAGCAAACTCAAATGAAGATGGAAAAGGATAGTAGGCTGTGTGATGTGGGCTATTGCTGCCACAGGAGACTAATGAGTGTTCTTGTGAGAGTAGTGATCAAATAATGAGCCCAGGGAAAAATCAATTTAATACATAAAGCAGGATTGTCAAGTAAAATAGTGACTCACAGGTTTGATACATCTGGAAACTGGAAAACTTTATTAGTTGCTCAGGGGATAAATTTTCCTATATAAATAAAAATGATATTAACAGGATAAACAAAATGATGAGAAGCAAAGAGTACATGCAGAAGATCCGGTACGTATATAAATAAATTCCAGATAGAAAACACAGTGTAGACAAAAGAAACTAATCATCAAAGTAAAGTTAAAAAAATTAATGATTTTGTAAACCCATACAAACCTATGAAATTATGGGACAATTAATGTATATAAGCTAATTCTTTCTAGTGCACCCTCTGCACCACCACTCACATGCACACATGTAATGATAAAGTTTGCATATTTTTTTAATTATCAGGATTAAAATAAGGCTAAAATATGAACTCCATAAGGCTAAAATATGGACATGATGACTCTCATATTTCATAATGAGAAAGTCACTTTTGTATGTAAAGTTGAAAATAATATTTGATGACTCCATTCCAGATATAAATGTATCTGTAAAAGTGTTTTAAAATTTTTATTTATTTATTTATGTATTTTTAATGTTTGTTTATTTTTGAGAGAGAGACAGAAAGAGAGGGAGAGAGAGAGAGAATGTGAGCAGGGAAGGGGGAAGGGCAGGGAGAGAGGGGGACAGAGGATCTCAAGTGGACTCATTAGTGAGCTCAATGTGGGGCTTAAACTCACAAACCATGAGATTATGACCTGAGCTGAAGTTGGATGATCAACCAACTGAGCCATTCAGGTGCCCCTTATTATTATTTTAATTATTCACTGTGTCTACATCTGTATCTGTGTATATTTGTACTCATTCAGTTCCAGTTTATTTTGCTTTCCCATTAAATCTCAGAACAATAATTAGAAATATTCACATATATTTCCCACCCAGGAAAAATCAATGTAGGCAACATTCATGAACATTGTCTCATGAGCATATGAAAGAATTTATTTATGCTTATCCTTTTCACTACTACCTATTTTAGCTATTGTTGTTAATTATTATTACTTAATTAGTATTTTATTTATTGCTTTTTTGTAGTAAGCATTTATTATTTATATTAACACAAGTCATTATACTTTGGGGAAAATGTCTTATTGGGTATTTTACCCATAGGAAATCAAGAAAAAGACTAATAGCTCAGCAAAAAGAGACTTAGTATGAAATGTGAGAAACTTTTTTAAAAAAATTTTTAATGCTTAATTTCTTTTTTTGAGAGAGAGAGAGAGACAGAGCTTGACCAGGTTAGGGGCAGAGAGAGAGGGAGACACAGAATCATTATTAGAAGATTAAAAAACTGAGTACTATGGGGCACCTGGGTGGCTCAATCAGTTAAGTATCTGATTCTTGATTAAGGTTCATGTCATGATCTTGTGGTTCACTGGTTCCAGTCCCACATTGGGCTCTGAGCTGTCAGTGTGGAGCCTGCTTGGGATTCTTCTCTCTGCCCCACTCTCTCCATCTCTCTCTCTCTCTCTCTCTCTCTCTCTCTCTCTCTCTTTCTCAAAATAAATGAATAAGCTTAAAAAACAAAGACAAAACAAAACAAAATAATAGCAATAAAACCTGAGAACTATGGGTGGAAACCCTCATCAAACAGATAGTAATCAAGGTCACATTTCAAAGGTCATAAAATGCAAGACTGGGCAAAAGAAAATGACATTGAATGGAGGCTCCATGTCTCTTATAACCCACAAGCAGCAGAATTGGTAGAAAGGGGGAAAAAAAGGAACATTAAAGCAGCATATTAAATTGTTAATAGGTAAAAACACCTTGGCCAGGGAGACTAAAGTACTATCCCAGTCTTTAAGACATTTGACTGATCAACCAGTAGGGCCCGTTGCCCCACATGCCAGACTGGGGCCCCTGCTGAGGCACCCAACACCATAAAGATGTGGAAGTTTTGGGAAGCAGCCCTGCCCTTATGTTCACTGTGAATCAATGTGCTATGCTGCTGAGAATACCAAGCCCCATCAGACCTAGAAAAGGAATCATCAGTGGAATTTGCAGTGGAAGAACCACCTTTGGGATCTTTGCACCCTTGAATAAGCAGGATCTGCTCAATCTCTGTTGGGATCCTTGGTCCTGCTGCAATGGACTATACCTGAAATGGAACATCTACCATTGGAAGAGGAGAGAAGATAATAGTCCTGGTCTGGCATATCCTGCCCCCAGTCCATCTCCTCATTCCTGGCAGTGTTATCTCTCTTAGCCAACATGTATGGTATGCATAGCCAGGTTAGATTCCTAAAGCTACAGCCACATTAACATCTAAAGATTAGGCCACAAGTGTAATTCTTATAGAAGCAGAAGATCTGCCCATATACATTTCTACTAAATATCTGTCTTTTCAGCCTTACACCTCTGCTGCTCCTGTGGTATCCAATCACAAGATGAAAAACTTTTGGAAATATCTTTGTACAACAGGCCTACTCATATGCTCATCAAAGAAATCAATCCAACTGTTGAGTGTTTGGGTCGCTGCCCCTGTTAGTTCCTGAGGATTTCCATGGTTGGTATCACCTCTGCCCCAGGAAAGGGATTAAAAGACACTAAAATAGTATATTAAAGAATAAGCTACACTGGACATAGGTATTCTTTTTCTGTCAAACAAACTATAAAAGTAGTCT
Source organism: Prionailurus bengalensis (assembly GCF_016509475.1). Taxonomy (NCBI): domain Eukaryota; kingdom Metazoa; phylum Chordata; class Mammalia; order Carnivora; family Felidae; genus Prionailurus; species Prionailurus bengalensis. The sequence goes on from NC_057344.1 coordinate 90,342,681, forward strand.
TTTATAATTATTTACCAAATTTTTACCAGAAGGATCCTGGAATACCACCATCGGAGCCGTGGGTGGTTATGCTCAGATCTGGAAGGGGTTTATATGGTTTGCCCAGGGTTATGGACCAAGTCACTCTAAGGAGAATCAACCCAATTATACTACAAACGTGGAGTGGATATCCCTGGAGCTATTTAGTCATCCTATCATATTAAGGGAGAATGACTGGTTTGGCACTGATTCGTTGTGACACCCGGGTATTTATGGGGTAGCACCAAGGGAACCCCATGGTTGAATGGCCTAAATCTTCAGCCATTGATTCCACCTTCATGGTTGGGCTGCTGCACCCTGAGCTTGCCCTCGGCACAAGAAAGAATTTGCCCAGCAGTAACAATGGCTGTCAATCTCCCTCTCTTCAAGGCCATATGGACATGTTCTTTTACTGGTATGATAATTTGGCTGATGTCTTTGTTCCCTCCATAGGCCTGAAGGATGTTATAGCACACGATAGAAGCTCTTAATAAATTCACTCAGCAAGCCCTGAATGATAGCCAACAAAACTTGTCCTTATTAAACGCTGAAATGACTCTAATGAGAAAAGCTGTCCTCTAAAACAGGATGGCCTTGGACATTATTACTACCTTACAAGGAGGCACCTATGCCATTATCCAAACAGAGCATTATGTGTTTGTACCTGATGAGTCTGTTAATGTATCATCTTTATTAAATCACAGGAAGACACAAATGAATGCTCTAAGTGATCCAACCCCCAGCCAAGGGGATTTAATAAATTGATGGTTTAGATCCCAGGGCTTGTGATGGAAAAAGTTGTCAGATTTGGAGAATTACTGTGTTAATCTGTATTTTCTCTTGCATGTGCCTATATTGTTGCTGGAGCACCCACCTCCAATGAAGCTAGATAGCTGCCCAAAGAGAGTCCTCCACATACATGAAATCTCTTGCTGACCACTCAGGGCCCATTGAAGAAGAGGGGGGACAGGAGATTGTAATAACCAGTCACGAATGGTGAACTGTTGGGGACTGTCATCAAAAAGACAAGACTCCTAATTGACTCTTCAGTTGGACAGAGGCAACTGGAGGCTTCTCATCCCCTCCTCTGTCCTTAGAATATAGGTTTTGCATGTCTTTCCCTCTCTCAGAAGCTGCTCCAAGGACATAGGCTTGAGATGGTGATATGGTGTTGAAAACACCTGCATGGTATAGGTGACTGAGCACAGTTAAGGCCTCTTTATAAACTTCTAAGATTTGGAAGTCTGAGTGCAGGGATCCATTTGTGTTTCTACATCCAAGTCAAGCATGGTATGTAAGTTACTCTTGCTTTTAAAACTACCAACCTGGGGGTGCCTGGGTGGCTCAGTTGGTTGAGCTTCTGACTTCAGCTCAGGTCATGATCTTACCGTCTGTGAGTTCGAGCCCTGCATTGGCCTCTGTGATGACAGCTCAGAGCCTGGAGCCTGCTTCAGATTCTGTGTCTCCCTCTCTTTCTGACCCTCCCCCATTCACGTTCTGTCTCTCTCTCTGTCTCAAAAATAAATACACATTTAAAAAAAATGTTTTTTTTAAACTACCAACCTGGACTCTTTCCTTGGTTTCTCCCTGCCATCTGAATACAGGGGCCAAATTCAAATTATATCAGGGAAGTCCTAGAGGTTTGCAAATCAACAATTATATATCCCTTCTTAAATAAATATCTATTCATAATCTTTCTCACATGTAATTGTGATATTTACCTCTTTTACTTAGTTCTAAGAGTACTTTTATGTACCAAACACAAGTCCTTTATCAGATAATATAATTTGCAAGTATTTTCTTCCATTCTGTGAGTTATCTTTTGACTGTATAAATTAGACTTTATCAAAATATAAAAAGTGATAAAATATTATTTCACTTTTGCTTTTTTTTTCCAGAAACCTTTGCCTAGAAAAAAATTTTACTTCTATTTTTTTTGTTTTAGGGGTTTTATAGAATTAGCTCTTATATTTAGATCTATGATCCTTTTGAATATTTTTTGTGTGTATGCAGGGTATAATTTGAGAATCCAAATTCATGTTTTGCATGTATATATCCAATTGTTTCAGAATCGTTTGCTAACAAGAATTCTCCCCCCCCCCCTAAAATGTCTTGGCACCTTGTCAAGTATCAATTGATGATAAAAGTTAGAATTTATTTCTGGACTCTCTATTCTATTGCATTAAATCTATATGTTTGTGTTTATGCCAATACTACATAGCCTTAAATACAATGGTTGTATGAGAAGTTTTGAAATCAGAAGTGTAAGGCTCCAACTTTTTCTTTTTCCAGATTTTTTTTTTTTACTATTCTGGGTTACTTACATTTTTGTATTAATTTGAGTCTGCTAGATAGTTTCGGAAAAATTGGTAGAAACATGGTATTTTGATAGTGGCTTCATTGCATCTGTATTTAATTTGGTTGCATTGCCATCTAATAAGATTATCTTCTGAACCATAAACATAGAATGTTTTTTCTATTTATTTAGGTCTTCTTTAATTTCTTTCAATAATGTTTTCTAGTTTTCAGTATTTCAAAATAAATTTCAACATTTATTTATTTTTGGGACAGAGAGAGACAGAGCATGAACGGGGGAGGGGCAGAGAGAGGGAGACACAGAATTGGAAACAGGCTCCAGGCTCTGAGCCATCAGCCCAGAGCCTGACGCGGGGCTCGAACTCACGGACCGCGAGATCGTGACCTGGCTGAAGTCGGACGCTTAACCGACTGCGCCACCCAGGCGCCCCTCAAAATAAATTTCAAAATTTCTTTTCTTAAATTTATTCCTAAATATATTTTTCTTTTTGACAGTATTGGAAATAAAATTATTTTCTAATTGTATTTTTTTCAGTTAAAGAGGATATAAATACAATTTCTTTTTCTGAATTTATCATGTATCCTGCAAGTTCCTTTATCCTGCCTAAAACCAAGGATTCTAGATAGCCAGATTTGGACATCATATCTAGAAGTTAAGCCTAACGAATTGCACATATTATTAATAGAATTTATTTTTGTGTGTGTCCAATAAGTTAGTTGCTTCTAATCTCTCTCATGTAATAGGACATATTGGACATATTCTGCATATGAAAAGCAATGTTGAAAATACAAGTGTGAATGAAGAAATAGTAGAAGTGAACCATGAATTAGCTGACCTCCTGAGAGCAGGTCTTACACATCTCAATAATAAATACTAGCTTCCCCTTGTTCATTATTAGCATCAAGCACTTCATATAATCAAATATTTATATAGGTAGATGATATAAAAATATTAACAAATCATTTTTTAAGATACCTTAATCAATACAAATAAATCGAGGGAGCTGACAAACTACAGAACTCATATTTTAGCTACTTTTTTCCTGTGCTGCGGTCACTTTTCACTACTTTGGTTTTGGAACAAATCAGGATTACTATGTTCCTCTTCTGATTTGCCGAATGAACATGGCTTCCCACTGGCTCTTGTCCTGCTCTACTGAGAGTTGCTCAGTACATCAGTGTTGATACCATCTTGAACTCTGGAAGAAAATCCTCTTGATATCATAGTATGTTACAGTAGAGCAGCAGGTAATTGAATATGTGATTGCCCACGGTTACAGGTCGCAGTATTGTTCAGTCTCTTTAGTCTCACACAATTAGTGCATAAGAATGCTTGGATGTATATAATATGTTACTACAGGCTCAAATGTTATAAAAATTATTCAGAAGAAAAATTGCAATAGCTGTTTTTTTTTAAATATATTATGCCAATATTCTCATACAATCCAAGGAAAAAGTACCCAAGAAGTTCCATCTTTTATAGGGATCACTATTTTCCAATTTAGCTCTATTAACCTCTAGTACCTCTAAGGCATTATCTTCTTTTAAACTCTATCACTAATAATCATGATATTTAGCACTTAGATAAAAATTGAGTTTATTTTAGGATTATCTCCCTATCTTTGAGTCTCAGTTCCTCAGTATAGATTAAACTTCCAAGAAGTTCAAATTAAGCAATGCTTAATTGCCTTGCACTCTGCTTTTTACACAACAGGTGAGGGTAAAGTTATTCTTGTTCCCTTCAATGTCTACTACTCTTTGGTACAGAGCAGAAAGGAAAAGGTCAAGAGCAGACGAATGCACATTCCCTCCAAAGCTAGGAATTTTGGGGAAACGAGTGATTTTGATCAGGCATCCCTGTACACAAAGTAAAGGTATTTACTAAAAAGGGTGGCTATAAAATCTTTCTGTAAGGTTACAGTAATATCTGGACCCTTTATAGAAAACAAACCTGGAACAAATTTATAGAGCAGATAGAATGGAGTGGTCATATGAGCAATGTAATTAAATTGAGAATAAAATGAAAGTATGCCAAAACTGAAGTATCTTCCCTCTATATTAATGTTTCTACCTATGAAATTCAAAAACGTGTCTATTTCTCCCAAAGTAAGAAAAAAATAGGGGGGTGGAGGTGGCGGGGGGAACTGCAAGGGAAAAAAAGAGCTTTTTAATAGAGTCATAACACACGTTTCGGGTTTCTTCAGGAAAAACATGTTACATCTGTGCATGATACATGTTTGCAACCGTTGAATCGTTAGTAAAGCTTGATGTAGAGTAAGATTTATAATTTGCCTGAGTTAACAGTGAAGTTCAATCTTTTTTTTTTTTTAATACACAGTGATGCATTTCCCATTGTTCATGTTTCTTTGAGTTAAAGTCAGGTATATACTCAAATATACTCTTCCTTAGGATACACACAGAGTTTCAGGGATACTCTAAATCCACTAGCACAGAGAGAAAGAAGAGAGTCTTTGTCAAGAGCTACATGAGTTAATGCACAATTATCCACTTACCTGGGAAATCACAGCACTCATGATGACAGATATCAACAGCAGTGGTAGTAGTGGTGAAAGCAGAAGCAGTAAACACATATTTGTTATATTAATAAAAACGGACTCCAAATTTCAAACATTGGCCAAGAGACTGGCCTGGGGACCGTCATTAGTTTACTATTACCTGTGGTGCCTCAGATGATATCTGCTGGTAAACTGAATTGATTTTTATTCTTTGCACTTACATCATAACCATAGGAAGATTTAAACATAAGAGATATTCTAGTTTATTGTTATCTTAATTAGTATATACATTTGAATTTGATTAAACAAGAAAATTCTATCTAAACCAATAAATTAGTAGTGCATTTAAAAAAAATTAACGTTCGTTTATTACTGACAGAAAGAGACAGAGCATGAGCATGGGAGGGGCAGAGAGAGGGGAGGATACAGAATCGGAAACAGGCTCCAGGCTCTGAGCTGTCAACACAGAGCACAACGCAGGGCTCGGACTTACAAACCTCAAGATTATGTCCTTAGCTGAAGTTGGACGCTTAATGAACTGAACCATGCCCCAAATAGTGCATTTTAATAGTTGTAAATACAGGATTGCTAGCCAGAGAAATAGAGTGTCACCTACTAGATATATTCATGATAAAACAATTTTCAGAATTTAAATGGTGAATAACAGCATCCAAAAAATTCTGAACATACTACCAAGTACTACCCCTATTTTTCCCACATTTCTTTTTTGCCAATCTGTGTGCTTTCCTTCATGTGATATAAAACTTTCCATAAACATTTCAATTGACTGTGTGACATTTATAGGAATAACAAAATTAATTCAGATAGCCTGCAAGTTTAAGAGGAAAAAGCCACTATGTATTTGTGTCTGGGCTCCTGACAAGTCCTTTTAATAGATAAGGATGTTTTTAAAAATTAGTAATATGACAAGAAGTCTTTCACACAAGCTGGGTTTTTTTTTTCTAAATATATCACTATGCTTACTGCATATAAAGTTTCAAAAGATACATGTATAGAAGTAGATATATGACAAAAGATACTTAGAAGTATGTAGGTAAATATAAAAACCTAATCCCAGTTGTGATCAGAAATCGTTATAAAAATTTATACACCATTCAAGAGGTAGTTTAATATATTTTCAGATACATTCTCACTTAAAAAATTATATTCCATTAACATAATTAACAGAAAATTCAGATTTTTCTACTTTGCATAAAACCCATATATTAACTAGGAATTTTAGGTAATTTTTTCTTAAGTTTGCAACAAATTTATTTATTTATTTATTTATTTATTTATTTATAATTTTTTAACTTAAAAATTTTTTTTCCGTGTTTTATTTTTTTCTTTTTTTTTGAGAGAGAGACAGTGTGAACAGGGGAGGGAAGGGCACAGAGAGAAAGGGAGACATGGAATCCAAAGCAGGCTCCAGGCTCTGAGCTGTCAACACAGAGCCCATGCAGGGTTCGAACCGACAATCTGTGAGATCATGACCTGAGCTGAAGTCAGGTGCTTAACTGACTGAGCCAACCAGGTGCCCCTATTTTTATTTTTTTAATGTTTATTTATTTTTTGAGAGAGAGAGAGAAAGAGCATGAGTAGGAGAGGAGCACAGAGAGAAGGAAACAGAATCTGAAGCAGACTCCAGGCTCCAAGCTGTCAGCACAGAGCACGTTGTGGGGCTTGAACCCACAAACCATGAGGTCATGACCTGAGCTGAAGTTGGACACTTAACCAACTGAGCCACCTGGGTGCCCCAGTTTGCCACAGTTTATATTTAGGTGTTTATTCCCTAGTGAACAATCATTAATATGCAGCCACAGACTTGCAAAATATTTCTAATGAAGTACATTTTTCAGATAAATGAAACAGAAGTCTTTAAAAGGTATAATGGACACCTCTGATGAAAATATCTGTCAAAATGAATTACATTTTTCATACTTAATAAGCCTCAAAGTTAGAAATAGACACAAATTAGAAATTTCAACTCTTTTCATTACATTACACTAATTCTACAATGCAAAAAATAAAAACTAAAAGTATTTTAACTTCTCACAGGAATGTATCTCTCTGCTCTGAGCCATCCACTTTAGAGTCAGAACTCAGGATTCACCATACCACTGACAGGTTAAAGTACCAGGACGCTTACTAGAAAATGTTTATGTTTTAGCACTTTTCAACTTTTCAGTTTTTCTGTATTAGCTTTCCTACGGAGGTCTTCTTTAATTATGAGATCTGTAGATAACTTGCTTAAGTTCAATGACCCCATTTATGAAATGGAGTTGATTGTTCGCAACTCGTGTAATTTAACAGAATTACCTAGAACTATTAGCCACTGTAAGTGATTTTGTTTTAAGCAAGGTATCATTCACCTAAGTAATCTACATCGGAATTTGGCATACAGATAATGACCAAAAAAAGGTCAATTGCTTCTTCCAATTTATGATTAAACAGATTATATCTGCTGCTGGTGTATCTAATAGGCTCTGGCAACATCCTCGATCTCAGCCTACATGACACCGACTAATAAGATAATCAGAGAGAAAAGTTACATTTTAGTAATTTGTATCCATATGACAATTATTCTGATTTTTAGGAGAGAATAAGTGAATCAATGAAAAATAAAAACTTTTAAAATGTTCTTAAAATATTTTAGAGAACTTTGAGAGGCCTTTCAGAAACACACAAAAAAGAAAATAAACTGGCTAGGTCTGCTTATCCATTTATCTATATGCTTACCTACCTATCTAACATCTGTTTAGAACGAATATGAGTCATAGCAAATAGTGCTTGTTACTTGGCAAGGATTCCTCAAATAATGCTTTGCATTCAGTACTTACTTTAGCCCAGAAAGGTGGTTCTTTTTAGAATTCTTTTCTTTCCTTTTTTTTTTTTTTTGAGTTTATCTATTTATTTTGAGAGAGAAAATGCAAGTGAAGGAAGGGCAGAGAGAGAAGAAGAGAAAGAGAATCGCAAGAAGGTTCTGTACTGTCCACACAGAGTCCGCAAGGACTCCAACTCACCAAACCATGAGATCATGACCCGAAGCCGAAGTCAGACACTTAGGCAACTGAGCCACCCAATAGCCCCAGGATTATTTTCTATAAAAGAAAATTATACATAACTCAGGAAACATCAGAGACAGGGTAAATGCCAGCCCCCAAATCACATATGTAAAGAAAAACTTACAAATGTAAAGACAAATTGAGGTAGTTGATATTAAGATTTTTTTAAAGAAATTTCTAATATTGAATTCTAAATTGAAGCTCAGAGAGGGTAGTTTCCCTCAAATCACATATGAAACAGCCAGGGTTTGAATCCAGAGTTACTCCTCCTGGAAGCTAGAGTTTGAACCATCACATAGCACTAAGTAGTCCTTATTTCAGTAATTGCATTATCTTATGCAGTAACACCTTTTGCTGAGTACTTGTTCATAATAACACCTTCTGAGCTTTGTTGCCCACAATTCACCTTTCCCAAATCCCCTCTTTCTTAAATTTCTTCTGATACATCATAATGGACTTGAGAAAGCACATATCAAAGATATTGAATTGTGTTAGATAATTCATCTTCCCGTTATAACGTAGCATTTTCCATTAAATTTTGTGGTGACTAACGTGGGTTATTTCAAGCAATAGGGCAGGCTTGAGTCAGATCATCTAAGATCTCTTTAAAACATGCCATGGAACTCTCAAACAAATATCATCAACAGGATACAAAAATTATATATTCACATATTCTGGGAAGACTCAGGGTGATTGGCTATGTTTACATGTTTACAGCTGAAGAACAATAAATCGTACTTAATACTATTCTAAGAATACATGACTCAGGAAACATCAATAAAGACCATGGGAATCACTTCCTCTAAACAGACAAATTAAATTTCACTATAGAAATGTCCTTTCTTGAGAGTATTGCATACCACATACGGTCATGTCTATAACAAATAAAAGGGATGAATAGAATCTGACACATGATCAACATTTAATGTATGTTGCTACAGTGATAGTGATGATGCATGCACACATAAAGTTTGAATCTGCTTTCACAAGCATCTAAGTTGTTTTAAGTAATACATTACACCTATAGAGAGATTTTAGAAAGGATCATGAAGTTTGTAGTGGGTTTGGTTGTTTTCCTCTGTGTTAAAAGTCAAAGCTTGGCTTGCCATACAACCTTTGCAAAAAGCGTGTCCTTACAACTGAGTTTCATATAGAGTAAATATAATGACCTTTCTTTATTCTCACATATTTTCCATTTGCAATGTGTTGAACAAATGCATTCATAGGAAGGGCTTCTAACCAGAAACAAATTTAAAAACCTTCTTCTAATATGTGTATATAAATGGATAAAACTTCATTTTCAACCACAATACCTTTATCTTGAAATCCATATCAAAACTGGAAGAGAAACCAGGAAATATTCTGATGTTGCTTAAATCCTGGTTTGTGCCAAATCACTGTCATATGCTTATATTTCTATCATAACAACAATTTTACATTAAACTCATTTCTATTTTGACATTAAAACGGAGATTTCAAGGGGTGCCTGGGTGGCTCAGTTGGTTAAGCAACTGACTCTTAATTTCAACTCAGGTCATGATCTCACAGTTCGTGAGTTCGAGCCCCACATCAGGCTCTGCATTGACAATGTGGAACCTTCTTGGGATTCTCTCTCTCCCTTTCCTGCTGTTCTCCTCCCCTCCCTCTCTTTCTCAAAATGGATCAATCAATCAATCAGTCAATAACTTGAGACTTGAAGATTAAGTAACTATTGATTTCTAGCGCTTATAATTGTATGTTAAAAATTAGCCTTCAGGCTTTACAGACTACAAAGAAGAATATAATGTCTATTGGTATATTTTCCTTAAAACTTTCATAGTGTTTTCCATATTTAAGGACATCTAAAAATATTTGTATATTAAGTGAATGGATGAAAACCACATAGCTACATAAAAACACAAACTCAAGTTTATGCTCCTTTGGAACATTAATTACTGAAAGTCAAAACCTATGAGCATGACATGAAATAAAAATGAAAAACATGCGATGAAAGCAGATTATTTTGATCAGTGGAATGTTAAGTTGATGCTGTTCACTTCATCAGTACCCTATTCCCCTACAAAATTGCAGCTGCCAGTTTAAAACTTGGTGCCACTATTTCCACAGTCTACAGGTCATCCCTCTCTTACTTGTGGTGTTATAAATTAGATTTCCAGGAAACAAACTCTGAGATTCTGAGATTGTTGTTCTGTATGTTAATCAGAATGTTCTTTAAGGAAAAATATGGTGCAGGTGGAAGGAAGCAATATCAGACAGAGGGAGAAGTTGAGCTGTGATACAGTTGCTATGGAGAATTCATCTAAAAGGGGTGCTGGACCATTTGGAATGGTCCTGCAGAGTGGTCTCAGTCATGAAAAGAGTGCTGTGGGCTCTTATAACCCACTATTGGCTAATCCTTAGCTGTGTGTTGCCTCCGGGGAGGGGTGCATAACCTTTGGAAAGGTAGCTGGATTTCTTAAGCTGAGGATAATTCCTGGAGAAGGATTTAGCTGAGAATGAAATCCATGTGCCAGAGCACAGCATACACATGGAGTTTCAGTGTCTAGATAAATGACAAAAGGGGTTGATCACATCAGTATGTCCAGTGAAACTCATGTAACATATTAGGGCAGAGACAGATGTCACTATTACTGGGCAGTTCTTGCGAGAAGTGCTTGATGCTGTCCAAGAAAAATGCCTCATGATTCCATTATGGGAAATAGAGTTTGTGTAGCTGCCTGGGAGCAGGTTATGTATGTGATCATCTTTCAAGATGGAAGTTTGCAGGGAACATTTTTCAACTTAACTTCTAGAAGCTGATAAAGAAAGCATCCTCACTGGAATGGAAGTTGAGTGACCTAGTGGTGGTGACCAGACTTAGCTCCAGAACACTGCCGTCTGTGTTTTGCCCTTTGCTACAAGGTTCCTAATTCCTATTTCTGTCATGAGTGATTCTTAATTCCTTTCTCTGTAGTTTATTTCAGTTAGACCCTTCCTACACACAATCTAATAATACTTACTATATTATTAATAATGATAGTCATGGGTAAAACTTTCAATACTCAATATGTGCCTGAAATTTTCAAAAAAAATTTTATGTGTTCAGTACATTAGATGAGGGAAAACTTAGTTATGACAAAAGATCCAAAATTACGGTAGCACAAAGACAGTAAGTTTTATTCTCTCTCATGTCACAGTTATGGTATGAATGTTTCCCATCTCAAGGACATTTATGCTCTTCATAGTTATTTGGGAATCCAGCCTCCTTCTAAGCCACTGATCTACCATACTTGAGAAAATTGTCATCCTTTTCATGATTGAAGTTCCATTGGGACTTTGTCCTGATCTTTGAAAGAGAAGGAGTGGGTGGAAGACTTACTTTCGATATCTTGGTCACCAGACCAGAAATGGCACATATCACTTAAATCCATCAGCAGTTTTTGGTTACTTGCTCCTAACTCAGTACAAGGGAAGATGGTACAAAGTATCTGACTTGGCAGAAATGTGTCTGACCAGAGCTATGTTATAATGAAAGAAAACAAACAAACAAACAAACTGGATTTGGGTGGAAAACTAGCAGCTGCACTGGAAAATTCACCAGTGGATTTTCTGTTTTCATCACTTGTCCTTTTTCTTTACTTTCCTTAGGCTCAACATAAATACATTCTAGTCTTTGAGGGAAACAATACTCTCCTCAAATGATAACTATTACGGATACTTTTCCATGGATCTAGTCTTTAATATTCCCACCAGAAGGAGGGCATTTAGGAACTAAAATCAGACTTTTGTATTTTATGCTATTCTAAATCAGTATCTTAGCCACTTCGGTGAGAGGGATAGTAGTAAGAAAGAAGGGCCGAAGAGACAAGGTACAAAAAACATTAGAACTTCAGAAATATTATCTTGTTATAAAAGTGCATGTAGAGATTAAAGATGTCATCCAGAAACCAATACTTTTAGTGAATAGTATGGAAAGAAGAAAAAATCATGGGAGAGAGGTTCTATCCAGAAATCCTCAAACTATTCTCTGCAACCCAAGCATTTTGAATATATCACATTATGACTCTTGTTTATTGTCCTTTATTACCTTTTCTTTGGCTTGTCAATGCTTACATAGATGGAATCCTCTTTAATTCAACATGAAATTCATAACTCATAAAAAGAATTCGCTCTGCACAGGTCTTTGTCCCATGACCAGAAATGCATTAATCTGGACATTCTTCTCATTCTGAAATAAACGTGTTCCAGTGACTGAACATATTTGAGTTAACTTTAAATGGTAGGAGAGATCTTGGAGATATTTCAGCTAAACTTTTTCATTTTAAACATTGGATGAGAAATTGTTAAATGCTTTCACATTATCACGTAGCTTATTTATTTCAGGTCAGGACTGGAATTTTGGTCTACTGACTCACTCTAATATTCATGCTAGCACACCCCACTGCCTTTCCATTCTTTTCCTCTCTTCTTTTTCAACATAATTATCCTTGTCACCCACTTTCTAACCATCTGACATTTTAATTAACTTTTCTAACATCAGAATCTAAAAGCTGATAAGCATTCCATTTTTCCCCCCTGTAATTCTTTTTGCTTTTAGTGTGGCATTTCCCAAAGTATATTCAGCTCAACTCTAGACACATAGAAATGTTCTAGGTAAAATAGACTCCTGGGCAATTAATTTGAGAAATGTTGTGCATTATGACTTTTCTAATACGTATAATACACAGTAGTGTAATAAGCACTCTATGAAATAAATCTTTGAAATAGAAAAATGTTTAGCTGCTTAAACCATTATTTTTCAAATTTATATTTATGACCTTTCTTCTATCTGCCTATCCCATTTGTTCTGTGTATTGTTTGGGAGAGTTGTTCAGAGTCATGTCCCATTACTTTTAAGATATCTCTCAATTGAAAGAATGATCAATATGGACATAGTATATCATATACTGGAACTTCTAGAAAAAGTCTACTGACAGAATTGAAAGCGTCTGTGCAAGACACCATTAACTCAATGAACATGTGTAAAGAACTCAGAATGACCTATATTATTAGAATTTCATATCACATATTCTCAGCATGTTTGCTGATAACATAGGAATATATATTATATTTATATTTTATTTTTTACATTATACATGTTATATATATTTTAGCCAAATAACAGATTGGGAGAGGAGAAAGAGGATGTGAAAATGTAATAAAATATATTTGCAATATCAGATGCCTAAATTTAAAGGCCAAAATAAAAGTGTCAGAAAGAAGATACTACACCGAAAGACTTGATTCAGGGAAATATAATTACGTTATATAATGCGCACGCGCACACACACACACACACATATAGATTAGATATAGATATAGATATAGATATAGATATAGATATAGATAGATATATTCAATCCAAATATTATTCCAAGAATAAAATCTATGCATACATATATTCAACTAATTTTGATTAACAATCTCAACATTGAGGACTTGGTTTTGATTGGCAAAGTACCAGTACTTTTTTTAAGCTTTTTTACTTATGTTTTTATATATTTTGTTGTTGTTGTTGTTGTTGTTAGTAATCTCTACACCCAATGCGGGGCTCAAAGTCATGACCCTGAGATCAAGAGTTGTATGCCCTGCCAACTGAGCCAGCTAGGTGCCCCTTTACTGCCACATATATTTTAAGCTTTGAAACATTTGGGTATAAAAATAAAGTCTTAATTCAATTCTATTTAGATTGCATTGATATTTATTAAATATAGTTTATATACCTAGTTTCTTAAAATATCTATAGTTTCAAAATATTATGCTAAACATAAAAGTTTTAAACACTTTGCCAACACAAATAATGCAAATGATTACCATTATTAGTATTAAATATTTTAAGGTCAATTTTACATTTTCACATAAAAGCTGCATTTCCCTAACTTGGTTTAAAAAGTCGGGTTAATTTCTAAGATATTTTATTTATAATTCCAAAATAATTAGAAAAGATATATGCTTTCGGTTCATTTTATGCTGTATTTCAATAGTATTTTGTGCTTATAAAAGGTTTAATACACATAATCTGTTATGCTTGAAAAATGATATGTAAAAAGTGATTGCATTCATTGTAGGAAGAAGGAAAATGAGTAGCTAAAATTATTTGTAACTTTTCTAGGGTCATAATATTAAAAGGAAAAGCAAAGAGTTTGGTATAACTTCTTTATTTCTAGGTATAACTTCTTTATTTCTAAACTTTATTTCAGTTCCACCTTGTATAAAGTACTTCTGCATTTTGTTGGTGAAATAAATCTCCTGATTAGAAGATGGAAGTCTAGTGTCTTAAATTACAGTCCTTTTGAAAGATTCTAAAACATAAATATTTGGTCACAGTATACCTTTAATAAGTAATGATAATCATCAGAAGAAAGTGAAGCAGTGGGATGTGAGGTCAGACATTATGAATTCTAATTCAGTTCTAACAAGAAACATCCAAACCTGGGTATTTTTGAGTTAATTATTCACATGGCATGTGATAGACAATCTTCATGTTAAGCTGCAAAGAGGAGTGAAATAACTGTTCAGAGAAAATTAATACATAATTTACTTATATAACAAAACAGTAACCAGCCGTTGGAAAAAAAAAAAGAAGTTGGAAAATTCTTCCTTCCCTTATTTCTTCAAATCCTAATCTTAAGAATGTTGAACCGAGAAAAAAAAATGTCAAGTTTTAATTTAGCTTTCATTTATGGAAACGATCGTTCTGATACTTTAATTGAAATCCTTTAAAATTCCCAACATTTTTAGGTCCAATGCAATCTAGTTATGGTTAGCTATCTAGATGGATAGAAGCCTTTCCTGCTTGCTTTAAAAGGCATATCTCAAACTACTATGTCTTTATCATTCACCATGGAACAAAATTCTATTTACTGTTATTCAAGCACTTGGAAGTCCTATCTTTTCCTTTTCATATTTTTCTTCACTGAAAGGAAAATCATTCTTGGTCTCCACTGGATCTTTGTTCCAAAATAGCCACTTGCCCACATTTATTTTATTTGTATACCTACATTTTGAAATATTCATATGGGAGTGACTCAGAAAATAAGTGGATCCTTTTAAATATGTCACTCCAATAGTTTCTTTTTTTCTTTCATTGACCTGCAAATATTATCTACTACTATGCTTTCTAAATCTCTTACGATTTGGAGATCATGACCTGAGCCAAAGTCAGACACTTAACCAACTGAGCCACCCAGATGCCTCCTACCTAGGTTACTTATTAAAATTTGTATATTTTCTGGTTTTATTCATCATCTCCTCTAAGAGCTACTAAATCAGAATATCTGGGTTTAGGTCCAGTAATAATTTTTAAGATAATAATGATAAGATGCCCAGACAAATGTAGTTGGAAATAAATAATTTTCTTTATTTTAATTAAATAAAGTTTAACCAATAGTTTATGGGAATATATAACTAATTTAAAATAATTTGAACATGAATTTTAATAGTCAATCTTTTCAACATAAAATTCTAGATGAATAATAACATATAAACAAATCAGATACGTTGGTTTATAGTAGATCGCAAAGTGATTTTATCATGTTACTTATACAGACAAAACTCTTTACTTTTAATTTTACTATTGATCATAGAGCTTTTCCATTTTAGTATGCTGTTTCTAAAATACAAATGTGATTTCATATTCACTATGTTTGAGGACTATCCTGCTTAACGTAATCTTCTACAATCTGATGCGAAGCTCTCCCTAACTTCTTGTTTTATCCTGCCCTTCATCAATTTCAGGGCTTCAGTAATAAGTAGCTTCTTTCAGTTTCTTGAATGAAATGGTCTCTTTTCCTTTTACCCTAATAAAAATGTTCACTCCTGATTTAACAAGTCACAACAGTGGAGTAAATCTACATATTTTATATAATATACCAAAAAACTCTATTAATAGGTATATACTTTAGATATAAACCAATAATGCAATAAATATAATAGCATGTGTGTAAATACAATTTCTTTTAAAAATTAGCATATTTAAATGTACACTGATTGATAACAATGTTGAAAAGTTTATGGTGATATTGGAATAAATCAGGCATTGGTGTTGAGTTTTTATGCCTTAAAATTGAGAATATTTTAATGTGATTTTGTTTTCCTCCAGGCATCTTCTGTTGGTTTATCTGCTCGTGCTGAAAAGTGCATTTGAAATAAGAAATGTTGCCACAGTGTATGCTCCAGATTATAACCACATATGTCTTTATTTTCCCCTAGAGTATCTATCATATAAATAATATCTAAAAAAAAGTCCCCAAAAGATTAAATAAAACAATAAACATTGAGATTTTGCTGTTTACATTTTAAAATTTTATTTATATATAGATCAAATAAAATTAATATTTTTCAGCTTTCAAATCCAATTAAGACTGAGAAACTGTGAAGCTAGTGATTGCTTTCTTCTATGTGTTTGTAGATAAAAGTTGTTTTAGGAAGGACATTTGCATATTTACTATATTTTTTAAGGAATGTGAAGGTTAACTTATTCTAAAGCATGTTCAGTGTCTGATATCTTAGAATTTTTTTTTTTAAAGAGCAACAAAGCTAATGAAAAGGATTCCATTTATTCAAATGTCACTTCAGAGTGCATACAAGACTTAAAATTATGAAAATGGTATACTAAGAACCTGTAGCTGGAGATGCTTTGAAATTAAAAGATGATCAGAGTCAAGTTTCAGGCATAAACATTAAATTACCTGAGCAGCTTTTGTCCACCATTATTTTCAGTTCAAGGAAAAAAACTGACATTACTGATTTAGAGCCCTATCATCCAATCATTTCTTCATTTATAATAGCCTCAGGATTGAAATGAAATATCAGTTACAAAGTTAGGCAAGATTTAACAGATATTTCTAAGGCAAAAAAAAAAAATCTACCAACACTATTTCTGACAGAGGCTTAATTATGACCCAAATTTTGCTATTACATTTCAAATTTAAAGAGGGTCTCAATTTCACTCTCCTGATCAAATAATTTCTTCTCAATCCTTCATCTTAACACTTTTTACAATCTTAAGAACCTAGTTTATTTTCATCTCCCCAGTGTCCTTGTCTGTTCCAGCCCTTATACTCTTTTTTCTCTTGATTCTTATACTACATTGGCTCATAGTGCATAGTAGTTACATTCAGATTTTAAAACTTTCCCATTGTTTCATGTTCTTAGTCTTGTATCTCCAACTATCGAGGAGGAATTTTAATGACCAGGATGTGTCTCTGATTCCTTCTCCAATACTAAAGCTACCAGATAGAACTAAATAAACCACAGACGCCTATCATGATGATTGAGAGAGTAATCTGAAAGACTTTTATGGAGAGCATCTGAACAAAAAACTATAGGCCACAAGAAAATTAGTGCCTTGTATATGCATTGAAATTCTGGGTGATTTTTTTCATCCCTTTTCTTTTTTTTATGACTGAATTATGTTTATCAATATCATACAAGGCTAAAGAGTTTGCTAAAGTCCTGATTTATATATTCCAATTTGGGTAAATATATCAATGGAATATATTTGTATTATCTACATTATGGTGCAAATATCAGTAAGGGATACAAAAAATAGCCATGAGAATTCTTTTTAATTGCTCCTTTTACCTTTTGCCTTTTTTTTCCCCAAATGACTTCATGTTCTGAAATATTATTTCAGTCAGGCTGGGATAGTTAAGAAATGGAAAATTAAGCTTTTCTTGTATTAGTATTGTTATGACTCTGAATCAATATAAATTTAGACCAGAGCAAAATAATTTTGCCTTTAGCTGTGTCAATTTGACTAGATATATATCTGTTAAGGTCAATAAAGCATGGCATGTAGTTCATAAATCTATCATTTATGGGATTTCTAGGGCTTGTGTGACATAGAATTGGAAATCACTGTGAAGTCTTCATAGAAGGTTTTTGTTTGCTTTGGTTTTGTTTGAATATATTTCGTGATTTCATTTAGCTGATTTGATAACTACATCCTGGAAATATGTATATATATCTTCACAGTCTCCATTTAATCTCAAACAAAATATTTGTGTATCTGAAGTTTGAGGGGTGAGCAGGATAAAAAGATTCAATCTTGAATAGGTGCAAATGAAATTGGTCTCTGTTCCTCAGAAGTTTTGTGAATAATAGTGTGAACCATACATAATGAACCAGATCCTTTATTTTCCCCTAGAGCTTTCTATCATGTCTAAAATAAAGTATGAAAAAGATTAAATAAAATAATAAACATTGAGATTTTTCCGTTTATATTTTAAATTATTATTTATATATACATCAAATAAAATAAATATTTTTCAGCTTTCAAATCCAATTAATTGGATTGTAATCCAGTGCTATTGGCTGAGTGTGTGAAGGCACCCACTACAACCTTTTTCTGCTTGTGGTAAACTCACACAGACATTTTCCCCATTGAAGCCAATGACTAGACCGGTTCTTGTGGTTCTTATTATGATTGCATGAGACACCTCTGCAACAACCATCAAGGGACTTTACAAAAAATGTGTATGACTCACAATTCCTGGAGGATACATGGCACATCTGGGGCCATACAACCAGGTCATAGATAGAGTGTGTGTGTGTGTGTGTGTGTGTGTGTGTGTACCTGGGATTCTTCCTTTACTGGATCAGAGGGTGAAGTACCCAGGGTTTTGAGGCTTCACTCTTTATTGGTGAATTTAAAACACAATGGCAGGAATGAAAGCACATGAAGGGAAACCCGAGTTCATTCAAGAAATCAGTCAGTTAACTGTGTCACCCAGGGCTTTCTAAAAAGGGGAGCTTCATGGGCAGGATGGCCTTGTTCTTCATCCAGTTTTGTGCTGGCAATGTGCTTATTTGAGATGGATGCCTTGGCAATCAAAACTTAACATCACTTACACTATATACCCTGTCTGCTTTTTTGTGCCTAAAGTTTTTCAGCAAAGGACAATCGTCTTCAAACTTCTTAAAGATAAGTTTTCTAATCTAGATATCTTAGTAATAGATAATACACCGAACATGCACGACTAGGTGTAAAAGATTCATCAAATGGGTTTAAGAGCTTATTAGTAGAGCTAGTGGAGAAGGGAGAGGTGGTGAGAAAGAGCACGAAGGCCTGAGGGACAGAGGAAAGAAGATCCATGTAAACAAGAACTTAACTTCAAAGGAGTTGAATTCATTAAAGATCTATTATGCCAATTTATTTTTTTTAATTTTGTTAATGTTTATTTATTTTTGAGACAGAGAGAGACAGAGCATGAACGGGGGAGGGACAGAGAGAGAGGGAGACACAGAATCGGAAGCAGACTCCAGGCTCTGAGCCATCAGCCCTGAGTCCCACGCGGCGCTTGAACTCACAGACCGTGAGATCGTGACCTGAGCTGAAGTCGGACGCTTAACCGACTGAGCCACCCAGGCGCCCCCATTATGCCAATTTAAAAATGTTGCCTTTGGTAAAGGACATAATGTGGTTAGAGTTTAGAGAAATAAAAATTTATTTAACACCTTTCAGTGAACTGATAAAGTTAATAATCATTTTATTACCATAGTTTTTTATTTGTTTATTTGTTTTTAGTGTTGACTACATGCCAAATACCATATTTTGTGTTTTGAATAAATTATGTCATTAAATCCTTATGTTATTCTTGGCTATAAGTCATATTACTATTTCTACTGTACACATAAGCATATTGGCCCTTTGAGTTCTCAGAAAACTTATGTTGGATTATCATTTAGTAAATGGCATAACAGTAATGTAGGATAGTTATGACTGATTTCAAAGTTTATACTCTTAGCTACTGTACAGTTATGTACTTTTTCAGAGTAGTTGTATATGGAATTTAGAGAGGAGATTAGAAAAAGTTTATAAAAAGGGACAATTTAAAACCTCTACATATAGGTACCTGGGTGGCTCAGTCAGTTAAGTGTCTGACTTTGGCTCAGGTCATGATCTCATGGTTCATGGGTTTGAGCCCCACACGGGGCTCTGTGCTGACAGCTTAGACTGGTGCCTGCTTCAGATTTTGTGTCTCCCTCTCTGTCTGCTCCTCCCCCACTCACTCTCTGTCTCTCTGTCTCTCTGTCTCTCTCTCTCTCTCAAAAATAAAAATAATCTTAAAAAAAACAACTCTACATAAACTTCAATGAGCAATAAAAGTGAAGATGGTCACTAAATACTCGGCGGAACATAAAGTATAATTGGCATATTGATTCTTCACTAGGTCCCAAATCATGTATTGGCCATTAGACTTTCAGAAGCCAAATATGCATAGTCCTGTATTGGCCCTGGGGATGAAGCTCTTAGATCCTGGTGTTCTTCTGTTTGAAGAAACAGAGACTGCTTCCGATAGAGGAAGTCCAAATCTTCTTAGCAGAGGCCGTGCTTTTCTGTAAGACACCACAAAAAGTTTAGTTTTTCAACTGGAAAAAAAATGCAAATAGAAGTGTTCTGACTGAAGAAAATAAACAAACAAACAAATAAGTCATTTATAGTTTTACTACCAGGTTATTGTCAGGTAAAAGCTGGAATGCAAGATTTTTCCCAACTAAGATAAAATGTCGACTAGAAAACTACAATCCATCCCAAGTTTTCTTAAAGATCAATCTTGAAGAAGTCCTTTAACCTTCTATTCCAGATCTTATCTCTCTTCCTGGAAATGGAGCACTAGGCTCATTGAAATCTCTCAACATCAAAAAAGCAATCTGAGTAGAAGAGTAGAACTTGGATTTGTTCTTTGCCCCTTCCTCTCTCACGAACTAGTCTTATTTATTTGATCATCATACATAAATTCGGCTTCCTCAGAAACAGACTTTGAAACTAATATTTGCATTAGGGATATTTCTTGGCAAGAGATTTGGGAAGACATCCTTGTGATGGAGCAAGGAAAAGAGACTGTATGGATGGAAAAGTTGAATGGGAGTTAGGATGAGTCTCCAGAGAAGAGGGAAACAGATGTAGCTGGTGGGCCTTTGAACTCCTGAATGGACCAATCATTGGGTGAAGGCCACGTGGGAGAGGTGGAGCAGGTAATCTGGAAACCAGCAGCTTCCTTCCACAGAGGATTCCCTTAGGGAGAGTCTCGGCTGTGAGCTACCAGCAGGCAACACTTCTGCCCTGGGGAGAAGAGCTCTGAAAGGGAATCTGGGTGGTCTGCCCAAGTATCTACAACAATGAAGAACTACCAGCTCTAAGTGTGCATGTGTATGTGTGGGGAGGGGTTATACAAACATCCAATTATATCTATTAGAGTCCTGTCCATTATTAAAACAAAACAAAGGCCAAACTGCTTTTGTCATATTCACGTTGATTTAGGCTGAAAAGATGACTCACTTAAAAGTTATTACAGTACATGTGGTTACCCAAGAAACATTGAAAAATCAAACGTCTGGGTTTGTAGCAATTTAGCTCAGCATTGCCAAATAATGGGTGTGTGTGGATTATTTGTAATCATAGGTCCCTTGACTGTATCTGCAGTTTTAATTTCCCTAAGGTGAATTCTTCCAAATCCTGCTAAAGTCCAGGTTGTGCAAAGTGTGCTGGCTGCCCTGAGGCAAAGGGTGAAAGAGGTGAACTGAATATTAAAATGTCCCCAATAGTCAGTTTCACTGCTTATCAGTCTTTCATAGAAGAAAGGTGAAAAACAACAGTTGCTGAGGCTCAGCAGTTAAACTGGGGAATCAGCCATATTCTGATGTAGAGTAAATTACATTCTGGGATTTGGGTAGATAACGAATTAATGAGTGTCTTAACGCACCTCTATTGCTTTCTCTTCCCGAGGCTTTTCACATCTTCAACTCACCTTCTCGTTAATGTCTCCAAAATCACTCTTATTCTAAATGCAAAACATTGTGTCTATCATTGGCTCCAGACCAAATGGAAATGTTTAAACTACTTACCTATCTTGTGCACATCTATTCATAGAAGACAGACAGATGGACATCACTTATGAATTTCTTTTTCAGGAAAGACTATTTTGTCTTTTCATATTTCAATTATACAGATCCAAAGTCTTTAAATGTATCCACAAAATCCATGAAGATACAATGCTCAACACAGTTAATTTAGATTCCCATTTCTATATATTGGAATATTCTGTCCATGAATGTATAGCAAATATATGAATCATACTTCTTTAGAGTCATGTACATTGCTTAGTACTGAAATGCACTTGTAATATCCATATCGACAGTGATGAGCAGAATATCTTGAATAGAAGAGACACATAATAATTGTGAAAAAGGTAACACTGAATTAAAAATTTCAAGAGAAAATAGGATGGATCATGCATTAGGTTTATCGTACAAAATGTATTATTTTCCCACCCAATAAATTAAGGGAGATGCTTAGCTCTGCCTACCTGTTAATGAGGAATAACTAAATATTTTATAATTGTAAAGTGCTTTAAATTTGTGGATGGACACATAACAAGAGGCATTTTGCCCTCTTTGCATACCCCCTCCCATCACTTTAAAACAATGGAAGGTACAGAGGTCTCATTGAATCCAGCAACTAGGGATTTGTTAGGCCCCAAGATAGCGCTCACTGCTACTGTTTTGCATTTTATTTTCTTGAAAGAAATGTTTGTGACAGCTTAGGGGCTTCCTACCTGGGAAATCAATTCCAAAAGGTTGGCATTGCAGTGACATGGAAACAACAATAATTTCAGGGATACGTGGCCCTGACACTGGCATTCTGAAATTGGAAACCATGCAAATGGATGCCCAGGCATACACAAATACACAGGGGAGACCAAAAGAAAGAGACATACTAAGAAAAGACTACTGGCGCCAACTGTGGTGGCCAAAGAGGATCACCATGAAATGGACACAAAGTCAGAAGATGACATTGTTAGTGCACATGTATGTACTTCCAAAATTTAGTTAAGATAGTATTTTAGTACTCTTCTTTAAGTATTTGAGAATTACCTTAGGATAGAAAGTATAGACATATTAAAATGAGAAATAAGGTATTATATGATTAAATAGGTCCTAGATTTAGGTCAACTAGAATGGAGAACTCATTTGAATAAGTTGACAACAAATAAAATAATATAAAACAAAAAGTAAAAAATTGTTCCATAAGATTATAATATCATAGTATAAAACTCAATATGGTCAATTGAATGAGTATAAAACTCAATATGGTCAATATGGTCAATTGAATATGGTCAATTTCCTCCAGGATGGGTTGAATATTACTTTAAAAATTACCATTTTCCTTTGACAGGCATGGATCCATTGGCATATTTTTTTTCTTAGGGATAAATATCAGATATCTGAGCATATCCATATTTTTAGGTATTGGCTGCAATATCAATATTCATGTACTGTATATTTAGATGAAAGCACTTTAGTTCTTTATACAGTGCCAACTGCCCCAAGAAGAATTTTAAAAAATATATGTTGTACATTTTAAGATATCTAGTTGGCTGGTATCATACCAATAATCACCTAGACATTTTCTGATATTTTCAATAGACACATTTTTCAATGCGCACACTGTCTTAATATATAAGTATTATTTTAATATCTTGAAGAAGAATAGGTTGGAAGGAAGGAAATATATACACACATATACTTTATACATTTGATTTCCCAATCTATTCTTTTTTCACAAAAAAATATGCATTTTACAATCTTTTAAGCTTTATCTAGAGTGCAAATATAACATATATATAAAATTCTAAATGAGCAAGAGAAGGTTTAGAAAAATTCATATAAACTAATTATGCCATTTCAAAATTTTATCACACAGATCTACTTACACTCTTGTAGAGAAAAGTAACATTTGTCAAATGTTGGGGTGGGCTACTGACAAAGGCTTCAATCATGCAGAAAGCTGTTTTCAAATCCATTAAAAAAAAAAAAAGCAGGCACCATTTACATGATAAATTACTCCTAGACAAGAATCTTAGCTGACTACCCAAGTGCTTGATTCTGTTATCACTGATTTGTCCTTCAGTCTTCAACAGAATGAAAATGAAGGACTTACAACTAATTGTGCCAGGAAACAGAGCTAATTTCCTCATACTGCCAAAAAAAAAAAATGCATTGTAAGCCATTAAACTGGAGAGAGAGAATAATATCATGTGCAATAACAAAGTATTATTAATGTCTTTATTGTCCTAAGAAACGTCTTGATTGCTATTCTTAAGTAAATTTGCTTCTGAAAAGTTCTACAGATTTCCCTAAAGAACAATGAAAACCAAAGGTCTCAGTTAATAAAGTTTCAACATTTCTGAAAGAACTTTAAATTTTTTTCAGTTTAATTTGAAAATCAGAAGCCTTACCTGTGTAGGATAAATACAGGCTACTAGCATAAATATGACCTTTCATCTGAAGATATGTTATTAAAGTTAAAACTAAGAAATCACTTGCTCTCCACTCCTTTAACCTGATTAGTCATCAGTGAAATGAAAATGGAAACCACAATGTGAAACCATTTTATATGTGCCAAATTGGAAAAGATTAAAAATTAGGTAAAAGCAATTTTGGGAGTATTGTGAGATATGGAGTCTCTCATCCGCTGTTAATGAGGGCAACCGTTTTGGAAGAGATTTTGGCATTGTAAAACCAAACGGAAATGGAGTCATGTCAGGGACAAAATGGATACAGTCAACGCAGGCACATTAAGGAAACTTAACCTAACCATCTAGAAATTTACAGTTCTTCTCAGAAATCAGCAGAGGATATCAGCCAATCCCCAAATGCCAAGTCTGTTATCATCTCTGTACTTCCTTATTCCCTTGACTTAGCTACCCTGATCCAAATAAACAAAAAGACCACTATGCAACCTTTCAGCTGAAAAAACAAATTAACTTCACATTTACCCCATAAAAATCCTTTAGACTCTGAGCAATTCGAAACTCATTGTTCCTATGGCCTTGATTTTCTCAGACTGCAGATTGAAACTCTTGCAATAAACGAATCTTTCCCCCTTTGTTTTATTCAGTTTGTAGAGTCTAATTTTTGACATCATAATCGGTACAGTTAAATATGACTTATAACCATAACTATCCCCTTAGGAAGAGAACCTAAAGAATCTTCTGATAGAGATACCTTCAAAGAAAAAGGACAAAGGATAAAGAGAGGGACTTTCAAAGGTAAAGCTTTTTTGTTTTTTTGTTTTTTTGTTTTTTTTTAATTGGGCTGTGGCTATGGAGGGTTTGTGTGTGTGTGTGTGATTTTCCTTTAAACTGGTCAGATAATTTTCATATGCATTGGTGTGTGTATAATACACTTAGCAACAAGAGGCATTTTATTTTCCTTTCCTTTCCTTTTCCCTTTTATGTCAAGTTAGAAAGCTGGTTTACTAAAATTCCTCCAGTGAGAATAAATATAATTGGCCATTTGGAATTCTCTCAGCTATAGCTGTGTCCTTGATGAGAAGAGGAGTCAAGCAAGACAGTATTTAAAGTTGTGAAGGATAATTGGGGCGCATGGGTGGCTCAGTTGGTTGAGCATCTGACTTAGGCTTAGGTCATGATCTTGCCTTTGTGAGTTTAAGTGTCACATTGGGCTCTGTGCCCACAGCTCAGAGCCTAGAGCCTGCTTCAGATTCTGTGCCTCCTTCTCTCCCTCTCTGCCCCTCCCTGTTCAGGCTGTCTCTCTATCTCTCTCAAAGATAAACAAACATTAAGAAAAAAAAAAAGGAAGGAGAACACTTTTTATTTATAAAATACTATATACTTTAGATTTTGTGTAAATTTGACCTATTTAGTACTTATGCAAGCACATATACTTGCAATAGGTTCTACCGAAACATTAGTGTTATTTGAAATTTTATTAACACACTACAAGAGAAGTCTGCATGGAGAAGTTTGCCTATTTGTTCTTCTTATATTTTACCTCTTTTAAGCCCACCACGACATTCCTTCATGATTATTTGTTTAGAGGTTAAAGTGAAACAGAAGAGCCCCTACATGCATACTTGGAATTTCTTGATATTTTTCAGCTAAGTTAAGGTGTCTAAACTGGTTTCCTTTTCTAGAAGGAAACAGACACAAAGATCTCTCATTCAGTTTTGCTCCTATCTCTACCTTCCTTCATATTTATCTACTACAAATTACAAATACAACATTCATATGTCTATCTCATTGGCAAAAGTAATTGTAAGTGACATTATTCTTCCATATAGATGAGTAATTGCAATTGATTATATAGCCTCCATTTATCACCTGCATAGGTTGTGCTATAACATCCATATCCACAATGCAGTGATAGCCCATGTTGCTAAGGAACCTAAACATTGCTACATCTTCTGATTTCTCATGATGTTCAGTTGGAGAGAGGGAGGATTACCCGGAGTACCATTTCACTGTTTATAAAATATTTACCTTGCATGAGAGAAATTTCCCTCTTATCTACACTGGATATTATATATCTGGTAGCAACAATAAATTTCTCAGTATTTATGTTTTTGATCACTTAGTTGTTACTTTTTTAATATTTATTGACTGTGTGTGTGTGTGTGTGTGTGTGTGTGACTTCCTATGTGTATTCATTCCCTATGTTCTTTTTTTCAATTATTTTCCTTTTCCTTTTTTAAACTGTTTACCTGTTTTTCTATTGAATTAGATTAATTGCTTTCAAATTGTTTTGGGGTAATATATGATTACTATCTGATATATATGATTTCTATATACTATAAGGAACTGGCTCATTAGATTATGGAAGCTGAGAAATTCAAGATGTACAGGTGACAAACTGAAGACCCAGTAAAGCCAATGGTATTGTTACCGTGAAAGTCTGAGTTTGAAGGCAGAAGACAAATGTTTCAGCTGGAAGAGAGACAGAGAGAAAGAATTCTTTCTTACACTTTTATTCCATTCAGACCTTCAACAGATTGGATGAGGCCCACCCACAATGGGGAGAACTATCTGCTTTACGTATGCAAATTACTTATACAGATGGTAATTACATATTCAAATGGTAACCATTCAAATGTTAATTCAACTCATTTATTCAAATGTTAATCTCATCCAGAAACACACTCACAGTCACACTGATAGATAATGTTTAACCAAATATCTGGGTACTCCATGACCCCAGTGAAGATGCCACATACAATTACCATCACAGCTATATTAACATTAGACTCATATAAGCTGAAACACTTTTCTTGTTCTCATTTTTAGCTTTTAACTGTAGTTACATTGTCTTTTACCCAAAAATAATTAAATTTTTTTAATCTAATAAAATATTTCAATAATTACTTTATGACTTCTTTGCTTCCCTTGCTTAATAATTTCATAAAATTTAACTTTGACTTTGGATTAGGTCTGCATATTCTATCAATCCATTTACATGCTAATAAACTGGAGTTATAATTTGGAATTCATCAAACTGCATGAACTTTTTTTTCCCCTCATTCCTCAGTTCCTTTATTTTCTTTTCATTTTCTTCCTCCAGGCCTATTAAGGTAAACATGGATATTGTTCAACTCTTTGAACAATACTTAAAGCTAACCTGGGATTTAGATGCATAAATTGGGTATTCAAAAACTAGAGGGCTTTACTCTTACAAATAAAATTAAAATATGAGCTTTTATCACATTTGCTACTAAAGAATAGTGTTGAATGAATGCTTCCTAACTGGTGATTTATGAAGACCCTGGGGCTTCTAATGATTTGAAAATATGCCACAGGCCAACTACTGTATATACTCTCAAGGCACTTACCAAGCTACAGTAAACACAGGTTACTATAATTTCTTTCCAGTAAATGAAGTCCTGATAAATTCTAGTAACATTTCCTTCTCCAAATAGCCTCCATTATTATATACATGAAGAGAATACATTGAAATCAGGTTTATTTTGCTGTCTGACATTTTTAATAAATCTAGAATAAAATCTACAAATACTACATACATACATATTCCAAAATTTTAATATTTATCCGGGTCTGCAAAACAGTGGTTTTGTTATAAAAATATGTGGGAAAAATCCTTAGCACTGTGACCAGTGATATCCAAAGTAAATTAGATTTTCCTGTTAGTTTTCCTGGTTAAAATACTAAGCCTTTTTTTCTCTACTGTTCAGCCCAGTTCCTTACCCTGTGAGCTCAGGGAAGGACAACTATAAAGAAAAAAAATAAAAAAGTACGCTCTCTGCATTATTTGGCTATGGTGTACATATTACTATATAACTTCAAAAGAACTACAAATGAGTTATGAATTAATTTTCCTGTAACCCAGCTGCTCTCATTTTTCCCTTCATGATTTTTCCCTAAAGTTCCACTCCATCGCCTAATGAATTAAGAGAAAATTCAGTTCTAGAACTTGCATATTCAGGGACCTCCATACCCGTCTCATTTTATTTCTCACTAAGGAGCTTTACAAAACTTAAGATTGCATTAACCAAAAATACCCAAATAAATGATTCTATTCATTGCTATTTGTCTTTAATCTTTGGGTTATTATAAATAATGTGGCAATAAACATTCACATATAAGTTTCTGGGTATACAAACATTTTTAGTTCTCTTGAATATATACCTAGAAGTAGAATTGCTTGCTGATAGGGGAAATATATGTTTAATATTTTAAGAAACTGTCAAACTATTTTCCAAAGAGATGAGACCATTTTATATACCCAGCAACAGTGTATGAATTTTCTAGTTTCTCCACACACTTGCCTATACTTGTTATTTTTTTTTAATAGATGTTATTTTTTAGAGTAGTGTCAGGTTCACAGCACAAGTGAGAATGTATAAAGATTTCCCATGTAACCTTGCCCCTATATATGCTTACAGCTTCTTCCATTGTCAACATCCCACAGTAGAGTGGTGCATTTTGTACAACTGGTGAATGATATTGATACATCATTATTACCAAATATCTATACATTATGGTTCACTCTTGGTGGTATTCACTCTATGGGTTTGGACAAATGTATAATGACAAATATCCATCATTATAGTATCATACAGAGTACTTTTACTGCCCTGGAAATCCTCTGTGCTCAATTTATTCATTCCTTCCCCCTCCCCCAGCCTGACTCCATAGAAAGCACTGATCCTATAAAATATAAACATTTTTTTACCAATAAAACTACATTTTCTCTCCCTTTCTTTGTGTTAAATGTATATATTACATCTAAATAGGTTCTAAACCCTGTGTTATAATTAATGTTTTGTATAACCCTATGCCTTTTAAAGAAGCTAAGAGCAAAATGGCAATATTTATAGAGTTCTGCATATTAATCTACTTATTTTATCACTTCTTAGATTATAAATTTCTTCTTTTAGGTTTAACAACTGGGTGTCATTTCCTCAATCCAAATTAACTTCTTTACCCCATTCTTCCTTTACCCTGTTAGCATGTATATATCTCTATAAATCCAAAGATGTAATTTTGTAATTATTGCTTTAAGTAGATTTAAAAAGTCAATGAAGAGAATGGAAATAAATATGTAATTATATGGTATTTCATAATTAGCTCCTCAATTACTTTTACCAATGCTCTTTATTTCTTCATGTCTATTTGAATCACTTCTGTTCCCACTTCTTTTCAACCTATATATCTTTAAAATATATATATTCTTATAACCTGTCTCTGATAGGAATAAATTCTAACAGTCTTTGTTACTAGTGACTATCTTTAATTCATCTTTATTTTTGAAAGATAGTTTTTCCAGATATAAGATTCTTGGTTGACAAGGTTTTTGTTTTTGTTTTTGCTTTTGTTTGGTTTAGTTTTTTTTTTTTCTACTTATTGTTTTACTGGCAGCATTTTGAATATGTCATTGTAGCAAGAGTCTCATACAGAATTGTGACACTGAGGGAGGCTTTTCTGTCTAGGAAGCAACTTTATTTTTGCCAGCAATGGCTCAGTTGGGTTTGTACCTGAAGAACTGAGCCCTGAACACCACGTGATGTAGTTTTTTTTAAATATATTTTTTACTTCTCTGTTTCCCATATATGGTAACACACAAACATGCAGTCTGATTAGGTGGTCTCATGTTACAAGGTCATGAGGGATGTCATGTACACATATAGCCAAGTTGCCTTGAGGTTTTTTGTTTTTTGTTTTTTTTTCTGTTTTTCCTTAGGGAGAGGACCCTACCACATCATCACACTGCCTTCCAGCCTTCTTCATCTTTGATGAGAAGTCAGTTTTTATACTTCATGTGATTTACTTGTATGTGATGTATCAATTTTTTCTTGCTGCTTTGAAATTTTCTTTTTGTCATTATATTTCAATTGGTTGACTATATGTGTCTAGGTATATATGTCTATATCTTTGTTTTACCCTAGTTAGAGTTTGTTGAGTTTCTTAGATATATAGATTGATGTGTTTAAAAGTAAGTTTGTTAAATTTGGAAAGATTTGGAACATTATTTCTTCAAACATTTTTTTTTCTTTTGTTCTGTTTTGTTCCTGTCCTTTCTCTTGTTCTTTCTGGTACTCCTTTACATGCAGGTTGATATACTCAGTGGTGCTTCCTAGGTCTATGAGTCACCATTTTTTTTTTCTCCATTACTCTTTCTGTTTTCAAAATGAATACTGTCTATTGATCTATCTTCAAATCTTATGCTTTCTTTATGCCAATCAAATCTATTGTCGCTCTCTTCTAGTATTTTTTTCATTTTAGTTATTGTATTTGTTAACTCTAGAATTTCCATGTGATTAAATTATATAATTTTTTATCCTTTTATTCATATTCTCTATTTGATGAGTTGTCATCATTGTATTCTCCTTTAATTCTTTTAAATTAAGTCCCTTTAGTCTTTTGGACATATTTAAAGCACTCTGAAGTCTTTGTTTGCTAAATTCATTATGTTAGCCCTGCTTCCCAGGATTATCCCAGGTATGCCTAGCTTGGTGGTCAATCAGTGATTGGCCAGAGGTTATGCTTAAACCTTGAGCCATAAGGCTTTGACCTTTTGAATTATGCCTGTTTGTAACTTTAGGAATGCTTCCACACTTGGGGGAAGTTAAAAATCTGCCTTACATTCAACCAGTGAGAATTGCTCACAACTCTCTCTGGTGTCTCCTGAATAGGCACAGCGTTGCACAGGTGAATACATTTCTGCACCAGAAGGGATGGAATTTGACATTAAGAGAACTCTCTATGATTATATCTATCCTTAACACTCCTTGTTAAATTTCTGATCAGTATGCCATTACTTCTCTTGCCCCCTTTGCATCACAGTGATATTAGCCCCCTCTAATTGTTTTCCACTGTGATTTCTACAAATTGTCTTTCGAAATTGATTTTTCGATGTTCCTCTACATAAAGTCAAACACCTAAGGTAACTCCATGAATAGACGTTTCTCAACACAGTGCTTGTAGTGAGGATGATGTGAAATATCTATCCTCATGGCCACCCAGAAGGGAATCTCTGTGCGCTGAAGCTACAAATAAGTGCAGGAGGGAGTAGAAAGGGAAGTGCCATTTTTCATGGCCTTCCTTTCTTGTCTGAAGTGGATTTGCTACACCATTCAGTCAGAGTTATGGCATGAGGAAGGAAACTGGGAGCACGACCCAGAACATAATATCCCCAAGAAGATACTGGGAGTGGGGGAGAGTAGAAAAGAGAAACCCTTGGCTTAATTGTCATAGACTTCATTGTTTTTACTGAGAATCAGCACATTTTTTGAATAAATTATTTTTAACTTGTAGTCTCTCTGGTGAATTTCCAGAGATTTTATTTGCTTGTATTTGGATATTTTGTCTACTTTTATTGTTGCTTTACTCTAGAGGGTTTTTTTTTTTTTTGAGCTCCTTACACAGACATTTAAGAAGTCCACCATATATTAACTTTTAATAATAAAAGTATTATTTTAGGAAAATATAAGCATCAATGCAGAAAAAATGGGTTACCTATAAAACATTTATTTGAAACTAATGACAAATATATTTTTACTTTAAAAGTTTTGATCAAAGAGTCTTGTACTCTTCAATGTATCATTAAAGTTTTAAAGAGAAATGCAGATATTTTACAATATGCACAGATTGAGAATATTTTATGTAAAATAATACTTAAAGATATGCTCTCATAAGAAAAGAAGTGTGATAATTAATTCAAGGCTGTCTTTATGCAAATGATTAAATAAGACATAAAAGTAGTATAGATTGCTTTTCTTAGAGATTTATATAAAATCATCATAAATACTATCCTAGGTATTGGATACCAATACCAATACCAAAAATGGATATCCAATTTTTTCTCTAAAATTTCATCCTGTTTTGCTTGTATGTATGTTGCCATTAAACGCTTGATGTCACTCACAATTAATTCAAATATATGTCCAATTTCTTTGATTTTCCTACTAAACATTGCTTACATAGGCTTATCTTGCAAGGTATTCATTTTATTGGAAATTTGGGGGTTATAATGAAATAGGTTATGTCACAGCACAGTAGAGAAATTAAAACCTAATGAAAGTATTATAGATTTCCACTTTAAAAATCTGTCTTCAGCATGTTATTTCACAACATAAGAAATAAATCCAAAAGTGATATGTAAACCCAGAAATATATTATAAAACAGAAGTGATGAATAAAATCAATATTAAAGAAGATTAAAGCAATATACATTAAGCAATATAAGGTATTTATAAAAATAAATTTATAATAAAAATTAAGAGCCCTGTTATACAGATTTTGTGTCCGTGTTGAATATTTAAATATGAAAACTAAAACTGTTTAGAAACGAAAATAGAAATAGAATCATTAGCTACATGGAGACTTCAATATTCTGTTTTGATATATGTAGGAAGCACAAAAATAAGTGCCTAGTGCATGACTTTGTAATAATTTCTCTACCTAAAGCTACAACATATCTTAAAGATATTTTTATTTTATTCTTAACCACTCAGACCAACATAAACCTTAATGAAACATAAAGTATAGTCAAATACTTATGCTGAGAATATGCCTCACATGCATATGTTTATAGTTACTTTATTTTGTCTGTTCATTGTAGATTTAGGATTTACGAAGAGATATATAAAATAAACTTTTACAAAATTATGAAAAGCATTGATTTTTATTTTCTTAATTTTAGGATTTTAATTTAGTTTTCTTTTATTCTATGCCACACAGCAAAAGTCAAGGCCCTACTAATGTTATGTTATGCTTATGCCAGTAATTTGATCTCTTGTGAATAGACTTCTCCAAGGCGAGGAGCTCCCAGCTGTTTACCCATTTGGCTCATATTTAAGAGCAAGTAGGAAATCATGCTTCTTCACTGCCAAAATATTTCCCACTGCCAGTAGTACTGATAGCTTTCCCAGTGATGCTGAGGAAACCATAAGGTGATGTTTGAAAAATATAATTCAGAATATGTTCTTTCAACTTTCTAGTGTATATGCTGATATTTCAGATAAGGAGAAATAACATGAGAGTGAAGGAAATGCAATAATTAAGTTTTTCATATGGAGCTTAATTTTTGAAACCTTTAAAAATGTATAAGTTATAGTGGGTTCCCACAGGGATGTCATTAGGACCCTTGCGAGGAAAATAAAAATAAGCCCTATTACTTGGAGTTTCAAAAAACATGTTTTAAAAGCATAGTAAATTTAGAAAGAAAAACTCATTTAAAAATCTACATGAATAGTAAGACTGATTCAAACAACATGTACAAAGAGAACACATTTCAGGAAAAATGAGATCTAAGGAACATCAAGAAATCAGTGCACTTTCAAAACAACTTGGATATCATAGTTTATCATTTAAGGTGTCCCAAACCTCCCATGTATTTAAAAGTCATATATATATAATAGAGTTAACTTAGTTGGAAATATTGTTTTATTTGATCTGTGAAGCATGTTTATTTATACTTCTTTATAGAAGTAATTGTAATCCTCATACCTTAAATTTAAGTATTGAAGAAGCAATCATTTCAAAAGTTGTGAAGAAATTCCTAAGTAGAGAAAGAGTCTCCAGGATCCAGAAACAGTGCCTGGGTGGATCAAAGCAAAGCCTCTCCATGCTAATTTTAATGTGGAGAAGTGGCAGTTGCAGAATCTTTCTAGGACCACACTTTAAGCTGAGGAGGAGGTAAGGACACTGGGATCAAGAACTGAGGACCCAATGAGTAGCAGGGACTTATCTGTTATCCTCCTCCTTGATCACTCCGTGTCAGCCACAAGCCACTCCCTGCTGCTCTTCAAACATGCCAGGCATACTCCAACCTTAGGCCTTTACACTAGCTGTTCACCTGCTTGGAATGCTCTTCCCCCATATATCTGTTGGCTCAATTTTATTCCTCCTTCAATCTTTGCTCACATAACATTTTCATGCTGACTTCCCTGTAGAATTACAGAAACCTGCCCACCATCCCTTCCATTGCTTTACCCTACTCTCCTTTTCATTTTATATTTATAATATGCTTTCCTTATTAGGGCACCTGGGTGACTCAGTCAGTGAAGCATCTGACTCTTGATTTTGGCTCAAGTCATGATCTCACAGTTCTGTGAGTTCTAGCCCCACATTGGCTCTGTGCTGAAAGCACGGAGCCTGCTTGGGATTCTGCCTCCCTCTCTCTCTCTGCCACTTCCTTGCTCTCTCTCTCTCTCCCTCCTTCCCTCAAAAATAAATAAATAATCTTTAAAAGTAATATGCTTTCCTTATTATATAACTGTGTCCTCTCAATAAATAATTTACTCATTTTTTTTTGTTATTGCCTGCTTTGTTTCTACCCTCTGGAATATATGCATACTGAGGTCAAGTGTATGCATAACTTAGTTATGTTAACTGGGGTATTCTGCATAGAACAATCTCCGCTACATAATAGACACCTGGTACATATTTCTTGAGTGAGTGACTAATGAGCATACCTTACAGACTAAACTCTAAACAGCATAGTAAACCACTGGTAGTACAGTCGTCTCAATCAATGCACAGACATTGCTATAAATGGGCTCTTGGTTTAATTCGTAGTTACTATTTATCCAATAATTAGTGACCATGATATTCAGAAATCATTTTAATTGCATCTTGATGCTAATCTGAATTCTTTCTTAGTTTTCCAAAATTATGTTACTTGTTGGCATTTCTCACCCCTAAATCTAGTTTTCCTTTATTCTATTCACACATATTTATTCTAAACAATTTATATCTCACATATCTGTAATTTATTAAAATGCCTTTAAATGTAGATATCTTCTACAAGATATTTATCAGAAGTTTTGTTAGCTGGTTATTTATGTATTTTTTTTCTTCTGCTCTCATGTGCATAAGTGCTACAATAGAGAATATTTGATAAAATTAAGAAAGAAAGAAAAAAAAAATACCACTATACACTCACCTCCCCAGAAGAATTCTGGAGAGGTAGTGTAAGAGCTTTATTGATTTCTGTGGCTTTAGGTGGGACAAAAATAATTTGTGATGATCAATAGGTGAGCAATTTCCTTCTCACTAATTTTATATTGGATATTTTTAGACTCCATTCTGTTATGCTATGTACCAGTTACCAAAGCATCCACCCCCACCATCTCCAAAACCCCTCCTTAGTGCCATATCTGAGATTAAACCCTGGAGTCCTGCTATCTACTTGTGAATACTGATACAAGATCTGAAGACATATTTTAGTTGACATTGCTGCTGGCTAGGACAGCTTCTAAGATTAAATACAAACTTTGACTTCAATCTGACTGGCTTTCTCTCTGTGACTTAGTCACTTAATATTATCATTTTTTTTTCTGTTTTCTTTCCTCATTTTAACTGGAAAGAATTAATTGAAATTATCTTAAAACTTTTTCATTTATCTAACTTTCTTTAAATCCAACATTCTCTTATAGATAGGAACTACATTCTGGGAATCTTTTCTTACATAAGGGCTCATTCAACTGCTATTGGTCACCAGATCCCTATAGTTAGTTGCTGCTTTCATAGAAAGGTGCTCCTTTAATTCATGTACACAGACTCAGAAAGTAATTTCTTCTGGAAGCACGACATAGATCATGCATACAAACAGACAACCTGATAAGGTTAATAATGCGATTCAAATTTGAAAAACTTACCATGATAGGCTCTTCAAATAGTCTACATCTGTAATTTTCACTGTAGTACTTAAACTAAACCAATATAAAGATCTGAAAGGCCTACATACCAAGAATCAAAGAGCTTAAATCACAAGTCAAGGGAAGCATATATGTACATATGTGCACATATGTGATTGGCATACCACACCTATGTATAGCTAGTTTCTGATAAAGTTTTTTGAATAGTATTTTATATATCAAAAACTAGTATTTGTAATATCATACATTTACCTAAGATTAGAAAATCTAATTAGTTGCAAATTCTTCACTTAATAATGTGACTTAGCTTATTATCTAGATATATCAGCTTTCAGCACCTGTGAAAAACTGCTTAATAAACTATAGTTTTCAAGAAGCTTTGGTAAAATAAATAATGTATTTTGTGTTTTAATCTTCAAATATTAAAGCAGTTCACGTCTCTCTGTCTCAAAAATAAATAAAAACATTAAAAAAATAAAATAAAAAAATAATAGATTTAGAGACAAAAGGATATAGAGTTACTCTTCAAGATAATAAATTAACACTTGCTAATTCTATTTTATGTATTGAGGGCTCTATATTAGATCACATAACGTAGGATTCTGAAGTTAGGAAAATCATTAATCTTAAACAATTTAATACCAACTTTGGAGCCAAGAAATATAAAATAAGTTTCAGGTTTTAAATTTTTCAAAGTTCTATTAGGATTGAAATACATTTAAAAGAAAAAAAAAAAGAAAAACAGGGAATTTTTCAAAATGGAAACAACAAAATCAAAACAATGAAACAAATATAGAGAATGAGAATCAAAATGAAAGGAGATATAATCAAGAAGGAAGGGGATGAATTACAGAAATTGACACAGTTGATAAAAAAATTTGACCAAAATAATTACATCCCAAACATTTGGTTTTGGGACAAATTATGTTTGTATTTTACAAATTTGTAAAAGTACTACAATTGATTGGTAATTGCCTTGCTTGCAAAATCAGTTTAAATTAAATCAAGCATTGGGTTCCTCCTATAGTTCCAAGATTTCCTTGTGTACTTGGAAAACCTGTAGATACCTAAGGTTACACATTAATACTTAAATGGACTTTCACTTTCAATTCCAAGATGTAGAGTCTGGAAGTTGACATTAGAAAATGTTGGACAGACTCAAAATCAATGATTTTTCTTGGATCCGTCTAAGAATCATGGTTTCCTGGCCAACAGCCATCCCAATTATTTGGAGAGATCAAGCACACCCAGAGAGAAAGAGCAACCAGGATGTGCTTACCTGAAGCCAACACTGTTGTTTCTGATAATTGCCTGTGTTGAAGTTGGCTGATATATCCTTCTCAGAATATTAAATGCTACTACACATCCATTGTCAAATCTGAGCATTCATCAACTCGCTCTGCCACAAAAGGAGCAGGAGAGACAAATATCAATACAACTACAAGCTACATTTTCCAAATTGTTTTCTAGTCAGCACAATTTCAGCAGTGGTAAAGATCTTTATATCCTAGATTAATATCCTACAGTCTGACCTCATCTGTCTTTGGTCAGAAAAGGGAGGAAGGACATAAAAAATGTAGTTGCAACAGTTAGGAATTGGCCTTTTGTTGCCAGGAGCTAACCTGACATTCACAGCCAAGTAAGTACAGCTAACCTTTGTGTTTTATTGAAAATAAAAATTATCAGGATACAGACAAAAGACAAGACCACTCTTTGATCTTGATAAATGAAGACCAAAATAAGACCACCCCATAGTCATATTTGAACTCATATAAAAATAAATCACAAAAATGACTATCCTAACATAAATGGCTACTGCTTATTCACCAATTAAAAGTCCCTCTGACTATACTTGCCCTTACATGATTACCCACACTTCATTCCTAACGTTTCTAGGTTAGCCTTTTTAAGATAATCATAGAAATACAACTATTTCCACACAACATCCGATCCAAAACAAAGCACCGCTTTCTTGAAAACTTCTCTAAATCTACTAGTATCCTACAGTTCTCCATGGTGTTCATGGAGCCCCACAGTTCTCCATAGTGTTCATTCCTCTTTCACTGCAATGAGTTAATAGCCAACTTTTTTTTTTTAAACTATATGTGTGTTCTTGGTGATCTTTAGTTGGAGAACACTGATATCTGTAATAAGAAAGATTTTACTCTGATATGAATAATCAGCTATTATTTCATTAATGGAAGTAATGAATTCAATTTGTATGCAATTATAATTGCTACTTCAACTGTGTTGTTTCCTTAAATTTATCTATAAAACTTTTTACTTAAAATTTTGTATCCCCCAAGGGTGCCTGGGTGGCTCAGTTAGTTAAGGGTCCAATTCTGGGTTTCGGCTCTGGTAATGATCTCATGCTTCATGAGTTCAACCCCCACATTAAGCTCTGAGCTGACAATGCTTAGCTTGTTTGAGATTTTCTCTCACTATCTCTCTCTCTCTCTCTCTCTCTCTCTCTGCTGCTCCCCAGGGTCTCTCTCTCTCTGCCTCTCTCTCTCTCTCCCTCTCTCAAAAATAAAATAAAATAAAATAATAAAATAAAATAAAATAAAATAATAAAATAAAATAAAATAAAATAATAAAATAAAATAAATAAAATTTTGTGTCTCCCAGAAGTTCACACATGTGGTCAGATCTATCCATACATGGCTCAGCCCTGGAGACCAATCCTAGGGAGTAATCCGGGACCTTTAAGCTTTTGTGTACAGGGACTGCCCCAGCCCTGCAAGCCATTTTCTGGGAACAGCAGTTTCCCTTACACTATGTTCCTGATATAAGCAGGGAAGGTCATTTGAGCCAGAGCCTTTTGGCCATGTGCCCAGAAGTTGCACAGGTCCTCTATAGAGGTCAGTTTTCCCAGATGTCCTGCATCAGGGACCTGTTAACTGCCTTGGTCCCTGGGCAGAAGCATTGAATAGACATTTTTCTAAAGAAGACATGCAGATGGCCAACAGGTACATGAAAAGATGCTCAACATCACTAATCATCAGGGAAATGCAAATTAAAACCACAATGGGATATCACCTCACATCTGTTAGAATGACTATTATCAAAAAGACTAGAAATAAAGGCACCTAGGTGGCTTGGTTAAGTGTCCGACTTCAACTCAGGTCATGATCTCATGGTTGGTGAGTTCGAGCCTACATTGGTCTCTGTAATGACAGCTCAGAGCCTAGAGCCTGCTTCAGTTTTTGTGTCTCCCTCTCTCTCTGCCCCTTCCCCCTCTCATGCCCTGTCTCTCCCTCTCTCTTTTTCTCAAAAATAAATAAACATTAAAAACCTTTTTAAAAAGATTAGGAAATAGGGGCACCTGGGTGGCGCAGTCGGTTAAGCGTCCGACTTCAGCCAGGTCACGATCTCGCGGTCCGGGAGTTCGAGCCCCGCGTCAGGCTCTGGGCTGATGGCTCAGAGCCTGGAGCCTGTTTCCGATTCTGTGTCTCCCTCTCTCTCTGCCCCTCCCCCGTTCATGCTCTGTCTCTCTCTGTCCCCAAAATAAATAAACGTTGAAAAAAAAAAAAAAAAGATTAGAAAATAATAAATGTTTTGTGAGGATGTGAAGAAAAGGAAACCTTGCTGGGATAGCAAACTGGTGCAGCCACTGTGGAAAACAGTATGGAGGTCACAGAAAAAATTAAAGGTAGAACTACCATATGATGAAGAAGTTCTACTTTCTTGTGTTTATCTGAAGAAAAATGAAAACACTAATTCAGAAAAGATAGATGCACTCCTATGTTAATTGCATCATTATTTATAATAGCCAAAACATGGAAGCAACTGAACTGTCCATCAATGGATGAATGCATAAAGAACTTGTGATACATGGGGCGCCTGGGTGGCTCAGTCGGTTAAGCTTCCAACTTTGGCTCAGGGCATGATCTTACAGTTTGTGTTCAAGCCCCGTGTCAGGCTCTATGCGGACAGCTCTGAGCCTGGAGCCTATTTCAAAATTTGTGTCTCCCTCTCTCTCTGCCCCTCTCCTGCTTGTGCTCTCTGTCTCATAAATAAATACATAAATAAATATATATATATATATATTTTTAAAGTTAGAAATTGTGATATGTGTATAACATGTAGTATTATTAAGCCATTAAAAAGTTAAAATCTTGCCGTTTTTAACAACATGGATGGGCCTTGAGGTCATTACGCTAGGTGAAATAAGTAAGACAGAGAAATGGAAATTCCATATGATCTCTCATACGTGGAATCTTAAAACAAAAGAAAAGAAAACACAAGCTCATAGACACAGAGAACACACTGGTGGTTGCCAGGGGCAGGGGTGGGGGATAAGACAAATAGGTGAGTTGTTTTTGTTTTTTAGTTTAAATAAATTGAAAGATAAAAAAGGAAATTCACAATAGATTATGTGAAATGCTCCAGATCAGAGGTTTCTGGACACTCTACTGATTAATACGCATCCTAATTGACCTCTATATGTTAGCACTACACCTTCAGAAATGCATGCCTCATCACCAACATCTCCCTCCACTTCTTGCCCTACTGTGTTCTTGATAGTTTTAACTCTGTATAATTGTGTGTGTGTGTGTTTGTGTCTGTGTGTGTGTGCACATGTATGCATGTGTGTGTTCACATGTGCTGTTGAGAGAATTGTAAGTATGTCTTTCACTCAAGTGGCTGAAAGACAAACAACAATTCACCAAAATGTCAATTCACTGTGTAGTATTATTTTGTAAATAGCCAGTTTGTTTAGTAACACATTCACTAAATAAACAAAGCTTTTTATATTTTCTACATAAAGGTTTAGAAGAGTTCATGGACAAATGTATTTATTTCCAAAGTATATAAATATCAAGATGTTTTTTCCAGGTTATATTTGAAACTGTCTTTTCACCAAAACTGGCTACATTTTGGATGCTTTTATGTCTTTTAAAAGTTATTATAGAAGAAACATTTCCAAAGACATAGTGAAAAGAGTTGAGTGAAACTGCAGTTTCATTAGATGGAATTATGAATAGGTATTGCAGAACATATTGAAGTAAATTCAGTGAGTAGCATCATAGTAGGGTTTGCTTTTTGGATGCTGTTTTTGCTACACATCTAAGCATACTCTCTCCTTTTGTGTCCATTAATTTTGCCCATAGTTGATAACATCACCTTATTTTCTTTTATATATATATATATATATATATATATATATGTATATATATATATATATATATATATATATATATATATATTTGCTTATTGTCTATCTTTCCTACACTGAAATGTAAGCTTTCAGAAACAGGAAGCTTTTTTTGTTCAGTGCTGAGTTCCCAGTGCCTATAAATAGTATATACTCAATAATGAAATAATAACTGTGGTAGATAGTGTTCCCAATACCTATTCACTCCTTTAAGCACACCCTTTTGTAGGAGAATTGTATACTTCCTTACTTCTTGTTATTGAATTTAGCCACATGATTTGCCTTGGCCAAAATAATATGAATAGATAGTTGGCTGGCCCATTTTAAAAGGGTTTTAAATGATCCGTAGACCAGTGAACAAACAATATTTTTTAAAGTTTATTTATTTATTGAGAGAGAGAGAGAGCCGGGGAGGGGCAGAGAGAATTGCAAAATTCATGAATTGCAAAATTGAGAGGGACTCAATCTCATAAACTGCAAAATTATGACCTGAGCTCAAATCAAGAGTTGGATGTTTAACTGACTGAGCTACCCAGGCGTCCTAAGAAATAAATATTTTTTGTGGTAAGTCAATGAGTTTGGTGTAGTTATACTGCATTATCGAAGCAAAGGCTACAAAGTACTGTAATTTATACTTATATAATGTTTACTATAAACCAGATACTGTTCATGCTACATTACATATTTATCATATATATAGTGAGGATAATATATTCAATCTATCAGTGAGGTAGATACTACTATCAGCTAAATTTTACATATGACAAATCTGAGGCATAGAGTTTATTTTACATACTTAGGTTTATATAAACTATCAGTTGTAGAGCTAAGATTTCAACTAAGCCTTTTAGTCCGGGATTAAGGTTGTCAGATTTAGCAAATAAAAACTTCAGGGTGCTACTTAATTTGAATTGTGTATAAATGATGGATGAGTTGGTTGTGTGTGTGTGTGTGTGTTTCTCCCAAATGTTGTAAAGGTGTCCTGCATTTTATCTGCACTCTTATCCCAAGTTCTTTTTCTTAACCACAATCGTATTATTTCTTTATAAATATTTGTAGAACAAATGGATGACCAAAAATGGTAAGAATGTCATTTGTGTTAGGACTCAATTTGTGTTTGTGTTAATTCTCTTAAGATGTTTATGGCATATACTTGTTGCTTGTTTCTAAGTCAGCAAGCCT
This sequence comes from Prionailurus bengalensis, assembly GCF_016509475.1. Classification (NCBI taxonomy): domain Eukaryota; kingdom Metazoa; phylum Chordata; class Mammalia; order Carnivora; family Felidae; genus Prionailurus; species Prionailurus bengalensis. The sequence goes on from NC_057344.1 coordinate 90,384,876, forward strand.
CACTGCATCATCAAACTATGATCAGACTTGTAGGTTGAATCCATTGTTTCCATTCTGTCTTAGTGCATCTGGGCTGTGTTGGACACAGCCAGCTCGGAGACCAAAAGAATGGCTTTGGGAAAGAGGCATCCATGGGAGACATTCTGAGTAGGCCATCGACCTCTGTGTAGGGAAGGATGGCTCATATGTTAGGTGCTTGTGGACCACTGTGTGAGTATGGGAACACTTTGAAAATGCTAGTTGGTCTAATGTTTGAGGAACTGTGCCCAGCACACTGTGACAAAGAAGGGAGATGAAGGACTGCCACAGTGGGCTGGCCTCTACTATGGGCTATTCAGTTGGATTCTGATGCCCAAAGAGAAGTTGAAACTCAAATCAGAAAGTTAGAAGAGCTGAGGTTAGAGAAGGACACGCGGTTGTCCATCACTACTCTGGCTTCTGAGCTGGCTTAGGAGGTGGGACAACAAGAAGTTAGAGACCTTAGCATGCAATTTGCAGATTAAAGTCTAAGCGTGTGTGATAAATCCTGATTAGGATGCTAAAAGGTGGAATCCCTGGGCAAGTGATGAGGAGGATGTTATGGTGATTGATAAGGAAAGGGACCAAACACCCTGTGCCATGCAACCCTAAGACAAAAGAAAGCAAAAGCACAGCAATAGCAACCCCAGCCAGTTTATCAGCTCCAATTGAGGAAGCATTTGTGATGAGAGAAAACACTTCTGCCTAGTTTATTGGCATAGCTGTCAAGTTCCAGCAAAAGGCTCAGAAAAGTATCCCAACATAGTGTGGCTATAGGCTACAGGGGGTGATGGCATATCTCTGACCAGGCAGGAGGCAGAGAAAATGAGCAACATGCCATACACCCTGCCCTCTGCCAGTGACTGCATGGCTCTTGGGATTTCAAGGTACTTACTCCCTTTATGGATTGGATTATTCTGGCCTGCAGGGAGGCTTGGTCCAATGAGGAAGTTCTCCCTGGGCATGTGGACCCTCACATATTATAGAAGAGGTACAACAAATCCTTAGGGAGTTGGGAATAAGACAGACCATTTACACCCCTGTCTTTGAAGGCCCTGATTGGTCCGGATTTACTGTAAGAATGAAGTTAAGATACCACCGCATCACTTTGTATAGTACACTGATATCCATGCTGAGCCCAGTTATGGGACAAGACATTTATGATGTTGGACAATCCATTGCTGATCTGGGAGAAACTGACAAATCCTAGAAACAGAAAGGGCTATGGTAAAGATTCGAGATAGAATGGGAGTTTTGGAAAACCAAGGAGCTATTTGAATCAGCTGTGAAGGGTTTGGTAAAAGTAACCCAGAGTCGAATGTAGTCTGACCTAATTGCTGCCAGGACCCCCCCCTGAATAGAGAAACCAACAACCCAGTACTATATTGGTTGACCTATGGAAACCCTTACTACCTGAACAGTTCAGACCTGTCCCATCGGCCGCTATCATCCTTGATGCTCTATATGCTTTTACATAGGCCTTATAGATAGTCTTGTTTGGGGTGGGTGCTTCTCATACCCCAGGTATAAGATACAGGCCAAGGCTGGAGGCCTCATGTTGACCTTACTACTTACTGGTCCTCCAGGAACAAACAAAAGGTGATGGCTCTGGTGGCTATGGGAGCCAAATGTGCTCTAATACACAGTAAGCCTTAGAAATTTCCTGACCCTCACAGTATAATTGGTGGTTATGGAGGACAAAGAATGATGGAAAGGAAGGTCCTTTGGCCTTGCAAATTGGGCATTCTCTCCACCAAGAATATGAGAATATTATCTTCTCAATACCAGAGAACATACTGATATTCTATAAGGTCAAACTAGAAAACTTTATTGGTAAATTTCACCTTTAGGTTAGAATAATCAAACAAGCGCTGAGGGGAAATGCCAACTGGGAACTAGTAAGCCCACCGGCCCTGTGAAGAGTGTGGCAGCTGTCAGACAATAGTATGCCTGAGGGACATAGGGAGATAGGAGAAACCATCCAAGAACTGCACTCCAAGAACTACACTGAGTGGGTATTATGTGTCCACCTGTTGTGCTTTCAGTAGCGGTATGGTCAGTAAAAAAGCCAGATGATTCATGACAGACATGATGACCAAGGACATAATGACCAAGGACTACCCAGAATTGTATAAGATAGTGTTCCCTATCCATGTGCTGTGGTCAATATCGCCACCATCTTAGATATATTGGCCATGGTTCTAGGAGTATGCCATACTGTACTGGACTTCACAAATGAAGTATATCCTTGGCCATTGGATCACAAGATCAGTTTGCCTTCGTTTGGGACGGGCAACAATAGATCTTTAAACTGCTTCCCCAGGGTCACTTGTAAAGCCTCACCATATGTCATGGATGATAGCTTGAGACTTCTCCTTTCCCCTTTCCTACATCAGTAAAATGGGCCTATTACACTGATAATATAATATTAACATGTGAAGACTTGCCTCTGCTATAGGACAATCTATAGGCTCTGCTAGAACATCTACCAGGGAAAGGATGGACAGTGAATCCACAGAAAATGTGAGGCTCAGGCCCTACCATAAAGTTTTTGGGAGTCATCCAGTCAGATGAGTGTTGTCCCAGAAACTATGATAAGGTGCAAGTTTATTCAAAACCTTGGATAACTTGAAAGAGGTGTAGGCCTTTGCAGGGATTTGTGCATTTTGGAGGACTTTTATTCCCCACCTGGCACAGTGCCTGAGTATCTTACCACCTAGCAAAGAAAGGGAAAACATGGGGCTGAGAGTCAGAGAAGCAAGTTACCTTTAAAAAAGCAAAAATACTATTGAAGCAGTTTAAAGCTCTGGGTATCTCCCAAGAAGAGCTACCTTTTGAATCAGATATATCTGTGACTCCAGAAGTTATGGGTGAGGCACTATGGAAGAGAAAACAGAAGGGGAGAGTGCTCTTAGGATCTTGATATCAGCTCTGGAAGGCTCCTGCAGGTATAAACTGTCACACAGGAATAGCATACCATCATAAGAACTTCCTTACCTATCAAGGGGGTAGGTTGAGAATATGACCCCCTTCTGCTATGGCTCGCATTCCTACTTTGATAAATGCTATGCCTATTTGTAACAGGGAAGCACCCTGTTCACTGGCCCACTGTCTAGCAATGCAAGCACTACTAGGCCCCATAGAAAATGTAGATTGTCCAGGGACACCTGGCTGGCTCAGTCGGTTGAGCGTCTGACTCTTGGTTTCAGCTCAGGTCATGATCCCAGGGTCATGGGATCAAGGGTCATGGGATCAAGCTCCACAGCAGGATCCATGCTGAGTGAAGAGCCTGAGCCTGCTTAAGATTCTTTCTCTCTCTCCCTCTGCCCTTCTCCCCCTCTCGTTCTCTCTCTCTCTCTTTCTCTCTCTCTCTCTCAAAAAAAAAAAAAAGAATACAAGAAAAAGTGTAGATTGTAAAAATCCTCCACCTCTATCCCTGTAGTGGTTACGACAACCTGTAGAAAGGGAATGGAAGAAATTCCTACTGATGCCTGGTATATAGATGGAGATAGTGGAGGCAACCTGGCCACTGAGATTATAGTTGCTATTCAGCCCAACACTGACACCATTTGGGTGGAAACAGGAACAAATCACAACAGCCAGAACTCAGAGCAATGTGGCTGGTGATCTCATGAGCCCTGGCTATTGACCCTTTTCACTGACAGTTGTACTATTCTAAAAGGATTAACCCTTTGTCTTGGACAAGCTGATGACTGGATGATCATGAATAACCTTCATGGAGTCAGAATATGCAGAAAGACATTTGGAAGAGAGTCTGATGTAGTCCTCTCTGTTTTCTATGTCCTCGCTCATAAGGCACTGACAACCCCTTTAATCAGGAAGGTGATGCACTGGCTCAGGTACAAGCCCTAGCAACCCATCCTTCTGTAGCCATGAAAATTGAGTGCATAGAAAGAATGGCCACTGGAGTGTTTGGGTGAGATGGCAAATTGCCAAGAATGCTTGATTGCCCTTGAAATACAGTGACTTGGTTAATGCAGTAACAGCGTGCCTTCTGTGTTTTAAACAATATCCAAAGCAACTGCCAAAGGAGTCTGAGGCCACCTATTGGAATTTCCAGCTGGTGAAGGATTAGCATATTGATTATATTGGGCTCTTCCTTCTGAGTGAGGGTTCTAAATATGCCCTGATTTGTGTGGACACAGCTTGTGGTTTAACTCAAGCTTTCCTTTGTTGCTTCATAAACCAGGCTGCCACTATTAGGGGATTAGAGAAATTAAGTACCACGTGTGGATATTCTCATTAAATGGATAGTGATCAAAGGTCACATTTAAAAAGTCATGATGTACAAGACTGGGCAAAAGAATACGATATTGAATGGAGGTTCCATCTCCCCTATGACTCATAAACAACAGGACTGGCATAAAGGAAAAATGGAATATTAAAGCATATTAAATTAATAACAGGTAAAACTTTGACCAGGTGGACTAAAGTAGTGTCTCAAGATTTCATATATTTGAACGATCAACCAGTGAGGCCTACTGCCTTACATGCCAGACTGGGGGTCTCTGACAAAACAGCTAATTCTGTAAAGGTATCGAATACTCAGTCCAAAGCCATTGCCACAATGCTCACCATGGATCAAAATGTTATGCCGCTAAGAACACCAAAAACCATCATAAGTGTGAAATTAATTTGCAATGGGATGTCCCACTGGGATGGGTGAACTACTTCATCTCCACTAGGAGCTTGTTGTACTGCTGTAAGCTGGGCATGTTGAAATGTATTCTACCTGAAATGGAACATGTGCCATTGAAAGCGAAGAGAAGATGAGAGTCTGGATCTGGCAATGTGGCCAGTGCTGCCTCCCCTGGCAAATATGAATGGTATGTATGATCTGGCCAAATTCTAAAAGCTGCAGTCACACTGATATCCAAGGATCAGAATACAAGTATAATTCTTTTATTATACAAAGAAATAAATCCAACTGCTAGGCATATGGGCAGCTGCCCTTCTCTAGCTCATCAGACTGCCATGATGAGTATATCACAAATCCAAGGAGGTGACTAGAAGGCCCTAAAGCAGTGTATTAAGAAAGAACAAGCTAGATTTAGTAATCTTAATTCATCTGATATTACCAATATTGATCCAGAGACCTCATGTGTCACATGCTATTAATAACATTGGGCATGGGTATTCTTTTTCTGTCAATCAATCTACATAGGCAATCTGTTAAACTTCTGACTGGAAGGGTCCTAAAAATACCACTATTTGAGCCATGGTTATGCTCAGATTTGGGATGGGTTTATATATCTTACCCTAGGTTGTGGGTATTTGAGCACCCAGGCACCTCTATGTTAGAAACAAACAAACAAACAAAAAACTATTCTGAACAGAACCAACCCAATTATACCAAGAATATGGGATGAAAATGAGCGGAACTGCATTGTCATTCTGTATTATTAAAGAATGGCAACTGGCTTGGCACTCACTGGTTGCACCATCTAGATATTTATTGGGTTATCCTCAGTGGAACCCAATGGTTTCGTAATACAGATCTTTGGCTGTGGCTTCCATGTGGGTGATTACGCTGCTGTACCCTGTGTTTTCCCTAGGCACAAAGGAGATTCCATCCCACGGTAACAACAATTGCTAATTTCCCTCTTCTCAAGGCCAGGTGGACACGTTCTGTATTCACTAACACAATCATTTAGTCACCATCTTTGTCCCCTCCATAGGCCTGGATGATATTATAGAAACCTTCACTTAGGTCACCCAGAAAGTCTTAAACAATAGGCCACAAAGCCTGTGCTTACTGAACACTGAAATGTCTCCAATGAGAAAAGCTGTCTTCCAAAATAGGATGACCATGGTCATTTACTGCCCACAAGGAGGCAACTGTGTCATTATCCTAACAGTATGTGTGTGTGTTTATACCTGATGAATCTGCTAATGTATCGTCTTTATTAAACTACATGAGGGTACAAGTGAATACCCTAGGTGATCCAAACCCCAGGTTAGCAGACTTAATAAATCAATGGTTTGAATCATAGGACTCTTGATGGAAAAAGTTGTCACTGATTTTTGGAATTATTGTCTTAACTCCTGTTTTCTCTTGAATGTGTTTGTATTGTTGCTACAACATTTGCCTCCAAGGCAGCCAGATAGCTAACAAATGAGCCACCTCACATGATGGAGAGAATGAGAGAGCTGTGTGTGCCCTCTTTTATATGGTCCCTAAACTCATTCAGGAGGGTTCCACCCACATGAACTAATCACCTTCCAAAGGTCCTGCCTCCAAATACCTTCACACTGGGAATTAGCTCTCAACATATGTATATATATATATATATATATATATATATATATATATATATATTGGGGGTGGGTGGGTAGGGGTTGGGACAAAAACATTCACTCTATAGCACATTTCAAATGATACATTGGCAAAATCTCATCATGGATATCAAAGAAATGTTTTCCCATATGGAAAAAGGTAATGTTAATTATTCTTTTCTTTCTTTCTTTCTTTCTTTTTTTTTTTTTTTTTTGCATTGCACATTCAAGTCTTTTAGCAATTCAAGAGCAGGTGTAATAGAAAAAAAAATAGCACACCCAACAATTTAGAGCCAAAAATACTCAAAAAATAAAATAAGATTAAGGTAAATTAATATTGTTCTTAGCTTCTTTTCAAATATTGGTAGCTCTAACTGCAACTACAATAACTTAGGTTCAAGCACAACTTTATGTATTACATTTGTGAAAATAAAGTTCACTGAGTGATTCATAACTATTTACGCCAACATCATTTACTATAAACTAAATAATGAATGAATATAGCTCCCTTTACTCATTTTTTCATCCAAAAATACTTTTTTCAAAAGTTAATTCTATGGGTAAGGCACTATTCTATAGTGTAAAAATATAGCTTTCTGTCCTCAGAGAGTGCTAAAATAATAGTTATTTTGCCTACCCTCGAGGATTTGACTTGAAAAATATACACATGCACACCTAATTATAATATTTATATATTTATATAATTTATATATTTATATAATTTATATATAATTTATATATATATATATATATCAGATTGTAAGTAGGTATTTTAGAGAACTTTGAAAAATGTGGGGAGGATTAAAAGAATGAATGAGAAAAGACTTACTGATAAGTTGATATTTGAATTAGATCTTTAAAGAGTAGTAGATGTTAAACAACAGAGATTCTTAGTTTTCAAATGTATGGAAAAGTAATATGATATGTTATGTTTGAGAAATGTAAAGAAGCTGAGTGTGGCTGAAGTAAAAGGAGTTTCTTTTTTTTTTTTCTTTTTTTTCTTTTTTTTTTTAATTTTGTCTTGGGAAATCATGGAGGATGAGACTGAGAAAAATACCTTGTTTGTAAAAAGATAGATGATAGTAAAAGGATTTTTTTTTCTGTAAGTCATGGGAGGCAACATAGATCCATAAGCAGGTATGTGCCATTCTAAATTTTTTTTAACGTTTATTTATTTTTGAGACAGAGAGAGACAAAGCATGAATGGGGGAGGGTCAGAGAGAGGGAGACACAGAATCTGAAACAGGCTCCAGGCTCTGAGCTGTCAGCACAGAACCCGACGCGGGGCTCGAACTCACGGACTGCGAGATCATGACCTGGGGTGAAGTCGGCCGCTTAACCGACTGAGCCACCCAGGCGCCCCATGGCATGTGCCATTCTAATGTATGTGCCTGGCAAGGAAAATGCCAAATCCATCATGGCACCTCATGTTTACCCTCTGAAATGACCTGAACCCCAGAGCAGAAGGCATTCTAGAGTTTCTCTGATTATATCAGTTTAGTAGCTTCAAATGAAATTTAACAATGGGAAGTATTTCTCTGATTCATAACACCTTTTAGTATTACAAAGACTGGAATATTCTCTAAGAGGAATAATGGGTGTTTCTGTAGAACTGAAGTGCAGCCACTACTGTGGCTAGGAGGTGACATCCTGTCTGCAGTATGTAACTGTAGCTGTATTCTGCTGCTGGGATTCCTTAGGCACTCTTAACCTGGGCATTGGTTTATTGGTGGTGATTTTAAGATCAGATGAAAAGTTGTCAACCTAAACAAATTTGAATAACCTTACTGATTATTTTGAATACTTAGGTGCATGGGTTCAGTCAAAGAAGATGAATAAATTATTTTGCTTCCTATACACCTCTTATATGTATTTATTTAGAGCAAATACTATTACATAAAATAATAAATGTTGCTTAATGAATCAAAAGTAAATTAGATAAATCTTAAGTATATTTTAATAAAAAAGTTAGTTTTAAAATATAGTAGTCTTTGTATTAATAATGTGGTATTAAAGACATTTCTTATTCACTCTGTTCTATGAAACCAATTGAAGACAAGAATATGATTTAAAAAAAAGATAAAGCTAGCTTCAGTAAAACTAGAAAGCATCTCAGATTTCATATTTCAAACTAAAAAGAATATTTTAATTTTTTTTTAACGTTTATTTATTTTTGAGACAAGAGAGACAGAGCATGAACAGGGGAGGAGCAGAGAGAGAGGGAGACACAGAATCTGAAACAGGCTCCAGGCTCTGAGCTGTCAGCACAGAGCCCGACGCGGGGCTCGAACTCACGGACTGTGAGATCATGACCTGAGCCGAAGTCGGATGCTTAACCGACCAAGCCACCCAGGCGCCCCTAAAAAGAATATTTTAAATACAATGAATCACCTCACGCCAGTCAGAGTGGCCAAAATGAACAAATCAGGAGACTATAGATGCTGGCGAGGATGTGGAGAAACGGGAACCCTCTTGCACTGTTGGTGGGAATGCAAATTGGTGCAGCCACTCTGGAAAACAGTGTGGAGGTTTCTCAAAAAATTAAAAATAGACCTACCCTATGACCCAGCAATAGCACTGCTAGGAATTTACCCAAGGGATACAGGAGTGCTGATGCATAGGGGCTCTTGTATCCCAATGTTTATAGCAGCACTCTCAACAATAACCAAATTATGGAAAGAGCCTAAATGTCCATCAACTGATTAATGGATAAAGAAATTGTGGTTTATATACACAATGGAGTACTACGTGGCAATGAGAAAGAATGATATATGGCCCTTTGTAGCAACATGGATGGAACTGGAGAGTGTGATGCTAAGTGAAATAAGCCATACAGAGAAAGACAGATACCATATGGTTTCACTCTTATGTGGATCCTGAGAAACTTAACAGAAACCCATGGGGGAAGGGAAGGAAAAAAAAAAAGAGGTTAGAGGGGGAGAGAGCCAAAGTATAAGAGACTCTTAAAAACTGAGAACAAGCTGAGGGTTGATGGCAGGTGGGAAGGAGGAGAAAGTGAGTGATGGGCATTGAGGAGGGCACCTTTTGGGATGAGCACTGAGTGTTGTATGGAAAACAATTTGACAATAAATTTTAAATAAATAAATAAATAAATAAATAAATAAATAAAATGAATATTAAGTGCTTACTTTGTTCCAGGTACTTTTATATCATTCAGGATATATCAGAAGGGTTAAAAAAAAATTAGGAAAAGATTCCAACACTTGCAAAGCTTGCATTTTAATAAGTGGTAAACAAACAATGAACATAATAAGCATTATGATCATGTGAATTATATATTATATAAAAAGATGACCAGTGATGTGAAGCAGGGAAAGTATAGCAGGGTAAAACTGGATGGGGAGTTCCTGGTGGTGTCAAAGAGAGATTGCATCTGACAGAGTTAAATTGACAAGGGAGACTTCATTTTAGACTATTGCTGTACGTTGTATCCCCAGTAGAGGAGAGAGATTGAACTCAACTGTGTTGAAACAAATGCTGAGGTGAGCTAGTGGAAAAGTGCTAGAGGATATTGGAAGAATTGTTGGTCAATGACATTAGGCTGTCTGTGTTGCTAATTGGTACTTATTGATGTCAGGCTCCTACCCTCCCACAGAGACTGGTAGGTAGTGGCACTATCTTGATCATTACATTTCAAAGGGATAGCTCCCAGGTCCTTGAGAAAGATATTTTTGTGTTGTAAAACTAGCAAGAGCTGGGAGAAAATTTACATCTTAAAGGATCCGAGAGTGCATTTACAATTGTAGGTTTTATAAAGTAAATGTTCTAAGAAAAGGCAAGTCAGTGGCCTCTCATGTGGGAAAAAAAAACAAAAAACAAAAAACAAAAAACAACTTCTCTACAATTTAGTCCAACTGAGGAGAATTTTAAGGCCATCAGTGGTTTGGAAAGGTAAGATCTAGGTTGTAATCATTATTAACAGGAGAGACATTGAGAATGGCACAGATACACGCTCTTGGAAAAGGTGTCTCAGGGGCGCCTGGGTGGCGCAGTCGGTTAAGCGTCCGACTTCAGCCAGGTCAGGATCTCGAGGTTCGGGAGTTCGAGCCCCGCGTCGGGCTCTGGGCTGATGGCTCAGAGCCTGGAGCCTGTTTCCGATTCTGTGTCTCCCTCTCTCTCTGCTCCTCCCCCGTTCATGCTCTGTCTCTCTCTGTCCCAAAAATAAATAAACGTTGGAAAAGGTGTCTCAGCAATTGTGGTAGGGAAATTTGGAAAGTACCTATATTAAAGATGCCTGTGAAACCCACTTGTTCTTCAACCTGAACTTACATTATGGTGAGCAAGCCAGAGGTCCAGGGAAACGTGGCCTCAGACAAGGATGAGAGAAAGAGAAGGAGCATGTTCATAGACACTACAAAAAAGAAAATTAAAGGTATAAAAGGATCTAGCAAACAATGTTGGTTAAAACGCACACAAGGAGGGCCTAAAAATGCAGAGTGTATTTCAGAAAAAAAATTCTTGGTATCTCAAAGACATATTGTGGTTTTATTAGCTCATAGACATGGTGCAATAAAAAAATGAGAGTCATGGAAATAAAAGGTATAGCATATGAAATATAGTCAATGATATTCAAATAGATGGTAGCTACAGTTGTGGTGAGCATAGTGTAATGTATAGAGAGGTTGAATCCCTATATTGTATATCTGATAATAATGTAACAGTTATGTCAACTATACTAAAAAAGTACATATAAAATTAAAAAAAGAAAAAGAACTTGGGATGCCTGCGTGGCTCAGTCGGTTAAGCATCTGGCTTTTGACTTTGGGTCAGGTCATGATCTTATGGTTTGTGAGTTTGAGCATCTTGGGATTCTCTCTTTTTCCCTCCTCCTACCCCTCCCCCACTTACTCACGTGCATGCTCTCTTTCTCTCTCTCAAAATTGATAAATAAACTTAGGAAAAAAAAGAACTTAAAAAATAAAAAGAAATGAAAGAAAAATTAAGCCCGTTATTAACCTCATTCCATTAGTGAAGCAACTCAGAGTTTAGGTTAGGTGGCCAGTATCCCCCAAAGGTATGGTTTTTTCTTATAAAGTTAGAATTCTGGGGCCAGTGTTCCAAAGCCTTGTTCTATACAGTTTTACCTATTCGTTTGGATTACACATCTTGATAAAGTTCATTCATTGGTGAATTAAACTCAAACTAGTGAAACTGTGTATAGAAGAAAGTTACCAAAGCCTGCTTAAGACGGCTAATTTTAAGGAAGTCCTGCTTGCGAGTTTGGCCTGTGGCTGGCATATGGAAACGTGGATTTCAGGAGGATTCCAATTATTTGCACAGCATATAAGAGTTTGCTTAAATTATGCCTAAAATGTTGGTGCAAAAAATATGGTGTCATAGTGAACATAGTGACTACTTGCCTTCCTTCTGGGAGTCTTGAATTTTGGTATCATTCTAAGCACAGAGTTCCTGTGTGGCCAGTCCCCTGTAAAAACCCTGGACATTCCACATGCGTTGTCACTACTTCTAGCTTGAAGAATTAAACACATTTTTTTAAATTTTTTTTAATGTTTATTTACTTTTGAGACAGAGAGAGACAGAGCATGAATGGGGGAGGGTCAGAGAGAGGGAGACCCAGAATCTGAAACAGGCTCCAGGCTCTGAGCTGTCAGCACAGAGCCTGATGCGGGGCTCGAACTCACGGACCGCGAGATCATGACCTGAGCCGAAGTCAGCTGCTTAACCACTGAGCCACCCAGGTGGCCCTAAACACATTTTTTTTTAACTCGACGGGGGGAAGCCTCTTGCAAGCTAGCATCTAATATCCTCTGGACTTGGCCCCATCTACCTTTTTTCCCTGTGCTGATCTGGCTTTGTATCATTTGACTGTAATGAATCTGAGCTATAAGTGGGACTATCTACTGAGTCCTGTGAGTTCTTTAGTGAGTCATCAAACCTAGAGCTGGTTCTGCGGACCCCAGAAATACTGTAGTTTACCTGGTATATTACATATTTATAAATCTTGAAAATGCTTTTGTTTACTTTTTTGAAATGTTTTATTTATTTTTGAGACAAAGAGAGAGCGAAAGTGAAGGGGAGGCAGGCAGAGGGTGGACAGACATCTGAAATGGACTCTGTGCTGACAGCAGAGTCCAATGTGGGACTCGAACTCAGGAACCCTAAGGACAAGACCTGAGCTGAAGTTGGATGCTTAACCAACTGAGCCACACAGGCATCCTGAAAGTGTTTTTTTGAAAGCACATTATTAAAAACAGTGAATATGTGTAACATTTGTGAAACTACACCACTTCTTTTTGGGAACATACCTGACCCGTTTTCCTTATAATGCATATGAGTTTATTAATCATAATATCCTCTATTGTTATTCTCATCAAATAAATAGCAAAGTCACCTAGTTAGGTAATTGTAAAACTGTATTAATGACAAGTATAAAAATTTATTAATTTTCCAAATTTCTTAATTTTAATCATTTAGGGTTGAGCTCATCTTGCGTGTATCACAAAGAAACCATGTCTATAGAGGCAGATAAATAACCCACAATTTAAAAAAGAAATAAGTAACAATCACTGATGTAGAAAGATCAAGAGAAATGAAGAGAAAGGTTGAGTTTGAACTTTTAGTTAAAAGAATAAAATTAACAAAATTCAAGTCTGGGAAAAGAGACATGAAAGTTACTATAGACAAGTTGATTGTCTCATTTTTCATTAAAGGGCTTTAAGAGATAATTTCTCAAACTTATAAATAGAAGGTCAGATTTAAGGTATCAATTTAAAGGCAAAATTTAACATTGGATTGTCTGAAACACTAACTTGTAGTTTCACAAACTTGTGAAACACAGACAGTTGTATATGCAAATGTATAACTTTGCATAGAATAAAAGGAAAATCATATTTTAATATATTAATACAATTAATATATTGCAATATATAAAAATTCATATGGTACATGGAATACATTTGATTATCTCTACTTTCCTTGTAGAATCCAATGAAATATGAAAAAGATATTAAGTACATGGAATAGAATTTGTTATCTCCACTTACCTAATTAATCAACTAAAAATATGGTAAGAATAAAAATACATAAAACTCACAAGAATAATGAAAAAGGAAAGGACAAACACAGGAGATAAGGAACATCAAAAAAACTTTGGAAATAGAAAAAAAAATGGCAATTTTTCAGGATTTACAAAGTGATTTTGTCTATTACAGAAGGAGAAGCTAACAAGACTTACATAAAGGGGAAGTCAAAACATGCCAAGTCTTAGAAAGTGAAGGTACAAGGTAACATTAAAAGTGAATGATGTATGGAGTTAACAGTGGAAGTGAATTATTATACAAGGAATAGACCCTTAAATGCTCTCCTTCATCTCTTTGTGTCAAGACTAGAACCTCTTTGGGGCACCTGGATGGCTCAGTTGGTCAAGCATCCAACTCTTGAGTTGGGCTCAGGTCGTGATTTCACAGTTCAGTTAGTGAGACCGAGCCCCATGTCCGTCTCTGCACTGACAGTGAGGAGCCTGTTTGGGGTTCTCTCTCTCTGCCCCCCCTCCATGCTCCCTCCCCATCTCTCTAAAAGAATATAAATAAATAAACGTAAATTTTTTTATAAAAGACTAAAACTTCTTTGCCATTATGGTTAAAGTTAAGAGATTTAATTTCTGGTGATACTGATCCATAAAAAGTAAACTAAAACAAAATTCTAGAGATGAGGATATCAAGAAAATGGGGAAACTTGATCTAAGTATCATTTTTTTATTTTTATTTTTTTTAACGTTTATTTATTTTTGAGACAGGGAGAGACACAGCATGAACAGGGGAGGGTCAGAGAGAGGGAGACACAGAATCTGAAACAGGCTCCAGGCTCTAAGCTGTCAGCACAGAGCCCGACGCGGGGCTCGAACTCACAAACTGTGAGATCATGACCTGAGCTGAAGTCTGCCGCTTAACCCACTGACGCACCCAGGCAACCCTGTAAGTATCATTTTAAATATTTGTAGGGGCGCCTGGGTGGCGCAGTCGGTTAAGCGTCCGACTTCAGCCAGGTCAGGATCTCGCGGTCCGTGAGTTAGAGCCCCGCGTCGGGCTCTGGGCTGATGGCTCAGAGCCTGGAGCCTGTTTCTGTTTCTGTGTCTCCCTCTCTCTCTGCCCCTCCCCCGTTCATGCTCTGTCTCTCTCTGTCCCAAAAATAAACGTTGAAAAAAAAAATTAAAAAAAAAATAAATATTTGTAACGTGCATTCCTTTAGTAAGAGAAAACCTACATTCTCTTATTTCCTTTCTCTCCATTGGTGTCTCAGAACTGGGCACCCAGTGCAAACTGGCCAGTTAAAGGAGGCTATACTGCCATAGTGAGGGCCGGTTGAATGGTCACAACTTTATTGAAAACCCCTTTGGTTATTGCTTACTTCTCATGCTTCCCAAATAGTTGTTTAAAAAAAAAAAAAAAGAGCTTTAACATGAATTTGCAGAGATCAAAATGGAAGCAAAAATTCTGAATGCAGAGTAAAACTTCAAAGAAACTTAATTAATATCCTCAGAGTTCAAAGAAGATATTGTAACCATAAACAAAAGAGTGCTATGTAGAAAGGAAAGAGAGGCATTTCATGAAATAAATAATTCTTGAAAATTAATTATGTCATTAAACCTTAAAAATCGTAATACTCCAGTTATGGAATGAATAAGTCACAGGGATGAAAAACACAGTATAGGGCATATAGTTAATAGTATTTTAATAATGGGGTCTGGTGACATATGGTAGCTACCCTGTGGTGAGCAAAGCATAACACATACACTTGCCAAAACACTATGTTGTAAACCTGAAACAAATGTAACATTGCATGTCAACTATACTTTAATTAAAAACAATCACAATAATAATTGAAAGCTACTTTCACTCAACATACAATGGAACTAATTAGGCATAATATATATATAAATTTAGGAACCAATACGGCTGTTCTAAACTGATCTATGGAAATTTCAGAAAGTGAATTTACTGGTAGAGGTAAAAATGATCGAAGAAATACAGTACTGGAAAATTGTTCAGACTGAAGGACTCGATTTCCCAATTGAAAAGTGTCCATAGAAGATGCAACATAATGGATGAAATAAAACTAACACCAAGTTACATAATTATGAAATTTCAAAGCAAGTATGTTTTAGAATATGTTCTAAGAGCTTATAAATAAGAAAAAGAAAACAGCACGCATGCAGTATACAGAGAATGACAATGACTCAAATTGCTATCAATAATGGGAACTAGAAATAGTAAAGCAATTCCTGCCCAAACTTGAGTGGAAATTATTTCCCATCTAAATTCTTCACCCAGCTAACACATGGTGGAAATGTGATGGTAAGATAAATATATTTTCAGCCATAGATCCTGCTCCTGCTCACTGAAAACTATCGAAGACTGTGTTTTATTGACGGGAACAAGAAAAAGGGACTCATACAACTTAGAAAAAAAAGGAACTCAGAATAGAATAGGCTCAAGGGTATTTCCTAGGGGAAAACATTTTTGTGTGTGCAAATCTGAATATCTGCAGAATTGTGCCTATATAAATGCTGAAGGCTAATTTAAGCAAATTTTATAATCATGGTTTTTTGAGAGGTTTAGAGAAATACAAGTGTTGTTTGTTTGTTTGTTTAATAAGAGTTTAAAAAACTTACATTTTTTACATATTAGGAAAAATATGCTGAAAATGGAAAAAATAATGTGTATTCTATAAATGTATTTATTTTTTAAAACAGTTAAACAGTAAAAGAGCAAACACATTGTTCAAGGTAAATATTTGTTTCTTCCATTTAATTTTTAAGTACATTGAAATAAATGCTGCCCCAGTTTCCTGAATATTCAATACAAAGTTCTAATTTTTATTTTTATTTATTTAAATTTTTTAACATTTATTCATTTTTGAGAGTGAGAGAGACAGAGCATGAGTGGGGGAGGGGCAGAGAGAGAGAGACACAAAATCCGAGGCAGGCTCCAGGCTCTGAGCCCTCAGCACAGAGCCCACGCGGGGCTTGAACTCACGGAGTGTGAGATCACGACTTGAGTTGAAGTCAGACACTTAATCGACTGAGCCACCCAGGCGCCCACAAAGTTCTAATTTTAATGATCACACACATTCCTGTAAACTCGCTACACTTTTAACATCTCTCCAAAATTAACAAACATTATATGAAATAATTGTCCCTCACTTTTCAAACAGATAAATTAGACTAATAAAATCAATTTCCAAAAATAATCCTCAAGTTACCCTGGCTCAAAAAAATAGGGAGGTGGTAATTTCTTTTCCCAAAGTGAACATCACAGCCTTTAAATTTTATTCAGAATTATTTAAAAGTTTTAAAAATAGTTGGTGCCAGTACCATGCCATAGAAGCTTACCAATTTATAAACAGTTTACACTCATGCAGGGTTGCACTGCCGGTGTTTGTAAACTGTAACTCGATATGTCAATTCATTGAAAATGGCTTGCAAAGTGCTAGCTGCATAAAATGTGTGTACAAATAATTTCTAACTGTAATGAAGCCAGCTGACTGGCATTTCACAATGCAAAATATATACAGAAGTTATGTGCCATAAGTACTACCTATATGCTCCATCAACAGAGTGCATGAAATGAGTCGATATATATATCCCTATTTCTTTTGATTAGCATAAATTTTAATTCCTTTATAAGCTATAATATTGCTATCTTAGCTAAAGGTCTCATTGAGCAGATACACTCTCCAGAATGTTAGAACTTTGCTATTTTATATTCAGAAAAATCTTGAGCATTCTTGAACAAGAAAGTAGTAATACAAGTTTACTGGATTTACCCACAAAGAAATCCATATTCATCAGGCAACCATATCACCCTCCTCTCTACCTTACTCTATTTACAGCTCATTGTATGTTATTGTCATTAAGTTTTGTTTTCAAAGACTATCTAAAATTTTAGCTACATCATTCTTTATCAAATTAAAGGTCGTATATATAATTCTTTATCAAATTAAAGGTCATATTTCACTTTGATATAATTTAAGTAAATATCAAATAGATGGCTGGGTTAACATTTTAGGCAACGGTGTTCCTAGAACTCCTAAAAATACATGACATAGGCCAGCCACACCTATTTAGCTAAGTCAGTTCTTTTTTTTAAAAAAAAATTTTTTTCAACGTTTATTTATTTTTGGGACAGAGAGAGACAGAGCATGAACGGGGGAGGGGCAGAGAGAGAGGGAGACACAGAATCGGAAACAGGCTCCAGACTCTGAGCCATCAGCCCAGAGCCTGACGCGGGGCTCGAACTCAACGGACCGCGAGTTCGTGACCTGGCTGAAGTCGGACGCTTAACCGCCTGCGCCACCCAGGCGCCCCAATTCTTTATGAAACATTAAGGGAATCATCATTAGACAATAAAAACTGGCATTTTTGAATGGTGTGTAGTAAGATCCTATAAACCATATATTTAAATTCACTTAGAATGTGTCACATATTTAGTCTTTGAAGGCTAATCTAGTAATCATTGGTCTATGATTTTTTCTTTTCCTTCAGATTGCTTTAGTAAATAGTACTACAATGATCTAAAAGAGTTGCATAACTCTGTGTTTTTTTAAATACTTGGCTTAATATTTAGGGCCCATGAGGTATTCTGGAATTTCTTACTTAATCAAATATAAGTTATTAGTTGAAAATTAAGTTACTGGGGTAGTTACTTAAAAAAATCTTGATGTTCGTTCTATTCTCTTGAAGCTAATCTATAGTGTCTAATGATAAGAAAGACATTCTGAATCAGGACTGGGCTCAACTACAGTCAAACCCTTATTAATCTGCTAAGGTACATATAAATGTGTAGCTTTAAAATGGAAAAATGTGGACAGCTGTTACTTTAATGTAAAACTAAACAGCAGACCAAAATTACATCATAGCTCTTTAAGCTATAGTCAAAACAATTTCTTTATTCTATTTTACATTTATTTATTTATTTGTTTTGAGAGACAGAGGCAGAGAGAGAATCTCAAGCAGGCTCCGCCCTGCCAGTACAGGACCCTACATCGGGCATGAACCCACAAACAGGGAGGTCATGAGCTGAGCTTAAACCAAGAGTTAGACTCTTAACTGTCTGGTCCACCCAGATGTCCCTAAACAAACCAATTTCTTACACAATGACTACAGTATCTTTGAATTTAAACAAACAAACAAACAAAAACAACAACAACAAAAAAAACCCTGCAAATTTCCTGCAAAGAAAAAGTTGTTTCCTTGTTTACTTTTCACACTGAAGGATGAACAAGGGCAAGGATCAGCTCACAACTTAGACATTTGACGTTTGACACGCGCAACAAAATAATTGTACTTATCAGTCTGGGATTTTTTTTCAAATAAATCTTACATTTTAAACCTTACATCTAATTTGGTGCATTCTTTTTTTTTTTTAATTTTTTTTTTCAACGTTTATTTATTTTTGGGACAGAAAGAGACAGAGCATGAACGGGGCAGGGGCAGAGAGAGAGGGAGACACAGAATCGGAAACAGGCTCCAGGCTCTGAGCCATCAGCCCAGAGCCTGACGTGGGGCTCGAACTCACGAACCGCGAGATCGTGACCTGGCTGAAGTCGGACGCTTAACCGACTGCGCCACCCAGGCGCCCCTAATTTGGTGCATTCTAATCTAATAAGGTTTTGACTTCTGCATTGCCACTTCTAGTTTTGAATTGCCTGCTACTTTATCCTACTTATACATTTTAAAAGCTGTATATTGGTTATCTCTCACAAGTTATTTTTAAATGTCATATAGTCCACAATACCTATGAATTTCTGTGATATCTTTTACCTTATGATAATTGGCCACTTTTACAATATTCTGAACACTTCTTTCTCACAACAGTAACATAATGTCTTTTATAAAGCATTGCCTAACAGTGACCATAGTACTATTTCAATCTGAGAACTTTCCCCGTCTTCAAAGTTGTCTTAATCTAATAGAGCATGCCAAGGCTCTGAGATTTTTGTTTAAATTTTTTTAATGTTTATTCATTTATTTTGAGAGAGAGAGAGAGAGAAAGAGAGAGGGAGAGAGAGAAGAGCATGAGCAGGGGAGGGGCAGAGAGATGGAGACAGGAGAAGAGAGAGAGAAAGAGAGAGAGAATCCCAAGCAGGCTGTCCGCTATCAGCACAGAGCTTGAACCCACAAACTGTTACTTCATGACCTGACCCGAGATCAAGAGTCAGATGCTTAACCAACTAAGCCACTCAGGCATCTCACAATATTTATTACCATAGTTCTAGAATATGCTCAAGTGTTTTAGTTAAAATCTAAACTTCTAATATTATAATTGATTATGTTTTGAGACACATTATTTCTATATATTTCCCCAGAGTGAGTTCCATAACTCCTTTCTGGAAGTGAGGGAGTGATTAATGTCTCTCTCTCTCTCTCTCTCTCTCTCTCTCTCTCTCTCTTTTTTTTTTTTTTTTTTGTTTACCAGGACAATAGGCATATGAAAAGTCTTTAATATATAATCCTGTGTTGAAGTGAATACTCTTGGACCATGACACCTACCACCTTCTAATATAAAGAAGGTGATAGCATCGTGGACACACACACACACACACTCACACAAATGATGAAAGAAAGAATATGAAGTCTGTCTATTACAGTCCACAAAGAAACAAACAAGGATAAGGTAAAATACGGTCCATTAAAAGTAAACAGTTAAAATGATGTAATCTTTAGTGTAGGGATTAAGTGAAAGGCCCCAGGCTAAACTGCCTGAGTTTCTTGTCTGCAGTCAAACTCTTACCTGGATGTGCCATCATGGCAAGTCACCTAATCTTTATTATTTCTCTTTCTTTAAGTGGAAAAAATGCCAATAGTAATTTAAGTACATATTTGTCAGTAGTGCCATGTCAAGCCATATTGGATGGAGTCTGAAGCAAAAGGAAAAATCAGTAATATTGAAACTGCCTTTATTCAAAATATTGATATTTTGTTCATTTTGAGTATTCTTGCATTGATTTTTATTTTTCAGTATTGCAATAAAATATTACTTACCTTAATTACTGATTATTTGCATGACCTGTTCTATATTGCACAAAGTTGAGGACCTCACTGGTCTGACCCTAGCTCTGCACCTGTCTCCTAAGATTGTCCTAAGATTTAGATAAATTAAAATATGTAAATCACTTACATGAGGCGTAGCACATACTAAGTTTTAACAGAATGGTCAACATTATTATTTAAAATTTGGAAGAGGTTAATAACTTCAAGCATGTAAAAAGAACAGAAACTTATAATACATGAAATACAGTTATCAATGTGGCTTTAATATTGCAATTTTAGACGTTTTGTTCTAGTTATAATCTTCATAACATTAATTCTGAAGTATTTCTGACTTACTTCTCTAACTGAAAGTCTTAAGCCCTTAGATAAATATCTGTTGGAATTTAAGAGAATGTTTAGGAAAAAAACACACATGTTTTGCAATAATGGGCAATTTTTAAAACACTTATTTTTATAATTTGTGGAAACTGAAACATACAAAACAATGAAGAATAACAAAAAGATATTGAAAATCATTGTTTTAAATCACAACTGTAAGCAGTAGCCCTATAAAAATGATATATCCCTAACATTGCACACACATACACATGTGTGTATATATTACTATTTTTAAAAAGATATTCATATTTTTTGGGGCGCCTGGGTGGTGCAGTCGGTTAAGCGTCCGACTTCAGCCAGGTCACGATCTCGCGGTCCGTGAGTTCGAGCCCCGTGTCAGGCTCTGGGCTGATGGCTCAGAGCCTGGAGCCTGCTTCCAATTCTGTGTCTCCCTCTCTCTCTGCCCCTCCCCCGTTCATGCTCTGTCTCTCTCTGTCCCAAAAATAAATAAACGTTGAAAAAAAATAAATAAAAAAAATAAAAAGATATTCATATTTTATACACTTTTTCTTATTTTTTCTTTGGAATTTTTTTTAAGTTTCTTGATTTTAAGAAAGAGAGGAAGATAGAAAGAGGGGGAGGGGCAGAGAGAGAGAATCCCAAACAGGCTCTCCTTTGTCAGCACAGAGCTCAATTTGGGCCTCGATCTCATAAACCACAAGCTCATGACTTGAGTGGAAATCAAGGGTTGGATGCTTAACCAACTGAGCCATGCAGGTGCCCTTTTCTTTGGAATTCTTTAAGACTGTTTGCTTGATATTAAATATTCTTTGAAAACGGTATTTAAATCATTATATTATATCGCTTTACTAAATTTGTTTAAGCATTTTCTGTGTTTTGACTAAGTTACTTCTGAAATGTATCATGCTGCTACCCCCAAGTTACAAAATCTCTATTAACACATAGGAAGGATTTTTAATTGAAAAATTAAATTTAATTGAGTTTAATGTACATTTTTTTTCAATTCTCATATTTGTTAGTGTTAGTCAGTCACTTCATGTAGAAAAAATGAAAATAATGACATAGATATTATACTCTGTGCCCTATGAGTAGAAACCAGGAAAATCAGTGAAAGGCTGACTTAGTATTTTTTTTTTTAATGTTTATTTGGTTTTGAGAAACAGAGAATGAGTGTGGGAGGGAAAGAGAGAGGGGCGGGGATAGAATATCCACAGTAGGCTCTGCACTGACATCAGCAAGTATTATGGGGCTGGAATTCACGAACCGTGAGATCATGATCTTAGCCGAAGTCGGAGGTTCAACTGACTGAGCCACCGACGCATCCCTGAATGACCATTTTAACTATAATATATCCATGTAATTGGCAATCGGTTTTATCTAAAAGGTTTTTTTTTTAATCAATGAAATACACATTTTAATGATTCCTTAAACTTGTTCTCACCTAGTTACTGACTACAGAATCCCTTATGAGAAATATAATAAGGGTCAGATTTTCTTTAATTGTTTATTTACTTATTTTTTGAGGAGGGGGAAAGGCCGAAGTAGAGGGAGAGAGAGAATTCCAAGCAGGCTCTGCACTTTCAGCTCAGAAACTGACACAGGACTGGAACTCATGAGCCATGAGATCATGATCTGAGCCAAAATTAAGAGTTGGAAGCTTGAACAACTAAGTCACCCAGGAGCCGAGGTCAAAATGTTTTTTTTTTTTTTTTTCCAAGCCTATGCTTGAGTTGACCAAGAAATGAACTTGCCTGTTCTGTTCAACTATAAACCTCTTCTTTTACTGTAATTTCAAGAAAACAAAATCTTTTTTTTAGTGACTATGTTAAGCAGGATGACTATCCTAAATTATACTAATTTTTTTTTTTTTTATCTGCACTGTTTCTCCATTTGTAACCTAGGGATTAGCCCCTTTGTTGCTGTTACTTTGTTATACATTAACAGTACTTTCTGTATCTCTGTCATGTAACTTACTTGATTTGTCTTTGTCTTCCTGATAGGAAGTTTGTTATCTATTTTCTTATCTGCACCAAAAGATCTTTTAAGTTAAATTTCTCACTCTTTTGCTTCTTCTATTTTCTGTCCTTATCTCTGTCTCTCTTACTCTGCCTCACCATCAATTAAACACCCAGTCTAAGATTTGACACTAATTGTTTGCTTATTCAACAAACACTTGTTGACTGCTTACAATGGTTATAGATGCAAAAATGCATCTACAGAAGAACAAGCAATGATCCATACTTTCATGGAGTTTATGTTCGAAAAACATATTTTTTAACATTTTATTTTATTTTTGAGAGACAGAACACGAGCCAGGGAGGAGTAGAGAGAGAGGAAGACACAGAATCTGAAGCAGGCTCCGGGACCTAAGCTGTCAGCACAGAGCCCGATGCGGGGCTCGAACCCACAGAGACAAGATCATGACCTGAGCCACAGTTGGATGCTCAACCGACTGAGTCACCCAGGTGCCCCATGGAGTTTATATTCTAAAAGAAGAGACAAGCAAAAGCATTAAGAAAAATATATTGTATGTACTATGAAGATTTATCCTAAGAAGGGAAAGGAAAAGGGAATATTGGAGAGGGGAGTTTCAGTTTTAAACAGTACTTTGGGCAGGTCTCTTTTATAGGAATATATATACGTATATTTATATATGTTATATATTTATATAGGGGTTGCAGCATCACACAGCTTCAGAGAGCATCATTCACTCTGTAATCTATGTGAACAATGCCTCTGGGTGTGCAGGCCACAAACTATGCTGCTGTAGGTAGGGCCATGATAAAGATGTGAAGGAGTTCAGGGAGAAAGCCATGCACTTATCTGGAAAAGAGAATTCTAGGCAGAGGACCAAAATGTCTTCCTTAAGAAAGAAGCAGGTTTAGATGTTTGTGTATCATCAGAGAAGCCAGTGTGTCTGAAAGGTGCTCAGTAAATATTTGGATACATTTAAGTATCATCCACAATCAATTATGTTGATTACTTATTGATCCAAATTGACACTTCTAACATTCTAGAACACTAAAAAAGAAATTATTCTGTTCATTTTTTTCTGCACTATGCAACTCAAACTTTGTCACATTGAACATTTATCATTACTAAGATTGCCATTTTTGAAACCAGATATGGCTAGATAAACACAGATGACAAAAAAAAAATACCACACATTGGGATTTATATATCATTATTCCATTTAGTATTTGAGAAGAAATTTTCTGCAGGTTAATTATATTCATCTTGTGATCTGTGCAAAGAGGTTGCGTAAACAAATCCTGAATTAGTTTAGGAGTATGGAAATAAGTAAGGACACACATTTTGCACACATTAATTGCTTTGGATTTCTTTCTAGATACTTACATTGTGTAGCATCTTA
The DNA here is from genome assembly GCF_016509475.1 of Prionailurus bengalensis. NCBI lineage: Eukaryota > Metazoa > Chordata > Mammalia > Carnivora > Felidae > Prionailurus > Prionailurus bengalensis. The sequence continues at coordinate 90,408,935 of NC_057344.1, forward strand.
TTTAAAATATTTCTGAATTCTGTGGAAAGATGCCCATACTCTGAAGAAATCTAAAAGCATCTGCGTAGTGATTGAAAAATAAATAGAGCTGTGGTTTCTTTTGAGTTGATGCCGCACTTCTTTCCATCTGGGACTTTTAGCTCAAACAAAACAAAAGGGATGTTTTGGAGAGAGAATAAAAGAAGTCTTGTGAGCTTTTTCAGATACACTGTCTGCTTTAACCCTTTTTGAGTTTCAAGTTTTAGATCTCTTTTCCCCCACCCCAGATATGTTCTAGGGGAATTGTAATTCTTTGTTCCAGTCCCAGAATTTTCTGTTTTTCCAAAAGAGTACTTTAAATGTCAACAACACAAACTAAGCCACCAATTTTAAAGCAAAAAATAACAGCCAGTCCTCTCTAGCCTACACTTTGGGATATTAAATTCTAAGTGTATTGTGAGCAACTCATTTCAACAACCAATTACTGCTTCAGAGACACAACGAAGACTAAGTAAGAAAGCACCATCCACCTCACATTTCTGAAGTATATGTGCTCTGTGTGCGCCAAACCCCATGAAGCGTTGAACCAAACAGCCACAGCAGGTTCCTATCCTCTTGGTTATTCAGCATTAATTTCTTAATGCCTGGTTGGGCTTGCTGATGAGTGGCCTCTCTCTCTCAGGTATTCTGCAACATTGATTTCCAGCCTCGGAGTGAATTATTTGTTCGTTTTCTCTTTGCATGATTTAACACAGTGGGATTGCTAGGAAGGGGGGGCGGGGAGGGAAAGGAAGCTCTTGAATAGATGTGCCCTACTTGAGGCTTCTGTTTAGTAATACTGATGTGAATGTACATGTTTTTGAAAAGACTGCTAAGATTTCTTCCGGGTACAAAGTTTTAACATTTTGCATTTAACTCTCAAATGCTTATAATTAAGAATTTTCACACCCAACATTTACACATTTACAGTTGACAATTAAGATCACTGTGGTAAAATTAAAAAAAAAAAAAAAGAGGTCCGTCCAAATAGTGAGTTTTGTTTTGTTTTTTTTTGTTTTTTTTTTGGGAAAAAAAAGTTCCAGCAGAAATGTCTTATTAATGTATTTTCCAAAATAGTTTCTAAAGCAGTTATCGCTATCTTATAATGTAGTAAATCGCTTTGAGCAAAATCGTCATGTTTTCAATCTGTTTTGGATTCTTTTTACTTACTTTAACACTGAGTAAGTGCTCTAAAATTTTGATTACTACATCTGGATAGCATTTAGGCACCAGTGTTTTATTATTTGAAAATTTTTTATCTGGTATAAAATTATTTAGAAATGAAAACAGTACACATACAAAACGCATAGTGTATATTTCTGAGTAATAGCCAATTTTATTGTTAATGTTCCTATTTTCATCATCTGACCATCTAATCTTTATCAACATATAGAATTTTTCCGTTGAAAAATAAGGTTATTGATTATACATTTGAGAATAATCATCTGCGATTAATATTGTGTTTTATTAGAAATTACTGTGCCAAAAAAGAAATTACTGTCCATAGTATATATAAACATACAAAATATATCTAAAATTTATTCTTGAAGAGAATTATAAAAGTCTTACGTACTTCTAAAAGAAATATTTACTGAGAGACGTGATGAATTTTTATATCAATACTCAGTAACTTTCCCAATGTCTCTCCAAATATAATTCTACTTTCAAAAATTTCAAATAAGTACTTAAAAGTACACATATATTTCTGAGCACCAAGAATGGTATAATACCTAATTGATATTTCATAGTAAGAGAGAAGATTTCTCACGTTCAGATAAAATATTTAGAACTTTTGGTTAAACAAAAGTGTAAATTGTCTTAGTAGTTTCAGATGTGTCTCCGTATCAGATTCCTTCTCAAAAAAGGTACTATATTGCTTTTTAAAGCCAGTGTCAAAACATTTTTAGATGAATGAAGTTTCAAAATTTCCCTAATCTACCAATCCAACAAATTCACATGTCATGAAGAGTTAGAAATTGAATACAATTGCATGTTATGCTGAACATATTAGATTCATCACATTGTCAACTGGTCAACTAATTCTTCTGAATTTCATAAAGCATAGTAGAACCAAAAGATGGAAGAGAGGCTGTCTTCTGGTGAACACTGTAATCTTAACACTAGATGTTAAGGCAGGGAAAAATATCATTGTGACCTGGTTAATTATTTAGCCACCAGAAAGGTCAACCAATAAATCATAAGATTAATATTTCAAAAATCTCTACATATTTGATAATTTTTAACACATTTTGTGTAACTTTTATATCATTGTATGCAAAAATGTCAAATGGATATGAGTTTTAAATGACCTATGGACATACGTAAGAACTTTTACTTGTTTCCAAAAAATGTTGGTCAATATGCTTGTTAATTTCAATCACCACTCAATTTTTCTCATAATGATTAAGAACATTGACAATAACAACAGCAACAACATCATCAACAACAGGAAACCACTAAAATCAGAAGCACCTTTGTGCTTTTCTATCTGTGAAGGACATGCATGTATGAGTATGGAGATGAAAGAGAAGGAGCCTCATAAACAAATCCATCATACACAGAATCATAATTATAGATTTATTAAAATGAATTTAGTTTTTAATGGTCAGTCAATATGCCAAAGAGTATTTCTAATTATCCCGTAAATTGTTTGCATCTGTGACTAATCCTACTGTAATATATCTTTGCCAATCAACTCACACCATTTCTGACTATTGCTTATTTATTTATATCTTCACCAGTGTTCATTGTAATTTTACACAACACATTCACATTTTTCCCTTCTGCAATTATTTTTCACCTACTGTACATATATAGCTATTGCTTTTCTAAAAAAAAACATGCAGGATTTAAATTACATTGTTATAACTTCTGAAATAAAGTTGTGTTGGGCTTAGTTTGCTTTTATTTTTAGCTTTAGAAGCATAAGTGGAGGCCATTTATGCATGTAACTAAAATCCAAACATATAATTAAAACATCCATTAAAACGGGTAATATTTGAACATTGTGAAGTCAGCATGTGAGGTAACTAAACAATCCAAAGTTCTGAAATTTATCATCCACTGCAAGACCTGGCAATTCTGTTTGGGGAAAGAGAGAAAGGTATTATTTTAGATCACCTCTCAAAGGTCCCTTGTAAACCTGAAATCCAAGGAAAGGAAAAGCAAATTTCAGTATTAATAAATAAACCAAACCTTCCTGTGGGGACTTCTGCTTTCAAAAAGGGGAATAAAAGGATAGCTTGTACCAGGCAAAATCAATCTATAAAGTGCTCTCTTAGGCCTGTAATGAATGATGGAGAAAGAAGCTACACTCTTCAAACTTGCTTTTTTGCTAAGAGGACATTTACTTTGAAGTTTCTGCCATTTTTTATTACTAACAGATAAAGTGCTTATGACGTAAGTAGATAGGTAGAATTTAGTTAAGCTCCTTAACCATGTTTGAGGTATGTAAAGGAAGTTCCAGAATTTTGTTTGACATTGGGGAAAGAGAGAACGGAATAAATTAGGGAAGCTGGGAGGAACTTTCCACTTCTGGACCCAGCCTAAGTGAAACAGGTTGAGAAAACAAAGGAAAGAGATCCCAAATCAGGCATACCCTGTAGTTGCGGTGACCATGAAACTTTTAAGAACAAGGGTATTTATTATTTAATTTTACTTTTTAAAAATCAGCTATTTGTGATAATGTAACCTCTGTATTCAGCCCTGCATTGTTGGCAAAGCTTTCCACAGAGAATAAGCACTAGAAATTCTTTGGAAGGGCTGGTTTCCAGAGGAGCCAAGAAATGACAGAGAGGTAGCATATCTGGAAGTAAGCTAAAATAAATATGGAATATTCACTAGAGGTAGAGAGTAAAAGTAGAAATTGCTCAGAAAAATAGAAACACTCAAAATATCCTTCAGGAAATTGATAGAAATGTGTGCTTTCTTAAAAAAAATAATTGGTCTCATGACAATGGAGAGAATTAGGAAAGTGAAATTGTGCAATAATTTGAAGCCTTCTCTGAACACAAATAAACATTTTTGAGTTTTATCCTAAATAATTTTTTTAATTTTTTTAACGCTTATTCATTTTTTGAGAGACAGAGACAGAGCATGAGTGGGGGAGGGGCAAAGAGAGAGACACACACAGAATCCGAAGCAGGCGCCAGGCTCTGGGCTGTTAGCACAGAGCCTGATGGGGGGATCTAACCCACGGACCATGTGATCATGACCTGAGCTGAAGTTGGACGCCTAACTGACAGAGCCCCCCAGCGCCCCTTAGCCTAAATAATTTGAGTAGAGATTCACCAAGAAGATAGTAACAGGCTTTCAAACTTAGAGGTATTGGTTAATTCCCCAATTATATATTCTTTCAGTTCCTACATTCTGGAACAAGGTTATAACATGGGTACAAAAGAAATTTCAACCCTAGAGAATATTTGTAGTTAAGGGAATTGTAGCTAGTAATAACTTTAAATATAAAAGAGATATCTATGAGTTCTAATTCTATGACCCCTTGTCTGGCCACCGTTTATCACTCCCATGCTTTTACCAACCTCTTTTCTTAAATCACAAGAATATGGAAACTGCTACTTCTGCCCACAGGTCATTGACCAGAGCAAACCACAAGGTCAAGCCAGATAACAAGGCCATGGGAAAGAATGCTCCTTCTGTAGTGGTGCAAAGGTGGTGTAAAGGGGTCCTACTATACCTTCCAACAAAATATGTATGTGGAGTGTTTCCTTTTGAACAGTGTATGATTGATACATTTTATTGGTATACTTTATTTGATGTGTTCCTGAAGGTTGAAATTGTTCTAATTGTATTGTATTGTTGACTGTGAGAACAATAAAAAACATTTTATGACTAACATTCTGAAAACTTTTGATGTGAGCATACTTAAAATTTATCTTTCTAAATGGTTAATATGACTTTGTTACCTTTTTTCCTAAAATTTTTTTTCAAAGAAAATTTCCACTCATAGGCTAATATCTATGTTCACTTACCTGATCTTAAGTTCATATAATTACAAATAGAGCTTTAAGGAATAGCTTGCTCAAACAAAAATATATCAGCTTTATTTATATCACAAAACATGGTATTATTACAATAATGAATACACACATCCTCAGGACAACAGAAGTTACCATACTCAGTAAATCAGATATCTGGTTTTACTTCTGCTTCCCAAATTAACTTTTTGACTTTATGTAAGGCAACAAAGCATTCTCAACAATTAGTTGTCTTCATTTATCTATTTGTAAAGAAAACTATTTTATATTAGTGTTGCAAGAAAAGAAAAAAAAAGACAAAAATCCCATAAAAGATGTAAAGTTCTTAGCACAGTGAGTGACACAGGCAAAAATGATGCTGATGGCCTGCATGGCCACGGTTGTTATAATTTTGACAATTATCATTTATGATTCCTTAATTTTTGTTAGGTAATCTGTTAAGCAACGTTTTAAGTTGTTTTTTTTTTTTTTCATTTATTCACCACCCCTTCCCTTCAAATAAACACACACACACACACACACACACACACACACAAATCCTCAAGGAGATACTAGTATTAGCCTTATATAATAAATACAGGAAAAAAAAACAACACAAGGGAGTTAATTGGCCAAATTTACACAGCTAGTTATGGCATAACTGGGTTCTTTGATAGCCTCATCAAAATTTCTCAAGGGCGAGGTATGTGAACATTTAGCTCAGAAATGGCCACTACCCTATGCTGTGCCCTTGCATATGTCAATAATTAGCGAAGGAGTGCTTATTCATTTAGCCCACAAGTGGAAAGTCTTCTTAGCACAGGCTTACAAGCAGCCACTACCAATTAATCAGAGTTTGTATTCAATTGGAAATATGTTTATCATCTGGCTCTAAAAGGATATAATTCTGTTAATGAGCACTATTGTATAACTACTAACTAGCCCACTAGCTCTAGCCAAACCCATTCATATTCTGCATTTGGTCTAGTTTCAGGTGGGATTTTAAAACCCAACTGCATGTGAAGTAGTGAAAGACGGAATTGATTTGGCCATGAATAAGGACAGCAGGAGAAGTGCTTCCCATATTTTAAATTAATGCTTTCTAGTCATTGCTTTTAAGTGGAGCTTATGTACCCTGCCATCATTTTTGTATTAGGAAGGTTTCTTATGGAAAAAATAAAATATTTTTTTAAAAGGTGGATTATTTATGGAATTACTCTTTGCTAGTTAAAAGGACTCCCAAGAAAAACTAAGTAGATATTGTCTATTTCCAGAAAATGAAACTTTATTTCAGACATTTAGAATATGAAAAGGAAAACCAAAGTAGGTTCATCAATAAGCATCTATATTCATATGAAAAGATGCTCAACATCACTCATCATCAGGGAATTCCAATGAGATATCACATCACACTTGTCAGAAGAGCAAAAATTAACAACACAGGTATTGGCAAGGATGTGGAGAAAAGGGAACCCTCTTATACTGTTGGTGGGAATGCAAACTGGTGAAGCCACTCTGGAAAACGGTATAGAGGTTCCTCAAATATTTAGAAATAAAGCTACCTTATGATCCAGTAATTGTACCACTAGGTATTTACTCAAAGGATGCAAAAATACTAGTTCAAAAGGATACATGCACCCCAATGTTTATAGCAGCACTATCAACATAGCCAAATTGTGGAAAGAGACCAAATGACCATCAACTGATGGATGGATAAAGAAGAGCTGTACAAACACACACACACACACACACACACACACACACACGAATATTACTCAGCCATAAGAAAGAATGAAATCTTGGCATTTGCAAGGACGTGCATGGAGCCAGAGAATATTATGCCATATGATTTCACCCATATGTGGAATTTAAGAAACAAAACAAATGAACATAGTGTACGAAAAAGACAGGAAAACCAAGAAACATACTCTTAACTATAGAGAAAACACTGATGGTTCACTGGAGGGGAGATGGGTGAGGGGATGAACTAAATGGGTGATGTGTATAAGGAAGGCACTTATTGTGATGAGTACAGGGTATTGTATGTAGGTGATGAATCACTAACTTCTACACCTGAAACTAATATTACACTCTCTGTTAACTAACTGGAATTTAAATAAAAACTTGGAGGGGCACCTGGGTAGCTCAGTCGGTTAAGCGTCCAACTTCAGCTCAGGTCATGATCTCACAGTTTGTGAGCTGAAGCCCCACAGCAGGCTCTGCACTGACAGCTCAGAGCCTGGAGCCTGTTTTGGATTCTGTGTCTCCCTCTCTTTCTGCCCCTCCCTTGCTCATGCCCTGTCTCTCTTAAAAAATGAATAAATATTTTTTTTAATTTAAAAAATAAATAAAAACTTAGAAAAAAAAGAAAAAAGGCTATTCATAACTACAAAAACGTGTCTATATTATAAAATTAGAGTGCAGACACATTGCAAATATAGTAGCAAAGATGTCAGGGATACCATTAAAATAATCCTTACATCTTTGCTTTTCTTATTTAGCACCATTCTCAAGATACCGTACAGTGTGCTTGGAGTATAAGCATATGCAATGGCATAAAGGTGGTGTTTGTAGTATAAGAATAATTCTGTGAAAGTTGGTCCCTGGCAGTTCTGTAACATCACACAGATGTATGACCTGTTCTCTTTACTATGATAACGAATAAACCCTAACCTTAAAAAAATACCATTTCAACTTATAGTCCTAATGATCCCAGGTAAACCAGCTAAAGGTACCCTTATTATACCTATGAGAGTGGTATAAATAACTCCCAAATGAAGAGAAAAGGTATATGATCCTCTGAAGAAACAACGAAAACACAGCAGTCAAGTACAAGGGTGTAGACAAATGCCTTTGGTGCCCTGCATTACATACCTTTGGCCTATCTCTGATTTCAGCTCAGCACCTGTAGATGATGTCCTGTGAATTCAGATTCATCGCTCTTTGATCGCATCCTGTTTCTAGCATCATTGTGATTGTGGGTCTTTTTACTTTCTCCCTCAGAGACTTTTCTGATCATGTGGGAGCCCACCTGGCTTTTGGACACATGAGCCTTAGAAATGAGAGGTGATTATAGTTCACAAGGGGAACGATTCTGGGTAGCAAGCCTTGACTTACCAGTGGTCCCAGAGTGAATGAGTCCCTGTTACCTACCACAGAAGCTTTGACAACTTCACACTCGTATGAAACTTTTCTCTTTTAGCCCACTCTATCTGGACTTCTTGGGATCACTTCTCATATCTACATCTGGGTTGGGTACTGTTTCAGAAGCACACAAACTAAATTAAAGGATTGTATATTCACTTGAGTAATCAGTGACATTTTTTGCCTAAGAATAAAATGACAATCTTTATACATTATTGGCACTTATTTTAGTTTCTAGTTTTTATCACAACCTCTTATACCAGTAAGTAATATGACTTATTTTTCTATTAAATAGTTTTATTTTATTCCATGACATAAGAAAAATAGAAAACACTGGTATAAATTTGTTTATGATTCATTTCTACACCCCTATGCCAGCCGTTCATGTTTCTTGTTCTATTAAGCATAAATGGTTGTATGGCCTTTATGTGAACCTTCTGTGCCCCGAAAACACAGACGAATTTCAGACCTCAGCAGATGTGTCTGTGATGTTCTATATATGTTTTCTTCAATAGGCAACATTATAACTCTTCAAGGAAAACATATGTTTCTGATGTGTGGCTTCTGTATATCTTAGATGGGAATTGTCATCTGTGGTCAATTTGTACCACTGGTCATGTACAGAGATGAGAAACTGGTGCAGAGCACAGAGCACATTATTCTACACCTGGTGTTGACAAACTATGATCTATGGACTAAATCTGGCCCAGCACTGGTTTTGGAAAAAGTTTTATTGGAACACAACCACACTCATTTGTTTATATATTGTCTGTGCTGCTTTCACATAGCAAAGTCAGAGCTAGGTAGTTGCCACAGAGACTCTGTGGCATAAAAGCTAAATAAATAAATAAATAAATAAGTATCTAGCCATTAGAAAAGAAGTTTGCTGGTGCGTGTCTATAACTCTGAAGTTGCTTTTATTCTTCATTTTGTTGCTACCTGTTCATTGACATGTTATATCACAGGGAGCTGTGGATTTTTATCTTATTCTCCGATTACAAACCATAACATCATTCATCTTTAATAATGTCTTCCCAGGATGGAAACCTTTGAAACATTTATGAAACAGAGGATATTCCAAGGCAGAAGTAAATTGTGGCTATTTTACAATCCTTGAAAGTATCACTATCCTTGCTACAGTAACAGTACAAATGTTCTGATGAGATCTCTCACGAGAGATCTTGCTTCTAGGTGAATATGTAGCTAATATGCTATCAGGTACAGGATCCAACATGGAGTATAAACCAAGCACATAAGATGTGCCCATGCTCTCCCCAGACTGCTCCCAGTCAATGTCTGAATTAGCATGAGTACTAGAGTTAGCCTCCTCTACCAGATCATTTTTGCTCTGAGGCTCCTCATAGAATCAGATGAGCATTTCTCAGAATTTCAACTGCAATCTAAGTCTCTTCCCATCCACCCCCTTTTACCCCTCTCCTCTTTCACAGGTGCTAGATGCACACACATTGTTTTCTGAAAGCTCTCTCTGCCTAACTCTGTTTCTTTTTCTGTTTATCTACAAAAGCCTTTTCTTTCAACAAATATCTGGCATGTCTAATTCTGACTTGGTATCTATTTTTGGAGGACCCAAACTTACATTCCTACTTTGTTCTTTTTTCCATTTGCCGTATGTTATCATTCTACTCAAAACAAACAAAAGCAAAAGGAAAGTTATAAATACTATCAAAATAAAGCATTTATGGAGAGGGACGGTTTCTAAAAATCATCTATCAGATTATAGCTTGGAAAATCTGTTGGGAGATTACATCTATTAATCTCTTGTGTTTCCTCACATCTTGTAAGCGGGGACATTATTCTGCTACATTTTTGTGAACTACATTTTCAAGGCTGAAAATAGGGATAATTTCTCCATGTGGGGCAGATAGTAGATTTGATGGCTGTCCAGGATAATAATGATAATCTCTCTCTCTGGGACAAACATTTGGCAGGGTCTCTGGTATATCCTTTATTTTATTTTAGATTTTTAAAAATTTTTCAAGATTTTTTAAAGTTTATTTATTTTGAGAGAGAGAGAGAGAGAGAGAGAGAGAGAGAGAGAGAGATAACCCCAAGCAGGCTCCACACTATCAGAGCAGAACCCAACGTGGGGCTGAAACCCACAAAAAATGAGATCATGACATGATGTCAAAGTCAAGAGTCAGATGCTTAACCCTCTGAGGCACGCTGGCACCCCTATGGTAGAACCTGATGCGGGGCTAGAACTCACAAACTGTGAGATTATGACCTGAGCCGAAGTCAGACGCTCAACCACCTGAGCCACCCAGGTGCCCCTTAAGTTTCTATTTCTTAGTTGTGACACAAACCAACTGTGTGGACAGCAGCCACCTAGGTAGCTCCACACCATCCCATAGGGCACAGGGAACAAGAAAAATGGATGCAAACACGCAGCCCCTGGTGTATTCAGTGCCATGGATAATAGTCTTTTGTTTCTGACCAACAAGCCTCTTCCACAAACCACAAAACTGACAGACTAACTTGCTAGCACACAAAATGCAAAATCTTTTTTTTTTTTTTAATTTCTTTTTTTCAACGTTTATTTATTTTTGGGACAGAGAGAGACAGAGCATGAACGGGGGAGGGGCAGAGAGAGAGGGAGACACAGAATCAGAAACAGGCTCCAGGCTCCGAGCCATCAGCCCAGAGCCCGACGCGGGGCTCGAACTCACGGACCGCGAGATCGTGACCTGGCTGAAGTCGGATGCTTAACCGACTGCGCCACCCAGGCGCCCCCAAAATGCAAAATCTTAAACCATCTCCAGTTCTTAAAAAGTCTAATCAAAACACTTAATTTAAAGAAAAATTTAAAAAAAATAATGATTTTGTCAAATTATTGAATGTGGAACAAATAACCATTAAACTCCCTTCCTCAAGTACACGTTTTGCTATCTTACCTTTATGAAAAGCTAAATGTTCCTTCATTGCAAATTATACTTTAACATTTGATGGACTTGTGAAAGCCATTTGTGGATGCCACTTGAGAATTCGGGAAGGAAAGGAAAAAGCGTTTGCAAGCAAACCTATAAAGACGTCACTTAGTTATGTTTTCAAAATATTTTTATCAAGCAGTGTGCCCATTGATTTAGGTAAATAGATCACTTCAGTATTCTTATTCCTTCCAAAGCCACACCATTACTTTAAACGGCCCAGATTTGTGGTCTAAATTATGGCTCTAGCAAGTATTGAAGAAATGAATGAGAGGACAGTACCTCATGTAGGAGTCTCCTTGATTACCCTTCAGCAGTCTAGCTGTCTGTATGTTCAGCTCATGTTCAGCTATGATGATTATTTTATGCTAATAAGTAATATTATGTAGTTTCTACTGAGACAGGAAAAAGCAAAATGAGCCTGAAGAGGACTCTGCAGCTGTGTGGATTGACTGTATATGGTCCTTGGGGGATGTGATTATCAGACGACTGAATCATCATTAGGATAATTAGTGTCCTTGGCAACTGCATTAGTGGAATTATTGTCATTGCTCACAGCTTGTCAGTGCAGCGTTTTTTGACTTGATAAGATTCATTTTTATAAATGCAACTGACCATATGAATGAAATCAAGAGAGGTAAATACTTCCATTTTTTCTATTCAGTCAGTTTAAGAGTGAGTCAAGGAAAAATGACTTGTAACCTGTTAACTTGTAAGTTTCCTGAATGTGAACTTAGAACACTAAAACAAAAATATATTATTGTTTATGAACAGATTATCTGTTTAAGTTAATTCTTCATTACTAGTTGTGAGTTAATTCTTAAAAGATAAATGCTGAGGCCATTCTTATATATCTTTCCTCATTACTACTTTAATGTTCTTTGGGTCGGCCATTATTGTTCACAAGTGGTTTCCACTCTCTAGATTACATTTTGGAAAAAAAATCATACCTTGAAAAGTATAAAAGGAATATTCACATATAGTTAGTGCCTGTTGTTGTTTCTGTTTGTTTAATTAAATAAGCTGGATTTCTGATTAAGGATAACTCATCTCTAAATATTATGATGACCCATGACAATAGATCTATGATGATTCAGGTTTGGTAAAGTCATCTCTTCTGCCATTAACAATGACAACCTTGTTCCAGATAATGTTTGAGATTTCTTTCGCCAAACTGAACCTTAAAGCACAAAAGTCTCCTGTTTATCTCCAATTTTGTTTCTTTCATGGGATTGATTGGTTGAGATTACACTGTATGGAAACTCAGTTTTTCCAACTTCTCTTCTCATCATATTTAACCATCATTTCTTAACAAGGAAATGAAAGATCAAGTGTCTGTCCTTACTGAAACAATTTGAAATATTGCTGGAAGTTTTATTTTATTTGTTTTGTCATGTGCATGTGGGTCTTATATACTCCCTGAGCACTTTCTACTTTCCATTGTTTTCATTTCTCCTGTCCTTACAAGAGTAGTGAGACTTGGCAAAAGTCAAAAGAGCTGACTTGTATTCAAGAGACAGAAATTGGAAGAAGCTCTTTGACATTAGTCTTGGTAATATTTTTTTTTGGATATGATCCTAAAAATAAAAACAACACAAGAAAAAATCAACAAATGGGACTACATAAAAATAAAAAGCTTTGACATAGAAAAAGAAACAATTACCACAATGAAAAGACAACCTACAGAAGAGAGAAAATCTTTGCAAATCATATTTCTGATAAAGGGTTAATGTGCAACATATATAAAGAACTTAGACCAATCAATAGCAACAACAATAAATCCAATTTTGAAATGGGCAGAGGGGGGCTCCTGGGTGTCTCAGTCGATTGAGAGGTTCATGGGTTCAAACCCCACATCAGGCTCTGTGCTGACAGCTCAGAACCTGAAGCCTGCTTCAGATTCTGTATCTCCCTCTCTCTCTGCCCCTTCTCACTCATGCTCTCTCTGTCTCACACAAATTAATACACATTATTTTTTTTAAATGGCAGAGACATTTTTCTAAAGAAGACATCCAGACGACAAACGTGTACATGAAACAAATGACCAACATGTTCATTACGAGTCATCAGGGAAATGAAAAGCAAACCATGATAAATATCACTTTATACCTGTTAGAATGGCTATCATCAAGAATATAAGAGACAGTAAGTATTGGTGAGAATGTGTTTTAGGAAACTTTGTGCAGTTACTGAAAACATAAATTCGTGCAACCATTATGAAAAACAGTATAGAAGTGGCTCAAAAAAATAAAAATAGAATTACTATGTGATCCAGCAATTCCACTTTTGTGTGTATAATCAAAGAAAATGAAAATATCAAATAGATATATGCACTCTCATGTTTATTGCAGCATTACTTATAATAGCCAAAATATGGAAACACTTAAATGTGCATTAATGGATGAATGGATAAAGAGGATGTGGTGTGTGTGTGTGTGTGTGTGTGTACACACATCTATGCACACACACACACACACAGGAATATTACTCAGTTATGAGAAAGAAGGACATTCTGCCATTTTTGACAACATGGATAGAGCTTAAGCACACGATGTTAAGTGAAATAAGTCAAAAAACACAAATACTATATAATATCACTTATATTTAAAATATAAAAAAAACAAATGTATAAAAACGAAAAGTAAAAATGGTGTTGATAAGGAAATGGGGGATTGAGGGGTAGAACAGATGGTGTTTCAGGGAACAAACTTGGAATGAGTGACATGTAAATCCTAGAGATCTAATGCACACTATCATGAATATATTATATCATGAATTGTGCATATTGTGTTATAATTCCCAACTTGCTAAAAGAGCAAGAACTTAACTATTCCAACCACTAAAAATAAATGTTTATTATGTAATGTGACAGAGGTGTTAATTATCACTGTAATGGCAGCCATATTATAATACATGGATGTGTCAAGTTAACATGCTGTACACCTTAAATTTAAATTTATATGACAAGTATATTTAAAAAAAATAACTGGGCAGTTGGGTGGTTCAGTTGGTTAAGCATCCAACCCTTGGTTTTGGCTCAAGTCATGATCTCAGAGTGTATGGATTCAAGCCCCACATCACGCTCTGTGCTGACAGCCTGGAATCTGCTTGGGATTTTGTCTCTCCCTCTTTCTCTGTCCCTCCCCCACTCATTCTCTCTTTGTCTCTCTCTCTCTGTAAAATAAATAAAGTTTAAAAAAAAGAACCTGGAGAATCCAGCTGATGGTACTCAGGAATATCAACACCCACTCCTCTAACTTATTATCTTTTTTATGAAAGATTAAAAATGTAATTTACTGGATTTTCTCCTTTAAATTGAATCCAGTATGTGCACTTGGAAAAAGGATTTTACATTTACACCCAGCAAATAAAGATCCCAACAAACAAATTAATAAGAAGTTAAATAGGGATCAAAATTCATTTCCAAAATCTTACTAAATGATTTTTTTTTGAGTTTTGAGAAAAAAATAAAAACAGGAATAAAACATTGGAAAACTAGTCAAACTATAACCCACAGATGATAAATATTATAACTCATTATAGGAAAATGAATTTGAAGTGGGCATATGACATAATTCTGTGTTCCCAGGCAGGGAAGGAAGATAAGCCTAAAGAAAACTCTACCCTTTTTCCTGTTTCAAGCATTATTTAAATGCAGCACATTTTTACCTTCTCTTTTTAACATCACATCCTCAGTTCTACCATTCTTTATAAAATCTCTATGCCAACAGCATTCACAATACCCAATTTATTATATACAATAAGAGCTTACTATAGTCAAGGGAAAGTAAAGAACATTCAATAAACAGCTCTATGTAATTTAATTAATATTAGCTTTGAAAATCCAATGGCGGCGAAAGCAGAAGTATTTTCCCAGAATGAATTGTTTTAGCAGACATGTCAATACTTAAAAGGTAAATGATTTAAAAAGTATTATGTCCAAATCACTGCAGGCTACTAAATATTCTACTCAGAATAACTGCATTTCATTTTAAACCATTCATACTTGTTACTATTAAGAGTTTCTATTCAAGAAAAGTGTTATTTCATTAGAGAGAATTAATCCTCTTGATAAATTCCTCCTATACTCCAGGTACTTGGGCAATGTAATTTTTATTTCAGTTAATCTTTTCTTTATTGTAACTGTTATGTGTAATGGATGAGGCTAGAATATTTTCTTTCTCTTTACTCTAAGGCTGGGAAATCTAGACACAAATTCCACAAGTGAATGGGGAAGATACATCTCCCTACATTACTTTATATACAGAATTATTAAGCATGTATAAGAGGTTTCACAAATTCATAACCTAAATCTAAGATAAAATTTAGACAAAGTGTTAAGTAACAAATATCTATATAATCTATGAGTTTGTCGTAATTCAGATTTCATTGATAAATTGATGGTACTGCTGGGCCAGCATTTCATCCTCACAATCATAGACAGCTATTCTGGCCACAGTTTTGTTTTTCCTGCTTTCAAAGTCTTGGCTGGTGCTTCTTCTATTCAGGATTTTATATAATGCTTAATATATGGGTCACAGCACAGCATCTACCAGGGAATCCACTTTACAGTGAAGCAGGTAGAGGAGTGGGCTCATGACATTGGGATCCACTGGTTGTAGTATGTACCACATCATCTCACGTTTGCTAGCCTCAGAGAATGCTGGAACTCTCTCCTAAAGGTGCAGCTCAAACACCAAATTAGAGGCAACATTCTGAAAAAAAATAGGGTGTCATTGTTTAGGATACAGTTTATTTGTTAAATTGAAGATCTCTACATGGTGCTGTGGTCCCAACATGGACAATACATGGGTCTGAGAAATAAGGATTGGAAGCAAGTGTGGCCCACTGGTCATCATTCACAAAGACCCAGTGGGGTCTTTGTGATTCCTGTTCCCACAACTCTGACTCTTCAGGGTGGGAGATCCTGATCTCCAAAGAGGACTCACTCTTCACAGGGGGAAAATAAAGATCTCTCTGAATTCCAAGTTATAGCTGCTAGCAGGGCACTTTAGATATCTTGTGTCCATAGACGAACAGGCAAAAAGAGGCTCACCATCATAATTTATCCTGATCATCAGGAAGCGGGAGCAGTGGTCTTATGGAGGACTGAATATCAAGTAGAGACAATCCACTTGTGTGGGTGTTAGTACTCTCATGTCCCCTTGTAACTGACATGGATATATGCAGCAACCCCCAAATGAG
Organism: Prionailurus bengalensis; assembly: GCF_016509475.1. Classification (NCBI taxonomy): domain Eukaryota; kingdom Metazoa; phylum Chordata; class Mammalia; order Carnivora; family Felidae; genus Prionailurus; species Prionailurus bengalensis. Next base: position 90,425,220 of record NC_057344.1, read on the forward strand.
AAGGGTATATTTACCAAAGCTTCAGACCCTTGTGGAATGAATATTTCAGTCACACCATCAGATAAGTCACCAAGACTGTCCAATATCATAGCTTAAGGTGGGAGAATCTAGAATGAATGCAGAGGAAGGAGATGTTAAGTCTAGCTGTGGCCCAAAAGTCAACAATAGTGACGAGAGCAGTATTTCATTCCACTAACTTCCTTTCTCTGACTTCCCCCTTAGGAAGACAGGCCCCCTTAAAGGAAGATCCGTTCCCTTAATGTTTAAGAAGTAAATTCTTACTGTGCAAAGGATGGATGCAGGTGGCAATGGCACACGTCTCATAGACCTCCAACAATGGGGGGGCACAAGTGGCCCAGGACCCCAGGTGCTGCATTCTGAAATCTGTCATCACCTTTTTCTTTTATTATTGTGGTTAAAGACACATAACATGAAATTTACTTTATTAAAAAACATTTTAAGTGTACAGTATTGTTAACTAAATGCTCATTGCTGCATTATTCACCATAGCCAAGAGGTGGGAACATTAAATGTCCACTGACAGATGAATGGATAAAAAGTATATGGTACACACACACACACACACACACACACACTATGGAATATCATGCATCCTTAAAAAGGGAAATCCTGTTATATGCTGCAAACTGGAACCTTTAGGGCATTATGCTAAGTATAATAAGCTAGATATAGAAAGACAATTACTGCATAATTTGCATGGAAGTCATGCTCCCCAAAGTCTGCTCCTGTTCCTGCAAGACATGGGATTTCTTTGACAGCCGAATTTGATTCTAGAAATTCCCAAGTGCTTTGCCAAACCTTTTTAAATGGTGCGACAGTCTAGGATTCCTCCCAACTATCTCTAATTTCTTCCTTTGGATTCATACTTGAATTACCGTCTGGGGCTCATCCAGTCTTATTGGCTCCTTCCCTAATTTCTCTCTCCAGTATTTCTCCTAATGTAAAATCTATGCACTCTAATCCTTTCTTGGCATCTGCTTCTTAGAAGACATGGAGTTACATATATGTTATTAAAAATTGTGGTAAATTGCATGCCTATGCTGATGAAATCATTATTATTGGAGAAAATTATATTGTTCAATTGGGAAGGAAAGCTCAAATTTAAAGAGTAGGCAATATAGGATTAATTATGCTAACAAAAGCAAAGCCTTCTTTCATAATACTTATTAAAAGGTGTTAAAAATGAGTTAAGCAAGGTCACTACAATCTTGAAAATACTGCTTACCTTAAAAAAATGACAGCTTGGGGCGACTGGGTGGCTCAGTCGGTTAAGCGTCCGACTTCGGCTCAGGTCATGATCTCGCGGTCTGTGAGTTCGAGCCCCGCGTCGGGTTCTGTGCTGACAGCTCAGAGCCTGGAGCCTGTTTCAGATTCTGTGTCTCCCTCTCTCTCTCACCCTCCCCATTCATGCTCTGTCTCTCTCTGTCTCAAAAATAAATAAAAATGTTCAAAAAAATTTTAAAAATGACAGCTTGATGTGAACTATGTTTGCCACAAATATAACTGTCAACTGAAAACATTGTTATTAAGTAATCCAAATAAAATGCAAAATTATGAGAATGACAATTTTAAATGTGTAGAATTCTTAAGTAGACAAAGAAATTGAAAAAAATATGGGGGACTAATTCAACTGGTAATAATTTAAGAAATAATGAAAATATCAAGAGATAATTTGTTGGCAACCAGTTTAGTGTTTAGCTTTCATTCTGGGCTAGCATCTAGTGAGAATGACAATCTGATAATATTTATCAGATTATACTTTCTATGTATAATTTATTTATATTTATATTATAATTTATTTTCTAACATATAATTTTCAAGTTTTATCAAGAACTAGAAAACATTTATACCCTTTAGCCGAACTATTTTTTTTTCTTGAATATCTTTTAGAAATAAAAGATTTATCTGAATTTATATACAGCGGTATATAAAGCTACATATAATCAAAACGTGAATAACAAAATCAATGTCTCTCAGGAATGATGTATTTGTATCGTTTACAATGAATTGCCAAACTCAATATTGGACTGCAGGGTCCAGGAGGGCCTTATCTATGCTTATTCACAACAGAACTGTAGAACCTGACAGTGCCCAAAATATTAGGAGCAATCAATACATAATTATGGAGCAAATTCATAAAATTGTAGTGATCAGTTACTGCATATTAGATCATATAAATTGAAACAAATGTTAGGAAATAGTATAAACTGTGACTACTTTATGTCTAAACATATAAATACAAATACAGAGTGTGAGCTAGCAGGGGGTGGGGGGAAGGGGGTGTGGGCAAAGAGAGAGAGACACACAGAATCTGAGGCAGGCTCCAGGCCCCAAGCCGTCAACACAACGGAGACTGGTGAGGGGCTCAAACTCACAAACTGTAAGATCATGACCTAAGCTGTAATCTTAAATGACTGAACTACCCGGGCGCCCTTGAATTGGTATTTTAAAAATAATGTATATATTCCTCCTTTCACTTTATCCCATGTCTCTCCTCACCCAACAAACTAATGAAGATTAAACTTGAGTTAGAAAGCAGTACAATTATATGTATCAATAGAAAGTGCATATACAAAATATTTCTTTATGTTTATGTGATAAATAATTATTATATGGCTCTTCAAAATAAGTTAAAATATTAAGGAAATAACTTATAGAATAGCCAGTCCAACAATGTCAGTTTTCCTTTATACAAGAGAAAACTGAGAATATAGAAACAGACTATCTCAAAACCAGGATGAAAACAAAATAGACGTTTAAAAATTTCACCAACACAAAATAAAGGTTTAGAAATTTCACCAAAATAAGCAATCTTCTAAATAAGAGCTAAAAATTTGGTAGAGAATGAACAGAAAACAAAAAATAATATACATTGGAGGGGCTCCTGGGTGGCGCAGTCGGTTAAGCGTCCGACTTCAGCCAGGTCACGATCTTGCGGTCCGTGAGTTCGAGCCCCACGTCAGGCTCTGGGCTGATGGCTCAGAGCCTGGAGCCTGTTTCTGATTCTGTGTCTCCCTCTCTCTCTGCCCCTCGCCCGTTCATGCTCTGTATCTCTCTGTCCCAAAAATGAATAAACGTTGTAAAAAAAATTTTTAATAATATACATTGGAGAAGAATCGTTTTAAATGGAGAATCTGAAAGTTAAAAACAGATCAGTTTGATACATAAAGTGAAACACCTTCACCATATGACCATCTAGCTGTTTACCTTAGAGAAATGAAAACTTACATTCACACAAAAACTGGGCATGAATGTATCTTCATAATCACTGTAAAATGAACACAACGCAAAAGTCCTTTATCACGTAAGTGGATAAACAAACTGTAGAACATCCATGCAATGGAGTAAAAGGCAACAAGAAAAGGGAACAGACTATTGATAAATCCAGTATCAGACGTGAATCTCAAAGGCACTTTGCTGAGTGAAGGAAACTTACCTCAAAATGTTGCCTACTACAGATCCCATTTATATAATATTCTAGAAAAAGAAGAACTATAGGGGTGAAGATTGACAAAGGTTAGGTTGGTTGACTACAAAGAGACAGTGAAAATGAGGTTTTTGGATTTTAAAACTCTTCTGTATCCTAATCATAGTGGTCACTAGATAAACCTATACACGTACTGAACTCATACACCAAAACCAGTCCATTTTAATCCATATATATTTAGGGGAAAAAACAGACATAATGGAAAAGAAAGGAAGGAATGGAGGGAAGGAGAAGAGGGAAAAAGAGAGAGTGGGAAAAAGAGGAACGGAAGCAATAGTGTTGTGTGTTGAATTGGCAAATCTGTGGAAATCCTTCTTTAGTTATTCCTAAGAAAATTTCAAAGTAAAGCATACAAGTTTGTTTCACTTACAGTGTCCAGATGTTAAAATGATTTATTTTCCTAAATAAGATGGAACAAAATCTGTTTTTTAAGCTTTTCTGGGTAGTTAACATAGAGTGTAATTTTAGTTTCAGGTGTACGATACAGTGATTCAACACTTCCATACAATGCCCAGTGCTCATCACAAGTGCCCTCTTTTATCCCCATCACCTATTTCACCCATCCCCCCACCCACCAGTTCTCTATAGTTAAGAGTCTGTTTCTTGGTTTTTATTGCTTATATTTGGTGCCACCTAATAAAGTATGCCAGCCATTAACTCCAATATAAAAACTAAAAGTATCTTTCATTTTATAAAAATAGTTAAAATTGAGATTTTGATATACATTTTCAGCACAATAACAAATACATTTTAATAGTTGTACTCTTTCAAAACCATTACTCTCAATAAGTGTTTTTATCTTATAAATCCAGACCATTATAATAGCACTCAACTTTTTTTATTGATTCTCATAAAATATCATCATGATTTCGATTGATATAAAATAGTTACTGAGGTTTTGGGCTCAGGAGATAGAAAACCTGAATGTGAAACATGTCTATGCCCTTGCAATATGGGATGTTGATTTAAAAGTGTAAATTCTTTTTTTTAAATTTTTTAAAATGTTTTATTTTATTTTTGAGACAGAGAGAGACAGAGCAAGAACGGGGGAGGGGCAGAGAGAGAGGAAGACACAGAATCTGAAGAGGCTCCAGGCTCTGAGCTGTCAGCACTGAGCGGACGTGGGGCTCAAACTCACAGACCGTGAGATCATGACCTGAGTGGAAGTCGGAAGCTCAACCGACTGAGCCACCCAGGCGCCCTAAAAATGTAAATTCTTGAAACTTAGTTTCTTTTGTTATAAAATATGAGTAACCATAACATGAATTGATCCAGTGATTGTAAAGTTAAAAATGCTGCTCTATGCAAAATAGCACAGTTCTTGGCACATAATAAATTTTCAGTTACTATGAACTACTATTGTTGTAGTTATTATGATTGTTGACAAAGATAGCTGTATTCGATACATACTCTAAAATATGAATAAATCTCTTAAATTCTTAAATTCTCATCATGCCAATAATAACTCATACCCCTTACAATGAAACACATTTGATATTCTTACATATTTAACTATGTACTTTATGTATGTAATGATTGAGTGTATTTTACTGTTTATGTGCATAAATGTATTGGGAGTAATTCAGAAATTACAATGCACCATGAACAACATGTGCATGAACTTCAAAAATTTTATTTTTGTAAAACATATTTTTATTGCTCTTGCTTGGAAAAATGTAAGCATTGATGTTTCTTTCTCTACCACTAGAGGCCATCATACCCTTTCTTAAACAAATAAGTACATATGCAAATCAAAACTTTAATTAGAGAGGCATTTATAAATAATCTAGAAGAATTCATATATGATATAACACAATAGATTCCGGATAGATTCAGGGTGGATCACTCTACTCTGCTATTTGACATACTCGATTAGATAAGTAGCTGTAATGAAGGCAACATGGTTTTCTAGTAGAAGACTAACTTGTTATAGCAAACTCCAATAAATAAATAATTAAGTAAAAATAGCATGAGAGGATTTCAGAATTAACCAAAGATTTTTCATGTAGATTATTTTTGGTTGCTTTTTTGGAATGTGTTGAAGGACAAGATGTCAATCAAATGAATGAAAAACATTAGAATTCTTGGAGTGTGTTAATTTATCAAGTGAAGTGATGATAGCCTACAAAGTTATTACAATTATTTCTCTTAGGAACAACTGTGTGAGATATTTTTAAAATAAATATATATTAATATCATGCATGTGTAAAGTAAAGAAGTATGCAAATACTGAAGTAATTCCAAAAGTTAGCATGTGGCTTTATCATCAAATTTCTCTTATTTTAAATTTTACTTAACTTAGCTTTTTATGGTGTATGTAATAGTCCCTTAAGTTCTTCCTCTGAGGTTAGAGCACAAACTCAAAAATTTTGTTGCTATTTTTCCTTTATCATTAGGTGATTTTCAAGAGCTAATCTAACCAGGATTTATATAAATAAATTCATGACACACTCCTTATTTGCATTATGAAGTTAGTTTTTCCCCAAAATATATTGTTAACTTCATAATACACCTAAATATAACATCACTAAAAGCAATACCCATTATAACATAATGTATGTAGAGTATGTTTGGAAGATCAGGCATAAGAATTAAACCATAAAATAATAATTACAATATGTTACTATGTTTTGAACATAATCTAAAACAGTATTGCAAAGTATGAAAATCATTTGAAATCATGCTATTGTTTTTAGCAATTAATGAGCAGATAAAAGAATAAAGAAAAGATATGTAAATCTGATTATCTGCTTCCTCTACTGAAGTCTATTTATTTTCATTTCCCCTATATTTTTATATAAGAACAATGTAATTTTTGATACCAACTTTAAACAAAATGAAAACATAATCAGGGAAGTTGTATGTGATCATTCGTATTGATGACAATGTAATTGCTACTTGTCCTGAATTTTAATTTTAGTTGAAAAAATATTTGTCCTTATGTTACACTTTTAAATGTTAAAACACAAAATAGACTTGTTGTTTAATAAAATTAAGATATATGATTGTCTCAAAATATTACCCTAGTACTATGTAGTGTGATACAAAATAAATGTTGTCTCCCTTAGGATTTAGCATGTCGTTTCCTTATAGCTCCATATATTCAGATTGTTTTCACATGTCATCCACCAGGGCATTTTTCTAGTTCTATATCTAATTATGACGATTCTAAAAAGTGATGTAATCCTTGACGATTTAACAATGATCAATAAATGCTATGCATGTCGTAAGGTTAAGGGAATTTTGATTCTTGGAAAATGGGTTCCATTCTATGTGCCAGTATTATCTTCTCCATTTATTTTACATATTGTGATCTTTAGTTTTCTTGCTAAGTAATCTAAATCAAGTTAATGGACATTATACTTGGGGAAACTAGTGGCTTAGACCATCAACATCCAAATCCAACCAGACTAAACACAGTATAACAGGGAAAACAAGAAATGATATAGCAAGAATGGAAGGACAAAGACAGGAAAATATGGATGTATTTAGCAGTTCAATGAAAACATTTTATTAACAAAAGTACTAACTAAGAGGAGCCTCAGTGTCTCAATTGATTGAGTGTCTGGCTCTTGATTTCAGCTCAGGAACTGTGAGATAGAATCCCACATGAGGCTCTGTGCTGATGGTGTGGAGCCTGCTTGAGATTCTCTCTCTCTCTCTCTCTCTCTCTCTCTCTGACCCTCCTTTGCTCTTGCTCTCTCTCTCAAAATAAATAAACATTTTTTAAAAAAAAGTATTAACTTAAATTTGTATTTTCACTGTAATAAAAAAAACATTTAAACCAGGAAAAAGAGAAAAAAGAATGCTGTTGCATGAATGTTCTGAATAAGAATTAACAACTAACCACATATAGAAACTAACTCAATGAAGTCAGCAAATATTCTTTGCATGCTGCATTATAGTCAATGATATTTCAATGATATTGGTTCATAAAATGGTTTTGTAGTTAATTATTATACTCAGCATGAATGCTATACGTTTGTTTCCTTCCACTTGCCCCTTTATTTTAATGGAAAATAAGTGTAAACAAACATTTCTCTCTGCTGACTTTATCGTTTACATAAATAATTTTGATACTGATTTAGATGATCGAGGCAAATATGGAAAGTCAAGGTTGCCAGTTACCTGTTAATAGTTTCTGGAATTCTCTGCCCTTTCTACCCAAACCTTGTTAGTTCTTTTCAGAGAACTGGGAAAATTGTTGATTTTTAACCTAACTTTTTAAAAGGCTTCAGGTGATGCTTATCTTTAATATTAGGAAATGTCTGACTTTCATCAGTTGGTCCACCTAAAATATGGTACAAAGTTCATGGAAGCATCAATAAAGATAATTAAAAATGTTCCATAGCAAATGCACTGCTTTCTACTAGCATCTTCAGCTATACATTTACCTTTGTGTAGACATTTCTCCATTGCTCTGAGTTGGGCAGCCCAAGCTTAAAGAATAGATGACATTTCTCATGATATTTCTGTGTTTTCTAATCTAGTCAGGTATGATTCCAGATGGAAAAAGAAATGACCTAGTCACCATCTGCTGCCAGAGCCTTGTCATTCACTATCTTGGGGGGGTGGAGTGATCTATGCTCTTTTGTGGATTTGTCTACATGACAGCAAACTAACACTTTGAAATTAATTAACATGAACATATGGAAGTGGGTGTTAGTTTCATAACATACAAACTGGTTCAATTTTACAAAATGTTTCATCCAAATATTTCTTCCTGTACAGATAAAATAGGCTCCTAGAATCATTTGGAAACTGGTGATTCAGACTTACTAATTACTATAGAAGATAATACATCTACATGAAAATATTTTCTATTTTAGAAATTAAATAAGAAATTCTAAGACCAAAAGAAAGAGTTCACCTTAAATTACCCAGATTTACTTCTAAAGATCAACTCATAATTTTTATACTAATACATGTTTACATGGCAAATAATCTAGTTTAAAATTCTATTTTGTGTATTTTTAAGCTTTTTATTTTTATTTTTTATATTGAGAGAGAGACAGACAGAGAGAGAGAGAGAGAGAGAGAAAGTAGGGAAGGGATAGAAGGAGTAGGAGACAGAGAACCCCAAGCAGCCTTCACACTGTCAGCACAGCGACAAGGCTGAACCATGAGATGAAATCAAGAGTTAGACATTTAACCAACCGAGTCACTGAAGAGCCCCTGCTTTTGTGTATTTTTAAGTAGGCAAAAATATTAAATTGAATTAAGTAAAACATTTCAAGTTACTGAATAACTATAGGATATTTTTACATTTGCATATTTTCAAATAACTGATGTGATTATATTGTCCATTTTGGCTGAGAATTTACTGGTAAAATTGGAAAATATGTGAAAGATAGTTCAAGTTAAAAAAATCATTAATTAAAGTTAACACCATCACAGAATATCACAGAATTAGACACCCAGTTCTGCCTGTATTGTAGTTGGATCCAAAGTTACTCACTAATTTTGCTGACATATTTGTGATAACCTATCAATACTCTACCTCTGCCTGAAGATAAGATACATCCACTCATAATAATCCATGATCTGTTTAAGGCAAGTTTCACAAGAACTGTTAACATAATATTATTTTCAGAAAGATTACAGAGATTTGTATCCCATAATATTATATTTTTAAAGGGAATTATATTGATAGTTAATTGATATATAAATTAGTTTTTTAAACAACTTCTTTGATATCTTCAAATATCTTTGTGTATTGGTTCAAATATGACCTCTTAATATCTTTTTAATATGCTTTCAACTAGATAGAAAAGTTGCTTAAACTGGCTATTTTGTAACAGAAATAATATTTTAACTTCACCAATGTAAAAAATATATAAAATATAAAAAATAAAAGGGGCGCCTGGGTGGCTCAGTCGGTTAAGCGGCCGACTTCGGCTCAGGTCATGATCTCGCTGGTCTGTGAGTTCAAGTCCCGCGTCAGGCTCTGTGCTGACAGCTTGGAGCCTGGAGCCTGCTTCCGATTCTGTGTCTCCCTCTCTCTCTCTGACCCTCTCCCGTTCATGCTCTGTCTCTCTCTGTCTCAAAGATAAATAAACGTTAAAAAAATTTTTTTTAAAATATAAAAAATAAAAAAAAGTTTTCCTTACTAAATTCTAAAATAGCTTTTTAAAAATATATATATATAGATACTAGAATCTATGTAAAGATTATTATAAGTCTATGACAGGTAAAAATGACCTGTGCAATTTTAGAACAAAGTTGCACATACACCTTTTTGATCAAGTTAGTTTCCCCAATGCAAATTAAAACCATAATATATTTTTACCATTGTCTTCTCTGAAATAACTGATGTTTTAAAATAAAATTGTGCTTATTTTAGTTTTCTCTCATTTTTTTCGATAAGATTTATGAATCCCAAATAATGTTCTTAGTGCATTTTAGAGTAATAGAATTCTCAGAGCTTGTAAACACAATTTAAAATTTTCCAGCCTCTCTGGGAAAAAGAAATATATTAATTACAACATTTATTTTCATCTTTTCCTACAGCCACTAGAACTATTTTTGTCCAAAAATTGTCTTTTTAAAATCTTTTTTTATGTTTATTTATTTTTGAGAGAGAGAGGCAGAGGTGAGTGGGAGAAGGGCAGAGAGAGAGACACGCACAGAATCCAAAGCAGGCTTCAGGCTCTGAGCTGTCAGCACAGAGCCTGACACAGGGCTGGAACCCACAAAGTGTGAGATGATGACCTGAGCCAAAGTCGGGTGCTCATCCTAATGAGCCACCTGGGAGCCCCCAAAATTGTGTCTTTTATGTGAAGAGAAACATTTCCTAATTCACTGATTTTAAACATTGTGTTTGTAGAGGGTCCCAAACACATGGAGTCTATTTCAGGGATTACCATTACTCCTGATTTCTTCAACTGCACCAAAACTCGGATAGCCACAAAAGCAATGACAAAGTATTCTTACACAAAAGATATTTTTTAAAGAAATAGGTACTGTCTCTTTCCCAGAACTATCAAGAAAATGGGATTATTTTCTAATTATTTAACCTCAGTGGTTTTGTAGGATATGAATAACAATAATGTAATTTTAATACATAATATATTTATTTCTCATTTGATACAAAACAAGTGTAACTATTGCTACATAACCAGTGGAAATTGTAGCAAATCTCTAGCCAATATACATATAGGAAAAGAAATTTATGAAGACAAATTCATTCTCCATACAGTGAGTGACATAAAGAGCCTTTGTCATAGGTCTGGCACCATAATCATTTCCTTTGACAAAGGATGTATATGTATGTAACATTATGGAAATGCAGGTTCCACTGTTAAGGACAAATATCATTGAGCACATTTTCCAAGGAGACAATAAAATAGGTGATGAGGAAGCACTTATTTCAGCTACCAGCCCCTTGAAATTCTAAAGCTGTAATCAGATGGGCTGCAGGACACCTAACCCTGGGACACCTATTTGTTCTAGACTGAGCCTATCCATAGAGACTTGGAGAATTTGTGACTTTGGTCTGCAGTCAGACAGCATATACATCACTCTACATTTGAGATGTATGCATATCTTCTATCCCACCCTCTTCTCTCCTTCAACAGTTTTAATTTATTAAATGCTGCTGTGTTCTCTGAGGTAGATGTGAATAGATAAATTGGCATATATGGGCCATATTACAATTAAACAAATATTTATGCTGTGCACTTTTAAACTCATTTTGTTTGAAATAATCTTTATTGCTTAATAGAATTTTAGATTTATAGAAAAAAATGGAAAAGATAGCACAGAGTTTCCACCTACCAATTTTCCCTTCTATTAACATTCTTTTAATGCAGTACCTTTGTTATAATTTCCGAACCAATATTGACACAATACTATTAGCTAGAGCCCATGCTTTATTCAGATTTCCTTAATTTTTGCCTAAAATCCTTGTTCTGTTCCAAGATCCTATCCACGATATCACATTACATTTAGTCATCATGTTTCCTTATGCTAATGATTCTTGGCTGTGTCAGTTTCTCAGATTTCCCTTGTGTTTGATACTTACACTATTGAAGAACACTGGTCAGATATTTCTTAGAAGGACTATATTAAAATTTTGTTGATATTTTCTTATATTTGGATTTGGGTTATGGGTCTTTAAGAGAAAGGACGCCCAATAAAATCCCATGTGGGACACATTATATAAAGGGTAAACACCAACAATGTGATTTTCACTACTGATGTTGACTTTGATTACCGGCCTAAGGTAGCATTTGACAGATTGCTCTACTGTGAAGTTACTATGGAGTAAATTTAGTCTGTGTGTTCCACTAAAAAGTTAATTTTTCTCTTTCTCCGGTGTACTTTTTAGAAGGAAGTTACTATGTGTAGCCCACACTTACAGATTGGGAAGTTATGCTCTACCTCCTTGAAGGCGGTGTATGTAAATTAATTATTTAGGATACTTCTGCATGGGAGCTTTGTCTTTTCTCTCTAATGTATTTATTCATTCAATCATTTTTATATATCTATATGAACTCATGTATATTCATTTTATCTTTTGGTTATGAACAAAAACTAATTTATTACTTGTTTGCCCAAATTGTTCTGGCTGTTGCTGCTAGGACCTCTTTTCAGTTGTCTGCTTTATGGCCCTTTAGCATAATCCCATCAGTGTAGAATAATCACTAGTGCACAATGATATAAAGAATTTTTTGAATAAAAAAGTGAGAGAGTAGAGACAAAACTCTAGTCAGAAGAATTCCAAATAATTTATACAGATATCTGTCTTCAAGGAGATGGTTTTCGTAGGTTTTGTATAGTGACTTCCTTCCAAAGAGTCAGTATAGAAAAAAGAACAGAACTAAGGACTTTACAGTGGAAAATCTGAAAAACACTATCTACCCAGATAATCAAGGATAATATTATGGGAAAAGAAAACTGGAGACCAAAATTCCTCTTGAACTTAGATGTAAAAAAATTATTTTTAAGAAATAGCAACACTTCAAGAAACATGAAGTTGATACTACTCTATGATCAAAGTGGATTTTCTTGGAAATTTAAAGTTGTTTCAGCATTCAGAAAATAGTAATTGTAAGTCACTAATATACAGACTAAACAACAAAATCTATACAATCAATTGAATTGATAGAGAAACATAAAATCAAGAACTTTTTTTTTAAGTGTATTCATTTGACAGGGGCAGGGGGCAGAAGAGATGGAGAGAGAATCCTAAGCAGGTGCTGCCATATGTGTGAGAAGCCTGATGTGGGACTCAAACTTACAAATTATAAGATTATGACCTGAGCTGAAGTTGGACACTTAACCGACAGAACCACCCAGGCACCCTGGAGAAAAATAAAATTATAAAATCCAAAGTTGAACTATCATTGTTGATAAAAAAAATTGTCAGAAAATTATGAACTGAAGATTGCATTAATATGATAAGGACCATCTACAAAAAAATTACAACTTATATTTTTATTGATGGCAAATAGATGAGCATTTTACCTGTGATTAGGAATAGGCAAGTGTACCTGCTCTCCTCATTGCTATTCTACATTGCGATGGAAGTTCTAGCCAATGTGATAAGACAAAAAAAATTAAAATGCAGACAGATTCAAAAGAAGAAATGAATGTATGTATTCTCAGATGACATGATTTGTTTATGTTGGTAATTCCAAAGAATCTACAAAAAAAAAGTTATCAGAACTCATATGTGAGTTTAGCAATATCGCAGGATTCAAGGTAAGTATTTTGAAATCCAGTTCATTTATTTAAAATGGAAATTAAAGCAAAAATAGTACCATATTGTGTAGGAGAAAAACTCTCTTGTTTCTTTTCTACTAGTTAAATCATTTCACTTCTGTGACCAGAGGTATGGTATTTTTTTTCCACACTAATTCTCTGACACCAGCTGAGTGTCCTATAATTCAATTTGATTCTGACACTCTCTAACTGCAGGTAGCATCAGATCCCAGGAGTTAAGGATTCAGTCTGAAAAGACTGCCCCACTTTAGATGCTAGTCATAAACCTCAGGTCATCGCATGTACTTCTGACCAGGCAACTAAATGCAAGTTCCCACAACTCCCTTTTTGAGTTCAATAATTTGCTAGAATGACACAGAGAACTCAGAGGAGCATTTACTTATGTTTACCTGCTTATTATATAATAAAATATATGATGTAGGATACAGAAGTTTAGACAGATGAAGTTATATACAAGGCAAGGTCCAGAAGGGTCCTGAGTAGAGGAGCTTCTGTCCCTGTGAATTGGGGTGTCAATGTATTCACCAAACCAGAAGTTTAGGGATTTTATAGAAGCTTCCTCATGTAGGCATGGTTAACTCAACCTTCAGGCCTTCTTTTCTCTGAAAGTTTCAAACTTCTTTTTTTATGTTTATTTATTTTGAGAGAGAGAGAGAAGAGGGGAGGGACAGAGAGAGATAGAGAGAGACAATCCCAAGTAAGCTCTGGACCGTCAGCAAAGGGCTTGATCTATGAACCTTGACATCATGACCTGAGCTGAAATCTAGAGTCAGCAGTTTAACTGACTGAGCCACCTAGGCACCCCTGAAAGCTGCAAACTTTAAATCCTCCTTGGTCTGGTGGTCTGGTGGCCAGTCCTCATCCCGAAGCTATCTACGAGGCCAACATAAATTGCCCCATTAGAACAAATGATGCCCCTATCATCTAGGAAATTCTAAAGCATTTAGGAATTCTGTGTCATGAACCAAGGTCAAAAATCAAATATTAGAATAAAAGATGTTCCTAACATTTTTATTGCTTAGGAAATTACAAAGATTTTAGGAATTCTGGCCAGGAGCCCGAGATGAAAACAAAAATATATATTTCTTATTATATCCCAATATCACACATAGAAAATATCAGCCAGAATCATTAACTACTGAGGTATAAATCTAATAAAATAAGTGAAATATATATGAAAAGAAAAACAAACCTACAAATTGTGATAATACAAATCCAACATGATCTAAATAATTGACAAATATAAGTAGAAGACACATTTGTTAAGATGATAATTCTTCCCAAATTGATCTATAGATTGAAGGCAATTTCAATAAATTCCTTGGGAATTGTTTTAGTTGTTGTTGTTGTTGTTGTAAAAATAGAAACGCTAGTTATAAAATTAGATGGAGATTCAAAAGAACTAACTGCATCAACAATTTTGGAAAATAACAGATGATTCTAACTGTCTGATTTCCAGATTTACTATAAAATTTCTGTGACCAAGACAACGTTGTATAGAGGAAAATATAAACCTACTGGTAATGGCATTGGCTCCAGGGTTCAAAAATAGAACCCACACATACAAGGTAAAGTGATTCTTGATAAAGTCGCAAGGCAATTCAATGCAGAAAAGATAATCTTTTCAGCAAATAATCTTGTAATTATTGCATATTAATATGCAAAAGTACCCTGATCCATACCTCCAAGTTGACTATAGATATAAATGTAAAATATAAAACTTACATATTCCAAAAGAAAACATCTGTAAAAAATTTTGTGGTGTTAGATTATAATTTCTTAGATAGGACACCAAAGGCTTGATACCTAAAGAAAAAAATATATATATATATACACATTGGACTTAATCAATATTTAAAACTTCTATTCTTTGAAAGGCACTATTAAGAAAATATAAATACAAGACACAGACTGAAATTATTGGCAAAACACATATCTGATAAAGCAATTGTGTGCATAATATATAAAGAACTCTCTGAACTCAAACATAAGCAACTATATAAAAAATGGGCAAAACTTTTGCACAGGCATTTTACAAAATGACCACCTGAAGATGGCAAATAAATACACAGAAAGATGTTCATTATTATTGGTGGTTGGGAAGATAAACTAAGATGTCCTTCACTTAGTGAGTGGATAAATTCCCCTCATTTAATCAGACAATGGAATACTATTCAGCACAAAGAAGAAATGAGCTATCAAGCCATGAAAAGACATGAAGAAGTATTGAAAGCATATTAAGTTAAAAAAATCCAGTCTGAGAAGGATTCACACTGTATGATTCCAATATATGAGATGCCAAATATATGAGATTATGAAAAGACAATACTGGAAAGAATAAAAAGATCAGTGGTTCCAGAAGTTGGGAATGGGAAAGATGAATGAACAGAGCACAGAGAGTTTTTAGGGAAGTGAAAATGCTCAATATGTAACGATAAATATATGTCATTTTATTCTTGTCCAAACCCACAGAATGTATAACATCAAGATTGAAGCCTAAGGTAAACTATGGGCTTTGACTCATTTGAATGTGTCAGTGTGGTATATCTTTCCAAAAAAAGGTACCATTCTGAGGGTGCCTGGGTGGCTCAGTTGGTTAAGCATCCAACTTTTGATTTCATCTCAGGTCATGATCTCATGGTTTGTGAATTTGAGCCCTGCGTCAGGCTCTGCACTGGCAGTGTGGAGCCTGATTAGGATTCTATCTCTCTCTGCCCCTCCCCTGCTATCTCTCTCTCTCTCCTTCTCAAAAATAAATAAAAACATTTTTTAAAAAGTTAAAAAAGTGTACTATTCTCGTGAGTGATGTTATAATAGGGGAGGCTGTAAATGTGTGGGGCCAAAAACTTGTGGGGAAACTGTATCTCCCACTCAATTTTATTCTAAACTTAAACCTTCTCAAAATAAAAGTCTATAGTTAAACAAAACCAACTACTGTAAAGTACATATTGCTGAGGAAAATGACTTTCTTTGTTATATCGTTCTGAAATTTGCGTTTCACTGCAAATTTTAGTTCACACTCAAATTTAGTTCACACTCATAATAATTCAAAATGCTGCTGTTACTTATGTTATTAATATTTCAGATATCCAATGCCTGATCTAGTTTCTTTGATAAGCACTAATGATAATAATAGATAATGCCCTTTTCAATTTGGGAGAAACTAGCAATATAAAGTGTGAAAATTAATAAAATATATTCTTATGCATACCTAATTAAATCACCTACATTTAGGGGACCCTGGGTGGCTCAGTCAATTAAGCATCCGGCTTCTGCTCAGGTCATGATCTCATGGTTCCTCAGTTTGAGCCCCATATTGGATTCTGTGCTAAAGCTTGGAGCCTGGAGACTGCTTTGGATTCTGTGTCTCCTTCTCTGCCTTTCCCCTGTTCACACTCTGTCTCTCTCTCTCTCTCTCAAAACTAAATAAACATTAACTAAAAACACCAAGATTTATTTAAATTCAACTTATAAAAAAATTCTTGTTGCATAGTGTATTTAGGATATCAGAAAAAAGTTTTATTTTTGCTAGATTTTAAATTCAATATTAAATAGAAATTCTAGGAAGAAAAAATTTATTATTTTACCTTTATTAACTTTATCTGGTAATACAATAGCCTTTCAAAATTACCAATATATGATATAATATATACTTACATATTACACATAACATCTGTGGATATTATGTATTTTTATTTCCAAAGCCAATGTTATCGCTTTTTCAACAAATCCATGTTAAGACACACTTTCTAATTTATAAGTTGTTCATTAATGTGATTGTTTTGCAGTAATATCATGACACCAATGACCAATTGAATTGTTTACTTGAAAGTTACTTTAATAAGTGTATTTCCTTAAAAAATGACATTATAATATAATATTAGAGAGTTTAGAAGTACTATGAGATAAACTAGATTTAAAAAGATTACAATTGATACTGATGAACTAAAAAAGAGGTAATCTACCAAAAGACTATTGCACTCCTGAAATTATTCCAATGTCTTTAAAAAAAAAAAGATGACTAACTAAAATATTTTAGTTAAGAGTAGATTTTTTAGGTTAGAGTATTATAATTTTATCATTTTTTTTCTTTTTACTGATCTCTTAAGCTTAAATCCTCCTTTAAAATTCATGATGACAAAAGTAAAAATTAATTTGCAAGAACCTCAATGTCATTTTTAGCTAAAATAATAATTTACTCGAACTTAATAAAGTTGCTTCAAATGTTCAAAATATTATTAGGCATATCACTTAAAGAATTCAAATGAATCTTGAAAGTGCTAAGCTTATGAGATTTGCAAAATTAACTTTGTAATTACTGTGTGTCACAAAACACAGTGCTGATAGGCATTTTCCAACTGAATGAAGCTCAATTTAAGCAATGAAGACTTTGCACAGCAGAATATCAGTAGATAATTTTGGCATCACCAAAACTTACTTGTAAGAATGCATCAGAAAATAAATATTAAAATTTTGTATAAAATCCATACAGTTTATTTTATTATCTGACTTGGATGTTCCACTGAAATATCTACATTACTTATGTCAAGTTTTTTGAATAATGCATGCATTGAATAACAACAAAAATGTTTAATTTTCTTTCTGAAATTTATTTTATTTTTATTTGAGTGATTATACTAGAGCTGTCTCGAAACATGTTTTGTCTGTATTGATTGGTATACTATTTTTTATGTACTAAGCAGATGATACAAATAAGCAATTATAATTCAATAAGAATTTGCTTTAACTACTGTTTTACTTAATTCTAGAATAAACATGAAGCAAACAAAATACTACAATTTTTAAATTGTATACCTTATTTTGTGATTTTTAATATGTTTTAATTGTTTACTGACAAAATACTTTTTCTAGATCTTTGTGTGATGCAACTTATCTGCAAAATACAATAACAAAGCTATTTTCCTATTTATAATCTTGTTTTCTAATCTTATAACCTTGCATATTAAAATGGGACATCTAATAGTATAATGTGAAAATAATACAAATTTTAAATTTAATATTGAGGGGCACCTGGGTGGCTCAGTGAGCTAAGCGTCTGACTTGGGCTCAGGTCAAGATCTCAAGGCTGGTGAGTTTGAACCCTGCATCAGGCGCTCGGCTGGTTATCAGAGAGGACCCTGTTTCTGTTTCTGTCTCCCTCTGTCTCTGCCCCTCCCCAGCTCATGCTTTCTGCCTCAAAAATAAATAAAAAGATTTAAAAAAATTAAAAATTAGTCTTGAAATACAGTTCAAATTGGGTGACTGATGTGAAATAGTGATTCGATATTATTTGAAGAAACTTACTTTACCTTGTTTCATTTTAAATGTTTTTAAATATGAAATAAACTGTAAAGAAAGAGTTCCCATCATGCAGTCTCATTATCCATTTCTTTCCTAATCAGCTAGCTGGACTTTAAATTTCAGTAATGGTTACCAGCATAGATAATATCTTTAAAGTAACCTTGATTAAAGTTTTTGATATGAGCTCCATAGGTGCTTTATGTGATCCTGGAAAATGTAGTTAGATATCACCAGGATTCAAATGAGATATTGATAGATAGTTATTATGAGAACACCATAAGTCATGTTAGCACTCTATCCTGACCTACATCAGAAAAATGCAAGTAAACCAAATCTTTTTTTCACTGAAAGCTCAGGTCATTGCTGGAATAGAGCAATATCCCTGTAATTCCAAAACACTTGAAATATCTGGAATAGAACGTCAACTCCTAGGTGTTTTCCATTACTGTTTGGAATTTATAGACCTACTCTTTCATAATTGGTATAATGACAATTAGAATTGTATAGTTCATAACTGGGAAGGCATAGGGTGAAAGTAGAGATGTAGTGTGATTTTTCATGAGCTGAATAATAAGTGTCATTCTTAGGTAACAAGGATGGCTTAAATATACTATTTCTCAGGTCCAGACCCTACAAGTTCAAAGAAAAGCATACAAAGAAAAATTATACTCAAAAATAGAGAAAGACAGTGGAGCACTGTTTATTACATGTTTGTGATCATACACATGACCTCTGTGTATGTTCTCCTTACATTTTCTAAAACGAAATTTATTTTAACATATGCCTTCCAGTAGGCAATAATTACCTTTAGGGATGCTTTCTTTAGAAACCACTGTTACGCAATGACTAGAGTGAAAACTTAGAGTTAACTGAGTTTAAAAAATTCTCTCCTTCCTAAATCCCTTCTATTTTTTGAATAAGCTCTAACAGATGCAAAGTTGCAAAGAAATGTTCTTCAAATAGATTTGTGGAAGATTGAGCAACTGAAACAGTAATTTATCTACTTGGAGGAATTTTTTTTTAATTAGTTATGGTTTAAAATGTACTGGACGGGGTCGGTCCCTTCAGAACCACTACTAGGACCAGGAGTCAGAAAGACTTCAACGTCAATACACAGGGTTTAGGGAGTGGGATTTACTGAGACAGGAGAAAAATCACAAGTCCAGAATCAGCAAGACAGAGTTGCACGATTGCTCCGTCTCCCCATCATTCAACCGGGTGGCGTGCCAGGGCCAGGGTCCCCGGGGCAGCTGCAACTTTGATTCCCGTAGAGAAACCCCACATTGCTCTTTGGGTTTCCTTAAAATGTGAAAAAAAAAAAAAAAAAAAAAAACTGGTCCACCTGGCTGCTTAGTGCCATTTAGTCTGGAGTGCCTGCTACTTCCAGGAGTTGCCTGGGAACTCCAGCTATGGCACATCTGAGGAATTAGATTCTGTGGTGCCTGTGGACTGTCCCAGCCCCGTCCACCTTAACACCTGTGCTTAAGGACTGACAGCTGGAAAAAATGTGGTGTTGTCCAGACCATCCAGAGTCATTCTTAGCTCATTCTGCTCCCGGCATAATTAATGTTGTTGTTGTTTTTGTTTTTTTTCTTATTTGACTAAGTAACACAATGACTGTATAGTAAATTGGGACGTGAAGAGCCATTCCCCATGAGTGCTTTGGTTAAATTATTATGGTTCAACCTTGAAAAAGATATATATATATATATATATATATATATATAATCATTGAAGTTTTATACAAACCACAACCCCTATATCTGTCAGCATCTAATCTGACTCTCACGGTACCATCGGTGCTTCCAAACTTTCGTAGATGTCATATCCTCCTGTTTTAGCAGCTTAAGTTCTTACTCTACTTTTTTGCTTCCCTAGCAAAATAGGCCTATTGGCTCCCCACACATTATGTGTTCTACATGGGAACTGAGCACTGAAAAAAACAAATTAGTCTCTCTTTCTTCCTGGTCACGTTAACTATACTATAGCTGCCTGGAACTAACCTTCTCAAAAGTCCCATACCAGAGACCCAAGTTAGGGGTGGCCCAGGCACTGTTTATCTTTTCCAAAATTTCTTCTTCTTTTCTGCTGAGAAACGGCCAAGCATCATATATTTTTCCTTTTTATTTCTTCCTCAATGCCTTTCATAGTCTCATAAGGCTGGAGAACTTTTCTCCAAAGGCTTTTCATGAAGCTCTAACATTTCACATGTGCTTAATACAAAAAGAAAAAAAGAAAGTTAGGAAACAAACCTCAAAGTTGAATTATTTTTCCTTGGAGAGAATAAATCAACTCAAATACATTTTGTATGGTAGCCTAGCAAAAGCACTAAAAAAATCCAGTCTAGTAGAATCATTTTAAATTGAGAAGAAATAAAGACCTAAGAGGTCAAATTCCTCAGAGAAGTAAGAAACAGTGGAGAAATTACATCTTTTTGACTGCAGGCCCAATATTCTTCCATGTCTCTCAAGAAATTCTAAGATCCTGTAGACTTTGTAGATCCTGAGGCTAATAAACTTTTGGAAAACATTTTTGTATGAATTTTCATCTAAATGCATTCACCACAGAGGCAAGCATGTTTAAAAGAAAGTTTAAAGAATTTTATGCAATGTCCCTGCATAGCATTCTCAAGTTTATGTTGTAGAAAACAGCAACAAAAATACCATGCAACACTAACTAACCAGGACAATGGAAAAATGGAAAATCCATGGACATCAAAGGAAACCCATTTTCCTCTGTTGAGAAATCAAAACTAGAGCCTTCTCCGGTGTGGGAGGCTTTAATCTTTTCACCTTGCTAAGGTAATAAATAAACAATAATAATAATAATAATAATAATAATAATAAAATGTTCTTATCTATAAAATCACAGATCCATAAACCTTAGCATTGAGCACAAAATCCAAAAATTCTAAAAAGAATATTCAGTTAATCAATAATACATGATTTTTTACACTATCTTTAGAGTCTCATGATGCATTCACACATCCACATTTGAGAAATGATGTGTCACATATTTTTAAAAACTGATAAAAGAAAAATTAAGTTATATAAATATGAAATAGTAATAAATGCACATTGCACATTTTTAGTACTTGGAAAGACTTTCTGGTTTCACTGTTCAACATATTCATAATTCTCTTATTACTACTAAGATCCATTTAAATCCATAATTGTCTCATTTTAGCTCAGCATGGTTACCATTTAAAACCTTTTTTTTTAAGGTGTCCATACTGCTCTAGTGCATAATAAGCTGTTTGCAATCTTGTGATAACCTGATGAGACCCTCACTTGAGCCTGAAATGATTGCATCTTAGCTCAGTATGAATGCTGGATTGATGCTTTGTTTTTCATGCTTTGAACAAAAGAAACAATAAATTAAAATAGCAATTGAAGTCTGATATATTAGTTCAGATTTCAAACCACAGGTGTTCTAAGTGCCTTAAATGCAAAGTGCTACTGAAAGTTTATCTCATATGGATAAAGAATGATGTCATTAGAACATGTCTTTCATTAAGAAATCATAGTTATTTATGATGATATAAAACCAAATAAACAATTTTGGTTTTGCTTATGTGCTTTTATCTTAAGTAATTTATTGGTTATCAGTTAATTATATTTGAAATGTTACCTGTAGTTCCAGAGTACTTTGAATTCACCATTTTTGTGGAATTTAAAGAAAAAGTAATTAAAACAAATGCATATACTCAACTGACCTGTAAGTAAATAAAATCAAGCAAATATTTTGTTAACATATATAACTAGAGCTACATATTAGTATACTTTATTAACCTATATTTTAAATTTTTTTTTAACGTTTATTTATTTTTGGGACAGAGAGAGACAGAGCATGAACGGGGGAGGGGCAGAGAGAGAGGGAGACACAGAATCAGAAACAGGCTCCAGGCTCCGAGCCATCAGCCCAGAGCCCGATGCGGGGCTCGAACTCACGGACCGCGAGATCATGACCTGGCTGAAGTCGGACGCTTAAACGACTGTGCCACCCAGGCGCCCCATATTAACCTATATTTTAAAGTCATTTCAATTTCCCTAGAATATTATTTTTAAAGCATTTAATCTCTTAAAATATATTTCAATTTAATCAGTGATAGAAAATTTTAGTTTTTTGTACAATTACAATTCAGAGAATGAAAAAGATGGGCAATGCAGAAAGGTGTATTTTATCACTAGTTGGCATTAACCACAAATTTTGTAGTTGGCTTGTTTCTTGAATAAGTACATTTTTTACAAGAGCAATACCTAAACTAACTGAATCACACTGCTTTAATTAAGGACTATACAAAAATCTCGCGTTCATTATTTAATTTAAATCTTTTAGATAATTTATATTATAAATAAATGAAGTAAACGGAGTATCTATTTAGGAAACTTTCTTTATCTGACTCTTATTCACGGTATGACTCAGTGTTTAACTAAGAAGATAAAAATCATCTGAGAATACTTATTCAAACCAAAAGACTGTTTTGGAAAGCATACATTTGTGTTTCTCATATAAGAGCAGAATATAAAAAGGCACTTTCAAAATATGAATTTTATGTAATATACATGCAAAAAAGTTTCAGCTTATCAAAGCAAAATTATTTGATGTTCTCTTTTAAAATATACGATTCAACATATTCATTGAGCTTAGCATCAACTATATACTGCATAATAACACATTTCTTTTCCTTCTTTAATTTCCTTATATTTATGTTTTAATAACTCCTAATTAACTTCTTCCTACCCTTTGTTTTATTCAGGATTTAGTACATATAAGCAAACTTTGTTTATTTATGAGACATGTAAAATACTAAAATTAGTTATTAGGGAATCTTATATTAGGGGTGCCTGGGTGGCTCAGTTGGTTGAGCATCCGAATTCCACTCAGATGACCGGTACTAACAACTCAAAGCCTAGAGCCTGTTTCGGATTCTGTCTTCCTCTCTGCCCCTCCCCCGCTCTCTCTCTCTCTCTTGCTCTCTCTCTCTCTCTCAAACATAAATAAACATGAAAAAATTTCAAAAAGAAAAGAAAATAGTCACAGTTCTAAACAACTAATAATTAGTTGTTTATAAAATACATACAACAAATAGTATGAGGATATATTTCTAAAGTAATTTATAATCCAAAGTTTCTGAGACTCAAAATGTTTAAATGTAAGGCATATTCTTATGTATTTCAAAGGAAAAAAAAATTCAAGAGTAATAGGTAACCCATTTCCAGTGCTCTTGTTTTTGTTTTCAAAATGTTGCTATTAATTTGAATGGAACATGGTAGTACTTTTCAAATTATTAAAGGGGCCCATGTACATTTACCTCTAATGTATAAATAAAGATGCTTTATATTCATTTAAATTTCCTTTGCAGTTTCAAAAAGGTTTATACTGGTCTTCATTCTCAGTAGGGATCATTTTGATTAACTAATTGTTTGGCATTAATACTAGAGGTATTCAAAATTTACCTTTCAAACACACAACTTGTGCTATAACGGAAGAGACAATAGGAAAGATAATGTATTTAGAAAACATTCTGCCTTTTGAAATAAATTGGTGGCAAAAAAGAATTATTTTACCATGTAATGGATGATTATATCTTATCAGGATGTTTCACAATCTTGCTTCCATTAATATCTATTGAAAATATAAAACAAACATAAACACCATGATTTCTAAAACAACACTAACTCTCCAAATTCTATCAATATGTTCCAAGCCCAAAGAACCTAATTGCAAATATTGTTTGAAGTTTTTTCAAAGAAAGCCAAATTAAAAACAAAATCAAAATTTGAGATACTCCTAAAATATTTTGTTTCACTACCTTGCATGTAGAACTACTGTGATTTTTTATATTAGAGCAGCTCTTATAATATATGAATAATATTTAAAATGAAATATTAGTTACTAGATTATTTGACTCATAAAAAGTTAAGGCTTTTTTTAAATAAGATTTGAGAATGAGTTATATTTTTAAAAGATATATATGCAACAGTTTAAATAGTGATATTTTCCAAGTGACATCACAAATAAAATAAGATCATTTTAACTACATGCCTCATTATGCAGTTTAATTTTAATTTTAATCTACGGTTAGTGTGAGTTTCTTTAATGTGCTGCATACAGGATTAGACCTTATACCACGCACCAGATGTAAAATAGCATTTTCCCTCAATAAATTATAGTTTATATGCACATTTTATTTCCTGATTAATGGAGTACCAAAGTTACTGTGCATAATTTCTGCATAATATCTACAATTGTATTATTAAAATTTAACTTAATTTAATTCCATTTTATGGTTAAAATAAAATATAATTCAGTATACTAATGGGAATAAATAAAACTAAAGATATTCCTTAAGGTGATTTTTAAAAGGAATGGAACTATATAAAACCATTTTAAAACATAGCTACATTTATGTTGAGAAATAAATTCCTTCTTTCTTTAGATTTAGAGTGTATAAATGCCTTGATAAACTGCTTTTTTTCCATTAAAAAGTGGATGTTCCCTCAAGTTAGGCTTTAACTATTGATTTCAATACTATGTTTTGTGTTTTGATATTTCACAGCTCCCCAAATAACATCTAGTTACTCAATATCAATGCTTGGAACGTGATAATTTTCTTTTTAAATTATGCATAATGAAGAATATTAACTTTGCATTAGAATAAATCTTTGTAAGTATTATTTCCAGACTTAGAGTATTATTTTGTATAAACTTAAAAAAATAACCGCATAAAATATATTTTTAATAAAAAAATCACTACATCTATTTTTATGAATATGCAACATATAAATAAGTTATGACTGTAATACATGTCATAATATAGAATTTAGAAAATACATTGTCTAAATGTGTTTTCTTTCATGAAATGGATTTGCACTTTGAAAAATTAGACAAATGTCAATTTAAAATATTTAAATATACAAAAAAACTATTACGAGGTTTCTGCTTCCTAGCAGGTAAGAAAGAATAAAATTAAAGTGAGCTGACAGATCAAAATTGGTTTGCTTCAAATTTTAACATTCTGAGACTACTGAAACTAAATAACATCCCAAGTTATTTTATTATTGGCATTATTTTCTTTCAAAAGGAAATATCAAGTAACATTCTGAGTCCCATCTTGCTTGATCTCTAGCATTTGGCACTATTGACTATTTTCTCCACCTTGAAATTCTTAATAACTTTGATTTCTATAATAATTCTATTTCCTACTTCATCTTCATTATTAATTCCTCAATTTCAGTGTTTTATGTCCCTTACTTAGATCTTAAATGGTATCTTTTACATTCTAATATCCCAGGGGCGCCTGGGTGGCTCAGTTGGTTGAGCTTCCTACTTCCGCTCAAGTCATGATCTCATAGTCTGTGAGACTGAGCCCCACGTCGGGCTCTGTGCTGACAGCTTGTGGGCCTGGAGCCTGCTTCAGATTCTGTTTCCCTCTCTCTCTGCTCCTCCCCTGCTCACACACTCTCTCTCTCTCAAAAATAAAGGTTTTAACAAAATATTCTAATCTCCCAGTTTTTGTAATTTTGTTTACTCATTCTACATGAGATCCCTTTAAAGTTTCTATCGAGCCTGATATCATCCCACAACTCAAATGGATACAGGCAGAACCTTGCCTGATAATGAACAGTTTCTTAGAGTGCACATGGAACATGTATATAATATCCCCAAACTAACTGAGTATAATTCTCCTCAATATAACTTTCTTCATTTTATATTATATGCTTGATTAATGACAACACCACTGGAAGATTTACCAAAGAAACCTGCTACAAAAATTTATTATAAAATCACTTCTTCAATACCTGCATTCAGTCACTTACTTGTCTTGTTTCTACTTTCTTAACAACTTTTACCCCTGCCCTTTTCATCACAAGGACCGCTGCTTATTTCTGATCATGACTTACTTCTGCTGTTAACAATACGAAAACAAACGATAGAACTACAGGATAAAAACATCTGGTGTACTGGGTAAGAAGCTACTTAATGTATCCTGTGGCCCACACAGTGTTCTAATGGCTTTACACGAATCATCTCAATTTATTCACAAAACTGCTCATGAGTTTGTTTTTTATTATCTTTTTCACAGATGAGGAAACTGGGACCTGAAGTGATGAGGTGAACCACCCATGGTCACTCACAGAACAAATGGCAGAGCTGAGACGGGAAAGGAAGACTCTGGAATTCTAGTCCTGAACTCTTGAACCCTCCTCTAGATTAACTAGCAGTTTCTTTAATTTTTTTTATGTGTTTATTTATTTATTCATTTTGAGGACTCGAGGGAGACAGAGAAACAGAGAGACAGAGAGATAAAGAGCATGGGGGAGGGACAGAGAGCAAGGGAGAGAGAGCATCCCAAGCAGGTTCCGTGTTTCCAGTGCAGAGATGGACCTGAGCCAAAATCAAGAGTCAGGTGCTTAACCTACTGAGCCACCCAAGCACCCCGAGAATATCTATGATTTTAAAAATCTAATTTGCTTAGTGTAAAGATCTTCCATAATTAAACAGCAACCTCTGTCTCCTATATAATCTGCTAATATTCTCTCTTGAGACTTTCATCTCAGGCATTTCAACCCCAAATATCACCCTGCGTATTTAACATTTTTCCTGTCTCCGTATGTTTATATTTGTTGTTGCTTCTGAAATATCATGCATTTTTCTCCTTCCTTTCTGCTTCTTGAACCATTCTATTTTCTGAATACTGCTTCATTACTTCCCAGTCTGTGACTTCATCTTTGAGAATAAGAGCATACTTTATCAAGTTTTTCTTTTGCTATCAATATATCTATGCTCTTATAGCAGTGGACTTATATCATTTACATTCTTTTTTTTTTTTTTTTTTTTAATTTTTTTATTTTTTTTTTTCATACTTTTCTGATTCATCTATAATATGGCACAGGAACATGTTATGGTTTATTTATTTATTTTTGCTCTTATATACTATAGAGATTTAATATATTTACTAAATGGTTTCCAGTCTTCTCAATTTTTTTTTCTCTAGCAATAGAACAGGCACTACTTTATTTTCTTAAAACTTTTTTTTTTTAACCTTTATTTATTTTTTTGACACAGACAACGGACGGGAGAGAGTCAGAGAGAGTCAAAGAGAGCGGCAGGCACAGAATACGAAACAGGCTCCGAGCGACCGGCACGGAGCCTGACGTGGGGCTGGAACTCACAGACCGCGAGATTTCGGCCTGAGATACAGTCAGACGCGCAACCGAGCCACCCAGGCGCCCCAAACAGGCACTACTTTAAAATGGGGCTCCTTAGAGTTAATGTGTTTCTTATATTTTAATCACCTAACAATGTTAACTCATGAGAGAAAAGCTATCTAGGTGAAAGAATCAGAAGCAATGAGTTGAAGGGACCTACCCATCATATGGTGAATATGAAGCACCTGTCTTCTGACATATTCCTTTTGTCATATTCATGGTCTACTTTACTTTGTCTCCTTGGCTTCTAATATGATTTTGTTCTTAATCTGCAAAACGATATACTCTTGCCAGCGATTATCACATTGGTCTTTCCAACCTTCAGTAAATTTCCAGGACTTCATCACTTCAGCCAGCAAGCAAAGGTCAAATATAGTTTCTTTAATAATGCACATTCTCATTTGTAACACTATTTGAAACAATTGGCAGTTTTATGCATTAAATATGTCCAGTTTCATGAAATCCCAAACTAATAGTCAGGATCCCAACAGGGAATAAATGAGCTCATTATGAATAAATGAATCATATAGAAAGGCAAAATTGTATACATTAAATAGAAACTAACTTAACTTATAACAAATTATGATACATTAGTGTTTTTATCCTCCATCATTTCGAATATTTACATAATAAATACTAGCCACCTGGAAACTTTTATATTATACTATAAATAAATATTAAAATTAACACTTGAACAAAGAGGTCATTTGGATATTGCAGCAGTTCAGCTTTGTTGCAAGTCTGAGAGGCTAAGGCAATTCATTTCATTGTTTCATTAATTTTGCAATTTAAATGTGGTATTATAATACTTATCTATAAAAACAAATGAGTTTTTGCTTTCTTAATGTTTGGGTTATTAAATACTGCGAAACAAACTATCCAAAAAGATTTTGAATTAAAATTACAATCACTTGGGGTGCCTGGGGTGCGAAGTCGGTTAGGCGTCCAACAGGTCTTCGTGGGTTCGTGGGTTCGAGCCCTGCGTTGGACTCTGTGCTGACAGCTTGGATCCTGAAGCCTGCTTTGGATTCTGTGTCTCCCTCACTCTCTGCCCCTCCTCTCCTCACACTCTCTCTCTCTCTCTTAAAAATAAACACTAAAATAAAAAATAAAAACAAAATTGCAATTACTTTACTATGTTTCATAATTTTGTGGCTCAGAAAATTGAACAGCACTCAGATGGACAATTTTGTTCCAGGGAGCAAAAGCTGGGTTCACTTAGTGGTGTTCAGCTAGTTCCTGGCCTGGTCTGGAGGGTCAAAGACAAATTAACCTAGAGGCCTGACATCTTGATAGGTATAGCTGGATGGTTAGGCTTAGCTGGAACATTTTCTTTCTCAGTATGATCGGGAGGCCTCTCCAGGAATTCTCTTCAGGGTCCACAAAAGCCTCTCAGGGGTAAGAGTGAGTACTCCATGAGGCCGAGGGCAAAATTGCAAGATTCTAGGAACCTAGGCTCAAAAGCTCCAGAACATCTTACCTACCACATCCAGTTAGTCAAGCAAGTCCTTACTCAAGGCTTGATTCAAGAGAAAGGAGGGAATAGACTGTACATCTTTTTGGGGAAATAAGGTACATGTTTAAGAAGAGAAAAAAAATACTGATGGAAATCTTAGAAATCTGTTACCATAGTTTAAATTACTCATAGCAGTACATCTATAAGAACCACGACCCAAACTCCAAGATTCCACTAACGTTGCCCTGTAATCTTACTTTATTTTTTGTCAAAATTATGCATGTTTTACCAGTTCTTGCTCTAATGAGCAAGTTATTGCCGTTTTCTTCTAAGGAATGTGCTTAAAACTTAGCCCACATGAAATAAATAAAATGGTAGTCTATATTTACTCAATTTCAACTTGCTTTCAAACCTCACTCCTTATTATCTGATACATTTCTATTCTCTGTCTCCTTGGGATACAGATGGCTCAAGTTTCAGGGACGAAGATTTTGATTTTTTTTTCACAAATAAATGCAAGAAAAATTGGGATTAAGTCTGGAACAGCAAAAATAACTGTTTTGTTTTGTTTTGTTTTGTTCTTCCTATCATGTACTAAGTCCAAAACTGTTTTTGGCCACTGGCAGTATTTTGAGGATGGGTTTAACATCAGTGGAGTAGATTCCTAAAACTCTTTCTTATGCTTTTCAAGATGGGTTATTTTCCAAAGAGTTAGATTCCACTTGCTCCTAAGGTTTGATCCTTCGTTCTTCAATATTTTCACCTATGGGTCCCAGAATTTCTCTTGGTTGATATTATTTCAAGCAAACATCACTTTATAACATGATTTAAATTTTTGTTGGGTGAAACAAAACACTGACTGCTAATTTAAATGCATTTCTTCATCAATAAATTAATTGCATGTGAGGAAAGAGGGTTTAGCATGAACAATTAACTTTAGAATATACTGAGCTTGAACCCTGGGGTAATTGAAAGATCCCCACTTACTAACTTTAGAAACTTTATTCCAAATATTCGGATCTTTGTGTTGTAAAAATACATCCACATGATCACTTTAATAAAAATACTCATTGTACTAAATTTCCTTTGTATCATC
Organism: Prionailurus bengalensis; assembly: GCF_016509475.1. Classification (NCBI taxonomy): domain Eukaryota; kingdom Metazoa; phylum Chordata; class Mammalia; order Carnivora; family Felidae; genus Prionailurus; species Prionailurus bengalensis. The sequence continues at coordinate 90,455,522 of NC_057344.1, forward strand.
CCATTCCTTGAGTAAATCCAACTTAACCAATTCATTGTTTCTTTTTAAAATTTAACCTAGGATAGGGGTGCCTGAGTGGCGCAGTCGGTTAAGCGTCCGACTTCAGCCAGGTCACGATCTCGCGTTCCGGGAGTTCGAGCCCCGCATCAGGCTCTGGGCTGATGGCTCAGAGCCTGAAGCCTGTTTCCGATTCTGTGTCTCCCTCTCTCTCTGCCCCTCCCCCGTTCATGCTCTGTCTCTCTCTGTCCCAAAAATAAATAAATGTTGAAAAAAAAATAAAATTTAACCTAGGATGGATTTAATATGTAAAACTTTTGTTTAGGATTTGTACAACCATGCTTCTGAGTGAAATTGCCCTTGTCTGGTTTGGTAGCGAGCTCACGTAAGCCTCATGTAAAAAGATGGGAGCAGTTCTCCCTTTTTGCATTTTCTGCAAATGCTTATATAATATTGAAATTATTCATATATTCATATATATGTAGTGTAAATTGACAGAATCCCTTCTTTGCACAATGTTTTATTTGTGGTTTTTTATCTATTTTTAATGATCATTTTGTTAGGCTTTTTAAAAAATTTTTTTTAATGTTTATTTATTTTTGAGACAGAGGGAGACAGAGCACGAGTGGGGGAGGGGCAGAGAGAGAGGGAGACAGAATCTGAGACAGGCTCCAGGCTCTGAGCTGTCAGCACAGAGCTCAATGCAGGGCTCAAACCCATGAAAGTTCATGATTTGAGCAGAAGTCAGATGCTCAACCGACTGAGCCACCCAGGAGCCCAGGTGTTAGGCTTTTTATATCTTGTTGTTTCAATATCTGTAAGATGCTTTAAAGGAAATTATACATGTTGTATATAATATTTAAAGTTACTCAAAATTAATTAATTAAAATATTCCAAAGGACTATATTTTACTGTAAAATTGTTTATATATATATATATATGAGAAGAAATTACAAATCATCACCATTTAAAGATGAATAATAAATGATTCCCATCACCCAGCTGAAAATAAAAGAGCATTGCCGAAATCCTTGAAGCTGCTATTCTGCCCTACCTTATTCTCATGTTCCTGTCCCCACAAGAGTAAAGTTACATAAATATAGAGATATATATCACACCTCATTTTATTTTATGCTATTAGTACATATCTAGCTAATCATATAAAGTAACAATTGTTTAGGTTTTCCTTTTATATAAATTGAATTACAGATTGTGTGAAGTTGATGATACTGCACAAAATTAGTTTTGACTCTATGATGAGAAGAATGACACCCCAAAGATGTCCACAGTCTAATCTCCGAAACCTGTGAATATGCTACATGGCAAAAGGGACTCTGCAGATGTAACTACATTTATGGACCTTAAAATTGAGAGACTGCCAAGATTATTTGGGTGAGCCCAATCGAATTATATGAGCCCTTAAAAGCTGAGAACTTTCTCTGGAGTCAGAAAGATGTGGCTCAAGAATTCAGGGACCACAAGCCAAAGAAGGAACCTCTGTGCTGTCGCTGCTTTGATGATGTAACAGGGGACTAGGTGGAAAGCATAAAAAGGAAAAGAATTCTATCAATAACCAGTCAGCTTGGAAAAGGATTCTGAGCTTCAGATGAGAATTACAGCCCTAGCTTGATTTTAATTTAAACCCGGTAAAACCACATGTACCAATTGAACCTCCTAGACTTCTGACCTGGAGAAATTATGAGATAATAAATGAATGTTATTTTAAGCCACAAAGTGGTGACGATTTTCATGGTATAATAGAAAATTAATGCAGATTGATTAACGGTAATTCCTGTTTCTGTGTGTAATTAATTTTACGGAACAATATTCCATCTTTTTGACAATTCTACATCATCTATCCATCCACCCATTAATGGGCATGGACACTCCTTCCAGTTATTTGGTATGAGGAATAATGCATATATAAATATTTGCACATTTATCACATATACGAAGTGTTCCTCTAGGATACAGAGAAGGGAGGAAATGTTAGATTATAGATCTCACTTCTATTAAACTTCATAATTCCTAGTAGTTTTTTTAAGTGATGTGAAAGTTTGCACTCTTACCTTAACAACAGTAGATTGCTTCACATCTTCTATGACAACTGACAGTATCTAACTTCAGTTATGTTGTGATGCTGATGTTTATGTAACGATACCCTGTTAGGATTTTAATTTAATTGTCTTGATTACTAATAAGGCTGGGGCGCCTGGGTGGCACAGTCGGTTAAGCATCCGACTTCAGCCAGGTCACGATCTCACCGTCCGTGAGTTCGAGCCCCGCGTCAGGCTCTGGGCTGATGGCTCAGAGCCTGGAGCCTGTTTCCGATTCTGTGTCTCCCTCTCTCTCTGCCCCTCCCCCGTTCATGCTCTGTCTCTCTCTGTCCCAAAAATAAATAAACGTTGATTACTAATAAGGCTAAGAATATTACCGGGAAATACCTGTATAAACAATTTCTACCCTCCCTCCTTTAAAAAAAAAAGTCTTAATGATTTGAATGTGCTCCTAAATATTCTGGGTTATAAATTTTTTTCTAGTTATTGATATTTTCTCCTAGTTTATGGTTTGTCTTTTGCTCTCTTTATAAGATATTTAATAAACAAGAACACTAATATTTATTTTAACATAATAAAATGTATTTATATCTTCCCTTGTAATGATCACGTGCTTTACTGGAGAAAGATTATCTCTATCCTAAAGTCATACACTCTTTAATGTATTTTTATAAAAGATTTAAAATTTGTTTTACAGCCAGTACATTTTTATATCTGAATATGAACTTTTTTTGGTGAAGCAAAGATCAATTTCCATTGCTTTTGAATATGGATAAATGGTGATCTCAGTAACACATATGCAATTTTCAACTTTTTCCCTGTTAGTGTTGGCATTATAAACTATGTGTGCTATTAATATTAATTACTCTATTTATCTATCACTGCAACAACAATATACTTTTTAAAATTACAATAGCTTTATACTTTACATTGTATCTGGTACAACAAGCTCTTACTGTTAGTACTTCAAGAGAATTTTACCTTTTCTTGTAACTACTCATCCCCACAAATTTAAATATCCATTGTTAATCTCAAGGAAAATTTCTACTGTCATTTTGTTATATGTTGTATATCTATATCTACCTTATCTTTATCGATATCAATTCTTTGAGAACATATGATAAATTTACAATATTGAGTCTTCCTTTCCATAAGCTTAGTATGTCTTTTCTAAAGAAAACTATTTATTAAATATTTAAACCAATCATATGTTCCCAAATACTGTATCATTATTGTGCATTACTTTAGTTCTTACTTGTGTTTTCTAAATGTACCACAGTTGCACGTTATTGTTATTTTTTGATGCAGTGATTTAAAAAAAAATTCCCCAGTGTATGATGATTTATTTTCTCACCATTTCCTCGTACATCTCAGAACATCCTTGTTAGATCATCTTCCATGTTTCTGAAGTATATCCTAGAAGTTAACTTAGTGAGGTTCTGTTATGGGAACATTCTCTGCATTTTGACCTATTTTTGAATGATAATTTACCAGAAATAAATTCCATTTCACACAGCATTTGAAGACACTTCACTGTCTTGTGTGTTTCAATGCTGCTGCTCAGCTGGCTGGTGTCAGTTAAACTGACACTTCTTTGCAATCATCTGTCCTTTCTATCCGGCTTCTTTTAAAATATTCTTTCCCTTTTGTGTTGAGAAATTTTTCTAGGTTGTATGAAGGTATGCCTCTCTCAGTGCCATACTGGTAAAATAACTCAGCAGAGAAAATCCCTTGACCTATACTGTTTATTGATTTCCATTGTGTAAATATTTCCACCATGGTGCATTCAAGCTACCAATATTTTCAAAGATTGGCTGATAAATTACTGAATATTTAACAAATGACTCTCATGGAACAATGTGAACTGGCTCCAGCACACCATTGCTTTTCTTTAGTTTATCCTGTAGTGTGGCCATTTATTTACTGACTCTGAGACTTCATGAATTCCATCAATTTTGGAAAACCTTGATATTTCTGTCCCATCCTGGAACTTCAGTTAGTGTATATCAGAACTTTTCATGCTCTCAGCCATGTTTCCCATTCTCCTCCCTTCTGTGAATCTTCCTCTATGCTGCGTTTTTTTTTTAATGTTTATTTATTTTAGAGACAGGGAGAGCACAAGCCGGAGTGGGGCAGACAGAGAGGGAGATACAGAATCTGAAGCACATTCCAGGCTCTGAGCTGTCAGCACACAGCCCAACACGGGGCTCGAACCCACAACACATGAGATCATGACCTGAGCCAAATTTCAACACCCAACCAACTGAGCCACCCAGGCGCCCCTATGCTGAGTTCTGAATAATACATTTAGAAATGTCTTTCTGTTAAATAAATTTATTTCCAACAATAATCTGATGAATTACCTATATACTATTATTATTTATTTCATTTTTAATTTAAAGATTGAACTTGGCCCTTTTTACAAATACACTGCCACATTTTCATAATCTTGTAGTTTGTATTTGTGTTTTTCATTCTGTCTTTATATACATTTTTTTTTTTTTTTTTTTTTTTTGGGACAGAGAGAGACAGAGCATGAACGGGGGAGGGGCAGAGAGAGAGGGAGACACAGAATCGGAAACAGGCTCCAGGCTCCGAGCTATCAGCCCAGAGCCCGACGCGGGGCTCGAACTCACAGACCGCGAGATCGTGACCTGGCTGAAGTCGGACGCTTAACCGACTGCGCCACCCAGGCGCCCCTGTATACATATATTTTTAAGTGTATCGGTTTCCTCTATTATCTGATGTTCTAGTAGTCATATGTTTTCATATTTTATTCTGTTGCTTGATATTTTATTGGCCTGTAGTTGTATAACTAGTTTCCTTTTTGATTGAGGGTTCACATTTGCCCAATCTTAAGAGAATCTTAAAGATATGTCTTTGAGGTGTTCTACCACAGAAAATTTGTGTTTGTTATTTCCATGTGCCCCATGGCAAAACTTCTTTTGTTTCTTTGGTCTTCGGCTTCCTAGACCAAACATACCAAGAAAATTGAAGTACCAAACCCATGTGAGGTCAGACTTGTACCTGCAAATTCTCAAGGGAAATTATTGACCTTCACAAGTTTTTAGGCCTAAGATATACAAGTTACCTTGCAGACTTCTTTTGTCAATAGATTTTTCTTTTACTCATTTTTTTTTTCATTTAGGTTGGAGTCTACTAGTGTTCTTTTTGTTTGTTTGTAATATTCACTATTACAACACCCCAAAAAGTGATCACTAAAAATTTTATCTAATAAGTCATCATAAACTCCAAGGTTCCAAGTTACTGACATCACTAGAAATTTGCAGGATTGCCTTTGTGTTTGGCTTATTTATTTTTGTTTGATTGTTTGTTTAATTCTTCGTAGCTCTTTCTACATTTCTCTCCTTGGTTAATATTATTCTTGCTTAATTATGAATACAGTCAGAAATATAAAACTGTGTTATATCATATTCAGCATTTCTAAGTATTTGCAATAGGAGAGTTTCAGAATATTTAATCTGGCATATTGCCAAGAGTAGAAGTACTAATGTGTTTTTAAATGCAAATAAATGACAGGTAAAGTAAAAGGGAAAATTACACAAACAATAACAGTCAGTGAGTGATGTCTATGACACTGCCTTTTTTCTAAACAAAAAAGGTAGGAATAGTATACTGCTGCCGGCTTCTCTTTTATCCATTATCTATTTATTATGGTATAGTTATAGATTTGGTAGTTCACTTGAGTTTAGGTTACAATTATTTATTTAGCACAAAAGTCCAAATTATGTTTCAGTGTCGAGATTGTTTTGGATGGCATCCTAAAAAGCCAATGTTTAGTATGAGCAATATATAAAGATACAAAGAAGCTCAAGTGGGAAAACCTGTAAATGGGTTCATTTTGTTTTATAAAACAGTTTGCATTCATGTATAGGACCCATCTTGATGAAACGTACAGGTTTTTTTTTTTTTAAGACATGATGTATTATTCTAAAATTCTCTCTACTTTAAGAGGTATAACTTGTTATTTGCAGTTACTGGGATTTTTATATTTTAGTTTCGCTACTCTATGTTGAGCCCAAATACACTCAGTAGAAAACATAATAGCATTTCATATTTAAGTGAATTTTTTTTTATGTAATTAGCATCATTTAGAGACATGAAACTAGAGAAAAGCAGGATTTGATATAAAGGTCTCTTTGTTTGTTTGTCTGTTATTAACTTGATATATATCTTGACATCAACGTTCTGAAAGGTAACCTAGTGAAAATAAAGTACTTTTTGCAGTCTGTTTTATGTCTCTTATTTCTGCACCTGATACATGGAAGTGAGACAATAAGTTATTGTGGAAATAAACTGAATATATAGTGAGCTATTTACAAATGCCTCTTAAAGATAATCTAATGCTATTTGAAAAGGAAGCAAAAAAGACGTATCAAGTTGTACTTCCTCAAATTATTTGCATAGAGTGTATGACATTTTCAAAATCAACACTGTCATGGAAAAACAAAGTACTTTCTTATATTCTGAATTATTAAATTTTGCTTAGTGGTTCTAATAGTGAAAATGTTTAACTGTCTTAAATCCAGATTGTAATTATATGCATAAAGCATTTCTCTAGAATTAACACGGAAGTACCTTATTACTGAATTAAAATTATAGGTCAAATAATTACAGAAACAATAACCCTCAAAAATCCTAATGTGAAAACTCCAGTGGATTATATTGCATTTTTACTTCCTGGAGCAAAGTAGATCAGGCAGATGAGACCCTCATATATTGATTTATAAAAAATTCAATAAATCTTACCGTATTGCTGTTTGAGCTCCTGATAAAGTTAGAATTTTTTGAAAAAGGAATTTATTTTTGCCCGTTTTCTAATCGTTTGCATATTCTTCTTAACAGCTCTTTTCTAAATTCAATAGTAAAATCTGTGCATTGTGAATATCTACATTGCCTTTATTAGAGACCTCTGGGGCACCTGGGTAGCTCAGTCAGCGAAGGGTTCGAGTCTGACTATAGGTTTTTGCTCAGGTCATGATCTCATGGTCCTGAAAGTGAGCTTTGTGCTGGGTGTGGAGCCTGCTTAAGATCCTTAAGATTCTCGTTCTCCCTTTCCCTCTGACCCTCCCCCATGCAGTCTCTCTGTCTCTCTCTCTCTTTCTCTCTCTCTCTCTCTCTCTCTCAAAAACAAAAACACAAACATATTTTCTTCATATTTTTGAATCTCTTTTAAAGTCACAATATGAATTGACCATAGTGAGTATATGCATCTACCTGGATCCAGAATGTACATTTTACATGACTTCACACCTTAAGAGTTTTAATCCAAATTTTCTTATTTTATTTGCTTTTCTTATTTAGCAGATATTCATATAAGTTAAAAAACTGTTTTAATTTACAATTTAGTGTACAATGCATAATTTAGTGACATTTCATGCTTTTGTGATGTTGTGCAACTACTATGTCTGTTCTCAAAACTTTTCACCACTGCAAAAAGACCACTATCATTCTTCATCCTTTTCCCTATATCCTGAAAATCACTCATCTACTTTGTGTCTCTATGGATTTGCTTATTCTGGGTATTTCAAACAAAGTAACCATACAATTTTTGCACTTTTTGTGTCTGACTTCTTTCACTTAGTATAGTGTTTGTGGGGGTCACCATCAGTGTTTGAGGATTCCTATTTTTTTAAATTTTTTTTTAACATTTATTTATTTTTGAGACGGAGAGAGACAGAGCATGAACTGGGGAGGGGCAGAGAGAGAGGGAGACACAGAACTGGAAGCAGGCTCCAGGCTCTGAGCCATCAGCCCAGAGCCCAACGCGGGGCTCGAACTCACGGACCGCGAGATCGTTACCTGAGCTGAAGTCGGACGCTTAACCAACTGAGCCACCCAGGCGCCCCAGAGGATTCCTATTTTTTGACACCCTTAGCAATATTGTTATATTTTTATTATTATTATTAAAGTTTTCCTTGTTAGTCTGAAGTGTTATCTTATTGTGGTTTTGATTTGCATTTCTGTAATAGTCATCTTTTTTTGTGCTTATTGGTTATTTGCACACTTTCTTTGGAGTAATCTCAAAGTCATCTGTTAATTTTTAAAATTGTTTTATATTTCTTTTCTGTTGGTGAGTTGTAACAGTTCTTTATATATTCTAGGTACTGAGTCTTATCAGATTCATTATTGCAAATATATATACATATATATATTCCATTCTATAGGTTATATTTTTACTTTTTTGATAATATCTACTATAGACTGAATGGTGTATGCCACCCATCCACCCTGAAATTAATTTGTGTGTTGAAATTGAATCTCCAATGTGATGGTATTTGGGCTGGGAACTTTGGGAGGGGATTAGGTAATGAGAGTAGAGCCCTCATGATGAGATTAGTTTTTTTATAAAAGAGACATCACCGTTTTCCTTACCCCTTCTGCCCTATGACACAGCAAGAAGTTAGCCATATATAAACCAAGACCCTCATCAAACACTTAATCTGCTGGCACCTTGATCTTTGACTCTCACCCTCTAGAACTGTGAAAAATAAATTTCTGCTGTTTAGAAATCATTTCATCTATTGTATTTTTTTATAGCAGCCAAATGGTTTAAGACAATATCCTTCGAGGCTCAAGTCTTTAATTTTATAACATCTAATGTATCTATTTTTTGTTGTTGCTTGTGCTTTTGGTGTCCAAAATAAGAATCCACAGTCAAAATATGGGATCATGAAGATTTACACCTACTTTTTCTTCTAATGCTTTTTACAATTTTAGCACTTATACTACAGTTGTTCATCCATTTTCAGTGAATTTTTGCCTATGGGTTAAGGTAGTGATTCCAACTTGATTTTGTTTGCATGGTCCTATCCTATTGTCACAGCACCATTTGTTGCAGAGATTATTCTTTTCCTCCAGTGAATGATCTTGACACATTTTCCTAAATAATTTGACCATAAATATTTGGGTTTATTTCTAAACTCTCAATTCTATTTTATTGCTCTGCATCTCTATTCTTATGCTCACACCATACTGTTTTGATTACTGTAGCTTTGTGGTAAGTTTTGACATCAAGAGTGTGAATTGTTCAAATTAGCTTTTCTTTTTCAATATTGTTTGACTATCCAGGACATCTTCTAATTCCATATAAATGTGAGATTCATTTTTTCTATTTCATTTAAAAAAAAAGCCATTGGAAATTTGGTATGATTGCACTGAATGGGCAGATCACTTCAGGGAGTATTACAATCTTAGCTATATTAAGTCTTTCAATCCATAAACATGGCATGGCTTTTCGTTTCAGTATTCTTTAATTTTGTAGTTTCTAATATACATGTCTTTCATCTTCTTGGTTAAATTTATTACTAGGTATTTTATTATTTGAAATACTATTATAATTCAATTTTTTTCTTAACTTCTTTTACAGATAGTTCAATGCTTTTGTATAAAAGCACAACTGATTTGTGTGAGTTGATTTTGTACCCTACAACTTTGCTGAATTCATTTATTAGCTCTAGTAGCTTTTTTGTGGATTGCATCAGATTTTCTATATATAATATTATGTCCTTTGTAAGTAGAAATAGTTATATATATATGTGTGTGTGTGTGTGTGTGTGTGTATGTATATATGTATATATATGTGTATATATATGTGTGTGTGTGTGTGTGTGTGTGTGTGTTTTGCAATTGGGGTGAGTTTTATTTATTTTACTTGCCTAACTGCTCTTTCCAGAACCTCCAACGCAATATTGAAAAGTAGTGGTAAAAACAGACATTATTGACTTGTTCTTGATTGTAGGAGACAAGTTTTTCCTCTTTCACCATTGAGCATGATGGTGGATTGGGTTTTGGAAAAATGTTATATATCATATTAAAGAAGTTCCCTTTATTGTTAGTTTTCTAAGTGCTATTTTTTATTTTTTTTTATTTATTTTTTTTATGAAATTTATTGACAAATTGGTTTCCATACAACACCCAGTGCTCATCCCAAAAGGTGCCCTCCTCAATACCCATCACCCACCCTCTCCTCCCTCCCACCCCTCAGTTTGTTCTCAGTTTTTAACAGTCTCTTATGCTTTGGCTCTCTCCCATTCCAACCTCTTTTTTTTTTTTTCCTTCCCCTCCCCCATGGGTTCCTGTTCAGTTACTCAGGATCCACATAAGAGTGAGACCATATGGTATCTGTCTTTCTCTGTATGGCTTATTTCACTTAGCATCACACTCTCCAGTTCCATCCACGTTGCTACAAAAGGCCATATTTCATTTTTTCTCATTGCCACGTAATATTCCATTGTGTATATAAACCACAATTTCTTTATCTATTCATCAGTTTTTGGACATTGAGGCTCTTTCCATAATTTGGCTATTGTTGAGAGTGCTGCTATGAACATTGGGGTACAAGTGGCCCTATGCATCAGTACTCCTGTATCCCTTGGATAAATTCCTAGCAGTGCTATTTCTGGGTCATAGGGTAGGTCTATTTTTAATTTTCTGAGGAACCTCCACACTGCTTTCCAGAGCGGCTGCACCAATTTGCATTCCCACCAACAGTGCAAGAGGGTTCCCGTTTCTCCACATCCTCGCCAGCATCTATAGTCTCCTGATTTGTTCATTTTGGCCACTCTGACTGGCGTGAGGTGATACCTGAGTGTGGTTTTGATTTGTATTTCCCTGATAAGGAGCGACGCTGAACATCTTTTCATGTGCCTGTTGGCCATCCGGATGTCTTCTTTAGAGAAGTGTCTATTCATGTTTTCTGCCCATTTCTTCACTGGGTTATTTGTTTTTCCCGTGTGGAGTTTGGTGAGCTCTTTATAGATTTTGGATACTAGCCCTTTGTCCGATATGTCATTTGCGAATATCTTTTCCCATTCCGTTGGTTGCCTTTTAGTTTTGTTGGTTGTTTCCTTTGCTGTGCAGAAGCTTTTTATCTTCATCAGGTCCCAGTAATTCACTTTTGCTTTTAATTCCCTTGCCTTTGGGGATGTGTCGAGTAAGAGATTGCTACGGCTGAGGTCAGAGAGGTCTTTTCCTGCTTTCTCCTCTAAGGTTTTGATGGTTTCCTGTCTCACATTTAGGTCCTTTATCCATTTTGAGTTTATTGTTGTGAATGGTGTGAGAAAGTGGTCTAGTTTCAACCTTCTGCATGTTGCTGTCCAGTTCTCCCAGCACCATTTGTTAAAGAGGCTGTCTTTTTTCCATTGGATGTTCTTTCCTGCTTTGTCAAAGATGAGTTGGCCATACGTTTGTGGGTCTAGTTCTGGGGTTTCTATTCTATTCCATTGGTCTATGTGTCTGTTTTGGTGCCAATACCATGCTGTCTTGATGATGACAGCTTTGTAGTAGAGGCTAAAGTCTGGGATTGTGATGCCTCCTGCTTTGGTCTTCTTCTTCAAAATTCCTTTGGCTATTCGGGGCCTTTTGTGGTTCCATATGAATTTTAGGATTGCTTGTTCTAGTTTCGAGAAGAATGCTGGTGCAATTTTGATTGGGATTGCATTGAATGTGTAGATAGCTTTGGGTAGTATTGACATTTTGACAATATTTATTTTTCCAATCCATGAGCAGGGAATGTCTTTCCATTTCTTTAAGTCTTCTTCAATTTCCTTCATAAGCTTTCTATAGTTTTCAGCATAAAGATCCTTTACATCTTTGGTTAGATTTATTCCTAGGTATTTTATGCTTCTTGGTGCAATTGTGAATGGGATCAGTTTCTTTATTTGTCTTTCTGTTGCTTCATTTTTAGTGTATAAGAATGCAACTGATTTCTCTACATTGATTTTGTATCCTGCAACTTTGCTGAATTCCTGTATCAGTTCTAGCAGACTTTTGGTGGAGTCTATCGGATTTTCCATGTATAATATCATGTCATCTGCAAAAAGCGAAAGCTTGACTTCATCTTTGCCAATTTGGATGCCTTTGATTTCCTTTTGTTGTCTGATTGCTGATGCTAGAACTTCCAGCACTATGTTAAACAGCAGCGGTGAGAGTGGGCATCCTTGTCGTGTTCCTGATCTCAGGGAAAAAGCTCTCAGTTTTTCCCCGTTGAGGATGATGTTAGCTGTGGGCTTTTCATAAATGGCTTTTATGATCCTTAAGTATGTTCCTTCTATCCCAACTTTCTCAAGGGTTTTTATTAAGAAAGGGTGCTGGATTTTGTCGAAGGCCTTTTCTGCATCGATTGACAGGATCATATGGTTCTTCTCTTTTTTTTTGTTAATGTGATGTATCACGTTGATTGATTTGCGAATGTTGAACCAGCCCTGCATCCCAGGAATGAATCCCACTTGATCATGGTGAATAATTCTTTTTATATGCTGTTGAATTCGATTTGCTAGTATCTTATTGAGAATTTTTGCATCCATATTCATCAGGGATATTGGCCTGTAGTTCTCTTTTTTTACTGGGTCTCTGTCTGGTTTAGGAATCAAAGTAATACTGGCTTCATAGAATGAGTCTGGAAGTTTTCCTTCCCTTTCTATTTCTTGGAATAGCTTGAGAAGGATAGGTATTATCTCTGCTTTAAACGTCTGGTAGAACTCCCCTGGGAAGCCATCTGGTCCTGGACTCTTATTTGTTGGGAGTTTTTTGATAACCGATTCAATTTCTTCGCTGGTTATGGGTCTGTTCAAGCTTTCTATTTCCTCCTGATTGAGTTTTGGAAGAGTGTGGGTGCTCAGGAATTTGTCCATTTCTTCCAGGTTGTCCAATTTGTTGGCATATAAGTTTTCATAGTATTCCCTGATAATTGTTTGTATCTCTGAGGGATTGGTTGTAATAATTCCATTTTCATTCATGATTGTATCTATTTGGGTCATCTCCCTTTTCTTTTTGAGAAGCCTGGCTAGAGGTTTGTCAATTTTGTTTATTTTTTCAAAAAACCAACTCTTGGTTTTGTTGATCTGCTCTACAGTTTTTTTAGTTTCTATATTGTTTATTTCTGCTCTGATCTTTATTATTTCTCTTCTTCTGCTGGGCTTAGGCTGCCTTTGCTGTTCTGCTTCTAGTTCCTTTAGGTGTGCTGTTAGATTTTGTATTTGGGATTTTTCTTGTTTCTTGAGATAGGCCTGGATTGCAATGTATTTTCCTCTCAGGACTGCCTTTGCTGCGTCCCAAAGCGTTTGGATTGTTGTATTTTCATTTTCGTTTGTTTCCATATATTTTTTAATTTCTTCTCTAATTGCCTGGTTGACCCACTCATTCGTTAGTAGGGTGTTCTTTAACCTCCATGCTTTTGGAGGTTTTCCAGACTTTTTCCTGTGGTTGATTTCAAGCTTCATAGCATTGTGGTCTGAAAGTAAGCATGGTATAATTTCAATTCTTGTAAACTTATGAAGGGCTGTTTTGTGACCCAGTATATGATCTATCTTGGAGAATGTTCCATGTGCACTCGAGAAGAAAGTATATTCTGTTGCTTTGGGATGCAGAGTTCTAAATATATCTGTCAAGTCCATCTGATCCAATGTCTCATTCAGGGCCCTTGTTTCTTTATTGACCGTGTGTCTAGATGATCTATTTCTGTAAGTGGTGTATTAAAGTCCCCTGCAACTACCACATTCTTATCAATAAGGTTGCTTGTGTTTATGAGTAATTGTTTTATATATTTGGGGGCTCCGGTGTTCGGCGCATAGACATTTATAATTGTTAGCTCTTCCTGATGAATAGACCCTGTAACTATTATATAATGTCCTTCTTCATCTCTTGTTACAGCCTTTAATTTAAAGTCTAGTTTGTCTGATATAAGTATGGCTACTCCAGCTTTCTTTTGGCTTCCAGTCGCATGATAAATAGTTTTCCATCCCCTCACTCTCAATCTAAAGGTGTCCTCAGGTCTAAAATGAGTCTCTTGTAGACAGCAAATAGATGGGTCTTGTTTTTTTATCCATTCTGATACCCTATGTCTTTTGGTTGGCGCATTTAATCCATTTACATTCAGTGTTATTATAGAAAGGTACGGGTTTAGAGTCATTGTGATGTCTGTATGTTTTATGCTTGTAGTGATGTCTCTGGGACTTTGTCTCACAGGGTCCCCCTTAGGATCTCTTGTAGGGCTGGTTTAGTGGTGACAAATTCCTTCAGTTTTTGTTTGTTTGGGAAGACCTTTATCTCTCCTTCTATTCTAAATGACAGACTTGCTGGATAAAGGATTCTTGGCTGCATATTTTTTCTGTCTAGCACCCTGAAAATCTCGTGCCAATTCTTTCTGGCCTGCCAAGTTTCAAAAGAGAGATCAGTCACGAGTCTTATAGGTCTCCCTTTATATGTGAGGGCACGTTTACCCCTTGCTGCTTTCAGAATTTTCTCTTTATCCTTGTATTTTGCCAGTTTCACTATGATATGTCGTGCAGAAGATCGATTCAAGTTACGTCTGAAGGGAGTTCTCTGTGCCTCTTGGATTTCAATGCCTTTTTCCTTCCCCAGTTCAGGGAAGTTCTCAGCTATTATTTCTTCAAGTACCCCTTCAGCCCCTTTCCCTCTCTCTTCCTCCTCTGGGATACCAATTATGCATATATTATTTCTTTTTAGTGTATCACTTAATTCTCTAATTTTCCCCTCATACTCCTGGATTTTTTTATCTCTCTTTTTCTCAGCTTCCTCTTTTTCCATAACTTTATCTTCTAGTTCACCTATTCTCTCCTCTGCCTCTTCAAGCCGAGCTGTGGTGGTTTCCATTTTGTTATGCATTTCGTTTAAAGCGTTTTTCAGCTCCTCGTGACTGTTCCTTAGTCCCTTGATCTCTGTAGCAAGAGATTCTCTGCTGTCCTATATACTGTTTTCAAGCCCAGCGATTAATTTTATGACTATTATTCTAAATTCACTTTCTGTTATGTTATTTAAGTCCTTTTTGATCAGCTCATTAGCTGTTGTTATTTCCTGGAGATTCTTCTGAGGGGAATTCTTCCGCTTGGTCATTTTGGATAGTCCCTGGCGTGGTGAGGACCTGCAGGGCACTTCCCCTGTGCTGTGGTGTATAACTGGAGTTGGTGGGCGGGGCCGCAGTCAGACCTGATGTCTGCCCCCAGCCCACCGCTGGGGCCACAGTCAGACTGGTGTGTGCCTTCTCTTCCCCTCTCCTAGGGGCGGGATTCACTGTGGGGTGGTGTGGCTCCTCTGGGCTACTTGCACCCTGCCAGGCTTGTGATGCTGGGGATCTGGCGTATTAGCTGGGGTGGGTAGGCAAGGTGCACGGGGGCAGGAGGGGCAGGCTTAGATCACTTCTCCTTAGGTGATCCACTTCAGGAGGGGCCCTGTGGCAGCGGGAGGGAGTCAGATCCGCTGCCGGAGGTTTGGCTCCGCAGAAGCACAGAGTTGGGTGTTTGCGCAGAGCGAGCAAGTTCCCTGGCAGGAACTGGTTCTCTTTGGGATTTTGGCTGGGGGATGGGCGGGGGAGATGGCGCTGGCGAGCACCTTTGTTCCCCACCAAACTGAGCTCTGTTGTCAGGGGGCTCAGCAGCTCTCCCTCCCTTTGTCCTCCAGCCTTCCCGCTTTCCGAGCAGAGCTGTTACCTTATGACCTCCCAGACACTAAGTCGCGCTTGTTGTGGGAACACAGTCCGTCAGGCCCCTCCGCTTTTGCAAGCCCGACTCGGGGGCTCTGCTTGGCCGGCGAGCCGCCCCTCCGCCCCGGCTCCCTCCCGCCAGTCCGTGGAGCGCGCACCGCCTCGCCGCCCTTCCTACCCTCTTCCGTGGGCCTCTCGTCTGCGTTTGGCTCCGGCGACTCCGTTCTGCTAATCCTCTGGCGGTTTTCTGGGTTATTTAGGCAGGTGTAGATGGAATCTAAGTGATCAGTAGGACGTGCGGTGAGCCCAGCGTCCTCCTAAGCCACCATCTTGCAGCCTCTAAGTGCTATTTTTTAAAATAAAAAATATTTTTTTCTGTATCCATTAGAATAATTTTTTTCTGTATCTATTAGGATAATTATGTGTTTTTATTCCTCCATCTTATTAATGTGGTTTATTAACATTTTTTTAATTGAAAAATCACCATTCTTCTAAAATAAACCTCACTTGATTAAGATGTATAATGTATTATTATATTGGGCTTGATGGATTTGATGGTGTTATTTGTAATTGCATCTATATTCATAAAGCATATTAGTCCCTAGTTTTCTTTTCCTGTGTTATCAAGGTAATGTTGGCTTCATGAAATGTGTTTGGAAATGTTCCTTCATCTTTTATTATTATTATTATTATTATTTAAAGAACTTAAGTGGAGTTGGTTTAATTCTTTTTACATGTTTGTCAGAATTCGCCAGTGAAGCCAGCTGGTTGGGAAGTTTGATTACTGATTATGCTTCTTATTCTATGTCTGTTGAGACTACATATCTCTTCTTGGTTCAGTTTGATAATTTTTGTGTTTCTAGAAATCCGTTCCTTTCTTCTGGATCATCAAATTTGTTGGCATACAAGTTTTTTAATATTATCTTGTTATTCCATTTTTTCCATAATGCCAATATTTTTGTATCTTATTTCTGATTTTAGTTATTCACTTCTTCACTCTTTTTTCCCCCATTGATTTTAACTAATTGTCAGAGACTATCCTTGAAAAGGCCAAGACAAAAAACTGCTAGAACTGATTCATGAATTCAGCAAAGTTGCAGGACATAAAATCAATGCACAGAAATCGGTTGCATTCCTATACACCAGCAATGAAGCAACACAAAGACAAATCAAAGAATTGATCCCATTTACAGTTGCACAAAAAACCACAAAATACCTAGGAATAAATCTAACCAATGAGGTGAAAAATCTATACATTGAAAACTATAGAAAGCTTATGAAAGAAATTGAAGAAGACACACCAAAAAAGAAAATGGAAAAAGATTCCATGCTCCTGGATAGGAAGAACAAATATTGTTAAAATGTCGATACTACCCAAAGCAATCTACATATTCAATGCAATCCCTATCAAACTAACACGAGCATCTTCACAGAGGTAGAACAAATAATCTCAAAATTTGTATGGAACCAGAAAAGACCTCAAATAGCCAAAGCAATCTTGTAAAAGAAAACCAAAGCAGGATGCATCAGAATCCCAGATTTCAAACTATACTTCAAAGCTGTAATCATCAAGACAGTATGGTACTGGCACAAGAACAAACACTCAGATCAATGGAACAGAATAGAGAACCCATAAATGGACCCACAAGCATATGGCCAAAGAATCTTTGACAAAGCAGGAAAGACTATCCAGTGGAATAAGACAGTCTCTTCAGCAAGTGGTGCTGGGAAAACTGGACAGTGACAGGCAGAAGAATGAAATTAGACCACTTTCTTACACCATACACAAAAATAAACTCTACATGGATGAAAGACCTCAATGTAAGACAGGAAGCCATCAAAATCCTTGAGGAGAAAGCAGACAAAAACGTCTGGTCTTGGCCGCAGCAACTTCTTACTCAACACATCTCCAGAGGCAAGGGATACAAAAGCAAAAATGAACTACTGGGACCTCATCAAAATAAAAAGCTTCTGCACAGCAAAGGAAACAATCAGCAAAAGTAAAAGGCAACTGACAGAATGGGAGAGGATATTTGCAAAGGACATATCAGATAAAGTGTTAGTATCCAAAATCTATAAAGAACTTCTCAAAATCAACACCCAAAAACCAAATAATCCAGTGAAGAAATGGGCAAAGACATGAATAGAAACTTCTCCAAGGAAGATATTCAGATGGCCAACTGACACATGAAAAAATGCTCAACATCACTCATCATCAGGGAAATACAAATCAAAACCACAATGAGATACCACCTTATACCTGTCAGAACGGTTAACATGAACAATTCAGGCAACAAGAGATGTTGGCGAGGATGCGGAGAAAGAGGATCTCTTTTGCATTGTTGGTGGCGATGCAAGCTGGTGCAGCCACTCTGGAAAACAGTATGGAGGTTCCTCAAAAACTAAAAAATAGAACTACCCTATGACCCAGCAATTGCACTACTAGGAATTTATCCAAGGGATATAGGTATGCTGTTTCAAAGGGGCACATGCACCCCTATATTTGTAGCAATGCTATCAACAATAGCCAAAGTATGGAAAGAGCCCAAATGTCCCTCGATGGATGAATAGATAAAGAAGATGTGGTATATATATACAATGGAGTATTACTCGCCAATCAAAAAGAATGAAATCTCGCCATTTGCAACTGTGTGGATGGAACTGGAGGGTATTATGCTAAGTGAAATTAGTCAATCAGAGAAAGGCAAAAATATGACTTCACTCACATGAGGACTTTAAGAGACAAAACAAATGAACATAAGGGAAGGGAAACAAAAATAATATAAAAACAGGGAGGGGGACAAAACAGAAGAGACTCATAAATATGGAGAACAAATTGAGGGTTGCTGGAAGGGTTGTGGGAGGGGGGATGGGCCAAATGGGTAAGGGGCCTTAAGGAATCTACTTCTGAAATAATTGTTTCACTATATGGTAACTAATTTGGATGTAGGTTTTAAAAAATTAAAAAAAAGAAAATTAAAAAAAAAGAAAAAGCCAAGGCATTAGACTTACTAGTAAAAGAATTTAACATTTAACATACTCGTTTAAACATGCTTAAAGAGCTATAGTTAATCATAGACAAAGAGCTAAAGGAAACCAGGATAATTATAGGGAATATCAAAAAAGAGAAAGAAATTATAAAGAGTAAACCAAATGAATACTATTGAATTGAAAACTCAACAGGAGACAGGAAAATTATCAGTAGATAGGACTGACAACAGAGTTGAGCAAGCACACACACACACACAAAATAGCAAAACTAATGCTAGGACAGTTGAAATCACCCACTCTGAAAAGCAGAAAGAAGAAAAACTGAAGAAAAACAGAATGCGAGACACAGATGGGATACCATGAAGTATACCAATATACATCAATATGCACTATCTTCTTATTTACAATTAATAATCTACTCAACTCTATATTCATACATAAAGAATAATTGATGCTTGAGGGTTTCTAGGTCTATCCTCTGTACTTTCACTCTTTTTCATTTTATTCTGAAAGAGAAAAACGAGAGTTAGAGAGTGCAGAGGAGGGCAGAGAGAGAGAGAGAGAGAGAGAGAGACAGAATCCCAAGCAGGCTCTGTACTTTCAGCCTAAAGCCTAACTATGGCCTTGACCTCATGAACTGTGAGATCATGACCTGAGCTGAAATCAAGAGTTGGACACTCAACCTACTGAGCCACCCAGGTGCCCTTCTGCACTTTCACTCTTGTTACTTATTTTTACTTCAAAAAAAAAAAATACATACAGTCAATACAGGCATTATGGAAAATAGAAGTTTTAAAAAGTCTATAATCTTCTGAAAAAGAAGAAATACTGTACAATTTTTCTATTGTATATGTATACCTAAATATTTATAATCAAACAAATAACCTGCAAAATTACTCAAATTTCATAATTTATTTAAAATTTACTGAATAAGTTTCTTAAAAAAGAGTTTAATATAATTAATATACATAACAGAGCCTATATATGTAATTAATTTATTATTAATAAAATTTAATTGTAAGAAGCACATATTTGACATTTAACATGTAAGCTACCATGCTATTTATATTAATTAACACACTTATCAAATGTCAATTAGCAGTTTAAGAATTAATTGCTATGAAATTGATTTGCCATAGACTACTATTTAAATGTTAATGTCTCAAAATTCTTTGCAATTACAAGGCAAGTATGAAGTTTAGTCAAATGAACGTTTATTATTTATATGTGAAATAACACAATAGTAACATAATTTTCTGAATATTTATGAATCAGTAACAATATTTATGAATTTACATTTAAAAGTTGTTTTAAAATAAAGTCTATTCTACAAAATAATCATATTTTATGTCAGTTTAAAAAAATTCTTTGTTTATTTAGTTTTGAGAGAGAGAAAGAGAGAGACAGAGACAGAGCGCGAATGGGGAAGGGGCAGAGAGAGACAGAGACACAGAATCCAAAGCAGGCTCCCGGCTCTGAGCTGTCAGCACCGAGCCTCATGCAAGGCTCGAACCCAGGAAGGATATCATGACCTGAGCTGAAGTCGGATGCTTAATCAACTGAGCCACCCAGGTCCAGTCACTATCTCATTTTTAAAGAATCAATACCTTCTTTTAAATTATTCATTATATCATATATTTTATTATACCAATTATTCTAATACTTAAAGCAACGGCAAAAAAAAAATAAGAGGGAGCCAGAAGTAGGCTTATGTAGGAAAGAGTTAACAAGGAACAGGACAGAACTTTGGATTTAACTTGTAATCTTTTTACTGTGTTTTATTTATGGCCTAGAAAGCAGCTGCTCTGTATTGAAATAGGCATTGCATTGAAACTGCTCCCACTGCAGCAAGTGATAAGAACCCCAATTCAAACTGGCTTAGATGAAAAAAGCATATGTGTAGCCTTATGTAAAACATAATGGCGCCTGTGTTCACACAATACCACAGCATTGGGAGATTAGGAGTCTCTCTCCCTCTCTCTTCTAGGTTTGGCTTCCCTCTAGGTTTTCATCACCCGTAGGCAGGCTGTCAACTTCATAGCTGTTTTCTGACTCAGGCTTATATTTTCCTGGGAGTTAAAAAACTGTGCATTTTCTTTTCATCCAATTGATTAAAATTCTCCAAATTGAGTTTCATTAATGTGGATTAGGTCATATGCTCATCTCTGAACAAATAATTATAGCCAATGAATAAAATACTCTTACTTATGAGGGCTAAGTCACATGCCCACCCCCAGTGCTCCTTGAGATACATAGGATTAAAAACCATGCCAATGAAGAAAAAGAAGTTTGTTCAAAAATATTCTAAACTACATATAAATTACATATATATGCATATATACATATACATGTGTATATACATGTATACACATATATATGTATATACATGTACATATATATATATACATAAATATATATACATATATATGTAATTAATATATATGCCAGGCAAGCCACAGATGTCCACTACAAGAAGAGGTCTCACCTAGCCATTTCCAAAACCATAATCTAGGAAAAAGAAAGCTCAGTTCTAAGTTGAAACAGTGATAGTGTAATACCCTGTGGACTAATAAAACACAGTTGTAGGCTGAAAACTACATGGGCGGCCAGTTGAGACTATGTCATAAAAGTTCTAGAAAAAAAGCATACGAATATATATTTTAGTTTTTCTTATAGTAGAGAAATAAATTTACAGACACTCGACTAATGAGAGGAGATGAAGTAAATCAGAGTACCTACTTATAGGACAAAAGTGAAATGTGATATAGATAGGAGGTAGGATATTGCTCATGACTAAAACTGACTGTACTAGATGTATTCAACTAATATAGATAATCCTCAAAATGATTTTGAATTTAAAGTCAGGTGCAGAAGATGTACAATATGATATAATTTTTATTCAAAACAATAAGAGTACTATATAACCTGTGTAGGTAGGTCATTGGTTATACAGTATTTTTGGAAGAGCAAAAATGTATTAGTTGCATTAGTATCCATTAAAAAGTAACCAACTAGGGTGGCTGGGTGGCTCAGTTGGTTAAGTGTGCAACTTTGGCTGCTCAAGTCATGATCTCACGGTTTGTGAGTTCGAGCCCTGCATCGGGCTCTGTGCTGACAGCTCAGAGCCTGGAGCCTGCTTCAGATTCTGTGTTTCCCTCTCTCCGCCGTTCCCCCCAACTCTCACTCTTTCTCTGTCTCTCTCAATATTAAGTAAAATATTTTAAAAAATTAAAAGAAACAATTAACCAGTTAATTAAATTAGTAATTTTATTAATTAATTGCTTTTAATATGTAATATTAACTTAAGGATTATAAGTGGAACACAAGAAGAACCTGCACACAGGAAGAGAAGGTGAGTTATAGAATCCTAGGGAAACTCGGAGTGTATAAAGAGAAAGCTGGAAGAAAACACAGAATGGGAAACAGAAGTATCTGAGATATAGCAGAGCAATGTCAATCAAATGTCTATGGATGAAAGCTGTAAGGTTCAACGTGTGGTCAACAGTGACATATGTTTCAAAGAATGAAGTCTTTGAGAATAGAATATCTAGGAAACCAAGGCAAACAGTTGGAATAGCAATGGCAAGTCAGATTATTGGCATTTTATTTTATTTTTACTTATTTATTTTTATTTGAGAGAGACAGAGAAAGAGTGTGAGGGGGCAGAGGGGCAGAGAAAGAGAGAGAGGAAGAAAGAGAGAAAGAGAGAGAGAGAGAGAGAGAGAGAGAGAGAATCTCAAGCAAGCTCCAAGTTCAGTGGAGCCCAGCTCAGGGCTTGATCCCATGAGCCTGGGATGTCCTGAGCTGACATCAAGAGTCAGATGCTCAACCGACTGAGCCATCCAGACACCCCAGATGACTAGTATTATAAATAGCAGGTGAGAAGTGAGATAGCAGAGTCAGTAAAAGCACTCTGGTTGTTTTAATAGGTAAGGTTACTTGAACTGTCCATACATAATTTTCTGTGTAGCCTTTGGTTCATATATATTTAATGCTCACAATAACTATAGGAGGTTGGTACTGTTATTTTAGATATGAAGAAACAAAGGTAGAGTGAGATGAAGGTACCTCCCTCAGGTTTCAGAGCTAGTTAGTGCTGGTGCTGGAAGCCAACTACAAAGTCATTGTTTTTGTCACTAAGTTATATTGAAAAATTCAAATTCCAACTGAGATAAGGAGAGACTGAGTCATGAATTGCATCGGAGGCATTTTAAATTCTACTAACAGATTGAAATGAATTTTGTCTTTATTTGTTTTTCTGAGGGGGAATTTATTTTTGGTCATAGTAGATTAGAGAAATTATTGAAAACAAAAACAAAAACAAAAACAAAAAAAAACAAAAACAGAAGGTCCAGGAGAACATTGAAGTAAGATCTGGGGTGTAGATTAGGAGATGGGACCACAAGTCTAAGTGGGGCAATTAGCTTTGTGGAAGAGAAGGAATGAATCTTGAGAGAAGAAAAGGGGGTAAGAGATTTATGCAGTCATGAACTCTGAGAAGAAAAACTAAAGATATTCACAGGAGATGGCTGCTATCTTCTCCACAAAATGGACAGTGAATTTGTCTGCAGAGAGTGAGGGTGACAAGGTTGAGGAGAAGGTTCATGCCTAAAATTTGAAAAAAATATCTGTGGGAGCCAATTAGAGATTATTGTCATTTGTTGAGAATAAAAGCTGTGGATTGAATAGCATGAATATGTAATGGAATCAATCAGGCTGGTTTTGTTATTTTTGCTAGCATTCATTCATATTACTGCAGCGTTAATCTTATAAGAATATTCAGTGAGAAACCAAAAATACACTCCATGTATTAAACAAAGAGGATGTGATTTTCAGTAATTTGTAGGTTTTATGAAAATGATATGATTTTCATCTTACATGGTGTCTCCTCATTTACTCCATTATTCAGTCTGTACATTCTGCCATATTATTATTTAAACTAAATACATCTTAGTTTCCTAATGTTCGGTAACATATTTTAATAAAGTGGAATTAAAAATTGATCTTCCAGAGTAAAGTAGTTGGAATTTTAGCTTCATAATAATGTGTTTGGTTTTAGTAAGGAAATAGATTTACTTTTCGATATGTATTTTATGGAAATATTAAAAGGAAAGGGCTATTTAATTCCTTTTTCTTTTATAAATTTCTTTTTGAAAAACTTAATATATTTTGAAAATTAAGTAAATATGCTTTTAACTACTGATATATTTAAAGAAAAGCCTTCAGGAAAGCTTAATTAATGCATGTTAGCCTGAAGCAAAATTACATCTAGGAAATTCAAAATATTGAGTGTGAGAGTTCAAAGTAAAGGTATTTAACATTAATTGAGATTTATTATGCCTTAAAACGTGTGTCAGGAAAGAAAACATAAAATATCATATTATAAACTACTTGTAGAATACCCTTAACTTCATCACATAAAGTTGTTATTAAGCATCACATACAGATATTTGAAAATGGTCAACAGTATAAAATCTTGATGGATGGGGGCACCTGGGTGGCTGGGTCGGTTAAGGGCCCAACTCTTGATCTCCGCTCAGGTCATGATCTCGCAGTTCCTGAGATGGAACCCCCGAGTTGGGCTGTGTGCTGACAGTGCAGATACTGCTTTGGATTCTCTCTCTCTCCCTCTCTCTCTCTGCTCCTCTCCTGATCATGCTGTCTCTCAAAAAATTAATTAATTAAAAAAAAACATTTAAAATATTGATGGATGAATTGATGCATAATTTTCCAATACATTGTTTGTCAAATTACAAAAAGAGAATGCTTAAAAATAAACAAACTTAACCACTATATCTGAAGAAATACTATTGATTATGTAAATATTTGTATGTTCCAGCCAGAGGACAAAATATTGGATCCTGAATTTTATGCTTGTATGATATGTTTGCTAATGCAGCTCTGTATGCCTCCATGTTAGACAATTGGTACAAATATTTAGCTTCACATAAAGTTAAATTTCTCAGGCAATATACATATTTATATATTATATATTTTATATGATATGATAGATATATAAACATAAGATAAATAAATATTTATATATGTGCACACACACATCCTGTTCCCTGACTGTCTTCATGGCACAACTAGATTACCTTTAAGAAATAGGCAAGCCAGGTTATGACTAATTTCCTAGACCTGCCACTCCAGCCATCTCCTGCAAATAGTGCAGGTTCTTGATTATTTTATTTATTTAGTTGTTTATTCTTTCAGCAATTGCTGCCATATTCAAACAAGATGCTGGGTGCCGGAAATCCAATACTGAGTAAAAATAGACAAGCTCTTACTGAAAAGCGTAGAGTCTATGATAAAATAACTTCAGCCAGCAATTAGAAAATAGCAGGCATTTTGGTAAGTGCTTTGCTTATAGTAATTCAAGCATCACCATAACAGGGCTGTGATTTGTATGCTACTATCACCCTCATTCTACACACTCTGAAGTAAAGTAAGTTCAGTGACTTGCTCCTTTAGAAAGCCAGGAAATAGTAGAGGGGGAAACAGGGCAAATCGTCATTGTCCCACAAGGGCAAATCCTCATTGTCCCCCCAACAAGACACTTTTCATCAATTCTTACATGGCTGCCTTTTGGGCAATGTCTCAGGCTCCCTTTTAAGATTGCCTTTCCCTTTTGTCCCAAAGGTCCCTAATTATTTGTGCCAAAGTACACATGCCTTCAATGTACAGGTCTTCAAATTTCTTTGAACCTGTTTTCCTATCAGCACAATAAAATTTGAATACAACCACCTAGCATGTATACGTTTATTATAAATTAAATACACACAGGAGTGCTGCAAACACAAATCGTCATTTTCAAAGACAGAGCTGGAATTCTTTTAAAAATATTTAAATTTTCACAATCTTAGAGATTGTGAAGTTTGATGTTATCATAAACTAATTTTTCTCAATGCAAAACACATTTGAAATGAGGTTCATTAACAATAATGGATGCAAATCTTTATATTAAATAATCTTCTTAATTATTTGAGTTTCAGATCCCAGTAGAGCAGTGCTTTCACCTTGCAGAGAGACTGATTGTGAACACATAGTTATGTGTAAAAGTGTGAGCTCTATCATTGTCTTTTCCTGGCCTTACATTATTGTCATCTCCACCCCAAAGTATATTTACAAGAATCTTTAGGGGCACCTGGGTGGCTTGGTCGGTTAAGTGTCCGACTTCGGGTCAGGTCATGATCTCACTGGTCTGTGAGTTCGAGCCCCGCATCGGGCTCTGTTCTGACAGCTCAGAGCATGGAGCCTGTTTCAGATTCTGTGTCTCCCTCTCTTTCTGCCCCTTCCCTGTTCATGGTCTGTCTCTCTCTGTCTCTAAAATAAATAAACGTTTAAAAAAAATTAAAAAAAAATCTTTAAAATCACCTTTGCATCTAATGGTGTTTAGTTTAATATAAAGCAGATAGTATAATACATATTAAGCTTGGATTTGCAACTGTCAATATACCTGCCTGAAGAACTCTTCTCTCAAGTCACCCTGAGGACTGTTCCTGAAACATGATTGCCCGAAATACGGGCCCCTCTTACCATTGCAAACTCTTCCTCTATTGCTTTTCTGTATCTCCTCAGATCTTCCTTAATCAAATCATTTCATTTTTCTGTATGTACTAAACATCCATGGCAAGAACAAATTCCATTCTATCAACCTATTCTGGCTAAGAATGACATCCAGGGGCGCCTGGGTGGCTCAGTTAGTTAAGCGTCAGACTTTAGCTCAGGTTGTGATCTCACCACTCGTGGGTTTGAGCCCTGTATTGGGCTCTGTGCTGACCTCTTGGAGTCTGGAACCTGCTTCAGATTCTGTATCTCCCTCTCTCTCTTTGCCCCTCCCCCAATCACACTCTGTCTCTCCTCAAAAATAAAAATAAAACATTAAAAAAATTTAAAAAAAGAATAACTTCCATTTTTTTTAAGTAAATACCTAATGAAAGTTTATATGTGTCAGGGATACAGTAAAATATATTACATTATTATTATTATTATGTATTTTCCTTAAGAGAAGAAATCATGCTGAATCTATTGTTACAAATGAAATGAGCCACATGATAATTTTATGTGGAAAATTTTGCCTTCACAACTATGATTTTATCTTTGTAATATTTTTTAATGGAAATTTTTACTTGTATAGAACAACCTCACAACATTGAGAATTTCGGCTGCAATATCTAAATTCTGCCTAGAGTTTGCAAATCACTCCTCAGAAGTGTTATTAGAAAAAGAAAGAGGGGTGCCTGGGTGGCGCAGTCGGTTAAGCGTCCGACTTCAGCCAGGTCACGATCTCGCGGTCCGTGGTTTCGAGCCCCGTGTCAGGCTCTTGTCTGATGGCTCAGAGCCTGGAGCCTGTTTCCGATTCTGTGTCTCCCTCTCTCTCTGCCCCGCCCCCGTTCATGCTCTGTCTCTCTCTGTCCCAAAAATAAATAAACGTTGAAAAAAAAATTTAAAAAAAAAAAAGAAAAAGAAAGAGCTACAGCCATAAAAAGACTGCAATCTTGCTATTTGTGATAGTTTGGATAGATCCAGAGGATATAATGCTAAGTGAAATAAGTCAGTCAGAGAAAGACAAATATCATATGATTTCATTCGTATGTGCAACGTAAGAAGTAAAACAAGTGAACATAATGGGGGGAAAAGAGAGGAAAACCAAGAAACAGACACTTAACTCTAGAGAACAAACTGATGGTTACCAGAGGGAAGGTGGTGGAGGGTAGGTTAAATATTTGATGGGGATTAAGGAGTGCACTTGCTGTGATGAGACAGGGTGTTGAACAGAGTGCTGAATCACTAAATTGTACACCTGAAGCTAATATTACACTCTATGGTAACTAACTGGAATTTAAGTTAAAAAAGGAAAAGAAAGACCTGAAAGGTAGAGGAAAGAGACAAAATCACAAGGCTGGACAGGAACATATTATTGTAATAAATCCAAGGAAACAGCAAGGAAAGTGAAAAAAGAAAAAAATGGAGAACTCACCCACGTACTTCTGAAACAGCCGACATGAAGGAAGCCTCCATCAGCCTGAGAGCGGACAGTTTCTACATGAGAGCTGCAGGTGTAAGATGATGGGCTCAGGGGAGGCCTAAATCACAGGGTTGATCTCTACTAATCACAACATTTGTTTTAAGGGAGAAACAAATAGCATTAAGGATTCAACAAAAGTGAGACAAATTAACTGAAAAGAAGAGAAGCCTTAAAAGTTTTTAGTAAAAAGTAGATTATAAATTTGATTGCAGATTCGAGGGACCATTTTGCTGATTCTTTGGTTACATTGTAGCCAATTAAAGATGACATACAAGGGATTACTATAACTTTATGAAAAATCATCTCACGCCTTTGACAATATATTTTAAGGGTTTTTTTTTGTTGTTGTTTTTTAAGAACCTCATACTACTTGAATCCATAGCTGTAATTCAATAGGGCCTCTAGACACATATCTAGAAAAAGGAACGGAGTATCTACTATGCTTACTTTATATCTAGCCATTCTTAATTGTAAAACCTAAGTGACATTTTTCTTATAAAGATATTATCACCAGAGCATTTCATGAGCCAATAGTTCTTATATACAATGCATGTTTCACATATAATTTTTAAGTGTTGCTCTGTAGTCTGAACTTTTTGTAGATTTGAAATTCATTTACTCAACAAAGGCTTATTTTGTTGAGTTCTGGGCCAACTACTGGGAATTTCTATGTTGAACACACTAGATGTGTTGCCTGCCATAAAAGAACTTAGCAACTACTGGGGGAATTGCTTCTAACTCTGAAGTAAAAAGGCAATTACAATACGGGACACTACAGTGGCTCATATTTCCCGAGAAGCCCATTTGGTGGTTAATAATGGCATCTGGGAGGAAGTATTGTCTAAAATAAGATCAATCTAAGATGAGTAGGGTTAGCTCATAGGTTAGGAGGAGATGAGGAGACTATTCCTAGCAGAATACTCAGAGCAAAAGTTTACAACAAAGTCAAGGATAATAAAGGAACTCAAAATTTGCCCGGATGAAGCAGAAAGAATGGGTGGTCCGTGCCGGAGATAAGCCAGAGTCACACAGAGAATGTACGGGAAAAAAACAAGGGAAGGTCATGAATAATGCATGAGAATCCTGTTAGAGCCATTGGGTGCTTCAGATTGGTGCCATTTATTGAGATGGATAACTTAGAAGGAAGATCATTTAAGGAACATGTCAACTTAAGTTTTTGTATGTACTAATATGAAGGATTTTGTGATAATACATATTGAGTTGATTATAGGTGCTCAGGTATTTCTTCCTGGTAGAAAATTGAACTGGGGAAAAAATGTGGGACTTATCAACAAACAAATGGTAAACCAATTTGACAATAAATTTCATATTTAAAAAAAAGGTAATTAAGTAATGGATGTAGGTATATTTCTGCAAGGGTTGCGTAAAGAATGAGAGAATAGGATTTAGAATATAATTCATATAGCACCAATATTTATATTTAATTTTCCTGTAAAATATGTTTGAAAATTAATTGTGAAAATAAGACACTATACTGTTGAAATGTAAGCATGAATTTAAACACATTTTTATTGTATGCCACTACTGATAGGCTTATATCTCACAATTTATTAAGATAACTTTACCAAGTTACCCTAAAAATACAGTGTGGGTATACAGCAAACATATTCTGAATTGTAAATAAATTTTGCTCGATGATATGTATTTTTAATTAAGAATGTTTAATTTTAAAAAGTGATTTTCGTTTAGCCGGATATTAGTGTATTTGGTAAAAATAAATAATTAGAATATTCAAATTTAGACTTCAAACTCTTCTTGCAAAATGACAGGGTGATTTCTTTAACTTGACTCATTCATGTAATTGTTTCATCTCTTCAATTTGCCTGTGTAGAAATAGCTTTAGTTTCTCCGTCTGCTAGAGATCTGAGGATTAAGTCAAAGCATCTTTTCCAGTTTCAAATCTCTAGATACAAATATAGTTTCATTGTACCTATTAGTTAGTGAAACAGTTTGATTGTTATAACTGTATCAAATATATTATAGTGAGAAAAAGTGCACCCCACTGGTATAAAGTTAAGAAATAATATTAAACCATCAAATTTGCAAAGCCTTTGTGTCCAGCATATTAAAAGTATGTTTCATCTGTACTCTGGAGTATTTTTTGGGAAATGAAAAATTTTATGTCACGCTAAAATTAGATACATTCAATTGTAAAGATTCAAAACCTAATAAGTACCAAATGATAAAGTGAACAATCAAAAAATATTTTTTCTATTTAAAATAAGGAAGACAAAATAAGCATCAAAGACTAACTCAAGTTTTCAAAAATAGAATGGTTAATAATATACAGGTTAAGTCTTATGAATCTAAAATAATACACTTGCTCATGCTTTTTTATATAAAGAAGAATATAGAATATATATATATATATATATTTAAATTTATGAACATTAAATTTATGTTGCTCCAAAAATGCCCTGGTCTTTATAACAACTTGAAGATATTAGTAAAAATCTTAAACATGGTATAGCATACATTTTAATTTCATATATAAATGTATAGAAGTGAATACAGTAGTACAATTTCCTTATATGTAAAGTTTAAATTTTGATATATTGGTGAACATTTGAATAAAATAATTTTTATTATTTTCTGTCAATATATTGTACTATAATTTGAATGCTAGAATTCAACATCAAAATATAATTTTTAATAAAATTACATATCTTAATGCACATAATAGGTACATTCTTTTTTCTTAGGTAAAATTATCTTGAGCATTTTATCAGTAAAATAAATACATGGAAACCCGAAATGTATTTTAACTCTATAACATAGTGGCACAAGATGTATGTAATTGATCAAACTATCACATATGATTAATTGAATATGAGTTAGAGTTCCTAATTTTAAATATAAATTGTCTATCCAGACTTTTGCAAGAGATGTGTTTCTTAAATTTTTGAATGTAAGTTGTAAACTAAGCCAGTATATTTTCCCATTTCTACTATGCATTTTATTGATCAAATAATAATAAAAGAAAGAGTACATAAATTTGGTTTTAGTATAGGTTTCCTCAAAGTTATAAAAGTTTATCACTGGATTTAGTAATAACCTTCAAAGTGATGGAGGTATAGAAAGATATCATACACAAACTCAAAAAGAGACTAAAACTCTAACTTTTATTTTACTGTTTATCCTTAGTTGTCACAGAAATAGGTATAGTGGTTCTGGTCATATCTATATAAGTGTCATGGAGAAGTATCTAAAATAAGTTATTATTTATGTTTTCAAAAATATTCACTCTGAACCTACTATCTATATTGAACTGTGCTAAGTAATATTGTACATATAATGAAGATGAGACATATGCAGGCAGATGGAAGAACCTAACAATGTAAAATATATATAGAGCATGTACGTGTGTGTGTGTATGTGTGTGTGTATATATATATACACACACACACACACACATATATATACACACACACACATATATATATATATATACACACACACACACACTTACACATGTATGTATAAAGCAAAGCCATTTATTTTTCATGAGGAAATACATAAGAATAAAATTTTGTGAATTTCAGAATTACTTAAAATGCAAGTATATTCTAGGGGTGGCTGGGTGGCTCTATAGGTTAAGTGTTCCACTTTTGATTTCAGCTCAGGTCATGATCTCACAGTTTGTAAGATTGAGCCCTGTGTTGGGCTCTGCACTGACAGCACAAAGACTGCTTGGGATTCTCTCTCTTTGTCTCGGCCCCTCTCCTGCTTGCGCTCTCTCTCTGTCTCTCAAAACAAATAAATAAACTTTAAAAAAAAATTTTAAAAATGAGAATACATTATGAATATCTGCTCATGAGATATTATTCACTGGAATAATAAAATATATATTATTTATGGATGAGTGTTCAAACCAAATGAGTGGTCAGACCAAATTATTAAATTTCCATTAGTCTGCATTCATCACTCCCTAAACAACAGAAGTTAGGTTTATTTATTGAGTTTGCAATATTTTCCCCTTTCTTCAGATTGTATAGTTAACACAATTGGATCAAAACTCAGAATTCGGGAGACTCCATATGAAGTCTGTTACATGGTAAAAATTGCATGCATTAATTGCTTTTTAGTCATTTTGGTCTTACGACCTTTCCACAAAAGGATGGAAACTCAATTTCATTTCCGTTTTCCAAAACGAGCATGCAGGTCTTTGTGGTCTTGAATTAGTATACTATCACTTTGTTTTATAGGCAAATATAAGCTTTGTATTAAATAGTAAAAACATTTAATAATGATTTAAAATTCTAGATTGTTTATTAAATGTTCTACATGATAATTTTATTTAATTTCCACCACAGTCCAATATGATTTACCTTCCTTATTCAAAATTGAGAAAACTCAGAATTAGAAATCTTGTGAGATTCACTCAGCATTTTTGTATCCTTTGGGCAAATACCTAGTAGTGCAATTGCTGGCCATAGGGTCACTCTACTTTCTAAATGCTGATTTGAAGGGGAACATGCACCCCAATGTTTATAGCAGCACTGTCAACAATAGCCAAATTATGGAAAGAGCCCAATGTATATCGACTAACAAATAGATGAAGAAGATATGGAATATATATACAATGGAAAGTTAGTCAGTAATCAAAAAGAACGAAATTTCACCATTTGTAATAGTGTGGATGGAACTAGAATGTATTATGCTAAAAAAATAAGTCAGTCAGAGAAAGATAAGTATAATTTCACTCATATGTAGAATTTAAGAAGCAAAACAGATAAACATAGGGGACGGGAAGAAAAAAGATAAAAAGAGAGGGAGGCAAAACATAAGAGCCTCTTAAATACAGAAAACAAACAGGGTTGCAGGAGGGTTTTTGAGATCGGCTAAATGGGTGAAGGGCATTATGGAGGGCACTTGTTGGGGTGAGCACTGGATGTTATATGTAAGTGATGAATCATTAAATTATACGCCTGAAACCATTATTACATATATGTTAATTAACCTGGATTTAAATAAAATTTTAAAACAGAGATTCAATCAGAAAGTTATGCTGTCTCTTTCACACTATCGTCTTCATCATTTTATTCATTTTCATCATTGTGAGGAAAGAAATTATATATATATTTTTTTTCATTTTTTTTTAATGTTTATTTTTGAGAGAACGAGAAAGAGAGGAACACAGAGGGAGACACAGAATCCAAAGCAGGCTCTAGGCTCCAAGCTGTCAGCACAGAGCCCTATGTGGGGCTCGAACTCACGAACTGCAGGAACTGCTAGTTTGTGACCTGAACTGAAGTCGGATGCTTAACTGACTGAGCCACCAGGAGCCCCAGAAATTATATTTTATATAACATGTAATTTTACTTCATTTTATTTATTTTTATTTTTTTTTAATTTTAGAGAGAAAGAGCATGTTGGTAAGGGGGAGGGGCAGAAAGATAGTATCTTAAGTAGGCTCCACACTCAGCATGTGACCTAACATGGGGCTTGATACCACAACCCCAGGGTCATGACCTGAGCCAAAATCAGCATTCAGGCACTCAACAGATGGAGCCACCCAAGTGCCCTGATAACATGTCATTTTAAATACAAAATGTATGCTTATTCTTATAATAAATTGCAATGGCTGAGTCTAGTATTATGGAAATAGTTTGGTTCTTTTGACATCCTTCTTTGTTACAAAAGTAAATACTGATAAAGTGCTATGAGAGATAAAATTCCATTGTTAAAGAACCATTTTGAAAACGAAAGCATTTGGACTGAGTCTGAAAGGTGACAATGAAAGAGAGCAGGGATATATATAAACCCACCTCGAAACCAAAACCAAAAGTCAGATGCTTAACTGACTGAACCACCCAGGCACCCCAGTATTTTCACTTTACAATGAGACCACTAAATAGTACCTACCTTATGGGGACATTGTGAGGATTTCAGTGATTTAGTGTTTGAAATTAAAAATAAAAACAGCTTAGAACTTAGAATTTATCACTTATTAAATATTCTGTAAGTATGAGCAATTATTATCTAACAGTGAACTTTGTGATCTGACAATAGGGAATATAGTAAAAATAAATAGCTCAGAAGATAATTCACAGACAGATAACTTTTGGTAGAAGATGTCTAGTGCCCATCCCTACTCTTGGAAATAAAGATATAACCCCAAGTGAAAGAGGAGGTAAGTCCCACATCAAATTAGGTAAAATTTCTGCAATTTTCATGGAATGGGGAATTGAAATAATTTAGTTCAATATAAAAATAAGATCTATTTCATCCATCCTTCAGTTTGTGAACTAAGTTAGTGCCCACGAAAAGATTTGTGAGAATTACAGGAAACATATGAATTGCACATCAGGGAGACCTAACTTAGTTTCAGACACCAGAGAATGCTTCACAAAGGAAATTATTATAAGCTCAGTCCTGGAGGATAACTAAAAATTCTCTAGGCAACAAGATATATATATATATATATATATATATATATATATATATACACACACACACACACACACACACACATACACACACACACATATATATACATATACACACATATACACACACATACATATCTACATATCTATGTGTGTGTGTATAATACACACACACGCACACACACACATACACGCAAGAAAACCTATAAATTCTTGTGTAGATGACAGTAAAAGAACTATAAATCCTAACAGCTGAACAAAATCCAGAGTGTCTTGAGGCTAAGGTATTCGGGGAAAAGAAATCCATCATTT
Organism: Prionailurus bengalensis; assembly: GCF_016509475.1. Classification (NCBI taxonomy): domain Eukaryota; kingdom Metazoa; phylum Chordata; class Mammalia; order Carnivora; family Felidae; genus Prionailurus; species Prionailurus bengalensis. The sequence continues at coordinate 90,489,782 of NC_057344.1, forward strand.
CGACTTCCAATATTTATTTTAAATACATCAACTTACTTCCATTTTCACTGCTAGCAAACTGGCTTCTGACCCAGATTTCTAGAATAGCCATAACCAATCCTCATGCCTATAGAACTGCTCTAAATGAACCCAGTTCCCAAATTACAGCCAGGCAAGGACCTTTAGAAATATATATCTAGTACTTTTCTTTTTTAAATGACTCAACAGCTCCCCAGTGTATTTAGGATGAATTTCAGAAGTTCTGATAATGACCTAAAAAATCCTTGAAATGCTGATTTCTAACCCTCCAGCTCCCTTGTCTCTCTCTGCTCCAGCCACAATAGATTGTCCCCCCATTAAAGCCTATTGTCAAGGAAGGCAAAGACTGTAGCTCATCCAGTGTATCTCAGGACTCATGCACATGCGCTGTATCACCAATGACCAGCAAATTGCCTGGAATAATGACATGATGGAAATTTTTTTCTTTATATGAATAAGATGTTCATGCCCACATATTGTTCCAGTGTACCTATTCATTAAAACCTTAGGAGCAGAGGCTCTTCCATATTTTAAAGACACTGTTAGTTATTTTATCTAAATAAACCTAAGTGAAAACATTCTTCTAACTTGTTATATGCAAAATAAAAATATAACAAACCCAACTACTTATCCTTGCTACAAATGGCAAGAAAAAGAGGAAAAGGATTTAATTATCCATCTGCTAAACTGTGTGGTAGGTTTTACACTTAATCTACATTAAGTAGGAGTGACAAGAGAGTTCATTGTAATTTGTTTTTGCATTATTTTTCAAGAAGTGTTTGTAAATATTTAATTATTTGCATATTTGATTTCTAATATCAATAAGATATTATTAATATTTAATGATCAATTTGAACAAGAATCATGATGTTTTTCACTGTAGATAACTGAATAGTGTAAAATATGTATTTATTTAGCTAATTAATGTTAAATAATCAGTCTGTGTCATAAACTGTAGTACATTAAGAGGTTACAAACAAACTTGAGATGCATCCACTGTAGATTAGTTTGGTATGTTATGAACATTTAAAACATATCAATTTTTACTTCTTTTTTTACTGTGTCTTTTTAATGACCAGTTATTTACTAAAGGTACAGTTTTTGTTCTCTTAATTCTGAATAATAAAAAAATGAGGAGTTTACATATTTTATCCAGATTATTTGTTAAACACATATGAAATTTTTGACTGTTTCCAGTGAAAGAAAATAATAGAAATGTGATAACTAAGAGGCATCGATGCAGAGAAAAATAAAAATATATTAAAATATTTTTTCTCTGATTATTTTCCCCTTGTGATTTCATGCTCTATCCAGTCTTTGTAATTTCATCCTTTGGGATTTAAATTTTTTTTTTCAACGTTTATTTATTTTTGGGACAGAGAGAGACAGAGCATGAATGGGGGAGGGGCAGAGAGAGAGGGAGACACAGAATCGGAAACAGGCTCCAGGCTCTGAGCCATCAGCCCAGAGCCCGACGCGGGGCTCGAACTCACGGACCGCGAGATCGTGACCTGGCTGAAGTCGGACACTTAACCGACTGCGCCACCCAGGCGCCCCTTCATCCTTTGGGATTTAGTGAAAACAGAAATCCTAAACTTCCTGAAGCGAGAATTTCTTCAAATGTAAGTAATAGTTACAGACCAAATGAAAGATGGTTTCTCCTAGACTTCCCAGTGACTTGGACATACACGGAACAATTCAGGAACTTGGGAGGGAAAGAGATCTGAGAATCCCAAGAAGATCAGGGAATTAGAGGTAGCAAGAGATCCAAAAGGAATGGCATTATGTTACGATTGCCATATTTAGCAAATAAAATTCAGGACACCCCATTAGGTTTGAATCCCAAATAAACAACAGATAATCTGTTAGTGTAAGGATGTCCCAGACCATACTGGCACATCCTTTACTAACGCATTATTTACTGTTTAGTAAAATTCAAATACACCCGCGTGTCTTGTATTTTATCTTGCAATTTAATCCTGTTTCACGTTTAGATCCTGGATTACCAAAAAGACTTTCAACAAAGATTTACATAGTCTGAGTTTGGTAATAACAATAATGCATATTTATAGAACACTATCAGCCCTCAGTGCATTTTTAAGAAGTCATATACACAATACATCCTTTAATACTCATAAGAATCTTATGGATAAATATTATTATTATATCCTACTTCATAGATGAGGAAATATGGAAAAGAACAGCTAAGCAACTTGCCAAAGACCCTGGTGCAATTAGTACTGTAATATGTCAAGTACCTTTGAATAAAGGAGAGATTCAGGGAATAGCCAAGCAATCTAACCACACCATGTTGGAAGAATGGCCAATGTAGACATCTAAGTCATGACAGTAGGGATTCTCCCAAAGGATTAGAGCTTGCTCTAATGTGCTGATATCAACACATAGCTAGAAAATGGGGAACTTATCTACGCATGCTAGAAATTCTCTACTATGGGATGTTTATGTGGTATTGGATAATGTAATTCCTAAAGTCATCAGAAGGACACCTGCAGAAACCATATGTTGGGGAATGCCATAAAAAAAATGACTGCCAGTTGACTATGAGCTGGACCCAGACACTGCAAGATTCTTTTTTTTTTTTTAATTTTTTTCAACGTTTTATTTATTTTTGGGACAGAGAGAGACAGAGCATGAACGGGGGAGGGGCAGAGAGAGAGGGAGACACAGAATCGGAAACAGGCTCCAGGCTCCGAGCCATCAGCCCAGAGCCTGACGCTGGGCTCGAACTCACGGACCACGAGATAGTGACCTGGCTGAAGTCGGATGCTTAACCGACTGCACCACCCAGGCGCCCCGAGAGAAGAACTTTAAACAGAACTGAAATATAAAGTAAGCATGACCAATGTCTGGAAGATTTAAAGCAGAATAATACATTTAACATATATTTATTTAGAATCCAGGCCAAGCAATATAATATTACCCCAGAGATGCCCCCACTATATCATCTTCATCACCTTAATTTCTTGGGGTATCTTAGTCTTTGCTTTTTTAGAATAAATTAGAGTAATCTTCTTATCTCTCCCCCAAATGCTGTGATTTTGTTTGAAATTGTATTGGTCTGCAGATCAGTTTGAGAAAAACGAATATAATGATGATGTTAGTTTTCCTAGAAATACCTATTTATTTATATTTCTTTAAGACTTTTTTTTAAATTTTTTTTAATGTTTATTTTTGAGACAGAGAGAGACAGAGCATGAATGGGGGAGGGTCAGAGAGAGAGGGAGACACAGAATCCGAAGCAGGCTCCAAGCTCTGAGCAGTCAGCACAGAGCCCGACGCGGGGCTTGAACTCATGGACGGTGAGATCATGACCTGAGCCAAAGTCGGATGCTTAACCGACTGAGCCACCCAGGCGCCCCTCTTTAAGACTTTTTAAATCACTTGTAATAGGGAGGGAAAATATATATACTCATGATATAGTTCTTATATCTCACTTTCTTAAATTTCTTCTCTATCATATAAATTTTATGGATTTTTTAAAAATACTAAGGTTTCTGTTTGTTGCTGTATTCAGTGTGCATGTGCATACATATGTATCATTAAGTGAATATGTACTGAAATAGAATTTTGGTATATAATATTGCTAATTATCAACATTATAAAACACAAGAATTATGAATAGTATATTTGCAACTCCAATTAAAGATGACTTAGTAGTATCTAATAAGATAACAAATGTGCATACCCTTTGCTTTCCATGAATTTGGAATTTATTCAGTCATTATCCTTTTTTATATAAAATGGAAACTGTTATCACCAGAGAGAACTCAGTGAAAGAAGCAGGGGTGAGAGGAAAACATTTACTGTATTTTTCCGTACTTCTCAATTTTTGACCATGTGAATATCTTCCTTATTCAAAAATATGATAAATATTTTCATTAACTTCTATCAAAAATTATAAAGAAAAAATGCAGATGAGAAGATAATGAGTTGTAATAAAAACAAAAGAACATAATGATGTAACACATCTAGGTTAAGAAAAGAGACAATTACAGAAGAACTGAAATCTTACAAAAGCAGTACAGAACAGAACTGATAATGTAAAATATTAAAGCAAGGATATAGAAGACACATTTTTGTACTGTTTTAAAAATCTTGGAGGAAAAAAGGCAAAGAGGTGGAGAAGATGGAAGAGAACAACAAATGTTGAAGGTAGAAACTAGAAATATGAATCATAATTTGTGAGTGTTTATAAATCGCTACATAAACTTGTCCTAATTATTGTGAAATTGGAAACGAGGATCCAAAGCCAAAGATAAAATCTCATTATTTTTCCTTTATCTATGAGAAAGCTGCCAATGAGCCATGTATAAATCATGTGTAAAGAACTCTGTCAGGATCTATCACAGTCTTCCATTGACTTCTCATGACATCACCACCATCTTCAATACATACAAGACACTGCAATGCAGGGCAGTGAAAGGGTGTATTTGGAATGTGCCATTGGCCTAGTTGGGAAGTTGTGGTTTCTACAAAGAGAGCTTGTGTTTCAGATACAACTTCTAGTCAAGGGAGGCTGACTACTCTCCAAAAGAATCATTTAAAGAGATGGAAGTTGACACTTGAGGAATGAAAGCATGACATTTCATTTAACAGTTGGAAGTCTACTTACCCGATAGCAATGATTAGCTGTTCTATACCTATCTAAAAAGTTGGAAAGATTATTGAAGAGAGATAGAAGGATAAAGAGAATTACTAGCATTGGAGTGTCCTGCTTTTTTGCCACAGCAAAGATGCATCATATCCCCTCGGATCTAAAGTTACTAATTGAATCGTCCTGATGGTTACCCAATTCAAGAGAATGGTCTGCTTGGTACAAAGGAAGAATAGGTGGTAGAATTGGAACCATATTTTTTTTCAGGAAATAGTAGTTACACCACCCTCTGGTTTCACATGAGAGAGGTAGAGTTTAAATGTTTACTGCTCAGAAGACAGTACTGCCAATCAGTGTTGGCTAGAGATGCAACAATAGCAATCAAAGATAAACCAAAAACACGAACAGGAAGTGAAAGAGAATTAGCTCACATGCTTAAGATCTTGAGAAAGGAGGAAAAAGAAGTATTCCTGAAGCAGCCCTTATACACCTCCATCTCACACTCAAAGAAATGGAACTATAAGAGGGATTGAAAAGGTAAGGACAATACCCATTCATAACTCCAAGATTCCAAGATTATGTGTATAGTTGGGAGTTGAAAGGAGAAGAGAGGGATTAGTTTTGAATAGGACATAAATTTAGCATTTGAAAATGAATGGATATTTTGGCATAAAATGTAATTAATAAGTATGCCATCTGCCAAAAAATTGCTCTAGGGGTCAGCAATTAACATTCTGAAGAGCATGCTTGCAAGCAGTCATTGGAGAGATATAAAACTGCTTCAAGTTTATATACCTCAAAGTTTAGACTGCTAAATAAATTAGTTACCCAAGGAAGCACTAGGAACAATTGGAGAAGAATGCCAATAGAACCGTGCCTGAAGAGAATAATTCAGACCTAAAAAAAGTAAATCACAAGTTCACATTCTTGAAGGGATCAAGAATCTCTTGAAAACCAGTGCGTAGTACTTGAACTGTGCTTTTGGGTTGTCAAAGCCCCCAGATATGGACATGAAAGCACCTAAAAGAAACTTCAGGGAGAGGCAAGAGTAGTTATAAAATGAGTGTAGATCAAAGAGAAAATATCTGAGTATCGTAGGCCTGGAAGAGCTACAGCCAGTTTGCCCCATCAATAAAAGCAGTCTGAGAATGAGGCTAAAAATATGAAAAAAGTATAAGAGAATAAAAGAAAAGGAAGGAGAGGCCCCGAAAAACAAACAAAACAAAACAAAGTAAAACAAACAAAAAATATTCCTAAAGCCAGTGGCATTTCTAGTGTCAGGAAAACATTCCTAAAGCAAAGGCCTTGAAAAAGGAAAACAAACAAACAAACAAAACAAAATAAAACAAAAACACAACAAAAAACAAAACAAAACAAAACAAAAAAACATTTAAAAGTCAGTGGTATACTTGTCTGCAAGGATGGAAAAGAAAAACACCCTAGTTTGTAGATTTTTCCATTATCCAAAGTGTAAATACTCTCCTCATTGCTAATCTCGAGATACCATCTTGATGTTCCTGAACATAGAGTTAGAAAGAGATACTAACAAATGGCTCTCACTATCTGATAGGACCTGGCTCCAGCACATCATTGCCCGAAACTCACCTTGCTTCTAGACGTTTTCAAATGAATGGGAGAAAATACTCCCATTCTAATTTAAAAATGGTGGCCGTATGATGATATATCATTCAAAACTAGAAAAGTTTTAAGAATGAAAGTATGGGGTGCCTGGGTGGCTAAGTCGGTCAAGTGTCCAACTCTTGATTTCAGCTCAGGTAATGATCTCATGGTTCACGACATCGAGACCCACATCAGTCTCTGCTGATAGCATAGAGCCTGCCTGGGATTCTCTCTCTTCCTCTTTCTCTGCCCCTCTGCCACTCATGTGCACTCTTTCTCTCTCTCTCAAATAAATAAATTAAATTAAAAGGAAATAATAAAGGTGTTGCTACTATTAATTTTGTTGAGACATAAGGCTTAAATTTGGACTTTCCAGACAAACTGAGATGTAGGCCCACACTGAGGGAGCAAATTTGAGCTATGTGCTATGATGTAAATTACGTAAAAACATTTTCAGTAATTCTTAAAATTGAAGAATCCAAAACAACTATGTTTCACCTGGTAGGCCTGTAATTATACTGCAGGAAATGATCAAGGATCTAAATCAAGGATTTAGGTGTGAAGCTGTTAATTCATAGTTACTTAAAAAGTTTTATATACCACTATTCTCACACAATAAAACATTTGCCAATGCAAAGACCATAAACTGGTAGCCCTGTAGGTCACTTACCAAATACAAATATGCTCTGTATGGTCAATAATATGTTAACTAAGTTAAATATATTTATTCTTTAATCTTTATTCAATATTTATATTATGGAAAGCTCAGAAGATTGAATACTGCTGTTTGTTATGCTCACTCATTTTCTCTTACTGTAGGTTTATTACCTTGGTTTTGTCTTTGTTTTTTATAATTTCACATTTTGAGCTAATCTTATCTGTGGGAAACCAGTCCCTCCAGAGCCAATTTGCTTTAGCTACTGCCTGCATTCCAGCCACCTCACCGGCCCAGGGCCACATTCTATGTTAGTTTTTTGACTGGAAAGTCTCTGACCCATGTGGGTTGTTTAAATGTGAATTGCAATTTTTAGATTTATAGTTAGAAATTCTAAGGGCTAATTTCAAGATCAGACTAACATAGTGCCCCAGCATGTATACACTTTTTTTTCTAGTTTTATTTTGTCGCTGGAGAGTAACTTTAATTTCTTGAAGGCTCAGTATTCATTTAAAATTATTTTGATATTTGGATAAGGCACCTGAATGGCTCAGTTGGTTAAGCTTCCAAATTCGGCTCAGGTCATGATATGCAGCTTTGTGGGTCCGGGCTCTGTGTTGACAGCTCAGAGCCTGAAGCCTGCTTCAGATTCTGTGTCTCCCTCTCTCTCTGTCCCTCCCCTGCTCACTCTATGTCTCTCTGTTTCTCAAAAATGAATAAATATTAAAAATGTTTAAAAATAGCTCGATATTTGGTCATTTAGGGCATTCGGGATATTTTTTATGTCAAAACTAGGAACCGAAACTGATATTTAAACTGCTATCAGTCAACTCTCAAGTACGACCTAAGAAAGGAGCAAGAAAGCACAAAAGAGCTCACAGCCGTTATTGAACACCTTATGTAATCAGGTGATTATCATCCAATAAGAAATAAGCCCATGGTTATCAGATCACCTTGGACCAACGTAGACCTTCTTTTATATTTGGGAATACCCTATAAATTGGTGTGAGGGTATATAACACAATGTCTATTATATGTAGTCTGAGGATTTTGTTTTGTTCTGCTTTGTAATATAGAAATAAACATATAACCAGAAGGCAAATATGAACTTGTGTCCATAAGAGGAAAAAAAAATGAGAAGGTTCTTAATGTCATGGCCAAAATCAGAAGATGAAAAAATGTCATGTACTTCATTCTCAAATCGTTGCACAAAGCAATATACCAATAATATACCCAGAAATATGATTTATGGGTGAATGCATAGAAAATTATTGTCATGTATTCAAACCATCAGAAGAAAGGGCACCTGTGTACCCATTCTTGAACAAATAATTCAAACACAGACTACAGAACAATGAATGATTAATTAAAACAATATGCTAAGATACAGGATAATCATGTTATCAGAGAATGCACACAGGGCATTTGAAACATCTATAAAAAGAAATTGAAGTTGTAACAGTAACTATAAAGCAGTCTAAAGAAATCAGCAATATTTTTGATGAAGCTGGCCCTACGAAAAAAATCATGGTAAACTCCACAATGGCTCTTAAATAGTCTGCTCAGAAGACACACAGGTCACTTTGGCTCATATTTCATTATCCTCTCCCACAGAAGGACAACAAATATTTGAACAATCACAATATCATATCAACAAAGTCCTTATATAATAAATGCAATACATTGTAAAGAATGTTTTGACTTGTATATAATTGCTATCCAATGGAAAAATAACATAGTTGTAGTAGGTAGCATTTTAAGACAGCTCTAAGATTTCCTGCTCCCCTCTCTCTACTGTATAAGCCCTATATGATTCCCAACTCTGGATATATGATTGAATTTTTTGAATATGATGAAATGTCATTCCTGCGATGATGATATTTCACATGGCAGAAGTGATTTGTTTTGGATGTATTTAAGGTCTCCAATTAGTTGAATTTGAATAAAACCAAAAGACATTATCTTGGGTAGGCCTGATCTAATAAAATTGCCCCTTAAAAGAGACTGGAGAGAATTGAAGGAAAAGAAATTATACCACTGTCCTTGAAGCAGCAAACTGCTCTGCTATGCAGAGGGCCACAAACCAGGGATGGGGGTAGACTATAGAAGTTGATAAGAGCTGTTGGTTGATAGCCAGAAAGAAAGTGGGGATCTCAGTCCTGTGACCACAAGGAACCTAATTTTGTCAACAATATGTGAATGTGCAAGAGGATGCTTAGCCTCGGATGAGACTGCAGTCTGGCTAATACCTTGCCTGCATCCTTGTGAGACCCTGAGTAGAGAACCCAGCTGATACATTTAGATCCAATTTCACGATCCATAGAAATGGGAGAAAATAAGTGGGGTTTGCTTAAAGTCCCTAAGTTTGTAGCATTTGTTTCATAGAAATAAATTATTAACATAATTACTTAAAGAACTACGATTTTTTTTAATTTTTATTTATTTTCGGGATGGAGAGAGAGCATAAGCAGGGGAGGGACAGAGAGAGAGGGGAACAGAAGATCTGAAACAGGCTCCACGCTGACAGCAGAGACCCCAACATGGAGCTGGAACTTGCAAACTATAAGATCATAACCTGAACCAGACAGACACTTAACTGACTGAGCCACCCAGGCATCCCAGTGTTAATAATTCTAACAGTAGTAACAACTGTAATACCAATGTCAACAATTATATTTCTTTATTTTATATTCAAGATGGTGTTGCTGAAGTTCTATCAGTTTATGCACAAAAACACATTTGATTAGCATCAACAATTACATAATATGTACTGATTTTTCTCCTTAATAGCATAAAGAATGCCTATGAGTTAGGAGAACAATGAATAACCCATGACTTTATTTTACTAACACCTTCAGCGGATTTACTCACATTTTGTTTTATTCTTGTTTTAATTAAGGTTGTGTTTTTTTCTAAAAAAATTCATTTTGCACTTGTTAAATAATACTTGAACTCCTTTATTCTCTTTTCAGTGTTAGAATAAAATGAAAAACAATGGTCAGACTAAAATTAGCTGTAAACCTCTTTATTGATAACGTATGTTCATTTACACATAATGCCAATAGTCAATATCGGTACTTTATTTTATACATACAGGGACTTTCAGCTTCAATTTAATAAGGAAATGGCTGGAATGAACATCCCCCCACCCTGACAAGAAAGAAAAAAAATCCATAAGTTATAACTTTTCTTGAATCCATCAATGCACTGAGGTCACTGGTCAGTTAGGCTGAAATACATGAAAAACATGCTTAAGATGAGAGAGAGGAATTAAGACCATAAAAGAAATCATAAAAAGAAGACAGGCTGCTAGATAAGTATTTAAGTGAAATGCTGCTAACATTTTTGACAAATTGCTAAGGGCTGAGTGTACATTAGAATGAAAGTACAAAAGCCCAGGTAGCCACAGACATACGGGGAGTATCCACCTACCTGTAGGCTTGTTTTCAAGGTCATCCAGGGAAAGACTGAGGGCAGGACGAGGAATAGAAAATCACTGTCATCTGTGAAGTATACACAAAGGAATGTGACGCCATCCTGCCACAGGGTGCAGTAGCTGCTGTAGGAAAAGCTCGAAGTCCTACCCGAGCCTTTTCCTCCATGAATCTAAAGACTTGAGGAGCTGTGGGAGGGCAGTAAATGGCCACACATAGAGCGAGGAGAATACCACCATGAAGAGAAAAGGAAAGCTACTCTCTAAATTCAGGAGGGAATAGGGAACCATACTGGGTCCAGACACACAGAGATTTCCCATTTCTGGGGAAGGGATAGGATGACTGAATAGCCCCTCATCCCTGAGACCTAATGTTTGCTTCAGACTGAGGTTACAAAAGTAACAATAGGGCATCCCCTCCCACCAGCCTTCACAAAGCTAGCAAGCACCAGGTAAAGAGCGAAAAGTCACATTGGGGTACGGATGAGAGTGTGGAGGGAAATTATTTCTGAGGCAGAGACGCATAGGAAAGTGCAAAGCTGATAGAGAAGCAGATATTGAGAAACACCTATTGGCAAATAATTTGCCTTGCCCTGAACACAAGAGAATGCTAGGAATGTCGTGATCAGTTGCAAGCATGGAAGATAACAACAGCCACAATAAACATGAAACACAGTTGGACTCTCACATACTAAAAGCTTAGCAGAGGGGCACCTGGGTGGCTCAGGTGGTTGAGCATCCAACTCTTGGTTTTGGCTCAGGTCATGATCTCACTGTTTCGTGAGTTCAAGTCCCACATCTGGCTCTGTGTTAGAAGCATGTAGCACGCTTGGGAGTCTCTCTCTCCCTTTCTTTCTGCCCCTCCTCTGCTTGTGCTCTCTTTATCTCTCCCAAAATAGATAAATAAATTTAAAAAAAAAAGCTTAGCAGAAGAGTTATAACACTTTCCAGGAAAAACACTACCTTTGTCTCAAATGCCCTATACATGATGTCTGCCTTTCTAACAGAAATTAGAAAACAATAACACATACACGCTCAAAAGACAGAAACACTCTGTCCAGAAACAAAACATTCATAGAACCAAAGCCACATGTAAATATGAGAGAAAATTTAAACATATGATTAACACGTAATGTACTAAAAGCTTTGCATGAACTGATGGTGATTTTCAAGCAGAGGAATGGAAAATTTATGATAATCAAAGTGAAATGTTAAAAAAAAATGCATTAGGGGCGCCTGGGTGGCGCAGTCGGTTAAGCGTCCGACTTCAGCCAGGTCCCAATCTCGCGGTCCGTGAGTTCGAGCCCCGCGTCGGGCTCTGGGCTGATGGCTCAGAGCCTGGAGCCTGTTTCCGATTCTGTGTCTCCCTCTCTCTCTGCCCCTCCCCCATTCATGCTCTGTCTCTCTCTGTCCCAAAAATAAATAAACGTTGAAAAAAAAAATTAAAAAAAAATGCATTAACAGAAAAGAAAATCTTTGATGTATTTATAAGTAGACCTGAAGCAGATAAGGAAAGAATTTTTGAATTTAAAGATAAAAACATTACCCAAACTAAAAAAGAGAAAAGTTAAACAAACACAGAAAATAAAGCACTGAGGGGCAAATTCTAATGATCTAGCAAACTTGTTTTTGGAATCCCAGAAGGACAGAGGAAATTCTAGAAAAAAGAGACAGAGAATGGGCAGAAAAAATATTGGAAAGCAATGGCCAAAACTTTTAGAAAGAAAGAAAGAAAAAGAAAGAAAGAAAGAAGGAAAGAAAAGAAAGAAAGAAAATGAGGAAAGGAGGAAGGGAGGGGAAAGAAAGAAAGAAAAATAAAAGAAAATGCTAAAGACACAAATTCAAAAAGGTCAGAGAATACTAAGTTGACTAATACCAATAGAAAACATGCAAACACACATGACTGCATATTATATACAAAGTACTACTATCCGAATTTAAAAATTGTTGAAAGAAGCCAGGAGAAAACTAACATTACAGAGAAAAAAAGATAAGAATTGCAATCATGAAAATTATACACAAAGTGAAAGAGATTTTCATAAATCGCTTATTACCTAAAAGCCAAATTATTTTATGAAACAAATGCCTCAGGCAGCATGGGTAGGTCAGTCAGCTAAGCATCTGACTCTTGATTTTGGCTCAGGTCATGATCTCTGATTTGTGAGAGCAAGTCCTGCATCAGGTTCACATTCGTTGTGGAGCCTGCTTGAGATCCTCTCCGTCTCTCTCCCTCTGTTCCTCTCAGGCTTGTGCACCTGCACTCAATCTTTCTAAGTCTCTCCCTCAAAAAAAAAAAGTAAATAAAAAATGGTTCAAAGGAGAGGGATTTATAACCCTTTTTTTCTTAAATTATATCACCTCAATATGATTCCACTAGCTGGTTGAAACCAAATAACTTCTACCAGAGAAGAGGTAATATACCTCCTAGGAAAACACAATAAATTTACATATGCTACCTCTGAGAAGTTTTCATATAATTGATAATAATTTTAGTGTGTACTATAACATACACACGAAGCAATTCCACATATTATCAAATGAACTCCTTGTAAAACAGCAGATTAGATTGGTAGCATAATTCCTATTATCGAAATTAAAGATCATAGTTCAGAGAGCGACAACGTGCACAGCATCAAATCATAAGTGACTGACGAAGGCTTTGATTCCTGGTTTTTATCTCCAAATTAATCATTCTGCTCATCTAAACTTATTCTATGATTTTTTTTTTTACAAGGATTGCTTTTCATTTAAATGTGTTACTTTGGGCAAACGCATTATTGTATGCAATCTCAACAAAATTTCAACATTAGTAGGTTCTTTTAACAGTCCAAACAATATTTTCCATGAAAACTCTTTTATGTCTGTGAAATTAACGACTACAAAAACGAGGTACAAAAATAATTTCTATAAACACATGGCATCATAAGTTCGTATTGCTTTCAGATCGCTTGTATGGATGTTATGGAAGTGCTGTAGTGCTGTCCATGGTCTTGAAGGGGTGCTAGTCCTTTCCAGGTTTAGGGAGTTCTGTCTGTGTATCAGGTAAAATATGCTCTAGGGTGTGGGTGGGACATGCAGAGATGTAAACATGACCTTAGAAGTCGCTTAATTTGTTTTCAGTTGGGTCCTATTCCTTGGTTAAAATCTTGTGGTTCACATAGAATCTATCCACAACAACCATTCTAGAATGTATATATACTTGAAAGATAATTAGGGGAATAGAAACTAATACAATAAATAAAAAGCAGTAAACTCTAAATGGATATATTTTATGTATAATAGATGTGTATATATGTATCGTTAGGAAAGCAGTGGCTTGTGCTGTGGATTCAAAAACATCTTTTCTCTTAGCCCTGGTTCATCCCCTGCCAAATACATCTTAATATAACGGGTTTATGGATGATTTTCCTTATGCTTTTGTATGCCCTTAGGGTATTTTGTAAAAACTGCAATAAGCATATATTACTATATGTAATCATTAAAATAAGCTTGCTTAAACTGAAATGCACATGAAATGCACATGCACATGATTCAGCTGTCTTTATAATTCGTTATAATTGTCAGTGTTGAATGATTATTAATTTCAGAATCGGTTGTTTAGCCTCTGAATTGAAAAAAAAATCCTTAAGTGTAGCACTACTCTGCATTAAATTAAGTGAAGTTTGGTTAGAAAATCATGAGACCATATGGGACCAAAATAGCTGCATTTCAGTGAACCATTTTCATTAACTTCAGACTGCAACTATGACACTGGCTAACTATGCTATGAAATTTGATTGCAAATATGTATAGAAAAGACCTCATGTAGTATCTGATACTTTGTACCTACTCGAAGCTCCACCCTTAGCCACAATGACTTCATAGTAGTACATCAATCAATGAAAGATGGGAAAAGCTATAATTTAACTAAATTTCAAATTTTGTTACAGCAATATTTTTGTAAATTTTTTGCACAAAGAAGTCTTCAAATTTATAAAGGATATCACAATTTATGTTATTTATTATTGTTGTTGTTATTGTTATTATTATTATTTACTCTAGATGACTTCCAGTGAAATGTCAATATTTTCAAAATATTATACTGCATCAGTTTTTACTCATGGTAGGTAGAAAGTCAAACAGTGACATGAAAAAAAAAAAAGGTTGGTAAATAACTTTTACTTGATTTTTGGTAGTTATCTTATTCCAAACTGTCTATCATCCCTTCTTTAGGGATCTGACTTTGCCTTACTTCTTGTCCCAAATACAGTAGAAGCAGCCAACTAGAGCTGAAGCTATTATGCCACATGTTCTATAATTTCAGTCTTATACGGAGAGACAAAGGCAAAGGGACCCAAAGTAATTAGAACTTAAAAATCAAATGAAAGTCCTCTTCTACTTAAGATTCCCAAGAGACACCCAGACGCCTGTTTTTTCCAAAGATTTCTTGTTTTTCTCTTCTGTTGATTTCTGAGTTAAATGTAGCATCCTTTTTCTTACCAGCTTAGTCAGCCTTTGCTTCCATTGCTTGCATACACATTATCTGAACTAATTCATAGTCCACCATACACACTCACACACACACACACACACACACACACACACACACACACATACACATTCACTCACTTTGAATAGAAAATTTTTTTCTTGGACATATAAAAAGTGAAATTATTAAAAATAATTTTTTAAAATCACAATACATTATATAGATTATTAAAATTATGCTGCCATGTGGTCTGGTTAAGATTTGAGTTGGACATCTGGTAGAAAGTCCATCAGAAAAAAAAAGAAGTCTATTAGAAAGGTGGTCCAGGAGAAAAGACAATGCTACAGACTCATATCTAAACTCAATCAAATGTTATCTATGGTTATGTTGTAACTTGACCAGTTAGTATTTCTATAAAGTCTTTATTTTAGAAAAATGCCAATTACATGATTAAACTTCTGAATGGAATAAAATCTAGGCAAAATGTTTTAGAACAGGTCTTTCAAAATATTGATCTTTTATCAGTGCAGAGGCTCTCCTTCTGTTCTTAGTTGTGCTTTGACTACTGACCTATAAGAACTACTCATCTTGACTGAAAACTAGGATACTGGATATTTAAACGTACATCCTTTGCTCTAATATCAATGTGGCTAATTACACTTTGTCTTCCCAAAGCAAAGGAATCTTTAATACTTATAACAGAAGTCAAGAATTTACTATTCTTGTGCAATTTTCAACTTATTTGGATTCCATCTGTGATAATAAAGACTCTTCAGTGAAAATTATTGCCATTTCCTTTACTCAGTTTGGAATTCTAATTATTCTTATGGGGACTCCCCGGAGGCTCAGTTGGTTAAGCGTCCAACTCTCAATTTTGGCTCAGATCATGATCTCATGGTTCATGAGATCGGGCCCTGCATTGGGTTCTGGGCTGAGTATAAGACTTCGTGGAAGTCTCTCCCTCTCTCTCTGCCCATCCACCACTCACACTCTCTCTGTTTCTCTCAATAAATATGTAAACATCAAAAAAATTTTTTTCATGGATTATTCTACTTGATACAAATGGAAGACTGAACCAGTCTAAGTTTCAAATAATAGCAAAACTGTATTAAGTTCATGATTATATGAAGTGTGATTTTTGTGAAGATTATAAAAATAAAGTTCAGTACTTTTAAAAGTATTTTAAAAAGATTTTTGAAGTATTTTTAAATGTTACTCTCACTTATCCCTTTTAGTAAATGATTGACAAATGGTATTAACATATAATTGTATCAGCAATGTTTTACACATACCAAAGGAATAAATGTCTCAGGCTTATTAAATAGCACACATTTAATTCTCTAGGCATGCAATAAAATATAATAACATTGTTATAATTCCTTTTATTTCCTATTAAAAGGCCTTCCATGTGTGCATAAAGATAATTGGCTTCCAAGATATTTGCTAATTTTGTTTTTTTCTTAAAAGTGTTTTTGATAAACATCTGAGTTAAAAGGATAGAAATGTTATACATAAACACTGACTATAAGGTTTAAGTGTTCCCATTTTTAACTTTTAGAATGCTATTGATAACAACATGACAGAATTTTCTCAAGACAATTCTTAAAATAAAAAAAAATAAATAAATTTTTAAAAAAGGAGGGGGAGGAATGCCTGGGTGGCTCAGTTGGTTAAGCAGCCGACATAGGCTCAGGTCATGATCTCGTGGTTCCTGAGCTTGAGCCCTGTGTTGGGCTCTGTGCTGACAACTCAGAGCCTACAGCCCGCTTCAGATTCTGTGTGTCTCTCTCTCTGCACCTCTTCTGCTTTTGCTCTTTCTCACTCTCAAAAATAAATAATAAAACATTAAAAAAAATCAAGTACCAAAATAAAGAGCCCTTTCTAGGAAGATCATGACAAGAAAGCACATTTTACAGCTAGGCTGTGTCTCTTTATTATTTAAAAAATTGCTATTAATAATTTGTGTATTTTGGGAGGGAGAGGGTGACTACACAGCATATGGAAGAAAATTCATAGTCTTATGAGAAAATAAATATTAATACAATTAATGAGGCAAATATGCATATCCTCTGCTTATAGCATTATAGAGCTATGTATCACTGAATACACCATTTAACAAAAATTATTTCAGAAACATAAAAATAAATTAATCCTTGACTCATGATACATTATCATCACTGGTCTACACGTAGCCAGTTTTCATTTAATCTTTTATATCTTTCTAGTTAATGTATTCATTCATTTTTAATAATATAATGAATACCTCTGAACTCAAGATTTAACCAAGGCCTGAATCATTACCAGTTGCTTATATTAATTTGTGTTTCCCTCCTACCTTCCACCTACACAAAGTTTAACTTCTGTCCTGAACTATTAATCATTTCTTTTACTTATATGTAATATTTGAGTATATATCAATCTGATTAAACCTTTTATTATTTCATCTTGCTAGTTATAGGACATTATTAAATAGTTTCGTGTTATACATAATCATCTGGATTTGCTTTAATATATTCAATATTATATTACAAGATCCATTCCTGTGTGCGTGTGTGTGTGTGTGTTAAATTTTATTGTGGTAAGAATACTTAGCACAGGATCAACCCTCCTGGGAAACTTTTAAGTATACATTATTGTTGACTAAAGGTAAAAAGCTGTACAGAAGATCTCTAGAGTTTATTCAAGTTACTTCATATATTTTCCATGTGGTGTCAGCTTATGTATATCATTGTTATACCTAGATCATTGTGTGAATATATGACCGTGCAATTGTTCGTTCTGATGCCAATGACACTTCGTTCAGTTTCCATTTTTTTTTTATTACAAAGTGTGTTGTTAAAAGTATATTCACACATGAAAAGCATGCATATGTGATTCTGTCTCTTGGTATCTATCTAGAAGTAGAAATTTTTGAGTCACAGAACAGGAAATATTTCAAAATTACAATGGCAATGGCAATGACACAGTGTTTTCCGAAACTGTAAAAGAGATTTCATCAATTTGCATTTTCTCCAATATTATTTTCAGATCACTTATTTTCTACAAATTGAATTGGTACAAAATGGTTTATTATGGTAGACCCATTCAACTTCCATTTTCCTGATTATGAAAATATGAAGGTAGAATGCCTCTTCATAGAGCTTTCAATTGCTTCCTCTTCTATGCAAAGGTGGTTCATGTTTTGTCCATTGCTCTTTTAAGCAACTGTATTGTAGGAGTCCTTCTAATATTCTTAATACAATTTTTTTGTAAACTCTACGTAGGTAAGTAGTCACTCAATTTGGTATGGTGATATACTTCATAAATAAAACACATAACCATTAACCGTGAAAAAATTAAATCTAACTCCATGAAGAATAAGAAATTCTATTTATCAAAGGACGCTTAAAGAAACAAAAAGTCAATGTAAAAAGATAAGCTACAATGGGGGAGAATATATTTTCCACATACATAAATAACAAAGCTTGTATATCAAAATATTGGAAAGATTCCTTGGTCTATCTTTAAAGGAGGTGAAGAAATTCAACCTGAAACCAGTTTTACCATATATGTTACTAATTAAAATTTAAATAAAAACTTGAAATTAAAAAAAATGGAAGAAAACAGAATTGGTATGACACAATGGACTTCTCTGCCACGGATTCGATTCGTGGTATAATTATGAGATAAATGCTCTAAAGTTGGGTATAATATATAAAAAGTTAAAACAAAGAAAAAAGGTCAATGTCTATTGATGGAATTCACAGATAATGCCAACAAAAGGAAGAGAAAATGATTTTAGAAGGAAGATAAGGAGTTCAGTTTTAGACACACTGATTTTTCTATAGACTATGGGACATTCAAGGGAAGATACTGGATCGATCATATTTGGATAAGATTGAAGTTATTATTGATATGCAGATTAGTGTACAGATATAATCAAATTTCTTATAGTTTTAGAGATTGCCTAGATTACTATAGTGAATATTTATTATAAGAACAGAAAAACAAAGAAATGAACAAACACAGGAAAGAACTGGGAGAAACACAAACATTTTTCAGCAAAAGAAGTTTAATAGAACTCTTGAGAACATTTGGAATGAAAGCAGGAGAGTTGTAGTGTAGAAAAGCCAAAGGAAAGTATTTCATTAGCCAGTAGTCATCAGTACCACAAACACAAAACACTAGATGTTTTAACTAGGAAAGCCCTAGGGATGTCTGTATCCTTGAAAAAATCATCTGCAATTTTAGTGGATTAGGAAATGATTGGAGGTAAGGATACCATAGTCATTCATTTCCCCTTGATATCTTTAAAAAAGTAAATGTACATAATAAATATATTGAGTATTTATCAGATACATATGTGTGTGTGTGTGTGTGTGTGTGTGTGTGTGTGTAATTCTTCTGCTCTCAGCTTTCAACTTTTCCTGAATTTGTTTCATACAGATTTTGTAAAGGTATGTTATTTTGTGCAGGTATTTTAATATAGGTAAGCATGTTGATGGTGATTTCAAAAACACATAACTTATATTTAATAATACATTATATGCATAAATAAGTAATACAGTGTAAATATCTTAGCTGAATTATCTTCTCTACTTGTTTAGAATCCTTTATGTATTTAGGTAACAAACAGAAAGAATAGATGATCTATTATTTAGCAAATTGTAGAATCCTAGCATTTTGAGAATCTAATTTAAATTCATAGGAATAAATAGCAGCTATTTATAGTTTCAAATAAAAGAAGTAATAACTTCATACGTTTAGCTGAATATTATTTGGATTGTTCTGCAACCCTATCATATTATGTGGAATGAGTATAGAATAATGATAATGGAATTTATTTATTCATTTAACAAATATTTACTAAGTACACACTTGTGTTTTAGGCATTATTCTAGTTTCCAGGATAAAATAGCAAACAACGGTGAAAAAAATTCTTCATGGAATTGATGATCTAATGCTGCATATAGATACGAAAGTGGTATACACATATACACACACTCATTCACACATTCACATACATACGTGTGAACATAGACTTACATATACACATGCATGATACTTGCTATGAAGACAGATAAAACAAGATGAAGGAATACTGGATGATGTGAGTTTGTGGTATGACAGAGATTGCCATTGTGGAGGCATGGCATTTGTGGAGAACAATGAGGGAGTGAACCAGCAAAAATCTTGTAAAAGAATTTTTGAGGGAGTGGGAACAGTACTTCACTCAAGACTTTTGGCTGAAGGAATCAAAAGGCTGAAAAAGAAAAGAAAAGAAAAGAAAAAGTCCTAAGACAAAAACAAGCTTTCCATGTTGAAGAACTGCCGAGATCAGTGTGTTTAAAACAGGCTGAGCAAAGCAGAACCCAAGGGAAATGAAATCATCATGGTAGGTAGGAAAGATAACATATATTTATAGGCTACAAGAAGAATTTGGATTGTCTTCCACATGCAATAAGAAGTTATTGAAAATTTGCAAAGGGAGTAATTATTTATTGCATTTGGAAATTCGTTGTAGAAAATATAGTATGGGGGAATAAAATGAGGAAGTGTAATTATTTGGGTGGCTTTTGCAAATCTCCAGTCAATGGTGATTTTGCTTAACTCAGCATGACTGTAGCTGTTGTGGCAGTGGCAAAAAGTGGTAAGATCTGAGAAGGATTTTAAAGTTGGAATTAATGGGATTTTCTGATGGCTACATGTAGATGTGGTGAATGACTCCATAGATGTTTCACTTGGATAAGGATGACACCATTTACAACTGTGGAGTAGTTTGAAGAATAAATGTGTAATTTGTTTGCTTGTTTGTTTCATTTTGTTTTGTTTTTGTTTTTGTTTTTTTGTTTTTCAAGTAGTCTCCACACCCAGTTTGGAGCTCAACACTGGACCTGAACTCACGACACCCTGAGATCAAGACCTGAACTGAGATCAACAGTTGGACAGTTAATATACTGAGCCATCGTGGCACAGAGAGTAAATTTTTTTTTACAAAAGAAATTAAACATCTGTTTTATAAATGTTAACTTTTAGATATTATATTCATAGACATATTCTATGCTATACTTCAGTGGTTAAGTATAGCATAGATCTCAAATCCTAGTAGTTTAGTAAGATCCCAAATCTTAATAGTTCATCACATAATGGTAAATTTCTCTCACAGGAGTTAGACAATCAATATATAGGCCTTGACCACACGGACTGAAGAAGATCCCACCTTGATATCCATAGCATATTGACAAGGCCTACTTGTTCTTTAAAGCAGGAGAAATGAGTACATGGGACTTTACTCTCATTCTCCTGAACTAAAAGTCACATACATTTATTTCTTCACTTAGACTACTGGCTAGAAGTACCCACATGGGTTTGCCAAAATTCAATGGCCCTAGGCAGAGTAGTCTTTCATGAGCTCACAAGAAGGATATTGAGAATTTATTAGTAACATCTACTGCAGATACCTATTAAATATCTGAAATAGTAGGCGGGTGGGGTTGGGCTGGAGATACACAAGTGACATATATTAATGTATAAATATTATTTAAAAAACGTTTTTGAGTGACTACTCAGGTAATTCATGTAGATAGAAGGAGCAATGACTCACTTCCAGGTACTCTCTCCTTTAAAACTGAGAAAAGGAAAGGTGCAAAATAAGTGGAAAACCATCTGGTGGGCAGCTGGTGAGGCACAAGGAAAGCTAGGAGTCTATGGTACCCCAGAAACCAAGTTTCCTAGCTCTTTCCATCACATGAGGATACAAGAAGTCTGCAACCCAGAATAGGGCCCTCACCCAATCATTCTGGCACCATGATCTCAGACTTCCAGACTTCATAACAGTGAGAAATAAATTTTTATTCTTTATAAGCCACGTAGTCTGTGGTATTTTGTTGTAGCAGCCCCAATGGGCCAAGACAGTATTGGTGGAGAGAAACACAAAGAAACAGAGCAGAACCCTGTAATTAATGATGATAAATGCCCTAGGGATTGGTGGGTAACAAGTGAGTGGGAATGAGGCACACAGTTCTGAAGCATGTCATTCAACAGAGCTGGATTTTTTTGATGGAGGAGGGAGAAAAACATGAAACCAGCTATTATGAGCAATAACAATGCCTACATCTGTCCCAGGGACTGTGTTCATTTACCTACAGGAAAATTAGGAGTGTTAATTTCCAAGTGCCTGGGTGGTTCAGTCAGTTGGGAATCCAACTTTGGCTCAGGTCATGATCTCATGGGTCTGTGGGTTTGAGCCCTGCATCAGGCTCTGCACATTCAGTGCAGAGCCTGCTTGGGATTCTCTCCGCTCCCACCCACCGCCCAGTCCGTCCCCCAATTTTGCTCTCTCTCTCAAACTAAATGAATAAGCTTTTTTTCCTTTTTATTTTTTTTAAAGAATTAATTGCCAAGAGGACTTCAGGGAAAGCTAAATACTCAGGAGACAGCCAACTGCACCTAGAATGAGAAGGTAAAGAAAATATTCCGCGAAGTAAAAGGTGATTTTGTCAATGACAGATTGGAGGCTACCAGATGAATAGATTAACTATCTGGGGGTAATAAAGGTGGTTACAACTTAAACTGGATGACCTATGCAGAGCTCTGTGATACAATTATTGATAGTCAGCCTCACCCAAAAGACGTGGATGTCTGGTTTTGAATGAAGTAAAGAGGAGCGTGAACAAAGAATTACAACTTATAGACTCTGTGGAGAACGTTGGCAAAAATTCTAAAAATGTCCCTCTCCTGGAATGTGAGGCATGGGTAATGATGAGGCTGGTAGAGACCGGGGTGGCTGGACAGGTATTGACAATCTTTCTTTGGTCTTGATATGAGAACAGGTCTACACAAACCCTGCCAAAACCCTGTACCCTTCCAAGGTTGAGGAAAATTTCCCAACCTCATCCTTTTTCCTCTCACTTTCTGGGCCGGTCTTGCATTTTCTCCCCTCAATTGCACCTTTATCCTGCCTTCATGCTGTATCTACGAAGAATGAAAATTAATTCTATTAGCCTGTCAATGTTTACTTCTTCCCAGTCATCATACTGTATGTCACCATTGTGTCTGCTTTGCATCTCTGTCATCCATGTAGTAACCAGTTTATAGCTGCTTTTGATAAATATTTATTGAAATTTCAAATATTTTTATCTAATTATTTATTATTTCTACAGCAGTCAAGAGTACCTAACTTGTGAAAATGAATGTTAACATGAGCTCCATGAATGCCAAGGGAATTAAAATATGTGATGTGCAAAGTTATTGCCAAGACAGAAATACCCTTCATTATATGTCAAAAAATATAGATTTTTTTCTTAAGTAAAAAACAGTAAAGACAGGTTAGAAGTGGCAGCTTTATGTTCCTTTGGAATAACACAAGTTCTATAAAGTATTTGGAATTTTCTTTAGAGATATTTTCATGGTTCATTTTCTTCCCCACGGTGTAAGATTTATGCAGTTATTTTTATAATAAAACAAATTTTATAATTGAATGTATTTTAATGAAGCTTCAATTGCATTTTAGAAAAATAATAGAGAACAGCCCCCAGAAATGCTAATAATGCTTAGTTGTGTTCTTCCCAGGGGCTCAGAAGATTTCTATCTTGTTTTAATAGTCAGTTCTTTATTCTAGCATTAAATAAGTTAGATTTAAAAGGATATGGTGCAAATTTTTTCACGCATAGCATTTGAGACGTGCAGGTATTCCTTTGAACTCACATATTAAACTTTTCTTAAGTTTTTATTCAAATCCAGTTAATTAACATATCATGAATATTAGTTTCAGGTGTACAGTTTATTGATTCAACACTTACATACAACACCTGGTGCTCCTCACAAGTGCACTCCTAAATCTTCATCACTTATTTAATCTATTCCTCCCCACCCACCTCCCCTCTGGTAACCATTAGTTTGTTCTCTATAGTTAAAAGTCTCTCTCCTTTTTCCTGTTTGCTCATTGGTTTTGTTTCTTAAATTCCACATATAAGTGGAATCATATGGTAATATGACTTTCTCTGACTTATTTCACTTAGCATAATACTCTCTATAGCATAATACTATATATATGTATCACCACTTCTTTATCCATTCATCAGTTGATGGACACTTGGGCCATTTCCATTATTTGGCTATTGTAGATAATGCTGCTATAAACATCAGGGAGGATATATGTCCTCAAATTAGTATTTTTGTATTCATTTTTTAAACTTTGAGAGAGAGAAAATACACAAGCAGGGGAGAGAGGGAAGAGGAAAGAGAAAGAGAGAGAGAGAAAGAGAGCAAGAGAGAGAGAATCCTAAGAAGGCTCCATACTCAGCATGTAGCCCGGTGCAGAGCTCGATCCCACAACCCTGGGATCATGACCTGAGCTGAAATCAAGAGTCGGATGCTCAACCAACTGAACCACCAGGTGCCCCCGTATTTTTGTTTGGGTAACTATCCAGTCGTGCAATTGTTGTATCACACGGGACTTCTATTTTTTAGCTTTTTGAGGAACTTCCATACTGTTTTCCAGAGTGGCTGCACCAGTTTACATTCCTATCAACAGTGCAAGAGGATTCTCTTTTCTCCAAATCCTAGCCAACTCCTCTTATTTCTTGTGTTGTTGGTTTTAGCCATTTTGACCAGTGGCTAAAATGTATACACTACCCAAAGCAATCTACACATTTAATGTAATCCCTATCAAAATATCACCAGAATTTCTCACAGAGCTAGAAAAAAACAATCCTAAAATTAGTATGGAGGAACCACAAAAGACTCCGAATAGCCAAAACAACCTTGAGCAAGAAAAGCAAAGCTGGAGGCATCACAATTCTGGACTTCAAGTTATATTACAAAGCTATAGTGATCAAAACAGTATTACACTGTCAAAAAAATAGACACATAGATCAATAAAACAGAATCGAAAAGCCAGAAATCAATGAACAACTATACAATCAATTAATCTTCAACAAAGCAGGAAAGAATATCCAATGGGGGAAAAAAAAGACAGTCTCTTCAACAAATGGTGGTGAGAAAACTGGACAGGAACATGCAAAAGAATGAAATTGGACCACTTTCTTATACCATAAACAAAAATAAAGATCTAAATGTGAGATCTGAAGCCACAAAAATCCTGGAGGAGAACACAGGTAGTAACCTCTGTGACATCAGCTGTAGCAACTTCTTTCTAGATATGTCTCCTAAAGCAAGGGAAACGAAATAAAAAAATATTGCAACTTCATCAAAATATAAAGCTTCTGCACAGCAAAAGAAACAATCAACAAAACAAAAAGGCAGCCTGGGGAATGTGAGAAGATATTTGCAAGTGACATATCTGATAAAAAGTTAGTATCCAAAATATATAGAAGTAAATTTAAAATTTTAAAATATCACTCAGATATTTTAATTGATAAAAAATATATCCTTCATATGTATACACTCACACACATAATTTAAAATGGAACTTACAGAATCCTTTTCCTATTCAAAATCTATAAATATGTGTTCTTTCCTCCAAATGTTCAACTTATCAAATGTCACCTGAAGGCTGAAGGCCTTAGAAATGTGGGGACCAAGATCAACTATCTTAGTTGTTACTATACTGATTAGTTGTTACTTAGTTGTTACTATAATTATTGTTACTGTATTTAGCCAGCAGGCTTTGGCACATGGTTTTGGCAATATGCTTTGGAATCTATGTTAATTGATATAATACTAAAATATTTTAGTAAAGGAGATACATAGTCACAGGCTGAGTCCCCAAGTCTTCCTTCCCATAGAGGTTCCAGACACCCTAAATCCTACTAAAGGATGCCTCAACTTCCATACAATCTGACCAGTAGGATCACTCCAGTAAGATACTCTAGGTTAGGTCAGAGCCTAATGATTCTGATTGATGATTGATGATCGATTTGATTCTAATTGGTCAGTCCTCATTAAATTTTTTACATACCATCATTGATTATACTGGAGATGTATCAAAGAAAACTGGTATTTAATCACATCCCATTATCATCACTGGTCTCATAAAGAGTATGGTAGCATTAAAGTTCCTTCATTAGGTCCAGAAGAGACTCATCTGTAACTCGATATTACTGATTTTTCTACTTTGTACTGTGTATCATATCTAATTCCTTTCTAATGATTGTATAACACTGCAGGGCTTGTAGATATAGGAAGCAGTTTTAAAACTCTATGTTTAAGACAACAAATGCAGAAGAGCATCTGGGTGACTCAGGTAAGCGTCCGACTTCAGCTCAGGTCATGATCTCACGATCCGTGTGTTTGAGCCCTGCATCAGGCTCTGTGCTGACAGCTCAGAGCCTGGAACCTGCTTCATATTCTGTGTTTCCTTTTCTCTCTGCCCCTCCCCTGCTTGTGCTCTCTCTCTGTTTCAAAAACAAATAAATGTAAAAACAAACAAATGAAAACAAAAGATAATGAATGGAGAAAACCTTTCTCATTTTCTTCTCAAAGTTCATGAGAACAAGTTGCCAAGTGCAAGGAAGATCAAAGTATAATGTAAAAGGAAACCTAAAAAGAATGTCTGATGGTGCAGTTATCAGACAAATGGGAGAGAATCTAGTCCTTGAAATATGTATTCTCAAATATTTGTTTGGGACAGCAGATTTAATGTGCGTTGAATGGGATCACAGGCTTTCCTAGACCCCATTTTGTCTCACAGTGAAAGGTAGGAGATGGGCAGAAACATATATTCATGTCACTTTTGGTATTATCATAAACATTTCATTATTGTTTTACTTCATCCTTCCGTTATTAACTAAAAGAAATTCCAATAGATGTCACTATAGGACACAGTCTTTTAAAACTAGAAAAATTTATTCTATAATTTATAAGAAGATTATAAAAAGTATTTCAAGATGAGGCAGAAAATTATGAAAAGGAAGGATAATTAATGTATCAAGGATTGTTTGGGGCATCTGGGTGGTTTGGTTGGTTGAATATCTGACTCTTGATTTCATCTCAGTTCATGATCCCAGGGTCATGGGATCGAGCCCCATGACAGGCCCTGTGCTGAGTGTGGACCCTACTTAAGATTCTCTCTCTCAACCTCTGCCCCTTTCCCCTGCCCATGTGTGCTCTAAAATAACATTTTTAAAAAGATTATTTGTCCTACCAGTTATTAAAACATGAAAATTAATCATAAGAACATTTTATATTTTGTGTACCAGGTTAAGTGCCGAAGTCTTTGAAATTCTATGGGACCGGCCCTTAAGGATTATCTGTTTGAAAAGAGGTCAGTTGGCTTCAGGATGATGTAATATCTCTAAATTCAATGAGGGGCATCCCTAGTAAAACAAAAAGAAGAATATGTTTCCCTGAATAGAGGTTGGATGATAGGAAAGTGGAGTTACTTTACCAGAAAAAAGTTGAGATATCAGCTCACAATTTTAATGTTATTTGGTAGTTTTTATGTTTTGCATCCTATATAAAGATATTCTATATAAGAAGAATTTTATGTCAAATATCCATGTACCCACCATTAAACGTGAGAATTGAAACATCTGTCTCCTCCTCCTAATTCAGAATACTTATTACCCAACCCTTCCCTGTCAGAAGAAAAAATACCATCTTTAAGGTTTATCATTTTAACACATTTCTTTATATTTTTATCATATACATGGAAACATTCCCAGGGAATGAATTATTCTTCTATGTTTTATAACTTTGTGTGGCTGGTGCAATGCACTCTGAATTCTACTGGAAATTGAATTTTTTCAGAGTCAAAACTGATACAGCTACATCCATGTTGATAGGTGTGGCTCTATTTCACTCGGTTTTTGCTGTTGTTTTCCAATATATCCATTCCTCTGTCGTTGTACACCTGTGACAATTTCCCTGGTGTACATTCTTAGGTGTGAAATTTTAGTGGTAATGAAATCATGGGCATTTTTTAATTCAAAAGATCTTGTTCATGAACATTCCTGTTACCCTAGCAGCAATGCCAATGAATTATTTTCAGATTTTTAGAGTTGTCCGTATCTTGGATGTAACATTTTATCTCCACAGTTCTAGTTTATGTTATTCTGTTGCGATAATATGACTTTTTTCATATATTTATTGACTATTTAAGCTTCTCTTTCTGTATATAGTTTTGCCATAATTTTTTTCTCTGGTTTCCTATCAAGTTTACCTATTGATTCCTTGAAGTTCTTTATATATGATTAAATAAATTAAATATGTATATATAATCATTACTATAAGTGCCAATATTGTGCAATATATTTTTCCTAAATGCAGCTTTTTTTTTTTAGCATTTATTTATTTATTTTTTTTTTTTCTGAAATTTATTGACAAATTGGTTTCCATACAACACCCAGTGCTCATCCCAAAAGGTGCCCTCCTCAATACCCATCACCCACCCTCTCCTCCCTCCCACCCCCCATCAACCCTCAGTTTGTTCTCAGTTTTTAACAGTCTCTTATGCTTTGGCTCTCTCCCATTCTAACCTCTTTTTTTTTTTTTTTTCCTTCCCCTCCCCCATGGGTTCCTGTTAAGTTTCTCAGGATCCACATAAGAGTGAGACCATATGGTATCTGTCTTTCTCTGTATGGCTTATTTCACTTAGCATCACACTCTCCAGTTCCATCCACGTTGCTACAAAAGGCCATATTTCATTTTTTCTCATTGCCATGTAATATTCCATTGTGTATATAAACCACAATTTCTTTATCCATTCATCAGTTGATGGACATTTAGGCTCTTTCCATAATTTGGCTATTGTTGAGAGTGCTGCTATAAACATTGGTGTACAAGTGGCCCTATGCATCAGTGCTCCTGTATCCCTTGGATAAATTCCTAGCAGTGCTATTGCTGGGTCATAGGGTAGGTCTATTTTTAATTTTCTGAGGAACCTCCACACTGCTTTCCAGAGCGGCTGCACCAATTTGCATTCCCACCAACAGTGCAAGAGGGTTCCCGTTTCTCCACATCCTCTACAGCATCTATAGTCTCCTGATTTGTTCATTTTGGCCACTCTGACTGGCGTGAGGTGATACCTGAGTGTGGTTTTGATTTGTATTTCCCTGATAAGGAGCGACGCTGAACATCTTTTCATGTGCCTGTTGGCCATCCGGATGTCTTCTTTAGAGAAGTGTCTATTCATGTTTTCTGCCCATTTCTTCACTGGGTTATTTGTTTTTCGGGTGTGGAGTTTGGTGAGCTCTTTATAGATTTTGGATACTAGCCCTTTGTCCGATATGTCATTTGCGAATATCTTTTCCCATTCCGTTGGTTGCCTTTTAGTTTTGTTGGTTGTTTCCTTTGCTGTGCAGAAGCTTTTTATCTTCATCAGGTCCCAGTAATTCACTTTTGCTTTTAATTCCCTTGCCTTTGGGGATGTGTCGAGTAAGAGATTGCTACGGCTGAGGTCAGAGAGGTCTTTTCCTGCTTTCTCCTCTAAGGTTTTGATGGTTTCCTGTCTCACATTTAGGTCCTTTATCCATTTTGAGTTTATTTTTGTGAATGGTGTGAGAAAGTGGTCTAGTTTCAACCTTCTGCATGTTGCTGTCCAGTTCTCCCAGCACCATTTGTTAAAGAGGCTGTCTTTTTTCCATTGGATGTTCTTTCCTGCTTTGTCAAAGATGAGTTGGCCATACGTTTGTGGGTCTAGTTCTGGGGTTTCTATTCTATTCCATTGGTCTATGTGTCTGTTTTGGTGCCAATACCATGCTGTCTTGATGATGACAGCTTTGTAGTAGAGGCTAAAGTCTGGGATTGTGATGCCTCCTGCTTTGGTCTTCTTCTTCAAAATTCCTTTGGCTATTCGGGGCCTTTTGTGGTTCCATATGAATTTTAGGATTGCTTGTTCTAGTTTCGAGAAGAATGCTGGTGCAATTTTGATTGGGATTGCATTGAATGTGTAGATAGCTTTGGGTAGTATTGACATTTTGACAATATTTATTTTTCCAATCCATGAGCAGGGAATGTCTTTCCATTTCTTTAAATCTTCTTCAATTTCCTTCAGAAGCTTTCTATAGTTTTCAGCATACAGATCCTTTACATCTTTGGTTAGATTTATTCCTAGGTATTTTATGCTTCTTGGTGCAATTGTGAATGGGATCAGTTTCTTTATTTGTCTTTCTGTTGCTTCATTGTTAGTGTATAAGAATGCAACTGATTTCTGTACATTGATTTTGTATCCTGCAACTTTGCTGAATTCCTGTATCAGTTCTAGCAGACTTTTGGTGGAGTCTATCGGATTTTCCATGTATAATATCATGTCATCTGCAAAAAGCGAAAGCTTGACTTCATCTTTGCCAATTTTGATGCCTTTGATTTCCTTTTGTTGTCTGATTGCTGATGCTAGAACTTCCAGCACTATGTTAAACAGCAGCGGTGAGAGTGGGCATCCTTGTCGTGTTCCTGATCTCAGGGAAAAAGCTTTCAGTTTTTCCCCGTTGAGGATGATGTTAGCTGTGGGCTTTTCATAAATGGCTTTTATGATCTTTAAGTATGTTCCTTCTATCCCGACTTTCTCAAGGGTTTTTATTAAGAAAGGGTGCTGGATTTTGTCGAAGGCCTTTTCTGCATCGATTGACAGGATCATATGGTTCTTCTCTCTTTTTTTGTTAATGTGATGTATCACGTTGATTGATTTGCGAATGTTGAACCAGCCCTGCATCCCAGGAATGAATCCCACTTGATCATGGTGAATAATTCTTTTTATATGCCGTTGAATTCGATTTGCTAGTATCTTATTGAGAATTTTTGCATCCATATTCATCAGGGATATTGGCCTGTAGTTCTCTTTTTTTACTGGGTCTCTGTCTGGTTTAGGAATCAAAGTAATACTGGCTTCATAGAATGAGTCTGGAAGTTTTCCTTCCCTTTCTATTTTTTGGAATAGCTTGAGAAGGATAGGTATTATCTCTGCTTTAAACGTCTGGTAGAACTCCCCTGGGAAGCCATCTGGTCCTGGACTCTTATTTGTTGGGAGATTTTTGATAACCGATTCAATTTCTTCGCTGGTTATGGGTCTGTTCAAGCTTTCTATTTCCTCCTGATTGAGTTTTGGAAGCGTGTGGGTGTTCAGGAATTCGTCCATTTCTTCCAGGTTGTCCAATTTGTTGGCATATAAGTTTTCATAGTATTCCCTGATAATTGTTTGTATCTCTGAGGGATTGGTTGTGATAATTCCATTTTCATTCATGATTTTATCTATTTGGGTCATCTCCCTTTTCTTTTTGAGAAGCCTGGCTAGAGGTTTGTCAATTTTGTTTATTTTTTCAAAAAACCAACTCTTGGTTTCGTTGATCTGCTCTACATTTTTTTTAGTTTCTATATTGTTTATTTCTGCTCTGATCTTTATTATTTCTCTTCTTCTGCTGGGCTTAGGCTGCCTTTGCTGTTCTGCTTCTAGTTCCTTTAGGTGTGCTGTTAGATTTTGTATTTGGGATTTTTCTTGTTTCTTGAGATAGGCCTGGATTGCAATGTATTTTCCTCTCAGGACTGCCTTTGCTGCGTCCCAAAGCGTTTGGATTGTTGTATTTTCATTTTCGTTTGTTTCCATATATTTTTTAATTTCTTCTCTAATTGCCTGGTTGACCCACTCATTCGTTAGTAGGGTGTTCTTTAACCTCCATGCTTTTGGAGGTTTTCCAGACTTTTTCCTGTGGTTGATTTCAAGCTTCATGGCATTGTGGTCTGAAAGTAAGCATGGTATAATTTCAATTCTTGTAAACTTATGAAGGGCTGTTTTGTGACCCAGTATATGATCTATCTTGGAGAATGTTCCATGTGCACTCGAGAAGAAAGTATATTCTGTTGCTTTGGGATGCAGAGTTCTAAATATATCTGTCAAGTCCATCTGATCCAATGTCTCATTCAGGGCCCTTGTTTCTTTATTGACCGTGTGTCTAGATGATCTATCCATTTCTGTAAGTGGTGTATTAAAGTCCCCTGCAATTACCACATTCTTATCAATAAGGTTGCTTATGTTTATGAGTAATTGTTTTATATATTTGGGGGCTCCGGTATTCGGTGCATAGACATTTATAATTGTTAGCTCTTCCTGATGGATAGACCCTGTAACTATTATATAATGTCCTTCTTCATCTCTTGTTACAGCCTTTAATTTAAAGTCTAGTTTGTCTGATATAAGTATGGCTACTCCAGCTTTCTTTTGGCTTCCAGTCGCATGATAAATAGTTCTCCATCCCCTCACTCTCAATCTAAAGGTGTCCTCAGGTCTAAAATGAGTCTCTTGTAGACAGCAAATAGATGGGTCTTGTTTTTTTATCCATTCTGATACCCTATGTCTTTTGGTTGGCGCATTTAATCCATTTACATTCAGTGTTATTATAGAAAGATACGGGTTTAGAGTCATTGTGATGTCTGTATGTTTTATGCTTATAGTGATGTCTCTGGGACTTTGTCTCACAGGGTCCCCCTTAGGATCTCTTGTAGGGCTGGTTTAGTGGTGACAAATTCCTTCAGTTTTTGTTTGTTTGGGAAGACCTTTATCTCTCCTTCTATTCTAAATGACAGACTTGCTGGATAAAGGATTCTTGGCTGCATATTTTTTCTGTCTAGCACCCTGAAAATCTCTTGCCAATTCTTTCTGGCCTGCCAAGTTTCAAAAGAGAGATCAGTCACGAGTCTTATAGGTCTCCCTTTATATGTGAGGGCACGTTTACCCCTTGCTGCTTTCAGAATTTTCTCTTTATCCTTGTATTTTGCCAGTTTCACTATGATATGTCGTGCAGAAGATCGATTCAAGTTACGTCTGAAGGGAGTTCTCTGTGCCTCTTGGATTTCAATGCCTTTTTCCTTCCCCAGTTCAGGGAAGTTCTCAGCTATGATTTCTTCAAGTACCCCTTCAGCACCTTTCCCTCTCTCTTCCTCCTCTGGGATACCAATTATGCGTATATTATTTCTTTTTAGTGTATCACTTAATTCTCTAATTTTCCCCTCATACTCCTGGATTTTTTTATCTCTCTTTTTCTCAGCTTCCTCTTTTTCCATAACTTTATCTTCTAGTTCACCTATTCTCTCCTCTGCCTCTTCAAGCCGAGCTGTGGTGGTTTCCATTTTGTTATGCATTTCGTTTAAAGCGTTTTTCAGCTCCTCGTGACTGTTCCTTAGTCCCTTGATCTCTGTAGCAAGAGATTCTCTGCTGTCCTGTATACTGTTTTCAAGCCCAGCGATTAGTTTTATGACTATTATTCTAAATTCACTTTCTGTTATATTATTTAAATCCTTTTTGATCAGCTCATTAGCTGTTGTTATTTCCTGGAGATTCTTCTGAGGGGAGTTCTTCCGCTTGGTCATTTTGGATAGTCCCTGGCGTGGTGAGGACCTGCAGGGCACTTCCCCTGTGCTGTGGTGTATACCTGGAGTTGGTGGGCGGGGCCGCAGTCAGACCTGATGTCTGCCCCCAGCCCACCTCTGGGGCCACAGTCAGACTGGTGTGTGCCTTCTCTTCCCCTCTCCTAGGGGCGGGATTCACTGTGGGGTGGTGTGGCTCGTCTGGGCTACTTGCACCCTGCCAGGCTTGTGATGCTGGGGATCT
Organism: Prionailurus bengalensis; assembly: GCF_016509475.1. Taxonomy (NCBI): domain Eukaryota; kingdom Metazoa; phylum Chordata; class Mammalia; order Carnivora; family Felidae; genus Prionailurus; species Prionailurus bengalensis. The sequence continues at coordinate 90,523,072 of NC_057344.1, forward strand.
GGCGTATTAGCTGGGGTGGGTAGGCAAGGTGCTCGGGGGCAGGAGGGGCAGGCTTAGATCACTTCTCCTTAGGTGATCCACTTCAGGAGGGGCCCTGTGGCAGCGGGAGGGAGTCAGATCCGCTGCTGGAGGTTTGGCTCCGCAGAAGCGCAGAGTTGGGTGTTTGCACGGAGCGAGCAAGTTCCCTGGCAGGAACCGGTTCCCTTTGGGATTTCGGCTGGGGGATGGGCGGGGGAAATGGCGCTGGCGAGCGCCTTTGTTCCCCACCAAACTGAGCTCTGTTGTCAGGGGGCTCAGCAGCTCTCCCTCCCTTTGTCCTCCAGCCTTCCCGCTTTCCGAGCAGAGCTGTTAATTTCTGACCTCCCAGACGCTAAGTCGCGCTTGCTGTCGGAACACAGTCCGCCCGGCCCCTCCGCTTTTGCAAGCCCGACTCGGGGGCTCTGCTTGGCCGGCGAGCCGCCCCTCCGCCCCGGCTCCCTCCCGCCCGTCCGTGGAGCGCGCACCGCCTCGCCGCCCTTCCTACCCTCTTCTGTGGGCCTCTCGTCTGCGTTTGGCTCCGGCGACTCTGTTCTGCTAATCCTCTGGCGGTTTTCTGGGTTATTTAGGCAGGTGTAGATGGAATCTAAGTGATCAGCAGGACGTGTGGTGAGCCCAGCGTCCTCCTAAGCCGCCATCTTGCCGCAACTCCCTAAATGCAGCTTTTATGGTTACTCTTTTATTATGCCTTTTGATACCCAAGGTTTAAAATTTAATTTAGCCAAAGTTTAGATATTTCTTTAGTATTAATGCTTAATATACAGATGCTCCTTTGAAATTTATTTGTATTTATTTTAGGTCATGCTCTTTATTTTAAAGCATATATCTAAAAGAAACTGGTTTTTGGTTTTTTTTTTTTTTGGTGTGTGTGTGTGTTTTTCTGGTAGGGATTTATTTTATATTGTCATATGAATACTTAAACATTTCTAATTTATTGTACATTATGCAATCCTATTCCACTTATATATTAAAATCCTGTTGAAGCATAGGTTTGTGGGTTCTCTGTTATATTGATCTGCTTGTCTATTAGTACAATAACACCACATTCCCTTTATTACTGAGGCTCTTAATATATCTTTTTCTCTTGTTGTACAAGTGTCTCTCAATGTTTGTTTTTTTGTATTTGTCTATCTTTGCCAATTGCTCTTACAAATATTATTTAAATCAACTTTTCAAATGCTATGTAAATTATTTTTGTTATTTGCATTAGAAAGGCCACTTTTACAAATTATTCTACAATTTTGGCTGAAAATCAATTTTTACAATACTGAGTAGTATTCTTACACATGAACATGCCTTTGCTCTCAGCTTATTTAGGTTTGTGTTACTGTGTTTCAATAAACCTATATTGGTTTATTCATTTAAATGAAGCTATTTTAGATTAAATATTTGGAATCAGGTTTTGCAGAATATCTTGTAAATAGCACCTTTTTTAGAAAATATGCATATTCTATTGCTTTGGTATAGAAAATGCCAATGGTGTTATATATTGATATTATATCCAACAAGTTTGCTAAACCCTCAATTTAATTCTAGTACTTGATATATACATTCTCTTTTGACTTTTTTTTCTTTTTTAAATTTTGTTTAACATTTTATTTATTTTTGAGACAGGGAGAGACAGAGCATGAACAGGGGAGGGGCAGAGAGAGGGAGACACAGAATCTGAAACAGGCTCCAGGCTCTGAGCTGTCAGCACAGAACCCGACGCGGGGCTCGAACTCACGGACCGCGAGATCATGACCTGAGCCCAAGTCGGCCGCTTAACCGACTGAGCCACCTGGCCACCCCTTTTTTGACTTTTCTATACAGATAAACATATTTGTGAATATAGACATTGTTGTTTCATTCTAATCCTCATATTTTATTTTTTCCTGTTTTACTATATATACTGTGGAGTGGATTTGTTGATAGTAGATCATGTAATCTGGTTTATTATGTTGAAATAAATACCTGTTGTGTTAGAACATTACGTGTATTTTTCCTATATTTCTTTTGCAGTAACTCTTTAATGTCTTTTTAATGTCTTGAATAGTCATTTTTCATTGTATCTGGTTAGGTCTATAAATTGCATTTATGCATGTGGATAAGACTGGTGGGTAACCTACTTTTTGTTAATAAGCTTATCTGATTTTTTATAAGGTGGTATCCCACCCTCATAAGTGTTATTTCAAAGCAGGATCTTCCACGTCTTTCGTCTTCTTCTAGGCCACAGCATAGTGAAGCCGTGAACCACTGAATATGAGGGCCAAACTCTGATCATACGTTCTTCGTGCAGAATTTTCTCCAGGGGTAGATCCAGTTCTGAAAACTACAGCTGATTCGTTCTGACAAGTAGATTTTCTTTTTCTTTCCAGCAAACCCTTTCGTGAGGGTCTTTGCTCAAGAGACTCTGCAGTGTGCGAAGGTCTTTGTTGCATCTCCCCTTCCCCACTCTGTTCGCTGATACAAAGGTGCTTGTCCCTTACCTGCTTTAAAACTTAAGGCTCTGGATCTTGCTAAAAGTGGATACTACCTAGAGGCTCCTTTTTTCCTCACCCACTCAACGTTTTATGTCTTACTCCTTTAGAGCCATGGGAATTTTATTTATAACCATTCAATTGAAATGATGTTTTCTATATTTGTGCAGCAATTTTAGGTATTTTGTTGTGGAGGATTTTCTCACATATTTAATTTGCGCCATTGTTTAAAAGATAAATGTCATATGCGGCATCTGGGTGGCTCAGTCAGTTACGTGTCTGACTCTTCATTTCAGCTCAGGTCATGATCTCACAGTTGCGAGATTGAGCCCTGAGCAGGGTTCTGTGCTTGGCGTGGATCCTGCTTAAGAGTCTCTCCTTTCTTTCTCTCTCTCTTTCTCTCTCTCTCTGCCTCTGCCCCTTCCCTGCTCATTCTCTCTCTCTCAGTAAATAAATAAGTAAATAACAAAATAAAGGATAAACGCCATGTAATTTTAAAGAATCATAAATTTAATTCTAAAGGTCACCTTGAAAATGTTTTACAGATTAAATTAAGGAAAAGTGTTTTACAGATATTTGAGAAACATCCGTCATCTGCTTTAAATTTTGTAATGATATAATATATTTCTTACATTATCCCATTTTGCATGACCTAATTATCAAGTAATGTTTATACATTTCAAGATGTATTAAGCTTGGCAGAAGAAAAGCTTTCATAATTTCAGGAGAAATAGTATTTAAATAATACTTGATTACAATCACAGCATTAAGAAATTATTCTATAAAACACAATATTGAAAAAAAGAAAGTTTTGAAGGTTTTATTAAAGCCAAAGACACAGAAGTAATTCTAGAAATGTGTATCTGTAACTTTCTTTGCATATTTAGTTAGCTGAATAAACCAAGAGCTTAATGACTTTTTTTTTGTCAGATTATTCACTATCCACTCATTTAAAACATTTTTGGTTAGCTCCTTCCAGAAAGTGCCTAACTCATTTCTTGAGACACAGCAGTGAGTAAGGAAGACGTGTTCCCTCATACATCTTGCTTATGTTATAGCGAATGAAGCTGAAAATCAGCTACTAAAAATAAGCACAAAACTCATGTGCTAAGAAGAAGATGATGCAGAGTAAATAGCCAGAGAGTGATAGGATGGGAGCTCTTTAAAATTTATTGCCAAGAAAAGCGTCTTTGGGAGGTTTTATTTTAAACAGAGACAGTGACGGGATGATGTGAAGGAGAAAGCCATTACAAAATCTGGGGGAGAAGAATATAAGCATATATTATAAGCATATAGAACTATTGCAACGTAATGAGAGTAGAATCCACCTGATACATTCAGAAGTCATTGACACTGAGTGTGGCTGGCATGTGAGACACAGTGCTAATACTGAGGTGGGAGAGAAAGGCAAGGGTCAGATCGCAGATGGGGTTTTGGGTGGGATGTCCACGTAATTCACAGCAAAACAAGGACAGTTCTTAAAAAGACACATAAGCAAACCACGATTGCCCTAGGCATACCAGGGCAAACTATTGCACCGGCTACAAACCAAGATCAGGAGTTTGCATTTTCCGAATGCTTTCTGCGGAAGGTTGATGTGAGTTGATTTAATATCTAAAAGATCACTGTGGAGACATTCCATCCGTTATTTTACACTCTGCAATGGAATACATAGAAAAAGTCCTGAAACAGAAGAGAGGAAACATTGATTGGTAGCAGGCCATCAATGACGAAACCCATGAGGCCATCCGAGAGGGAGAAGATGGCTAAACACGTTATGAGGGTCGCTGCTGATCACATGCGGATTTGGGAATGTTAAGAAACTGGTAGCAGAGACGCCTGGGTGGCTCAGTCAGCTGAGCCTCAGACTCTGATTTCCGCTCAGGTCATGATCTCACAGTTCATGAGATGGAGCCCCATGAGGGGCTCTGAGCTGACAATGCAGAGCCTGCTTGAGATTCTCTCTCTCCCTTTCTCTCTCTGCCCCTCCCTTCTTTTGCTCTCTCTCTCTCTCAATCTCAAAGTAAAGAAGTGAATAAAAAAAAAAATCTTTGCCACTTTTGAGTTTTGCCACCTTTAATAGTAAATTACTTTAGAAATGAAATAAATATTTGTTTACCTGTTTCATAAATTATAGATGATGCTTACAATAAAATATTTCCACTAGTTACATACTCAAGGTTTATAAAGTTTACCTTTTTAACACTTTTCTGCAGATTAAGCTATCATATTAATACTGATTCTGAACTTCATATTGTATAATATAATCTTCATGTTTTATTTTACTAATTCACAAGACTAAGAATATGTGATCTATCGATGCACTTGTGTGGCCCAGTCGGTTAAGAGTCAGACCCTTGGTTTCAGCTCAGGTCATGATCTCATTGTTCCTGAGTTCAAACTCTGGGTCAGCTCTATGCTGACAGTGTGGAGTGTGCTTGATTGAGATTCTCTCCCTCCTCCTCTCTCTCTGCCTCTCCCCTGCTTGTGCTCTCTCTAGCAAAATAAACGAATAAAGTTTAAAAACTTTTTTAATTTTTTTTAACGTTTATTTATTTTTGAGACAGAGACAGAGCATGAACGGGGGAGGGCCAGAGAGAGGGAGACACAGAATCTGAAACAGGCTCCAGGCTCTGAGCTGTCAGCACAGAGCCCGACGTGGGGCTCGAACTCACAGGCCGCGAGATCATGACCTGAACCGAAGTCGGCCACATAACCGACTGAGCCACCCAGGTGCCCCTAAAAAACTTTTTTAAAAAGAATATGTGATATAGTGGAAATAGTATGGCATGAACTCTTGAGTTAAAATAATCACCCTTTAAATTGTGTGTCTGTCACTTGTGGCTGTGTATTTCACAAAAACACTTTTTAACCTTTCTGAACTTCAGTTTCTTGTTTTTGATCTACAGCTGTAAACAGCAGAGTGGTTAAGCAAATTTAAAAAGCTAAAAATTTAAAAAGCGCAATGTAAAGACTGTCTCATTTTAAACTTACAAGAAAATGTAACTATTTTCATCCTCATCATCATTGCTGCTATTCATCAAGGTCTGGACCATGATGTTTCTAGCAGCCCCCAGGTTTTGAAAAATTGACATTTTCTTCATCCAAATAAATTAATACAATTCTTATAAAAGTATCTACCTTACCAACTCAGCTTCTGCAAGACTCCTAAATATAAAATTTAGCAATTTTAAATTCCAGATAAGAACTATTTATGCAGATGATCTTTCTAAACAAAACTTTTCCACAAGATTTTTTAAAGAAAAACTGTGTGATTGGAATTGTCTATCCTATTTGCTTTCTAAATTACTAACTAGTAGGTGAAAGAGAGGGCACAAAAAAGCAAATAATATTGACAGTGATGAGCCATTTTATTGTTGTTATTATTGTAAATTGGAAAAGACTATTTAAATAATTATTTCCATATTCTTTATTGTATTGAATCTTCATTGAATTCAGTAAAGTTATATTTATTTTACTCATAGTTTATTATATAGTAATATTTCAACTATTTTATGAGACAGAAAATCAATAATTATAAAGATTAGTTGACTGGTTCAGGATTATATGGTAAATTAATTATATAAATTAAGCATCAATGTATGTTATATAATCTCACTTAAACTTGGTATTCTTTTTTTTAATTTTTTAAGTTTTTATATATTTTTGAGAGAGACAGAGTGAGAGAAGGGGAGGAGCAGATAGAGAGGGAGACCCAGACTCTGAAACAGGCTCCACACTCCGAGCGGTCAGCACAGAACCCTAGTTGGGCTCAAACCCACCAACTGTGAGATCATGACCTGAGCTGAAGTCGGACACTTAACTGACTGAGCCTCCCAGGCACCCCTAAACTTGGTATTGTTAAGTCACAAATAAGAGCCATCCATAGAGTAATATTTATTTCTTTTTTTAAGAAAATAATGTATGATTTAAAAAATGCTTTAAGAAATTCCTTTATATAAATTTTTATTTTATACTCTATCGTATTTTACTTATGTTTAAATAACAAAATTATTTTTCTTCTCAAATTTGCCTAATATCTGTAATACCTCAAAACATGTGAAGAATTAGGCCTGATATAAAGTTTCTAATGCTGGATGACTGAAAACCTAGTGATGTAGTTTTCCTATGAAATTATTGTTTATCTTAAAAAATTGAATGTCTTGATTTTACAGCTTCATATACAAGCTAGAAAGTGATGTGTTAACACTTTTATATATATTATATTATATTATATTTTATATATTATATATTATATATTATATTATATTATATATTATATATTATATATATTATTTAATAATTATTTTATATATGAGTTTCCATCAACTCTTACCAGTCATTTTATTCTGGATATCACAGATGGATTATACAACAGCATTATCATATCTTCATCTGTATCTAAATTAGGAAAGGAAGAGATGTACAGATTGTATGCAAATGATACTTAAAGTTCATTTACAGTTTATACTTTGTAAACATACCAAACATGATATATATATATATGTATATACGTATATATATACGTATATATATATATTATATTATATATGTATATTATATATACGTATATGTATATATTATATACGTATATATTATATATATAATATATATATACATAATATATATACATATATATTGCATATGTAATATATGTATTATATATATATAATATACGTATTATATATATATGTGTGTGTGTGTATATATATATATATATATGCTGGAACCCGAGCTATCCTAGCCTGATGGCAAGGCCCAGGCTGTGGACAGATTGGTGACTGCAAGGCCACCCATCGACAGTGAAGCTTCTTGTACTCCCGATTTTAGGTAATTTCGCCTTAATAAAGTACCTGGAAAATTGAAAAAGAATAGGTTCTGCAAAAAGTTGTGCGGCCCTACATTTAGCCCTTGCCATCCCCTATAAAGACTCCTCTACCTAAAGGAAGAATAGCCTCATACTTTTGCCACCAAAGGAGGGACAAATGGATTTGAAAGCCCCATTCCGGCAACTAAGGAGTGTATCTTTGGGCACAGGTGACTTCAACCCCTAGGCCCACCTGGCCCCCAGGAGGCATTCCAGATGATGACTGAACCTAGTCGGTTAAGGTACAGAATGGTTCATTAGTTCCTAGGTGCACTGTCTCTCTGAGAATGTATGAGGCATGGGTTTCTAAGGCTTTTTCGGCCCCTTCCTGGCACCTCAGACCGAGGCAAACACGTTGTTCTTCTGGCTTCAAGTGGTTGGGGAGAAACAACTAGGAGGTCATGTCCCTATAACTGTTCCACTTGAGGTGTTGAGAGATGGAGGGCCTTTCATGAGAACAGCAAAGCAAATGCTTTATAGATTATAGATAAATGCAGATGCATAATGGAATAATGTAAGAAATTAATCAATAATCAAAGGGTATGAGGGAACATTACAAGAAAATCACCATGGCACTTCATAAAGGTTGATTACACATAGGAACATTTTTAGAATTAGGTAATGTCAGAAAAACATAGATGACATATGCTACAAGGAAATTGCTAGCAAATATAATGCCATGTTTACCACAACAAAGCGGCCAGTTCAATACTGCTGTTTTCTGTGTCCATTTTTATTTTTGTTTGTTTTTTATTTTAGTTTTGTTTTATTTTCACTTTTTCGCCGACACCATTCATCCTTTGGGAACCCCTGGTTGTTGAACCTGGACTCCAGCATATATATATATATATATATATATATATATATGTGTATATATATACATATATATATATATATATGTGTATATATATACATATATATATACATGTATATATACACACATATATATGTATGTATGTTTAGTATTAAAAGTAGTGGATAGTAATTTTCATATTTGAAGTCAGATTACACAAAGTACATAGATTGCCATCTAATAAAGTAGACATAATAATAATTTACATTAATATGCATAAAATAAATGTTTATATTTTCACTGGTATATATCTAGCTGTTATTTATTTGCTAAAAAATAGTGTACTGATCAGTACTCTGAGAACCATTCATCCTTTATGGGGTATTTACATATACCCTTAAGTTTCCTTTTCCCATGTTTATCATTGAGTATTAACTGAGGAATAGATTTATATTTTTGAAATCCTTAATAATCTGAATGTATATGTTCAAATCTCCTTCACACAAATTACATTTTTTAGTATTTTTAATTCATTGTGATATTTATAAAATAAATAATATTTCCAAAAAACAATATATAATCTCATGATGAAAACTCAAATTTGTGTATGCATTATTTTTATACCTTTAAAATGTTAAAAAAGAACAAAATTTAAATAAGCATTATATAGAAATATATATTCAATGCTATCATTTTCAGAATGCAATTTACTCTGGGGGCGCCTGGGTGGTTCAGTGGGTTAAGTGTCTGACTGTTGATTTCAGCCCTGGTCATGATCTCACGGTTTGTGGGTTTGCACCCCGTGTCAAGCGTTGCACAGTGTGGGGCCTTCTTGGGATTCTCTCTTTCCTTCTCTCTCTACCCCTCCTCCCCTCAAATAAATAAATAAATAAATAAATAAATATATAATTTTTAAAATAGAATGAAATCTACTCTGGAAAAAATAAAATATTACACATATATTTACACTAGGAAATGTGAAGTAGGAATCCACGTGGAAATCATGTATGACTTAAAGAGTTCATAGTAATAACAGACTTTCACAAGGCTCTGAATAATCTTTTATTCATTTGTTTTTGGTAAATATAACTTCTACCATATATATATATAGAGAGAGAGAGAGAGAGAGAGAGTCTATTTCTCAAATTGAAGGTGAAAACTGGTTTATAATAATGATATTGTCTTTTGGCCTTAAAATAATTTTCAACATCACTTCTCCATATGCCATAATAAGAATAAGAAAAGAATTAAGAATAATATCATTTTGTCTCCAACATTGACTAAAAGTTAACTTTAACCTTCACATCCCAATTTGTACTATTTTTAAAAAGGAAAAGAGAGAAGTATACATTGTACATGTGAAAAAAAATACCTGTTAGAATTTTATATGGAAAAATAAAGTTTTTGGCAAATCTTCCTCTGAGTAAAGTAATATATTCTTTTCAGGTGCCAACTACCAAAGCCAAAATATTAACTTGCTCAACTACAAAGTGTGGCACAATTCACTTGTATTTATATAATTAATTTAATGGCAAATTATATGACCTAGTTTCATGTAAGCAATTAGCAACTCAACTAAATCTCTTACTCTGAATTACTAGAAATATGTTGGTGCCCCTGAGAACCAGCAGGGTGCTATCTATTTTAAGTATGCTTTAATAGCAGGTTATGATCAGCCTTGGGATATCTTTATTTATTAACCAAATTTTCAGAACAGTAAAGTTTATATGATGTATGCCTAAATCACACCTTATGTCTATTTTGTAGTAAATAATAAGCAAGTGATAAAAATGATTCTTCCCCCACCTTAAGTTCCAAAATTGAACATAAGTGCTGGAGAAACAGAGAGAAAATAACTTTTTATTTCTATAAATGAAAAATGATCATTTCAGTTTTTATTTATTTTTATGAGAGCAGGGATATTTGGTTTTCTGCTTGTAGTAGTGTGGTGGTTAGGGAGAAGAGTCTCACCAGTACTTTGGCTCATATACTAAGCTAAAGTTTACATCTCAATTGCGCGCTTAAGAAGAGAAAGAGTTGAGGGGCTCCTGGGTGGCGCAGTCGGTTAAGCGTCTGACTTCAGCCAGGTCGTGATCTCGCGGTCTGTGAGTTCGAGCCCCGCGTCGGGCTCTGGGCTGATGGCTCAGAGCCTGGAGCCTGTTTCAGATTCTGTGTCTCCCTCTCTCTGCCCCTCTCCCGTTCATGCTCTGTCTCTCTCTGTCCCAAAAATAAATAAACGTTGAAAAAAAAATTTATAAAAAAAAAAAAAAGAAGAGAAAGAGTTGAGGTTTTTAATTTTGGTCTTAAGTATTAATAACTTGAAGATATTATAAAAAGTGTTCGAGACACCTGAACCAGTCATGATATTTAAGCAAAGGATTTGGTATTAGATTTGAATAAGATAAAGAATATTTCCCAACACTTTGTTATCATAATTCTATTTTAATAGCTTGTACCAAAAATATTAATTTGTTTTCAGAATTTTTATAAACTTGATCTACAGCTCTTCTTTTTATAATAAACCTATTGGCAAATATTCACTTTTTAATGATGTGTTTCAAATTCTTAAAGATTTTATGTCTAATATTTAATTCTTAAAACTTAAAACTAGATATTTTTACACAAAAATATATATATATTTTTATTAAAGACATTTTATAAATATTTATAATATATTATTTGTTATTACTCATAAGTTTACCAAAAGTAAATTTTTATGTTTTATCTAGTTACTAAATATTTCATATTTATTCTTCATAAATGAGATCATTAATATGTTTCTTCTGCAGCAATAAACTCTATCTGAATATCAGTTAAAATTATTATTTTAGAAAATAGATTTCTACCTCATAAAACTAAATGATAATTTATACTTATTAAGGCTAATTCTTGGACAAATATTAATTCACTCAATAGTGAATCACTTCTCTTTCGATGGTTAATGGTCATTTTAATACTTTCTACCTGGAGGACAATTTTCCATTTTTCAAAGGCAACTGTGATTACCAAAAATAACATTATTAGTGGATTTAGCTCCACCCAGAAATATGCGTTCTATTCTCAACCTCTCAGCATTTGAAGGATAAAGCAGATTTAGACACAGACAATAATATCCTTGAACTTTCCCCTTAATTATTCTCTCAAATTTTTAATTGGCTCCTATATGTGAGTGTCGAGCACCTAACACCCCCAACCCCCAGATAAGACGCATTTTCTGCATGTGTGTGATCATGGAACAAGAGTCAATCCACCATCCAAAGCATAAAGGACCACCCCACAGCGGCATTCCCACCAGCTCAGGACCTGATACATTACTGTGTCAAACCATCAGCCGTTTCTCAGAATCATCCTCTCCCACATACTCATACATATGGTAGGACTCAGCGAAGAGAGGAAGTATGGATGTTATAAGCCATGAAAAAATATTTCTGTGCCTGGTCTTTGGTATGGTACCTGATGCCCAGATTTTGGACTATATTATCCTTAATTCCTAAATTTTCTTCAAGCTTGTACCTCCAAACAACTAACCATCTGATACTCTGTGATAATCATCAAGTGAATTCCAATTTGTCTAAGGTAGCCTGCATTACTTAATGTTGTATTTTACTAGTTTACCAGTAAGCATTTTTGACCTGTATTTTTTCCATATTTCATATTTTATGTCCAGGCGTAACTTTTCTTTCATGCTTTTTGTTTTGTTTTGATTTTGTCTTTTCCTCTTCAGGGAGAAAAAAAAAAGTGCTGATTCTGCAAATGGTTGCAGAAATATAAATCTGTGGTTTAATAAAGCATAGATTTTTTTGATATTTAATTACTTATAAACTACTGGGTTCTATCACCTGTATTGGCTTTGTCTCTTGAACTTCATAAAACGATCCAGGCAATATGTAGTCATTTGTTGTGGCTTATTTACCTCATTATCATATGAGCTTCATTCATACTATTCCGTGTAGCAATAGTTATTTCTTTTTAATTATTGTGTCATATTTGTATAACTACACCATGGTTCTATTTCTTCTTTTGAAGGCTCATTCAGTTGTTTTGGGAAATATTTTGAATACAGCTGCTAGGAACAGTCCCGTACATGTTTTCTTGGTAAATATTTGCCCTTACTTTGACAGATAGGGAGATAATATTCATATATATTATGTAATATATACAGTTTAGATTTCTGAATGAAGAAGAAAAGCAAATGCTTAGCTTCAGTGGATATTAATTTAAAAAATTTGCTACAGTGGTTTTTGTCAACTTTTATGCCTACCAAAAATGTTTCACTTACACAGGTGTTTGTCTTCTTGCTAATACTTGGCATTACTAGTCTTTTTAATTTTCTACTTGACATCTCATTGTGATTTTAATTTGCATTTCACTTACGAGTAAAGTACTGAACAACTTCCATACTAGCCATCTTGGCTCATTTTTAAATTTAGTTTCTTGTCTTATATTTGTTGATTAGCAGTTTTATTTATACAGGAAAGAAATCCCTGGTTGGAAAGTAGCACAAATTTTTAACATTCTAAATACTTTAACGAATAGAAATCTTTAATTTTCATGCAGTCTAACTTATCTAAACTTTCATTTTTTGTTTGATGGTTTTTGCATTCTGATAAATCTTTGCCAAACCCACACAAGCTCTTAGAGACAGTTGCTTACATTTTCTCCTAAACGTTTTCTAAGAGAAAATATAAGAAAGTACCAAGTTGGGGTTTTCCCACTCAAGGAACTTGTTATTTTAAAATAAAAAAAAATTCACCTTATTAATAAACTAAAAAAGAATGTCTACAGAATCATTTCATCTGTGATTTAAAAATATTCAACAAAATCCAACATCTATTCCTTATTTTAAAAAATCTCAATGGGGTGCCTGGGTGGCTCAGAAGGTTAAGCGCCCCACTCTTGGTTTTGACTGAGGCCATGATCTCACAGTTAATGAGTTGAAGCCCCTACATGGGGCTCTGCACTGACAGCAAAAAGCCTGCTTGGAATTTTGTCTTTCTCTCTCTCTGCTTCTCCTTTGCTCATTGTCTATCTCTTTCTCTCTCAAAAATGAACCAATAAACATTCAAAAAAAATTCTCATCAGAATAAAATTAAAAGGGTACTTCTTAAATATGATTAAGAACATCTAGGAAAAACTGACAGTTAACACAATGCTGAAAGATTAAAAGGGAAATCCCCCCCAAATGTCAGGAACAAGACAAGGATGTTCAATTTCATGACTTCTAGTCAACATAGTGCCAAGGTTCCAGCTGTTACAACCATGCAATAAAAAGAAATAAAAGTCATCCAAATTGGCAACAAATGAGCAATTTTTTTAAATCTATAAACAACATGATCACCTATTTAGAAAATCTGAATGAGGGTACACTGAGAACAGCAGAACATAATTAAGAAAAACAAAATAAGACCTAAAAAATGGAAACATATATTTTTCATTGGTTTGGAGTATCAATATTATTAAGTTGTCAGGCATCCCTTAATTGATCATGGACTCAACAAAACCCCAAACAAAATCCAATATGCTAACATATATTTGGTTGTGATATTCAATTTTGTTTTTGTTTTTTCGATCTGCTCATCGTTAGTTTCAAGGACTTATCATTTCCTTCCTGTGTCCTCATTAGACTTATAGAGGTTAGCCTATTCCAAATTAACTTAGTGTGATTATATCACACATCATTTACCAAAATTTCTTTGTATCATAAATGGTCTAATCTATCTATGTATCCTCAATGGTCTAGTTATTAAATCCAGTCATTTATCTCCATGTTTTAGTATAATGATGGATGAGCTATAGAGGAAAAACACTCAATGACCAAGAAGAAAAAAAAATGTGACTTGGCAATTTAAAGTATTTATTACATTACCATATCAGTCCACAATGCCTGGGTCCATGTTTGATGTAAATATCCAAAAAGAGAGAGGGCAAGAAAGCAGAGCAGTCAGTGAAGTGTTACACATTTCTTCTAAAAGAGCAAAATACACTAATAGTCTTTAAATTTCTACAGGTTAAAGATTGGAGATGACTTAAAGTCAAGTGTAATAAATGGGCTCTTTGATGAGCACTGTGATGTTTCATGATGTATTCATGTGGTTAGGCTGGAGTTCTGAGGTAAATAAGCACTAACCTAAGTGCTCCTGTAGGAGATTTTACAGATTTATTAAAGTTTCTAATCAGTTGACCTTAAGTTGGTATTGTTATCTTTGGTGGGCATGACTCAATTTATTAGAAAGTCTGACATGCAGGAATGAGGTTTTTAGAGGGAGAGAAGAATTGGACCTGTGTACAGCAGCCTGGCTTGTTTTTGTGGGGTTCCATTCATTTCATGATCATCCCTTCCTAAGGAACTGTCCTATAGACTTCTGACTTGCTTAGCCTGACAACTGTATAAACCAGTTCCTGATAATACACCCTTATATAGATATATAATCTTATATATAAATAATAATATATCTCTATTATCTATCTATCTATCTATCTATCATCATTTATATGCATAATGTTTCACTGGTTCTGTTTCTCTGGTTGAACTCTGATTGATACAGATAGGAAGCTTTGTGGGACAAAAGGAACTGGCATTGTAGGAAAGGTAAAATCTTTGAGGTTGTTTTATCAAAAAATCTGACAAAATATAGCATATGTAATACTTTTTTTAGTTGATCGAAGGCAGAAAAGAATGTGTGAAAGAATTTAAAAATCATAGTGCATCTAATCTCAACAATAGTGACTGGGTTATTACTTATTTTAAGATTCAGATTAATATTTAAAGATTTCTTATAAGTATAATTTAATAATACATTTCAAAAAAGATTTTAAGATTTCTGAAGGTAATTTTTGGCCTCGTCCAAAATGAAAAAAATGACTAATATATATTGTTCTAAAAAAAATCCTTATTTGCTATCGAGTTCTTTTCTTAGATTATTTTTAAAAATGATACCTGAGCAATATAATATGATCTTTCAGATTGAATTAAATCTCTGTGGTTGTTACTACAACGCAAGGTTCTACAATAAATATTGTGAAGATATAAAAATATATTTCTAAAGCAAGGTATAATATAAAGTGATTATTTTCTCTGGAAGTGATTTTCTATTTTAATGCAGTTGTTATTACTGAGATATATACATCAGTTATCCACTCATGAATATCTACTCTCATGAATATGTTAACTACTGAAATCTCTATTACTTTCTATATCAAATATTGAATTAAGGTCTATACACAGTAAATTTAATAAAGTCTCTATAGAACTTAAATCATGATCCACTAATTCATACAAATTATACACTGCACATACAACCTTTCTAATCAGAGATATAATAAATGAAATCCAAGTCAATATATTTGGCAAAGTCTACTTTATAAACTAAATAAAAAATGATGTTATCTATAGCATATTAATATAAACTTAAATCACACTGAAAAATATATAAAATTGAAATGAACAAAGTGATCACAATAAAAAGCTAGTGACTTTCAGAGCTTCTAATAGTGTCATTAAAATGGATAAAATGTAATACAAAGCAAACTTTCAAAATAATTTCAATTACATTTGATACAGCACCCACGTAGTTATGAAATGCCACAATGAATCTCAATGTTTAAGTTTTCACAAGACATTGGCACCTTTCAAAAACCCCACAAAAATTAAGCTTGATAGAACTTGTTATTTGAAGATGTTGGCAACAATCAAACATTGCATGGAAAGAAGCAGCACTAAGAAGCATTTAGGCATTTGTCCTAATCATAGGTTACCCAATTTTCTTTTATTTCATAAAACCAAGTGTCCTGATAAAAAGTATGTTGGAACTATGACAACAAAGTTAGGTGGAAGTTACCTATGTGATTCGAAGACTAAATGGCTTCAACTAAACCTAAACATGATCTGCCTCATTCCCCGCTACACTTTTCTGCGGTTTTTTTTTTGAAATGACAAAGAAACTCACTTTAAAAACATATAAATTAGCTGGAAGGAGGAAAGGATAGCGAACTAATCTTCCATCTAACAGAGTACCTCACATTAGCTTACGTTAGGAAGTTGCTGGTTTTGAACGTTAAGAGGTCTGACAGTTAATGTCTCAAGGGAGATGAACAGACAGGGTGAGCTAGATGAAGCTTCAAAGCAAGTTTCAAAACACTTACAACTTGAAACATACTGATGGGGAAATAAAATGGAAACAAACTAGGTGAGAGAAATTTTGTATATTTTACCATACGTCACCAGTCTACTGATGCCACATCTAAGTTCCTGGTAGGCTCAGCCCTTACTCTGACATATATCATTGGAGACTAAATGTCAGGGGAAAGGCAAGAGTGAATTTTGCAGCATAGATGTGAGTCCTACTGCTGAACAGTTTCTCAAATATAATAGGTAAATGATAAATGTTTCATTGTATTTATTACTTTTATATACTAATCTTTCTTCCTGGGGCAATATTAATTTAATTTATGAAAAATTTTTGTTTAAACCATTTACTTTTTCTGGTAAAGGTTAAACAGTTTCATGTCAAATAAAAACATGTTATTTTTTAAAAGGGCAAGTATGTTAATATAACTTGGATTTACTTGCACATACTTAAGTCTTACTGGATGATTGGAGGAGATGACCTTTATGTCCATCAAATCCAGAGATTTTATGATTTATGATTAAATAACTTTTATTTATTCTTGTACAATAGGAAATGTTATATATCACCAACAATTCTAATTAAATAGCTCCTCTCTAACCATAGAGATTTCTATGCCAAGGATGCATTTGCAAATAAGAATAGCCAAGTCTAAAACGTTTTATTTTGATCATGAGTGGTATAGTTGGGACTTCAGGTACCAGAATCAGAAGTTTGCAAACTAATTGGAACGTACTTGAGAAACTCAAGAGAAGTCTGTTGATATGGACAAATAATTCATCACTATTTACCATTTATTATTTCTTTAGCCTAGAGCAAGTCTTCTTACAGCAAAGGACTTTCAGAGAATTAAAGAAAATATCCTATATGTAACCACTTTTCCAATTATAAATTTTGGACAAATTTAAATATTTTTACTCTTAAGTATTGTCATAATTTTATACTTATATTGATGCTCTAGGAATATGTAACAGATTATTTTCCATACCAACTCCTGTAGTAGCTCCTGTCCTTTTAATAATGCAGGAATATGTCTTTTTCTAGAAAGAAAAATGATAGAGAACAAGAGAAACTTACAGTATTCTTGACCATATACATGTAAATCTGTATAAATAGGTTCCAGTGAAAATAAATCTGGAGAGTGAAAATTACACACTTAGTGATTGATAAAATTTAATGGGGAAATGGAGTCAAGGATCATGATAGTTAAAATCTATTTCCTTCATTCAGACTCACATCTTCACTTTTCATCCCCTCACCATTTTAGTGGCCTGTCAATCTCTGTTATCTTTTTCTTGGTTCACATCAATGAAAAGTACAGGAACATTTCTTATGCAAATGGAGTAATTGGCTAGAATCAAGTTTATACTTAATATATGGTAGGTTTCCTTTTGAATCCCATTGTTTTTGTGAAGTTTGGTACTTTTCAAATTATATTACATTAATAGAAACTTTAAGTCAAACAAAGGAGGTTCTAAAAGCCAGGGCTTAAAACAAATAGGGAAGCAGTTTACAGTTGGTACAAGAAATCATCAAAATTTAACTCATACAACACAATGAAGTTTCATGCAGCACTGACTAGATATTAAAATAATATATTGATTTTTTTAGACAAAGCCCATAACATTTACACCTTATTAATAAAGACATCATTGAGAATATGACAGCTGCTTGTAGTTAACTCACTGACCACATTTCAAAAACATATTAGCACATATGAATATGGACTTATTAAATATATTTTCTAACACATAAATATTAATATTAAAGAAAAATATTGATTATATAGATTTTTTTAATTACAAATCTCTACAGACACATGAGATATTAGCATTTTGTAAAATCTCGCTTGGGAATGCTGCACTAGGTTGGGGAGATAGTCAGTCTTGCAAAAAATCTTACATTCTAAATCCCTAATGTTTAATTATAATAAAGAGAAACCACAATCATGAAACTATTATATGAATTATTTTCCCTAACAGTATTGTCTTGCACCTAACATCATTAAAAGCTGAATGTCATTTCCAACCAATCATTTGATCTGAAAGACATTTGAGTATATTATCAATAACTTAGAATATTTTTTAATTTAATTTTTTTTAATTTACATCCAAATTAGTTAGCATATAGTGAAACAATGATATCAAGAGTAGATTCCTTAATGCCCATTACCCATTGAGCTCATCCCCTCTCCCACAACCCCTCAAGCAACCCTCAGTTTGTTCTCCATATTTATGAGTCTCTTATGTTTTGTCCCCTCCGTGTTTTTATATTATATTTGTTTACCTTCCCTTATGTGCATCTGTTTTGTCTCTTAAAGTCCTCATATGAGTGAAGTCATATGATTTTTGTCTTTCTATGACTGACTAATTTCACTTAGCACAATATCATCCAGTTCCATCCATGTAGTCGCAAATGGCAAAATTTCATTCTTTTTGATTGCCGAGTAAAACTCCATTGTGTGTGTGTGTATATATATATATACATATATATATATATATATATATATATATATATACGTGTGTTTATACATATATATATATATATATATATATATATATATATATATCACATCTTCTTTATCCATTCATCCATCGATGGACATTTGGGCTCTTTCCATGCTTTGGTTATTGTTGATAGTGCTGCTATAAACATGGGGATGCATGTGTCCCTTTGAAACAGCACACCTGTATCCCTTGGATAAATGCCTAGTAGTGCAATTGCTTTAGGGTTGTAGGGTTGTAGGGTAGTTCAATTTTTAGTTTTTTGAGGAACCTCCATACTGTTTTCCAGAGTGGCTGCACCAGCTTGCATTCCCACCAGCAATACAAAGGAGATCCTCTTTCTCCGCATCCTCGCCAACATCTGTTGTTGCCAGAGTTGTTAATGTTAGCCATTCTGACAGGTGTAAGGTGGTATCTCATTGTGGTTTTGATTTGTATTTCCCTGATGATGAGCCATGTTGAGCATTTTTTCATGTGTCGGTTGGCCATCTGGATGTCTTCCTTGCAGAAAGTTTTATTCATCTTTTGCCCATTTCTTCACTGGATTATTTGCTTTTTGGGTGTTGAGTTTGAGAAGTTCTTTATAGATTTTGGATACTAACACTTTATCTGATATGTCCTTTGCAAATATCCTCTCCCATTCTGTCGGTTGCCTTTTACTTTTGCTGATTGTTTCCTTTGCTGTGCAGAAGCTTTTTATTTTGATGAGGTCCCAGTAGTTCATTTTTGCTCTTGTTTCCCTTGCCTCTGGAGACGTGTTTAGTAAGAAGTCGCTGCGGGCAAGACCAAAGAGGTTTTTGCCTGCTTTTTCCTTGAGGATTTTGATGGCTTCCTGTCTTACATTGAGGTCTTTCATCCATGTGGAGTTTGTTTTTGTGTATGGTGTAAGAAACTGGTCTAATTTCATTCTTCTGCATGTCACTGTGCAATTTTCCCAGCACCACTTGCTAAAGAGACTGTCTTATTCCATTGGATAGTCTTCCCTGCTTTGTCAAAGATTGGTTGGCCATACGTTTGTGGGTCCATTTCTGGGTTCTCTATTCTATTCCATTGATCTGAGTGTCTGTTCTTTGGTACTGAGTGCCAGTACCATACTGTCTTGATGATTACAGCTTTGTAGTATAGCTCGAAGTCTGGGATTGTGATGCCTCCTGCTTTGTTTTTCTTTTATAAGATTGCTTTGGCTATTTGGGGTCTTTTCTGGTTCCATACAAATTTTAGGATTATTTGTTCTAGCTCTGTGAAGAATGCTGGTATTACTTTGATAAAGATTGCATTGAATATGTAGATCACTTAGGGTAGTATTGACATTTTAACAATATTTGTTCTTCCTATCCAGGAGCATGGAATCTTTTTTCCATTCTTTTGTGTCTTCTTCAATTTCTTTCATAAGCTTTCTATAGTTTTCAGTGTATAGATTTTTCACCTTTTTGGTTAGATTTATTCCTAGGTATTTGTGCTTTTTTGTGTGTAACTGTAAATGGGATCGATTCCTTGATTTCTCTTTCTTTTATGTCACTTCATTGTTGGTGTATAGGAATGCAACCAATTTCTGTGCATTGAGTTTATATCCTGCAGCTTTGCTGAATTCATGAATCAATGCTCATAGTTTTTTGGTGGAATCTTTTGGGTTTTCCATATAGAGTATCATGTCATCTGTGAAGAGTGAAAGTTTGACCTCCCCTGGCCGATTTGGATGCCTTTTATTTGTTTATGTTTTCTGATTGCAGAGGCTAAGTCTGCCAATACTATGTTGAATAACAGTGGTGAGAATGGACATCCCTTTCTTCTTCCTGACCTTAGGGGGAAAGCTGTCAGTTTTTCCCCATTGAGGAGGATATTAGCATTGGGTTGTTCATATATGGCTTTTATGATCTCTAGATATGCTTTTTCTATCTCTACTTTATGTAGGGTGTTTATCAAGAAAGGGTACTGTATTTTGTCAAATGCTTCCTCTGCATCTATTGAGAGGATCATATGGTTCTTGTCCTTTCTTTTCTTGATGTGATGAATCACGTTAATTGTTTTGTGGATATTGAACCAGCCCCTGCATCCCAGGTATAAATCCCACTTGGTCTTGGTGAATAATTTTTTTAATGTATTGTTGGAGCCAGTTGGCTAATATCTTGTTGAGGATTTTTGCATCCATGTTCATTAGGGAAATTGGCCTGTAGTTCTCCTTTTTAGTAGGGTCTCTGTCAGGTTTTGGAACCAAGGCAATGCTGGTTTCATAGAAAAAGTTTGGAAGTTTTCCTTCTATTTCTATTTTTTGGAACAGTTTCAAGAGAATAGGTGTTCACTCTTCCTTACATGTTTGGTAGAATTCCCCTGGAAAGCCATCTGGCTCTGGACTCTTGTTCTTTGGCAGATTTTTAATTACTAATTCGATTTCCTTACTGGTTATGGGTCTGTTCAAATTTTCTATTTCTTCCTGTTTCGGTTGTGGTATATGTTTCTAGGAATTTGTCCATTTCTTCCAGATTACCCATTTTATTGGCACATAATTGCTCATAATATTCTTTTATTATTGTTTTTATTTCTGTTGTGTTGGTTGTGATCTCTCCTCTTTCATTCTTGTTTTTATTTATTTGGGTCCTTTGCTTTTTCTTCTTGATCAAACTGGCTAGTGGTTTATCAATTTTGTTAATTCTTTCAAAGAACCAGCTTCTGGTTTCATTGATCTGTTCTATGTTTTTTTGGTTTTTTGGTTTTGGTAGCATTAATTTCTGCTCTAATCTTTATTATTTCCTGTCTTCTTCTGGTTTGGGATTTTATTTAGTGTTCTTTTTCCAGCTCCTTAAGGCATAAGTTTGGGTTGTGTACCTGAAATCTTTCTTCCTTCTTTAGGGAAACTTGGATTGCTATATAGTCTTCTCTTATGACTGCCTTTGCTGTGTCCCAGAGGTTTTGAGTTTTGGTGTTATCATTTTCATTGACTTCCATATACTTTTTAATTTCCTCTTTAACTGCTTGGTTAGTCCATTTATTCTTTTTTTTTTTTTCTTTTTTTTTTTAAATTTTTTTTTTCAACGTTTATTTATTTTGGGGACAGAGAGAGACAGAGCATGAACGGGCGAGGGGCAGAGAGAGAGGGAGACACAGAATTGGAAACAGGCTCCAGGCTCTGAGCCATCAGCCCAGAGCCCGACGCGGGGCTCGAACTCACGGACCGCAAGATCGTGACCTGGCTGAAGTCGGACGCTTAACCGACTGCGCCACCCAGGCGCCCCACCATTTATTCTTTAGTAGGATGTTCTTCAGTCTCTAAGTATTTGTTACCTTTCCAAATTTTTTCTTGTGGTTGGTTTTGAGTTTCATAGCATTTTGGTCTGATAATATGCACGGTATTATCTCCATTTTTTTGTACTTACTTAGGGCTGATTTGTGTCCCAGTATATGGTCTATTCTGGAGAATGTTCCATGTGCACTGGAGAAGAATGTGTATTCTGGAGCTTTAGGATGAAATGTTCTGAATATATCTGTTAAGTCTATCTTGTCCAATATGTCATTCAAAGCCATTGTTTCCTTGTTAATTTTTTGATTAGATGATCTGTTCATTGCTGTGAGTGGAGTGTTGAAGTCTCCTACTATTATGGTATTACTATCGATTGCTTTCTTTATGTTTGTGATTAATTGACGTATATATTTGGGTACTCCCACATTTGTCGCATAAATGTTTACAATTGTTAGGTCTTCTTGGTGGATAGACCCCTTAATTATGATATAATGTACTTCTGCATCTCTTGATACAGTCTTTATGTTAAAGTCTAGATTGTCTAATATAAGTATGGCTACTCCGGCTTTCTTTTGTTGAAGATAAGCATGATAGATGGTTCTCCATCCTCTTATTTTCAATCTACAGGTGTCTTTAGGTCAAAAGTGGGTCTCTTGTAAACAGCATTATAGATGTATCTTGTTTTCTTATCCATTCTGTTACCGTATGTCTTTTGATTGGAACATTGAGTCCATTGACATTTAGAGTGAGTATTAAAGATGTGTATTTATTGCCATTATGATGCTTGTAGTTGGAGTTTCTGGTGGTGTTCTCTGGTCCTTTCTAATCATTTGTTGCTTTTGGTATATATAAATATACATATATATATCTACACATACACACATATATACATATATATGTATATATGTGTGTATGTGTAGATATATATATGTATATATATGTACATATGTACGTATGCGTATATATGTATGTGTAGATATAAATGTATATATGTATATATACATATATATACATATATACATATGTGTATATATGTATATATACACATATGTATATATGTATATATACACATATGTGTATATATGTATATATACACATATGTATATATACACATATGTGTATATGTGTAGATATATATGTATATACATATATAGGTATATACATATATGTATATGTATATATACGTATAATATGTATATATGTGTATATGTGTAGATATATATATATTTTTTTCTCTACCCTCAGAGAGTCCCCCTTATAATTTCTTGCAGGTCTGGTTTAGTGGCCACAAACTCCTTTAATTTTTGTTTGTCTGGGAAACTTTTTATCTCTCCTTCTCTTTTGAATGACAGCCTTGCTGGATAAAGAATTCTTCGCTGCATATTTTTCTGATTCAGCACACTGAATATATCCTGCCACTCCTTTCTGGCCTGCCACGTTTCTGTGGATAGGTCTGTTGCAAAACTGATCTGTCTTCCCTTGTAAGTTAGGGACTTTTTTTCCCTTGCTGCTTCTAGGATTCTCTCCTTGCCTGAGTATTTTGTGAGTTTGAGTATGATATGCCTTGTTGGTGGTCGGTTTTTGTTTAATCTAATGGGAGTCCTCTGTGCTTCCTGGATTTAGATGTCTGTGTCTTTCCCCAGGTTAGGAAAGTTTTCTGCTATGATTTGCTCACATAACCTTTCTATCCTTATTTCTCTCTCTTCTTCCTCTGGGACCCCTATGATTCTGATGTTCCTTTTTAATGAGTCACTGAATTCTCTAATTCTTAAATCGTGCTCTTTTGCCTTAATTTCCCTCTTTTTTTCTGCCTTGTTATTCTCTATAAGTTTGTCCTCTATACTGCTGATTCTCTGTTCTGCCTCATCCATACTTGCCACCACTGCATCCATCGATGATTGTAGCTCAGTTATAGCATTTTTAATTTCATTCTATTTTTTTACTTCTTTTATCTCTGTAGAAAGGGATTCTAATCTGTTTTTGACTCCAACTAGTGTTCTTATTATCGTGATTCTAAATTCTGGTTCAGACATATTGCTTGTATCTGTTTTGGGTAAATCCCTGGCTGTCGTTTCTTCATGCTCTTTCTTTTGGGGTGAATACCTTTGTTTTGTAATTTTGAAGGGAGAAAAAGAATTAATGAGGTAGAAAAATTAAAATAAAAAAATTAAAATTAAAAAATATTAAAATTAAAAAATAAACACACACACACAAATCGAATAGATGATGCTAGATCCTAGGTGTGACTTGGTCTGGGTGTTGAAAGTGGTTTGACAGATTGGAGGAAAAAATATGGGGGAGGGAGAAGAAAAAAAAAGAAAATCATTTGAGAATTTGAAAAAATGAATAAACTGAAGTAGAGTAAATTTAGATGATGGAAGTAAAATAGAATTTGAAAATTACACACAAAAGTAAGGAATATTGTTAAAAAATTAAATAAAAATATTTTTAATAAAAATTAAAAATAAATATGATTTTTTCATTTTCTGTATCTAAGAAAAAAGAAAAGAAACTAAAAAGAGAAAAAAGATAAAAAAAGAAACATAAGAAAAAAAGTCATTTGAAATTCAAAAAAGTGAATACACGGTAGTAGACTAAAATAAAATGATGGAAGTAAACTAGAATTTGAAAAAAAATACATAAAAGCAAAAAATATAGTAATGAAAATTAAATAAGAATATTTTTAATAGAAATTGAAAGTAAAAATGAAGTTTTTCTCTTTCTGCATTCAAGAAAAAGAAACAAAGAAGAGAAAAAAGAAAAAGAAAAAGAAAAGGAAATTTTTTGAAAATTTGAAAAGGTGAATACACTGAAGTAGACTAAAATAAAATGATGTAATTAAAGTAGAATTTGAAAAAAATTACACAAAATTTAAAAATATAGTAACAAAAATTAAAGAATGATATTTTTAATAAAAATTGAAAATAAAAATGAATTTTTTTCTTTCTGTATTCAAGCAAAAGAAAAGAATTGTAAAAGAGAAAAAGAAAACAAAAAAGAAAATTTAATAGATGAACCTGCTAACAGATTGAAGTAGGACTCAAATTGCTTTGTTTTCCCCTAGAAGTCAGTCTATGTAGCACTTTATAGTCCATAAACTAAGCCAGCAGTGAGACTTGTGTTCTTTAAGAGCGAGGTTGGCCAAGTTGGGTGGAGCTCAGTGTAATAGCTCCTCTCTCCACTATATGGTGCTGTCAACTGACTGGGTTGGATTGTTGCAGAGCTCATAGGTGCATATGTGCATACTCCGGAGCGGTGAAAATGGCGCCACCCAGTTACCCAGTCTGTTCTCACGGATCAGCAATTGCGCACCCATCCTCTGTCTTCAGCTCTTGTCCACTCCCCACTTTTTCACTCTCCGTGACCAGGCCCCAGGCAGTATCTTTCTCTCAAGTTTTGTCTCAGATGTGCCTGTTTTCCCTGGCCCCTTACTTCTAAAGGCCTGCGGCTTTGACCCATTCCGCCCCCCTGTGGGAGGGTCTCACTGAGCAATGGCCGAATGCCAGCTGCACCCAGGAACTCTTGCTGGACCCTGCTGCTGCCAGTGCCCCAAGACTGAGGCCAGGTGCCAGCCCGCCCCAGAAAAAGTTTGCGAGATAGTGTAGCAGCAGCATTTCAGGAATTATGGAAAATCACAACACACATCTGGCACCAGGCTTCACCCTTAATGACCTTGCCCCGGCACCAGTGAATGTGGCCACCTTCTGGAGTTTGCTGGGACCAGGTGGCTTCAACAGTCTGTACCAAATGTCCTTCCAGTAGTGGAACTGCTTTTCCCTGTGTGGCCCGAGAACCTCCTGGACCCCACTCTGTTCCTGGGGATTTACCCTTCCTACCAGAGCACCGCCAGGTATTGAGCTGCGGAGTTGCAGCCTTTGCACTCCCCTTGTTTCCAGTCTTAATGGAATTTAAGACCTCTCCTTTCTCCTTTCTCCCTTTTTTTGTTTAGTCCCTGTGGCTGTTTCCAATTTTCCTCTTTCTCTCCAGCTGCTTTTGGGGAGGGGTGTTTTTCCTGTATTCTCCCTCCTCCCCAGTCTTCATCCTCTCTCTGTCCGCAAAAGTGGTTCCCTACCTTTGCAGCTTCTCGCTCCCCAAGTTCAACTCTCCATGCCATGTAACCACTGAATTCTGTGGTTCGGGTTGTGCAGATTGTTTTGTTAACCCTCCAATCAGTTTTCTAGGTGTGTAGGATGGTTCAGTGTTTGGCTGTATTTCATGGATCCGAGACACACAAAAAGCTTCCATGCTCTTCTGCCATCTTGGCTCCTCAATAACTTAGAATTTTCAATTGCAACCCAGATCAGTGCAATCTGAAGTTTTGATCATTTTATGTTCTGCATCTGCCGAATTATCCTATCTACAATTTCATCTCCCCAACAAGACAGATATCACTTCCTTGCTTTATAATTTCTCCCTATCATTTATCATTATCTAATGCTACATATTTGTTTGATCTCCCCTCTAAATTGTTAGCTCAATGAGAATGTTTGTCTCATGGAGACACTACTGTGTCCCAGGTCCTAGTAGAGGGCCAGTATCATGGTGACCAATTAGCATCTGTTGAATGAATGAATGAAAAGAATCCTAGTTTCTGGGAAATCATTTTATTTAGATTTTTACATCCAGAGACATACTTAATTGTCCTTTCACATTGTATGATAAATGATTCCTCCTGATACATGACAAAAAGGAATAAACACCAAAGCAATTGTGGGTTTTTATCTACCACCTTGAACACTATACAGATGTGGAGGACAATGATAGGGAAAAATTACTTTTATTCCCAGTAAATTTTGACAAACTCTAAATGCCTTCACACATAAAAGGTTGTCCAAGTAACATTCATTAAATTCAGTTATTTTCTAAGTGGTAGCATGAAATGCTTAGAGCTAGATTTGGCTTAATTCTAACAAATTAGTTTTACTTTAATAACCCAGAAAATTAAGCCAATTTATTTTTCTCAAGGTTTAAATTTTATCTGAATTTATACATTTAGTGAAAGTATTAACTCTATATAATAAGAAGTGGTTATTTAGGCATTTTGGAAGATAAAGATATGTATATTCCCAGCCATCTCATTTCAAGATCATTACAGATACTGGGATTTTGATGATCAACTTTAATTACCACTAATTTAAATTGTAAGTTTTTATTTTATTTCAAACTGGGCCTAGTGAAAAGTTAACATTCTTGTTTAAATTTTTATTTAAAATGCGTAACTTATGCTACTTCCATTATTTCTTTAAGAAATCTGTTCTAGTTCTAATATTTTTGTACCTGCTTCAGTGACACATACAGCAAGACAAGGATAATCTACACAGTTCTAATGAAAACTTAGGAAGAGCAAAAACTAATTCTAGCAAGCTTTTTTGATCAAATTTTATTCATTTATATGCCCTACTGTTTATCAAATATTTGTTGAACTTCAAACACTAGACAGTAGGAATTCAGCAAGTAAAATTTATAAAACTCATGAGAAGATAAATACAATAAACAAGCAAATGTTTGTATAAAATCTGGCTATTATGGGTGCTATGAAATAAACACTGTGAGATGATTTTGATTGCACTTCAATATTTAAGCAGAATTAATGGATGAGGAAGAGCAGGCTGTTGAAAAGTTATTTAGACATCTTGGAAGAATATTACAAGTATTTGCAGCAGCAAATTCAAGATCAGTGAATAATAATACCTAGGGAATAATACCTAGTGCAAAGGAAGAAGAAATCTTGCTCTTTTCAAGAACAGAAAGAACAGTATGGCTAGTGAGTGTTCTCCAAGTAGGAGATGGCAGAAGGTGAGGTGGGAGAGACAGGTGGTCACAAGATCTTGTAAAGCATGACAGGCACTGTTTAGACAAGATATCCGGGTGCAACAAATAGCTTCCTGTCCCTGATCTCACTATAAACACTCCCATAATCAATGAATTATATTGATATTTTTGTGTGCATTGATAATATACTTTTTAAAAGTGTATTTATTTACTTTGAGAGAGAGAGAACGCATGCATGAGTGAAGGAGGGGCAGAGAGAGAGGGAGAAAGAGAATCCCAAGCAGGCTCCATGCTGTCAGCACAGAGCCCCACGCTAGACTCCATCTCATGCATGTGTAAGGGCATGACCTGAACCAAACTCAAGAGTTGTATGCTTAACCAATTGAGCCACCGAAGCACTTCTAATGTACTGACTTTTAATCATTTGTCGCTGACTTTATATAAGTAAATGCATATATGCATATATCGTAGGTGAGTGTGTGCATGTATCATTTCATCAACATGATTTCAAATAGTTTGCAAAATAACAGGGCTTTGCAAGGAACAGTTCCACATCTCAGAATAAGAATGCTCTCCATCTCACATTCTAAATTAATAACAACATTGGCTATGGTGTTACACATCACACTGCCTGAGTTCCTAGTACACCAGTGAATGATAAATGGCATTCCACACACATTTATCTATGCAAAAGAGCAAAGACTCAGAAGCTGATAGGAGACATTTGTAGAAAAAAACTGGGTCTGTGAGTACTTCTCAGTCCCCTACCCCTATCATCCTCTTGGAACTGGCTTTGAAAGTAGGGAGGATACATGTGTCCTTCAGAGTTTAGAGTTTGATTTACAAGGGGAAAAATAAAAGACTAGTGCTTGTTTCTTTTTCAAAAGAAATATCAGGAGAAGAAATATTCACTGGAATAGCCAGGCCAGACGGCGACCACAGGCACTCAGAGAAGCACAAGAGGCCCCCTCCGTTTCCTGAGACTCTTTGAAGAACCCTGGTAGTCAATGATGGGCAGAAAGGGTGCAGCACGCCCAACAGAGAAGGGGTCAGTCATGTGCTGGTGTGCTGCAGGTGACAGGCAACAGGAGACACAGCTGCCGCTTTGGAGTCCTCAGCAATAAAGAACCAGCTGCATGAGAGCACCATTGGAGAACACCAAATATGTCATGCACATGCTGTGCACAGACTACAGTGTCAAGACCATCTGACTGGCTCTAAATCAGGCTGAAACCACAGGCTGGCACTGCCCTATTTGTCTTTATGAGCTCTAAATCATGTAAGTCGACTCTTCCTTTCGGTGCCTGCTCCCAGACAGAGTCACACCCTCTGAAAAGAAGCAGGACAGGTGACACTTTGGACAGGGAGCTAAATACCCTTGAAGAAAAGCCTCGATATTGAATTATTCAGGCGACTGAAACACGACAGCAACTGGAATTGCAATACCAGGTTAGGCTTTGTGTTCACTGGCCTGGACTGAGAGAATCCATTTGTTATTTCCCAGAAGCAGATCCCGAGACTAAAAGTCACTACAAGTACTTTATTTGAGAGGTAGAAGAGAGGAATGGAGAAATGAGAGGGGTACAGTATCAAGCCAGCTGCCAGTGTGGACTACTGGAGTCCAGTTTCACTGGGGATGCTATTAGAGACCATGAGGACCAGAGACATCAGAATGATCTCACGGGACAGGTGAGAGAGCCGGGCTCTTTAAACACCAGCTCCCATTGTTTCTGTGTGTGTGTGTGTGTATGTGTGTGTGTGTGTGTGTGTGTGTGTGTGTTTGGGGGGGTTAATTCTATGGCACACAGAGCCTGCTGCACAGGTGTTAAGGTGGGGTCTAGGGGCATGAGAGCTCAGAGGCAAAGCACTGTCGCTGGTATTTGGAGGTCAAGCTGGTGTGCACTGAATAAGGCTATGGGCAGGGCATGCCAACCGGTCACATCAGAACTTGCATACGAGAAGATGACTGCATCAGGAAAACACAGGTTGGTTCGATGCCAAGAAAGACCTATGTAACTAAGAAAATAAGAGAGTTTCAAGTTTGCACATAGTTGAATCGTGACTGCCTAATCACATTTGTGCATAGTGTTATGACTAGGGTTTAATTGTAAGTAGAGAATGTGGAAACTGATTTTTTTTTATGAACCAAATATGTGCCAGGAGTGCTACTGGACAAATTATTTATTTTCACTCCAACCCTTAAGACCTTATTATAACTCTTTAAAGGAAAAAAAAAAAAACAGACACTGAAAAGCTTTCAATTTACACATATCTAGTACGTGATAATGATGGGATTTAACATGGGATCCCCAGTGTGTAATACTATGTTTGGCACACAGTTAATACAGAAATGTGCAACAAAATTATCAATGTGAATGAGTGAAGAATTGAAAATGCTGTTTAAAATATGGATATTTTAATTAAAATACTTTCAAAAAAGACAATAATTTGGAAATGTTCTAATTTGTGTGTAATAATATCAAATTCCCTCAAGCCAAGGTGATTTAAGATGTTACATTTTGACCATATTTGTATCCTAATACGCTGACTAGAATACACTGTTCTTAAGCAACTCTTATCATTTGAGGGATTTTCTGTTTGAACATCTGCATGCTGTTCAGTGGGAGCATCTCTCTCTTCAATGCCAATACACGTCATCTCTCTGAACAACTGCCCCATAGGGTATCCTCATCTCCAGCTCTACTGGGCTCACGTGCCAGACATGAAAATCATGTAAAGGACATCCAGTTGTCTGGATGTTAGGAATAGATCTGTTATTTCCATCTCATGCTCCTCCTAACTTGGGTCTCTTCTCTTTTTCCTATTCTTGTAAATGTCATTGATTATTTAAGAGGAATATCTGCACCTTGAGTATGAACTATGCTTCTTGCTGTGTTAATTTTTTTCATACTTTTTCCTTTTACACTTTTAACACTCTTCATAGTGTTAGAGCATGAAATAGCAAATATTCTTTCATATTTGGTAATATCTACCATCACAAACCTGACCAAAGAACATGCTAAAACAAAATTTTAAATAATTAAATAAAAATAAAATTACAACTATACTTAATATTTTTCAAGTATCTATTGGTGCACTGTGTGTTAACACACAAATTAACCATCATCTTTTCAAAAATATATAGTTTTAAAATCATAATTTTGATGTTATATTTATGAAATATCAGTGGTATATCATAACCCTGTTCCTTTTACATGGTGATATCATCTTGTATAGTAGAGAGATATGAAACAATTTGTTTTGAAGAGTATATCTGAGCTTTAGCATGCAAATATTATAAGCTTACGCTCTTTTGGAAAAATGATGACATCCATAACTCTGTAATAGTAATATAGACACACTGATTAAAAAAAAAAAAAGAAACTGGAATAAGAGAAATGTCATTTGCTAATCATCTGTCATGTTTCAGGTGATTAACACAGGCACAACTAAACATCTCAATCAGTTGTTACAACAATTCCATTATATAGGTACAATTAGGCTTTTATTACAGAGAGGAATCTGCACAATTGAAATGTTAAATAGAGAACACAAGGTATATACAAGGTATATACAGTTTTCTCTGTATCTCTCTAAAGTAGAAGAAAGTTGATAAGTATCTTCAAAGATTGTATTTAATCCTCAATGACACACTAGATGCCAATCTTGTTTTTCCAGGGCATCTGGGTAGCTCAGTTGGTTAAGCATCTGACTCTTGATTTTCACCCAGGTCACAGTCTCATTATCTTGAGATAGAGCCTGCATGGGCTCCCCTTGGGGTTCTCTCTCTTACTCATTCTCTGCCCCTCCTGCCCCATCTTTCTCTAAAAAAAAATAATGATAATAAATGAAAAAAATAAATATAGCTTTTCCAAATATGAGTAATAAGAGTGTGAGGATGACAACTAGAAGATCAAAAGTGAGATGTTCAGCTACTAAAAAATAAGGATGGAAACCAAGAAACAAGAAAATCCATTCAATCTTGAAAGAAGTGAAGAAATTAAAGAAGAAAGAAAGGAAGCAGAGAATGAACGTATGAGGAGATAGAGAAGGAGATCATAAAATTTTGCCAAATAGAAAATATAAAGCACCATGGTAGGAATAAAAATAAATAAATAAATAAATAAAGTCGCTAGTAATCAAAACTCTTAAAGATTAAAAAAAAAAGTACTATATGCTGTTTTCAGGTGCTACAACTAAGAGTAAAAATGGCAAAACGATATATATGATAAAAAGTTTTGTAAAGCATATGGTTGTTTACAATGCAAGTACAAAATTATACATAAAACTTGTTGTGGTATTTTTAAAGTTACGTCAAATATATCTTACAGAGTTAAAGAGAATGAGAATATACAATAGGTGAATAATTTGAAATATATGTTGTGTGTTCACAATTAACAAGCCTGACCATATATATTATATAGTACTCAACAAACAGAAAAGGCACATTTTTTAAGTATTTTAAAAATTGAATAATTGTAATTAATGTTAACAATTTTAAAAATAAATTTTAAAATAAAGACTATAGTCTATCAAGACTTAAAGGGAAAATATTGTTAAATATATACATAATGCTGAGCAACTTTGAGGGCATTTCTAATTTTTTTTTAACACTTATTCATTTTTGAGAGATAGAGAGAGAGCATGAGTAGGGAGGGGCAGAGAGAGAGAGGGAGACACAGAATCTGAAGCAGGCTCCAGGCTCTGAGCTGTCAGCCCAGAGCCGGATGCAGGGCTCAAACTCATGGACCGTGAGATAATGACCTGAGTTGAAGTTGGTCACTTAACCAACTGAGCCACCCAGGCACCCCAAGGCCATTTCTAAGTACCAAGTAAGATTCTATAATTTGTTACGTTTCTGTCCAAAAATTAGATGTATTATACTCGGTGCAGCAGTGAAAACAACTTAAAAGTTTCTGATAGGGGAGAGTTGGAATAAGCCACATTACATCTAGGCTATAGACATGAAGTCTAATCTATAGCATACTATTTTATAATTCAAAACAGCTGGCTAGACAGATTTAGAAAGATCTCCAAAAAAAATACTAAAAGATATCACAGATAAATATGAATAGTCCCTTTTATATAAACCTTGACATCTCTTTCTTTCTTTCTTTCTTTCTTTTTTCCTTTGGTCTGTAATAAACACATTGAAACAGGGTTGCAGAAATGCATAGCTCTCAGAGTTCATAGTAGTTATATTTTAGGGATATGAAGAGACTGGAAGAGAAGTCACTGCAAAAGGGACTTTCAGGTTTGTCTTGATATATTTCTAGATTGTTTAAACCTCTTTACCACAGAAATGATCTGTGTATTACTCAGTAATTAAAAAAAAATCACACACCAGTTAGATATCTAAGTGCCAATGATTTGAAAGAGACTGTTAACAGTAGTGCTAGTAAATGGTATTCATCAACTCTTATATTTGGGTACCATATAATTTATTGTAGCAGAAACCTGGCTGTTTCTTTGGGGAAGTATATTTATTTTTATACTTTTCTCACCTTTACTGATCCATTTTTCTGTTTTTGTTTAAAGGTCAAAAAATGCAGATGTAAACATTTTGTTGATTAGTGCTATAAATATGATAGAAATCTAAACCATCGTAAAAGCAAGGCAGGCTATGATCCGAACTTCCAGGATGATTCGCAGGATCAGAATTGCAGTTTCCAAGACTTGTGATTGAAGAGTGGAGAGTGAGGACTGAGTAGGACCAAGAAGAGACAAGCGCGTTAATGGCCATTGAAAGCCGATGGATGTAGCAAGATCTGCACTCTTAGGTCACTATGGGATTTCAGATAGTAGTTCGAGCATTGTCTCTATGTGTTCGAGATATTGTAAAAAATATTCATGGCCCATGAGTCATAAAGAGGTAAGAATTATGGCGTTGGCTAGATGGATCAGACCCCTTATCACCCAGGGAATTACCTGCATAACAGTTGATGGCCTAATCCCTGCTTTATGAATTATCTAATATAAAACAGTCATTTTTACTGCTTCTAAATCATTTGCTAGGTGCCCTTGTACCACTGACACCTGTATTAACTATGGCCTTACAGAGGAAACAATTTTATGCTTTCTAACTTTTGTTTTCCAAAGCCAGACCAGGAAGTTCTCACTGAGATTCAAATTTCAAGAATTTACCCAAATTGGTAGTCAACAGTTGTGGCAAATACTTTCACTGGCCTATCCCGAAGAGTTTGTAAAAACATCTTAGAATAAGTCTAAGTTGTAGGTCAAAGTTCCTTCACTTGTAAAAATTAAGTTCCACATTTTCACTCTTACACTTGTATACTTGAAAAAGATACACAAATTACTTTCAGAATCTTCACAAATTGTAAGAGAGATCTTATACAATCCCTTTCAATCAAATATTCTTAAGCCTAATTTCATGGCAAATATCTATACAAAATAAAACATAATAGAATATTAAATATAATTAAGATTTAGCATATGGCAATGACTATTGAAATTTTAAGCCTGAAGTGTTTTCTGCCCAATGGACTTAGTTCTTATTGAGGACAGTCATAAATAACTTTAAAATATTCCAATGTGATAAAAAAGGAGCTGTAGATTAGGTCATTGAGGAATTATAGTTCCCTTGCTTAATGATTGTAGAAAATTGCCTGGCAATTGAACAAAGAGAAAAAGGGCGATGTGGTGAATGCCGGCTAATTAAACCAATAATTGCTTCTTCTTGTGTACCCAGATAATGTGCCCCTGATAATTTTAAATGAAGTCTTGAAGCAGTATTCTTGAATGAAATGCTGTGCTAGTTAAAGTTCTACTATATACAATTCTCCTTGTGCTTAGATAGTGGCCTACTTCTCAGAGTTCTTTGCATGGTTTGATTAAAAAAAATCAATGGCATGGAACTCTCTTACATTACAAATGTTTATGTCACATAGTATCTTCATAAGATGTTTTTATTCCTTGTAACATATTCATGTCATGCAATATGTATACATTTTGGGATTAACAACTCTAATAGTAGAGATGTCAGACTCATGTAATTTTCTGGGAAGAATTTTGATATTAAAAGTTGTTGATCTCCAAAATCCCTTTGTATTAACCACAAGATATTTCAGATACTTTGATAACTGATGTTAACAAAAATGAGTAGCAAGATATTAGGCCTCCATTTCATAAAATTTTTAATTTGACTTGTGTATCCTACAAGATCATTAATACTGTTTTGAACCTGCATGATTCAATTATTCTGGTTTAGATATAGTACCTTGGTGTCCTCAGGAAAGTAATCAAAATTTTACAAAATTTTTAATTTAATATTTTTATTTTTATGGTAAAATTATTAGTGGCCTTATTAATTTATCTACCTTGACTTCCTATAATAACCAAATTAGCCCATTTATAACACTAACCATAATACAAACATTACTTTTTTCCTTAATTTTTTTTATTTTTTCTTTAATTTTTTAATGTTTATTCATTTTTGAGGGACAGAGAGAGACAGAGCATGAGTGGGGGAGGGGCAGAGAGTGAGGGAAACACAGAAACTGAAGCAGGCTCCAGGCTCTGAAATCATGACCTGAGCCTAAATCAGATGCTTAACCGACTGAGCCATTCAGGTGCCCCCTGACCTTTTTTTTTTTTTTTCCAATATAGGAGAGAGACAGGGGCGCCTGGGTGGCGCAGTCGGTTAAGCGTCCGACTTCAGCCAGGTCACGATCTCGCGGTCCGTGAGTTCGAGCCCCGCGTCAGGCTCTGGGCTGATGGCTCAGAGCCTGCAGCCTGTTTCCAATTCTGTGTCTCCCTCTCTCTCTGTCCCTCCCCCATTCATGCTCTGTCTCTCTCTGTCCCAAAAATAAATAAACGTTAAAAAAATATATATAGGAGAGAGACAAAGAATGGCAGAACTTACATAATTTATCAGTTACTATATACTGCAATTCTCAACTCTTCCAAATTTCAGTACGGAGTGTAAGCCTGTATTGTTTTCTGCTTAATTTGCATCTCAATGATTTTGATTATTTAATAGTTCATTTTCAGCCTACCTTCCCAGAGTGAACTCTACAATCCACATTTGGCATTCATACTCATCAACTTGTACATTTTGTCAGCTTTCATAAAGACAGTTCTTACCTGAGGTAAAGTGAGATGTTCTAAACATGCAGTTGTTTGCATACATTATATCCTTAATCAACATTTTATACAAAATTAGTATATATTCCTAGGCATCAGAAGTTTTTAAAACTAAAAAAGTGCTCCATATCCAAAATGAAATGTCATTTTTTTTACCATCATGTTTAGTTTTTTTCAGAATATATCGCATTTGGATAATTAGCATATTTAAATGTCACGTGTTCCAGCGCCAATAAATGCTCATACATGGGCACATTCAAATTGTGAATATTTCTAAACTATCCATATTTTTCCTCTTTCTTCTCAAATAAACAATTATGAAAATCCACATATATTTAGTGTTTATTTGTAAACAAATTGCAATCAAATGTGAGGCATTCCTGGAAAAACATGTAGAAGGCAGTGTTCATATGAACTTGGGATAGTACATGACCTGAGGCTTCATGAAGGTAAATGCTTACTTACTACGTGTTTTGCAGCTATATTGTTTGAATTGTTCTATACGTTTGTATTATTCCATGTTTTATGCAGGTATATGTATATAATTTTTTAAAAAGATTTTTTAAAAGGAAAAGAGATTGTGAACTATGTATTTAATTTACACATTAAATCTAAATTCTTAAAAGTTTTCACCAATTGGAAACATCTGAACATATGCTGCTAAACAGGACAAAATTAATTTTAGGAACATAAAAGATGCTAGATGATTTAATAAAATCTTTGTTGTCAAATTAGAATCATACACACAGTCAGGCATCTTCTGAGATCCTTCTATAAACATCATGATGCTTTTAACACAAAACTAATCTTTCCTATCACCACATATCCTAACATAGCGTACTAGTCCACTCTTCCCCCAGGGCTATCTAAGATGACCAAATAAGCTTATTTTTTTTTTCTCTTCGCTAGTTGTTTGATAAGTTTTGAATTTATGGAAACAACTATTATAATTCAAAATATATACTGTACCTGTCAGAGGAAAAAAAACATACAAAAACAAGCACACTCATAAACATTTCCCTCTCACTGCATATTAAGAGAAATTGAAGTTATACATAAAGCCTGCATAAATGTTCTCTCATGTTTGTGTGTGTGGTATCTTTACATTTTTCTTATCTGACTGATGAGCTTATAATACTTAATAGGTGATATAAATATAAAATATTTGCATACAGTAAGTTATTTATGTTATTCTTATTTTCATGTAGACATTGTATAAAAGCCTCGAGGTGCCTATTTTATTTCAAACTTTCTCTCTTTATGAATGAAGTTTTTTATCATTATGCCTCAATTATGTTTACATGAGACCAATATTTCTAAGTTTTTGGGGGGAAATATTATGCAAGAATTTACTTTAAATAACTTAGTGAAACTTTTTTATAAGGCAGGGTGAATGCTTCCCAACAAGCAAACAAGTTTTCTGTAAATGTATTCATTTCTTAGGAATCATGGGATATTAAAGCTAGAAAATAATTTAACATCTTCTAGCTCATTCTTATATTTCAGAGAGGAGTAAGATTATCCCTTTGTAAAGTTATGTTTTAACTATAGTAAGATCTTAATTGTCCTGGTTTAACTATATGAAGTGCCATAATTTTACATTGCTCCTTAAATTTTCTCATCTGGTGATAGTATGTCACTGGTCTAATCTGTCTATAGGCTACATCTGGATCTGTATAGTACTCAAGGCACAAGGTTTAGAATACTCATTTTCCTAGCACAACCTACAATTCAGTCATAGAAAGTAAGCCTTGCATAGAGATTCTTGCCCCCTCAAGGGAAATACTTGCAACCTATCTTTAACAGAGTAATTATCCTGAAAATTTATGCAAAATATGTTAACAAATAGGTTATCTTAAAAAAATCAACTTTTTAAAATGTGCAATGAAATTCCAGTCTTTGAAACTAACATATACACATTTATAAGTTACGAAATAGAACTTCAGAGAGAAAATACACTCAATATGCTTGGGTTTGCAGAAATTCATACAGTGAAAGACAATTTGGCCATAAAGAACTTAGTTCTATTTCTATTTATTCTCTGTCTTCATAAAAATATCTGATATAAAACCATCTGTTTAAACTTGTAAAAATAGTCTGCCAATGCATGTAATTCTAAGCATCATAAATTACTTGAGTACTGAAAATCTGATGTGTTGTGTTGATATAGATGATTCTCAATGATAAATGAATATATAGAAAGACCAAACATACCTGTTGTGAGTTGAATAATTATATATCACTAGTGTTTTTATACACAAATCAGCCTAGCCTCTCATTTCAATTCTAATTTATACCATAATCATTTTGGCTTATAGGTTGTTTAAGATTACCAAAATCACAATAAGTATTGTTCCATTTACAACACAAAGTCTGAGTATAATGAAATATTAAGTTAATGTTGAGAGAAATAAAAAGAACACTATACCCGAGAAAATAAATTTTACCTAATACATTATTAGGTTAAAGATTTTTCACATCAACAAAACAACACATACTAGATTAATGGTATAATAACAAATGACTTAAGGATCATAATTCACTAAAAAAGGAACATTTCAATATATGTTAAAAAGTAGTTGAAATATGATAAAAATCAAAGAGCTTAGCAAAACTTTTGAAATATGAAGTGAATATATATTTACTATATATTCACCCATGTAGATGTCAGATATTTAACTGTCTTAGCCATAAAACATAATAAGAACACAGACATTAGTAATTACAGCTTCGAGAAGCTCAGACACTAGGCATAAGCTTTCATGACAGAAATTCACCATATTACTTCAGAGGAAAAACACCATTTCCTAGATCATATACTGTCACTTACTGAGAGGCAGAATAGTCTAGTGACGTCTCACATGGGCACTGGGTTGAATTCTGGCTCTTCCAACTTCTTATTTTTTTTTTTTTTTAATTTAGATTTTGAGAGTAAGAGAGAGAGAGAGAGAGCGTGCACAAGTGGGGGGAGGGGAAGAGAGAGAGAGAGAAAGAATCCAAAGCAGAGACTGCACTGACAGTGCAGAGCCCAGTGCAGGTCTCAAACTCAGGAACCCTGAGATCATGACATGAGCTGAGGTCAGGAGTCTGATGTTTAACCCGCTAAGCCACCCAGGTACCCCCTGGCTCTTCCAGCTTCTTGTCTGCTCTTGACTACCCACCCAGTCTCTCCATTCTTTATTTGTTAAATGGAAATTGAACACTTTCATCCTCCTGGGCTATTGGAAGAATTAAATGAGTTAATCTAAAAAAGATGATAATTAAGCTTGTTGTTGGTTTGTACCCAAATATATAACAGTAGTGTTTTATTTCTAGTGTCATAACGTCATAATGTTTTATTTCCAGTGTCAATCCTCTCTTGGATTTTCATGAGCATCCTTCCTGCCACCCTAGTATTACAACATATATTCCTCACCCACTGGGGAAGTTGTATATATTTAGAAATCTTTCAAGCAAATAACAGCCGTAGTGTGGACAGCATATATGATTTCCTGTATAAGATGTGAAATATAACTATTAATTCTTAATTTCAGCAATAAAACATATATTTTAGCGTGGTTGAAAATTAAAATATGAATATAACAAACATAGGTTATCCTTTTAAGGACAAAGAAAATTAATTGAGTAACTTTAAAAATAACACTAATCCCAAATTCTGTTTTTATAAAAGGTCATACATTCTATGCGAAAAATGTTTGAAGTGTCTGAAAATAAGCAATCAATGTAATAGTAGCAAATCAAAACAAAAAATCATCAGAAATAAATGTGTCAGACCAAGTGAAATGTAATGCTACAAATACTGAAAGTTTAAATATAGTATTTATCATTGTAAAATATATCTTGCACTCTATATCACAATGATAAAAAGCTGTGCTCAAAATAAAGTAGTGGAAAACATAAGAAAGCAGAAACTTGGATTACGATCACATGAGTCTAATGTTCTTCTTAGTGAAACTCCCATTGAAACAGTAGAAAATTTCTGAAGGAATAAATCAATATTAGATCAGGGGGTTGGAAATAGAATGATTATATCAGTAGACCAAGATGTATTGGGCGCCCTATAAGATGGATAAGAGACAAGATTGTATTGATGAAGAATTAAGAACAGAATCATATGGTTTGAAATCCTTATGGAGATTAAGAAATAAAACCACCTAATACAAATCCAACAGAAGTTCCAAATTCAGAGAAAATAAATGTAAGCAAGATAAGAAGGTCCTTATGCAATTACTATGGGTAACTGGTGGTTAAACTTGAGATCCTGGATTGGTTGAGAACAACCAATCTGGCTCTGTCTTAGTCCTGGCTCTGTCATTTTCAACATATTACCAAAACAGCAAGTTGGGTGTGGTAAAATGTGTGTATTCATATGTTGTTGGGAATGATATTTATTATTACATTATTTTTCTAGGCCATTTTGCAGAATCTTTCACATTTTGAAATGCCCGTATTTTGGCGTGGCAACTCTAGTGCTGGAGATATAGTCCAAAAAATGTATTTACACATCAAAAGTGAGTCTGGTTGAATATACTGTTTCTTAATATACTATGATTTTGCAAGCAGGTTTAAAAGAATACGATGAATATATGTATTAGTAAGAAAGAGAGGGATGTCCAAGAAATAGATAATGATTAAGTCACAGGAAATTAAATTTAAGTGCTGTAGTATATAAAATTATCTTAGTAAATTTAACATGAACAAGTACATTTACCAGTCCATAAAGTGACTCCTTGATGTGAAAATGCTTTGGCACTCTTAATTCTTAGGAGCAAGTATTCATATGTGACCTGGATAATCTAAAACATACTACGTGAGGAACCTTGGGAAATTGTTCAAATGGTTAGAGGACCAGACTCTAAACTAGCAGAGATCACACTGTCTCTACTTAAATCTGGCCACTGTTGGCATCTCAGGAAGTCACGAAACCAAGAGGCTAATCTATACAGAGCTCCCTTGCCTCTGTAACATATGTACCAGAAAGTCCTTATTCATATCCAAGATCTCACTCCTCACTTAACTTGTTTTGGGCACAAGTCTCTTTCTTGAAAGTCACATTTGAAACATAAACTGCTATAGAGTTGGGAGAATGTAGTTTTTAGCTTTTCAGCCTACGCAGTCAGAAAGTCATTCTTTGAGGAAGTTGGGATGAAAGTAAGTGAGCTATAACACAGAATCTATTAGAAAAAAAAATTTTTTCCGAACATCATTTGTATTTTGACAGATTTTTAGTCTTATTTTCATTTTATCCTTTTTCAAATAGTAATATTTAATATGTAATGATTAGTACAGTTTAAATTAGTTTTTATTTTCAATATTGTTAAGCAGAAGACAGTTTGGTACTCTTTATAGACACATTTTACAAATTATATTGCTATTCTATTATTACAAATGAAAGTACAGCATCTGTATTCGAGAATAACATGATGTGACTGACTCCTTTACACAGAATACTATAAAACAAATAGTATCAATTTCCTGTGAGGGTAGGATAAGTGAAAAATGCTTTTCTATAAGGAAGTCTCAGAACATCTTATGATCCCAAAATTATTTTTAGCTAAATTTTTTTTTAATTTTTTTTAACGTTTATTTATTTTGGGGACAGAGAGAGACAGAGCATGAACGGGGAAGGGGCAGAGGAAGAGGGAGACACAGAATCGGAAGCAGGCTCCAGGCTCTGAGCCATCAGCCCAGAGCCTGACGTGGGGCTCGAACTCACTGTCTGTGAGATGGTGACCTGAGCTGAAGTCGGACGCTTAACCGACTGAGCCACCCAGGCGCCCCTAGCTAATTTTTTTAAAAATAAGAATTTGATCTCAATCAAATGATTTTGTGATAATTTACAAAGTTTCTATGGAAATATTTCTTAAGCAAATGGAACTTGCATTTTCCCATTTCTCCTTAGCCAAATCAAAAGGAAAAAAAAGAAAAAGAAAAAGACAAAAATAGAATTTGATATTTGGGATTCTTAGCAGAGCCTCCTTAAGCTCTCAGGTGGGATTCAGCTCTGTTAGTGATTCTGATTTAGGTTCCGTAATGAAAGACCTACTTCAATAATGTTCCTTGGACCATCCTTCTCTCAGTATTCGTCTATTGACTGCAGGCTTGGCATTTCTTAGTTAGCCTTCTTATATCAGGGGGATGAAGCTTACTTTAAAATAAAAAACCTGTACTCATAGAAATTAT
Organism: Prionailurus bengalensis; assembly: GCF_016509475.1. NCBI lineage: Eukaryota > Metazoa > Chordata > Mammalia > Carnivora > Felidae > Prionailurus > Prionailurus bengalensis. Next base: position 90,565,150 of record NC_057344.1, read on the forward strand.
TGTGACATTTTGTATACAATATTGCCTGAAAAGCATGAAGATACAAAATTAGTATAAAGTGCTTTTCTGAAAACCTGTTAGTATAATCACATGGTCAAACATTTATGATGTAATCTCTAATATATTAATATACTTCATTTATCTCTAAGATTGAAGTGATATAAACTTATAATAAGGCCATAAATCTTATCACATAACCTAAGACAAATAAGAGAAAAAATAATTACAAAATGGTGAAGTTTAGAGGAATGGTTTTCTAAGTGATGCAAAATTTCCTGTGTGTATGTGTGGGGGGGGAGGGGATAAGAATGAACATTAGATCCATTAAAAGCTGATCAATAATTTGTTCTAAGTAATGTGTTGCTAAGATCTATTTATTCCTGACCACTTATTCATGTTTTCCCCCCACAATAAAGCAGAAAGAGTCGGGGAGTAGGACTATCTGTAAGACCTATATTAGTGGCACGTTATTTATCTTATAACCACTTTTCATCATAGTAGAATAGATTATACTTTAGATTCACCAAGGTCAGATAGTCTTGGGTTTGACTCAAAGTTCCACTGTTTAAAACTTAACACCTTGATCTACTTAATCTCACTAACACTTAGGTTTGACATCCTTAAAAGGGGCAGGGTGGAAAATGATACCTCATTGCTAAGTGGCAATGCTAAAATGAAATACCCTCTATAAAATGCTTGGAATGTAGTGGTTGCTTAATAAATGTTAGTTCCCTGGGGCGCCTGGGTGGCGCAGTTGGTTAAGCGTCCGACTTCAGCCAGGTCACGATCTTGCGGTCTGTGAGTTCGAGACCCGCATCAGGCTCTGGGCTGATGGCTCAGAGCCTGGAGCCTGTTTCCGATTCTGTGTCTCCCTCTCTCTCTGCCCCTCCCCCGTTCATGCTCTGTCTCTCTCTGTCCCAAAAATAAATAAACGTTGAAAAAAAATTAAAAAATAAAATAAATAAATGTTAGTTCCCTAATCTTCTTGGACCTGCTTCCCTTCCATTTCTGTTGGACCAATCAAAGGGAAAATTTGACTGTCTTCTCTATAGCACCTTTTTTGATCTTTTTTTTAACTTATTTAGTTCTTTTCATTTTTTCTTTATTAACTTTTAGCTTCTTTTATGACAAGACATATAGTTATGCTAGTTTATTAAATAAAATTGGAAATGTATGTGTCTAGTGAGTGGTATTGTGGGTGAGTATAATTGCAGATAGCTTCCTGAATATGATGAACTCTGAAATGTAGTAGAGATGTAAAGATATTGTTTGTTTGGCAACAGAATGGAAGGATGCCATTAAGATGTGTTTTAATAAAATGTTTGTGTTTCCTCAGTGTCTCACTTTTTAATTATTCAAGGAAACTATGAAAGAAAAATGTTTAATTGGCCAACCACAGCATTAGTAATATAATACAGAATAACAAGCTAAACATTTAAAATACACCATTTCTCTGTCTCCATACAAACACTATTAACCCAAATAAAAAAGTTTAGCTTCTCCTATATTAAGCACTTAGACCTAAAAACTATTATAATTTGGTCTTCATTATATCATGATAAATTGTTCCTTGATATGTGGCTTTCATATTTTTTTCTACCAAATGAACATTTTATTTAACTTTATTTTAAATGTATACTGTATATGTATAATGTAGGGAAGGCCCATGAAATTATTTAACACATGGTGGTATACATGACAAAAAAAAAACATTCATAATCACCTGCTATGTGCTGGTGATCCTATATTACTACTATTTGCTGGTGATCTGAGAAGCATTATTATCGTCCCCATTTTAATATGACAAAATGGATCCTTCTGAGAGTCTAAGCCATACTCTTGGAAAATGGTGTGGCAGGAATACAGAGCAGATGAGATGAGTGCCTGGTTTTGATTATTTCTAGTTCATCCCGTTGATAAACAAGTGGCTTAACTTTTACCTTCAGAAGATATCGGTCTTCCTTGGTCTTGACATATAACATAAGGAAAATGTGTTATATGGCAATGAAGATGAATATACTTCTAGTAGGTTCTGAATAGGACAATGTCATGGCATACTTATTTGGCAACCATAGAGAAAGTAAAAACAAATGTCTTTAATCATAATTCTATGAATGAAAGGAATAAATTGCTGGATTTTTTTTTGGTAAAGTTTTGTTCTATTAACCAATATAACAGCAGCTTTTCTAGTACACAATTTTCAACTTAATATTTCAAATTGGATGCCTAATACATACCATACATTTAATATGTCCAAAGTAGAAATGTTAATCCTCTTCCCTGAAAACCTACCTCTCTCTTAGTTTTTTTCCATCTGACAATACAGGATTTATTACCATTTACCCACTAGAAAGATTTCAAGTTGTTTCCACTCTTGATTTTTCCCCCTACCTCAGCATGTTGACTCTAAATACAATCAAGTCTTACCATCCCCTATTCAACATTATAGGCCAATCATAATTTACACTTGGATTGTTTAAATTACTTCTTACCTAGTCTTCTCATTTTCTACCACCTGTACTGGGTTGAACAGTGCTCCCAATATATGTTCACCTGAAATCTTATAATGAGACTTTATTTGGAAATAGGGTCTTTCCGTTTAAAATTAGCTAAATATCTTGAGATTAAATATCCCTAGATGTAGGAATCCAATGATGGATATCCTTATGAAAAGAAGAGAGGACACAGAGAAACACAAAGAGAAGAAGGCAAAATAAAGATGGAGGCAGAGATTGCAGTGAGGGGTCTACAAGTGAAAAAACGTCAAAGATTGCAGGTAGCCTGAGAAGATAAGAGAGAAGCATGGGAACTGTTCCTTCATCAGAGCCTCCAGAAGAAGTCAACCTCCTGATACCTTGACTTTGGACCTCTAGACTCCTGAACTGTGAAAGAATAAATTTCTGTTGATTTTAAGCCACCCACATTGTGGTAACTTTTTATGTACCCCTAGAGACTAATACATACTTCATCCTTCTACATTCATTTCTTCAGAAAACAGAGTACTTAAACACACACACACACACACACACACACAATAACAACAACAACAAAACAACAGATCATATCACTTCCATCCTCATGTCCTTCTAGGGCAAACAAGCACATTTAGTTAGAGCCAATACATAGTGCTGTTCATGATCTACAAGTTGCTATAGCATCTGGTTCCCAATTTCCTTCTGACTTCAGTACCTCCTTCTGTCTCCACTTACTCTCTCTAAACACAATCTGAAGAGTAGTTACATAATAGGTGCTCAATAAAATGAATGAATAAAGATTTTGGCTCAAAACTACTAATAAAAAGTGACACCATTTATCATTTTTATGTCTGTAGATCAACAGATTCAAAGAAGAAAGCAGGAATCAACTGAAGATTTTTCTGAAAAGTTATGATGTTAATTCACTTTGAAGACTGCTCACATTATTTTTGTTCACATCAGAATATTGGATGTTACTTTTAGAAACTTTGTGAAAATATCAGGATAATTTCTTTCTATTTTCTAGGACCTATTTAATAAATTTGGTATTACATAAAGCATGACATGGACATCCATAAAAAAAAACAAATATTGGTTCAACATGTTTTTAGCATATATTGGGTTATATTTTATAGGACTTCTTAATTTTTACTAAATATGATATTAAATAATACTAAGACATTACTTAAACTGTTTTTTTTTTTATTTCAAAAGTGAAAATACTCTATCATACCACCCAGAGTGAAGAAGGAGCCAAAAATACATTTTAAAATACATGCCTTAAGAACACTGCTATGTTAGGGGCGCCTGGGTGGCTCAGTCGGTTAAGCGGTCGACTTCGGCTCAGGTCATGATCTCATGGTTTGTGAGTTCGAGCCCCGTGTCGGGCTCTGTGCTGACAGCTCAGAGCCTGAAGCCTGCTTCAGATTCTGTGTCTTCCTCTCTCTGACCCTTCCCCGTTCATGTTCTGTCTCTCTCTGTCTCAAAAATAAATAAACGTTAAAAAAAATTAAAAAGAACCACTGCTATGTTATATGAATGTGATTATTAATTCCTTCTAAAATGAGGAAATGCTTTAATACTCTTTTTTATAATCTAGATGATTGACCTTATGACATTTATTTGGAAATTTCCTCCTTTGGGACACAAATGGCCAACTTTACTTTTCAGCCAACAAAGCCGTAATGGATAACCAAGTATGTGTATTCCTCCCCTTCCCTGAGAATAAGGCATAAAACTTTTGCAGCAATTAGGAGTTTCTTCTTCTTTTCTCTTTGGATGACTTATATAAATTATCTCTTGGGATAGTATGGTAAGGATCTTATGGTGGCAAGATTTAGAAATACTGTGTACTGTGACAAACTATCAGCCACGTGTCTTCTCAGGAGAAGATTAAAACCCTAATACCGGCAATGTGGAAGAACCTGGGACACTAGGAGGATTTTCTGTGGATAAACAAATATTTCTTATCTAACAGTGCAATCCCTAGCAACATTAAATAATTAAGCATCATCATGTGGTTTTCAGGGAATTGAATAAAGCATAAAAAAACATTAACACTTTAGTCTCTTGCCCTTCAGAGTCTCCCACTTAGTGATATTGACCAACACCCCTCCTTGCTCACAAAATATCTTTCGTCTATCTCTACCTGACCATAAATATGATCTTTCTCCTCACCATAACCAAACATTGTTAAAATAATCTGTGTTTAAAGTTCTCACTTCTTTCCATTTAATTTTTTTTTCACTCAGTGCAATTTTGCTTCCAACATTTGGTTTCTACAGAAAATTCTCTAGCAAAAGTCATCAGTGATCTCTTATGCAAACATAAACTTTGTAGATTTTCTTTCTTCTCTACCTATTTGCATCATTTCATCTCTGTTGAAAATCTCTCATTCTTAAATCTGTTCCCTGTTTTGTTCTCTCTTTTCCATTCTTTGTCAATTGTTTTTCTCCTCTTTCTCTAATGAAATTTGTCTTAGCTTATTTAAATATTCCTCATTATCTGCTTATTTCTTAAATATTGATGACATTCTATGTTTATAATTTTTACACAAACTATCAGCTTTCAGAAAATCATTTCTCACATACACTGACTAGATTATAAATGTTCATATTTTACATTTTTATAAGAATAATTTTGCAAATAGGTCTTTTAAAAGAATAACTATGTAAATAGTCCGGTGACCCACACTCACATACGAACCAAATGCAAGCCTTTAATTGGATTGCCTCTTGTATTGTTTACACTTCATCGTATTTGGGACACTGAATGGACAAAATCTTTTTATTAAATACAGATAGGTTAATAGATAGAAAGCCGTTTTTCTATATTTTGATGTTTATTCAACCTACACACAAAATGTCTGTGAATTTCTTGATTACTCCTTACTTTAATTATGTAAGCTAAGTATGACTAATTGCCAGGGAAAATAGAGTTAAGGGTGCAAATAAAGAGTTGATTATAATAAAGAACCATAGATTTTCACCTAACTAAATAAAGAAGTGATGGACACAGAAAGTATGATGGATAGTAAATAAAATTAAATGAATGAATGAATGAGTAAATAAATAAATAAATAAATAAATAAATAAAAGGTGTAGGATCAATAGTTTTCAGTGTCACATTGAGTGTTGAATAATTGAGGAAGTAGCAGTATTGGACGAGGTAAGGTGGGAATTAAGGGTGTTTGAGAATGACATGTGATTTTTCAGTTGAGATTACGGTGGAGAAGCAGTTTTTGGTAATGACAATACCTAGGATATGAGCATGGGAGAGAGTGGCTATCAGCAGACGTCAAGATTACTTTAAAAAAAAAGTAATGGAAGTTAAAATCCATATATCATCCAAGTCTTTTGGAAACAAGAAATACTATGACAAGAATATCAAGCTAAATTACTCAAGAACACTGTGCAACGTATACAAATATTGTATCGTTATGTGATACACCTGAAGCTAATGTAATGCTATATGTCAATTATGTCTCAAAACAAAATAAAAATTAACAAGTAAAATACTCGAGAAATGACCCAAGCATTTGTGGTTCACTGCAACAAGAAAGGACAGTGGAGGATATAATTTAGGGTTATGAAATTCAAAATTTGGGATTCTTAAGGAAAGAGGGAGAATCAAATAGAAGTTACTATACTATTCAAGGATGATAATTATTGCATACCTAGTTCCAGTCATACTAGAATCAGGGGGAAATAAACAGATACTACTTGAGAGAGCTTGGAAGGATTACACCAGAAACATATAAACTTCTTGAGCCCCAATATTCATTCTTATGTCTGTGCAGTAAAACCCTAGGAAGAAGAGGTTTTTGGATTATACTAAGCTTGAATATATATATATATATATACATACACATGTGTGTATATATATATACATGTATATATACACATGTATATATATATATACATGTGTATATATATGTATATGTACATATATATACATATATATGTATGCATACATATACATACATATATACATATGTATGTATACATGCATATACATACATAGATATACATACACACATATATATGTACATGCATACATATATACATATGTATGTATACATACATACATATGTATACATATGTGTATACATATGTGTATACATACATATACATACATACACATACATATATGTATATATGTGTATGTATACATATATACATATATGTATATATACGTATGTATACATATATGTATACACATATATATACGTATGTATACATATATGTATATATACATATATGTGTGTATATATACATATATATGTGTGTGTATATATATATATATTATATATACACATACATATACGGTATGAGAACTTGAAAGCTACAATCATCTAATTCAGGGCTATCTAACTTTATATCTGTACCTGCACCTGTGTAGCAGAATACTACTGGAGAAAATGAACAATGGTGCAAATATTTCTCACTTTAATTATAACATCACTGATTTTATGTACTTGTCTAATACTTCTGGATAATCATTACTCTAGCCCACTCTTCTCATCTTCTAGGTGACTCTTTAGTACCTTCTAATCTTTAAAATCTCCCCACCACCTTCATTCTCAACTGATGAGTTTTGAATTTCTTTCAGATTATAAAAGCAATTAGAAGAGTATTTATACAAGCTCCCATTAATTTATCCACATCTCAAAAAGCATCTATGTCCACATACTCTGTTCTTTTACACTGACATTGAATGACTCTCTGCTTTTAGCCAAATCTAAAACTTCCAGTGTCTAATAGACCCCAATGAAGTGTACACACTATTAAACCAGGTACCATAATAAGAACGACTGAACTTTAGTCATCTGGGGAGTTTCTAGGAAATGGTATAAAAATGCATACTTTAGATCCATCATACTTTATATATGACAAAGTAAATAAGTATTATATATATATATATATATATATATATATATATATATATATATAAATGTTTAAGGTCTTTGGTTGAGGGCTGCTCCTGGGAAATGATAATTCCTTGGAATTTCTAGCCCATGCTATAGATGGCCGGTGACACCTCTAGAAAAGTTTTCGGGTGTAGAACACGTATTGGGAGACATGGGAGTTGTTCATTGGAGGCATTAGATGAGGCTCTGACAAAGTCTGAACCAAGTCCAACTCTTTCTTCTACCTCTGATTCAGAGAATCACTCCCACATTCCTGCCTTCATTTTCATAAACAGTTTTCCATTCCACCAGATCTTCTTATTGGCATAAATAAGTCATTAGTTCCTCATTCTTACAGAAAAAGAGCCTCTCTTGACTTCCTTTGCCATCCAGTGTCATCCATTTCTTCACTTCTCTTCATAGAATAAAGCTTTAAAGACTTATCTATCTGTCCTTGTGGCTTCATGTACTCTTCATCCTACTTCTTTTCTAATATGTGTTAGTCAGCACTGATCTCCACAGAGCTAAACCCACTGTGCAGTTCTCAGTTCTCATCTTACTTCAACCATGGGTATTTATTCAGGCTGCTCACTTTCTCCTGCTTGAAAAAGTTTCTTTATTTGAAATTCAGGATGTCACACTTTCCTGGCTTACCTCAGCCTGCTCCTTTGTTGTGTCTTTTAAAGGATTCCCACGCACTGCCCCCCCCCCATTTATGATATTTAAAGATTGGAATTATCAGACTCTCAAACTTGTATATTTTCTATCCACACTGACTTGCTGGACTATCTTAAGGATTAAGTACTGTCTATACAGATGACCACAGAATTAGGTTTCCCTGGTTTAAATAACTTCATTTTGATGTTTCATATGTATTTCCAACTTAATGTGTTAAAAACATACTTCCTGATCTCAACTCTGTCTCCTCCCGTACACACAGACCTACTCCTCCTAATCTCTACTGAATAAATGGGCATTCCATCTTTCCAGTTGCTCAGGTAGAAACCTAGACTAATTCTTAGCTCAACTTTTTCCTCATATCCCATACCTTACCAGCCAGCAAATCCTGTCATTCCTATTGACAAAATATATCTGGCAAACTCCACTTTCTTTATCAACATGGCTTTTACCTATTTCCAACTCACCATCTCCTTTCTTCTGGTTTGTAAGTAGCCTCCTAGCCTGTTTCCCTTCTATTTTTGTGCCCCTAATGTTTATACTACATAGGAATTACATTTTTTTTACAGTATGTGTATCATCTCTACTCAAGTCTTCCAATGGCTTTCCAACCCAATAAAGAAAGAAAGAAGCCTTGAGATATTGTCTATGAGGATCTAGAAGGTCTCACTCCTGTGCTGTCTCTGATATACTACCACACTTCCCATTTTCCACAGTGCTCCAGCTATCTTGTTCTTTATCTTCCTAGACTTCTGCAGGCATACTTTTGTCTCAGAGTCCTTGTATGTGCAGTTTCCTCTGCCTGGAATGTTCTGTCAGATATTTTCATGGCTTACTTCATCACTTTGAGATTTTTGTTCAAATTTGATTTCAGTGAAACCTTCCCTGACTCTTAAAAAGTTAACTTCTTACTACTCCGTTTTCAAGACTTTCTATTTCTCTTACTCTGCTTTAATTCTTTTCACAGCACTGACTCACCATCTGAATACAGTTTCACTTTTTATCTATTATTGCCTTTCCCTCTCTCCACTGCAGAAGGTGAGATTTATAAGAGCAGAACGTTTGTTTGTTTTGTTGATCTAGCAATGTGTGACACATAGTAGGCATCCCATAAATGTTGGCTGAGTGAATAATAAATGAGTAAAAAGTAGTAGAACACTATTATTGATGGCTAAGTCTATCCAGTAAATGTACCTAAATTTCATAGTACTGTTTTAAACAATCTAGGTGCAATGTTGCAAATCTGGAGTAAAGATCAGATGGAAAACATGTGATTTAGATGCAGAACTTCACTGCAGATTTCATGTGCAACCCTCCTGTCCCAGAACCCATACACGTGTGCACATTTAATAACACTATAGATAAATTTGCTTTTGATACTCCCCAGCTTAATTTTCGCTTTGTTTATAGAGAAAAATCGGAGAAAGTATTAAAAGATATTTTCCCATGTTATCCAAAACAAATTTTATTTTGGGTGTCTTATTTCAGGTCTTCCTGGAAATAAATAGCACATTGGGATTAAATACGCAAAACGTGTATTAAACAATATATCTGCGAGAGAAAATGGGAAGAGAGCCTGGGAGAGACATGAGGCCACAACTGAAGCTGCTCACCAAGTAAAGGAGAGAAGGAAGAAAGGGAAGGAAGGAGGGAAAGAGGGAGACTGGCTGAAAGTATGTTAGACAACCATCAGTTCTAAGGTAATTTTAGCAAGGCCATTAGGGAGTCCATAAGACAAAGTCATCTGTCAGAAGAGTCCTGCTGTTCCCAGGAACAGGCTTGCCTCAGGCTGAGGACTGGCAGAGGGTAGACGATCAGAAGCTTGGTCTCAGCCTGCAGTTCAAACACAGATTTCAAAGCGCAGACGATGGTGCAGCCACCATGGAAACAGTATGGAGGTGTCTCACAAAGTTAAAAAAGGAACCATTCTCCGATCCAGGAATCACACTACGGGGTATTTACCCAAAATATACAAAAGACAGTGAGTCAAGGGATATATGCATTCTGCTTAGAGCAGCATTACTTGCAATAGCCAAATTATGGAAACAGTCCAAGAGCCCCATCAGCTGATGAATGGACAAAGAAAGTGTGGTACACAGATACGATGGAGCATTACTCAGCTGTAAAAAAAGAATGAAAATCTTGCCATTTGCAGCCACATGGATGAAGCTAGAGAGTATTATGCTAAGTGAAATAAGTCGGTCAGAGAAAGACAAATGCCATGTGATTTCACTCATATGTGGTATTTAAGAAAACAAACAAAAACAAGCAAAGGAATAAAAAAGAGAGAGAGAGAGACAAGCCAAGAAATATACTCTTAACAATAGAGAACAAACTGATGGTTACCAGAGGGGAAGTGGGGAAGCAGTGAAGTACGTGATGGGATTAAGGAGTGCTCTTGTGATGAGCACTGGTTGATGTATGGAAGTTTTGAATCACTATATTGTAAATGTGAGACTACACAGTATGTTTACTTTACTGGAATTTAAAATTAAATAAAAACAAAGAAAACAAAGTGTAGCAGATAGGGCCTTTAATCAATTAACTGCCTTCAGAGATAAAAGAAGCATATTATCATGGCCATGATATTTGGTAAAATTTCTTAGATTAGTTTATATTATACAATCTTATAGAAATTCTCATCTACATCTCCAACCTATGAACAAGAAAATTTATATGCAATAAATAGCATTACAATAGTCAGATAGATCTATACTTTGTGAATGTTTAAGTGCCTCTCTTATTGCATTTTCTTTTGGGGTTTCTTAGACTGTAACTATCTGCAGGTCTAGTAGTAGAAAAACAAAGAAATATTTTGAGCGACTATTTGAGATTTCTTGAGTATTTCTGTCTGTAAGAAAACAATGTAAACTGTCCCAAGATATGTCAACATGATGGAAAATTGTGGAGGCAGACATATCTTTACATTGGGGAACCTCCTTCATTAGAAAATAAATACAAAAATAAATAAATACAAAAATAAATAAATAAATAAATAAACAACAATAAACATATATGTGTATGTGTATATATATAAATATATATATTATATATATATATTTTATATATATATATTCAAACGGAACTATATAACACACAGAAATTTTTAAATTATTTTGAGTCCAGAGTTTTGCCTATCTTGCTTTAAGAGATTGTCATGTAAATAATGTAAAAGGCTATTCTATAATTTAATGAGGCTCAGTTTTCAAAAATAAAAAGGGTATAATCCTAATTCTGTGATTCATGAGCATACTTTCCATTTGCTTTTATTGTGTTGATTTGGAAATTTTACAAAGCTTGATGTGTAGTTGTGTTGAATTAACATTTATAAATTCTGTCCTTTAAAGATGTAAATTTACCAAAAAAGAGAAACGACTACCTCAAGTGGGGAAGGGAAAGCTTGGTGGCTTGCTAATAACATTTTTTTTTGTACTGAGGCACTGACCTAAATTTACATCTTTTATCTAGTAGCTAAAATTTGCTCTGCTGGTAGGAACAGCCATTATGTACCATAGCAATGCTATTCAGCCATGCAGAATCTTAGGGACCTTGAATCAGACTGCTCCACAGTAGCTATATTTAATGAGTTTCTCAAGAACAAGCTATACTATTTCTTATAAGAATACTTGATTATTGCCTATAGGATAAACTAAAATAATAGCAGGCGGCTTTATATATATATATATATATATATATACACACACACACACACACACACGCACACACACACACACACACATATATATATATATATATATATATATATATAATAAAGCAGTACCTCACTTATAAGAGAAAAAAGGGAATGAGCGAAAAAATATATTTTAATTTCACTCATCCAAAATTCCATTTAAGTATTTATAATAAGTCTGTCATTTATTTTATATCATGAAGAATTATTACAGCCTCTGTAAGCTAGTGATTTAAGTTACAAAATGATTAAGTAGCTCACATGCAGTATATAAACTTGGAAAAATATTTTGAAATAAATTTATAGGTTTCTCTTATTATGCAGAGTGTAAATAAACTGGTCATCTTTTAAGTCTGTTATAGATGCTAATTTTCATCTATTAAAACAAACTCCTAAGCCTTGATACTCACTTATATTAAGATGTCACATAATATTCTCATCTTCTTTCTTTCTGTGATGACATAAACAATGGTCTCACACAGGTACAAACACAAAGTCTCTGAGGAAATTTTCCTAAACGAGATTTGGTCACTCATCCATGGGAGCAGTCTTTATCCTGCTACATGACAGTTTCAATGGGAAATGTTAGTGCTTTCCAAAGTGTGAGCTATGGGCACGTGACTTCCTGCATAATCTCTAGATTTCATGAAGTCACCTCACACATACTAAGAAAGGAATCATGAGGCAATCCGGGAATCTTCATTTTAAGCCGGCAACCAAAAGTGAATCTATTGCCCAAACAGGTTGATACCTATCAGTATAAGATATGAAACCAATGCTGAGAGTGGTTGTTTAAATGGGGTTTTCAAAACATTCATGTAATTTGGTTAGTCATTGTTATGGTACCAATAGTGTTAAAATGTTAGAATAATTTGCACTTTTATCATTATACGTTACAGGCTACTCTCTTATAATTGGAAAAGCCTTAGATTAATGCCATTTTAAATATAAAATGTTTTTATTACAGAAATTCTTTGCAAACTAGTTGACATTTATGGGGTAAAGTGGTTTAATTGGTAGATTAATCAGTATTTTTGCAGTTTAGAGACAGAGAAGAAACCCTCTACTGAATGATATGTAAAATAGCAGACCCCACATTTTGCTCAGCTGTCACCAAAAAATATTTTCTCCATGTCATCTATAAATGAGTCACAGCATATAATATTTTAATCATTCATTGCTTCATCTAAAATTTCATTAGAAGTACATTTTCATAATTGCCAGATTTGAATGACCATAGGCAAATGTTTTAACATACTGTTGTTAAATGATATACTGATAAAAATCTTTTTCATTCTCTTTTTAGTTAGGTTTATCTTTTTCTATATGGAGAAATGACCTCTGTAGCTGCTGTTTGTGTAAATGAGTATTTAAGGATTTCAGCAAATCAGAGTGCACCCCATAAGGAAACATCAAATGCAGTATCCGGATTAGATGACTGCACTTCTGGGTGGTTCTCTGCATAGGAAATAGCACTCCCCACGATTATTTTCAATTTTTCCACTGCTTCTATAGGACACACTATCACCTTCACTTGCATTTAATATACATATAAATATAACCTAGCAGTTGTGTGCAGAGAGGTAAATAACTAAACAGCATTTCCAAACACTTAGCCTATTTATTTATATTCTTAGAGTAACATCCAGTAAATCCTGAGCAGGAAACCATGTGTAAATACAAATTTAAATTCATCTTCTTGAATTGTTTCATTGCTCACAATGGAAGGAGAATAAGATTTTAAATTCTTTCATTATTTTGGGTTCCAGAAGTACTTTGCAAAGACAGAGAAGTTAAATGAAATACGATATATCATGCATATGAATAGCAAAATCCATGGCTGATATACCATATAAAATTATATTATGCAGAAGAACTAACATTCATTGAGAATTTATAATGTGTCAGGTACTGAGCTATTCATGTATATATGTCATCCACTTAATTCCATTAAACAAAAAAAACCACAAATACATATATTAAACTATATTATTCGTCCAAGAAAAACTTCTCCAAGATCATTGGCCCGTTAATGCACTAATCCACGCATTATTTGGTCTCTGTTAAACACACCTAAAAATTCTTAGGTAACAAAACATAGCAAATATGGAAATAAAATAATTTATATACATATCATCATCTGTAAATATGTCAGAGTAGATGCAAATAGATATAAAATTTGCCTAGTGACTTTATTAAAGGTCCACTGGGTAACAAGAAAGAAGGATAATTCTTGGAGGTTAGACATTCTGTGGAATCAAAATATGAATAATTCAAATGGGACCCCCAAATAAACAAATTTGAACTTTTAAACTATAAGTAAATGTGTCCAGTAATAAATCTTGTTTTCTATTTAAGTCAGATCATGGGAGTTGAAACGATAAAACACAGCATGACCAAGTTCTTGAATAGTCTAATTCATTTTTCTGCTTTGAACAGTCTTTTTCTAACATATAAGCATATCTGCAGTTTCAGTAAAGAAAAACAGGGTAAATATCACATGTATTCTGCCATTGATTGTCTATATTAAATTTTCAGTGTCTAGGATTCTTGAATTAGTATTTTTGTATTATTTGGATAAATACCAAGTAGTGCAATTGCTGGATTTTAGGGTAGTTCTATTTTTAACCTTTTGAAATAACCTCCATACTGTTTTCCAGAGGGGCTGCACCAGTTTGCAATTCTACCAATAGTGCAAAGGGGTTCCCATTTCTCCACGTCCTCACCAACACCTGATGTTTCTTGTGTTGTTAATTTTAGACATTCTGACTGGTGTGAGGTGGTATCTCATTGTAGTTTTGATTTGCATTTCCCTGATGATCAGTGATGTTGAGCATCTTTTCATGTGTCTGTTGGCCATATGTATGTCTTCTTTGGAGAAATGTCTACTCATGTCTTCTGTCAATTTTTAATTGGTTTATTTGTTTTTTGGGTGTTGGGTTTGATAAGTTCCTTATAGATTTTGGATATGAACCCTTTATCAGAGATGTCATTTACAAATATCATCTCTCATTGCATAGGTTGTCCTTTAGTTTTGTTGATTGCTGCCTTTGCTGTGAGGAAGATTTTATTTTCATATAGTCCCAAATAGTTTATTTTTACTTTTATTTCCCTTTGAGAATATTGACATAACCTACTGCAAAAATTCGTTGTAAATATTTAGCAAAACAAGGCAGGTAATATAACTTTTCCACACTAATTGCTTAATAAAGGTTAATATCATTATTAATCCTATCACTGTTGTAATTACTACCCTTATTAGTAGCAAGAAACGTTGTACATTTGATGGTTATTAAGAGAGTTTATCTTAAAGGTTCTTATCACAAGAAAAAAATTGTAACTATGTGAGGTGATTAATATTAACTAAACTTACTGTGATAATCATTTCACTATAAATATATATAAAACCATTATGTGTATGCTTTAAACTGATAGAATGTTACATGTCAAGTATATATCAATAAAACTGGAAAAATAACAAGAAAACACATGTTCAAGAATGTAGATTTACTTTTCCATTGTTGCCAAAAGCTACAAAATTTATTTGTCCATTTTTTTCCTGGAATGAATATAATAATAATTAATATTTAATTTTGGTCATTAATAATTTATTAATTATTTGGTGTCACCACATAAAGCAGTTTAATTCCATTATCTCATTTATAACAACAATCAAAATATATGAGTGTTATTATCTTCATTTTATAGATAAAGAAACTGAGCTAAAAATGTTAAGTGAGTATCCATATTGATTACAGATTCTGTGCTTATAGTTTGCATGAAATGCTGACTCAAAAATCAGTTGCAACAGGGGCGCCTGGGTGGCGCAGTCGGTTAAGCGTCCGACTTCAGCCAGGTCACAATCTCGCGGTCCGTGAGTTCGAGCCCCGCGTCAGGCTCTGGGCTGATGGCTCAGAGCCTGGAGCCTGTTTCCGATTCTGTGTCTCCCTCTCTCTCTGCCCCTCCCCCGTTCATGCTCTGTCTCTCTCTGTCCCAAAAATAAATAAACGTTGAAAAAAAATAAAAAAAAAATCAGTTGCAACAGTATTCATATTTCCTAAAAATTAGAAATATTAATTATTGAATTTAGACAGCAGAGAATAAACTGAAATAATTAACACGTTCTTTAATATTTTTCATATTCTACTAAAATGTTCAAAATTTGTGGGTGTAAAATATTTAGTATCCATAGTGAGAATTTTAGACATTATATTAATGAGTGTTTGTCAAAGGATAAGAAACTTATTACATTATATAAATATTTTAAATGTATTCCAGTTCTGACCTAAATTCAAAAATGTTTTCTTTCAAGTCAAAAGAGATTTTAAGGACAATATTAGAGTGATCAGGCTGGTTCCCAAAGCATTGTTTTCTGTAATATTCTTTTCGTTTCAGAATTGGCAGTGCTGTGAATCAATACTTCAAAGAATGCAGTCTAACCTTACACTGAACATATTATTTTAAAAAATGTCTATGCTTATTTTTTCTAGATTGTAAAATACATGCAAACAGAAACATACTGCCTTAACCAGTAAGATATTTAAGTATCTTAAATTAGGGGCGCCTGGGTGACTCAGTCGGTTAAGCGCCTGATTTCAGCTCAGGTCATGATGTCTCAGTTCATGGGTTCGAGCCCCACATTGGGTTCTGTGTTGATGGCTCAGAGCCTGGAAACTGCTTTGGATTCTGTGTTTCATTCTCTCTCTGCCCTTCCTCCACTTGTGCTCTGTCTCTATTTCTCAAAAATAAATAAATATAAAAAGAAATTTTTTAAGTAAATATCTTGAATCAAAATATTTACTTCACAAAACACCCTACTCTATAAATGCTCTTTAAGACTAAAAAGTATATTTTGACACAAAACCTTTTTTGAAAATACTTAAAATTTCAAGAAACAGTAAAATATTGTTTATAATTTGTATTCACATTTTTCTTGTATACACATAGACACGTATAGACAAAGTCACACAATTTTGCTATTTACCCTAGCTTTGAAAGATGATATTTTTATATTAAATTATTCATAAAATCCTAAGGCTAATTTATACATGAAAGAAAAGAAAAATGTAACTCTTGCTCATAAATCATTATTATTATGAACAAATATTTAAAATATTTATAATGCTATGTTATGGCAAGTTTCTGTCATATGATATGTTAACATGCAATCATATGGAGAAGTCTTATGGTAATATATAAATCACAGGATATTTAGTTTTGAAAAACCCTCTTGGGAATGATCATATTTGCAACACTACGGGTGGGAGTGAAATATTCTCAATACCTGCTAGGGTTTCCAAATAAGCCGAATGTGCAACGACTATTTTATTGTGAGGTAGTCCCACACTCACTCACTTGCTTATAAAGATACCTCATTTTACACCATTTTTAATAGATACATATTTAACACTTAAAACGCAAAATTCAGTCTTGGTTAATATCATTCATGTATATGAATTCCTTCATAACATTAGGATCCATGAAAAATCGCAATTCTTTCTCTTTCCACATTAAATGAAATTCCTTAGCCTATACTACCTGAATTGTTGAAAATTTTAATCATATATGTGTGGGGTTGCTTCTCTTTTCCATTGCAATTAAATAGGAATACTATGTTTTACGCAGCCAAGGTAATTTGAGAAGAACATTTTTAATCCAGTGTGATTCTTTTAATAAATTAAATGCTTCAGCAATTCTATGACTTACTTGCTATGTGATCTTCGCAAGTTGTTTTACCTCTCTTTGCCTCAACTCCATAATTTCCATAGAGACACAATTACTTTAAGTTATATTGTAAAAACTAACGATTTAATACATATGAAACATTTAGAAAAACATTTTTGTCTGGAGTATGCACTGAATAAAATTTTGCTGTACTCATCGAAGCTAGGCCAACCTGCTGGAGGTATCCACTCCCTCCCTGCCAGTGTTGCTCACCAGCAACTAGTTTGTAACGTTAGAGATTATTCGTCAAGTTTCTACAGAGTTTCCCATCGCCATTTCTTTTACAGCTTGAGTGGAAAATATTAGTGGGGTTTCTCAAGTTTCTTCTCTGTTCATGAATCACACAAGGGTTATGACTTTGACCTTCTGCTTCTTAGGTGCCTTCTACCTTTAATCTCCATTTTTCATTGTTGGCCATTCTGTCTTGCCATGTTCCCCCACAACAATTGATATAATTGTTACAGTGGGAATTATTCAAAGCTTTTCTGTAGGGCCGGGTGGATTTCAGCATAGCTGCACAGTATGATCACTGCGATATTGAGATGGGTGTATGGATACCACTGTGTCTTTATTACCTCTCTTCTTTTTAAACCACATCCCTTCCTCCTGATGGATCCCATTAGTCACCCTCCCCCCTTTGTCTCTTAAAACTAGGTTTCTCAAGTATTGGTCAGAAGCTAAGGAAGCCCTCTTCTGATCATCCGCTCAGCCACTAAGGCTTGATGGAGAGAGACAGTGATTATAGTTCCCCAGTTAAGGCAAAGTGGATGCTCAAAGATCACTTTGGTCTCTTTAACTGTTAATGGATTTTTTATTAGTTCCCTTAAGTGGCAAGTACACTTCTCTAATGTATACAATTAACTTTCCTGGAGAAAAACAAACAACCACACCACCTGAAAATAACCATAGGTTAATTATACACGGGGAATAAAAGTTCATTCCCCCCATCACCTTGGCTTTGACATTGCCATTTGCAAAACAAAAAAACTTCACATAATCATGTGGCGAAGCAGTTATGGGACTATATTCTTAAACTCAGTTCCATTCCAAGAGCCTCCATTAGCTATAAATGGTCTCTCCTTTTATCCTGGGAGTATGGTTCAAATTTAATTCAGCTTTTTTTATTCCATATTTTACCTTGTTGACAGGGGGAAAAGGGAAAGGGGGGATTCTATTCAAAATAGAAAATGGCTCTGAATTTATTGCTGCCTATGGACTATTAGGAAATTAACATCTAATGTAGAAATATATTTTGATGATAAAAAATAAGATATTGACTTATAAAAGGACTGCAAGGAAGTTCAGAAAGTATAGCATATCAAGGAACATATTTCATTGCAGTTTTATTCCCTATAGCCAAGCTATGGAAAGAAACAACTTAAGTGTCTGTTGACAGATGAATGAATAAAAAATGTGGCATAAATATATACAATGGAATAATATTAAGTCTTAAAAAAAAAAAACAAGAAAATTCTGACATTTTCAACAACATAGATGAACCTGGAGAGCATTAGGTTAAGTGAAATAATCCAGTCAGAAAAAGACAAATACTGCATGATATCACTTACATGTAGAGTCTAAAAAAGTCAAACTCATGGAAAAGTGGTTGCTAAGGGCTGCAGGTTAGGTTAAACAGAGGCTGGTAAAAGGGTACAAACTTTCAGTTATAAGATGAATAAGGTCTGAAGATCAATGTATAACATGGTGACTATAGTTGATAGCATTGTATTATATAATTGAACTTTGTTCAGTGTATGACTTAATTGTTCTCAGCAAACCAAACACATAAACAAATGAACAAAACAAACAAAGAAAAAAGGTAAATATGTGAGGTGATGGAAATGTTATTCAATGGGGAAAATCTTTTCACAATGTATATGTATTTCAAATCATCACACTGTCCAATTTAAAAATCTTCCTATTTTAATCAAAATCATACACCACTAGCACAAAAGTAGACACACAGATCTATGGTGACCCCAGAATAGAGACCCCAGAAATAAACCCATGATATATGGTCGATTAATCTTTGACAAAGGAGGCAAGAATATGCAATGGGAAAAGGAGTCTCCTCAACAAACAGTGCTGGGAAAACTGGACAGTAAGATCCGAAAGAATGAATCTGATCCACTTCCTTATACCATATATAAAAGTAAATTGAAAATGGATTAAAGACCTAAAAGTGAGACCTAAACCATAAAAATTCTAGAAGACAGCACAGGCAGTAATTTCTCTGACATAGGCAAGTAGCAACATTTTTTCCAGATATGTCTCCTAAGGCAAGGGAAGCAAAAGCAAAAATAAACCACTGGAACTACATCAAAATATAAAGCTTCTGCACAGTGAAGGAAACAATCCACAAAACAAAAAGTCAACCTACTGAATGGGAGAATATATTTGCAAATGATATATCTGATAAAGGGTTAGTATCCAAAATCTATAAAGAACTTACCAAACTCAAATTCAATTAAAAAATGGTCAGAAGACATGAACAGATATTTCTCCATTAGAAGGTATACAGATGGGCAACAGACACATGAAAAAAATGCTCAATGTCACTCATCATCAGCAAAATGCAAATCAAAACTATAGTGAGAGATCACCTTACACCTGTCAGAACAGCTAAAATCAACAACACAAGAAGCAGCAGGCGTTGGTGAGGATGTAAAGAAAGGGGAAGCCTCTTGCACCAATGGTGGGAATGCAAACTGGCACAGCCACTGTAGTCAACAGTATGGAGGTTTCTCAAAAAATTAAAAATAGAATTACTATATGATGAAGGAATTCCGCTACTGGGTAGAATACAAAGAATACAAAAACACTAATTTAAAAAAATATATGCACCTCTATTCTTACTACAGCAAGGTATGAAAGCAACCCGAGCGTCCGTCTATAGATGAATGGATAAAGAAGTTGTGGTATCTATATGTAATGGAATATTACTCAGCCAAAAAAAGAAGGAAATCTTGCCATCCACAACATGGATGGATCTAGAGGGTATAATGCTAAGTGAAATAAATCATTCAGAGAAAGACACATACCATATGATTTCATTCATATGTGGAATTTAAGAAGCAAAACAAATGAACAAGGAAAAAAAGAGACAAGAAATAAACTCCTGAATATAGAGAACAAACTGGTGGTTACCACCAGAGACGGGAGGGGAGATGGTGAAATAGGTGATGGCAATTAAGAGTGCATTTATCATGATGAGTACTGAGTAATGTATAGAACTGCTGAATCATGGTATTGCACACCTGAAACTAATATAACACTGTACGTTAATTATACTGGCATTTCAAAACAAAACAAAACAAAAATAAAAATATTACTATTATATTTGCCAATTATACATAAATAAAGTTTAAAAAAAATACCCAAACCTGCAAATACACACATGCACACAGCAGGTATTTAAATGAAGAAAACCACGAATTTCCAAGGTTACTGCAATGATAATTATTCTATTTATGATGAAAAATTAGGATTTAGTATTATAAAAGCTTTATAGATCTAAAGTTACTATGTTTAGAGGTCACTAAATCATGGGAAATGCTTAAAATTTTATATTTTGGGGAAGACTAGACCTAGATAGAGTGATCTAGTTATTTTGTTTATCTCGGGGTATAGCTATTTTGTTTGTGTTATTTTCCAACTGTGGAGGGAGTGTGATGCTTATTTAGGGTAGAGTGTCAGTTTTGTTTTTACATCGTCCTGAGTTACCTTGATTAGAGAAGAGAACCTGCTTTCGTGTCCTTTTTTTGTAGACATTGTGTCCAAGCCCTTCACCATTAATAGGAAGTTGTGGAAATGGTGACTGAGGAGGTGGCTAAGCAGAAGCTTGAGGAAGACATTCCAAGACTGACCAGTGGCAGTCTCTATTAGTGGAATTCCCAAGGTTCCTCTGCTGCACTCAGGCTCAATACTGAAATCCATTCTCACCCTACACCGAAGGCAGCTGCACCTCTGCTCCTCCTTCCTAGTTACAGTCTCCCCACCCCCCACCACTCACTGCAACCCTAAAACTATCCGCAGTTGTATTCAGCTTTGGGGAGCTGAAAATTCATCTCTGAAAATCGCCTCCACAATCTTGATGACACACACTTCAGCCAGAGGCACCTTGGGAGTGTTTGTCTCTTAGATGAAGATAGTGTTAAAAAAAATAACTGGATCTCGGTGTATGAGTGAAGGCATGAAGAGGGAGAGAAGCACGTCAAAAACATAAACTATTTTGAGACAAAACCTTGCCACAGCCATTTTGTTTTCTTCACAGTACTTCACAAATTAATTGCCTTATTGAATTATTTGCATATTGTTTTATAAATTTACATATTTATTATAGTCTATTGTAATAGGGATACAATACAAAATACATTTAAAAGATTTTGTTTTATGTTTATTTATTTTTGAGACAGAGACACAGAGTGCAAGTAGAGGAGGGACAGAGAGGGAGACAGACTCCTAAGCAGGCTCCAGGCTCTGAGCTGCCAGAATACAGCCTGACACAGGGCTTGAACTGATGAACCATTAGATCATGACCTGAGGCGAAGTCAGATACTTAACCAACTGAGCCACCCAGATGCCCCTCAAAATACATTTTTAACTTAAAAAAAATTAAATCTTTACTTATTTTTGAGAGAGAGAGAGAGAGAACACAGGAGAGGAAGAGAGAGAGGGAGACACAGAATCCAAAGCAGGCTCCAGGCTCCGAGCTGTCAGCACAGAGCCCGACGGGGGCTCAAACTCACAAACCCAGAGATCATGACCTGAGCCGAAGTCAGATGCTTAACCAATTGAACCACCAAGGCGCGCCTACGTTTTAAACTTTTTGAAGTGAGAAACTTCTTTGTTTAATATCTTTAGAACATAGAAAACATGTAAGGAAACTACCATCTCTTCCTTGTTTTCCTGTTGAGATGCATAGTAATAGGTAGAAAGCAAATAATTGAACAAATAGACAACATGTATGGAAGCAAAAATAATCAACTTCAGGTTTTGGTTATTCTGGAGAGTGTGGAAAAAAAGGAGAAGGGGGGATGAAAATGTTGCTTTTATTAACTAATGTTTTCTTAGTATTCAAAAAAGACTAAAATCAAAATCACAAAGATATAAACACAAATATGGATGTTGATAACATAATTTATGTCATATTATTTTTAGAGCTATTTGATATATTTGAAACTTTTTTTAAAACTTAAATATTTTTATAAGCATGAATACATGGTTTACTCCAATAAGTAAAGAAAGTCTAGATATAAATCTAGACACCATTGGGAAATGAATTTACTGAACAACAACAACAACAAATCATTTTGAAAAATGAGATACAAATTAAAGTAATTTAACTTTGAAATACAGATTTTCTGATAATGAAACCACTTAAAGCATAAAGCTGAACAAAAATCAAGATGGCTGCCTATTGCTTCAGGGAAGTATGATGTTATTTATTTTTTAATTTTTATCTATTTATTTGAGAGAGAGAGGGAGAAATAGTGTGCTAATGGGGGAGAGGCAGAGGAGACAGAATCTGAAGTAGGCTCCAGGCATGGAGCCTAGCATTGGGCTTGATTCCACCAACTTGGGACCATGACCCTGGGTTAATGACCTGAGTGAAAATCAAGAGTCAGTTGCTCCAAGGACTTAGACACCCAGGCTATCTGAAGCTAGATTTTAAAGGAATTTTTTTTCCTCTCTTCCATAAACCTCCCCTCCTCCCTTCTTAGCCTTTGGTTTCAGGAACCCAGAACCTCCCTAAAAGACATGACAAAGGAGGCTGGCAGCAGGTAAACAATTCTTGTCAAAATGAGTTAGATCCTGTATTTCCCAATATCACCTCCAGCCCCTTCCTCCAGTCAGCTTGCAATTTTCTGAAGGCCATAGACTGCTGGCAAAGCAATAAAGCTATTTTCCTCTTTAGGCCAAACTCTGTCTTCTTGTTATATTTTGGCTCTGAAGCATTGATGTCAGTTTTGGACAAAAATAATAACTATCTTATCTTCAAAGTTCACAGATATATAATGCTTCAGTGCCTAAAGTTAAAAATAGAAGGGGCCAACCCCATAGAGGTAGTTCTTAATTTTGAATTTCAGTTGATAAAAATTATCAAGAGTGGCTGATGCCACACCATGAAAGAAGAGTAGATATCTTAATAATCTATGATGCCCTTGGAAGGTGAGGGTCACATTTTATATAATTTAACTTCAACGGAGCCCTGCTAATACACAGTATATGCTCAACTTTATTTTGTTAATGTTGGAAGAAAGATCTGTAAATGTTGCCATCTGTTTGACTTAAGCAAGATTATGAAAACCAAGTGTAAATGATAGAGGAGTTATGATATTGATAAATATTTCTCACAGGTAATTGGTGAAAATTCTTAGGCAGATGAGGCTGAGGGTACCTTTTTCTTTTAGTCAGACCAATATTCTTCATTTTCTTCTGTTACTCAAGTTTTGTTAACCCTCTTCTACGTTTCCCACATTTGTTTCTCACATAAAATGACTTAAACAAAAAAATCTTAATATCTTGAAACAGGGCATTTACAGCAATTGGTGAAAAACTCTCTCTGCATTTGTAATTCCTCAAAGAATACTTTCAAAAAAATTTTTAATGTTTATTTTTGAGAGAGATAAAGAGTGAGAGCGGGGAAGGGGCAGAGAGAGAGGGAGACACAGAATCCAAAGCAAGCTTCAGGCTCTGAGCCATGAACACAGAGCCTGACGTGAGGCTCAAACCCATGAACTGTGAGATCATGACATGAACTAAAGTTGGACACTTAACTGACTGAGCCACCTAGGCACCCCGCTCAAAGAATACTTTAAATGAAACATCTTCATCAATATTATTTTTAGGCATATTGTATTTTCCTCTGACATGCTCTTAAAAATACATTCCTCTTTCCTAAGTTACATTGATGTTGTAAACTTGTGTTTTGTTTTGTTTTGTTTGTTTTCTAGCTACATATATAATATATATGTCCATGGCTCTGATCTATACTAAAGCTGTCCATTCTCTTGAATGTTGAACTTGTTATGCTAGCAGTAGATGCTTGCCTTGTGTCATTAGAAGTCTGGGTTCTTGGATTCCCCACGAAAGATTTATGGGAGGATCCATGCTTGAATAAAGACAGCCAGAAGGAAAGTAGCAAGCAGAAAGCAGTTGACTTAGGTGGTAGAGCGGGAAGGTCCAGAAGTGGCAAGTGCACCAGAGTCAGGGGTATCATTTCTTTTTAAGTTTGCATAGGTTATGGGTCATACTTGGGGTGGTCTCTGACTAAGGTTATTTCCAACCATCTATCTAAGGGACTCCTCCTACCAGTTGGGAGGGAAGTCTTAAACCTTAAAAGGTTCTTGCTGGAACTGTCATGGGAGTCCTTCCACGTAGGGGTTGAGGGATAGGGGGTAGGGGTCATAACTGCAATGCAAATAGATTCAAGTGCATTCTATGAGGCCAGGGTTTACTCTGGAGCAGAGGTTGAAGAGAAGAGCACCTGCTCTACAGCTGTAGCTCTTTGTCCATAAGCCCAAGAAGCTTGGAAACCACAAAAACAATAAGCTTTGCCCTCAACTTTCTTCCTCTCCCCATATTCAACAACGCATAGCAATATGGCTATCATTATATTTTCTGAGTTTCCTCTCCTCACACTCCCTCTCCACCTCTTCTTAGTTCAGGGCTATATTATATGCCATATTATGTGTGTTATACTTTAAAAATACATTTTATTTTATTCATTTACATGATGCTTCTCAGACACAAGCATCCTTCAAATAGTATATGCTAACCTCAATAACAATCCATGTTAAACACTATAAAATGAATGTCTTAAGAATTCTGTGTATCAGTGTAAATCCATATAATTTACCACAAGAATATCTAAAAGCTGTAAATAAAATACAAATGAATATTTACGGGCGTCAGGTACTTGGTAAAATTTATTAAAAGCCACCATAGAAATAGCTCATAAAAGAAGGTGTTCTAATATTCAACAGATTTTTGTTTACAGATTTATAGAGTAGTAAAATGAGATGGGCAGATAGTCAATTTAAATATATTTTATTACATTGTCTGCTTTTAGCAGATTTGTTGCTAGACAATACATTTGTATTTATTGATAGTACTAAAAATGAAATGCATAAATAGAATGTGAAGGTATTTTTAACAACTTTTGATGGTTTATAGAACATTTGGAATTTCTAAATTGCACTATTTTATGATTACTGAGATGAAACTTTGCCAGCATTACAAATCCACGGGAAAGGCTTTAAAATCTTGTCAAAGAAAGTGATAAATGCTTATTGTTTATTGAAATACATTTAAATACAGTAATTAAATATCATAATATTTCTTAAAACCATTGGTAAATCTCATTTTTGCATGGGAAATTTCACCTTGACTTTTGCATGATATTATATTCTTATGCAATTATTTTATAACTTTATTAAAAAACTTCCAGGTTTCTTACTTAATTTACAATAATTTTAAAGCCTTATTCAATACCATTAAGATCCCTCAATTATGCTGTCTTTTGGCATACATGAAAAACCCACAGCTAATATCATCCTCAATGGGGAAAACAGACGTTTTCCTTTACTGTCAGGAATAAGAGAGGGATGTCCACTCTCACCAGTGTGATTTAACACAGTACCGGAAGTCCTAGCCATAGAAATCAGACAACAAAGATAAATAAAGGCATCCAAATTGGTAAGGGAGAAGTGAAACTTTTACTATTTGCAGATGACATAATACCCTCTTCAGGAAATCCAAAAGACTCCACCAAAAAATTGCTAAAACTGGTACACAAAATCAGTAAAGTCACAGCATACAAAATCAACATACAGAAATCTGTTGCATTTCTATACATCCGGGATGAAACAACAGAAAGAGAAATAAAGAAATAAATCCCATTTACAATTGCACCAAAAATCATAAGATACCTAGGAATAGACCTAACCAAAGAGGTAATAGATCTGTACTCTAAAAACTATAAAACACTGATGAAAGAAATTGAAGATGACACACAAAAGGGAAAAAACATTCTATGCTCAAGGATTGGAAGAACAAGTATTGTTAAAATGTCTATACTGCCCAAAGTAATCTACCCATTTAATGCAATCCCTATCAAAACACCAACAGCATTGTTCACAGAGATAAAACAAGCAATTCCAAAATCAGTATGGAACTACAAAAGACCCCGAAATAGCCTAAGTGACCTTGAAAAAGAAAACAAAGCTGGAGGCACCACAATTCTGGACTTTAAGTTATATTACAAAGCTGCAGTGATCAAAACTCTATGGTACTGGCATAAAAATGGATACATAGATCAATAGAACAGAATAGGAAACCCAGATGTGAACCCACAACTATATGGTCAAATAATCTCCCACAAAGCAGGAAAGAAAATCCAATGGAAAAAAAAAGACAGACTCTTCAACAAATGGTGTTGGGAAAACTGGACAGCAACGTCCACAAGAATGAAACTGGACCACTTTCTTACACCACACACAAAAATAAATTCAAAATAGATTAAAGACCTAAATGTGATACAGGTAACCATTAAAATCCTAGAGGATAAACCAGGCAGTAACTTGTGTAACAGCAGCCATAGCAACTTCTTACTAGATATGTTTCCTGAGGTAAGGGAAACAAAAGCAAAAATCAACTATCAGGGCTGCATCAAAACAAAAAGCTTTACTCAGCCATAAAAAAGAATGAAATCTTGACATTTGCAGTGACATGGATGGAGCTAGAGAGAATTATACTAAACAAAGTAAGTCAGCCAGAGAAAGACGAATACTAAATAATTTCACTCATATGTGG
This sequence comes from Prionailurus bengalensis, assembly GCF_016509475.1. Lineage (NCBI taxonomy): Eukaryota > Metazoa > Chordata > Mammalia > Carnivora > Felidae > Prionailurus > Prionailurus bengalensis. The sequence continues at coordinate 90,592,442 of NC_057344.1, forward strand.
AATTTAAGAAACAAAACAAACAATTACAGGGGACAAAAAGAGACAGGAAAACCAAGAAAAAGACTCTTAACTAGAGAGAACAAATTGATAGTTACCAGAGGGGAGGCAGGTGGGAAGATGGGTTAGCAGGTGATGAGGATTAAGGAGCATTCTTGTTGAGGTGAGCATTGGGTGTTGTATGTAAGTGCAGAATCACGAAATTATTCACTTAATGTTAAATTAATATTACATTGTATGTTAACTGGAGTGTAAAAAAGTAAACTTTAAAAATATTTTTTTAAAAAAATAATGGTGCTTTTTTTTTATCAGAGAACTTACATAAGTAACCTAAATTAATTTATTACACCTACTCTATAAAAATAGGAACTACTTTAATTTTAAATTCATAATATATGATGTTTGGAAGGATTTGAACTTGACCAAGATCATATTGCTACGGAATTGCCACCTAAGTTTGAACTAAGTTCTATTTGTCTCTAAAACATTGAGCTGTTTCCTGTTTTGAATTGTGTGTATCAGCAAATTTTTTCTTGAAAGCATTGCTTACTTTCTTTAAAACAGGGAATTATTATGTTGATTGATAATATTCAATAATAACATAATTTTTAGGTATTTAAAAAAATAATTCCTAAATACTTTAATTCAGGAAACCTACATATAGTGGAATAAAGAGCTCCAAATAGCACCATTCAATAATAGTGTTTGGAAAAACACATTTTCATGACACATCTCTGAGTTGAGACTCTCCAACAAACTGATAAGAAATTTCAGGAGCTTCTCAAACAAAGGCGGGGTGGGGGGTGAACCTTGTTAAACATTCTGGCGTAGTTGAAACACGGGTGACGGATGATTGATTAAATAAGGTCTTTGCCTTTTTTTCACCCCTTTCTGTCTCACACTGGGAATTTGGGGGCAGGAATGTTTCAGAGCAGGTCAGGGCTCTCCTCCTCCAAGCTAACTAGACAGGGGACAGAGGAGGGAAGTTTACAGAATGTATTTCCTTAAGAAAATATAAAATATAAAGAGTTGTAAAAATATATTTTATATAGAAACATCAATAAAATGGCTGGAAAAAATAAGTCCCCATGTGTTGTATTTTCTAAATATTATGCAACAGTTTGATTGAGTTCAATTTTAATGGTATTAAAAGTCATAAAACATACCAGTTAGATGGCTGGGAAAAATATGGAATAAAGATGACTAGTGCTCCCAGATAATCTTATTAATTATAGTTCTATGTATAAGAATTTACCATGGAGAATTTCAAGGCATAATCTTAAAAAAGAAAATGTAGGCAAATCCCTTTGCCAGAACTTATGAGAACCTGGAATGGTAGTCCTGAATTTTACTTTGGAGTGTATGAGAAAATATTTATAACACTTTTTGGAATAAGATAATGATGGAAAATGAAAGTGGGTTACAGAATAAGAGAAATCAGAAGAAAAGAAAACAGACTTTAGCGCCTTTACCACCCCAACCCAGAAAGTAAAGGGAACTCTTTTATATATGAGAGATGGTAAGATGTATCCACTAGTTCGGGAATTGCAGGCAAGATCCAAGTCAGAGCACAAGACCACTTAATACTCACACTTTAAAAACAGATGTAGGGGGGGGCTCCTGGGTGGCGCAGTCGGTTAAGCGTCCGACTTCAGCCAGGTCACGATCTCGCGGTCCGTGAGTTCGAGCCCCACGTCAGGCTCTGGGCTGATGGCTCGGAGCCTGGAGCCTGTTTCCGATTCTGTCTCCCTCTCTCTCTGCCCCTCCCCCGTTCATGCTCTGTCTCTCTCTGTCCCCCCCAAAAAATAAATAAACGTTGAAAAAAAATTTAAAAAAAAATAAAATAAAAAAAATAAAAACAGATGTAGGGGAAGCTGGGTGTCTCAGTCGGTTAAGCCTCTGACTTTGGCTCAGGTCATGATCTAATGATTGGTGAGTTCAAGCCCTCCATTGGGCTCTGTGCTGACAGCTTAGAGTCTGGAGCCTGCTTCGGATTCTGTGTCTCCCTCTCTCTCTCTGCCCCTCCGCTGCTCATGTTCTTCTCTCTCTCTCTCTCTCTCTCTTTCTCTCTCTCTCTCTCTCTCTCTCTCTCTCTCTCTCAAAAGTAAATAAACATTAAAAAAAAACTAATTTAAAAAGAGATGTCAAGGAACTTCCAAAAAGTAGAGCCACAATCCAATCCTTACCATAACCCATGCTCATAAAAACCAGCAGAATGGCCCTACATCTTTATCTGCCCCTCTGTGAACTACCCATCCTATCCTCCTCCTGTCAGCAAAAGCAAACGAACAATAGCAAAAGAACATTTCTGTGCTTACTGGCTTAAACAGAACATAATGTGTAATACATCATCATTATCACCGTCGTTGTCATCATCATCATCATCATCATAAACAACTTTATCATGGAACTGCCTGATTATCACTGAGGACCGGAGGAAGAAATTCCCCTACTGAAAACATTTTGAGGAAATAGTAAGGAACAAAGTTAGTTCATGCCCGCACCTGGTAAGTAATCTCTTACACTCTAGTGACATTTGTTCCCCTTTTGGTAACCCTCGAAATCCAGAAAGGTAAACCCATATCACAGAGGGAAAGTGACAACACTGGTAAAGATACCCCCTCAGCAAGACATGTCTGGTCCTGTTTGGAAGAGGATCTGTGTATTTCCTTTTAATCTATTCTGGCCCCACACCAGGGGATCGGGGTAAGGCTGGTGTCTCAGATCCAGGAAGTCCCCTGCTTCCATTACAGAGATGGCCCTGCTATGGAAATAAGAGCAAGTAACCTCTGAAATGGTTTTGAGATTAGAATTTTAAACTAGACTGCACTGAGTTTTAATAAGCAACATGAAAAGAAAATAATGGAAATTGAATTTTAAGAGGATCTCTTCTTGATGCAAATAGAGGTTCAAAATAGCACAGGAAAGGGATGCTTTATGGAAAATGGCATTTTCATGATACCTCACTATGTTGAAACTACTCAGTAAACTGTCAACAAACTGATTATATGTGTTTTGTCAAGAACTTAAGAATGCTTGAATGGATGTTTTATGTCTTTATGTTTTATGTCTTTATGGTTTAAAGTTTTCCTTGACTATCATGTATGTCTGTGCTCAAAACAAAAATGAACACTAAAAATAAGTCTCATATCGGGAGGTAAAATTCTCCTGATGTTTTACACTTACACATTTCTTTGACTTAAATGATGTGTTGCTTTAGCTGTTTGAATAGCACATTGCGTTTCTGAAAATGGGAAAAAATAATGGAAGATTTATGACACTTCACATACCATAAGATAGTTCACTTCAACTTTGATTGTAGTTTTTTACAGTTAAAATTTTAAGTGGATATTTTATTGTACTTTGCTAAATTTATGTTTGAAGCCATGTTTTGTGAAGATTATTTTCTAGTTGTGAATTATTCTGTCTGATACAGCTAGCTTCAAATTATTTGCAATTGATTTTATTGAATTGCTGAACCATCTAGATATGTTATGTTTGATTGTAGCTAGACAATGTCTTTGTTGAAAAATATTATTTTTTGTAAGTATTACTTACTGTTTTCCCAAGAACAGGCAGTGCCATTTATGTGATATATATGAAATAATATAAGCCAAAGTTACAAGCTTTAAGTTATCCTAGACACTTTACTACCCTCAAGACATCTTATTTTTGATTCAGTGTTTTCATTAAGTTCTCTTTTCAACAACAGTGTTTAACTTTAATGCCATTTATTTTTACTTCTGTCTGCTCTGAAGGGATTCAATTCTGGTTGGTACTTTGCATATTGTCATCTGACAGTGTTTTTGTTTTTGTTTTTGTTTTTTAAGTTTATAGAGCATGGCTTTTTCCATTCAGTTCTATCCTGACAAAAAGTAAACATAAATATGTTTTATCACCCGGAAAATTTTACAAAAGTATGCTGGGAAAAAAAAGCTGTGTAGTACACAGAAATGCCAATGTACAATTTCTTGCTATATGACATTATTAGGATAAAATTCTCAATACACACATACAAATCATTTGTTTATTCATAAGTAAGAGTGGAGAACTAGACATAGAAAGTTTCAAGAACTCTCTTCAATGATAAACTGAAATTATTTTTGCTTAGGACATTTTGTTTTTCTGTATAATATTTAAACAAGTATATTTCCTATATATAAGAAGAAATGAGCCATGTTAAAATGCATCATTAGGAGAAAATGTTTCAATTTATAATAACAATATACTTGGAGGAAACAAATGCTTTCTTTTAAGTCAGAGCACTGTCATAAACTTCTGTGCATGTTCATATTTTGTAAAAGCTTAATGTAACTTAAATATATAATTGATCAGATAGACTGATATGACAAAGTAATATTTTTTCTATTAAAAAATCAGGATGGCACTCTAAGGCCCTAAATAATTGCTTTTTGTGTTCATTTCTTAAATCTCATTTGTGATTAATTTGGAGGTATAGGACATGGAATAAAGAGTGCCCAATTTCATCAGACATCAGCACATTCTCATTGTTACAAGTATTTCACAGTGGGTAAAGTAAATACTTAGATTTGCTGGCCCCAAAGAGAAATCATTCATTCTATATTGCTAGCAGAACTGATTTGGGGTGGGAGGAAAGTGTGATCAATGTGGTCAAAAGCAGGAAATGACTCATGATTGTAGCGACTCCAAATTGTCTTCCACTCCTTTGCCATATGCTGGCATCTGGAAACTATGAGGAATTATGTTGGGAGGATCCAAGAAGGATTTTGCTTTCTCAGTAAAAGAAATTGGTACCCTCGCTCCACTCTTCTACTTTTTTAAAGTAGACATTTTCCTTGTAATTATAGAAGTCATTGAATGAGCATGCAGAAAGAGTGCATAAAGGGAAAGTCTGTAGACTAATGGTGCCACATGTTCAGAATGAGTCAGAGTCTTTAATGGCTTCATTGAAATTTCGATTAAAACAAAAAGAGCAAACCTGATCATGGTTGCCATGAAATTTGGAGGCAATTATAATGGGATAATTGGAAAGAAAAATATCAATACTTTTTTGGATTGGATTGTACCCACCTCCCCCCCCCCCCAAATGATGTTGGATACTATTTTAGTTCATTCAGGCTGTTATAACATAATACCATGAACTGGGGGGTGTACAAACAACAGGAATTTATTTCTTACTCCTTTGGAGACCAGAACTCTAAGATCAAGGTGTTACCAGATTCAGTATCTGGGGAAAGCCCACTTCCTGGTTTTTAAGTTACTATTTTTTCCCTGTGTCCTCATATGGCAGAAGGGGCAAGGTATCTCTGTAGCGTCTCCTTTATAAAAACACTAGTCTCATTCGTGAGAATTCCACCCTCACAACCTAATTGTTTTCAAAATGATTCCTCCCCATATACTATCACATTGGGAATCAGGTTTCAAGGAAATTTGGGAGGATACATTCAGTTATAGTAGCTAATCCCTAACAACACCTCAGAATGTGACTCTTTTTGACATAGGGACTTAATAGACGTAATCAAGTTAAAATGAGGACATTAGGAGGAACCCTAATCCAATATGACTGGTGTCCTTATAAACAAAACAAAACAAAACAAAACAAAACAAAACAAAACAAAACAAAACAAAAATGGACACAGATACAGACAAGCACACATAGAAAACTTGTATTTTCCACATAGAATAGTGCTTCCAACAGCCAAGAAGTAAAAACCAGAGGCTAGAAGGGAGTCCTGGAAAAGATCCTTCCCGAAGTGCCTTCCAAGACAGCATGACATCTGATGCCTTGATAGTTTATTTCTGGCCTCCAAAACTATGAGGCAATACATTTCTATTGCTCTTAGCCATCCACGTTTTGGTACTTTGTTACTGCAACCCCAGAAAACTAATGCAATACTTAAGTATTAAAAGTGCAAACATTTGTAATTAATTAGTTAAAGGATAAGGTGAGAAGTTTCTAAAACAAATCATACTAGTAAAACTCATTTAGTTGACCATATTATTCCATATGTAATGAGGGTAATAAATATAATAAACTTTCTAGAATAGAGACACATTCATTCTCAGTCTTCTGCAAGTCTATAAGAGAAAATCAGCATTTGTTCATTAGATTCCCATAGACTTAGGTAGCAATGTAATATCTTTGAATTTCAATCCATTCACAGTGTATCCTTCAGATCAGTTTACTTTGATGTCTTTATAATGGAATCATCTAATCTATTCTCAATTCATGCTTTCTTATTCACTCAGCATAACAATATCATATGATTTATCTTTTGAATAAGGTGATACTTTTCTCAAACTGTATATGACTCACAGATTGCTTTCTTCAGCAGAGTGAAATGTGAGCTCATTTCCTGCCAAACAAAGTAACTGCATGAACAGGGAAGAAATATATTAATATGGTGGAAGTTTTACTTTTTTAAAGAAAAAATATGGCATTAAAGGCATTTTGTTATGAAGGTTACAAAGGCAAAGGTCTAATGTTCATCTGTTCAAGGATGACAGGATAACATTTAAACATTTAAATAACAGAGACATCTTATTCTGCACAACCTCAGCTAGAATAAATTCTAGGGGAGTTTTAACAACAAATCATGTGATTATATATAAATCAAAACTTTTTAGGTAGATTATTTTTTAAGTAAAAAACTCTACTACATCTTATTAACGTATTAAGCATATTTAATCATTAGGCATACTTTGCAAATATATTTTTAAATTCTAGCAGATTAAAAGGTAAACAGATCAGATATTTCCAAAATTTGGATAACCAAAGCTACAGGGATATGTATAATAGTTTAAGGATTTTACTAATCATATATATGCTATTTCCAACTGTATTGAAGGAAAAAATGGCTGAATCTTCGAAGCCTTTTGGTTCTCATAAATGTTTTTGTCTAGTATAGTTGTTTTTCACATGGGTTCCACAGAATACAATGGCATAAACAAAACTCTAGTTAAATAAAGTTAGAAATTCTATGTGCCATATCTCTCACTGGAAATTGACAAAATGTCTAAGCATGTAAAATACAAGGAAATATTTTACAGTGAAAACTTGTTTAATCCCATTTAACCCTGAGTTTTCCAAACATACTGCTTTTACATGAAACACCTAATCATTATCAATAAGTACTATTCCTCAAAGGATGGTAATATGAAGTTTAAAACTTCAAGAAACTAGCTCCTTAAAAAAGTCCTTTTCATTGAATGATGGACAGAAGATCATCTCTGTAAAATGGATTTATAGATAAAAACTTAAAATCGTGTATGCCATTTAACGAGAAAAGAATAGACATCATCGTAATATATTCTAGTCCAGATATCAGCAACATTTTTCTGTAAAGGGCCAAATAGAAAGTATCTTAAACTGTATGGGCAACTATTCAATTGTCATAATTACTCAACTTTGTCATAGCCAATATGTAAATGAATAAGTGTGACTAAGTTCCAATAAAACTTTGTTTGTGTACCGAGAAATTTGACTTGCATATAATTTTTACATCACTAAATATTATTCTCATTTTTTAACTGTTAGAAAAAACAACTAAAAACAGGGGTGCCTGTGTGGTTCAGTCAGTTGAGTGTCTGACTCTTCACTTCAGCTAAGGTCATGATCTCACTGTTCATGGAATTAAGCCCCACATCAGACTCCATCCTGGCAGCATGGAACCTGTTTGAGATTCTCTCTCTTCTCTCTCTCCCTCTGCCTGTGCCTGCATGCATGTGTGTTACCTCTCTCTCAAAATAAATAAACTTTAAAAAAAATTAAAACATTTTTAGCTCACAGACAATACAAAAAGAGGTAACATGCCAGATTTAGCCTGTAGACTGTATTTTGCCAACCCTTGTTCTAGAATATTAACCCTGTGGACATTCCATCCCATTTATTTGTGTCTTTTAGAAAGGAGAGCATCATTCTTATATTCAGGCTTAGATTGTTTGGACAAAAAGCTCACGCCTCTTTAGGAAGAACAAAGAAGAACAATAAAGAAGGAAGAAAATGATAGATATATCTGGTGATGTGATAAATATATCTATATTCAAATCTATACTTCATAATGCCATGCTATTAAAATTATGCAGTATAGTTTTTTTTAAATGTTTATGTATTTTTAGAGAGCTAGAGGGAGAGAGAGAGAGCATGTGCACATGCATGAGCAGGGGAGAGGAAGAGAGAGAGAGAAAGAGAGAGAACCCCAAGAAGGCTCTGCACTCAGCACAGAGTCCATCACAGGGCTGGATCTCACAATTGTGAGATCATGACCTGAGCCAAAATCAAAAGTCAGATGCTTAGCTGACTGAGCCAACCAGGCGCCCCTATGCAGTAAAGTTAAATGAATTATATTTATGTCTAACTATTCTGCACTAGTTATATATTTGAACAAGTTATGTTCTCTTTTATTCTTAGTATAAATAAAATTTAATGACTATGAAGAATAATACACTATCCCATGGAAAACAAAAGAAAGGGAAAATTAATTGGTGACATTATTATAATTACATTTAAAATTATGTAGAACTACATGTTAGAAAGTTAATATGGAAAAAATGCCCTAAATAAACTATGAATTCTTTGTATTTTTCTAGGACTTGACAGTTTAACTCAGCCTTCTATTTTTAGGGAAATCCAAGTTCAAGATTCTTGTTGTAGTCTGTTCATTTTTATTTCTCTGTAGTATTCCTGTCTTTCAACATATTATTTATCCTCCTGTGTTGATGAGTACTTGTTGATGGGTTTATACTTGGTGTTAATGTATGCAATATTTCTATGAACATTTTGTAAAAGATTCTGGTGTTACCTATGCATCAAACGTGTATACCTAGCAATGAGACTACAGGAAATGCATGAACATCCTTGACTCTATTGGAAATAATTTAAAAGAAAAGTTCTTGTGCTTGTATGAAGTTTTACTCCCAAGGTTAGCAAATGCATTTTCCTATTTCTCTCAACTTGCTACTCACTAACACTTTATATGTTTAGAATTAATAATTTTAACAAACAACAAACAGGGAGTCCATCTTTCCCTGTGTGAGATTAGGTATTATAATATGTAGGTATGTATATGTTTATATGTAATCCACATATAATTTGTAGCATTTTAAGTTCCAGGCATAGCTGTACCTATAGATCAAGCTGAATTCAGCTCAACAATATTACAACAATATGTGCACTATTTTTAATCCTTTTTACACAAGTAGCAGAGGAAAATAAAATTTCAGTGACGAATTAGTGTTTAGCAACAACAGTGACAGTCTCTAGTTCTCATAAGATGAGATCTGAAAAGAGTCCCTTGGCTTTAGAAAAAAATTTTGGTGATCTTTTTAAAAAGCCTTTTGATGAGAGCTGAAACTAGATCTCAGGGGATGAAAGAGAGAATGAAAAGGGAAAGTGAGCGTGTAGGTGACACTTTGAAGAAGTTTGGCATGAGGGAGGAAAAGAGAGAGAAGATGGACTTGGAGAATACGGGGTGGGGGAGTTGTCTCTTAACTGAGGTACGATTTATATAATGTTTTACATATACAAGCACCTGCACAACCAATACTTAGATACATATATAGAATATTGCCAGTACCACAGAAAGCTTGCAGTCCATACCATTACCTTGAACTTTATCCCCATAGTTATTCTTTGCCTTGTATTTTTTGAAAGGTCATATAAATGGAATCATAAAAATACACACATTTTGGTCTTATTTATTTCATTTGCCATTATGTTTAAATAATTTGTTTATTTAAGAAATGTGTATTTTTTCAATAGACTAGACTTTATTTTTACAGCACTTTCAACATACAGAAAAAATAAGCAGATAATGCAGAGATTTCCCATATTACTCACCCCCCCCACACACACAGTCTACTTTATTATTAACACCTTACATTACTATGATATACTTGCTACAATTAATGAACCAACATCGATGTATTATTATTAACTAAAGTCCATGATTTTCTCAGAATTCCTTAGTTTTAGTTTAATGTCCTTTTCTATTCCAGGATCCCATCCAGGATATTACATTATGTCTTCTTAGGCTCTTCCTGGCTGTGACATTTTCTGAAATTTTCTTTTAGATAATCCAAATAGTTTTGAGGAATATTATTCAGGGGTATTTCAAGTCGCCCCTCTACTGTAATTTTTTTGTATTATTACACTGGGGTTATGTGTTCTTGAGAGGAAGACCACTGAGGTTATGTTTTTATGTCATCATATTAAGGGTCCTTACTGTCAACATGTTGTCATTATAGGTGTTAACTTTGATCACCTGGATGGCATAGTGTTGGTAGGATTTCTTCCCTGTAAAGTCATTCCTTTTTTCCCTTTTTGATAATATACCCTTTAGGAGACAGTCACCATGCACCATTTAAGAAACAGGGAGTTATGCTTCCCCTCCTTTAGAGTGGAGTCTCTACAATATTGATTTGAGATTCTTCAGATAGGGATACTTTTCTCTCCTGCTCCATTTCACAATTCATTCACTTATTTATCTAAGTTTGGACTCACAGAAAACATTTTTATACCTTAGATTATAATCCAGTACTACTTTATTTTATTGCTCAAATTGTCCCAACTTTGGCCATTGGGAGTCCTTTCATTTGGCTCCTATATCCTTGACATATTTCCATCATTGTGTTTTTTATTATTTTTTAAAATTTTGTTTTAATGTTTATTCATTTTTGAGAGGCAGAGAGAGACAGAGCATGAGCAGGGGAGGGACAGACAGAGAGAAAGACATAGAACCTGAAGCAGGCTCCAGGCTCTTAGCTGTCAGCACAGAGCCCGACCCAGGGCTTGAACCCATGAACCGTGAGATCAAGACCTGAGCCTAAGTCGGGCACTTAACCAACTGAGCCATCCAGAAGCTCCTAATAGTTTTTTGAAGACTTTCTTCCATATCTGTAAAAGATGCTCCAAGCTCATCTTGTATATGTCTTTTCCTAGACTCTAATCAGCCATTTCTTTCAGGATCCCTCTTCCTTTTATTGGACCATGGCATTAGAAACCAACTTTAAGTCAGTAGGCATGCTTATTGCTTCTGGTTGTCATTTCCCCTAGATCCTCTTAGCTGATAGAGCAGGAAGATACATCTGTGTACACTAACTAACTATATATATATATATATATATATATATATATATATATATATAAAACTATCTGTATCTATATGAAGTTAAATTAGTTCTTACAAATGTCTCCAACTTTAGTCCATTGCCATATGAGGAACATCAGCTTCCTTCTCTTGCTTACCTATAAATTCCCACTCAACTGTGAGAAACCTGGTTCTTAATATCTGCCATCCATTTACTTAAAGTTTAATTCCAGAACACATGTTCAGCAGTATCAGAATTGTTAACCCATAAATAAATGTATTCACTAATGTATATACTTGTGTAGAGTTCCTTTTGCCTTTCCATTCAATCCAAAGTTAAATAGGTCCGTATATTTCTCCCTGACTCTTCAGTGAGGTCGTTTCATATATTTCTAGTACAGTTATGCTCTCTTGTCAGAGTTTGCATACAATCCTGGGATCCTGTAACCTTCTAAGTGATTTCTTTTTTTAATGGCATGTGTTAAAGGTCACTCCTTATGTTATAAAGTTCAATTTTTTTAAATGAATAATGCCATGTATTCAACATGGTAGTAACATGCAGAACAATTACACTACCTTAAAATCCCATATGTTCTACCTTTTCATCTCTCCTTCCTTCCCTTCCTCTGAAACCTTTGCAACCCTTGCTTCCATAGTTTTGCTGTTTTTTTTCTTTACTGATTCCATAATTTTGTATTATCCCAATGTCATATAACTGGACATACTGTATGTAGCCTTTCTGTACTTGCTTCTTTTTACTTGAAGTATGCATTTTGAGTTTTTCCCATATTTTTACAGGGATTTATAGCTCACTTCTTTTTATTGCCTAATGATATTCTAATGTATAAATATTTTACAGTTTTTTAACTATTTATCTTTTGAAGGATGTTTTGGTTGCTTCCGGTTTGGGGCAATTATGAAAAAGTTGCTGTAAGTATTCATTTCCATTCTGTTGTGTGGAGATAAGTTTGCAACTCAATTTGGTGAATATCTTGGAGTGCAATTGCTGAATCATAGGATGATACTATGCTTAGCTTTGTAAGAAGCTGCGAAACTGTCTTCCAAAGTGCTTGTACACTTTCCCATTTTAGCAGCAATGAATAAAAGTTCCTGTTGCTTTGCATCCTCACCGACATTTGGTTGTCGGGTTTTTGGATTTTAGCCATTCTAATAGGTATGTAATTTTATCATTGCTTTATTTTGCAATTTCTGAGGAGCAAAGGATGAACATATTTTCATATTCTTATTTGACATCTATATGTCTTCTTTCGTGAGGTATCTTTTCAGAGATTTTGCTCCTTTCTTAATTTGACTGTAGGTCTCATTATTGTAGAGTTTAAAGAACTTTTTTAAAAAATATTTTTAAGTTTATGTATTTATTTTGAGAAAGAGACAGAGAAAGCATGAGCAGGGGAGGGACAGTGAGAGAGAGAGAGAGAGAGAGAGAGAGAGAGAGAGAATCCCAAGCAGCCTCCACACCGCCAGAGCAGAGCGTGATGTGGGGCTCCAACCCTGGAAACTGTGAGGTCATGACCTGAGCCTAAACCAAGAGTTGGATGCCTAACTGGGGCCAGGCGGCCCCAGAGCTTAAAGAGTTTTTTGTTTTTTGGTTGTTTTTTTTTTTTTTTGGTATATTTTAGATACATATCCGTTTTGGATGCAAGTCCTTTATCAGATTAATGTTTTGCAAGTATTTTTTACCAGTCTGTGTCTTTTTATTATCTTAGTAGTAACTTTGCAGAACCAAGGTTTTTAATTTTAAGCAAGCTAAACATCATCCTCGCACCCCCCGCCCCGGCCCCCATGGATTGTTCTTTGGGTATTATGTTAAAAAGATCATTCTCAAACCTAAGGCAGATTTTCTGCTATGCTATCTAAACATACATTTTCTCCTATGATGTCTTTTAGACATTCTATAGTTTTACATTTTACATTTAGATCTATGATTCACTGTGAGTTAATTTTGGGAAAAGGTATAACATCTACATCTTCTCTCTCTCTCTCTCTCTCTCTCTCTCTCTCAGTCTCTCCCCCTTCTCTATCTATCTTTTTGCATTACATATCCAACTGTACCAGCACTCTTTGTTGAAGGAATACAATTTCTCCACTGAAATGCCTTTGTTCCTCTGTCAAACATTTATTGGGATCTACTTCTGAGCTGCCTACTCTATTGATCTATGCATTTACTTTTTCACCAAAAATATGCTTTCTTGATCACATAGTTTTATAGTAAGTAGATTGGTGTCAATACCAAGTAATAGACCTTCAACTTTGTTCTTTTCCAGTATTGTGGTAACCTTTTTTTTTTAATATATAAATTTTAGAATCACCTTATGAATCCACAAAACAGCTTGATGGCATATTGATTACATTGCATTGAATGTATAAATTAATTTGGGAAGAAATTATATCTTACAATGTTGAGTATTCTAATCCATGAACACGTAGCATCTCTGTATTAATTTAGGGACATATACATGTTTTTCATTGCCATGTCTTATTTAATTATATAAAAAATACAATATAGCATATTCTACCGATAATGAATATTTGAATTTTTCCATTTTTTATTACAAATAAAGGTCCTTTAAATTTATTTTTACGTGCTTTTGTGGATATAAGCACTTATTTGTTTATATTGGTTTTGTGCCCAGAAGATTTTCATTATATATACATATATATTACCTTTGTTATTTTCTTTTTGAAAAAGGTTATTTTAATATATTTTTTAAATTAATGTTTATTTTTTTTGAGCCAGAAAGAGACAGAGTGCAAATGGTGGAGGGACAAAGAGAGAAGGAGACACAGAATCTGAAGCAGGCTCCAGGTTCTGATCCCCTGAGCTGAAGTCGGACACTAAACCAACTGAGTCACCCAGGTGCCCCTGAAAGAGTTTTAAATAAGCATGGATACAAATCATTATATTGAATGCGCCACTCAAGTTTGCCTTAAGGGACAGAAACATAGAAATTTTAGCAGGAAATATTACAGGCTCAGTTTTTAAAATATGGTAATAGATCTATGTGAATATGCTTAGATGGCATTTAAATATAAAAATGAAGCTCAGAGTGTGATAACAATAGAAATGTACCTTAGGTAATCATCCCTTTATTTTTTTAAAGTTTATTTTTTTGAGAGAGACAGAAGGAGGGGGGGGGCAGAGATAGAGGGAGACACAGAATCCAATGCAGGCTCCAGACTCTGAACTGTCAGCACAGAGCCCCATGAGGGGCTCGAACTCACTAACCATGAGATTATGACCGGAGCCAAAGTCAGAGGCCCAACCAACTGAGCCACCCAGGCAACCCAGTAATCAGCCTTTTAAAGATGAAATCTTAACTCTTTAATATTTACAACCTTAGTCTAGCTTCTGCCTTAAATTTCTCTCTAAGATCTACTTAAAAAAATCAACAAATAAAACTTCTCAAACACTTTCATGTGACTTTTATCTTAAGTCTATTTAACATAGACTACAAGTTTAAAATCATAAAAATTGACTTCAGTTTTTCTCAAAATCATTTTGATAATATTCTTATTATGAATCATAATAACATTCTAATTTTAGATATTCTTTCACAAAGTAATATTCCTTCATAAGGGCTTATATGTATACTGGCATATTCGTTTGAGCCAAAAGGGAATTATATCAATTTGTGCTTAGCTTAGGTAATTATTTCATTTACTTTATAATTATTATTTTTGAGTATGAAACATTCATCATCCAAGAAAAAGTCAAAGCCCATGAAATTCAATTATCATTTAAGCTTCAAACATGCTGCAGCTAGTAGACTGAAGTTGTTTTCTGTGTCTGAGTGTGTGTGTGTGTATGCGTATGTGTGCGTGTGTTTAACTTTGAATTTCATAGACAGCAGATACTAGCTTAGTACATGTGGTTAATTCTCTTTGTCTTGTGCTCCAAATGACAGTAAACTCATTTTCTCAAGGGAAATACATAGAAAATGCCAAAGTCTCAAAATGTAAATAATAAACACAATATATAGACATATAGAATAAAATTACAGCAGTGTTTTTGAAAATGTGTATTATTTCCAGGTACCAAATTAACTACCAAGAAATCAAACCCTGATTGAAGAGACAGAATTTTAATGCTGGAAATACAGGTGAAAAAAAACCCAAAATCAAAACCAAAACCCAAACAAAAACAAAAACAAAATAAAAAAATAAACACCTGCCATCTCTTTTCTACTGAAACAGAGGTTCTTAAATGCCCTGAAGTAAGCTTTATTGGCCAAGACAGTGATATTTTGATTCTCCTTGTTATCAGTGTACACACTATTAGGTGGGGACTGTATTCTCCAAGATCCCCAATGACTTGAGCATCCTTTATACCTATGTGGCTGCATCAGCCATAGATGTTCCACTTTGACTCTTACAAGTAACTGGAACAAATGTTTCATAGTCACAGTTGGGAAGTTTTCATCTTCTATTACCACATAATTTATGCTTCCTTTATATTTTATTTGAAGCTATTTTTTAAAAAAAACAAAAGTCTTGGGGAAGAAAAAATTATATTTTCTAAAATTAAGATTTTGGTGATATTTTTCAATATCATCAATCTTCCATTTATCAAAATGTCGTTTCTATTTTCTGTTACTTCTATGTCTCTCCTTTCTTTTCAATTTCCTATATTGGAAATGAACCATGTTAATGTTTTCTTACTAACTTCCTACCTACCTCTCCTCTCTCTATTCTGCTTATTTTTATTTGCTTTAATAAAATTGCCAGCCTTTGAATAAGTTGAAATTTTGCTATAATTTCCTTTTTCTTTCCCCTGGATTTTAGTGGTTTACATGGTGCTTCCATAACACCAGCACAAATCTTTGAAATGTGAAAACATTGGCAAGTTTTGCTCTTCACATAACTTGAATTATAACGAATAATTTTACTTCAAATCGACAAAGAAAAAAGAAACAATAGCTTATAATTTGTCAGTTGACCATATTTACTGGTGTGATCGATACAATATAGGCTAAAGATATATCTCATTACTTGTGCTTACTGTTGAATGACCTCTTGGCATTTATAAAATATTATCTGTACAATGAACATAACGGTACTTTTTCTCTCACTCATCACTAACATCAGCCTCAGTCTACTAAATTACAAAGAATGGCCTGCTATTCGAACCACTTCTTCCTCTTGCATATCCACAAATTCTGTTTACAGCTAACCCCTACATTGTTCTGCAGAAAGGCTAGGTCAGAGTACATATAAAACTCCATCTCTCCAAACCACAACCATTTAGAAGGGAGAGAGAGACAGGAGATTTAACCTGGGTAATTCCCTCTCACAAAAATATGAAGATGGAAGGGGGAAATGGGTTTGAATGCTGGAAGGTTCTACAATGAAAGAAGTCATTCAGAACCCCGTGTCTAATTCTACCATTTTGGAACATACTTGGTAAAACCTAAATATCCAGGTACATTTGCCAGAACAGGAGCTGTACAGAGAGATAGAAAGGAAACAAAATTGCAGGAAGAATGAGAAAATGCAAGAAAATTTGTTTTCTCATCTTCTCCTTTCCTGGTCTAAAATTTTTATGAGATCTACTTTTAATTCCCTCCCTTATTTAGAATGGTAATTTCTTAATTACTATAAATTCCCCTGCAAGTGGGATATCCAACAAAACAAAATTCTCTGACATGGATAATCACAATGCTTAATGAATGTAAAATTTAAAATGAACACTAAACATTTTGGAAACAAATTAATATAATGACACTTCTTGCAGTCTGTTCCTTACCTCTAGTCCTGAAATATGTCCTATTCCCCCCAAAATATATACTTTGCTTAAATCAATTATGATATACTCCATAATCTATGTCACTTTCAGAGATTATACAATGACAAACACAGACACAAAGGAGGGTCACGTGTTGGGAAAAATCCTCTTTGCCTTCAATTATCTCTTTTTCTTTCTTTCTGGCTATGTATTCCCTATTGTTTGGTTAATTGTGCCTGGAGAACAAACCACAACTCTTGCCAGGACAGTTTTCAGGAAAGACTCTTCTGATGGGTATTGAGACCCTAAGCAAGTGGCACAAGTCAGGAATAATCCTAAACCATGAGATTTGCTCAAAGACTGATGTCTAAGCTAAAACGGCAAGGATCCAAACTCAGCTTTCCTTTAGGGTATAAAAACCTTGCTAAATTCAGTGATTATTTTCAGTCATCTTTATATTTTGTATTTTGTGTATACCTTATGACTTACAGACAATAGATATGTCATCAAAAAATATACGGGTTTTTACATCTTTCCCAATTTGGATCCTGACATATCATAGAGGTAGATGTTTTAATGGCGAAAGAAAGCAGCTAAATAAAATGGTTTAATATTAAAAGAGACATCTCATAGTAAAAATAACTATTAAACGTAATGATATTTTATGAAAAAGAAAATGTACACAACTTTGGTAGCCACCACATAAGATAATCTTTGCTTTTTATATATACTTTCATTATATTTAACAACTAGTGGAATGCTGCCGATATTTATAAAGAAATATCTTAGATATGTGTGGTGCTTTTTATGACTTTAAACAAGCAAACAAAATCAAGAAACAATAATTTCATTCAAAGCTTATGAACTAAAGAAAATATGTACAGAATTTAAGAAACTTGAGAAATAGGCAGGTATACATGGATCTATTTACTCTACTTGGGTCAAAAATAAAAATATCCTTCTTATCAATGTTTCCACCGAAATGGCTGAATTGCTAGATTATTCTAATAGTTTCTAAGTGGATCTCATATTACCCTTTCTTTGGTACTACATTGTGTTCTACAAAATGCAGTTATACTGAAGAACAACGATAAATGATAAAAACACCCCAGAGATGACCAGCAAGGGGCTTCCCCCATCCACCCCCATGGTATATTGCACTGTTGTCAATATGAGTTGTCTTTTTCCATCAGGCCATTTTTTTATGGGGCCCCTTTTTGAGGAAGAATGATTCCTGGCCCTGTCAATGTCAGGCCTGGGTATGAGAAATGCTTTACACAATAGAAAGTAAAGAGAAGGGAAGTGTGCACTTCTGGCTTAAGAGTCAGCATGTGGTTTTCTCTTATTCTCTTTCTCACTCTGTCATTGTTCATTGATAAGCTACTCTCTCAGCTCTAGGCCGAGCCTGAAGATGATGGGAGGCAGAGCTGATACTGAACCAAGATGGCCATTCCCTGTAGAAAAAAATATGTTTTTTTTTTTTTATTGGTGCACCGGTAAGACTTTGAATTTAAACAGCAACCTTACCTAGAGTAAGCAAGCTGATAGATAACTCACTCCAAATAATTAACTTTCTGTTAATAGTTACTGAGTTATGAATCCACATATAATTCCGTTTAGGAACTCCCCTGGAAGTTTCCTGGGAAAGATTTCTTTGCTCCAGTTAGGAGATATTGACTGAAAGGGAAAAAAAAATAGCCTTCTCTCCTTCTGGTGTTCTCCATTCATGTAATGCTAGAGCAGCTACAGCGACCTCACGGTAATTATGGAGGAAGGCAGGCAAAAGCCAGAGAATCCTATAAAAGCAGAAGCAGAACCCTTATTTTCTGGGCCTGAGGTCTGTTTTATCTCTAGACATATCTGAAGTAAAATAAACAGTCTCTTTACTTTTAAAGCCAAATTGATTCAAGCTTGACGTTTCTTTCTTAGGGTGCAATAGGAAGATTTTCTGTATTCTAATGATACTAGTAGAAATTTTTATAGATGTTCAATAGAATACATCTTTAAAATGTCACTTTTAGGTCTACTGTTAAATGTTGTAATTTAAAAATAACAAAAAAACCTATCTTCTCCAAATACCATTTTATCTCAGTTCCTATGGTGGAGAGTCTCATGTTTTCATTGTAGTTGGTTGCATAAAATCTAGTAACCCTGAGAAAACTGCTTTCAGAGAGGCTTAGCAGTCCTGCCAGATAATTTATTTCTGAAAATAGTGTGCAAAGTCACCACGACTTTCTTTCTTTCTTTCTGTTTGTTCTTTTTTGAGGTAAACACTTTAAAGGTGTCGCTATTTCATAATCAGAGCATTAAGGATTGTGTTGGTGGAACTCTTTGTGAGGATTTCCAATTTTGCAGCAGCTTATATGTGATTGGCAATGAGTCATGCAGAACCCTACAACTCTGAGAGCATACAACATTGCACTTGGCAGAGATAGGTGGTATACTTCAAAAAAACTTCATGAGCTAAAAATGCAAATTAGCATAATAATTTTCTGGTTTCAAATTAACTTAATAAGTTGCTGAATGTTAGAAAACCAGATAAAATAAAGAACAAAGCTTTGTAACAAAACAGAATTTATTGAAATTCTGGCTTTCTACATACCACTTAATTTGTTTTATATTTGTATAGCACATGGTATTGGTGAAGTGTGTGGTTGTATTTTATAAACACATTCACACTCATTCCCTATGAAGGGAGTGAAAATGAATCCTCTGGATATCCTTAAAGACCCTGGAAACATAGGATGTAGTCCTTTGTGAAAAGACATGTGTTCTATTTTGTTTGGAAGTGGAATGAAAGGACAATAATGCTCGGGAAAGTTACCTTAGAGGTAGTCGTCAGCAGATTAGGGAAACATCAGGGGAAAGAAATAAACCATGCATTAATGATAAGCCACAGATTATGTCTGTCTTAATCCATAACCATGAAGCCTTAAGGGTGTGTGAGGTGTGCTGTCACACAAGGTTATCTGTTTCAGAAGGGCTTGACTTGGCTTAATGCCCCACTGCTGCCATCTTGAAATTCTTTTTGAACATGGGACCCTTCATTTTCAGTTGAACTGGGCCCCTAAATTTTGTAGCTAGTTCTGCCTGGCTTTGATATGCCTACATTTTAAAATGTAATGATCAAGCGATAGAGTCAAAGGTTGTAATTTAAGGACTAAAGCATGAGAAAGGATTAGTACATTCAATATTGTCTATTATGTAAGATGAAAGTTAATGCTTGTATTATAATCTGGGAAATAAAAGTGTTTAATATTTTTTATTTGCATATAGTTGACTAATGTTACATTAGTTTCAGCTGTGCAACATAGTCCTTCAACTTGAAAGTATGTTATGCTTTGCTCAACACAAGTGTAGCTAACAAATGTCACCATATAGTGCTATTACAATACCATTGACTAGATTCTCAATATTGTGCCTTTTACTCTCATGACTTACTCATTCCCTAACTGAAAGTAGACTTATAACAAAGCTTATATGTTTGGTTCCAAGCCTAGCCTATATGCTAGGTACCATTCTGGTCAGGAGGAGTGATACGTTTGTAAAATGTATCCTGATTTTTTTCCTGTTATTTACAGTGTTGACCTTACTTTATTTTTTGATATAGATATTCTTTATTCTCAAGTATGGATTTTTAGTAAGCATTTCATTAATTAAACATTCCTTAAGTGAATTTTACATTAATTTGCTAAGGTTGCCATAACAAAATAACACAGACTGAGTGCTTTCAGCAACAGGAATATATTTTCTCACGTATTTGGAGGCTAGAAGTCCAAGGTCAAGGTGTCAGCAGGTTCAGCTTCTCCTGAGGCCTTCTCTTTGCTTGCTGATGGCTGTTTTCTTGCTTGACCCCACATGATCTCTCCTCCGTGTGCAAGAGCTCCTGGTCTCTCTGTGTTCAAATTTCCTGTTCTTATAAGAACACTAGTCAGATTGAATTAGAGTCCACTCTAATGGCGTTATTTTAACTTAATCACCTCCATAAAGGTCTTATCTCCAATTAGAGTTACATCCTATAGTGTGCAGGATTAGGGCTTTATCATATGATTTATTTGCAGGGGAGCATATTCAGCTCATAACACCTTCCATGTGGCAGAAACTTTTTATGCCCTACAAATGGAAAGAAAATAATAGAGGAAATAGACCTATATAATATTAATTACTACAAAAAGCAGATATGTTTTGTGAGGTGGGGCACACAAAAGAGGAAATAATTCCTTTTCTTGGTTGATCTAAACAGACAGTTCCTGAAGATAGATGAATACAAATACATCAAATAGAAAAGCATCCCATGTGGCAGAATTTATAGGAAAAAAAAGCAGAATATGAAAGTGTTTGAATTTTTATATGAGTAGCGGTATATACTTTGCGATTAAAAAATATGCTTCAGATATACAGATATAAATACAAATATGATGAGATGAAAAGTTGGTAAGGAATAACATACAGGTTACAGTAATAGTTTATTCAACATTAACCTTGAAACAGATTATATGGTACACAAATAAGAACAAGCCTATGTAGTCAGATATTCCTAAATGCAGAATCAATTGGTACCACTAAGCTGTATAAAACTGTACATATAGTCGAACAACTAGGAGCCTTGGTTTCCTGAACAAATTAAAACAACAGTCCTGTGGCATACATGCCATTCCTTTCAAATTCCATTATTCTGTTCTTTTTCAGTCATAATAACTTTAATTTTGGGGTTAAAAAATGCTGCCTAAGTAAAACACTACTTTCTCTGCATTCTCTTGCAGCTATGTTTTGTCCACGCTTCAGGTTCGCCTGCTCCCATGTAAGTGACAGTGCTTCATGCCATCTCCTGGAAGAGCCTTTAAAGAAGGTCCTGTGTTCTTCACTTCTGTTCCCAACCTTAAAGTACAAAGCTGATCGGTATTTCAGCAGTCATCTGGGAATAGGAGAATAAAGTTCTATCCCTGGGACTGTAGATTAGATCATTGTAAGGAGCCTGGGTTCTATAGAGTTTGTGGAGCCAAGACAATACTCCATACTTGGCTCGACTACCTCTAGACTTCTTTTAGGTGAAAGAGACAAAATCTTTTTCGTATATTAAAGGCCTATTATGTTGCATTTCCTACCACTTCAATATCATTGACTCCTCTTTGTATTCACAGTGTTGTTACAATGGTACATTAACAATGAAAAATGGGTAGTACACAACAAGTTCTTTTAGTTTCTTTATAAGTAAGGAGAGCTATCGAATTCTGATTATTTTAAGGGGGATACCAGCGTGATAGGAAATCAGTTAAAGAAAAATAACTCCTGAAATTGTCAAAAATATTTCCAAGTGGGAACAGAGGAAGCAAAGAGATATTTAGAATATCACAGAGTATGAGATATGAAAATATAAAACAATACAGTTTTAGATGGGATACTCTACAGATGATGTAAAAATAAGTAGAAAAGTAAATTGTTAACAAAGAAATGATTAAATGCAGTGGTTGAGTGGACAAGGGACAGGAAATACTCAGAGCACAAGCAAAAACTTCAACTGCTTGGGCAACAGGAACAAAGACCATGTCAAGGGAACAATAGCGTTGAGATCATGGGCATTCGAAGTTTAAATTTTGTAACTGGGTTTAGGTATGTTAGATTTGTCACATTTCAAAAATGGTAAATATTTTTCTATTATTCAAGTAAACATGTATTTGAAATATTTATAAGCATGATTTTCTATCCAGAGAATAATTCTGAAAGCTGCCTAATTATCATCCTTCATACCCTCTAATTTATTTAATATATAACAAAAATAATACTCCATATTTGATCAGAAACTCAAGATGATTTTTTTAGATATATTTCTTTAGATGACTGTGTATTTTATTGCTAATAAATAACCTTTAGGTTGCCCTAGGAAAACAAGTATTCCATAAGCACCTCACAAAATCTGTGACAGAATCAGGAGAGATAGTCAGTGAAATAGCTTTGTACACTGTAAAGTACTGAAGTAAATTAAAATATCCCTATTATTATCTCTCTAAAATGTAGTTTCTTCATGTAAGCATTGACTAATTGAATTGGTTGGGTATTTGTGATTGTTGAATGACTCAAAATCTGTCAAAATGACATGGAATATTATGAGCTGCATGCAAATAATAGGAATATTTTTAAATATACTGAGTATGATTTACTCTGCCAAAATATATTTTTTCTTTAATACAATATATTATACTTGCCAAGCCTGAAAAGGGAGAATGTCAGTTAATTTATCTATTGAGTAGTGATGATTTACAAGATTTGGAATAAAATACAAATACTAATAAAATAATACTGCTAGCCTTCGGCTAAAAGGGATTTTATCAAGTAAGAAAAATAAAAAGGATTTTTCCCATTATCTCTCTAAGGAAACTAGTGATTAATTTTTCTGTATTTACTGAAAGAAAAAGGAATCTTTAAGGAGTTATTTGCAAATAAGCAGAAAAATAATCCTCTGCCTATACTTAATAGGAAAAAGGGATATTGCACCAAAATATCTACATTCAAGACATCTACAGAAAAGTGAGATGGGAAAAAAAATCATGACATCATGGCATTGATAAACATTTATTAAACCTAAGATTCTGCACAACATATATTAAAAATAATTTTTGAACTAATAAAGGGCACAAAAATTTGACCAGTTGAATTTCAACAAAACTAAGAAGTCTGCGCTTCAAAAAACACAAGAAAGTAAAAAGACAACCCGCAGACTTAGAGAACATATTTGCAAATCATATATCTGATAAGGGACTTATATCCAGATTGTAAAAAGAACTCTTATAGCTAAACAGCAAAAACACAAATAACTCAGTGTTTTAAAATGAATAAATAATCATGAATAGATATCAACCCAAAGTAGATAGACAAATGACCAACAAGCACATGAAAAGCCACTATATCAGCCTTAGGGAAATTCAAGTCAAAGCCACACTGAGAAAACACTTCACACCCATTAAAATGGCTATAATAAAAAAGGCAGATAATAGTAAGTGTTGGATAGGATATGGAGAAGTGGGAACCCTTGTAAATTGCTAGTGGGGATATAAAGTGAATAAGGTTAAAATTATAAGCTTTTAGAGAAAATAAAATAAGCAGATAATTTGTTATAGTGAAAGTATGAAAAGAAAAATTCAATTTAAATGACTTATTGGGAATAATAAGGCAGCTAGTATAAAATACAGAAAAACTTGGTTTCAATTTACATAAATAGTAGAAATGATGTATGAAGAATATTCAAACTAAAGGGTAGCCTTCTCCCCAAAAAAGTACAAAGTCAAAAAGAAACATATTTAAGGCTTGCATAATAGAAATCAAAGTTAGAATCAGCTCAGATTACTGCTATCTGGAGATGGATGATTTAAAATAATTTTGTAGGGTAGTTATTAATAGAATTTTTGTTTTACTGTAACAAGCTATGGATAACAAGGATTTGTACATTTGATGAGGTTCTATAAGGTAATCTTTAGAAATATGATAGCAAAGATAATGGTGGAATACTGCTGTGTAGTTTATTAAGTGAATGTTTCTAAGTTGAACTTTCCAGCTTTCACTTTTCTTTTTTTTTTAATTTTTTATTTAAAAATATGTTTAATGTTTATTATTTTTGAGAGAGAGAGAGAGAGAGACAGAGAGAGAGAGAGAGTGAACAAGGAAGGAGCAGAGAGAGAGGGAGACACAAAATCTGAATCAGGCTCCAGGCTCTGAGCTGTCAGCATAGAGCCTGATGCCGCTGGGCTCAAACTCGTGAACCGTGATATCATGACCTGAGTCACAGTCAGATGCTTAACTAACTGAGCCACCCAGGTGCCCCTCAGCCTTCAGTTTTCAATAAATGCTCATTTGCAAAGAAATATCGTCCTAATGTATCTTCATTGGCCAAATTAGAATTTTGGTAGATTCATATCTTTACAAACTATCCAGTCTCTTTGCCTAGTTTTCTGATTATACATTAGTGGCTCAAAGCTAAAAATGGAATAATAATTAATGATTTACCTTGACAGAAAGAATTCTATACAGTGATTTATACTGGCATTTGTTGACAAAAAATTATTTCCAGAATTGGAAACCCTTACTTAAGTTGTTCCAGTTGTCAAGTTTCATGAAGAAAAACACTGCTTAGAAAGACATTAAATTTCTTTGTAGACACTATATATCTCATAAAATACCTCATTACATGACTGAAAATATCTGGAATTATATTAGTTACAACTTGATTAAGAAGCAAAGTTCAAGAAACTATCTTATAATACAAAGACAACTAATATTTTGTAGTTTATTAATATATCAGAGTAACTATGAAAAATGGAGTATTTGATGGTGATATAACTATTAGTCATAATTAAAATTGAAGTACTTTGGAACTGAGTATTATACAGTAACTATCAAAGACATCTTTCTTCCCACTTCCCAGATTCCAATTGACATAAACAATGGGATATACATAAGAGAAGTCATAAAAATTTTTCGGTGTTAACTGGAAACCTCTCTGTTTGACACAAATATACCATGAATGAAATTAATCAACATAATAATTGTGTAGCTCACAAATCATGAAAAGGCAGATCTGAAAGTCAGGTTCAAGTGCCTGGGTGGATCAATTGGTAAAGTGGCTGACTCTTGATTTTGGCTCAGGTCATGATCTTACGGTTCCTGGGATGGAGCCCCAGGTAAGGAAGGCTCTGTGCTAACCGTGTGGAGACTGCTTGGGATTCTCTTTCCCTCTCTCTGCCCCTCCCTGGTTCTCCCTATAAATAAATAAATAAATAAATAAATAAATAAATAAATAAATGTTTTTTTTTGAAAGTCAGGTTTAATTGGTTAAGATGATGTGAATAGTTGTAGGGGCACCTGGGTGTCTCAGTCAATTAAGTGTCTGACTTCGGCTCAGGTCATGGTATCATGCTTCATGGGTTTGAGCCCTGCATTGGGCTCTGTGCTGACAGTTCAGTCTAGAGCCTGCTGCAGATTCTGTGTCTCCTTCTGTCACTGCCCCTCCCCTGCTTGCACTCTGGCTCTCTCTGTCTCTCAAAAATAAACATTTTTTAAGTAGATATGATGGTTGAATATTTCTCCTTAATTTCTTAACAATGTTATTATATATAAGTTATTTTTTTTTCTTCTGGTACATACGGATAATCCAGTCTGGTTTCATTCATGTAAAAATGGTAATTGGTATCTCTGGATTTTTATCAAGCCAGACTGAAGACCCAAAATAAAGAAGACTTCTCTCTTGAAGCATGACAATATAAAATTCCACAGACTCTGATTGTCTTTGTAGAAGTCATACTACTTAGCCTGTGTCGATCATTGGGAGTTATAGTATTTGGCACAGGCCAAATTATATGGAATTCATCTGAAAATGCAGGAGACTCAGAATATCTACATCAGTCTAGAATAAGAAAGCAAAATTTGAGGACTTACATTTCCCAATTTCATCACTTACTGCAAAGCTACAGGAATGAAAACAGTATGGTACTGGCATATGGACAAATATATGATGAATGGTATAGAATTGAAAGCCAAAATAAGCCCTTACATTACAGTCAGCTAATTTTACAGATGTCAACAAAATTCAGTGGGAAGGAAATCATCTTTTCAACAAATTGTGCTCAGACAACTGGTTATCACATGCAAAAACAAACAAACAAACAAAGAATAAACAAAAACAAAAAAAAACAAAAAACAAAAAAACAGATTTTGAGGTTGAAGTTGAGCTGTACCTCACACCATATACAAAAGTTAAAGTGGATGACAGACCTAAATATAAAAGTTAAAAGTATAATTTTTTAGAAGAAAATACAGACTATACATTTACAATCTTGGGTTTGGCAATGACTTCTTAAATATGACACCAGTAGTGCCAATAAAAATAGAAAAGAATAGAAAAGTAGACTTTGTCAAAATTAATTGTTTTCTCTTCAAAAAACACCACCAAGCAAGTGAAGAAATGATTCACAGACTGGGAGAAAATAATTGCAAAATATCACTATGTGTTTGTGTGTGTGTCTGTGTGTGTGTCTGTGTATCACAATATAATCATATCCAGAATAAAAAACATCTTACAACTCAACAATAAAAAGTCAACTCAGTTAAAATCAAACCAATTTTTAAAAAAATGAACAAAAGTTCTGAAGAAATATTTTTTAAAGAAAGACATACATATGGCAAATAATCACATTAAGAAGGCACTCAGGGAAATGGACATCTAAACTACAATGAGATATGACTATACACTCACCAAGATGGCCATAATAAAGAAGAAAACAAAAACAAATCCAAAAAACAGGTGTTGGCGAGGATATGGAGAAATCAGCACCCTCACACATTGTTGAAGGGGACATAAAATGAGTCAGCCATGCTGAAAATCATTTTGGCAGTTCCTCAAAATGTTAAACATTACTTATTATGAGACCCAACAATATTACTCCTAGGTATATACACAAGAGAAATGAAAACATATCTACACAGACTTATAGCAGCAAATTTTCATAGCAGCATTTTTCCTAATAGTCAAAAAGAGGAAACCACCCAAATACCCATTAAGTGATGAAGAGATAAACTATTAGTAAAGCTACACAATGAAATAATAATCATAGATTAAAAGAAATAAAGTATTGGCACATGTTACAACATGGCTGATCAAAAAAAAAACACATTATGCTTAGAGTAAGAAGTCAGGCACAAAAGAACGTATAACATAAGATTCCAATTGTATGAAATTTCAATAGAAGGCAAATATAAAGAGGCAGAAAATTTGTGAGATTATTGGTTGCCAAGATCTCTAAGCACCTTTTTTTAGGGTGATGGAAATGTGGCAAATTTATATAATTGTAATGATTGTATACCTCTATGAACATATTACAACTTATTGCACTGTACATTTAAACAGTTGAAATGCATGGTACATTAATTCTAGCTCAATAATGCTGGTTTTAAAAATGCAGAAGAGATCTAGGAGCGCCTGGGTGGTTCAGTGGATTGAGCTTCTGACTTCAGCTCAGGTCATGACATTGCCTTCTGTGAATTTGAGCCCAGCGTTGGGCTCTGTGCTGACAGCTCAGCAGAGCTGAAGCAGAGCCTGCCTGCAGAGCAGAGCCTGAAGCCTGCTTGGATTCTGTTTCCCTTTCTCTCTGCCCCTCCCCCATTCATGCTCTATCTGTCTGTCTGTCTCTCTCTCTCTCAAAAATAAACATTAAAAAATTTTTTTAAATGCATAAGAAATCTAAATGAAAAAATTTTTACGGTATCTATTGCCACCAGAATGTGTCAGTATGCTATAAAAATACCACTTCAAATTCGCTGGCTTAAAGCAATAACTATTAATTTAAGTCATGAGTCTGTAGGCCAACTTTTATAGATCTTCTTGTCTCAGATTGATTCATTAATGTATGTATGCTTAGCTGCTTCCAGCCAGGTGGCTCTGTAGATCTTGGCTATGTGCTCAACAGTGTGGGGGTGGGGAGGGGGGGAGGGGGCACGGGGGGGTTGAATACCTTTCAGTTTATATAAGATTGTCTCAGATTTGCATTCTCCAGGCTAGTTCAAGCACATTTTAATGACAGAAGTGAGCACAAAGAGAAGGGTAAAGGCATGAACAGTTTACAAATTTCTGCTTCCCTAACAACAGCATACATCTCATTGGACAAAGCAAATCATGTGACTATATTCAGAATGGGGTAAGAAAATTTATCCAACTTTCTGATAGAGGAAGCAAGGAAGCTGCTATATAATGTAATAAAAGCTAATGATAAGATTGGAGAGGTAGACAATCCAGCAATCTCACTACTGAATACACCACTGAATCACAAGAAAGGATACAAGAACACTAATTCAAAGAATACATGCAACCCTATGTTTATAGCAGCATTATCTACAATAGCCAAGATATAAGCCCAAATGTCCATCAATCAAAGAATGGATAAGGAAGTTGCAGGGTGTGTGTGTGTGTGTGTGTGTGTGTGTGTGTGTGTGTGTGAAAACAATGAAGTCTTGCCATTTGCAATGACATGGATGGAGCTAGAGTGTATTATGCTAAGAAAATAAGTCAGAGAAAGACAAATACCATATGATTTCACTCATGTGGAATCTAAGAAACAAAACAAACAAAGGGGAAAAAATTAGAGAGAGAGAGAGACAAAGCAAGAAACAGACTTTTAATTACAGAGAACAAACTGATGGTTACCAGAGAGGAGGGCAAGGGGGTGGGGGGGACAGGTTAAATAGGTGATGAGGATTAAGTAGTGCACTTATTATGATGAGTACTGAGTGATGTATGGAATTATTGAAATGCTATATTGTACAGTTGAAACTAATATAACACTGCATGTTAACTAACTAGAATTAAAAGAAAAACTTTAAAAAAGAACGACTGGAGAGGTAGACACTGGACAGAAAAATAAAAGTCTATTCTCAAATTTACTCTTAAGTGATTTGGAAAATAATATCACAATGTAACAAGGTATTTTCTTATTCATAGATCATTCCCTGTCTTTCTCTCTCTAGTTCACACACACAAATACACACACACACAGTGTAAAAACAGTAAAAAGACAAAATTATGCACCAGAGTGGCCATTTCTAGGGACAGTATCTAGGATCAATTTCAGTTTCTATTGTATTTACATTTTTCTTCAATAAATATATATGTACATATTTTATAAAATTGATTTTTGCAAATATTTCATAACTATTAATTTAGTAGTAAAATTGTATATGAAATTAGAAGTTCTAATTTTTACATAAGTAATTTATTTTTTACAATGATTTTAAGTAAAATACTCAATATTTAATTACTATTGATGGCTCACAAATCACCTAAAATATAAGACATAAAAGGAAGCTCAACATTAGGGGCTCTTGGGTGGCTCATTCTGTTATGCGTCCGATTCTCAGTTTCAGCTCAGGTCATGGTGCTGTGGTTTCGTGAGTTGGAGCCCTGCATCAGATCTGGGCTGACAGTGCAGAGCCCGTTTAGGATTCTCTCTCTCTCTCTGCCTCTCTCTCTGCCCCTCTCCTACTCATGCTGTCTCTGTCTCTCTCAAAATAAGTAAATAAACTTAAAAAAAATAATAATAATAAAAGGAAACATAAAAGATTTGACTTAGGTTAGACAACTAAAAGCATTTCAACAAGACCATCTGAATCCCCTAATTATTGGTTATTTATTTTTATTGTCAATATTATGGTTTATTTTTCTTGCACTCTGATAAACTGTTTGGATTAATATTAATTCAGTTTATTTAGGAATAGTAGGAGTTAGCTTATGACATGAGATGCATTTTCTAAATTTTTCTTCATTACTGTGTTCTAATAATTCTAGATAAGGCAGATGGTTTTATATCTTGAATTTTATACTAGCATTTCAGTGTATTTTCTCAGTGTATTTACAATGATGTAGGTAATACAATGTCTCTTAAATTTCCCACCTAAACTAGGACAGAAAACCAAGTAAAAACTTAGAATATAATCCTCCATTAAAAAAAAATCATGGGGAGGGGCGCCTGGGTGGCGCAGTCAGTTAAGCGTCCGACTTCAGCCAGGTCACGATCTCGCGGTCCGTGAGTTCGAGCCCCGCGTCGGGCTCTGGGCTGATGGCTCAGAGCCTGGAGCCTGTTTCCGATTCTGTGTCTCCCTCTCTCTCTGCCCCTCCCCCGTTCATGCTCTGTCTCTCTCTGTCCCAAAAATAAAAAACGTTGAAAAAAAAATTAAAAAAAAAATCATGGGGAGACTGGGTGGCTCAGTCGGTTAAGCATCCAACTTCGGCTCAGGTCATGGTCTCAAGGTTTGTGAGTTCGAGCCCCATGTCAGGCTCTGTGCTGACAGTTCAGAGCCTGGAGTCTGCTTCAGATTCTATGTCTCAGAATCTGCCCTTCCCCCACTTGTGCTCTATCTCTCTCTGTCTCTCAAAAATAAATAAATGTAAAAAAAAATTAAAAAAATAATCAGCACTGGGTCATTAAAACATTTGGTAAAATATGAAAATTATTAAAATCAGTGATTATACACTACAAACAGTTGAAGTGGTCATATAAATATGATTTCATGCGTTTTTTCTTTTAGAAACTACCAAGAAATTATTAACTGATCACAAATCTTCAGGCCTGGTAAGTCATTGGTAAAATCCTTCTTTCTTAGACTTGGACATTTTAGATAGCATTTATTATTTTTCATTCAGTATTACAATTACGTATTCATTCAATGATTCATTCATTCACACGTTTCCACAAACATTTATGAGACACCTATCACATCCCCGGCACCATTCCAGGCAGAACCTGAATTATGAGCAAAACACACTTAGCTTCTACCCAGGATCCTTATAGCCCTCCCTCAAGGACTTCGTAAAGAAAAAAACTGCATATGTTTAGCCAAAGAGACTGACTGACCTTTAAGGAATTATTTTGAAAGAATTTCGGAAGGATTTTGGTTAGGTAACATCTCAAAGAGCCCAACGTTACTTATAATAAAGATAATCATAATTACATATATTTATATTTATGTGTATACATAATTATATTAAGCCTTTAATAAAATGCTTGTAATCAAAGTAATGACATATATTCCTAAATTCATATATATCCAATCAAGTATTTTTTAAGTATAGAGTCTTATCTCCCTTTGGGGCTTGAATTGGTGTTTCTATTTTAGAATCAGTATTAGAATATTTTATTTGCAATAATTATACTTTTAAAATATTCTGGTGTAAAATACATATCGAGCGTTCTCTGAGGACAGTATCCAATGTGATATAAATTAATTTCAACTTTGTCACCACAGCATCTAGTATGACTTCAATATGCTTTCTCTCTCTCTCTTTTTTTTTTTAAGTTTATTTATTTACTTTCAAAAAGAGAAAACAAGAGGGGCAGAGACAGAGGGAAAGAGTGAAAATCCCAAGGAGGCTCCATGCTGTCACCACAGAGCCCAATGTAGGGCTGGAACTCACAAACCATGAGATCATGACTTAAGCCGCAATCAAGGGTCAGACGCTTGACTGACTGAGCCCCATATTTTTTTTTAATTGAAGAAATGAATGACCTACATTGAAGGCACACCTTTGATACTTAACATTGATGAAACTATTTACTATGAAAGCAGTGAACTAAAGTCCGTTAAAATCTTCATGCCTTTGCCACATATCCAAAAAAAAGTTACATCTAATCTAGGAAGTCAATTAGTTGTTTAAAGGTTCCAAGTGAAAGTAGCTTTGTTCCTTTGCTTCATGATCCTTGCAGAGTTCTCTTGTCAAATAACACACAGGAGGTCCCATTATTTGGACTCCCTTCTCTTTGAGCAATGCCCCAGGCATTGGATAATTGCTCATAAGGTAAAGATCTACATTTTGAATACTACATCAATCTTTTGTATAATATTTTACAAATTATATTTTTGTACTTTATTATCTTTGAGCACCCTATGGATATTTTTCAAAACACTTACCTCCTCTTATATTTTCAGAGATCGAAATTACATAAAGGCTTCTCTGTTGGATGGCAACTATACAGTTCTCATTTTAAAATATTTTTCCATTCCTTGTTTTGATTTATTTCAAGTCACCTATGTATCAAATGACAAACCAGTTGGTTGCTGACCTTTAAAAAATCCCAGAGCTTTAAGAGAAAACCATAGGGAACCCGTCCAAAATACTGCTCATTTTATAATAAGACTACTGCAGTTTTCTTTTGCAATTTGTAAGTAGGACTGTAAGCATTTTCAAAAATATTACATACCTGGAAAGCACACTATTTTGTTAAGATATGTACACACACATACACACACACACACACACACACACATGCACACACACGCACACAGACACATACACTTTTATATGATCCAATCTTCTGTCTCTTAACTTTTCTGGGACTGTTTGTTTGCTTACTTACTTACATGTTAGTGAAAGATAAAAAGAAAGCAATATTATGCATTGTTAAACTATACTAAAATAATAACAAAAATCGCTGGTATTTTAAGCTTGTAAAATATTTTTATTACTTTTTAAAACAATTTTTAGTTTGTTTATTTTCAGAGACGAAGAGAGAAAGAGGGCAATCGGAAGAGGGGCAGCAAGAGAGAGAGAATACCAAGCAGGCTTGGTGCTATCAGTACAGAGCCTGACATGGGGCTCAGACTCACAAACCCTTGATATTACGACCTGAGCAGGAATCAAGAGTCTGATGCTAAACTGACTGAGCCACCCAAGTGCGCCATGTAAAAATAATTTGTTTAAAAGAACCAAATGAGGAAACTGACTTCCAGAATGGTGAAATGAGAATCTCTCTGGGAGAGGTGATCCAGTCTTCTACAAGAATAACAACTAAAATAAGCAAAACAACTAAACTTAATCATTTCAGAAATTTGTGAATTAACTGAATGATAGGGAAAAATTGAAGCACTGATAATATGCTACAATATGGATGAACCTCGAAAGTACCATGCTAAGGGAAAGAAAACCCCTCACAAAACCACAATATTGTGGCAACGTTTATATGAATTTGGAGAACATGAAAGTCTCTTGAGACAGAAAGATTATTGGTTTGCAGAACCAGGAGTTGGGAGTGGGTTTCAGAATGTGAAATGTCTGCTAATGTGTATGTACTTTCATTTTGAAATAGGAAAATATTGTAAAATCAGATTTTGCTCGTAGTTGCCCATCTCTATTAAAAACTGTATTGTACTCCTTAAATAGGTGTACTATATGATATGTAAAAGATATCTCAATAAAACTTAAAAAAGAAGGAAAAAACAAAATGGTATTCCTATACTAGCAGGACGTTAAGAACTTTAACACATGTTTCAGGAAATGGTAGACTTTGCATATTGCCACTCTGAAATGTAGAATGAAGTATCCGTTGGAATGTAGCTCTCACTCCATAATAATTAGCTTCCTTTATTTGAAATTAATCCTCTGATAGATGAACACATTGACACTGTCTTCTTCCCCCAGTAGCCCTGATGCCAACATGGCATTGATTTTTTTGTTGTTGATTTGTCTGGTTCTTAATCTTCTAGGCCTTACTTACACTGTATTGTAGTGCTCTTATTTGTGTATTTAGCTCTCCCAAATCTGTCCTCTATGGCTTGTGAGTTGAGTTTCTGTTGAAATAATGCTTATGAAAATAGTACTCTCAGCAGACTTTGTGTGTATAAAAGCTATGTTATTTCTATCCCTAGGCAATATAAAGAATAAAGTAGAATTGGGAATTTATAAAATCTTAAAGAAGAATCTTTTATATTTCAAGACTCAGAACTTTTTTATACCATATTTTATGTGAACTCATTGGGATGTGTTATATAAATAGGTTTAAGAAGAGCACACATACACATTCACAAAAGTAGGATTTGGAATTCAGTGCCCCACAAAGCATTGTTTGACAAGATAATTTTTAATCTTTAAAAAGTGGTCTAGATGGGGCGCCTGTGTGGCGCAGTCGGTTAAGCGTCCGACTTCAACCAGGTCACGATCTCGCGGTCCGGGAGTTCGAGCCCCGCGTCGGGCTCTGGGCTGATGGCTCAGAGCCTGGAGCCTGTTTCCGATTCTGTGTCTCCCTCTCTCTCTGCCCCTCCCCCGTTCATGCTCTGTCTCTCTCTGTCCCAAAAATAAACGTTGAAAAAAAATAAATAAAAATAAATAAAAGGTGGTCTAGGTTAAAATGTGTTTGTGAGAAAAACGGATCAAATAAAAGTGCAATTTTTTTTTTCCTCGTGGACTTTTGTCATCACCTTAACGGAGTGAAGTGAGTTGTGACTCTCAAGAAAGGAAATACAGTAGTTTCCCAAATGTATTTGAACAGAGAAACCCCTGTCATGAACATCAACATTCTTAGATGTTACAAAACACACTTTTTAAAACTACGGAAAACAAGATCTTTCCAGTAAATCTTGTACACACAACTAAGGAGTTCTAAATTCCTTAAAATCTAAGGGGGAGTCTATGTATTCATCACTTTAATACTAATACTATATTTGCTTTTCTTTTATTCAACTGTATTTGTATAAAAATAATACATATACATTATTTTCTGTATGTGTAAAATGTCAAATGGGAAACCAAGGCATAACAACAGCAAATCTCCTCTTCTTTTTACCTGCTCTAACCTCCTACATGATAGCAACTCTCAAAAATGACTTTAGTCCTCTATTCTACTATCCACCTTCATATTTCTAAAATGCATGCTGTATACTTACCCTGCTTTTCCTTTTTCCCTGATGTTTGGTTATTTACGTTGACCCCTATCTTTTTCAAACTCTCTCTTTCTCTCCCTCACACACAGTTCTCCTCTCCTACATATTTTGATTATTATTACTTCTTGATGTGTGGTCAAATAAATCTCCTTTGCTCACACTATTATATATATGGAAGTTCTGCCCATAACTTAGCCACATAGTAAAATGAGAGTGCATTGTCTTTCTTGTAGACCTTTTCACTTATAGTGCAGTTGATAATTGTGCACATGTGGGTGTGTTTTGTGTGTTCCTTAGTTTTTTATATACTCTTTACCTATTTATTCAAAACTTCCAGACTGCGCTGGTAAATTTCTTTCAATGTATTCAAACATCCAATATTCCATATATCCTTTTATATGCTTCTGTCAGTCTTCATCACTCTCTCTAGACCTGGCCAGTTTTGTAAGCAATCGGTCAATCTTTCCAAATACTGCAGGCAATAGTTTTATAAAATATTTTGTCCAGTGTGGGCCAAGCAGTTTTCCACATAGGACTTCAGAGACCCAGGCTCCTTATATCCTTGACGTCCTCATCCTTAAATACATAACTTGCAAAGCCATTTTTAAATGAAAACAGAGAATAAGAGAATCACTCACGAGACATTTTTCTAAGCCAAGACATAAATGTGTCATTTGTACCTACATTGTTTTTGACACAACCCATTCATATGGTCCAATCAAACTGCAAGAGGGTAGGAAAATACAGTTTAGGTTCGGGGCAGGAAAAGCTAAGAAAACACACATGTGAGCAGAGCACTAGCCTTCTTTGCCACCCTGAACTTCAATGATGAAAAAGAACAGTGAAAACATTCCAGATGATTAAGCAAGTAATTTGAAATGTGGTTATAAGGAAGCCCCTTTCTTCTTCAACACGGTCATTGAAGTCAGGAAAGAGTAAAACAACATCTGCAAAGTTTCACATATAAGAGACTCTGACACCAGAATTTCATAACAAATTGATTCTAAATTGAAAATCAAGATACAGTTGCTAATACACAAGATTCCAAACTCTTTGATTTACTTTTTTGACAAAATCCATTAGAAAATGCATGCTAACTGGGGTGCCTGGGTGTCTCAGTCATTAAGTGCCCAACTTTGGCGCAAGACATGATCTCAAGGTTTGTGAGTTCGAGCCCCAAGTGGGGCTCTGTGTTGAACAGCTCAGAGCCTGGAGCCTGCTTCATATTCTGTGTTTCCCTCTCTTTCTGCCCCCTCCACCACTCACACTCTGTCTCTCTGTCTCCCTCTCTTTCTCTCTCTCAAAAATAAATAAAAACACTAAAAAAAAAATAAAAAAAAGAAAATGCATGCTAATTAAAGCTGAATTAAAATAAAGAATTCATAAAATAAAATGCCTGAGGAAGAAAGAAAATACTGACAATGTGTACTGGTTCCAATTGAATATGGAATTAAAATAATGAAGTTTATATGGTTATTAACTAATGAACTTACATAGGTAATTAAATATAATGACATAGGTAATTATATTACTTTAAAATAATTATTTCAGGGGCACCTGGGTGGCGCAGTCGGTTAAGCGTCCGACTTCAGCCAGGTCACGATCTCGCGGTCCGTGAGTTCGAGCCCCGCGTCGGGCTCTGGGCTGATGGCTCAGAGCCTGGAGCCTGTTTCCGATTCTGTGTCTCCCTCTCTCTGCCCCTCGCCCGTTCATGCTCTGTCTCTCTCTGTCCCAAAAAATAAATAAACGTTGAAAAAAAAATTAAAAAAAATAATTATTTCAGATAAAATGTATAGAAAAATATGAACAGAAATGTTAGGAGTTGTGAAATGAAGAAAGAAGATTGTGATGGTGTACCATTTTTCTTATCACTCATGTGGGATCAATAGATTGAATTTTCAACCTTTGTATTTGGAAAGCATAGATTTAAGCATATCATTTAATGTTTAAAATGTGAACACTTACAGAATTAATGCAAGGTATTTAGTAAACCATGCAATGTTGTAAAAACAAACAAAAAACAACATATGTTCAAAACAGGATATAAAAAGTGATTAAAATAAAATATATTTAATAATGGAAAGGGAAAGTTATTGTCGATAAAAGAATAAATAGCATAATTCAGATCATACATTTCAAAGTCAATTAAACCAAGTGAACATATTTGGTTATTAACTAAAAAAAAAAATAGCATTGAAGACACACTAAACAGCAGTGAAGAATTTTAATGTGGATGAATGTTGCTCAGTTTTACATTTGAAAAGATCACTGACAGCTAGTTTGGAGAGGGTTCAGAGACTCAGGTAGGAGACCATCATAACAGGCCAATAAGTGGCAATGTTTGACTTCATAATGGAGATGAAGAGAAATGGAGATGATTTAGATTTACTTTTAAGGTAACTGGTAATCGACCAGGTTTGGAAGGTGAAGGAGAGATGTGTGTGTAAGGAATGCAGTCTTACAGGAATCTGTTTTGCAGCCAAGAGATCTACATCAAACACTGGGCTATAAGCTACTGTCTACCTAATAGAGTGAAAGGCTCCAGTGAATGCTGGAAATATCTAGGAAATGAATTGAATTCAGTCTGTGGCATGGGAGGCTTAAGATGCAAAGCAAGTGTAACCAGGGAAGTAAATACCTAAAAGGCAGTAAAATATAAGAATAAACAGACAGCTATGAATAATAGAAAAGAAAATCAAGAAATGGAAAGAAAAGTAATGTTTCTAATGCTTATTTTTGAGGTAGAGAGACAGAGTGCAAGCAGAGTAAGAGCAGAGAGAGAGGGCCACCATCGTAGACTGGCTCCAGGTTCCGAGCTGTGCATACAGAGCCCGACGTGAGACTTGAACCCACAAACCAGGAGACCACGACCTGAGCTTAAGTCGGACGCTTAACCAACTGAGCCACACAGGCGCCCCTGGAAAAACTTCATTTAATAATTCAGTATATAATAAATATGTCATTTCAAATTATTAAAGATGACAAGATTAGTAACAAAATTTTTATAATTAGTTAAATTCATGTGTTGAGGAAGGAAACATGAGGTACTTATATTAACATCATGCCATTATAATTTTAGATACCAAATAAACAAAAAAGAAAACCTTCCCAGAATTAATGGGAAAATACCTGCAAATATAAAGTTCCCTTCAGATGAAAAAAGTCATTGTGAGCAAGGCAAGCATAACAGAAATTGGAAGGAAGGTTTTCATACATGAAGACATATGCACATATGTACCTACAATCCATACACAGAGAAGCTGTAAACAAATCACAGATTTAGAGAGCTAATGGAAATATCCAATTAATCAACTAAGGATGTCATTTTTCACAGAACAATTAAAAATAAATTAAAATGTAATTTAAAAATACTATATATATATGCACAAAAATTACTCGAAAAAATATTGATTCAGTTTATCTTCTGAAAATCATATGTGGACATATTAGCAATTCAGATTGCGCATTACAGCAGAAGCTAAAAAATAGTTAGGGTGGCACGGATATTTTCATGGAAATTTCATGAGTTCTCCCAACAAATAAACACTTCCTAGTCAATATGACTGGAGTTTCAGTGAAAACAATAATGAAACATTGTGCTTATATAACTTATTTGACATTCATCTATGTAGAATATGTAAAGAGTTCTGTAAGTAAACATGCCATTTGCTTAAAAAATTACCAAAAAATATCAAAAGTGGAGTAAACAAAAGCAAAAATAAACAAATGGGACTACATCAAACTAAAAGGCTTCTGCACAGCAAAGGAAACCATCAACAAAATCAAAAGGCTACCTATCAATGGGAGAAAACATTTGTAAATCATATATCTGGTAGCATTCATGTAGTTGAAAATATAATAAGCATTTTATACCTCTAACTTTAACTGTGAGTGCATGATACAAGAAAGAACACTGAAAAAGATTACTGAAAATTGGGGAAAAAAGAAAAAAAAAACTCTGGGTGTTAGCAGATCTGGCTTCTTTTTTCTCACTTTATTCTTTTGTACCTTTGACAAAGCACTTAGCATCTTCAATTCTAGCCTTGATCATGCAGTGGAAATATTGAAATACAGTCGCAAAACTTAAGAATTTTCTGATGTTACTTAGCACCTTGGTGAGAGCTTAACACTTGTTTTACAACCTCCAGTTTAAGGCCCTTTCTAATAAGCCTTCTTACTTCCAGAAGTTAATAGATATTTCCATTTCTCTTTGATATTCTTCTACATCCGTTGTGTATACTTACCCTGCAATAGTCACAATTATTGCTAAATCAATAATGGTCTCCAGGTAAACCATTCCATCCGGAATGGAAGGTTATCATTCCAACTGGACATATTTCTGTTTTAATAGTCATTGCTTAAACACTCAAATATTGGAAAAACCAGGGCAGTGACCGGGTATGACCAGGCCCACTTAGAACTGATACATACAAATGGTTTCAAGTGCAGTGGTCTCCCTCTGCTCATTGCATTCTAGGAGAGCACACAGAAATCTAGCAGGACCAAGTGAGCCAGAGTTGGGAAGATGGACACTTAAGAGTTGGGGTGGGTGCTTAAGCTATATAAAGAGTGGAACACAGACCCAGCCCCTCCCCTCCCGTGATCTGGAACCCGGATACACCAGCAATACTTTGTGGGGAAAAAAAAAAAAACAAGAAAAAACACAAAACACAAAAAAATCAACCTTGGTTTGTGTTATAACACATAGCTCACCCAGTGTTTGCAAGCTTGTGAGTGCAAGTGGCATCAGCCCCTCAGTGCAAATTGTTCCCATGGCTTTTTCCAGAAGAATAATTCCTTTGTTAGTAGTCCAAGATGTATACTGGCTCTTTTTATGCATATTATGTATATAAACAGCTACACTGTGTATGCAAGTACAGGTGAATTTGTGCAAAGGTATGTGATGCAGCAGGGAGATAACTGGGAAGCTAAAACTTTCCCTTCATCCTGACATACACTAAAAAAAAAAAAAAAAAAAAAAAAAAAAAGATGGTATTCTCTGAGGGCTTCACTGAAGTCCTTTTGGAACTAATTCTGAACTCTAACTGGAACACTCCAATTGTTTTATCGTTGTCTTAGAGTTTGTGTCCTATATGTTGTGTCCATACTTCTTTTTCACATTCACTTTTTTAAAGGTTTTATTTGTCTTATCTTATCTTATCTTATCTTATCTTATCTTATCATCTTTTTACAAAGAGAGTGTGAAAGAATGAGTGGGGGAGAGGGGCAGAGGAAGAAAGAGTATCTCAAGCAAGCCCCACACTCAGCTCAGAGCTCAATGAGGGGCTCAAACCCACCACCCTGAGATCATGACCTGAGCCGAAATCAAGAGTCAGATACTTTAACCAACTGAGCCATCCAGGCACCCCTCCACATTCACTTTTAACGATTCATCACTCATTCATTTAATTTCAGCCACACCAGCTTTCCTTCCCTCATGTTTTCTTCCCTAACAGCATTTTTTTTTTTTAATTCCCAAACTTGAGGGGAACCTGGGTGGCTCAGTCGGTTAAGTTATCTGCCTCTTGATTTCAGCTCAGGTCATGATCTTATGGTCCTGTGATTGAACCCCTTACTGGGCTCTGTGTTGGGCATAGAGCCTGCTTTAGATTCTCTCTCTCTCTCTCTCTCTCTCTTTCTCTCTCTCTCTCTCTGTCCCTGCCCCATCCATTGCTCATGTTCTCCCTTTCTCTCTAAAATATAAATATCATGTGGTTCCTTCTGCTTGCCATTTAATATATGATCTTCACAGAAAGCCCCTGACAGCTTATCCAGTCTCTAATGTGCTTAATCGTACTTTTTTGCTCTCTGTCCCCACCTACAAAAATATTAATTACCTGAGGAAAGGGATGCTATTCTGCTCCTTATTTTATACCTATGACCTGGAAGAGTGTCTGAGACTTAACAGGTATTGAATATATCATTTATTGTGTGAATGAGTGACAAAGCTTTCTATAGGAAAGTGAGGGGCTAGGCACTCAAAGGAAGTTGGATGTCCTCACCTGAGCAGAGCGAGGCTCTTTATTAAAGAGAAAGGTTATCGGGGCACCTAGGTGGCGCAGTTGGTTAAGCGTCCGACTTCAGCCAGGTCAAGATCTCGCAGTCCGTGAGTTCGAGCCCCGCGTCAGGCTCTGGGCTGATGGCTCGGAGCCTGGAGCCTGTTTCCGATTCTGTGTCTCCCTCTCTCTCTGCCCCTCCCCCGTTCATGCTCTGTCTCTCTCTGTCCCAAAAATAAATAAAAACGTTGAAAAAAAATTTAAAAAAAAAGAGAAAGGTTATATAACTAGAGGGTGACAACTGTCACGCAATGTTTGAATCCGCAGTAGGCCAACATGACTGAATAGCCCACATGAAGGAGTAGGAATCTAGTGCACAGCTTTGGGGTGATTGGAGACTTTCCATTCTTTCTCAAATCTTCCTTAAGGGGAGGGAAAGTGGGAGGTGATGAGGAGGGAAAGTGGGAGGTGATGAGAAGGAGGAGAAGGAAATACAGCAAGAGCAACAAAGTTCTCTCAAAGCTGAAAAAGTAAAAAACAAAACAAAACAAAACAAAAGAAAACCCAACATTCTAAACAATTAATTTAAAAAAAAAAACTGTTCTCAAACCATATGGATTTTTTAGTTCTTATCTTCTATGTTCATTAAATAACACAGAACATATTATTCTAGTTACATATATTTTTACTTCTGGTGATCTTTAAAACAATATACAAAATAAAGCATTTAAACAAAAATATTCAAGCAGCTGACTAAAGCCAAATTATTTCTGATTTGCATTTCTTATTTGCAGTTAAACAGAATGGAAGTAATTAATTGCTTAGTAAGAATGATACATTTACATAGTGATTTTTTAATTGTCAGTTGCATCTTAAAAGTTCTTCAATGTGGCACAGCACACATTTTGGTAACATTTTAAGAAGATAGTGTTTTATATCTGTGGTTATTTATTGATCTCTTGTCAATTTACATTAGGTTATAATAGCCAAAAAATCACTAAAAAGCATAATCACATGTGATGGAAGTAAGAAAAATGCTAAATATTTAGTTTACATACCAATTATCATTTTAGTAGAAATTATAAAGTTGTTACTTATTAAATAGAGTGTACTCTGATTCATTTTTATTTCTTTACACAGTGCCAAGTAGTAATTAATTAAGCAAACTTTCTTAGTTTATCTCGTGTCTGCATATACCTACCTTTTTTTTTTTGCATTTTGTTTAATTTCAAGGGTAATTCATAACATTTAATTATGTTGATAAAATCTGATTACAACTATTTTTAATTTTCCTTCTTATAGTTTAGCTCAAAATATTAATAATGCCCTATAACACTAAAATAATCACTAAGGATTTTGACCCCATGGTATAATTGTTTTCAATATTGTTTTCATCCATAAATTGCAATATTGTTTTCATCCATAAATTCTTATTTTATATGCTTTTCATAAATTGTTGTTCTATTCTAACCTAGATATGGTGGGGACAAGATTGTTAAATAATAAAAACCCTTAACTGTTGTAGTAGGAAAGAAAAGAATTTGCACAGTCTTTAGAAGGACAGGATTTTTTCTGCAGTAGCTGCTTTAGAAGCCCTTATCTTTTCACTAGGTACCAGAATGTTCTTAAAACTGCCTCAAGAAAAAAATCCAGGGTAAAGCGTACCCGTATTAGAGAGACCCATCCTCAGAAATAGATGCAACTTAAATTGAGCAGAGAGAAAGGTGCACATCTTGAAAATACATTGTTTAAAATATAAACTTTGGCCTGAAGCTAATATTAACACTGTATGTTAACTAACTGGAATCGAACTAAAACTTTGAAACAAGCAAAAAATGTAAACTTGGAGCATTTCAGATGGAAAATGACAATTCTTTTATCTTGTATAATAGTTCAGTAACACTGCAAGAACCACCCAGATGAAGGGAAAATGCAACAGAAGAGAAAATAAGGAAAAGATAACAACAAAAACTGGCTAGAAGCTGAATATTATTATTTCTTACAAAGTTTCAAAAATACTACTCCTGTCATTCTGAAATAACCTGTTTGTTCTCTTATGAAGAAGTTAAGTAAAGAACAGCTAGAGTCAGGTACCATGACATATTCAGCATTGGATATCTCAGGCAGACTTCCTGGCATGTACCAGATACTCAAATATATTTATGAAATAAATAAACAAACATTTGAATAAATTTCTGAATTAAAGAACGGAAAAGAAGTGCACCAAGTGTTGAAAAGAAAAATATTTTTCTTCATCTCAAATAAGGCTCCCGTTCAACAAATGGGCCAATCTAGATAATATGACACCATTGTAGATCTTCTGTGGGATTATTATTGGATTATCCCAGATTTCACAATCCAGCATTCCTATCTGCACTATCAGAAAAGATGCATGCTTATAACTTACGACTTTTTTTTTTCTTTTTCTTTCTTTCTTTCTCTTTCTTTCTTTCTTTCTTTCTTTCTTTCTTTCTTTCTTTCTTTCTTTCTCTTTCTTTCTTTCTTTCTTTCTTTCTTTCTTTCTTTCTTTCTTTCTTTCTTTCTTTCTTCTTTCTTTCTTTCTCTTTCTTTCTTTCTTTCTCTTTCTTTCTTTCTCTTTCTTTCTCTTTCTTTCTTTCTTTCTTTCTTTCTTTCTTTCTTTCTTTCTTTCTTTCTTCTGCAATGTGTTTATTATATGCCAAAAAAACTACACCCCAGCTTGCTCCACACTGCAGGACCATGCACTCTTATATGCATATACTACAATGAGGGAGAGACTTCACACACAGTTTCACAAACTCACAGATGAGCTTGGGTGTACGACAAAGCTCTGTCGGTAATTTTACATGTAAATGTGTGAGATAGAGTTCATAGACGATTATCCGGCTTTCAAAGATTCCAAATTTGTAAACATTATTATTCGTGTTTCATTTAAGTGGTAAAAGCCTTTAAAAACTAGTGATGATTAGGTTAGGTGGGCTGTTTATTCTTCCTTCCCAAGCTCTACATGTGTAATTTTGAAAAGAATACAATCTTTCACATTTCTGACTTGAGAGATCAAGGATGACATTTAAAAGTAAGAATGTGGTTTACAAATTATTATAGATCTATCTCAAACATAGTCATAAAATGAAGAATTACCTTTACAAATATTATGTGTCAATATATCAATTTAAAATAGTATTTTGAAAAAAATAAAAATATATTTTGAATGAATTTCACCCAAATAAATTTTAATATAACGAAAACATGCAAGAACATAAAGCTATGTCCCAACTAAAACAACATTTTCAATTTTGGAATGGGAAAAACATCATTTCTAAAA
Source organism: Prionailurus bengalensis (assembly GCF_016509475.1). Taxonomy (NCBI): domain Eukaryota; kingdom Metazoa; phylum Chordata; class Mammalia; order Carnivora; family Felidae; genus Prionailurus; species Prionailurus bengalensis. The sequence continues at coordinate 90,636,740 of NC_057344.1, forward strand.
ATTTTTACTTAAGTTTTTGAAAAATTTCATTTTCTAAAATAGAACGGCTTTTCCAATTTGATGATTCTTCTTTCATAGAAGGTACCTGCTTTGTACACTAAGTGTCCAATCACCCTAGGTCCTCAGTCACAAAGACCTCATACTAACCACTGTACGTTAATCTGTTTACTTCTTTATCTTAAATTCCTATTTGAGATCCAAGTTGAGCATTTAATGTAATGACTTGTGTAGGTATTAGGTGTAAGTAAATTAAATTTTGGTCTTATTAAAACTTCATTCGTAATCTAATATTTTGTTCCCTATTGAGGCATTCAACTACATAGTGATTATTTACGATGGTGCTGAAGTGAGCTTGCCTGAATTTAAATCCTCCACAACTTAAGTCTCTATGCCTTGGCTTTTTCAGCTGTAAATAGGACTGGTAATAAAACAGAACTCAGAAAACGGTTGTGAGCCTTCAACTTGTTAATATTACAAAGCAGGTACACCATTCCTGATCAGTAAAACTATTACTGCTGTTATTATTATTAATAGGTACTATAATAGGTGTTAGAAATTTAAAAAATATTCATTGTAATAATGAAGATGACAAAAAGGTCACTACTTCTGTAGTAAGCACCTTGTATTAATAAACATTTTCTGCCTAATTTGCATAGTAAGACCAAGCAATGTTACAGGCCTATAAGGCGATTTTAATTAATTCTCCTATTTTATAGATGAGGAATTTAAGATCTGAAGGTGTCAAGCAATATCCCCCAAGTTACCCAATTAATATATACTGAGGTCAGTAGTGGACATCAATCACTGTAATCTAGAGACTATGTCTTTAACTACCTATACCTTCTTACATTACTTTTGTCTATTATCTGTGCCTTCAACTAGTTCACAATTTATATTAGAGAGGAAGAGGCTAAAATAAGGGGTTACAGTAGAAAGTAAAAAGACACATAAGTTTATACTCAAAGCAATAGTTTTCAAAGGCATATGAAAAAAAGTTAAGGGTGAGCTGGGTCCTGCAGGATGCATAGGTATTCCCCACATGGACAAGAAGGACATTTGTAAACCAGAACGGGAGACACACTGTGGGAGGCATACACAAGTATATATTGAAGGCCAGACTAAAGGCCAAAAATGATGTGGACTGAAAGCACAGGATGCTGGTAAAACCATTTGGTGCCATGGCACAAAGGTCTTTGCAATCATGCAAAAATACAGGCTTACACATAACAGTACATTGGTAAAGTCTTATAATCCTACATAAGAAAGGGAAAATTATGTGTTCTTAGTTTCCTTTTTTAAAAGGGAACACACAAGAAATATTTTCTTTCTTTTTTTAAATTTTTTTTTAATATTTATTTATTTTTGAGAGAGGGTCAGAGTGTGAATGGGAAAGAGGGAGAGAGGGAGGCATGGAATCGGAAGCAGGCTCCAGGCTCTGAGCTGTCAGCACAGAGCCCGATGCAGGGCTTGAACCCACGAACCCTGGGATCATGACCTGAGCCGAAGCCCCACTAGAAATATTTTCTATTATTACTCAACTGGTAACAAAGCGGATGTGATACAACTGTCAAGTGATAATTGTAAGGAAAAGTGTTAGAAGACAAGGCAACTGTTGAAATAGTTATGTAAAGAATTGCAGTGGAGATATAACAACAGACTATAGAGCAAATTCAGCAATAAGATTAATGAAATTTTTTTTTTCAACCGATTCTCTGTGTGAGGTGAGAGGTTGGGAGGAGTCTTGGGTCACTGTGAGTTTTCTAGTGTGAATGTTTTGATGGATATTTGTACAAAGAACATAAAATAAGCATGTTTTGGAAAAGGTGATAATGAGTTAGATTTTGAGCATGTGGACTTTCAAGTTCCTAGAGAATGTAAGTATGGAAATATCAAGTACATAGCAAGAAATAAGTTTTGAAACCTAGGGGAAAAATAAGAAAAAAGGTGGCAATTTTGGAAGAAACTATTATGTACATATTCATTATGTTACATAGAGTAACTCTTCTAATTGGGGTTACTAAAAAAATACTGTCATCCTGTATTTAACATGAACTGCTAAGTTATCCCTACTGCATAGCTTTTTTTACTTTAACAAATCATTTTAATCGAATAACAAATGGTAACGTTGAACTTTATCTCTGCCTATGTTTCTGGAAAGCAGTGATGGTCAAGAAATTATGTTCTGAAAAACAGCTAATCACAAAAGACCATGCTGCCCTGGCAGATTCTGTGAATTTACTGCCTCCACTCTTCAAATAAGACTTGCTGTTCATCATTCCTCCATACTCCCATGAGACTTACTGATGACTCCCTTGTTAATCTGCTCCATAAACCCCAGCAGTCCCTCCTGATCTTTGAAATGATACTTAATATCGAGAGAGCTTCCTATTGTAATAGCCTGAACAAAATAATCTCCTTAATTGTTTGATGCATTTCATCTTTCACACAACAAACAATCAATAGTGATTAATTCCATGAGAGTGATGGATCTGGATTCATCTCATTTCCTCAGTGCCCTTACTTGAAAGTGAAGTTTTTATGTGCTTCATGTTTCAATGCTTTATTTTGAAATTTAAAATCAAATCATTTATATTAGAGAACGTGCCTAAATCCCCATGAAAGGAAAAAAAAACTATTACGTACATATTCTAAGGCATTTTTATGGGAAAATAGACAGAAAAATATCACACCCTCATTCCAACAACTGCGAAAGTTCAAAATTTGATATTAACCCTTATTTCCTCCTTTCCTTCATCATTCATTTAAAAAAATATGTTTATTTTTGAGAGAGAGAGAACGTGCTCATGAGCAGGGGAAAGGAAGAGAGAGAGAGAAACACAGAATCTGAAGCTGACTCCAAGCTCTGGGCTGTCAGCACAGAGCCCAATGCAGGGCTCAAACTCACAGACCGCGAGATCATCCCCTGAGCCAAATGCGGATGGTTAACCAACTGAGCCACCCAGGCGCCCCTCATCTCTAATTGTTAATAAGATACCATATCAGGTTGATACTTCAGTTTCTCTTCAGACCTGATGCAACAACCTTAGCACAGTGCTCAAAATATTTGGTTTACTAAAATGGCCTTTCTAACTGCTATTCATACTGGAAAAAAATCCCCCTCATCCTTATTTATCTTTCCCAAAGGTGATTTTACTAAATGACAACATAAATTTTTCACTCATCTGCTATATATTTTTGTGACCATTAACATTCAGGAAGAGGTTGAAAATCCTTACATCAAAGTTCTTTGATATGGCGAATACTAACACTTTTACCTTAATTGTTTGCTATTTCAATGCCCATCTTGTCTACTTCTGCACTACCCAATCACATCCTATCGTAGAGTCATAATAAACTATGCTTGGTCTCCAAATGAAAACTCTTAAAGCTCTATGATTTTACAATGGAAGAAAAACAATACGTTCTTTTCCCAATATTCAACTGGTTAACACTTCTTGGTCCTAAAAATTTTCCATGAATAAATTATTACTTTCCATTTGATACATTTATCAAGCTGCACTTAATCTTTTCTGTTTCTCCCAGTAGACCATGTTTACAGAGAGTGGGACATTTGTTTTATTTATATTTGTATGCATAAAGTCTAGGTGCTTATCTCAGGGAAGATATACTTTGTATGAGGAAGGATGTCATTATCTAAACAACAATTTCAACAGAAAAATAAAACCTGAACTTTCATTAATCAACAAGTGAATTATCAAGTTAAATTTCTCTCTGAATAAGATGTTGAGAAAACACCGTTAATATCCTGTACCGAACATCTGAAAATTATTCACTATCTAAGAAAACTTTCAAATACTTGCAGTGTTTAGCCTACATACAGAAGCTGCATAGCTTTTGGAATAATATATGCAAACCCAATTATGTTGTCTCTGTTTGCACTATATCACATAAAAAAACACCAAATGAATTTCACCAAATTTAGAGGCCATATTTGATATTATTCAATTTAAACTATATATTGAACAAATTATTCAAAATCCAAATTTTTAATGTATGGGTAGAAGCACACATTTATTTCATAATGGTTTATGACTGTCCTGAAAAATAGGGCAGCTATGTATTCAATCTATGTTCACTAACGGTCTATCCTGTGAGGCAGCATATCATAGAGGCTCTGGAGCTATAGTCCTACAGGGCTTTTGTTCAGAACTCAATTCCTCCATTTATCAGCTATATGACCTCCACAATTAACTAGGCTTCTTTTTGCCTCCAGCTCCTTATTTTTAAAATAATGGTATGTGGGGCGCCTGGGTGGCGCAGTCGGTTAAGCGTCCGACTTCAGCCAGGTCACGATCTCGCGGTCTGTGAGTTCGAGCCCCGCGTCGGGCTCTGGGCTGATGGCTCAGAGCCTGGAGCCTGCTTCCGATTCTGTGTCTCCCTCTCTCTCTGCCCCTCCCCCGTTCATGCTCTGTCTCTCTCTGTCCCAAAAATAAATAAACGTTGAAAAACAATTTTAAAATAATGGTATGTAAACTCAGTTTATAGGCTCATTGTGGAGGTTAAATGAACACATCTACAGTACAAAACAAGAGCCTGTCAATAGTTACTTATTGTTGATGTTGGCTTGAATTGTTTTAGGGGATTGGTATCTAGTGATGAACGAATACTTGAAAAAATCCAGCCCTCATGTGCTCATATCCAAAAGTAAGGATTGAGAGTAAAAATGTAATTGCACATATTAATGCAGCATGTCAGTGTTAAAAATTACTAAAAAGAGAAATAGTCCCATGAACGCTTATATTGGGGGGGGGGAACAACTGAATTACAAAAATGCTTCTCTGACCTGAAAATTCAGTTTGATGAAGAGAGAAAGCACATTCCAGGCAGAGGTGACTCCATGAGCAAAGTTACTGTGAAGGGAGGGAGAAGAATGAGGAAATGGAGACTAGCACAGCTGGAGGGGAGAGAGCAAAGGAGGGGTATGGGACCGGATGAGGTTAGAGACAAAAGTAAGACCCAAAAATGCCATTTTCAGCAAGGAAGCATGCCAAGATCAAATTTGATTTATTTAAATGATTAATCTGACTTCACTGTAGAAAATGGATTAGGAAACTGGCCAAAGGAAATATTGATAACCCCGTTAGGAAGTTATTGCAATAGTCCAGGAAGGAAATAGTGGTAATTCAGGGATTAGGTCATGGTTACTAAATATGGAAAGAAATGAATGGATTGAAGAGATATTTAGGAAGTAAAAATTGTTATTTGTTAATGAATTGCATTTTAGACGGCAAAAGAAAGGGGAAAATCCTGAGTGACCCTGGGGGTTAAAAAACAAAAACAAAAAACTGGGAGAGTGGAAATTTTAGGTGTGACATCTTTTCTACAGTATAAATTTAAGTACTGCTACAATTTACCCGGATTTTAAAACAAGATATTTAAAATGTGCCCTTGTTACACAAACTTGGAAACATTGGACATCAATTTTCACATAGAGAATATTTGATTCCCTTAGATATGAGGTTAAGAAGCCTGAAAATCAGTTATCTAAAATTAAAGAACACGAAATGCTTTTGATACTAAAACAGGCATTACTTAAAATATAAAGGGTACTTAAATATAGATGAAATTATGTGAGTGTAAATATCTGATTTATCCTTTTAATAGTAACTATGCTGATCATCATCATGACTATGATCCAGAATAATGGCTTATTTTTCTTATCCAATTTAACACGGAGCAATTTTCATTAAAATGCTATAATGGTTTGAGAAGTAAGTGACTTTAAGGAGCTAAAGTAAAAGACTTTGTAGCCCAGTAAAATAGTCTACATTTATCAGTTGTAAGAAATTCAATTTAATTTTTGTCTCATACTAAATATAATGTAGAGTCTAGATATGATGTATCTCACAAAATAATGAATATGTAATATTAAGATATGTTATTATTGACATAGTGATTTCACATAAATTATTTATACCTTATAACAGTGTTATCAACAGATATTTTTGATATAATTTTAGCAATAATGGAAAATGACCAAAATCAAAACGTAACCAAAATCAAAGAGCTAGTAAAAACATGTTGTCCCTTGTATCTAAGGCTTCTGGTTTAGATCAGTTATTTTTTTCTTGTATCATAGTAGAACTTATGATATCAACAGGACATCATATACTATCTGTAAAAAAAAAACAAACCCAACACTTTAAGGACATGATTGATATTTTACAAGGCTAGCAACTACACAACCCTACTGGACCCTCAGACATCACTAATTAATCATCATATTCTCCTGCTGAATTTGAAAGAAACCTTGCCCTCACGATCTTCCTCATTGCAATTTTCTTGGCAATGGCTATCTGGAGCCGAGTTAATGAGGGTGGCGTCTATCCTCTGAACTATAAAGGCTGAGAAAATTCCAAGTAATGTATGAATTTCATCTTTTGCTTAAATGAGTCATAGAAGTTTAATAAAAGATAGGACAGGATTTGAATTCTTAGGGGCAATCGATGAGAATTTAAATAAATGTTTTCAAAATTTCCCATTATTTTAAATAGAAGAAACAAACTGATAAAGATCCAAGATCTCATCTAAGATTATGAAGCATTGTAACAGAAAAGGTAGCATTTGCACTCCACGCTATTTGACTTATGAATATATCCGTAATTTGCTTCTTATTCTGACTATGGAAGGAGCAGAACAGCAAATGCACAACTACGATAATTATGTAGTATGTCTTCTGGATTGTTCTTCACACATAGCAGTACTGCTACATGCCAGAGGTATTGTAGAGACTGAACTTGGCGACTTTCAGGTGTTCTCAAATAACGCAGAATGGAAGCTAAAAGTAGCATACGTAAACCAAAACACAAGACTTGTTATTTTATGATAGATATAAACAATATCTACATTTCCCAGTTATAAACTTTTGTAATTTCCCTTGCTTGCATTTTGTTTGAATTAATACACCAGTTCCCTTTATTGCGAATATTAGAGACAATGTAAGATGAAATCTTAATCATTTAGTTCCAAATCACTCTTCATTACTGCTGTTTTCTTCAGTAATCTATGCATAGATTTTAAGTTGAAGAGAAATATTTATGTTTTAATTCACTACTCTTTAATAATGCTTTTCAGAGATTGACTGAGTTCCAAGAATCAATATTAGTTCTAAATATCTTTAAACATTTTATAAAAATAGATCAAATTTATAGAATTAGCCAATTATAGTCCTCATATGTGTGTTGGATGCAAATACAGAAGTTGTATTTTTAGGGTACCAATTACCAAAAAAAAGGGCATGACAGTAGGCTAATTGGAAATCAAAAAATGATTTTACAATACTGGCTTTGTAAATCAAAAATGTCCTTTTTTAAAAACAGATTCAATCTTAGAGCTCTGAACCTCACTTTTCTTGGCATCTTTCTCTTTCCCAAATGATTTTCCCCCTGATGATTTTTAGTTGCTAGTAAAGGGAATTTGAGAGTTGTCACTTCACACTCCCTTTTCTGTCTTTAAAGTTAAATTGTATATTGTTGCTGTTGTCATTATTATTGTCATTATTAGCATTCTTACTCATGCACTAAAATAATGGGCTTGATTCCAGCATACACATAATGACCAGTGAGTTTTAATTTAGAATAAGAAATACAAACTCACTGAAAGCAATACAGCTCATAGTTTGTACTCAAAACTAATACTGCTGGCAATGTTAGTAGTCATGTTCACAAGAGAACAATCAGAGGTAAAAATACTATGCATGAACTCTACTCCTTTCCAAAGAACATTGTCTTTTATAAGCAAAAACGTACAATAACAGTAATAATAACACATGTAAGAAATCAATATATCAATAAAGAATGATTGAGTGGGCAGTTTTGTAAAGCCAAAAGGCTACTTTCAGGGACAGAACCCACTGTGTACAGAGAAACTCGATGATAAGACTGTATCAAAGATGAGGGAGTGATCAACTGGACAGTATCACTGCTAAGCCAGAATCATCATCTGAAAATTGGAGATCACTCTCATGTCTGTGGGTCGGGCAAGGCAGGAATGGGAAATATATGGGTTACATCAAAGTTAAATGGCTTCTTATTTCCTTATGATAGTCCAAACAGGTTTCAAATCCACTGAGAAAAACTGGGTCAGTTAGCACAGGGCGGAGGGGGGGGGGGGGTGGCTGATGGAGTTGAGAATCAAGAGAATCCAGATTCTTATATTTCATAGAATTTTAAATGTTTTTAAGATTTATTTGCTTTTGAGAGACAGAGCATGAACAGGGGATGGGCAGAGAGGGAGACACAGAATCCAAAGCAGGCTCCAAGTTCCGAACTGTCAGCACAGAGCCTGATGGGGTGCTCAAACTCACAAACCCCGAGATCATGATCTGAGCCGAAGTTAGAAGCTTAATCGACCGAGCCACCCTGGTGCCCCTTATATTTCATAGAATTTTAATCATTTCTTTAAATGATTGTCCCACATTTTACCATGAGATGTTTTAAAACTAAGTTTTAAATTATTGCAGGTAACTTGTGCTGTTCCATATTATACAATTCTGGGGATGAAATTTATGGACACATTACAAGTATTAAAAGTACTGTTTTATCTTTGTCATCATAAATCAAATTCTAATAGGACTGGCAGTCATTCTTCAAAATACATCCTCACCCCATTTCTAATCTTCCCTCAGTGGTGTTGTAATGGCACTCACAATCAGCCCTCTCAGAGAGTGAATAACAATCACTATTTTTCTCTTCTGCTGCTTTTATAGATTGAAGAGACCAATGCCAAGATCCCTGGTGCTCACATAGGTTGGGTCACACATTGCTACAGCTGCTGTTGCTTCTAAAGAGAACCTGAGTTTGCCAGATATTGCATTGAAGGTGTGCTAAGTTCCATATACACCATGATCTTCCTTAACGACGAGTTTTCCCAAGACTGTCCCTTTTACCAAGAATATTTCTCCAACATTTTTTCCTATTGCATTTGTTAATAGATTCTATTTTTAGAGTAGTTGTAAGTTTACAGCAAAATTGAGCAGAGTACAGAGTTCCCATTAACTTATATTGTTTTTTTAAATGTTTAAAATGTTAAAAAGACAAAAATAAAAATCATAATCTCCCATATCTCCACCATACAGGATTAATCTTTTATTATTTTCCTCTAGACTTTTAAGAAAGGAAAAACATTCTAATTTCTGTTTTCTTTTTGTAAAAAAAATGATACAAGATCACCAAAAATTATTCAAACAATTTAGAAAATACAAAATAAAAGGCAAAACATAACATCCCAAATTGTAGTGCAAGTGACTATTGTTAACACTGAACATCAGAGAGACTTCACATCAGGTCTGCACTCCAATATGGTAGCATGGTAGCCACTAGCCATAGAGGGCTATGTTTTATCGTGCCTTGCTTTACTGTACTTTGCAGCTATTGTAGTTTTTTTTTGTTTTTTTTTTGGTTTTTTTTTTTGTTTTTTTTTTACAAATTGAAGATTTGTGGCAATCCTACTTCAGGCAGTTCTACCAGTGCTTTTTTTCCAATGGCATTTGCTCATCTCATGTCTCTCTGACACATGTCGATAATTCTCACAATAGTTTTAACTTTCATTGTCATTATTATATTTGTTAGGGTGATCTGTCATCGGTGATTACTACTCTCTGAAAGCTCTGATGACAGTTAACATTTTTCAGTAGTAAAGATTTTTTAATTAAAGCATGTACATTTTTTAGACATAATGCTATTGCATACTTAACAGACTACAGCACAGTGTAAATATGACTTCTATATGTATAAGAAACAAAAAAAATAATTATTGGACTCGATTGCAATCTTCATTGTATTGCAGTGAACCAAAGCTTCTATCCCTCTGAAGTATACTTGTATATGACTTTTGAACACTTGAGTTGTGGTTAGGAAAAGTAAAAACAACACGTAAAGAACAATAACAACAAAAAAACACTGCATTTTGCATTTTATTTAATTTCATTGATTTCAATTTTAATTTAAATAGCCCATCATGGCTTGTGTCTAAGGCACTGGACAGCATAACAAAGACATGTTCAATGTATATACGCAGATGAAAACAAATTCTTCTAAAGATACTATTGATGTTATTTTGAATATTATAGCATACACTTTTTATTTGCTAAAATGAAAAGAGCAGATTGTTGATATTCAAGTAAATGTATCTATTAAAACAAGAATACCACTTCTGACAGACTCACTAAGGTTAAGAATGTTTGAAAGGCATTCAGGTGTTGTAGTCATTACAATTCTTGTAAGCTCTGTGGTTTAATTGACTCTTTACTCAGAAAAGTGATGATAATAGCAATTGCCTAATTCTCCAATCTCCTCTGCCCTCACCATCATTTTGCTTAGTTATTATTTTAACATTTTCCAAGTTCATGTAATTTAAATTGTGATTTATATCAGAAGTAAATTTTCAGTAGCATCATTATTTCCGAATGAATTCAATGTTCATAACTAGTCCTTTGCCATCCTATTTTTTCTTTCCATTTCTCAGTACTTTCATTTAATCTTTATTGGATAATAGTGTAAGCAATAATGATTAATAGGTACAGTGTTTCAGGGCACCTGGGTGGCTTAGTTGGTTAAGCATCTGACATTGGCTCAGGTCATGATCTCATGGTTTATGAGTTCGAGCCCAGGGTCGGGCTCTGTGCTGATAGCTCGGAGCCTGGAGCATGCTTCAGGGTGTGTGTCTCCCTCTCCCTCTGCCTCTCCCCCACTTGTTCTCTCTTTCTTTCTCAAAAATAAAACATTATTTTTTAAAATAGGTACCGTGTTCCTTCATGTAAAAGATAGTATTTGCGAATATCTGTTTGTTGCTCTTATTTTTTAACTAGCATTTTGATTAAATAAAGTGTTCTAAATATGTATTACTGTGTAAATAGCCCTAGAAGTTAATGGCTCAAAACAGTAAACATTTTATTTTTCTTACCGTTCCGTGGACCAGGAATGCCGATAGGGTCTGGCTGGATGGCTGGTTTCTGCTGCAAGATGTGTGGGGTGTCACTGAAACCATTCTAACTGTTGAGGCTGGAAAATCTGAGATGGGTTTTTACTCAAAGATCCGATACCTCAATGACATCCCACCTAGTCTCACTCACCAACAAGGTAAGCTTGACTTCTTTCATTTCAGCACAAGACTCAAAGAGGAAAGAGGTGTGAATGCCAGCCCTTATCTGGTTAAGTTCAGGTCCGGCACAGCATCACTTGGCCTCTAACTCAAACCAGTGACAGCATAGACTTCACTAGGGTGTGATGACAGCCGAGTTCAACACATGTTCTCAAGTACACTACTCAATCTCTAGTCACATTTTTTTTTTCCAAAATCTCTCGGTCTTCCTACATGTTCTTTCATCACATGATGTTAAGAAATTTTAAGTCAAACTGAAATCCTTCTGCCACATCACCCCCTTGTACACACACACACTCTATTTTCTTGGGGTTTTTTTTGTATGTATTTAAGAAATAAGTCTTTAATCTTTAAAAATTAATAGTGCACATATCTCTGTTTATTCTGGAATTAGAATACTCACCATTTTCAGATCCATTGTTCCCTTATACCGGGGAGATTCTCCTGCATTATATCTTTGAATAGAGTTCTCTTCCATTTGCTGATTCCCTAACACAAAGAACAATTATGTTTATGTTAGATGGCATCTCTGAATGCTTTAACCCTTTGTATTTTTTCATGGGGATGCGTTATTAGCTTAATATTTTCCAATATGATTCAATTGTAGTGGTGTTTTCAATTATTCAATAATTACACAATTGTGCTCTGTGGGTTCCATGTGTTCTTTTTGCAATCCTCCTCATCTCATTCTGTTTTATCTTTTGGTTTTATCATCTCCTGTAGTTGATCTTTATAGTAAGATAATGTTCTAATTAAGTTGTTCTTTGTCTCATGCAAGGATGTAGAATTATCTTCTCTATATTGAGTTTTTTTTTTTTGTCTAAGTTTCATTATTTATTATGCACAGGGTCAGTTAGTTAAGTGAGTTTATTCACTTATTTTTGAGAGAGAAATAGCATGTGCTGGGGAGGGGCAGAGAGAGAAAGAGAGAGGGAGAGAGACAGAAAATCTCAAGCGCTCCACACTGTCAGCGCAGAGCCCAACATGGGGGCATGAACCAATGAAAGGTGAGATCATGCCCTGAGCTGAAATCAAGAGTTGGATGCTTAACCCCCAACTGAGCCACCCAGGCATCCCATGCTACTGTTACATTAGATTCCATTCAGTCTGGATTGTGTGACCCCTTTAGTTTTCCATAATAAAATCAATCACAGATTTCCTGTTTATCTATTTATGTGTCTTCCCCAGCATTCACTGTGAATGTCTTAGGGTTTAGGTCCTCCTTTTCTTTGATTCCCTGTGCCTGCTATATAATTAGAATTTGGAATATCTTAGTTCCTCTCAATCTCAATCTCTTTATCTCCATCTCTCTAACTCTATCTCTATTTCTTTATCTCTCTGTCTATCTCTGTTTCCACCTCCCTGACTACTCAGGAGGGGCACAGTTTGGCTGGCACAGGTGTTGATCAAGTCTGTCCCACTACTCTGCCCCTGTGTCTTCTCCTTGGTTCTAAATCATGTACTTTAAATTTCTGATTTCCAGACATGAAGTTTCTCCATGTAACTAAGATTTCCACACACACACACACACACACACACACAACCAACTTCCAGACAGAACTTCTGTACCAATTTGCCGGTTTACAAAAAAAGATACAAATCCTAGATAAATTCACTTTCTTTCAAGCTAGGATCCATTTTTCCCCCTGAATAAAAAATTTAAATTGAGAAGTCTCCTCAAAGGAAGGTCCCAGGCATTCCTGGGATTATTATGGAAATTAGCCTTTAATGTAGCTTTTACTGATGACCCAACCCTTAATGAAATACCCAGGTGGTAGCAAGCAGGAAGAGGTAATGGGTAACATCAGCTTCTCTGTTCTTTAAATTGGATTCTAAACTTTATATCTCTGTACCAGCCCTCATATAAATCATGCCTGTTTGTTTCCTTTTACCTATTATGATAGGCTTCTATTTTCAGCATCCTGCTCTCAACCCCAGGCAAGACCCTTTTTCCCAACGTGGAAACCACTCTAGATTTTTCATTCTCTGTACCTATCATACATCTCTAGGCAGAAAATATCTAGCAGCAGCTGCAGCCGTTTCCAACCCAAACAGTTGCACATTTATGAAAAGAGAGTTTGCTTTCAAGCATGTGAAAATGCAGCATTTAGATATAATCTTTGCTCCTGCTGACTGGGGGAAAAAGGGAAAAAGCTTTTTGTACACTTTTAAAGCTTTGGCTATAATTATGCACATATAGATGTCAGACAGAATAACCCTTGTAAGTAAGAGTAAATGAGTCTGAATCATTTTATTAACCTTTTTTTTTATTTGCCATTTATTGGAAAAGTGACCTTTCCAAAGCTGGTTAATTCATTTAAGTTATTATAACTTTGAACAATACTTAGGAAAGAGAGGCATTTTATTACTATTTATTACTATAAGATCATTCTGTTAACAATCAAAGCAATTCTCAGGAGAAATTGTGTATGGATAAATGCTTAACTGACATTCTTCTTATTACCTAATCCTGGGATACTAGCAGACAATACTTAAATATTCTATGATCTTTATATCATAGTCTCACAAAATCATAAAATCAGAAGTCACCTTAGAGATAATCTAATCTAAATGCCTTTTTCTATAATTAAAGGGCCTGATATCCCAAAAATTAACTAGATCAAGTGATTTGGTCTCACATGATCAAAGAGCTGCTCAATAAAGTGTTATGACTACAGCATGAGCTACCCAATTCACCACCTGATTTTTTTCTCCACTAAGTTACATCACTTTCCTAAAACCCTCAGACTAGAAAATGTTTAAGTTTATTCTTGCAGAATAATGGTAAAACAAAACAAAACAAAACAAAAAAAACCAAAAAAAAACCAAAAAACAGACCCTCGCCTCCTCCTGCCTATGTGACCTTGGAGAGGTTACATTACCATCCTCTGACTCAATTTCCACATTAGAAAAGGGAACAAAAGCAAACTTACCATCTTTTAACTTAAAAAAACAAGACAAATCAGCTATAGTGATAGTATATTTCTATGCCTTCATGAAACTTCTCCGTATAACTCCAAATACATCAACCCTATACTTTCACAGATGGATGTGACTTTATTTCACAATTAAATGGCATCACTCTTATTTTCTTGTCATAAGACATATAAACATATCCTCTAGCAATAATTTTATTTCTCGTGTCTCTTCTGTTACATTTAAAATATAACACATTGGAGGGGGGGACGCCTGGGTGGCTCAGATGGCTAAGCGTCCGACTTCGGCTCAGGTCATGATCTCACGGTTTGTGAGTTTGAGCCCCATGTTGGGCTCTGTTGACAGCTCAGAGCCTGGAGCCTGCTCCGGATTCTGTGTCTCCCTCTCTCTATCCCTCCCCCACTTGCACTCTGGCTCTGTCTTTCTGTCTGTCTCTGTCTCTGTCTCTCTCAAAAATAAGAAATAAACAATAAATAAATAAATAAATAAATAAATAAATAAAATACATTACATTGGGGCACCTGGGTGACTAGGTCTGTTAACCATCTGACTCTTGATTTTGGCTCAGGTCATGATCTCATGGTTCATGAGTTCAAGCCCCACATCGAGCTCTGTGCTGACAGTGCAGAGCCTGCTTGGGATTCTTTCTCTCCCTCTCTCACTGTCCCTTCCCCGCTCTCTCTCTCTCTTTAAAAATAAACTTAAAAAAATAAAATATAAAAAAAATAAAATGTAACACATTAGTTGCACTTTGAAGCTTATCATTTTTTTCTTTTGTGCCTTGCTAAATTGAGCTTTCTTTCCCCTGGTCTATCTGGCATTTAATCCACTCTACCAGGATCTTTCTGAAATAATTGAAACTTCTTTCAAAATCAAACAAATAAAACCCATTAAATGATCCCAAGTACCACAGTTCAGCCATGAGCCATTATTTTCTTTCTCACGGCTAACATACGAGTTTACCACTGATTCTATGTCTGTTTAATCATATTCTAGTCATGTTACACATGAGAAAACTGGGACTGAAAAAAGGTTTCACCCTACTAGTTATTTATTTCAAATAACTTGGTTAATTCTTAGTTATAAAACATTCAAATTGATAATGGAAAGTAAAGGATCTATATATGTATCTGTCACTTTTGGAAATTACTAATTTTTTCAAATATCGAGATTATTCTTGACTGTAATTCTCTCGCTCAAGGTGTTATCCATTGCCTCTAGACCACTGTAATGTAAAAACTTATTAAAAATATATGATATTCTATTATGGAAATCATTGAGTTAAATATTTGTAACACTGGGACCAGGGAAAATTTGTTAGAAGTGTTCTGATTTAGCCTCCATGTTTAATACTGAACCAATAATTATAATTAAAAATGACATTCACTTTTTCTTGGACACTATACAACAGAAACACAGTTGATTTTCATTTTTTTAAATGTTTATTTATTTATTTTGAGAGAGAGAGAGAGAGAGAGAGAGAGACAGAGAGACAGAGAAACAGAGAGACAGAGAGAGGGGGAGGAGCAGAGAGAGAGAGGGAGACCAAGAAACCCAAGCAGGCTCAGAGCCATCAGTGCAGAGCCCACATGGGGCTTGGACTCACCAACCATGAGACCATGACCTGGGCCTAAATTAAGACTGATTCCTAGCTGACTAAGACACCCAGCTGTCCCTGCATTTTTTAAATGAATGAACATGTTTAGCAGGTCTGGTTTATTTATGATTATGGTTCTTTCTATAACAAAATCATCAAATACTTTCAATCTATTAAGCATTTCACCAAATTATGAAAGAATATTAGATGGGCTGTATTATTTTCTTGTTATTTATATAGCATTAGCCAATGGAAATTTAAGAAACTGACTTCATAAATGTTCAAGGAGCTGCCTGCAATTGCCTTTACCTGGTTTAGTCAGACTCACTCTCACAACCTCTTCTATTTTCTTTCTTTCTTTCTTTCTTTCTTTCTTTCTTTCTTTCTTTCTTTCTTTCTTTTTTTCTTTCTTCCTTTCTTTCTTTCTTTCTTTCTTTCTCCTGTATAAAAATATGATTGTCTTTGGCTGGTACCAGAGAAAGTAGTATTACCTACAGGTAAACAGAAAGCTTGTTTAGAAAAAGAATTTCTTCAATCTCAGAGGGAGAGTACAAACACAGTGTTGTATACTTTCCTTTTCACAAAATTGAACATATTCAATTCTCTTCAGGCAAACTAATATTATACGTGAAAACATATGTGAAAACTTGATAAACAAGTTTTGGGATACTCCTAGAGATAGATCTTAATTTTGCTAAATAAAAGCTAGAAATTTTGAAGTTCAGTTAAACCTTATCAAAAGTATAAATATCTGAAGCTCTTAAATAACACATAAAGTCCCTTTAAAAACCTTTAAAAAATTAAATTTAATTGCTTTTTTATATCTAGTAAAATTTTACTTTATTTCATTGTAATGTTTTGTCTTCTTTCATTACTACTGTATTTGTTTCCTTTTCTCCAATTTTGATTGCAAATATATGGAATTTTGATAAACTGTCCAAGTGGGAAACCTAGAAACTATGTATAATGTTGCATCTATATCAAAATGCTTCCTAAGATCAAATGAATACAGTTAGAAACATAAATAAATCATTGGTAATTAGTTAAATCAAATGGTAAAGATGTTTATTTCTTCATGAATTCATCTAAGTTAAACTTAAATTATTTTCCCTAGTATGTCTACAGATAGGGGAATTGGACCTATATTTTTAAATACAATGTAATTTGTTGAGACCAAAACTTTGTTCTGCCAGATGATGTAAAATAACTAAAATTAGGTGGGGAATTAAAGAAAAATCTAGATGTTTGCATGCATTTTGAGGCTGAGAATACATATCCAACATAACATAGCTTTCTACATATAAATATCCAGAACTAATTTTTCTGAAATTCTAAATCGGTATAATAGAAATATGCAGACATTTTTCTGCAATCATTAACCCCAATTCTCCCTTTCAAAATTGTGAAGAAAGTTCTTTCTGGAGTTGTTCTAAAATTTCTAGAAATGCTTGAACTCACTTTATTCTTCTCCTCTGTGTAGTGGCATAGAAAAAACATTTCTAAGTTCTAATAACCTCAGTTATAGTCTTTGAGTTTTATACATAGCCTTGCTAGTTCTGCTTTTCACCACCATTGATGGTACCTGGCACACTGACTGACTAATTCTAGGTCTTTTCCATGAGAATATTTTCCAGACCAGTTCTCCTAATACTCAGGCACAGAGACATTCTTCCCAGTCAGTCCCTGTAAAGCATGAGAGGACTTGTATACATCGTTTGATATATTCCTCCCTATCTAGATGTATAAGCTCACTTTAAGAATTAAAAAATACACAAACACATCAGAATGGACTTCCAGACAGTATATCATTAAACATAAAATGTTTAGAAATATTTGTCTCGCCTCTGATGTGTTTTTTTTTCCTGAATCTTTGAAACAAACAGGAAAATGTTGTAATTAAAACCGTATTTATTGAACACCAACATATGCTAATTCTGAATTTATTCCCATTGCATCCCAATTAAAATACCTCTTTTATCTTCAAAGGGAGAAAAAATCAGAGAAAAGGAAAGAGTAATAAAATATTGAAAACATCATATTGGCAGTCTATTGAATTATTTTTAATGCAAAGAGGAATAGTTAATGGTAATGAATGTTTAAGAGGAAAATATTGGGTCTTTCTGAACTTTTTTTCTTTTTATGTTTTAGTTTCTGCTCCATAAAATCAAGTACTGGTTTGTATTTTTTTGGATTATAACCCAGAAGGGTTTGGTGTATCCTTACGTAATCTTTTCAGCTGTCAACTTTAGACAGCACAGAAGGGCATAGTTTGCTAGTGGCAAAAAATCTGCAACTTATACAGAAAATCTTAAATGTATTCACAAACACATCATTAACAAAAGAGTCTAATGTATCAGTAAAAATGCCCTAATAGTAGTTAATTTTTAGCAGTATTTAATTAAGCTGATTATAAGAAAGATGTATGGAAGTTTATTGTAAGATGGAAAATGTTGGTAAATAGTTTCAGAAGCAAACTGGTATGATGGTAACTTCAACATTAGATGGATCAATAAATAACAGTGAAATTTTTAATATCTATGAAATTCTTCCAGTTTGTTTAGGCTAAATTCAAGAGAGATTTTTTTCAACCTCTTTTTTCTTTTACCAATTATTATTAACACATAAATTCAAGAAAAAGACCATTTTAGTGTAGTGAATTAAAATTAATAAGAAAACCAGAAAGAAAGAAAGAAAGAGAGAAAGAAAGAAAGAAAGAAAGGAAAGAAATGGAAGGGAAGGGAAAAAGGAAAAAAAAAAGGAAGGGAGGAAGGAAGAAGGGAAGAGAAAAAGAAAACCAGATTGTGAAAAATATGTATGCCCACCTAATGCAGAAAATAACGCTACGCTCTTGACATTTCCTGGGTTTTGGTTTGTTCTCTTCTGTGACCGTGTTTAACTCGCATTAGAAACTTCTCTGATTTACTGAAGGCTTGGATACATTTAATTGCATTTCTCCTTATTCGGTTGGCATTATCTTCCAATCTCACTGTGCATGACATTCCAAATGACATTGTAGATTTTCCCTTTCTCAGTTATAACATCAGCTGATAATTTCCTCTATAGTGCCCCATCATTCATGCAGGCAATATTATTCAACATACACCCAATGATTTTAATTTTTAATGAGAGTTAGTGAGAAATCCCATTATTAAAGAAAACCAAACTGCAATATGATAATACTTTATCAATCCACACCTTTCTCTTTCTTCATTTCCTTATGGGGGATCTGATGTCATCTCTCAATACAGATCAGCTCTGAATGGCTAGGTGATTACATAATGGACTTCTTTTGGTTGTTTTGTGTTCTCTGTTAATTGCTTTAAAATACCACTAATGTATTCTGCATTTTCTTCATTCACAAATGTATTCTATCCACAGCATTTGATGATTATGTATTCTGCAGATTTTATGCCCATTGCTGAAGAAATAATGAGAAAAATCATTAAAACAAATATTCTTTTTAAAAAAAATTAATCTTTATTTATTTTTGAGAGAGAGAGACAGAGACAGAGTGAGAGCAGGGGAGGAACAGAGAGAGAGGGAGACACAGAATCCAAAGCAGGCTCCAGGCTCTGAGCTGTCAGCAGAGCTGGACATGGGGCTCGAACCCACAAACCATGAGATCATCACCTGAGCCGAAGTTGGACACTTAACCGACTGAGCCACCTAGGCACCCCAAAACAAATATTCTAAGTTAGGAACCTAGTTTATTTTTTTTTCTGGTGTGTAAAATTCTATGTGCTTTTATTGGATATGTAAAATTTAAGTAAGTTCATCTGCTTAAAGCAGGTTATTTAAAACAAAGTGAGGCAGGGATAAGGATTATGGGACACTTAGAATCTTAAGAAATTTCATTTAACTATTGATAAGCTACATCTCAGAGGCTGTTGAGGATATCACATCCTGGGTGGGGGGAAATCATCATCTCTCCTTATCCTATGTCTTCTGGGAGAAGTTTCTGCAACATATATGACAGTAAAAATCTGTACTTTTGAGTTCACTTGAGGTTTTTAATACATGGTTCCTATTTTTGATGTTACTTTATGAGATTAATAAAAGCACCAAAGTTATTGCAAAACATATTTTTATTTATCTTAGTTATATGTATTGTAAATGTTCATAGCTACTTTGTGAGATTTCAGATACTAGTAGAAAGTCGTCTAATGTAATGAAACGTGCTCTATGAATTTCCCAATGTCAATGACTGGATGTTGTGTTGGGAACTGCATTCAAATAAAAAATGTCCTGAGATTATGAAAAAAATAGGCATCCTCAAACAAAAATAAGTTCAGAAAAGAAAAATGGCAAGGTGGTTCAATTCTGTAGATTAGCTCGTGCAGATATAAGCTGTGACTAAAAAATAAGAAAATAAGAACAAAGTATTGGAGGACAGGCATAAATAAACAGAATGTACCTAAACAAAGAGATTTGGAAGGCATTAAGATTTAAGATTCATGCATTTAATAGAGGCACCTATTTTTAAGAATGAATTCAAAATTACTTTTATTTTTTCATTATTTAGATAATATTATTTTCTATAATCAAACCCATGTAGATAAGACCTTACACATTTAATAAGTGCATTACCCCTGCACTAATGGAAAAATTGTGTTTAACATTTCTAGACTAATATGGCTATTAATTTCTGTATAATGCCAACCCAACATGGTACAAGTGGGGTACTTTTTCCAAAGTTGGCAACACAGCTAAGGTTTCCAAAAATTCAAATTATATATATTCCAGGTTCTGCAGTCATCTGAACAAAATTATAGACACATCCAGCACACTGAATTAATGAAAACGAAAAAAAAGGTAAGAAAAAAAACCCAGAAAACAGCAAAGTTCTGTTACTGTTGCGGTACCTGGCACCATTTTCTTTTATTAGCTTCTCAGTCATCATCTGGAAAGCAAACCTTCTAGAATAACATCATTCAAAACAGCTCTGATAAAGCACAGTCACTATCACCTATCATAAAGCATATACAAGACACTTTACATTCACAGAGATATGACATATCTCTGTTCAACATCTATAATACTAGAGGATACAATTAAAAAGGCATTATTGAAGGCTTGATTCTTTGAGACTTGATACTTTTCCATCAGAGGACCCAAAGGATAGTATGACACAGCTCTGGTAAAGACATGTACCTTCTTAGATAGGGTTTCCTGTCATTAAGGACACGGTTTTAGGTATTCACTGCTCTTGATGAACATCAGTTAAAAACCATTAAAAAAAAATTGGATTCATACAAAGATTATGGAGTCATCATCAAGCAAGCTAGCTAGACTCAACCCAACTAGTATTTTACCCCAAGCTAGCTAGACTCAACCCAACTAGTATTTTACCCAACCTATCATGTTTGAAAGGTAAGAACTCTGTGGAAGAAAGGAGACGCCAAATAGCACTTCAAAGCTTGGGGTCACAACCAAAACACAGCAGCAGAAGCAATTAACCAAACCCTGCACACTTGGGTATGTACAAGGGTGTGGACACCAGTATTTCATCATCCACTCAATATTTTCATCCAGGAAGAGAGGGAAACCAATCACTGTACTTCGATTGTGTTCAATTCAATCATAAGGTTAAGTGGAAGAACTGTATGGATATTTTTTATTTATATCCAGAATTACTGTGTAAAAGTGGACCAATTAATTTGTTCCTCTGAGAGTAGTAATGGTGCAACTAGATGTTGGAGATAGGAAGTCAATCATATTACTCTACAGACTGGAATGTTCTACACCCCAAAAAATGGGATGAACAAATTCTATTTTAGAGTATCACATTGTCTTGCTTAAACTCCTAGATTTAAGTGCAATAATTGCCTGCTAGTTGATGAAATTTAGTTTTCTATTTTCATCTTACCTTACTGTTTTCATCTCCCCTTACTGTTTTATACAGTTAGAAGATGTTATTACTATCCATAATTAAAAAGTGATTTTTGGATTATTGAAATTAAAATGTTTGTAAATAAATTTACAAATATTCAAATAAGATATTATAGTTCTTCCAAATTTCAAATATAAATACTGTTACTATTTTGGAAATTCTACTTTCAGATTTGTTAACTGACTTAAAAGCTGTCTATTTAAAGATATTAATGCTATAGATTATTATAAATCTCCTTGATGAAATAATGTAATAAAATGCAAATAGAAGTAGCTGTGTTTATATAGAATACACATGTCAGAAAGCCCAAATAATATATTTTGTTGTTAGATATAGTTCATTTGATGGATCTATCCTAAATATGTCAACTAAACTTAATAATTATGTTTACAAAAGTAGAATATTATAAGTTAATGCATTCAATATCTTTTTTTGTTCACTACAACTTTTTATTTCTTTGTATATAATTGTATGTGTGTTTCTATATGTAAAGATATCTTTCCAAACACCTATATATTTATCTATAAATAAAAAATCATGCCTCTATACTGTTTTCTTAAACGGGAATTTAAGCAAAAAAATTAGGGTCATTTCTACAGATTAGAAAATATGCAATAAAATCAACACTATCATGACCAAAATACATCATTATGAGGGAGGTTTTATTACCTATCCAGCCAAACCCTTCTTATTAGATTTTTGTTTCTAAAATTTTGCTAATATCGACAAATATGCAACATGATTTAGGAAAATAAAGATGCTAAGATGTTCCATGGTTAAAGTAAAAGAAAACCATCTGACAATATATAACACAGTCTTTCACAACTTACTAAATTGCGAAACTATTTTTTTCTTACATAAACTTTTCTAACTTTTGCATTTTCAACCCTAAAAGCATTTTTGCATCATTTGATATTATCATTGATATACTTAGAATAGTTCTGGCTATCATGGTAGTAAAAATGGCAGGGAGAACTGTCTTCTTTTATTTAATAAATAGTCTCTTTTCTTTTTGTTTTTTTTTTAAATATCCTTTGTGCTGAAGATTTACTATATTTTTATCATTCCTTTTTAAGGGACAGAGATTAAACAATGAATATTATCACTAAAGAGCTTTGCCTCTATTAAATATATTTTGGGAAACAAAGGTCTCATTTTCATGCTTTATCCTGTTTAATTTTTTTACATACAACTGATATAAAGTATAAAAATTCAAATCACAGGGCTTGATATTTCATACATGTATAACACATCTGATCTTATATCATAATATAATATAGAATCTTTCTAGTATTTCCATAATAATGTCTTTCCTCCCTATTAGTGCCTTCAAAAAAATGACTACTATACTGATCTTTATCACATTACATATGTCCATTGTTGAAATTCATATAAATGAGTCACAAATTACTCTGTGTCTTATTGTACTTAATATTTATCCATGTTTTGGGATATAGCAGTATTTAACTTAAAAAAATTGTTATGTTAAATTTCTTTATATGAATATGCTATCATGTAGTTGTTTGTTAATTTAACATCAATGAGCATTTGGATTGTTTTCCTTTGTCAAGAAACTATGAAATACCAGAGGTATTACCTCAATTACAAGTTAATCAGTTAGCCCCCTACAGTCTTATAGTCACTATAATCTTTTATTTATTTATTTATTTATTTATTTATTTATTTATGTATTTATGTTGAAAGGGCGGGCCTACGCCAGCCGACTCCATCTTGTTCTGTGTCCTTCACCTTGACCACACCTCCTCCCCTCGACTCCATCTTGTTCTGTGTCCTTCACCTTGACCACACCTCCTCCCCTTGAGTAAACCCTCCCTCACCTGCCGGACCCTTCCCCAGGACCCCTCCCCAGCCAATCGGCTGAGGCCATAGCCATTACCTCACCAACTGCCCCCAGGCCCCAATAAAACCTTTGTCCTTTTGAAACTCGCTCTCTTTCCCTGGTATCTCACCGCTGTGTCGGTGCAGGTAGGGGATTGAGCTCGAGCTAGCTCGAATAAAGGCTCTTTGCTTTTGCATCGGACTCGGCTCCCTGGTGGTTTTTGGGGATCACGAATTCTGGGCATAACATTTGGGGGCTCGGCCCGGGATCCCCAAGACCCCCAAGGGACCCCCGACCCGGAGAGCCTGACTGGCCACGATTAGTGTCTGTTTGTTCTGTCTTTTCTGTGTGAGCTCATTTCTGGAATTCTGGTAGTGCCCGACGCGGTCTAAGTGGACGCACTGGAGGACCACGGGCCGGGAGTTTCGGAAGACGTTCCGATTCTCCCTTCTGGAGGGACGTGGAATCCCCTCATCTGTTTCGGAGGGACGTGGAATCCCCTCAAAGGTCTGAGACGAGGCGGGTCGCTCCCACTGGTCGGCGTGAGGCCGTCGTCTTTGGAGGGACGTGGAATCCCCTCATCGGTTTTGGAGGGACGTGGAATCCCCTCATCGGTTTTGGAGGGACATGGAATCCCCTCAAAGGTCTAAGCTAGCTTTCAGTTTTGCTTCCATGGAGTTGGAAGACTTTCTAGGGGCCCTCTGTTTGTCTGTTTTTGTGTTTCTCTGTTTTGCTCTGTGGACTTACTGGACGGACGTTATGGGACAGACTCGGACTACTCCTCTAAGTATTATGATTGATCACTTTAAGGATGTGAGGGGAAGAGCTAACAACCTCAGTGTGGAAGTCCGAAAGGGTCAGTTGCAGTTTTTTTGTTCTAGCGAGTGGCCAACTTTCAATGTCGGATGGCCACCAGAGGGGACCTTCGACCTCCCTACCATCCACCGAGTCAGGAGTATCATCTCTCAGCCTAAGACGGGCCATCTTGATCAGCTCCCTTACATTATCACTTGGCAGGACCTTGTAGAAGACCCACCCTCTTGGCTTAAGCCCTTCCTAACCCTGCTCCCTCCGGAGCCAAAACCCATTCTTGCTTTGCAGGAGACAGAGAAGAGGAAACGTCTTACCCAGCCTTCAGCACCCCTCTACCCTGTCGTACAGGGGGGTACTGAAGAAAAATTAATTTTTCCTCCCCCGTATAACCCCTCTAGGATGCCGGAAGAACACCATCCTCCCCCTTCGGGGGAGGCAGACGCTGTTCCGAGAGTGGGAGGCGGAAACGCTCCAGGGGGAAGCCCGCCCTTTACCAAAGGGCTCAGAGGGAGCAATCCGCCTCTGCCGCCGACTCCACTATTCTGCCCCTGCGAGCCACCGGACCCCCAGACACGGAGGGGAATCAGCCCCATCACTATTGGCCTTTCGCCACTAGTGACCTCTACAATTGGAAAGCTCAGAATCCTAAGTTTTCCGAGAAACCGGCAGGGCTTATTGATTTATTAGACTCTGTTCTTTTTACCCATCAGCCCACGTGGGATGATTGCCAGCAGCTTTTGCAGGTCCTGTTCACGACTGAAGAAAGAGAAAGAATCCTCAATGAGGCCCGAAAACTAGTTCCGGGCGCAGACGGGAATCCCACCACCAACCAGGCTCAGATAGATGCCTCCTTCCCCTTAACTCGGCCCCAGTGGGATTTCAACACGGCAGAAGGTAAGGAGAGGCTCCGGGTCTACCGCCAGACTCTAATGGGGGGTCTCCGAATGGCTGCTAGAAAGCCAACCAATTTGGCCAAGGTAGGAAATGTACAACAGGGAAAAGATGAATCTCCGGCTGCCTTTTTAGAACGGATCAGGGAGGCATTCCGTACCTACACCCCTATGGATCCAGAGGCTCTGGAAAGCAAGGCAGCTGTTATCATGGCCTTTGTAAACCAATCGGCCATAGACATTAGGAGAAAATTACAGAAAATAGATAGACTAGGAAAAAAAAGTCTGCAGGACTTACTGGTGGTAGCCGAAAAGATATATAACAACCGGGAGCCTCCTGAGGACAAGCAGGCTCGCGCCATGGCAGCTGCCAGCAGTAAGCAGACTCGAGACCTGGCCAGAATACTACTAGCTATCATTGCTGACTTTCCCGAGGAACGAGACCGCCGTCTCCGGCAGCTGGCAGACGACGCAAGAAAAGGTAAAGGAACCACTAAGGGGGGGAAGCAGAGGCTGCAGAAGGATCAGTGCGCATACTGCAAGGAGATAGGGCATTGGGCCCGAGATTGTCCGAAAAGGGCCGGCGGGAAGGGAAGCAAGACTGATCGAGTAAAAGTCCTAGAGCTAGATGAACTAAGTGATTAGGGGAGTCGGGGTTCGGACCCTCTCCCCGAACCCAGGGTAACTCTTAAAGTGGAGGGGACCCCTATTGACTTCCTTGTCAACACCAGAGCACAACATTCGGTCCTCCGCACCCCACAAGGAAAACTAGCCAGCAAAAAGTCCTGGGTACAAGGGGCAACTGGTATGAGCCAGTATTCATGGACTACCCGAAGAACAGTAGATTTGGGGACGGGCCGGGTATCCCACTCCTTTATGGTAATACCAGAATGCCCCTACCCGCTGTTAGGACGGGACTTACTGACCAAGATTGGAGCTCAGATAACTTTCAGACAAGGGGGGCCTCAGGTCACAGATGGCAAGGGCCACCCCATCCAGGTCCTGACCATGAAACTGGAGGATGAATACCTCCTCCACCAGGAGGCACTCCCGAGAGAGGATAATATAGACAGATGGCTACAAGAATTCCCTTCGGTTTGGGCAGAGACAGGGGGGATGGGACGAGCCGCTCATAGGACCCCAGTCCTGGTAGAGCTCAAGCCAGGAGAGAGTCCGGTAAGGATCAAACAATACCCCATGTCTCAGGAGGCCCGGAAGGGGATCCAGCCACACATCCGGAGACTACGAAGCCTAGGGGTACTAGTTCCTTGCCAGTCTGCCTGGAACACCCCCTTACTGCCGGTCAAAAAGCCTCACACAAATGACTACCGACCGGTACAAGACCTCCGGGAAGTAAATAAGAGGGTCGCGGACATACACCCAACTGTTTCCAACCCATATACTCTCTTGAGCTCCTTAGCGCCCTCCAGGGTCTGGTATACTGTACTAGATTTAAAGGACGCCTTCTTCAGTCTGCCGCTGGCACCCCAGAGCCAACCCTTGTTCGCCTTCAAGTGGCATGATCCGGAGGAGGGCTACAGTGGACAACTCACCTGGACACGGCTACCTCAGGGATTCAAAAATTCACCCACCATCTTCGACGAGGCACTACACGAGGACCTGGGTGAGTACAGAAGGGAGCACCCTGGCCTCACCCTTCTACAGTATGTAGATGACATCCTGATTGCTGCCGACACTGCCAAAGACTGTGAGCGAGGGACCCAGGACCTGCTGGCTACCCTGGGGGCCCGAAAATTAAAAGACTTAATCCGACATGCCGGAATTAAGATTCACCAACAGGACACCAAAATAGAGCAAGTTGTATCTGCCTGCAAGACCTGCCAACTCACCAACGCGAGGGCCACATCAAATAAAAAAGGAACCAGGCTCAGAGGCACCAGACTGGGAGCCCAATGGGAAGTCGACTTCACTGAAGTCAAACCAGGAAAGTATGGTTTTAAATATCTTTTAGTATTTACAGACACCTTCTCTGGCTGGGTGGAGGCATACCCAACCAAGCATGAAACGGCTCAGACGGTGGCTAAGAAGCTACTAGAAGACATCTTACCCAGGTATGGTTTTCCTGCCCTGGTAGGATCAGACAATGGACCAGCTTTTATCCCACAGGTAACACAGGCAGTAGCCAAGGCGGTGGGGGCAAACTGGAAATTACATTGTGCTTATAGGCCCCAGAGCTCAGGACAGGTAGAAAGAATGAATAGAACCCTAAAAGAGACCCTTACCAAATTAACCATGGAGACTGGCGGGGACTGGGTGACTCTCCTACCGTACGCCCTTTACCGGGTTAGAAACATTCCTTACACTCTGGGTTTTACTCCCTACGAGATCATGTTTGGCAGGCCACCCCCTGTTATTCCCAGCCTTCTAGCTGAACTTATTGCTGAGTTTAAAGATCAAGAACTTTTTCTTTCCTTGAGCGGGCTCCAGAGGGCGCACGAGGACATTTGGCCGCGCCTCCGTGCCATCTACGAGGCTGGCCGGATCCCGACACCTCATCAGTACAGGCCGGGAGACTGGGTCTACGTCAAGAGGCACCACCGAGAGACTCTCGAGCCGCGCTGGAAGGGACCCTACATGGTGGTGTTGACAACCCCCACCGCTCTCAAGGTAGACGGCATCGCGACCTGGGTCCATCACACCCACGCTCAGCCAGCGGACCCCTCCTCGATCCGGAAGGACTTCGTCACACGATGGGCCATCAGTCGGGACCAACACAACCCGCTCAAGCTCAAGCTACAGCGCATTCGACCTACCTAATATTGGTAACTCTGTTAACTCTGCTTGTCATTGCTCATGCTGCCGGGAGTCCCCACGCCCCCCAAAACATCACCTGGCAGATCATAGACACCAGCTCGGGGACAATACTTAATCAGACCTCCTAGAGCCACCCCAGGGACACATGCTTCCCAGAACTTTGCGTAAACCTCCAGACTCTGTTCTCCTTGTCACCATAAATGCAGCCGGTCCCATGATTGGGTCCGTAAGCTACATGACAAGGGGGGAATGAAAGGGCGGGCCTACGCCAGCCGACTCCATCTTGTTCTGTGTCCTTCACCTTGACCACACCTCCTCCCCTTGAGTAAACCCTCCCTCACCTGCCGGACCCTTCCCCAGGACCCCTCCCCAGCCAATCGGCTGAGGCCATAGCCATTACCTCACCAACTGCCCCCAGGCCCCAATAAAACCTTTGTCCTTTTGAAACTCGCTCTCTTTCCCTGGTATCTCACCGCTGTGTCGGTGCAGGTAGGGGATTGAGCTCGAGCTAGCTCGAATAAAGGCTCTTTGCTTTTGCATCGGACTCGGCTCCCTGGTGGTTTTTGGGGATCACGAATTCTGGGCATAACAATGTATGTATTTATGTATGTATGTATGTATGTATTTATTTATTTATTTATTTTATTTTTAGTCCTTATAATCCTTACAGAAAACAGGATATTCCTGTGTCAGAGAAAAAGGACTTTATTTCTCATGATAGAGCAGGCAGCATGAGCTTTGTGGTCTTGTCAGTTCCCTGTGCCATATTCCAGGCCAGTTCCATGGACATGACGCCATGTCAGGCCCATATGGATAACGCCCGTTGAGTGGGTCTGTGTCACAGGTGAAGAATGCTGGGTTTAGGATATCTAAAATCATGAGGCGTTTTTGGAAAATCTGCCCAATCTTTGACCCACTGGAGGAGATTTCCTTTATTATCCTGGTCAGCAAACAAATCTGCTCTGCCCTGCAGGGAGCTGCCTGCTCTGTCTTGCAAGGTTTTTGCATACAAATATCCTTGAAAAGATAATTTGGAACAAAAGCTGTTGATGTCTTTTGATAAAACATGCAGCTCATGTGAAAATTCTGGTATGCATGTGTGGGAGATTGTGAAATTAATGGTTGAGAGTGTGCCTGTAAATTCGTCTTTAGTTCAAACTTTTTGGTTGTATTGATTTATCAACCTTAAGCAACAAATTAAAACTTTAGTTGATTCACATCCTTGCAGACATTAGGTATTGAAATTGTTAATCCATTTAATTTCAGGCATTCTTTTCAATACTATTTTTGATTGTGGTGTAAATTAAAATTTCCTTGTATCTACAAATATGAAGAACCTTTCATTTATTTTCAGGAGAAGTATCTATTCAAGTTTTTGTCCATTTTTACTGGATGGTCTCTTTTGTTGTTGATCTCTACAAGTTACTTATATATTCTGCATATGAATTAGTTGTTTATGTAGGTGCCCAAATATAGTATCCCAGTCTATGGACTGAATTTTTTACCATCTAAATAGTGCCTTTTGAAGACTGGAAACTCTTAGTTTTGAGAAAGTCTAATTAATGAATATTTTTCTTTTCTGGTTAGTGTTATTTTCATGTATGCTATAAAAACTAATTTTCAACCACAATGTCATGAAGATATTCTTTTATATTTTATTTTAGACATTTATTAGCTTTTAAATCGGGGTCTATTTTTCTGCTTAATGTTTCTGCATGCCAGTAATAATGGTTCACTTTTCTTTTCTTTTTTTTTTTTTTAATTATTTTTTTCAACGTTTATTTATTTTGGGGACAGAGAGAGACAGAGCATGAACGGGGGAGGGGCAGAGAGAGAGGGAGACACAGAATCGGAAACAGGCTCCAGGCTCTGAGCCATCAGCCCAGAGCCTGACGCGGGGCTCGAACTCCCGGACCGCGAGATCGTGACCTGGCTGAAGTCGGACGCTTAACCGACTGCGCCACCCAGGCGCCCCAGTTCACTTTTATTTTCAATTGTGATATTTGACCCTACGCTGTTTATTGAAAGGCCACCCATTCTGATTAAATTCCAAATAGCAGCTTTGTCAACGTTTGTAGATAGATAGATAAAGAGATAGAGAAAAAGCAAGTCTAGTTTTTAAGGTTTTCTAAGTCTCTGTTTCTTCAATACTAAATAGGAGCTTTTCAGTAGGGATTAAATAATATAAGGTACTTAAACAGTTTTTCACAACATAAGAAGAACTAAATTAATTTTTTGCTATATCAGTTTGTACAGATTTTTTAGGAGAGGACCAGTCCAATACAAAATATTATGTCTGAATATTATGACTGAAATGAGAAGTCTTTATACATTTCTAAACCATATTGAAATATTTTCTACAACATATTTATTTTAAAGATAGTTTACTTAAATATTATGAATTATTTACTAATATAATAAATAGTGTTAAATAGGTAAGATACCTTTACCTAGCATTAATACATCTTGGGACACAATTACATTCCTTTGGATATCTAAACTTTTGTTCCTGTCTACTAGCAATCAGTTTTGCATGAAAAATTATGATAAAATTCTGTGTATTTTCATCATTTTCTATTTTCATCAGAGACAAAATTTCTTATATATTCTCTTCCTTTTTCCAGTGTGGGTATTTGTGGTGTATTTACCTTTAACTTTGGTGTTTAGAAAATTTTTCAGTCATTCTAAGATTAGATCTTTTCATTAACACTGATTGGCACTCAGCATGCCCTCTCATTATTAAAGAAAGAAGTTTTTCTTGTTTTGGGAATGCCAATTCAGATAAGTCTGGTGATTCTTTCTTTCCCTTCAGCTTATTTCCATAGAAGGAATAGCAATTTGTTTTCTATTACTGACTAAAATGTCAATAATTTTATATGCTTAAATGTCCATTAGTTTCCCAGAGAATTATGCTGTAGACTAACTCCTTTTCTTATTCTACATCCTTTTACTTTGGTAACCATATCATTATTTCAAACATCTCTTACAGGGAAAGATTATGTTTCTTGTTTTTGGGTATCCACACTTGAGTACAATACATATACAGCGCCAGTTACACATAAAAGAATAAATAAATGTATACTGAGTCAAGCTTCCAAAATGTGAAGTGCATTAAAGGTATTGAGTCAGGTCACATACTCAGTCACTTCAGCAAAGAAAATTATTACACTAATAATAAGATAAGTAAGAAGCCAATTTTTAGGACACAGAACACCTATGACTATGTTAAAGAATAAATTTAACAGGTATTATTTAAAATATTCAAATCCTTTACAAACTAACAAATCTAATAAATAGTATCGAAACTACTATTTTCATGCTAATTTTTATTTGCCCTTTGGTGATTTTATTCATTCCAAAAATATCTGTAATTTTATATTAGTGTTTTAATAAACATTTATATGTAAACTACATGAAATCATGAAATATGTTTTCAAGATATTACTAATACTCGTAGCTAAGGAGAATCCCAAGGCCA
This sequence comes from Prionailurus bengalensis, assembly GCF_016509475.1. Lineage (NCBI taxonomy): Eukaryota > Metazoa > Chordata > Mammalia > Carnivora > Felidae > Prionailurus > Prionailurus bengalensis. Next base: position 90,668,081 of record NC_057344.1, read on the forward strand.
AATTTTTTTAAGAAATACTTTAAGTATATTTAACAAGCAAAAACAAAGTAGGAAAATAAATTTTATTTTTCACTGTGATCATTCTATCATTCAGAAAAAGAGAATATTCTCCAGCCTTCCACTGATGAGCTGTTATGATCTTTTGTAACAGTTTTGGAAAGTAAAAATATTCACACAAACAACCTAGAAATAGCTTATCATTAATTAATGTTTGAATATATATTACTAATGATGATACATTAATACTAATAAAGTATTTCACACTTCACATATAACAATGAAGTACATATACAGTATGTATAAGTACATATATATTTAGCATATATACACAAATAAACATACAAATATATGTACACACATATACAATATTATATAAAGTATATAAATACATATAATAAATACATCAACAAAATATGCAAACATGTACACATCAAAGCTAGGAGATAATATGCATAAATACAGTATTTCTCATTTCTGTACTGGGCATGAACTTATGAGGTGTTGGTATTATTTCTGTTTTCCATTATACTTCTAGTTTCTCATTGTTTTCATGTAGCCTAAATCTGCATCTAGTTCTTCAACTTATTAGATAAACAAAATTTTATCTGTGAAGCATCTATGTATTAGTGGTTCAGACTGTTCTGAGTTATAGTTTTCCGGTGACATCAACTACTGGCAGTATTAAGAAGCAACTCAGAAGACTCCCTCGGATTTCATATTTACTAACTTGGGCCTCCATTTTGAAGTAACACCCAATTTCCACTTGATCATCAGGACAAAAGGGAAACCCCATTCTTTGGGGTTCGGTGATATGTGTAATGCAGACTAACCAGGAAGTAGTGAAAATCTTGTTGTACCCTCTGTTAAAAATGTCCCTCTTTTGGGTTTTAAGACCTCTCACCCAATTTTTCTAGTGGGTAATTAGAAGTAATAATGAGAAAAACTACTTTATCTTTTACCTCTTAATTTCTAGATATAATGACATACGTACAGATGTATACAAAAATATGGTTTGGTACATAAGACTTGTGTTCACAATTTATAGGGAACTTTTTCACATATGCAAATGAAGTGAAGCTTCAAAAGGTTGCCAATTTTGTCACTTTTAGGAGCAACAGGCAACTGACAAGTATCTACAGTTGACCCTTGACCTATACAGGGGTTAGGAGCACCACACCTCCCCCTGCCCAGTGGAAAATACACTTTTAACTTTTAACTCTTCCAAAATTTTACTATTGTTTCCTAGAAATCTTATCAATACCATTAACAGTCAATTAACACATATTTTGTATTATATGTATTATATACTGCATTCTTACAATAAAATATGCTTAAAAAAACAAAATGTCATTAAGAAAGTCATATGGAAGAGAAAATAAATTTACAGTACTGTATTGTACTTATTGGGAAAAAAACTGCATATAAGTGGGTCCACACAGTGCAAACCTGTTATTCAAGGGTCAACTCTATTTGTCTCAACCCATTCTGATTTGATGGGCCATTTTTTTCTTGAGGCTAATTTCTATCATAGTAACCATGCCCCTCATGTGTCTGGTGGTTATTTGCTTTGTCATGGCCCCCATTGCTTCAGGGTCTTACCACTGCCATTTAATTCAGAAAATCTGTTTCAATGGCTCTTTCAGACGGAGACATTTTAGAAGGCTTGCATACATAAAATATGAAGGCAAGAAATAAGTGATATATTTAAGGAAGTAAAAGTAGTTTCCTACTTAAATATTAATAGACAAGTAAAAAGTAATGGAACATGATGATAGACAGTAGACAAGAACATGAAGAATCTCATGTGCTAATCTGAAAACAGTTAAAGAAACTCAGATTTTAGAATCATATATGAATGCTCTTAATGTTAGATGCAGAAAAGGAAAAAAAATCTTATCTTTTAGCACAGATGAGAATCCCATAGAATATGTATTGGGTGTCAGAGAGGGAATACACTTTGTGAAATGCTCAAGCATGTTTCTACAATTTTCTTTTTCTCAATAAGAGCTATTTATCTATATCTAAGAATTGTAGAGGTATATATTTATTTTTTTGTTTTTCATAGGTTGAAATAAAATGGACAGTTCTTAGAATTTTAATGACTCTGCAACTAAAGAAGTAAAATCTTAGACAACAACATTGACAATTTAGACAATAATTAATTAGACAATAATTAAGACAAATTAGACAATAATATTGCCAATAATATTGACACTATTTGGCACATATGGGTATCTCTTTTAATATCTATTTTGAGATGAATATGATATTTGTAAAGTACTTACTATCCATTAACTATACTTCATTATAAGAAGACTAAGCTTTAATTTTAATGTCACGGCACATAGGGATCATATACCGAACCCATATCAAGAACAGCAGTTATGGGATTGTCTACATACAAACTGTTGTGGAAAAAAAAAAAAGATAGTCAAATTCACTAAACCGTTGTTTATTTGGAAAATGGCCATTTGCTATTGCTTGACTGACAGCCATTTCATATAATTAGCTGCTCAATTAAGCACAATGTGTTTTTATTCAAATTGGTTCTATGTAAAAGAGCAGTAGAAGCAATATATTTCAGAAAGAGAACATAGCCTCTAAAAGAACATAAGAACTGTAATTTAGTTTAACATTTAGTATTCATAATTTATACCTATTTTATGACATTCTATGTCCATAATAAGTTTTGCACTTTAGTTTGCTACCCTCTATATTGTTGCATCCATTATACTCAGCCAAAAGCATATTTCAAAGAGTATTTATACTAAAAAGCATTCATAATACCCTCTGTCTCAGAATTATGTTTTGGTTACATTCACTTTTGACTTAACATTTTCAAAATATTTAGCTTGACTTTACCAACTAAAACTGTTTCAAGTATAAACATGTTTTGTTTTAAACACTAACATTTAAACAAAATTTTCATTTGATTAGTGGTTTCTAATATTTTTCAGGTTATGCTGTTATATCTGCCCCTACAAATGGAATGAAACAAAATCTATATGGAAGATTACCAATTGCTGTTTGCATCCAACTATGTGCATAAAGAAGTTTTATTTTATTATAAAATTATTACATCCTGCCAACATTTGAAATGAGATGCAATGACACACAAAATCAGAGAGTTTATCACTGAAAGCAAGAGGCTGCCTCTACTGGCTGCAGAATGTGTGCTTGTATATATTAGAAGTCCAATATGATTATTTAACTTAATTTGTTTCAAGTGGAAATTTATGCATGTTATCGTTGTCTGTATCTATGCTTCTTGTTATATGATTTTAAACCATAAGACCAGGTTTTCACATACTGGTACAATAGTTTGCATGAGTTTTTCCAGTTTGTGACCTATAATTTGATTTGTTTAATAGTCAAGTTGTACCTGTCTTCAGGTTTTACAGCTCTTGAAGCCTCATCAAATCAATTCCACTTAACAATATCTTAATTTTAAGGGCTTATTCCAGGATGTAATATATATATATTTTTTACTCTATTGTCCAATTTTCTTTTCATTATTAAAAATCCATTCTTCAATGAAATGAATATTATTTAGAATTGTTTCAATCAATTTCAAATGAATTCACTGGACTAGTGAATTCTAAAAATTCTAGTTCATCTTTGAGGTATCTTTTTATAATAAGAGTTGTTAGGGGCACCTGGGTGGCTCAGTTGGTTAAGCATCTGACTCTTGATTGCAGTTCAGGTCATGATCACACAGTCATGAGATCGAGCCCCACGTGGAGAACCTACTTGGGATTCTCTCTCTCTCTCTCTCTCTCTCTCTCTCTCTCTCTGTTTGCCCCTTCCCCATTTCTATCCCCCTGCCCCCACCTCTCACTCTCTCAAAATAAATAAACTTAAAAAAAGAGTTGTTATTTGATTGAATACAGATTATATAATAGTTCCTGTGTGTCCATTTTCTTGCTTTATTTTCCTTATACATAACTACAAGAAATGTTCTCTTGGTCATTTTATTCCCTACTGATTCTATTCATTGTTCTGGAATTATTTAATTTATTTAAAAATATGTGTATAGCACTTCATACATACGAGGAACTGATCTAAGTGCTTTACAAATATTAAGAGTTAGCATTCAAACCTTTCCCATTATCCTTCAAAATATGACCCACTGCTTTTTCTAATTTATGAATATTTATTTCTTTTTCTTCTACTTGGCATCTCTTTCTATTTTCAAATTACAAACCAAACAATTGGTATATTGCGTGGATCAATTCTCTTGCCCTCATCACTACTTCTGTGATTTCACTTAAGTATTTACATAGATTTATGCTTAAAGAGTTGATAAACCTAATGTTTAGAAAAATTGGTTTAATATGGCTAGAAAATTCTGCCCTGGTTTAGTCAAGGAAATAAAAACAATCAAACTTTTGTTTTTATGGGAGAACCAGTAAAATAAATAATTTATAGGAAATATTAAATATATCAATAATGTAATTTCAAAAATTGCTAAGCAAATATAGTTTGAATTTAATTTTATATATGTAAAAATATATAATGTCTTTGAAGATTAAGGGATGATATATCAAAAATGCACATCTTAAAAGTATATGCTGCTATAGAATTATCAGACTAAGTTACATGAGGCTAACAAATTGTACATAATATTTATATAAGATTACATATATAGGATTATGTGTTCAGTATATGTATTATATGCTATAATGTAAACATATTTTATATAATGCATATATATATAATTTATATATTTATAAGAACTATATACACAAAATTATAAACATAAAGCAAATAATTTACCATGTTAAAATAAGATTTCTTTCACTTTTTTTTCTTTTTTGTAGAGGGAAACAAACAGCTTCTCGTAAGGGAGGTTAAGTAGATCTACTGCTTTGTAAGATTATAGTAACCACATTAAATATTAGCTCATTAGTACTACTTAATTAAATATACTTAAATGTTTCCCATTACTAACAAGTTCTTATTGCATGCTCATTTCCAAACACAATGATAGAAGTCATTTTAATAATCCAAGTATTTAAAAGATTGTTCTTTTAGTCACCTTGCAGAAGAAATTGAAACAATTACGTACATTATATTCTTCTCTATCATTTTCAAATTTCCACATTCTTAGTCTGATAAAAGCAAAATTATAAATTTCTGGGATTTAATTTCTGCTAATCCCATATACTAGTTCACTATAGAAAAGAAGGGATAAAATACCTTCACTAGGTGTCTCAATCACCTTGAAGTAGTTACTTCTAAAAAGCAAAAAGAAAATTCGGAAAAGAAAGTGGAATTACAAATGTTACTCAGACTGTCTCTTGAAATCATGCCTAAATTTCTTTGCTATTTTATTTAAAATCCTTAACTCTTGGGGCGCCTGGGTGGCGCAGTCGGTTAAGCGTCCGACTTCAGCCAGGTCACGATCTCGCGGTCCGTGAGTTCGAGCCCCGCGTCAGGCTCAGGGCTGATGGCTCAGAGCCTGGAGCCTGTTTCTGATCCTGTGTCTCCCTCTCTCTCTGCCCCTCCCCCGTTCATGCTCTGTCTCTCTCTGTCCCAAAAATAAATAAACGTTGAAAAAAAAAAATTTAAAAAAATAAAATAAAATCCTTAACTCTTTTAAAAAGTAACTTTTTCAGTTACCAACAGCTGCTAAAAAACCACTCCAAAACTTTGGGCTCCTTAAGGATATATTATTTCTCAAGTTTCTGAGAGTTGGTTGGGTAATTTTTCTGCTTTCACCTGGACATCCTCACAGGGCTTCACGCAGCTGCTGGTTAGGCTGGGCGTAGGCCTCAGCTGGACCAGCTTATATACCTAGGTGTTTCTCTCTCGGTCTCTCTCTCTCAGTCTCTCTCTCTCTCCTTTGATCTTCAGGTTGTTTACAGCAAAGTGGATAAAAGGCAATGTTGCAAACAGATAGAAGGTGAAGTTGTATAACTTTTTGAGACATCGGCTATAAAACTAATGCAGTGACACTTGCGCCTCATTATTGGCCAAAGCAAGTTACAAGGACAGGCCAGATTCAAGGAACATAGAAACAGATCCCACCTATTCATGGGAAGATATGTAAAAAAATTATGGCCAAGTTTAATATCCTTAAGTAAACTAGCTTTATTGTAGTAATATTACAACTGCACTTTTACTTTACCTCTGTATCTGAGGGTTGAAATCTGAAAAAGAGATTTTCATTACTTCCAAAATTACTGTGTGATATTGGTGAATTAATTATCTTTTCTAGTTCAGTTTCCCCTTCTGTAATATTATAGATATTAACTGTATATAGTCTCTTTAAATTATTCTGTAAGTGAAGTAATTCATAAAGTGCCTGGCTCAGCACCTGGCATATACTCTAAATAATTGTTTTTCCTTGGCTATTTCCAATAGCCTTTGTTTACAATTCTCTAGAAATTATACTTGTAAAACAAAATATTTTGAATTATAACCTTATTCTTAATTGGTACATATAAGCCTGCTATTAGAAAAAACACATTTTAGTTACCATGGTCATTAATATTAATGTTTAACTTTATTCTTTCAACAGCACTGTCCCAGTTTGATGAATAAAATCAAATATCTAATATTTACAATGCAAACACAATTATGAGTAAACAAGTATTTACTCATAAATTTTATATATGAACGTACTTGAATCTTTTTCTCTGCATCAATGCAGTCTTCAGTGTAAGGACTTTACGTCACCTGTAGGCTCAAATCTACCTATTCCACAGCTTTACCCCAAATCCTGTGATCAGGGATATCCGAACATTAAATATATAATGAGCCCTGAGCCATTGCCTTTCTGGCTTAATTATTATTACTGTGGTTAAGTCTGACTAAATTTTATCATACTGTTGTGGCCCTAATTCCCAATGCTTAAACCTCTAGATTATTCAGACTATCAGTAATTATACCCCAGTCTATTTTCTCATCCCAAACCTAATTTCTTATTTTTGTAAGAAGAATCATGTCATCCACACCCCAACACACATACACATATATATGCTGACAGATACATATGGCCCATGACTGTCTGGCAAAACATTACTTTTATTGAAAAATTCAGCCTAAAAGTTAAATATTTGGATTCACTCTTACCAATTTGGCTTTCCCACTTTGACTCTTTTCAACAAGTACCACACAAGAAACTGTAGAGAATTTCACTCTATCTATATCTATGTCTATATCTATACCCATATCCATATCTATATCTATCTATATCCGTATCATCTATGTCTATATGTCTATGCATCTATCTATAATATATTTACTCATATAAAATGTATTTAGTAAATGTTAATACATACACTTAATACATTTAGTATTTAACTTTAATTTTCCCAAATTCAAACTTCATAACCATACTTCTGAAAGAACATATTATCAGGTACAAAATAATACATTGCAAAAAATATTTTCCTAATGGCAGATGGAATTGCTATATACTTAATGTTTGTGTGCAAATGTAGTTGTTACATTCACTATTATCAAGCAGTAGCGATTAGAGCTTATATACAGGATACTTTAGAAAACCTCCACAATCAATAGAATGCCCTCTGCCATACTAAATCTTGCACATTTCAGAACTGGGCAAAACATGGTTTCTTATTTATTAATAACATTATGAAATCAAAGGAACATAAAGCTTTGATTAATTGTAAATTTATGTATACTTTTGGTTTTTTTATAGAAACTGAAGAATATCACTTCAATATTTACATCCCCATAAAATTTTTTTTTAAAGAGAAAGTGCAGGAAAAGTCAAATTGCAGAGAAGACTGATTTGACTTTTGCATTAGTTTCTTGTGTGTGGGAAAGACAGAAAAAAATACTAAAAAGAAAGACAGACACATATCTAGGTAGATTTAAGACTGAAGAAAATGTACTTTGCAGAAAACTGTGGTCCTTTAATAGCAGTGACTTCGTGTCAGTTTATTACATACATGAGAAAAGATTTACAAGGTAATGTGATTTTAGAACTTAAATACAGAAGTTAATATTATGCTATACTTATCAGATATCTACTACCACAATAAAGCTGCATGATAAAGTACTATAAAATCTGAGTGATAATGGTACTAATTAGATATTAACTCATGAGTCTGATTGGCTTGGGTTTAATTGATAGTGTGAGCTCACTCAAAAATCTGTAATCAACCTTGGGTGATCTAGGTAGGTCTACTGACTGCGAGTGGGTTTGCTCACTTTTGAGAACATCTGTGATAGTTGACTGAGACATCCTTGACTAGAATGACTAGGGGAGCTTAAAACACTGTGTCATGTATATCCCATTTTCTGGTAGATTAGTAGGCATGAGCTTTCAGAGTAACTACAGAAAAATAAGAGTGGGAAATCTAATTAGGGATGTGTTTTTAAAACTTCTATTTGAATCAGCTGTGCTGATATCTTGTGAGCAAAAGTATCAGATGGATGAATTCAAAGTTAATTTCAATACAAAATTAATTAGCAGGGAAATATATTTCATTTTTGTTTTGTTTTTTGGTAAAAGAACAGCATCATATGACCAAGGGCATGGATACAGCATAAGGTGAGGAACTGGAACGAGTAATATAATCTACCACCCTAAATTAATTTGAAAATCGGATGTTCTTTAGAAAGCCAAAAAAAGAAAAAAAAAGAAAAAAAAAGAAAAAGAAAAAAGAAAGAAAAGATAAAATAAAATAATATCTATTAGCTTTCATTGGTCAACTCACTAGATTCCTCAAAACAAGGGAAATTTTAGGGTGCCTGGGTGGCTTAGTCGGTTAAGCTTCCGACTTTGGCTAAGGTCATGGTCTCATAGCTGGTGAGTTAGAGCCCCATTGGGCTCTGCACTGACAGCACAGAGCCTTTTTGAGATCCTCTCTCTCGCTTTCTCTCTGCCCATGCCCCACTCTCACTGTATCTTTAAATAAATAAATAAATAGGGGCGCCTGGGTGGCTCAGTCGGTTGGGCGGCTGACTTTGGCTCAGGTCATGATCTCACAGTCCGTGAGTTCAAGCCCCGCGTCATCTCTGTGCTGACAGCTGGGAGCCTGGAGCCTGTTTCGGATTCTGTGTCTCCCTCTCTCTGACCCTCCCCCATTCATGCTCTGTCTCTCTCTGTCTCAAAAATGAATAAACGTTAAAAAAAATAAAAATAAATAAATAAATAAGAAGAAGACATTAAAATAATGATACAGAGAAATTCTTGTAGTAAATGTTATTAAACAATGTGGGGAAATAAATTCACACTTGTTTATAAGGAAAATGGTAAAAAGAAAATATTGAAATATAATAAAATATAATCAATTTTAAAATGGTAATGTTTTAAATATTTTTAAATAAATAAAATTTAAAAACAAATATAGTGCTTAAAACAGGAAATTAGAACAAGGGCTTTAGTTACATGTTACATTAGTAATGATGTCATTATCTTCATTACATTCTTAGTTATTTATAAAAATCAATATTTATATACCTCAATTTTATTACCCCCCCAAAATAAGTCTTTTTCTTTGAAAGAGTCATTTAAAAAGTCTCATTATATAAACATGATAACTAAGCAGATTCAGACTATTAATGCTTTCATTAATTCAAAACATGTGGACCCACATATATTTTAGTGTCTCAATGATATTTCTCTTAAATAACTTCAGACATATAAGTGTCTCTCTTATTGTATTTAATTGCTTGGAAGCAGTTTCAAAAATTCTTATAAGGACTATCTAAAAAAAATAGAAAAGCTTTATGGTTAATCTACAGTGTAAAAGAAGATTAAAATAATAGGCATCATTAAGTCTGATAATGAGATTGTTTAAAAGGCCAATATTTTTTTGGTTACAATCTTGAACAAGTAAATTTACCAGATCTATTCTATCAGATTGAAGTCAAAATGAGTATTATAAAACATTCTAGTTACATTGGGTTGTTGGTACATTTTTTCATTTCTTTTAGACTCCTTTAATTGCTAATCTGATTATGTAGTTTCTAAAGTTGACAGATACAAATTTAGCAAATTTCAAACTCTTAGGCTCTTTCTAGTTAAGTGGCATTGATGGATAAGTAAACAATAATATTTAAACTAACTGTTCCACTTAAGTGCCCTATATAATAAGTATCTTTAGCCACTGGTTTAGTTTCCTTAATATATTCTGACTCATAGAGGCTATATGTTTCAATCGACTTTCTTCACTGTGGAAAAAGATTCTATCTTATAATTCTATTCTATTGGAATGGGGATATTCTGACCAAACTAGTTTGGTCTTTATATCCACATACACCATATGTCCATATATTGTGGAATTTCAGGTTAAGATTTACAAATATCATTTATTCTCAATTCTTAAGTAGGAATTTCAAATTGATATGGACTATAACCTATGTCTACTAATGTAATAATTTCAACATTTCAGATATATTTTATGTTTTTCTTATTTGTATATTGTATTTCTTATTTGTATATTGTATTATAAATTAAAATATGGAAAACCTTATTCTGATCACTCAGCAAATAACAGTATTTACCCATAATCTGTTGATAGTTCCTATCTATTGAGTAAAATATATTATTCTTAGAAATTAATTTAAATAAAATAGTATAAATGGTTAATTCTTTTAATATAGATTCAAAGATTAAGTACAGATTCATGGAGCAGATTGCTATGCTGTCAATTCATCTTGTTTAATATTATATCTTTTATGTTCATGTTTCAAAGGTGAGTAAATGTAAGGCAACATGTTCTACAGGGTAAAATATTCAGGATATCTCATATTGATTTCACTATTGTGTCATGGCTACATTTCCCTTTTTGAGACAGTGTTTCTTCTACTGGAAGTCAATTTTGACTGGTGGTGGAACCAACTACACTGACTCCCAAGACAAAGCACATGATAGCATCTACAACAAACAAGATCATACAGTGAGGATACAAAGTTACTGTTTTTCTCTGTTCATAATAATAAGCCATTTATATGAGATTCTCTAATTTACTAAAACCACTCTGGTTTCTGCCCATCCCTCTCACTGACTGTCTTAGTTTGTATTTGAATCTCTTGTTTATCATCATCCAGCTTTGCTTTTTGACTTTCCCTTGGTGCAATTCAGAAATTCTCTAAAATTGGTTCTTTAATCAACTGTGCCACCAACAAGAAAAGGACATTTTCTCATCAGCCTCACTCTAAAATTGTAGAGAAAAAACTGTATAAATAAGGCTTTATATACTTGATCTAAAAATATTATAAAGACAATGATTAGCATAGCTCTGTGCAAAACAGAGCACATAGGCCCACCCCTGTGCTCTGTAATAGGCAGCTCCACCTGAAACTTCTGGAAGGAGTTGGAGAAGACAAGTTGTTCAAGGAAAGAGAGCTATATTTAAGAAGCATAAGGTAAATGAAGTTGGGCAGAACAAAACATACTTATTTGCCAGAGTATTTAAAACTTTTATGATCAAAAGTTATAAAACAGGAATGAATAATATCACACTTTGAAGTTGAATATCATTCTTATATATGTAATTCACAGAATTTCTAAAACATATCCAATTAACTAAAGGAAGTATATTTGATGGCACTTAAATATGCCCTTTTTAATGTCTGTTATTTTGTTCTAAAATTAATTATATATATTTCAGTTAACTGTCTTTAAAAATAGTAAACATATGTGGGCATTAGTAAGTTCCAAGTTCTGTGCTATCTGCTTTCTATTCATTACATCATGTAACCAAAACACCAAAGTTATGAGCATATTAGATATGCTATATCCAGTGAAATGTAAACACTATAGTAACTCGATGCTAATCAACAACTATTTAAAAATAAAACTTAGCTCTTCATTAACAGTTGACATTGTATGTTTTAACTTTCCCCTTAAATCCTGTTTCCATTTTTCCCCACAGAATTTTACTCGATTATGATTGAAAGTCTTATCAACCACAATATCATACTTCTCAATATCAAACACAAACACATACCTAAATTACATTTAATGTCTAATTTTCAATGAAATGCAAAGTTTTGGGGTGCCTGGGGGGCGCAGTCGGTTAAGCGTCGGACTTCAGCCAGGTCACGATCTCGCGGTCTGTGAGTTCGAGCCCCGCGTCGGGCTCTGGGCTGATGGCTCAGAGCCTGGAGCCTGTTTCCGATTCTGTGTCTCCCTCTCTCTCTGCCCCTCCCCCGTTCATGCTCTGTCTCTCTCTGTCCCAAAAATAAATAAACGTTGAAAAAAAAAAAAAAGAAATACAAAGTTTCCTACCAGATTTAAGTTTATAGTAACATTTTAGTATGTTACTATATAATTACTCTAACATGTATATAAATATTAGAAATTTGTATAAATGATTATTTAAAACAAGTAAATTTTATTCTAAATGCATCTCTTGGAATGAGAACAAATGGGGCCATATATGATGTCTTAATTAAAGGAAGCATAGGTATTTCCCGTAGTCTCCTCTTAACAACCTGAAGTTTTTGCCTCTGGGGCAATGCAATATGGTAATATTCCACACGAGTGAGGATATGAATTTCTCTTCTAAGGTGGAAGAAGGGACATTGTAAAAGTGGGATGAGAAAGGAGCATCCATTGTAGGCCTTAATCATAGGCATTTTTTGAGTCAGGACAATTTTGTAAAAGAGTACTTCTGAGGGTCAGCATCTGGAAATTGTTTTCTTTCCAACAATTTCTGACTGAGTTTCCCTTGGAATGACTTCATGTTTCCCTAGGGTTATCTTGCATTAAGATTGCTAGTATAGGTACCTGAGTTTTTCAGATGAAGAAACAGAGAAAGAGTTTAGGAAAATTTCCCAGAAATACACACTTGAACATAAGAGTCAATACTTGAATTGTCTATCTGACCCCTTACCCATGCACTTAACCACTGAAATGCACTAACTCCCACCCAACTTCATTTTATAAAACTAATAATGTTACTCTAACACAGACTCTTTATTAAAAGAAAGAGTTAAAAGGCTTTTGATACTTGCCTTATTTATGAATAGATTGATAAATAACATTTCACACCTTGCTAATAACAAAGAAGAATGGGATAATGGGAACCAAATTTCAGTAAGAAGAGAGAGGTGTGGCAATAAGAATGAGTGCATCATTCTTCTTCAGGGAGCATTTCCTTTGTTATTAAACAATATCAACAACAAATGCACCATCACAAACATACATCACTCATTTGTATTACTTCTTTATTCAAAATGCAGTATAGGAAAGGGAATGTGTTTATGTGTGTGAATATGCATACCCTTCAGCTTCTAAAGATAAAGAAGGTAAGAAGAACTGGATGAGAACTGTCCTTAACTTCTCACTTTAATCCTTTTTGTTTCAATACTTTTCTATTATAGAAAGGAGTAACTACAGCAGCCATTTTGATTTCTAATCTCGGTAGCCAAGGTGTTTCATAAATCCAGATGAGTATACAAACTGAAAAGTGCAAGACCTTGTATCACTGTGGTCATTGAATGCTCCCTGGAAGACCATTAATGTGAAGAGTGAGGTAATTAAAACTGTGGTTCCATGGCCAAAGGTTAAATTCCCCAAAGCCCTGAGAATTATTAATGTGCAGTTTGGCAAAGTGAAAGTGTAACATTGAGACAGGAGGCAAAGAGAAGCAGAATAATGCCAGATGAATGTTGTAGCATTAGTATAGCCAGGGGATTTATCACATGGTTGACAAATGTAGGCATTAGGTGCATGGGGTAACAAGAAAAGTGACATAGACTATAAGAACCTGCAAAGATGGATACAAGTAGAAATTAATAATAAAGAAAGCAGCACAACTGGGGCACCTAAGGGGCTCAGTTGGTTAAACATCTCACTCTTGGTTTTGGCTCAGATCATGATCTCACAGTTCATGAGTTCAAGCCCTGCTTCAGGCTTCACGCTAACTGTGGGGAACCTGCTTGGGATTCTCTCCCTCTCTTTGTCACTCTTCTGCTAGTGCTTTCTTTCTCTTTCTCTCTCTCAAAATAAATAAATAAACTTAAAAAAAAAGAATAATAGCACAATTGATACATTTTATTCAACACAAATTTACTGAAGAGTACTGTGTATGAACTACTATACAGGATCTGGGTCTGCAAAATCAATCCAAACGTGTGCCTTTCTATCTAAGAGAGATGAATCAGAAAACAGAAAAAAGCATCTCCAGACCATTGTACAACATGCTTTAAAGAGATTATGGAAATCTATGTACATTTTGTGTAGAGGAGGTTTATTTTTGGTGACATTCCAGTTAAATTAGATGTAAGAGGCTGGAATCGTCTTTCTGTGTGAGGTACTTATGCAAAAGCTCAGAATTATGAAGGACCATGTCAGGAATGAGAAATTACAACTAGTCTGGTATGGTTGGAGTAAAAAGGAGCAGATTGTTGAAATGACGTATTTGGTTAATTGAATTAGCTATATAAATGGTGAATGTTATTACTTTACTATTCTGTTACTGAGAATCGAGCATGCATTTTAGGTGTGGATTATCCTTTTTTTTCCTTTTTCATGTTTTTATTTAAATTCCAGTTACTTAACATAGAGTATAATATTAGTTTCAAGTGTAGAGTTTAGTGATTCATCACTTACAACATGCAGAGCTTATCACAAGTACCCTCCTTAATACCCGTCACCCTCCTTAATAGCCCATCCCCCAGCCATCTCCCTTCCAGCAACCCTCATCAGTTTGTTCTCTTTAGTTAAGAGTCTGTTTCCTGGTTTGCCTCTCTTTTTTTATCCCCTATATTCATTTGTGGGGTTTTTTTTGTTTTTTGATTATCTGTTTGGTTTCTAAAATTCCACATGAGTGAAATCATATGGTATTTGTCTTTCTCTGACTGACTTATTCCACAACTACACTGTAGTTCCATCAATATCATTGAAAATGGCAAGATTTTGTTCTTTGTGATGGCTGAGTAATATTCCATTGTATATATACCACATCTTCTTTATCCTTTCATCAGTCCATGGACACTTAGGCTCTACGCATAATTTGGCTATTGTTGACAATGCAGCTATAAACTTTGGGGTGCATGTATCCCTTTGAATCAGTACTTTTGTATCCTTTGGGTAAATACCCAGTAGTGGGATTCCTAGATCATAGGGTAGTTCTATTTTTAATGTTTTGAGGAACCTCCACACTGTTTTCCAGAGTGACTGCACCAGTTTGCATTTGGGGTGTGTCACTCTTCAAGACAGTTTTATAGTCAGATATGTTTCTCCAATCACTGCCTATTCCCACAACACTTAAATATGCACAACACTTACATATGTGCACTCCTCCATGACATATTTCTTGTTTCCCAAATCTGTATTTAAAATACACACATGTGTGCATGTAGTGGTTACTTGGACTGATGTCAATTAAAATAGGTTTAATTCAATCATATCTTATTTATCAGATATTTTCCCCCCTTTACTTCAGAAGACAAAAGAAAATAAAGGAAATTTTTGGCTTGCAACTATAAATATTCCTTTCCCATATTTATCCTTTTCAGTAAGAAAAAAGTAAATAAAGAAAACAATCATGCAACCATGAAAGAAAGCCTTACGATTCCTGCTCTCAGACTAAACAGAAAGTATACAGATGGAAACTACCAACTGAGCATTTCCCTTCCCTGAAAATATCTTTGAAATGGTGATAGTGATATCCAAAAGTAATTCTTGTGTAATATTTAAGATCTGAAAAGCCCAAAAGAAGGTTAACAGAGATCTTCATGGGTTTCTGAGGGACTCCATAGTCCTTGAATATATATATGCACGTGTACACTCAAGAACAATTTCAAGGAAGGCTACAGAATATGTAAGTTTGTCTTTCAGGTTGAGCCTGTGGACACATCACACTTGAAGTAACCATATCAGATTTCTAAGTAAGAAACTGAAGGTCTGCCATCATGGAAATTGAGGGAATGCCTTTGGAACAACCGGGCTGGCCCCATCCTCCCTTACTTTCTCTCCCTGTTCCCCTCCCTTCCTCTACAAAGGGAATATTTGTTAATGCTCACTTTTTTCCTCCAAAGTCAGCAGAACTTCTCACTAATGAATTAAATGATCTCCCTGAACAGGACTGGACTTTCTGAGATGGATATTGTTATCCTGAAGTAAATCTCTCCTTGTTTTTTCACCCGGTGGCAAGTGGAGCAATCTAAATGTCTTACCACTACTTTTTCACTATAAGGCAATGCCTGCGAATCCATACATTCTAAAATATGCACAAAGTTCTTGCTTAGTTTGACTATTTCCTGTGAAATAGTCCTGTCCAATTGAGTACATTCACACCATCTACTGTACATAAATTTGAATGAAAAAGTCAAGATTCATTAGCCATTTGAGGAAAACTAAAAAACAATGACGAAGATGAGAAAGAGTATGTATTTAGAGAAAAGAAATCTAAGTATAATTATACTTGATATTTCTGGTGAGATTAGAGATATTTTCTACAAAAAAATTATTATTAAAATAAGTTATTACAATACTACAACAAAGAAACAAAGAACAAAAATATTTTTCAAAATAACATTTATTGCAAAAAAAAAAAAAAAAGAAGAACACATGCTATTTTCTGACCTTTATACCTATGATTACATAATTATCTAAAGTCATGGGGCGCCTGGGTGGCTCAGTTGGTTAAGCATCCGACTTCGGCTCAGGTCATGATCTCATGGTTTGTGAGTCCAAGCCCCACATTGGGCTCTGTGCTGACAGCTCAGAGCCTGGAGCCGGTTTTGGATTATGTGTCTCCTTCTCTCTGCTTCTCTCTGTCTCTCTCTCAAAAATAAATAAAGATTAAAATTTTAAAAATAATAAAATAAAGTCACGTTATTGGAAAATATTTTAAAAACTGGAAACATTCTAGTATTTATTTGAAATTCATAAAGTATATTTTATATTTTTATTCATTATGGAATGAAAAGATTATTCAATAAATAGTGTTTTCAAATAACTTTAGGTATTTAGAATAATAGTTACAATTTTATCGATACTATATATTTAAGTCGATCCATGTTATAATAATAAAATTGTCAATATATAAGTTAAATGAAAACATAAAAAAAACTAGGATAAGTTACACATTAATATTTATGTGCCAGTGGACAGAGAATTTCTTTCAAAGTATAAAAGTTACAGGAACTGCAAAAAGACTAATTAAAATATCCAAATGAAAAAGTTTTTAAACTTCTATAACACAGTAAGGAAAAATCCAACAACTAGGTTAGAAGTACATTTGGAATATTTATGAGAAAATATTGACATTTATAACAAGAAAATGATTAATATTATATTTGGGACTTTAATAACATACCGTAAGAAAAAAATTAACACTACATTACGGGAAAAGAAAATGTCAATCCCCCCAAAAAATCTTACTTGACTATTTAAAATGTATTGTACTTCTTCTAGTCTCAAACTAGATTTTTCCTTGGGGACTTTTCTTTTGTCCCATTATACTCTCCTGTGTGTCTGTCTTTCTTTCTTTCTTATACTAATTTCAAGCTTCACTCAGACTTGATTAATTAAAGCTTCATATCTCCCTGGTGATTGGTTCAAAGAAGGGCAGATTATGAAACAAAGGCCAATCAGATGCTTTCTCCAGGGAATTTGAAGATTGAGTGAAATAACCAAATCACTGAGAACAGAAGAACCTTTAATGGACCCTTAAGGCAGTATTCTGCTTCTGAAAACTGTAGTCTTCCATTTATTTGTTCCTGTATCTCCTGAGACCTGGTACTTTATGTTTTTCTCAATTCTATTAGCCTTCTCACATATTTGCAATAAATTAATATTTATTTATGTTAGCCAGAATACACACACACACACACACACACACACACACACACACAGAAAGAGAGAGAGAGAGAGAGGATATAGTCTTTGTTTTTAGAGTGATCAGAATTTCAATAAAGGCTGATCCATATTTTACCTATTGACTATGGTATCTCGGGAAAATCCTTAAAACATCTAAGTCTCATTATCTCACATTTAAATGAATAATTATATATAAAAATTATATCAGTATATATTAAGGATTAACTTGAATACAGTGTGAGTCTACTCTTGAATATTATAGGCATTCAACTATGTTTTTTGTTGTTGTTGTTATTGTTGTTATTCTCTTTGGATATTAAGTTAAAAACTACATCTATCTCCCTCAATAAAAGGCATTACATAAAATTCTTAAAATGTTCGTATCTATCTATCTATCTATATATATAAATGGCAGCAACTTTAGGTCATGGATATTTAATTAAAAATGTTCCTTAATAAATTATAATAGGAAAAGTTAGGTGGCCATAAATACTATAAATACAGGTATTAAAAATTAGGAAACAGAAGACTGAACTAACACTGGAAATATGACTGAATACAAAGGTTTAGATAAGTGAAGGTTATGTAGCTATGAGCCTATGTCAAGACATGCAAGTCCTGTGAGCTGCATCACAACTAGGCATGTCCACATCATAATCCATTGTCTTTTATGTAAAATTTATAAATTGTACATATCTTAGCAGGAACAAGTAGATCTTTAGTATTTTGTAATAGTCACTAAAATATTCTATATATTTGTTTCATAAAAAAGTAAATAATTGTGTTTTCATATCCTGAAAAACATTTTTTGATGACATAATTTGCTTTAGTTTTCCTTATGGATAACATTAAATAACTTTTTAATATTATTTAGATTTCTAATTAGTATGGGAGAAAACTTTGAGAGAACCCCTAAACATGTACGTAAGCATGCATGCATGTGCACACACACACACACACACACACACGCTACAAAAATGCTGGTTAACTCAACAGTAAAACAAAATTGTAGAATAAACATTAAAGTCAAAATAACTCATATTCTTTCAGTGGGCTGACTGAAATGGAGAACAGAAACATATGATAATGTTGTAAAAAAGGAAAAAGAACTTTATCCATCAAAGTGCGGAAGTGTAGAGTACAAATATTTTTAACTTTTTTTTTTCTTGAGAGAGAGAGAAAAAGAGAGGGAGAGAGAGAGAGAGAATGAGCACAAGCCAGGGAGGGAGAGAGAATCTTAAGCAGGCTCCACACCCAGCACTGAGACCTAAGATTGGGGCTCAATCTCAGGACCATGAGATCATGACTTGAGCCGAAATCAAGAGTCCGAGGCTTAGTTGACTGAGCCACCCAGGAGCCCCAGAGAGTACAAATTTTATTATTTTTTATTTTTTTTATTAAATTTATTTTTAACGTTTATTTATTTTTGAGACAGAGAGAGACAGAGCATGAATGGGAGAGGGTCAGAGAGAGGGAGACACAGAATCTGAAACAGGCTCCAGGATCTGAGCTGTCAGCACAGAGCCCGATGCGGGGCTCAAACTCACGGACCGCGAGATCATGACCTGAGCCGAAGTCGGCTGCCCAACCGACTGAGCCACCCAGGCACCCCGAGAGTACAAATTTTAAATTCAATGCCAGTAAGACTCTAAACCATAAAATTATTAAAATATGGTGGAAAGCTAGGACACCTGAGTGGCTCAATTTGGTTAAGCATCTGACTAGATTTCTGCTCAGGTCATGATCTCAAGGTCATGATTTGGAGCCCCATGTTGGCCTCCAGGCTGGGCTTGGAGCTTGCTTAAGATTCTCACTCTCTTCCTTCCTTTCTTTCTTTCTTTCTTTCTTTCTTTCTTTCTTTCTCTCTCTCTCTCTCTCTCTCTCTGTTTCTCTCTTTGGAGTGTCCTCGTGCTCTCTCTCTCTCAACAACAACAACAACAACAAAAAAGTATGGTAGAAAGCCAAGAAACTTCAGGGACAGTGACAAACATAATCATTCATGCCCCAAAGGAATGAAAGAACTTGGAGCTACCATGAAAAACAACTACTACTGAAGACAAACTCATCTTCCCAACAGCAGACTGTGAATTACACACAATAGGAGAGCTAGTAGAAGCAACACATAGAAGCATTCAGAACTCACTGAGTAAAGAAAAATGAGCTATATGAAAAAAGACTTGTAAATATACTGCCAAGTTTCACTTGTGTTCTTGTATTAATTTAAATTGCAATTTAAACTTGTTGGTGATTCAGGAAAAAAAAGCTGTAATTATATACATCAATTAGATACAATCCTTTTGGAATGGGATATTTTCTATTCAAGAACACTAATCCAACAATGTGATTAAAGAGAAGCTTGAAAAAATGTTTCCTCTTTTTTCTCTTAGAGCTTTTCAAATTCTAAAAAAAAAAAAGCTTTTCAAATGCAAAAATATCTTAGCATTAAATAAATTCAGAACTAACTTATCAGGTATTCAAGTTTCAGAAGTTTTTCTTTTTCTTTTTTTTTTTTTTGCCCCTTTTCAACTCACTTTAACACCTTTTAGATTTGACGTCTTTTAAATTACCCAGCACATATTAAAACTTGTAAGCAAAAGGATTGAGAGCTGTCATTCGAAAATGTCATGTCTGTAGTCAGTGGTTCATGAATAATTGACACTGAGATTACCTAGGGAAATTTGCAATTAGCCTCCTCATTAACATAAGAAGGAACAGTAGGATGCTTGGTGAATGCTAGATTTTAACTTAGGTATTTACTCAAGAGATAAAAAGTTTATAATAGAACCTCTAATGAAAAATTCATTAGTTCAATCTGATATCCCAAGGGTTTTCAAGTTACTTCAAGAATCAGTCATTGAGAAAATGAAGAACACATATTCATTATTAATTTATACTTTCAACTAACTGTGAATGTCCAAATAACAAAAGAGATCAATCTATCGGTATCAATGAAAAAATGGTGATTTCAACAACATTGATAGAAAGTAAGTACCATCTAGGCCACTGCTAATCTGACAGTGAATTACTAGGAGTTGAAAAACAGGTTCTAAGTAACATACATAATATTAAAATAATATAAAACAATGTGTAACTATTCTGGAATGAATTTTAAATATGTGAAACTCACTCAGATCATAATAAATATCATTTGACTCAATTTATTCTCCGTAAGCTTGATATTTAAATCTCATGAAAGTATTGGTATACATTAAAAAAAAAGGTACTGATCTTTGCCCAAGTGTAGTGATAAAATGGGTAAAATTGAATAATATGCACACAAAAGTACAAAAGTGTTTCCATTCATTTCTAGACCAATACATTCATTAAGTTAACTGCACATAGATTTGTAGGTATATTAAAGCTGCACACATTTTAGGCTCAATTAAATGCAGCAAATATTTTAAAGTATTTTTCTAATTCAACTTTAGAGTTGAGATTATGAGGATTGTAAAGTTGAAGATGTTAGAAAATATTATAATATAGGTTAGGTAATGCTGAAGAGAGATATCTGTATGGCAGGGGTCAGGGGAACATTTCTGGAAGAGTTCATATTCCACATACCATATACTGTAGATATATTTCATCCAGACAGTAAAATTGCACAGAGAGAAATTCAGAGGAAGAAAAATAAATTGTTTCATCATAAGTGTTTTGTTTTCAAATTATCAAGAAGTTCTAGAATTTAACAAATATACATCAGGGACAACATGAACTGCCAAAAAAAAAAAAAAGGCTCTATACTTCAACTAAACAACTTTTATCAGTTTTGTCCATGGTTAACATTAAGTTTTTCATACCATTTCATTCCCTGATTCCAAGAGAATATGAAGTTGTATTAAGTCAAACTTCTCTAGAGAAACAACCAATAGTATGTGTATCGTTGTGTGTACGTATGTACTATTTAAATATGTGTATACAGGGGCGCCTGGGTGGCGCAGTCGGTTAAGCATCCGACTTCAGCCAGGTCACGATCTCGCGGTCCATGAGTTCGAGCCCCGCGTCAGGCTCTGGGCTGATGGCTCAGAGCCTGGAGCCTGTTTCCGATTCTGTGTCTCCCTCTCTCGCTGCCCCTTCCCCGTTCATGCTCTGTCTCTCTCTGTCCCAAAAATAAATAAACGTTGAAAAAAATTTTTTTTTAAATAAAAAAATAAAAATAAATAAATAAATAAATATGTGTATACAAAAGTGAGTTTTTTTGTGAGACTTCTGAGGAAAGGCTGCATGATAAAAACAAAATATTTTGTAACCCGGTTTTGTGAAAAGTAAAATATACCATGTTTAAAGTACACTTTAGATAGTCTTTTGAAAATAGTTTTGTATTTGTATTTAAACACAGAGTTTAAACAAACTGCTTGAAACTAGAACAATTTCCTGCATTAAGCTGAGGCGAGTGTGTATATAGTCTTACACAGATTCATAGCTTCCCCTCCCTCCATTTTTGTGTATTGGTGAACCAGGGTATAAAGAGCCTGAAAACATATGCATAGACCATAACAATCAGATTAATATATTGTACAGTATTCAATAACTATATGTAGAAGGTAGATAAGAATTAAAAGGGTTTAATTTCCTAGAAAGAAAATTTAACAATGGTAATTAAAAAAAGGTCATTAAATCATTAAAATATATGTATATAGACATATAAAATATATACACACCTACATTATATACAAAGTCAAGTTGACATGTAAAATCAACCGTCACAGAAGTCCACTGCCTTTTTCTGTAAGTTAAATAGATAACTCTGTAGAGGTCTTTTTAGTTTACTTCAGATATTTCTCACCTCCTTATCTGATTCTGTATTTCAAAACTTATGGAAAAATAACTTGATAAATTACAAAAGAATAGTATTTGGTATTTAATATTATTGTTATTATTTTAAGACTAGAAGTACAATTTTAAGTTCAGCTACAGAGAGAAAATTTCTAATTACTATTAAGGCTTATTCTTTTTTTAGGTTTTATTTATTTATTTTGAAAGAGAGAGAGACAGCACATGAGGATGGGGCAGAGAGAGAGGGAGAGAGAGAGAATACCAAGCAGGTTCCACACTGTCAGTGCAGAGCCTGATGTGGGGCTCAAACTGATGAATCTATGAAATCATGACCTGAGTGAAATCAAGAGTCGGATGCTTGACTCACTAAGCCACCCAGGCGCCCCTATTAAGACTTATTCTGGGTCTTTCTATATATATTCAAAGGTCTCACAAGAAATTATGTTTTTCCAAATAGCAAATATATTTAAAAAATAAAATATTTAAAAATATTGAAGAAATTATAACCTCACATTAGGCACAACCATGGTGAGGATAATAATTCTGTATTTAGCCAATTGTCAAAACTGATAATATATTCTAAGCATATTTTTCTGATTAAGACTCTTCACTTATTTCCACTATTATAAATTTGACTGTTAGGTGTGATAGTTAAAGGGTTTAAATGTGGTTGCATGGGAAATATATTTGTAGGCACTTTCTTTCAATCTTAAATATGATAGATTTTAAATCCTCCAACATTTCCCCTTTACTAGAAAAAAGCCCTATTGAATAGTTTATAGACCAAGGTAAATACTTTTCCCCATAGGAAATAATCTGAATTTTAAATATAAATCATGTAGAAATTCTATTTAAGGGCTCCTTTTTTTACAGTCTCTTATCTGAGGATATCAACACTTGCTTTATAACTTGGAACTAACTAAGTCAGTCTGTTTGACTAAACCATTGATCTATTTACCAGAACATAGTTCTATTCACTAAATGGAGATAGAGTTCAATGCATTTACTTTCAACTGGCATTTATCTCTTTACATCTAAATCCAGAGGTAAAAATATCCCCTAAGGTCTGAATTATAAGTGATCTCTTAAATGGTGTTAACTTTTACTCCTTATTTCTGCCTTCAGATACATTTAAGAAAGCTGAAAATATCATACCAGTAAGTTCTTAAATTAAATTTCCTTTTTAATAGGTATTACTATGTCTATCCATATTTTGCCAATAACTCTTGAATAAACTGGAATTTTATTTGGAGTTACTCGATACAGATAAAACACAAGGGCTTATACCAGTATTAATCAGTTGATTACTAATACCCTCTAATATTAATCATCAATTGATTATTAAATGTCATAATCATTTGGGGCACCTGGGTGGCTCAGTTGGCTGAGCAATTGACTCTTAATTTTGGCTCAGGTCATGATTTCACAGTTCATGGTTTTAAGCTCTGTGTGGGGCTTCATGCTGACAACACAGAGCCTGCTTGGGATTCTCTCTCTCCTCTGTCTCTGACCCTCCTCTGCTTGCTCTGTCCTCTCTCAAAATAATTTTAATTAATTAATTAATTAATTAACTTCATAATTATTAACTTGAGGTCTACCACCTAAAATTTCCTGATAATTGTTTCAAGTAAGATTTTCATCATCATCTTATTTTTTTAACTTGGCTCTGATTTAATTTTAAATATATATGCACTCCTATGAATACTGAATACTGTAAATAGTATTCACAATAGTTGAGATCTGGAAGCAACCTAAAAGCGTCTATCAGTAAAAAAAAAATATATATATATATATATATATATATATACACACACATATATATATACACATATATATATGTATATATGTATATATATATAAAACGTTATGTGTGTGTATGTATGTGTATGGAATGGAATGTTATGCAGCCATTAAAAGTTGAAATCATGCCATCTGAGACAACATGGATGGACTTAGAGGGTTATCATGCTAAGTGAAATAAGTCAGACTGAGAAAAGCAAAAACCATATGATTTCACTCATAAGTAGAATCTAAACAATAGCAACAACAAATGAATAAGCAAATGAAAAGTAGAATCAGCCTATAAATACAGAGAAAAAACTGATGGTTTCCAGAGGAGAAGAAGGGGGAAGCTTGTACAAAATGGATGCAGGGGACAGGGAGATACAGGACTCTGGTTATGGAATGAATAAGTCACAGTAGTAAAAGGGGCAGCATTAGGGATACAATCAGTGATATCATAAAAGCTATGTAACAAGACAGGAGATACACATGGTTGTTATACTTGTGGTGAATACAGCATAATGTATAAACTTGTTGAATTCCTAAGTTGTATACCTAAAACTAATGTAATACTGTATCAGCTGCACTCCAGTTTTAAAAAATCCAGAAAAAAATACATATTTGAATTAGTTTTCCTAAACTATTTAAAAACTTTAACTTTATGGATTAAAACCAATACTCAATTTAATAGTTTTATTTAGTTTTTTTTATACTTTCACGTATTCTAGGTCGCATTTTACGACCTGAAATTTCCTTCTCTCGTCAACCTTGTTCAGACCATCACCATCTCTCGCGTGGGTGCCTGTAGTAGTTTCCTATTTATTCTGATCCAATAGTTTTTCCCCACAACAGCAGTCACTTTAAGAAACCATAAGTAGGATTATGAATTTCTTTACTTATGGGGAAATAGGTTCTACTTACATAAATGCGTTAGAAAAAAGCTTAGGGTGGAAAGCTGCCACCACAGGGCTAAAGTGCCCAAGGATAGCTAGTGAGATATTGTAATGGGATCACAAGTGACTTGTTATATCACCTGCAGGAAATTACTTTCCACCTGAAACCAATATAATATTTTAATCTGATCACAAACTCCACTTGCCACCCAGACCCTTTGCTTCTTACACACGCAAGTTAATGATTACCGTCTGTTTTCTCCACATTCACATGTGTAAGATCTTGTTTCCTTCATGTGGGTAATATCTTGTGAGTTCAATAAATACAGAGATGAAAGCGCTGTTTGGGGCTCTTGTCTCTTCCTGGATAGCCTCTCTTGTATTCAATTCTTCATTCACTCTCTTGCTGGACAAGAGAGAACTCCAGACTCATAGTCTGTGACACATACTTAAATTACCTAAATATCTTTGCTCCTCCCTTGTTCACTCTCTGTCTGTCACTCTCAAAAATAATAAACATTAAAGAAAATTAGAAACAAAAGTATTTATCAGAAAGATAAAATAACTATATTGATAATATTTATTTCAAAAAGTTTATTCTAGATTTTGGTTTATTTATAAGTATTTTTAATTAGAAAAATATTTTTTTATTTTTTTTTATTTTTTTTTTCAATGTTTATTTATTTTTGGGACAGAGAGAGACAGAGCCTGAACAGGGGAGGGGCAGAGAGAGAGGGAGACACAGAATCGGAAACAGGCTCCAGGCTCCGAGCCATCAGCCCAGAGCCCGACGCGGGGCTCGAACTCACAGACTGCAAGATCGTGACCTGGCTGAAGTCGGACACTTAATCGACTGCGCCACCCAGGCGCCCCAATTAGAAAAATATTTTATTCCACTTATATATAAACAATTATGGCAATTAAAATCATTTTATATATTTAGCAGTACTTTAGAATTACTTTTTTTTTTAAATTTTTTAATGTTTATTTACTTTTGAGACAGAGAGAGACAGAGCATGAACGGGGGAGGGTCAGAGAGAGGGAGACAGAATCTGAAACAGGCTCCAGGCTCTGAGCCGTCAGCACAGAGCCTGATGCAGGGCTCGAACTCACGGACTGCGAGATCATGACCTGAGCCGAAGTCGGCTGCTTAACCCAGTGAGCCACCCAGGCGCCCGTAGAATTACTTTTATTGAGCATTAAATTGAACTCATATTCCCGGAAGCCAAAACAAACTAGAGAAATGTTACATTTTTCCTTCTTTTATTGATGGATAAATCATGTCAATTCATATAAGAAATACTTGTCTTCTTTCCAATAAAAATTAAGAGAAATTGCCATGTAGATGATTATACAAGGTAATACAATAAACACAATTTTCAATAATGTTCTCCAGAAAATGCAGGCACTTTTTATATCACTAATATAGACCATAGAAGAATAAAGTGAAATAACATAGCGACTCAGTAAACACACTACTAGGGGAACAGGAGACTAAGGAGACTGAATAATCATTCAATATATATTTATATTTACTAAATGCTTAAGTACTGGTGACACTGTAGTAAACAAAACAACAAATTTTTTTTTTCCCCTCATGGCTCTTATGTCAGTATAAAAATCAAAATCAACTTGTTTGGGGGAGAACTTGTTAATATGCATACTCTTCTTCCATTTTCAATGAAAAGTCAAAGTGTAATTATAATCCAGTAAGATTTTTTAAAAGCCTAAGACTTTAGGGACAGGGGGAAAATAAAGCATTATGAGATATGAGAGGAAAATAAAGAATGTCAAGATCTCTACTTACAATATTGTCACGTTCAACTGTGAAAAGGCAGATATCTGATAGTTACTATATATGCTTCTGTACCATATTCTGTCTTAGCTAAGCCATAATCCCCAACTATCCTGAAATCTATTTTTATTAATTATTCTGTTGTAGTCAATTAGAGCCACAGTAAGGCCTGCATAACAAACCACTCTAAAACAAGTGGCATGCAAATCAAAGTTTGATTTCTTACTCTTATTCTTGTGGTTTGGCTGGAGATGATCTAAGGCTGTGATCAATTCTTGAGCATGGGTTTGGTTCAGGTCTCTTATTGGTATTTCTCATTCTTCTGGGACCAGTGGGTTTCCTGGGGCATGCTCTTCTAATTGTAAAGACAATGGTAGAACAGGGCAAGCCCAACCACACAAGTACATTTCAAGTCTCTCCTCACATTTCTTCTATCAATTTATCAAAGTAAGTCTCATGGCCAAAGTCCACAGTGGAAAGAGGAAGGGAAAAATATTTATGGAACAATGATCTAATCTACCACAGAATCTAATAGCTTGGCTAATGGACTATTCCAAATATTTCATATTTTGCAACATATATTGCGCTGTTCTTAAGGTTGCTGTTACTGCACTAAACTAAAAAAAGGTTTGTATCTGGACAGGCTAGACCCTATAACGTTTTTCATGAGTCACAAGACTTCAAAGAACTAATTTTTGCTTCCTAAAGGTCATATTATTTGACTTTATTTTGAGATGTTCAGACACACATGCATTTATAATGAAAAATAGATTTCACATATCTTTACCCATTTTTTCCAATGGTAACATCTTGTAAAACTACAGTATAATATCACAGACACATGACATTGATACTATTCACCAAAATTATTCAGATTTCACCAGTTTTACATGCACTCATGTATATATACATATATATATATACATATATATGTGTGTGTGTGTGTGTGTGTGTGCTTGTATGTGTATAATTCTATGCATTTTATGTGTAGATTCATATGAACACCACCACAATGAGATCCAGAACAGTTTCATCACAGGGATCCATTGTGCTACAATTTTACAGAGACATCCAGCCTCTCCTTTTCCCTACTAACCCCTAGCAACTAATAATTGGTTCTCCATTTGTGTAATTTTGTGTGTTTAAGAATGCTATGTAAATGAGGGTGCCTGGGTGGCTCAGTTGGTTGAGCATCCGACTTCAGCTCAGCTCATGATCTCAAGGTGCATGAGTTCAAGCCCTCCATCTGGCTTGCTACTGTCAATGCAGAGTCTGCTTTGGATCCTCTGTCCCCCTCTCACTGCCCCTCTCCCACTCACACTCTCTGTCTTTTCTCAAAAATAAATAAACATTGCCAAATTTAAGAACTTGACTCTTGGATTTGTTTTCTATACCAATCTACCTCATTTTGTTTTTACTTGATAGCACTTACAGTTTTCATAATGTAGTCTAAATTTTCAGCCAAATGTGTTTTCAAAAAACTTTAATTGTGTGTTAAGATGAATGGGAAAATACCCTACATTTTTGTTTTGGCTTTCATGTATTCACATAATTCTCAGACTTGAATTTAATTAATCCAGGGATTTCAGAACCTATGGTGAGAAAATAAATTTAGTAAATTCTATTGTGGGTAGTGGTGGGGGAGGGAGTACGATATTTTAAGAGAGGTGGAGGAAGTGGATTTTTAAAATTTAGTTGAATTGGGGCGCCTGGGTGGCGCAGTCGGTTAAGCATCCGACTTCAGCCAGGTCACGATCTCGCGGTCCGTGAGTTCGAGCCCCGCGTCGGGCTCTGGGCTGATGGCTCAGAGCCTGGAGCCTGTTTCCGATTCTGTGCCTCCCTCTCTCTCTGCCCCTCCCCCGTTCATGCTCTGTCTCTCTCTGTCCCAAAAATAAATAAACGTTGAAAAAAAAAAATTTAAAAAAAAAAAATAATAAAAATAAAATAAAATTTAGTTGAATCGTTATCAGTTCACCATTTTATCAGTGTCAAGTTTTATTAAATGGTTTACTACCTTCAAGTAAGAAGGGCAGTGGAAAAGCAGAAGCCTTTTGGAGGTTTTCCTATCCTAAATCAATGGTTTGGTGCTATAGTCACTCAAGTTATTCATAAATGAAATTGGAAAGATATGACTTTTATTTTTTTATTTTTTTAAAATTTATACTCAAGTTAGTTAACATACAGTGTAGTCTTGGCTTCAGTAGTAGAACCCAGTGATTCATCTCTTACATATGACACTCAGTGCTCATCCCGAAAAGTGTCCTTCTTAATACCTATCACCCATTTAACCCACCCCCTCTTCCAGCAACCCTCAGTTTGTTCTCTGTATTTAAGAGTCTTTTATGGTTTTCCATCCTCTCTGTTTTTATCTTATTTTTGCTTCCCTTCCCCTATATTCATGTTTCTCAAATTTCACATATGAGTGAAATCATAGGATATCTATCTTTCTCTGAATGATTTAACTCACTTAGCATAATACCCTCCAGTTCCATCCACGTTGTTACAAATGGCAAGATTCCATTCTTTTTCATTGCTGAGTAGTATTCCATTGTATATATTTACCACATCTATTTTATCCATTCATCAGTTGATGGACATTTGGGCTCTTCCCATAATTTGGCTACTGTTAATAGCACTGCTATAAACAGTGGGGTGTTGTGCCCCTTTGAATCATCATTTTTGTATCCATTGGATAAATTCCTAGTAGTACAATTGCTGGGTCATAGGAAAGATAAGACTTTTAGTAGCCATTAATCAACAATCTTTCTACAGTAACTTGCAGTTAGTATCATTATAGTGTTTTTTTTTTAATTTTTTATTGTTTACTTATTGTTGAGAGAGACAGAGAGAGAAATAACAAACAGAGGAGTGGCAGAGAGAGTGGGAGACACAGAATCCAAAGCAGCCTCCAGGCTCTAAGCTGTCAGCACAGAGCCCGATGTGGGCCTTGAACTCATGAACTGCAAGATCGTGACCTGTGCCGAAGATGCTTAGTCACAGCCACCTGGGCACCCCAGTATCATTATAATATTTAATATCAGATATATTCCTACATGTGTATTTTGGACCTTGTTGAATGAAGTGAAAAATTCCAAAGAACAGTAAACTTGGGTTTTAAGTAAGAGCAGCAATTTTTCCTCAAGAGAATTATTCAGGATTAACTAACTGGTTACTTATACTATTTTTTTAAGGCTTTTTTTTTCATATATGTGTTTTTCCTTCCCCATTCCCTTATCCTTTCGGATGGACAGTGGCACACTTTCAATTTCCTTAAAACAAAAGAAAACCCCAGCAAACAAACAATAACCATTTTAACTTAGCAAAAAGAAGTTTACAATGAAATTAAGGGAGACGGTAAACTGTATGGCTTAGAAAAACTAAGCTATCAAAGTCAATTAGAGTAAATACCCCTTTATTACCCAAACTCTTATAATGAAATTTTGGACCTGCCATCAATAGCTTCAATATAACTAAAAGAATACTATCCCAAGTTTGTAAAATGTGAACTTAACTTAGAGATAACAGACTTTTACTTCAAATTATGATCATAAAGAAAGTGACAAAAATTCCAGTATCTGTCAATCATGTTTATCTGAACAGTGTTTTTTATATGTTGAGGAAAATAAAATACATGTTTATAACAATGTTTTAATAAATTGTCACGTTTGGTAAATTATGGGAGAGGTAGATTTATTCACATTTATTGTACTCATTTTCTGCATGCATTTGTGACTCATTATTTCAGCTTCCCTTCCATGTTTTACTCTGTTTTAATCTCTGAATCTTGCTTGTCTGGTGCTAGGTTAAAGGCTACTCTGAGAGACATAGTCAAGTCCTTAAAATCTTTCCAGGATACTATTATCTGCTCCCACCATCAAGGATCCATTGTTCACTGTTGAAACTCAAGATATGCCTTCAGAATCAAATTCAAAAGAAGAAAAAGGCTTTACACAGCAGGTACACTAGTAAAGTTGTTTAAAAATCTAGTCCTTAAGAGGATAATGGAGATAAGGTGAGTAAAGCTGTTAACCTAGCAATCAGTAGAAGGCACTATTCCCACTTGGTACTTTGTAAAAGAAAAATAACTTCTTTTTTTTCAAAGCCTGATTTTTAAAGTGATGTTTTTAGGAGACTAATCGGAATAACATTGTCATACTGACCTCAATCTGTAAAAAGGTGATAGATTGGTCCTTTTTATTGTGCAAGGAGATTTCTCCCACCATTCAGGGGAAAAAAAAAAGTAGTGAATAATACTAACTAAATGCTACACAAAAGGTTTAGAAAGCAAGGAAATGAGGAAAGAAATGCATAATAAAATTTGGGATGAGGGTCTCAGGAGTAATTGATGTTATCTCATAACATTAGGGAATCTAATAACATTCCCTGATTAAATATCTAATCAGGGAACGAAAATTTTTTTCCATGCCATTACCTGTTCCTGTATTAAGAGAGTTATCCTTGAATGAAAACAAAACAAAACAAAACAAAACAAAACAAAACAAAACAAAAAAAGGTTACAAGTGAGCCTGTATTTATCTAACATTATTACCTTAGGATAAAATTCTAAAAGTTGTGACAAAGGGAATTAACATTTCTAAGGCTTATGCCAACAGCATCCTCAAAACAAAAATGAAAACAAACAAAAAACTACCCCAATTTTCCTTTTTTAAATTTTTTTAATGTCTTTGTTTTTTTAATATTAAATTTATTGTCAAATTGGTTTCCATACAACACCCAGTGCTCATCCCAACAGGTGACCTCCTCAATACCCATCACCCACACACTCCTCCCTTCCACCCTCCATAAACCCTCAGTTTGTTCTCAGTTTTTAAGAGTCTCTTATGTTTTGGTTCCCTCCCTCTCTAACCATTTTTTTTTCCTTCCCCTCCTGCATGTCAACAAATTAAAAATAGACCTACTCTATGACCCAGCAGTAGCACTGCTAGGAATTTACCTAAGGGATACAAGAGTACTGATGCATAGGGGCACTTGTACCCCAATGTTTATAGCAGCACTCTCAACAATAGCTAAATTATGGAAAACTACCCCAATTTTCATCCTCCTATCAATACAGAAACAGATTAAATAGATGGAGTTTTCTGCTCCTTTGATGAAGTCAAATTTTCAAGCAGTTTTTATACTTATTGTAAGAAACTTGGTAGTGTTTCAGGGCATAGCGACTGACAAATGTTTTTGTCTCTGCCACTCCACCCCTTTCCGGGGAAGCAGACAGCATTTGTCACCTCCAATCTCAAGAATGGGTGAATGACACAAGCTGAACCATTCATAGTATCCTAGTTTTCAAACTTTGTGATACAAGGATGCACAGGCCAGTGCAATCAGACTCCACCACATTCCTCCACCCATTTACCAAGGCTAGTAGGAACACTTCTTGCTCCTCTCTAATTATGAAATGTGGGGAGGATATGGGTTTTACCACAGAACTGCTTGTAGTCCTATTTTCTGCAAAATGCAGAAAGCTTAGTTTCGCCAGAATATACTGAAGTTGTGAATTAGACATATGCCAACATGGAATACAGAGATGGGGAATGAGAGCAAGAGTAAGAGAAGGAGAGAGAAACATGGTTTAAAATACTGGATGCAGTCATTTCACATGTTTCCTGATCTTTCAATAGTTTGTGGCATGAAAGAGTATATATTCCTGTTTTGTTTATTAGCCTAGTCGATTGATTTATCATTTCAGCCTAAAATAACTATAAAAAATTGCTTTTATTTAGTGAGCGTTTTTCCTATATTCTCATTAGTGTAAAAGATAGTTTCATTTCTTTGCTTTTTTTTTTAACAATACAGAATTACTACTTACTTTTTTTAGGTTTGAAAAACAAAAAAAAATATGTTTTAGAGGTTTAGGTTAGTTAACACCTATTTTATATTTGATTCAAGCTTTCTCCTTTTTTGCTGAAAAAATATGGAAATTCTATTTTCACATTTTATTTTTTAGTATAAACAAAATTCTAAATTCGAAATCCTAATTGAAAATTCTAGATTAATTTTCCTAAGAATTTAAAATTTTAAGGTTTTAATAAAAATCTTAGAAAAACTACCAATAAAGTAGGAATGCCTTACCAATATTATATGAAAATTTTACAACTGTATATTTTTGTGGTTGAATCAGGTTGAGTATCTGGAATGGTATGCTCTGGGTTTCACCTAGAACATATGTAGCAACCTCAGTATCATCTCAATAAAATCAATAAATCCATTGTTGGAAAACAGTGACACTCTACCCTATTGTTAACCAGGAATCATACTTGATCTTTAGAAATTTATTACAAAATTGTACCAGACTTTACTGAAAGAATAGGAAATAGGCCATGCTTTCAAAAAATTCTCATGATAAACTTGATATACAAGTCTTTACTTGTGTATATGGTGGTGCGAACAATATATTTCCCTTGAAGTATCAATTTTGGTTAAAGCTATGGAAATGATATTATTTTTTAAATTTATTTATTTACACTTGATCTTAGCCAAAAGGCCGAGAAGCAATTTTAATTTATGTATTCAAAACAAAGTTAGTGAACATATAGTATAATAACGATTTCAGGAATAAAATTTAGTGAATCATCACTTATATATAACACCCAGTGCTCATCCCAACAAGTGCCCTCCTTAATGTCCACCACCCATTTAGCTTATCCCCCACCCAACACCTCCAGCAACCCTCATTTTGTTCCCTGTATTTAAGAGTCTCTGATGGTTTGTCTTCCTCTTTGTTTTTATCTTATTTTTGCTTCCCTTCCCCTATGTCCATCTGTTTTCTTTCTTAAATTACTCATGTCAGTAAAATCATATGATATCTGTATTTTTCTGACTAACTTGTTTCACTTAGCATAATACCCTCTAATTCCATACATGTTATTGCAAATGGCAAGATTTCATTCTTTTTGATCACCAAGTAATATTCCATTGACATACGCGTGCGCGCACACACACACACACACACACACCACCTATTCTTTATCCATTCATCAGTTGATGGACATTTGTGCTTTTTCCGTAATTTGACTATTGTTGACAGTGCTTCTATAAACTTTGGGGGAGCATTTGCCCTTTTGAATCAGCATTTTTGTATCCTTTGCATAAATACCTACTCGTGCATTGGTAGGGTAGTTAGATTTTTAACTTTTTGAGGAACCTCCACACTGTTTTCCAGAGTGGCTGAACCAGTTTGCATTCCCACCAGCAGTGGAAAAAAGATCCTCTTTCTCTGCATCCTCCCCAACATCCTTTGTTGCCTGAGTTGCTAATTTTAGCCATTCTGATATGTGTGAGGTCGTATCTCATTGTGGTTTTGATTTGTATTTCCCTGATTAGTGATGTTGAGCATTTTTTTCATGTGTCTGTTAGCCATTTGGATGTCTTCTTTGGAAAAATGTCTATTCATATATTTTGCATGTAATTATTTCACTGTATTATTTGTTTTTGGGGTGTTGAGTTTGATAATGTTCTTTATAGATTTTGGATACTAACCCTTTATCTGATATGTCATTTGCAAATAGATTCTTCTTTTCCATCAGTTGCCTTTTAGTTTTGCTGATTGTTTCATTCACTATGCAGAAGCTTTTCATCTTGGTGAGGTCCCAATAGTTCATTTTTGCTTTTGTTTCCCTTGCCTCATGAGACATGTCAAGTAAGAAGTTGCTGTGGCCAAGGTCAAAGAGGTGTTGCCTGTTTTCTTCTCTAGGATTTTGATGGTTTCCTATCTTACATTTAGGTCTGTCATCCATTATTAGTTTATTTTTGTGTATGGTATAAGAAAATGGTCCAGTTTCATTCTTCTGCATGTTGCTGTCCAGTTTTCGCAGCACCATTGGCTGAAGAGATTCTCTTTTTTCCATTGGTTATTCTTTCCTGCTTTGTTGAAGATTGGTTGACCACTCATTTGTGGGTCCATTTCTGGGTTCTCTATTCTGTTCCATTGATCTCTATGTCTGTTTTTGTGCAAGTACCAAGTGTCTTGATGATTACAGCTTTGTAATGCAGCTTGAAGGCCAGAACTGTGATGCCTTCAGCTTTGATTTTCTTTTTCAACATTACTTTGGCCATTTTGGGCCTTTTCTTGTTCCATACAAATTTTAGAACTGTTTTTTTCTAACTCTGTGAAGAATGCTGGTGTTATTTTGATAGGGATTGCATTGAATATGTAGATTTCTTGGAAATGATTTTAAATTGATGTGAACTCAAAATTAATTTTGGCTTGGATGTGTGAATATCGATGGTTTGGCTGAGATTGTACAGGTAGAAATTTGCTAATTAACTCTGTCTCTCTATTGAATATATTCTATATAATTTTTGAATGTAGAAATACCTATTTTATTGTTTTGTTTATATACACATGGTTATTTTCCACCTCAGTAAATATTTTGTTAACATGAGTTTTGGGGAAAAAAACTAGCTTTTGTATGATTTTTTATTATATTTTGATATATGTTTAAGTGTAAAGTCTGTTTTTATTTTTTTTTTAATTTTTTTTCAACGTTTATTTATTTTTGGGACAGAGAGAGACAGAGCATGAATGGGGGAGGGGCAGAGAGAGAGGGAGACACAGAATCGGAAACAGGCTCCAGGCTCTGAGCCATCAGCCCAGAGCCTGACGCAGGGCTCGAACTCACGGACCGCGAGATCGTGACCTGGCTGAAGTCAGACGCTTAACCGACTGCGCCACCCAGGTGCCCCTAAAGTCTGTTTTTAAATGCAAAATACAATCTTACAAGAGGAATCTTCAATGTATCTTGAAAATAAAGTGCTTAATATCATAAGAAAAATTAAAAATATTCTGAAAAATATGAGAGGTTTGACAGACCCACATATTCTAAGTTTTCCATACCACCCATGACAATAAAGAATATTATTACACGCCCCCAACTACAGTTACTAAACAGTAATAAGTGGTAATTGATTTAAAATTTATAGAAAGCACTTAACATTCTTTTCAAGTATATTTTCTTTAATTGGGAGATACAAATTATCCTAACGTTGGTGTATTATGAGAGAAAGCTTGGAAAAAGAAACTATGAAATATTCTGATAGTAATATTTAAGATCAATCATTAGCATTTCTTTAAACTGAAGAGACAATTGTCAGTTTAAGCAATACAAAAACATCAAAAGCAACAAAACTCATAAATATTGAAGCTTCCTTAAAGATTAACTTAATATTTCTGCCTTGAACAGCAAGTAGTGATCATAAGATCATAATGGTGATTTTGATTAAACCATCTATTGTGGAGATGTCAAATCTTTAAGGTCAGTAATCAAGTTGAAAATAATAAATAAACACCTTTAAAATATGCAACTAAAAGTAATGAAATATATTTAGTATCTCTTGGATAAATTAATATCAAAATGATATATATATTTTGCCATAATACCAGTTTTAATATGTTTTGAATACGGTATTTCTGAAGGATATATCTAAAATCATGTTAGTTTTGTAAATGCTAATAATCAAAACTTCTAAATTGTATTTTAATGAATTCAGAACTCCTTTGTATATTTGCTTATTTCTTCTTCCTAGAATCTCTCCATTATCTGTTTTTTTATTACTTCCTGAATTCCTTTCAGGAAATGCCCTTCTTCTATTTTAGGGTATGTGGAAAGTCTATAGTCAAGATGTTCTACCTCCTCTTGGCTTTGATAAGCTATTCAGATATCTTCTTCTGTAAATTTGATTTTTTTAAACAAAATTCTATTAGTTACTGTGGCTATGGCAGCAAATTCCCACAAACCTGGTGGATTTAAACAACAGAAACTAATTCTCTGAAAGTTCAGGAGACCAGCAGTCCAAAATCAAGGTGCCTACCAAGCTGTGCTCCTTCAAAAGATTTATGTTCCACTAAACCAATGTGATAGAAGTAACAGTATGATACTATGATATAATAGAGTCAGAGCAGATAAATCAAAGCCTATACAACTTTCTAGACGAAGCACTTAAAAACGATTATTTTTAGCACCTTGTGAGATAAGTCAGATCAAGAAAGCGTCTCAGATACACAAATGAAATGAAGTGAAAATAATGGCAACTTTTTAAAAAAATTTTAATGTTTATTTATTATTTTTTAGAGAGAGACAGAGTGTGAGCAGGGGAGGGGCAGAGAGAGAGGGGGAGACCAAATCTGAAAGCAGGCTCCAGGCTGTCAGCACAAAGCCTGATGCGGGACTTGAACTCACAAACTGTGAGATCATGACCTGAGTCAAAGTCAGACGCTTAACTGACTGAGCCAACCAGGCACCCCAATAATGGCAACTTTTTAACGAGAGTAAGGCTAGTGGGTGCTGAAAACATAGAAGGGAGTAGAGTTATGAGCCCATGGTTTCATTCTCAAGGTGTACCTGGGAGGCAATGATATGAACTGAGATCTTAAACTGGTGTACCCAGTGTACAGTTAAAAGTACTCCTGCTGCTAATGTAGTCTGCCTTGCTAAACATGATCTATTTTAGCTATTTCTATATCCATTGTATAGAAAAAAATTACCTATGTACCAATGTCACTTAGGGATTACACTGTCACCATTTAGCTTTTTATCAATTGCAAATGTGCTAATTACAAACACAACTATTCTAGTGGGCTGTAAAAAAAATATCTAGAAAAACTTCATTTTGTTTCTTCCTTGTGTTTAGTTGATGTATTTCTAATCATTTTTTTGTTTGCCTTCTTGGAACCAAAGAATACTACTTTATACTAAAAATATGTATGTAAGATAGTCAGAGAGAGGAGGGAAAGAGGATTGTTCTCAGTTCTCCAACAGATCACTGAGACTATCCTGCACCAAAGTTTTCTCTATTGATTTTTGTTTGTTTGTTCAGTGGAGTGGTAAATATAAGCGATTTTGTTTTTTTTAATGTTTATTAAATTTAAATACATATAATTTTATCAGTAATTCCCCTTTATAGAATATCAACACTAAATGATATGAATATTCATCAATAGCAGAATACTTAAGCAAATTATATTATATAAACCATGGAATGTCCAGCAGGTATAAAAAAGAAAATCATTATTGATGTTATTGATTGTTATTGGTGTTGTTTCTGTATCATTTATTTCTTCTCTAATCTTTATTATTTCCCTTTTTCTGCTGACTTATGCTTTATTTATTGGCTTTTTTTTTTCTGGCTCCTTTAGGGGAAAAGTTAGGTTGTGTATTTAAGACTTTTCTTGCTTCATGAAGTAGGCCTGTATTACTATATACTTTCTTCTTATGATTGCTTTTGCTGCATCCCAAAGGTTTTGGATGGTCATGCATTCATTTTCATTTGTTTCCATGTATATTTTTATATTTTATTTAATTTCCCAGTTGATCCCTTCACTATTTAGTAGGATATTCTTTAGCTTCCATGTATTTTTGTCTCTCCAAATTGTTTCCTCTGATTGACTTTCAAGTTTCATAGCATTGTGGTTGGAAAATATGCATGGTATGATCTCAATCTTTTTGCATTTATTAAGGGCTGACGTGTGATTTAGTACGTGATCTATTCTGGAGAATGACTTACGTGCACTCAAAAGTAATGTGTATTCTGCTGTTCTAGGATAAAATGTTCTGAATGTATCTGTTAAATGTACCTAGTCATGTGCATCATTCAAAAGCACTGTATCCTTTGTTGGTTTTCTGCTTAGTTGATTTGTCCAGTGATGTAAATTGGTTGTTTAAATCACCTACTATTATTGTAGGACCAAGCAATTGTAGACCTTATGTCTACATAGGTAGGACCCATTGTAGACCTTATGTCCTCCACATCAATTGGTTTCTGAAATTATTCCACCTGTCTTTGCTGCACCTCCTCCTTAATATCCAGACTTAGCTCACCTTTTTGGTTTTTATTTATTTTGAGAGACAGAGAGAGAGAGAGAGAGAGAGAGAGAGAGAGAGGAAGAAGCACAGAGAGAGGGAGAAAGACAATCTTAAGCAGGTTCCACACCATTACTGCAGACAGCAATGTGGGACTCAAATTCATGAACCATGAGATCATGACCTGACCCAAAGTCGAATGCCCAATCGATTGAGCCACCCAGGTGCCCCAAGACCTGGCTCACCTTTATTATCAATAATCTCCTTTAAGTTTGCTATTGTTTTATATATTTGGGTGACTCCAAGATGAAAACATAAATATTTGCAATTGTTAGACTTTCCTGTTGGATCAACCCATTTATTGTGATGTAGTGCCCTTCTTCATCTCTTATTTCAGTCTTTAGCTTAAAATCTAGTTTTTCTGATATAAGTATTGCTATTCAGGCTTTCTTCGGACATCCATTTGTATGGTAAATGTTTCTCTATCCCCTCACTTTCAACCTTCTGGTTTCTTTAGATCTAAAAGTAGTCTTTTGTAGCCAGCATACAGATGGGTCTGTTATTGTTTATGTTTTTTTTGTTTTTGTTTTTGTGTTCTATTTTGACACCTTACGTCTTTTAATTGGAGTCTTTAGTCTATTTACATTCAAAGTAATTATTTGTAGATATCAATTTAGTGCCATTTTGTTACTTATTTTTTCATCGTTTCTGTAGATGTTCTCTGTTCTTTCTAGTCTTAGTCACTATTGGTCTTTCCTTCTCACTCAAAGAGTCCCCTTAAAATTTCTTGCAGGGCTGGTTTAGTGGTCACAAACTCCTTTAGTTTTTGTTTGTTTGGGTAATTCTTTATCTCTCCTTCTATTGTGAATTATAATCTTTCTGGGCAGGGTATATTCGGCTGCAGATTTTTCCTGTTTGGCATGTTGAATATATCATGCCACTCCTTTCTTGCCTGCCAAGTTTCTGTGGAGAGATCTGCTAATATTATTCATCTTTCCTTGTATGTTAGAGACTTTTTTTTTTGCCTTGCTACTTTTAGGATTTTTTCTTTATCTCTATATTTCCAAATTTAACTACAATATGTCTTGGTGTTGGTCTGCTTTTGTTGATTTTGATGGGAGTTCTCTGTGACTCCTGGATTTAGATGTCTGTTTCCTTCCCCCAGATTAGGGAAATTTTCAGCTGTAATTTCCTTGAGTAAACCTTCTGCCCTCTTTTCCCTCTCTTCTTCTGGGGCTCCTATGATATGAATGTTGTAATGCTTTATAGAGTCCCTGAGTTCCCTAAGTCTACTTTCATGATGCAGGATTTTTCTTCACTTTTGTGCATCTTCATTATTTTTCATAGTTTTGTTTTCTATATCACTTATTTGTTCTTCTGATTCTTCCATCATTGTGATCATTACATCAGTTGGTTTCAAATCTCGGTTACTGTATTTTGCATTTGGCCTGATTAGTTTTTAGCTCTTTTATCTCTGTGGTAAGGGACTCCCTGGTGTCTTCTATGATTTTTTCAAGACCAGCTAGTATTCTTATGATTGTTGCTTTAAATTCTGGATCAGGCATATAACTTATATCTGTTTTGGTTAGATCTCTGGCCATGACCTTTTCTTATTCTTTCTTTTGGGATGAATTCCTTTGTCTTAGCATTTTGTCCAGGTCTCTATCTCCTTTCATGTGTCAGAAAAGCTTGTTATGTTTCCTGTTCCTGAGAATAATAGCTTTATGAAGAAGGGGTCATATATTGTCCCGAGCCTAGTTCTTCAGGAAGTGTCTCTGGTGTATGCTGTATGAACTCTGCTGCTGTGTTTTGGCTGCTCTATCCTTCAGGTCAGTCCTCTGCAGAGTTTCTCTTTGCCTGCAGGGGGGAGTGTGTGGACCTTGGCCAGAGTGTGACGAGTTTTAACTAGGTGTGCTTTGGTCAACTTGTTAAAAGAAACCTGATGCCACTTCCCCTAGAGCTGACTTTCCAGAGCTCCATGGTCAGTAGATGCGGTACATGCAGGGGGTTTGTGCTGGTCTTCTGGGAGAGGAGTCTGCTGTGCTGAATTTCAGGCATACTTGCCCAAGAAAAGCAGGGCCTGCAGGGTGCAGAAGGATGGGGCTTGGTGTAAGCAAGTTTAGGCCACCAGTGTTGGCACTGTGCTGTCACTGAAGTTAGTTTATGCTGAGGGTTGGGACAGACAAATGGCACCAGCCAGCTCCTTCATCTCCCAAGAGAGGAGTCACACTTGCTGCCATCTGAGACCCCTCCATAAGAGCAAACAATTTTCCCTCTGTGTCATAGGTGTCTTTGAGATTGCTGTCTTCACACTGTGTCTAGGTTGCTTGCCTGCCTGGAGAAGTGTCATGCACTTTGGCCTCTATCCCAGCCAGACCAGCCAGGCCAGATGAGTTTAGGGACCTGGTGTGGAAGGGACCCACACTGGTCTTCCGGGGGCTGGTCTCACCATGCTGGAACTGATACAGGTTTGACCCAGAAGAACTGTCACACCAAACCATTGGAGCATGAGATGGAGCAACAAAGCACAGTAAACAACAGCATCTGGGTTAGCCACCCTCAGTAGGGTCTCTTCACTTATGCTGAGGGACAGGGGAGGAAAATGGTGCCCACTACCTCCTTTGTCACAGGAAAGGTAATGCTACCTCTTTCAGATGCACTCTAAGAGGGGGAACCATCTCTCCTAGTGCATCCCAGGGCATCCTCAGTTTGTGCCTTTTACCCCTGGGCTCTGCCTGCCTTCTCTATAGGAGTACTGCAGCTCCCTCAGAGCTCTCTATACCATCCACACCTTGAAACTCTAAAACTCCAGTATTTGAGCACCACTGTTTGCAAAACTTCATGAAAATCAGCCCCTCTTGTTTCCTTAGTCAATTGCTTTCAGGAAGTGTTTTCCTTGGGCAAGCCCTCTCTCTTCTCTCTCTCTCTCTCTCCCCTCACCCTTCCTCTCTCCCTGTTCCTCTTTCTCTGTTGCCTGTCTCTGTAATCAGGGCTCCTATCCCTCTGCAGTACCCTCAATCCTTTTCCCCCCCAAACCAGATCTCTGCACTTCCCACATTCCACAGTGCAGTCTCTTCTCTCCCTCTAGCTGTGCCATTTGTTCTGTCAGTCCTCAGATCGATTTCTTGGGTATTCAGGAGATTTGACAATTATCTAGCTGTGTTTGAGAGACGAGGGAAAGCCTAGGGTCCTCCTACTACTCCACCATCTTAGCTTCTCCCTTCCAATATTTGTTACAATTTTTAAGTATCTTTATGAGTCATTGAAAGACGAGTAGTTTACAACACTGATAGCATTTGTGGAATACAAAACTAAAGCAAAAAGATGTATAGAAAATTATTAAAATGTGGGATTTAATCCTACATAGAACAAAGTGAGTTTTATTCTTTCATAAAAAATGATTCATGGGAAAAAGACATTACATAGTAAACTGTATGAAACTGTATGAATACA
Organism: Prionailurus bengalensis; assembly: GCF_016509475.1. Classification (NCBI taxonomy): domain Eukaryota; kingdom Metazoa; phylum Chordata; class Mammalia; order Carnivora; family Felidae; genus Prionailurus; species Prionailurus bengalensis. The sequence continues at coordinate 90,710,348 of NC_057344.1, forward strand.
GAGTAAACTGTAGAAATTTTATGTTTTATATTTGAATCCTAAATCTCCCTATTTTTATATTTTTGTCTGTGCTGCAAATGGATATCATCCACCAGCCATCTTCTTTTAATAAAATAATTGCTTTTAATTTTAGGACTTTTATCCTAAAGCTATAGTTATTTAAATTTGTCCCCTTTAAAGGAGAACTTTGTGGTAAAACATTTCATGTATTCAAATATGCAACTGATGTCTTAAGACATAGTTTAAACTATCATTGCAGTAAATATTTTTTATTATAATTTTCTGTCAAAAAGGTGCTAAGACATTCTTTCTATGCCGGATTTAATTTGATTAATTTGCTTATCGGTCAATCAAACAATACATACAAAAATATATTCTTTTAAATCTCTGCCATATTTATTTACTTAGTAATTATCATAAATTGAGTTATAGGTTAGAATATGGGGTCAAGTAAAAAGGAAACTGCCAGTTGATCTTTTACATGCTTCACCATCTTTACGTTTTTACTTTTGTTTTCCAGGAATGGGTAGGCAATGAACTAAAATTAAACATGCAGAAGAAGCTTTGAAGAAAAAGAATGGAGAACTTGAACTGGGAACTGAAGAAAGGGTGTCCCATAGAATCCTGCAAGCCCTTCTCTAGACCATCACATTGGTCTATTGCACCTTTGGCTATTCTGCTCATTTTTAAGCTTGATGAACTGCCCTCAAATGAGGGAACCTATTTAAACCAAGTAAAAAATGATTTTCTTATTAGTGGCTAAAGGCACTGGTATACTTTACAACCCACTCAACTGTAGGTGCAGTGGTTTTGAAATTCTTTGACGTTTTGTAAGTCTTCTGCATTATGCATTAGTACTTGTGCAACAGAAGACAATTTAAGATCTCTTGGAGCACAGAATTTAAAGTTCAACCATTCTAAAACACTGCAGGGAGTCTAGAGAAGTGGGGGAAATGGCAAGTGAGAAATGTGCAAATTTAGACAGATATAAATTTTAAAAATAAGCAGAATTTACATTTTATAATTTTAAGTCTCTAAAAGCACTTTCTTAGTTTGTGGTACAACTTTGTGAAGTAAGTAAATGCCTGAATCATAATACTCATTTAGTATTTATATTTGAAAATTGATTATTCACACTAGGCAAATAAGTAACACTGATTCAAATACTTACATCTATTTCAAAGAGCAAACTTGTATTTTCCACTCAGACCTTTATAAAGACCGAATTACAGAAGTATTTTACAGGGTCTCTCTTTATAGAAAGTTGAAAAAAAAAAAAACTTTGCATAGTGCTTTTCAATTATATAAACTTTGATCTCAGCAAATTAAAGTTAAAAATGCGATTAGTGACATGATGTCTTAATGTTTTTCACGTGTTGGAAAACTACCCAAATAAGCATATTTCGTCTATTTACAGAAAATATATTGTAAATCATCCTATAGGAGAAGATTGTCTACTAACTTTAAAATATAATAGTTTGATTCTAACATATGGAAGTTATGGGTAGGTACAGAATATTAGCTGATAGTATACAAGCTTGGTATGATTACTGTTTCTCATCAAATAACAACTACTGCTTAACTGAGTTTAACACAGCTCTTCTTCTTTTTTTTTTTTTTTTTAATTTTTTTTTCAACGTTTATTTATTTTTGGGACAGAGAGAGACAGAGCATGAACGGGGGAGGGGCAGAGAGAGAGGGAGACACAGAATCGGAAACAGGCTCCAGGCTCTGAGCCATCAGTCCAGAGCCCGACGCGGGGCTCGAACTCCCGGACCGCGAGATCGTGACCTGGCTGAAGTCAGACGCTTAACCGACTGCGCCACCCAGGTGCCCCAACACAGCTCTTCTTAATTTACAAAGAGAATGGGAAACTCTCAGGTTAGCTAATTACTAAAAACAGAGTGAGATAGTCATGGGATTGTGGACCTTTGAGGTAGAGATAGTCTCATAAAACCAGTAGTTTCAGGATTACATTACAGATAATTATAAATTAATCATTTTTAGAGTTACTTATAAAATCACTCCTTCTCACAGCTAATGTTTACTTTCATATCTGCCAATATTTTTCAAAGGAAAAAAATCTATGGGGTTATGGAACAGTCATCATTTTGGTGGTGTAAATCCAACAGTCAATTTTATCTAATTTAAGTAATCCATTGTGTGTAGCTCAGAACTATTTTAATAAACCTCAAAAGTTCATTGTAGCAAGAATAAAATTAACAAAACAAATAAAATGAAATATAAAACAAATTAATTACTAACTTACTAAACTTTTCACACATTATAGCCAACTATTTTTCTGCTAATTCATTATAGTGATATGTAAAAATCCTCAAGAATTCATTTATACTGGAAATGATAGGGACTCAAATTATTCTCATCTTACTTTAAAATATTTAAGTAAGCAAGCATCTTGATTACTTTTAAATCCTCAAATTTGTAAAATAAATATAAGAAAACTGATTCTCTAGTCAACTGTATTCGATCCTAATATTTTTGATTTAATATCATCTAGAAAATATAAAACAACATAAAACTATATTTTAAAATTGACATGAACTGAAATTGCCTTCTTATATAATAACCACTAGGAATGTACCTTTTTCTTTTTTAAAATGTTTATTTATTTATTTTGAGAGAGAGGAAGAGAGAGAGAGAGAGAACAAGCAGGGGAGGGACAGAAAGAGAGGGAGAGAGAGAATCCTAAGCAGCCTCCATGCTGAGAGCCCCTCTATATTTTAATAGGAATGAAGAGTGAGTGTATATTATAGAATAAGAATGGATTATTTGACAGGTGCCTGAGGAGCTCAGTTGGTTAAGCATCCATCTCCTGATGGCTCAGGTCAGGCTGACAGTTGTGGATTGAGCCTTGTGTTGGGCTCTGCGTTGAGCATGGAGCCTACTTGGGATTTTCTATCCCTCTCTTTGTGCCTCCCCCACTTGCACTTGCACTCTTTCTCTCTCTCAAAATAAATAAACTTTACAAAAAAAAAAAGAATGTGTTATTGGACAAAGTTATTTATATTAAAATAGAACAATCAAATATATATTTTAATATGACTAACATCAATATTGTATAGTCTTAGACTATACATAGAAAATGATGGCAGGTATTTCATAATAATTTTTGAAAACATAATTTTTTATTCATACTTGTAGGCATGTAATGAAAAAAATAAATGAACAATCACATACAGTTTTAGAGACTTATTTTTCCTCTTAAATTATTTGTTGAATGAATTGTCAATATGGCTAGCTTGATAGCTCTAAATCAATAACCTAATAATTTTCCACTGTTACCATAAATATTTCCTGAAGTCATATAATTTTAAAGGAATTTTAAAGATAAATAGGAAAAAAAATTTGTAGGCATGTATAATTGCATCCATAAAAGATAAATAAATCATTAAGTTCATAAATTTCAATGACCATTTATTTCTACAGGTCACTGCCTGACTTCATCACTATCCTAGAGATAGTGATTCCTTCTCTTATTCAATTCAGAGAACTAAGATTAGAAGATGAAACTAGATATAACAGTTATGAACCACCAGAATAGTTTAAAAGTAGAATATATATATATATATATATATAGCATTTTGTAAATCCACGTTCGTAGCACCTAGCATTAATCCCTATAAACTAAGTTAGAAAGTCCTTTCTCTGTCTGCAAACAATAATGATAGCTTTCCTAAAATATTTTATTCACCTAGTGTTGCTCTTAAGAATAAATGGGAAGGAAAAATAAGATTAAAACAGAGGAAGGCAAACCAAAAGAGACTCTTAAATACAGAGAACAGACTGAGGGCTGCTGGAGGGGAGGTGAATGGGAGGATGGGTTAAATGGGTGATGGGCATAAAGGAAGGCACTTTTCAGGATGCCTACTGGGTGTCATATGTAAGAGATGAATCACTGGGTTCTACTCTTGAAGCCAAGACTACACTGTATGTTAACTAACTTGAATTTAAATTTAAAAATAAATAAAAATTAAAAGAAAAGAATCAACGTTAATGCCAATTTAGCCTATTATCACATGGAATGCACTATTGCTTTTGCTTTGGTATGTTGCTCATGATCATGCACTCCCATGTGACGTTTTGAACTTCCAAAGAACTATATTACATTTATTACTAGAGACTATGCAACAGAAGCATTCTATACATCAGAGTTTCAATTTGTGTTGCATTCGACAGAGCAAGTCCTGGAATTGGTGGTACATGAAGGAGCACACAACATCATGCACATCCTACATGGAATATCTAGGTCTACTTGGTATATGGTAGACATTCGCTCTTATTTTGCCAACATGTTAAGCTACAAATATCTTTCCAGATTTGTGGGCCCCAACAGTGTACTTGACATTTTTTTTCTTCTAGGTTTTATAAGGTTGCCTTATTAGCATTAGATATTGAAAGAAATTCCTTGCCTGCTTAAGTGGAATGACAGAAACTAAAAAACAATTAACCTAATGTTTTGAATGATCATTTGTAAAGCAGACATCAAGCACAATGGGTATCAATCACCCTCTGTAAATCATCTCTGAGGTTCAATTCTAAACATATACTTATTCTAGATATGTTCAATGAGAAAAAGAAGCTATATAAAGACATTTCAATTTAGTTCCAAGCATGTTGAGCAAGTGTGTAATAAACGATACAACTAAGAAGAATGAGATCAACAAAGAACTGATAATTTAATGGTAAAAAGTTAAATATCAGTGTGTAATAGTGGAAACTAGGAGTAAAAATTTCCCAGTTTGTACAAATACATGAAGAAATAAGAAAAAATCAAAATGTACCTAAATATTTTTATATTTTTCATAAGTTATAAATTATCAGATAGAAGTCAGATTTTTTCCCTAATAAAAATATTTCATTTAAATATATAGATTCTAATTTCCTTTTCTCACCATCTGTTCCATGGCAAGCTACTTGGATAACACAGAATTCTTATCCTTCATGGAACAGAAATCATGCCATGACCTGACCACCTTTTACAAATTGAGAAACAGTAAGTTGTATCACTGCTTTAATGAAAAGTGTATTCTTAGAAAGTCTTACATTCTTAATAATTCTATTTAGTAATTTGATCCTCTTTTTTTTCTAATTTTTTTAATGTTTATTTATTTTTGAGACAGAGAGAGTCAGAGCATGAACAGGGGAGGAGCAGAGAGAGAGGGAGACACAGAATCTGAAACAGACTCCAGGCTCTGAGCTGTCAGCACAGAGCCCTACGCGGGGCTCGAATTCATGGACTGTGAGATCATGACCTGAGCCGAAGTTGGACGCCCAACCGACCAAGCCACCCAGGCACCCCTATCTGATCCTCTTTAACAATGATATGGATTTTTAGAATCACTATTGTCACGGTCACATATGTTGTAAAATCAGAAATGAGAAGGTCCTTTTTGTTTTTTTTTTTTTTTTTTTTTTTTTTTTTGTCCAGCCCAACAATATAGTACATAGGTTTGGCATACATAACTAATTAAAACAAGGTTTTCTCATTACGTCAGCAAAATTATGTTGACTATAACTGTAAAACAATGTTTTAGTGTTTGAAATAATTTCCTACAACGAACACTAAAGAAAAACATACTTTTGAATAGCCTATAAAATAAGGTGTCTGTTTGTTTTTATAATCTCTAAACCTCTTTACAATATGGAGGCCAAAACAGAACTGCTGTTTCTCATACTGGATTTGTCATTGTATAGATGTCTACAGATGGTATAGATGTTTTTACAAACATTATTTTTTTAAAAATGTACCAAAACATAGAACATAACCACAAAAGAGTTTTGTGAATAAAAAACTAGATTGTTTCTGGGTTGAAAAAGTTATATATTATCCTCTTCTGTCTATTCACCATGTTGACTGTTTTACAACAACATTTGTGCAATTTATTTGACCATAGATGTCTTTTTGAATTATAATGCATTGATAGAAAACCCACAGGAGCTCACATGATATAATGCTTCTTTCCAGTAAAGTAGGTAGCCTAATGTCATCTCACAGATGGATTATAATTACTGCAAGAAATTATCACAGTTGGAATTTATCAGTTAAATATTGTGGACCACATATATCCTAGATCTATGCTCCACCTGCTCCCTGCAGCTCTCATCCTTGGGAGCCTGAATTTTATGAACTATGACGATGGGCTGTCTTGCTCTCTTTGATTCTTCTGACTTCTTTCCTTTAAGAGGCCAAGTTTGAACTAACATGAGCAAAACTTTTAACTACAAAATACTATGTAAATATTGTATTAAGTAATCACATTGAATTGCAATGCTGTTTAGCTGTTTCATAAATGCCTGTCTCCTGCTCCCCTTCTGCCACTAATTTACAATTTACTCAAGGAATTAGTTTTTGTATGCCTTTAATATTCATGATATTTGATCTTTGAGGATGGCATTTATAAATCCAGAAATATTATCTTTATTGGTAGGCTTAACTGAAGAAAGAAAAGAGAGATGGATGGCATTTTCCACTAAAGACATCAGTACTCTAGTGAACGTAGCAACTAGTTGATGTGGCCTTCTCCATGAAACAACTGGCATAAAGCATTTCTTCAAAACCTTTCTCTTCCATATAATTTTATTCTAGAGTAGTTTTTTAATGGATAACAAAGTTATTTAACTAGATTTATTTTCTTTTAGAGATTGTGTTGTAATGCAGAGAGCTCTTTTTTTTTTAATTTTTTTTCAACGTTTTTATTTTATTTTTGGGACAGAGAGAGACAGAGCATGAACGGGGGAGGGGCAGAGAGAGAAGGAGACACAGAATCGGAAACAGGCTCCAGGCTCTGAGCCATCAGCCCAGAGCCTGATGCGGGGCTCGAACTCACGGACCGCGAGATCGTGACCTGGCTGAAGTCGGACGCTTAACCGACTGCGCCACCCAGGTGCCCCTGCAGAGAGCTCTTACAAATGGTAGGAGTCCAAGTCCAGACTCTGCCACTTGCTAACTCTAAACTTACCATCTAGTTCTTCTGAGACTCTGTTTCCTATCTTGAACAATTTAAGACAGGCTAGATCTTGATTCATCAATTAAAATTTTGAATTTGGATAAATAAACATTATATGTCTTCCTTGGGGAGATCATGTGTTCTTTTGTTACTTAGTCAGATGAAAAGCAATACCTAAAAGCTCTCAAAATCTGAACACGTTAGATGTTTAGCACCAGTTAAATAGGAGCCCAGAGTCCTTATTGAAGGTCATAGGAAATTTATTTAGATTTCATGTAAAATATTTCATTATAAATATATTAAGATTCAAAACTATATTCCACTATATATATGAAATTGTATAAAATACTTACATAGATACAGATAAGAAAATATGGAGTGGAAATAGTTAAGGCATTAAGGTTATGCATGTTCGATTTTAAGGTTACTTTACTATATGCAATTTTTTATAATTTTTACTTTTAAAGTTGTATCATACAATTCTAAACCTATAACTTACTAAACAATGAAATTAGTTTAATTACAAGAAAAATATAATTCAGGTTAAATAATTTTAGATAGTGTCTTTTATATGCAATGTTTATTAATTGTGATTGAATTACAATAAAAATTAAATCCTTCACAATATCCACAGTATTGAAATAATTTTAACACGCAAATATACTAAATTAAAAACACATAAGCCATGTATCCTCAGTGCCAGAAAGTTATTTTAATAACAGAAGTTGATGTTTTGGTTTAGCAGTTAGCATTTCCACATTATTCCTCTATGATAATTCTAAATTCTTTATCCTTCTCCTGGCTGCATTCCAAGCTGGATAATCCTGTTCACCTAAATTTTTAATGTAGTTTCAATTGGATGTTGCATGCTTCTTTACTTTCTGTCATGTACAGTTGTGTAGTGGTGAGCATTTCTATTTCTGAGTGTGTTGCAGTAATCCCTTTGTTTGGTTTGTCTTTTAGAACATGCTTAAAAAATGTTACCAAGCTTGTTAGAATCTTCAAGATGAGAGGTTATAAAACCATGAATGTCAATGTCAAAAGCTATTATTAAGCAACTTAAGAGGATTATGTTTATTGTTGATAGGTTTAGTTTTTATTGAACCATACAGCCATTACTGCTTATATAAATATCCATACTTCATCATCAGTTTGTCAATAAGCAAACATACCTTTTATTGTGTATCAGAACATACTGAATTTTCATTTTGGTTATTTTTTCATTGTCAGGCTAATAATGATTTTCTCCCTACGTGGATTTACTGTTTAGGGATAAATGATAAGGATGTCAGCAAATCCTATTCAGATGATTCAGAGAATGCTGACTACAGCCTCCATGAAGTTGGAGGCTGTAGTCTTATGCAGAAGAGGAAACCATTCTCAAAGGAGGGCCATCAGAGTTTATTTGGCAGAAGGTACAGGTGGGACTTCTTTTGGCTAAGATACATTTCCCCACATTTTTTGTTGTTATTGTTTTGTTTTGTTTACTGCACAAGGCTCTTCTATCAGAGGAACAAAATAAAATCTCAATCTTAGTAATCTGTACTGAAGAATCACCTCCAACACATGAAATAACATATTTTCAAGTTATTTATGTTGTCATCACTGGAAATGACAAGCAACTGGAAATCTCTTAAACAACCATCTATCAATGGTTTGAATAAACATAACTACAAGCTTTATGTAAACAAATATAAATAAGGGCACATTTAAAAGGAGGTAAATGAAGGCATAAAAATTGAAGGTCTTTGTGAACTAATGTGCTTTGATTTACAGAATATACTTATATTTTGTACATTACTAAGTATAAAAGAAAAAAATGTGTGTGTGAAAGAAAAAAAGTGATACACACACACGCACACACACACACACACACACACACACACACACACACCTAAACCAAGTCCAAATCCTAACTCTAACACATAGTTTTAATATGTCTGGTAAGTTTATGGTATTCTCTTCCATAAATTGAAGTACATAATACTTCAAAAATGGCTGAAATACAAAATACTCGAAAATTATTCATGCTTTAAAATTCTGTCCTTTAATTATATTACAAAGAGTTTCCTGGTTAATATAACTGGGATCTAAGAAAAAGTAGAGGTAAGATTTTCTTAGGATTCCTAGGAGATCACAAAGATTATAGGAGAAACTAAGTTCATTTTAATGCTATGCAAAACAAAGTATTCCAATGCCACTCTTTATTTATGTCAAAAAGTAAATGTGATTGATTTTTTATTGTGGAATATCAGAAATCATAAGACCTATGGTTTTATTTTTATTTTCCTCCCAAAACATCATTTTTAGAATGATCAGAAGTCTGAAAGTTTAAGTAAAGCATCACATGCGTAGTACATCTTTAAAATCTCTTTTCTTCCTTTATGAGATAATGCAAAGCCTATGAAATTTAGGGGCAAAAAAATCACACTCTTTAGAAAGAATTCTTCGGTGATTAGAAATGTTACCCAAACTTCACTCCAGTTTAAAAGAAGCTTAAGATCTATCAGGAATAAGACAAATCTACAACTTCAAAGGATGGCTTACAAGCCTGAATACCAAGTAGAATGCACAACTGGAAGGAATGACCTTGGGAGAGTAAAGGAGTAGCTGATTTACCTGTCAATGTGGGTCAAGCCAATACCTGTAACAACACTCTCTTTTCAAAGTCCCAGAATAGTTCCTTCCTCAAATAATTTATATCATGCAACAAAATATGTATTGTTATAATTACTGCAAAATCATATGTCTAAATAAAAAAGTAACATGTGTTAATTTTAGTAATTTTTGTATATAATCATTACCTTATTCAAATATTATAGCAAGTTAGTTAGATAGGAGATATTATTATCCTTATTTTTCAAATGAGAAAATCAAGTTTCAGGGATTTAAGTCATTTCCAAAGGTCAATCAAGTAGTGAAGAGCACAGCCAAGATTCAAACAGAGTTCTTCATTACTACAAAATCCAAGTTCTTCAATAAGATTCAATAAGAACGCTTGTATAGCATAACACATCATGGTGTTCCACAATGCAATAGCCATTTTATAAAGAGCAAAAGAAAAGGATTCGTGTTTCCTTTCCAAAAAGGAAAATTTTTATTTTTAATGGTCAAATATAGCTCGGTCCCCCTAGTTGTCTGGGAAGGAAATGTGTCTTGCATAAGGCAATGTGTCAACTCATTTTCTAAAATAAACAAAACAGGTTATTGGGAATAACTAATTAAAAGAATCTTAACAAAATCATCTAGATGCAAATTATGCATTAATCCACACCTTCTACATACAAAGACTTAAAAGAATGTAACAGATTTATTAAACTTTTTTTGTATAAACCTCTAGTTTTTCCCATTAAGGGTCAGATAATAATGGCCAGTGTATTTTCTGTATAAATTCCTCTTTGCTTGGCTCTTTTTAAATTCGGTTCCATTTTCTATGTGCTATCTGGCATCCTCTGTAAATAGTTACATTTTTCCCTCAGATGCCAATGTCTTTTAGAGTCTTGTTATATAGATGTGAATAGCTCGTAATCTTTGCATTTGTTAACGGCAAGCATGGACTTTTGCTCCCTTGAAACACGGTCTTTACAAAGCTGGTGGCGTATTATTCTCATTAACACTTGGAGAAAATTGTGTTTGTCCAGCTGTTCTCTGTGACCTAAATGTTTGTTACATCTATATTTTCTTTGCTGTGATCTGCATTTTCTATCATCCTTCATCAAAGAGAATAATATTCTGTTTCATAGAAAGGAAAGGCCATTTGTGTTTTGGGGCATAGGCTGAAATCAAAATTCATTATGTCATGATACCCTGAGAAAACTTACACATCTTCTTAAATTCTACATACCTTCAGAGCAGCACTGCATGATGCATGATGGCTACCATGCCTCATTATCTTAGAACTAATATAGCATATGCTTTCTAAAGTGACAAACCCCCACTAGAGTCTGAGTTCCATTAGGTGTGGTATTATAAGAAAAGGATGCTGAAATAACTCTGACATTTATGAGTAACCTATTTATTAGAAATCATTTAAAGAATTAATATTCAATTAAATCCATAGACTATTTGGAGTTCAAGGAAGTACAGCCCAATAAAGCTTTCTGTGATGATGAACTGTCTTACAAACTATTCTGTTCATTGATGGATATTAACAACATGTGGCTTTATACATGGCTAGAGTGACTAAGGAAATAATTTTTTAAATATTTTTAATACATTTTAATTTAAATAACCACATGTAGCTATTGGCTATGTTGCTGGACAGTGCAACACTAAGGGATTTTAGAAACTACTTCAACTGGCTCTCAATTTACACACGGTTATGGATTTATCCACCTTAAGTACTCAAAGAATTCTCAATTATTGATTTACGTATACATATACATATAAATGGTAGTATTAAAAATCTTTATGAAATATATCATTTATTTTTGCAATTGTCACAGAAGTAGACATTGAATTTTCCAACAGTACGTGAAATAACAGATAATTTTTTCAGATTATATTTTATCAAATGTATGCCCCATGAGATATTAACATCAATTTTGAAGAAATAAATGTCAGTGAAATTTCTCCTCTAAATTGCATGATAATCTGTAGATGACAAAAGCAATAAAAAACATTTTGTGTTTTTATTAAAGGCATATAAAAGCAGAAAATAAGGGCGCCTGGGTGGTTCAGTCAGTTAAGCGTCCAACTTTGACTCAGTTCTTAATCTCACAGTTAGTGAGTTAGAATCCCATGTTTGGCTCTGTGCTGACAGCTTAGGGCCTGGAGCCTGCTTCAGAGTCTGTTTCTCCCTCTCTCTCTGCCCCGCCCCCACTCTTTTTCTGTGTCTCAAAAATAAATAAATATTTTTTTAAAAATTAAAAAATAGGGGCACCTGGGTGGCGCAGTCGGTTAGGCGTCCGACTTCAACCAGGTCACGATCTCGCGGTCCGTGAGTTCGAGCCCCGCGTCAGGCTCTGGGCTGATGGCTCAGAGCCTGGAGCCTGTTTCCGATTCTGTGTCTCCCTCTCTCTCTGCCCCTCCCCCGTTCATGCTCTGTCTCTCTCTGTCCCAAAAATAAATAAGAAACGTTGAAAAAAAATAAAAATTAAAAAATAAAAGCAGAAAATAAGTCATAAAATAAAGCAATTAAAATTACTACTGATATATGCATTAATGCATTTTTCTATTAACCATGCTATAGTTGCACATAATTGTTATTACTGAAATATAATGTCTCTTGTCTTATAAACTCAGAATTTATAATAGTCCAAATTATTGTACATAGATCACATATGGCATGCAGACTAATTTTTCACGAATTGATGAATTAAAGAAGGGGAGCTGCAAATGAATGAGACAAATGTTTGGATCTTAAACTGCATTTTCAAAGGAAATATCAGAATGAATTAAACTATAGGGTCTGACCAAGAGCAACGTTTTTCTCTGCAGAAATGTGATTCTAATTAATAGATACATGCCAGGCATAGGAAAGCCAAATACAACTGCTGTTTTTATAAAATTATTTTAAGGGGCGCCTGGGTGGCGCAGTCGGTTAAGCGTCCGACTTCAGCCAGGTCACGATCTCGCGGTCTGTGAGTTCGAGCCCCGCGTCGGGCTCTGGGCTGATGGCTCAGAGCCTGGAGCCTGTTTCCGATTCTGTGTCTCCCTCTCTCTCTGCCCCTCCCCTGTTCATGCTCTGTCTCTCTCTGTCCCAAAAATAAATAAACGTTGAGAAAAAAAAATTAAAAAAAAAATTATTTTAAAACAGTGGCTTAGGAGGGGCTAATGGGCCTGTTACTATTCTCTACCTGTTATTCTCTCTCTGAGCAGGCTTGGAAGCTGCCATCTGCTGGAAGTTGGAACATGCAGTTTCTTTCTCCTAGCCCAAGGGTAAGAAGGAATCAAATAAATAAAGAAATAAATAAAATCACAAGATGTGTGGCTTTTAAGTGGAAGAGATCCAATGACACACATGGGTCCAAGTCTATTGCTCACCAAGCTGGTATCTCATTCCTCCTTTATGGGGAAAAATTATTGAGTTGTGGACCCAAGGTGAGGGGCACTTATACTAGAGACATTCTTGTACATGGAAATAAGAGGATGTTATGCATTAAACTGGTTTCCAACCAAGAGCTCTGACGGAGATGTACAACAAGATTAATGCTGTTTTCATGCCTGCTAACACAACATCCATTCTGCAGCCCATGGATCAAGAGGTAATTTCGACTTTCAAGACTTCTCATTAAAGAAATACATTTTGTAAGGCTGCCATAGATAGTGATTCCTCTGATGGATCTGGTCAAAGTACATTAAAAATATCCTGGAAAGGATTCACCAATCTAGATGACAAGAAAAACATTCATGATTCATGGAAAGAGGTCAAGATATCAACATTAACAGGAGTTTGTGAGAAGCTGACTCCAACCTTCTTCCCGATTTAGATGTGGTGGAAATAGCAAGAGAAGTAGAATTAGAAGTAGGGCCTGAAAATGTAACTGAATTGCTACTTCATGATAAAACCTCAATGGAAAAAGAGGTTGCCTCTCATGGAAATGATTAAAGAATGTAGTTTCTTGAGATGGAATCTACTACCAGTGAAGATGCTGTGAAGATTATTGAAATGACAGCAAAGGATTTAGAAGAAACATAAACTTACTAATAAAGCAGCGGCAGGGTTTGAGAGGATTGACTCCCAAATTTGAAAGAAGTTGTACTGTGGGTAAAATACTATCCAACACTATCGTATGGTAAGAGAAATTACTTGTGAAAGCAAGAATTAATCAACATGGCAAACTTCATTGTTGTCTTCTTTTAAGAAATTGCCACCGCCACCCTAACCTTTAGTAACCACAACCCTGATCACAACGATCAACATCAAGGCAAGACCATTCACCAGCTAAAAGATTATGATTTCCCGATAGCTCAGATAGTACTTTTTAGCAATAAAATATTTTCAATTAAGGTATGCACACTGTTTTTTAGACACAGTGCTATTGTACATTTAATCAACTACATTATAGTATAAACATAACTTTTATATGCATTGGGAAGCCAAAAACATCATTTGATTCACTTTATTGTGATACTTGCTTCATATCCAAAAACTGCCTGTATTTTAATGAGAAGTGTAAAAAAAAAGGAACTTCCTTCATTATATTCTGTTGATGGTGGTACAGGTGGGACTCATGGGGTTCAGGGAAAAATTACACTTTTAATTTTGCTGATGAAAGGCTAGGAAGGAAGTAGAATGGGTCTCAGAGCAAACTGGAAAATGATCAGCACATTGCTTAATAGGAAACAGAACAGAAGCCCTTTCTGTCTGCAGATTGTCTCCAACTAATGGAATTCAGATTTCGGTTGTTTTCCTGATCAACACATACTCGAACCCACATCTAGCTTTATGAACATACATATTCCACATTATGAGGGGCCCAGACAGCATCTGCCTCCATTCTTTTCCCTCTAAAGCACTCTCTCCTTTCACCAGCTGGAATAGTTTTTCTGGCTTTCTCTAAGCTGGTAGATACTCCTTTACAACATCCTATTCTATCTTATAAATGATATAAATGATATATAGATGCTATAGATATAGGCATACTTCTGGGAATAAGTATAGGTATAGATGTAGTAAGAAAACTTCTCAATTTCTCTTTAACAAAACTTGACCTATAATACTGGCTCAGAAATGTTTCACTTCAAATTCCAATTTTTGAAATTAAAAGTTTATATTCACTGTTTTTCTCTCTGCATTTCAATTGTAAGGCAGAGGGTGTTTCTGATTGAATATGGATACAACATAAAACTATGCACAATATATATTAATATATTTAAAATATTTATCATTTTAGTAAATATGCTTGCCATTTAAATATAAATTTCAAAGTTGAAGAAGCTGCATTTTCATCTTTGAGTATTTTTTATTTTAAAATAAAATAGTTTTTAAAAATGTGTTCTATTGAAAGGTAAATAAAAAAATAAATCAGTTATTAATTTTTTTTGTTAGACCATATTTTGGCTAGTTCCAGAAATCCATTTCTCGTTGTCATTTATACATCCCGAACATATATCATCTACACATTTGTTTTTAACGACGTATTGTGGTCAAACATTTTTTCCATATGTTGTCCTATGTTAGGACTAGGGATACAATAAATAAGTCTCTAATATATTTTCTAGCCACTATACCTTTATTCTTCCCATTTCCTACGTGCAGAATGACCTATCAAGCAACACTAGTTTTAAATGACACTTAATCTAATAACCATTCATGGATCCTCCTGGCTAGAAGTACAGTCTTCCTTCCTTGAATTCCTTACTGTGTTTTACATTATTCATATGCTTCTTCATCTGTATGTCTTTGCAATATATTTAAAGTCTACCCCCATCATTTAAGTAATAACATCTGAATGGGACTATCAGCTTTGTATTTTCCACAGTGATGGGCCAAGAGCATGTATTAAATATCTGTTATATTTAACAAATTATATGCTTATTAAGAAACATATTTAAAAGTCATAATGTTTTTCCATTAAATATTAAGAAAGTTTGAATTATTTCCAATATCTTAAATTCATATTTAACTGCAAATTATTATTTCTAAACTTGCAGTTGCAAAATCAAGTCAGGTATAATAGTGAAAATTTTAGGGTTTTTTAAATTACTAAAAAAGACCCCACGTGAGAGAATTTATTGGCATAATTGAGTTTCCATATATAATTGAATGCCAACTACAGACATTTATTTACTATTTAGCAATTGTTTCTTTCAAAAGCATTTACTAACCTAGACTATAACTTACATGTTAAAATTAAAATTATTAGCACAAACCTGGGTTGCTCTACCAGAAAGCATCTTCAAATGCATTGTACACTTTATCTCCTGAAATAGCAGTAGCCAAATATGAAAATATGTTACATGCTTTCTGGTTGCTGGAAACAGTATGTATTAAAGAGAGCAAAAATCTAAAAATCTATACTGAATTAGCACCTGTGTTGAAAACCTTATCTAAGAGAAACTTAGCAGAAGGGATAAAATGGGAGGTTAAATTCATAAACAAAAGGCACTTCCAGACCCAGAAGTTCTCGTTCCTTTTAAGATCAGTAAAGCAAGAACTTAACCTTGCCACTATTGCAGTTTAAGTTCTATAATTACATTCTTCAGAGTTGACATTTTCACCTTGGTAGGCATAATAAGGCAATGCAGATGCAGGCTAAAACCAGTAATTTCAGCATTCTGCTTCCTTTCACACGGATGATAATAAGATACGGCAGTGAAGCATGCATGAGCCTCCATTTAATTGTCAGTACAGTCTTTCATTTAAACAGCAAAATAGTTAACAGTAAGCTTATAAATGTGGAAAGCATGCAAAATAGAAACCGTAAGTCTGTTACCTTTAAAAACACCTCACACAGAAAAGGCCAAGTATTTAAAATGTGTTTCTACCACCCTTTAAAGAAGTCAAAACTAATAGAAAATACATGACTGGAAAAGATAATTGGACCTTTCTTCATAGAGAATCAAAACAGTTTGCTAAAACATCTCTAAACATATAATCTTTAAATGCTAAATATATAGTTTAGAAAAATGTGAGAAATCATTTAAACTTGAAATCAATTTGCACTACTTTATGTAGATTATATCTTAAATTCATAATGTGTTTTGAGCAGAATTGGGTTTTATTTCTAATATAAAACTACCAGGGAAACATGCCTTGGAAGATCAGCTATTGTTAACATTAAGAATGTAAACATGGCTCTAATTTTTTTGTTTTATTTTTGAATGGATTTGTCTTTTTCAAAATTCAAGAAGATTATAAAAAGGTATTTACTGCAGCATTCCCTACTTCCCCCTACTTTCTCCAAAATCTACAGGCAACATTTTTAGAATTACTTTTTTTATTTAAACTTCAGGAAAATACTAGAACAATCTTATTGTTTAAATATTAAATATTTTTATATCTTAAAACACTATGAAATCATATGGAAAGCAGCACATCAACACACATAATATGGCTAGCATATCGTTTCAAAATTGATCAAAGCAGTAGGAATAGGAAGTAATCTGGAATTACTGGTTTCACTTATTTTGAGCTCTTCTCAGTTTCTTTTTCTCACTTCTATTCATCTTCTCAGTGTCTAAATAACGGAAAGCCCAGGGTTCAGTCTGGGTACCATTTCTCTTTCTATCTTACTCTCTATGTGATCTCATTTAAATACTGATAACTCACTTACTTATATTGTCTGACAAATTCTTCCCTATAAAAACTTTATATCAGAATACCTAACGGCATACTTGAAACATCCACATTTCAAACAGCCTTCGCTACACTAAGCTGATACTCTCCTCCAAACCAACAGCAACCACCTGTACCCTTACTCACTTCAGTTTACCAACACAATTCTTGTTACCAAAGCCCTGGTTGCTATCTTAGATGTTTTCTTCCTCTCTGCACCATACTTTGTCCTCCTTAACCTGGCCTTTGTTATTTCTCTGACCTCATCCCCTAAACTTCCAACATTCAGTCATTCACTCTGTTCCTGCCATTTTGCTTTACTGCTTTTCCTGTACTCCGAGGTGTGTCCCCATCTCAAGGTCCTGACAGGTGAAATCCTCTCTGTTTAGAACACTCTTTCCCCAGATATCTATATAGCAGGCTATTTCACGTTTCTCATGTCTTAATTTAAATCCTGCAGGCTTATCCTTGTACATATACCCAGAATTTGACCATCTGTCACTATCCTGGAGAATGCCACAGTCTCATCACACTCTGTGTTATGTAATAGTCTCCTCATTGTTACAGTGATTCTACCCCTGAATGCCTTTCATGCATTTTTGACATAGCAATTCAAGTGACTTTGTTAACGTTTAACTCAAATTAGAATATCAGGATAGATGTCAAAGTTCTTTCTATGAATTACATGGTTCCATATAATCTGGCCCCTATTATTTCTGTCACTCTGTAACTGTATCAGTCTCCTTGTTGTTTCTGGAACACTCCAGGTTGTGTTTCTCTTCACCTCAGAGCATTTGTGATTGCTGCCCACTCCATCTGAAATTTCTTTTCTTTTCTTTAAACCTTTGGGCCTTTATGTATTTTAAATTACACATACATATTTATAAATTTTCTTCCTCAATACTGGAATGGATTCTTATTACAGCATGGACTTTGTCTCCCCCGCCCCCACCTCAATACAGTATTTCCAGTGCAAAGAACAGTGTTTTACTTGACAGATATTCAATAAAAATTTATTGAATCAAGGATTTTACATAGAAATATGTGTTTACACATATGTGAAACATACACTTTATGATTAACTCATCTGTAAAATTAATAAAACACTTTCTTTTTATAAACTTCCTTAAAAATTATTCAGCCACATTTCACTAAACCAGTAAGTGAAAGTGCAAAAATCTGTTCTGAAAAAATCTAGTCTTCACATCAAAAATAAAAAGCAGATTTCTTTTAACATGCAAACCCAGCAAAGGTTTATGTTATCCTAGTAGCTGGTCCAAAGGGCTTGAAAACTGAGCGATTGTTATGCCACATACTTAATTAGCTTTTATACTTAATACAAAATTTCCAAGAAAGTTTTACTGAAAAAATATAATTTGCAAAAGATTGCAAAAATGAAGAACTAAGATAGCTCTCTTTTCCCTAATCGTTTATGAAAAACAGCCTAAAACAATGACCTTTTGTTGTTTACAATTTATGTCTGCAGAAATGCTTTATAAAACACAAAAAAAATTGTGAAAAGGTCAGTGACATATAGCAACACTGTTGCTGAATAATTAACAGAACTTTCTTTTTATATCTTGATGGGATATTTTGGCTGCTTGTTGGCAATAGGAGCACATTGAGATTAGGAAGACACGAGACACTATCGATCATTTTGATCTGGCAACTGTAACTGAGTTCATTAGATTTTGACAATTACTTGATGCTACTTAAATCTCAGCAGCTATTGAAGTAGTAGTTATACTAGCATTAATTGAACAACAAATGTGGGGATAACAGTTTGCAAATTTCTGGAACTATGTTGCACAAATAGTTATCCTTTAGCAGCAGAGCATCTCTTTTCAATTGCATTCTTTAAACTAAACGACATCAATCTAAGAAAAACCATGGCAAGAGAAATACATACAAACATGGACCCTTGAACAGCCGAGTTACAATCTAAAGCCTCTCAGACTAAATGCACTGAATAAAATGGTCTTACAATAGATAATGTTCAATAAGTTAACATTTAAAAGTTAAGCCATGTAACATAAAACTCTAGCTTTCTGGACTCTATAGAGAAAAAAAAAAAAAAAGTTTGGAAGGTGATCCTTACTCTCTTATGGTTACGGTGACCAGAGCAACAGTCCTCACTACTTGTCACTAATCTTGTTTACACTGGAGATTATTGTTATTTTCACATTTGCTGTCTCTGCTTTACTATATTCCTTGAAGCAGACGAAAAAAAAAAACCTGAATATATTTTATTTCTATATTTATTAAAAGATAAGTAGATAAATGAGAGGTAAAGAAAGATAAAGAGAAATCAATTAAACCAGTGTTTAAAAATATTTAAAAAAAAGAGTTGAGAACTTTTGTGTGCTTATATCCAAATGAGAAATATAACAACTTTTCAAAATATGCAAGCAAACTCATGCTGTATCAAATAATATAATTTACTTATACACAGAACAAATAGTTTCTGTGACAAATATGACCAATATTTAAAAAATAAGTGTGCTTAAAATTTACTTCACTAAAAGAGGAATAGAAATTTCAGAACTTTACTGGGGCTCCTGGGTGGCTCAGTCAGTTAAGCATCCGACTTTGGCTCAGGTCATGATCTCGCGGTCTGTGAGTTCGAGCCCCGCGTCGGGCTCTGTGCTGACAGCTCAGAGCCCGGAGCCTGTTTCTGATTCTGTGTCTCCCTCTCTCTCTGACCCTCCCCCGTTCATGCTGTCTCTCCCTGTCTCAAAAATAAACGTTAAAAAAATATTAAAAAAAAAGAAATTTCAGAACTTTATGGACACATTAACTTGAAATTTAACTTTGTAGTTACTGGTGACATGTTCAGAGTATTTACTGCCCTCTTTACCTGGCCTTCATTGCCTGCAAGGTTACTCTCTGGTACCTTTCTGCAGGTAACAGTATACATCTCACTCTAATGTAAGTCTAGGTTTGTGGGATTGAACATTATATAATTTAATGGCATTATTTTAAGTAAAATAATACAATATCATGGTTATAAAATAGAAGCAAAATAAATATTTAATTAACATGGGAAAATAACTCGCACCAAATTTTAAGTTTTAAAAAGTTTGCTAATTCTGCAAACATCAGAAAATAACATAATACTTGTATTATCTACCTAACATATCTCCATAATACTTTTTCTTTCTTTCTTCCTTTCTTTTTTTTTCTTTCTTTCTTTCTTTCTTTCTTTCTTTCTTTCTTTCTTTCCTTCCTTTTTTTTTTTTTGGCTCTGTACAAGTGTCTTCACTTTTTTTTCTGAGTAATTTAAAAGTCAGTAAAGTCTGTTTTCTAAATTCTAATTCTAAATTCTGTTTTCTCAATTTCTAGATTGATACATTCTTCATTCCTAAGTTCTAGAGAGTTTTCTTTCAAAAGCTAGAAAACAATGGAACTGATTTTGTAATTAAATGATGTGAGCCTTAAAATAGCCCATTCTCTCTATCTCAGGATTGTAGCACAAGAGAAGAAATCTAGACAGTCTGTGCCAGGGCCTGAGTTGAGAAGACAAGGGGTCCAATTTAGAAAGGGGAAAGCTGGCATTTGCAGGGCAGAGTTTCATTTGTGGAGGAAACTACATGAAGAAGAGCTCCAGAAGGAAACTGCTGAACATTAAACTATCTATGCAGAAGGTAAAACTCTAACCGACTGAGAAAATAAATGTCAGGAAGTAATAAGCTTAATCATTTCCAGAGTTTACACAGGGCTAGAAGACATTCATGTTTTCTCTGCACAGACCAGAGACATCTCACTGAATAATGAACACATTCAGTAAGACTCCATTAAATACTAGGAAACAAAGATTGATACGTTCAAATTCTTCTTGTTGGAATGAATGCAAGACACAGACAAGAAAAATCATCTGTAAGGTGCCAGGTAAGGCCACATGGGGCAATTCTATAATTTAGAATTATGGAACCAGCAAAAATATTTTGCATAAAATGAGGAAAATTAAAGACTATTTCCAGCAAAGCATTAGACAATTTGTCACCAGCTAACTTACAATATATAAATACTAAATAAAGTTTTTCAAGATGAATTAAATCATAGTAAGTAGAAACTCAGAACTTCACACTGAAAAGAAGACTAACCAAATTAGTAAACATGTGAATAAATAAAACTTTTTCAAAATTTTTTTTCAAAAGATAATTCTTTAAAGTAGAAATAATGGCGATGTATTGTATCATTTAAAATACATGCAGAACTAAAATTATTAAACAACATTACAAGGATGAGAAGTAAGAGCCAAAGAATATTTATATAAGGAAGATATGTTAAGTTAAATATAAATATTGTAAGCCTTAGAGTGACCCATAAAAAAACAATGAAACATAGCTAGTAAGCCAAGAATGAAAGAGACATGATATTTAAAAAACCTAAAATGCACATGGAGATAGGCGAGAAAAGAAAAAATAAAGCAGTGGGGCAAACAGAAAGCAAGTAGCAAAATAGCAAAAATAATAGCAAAAAAAAAAAAGACTAAAAGCCAACCAAATCAATAACTGAATTAAACATAAAAGATTTAAGCACAGTTAAATGGAAGATTTCCAGGCTGAGGGAAACTAAAAAAAAAAAAAAAAAAAGAACAGATCAAAGAAACAAGGAGATAAGGAAGTAGTTCTTTGAGAAATCAGTAAAATTGATACTCTACACATACTCATCTAGAAGAAAAAGAGAAAGGACTCAAATAAATCACAAATGAGAGACAAAATAACAATCAACAGAATTACAATTATAAGAGAATATTGTGAAAAACTAGGTGCCAACAAATTGAACAACCTAGAAGTAATAGAAAAATTCCTAGAAACATATAAACTACCAAAACTGAAACAGGAAGAAATAGAAAAATTGAACCAATGAACTACCGCAAAGAAATTGAATCACTAATCAAAACTCACAACAAACAAAAGTCCAGGACCAGTGGATCCACAGGTGAATTCTACCAAATATTTAAAGAGTTAATGCCCATTCTTCTCAAACTATTCCAAAAAATAGAAAAGGAAGGAAAACTTCCAAATTCATTCTATGAGGCCCTCACTACCATAATACCAAAAACAGATAAAGACACCATAAAAAAAGAAAACTACAGGCCAATATCTCTGATGAACTTAGATGCAAAAGTCCTCAACAAAATACTAGCAAACTGAACCCTACAATAAATGAAAAAAATCATTCACCATGATCAAGTGGGAGTTCTGCTTGGGATGCAAGGGTAGTGCAATATTCACAAACAACATGATACAACATAATAATAACAGAAAGGATAAGAGCCACATGATAATTTCATTATTTTTTAATTATTTTAATGTTTATTTTTGAGAGAAAGAGAGAGACAGAGCATGAGTGGGGGAGGGGCAGAGAGAGAGGGAGACACAGAATCTGAAGCAGGCTTCAGGCTCTGAGCTTGTCAGCACAGAGCCTGATGTGGGACTGGAAATCATTCATTGTGAGATCATAACCTGAGCTGAAGTTGGACACTTAACTGACTGAGCCACCCAGGCACCCCTGTATGATCATTTCAATATACACAGAAAAAGCATTAGAAAAAAATACAACACCCAATCATGATAAAAACCTTCAACAAATAAGGTTTGAAGGGAACATACCTCAATGTAATAAAGGCCATATATGAAAAACCTACAGCTCACATGATCCTTAATGGGGAAAAACTTTTCCTCTACAAACAGCAACAAGACAAGGATGTTCACTCTCAACACTTTTATTCAACACAGTACTGGAAGGCCTAGCCACAGCAATCAGACAGCAAAAAGAAGAAAAGTCATCTCAATCAGCAAGGAAAAAGTAAAAGTTCCACTATTTGAATATGACATGATACTCTATGTAGAAAACCTGAGACTCCACCAAAAAATTGCTAGACCTGATACACAAATTCAGCAGACTTGTAGGATGCAAAATCAACATACAGAAATCCGTTGCATTTCTATACCCCAATGATGAAGTGTCAGAAAGATAAATTAAGGAATTAATCCCATTTACAAGTGCACTCAAAACAGTAAGCGACCTAGGACTAAACCTAGCCAAAGAGGTGAAAGAGCTATATTCTGAAAACTATAAAAAAAACAAAACAAAACAAAAGCAAACAAACAAAAAAACTAAGTTAAGAAATTAAAAGGGACACAAAGACATGGAAATACACTCCTTGCTCATGAATTAGAAGAACAAATGTTATTAAAATCTCTATACTACCCAAAGCAATCTGTCAAAATACCACCCAGATTTTTCACAGGGCTAGAACAAACAATCCTAAAATTTGCATGGAACCACAAACGACCCTGAATAACCAAAACAGGGTTTCTTGAAAAAGAAAAGTAAATCTGCAAGCATCACAATTCCAGACTTCAGGTTATATTACAGAGCTATACTAATCAAAACAGTATGATACTGGGACAAAACAGACACATAAGATCAAAGGAAGAGAATAAGAAAATCCAGAAATGAACCAACTATATTGTACATTATTTTCAACAAAGTAGGAAATAATATCCAATGGGAAAAATACAGTCTCTTCAACAAATGGTGTGGGGGATACTGGACAGCGAGATGCAAAAGAATGAAACTGGACCACGTTCTCACACCATACTCAATACGGAGATATACTGAGATATTTTACTTCCCAGGAAGGAAGCAGACATTAAGAATCTATTGTATAGAGTAGCATCACAGTGTTTAAAATTACCAACAGTAGTGGTATGGAATAAAGTATAAATGGAAGAAAAAACCTTTGGTAGTTAAGGACCTGTGGCACTTAATTGTTATGTGGGAAACAGATCATACAGGTTATATTATCAGATGACTTCTTTTCATTGTAACAGTTAATGTATCTGAGAAAAAGATAAATTACACGCTGTAAATTTCTTACTCTAAAACACAAAAGAAAAACGAGAAACTTTCAATGACATATTTTCATGAGTCCCTTGCCTCTCATCGTCAAAGGCTCAAATCTAGGGCTTTATTTAAATGCTGTGCAGTAAAAGTGTTAAAACAACTCTAAACATTTCACTCTAAGATGAATACCCTAGTAATAAAGGAAAATTGGTACAGGGATATTTGGATTTACATATATTAGGATAAGAACTTTGAACCATTTTTAATCTGCCTTATCCATGTGGTAACCCATCATAACTCTTCTGAACAATTTAACTTTCTGTTTCATGAAGTTTTTTTTTCCCTTTCCCAAGGGAAGTTCCCTCAAGGGATTCAGATACTCATAACAATCCAAATCTTCCATTGGCATTGTTCCTATCTTCCTAACAAAGTCTCAAAGATAGCAGAAGATCACAACATAAAACAGAGATTCAAAGCCAATGCTGGAAGTAAATAGCCTCTACATAGAAATACTTATGTAATTTATTAATATGTATCAACAGGAGTCTGTGGGGGCCTGTATTGAAATGATTTCTAGGAGTATTAGACAAAGAAGGACAAAATATAATCTTATGTTGGGATACATATACTGACATGTGTTTCTGGATTTAACATATTGGCTCACACAGAAGAAAATGTTAGATACTCTGCTAGTTTGGCTAATTATTATCTGGACTCAAAAGTGGCCAAGAATCAATGAGATATCCTGGCTTATGCTATATTAAAGTCCAAGGTTCAGGAATGCAGGAAATGTTTCAGTCACTCCTAATCCAACCCTTGGCGGGGGGGGGGGGGGGGGGGGATGGAAAACACACCCTTTGCCGAGTCATTAGTAAATTAATTACTGAGTGAATCGGTAAGTTTCTGCATTTTGACAACTACGAAGGGAGTTACAATTTATGAAAGGTATTACTGTGCGGGATACTCCACATGTCAGTTCCATGACATCAGTGAGAATATTGCAAGCCCAAACTGGCAGAGGACAGGGGTAGTGGTTAATAATCATAGAGAAAATGGATGTAATAACATCTGTAAAATGGAATTACAAGCAGTGTTTTCACTAGCAGGTATCTGTGGTGAGATTCGAAAAAAGAACATCTTCCATTTAGCAGACAGTTAAGCTAACAGTTACACTGTCTACAGAACAGAAAACAAATTTTGAGAATATCAATAATGTCAGACAATATCACTCCATTATCTTGTTAAAGCAAGACAAAAACAAGACAATACCTTGATCATATCCGAATGTGGACAGCTGCACCCACATCATGCAGCCACAAAATAACCAAACATCTCCCTCTTTCTTCTAACATGATTGACTACTGTATCTTTTCCAATGAAAACACTTATTCTACTTTAGCTCTTCCTAGCTGGGGGACAAAATTTATTAAGGTAAGCAGTCAGTCAATTGTCCTGCCCCCAATCCATTCTTACCAAGATGTTCCACATTTCCTCTGGTGTGTTCTTCTTTATTGCAGTGAGGTAATCATTCAAATTTATGTAATTACAGACATGTTCCAAAGACCTCATGGTCTGTGGTCCCAGGTCTTTATCAGGTAGTGTTTCCAACAGGTTTCAACTGACATACTTAACATGGCCAAAAAGGCCCCTCAACCTAAAACAGCGAACAACTGACAATACTTGAAGATAATTAAGTAAATTTTAGTTAATTAGTATATCTCAGAGCATATCTGATAGAAGAACTTTAAGGAACTATACTGCATGACTTTCCTGTTAGAATAGATTGGATATTAATCCAGTCTTGCAAATGGCAAAAGGGCAAACCTGTAGAATTAATGATAATCTTGAGAGAGTCTTTAGGGAGGCCTGTGATGTGGATGTTTTCAGAGCTCTTTCTACTCTTTTGTCAATGGCTTAATAACAGAAATTGCAGTTCTCGTATGTAAACAAATGATAGGCTGGCAGATTGCTTCACTACGTGAATTTCAGCATTTGGCTAAACAGTATTAAGAGACTTTAGATTAAAAAAAATGCTTTTTAAATACAGCTCAAAATAAAATAATGGCCTTAAAAATTAAGCAGCTTAATAAATCTGCTCTTCCCTTAATGGGCAACAACAGTAACAAAAACAACTAAGTGTTTTTCACAGGAAAAGTTGCTGACATTATTAATAAAATGGCCAATGAAAATTTATTTGATGTGTCTTCACTGGGTAGAAAAAGTAATAGAAGCTCCTAAACCTGAGGGAATATGAATTCATTCTAAGCAGGACTGTAGTACCTAATGTCCATTGATTCTCCTGAAACAATGATTTTCCTACCATTGTTTGTACCACTTTTTTGAGTCACAAGAATACTTCAGGTGGTAGAGATTTAAAGTGCCCCTATGGCTAATCCCTTAAAAAGCCTGCAACTATAACTCTTGGCCCTCTCTCTAGCCAACATATGCTCCTTCTCTGTGACACCACTCCAGAAAAGTTAATAGAAAGAAAACTTTTATGGAAATATGGCAGTGAATTCAAAGCTCTTCATAGGTTCTTTCAGGAAACAGTCGAGGATACTTCCATACATTAATCATTTGTACATCAACTGGATCCAAACACAAAGGACTAGACCTATTGTGGAAGATTTCATAAAAAAAGAAACATAATTTTTTCATTAGATCTTGAATACTCCTATGTGGCCTGTCAAAAAGCTTTTTAGATTTCTGAGCTATAAACAAGCTTAAGAGCTTACACTTCCTGGTGACCTAAGACAAATACAACTCTGTTCTTGTAGCCATTCATTTTTGGTGGACCGGTAGACTTTTGTTTTTCCTTGTTTTTCCCTTAAATACACACAATCAGTATTTGTTTGCTTTCTCATAGGATAATCAACAATATTCTTGGACTGAAATGTCCGTAGCATTTCCCCATTTTATTCTATCAAATCCTTGATCAAGATATATGACCTTAACATTCTCTTAGACTCTTCTTTAATACAATGTATAAACAGCCTATTGGTATTCTTAAAAAAAACAAGTTCTGCAACTGATTCTTTTGTTAATAGCTTTACCTCAGAAGGGAAGGGAAGGCTCAGAAGAGAAACTGAAATTCTGCTGGAAAAAAATTCATTATTTGAAACACAGTGTAACCCAAGATGAAATATAATAATATAGAATCCTAAGAGATTACAAGCTATTCAAAATTTTCCTAGTTCAATGACCAAAAGTTAATTTTGTAGATGTCTAAGACTAGCTGAGCATTGCTGGTTCTAAGTGCTAAATTTTTCTGAGGTCACAATCATCCTCTTTATATAATCTAGGCAAATTTCCTGTTCATGAACCTCAACTCTGGGAAAATAAACAAGAGCAAGGCTTTTATTACCTACAAAATGCCCTACAACCAGAGGCATATGTAATATATTTGAGGTCTAAATGGTTGCAAAAAAAAAGAAACCAAACCTCTATAATATGTTCTTTTTTTTTTAGATGATTATTTATTTATTTTTAACAGAGAGAGACAGCATGAGTGGAGAAGGGACAGAGAGAGAGGGAGACAGAATATCCCAAGCAGACTCCACACTGTCAGCACAGAGCCCGACGCAGGGCTCAAACTCACACACCATGAGATCATAACCTGAGTGGAAACCAAGAGTCAAATGTTTAACCAACTGAGCCACCCAGGTGCCCCACAACCCTAACCTCTAAAACAAAATTATCTTTAGCAATAATTATAAAATTACAATTATGACGATGTACAGAAAAGAAATGTAGGTACTGATAATCTCCTTATGCATAAGTTTGTATACATAATAATGCCAGTAGAGATTATGAAAACATAAATATGGACAAAAAGAAAATTATAGTTATAGGAAAGGCGGTAATAATCACACTATTCTTTTTCAGAAAGGGTGGAAAACATGCCTTTACAATGGTCTGTTGCAGTAATGCATAGCAACATTACAGTTTCTTTTTTCTTTTTATAACTTAACCCGTGCAAATTTGTCAGTGGAATTCTCAAAATTAGTTTTATTTGCACATGCATGTTCAGTAGACAGTAGAGTCAGAGTAATCAATGTATCTTCTCTCATAATTGATTGACAAACAGGTTTCATAAGTTTTATTTCTCAAAGATTTCTCCCAAATAAAGCAGCAGGTACAAAAATAATCAGGGAAAGTCTCAAATATGAGAATAAGTTTGTGTTTGTAAAAGTTTAATTTGATAATAAATTTCTAAAATGGTAATACTCCCCATGTTTATTTTTCTTTGGGACTACTTCTAACAGTTTTCAAATATCTTCTAAATTGAAAATTGTCTACTAATATAGCTTCACCAGAAAATTTATCATAAATTTATATTTATTAAGTTAAAGACTTCCAAAGATTTTTTAATCTACAAAATAAATATTAAAGATAAAGATTAGAGTGAACTTTGACATTCATCTGATTAATTGCTTTAATAAAAGCATCCAGTGCATAATGTAAATAATTGAAGCTTTCAAATACTGACAGTTGATTTTTTCCTTCCTAAAAATATAAGTCCATGAATTCTGTTTTTTTATGTATGTAAATTGTCCTTTCCTTACATGCTATTGTTATATAGCTAACTCTGGGCAATTTGTGCACATCAATATTCAATAAACTATTTAAAATTTGCATTTCACTGGGCATTATTGAAGATTAAATCTGGTTATTGACAAATATTTGTGTCTGATTCACTTCATCTAAAATTCCACGTCAGAAAAAAATTTCTCAGAAGCGAAAAATTGCATATAGCAGAGACCACAATTGGTTCTAATATTCTCATGTCTGCATTTTAAAATGCATTAGATGAGGGGCACCTGGGTGGCTTGTTTGGTTAAGCGTCTGACTCCTGATCTTTGCTCTGGTCATGATCTCGTGGTTCATGAGACCGAGCCCCATTTTGGGCTCTGCACTAATGGCACAGAACCTATTTGGGATTCTCTATCTCCCTCTCTCTCTCTTTGCCCCTCTTTCTCTCTATATATATCAAAAATAAAGTTTATTTAAACTTAAAATAATAAAAAAATATTTCAGATGATACCTCTAATGTTGAGTTGTCTGAAACATATCTTTATCATGAACATAGCTGAATACCAAGTACTACATCTGGTCTAAGAAAATATTTTTCCAAGTATTCCTACATTTTGCAGCATTTTTCAATGATGAGGTGAAACTGAAAAGAATAATAATCTTCCCTTCCGAAGGTAAAAAAAAAGTTACAAAAGAAGAAAACTTCAAAACAGTGTATTTCACAAAATAATGAATGTGCCATTATTGCTCATTTTGGCTCTACTATGTAAAACAGAAATATGAAGTACCACATGGGTTGGAATTCTTTGAATTAACTTCCATGTAGAATACAATCTGATTAACGGAAGTAGTGAGATTAACTAGTTTGAGCTTTTCATATATATATACATATATATATTTAAATATACACATATAAATACACATATTTGTGTGTATACCCATATATTTATGTCTAAACACGTATTTACATATGTAAGTTATATCATAAATAATAGCAATTATTTAGAATTTAGAGAAAAAGATAACTTTCTTTTTTCCCAGGATGTACATTCCTGACATTGTTAGAATTAGTGGTTTGCTCCCTCTGGAACCCAAAATATTATCGTGCACGTGTCATACTAGCATTTGCTATCATCCATCATGTATATAATAGATTCACGTACAGATTCAATGCAATCCCCATGAAAATTCCAAGATTAGTTTGCAGAGAAATGAGAAAAAAATCCTAAAATTCATATGGAACCACTGAAGGCCACAAACAGCCAAAGAAATCTCACAAAAGAACAAAGCTGGAGACATCACAATTCCTAATTGCAAACTTTACTACAAAGACATAGTAATCAAAATGGTATGATATCAGTATAAAAAAAACTGACACAAAGACCAATGAAATGGAGAGCCCAGAAATTAGCCCATGCATATATGATCAAGTAATATTTGACAAGGGGTCTAAGAATACTCAGTGGGGAAACAGTAGTCTCTTCCTCAAATGTGTTCACAGAACTGGATATTCACAGGCAAAATTGATCCGATCTTCTACCAGTCATAAAAAATTAACTTGAAATGGATTAGACACTAATACGTCAGACCCAAAACTGTTAAAATTCTAAGGAAAAACAAAAAGCCAAAACAAAACAAAGGGAAAAATCTCCTTGACATTGGTCTTTACCATGAGTCTTTAGATATGACACTGAAATCACAATCAAGTAATAATAAACAAGTGACACTTCATAACTAAAAAAGCTTCTGTGCAGTTGGGGTGCCTGGGTGGCTTAGTCAGTTAAGTGTCGGGCTCTTGATGTAAACTCAGGTCATGATCTCTTGGTTCATGAGATCAAGCCCCACATTGTACTTTGTGTTGGCAGTGTGGAGCCTGCTTGGGATTCTTTCTGTCCCTGTCTCTCTCTGCCCTTGCCCTACTCGCAAGCCCACCTGCTTTCTCTCTCTCTCTCTCTCTCTCTCTCTCAAAGTAAACAAACTTAAGAAAAAAAATGCTTCGGGGCGCCTGGGTGGCGCAGTCGGTTAAGCGTCCGACTTCAGCCAGGTCACGATCTCGCGGTCTGTGAGTTCGAGCCCCGCGTCAGGCTCTGGGCTGATGGCTCAGAGCCTGGAGCCTGTTTCCGATTCTGTGTCTCCCTCTCTCTCTGCCCCTCCCCCGTTCATGCTCTGTCTCTCTCTGTCCCAAAAATAAATAAACGTTGAAAAAAAAAAAAAATTATAAAAAAAAAAAAAAAAAAAAAAAAAGAAAAAAAATGCTTCTGTGTAGCAAAAGAATCCATCAGCGAAATTAAAATGGAACCTACAGATTGTGTGAACATATTTGCAAATCATATATTTGATGAGGTAAATATCCAAAATATATTAAAACTTATGCAAATCAATACCAACTGAAACATACAATCTGATTTAAAAATGGGCAAAGTACCTGAATAGATATTTTCCAAAAGAAACAACAAGAATATGAAAAGGTTCTCAATATCATTAAGCATCAGAGAAACGTAAACCATAATGAGACATCACCTGACATCTGATAGAGTGGTTATTATTGTAAATTTAAGAGATGACAAATGCTGGTGAGGATGTGGAGAAAGGGAATACTTATACTGTTGATGTCTTTCCATTATAGGACACTTATGGAGGTTTCTCAAAAAATTAAAATAAGACTACCATTCAATCCAGCAAACACACTTCTGGCATTTATCTGAAAGCAATGAAATCACTATCTCATTAAAATATCTGCACACCCATGTTCATTACAGAATTATTCACAATACGAAACACATGGAAGCAACATAAATGTCCATCAACAGATGAATGGACAAGGAAAATGTGACACACACACAATGGAATATTATTTATCCATTAAAAATATCCAGCTATTTGCCACAGCAAGATTAGAACTTGAGACATTTATGCCAAGTAAAGTCAGAGTGAGAAGGACAAATGCTGTATGATCTCATTTATACATGGATTCTAAAAAGCTGAACTGTATAGAAACAGAGAGATTGGTTGTTACTGAGGGGGGGGGAGAGGGTTGGTAAATGGAGAGAGGTTGGTCAAAGGGTCCAAATTTAAAGAAGGAATAAATTCTACGTGAACATAGTTAACAATACTATATTGCATATATGAAAGTTTCTAAGGAAGTAAATCTTAACTGGTGTCTTCATATAAACAACAAATGGTAATTATGCAAGGTGGAGGTATTAAATAACCTATTGTAAACATTTCACAATACATACATATCAAATCGTCACATTATTCCTCTTAGACTTACACAATGTTATGCCAATAACAGCTCAATAACGCTGGGGAAAAAAAAGATTCTTGGATGAAGCAGATGTAGGACAAAACAGCTTCCACGCAAAATGATAAAACACAATTTTTAAATCAACTTGCTTTTTCCTTTTATTTACTATTTATTCCAGTTACTACTGTATTTTGGTACCTCTTTGTGGCCATTTGGCCTCTGACGGTTGTTTTTACATATCTCCACCATATTATTCTTCATTTCATTCTGCCTTACTTACTTCACCTAAGAAAAAACAAAACTCTGGTCTTTTTCTCAGATTATCATTTCTGCTCTAAATCTACCTGATGCCCAAATTTGTTATTTTTCATGTGATGATGACGACGCAAACTCAATAACTATTCCTTTCACCACTCTGAAAGCGTATTTTCTTCAACAGGTTTCTTGTGATATATAAATTGTCCTATCATTATCAACCTCAAACTTCAGTCTTACAAATATTGGTTTTTACCTCCACTCCAGGTTGAAAAAAAAAAAATGCTTTCACCGAAATAATATTAGAATTGTCAAATTGAAAAGCTCACCAGGGGAAACCAACGTTGCAGCTATCCTTGCTACTGGAGCCAGTTTGCTCTCTTCAGAGACTGCCTAGCCTGATTTGTAGACGCTATTATACACCCTCAGAAATTAACCTTGCATTCAGGGTCTCCTGGAAGGCTATACATACCTGTGCACATTTGGTAGGCGCTGCCAGTCACTCCCTCGGTGTGAGTCTCAAGAGGTCTTGTTCCGGCATAGCCTTTGGGACAGAGGTTTTGCACACCACGGCTGATGCCCCTGGGTACAGGCACTGGCGACGTCTTAGTGCTGCGTGGGGGGTAGAGAGGGATTGGGGTTGGCTTGACAAGTGGTGTGAACCAGACTCCTCATGGAGAAGTTTCGGGAGAGGGCGCTCAGGGGCTTCGCACCCGGGAGTCCCTATTGGCGCTCACAGAACTCCCAAGATCCCGCGAGATCTGACTTCGCGGTATAGCTTCTTGGGAAGAGCGCGGTGGCAGCCTGATCGCGTCATTGTCTGAGCTGCCCCTGACATTCAGGTCTTGCAGCCGGCACTCTCCTGCCTCTCATTCAGGACCCGCACTCACTGCTCCCATATACCCGAAGCCAAGTAGTGCACCCTGTGGGCTTCAACTGTAGTCCTGTTTCCTTCCTGGAGAACTCCACACTGCACCCGCCCTGGCCAGCAGGGCGGCCTTAAACCTTTCTTTTTTTAAAGAAAAAAAAAAAAAAAGGAAACAGCAAAATTGTGTACTCCTCCCCATTAGTTCACATCCTATAATCCCCTCTTCCTGCAGAGTGTTTTGATTCCTCCAATGTGCTTTTCTCTCCTGAGGCAAAATAATAAACATAATAACTGTGATTGGCTATAATTGTGTTCTTATTCATCTTTGGCCCTGAGCTTCATTAATGTCAATCACTAACTGAAGATGAGGTCCCTGAAAATATAACAGATGACTTTTCTGGTCAAGTGGTGCTAAACATTTATGAGGGAATATCCAAGTGTGGTTAGCAGAAATCGAACTCACCTCACATTCACTTCCTAGAACCAAGCTGGTTTACAGACAAGGATATACTCCAATGGAGCTGGTTCACTTTGAAGTAGAGGTCTGGCATGTGACCACTGGTGCCTGCATTATATCTTCCTGGACCAGTCTTTGCCTATTTACCTGGGTATCTGTTCATTTGTCAATAGGGAAAAGAAATAGCTGATAGTATATATACATATATATGTATATATGTGTGTATACATATATATGTATATATGTGTATATATGTATATATATGTGTGTATATGTGTATATATGTATATATATGTGTATATGTGTATATATGTGTATATGTGTATATATGTGTATATATGTATATATATGTGTATATATGTGTATATGTGTATATATGTGTATATGTGTATATATGTGTATACATATATATGTATATATTTACACATATGTTACATATAATAATGTACAATTATATATATTATATAGTGTATGATTATATATATGACCATATATATGATGTGGGAATATATATATATACACACATATATGTATATATATACATATATATGTGTGTGTGTGTGTGTGTGTGTATATATATATATATATATGTATATATGTATATATGTAAAGAAAGAGCACTTTCTGTCACAGATAAGGCAATGATCCTCCCCACCTCTACCTCAACCCACCTTAGGGAAAAGATATCTCATGCAAAAATATTTCAAGCCCTATCCACATGGCTTTTGCCAGAAGGTCTTATCCATTGTCATAATTTCCTGTAAAACATTGTCTCCATTGAAGGGACAGATTGTCTGACAAAGAGAGCACAGACAAAGAGTCCCACCCACAGAATATTTTTACCATGTGCTCAGTAATCCAAAAGCAGCTGGTTTGACAGAATTATGTTATAACCCACAGAATGCTCAGTTTCAATGCCAGCTGGCAGACAACTCCCTTCAGGATTGAAGTGCTTTTCTAAATAATTCAGTTTATAACATAATCAGTAGCCATATTTGGTGCTGTCTCTTCCATAGCCATAAACATAGATCCATAAAGGGTTGCGGGGTGGGAACAGCCCTTCTTAACTACTAGATCAAATAACCCACTAGACTCCATGGGTTTGAACATTCTACCCATGTAGAATGTAAAGGAGAAATGCTTCAGTTTCTTTAATACCATGGACTATGGCAATGATCTCATCTGGAAGCTGAGACAATTCTCTGGCCGTTAGAGGTTTCTTATGCTATTGAGCCAATGAATATAGAAGAGGATCATTAAATTGGGTGTTGGCTTGTTGGTTCTGATTCCAAAGTAGGAAATGAGTTACTCCACTCTATGCTTGTACCATGCCAATTATAGATGGAGCCCAGAGGCTTCAGTAAGTCACTTACTACCTGGTAGTCTTTGCCAATGAAAATGTACTGAGACTATATAAAGACAACACTGACGAGGACTCAAATCTTCAAGTGGTTTAAATCATTTAGCCAGATAAAAAGCCAGGTCCGTCCTAGGTGCTTGTAGAGGGTAAAGGAAACAGAATGTGTGGCAGAAAAGACATGAATATAAATTTAAACCTTATAATTAGTTATAGTAGCTATGTTTTATGTTTATTTATTTATCCTCTTTTTTATTTACTAACTTGATATGAAGAACATCAATGGTGAGTAATTTTTGGTCTCACTTGAGAATGCAACGCAATTGCCAACACCCCACAAGATATGGTATCTAATAGGATATTTTGTATCCTCTGTGTTGGTATACAAAATTTTTAACCAAAGAATGTTTTGAGTCAGACAAAAACAAAACAAAACAGGACTGAAAAGGACATTTTCTGTTTGTCATTATAAAGTCATTCTCTACCATTCAATGCACTATTCTATATTCTATATTCTCTATCCTCTCCTGTTCTATTGCAACTTGTTCTAAAATTGAGAGGTTGGCTGTTATTGGCCACATGGATAGATTACCTTACTTCTCAGTTTATGACTCAGTTTCAACAACAAAATCAACAAAAAAGATACTGGCAGGGGATCTACAAAATGGAAAAAGTTAGATGCTTTTGGTTCTCTATCTTCTATTATGTCAGATCCCTTAGCGTTGACTGTCTCAATCTTATAAAAAAGAGAGTTTTTGTGTGGTAGTTCTTTCCATCTCTCTCTCTCTCTCTCTCTCTCTCTCTCTCCCCTTCTCTTCCCCACCTCCTAACCTTCTCTTTCTCTCCCTCTCCCTCTGTTGGTTTTTTTTTTCCTCCTAGCACATTAAGTATTACAGGTGGAAATAACTCCTTATTGTTACTATACTATGCATTGGTACTGCATTATCCCTTGCTTCTTTTTTAAAACTCTTCCCTTGCCCCGCGTCAGGCTCTGAGCTAATGGCTCAGAGCCTGGAGCCTGTTTCCGATTCTGTGTCTCCCTCTCTCACTGCCCCTCCCCCGTTCATGCTCTGTCTCTCTCTGTCCCAAAAAAAATAAATAAACGTTGGAAAAAAAATAAAAAAAAAATAAAACTCTTCCCCAAACCTTTGTAGATACTTTGACTGCCCTCAAATTATTTTCTTTCCCACCATTCCAAAATTTCTGAGATTTTCAAACATTGTTTAAATTTCTTTGTTCTGGTGTTTTATTTTGTTTTGTATTAGAGAATATCAACTCTGTTTTACATTTGTATATTCAACAAATATTTACTGAGAATCTGTTCTGTGTGATAAATTGCCGTAGGCATTACAAATACAACAGTAAACAAAACATACAAAGAATCTACTCCTAAGGGGCTTATATTCTGGTAGGAAGAGACATACAGCAAACACATAATCGAATAAATACAACATTCATTTGGGGTGCCTGGGTGGCGCAGTCGGTTAAGCGTCCGACTTCAGCCAGGTCACGATCTCGCGGTCCGTGAGTTCGAGCCCCGCGTCAGGCTCTGGGCTGATATCTCCAAGCCTGGAGCCTGTTTCCGATTCTGTCTCCCTCTCTCTCTGCCCCTCCCCCGTTCATGCTCTGTCTCTCTCTGACCCAAAAATAAATAAAAAACGTTGAAAAAAAAATTAAAAAAAAATACAACATTCACTTAATCTTACTAATATTTTTATCTGATTTTGTTTGACTCCACATATAAAAGTGTATTTATCTGTCAGTATACATTTATCAAAACCTATTGAATATTCAACATAAAAAGTGACCCTTATAAATTATGAACTTCAGTTAATCATGTATCCATATTGATTTATCCGTTTAAACAAATATACAATAATGCTAGGGTAAACTGAAGGTGGGGAAGAAAAGTAGGGGGAATATGGAGATTCTCTACTTTTCTTCAATTTTTTAAAACCCGTGACTGCTCTAAAAATTGTAGGCTATTAGTTAAGAAAACCTGTATTGGAACTATTGCTTTCCATCTGCTTTGTCTTCTTTTATCTTAGATTTGGATTATAATAATTAATTATTTCATATGCAATTAAGAACTTTGTCCAACAATGAATAACAAATAGCACTGTCTTAAGAAAAACAATGATTTATCTTTTAGAGAAAAAAAATATTCTGAAGTGAGTAGTCTTGTGTGACAAAATGGACTTCATGATCCATAAGCACCCAATCTTCTTACCTTAGCATCCTAGCATGTGGTCTCCCTTATACCATCCATATCCAAGATGACTTCAATGTTTAATCACATACACATTTCATTCA
The DNA here is from genome assembly GCF_016509475.1 of Prionailurus bengalensis. Taxonomy (NCBI): domain Eukaryota; kingdom Metazoa; phylum Chordata; class Mammalia; order Carnivora; family Felidae; genus Prionailurus; species Prionailurus bengalensis. The sequence goes on from NC_057344.1 coordinate 90,747,426, forward strand.
GTGAAATGAAGGATAGGATAAAAACAGCAACTGCCTTTTTCCCCACCTTTTCTGAATGAAATATTAGTTTTTATTAATAGAAAGATTACTCTTATTAGTTTCATTGTTTAAAAGACTCCAACATACTGAAGACCAAGGTTCTTTCCTATGTTTTTAATATTATAAAACAATTTGGCCATATATACTATAAGGAACAATATAGTACATACTCATATACCCACTGCTCATCTTAATAAGTAAAATTTCAAAAGCATGTTTGAAGCCTTTTTTTAGCATACCTCAATTTTATTCTCAAAAGCTCAGCTGAACAAAAAATATAATGAATTATAGCTAATCATGTGCATGCATGATACATATATGTAAGCTAATTATGTATATGTAGCTAATAATGCATGTGAATTATTATCTACATGTATTTCCAACAAAAGGCAATATATGTACATATACATAATGCCTCTGGATATTTATGTACATTTACATAAGTAGTATCATGTTGTGTATATTCTTCTTTTAACCAATATAATTTTGTGTAATTCATAAATGAAGATGCATAAGCTATATAAGCTACCCATCTGATGGCAATGGTGTGCTGATAAATGTTTAACAACAAGCTCTTCACATACATATAGGTGATATATAGATAGAGAAATTACAGGTAGATGATAGAATTCAAATATTATTGATATTAAAGATGTGTAGCATATAATTTATAAATGATTATAAAATATAGAAACACATTAAAAATTCCAAATAGTAAACCAATTCTTACAGATTGCTGTTGCTGATTTCGGCCAAGCTCTCATATTTATTAACAAACTAAGATTGAACAAGGATAATTTTGACATAAAAGTTGATACTTCTTTTACATTAACAAGTAAGATGTAAGTGAAATAAAGCATATGTTGGAACTTCAATTCTTCATTGACCATGTGTGTGATTTCTTTGCTGAAAAAGATTATAGTTTTCAAGTATTGGAAAGATATCTCCTCAAAAATTTGTGGACCACTTACAAAGTAATTATTAAACATGACAACGTTATAAGTTTAATCTACATTATTAACATATTATCCAGACCTGATTTGTAGCATTTCCCAATTTCAGGTTGTCAAGCTGATATCAGTAGCAACCAAGCCGTGAAAGCCACACAAAGCCCAGACTTATGTGCTCTCTAATGTTGGCACAAATGTGGCCACGGAGGGAACGATGCAAGAAGAACTTTCTGGAAAGTGGCACTAGTTACAGCCAGACGGCTGAACCAAGGTGTATACTTTTCTTCTTGACACAAAAGTCTGCTATTCTGTAAGAATTGGAATGTAACATTGATCAGTAACCATGAGATGTATTATTCTTCCCATTTCTAAGTGAAATTTTACTGTGGTAACTAATACACAATTGTATATGTGATACATTGTGAGAAGATAACCTGAGGAAGTTCACACATGACCCCAAAATCCTGAACTTTGAGCCAGATGTAATAAATAAAAGAGGTCTGTATTGTTTTATACAGGGGATGGGAGATTTTATATTCTTTAAAAAGATGAGATGATTGTGTAAAAATACTTGGGAAGGGAAAAGTTTGGACTATGGAAAAAGCTTTTAGTCGAATCCAATAAACGTGTTCCATTTTCTTTAGTAATTAAGCCCGCTAATGTTTTATAGGACATATGTCTTCCTAGGAAAAAATGTATATGCTATATTTCCCAACTTCTCTTGTAAGTATGTATTGTCATATGCAGTGTGAGTGAATTCTGTCCTGTGGGATGTGAAGTAACTTCTGAGAAGTGCAACATCTATAATGTGGTCTCAAGGGATAAGATGAATCCTTTTCCTCTAGCTCTCCCTTTCTGCTATTTGGAACAGGCATAAGGATAGAAGTATCATGGGCCATGTGGATGAGGGCAATATCCTAGGGTTGGTTTAACCTTTAAACACATAGGGAGAAGCAGCAATGGGGGGGAGGCATTCTCCACAGTGTGCCTTCCAAGAGTCTGGAGCAGTGACAGTGAATGCCTAAGGGCAGCTGGTCATTAAATGTTGTCTTCAACTTGTCATCCAAGCACAGATTTTGTGCTACACTAATATTACCTGGAGGAAACCAGCAATGCTTGTCAAAGGGAATGCAAAGAGAGGTTAAAAAAATTAAGTTTTCCTCCAATTTATTTAGTTATATCTACCTCTGAAATTTATCTGCATTATAGTAACTCAATTTTCAAAAATATATTAATTCGAAACACTGTCTAATATCCCCAGAGACTTTTCAAGTTTTTATAATTCCAGAGTTCCTGGAATTCATGTTTATTTTCCCTTTTGCTTCTAGATCCTTTTCATTATTGATTTTGAGGGAAGGAGCCAGCAGCCTATGGTAGATTGGCACAGTCTTCATAGGAACCAAAATATACAAGCGTGTATATTTCTCTCTCTTACACAAACAAACAAGAAAAGCAAAACAAAAGAAGAGATAGGAACTTGCTTAAGAATTTGAAGAAACAGGAGAGCCTGCTATGTTTATACTTCAACTTGAGTTACTTTGATGCAAGCTTTTATGAGATATTTCAAATATCGAAATGAAATAAAGTTTGAAGAGTTGCTTAATTGTCAGTTTGGTCAACTAATCCTAATTGCAATTAATTTATTTAGCCCTGCAAATAATATATATCTGCATAAAAACAGGACTTTAGACAATATGTTGGGTTATAAAAGCCCACAAGGAGTAAGAAAATTTAATAAGGCGCTTTCATATAGTTTCAAATGAGTTTTGTTATGGTTAATTGAAAAACTATTAGTAGCATAAGTGCTATAGTTTTCCTAGTTAGCGCTGTGTGGATTGTATAAGACTAGCTCCCTTTCAAAGTCATCTCAAATATTTATATTTGCTGGAGGGAATTTAGAGTTTATGGAAACTGGAATAATTAATTTGAGTTCTTCAATAAAAATGAAAGTTTATGTCTAATATTCAAATGTAATTTAAAATTAGTTCGCAGTTATATAAGATTGTCCAAATTTTATACTGTACTATTTTTCCATATAAATTAAAAAAGTAATTTATTACTTTCAATTTGTTATGGTGTCATATAGGTCTGGGAAGCACGTCTTCCTCCTACGTTAAAAATGATCTTTAATTAAATGTCTTTAAGTGCTTCTGATGCTTTTAGAATTTACTGTATTTGTTCTATGACCAAGTATACAGAATAAATATTTCCCCCAATACATGTGAAAGTTAATAGAGTTTTTCTGTCATAAGTCTATGAGAGAAATAAGAGACTCAATCACCTTGTGAATAATTTTTTATAAACTTATTTTTAAATTAAAAAAAAACTCCAGATATAAGAAAGATTATATAGTATTTGTCTTTCTTTGTCTGACTTATTTCACTTAACATGATTCCCTTGAGGTCCATTCATGTTGTTGCAAGTGGCAATTTCATTATTTTCTGTGGCTAAAAAACATTCTATTCTGTATAGGCACTTAAGTTGTTTCCATAGCTTGGCCATTATAAACAATGCTGCAATCAATGTGGGAGTGCAGACATCTTTTTGAGTTAAGAGTTAATTTTCTTCAGGTAAATACCCCTAAGTGTTGGATCCCATAGTAGTTCTATTTTCAATTTTTCTGAGTAAATTCCATGTTGTTTTCCATAGTGGCTGCACCAGTTGACATTCCTACCTATGTTTATCTATTTTTGAGAGACAGAGATAGAGCACCAGTGGGTGAGAGGCAGAGTGAGAGGGAGACACATAATCCAAAACAGATTCCAGGCAGTGAGCTGTCAGCACAGAATCTGATGCGTGGCTTGAACTCACAAACCATGAGATCATGACTTGAGCCAAAGTCGGATGCTTACCACTGAGCCACCCAGGTGCCCCCTCATTTGATTTCTTATTTGACCCTCTAGTTGATCAGTAGCATGTTGTTTAGTCTCCACATTTTAGTAAATTTTCCAGTGTTGCTCATGAAATTAATTTCTAGTGCCATACCACTGTGATTAGAAAAGATGCCTGATATGATTTCACTTCTTTTAAATTTACTAAAACTTGTTTTGTGGCCTAATGCATGATTATTCTCAGAAAACATTGCATGTACACTTGAGAAACATGTGCATTCTGTTGCTTTTGGATGGAATGTTCTGTAAATGTCTGTTAATTTCACCTCATCTAACGCGTTGTTTAAGGCTGATGTTTCCTTATTGAGTTTTGTCTGGATGATATAACCATTGTTGTGGTGTATTTAGAATTCCTCCTATTATTGCATGGCTCTCTATTTCTCCCCTTTGGGTATTAATGTTCGTTTTATAAATTCAGGTGCTTCTATATGGGTGTATAAACATTTACAAATGTTATATCCTCTTGTTGTATTGACCTCTTTATTGTTATATAACAATCTTTTTCTCTTGTTATAGTCTTTACCTTAAAGTCTACTTTGTTTGATATAAGTATAGTTATGCAAGCTTTCTTTCGGTTTCCATTAGCATGCAACATTTTTTTTTCCATCTCTTCACTTTCAGTCTGTGTGTATTCTTACATCTAATTCATTTCTTGCAGTCAGGGTACAGATAAATTCTGATTTTTTTAAATCCATTCAGCCACTTTATGTGTGTGTGTGTGTGTGTGTGTGTGTGTGTGTGTGTGTTTAATTGGGTGTAGATAACACACAATGTTACATTAGTCTCATGTATACAACAATAGTGATTCCACAAGTCTGTATGTTGTTATTGGGTCACTTTGAGTTCCTCTTATTTGGAACTCTCCAGACTTTTTGGATCTGGATGCCTGTTTCTTTCCCCCAGACAGGGAGGTTTTCAGCCATTATATTTCAAATAAAGTTTCTTCCCTTTTGTCCTCTTTTCTTCTCCTGGGAGCCCTATGATGCAAATTTTAGGTAATTTGATGTTGTTCCATAAACCCCTTAAGCTATCTTCACCTTGTGAATGAATTTGAAGTTTGGCAGACTTTCCACTCAGTTAAGATCAGCAAGTTTTGTAACTTTATTGGGTCAAGATATTTTATTAGTCCCTGCACTTATGTACATGTTTAAAACAATTTATAATTACCCTTTCCATTTGAAGAAGTTTTACTGACTGAGAGTTAACTTACTGTACAGAATATGATTTGGCAAGGCCTGGACATTTTGCTCATGAGTTAGTTAACATTACAGCTTTATTCACATTTATTTTTAGCTCCATATGCATGCTTAATTTTATTGAAATGAATAATTAATTAAGTAAACTATTTGGCCACTTGAATTACAAAAGAAAAAATAGTATAATGCCTGTTTGTATATTTAATTGCTCTAGCAGTCGAGTATTATACAAGCATTAGGGGAAAAAAAAAGGGTCCTGAATAAATAAAAGTGCATGAATAAATGAGTGGGTTTCAATATGTTTATAGACTAGAGAAAATAGCCTTTCAAGTTCAGGATACTGAAAATAATGATGAGGAAGTGGAACAAAGAGTTCAACTTTTTTAGCTTTTAGTTGCAACTTTTTATTATTATTACTTCTACTGTTTTTCTTTCTTTCCTCACCATCAATAGTGAATGCTAACAGTTGCTAAGTCTACATACATATCTGGCAGGCTCAATTTTAAGAGAAACTCTAAAATCATCAACTTAATATATCACAAAACTTTATTTTAATAAAGGCATCTTAATTATCTTTTCATAAAGAAACCAGGTAGTTTAACTCCATTGAGTTCTCTTACTTTCTTATACCACCTCTGAGCTCAGTTTTTCACTTTTTAAACAGTTATAACAGCTGACCAAATGCAAGAAAGAAGCTGGAAAAGTGCTGGGGAATTAAAGGTAAGGAACCATCCATTGCCTTTGAGGCTTTTCCAAAGGCCCTCAAATCCAGTTGAAAAGACTCTTGGAACATCATATGTCAACCTCTACTTCTCCTAAAGATTTTTGGTGCATTTTAATTTTGTGTAATACTTTTCTTATTTATCCCATGTTTAATGTATTATTTTCTGCCGATTTCCAAATCTATACAAAATTGTACTTTACTTTTATAACTTGGTAGGCAATTTCTTTCAGTTCTCATAACAGTATTATTCTCTCTCTCTCTCTACTCGTCTCACCCACCTCCATAACTTATGAGTATTCTCTTCTTCTTCTTCTTCTTCTTCTTCGTCTTCTTTTTCTTCTTCTTCTTTTTCTTCTTCTTTTTCTTTCTTTTTCTTTTTTTTTTTTTTGGTTCCAAATACACTTATTAATCTACACGCAAGCTAAGTGCAAAAGAAAACTAACGGATAGGAAGCTGGCCAAAATTTGTTCTAATTTTTTTGGCTACTACTAGGCTTATAGTTCAGTTCACAAGATTCATTCTTAGGACGCTGAACGACAGTAAGAGACAATGTGCCACCTTTAAGTCCAGACACAAATCTGAATAATTATTAGTCTGAACACTACTATTTTTTTCATGGCTTCATGAAGGATGCATCAATTTTCCCCAAATGTATTCCATTATCTGTTACTTTCAGTGTTCAGAAAAAATAAACTTACTGAATGTCTCTAATTTTGCTTATTTTACATATGCAAAACCTATTTTAATTGACTCTTGACAAACAAATTGTGGCGAAATCCCCATTTTAACAGCGAAGTAACAGACACACAGAGAAATAAATTAGACCAATTTCTCTATCCAGCACAAAAAACGAACAGAGGATCCGAACACTTTTGGTGGTAGAGTGATTGAATGGGAGCTACTATTGCTTACATTGCCTTCCAGGCATCAAGAAAATGTGATAGCTGATTTGGCACACAGTGCAGTCAATTGGAAATTCTAGTGAGATTGAGTTCAATCAAAACCCTGGTAAACACGTTAAATTTGTTCACAAATAGAAAATCTATGTCAAGAAAATGATACAGTAATATTTGCATGCAGCAAAGTGTAATCTTTAAAAATAAAAATGTTCTTGGGGCGCCTGGGTGGCTCAGTTGGTTGAGCATCCGGCTTCAGCTCAGGTCATGATCTCATGGTCGGCAAGTTCGAGCCCCGCGTCAGGCTCAGTGCTGACAGCTCAGAGCCTGGAGCCCGTTTCAGATTCTGTGTCTCCCTCTCTCTCTGCCCCTCCCCTGTTCATGATCTGTCTCTCTCTGTCTCAAAAATAAATAAACATTAAAAAAAATAAAAAATAAATAAAAATGTTCAAGTCAGGCTGCCTGAATTCCAACCTTGCCTCTGCTTCTAATTAATTGTGTGATTTCCACTTAATTTATAAAAATTAATGTATCTATCTTTAATAAGTATTTAATGCTGTATCTATATCATGTTTGTTTAAAGATCTAAATGAAAACATATAACATAGGATTTTATGCATGGTAAACACTCAATAAATATTAGCTATTGTTTTTCCCTTGTGAACTATACTAAAACTTTTCAGAAAAACATAGTGACTCTCATATACTGGAAGAACTTTTACAAAGACCTTCAGTAAGCTTGGAGCCAAAACTTGTCTGTAAGCCTCTTTCTCTGATAAGAAATATATCCATATTTGCATAATGGGTAAGTAACAGAGGGAATTTGAAATACCAAACACAGAATATGTAGGAAGATGATATTGAGATAAGGAATGTACAATGTTTAAACGTAATGCATGGTAACTTTATTAACAGAACCATTTCTCCAATTTGAAAACAGCATATTTATCAAACTTCAAAAAAATCTATGTATATATTTTAACTTATACGTTTATTTAATTTGTTAATGTTTTTGCTTCCTCCGTATGGATAACTGGCGTGTAAAACACTAACACATATTTTTATTACATTATATTAACTGAGAAAATTTTATATACTATTTGTGATTCTTAATACTTTGTTTATAAGCATGTGAAATCGCATAACCTTTTCTGAATAATTTTTTAAGCTAATTAATGGGCAATTCTGGCATTTGTTGTTGTTGTTGTTGTTTTTTGTTTTTTTCTTTTTTATCCTTAACCATAGAATAACTTCACGTTTAGTTCTACACTTTCTGCCTTCTCTCCACGTTTTAGCTTGAAAGTGATTTCAGGGGTGCCTGGGTGGCTCAGTCATTTGAGTGCCCGTCTTCAGCTCAGGTCACGATCACACGGTTCATGAGTCTGAGCTGTCAGCACAGAGTCTGGAGCCTGCTTTGGATTCTGTGTCTCCCTCTCTCTCTGCCCCTCCCCCACTCACAGGCTGTCTCACTCTTCCTCTCTCTCTCTCTCTCTCTCTCAAAAATAAATAAAAACATTTAAAAAGTTGAAAAAAAAAGGAAGTGCTTTTAATCATATCACCAAATTCCTTCCAGATCCATTCTTCCAGGCTATAGGAGAAGGGTCCAATCCCTGCCAAATCTCCCAACCAAATTCACATCTTCAGCACCATCTGCTGAGCCAACACTTCATTTTTAATACACTCTTTTCACTTTCAAAGTCATACTATTCAATGGGAACATGAGATAAAAACACCAGCTGTATCCCCCTATAAATAAATTCAATTTACTAGATAAAACTGCAGGTTTATTTTAGCTCTATCATTTGTTCTTGCGCCAGTCAGAAGGGGGTAGGGGTTGGCAGGTTTGACAAATCTTGGCATGCTCTCTGTCATTTCTTAGTAAAACATTTCTGAAGAGCAAGACATTTCCAGATTAGTTTCATGTGGTTTTGTCTCTTAAAATGTTGACTTTATTTCTCGGAAACTGTCATCTGATTTCCCAATGAGTCAGGATATTATGCCATGATTTACAATAAATTAGTGGTTTTATTCTTGTTGTTGCCACTGTTAAGCTTTGTCTCTGGATGTCCTAGGGAGCAGAAACATAAGGAGCTTCTTAACCATTAGATAGGCTATTAATTTCTGCTCCTTTAAGCCAGTGGCATCAATTTCTTGTCAAAGATAAGAAAAGGGTTTTTTTTTTAAGTTTTTTTTTTTAAAGTTTATTTGAAAAAAAAATTTAATGTTTATTTATTTTTGAGAGACTGGGAGAGACAGAGTGTGAGCGGGGGAAGGACAGAGAGAGGGAGACACAGAATCTGAAGAGACTCCAGGCTCTGTCAGCACAGAGCCCGATGCAGGGCTCGAACTCACAACTCACAAGCCTTGAGATCATGACCTGAGCCGAAGTCGGAAGCTTAACAGACTGAGCCACCCAGGCACCCTTTAAATGTTTACTTATTTTTGAGAGAGAGAGAGAGAGAGAGAGAGAGAGAGAGAGAGAGAGAGGGTAGGGGAGGGGCAGAAAGAGAGGGAGACACAGAATCTGAAGCAGGCTCCAGGCTCTGAGCTGTCAGCACAGAGCCTGACATGGGTGTTGAACCCACAAACCATGAGATCATGACCTGAGCGGAAGTCGGACGCTTAACCGACTGAGCCACCGAGGCGCCCCAATAATGAAAGTTTTTAATAGTGCTTTTTTAACATTACTATTTATTAATCATTTAGAGATTTTTTTCATTCCATTATACCTATATGTGGCTTCGATGTAACACTCTAAAAGCATTGTCTCCTCCCTATGACAGACATCACATGTGTGTGAGGCTCTGAAATCCTCCTCTGTTCCTAGTCCTTTCACCTAGAGATACCGGCCTAAGGAAATTCAACCAAATCTGTGAATCCCAGTTTGTTTATACGTAAAATAGGTATGTTTACAAAGGTTTTATTGAGAATTAAAATACAGTATGTAAATAAATGATGTGAAAAACTTTATAATATAGATTTATTTTTCTTTAACAAATTATAGGAAAAGGAATTAGAGCACAATGTTTCTTGATAACTTATATTGTCACGATTTTGGACTAAAATCTGTCCCCAAAGGGGACAACTCTGTAAAACAGAGTCTTCTCTAGCAATTTTCAGTATTTAAGAATAAATAATATTATGGAATAATATGCAAGAATATAAAAGAGGTTCATTTATGACAAGTAGAGCTTTGCGCAGTGGCAATATCATAGCCAATGAGGTTTATCAAGACATGATTAGTGCTATGTATGACAAGGAGATGTATGAGTGTCCTGATATTCTCACAGAAGCAATGTGAGTCACTGAAATTGTTGAATCATAAATATAATGGCCGCCAGGTGATAATTACTTAATAGGTAAAAAAATTTGCACACTGTTCTCACAATAGGGAATCTGGAAATCTTCCTCTAGGAAAACTTATGTATGAGAAGGCATACTTTTTTCAGACATTGACATGCACAATGATAAATCATTCAATTAATGACAAGATAGGCAGAAATTAATAATTTTTGATTAAGAAGACTTAACTATAAGATAACAAAAAGAAGACAGTTTTCTAACCCTTCCCTTGACTGCATATACACTTGAAAAGATCCAGTTCATCATTAGGAGGAAAACCATCCATAAGCCGGAAACATGAAAGACTCTGCTTTACATATTTAACAGCAAAGACTGATCTACCTGAGGTTCAGATAGACAACTTATCGACTCTCCATTCTGTCAAGTAACATCAGTTACTTCGAAAGAAATAGAATCCCTGGAGAATTGCTCTAATATAGTTCGTACTGGGAGAAGTGAGTAAAAGAAGGGATGGGAGGGTTAGTTTCCTTTGTCTTGGCCTCCTGTCCAGTTTAATTTTTTCCCCGATATTTTATTTTTAATAAGATATTTTTATTAGTAGTTACAATAAAAATAAGCTAGTATGAGTTCAGTAGACTTCTAATTGTTGCAACATTCTAAGTAGGAATATCTGAGGGGTATTTGTAATGAACCGATTTCTCACTTGAATAAGGAATTAATTCTAAAGAAAAAAAACTGGTGATAATTCTTTGCTTTCTGGCTTTGATATAACCAATAACATTCCATCCAAGATGCTCACTGATAAACATGGGCTACGAGGGAGAGTTGGTGGTAGAACCAATTAATGTTATTGGCCCTGCCAGTTCTTTGATGTAGCAGCCAGTTTTTCCGTGATGTTCAAAGCCTCTGGTAATCTGGTAGAGGAATCAATGAAAGTGTTAGAAATAATAGTTTATGGTGAATGTGAAATATGTGCAGGAAACAGAAGTAAAAAAAGGTAAGAAAGTCTAGACTTCATGGGACTGTGCCTTTTGTTTGTTTTCAACCACTCGTTCTATGGATAAATCAAGATTTTTAAATTTATTTTATTGTTTGGCAACACTATTTTATTCTGCAATAAACTCTTTGATCAGCAGTTGTTTAAAAGTAGGGAAGTGCATAATTAATTACTAAACTTCTATTTCTTGCAAAAGCTGATTTTAACATGAACTTTTTACTTTTTACTATTACTACGGACTCCTTGTAAAGCTTTTGAAAGTTCATTCTTCAAATTTGTACGTAAGTATTTGTATTTCAAAAGTTTTAATTTAAACTCTAGTTAGTTAACATATAGTGCAATATTGGTTTCAGGAGGAGAATTTAGTGTTTCATCACTTACATACAACACTCACAGAACTTTTTGTTGATATTGGGAATCTGCCATAGGGGCCTCAATAATATCATTGATTATGTAAATGTTTGAAGATGCATCATTATCTACCTCAAAAGTCCCTCCTATTTTAATAGAGGGCACCTGGGTGGCTCAGGTGTTTAGGTGCCTGGCTCTTGATTTTGGGCTCAGGTCATGATCTTACAGTTCATGAGTTCAAGCCAGATATTGGGGTCTCTGCTGATAGCATGGAGCCTGTTTAGGATTCTCTCACTCTCTCTCTCTCTCTCTCTATCTATCTCTATCTCAAAAATAAATAAACAGACAAACATTGAAAATTATATTGAGAGAAGACTGTGTAAAGTGTATAACTGCTGGAGATGCACCGGCCTGTGACTCCAGAAAACATACTTTTTTCCCCCCTATTGTTGTTTCTGTAAAGTGTCTGAATCCTTCCACAGAAGTATAATTGGTTTATTTGGAGAGTGGAGATGTACTGTCTATGCGGTAAAAAGAATGGTACTGGCACCCAAAATGACGATGTACTACTAATTGTAATCCTGAGAACCTTTGAATATACTACTTTATCTGGCAAAAGAGACTTTGTAGACGTAATCGGGTATTCTGAGATCCTTCTAGGTGAGAGAGAGAGTCAACAGGATCATAGTTAGAGAGACTTTAAATGCTGTGCTTCTGGCATGAAGGTTGAGGAAAGAGGCCACGAGAAAAAGAGTGCAGGCAGCCTGAAGCAGATAGAAGAGGCAAAGTAATGGATTTTCTGCTAGAACCTCCAGAAAGAATGCAATCTTACCAACACCTTGATTTGAGACTAATGAAACCCGTTTTGTACTTCTGATGTCCAGAATTGTAAGACAATAAGCCGGTGTTGTACTAAACCATGAAGGTTGTGGTGCTCAGTTACAGAAGCAGAGGGAACCGTGAAGAAAGAAGAATGTGGTAGAGGAAAGCCTTCAGACTGCATTGCAAATACTGTCTGATACCATGAAAAAAGAGAACAAATTATTTTGCCAGGGCTATCACGACAAAATACCCCAGATATGGAGACCTAAATTTTTGGTGACACTACTTTTTTTTTTTTTTCTCACAGTTCTGGAGGCTGTTAAGTTTAAGATCAAGATGCTGGTTGGGCTGGTTTCCTCTGAGGTCTCTGTCCTTGGCTTGCAGATAGCATCCCCTTATGGCCTCTGTGCATGATCATCCCTCAACGCAAGAGCACCTGATGTCTCTCTTCTTAGAAAGACACTACTTGTCTTGGGTTAGGACCCCACTGTAATAGCCTCATTTTAACTTAACGACTTTTTTTTTTAACGTTTATTTTTGAGAGAGAGAGAGAGGGACAGAGCACGAGTGGGGTAGGGGCAGAGACAGAGTGGGAGACACCGAATCTGAAACAGGCTCCAGACTCTGAGCTGTCAGCACAGAGCCCGGCACAGGGCTCAAATTCACAAATGGAGAGATCATGACTTGAACCAAAGTCAGAGGCTTAACCAACTGAGCCACCCAGGGCCCCGTTAATGACTTCCTTAAAAGCCCTATCTCCAAATACAGTCACATTCTGAGTTATGGAGGTATAGGACTTCGACGTAAGTGTTTGGGGAACACATTGGTAAGTCCATAACAGAGAAGGACGAGAATTGGCGAAGAGTAACACAGAGTGCAATGTACATCTGACAAAGTGTCAGTAAAACCAATTGTCCAGAATAAAGGCTGCCCAATAGACAAGTCTCAAGTTGTGCACAAATCACCAGATCCTTGTATTGTCATTGTGCTCAATCATTCCCTGTGGCTCTTCTGAAAGAGCAGGGCCTCGCCTCGGCTCAAATGCTGGAGATCTCAAATAGTGCAGCTGGAGACTTTTATCTAACTACATTCCTCTCAGAAAAAAAGGTACATTTTTTTTTTCTTGAAGGCAGATCAAACGGCGTAATCTCCATGACTCCCACAAATAATTTTGCTCTTTTTGTATTCCAGTTTTTCTCGTGCACATATGAAATATAAAATAATAGCTTTTAACATCTTGGCATCATTAGCAGAACCGCTAAATGTTGCCAGTTTTGTAACATATTATATAACAGATGCTTCAAATGCAAATCAGTTAATTTAATAATGGTTTGAAATTAGCATGGAATCCTTATAAAGCCTTTGAAAGATCATTCTTCAAAGATGAAGCATTTGTTATTATTGTAAATACTATTGCAAGCAAAGTTCAAAGGTTTAACATCGAAGGCAAAAGTACTTGTCTTTGAGAAGATCATCAGAAAACAAATATAGGTAGAGCACAGCATTATAGGAAAAAACCCTCTTGTTACTAAAATAAGAAACCTATGGAACAGAAAGACACTTGAAATTCTTTGTCATACACACAAAAAATGTTCATCTCAATAAGATACAGCATTCTAGCAATCAATATTGAAGCTGCACTTATCAAAATATACACATAATTTATAAGCAGACATAATAACTACATTATAAATTTTGGGGACAAAGCTGAAGTTTAATATAAAAAAGTCATTTTTCTTTTTGCTGCCATTAATTGGACTTTAGGAATGTTTGCGCCTTTGAATAAACTATTTGTTCAACACACTTAAGTATGTTCTACAATGATACTAATGTTGTCTTCCAAGTTTAGAATTTCTGTTTAAAATGAGTTGGAAAATTTTACCAAAATGTTAATGAATGCAGCACCCAAATTTTTTTAGCTTGTCAGCTTTAGAGAATTATGTTTGTTGAAACAAAGTTTGCAAACGAGAACACATTAATGTTTATTTATGCAAAGCAAAATGAGAAAATCAGCAACCATATACAAGATTTTCTGCTTAAATTATGTATTTTTTATTAATATCTTAACTTGTGGGATAAATGTTTGGATACAGCACCCATTTTCATTGGATGCATTTATAGTCTATGCCAGAATGGAATTAAGTTGAGAACTCCTGTGATTTTTATGGCTTTTAAGTTTGGCAAAAATTCAAAATATCTTAAATATAGACAGAAGTTGTAATGTTTCTTTCATTATAAAAAATTTGTTTTTGAAGTTTTGTGGAATGAAAAAAGCAATAACTGTAAGAATGTTGGGGCTAAAATATTTTTATATTTCAATACTAAAATTAAAAAAATGATAATATCCATCAATAAAACTTAGCAGAATTGGCTCTGAACTTACCTCAATACCTATGAAGAAATTGTTTCTTCCATTAAAGTATTATGGTCATGGAGCACCTGGGTGGCTCAGTCGGTTAAGCATCTGACTTCAGCTCATGTCATGATCTCGCAGTTTGTGGGTTTGAGACCCGCGTTGGGCTCTGTGTTGACAGCTCAGAGCCTGGAGCCTGCTTCAGATTCTGTGCCTCCCTCTCTCTCTGCCCCTACCCCACTCGTGCTCTGTCTCTCTCTCTGTCTCTCTCTCTCTGAAAAATAATTAACCATTAGAAAAATTTTAAAAGAAAGTATTACGGTTGGGCAAAGAAGAGTCAACTGAAGATTCCACAATTTCAAACTAACCTAAAATGCAATTTTCAAGACTATTCAGACAAAATGTTTTAAAAAGAGAAACTTTGTATAAAAATATGGTCTTTAGAAAAATACCAGTGAAAATGTATTATAGACAAATATAAGTAAGAGACTAATTAAGCCATAAGACTGTATGTGAAGACAATAATTTTGCTTATGTCATGTCTTAATATTTAGAAAATTGTTATAAACTAGGTTTTTAAATTTGAGTTTTGTTTTAATGTATAATATACCTGTGTGTGTATATATAATATATACACCTTATATATCATATATATAGGACAATTCTAATTTTGAAAATAGGTTTTGCATAAAAATATGTTTTATTTCAAAGAATACAAGTCAATATACTTATAGATCAATAAATTTATATTTCAAATATTATATGTTTTATTGCTCCTTATATTGCTCCTACTCTGAAAAGTGGCTCACATACATGGTAATTTACAGGTCTTGCCACATATAAGGGTTTTGAAAGATGAGTTTGTGATTGTCAAGCTTGTGAAATAAAGGGACCAGTAGACAATTTTATGTAAAATTAATAAGCAATAATAAGGAAATAGACGTTTTTCTTTATACTGCATAGTATCAATGACTGCATGTGCTTACTTATTCTCAATGACTTAAGCAAGAAAAAGTAGCTAATACAATAAAAAACAGGTATCGTTTCTAACAAGCAAGCCTTAAAGAAAAAAAAAAACTAAGGGAATATGCTCCCACTTCTTACTAATAAAATACGAGATCATGTATTGGTAATCCAGAAGCCACTTCTGGTGCTCTTAAAACTTTTAGGATAATACACATAGTAACTAACTTACATAAAGTTTGGAGAGGCCTGCTGCGTCCAAATTTGAAAATGGACTCAGCTCATGGACTCCCTACTTTAAAAAACTGACTGAAGGATCAGTCTTAGCAGCAGCCAAGCTCAGATCTGTGTCACCAGCTGTGTCCACCACGGAAAAAAACATCAAGAAAGTAAGCTCATTCTTCACTGGCACCAAGTTTAGGTGGATGAATATTTGGTGACTTTACCTCCTTTTTAATTTCTGCATTCCTATACATAGTCCTGTTTTCTTTTTAAAAGCCCATATCAAGAATATTAAATTTAATTGTCCTATGCTGGTGGGTTAGCTAAAATTTGAAATAAGCACAATTTATTCTTTCTAAACTTTAATTCTCACGAATTCAGGCTGCAGGAATTCTTCTTTGAATAAACAAGAGAAAGGCAGACAGAAGACTGGAAGTAATAGCGAACAATGTGTACACCTCGTTGAAACTGGCTCCCTGGCGGGACATAATGCAGGCAAGGAGATGAGTACATGTGGGGCCTGATGCTGCCTACAGACGTCATCCTCATAGCCATCACCAAGAAGAAACAGTTATGCAGAGGAGTACAGTTCTCTGCTTTGGTTTTCTACACATCTAGTCACTTTATTATGCCTAAGCTACTGGTCCCTGGACCAATCATGTAATTTTACTGCTCACATAAAATAGGTCTTGTTACTTTGTTCATATTCCAATGCTGTGTGCTGTAGCGGGGCAGGGGGACGCAGGACAGAGGAACTCAATTCTCAGTTAAAGAACATATTTTATTGCATTCTTGTCTTATTCAAGGCAGGGAAAATTGTGACCCTAAACATCAACAAATACTAAATGACAAAAATCATTGAGGCTATGTTCTCTGCCTGCATGGAGGATAAAGCTAGAATTCAATAATAATAAAAAAAAAACCCTGAAAATGTGTAAACATTTGAAAATTAAACATTGCCTATTTTATTAATGAATGAATGTATAACAGAAAAGGAAATATTTTGAACCAAATGATAATAAAAGCATAGCATACCAAAACTCGTGGGATGCGGTTCAAGTTTATCTCAAAGTGAAATATTTAGCCTTAATTGCATATGATGGAAAAAAGATACAAATGAATAACGAAGTATTCAACTACAGAAATTGGAAAATACTATCAACCATACCCAAGAAGAATAAAGATAAAAGCACAAATAAGTGATAGACAAAAATAATGAATTTTAAGAAGCAAATTTGGCATTTGAAATATCTAGCAAAATTTTTAAACACCTGGAAATACTGAGAAAAAAAAAACAAAGAAGAAGACAGAGTAGTCCATATAAGAAAGAATAAGGATAGTCACTTGCTAACCTATAGGCATCAAAAAGACAATAAATGGTTTAGAAAAAGCTTATGACAATAAAATTTAAAATTCATATTAAAAACAAATCTCTAGATAAATACAGCTTACCAAACTGACAAAAGAAGAACTGGAAAATCTGATTTATCCTATGTGCGTTAAAGACATTCAATGTATACTTATACATGATCCACAAGAAAATACCAGATGGTTTCACCGATGATAGCTTCCAAACATTTCAAAAGAGCAATACCACAAAATCAGTCAACCTAATTCAGAGAATGTAACAATAAATGCTTCCAAACTTTTTATAAAAACCTTGGTATCAAAACCTGGCAAAGATTTTATAAATGGAATTGGGAATGGAGTTTTTTTCAAGAATAGATACTCAAAGGATATTAGCAAACACAATGAAGCTGTGTATATATAATAATTTTGCATTTACTCTAGGAAAGCAAAGATTAAATGGCATTTGAAAGTGAAGGATTTATCACTGTTTGAAAAAATTAAAACCATCCAGTAACTATACAAAGTTATAACAGGTAATGGTAAATAACATTGATTAAAATGAAATAGGGTGATGTGATCAGATGTGAGGATGTGAGTGGGGCTTCTGTGAGAGAGGACCACGTACCAAGTTTGAAATTTAGGAGAAGCCCCTCTAAAAGGGTAATGTGTTTTTGTTTTTTGTTTTATTAGTTTATTTATTTCTTTATTTTGAGAGAGAGAGAGAGAGCACAAGTGGAGGGGCAGAGAGGAGAGACAGCATCCCAAGTGGGCTCCACGCCAACAGCACAGAGCCATGTGTGGGCTCAAGTTCATGAGCTGTGAGATCATGACCTGAGTCAATAGCAAGGGTCAGACACTTAACCGACTGCACCACCCAGGTACTCCTAAAAGGGTAATGTTTAAGCTAGGATCTAAATGCGGAACGGCCCTGCCACTGTCACAGGGATGTCCAGTAGAAGAACATTCTGGGTAGAAGACACAATTCTTGCGAACACCCTTTGAAAAAGAAAGAGAGAGAAACAAGCAAACAAACAAAAACATGAGTGAGTTTCTTGCATCAGTATTTAAACAGATATAACTCACCAAAACTTACTTTGTGTCATGCACACTATAGTTACTAGCCAGCTTTTCTTCAGACTATCACAAACTTCCTAAAGGATTTTAGCCATCTCTTCTGTACCTTCTACTTTCATGAATCCAATGCACTGTGGTTTCCTTGTGCAGAATTCCATAAAAACTGATTTTGCCGAGACATCTTAAATATTGATATTACTTAGTGTTCATTACTATAAGCTTATTTATCAGCCACCTCTCCCACCTTCTCAGGTGATCCTGTTCACACACATGATGACATCAGTAAAGTGAAGACTCCCATAATCTGATAATCCAGCAGCCCAGAATTCTCTCCTTAGTGCCAGATTTATCCTTAAGGCTTCCTATAGACAGTTCCACTTCAATGATTTGTATGCAACTAAATTCAGAATGTCCCTTACTGAATGTCACTCTTCATCACCAACCTATTTCTTTGCACTGTTATCTATGTTGCTATAAGTCACCCAGTTTCCCAATTCATAAAGGTAGGAATTTCCCAATCCATTCTCCGTAACCACGTCGTTGTTCAGTAGTCAAGTCCTGTCAAGTATCTATCTATGCGCAACAATTATTCTCACTCTTTCTGACTTCTGCTCTGGTTGAGACTGTATACATGTGTTTCCTGAATAATAGTCAAGGCACCTGTTTCAAATCTAACTTCCCGTATTAATTATTCACACATTACTCTTTCAAAAAATAAAATCTAATAATATAACTTCATCCTTTACAAGCTCCACAGTGGATTCTTATGACTCCCGTAAGACCCTTCAAGATCTCTAAAACTGCCAATCTGTTCTGATCTTATTACACTGTTCTGTTCACATTCAGGTATGCTTTAGTTGTGCTAGACTACCGTCACCACCTCAAAGTGCTAGACTTACTCATTTTACGATCCTCCTTGTGTCTGGAACAATTATCTTTGTTTCCTATCAAACAACTAAACTCTCAACAATTCTTTTTTTTTCCCCTAAATCTTACCTGCTCTTTAAGTTGCAGCTTAAAATTCTCTTCTCCTGGAAGATACACCTGTCTGCATTCTCACTGAACTTAGTATTTCCCATATAACTATTATCACACTTCACTCTAGTTTTGCAATCACCTATCTGCTTTCTCCATTAGATCGAGAGCTTTATGCAGAAAGGGACCCACTTTCTTTTTATGTATTGGTCTATGAAGCAGCACTCAGTACAGCGCCTGGCTCCAGAGGAGGGATTCATTGAATGAAACAATGAGTAAATGAATGATTAAAGCTAATTACTCTATATAGTTGATGCATTTAGCAAAGCAGAAACTAGTATGTTGCAAATGTGCATTGAAGTTGCACTTTTCATTTAAATATCTCATTTTGAAAACTTTCGAAATATTTTAAACTTAAAGATAAGTGTAGAAAATAACATGACAGACACTCTTTCACTATCCAGATTTAACAAATGATAACATGTTACTTACTTAGAATTTAAAAAACAATAATGTTATAATTTTTAAATCCTATTGCATCCCATTCCCCTTTCTTCCTCTCCACAGCAATATATTCAAGTTGATAAGTTCCTATCCTTATGATTTTATGAGTATATGACATATAAGTCTATATCTATAACTATAAATAATAAAATCCCTTATATATTCAGCTTTAATGTTATGGGTGTAATAAAAATAAATGTACATTTTAAAAACTTATTTTAACCCCTGTTACATTTTTGAGATTCTGATTATTTTGAGAATCAGATCTTAAAATGTAGAACTAATTTATTCATTTTATATTCTGTATGATTTCCATTGTATCAACACACTGTGACTTATTCTCATTCCTTATTGAAGGATAGTATTTTTGTAGTTTTAAATAACGTTTCAGTAAACAACTTACTTGTGTTTCCACTAACACATGCTCAAGGATTTCCTTAGTTATGTGAGTTAAAATGAAATTGCCAAATTATACCTACACAAATTTCTTTATATATATATATATATATATAAAGAAATATATATAAAGAAATATATATATAAAATATATATATTTACGGTTTATTCATTTGAAAGAGAGATAGAGAGTGAGAGAGAAAACAAGCAAGGGAGGGGCAGAGAGAAAGGGAGACACAAAAATTGAAGCAGGCTCCAGGCTCTGATCTGTCAGCACAGAGCTCAATGTAGGACTCACACACATGAACCGCGAGTTCATGACCTGAGCTGAAGCCAGAGGCTTAACTGACTGAGCCACCCAGGTGCCCCTACACAAGTTTCAAATGCTCATAAATTGCCATTATGTACATTTTCTTAACTGTGTAGCTCATATATTCTTTGCATTAAAGTGGATGTTTTTCTGTCAGTTTCTGCAACAAGACTATTAGAAAGTTGTACCAAGATTACAAATTTATGGATTTGGCTTTGTAATTGTGTTGATGGTTTTTTTATGGATCCCGAGACCATATTTCTAATTACAGAGAGATTCAAAATTATATTTTCTTCGGAACTTTTCTTTTTAATTAAGTAATAATCTTTTAAAAAAATTTTTTTTTCAACGTTTTATTTATTTTTGGGACAGAGAGAGACAGAGCATGAACGGGGGAGGGGCAGAGAGAGAGGGAGACACAGAATCGGAAACAGGCTCCAGGCTCTGAGCCATCAGCCCAGAGCCTGACGCGGGGCTCGAACTCACGGACCGCGAGATTGTGACCTGGCTGAAGTCGGACGCTTAACCGACTGCGCCACCCAGGCGCCCCAGTAATAATCTTTTTTAAAAAAATACTATTTTCTGTCTAAAAATCTGTTTTGTCTGACAGAAATATTTTTGTGCCAGTTTTCTTTTGGTCAATTTTGTCTTAGAAATAATTTTCCAAGTTTGGTTCTCAAATTTACAATGTCTTTATGCTTTAGTTGTGTCTGTGTGACCATTTCCTTCTTTACATGTTTTAAAAATTAAACTAGAACCAAATGGTTAGTTTTTTGTTGTTGTTGTTGTTTGTTTGTTTTTAATCTGTGAGAGCTCCATATGCATAGGTATGTGGAAGCTCCCCCATAGGACAAATTTCACATTTACTTGAGTTTCAGGATATCTGAGATTTTTCTACAGGTTCCCACACAATTTGAGTGGTGTGAATTCAGATCCCTCACTGCAGAAGGCATGATCCTGGGGTTTCAAATTATTCTGAGTGACTCTTTTCCTATCCCATAGCCCAAGGGCGGGGGGGGGCGGGGGTCAGTCTGCTCCAGTTCTGAGTCCCTCAGACCTTCAGTACTGATGGCTTTTTGTGCGGAGTTCATTTTCACCTTCACACTAGTATGGTATGGGTGTAAGAATCTCAGTCTTTAGGAATGACTCTAATACCTGTCTGCACTGTTTGAATTTAATAACTGTTAAATACTCTGTGTCTGAGTTTCTTCTTCATTTCTGGTCCCTGGAGATGTTCCTTTTTTACTTGTGTAACTGTATAAATGCTGTAAAATATCTTATATTTTATGTATTTTTTAAATTGTGTTTTAAGGGATGACAGCGGTTTTGAAACACACGGAGAGAGGAAGACAAAATAGATTAGTTGTTAGAAATAAAAATTAAAACCAAAAATGGTTTACAGATAAGAGTCATAGAATTTTACCTCATAATTGGTATTCCATACATGTGACTACATTAGAGAAATATGTAAAATGTATAAATATGAATAATTAGCAATATGCATTTTGACATAAACTCATATTTAATAATATCAGACTTACGAAAAGAAAAGCTTAACTATTATCACTTTCCTAGAATTATAAAGATCATATTAGGAAGTCATTTCAAAGCTGACTTGTGTTGGTAGATAAAAGTTTAGTGGTATTGGCAATAAAAGGAAATTGATGGTTAGAGTGTTGCTAACACATAAGAAAAGAGTGGTTGATAAAGTAGCAGTAAAAAAAAAATCATCACTTATTTTATATGCACCAAGCATTGTGCTAGGTGATTTTTATATATGTTATAACATTTAATATCACTATAAGTTTACACACCAGCTACTATTCACACCATTCTACAAATGAAAACTCTGAATATCATAGTTTAAATAACTTAGTTAACATTACCTACATAGTAAGTACCTTGCAGGCTCTGTTATTGTGCTCTAAGTTTTACTAATTCTTTATTATATTGATACTAATTTTAAGTCACAAATATAAAATGTGCATATGATAGAATACTTAGAGATTAATAAATAAATTTAACTCACTTATAATCTTTCCACCGAAGTAGTAAGTTTATCAAATAGGGTATTATTTTGATATAATCAAGTAATTGAAAATATAGAAGACATAGATATTGATACAAGTATAGATATAGCCAGCATATGCTTTTGTTTCATTTTTTTTAAGTAACCTTAGGATGAGAATCAATACATAAATCACATTCTCCTAGAAATTCAAAATTTACTAAGATTGAGATCAACTTTTCTCAAATTCATGTTTGCCTTCATTTCCTTCTGTTTTATCCCTTTTTAATTCATGATGAAGGCAATGATCACTCACTTCCCTGATCTCTTGTCCCAGATAAACATAATATAATTACAATTTCAAATATTATTAGTGACTAAAGTATCTCAATAATTTTTAAATCTTCGATTACACTATTAAATTATTACCAATATTACTATTAATTATAATAACATATAATAAATATATTAAATATTATATACATGTATAATATATAATATACACAACACATAACTATATATATATATACATTTGTGTATATATATATATATATACAAACTCCCTAATTTTTAGATTCAAAATATTATCTAATTAATTATGCTCGCTTCATACTTTTTTTTCTTTTTTTTTTTAAACGTTTATTTATTTTTTGAGACAGAGAGAGACACAAAATGGATGGGGGAGGGTCAGAGAGAGAGGGAGACACAGAATCTGAAACACGTTCCAGGCTCTGAGCTGTCAGCACAGAGCCCGACATGGGGCTTGAACTCATGCGAGACTGCGAGATCATGACCTGAGCCAAAGTCATAGGCTTAACCAACTGAGCCACCCAGGCGCCCCTAATACTTTTTAATGATAAATTCAAAAAAGGACAAATATAACAGCTAAAATAAGAACTAACAGCTGAATTTCTACTAATTTGTTATTTTGACAAATTGAATCATGATAGTATTTATTTTCTAATTAATTTAATAAAACACTACTTATTCATTAATCTATTAAGATTGAGTAAAATTAACATTCTCACCTTTCTATATCTATCTGAATGTATGAGAACTCTTATTCATAGAATCCATTTCAGTTACTGCTCCATAGGAATTTATATGGACATAATTATAAGATGAATTCCATACATAGTAAAACCTAAGATTGCAAGTAACTTGTTCTGTGAGTGTTCTGCAAGGCAAGCAAACATTTCTAATAAATTTTAACTTAATAAATGAGTGATGTCTTGCAATACGAGTGGTACCTGATGCCGAATGTCACATGATCACAAATGCGCCAATGGTTCTTGAAATTCATTTGATACACAAGTGCTTTGAATTACAAGCATGTTTCCAGAACGAATTATGCTCACAAACCAAGGTTTTACTGTATTTCAAAACATATTATTTTGGGGTGCCTGGGTGACTTGCTAGGTTGAGCATCAGACTCTTGACATCAGCGGCTCATGTCATGATCTCATGGTTTGTGGGTTTTGAGCCCTACCTTGGGCTCTGTTGACAGTTCTGAATCGGCTTTGGATTCTGTTTCCTTCTCTCTCTGGCCCCCCTCCCCTGCTGGTGCTCACGAGTGCTCTCTCCCTCTCTCCCTCTCTCTCTCTGTAAAAAAATAAATATTTTAAAAAATTAAAAAAATTACTTTCCAAATTTTCACTATTTCCAAAAATTTCAATAAGTTTCCTAGCATGTGGTTAACAGCCACTGAAAAGAATTAAAACTGCTTATCCTCACAAATATATCTTGATTTATGTTTAGGTTCTCAAGCATACAAAACCTTCCATGAATTTTTTACTGCATATTTAAACAGTGATTGGCTTTCTCTTTAAGAGAGTGATAAAAATTACTAAATTGGAAAATTTACCTCTTTAAGTTTTTAATAAGGTAATTTTGCTAATCTAACTGTTCAGTTTTGTTTTCTTGATGGCAAATGCTGCTAATGATTGACTTTTTATCCATTGAAAAGGGGTCTGTCTTTCATCTACTAATTTAATCTAGTGAGTACTTAAACGGAGTTTATATATCACAGTGATCAGATTAGACTGAATCTCCAGGAGTCTAATTCCCTGGAGGCCAATTTAATATTAGCATTTCTGTACCTATTTTATAAGACCCTCCATACACATTCAATATTTAAAATGAATTACAACATACCTGATACAGCGGCTTTTCTTTTGGATTTACCTTAAAGGCTTATCATCAAGGTTTCAAGCTCATTTAAGAAGACATTTAAACAAAAAACATAAAGCCACCATGGATAATGCAACTTTAAAAATATCAGCACCGAAACATTTAAATAATTAGGCATATATTTAAAGGAAGTAAACCTCAGATCTCACTTAAATTATTATAGCTAGCAATCATTTGTGAAATCACTTTATTTTCTAATATATTCAAATAGTCGCTTTTTTTTTTCTTCTTCTTCTTTCACCTCACTAAAAAGTGCTGCTTGGGGCAGCTGGGTGGCTCAGTCAGTTAAGCGTCTGACTTCAGCTCAGGTCATGATCTCCCACTTTGCACATTCAAGTTCAGCATCTAGCTCTCTGCTGTCAGCACAGAGTCTGCTTTTGATCCTCTGTCCCCCTCTGTCTGTCCCTCCCTCACTCACTTCTGCTCTCACTCTCTCTCAAATAAACATTAAAAAATAAAATAAAATACACATTGCTTATCTTATATATTATTTTCAGAATAAACACTCTTGGTTCTCTTTTGTCATTTGGATAGTTTGCATTTGGGAGGACAATGATGAAAGAATGGTGGGTTCTTTTTTTTTTATTTTTAAATGTTTATTTATTTTGAGGGAGAGAGAGACAGAGTGTGAGCAGAGCAGGAGCAGAGAAAGAGGGAGACACAGAATCTGAAGCAGGCTCCAGGCTCTGAGCTGTCAGCGCAGAGCCTGATGTGGGGCTCGAACTCACGAACTGCGAGATCATGACCTGAGCCAAAGTCAAATGCTCAACTGAGCCTTCCAGGTGCCCCAATGGTGGGTTCTTCTTATGCTTAAAAAAGACAATGTGAGGATTTGAAGATTGCAAGGCACTCATAGAAACAATTCACATAAAGGGAACTGAGACAATATCAAAAGCTGAATCATAAATGAGATCTTTTCACATAAATACCTAGAAACCTCTGGTATGTATTCATTATCTTACACAGAAAATTAAATATATATATACATATATATATATACATATATATATATACGTATATATATGTGTATATATATATATATATATATATATATATATAGTAAGTTTATCAAGTTTATCTTCCCCTCCCCTACTGTCCCATTTTCATGTGGAAAAATGGTTTAGTGTTTGGTATGGTGCTGACAACTCTCAGTTTGTAAGGCTTTATAATAACTAGACATTAAATTAGAATGATAGTAAAGGACAGCCAAGATTTACAGTATGTGCATTGAATATGTGTCGGGCAGGGTTCTGAATATTTATACTCATTAAATCTTACTGACCCTAAAGTAACCTAGATATGATCATTTGCCCAATATAAATGAGGAAACTGAGGCACAGAGCAGGTTATTTCCATCAAGGTTACACATCAGCTAAGTTGAAGATTTGGAATAAAAATGAGGAAGTTTTCCTCCAGACTCCAAATGTTTATCATAAAGCCCTCACAGTGGATGAAGTTTCTGTCGCTACCAGGTTTTGTGGCCTTTGAAAACTGGCAAAATTTTTCTGTGACTTTCTTTCTATATAAACTGGGAATACTAATGTTTTACCCACCTATTTGCTCATGCTGGTAGATTTTTTAAAATGTGTCCACGAAATAGAGAAAAATCTAAACAACCCATTTTTTGCCCTGGCCTCGTCTCTGGCAAGGAGACTTGTATAAACGGAAAAGGATTGATATGTCCTGCTGACCATTAGTTCTCCCATCATTCCTATGATCTGTTATCACTTCGTAAGTTATCTTTTGAAAATTGACAAGAAATTCTCTTCTTAACACATTTCCACATTTAGTAGCCATTTTTCTGGCTCCAAATTAGTAATGCTGGATTCTTACAGGACAAAGAAACTGTAGTTAAGTATTTTACTTTCCGACTCAGCTTTCTCACCTACAACAGCAACCGTTGTTTAAAAATGCATGTTTTTGATTACCTTTATATAATTCAACATGTATTATTCAAAAATTTAAAAATTAATCTAGCTTTATATAAGTCATACATAAAATTAGGGTACTTTGGATCTTTTCTTTTCTATAAGGGCAGGAGTAAAAATACTCTGTTTGTTTTTCTCTACTAAAAAAAAATAGTAACCCAATTCTTCAGATTTTTTTAAATGAATAAGGAAGCACTGAGAACGTGTGTTTACGTGACAAGATGATCATAAGATGCAAAATGAACTGTGTTCCAATGTCAGACTCTCAAGAGATCTTTGACACTATGTCACCATTTATTCTTTGCTTTGTTTCTTCTGATTTTTTTTTCAGAAAATGAATTATGGATGAGGATAAACAGCATAGGGATATAAAAAAAAACCAGCAGGCATAACTTTGATAACAACTTTTTTGGCATATGTCGCTACCATCCAATGTTTTTCTAAGCAGATTTCAGATGGAAGGAAAAAAATAACATGTCAGGTAAAGACAAAAAAAGATGAAAAAGAAAAAAAAAAGAAAAAAAAAAGAAATCCACATAATTATCTCAAGCCAAAACATCTGGGTATATCCTCTGGTCCCCTGCTTAAGTCAGCTACTTAACTTTTTTTTTTTTTTTAATTAAAGATTTTTTTCCTCTGCTCTCCATATAAAGTCCAGTAGTGGAAATGATAGTGTCAAGGACCAGACATCATCTTTATTCTGAAATTCAGGTATAAACCAATCAGTGTTCAGTCAACATAGAGTAGAGACTGCAAATGTGCTAAAAGGGGAATTTTTTCACACCATGATAGAATTAAATAACTGTTCATGTATTTCCTAAAATATAATCTAAAACAGATATAACAATAATAGAAGTAGAAATTAATGCTAAGCTAAAACATCTACAATGTGTAGTTATATAGGTAATAGGCCCTAAAGCTGCTTATCACCTCATTTAAAAAAATTTTAATGTTTATTTTATTTTTGAGACAGAGGGAGACAGAGCAAGAGTGGGGGAGGGGCAGAGAGAGAGAGAGAGACACAGAATTTGAAGCAGGCTCCAGGCTCTGAGCTGTCAGCACAGAACCCGACGCGGGGCTCGAACTCACCAACCACGAGATCATGACGTGAGCCAAAGTCGGGTGCTCAACCGAGTGAGCCACCCAGATGCCCCTACGCACCTCATTTTAAAGGAGTTCAGGATGCAAAGCATTATGAAAGAAATGTAAGCAAAATGAAATGACTAAGTTGTGTGTGTGTGTGTGCATGTGGCTGATGGGAAGGGAGTGATTAAAGTCAATTGGAAGTACTAAAGAAGTTTTCTTGCCATAGAAAGCATCATGCTGGACCTTTATGTATGAAGGATTTGTAAATACAGATAGGATAGCTGTCAAAAATGTGTTGGGGGCACAGGTCATAGATCATTTGTTATCCTCTCCAGTCATGTTTTTATTTGTCTTTCCCTAGCAGTATAGCTCTGGAAATCATGAGGATTGGGATCTTAAAGACCATATAGGAAATATAAACATTAAGGACAGTTTATGGACAAAGTTGTATCCAAACTATTTTCCCCATGAAGGAAACAAGAGACTGATAATATCTAATTGAGGGGAAAATGACATTATCCTACAGCCATTAGCCATCTTATTTGCCATCTGTATTCAATATAAGAATTCTTGCATGCAGAGCTAAGCATACAGAATGATGATAATCATTCAGCTTTTTCTTTAATTGTATTGGCCTTTTCACGTATAAGCTTAATATGCCCTCAGTAATGTAAGGAATAGGACTTTTATTAAATCCACTGTTAGCATCTATAGTCATCATGTTACACATAAGAACCTCAGATCATTTTTTAAGAAGATAACTTCCTTACGAAGCCACCATGAACGTCATTTATAAAGGTAGTATCAGCATCTTTGAGATGTACTATAAATGTCCGTCTTCTGTGGGCAGAGGATACAAGCTGAAGATGCTTCTGTTGATATGAATTCCTTGTTCTAAAGTAATTATAGAATTCACATGGTGGCACAGGCAAAAATATGCCACTTTTCATCAATTAACCATAGAGGCAGTTATTATTAAAACCAGGTAGCAGAGGGGCGCCTGGGTGGCTCAGTCAGTTAAGCGTCCGACTTCAGCCAGGTCACGATCTCACGGTCCGTGAGTTCGAGCCCCGCGTCGGGCTTTGGGCTGATGGCTTGGAGCCTGTTTCCGATTCTGTGTCTCCCTCTCTCTCTGCCCCCCCCCCCCGCCCCCGTTCATGCTCTGTCTCTCTCTGTCCCAAAAATAAATAAAAAACGTTGAAAAAAAAATTAAAACCAGGTAGCAGAGAAAAAGGTATATAACCAGAATCACCTCATTAAGAGAGATTTTTTCAGTTGCTAGTAGATCATATTTTCTAAAAATGCATTAGCCCATTAGGATTGTATTTGATTTACTTAATCAAGAAACTTTTCTATGCCAGATGAAGAGAGACATCAGATGGAACTTTATTGTATCGCATCAAATTCTCATACATTAATTGCTCTTAAAAATAAGGTCCTTTTAATGAAGGGAAAACCGCATACCTGGTTGAAGAAGTCTACAAAGACACTTTAAATATACACAGCATATCTACTTCCCAGTCTTCTCCTAAGAGATTTATTTGGATTTACTGGTGGAACTTGCACTAGTAAAAAAAACAAAAAAAAGTATATGTATTCTTCTCTGGAGTAATTCAACACTAAGTCTAAACTAATTCTGTTCTCCTGGATCTAAAATGCAATAGTGTTTCATTGAGGGCTTATGAGGGTCAGATGACAAATAGAATTTACTCTGTTTATGAACTCACACCACGGTTATTTCGCCAGTTCCTGAGTGTGTGGTTAGAATACAAATACTCAGACACTTGTAAAATCCCCACAGTACTTCCTTGTAGAGTGAGGGCTATTGGTTGGCAAGCTAATTGGAGGCTTTTGGAGCTCCCTGTCCTTACCAGAATAGTAAATCAAAAGCAATAATGAATCCCTGGAGGCTTTACAAAATGTAAGATCATTATCAAAGACATCAAAGAGGGAGTAGAAATGGCCTCAGTCACACTCCTATTTATCTTACCTTTTGACCTGTGCAGAAAAGAGAAATGGATCTTAGAAAATACTAAGGGATTATTGCAAACTTAATTAGGTAATGACCATCTATATTTTTTAAACTTTTATTATTTTATTGTGCCAAATTAACATGGCCCTTGGCACCTGTTATGCAGATATTGATCTGTTAAATGTCATGTTTTCTTCTGTATCCCAATAATCAAAAGAACAGAAGAAGCATTATGCTTTCCTTCAACAGGAACAGCAATAAATCTTCTTTGGTCACTTAAGGCTATGCAACACTGTTCTTCTTGGTCATAATTTAGTCTGCAGAGACCTTAACTATCTTACCGTACCTTACTTGCTGATAGCACCTATTGATTGGGAAGTAGCAGTTGACAGACGCCAGAATATGGGAATGATATTCTACAACAGTACAGGCATCTAATAGTTTCTGGCATCTATAGACCTAGACAAGTTAGGATATATCCTCTAGAATAAAGGACAAATTACTTTCTTATGCACTAGGAAAGAGGAATAATGACCTGTCTAGATTCTGGGGGGAAATGATTGTATATATAGTTATACTGTTCTGACATATTTACTAAGTGGCCCATCAAACCCAGTTTTGAGTTGGAATGAATACAAAAAGTCTCTCCAGCTGTCTCAGACTTGATCTATTCAAGGGCTCTTTCCATCTAGCCCTTATTAGCCTCTGAATGTGATGATACTTTATGTATTATTTTTTAAAATAGATTAAACCCTTTTCTTTTACTAAATATTTATTTATTTATTTTTGAGAGAGAGAGAGAGAGAGAGAGAGAGAGAGAGACAAAGAGACAGAGAGACAGAGAGACAGAGAGCACAAGCCAGGGAGGGGCAGAGAGAGAGAGAGAGAGAGAGAGAGAGAGAGGCACAGAATCTGAAGCAGGCTCCAGGCTCTGAACTGTCAGTGCAGAGCCCAATAAGAAGCTGGAATGCACAATTTGTGAGACCATGACCTGAGCTGAAGTCAGACACTCAACTGACTGAGCGACCCAGGAGCCTCTGAATATGATGGTACTTTAAATGACTGCCTGATCAGGATGATTCATGAAGCCTGTCATTGCCTTGGATAGACAAGTCAGAGCAAAGTTGCTTAGGTTTTGGAGAAAAGCCAGGCTCTCTTTGAAGTCACCTGAAATAATTGTTAGCTTGTTACTGTAACATGGTAGACATTGAACACCTAATCATGGAACAAATGACTGTAAGTCTTGAACTTTATCATAAACATGGTGTTATTTGATGCAACAGCTATAAAGCCAGTCTTACCCAGAGTGCTTTCTCACACCTGGGTGTGGTATATTTAAGACTCAGCTTGAACAGGTTTTAATTTCCCTGTGTCTTGATTCTTGCCACAACTCTGAACACACAGTTTTAGTCTCATTAGGATTTCCCTATGGCAGTTAAGTGAGGAGAAAAATTTTGACCCAAAGAAGAATGCTACAGTGGTCTAAGATAGCTGGGAAGAGTGGGAAAAGGAAATCTTAGAAGTAAGAAAAACTTCAAGATCTACATATCGTTTTCTATTTGGCCTAGAAACACAAATACATGGTAATGCATGAGCAGTAGCTAATGATTTGTCCAAATGGTGAGAAAATTTGGAAAGAACAAACATGGAGGATTGATTACGAGGCAGCTTGTAGAAGAGGAATGTGTGTAGACCTAACTAAATGGGGCTAGAAACTGAGAATACTTATGCCTGACATATTCTGTATGGGATTGAGCCCATCTGGGATTATCTCTCTCCCTCTTTCTCTATCCTTCTCTCTCTGCCCCTCCCCCACTTGTTCATGTACTCTTTTTCTCTCTCCCTCAAAATAAATAAATCAACACTTTTAAAAATGTGGCCATAATATCAGGGACAGAGGTTGTGCGTGGCCTCAATAGCATGGACTACCTCACAACAAGACATATTTAATATTGCCAATGCTAAGCCCCTGATCTGCAAATTGCAGAGAACTGTGAAAATGATATCATATCCTGTGGGGGTCAGCCAGCCATCTAGCAGCACAATGATTATATCAGATATAGATTTTTCATAGAGAGTTCTGTAATTTTCTTAACTGTAATAAACACTTGTTGGAAAATAATTATGCCTTCTCTTTCCACCAAGCTGTTGTAAACACACCTTTAACTAACTTACTAAGTACTTTACTTACCATCAGGTTTTCACATTTATTATTATATTATATTATTATTATATTATATTATACTATATTATATTATTTCATATTTATTTTTTATCAAGGAATTCACTGTACCACAAAATAAATAAGGCAACTGGCTTTGTTCAGGATTCACTGATACACTAGAAGCCGATGCTCTTGGAGAATGGTAGAAGGAACATACTACTGAAGCCTCAACTAGTCTCAAATAGGTGGGGAAAAACAAAAGTCAAAAAAACAAAAACAAAAACAAAAACAAAAACACCTGGTACCTTTGAAGGTTTGTGTTACAGGGTGCGTTATTCTCTGTGGCCGGAGTTTATGTGTTATGGTACGAAGGGATGCACTTAATAGCGGTACCTCTCAAATTGTATAATTTTTAAAATTACATAATTATATAGACAATTATTAGAAAGTTCTAAGAATTTATTTTATTGAAGTGTAGTTGACACACAATATTATATTACTTCAAGTGTGCAATATAGTGATTCCACACTTATATACATTGCAAAAGGTCACCAGGATAAATCTAGCTATCATTTGTCATCATACGAAGTTGCTACATAGCATTAACTATATCCCTTATGCTTCACAGTGTGTCTCTCACATTTATTTTATAATTGGGGATTGTACCTTTTAATCCACTTTCTCTATTTTGTCCTATCCCCTTTCCCAGGAATTACTAGATTATTCTTTGTATCTATGAGGCTGTTTCTGTTTCTGTTTTGTTGTTTGTTCTATTATTTTTTAGATTCTACATATAAGTTAAATCATACAATATTTGTCTTTCTTTGTATGAATTATTTTTCACTTAACATCATACCCTCTAGGTCCATCCATGAAATAATAAATAATTAATAGAAAAGTTTACTTCCTGTATCTTCAGCTTTGGTATCATATTTTAATAATTTGTTACCCAACGATGCCAAACTTCCATAGGGACTGAAGAATGAGATTATTAAAGTGAAAACCAAAACTTTTACCAGGCAATTTTGGAAACCTCATGGCACCAGAACAATATCCAAAAGATGGCATTATCCTGTGGCTTTGGTGCTTGCCTATTTATTTATTTATTTATATCTTTTTTAAGTTGATTTATTTATTTGAGAGAGAGCATGAGCAGGGGAAGGGCAGACAGAGAAGAGAGGGAATCCCAAGCAGGTTCCACGTAGTCAGTGCAGAACCTGACATGGGGCTTGAACCCACAAACTGTGAGATCATGACCTGAGCCGAAATCAAGGGTTGGACTCTTAACCAACTGAGTCACCCAGGAGCCCTGGTGCTTGCTCCTTTAAATCAAGGTTTAATAAGTTTGCTGCAACAAAAGCAGGAGAGGCGGTAGTGTTTCTCAAACTCAATGGATCATCCTAAGTACTTCTTAGTCTTGCCGTGTGCATTGGTAGCCCAGAAATGTCTCAACTAGCATGACAACCAAGATACCTGAACTTTCCAGAATTAAAATTCAATAACTGCCTCTCCATTTTCAAATAAAGAACAATGGCACGGTGAGGAGCTCAGGATGAGTCAAAGGAACTTGGAATGGGTAATGAAAAATTACTGTTACAGAAACCAACAAAGTCTTCTGTAGTTATCTTATTTTTCTTCTTCTCTGATATGTGTATATATATGTGTGTGTGTGTCATATATATGTCTTATTAAACATATATGTATCCATATGTATATGTATATGTGTATTTTATGACATGTATATGTATATATGTGTATATGTATGTGTATTCATATATATGTCTTATTAAGCATATATGTATCCATATGCATATGTATATGTATTTTATGACATATATATGTATCTATCATATATGTGAATACACGTGTAGGTCATTAAGATTAGTAGAGTATGTCAGAAGTGATAGTATGTGATTTCTGAGACAATGTTTAAAAAGCTATCAAGCATCTTTCTCGCACACCAGAACACTCATGCTTTGAGTCCTGAACTGTTACATCATGAAAAAGCCCAGACCACAGGGACAGGCCACCTTACAGGTTTTAGGCTGCAAGAGAGGTCCAAAATGCCTGCTGTGTGACTAGGCCACCCTGGATATTCAGCCCACTTGAGTATGCAGATGATTGCAGCCCTCACCAGTATCTGATTACAACTTTATAAAGACTCAAAAGAGAGAGAGAGAGAGAAAGAGAAAGAGAGAGAACATAAAGGGTGTGTGAAGCTGCTAAGCTCTGAGATAATTTATTTCTCTACCCTGGTACCCGGAACAAGATCTTCACTGGTACTATGTGACCAGTAAATAGAGGAGGGGCCTTGGTGGATAGAGCTAGTATATTTTCCAATACCCACTCCAGTCACCTTTCAGCATACAGAACCTGAACTCCAGTTACATTTGCAATATTACCTTGCAATTAGGGCACCGGCTGTGATTCACCCATGATGGGCTTATTTAGGATTTGAGTAACATAGAGGAGTGTGGCTCTAGACTAGTGATGATAGTGATGATTTCCTAAGTTTTCAGAAGACTCTTCAACCGGGGAGTTTTGAGTTTGTCACAGAAAGAGACTCATCAGGCGTTTGCAGCGTTACTAGTTTCCTGAGTTTGAGGGTTCCTGACATTGGATCTTACGGTGGTCCATTTCTGCAATCCTGGAAACTAAGCCCAGAGTTTTTTCCTCCCTCCATCTCTCCCAATGATTTGGTGAGCTATCTCTACCACTTAATAAATCCCTTTCTACTTAAACTAGTTATTTGGATTCTGTTGCCTATAAGTAAGTATCACAACCTCTTCTACAGCTTGTTGGGAAGATTTAAAAAAATAAGTTAAAATAACATCTAAATTGGCTAGAATACACAAGTGTAAGACATATTAATTTTCCTTTCTCCCATAACTTTACCCTCTTAAAGATATTAGTGACTTCCACTAACACTTTAGTTTATTTCCAAGCAGATACATATTTTTTAACATTTTCTCTATAGAAAAATATAATTTAGATTATGCATTTTATAAGACAAAAATAAAAGTCATAATACACTAGTTTTATAAAAGTTCTCTTTACAAAGTGTAATTTATGAGAGTAGGACTTATGAATAAATATGCCTATTTCCTGCACTTCTAATAATGTTCTAATAATGCTGGTAACTATAAGATTAGAATCAAAAGAAGTTGCCTTTTCTGTTTAATAAGAATGTCATAACCTCTTTTCATCTTTTATTACTAAGGTTTATCTTTCATAATCATGTTCAATCCTATGGGTACAGGATAAAAAGATTTGAAGTAGCTAGCACAGAGAAAAGTTCATTATGAAAGGGAACTGATTGTCAATATTGGAAAAATAATCTAACAATAGATTATCATCTTGCATTTTAATTTAAC
This sequence comes from Prionailurus bengalensis, assembly GCF_016509475.1. NCBI lineage: Eukaryota > Metazoa > Chordata > Mammalia > Carnivora > Felidae > Prionailurus > Prionailurus bengalensis. The sequence goes on from NC_057344.1 coordinate 90,782,464, forward strand.
TTGGCTAAGTAGACAAACAGGTCTAAGGATCTGCAAATACCTTTAATATTTGAGGAGGAAAAAGAATTTGAAGCTAAAATCACATTGGCTTTTTGAAGCTGTACACATCCTTTGTCTGTTAAAAATTTAATGATAGAAATCTCACTTTTATAATGGAAGTTTACTTCTAACTACTCAAAAAAAAAAAAAAAAAAGACAAGTGTTCCTCAATCTCCTGTGAGAATCAAATCTGTCTTTCAATAATCTAAATTCCCCCTTTGGTTTTTGGGAATGTAATAAGGAAGTATCATGGAAAGATATTGCAGCACTCATTTTAACTATTTGTTATATATACTATAAAATATAAATATATTTAAAACTTAAAATGTTCACATTGCCATTTTCTCCATAGTTTGAAATAATTTTGGCCTCAAATTTGTGGTAAGATTGTTGATTGTGCTTTGATTAATTGTTCACTAGGTCTTATTTTGTAATTATATTTTCATTTTTAAGGAGTATTTTTTTCATCTGTTAATGAGGAGATACACATTTGAAACTAATCATATTTCTTATTTAATGAATCTGTTCATCGCTAAAGAGAAGTAACATTTCCAAGCTTTCTTTTCATTTACAATATGTTATAATCACACAGGTAGCTGCTCTTAGCAAAACCTAAATACATCAGCATTGCAGAACTAAGTGAAAAAAAGAGCTAAGTGAAATAAGAAAAAAAAAAAGCTGATGTTAAAACTAAGTCACTACTAGAAAGAGAAAGAAGAGACTTCGCATGAACATTAATATTGTATCTAAATACTTTATGTGAATAATCCAATAATCAGTGATAGAAATAGAAAATGTTATTTGTTTTTACTCCTGAAATACCAGTGCCTTTCATTTTGTTCAAATTTACTTTGCTGAGAGAAGGTTGGCTTTTGGAAAAGGAGCACCAGGTAATAGCCTGATAATTCTTTCCAGGTATGAATTTTGCCATCACACTGAAAACATTCTCAGGCCCGATAATGTTCAATAAATTCATAAGATGCTGTCAAGTTGGTAATAACAATGGCAGATGAAGAGAAGCCAAAGTAAGGAAGAAGGGAATGCATACATGTAGAGTAAGAACAGACTATACTTAATACGTTTCACTAGGTAAGTTGCTTGTGCATAGTATTTTAAAATATTTCACAGAATTTGTTTTTACTAGTTTAATAGACATTGATAGCAATTTAAGTGTAATTTTTCTTTGATAATATATGGAAGTAAGTCTTGCATGCATACAAAATTGTCATATTCATTAATTCTGTGGTTATAACTGGTTTATCAATCTTGTCTTTGCCATTGTTGAGCAAATATATATATATATATATACATATATATACATATATGTATATATATATATATATATATATATATATATAATAGGAAAACCCTAGAGACAATTCCATTAAAATGGGGACTGAAATAACAATGCATTGTATAATAGTTTTAAAATGTTCCAGCAAAGAATTTGACACCCATTCCATTAAAAACTCAAGTCTAATATCTCTTCCCTTGAATATGGGCCAGCTTTAGTCACTCTTCTTTGCAAATAGAATGGGGCAGAAATGACATTGTTTGACTTGTGAGACAACACGATAAAATTCAATACAACTGTCTTTCTCTTCTCTCTATAATGATAATTTTATTTGGAATCCATCTACCATAGTTTAAAGAAGCCAAATAGCCACATGGAATGGCTGCATGTAGTTGTTCTGCCCCAAATCCCAGCTGACGTTCAAGATTCCAGTCAGCATCAACCTCCAGAGATGCAAGTGAGTCTTTGAACTATTCCAGCCTCCAGGATTCAAGCTGTCTCAGCTGATAGCAGGTGCAGCAGTGATGACCCTTATGGGGCTTACCCTAAGTCTCGATTTGTGATTTTTGTTTTGAGCCACTAAATTTTGGTTACGCAGCAATGCATAACTGAAACACAAGGTATCACTAGTATTATTCAGTGTTGTTCAGTAAGCTTTAACCAATCTATTTATGCATTAGTTTGTTCATTCAGCAACTATTTACTGCATACCTACTATATGCTACGCATGGTTTTAGGTAGGGGACAGACACATGAGTAAGCATAAAAAAATATTCCTGCCCCCATTGAAGTTATGTGTTAGAGGCAGAGACAGAAAAGGTATAATGCCCAGCAGTGATAAGTGGTAGAAGGAAAAAAAGACAAAGGTAAGTAGAGAGAGGGTGACAGGGTGATGTTATTTTAGACGGTGTGCTGACGGGAGTCATCTCTGTGGCTGTGACGTTTCAGGAGACATAAGGGAAAAAGCAGAAAGCAAGTCACTTTAATATCTGGAGTAAAACATTCCATGCAAAGGGAAGAGAGAATAAGAATAAAGAAAAATGTAAGTGTGGCTGCAACACAGCGAGCAAGAGGAAGAGTAGGTACATAGAGAAAAGGTCATGAACAGATAATGTAGGGATTTATTGACTATTTTAGTGGATGGCCTATATCCAAATTCACACGTAAGTTTGGACTTACTCTAAATGTAATGGGAAGCCTTTACAAGGTTGTGAGAAAGCAAGCAACGTATTATATGACATTTTAGAAAATATTACACTTATGTAAATTTGAGAAAGCAACTGACATGAAAATTAAAACTTTGGTCTTTGTGGGAAAAATATACTCTAAGGGTGCAAGAATTTCAGTAAAGATCAGTCAGTAGACCACTGTGACACCCCAGGAAAGGTAGAGTAATAGGTTCTGGGGATGGGAGCTAACATGCAGGTGAGAGAGATAGCTGGATGGAAAGTGGATTTCGAGGAGAGAAAGAAAACAAGACTGCCGGTTGTTGGATGAAACAATACAACCACCGATAAAAATCTAAGTGAAATCAATGTTAGAACAAACACGCAAGTGTCATTCTTCACAGGTAATGTGATTGTTCATACAAAAGAAATTCTGAAAATTAAGAACAAAGAACCACAAAAACTGAATGAGATATAGAATATTATTTTCCAATTTTGTACATGTAGGAATTGAGGCTTAGAAAATTGAATCAATGTGGTGTAAGCCAACTCAGATGGTAGTTGAGTTGGGACCTAATACAAAAGTTTGGAATCTAGGGGCGCCTGGGTGGCGCAGTCGGTTAAGCGTCGGACTTCAGCCAGGTCACGATCTCGCGGTCCGTGTGTTCGAGCCCCGCGTCAGGCTCTGGGCTGATGGCTCAGAGCCTGGAGCCTGTTTCCGATTCTGTGTCTCCCTCTCTCTCTGCCCCTCCCCCGTTCATGCTCTGTCTCTCTCTGTCCCAAAAATAAATAAACGTTGAAAAAAAAATTAAAAAGTTTGGAATCTAGAAGATAACAATTTTTCCACTTTGTCTCCATTCCAAAATTTCAAAGCACATTTCTTTGTAATGTAATTTCTTTGTACTACCCCTTCCCAGTCAACCAATTGTAAACAAAATATACAATCTTAAATAAATAATCAAACTTATTTGTAATTTATTAGTAACAACATTCTAAATATCAATTTTGTCAGAGTATTCAAGAATGTTAAAACTGTTTATTAACCATCAATTCTGCTATTCTACGGCTTATGGTTTGACCTAAGTAAATTGTAACGATGAAGCCTAGGCTATATATTTAAACATTTATAAAACATTATAAATCATATCGAAAATAAACATTTGTCAACACAACAGAAGTGTTAAATACATGCCGAAAATCAAGCTAAGAAATCCTGTAAGCCGGCTGGAAGTTCTTGAGGTTAAGTTCATGGGAAAATTATTCCCTCAATGTCAAAAATCCTGATTATAACTATCATCTCCCAAAATAAGAATATGTCTATAAGATTTACTCATTGGAAATGTACAAATCATTTAAAAATAGGTAATAACGAGCTGTTGTGAAAATTCTTAAAATAATATTAATTTTCCTTGCAAATTATTGCGTTTGTACATCCTTTGGTGTTTTCCAGTGTTAAAGTAGGATCCCTTCGAATTCTTAATGAATACCTATATTGTGTTTTCTCACAAGTCCCAGTTCTTTGTTAATTTATAGTACTCTGAATCCAAAACAGTAATGTGTATTTCTTATTTTTTTAGAAATCTCTAATGCATTATAGTTTATATACCAGAATATAGTATATAATGGTCAGTGGGTGATTTTCAACCTCAGTTAACTGCTAGAATCACTTGAAGAGTTTTAAAAACATAAAAACTGGGGGCACCTGGGTGGCTTATTCGGTTAAGTGGCTAACTCTTGATTTTGGCTGAGGTGATCCCACAGTTTGTGAGATTGAGCCTCTTCTATGGCACTGTGCTGACAGCTTGGAGCCCGCTTGGGGTTCTCTCTCTCTCTCTCTCTCTCTCTCTCCCCCTCTCTCCCCTCCTCTGTCCATCCCTCTCTCCCCCTAGCTCTCCATCTCTAAATAAATAAAATAAATTAAAAAAACTTTAAAAACGTAAACACTTGTATCTACATCTCACATCCAGTAATTCTATTGCTTTTATCTTTTTTATTTTTTTTCAACATTTATTTATTTTTGGGACAGAGAGAGACAGAGCATGAACGGGGGAGGGGCAGAGAGAGAGGGAGACACAGAATCGGAAACAGGCTCCAGGCTCCGAGCCATCAGCCCAGAGCCTGACGCGGGGCTCGAACTCACGGACCGCGAGATCGTGACCTGGCTGAAGTCCGACGCTTAACCGACTGCGCCACCCAGGCGCCCCTGCTTTTATATTGGTATATGTAAAAGGATGCCCAAGTGATTATAATGTATCTCCAGATATGAGAACCACTTTGGTAAATTATATAATTGGCTTACTAATACTTACTTTAACAGTTATTTAATATTACAATATTGTTTGTAATCAGAAAAATATAAGTTAATGTTTTCCAGTTTTAGATATAAACAAAAAGATTAAAATCTGTTGGCAAAATGTAGGTAAATATTTTCAATGGTTTCTTAATTACAATAAACCATAAGTGTTCTATTAAATTAATGGTTCTGAAATCCACTCAAGTAATCTTGAAAGAATGATCACTTAAGGGAGAAATGGAAAATAGATAACAAAATATAAACTAAGCTTATTAGTTTTAAGTATAAATCAAGCTATTATATTCACTTTAGACAAGAAATTACTTTATTTTAGCAGTAGTTCCATTTTCACTTATAATAAGGTATAGAATTTAAGAAAATAGAACTTAAGCCAAAATTTTGATATATGTCTTCAGGGTTCAGTCTCCAAGTTATCTTTGAAAATGAAAAGGAAATGAAAAAGAATCAGTGATAATTCAGTGAATATGCCTACATGCAGACTAGAAGAGACCACCACGAGAGGACGTGATTGTGTTCAGCAACTTTTTCAGTCTTATCCATTCTGTGCCAAATATGTTAGTATTATCCAAACTTTAGAGGAATTATATAGTGTCTCTTTTGGGGAATGATAAAGGCACACCAGATAAAAGTTCACAGACCCCTCTTTCTCCCATGGCTACTGATGGTTAAGAAAGAGACTCAGGATATAAGCATGGGGTTGTTGAAGGGGGTCCCTTACCAAAGTTGAAGTGGATTTCAAAATCAATGGAACAAGAAGCTCTAAGTACTCATCAGAAAACTAACTGTCGTAAAACTGCAAGTTTTTGCAAATATTTTGGGTCAGATATAGATAATTATAGTTGGAAACTGGACCCAGTTTTCTTATAGTCAGTAAGAAAATAAGCCTCCACTGTGTGAGGGTTCAGGGGATATTTGACAATGTAGTGGACTAAATTGAAGTGGGAATGAGCCCTATCCTTACACACACGCACACACACACACGCATGCGCACACACACGCACACACACACACACACACACACACACAGAGAAAGAGAGAAATACTGAATATAATGAAGAGTTGTTTTTTTTTAAATAAAGCTTTAGAACAAGAAAAGAAAATTCTCAGGCATAAGAGAGCACACACACAAACACACACACACACACAGAAGTACACACACACACACACACAACCAAAGTTGTAAGGTAAGTCTTCTAGCTATCTGAATTGTTGGTTTTAAGAGTGTGTTTACTTTTTTTAAAAGTGATCAAGCTGCTCAATTGTGATAGGTATACTTTTCTATATTCATGTAACCCTTCAATAAAACATTTTAAAATATAACTCACCATCGGGGATAAAACATTCACCAGTTTACAAATTAAAATTATGTTCATTGAAATTAATAATAAATAGTTTATACAATAAGCATAACAGAACAGACAAGAAAATTGATGGATGGGAAATAAATTTAAAGGAAATACGTTATAAGAGAGCACAGAGAAATATCTAGATAGATTTATGAAAAAGAAATGAGGAGACATGAAGGTTAGCTTGAGAATACCCAAGTCATGCTTCTTAAAAGGAGAAAATAGAGAGATAAAGGAATCAATATTTAAAGGAATAATAAGAATTTCCCAGATTTGAGGGAAATCATGGTTTCTCAAACTTAATAAAGAAAGTTCCCTAAAAAATATTATATGTCCATATAACATATTTAGAGAGAGCTATTTGCTTTAGTGCATAGTAGTCATACATACCAAAACTCAAAGACAAAAAGATTTAAACATAACAGGAACGAAGAGAGGATTCCTTAGAGAGAAATAGCAATAAATAGCAAAATTCTTATCAGCAATAATACATTCAGTAGCGGGTAGAATAGGGAAAAGTATCTCCCAAGCTAGACAGACACACTAGCTTAATTATCATTGAAAAGTGACTATAAAATAAAGCTGTTTTCATACAGTAAAATCTAAGTGAGCTCCTCCACCTGTTTCATGACTGCGAGAAAAGTATATGTATAATTTAGGTTGAAACTAAAGAGAGAACACTAAGCAAGAAGCAAAAAGTTATAAATGTATATGTATGCTAGATAGCTACATTGGCTTCTTTCCTTAAAATTCCACTATCTAATTACTTTACAGCTAACATTCGTCCAATAAGGAGTAGTTTGGGCCAAGGGAGTTGAAACAAAATGATGTGATAAAATCTATACATAAGACAATGGCTTTAAATTCACAAATGAGACGTAATTGTCAATCAGATATACATATTGTTATTTGTGGATTTCACAGTTAAAACTGTACTATCTTGTTTTTCCTAATTTAGACAGTTGCATAACTAAAGAGTTAAGCTTTTCGTGGTCAGTTTAAAATTATGCATTCCTATCTCTCCTCTGGATTTGTAAAACAAAAGAAATAATTTTATCCCATAATGCAATTACAATTTACATAGTATCCATGTATTAGTTGCAAAGAGCAAATAAAAAAAGTCACTTTTTTTTTTTCTTATAATACTCTCTTACTGTGGATATTTTAATATTAAATTAACTTCTGGAGGTGGGGTAGAATTTAGGGGAAGTAGCAATGAGGTCCTTGGGCCAATGAGATTTCAGAGTTTAGCCATGAGCCCAATAGAAGCCCCGCAGGTGTGGGAATGGTACTTCAAAGTATAAGGGTCACAGAAGAAAATGAACACATAATACAAATAGCCATTGAACACTTTTACACATGTAAAGCCACAAGTATTAAAAAAAATAAAGAAAGTGCTTATGAAGTGTTTTCTGTGCTGTCATTACATCAACAGAGAACAAACAAAAAGCTTCCTTTCCTCACCATTCAGTTTAATTGTTGGGACAGAGCTGATGCTTGGGCAGATTCTCTGAGTCCTCTGCACAATTCTACCAAGAGGATTGCTGAAACCCTGTTTTCATTATGACCTTTAGCAACTATCATCTACTGCTTGCAATTAATTATTTATAGCAATGAAAGTTGGGATTCCCAAAGAAATAAAACATTTATTTGTAACCTGGGTGGCATGCAAACATTAACCTTTAACTATATCCCATCTATTCTGGTCCTTTTGTTGGCAAAGTGACAGAACTTATTATACAAAGTTCAAGACCTTGTACTTAAAACTTGTAAATTAAAAAGTCCTATGTTGTGACACAATCTTCCAAAACTGATTCTACTTTCTGGTAATATTCTGGATATTTTTAGAATGTGCTGCCATGCTTTCTGTCTTCTGATCTATTAATTAATAAAAATATCATCATGGCATGTTTGTTGTCCATACAAATGAGAACAAGCCATAGAACAGATAATAAACAGAATATATGACTTCAGGAAACAGTTGAAAAGTTTCTACGGAAATACTTTGAAAGTTCTTGTCATCATAGACACTGCACATGAAGTGTGCCCGCTCAATTAAAAATGAGTGTGATTTCTCCATAGTACTGTTGGTTTCTGCATCATAGACAAGAAAACATGAACATAAAGGAAGATATTCTAGCCTTAGTGTGCTTAAAAAAGGTAGAAACTTAGAAAAATGGAAACTTAGAACCAGTTGAAAATGGCATAATATAAGTATATTTACAGTGTTATGAATTTGGTTGAACTAGATTTTTTACAAGGGGCAAAAAAGTGGTGAATGCATTCATAATAAGGATCCAGGAAAAAAAAAAGAGAGAAGAAAAAATAGAAAACAGTAGTGCACAATAGGAAAAAAGGGAGGGGGTCAGAAAAATTCAAATACTGGGAAAAAAGGAGAAGAAATCAGAAGCATTAAAATAAAGACTATGAGTTCAATTACTTATATAAAAAAAATTCCCACAAAATGGTTCATAAATGCATGCTAACCAAATACTGTTATATTTAGAACCATTGCTTCTCTACTTTGCTGTTCTACAGAAATTTAATAACTTGTTATTAATCTTGCAAACATCTGCCTGGTACTCTAAGGTCTAATTTTTAATATTCTTTTGAATTTATTATTTTATTTGTGGCCTTTGGTACTTGACAGCTACGAATTAAATTAAATTACAACTCTACCTTTTGGAAAGTTCAGTATATGAATTGGTTATTAAACTGTTCCATAGTCTTCAAAATGCTGTATGTGCTTGTCTGATGCATAATCAAATTTAGTCCACATTCAATGTTTCATTGTGGAAAATGAAGGCTGGCAAAAGTAGGCTTATGTAGAATTTCATAGATTTGAATTGCTCTTTGGACACATACCTACTTTTGAGATGATGGACATGTATATTATTAATGTCTAAATGTGTATATAACTAATTGCTTATGTATTGATGTGCAACATTTAAAAATAGAAAATATGTGGTAAAGATAAATGGAACTGATCACTAGAAAGGGCAAAGTAGCAAACTGAATTAAATTATATACTCAGGGGTAGATTTCCAGCTTACTGGTTGGCTGGCATTGGCTAGACTATTTACACACTCTGGTCCCGGTTGTCTCATCTGTAAAGTGAGGATAATATTGTCGAAGATTATTATTTGTAAAGAGTTCTGGACAACACCTAACACATGATAAAAAAAAGTCCCTAAACAAATTGATTGATAATCAGCATCATTTTGGAAAGGTTTTATTGATGTTTAAGTAAAATGTTTTAAAGCATGTAATATAAAATAATCAATGATATAAACCATTATGGTATATTATGTTATATAAAGTAAAATAGTGTTCATATATTCGCAATGCAATTACTAGTTGAACTAGACAACTTACTTAAGATCCCACAATATATCATATTTCAGTGCCTTTACTGTTTCTAGTCCTTACAATTTTTATTTTATTCAAATTCTAATAATTTTATCATATTTATTTCAAATGGTACTTTATAATCGTTTCTGATTTTTTCCTCCTACTTGTTTTTAAATGTGGTATATTTACACTTAACACATTGTATTATAGTTTCTATATTACTAGTTGTTTTCTATTTATCTATACATCAGGACCTCTTCAAAGGTATGGGACTATCTTAATATATACTTTTAAAATTCTAGTGTTCTAGGGGCACCTGGATAGCTCAGTTGGTTAGGAGCCTGACTCTTGATTTCTTTTCTTTTTCTTTTTTTTCTTTTTTTTAACGTTTATTTATTTTTGGGACAGAGAGAGACAGAGCATGAACAGGGTAGGGTCAGAGAGAGGGAGACACAGAATCTGAAACAGGCTCCAGGTTCTGAGCTGTCAGCACAGAGCCCGACGCGGGGCTCGAACTCATGGACCGTGAGATCATGACCTGAGGTGAAGTCGGCCGCTTAACCGATTGAGCCACCCAGGCGGCCCCTGACTCTTGATTTCAACTCAGGTTATGATCTCATGGTTAGTGAGTTCCCAGCCTTGGGTTGGACTTTGTGCTAGCAGGCAGAGCCTTCTTGGGATTCTCTCTCTCTCCCTCTCTCTCTGCCCCCACCCCCAACACACACCCTGGCGTTCTCTCCCTCTCCTTCTCTCTTCCTTCTCTGTCTCTCCTTCTCTTAAAATAAATACCCTATTACATATTTTCCATTCTTAAGGGACTGAAAAATGATTAATACATAATATTTACTCTTTTACTGTCTACAACTTAAGCCTGGAGCCTGGAGTAGTGTTCCTTTAATATACGTTGTAGTTAGGAAAAAAAGAAAAGAAAACCTAAATTTCATCCTAGCTAGTTTCCAGTGTATTATGTAGAGAAATAATTATTGATATAAAATGAGTGAATATCCATAGCTACTTCCTGTAGCACACTGAGGGGACTTTCTGTTGAAACAACAGCTGAATTGCTAGTCAAGCCTGGCTATTTAGAACACCTCTGACCTTCGGTTTGGGACTCAAATTTTAACCAGGATTAGTTTTCTCCATCCTTGGCATTACAATACAATACACAAGGATCCTGGTTATCAACAACTTGTTATACTCCACTTTCTGCGACTCTGGAAAAAAGGTTTCCAAACCTTTTTGTGACCAAAAGTCACAGGAAAAAAATTTCATTGTAACGATGACAGACATTACACTTGCACGTGTGGTGCAAGGGCACACACATGTGCACGTACACACACACACACAGCTGAAGCAAAAGTTCAGGAAATAAAATTAATTTTGGTACTTCTGATGCTCTTTGACTTTTTATTTTTATACCGTTATATATTATATTATATTATATTATATTATATTATATTACATATTGTATTTTTATCCCTATTTATGTTCTGTTCTGTGATTTTTTTTCTGTTTATCCTATTTTATTTTTGCAGTTGTTGGTTCTGAATGATTAAGCAGAATTCAGCACCCACTAACAGGATGCATCTGGCATTTTGCCCGGGAGGATGTCATGCTGTCTGGGATGGCACTCAAAGCTACGTCCACTTCCAAAGTGAAAATTTAGTATACCACAGAGCCTGTATTCAAAATCAAATAATCTCTACCATGCCCTCAAATTTGGGAGAAAAATCCCTGCAACAATTTGCACATAATGCTCCCCAAAAGGCATGAAGTTAATTTGAAATTCTTCAGAGATTTAAAAAAAAATTAGAATAAGGTTTTCTTTTCACTTGTGGCGCTTAACTTCAGATCTTTTTGTTTGCATAAAAGTCAGTCCAACGTCTTCAGTATTTTATATATTGCTTTTCACTTACATGTTCTGCAGAAACTCCTTGCATTGGAAATGAATTCTCTTCCTAAATTTTACTATAGAGGAAATTATCTTTTTTCATCCTAAGAAGAAAGGTGCTTCAATTGTCCTTCACACAAAAGTGAAGGGGATTGAACTCTCCTACCTTTATTCTATCTCTCCTGTCTCCAGCCAGGCTGTTATATCAAACAAAAGTCTGTCTCATCATGATGAATGCTTAAAGCCTGGCTGTGCCTGACTGAGAGGCTGCCAATGGACGGTAAATAGCTAAAGCTCTTTTTTTTTTTAAAAAAAAAAAAAAGATAATTTCTCCCCAGGTGAACAATGAGACAGAGAAAATGCTGGGCAACAGCAGCAGCTCTGCCCCCAATTTGTCCCAGGTTGTGCTCCCTTTGACTCTCTGCCTCCTGCAAGGGCACTGATTCTGAGGCTAGCTGGGAGCATCCCTGTAATGTCTACTGTAAATGGCAGGAACAGCTTTTTCCCTCCACAATGAGCAAATAAGATTCGGTGTCTTCTAATTAATCTCACACAGACCCGCCTTTCTTGGGCTAAACAAACCCTTTACATGGTACATGTTTTATTCATTAAGATTGAATGCATTCAAAATTACCAATATTATGAAAGTTATCTTTTAGCGGTTCTCCTAAAATTTTTCAAGTTGCTCTAATAATTGACCAAAAACCACACATGTGAAATCATTGCAAAATGAAAGTGTCCCCTTCTCCCAATATATTATTTGCCTATATAGAAACTTCTAAACCAATATATTGATTTTTAATTCTTTGCTGACTTGAATATAAAATAACATTTATAAGAAAAGTCAATGAAAGTTCTGCAAGCAGGCCACCAAATGTGACATATTTTACTAATGAGGTCAGCATTTTATAAATTTGCCAGCTTTATTATTCTAAGTTAAGTGTTTATTAATAGGACAATTAAAAGAATATAGAAGACTGCTCAAAAAACATCCTTTTGATTTTAGGTAGTTAAAATTTTAACAAATGCTATGTTCCAACTTAGCAAGCTTTCTGATTTACGAGTTTCGCTGTGATAATGGGGCACTTCTCAAAAGGCTTATAGTTACACATGTTCCAAACGGTATCAGACTCCTAACTTAAGAAAGTCCTAAGTTGCAAAGCTGATTACCTATATGACAGTCCTTTATTCTCAGTGAGTATGGAAGTAGCTAAATTCAACTTTACATAGATAATTTTTTTTATTATTGCGAAATGAGGTTTTTTATTATCACTTAATAATTATTCTTGGCACTACATGATAACTGTATTTACAATGAATGGCGTAAGTCCCAGCTCAAAATGTATCTCTTTGTCATCAGCAAAAGTAAATATAGCTCTTGGGATAAACCAGGTAAGTACTGCCCTGTTATCTGAGCAAAGCAAAGGCACTGACCTACTTTCCTTTCACGTTTTGCCTACCAGCAGTATTAAATCAAATGGAACACATTAAAACCATCACGAAAGGCAGACAATAGTTTCTCTCTGATTGCCTGCCTCAGCCTGGTAGCAGTGTGAAAGTTACAAAAGTCATTTGTATCAACTCATTACCATGTCACCTCATTTCATGCCCCTGCTGGATAAGTGGCAATAAGCCCTGTGTTAGCGTATTCCACATTGTCACCATTAGAACAAATCCTAATAGCACCCAGCTGTCGAAGATTACCCTAGACAGTTATTGAGATTTAGGAGGGGCAGCTTGCTACTGATTTAGGACATATTCTTTAGAGTGTTCTATCATTTATTCTAGAATGGAGAAATAAAGCTAATTTTATGAAGAGTACTCATGAATTATTTTCTTCATGTAGGATACTAGAATGTTCCCAGTAGAGTGTTCTTCTTGCACTTTAATTCAAGGTAATGATGTTGTTGCGTCTTATATAGGCACTTAAAATGCAGTTTAATGCCACAACCACTGCCAAAAACCCCACATGAGTTCTTAGGACATTAAATTAACTGAAAAACTGGCTAGTGAAATGAATAGTTTTGATGTATTAAAACTTTTCTTTCTTTTTTCGGTGTAACAATGGACAAAAGATGAGTTTTCTGAAATGGTAAGGAAAGCCGTTTACTCTAGAATGAGAGAAACGATTACCGAAGTGTATTTCTAAAGGATCTTCATGACGTATCTAAGAATTGATGTTCTAGAATAAGACTTTTAACACTCTCTGCAATCTGCCTGTTATGCAGCTTTATGGCAAACATATGTACTGTTTCAAGGTTTATTTTTACAGCAGGGTACCCAATTTTACTGTGTTAGTGATCAAAGATTTTATAATTGATTCTACTTTCTGCATAATGATTTCATATTCACTTATTAAGTCGGAGAGGGACAACTAAAGAAAACAAACTGCATAGATAATTCAACTTGTCTTCAGGTATACTGTCTGTTAAGTCGCTATTCATTAACACATAAGCACACAAATGCTCTGTTTGCCTGTATAGGGTGTAGAACACTAAAAATGAGTTGAGCCATTACCAAATTTGTAGTCTGTAGCTTTCTGTTAGGAGCAGCAGATCATTGTCTATTATGGTCAAATAGAATCTGCCCTTACCAGGTGTTTGTGGTATTAGGGTTGTTTTTTAATAAGACAAAATTTCAGGAGGCTGAAAGAGAGACGGGGTCGCATTCAGGCACCGGCACTTACGTTTGGACTGTAATGTGCGCATACGTCTGTGTTTGCATTTGTATATAGTGAGGAAGGAACTGAGAAAGAAAGGGAGTCGAATCTGCAATTTGCTGACTATGTCCCCACCCAAGTAAAGTTAATAACTATGAGAGGTCTTGGCCTTTTGGAAATTTCTTCTAATGAGTTCTGTCTGCTATAATGGAAATCAAGTCACACGATCATTTTCTATATCTGAAAAACTGTAATAAAAATAAGACTTACCCCACAGAGTTTTCGCGATGATTCCACAATAAAACCTTAATAAAAATTAGCTCATGTAAGAACAGTGTATAAGGTTTTTATAGATTTGAATTTTGAATGGAAGGAAGTCTACATTGAATTACAGGCAGTTTTGATTGTATTGCTTCTGACTTCTATTTGTGCTTATGTATTTGCGAAACAACCTGCATTTAATTAATTATAATGTCCGATTGTACAAAATTACCAATCTGGTTCTTTGGGTGTTTGATTGTCAGGAAGCTAATGCTTCCATTGCATTAGAATGAGCGATAAACTTAAATTTACATATGCACCTATGCTTTTTATTAAAAGAATGAAGATCAAGCTGGTAATTAATCATATGGATCAAATTTGAAGCTAAGGCAGAAAGATTTGGACAGGAACATTTTAGTAATCAGAAAAATTAAAGATCCATAACTTTTTCAGAGGAATAGATATATAGATGAGAAAATCATTGTCTGTTCAATCACTTAATACAAAATGTACTATATACCAGTTATATGTCAGGTGTAGAGAATGAGGAGATAGGCATGTTAGACTCCATTAAGTTCTCCCACTTCACCATGAATTTAGAAATGATTCTGTCTCCTGAAAATAAACTATGAAAACCAATCATCAGAGTAGATCAGATGAAAATCGGTCAAAATGTTTTAAAAAGTTATCCTTCGTTTCAGGCCAAAGTGAGTTTTGGGGCAAAATAAAACCCCCATGTCTTAAGTCCATGTTTATAAACTTACTATTATAATTTGATTTCCTCTTATTATAATTTACCTATAGAGAAATCATTTACTCTCTAGAGAATTTGGCTTTGAATATCTGTAGCATTGTAATATACGCTAAAAGTTAATAAAATATCATTATTTGTATATCTGTGAGGATAATATTCCAAAAAGAAAGATCCAACATTTGTGGGCTGACTAATCAGATTTCTGAGACTGGAGACATTTATACTATCAGTGAATCCAACAACTGAATTCCAACCTGTTAAAATATCTAATAAATATGCTGTTGGCCTCTGTGGGGAGACTTGTATTTTGCAGTAAGTGTGAGTATGTACATGTATCTATGGATATAATTTTCCATTTAAAATCTATGCCATACATTGTCAAGCTTCTCCACTTCATGGAAACTTTACATACCTTTGCAATTTTTTGCTGTATCCTTTCCTTTAATCAATTCAACAAAAATTTATTACGCTGCTGTTCCATAACAGATATTGACAAATTGTCAAGTGGGGAAATATCATATACACATTTTTACAAAAGTATATACGTATATATGCACGAAGTTTATGCATCAGGATATTTATTTTGAGAACAACAACGAAACATAAAACCCACTTTTTAATAGCAAACAGTAGAGACGTAGAGACAGTCCTCCAAAGTCTTTAAAAATGTGGCTACTACCACTAAATACACATTTTCAGAAGTTTTTAGAAGCTTGCTCTCTGGGACTATGAAAGAAAAATCATAAAAATGAGATTATTTCCAGAGTTAGGAGTCCAGTAAAACCTATAAACAAGATTAGGAGTCTTTCTCTAAAAAACACTTTGAGAATTTATCCTCTGTTGAGGATTTATTTACACACAAAAAATAATTTTTTGCGATTAACTCGTAGTTGCTCTATTTCTCCAGTGTTTTCTCTTCAACATGAATTACTTATGGTCCATCTTGAAGGGAGTATATTAATAAGATCTCTGAGTTTTTCTACCCTTATTTCTGTTTTGCAACTAACATACAAAACAGGAATTGGGGCTAAACAGTAATCCCATCCTTTCCTCACATGATGAAAAGTGAAATATTTACGTATTAATCATGGTCTGATGAGTATGTCAAAAATAAGCATGTCAGTTTTAATGTATTTTCAAGTCGAGTTCTACAGAATAGAGTTACTGTCATAGTGCTTTTCTTTTTCTTTTCATTTCTCTCTCTCTCTTTTCTTTTTAGTATTCTTGGCTATATTTATATCCAAAGGAACAGGTTTTCTTTTAGGCCTCACTATATACATGGCATTAACAAAAGATTTCTCATGCATGCATTCTGTCATAAATATTACAAACAAATTTAATGAGAATTCACATAGCTGCCAAGCTTAGGAAAGGGCAATTTTAAAACCATATTTTGCAATTGGTATCTCTGACTACTTGCAAAAATAGAAGGCCAAATAACTATCTGTCAACAATGAATTGCTTTATGATCAGATAGTTTAAAAGTTATTCCAAAGCTAGAAATGCACGTAGTTGTGAGAAAACAAGTCAGACAAGGAGGTGGATAGGGGTTGTGATTATGCAAACTCAGATTGTAGCTATACATAAAAAGTGTCAATTATTTGGGAAGTCTGATTTTTCATTTTGTATGTAGACAGAGTGTCAATAATGGAGGTTAATACAAAAAGGAAAGGACCACTTTTTCCTTTTTCTGAATTCTCAATTTTGAGCAAATTGTTTCTACCACATTAGAAAATTGGGCCTCAATGTTATTATCAAGTTTATCATGTGATGGACTTGAAGGACAAGTTTATGAAGTGATAGCCATCCAACTTCTAAGATACTGAGATCAAAATAGGCAATCTATCATTTCACATACTAAAATATATGCCAGACTCTAAAACATTTGTTAAGAATAGGGCCTCATCATTATCTTCTCTGAAGGATCAAACATCTTGTACAACATCTGAAGGATACACTTTATCACTTATTTCTACTTGTTTTTGAATTTTGAATGACTACAATTTATCTTACTTTTAATTTATCAAGCAAAAATGGCACCAGTGAGCAACAATATCATACCAAATATTCATTAAAAGTAATTTTTCTGTATATACTATATATAATACATATATAGTCACTTTGGGTCATGGTTACAGATAATGTTTACGGTTATAAGATATTTGAGAAGTAAAATCAGGGGGTGCCTGGGTGGCTCAATCGGTTAAGCATCCGACTTCTGCTCAGGTCATGATCTCATGGTTCATGAGTCATGGTTCGAGCCCCGAATCAGGCTCTGTGCTGACAGCTCAGAGACTGGAACCTGCTTTAGATTCTGTATCTCCCTTTCTCTCAGCCCCTCCCCTGCTTCACTCTGTCTCTCTTTATCTCTCTCAAACACAAATAAACATTAAAAATATTTTAAAAAAAGGACAATCAAAAGGAATTTGGACTTATTTGACATGAGGTTTGAGATAGATGTGAAGAATGAATTTCAGTTTCAATTATTGAGTGAGTGGTGGTCATTTTCTTTTAAACGGGCAACACTGGAATATGCTTGTAAGTCATTTTGGTATAGGTGGTAAACTAAACGCCAGGCAAAGATATAGATCCTAGGCAGTGAGACCAGAAGGAATAGATGGGAGGACCCAAGGTGGATCCTTGTGGAAACTGTTACATATAATTACAGAATATGGGAAAATGACTTTTCAGAAGGCACTCCCAAACCCACCAGAGAGAGAAGAGGAAAAATCAAGAAACAAAAGAAGCCCAAGGGAAGAAAGTGTTTCGAAGATGGATTTTGCAAAAAGAGTTGAGTGCTTTATTTATTTTTTTTTTTCAACGTTTATTTATTTTTGGGACAGAGAGAGACAGAGCATGAACGGGGGAGGGGCAGAGAGAGAGGGAGACACAGAATCGGAAACAGGCTCCAGGCTCTGAGCCATCAGCCCAGAGCCCAACGCGGGGCTCGAACTCACGGACCGCGAGATCGTGACCTGGCTGAAGTGGGACGCTTAACCGACTGCGCCACCCAGGCGCCCCTGGAGTTGAGTGCTTTTAAGAGAGCATTTAAAATGAGAATAGAAATGCAAGGCCTAGGAAAGGAGAGTCACTGATTTCTTGCAGTAGCACTATTCATGGAGGGTTGGAGCAGTAGACGTATCTGTGGATTGAAGACTGAATCTGGGATTGTGAAATCAGATAGTGAGGGATGAAAACTGCGTTTGAAAACTTCTTATAATGGGGTGCATGCATGGTAATTAAAAGAATATGTGAGATGAAATCAGGATTTATGTGTCAATATTTGTTTTTCTGTTATATTTTTACATTATTCTTTTAAGACAAAAAAATTCAGCATACTTGCTTTACTTGTTTATTGCAATGTAACCAGCCACCTCCAAATGAAGTGGCTTAAGAGAGCAAATCATTGTTCATATGTCTATGTGTCTTTAATTTAGGTAGGACTCTGCTGAGTGACTTACAAGTGCCAAGTGACAACACTGGGGTCATTCACAGCTATACTCAGCTGGTCACTGGGCCTAGCTGGAAGGTCCAAGAAGAGTTTACCTCATATACCTGGTGCCTCTATATTCCTCTTCATGATTTCTATCTTCTCTTAAGGTTTAGCTTTGGTTTTCTTACAGCTTAGAGGGAGTTTTGCAAAAGGAGAAGGTCTGATGTGCAAGTACTTATTAAACCTCTGCTTTCTCATGCTTACTAGCATCCCGTTGAGCAAAACAAATCCCTTGTTGATGGGGAAAGATGGCTACACCAGGTGATGCCTTTCAGACACACAGTTCACTTTGAAGCTCCACATGTAATAGTCAGCCACGTGTTTCAGAGCCAATACAAATGAACCAGTTGAGGCTAAATATCCAAGAGAGTTATTATTTTTCATCATTTCAGAGAATGTGGGAATGTTTGGGGGCATGAGATTTAGGTAGTAGGATGCAGAGTTTCCCTGGTTGATCAAGAAGGAAGGAAGCATAAATGGATAGAGATATAGATAGGTTTGTATCTTTAATCCTGGAAGATATTTTCATTAGATGGCTTCAATTTTCTCTCCAAGACAGGAGGCAAAATTGTCAGCTATGTGTGAGGGGTTGAACTTTTCATAAGGGCAAGTGCTTTTAAAAGATCATAAAAATTAGGGAAGCACACTGAAGTAAGAAACTTAGTTGTTTTGTCAGGCAATGTTTGAGAACCACGGGAGGGTGGTGATCATAAATTTTTGCAGATAGAGTCAACCTTGTAAGAGTCTGTGTGTTTTGCTACGAAGTTTTACTAGCAAGGAACTAAAGATAACTAAAACAATGTTGAAAAAATAATTGAGGTAATAAATGAGGAAATATGTGAGGAAAGTATTCTTGCTTGATTATATAAAAACACTTAAACATTTCTTTTAGATATTAAAATTTACAAATCCTTATTGTGTTATTTTATTTTAATTAATTAATTAATTAATTTGAGAGAGAGAGAGAGGGAGAGAGTGTGCGTGCGTGCGCATGCATGTGCAGGGAAGAGCAGAGGGAGAGGGAGAGACAGAATCTTAAGCAGGCTCCACACTCAGCACAGAGCCCAACATGGGGCTTGATCTCCCAACCCTGACATCATGACCTGATCTGAAATCTAAAGTCAGATGCTGAACCGACTGAGCCACCCAGGATCCCCACAACTCCTTATTGTTAAACCTCTTAAATTTGTAGGGTGATAATATCTCCGTTTTACTTAAGAGTCAACTGAAGCTCCCAGATTTCCAAATTCTTATGAAATGCCAAATGTTTCATGGTCGGCAGGAAGCAAAAGTCACTCAATGTTCTTTACTCTGCATTACAGCTATCTGTTAGAAATTCAGGCAAAATTCACTTAATGAAATTCCTCTTTGTGTTACTGAATAGGAGCAGTGTATCCTGAGGAATAAGAATGGAATTCTCAGTAGTGATTGTGGTAGTGGCGTAGCAATCATTGGGTTTTAATGCCAGTATCATTTTCATTAATTATTTGACTTTGAAAACACTAACTTCCACTTGTCTTTATTCCTTCATATCTTGAATCAGAATTATTATAGTACATAATGTGAGAATTTAGTTTAATGAGATGATGCTGAAGGTTAGGCTGGTGCACGAACACATAGTAAGTACACGGTAAATAATAGAAGCATTGTGGTGAATATTGTTAGCAGTCGCTTTCAACACTAACACCAATCAAAACGTATTCATGGTTTTGAGAAGAATAAAATGCTGGCTAATTCAAAAGAATAATTGTCAGTATCTGTACTTGAAGCAATGATCAGTCTTTTTCACAATTATTTATAAAGCACCTATGATGCATCATATAGCCTACTAAGTGCCAGCAGCTTTTTATTAAATTAATGAAATGAGACATTGATGTATGATATATGTTTGAGTTGATTTTGCTAGTTTGCCTTTCCCTGCTCTCCCTTTTGTAAAATTCCTAATAAAACTTCTAATGTATTCAGGAATTCAAAATTGATGAGATATAACTGAAGCATAAAATCATTAGTAAAGTATGTAAGTAAATCTGGCAAACAATTTTCCATTTAGACAGGCACAAATGGAAAACGTATCCACAAGTAATCAGTGCCTTGGTTCCTAAGCCTAGTAAAGACCATAGCTAACACGAAAAATAATTAGAGACGCTAAAATCCTCTAAGGCATTACAATATGAAATCTCAGTTAATTTGGAATTATTTCTAATTTTCAATTATCTACAAAATCCTCATTTTATCCATATATATGTATATAAAACATACTGAAGGGAAATCTTGATCAACTGATTAGTTAGTAGGTGTTTTATACGACACAAACTTATTTATTTTACATATACTGACTAAATAATACTGACACAATGGAATTTTAAGTATATTTGTAATCATGATAGCAAAGACACGTTCCTTCACTTACAATACTTTTGTTTTGGTTTTTTCCTGATTGCGATATAAGAAAGCCACCTTTGTACACAGAGATGATGCAATTCGATTTGCATCTTGATTTTGGGAGGTATGTATGAGATAGTTGGTTCACAAATTGAAAGCTCAATGATTACGAAAAATGTAAGGACAGAATTTATTTAAATGGTGAGCCTTTAGGCATACATAACAGTGTGTCCTCAAGCCATTAATTTTGAAGACTTTAGAGGTTAGTAGAATGTGCATTTTGGCCTATTAACTTCTATAACTTAGATATATGTAATGCATCCTCATAGATCAGTGTTTGTAATCCAGAACCTAAATAGCCATTACAATTGATTTTAAAGGAAATCATTACTGATTAATCATAATTTCATGTGGCAAAATTTTGATTCGAGCAGATTTACACTAGGGAAATGCAGTGTTTCAAAACCACTGAGTTATATTCACATGGAATTTCAAGTGAATATTTCATTATATAGTTCCTCCAGTTGTTACAAAAAGATACAATGATGATACCATGGCACTGGTAAATCCGGAGAAACGTGACCACTTCTTGTAAATGACTTCTTGCATTTTCCAAAAACATCAAGGGAAAAATGTCAAAACTGATTTAACATATGTTGCTTATATAACAATAAAATAACAATGACTTGAAGGTAGGCTAAAGTTTGTAGAATAGACTTCTGGGTGCCAGAGTAATTACCAAGCAACACATTTTTGGAAAGCATCACGGCCTCACACTCCAAGGCACTTGCAAGCTTTCTAGGACGATCACATGCTGTAGTCTCTGTGAGCTGCCTTTCCTTGAATCTCAGCTCCATCACGTACCAGCTGTTCAACTTTAGGCAAGTTACTTACTGCTTTTAAGTCTGAAATTTCTTCTTTGCACAATGAAGACAATAATACTATCTTTGTTAATAGGAATTGCATGCATGTTTAATAATGAAAATAATACCTGTCACTAACTGGCTAGATGGAAAGTTTGGAATCTGGCACTACTCCAAATGCCTTCCGTGTATGATCGTACACAATCCACTGAACAACCACATGAATTAGGTGTCATTATTCTCACCATTTCCAAGATGAGAAACAGGAGCCTAATCCCCCCAACACGAAACGCATGGGAAGAGGTTAGCAGAGCACCTGGTGCCCCACACCCTCTCCAGCAGCTTGTTATTTTCCCTTCTGCATTTTTAGCTTCCACTCTATTTGTCTGTGGCCAATCACTGGTAACCGGCATCAAAATGGCTTCCCCATTTATGAGTAACTTTAAAGTTTGCCCTTTTTTTTTTTTTTTGCAGAAAATTCCAAGGCTTTCTTTCCAACATGCAAAATAAAGCGAATCATTTGTAGGAAACGAGGAGATAGGAACTAAACCCTCGGTTACAGGTCACTCAAAAAAGGCACACAACCACTATTTTTTGCACTCTTTACTATATGACAATTGAATGTTAAAATTCCCCTGTACCATTCTGGGTGGGAAGTGAATACTCGGCCAGGAGCAGAGAAAATTCAATACTATATGTGTGCTTCATAATATTGAGTACACAGAAAAAATCAAACATTTGCACATTCTCTGATATTTTTCTGCATTACTCTAAGATAGATAACTGGGGTCAGTGCTTCTTATCTGCTGTTGCTTCTAGATTCGACGTCAGAGGTGGTTTTAAATCACCGTCCTGCCTCAAACATATGCCGTCTCTAAGCCTTGTGTCTTAAACACATTGCTTAATTTTTAAAGCCTCATTTTTGTCACATAATAGATGGTGATAATAATATTTAACTTACCAGGTTAGCAAAAATTTAGTGAAATCTGTTTAAAGTACTTCCCACAGTACTTAACATAGAATGAAGTGCAGCAAATGGAAGCAATCCCTATTATACTAAGACAATGCAATAGGAAGTTAAAATAAATTATTCTTCTTCTATTCTATGTGAATACTTATCTACAGGAGCTGAAAATTAGCTATATTCTATGTTTTAATAAGAGCATTGCTTGCCCCTTAGATAGAATAGCCATGTGTGGCACATATTTACAAAAGAAACATGAAGTTACTAAGTAATTAGCGCTGTGGAATATCTTCAGATGGTAAAGATCTAATGTCCAAATGGTAACAAAGCTAGGTAAACAGAGCATATTAAATCAAATAAACGTAATGGCTTTCTCAAGACATTTTCAATGTGTTGATTTTCACAATTCAACATCTAGAAAATCAGCAAATTTGGTATTCGGGTTTTTAATTAAAAAAAATTTTTTTTTACTTACATTGATTTATTTTTTATTTTTTTTAATTTTTTTTTGACCTTTATTTATTTTTGAGACAGAGAGAGACAGAGCATGAATGGGGGAGGGGCAGAGAGAGAGGGAGACACAGAATCGGAAGCAGGCTCCAGGCTCTGAGCCATCCGCCCAGAGCCCGACGCGGGGCTCGAACCCACGGACCGCGAGATCGTGACCTGAGCTGAAGTTGGACGCTTAACCAACTGAGCCACCCAGGCGCCCCTACATTGATTTATTTTTGAGCGACACAGAGAGAGGGCACAAGTAGGGAGGGGCAGAGAGAGAAGGAGACACCGAATCGGAAGCAGACTCCAGGCTCCTCTCTCTCAGCACAGAGCACGACGCGGGGCTTGAACTCACAAACCCATGAGATCATGATCCGAGCCCAAGTCGGAAGCTTAACCAACTGAGCCACCCAGGTGCCCCGGTACTCAGGTTTTTTATTCAATGACATTAGATTCAGTTTCAGCCCATATTTATATGATCTGAAGATTCTGCTTGGTTCTACATTTTTCTACAGAGTTGTGCTTCTCAATATTTTTTTTTAAAAATCACATACATGTAGCAAATGAACATTTAAACATTTTAAGTATGCCACGCTGGGGGAAAGCGAGGAGATTTCTCCTGCCAGAAGTCCCGACTAAGGGTTTAGATGGCCCCTGGCCCCACCAAGTGTCCAAAGCCTAAAAATATCAATATGTTTAGACTAATGAGATCTATTCATGCCATCTGTGAGCCATGGTACATCTGTGAGCTATGCCCCACGAGTCAGTATGGGCTCCACATGCATCACAACACACAGGAAACTGCAGGTGAGGACATCAAGTTTGTGCTCGTACCCTTATCAACTGTTTGTAAACAGTCTGCATTAATCACATTATCTCAATTAAGGATAGTCTTTTGCTCAATTAAGGATAACTTTTAAAAGTACATTTATATTTGGATCCAACGTTTTAGTCAGTTGTTTGTACAAAATGGAGAAATAGGCCAATACACGTGTAACAGTATTACATCATGATTTCTGGAAGGCTCTCTCAAGAACTATGAAGGGTCTGACCATTTACTCTACTTCAGGCTAACAAGATAGCCTGCCACAGTTTCATGGACATAGGAAGCAGACTCCAGGGTCAGAGATAAAGAACTTTATTATTCTAGACACGAGTACCATGAACATCTGCATATTACTATCAGTTCTCACTGTGCCCTCGCTCCACTTGGCAGTGTAAATGGACCCAGATTGTTGCACACAGTGTTCCTAGAATAGGAATCTTGAGACTAGGAACCTAAATCTTTTTTTTTGTTTTGTTTTGTTTTTAATTGTTTTAATATTTATTTATTTTTGAGAGAGAGGAGGTGGTCGCGGGGGAGGGTCAGAGAGAGAGAGGGAGACACAGAATCCGAAGCAGGCTCCAGGCTTTGAGCTGTCAGCACAGATCCTGACGCAAGGCTCAAACCCAACTCAGAGGCTTAATGGACTGGGCCACTCAGGTGTCCCTTTGGAACCTAAATCGTTTACAATAGGTGAGAGGCAAGTTGATCCTTTCTTCCTCTGTTCAAAGGCTAATCACTACTCAAATATCCTTAAAGGAACAGACCAATACAAAAGGCAATTGCTCTCTGTGAGCAGATGTATAGAAATGGCAGAGACCCATGGAGAATGATTTCCCAATAGGTACCAGCAGTATCCAGAAGTTTCTTTATTGGACACCAAGCTTCGCACTTCCAGTCAGCACTTAATCAGAAATTACAAGCTCAAATGCCTTCAGAAGTTATAGAGTTGCGAAAAACATGAATCAACCTGTTTATGACACAACAGAAAAATTATTTATATTTAAAAAGGTATTTAGGGTTGTGTACTATAGAAATATTAGCTCATTTTAAAGTAGGTCTAAGAGGGGGGCGCCTGGGTGGCGCAGTCGGTTAAGCGTCCGACTTCAGCCAGGTCACGATCTCGTGGTCCGGGAGTTCGAGCCCCGCGTCGGGCTCTGGGCTGATGGCTCAGAGCCTGGAGCCTGTTTCCGATTCTGTGTCTCCCTCTCTCTCTGCCCCTCCCCCGTTCATGCTCTGTCTCTCTCTGTCCCAAAAATAAATAAACGTTGAAAAAAAAATTAAAAAAAAAAAAAAAGTAGGTCTAAGAGGGAGAAACTATCATTATTCTAACAGAAGGAAAGAGAAGCCAGAGAGGACGAGTAACTTTTACTAGGCCACATATTTAATAAGTAGTTGAGTCAGATTTTGACCCCAGACAGATGGGTTCTAGCTGTTAAGTGTGATTCTCTTCTGTCTATACAGCAGGGACAAACTGGTGAATAAACATCTGTTTAAAATCACTTTCCTCCCCTCTCTCCTACTTTCTTGTTTTCTTCCTCTTTTTCTTTACTTGGAAAAGAAAATATGAATATTTTTTTCTGAGCTACCTCATTTCAATTCCTGATTTAATTAAATTTATGTGTTGATGGCAAAAATAATACACAAAATCAGAAACTGTCTTCTTTTATCTTGAGGGAAAATAACTGGCTGTTTGAGTTATGTCTAGCTAGCGTATACATGTGTGGAAGGGAGACGGTGTAAAAAAGGAAATTTCTCAAGTTCTATGAAAGTTGGATTTTCTGAAAACATGAAACAAAATATTTGTCTTCAAAGCCTCTGGGATAAGGCAGAATGTGCTTATTTGAATCAAGCATTTCAATGGAATACCTTTTTTCTATAACAAATGTGGAATACAGCAGCAAAACCAATTAATACTCAGTCATATTTCTTTTAACTCATCGGTAAAGTATAGAGGAAGGAGGAAGAAATATAACAAGAAAGGTTTTCAATCTCACCCAAATTTGTGTAGTTCCCATACACCTCATAAGCTCTGCTCCTAGCCAAGCAAATGATCTAATATTAATACCTGTCATACAGAAAGGCAATCTTGTCTTTTAATGATGCCCTTTCTAGCTCTAGAGTTCACTTCTTCCCTCACACATTAAGACAGTGTCAAAAAATTATAACAGCTAATGCAAGGTTGAATTTTAGCACTCCTTGTTAAATCCACGTTTCCAAAGCATGTAGTTTCATTCCCATTTTATAGCTAGTTCCCTTATAGTCACAGAGGGAAAAAAATGTATCTAGGTTTAAAAAATTAAAGTAACTGATATTCTCTTTGGGAACATAGATTCAATTATATAAAACCTTATTCTTAATATATTACATCGGTTTCTAATAAAAAAAAATTCAGACACGTCATTTGGTCTGAATGATTTATTGTAAAATTAACTTTGCTTTTTGCCAAATAAAAATCAATTTCATCAGATTGGCTGCTGGAGACAGAAAAATAAAAGACATTATCTCATTGAGAACAAGACTGTCCTTTTCTCACCTTTAGAGAGCCAGAAAAGAACACTGATGAGGTGTGAAGTCTGATTAAGACATAACTCAGAATTGGTTTTGATATTTCTTAAGGTAAATTATTTGCCCCATCTCTACCTACCATGTTGTGGGGTGCCTTTATGCTCTCTTTTCTACTTCTTTACAAAAACTAATTTTCAGGTGTGTTTTTATTGACTTAAAGAGGCTTATAGATGGAATGAAACTTAGAAAGTACCTCTCCTGACTCTATCCTTATAATTTTACAGTCGTTGGAATTGAAATAATATTTGAGCCTGGAAGGAGAAACAATTACCTGTTCCCACCTCATCATAAATGTAGTTGTCCCCATCTAGTACATATCATAGAGAGAGAGTCTAGCTTAATTTATGGCACTTAAATTTTTATTTAAAATTTATAACAAAATAAATAGATTATTTTTTACAGAAATAATCATTAGGAGGGTATAGAAATGAAACTTTCTTAGAGAGGGGAATGTAGACCTTATTGGACTCCTAAAGTACAAAATAGGCTTTCAGACTCCTACAACTATGAATAATAGCAACTTAGGTAGATATCACTGCTTTGGGACCACTGGTAACTATACTTTACCTTCAAAAAATGGCATATAGTTTTGTCTGGCACGTGTAGATTCTGCAAGTTTGGAGGAATACAGACCATATAGTTTTCCTGTCTTTCACAGCGCCACAGAGCAGTAGGGGCATGGGGCTAGGGTTTACAGCTGATGCCTATAACCTGATGCCAATATTCAGAAAAGGAAATTTCTAGCCATGTTGCGATATTTCAGAGTTTTTTGTTAATAGAATATCAGACCAAGTCTATGGCTTCCCATGTTGTATGTTTAAATGTGTGAAAAACCTAAGATAAACTGAAAAGTTACGTGTTCCAAAAAATAGAAAGGAATATATTTTTTTGTAAAAATGAAAAAAATTGACTATGGTTAATATTCAAAATATATCTCTATGAATACTGTGATAAGAAAGCAAACCATTGTAAAAAAAAACTATAATGGTAAAAGGAAAGTGAGATTAACAAAAATATGAACCTATAATTCTCAATTTTAAAATTCCAACACAATTTTTTGAGTATGTATAATATTAAGTGTTACCATTGTGTAAAGTACTTAAGCGCTGATTGAAAAACTGTTTATGTTGAGCTAATAAACACTGAGCTTTGAAAGCTTCCAAATTTCCTTATCTTTGTCAGGCATCATGATCCTTCACTTGAAATCTCTTGCCAAGCCCATTCAAAGGAATGTCACGGTAGGAAAGTAAAAAAAAAAAAAAAAAGAAAAAGAAAAAAAAAAGAGAAGCAGGTTCAGGAGGAAGGAATGATAGGAAGGTACTTTCAAACAATGAACATTAATTATGGGAAGTACATTTATTTGCTAAAGATATTTGAATTTGAATGTTAGTGTTGTCCATAATAGGATTCATTTGTTTTGTTTTGTAATATTCCTTGTAATTATCCAATTCCAACTTCAAATCTTCCTTTTATCCTACCAAGGAGGTTAAATCAGTTATGTAGACATGTAGGGTCCTCCGATGGAAGGAATACATGATGTGATGATAAAATAACGGGTGAGATATTACCATAAGAAATATAGCAAAAGGGGCACTTGGGAAGCTCAGTCCATTAAGCATCCAACTCTTGATTTTGGCTCAGCTCATGATCTCACGATTCATGGGTTCTAGCGTCAAGTCAGGCCCTGCACTGTCAGTGAGGAGTTGGCTTGGGATGATCTCTCTCTCCCTTTCTCTCTGCCCCTCCCCCACCCATGCTGTCTCTGTTTCTCTCAAAATAAATAAATAAGCTTAAAACAAAAAAAGCTAAAGAAATATTGAAAAAGAGACCTGTCTTTTAAAATTAGGCGTGGGGAATCCCAAATAATACTTTGCTCCTGTCCATGACACCAGGTTATGTCGTGCAGTACCGCGGCTTTAGCACTGTTAGGAGATTCTCCTCCGGAGACCTCTCTCCTCCTGGATTCAACACGTGAGAGTTTGTGCAGTAAATGTATCTCCAATGCGTTCTCGCTGCAGGGAATTTTCACAGTCAGGGCGACATCCCTAGGTTTTTCCTTCTAGGAAGGTACAAGGATCTTTCCATAAAAAAACAAATAATATGAGAACTTCTTTTGCATGTTGAGTATCTGTGGATCCTTGAACAGCAGATGAAGAGAGAGCATTTTGAGACATTTGTTGAATCTGCTTGGCGTTTGCAAGAGCAATCATTGGGAGATGTGGCTCAGCTATTTGTATGGTGAAATAATGTAAGCATCCCAAAATAAAGCACGTTATACTGATCGCTACTACACATGGAGCAAATATTGTTTCATTTCACACATTACATGTATATATGTACATATATAATTGTCAAGTCTCTCTGTGTGTACATATAAATACATTTAAAATTATATATATATATATATATATATATATATGTATGTATATACACACACACACACATATACACACACGCAGGATTGACAATTGGAAGATATTATTATGAATATATATCTTCTTTTAAATACAATCTTCCTGGACAGGAACTAAACTCAGACTTCTTTGTATTAGTGACTAATGAACACACAAACACTTTCTCTGTGTCCAGTTACGAAACAAATGTGCTAAGAAATCACTGAATGCTAAAGCTTGATTTCACAGTAAGTACATTTCTGGCATAAAGGCAGTGAAAAGAAAACATATGTCAGATCCATGCGAATAAAGATTCATCTTCTGCAGCCAAAGAATGAAACTGAATGCATGCAGAATAACTGACCCTGCCTTAAAAAGGAAGCAATTTATCTTCAAGGATAAAGGAGGCTCTTCATAACTCTCATCTTAACATTTTTAAAAATGATAAGCTAGACCTTCCAAATGCAAATATGCAGAGTCCTTAAACATTAGATTAAGTATATCTCAATAGTGTTACTAAATTATATTTTGAATTAATTCCACTAAGTTTATCTTACCATGTAATTAATCACTTTTTAAATTTCAAATATGTATTATTATTTTAGCAAAATTGCTCAATATGCTCAATAGGTCCAGATTACTAATACATACAATAAAATACTTTAGCTGGCCTAGCATACACATCACAGACATTTTAAAAGAGTGCAGTTTTTCATTTCTGTTTATAATCTGTACATGATCACAAATGCATTACCCTAAAAATAGTCCCTCCCTCTTTTAGGTGTCTCTGTGCATCTAGTAGAGATTTAAGTGTTCAGATATTAAAATAATTCACTTTGCCAAGTATAGCAAAGAGACCCAGAATTCCATGACCCACACCCACACACGTAGTCCTGAGAGTCTATGAGTAACAGCCAATAATAGTATAAAACACAATTTTTACTTCTTTTCTTTCATCATCATCTATCATTGTTAAATACAAAATGCTGGCTTCTATTAAGCCTGCTACCAAAGCTTTTATTTCTGCTCTCTGACTCATAGTCGCAGATGCTACTGTGATATCTATAGCATCTTTACGTGGTTGTCCATACTGCAAAGCACTGTACATCATTTTTTCAGAGGGAGTGTGTCAAGAGCCAGGTGATATAAAGAAATCAGTTATTAACAAATGCTTGAAATGCATCCAAGTTTTATCACTTATCCTGTTGTTACAGTAATAGCCATCTTCAGGACACCTACTCAGAAAAAACATGACAGGTGAAGGCTAATGTTGCTATTTAAAATCTGCGGAAGGTTAGGTATTATTACTCTCTGGATTTACAATATGGTAATGTAAGAAATTCAGGGAGGGAGAAAAGGTGATGCTTAGTTTATAAATTTAGAGACGTTCAAATTTCCTTATTGTGTTGCTTGGTAATAATAAAACTAGGGTTTTGTTGCACTTTTAACCTTACTAAATGTATTAAAATATTTTACTTGCTTATGGTCTCTCTAGGATATTGGAAGAGATGATTATTTCTATTTTACAAAATCAAACACTGATTTCCACAGAGCTTATATATTTAAGTCGAGGAGTTGAACACAGGCTTTTTGATCCTCTGCATATACTTCCAAAATTTACAAGAAGCCCCAAACCAATTTTACAAACCTATCTTCTAGAAACCAGTTTGTTTTATGCCCCATAATACTACACTAAGCTAAAACAGTAATGTAATATAATCTCTAAATAAATTATAGATTTCTCCCTTATTCTGAAAACGAAGGTCACAGACTTCTATATTTCATTTCAGTTTATTTTGGCTACTCAGAAAATAAGAGCATTCTATATTATTAATTACTGAAAGGCAACTGTTGAAATATGTATTCCAAATTTAAATAGTCTTTTCTTACCTGTAAATGTATGTATAGGTACATATAATTCGTTTTGATAGACATTTAAGATACAAATACAATCTTATATTCCCAGTTGTTTAATGATAATACTATAATAGTATGAAATTGTGGTTCACTGTATGCTTTCTCTTCAAGTTTCTTTCAAGTTGAAACTCAATTATTACAGGTTAAGAATCATATCAGTGATTCAGACTAATCTGTTTTCCTTTGCATTGATATATGCTGGCTTTAGTATCTATATTTCCCTATAATACACCAACTTAAATGTTTCATTTTTTAAAATTATGTTGTAATTTATAGCAGTTGCTGGGAATTCAAATCATATGAAGTATTTCCGAATTGTCATTTTATGTTGATACTTTATATGCATTAGTTTGTTTGTTTGCTTAATTATGTATTTATATTTTAAGTAGGCTCCACACACAACTTGGGCTCCAATTCATGACCGTGAGATTAAGAGTCACGTGCTCTAATGGCTGGGCCAGCCAGGCGCCCCCTGCCTGAGTTTATTTAATCATTAAAACAACTATATAGGGTAGGTTTTATTTATATCTCTCAGACACAAACGAAAAAGTGAAAAAGGGTTAGATAAAATCTCTCTGTGACAGCAATAGTAAATGAAAAGGCAAAAGGTACACCAGACCAAGGTTTGTTGATGAGACACTCACCTTAAACAGCATTAATAATCTGCATCCAGATTTTCAATTCAATAAATAATACAATCTGCTAGATAAAGCTGTTTAATATTCACATGTCACAATCAACAGATTCTGTGTGTCTTCTCCATTCTCAGGAGGTAAGTGAGTACAATTTAAGAATACCGATATGCTGATTGATGTAGAAAAGGCTAAGAGCTCCAAACTCATTTAAACTCTTTTAATGATATGGCATTTATGTAGTTTTGTTTTAAGTTACTTAATTCAACTGACTTCCACAACAATTATGTAAAGAAAGCAAAATATTTCGTAGCTACATTATACAGATGACAGTATGAGAAGCAAACATGTTAGATGCCATTCTCAAAGTGTAATAATAGAAAAATTCAGAGTAGATCATTTCTTAATACCCACTTTTTCTATGGATAAAATGGTTTTCATTATAATAAAATTAATTGAATAATATTAGTAATAGCCTGAAAAGAAATGCAAGCAACGTACATTTTTCTTCTTAAACATCATATGTATAATAGAGCCCATAATTCTAAGTAAAAATAAAACAATAAAACAAACTTTATGGTACAAAAAGAAAGGTAAATGATACTTTCAATTATACTAGTGTTTTCTTAAGGAAGAATCTGCATTGCTTTGCATTTTTTTTTACCATTTTAAATAAGAAACATTAACAAAAATTCCAAACTGTCGGGGCACCTGGGTGGCAACTCTTGATTACGTGTCCAACTCTTGATTTTGGCTCAGGTCATGATCTCATGGTTCCTGAGTTCAAGCTCTGCATCAGGCTCCACACTGTTAGTGTGGGGATTCTCTCTCTCTCTCCCTCTCTCTCTGCCTCTCCCCTGTACTTTCTCTTTCTCTCAAAAAAAAAAAAAAAAAAAACTTCAAAAAATTCCAAATTGTCACATAGAAATGAAGTACCTTAAATTCTGTTGCTTTATGTTCGCCATCCCTGTATGTTCCTGAGTACCTAAAGGGCTGGAGACATGAGGTGTACTCAAAGTGAGCTTGAGTTACTCTTTTTTTTTTTTTTAAATAAGATTTATTTATTTATTTTGAGAGAGTGAGAGAGCACGAACTGGGGAAGGGGCAGAGAGAGAGGAAGAGAGAGAATCTTAAGCAGGATCCACGTTGTCAGCACAGAGCCTAATGCAGGGCTAGATTCCATGAACGGTGAGATCACAACCTGAGCTGAAACCAAGAGTCACGAGCTTAATCAACTGAGCCACCCAGGTGCCCTTGAACTTGAATTATTCTAAATTATTATACACTTACTCTTCCTTTAATTAATTAATTAATTAATTAATTTTTAAATACTCTCCATGCCCAGTGTGGAGCCCAATGAGGGGCCTGAACTCATGAGCCTGAGATCAAAACCTGAGCTGAGATCAAAAGTCAGACACTTAACCAACTGGGCCACCCAGGCACCCCTACATTTAGCCTTTAAATAAATCCTGTAGTTGATTCTTGATATATTTGGGATGGCTATATAAATGAGAATTTTACAAATTAGCTCCCTTCTAGAGTGCCAATTTTTAAAAAGTAATAAACATTACTAAGTTGATACATTACATGTATATTATTAAAATTATACATTAACCACAGCAATTACTTAAAATATGGCCTTTTGTAGCAACACGGATGGAATTGGAGAGTGTTATGCTAAGTGAAATAAATCATACAGAGAAAGACAGATACCATATGTTTTCATTCTTATGTGGATCCTGATAAACTTAACAGAAGACCATAGGGGAGGGGAAGGAAAAAAAAATTAGAGAGGGAGGGAGCCAAAACACAAGAGACTCTTAAAAACTGAGAATAAACTGAGGGCTGGTGGGGGGTGGGAGGGAGGGAAGGGTGGGTGATGGGCATTGAGGGCACCTGTTGGGGGATGAGCACTGGGTGTTGTATGGAAACCAATTTGACAATAAATTTAATATTAGAAAAATAAAATTAAATCATTAGAAAAATATCACATAGAGAAGAATTCTATCATCAATTTGTTTAGGATTGCTAGCATAATGTGATAATAAAAAACAGATAAACATTTAGTTGGTTTTACTACTGTTTCAAAATGATCTGCAGACTCTGTACCCACATACTGTCTGCACTTGAGGAAATAGCTCCTGTATTCAACTCTTGGTTAGGCAAGTATTTGTACCTAAATGTTATTATTCAAAAGTATTTAATGAGTATCTATGTGTCAGGCAATAATATGAAATCTGGGGTCATGGTTGTAGACATAGTTCCTGAGAGGGACTTTCTTCAGAAATATTTTCTCAATTTAGATCTGAATGATGGAAATTTGTGGCCATGCAAAGACAGAGAAAAAAGAAGTTACAGATAGAGTAATGTGCAAATGCTCTGAGCTTGAATATCTAGAAAAAAACTTTTTATAAGGCAACAATAAAGTATTTATATTTTAAGTGCAATGAGAACTTATTGAAGGGTTTTTTTTTATTTTAAAAGGAATAAGACCATATATATATATATATTTTTTTTTTAATTTTTTAAGTTTATCTGGAGAAGGAAATTGTGTGGAACAAGTTAGTCAGCAGATCTGAAGAGCCAAGCCTTAGATTTCTTTCTCAAATATATTTTTAATGTATCATGCATGGAATGGATATGAAGGGAAATAAAATAAAATAATGAAATTATTATAAATATTTAGCAAATAACTTTTAAAAAATCTGAGGGACATCTAAGAGTTTGAGATTAATAACAACAACAAAAGTCTTAAAACTAAATGTTTTTAATATTTTACTTTATCAAAAGCCTTACATATAATTATCAAACTTATACTTAATATTTAATGTTTATTGGAAAGAGGTGCTAACTGCTTTTAAAAATTATTAATACAATTATATAACAGTAAAAATTCTACTAATTTCAAGTGGATTTTTTAAAGCAAGAATCAAAAATTAATAACAAATGAGAGAATTAAGAAACAGGTACTGTAGAAACTTCTTTGAGTGAAAGATGTCCCATTTTAATATGATAATATATGATTATAAATCTGTGGAAATGATACTATCTCGCATACTTTTGATATTTATTTATTTATTTATTTTTAAACGTTTATTATTGAGAGAGACAGAGAGATTGTGAGAGGCGGGGCTCGGGGAGGCGCAGAGAGAGAGGGAGACACAGAATCCAAAGCAGGCTCCAGGCTCTGAGCTGTCAGCACAGAGCCCCACGCGGGGCTGGAACTCAAGAACTGTGAGATCATGACCTGAACTGAAGTGGGATGCTTAACCGACTGAGCCACACAGGCCCCTCTTTTGATACTAGTTTAAAATTAGTAATTTTGTGACTATTACAGGTTACAATTAAATACTATAATTGCATAATTGTATCTAGATATTCACAGTGAGTGGATGTCAAGAAGTTCAATAGGAAATGTAATTGACCCTGCTCTGTCTTTATACCCACTTTGAGGGCAATATAATGTAATACCTTTCCAATACAATGATACAACTACACATCACAATGTAGCCTATTAAAATAGTTGTTTAATGTTCTTGATTACATTTATTTATATTGTGTTTCATTAATGTATAAACAAAGTAAAGGAAGATACATATTTTTAGAGCTAATCAAAAGATTGGAGAAAGACTTTGGGGTTACGAAAACAACTTTCCAAACAGGACACTGTCATTATTATCTTCATCCAGGTCATTAAACAGTTGTTACTCAGAACCATACAACTTATCTTATGTGACAGGGAGTTGAGGAATCTAAGTAGTGTTCAAAACAACCAAAACAGGGGCGCCTGGGTGGCCCAGTCAGTTGAGCGCCTGACTTCAGCCCAGGTCATGATCCCACACTTCGTGGGTTCAAGCCCTGTGTGGTCCCTGTGCTGATGGCTCAGAGATTGGAGCCTGCTTCAGATTCGATGTGTGTTTCTCTCTCTCTGCCCGCCCCCCCTACTCTGTCTCTCTGTCTCCCCAAATAAATAAACATTAAACACACACACACACACACACACACACACACAACACAGGAAAAGTCTAAGAGGACTAACCATACATGTCAAAAGGATTTTAAAAATCCAAACAGGTGGCTCAGTCAGTTAAGCGTCAACCTCAGCTCAGGTCATGATCTCATGATCTCACAGTTCCTGGGTTTGAGCCCCCTATCAGACTCTGCTGACAGTGCAGAGCCTGCTTGGGATTTTCTCTCGGCCCCTCCTCTGCTCACGTTCTCTTTCTCTCTTTCTCAAAATAAATAAATAAACTTAAAAAAAATTTAAATATCTCTGGGCGAATTTATAAAACTTGAACAACTTAAATGTCATATTTGGATTTGGGTAATGTTTATAACCCATTCCACTTACTCCATATCCACATGAGGAAAAGAATATAGGCTAACTCATTAGTACATGATTACCACAGAGTTTGGTCTGAGTCATTCTGATGACTTTCATGGGTCTTTATGTCTTTGAACGGAACATGATTCAGATGTGGCAAGAAAAAAAGTTTTTCAGCCAGTTAGTTTTTTCTTTGTTTGTTTTTTAAATGTTGATTTATTTTTGAGAGAAAGAGAACAAGTGGGGGAAGGGCAGAGACAGAGGGGAGAGGGAGACAGAGGATCTGAAGAGGGCTCTGTGCTGACAGCAAAAAGCTTGATGTGGGGCTGGAACCTCAGGAGCTAAGCTTAATCCACTGAACCATCCAGGTGCCCCAGTTAGTTTTGAAATTAAATTGTCATATGTTAGAGTGACAGTGGGTAGGAGGGGAATAACATTTTCCTGTCTGAATATGTTAAGTGGGCACAAGCCAATGCCTATGTGAAATATTTTTTCTCTTTAATCAAGTATACTCAAACACTGGGCTTTTCTTCTTCTCAAATGCAAGATAAGACTTAGGGGAAATAAACATATTTGTTTATGAAAATAAAAAAAAGGAATATAGACTAATTAGTGGGGTTAATTTACAACTCCACTTTTACTAAATCTAATATTTGATATTCACAATTATTCATAATAAGATGGTACATAAAATTAGCCACTTAAGAAGGTATGTTTTAAATTGGCTTCCCTTAATATTAGAAGGAAAGGGAAAAAGGAAACTAATCATATGTGACACTGAGATGCAAAGTCTTACCTTGCACATATCACCTTTAACTAAAATACAACCTGAAGATTTTATATTTAAAGCGTATATGGCTCTATTCTAGAAAGTGATAAATTTTGGTCAAAGATTTTGTAATACTAGACTGTTACAAACCATGTTAAATAATGTTGGCAAGAATATCTAAGGATATCAAACTCCCTAGCTAAAGATACTATAGGAAAACATATACATATATATATATATATATATATATATATGGTTTTTGGCTTTAAAAATAGAGCAAATTATATGATATTAAAGAGGATTAGTGTTGCATAAATCAGCTTATTAATCCATGAAGGTGAATTTTCCTTTAAAGAAAAAAAAATGCAAATCTTGAATATTCTCTGTACTACCCCGGAGATAAGTCCCAAATTTCTGAATTACCCTTTGGAAATTGAGCTTGCTTCAATCATCTATTCATCCATTTATTTATCCACATATTTATTCATTCTGCAAATGTTAATTTTAAATTCTTCCATGGATGAATAAAGAAGAAAATGAAATATAATGTTCTTATGTTCCCACCTTTTAATGTAGGCATAACTCCACCATTACTTGAATGTAGATAAAAGGAAATCACTTAAAGACCTGTAGAATACTTTAACTGCAAATTATGGAATCATTAAAAAATAGAAAAACAAAAATATATTTATTCACCTGGAATTTGGAGACAAATCATCAAGGAATATAGGTAGGAATTTAAAAAAAAAGTAATGAAGCACTAAAAGTTCAAGACAAGTTCAGTATATATGAAATCCTGAGTAATAACTCATATTGCCAGGTGAAAAATGATCTCTACGTAGGCAATCAAATTTCATTCTACCTTTAAGTCACAGATATTGTAGTTAGAGAGTAGCAAATAGAAGATAGTCTTACCACAGTATTTGAAAGTTCACTTGATATTTTATTGAGCAATAAGCAAGCAAACATGTCTGAAAATCACATTGCTTGGTCCCAGACCTCAAAATGAATTTCTCTTGAATAATTCAGTGACTCTCACTATGCACAACATTTTAACATACACATGCTCAATTCTTCAATACTTATAACTTTGAAACTCATATATTAATTAGGATTCGTTTCCAAATAAAATATTTTATCATAGCCCTGAAGGCAAAAAGTTAGCCATTCAGTTAAAGTCAGGTAAACATGGCTTCACATGGAAGATTATAGTCCCTCATCCATTCATGTATTTACAGATATTTATTGAGCTATTTCTGTATGCTAA
The DNA here is from genome assembly GCF_016509475.1 of Prionailurus bengalensis. NCBI lineage: Eukaryota > Metazoa > Chordata > Mammalia > Carnivora > Felidae > Prionailurus > Prionailurus bengalensis. The sequence continues at coordinate 90,820,429 of NC_057344.1, forward strand.
TCAGAATGCTAGAAAATCTAAGGATACAGAAATCAGCAAGATGTGGTTTCTGATCACATACAGCTTAGTGTTTGACTCTTAGTAACGTTACACAGGCATTTAGAGTTCAGTAAGATGGGACAAGGAGAAAATTTTATAGTTGCTCTTGGGAAGATATAAAGTTTCGTAAGGAAGTAATAATACCTAGGATGAAATTTTATCAGGAAATGGGAGGAAATCATAGGAAGCATGGGAAGAATATACCAGGCAGAAGAAGAAAGTGTAAATTTAGACCATAACAGACAGATGATATCACTTAATGGAAGTGATGTAAGATTTTAAACTGTTTTTATATGATGGGATTTAGAAGTTACAAAAATCACTCTGAATTCAGTTCCAGTTTGGGTAATAGATTAGGGTAAGATAGGTCTAAGTGTTGATATACCAGTTGGGAGGCTTTTTTGATAATTCAGGAGGAACTTTTGGCGACTTGTACAAAATTTCGTTTTAGTAAAAATGAACTCATGACAAGTGTTGTAAGCCACAAAAGATGTAAGACCTAAAGTGTTAGAATTTCAGCTCTTGGAATTGGACTAAACAGGGGGAATTAAGAAAAATGAGGAGTCAAGGATAGCTCTCATATTTCTGGATTTCTAATATAGCATATGATTGGCTTTCCTTGAAATAAGGCACACTGATGGAATTCAGATTTATATATATATCGAATAGGGCACTTTTCAAATTTTTCAGGTGCAAGTGTCAAGTAGGCAATGTGAGATATTTGTAATCAGATGAAGGTAACTTCCTTTTTTCTTTATTCTTTTCCATCCTACCTTCTGCTCACCAATATTTATGTTTTTATTTCATCCCTAGGAACACTGCCAAACTGTATTTTCTATATTCCTGTGGTTAAAATGGGCATGAAGATTTTGCTGCTTCTTCCATTGAGATGTAGACTACAATTCTCCTCCTGTCAACTAAGGGCTGGCCTTAGTAAGTTGCTTGACTAATGGATGTGGCAGAAATGATTCTTTGTAACATTTGACTAGATCGATCGTGGCCTTTTGCAACTTCTGCATTGGACTCTTGACACACTTTTTCTTGGAAATCGGCTGCCATCCTCTGAAGAATTCCAAGCAGCACCGTGAGAGGACCAAGTGGAGACAAATGGGGAAGAAATGAGGTCCCTGCCCAAGAGTGAAGCTGATTTACCAAGAGCATGGCCAGCACCAATTTACCAGCTGTATGGATAAGCTATCATGGATGTGGATCCCTTACCTCAGCTGATACGTTGTGGAGAAAAAAAAACAGAAAGACAGCTGAGCCTGGTGTGAATTTTTGACCCACAAAATTTTGAGTGAAACAAAATTATATTCAATCACGAATTTCAGGGTAGTATATTGTAAGCCATGGTTAATGAGAATACTCTTTCTGAAATTAGCAGTGACTTTGTTCTGGGCTTAGTTCTGGTCAATGATGTTAACCTGCTACTTCCATGATTAGATCATAAGAAAGCAAATCTTTCAACCATCGTTGTCCTTCTCCATCCATTATCTTAGTAGAGAGGGCATTGAAGACCAAATAGAAGCAGCCTGAGCCATATGTAACTTCATGGAGCAGAACTCCTCCCACCAATGAAGCCATATTGGACTTTGATATGAGCAAAGAATAAACTTTTATTTTGTTACACTACTTAGAATTGGGAAATAAATTGTTTCAGTCCTAATTCTATTCTGAATAATATATAAATTGCATTTTAAATAAGAATATGGTATTCGAAAGGAAAGAAGGAAGGAAGGGAAGAAAGAAAAAGAAGGAATAGGTACTTTTATTTCATAGTTAAATATTTGGCAACACTGCTCCATGACAACTTTTAGGGGACTAAAAAGAGTCAGATAATTGTGGTAATTACTTACTTTTAGCCATATAAAATGTGGTATAATAAGAACAAGGTATTAAGATAAAAATTGGCTGGTTCGCAAAAAGAAATGGAAAAGCAGTAGTAAGATTCAAGAAAATGGTGGCCTAATTTATGGGCATGAAAGTAGATATTTTAAGAATCAGAAAGTCATTTATTTATTGAAGCTATGGAAGTTCCTAAAATCATCAGGAAATAGTATCCTGAGAGAGACAAGAAGAAAGTTCTGGATAAGGAAGAAGCAGCATTCCAGAAAACCCTAAACTTTGATTCTGTGGCAATTGTACATGCAAAACTATAGCTACTTCAGGTAAGTTGATTTTTGTTGGGGATAAGGCCTCACATAAAAGATCGTTTCCCCTGAATGCAGGTTCTTAGGAGATGCCTTTGGGGTTTGTGAGGACATCGTGCACTTACTCTTTGGCTCACCCTCATAGGTATGAGCCCTAGGAGAGAAAGAGAGCCAGAAGCTCAAGTGACTACCACGTGTGGCTCCTGATAAGACAAGCTGTCCTTCAAGTTCCAAAAGAACAAGTACAACATAGACCATAGGAAATAAGGACTTATCCCGTATTTCTTTGATGAAATAAAAAGTAGCTTCACCTCAATGAAGATTGCAGCGTTATTAAGCATCACAAGGGTTTGCAGCTTTAGGAGAATTCTGAAATTAGTCTTCTAGGGATGCAGTGTTATACTGATAGCAACAGAAATAGTTCTGGGTAAGCACCTCTCTTAAATGGTACTGTTTAAGGAAGTAGTTTGTGTGGAACTTCAGCTTCTTTTCTGGTCAGAACCCAAAGTCATGCTGCCTAGAACTTCTTTCTTTTTGTTCTAGGAACAGTCTTTCCTCCTTCCTTCCTTCACTCCTTCCTTCCTTAAGTGGCTAACGAGTCTTTCAGAGAGCTGTAGCTTTCCCCCATGAGACATGGTGACTGTAAAAGGAGAATACAGTTTCCCAAGAAATAGTTGTTGATCCAGCACCAAGTACAGAGACTGATATATATCCTGAGACAAATCATCTCTTTCCCCGACATTTCCTGAAAGCTTTCTCTTCTCTACAAACAAGCATTTAAGTCTTCTTTTCTACAGAGCCTATCATCAAGTGAAACAGTATATAAATTACCAATTTATTTATTGTTATTTGTCTTCCCTTGCTAGAATTAGAGCTCTTTTTTTTCTAGAATAAGTTGCTCCTGGCAATCCTTAAGAACATTCCCTTCTCTACAGGGAAATTTTTTTCCTTACAGAATTTATCACCATATGAGATCATACATGCTCTACATATCCATTTATTATTGTTTTTCTTAACTTCCCAGAATTTAAGGTCCTTCTGGGCATGTATTTTTATCTTTCCAATCTCTGCCTAATCCTAAGCACTCAGTTAAAGTGCTGCCACTTTGACAGCCCCAGGGTCAACAACCCCCTATTATTCGCTGTCTCAGAGTGTGTGGCATGGAACTCTCGTTCATCTTAGCCACCAGATGCAGAAAACCTATCTGAGAACAAAGCCAACATGCAGGAAAACTGAGCTATGAGAGGGAGAATGAATAAGAGGCATTTCCAAAAATAGCAGGAACGGCAGAACACGTGCAACTTCATGCTATCCTATTAGGAAAGCAAATACAATTGACTTTTATTTTCTTCCTGAAGTTAGTCATGAACTTTGGTCATTTGCACCTGAAGGAAACATAATCAGTAGAAAAATTATGAAGCATTGGAAGTATTTAAGTGAAACTATGCAGACTATAGGATTGACTGTTCAAGGTGGGATCACAGTGTAGGGATTAGAAGCCAATATGTAGCTTGTCCACCCGTATTTTGGAGTGGTAAAGCACAATGTTAAGTGGGATAGTTTTCTATTGAGGGATGCAGATGAGCATATTGAAGCTACAATTGAGGAGAAATTGATAGAAATTATAGGGATATTGGGCTTTGTTGACCACTTCTTGTGGCCATTTTTCAACATGTTGTAAATCTCAGGCCAAAAAAAATACAGCCTTTCTAGGCTAGGTCTTTAATGGTAGGACACAGTACACCTGGAAGGAGTCATCAGATAATCATGTGCTTTAAAAGTTCCTAATAGCCACATTCTTTGCTCAAATATAAGCTAAGCATAAGCAGGGGCAAAGGGGCCAAAGATATAGCTGCAGAATAAACCAGACCACGAAGACTACCTTCCTAACAAAGCTGGTAATCACCCCGAAGAAGAACACAGCAGGGCAACAGGCCCTGCCACACCACCAGCCCAGCCCGCTCTTCCCCTGGGCAGAAGCTAAATGGAGATTACTCAGCCCTGAAGCCTGTCTCCCAGATCTAGCTCTTCAAGTGAACGGTCTACTTTCAAGAGCCATTGCATGAAAATAAATGTTTGGGGCTCCCAATTCAACAAATGCTAGTAGACCACAATTTAGTTTGAAAGTGATGCAAGGTCAGCTAGATCCCTAAACCGATGAATTACAGTTAACTTTTGCAAGTATCTGAGACAACTCACATGCTGAAGAAAAACCCTCTTCAAGAGCCATACACAATTGGCCTTGGACAAAAATAACCTCATTGCACTGTTACTATTAGGATTCTTTGACTTTTTTTTTTTCTTGTTGGGGAGGCAAATGTGGTGTATTGATTTTATTTCTCATTCTATAAAAGTGTATGTGGTAGTTTTCAAGTAATTATATTCCTTGAACCATTATAGGACTTGATGTTCATAAAATTTAGCAGTTAGGACAAGGAGCAGAATGAAAAAATGTAAACTGGCAGGCATGAACATAGGGAAACCAATAAAGAGCTAATTATCACAGCACAGTTACTTGAATATATGTGATAATGTTGAAGCTGGTGGCGTGAGCTCATATCTGTTGTATACTTTGTAAACTGAGCTAAAGAATTTGTTGACAACTGGGGTATACTGTGGAGGAGAAATCAAAGATGTTTCCAGTATATTTGGTCTGAGTAATTGTGAGACTGAGATTTACTGAGATAAGGAATGCGAGGGTAGGAGAAAGTTTGGAACAGCAGAGATTATGAGTTCTGATTTTCACATGTTGACTTTGAGATGTTTACGATTCCCCACTCATGTTGCCTGGTAGGAAGTCAGACACACAAGTGGAAGCTCACAAGGAAGGACAAAACCATGATAGAAAATTTGGAATCATTGGTATAAAAATTACATATAGAGGCACCTGTGTAGCTTAGTCAGCTAAGCATCTTACTTCGGCTCAGGTCATGATTTCTCGAAGTTCGTGAGTTCAAGTCCTGCATGGGGCTCTCTGCTGTCAGAGCAGCGCCCACTTCAGAAACTCTGTCCCCCTCTTTCTCTGCCCCTCCCCACTGGCTCTCTCTAGCAAAAATAAGCAAACATTAAGAACCCGATATTTAAATCATTGGATTACTTACAGAAAGAATATATTTAACATAACACATGACTGTGGAGACTCAAGCTGATGATATCTGGATTATGTTGAGGAAATAGGACTGAAAACTGGGTTTGGGAGGATGGAAGTCTTCACTGACCTTGAAAAAAGTGCTTGATAGGAAGAAAGCTTAACTTTTAAGAGGTCAAAGTTGATTGATTGATTGATTGTTAAGGCTTTACAAATAACAAGTTATAATGGAAAATCACATGTTTATGTATAATGTATTCAGATTAAATAAAAATGGCTTAACATTTTATTTAAATATTGTCAAGTATAATCACTATTTTTTTTTTTGTTTTTTCATTTGTTAGTATTTACAAGGATGTCTATTATGGGATTAAGCCAAGGGTTAGTCATAAAATATTAAATGGCAGCCATGTGATAGGCTCTCATATATTTATTGTATTTATCTACTCATTCTTAAATTTAAGAAAGTATCAATTAACGGAAATGTGTTAAATAAAATTGGATAATCTTAACCATGTGTCTGCTGTATAAATGTCTTAGAGATGCACAAGAAAATAAATATTATATTTTAAACTTTGTACTCAGAGCTCCAATATCACCCTTAAAACATCATACATAACTTCAGATTAAAAGCTTTTCAACTTTTGTATTACAATGAGCTCATACATCTGAACTGCAGCCTATCAATTAAAATATGCATATTATCTGTTTCAGGATCTACATATTACATGGAGATATGAATATAATATTCAAAAGCTATGTAGCTTTACATTTTTCCACTTATATTAAGAATTAAAGGGTTACATTTACATAAACACAAAATTGAAAAACATACAATATTCCAATTCATATTCTCAGGATAGATATGTTTATTGACATTTCCTTAAATTATAGCAATGGGAGATGACCAGAACTTTATTAATGACAAATAACGACTGATACATGCAAAGTAAATTCTCTTTTCACATTTTAGCTAAATAATATTCCAAAATTATAAGTGAATATAGAAATTTTATTTCCGGTACTCAAAACCCTTTCTCTGAAACACTTGTTCTTGTCACCTCTGAAAAGGCAGTCTCCCACTGTTTATCTTTTTTCAGCTTTCTTTTTTTTACAAATCAGCAAAAGGGAAGAAAATGTTGGATATAAACTGACTAGTTGATTGGTAATTCTGGGGGAAAAATTTACTGATTTTAAGGCTTACAATTTCCCATATTAGTTTTTGATGGATGATGCACTGTGTAAGCCTTCCAAAGCATAAATGCCAATCAAACTCATTCCTGACCCGCAACACATTTTGCCAGGGCCCAGACTGCCAATCATATTAAACTGCTACAAATAGAGTTTCTTCTTTGTATGAAAATTATTCAGAATGTTCTTTCTATATACTCTTCCATATTTTTATTATTTGCTACTTAACACCAGTGAATATAATAGGCACTTGAAGATTGAGTAATACCGATGTAAATTTAAATTGTATCCGTACAAAGATGAAATTGTAAAATATTAATTTCCTATCAAATGTCTTTTCCAGCTATTTTCAGAAACACAAAAGAATAATTCAATTCTATCACAGCCAACTTTTATTGGGCTAGATGCGAGAGGTCAGAATGTCGCCAGTGTCTTCTAGTCCACTATTTCTCAACTGCTATTTTCACTCTCGCAGAGGCCCCTGGGTCCTTGTCACTGTGCAGAGTACTGCTTCAAGTACTTGGACAGTTTGTCAGTAAGATTCATTTGTCATTACTTTAGCCTTTATGAGAGAATAAATTGATGTCATATTTGTGACAGGAAGAAAGTGACTGGTCATTGTTATGGATTACTTAATAATCATTGGTAAGTAGAAAACAAATACAAATGATAGAAATTGTAATTTGTGTCTACACATGACATATAAATGCTACTTGAGGTAATCTTATGAATCTCTTGCAAAATACATTAATCTTATTTTGTTATTGCTCATTTGTAAGAGCCTCCAATGTAGTTTAAAAAATAAAGTGTGGCTTGTGGTTCTTTTGAGCCAAGAAGAATGAATATTTTATTCTTACTCCTTTATGAGAAAAGAAAATAATTAAACAATATTTTCTCTGCAGAATTGCAATAATTCTCTATGATAGGAAGCACATTAGATTGAAATGATATTACTGCATTAAATGGATGTCCAAAAAGTCAAACAAAAATACACAGTATTTTATCAAAAGCAATTAATCTTTGTTCATCCAGAGTATGACATTTCACTATGTAATTGCACAGGAAATTAAACTCTTTTCATAGATTTAATAATGGATGAGATATGCGTTTTGAAATAATTGTTTTTATTGAGCTTTGTCATCCGAAGGCACGATATGCAAGCTGTGTCTCACAACTTGCACCTCGGTCAGCTCCAAGATGGATTAGAGAAAAACAATGAGGGGCTCCATTTGGAGCCCACCAGGACACAGGCAGTGCCAGAAACTCAAGCACATTTCTGACATTTGTATTTTTACTTCCAAATCAGTTCTTGTGCCTGGTATGCTTTGTTCTCCTGCTCTAATCCCGCATACACTAAGTTTCCACATTGGCCTTCCTTTATAAACATGTACATCATGAATGGTCGCTATTGCTTTCTACATACATTTCAGTGCATGAAGTGTTTTAAAAAAATTGGATTTCAATGTTGGAATGATGAGATATAAAGCAGTATTAAAATAGTATCAAATATAAAGCATAGTTTTTATAAATGAGTACACGTGTCAAAGATTTACACAGTACATGTCCTAAAGGCTAAATTTTTCAGACAGATACATAGCTAGCTAGATGGATATACACATGCATATCATATATTAATGTGGGTATGTGTGCAGGGGTATATATATAATATGAAAAACACAGAATCTGTGTTTTTATTCATTTTGGAATAAATATCTATTTTCTCTTTCACTCCCCCTTTACTAACGTTTAATTATCAGTCATATATATGGGAAATATTTACAAACCAATTATTAGGGAGAAAAAAATTGCATTGCCATTATGAGAAAAAAAAAAGAAAATTTAGCAAACGGTGAGAGAAGAGACATTGCAATATTTGGTTTCAAAGATGAAGACTCAGCTTAAATAACATATTCTGCTAACAAGAAAATAAAGGTTAGGGGCTCCTGGTTGGCTCAGTTTGTTAAGTGTCCAACTTCAGCACAGGTCAAGATCTCAGCTTCATGGTTTGATCCTTGCGTAGGGCTCTGCTCTAACAATGCAGAGCCTGCTTGGGATTCTCTCTCACCCTCTCTCTCTGCCCCTTCCTGGCTCGCACTTTCCCTTTCTCTCTTAAAATAAATAAAGAAAAGAAATAAATTTTAAAAAATAAAGAAAATAAGGATTTCTTGTAAGTTCAATTTGGTTGAAATGCTATAGTTTTTAAGATCAAAGAAACTTAAGATTATGTATTCCAACTATAATAGTCCTTTTATAATAGTAACTGTTCAATTAATATTTCTGAATCACAGTGAAGATACTTTTCCTTAGAAAATTAGTTTATATATTTTTCTACCAGAAATATTGGAATCTATATTAATTTGTAAACTTCTCAGGTACAAGGTGAAAAACGAAAAAAGGATTTTCCTCTGGAGTATATCTGGAAAGAAAGTACATTTATTTACTAGAGAAAATATGCTGTCGTGTTGCCCATTTGTGAGATAAAAGAGCCAAAATGTTAATTGTTCTGCCCCCAATAATGGCATGGCTGCATTCCCTGGTGTCTTTTAAAAGCTCTCTGTATTTCTGTATGGAAGTGGTGTTTAGAAAAGGCATCACGCAGGAACTTCTGTAGCTACAAATTCCAGAAGAGAGATGGACAGAACTCCAATCTCCACAAAGAAGAGGAGACGGTAGGAGGAAGGGAAGAGAAGATGGACCAGAGTAAGAATGGATGAAAAGGGAGAAGAAAAGAGGCAGATGGAGGAGAGAGAAGGAGAGGGAGGCTTACAAAGGCAGAGGAAAGCCAGGCCATTTGTAAAAGGATACACTGTTATATTAATTCTGAAGCCAATGAAAACCAACTGAGAAGACATTAAATAACCTGCTTAAAACTCTTGTTAATAAAATCATTTTATATAGGAAAAGGCAATGCAATATCATCACTAAAACTAAGGGCTTTGGGATTTTAATTGTACTGGCCTTGGGCCAGTTTTTTAGATTTATTGTCATTCAACTTCTGTATTTGAATAATTGGAATAATAACATTTGCCCCGTGGTTTCTGTGGGAAGAACATAATAAAATTTACCATCTAGAATGGTACTCAGTACATAGTAAGTGCCTAGAAAAAAAGAAAAAAAAAACAGCAAGAAAATATCTGTAAATATCAAAGTATTAAAATGAGGCACATTTTATAATAGGGGGAAGAAAGCAATTGGGAGTTGAGAATACTGATTTTAGCACCTACTCTGGGATAACCTCATTGTTTTCATTAAGCTCTTCCCCCAGTCACTTGAGAAATTAGTTTTTACATGTGTAAGGGGATGGGGTTATTTTATAACATAAAACTATTTTCTTAATTCTCATTTCATCATTGAATAGGCATTTTAATTACCAGTACAAAATAAATAAATGTATTATTGATATTACTTGTATTATTATTTCTAAATTAAAATTAATTTGGTAATTTTTAAACCTATCTTATATCTTATTTGTTTTGTCATTTTCAATTTATGCCTTTATTCCATTATATATTTAACTAGACAAGCACCAAAGTCCGATTATATTAAAACCTGTCTTTGAATTTATTTTATAATCTTAGGCACATTATTTAACTTTCTATTCCTTGGTTTCTTTTTTTTTCTAAAATGATCATATGGGAAAAATTAAAAAAAAAAAAAAGAAAAAGGGGGCGCCTGGGTGGCGCAGTCGGTTAAGCGTCCGACTTCAGCCAGGTCACGATCTCGCGGTCCGGGAGTTCGAGCCCCGCGTCGGGCTCTGGGCTGATGGCTCAGAGCCTGGAGCCTGTTTCCGATTCTGTGTCTCCCTCTCTCTCTGCCCTTCCCCCCTTCATGCTCTGTCTCTCTCTGTCCCAAAAATAAATAAACGTTGAAAAAAAATTAAAAAAAAATAAAATGATCATATGGGGCTCCTGTGTGACTCAGTTGGGTGTCTGACTTCGGCTCAGGTCATGATCTCATGGTTTGTGGGTTCGAGCCCTGTGTCGGGGCCTGCTTTGAATTCTGTGTCTCCCTCTCTCTCTTCCCCTTCCCTAGTCACACTCTGTCACTCTCTGTCTCTCAAAAATAAATAAACATTGGAAAAATTTTTAAAAATTAAAAAAAATGATGATAAAGTATTATCTCCCCATAATTAAAAATTATATGTGTTGGAATTAGAAGAGTGGTTGTAATATATTAACCACTTGGTAAACTTTTGCTTTCATTCTTGGCTGTTATCATTATTGCTGAAGTCATTGAGTAGAATTAGAGCCTTAAGGAGAATTAGAGCAGCTGGTATTTTCAAATATTGCTTAAAATTTAAGCAAGCTTATTCTGTGATTCTGAGAGAGGGTTTAGAAAGGAAATGGCAAAGACATAGTTAAGAGGTTCAGTAATAAATGGCACATAGGCTTTGGAACTGGTGACATCTGAGTTCCAGTTCTAACTCTACCACACCTAAGTGTGTGATTCTTGGATTTTACTTAACTTTTCTAAACCTCATATTCCAAAAATGTAAAATGAATATAGTCTTAGCTCATAATTTTTGTGTGAAGTTTAGAGGAGATAACACAGTAAAGTGTCTAACATTTAATAATTGCTAATTTCAATTTCCATTCTCAAGAAGTCATTCCTTTCTGATTGTACACTCAGAGAGTACTGCCTTTCTCTCATGCTGAAAACAATTGTAAGCTGGACAACATATGAAACAATTTATTTTAGGAATCGAAAATCTGACAGAGAAAGAAAACACAGGCGAACTCCACATTTACATTAGCCTTCTACCTGGAACAATTTCCAAATTATGCAAAGGTAAGTGGTGCTCAAATAGAGAACAAGGATCTTTCTGGGCACGAGAAGCAGGCATTGGAGGCTACTGCTACTAACGTGATTGAAATTTGTTGTGCAGGGTGCCAGCAATGAGTGAGCTGCTCAGAGAACTACTAGAAAACTGCTTAGGGCTCCTCCTTACTCATAAAGGAAACCATAAACTATGTATCCATAACTAGACTGAGTGCTTTTCTTCTCCTTCCATTCTCTTTTCTATTCTCAAAGAATAGCTCCTAGGAGCTTTGAAATGAACAGATTCCACAAGTTGCACAGTGTTGAAGTCACTGACATGAAGAAAGACCTGCTGAACATTCAGGTATTCATTGAAATCTCTGGAATGGCCAATTCAGGAATAGGATAGGTTAATCTTGTGAACTATTCTAATTAAGTCTCAACAAAGTCTAGAAACGTGCTTTGGCAAGATAAAGCTGAGCTTCCAGTAAATTAATTCTTGCTAGGACAAGACTCTACATTCTCTAAAGAAAGACAACAAAATGCAGATTCTCAACAGTGAAGGATCTACAATAAAATAAACATTAGACATTATGAGGAAGCATGTAAATGGATCGGTCCATTACCTGGATACAAGTCAGTAAATAGATACTAACCCAAAATAACTCAGATATTATAAGCATCAGATAAGGATATAAAAACAACTGTAATTAATATAAATATAGAAAATTAATTATCTGACAATGGAATCTCAACAGATAAATAGAAACTATAAAAACACAGAACAGAAAAAAGTATCTGAAATTATTAAATACTCAAAAATTTAAGATATCTATAATACATAAAAAAAACTAGACTACATAATAAAAAGAGTGGCTTTAACTGTAAAAGACTTCTATTAAATTGTATATGCTTTTTCATGACATCTTTGAAAGAATTAGATTGTAGAAAATGGACATTGAAAGTTCCTTAATAGTCATTTACAATATTTCCTTAAATACTTGATGGTTTATTAGAAATAAAACATTCAGATATAGTGAAAAGCATGGATTCTAATGGTTATGGATGGACTATTTTTAAACACTTTTTATTTCATATTTAATTTATTTATATTTTGATATACAAATCCAGTGATAAATAGAACTAAGGCTCATCTTTGAAAATACAGGGCTATAAAAAAAAAGAAAATACAGGGCTATTAATCTGTGACTAATTATTGATGGTGAAAAAAATGGTTTATTTCAATGGTAATTTCTTAGTTAGTATTTGTCTATTTAGGATTCACTAATCGTTCCAGATAAATACTATTAAATTTTCAATATTCAGCTGAAATATAGGAAACCTAAGGACATTCACAAATAAATCTTTCCTAAACGAGGATGGTTTTCCTTTGGATGACAAAACCTCAACCTAGATTATTGATCAAACAAAATAGAACCACATCCTTTATTCTATTCATAAAGGGACCAGGCATACTTCTCTGTCCATGTCTCAAAAAATCACATCTTCTGAATCTCAGCTAAGCTGACCCTGGTAAACTTATATCTCACTTCCAACCATTGATTTGAGTCTTTTATAGTTAGTTATAGCAGTCCTGATATTTTCAAATGCCTTATTTCATTACATGCTTAGTCATAAACCTAAAAGTCTAAACTAGACACTTTGGTCTTTGGAATTGCTAAGAGGGTATAAAGGAAAATGATACTTTATTTTCTTTGATTATCACTACTTATTTCCAATTACCAATGAAAGATTTTCTAAAGTTGTTACATTTAGGTAAACCCACATACATAAAAAAAATGTTGAATAAATTATTTGCTATCCAGAACACATCAATATTAGAAAAATATAACTCATGTTTTTGGATGAAATAGGAAATATAATACTCTTAAAGGCATACAATTGGAATTTAAGAGCAAGGTTGATTCAATCTACTATCATCAGTTTAATGAAAATGACTCATTCTGGTGATCAAGCCATTTGTCATCATCATCATCATAATCATCATCATCATTTTATACAAAGCCAATGGAACCCCAATATCCTTGTTCTTTCTGATGAAATCTGGATTGTTTCCAGCTGGCTCAGTACTTCATAAGTCACGGTGTATAGAGAAGGTCACTTGTACACACTAGTAAGATGTTTCTTTAAAACGAAACGTTTTCATTTAACTTTTCTTTTACAAGTTTTGTATAATGCTCTTATTTTTGGAGGTAATGAAAAGACATATAATTGTTTAAAATGTATTAATATATGTGTCATATAAGAAATTTTTATTTGTTATTTATTTTATTTTGTTTTATTTGTTATTATATTTGTATTTGTTATATTGTTATTATATTATTATTATTATTTTGAGAGAGAGAGACAGTGAATAGGGGAGAGGGGCAGAGGAAGAAAGAGAATCTTTTTTATTTTAATTTTTTTTAATGTTTATTAAAACAAGAGAGAGAGAGACAGAGCATGAGCGGGGGAGGGGAAGAGAGAGAGGGAGACACAGATTCCGAAGCAGGCTCCAGGCTCTGAGCTGTCCGCACAGAACCCGAAGCCAGGCTCGAACTCACAGACCACGAGATCATGACCTGAGCCGAAATCCTACGCTCAACCAACTGAGCCACCCAGGGGCCCCAGAGAAAGAATCTTAAGCAGGTTCCTCAGTCCACACAATGCTCAACATGGGGTTCGATCCCACCACTGGGGGTTAATAATGACCTGAGCTGGAATCAAGAGTAAGATGTTCAACCGACTAAGCCACCCAGGCGCCCCAACAAAATTTTAATTTTATATATGTTTTACTTAAATGTTCTAGTTTTATTTTTATGGCAAATTATAATTATCTTTGTTATTTAATTGATTTGAAAAAATGTGTTTTAGTGTTATTTTATAAAATTTGGTCTATTAAGATGACATTTTCCATGACAAAATGTAAGTTAAAGTACGTTCTATATAAATATCTTCATATTATTCTATAGAAATTAAATATAATAAATGTTAACAATGTTTAATCCCAAGGTTTTGCTTAACATTAATCTTTGGAAGTTCTGCTCAATCATCTTACCAGTTTAAATTTTGACATGAATATATTTCTCTTTGCTAGAAGTTAATCATAAAGTAAAGAATAGTATTGACAAATACACTTAATAAGCAAAGCGATGATAATTGGAAGAAATGCAAGCAGTTATTCTATAATTCTATAATGACTGTGTAGTATTCATAATTAAGTCATGACATACAGATATTAAAACCAGTTATGAAACTGAACTTCCAACATGGAATGATTTATGTGGTTTGGGTAGCCACCCAATTAATGGTCATGACTTATTTTTCATTCATAAAATGAAGTCTAATTCTAATTTAGATGAATTATAATACAGAAGTATTAAGTTACATGCAAACCAAAATAGAAACATAGACAGGAATGTATGTACTCAAGTGTGATATTCCATGCATAAATCCTATAAAATCTAAGTTGATCACGATTTTAAATCTGTATAATGAAATGTACTGAATCATAAATTTTTCATACTACAAAATTCTCATACATCTTAAAGGATTAGTCAGCAGTAAAATATTGTCTTCTAAGTTGTTTTAGAAAAGATTTTCCTTAGGAGATAAATTGGTCTTAAAATTCTTAAGAGTAATATAGAAATTAAAGTTGTAGATTTTTATTCCTAAATAAGTAGTGACTGAGGAAAAAAAATGTGTATTCTTAAAACCTGGAGATGTCTTAATTATTCACTTATGGTATACTATTTTTTTAATGTTTATTTATTTTTGAGAGAGAGAGTAAGACAGGGTGTGAGCGGGGGAGGGTCAGAGAGAGGGAGACCCAGAATCAGATAGGCTCCAGGCCCCGAGCTGTCAGCACAGCCTGATGCACGGCTTGAACTCATGGACCACAAGATCATGACCTGAGCTGAAGTTGGACGCCCAAGCAACTAAGCCACCCAGGAGCCCCTATGGTATACTATTTTTATTAATAAAATGGAT
The DNA here is from genome assembly GCF_016509475.1 of Prionailurus bengalensis. NCBI lineage: Eukaryota > Metazoa > Chordata > Mammalia > Carnivora > Felidae > Prionailurus > Prionailurus bengalensis. The sequence continues at coordinate 90,835,645 of NC_057344.1, forward strand.
TTTGAAATTTTGTATGATTTCAGAAATAGATGTTATTTAAGTGCATTCATTTCACTAACTTCTCAAGCAAGATGATCTTATAAACAATCATAAACATTTCATTGCAATTTATAAGAAGTTATGTTTCACCTTTATGGTTGAAAATTTGAACGCATTCAGATTACTTTTACTTTTTGGGACAGTAGAGGGTTGGGCTAGATAAACATTAAATTTAAATATTAATAAAGCCAAGAACATTTCCCTTCATATTCTTTTAAGCTATGAGAAACATGTTGACATTGAAAGTAAGTTTAAATAAATACAAACATAAAAGTCTTCGTAGCTTCAAATAAAGTTGAAAAAAAAGCAAAAATATGTTTTAGACGGCAATAGCTGTGATAGAGGAAGAAAATTATTTCACCTATGTCATAAACGTGTATAATAATGAGCAGTAACAACTTATGTGTTAGTGACAAAGAGTGAGATTTCATAAATAAATCTGCAGTCAAAATTCTTATGTGCTATACCTATGTTCAACCTATTAATTATTTTATATAACTTTGATAGTAAGGTATTTTTACTTAATGAAAGATTCCTCTCTTAACAAGAGGACAAAAATTTCAGGCATTTGAATATCAAAACTATTTTAACTCTTGACAGGCAGAGAGGGAGACACAGAGAGAGAGAGAGAGAAGAGGCATTGAGCAATATGGAAATTACTTGCAGCATAACTGCAATTTACACAAGGAGGTATATAGATAATTTGTTTTGCTTGATTAGCAATGACTATAAAGGTCAAGCTTCTTCCCAGTTTATTATAGAGAATTAATCTAGGATGCAATAAAAATGTCTGTGGTATTAGATACGCAGACAATTAAGAATTGAGATTTCGCAGGTGTTGAAGTGCAGGTCAGGTAATATTTATTTGAGCATGTATCAAAACAAAATATCTTGGATTACAATGTTGATTGAGATTTCGCAAGTACAGATGAAAATAAAGATGTTAAAAGGAAGAGGGCTTGTGCTCTTCCTTGGTGTACAAAGATGATACACTGATGTTAAAAAAGACAGAGAGCCTTGGAGAGCGGGACTCCAGAAAAACAAACTGTCAAAAGAGGATACAATTGAGTGAAAGATTCTAGGAAATAAATATAACAAATGATCTTCCATTTATTTGTTAAAGTTTTTATTTGTTATTTATTTGGAGAAGGAGAGAGAGCAAAGGGCAGAGGGAGAGGGAGAGGGAGAATCCTAAGCATGTTTTGCACTGTCAGCACAGAGCCCCACACAGGCCTCGAAGCCATGAACCATGAGATCATGTCCTGAGTCGAAATAGAGTCCCACACTTAACTGACTGAGCCACCCAGGCACCCCATAAACCATCTTCCATTTTAAACAAATGACTGAGAGAGGGGACTATAATAAAGGTCACCTTGAAGACAAAATCGGGGAGCTTTGGGCAGAGGTCAGGAAAGAATAGATTGCGCCATATGCTCAGAGTGACTATGTTGAAATGGAAAGTGCTGAAAATCATGAAAGAACAGCAGAACTGGGACCACAATAGAAACTAAAGTGAAGCCATCAGCCAGTGTAAACCTGGATTGGCAAGTTTCATGAGACAGGTAAAAGAGGAAGCATGTGCTTTGTTCGATAGGTAGTAACACTGAGAACCTATATGATTATATTCATAATCCAGTGATTCAAAAAAATTAAGATTCAATATAAAAATAATAGAATATGGTATTATATTTAAAGAATTCAATGATATTTACAAGTATTGTGCTAATGTTGCTGTTCAAGTGTCAAGCAGGATAAACCAAATTGAGGATTCACTCTCCAAAGAACACTTCAAAATAAAGGAAAATAAAGTGAACTTCTGTGAATTATTTGTCCCACGGGACCTTTATGAATCAACAAGAATTGTTGTGGAGGACAAAATACCGTGAGATGGTTAGATAAACTGGACTATGCCTTCCCTAAGAATTGAGCAGGAAATAAATTTACAAAATATTCTTAGAGGTAAACACTTGGGTTACTTAAGCAATAATTTCCGAGTAATGTGGTCCCAAAAGGTAGAAAAGCTTGATGGTTAACCCAGGTGTTGAAAGTAACTGATAGTCATTAAGAAACGATTCAGCAAATTATTTATCTCTGCAGCGGATTTTTTTCTCAATCTTGTCACCATGGGACAAACTTCAGAGTCCATGAGATGCTGAAAAGGTGTGAGAAAAAAAAAATGAGGAAAGAGGTGTATGGTGAATAGTTCATTTCCTTATCTGTCATCAGATACTCAACAGGCTGTGCAACCTAAAATAGTTAAGATTCCTTGTTCTATAGAAGAATTGTATCTATTGTTAGGCATAGATTGCTCAAGCAATATCTAGTCTCACCCAATAGTACTGATGCACTTCCTTTGGGATCCATGTGTTCTCGACTTAGGCATTCATACGTTACCAAAGTCCACCAAGTCCAACATTAAGTGTACAGTGTAAGGTGGCAATCCAGAATATAGTCGAGAAAAATCTAACTCGGAAGGAATCACTATTTGTTTTTTACTTATTTCGAGAGATAAAGAGCAAGCAAGAAAGGGGCAGAGAGAGAGGGGAGTCAAGCAGGCTCCACAATGTCAGAGCAGAGAGCCTGATGGGAGCTCTAAGTCATGAACCAAGAGATCATGACCTGATCCAAAATCAAGAGTCAGTTGCTTAACCAAATGAGCCCCCCAGGTGCCCTGAGCAATCTCTATTTTAACTGAGATAAAGTAAAACTCCTAACCAAATGTCTGGTATGTAGATGTTTCTAAACAGATGGTCACTAATACCTGCTTTTCTTTGTAGCCAACATCATTTTTCTCCTATACATTGAGATATACATTAGCATTTTACAGAATTTTATATTCACAACATACAGAGTTTAATAATATTCTCCTCTTTGATGGGCTAGATAATTCAACTATTATAGAATAACATAGCCAAATATATGACACTAAGGAAGTTTTTGATTATGTGAATAATTTTCTAAGACCTGTTCATTTAAAAGATTAGTCCAATTGGGGCGCCTGGGTGGCGCAGTCGGTTAAGCGTCCGACTTCAGCCAGGTCACAATCTCGCGGTCCGTGAGTTCGAGCCCCGCGTCAGGCTCTGGGCTGATGGCTCAGAGCCTGGAGCCTGTTTCCGATTCTGTGTCTCCCTCTCTCTCTGCCCCTCGCCCGTTCATGCTCTGTCTCTCTCTGTCCCAAAAATAAATAAACGTTGAAAAAAAAAAAAGATTAGTCCAATAGATGAAGCATGGTTCAAATCTAGAGCTCTGAAATGGGGAAAAATCTTGACATGTTCTGAAAGAAAAGCTAAAGTGGATACAAGAGCATGGAGCAAAATAAAATTAAAGAAACGGGCTGACTCCAAAAGATTTAGGGTCTTTCAGATCCAATTATCATATTTTTCTGCTTCCAATGGAAAACCATTCGTACGTTTTGAGCAAGACAGTGTGTAATTTACATTTAAAAATGTGTTCTGGCTATCATAAGAAGCATGGATTACAGAATGCAGGGAAGAAAGCAAAGAGACAAGGTAGGTTTATACTAAAACAGTCCACATGAATTATGTGGATAATTTGGCAAAAGGATGGCAGCAGAAATAAACAATGGACATATTTGAACTATGCTTATAGCCAACAGGCATAGCTGATATACCAGGAGTAGAAGCTATAGGATATTTGTGAGCGATTTAGTATATGATGATGCTGGTTACTCATATGGGGACAACTAAGGAAGAATACCTTGTTAGGGAGAAATCATGAGTTCTCTGTGGATCTGTTAAGCTTAAAGAGTCTTTTAAATGTTTAAAACTACCCAAAGCTATCTACACATTCAATGCAATCCCAATCAAAATTGCACCAGCATTCTTCTCAAAGCTAGAAGAAGCAATCCTAAAATTTGTATGGAACCACAAAAGATCCGAATAGCCAAAGTAATTTTGAAGAAGAAGACCAAAGCGGGAGTCATCACAATCCCAGACTTTAGCCTCTACTACAAAGTTGTCATCATCAAGACAGCATGGTATTGGCACAAAGATAGACACATAGACCAATGGAATAGAATAGAAACCCCAGAATTAGACCCACAAAAGTATGGCCAACTAATCTTTGACAAAGCAGGAAAGAATATCCAATGGAAAAAAGTCTCTTTAACAAATGGTGCTGGGAGAACTGGACAGAAACATGCAGAAGGATGAAACTAGACCACTTTCTTACACCATTCACAAAAATAAACTTAAAATGGATGAAGAACCTGAATGTGAGACAGGAAACCATCAAAACCCTAGAGGAGAAAACAGGAAAAAACCTCTCTTACCTCAGCCGCAGCAAATTCTTACTTGACACATCTCCAAAGACAAGGGAATTAAAAAGCAAAAATGAACTATTGGGATCTCATGAAGATAAAAAGCTTCTGCACTACAAAGGAAACAATCAACAAAACTAAAAGGCAACCAACGGAATGGGAAAAGATATTTGCAAATGACATATCGGACAAAGGGCTGGTATCCAAAATCTATACAGAGCTCTTCAAACTCCATACCCAAAAAACAAATCATCCAGTGAAGAAATGGGCAGAAAACATGAATAGACATTTCTCTAAAGAAGACATCCGGATGGCCAACAGGCACATGAAAAGATGCTCAACGTCGCTCCTCATCAGGGAAATACAAATCAAAACCACACTGAGATATTACCTCATGCCAGTCAGAGTGGCCAAAATGAACAAATCAGGAGACTATAGATCCTGGAGAGGATGTGGAGAAACGGGAACCCTCTTGCACTGTTGGTGGGAATGCAAACTGGTGCAGCCGCTCTGGAAAACAGTGTGGAGGTTCCTCAAAAAATTAAAAATAGACCTACCCTATGACCCAGCAATAGCACTGCTACGAATTTACTCAAGGAATACAGGAATGCTGATGCATAGAGGCACTGTAACCCTAATGTTTATAGCAGCACTTTCAACAATAGCCAAATTATGGAAAGAGCCTAAATGTCCATCAACTAATGAATGGATAAAGAAATTGTGGGGTTTTTTTTTAATTTTTTTTAACATTTATTTATTTTTGAGACAGAGAGAGACAGAGCATGAACAGGGGAGAGGCAGAGAGAGAGAGACACACAGAATCTGAAACAGGCTCCAGGCTCTGAGCTGTCAGCACAGAGCCCGATGCGGGGCTCGAACTCACGGAATGCGAGATCATGACCTGAGCTGAAGTCGGACGCTTAACCGATCAAGCCACCCAGGCGCCCCGAGAAATTGTGGTTTATATACACAATGGAATACTACGTGGCAATGAGAAAGAATGAAATATGCCTTTTGTGGCAACATGGATAGAACTGGAGAGTGTTATGCTAAGTGAAATAAGCCATACAGAGAAAGACAGATACCATATGTTTTAACTCTTATGCGGATCCTGAGAAACTTAACAGAAACCCATGGGGGAGAGGAAGAAAAAAAAAAAAGGATGTTAGAGTGGGAGAGAGCCAAACATAAGAGACTCTTAAAAACTGAGAACAAACGGAGGGTTGATGGGGAGTGGGAGGGAGGAGAGGGTGGGTGATGGGTATTGAGGAAGGCACCTTTTGGGATGAGCACTGGGTGTTGTATGGAAACCAATTTGACAATAAATTTCATATTAAAAAAATGTTTAGATAAAGATGTCAAGTACACAGCTAAATATATGAGTATGGAATTCAACAGCAAGAAGAGTGTCAGAAATACCTTTCAGTATTGTGGCTTGGGAGGGAGGATTAGAGAATATATGGGATATACTCTCCAGTATAAATATATTAGAGTAGATATATTAGAAATACACTTTCCTTGCAGAAGAAAAGTTTGACAAGAAGATGGACATTTTCATTTAACACTTTTAAAAATGAAGAAGAATATCAGTAACTAGAATAGTTGGAAATTACTTGAAAAATATATGTCATATATAACTGTATATATATGATGTATATATGTATACACATATATACATCATATATATGTATACACTTTTTTATTTTTAATGTTTTTATTTATTTTTGAGACAGAGAGAGACAGAGCATGAGCAGGGGAGGGGTAGAGAGAGAGAGGGAGACACAGAATCTGAAGCAGGCTCCAGGCTCTGAGCTGTCAGCACAGAGCCTGACACGGGGTTCGAACTCACAGACTGTGAGATCATGACCTGAGCCGAAGTCGGACGCTTAACTGACTGAGCCACCCAGGTGCCCCATATATATATGTACATTTTTCAAGTAATTTCCAGCTATTCTAGTTACTGATTTTCTTCTTCATTTTTAAAAGGGTTAAATGAAAACGTCCATCTTCTGGTCAAAGTTTTCCTCTGCTAGGAAAGTATATTTCTTGTATATCATATATGTGTGTGTGTGTGTGTGTGTGTGTGTGTGTGTGTGTGTAAGTAAATCATAGATGATGTATATCATATATATATATATATATATATATGTCTGCATTTAAACATTTGAGGAAGAGATGGTAATTTGTTATTACTATTTTCTATGTAATAATAATAGTATTACTATTATAAGTATGCACATATAATTAAGAATAATTAAGAATTTTAAAATATCTTCACGTTATCTTCCTAACATTTAAATTCTCTGTGTAATTCTAGAGTTCAATTGAATTTGTACAAATATCAAACATTTATATATTTGCATGTAATAATAGACTAAGAAAAATTTAAATGTACATAAATATTGTCTCTGTTGATGGTCTGCCATATCGTAACTTAGAGGACAGATAAATATGGCATTTTACTGAATCTATTTTGATGTACAGTGTCAGTCCTAAAAGGGGTTACATATCCCTATAAAGCATGCATCTTTCCTTTCCTTACTCTAAATTATCTTTTGGCTATGAACATCGAAAACTATAAAAGATAATTATTCTTCAGCAAGAGAATACCCAGTATCTGATATGTTAGGTAAGTAAAAATAATTTCAGTGGAATTAGCAAACCTTTATTTAGACACCAATATCCTTTTACTGTGATTCTTTTCTAGATTACCGATTAGCACATCCAGAAAAAAAAAGATAAAAATGTTATCTTCAGAGAAAGGTCCAAACTGGAGTCAGAAGCCCTACTTGTCCCCATCCATGGCAACTTCACGACCTCGGCTAGTGAACCACAAAATCAGAAGACTTCAAAGAACTGAAAAAAGTTTTGGTACAAAAGAGGGTTTAGAGATGTGAAGGGAAAAACAGCATGAGGAACTGTAGAAGTGATGCTCACATGAGCTGTAGACTGTGCCACAAAAGGAGAATTTAATCGATTAAGAATAGAGAGTAGAATTGTAAATACCACCTGCTGATTAAGAAAACTAGAGAGGAAAGCAAAATGTAATATCTTAGGAAACGCTCTGCTGCTATTAGCTGACAAAGTAAACGAGGGTCCTTTTTTTCTATCACTTATGATCACAATGTAAAAGAAAGAAGAAATAGAAAAGTGGTATAATTGGCAAGACTGACAACGATCTTGCCCAAAAAGAGAATATAATGGAATCACTGAAGTCAAGTTGTTTTGTTCTCTTTTATCTTTACCTTTTTTAAAATTATTTTAATTTTGAGTGCTGCATCTTTGGGAGATAAATATAATGGTTGAGGACGTCAACTATGGTTGGTTTGATAAGCAAGCATAATGAACAAAGTCAATTTTCTAAAGAAGTTCATACTGGTAGTTCTCAAAAAAAATACTGTCAAAATTTAATAAAGCAGATCAAATGCCACTTATACATAGTGAACAAAAAGGGGGTTGGAATAAGAAGGCAAGCAACTCTAATAAATTAAGAACTTGCTTAGGGTAAAAAATCATGAATAGATCAGTATAATTTTTAAAAAACGTACGTAGGATATAGAGAAACAAAATGTAGCACATTATAAATATCTTTAAAGTCAAGTATCTTAATATATTGCAGAAGGATGATGATGGTGAGATCTCTATGTATACTTGGCCTCTGATTTTGTTATGATGACCAACTGTGTATATTTTTCGGATCACTGTTTTATGGCTGCCTGTAGTTATTGTGGCCTCAATTTTTATAACCCTATAGAATACTGACAACACTAGTGAACGGACTACCTTTGAGATGAGTGGCGATGAGGTAACAAATGTCAAAGTGATCAATTTGAGCTTAATAATCTACATACCCAACATTGAACAAAACACTGGTCATCGTGGCATTATATAAATATTTAAATGACTTAATGAATGACATAAATTACCTCATTGACTCTCTTCACAACTAAATCCTAAAAAGGTATCTAGATATACAAAATAATTCATGCACATAATAAGGTGCATTTTGCTTTTATATGAGTGTCTATGATGTCACCAATTATGAGAACTTGAGTTTACAGATTTGCATGTTTGGCTTTGCAAGGGTTCACTTTGTAACCACCATCCCTAGCCTTGTCTAATTTTCTAGTGAAATTAATCAGACATTAGGAAATACATGTAAAATTAGCCCAAATAAATAGTGGTAACCCTGAAAGTTGTTCTTTTGTAATACTGGTAATTTGAGAGTGAAATGTTAATGAGCTGATTACAAGTTTTGAGTATATTTGCAAGCAAAAAGTAAAATAAGTAAGTAATAAAATCAAATCTGCTCTTTTTTGGGGTTTTATTTTAATCTCTTTGTATGATATCTTTTAGCTTTATAAAGTTTTTTTCACTTCCATTTAATGGAAATGAATTTATGACTTTATGACTCACTGTTGAAATGTGTTGTTTGGGCAATGATTTTGTGGGTATGAGTACACTACTATCCTTTCCACAAAATCTGTTCTTTGGAAAAATGTACAGAATATCCTGACAGTAAAGAAGGCATTCAATAAGATCTTATATGGCAATGCTGGCAGAATCATTGCCATCAGAACATGAAATGCTTACTTGTTAGAATAGATATCTACTAGAAAGGATGAGTGGTTGCCTCTTTCATGAGGGAAGCCATCCATTGGAAAGAGCTCCATATGATTGGTCTGCCAGCAGGTGCGTGCGTGATCCTCACTGAAGAATAAACCACTGGAGAATAGTAGAGCATAGACTTGATATCTGTTTTTGCAAGTCATCATCTATGGCATCATCTGTGGCAGTAAACTAGACTTTGATGAGGGAAAATCTTTGCTGAGCTCATGCCTAATCTCAAATTCTGCTTCCACAGCCACTTTGTGCATGAGCCCATTATGTATGCACCAGAAGGCTGATGATAAAAGTGGACTAATATCCAGATAGCTATCATATTGTCCACCTGGCTATTGATGGATTCCTCTGCAATGGGGACTCTTAAGTGAACTTTCCCAAGGGCCACAAATATCTACACACCTGGAGCTCATTCTGAGAAACCCACTGGCATATTGCTTCATCATGTTTTCTTGTCAATTCTTACAAACATTTTATTTCTAGTGCCTTACTGACTAGCCAAACCATGACTTGGCTCAAGTCATGATCTCACAGTTCATGAGACTGAGCCCCGTGTCAGGCTCTGCATTGACAGCATGGAACCTCCTTGGGACTCTCTCTCTCTCTCCTTCTCTCTTCTCCTCCACCACTCAGATCTCTCAAAATAAAAATAAATAAATAAATAAATAAATAAATAAATAAATAAATAACTTAAGTAAAATTGTTCATAGTGAATAGTTCACGAGGTCAGTGTTGTGGGAAAAGGCAAGGGCAGCCATGAACCAACCAGTAGGTGTTGTAAGAGTCTCAGTCATCTTCTCAAAACTTGCTTAAATCCTGTTTGTACACAATATTAAACCCATTTTATAATGAGGAGATGCTATTCACGCCCAGTTTTGTGAAAGAAAAAAATCAGTTCCCAATGAGTTGCACTGAGCAAATATTATTTGAAGTACCGCCCCCCACCCCAAACATGAAATCAGTAACAAGACCCGGGAATGACACTTAACCTACATTTTTAAAGGGGATTATTTATTAGTAAAGGAATAAGTTATGAGAACTCCTGGGGGTAAAAAATGAAAAGAAAAGAAAAGAAAAGAAAAGAAAAGAAAAGAAAAGAAAAGAAAAGGAAAGAAAAGGAAAGGAAAGAAAAGAAAAGAAAAGAAAAGAAAAGAAAAGAAAAGAAAAGAAAAGAGAAACAAGAAAACTCTTGTGTAAGTATTTGATTCTCCTCTTGGGAATTGATTGCCAGAGGTCCCTACTCTGTACTCACCGGACCTGTGGCATACAATTGGATATGCTGTGCTTAAGGCCCTAGTGACAGGAAGCTTACACTGCAGCCGGGACTTGCTGCACAATTTCTTTGTTTTTTGGTATTCCTAGAAATTAGCAACCTTTCAAGTTACTGGTGGAATGGCTTGAAGCCCAGCTAGATATGATACATTTTGCTTCAAAATCTTAAGAGGCTTACTTAGCATTACACTTCTTTCTAATTCTTAAAGGATATAAGATGTAGCAAATTCTTTTTAAATTCAGAACTTTAGCTAAGTCAAAGGAAACAAAACCAAAATTGACTATTGGGACTACATCAAAATAACTAGCTTTCACGTAGTGAAGGAAACCTCCAACAAAACAAAAAGGCAACCTACTGAATGGGAGAGGATTAAAAATGTTATATCCAACAAGGAGTTAGTATCTAAAACATATAAGTCATACACTCAATACCAACAAAGACAAGCAAAATGATTAAAAAATTGTCAGAAGGGGGTGTCTTGGTGGCGCAGTTGGTAGAGCATCCAGCTCTTAGTCCCAAGTCATGAGTTCAAGCTCCACTTGGATGTGGAGACTACTTAAAAAAAAAAAGGTGGGGGGGGGGCAGAGGACCTAAATAGATATTTTTTCAAAGATACATACAATGGCCAACAGACACATGAATAGATGTTCAATGCTCAATATCACTAATCATCAGGGAAAGGCAATTTAAAACCACAATGAGATATCACCTTACACTTTTCAGAATGACTAAAATCTGAAGGACATGGAATAACAAGTGTTGCTTAGAGGATGTGGAGAAAAAGGAACCCTCCTACACTGTTGGTGGGAATATTAATTGATATAGCCACTATGGAAATCAGGACGGAGATTCCTCAAGAAATTAAAAGTGGAAATCCATATGATCTGATAATTTAACTACTGGGTACTTACGCCCCTATCCAAAATGAAAACAGGACTCACTAAATTCTACTACGAAACCAATATAATGTTATATGTTAACTAGAATTTAAATAAAAGTCTGAAAAAAGATTAAAGTTGGTTAAGAAAGAATATATAAATGTAAAGGATAAGTAAATATTATCTAAATATTTATTGGACAAACAAGGACATCAATATTGTTTCAAATAATTGAAGAATCTAAACAATTGATTCTTTCACTCAATGAATATATATTTCTACTGTTAACTAAATAGACAGGTAACAACAATTAAGCTACCTTTAATGATAACTGTTAAGAAATCTCACAGTGGACTACTTTGGAATTATAGCGTTAAATACAAATTACAAATATATACAGAATGTGTAAGATGTTAAAGAAGACAAATTATATCACTGAAATATTTTACAGTAAGCCCATTTAATTTAAATAAATATGTGCTTAACTGTAAAATCTTTGAAAATAAACACTTTATATAAAATGAAATTATTTCAAGGCCAATTCCACACATTAGTATTGCCATCATCTTCTATCCACAGAAATTACATTGTTTAAAATGCGATTTAAGGTCATTCTTTAAAATCCCATTGAAACTTAGAAACTTGCCTATTTTCATATTTTAGTATTGTTGGTGAAATTTCACAAGAAATTCCCATAAATAAAAATTAACAAATTCAAGGAAATTTGCAACACCAGGAAATGGACATAATATTTGCAGATCTTCCAGAGAAAATAAATCTAGCAAAACTTGGAAATACCAACATTGACAATGAAGAAAACCTGGTTTTGTCTGAACCAAAATGAAAGTGTACTAAATGTTATGAAAATAAAATTGATTTTCTCTGGGAAAAAAAAGGAAAATGAAAACACTAATTCAAAAAGATATGTGCACTCTCATGTTTATTGCAGCATTAGAACCTTCGTCCCATCTTGGGGGCCTGGGTGGCTCAGGCAATTGAGCATCTGTCCCTTGATTTTGGCTCAGGTCATGATCTCACGGTTTGTGAAATTAAGACTCACACTGGGCTCTGTGCTGACAGTGTTGAGCCTGCTTGGGATTCTCTCTCTCTTTCTCTCTCTCTTTCTCTCTCTCTCTCTCTTCTGCCCCTTCTCTTCTGCTCTCTCTCTGTCTCGCTCTCAAAATAAATAAATGTAAAAAGAAAAAAAAGAACCTTAGCATTTTCCTCCTTAAACTGTGGTTCATCTAAAGCAGTATGAACATTACCCAGTAGTTTGTAAGTAATGTAGAATCTCAACTCTAACCCCTGACCTACTGAATCACAATATGCCTGTCAAAAAAATCCTCAGATGATTTATATAAATGCATATTTGAGTGTAAGAAAACTGAACTTGACCACTAAATAGAATTTCACTATTAGAGAAAAGTTCTAAATTTTAAGGCTTAATCTTTCACCTTTAGGCATATATGTGTTTTACTGAAGTATCACAGTTATTTAATACCACTGCTCACCTCATAAAAATATGATGTTATTAATGGATTTGGCAATAGTAATATATAATGGGTCATCTAGATAATCAATACCTTCGTGTACCATATCCCAGGTATGAATAGTTGAGAACGACCTAAATTAATCTGTAGAGATTTACTGTTCTCCATTTCAGTGAAGGTAAGGTGCTTCTGGAAGTCCTTGCTAATTTATATGGAGAGTGATGTAATTGCTAAATCAGAGGCCCATGCTTATTTGTTCCAAAGCATCAAAACTAGAATAGTAGCTGTAATTGGATTTACCATATCATTAAATTTAAGGTAATCCACAACTAGTGTCCAGCGAATGAGTGGTATAATTAATACCGTCACCCTGAAATACTGAATAGAATATTGCTTTTGCTTTACTCCTTTGATAGGAAGGGTCAGAGCAAGGGGCTTTCAAGTGACTCTTTCCACCAAGAGCAAAAAACCACTTAGGGTGCTGGGGATTATACTCACTCTTGTGTCTAATCTGTGCTAGGAATGAGGGGGAAAGCAGAGGGTTGATATGCAAATCCAGTGGGCCCCCTTTTATAAGAACTCTGAAACTTCATAGATCACCAGATGTTCACTGGGCCACATGCCGACAAATAACCCACGTAGTGTCAGCCCAGAGCCAGTATCTAATAAGCCCTCCAAAGCAAGGTTATTTCCATTTCCCCAGCACAGAATCAACTGGTAATCATCTGCAAAGTCCCTCTGAGGAAGACTTAAAGAAAGATTTATAGAATATACTTATGGCAACAGTGCCAGATTCTTCTTTAATTGAAACTAGGTGGTTGTGTTTCCAAAAGCTTTGGGCCTATGGATTTATCTGGACACTAGAAAGTGTTGCAAGGCCTTCATTTGCAATTGCAATCATTCAAATGTGATGCCTACCCACCCACTCTAGAAATAAAATGCAATTATACAGACCAAGTTATGTTATATTACACTGCGCAACTGGTTCTCTATATCCCTGCAAGATATAAATTATGAAAGAGTGGAACACATTTATTTTATTCACTATTTCTCCCTGGAAGACCTTGCAATCTTCTCTTTCTCTTTCCTCCAGTCACACAGGTCTCTGACCTCTAGGAATCCTGGAGGCAATGAGGCGTTGGAGTGAATATTGAGGAGAATAGGTAGAAAAATCACTAGCAACTCTTTGCAAGATACAAAGTACGGTAGCACACACACAAATGACAATATGTCAAAAATTACTGAAATAAAGTAATGTAAAACAAGCAACTGAAGTTTACTTGGTAAAATTCTACAAAAATAAAGTTGAGAATAAAGATAAAATTGATATTTATCTTTAAAAACATAACTTATTAAAAGTTACAAGTGGAGAGTCAAAGATTTAAAGACTCATTTGCCACAGAATAGAGAACATTGACAATGATCACCCACACAAAAGCACACCGTTCAGATGTTTTCGCAGGAGAATTCTATATCGTCAAAAAACAGACAATAACAATCTTATTTCAATTATTTCAAACTAAAGTAAAAGTAGAGAAACTTCTAAACTATTTACATAAAGCAAGAATACTATTAATTAATTTGAATAGAGTTTGCATAAAAAATAACATGATAAACCAATCTTAATGTGTAATTGGAGTATGAAATCTTAGAAAATGTAAACAAACAGAAACAAAGAGCATTTTGAAAGTTAATTTATGTTCAATATTAGGGCATTCAATAATATAATTCATCATATCACCAGATATAAGGATAAAAATCATATCATTACAGTAGATGTTCAAAAAGCCTCTGACAAAATACAATACCCATTCTTCAACAAAATTTTAGTGGAATAAAAAATTAGTAAATAATTACTTGATTTGGATATACATAGAAATATTTATCTTTCAGTTTTCTATTCAGCAAGTTAATTAATGATGAAATATTAGAATATTAGTAGTCAAAACCAATATAACAAATCAATTGTGTTTCTATACACTAAAAGTATACAATTAAAAAATAAAATTAAGAAAACCATTCAATTTACAATAACATTAGAGAGAATAGAGTGCTTAGAAATAAATTTAAGGTAAAACTGGGTCACCTGGGTTTCTCAGTAGGGTACGCATCAGACTTTGGCTCAGGTCATGATCTCATGGCTCATGAGTTCAAGCTCCCCATCAGATGAGCTTGAGCCCTGCTTCAGGAGAGCACAAGTCCCATTTCAGGTGAGTCCTGCTTCTCTCTCCCTCCCTCCCTCCCTCTCTCTCTCTCTCTCTCTGCCCCTTGTGGGATTCTCTTTCTCTTTCTCTTCCTCTCTCTCTCTCTCTCACTCTCTCTCCCCTCCTCTCTCTCTGCCCCCTGCTCACTTGTGCCCTCTCTCAAAAAAAAAAAAAAAAAGACAAAAAACTTGCAAAATTTCCTAAATGAAAACTGCAAAAGATTGTTGACATAAATTAAGAAGTGACTAATTTAATAGAAAACCATTTCATGGGCATGGACCAGAAGACTTAATCTTGTGCACTGTTGGTGGGAATGTAAATTGGTGCAGCCACTATGAGAACGGTATGGAGGTTACTCAAAAAATTAAAAATTGAAGGGTGCCTGAGTGGCTCAGTCTGTTGAGACTCCGACTCTTGAATTTGGCTCAGGTCATCATTCCATGACAGTGGGTAGAGCCTTGCATTTACCTCTGAGCTGAGCCTGGAGCCTACTTAAGATTCTTTCTCCCTCTGCCCCTCTCCCCCACTCATATTCACTTTCTCTCTCTCTAAAAAAGAAAAACAAAAGAAAAAAATTAAAAACTTGAACTACCATATGATCCAACAATACCATTTACAAGTATACATCCGAAGGAAACGAAATAATTACCTCAAAGAGATTTCTGCCCTCCTATTTTTATTGGGCATTATTTACCTTATCAAAGACATGGACACAACCTAGTGTCTGTCAGTAGATGAACGGATAAAGAAAATGTGATATATATACACACTGGAATACTCTTCAAGAATAAAAAAAGAAATCCTATTTGTGACAACATGGATGGGTTTTGAAGGAATTATGCTAAATGAAATAAGTCAGACAAAAAAGACAAATACTGCGAGGTATCACTCATATGTAGTCTATTAAACAACAACAACAACAACAACAACAAACAGAGAAGAGAGTAGGATGGAGGTTTCCAGACAGGTAAAGGGATGTGGGAGAAATGCATGAAGTTGTTCAAAGGGTACAAACACTCAGTTAGAAGATGACTAAATTCTGGGTATCTATGGTACAGTATGGTGACTACAGTTAATAATATTTTATTGTATACTTGGAATTTGCTAAAGGAGTAAATCTTAGAAGTTCTTACCACAAGGAAAGAAAAAGTTCTTACAACAAAAATAAATTGAGTGAGAGATGTGTTTATTAACCTTGTTGTAATCATTTCTCAATATATACAGATATCAAAGCATCCCACTGAACACCTTAAACTTACATAATGTTACATGCCAATTATACTTCAGTAAAGATTTTTTAAAAAAGTGAAAATGGACAGAAGATTTGAAGATTTTTCTCCAAAGAAGAGATAAAAATAGCAATATACACATAAAGAGTTGTTAAACACCGTTATTAGAGTAATGCAAATTATAACCACAGGGAACACCATTCTTCACATACTAGGATGTTATTATCAAAAAGACACACAGTGGGGCGCCTGGGTGGCTCAGTGGGTTGGGCGTCTGACTTCAGCTCAGGTCATGATCTCGCGGTCCGTGAATTCGAGCCCTGCGTCCGGCTCTGTGCTGACAGCTCAGAGCCTGGAGCCTGTTTCAGATTCTGTGTCTCCCTCTCTCTCTGCCCCTCCCCTGCTCATGCTCTGTCTCTTTCTGTCTCAAAAATAAATAAACGTTAAAAAATTAAAAAAAAAAAGACACACAGTAACAAGTGTTGGTGAGAAGGTGGAGAAAATGCAACCATCATTTGTTTCTAGCCTGTATGTAAGATGATGCGGCTGCTGTAGAAAACAGTTTGCCATGTCCTTATTAATATACAAAGAGCTACCATACGACCTAGCAATATACCCCTAAACATACCTAAACATATACCTACCCCTAAACATATACCTACCCAAATAAAAGCATATGCCTACCACAAACTTGTCCACAAATGTTAATACCAATTCATAATGGCCAAAAAAGTAGAAAAAAACTGGAATACCCATCAACTGATGATAAACAAAATGCAGATATGCATGCAATGGCAAATAATTTGGCAATGAAAATAATAAAGTGCTAAAGCATGCTACAGTATGGATGAACTTTGATAGCATGCTAAGAATAAGAAACCAGACAGGAAAGACTACCATATGATTCTATTTTATTAAATGTCCAAAAGAGACAAATCCATACAGACTTGAAATATGTGGCCTGGGTGTCTCCATTGGTTGAGCGTCCAACTCTTGATTTTGGCTCAGGTGTGTGGAACCCTCTTGGGATTCACTCTCTCTCTCCCTGTGTCCCCCTTCCTCACTTGCACTCTCTCTCTCTCTCTTAAAAAATATATTGATGATTGTCAGTGGCTGATTTGGAGGGAGGAGAAGGAGTTGCTGCTTAATGGATATGGCATTTTATTTGGGAGGGGTGATCAAAATGTTTTCAATTTAGATTGTGGTCATGGTTGCACAACTCTGTGTATATACTGAAATGTACATTTTAATGGTAGAATTATAAAAACAAGGAATGCATATAAGTTAAAAGACATATATATATATATATATATATAATAAATGTATATAATTTGTTGGGATGAATATATTTATATATACACATAGAGAATATATATATGTATATATATTCTCTTTCTCTATATATGTATGTATATTCTCTCTCTATATATAAATATTCTTTGTGTGTGTGTGTATATATATATATACAGAGAGAGAAAAATTTGGGGGTTTTCTTGGTGTATATAAGATTTCCTGGATTTTTAGCTCTGAAAAATGAAATTGTTCAACATTAATTTTTCTTATTATTATGTAATACAAATATGTTTTCTAGCTATAGAGATATCCCAAGGTGATTAACTTATTTTGTGTATTTCCATATATTGCACATTCCCCATATTCCTGTATTACAATGTTTCATTACACTAAAACATTTTTAAGATGATAAAATTTTCCTCATGATATTCAGCAATTATATCATGTATCTTACTGGATTAAGCTGATTATAATCAAATAAAAAGATTGAAGATATACACAATTTTGATTTTTGATTACAAAGTAAATTATGTTAAATAGTTAACTTTTTAGTCACCTCTCATATTCTAGACAAATTACGATGTTAAATTTATCAGATTATAGGAGTTGAATTGAGTATGTTGATACATAAAAGTAGATGCAATCCAATATTTCAAAATATTCTCTACCAGTCATATACCGCTACAAATAAAGGACCATTTACATACACTAGTCTAGTTTGTGATATTTAAAATCAGATTTGACTTTTGAAAATACAGGTGGTCCTTGACCGATGATGGTTTGACTTATGATATTTTTGTCTTTACAATGGTGTAAAATCAATTTGCATTTAGTAGCAACCATACTTTGAAATTTTGAATTTTGATCTTTTTCCAGGCTAGCAATATGCATTGCGATACTCTGTCATGATGTCAGGCAGAGTTAAGATGTATTAAAAGCATTTTTTACTTATGATATCCTTAACTTATGATGAGCTTATCCAGATATAACCACATGATAAGTGGAGGAAAATCTATATATGTATATCAAATCATCACATTGTATACTTTAAACATCATACAAATGTATTTGTCAATTACCCCTCAATAAAGCTAAAAAAATCAGATTTAATATGGTACACAACTTTGATATTCAAATATGGTACACAACTTTGATATTCAAATCACTATTTTTGGTAATAGTTTTATATTATTTTAAATACTGAAAAATATCATAAATGGGTACATTAAACATTGATGAAAAATCTATTCTTACTAATTTTTTATCATCTGATTTGTGGATCTCCTAAAAGAACTGGCTGATCTAGGTCTTAAATAATGATTATTTCCTTGGGGGATGACCCAGAGAGTAGAAGTGAGAGAACAGGGGCCATGAGACAAAGAAGACCAAAAGCCAACATGAAGGACTTTTATTGAGATCATTGAGGCAGTAGGGCCTCAATTTCCTCAGAACTCCAAGATCTGGTAAGATGACCCTGAGGTTGTTTATACAAAGGAAAGGATGCCAGGGCATTTGTCCCTCAACAGCCATTGTTCACTGGCTGATGAGTAAGCCAGCAAAAATTAATCCTCTCTTCACCATCTCTCCTCCATCCCTGTCATCCTGGCTGCACTCGAGAGAAGCCAAAAAAGATTTTATCATTATCCACTTTTTACAAATGAGAAATCTAGTGTGCATTCCGTTTAAGTGATTTGTTAAGATCTCAGGAGTGACAGGTTAGACTTATAAATTCAGGTTCATATTCTATATCCTGTTGCATGCTACTTAGAACGAGTTATGAATGTTGTAAAAATATTCATCGAGTAAAACACTGCATTTACTAAATAAGAAACATTTCACCAAATATTGGAAAGAAAAATACATAGGTCTGTGCTAGCAAAGCCGTTAATTTGAAACTCGCAAAAGCATCCACTTGTTTTTTCATCTTAAGACAAAGAACGCTTGATTCCAGCCAAATTAACTCTTACAATCTGCCTTGGTCCATTTCAACTCTACCATTATACCTCTGTGTGTGTGTTAAGTGTAACTGGTATATCTGGAATATTGGATGTCATTTCTACCATTTACTTAACTGGCAGGTGAGTATTAGCACATCCCTTTGCCACGTTTATAAAGTCCAGAGGTCATCTCATTATTCAAACTATTAATTGTGTTTAAAAAAAACACAGGCTTGGGGCGCCTGGGTGGCGCAGTCGGTTAAGCGTCTGACTTCAGCCAGGTCACGATCTCGCGGTCCGTGAGTTCGAGCCCCGCGTCGGGCTCTGGGCTGATGGCTCAGAGCCTGGAGCCTGTTTCCGATTCTGTGTCTCCCTCTCTCTCTGCCCCTCCCCGGTTCATGCTCTGTCTCTCTCTGTCCCAAAAATAAATAAACGTTGAAAAAAAAAATTAAAAAAAAAACACAGGCTCATAAACCTAGAGAATACTATAAAAATAAATTTGAAATTGAATACTTAATAACTCAATAAGGAATTAAAATTTATGTTTATTATGAAAGCATACTGCATATTATTTATTTCCCTAGAAAGTAGTTAACATTATTGCCCAGACATGATCAGTGAAGCTATCTCTAACTATAAAAATCAAAAGCACATTGGTTATATGATTTTATGCTTTATCAAACTAATATAAGCTATACACTAATGAAAATGTGTGATAACAATATATTTAAAGTAGTGTTTTCAAAAATTATGTTGAATTTTTATATAAGTTTTTATTACAATTTGTATGCGTATGTGCAGGATTCACGATAAATTGCGATGAAGCCAGGGGTAAGTTTATATGTGATATCAGTTGTCTATTGCCATCATAAGGTGTGTGTTGTCTGGAATCCCCAAGGTCAGCCTCAGTTTCCATGTTTCACTAGAGGCAATCACAAAACTCAAAAAAACAGTTATAGTCATGGTTAGAGTTTTTCACAGCAAAAGAACACTTTACAATCAACAAAAAATAAAGGCAAATAGGGAAGAATCCAGAAGGAATGAGACACAACTTTCCAGTTGTTTCTCTCAGTGGGATTAAGATGGCATTATTGCAATCAAACACACAACATTGAGACTTATTTCTAAAGATAAAAAGGGCATATTCTTAATGTGGATTGGGTATTTTTATTCA
Source organism: Prionailurus bengalensis (assembly GCF_016509475.1). Classification (NCBI taxonomy): domain Eukaryota; kingdom Metazoa; phylum Chordata; class Mammalia; order Carnivora; family Felidae; genus Prionailurus; species Prionailurus bengalensis. The sequence goes on from NC_057344.1 coordinate 90,856,064, forward strand.
TCATATGGATTAAAAAAACATTAAAAATATTCTCAAGGGTATGCAATTTGGTCTCAGCCTATTTTTTAAAAAATTTTTATTCATAAGATTTTAGTTTGAGGCTGAAAGACATTGTGTCTTAACCTGTATATTAAAAAAAAAAAATTCTTGGGACACCTGGGTAGCTCAGGCAGTTAAGGGTCTGACTTCAGCCCAGGTCATGATCTCGGGGTCTGTGAGTTCAAGTCCCACATCTGGCTCTGTGCTGACAGCTTAGAGCCTGGAACCTGCTTTGGATTCTGTGTCTCCCTTTCTCTGCCCCTCCCCTGCTCACACCTCTGTCTCTGTCTCTCTCTTTCTCCCGAAAGTAAAATAAACATCAAAATTTTTTTTTAATCTCATTTAAGTGTTTTTGCAAGAAATAGACTCTTAACTATAGAGAACAGACTGATTGTTACCAGAAGGGAGGGACGGGGGGGGGATGGGTTAAATAAATGATGGGGATTAGGGAGTGCATTTGTTGTGATGAGTGCTGAGAATTGTGTGGAAGTGGGAGTCCTTGTATTGTACGCCTGAAACTGATACCACATTGTATGCTAACTAACTTCAATGTAAATAAAAACTTGGAGAAAAAAAGAAGCCATGGGAATAAAGGGTACAGAGTAGAGAATATAATAAATGCTTTGTACTAGTGTTGTATAGAGACAGATGGTAGCTACACCTGTGGTGGGCATAGCATGATCTATAAAGAAGTTGTATCACTATGTTGCACACCGGAAACTAATGAAACATTATATGGCTATTGTGCTCAAGGAATACCATTTAAAATTATATAAATAAATGAAAACTTAAAAAAACATAAATCTATAAAAATAAATCTTTTTTTTTCAACGTTTTTTATTTATTTTTGGGACAGAGAGAGACAGAGCACGAACCGGGGAGGGGCAGAGAGAGAGGGAGACACAGAATCGGAAACAGGTTCCAGGCTCTGAGCCATCAGCCCAGAGCCTGACGCGGGGCTCGAACTCAACGACCGCGAGATCGTGACCTGGCTGAAGTCGGACGCTTAACTGACTGCGCCACCCAGGCACCCCTACAAAAAGAAATCTTAATGAAATTTCTTTAAAGGGGTGTAACCTCAAGTTAACATATAAATTGGGTTTTAAAATTTAAATTACATTTTTTTTCAAATTTGTATTAAATGCTAGTTTAACATACAGTGTAATATGAGTTTCAGGAATAGAATTTGGTGATTCATCACTTACATACAACACCCAGTGCTCAGCACAAGTGCCTTCCTTAATACTATCACCCATTTAGCCCATCCCTAATCCACCTCCCCTCCAGTAACCCTCAGTTCTCCATACTTAAGAGGGTCTTATGGTTTGCCTCACTCTCTTTTTTATTTTCCTTCCCCATGTTAATCTGTTTCTTAAATTTCACATATAAGTGAAATGGTGTTTAATATGGTGTTTATCTTTCTCTGACTTATTTTCCTATCATAATACTCTACCTCGATCTATGTCATTGCAGATGGCAAGATTTCATTCTTTTCGATAGCTGAGTAATATTCCATTATACATATATACATTATACATATACATCACATCTGTATCCATTCATCAGGCCAAGGACATTTGAGCTGTTTCCATAATTTGGCTAATGTTGATAATGCCACTATAAACATTGGGGTGCATGTGCCTCTTCAAATAATTATTTTTGTATCCTTTAGGTAAATACCTAGTAGTACAATTTCTGGGCTGTAAAGTGACACAATATATTTTCCCAACAAAATTATTTTAAAGTTCTCCCAACAAAGTCTACTGTTTATTTTATTGCATAGCTTTAAATAATATTTCCTTATATCAAATATATAATCAATAAAACTAACAAAGCATTTAAAAGGAAATGTACCTATTTTTCCTTTTCTTTATGTCAAATTTTTAGGGGAGAAGAAGGTTTTTATGTATTTGTCTGTTTTTGATAATAGTATTATCAATATGTTTGTTAGGTTTTAATTCTCATATGACTTCAACATTCTCCTGGATTTGTTTCTCTTCTTATTGGAATACTTCCTCTAAAAATGTTTTTATTAATAATTTTTTCATAGCAGAAGTTTTAGCATCATGTGCTTGAGATTGAATTATTCCAACATTAAATTTGAATTGCATTCATTCAGTATAATACTGTAGGTCCAAGTTTCTTTTCCCCTCAATACTGTGTGTGTGTGTGTGTGTGTGTGTGTACAGAGAGAAAGAGCGAGAGTGAGCAAGCAAAAGGATATATAGCTAAAGGATAGCTTTCAAGACATGAACATGAGTTAAAGATTTTATTTAACTCCTTATTAATGAGAGAATCAGGCAGATGTTACAAAGGGATCAAAGGAATAATCAAAGAAGCATGATTTTATATGTAGTAAAGGAATGTTGAAATAAATTCATACATGGATGCAAAACTGGCTTTCTTCCTGTGGAGAGAGGTATCAGTTGAAGCTCCACTGAACAGAATTCATTTGCATGTGTGTAAACAGGAGTGATTATGTACTGTTACAATCACAAAGTTGTAAAATAACTCAAAGGCAACTAAATAATCAGCCCCAGAAGGATGAGTTCTATCAGTACATGTTTTTTTCATTAGAGATGCCCTGTAGTCTTGTTTGTTTGTTTGTTTTGTTTACCCCTAACTTTCCTTACACATTTCCTCCTTTTTATCAAAAATAATTCCAAGAAAATATTACTCTTGTTTGCAAATAAGAAGGGTTTTTTTAAGACATGGCCTGCATATTTAAATAGGTCCAGTAAGAGTATTAATTTTCCTATAGACCCTTCTATATTTGCTATGCTGGAAGTTTTCATAAGGAATCTCAGATTTGACTTTTAGAAACCTCTATTATTTGCTATCACAATACTAGGAAGCCAAACTCAATAAACTCTCCTCCAGATATCATTTGCAGTGTTCATAATTTGTGTAAATTCCTCTCTTCTTGAGAGCTCTAAAGTATTCTAAGGATCCTTGACTTGTCAGGAAATGATCTTTCTTCCCATCTGTAAGACTAAGAACCCTGTATGCCAGCCAGGTAGTAGGCCAGTTTTCTTGGTGGGGCTTTCTTTGTAAGTTTTGGTTCCATAAAGTAAATCTTGGTTTTTTAAAAAAAAATTTTACCATATCTGACTAAATAATCATTATTATCAAATGACACTGAAGGCAAGGCCTTGGTTGTTTTATCTTTACAATTTATCCTAGTAAAAGGGAGAACAGATTATCACTGAACAATGTTCTTATTGCATAACCATTGCCATAAAAAAGTAAGAAAATTCAATAAGAATAAATTTTAATTGTGGAGGAGGAGTGTCAGTGAGAACACTTTAGATTTTAGAGCAAGTTTTCAGATTACAGTAAAATTGAGAGATTACTCATACACCCCCAGCCCTCACATATGCACCCTTCCCTCATAGTCAATATCACTCACCAGTGTGGTATTTTTTCATTAAACCAAGGATGAACCTCCATTGACACTACAGAATCACCCAAATTCTATGGGTTTGGACAAATGTATATTCATCCATCATGCAAAGTATTTTCACTGACCTAAAAATCCTCTGTGCTTTGCCCATTTATCTCTTCCCTGACCCGGGGAACTACTGGCCATTTCCTTTTTTCATGGTTTTATATTTTGTAGAATGTGTGAGAGTTCCTTTTGCCCAACTCAACACCTTTTGCCAGCACTTAGTGTTAAAATTGTTCGCGATTTTGACCTTTCTAATAACTATGTAGTAGTATCTGGTTGTTGTTTTAATTTGCATTTCCCTGCAGACACAGGATATGGAAGACGTTTTCTTTTGTTTATTATCCGTCTACATATCTCCTTTGGTAAGATGTCTGTTAAAGTCTTCAACCTATTTTTTTTTTAACTGAGTTGTTTGTTTTCCTTTGGTTGAGTTTTAAAAGTCCTTCATATATTTTGGACAACAATACTTTACAAGAAGTGTCCTTTGAAATTATTTTCTCCTATACTGTGGCTTGTCTTCTTATGCTCTTGACTTTGTCATTTGCAGAAAGAACTTTTTAACTTTAATGAAGTCTAGCTTATCAATTATTTCTTTCATGGATTGTACCTTTTATATTGTATCTAAAAAGAGATTAGCACACCCAGCTTATCTAGGTTTTCTCCTATGTTATATCTTCCAAGAGTTTTGTAGTTTTGCATTTATCCATTTTTTGAGTTAATTTTGGAGAAGGGTGTAGAGTCGATTATCTAGATTCATATTGTTTTGCATATCGATGTCTTGTTTTTCCAGCACCATTTGTTGAAGAGACCATTTTTGTTCCTTTGTAATGACTTTGCTCCTTTGCCTAAGATTACCTGACTATATTTTTGCAGGTGTATTTCTGGTTTCTCTATTCTTTTCCATTGATCTATTTGTCTTTTTTCATCAGTACCAAACTGTCTTGATTACTGTATTTTTATAAGTCTTGAAGTCAGATAGTGTCAGTCTTCCAATTTTGTTATCCTCCCTCAATATTGTGCTGGTTATTTTGGGTATTTTTTTTCTTTAGACAAAACTTAGAATCAGTTTGTCAGTATTCATAAATTAACTTTTGGGATTTTGATGGTGATTGCATTGAATCTATAGATCAAATTGGGAAGAACTGACATCTTGACAATATTTAGTTTTCCTATCCTTGAACATGCAATACCTCTCCATTTATTTAGTTCATTTTTGTGCATATGTACAATATGTACACATCTTGTACATATTTTGTTAGATGTATACCTAAGCGTATCTTTTTAAATTTTTGGTGCTAATATAAACGATATTCTGGGTTTTGTTGTTTGTTTGCTTTTGTTTATTTGTTTCTTGAGAGAGAGAGCACAAGCAGGAAAGGGGCAAAGAGAGAGGGAAAGAAAGAATATTAAGCAGGCTCTATGCCCAGTGTAGAGCCCTATGTGGAGCTCAATTTCAAGACAATGAGATCACGACCTGAGCTGAAATCAAGAGTCAGGCACTTAACTGACTGAGCCATGCAGGTGCCTCCCTCTGATATTGCATATTTAATTCCTGATTCCACTTGCTTATGGTTGTTACATAAGAAAGCAATTACCTTGTATCCTGAAACCTTGAAATAATTGCTATTTAGTAAACAGAGCTTTTTAAAAATTGTTTTGGATTTTCTATTTTTTTAATTTTTTAATGTTTTTATTTATTTTAGAGAGAAAGCGAGTAGGGGAGGGGCAGAGAGGGAGAGGGAGACAGAATCTGAAGCAGGCTCCAGGCTCTGAGCTGTCAGGACACACAGCCCTACCCAGGGGTCAAACCCAAGGACGGCGAGATCATGACCTGAGCCAAAGTCAGATGCTCAACCAACTGAGCCACCCAGAGCCCTGTTTTGGATTTTCTAAAAAAGATGATCAAGTCATCTGCAAAGACCATTTTATTTATTCTTTTCCAATAATTATACTTTTATTTTTCATTTTCTTTTTTTGTCCATTGTATTTGCAAGAACCTCTGGTATGATGTTGAAAAGGAATAATGTGAGGAGACATTCTTACCTTATACTAATTTTAGTGGAAAAAAATTGGGCTTCTCACCATTAAGTATGTTAACTGTGAAATTTTTTAATCAGATATAATTTTTAAATATTTCAATTCTGTATTTGAAAGCAGAGCCTATTAAGTCATCATAGGTTGGAGATAGCTTAAGGAAAAAAAAGGCTTTTTAAAGTATTCAAATAATTGAACATTAAAACAATGCCAGCAATATTCCAAATAAATTACATTATTAAATTTCTTTCATCAGTTCATTAGGATTTATGTAATTACTTCTTGTTCTCCTGGATCTTGGATTAATATTAATTCTAAAGAATGTTGGAAATCCAGGCAGCCCGATGGTATGGTCTGAATGTTGTCAAAGCAATAACATCAGAAGGCTATACCCAAAATCTATTCTTTGAAGTGTCATTGGTTTAATGTAATTGACAGAGTGCCTTCCACAGACAGAGCTTTGAGACTGTCTTTCTTTGATGAAGAAAGAAATTCTGGCCTGTAGCTGAGTGTAACGCCTTTAGGTAAACATCAGAGTAAAACAAAAATCTATATCTAAGTGACAGACCTATAATAAAATCATGATTAATTTATTACCAATAATTTTCAAATTGAAGGTTATGATAAAATTCACAATAAAAATAATGCAGGTGACAAGGAAATTGGTGTTTCCATAGCATGGAAAATGAGGTAAAATAGTAATTTCCCCCATATTAGGTAACATGTCATTAAAGGCAATGATTAAGCGTATTTTCAAAGAGTTGAGTGAGCATTACAGCTAATTATAAAAATTGATTAACAACATATTTATAGTGGAAAAACTTTTGATATATAACATAAAATAATATTAGTATATCAAGAACATGCAAGAAAGTATCAGGGATACACCAAGAATATATCAAGAATATCAAGAAAGATGATTCAGTAAGTCACGAGTAGAACCTAAATATCTACAATTTATAAAATATAGAAAATTTGGATATGCATCCTAATTAAAAAGAACTGGTTCAGAAGATGTTAAACGTAAAGAAGGTTGAGGTCAAGTAAGAATTTGTTTGTTTATTTATTTATTTATTTACTCATTCATTCAAATGTTTGTTTGTTTATTTATTTATTTTTGAGACAGAGAGCAAGTGGGGAAGGATCAGAGAGACGGAGACAGAGAATCCCTGGCAGGCTCCACACTGTCAGTTTAGAGCCCTATGTGGGTCTCAAACTCACAAACTGTGAGATCGTGATCTGAGCCAAAAACCAAGAGTGTGACGCTTAACCCACTGAGCTACCCAGGCGCCCCCAGGTAAGCATTTTAAATAATAACTGATGCTATGTCTGGTAACACCTGATTCTTATCAGATACCAGGCAACCAACCATCACAACTGTGCTGAAAAGAAAGATTATGAACACTGACAATTTCTGGGAAATTCCTTGTTTTGTCAAAAACAGTGAGGTATGTGAAGGTGCCTGGGTGGCTCAGTTGGTTAAGCTTCCGATTTCGGCTCAGGTCATGATCTCACGGTTCATGAGTTTGAGCCCCACGTGGGGCTCTGTGCTGACAACTCAGAGCCTGGAGCCTGCTTCGGATTCTGTGTCTCCCACTCTTTGTGCCTTTCCCTGGCTCACACTCTCTCTCACTCTCAAAAATAAATAAACTTAAAAAGAAAAAAAGAACAAAAAAAGAACAGTGAGGTGTGTGAGATGTCACCCTATTTGGTCAGTTATGGCCAGGAAAATAGTTCTTTATTGACACAACCAGAACAACAGCCTGAGTGACATGGTAGCATCAGTCCCCCACACCTTACTCAAAAGATAACATGACAAAGGGTTTACACTCTGAAGATAAGGGACAAAGAATATAATCTTTTCTGTTTATGTTCTGGAGGGAGATTGCTGTCCTCCTTTACTCCCAAAAGGAAATGAAGGGGGGCAAAAAAAAAAAGAAACGTTTACAGTTTTGAGGCTTACATTTCTTTTTAGATAAGTAAATCAGTTTTCCTAAAGAGCCAGATGAACCTGAATGTCACAAGCTTCTACAAGCTAGAGATGTCTTCTAATTCTGGGTTCATCCCTTCTTACATGTAAATATCTCGATAGTGCCTCAGTCCTCCTCAGGGCTTAACCCAGGGATCCAGTACAGGCTGTAATCACTTGGCTCTCTAGGGAAGACACTGGAAGTTTATTATCCTTTCAGATCAGAGCATAGACAGAGCATACATGACAGATAAGAGACAAATGACTACAGATCTGGTCTCTCATGGTATATGAAAATTAAAATATTTCTGGGAGAGGTGAAAGTGAATGTTCTCTAGCTTCATATCATATGCATTTCTAAGACCAGGAGGCTAGGGCATTTGCAGGAGCACTAAGTATAGAGAAGTGACATTTCCTCACATTTCCATAAAACAGAAAATGTATAAAATATTTATATAAGTAATATTTTTATACAAATTTAACCTAGGGAAAGCTAAGCATCTCTTCTAATTTGACACCAGCTCATGCTACCCATGAATACCAACCTATCAAATAAATCTAATTATTTCTATCACCTTTAGTGAAATAGTATATTTTTCATTTTGTCACTGCTGCTCCTGGACTAGTCCCAACCACTTAGATTATAACTCTCAGCCAAAGTAAATAACTTCTGCTTTAAAGAAAAAATTGAAGGTGGGGGAGGTTCAGCTATGGAAAATTGAGAAGTGTCTGTCATGCCCCAGTATTTTAGGTAATATACAGAAGTCTTGAATGCACATAACATAACTTTCTACAGACATAAATATCCCTTATACAACTTGTGAAAGTGGCATAAATGGTTTTATTAACAGGGACCAAAGGCATCATAGCCTTTTTGTAGAATGTAAAAATAAGAAGCAAATTATGTAAACTTAAAATTATGATTAGTAGTAAATGGTTCTATGCTTTAATTGGAAGTTATTTAGATAGCCAAGGAGGTATTCATTAATGAAGTTAATGAAACCAATCCAAGGTTTTTAGTTACCTAAAGACGTTGAAAATCATTCAGATTGACATACTACAAAACCAAGCATTGTTGAGTTTGTCATAATAATGATTCAATTTAGCTTAATACATATTTACATTTTTCACAATCTTAAACATCTAGGGTAGTGTTACTTATTTGATCAGTAAACCTGTATAAATTGAGGAAAATAATGCCCAAGAAGAATAATCATACGAATTAAAAGCCATTCTACTCAGAAGAATCAGTAAGCAAAGGCATAGATGTTTTTATTAAACAAAAATTATTAAATTATTTTTTGGCCAAAATTTTAACATGTAAACTTAGATTCTAAAAAGATTCTGGATGAGCATTTTTTTTAATTTATTTTTTGTTTTATTTTTTATATTTGAGAGTGAAAGAGAGAGAGAGAGACAGAGAGCGAGCAGAGGAGGGGCAGAGAGACAGAGACAGAATCTGAAGCAGGCTTCAGGTTCCCAACTGTCAGGTGAGGTTCAAACTCATGAGCTGTGAGATCATGACTTGAGAGGAAGTCAGTCGCTTAACTGACTGAGCCACCCAGGCTCCCCCGGGGTAGTTTTTATTAAGCGATAATCTTTATCTCTTTTATCTTTTAATTATAGCATATTTAAATCTTTAGAAGCACAATTTTTTATTACCTGTGGCTTTTAGAAATTTAATGTTTATGTAAGTGCTCATTTTTCTTTGTAAAGCAATTAAAACATCACTCTTTTACTTTAAGAGACTTATATAGGCTAATTTTTTAATACCTTCTAGAGGTAGGAAAATATTCCATATTCATGCTCGGAGAGGTAAAGACCTTTCTAAATTATAGGCACACAGACAGAAAGATAACTTACAGCTATAATTTTCTACTTTCAGCCTTGAGTCAATAGCTATTACAAAAACACAGAAGCTCACTAATGAAGATATGAAAGATTTCTTTTTAACAATGGTAAAAAATTTATGACAGATTCAAACTCAAAATAGACAAATAGACAAGCAAAAATGGCTAATAAATCAGTCTTTATCACCTCTATCAAGCAGTTAACACATCTCTCTAAACCATTAATGCATTTACAGAGATCATAAAATGATCAGGCAATAGACTCAAATTCATAATCACTGCTGCCAAAATCAACCAATAAACAAAAAAGTATACAACGGAAAAACTGAAATTGGACAAAACAGAGTCAGTAAAATTTTATTGCTATTTGGATTCACCTCAGAGGGTCAAGAAAAGATACACCTGAACTTGGGCAGCCCGTATATGAAGTACACTTCTCTAGCAACAGTGTTTATCCAGCTATGGATAAAAAAGTTTATTTTCGATAAAGAAATAGTAAAATGAATGTACAAATAGACTAAAAACTGGCTGTTTTCAAGCGTAGGAGAGTGAGAAGAAAAGAAATTAATTGAATCTCCACTGGACAGAATTCATTTTTGTGTTCAGAGATAAGAATTATTTTTCACAACTTTCAGTTACCTACAATTTACAAGATTGTAAATTAGCTTAAAGGCAGTCAAAGTTTAGAATCAGTTATGTCTAGATATGTCTCTGGAGATAAAGGAAACAAAGCAAAAATGAATTACTGGGACTTCATCAAGACGCAAGAAGAAGAAGAAGAAGAAGAAGAAGAAGAAGAAGAAGAAGGAGAAAGGAAACAAGTTCTACACAATGAAGGAAAAAATCAACAAAATTAAAAGGCAACCAATGGAATGGGAGAAGATATTTGCAAATAACACATCTGATAAAGGGTTAATATCCAAAATATATAAAAAAACTTATAAAACTCAACACCCAAAATATGAATAATCTAATTAAAAATGGGCAAAAGACAGAGCACCTGGGTAGCTCAGTCATTTAAGCATCCAACTTCAGCTAAGGTCATGATCTCATGAGTTTGAACCCCTAATCGGGCTCTGTGCTAACAGCTCAGAGTGTGGAGACTGGAGCCTGTTTCAGATTCTGTGTCTCGCCCTCTCTCTGCCCCTCCATCATTTATTCTCTCTCTCTCTCTCTCTCTCTCTCTCTCTCTCTCTCAAAAATAAATAAACATAAAAATTTTTTTAAATGGGCAAAAGACATTTGTAGAAAAATTTTTAAAAGAAAATGTACAGATGGCCAATAGACACACGAAAAGATGCTCAACATCACTGATCATCAGGGAAATGCTAATCAAAACTACAGTAAAATATCACCTCACACCAGTCAGAATAGTTAAAATCACCAATATAAGAAACAACAGGTGTTGGTAACCTTCTTGCGCTGTTGGTGGGAATACATCGTTACAGCCACTCTGGAACACAGTTTGGAGTTCTCTCAAACAGTTAAAAATAGAACTACTCTATGATCCAGCAATTGCACTACTAGGTGTTCACCCGAAGAATAGAAGAATATTAATTCAAAAGGATATATGCATCCTGATGTTTATAGCAGCACTATCAACAATAGCCAAATGTCCATTTCCTGATGAATGGATAAAGAAGAGGTCATATGTGTACACAATGGAATATTACTCAGCCATCAAAACGAATGAACTATTGCTATTTGCAGTGACATGGATGGAACTAGAGTGTATTATGCTAAGCAAAATTAGTCAGTTAGAGAAAGACAAAGACCATAGATTTCACTCGTATGTGGAATTTAAAAAACAAAACAAATGAACATGGAGGAAGGGGGGAAAAAGAGAGGCAAACCATTGAGACTTAAAAATAGAGAACAAATTGAGGGTTGCTAGAGCGGAATAGCGTGGGGGATGGGATAAACAGGACAAGGAAGGTACTTGCCCTGAGCATTGGGTGTTATGTAAGTGACGAAGCACTAAACTTTACCCCTGAAACCAATATTACACTATATGTTAACTAACCGGAATTTAAATAAAAACTTAAAAAAAAAAAACAAAAAAAGCAAACAAACAACAACAGGAAAACAATGAAGAGGTAGAAGATATTCACAGGGGGAAGCCACTTGAAGAGAGAACATTGAAGTGATGTAGCCACAAGCCAAGGTGTCACCAGGATCTGGAACAGGCGAGACAGAATATAGCTTAGGACCTCTGCAGGGAGTTTGGCTTTGCCAACACTGTCGACTTCTGCCCTCCAGAACTGTGAAAGGATAGATTTATGTTGTTTTAAGGCACCCAGTTTGTCATAAACTAATACATTCTCCCATCAAGGCTGACACGATTCTTCAGTACTAACACGGGCTTTCTGTAAAGCCTCAAATTGTTATTGCAATTATATTGCTTATATGAATTCTTCATTTACTAATGCGTAGAGAAAGAGATCTTCACTCAAAATATCCCTCGTAAGGTGTCATGCAATGCCACATTAAAAATGATAGTTTCCACCCTGACCAATCTCCTAACCCCCTTTACCTTGTTTTATTGTTCCATTGCACTTATCACTCCTAAAATAAATATACTTATTTTTATGTTTATTGTATGCCTCACTTTACTGGAGTGTATGTTCCTCAAAGATGGAAGTTTTGCCTAAAAAGCAAAACAAAACAAACCAGAATGAAACGAAACAGAACAAAACAAAAACTGGTGTATTACATCGTGTATTTCTTGGCACCTAGATAGCTTCTGGCGTATATCACACACTAAATGAGTATATGTTGAATGAACGAAGAGATCTGTCATCTTTCTTTTGTGGTACTTGTATTGCTCAGGTGCTGTGTAAATGTGGATGTCAGTGTGTTCCCACGGGGTGCCTGACAACCTTCAAGATTGGAATCACTATCTCCACAGATCAATTCAGTGAATGAGCAGGAAAGAAATGTTCATTCCCCTTCTGCCTGGCCCTCCAAGAAATTTCTCTAGTCCAAATTTTGCTTTACATTCTTAAGAAGTAGCACTGCTTCTGAAAGAAGGGGTCTCCCGAAGTTATAATCAGTCAATGAAGCAGGGAGAGTGATAGTCTATAGCCCATACCTGCTCACACTAGGAGGACTTTTGTGCTGAACTAACATTATCCCTTAACTGCTCACTTGTCCAACACTAACTAGAAAGCCTGAAATTCAGTTGTTATTCGAACATTCATGTACACACATGTAGGAGTTTGCAAAATGAAAATTCATCATTGACTTAAAATATATATTGACAATTACTTACAGAAAAGGCAGAATTTTGAAATTGATGAAAAATGACTCCTACAGAGAGATCTCATCTTCTATTTAATCTTTATCACACCAAATGGCACAAATCATCAGGGATGGTATTGAAGGCAAATATTTTAAATCTTTGGCACTGGGTTTCATTAATACTACTCGAAAGCTATTTTTTTTTAATTTTTTAAGGTTTATTTTTATTTTTGAAACAGATAGGGTCAGACTGTGAGCAGGGGAGGGGTACAGAGAGAGGGAGACACAGAATCCAAAGCACACTCCAGGCTCTGATCTGACAGCACAGAGCCTGACGTGGGGCTCGAACCCATGAGCCATGGGATCATGACCTGAGCAAAGTTGGACGCTTAACCAAGTGAGTCACCCAGGTGCCCCTTGAGAGCTGTTTTTAAAGGGAAATAATTTTCTCTTAATGAGTAAACATCATGATATTTAAATGTCACATGTAGAAGGGAAAGTTAAAATTACCCAAATCATTTATAATTTTAGTATTTAAGTACACCATAAACTGCAAGATCTGAAATGAATGTAAAACTTTCTATCACAAACTGCTTTCCTTTAGTGTTCCTAAGGCATCTATACTGTAAGATTTTGAAGGCAGGCTGCCTGCTTTTTAACCTCAGGACATGTACTAATTGGGTGACCTCAGTAAGTTACATTAATTTCTGTTCCTCAGTTTCCTATAAAATAAATGTCAGATTAATAGGACCTATGTCATAGAGTGGAGGTTAAATGAGTTCACACATGCAAATTGTTTACAAAAATGGTTGGCACAATTTAGGTAGTTTAAATATGTGAATATTCTTATTATCCTATGGCTCAAGCATCTACTATAATTATCCATTCAGATATGTAAATATTATGTAATTAGGCATTGTATAATAACAGCTACAATTTTTAGGAGAAAGTTTGTATGTATAGTTTTGAAAATCTGCTCCTGGATTGCCCATTTTCAACACAGAAAATCCTGGAAATAAAGAGTTGTAAGATAATAATATTCACAGGACTGTATGGGTGTTAGTTATTTGGGAGGAAAGAGTTAGAGTTATATGATTCAATATATTTTAAAATAGAAGTCATAAAAAAGAATAAAACAATCATTATAACTGTGTTTCAATATTGGCATATTGTGTTAAGTTGAAATAAAAGCCATTTAAAACTTTAAAAGTGTGAAATTACCCTTGCCCTTTGAAGTGGTAGTTTAATGTAAATGCAAGAATTAAAAGGTGACTAACCATGTATTACTTTTTCATATTTGTCAGCTTAATCCAGTTGGGTTGTTTAGAAATTCTGTCACAGATGTCTGAAATTGTTAAAATTAGCATGCTTTATCTGCAGAATGCAGAATGTTCATTTACATAAAATTGGTTCATTTCTAACACAATGTAGCTATAAAAATATGTTTTTATAAAATATATTTAAAGTAGTTGAAACACTTTCTGGGCAAATTATTTGAGGGAAAAACTCACAGCATTTCTGACGCATTCACCATGATTTATCCCAGCAGGGCCAAGTCCACAATCTTACTAGTGGATGATAGCTATTGAACTCTTGTTTTAAAGGAAACGATTATGATTACTACAAAAATAGGGTGAAGTATTAAGATTTATCAGCAGCATTAGTCTGCTTTCATTGAATGCTTCTCTATCTATCCAGATTCTAGGATATCCCTTTCAAAAAACTCCATGAGTTCTTACCCTGTGATACACTACTAAGTATTTTGAGCAGTAGGGCATTTGGCCATCTGAAAAATATGTAATTCTGTGAAGTTCTCATTTTTTGGTAAAAAATTCAAAAATAAAAGTGAATAAGAAACAAAAAAAATAGGTAATAGATTGATAGATCAGATAGAAAGAACAAGGAAGGGAGATGCCTGTGTGGGTCAGTCGGTTGAGCATCTGACTCTTGACTTCAGCTCGGGTCATGATTTCATCTTTTGTGGGATGGTGCCCCTCATTGGACTCCACACTAGCAGCATGGAGCCTTCTTGAGATTCTCTCTCTCCCTCTTTGTCTACCCCTCCCCTGCTCTCTCAGAAAAATGAATGAATGAATGAATGAATGAATGAATGAATAAATAAATAAATAAATAAATAAACATTAAAAAAAGAGGAAAAGAAATACAGGGAGAGAAGGATTGGAAACTAGGAAAAGAACAAAGATAAAGATGAAATTAATTTCAACTGAAACAATGTATAAGTGAAAATATAGCTTTAAGAATTAGTATAGAATTGACTCCAAGCAGGAAAAATTTTCAAGCAAAATCTTCAGAGGTTATGTTCACACATTAATAGACTTTACTCTTTAAAACCAAAAATTGGTATGAGTAGATAAACATGTAAATGTATCCCTATATGTAAGAGATAAATCACTGGGTTCTACTCCTGAAGCCAAAACTACACTCTATGTTAACTAACAGGAATAAAGATAAATAAATAGAAATAAAGATAAAAATTAAATGATTACAAATCAGTGGTATTTAAACTGTGTAGGCTGGAATGATAGGGATTTGGGACTCTTCTCTATTTAAACTTCCCCATTTCTCCATCAGTACCCCATGAAGCATTACTGTAAATCTCTAGGCAACCTTGATTGTGTTGGAAAATAAAGTTTCTGAAGAAATATTTATTAATTATAAACCTACTTAGATATTTTTAAAAATGTTTAACATTTATTTATTTTTGAGAGACAGAGACAGAACATGAGCGGGAGAGGCGCAGAGAGAGAGGGAGACACAGAATCCAAAGCAGGGTCCAGGCTCTGAGCCATCATAACAGAGCCCAACATGGGGCTCAAACTCACAATCTGCGAGATCGTGGCCTGAGCCCAAGTTGGATGCTCATCTAACTCAGCCACCCAGGTGCCCCAGAATATGTTTTTAGAATATTAATATAAAAACTCTTTGTTGTGAAATAAACTTAAGCTTTTCTGTGGAAAGTTAACATAGGTTGCAAACAATAAATTCAGATTTAATAATGTGGCCAGTCTTTTGAAAACATAAAATGGAAAGAAATGCCCAACAAGAAGACTAATTAAAATTAATTCTGTAATAATGATAGTAACACTACAATAAAATTACAAAGTGTTTAGCTTTGTTTCCAAGAATGATTTTGGGCTTCTGTAACTGTTCATAGCTTCTCATTCCCCATGCAAGTTTTTTCACACTCACATTTTGTTATTTTCTTCAAAGTACAAACCCCAGCTTTCAAGTCTTGACCTTGTAAGTTAGAAAGTCCTTAAATGTCATTATATGTGTGTGGAGATGGTAACAGCTTTCATATATGGAGAAAGATTTCAGTTCTAATAAACTCATCCCAACTATCCAAACTTACTTCCTAAATTCCTCCTCATCACAAATCATTAATAAAGGCAGATCCTGCATGACAGGTGCTCCTCTTATTCTCTTTCAAAAAGCATTCTTGTACAGAGACTTTTAATCAGCTTCCTACTAGGACTCTTGGTCCCCCACTTGGCCCTCATTTTATTTATTTAGTTTTTATTTTTACTTATTTACTTTTAATTTTTTTAATGTTTTATTTATTTTTGAGACAGAGAGAGACAGAGCACGAGCAGGGGAGGGTCAGAGAGAGAGAGGGAGACACAGAATCCGAAGCAGGCTCCAGGTTCTGAGCTGTCCGCACAGAGCCCGATGTGGGGGCTTGAACTCACGAACTCTGAAATCATGACCTGAGCTGAAGTCGGACGCTCAACCGACTGAGCCACCCAGGCGCCCTTATTTATTTAGTTTTTAAATTACATTTAATAATTTGGTCTTTCTACTTAATTGAGATTTCTAGATTTTTGTGTAAAATAAGAGTTTTTTGGCTGAATTGGATGTTCATTTCCATGTGTGAAATATTGCCTGGGCCCAGTACCAGCTTCATCATTTATCCAGGAAAAGGCACGAGCTGTGTAGTCCCCACCACTAACACACGCATTTGTGGTACCCACCTGTGGCGGCTTCGCTCTGTATACCTCCCACCTGTGCCTATAGGCGTTTGGCACACCTAGGATTTTGATCATTCTTCTTGTAGGGGTTTCTCCTGTTCCACCTGGAATGATTTCTCCATGCAGTTAAATGCTACAGATTTCTACATATTTCTATACTGTTTTGCATGCAATTCTTTGTCCTTTCTCTCATTTTCAATGGTAATTTGAGCCAGGAAACATATTTTGACTCCCTATTTACGAAGAATACCCTGAGAGTTACATTAAAGGGTTTCTTTCTTCTTTCCTTCCTTCCTCCCTCCCTCTCTTTTTTTCTTTCTTTCTCTCTGTTCACCTATCTTATCAATATGGTAGTGTAGTGAGGGGCACCTAGGTGGCTCAGAGGGTTAAGTACCAGACTTCAGCTCAGGTCACAATCTCACAGTTCGTGGGCCAGAGCCCCACATCGGACTCTTTGCTGACAGCTCAGAGCCTGAAGCCTGCTTCAGATTCTGTGTCTCCCTCCCCCTCTCTCTCTCTGCCCCTCACCCCGCTTGCACTCTGTCTTTCTCAAAACTAAATACACATTAAAAAGAAATACAGTGGTGTAGTGAGATTTTTATTTCATTTTATTTTATTTTTAATATTTATTTATTTTTTGAAAGAGAAAGAGAACATGAATGGAGAGGGACAGAGAGAGAGGGAGACACAGAATCTGAAGGAGGCTCCAGTCTCTGAGCTGTCTGTCAGCGCAAAGTCTGACACAGGGCTTGAACCCATGAACCATAAGATCATGACTTGAGCGGGAGGTCAGATTCTTAAGCGACTGAGCCACCCAGGCACCCTAGTGTAGTGAGATTTTTATTTGAAGTTCAGTAATGTTTAGCCAATACGTTTTTAAACCAATATTTTTTTCTTCATACAAAGGTCAAATTGTACTGAGATCTGTATGCATGGCATCCGTAATATATGTAATTGGTATTTCTAAATTTTCTAATTTTAAATAAAATTTAAAATATTAAAAATATCTTCATAAAAATACCTCCCAACCATTTTAAAATTTACTCTAATGGTGGGGTGTCTGGGTGGCTCAGTCGATTGAGCATCCGACTTCGGCTCAGGTCATGATCTCACGGTTTGTGAGTTCAAGCCCCGCATCGGGCTCTATGCTGACAGCTCGGGGCCTGGAGCCTGCTTCGGATTCTGTGTCTCCCTCTCTCTCTGTTCCTCCCCTGCTCACACTCTGTCTGTCTCTCTCTCTCAAAAATAAATAGCGATTAAAATTTTTTTTAAATAATAAAATTTGCTCTAATGGTAATCGAGAGTACTTTTTCCCTATTATTGCTGCACTTGCTGCACTCACGTTTTCCCAGCAGGAGTATCTTCATGAGATACTAACAGAAAATACTCTCTTCTTAAAGCTGACCCATGATTCAATATACTTAGATATGGAGAAAAGTGAAAAAGACCTCTTGTGTAAGTTCAGATAACTTGAGTGAACACAAGATAAGCAAATAGTTTTTCTTTTTTAAAATCCAATAAGTGTAAGTGATACAGACAATTCTGCCCTCCCCCACACTCAACAATAAATAAACATGTAAAAAACAAAATACTTGATAAAATATTTGATGAGCTTTTTCAAACATACTCAAATCTCTAAGATCTTTTGGAAATTATATACTTTCTATTTTTTTTAACATTACACCCACTGAATCAGCCTCAAAATTCTATTAATGTCACATACTTTCAGATATATCAGACAAAAATATAAAATAATACTTTTAAAAGTAATATACTCCTAATATTCTTTCTTAGTTGAAATATATTTACAAAAATAAATATGTATTTGATGGCCTGTTCCTCTATGTATTTACAGAACTTTAGTAACTCTCTTCTTTCTAAAACAAGTAAGCCAGCATATTATAAGGAAGGAATAAGAAATACAATTTAAATCATCAATTTCTTCAGAGGAGGAGAGAAAGTGCTAAAAGAAAATCAAGAGATTCTGTATCCTACTAAAAAGGTGATCTCTTTAGGTTGCCTGAACATGTGGAAAGCTTTTGCTCATTCTAACATGACCCAGGTCTTTACTTTGGAATTAAGGTCTAGAGAGACCTCATATGCTGGTCATAATTATATGAGCTCCTAAAAGAAAAAGATACTAGATTTCAGATCCCTATAAATATCTCTTACTTTCAACTTCATATTTTAGAACCTACTATAGGGTTACTGAGTACGTGTATTTCGAGTCCCTTAAATGTTATGGTCTCATATATAGTCTTATGTATAGTTTTACACTATCTTATTTCCTTTTTATTTACATATCGCAATTAATAGATTTATACGAGAGAATAATGTTCACGCTCTATAATTACCTTTCTCATAGTTAGATAATAAGGTATTAATCATTCGAACTGTGAATGAATGATAGTATAATAATGACAGATGAATCAGATCGTGTTCTGGGCAGAGTAGATAGTGTAGTGGACAAAATAAACAAAACCTCTTGCCCTGTGGAGCTCACGTGCTAACAATGAGAGAAATAATAAGAAAAATACATAAATATCAAATATGTTAAGTGGTAACATTTGCAAGGACAACAGTAAAGTAGGGCAGGGGGCCAGGGAGTGCCGAGTGTGGGTGAGATTGCGATTTTATAAAGAGTTGTCCAGAGTGACACGAGTAAGCTTCTGAAGGGTGTGAGGGAGCAGACACTGGAGTTGATGAGGGGCAGGAGGTGGGGGCACACAACCCTCCAGGTATGTGTGACAACTGCAATGCCCTGTAGTAAAAAATCTCTGAAGAATTAGGTGGACAGACAGCCAGGGGGCCAGTGAATCTGAGGCAGGGTGACAAGTTGAAGAGTGGAGAAGGACTTCAGCTCTTTTTTAATAAAATGTGAATCTGCTGAAGGGTGTAAGTAGAGAGATGATATGCTCAACTGAGTTTAAAATAATTTTTCAGGCCACTAGCCTGAGAATAGACTGAAGGGGAGCAAAGGCCAAATTGGGGAGATCAGGTAGGAGGCTGCAGTAATTATCAAGGTAAGAAAGGTCAGTGGCTTTGCTTACGATGGCACCAATGAAGGTGGCGAAGAGTGGCAGGAATCCACACGCAGGTCTAGGGTCCACAGAGATGTGTTTGGCGACAAGTTGAATATTTAAAATGTCAATTCACATATATAACAGCAAATGTTTTTCAGTTGTGCGATACAGTCGTTCATTAAAACATCACAACTTGAAATCCAGGATTGCTTCACAGATTTTCCGTCAGCTAACTTCATTCCTTAATTTACCCAGTAAATAATTCCTGAGCATTTAGTACATGTCAGGCATTTTTGTAGGAAATAATGGCATAGCTGAAATGATACATATTTTAAAAGCTGTGTGTCCATGTGTTTTCATTCTAGTGAAATGAAAACAGTGTAAAAACTCGGTGGACTTAACGACTGTTTGGAGATTGGCAAATATAATCACAGACTTGGTAAGGGTTTTATAATTCTCACGAATTTACTTAAAAATTACAGAGAAAGTATGCCCTGCTGATGGGTATAAATCATTTTCAGCCTCATCTATTCCTTTTTAAAAGGAACTACACCAAAAGGGTAGAAGATAGATAACTCAAAGGTATCATAAGTCTGACTTAAAAGAAAGCCACAGAACATTAAACATGATCCAGTTAAAATACTATGGAAATCTTCTGAAAAAAAAAATGACTTTATTTCTACTCCAAAGCTTTACAATCCTCTCAAACTAGTGTGTTCACTGGTCTCAGAGTCCTTTATCACTGCGGAAAGATTCCAATACACCTGTCAAGAATGAATCTAAAAACTTATAAATTTGGGAGGAAAAAAAAAAAGAAGTCTGCTTTGCTTTTTTTTTCTCTCTCTCTCTCTCTCTACAGTTTCAAGTTCAGAATGTTTTGATGTCTCTGAATTGAGTTTATAGCTTTGTGAGATATGAGATCTCTGAGTTAGTTTCTCAGTATCTTTAAATACAAATACAATTCATTCAGTCATCTAGTCAATATTGTGCCAACTTTATGCCAGACACCGACAGTATAGTAGATGAGCACTCAGGAAACATTTTAAAGCTTATTTCATAATCTAGACATCAGATTATATTCAGATCAAAAAAATCCCTTATGCTGATTCAAATCCTTTCATACCTTTATAAGTCACAAACTGAATGTTAGAAAAAGTATTCCATAGGTACATTGTCACCCACATTCATCATTTTCCCTCTGACCAAAGAAAGCCTTAGCAGTTTTCAGATGCATAAATTATGAGAGAACGACTTTTTACTTTTCTGGTATATAGCACAGATAGGCATAATTAGCTCCCTGTCTAGGAACTCTGAACTAAAAGCTTTTGCCTTGTGGGGCACCTGGGTGTCTCAGTTGGCTTAGTGTTGGACTCTTGATTTCAGCTCATGTCATGATCTTGGGATCAGGTTTCTGGGATCCAGCCCCACATTGGGCTCTGTTGTGACAGTTTGGAGACCACTAGGGATCCCCTCTCTCTCTCTCTGCCCCTACTCTGCTACTCTCTCTCTCTCGAAATAAATTTTAAAAAAACATGAAAAAAAAAGCTTTTGCCTTTTGAAGAATCTGGAGGCTAGGAAGAAGTATAAGGGAAAGGGCTTGAAGTGGAAAGCTCTATTGGGTTAGAAAAACGCCTTAGCAAAGACCCTCGGTAAGGAAGTATCAGATGGAGGCTAGAACCTCTGCTGCTGTGTATTAGCATGCTAGCCTGGGGCCTGAAACCTTGACTGAAATTACCTCCAGAAAACCACAACGCACCAGCTGTGAGTGATGTCTGGTATGGGAATGGCCACTTTCTGCTTTGAAGTCTGCCAGGTAAAGAAAGCCTTGGAATTGCCTGGAATAGGGCTGGAAAGATCACATATAAAATTTTATCTTGAATTTACCATTCCTCATAAGATAAGTAAAAGCAGAATTGGTGCATAAATGCACAGGTTTATACACATATGCATCACAATTGCTAGAAATAATAGGAATCTCCAAGTTTATCTTGCACTCGCCAAATTTGCTTTATAAAAAGAAGTATAGAACCAACCGGGGGGAAGAGATACTAGAAAATCATAGAGGAAACAAGAGGGTACTTGAGGGCATTATAGCAGTTTTGAAAATATTTTTAAACTGCACATTTTTGTCTGAGTATTTGATTTTAAATTGATTAATTGAGATCCAGGAGAGTTAAATTACCTGTGTCTCCTTTAAAGAGCTACACAATGTGTTAACAATTAGAGCTCCTGAACCCCAATTTTAATATTTATTGAATAGTTTCATCTTTTTGAACTGTAAGAACTATACTCTATTGAAATTATTACCTTATTTGAATTTTTACACATGATGGATTTTAATATTCATAGAAATTCACTTGAAGCATATTTGCAGGCAATGCACCTTTGTGTAAGTAGTATGATCTCTTAAAATTCACACCTTCAGACAAGTAAATAGAATTCACTAGTTTTCATATATATAGTGATCCTCTGCAAAATTTTCTATATATTCCCCCTATATTCAAAATAAAAATGTTAATTAAATAAGTGTGCATGTTGGAAATGAATTAACTCAAATTTTACTAGCAATAATTTATTAATTACAATAAAGAAACAAATGTCAATGAATATCTGACTGTATTTCATTCTTTAATGCTATTCCAATTCAACTGCAATGCTGAATCAGATAACCGATTCTTCTAATTTTCTGTCAACTAAATTTTCATATCAGAAATACAACTGTTTATTTAAAATCATGGTTATGGTACTATGTTCTTTGCAAGTTTTTTCATTGACCCCCTCACTGTACTTATTTCCTTGTAGTACAAGAATTGTGTCAAAATGAATAAATAGATGATACAGATTTTGAGACCATACTCATTTAAGATGATTAAAGATAGCTGTGGGGTTTTTTTTTAGATCCATACAATTGAACATTGGGTAGTGTAATGTATATTTTAAAGTAAAAGTTTTGAAGAAAACTTCTTGAACTGTTTATAAAGATCTTTCAGTAGAGACTTTAAGTACACAAACAATAGTTTTCCAAAGACCTTTAGGGTTTATTCAATGATTTGTTCATTTAGTCAAGTTTTTATTGTTTTATTGATCTTAGGAAAAGTTAGATAAGGATAAATAATAACTGATGCACCAATTATAAAAATATGCCAATAGAATATTTGCAACTGACACTGTAGAACATTGCTGGGAAATAAGCTTGGCACCTTTTCCACATTTTAATCTTTCTTTAAATATACTACAAAAATTTCTCACATAGTCAAAGGTAGTTAATAGTCCATTTTAAACAAAGATGTAAATTTGCATTTGATAGCTATAAACTAAAATATTACTACTTGTTTCATTTTGGACAGTTTCTGAAATGAAAACATGCATTTTTACTTTTCAAATATAATTTCTTTCTCAATATACTGAATAACTGGATTTTATTAGTATGCAAGAAGAAGGTATTTTAAGAAGGCATAGAAATAATTGACTTTCATTTTAGTAGTATCAGATGGTTCAAAGACAGCATTTAGCTTCTGTACTAAAAGCACCATTTTATACGAACAATAAAAAACTTAAGGTTTTCCTGACAATCCCTGTACTGTTTTAAAACATTATCGTTAATGAAAATTAAGTGTACATTGTGTATAAAGTATTTGAATTTTTATTTTGCAAAAATGTATACCTCTCTGTATGTCAGATTATGTGTATAAAATAAAAATAAAAAAAAACAGGCAAAAATGTTCTGTATTTGAGCATCAACGTTTATATATATTCAAAAAATTACAGGGAACCAATGTAGTTACACCACATTATTTTGTGTTTTGTAATAGACCAAATTATCTTCAACCAAGATAATTCCTTATTCCTCTTACTGTAGAAGTGTCTTTAGAACTGGGCATGATGACCTTGGATGATTTTTTTTTTGTAAAACTCATAGTTTAAGTGTGATTGTTGATGTTACCTCCAAGCATTGTAGAATTTTCTACATCATGGAATCTATTTTAGGGGAAAGTGTTGCTCATGAACAGGAATGCATTATATTTTTATTTGATATCTTTTTGCTTGATGGATCAAGTTTGAAATTTCAGGAAGGCTACTTGCTAGCTTTGTAAATGTCCTCTAAAATCTCTGAAAATAATTTCTCTCATTTGTAAAACTGGAATAATAATATCTACTTCCCAACTTCTTTGAGGATTCTTTAAAATTACCTTCAATATAGATATTGAAATGGAATGGACACAACGTAGATAATGTCCGTAACACATAATAGTTTTCACATCTTTTCTAGATGTGAAAATATCATGTTTCTTGCCCTTAAAAATATTAACTAGTTAAATGAAGAAAACAGCACTTAAATATGTATCGACTTAGAAGTTTGCTTTTGAATCCAATTATTCCTAAAATAGCCCCTAAACTTCAATGGTAAAGAAGCATTTAGATAATGACCATATTTTCATTTAACTTAAACATTTCTTTATGTTTGAGATATAATGAAAGCATTTAACATCAAGCCACTTTACCATGTGTTGGAACCATATTTTACACTTTTAAATACTTACATTCACTTTTATTTATTATTTCTTTTTTTGCTATAGAGGCTAATACATTTTAATTATTTCTAATTTGGGATCATGAGACTAAAAAGGAGAAGAAATTTTCCTTATTTAACCAAGATAGAAATAATGAAGTACATACATATTGAAGAACTCGGTCTCACTTTTCTTTTCCAAAACCATGCACCAAATTCAATTGAGGATTGATACATGTACTGTGCAATTGTTATCAAAAATTACTCTTGAGCAGTTGTACTAGAGGACATCTTCAAGGCAGCAAATGATCAAAGTAGTTATTTTTCTTGGATTCTAACACAAAGCAACATCAAATAACTTTGCTTTGCTGGTTTGGTTTTCTTGCATGCTTTGAACTACAAGTGTAATATACTGACTAAGGTTTTGTGTCCTCAAGTAAAATTATGAATCTCTCCTCCAGAATACACTTGAAGAAACTCATGAATAGTGGAAGAAAACATAGATGAAAGTATTTTTCTTACTTCATGACTTAGTGACATTTTTGTAATCTTGAATTTTTATAGCTCTAGCCAGGTAATCAAAATATATCTCATCTATCTGTATGGATCAGCTATAATTTATATATTTATTCAAACTGTGTGTTGTACATAAAATAAACTTAAATGCTCTTTACTTATATGGTCCATTATAGCAAAAGATTCAACAATAAAGGGCACATAGGTTTCAAAATACATTATCTATATCCTAGAGATGATCAGAATTTCTCACTTAATTGTTTATATGTGGAGACATGTCTTCTTAAGATTTATTTTTTTTCCTTCTGGAAAGTATTATTTTCAGTTTTCTGATTTAAGAATGTTATGACTATGACAAGTTATTGCTGAAATTATTTGTATTAAAGAACCTGTGGTCATTTAAAATTGTTATATTATTTTTTATATTTATATTATTTAATTCATTATTTTATTTTAGTATTAACATTAATTGTTACTTATAGTACTATAAATAGCCATTTTATGAAAAAGGTAATTCCACTTCTCTAATAATAGTGATTTAGGAAAGTGTTAAATAGACTCATTGGATGAAGTATCATTGTTTTTCATGCCAATTTGAATTACTGGGATGACAGTAATCAGCAATTAAAGTTGCTTCTTTGCAAAGAGATAGGTTCTTGGAAATAGCCTGAATCTCTATCTTATACTGGTTGCGGGAATTGCATGAGACAGATGGCTGGTTGAATTCCAGGCAACAGGTTGTGTGGAGATTATGGGACACACAGGAGTGTGTCATTTCCTATCTTAAATCCCACTGAAGTCATGTGGTAAGAGATTGTTATGGCGACAATAGAAAGATCTTTAAAAATGCGTTGGAAGAGGAATCGACTTGGGAGGGTCAGGAGCTTGCCCTCATGTATGGAGTTGTGGCAAGCATTGTTTTTTGCAAGAACGTACGTTCAACATTTTCTACGTCTAAAAATACCCCTTCAAATTTATTTAGAGCCTTTCTAAGAAAAATTCAAAATACCTCATGAACATATAACATTATCATTTATATAAGATATTTTGAGAGAAAACAATAACTGCCTTTGTGCATGGTAAATCTGACGACTAGATTAAATAAAGTGACCAGGAAGTCAGCAATAGGATGAAAATGTAAATGAATTTTCAAGCTGATTATCTCCATCATGATTAAATAGCACTGACCTAGGTCTTGTGTAAGTCAGGTGAAAATCACAGCTGTCTCTTGTTACTAGATTTTATTGAAATTGCATGTATTTTGCCTTAAAAGAAAATTGCCTTAAAACTTTATTATATTTTGTATATAAAACTTTTCTGTGGGGCACCTGGGTGGCTCAGTTGGTTAAGCGTCCGACTTCGGCTCAGGTCATGATCTCACAGTCCATGAGTTCAAGCCCCGCGTTGGGCTCTGTGCTGACAGCTCAGAGCCTGGAGCCTGCTTCGGATTCTGTGGCTCCCTCTCTCTCTCTGCCCCTGCCCACTTGCACTCTGTCTCTCTATCTCTCTTAAAAATAAATAAACATTGGGGTGCCTGGGTGGCTCAGTCGGTTGAGCGTGCGACTTCAGCTCAGGTCATAATCTCGCAGTCCATGAGTTCGAGCCCTGCGTCGGGCTCTGTGCTGACCGCTCGGAGCCTGGAGCCTGTTTCAGATTCTGTGTCTCCCTCTCTCTCTGCCCCTCCCTTGTTCATGCTCTGTCTCTCTCTGTCTCAAAAATAAATAAACGTTAAAAAAAATTAAAAAAAAAACTTTTCTGTATGTCTCAGAGTGATCTATAAAAGCTTGAAAACTGCTAACTAATAAAATGTTGATTTAATTATTACACTGACATATGACATTATCTTTCAGGTTTTTGTAACGATGATATTGGAGATTTTTACTTTTATTTATTTATCATTTCTGACAGACCAAACCGAAAACATTAAAAAAAAGAGAACCAGGGTCGCCTGGGTGGCACAGTCGGTTAAGCGTCCGACTTCAGCCAGGTCACGATCTCACAGTCCGTGAGTTCGAGCCCCACGTCAGGCTCTGGGCTGATGGCTCAGAGCCTGGAGCCTGTTTCTGATTCTGTGTCTCCCTCTCTCTCTGCCCCTCCCCCGTTCATGCTCTGTCTCTCTCTGTCCCAAAAATAAATAAACGTTAAAAAAAAAAAAAGAGAACCAATTGATAGATCATTCTATCCACTTTTTCATTACTCATTCCACAATGAATGAGTTGCTTTAAGTTCCTCGGTTACAATGAACAGAACAGACAAAAATCCATCCTAATGTAGCACTTATATTCCAGAATGAGGACTTAAACAATAAAGAAGTAAGTACTACATTATTTAATGGTGCAAAGAGCTTTGGAGCTAAAGGTAGCTGGAAAGGGTAGCTGAAGTTAATACGTTTCTTTCTAATGATCACTGAAAGCAGTATACTTAAGGAGAAAACTAAAAGAAGTGAAGGACTTACCCCTAACTCCCACGAAGGTAGCCAGAGTAAAAATATTACAGGAAGATAAAAGCAGACTTAAAGTTTCAGATCAAAAACAGTAAAAGAAGATCAACCCAGTATGTCTGGAGGAGAGTAAGTTTAGGTAATAATGGTAGGAGAGGGAGGTGGTCAGTAAATCCTGTTGGGTTTAATTGCCACTGCAAGGGAAATGGTTTTCATTCTGAAGAAAGTGTGAAATCAGCGAAGAGTTTTAAACTATTGAGTACCAAGTATCACTGTGTCTGCTATATTGTAAATGGACTGATCATTGGCTGGGAGGTAGAAGTAGGAAGCACAGTTAGACAGCTTTTGCGAAATTCTGTGTAAGATATGATGGTCACTAGGAGTGTGAGGTAGGTGATTATGACTGTGCTTGCAGGATTCAGTGTGCATTAGACATGGAGGTGTATGAGAAAGACTGAAGTCAGGAATGACTTCAAGACTTTTGGGTAGAGCAGCTGGAAAATAAAAGGCTGGTTGGTTTCAGTTTTGAAAGAAACAAAGTCAGCGGTTTGATTCTGAACATATTAAAGCATGGAATGCCTATTATATATTTTGCAAGTAGCATGTCAACACTGCATTAGGGATTCAGTTTAAAGGTCAGAGGAGAAGTACGAGCTGGGCTATCATTTAGTTTTCATCAATGCATAGATGCTGTTTAAAGCATATGACCAGAGAAGATCACCTGGACAGTTAATGAAACTACAAAAGAATTCTAAGGACCCCTTTGGACATAGCAAAGCTGAGATCAAGGAGATGATAATAAATAACCATCCATGGAGACAGACCAATTTCTAGGGCTCTGGTAGGAGAATCAGAATGAAGCTGGGTAACTGAGCTACATTTTACATTAAGGGAAAGATCAAATCCCCTGAGTAATCATTTCTTTCCAAATAAAGGTAGCTCATCTTAAAATATTTTCTGAGAGAATACTGTGAAAACAAGTGCTCCCATGAAAATGAGGGTTTCATTTTTTTGGTCTTTATTAGAATACATATTGCCCATTTCAAATAATCATTGTTTTAGGGAAAATTCTTTAAAGATCTTAAGTAATGTTAAGTACTGAACTTACTCAAAAAAAAAAAAAAGAAAAAAACTAACTGGGAATATTTAGTCCTCAGAGGATAAAAAAGGAGGCTTAAAAACTGAAATACTTAAAAACAGGAGAAAATTTAATTAGCTTTCCTTGAGTGACATACCTAACTGTAACCCTCAGTGAAGGAGCAGGTCATTGTGATCAACAGTCACGTTAGACTCTTGCAAAGGAAAATCAGATTACCATGACCAAAAGAATATGAATCGGATACTGAGATTACTCTTAATTTTGTTTTTGATACTTTCTTCCCTTGCATTGTCTCTTTTGTCTCCTCTAGCACCGCTATAAAATGAAAATCACAATCCCTTACAACAAGAACCCAATTTTTCTCAAAGAGTTTCCATCTCACTGAGTATTTGGCTGTACAAAACAAAAATTCATCAGTTTCATCATCAGTTTCCATCATCTGGATGATGAAATTCTTAACGTATTTTAAAATTCCAATAAAAATGTTTAATTTTATGATCATTTTATTTTCAAAGCAAGTCTGTCCTGTGTTTACAACTGAAATCTTGTGTGCACGCTCTCTGAGGGTAACAATAGAATGCTTGTAGAATTGTCAGGTATTCTTTTTTGCTCATTGGTTTTTCTCTTTAATGTTATTGTTTCTTTAATGCTATTATCCTCAAATATCTCACAGTCCTCTGTTGTATGACCACAATTCTAAATGGAATTTGGAAGGACAGTGGAATGTTTCTTCTGGATTTGTGTACTTTTCATCAGATCCATTTCTTGAGAGAAGACATCTGAGTGTATTTATTCACTCCTTTCCATTAATATGCAAGCATGATGAGCAGGGCAAAAAGGCAGAGGAGAAAAGTCTCAAATAATCTAAGTCTTTATAAATGATTGGTTTAAGTTATAGTATCTTTTCAGTTATATTCCACTCACATTTATATAAACATTTTTTAAGCCAATCAATACATGCCTACACAATTATTTATAAAATGCCTATATGTTATTTTAATATATAAATTAAAAACACGCCTATGTACTGAAACTATCCCCTTAGAAAGGGAAGATTTCCATTGCTGTTACCATCTTCTAGGTGCCACTTCTAAATACAATTGCTTTCTCCCCTTCAGAGGTAAACTCTGTTTTAAATTTTGTTTTTATCATTTATAGGTCTTCCTAAAAGATAACACAGCATGCACATATAAAAGAGTAGGCAACCTGTGTCTCAGTTTTCCACATTTTAAAACTTTAAATGTAATATTTATTACTATACAATATTTACTATATTTTAGATAACATATACAGGTAAGTTATATGAAGCTGGCATGAGAGACAAAGCAAGGACACAATGAATTTAACACAAAGGAAAGAATAAAAATGCTATGGAGTAAATAGACAAAAAATAGGCTCCAAGAGAACACTGAATATCAGCCTTATTTAGAGTTGATAAACAAAGTGGCAGTATTTGATGGTTTTGAATTTTGAATGGTGGTTAATTTTTGGTAATATTGAGGAGAAAATGTTTCTCTTTACGAAAGTCAAACATGAAATGGAATTGAAGTACAATGAGTAGATAAATACTGCTAAAAATGAGTAATACTTTGAAAAGTTTGGAAATATAAATTTAACACGATAATAAGTACATGGTAGGCATGTTTGTTGAGTACAGGTAATAAAATCATAAATGTACTAGACCTATAGTTATATGTATTGACAGTCAATATTTTATGGGGCATGCTCTACCTAATGATCAACTAGGACGAGATTCTTATAAAATTTATAACTTAGAAATTGTAGATGACTGAATTATATATGATGTTTTGTATATCCAAAACTGGAGAAAGATATGCAAGATGCTCAACAATGAGAATAGCCTCCACTAGAAAGTACTAATCTTGTGCTATAAAAGTTTTTGTGCATAAAGAGGGCAGACTTATTGCTAAGTTTAACATTAAATAATGTGTGCTAAATAATTCACACACATGCACGCACACACATATGTTTTTAAATATCACTTTTCTAAACATGAGAATTTGTGTTTTTACCTACGTTGGAAGATGAGGAGTCAACATTTAGTGTTGTTATATTCAATTAGCTATTGATGTTTATTGTTTGGTCTTCCCAATTACTTCCTTCTGTTTGTCACAGACTCTGTGCCTGCAGCCAGAGGCATAATGAAAGTTGGAAAGTCTCACTTCCTTGTCCACTAATACATAAAAAGAAAATCAAAGCTAAGAAATTAGAATCTTTCTCTTACACGTTTAAAGTTGTTATTTGGAAAGAGGTGTCCTATTTCTGTTTGCTAACTTTGCACATAAGTGATGACGTCTGTACATTGAGAAGAAATTTGGTGAAGGCAAATGAAGCTGTCCACACAGAACAGGAAAGAGCAAATGAAGAGATCCCTAAGCAATAATACTTCTCAGGTATCTCTGTGCTTCTTGATGCTTCAATTCCAGGTCTTTTGGTTCTATGAGATGCTCAGTACAGTTTATAAATCCTCTTGTTTAGATTAAAATTTTACTATTGCTGTTTTTTCATCTCATCGAGATTCTTTCCATTAAGTCACATATGACATTTTTTTAATTTATCATAGCTATGTAAGTCTCCCTTATAGCCACATGAAAATTATATATGTAGAAAAATATAAAGCTTGCAAAGAATGTAAATCACGAGTGTGAGGGGAAAAAAAAGCATTTCAACATTTTTCTGTTATTTTCAAGCTGCATGCGTGTGCATGTGTTTTGTGAGGTTATGCAAATGAACAACCAGATTATAGACTTACAGAATCAAAAAACATTGAAACCAACATCAACATATGGGAGCATTTACTCTAAGTCCGTAATTTTAACTGAATGGTGAAGATAAAATAATTTAAACAAGATTTTCTAGGGTACATCTGAGTAATGGAGAAAAGGAGCATAATCAAATAACATCCAAAACACAGTAACCTCTGAAGAAGTAAATGAATTGGCAAATTGATGTCTTTTGGATTAAGGAAGGAAGAATGAGGTACAAATGGTACCCTATAACATAAATATGCATTGAAAAGAGAATATTTGGTCCACATAATATTTTTACTTGACAGGTATAAGTAAAACTGATTTCTTTGCATTCTAAATATTCAAGTCTTCAAAATTTATGTTCTATTCTCTTTCATTTGGTATTTTCTTCAAATATAATTCAGTATCTCACTCCTTAATCTTTAGACTATGAAAAAGTAGACTTAAGAAGCCAAATTGTGAATTGCCAACTCCTGGGGAAAAGCTTATTTATTGATGTTGGTACTTTTGATGTTTTCCCCTAAGAATTTACCATTTTTTTTAAACAGCTTTTCTTAATATGAATATATCTTGGTGTAAAACATTTTACAGACAAAAATGGTGCATTCTTTAACATTTTCATAATCTTGAACTTATTTTAAAAATAAGAGCAATGCAAATGTTTCATATTGAAAACTAACAATACACATTTAAAAATTCCAGGAATATCAGGCCAAATATGTTTCATGATAAAAATGAGGGTTTTAAATATATTTAAAGTTGAGAAACTGATAATTCTCTCCAGCTCTCCAAAACATCAAAATAGTTTATTCTATGTTCTGAGGCATATTAAAATGGTTAATATATTATATTGCTGTTTTATGTATATAGGTTATACAATCCGAATCCTCTAAAGTAGTTGAATTGTAAGAGTTGGGCATCAGTACTGCTATTTCTATTTCTTAATCATTCAATTATTGATTCACAGAACTATTGTGTGTTTGCACAATGCTAAGCTTCAGATATAGAAGAGTAAGGAGGGAAAATATATTCATTTTTATCATAAATTAAGAACTAGAATGAAAAAGGGAATATATTATTCATAGGAAGTGTATAAAATACGGTACTGACATGGTCTAGAAAGGGTCAAGCAAGACTGTCTGTAAAAGCGATGTCTAAATGGAATTACAAGAAGGCAGTTTGAATTTTATTGTGGTTTTAATTTGCATTTTCTTGTTGACTAACAAGGTTGATAACTTTTCACGCATTTATTGGCCATCTGAATAACCTCTTGTGAAGTTCCTGTTCAGATGTGTTGCACATTTTCCTATCAAATTGTCTTTTTCTTACAGACTTACAGTAAAATTTTATATATTCTGGGTATGTTTTACAAATATCTTCTCTTACTCTCTGTTTAATTTATTTTACTCTCTTCTCTTACTGTCTGTTTAATCTATTAAACTCTCATTTAATATCTTTCAATGAATAGACATTTTGTTAATATAGTTTATGATTTGCATTATTTGGGTCCTGTTTAGGAAAATCACATGGCAAGAACATCTCAAAAATAACATCATACTTAATGGTGATAAACTAGATGCCCTTTCTCAAGATTGAGAATTAGGCAAAGATGTTTTCTCTCACTACTGCTACTCAGTGTTGCACTGGAAGCCCTAATGAATTCAGTAAAACAAGGAAAGGAAAGGAAAGGAAAGGAAAGGAAAGGAAAGGAAAGGAAAGGAAAGGAAAGGAAAGGAAAGGAAAGGAAAAGAAAGATATAAAGACTGGGAAGGAAGAGACAAAAAAATTCTTTGTTTGTAGATGACATGATTGTGTATGTAGAAAATGCCAAGAATCAACAGACAACTACTGAGATACAACACAAATTCTAAAATAAATTTGAAAATTCACTAAACATGGTTTTAACTGTTAAAGCAATGTGGCTGAGTATTGTTGATGATGGCCTAGAATATATGCTGAAATGAAGGCATCAAAATTATGCTGTAAATGTAATAGAACTTCTCAGTTAACTGAGATTTTTCTCTGAATTCATTTTAGGGGAAAAACAGAATTCACTTTCTAAGACATTGCATTTGTTGATTACAGGCATCAAATATTTTAAATTAGCAGTCTCAAAATAATACTTTATATGTACAACAACTGTTACATATAACAATCTATAAGAACTTCCACATATATATTTCATGTTAGATTCAAAAATATATAGTCAACACATTGATTCTAAAGTTTATTTGGAAATGCAAAAGGCAGAGTAGCCAACACAACATTGAAGAGGAACAAAATTGGAAGACTCACTCGATCTAATGTAAAAATTTACTACAAAGCTATAGTAATTTCAAAACCAGGTATCAAGAAAAATAACAGACACATAAATCAATGGAACATAATAGTCAACCCAGAAGTAGATCCACACAAATATAATAAAAAATATTTTGTCAAAGAACAAAAGTAATTTAATGGAGAAAGAATAGACTTTTCAACAAATGTTGCTGGAAAAATTGGATGATCTTATGCAAAAAGAAATGAAACTAAACACAGAACTTACCACTTTGACAAAAATCAACTCAAAATGGATCATAGTCTAAATATAAGATGCAAAACTATAAAAAGTATGGAAGAAAACAGGACAAATGCTTTGTGTCCTTAGGATTAGTAATGACTTTTCAGATACACCAAAAGTTGACCCCTTAACGAAAAACTTGAGAAGTTGTATTTTATAAAAATTAAAAAAATAAATGTCTACTATGTGAAAGACATGACACAGAGTGGGAAAAAAATGTTTGCAAAACACATGTCTGATGAAGGACTTGCATCCAAAATGTACAAGAGCCCTTGAAACTCAGTAATAAGCAAGTGAACAATCCAGTTAAAAAACAGGCAAGTGATCTTAACAAACACCTCACCTAAAAGGATATACACATGGCAACTAAGCATATGAAAAGATGTTCAACATTACTTATCATTTAAGCAATGAGGACCCTCTATGTCATAGTAAGGACACTGGATTATATTCCAAGTGTTATTTCATTCCAAATAATTAGATATTACTGAGCAGAAGAATGATGTGATGTGATTTATATTTTAGACAGTCCTTCTAGTTTCTTTATGGAAGCTAGATTTATGGAGGTCAAGAGAAAAAGCAGAGAAGCTATTTAGGAAGCTTGTGAAATATTGAAGGAAGAGATGATGATGTTTAGATAAGCACAATAGCAGCAGACATGATTAAAAGTGCATACATTTAGAATATATACAAACATATTTTTCTAAGGTAGAGGTTGCTGGTGAGAGTAAATGAGACAAGTGGTAAAGGAGGATGACTGTGGAAGAAAATGGTGGTAATATTTCCTGAAGTAGAGACCATATGGGAGGCAGATAGGTCAGGGATGCATAGATGTTCTAGATAAATTTGAGATGCCTACCAAACATCCACGAAGATTTCA
Source organism: Prionailurus bengalensis (assembly GCF_016509475.1). Lineage (NCBI taxonomy): Eukaryota > Metazoa > Chordata > Mammalia > Carnivora > Felidae > Prionailurus > Prionailurus bengalensis. Next base: position 90,890,432 of record NC_057344.1, read on the forward strand.
AACAGACATTTGAATAGGTAAATCTTGCATTGGGTGTGGGGGGGAATTTGAGACTGTAGTTACAAATTTGGCATGTAGATGGAATTTCAAGCCACAGGACTAGAATACATATAAATGTTTGTATCAATATCTATCACTAGATAGATTTTTTTTAGGATACTATCAAAATAATGCCCTGTCTTTGAATACTAATTTTACCAAACGTAAAAGATGAATGGTTGAGTAAATGTTTAAGTTTTTTTAAGGTTTCCTTTTTTTGTTTTTGCATTTATTAAGTTTTCAATCTCTTTTTGTTCCCCTCAGAGCATAAAAAGCTAGACTATTATAATCACAGCATTACTTATCGGTGTAGGTTGGCAGTTCTGTATTACAGAACATCTAAGACAAGCTTTTTACTTGCACTTCCTTTTGTTAACCACTAGTTAAACTGTGGTTTGGTGGTGCATCTTATCAGTATTTGAGTTATATCACAGTTTAAAGAATCATGTTTGCATAATTGGGTGGCTTATATATCAGTTAGGGCCAAATAGAGAAAACTGCAACAACCCTAACTACTTTAATCAGCAAGTGAGGTCATACTGGGAATTAGGTGCATAGCAACTTATTAGAAGGGCTTGGAGACTGCTGCATGGACTGGGGTCCATGAGAAAAGCCTGAATAGCTTTGACATCAAGAAAACACTACAGAAGCTGAGACTCAAGAATTAGGAAGCTCTTTCTGCAGACCTATTACAAACTCCTAAGAAAAAGAAAACTAGAAATGGGAAAACTGATTGCTGGATTGGACCTCCCCTTTCAGAACCATCTCTGTCATTAAAGAAGCTAAGAACAGGGCACTGCCATTGAGAACTTGACTGTGTTACAGCTTTAACAGTAGTACTAGAAGAAGGAGCAGGAAGAAGTCTTCATTTTACACTCTGTGTCTACATCTTCCGCAGGTGGATCAATTCAGGAAGCCTAGTTCACATTTAAAACACTAGCTGCAAGTGAGCCTGAGGGAAAAAAAAATTACTTTCTCCCTTTTTTCTTGTTTATTTGTTTTCTTGTTGCTTGTATATTCCCTGTTCAGATTTTACTGATGGGAGAATACACTAGAAGTAAAGAGAGATGCTAGGGCAAGCCATTCCACAGTATCTACTAAAATTTTATTTTACTTTTATTTTTATTGTTCATAGGTTCTGCTATAAATAGGGCTTGTATAGTACTTTGGGACTAACATAAACAATGCAATCATATTTTGACTTGACAGGAAGTAGTCATGCGTCATCCTTGGCCACCAACACAGTATTGAAAATTACCAGAGTACCCAAAAATAGACACATAAATCAATATAATAGAATAGAGAGTCCAGAAATAAACCCACGATTATATGGTCAGTTAATCTTTGACAAAGGAGACAAGGATATGCAAGGGACAAAAGACAGTCTCTTCAACAAATGGTGCTGGGAAAACTGGCCAGCCAAATGAAAAAGAATGAAACTTGACCACCTCCTTACACCATACACAAAAATAAATTCAAAATAGATTAAGAACATAACTGTGAGACTTGAAACCTTAAAAAAAAAACTAAAAGAGCAAAAGACAGAAATTTCTCTGATATGGGTCATAGCAACATTTTTTTTTTGGCTATTTCTCCTGAGGAAAGGGAAACAAAAGCAAAGTAAACTATTGAAGCTATATCAAGATTAAATATGTTTGCACAGCAAAGGAAACAATCAATAAAAATAAAATTCAACTGACTGAATGGGAGAAGATATTTGCAAATGACATATCTGATGAAGGGTTAGTATCCAAAATACATAAGGAACTTGTACAACTCAACACCCCAAAACAGAATAAATTATAAAATAGGCAGATGATATGAAGAAACATTTCTCCAAAGAAGACACACAAATGGCCAACAGACACATGAAAAGGTGCTCAACATCACTCTTCATCCAGGAGATGCAAATCAAAACCACAACGAGATATCACCTTATACCTGTGAGAATGGCTAAAATCAAAACACCAGAAAACAAGTGTTGGCAAGAATGTAGAAGAAAAGTCACCTCTTGCAGTGCTGGTGGGAATGCAAAGTGGTACAGCTACTGTGGAAGACAGTATGGAGATTCCTCAAAAAATCAAATAATAAACTACCATGTGTTTCAGTAAATCCCCTACTGGATATTTACTTGAAGAATATTAAAACACAAATTCAAAAAGGTATATGCACACCTATGTTTATTGTAGTATTATTTGCAATAGCCAAATTCTGAAAGCAGCCCCAGTGTCCACTGACAGATGAATGGATAAAGAAGAGGTGGTATGTATACATAAAATAGAATCTTGTCATTTGCAACAACATGGATGAATCAACAGAGTATAATGCTAAGGGAAATAAATCAAAGAAAGACAAATACTATATAATTTCACTTATATGTGAAATTTTAAAAAGGAAACAAAGAAAAAAAAGAGACAAACCAAGAAACAGACACTTACCTATAAAGAACTAACTGATGGTTACCAGAGAGAGGGCAGGTGGATGAGGGTCATGGGAAAAAAAATTACCATAGTATTGTAATTTTAGAATTACATATGCATATATGTAATATGCATATATGTAATATATGCATATATGTAATATGCATATATGCATATATGTAATATGCATATATTTAAATTTAAATTTTCCTCAGTATCTGACCAATGGCAGATGCTCAATAAATATTTGCAGTATACTTTCAATATTGTATAGCTCTTATAATAGACTGCCACATTCCATTTGATATAAATCTGTTTTCATTTATAAACTTTTTAGTCTAAACAACTAATATTACTGGTTTGTGAAAGCGGTGTTAAGAAATATGCTTCATCAAAAAATGACAGTTTTAGAACGTTTCATCCCACATAAATATTCCAATTCAACCTGTATCATTATTTCATTTTTTAACTTAAAAATACTGTCCATGAATAATTTTTCATACCCAAATCTGCTAATAATGTAATATGAAACTGGTGATTGTGGATTTTGCTTATAGACAGAATCTTTTTTAATGTTTTCCCCTTGAATGGTTGCCAAGAAAAATATAGCTCAAGAGACTGTCTAAGAGGAAATACTTGAGATATCTTTTCTCTCCTAGATTTGTATGGGTTGTTATTTATATCTGGTTGCAAAGTGGAAAATTGGACTGATTCTTACCCCAATGCTACCGATATTGAAATATCCTGAAGTGAGTATTTGTTGTGATGATTGACAGCATGATTATATGAGACTTTAAGTAGCCATGATTGCATTGTGAATTCTCATGTTTAAATTTTTTCAAGTGTTTTAAACTGCTGATAACCTTCAAAATTAGTGAACACTTACCAAAAAAGGGCATTAGAGTAAATTTATAAGATTGAAAAGCTCTCTAGATTTTTTTTCCGGAATGTATGCCAGTAGAGTGAATTATTTGATTACCATTAACTGCTGGAGAACTTCTAGAAATGTTTCTTTATCATTTTATAGTATTTCTAAATAGAAAAAAATATGTATAATATATTTACACATCTCTGATGTGTATTAAATACAACAAAATATTCAATGGCTAGCAGAATCCTTTTTAAAGAGTGTATCAAAGTATTTCACTGCTATTATCTCAAAATTGCAATTTATTTTTTAAAAGTTATTTAGTAATATTATCATTGTCAAAACCAAACAAAATGAATTTGCCTCCTATCTGGCTATATTAAAGATTCATACACATGTGAAAAAATATAAAAAATGTTGATTTAACAAAGAAATAATGTATTTGCATGTGTGTACGTATAGAGCTTTATTTTAGTATAATCAGTATATACACACACATACACATACACACACATATCTATGTATATACATGCATAAACACATGTACACATACGTTTGTTAGCAGTTTTCCAGAACTACTAATTAATGCCTATTGCAGAAATTAATCTATTTTGTCTTTGCCAAAAGAAATGATTTACTGGACTAAGGACTAAGAAATGATTTACTGGAACGAACAAACATTCAAAACCAAAAACAGTGACTTAACTTTTCTAAAAAAAAAGAACTAAATATTATTGTGGCTAGATGGTGTGGTTTATATGATCTTTCATCTTTTTAACATTTTCTTGGATTCTTACTCTTGTGTTTTCCTAGAAATCCAAAACCCTTCCCTTCTTTCCCCTGTTTTGTTATATTTTTACTTTTATATTAAATACTAGATGCAGTTCATTCTTTTTCTTATTTAAGATCTTTTAGAATCCAGGTAAACAAATACAACTATGTTTCTAATATTATTGTATCTACTCAAACTGAATATTTTACTTTTGTGTATCTATGGATTTAGTTTGTATTAGTTTCTTGGATATTTACTGAAGTGATTGTCTGACTCTTAGAATGAAGAACAGAATTGCTGAAAACATGACATATAAGTATATTCCATAGTAGCCTCTCTGTTTTTGTTGTTTTCCATTTGTTAATAGCTATATTAATATTTTTCAGTGATTTCTTGAATAATTTCTTTGCTATGCTCTGCATGTAATCCTTCTTTCCTCTTAGCAATTTAAAGTTATCAGGTTATTATATGCTGACTTTGACAATCAAGAATAAGGCAGCATTTGAGTGCCGTCTGGAGAGATCAGCAAGATTTAGACATGCAGACACAGGTTAACTACGGAGAAAATTCCAAGTTGTGGGGAAAGCAAAAACTCAAACACGGAGGAATATTTAGATTTTAAAAATAGAATGGTGCTAGCTAACTATTTGAATAATGTTGAACAAATATGGCTTGATTAAACATATCTTTAAGAGGAGTTTAAATATTTTAAAAATTATCCTGTAGCCAAATATGAACTTACCAAGATTTTCTGAATGTGAGAAACATAATCAGATTCATACTTTAAACTTTTTAATATAAATAGGTGCTAAAACATTCCATATCAGGGCAGAATCAAAGCAGAGAGATAAGTTAGACATACAATGACATGTTCCTGAGAAAAGTTAAGGAGGCCTGGAACTACGGTATTAGAGAAAATAGAGTAGAAAAGGTAAAAGAGGATTTGGAAGCACTGAGTGTAGGTTATTTTAAGAAAACACGAAGATAAAAATGCTTTCTAGAATTCTATGTTTCCATGATTTAGTTTCGCATACAGTGATTTTCAAATTCATTAAATTCTTTTTTTAATAGATCTTTTGTAAAAAAATCATTTTTTCTTTCAGTTGACAACCTTTAATGACTTCCTTTTGTGCTGTGCTACAGGCACCATGGCAGAGATGAACAAGCCATAGCCCCTTTCCTCACGGTGCCCAATGTTGTAGGGATCATATCAGGTGAAACCAAAGTAATTTCAAGGCAAAGATAATAAATTTGACACTTTTAACCTAGGAAGGCTGACTGCTTAGGGATGCATACATGGACTTAATTCAACATTTGTGAAAATAATCAGATATACGTTATCCTAATGATACATAATTTTATCAGCTAATATATAAAATATAATATTAATACATATACTTCTTCACAAAACCTTAGGATCAGTTAAAATATAATAAGGAATCTACTCCTGAAGTCATTGTGCCCCCATATGCTAACTAACAACTTGGATATAAATTAAGCAGTAAATAAATTAATTAAAAAATAATATAATGAAATATAGTTTTTAAGACAGTACTTTGTGACATATATACAGAGTTCGAAACACAATAGGACCAGAGAAAATACGATCCTAGAGGTAAAAGAACTTTTAGAATTCATCAATTTGTGAATTCAAGAGGAGGAGATGTTCAAGAAAGAAGGGATTAATGTTGGCAACTGCTGCAGAGAGGTCCATGGGGTTGAAGATGGAACAATTGCAATTAGCAAAAGCAATTATCTCCTGTCAGGAATGTAAAGACCACTGGTAGATTACAGTGAAAAATACACGTGGAAAATAGAGTCAAGAGGTCATTTTTGGTTCGGCTCTGCTCTTCATTCTCTGCTTCCTCCACTACCACCAAATTATACATTACATGTGTTCTGTTTTAAATTCGATCTTGAGGTATTTCCTTTCAATTTTGTTGTGGTGGAAGGTTAGTATCATATCAAAAAAAAGTGGCATGTGTACAGTAACTCTACTTATTAAGAATAGGTATTTGAGGTTTTATTATCATATTTTCTCTTTATTGGAAGAGTTGAAATTTTTAATTGTAAATAACCTGGCACGATGGGTAAACTGAATAGTAGTAAGGTTTGAGTCCTGCAGTCTGGTAAGCTTGGGTGTAAAACTCAAGCTTGTCATAATCTGATTATGTGACCTGAGAAAAATTATTTAAGTACTCTAAACCATTTTTCTCATATGTCAGAAGAGGGTAAAAATATACCTGTTACATTTATCTTCCATTAGGATTGAAAGATAAAATGCTTGTATTGGTCGATGCAGAACCGGTATATGTTCAGCAGTTTAACACTTACCAATTATTTTGAACATATTGAAAAATTAATTAGGTATTTTTCTAAGACAGATATATGTCTGTATATTTATGTATTACTTCTTTTATTTTAATTGCAGAGGTAAAATAACATAAGGCTTCTGGTGGCTTGATGGGGGTCACGAAGATCCTTGTACTTCCCTCATTCTAACACGTACCACACTTTATGAATATTACTACCTGAATATTTTTTTTCTCCAAAGAAGTCTAAGCTCTATGAGGATAGGGATCATGTGAGTTTTACTCAGTATGTATCCTCACTGCTTAACCCAAGAAATGGTGTAGAGAAAAGTTCTGATAAATATTTATGAAAGAATAGATGAATTACTGGTACTGACTTGAGGCAGATTGAAAAGCCAAATTGCTTTCTGCTGAATAGAGGAAAAACTAAATTATAAAAATAGGAGAACAGTTTAACATTAAGAGGCAGGGGGAAACAAGAGATTGAATACCAAGAGACCCCAAAAGCTGGTAATTCAGGTTACCAAAAGGAAAAAGAGAGTCAAGTGTCCATACTGACATGTTCATAAAGTAATGCGGGTCTCTTCTTGAATAGACAATAAACAATATATATATAAAGGCCCAATGTAAAACCCTACAAGAACAGTTGTTTGCAAGTGTTCATATTACAAATATATCTGCACTCTGCCTTTGTTGCAAGTGAATGACAGTTCTCTTTAGTCATAAAGATGGGCTTAGTTTTATATTTGCTGTTTCTCAGTTGAACACGCATTTTTTTTCCCATTGTCTGTCTTCTCTGACATAAGGACCCTCCAGTATGTATAACCAATACCCATTCACCATGTTGCTTATGGTAATTGTGGTTTGGTCCCTGTTCATCATGGCAGCACTCAAATTACCTCAAGGACATTACAAAGTTTTGGCTGTGACACCACATTTTCTTCTCTGGCTAAGACTTCCCACCATCTTTCTTCACCACATAGCACGTTAATATAATAATATAATATAATATAATATAATATAATATAATATAATATAAATAGCACATTATGTATTTTGTATATTGCATAATGATTTTTCTCCAGAGCTAATTCTAATTTATGGAACAGATTGAAGGCCTTCAAGTGCTGAGTTGTGCTAACAGTACATTAAAAATTGGAAAGCTTTATCAGTATAGTAGCCTGAAATTTGTCAGTTTCTAAGTAACTTTCAGGATTTTGAAAGACAAAAACTATAAAGAGGTAAAGGAATAGAGAGAGAAATACAAGAACAAACAGATGAAAATAAAAGTGAGCAGGTAGTTGAACTAACCCTATGATCACTTATTGATCATATTGTGATTAAAATAGAAAAATAGAATAGATCTTTTTTTTTCAGGTGTAGCCATGTGCAGTTGCAGTATTTTCACATTGAAGTCAGTTCAAAAGTTAAAAAAGAAAGACTGATGACTCCTGACTCTCCTAAAGGCTTGATTCTGTGCTCCTGATGTGTGAGAACCATGAAAGTAAGGCTCTTGGAGCAAGAGGAGGATGCTGTTCTGTTTCAGTTTGAGGCATCAATTCCCAGAGAATCAGTGTTGCAGCCAGGTGCCGAAACATTACCATCCCTCAGGTTCTGTAGAATCATTTCAAATTACTACTGCGTGGGCACGGAATCAAATTTAGAGTCTACAAGACATTAGATTTCTATGTGAAATTTTTAATCAGTGCTAAAATTTGCATTGCTTTAAGGAAACAAATCAAATATAAAACTTTAAATTGTATTATGCAATTATGGATGTATAGAATTTGGGTACTGTACAGAACCTTGCAAACATCTAGTCTAACCCTCATTACATAACAAGTTACAGATCACACTCTCGGCTGTTTCAGCATTGAAAGGCTCTGATATTTGAACTTCTGGGCTCCTGATTTTTTATATCATTCATATTTCCAACACTGGAGCTGCCATTCCCCATACTCTATTCTGTCTTCTTTTATAAAAATTTTTCTCTTAGATTCCTGGTTCCTGCACACGTCTTCTTCCTTGGCACTTGAAAACTCTTCTGAAATTGACCTGCTTTAGTTTTCACTCCATCAAGGCTTTGAGAGGTCTAAGTCAGTCCACCCTTGCTCCTTGCTTCCTACAATACCAGATATTTCAGAAATATATTTGGCTACCTGAACATTTCCTCTTGACCCCCTACTCTGTGTTATCCGCCAGAGCCAAAAAAGCAGATGACAGCTGAGGCTAATGATTATGGGGCTGATGAAAATCACCATAAAACTTATTGGTGAGAAATTAATTTATACTGGATATCATCGTTCTAAGGAATATATTTAGAAGAACAACAGAAGCTAGCTTAACCTTGGATGGCACTTATGTTTAGGGATAGGAATATGAAAAGGTCATTTTAAGTTAAATTAAAAAGGCCAGAAAATACTAGGAAATAATTTGTAAATGGCAAGTACATTGGTAAAGTATTCAAGTTGAGAGGGGAACGCTTAACAAGATAATGAGATTAAGCCCCATTAAATGCTATAGAGGTAAAAAAAAAAAAAAAAAAAAAAAAACAAAAAACAAGTGCTAAACATTCCTATGAGTCATTTTGATCACATTTGCACATTTCTTAATCTCTTATGGCATGGATGTGTGCATACTTTACTAGCTTCAAAGTCTAGATTTTTCTTGCTTTAGCTTCAAATTTGCCTTCTTGTTTTCAGCATCCCATGTACGTGCAGCCAGCCGATTAATCTTTCTGGGACAGAGGTTTTCATATTCCATCTTCCCCAGCTTCTTAATGTTTTAATAGAGTGTTTCTCTCAAAGGACACCCCAGCACACTTGCATTAGAATCCTACTAGGTATGGTTCACCCAAAACAAAACAAAACAAAACAAAACAAAAAACAGGTACCAGGCTCTCACCTTCAGCTAATGTATCAGAGTATGGGGCCTATGCCTTCTATTAGTAACTCTTTAGAACCTTTACTGATCTGTTCTACCACTGTAATTTGTGTAGTACATACCCTCTTTTCCTTGGGCTCATTTCAGTAATGCTGAGAAGTAATGCTCCAGTGAATCCATGCTAGTTTGTTTCTTGGATCTAATCCAGTTAATGTTACTGTAGCTGGGAATGCTAGAGGTTGGAGTCAGAAGCAAGGCCTCAGGCAGCTGAAACTCAGCAGCCTAAAAACTCTCTCATTTGTAAGGGCTAATAGAAATGAAAAATAAGATGCTTAATTCTCCCTGCTGAAAATAAAGGAAGAGACACCGTCCACCAAAGTTCCTTTTCTTATAGCATTTACTTCAGAAAACTTGTTACTGTGAGTGCTTTGTCTCTTTGAAATGGATGGGAGTCTTTTTAAAAGCTAAATAAGCTTCTCACCAGATTTACAACCCAGGAAATGTCTCTCTCAAGAACCATCTTTTTTACACTATAATCATCAAAGAAGAGAGCTCTTGTCTTCCAGTTTCTGTGGGAGAGCAGGTGCCTAACTTCCATAATTACTTCCCTCTAAGTTGCAAAAGTACTACCTCTTGTCATAAAGATATAAGAAGTTTATTTTTCCTTTTAATTAAGCCAATTAGCAAACACAGATGGGCACCCCAATTACCAGGTGAATCGAGACGAACTGTGTATGACAAATGATGCTGTCAAATCCTTCTACTTAAGGATTAGTTATTTATCTTAAGAATTTGTATGTAATGGGTCACATCTGTTGGCTTGGGGTGAGATTTCCTTCTGTCTTGGCAATGTCTTAGTGGATTGCTTGTGATGTGCCTCACATTGTGGTTTAATGCTTATTCAATAACTGATTTTTTTTTTCTCTTTTACCTTTATGAAGGTGCTTTGTAAGTTGTGAGGAGATGTTCTTTTTAATTGCATTTGCCCAACACATTGGTTGTAATAACAAGAACAACAATAAACCAGTAAAGAAAAAGAAAACCTAAAGTAGGAAAATAAAAACAATGAAAATAAAAGCTGGAAATAATGAAACAGAAAACCAGTAAATGAATTTGAAAAATGAATAGATCCAAAAATTCATTCTTTGATATAAATAACATATATATGTCTTTTAGGATGAAAGAAAGAAAGAAAGAAAGAAAGAAACAAAGAAAGAAAGAAAAGAAAAAGAGGAAAGGAAGGAAGGAAAACAAAAAATATATTAAACTAGAAATATATTCAAACATATGGAAGAGTATAAAATAATTAAAAGAATACAGTTTCTTATTGTGTGAAAACACATTTTAAATCTCAAGGATATTCATGATTTCTATTTAAACATTTTTATACTTGCATTATATCTTCCAAAACCAGACATTCAAGTATTTTTTTCTTCATAAATCAATTAGCTTTCTTAAATTAAGATGTAGACATTAATTTAATGAACAACCCTCTCGTGGTTGCATTTATAACTCCAATATTTCTAAGCCAGTCATCTAAAATGATACTTGCCTGGGAGGCCCAAGGCAAAATGGTTTACCTTCAGGCTTATTAGACATCACCCTGTAGGCGTAATGCAAATTAGAATTCTGACTCTAGTTTGAAACTTTGATTAGCCGGCGGGAACGAGGCAAAAGCGGAAAGAAAGAAGGAAATATTTATTGAATATCAACTATGTATCAGAAAGCTTTTTGATATATCCCTTTACGTAAATTAATTCATTTAATTCTCACAGCTGGAAAAGGTGTTATTATACGCTTTTCATCTTTCAGATGAGAGACGGAGTTTCAAAGAGCACAACTTTTCTCAAATCACACAAAGGTAAAATTCAAACCTGGTGTGACTGATGGCAAAGAGCATTCCCTTTTCTGCTGGGTAACACCTCGCCTTGCTCAGAGAAAGGTGTAGAATTTATTCATCAACTTCACATTTGGTTTAGTTGCCTTCTTGGATTTGATTTCTCCAAAATTGTTTTCAAACTGATATTCTCACTAAACACATATTGTGGAAAATGGGAAATCTTTTATGCATGGACAAGGCTGGGAAATGGATAATTCAAGAGCAGAAAAAAGGGGGTCAGGGGGAGGTATGTAGATATATATTCATTAAACAATATTTATTGAGTACCTATGCTGTATCCTATACTGTTGCAATGCAAAAAGACAAAGGAGACCTGAACTAAAGAAACTTTTACCAAAGGTAATAGATATAATAAGTAATCAAATGACGCAGAAAATATTTGCAAATGTTCATATGGCTTTAAAATGAGTAAATCAGGATAATGCCATAGAGCATAAGTAGGATGGAAGGAAGAGCTAAAAATTTATGCTGGATTGTCCAGAAAGATTTCTAAGATGAGTTGACATTTAAATTAAGACCTGAATGAGGGGGCACCTGGTTGGCTCGGTCTTTTAAACATCCGACTCTTGATTTTGTTTCAGGTCATGATCTCTCATGATTTTGTTCATGGGTTTGAGTCCCACATCAGCACAGAGCCTGCTTAGGATTCTCTCTCTCCCTCTCTCTCTCTGCCCCTCCCCGACTTGCATGCGTGTGTTCTCAAAATAAATAAATAACATTAACAACAAAAAAAGAAAGACCTGTATTAAGAGAAGGAACTGGTTTTGCAAATAAAAGAGTAGCAGAGAGTAAAAGAATGAATAGAAAAGCAGTATGAAAGACCTGGGTCATGATCCAACAGATAAAAATCCTATGAGGTTGTTGATGTCCTTGTTAAGAAGCTTGGATTTTATTCTACTTGATAAAGGTAACTAACTGACACCGGCATAGAAGCACCACAGAAGTTGCAAGAGAGATGGAGAAACATTCTCTTAATGCGAATTGTGCTGGCCACATATAAGCTTCATGAATATACTTGCAATATGTGTGGGTCTTCAAGAGTTAATGATGGCCAGTTCTTTGCCAAAACAATTATTTTTCTACATCTTTCATAGGTTATCTTAGGTTCCTTAGGTCAAAAGAATGTATACAAATACTGAAATCCCATAGATTTGCATGGGTATTTCTCTTACTATTATCTTTTCCCATTACGTTTTGAAATTATTTGGATGAATATTAAAGACTTTTTATACATTTAATTTTTCAGTTGCATGGGGGTTTACATCTTATTTATTTTAGGAATTTAATGTTTACTAAATGAATAAATGTACTATCATAAATATTTGTCACTTTCAGCTGATTGAGGTTTTACTTTTAAATGTGTATACCTTTGGACTTTGTCTCCATAGTACTCTATTTTTGAAATACTTCATTCACGGTAAGAATACTGACAATTACAAATTTAAAATGGATAGATAGTCTAAGGGTTTTATCACTGGAACCTGACAACTCAGCCTCTGGGGCTTTTATATATTTTTTTTATTTATTTCGTTCTGGCTCAGTGTCTAAAACCAAAATTTGCATAACAGAAGCTACTTTCACAAATCAAAGTCCTAATGTTATGGGTTTTCATCAAGCACAAAAATTTGCAAGGGAAAAAGTACACTCAGGACAATGCTGAGTTTTATTCATTGGTACGCAATGAAATAAAAAGGCTGGGCCAACTGGAAAACCCCAGTATTACACTGATGTAGATCAGTCTCTTATTTTCATTACAGTATACCTCAAAAATCTTGCAATTACACTGATGTTCTCCCTTGAAGGTAAGCAAGTCCTCAGGGTAAAGCTCATATCATTAGATATGGGCTTTGATGTGAGCTCTTTTATTTCTTGCCACTCTGTCAACCTTTTCAGTACCTGAGTCTATAAAATCGCACATTAGGATTGGGTAAAATTTCGCTCCAGAGAGACACAGCAAAATGAAACTATTATGCTTATTGCCTTCAGGGCAGATTCTGCTCTGCAGATCAACATGCTGCATAGCACAGCAATGATGGGACTTGGGATGGGGGGACTGGACAGGGAGGGTCTGTCCTGGAGAGAGATTTCTGGATTTCTAGTTTCAGGTATAGTTCACAGCATACTCTGTAGATTCACCTTTATCACTGCAATAAGAATTCACAAGCTGTGGTTCAGTACAGGACTAGAATTGGTATTTATTACGATGCACGCCCTAGACATCACACTGCACACCACAGCAAAGTATTGGCCGAGATGGTCACCTTTATAGACTTGAAGACTCCTTAACCACCATAATATGTTTCATTATATTCTCCCTTTTAAGAAAATGAATGCAAATGAAAAGTGCCTAGGTTCTTAAGTCCCATAAAGATGTACCCTGTGTTCATAGCCCTTAGAGTATACATTTCACATTATTGCAACACATAAGTTATGCAATCCTTGGCAAGTCGTGGTGATACATCTTGTCCAAAAATTGCACCAGTTTGCCTTTCAGCTTCACTACTAAAAGTTAGAGAGCCATGTCTATTATTGATGCTGCCTCAAGTAGGATAATGGAAGTATGATTATATACCATCCCTGCTAATTTATCCTATGCCGGGAGATGTCAGAAGAGGGGATAGAATGCATTGCAATCTTGGGTGGGGGAAGAGGGAGGGGAAGCAAAGATTATGGGGAAAAACCTGTGTTTACTTTCTTAAATAAGGAGGGCAGGTGATTTTCTGGATTGATATATGATAAACTATTCAAATACAATGCTGTAACAAATGTAATAATTTACGTAATAATGTAATACAAGTTTTTTCAGAAAATGGGAATAAGCTGAGGCCAATCTTGAAGGCTTCTGGGTCATGAAACTCCTGACCAAATTACCTGGCCTCTTCTTACCACTTTTCTACTTGTGCTATGCTATTTTCCACTTTGTTCACTCTGCCTCAGCCGCACAAACCTTTCATCTGTTAGATTACTTCCCAGTACGTTTGTATTTAGTTTTCTTTTTATTCTTGAGCTCTCTGATACCCACATATTTACAAGACTAGCCCATTATTTTCACCTATGTCCCATCTATTATTTTATTTAGAAAATCCACAATAAATAGTAACACCTCTCTCATTCCAGTTATCAATCTGATAACTGTTGCAGTGAACAAGGTAGACAATGCCTCCTAACTCAAGAAGCTTTTATCATATTGAGGCAATAAATCAGATAAATAAAGAAAATAATTCCAGAGTGTTGCATAAACTTTAAAAAGAATAAAGCAGGATAATATGATAGAGTTCAACAGTAAGAGGAGAGGGTTGTTTTATAATAGGTGCAAGTTATAAATGAACGTTGTGAAGATTAATGCTGAAGTGGAATAATTTCTACATATCCTTGGAGTCTTGTGCATGACTTTTGAATGGAAGAATGATCAGATAGCAATCAGGCCATTTTGCTTTGTGCCCCACACCCCCAGATGTAAGTTTTTGAATACCTTTTTACAGGTGCTACTTAATGTTTCCCACAAGGAAAGAATGCCTCTGGTTCTCAGTGTCCTGGGAGGAGAAAGGGTAAGGGGGACAGAGGTGAGCTCACCAAGGAATATACTAATTCCTAGTTATCTCCTTTTCTAGTCCTATGCTCCACCCACACAACAATGTATGAGTTTTACCAAATGCAGAGTCTAGCCTCTTTCTTCTACAGAAAATACCAGTCACTGTTCTGTGCCTTGGAAATAGACTTTAGAGAGGGATCAGCTTTTGTAGTCACACGACAGAATTACTTTTACTAAATTTCTCAAATGTCAGCTTCACTACCAGGTTCCACCATACCTCTGGCCTTGTCACTTTGAGTTCTCTTCAGGAATCCATTTAAGTGAACATAATTCTTTCTTAAGACCAACTATTCCTTTCGCCTATTGTGGTGTAGATTACCTAAACCCTGCTCAGTCTCCACCTTTAGTTGATTTCCATCTTCCCCCAAATGTATAGACATTCATTGCCTTACCATGTCTGTTTTCTCATTCTCTTTGTTTTAATAGATTTAAACTTATCCTGCTTTTTTTTTTCCTTACAAAATAATACACCTTTACTGTTGTTTTAATGGTGAGGAGGATAAGTCATATATCTACATATGTAGTCAATTTGCTCTGTTGTACCAACTTTGTTTTTTAATGAATGATTAAAAACAAGATCATAATAAATTTCAAGATAAATGTCTTCACTATATGATAGCATAATAGTATAGGACATACTATTATATCCTTTGGCATCATGATTTGCACTTGAAGATGGATACTTATGAACAGATTTTCATACGCCTTACAAATTGTAGATATACAGCTTACATGAACAATTTTATGTTATAATTAAAGATGATTTTTAAAATTTTTTTAAATGTTTATTTATTTTTGACATAGAGAGAGACAGAGCATGAGCAGGGGAGGGGCAGAGAGAGAGGGAGCCTCAGAATCCAAAGCAGGCTCCAGGCTCTGAGCTGTCAGCACAGAGCCTGACGCGAGGCTTGAACTCACAGACCACGAGATAATGACCTAAGCTGAAGTCAGACGCTCAACCGACTGCGCCACCCAGGCGCCCAAAGATGATTTTTTATATACTAACTCAAGAATATGTATTAAAGGGGCGCCTGGGTGGCGCAGTCGGTTAAGCGTCCGACTTCAGCCAGGTCACGATCTCGCGGTCCGTGAGTTCGAGCCCCACGTCAGGCTCTGGGCTGATGGCTCAGAGCCTGGAGCCTGTTTCCGATTCTGTGTCTCCCTCTCTCTCTGCCCCTCCCCCGTTCATGCTCTGTCTCTCTCTGTCCCAAAAATAAATAAACGTTGAAAAAAAAAAGAATATGTATTAAAATACACACCTGAGTAGATATTTGTATATAATTCCATTTGTTGGCTAAAATAAATGATTTAAAGAATGAATTATAATAGCATTCCTTAAAAAGTTTTTTTAACTCTGAATTAAATAATATTAATATTGAAAATTTGGAAAATAAGCATTATGTATTTTTCCTAATTTTGTTCTCTAATTTACAGGTACTTCCTTTCAGTGAATTGATAAAAAATCAATACAGGAATTGAGTTTTGTACCAAATAACAAGTTTTTTTTATATTTGAAACAGGAATGCCAGAGTGTTTTTAGGGAAACAAAAATGTGTGTCGTTGATTTCATCATGCTTTATCAACTGTTAATTTAAAATATCTTTTTCCTAAAACATACTTAAATTTAGCCTGGTTATATTAACTTTGAATTTGAAAAAGAGCTAAATATTGTAAACATGGTGATAAATAAATGTCCAATATTTCAGTGGCCTCATTTATAAAAGGTCATATATTTAAGATTGAGTAGGAAGGAGTCTTGGAATCTAGGAACAGAAATGCAAGGAAGCAACCAACCTAGATACAACATCACTCTGCACAGAGAGGACTCACTTTGCAGAATATTTCTGCAATATATTTCATATTCCTATTAACCGTGATATAAATTACCCACCTACAAAACAGAGAATTGCTGAGAGATCATTTGTTTTGACTAGTCAAAAACAAGTAGAAGTTTAATTAATGGGAACAACCAGTGAAGGAGAACTGAAGCAATGGATTTGACACTAAATCCATAAGGTGCTTAATATATTGATTAAATATAGTTTCTCTCCTAGGACCAAACATACTATTAGACACTAAAGAAAGAAAAGTGATTAAGATGAGTAGTTTCCCTGACCTCATGTAGATTACAAATCTATACATGCAGGTGATGATCACAAATAAAACCTCAGTCTTACTCTTGTAAATATTGAAAGTTTCCTATCTGGAATGAAGTTAATTTCTCCTATTATACCCCCCAAGAATTATTGTAACATCATCATCATGAACTAGTTTTGAAAACTGGGAAAACTGCTTAAAATGTACACTTATAATTTAATATAATAATATATATTTTCATGTATATGAGGTAAGGCTATAAGAAGATAGGGAATTTTTTTAAATAAAAAAAATCAAGGATTTTAAAATATAAGACAGTATATTACTCCAAACCAGTCATCTTGGAGGAGTATACAAATATTCTGATTGTCCTTCTTTGTTAGTCTGGATTCTCGAGAAAACATGAAAGCATGGGAAGAAAAGACACTGAACCACGTAAGGAGAAAAATCAAATATAAGGTGACATGTTAGTGAACTGGCCACAGCTTCACAAAACACCACTCATGTTAGATTTTGCAGGGCATCTCCAGTAAGACCACATGGAATCCCTGCATCGCCAAACAATTGGTTGGAAGTAGGAAGGGCGAGAAATTTATCTTCTGGCCTCTTCTGGAATGCAGGATCTCACTGGTCAAATCTCCATCACATGGTAACTTCCCTGAATTTCTAGGTTCTTGATCTGGCACCTCTTGGCAGCCTTAGGGAAGTCAGAGCCTCTTTTGAGCTCTCATATAACTGTGACCCGTGCAGTGGTCTACCTTGTCAATCTGCACCAGGTGGGGCTCTCCTAGGTCTGTAGAACCATTGTTTAAAATACCCACTCTAGGAGGAACGAAAGAACAATAGGGGCCTAGAGGTTCTAGTTGGGTGCAAAAAATAAAGTCCAGCACTCCTGTATTTCTCTCTTCCTCATTCTTTTTTTGAAGAGTGTGACTGAGATGTTTCAGATATTTCTTTCTCTGGATTTAACTGCAACATGCTTTTATGTATTTTTAAGATTAAATTAGGTATCAGTGAAAATTAACATCTATAATGAGGTTAAAGAGATTAATTTCAATCGAAATGGACAATATAAAAAAAGACATGGTAAAGAGAAACTAATTAGTTACATCATTTTTAGTACTTAAAATAGCTTTGCCTTCTAATTTTAAAACACACACACGTACACACGCACGGAGTCATAAAAAGGGAGTTACAGTTTGATAGCATCTACCAAGTTACCTTTTATTCCTTAGCAAGAAGTCATATCACATTAAAAATTTTAATGCCTAAAATTTATTTCAATTTACACAAATGTGTAAATAAGAGACTTGGGCTGCAGTGGAGTTAGATGTGAAATTATGCTATTACTTTTCTTCAAAAATCATTTGACTGTTTCTCTGAAACAAAAAATAATAATGTCATTCCCAGATTATAACATATTTCAGGGATTTATGGCATATAAATGTTTATATAACATTTAACAAGTGCACCAATTTTCTTTCCTCAGATACAGTAAAGCTGGTTCATATCTCTGCTTGTCTAGTGTCACTTTTACATTTGCTGTTGTTTACTGTTCAGCATCTCTGCTATTCAAGCACCCTAATTTGATGAATACAAAATACGTCAAAAGAAAATAATGTATTAATTAATAATGTTTTTCTTCATATTCTTGTCAGATAAAACTGGATGAAATAGAAAAAGGAATATAAGGCAATTTTTTAACAGAGTTTCATAAAACAAATGAAAAATAATTCAGTATTTCTCACTTTAAAGTTCATGAATAAAAGAGTTTTAAATGGATTAAGTACATTGGGGTAACTAATCACAACTCATATGGTAGATCTAGAAGCAATGTAATGATTTTAGTTAATATCTTTTGGTATTTGAACCCGTAAATCTTAACTTTTTATTTTGAATTACACTCATTCAGGGAAAAAAAAAGACAGTGCTCTTTTAATAACTGTTCACCTGGTTCATTATTAACCATTCAATCATGGCTGCTGAGTGTTGTAGAGAGTAGCACTTCTACCTCTTTAGAGAAATTACATAGTGAATATGTTCTCGAAGTAGACATGTGTTGGACTGTAATTCTCCCTTTAGAAATGAATACCTTATTACCACAGTCACTGGGAGTGCTTCCAGAAGATAACCCTTGAATTATCTCCTCAACTCAAACTGCTCTGTAGAGACAACCCGTTTTCTGAACTCCCGTAGTGTTACCTGAGGTGTTCTAGGAGACTGAATCACAGTTCCACTTCCCCACCACTAATTTTGCTTTTTTTTTTTTTTCTCTTTACAGGATTTTATTCCAAAAGCTCTCCCCAATAGTCCTCTTATCTTCATCTCAGAATCTGATTCTTAGGGATTCCAATTAGTGACAGAATATCTGATGAGAAATAAGCAGTATTCCAAGTATTTAAGGCATAGTGTATATTGTAGATTAAATCTGGCAGCAAAATTATCTGACTTGTTATATTGAGCAGTAGATTCTATTTCCCTATTTGCATCTGGGCAGAATTGTATGACTTGCTTGACTATCAGAATGTGGAAGAAGGAACATTCTAGGACTTTTTAGGCTAGGTTATAAGAAGCATTGTGGTTATCACTTTAGTTTCTTAGAACATTCTCTGTGGGTCTTAATGTATGGTATAATGAGTCTCATTGTCCCAAGATTATTATGCCTGAATGTAACATGGAGGTACTCCGGTCAGTAGTTTCAGCTTTGCCCAGTCATCCATATTGCCCTGCCTAGAGGCTGGGCATGTGAATGAAATAATCTTGGACCAGAAGAAGCCATAGGTCCACTGAATATCATTCAGTGGCCTTTGTTGATGCTACTTGAAACAAGAGAATCATCCTATCAAGCCCTGAACAAAATCTTAACTCATTAAATTGTGATTTATAGTAAAATATTTATTGAGATAAGCCAATAAGTTTGACATAATTTTTCATAGAATAATAGAAAACAGGAATGGATTTGAGTAGAAGTGGGGGGCTTTGTCATGGAAACTTTACAACTGTGGTATTGTCTTTGGGACTTAGCAATGGGAAAACCTGGAACACCTGAGGGAATTGTAAATAGAGTATCTCAAAGAGACTGTTAGTGGAAGATGAAAAATTCTCACAGATACTATTAGAAATGCTGACAGAAAAGACAGCTGTTATTGATAGTGGAGAAAAATTTGAATCTATAGACAACTGGCAGATTAAGCTAAGGAGATATTCAAGCCATAGGTTTAATATACCAACTAATTTCTTTTATCTGTGTTTGATAATATATGGATAGAAAGATATGAGATTAAACAAATTGAACAGTTCAGTTTTCAAGCAAAATTTAGATTATAAATGAAACAGTGCTTGATAGATTTTATGAAGGAAAGCTTTTCTTATTTTCAAGTTCTCTAGATGGCAAAAAGTTCTCAAAATAAGAAATAGACTAAAATCATAACTTAAGAGTTACGGAAAGAGTTGCTGGAAAACTCTTAAGACCTCAAACCATTTTAGAAGGATACAGACCCTATACATAAGCAAATGAATCTCTTTAAAAAGTATTTTAAAGTTCTTGTCCCACAACAATCTAACTCAGGCTTTTCTGAAGAAGGACCTATATCAAATACATTTGTGGCTGAGTCATTGTCTAATGATGTGAACCACATTAAATTTCAGAGTAACTTCACAAATTTTTAAGAACAGGGTATTGGCATGGAACCATCAGATTTTGCTGAGACAGAGACCTTACAGTGTTAAAAGTAGCACTGGGGCCCCTACAGATCTAAGCATAGGAAGCAATCTAAGAGGTCTACACACTTGCAAACGAGTTATTTCTTTTGGAAAAAAAAAATAAGGATATATCAGGAGACAGAACAAAAGGCCCAAATAGTAGAGGCAAAAACCTTGAAGAATTATTCCCAGGGTGCCCTAATGAAGGCCAACACATGCCCAGCAGGCTTTTAAAATTGCTGTGCATCAGTGATTGACATATGCCCACTTCTTCCTCCTTTTTGAATCAGATGCCAATGGACGATGCCCTTTCCTGTGTCACCACTGTATATTATGGCCATGGAATGCACCTAGAGGAAGGAAATGGGAAATTGATCTGTTTACAGATATGAAGATTGAGAGAAATTATACTTGAGGGGAACTGTGCTCATAGATCCTATCATTTGTACTTGGACCCAGACCTGATTTAGATGCCCAGAGACTGGACTTGAATCTGATTTGATAATAGGATGAAATATTCTGTGCCTTGTAAGAGGTGAAGTTTGCATGTGAGAGAAGTGTACGTTCCTTATGCTCAGAGGTACGTTAATGGTAACCCAAAATTTTGATACCCTTCCCATTCAGGGATGGAGTCTCATTCTTTTTCCTTGAAACTCACTTGACCTAAGTGATTTATTTTTACTAGTAAATGTTACAGATACAATGTTTTGGTATTTCAAAGCCTGTCATAAGAGGCTTTGCCTTTTCCAAGTGGATTTATTGATACTCTCAGCCTCAGATAAAGGTAGATGCCCTATTATCCTGAGGCTACCATGTAAAAATGAGCAGGTTTAGGTAAATGTCTAAATTATCAGTCAATAGTTCTACCTAGGCTAAGACTTACAGTCACTCCCAAGAAGACTATATATGTATATATGCCAGTTCAGACGATCAGCCTTCACTTTACCAACCTTCACTGTGTTACTTTCATTAATGCTACATGGAACAGAAGACTCATCCAGCAGAACACTGCCCATATTTTTGACTCACAACTCCAAGTTGTAACAGATATTAAAACAGTTGTTGCTTGAAAGTACCCTATATTTTAGGATATTTGATCATTCAGATATAGTGAATCAGAAAAGCTTACACCAATAGCAACCCTATTCATCTTTTAAAATCTCTAACTGCACCTAGGGAATATGTAATAGTATATGTATTCATATGTACATACACTCAAACTTAAAATCACTACATGAAAAAAATCAATACATGTATCCTATACCCAATTTTAAAACTATAGTAAAGTTTATCCTCATAAATTTAAAATACAAAATTTGACAAAATAAAGCAGAAAAAAGGAAGAGTGAAAATTAAGTAGTGATGATTTAATAGAAGAGCTAAATAGAAATTTGATAGAGCAATAATTTAAAGCCAGTAAGAATGGGTTTCATCAGATAATGATAGCTACTTCATCTTACAAAGAATGTCTAATGTATATGTTATCACATAATATCGGAAACATTTTTGGTATTGGCTAGAGAATGCATATTAATTCGGGTCAAAGAACCCACTTACTCATATGGAAATGGAGAGCAATTAAAGATTTTTTAAGTCAAGGACAACTGGTCAGTGTGTGCTCAAGATTATTAATCAGATGATACTCTTCATTGTGAATTGGTTTAGAAAGAAAACAAATGTATAGAAATAATTTTAAAAGTATTACAATAAGTCAGGCAATGGATGCTAATTAAGGCAACCCCTGGACATGGGAGGTCAGAAGCCTTTGACATAAATTGAGTGTAGTTTCAATAGGTCTTGGTGACAGAATAAAGCTGATGAGAGTGTGGGGTTTGAGACTGAGTTATTCACTGAAAGGTGATGCCATTATCAGATTTTGAGAAGTAAGGGATAAGAGGAAGTTTTGGGAAACATGAAATGCTTCTCTTTTTCTCTAAAATACAGTATAACTTGTTTTTATCTTAGGCTTCCTATTCCAAATTTACCTATATTTAATAATAACTTGAAAAAAAGTATATAATTTAAATGGTTAAGGCTGGTAATATGTTTTGAATATCATAACATTTCTTTCATCAAAATATTTCCTAGTTTTATTTTGGGTCCTAAAAATCCTTTGAAATATTTTGACATTTATTTTTCATGAATGTGTATACCTCTCGCTGACTAAAAGTTTGCTTATATTTAGTTTGCAGACTAGTTGCTCCCCAGGAGTAATAGGAAAACCATGTGCAAAAGGCTGTTCATTAAGTGCTGTAAGGAAGCTGCAGCTCCTCCTTACTGATGAGACATTTAGCAAAAATCACTGAAAAATTATATCTCTTCTTTCATTCTTTTGTATTTATATGGTGTCCCATTGATTCAGAGCTCACAATATTTACTGAACATCTGTTTTACATTTACAAATACTCAGAGTACTGCTTCGTTCAAAGTTCTATTCCTTACATTCCTTATGCCTGATGCAATTACAGCATTTTAAGAGGAGGATAGAAACCTAGTTGAATGAGTAAGAAGGAAACAAGTGCATCCACAGCTGTATAATACTTAAACTTTAAAATACATACAAATAGAGTCCTCAAGCTCCTGCAGGATGCTTAAACACCTGGTAGATGAGATAGATATGCAAAGCAGTTTAAATATTTTAATTCACTTTGCTCAGAGCGACAGAATATGTTAACTACAGAGTCATAAACTGAATATATGGACTGCAAAAGATATTTCCTCCTAAAATGTTCAATAAATGGTCCCAAAGCAGGGTTAAGTACCCATCAACCTAAATTTGGAGAAGCTTATCAAGATATATCTAGTGAATATAGTCCATGCCCATAATGGACTGATACAAAAGGTTTTATTTTTTCCTATTATAATCAAAGTCTTAAGGACAATGTGTTTGATAGAGACTTTGCAGGGAATAGATTAGACAGAGATAGAGATACAGATAGAGATAGAAATGATAGAGATAGAGATAGAGATAGAGATAGAGATAGAGATAGAGACAGATAGAGATAGATAGAGATTATTTCAGGGACCAGTTTTTGGTAGGAGTTCTAGGGATTAATTAACAGTGTCAATGTCAGTATGCTTTGCAGGGGGAAAATAGTGGTAAATATATCATTAACTTCTCTTTCTTTTTCTGTCTCAAATATTGAAAAAGAAAACCAGATATTGGGTGGAATGCTTTCCCATAATCCCAATGCTTGCTATCTGCTACACTCATGCTGTTAACTTATTTTAATGTGTTCTATTTATTTACCATACATTTCTGCAAAATATTTCCTTTGCATGAAAAACAAAATGAAACAAAATAAAAACAAAAAAAACAAACAAAATACTGTTGAATGCCATAACCAGTAGTGTCTCACTGAAGAATCTAAAATCCAAATAAGTTTTTTTTGGCTTCAACCCAATGATAACCATTAGCATCAATACCCCAGATGTTAGAAATGACTGCAGTTTGTTTTTGAGACAGGTAGCCTATGATCTCCCAGGAGTGTATACACTTTTGTCTTTTTTATTCTGAATAGTATCTACAAACAAAACAAAATGTACTAGGCCTCCATCATGGTCAATATATATTTATTCTACAGATGCTATTAATATATAATCATGCATGATTAAATATAATGTTTACACATTATGCTATCACATATCTTATGCGATCACAAATGCAGACAAACCAGACATCTAAGAAAACAAACATTTTAACATATTTTTCTGTAAATCTAATAGATTATTATGCACAGTTCTCTTTGGAGATCATTGCCTAACCTACCAGAGCCTTTCCTCAGAGAACCCATAACCTATGAGATCATAAGAAATTCATGATCCATTACCTGGCAATTGGATGTATGAGAGAGTGAGAAATTCTGTTCTTTTGATTGTGGGCTGCATTGAGATGATTTTCTTGCCATTTAAGATTAAAATCCCCAGTAAAATTATACATAAAAATGGTTTTGATTTTATTTTGGACCATTTAGTGGCTTAATCATCATGCATGCTATTGTACATGAAAAATGTATTTGGAAGTTTACCTATTAGAATTATAAATATCTAGTTGAAATTTGGTGTCTTTTGAATATATTTGTCTATTAACATAAACATAAATCTCTTACATATCAAGGTTGTGCACTCCACATATCGAGATTTTTCAGAAAAAATGGATCATATCATTGTGACAATCCTTAATATAAACTATTGTCTTTGAATTATCAGTCAAAATGTTACTTTTGATTAAAATTATGCTAAAATATATGTTGCTTCTCCAACATTCTCAGAGAGTTAAAAATTAGTTAATTTTGCCATTTTTTACTATTCTGTAAACAATATTTTGTGTAATGTTTAAAGAGACTTCTGGTTACACTCTATTTATAATATAGTTGAAACATAAGAAATAGATAAAGAATAAATGAATAAATTATGACAAAGTACAACATGCACTCATGATAATAAACCTTCAATAAAATAGTTTTAGAGGGAACATACCTCAACATAATAAGTCCATCTATGAAAAAGCCACAGATAATATCATTCTTAGTGGGGGAAAACTGAGAGATTTTCCTCTATGATCAGAAACAAGAAAAGGATGTCCACTCTCACCACTGGAAGTCCTAGCCTCAGCAATCAGACAACAAAAAGAAATAAAGAGCATTCAAATTGGCAAGAAGTAAAACTTTCACTATTTGCAGATGCAATGACACTATATATAGAAAACCCAAAACACTCCACCAAAAAAAAAAAAAAAAAAAAAAAAAAAAAAACAGAAAAAACAACCCTGCTAGAACTGATACACAAATTCAGTAAACTTTCAGGACATAAAATCAATGTACAGGAATCTGTTGGATTTCTATTCATCAATAATGAAGCAGCAAAAAGGGAAATTAAGGAAGCAATCCCATTTAAAATTGCACCAAAGCCAATAAGATACCTAAGAATAAACCTAACTAAAGAGGTGAAAGACTTCTTCTCTAAAAACTATACAACACTGTTGAAAGAAATTGAAAAGGACACAGAGAAATGGAAAGACATTCCCTGCTCCTGGATTGGAATAACAAATATTCTTAAAGTGTCTATACTACCCAAAACAACCTACACATTTAATGCAATCCTTATCAAAATTCCAAAAGCATTTTTCACAGAGCTAGAAATAAACAATACTAACTTTTTTTTTAATGAAACCACAAAAGACTCTAAATAGCCAAACAATCTTGAAAAATCAAAGCAAAGCTGGAGGCATCACTATTTTGGATTTCAGATGATATTACAAAGCTATACTAATCAAAACAGTATGGTAATAACACACAAATAGACACATAGATTAATAAGAACAGAATAGAAAACCCAGAAATTAACTCACAACTATATGGTCCATTAATCTTTGATGAAGCAGGAAAGAATATCCAATGGGAAAACTACAGTCTCTTCAACAAATGGTGTTGGGAAAATAGGATAGCAACATGCAAAAGAATGAAACTGGACCACTTTCTTACACCAAACACAAAAAATAAATTGAAAATGAATGAAAGACCTAAATGGGAGACAGGAACCCATCAAAACCCTAGAGGAGAACACAAGCAATAACTACTCTGACATTGGCCCTAGCATCTTCTTTCTAGATATATGTCTTCTAAAGCAAGGTAAACAAAAGCAAAAATAAACTGTAGAGACTTCATCAAAATAAAAAAGCTCCTTCACAGCACAGGAAACAATCAACAAAACTAAAAGGAAACCTGTGGAATCGGAGAAGATATTTGCAAATGACATATCTGATAAAGGGATAGTATCCAAAATATATAAAGAACTTACAAAACTCAACACATGAAAAAGGAATAATCTAATTAAAAAATCGGCAGATGACATGAATAGATATTTTTCTAAAGAAGACATAAAGATGGCTAACAGACATATGAAAAGATGCTCAACATTACTTATCCTCAGCGAAATGTAAATCAAAACTACAATGAGAAATCACCTCACACCTGTCAAAATTGCTAAAATCAACAACACAAGAAGGAAAAACAGGTGTCGGTAAGGATGTGGAGAAAAGGGATTCTTCTTTCACTGTTTGTGGGAATGCAAACTGTTGAGGCCACTCTGGAAAACAGTACAAAGTTTCCTAAACTATCCTGCAAGCCAGCAATTGTGCTATTAGGCATTTACCCAAAGAATACAAAAATACTAATTCAAAGGGATACATGCACACTGATGTTTATAGAAGCATTATCTGCAATAGCCAAATTATGGAAACAGCCCAAGTGCTAATTGACTTTTGAATGGATAAAGAAGATGTGAGATACACACACACACACACACACACACACACACACACACACACAGACAAGGAATATTACTCAGCCACAAAAAAGAATGAAAATGTGACATTTGCAACAACATGGATAGAGCTAGACAATGGTATGCTAAGCAAAATAAGTCAGAGAATGAAAAAATACCATATGATTTCACTCATATGTGGACTTTAAGAAACAAACAAGTAAAGGGGAAAAAGGACAGAGGGAGACAAACCAAAAGACAGACTCTAAACTACAGAGAACAAGCTGATGGTTACGAGAGGGGAGATGGGCAGGGGCATGGCTTAATGTGATGGGGATTAAGGCATGCACTTGCTGTGATGAGCACTGGGTGTTATATACAAGTGTTAAATCTCTGTATTTTACACCTGAAACTAATATTACACTATATGTTAACTAACTGAAAACTTAAATAAAAACTTTAAAGAATGGATAAAGAAATTAATGAATAAATATCACCTAAAAGGATGATTTTATCTGTTTTTGCGTTTTGTTTTTTTGTAGAACAAAGGTCAGCCATAGAAGTGAAAAACAAAAAACAAAAAACAAAAAACAAAAAACAAAAAACATGAGATAAGGAATAAAAAATCAATAAGTCTCTTGGTCAATATTTGAGATTATTTCAGCTAGAAGCTCTAACTCTTTTTTTCTTCTTTCTTTCTTTCTTTTTCTTTCATTATTAAGTACATTTATTTAATTTGAGAGAGAGAGAGAGCACTCATGTGAGAACTGGGGAGGGGCAGAGAGAGAGGCATATAGAAAATCACAAGCAGGCTGCTTACTGTCAGTGCAGAGCCCAACAAAGAGCTAAATGTCATGAACCATGAAACGATGACCTGAGCCAAAATCAGGAGTTGGACGCTCAACGAATTGAGCCACTCAGGTGCCCCTTTAATTTTGTCTTTCTTAATTCTGGTTAACTAAAACAATACCAACAAACAGACAAAATAATTGCCAGAGACAAATTTTATGAAGTGTTATTTTATCTGGCATAGAAGTACAACATAGCGAAGTGAAATTTACGAAAAACGAAAACAAAAACAAACAAAGGAAAATGAGGCAGGGGAAAGGGGAAAGCAAGTACAAGATGATATCAGTGGACTTGCCACTCTTTGACAAGACAGAAAGTTGTCTCAGTGACACAAACCATCCCCAGAAAGACCTTATGAAACTACAACATTTTAGAAAAGTTAATGAAAGAATGAGGAAGGAGAACTTTTTTTTTCTCCCCAGTCTTCTCCTATCTCCTGAATCTGTCCCAGGAGTCATTAACTCCCCAACACTTTCTAATAATGTCAACAGGCCCTTCAGGATAGATTCTGGACAAAGCCACACTTTCTGTTTTTCCAAGAAGCTCGGACTTAGGCTGGGAGCTATTCTTCTCCCACGGTGATAGCATAATGGGTATCAGATTGAAGCCCTGCCCTCACTCCTGGAGAAGGTTAAACAGCTGGCAATGTTTGGTGATGAGACAACATATGTGGCAGCCAGAATTTTACCACCGAAGGACACAGAAAAGGCCATCGTGGCCACATCACCATAGAAGAAGCAGTATAGGTGCTGGAAGCCTGTGTGGGCAATTGGGGCTGAGCAGATATAGGAAGACATTTAAATTGCTTCTGATCTACTCTGCCTTCTTAGATCCTAGAAAATGTTTTTTTTATATATATTTCTGATTAATTTCTGTCCCTTGATCCCTAATTTTTTTGACCTTGGACTTTGAATCTTTTAGAAAATCAAGCAAAATAATAAATATCATTCATTGAGCCAAAGACATATGATAATACTATAGTAGGAACTTTTAAAATGTTCATTAAATCCCCACCACAAGCCTTCATCAGACAGATAGCTTGCATGCTATAGGAAAGATGATATGACTGAAACATAAGAATTTAAGTAATATGCCCAAGGTTAACAGTTTTAGAATTTGCAAAACTAACATTTATACCTAGAACTTCTAGATACCTAGAACCATATCTTTCTAAATGGAAAGATATGTGTTTTATAATCTATACCAAGATATCAAGAATTGTCTTTGGTGTAAGGCTTTGAACCATCTTAAGTTAGAAAGTAATTGTTTAGATTCACCAGTCTTAGATGTGAATATATTTAGCTATAGATACTCTTTTAATAAATCACGTGGTCTATTAACAATGGTATCATCAAAACAAAATATTATCTTATAAATAATGGTTGGGGCAGATTATAGTACTTTTTCATGTTCTAACCAACAAGAGGAAAAGCCATAGCTAATAGGTAAGAGTCCTTAATCAGTGTTTTGTGTTTGATGTTATTAATATATCAATTAATATTCCATACTAACACTGTTAGAACATCTATATTCCATAAAAATGTCTATATTCCATACTAACACTGCTAAAATGCTTTTCTTGAGAAATGAGGTGTATTTTAGTTTAGTTCTCTGAATGAAATTGCAGTATTATGTAATAAGACACAGGTGATATCAGATTGTTTTCATAAAATAGTCTAAGAAAGTTGTATTATCAAATAGCTCTCAAATAGCAAGTTTTATTCTCAAATAGCAATGTCTTGGCTCAATAAGTCTTTTGGTCAGAATTTGAAGACAACCTCCAGAGGCACAAAAGAATCCATTTACTTATGACTCTGTATTTGTATGTTTGTATTTCAATCTGAGAAAAACTCAAGAATAAATCCATTTCTAAAACAGGCCATTTGAATGATAAAACAAATGTGCACTTTCCTTTATATTGGGACAAATCTCCAAAATCACTGGCCTCTGATTTGTGGAGTTCAAAGAGAGGATTTTCAGGGATTCAATACTTATGGGAAACAACCTGAATAACAGTAAGTGCCAAACACTCTGTGATCCTGTTGAGTAACTGCTTAAAATACCAGAAAGTGTCCAACATTATAAATTTTATTCTAGTGACTATTTCAGTTTTATGAATTTATGTTTAACAGTGAAACACACCTGGTCACTAATATTGAAGCAATCGAAGACACTATAAATTTCTGACAAAATTATTATTAGCTATTCAATATGCTAAAAAGTAAATACAGTTACAACTGTGACAGGTAAGGGGCGCCTGGGTGGCTCTGTCGGTTAATCAACTGACTTTTGATTTTAACTCAGGTCATGATCTCATGGTTGTGAGATCAAGCTCCACCTAGGGCTATGCACTGAGCATGGAGCCTGCTTAAGATTAAGTGTGTGTGTGTGTGTGTGTGTGTGTGTGTGTGCGCGCATGTACACACATAAAACATGCTCTCTCACTCAATCTCAAAAAAATTTTTTTTAAATTTTTTTTAATTAATTTTTGTTTTTACGTTTGTTTTTGAGACAGAGAGAGACAGAGCACTGAACGGGGGAGGGGCAGACAGAGAGGGAGACACAGAACCGGAAGCAGGCTCCAGACTCTGAGCCATCAGCCCAGAGCCCCACGGGGGGGCTCAAACTCACAGTCTGTGAGATCTTGACCTGAGCCGAAGTCGGACGCTTAACCGACTGAGCCACCCAGGCGCCCCTCAAAAAAAAATTTTAAAAAGACTATTAGGCACTGTAGTAGTTAAAATTTAGTTCCTTGATTTATAACGTTTTAAGGAAAAATAGCTTGTTAAAAAGTACCAAAATATTATAAGAAAGTAATGTAAATTATTTAAAAGCTCGTCTCTGCATCAGTATGAGTTTTCTTTATAAACACACAGAAAAATCCACACCTCTCTCAGCTTACTTCAACACAATAGTGGGAATTTCTTTTTTGCTGAGAAGGACTGAAACAGAGTTTTGTTGAAATTAAAAAGTAACTAGTTGTATAGAACATTAGCAATTTAAGTAATTTTTAAATTTCTTTGCAAAGTACATTTCTGCCTTTCATTTTATTCAAATAAAATTCTGATTTTTATGCAATTAAACTAATGCTGCCTTCTTCAGAGTAAATCCTTGAGAATCAAGCTTTATTTATTTAACCCTCAAAAAGCTCAATGTACTTATTGTAAATTAACACAATGGCTCCACCCTCTTATTGAAGACTCTCAACAACCAGCAAGGACGAAAATTACAAACATTCAAAATTGCCATCAGAACCTCTTGGCTGGTACACAATTCCGAAATCTGGCCAGTGGCATTCTGGGGACGGTGAGAATGTACACATTTCTACTTTGTGTAAAGCTAGACAAAGAGTAAATATATGATTTGGTGAGAGTTATAACAAGATATTTTCCATCACTCTAATATAGAAAATTTTTCAGTATTATGTTTACAGAAAAAATGTATACTTTATTTTCCGGAATATAGAAAAAAAAACACGTAAGAAGATACTGAGTGCTGAATTGTAACTACTGGCTATTCTGCAAATACAGTTAAATTGTTAAACACCTGATGGAAAATACACTATAAAATTATTGTAAGTTCTTTGAATTTTAAATGGAAAATATGTAAATGACACCAATTATAAATTTCCCCTTGATGGGTAAACATTGTTTTCATCTGGTATGTAATAATAAATTAGAAGGAACTCTAGTCATCATGTAACGTTCATATAATAAGATTAAAAATTAAAAAAAATAAGATTAAAGTTTTCCTGGTTCTTATTTTTTAAATTCAGCTTCTCAGAGGTAAGTACCAAGAAAGCTAAAAAGAATCATTACCTCATACGTATTTCAAATTCTATATTTACAATAAGTGTATAAGGTGTTTGGAATTTTATAGCAATAAGAAAGTAATAAAATGGAAATCAAAGTTAATTATTATGCATACTGTTAATAAATTTTTGATATTTAAATTCCAGAAGGGTAAGTTTACCATGTTTTTGCTTTTTAAAAAAAATTTAGCTATTTTTTAAAACTAAAATGTATGTTAATTTTGACATTAATTTGTGTCTTACTTATTAAAAGCAGAATATTAAGTTGGAAAAATGATTAGGTATTTTTATCTTCCTCCATTAAATTGTCATTAAAATGTCTCTTCAATTAACTGAGTTCTACAATGTACTTTGGTTTTATAAGGTGGAACTTGGTTAGGATTTTTGTGCTCATGATTGCATATTTTATCTGCAAAAATCTTTGAAACTTTGAGACAACATGGATATTCTAATAAAACATACTATTCTTCACTATGGTTTCAGAGAAAATATTAGTTAATTTTTTAAGAACTAAAAGATTAAGTATAACATACTGGTGGAGATCCCTGTTCAAATGTATCTTGGATATCCATAATGACCTAATACTAAAAACATAAAGGATTTTCTTCAATTTCTTTCTCATCGTGCTGAAGCATCCCTTCCCCATAGTTTCTTATACAGTTTAAATGTAGGGAAAACAAAGTAAATGACACAAATTTAATTAATATTTTAGTTCTACTTGTGTCTTACAAAATGTTTGGCTCATAAAAAATATATATATATGTATATATAAGTATATATACGTATATATATTTTAGATAGATAGATAGATAGATAGATAGATAGATAGATAGATATAGAAGGTAATATCCCAGCACTTGAAAATTTACAAGTTAGAAATTTGTAGTAGCTGGGTCAGAAACTATTCATCAACCTCTGCTTTACACAGGTACAGATTATAAATGCACCATAAAGGGTGCTCTGTCTGAAGTTCTTCAATGACATTGAAACTGATAAATTAAGGAATGGGTGGGATTTTATATCCCCGTGGTTACATATTATATCCAGAGTTGGGGCTTAGGAAAAGGATTAAGTTTCGGTTAACTTAGAGAAAACTCATTAAAATCTAGACAAATGGGATAAACTCATTTATAAATTATGCTTATGATATATGGCACTCTTCCATTTGGAACTAGGTATTTATAGCACAGCATGTTTAATGAACAGGGTAGAATGTAGGTTTTATTTACTTGTCAGAAATCAAATCATGTAGAAGCTTTAGTTGGTAGGATTAATAAAATTAAATATTATATTAGATACCTTGGATATTATCTAAATTATACATGATGTAGATAAAAAAGATAATTATTACTATTATCAATAGGAGCTCATGAATTATTGATTGCATCGTCTCTCAGTTGATATTCAATAACTAGCTACTTATCCTAATTTAAAAATTTATTATCCAAGTCATTTACCCTCTAACATAAGTAACACAGGCATCAAATGAGAAAAAAAAATACAATATATAAATACACAAAGTAGAATGCCAGAGAAGAGAGTACCTATAGGAAGATGTAGAATTTAGAAAATAATTTTCAAAAAGGTACAGGAAGGTCTCATCCAGGTTACCTCCTCCTATGAGTCACACTTAATGGAAATTGGAAAGAAGTCTTACATGCTCATGAAAAGTCGGAGTGGTGGTAAATCATGTAAGATCGTTTCAAACTTATTAACAATTTATTTACCTAATCGTTTTGATTAAAAGGTTCCTGAAGTCAGACAGCTATAGATTTGAATACTTTACAAACTTAGCAAACTTTCAAACTTACCGAGCCTCTGCACAGGAGTTTTCTTATCTGCTACTTGAGAATATCAACTACATCAGACATTTGTCAGGAGCAACTTACTTGACATGCTTCGTACATTAATTTAACAAATAATAGATAAAATGAGCACCATGTGCTGGGTACCCAGCTAGACATTGGGGA
This sequence comes from Prionailurus bengalensis, assembly GCF_016509475.1. Classification (NCBI taxonomy): domain Eukaryota; kingdom Metazoa; phylum Chordata; class Mammalia; order Carnivora; family Felidae; genus Prionailurus; species Prionailurus bengalensis. The sequence continues at coordinate 90,923,911 of NC_057344.1, forward strand.
ATGTAAGCTGAAGAAAACCAGGCAAATATGTATGGTTTTAATGTAATAGGAGCTCATGAAATATTGATTACATCTTCTCTGTGTTGGTGTTCAATAACTAGCTATTTTTCCTAATTTAAAAATGTATTCTGAAATGCTGTATATACAAATAGAGTGGTGTAATGATATGCAATATGTGGGTAAACTCTGTATTGCTACATACATTGAATAAATCCATCATCTCTAAGGATAGGAGATATATTTAATGTAAAATAAAAAGTATATTTGGTACATTATATATTTATTTTCACTAGCCAAAAACCCCCTTATTTTGTTAGAAATTAGATATAGAAGGAAATACAGAAATTTCCTCTCAACCACACATAATTTTCTAGTGATAAATCTGAGGGATAAGTGTCAAAGTGATTTAACCAAACTTCTTTTGACTAGTGTCTACTTTTTAATAATAATAATCAAGTAAACATATTTTACTTATTATAGGATAAAGTATCAAGTGAACAGAATATTAACTAATAAAGTTCTAAATGATTCTTTTAATCCCCTTATATTACCCTATTAAGTTATGTCTCCTTGAATATAAACTTGCCTACTTAACTATAGAATACATATGTGGACATATAGGTCATTGAAAATTTTACAGAATATCTGTGCTGGTATAGTCATAACACTCTAATTGTCCAGTTGGATAAATCCAAACTGTCCAACTCCATATTGATGCCATCAGAAAGACAATTATACCGTGTATTAAATATAGCTAAAAGTTATATCCATGTTAACAACAGATGTTATATCATCAACTAAGGACTCTGAATATAAAGAAAAGAGAAGGAACATGAACATATGGAGGACAGAAAAAGAAAATACTCCCAGAGCAGGGAGACCACTGTGAGGTATTTACCATGTTGGATGAGTGCAAGATTCAGCACACTTGTCTTTGTGACAGTCCAGGTGAGAGCCAGTTGCTTTCCAGTGGTGCGAGGTAAAGACTTAAGCTATTGAATTTAATCTTGAAATTACTTTTGGTTTATCCTGATCTTCTTAAAGACACAGATAAAACTATTCTTAAAAGATAACAGCATATTTTATCACCCAATGTTTCATTTTAAATAAAATGTATAATTTCTTCAAGCTATTTCTCTACTAGGGAAAAATGCATTTTCCAAATATGCGTTACTATATCTTATTCATATATAAATCACTTCTTCTTATCCTAATCTAGAAAGAGTTTTGCTTTGAAATGTCATGAATTAAGAAAGCACTAAATATCTTTTTTGTTTGTTTGTTTTAAGTTTACTTATTGATTTTGAGAGACAGAGAGAATGTGCAAGTGGGGGCGGGGCGAGGGAGGGGCAGAGTGCTAGGGAGAGAAGGAGAATCCCGAGACTCCCTGCTGTCAGCATTGAGCCCCACATAGACCTTAAACTCAAGAACCCTGAGATCATGACCTGAGCCTAAAACAAGAGTCCCACGCTTAACCGAATGACCCTAGGCCCTCCTAGGAAGCACTTTAAATTTTTTTAAAGTTGAACTTACCTTAAACTTTTTATACTAAATATCTTTTAAAGAATTTCTCTCTTTTTTGGCATTCAAATATATCTCCCTATTTAACCATATTCTGTGTCATTTGGGGTTTTAATAAATACACACCTAAATTTTGTAGAAATAAAAAGCAGTAATAACTAACTGCTTGTTCTGTCATCCATACCCGTAGACTATTTGACTTTGTTTTGAGGGAAAAAGACAAATTTCCTGATTTTTTTTTATATGTCAAGGCAACAGTCCCCTTGGAAACCACTTCTGAATTGGAGATATAGAGTAGAGGAGGAAAGAATGCCTCTGAGGTATGTGCTTTATAAGTTGCCCATGATTTTAGTGATGGCAAATATCAGAGAAATATTTTAAAAACAGCAGCTCCTCAGTTTTCTATAATAACAAATGTATGTTCTTTTCTCAAAGCTGACAAAATCATTAGGAAAGAGTCATGAGATCAGAACTTTAAATGATTTGATGTGATGTTGCATAGATGAATATTAAGAATAGGAGTAATGAGGGAGTGTGGTATTGTGAGGTATCTAAGTTTTACTAGTATTATGAATATTGGAATCAGCAGAGACTGGAGATGGGTCTTTCAAAGTATAATTTGGCTACATCAGGCACAAGGAGATAACATAATATTCTAGCCTTATGGAAAAGGAACACAGAAGTGTGTATAAAAAAATAACACAGAGAGGGAATTTACAGAATTTGGTATTGTCCTGATCTTGAAAGTAAACAATGATAAAAGAGTTAATACCGAATATTTTGAATCTTACCACTTAAATACCTCAACTATATATATTATACATACATAAAATATCCTTTACAAATTGAGTGTGTTTGCAAAAGAATACACTATTATGCAGCAGCAAAAATAGTCAGAAATAAGAGATATGTGATGTTTCCTAATGATTTTTCTAATTAACATGGTCTAATAAACAATGTACAAAAATGTCCCTGGTTAGTATCTAGGATTTGAGAGCTTAATAATTATGCTGCTGAGAGTCACAGAATGCTAAAATCATCATCATCATCATCATCATCATCATCATCATCTAATGACAACTAAACAGATAAATTTATTTCATTCATTCATGTAAAAGTGTGCCTAGATTTAATCAGCTCTAGGGCTGGTTTTGAGGTTTGATAACTTCAAGGTACTACATTGAAGATCTTTGATTGTTTTGACCTATTCTTCATGTAAGATAGTTGCAAGAATTTCAGTTATCTGGAGTCTACCCAACCAGGTTAAAACACAGGAAAAAGAGGTCACCAATAAATAAACTATCAAAAAAATTAAAGTTTATGATTAAAGTCCTTTCTTTATCAGAATGTATCTCTTTTATAAGTAAAAAAAATCCTTTCCCAGAGATGTACCATCAAACTTTCCCTTACATCTTAGTAGACAGAAGAGAGCCACATGCATGACCCAGGCCAATCATTAGCCAAATGTATTAGGATTGAACTGACTAAAAATTACAAGGTATGGTTCTTGATCCATGGTTGAGGACATTTTTATTTGAATAAAATCAAAACACTGGTAGTGAGGAAAAAGAGTAGATGACTGTTGGGTAGAGAACTTATACTTTCTGCTACAGAGATTGTATATAAGGACAGATACTTATATTTAAATTACATCTTGTAGATTGTAATTTGCTTTGTTCTTTCTAGAGTAGAATTTAGCTTTACTTATGTACTTTCTAAAATTTGTAACAGCAGTTCAACTCTCCAGTATTTTTTCTTGTAATCAAGCCTATGAGAATAAAAACAGGTGTGAGAAGTTTTACTAGATAATTGTGTATAATTGTGAATAAATGGAAACAAATATCTAAAAGTAGGGAAATGAAATAAATCTTTCTTTATTTAAAAGTGTGTTATTATCCTCTTTCCTAGATCAATGAGTATTCAACATTTCCTCTAAAAGTATTCACTTGAACTTTGAAAAACCCTTCCATAAAAGTTTAGGTAATAAGTATAAATCCAAAAAGATTGCCATGATTATAATTCAAAGTACAAGTATCCATGAATCCATACTGATATAAATGATTGAATAAGTAAATCAATGAGGAGGATAGACAAATGCCTCACAAGGAAGAATTCCAAATATTTCATGTATATACGGTATTATCCAGGGAGTAGAGTGTAATTCCTAATCCTTAAGTGTGAACTATACTTCTTTCCAAAGAGGGCAGTATAGAAAGGGGGGGAAAGGGCAAGTTTGCAGTGGAGAAATCTGCTAAAATTGTCAGATTTCTCCCTCAACTAGGTGATGAAGGTTATTGTTAGCATGGATAAGACATGTTGACAATATGTCTTGATATGATGTGATAGAAATGGCACTTTACTTCTATGGTCTCCTTCCCCAAATCTATAAATACCGTCTAATCATGAGAAAAATATCAGACAAATCCCAATTAAGAGACATTCTATAAAATAGTTGACTAATCTCAAAAGCCAAGGTACTCAAAAACAAGGAAAGACTGAAAAACTCAGAGAGAAGGGAAGTCCACAGAGACATGACTAATAAATGTAATGTGTTATCCTAGATGGGAATGGGACAGCAGAACATTAAGCAAAATCTAGGTGAATCTGAATGAAATATGGACTTTAGTTAATAATAATCATGTATAAATATCAGTTCTTTATGACAAATATATCACACGATGTAAGATGTTAAAAATAGTGGAAAGTGAGTATGGCATACATGAGAAATCGATTTTCTTTGTAACTTTTTCTGTAAACCTAAATCTATTCTGAAACAAAAAAAAGTTATCTTTCAATCATCACTGGTTAGAAGCATTAGTTAAGCACTAGTTAGGATACAGTTCTAATATATTTTAGTGCAAAGATAAAAAATGTAATAGATTTAAGATAGTTATATGGATTTGCTTAGCATATCAGAAAATATATCAACTCTTGAGTTTGCAAACCTTAGTGAAATAATTAATGAAATTGAAATAGCATCTGAAAAATTCACACTTAATGAAACTTGGAAATCAAGGAACCCCAAGAAGTAATTTTTATTGTTATATTATAACTGTTATTGAAGTTTATTTGGGGTATATCTCTGCAAAGTTCTCGTCTAAATTGGAGGCACTGTATTATTTCAAAGTTTGTTACCTGTAGTTACTTCTAGAGTTCCACAGAGCAAAGATCAGCTTGACATAAGGTTATAGTTGACTAAGCATAACAATGAGCTTGAGTATAAGTGAAATGCCCTTATGGTTACAAGCAAGAATGACCCACCTTTTCTGACATTTACCGCCTTCTATAGTTTTGCAAGTCTTTCTTCTCTGCTGGGTTTCTTTGCAGCAGATACAGAGCAAAATTTCCCAAGTGATTATTTCTTTTTTGAACTGATACTACAAAAGAGCAACTCTCATTTTTTTAAAAGTGCCATGGGTTTTTAACACACAGGCGATGGTGAAAACATAAATGTCTCTGCAGAAGTCATCTTCTCATGCCCTTTATTGATATATATTGGCATCACAGGAAACGTAAATAATAGAAGGGCAGTAAAGACTTAGACATTCTCAGAGTAAAAATGCACCCTGCTAGCTCCTTGTTTTCTATGTTATTGAAGAATAAGACTAAGCGGAGAGAAGGCATGTGGAGATCCAGGCACTCTCAGAATTTAATGTAGAGCAAAGCAGAATAGTAAGACAAGATGATAAAATGTCAACTGATATATGCTAGAAGTTGCCATTTATTTCTTAAAAATTATCAAAAAGAACTGCTGTTTATCTTCATGATAGGTAACTCAGCAGAATTTATTCCTAAACCTCACAGTCATTGTATATGTACTCATGTAGACACTTGTCCAAGTATTTGTCATACAGATCAGAAATTATCTTGAACAAAATAAATTTTAAAGTTGGTATGAGATATAGAATTTCAAGATGTGTTGTGTTCAAATAGGCTATTGTAGTGCACTGTCTTTCACATTATTTCACTATATTTAAAATTTTAAACAAATAATGAAGTAAAGAATTTAAACATGGGTCACTACTCAGAGGCCATCACATTTAATCATCCAATTATCTATATATCTGTTCTTATTACTTCAGCTGTCATTTCGTCTAAGTAATATGCAAATCCCCTTATTTTTTTTTTATTTTTCAGAACCAGAGATTATTGATTTTGCTTTCACATCACCTCTTTGAGCCATTATTTCTGTAGCGATCACTTCTAGCATGTGAGGCCATCTACCGAAAAGTCCATGACTTATGCTATCAATCATAGAAAATACTCTTTCTCTTCTCATTTTTTAGGATAAAGATGAATATATGGTTGCCCTCTACCTCTCTTGTGGATTCTACTTTTCTACTTCTATCAGTTAAAAAAAATAAAGAAAGCATGAGAGAAAGAGAGAAGGCGACGAGGGAGGACACAGGGAGAGAAGGAGAAACATATTATCAATGGGGACCCATTTATCCCTGTCAATGAGGATAATTAAGTATTTTATCATTTATCTTTAACACTACAATAGTTTAAAACCAATAAACAGCATAAAATAATTGTGAAAATGAAAATATAATTCAATGCCGTACTGAGGCGTTGTTATAATATTTCATTCTAAAAGTACCCAACCTAAACCACTAATCCACTCAAAGAAGAATTTTCTTTTTTTTTTTTTTATTTTTTTTTTAACATTTATTTATTTTTGAGACAGAGAGAGACAGAGCATGAACAGGGGAGGGGCAGAGAGAGAGGGAGACACAGAATCCGAAACAGGCTCCAGGCTCTGAGCTGTCACCACAGAGCCCAACGCGGGGCTCGAACTCACGGAACGCGAGATCATGACCTGAGCCAAAGTCTGACGCTTAACCCACCGAGCCACCCAGGCGCCCCTAAGAAGAATTTTCTAACATCTATTGAAATTATTTTTTCTTATACACATCTATTCACTCAAAATCATCCTATAATTTAGTTTGTTTATATATGAACCATAGCATTCTTTACAGGCTTTTCTTTTCTTTCCTTGGGGCTTCTAAATAATTTTTTTTTCACTCATCCTGTTCCTTTGCAACTCATTGTCTTATATCCTTATCGTACTCACATTTTTATTTTTCCTTGAAGTCTTTTTCCTCATGTCAGTACTCTTACATTCCAAAGCACACCTTTTACTCTCTCTACAGGCTCTCCATAAAACTGGCAATTTTATCTGGCAATTCTCTGGGTTGCTTTTCTGAAGAGTCCCTTCATGGTCCTGCTGGTTCCTGGATCCAGGTGCGTATCCTTTTGGGTTTTACCTTTCATTTGACTATACTAAAATCTAACATAACACTTGAAGAGAAAAAAATGCTGGGGAGCCTGGGTGGTTCCGTCAGTTGAGTGTCCAACTTCAGCTCAGGCCATGATCTCATGGTTCGTGGGTTCAAGCCCCACGTCGGGCTCTGTACTGACAGCTCAGAGCCTGCAGCCTGCTTCAGACTGTCTCTGGCTCTCTCTGTCCCTCCCCAGCTTGTGCTCTGTCTTTCTTGTCTAAAATAAATAAACATTAAAATTAAAAAAAAAAGGGAAAATGCTTTGGAGGTAATTTTTCCAATGTTTTGAAAATCTGAAATATGTTTGGTCTGAAGCCACACAAGACTGGTAATTTGGCTAGATAGAGGACGTAGAATTGAAATCTATTTTTTTAAGGTTTGAAAAGGTATTACTCTTCTTTCGGCTTCCAAATGTCTCAGAACCGTTTGATCTTTATTTCCTTGTAGGTGACTAGGTTTTTCTCCGAAAGACTTAAGTTTCTTCTGTTTCTTCTTAATTTTCCGTATTCAAAATGTTTTGAGTTTTTTTTTAATTTCTCTACTAATCCTGACACTTACTTATAAGCCAAGGATGTCAATGTTAAGTGACTTTAAAATATAATATATTTGACAAATTCTTCCTTTATGTTTTCCCTGTTTAGGGTTCTAGGACTACTTAATATTTCATTGTTAGGTTTCCTGTATCATTTGTCTATGAATGTATCTTTTATCTAGCATTCTTTGCCTTTCTATTCTGGTAATTATTAATTTGTATATTTTAAATTTTCTATTGATTTTTTTCTAATTGTTGGCAATAATACTGTTTTCTTAATTTTTCTTCTGGAATTAGTCTATTTTAGATGTGTTTTCTTATTCTTTCAATTCAAATTTTAATCAAATCTTTATGAGAACAATAATTGGAAGCTATACTTTGATTTGTTTGCGTTAATTGTAACATGTTCTCATTACAATAATCACTACAAAATCTTTAGTTTTTTCTTTCTTTCTTTCTTTAATTTTTTATTTTTATTGTTATTTTTTTAAGTTCATTTTTATTTATTTGGAGAGAGAGAGAGATTTAGCAGGGGAGGGGTAGAGAGAGAGAGGAAGAGAGAGAATCCCAAACAGGTTCTACATTGTCAGCTTACAGTCCTATGTGAACTTTAACTCACAAACTGTGAGATCATCACCTGAGTCAAAATCAAGAATCAGATTAACCAACTGAACCATCCAGGCACCCCTTCTCTGAAATGTTTTCAAAACAGATATTCTTCTGTCATGTTGCAAACTCTCTTTAAACGCTGAGCGATTCTGGTTTATCCACAGACATTTGTCAATAAGATTCTTTGAACTTTAAATGCGTAAATAAAGGGAGTCTGTTGTTAGCTGGCTGTCTCTGCCTTTGGATGAGCAGAGGAGCAGCCAGCAATGACACTGAGGGAAACATACATTTCAGAACACAAAGGGATACCCTCCTGGAATCTGCTGGCTCTTTTCTATTTGCTCTCCTACATCTTCCTTAGACTCCCACACCTGCTACATCAGCCCCAACTCTTGTTAGTTCCTGTACACCCCTCTCTCACTCTTCTTACCCCTTCAGATCTTCAGGTGGCCTGGTGATCATAGCTCACTGCTGTTGCTAGATCTGTTATTCAATATCCCTAATTGGTTTCCATTAATTCTGTTAGCATCTTTGTAATTAGGGCCTTCAATACACTTTCCTCCATTACTCTGGTGGAACGTGCCATATGTTTCTCAATCACACAAAAGAGCTGACCTAGTTCTACTAAGATAACTAAGTCAAGTTGCAAAGAAAAGAAACTTGCCTTTTTTTAATGTTTTTTATTTTATATGAGAGAGAGAGACAGACAGACAGACAGGAATGGGGGAGGGGCAGAGAGAGAGGGAGACACAGAATCCGAAGCAGGCTCCAGGCTTCGACCTCTGAGCTGTCAGCACAGAGCCCAATGTGGAGCTCAAACTCACAAACCGCGAGATCATGACCTGACCCCAAGTTAGACACCTAACCGACTGATCCACCAGGTGCCCATTTTTTTTAATTTGGATTTAAATATCTGACTATAAGGCATGCTATAATGCAGATCAATGATTAACTAATCCCCCTGTTTCCAATCTAATTTTTTCTTCTTCATCTATAAAGCATGTGTGCTCCCAGAATGAATGCCCTGGAGGACAGGTTTACTCTATCTTGACCTCAGCTCTCTCAGAAATTTTTCCAGACTGAATCTTACACAGCTTTGCTCCCACAAAGGTTTTTATGAGACTCAGTAGGAGAAGAATTTATTGTATTTGCTCTATTTGCCTCACTGAAAATCTCTCCTCTTCCAATTTACCTTAAATTGAGACGTGTCATTTTGATTTTACTTTTTTCACATACTTTTAAAATATATATAAAACACTTATGAGGCATAAAATCTAATATTTTACAAATATAGTCTCTACAAAATTCTCATATTTACCCTGTTCCCCTTTGTCCTAATCCTATGTACTTCCTATTTGTATTAATTTTTCCTTAATCTTTACAGTATTTCTTAATGTAAAAATAAAGATACATAAAGAGATAATTTCTGAAAATATTGACATTTATACATAATTGTCTCTTTTTCTACTGTTTATTTATCTTTGAGGAAGAGAGAGACAGAGCACAAGCGGTAGAGTGGCAGAGAGAGAGGAAGACACAGTATCCGAAGCAGGCTCCAGACTCAGAGTGTGTCTTTATCCATTCATCAGTTGATGGACATTTAGGCTCTTTCCATTTGGCTATTGTTGAGAGTGTCTAACAATTTGGCTATTGTTGAGAATGCTGCTATAAACATTGGGGTACAAGTGCCCCTATGCATCAGTACTCCTGTACCCCTTGGGTAAATTCTAAGCAGTGTTATGGCTGGGTCATAAGGTAGATCTATTTTTAATTTTTTGAGGAACCTCCACACTGTTTTCCAGAGTAGCTGCACCAGTTTGCATACCCACCAACAGTGCAAGAGGGTTCCTGTTTCTCCACATCCTCTCCAGCATCTATAGTCTCCTGATTAGTTCATTGTAGCCACTCTGACTGGCATGAGGTAATATCTCAGTGTGGTTTTGATTTGTATTTCCCTGATGAGGAGTGACATTGAGCATCTTTTCATGTGCCTGTTGGCCATCTGGATGTCTTCTTTAGAGAAATGTCTATTCATGTTTCTGCCCATTTCTTCACTGGATGATTTGTTTTTTGGATGTGGAGTTTGATGAGTTCTTTATACATTTTGGATACTAGCTCTTTGTCCAAAATGTCATTTGCAAATATCTTTTCCCATTCTGTCGGTTGCCTTGTAGTTTTGTTGATTGTTTCCTTTGCAGTGCAGAAATGTTTAATCATCATGAGGTCCCAATAGTTCATTTTTGCTTTTAATTCCCTTGTCTTTGGGGATGGGTCAAGTAAGAAATTGCTGCAGCTGAGGTCAGAGAGGGTTTTTCCTGCTTTCTCCTCTAGGGTTTTGATGGTTTCACATCTCACATTCAGGTCCTTCATCCATTTTCAGTTTATTTTTGTGAATGGTGGAAGAAAGTGGTCTAGTTTCAATCATCTGCATGTTTCTGTCCAGTTCTCCAAGCACCATTTGTTAGAGAGGTTGTCTTTTTTCCATTGGATATTCTTTCCTGCTTTGTCAAAGATTAGTTGGCCATACTTTTGTGGGTCCATTTCTGGAGTCTCCAGTTTATTCCATCGGTCTATGTGTCTGTTTTTGTGCCAATACCATGCTGTCTTGATGGTTACAGCTTTGTAGTAGAGGCTAAAGTCTGGGATTGTGATGCCTCCCACTTTGGTCTTCTTCTTCAAAATTACTTTGGCTATTTGGGGCCTTTTGTGGTTCCATACAAATTTTAGGATTGCTTGTTCTACCTTTGGAAGAATGCTGGTGAAATTTTGATTGGGATTGCATTGAATGTGTAGATAGCTTTGGGTAGTATTGACATTTTAACAATATTTATTCTTCCAATCCTTGAGCACAGAATGTTTTTCCATTTCTTTCTATCTTCTTCAATTTCTTTCATAAGCTTTCTATAGTTTTCAGCAGGTTTATTCTATACTAGGTTTACACCTAGTAATTTCAGCAGGTTTATTCTATACTAGGTTTACACCTAGTAATTCTTGGTGCAATTGTGAATGGGATCAGTTTCTTGATTTGTCTCTCTGTTGCTTCATTATTAGTGTATAAGAATGCAACTGATTTCTGTACATTGATTTTGTATCCTGCCACTTTGCAGAATTCATGTATCAGTTCTAGCAAACTTTTGGTGGAGTCTATCAAGTTTTCCATGTGTAATATCACATCATCTGCGAAAAAGTAAAAGCTTGACTTCATCTTTACAAATTTTGATGCTTCTGATTTCCTTTTGTTGTCTGATTGCTGATGCTAGAACTTCCAACACTATGTTCAACAACAGCGGTGAGAGTGGACATCAATGTTGTGTTCCTGATTTCAGGGGGAAAGCTCTCAGTTTTTACCCATTGAGGATGATATTAGCTGGGGGCTTTTCATAAATGGCTTTTATGATGTTTAAGTATGTTTCTAATATCCCGACTTTCTCGAGGGTTATTATTAAGAAGGAATGCTGAATTTTGTCAAATGCTTTTTCTGCATCGATTTACAGGATCATATGGTTCTTTACTTTTATTAATGTGATGTATCACACTGATTGATTTGTGAATGTTGAATCAGCCCTGCCACCCAGGAATGAATTCCACTTGATCATGGTGAATAATTCTTTTTATATGCTGTTGAATTCAATTTGCTAGTATCTTGTTTAGAATTTTTGCATCCATATTCATCAGGGATATTGGCCTGTAGTTCTCTTTTTTTACTGTGTCTCTGGTTTGGGAATCAAAGTAATGCTGGCTTCATAGAATGAGTCTGGAGGTTTTCTTTCCCTTTCTATTTTTTGGAATACCTTGAGAAGGATAGGTGTTATCTCTGCTTTAAATGTCTGGTAGAATTCCCTGGGAAGCCATCTGGTCCTGGACTCTTATTTGTTGGGAGATTTTTCATGACTGATTCAATTTCTTCAATGGTGATGGGTGTGTTCAGATTTTCTATTTCTAGGAAGAAATAGAGTTTTGAAAGGATCCTTTCTAGGAAGAAATTTGAGTTTTGAAAGTGTATGGGTGTTTAGGAATTTGTCCATTTCTTCCAGGTTGTCCAGTTTGTTGGCAAACAATTTTTCATAGTATTCCCTGATAATTGCTTGTATTTCTGAGGGATTGGTTGTAATAATTCCATTTTCATTCATGATTTTATCTGTTTGGGTCCTCTCCCTTTTCTTTTTTGAGAAGCCTGGCTATAGGTTTATTAATTTTGTTTATTTGGTTAAAAAACCAACTTTGGTTTCATTGATAGGCTCTACAGTTTTTTTTTTTTTTTTAGATTCTATATTGTTTATTTCTGCTCTGATCTTTATTATTTCTCTTCTTCTGCTGGGTTTAGGCTGTCTTTGCTGTTCTGCTTCTATTTCCTTTAGGTGTCCTGTTAGATTTTGTATTTGGGATTTTTCTTGTTTCTTGACATAGGCCTGGATTGCAATGTGTTTTCCTCTCAGGACTGCCTTCGCTGCATCCCAAAACATTTGGATTGTTGTATTTTCATTTTCATTTGTTTCCATATATTTTTTAATTTCTTCTCTAATTGCCTGGTTGATCCATTCATTCTTTAGTAGGGTGTTCTTTAACCTGCATGCTTTTGGAGGTTTTCCAGACTTTTTCCTGTGGTTGATTTCAAGCTTCATAGCATTGTGTTCTGAAAGTATGCATGGTATGATCTCAATTCTTGCATACTTATGAAGGGCTGTTTTGTGACCCAGTATGTGACCTATCTTGGAGAATGTTCCATGTGCACTTGAGAAGAAAGTACATTCTGTTGCTTTGGGATGCAGAGTTCTAAATATATCTGCCAAGTCCATCTGATCCAATGTATCATTCAGGGCCCTTGTTTCTTTATTGATCATGTGTCTAGATGGTCTATTCATTGCTTTAAGTGGGGTATTAAATTCCCCGGCAATTATCATATTCTTATCCATAAGGTTGCTTATGTTTGTGAATAATTGTTTTATATATTTGGGGGCTTCTGTATTCGGTGCATAGACATTTATAACTGTTATCTCTTCCTGATGGTATACCCTGTGATTATTATATAATGCCCTTCTTCATCTCTTGTTGCAGCCTTTAATTTAAAGTCTAGTTTGTCTGATATAAGTATGGCTACTCCAGCTTTCTTTTGACTTCCAGGAGCATGATAGATAGTTCTCCATCCTCTCACTTTCAATCTGAAGGTGTCTCATGTCTAAAATGAGTCTCTGGTAGACAGCAAATAGATGGGTCTTGTTTTTTTATCCATTCTGATACCCTATGTCTTTTGCTTGGAGCATTTAGTCCATTACATTCAGTATTATTGAAAGATATGGGTTTATTGTCATTGTGATGTCTGTAGGTTTCATGCTCGTAGTGATGTCTCTGGTACTTTGTGGTCCTTGCAACATTTCACTCAGAGAGTCCACCTTAGGATCTCTTGTAGGGCTGGTTTAGTGGTGATGAATTCCTTCAGTTTTCGTTTGTTTGGGAAAACCTTTATCTCTCCTTCTATTTTGAATGACAGACTTGCTGGATAAAGGATTCTCAGCTGCATATTTTTTTCTGTTCATCACATTGAAGATTTCCTGCCATTCCTTTCTGGCCTGCCAAGTTTCAGTAGAGAGATCTGTCACGAGTCTTATTGGTCTCCCTTTATATGTTAGAGCATGTTTATCCCTAGCTGCTTTCAGAATTTTCTCTTTATCCTTGTATTTTGCCAGTTTCACTATGATATGTTGTGCAGAAGATCGATTCAAGTTACGTCTGAAGGGAGTTCTCTGTGCCTCTTGGATTTCAATGCCTTTTTCCTTCCCCAGATCAGGGAAGTTCTCAGCTATGATTTGTTCAAGTACACCTTCAGCCTTCAGCCCCTTTCTCTCTCTCTTTTTCTTCTGGAATTCCTATGATATGGATATTGTTCCTTTTGACTGCATCACTCAGTTCTCTAATTCTCCCCTCATACTCCTGGGTTTTTTTATCTCTAGTTTTCTCAGCTTTCTCTTATTCCTTAATTTTACCTTCTAATTCACCTATTCTCTCTTCTGCCTCTTCAATCCTTGCTATGGCCACCTCCATTTTATTTTGTACCTCATTTATAGCATTTTTTAGCTCCTCATGACTATTTCGTAGTCCCTTGATCCCTGTAGCAATAGATTCTCTGCTGTCCTCTATGCTTTTTTCAAGCCGAGTGATTAATTTTATGACTATTATTCTAAATTCTTGTTCCGTTATATTGCTTAAATAGGTTTTGATCAATTTCTTATATGTCGCTACTTCCTGGAGTTTCTTTTGAGGAGAATTCTTCCATTTTGTCATTTTGGGTAGTCCCTGTGGTAGCTCCAAACTGCAGGGCACTTCCCCTTTGCTGTCCTGAGTAACTTGTGTGGTGAGCGGGGCGACAGTCAGACATGATGTCTGCCCCTAGCCCACTGCTGGAGCCACAGTCAGACTGGTGTGTACCTTATCTTCCCCTCTCCCAGGGGCAGGACTCACTGTTGAGTGGTGTGGCCCCTCTCTGGGCTGCTTGTACACTGCCAGGCTTGTGGTGCTAATTTATGGGATCTTGCCAAGGGCGTATTAGCTGGAGTGGATCCACAAGGTGCACAGGGGCAGGAAGGGCAGGCCTAGATAGCTTTGCCATCAGTAGTCCCCTGCAGGAGGGACTCTGCAGCACCAGGAGGGAGGCAGGCCCGTCAGAGGGATGAATCCACAGAAGCACAATGTTGGGCAATTGGGAGGTGCCAGCAAGTTCAGTGATGGGAACTGTTCCCTTTGGAATTTCAGTTGGCATATGGGAGAGGGAGATGGCGCTTGCCAGCACCTTTGTTCCCCAGCACAGAAGCACAGCGTTGGGTGTTTGTGCAGCGCAGGCAAGTTCTGTGATGGGAACTGGTTCTCTTTGGGATTTTGGCTGGGGGATGGGCGAGGGAGATGGGGCTGGCCAGTGCCTTTGTTCCCTGCCAAGCTGAGCTCTATCCTTCCAGGGCTCAACAGCTCTCCCTCCTGGAGTCCTCTCACCCTCCCTGCTCTCCGAGAGCAGACCTGTTGACTTTTAATATTCCAGATGTTAAGTCCTGCTGGCTGTCAGAACACACTCCGTCTGGCCCCTCCACACTTGCAAGCCAGACTTGGGGGCTCTGCCTTGCCGGGCCGGCTGCTCCTTCACTGCCCCAGCTCCCTCCCACCAGTCCGTTTAGTACACAACACCTCTCTGCCCTTCCTACCCTTTTCCATGGGCCTCTTGTCTATGCTTGGCTCCAGAGAGTCTGTTCTGCTAGTCTTCTGGTGGTTTTATGGGTTATTTAGGCATATGTGGCTGGAATCTAAGCAATCAGCAGGAAGCAGTGAGTTCAGCGTCCTCCTACCCCACCATCTTCTCTCCACATTTGACTTTTTTTTTTTATGTTATAGTCTGTAGTCCATTATATAAAGATATATCATATTTAGTTTAACCATTTCTTTGTTAATGGGTTATCAGGCTGTTTACAATATTTTCTGTTACAAAATAAATCTATATTTGCAGGTGCATAGACTCAAGGTAGATTATCAGAAGTAGGATTTGCTGTGATAAGTTGTAAGTTGTTATACAGGAACAGAAAGATAATCTTGGTTGATGTCAAATTCATCTCTGCAGGAGTTGTAGAATTTTGAACTCCTCCTGTAGAAATTTGAACTCTTCTGACAATAAAGTGTTCTGTCCAATTTTTGGATTTTTGCCAACATGATAAGTAAGAACTCATATTTCAGAATATCAATTTGCATTTCTTTTATTATGAATGAGTTTGAGTATTTTTAATAATTTAATGTCTTAAGAATATCATGAATAGACCAATAATTAAAAAACAAAACATACATAAAAAGTCTTTAAATTGGTGGTTATATTAATTCATGTCACGGAAAGATTTTCATGATATATTGTTAGGTGATAAAATCTTATAAGAAAAATAAATCTTTTATTTTAATAGAAAAACAGAGTGTTAGAATCGATATCCTTGACCTTGATTATTTTTCTAAAGATTTGGAATTTAAATAAACTATGTCATATTTTAGGGTTCTGCTATTTTTTTTTTAATTTTTAAATGTTTATTTATTTTTGAGAGAGAGGCGGAGTGGAAGTCAGGGAGGGGCAGAGAGAGAGACACAGAATCCAAAGCAGGCTGAAGGCTCTGACTGTCAGCACAGAGCCCAAAGCGGGTCTCGAACTCACAGACCGCAAGATCATGACCTGAGCCAAAGTTAGACACTTAACTGACTAAGCCACCCATAAGCCCCATATTAATTATTTTAAAAATTACTTTACGGGGCGCCTGGGTGGCGCAGTCAGTTAAGCGTCCGACTTTAGCCAGGTCACGATCTCGCGGTCCGGGAGTTCGAGCCCCGCGTCAGGCTCTGGGCTGATGGCTCAGAGCCTGGAGCCTGTTTCCGATTCTGTGTCTCCCTCTCTCTCTGCTCCTCCCCCGTTCATGCTCTGTCTTTCTCTGTCTCAAAAATAAATAAACGTTGAAAAAAAATTTTTTTAAAAAATTAAAAAAATAAAAAATTATTTTACTTTACATCTTTAGAAAACATGACCATAAACATTGACTAAACTTTAAGAATTTTTTTCTAGAATTAATCAACAGTATGCTAAAGTTTGTACTATACACTGTCTTGTTATTTTTTTTTCCAATTTGCTTCTGAAATGTTTAGAAACATGAATTACTAGTTTAACAATTGTCTTTTAAATATTTCTTCCAAGCTTCTTGAAAGTAGGGTTAACCTGTTTCTATTTGTTTTCTTAGAGCCTAGCTAAATATGTCAAAAATAGATACTCAATAAAAATACTTAAGTGAAGGAATCAATACCATAAAAAATACATAAATTGCATTAAATCATTAAATCATTCCAACTTCTCCTACCGATTATGAACCACTAAAGATTAGATAGCATTGCTTTCACATATAAGAATTTTTTTAAAAAGCTAACTCAATAAATTCTATGTGTCAAATACAAATATATTATTTTTACAAAATAATTATTTACAAAAATATATTTACAAAAATAAATTATCTTTAAACACATTTTTGACTAGTTTCTATTATCTGATTTTGTACTGGAACCTGGACATATACATTGAACAAAACAGATGTGGTCTTTGCCTTCTTAGAACTTAAGCTCCATGGAAAAAATATATAATGAACAAGTAAACAAAAGGCTAATCACAAAAAATTCAAATGTGGTAAAGAAGACTAATGCTTTAAATTAAAACAACACAAATGTAGATAATTTAGATTTGATGGATCATGAAGGCCTTTGAATTTGAGGATGGTGTGTTACACAGCAATGTTTAACTGATGCAAACATTATTTGAAAAGTCCAACACAATTGCTAATTTCTTTTGAGTTTTCTTACAAAAAACTAAAGTGAACAAACATATAAATTTAGGAATGAAAAGAAGGCATAGCTGAAAATACAGAAAGGTTTAAATTGTTTATTATGTAATACATGTCAATTTAAAGGCAATACATTTTAAAAAATAGATGTAATAATCTTCTAGCAAAATACAAATTGCCCAAAAATAGCCAGCAGAAAATAATTTTTAAAAATTTACAATAACAGAGTTTTAAAAAGGATTGAGAACTATTAAAACTTGTGGTAGGAATAGTTTTTTCTAATTTCTACTTAATTATAAAGAACTGATAGGCCCAAAGTTATTTATACTTTTCTTGATCGGAGGGAGGGATCAAATTCTCCTTGTAAACATGCTTTCAAGTAAGCACAGCTATAATCTTTTAAAAGAATTACAAAAGGATAAAAAAAAATCATAGGTTGTTTCACTAATGAATATTGATATAAAATTCTAGGTAAAATATTATCCATATGAGCCATCAATGAATACAAAGAACTCTTTTTTTTAAATTTTTTTTAAACGTTTATTTATTTTTGAGACAGAGAGAGACAGAGCACAAATGGGGGAGGGTCAGAGAGAGGGAGACACAGAATCTGAAACAGGCTCCAGGCTCTGAGCTGTCAGCACAGAGCCGGATGCGGGGCTCAAACTCACGGACCTCGAAATCATGACCTGAGCCGAAGTCGGCCGCTTAACCGACTGAACCACCCAGGTGCCCCACAAAGAACTATCTTTATGAATACAGAGTATTCATTTCTTTATGAATACAGAGTATTCATTCTAGGAATCCTAGATGTTTTAATATTAGGAAAAATCAAAATAATTTATTGTAGTAAATACACACATACACACACACAAAAACACATATCATATAAATGTTAAAAATTCTTGATAAATAAAAATTTAAAAAAATCAATGTATTTTATTAATAAGGAAAACCTAAAAATTATAATCATGATGAGCTGTAAAAGTGAAAATAAATCTTTAAACATTTAGAAGTAAATTCAGCAAGAAAGAGAAATATTAAGAAAACTAAAATCTTATGGACGTCCTTCAAGAGTTTCAGAGTAAGTAAACAATATAGTTTGTCTCGGTAATGGAGTTTTTAAAACAGAAAATTGCCAAATTTTCCAAATATGTGTCTGTATATATATATATTTGTGTAGATTTATCTCTATTATAATTATAACCCATAATATAGATTCATTTTGTTTTATTTGTTTTTAATTGTGTTTTGCCTCCATTTTGAAGGCCTGGCTACAGTCAGGTCAATTCTCCTTCAGAAACAACTAGTTAGATCCACATGCCAACCACTTCCCTTATCAGGTTCTCACAATCCAGAGGCCACATTACTCTGGCCCTAATTGCCCAGGTTTCTGTACCAAACAACTAAAGACGGCCTCTATGCCGAGAACACAATTATTAAAATCAGGCAATTTGAGGGACTGCTTTAGTTCTGTAAGTACAAACCTCATTTTTGGATGTGGATTGGAACGATAGGGTGAGATACATACAACTGCCTGGGGAAGCAAGCTACAAGGGTTCTTTACCCCTTTCCAGATAGGGTATGAGCTATCAAATGGAGACATAGTAAAAATCCTGTAGGGGCGTCTGGGTGGCTCCGTGGGTGAAGGTGCCCATCAGTTCACATCATGATCGCAGGTTTCTCACAGTCTGTGAGTTCGAGACCACGTGGGGCTCAGGGCTGGTAGTATAGAGCCTACTTAGTACAGAGCCTGCTTGGGATTCTGTCTCTCTGTCCCTTTTTTGTGCGCCCTCCCTTTGTCCCTCTCAAAAACAAACAAAAACTTAAAAACAACAACAACAAAACATGCTGTGAGGTGGCTAGAAGTCCAAAAAGAGGGGTGGTGTGGGAACACCCACAGGGTGAGAAAGGGCAAGGCTGCAGCACAGGGTGTTTTCAATGGCCAACCTTAGGTTGTAAACCCAGTGGGATGCTGCTGCACCATGGAAGCCCATACCTCAGGGTTCACAAGGGACATACACCCATGGTAAGTCTGTGTGTGGCACAGTGAAGGGGATAATCCGAACCAAACTTAACCTGGGGTTCCTTAAAGCATACACCCATTGCCAGAGGGGACATTTTAAACACTGACAAAAGTGATTTGAAGCCATCTAGGGGAAAAAAATACATAAATGTGATCTGGGTGAAGAGAACCTCTCCTCCTCCCTGCCCCCACATCAAAGCATTTTCAGTGATGAGGAGAAGAAGAAGAAAAAGAATTTAAAAACACCTAGTTGTAGATTGAATAAAAAATGAAAAAAAAAACACATATTCAACTGTTTATGTATCATTATTAAAAGAAATTTCCATAATTTTACCCAAGTAGAAATCCAAAATTTACTAAAACAATTTTAGTAAAAGGTAAAAATGGTGCTGATGTATTTGTTTTTTGTGCTACCACATAGGTCTTAAATTACCTTTATTTTAACATTTGCTGTAATGTACCAATTTGTAAAACTTCATGTACTTAATTAATACTAGTGCTTAAGTTACAGTTGGAGTTGGAGTTACACTAAATTTAAACATTATACCCCTACAATCCTAGGAAAGTAACTGAATATAAAGAAAAAATAGATGAACTTCACTTTATAGCCTTGACTTAATTTTCCATAGTCATAGCACCCATTGCCTTAAAATATTCCATAGTAAGCATAGAAACTCTGACACAATGTATAATAAATTAAAATTTAATTAAATCTTTGATACTTCCAAAGTGGCTTGACAAAATAGAACCCCACAAACCCCCAGTTAAAAAGGGTAATATGGTCTAATGCAAGCTAAAACAAAGTCTTCAAAAATTAACTTATTATTTAGGACCTCATTAATAAACAGGTTACTTTCTCTTCTACTTTATCACTTCACAAACCATTTTTTTTCATGTTCTTAAACCTAACATACAAGAATAATATTGATAATAATGACAAATACTAGTTATACTTCATGGTAGTTTATTATAACCTTAACGCTCTGGTCTCATCCATTAAAGGCCCCACGCCAAATAACTCAATATTATTAAAATTATTAACTCTAATAAATAACAGATAAATATTTTGCATTTATACATTTGTCTAATATGTTCTATTCAATGTCTACCCCAAACACCCTTTTTCATCCATAGTTTACTTTCACCTTTGAAAAGACAATGTACACCTTTACTAGGCTACCCTTAGGAGATCTCAAGAAGTTTGCCATCACACAAAATCTTTTCAGATAAGATCTTAACTACCTTCATCTTCCTATGGGAGCAAAGGTATGACATTATATTGATGACACTCTTTTCTAAGAAAGATTTGTCTGACAAACTCTAAAGACATATTTAGTCCTTTTTGAGTTCTAGAGGCAGTGTATTATTCAATTTTACTTAATCTCACTGATGCTGCTAAATACAAATCAGCCCACTTAAAATGGCATCTTCTTCAGTAGAGGCTCTAAAATATGTCCAAATTAAAATTAGGGTCTCACACTGGGTGCTTCAGTCGGTTAAGCGTCCAACTTAGGTTCAGGTCATGATCTTGCCGTTTGTGAGTTTGAGTGCCATGTGGGAATCTGTGCTGACAGCTCAGAGCCTGGAGCCTGCCTTGGATTCCGTGTCTCCTTCTCTCTCTGCCCCTCCTTCACGCACACTCTGTCTCTCAAAAGTAAATAAACATTATTTTTTTTTTTAAATAACTCCCGTTAGTGCCCTTGGAGACTCTTTTATTGTAAGCTCTGGCAAGCACTTCTCATGGCTCTTAGACTTTCTGGGTCAACTGTGTTGGCCAGAAGTTTCCCATGGGCTTCTAATACAAATAACCATTTCACTAGTCCCCATGCTATACACCATTGGAGCAGCAATTACTGGTCACATACTAAGCTTTTTTAAAAAATGGAGGCTCTCACAGACCCTAAGCCTTTAAGCCTCCCTACATACTTGCCCATTATGTATTGGGTCATGAAAGCAGCACCCTATTTGCTGGACATGGCTACCAAAGACTCCTTGATATAAGATAGAGTCAACTTCAGGCCATCTGCCATATTCTACCTGTAGGCAGTGCCCTGACTCCACTGTCCTCAGTTTCCTGCCAGATGCCACAGTGGGAAAGTACCCCTTTCCAAGATCCTTGTTTACCTAGGAGAGTACCTTGATCAGCTGAGTGAGCAATAATGAGAGTTCATAGACTCTATGGATGGCATTGCCACCATCATAAGTGATGGAACTCAGTAGAATATTACAACTTGCCATCCCCTTACCAAAATGTACTTAATAAAAGACCCTGGGGTGAAGTCAACTGGTCAAATTTAAGACAGTCATCTCAACGCTAGATGCCTTGGCCAACAAATGGCCTCATTTATACATCTTCACAAATGTGGGGCATTTCCTAAGAGTTGTCTCCTGCAGAGTAAATAGCCTAGTCGGATGCTTAACCAACTGAGCCACCCAGGCATCCCTAGATTTTTGATACCTTCCTTACCACATATGACTAGATGCCAGATAAATGGTACATACTTTCCTGAGATCCATTAATCATAAATTGTACTATGGTCCTAGCACCTACCCGTTTGCTGTGATACCCATTTGAGCCTAAATTTCTACCACCTAAAACACCTTCCTTAATACTTAGGTTATAAAATATAGATAATTAATCTGTGTTCTTCCTTTGATCCCCTCCAAAATATTAAAATTACCCCTCCAGGACCATTCCAATTGTGTGAACTAATAAAAAAAAAGAATAAAGAACAGTTTAAAAATTAAAAAAAAAAAACTCCATTAAGTAAATTAAAAACCACATTCGGAGAAAATTTTAAAAAGCCAACATCATATCTAATAATGATAAACTTGACAACTCATCCTTGGTAATAATTCATGTCAGAAAAAAATAAGTATCAGACAAAAAACCTGTCAAGTGCAGCTGTGTACTCTTCTGTTGATTGTTGGTCTTATTATTACTGGTCTGTGTGCTTTCATTGGTTTGAAACTCAAGGATTTAAACTCTCCAGTAAGCCATCATTTCAGCCAAACATGACAAATGTTGAAGCCTCCATGCCATCGAGTTTGGCTCATATAAGCCTTTCAGGCCAAAAGTTCTCTGACTTGCCCATTGCTATATAAGAGTATAAGAGTGTCAATTAAATACTGCACTGAGGATATCATTGGCAAACATGGCAAGATGAGCATCAGTGGGATTTTAAGGCATAAATTCTATTCAGTGTGTAGAGTAATTAATGCATCAAGAGTATACAGAGTCAGGGGCGACTGGGTGACTCAGTTGGTTAGGCATCCAACTCTTGCTTTTGGCTCAGGTCGTGATCTCACTCTTTGTGAGTTCCTGCCCCACATCAGGCCCTGAGTTTACAGAGTCAGCAAATGTTTAATCTTTTGAGAATCTTACAGAAAGGTTAACATATTTGGAGAATAACTTGTGCTAAACAAAGAGGTTTGTTTGAGAAGAGACAATATTAAGTACGAATGTAGTTAGAACTGATTGCATGAATTGTGGCGGCAGATGATGTGGGAGAAACCAGAATTAATGGTAGAAGCAGGGGTTCTGTGGGAAGAAAGAAGGATGATGTCCAGAGTGGTGATCCTACGTGAGGAACATGATTTTGAGAAGGAGAAAGCCATTTCCTCCATTCTAAGAGAAGAAAGAAGTGTATGTAGATGTCTGTCTGTAACTAGGTTGATGGTAGAAAAGTGAAAAACATATGAAGAATTTTAATTTATTAAAGACTAAAGTAACACATTAGCTAGACGTGTATGTGTATGGAGTTTGAGATTATAGAAGTAGGATAAATGGGGAAGCACCCACAGTATAAGTTTGTCATTTGGAAAGTGAACAAGAAATCTAAAAAAAAAAAAAAAAAAGAGGAAAGAAAGAAAGAAAGAAAGTCCTAAAAAGCCTGAAAATAGTAAGGAAATTCCAATCCCAATGGAAATATGCATATATGTATACACAGGTATCACTCAAAAATCTATGTCATTCCTATTAAATGACTTTATGAAATGACTTAGTGAGATGGAGTAGGAAACGCTTTCAGTGTTAAACATTGCTTTTTGTTCAAGCAGACCTGTTGTAGCCATAGGGAATAAGTACAAAGTTAGAAATTTGATTTTTTTACATGCTATAGGTGTAGAGACAAAAGTTAAGAAACGTTTATGGCATGATTGAATAGTTTTAAATTGTCAAGTAGTTAACGGTAAGATACGTATGTACCATACCTATGAGATAAGTATCCAAAAGTTTGAATAAAGGAAGTTTTAGCTATAATAAAATTTGTCATTTTTCATCATGAAAAAATGCTAAAGTCTTCAAGTCAGTTTCATTGTGAGGAATGTTCCATGTGATTTTTACTTCAGAAAGTTAAATCTTTGAATATGCAGATCTGATTTGCATTAAAATACAGTTATCTGCATTGCTATTTTTGCCAGTCTTAACTGTCAAAAGTGCATCATACTAAATGGCTATTGTTTTTAATTATAATTTCAGTGCATAAGCTTTGTGTAATTTTAATATAATTATATCCCTGATATCTAATGTCCAATACTAGATTTTATGGTAATTGTGGATCAACTTATACTAATACAATTACACAAGTTGACATAGAAATAATTTTATAAGATTGTAATTTATTTTCAAATGGTAGGGAATCTATGGGAAACAATTAGGGATTGTTAGGAATTAGAGATAACCTAAATTCAAAGGAACACGAGATAAATTAGACTGCTAACAAGTAGAAATTATTTAGCTCTCTATGAAGGACTTTTCAAAGTATACTTGCAACAAACTGGAATTCACACAGGATTGTTACCTTGAGAGCATAAAAGTATGAATTCGATATGGCATTAACGTGCAGGTTATTGAGTTAACAAAATCACTACTGTATACAGAATACGTGTAAAACACGTATTAATGGAAGTATTTATTCTGTAAATAGGTTTTACATACATGACATAAAAGGCGATTTTTTTTCAGGAAATATAAAGTTGACGTGATCTCTGTAATAAACTCGCTTAAACCTGTGACTTTGAACTTGATTACATTTCTTTAGGCATGTGACTCATTCATCAAATATTTTTTGAGCATCTACTATATGACAGTAACTACAGGCGCAAGGGATACAGTGGTGAACAAAAGAGACAACTTGCCTTTCTTCACGGACCTCGTAATCCAGTGTGGCATTCAGAAGATGAAAAAATACATGTCTCAGGTGATGACAAGTGATAGGAGAATTAAGGAAATTCTAAAGGGAATAGGGAGTGACATCGGAGTATATCAATCAAATACTTAACATTGTGCCAGTGAAACTGCACAGAAATTGAAACTATTGGCAGCAAATCAGGGTTTGTCATATATCAAAATTACCGCATTGCCTCATTAACTGAATGGTTGGACAGTGAAAAGAAGGTAGGTCGAAGAGGAAAAAACTACTGAACTAGACTCTTGCAAATGAACAATCAATATTCAAAGGTCATTTAATCTATTCCTGCAGCTGATTCTCCCATGACCCTGATAGTCTCAACAACTATTATCATTTTATAATATTTAAGTAAGTAAAAGATACATATTTTGTACAATTCACCCTAAATCATGATAGAATGAATCCTCCCTTTGGTCTCAATATGCATGCTAAATGATAAATATATTGAAAGCAGTTTTATAGCATTTTGGCTATTCTGCCCAATGTATGTGTTTAAAATACATTACTTTACACATAAAATCTTCCCGCTTCATCAGCTAGACAAATGAGAATTGATTATTGGCATCACATACATTTAGGAAAAAAATATTTAAAGATAAGATCAGGTAAATTTATGTTAAAGTGATAAAATCTGTAAGAAATTGTCATGAATTGATTTATGAAGGGACATTTTTTCCTTGTATTACAAACACAAATATATTATTATTTCTGGGTAGGGAAAGTGGGGATGGGGGAAGAAGGTTGGAAAAGGAAGACAATCATTTTTTCTTGAATATTATTATGGGAAGTAATTTGTGTTCCTACTACCTTTTATCTTGAGAAATAAAAGGAATTATTTGACTATAAAATGATTAGCTATTGAATTCCATTTAATTATACCCTTCTTAAGGGAACTCACATTATGATTTGGACATTTTTCTTTTTATTAAGGTTTTGGTAAATGTGATATAAAATCTTCCTGTCTCTTCTTATAAATAGTGTGTGGCAGGCAGAAAAGTTCCCCACCAAAGATGTTCACATCCTAATTACCCAAACCTGTGAGTATATTACTCTGCATGGCAAAACTGACTGTGTAGATGTGTTTATTTCCTTTTTAATTTGTTTAATGTTTATTTATTTACTAGAGAGAGCACAAGCGGGGGAGAGACAGAGTGGGAGAGGGAGACACAGAATCCAAAGCAGGCTCGAGGCTCTGAGCTGTCAGCGCAGAACCAGACGTGGGGCTCGAACTCACAAACCATGAGATATGACCTGATCCAAAGTCAGATGCTTAACCGATTGAGTCACTCACATGCTCCTATAGATGTTTTTAAATTAAGGACTTTGAGCAGGGGATCATCCTGGTTTATCTATTTGGGCCTGATCTAATCACATGAATCTTTAAAAGTTGAGGATAGAAACTTAACAGAAGACCATGGGGGAGGAGAAGGGGGAAAAAAAGTTACAAACAGAAAGGGAGGGAGGCAAACCATAAGAGACGCTTAAATACAGAGAACAAACTGAGGGTTAATGGGGGTGGGGGAGAGGGGAAAATGGGTGATTGGCATTGAGGAGGGCACTTGTTGGAATGAGCACTGGGCGTTGTATGGAAACCAATTTGACAATAAAGTATATCAAAAAAAAAAAAAGCTGAGGACATTTTGGTCGTGGTCAAGAGGGACATATGACCATGGAAGAATCATCAGAGAGATACAACCTTGCTGCTGTTGACAATAGAAGAAGAAAGCCATGAGTCAGAGAATGCAGGTGGTTTCTAGATGCTAGAAAAGGCAAGAACACCGAATCTCTCAAGTCTCTCCAGAAAAGAACATAGCCCTATTGACACCATCATTTTAGCTTTGCCTGACCTGTACCTGACTTCTAACCTTAGAGGAGCTAACAAGTTTGAGTTGTTTTAACCCACTAAGTTAGTGATAATTTGTTGTCACGGCAATAGGAAAATAATACATTTGATTGGAGGCATTTTATATGTTTTCCATTCCTTTAGGAATATGGATACAAGGAATAGAAAAACAATACTTAGTAAAAGATACAATAGTTTCTATAGAAATAATGGAAATTTATTTGAAAATTAATATATTTTTTCCTATTTCTTCATGAATCTTCCCCAATAAAAAAAAAACGTAACCATAAAAAAGCATATAAACATACTTTGGTAAAATTACACCAGAGGAAACAAATATATTTTCATTCAGTGTCATAAACGGGTAGTAGATGGTTCATTAACTGTCTTATAAAAAATGATCTAGTATGCAATAATATCAGTGTTTGTTGTTTTACAATTAATGGATTGGGTTAAAAATCCAATGAAATATTTTTTGAGATGTACCTTTCATACATTTTCATTATGTTATTAAATTTATCACAAACTATAAGAAATGATGAAATTTACACTAGACCTAAGCAAACAAGATAAGGAGACAAGCTAAATTAATAACTGTGTGTTGAAATTCCACATAATATCATTTATTTTCTAGTTAACTACTCAAGTATACTTATTTGTTAATCCAAGTTAAAATAGACAATTATTATGTATTTAATTCCTCGCTGATATTCCTTTTAATTTTCCCTATGGAAATGGAAAATTCTTAGCGAATATGAATACAGCTCTGAAGCAATAATTCTTCATTATGCAGTGGAATATTATCTATAAAAGAAAAGACTCATAAATTTGGACTCCCCCAATCCCCCACCTAGGAAGTAACTGACCCTTAGTAACCTGGTACTAGGCAAAAGTCATTCAGCTGGTGAGTGTGGGAGGGAAAAAGAGGACATTTAGAGAATGGAAAGGCTGAGGTATTGTGGTTTGATAAAGGCTTGCAGAATATCTAGAAGAAAGCATGTAATTGACAAGAATTAATTTACATCATTTAAGAGAGATTTTCTGAGCAAGGAACCAGTAAAAATTGCTAAGGGATGGAAGTATAAAAATGTCAAATGAAACCAAAAAACATAAAATAGGCAGATGCTTATATACGACGGCCAAGTGCAGTTTCAAACCAAAACTGAAAAAAGTAAGCATGGACAGAAACAAATTAGAAGATTTCTTGGTATGGATCAATCTGTGGCACGAAAAAAAATTCAAATGCAAAAGCATCAACTCAAATTTTTTGGTAATTTCAAGGTAAGCCAGGAATCAACAAGCCATGAGGCTATATACCTCCATTTTCTCTGTATGAATATTGGTCAATGACATTATAAATTATACACACTGGATAGAATTAAAGAAAGAAAATAATTCCTCTCAAATTCTGTGGTAGTGAAAGGAGTTGCTAACAATAAGAAATAATCCTATACCAATCTTTCAGGGTACCCTACTAACTATCCCAGTAATAAAGCATTTTCTCAGGTATTTGTAACAATGCCTCAAAATCTGATGTATATTTGTTAAATTTCTGCTCATTTTTAATGCTTTGTTTTACTTTTAGTACCTATTGATTCAGACTCGGGACTGCTTTTGAAGTTAGGCAAGTATTGTTTGTCTTGATGTCAGTAGCTGTTCCACACTTAACTCAGCTCCATAGAGGCAAGGAACAAAGAAAGAATCAGAGTAGATACTTTAATAAAAGAGGTTCTCTGTATACAAGTAAGGTGTAAATATACAGAAGAATATCAGAAATATAAAAGAAATGTCAAGCCAGATAGAACAACTTTTTGATGTAGGTATCACAGATCAAATCTTTGTTGGAGAAAGTGTTGATGAAATGTCTCCAAATCCTCAAGAAAAACATATCTGCTCACTCAGAGATTTATTAATAAAAGTTCCTTGATATCAACTCTATATTTCCAACAAGCTTTCTACAGTATGACAAACAACCTGTAGGTTTTATAACTCTTCTGGGTTTAGGTTATGTGATTCTCTTGAAAATAAATATAAGCATAGTATATTTTAAACTATACTGTTGGATTTTCTTAAAATTATGGTGTAACTCTTGTATAATATCTTAGTCTTGGTGAGATATACTGTAAGAAGTACTTATTCCGTGTAGTTATGTTTTAAAGAAAACATCAGTCTGTCAAAATATAAGCTAGAGAATACTGAGGTCCCATTTCCTCTGGTTCTTAACCACATCAGACCTGAGACCCTTAATATAACCACTCATTTTTTTTCCACCATCAATTCTCTTGTCCCTCTCTGGTTTCATCATATGTTGTTGGAAAAAGTTGGAAACAAATACAAATTATTTGGTTAAATCCTACCTTTCTACTCTGCACCTGACTGACTTTAATTTTATTCATGCTGACAGCACTTTGAAGTACTTAGTAATAATTCTAGGGGACGTGTATCCCTGCAATTAATCCCAGTATATTATCCAAGTTCATTTGCTTCTCACACTCTTACGCTTACTTCATACTTTTCTCTCTCTCCTTAAATTTTTAATATCTCCATCCTCTCTCTTATTTGATTAATCTGCTTTCTATTTCATTGAGAAAAACAGAGGCAATCACAAGAGAATTCCCGTACAATTCTCTGAAAAAAAAAAAATCCCACAACAACTCTCCACTGTTGGAAGTAAATACCCTAGTCCTGTTAATGACACACCCTTTCATATATATTGAGCCTGTTACTTCATTTTTTTTTTATCATTTCATCTATGACTATTCCCCCTTTTCTCCAGCCAAGGCATCATTGATGATCCATGAAAACATCAGGTATTTGACTATGCAGGTATCTGAAAAGTTTTGCTTAGAAAATCCCCAAATATCTGCATGGTCAAATGTCTCCTTATCATTGAGGACCTGCCTGGCCATCCTCTTTTCAAGGAGCACCTCTAATGCAAACCCTTCCTTTCTCTTTGCCCAGTCAGATGTTTCTTTATAGCATTTGCCCTCTCTACCCAACTATTAAATGAGTTAGTTTACATACAGCACATACAGTAGTTGTCATGCATCAGAAACTTTATGAGTGTTGCCTACAATTATCATTATAATTATTATTAACGTTATTATTATGTTATAATAATATAACTATTATTCAAAACACCTTTATATTCCTCTATATTCTAGTGTAAAGTTGATAAAGGCAAGGCAGTTCATTGAGCTCACTGCTGTTTATCACCAGTATCTAGCAAAATGTGTAGTATATCATATGGGTTTGATCAGCATTTGTGGCAATATAACTAAATATTTGAACTGCTTTTAGAGATTTTCTACTAATTTATTATTCAAGTGAGAGGATCTTTTTCAAAACGTAGTTGAAAATAGCCATTTTCTATCTCAAGTTTTATGTGATGGATATGTTTCTATATATTCTTAAGAAGTATGTATATTTTTAAATACTTATAAGGTCCTATGAATAGGAACTATAATCTGCTGCCCCAAGCTTTAAGAGTCAAATATTTTATTTCTAATCTTTTTTGAGCTAAGTGCTAGAGAACACTTTTTAGAAATGATTCTATCACATATTAACTAGTGGCTGGTGCACATTAGACTCTTGAAATTAGTTCTTTAGTCTATTTCTCTGTCTTTCAAAGTCCTGTTTAATAAACAGCAGGTAGGAAAAGCAATTTATCTTCATAGATTTATTTCAAATATTATTCTTGAATCATGCATTCATTATAGCACTTATCATATAGTAATATAGTTAATTATTTAATCATCTGTCTTTTCAATTAGAGATCAAACTTCTTCAATCTATAACATAATGCCTAGAACACATAAGGTGTTATTTTTTGTTGAATCAATTGCATCTACCCACGTCTATCAATTAATCAATAAATGAAAGCTTTTCCTATGCTCACATACATATGCTATCTACTGGAAAACTTTTTGACAGTTCCCCAGTGTTCATTTGTGTTCTGAATATTTACTTTTCTATATACATGATTTTTTTTAGTAAGAAGAGTTCACTTAGACAGAAATAATTCTATGTATGTATAGATATACTACCTAAATATAAAGTTAGAAGCACCATAATGCCATGTCCATGTGTAAAATATAAACTATTATATACTAATATTCATATTAATATATATGAAAGTTACTGTAATAGTGGAAAAGGCTAAAAGTAAACTATATTTGAAATATAGACAATGGAGTTTTTGATTCCCATAAAAATCCTGGAGTAACACCTGAATTTAAAGTGCATTTTGAATGTGAGAAAGCTTCCCACTAGATCACAGGGGGGTGTATTAATTTGAACAACTATTCTATCTTTTTCTTTTTTAATTACCATGCAAAACCTTTCCTGCACATGGTACAGATTTCAGCACTTTTTTTTTTTCTGGTGCCTATGGAGAGTAATAAGTGTGTGGGCATCACCAGGTCCCTTTATACCACAGCAACAGTTTGCTAAGCGTAAGGATCTGGAGTGGGGCCTCTGGTCAGGGCTGTGGGTACTCCTCCAGTCCTCAGCTGCTCGGTGTGTGAGATAGTTGTTGGATCCCAGAGGTGCCAAGACTCTGCAAGGGGGCGTCTGACTGACATGAAGATATTTGAGTCTGTCAGCCTCCCACTCAGCAACCCACAAAACTTCCTGGAAAGCAGACATCTAGTAAAAATTTTAGGATTTTGCTAAAGGCATATATGATTTCCTTGCTGAATTTTCCCCCAGGACAGAAAAATTGTGGTGCTCAATGGAGTGCTGAGGTTAAATTTTAAAATATTACTTAGTATGAAATGGTCCCTCGATTTGGTTCAAAATATGTATCCAAATATGTTTCCTCTGTTAAGAATGATGGCTTAAGACCCACCAAAGCAGACCACAATGTCATTTTGTTTACAGCTGACATGTTTTAATAAACAAAAGTTTTGTTATAGCATGGATTTATAGCTTTTTCCTAATTAGATATTTAGAGAATGGCCTAAATTCAGCAGAGAAAGATCTACATATATAAATTTATCTTCTAGTGAAAGCAATTGGGATTTCCTTAAGGGATTCACTGCTTATGCAAACTGAAAAAAAGCATTCTTATAGACAATCTTCTAGTGAAGTTATAAATCTTTTAGAACAGTCTAAGAGAAAGGATTCTCTGGATTCCACTCTCAAGTAAACATCTAATCATAGATGCTAAAAGGCGAAGAAAAAAAAAAAAAAAGGAGCGCCTGGGTGGCTTAGTCACCTAAGCATCCAACTCGATTTCAGCTCAGGTCATGATTTCACACTTCATGGGATCGAGCCCATGTGAGGCTCTGTGCCAACTGCATGGAGCCTGCTTGGGGTTCTCTCGCCCTCTCTCTCTGTCCCTCTCCTGCTCATGCTGTCTCCCTTTCTCAAGATAAATAAATAAATTTAAAAATAAATGCATTTTAAAAAAAAGGAAAAAAAAAGAAAAGTAGCTCTTTTAGCTGCTGGGCTGTTTTTCTCTATTGCAGCACTATTCACAATATCCAAAGGTGGAAACAACCCCAATATTCATCCACAGATGAATGGGTAAAGAAAAGTTAGTATATAGATACAATGGAATTGTATCCAGCCTTTAAAAAGGATATTCTGGGGGCGCCTGGGTGGCTCAGTCGGTTAAGCGTCCGACTTCAGCTCAGGTCACGATCTCGCGGTCCGTGAGTTCCAGCCCCGTGTCGGGCTCTGGGCTGATGGCTCAGAGCCTGGAGCCTGCTTCTGATTCTGTGTCTCCCTCTCTCTCTGACCCTCCCCCGTTCATGCTCTGTCTCTCTCTGTCTCAAAAATAAATAAACTTAAAAAAATTAAAAAAAAACATTAAAAAGGATATTCTGCAGTATGTGTCAATATGGATGAAACTTAAGTTTAAGTAGTCAAATACAGCAGGATTCCACTATAGAAGGAAACTAAAATAGTCAGAATCAGAGGGTCACATCGTGTGACTTCCAAGGGCTTGGGGGAGATGGAAATTTGGAATTACTAATCAAGGAGTATAAAGTTTGTTTTGCAAGATGAAGAAGTTCTAGGCATCCACCGTATAACATTGTTCCTCTGGTTAACAATGCTGTATGGTACATTTAGAATTTGTCAGGTAGGTAGGCCTTATGTTAAGTTTCCTTACCACAATAAAATACAATTTAGAAAGGAGAAAAACAATACCTTTATCTAGAACTTGACAAAGTTTGATTATGGATTACAAGAAAAAGACCATTTCAGGTCAAGAAGGTACTTCCTATATCCTGTTTGGGTAGTAAAATTTACAGAGTAAAATTACTGTTTCAAGTTTATAGGCATTGGGATGCTTTTAGCATTTATCCACTAGGCATTGGGATGCTTTTAGCATTTATCCACCCAGTGGGAAAATCAGAGGTTTTCAGGATATGCATTTTTAAAATCACATGAGCTCTGGCATAGTAGAAATATGGTGCCAACTAGCCCATCAGTTTTTATTGTATAGATTCCCCTTCAGTCTCTGGGTGTTTTGCAAAATGTCTTCAATACGATCCTACTGCCACCGGAGGAAACAAAAGAGAACACCGTCCATTGTTCAACTGGCATCTTGGAATGTGTTAGAAGAAGAAAATATAAAATCCACTTGTCTTATTCTGAACTCTCTTCCCTGAGTTCAGTTTAACGCATATCTCTAGGTACTTTATGCCTAAGGAAGAAGGTTCCATGTCCCTAAAAATATGGAGCCTCAGACACATCAATCTATCCCATTTATGTAATAAATATAAAAAAATTCTTCTAATGCTGCTAAAGTTAAAAAAAAGGTTTTCTTAAGTTTAAATGTTGTATAATGAATTAATCTCATATGCACTTAACATAGACAAATAATTTCAATACTGCTGGAAATTTTTGTAATATTTTAGATTTTCTTTAAAGAAAGTCCAACTTCTTTGCAGTTGTCTTGGCATATAGAGCACCAACATTATTTCAGTTATAAGTATCTGCCAACCTTTAAACACCTACACATAGATTTTAGTTATCTGTGATGGTGTTGAGACTCGTTCCAATCTGTAATTTTTAATTAATATTCTACTTATGGATTTAAAACCACTGAAAACTAAACAAGATTACATGAAGCAAAAAACAAATGTCATATCAAGTTAATAAACAAAGCAAAATGCTATAGAAATAGTAATAAAAAAAACCACAAAGAATCAATTTAGATGAGCCGAAATGTATTACAAAAGGAAACACTGAAGATAATAGAGATTTATTTATCCCGATCACTGTGTGCAACAACATATTCCTTGGCACAAAATGGATGCATGATTATTTTAGGCTATCCCTGTGTACTTGGTTATGAGACAGCAATGAGCCACTTGTGTGCAGTAGGAGACTCAACATCACCAATACCCTTGCTGTGTGGGACGTTACAAAGGGGTCTCCAAGTGAAAAAGGTCTTCTCGACTAATGACATTATAAAGCTAGCACATTCCCTGTCAGGTATGACTATGTCTCCCCATACATTCATATATTGAAATTCCAACCCCATCTTCCACCCATGTGCCTATATTTGGAGATGGGACCTTTGGGAAGTAATAAGTGTTAAAGGAGATCATGAGGGGAAAGCCCTCACAATGGGATTAGTGGCATCGTAAGAGGAAGAGAGAAAGGTAGGTCTCTGCCATGTGGGGACACAGGAAGAAGATGACCATCTGCAAGCCAAGAAGGGAACTCTTACCTCGAACCAACTAACTGTACTTTTATCTTAGAATTTCCTGCCTCCCAAATTATGAGAAATACATGCCTATTGTTTAAGTTGCCCAGTCTATGGTATTTTGTTACAGCAACTCAAGCAGACGAATATAGGTACTTTGGAGACAAGTGTTGGCTCCAAAAACTATGAATGGTTTTGTCCTGTATGAATAGGACTTCCTAATGCACTCTGAATTCCCAAGGATTATACTCAGAGAAATTTTTGTAAGGATGCTTGGGACTGGTTTCCCTAATGCTGAGTGAGAGGGGAAAGCCCCATCCCAGTTCAATATGTACCACGGGGTAAGTGATTACTAGAAGCCTTGAGCTAGTCCCACGTGGGTTTTTGGAGCCATAAGCAGACCTGTCCATACCGCAGGCCCATATTTCTTGGATCTTTCTGTTTCCTATAGCTAATGACTCCCACTGTTATCTGCATCTGTGGTCTGAAGGCTTTCTTTCTTTTTTGCCCTGGAGCCATATAAAGTCATTCTGACCCACATGGAACCAGGGAATCAACATTCCCTCAGAGAAGCCTTCAGCCAATGAATATAAATACTTAAGCTCCTTCACCCTTCACGGGGAGATATTTCTGAGATGTTTTACACAAAATCTCAGAATTTCTCTGTGAAAGTGAACTCCATTTTCCTATCCTTTTAGTTGACTTAAAAGTGTGTTCTTTATTGGTTGTGTTCTTTGGCCGTATCACTACCCACATCCTTGCAGGTAATCCCGGCCAAATAAACTACCGGTACGCAAATCCTCATATCTGACCTTATCTCGGGCAAAGAAAACTAATACACCCAGACACCCTGAGGAATAATGTATCTTCTTGACAGATACAAGATGAAAATTATATCCAAGCATATTTGTGCCTAAGAATTGGAATTTTTCTCCATTGTATAGCTGGGTGTCTGTGTTAAGCAACTGAGCCAATAGCTATCAGACTTTCTGTTCTGAATGGCTCATTCAATGTAGCTCTTCATAGCCCAGATGATGGACCCAATGTGGCAGTAAAAATAGTAGTATCTAAGCTTTAATGAATTACTAGAATACTTCAGACCTTGTTCTAAGAGTTTGATATGTTACCTCATTTTGTTTTAACTGTTCTATGAGTTAGATGCCATAGTGTCACCCAAGTGTACAATACGTAAACAAACAAATAAACAACAAACAATCTTGCAGAGAAGATGGGTGTAACAATGTTTTCAAAGTAGTATTGCTTGGAAATAGCCGAGTCATAATGTAAACTCAAACAGTTTGATTCTAGAATCCCATTTTAAACACGAGACTCTATTATCTCATTGACTTTCTCAGATGACTCAATTTTTGTTTCCAAATTGGTAGAGAGTAGGGCTCATTTTTACCTTCAGATTTCTCTCATTTGAATTAAGTCACTGTCTCCCCTAGAGAATTTACTTCCTTATTCACAAATAGGTACTTTGGCCTTTCGTAAGAACAGGCATACAGCACTGGGAGAAGGACACCTGTAATTGGTTCTCTTACCACACGGAGGAAAAATAAAGCCTGAAACAGAAGAACATTTCTATTTTTCAATTTAATTTTTCATTCAGTATTTAGTGATCACCTACTGTGTTGTAGGCACATTCGTAGGCCAAGCAGATAGCATAGTGAGAAAAAAAAATAATGTCTCTTCACTCCTAGAATTTATATTTTCATGGGTGATAAAATATATAATCATATAGAAAATGAATAAAAAATTTCCAGATATTTTAAGTGTTCTTTAAAAACACACACATGAAAGACAGAATGTCTGGGGTCTGAGTTACTGCAAAGAAAGTCTTGCTGAGGGTGAAATAATTATGTTGAGACCTAAAAGAAAGGGAGTCAGGCATGCAAAACTCTAGGGTTGATGTTCTGAGCAGAAAGGATAGCAGGTTCAAAGCCCATGGGAACAAGAAAACAGCCATGATGGCTAGAGAATAGTGAGCAAGGTGGGTAGTTTGAGACAGGCTTGAAAAGTCAGGCCGAAGTCCAGTCGTACAGAGTTTGGTACGAGCGGAAGATGTTTGGATTTTTTTCTGAGTGTAGAGACAGTGGAATAATTTAGAAATAAAAGACACAATCTGTTTTGTTTTTTAAAAGATAGACTTAGCTTCTATGTGGGAAACCAATTAATGAGGTTGAGGGAGGAATAGAAAAACCACTTTGGAAGCTACACAGAAGTTTAGCCTAACGGTGGGTTAAAGAGATATTGGTGAAGATGAAGAGGCATAGACGGGCATGGGGATATGTTGTGCATGTGTATCCAATAAGACTTTGTCACATACCTCCTGCTGAATTCCCTTAGCTGACTAAATTCTAAAGCCTTACAAAGTAAGAGAAGAGGGTTAATGTAATGCCAAGAGCAGAGAAAGTGTCCCCCACAGAGTGTGGACTTCCTCTATCATTCAAACACTGCTTACTTATAATTTCTGTATCATTGGCTGGGCCTGGACTTCCTCTAGTGTGCCATGTCTAGCCCGCAGGGTCAAATGCCAAATATAAGAATATGGACAGGCAAAGAGAATGAAAAGTGCTAGTTCTAAAGTGAGTGCTCTTTTTGGAGACTTATATATTGTGTTGGGAATAAAAGCAAAATTAAAAAAAATTGCATGCCACTCTAATTAATTTTTCTATAGTGCTTCAACATCTAAGATGAATACATTATTCCTAAAAAGTAGTAAAGCAAAGCCAACATTTAAATTTACCTGTTAAATTAGAATAATATAAACAATCCAGTTAACTTCTCTTTTAAAATATGGATCTTGAAATCCTCCTTGTGCTATAATTTGAGCTGAGGTCAAAGTCTCATAGTGCAAGATGAGAAGCTATTTCATAAAAATGTCACTCACTAACCTTACACCCACCACCTATTATTTTCTAGGATTATTATTTAGTTTCTACAACTTGAAATACTTTAGTCAGGGTGAACTGGAAAAAGTAAAGATGGCCACATTTGGGAAGGACTAAACTTGAAAATGCTATTCATTACAGATTATTACCATAATCTCTGTGTATAATACAGAATATTAGCTCAGATAAGGAATGTGATTTTTACATATTAATGAACTCATTGGGAAAATTCCCACTCTTTCAAATTAAACTAGAAAGTAGCAGCCATAACATAAATGAATACATTCGTGCTCAGAAATCAATGAAAACTCACTCCTATGTTTATTTTCATTTTCTGTAGTAATTAATAACATCTGCTATTGATTTTTTAATTTAGTCTTCACATTTATATAAACTATCTTTTAATATTGACTGCTATGCAAAGAAATGATATTCGTCAGTATTTGTAGGATCCTACAATGATCCAGGCATTTATAAAATTTAGAATCTGAAATCATATTTTTGAATCATGAGTACATGTAATGGGACCGATAGCAAATCAAGAATATTTTATGAAATATAATCATTCAACCAAGTAATGTAGATCAACACAATTCTTTTTTCCCTGTCTTTTCTACAAATGTCAGGCAAGAGGCATGACTTAAAATATTCTTATGATCTGTGATTCCAGTAGTGAAATACATCTCATTTCAGTAAATGCCCCTTCATTTCTCTCCCTTGTGTCCTAAATTCCATGGTATTGATCTTTCTGACTTTCTTTCCCATTTTTTTCTCAACGTCTAGTTTCATTACATTGAAATAAGTGTCATCTGTACTACGTCTTCTGGTGATTTCTTGAGGGTTTTTCTGTCGTCAGTTTTTGTTGACATATCGTGGACTCTGTTTTTTCAATTCTATTAAAATATAACTGACATATAGCATTGCATGAGTTTAAAGTGTACAACACAATGGTTTGATATATGCAACGTATAAATTCCAAAATGATTGCCACAATAAGGTTAGTTAACTTATTCATCACCTCACAAAGTTACAGTGTGTGTGTGTGTGTGTGTGTGTGTGTGCACATGTACACACAATGAGAACTTTTAAATTTACTAGGTGAGAAAAATAAATAAGTAAATAAACAAAATCTACCAGGTGACAAGCAGATGATTGTCCTCCTGACCTACAGTTAGAAGATCTACAGTAGCCTGATGCTAGCTGCAACGTCCTTCACTTCATCTCATCATGTAGGTATTTTATCTTCTCATGTCATCACACAAAGAAGGGTGAGTACAGTACAATAAAATATTTTGAGGGAAAGACCACATTCACAAAACTTTCATTATAGCATATTGTTATCATTGTTCTATTTTATTATTGCTGTTGTTAATCTCTTTTTTGCCTAATTTATAAGTTAAACTTTATCATAGGTATGTATGTATAGGAAAATCACATAGTATATGTAGGGTTCCTTATTATCTATAGTTTCAGGAATCCACTGGAGGTCTTCGAATGTATCCCCCAAAGATAAAAAGGGGCTACTATAGAGCCTTATATTTTCTTTTATTTTAATGTTTGTTTACTGTTGAAAGAGACAGAGAGAGAGAAAGAGACAGAGCGTGAGTGGGGGAGGGGCAGAGAGAGAGGGAGACACAGAATCCGAAGCAGGCTCCAGGCTCTGGGCTGTCAGCGCAGAGCCCGATGTGGGACTCAAACTCATGAACCATGAGACCATGGCCTGAGACACAGCTGGGCGCTTACCCGACTGAGCCATCCAGGTGCCACAAGAGACTTATAGTTTCTAAACACACAGAAGATGTTTACATCTTACTCCTGTTTTCCCCTCTTTTCAAAACACTAAAATGAAGAGGTTAGGTTATGAATCAAAAACCAGGAAGAATTTTGCTGTTACATGAGTCACCTGTCTCAGATGAAAAAAAGATGGTGCCCAAGGGGCGCCCCCAGCCAGGCATTAGTAGAGTTGGTTCCACACAGTCATACTGCTAGGATTCATAGTGAATAGATGGCCCTACCTGCCTGATCTGCTGATTGAGAGCCCTTCACATGATGAAGCCAGATACCAATCCCTACATATTACAGTTGCCTTTGCTTTGCTGTTGCTGTTGTTGACTATGAACTCTCTTCTAAATGGCCGATTGTGTGGCACAATTGTAGGCCTAAATAGATAAGCATGGTTATTGTTGAGTGAAACATTCCTACAGCTGGAAGAAAAAATCATAGCGTGGATGTCTGTTAAATCTCCATCTAAACAGGGTACATCAGGGGCGCATGGGTGGCTCAGTCGGTTAAGCGTCTGACTTCAGCCAGGTCACGATCTCGCGGTCCAGGAGTTCGAGCCCCGTGTCAGGCTCTGGGTTGATGGCTCAGAGCCTGGAGCCTGTTTCCGATTCTGTGTCTCCCTCTCTCTCTGCCCCTCCCCCGTTCATGCTCTGTCTCTCTCTGTCCCAAAAATAAATAAAACGTTGAAAAAAAAATTAAAAAAAAAATAAACAGGGTACATCATTTGGCAAACCTGTGCTAATTTAATCTTGGTGAATAAAAGCCTCAAGTGTTATTTCTAAAACTGAATCAATATGCTTAAAACATTTCTGGCAAGTAAAAACTTCTATACATGGTGCATGAAATTGAAAATTATTTATAGCCTAAGTTCATACATTTGTTTCTGAGAAATTTCAGTCTTTTCTCACTTAAAACCCAACGCCCAGAAGGTATAATATGATGTTCCATGTACATCTTTTTTGAAAGCATCTCTTTCCCTTAGTATTAATTTTACATCATTCTCATTCACTCAGTGAAGTGGTCTCAATGTATTCAAAGTTAGGCCCTCATGCTCAGTTCTTCTCCACACTCACTTACACATGAGGCAGATTCTGTGTTGTTTTCTATCATTGTAAGTATCAAAGCTAAAAATAATAGCTATGCATTAATTCAACTATGTTGACATTCATAACTACGTTTTTACAGAGTTGCATAGAAAGCATATTACCACTGAAGAACATATTTAACATACATGCTAATGGAGAAACGATGCTGATGACTCAGTAAGCATTAAAAATAATTTATTTCATCCTACTTCTTTCAGGGCTCTCTGGTTAATTGAGTAGATTGCAAATTTATGTGTTATATAAGTTTCACATGATGACAGAGCATTTTCTTTTAAAATATAAATGAATCTTCTAACTTAAATGTCAAGAAGTCGTCACTTTTTAAGCAAATTTATAAAAGCACTACAAAACAACATTTTGAATGGAGAAATGTATGTAACTTTACTGATGAGAGACCATTAA
This sequence comes from Prionailurus bengalensis, assembly GCF_016509475.1. Classification (NCBI taxonomy): domain Eukaryota; kingdom Metazoa; phylum Chordata; class Mammalia; order Carnivora; family Felidae; genus Prionailurus; species Prionailurus bengalensis. The sequence continues at coordinate 90,964,098 of NC_057344.1, forward strand.
GTATCTCTCAAAGCAGTTGATAACATCTTAGCCAAAGGAATTTAAACAGAAGGGAAAAGTGAATACATACATTTGTTAGAAAACCTACTTATAACATTCTCAGCTCCAGAATAATTTGCTACCAAGGGCATTTAATGCCCTTGACTCAAGTAACAAAATTACAACCAGTTTTCAGGTATATTTTAAAACATTCTCTGGTATATAAATTTGCAAGCATATCTGTAATCATCTCAGGAAACAATGATAATCTTTAAAAATTCCTTTAGAAAATGATTTGCTAGAAATTGTATTTGGATTATTCTAATGTTTATAAGCATAGAAACTTAAAAACACCAATGGTGAATAAAATAGGAGAACCATTTTATAATGGAGGTAAGCAAAATCTTTATATCTTCAAAGGACTTCTTGAAAGTTCTGTTGGTAATTTGACTAGGTAATCAAATAGATATTGTCAGAATTCTCCTCTACTTGCTTAAGATGAAGAGTAATGACAAGTACTAACTAGAATGTTGGTAATTATAACCACACTCTTCTTGAAGAGCCCAGGATACCATATTGGTTTTTATGATCTATCTGTGGGGTGCTATGTACTTTGTACCCATCAGAAGATTAATGTGATGGCCCTAGAAGCTATTTGTAGGCAACTCCATGCTTTAACTCAAACCTTAGATGCGCTAAGGAGACATGACAAGTTGAGCAATTGTGCTCATATAATGGCTGAATATATCTAGTAACTCAAAGAACTTTTTTTTCTACTTATGTGACTAAAAAACACATTTAGATCTGAGACGACGATAATTAAACACAGATCAGGTTTTGTTTGTTGTTGTTGTTGTTGTTGTTTTCGCCAATCTTGCTTGATACTGACACACGAGCAATGAGTTCCATGACAGAGAGGCAAATAGAAGTATGAAAGATTTGGAATGTTATTTAAATATTCCAGGCAATCAGGAGTCAAGAGAAAAAAAAATAATTTACTCAAATTAAGTGATAGTTTGTTCTCATAAAGCATGAGAATCAAACATAAACTGTGTTAGGTAACTTATTTATGCTTTCTCATTTAATAATCAAGACAACTCTATTTAACAGATATTAGAATATTCATGACTTCGTCCTGAGATTGAAAGTGTACACCCATGAGCACGTGCATGAATTTAGAGCCCAAGCTTTTTATGACAATGAACTGATGTTTAGTGCAGCTAAATGAATGTTATGAAAAGCTAGGTAAAAAGATCCTATCTAGGACTCCCCGGTTTGGGTATCCCACAAACATACTTTAATGAAAGCTCAGTGACTTGAAGGAATAATAAGAATTAAGGGCATATATTTTGCAGTAGTAAATGTCTTTGAAAAAATACTTTTCTATGTTTAGGGTTGAATTATTTCTAATCAAACAAGCCACTAACTGGTAAAGGCTAATATTCCTGAATGAAATGAATATGCAACTAGCCTCCACATCTTTTTTTCTGGTTGAAGATGTTATATGAATATTGAAGGTAAATGATAAAATGAGTGAAGACTTTATTATTCACGATCTAGAACTTACTTGATCTTTACTGCCCAGTTTTATTTTTTTTAATTATTGAACTTTTATTTGGTTAAATATGGCTCACTAGATTTGCAAAACTACTGCCCAGCTATATCTTTGTAATAAGTGATATACCATTAAAATTGCATACAAGCTGGTATGTGCAACATTGTAGAGATCCATTGTGTAATTTAATAAAATACCTGAACATTTTATAAATGCTATGCTGCTTTCCTTTAGGGTCACTATTGGAAGGAATATGAAATTGATGGGATGTGAAATATATTTAGGCTTATACCAATTTTAACTGTATGTAAAAGAGAAAATAATTGTTACTTTAACTTGACAAATTTATATATATATATATATATATATATATTTTTTACTATGTATTACATTTTAGATAATATGCTAAGAGCTGGACAATGTGAATGGACAAAATAAAAAAGGAAGGTCTTCCCTCATGGAATGTATATTCAGGTATGGGGGATAAGACAAAAATAGGATCAATAATTTAGCTATACCATATTTTAGAAAATAACAAATCTTGCAAAGAATATTTTTAAAGGAGAAATAGGATAGGAAATGCCATGGATACAATTCAATTTGTAAACGGCTGCTCAGAAAAGGGCCCACAGAGAAGGTAGCAGGAGCAAAGATTGAAGGAGCCAAGAGTAATTCATTGGTCTTTCCAACAAGCAACAGGATGAAGGCAGAGCCCCAGAGGGGATGTGTGCCTGGCTTGTTCAAGGAATGCCGAGTAGATCAATATGGCAAAAGTGAGGAACGAGTGAGGAGAATGAGATTGAAGAGGGGATGAAAGGAGAGGATACGGGGTCTGACAGGCAGTTGTTTTTTATCTTGAAGTAATTTGAAAAGACATGGAGAAATCTGAGCAGATATGCCATAATTTGATTCACAGTTTAATAGGGTCATTTTAGCAACTTTGTTGAGAATAGAATGTAGGAGTCAGGAACAAGGGTGGAAACAGGGAGTCTAGGGATAATACTGTACTGGTTTAACCAGAGTAGCAGTAAAGGTGGTGAAAACTATCTGTTTTTCTAAAACATGCAAAGCACTCTTGAAAGAGAACAATGTGGAGAGAAAAGTCAGGCAAAAAATATGGACAAGCAATTTATAGAAGAGGATAAGCAACAGAATAAACAAGCCTCCAAAATATCCTCAAAAGCACTGGTAATCAGAGAAGTACAACATTTTGAAAATAAACTATCACTTTGTCCCAGTCGCACTGAAATTAGAGAACTGTAAGATGCCCAGGGTTATTGTAATGTGGGGCCATCTTAATTCTCTACTGCAGTTGGGACTGTGCAATGGTATAGCTATTTTGAACACCAATCTGATGCCAGAGACACAAATTAATTATTAACCCCTAAGACCCAGTAATTTCTCTTCTGGATACATATCCCAGAGAAATTCTCATGCAAGTCCATAAGGGAACATGATGGAGAATGGTCATGGAAGCATTCATTGTTATAAATGGAAACTAGATGAAAATAAAATATCTTAAGGGACTTGTAGGACAACATCAAGTGGACTAACATTTGCATAATAGGTGACCCTGAAGGAGAAGGGGGTAGGGGTGGCCTGAAAACGTATTTGAAGAAATAACAGCTGAAAAGTTTACAAACCCAGGGAAATAAACAGATCCTGATCTGGGAAGTCCAGAAAGCTCCAGCAAAAGATAAACCCAAAGTGACCCATACCAAGACAGACTGTAATTAAAATGTTAAACATTAAGGCAAGAAGAGAATTTCAAAAGCATAAAGAAAAAAAAACTTATTACACACAAGAGAACCCCCATAAGATTATCAGCAGATTTTTCAGCAGAAACTTTGCAGGCTAGAATGGAAGAGCATGGTATATTCAGAGTGCTGAAAGGAAAAAAAAAGAAAATTCCAACTAAGAATACTCTACCTGGCAGATATAAAGTTAGAATTGAAGGAGAGATTTAAGACTTTTCCAAAAAAGCAAAAGCTAAAAAAGTTTATCACCACCAAACTGGCCTTACAGAAAATGCAAAAGGGGATTCTTTAAGCTGAAAAGAAAGGCCATTAATTAGTAACAAGAAAATTTGAAAGTATAAGACTCACTGATAAAGGTAAATATATAGAAATATATAGTAAAAATTGTGGATTGATCACTTATAAAGCTAGCATGAAGGTTAAAACACAAAGGTAATACAAATAAAACTGGCACTATAATAATTAGTTAAGTGATACACAAGGCAAAAACATTTACATTTGACACCAAAAATATAAAACATGGAGGGAGAGAATAAACATACAGAGCTTTAGAATGCGTTTGGTGTTAAATTGTTATCAACTTAAAATAGACTGCTATAAATATAACTTTTTATATGTAAGCCTAATTGTGACCTCAAAGCAAAAACATTAATGAAAAAAGGAATCTAAGAATACCCCCATGTTTAATGTATTATTTCCAATAGCCAAGATATTGACACAGCTTGCATATCCATCAATAAATAAATGGATAAAGAAAATGAGAGACACATGGGGAGCCTGGGTAGCTCAGTGGGTTGAATGTGTCAGACTTCGGCTAAGGTCAGGATCTTACAGTTTATGAGTTTGAGCCCTGTGTCGGGCTTTGGGCTGACCGCTCAGAACCTGGAGCCTGCTTCTGATTCTGTGACTCCCTCTCTCTGACCTTCCCCTGCTTGTGCTCTCTCTCTCTCTCTCAAAAATAAATAAACATTTAAAAAATTAAAAAAGGAAAATGTGATACACAAATACAATGAAATATTCAGCCATTAAGAAAGAAAGAAAGAAAGAAAGAAAGAAAGAAAGAAAGAAAAGAAAGCAAGCAAAGAAAGAAAGAAAGAAAGAAAGAGAAAGAAAGAAAGAAAGAAAGAGAAAGAAAGAAAGAAAGAAAGAAAGAAAGAAAGAAAGAGAAATGTTGCCATTGTGACTCCATGGATGGACTTAGAAGGCATTATGCTAAGCAAAATAAGTCAGATAGAGAAAAACAAAGGCTGCTGTATGATACCACTTGTTTATGGAATCTAAAAAATAAATACACACACATACACACACACACACACACACAAACTCATAAAAACAGAAAATAGATAGGTGATAGGTGATGGCCAGAGGTATGGGTTGAGAAATGGGAAAAATGAGTGAAGGGAGTCAAAATGTATCAACTTTCACTTATAAAACAAATAAGTTATGGTGACTATAGTTAAAACTATATTGCATATTTGAAAGTTGCTAAAAGAATAAATATTAAAGGTTCTCATCACAAGAAAAAATGTTAACTGGACTTATTGTAATGGTTATTTCACTATGTACACAAATATCAAATCATTACGTTGTACACCTGAAACTAATAAAATGTTGTGTGTCAATTATACCTCAATTTTGAAAAATGGGCAAAGGACTTGAATAAGACACACATATTGTCAACAAGTGTATGAAAAAATGCTCATCATCACTCATCATCAGGGAAATGCAAATCAAAACAACAACGAGATATTACTTCCATGTCAGGATAGGTCACAAAATGCAACCACTATGCAAAATGGTTTGGAGGTTTGTCAAAAAATTAAAAATAAAGTATCTACCATTTGATCCAGCAGTCCCGATTCTGAGTATATATCCAAAAGAATTGAAATCAGGATCTCAAAGAAATATTTGCACTAACGTTCATGGCAATACTATTCACAACTGCCAACATTTGGTTTGGAAACAACCAAAACAGGGTTACTCACCCGGCTGGGGTGGGGGCCGGGCTCCTGCTGGGCTCCTGTGTTCTGTGCCTGCCAAGGCGGTGCCGAGCCCTCTGGCTACCGATTGTCCTTTGTGGCTGCTGTGGTTGCTGCGTCCTTGTCTCCTGACCTGGGGCTGCAGGGGCCAGAGTGATCGTGCCTCTCACCAGCCACAGCTGCCCAGAGCAGAAACGGCCTGCGCGATAAACCTTGGTCGACAGCGTGGCTGTGGGCCACAGAGCTGGACTCCCCTGTGGCTTTCTAAGTAGAGAGCGTTTGGTGTGCGTTGTCCCAGCCTGCGGCTTGCATCATGCCAGTGTTGTCAACAGGATCTGGTAGTGACACAATTATCAACAGAAGTATTTTTAAAAGTTTCCCTTGAGAGACTTGTAGGGAAGATGGCGGCATAGGAGGACGCTGGGCTCACTGCGTCCTGCTGATCACTTAGATTCCACCCACATCGGCCTAAATAACCCAGAAAACTGCCAGAAGACTAGCAGAACAGATGCTCTGGAGCCAAGCGCAGACGAGAGGCCCACGGAAGAGGGTAGGAAGGGCGGAGAGGCGGTGCGCTACAGGGACTAGCGGGAGGGAGCCGATGGGCAGAGGGGTAGCCCGCCTGGCAAGGCAGAGCTCTGGGGTCTGGCTTGAAAAAGCAGAGAGGCCAGACTGTGTGAGTTCTGACACCCAGCGGGACTTAACATCTGGAAGGTTATAAATTAACAGCTCTGCTTGGAGAGCTGGAGGGCTGGAGGACAACGGGAGGGAGAGTTGCTGCGCTGCGGACACAGAGCTCAGCTCAGCGGGGAACAAAGGTGCTCACCAGCACCATCTCCCTTGCCCATGCCCCAGCCAAAATCCCAAAGGGAACCAGTTCCCCTCATGGAACCTGCTTGCACTCCGCAAGCACGCAACGCTGTGCTTCTGTGGATCCATCCCTCTGATGGGCCTGCCTCCCTCCCAGTGCTGCAGGGACCCTCCGGCAAGGGACCACCCACCGCAAAGCAAACTAAGCCTGCCCCTCCTGCACCTGTGCACCTTGAGGATCCACCCCTGCTAATACATCAGATCCCATCGAAGCAACACCACAAGCCTAGCAGTGTGCAAGCAGCCAAGAGAGGGACTACACCACTCCACAGTGAGTCCTGCCCCTTGGAGAGGGGAAGATAGGTACACACCAGTCTGACTGTGGCCCCAGCAGTGGGCTGGGGACAGACATCAGGTCTGACTGCGGCCCCGCCCACCAACACAAGTTACTCCAGACAGCACAGGGGAAGTGTCCTGTGGTTTCAAGCCACAGAAGGGACTACCCAAAATAACAAAATGGAAGAATTCTCCTCAAAAAAACTCCAGGAAGTAGTGACAGGTAACAAATTGATCAAAAATGATTTAAGCAATATAACGGAACAAGAATTTAGAATAATGGTCATAAAAGTAACCATTGGGCTTGAAAAAAGCATAGAGGACAGCAGAAATCATATTGTTACAGAGATCAAGGGACTAAGAAATAGTCATAAGGAGCTAAAAAAATGCTGTAAATAAGGTGCAAAATAAAATGGAGGTGGCCATAACACGGATTGAAGAGGCAGAGGAGAGAATAGGTGAACTAGAAGATAAAATTATGGAAAAAGAAGAAGCTGAGTAAAAGAGAGATTAAAAAAATCCATGAGTATGAGGAGAGAATTAGAGAAGTGATGCGATAAAAATCAATAATATACGCATAATTGGGATTCCAGAGGAGGAAGAGAAAGAGAAAGGTGCTGAAGGTGTACTTGAGGAAATCGTAGCTGAGAACTTCCCTGATTTGGGGAAGGAAAAGGCAAAGTCCAAGAGGCACAGAGCTACGTCCTCAGACGTAACTTGAATCGATCTTCTGCATGACATATTATAGTAAAACTAGCAAAATACAAGGATAAGAGAAAATTCTGAAAGCAGCTAGGGATAAACATGCTCTAACATATAAAGGAAGACCTATAAGACTCATGACCGATCTCTCTACTGAAACTTGGCAGGCCAGAAAGGAATGGCAGGAGATCTTCAAGGTGATGAACAGAAAAAATATGGAGCCGAGAATCCTTTATCCAGCAAGACTGTCATTTAGAATAGAAGCAGAGATAAAGGTCTTCCCAAACAAATGAAGACTGAAGGAATTCATCACCACTAAACCAGCCCTACAAGAGATCCTAAGGGGGATCCTGTGAGACAAAGTACCAGAGACGTTGCTACAAGCATGACACCTACAGACATCACAATGACTCTAAACCCATATCTTTCAATAATAACACTGAATGTAAATGGACTAAATGCTCCAAGAAAATGACATAGGGTATCAGAATGGATAAAAAAAAAAACAAGACCCATCTATTTGTTATCTATATGAGACTCATTTTAGACATGAGGACACCTTCGAATTGAAAGTGAGAGGATGGAGAACTATCCATCATCCTCCTGGAAGTCAAAAGAAAGCTGGAGTAGCCATATTTATATCAGACAAACTAGACTTTAAATTACAGGCTGTAACAAGAGATGAAGAAGGGCATTATATAATAATTACAGGGCCTAGCCATCAGGAAGAGCTAACAATTATAAATGTCTATGCACCGAATACAGAAGCCCCCAAATATATAAAACAATTACTCACAAACATAAACAACCTTATGGATAAGAATGTGGTAATTGCAGGGGACTTTAATACTCCACTTACAACAATAAATAGATCAGCTGGACACAGGAACAATAAAGAAACAAGGACCCTGAATGATACATTGGATCAGATGGACTTGACATATAAATTTAGAACTCTGCATCCCAAAGCAACAGAATGTACTTTCTTCTCAAGTGCACATGGAACCTTCTACAAGATAGGTCACATACTGGGTCACAAAACAGCCCTTCATAAGTATACAAGAATTGAGATCATACCATGCATACTTTCAGACCACAATGCTATGAAGCTTGAAATCAACCACAGGAAAAAGTCTGGAAAACCTCCAAAAGCATGCAGGTTAAAGAACACCCTACTAAAGAATGAATGGGTCAACCAGGCAATTAGAGAAGAAATTTAAAAATATATGGAAACAAATGAAAATGAAAATACAACAATCCAAATGTTTTGGGATGCAGCGAAGGCAGTCCTGAGAGGAAAATACATTGCAATCCAGGCCTATCTCAAGAAACAAGAAAAATCCCAAATACAAAATCTAACAGCACACATAATCAAAATAGAAGCAGAACAGCAAAGACAGCCTAAACCCAGCAGAAGAAGAGAAATAATGAAGATCAGAGCAGAAATAAACATAGAATCTAAAAAAACTGTAGAGCAGATCAATGAAACCAAGAGTTGATTTTTTGAAAAAATAAACAAAATTGACAAAACTCTAGCCAGGTTTCCCAGAAAGAAAAGGGAGAGGACCCAAATAGATAAAATCATGAATGAAAATGGAATTATGACAACCAATCCCTCAGAGATACAAGCAATTATCAGGGAATACTATGAAAACTTATATGCCAACAAATTGGACAACCGGGAAGAAATGGACAAATTCCTAAACCCCCATACACTTCCAAAACTCAAACAGGAAGACATAGAAAGCTTGAACAGACCCATCACCACTGAAGAAATTGAATCAGTTATCAAAAATCTCCCAACAAATAAGAGTCCAGGACCAGATGGCTTCCTAGGGAATTCTACCAGACATTTAAAGCAGAGATAATATCTATCCTTCTCAAGCTATTCCAAAAAATAGAAAGGGAAGGAAAACTTCCAGACTCATCCTGTGAAGCCACCATTACTTTGATTCCTAAACCAGACAGAGACCCAGTAAAAAAAGAGTACAGGCCAATATCCCTGTTGACTATGGATACAAAAATTCTCAATAAGATACTAGTAAATCAAATTCAACAGCATATAAAAAGAATTATTCACCATGATCAAGTGGATTCATTCCTGGGCAGCAGGGCTGGTTCAACATTCTCAAACAATGTGATACATCACATTAATGAAAGAAAAGATAAGAACCATATGATCCTGTCAATCAATGCAGAAAAGGCATTTGTTAAAATTCAGCATCCTTTCTTAATAAAAACCCTTAGGAAAGTTGGGACAGAAGGAACATACTTAAACATCACAAAAGCCATTTACAAAAAGCCCACAGCTAATATCCTCAATGGGGAAAAACTGAGAGCTTTCCCCCTGAGATCAGGAACATGACAAGGATGTCCACTCTCACTGCTGTTGTTTAACATAGTGCTGGAAGTTCTAGCATCAGCAATCAGACAACAAAAGGAAATCAAAGCATCAAAATTTACAAAGATGAACTTAAGCTTTCACTTTTTGTGGATGACATGATATTATACATGGAAAATCTGACAGACTCCACCAAAAATCTGCTAGAACTGATACATGAATTCAGCAGAGTCACAGGATACAAAGTCAATGTACAGAAATCAGTTGCATTTTTATACACTAATAATGAAGCAACAGAGAGACAAATCAAGAAACTGATCCCATTCACAATTACACCAAGAAACATAAAATACCTAGGAATAAACCTGCTGAAAACTATAGAAACCTTATGAAGGAAAGTGAAGAAGATACAAAGAAATGGAAAAACATTCTGTGCTCATGGATTGGAAGAATAAATATTGTTAAAATGTCAATACTACCCAAAGCTATCTACACATTCAATGCAATCCCAATCAAAATTGCACCAGCATTCTTCTCGAAGCTAGAACAAGCAATCCTAAACTTTGTATGGAACCACAAAAGGCCCCAAATAGCCAAAGTAATTTTGAAGAAGAAGACCAAAGCGGGAGGCATCACAATCCCAGACTTTAGCCTCTACTACAAAGCTGTCATCATCAAGACAGCATGGTATTGGCACAAAAACAGACACATAGACCAATGGAATAGAATAGAAACCCCAAAATTAGACCCACAAAAGTATGACCAACTAATCTTTGACAAAGCAGGAAAGAACATCCACTGGAAAAAAGACAGTCTCTTTAACAAATGGTGCTGGGAGAACTGGACAGCAACATGCAGAAGATTGAAACTAGACCACTTTCTTCCACCATTCACAAAAATAAACTGAAAATGATAAAGGACCTGAATGTGAGATGGGAAATCATCAAAACCCTAGAGGAGAAAGCAGAAAAAACCCTCTTTGACCTCAGCTGCAACAATTTCTTACTTGACCCATCCCCAAAGGCAAGGGAATTAAAAGCAAAAATGAACTATTGGGACCTCATGAAGATAAAAAGCTTCTGCACAACAAAGGAAACAATCAACAAAACTAAAAGGCAACCGACAGAATGGGAAAAGATATTTGCAATGACATATCGGACAATGGGCTAGTATCCAAAATCTATAAAGAGCTCACCAAACTCCACACCTTAAAAACAAATCATCCAGTGAAGAAATGGGCAGAAAACATGAATAGGCACTTCTTTAAAGAAGACATCCAGATGGCCAACAGGCACATGGAAAGATGCTCAATGTCACTCCTCATCAGGGAACTACAAATCAAAACCACACTCAGATATCACCTCACGCCAGTCAGAGTGGCCAAAATGAACAAATCAGGAGACTATAGATGCTGGAGAGGATGTGGAGAAATGGGAACCCTCTTGCACTGTTGGTGGGAATGCAAACTGGTGCAGCCACTCTGGAAAACAGTGTGGAGGTTCCTCAAAAAATTAAAAATAGACCTACCCTATGACCCAGCAATAGCACTGCTAGGAATTTACCCAAGGGATACAGGAATACTGATGCATAGGGGCACTTGCACCCCAATGTTTATAGCAGCACTTTCAACAATAGCCAAATTATGGAAAGAGCCGAAATGTCCATCAACTGACGAATGGATAAAGAAACTGTGGTTTATATACACAATGGAATACGATGTGGCAATGAGAAAGAATGAAATATGGCCTTTTGTAGCAACGTGGATGGAACTGGAGAGTGTTATGCTAAGTGAAATACAGAGAAGTCATACAGAGAAAGATAGATACCATATGTTTTCCCTCTTATGTGGATCCTGAGAAACTTAACAGAAGTCCATGGGGGAGGGGAAAGAAAACAAAAGAAAAAAAGAGGTTAGAGTGGGAGAGAGAGCCAAAGCATAAGAGACCCTTAAAAACTGAGAACAAACTGAGGGTTGATGGGGGGTGGGATGGAGGGGAGGGTAGGTGATGGGCATTGAAGAAGGCATCTTTTGGGATGAGCACTGGGTGTTGTATGGAAACTAATTTGACAATAAATTTCATATAAAAATAAAATAAAATATTCAAGAACTTAAAAAAAAACAAAACTGAAAACAAACTGAAGGTTGATGGGGGGTGGGAGGGTGGGTGATGGGTATTGAGGAGGGCACCTTTTGGGATGAGCACTGGGTCTTTTATGGAAACCAATTTGACAATAAATTTCATATTAAAAAAAAAAAAGGAAACAACCAAAACAACACATGAATAGATGAAGAAAATGTGGTATACACATACAATGGAATTCTATTCAGCTTTAAAAAAGAAAGACATTCTTAGATATGTGACAACATGGATGGACTAAGAGGACATTATATTAAGTAAAATTACCCCGACACAGAAATTACTGCATGACTCCACTTTATGTAATCTATCTAATATAGTCAAATTCCTAACCTCCAAGTCCAGCATAGTGGTTATTCGGGAGCTGGTGGGGGTAGAAAATGAAGAGTAATTAATCAGCAGGCACAAAGTTTCAGTTAAGAAAGATGAATAAGTTCTAGAGGTACACAGTGTACCTATAGTCAAAAATAATGTAGTCAATGTATAGTCAATGTGTAGTCTATACAATATATAGTCAATGTATAGTCAAAAATTCGTTAAGAGGCCAGGTCTCATTAAGTTTTCTTATCACAATAAAATAAATAAAACCAGGGGCAGCTGGATGACTCAGTCAGTTAAGCGTCCTACTCTCCATTTCAGCTCAGGTCATGATCTCATGTTTCATGAGATAGAGCCCCATGTTGGGCTCTGCACTGACAGTGCAGAGTCTGCTTGGGATTCTCCCTCCCTCTCTCTCTGACCCTCCCCTGCTCATTCTCTCTCTCTCTCTCTCTCTCTCTCTCTCTCTCTCAAAATAAGTAAATAAAAACATTAAATACATATAAACAAAATCAGAACTGACAAAAATTGGTGTGTGTTCATATTCCTATATCATTTAAAATAAAATAGTTATGAAGCTTTATGAATATGTACAGAAGTCAGATTTAGATGACAGTAGAAAATATTCATATTAAAGGGTATGTATGCACATGGACGATTTTAATTTAGTCATACAACAGAGGGATTGTGAAGAATCTTGGATGTAAATTGACACTAAAGGGGAGAATCTGATAAATCTGCCAGTGCCACCCACAGAGCTCATGACAGAAGTGGCACTAAAGTGGACCTGAACGCCTCCTAGGGCCAGAATGCTGCCATGCCGTGAACAGTGGAGGAGGATATTATTCAAGAGCCTTTGATAAGGACCGTGGTTCCAAATTTTTTAGTGCTCTCCATTTCTATTTACGTAAATCCAGGAAAATGCCAGATTTCAAGTTTGTGTACATGACAGAATGTGCGCCTGTCACAATAATTTGTTTGTTTCAAGAAAAATGCGAAAGGACTCTGGTGGCCATTTCAGTGCCCTAGTGATATACTTTGGTTTATATGCTAAGTATTAACAGTTTCATTAAAAAAAAAATGACACGTTTTAATTGTTCTGGTACAATTTCATTTTAAACTTTTGGCTTCATTTAAATGTAAGAAACTCTAACTTGTTCGAAGTTTCTGTAAATATTTTTCCTCTGGGGCATCTGTAAAGGTATGTCATTGTATAGTAAATTTAAATATTAGATCTTTCCCATTATCAGCAAACAGATCAATTATGTACATAATTCTGATTATTTACAGTAAATTATTTATTCAAGCATCCTTTGAGTTGCATTTACTGTTTTCTTTCTATTTTTGACATTTAGCTTTACTGTATTTCACTGAACTTTGGTCACTGTTTATCATCGTAGAAATTGTATTTCACTCCATTGCAAACATTTCTAAAGTCACTAGCAATTCACATCGGTTTTCATTACTACACTGATTTGTCTGTTATAAAACATTTTTAATTGCACTACGTTGTTGAATCTCTTCTAGGCTTTATTTTAGCCAATACATGGTGAAAATTTGATTAAATATTTTAAAGAGCATTAGAGAAAACTAATGTTCTCCAAACAGCCCCAAAAATTGCTTCTCCTAGAAAAATAAAGTGATATTGTATTCAAAATTCAATGGCAACATTACAGGATAAAATAACCATTTTCCTGTAACCTTCTGTTATTCTATTTACTGGTTACCTAACTCTCCAATTATGGGAATTTATTAATCATAAATCAAGTGAAGGCATTCGTTTCATTTTCTTCTGTCTTTTTCTTTCCCCAGTTGCCAGTTCCAGAGACAGACAGGGAGCAGCCAGCCGCTCTGGGCGGGTTGACTGACTGTAACTGTGTCTGAACTGGTTGTAGTGCTCAGCAGGGAGTATATGTTCCTACAAACGTTCTGAAATATTAATATACAAAATTGTACTGAGGTTTCTGATAGCAGTAGGCCGGCTGCTGTGCGGTTTTCTGATTAGGGTTCTATTGGTGATTCCGAGAAGTCAGTGGCGCCTAAATGGGTTAAGTCTAATGAGGTTTGGAAAGCTGATAGCATAATTTAAGATGACTTTCAATCTCAAAGCTGCAGACCTGGCTGACCCCAGCAAATTACAGTGTTTGTTAATGCTCTGTTATAGACATCTTCTAGTCAACCAAAACCAGATATATTAAGTGTAAAAATCGAGTTGCGGTTCTCTAAGAAATGTTCCTGGCTGTATTTTGACAGATCTTCTGATGACACTCTTTTTTAAGGCATCCGATACTTCCTAAATTTTTAGAGGTTGAAATCATAAACAGATAGGTGTGCACAGTCATTTTACTTCTTGCTGAAGAAACATAATTCCCTTAAAACTTTATCATCATAATCTTATGCAATATGTTTCTCTTGGGAAATTTAAAAACATTTTAAAGAATCAGAGATAGACAGAAGGAAAAGATAAAACCACAAACTCCCCATGCTAAAACAGGCAGAAAACTAAACTAAACAAACAGTAACCCAGACAGTGGGCTTAAACTCTGTGAAATGAGAATGTGAAGAAAGGCTGTCATTTTTTAATTATTAAAATATATTTTTCTTTATGGATTCAGTGCTAAAGAACTAGTGACAAGATCCAGTGACACTTTAGAAATTATTATTCTCATGTATATTAAATATTAGGTCTAAAAATTGCATGTGAAATACATTTCTGAAACAGTAGTTCAAGATAGTCATTTTTTTTTCACCTTAAGGCAATTAGTCATAAACACAGCACCATAACAGATTTCCAACATATGAGAAACTATACAAAATCTTAGTAGCTTTGGATATTTCTTTTGAAATGAATGTTTTCCAGTCTTTTCTAATTGTGGGTTTTCCAGAACTGTGGAAACTTTTTTCTCCTGTTTTTTGATATTAAAAAAAATTGTTTAGAGATCCAGACTACTTTTTATCATGTAAATCTTATAATGGATTTCTAATAAATCAGAATTAGTAAGAGTTTTGAACTAAGCATAAGTTTTTTGAACAAGCTAATGGTACAAATATTATTAAGCAAATGTTTAATTATTTTAAGTAAAATATTTCTCCATTTAAAACTTTGTAATTCAGTGAGTATCAAAAAGTGTTTTCCCTCCAGTTAACTGAAATTACAGCCCCTTTTAAATTGTAATACTTTAAATAATTTTGCTTTCTCTTCTAATAACTTTACAAATTTTTATCAAGTAAAGCACTTTTATAAAAACTTTAGTTTCCTATTATGAAAATTTGGCTCAAAGTAAAAAATTAAAAATAGGTCTTAGAAGAAAATAATTTTATAAAATGTTTAATATTTTAAAATAATAGTGGGTTTTTTTTGTTTTTGTTTTTTTTTAAGGATTGTATTTTGAAGTTAATCTCTACACCCAGTGTAACATGGGGCTGAAACTTACAACCTTAAGATCAAGAGTCCCATCCTCCACTGGACTGAGCCAGTCACGTGTCTCTTAAAATCATAGTCCTTTAAAATCATATTAAAAAAAAAATTCCAATACTTTAAAGCCAAGAATTTATTAACATTTTACTTCTAGTAATTTAATATTCAATTAAAATCTATTTGTATTTTTTTTTAATTTGGAGCAGGGTGGTTGCTTGTACTCTTCAAAAGTACAAAATTCACTTTCTGTAAAACATGAAATATTTTAAAACTCCTTTAGTAAAACTGTGATATGAAATATACCAAACATATGTAAGATTATTTTTAAACAAATGTATATAATTTTATGTTCTAAAATATCTATTGCACTTCAAATCAGTTATGGTAGATGGTTACATAGGTATTTCAACAGTGCAGTCAATTCTCTAAACATTTTTATATTCTTTTTAGAATTTACTTACATTCTGACTCTAACGTACATAATTGAACACATAAAATTACTGTGGAAGTCCTTGATTTCACTCAAAAGCTTTTTAGTGATCTATACAACTTTTAAACTTGCTTGTTTCTAAAACTAACAAACAAAAATACCTAAATCTTTTTTTAAAAAAGAATTGGAGTTTTAAGGTACTACCAAGAAGACAACAGAGTAATTTAAAAATAGTTTCATTAGAAGAGGGATTATTTAAAAAAAAAAAAAAAGAGGGATTAGCAATTTAAATGGGAATAATATTTGAAGTAGACACTTAAATGTTTAACTCATGCTCACCATTATTTACAATTTGAAACAGCCTTACAACGACATAAATGTTTTAAGTATTCTACAGCATAGTATAAAATAAAAGTCAAGATGATTTATATTATTACAAATTAATCCCAAGAATTAATTTTACAAATATCAATTCCTAAAATAAATATGACTTTGTTAGTTAAAATGTAAAACTGGGACAGGTTTTCTTTGACTCTTAACTGTTTTTTTGGAAATGTTTGTAGAAATTATAGATAAAAATTCCATATTGAGTTATCTGTGTATTTCCTAATCTTTAATGGTTGTTTTGCATGAATTTCAGATGAAATTATTTAAATATTTGTTTGCTTATGAGGCGCCTGGGTGGCTCAGTCAGTTGAGTGTGTGACTTTGGCTCAGGTCATGATCTCACAGCTCGTGAGTTCAAGCCCCACGTCAGGCTCTGAGTTGACATCTCGGAGCTTGGAGCCTTCTTTCTTCAGATTCTGTGTCTCCCTCTCTCTGCCCCTGACCCACTTGCATTCTGTCTCTGTCTCTCTCAAAACTAAATAAACATTAAAAAATTAAAATAAAATAAAATAAATTTGTTTGCTTAAACACTGCCTATGAGCAACATTATCTAAAAACAAATAAGAGTTAAATTGAACAGGTTTGTGGGGCAGGAGTGGGCTGGTGGGGTGAAAAATACTTTGGATCTATAATACTGCTTAGGTCATTAACCAACATCTCAATAGAACACTTTTCAGGAGGAAAGGGAGATGGATGCTGTCGTCTTTCCTCTCCATTTATTTTTTATGGTTATTTATTCACAGATGATGTGGGCAGACTGTGTGCAGAGAGAAAGCATGGGTAATTTACAGGCAGATGTAACCTTCAATTGGCTAGGATATTCAACGTGCTCTAAAGAATTAAGAGGGAAGTAGGTCATTTGAATCATAAACGTTTTTAACATTTACTTCATAAATGAAGCTAATATGTACTTGTTCTAAAAGTAAAGGAAAAACCTGGCTTCAAATAGGATAAGGAAGAAAGTTAAACAAAACAGAATTATTAAACCATCCCAGTTTCCACACCTCTATGAAAGTCAGTAGGAGGTCGACTTCTGACAGTGTACAAACCAGCAGGAGAGTTTACTAATGAAAGACAAGATACATGTGTTGACATAGCATTAAATGACTGGTTTGTCACTCCCCCAGGATGTGAATTGTGGATTCTGTGTTGTAGTAGCACAAACTAACTGCTTTTATCCTTTTGTTTTCTTAATTTTAACTTCTCACACAAATTAACAGCTCTTTGTTTGCCATTTGCATGTTTATTTCATGTCATGCTTGGTTAAAATTGAAATTGGCCCACTAGCTATGGCACTTCAGAATATAGTACTTCTTCAAAGACCTGCAGGATGACTTAATGAGTATGCAATGCAATTCTCTTAAGTCAAATTAAATTTAAGCTGTCTATGTTCCATACTGCAATAGTACATTGTATATGATATAAATTGAGAGTGCTCAAAAAAGGAAGGTTGTATGTCTTCCATATGTAAAAAAAAATGCAATATAATTGGCTAGCTATGGATTTTTACTCCTGCCACCGAGAAATTTCTGAGTTATAACATTGCAGATCTATGGCTTTGTGTCCCTGAATATGAACAGCAACAGGACCTAAAAAGATCAAAGCTCAAGTTTGCCTTTGAAAAAGAGACTGTTGTAAGAAAAACAATTTTCTCCTTGTTATCACCATGGGATATATCCATGGGCTGGAGAGGTCACATTGTCATTTAAATTCTTTAAAGTCAGCTTTTCAGGGTAAAAGAATAATCAAAAGTAAAGCATGCTCCTGAGGATCCTGAAATTTATTTAACTCTGGCAGCAACATTAGCAGGTGGATGCCAGTGGCCAGGGAAGAGGACCTATAACCAGATAAAATCAAAAGCAAGGAATTTATTAGTCTTAATTTTTTCTTTTAATATCAACATCACAAGAATTACTGCAACTAGTTTTACTAGTACTTTTAATTAAGAGATTAATATAAAGAAAAGACTGATCGAATCTGCTATTATCAATACGTACATATTTATTGCAGACGGAGGTCGATAGGAGTGCATGAATCATGATTTGACAATTACTGGCAAGAGGCATTTTCCCTCCACAAAATCAGCAGCGTATCCTTAATCTAATTGAGTGTGTGCTCACCTATGTTGGTTTAGAAATAGAATACTTTAAAACTTCAATGCTTCTATTTGTTTCAGATGTAATTTTGTTAAAGTGAGAAAATTTGGTCAGTTTGAAGAGACCCAAATTTTAGAAAAAAAAATACTGATGTTGAATATTGCTTAAAAACAGTAGGGTGTGTCTAATTACTGGAAATCAACAGTTTCCAGAAAGAAGTCTAATAAATATGTTTTAAAATTTATTATGTTGGTCTTTTTAGCCACAGCAGGCCTGGGAATTACCTGCCCTAATTTTCTAAAACAGCGCAGAGAATTTTGTGAAAATATTATTGGAAATGTTTCTTCCATAAAATATATAGATATAGATAGAGTATTCCAATCTAAGAAAACATATCAGCTAAAAGAAAAAAGAAAAAAGTAGTATCTGATTTAAATACTTGGTGCCTAGGATATCAGTGATTAGATACAGCAATTAACTCATTTTTTAACCCTTGGCTGCAGAGTGAATTTATTTTTAAAGTATGTGTAAGGGTTTTCTTCTTTCTCTTTCCTTTTTTTTCCCCTTCCTTTCTTCCTTACCCTTTCCTTCCCTTTGTCTTATTCCAGTTTTTTATCCTATAATCATTATTTTTACTCTTTCTCTTCCTGATAGTCTCTAATTGTATATCAATAAATGTCCTTGAATGTATAGGCAAATTTGAAAAATAAAATATGTGTATTACATTAAGGAAATACTATTGTTCTAGACATTATTCTCTTCACTTTTTTTTCTAAGTTTTTTTTTTTAAGTTTTATCCATGTTACTGCACATACTTTAAAGTTTCTCTTTTGACTACTCTTTTGGGTTTTATTCTATAGTAGCATCCATGATATCATTTACATCTTGCTGATAGATTGTCTAATAGGTATTGCATTGTGTTCACTCTCTAGTATTCAAGCATTGCTATAGTAAAAACCCTTGTACTATGTTCCCTTAGGTAAGAAACCCAAAGTTTTTCTAGAATGAATATCCAAGTATGGATTGTTGGATCATCAAGCATAACTATCTATAATTTCACTAACTTTCTCCCTGTGTATTATGAAGATTGTTTTCCCACAGCCTCAAAATCATTTGCTAATACTTCTACATTTTTGTCAAGTAGGTGGGTATAAAATGGTTTTGCATTGATTTTAAATTTTCAGCAAAAACATAAAGTTTCACATATTTGTTGATCATTTGATTTTTGCCTATACATTTGCTTTTTATATTCTCATTCAATGTTGTTCTAATGAACTTATTTTATATTTGTAAACGGCCATGCATGTTATCTATTATCCCATTTGTTTTGTCATTCTAATTATCTTCCCCCATGGTTACCAGTTTGCTTTTTCTAAAGAGAAATTCACCACATTTTTAATTTATTTTTTTATTTTAGAAAGTTGCTTATTTTAGGAGCCCCTGCCACACTTTAAGCGGCAAGCATATATTTTGTCCTCATTTTAAGGTCGCATGGTGAAAAGCAAGTACAGAAAAATTAAGGACTTTGGTCAAGTTCACTCAGTCAACAGCAAAACTGGGTATCCATCCACAAAGGTGTGTCAAAGGAAGAAAATGTCCCTTGTTTAGTGCCAAGAGATTCCACCCACACCGTTGGATGAGCAAGCATGAAAACCAAGAGATGCCTGGCTCAGGACTAGAGATCTGCAGCCTGTTTGGAATTTTGTTTAGTTACAAAAAACAGACACTATTATTGCTAGTGTAAGTAGAAAACAAGCTTGTATATTAAAGAATAATAAGTGGTAAACAAAGTCCTGGGAAACAAAGACTAATGTTCCAGGAACAATGGCCAGTTCTAAGGTAATGTCAAAAACCATGTTGTTTCTATCAGGATCACAGCTCCAAACAGCAAAACCCAACAACCAGATTTGACTACAGTGGCTCTTCTCCCATCATTTTGGACACTATTATTTAAAGATTGTTAAAAACTGAGAACAAACTGAGGGTTGATGGGGGGTGGGAAGGAGGGGAGGGTGGGTGATGGGTATTGAGGAGGGCACCTTTTGGGATGAGCACTGGGTGTTGTATGGAAACCAATTTGACAATAAATATCATATATTGAAAAAATAAATAAATAAAAAATAAAGATTAGTTTTCCAATTATTGATTCTTCCAAAAGCAAGATGTCTCTGCTACTATCTGGGAAAGCAATATGACAGATTCATTTATATTCCTCACTTCTAAATTGGAGTTTCAATTTAGTGTACATGATAGGTCACCTCTGTTAAAAAGGAAGTGAAACTCATAACATTGGCATGTTGCCTAACACTGAAAAGTTAAATCAAAGGATAATATGTAGTAACTAATAAGAAAAGTGTTGACTACAAACTACATTTGGTTCTCTGGTTTTCATCTTCCCATACTACTGAAGAGAATTTTTGACTCAATAAATCAGAGGTAGTTTGAATAATTAGCATATTTATAAAATTTATAATTTATCATTTGATTATTCATCTCAAAAACTACCTTATTTGTTCATTGACTAATTCACCTATTTAAAAAAAAATGCTGACCGATGTATTCACTATCACGATAAAAAACAAACCAATAAACCAAAGTTTATATAATAATGTCTTAAAATTAACTTAATATCAAAAAAAATTATTAACAGGTTAATACATTAATTTGGGGAAACTTTTTTCTATTATAGATTAAGGTCAGAAAACTGAAGCCTCCAAGATTAATTTATATTATAAAGGAAATTTTAAGATGCTCTGGTCTACCTAGTATAAACAAAGATAAAAGCAGGACCTTTTCCTCAGAAATTAATCTTATGTACCCAGAAACTCTAATGACCACATTCTAATTTTCCTTTTCTAAAAACCACAAATTTAATTTAGCATTTACCTAAATATAGTTTTCCAGGGCACTAACCCAAAAGGAATTACTCAAAATGTCTTCTATAGCCAATAATCTCGTAACATGTTATGTATCAAACATACTACTTGCATTTTTTAACAAGTGAGAATATTAAAGATCTCAAAGTATCTTACCTGCAATAATAAAACCTTTAAAACTGTTAAAACACGTTCTCTGACAGATGAATAGTACCTTGACTAGGTCAGCATTTTGGTATTTGTGACCCTTTTCTCTCAGTTGTCTAGAAGTGCTTCTTCTGCTTTTGTTATAAATGGGATGTCCAATATAAGTAACTCTTTGTGTCCAAATTATTGAAAGAGAGAATATTTGAATAAAATGATTTTAATTCCAGGCTAAATACTGCTCATGCAAACCAGTAAAGCCATTTGACTATTTTGGCTCGCATACATTCTTGTTGGTTGGAGCCTATATAAAGCAGTTGTTACCCATTTTGAATATTAACCCATTCACATGGGTGTCTTTTATTGCTAGACTTACATAGAACTACTTGAAAGCTTTCAATTTACACATTCAAGTTTGCCGAGGCCTAGGCTATTCAATGATTCTTAATCTATTTATTAGTTCTCCATACAATTGTTTTTCTCCTCCTAGAAGTACAATCTTCACATGTGAAATCTTCATATTTTCTGAATCTACCAAGCATGTCACTTATATTTTCTTTCATTATGACATTTCATGATCCATTTGGTCAATTCTTGTTTTGTACTTTAATTTTTTTTTTTTTTTATTCTAGGGTGTCTGGGTGGCTTAGTTGATTAAGCGTCCAACTCCTTTAGATTCAGGTCATGATCTCACGAGTCTGTGAGATCGAGTCCCTGTCAGGCTCTGTGCTGACAGAGTGGAGCCGGCTTAGGATTCTCTCTCTCCCTCTCTGTCTGCCCCTCACTTCTCACCCCATCTCTTTCTCAAAAATAAACATTTAAAAAAATTATGCTATTGATCTTCCAGGTCACTAATTTGGGTGTCCTCGGTGTCATGCCCTCCTTCAACTTATTTATTGAGTTGTTCAAGTATAAAATAAGGTTCTTTGTGTGTGTGTGCTGTTTTATGTTTGTTTTGCTGCAAACTACAAACCCCTTTTTGATGTTGCAATTAACTTTATTCCCTTACTGCTTTTTTGACTTTTCTGTTGTATTGTCTGTCTTTCTAAAAACCATTATCTAATCATGTCTTCTATCAATTCTGACTTACCTTCTGTTATTGTCATGCCAGTCTTTGGTCCACTGGTTGTTAGAGTGCCTAAGTGTCATCAGCAGGCTAGTAAGTGTTGAACGTGAGTGGTAAATATAAGAAACCAGCTAAAAGCTCCTTGCTGATAATTCTGGAGGAAGTCTCTCTGCCACCTTTACTACTTTAATTCCCACAGCCTCCATACTCATGGATATCTCAGCCAACACCCTTAACACTTTTTGATCGCTTTATGAGAGGAAGGCAAACTAGGAACATGAGCTGATGTACAACTTCCCACCATGAATTCAGAATCTACTGCTTTATGGTTCAAGGGCTTTATGATGCTGACCTAATAAGAGCATGCCCAGAACAAAGAAAAAGAGCTCATACAAGTTTTGTTTTCCAGAACTTCTGGAAAGCACAAGCCTTCAATTACCCCTAGATATGTAGACTTTAGTGTACTTGCTCAAAAAGAACATTTTTAGCCCCTTAAAAGAGCAGAGATCATACGAACCTTAAAAAATGTGTAATTCAAGTGTCCATCTATTTTCTCAATCAATATGTTTACATGTTTGCCAAAAAATTACTGAGTGCCTACTCTATGTCAAACACAATAGGAGTCATAGAGATGCAGAAACATATGGTGACCTCACCCTCACAGAACCTAAAGTCGAGGGGAAGAAACAAACATCAAATTTAAAAGATATATAGAAGCTGAAATAGTATGCAAGCAAATGTAAAATATACATGTGAAATACCACGAGAAAGAGGTATACTGAACTCTGGGACACCTAATGGGCAGCTGCCACCTGGGAAGAGAGATGAAAGACAGTTTCATGGAGTAAGAGATATTTGGATCAAATAAAGAGGATATGTATGAGTTTCCTGGGCAAAGTATAGAGGGACCAGCATTGTAGGCTTAGAACTTAGAAGATAGTGAGTAGGCATTTAATGCAAATAACTTTGGAGGGATTAGTAGAAGCAAGAATGGGGGGGAGCTTTCTTAATTACAACAAAACTTTTGTTTATAGACTTAGAGCAAGCAATGAGAGTGACTGTGACATTTTAATCAGGGAGTGGCATAATCAGATTATTATTGTTTAGAGGAAAAATAAATCCATATAGAACATGGATTTGAGCAAGGGAGGCCAGCTGAAAGTCTACTATGGTATTCAAAAGAAAACATGTTAATGGCTGAAAGTAAGGTGCTGCTCGTCATGGAAATTGAGTTCAATTTGTGAAATTAGGAGGTAAAATCAATGCGTATTTGATTTAGTGTATGAAGAAGAAGGAGGCACCAAGCATAATTTCTATGTTATTTTTTTCTTAAGTGGATGCATATTGGTTCACATTCATGACAAGTATGGAAATGTCATAAAACCAGTTTGGAAATGATAGTCTTATTATCAAGTATAAGCATTTTTTGGTTAAGTTTAAAATATCAAAAGGAAATAGAGAATAAGAAAAAAAGAGCATGAGGCTGGAGACATGTATTAGACATTCATCTCTGTATGGGTGGAACTGAAGTAACTGATAAAAGCTAGGACCACTAATTAATTTGAATGATGGCAGAATATAGATTTTAACTACACTAAAGAAGAAAACAAGCTTTCAAAGAGAGGAATTCATAAGGATAAAGACAAAGTAGGAGTGTTTGATATGAATAAAGCCAAAGGAAGACAGTTTAGAGAAAGCGAAAGAGATACATTCAAAAGTGTGCAAAATTTCCAGAGTCAAGTACAAGAAGGAAAAAGTCCCAATGGATTTAGTCACATCAAAGTGAGTTGTGATTTACTGAAATAATAGAACCAGAATCTGCTTTGCAAAAGGTTGATGAGTAAAAGGGAATTGAGAAGATAGAGACTGAATTTTAGAAAACTCAGTACCAGATTTCGGATGAGTCAGAGAAAGGAAAGTTCTGTATGATCTCACTTATATGTGGAATCCAAAAACAAACAAAACCAAACTCATAGATAAAGAAAACAGGTTGGTGGTTGCCAGAGCCAGGGAGTAGGAGTGGGTGAAATAGGTAAAAGTAGTCAAGAGTTACTGGCTTCTAGTTACGAAACAAATAAGTCATGGGATGTACATACAGCATGAGGACTATAGTTAATAGTACTGTATTGCATATTTGCTAAGACAGTAGAATTTAGAAGTTCTCTCGTCACAAGAAAAAAATTGCCATTAGGTGCGATGATGGATATTAACTAGACTTATTGGGCAATACCTGTACATATGAAATTATTTGTTATACACGTGAAATTAATATATGTCAATTTTAACTCAATAACTTTAAAAAAGAAGGTTTGATTCCATGAGCTTGGGCCTCAAAACTCCCACAAGTTAAGTCAAAACAATTATAGATTTCCCCTCATTTGTCTTCCATTTCTCAGGGATTACTGTCCTTACTTTCTTGATGTCTAGTGTCTTGAAAACTGTCTGGGCGTTTTATGGAAACCAATTTGACAATAAATTTCATACTAAAAAAAATAAAATGAAATGAAATTTTCTTCAAAGAAAAAAGAAAACTGCATATGCAGATTTTTGTGTTTTGTGTATGTGTGTGTGTGGGGGGGGTAGTTGTTTAGTTTTTATAAGTCATGTGCATGAGGGTAAACCTTATGTACTGATTCCTGATAATCTACCTTGGCTGAAAATGGAAGCTCCTGCCTATAGATTTTTGACAGACTAAAGGTAGCATGTGAAAAGTCAAGAAAACCTCCAAGGTTTTGGCTTAAACTATTATAAATATGACTTTGCTATTAAACTGATAAGAACAGATACTATACTTGATCTTAGCCAAACGGCCGAGAAGTGATATTATGACTTTGCTATTAATTGAGGCAGAAAGACTCCTTAATGATGTTCCTTAAATGGTGTTATTCTTTCCCCACAGTTCTCAAATCTGCCTGAAAATTAGAATCAGCTAGTGAGCTTCTTACAATACTCTTGAATTTCTCCCAAACCCTTACAGCAGAAGTTTTTTAGTGTGGCCCCAGGACACTGGTATCAGAAGATTTCCACATTATTCTCATGTTCAGTCATGGCTGGAAAGCAATGCTCTATACTATTGCTTCTGTCACTTTAATATGCTTATGAACCACTTAGGGAACTTATAAAATTCAAATTCTTATTCAGTTTTTCAAGGTGATAAACTTTGTATTTCTCACAATGTCCTAGCTAGTTCCAATGCTGCTGGTGCACATTTTGCACGCAAGCTACTGCTGCTATTCAAATCCATGACAGAGTGCAAAACATTTGTGTTAGCTATTCTGCATTAAAAAGATGTACGAAGTAAAAGATGTAATGGCTAATTAAGTTCGGCAGACAGTGAGTTAAACAAGGTTAGAGTTTTCTTTATTGCAAGATTTTTCATAGCTAATGCCCTCCTAAAGTTTCTTTTTCCCATACTCCGTTTTCATGGAGCATGTTACAGGATTAGCAATTTGCAAAACTCACTATCTTGTACTAATGTAGGAGTTGAGCTATCTTCAAATAATCTTTGCTACTTTCTTAAAAGCTTACAATTTTACTGAGACATCCGTTTAACTGATTTGTTTTCAGTTTCCTAATCTGATTCACAACTTGATGATTCTAATTTATTTACAAATGCAAGTAGGTTTTACAAAAAAAAAAAAATTAATCAGGCTTTAGATTTTAAAGTGATAATGTACATACACATGATTCTTTGTTTATACTTAAAAAATGCTTTACAAGTGAATATACTTTTTCTTTGTTCTCTTCTATAGCTTCCCCATGCACACGTTTTCCTATGATTTTCTTTGCATAATTTCATAGCATATTGTTTGTTGATGTACTTTTGTTAACCAATATTTTGTGAAACAATGAAATAAGAGAAAAATAATCTTGGGGCACCTGGGTGGCTCAGTGGGTTAAGCATCCAACTTCGGCTCAGGTCATGATCTCATGGTTTGTGGGTTTGAGCTCCTTGTCGGTCTCTGTGTTTACAGTTCAGAGCCTGGAGCCTGCTTTGGATTATGTGTCTCCCTCTCTCTCTGCCTCTCCCCCACTCATGCTCTGCCTCTCTCTGTCTCTCAAAAATAAATAAATGATAAATGTCATGATAACATGACAGCCCCAAACCTGTGGGATGCAGCAAAGGCAGACATAAGAGGAAAGTATACAGCAAGACAGGCCTTCCTTAAGAAGGAAGAATGGTCTAAAATTCATTGCCTCTTCAGAAGCTGAGTGATAAAACCCAAGCTTGCCAGGATTTACAGACCTAGAGGTAAACATAAACTCATTTTACATAGACACTCAAATGACAATGAGTCTTAGTTTCTCCTGCCTTATGTAGGAAGGACTTTGGCATCTCCCCTGATGCTCCTCATTTAGGGTCATAAATATTTTAAACTTCCCAAGAAGTTTATGTCTCACAAATACTCAGGTTCGTATTTTTTTATGTTCCAATCTCTTTTCTAGATGTATTGCTCATTGAGTGGATTTGCTGCTCTACCAGAGGCAGAGATCCAATTAAGGGACATCATCAACAGATGGATCAAGCTGTGGTATGAAGGGGGTGTGGATCCTGAGAGAGAATTGGTTAACCGACACCAGAGATACATGAAATGGACGGAAAATCAAAATGAATGTACATTAATTTAAATTTTCTATCCCATTATCTTCATTAATACGAGTTTACTGTGCTAAAACACTCTTGTTCAGCAATGTAAAATTCCAAAAAGTTTCATTCCAGGAACTTTTTGAAGGATACAGCAACTCTTCAATGGGAAGCATCAAATAATAGTTTACACCTTACAACTCTTTTAATCCCTTACTACAAATCTTTGCCTGCCTGTTCTTACCAATTCTAAATTATTCCATCACAATTCTTATCCTAATTGAGCCCCTCCTCTGAAGTATCCTCTATAAACAAGACATCAAAATCTTAACAAATATCCCAACTTTGTCATTCTCTCTCAGATGTGTTGCTATGGCACTGTCAAAGTGGTGTTCTCATGTTAGAATGTGAATATTTTTCTTTTTCTGCACAAACAGGACTTTCTGACAGAGATAAAGAGCGCTCTATAATGATAAAGAAGCTATCTTTTTTTCCTAAAATCATTTACTTCTCATATTCTAAGGTGATAGTTTTGGAGCCATGTGTTTATATTTCAAATGGTAATAAAACCCAGAGCCAATGTTTACATTCTAAAATGTGAAAACCTAGGTGATTTTCCCCTTCTCTCCCTAAGAAAGGATTTGTTTACATTCCAAACTAAAAAAAGACCCATCTATCTCTACACAGACTGGAGTGAGGAGTGGGGTTACTATGCCAACACCTATATATTAAGCCTCTAATTTCAAAATTTTGATTCTTCTCCTATAGTATAGGTCCTCTCTACTCCCCTCCACATGCAGGTCTGTTTGACTCTCACCATGTTGCCTCCTGGAGGAAAATGGAGCATGGACAAACAGTACTAAGATATTCTATAAATAAATAATCAGTTTTGCCTTTGATCCAGAAACCTTGTATATACTGTCAGAATAAAATAAAATATAAATATATATTTACTCCTTATCATATAAGCATTAAAATTAGCCTCCTGTTACTAATAGGCTGTATTGGTGACATTTTTGAGAACCAGTATTCTATGGTGCTGAATTTCACAATGGTTTTGTGAAGAAAAAAAGGAAAACAGGAAAAGAGAGGAGAGGAGAGGAGAGGAGAGGAGAGAAGAGAAAAGTGAAAAAAGAAAAGAGAAAAGAAAAGAAAAGAAAAGAAAAGAAAAGAAAAGAAAAGAAAAGAAAAGAAAAGAAAAGAAAATCACCTCAGCTATTCAGTCTTTGCAAGCTCTGAAAGCACCTTGATGGTAGTAAAGCTTCAGAAAGCACCATGCTCCTTCATTGTTTGCTTCCTTCCCCTATTACCCTACAAAACCCCACATAATCCACAAGCAAGACATAGATATCAAGTTTTGCAAACTAATGCCTAAGGGATTAATTGATCCATTTATTACAGTAAAACTCCAACTAGGGCTCAGTAAAGACACCTTACTATAATCCAAAATATATCTATGGCCCAAATACCCCTACATGACACACAAGAGATTCAGGACAATGAGTGACTCTCTACATCTCCAGCAAAATGTTAAGTTTTTTTTCAAAGCTTTTCAGATGGAACCATGTGTTATACTGTTATTCCTGACTTTGCCAGAAAATTTCAGTCAGCCTCCAAAAGTCTGTCCTATATTCCCTGTGCTCACTTTGTCCTCGAGCCTCTCTGCTGTCCTGCTATAATCCTAAATTCCCAGTATAAAAGTCATCCAAACACTGAAAGATCGCTTCCATGCTTCATCATTCTGGTTTGAAATTTCATAGATTTTAATGCAGTCTTATTTTTAACATGTAAAACTATATAAAACGTGGTGCTTCTTAAGTATTTATGTGTCTTACAAATTACTTTGGGTCTTGTCACATTGCAGATTGTGATTCAATAAGCCCAGGTAGGGTTTGCGTGCCTGTATTTCCCACAAGCTCCCAGGTGATGCTGCCATTGATGGTCTAAAGACTCCACATGAGGTAGCAAGGTGTTATAGAAAAACAAGCCTCCAGGAGAAGAGTTTGCACATTTCAATAAATGTAAGGAAGACCTTCTAACACAGGATGAGCTATTATTGATTAAAATACGGAAGCCAACTGTGTAAAGATGTGAGAATTGCCCTTCAAAGGGAATTAGTGATAGCTGGATACTAAATCCTTGCCTTTACCTTCTCTTTTCCTGTGTTCTTTTCCTTCTTCTCTTCCCATTGTGTCTAAGTACCCATTCTTGTTTCTTCTTTTGCATTTCTGTACTAATATTTAATCTCCTTTTATCCCCTTCCATTCAACTTCTAAGAAATGATTTTTATATTTCTGCTTATTACTTTCAGGTTAATTTCCAAATTGTCTTGCTAAGCTCTGCATGGTTCCATCTAACTAGCCCACATTCAGGATGATCTCATAAAGAAATGGGCTATCAATATTGCATAATCATTTTTGAGGGGCATTAAAAAGATCATAGCATTGTGAGTTATGCTAGACCAAAAGATACATAATATTCTCTAACAGTAAGCTTCCCCAAGTGTAGCTTAAGCAAGTCTGTTGTTTTTATTTTTGTCTAAATGTTTTTACTTAAAACAAATCATTGTGCCAAGAAAGAGCTGACTTTCCCCATTCCAAATTAAAACACACCACAATAGGGGCAAATGTGGTGTGGTAGGATTGGTCCACTATGTGAATGGATATCCTTCTACTCACTGTGGTTGGGGCAACTTAATTCATCAGCAGTCATTCTTACACAACGTATCAACCCCAAAATATTAATGTCACACAAAAGGAAGTGGTCTTAATATCATGAATGGGGCAGTATGTTCTACAAATGCTAAAATGTAGAAGCACAAACACAAAAATTAAATAGTTCGGATAATTTTCCATTTCTGCTTACTCCTGTAATGAAAAGTAGTGTTGGGGTCTGACACCTAGATTTGGTTTTTATTCTGGCCATTTACAAAGTGTTTCCCCATCTGACTTGTATCAGTAGGGTTATGGATAAAAGTTCATTAACTTTAAAAAAAAAATAGTGTTTATTTACTTTTGAGAAAGAGAGACAGCGAGAGAGCACACAAGCAAGGAAGGAGCAGAGAGAAAGGGAGACACAGAATTCAAAGCAGGCTCCAGGCTCTGAGCTGTCAGCACAGAGCCCGATGTGAGGCTCAAACTCATGAACCGTGAGATCATGACCTGAGCTGAAGTCAGACGCTCAACCGATGGAGCCACCCAGATGCCCCAACTTTTTTTTTAATTTTAGAGAGAGAGAGCATGTGAGTCAGGGAGAGAAGTGGAGGGGGATGGAGAGAGAGACAGAGACAGAGACAGAGAAGGAGAGAGAATCTTAAGTAGGCTCCATGCTCGGGGCAGAGCTCGATGTGGAGCTCTATCCTACAACCTTGCAATCATGACCTGAGCCAAAATCAAAAGTTGAACAGTCAACCAATGGAGCGCCACCCAGGTACCCCAAAAGTTCATTCACTATGGAGAGAGGTGTAACTACTCCTTCCTCCTCTACTTGTTTTCATGCTCATGTTCTTTGGGGTGGTTGCTATCTGAGTCTTTTATAGCCACTTGGCTATTTGGCTTCTTCCAAAAACTTGTCCACATCAAAAGGACCTTCCTCAAACTGAACTGGTCCTTCTCGGCCTCTTTGTCTGTGGTCCAAACCAGAAAACTCCTTATTGAGAACAACTCCGTTGGTCTTTATTCTGGCTTCTAGGTCATCACCATACTGACCTTGTCCAGAATTTTACTGGGCCTGTAAATATTCTGCATCATTATCTTTGACACCTCTGCAGACTTGATCACAAATGTTGTAAATTTCATTTTTTACACCTGTAAAAATACTGTCCATACCCTTGGATTGCTTGAAGGGCTCTTGGTCATACTGAACGTCATTGGACATCTGAGGATTGGGCACATGAAGAGCGATGACGTCACTGATACCTCGATTTTCATTTGTCTGTAGTTTTGACCTCTTATTAGGAGCTTCCCTGGAAAGATTCCAGTCATGTGGTCTGTCTTTTTACCTGTAATTCTAGATTTCATCCCTCCCATGGGTCTCCCAATCCTCTTTTTTCACATGGGTTTTGATCCCAGCTCTTCTCTCACTGGCTTTCTGGGATGTTTCTCTAAGATTCTCTCCATGTTTCTTCTTTTCTTTTTGAGCCATCTCTCTCTCTACTTGAGAATGCATTTTTACAGCTTCATGAACATTCTGGCCAGCAATATAGTGGGCTTCTGCCAGCTTGGCAATGTTCTCATTGAGACGAAATGTCTGCAACCCTCTTCTGCTCGCAGCCAAACATTTGTCTAATGGAATTGTACAACCCTTTGCATTTTTCCGGTTTGAAATATAAGGAGGAATCTTCCATTCTTATGGCTCCTTCATGGTCATCTTTTGGCTAGGAGAATGCATGACAGGCACAGGAGGAGAAGGTGGTCCTTGGGGAGCTTTCTTATTAATCTTGAACCTTGGAGGTTCCACTGGATCTGTCAGCATTCTCACCATCCAAATAACTCTGTTTAGCTCCAGAATCGAAAGCCACTCTTGGTTGAGATGGTGAGTATCAAATACACAGAACAGTAGCTAGTTTATTAGCTGCTCACACTGGCATGGCTGCAGCAACCTTCTATGATACATATTTTTCTAGGGCTACCCTTGTCTTTTCTGTTAGCTCTTTAATGGCTTCTTCATCAGGTCTTTGCAGGTCTGGATCATCTGCATTCATGGCTTCCTTGGGAACCAGGTCACTGTACTTGCCATAAATAACCTTGTCGTTTGACTGTCCTGGCTGAGCAATTGCATTATATTTAAATTTCCTTCAGGATCTACCTAAATGGCCTGTGCATTTGACATTTTTTTTTTCTTTCATCACATATCTAGTGGATACTGGGCAATATAGGTCTCTGGAAAAGTACCTCCATCTCCAAAATCCTCTAATAATCACAGTATCCAGTTTTTCTGGTACCCCATATGGTCTTTGAGAGACCAGAGAGGTCCGTCGTGATCTCTGGGATCTTCCCTTTTCTTCAGCCTCAAGCTGGTCCTAAGATAGCTCAGTAGGTGAAGGTAAAAAGCTGGTAAACATCTTGTTCTTCTTCCAGAGTGAACCGTAATGATTTTTTTTTAGATGTTCTCTACTGTATCACCTACTATCTTCAACACATACACATACACACATAATTTTATTATAAACATTGTATTAGCTTTACTGAAGCCATTTTACAGGAATATTGTTTTTCAAAAAAAGAAACATTCTGAACTTATTGCTGTTTTTATCTTTTATTTCTTCTTTTGTGTTTCTTCTTTTATTTTAAAGTATTTTATATAGATACAGGGACAAGAGTTAAAATGTGAAATAAATTTTCTGGAAATAGATTGTCTTGTTTGGAGAGCATAAATAAATCCGAGTACTATAATTTCTTTTCTAGTTGAAGTAGAAAAGGGGTATATAAGTTAAAGTTATGAGATAAAACTAGTTTTTTATGGTATTAATTTTTTTCCTTATTTTGGCTTTTTGCTACATTCCTGTCTGGTGACTAAGAAGAAAAGTAGAGGAAGCTTGCAAGGAAAATCAGCTATAGAGACCGTGAGATCATCAGTATAGAAGATAAAAACAACTACCAGGTTTTAAAAGGTGGAGAGGGCAACACATGCTTAGAGAAAAATAATAAACTAGTTGAATAGAACTAGGTTCTAGAGAAGTGAAAATTTAGGAGTAGCAGATATGCAATTGATAAGAAAAATTAACATATACCTTAATTTTTAATGTTATTGTTCGTAATTTTCTACCTTTGTTCTTATATTTTTTTTTCTTGGCTAATATTCAAACTGAAAACAGTTTCCTACAGTGAATTAGGTGCTATGCATAGCATAGAACTGGGGATGCTGTGCACTGGTTCATTGAATTTACAATCCAAGTTAATATTATTGTGTAATGCTTCAGTGAGTGTGGTATACCTAAGAGGCAAATAAACTCTATCAGGCACCAAAGTGTCATTTCCTGTACCAGAAGCAGTAACAGAAATGGAACCCCAGTGTTCTGGAAGAAGATGTTTGCCTCTCGTGGGTGATCATGAGAAACTAATTTGCTCACAGTAGGATTGGATGATGATTGTGGCAGATTTGTCTTTACTTCTTTTTATTAAGGGCACAAGATCACAAAATTACCATTTGTATACTTGGGAAAACCAAAGATAACATTCAAATATAAAAAGAAAACACACATATCTACATACACTAACACACGGTCAGAATAAATGCATTGTCAAGCCTCAAACTTAGTGTTTTTCTGATGTATTTTAGTTTTTACTTCAGTATTAGAGTTCATCAGATATATTAAAGATATATATGTGAAAGACTAACTGTTTCTTGGAATGCCTAAATCAAAAAAAGAAAAAGAAAAAAAAAACTATGAATTTATGAATAGGAACAAGAAACTGTAATCTACTTGACTTTGGAGTTGACATCGGGGATGTATAGATAAATCCAAGGGTATGCTTAATTTAACTCAAAACAATATTATTTAGATCTGTCAAATGAAGAGGTTTGATAATTAAAACAATAATTTTACCATGGGAAGTATGTATACTGTCTGTTTAATTGTGAACCCACTGCTTATAATATTGTTTCACTGATTTTCTGAGACAGAGATCCCCAAATGCCTTGGCCATTTATTGTTCTTTTTTGTATACCCATGGGATAGGTAGCAATAAATGAGGAGACTATGCCTCTTAAATCATTTCACAAAATGTTCAGATAATTTCTACCCAGGAATAAAAGGACAGAACTAACATGCATAACATAAATACTATTAGATAGCAACTCTGATAGGTCATTTACATATGATATCTTATATAATTGCTTAGAAGTAAATTAATCTACACATTATCATTTTGGAATGTGAAGCTTAAATAATCATTGAGCTGGCATCTGTATGTTGTGTGAACATGCTGTTCACACTTGGTCCTGTCTACTACTCTTTTTTCCTTTAGATATATTATAGATATTAAGAATAATTGCAAACTAAAAACAAAAAAGATAGATGATAGGAAAAGTGAGTGTGCAGATGAGAACCACAAAACATATGAATGCAAAAATTTCAGAACAGTGTATTTAAAAGGCAAATAAGTTCATAAAATATTATTTCTTAAATGGATTATATTATCAAAATTGATTGAGCAAAGCTCACAAAAGTATACTTGGCACATTTTTCATTAATTATAATAGCATAGCCCCTTGTCCTCCCTTTCTTTCTCTCTCTCTCTCTCTCTCTCTCTCTCTCTCTCTCTCTCTCTCTCAAAATATACATTTAAACAAAAGATGCAAGAGGCTGGTGGTTAAAGGTGCCAAATGGGAATAGGGCTGCCTGGGTTTGAATTCCAGATCTTTCTCATAGCATCTGTGTGACAGTGGGCATTGTAAGAATTCCTGTCTCCTCAGGTTACTGAGTAGCCTGGATTAAACGGGTTAAAACTCATGAAGCCCACAGATCAGTCACTGACACATAGCAAGTGGTCAGTAACAAATAACTGCTGACGTGCTAATAGCCGTCTGGCTCGTCCACACAGGGTCTGCTCCAGGACCCCCAGAGCATGCATTTTTTTGAAAAATAATTTCTTATTTTCACTTACATAAATAATGTTTTTTGAGGGATTTCAAGGATTTAAAATATATATATAATTAATGATTTATAGTCATTTTACTTTTCAATGTTATCTTTTATAATATATTTCACACTGCTCTAATGTTTTATATGAATTAAAAACTTGATTGATTCTTGGAATATCATATAAATTGCCTTTAAATATTTTTTTAATGTTTATTTATTTTTGAGAGAGAAGAGACAGAGAGTGAGAACACAAGCAAGGGAGGGGCAGAGAGAGAGAGGGAGACACAGAATCGGAAGCAGGTTCCAGGCTCTGAGCTATCAGCACAGAGCCCAACGTGGGGCTCAAACTCATGAACTGTGAGATCATGACCTGAGCTGAAGTCGGACACTCAACCAACTGAGCCACCCAGGTGCCCCTAAAGGTTTGTAGTTTCAAGATGTATTTATTACAAAGTAAATTAAAAGAACTTTGTAAATTGCACATAAACACGATTGTTTAATTTGTCACAGCACATTTAAAGCATTCAATAGCAGTCAGAAAAGCTCTAAAATTACTGCAACTGTAGATATACAGATACCATTGTTCTAGCAAATAATTCTAAATCAGCGTATTTTATTACTTGCCAATCTCAATAGCTAAATTTTATAACAAGTAATTTTTCTTTTCTACTACCCTTATTTTAAACTACTAGTAAAGGAAAATACAGATTTTATAATTTGAGAGTACACCTTTTTACTCTGATGTTTAACCAAAATCATTAAATGTTCATTTCTAAGTATACTTAATGAATACTTGAGTAGAAGTAATGAGTTCCTTAAATATGCCTGACTTTAAGCGGCCGATTTTTACCATTTCTGCAGTTGCAATAAATATCCATTTCTGTTCACCCAGAAGAAATAATTTCTGGCAAATCTCTTCTAAATTCAAATGTATGTTGATCTTATTTACTAAATCTTACTTAACAATAAACAGTAACAACCAACACTAACAACAATAATAAAATTTATGACTTGGCTGCCCCACCATTTAATTGGATATAATCTTTAATTATTGAAACTAATCACTGTCTATACAAAATCCATTATATTTTTTGTTTGTGGCTTCTGTATTTTACTGCATTATTCAAGCAATCTATCATCAGAAGTAAAAGAAGTATGAATAAAGCACATACATTGTCTCATTGAATGGATATATTGAAAACAAAATTTAACTCAACTCTGATTTCCTTTCATATTTCAAACAAATGAACCAATTCATTGCTGGCTTAAGTACTTCTATGAATTAAATCACAATTATTAGCATATGTTGCCTGACTGAGGAGTGTCGGCTGATACAGGAGTATCATAATGAATCCAAAATAAATCTAAAGGTATTTGTAAAATATTTACAAACTATTACCATCCAGAATTGTTGCTAATTATCTTCTATTATAAGAAAAGCTAATGGGAACTTTTATCAATTATCTGTGATGTTTCCAAAAATTCTAACCTATATAATTCTGGGTATCAGAAATGTTGCTTAAATTGTTCAAGTTTTAACCATTTGCAGGTGGAGGGGTCAGACATGATTCCAAACTTCTCAGGATGTAGTATTTGCAAACATTTGTGCATATGTTATGCTTCTGCAGGGTTTCTCATTCTCCTGATAAGTACACTTAGTACTTTGTCATCATATAGCACAAACACGAATGCATGTAGCCTAGATGTCTATGAAAATGAGCCTTTTATCTCTCCATCTTTACATATAGTGTTCTAGTTTTCACTTCTGAATTTCATCTAGATGCTTTACTGCCTCTATTATTTCTTTGAAAAATATGCTATTAAAGAAATGAAAGTATATGTATATTTGACAAGTCAAAAGTTAATTCAGAGTTAGATGGTGGAGTAGTAGGGGGACTCTGGGCTTGCCTCATCCCTTGAATACAGCTAGATCAACATCAAATCATTTTGAACACCTAGGAAATCCATCTGAGGATTGGGAGAAAGGTCTGCACAATTTGAGAGAGGGAGGGAGGGAGGGAGGGAGGGAGGGAGGGAGAGAGAGAGAGAGAGAGAGAACTTGGCAGGTATGAGGTGCAGAGGCATGAATTGGGGGAGATAAAAGCTTTAGTGCCACAGAGGGTAGGGAGCCCTTTTCATGAAGAGAAGCAAAGAAGGGGAGAAAGCATCACATTGGATTTGTGCATGAAAAGCACCACCCCCCTCCCAATCACTGACTGGGGAATAGGGAGGAAAAGACTACCACAAGTTTTTGCAAACAGTTGAGCTCAAATACTGAGGTTTTGAAAGTTGGTGCCACTCACTGAAGTTGATCCAGGCAGATAGTGGTGCTCCTGGGGAGAAGGAGGGCTGAGGCCCGGGAGTGGACAGCAGACAGTGTAGTGTGGGGATCCACTGGGTGGCACTGGGAGACAATATTCCTTTTCCTAGAGTGCATTTGGAAGAGGGTATATTGATTCTCCAAAGACAAAAGACCTGGTTGAGTCTTTGAATAGCACTTCAAAGATAGGGGACCGAGGTGTGCCCAGAGGGTGGATAACCTGATCACAGCTTCTCACTGTGCTTCACCATAAATTTCAGGCACCTGTGCAGCCATGTGATTGCTTTCCTGGGACAGAACAGTGCCAGCACAGTGCTGTAAAGCTCTTCCCCAGAGGAGGGTAGTGGGTCCGTACCTTGCCAGTTCCTTAAGAGTTAGAGTCCTGAATTCCCACAGCACGCCAGAGAGAAAACACTGTGGCACCACGTTAAAAGCCCAGACACAGGAGTTGAGAGTGAGGACCTGACAGAAACTGAGAACTCAGAAAAGGAGATTGCTCACTCATCTGTGAGGGTTTTCTGGAACGGCAGCTGGTGAGAAATCCCTGCCCTGGGGATGAGAGAGAGGGGTGGCGCCATCTTCCCCCAGTTTACAAGCACTGTGGGACTTCAGTGAGCAACACAGTGCCCCAATGGAGGCTGGAGGCCTCCCTGTGCCCTGCAGGGGCATCTTTCCTAGGGAAGGTCTGACTACCAGCCAGGATAGTGGGCCTCTCCCCCAGAAGACCAACATAGGACCCCCACATGCACCAAGACTACTGAACATAGAGTGCTCCAAAGCGTTGGCTTTAGTTCTTTATTTTTTTTAATTTTTTTTTTAAATCAGGCTTACAGTTTTTTGTTTTGTGTTTATTTGTTTTTGTTTCTGTTTTTTCATTTCCTTTCTCTGTTTTTGGGAGATCAGGCTTGCTTGCTTTCTTTCTTTCTTTCTTTCTTTCTTTCTTTCTTTCTTTCTTTCTTTTCCTTCCTTCCTTCCTTCTTTCCTTCCTTTTTCTTTGGAATAAGGCTTATAGTTTTTCGTTTGCTTGCCTTCTTTTGTTCCTTTTCCTTTTATCTTTTTTTAGAACAGGTTTTTTTTTTTTCAACATTTATTTATTTTTGGGACAGAGAGAGACAGAGCATGAAAGGCGGAGGGGCAGAGAGAGAGGGAGACACAGAATCGGAAACAGGCTCCAGGCTCTGAGCCATCAGCCCAGAGCCCAACGCGGGGCTCGAACTCACGGACTGTGAGATCGTGACCTGGCTGAAGTCGGACGCTTAACCGACTGCGCCACCCAGGCGCCCCTGTTGTTTTTTTTTTTTTTTTTTTTAATGAGGCTTATTTTAAGAAACAAGCCAAGCACACCTAGTTAAAGGTACAAACACTGCCCACTACAAGCAAGGAGGAACTCTGCAGAGGACTGACATAGAGGAAAGAACAGCCAAATCATAATAGCAGAGTGCACATAGCATAGACCAGAAACACTTCCTGAAGTGCCAGGACCTGAACAGTGTATGGCCCCTTCTTAACATAGCATTACTCTCAGGAACAGGAAACATAAGAAACTTTAATTATAGACAAAAGACAGAAACCTAGATAAAATGACAAGATGGAGGAATTCTCCCCAAAAGAGAGATCAAGTAGAAACCACAGCCAGGGATTTTCTCAAAAGAGATATAAACCATATATCTGAACAAGTTTTAGAACAGCAGTCATAAGAATAGTCGCTGGGCTTGAAAGAAGACTAAAGGACAAGAGAGAAACACTTGTTGAAGAGATAAAAGACTGAAAAACTAGTCAGGCTGAAATAAAAAAATGCTATCCCTGAGAAATAAAACTGACTGATGCAATTACAATGAAGATGGAAAAGCAGAGGAAAGAATAAGTGATATAAGAAGATAAAATTATAGACAATAATGAAGCTGAAAAGAAGAGGGAAAGAAAACTATTGGATCATTAATAGAGACTTAGGGAACTCTGTGTTTCCATGAAGAGCAATAATGTCCTTACCATAAGAGTCCCAGAGGGAGAATAACAGGAAAAGGGAGTAGAAAGTTTATTTAAACTTAATTATAGTTGAGAACTTTTCTAATCTGGGGAAGTAAACAGGCATTCAAGTCCAAGAGGCACAGAGAACTCCCCAAAAATAAATATAATAAATAAATAAATAAATAAATAAATAAATAAATAAATAGATAAATGTTAAAACAAAGACATATCATAGTGAACTTGCAAAATACAGAGACAAAGAGAGAATTCTGAAAGCACCTATGAACAAAAGGCCTTTAACCTACAAGGGAAGACAGATCAGGTTTGCAGCAGACCTATCCACAGAAACTTGGCAGACCTGAAGGGATTGGCATGATATATTCAATGTGCTAAATGAGAAAAATATGCAGCCAAGAATATTTTATCCAGCAAGACTGTGATATAGAATAGAAGGAGAGATAAAGAGTTTACAAAACAAACAAAAACTAAAGGAGTTCACGAACACTAAACCAACTCTGCAAGAATTATTAAAAGGGACACTTTTAGTGGGCAAGTGAGGCCAAAAGTGACAAAGACTAGAAAGGAACAGACACAATCTACAGGAACAGAGACTTTACAGGTAATACAATGGTACTAAATCCATATCTATCAATAACTACTCTAAAGATAAATGAATAAATGGACTAAATGTACCAATCAAAAGACATAGGGTATCAGAATGGATAAAAAAAATACCTATTGATATGCTTCTTGTAAGAGACCATTTTATATCCAAAGAAACTTCCAGATTGAAAATGAGGGGATGGAGACTCATTTGTCATGCTAAGAATATGAAAAGAAAGCTGAAGTAGCCACATTTGTACCAAACAAACTCGATTTTAAACCAAACACTGTAACAAAAGATGAAGAAGTGCACTGTATCATAATTAAGGGGTCTATATAACAAGATCTGGCAATTATAAATATTTATGCCCCCAACCTGGAAGTAGTCCAGCCAAATATATAAGTCAATTAATAACAAATTTAAAGAAACTCATTGAAATAATACAAAAATAGTAAGGCACTTTAACAGACAAATCATCTAAGCAGAAGACCAATAAGGAAGAAATGACTTGAATGACACACTGGAACAGATGTCCTTAACAGATATATTTAGAGCATTTGATCGTAAAGAAGCAAAATACACATTCTCTTTGTGTGCCCATGGAACATTCTCCAAAATAGACCACATACTGGGACACAAATCAGGCCTCAACCAGTACAAAAAGACTGAGATCATACCATGTATCTTTTCAGACTGCAACACTATAAAACTAGAAGTCAGCGACAAGAAAAAAACTTGTGAAGGCCACAAATACATGGAGGTTAAAGAACATCCTACTAAGGAGGGGCACCTAGGTGGCTCAGTCCATTAAGCATCTGACTTCAGCTCAGGTCATGATCTCTCAGACTCAGTTCATTGGCAGCTCAGTGCCTGGAGCTGGCTTCTGTATTCTGTGTCTCACTCTCTCTCTTCCTCTCCAAAAGTAAATAAACATTAAAAAAAAAAAAGAACAGGGGCGCCTGGGTGGCGCAGTCGGTTAAGCGTCCGACTTCAGCCAGGTCACGATCTCGCAGCCCGTGAGTTCGAGCCCCGTGTCAGGCTCTGGGCTGATGGCTCAGAGCCTGGAGCCTGTTTCCGATTCTATGTCTCCCTCTCTCTCTGCCCCTCCCCTGTTCATACTCTGTCTGTCTCTGTCCCAAAAATAAAAAATAAAAAAAAAAAAGAACATCCTACTAAGGAATGAATTGGTAAGCCAGTAAACTAAGAAAGAAATCAGAAAATACATGGAAGCAAATGAATATCAAAAGACAACAGTCCAAAATCTTTAGGATTCAGAAAAGGCAGTCATAAGGGGGACATAAATAGCAATACAGGCCTTCTCAGAAAGCCAGAAATATCTCAAATACCCAAACTAACTGTACACATTAAAGGAGCTGGAGAAAGAACAGCAAATAAAGCCCAAAGCCAGCAGAAGAATGGAAAAAATAAAGATGAGAGCAGAAATAAATGATATGGAACACTTCAATAAACAAACAAACAAGCAAACCTAATAGAACAAATCCACAAAACTAGGAGCTTGTTCCTTGAAAGAACTAACAAAACTGATAACCCCCTAGCCAGACTTATCAAAAAGAAAAGGATCCAAGTATATAAAAAAAAATGAAAGAAGGGAGATCACAACCAACATTGCAGAAATACAAACAATTATAAGAGAATATTATGAGCAATTATATACCAACAAACTGGGCAATCTGGGAGAAAGGAGTAAATTCCTAGAAACATATAAACTACCAAAACTGAAACAGGAAGAAATAGAAAATTTGAACAGACTCTTAACCAGCAGAGAAATTGAATCAGTAATCAAAAGTCTCCCAACAAAGAGTCTAAGGCCACATGGCTTCCCAGGGGAATTCTACCAAACATTTAAAGAAGAATTAATACCTATTCTTCTGAAACTGTTAAAAAAATAGAAATGGAAGGAAAACTTCCAAATTATTTCTATGAGGCCAGAATTACCTTGATTCCCAAACTGGACAAAGACACCACTAAAAATAATTACAGACCAATATCCCTGATGAGCATGGATGCAAAAATTCTCAACAAGATATTA
The DNA here is from genome assembly GCF_016509475.1 of Prionailurus bengalensis. Taxonomy (NCBI): domain Eukaryota; kingdom Metazoa; phylum Chordata; class Mammalia; order Carnivora; family Felidae; genus Prionailurus; species Prionailurus bengalensis. The sequence goes on from NC_057344.1 coordinate 91,005,542, forward strand.
TCAAATCGAACCAAATAGTACTTTAAAAGTATTATTCACCACAATCAAGTGGGATTTATTCTAGGCTGCAGGGGTGGATTAATATCTGCAAATCAGTAAATGTGATATACCCCATTAATAAGAGAAAAGATAAGAACCATATGATCCTCGAAATAGATGCAGAAAAAGCATCCTCAAGAACATAAGGATAGAAGGAACATTCCTCAATCATAAAAGCCATATATGAAAGACCCACTGCTAATATCATCCTCAATGGAAAAACCTGAGAGCTTTTCCCCTAACGTCAGGAACACGACAGAGATGTCCATTCTCATCACTGTTGTTCAACATAATATTGCAAGTCCCAGCCTCAAATCTTATAACAGAAAGAAATAAAAGAAACAAGTTTTGCTATTTTCAGATGACATTGTATATTCTATGTAGAAAACATGAAAGATTCCACCAAAAAAATTGCTAGAACTGATATGTGAATTCAGCAAAGTCATAAGATGTAAAATCAATGTACAGAAACATGTTGCATTTCTATACACCAATAATGAAGTAGCAGAAAGAGAAATCAAGAAATTGACCCCACTTATAATTGTACCAAAACCCATAAGATTCCTAGAAATAAACCTAACCAAAGTGGTGAAAGATCTGTATTCTGGAGACAATAGAACACTTATGAAAGAAATTGAAGAAGACATAACGAAATGGAAAAATGTCCCATGCTCATGGACTGGAAGAACATATATTGTTAAAATGTCTGTACTATCCAAAGAAATCTATACATTCAAGGCAATCCCTAGCATTTTTCACAGAGGTAGAAGACATACTTCTAAAATTTGTGTGGAACCAGAAAAGACCCCCAAATATTCAAAGTGATATTGAAAACCAAAGCAAAGCAAGAGGCATCAAAATTCTGGACTTGAAGCTGTATTACAATGCTATAATCATCAAGACAGCATGGTACTGGCACAAAAACAGACACATAGATCAGTGGAACAGGACAGAGAATCCAGAAATAAACCCACAACTATGTGGTCAACTAATATTCCAACAAGCAGGAAAGAATATCCAGTGGAAACAAGACAGTGTCTTCAACAAATGGTGCTGGGAAAATTGAACAGCGACATGCAGAAGAATGACCCTGAACCACTTTCTTACGCCATGCACAAAAAATAAATTCAAAATGATGAAAGACCTAAATGTGAGACATGAAACCATCAAATTCTTAGAGAACAGAGGCAATAACATCTTTGACCTTAGCCATAGCAACTTCTTACTATACACATTTATGGAGGTGTGGAAAACAAAATCACAGATGAACTATTGGGACTTCACTAAGGTAAAAAGCTTCTGCACAGTGAAGAAACCAATCAATAATACTAAAAGGCAGTCTACAGAATTGGAGAAGATATTTGCAAATGACATATCAGATAAAGAGCTAGTATCTAAAGTCCAAGCTTATCAGACTCAACACCCAAAAAATAAGTAATCCAGGTAAGAAATGGGCAGAAGATATGAAAAGACATTTGTCCAAAGACATATAAATGACTAACAGACATATGAAATAATGTTCAACATCACTCATCAGGAAAATACAATCAAAACCACAATGAGATAGAATATCACAACTGTCAGAATGGCCAAAATTAACAACTCAGAAAACAACAGACGCTGGTGAGTTTGTGGAGAAAGGGGAACACTCTTATCTTACAGTGTTGGTGGGAATTTAACTGGTGCATCCACTTGGGAAAACAGTATAGTGGTTCCTCAAAAAGTTTTAAATAGAACTGTGTTATGACCCAGCAATTGCACCTCTAGGTATCCATCCAAAGGATAGAAAAACACTGACTTGAAGGGGCACATGCAGTCCAATGTTTATATTAACACTATCAATAATAGCCAAATTATGGAAAGAGCCCAAATGTCCAACGGTTGATAAAAGGATAAAGAAAATGCGGTTTTATATGCAATGGAATATCACCAGGCCATCAAAAAGAATGAAATCTTGCCATTTGCAATGATGTATATGGAACTAGAGTATGTTATGTTAAGCGAAACAAATCAGTCAGAGAAAGACAAATACCATTTGATTTCACTTATATGTGAAATTTAAGAAACAAAACAGATGAACATATCAGAAGGAAAGGAAAAATAAAATAACATAAAAACACAGGGAGACAAACCATAAAAGACTCTTAACTATGGAGAACAAAGTATGGGTTTCTGGAGGAATGGGCTAGATGAGGGATGGGCATTAAGGAGGGCATTGTTGTGATGAGCACTGGGTGTTAAAAGTAAGCAAAGAATCACTAAATTTTACTCCTGAAACCAATACTATACTATGTGTTAACTAACTTGAATTTAAATAAAATCTTAGAAGAAAATAAAAGTTACTTCACTATATCTAAACTTCATTTCACCTCTATATTCAGAAAGCATTTGAAAACTAATAGTAAACTCATGAGATAAAAATGAAGCATTTAGTGAATAAATGCTAAGTAATTATGAAATTTAATTTAAACTTTTTAGATCAGTGCACACATACACTTGATATACAGTATACATTTTTCTGTATATATCTATCAGCATGATATATATACATGATAATTACTGTTGTTAATTGGTAGATTTTTATTATCAAAAAACAACAGTTTTGATTTTTTTTCAAATTAGTTGTATTCTTTTTTGAATGGATGAAAAGCAAAGAATATTATTTCTGATATAAACTTACCTTTCAAGTAGATGATACTACAGATGTTCATAAGAGCACATTGAGTGGTATGTAGTTTAAAAGAAGAGGTGCTTTCCAACTTGAAAATAGTATAACAAAAAAACTTAGCGTTAAATATTATGAGGAATTGAAGAATTATAGCAACTGATATATTTAATTTAAAAACTTGAAATAGGGGAATCAGGAAGATGGCGGCGTAGGAGGACGCTGGGCTCACCCTGTCCTGCTGATCACTTAGATTCCACCTACACCTGCCTAAATAACCCAGAAAACCGCCAGAAGACTAGCAGAACAGAGTCTCTGGAGCCAAGCGCACATGAGAGGCCCACGGAAGAGGGTAGGAAGGGCGGAGAGGCGGTGCGCACTCCACGGACTTGCGGGAGGGAGCCGGAGCGGAGGGGCGGCCCGCCGGCATAAGCAGAGCCCCCGAGTCTGGCTGGCAAAAGTGGAGGGGCCGGTCGGAGTGTGTTCCCACAGCAACCGGGACTTGACATCTGGAAGGTTATAAGCTAACAGCTCTGCTCAGAGAACGGGAGGGCTGGAGGACAATGGGAGGGAGAGTTGTTGAGCCCCGAAGGCAGAGCTCAGCTTGGCGGGGAACAAAGGCGCTTGCCAGCGCCACCTCACTCACCTATCTCCCAGCCAAAATCCCAAAGGGAACCAGTTTCTGCCAGGGAACTTGCTTGCTCCACGCAAACACCCAACGCTGTGCTTCTGCGGATCCATCCCTCCTGCTGGTCTGACTCCCTCCCGGTGCCGCAGGGCCCCTCCCAAAGCAGATCTCCAAAGGAAAAGGGAGCTGAGCCTGCCCCTTCCGCCCCTGTGCACCCTGCCAATCCACCCCAGCTAATACGCCAGATCCCCAGCATCACAAGCCTGGGAGTGTGCAAGTAGCCAGGATGGGCCACACCACCCCACAGTGAATCCCGCCCTTAGGAGAGAGGAGGAGAAGACACACACCAGTCTGACTGGTGGGCTGGGGGCAGACATCAGGTCTGACTATGGCCCCGCCCACCAAGGCAAGTTATTCAAGACAGCACAGGGGAAGTGCCCCACAGTCCCACACCACTCCAGGGACTATCCAATATGAGGAAACGGAAGAATTCCCCTCAGAAAAACATCCAGGAAATAACAACAGCTAACGAACTGATCAAAAACGATTTAAACAATATAACGGAAAGTGAATTTAGAATAATAGTCATAAAATTAATCACTGGGCTTGAAAACAGTATAAAGGACAGCAGAGAATCTCTTGCCACAGAGATCAAGGGACTAAAGAACAGCCAGGAGGAGCCAAAAAATGCTATCAACAAGTTGCAAAATAAAATGGAGACAGCTAGAGCTTGGATTGAAGAGGCAGAGGAGAGAATAGGTGAACTAGAAGATAAAATTATGGAAAAAGAAGAAGCTGAGAAAAAGAGAGATAAAAATCCAGGAGTATGAGGCAAAAATTAGAGAACTAAGTGATGCACTAAAAAGAAATAATATACGCATAATTGGTATTCCAGAGGAGGAAGAGAGAGGGAAAGGTGCTGAAGGTGTACTTGAAGAAATAGTAACTGAGAACTTCCCGGATCTGGGGAAGGAAAAAGGCATTGAAATCCAAGAGGCACAGAGAACGCCCTTCAGACATAACTTGAATAGATCTTCTGCACGACATATCATAGTGAAACTGGCAAAATACAAGGATAAAGAGAAAATTTTGAAAGCAGCTAAAGATAAACGTGCTATAACATATAAAGGGAGACCTATAAGACTCGTGACCAATCTCTCTACTGAAACTTGGCAGGCCAGAAAGGAATGGCGGGAGATCTTCAATGTGATGAACAGAAAAAATATGCAGCCGAGAATCCTTTATCCAGCAAGTCTATCATTTAGAATAGAAGGAGAGATAAGGTCTTCCCAAACAAACAAAAACTGAAGAAATTCATCACCACCAAACCAGCCCTACAAGAGATCCTAAGGGGGATCCTGTGAGACAAAGGACCAGAGACATCACTACAAGCATGAAACCTATGGACATCACAATGATCCTAAACCCATATCTTTCTATAATAACACTGAATGTAAATGGAATAAATGCACCAACCAAAAGACATAGGGTATCAGAATGGGTAAAAAAACAAGACCCATCTATTTGCTGTCTACAAGAGACTCATTTTAGACCTGAGGACACCTTCAGATTGAGAGTGAGAGAATGGAAAACTATTTATCATGCCATTGGCAATCAAAAGAAAGCTGGAGTAGCCATACTTATATCAAACAAATTAGACTTTAAATTAAAGGCTGTAACAAGAGATGAAGAATAGTGTTATATAATAATCACAGGGTCTATCCATCAGGAAGAGCTAACAATTATAAATGTCTATACGCCGAATACGGGAGCCCCAAAATATATAAAACAATTACTCACAAACATAAGCAACCCTATTGATAAGAATGTGGTAATTGCAGGGGACTTTAACATTCCAATTACAGAAATGGATAGATCATCTAGACACACGGTCAATAAAGAAACAAGGGCCATGAATGGGACATTGGATCAGATGGACTTGACAGATATATTTAGAACTCTGCATCCCAAAGCAACAGAATATACTTTCTTCTCGAGTGCACATGGAACATTCTCCAAGATAGATCACATACTGGGTCACAAAACAGCCCTTCATAAGTTTACAAGAATTGAAATCATTCCATGCATACTTTCAGACCACAATGCTATGAAGCTTGAAATCAACCACAGGAAAAAGTCTGGAAAACCTCCAAAAGCATGGAGGTTAAGGAACACCCTACTAAAGAATGAGTGGGTCAACCAGGCAATTAGAGAAGAAATTAAAAAATATATGGAAACAAATGAAAATGAAAATACAGCAATCCAAATGTTTTGGGATGCAGCGAAGGCAGTCCTGAGAGGAAAATACATTGCAATCCAGGCCTATCTCAAGAAACAAGAAAAATCCCAAATACAAAATCTAACAGGACACCTAAAGGAAATAGAAGAAGAACAGCAAAGACAGCCTAAATCCAGCAGGAGAAGAGAAATAATGAAGATCAGAGCAGAAATAAACAATATAGAATCTAAAAAAAAACTGTAGAGCAGATCAACGAAACCAAGAGTTGGTTTTTTGAAAAAATAAACAAAATTGATAAACCTCTAGCCAGGCTTCTCAAAAAGAAAAGGGAGATGATCCAAATAGATAAAGTCATGAATAAAAATGGAATTATTACAACCAATCCCTCAGAGATACAAGCAATTATCAGGGAATACTATGAAAAATTATATGCCATGCCAACAAACTGGACAACCGGGAAGAAATGGACAAATTCCTAAACACCCACACTCTTCCAAAACTCAATCAGGAGGAAATAGAAAGCTTGAACAGACCCATAACAAGCGAAGAAATTGAATCAGTCATGAAAAATCTCCCAACAAATAAGAGTCCAGGACCAGATGGCTTCCCAGGGGAGTTCTACCAGACATTTAAAGCAGAGATAATACCTATCCTTCTCAAGCTATTCCAAGAAATAGAAAGGGAAGGAAAACTTCCAGACTCATTCTATGAAGCCAGTATTACTTTGATTCCTAAACCAGACAGAGACCCAGTAAAAAAAAAAAAACTACAGGCCAATATCCCTGAAGAATATGGATGTAAAAATTCTCAATAAGATACTAGCAAATCGAATTCAACAGCATATAAAAAGAATTATTCACCATGATCAAGTGGGATTCATTGCTGGGATGCAGGGCTGGTTCAACATTCACAAATCAATCAATGTGATACATCACATTAATAAAAGAAATGATAAGAACCATATGATCCTGTCAATCGATGCAAGATTGAATTTTGACAAAATCCAACACCCTTTCTCAATAAAAACCCTCGAGAAAGTCGGGATAGAAGGAACATACTTAAAGATCATAAAAGCCATTTATGAAAAGCCCACAGCTAACATCATCCTCAATGGGGAAAAACTGAGAGCTTTTTCCCTGAGATCAGGAACATGACAGGGATGTCCACTCTCACCGCTGTTGTTTAACATAGTGTTGGAAGTTCTACAGCAATCAGACAACAAAAGGAAATCAAAGGCATCAAAATTGGCAAAGATGAAGTCAAGCTTTCACTTTTTGCAGGCGACATGATATTATACATGGAAAATCCGATAGACTCCACCAAAAGTCTGCTAGAACTGATACATGAATTCAGCAAAGTTGCAGGATACAAAATCAATGTACAGAAATCAGTTGCATTCTTATACACTAATCATGACACAACAGAAAGACAAATAAAGAAACTGATCCCATTCACAATTGCACCAAGAAGCATAAAATATCTAGGAATAAATCTAACCAAAGATGTAAAAGATCTGTATGCTGAAAACTATAGAACGCTTATGAAAGAAATTGAAGAAAATATGAAGAAATGGAAAAACATTCCGTGCTCATGGATTGGAAGAATAAATATTGTCAAAATGTCAATACTACCCAAAGCTATCTACACATTCAATGCAATCCCAATCAAAATTGCACCAGCATTCTTCTTGAAACTAAACAAGCAATCCTAAAATTCATATGGAACCACAAAAGGCCCCAAATAGCCAAAGGAATTTTGAAGAAGAAGACCAAAGCAGGAGGCATCACAATCCCAGACTTTAGCCTCTACTACAAAGCTGTCATCATCAAGACAGCATGGTATTGGCAAAAAACAGACACATAGACCAATGGAATAGAATAGAAACCCCAGAACTAGACCCACAAACGTATGGCCAACTCATCTTTGACAAAGCAGGAAAGAATATCCAATGGAAAAAAGACAGTCTCTTTAACATGGTGCTGGGAGAACTGGACAGCAACATGCAGAAGGTTGAAACTAGACCACTTTCTCACACCATTCACAAAAATAAACGCAAAATGGATAAAGGACCTGAATGTGAAACAGGAAACCATCAAAACCCTAGAGGAGAAAGCAGGAAAAGACCTCTCTGACCTCAGCTGTAGCAATCTCTTATTCGACACATCCCCAAAGGCAAGGGAATTAAAGCAAAAATGAATTACTGGGACCTTATGAAGATAAAAAGCTTCTGCACAGCAAAGGAAACAACCAACAAAACTAAAAGGCAACCAATGGAATGGGAAAAGATATTTGCAAATGACATATTGGACAAAGGGCTAGTGTCCAAAATCTATAAAGAGCTCACCAAACTCCACACCCGAAAAACAAATAATCCAGTGAAGAAATGGGCAGAAAACATGAATAGACACTTCTCTAAAGAAGACATCCAGATGGCCAACAGGCACATGAAAAGATGCTCAACGTCGCTCCTCATCAGGCAAATACAAATCAAAACCACATTCAGATATCACCTCACGCCAGTCAGAGTGGCCAAAATGAACAAATCAGGAGACTATAGATGCTGGAGAGGATGTGGAGAAACGGGAACCCTCTTGCACTGTTGGTGGGAATGCAAATTGGTGCAGCCACTCTGGAAAACAGTGTGGAGGTTCCTCAAAAAGTTAAAAATAGACCTACCCTATGACCCAGCAATAGCACTGCTAGGAATTTACCCAAGGGATACAGGAGTACGGATGCATAGGGGCACTTGTACCCCAATGTTTATAGCAGCACTCTCAACAATAGACAAATTATGGAAAGAGCCTAAATGTCCATCAACTGATGAATGGATAAAGAAATTGTGGTTTATATACACAATGGAGTACTACATGGCAATGAGAAAGAATGAAATATGGCCCTTTGTAGCAACGTGGATGGAACTGGAGAGTGTGATGCCAAGTGAAATAAGCCATACAGAGTAAGACAGATACCATATGGTTTCACTCTTATGTGGATCCTGAGAAACTTAACAGAAACCCATGGGGGAGGGGAAGAGAAAAAAAAAAGAGGTTATAGTGGAAGAGAGCCAAAGCATAAGAGACTCTTAAAAACTGAGAACAAACTGGGGTTGATGGGAGGTGGGAGGGAGGGGAGGGTGGGTGATGGGTATTGAGGAGGGCACCTTTTGGGATGAGCACTGGGTGTTGTATGGAAACCAATTTGACAATAAACTTCATATGTTGAAAAAATAAAAAAAATAAATAAAATCAAGGATGGAAAAACAAAAAAAATAAAAACTTGAAATAAAAAAAAACTGGTGTATATGTGTGCATTGTGTGTAAGTAAAAATAAACAAAAAAAAAAAAATCAAAGCACCAGTCCAAAGAACACCAATCCCTAACGTTTACATGTGTTTCTCTCTGTGACCTTAACACTGCTTAGTTCAAAAAGACCAATTTGATGTCTCATAGTCAACACGATGTTAAATCACACATCTATAATTTTTAGTCATTGCTAATAAAACAGCACTGACATCCTTTGTCCTTTGAGATTATCCAAGGTAATGTGTCCTCTCTCATTTTGTTTATATTTGTAGTTTCCCTGAAATTATCATTCTTAACTTAAATATTCCAAAACAGTGATACAGGAAAGATAAAATATTCAGAAATCATCACTGGTAGGTTGTAAACGAAAAAATAATTATAGTTGGGTAGATTTGTAGGGAAAATTTTAATGCCAAACAAAATATGACTAAGGAGATTATATAAAGGAAAAACTCCTTACATGTCTTGAAAAGAATAGCTACCTCAGGGTGATTAATAAGAAAACCCTAGCTTTTTAGTTTGCATGAGTGGCTGGAGTGGCCGGTTTAGTACCTTCATGGGTAGCATGGGTCTATGTTTTTATTATGGCATGTCCTTAGTAAAGTCACTGATGTTTAATTAGGCCTCAGTAGAAGCAGGTTTAGAAATCACTTTACGAAACTACTTGGATTCAACTGTGTAATATGACATAACCTATGTGCCCTAGAGTAATTATGAGCAAGTGCCTTTTTGAAGTGATGTGCACACAAAACAGCTTCTTTGTATGACCTGCTCTGGGAGCAATATAATAGCTTCATTGGGAGTAGGCCACATGAGTCACACAAAGACAGAAACCTGCGTTGGCTGTTCTACCAATTATCTTGGTGGGCAGCAAGCCTCTGAATGGTCCTCAGCCTTGCACTAACCTTCTGCAGAAGGTCACCCTGGTACTTCTGGGTTAGGATGAAAGAATGGTCTGACTTCATTCTGCCAAGCATTTCTTTACAATAACAGGCATTTTCAGTTATCTGCTGCTCTTTTGGTCCAAATTATTGGACTTTCCTGAACGTTTCTCTTCAATATGGATGACATTTACCTAATACCATTAGGTAATTATTACTTCATAGTTTTGAGGGCTTCAAATTTTTACTAGAGAGAAACTGTCAGCAGTAGTTTTCAAAGTTTTGATTGGCTTATTTATTTTTAAGTCACACACCTTTGTGTTCAAAAACTTAAAGGATCTCATTATATAAAGATATAAAGACAGGTTTTTCTCAGGTTGATAGGGCTGGCAGTAGAATGCAGAACTTCTTCCTTTCTATCTATTCTCAGTCACATCCCAATCAGCAGAGAAACCTTGGTGGAACTCATGAAATCTTACACAAAAAAGGCAGAGAGAAAATAGTATGCTGACATTCATTTTAAATATTATGAACTTATAAGAAACCACCAGTTTATAAAAACATAACATTATGTGAAGAGCGACCAAAAAAGCAATACTTAGTTTTGTATATCTTTGTATATCTTCATACTCATATTTCTCAAAACTTTCATTAAATCCTATCACTCCGATCAATTGTCTATTCTCAGCAGACTTTATTTTTTAATTTTTTTAGTTTTTGATATTTCAGCTTATTTAGCTTTAAGTTTGTTTGTTTGTTTGTTTTTTTATTTACTTACTTATTTATTTATTTATTTAGAAAGCAGGCGTGAGTGGGAGAGGGGCAGAGAGAGAGAGAGAGAGAGAGAGAGAGAGAGAGAGAGAGGAAGAGAGAATCCCAAGCACTCTCCGCACTGTCAGCACAGAGCCTTGTGCTGGGCTCAACCTTACAAGCCATGAGAACATGACCTGAGCCAAAATCAAGAGTCAAATGACTAACCGACTGAGCCACCCAGGCACCCCAATTCCCAGCAGACTTTAAAGGAGCCTTCTCTATAACTTATCTTCAGCATCCATCACAGATAATCACAAACATACACATGTAAGACCCACAAACAACATAGACATGCATACTTACAAAGACCATATTTGATTATAGCAAAAAAAAAAATTGGTTGTCTTCATTCACATTTCAAACAATCCAGTAATACAAATCTATTTTGTATATTCCTACTTAGATGAAAATATATATAATATGTAATTAGTTATAATATATACAATATAAATACATATAAATCCCATTCCTGCTGAATTCAAAAACCTCCACAAATCTGGTCCAACTATCTTGTGAGTCTTACATTCCTACTTTTTAAAAACATTTTTTAAAATGTTTATTTATTTTTGAAAGAGAGAGAGAAACAGAGTGTGAGTCGGGGAGGGGCAGAGAGAGAAAGGGAGACACAGAATCTGAAGCAGGCTCCAAGCTCTGAGCTATCAGCACAGGGCCCGATGTGGGGCTCAAACTCACAGACCATGAGATCATGACCTGAGCCAGGTCGGATGGCCAACCAACCAAGCCACCCAGGTGCCCCCATCCTACTTTCTGAAATGTATTATACAGGTCAAACAAGTTGGATCTTTTGATATTCTGTTCTACGGGGAATGCCCAACATCCAATTAGTAAAATCTATTCCATTGTTGTAGGTCTTACTCAAAGGGCGTCTTTAAATTCATACATTCACTGAAAAGCCCACTTGGAAAAATTTATTACTACCGGAAATCCTATAAAATATGATATAATTTTCATTGAAATTGGCATACTTTCTTTATATTATAGTTTTTATCTCCTATACTTGAATTAAAGATCACGAAATTTTGTAGCTATGAGTTATTTATCCTTATATCCTGGATTTTCTGACAAAAACTAAATGTAAAAGAGTAAAAAATGTAAATGTAAAGAAGTAAAAGAGAAAAGTATTCCTTAATTGAACTCACAAATACACTAATTAGTATTAGAAATTAAATGATTGCTTTGGGTATAACAAAGGTAACTGAGTAGAAAAGTAAAACAACAACAACAACAACAACAACAACAAAACCAAATCTTTAACAATTTTTGGCAATCAGTTCTGGAAAATAATATTTTAATAAAATTTTTACCTCACTGTCAAATATGAAAACATATGAGTGTATCAGATATTGCTTCTTCTCCTTTATAGTCTATAAAATGTTACCATACATTTTTATTCAAAGTCACTTTTTATTGCATATGTACAATGATGCAATAATGTTGTATTATATCTCTAACCCTAGCAAAAGAAAACACAGACATGCATTTGTGTAGGAGTTTAGAATGTGAAGTGAGTGGTAATAGAGAAGATGGAATTAATACACAAAAGTCTTATTCCATGGTAACAGATGTAATTAAGTATTTACCTTCATTTTTTTGCCTTTTTATTATTAATAGTCTTCAGAAGAATTTGCACGTGTTTTATTGCTCTTTAGGGCATAAATTGGTGATGTAAAAGTTATTTTTTATGACACTATGAATTAATTGCTAGAAACATGTTCTAATTTAACTACATGACCAAAGTATAGTCAGGGATATTAATCATTTTCACCTTTTAAGCACACATACAAAATCAACTTTATCTCCATGAATAGTTTCCTGTACTAAAGTTGGTTAACTCAAAAACATGAGCTGTAGTTCTTGTGGGAATAAGGTTCTTATTCAAATAATTTGTCTTCTTGGGTAATGACTTGTGACATTGTTATCAGTTTGTGTTCAGTATTACAACGCTGGCCCTCAGAAATTTTAGAGCAGTCTTTGTGTAGGATTAAATCATGTTTCTCTCCACCGATTAGCCATTATTTGGTTATTTATACAACACATTCTTTGAAAGTAAGATTTGAGAAATCTATGAAACTAAAAAAAATATTAAACAATGTTTTATTTTTAAATCATAAAGTCCATCTTGAAAGAGATATAAGTTTATTGGAAAACTTTTAAATACTACAAAGCAAAATATATGAGAGAATTGAAACAAACACTGAAGAAAAATCTATATGTATCATTTCTTATTGAAGTTACTATTACTAAGTAGCCCTTTTTTCAAAGTGCTTTGGATCCAGATTGCTTTAAAAGTATAAATAAAAACATTAAAAAATAAATTAAATAAATAAAACAAATTGAATTCAATAAATACAAATTAAATAAAAAATAAAAACAAATTAAAAGCTTTGTATTAAAAAATGGTAAGTCATGGATTGATAATAGTGTGCATAGTAAATGTCAGAAGTTATAAGGAAAAGTCTAGAAATCTCATATACTATGTGTCAAATATCGTTTCTTTGCACATCTATTGGTCAATAAGGGTAAAAAAAAAAAAGCGCTTACAAGAAAAATGAGACCTATGCATCATTCTTTCCATAAAATATAACCAAGAATCAAGGCTTTTTGGCAAAATCTAATTTTAGCTCTTTCTCTATGATAAAATTTTTTAAAGATTTTTTTTAAAGTTCTTATTTATTTATTGAGAGAAAGAGAGAGCACAAAAGGGATAGGGGCAAAGAGAGAGGAGAGAGGGAGACCTCCAAGCAGGGTCCAGACCGTCAGCATGGACCCCTACATCAGGTTTGAACCCACAAACCACAAGATAATAACCTGAGCCAAAGTCAGATGCTTAACTGACCGATCCACCCAGTGGCCCCCATTTTTATTTTTTACCTTCTCTTTAGTAGTCCTGTTTGAGGTGAGGTCTAGGGGAAACATGAGGTCATAGGCTGTTCTGTGGGATCCTGGTCAACTACCTCTTGGCTTCATATTCTGTAGTGTTTGGTCTGTGTCAGTCTAGACTCTGCCTAACACACACATTTACACCTTACGTTTTCTCTTTATTTTCAGGACGGCTGTCAACCTCTCATCTGCAGGACATACCTAAGGCAGTCGATATTTTGAACTAAACAAGACTCATGGGACATAGTTGGTAGTTCTTACCCTGACAGTGAATAAAATCTCTCATATGCTCATATATTTTCTGGTCATTCATAAGCAATTCAGAGGCCTACAGTCAATTTAAATTGCAAATATACTCCCAATTTAGAAAGTAAATTTTTTCAGAACCGATAATCAAAACTCCTAGCTTGAATTTAAATTAATATCTCCTTTTTTCCCACTTACGAACCATACTTCCTGATACCTCCGAAGTTGAAGCATAGAGAAGAAAGAGAATAATCTAAGTCTATGCACAATGCCCCCTTCTCAACAAAGACTTATTTAAAGATTATAATCTATCTCGTGTAAATGTATATAGTTTCTTCACAGACTTTCTTGTTGGACCTCTCCATGATAAGTTCCTAGACAGAAGCAGTGCTAGTGTTTTCGGCTAGGCAATTCCAATTTTACCTAAGCTTCCGCCTCTGTTGGTATACCTCATAGCATCTAAATGCTGGATTGTCCTGGCTTTTTCTTTGTTCTCCAGATGGACTTGCCATGGGGGCAGAGTTGGAAGCTATTCGGCAGCTCAATAGCATCAGCTCTTTCACCAAAATTGATCTGGTGACTGCCACTCCTGACCTACAACCAATAGAGACATACACTGAGTCCATAAAACCAAACTTCGAGAAGACCAGCCAACCATTTCGTAAAAGTGCCTAACATCAGTCACCTTCATCCCTAGAACTGGCAATGTTTATACTGACTAGGGTAAAATATGGGTTTGCCTTTCCTTCCCACAGTCCTTCAGCCGGCACCACTCTCTGCAGATGTAAAGAGGATCTTCTGATATGGGATGTTGCATAATATTTGCTAGGTGTGAGGGAAAAATTTAAAGCTAAGGAAAGGAAGCAGTACCTTCAAAACATGGGGTGAACTGGTGCTACTACATATTACACCATCCAGAATCTACTAGACAAAAATATGGGTGCAAAAGAATGGTCTCTTAAAGACACAGCAAGGGATCAGCACAGAGACAACACTTTGTAAAAATGCAACACTATCTGATTTCAGCCTCTGAGACCTTGAGCAGAGAACCCAACCAAGCTGTGCCCAGACTTCTGACTTACAGAACCTGAGATAATAAATGGGTGTAGTTTTAATCTTATAATTTTGTGATAATTTGTTACACAGCATAGAACACTAAGACAACTCTTTTATTGAAAACACCCCAGCGATAAATCACTTGAACAAGAATCTTCATCCTAGACTTTTCTTTGCAGGAACATAAACTAAGACATCATCTTAAGTGAGATTTCTTTTCATTTCTACTAGGATTGCTCATCTGGTCTCCAGGATTCATGTGTACTTGACCCACTGTCATAAGGTAGTGCAGTTATTTCCCTGACACCGGCTCTTACTCTGTTGATGCAAATCATGTTCACTTTCCTAAAATGTGACTGCTGTAACCGTCTCCTGGATTAACCCCCCCCACACACACACATACACCATTGTATACCAAAGTCAATGAGCGGTCCCTTTGAAGCCTCTCTCACTAATATTTAGTTTAAGAGTTACTACCCCTTATATTTTCCTGTTGAGAGGCAGAAAAATGAGATTCACAGCACAATTCTTTGGAAAGAAATCTTCCTAATCAAACCCACTTCGTCACCAATATTTCAAAGCATTGATATGCTTGATACAGAATAACAATGGGGTCTATAATGGCTTTGTACTCTGTTTATCTAACTAAACTGCATCTAAAATTAGATGTTTTTTAAAAAGTACATGTTTTTTTTTTTTTTCCTTTGTGGTTCTGTGTGCAGGGTGGTCACAAGAGAAATTTGCGGGCGATTTTTAAATTGGAAGCAAAGCAGCAGCGTTTACACTATGAAAAGTATTGCAAAACCCGGTGTCGCAGTAACTCTAATACATTGCTGCAGTTGTACCGGCTCACTTTGTCCAGAGGAGATGATAGTTAGGTCTATAGACAATTGACCTTATCTTTTAGGTAATCCAAGTTCTAGGTTGGGCACTTGTGTAACTCTATATGAAGTACACCAGCTTCTTCTGCAGGTCGAAAAATGTCATTGATATTTGATGCAGTTAAAAAAAATTCACTTTGTCCTTGTAGGTTTTAGATTGTCCTCTGGGTTCTAACTCTCCATTATTTCACACTCAACTTTTTTTCCCATCTGCCAGCCCTGTGGACTGAGGCTTTAGCCTCACAGGCTTTTTTATCGACTCCCTCAACTATGTAAAGTCTAGCCTTTTTAATAATTCAAATATTAAATATGTATAGTTTTCATATTGTGAAAAATTACATAAGAATCATACTGATTCTACTTTCCTAATCATACTCTCAGTTATGGACATCTACTGTCAAATTTCTACATGATATGAAGCTGACATTGATAATATCTACTTATATCTTGTAACGTATGCCTTTTACATAGGATTCTAATTTCTACTGTATTTAATCATTAGCAATAGAGCATTTATTTAGTGCCTGTTTGTAGCATTTGTCAGTGTTTTTATTTGCCATTAATGCTACACTTCTTCAGTCACAGGACACTCAAGGGGCAAGTGCAGACTCTCACAGGATCTGATCATGTGCACCTACATACACCTGGCTCATCAGCTGCCAGGTTCCAACTCCTCTTAGGCACCAGACTGAGGAATAATGCCTCACTTGAGGCCTGTGAAATCAATCACCACTTCCAACAAATCACCACCTCAATACATGTGGAAGGGTGACCTTCGAGGGATTGCAACCTCCATAATCAACACCTGGATCGAAGGTCGGCAAGAGGCTCACCAAACATACTGTGGCACTACCAGGCCAGGATGGGGATGGCCAATATCTCCTCCTTGAGATGCCATGCTGTGTACAGGCCTTATCCCTCCCTTCCTCATCCTCAGATCGCTGCAAGGGATAGAGGGCAATAACAGAACACAGGCTTTCTCCTTTCTTCCCCTCTGCTTACACAAATAAGTCAGGGGTGGAGGATGGCAGAAGTGGTGGGACAGAGAAAAAGAGGGGTAGGTCAAGAAAATCCTGGGATACAAGGGGGTGGAGGAAAAACATGAAGGATACATCCTGGTAAGGCAACATGTGGTTCTGGAAAACGTGAGCCCAGTTGCTAAGACCTGAAGTATGCTTCATTATTCCATTGAGCTTCACTTAAAGAAATCCAAAGGCAAAATTAAGAATTTCAATACAGTGGTGGGGGCCAGGGTGGCTCAGTCGGTTAAGCTTCCAACTTTGGCTCAGGTCATGATCTCGTAGTTCGTGAGTTCAAGCCCCACGTGGAACTCTGTGCTAATAGCTCAGAGCCTGGAGCTTGCTTCGAATTCTGTGTCTCCCTCTCTCTCTGTCGCTCTCCTTCTTGCACTCTGTGTATCTCTCAAAAATAAATAAAGATTTAAAAAAATTTAAAAAAAAGAATTTCAAGGCAGTGGACAGAAAGCATTTCATCACAAACATGGGGCTGTTTTGACTGTGGGGCCCTGTGCATCTGCTCTGTTCACCAGCCATTGAAGTCAGCCCTGATTCTTAGGTGTATGTGGCTAAGAGCAAATATTTCACTTTATTTAACTTTTAGGAGAAATGAATCTCCATAATGTAACTCATGTGGTATTTGGCCCGAAAACCATGTACACTGGCCTGATGTTCTTCTATACATGGTGAAACACATTTAGAAAGAGAGTTTCCATATTTAACAAAGTGTAGAATTAAAACGATGCCAAAGTATAATAGAATTCAGCATAAAGTGGAATTTTATAAATTTTTTCTCTGAACTCAGCCTTGAAGTATGAATGATAGAATTTCAAAGTTGAAGTTCATGAAAGGCAAATGTACCTTACACCACCGAAGGTTCTTGCATTAATTTAGTGACTCGTATACAAATCCCAATGCAAATATGCTCATTTTCAAAAGAGATATTTGAAAACAACCTAGTTGTTGTCAAGACTAATTCCTAAGGTAATTTGGCATTGCCGTTACAGGAATCCAAATCCATATTCATTCACATTCTCAGAAATTCTCACCATCATAACATGCATATAATGTTGGGTTTCAGTTCCATAAAAGGTTTGAGTTTGGCTTCCATTTTGTTTCAGGCTGACCTATTTAACAAAATACTGAAATCACCTCTGAGGGATAATCTTTATATAAGCAAGTTTGACAAAAGATTAGGGAGGGGCACGCGTCCTTTAGATGAAGCAGGGAAAAGCTCATTTAAGAAGATCAATCAGGAAAATAATTAGCCTCAGGATATTTGAAAGTGAAATCTCCAGTTTGGGATTAGAGGTGAGAGAGAAAAAGAGGGTCAAGGTTCCTGAGAATATTCTTATCTCTAACAATCCCCATTTATTCTCTAAGGAGCAGGACTTGTCTATCATCCTAGTTTTTAAAAGTCTTCATCAGATGCAAAATTTTACTTTTCTTTCTCTTCGTTACAGAAGCAAAAATGAGCTCTTTTATGACCTGACTGATGTCAATAAAATGGCATAACATATTTCCTCAATTATAAAGCCTATCATTTTACATGAGGAATGAATGTTATAAATCAAGATAAAAGAATATCATCAGTTTAAATTTTATATGACATTTGCCAAAGAGAAATGAAATAGTTTAAGAAATAGTATTACCCTAACAGCTAACATTGCCCATAAAGGCAATCTGGATAAAAGTTGAATTTATGTAAAATCGGATATAACACATCTATTCCGATGCTTCAGAGCTTCTCAGGATCTCATCTGAATGGACTTTGGTACACCACTTGGCATTCTTACAAGTTATGTATGGCCCATCAGAACGTGCCAAATCATCTTTTTTTTCTCTTTTGATATTTCATTCTTTTTTCATATGCTCTTTATTCTTTTAAACGTTCTCATGTCTTTCATCTAATGCTCTTTGTTATTCTTCCTTTTTGTCATTCCTCCACTATTTCTTTTTTTAACCCAGTGCAAACTAACTGCCATTTGATCAGAAATATACTTTAATATTAGCCGCTAATTTTCTCTTATCAGCTCCTTTGGTTGATTCCCCTTTATGTTTTGTTGCTCCGGGTCCTGTCAAATGATAGTCATGTTCTATGAGACAGTAAAAAAAATTAAAATTAAAATTAAAAAAAAAAACAAGCATTGGTAATACACTTTAATTATGATCAAGTTTTTGTTCCTATACTCTTTTGCATGCAGATCAATTTGCCCATTCGTATCTATAACACATTTTTAAGGTTTGTTATGCATTGGTATTCTTTTCACATTTCATAGTAAAGGTAAAAGTTTTGCTTCAATTTATCTTGCTGCTTTCTCCTCCCCTCTTCACTTCTATGAAGCCAATGATCAAATTTAGTGCTCAAACATGGCAACCATATTAACCCTGTCACAGTGTGCCTATAGCTTTCTGAAATAAAATCCAATAAATATATATTAAACACATCCTATTTTCCAAAATGAGGATGAACAGAAAATAGTCGCTCCACTCGAGTGGTTTATGGTCTATCGACATAGCTGAAAATGAGTCCATTATTGTACTGTGCTTTATGTTCCCAAATAGAGGTAAGCAAGTAGTGCCATCATAGTCAATAAGAAGGGCACCTGTCACTCAAGAAAAAAGATAATGATATCTTGGCTGACTCCTGAAGCACTTGTAACAGTTTACCAGCTGAAGAAGAGAGAAGAGAATGTCACCCAGGGCACCCAGGACATGCAAATGCTCCAATGTGAGAAATAGAATGACAAGTTGTAGAAATTAATGTGCCTGGAAAATAGTAAAGGTACTTGGTGGGGAGATGAAAAAGAAATATTGAGAAGAGAGGAGGACAGGAGGAGTCAAAAATTCAAGGACCTACCGGGGTCAAATCTTAAAAGCAATAAATTTTTCTTTATTTGGGTGGAAATAAACTATGAGAATATAATGGGAACCTATATGAGACTATAGCTTAGGAAGCTATTGCTTCTAAATCTCAATTCCATTCTTTGCTTTGTGAGAGCTGAGGCTCAGATTCTGCAAACGACAGGTCTAGTTCGACCACTGACTTCTTGTTAGATTGTGCTAACACAGGGGATTTAGAGTGATTGAAAGGTGAAAGGAGAACAGAGGAGCCTTGCTCCTTATTTGCTTGCTGTTGGTCCCACAACAAATCTCCTCAGCAGTCTTTTGGTCCTAGCCTGTAGCTTCTTTTGACATTCCTATAACCAGCTTCACTGTACTCCCTCAAAGGGCCCATGGCAGCCTGAGCTCCAGCCAGGAGCGCTGTTTTCCTTTGTCCCTCTAAAATCTGATAAACTCAACGTTTTCCCCTTATATCCTCCAGACTTGGGGCTATTAGCTACTCTATTCAATTACCTCTCGTGTACCTCTGTGTTTTTGTTCTGGTCTCAATTCTATAACAGGTGCATACCTTATAGTCAAATGATATACCTTCAGTTTAAATATTTGTCATCTGTTTTGATTCCTGGCTGATATAGTAACTGTAACTTAAATTTAACCTTTTAAACCCTTCACATTTAAAATATAGAAATAAACCATTGTCAATGATTACTTCTAGAATAGCTATGGACCAAAAATATTATATATTTTTTTTCTGCACAATGTCAGTATCAATTCTTACAATTAGGTTTTTTTTTATTTGTAGGTTAGAATTTATTCTTCAAGTTTCCAGTTGAAATTAGTGCTTCATGTGCTGATTATTTTTTGTTTGTTTTGTGTTCTTTATAATTTACTTAAGTTTCATAGTGGAAAATGGCTCTCGGAAGTGTTTCTTAAAATACAACCTGCCATGTGCTCCACTGCCAGAGTTTTATTGTCACATCAATTAAGAGGCTATTATAGTCCAAATTTGAGCAACAGAAATGATATAATAAAAATTTTGTAATAAGGAATTGTAATGATTTATTAAAATTTGTTATTGCTTTAATACTGTTAATAAAATTTTACGAGAGCTACAAATAACTATTTAAATAGCATACCATCAACTATGATTGCATATATTACCTTGTTTAAGCCTCATAATAACTTATTAAAGCCTGAAAATATATTAAAATGTCCTGTAGTGGATTAAGAAAATGGTCCCTTGGGGCGCCTGGGTGGCGCAGTCGGTTAAGCGTCCGACTTCAGCCAGGTCACGATCTTGCGGTCCGTGAGTTCGAGCCCCGCGTCAGGCTCTGGGCTGATGGCTCAGAGCCTGGAGCCTGTTTCCGTTTCTGTGTCTCCCTCTCTCTCTGCCCTTCCCCCGTTCATGCTCTGTCTCTCTCTGTCCCAAAAATAAATAAACGTTGAAAAAAAATTAAAAAAAAAAAAAAAAAAAAGAAAATGGTCCCTTACAGATGGATGTTAAGTAACCGGTCTACTCAACCACAAGGTACAGTTATCCCTTTCAATCGTGTAGTACGCTTTTGTCTGACAAGTAATCTGATTCTTTCAGTTTCAAATTAAAATGTCATTTTAATTAATAGAAATGGTACTTAATACATTGTTTAAAATTTATATTTAACATTATTATGCAATACTTAGAACTTTCTAACAAAATGTGGCATAGCTTTTCATTATCTTTAAGCTATTATTTTATTATTTTTTCTCTTTGAAGGGTAAAAGTGACAACTTCAACGTTTAAATTATTTTTAAAACCATAACTTAGATATTTATTTTACCAGGATGAGACTGATATTGCTCATCATAAATTAACTCATTTAAATATTTTTGTATAGGTGCACCTGGGTGGCTCAGTCAGTTAAGTGTACAACTTTGGCTTAGCTTATGATACCGCAGTCTGTGAGTTCAAGCCCCGCATCAGGCTCTGTGCTGACAGCTCAAAGCCTGTAGACTGTTTTGGATTCTGTGTCTCCCTCTCTCTCTGTCTATCCCCTGCTCACACTCTGCCTTTATCTCTCTCTCTTTCTCTCTCTCTCTCTCTCTCAAAAATAAATAAGCATTTAAAAATAAATATATATATGTATATACATATACACTGACACTCATATATACATATATATATATATATATATATATATATATACACACATTAATATGTAATAAAGCTAATGACATCTCTTCTAGATCTGTATCAAAATGGTAGGTTGGTGGGTGGGGCAAGATCCAATTTTCATTATTGAGAAAGAGAAAAATCTAAGGAATAAATTATTGTCTGTTAGACAGTTATGGGAGGTATTTGCCTGAAAACAGATTTACTATGTATTCACTTCATACCTGGGCACTCCTGTGAAATTATCTTTTTTTATCCACTTGTTCTTCTGTTAATAATTTGTTCATTTATTTATTTTTATTTTGTATATATATAGAGAGAGAGCATGAGTAGGGGAGAGGGGCAGAGGGAGAGAGAGAGAAAATCGTCAGCAGGCTTCATACTCAGCATGGAGCCTGATGTGGGACTTGATCCTACAACCCCGGAATCAAAACCTGGGCTAAAATCAGAGCCTGATGCTCAACTGACTGAGCCATCCAGGTGCCTTCATTCTTTATATTGTTTAGAGTTGATCATTTCTATTCCATATGACTCATTTTACTCATATGTATATAAATCTAAAAGACACTTTTGGATATCTTCACCAGGAAATATATTTGAGAAAGTTTATGGCAGTACTGTTCATAATACTGAAAATCTAGTCTTAACTCAAATGCCATAAAATACCAATTTATTTCTGTATATGAAGGATGAATATGAACTGTAGTAAAATCACACAAGAGAATATTATTATAAATGAACTACAACTAATTGCAAAATATAGATGAATATTAGCAATACAATATTGAATAAAAAAGTCTCGGAAACATACATATCTTTTCAATAAAGTTAAAAAAACTTAGCAATACATATCATTTTCAATACATATACAAATATGTATATATACAAATATATATACAATATATACAAATATACATATACGAATACCAATACAAATATATATATATTTGAATACATATATTTGAATATATATATTTGAATATATATATATATATATATATATATATATATATATTTAGAGCAAAAGTATGATAAAGCTAAAGCCCCAGAAATGGTTTTCTTGGTAGAGTGGATGAGAAGAGTGAAGGGGTACAAGGTAGAGGTAAAGAGAACATTCTGGGCGGCCAAGATGAAGCAGCTTGTTCACAAAGATGATGACTAAATGAGGACAATTACAGATGAGAAATTTGGGCATGACAATTTGAAGAAACATACTGGTAAGCATAGGTACTGTATTGTTTTGACTTTGATGGAAAATTGATTGAATGAGATTAACATAGTAGATACTGCAGACACAAAAGCAACATGATTCGTTTTATAGTCAATAAGATTAAAGCATGACTGAAATGATGATTGGATTGATTTATAGCAAAGTTTGTAACCATAAGTTATCTGAAATATCTATAGTAAGGTCAATTTAGATTGAAATAAATTACATATTTTTATTAAGCATATCCAGAAAAGCTATAAAAAATTACAGAAGTATCATATTTCAATATACTTGTTCTGTATACAACTATGTATGTATCTATCATCTATCTACTTACCTACCAATTATCTATTATTTAATTATTTCTATTTTATCTTTCCAGCTCAAATTTATGAAAAACAGTTTGTAGATGGATAGCATGTTGACCTGAACATCCTACTGATGACCTTGCAAAATTCCAATACGTGCTTTGAAAAATCACACTTCAGATGTAAGTTATTTTTAAAGTGTATTTATCTAGTATTATTTAAATGTAAGCCTATTTTTCTGCAATATATAATAAATACATTTCACCCAATTTCTTCTTGGAAAAATAAAATTACATACAGTTGCTTTTACAAACATGGGTAGATAAATAAATGTTCTAAAGAGCCACTGATATATATGAACTAGAACACAGGGTCTAGAGCTTAAGGAGATTATTTTGGTCATTGCTTTATCCCAGACTCCACGATATTACCTGGAACATAATAGGGGCTCCACAATTAGTAGTTGAAATAAGTATTGAATGAACAGAAGACTATGAACATCTGTTATCATGCCAGGTAGAGATTTTAAAAGAAACTATTGCTTCAGGTATGGAAATTTGCTATTTTAATTGCTTTACTTCAAAATTGTGATTTTAAATGTACCAGACTATTTCCCAATTGAGACTTAAAATTTACTTTTATGTATTAAAGTGCTGTCTATTTTCTTTGCTAATGCAACAGATTGTTTTAGTCTCATAATTACATTATTTACAGAATGTATTATGCAAATGTTTTAAAAGTTGCAAAATTTCACCCAAACTTAGTCTACTGCTTACATAATGATGTAGTATACCTCCATATGCCTGATTTTTAAGACAGTTTGGAATAATTAATTCTTGTTACCTGTATATCTAGAATTTTCTTCATGACATCTGAAAAAAACTTTTAATTCAAAAATTCTTTATCTTCTTATGACAATCTAAAGAGTAGGATTAGTGCTAAAATTTAAAACATACACAATAAATTGGAATAGCCAACTTATGTCAGAATTTTTGATTTATATTATTTTTCTTTCCTCATATATTATTCATAAAGTTTCACCATATTCTACTCGGTATGTCAACCAGCAAGCACATTTTAAATAAGGCAAATTTCTGTGTTCTAAGAGAACATTCTATGAGGTTGAATAGCACAGAATTTTATAAGTAGGTGCTTGAAAATTGTTTAGTATCTTCAATAGATCATAAAATACATAGCAGTCTATATACAGTAGATTTAAGTAGTAACGTGAAGTAAAATATGACTAAAGATAAGCAAAGATGAGAAAGAAAAAAAAAACTTCAACTGGAAAACTGGAATTTACTAAAATACTTTTTCTTCAATATGTCTGTATGCTTTTATTCTGTGGTATATACATGAGTATGTCAGATTTTCATGGACCATCTTACTCCCTAGATAGTGTTCACAAGAGGTTACTAGGCAAAACAATTTCTAAAATTTGTCAGACCCTATGAAGGAGAAAATAAGTCATGTGTGGTTTCTAAGTAGTTTAACAAATAATTCTAAAACTTACTTGCTTGGGAGTTTTTGAGCCAATACAAAAGGATGAGATGTTCAGGGAATTTTTTTTAATGTTCATTTATTTATTTTGACAGAGAGAGAGGAA
Source organism: Prionailurus bengalensis (assembly GCF_016509475.1). NCBI lineage: Eukaryota > Metazoa > Chordata > Mammalia > Carnivora > Felidae > Prionailurus > Prionailurus bengalensis. The sequence continues at coordinate 91,030,326 of NC_057344.1, forward strand.
GAGAGCTTGCACATGAGAGCAGGTGAGGAGCAGAGAGAGAGGGAGAGAGAACATCCCAAGCTGACTCTGCACTATCAATAGCTAGACCTTTAGCCTGATCTCCAAACTGTCAGCTCATGACCTGAGCCGAAATCGGGAGTCAGACGCTTAACTGACTGAGCCACTGAGGCATCCCAAGGAAATTTTATTTTATTTTATTTTATTTTATTTTATTTTATTTTATTTTATTTTATTTTATTATTATTTTATTTTGTTTTATTTTTTATTTTATTATTTTATTTATTTTTTTAACTACTCGTGTATGCTATTTTTTCCTCCAAGGAAATCAGAAGCTTAGATGATGTTGTGGCCAATTGCGGTGAAACCAGGGGCTATAACCCAAGGCTGAATGGGACCATGAACTTCCTGGTCTTGCCAAAAAATTGGAGGCAATGAGCCGGTCAAGAAGCCAGAATATGAGGGATGCTAAAATAATCTTTCATTTCCTCAAGGAAATGTATTTTGGTGTATGAGTTTACCCCTTAATGCCACCTTCTGATACCATTTAAAAACCCTCAATACTAATATCCATATCTAAATACTTAAGCAAGTTCTTATATATTTTTAGCTGTTCATATGAATGATAATCTTAATAATTATAAATGAATACATAATACTGTTTTAGCAGATTGTAGGAAATGTTGGTATTGTAATTATAATTATTATCACTTACAAATAGATATATCTGTATGACTCCTCATTGCTCAAATTTATTTCATTTTTCTTTCACAGTTCTACAAAAGGCTTAAATAGTATTTTCAATATGTATTCAATACTATTTTCAAAATGCCTCAAAATCTTTATGATTCAATTTTAAAACAAAAGGGATAGTCTGAGTATACATTTTCTAAATGCTTTCTAAACTCCATTTTCTAAAATTTTAGCTAATCTTAGGATGGGTAAATGACCAAAAGATACATTGTATGAATATAAATGCAGTGAACTTTATGAAAGCAAGTGGAAAATTATTTAGATATTTAAAGAAAAGTCTGCAAATAAAGTGATCAACCTAGTTAAGAACTCATTTTGCCTATATCTTTTATATTTTCATGTGGGTAATTGAATCAGAGTTCCTTAACTTTCTCATAAAATGTTAATATAAACTCCTGAGCACATATCTTTTCTAACCGGGAGATGTGTATTCTGTGGTTCTTACAATAGATAGAGGCAACAAGTGATTTTTTTTTTGCCTAGGAACCAAGAAAGAAATAACATTCCTTAAAGCATTTTAATAAATAAAATGCAAATTATGAAAGATTTTAGTTTTTCAATGTTGTACTTTATTTAGAGACTATAATCCCAGCCATATCTTCTTCAATTGACACTACTCTTCCCAGTACAGTATGATTATTATTATCTTTTAAATGTTTTAACGATTATTTATTTTTGAGAAACAGAGAGACAAAGCACAAGTGGGGGAGGGGCAGAGAGAGAGGGAGACACAGAATCTGAAGCAGGCTCCAGGCTCTGAGCTGTCAGCACAGAGACCAATGCAGGCCTCGAACTCGTGAACTATGAGATCATGACCTGAGCCGAAGTTGGACGCTTAACCGATTTAGCCACCCTGTTCCCCTGAGTATGATCATTTTTTAAGTCACAGAGCTTGCACCAATAAAATTCTTCTCTATCTTATCATACTTATTGTCCATTTTTCTAAAATGTTTAAAATATCAAACTTATTTCATAGGCTACAATTTTCTGGTTTCTCTTGTTTTCAAATATGTGTATGTGTCTCTGAGTATTTTCCATCCCATTATCTGTTAACTGTTCCTGTCACTATTTGGGCTTTATATTTTCATTGTGATAAGTATTTACTTTATACTGCTAGCATGTGTCTTGAAAATATTGGAGTAATATACATTACAGAAAATAATAAAATATTTTCTACTATTTTCTACTAGATATTTTTTGATATTTTTATTTTTAAAAAGTGGTACCTCAAATTAACAAATCATTACAGTCAAAAAATAAAATAGCTAATAAATACACTGAAATTTTTGCCAGTAATACAACATTATATAGACATAGATACATCCAACATATTGTAACCTAATATTTGGCAACTGCCAGTGAGAAATAGAATAAAGGAAGTTCATTTAATTGAAGACATTGTCGTGTCATTCTTGAGAAAAAAGCCACTTAAAAATAACTGCTTTGAGCATTTTAATTTTTTCTCTTAGTGTATTTCCTGTAGCTAAACCACTTATCCATTGGACATATTCCAAATCATTTTATTATAAGTAATAAAATCATAGAAATACCATGTACCAGCACTTTAGAATTAGACTTGATTTCTTTTACTTGAGTTTTGCAATTGTCTCCCAAGTTGTTTAGTCATTGAAACAGGAAAAAAATGCCAAAAATACTAGTATATAGGACACTGTCTCCCATTAAAAACCTCACTAGGGTGCCTAGAAGGCTTAGTCAATTAAGCGTCTGACTTTTGGTTTTGGCTTAGGTCATGATCTCATGGTTTTGAGTCGGAGCCTTGCATCAGGCTCCATGCTGACAGGTACAGAGCCTCTCTCTCTCTGCCCCTCCCCTGCTCACTCTCTATCTCTCTTTCTCAAAATAAATAAATAAGAATTTTCAAAAAAAAAACCACAAAATCCAAAATGTTAATACTATACTGTAAAGATAGAATCAAGCTTAGCGCGAAAGAATGAAAACTGCTAAAAACTGTTTCTTTATGTGAACATCCTGAAACAGCCAATTTGTAAATATATTAAAAGTTATGATAAATGGCTAAAATTGATTTATTAAATAATTATTGGGAAAAAGTTTATTTCAAAGGATTAATTTGCTCACAGAATATTCCATATTTAGTCTTGTACCTCAAACTAAAATATTTGATATATGAATCTCAGAGAATGAGGTCTTCAACATAAACTTGATAATATAAATTTGTAAGCCCAAATCCAATTACGAGTATCTTTGTTCATTAAAAAAGAAAATCATTGACTTGAGACCTGGGATTTTTAGCAGTGAATTACACGAAGTTCATTTCTTTTTTCATGAAGCTTTATAATCTTGCAGGACAGAAAAATATTAAACAAATACAAATTAGGAGCACGTGGGCAGCTCAGTTGGTTGGGTATATGACTTCAGCTCAGTCCATGATCTCATGGTTCTTGGGTTCAAGCCCCATGTCAGGGGTTCTATGCTGACAGCTCAGAGCCTGGAACCTGCTTTGGATTCTGTGTCTCCCTCTCTGCCCCTCCCCTGCTTGCTCTCTGTCTCTCACAAATACATAAATGTTAAAAAAAATTTAACAAATACAAATTATTTATTTAACAGTGATTGTGATAAAAGTCAGTTATAAGACACATTAAATGTATATTATAGGGTGAAAGGGATGGTTAACTAGTGTCTAGTAAGAAAGATTGCCTAGTAATATTGATATTGAGAGGAATACAATGAAAGTAGAAGCCTACCAGATAAAGAAATGAAAAAAATAAGTAACTCACATGGAAGAAACCAAATCTGTGGAAGTGCTAGGAAGGAAGAAGCTTTTCACCTTGTAGGAACCAAGAGAAGCCAGAGTCCCACAAAAGACCCAAGAGATAGGTCAAGACCATATCATTTGAGGTCTCATATCATATAGAGTATGTTCAGCTGCTGTATTCTGGAAGCAAGTGAATGATATTGTGGGATTTTTGAGTAGGAGGGTAGCATGATCTTATCAGTCATAATGAAAACTGATTGAGGAGCAACTAAGAATTTGAAGAATTTTTTTTCAAAAATTAAATTTACTTATTTATTTTGAGAGAGAGAGAAAGAATGCAAGCTGGGAAGGGGTAGAGGGAGAGAAAATCTTAAGCAGGCTCTGTACTGTTAATATTGAGTCCAACAGGGAGCTCGAACTCACAAACTGTGAGTTCATGACCTGAACCACAATCAAGAGTCAGATGCCTAAACTAATGAGCCAGCCAGGCATCCCAAGAATGTTAAAGGAGATCCCAACCAGGAAACTACTATGATATCAAGAAAGGCAAGATATGTTGAGGCTAGTGGGTGGTAAAAGAAGAGACAAAATATTAGATTGTTTGGGTGCCTGGGTGGCTCAGTAGGTTGAGCTTCTGGCTCTTGATTTTGGCTCAGGTTATGATCCCAGGGTCCTGGGATCCAGCCCAGCATTGGGCTCCCTGCTGAGTGTGGAGCCTGCTTAGGATTCTCTCTCTCTCTCTCTCTCTCCCTCTCTCACTGCCCTTCCCCCCGTCTCTCTCTCTCTCTCACACACAATAAATAAATCTGTTAAAAAATAGAAGAATGTTAATTGTGGATTTTATGTTATGTGGGAAAGAAGGGGGAGTCAAGACAGCAATCAAAATTCTGGCAGAAATGCAGGAGAGATATGTTAAGTGTTCTTATGAAAATAAAATAAAATATGATTTTAAAAAAATGAAGTGTGAAGTATAACAAAGAAAAAAGTTACTGAGATGAGTAACATAAAACTAGTAATAGATTAACTTGAAAAAATTATATTTCAGTTTCAGACACATTTAATTGCAGATGCCTGGAAATGACAAGACAGGGCCTGTGAATGGTAAAAAGAAGAAAGGCTCCAGAGGAATCAGAGACATGAGGAACAACAGAGGTTAATTCCCTCCCATGTACCCCAGGTGATGTACTGCGGAAGCCTCCAACCAGAACTGCTGCTAGCCACAGGGAAGAAAAGATTTAGGTACAGTCTGTTTTCCTAGTCAAATCCCTGGAAAAGGATGTCCTAAAAATAGAAAACTGTGTAGCAATATTCACTTTGCTTCAGTCAAAAACCAAAGAAAAAAACCACCCAGAATGTCAATGGAACTCTAGCCAAGCTAGAAGCTAATCTTCCAGCTCATGTACACTAGCATCTTATATATATATATATATATATATATATATATATATATATGGGGATGGGAATGTATAATAGTACGTACACTTTAAAAAACTATTTGACAATTCCTTATAAAAGAAATCCAGAAATTCTATTTCTAGGTGTTTGTTTACCAAGGGAAATTAAAAAACAAAGTTCCATTAAATCAGTCAATATAATCACAGCAGCAGGCCAGAGGAAAAAGTAATGTGTTCATATCAATGGATGCACAAAAAAATTTTGACAAAAAGAAAACAAAACAAAACACCTTATGCATGATAAACATTTTAAGCAAAGTATAAAAGAGGTAAATTTCCTCAGTTACATTTTAAAAATCTGCAAAATAAATGAACTCCTATAGCTAACATCATATTTAATGATGAAAGGGTGAATATTTCCCCTCTATATTTCAAAATAAGGCCAAAAAAAGGAGGGGGCAACACAAGGAATTTTTGTGATGATGGAATTCTTTTGTATCTTTAATCTGTCACATCAATATCCTGATGGCTATTTTACTATATTTTTTGCACAGTGCTGCTGGGGCAGGGGGTGAGTGAGTAAAATGGTACACTAGAGTGTATTTCTTTTAACTGCATATGAGTCTATAATTATCTGAAAATTTTAACGAAAAACAGAACATAGAGATAACATTAATTGTTTTAACAATTTGAAAACAACTATATTTTTAGGGCCTTTCACAATTTAAGTAACAAAAATATTAGTTAATTTCCAGTAGAGTTGAACAGAAAAATAAAAGGAAAATAAATATTCTACAATGCTATGGAGGACTTTCCAATACTCTGTGTGTGTGCATGTATATAGGTGTGTATATGTGTGTGTGTATGTATATATATATATATATATATATATGCATATATGTATGTATATATGTGTGTGTATGTATATGTATATATATGTGTGTGTGTATATATGTATGTATATATGTGTATATATATGTATGTATATATGTGTGTGTATGTATATATATACAAGTATGTATATATATACATACACACACACAAGTATATATACATATATATACAAGTATGTGTATATATATACATACACACACACACACATATATATACATACACACACACACATATATACATGCATATACACTACCTTATTTGTTGAATAAATACTTTGAAATACATTTTAGAATAAGAATTGAAATCCCTGGAGAAATTCTTGTGGAATCATTAGTAGAATTTTTTTTATTACTTGTTTTCTTTTTTCTCTGAAATAAACTGTTCAACAGAACAGGGATTGCAAATTAATCTGGGTGTAGGACAAGGAACTAAAAGATAGGTTATGATTCATTTAATGTCAATTTTAATTAATATCTTCACTCTAGGATGTTTTGTTGTAAACATTGCCCATCTTTTTACATGCATATGTCATACATAAATGCACATATGCTACAGCAAAATTTACAATAGTGGTCTTCTGGGACCAACAAGATGGTGACCTACACATTCTGAAAACTCATCTGCTTCAAAATGCTTTAGAAATCCTGAGTAAAATGTAACAATTATCTTTTTAGTGTTGAGTTTACAAAAGAATGAAGAAAATCCTGAAGGATGTTGGTTTTCAAGAAGCTGAAAATGAAAGTTGAAACATCATCTCCATGCTTCAGTTGTCTGCAGCTAAGAACCTTGGCATACTGGCCACCCAAACTCAGAAAATAAGGCCTGTGGGTTAGAGCTAACTCTAAACAGGGCTAGAAAGGGGCACAGGCTCAATTAATGAAAATACCTGCCCAATTTCTAAAATTGATCCCAATCTAGGCTCTATACAATGAAACATTATCTGAAGATATATAACCACAGGTTAATCATCACAGAGGCTTAGATTTCTAACATGTATTATCTTCATAGTTAATAGTTAATAAAAACAGCACTTAAAATGGTGCCACATTGAAAAAGCTTTGGGGTCTGAACACACCAGGTATAAAAACAAATCTTTCTAGATTGGAAACAGTTAACTCAGTTGTATTCTACAATAAATTCAAATACAAACCAGCAAAACACATGAGGCATCAAGTCTCGTATATATACATATGTATATATGTATACATGTATACATATGTATATATATGGGATATTACTCATATATATGTATATACGGGATATTACTCACATATATATATATAGGTATATGTATATATACATGTATATACATATAGGATATTATTCAAACATCAAAAAGAATGAAATTTTGCCATTTTCAATGATGTGGATGGAGCTAGAGTATATTATGCTAAGCGAAATAAGTCAGTCAGATAAAGACAAATACTATATGATTTCACCCATGTGGAATTTAAGGTGAAAAAAACAGATGAACATAGGGGAAGGGGGAAAAACAGAAAGGGAAGCAAACATAGGAGACCCTTAACTGTAGAGAACAAGCTGAGGGTTGCTAGAGGGCAGGTGGGCAGGAGATGGACTAAATGGGTGAGGGGTATTAAGGAGGGCACCTGCTCTAATGAGCACTTGGTATTATATGTAAGTGATGAATCACTAAATTCTACTCTTAAGATCAGTATTACACTATATGTTAACTAAAATTGAAATAAAAATTAAAACAAAATAAAAACATAAAAACAAATAAATAAATAGTTAAATAGAAAGAAAACACACAGCTTTAGGTTGAGAAAGTACCACTAGTCTCACATGGGTTATGGAAAAATAAGTCAACCACTAAAAACACCATAGTCAATCTTTCAACTACCAAACTTATTGAGAATAGACCATTTAAGACCTTCGAAGAAATGACAATTATTTGACTTATCAATGGCAACAATTTAGGCCAAAGATAATTGAATAATGGCTAAGTGATAGAGTTTATCAATTTAAGTCCAATGGACTAAGATTTAAGGATAAGAAAGAATGAAGACACATTTCAATTGTAAAATGGAGGGGATTTTGCAACTGATGGACTCTCACTGAAAAGCCTTTTGGGAAATGTGTTTCAGGAAGATGCAAAAGAAATAATAAAAAGAAAGGATAATAAAGGAAAATGTAAATAATGCTTCCTTAAACAACCATATAAAACAATAATTATAGAAATTATATATTATGGGGTTTAAGATAACAACAAAGTAAAATAGTAGGCAACAAAGAAGATAGGAGAGTGTGATAAGTTAAATTTTTAGGGGTGGTATTTTAGAGGAAGAAAATAGATATGCTGATTTATATTAGATTTATATTAGATTTTGTTATATTAGTTTTGACACCCTTTCTTTTTTGCACTGAAAGGATACCACTCTTAGAGGGAAACTACAAAGTCATCAAATTTCAAAAAAGGGATGAAGACTAAAAAGGAGCAAAATGTGAACATAGTAAATAGCTCTCAATAAGGTGGTAAAAGCAATGCAAATACATTGCATCGAAACAAGCATACATATTCTTTGTTTTACACTTAAAAATAGGTTGATTTAATTTTCTTCTGATCTTTTACAAAGGACATTCTGCTTAAGATTGGTGCTGCTAAAAATACAAACAGACTAGGTTTAAAGGAGGAAGACTGAGACAGCATTGGACAGTAATTGAAAATAGAACATATTAAACTTTTGATATGTACCTAACACGTGCTTAGAGATAAATCTATATTCTTAGTGAAAGTATATTTTTTGAAAGATAAAAATTGACGATCTAAGCAAGATGCTAGAAAAAGAATAGCAAACAACCGGATAAAGCCAGATCACTAAAGAAATAAAAAGAAATAAAATAGAAAAGGATTACAAGGGAAGAAAAAGATGTCATTACTTGAAAACAACATGACTGTATACTTATATGATAAAATAGAATTATATGGATTATCATAACTAATAAGTGAATTTAGCAATACACTGAATACAAGATCATTTTACGGAAATAATTATAGATAACAAAATAGAAATTATATTAATAAGTTGCTATTAACTCTAGCTATAAAAACTAGGAATAATCTAATAAAATATGCACAAACGTTGCAAACTGAAAACACATAAATAGGAGAAACAAAGGAAAACCTAAATAAATAGAGCAGTTTCATTGCTTGGGAGACTCAGTTACTAAGGGAGAAATTTATACGTTAAACATACTAAATTTTAAATTCAGTGGGATATTTTCTCTGTGGAAATTTACAAGATGTTTTGATAATATATATGGAAATACAATAGCTTAAGTGTAGCCAAGGAAATCTTGAAGTGCAGTACTGGAAGAAATATAAGATTTCAAGATTAATTTTGGTAATTAAAACTTTTATTTTACAAGCACATAGTGGTGAGTTTAGATTCTGCAGGACATAGAATACTGTCTGTGTATTTCTTATTAAAAGTTTCTCAATTTTAATTTCTAATTTTGCAAATGTCAATAGGTATGATGAAATAAGCAAAAACTTTGAGGTTAACAATTTTTAAGACTGTGAAGGGCTCCTCAGGCCAAATATTTTGAGCACACGGCTGTGAGATTACAATAGGTTAGGTTAGGAGTCAAGAGATTTCAGTGCCAAATACAACTATTTTAGTTTTCCTCTTTTCAATTCCAAACCATCCACAAAATTTTCCTTGGCCACAATATCACCTCTTCCCATCCAACAGTGATCCAAAAGAGAGTTTCATTGTGAAACTTCAGCTTGAACTTCAGCTGAAATCCTGTTACCTCTCCTCCCAATGGGTCATACCTGGGCAACAATAGGTAATAGTCAACAGTTTACTTTCCAAGGTATGAGTATGCCAGTTCAGGGACATGAAATAAAAGTTATTGGAGAGCCAAAATAGGGGATGCATTTGATAAAAGACTTGGAATAATACAATAGAAAAGAAATGTGTGAGAATAGAAATATGTCATAAGAATTTTGTTATATTTTTTTCAATCTCTAGTTTACAGCAAATTACTTTGTTCTCTAATAACAATGGCAGCTCAATCTAGGCATTAAATACATAGTAATGAACAAAACAAAGTTCCCCAGTCATTTGATTATTTTGTGTACATGTTCTCTCTCATTCCACTAGATTAGAATTTGAGAGAAAACCTTGTCTGCTGTTTGTCACTTGGTCATTAGCACTCCCAGTAATGTCTAACATGTAGTAGAACCAAATGTACAAGGTGACTGAGGAAATGGATGGAGGAGGTCTCCTCCAGTAAATTATAAGACCCATGAAGGCCAGGATTTTTTTTTCTCTTTTGGTTATTAATGTATCCCAAGAGTTAATAACAGTGCCTAAAACATAGAAATTGGATATATATTTGTTGAGTTAATGAATCCTGTATTATTTATTTCTGAATTGGCCTTGTGGGGTCTTAGAAGAAAGTAATATTGAGTGAGCAGAAAGGACCTTGAAGGCACATGTTCCCTTTTGTCAATGGGACTTCATGTGTCCTGTTCACTAAAAATTATCAGATAACAAAAGATAATGCATTGTAATCTAGTTGCTAGATCACTGAATTATGAAACAGACAATGAAGATCACAAATGTTTTGCTTAGCAACCAAATAAAGATGCACTACATACATAATCTGAAATTTAAAATAAGAACTTAATCTGCCTCATAAATTGATATCAAGGTTAAAGGAAATAACATGTGAAGGCACAAAGCATCATCTTACCCATAACTGGCACCCAATAAACTTCTTTTTCTTTCCTGAGTAGAGGAAATGGTCATAATTGCACTTTAGTTACAGGTTACTTGAAAGATTATGAAGTTAGAAAAAGAAAGAAATTGAGAACCACAGCTCTGAAAAAGGGTCAAGTGACAAAGAAGTGAAGCCATTTATACAGGACACGGAGAATGGTATGTTGCAATCTGGGACTATATTTAACCTGAAATGTTGTTTGAACTACAGAATATGTTGAACAGAGCATACTAGGTACTCTCACTTCTGAGGAGTCCCAATCATGCTGATGTGTCTCTGGTTACAACTTTGTTTTATACACTTTATTCTAACACCAACAGAAAATTATTTTATGTTGAATCTTCAACTGACAGAGACCTTTTGCAGAAAGACAGGCTAGTATGGACAACTGAAAGCTAATGAAAAACACTGCAACCACATTGGTAGAATGTTAATTTAACTGCCCTCATTTTCTCTTGAAAAAATAAAAGTTTCACAGGTAAGTTGCCCTTGTCAATATGTCATATTTTCTAGTGCCCAAAATGATTTGAATATTCACATTTAAAATGTATGCTTAGAGAAGGAGCCAAGATGGTGGAATAGCATGGAAGTCTGTTTGTCTCGCGTCCGTGAAATACACCCAGACCAACACTAAACCATCCTACACACCTAGAAAACTGATTGGAGGATTAACACAACAATCTGAACAACCATAACCACAGAATTCAGCAGATATGCAGCATGGAGAGGTGAACTTGGGGAACGAGAAGGAGCAGGAAGGGAGGTACTTTTACGAGCGGAGAGAGGACAGAGACTTGGGGGAGGGGGAGAATATAGGAAAAGCACCCCTCCCCAAAAGCAGCTGGAGAGAAAGTGGAAAATGGGAAACAGCCAAGGGGACTAAACTAAAAAGGGAGAAAGAAGAAAGGAGAGGGTTTAAATTCCATTAAGACTATAAACAAGGGGAGCTCAAAGGCTGCAACTCTGCAGATTGATACCTGGCTGTGCTCTGGTGGGAAGGACGAATCCCCAGGAACAGAGTGGGGTCTGGAAGGTTCTCAGGCCACAAGGGGAAAAGCGGTTCCACTGCTGGAAGGACATTAGGTAGAGACTGTTGAAGCCACCTGGTCCCAGCAGACCCCAGAAGGCAGCCACATTCCCTGGTGCTGGAACAAGGTCGTTAAGGGTGAAGCCTGGTGACAGATGTGTGTTGTGATTTTCCATAATCCCTGAAATGCTGCTGCTACACTATCTCACAAACTTTTTCTGGGGCGGGCTGGCACCTGGCCGCAGTCTCAGGGCACTGGCAGCAGCAGGGTCCAGCAAGCGTTCCTGGGTACAGCTGACATTTGGCCATTGCTCATTCAGCCATTGCTCTGTGAGACTCTCCTTCAGAGGGGTGAAACAGATCAAAGCCACAGTCTTTAAGAAGTAAGGGGCTGGGGAAAACAGCCGCATCTGAGACAAAACTCAGGAGAGAGGTACTACCTGGGGCCTGGTCACAGAGAGTGGAAAAGCAGGGAGTGGACGAAAGCTGAAGACAGAGGACGGGTGCATGATTGCTGATCCGAGAGAACAGACTGGGTAGCTGGGTGGCACCATTTTCACCACTCCTGCACGTGAGCATATGCACTTACGAGCGCCACAACACTCCACCACAGTAGGCTAGCCGTGCCATCTAGGGGAGAGCTGAGCTGTCACACTGAGCCCCGCCCAACTGGGCCAAACTTGCTCTTCAAGAACACAAATCTCTCCACCTCATTAGTTTATGCACTACAAAGTGCTACATAGTCTGACTCCTAGGGGAAAACAAAGTAATTTCAGTCCTATTTCAATCTGTTAGCAGGTCCATCTATTCAATTCTCTTTCTTTTTTTTTTTTCTCTTTTATACTTCTTTTCTTTTTCTTGAATACAGAAAGAGAAAAGATTCATTTTTATTTTCAATTTTTATTAAAAATATTTTTCTTTAATTTTTATTACTATATTTTTTACTCTTGTGTACATTTCTATCAAATCCTATTTTATTCCATCATTTTATTGTAGTCTACTTCAGTGTATTCACCTTTTCAAATTTTCAAACGATTTCCTTTTTTATCTTTTTCTTTTTTCTCTTTTTCATTTCTTTTCTTTCTCTTGAATGCAGAAAGAGAAAAACTTCCATTTTTATTTTCAATTTCTATTAAAAATATTTTTATTTAGTTTTTATTATATTTTTTGCTTTTATGTAAATTTTTTCAAAATCTATTTTGAATTCCAAAAAAATTCCATAAAATTCCATAAAAATTCCATAATTTTATTTTAATCCACTACAGTATACTAACTTTTTCAAATTTTCAAACGATTTCCTTTTTTTTCTTTTTTTCTGTCTTTTTTCTTTTTTGTTTCTTTTCTTTTTCTTGAATACAAAGAAAAAATTCATTTTTATTTTTTAATTTTTATTAAAATATTTTTCTTTATTTTTTTCTACTATATTCTTTACTTTTATGTATAGGTTTTCAAATTCTATTTTACTCTCATCCTCTCATTTTAGTCTAGTTCAGTGTATTCATTTTTTCAAATTCTCAAACGATTTCCTTTTTTTTCTTTTCTTAACCCCACATTATTTTTTCTCTAATCTGTCAAACCACTTTCAACACCCAGACCAAAATACACCTAGGATCTAGCATCATTTATTCGATTTGTGTGTGTGTGTGTGTTTAATTTTTTAATTTTAATATTTTTAATTTTAATATTGTTATTTTAATTTTTCTACCTCATTGTAACTTTTCTCCCTTCAAAATTACAAAACAAAGGAATTCATCCCAAAAGAAAGAGCACGAAGAAACAACAGCTAGGGATTTAACCAACACAGATACAAGCAAGATGTCTGAACCAGAATTTAGAATCACGATAATAAGAATACTAGCTACAGTTGAAAACAGATTAGAATCCCTTTCTGCAGAGGTAAAAGAAGCAAAAAATAGCCAGAATGAAATGAAAAATGCTATAACTGATCTGCAATCACTGATGGATGCAGTGGTGGCAAGGATGGATGAGGCAGAACAGAGAATGAGCAATATAGAGGACAAACTTATAGAGAATAATGAAGCAGAAAAAAAGAGGGAGATAAAGGCAAAAGAGCACGATTTCAGAATTAGAGAAATCAGTGACTCATTAAAAAGGAACAACATCGGAATCATACAGGTCCCAGAAGAGGAAGAGAGAGAAATAAGGGTAGAAGGGTTATGTAAGCAAATCATAGCAGAAAACTTTCCTAACCTGGGGAAAGACACAGACATCAATATCCGGAAGCAGAGAGGACCCCCATTAGATTGGACAAAAATCGAACATCAGCAAGGCATATCATAGTCAAATTCACAAAATACTCAGGCAAAGAGAGGATCATGAAAGTAGCAAGGGAACAAAAGTCCATAATATACAAGGGAAGACAGATCAGGTTTGCAGCAGACCTAGCCACAGAAACTTGGCAGGCCAGAAAGGAGTGGCAGGATATACTCAGTGTGCTGACTCAGAAAAACAGGCAGCCAAGAACTCTTTATCCAGCAAGTCTGTCATTCAAAATAGAAGGAGAGATAAAAAGTTTCCCAGACAAACAAAAATTAAAGGAGTTTGTGACAACTAAACCAGCCATGAAAGGAATTTTAAGGGGGACTCTCTGAGGGGAGAAAAGATAAGTATATATATACATACACATATATATACACATAAATATATACATAAATATATACATATATATGTATATATGTACATAAATATATACATATATATGTGTATATATATATATATACACACACACACACACACACACACACACACACACACCAAAAGCAACAAAAGATTAGATAGGACCAGAGAACACCACCAGAAACTTCAACTCTACAAGCATCATAATGGCAATAAATTCATCTTTCAGTACTCACTCTAAATGTCAATATACTCAATGCTCCAATCGAAGGACATAGGGTAACAGAATGGATAAGAAAACAAGATCCATCTATATGGTCTTTATAAGAGACCCACTTTAGACCTAAAGACACCTTCAGATTGAAAATAAGGGGGTAGAGAACCATGTATCATGCTAATCGTCAGATAGCCAGAGTAGCCATACTTATATCAGACAATCTAGACTTTAAAGACTGTATCAAGAGATGCAGAAGGGCATTATATAATAATTAAGGGGTCTATTCAACAAGAAGACCTAACAATTGTAAACATTTATATGCCAAATGTGGGAGTACCCAAATATATAAATCAATTAATCACAAACATAAAGAAACTCATTGATAGTAATACCATAATAGTAGGAGACTTCAACACCCCACTCACAGCAATGGACAGATCATGTAAACAGAAAATCAACAAGAAAACAATGGCTTTGAATGACACACTGGACCAGATGGACTTCACAGATATATTCAGAACATTTCATCCTAACGCACCAGAATATACATACTTCTCAATTGCACATGGAACGTTCTCCAGAATAGACCATATACTGGGACACAAATCAGCCCTAAGTAAGTACAAAAAGAACAAGATCATACCGTGCATATTTTCAGACCATAACACTATGAAATTCAAAATCAACCACAAGAAACAAATTGGAAAGGTAACAAATACTTGGAGACTGAAGAACATCCTACTAAAGAATGAATGGGCTAACCAAGCGGTTAAAAGGGAAATTAAAAAGTATATGGAAGTCAATGAAAATGGTAACACCACAACCCAAAACCTCTGGGATGCAGCAAAGGTGGTCATAAGAGGAAACTATGTAGCAAACCAGGCCTTCCAAAGAAGGAAGAAAGATCTCAGATATACAACCTAACCATATGCCTTAAGGAGCTGGAAAAAGAACAGCAAATAAAACCCCAAACCAGCAGAAGACAGGAAATAATAAAGATTAGAGCAGAAATTAATGCTATTGAAACCAAAAAAAAAAAAAAAAAAGAACAGATCAATGAAACCAGAAGCTGGTTCTTTGAAATAAAGGGACCCAAATAAATAAAATCAAGAATGAAAGAGCAGAGATCACAACCAAAACAGCAGAAATAAAAACAATAATAAGAGAATATTATGAGCAACCATATGCCAATAAAATGGGAAATCTGGAAGAAATGGACAAATTCCTAGAAACATATACACTACCAAAACTGAAACAGGAAGAAATAGAAAATTTGAACAGACCCATAACCAGTAAGGAAATCAAATTAGTAATCAAAAATCTGCTAAAAAACAAAAGTCCAGGGCCAGATGGCTTTCCAGGGGAATTCTACCAAACAGTTAAGGAAGAGTTAACACCTATTCTCTTGAAGCTGTTCCAAAAAATCGAAATGGAAGGAAAACTTCCAAACTCATTCTATGAAGCCAGCATTACCTTGATTCCAAACCCAGATACCCCACTAAAAAGGAGAACTATAGACCAATTTCCCTGATGAACATGGATGCAAAAATCCTCAACAAGATATTAGCCAACTGGCTCCAACAATAAATCAAAAACATTATTCACCACAACCAAGTGATTTATACCTGGGATGCAGGGCTGGTTCAATATCCACATAACAATTAATGTGATTCATCACATCAATAAAAGAAAGGACAAGAACCATATGATCCTCTCAATAGATGCAGAGAAAACATTTGAGAAAATACAGAATCCTTTCTTGGTGAAAACCCTCAAGAAAGTAGGGATAGAAGGATCATACCTCGAGATCATAGAAGTCATATATGAACGTCCCAACACTAATATCCTCCTCAATGGGGAAAAAATGACAGCTTTCCCACTAAGGTCAGGAACAAGACTGGGATGTCCCCTCTTGCCACTGTTATTCAACATAGTATTAGAAATCTTAGCCTCTGCAATCAGACAACACAAAGAAATAAAAGGCATCCAAATCGGCCAGGAGGAGGTCAAACTTTCACTCTTTGCAGATAACATAATACTCTGTATGGAAAACCCAAAAGATTCCACCAAAAACTGCTAGAATTGATTCATGAATTCAGCAAAGTTGCAGGATATGAAATCAGTTGAATTCCTATACACCAGAATCAGCTGAATGCACAGAAATCAGTTGAATTCCTATACACCAACAATGAAGCAACACAAAGAGAAATCAAGAAATCAATACCATTTACAGTTGCATCAAAAACCATAAAATACCTAGGAATAAATCTAACCAAAGAGGTGAAAAATCTATACGCTGAAAACTATAGAAAGCTTATGAAAGAAATTGAAGAAGACACAAAAATTTGGAAAAAGATTCCATGCTCCTGGATAGGAAGAACAAATATTGTTAAAATGTTGATACTACCCAAAGCAATCTACATATTCAATGCAATCCCTATCAAAATAACACCAGCATTCTTCACAGAGCTAGAACAAATAATCCTAAAATTGGTATGGAACCAGAAAAGACCCCAAATAGCCAAAGCAATCTTGAAAAAGAAAAACAAAGCAGGAAGCATCACAATCCCGGACTTCAAGCTTTACTACAAAGCTCTAATCGTCAAGACAGTATGGTACTGGCCCAAGAACAGACACTCAAATCCGTGGAACAGCATAGAGAACCCATAAATGGACACACAAACATATGGCCAACTAATCTTTGACAAAGTAGGAAAGACTCTCCAATGGAACAAAGACAGTCTCTTCACCAAGTGGTTCTGGGAAAACTCGACAGCGACATGCAGAAGAATGAACCTGGACCACTTTCTTACACCATACACAAAAATAAACTCAAAATGCATGTAAGACCTAAATGTAAGACAGGAAGCCATCAAAATCCTTGAGGAGAAAGCAGGCAAAAACCTCTTTGATCTTGTCCGTAGCAACTTCTTACTCAACACGTCTCCAGAGGCAAGGGAAACAAAAGCAAAAATGAACTACTGGGACCTCATCAAAATAAAAAAAAAATAAAAAAATAAAAAATAAAAAAAAATCAATCAAAAAAAAAAAAAAGAAAAGAAAAGAAAAAAGAGAGGGAGGGAGCCAAACCATAAGAGACTCTTAAAAACTGAGAATAAATTGAGGGTTGATGGGGGATGGGAGGGATGGGTGGGTGGGTGTTGGGTATTGAGGAGGGCACCTGTTAGGATGAGCACTGGGTGTTGTATGGAAACCAATTTGACAATAAATTCCATATTAAGAAAATAAAAATGAAAAAAAAAAATAAAAACCTTCTGCACAGTGAACGAAACAATCAGCAAAACTAAAAGGCAACCAACAAAATGGGAGAAGATATTTGCAAATGACATCAGATAAAGGGTTAGTATCCAAAATCTATAAAGCGCTTAATAAACTCAACCCACATAAAACAAATAACCCAGTGAAGAAATGGGCAAAAGACATGAATAGACACTTCTCCAAAGAGACATCCAGAGGGCCAACTGACACATGAAAAAATGCTCAACATCACTCATCATCAGGGAAATACAAATCAAAACCACAATGAGGGGTGCCTGGGTGGCTCAGTTGGTTGAGCAGCCAACTTCGGCTGAGGTCATGATTTCAGAGTTTGTGAGTTCAAGCCCCGCATCAGGCTCTGTGCTGGCAGCTCAGAGCCTGGAGCCTGCTTCTGATTCTGTGTCTCCCTCTCTCTCTAACCCTCCCCTGCTCATGCTCTGTCTGTCTCAACAATAAATAAACATTAAAACCACAATGAGATACCACCTTACACCTGTCAGAATGGCTAACATGAACAACTCAGGCAACAACAGATGTTGACGAGGATGGAGACAAAGAGGATCTCTCTTGCACTGTTGGTGGGAATGCAAGCTAGTGCAGCCACTCTGGAAAACAGTGTGGAGGTTCCTCAAAAAACTAAAAATAGAACTACCCTATGACCCAGCAATTGCACTACTAGGCATTTATCCACGGTATACAAGTGTACTGTTTCGAAGGGACACATACACCCCCATGTTTGTAGCAGCACTGTCAACAATAGCCAAAGTACGAAAAGAGCCCAAATGTCCATCGATGGATGAATGGATAAATATGAAATGGTATATATATATATATATATATATATATATATATATATACAATGGAGTATTACTCGCCAATCAAAAAGAATGAAATCTTGCCATTTGCAACTATGTGGATGGAACTGGAGGATATTACGCTAAGTGAAATTAGTCAGTTAGAGAAAGACAAAAATCATATGACTTCACTCATATGAGGACTTTGAGAGACAAAACAGATGAACATAAGGGAAGGGAAATGAAAATAATATAAAAACAGGGGAGCGGGACAAAACAGGAGAGACTCATAAATATGGAGAAAAAACTGAGGGTTAATGGAGGGTTGTGGGAGGGGGGATGGGCTAAATGGTTAACGGACACTAAGGAATCTACTCTTGAAATCATTGTTGCAGTATATGCTAACTAATTTGGATGTCAATTTTAAAAAATAAAAGATAAAATTAGAAAAATAAAATTAAATAAGATGTATGCTTAGTTACTGCTTGAGATATGGTTATTGTCCAACGTGTTTTCCTAAGATTTAGAAGCTCTGTGCCTTTTTTCATATAAAAGACAAAAGAATGAAAAATGATCATGAGATTCTGCCACACTGCATATGTGTAACTCTCCCTTTCAACTTCGCTTGCTAACTAGAAGGCCTAATATCCTTCATAGTAATACATGATGCATGGAACCTCCACCTGGTATCACAACTTACCTTTTATTGTAATATAAAGGTTAAAGTTTAGACACTGTTCTTGGATAATGACAGTTGTCTTAGACCAATGAAAGGTGCACTGCATTTAATGGATTAGCAGGACTCTTCAGTTTATTTTCGCTTTCTGGAAAATCAGGAAAAAAGTAATGTAGGTGACTCATGTGGAATATTAGTTATATTACAACCATACTATGATAGTAGGTGTAGAGTTAGGTCAATATAACTTTTGAACATTGAGTGTAATTGTAAGTTTACTGGAATACTTCCAGTTAAACATTTTTTACCATGTAAAAAGTTTTATGTAGCAACTGAATAAAGATGTGTTCTCATGACTTATTTCTATTTATTTGTCTTTTCTATTTATTTGATTTGGGTCTGATATATTAAATACTTTTTTCCCTTCAACTATAATAACTCTCTTCAGGAATTCTATCATGTCTTGCTTCTTTCAGTTTTGATGTTGAAAACTTGCCATCACTTGAGCGATCTTTCAATTAACACCTCTCCACTAATGCAATCTTCCATGAATTTGCTTGTCTGCCTTGTTGTTTACTAAAAACAGGATTAATTAATGATCTCTGTGATATTTGTTATGGGTAATTCTTTTTTATCTTAATTCAAACATGCCTGGCATGTGATGATGCCAATCAGTAAAGTTTATGTCAGTGTGAGACTAAAAAAGAACTACAAAAATTGTCAAAAGTCAACAACTGCAGATGAAAGATTAATGTTATGATGAGCTGTCAGAATCTCCATTAACAGTACCCTCCTATTTTGACAAATATTCTAATAGGTCAGCTGGAGAAAAGTTAAAAAAAAAAAAGGAGACTGTGCTTGTCGTTTGTGACTAAATGAACAAATAAAAATCTCCATTTGAACTTGAATAAATATAGAGGCAGACATAGCACTGGTTTTTTGAAAAGTTAACTTTGTTTATAAATATATTAAGGTATTGTTAGAGATGTCATTTTGAATTCTCATTTTAATGTAAGTTAATGTTACTAACGAAATTCCGATAGAGTCAGTTATAGTTGACTGATAGATTTAGTTATGTTTCAAGTAACATATGAAGACAAACATAAGTGCTGATATCCCTAAATATATTGAGTTGAATATTGTAAAAACTTCATTTAGGTTGACTGTGCTCCTCTATCAAAATATAAAATCAGCATTTAAATTTTCCTTAGAGAAATACATAGTCATCTATTTTAATACAATATCATTATTTTCACTGTATGAAAAGGGGACAAACTTTGGTGGGGGTGTGATGTTAATGAATATATCAGGCTTTGCCTAAATGCCCTGTGCCAACCAAGTGAGTGAAATAGGAAGTAAAAGAATGTTAGTTTTCAAAGTTCTTGCAGTTGAAATGACATGCTCTGAGAGGGTGGCAGAAGCATCCATAGAAAGAAAATTGATTTTTGTTGGGAAAGAAAACATACTTTGATTGGCTCTTTGGCAATGAAAGGCAAGACAGCTTTGCTATTATTCTCATGAGAGATACTTAGATAAATAATAATTAAATTGATCTGTAAAATGACATAAGAGGGAATTTTTGTGTTGGACAGGTGATGCTCTAACAATGAAGTAGGGGGGTGGTGCCTGTGTGGCTCAGAATTAAGTGACCGACTCTTGATTTTGGCTCAGGTCATGATTTCACAGTTCATGGAATCCAGCCCCTCTTCAGGCTCTGTGCTGACAGCATGGATCTTGCTTGGGATATTCTCTCCCCCTCTCTCTATCTACTCCTCCCCCACTTGCACTCATGCATGCTCTCGCTCTCTCTCTCTCTCAAAATAAATAAAAATAAATAAAAACACTTTAAAAATGGAGTAGGTACCTTGGGAAAAAGTATGGGAAGAAGGCTGAGGTGAGGCTGAGTCAGGCAAGGGATGTGGTTGGGGCAGAGTGAAGTCAGCCATATTGATGGACAACTGAGCCTCTTTCCATCTTCCTGTTGTGGAATGACCATGAGAATTTACAAATAATGATATAAAGCTTTCAGTGTGAACCTATTTGGTTCCTGTGTTAAATTACCTTATTTTACTGTCATAATATTTGTAATAATCTATCACAGACAGAAATACTTTTCATTGATGCTTTGATTCCTTTGGAGGAATTGAGAAAAGAGCTAGGAGTTTCTATTAATGTTCGGCAAAACTGTGAAGAGAGGCTTACCATCAAATGATGAAGATAGTGATTGAGTTATTTCCTATTGGGGAACAGGGAGAAGCACCCACATTTCAAGGTTAATAAAGGCTTTCTTCCAAATGTATAAAAAGCCTAAGAATGGAAAAGCCAGAAGTTATAGTCTAGCAATGTCTGAGATAGTTTCTAGAGGTATTAGCAATTTTAAATAATTAATGATTTAATATTATACCATTTGAAGAACTATCTTTTCCTTTTTTTTTTTTTTTTTACTTTGAGAGAGACAGAGAGAGCATGAATAGGGGAGGGGCGGAGAGAGAGAGAGAGAAACAGAATCCCAAGCAGGCTTTGTACAGCAAGATTGCAGAGCCCCATGCGGGGCTTGAAATCATGAAACTGTGAGATCATGACTTGAGCCAAAATCCAAGAGTCTTTTACATGATGGGGTTGGTAATAGATTTGTAATGAAATTACAGATATACGTGTGGTTCTTAATAATTTAGAAGTCGAGTATACACACAAAAAGCTGGATTTTAAGAGATGTTTCAGAGAGGTATGATCATATATTTTCAGAAACCCGGGTCAGGCATGGCCTTAATGATTCTCATGCACTTTCAATTTAAGCTTTCAGAAAATTAATCACTTTAAACCGTTTTATGTGCTGAAATAACATGGCTTTTTTATGACATAATTATTGGGCATGACAGGGTAAAGTTGCCTCAGCACTTTCACGACTCTCAGGTGTATAATAAATTGGAGCTCAGCAGAGAGGCTGACTACAAACAATGATGTGCTTCTTTGTCTCGTCAGTAGAAGTTTCCTTCACAAAAGTCCTAGAGAATGTAAGAGAGCTTTGGTGACAACCTGAGACATTTCCAATGACAAGGCTAATGGATCTGTGCCTATACCACCAATAATTTGAAATATAAAGAACTCAAGTCTCCTGATTTGAAAGCATCGTCCTACAAATGGGGATAGTTTATCTAAGAACACAGAAAAGCAGAGAGCATTAGTTAAGCTGACTTAAATCTTACTAGGAATATACAGTATCTAATAATTCTCAAAATCAAATGCCTAAATGTTGGTTAGGAAAAGAACTTTGATCTCCAGGCACCTGCCACCGTTCGTTAACAGCACAATAATTGGGATTAATGGTTGTACTGCAATACTTTCTAGTTTAGACTTAGATTTCACAGGAAATAGGAAATTGATTGCAATCTTTAGACGTTAGTCTGCTTTCCCATCCCCCAAAATGGACATTTGCCTATCTTCCTTCACTTTAATTTGAATAATTATAGCTGACTGATATGTAGAGGGAAAGAAATGGTATAGAAAAATGCATTATTTCAGGATGTAGGTCAGCATGAGTGAAAAATAGAAATCAATTTCTAGTACAAGAAATGTCTAAAAAGAAAGGAAACCCCTTCAAAATGCCTTGAGGGTTTTTCTCTGTGTGGTCTAAGTGGCATAGTGAGTGTTGTTAACCTAAGAAATAGTGGTTCTGTTGTATTGATTGATCAGTCTCCCTAGGAATAAAGCATATAATTGTGTAACAAAGATGATATGGTTACTAGTCTAAATGAAATTCGTTTCCAAAATATAACTAAAAGCTAAAAAATTAGGGAAAGTTGTTAACATTTTTCAAAAATAAACTGTGGGTTCATGCCGATTCTATAATCTACTTTCTTTTCTTTCTTTCTTTTTTTTTTTTTTTACATGTAGGTGATTTCCAGTTAATTTGATTTCTTAAGCAGCCAATATTCTTTACTCAACAAATTAGTCAAAAATCAGTAACTCTAGTAATTGATAGAAGGATATTATCTGAGGTCCTCATCAAGTGATGGTAGAGAGACATAAATATTAATTTTGGTGGCAACTGATGAACTATAATGTTTGTAAAGTTTGTTTCCGGGGCTTATGGTTTATAATGTTTTCCCTGGATGTTAAAGTAGTTGAAACTCATTCACTCATTATTTATCACTAGTAAAACACATTAACCAAAAAAGAAAGTTGTTTCGGCGGTTGAAGAAAGATTCTCAAGTGAGCAAAGTCATGGAGGACAATAATGCTGTGAACAAAAGCAGGAAAAAGCATTGAGGTCACAAGAGAGGTGGCTTTGTGTGCAGCAGAGTGTATAAGAAAGGAAATAGGTAGAAATGAAAGAGGATATCAAGGGCAAGATGTTAAAGTGTACTGACAAGCAAACATTAGTGGTTAATGGGCAATAAAATTTTAAGACGGGGGTCTCCCAATCTTAAAGGTATTGATTTTTGTAATTTTATTACAGGATAGAAGACACAAAATTTATATTACTAGCACTTACATCATTTAAATATGTACACTTTGCTTGAAGGAAATAAAAAATTAATGATAGACATTATTCTACCCGGTGCTTAACTCATTCTTTAGTCAAAAATTATGTGATTAGGAATGTGTCTAATTTTTTCAGGCTAATAGTTTTTTAGTAGTGACCTTGATCAATGAATGTATTTTGCTGTATGCGTGTTCCTTTATTTCCTGGACAATAGTAAGTTTTCCTCAGGTGTTAAAAGCTATTTTTGCTCATTTTTTTGTTACAGATTATTTGATTCAAATCTCAATATATAAATATATTTAACTACCTAAAGTTGTTACCATCACTAACATATATACCCTAACATGACCTACATTCATTGTATATATATTGTATTGGAGACAATGTTAAGCTGTGTTATCAGATTAACTTTTTTTTTTCTGTATTTCTTAGACTACAGGTTCTTTCTTCACATATAGTTTCAATTCTTAAATATCACTGCTCTAAAACTCAACAGTTATGTTTTATTGTAGATCCACGTTTGGACAAGTGAATCAAATAGTACAACTTTATGTACTTATATCAAATATAATTTGTACATAACTCTTTTCCCATGATATTATCACAAAGTAATTGTCAATTGTACAGCAAATGGCATGTCCTATAATGATTCTATCACATTACTATATAGTTTCATAGTTGGTTATAATTTGGGTACTTTGTTGTCTCACTTCAATGCTTATGTGAGAAAAAAAACCAGTTAGTAAGTATTATCAACGATTCGTCTAGAAGCAAACATGTTCTAGTTTCTTCTTTCAGGTATTTTGATTAGTATTTAATTAAAATTTTATAGACATTGCAAGTGAGTTATTAAAAATAACTGCTATTATTTTCTATTCTATGTGCTTGAAACAGGGCTTACTTGGTTCTGAACAACCAAAATAAAATGTAGAAATAAACCAAATATTGATTGTAACACACAGTTTCACATTTTTCCCCACAACATTTCAAGTATTTGTTTTTATCAAAATAGCCTCATACTTCTTTGGAAAAATATTGAATATGAAATGTTTACTATTTCCCAACATATAATTATTTTCTGAGAAGATATTCTTTTTTAATAAATAATAATGTTCCAGTAATAGCAGCTTTGTTTTCCCTAGAGGATAATGTGTATAGAGTGAGATGTTTCATTTATCATTACTGAAAACCTCCTTTAGATGTGTTTATTGGCAATCAGAGAACATTTTAATTTAATCTAGTTCAAGATAGGAACTCTTATCGTTTTTAGTGCACCTGTCAGACCACATTTAGTGTATGTATTCATTTCTGCACAGTATCCTATCAGCAGAACCTCTACCTTCAGAGGAAAACAATGCTGGGGAAGAGTGTTCAGCTTCCCAGCCACTTGACCTGGCAGTCTCCCCAATAATGTAAGCACAAAAATAGCTGTCTTGCTGTTCTTACCAGGTTTCTGTAAGAACCAAATGAAATAGTATAAAGATGTGTACTTTATAGCCAATATATATTTCTAAAAGATAAGGATATCTTGTATA
Organism: Prionailurus bengalensis; assembly: GCF_016509475.1. NCBI lineage: Eukaryota > Metazoa > Chordata > Mammalia > Carnivora > Felidae > Prionailurus > Prionailurus bengalensis. The sequence continues at coordinate 91,055,498 of NC_057344.1, forward strand.
GAAAGCTCATTTCCTGGAGATTCAAATTATAGGTAATAGGACAAAATTCTGCCTCCTCCTTGAACATTTCTCTGCAGCTTGCTATTCACAAAATCATTGGTTTTCTGAATATCTACTGCTCCTTCTAGTTTGGAAACTAGGTATTGACATAGCAGCTATTTCTGTGTATAGGTGAGGAGGATAAATTTTATCCAAATTATTTCTCATAAAAAGGTTACTAGTTATTTTTTCTCATATATACATATGTGTATAAGATATGGCTCATCTCCTGTTTGAATTATTTTCCATAAAAAAAAAAAAACCAAGATCACTGGATATGTAACCTAACTTTCTCATCTTCCTAGACAGGTTATAAGGTTTGGACAATTCCACAGTATACAATCCAGGTTTAAAAAGTGATTATTGAGTTTCTGCCATGAAAACCGCTTACATGGTAATATACTTATTGACTTAATCTGAAATTGCAAAATGACTGTCCTTTATAACACTTAGTGCATCACAAAACCCGCTATCTCCCTTTGGAGATATTCACTGCGCTGCCACTATGGCAATATACAAATGTCAAGAGTTTTTGGAAATGTGAAATTGAATAACTTAAACTGGCCTTCCAATGACCTGCTACATTTTCCCTGAAACAGCCTGAGAATTTTTTGTGCATGTCAATGTGCTTAAAATTATTATACTCCTAAGAATTGCACACATTTTACTTTTCTGCTTCTTTACCATTTTCTTCTACATCTGTGTTTCTAGAAGCACCATAGTTCATTAATAATTGGAAAATGACATTTCTAATGTGGAACTTCTACTCATGGACTTCAGGTGTTACTTTGCAAATTTTAAAATCAATTTCTACAGATTGAAATTTGGAATGAAGATGAAAGGAGAATATAGAAATAGGGAAATAGTCTTTTAAAAATAAGTTGGAAAACTTAGTGTTTCACAAGTGATTGTCAGCTAGTTATTGCATTAAAGGATTATCCCTCTTGGGTCGTTGCTTAATTTTTTTTTTTATTTGGTTTCACTCCTGAAAAAGATTATTTCCACATGAGATGTGCATATTTCATCCTCACCCTTCATGAAATTAGAGCTACCCAAACTTGCTTAAAACTAAGCTTAAAAAAATCAATATAATCTTAAATATTTTCAAATGGAACAAGAACATAAATTCAGATAGCAATATTCATTTTTGTAACACATACAGGCTGGGCCAGTAACAAAGATTGGATTCATCTTTGGAGTGAAGACATGCAGCGTTCTTTCTCAGGCTCTCTGTGAAGATAGTTTTGCATAAATGCTCCGTGTTGAATGAAACGAGGGAAGACACGTGAATTCTGTTTCATAAATAGCACTCAGACAATAGAGCTCAAGAGTCTGAAGAGCAGCATTCTATATGGCTTTGCTATGTCACTCTTCCTTGTATCTTTAGAGACCCAGGCAGGTTAGATAGAAATGCATGTGGATACAGGAAAAAAATGTTTAGGAAGGAAGGAAGGAAGGAAGGAAGGAAGGAAGGAAGGGGAGGAGGGAGGGCAAGAGGGAGGAAAGCTGTTGGTTTGCAGCAATTTTTCATTTTTGTAGTGTTGCAGGTTCTATGCAAAACTTCTATGGCCCCGTTGATAGACCAGAATAAGACATCCTGGATTTTATTTACTACCATGAAGAAGGGAAGGAACTTGTTCCCCTTACTTTGTAGTGTTGTTAAGCATGACAAAATTTAATGAGGTTCAGTTTGTGGGCATAGCCTAAATGCAACTCAGTTTGCAAGGGCGATATCCATGTACTCTCAAGGTTGCCTTTGGAGATTTTCCATCTGAATTACCAGGGACGTCTGCAGAGTCATGCCTGATGCATGGCAGTGGGAAATAAAGGATAGTCAGGGTGGGAACTGAGACTTCAACAAAGCAAAGTGGACCAGATGAAATTAGTCCTTGGTAGCCCCAGTACTAGATGGGAATGGAAACTTGGGAAGTTTCTGATATTAAGAGTTAATAGGGGATAAGTGCTAGGATTAGGGAGTCATATTAATGCAACCATATTTATACTTATGGCTGCCTAAAGCCTGCCATTTGGAATATATTCCTTTATACTTATAAACACCTTTATTTCTCAGATTTGAAGACTGAAATGTGTAAGAAATCTTTCAAAATAATCCTCTGTTTGATATACAGCAATCTTGGCATCTCTAGCCCAAAAGCATTTTGAAGAATGTGTATTCTTAACACAAATGAATGTGTTAATACATTGCTACATGAAGGATAATTCAAAATACTTGCATGAATGCCTTTAATTTTGTAATAATGTTAGATTCTGAAACACACAAAATCCCAACTTTCAACTACTTTAGCACAATTATTTCTTGATCACATTATAGTCCAATGAACATATTTATGGCAAGAAGAGGCCTTTCCATGTGATAACTCAGGGACCTAGATTCCTTCAGCTTTTCCATGTTCCCTGTATTCAGTAAGCGGATGGACAGAGATCATAGAAAAGTCACACCTGTTTCAGACATTCCCAGACTTGGAAATGTTACGCACTTCACTCACACAACCATTATGGATCACCAGCCCCTCTCTATTTTAAAGGGAGAAAAGAGATACAATGCCCGGCCAGGAGCAAAAAATTCTATTCTATGGAAGTGACCATATAAATGTTCATGAATGGCGAATAGTCCTCAGCACAATTATACTGTGCTTCGTTGTATAGAAGATATTTTCACACATATTATTTTATTTGATCCTTAAAATAAGACTGAAGAAGATTTAAAGAGTTAGAAATTTAGGAAAAAAGGATAGAACTAAATATTGGTCTAACCCACAATATTGTTTTCTTTCCATAGCAGAGATTTATGTAACAGAATGTAATCAAATTTTTGTGAAGTACCTTGATTATTTTTCTTCATGGCATACCTATTCTTTATGTCAATTATATATTTTTTATGTTCAAGTCCTGAAATCCAAATACATATTAATGTGCATTTTTTGCATTAATACTTTCTGCTTTAAACAATGAAATTAAGCTAAATAATACTTCCCTAAAATCATTACAAAAGGTGCTAATTAGAATGATGCCATTTGTTAAAAACAAAGTGTTTCATGGGGCGCCTGGGTGGCGCAGTCGGTTAAGCGTCCGACTTCAGCCAGGTCACGATCTCGCGGTCCGTGAGTTTGAGCCCCGCGTCAGGCTCTGTGCTGATGGCTCAGAGCCTGGAGCCTGTTTCCGATTCTGTGTCTCCCTCTCTCTCTGCCCCTCCCCCGTTCATGCTCTGTCTCTCTCTGTCCCAAAAATAAATAAACGTTGAAAAAAAAAAAGTGTTTCATAATGATGGCTAAAATAAGCAGAGAGTAGGCTGTTGGTTTTAAAAGTTTTTGACTCTAGCTCAATCTATGCCTAAATGTAACATATACATGTCACTAATAACTGCATAACTTATAAACTTGATATAACTATATAACGTACAATTAGATTGCTGTTCTCTTTTAGTCATACTCTGAGTAAAAACTACCCACTCTCCTGAATTTTATTAAAGCACACTGTGTGGCTCATGATGTGAGCAAATAGGAAAAGTCTAGTATGAATACCACAGACTATTTTTCACTTACCACAAGAGCTGGAAACTTATTAAGCCAGCTCTGAAGCCGAATGCCTGTGAAATCATTTATTTTCCTCTGACAGTCCCTTGCCTTCGCCCCCAGCTATCAGTCGAAGCCCCTTCTTCTGTTAATACAAACACTTTCCCAACGACACTGTCAATTATTCCTAATCTGTCATCTATTATTATTCTCCTCAAGATTTAGAATCCCAGCAGATCTCAGTCCTGTCTATCATATTGCCATGTGTACTTCAAGAAGCCTTTCCTTATATGAACAATTCTCATCCACAAATTTAGCATAAGATATGAACAACACCACGAGAAGCAACATTAGGCCCTTCTATAGTACAAATTAAAATAAACTTTTAGACTTCACAACACATCTTTTAAGAGGTCCTCCTAGATGCTAAGCATTTAGCAAATCATTAAATCATTACAGAACACTTCCAATGTCAGGGACTTAGGTATATATGCACTCATTCCAAGAAAGAGAAGACATAGTCAGTAGCCTTGAAAAGGTGGTAATTCAGGAAGGACAGTGGAGACAGTGGGCAATGAATGCTCACTCAGTCTTGGTTGCTTAGAAAATGTGGCTCCTGGTGGATTTCGGTACGTGCTGTATCTAGGGTTTTGGTTAATGATATTCGGTAAGAAGGCCCTTCATTTTATGAAATGGAATCAACCAGCTTTCCCATTTTTTTTTATTTTTTTAATGTTTATTTATTTTTGAGAGGGAGAGAGACAGAGACAGAGCATGAGTGGGGGAGAGGCAGAGAGAGAGGGAGACACAGAATCCGAAACAGGCTCCAGGCTCTGAGCTGTCAGCACAGAGCCTGACACAGGGCTTGAACTCGTGAACCACGAGATCATATCCTGAGCTGAAGTTGGATGCTTCACTGACTGAGCCACACAGGCGCCCAGCCAGCTTTCCTCTTGAGAAACTGTCACCTCGTTGCCCAAAGTTATCACGCTTTTCTTTGAAGAACCCTAAGAGGCCCTGCATATTCTCCCCCCATATTCCAATTACATTATTTTCCCCATAGCCACTTTTCTCTGATGGCAAGACTGTTAAATGGGAAGATTTATTGAAACCATTCACAGAAGAGAATAAGGCGATTTGAATTTAAGAGGTGCTTGTACTATGCTCATTCCTACAGACAGGGCAACAAAGACCAACACAGCAGCACCTCTACTACTGTCCTTAGAATGAATGAGTGAGCATTTAGAGACTATGTATAGTTTGAGGCCTAGGCTCATATTTTGATGGAGCTAAAGTTACCATTAATTATAAAAGCCTTCCATTACATGCATAAGAAAGGGATAACCTGTTAGGTGTCACCCAGGCCTACTGTACAATAATATATTCGTTTTCTACTGCTGCCGTAACACGTAACTACAAACCCAGTAGCTCAAATATAACACAAAAGTATTTACTTACATTTCTGTAGTTCAATTCCAATGACTTTCACTAGGCTGAGATTAAGACACTGATGTTCCTGGGGTAAAATCCGTTTTCTCACTTTTACCATCTTCTAAACGCAACCACATTTTCTGGCTCCTGGATCCTCCCAGTACCTTGCTCACTCTGAATCTGGCCCTTCTGTCTTCCCTTTTCACATTTAAGGAAGCTGTGATTAAATTGGAGTCACCTGGATCACCCAGCTGCAACTGATTCTGTCTCTCTCTCAAGTCAGCTTCTAGAATCTTTTTTTTTTTCTTAATTTTTTAACGTATATTCATTTTTGAGAGACAGAGATAGAGCGTGAGTGAGGGGGTGGGCAGAGAGAGAGGGAGACATAGAATCTGTAGCAGGCTCCAGGCCCTGAGCTGTCAGCACAGAGCCCAGCGTGGGGCTCGAACTCAGGAACCTTGAGATCATGACCCGAGCCAAAGTCTGACGCTTAAACCACTGAGCCACCCGTGCGCGCCTCACCTATTACATTTTAATGAGAAAAATGATAAGTAACTACATCTTTAGTTTATCTATAATAAATAGGATATTTTCTATATTAGTTGTTTAATTAATTAATTAATTAATTAATTAATTTAATACATTAGTTGCTTAATAATTAATTAAACATAATTTTAATTAATAATACTTTGCTCCTTGACAAAAAAATGGAATGACTATTATTACTATATTAAAAACATTCTACACTTGATCTTAGCCAAAAGGCCGAGAAGCGATTATATTAAAAACATTCTAAAGGGACTATGTGGACTATATACAGCAATTTCCATCTGTAACAAGGCTTAAGTTTATGTTATTGTTCAAGACATATAAGAGGAAACTTTGAAAATATCACTGTTGAAGTTTCTTAGGTTTCTTGTTGACTTTCATTGAAATCAATGTTTCAATAACATTTGGGTAAATATGTATCTGATAGTCTGTACATCGTGTCTGAAAATAAAAAAAAGTATATATGTGCTATTTGTTTTCCAGTAGGGCTGGCAGAATCTTCTGTGAGCCTCTCAGATGTAAACCCAGGGCTCCTTCTAGAACCTGCTGTATCTCTGTGCTCTCCTTTCTTCCTTCTACTGGGCTTCATACTGCTTTGCTCTCCTTCCAAAGGTATTTTATTTTAGTCTATTTTCTTATTTTGTCTTATTTTTTCTTCCATCTCAGCACTTAACAGACTAATAACCCATTTTCTTAGCTTTCATTTTCTGTGCTGCACCCAAAGACAAGGACACAAAGAACCAGCAAGAAAGCACAAAAATAGCAACAGTGATACAAAGCTAATAATTTCTTTGTAATAATGTCACAAAACTGACACATTTCTTAAGTAGTGGCTCCTTCTCTGTATGTTGGTATTCTGAAATAACTCAAAGCAATGATTTGAAAGTTGCAAATCTGAAAAAGCAAACACTATTTTGATTAGTTTTAGTCACATCGTGAGTTTGCCTGGATAAAGCAGAAACCAAAGCACAATTAACCCTGCAAGTAATTTATTAGGAACAAAGACCATATAGGAAAAGAAGGAACCAGGAGAGGCCAAGAGAACCATCAGATTTTGATGGAGGTTTGATGTGGTTTGAAAGAAAAAAAGGAGAAAAAGGAGGGAAGAAAGTTTGGGTAGAAATAACCTCACACTGCAATCCAATTCTCCTCCCCCAGTCAGCTCTATTGAGATATAATTGATATATAATATGTGTACATTTAAGGTGTATATTGTGATAGTTTCATGTATTTCGTGAAATGATTATCACAGTAAGCTTAGTAAACACATCCATCCTTTGACGTAGTTACCTTTTGTGTGTATGTGCATGTGTGTTAAACACATTTAAGATCTACAGTCAGCAATTTTCAAGTATACTAACGTACAATAGGTAAACTTTAGTTAACCGTATTGCAGTGCAGTCCTAATAATTTAGAATGGTCTTTGGGAAGAATTTGAGCCAGAGCCACACGGCATCAGAGGATTCCAGTGTTTTCTAGGGATGGGTATGCTCCCTCAGTCCCTGGCTGAAAACAGCTAGGGAGAAGGGTGGGTTTCGTATGAAATTTGACGGATTTCATACTTGTATGGCTACATCGTTGCTCATGTATGTTCCTTGTGATCAGAGATTGAAGGGGTAGATTCTAGTGGTCACCAGACCTGGTATACCTCTCAACACTCATAAAAATACTTTTGTCACCCAGAGTAGTTGATCTTTTTTTCTGACCCTGTAATATCTCCAGTAATTCTGTGTAAGTCCACCAACTCTTGGAATGTCAATGAATGGGACAATTTGGTGGCACTAGTAAAAAGAACTAGGCATAAGCAATGATAAACATGAGTTGGAAGTAATTTGCCAATCTTTGGTGTTACTTTTCTTCACTCCTGTCATCTCATGAGTGTGCTGCAATTACATTTTGCAACGAGATCTGCTATTTGCCATTTTCAAGGACTGTTTATACAACATGTATATTAACATCAAATTCACTGTTTTTTAGGTTGTCTGTATTGATAAGTCACTCTATGGTTTTGATTTACCGTATATTATATTCACCTTATATCCTCCTAATGTTTCATAGTTTCTTTCTATTTTGTGTATCTTTCTAGACACATTTAATAAAAATGCATTATTAATACATTAAACACTTATAAAACTATTTTGCATTGTTTGGTGTATTGAATACCTGCATCTCAGAGGAGCCAAATTAACACAAGATCTGGCTAGAATTAGTCAGACAGAATGCTGCTTATTTTTTCAGAATTTGAACCTCCTAATTATTGCTTTAAATTACCTTATCAAAATAAAATTTATAATATCATATGGTGATATGTATACTGAGATAACATATTGACAAAGAGTGATCCTGCTTTTACTCATTTGATTAGTCCTAATGTGTATCTACCACTGGAAGCATGACTCGATTCTTTTTTATCTCTTTACCCTCAATCTCTACTTCATGTCTTACATCTTTATAGAAGATTAAAAAGTAAAACAAAACAAAACAAAAAAAATCACTGTTGAGTTTGTGAACAAATGATGACTTAGAGAAGTATATACTGGGAAAATCTAGACGAGGTGGAGAATAATACTAAAAGTGAAAGGAAATCTGAATCATTAAATGTCATAACTGAATACCAATGACATGAGTCTGCTTTTTCTAAAGAAAAAAAAAATAGTGGATCCATCCTTAAGTGAATTTCAAAGGAATGTTGGGAAATGGAGAAGAAAAGTCTATCACACAGGTTGTGTTATTTAACCGCAATGAAGAAATTTTGTTTAGTTCATTCCTTTAAGAACAACATTGGAATACACAACATTGTGAATCAGTAGATCCGATGATAGAAGATAAATGTAGTCATATGGCTACTAAGATGGTGAGGACCAAACCTTTTCAAGACTTTGAAGATATGATGTGGAGTTTTAAATTGGGTTCAAAACCGTATTACATTATTTGGTATAGGGATGGAAACCATCAACTCAAAAAGTATTTCTTCCTTTTGTCTTTTCTATTCTCACCTTAACACCTTCTGGGATTGGTCACAGAAATATCAAAATATCTGGAATCATTCATCAAGCTTCATGTGTTTGAGCTACGCATAAAGAAAAACATCAAAAAGATGTTCCCTCCATCTTGTAACTGTGCTTTGCCCTTTTCAATGCATTTTGTTCTCTATCAGTCACCAGGGTGACTCTAGCACTTGGAAATCTCATATGACCAGTGATTTTTCCATTCAGCCCCAATTACTTCCAAGCAAATGCTTTTTATATACTCAATTGTTAAATTTATAAATGTGTTTAGGTATGAAAAGATTTTCTTAAATTTGTATGTGGCTCTCTTTTGAACAGTCTATTAAAATGGAAGACTTTTTTAGAAATGGGCTTCTGGGATTAATATGTAGTAAACATGTCTGGTGCAAAAGAAATGCAACATAGCACATATTTAATACACACATTTGCAAGTTTTGGTGTTAAAAACAAGCTGAATATATTTTTGTCATCAAAATTTATCATTTTATCATCATCATTTTATCATCAACATTAATATCATAAGTGATGTGTTACTCTTTTCATTATTTTTATTACCTTCTAAAAAAACAATAATGCCATTAATTTGGGATATTCTAGTTAAAAAAAATAGTTTCCTTCTTTTCCTTGACATTTATCCAGAAATGACACCATTTACTTAGAACTAGATATGTAATAATTTTTTGGTTATGTTTGATTTGTAGCCCTTTACTACAATTATATTATATGTAATAGAATTCATAAGCAAGCCAACTTTAACTTATTATTCAATATTTCTTTTGTGAGATGCTAGTACCATCTTCTATCATAACTAAAATATATTAGAATTTTTTCAACCCTTCATCTAATTTGGTCAAAATAGAAATGAAACAAGCTTCACATAACCTTCTCGCAAGAGACCTGTGATGCTGGTGTTGTGTACTCATTTACTGGAAGTTCTTTACATCTGTGATTTTCATAAGCAACCCAAAATGACTGACACCAGAAACAGCTTTGTATAAAATGTCTGAATTTTCTAGTGAGCTCCATGGCCTTGGTCCCCCATCCAAAAGTACCTTCATCATCTCCAAAGTGTTTCTCAAATTCATCGTGACTTTCTAGTCCTTACTGTTATTTCCTCCTTTTCTTCAATTCTTGCTTGAATTAGCAAAATAGCCTTAAGGTCTCTCTTGAACCACCTATCTTTTCCAACTGTAATGCCACTATATCCATAAATTACTATAACCGAGTGGTATTGCTTCTGTCATCTCTTTCTCTCTAATAATGTGAACTGGCTAATTAAAGCCTGTAGGAAAATCTCAGCTTTTCATTGTAGAATAAAATGTACTTCACAATCTCAAATCAATCTACTTTCTTTTTTTTTAATATGAAATTTATTGTCAAATCGGTCTCCATACAACTCCATATTGTCAAATCGCTCATTCCAACAGGTGCCCTCCTCAATGCCCATCACCCACCCTCCCCTTCCTCCAACCCCCCCCCCCCCATCAACCCTCACTTTATTCACAGTTTTTAAGAGTCTCTTATGGTTTGGCTCCTTCCCTCTCTAATTGTTTTTTCCTTCTCCTCCCCCATAGTCTTCTGTTAGGTTTCTCAGGATCCACATAAGCGTGAAAACATATGGTATCTTTCTTTCTCTGTATGACTTATTTCACCTAGCATAACACTCTCCAGTTCCATCCATGTTGCTACAAAAGGCCATATTTCACTCTTTCTCGTTGCCAAGTAGTATTCCATCGTGTATATAAACCACAATTTCTTTATCCATTCATCAGTTGATGGACTTTTAGGCTTTTTCCATAATTTGACTATTTTTGAAAGTGCTGCTGTAAACATCGGGGTACAAGTGCCCCTATGCATCAGCACTCTTGTACCCCTTGGGTAAATTCCTAGCAGTGCTACTGCTGGGTCATAGGGTAGATCTATTTTTAATTTTTTGAGGAAACTCCACACTGTTTTCCAGAGTAGCTGCACCAGTTTGCATTCCCACCAACGGTGCAAGAGGGTTCCCGTGTCTTCACATCCTCTCCAGCATCTATAGTCTCCTGATTTGTTCATTTTAGCCACTCTGACTGGCATGAGGTGATATCTCAATGTGGTTTTGATTTCTTATCTATCCCCTATTACTCTGAAATATATTCTGTATTCCAAGTTGCTAAGAAATTCACTGTTCCTAACCTCCCTGCCATACTTTTCTTCACTATCTGCATATGCACAGTATTTCTTCTGTTGAAAATAGACATTTCCATTTAATTGGCTGATAACATTCTATGCTAAGCCCACAATCTACATCAAACATTAACTTGATTCTAAATCCAACCATCACTCATCACAGAATGGTTTATGGCTCCTTCAGTTACTCTCTGTAGTACATAAAGCAGGCCTTATATTTCACCACATCAATTGTGATATTCCTTTGACTGGTGGCGCTTACTATTTAGATTGTGAATTATTAAAGAGGAATTGCATTCACATTTGTAATTAGCTGTGATTACCAAGGTTACTTCCAAATCATGGGCACTAAAAATATTTTTATGGATAAGATAGGATTATAACCCTCCATGACTTGATCCCCCATCAGTCTCTCTGACTGTCTCCCTCTCTTTCATTGATCTCTAGTCACATTGGCCACCTTGATTTTCCTTGAACAGGTCGTCTCCTCATAGCTTTTTCCTCTGCTGCTTTCTGTTCTTGAACGTTCATTCCTTAGATTGTCAAATAACTACCGCTTCACTTCGTTTGGGACTCTAATTAGATGTTATCTTAGCGGTGAGGTTTGTAACTTTGAATCTTCATCCATACCACCAAACTTTGCTATGCTCTGAATGTGCCCCCAACCCCAAAATTCATATATTGAAATCTTAACCTCCAAAGATGTTGGTACTAAGAGATGGGACATTTGGGAAATGCTTAAATCATGAGGGTGGAATCTTCATGAATGGGATTAGCGTCTTATCAAAGAGGCTCCAGAGAAATCCCTGGCCCCTTCTACTATATGAGCATACAATAAGAAATCTGTAGCCCTGAGAAGGGAATTCACCTGACCACGTCTCAGACTTCCATCCTCCAGAACTGTGAGAAATAAATTTCTGTTGTTTATAAGCTACCCAGTCTGTGGTGTTTTGCTATCACAACCCAAATGGAGTAAGGCAAACTTTATCTTCATTTCCGTGTTCAATTATCTCCATAGCCCTATTACCATATGACATACAACATGTCTCCTTGTTTATGGCTCATCTTGCTCCACTAAAATATAAACTGCATGGAGGCAAGATTATGTTTTGTGGCTCTTATGGTCACCAAATAGAATAGTACCAGTACACAATAGGTCCTCAGTAACATTGTTTTAAAAGAAATAGTAAGTCAATGAATGAATGAATATGAATGAATGACCACATGGTTATTGTTTTTGTAATCAATTTTTACAACTAACTTTTACCCCCTCATAATAAACAGAAAAGGAATAGAAATCCTTCCCATCTTTGAAGTTAGGTTTAGTTTTCCATGTTACTTTTTTGTGTGTATTTGAAAGCATACTTTCAAATTCACATAGTTAGAAAACCATCATAATAAATCACCTTTGCTGTTTTCATCAAGTTATTAAAATATCACTTACATACAAGTTAAAAATAGACTTCCAGGGGTGCCTGGGTGGCGCAGTCGGTTAAGCGTCCGACTTTAGCCAGGTCACTATCTCGCGGTTCGTGAGTTCGAGCCCCGCGTCAGGCTCTGGGCTGATGGCTCAGAGCCTGGAGCCTGTTTCCGATTCTGTGTCTCCCTCTCTCTCTGCCCCTCCCCTGTTCATGCTCTGTCTCTCTCTGTCCCAAAAATAAATAAACGTTGAAAAAAAAAAATTAAAAAAAAATAGACTTCCAATGCATTATAACTTTAACACAGTTCTGAGAAGCAGAATAGAGTTTGTTGCAGATATTTTATAAGCACGTAGACTCAATATGATTATGAATTGGATTTACCCTTATTACCCTTAGCTAATAAGTGGCAAAAATACTTGTTTTGATTCTTTCTTCATTACTCTTTCTACTGTTCTACACCCACCCTCACAAGCATTGGTTTTACTATTATAAATTCATTTAAGATCAAATGAGTGTTATTTAAAATCACTGATAGAAAAAAAATTGAAATCCAATTATTTTCAAGTTCAGTGATGACTAATACATTGTTTCCTTGATTATAATGGCCAAAAAATGTGCTATGAAACTATAAATATGTTTCAACATTACTCAGTTTTAACACTTGTTACTATTTTCTTCTTTGTCTTCCCAGTCATGAATATCTACATGCATTGGACTCACGGGATACTCTTCAGTCAAATATCAAATCTGATTTAGGTGAGGATTTTGTTATCTGTGTACATTGCAGTTATTTAAAGTAAGTGCATTACACTTAAATGTAGCCATTTGTAAATAAATAGAACAATGTATCACTTTATAATTCCTCATAAAAAGCCCTAAAATATTTCTGCATACATGTGTATTTAAAGATTCCATTTCCTGTCTTGTGACCAGGAGATACATAGTGTGTCTTCATATGCAGAGTGATATTACAAATAAGTTTATGATAATCACATAAATTGAATAGCACTGAAAAAATTAAATAACATCCTATTTAGGATAATTAATCATCAGACATTAGCTCAAATGTGCAGTAAGTACATGGTATTGAAATGTTTTCAAAAATGAGCATTTCAGGGGCGCCTGGGTGGCTCAGTCGGTTGGGCGTCCGACTTCGGTTCAGGTCATGATCTCGCGGTCCGTGAGTTCGAGCCCCGCGTTGGGCTCTGTGCTGACAGCTCAGAGCCTGGAGCCTGTTTCAGATTCTGTGTCTCCCTGTCTCTCTGACCTTTCCCCATTCATGCTCTGTCTCTCTCTGTCTCAAAAATGAATAAACGTTAAAAAAAATTAAAAAAAAATGAGCATTTCAAAATAAATGATCAATTTTAAATGATCAACATTTCTGAGCATTGTTTTCTTTTTTATCAATGAATTAATTCTTATAAGTAAAACTTCCCAATAAATAAATATTTATATTTTGCTCAAATATCCAAAATGGTATACATTTTCCTTCATTTGGTTAGGCTATCAATGCTTAACAAGCACACCTATATACTAGTGTGCATACAGACATACACATAGACACACATATTCCATTTCAACGAATAACTTGTTAGCAAAGATTACCTAATAGGTTTAAATTACAGAGTTTACATCTTAACAGTTGTTTCTTCTGTGTTCTTGTCTTAGTATTTAGGAAAAGAGAGATTTGTTGAAGGGCTTCACTTGACTCTTCAAGAGAGACATAGCACAACTTCTACACAATTGAAACATGTTAGGAATAAAAATAGACATTATCTCGTCGATATTATCCGGGTAGCTTTGGCACATATATGAGTACTGATTAATTTTGTCTAATTGTTATAAAATATTCACATTTATGTTTTTTGAATCACCTTAGGTAAATTTACATTTCTCTATTTAGAGACCAATTCTAGGTTTTGCTTAACTCTAATATATGCCTGTTTTCTTTTTCTTATGATATGACTTTATCTTATTATTTCCCTTCTTTATCACTGTGGTTTTACTTGTTACTTCTCTAATTTCTTAAGTTACATGTTGATCTCATTATTTGTCTGTGTCTCTTATTTTCTTATATAATAATTTAAGACTACGCAACTACCTCTAATATCAATTTATTATCTTAGCAAAATTTTGTAAGTGGATATTTTTTGCATTAAATTTAAGTTATTTTTTAATTTATGTTTTTATTTTTCTATGATTCATGAGTTGTTTGTGTGATTTACACTGCTAAATAACTGAAATCTGGTTATCATTTTGCCATTGCTATGTAAATTTCTAGCTTTATATTTAAAGAAAATATGTTGTATAATGATTTTTGATATTTCATTATTAATATTTTAATATCTTTATATGTTAGATGCTTATCCTGTGACACATAACTGCCATTTAAATGAAAAAAAAATGGTATTTAAGGGAGGGCAAATATATTTTTACTTTTTTGGATCATATTATTTTGGGGTTTATATATCTTTCTTAATGTGTTTTATTTCTCCTTTCTCCTGGATTTTGTTCTTTTCACCTTTTTTTTCTTACTCCTTTGGAATCTTTATACTTTATTTATTTCTTTTAGAAGTCACCTGTGTTAGTCTCTCTGGGATGCCATTACAAAATACCACAGATTGAGTAACTTAAATAACAGAAATTTTTTTCTCACTGTTTTGGAGACTAGAAGTCCAAGATCAAGGTGCTGGTAGGGTTCGTTTGTCCTGAGGCCATTCTCCTTGACATGTATATGGCAGATTGTTGCTATGTCCTCTCATAGTCTTCCCTGTTTGTGCATACATCTTTCCTATCTCTTCCTCCCCTTATATGGACACCAGTCATTCTGGACTAGGACCTTACAAAGTCAGTACCTTAATTACCTCTTTAAAGGCCCTATCTCCACATTCAAAAAAGATGGGGCCAAGGGCCTCCACATATGAATTGTGAGAAGGGCAGTGGACACAATTCGCTCCATAACATTAACTGATCTACCCAAGGAGATGATAATAAATAAATGTGTCCTTCTTCTGAACTATATACATTTACAGTTTCCATTCTACTCGCCATTGTTTTCTTATATATTTTTCTCTATTTTTATTTCAAATTCATATAATTTTCCAAAGTTGTCATTTTTTATAATTATTAACATATAGTTAGTGTTCACTAATTTTTACCATTTATTAATTCCTGTTGTCAAAGTCTTCATTGCATTTTATTTTGCTCCTTTTGAAAATAGATTATTGATAAGTAAAGGTATTTTAGTAGAAATATATGTCATCATTTTATCTAAGCATGCCTTTGAACTTATTCTTAAACAATGTTTAACCATAGTATAGTATTCTAAGTTACATATATCATCTATCAGAATGTTGAAGTGATTATTTCTGTGTTTTTTTTTTTCAGTTTTATTTTGCTGTTGGTAAGTTTGCAGTCACTTACTGAGATTTGTCTATTGGAAACCTATTTCTCTGGATATTTAGGAAGTCCTTCACTGTAATTGATAACAGTTTCACTATGAATTGTCTACATCTGTTACTGTTGTTTTTTTCGTATTTAAACTACATTTATTGGGTTTCCTTACATTTTATTCAATTTGAGGCTAATGTACCTAATAAATTCTGAAAAGTCTTCATCCATTATGTCATCATGAACTCTTCTTCCTCTATTCTGGTCTCTTCTTTTAGAAATTTTTAATGAAGTTTTAAATTTTTTTTTTAATTTTTTTTTCAACGTTTATTTATTTTTGGGACAGAGAGAGACAGAGCATGAACGGGGGAGGGGCAGAGAGAGAGGGAGACACAGAATCGGAAACAGGCTCCAGGCTCTGAGCCATCAGCCCAGAGCCTGACGTGGGGCTCGAACTCACGGACCGCGAGATCGTGACCTGGCTGAAGTCGGACGCTTAACCAACTGCACCACCCAGGCGCCCCTAAATTTTAATTAAAGTATAGTTAATACCCAATGTTATATTGGGTTCACTTAAAAAAAAGGTAGTAGCTTGTTTGCTCTTATTTTATATTCCTCTTTTTTAATTTTGGATATGTTTTAATATCCAATATGACAATTGTAATACATGAAGTCCTTAGAGGTCTTAATTCTGCTGTACATTATTTCCAGGGACTCTTGCTCCTAGGTTTCCATGTATGATGATGTTTTAGACAGCATTCTCATGTTCATCTGAGATCTATGTGACGCTTATCTTGGAAAGGTAAGTTTTGAGAATATGCTCCTCTAGAGGTGTCACAGTTTCCTTCTCTCAGATGCCCCGATTCTTTATCAGCTTGGGGCCAATTAAACTTATTTATCAACTTTGAGTTATCTGGGCCAGATAGTAGTATCCATTTGATACTAAAGCATAGCAGAGGATGGGACACAGATTATGAAATATCAAAATTCAAATTAATAGGAAGCTTTTTTCTTCCAAAAGCCCAAAGGCAGGGAATGTTGTTATTGTTGATGGAAAGATTTCTTCTAGCTGTCTTATTGTTTAAGAATGTAGCCATTCTTAAACTCTGGCTGTACATGTGGATCTCAGTTTTAATTACCCAATTTATTTTGCCCCAGAGTTTTGTCTCCTGTCCCCAATTTGCTCATTAGAATTAGAGCCCGCGGGGTGTGTAGGTGGCTCAGTCAGGTAAGCATCCAGCTCTTGATTTTGGTTCAGGTTATGATCTCACAGTTCGTGAGTTAGGTGCAGAACCTGCTTGGGATTCTCTCTCTCTCTCTCTCTCTCTCTCTCTCTCTCTCTCTCTCTCTCTCCCTCCCTCCCTCTTTGTTCCTCCCCCATTTGTGCTCTCCAAAAAAATAAACTTTAAAAAAAATGAAAGCCTCTGCATGATTTAATGCTGTAAATATCCTTTAAAAAACCAGTTCAACTACCAGCTAGCTTATGCAGCATCTCTTTCTTTGTTTGATACCCAGGGGATTTTCCTTTTGTCTTTGAAAACATTTAAAAAGATATTTGTTGTTTTATATACATGATTTGTGATACGCATGACTTTTGAGTAGTCTACAATGTTGACTGAAAGGTACTAAAGAAATTAAATTCTAAAGGTTTTGCAGTTTTCCTTGGGGCAAAGTACTAATTTTTGAATGATGAATGGAGAAGAAATGGATGTTGAAGGTCCTTAGACCTGATAACTTCTATACTTTCTATGACAGATCATATTTAAAGTCATCTATTGAATTGAGAAGAAGGAGATTATGAAGTGGCTTGAATATATGGATGGAATATGGCTGCTAAGATAACTAGGAGCTAAAAGCAGAAAAACAGGTATGTAAATCACAACCATATTCAAGGGACTACTTGATTTTTGAACTAATGATTTGAGGAAAATACAGTATATTCTTTCCTCCATACTGTTCAACCACAACTCTCAAGAATTAAAGAACACCCATTTTAAGATAATCAGTTGTTG
Source organism: Prionailurus bengalensis (assembly GCF_016509475.1). Lineage (NCBI taxonomy): Eukaryota > Metazoa > Chordata > Mammalia > Carnivora > Felidae > Prionailurus > Prionailurus bengalensis. Next base: position 91,073,050 of record NC_057344.1, read on the forward strand.
AGTCTGCACATGGTGGGTGTGGCAGGAAGAGTGAGGATGCAGTAAAAATAATTCAGGTGATTTACTCTAAGCATTATTTTACAATGAAATTTAATATTTGCTAATTGTGTTATTTGTACTTTATTTACCTGTGTTGATTCTTAGTTGATCAGTTTTATTAATAATATGTAATATGTTAAGTTCACAGTTCTTTACATGTAGGGTACTCTTGGTTCAAGTGAGATCATTATTTGAAGGATAATTGAAATTTAAAATTATTTTTTTAATGTTTGTTCTTGAGAGTGACAGAGTGAGTGTGAACAGGGGAGGGGCAGAGAGAGAACGAGACACAGAATCTGAAACAGGCTCCAGGCTCTGAGCTGTCAGCACAGAGCCTGACGTGGGGTGCAAACTCACGAATCACCAGGTCATGATCTGAGCCAAAGTTGGACGCTTATCCAACTGAGCCACCCCCGCTCCCCAATAATTGAAATGTAAAATTTAATATTTTAACCAATGTTAATTAGAAAATTGCACAAAGCAAAATACTGGTTTTAAAATAGAGGAATAATAACCTTTAAAATCTAAAAGAAGTGTAACATAATGTTGATAAATAAGTATGCAAATGCTGGTCATAAACCATGTTAATAATTATAGTAAATATTATCTAGTGAATGTTGAAGGAATTAATTTCCTAAATATAACAATTTGATTCATCTCAAAAGAGACAAACTTTAAAATTAGAAATCACCTACACACATTCAAAGGCCATGAAAATAAATGTTTTCATTAATACAAATAAACATATCCGCTAACATTTATGTATAGGTGTCATTAAAATACCATTTTCCTCAACTCTGAAACAAATGCCATTTTCCTGATATAAAAAAAAAGACATAAATACATTCACCTAGTTCTGTCTAATTTATTAAATATACTCAGTTTTAGTCATTAGTATTTGGCTAATATTTTGACATAATAAAAGATGCCATTTTAGACCTTGTTAATCAGATAAGTACTTGAAGAAAACATGAATGTATTATATCTATTAGTCCCTCAAGATCAACTCAATACTTTTCTTCTCCCATTGTAGGTTCCAGAAAATTGAGCTATATTCATTGCATTAAGAGGTCACTTGTCTTTTGGTAAAAATTTGGAGTTGATCAATAAAGAATGCTAGCAGGAAATAAGAGGGAGGAATGTGAATTAGTCTGATTATCTATTCCCCCATCCTCCTCAATTTGGGTTCACTGTGGACTTCATTTACTCTTTTGTGTGACAAAATTACAGTTATCAACCAACCACTTCCCAGAGCTTACTCTCTCCCTGAGTTCTGTAACTCCTTTTTCCTTCCACGTTTTAGGTCTAGATATGGAAACCTATTACTAGGGGTTACCTATACACTGCTATATCCTTTGTCAACATTCTATAACTCTTCTCAAATAACCCAGTCTAAGCATCCTATGTTTCTCATAGAGATTTAAGTATGCTTTTTGGCAATTTTATTTCTCTTCATTATTTATTTGAATTTTGAATATTTTATTTGTGTGACTTAGGTATTCCTTAAGTATGAATTCTAGTGTTACCATAATCCATGAAAAAAAGACCATTATAATATCTGTAATAATGACATTGATCATAGTAATATTGATTAAGACCCAAATATGCACAACTCTTCTAAGAGCTTTGTAACCATTCACTTCTCATTTTATAGATGAAGAATCTCAAGTTGAGTTAGACTTTGTACCTTGTCACATGGAAAGTGATAAAGTAAAATATGTGATGTGTTGGGGGAAAAAAAAGAAAGTAATCAAGACAAATGATATCTAATATAGAATAATACAAGTTTACATTATACATGGGTCTTTTTATTCTAATGGTCATCCATTTCTATAAAAATTTTCAAGCACTTTTTTAAAATTAAAAAAAAAACTCAAGGTACTTGAAGTTCAGATTTTTCTCATTGTGCCACTTTCCATTGTACATAAATTCTTCACTCAGCTTACAATACACATTTATTTCAATACAATAATATATGGCCTCCAAAATTCTAGCTAGCTCAAAGTTAAGGCCTACTTGAGAGTTGACTTAGCTGTGAAAATGCTACCCACAAGAGAAAATACAATAAACTCTATCGCAATTTTGCAAAGTAAGGATCGTATGCATCCATGTTCACTTTGTGACTACTTAGGCATTCATAAAAATTATTATTTTATTTATATTGCTCTAAATGACTTATTTTATTTTGTTTTTTAAGATTTTACTTTTAGAGAAGTTTTAGTTATTTTTTTAAGTGTTTATGTATTTATTTTGAGAGACACAGAGCATGAGCAGGGGAAGGGCAGAGAGAAAGGGAGAGAATCCCAAGCAGGTCCACACTGTCAGCGTGGAGATTGATGCATGAACCAAAGGATCATGACCTGACCCAAAATCAAGAGTCAGGTGCTTAACTGACTGAGCCACCCAGGTTTTTTCTAGAGCAATTTTAGATTCACAACAAAATTGAGAGGAAGTTACAGAGGTGACTCATATATCCAGGCCCCCACACATTTCTTTGTCTGCTACATTATCCATCTCACAGAATACATGTCTTATAATTGATGAACCTATACTGACACATCATTAACAGCCAAATTTCATAGTTTACCTTTGTTTTTTTTTGTGTGTTTTTTTTTAATTTTTAAAATTTATTATTATTATTATTATTATTATTTATTTTAGCGAGAGGGAGAGAGCATAAGTGGGAGAGAAGGGTAGAGGGAGAAAGAGAATCCTAAGAAGATGCCACGCCCAGCATGGAGCCTGACACAAGCCTTAATCCCATGACCCTGGGCTCATGACCAGAGTCAAAGTCAAGAGTTGGTCGCTCAAACAAATGAGCCACCCAGGTGCCCCCATGGATTACCTTTGGATTCACTTTGGCTGTAGTACTTTGTATGGATTTGGGCAAATATATAATGATGCATACTTATAAGTATACTATCATACAGAGTATTTTCACTGCCCCCCAATCCTCTATGCTCCACCTATTTATCCCCCCCAGTATCAACCCCTGGAAACCACTGATCTTTTTAGTTCTATGAAACCATAGTTTTACCTTCCTGAAATGTTATATAGTTGGAAACATATAGTATGTAGCCTGTTCTGATTGGCTTCCTTTACATAGTATGCATGTAGGTTTCCTCCTTGTATTTTCGTGGCTTGATAGCTCATTTCTGTTTTAGCACTAACATTCTTTTGTCTGGATGTGCCGCAGTATATTTATGCATTCACCTACTAAGAGATATCTTGCTTCCTTCCATGTTTTGGAAGCTTTTGGCAACGATGAAGAAAGCTGCTACAAACATCCAACTGCAAATTTTTGTTGGACATAAGATTTTAATTTCTTTGGGCAAATATCAAGGAGCATAATGTTGCTGGATCATATAATGAGGATATGTTTAATTTTGTAAGAAACTATCAAACTGCCTTCCAAAGTGTCTGTACCATTTTGCTTTCCCAACAACAGTGAATGAGAGCTCTCGCTGCTCCACATCCGCTCCATTATTTGACGTTGTCAGGGTTCCAGATTCTGGTCATTTAAATAGATGTGTAGTGGTATCTCACCGTTTTAATTTGCATGTCCCTCATGACATGATGTGGAACATATTTTCATATGCTTATTTGTAATCTGTATATGTGCGGGTGAAGAGTCTTTTAGTCTTTGACCTATTTTTAAATCAAGTTGTTCTATTATTTTTGAGTGTTAAAGGTTCTTTTTACAGTTTGCATAACACTCCTTTTTACAAATGTCTTTTGAAAATACTTCTTTTTGCAGTCTGCGGCCTTTCTTCTCATTCTTTTATTGTCTTCTGCAGAGTAGAAATTTTAATTTCAAAGGAGTACAATTTATCAATTATTGGATCTTCCTTTAATGTTATCTCTAAAATGCCATTCCCATACCCAGTCATGTAGTTTTTCTTCTATAGAATTTTTTTCATTTTATAGTTTTACAGTTTACATTGTATCTAAGGTGCATTTTGAGTTAATTTTGTTAAGGGTGTAAGGTCAGGTCAGTGACCTCATTTCCCTCTGTGTGTGTGTGTGTGTGTGTGTGTGTGTGTGCATGTGCATGTATGTATATGGACGTCCAATTGTTCCAACACCATTTATTGAAGAGACTGTCTCTGTTTTATTGTATTATCTTTGTTTCTTTTTCAAATATCAGTTGAGTATATTTCTGTGAATCTATTGTTGAACTCTCTATTTTATTCCATTGATCTATTTGTCTATTCACCAATACCATACTCTTGATCACTGTGGTGTTATAGTAAGTATTGAATTTGAGTGGTGTTAGTTCTGTGGCTTTGTTCTTCTCCTTCAATATTGTGTTAGCTATTCTGGGTCTTTTGCCTCTCCATAAAAACTTTAGAGTCAGTTTGTCAATATACACAAAATAACTTGTTATGATTTTGATTGAGATTGCATTCTATAGAAGAACTGATGTCTTTACAATATTGAATCTTCTTATCAATAAACATGGAATATCTCACCATTTATTTAGTTCTTTTTTGATTTTGTTAATCAGAGTTTGTAATTTTTTTTTAATTTTTTTTCAACGTTTATTTATTTTTGGGACAGAGAGAGACAGAGCATGAACGGGGGAGGGGCAGAGAGAGAGGGAGACACAGAATCGGAAACAGGCTCCAGGCTCCGAGCCATCAGCCCAGAGCCCGACGCGGGGCTCGAACTCACGGCCCGCGAGATCGTGACCTGGCTGAAGTCGGACGCTTAACCGACTGCGCCACCCAGGCGCCCCAGAGTTTGTAATTTTATCCATATAGCTTATATATATATATACATTTTTCTTACAAATGCTATTCTAAGAATGCTAATGTAAATAGCATTGTGTTTTTTAATTTCAAATTCTTTCTCATTGTTTGCATGCAGAAAAGCAATATCATTTTGTATATTAACCTTGTCTCCTAAAAACTTGATATAATTGCTTATTTGTTCCAGAAGTTTTTTTTTTTATTCTTTAAGATTTACTGTATAGATGATCATGTTATCAGTGAACACAGATTTATTTTGTCTTCCTAATCTGTATATCTTTTATTTCCTTTTCTTGCCTTGTTACATTAGCAAGGAATTCCAGTACAAAATGTTAAATGAGTGGTGAAAAGGCACATTCTTGCCTTGTACCTGATCTTAGTGGGACGTTTTGGTTTTCTCACCATTATAATGCTAACTGTAGTTTTATTGTAGACATTTTTATTAAGTTAAAGAAATTTCTTTCTATTCCTAGTTTACTGAGAGTTCTTTTTTTATCATTAATAGGTGTTTGATTTTCTCAAATGCTTTTTCCGCATCTATTAATATGATCATGTGATTTTTTTTATTCTGTTAATGTGATGGATTACAAAAAGTATTTTTAAGAGCTATATTTTGGAGTTTTTTTACTCATCTGAAATTAATAGTAAATAATTATTAATAAAAATAATTAATAAATTATTAAAAGAAAATAATACTTTCTCTTTACTCAGCTAGTAATAGGTGTACCTCATGTACCGGTGAGGCACTCTATGTCCCATTCGTGGCTGCTGACCAAAATACATGTGACTATTTTTTTTTCTTTAATGGTTGATCTCTGATACTGTCTCTGTTGACAGTGTTAAGAAGTTGACTAAATAGTACAAAAACAGAGTAACTTACATGTAAGTGATACTACTGAAGAGAACTGAGTAGTTTTACAACTATTTTCAAACTCAGAATGTCAGTAAGGTAATCAGTAACTAATTCCCTAATTTTTACTTTAGAAAAATAGTTCCCTCATGTGTCCTAACCTCATGAGAAATACTGTAGATCCACAGGAACCACATAGCCATATCTGCCAGATATTCTGTGGTTGACTCAGCACTGCCACTGATTCCTTCCAAAGATTTCCAGAATAGTTTTTCCTGTGTAGCTCTAGGCTAGAGTTTGCTAATGAGGCCTTGGGTATAAAATTTGAAAAAGAGAAATAAAATAATTGTTAGTCTAAGAAGTTGTGGTGATCTGGCCATAGAGATCTGGTGGCTTCTCATATCTCCATGATCTCCAGACCTGTGGTCCTGGTGGTTCTGGCTGTCAAATGTGGTAGCTTCTCTGATGGCTTTATGATCTCTGAGTTCTTCACTCCTGTGTTTCCATATGAAGTCCTTAGTAAATTTTCTCAAATGTGTGACTTTTTTTTTCTAGGCATGGATTTCCCTAGCTCATTCTCTATTTCTTCAAGTTGCATTTCCCATGTGCAAATGAGTCCGAAATTATTTTTAGTGATTCTATTTTCTTGGTTAAATTCAGACACCAACAATATTACTAGAAGTTATTTAATGGATGGGGGTGAGGGAAGATGTCTTAAAGCTGAAATCTGGGATTGGTTTTCTGGTTTGATTAGTTTTAAAGTTACTGATGACCTTACTGACATGCTGACCTTGAAAATAATTGTAAAACTACTGAGTATTCTTCAGTAGTATCACTTATGTGTAAGTTACTCTTCTTTGTACTATTTAGTCAACTTCTTAACACTGTCAACAGAGATAGCATCAGAGATCAACACACCATTAAAGAAAAGAAAATAGTCACTGTATTTTGGTCAGCAGCCATGAATGGGACAGAGTGCCTCACCAATACATGAGGTACACCTAATTAGTAGCTGGCCAACCAAACTTTATGCTGGGAGGCTACAATTTAAAACACAGAAAAAGCAAGAATTCACAGTCCACAAATGTAGGAGCTATGGAAAGTAAAAAATAAAAGTTTTAAATAGAAGAAAAAATATATAATTAATGATTAATAGAATAGGAAAATAATAATGATCAGAAAAAATAGAGATCATTATTCATTAGGTTAGGAAATTCTAGGCAAAATTAATACCTGATGACAAAATGATTGCATATTCCAATCAGCTATTACAGCAACTATTGATTTACTAGATTAATTTGTGTCTAGATTTCCTGATTTTCTGTGAAACCTGCTGAGAGAGTTAAATGTTTTTCTTAGTTCCTCATGTATCTATAAAGTGAACATATTATATCATAGATAACCTAAGTATGGCCCTCTCCTGAGTTCAAACAAGGGGCTTAAATGATAGAGAATTCATTTTCCCTTTGAAGTCATACGCATACATGCCACTAATAGAGAATTGAAGAAGCAAAAAAAATTAATATTCAATTTCTATCTTATTCAAGTTTGTCATACTAGTTTATATTATATTTAGACTCAAAGTCACTTAAACAATATGAGTAACATCAGTGCTGTTATTTCTGTTCTACTCCTACTCATTTCCCTGACTCACTTCATAGATGTCACTCTTCTGCTTTATTTAAAGAGATTGGAAAAGAGAAGAAAAGTCTATTATTTGTAATCAAAACTTGTCTTGAGAGTAAACAGTTGCAGCTGTGTTTTTAAACTACATAGAAATATACTGCTTTTATTTGATTCAGGGTTGCAAAGTCCCTGATGGGGGAAAAAAGCTCGATATGTCCATTTATATCTTGCCACTAATATGAAATATAGAAGGATATTGAAAAGAAACACCGAGATGCCTATTGAGATATGTTAGCCATCAAAATCTTCATATATTTCACTTCTAGTTTATTCCTGTCTGAAAAGGAAGGGAAATATACCATATGGATTTACAGTATTAGTCACTGAAAGTAGGGATGATATATATCATTTTAACTTCCAAGAAAAAGTCTCAGAAAATATTCATTACGGATATTCATCATGCTTTCACTTTTTAATTCACTCAATAAATATTACATGCCAAGTAGTGAATGAGGGCTGCAGGTATGATAGCACATAAAAAAACTACCTACCTTCATAGAGTTTACATTCAAGTGGAAGTGATACATGACAAACATATATTTAAAAATTCCATGTGATATCATGCCAGCTATTAATTTGAAGAAGAAAAATAAAGGTGCTAAAAGTAGTCTTTAATGAAGAAGTGACATTTAATCTGATACCTGAAGTGAAGAATCTAAGTATGTAGATACTTAAGGAAAATGGATGACACATTTCCATATATTACTATCTAATTTTAATAACATTTACATCTGAAAGGTTACATCTAAATAGAAAGTTGACTAGGAGGATGACCAGAGAAAGAGAGGTATCCAATAGTCAGACCTATTTTATATGGTCAGTCACTTCTAAAGGGGTGGGTTCAGAAGTTTGGTACACATACATAATAATAACAACCTGACAAAGAACAAATGCCATTCCATTCATGAACTTTTACCTAATAGTGTTGAATACAAATACTTCCTAGTCTTTTAAATTCTGCAGCTTTTAAAAAAAGATCTTCCTTACAGTGCCTTTATTAAATAAACTATAACAACCTAGAGAACATGTTTTTTCTTTATTATTTGCTGCAGAAACTTCATCAGGTGATATGTACTGAGTATAATGCTTTTACTAGACCTAAACTAAATGTTTCTTAAAAGTGTGAATAAGTGAATTAAGGAAGGGTCATATGTATAAATAAATAAGTGAATTAAGGAAGGGTCATATTTCAGAAAACATTAAACCAGGATTGATGTCTTTATCATTATTTTTCTCTTATTGCTAGCTATTAAATTTAATCTATTTATTATCTTGATATTTTTACAGATTATATTGGCCGATAGCTATATCTTATACTAATGTAACAAACTCTAAAATCTCAGTGATTTCACACTGAAATCTAAGTGCCTTAATGTGTGAGATATATTTCTAACTCATTGTAAGCCTTCTGGATCTTCTGGTCAGTCATCCGTATTACAGCAATTCAGCAGTTAGAGTAAAGGAGGCTAAACCATCCATTAGTTATACCATCTGGAATCTATAGCCTGTTAGGACTGCTTACCCAAAAAAGGCTCATAGTGAAAAAGGCATGTATCACTTCTGCTTGCGTATCATTGACCATAGCACGTGATATGGCTATGATTAGCTGCAAAGAGGAATATAACTAAAAGAGGGAACTCAATAGGGATAGGCAAGTTAAGTTTATACTGCAATTATACCTTAATAGTTTTGTTTATTTTGACTAAGGAATGATGAAGGTAAAGCTGGATCTATTCAACAGATTAAGACAGCAGTTACAAATAACTATAAAAGATATTTCAATGTGTACAACATAAATCATATCTGAATTGGCCTACTGGCTGCCCAATAATTATTATTTATTTTAGTTGTAACATGTTGACAACAAAAATGAGCTAGTTGTATATTTCTTCTGAAATATAGGCAACATAATTATTAAGAAAATTTTGGATGCTAACAGACAACCTATAGAGTACGATGGAGTCTTAATTACGTAGTTTATGGAATAATATTAAAAACAGTAATAGCCATAAAATCTAAAGTTAAAAAATGAGTTTACAAGATATTCACTCTGGTCTGTATTAAATGGCCTCATTTACTAGCGGTAATAATTTACTTGTAATTAACAAAATCTAGAATTTGCTTCTCCAAATAAAGCCACCATATTCTTTTTGTATATTTTTCAATTCTCCTGCAATAATGCTATAATAATTCTCCATGTGGCTGACTCATATTTATCCTTTAAAATTTGGGGCGCCTGGGTGGCGCAGTCGGTTAAACGTCCGACTTCAGCCAGGTCACGATCTCGTGGTCCGTGAGTTCGAGCCCCGCGTCGGGCTCTGGGCTGATGGCTCAGAGCCTGGAGCCTGTTTCCGATTCTGTGTCTCCCTCTCTCTCTGCCCTTCCCCCGTTCATGCTCTGTCTCTCTCTGTCCCAAAAATAAATAAACGTTGAAAAAAAAAAATTTAAAAAAAAAAAAAAAAAAAAAAAAAAATTTAAGTCATTCATACAGGAAGTCTTCTCTAACATTGAAGGTTTATTTAATTATTTCTAAATTTTTCTCACACTTAAGAGTTTCCTTTATGCTTCTCCCTACTATAGACTTTTTATCTTATTTTAATTATATGTTTACCTACCACTGACCTCAACAGACTGTTAAGCCTTGAGAATTAAGATCATTCTTAACCACCTTTCTATTCCCCAGTTTCTATCACAATTGATACCTTAAAAACAAATTAATGTGATAAACGTAACTGAGGTCTCTGACAGAGCAGGGCAAGTCTACCAGTCAAGTTCAAAATGGTTTGAGAGGACAGGGAAAGGACAGTGGCCTGGATTTTTATTGTGGTTTAGATAGTGGGGCCAGGATGGGGATTCATGTAGGAAGGGGCTTGCATTATTTGAATCCCCAGCTTGCACCAATGGGGGGACCACCGAGGACTTCTCATTTGATCAGATCAGGGCACAAAAGAAAGAGCGAGAGTCAGATTTAGAGCTGTCAGCAGTCTGACCTCAGAATGTGGAATCAGATTCCTCAAACAATGAATGATTGTAAAATCTTAGGTATATAGATTAGAAAATTCAATTTTCCGGGGCGCCTGGGTGGCGCAGTCGGTTAAGCGTCCGACTTCAGCCAGGTCACGATCTCACGGTCCGGGAGTTCGAGCCCCGCGTCAGGCTCTGGGCTGATGGCTCAGAGCCTGGAGCCTGCTTCCGATTCTGTGTCTCCCTCTCTCTCTGCCCCTCCCCCATTCATGCTCTGTCTCTCTCTGTCTCCAAAAAAATAAACGTTGAAAAAAAAATTCAATTTTCCATAGAATTCTATAGAATTTTCTAGATATAGAAAGCATTAAGATGAAAGTCAACAACATGGTTTCTTTTTGAATTCAATTTTTGAGGTTAACACATAATGTAGTAGATTATTAATTTTAGTCCTTTGGGTTAATATGATTCAAAATACCTCAAATGTATCTTTTGAAGGATTACATTTATGGTACGTATGTATGTATTATAATATAATAAATGGTATATTCAGAATATATAATATATACTCAGTATATGTAATATAATAAATAATATATTCAGCATGCCAGTAATTCGCAATATAGCTTTACTAGTCTATGGAGAAATTTGGCATTTTTAAGTAACAATTAAGATTATTAGCATCATTTATTACTTTATGTACAGATGAGCATTTTTTTTGCCTATTATCATTTTTATGTATCCCTACTAGGACAACAGTAATACAAAAAATTCCCTTAAGCCACAACCTATCAATTTTGGTTTTCATTTTGGTTAAAAGGACTTATGACTTTCTTAGATGAGTACCTATTTATGTAAGCATCTATATTTTTAGTCATTAATGTTTTAAAAATCACCTTCACACACAAAAACTCTGTAGGTATCCCAGTGCTTGTGTGAATGTAAGTAATTTTTAGATTGGTTTTGTAACATCGTATAAAAATATCGACATTAAAGGTTGAGTGAAAACTTTATGATTTAGAATTCTTCAAGAGACTGGAAGCTTATTCAGGGGAAATAAAACAATGATGTCACAAAATTAATATTTTTGGAGAAAGTGACAAAATCTTTCCTCATTCTTTCTATCATTACTAATAAATTGGGATTTTAATGGTCTTAAAGTCTTGAGTAATTTTAAAGTTTCAGTGTCTTTAATAAAGTGAATCAGTAAGTAATAACTTAGTAACTGGTGAAAGAATTAATACATGAGAGATTTTATATGTTTAGAGATTAAGAGAGCTTCTATCTCCATGGCAAACTTCATTTCAGGTATATGGCTAATTTCCTTAATGCATACGTAATAAAGTTGGTATCTTCTGAATAATTTGCCGTGATACAATTTCACCATGAAAGAAGAATAACCACAACAAAACAAGATGATGAAAAGATGAACAATCTCTATGGGAGCTCATTAGAGAAGCCATAATCTGTGATTAAAATGATTTTAAGGAGAGTATCCTGATCGTTCCATACTTTAGAAGTTTTTAATAAAAAGTGACATATACGTTCTATCTACTGAGTGATTACTTTTCTTATTTACATGAAAATCTCCATGCACCTGAAACCCAACACCCCTTTCCTGTGAAAATCTAGCTATATCCATATCGGTCCTCAGTTTCTCTGCAGTTCATTTATAAGATACTTCCTCCTGCCAACCCTTCTTCCTTAAAGCTAGATTCTGCTTTTTCAGTTTCTCTCATTAATGAAGACGTTGCTCTACAGGAAGACATTGCTCACCAACTCACTCTTGACTCAAGAGCATGACTAAAGAGCATTGACTAAAGCATTATGCCTCCACGCCCTAACCCACAGTGGCACTGATTTTTGAGAACGCCTCTGTTTGAGGCAAATCTTCTGCCACAGACTTATAAGTCAACCACCTGTTGTGGGATTAGAACTATAGACATTTTGAAGTTTTCTGGTTTCTGTAACTCACTCCAACTTATTCCTCGATCTGTTATCTCAAATCTTTGTCTTTATATTGGCATGCTCAAAATTTGTCCTCTGCCAGTGTAGAGTTCTTCTAACCCATTATGCCTCCGATTTTTACAATACTTGTATCCACTCCTCTACTGAATAATCTGAATGTTCAATTTATTATTGTCGGAATAAATACTGTATGTGATTTTCATAGGTTTAGAAATGTACTTGTTATTTCAAATAAACATTAGTTCCATAAATGAGGAATATAACAAATTTTCACAGAAAGATCACCCAGTGAAATCTTCTTCTTCCACTTCCCTTTCACCCTTATTTAGTTTGATATTGAATCACATTTTCAGTTGCAGCCTAATTTGTATTTCATACTAATATAAGTTACAAAGCACACACATCTCTTCCCTAACTTGATCCTCATGGCATCTCATGAGGTAGGTAGGCTGCATATTTTTGTCCTTAATTTACATGAAACTGAAGCTTGAGTTTTACAACATTTTCTCAATAAAGCACACTAGGTCCTCTGTCGAATTTTTATTTTATCTCACATTTGACTTATGAAATTAAATAAAGAAATGCATTGCCTTTTGAAGGAAAGCACAGAGTGACAACTTAATAAAGAGACCATTTATTGCTAATGCCTTGCAAATGTGAGCACTGTGTTCAGACATTTTCTCTTTTAAAATATTATTAATTAGATACCAATTTTCCCTACAAGGTAATTGAGCTGGAGAGTGTATATAACTTCCCCATGGTCACACAGCAACAAAATAACAAATCCGAGATTTAAAATCAAGTCAACTGGTTGCAAATAATATGCTCTTTCTACTGTCCCATTATTCTTCTATATGTAGGTCATTTTGTTTTTTTGAAAAATAAACCACATCCTTTGGCGCATGGGTGGCTCAGTGGGTTAAGCGACTGACTTCACTTCAGGTCATGATCTCGTGGGTTCTTAAGTTTGAGCCCCACATCAGGCTCTGTTCTGACACCTCAGAGCCTGCAGTAAGCTTCAGATTCTGTGTCTCCCTCTCTCTCTGCCCTCCCCCGCTCACACTCTGTCTCTCTTTCCTTCAAGAATAAATAAACATTAAAAAAATAAAAAATAGGGGCGCCTGGGTGGCTCACTTGGTTAAGCATCCGACTTCGGCTCAGGTCATGATCTCATGGTTTGTGAGTTCCAGCCCCTCGTGGGGCTCTGTGAGGACAGCTCAAAGCCTGGAGCCTGCTTCGGAGTCTGTGTCTCCTTTCTCTTTCTGCCCCTCCCCCACTTGTACTCTGTCTCTCTCTGTCTCTCAAAAATAAGTCAAAGTAAAAAAAATAAATAAATAAATAAAATAAGAAATAAACTGCATCTTAACTCTTACGTAAAACAACAAAAAACCCTAATATTGTCACAAAGATATTTCTAGATCTATTCTGCATATTTAGTTTAACATAACTTCTTCTCGTGATTTTTTTAAACTTCTTTGACAGATATACCAGTAATTTGGATATTTCTTAGACTACATTGAAATAGTTCAATGTAATTTGTATATAGAGAGTTTATTTCAGCCATACATTACTTTTATCAAACACTACACAGCTGGAGGTACCACATTCATACATTACTTTTTCCATTTATTCAAAAGACCTTGGAGAGTTGGGTATTTGCCAAGTGTTGTAACTGGCTCTAAAGTTGCAATTATTGTGTTCTATAGGCCTTGTGTTGCTCTGTGAAAAGGGAGTGGTGACATTGAATTACGGTCAGAGACAGAATAGAATGACAAAATCACAATCAAGGAAGGCTACCCAAATAGGGATTGGTGATTTGGGAGTGTTTGAGGTTGCCTACTGTGATACATAAAGATGGAATGATAGATACCAAAGCAAGGATGCATACCCATATAAATAAATTAAAAAAGTATGTTTTCCCTAAAGGAAAATACTAAAGTATTTCTATGTATCAACTTGTCAGGCTTTCCACTGCCCCTGTTTCCTGTGTATGTGGAACAGGTGAATTCAATTCTTGGATAGTGATTAGACCAGGGCACATTCTCGGTGGTAGTGGCGGTCATGACAGTGGTGATGGTGGTTGTAGGAGAATCATAACTTATTTCTCAGAATTATTAAACTTGATGCTTCAGTGACATCGGGCCATCTACTAAAATGTATTTTTATCAATTAAATGTGTGTATTGAAACCCATTTTTTTTTCTATCTCAATGTTATAAGAAAGTGTATTTCTGGATTTTCTGGATTTTCATGATTTTTTTTAAGGTCAGTATCCCACTTTGTCCCCGGTCTGGAAAATATCTGGGAACAAAAAGGGAGAATGCTATTGTTTGTTTCCTTTTACAGTTGAATGTTAAATATTTTGTGTGTTTTCTTTAGAGTCACTGTTTCTTTTGGAAGTACTGTTAAGGGACTTGTAATTTTTCAACTTACTTCAATAAAATGTGTGGTTTTTACAAAGTCGCCATTGTGGTCTTAATATTTACAATGAAGAGAGAACACAGTTAAGATGTTCAATGTCTTGAAATGTGTAATTTTTAGCATTATATAATCAGAAAATACTAAGCAAATTTAAATAAGTATAATATAAATATAATTGTATATTCTAAAACAGTATTTTAACTAAAATAACTATAGTTAGATTTTCTGTACTTGAGAGACTGTGTACGCTTGTGTGTGTGTGCAAAGAATATAAATGTTGGGCGAGAATGTGGGATTTGGATTTGCTAGACTAACAAGGGTCTCTCTACATCAGTGGAAGAGTCTCCCTAATTTACTATTTATCTTATTTTGATTTAACTGAAATCAAAACAGTAATTTTATTTCTGATCTGGTTGTGTTCGGACTCTTGCAAGCATCCCCAATGGCTGGCTTTAATTAACCCTTGTTACTCTTTATTAGGCAGGAGAGTCTCACTGTTGTCTGCATCTTCATTTGGCAATATTTGTTTGTTGTTTTATTGACTGGTTATTTAGAGCATTCTGCAATTTAGCCAACCTTATTTAATAAACAAAGCACAACTTCTTAATTACCATACATTGAGTCAATGTTTAACTGTAACATACACACACACACACACACACACACACACACACACTATCCAAGTGCCTTCATAGCAGGTAAGTAAATATATGTAATAAAAGAATATATATTCATGTACAGATTACTTACATTATAAAACAGTACCTCAGTAGAAAAAAATGTTCTTTGGAAGTATTTACATTTTGAAATTCTTCATGCGTAACATAAGGAACAATTTCTAGAGGTGAAAATTCTGATCAGCATCAATATATGCTTCTCTAGCTTTTTTTTATTGCAGAATAACATATATTAGGATAAGTCTTAGGAATAAAATGGAACTCGTCTGTGGCTTATAGTTTCTTGGCTTCTCTCATCCATTTCTATCACAATGCTAGCTAAACCAAGCAGTTTAAGAATATAGAGGATCATTCACAAATTGTGGCAGCTATTCAACCTGCAAATTTCAGACCTGTCAAGGTTGAGTGTTTCAATCAATTTTGACATCTCCTGCCATTTCCTTTCATACTCTAGCTTCTATAAATAATATCCTTTCTTAGGTACCATTTTAGCTTCACAGGCTTGTTTCTCCTCTTAACATAAGGAAAGGTTGTATCTCTTAGCAGGTCTTCTTTTCTACCCTTAGTCTGAAAAAAAAAAGTATGCTATATTAAACAAGCTACCTGATTCTGAAATGCTGTATTGAAAAGAAATGCATTGGTAGATGATGCATTCAGAATAACATATTATTTAGCACTTGTAAAAAAAGGTTTATTAGGAAGTTATTTATTTTATTTATTTTTATTTTTTTAAATGTTTATTTTTGAGAGAGGAAGAGACCGAGCATAAGCAGGGGAGGGACAGAGAGAGAGGGAGACACAGAGTCTGAAGCAGGCTCCAGGCTCCGAGCTGTCAGCACAGAGTCTGACACAGGGTTCAAACCCACAAAACATGAACTTATAACCTGAGCCAAAGTCGGATGCTTTACCAACTGAGCCATCCAGGCGCCCCTCTTAGGAAGTTTTCAAATGTCCAAAGAACTTACAATAAACTCTGCAATAAAATAGTATGCTGGTTATTTGAAATATGCTAGTTTCTAAAAGATTTCCAATGATTCCTCCATGTATATGAATACCCAGGAATAACTACTGAAAAAAATAGGCTGTTATATTTTTACCAAACACCTTGATTTTAAACAAAGTATCCAGCTCTGGCTTGACTTAATTTTCATATTATAAGAAAGATCTCCTTAAGAAGTGCTTTCATTATATAAAAAAAAAAAAAGTCACATAAAAAAGATCAGAAGGAAAACTTCAAGGATAATTTTTAGTATTTGTCAAGTTTAACTTATTCTTTTAATCATCACTTTTATCTGGCATGTTGTCTTAAGTAGAAATTAAATAAGGCAATATAAAATGCATCATGTCATGCAAACTTAGTATGTTTGAGATAGTTAAACTTAGGTGATTCTTTCACTGAAGTGTGATACAGATAGCTTTACGGGAGGCTGGTTTCTGTCAATGGTTTAAGTCACGAACCCTCAAATCTTCCACATATTAGAATACAGGTATGCTTACACTCCGTGTATACTTGCCAAAGCAGAGGTGATGAATGTGTTTCTGTGGTCAACATTACTAGGAACCACCGCTCTCTGGTGACACTCTCTTCCTGGCATACAATTCCAGATCATGGAAATCATGGTCAGTCATGTTACTACTTCTTACTATCCTGACAAAAGGATTGTGAGTAAAGTGTAGTGTGCTTCCCCAGAATCAAGGCCATTAAAAGCCTTATTTCCACTTCCCTGTAACCCACTTGTTGAAATGAGGGGACAACATAATAGAAGTCAACTGGATCACGGAGCTGACCCATCAGGGTCACAGCAGATTTTTAGTTAGTGAAATAGAAAACTGCATTGTGTTCATATGGCAGCACAAGCTAATCCTGGCCTATATATTTATTATGGGAATACGTATAAATGACCTTCTTTCCTTGAAACTATAGGTTTTCAAACCTAATATTCTCAATCATTAAGCACGAAATGGTGAAGGATAACTACTCTGGTCCTTCATGCACATTTGCAACAGGCTAGTATATTTCTTCACTGTTTTTTTTTTTAGGTGCCTTGGTTTGGTTTTTGTCTTTAAAAATGTACTCCAATGATCAACAATGTTCAGGCTATAAACAGAAGTTTTTTTTGTTTGTTTGTTGGTTGGTTTTTGTGGTTGTTTTGTTTTGTTTTGTTTTTCTGTCCTTAGTATTACAGTAGCACAAATCTTTAACGTTTGGTTTGTGTTTTCTTCAAATGTTTTCTTTTCTCCCCCTCCCCCCTTTTTCTAACTTTCAACTCAAATGCTGCTCTTTACTCTGAAAACTTCCTAACTGCCTTCTCTGTTGCCTGCTTATTTTCACATATGCCGTCATTTGGACATTTCAAGGTTTCCCTTTGTAGTGTAGTCATTTATGTCTTTCTCTACTGTACTGGAAACTCCTTATGGGAAGAACTAGGCAGTATACCAGCCAGATTTTGCTCTCATTGGTTGAGTATTTGCTCTAATTACCCAGTGCCACTGATATAAAAAGCCTATCTTGTATATGCCATATAAGTCTTGGAGTTCCTGTGGGAGTCAAAATATGCCATAATTATACTCGGTGCTTAAAATGTTTAAGGATTAAGTGAATGAACATATTTTCTACTTGGAGCTTTGGCAAAGAGGAGAGTTCATACAATTAATGTTAGATTATTCTTCCCATTGAAAGCTAAGATTCAATACAGCTGAAAACTTGTAAAGTTACTATTTAGTCAAATCTCTCTTAGCCAGGGAGTAGAAACTAGCAAGAGTGACAAAGAGAAAATGCTACTATTAGCAATAAAAGTAACAGAATTAAGCAAAAAAAAGAAAAATATATTTTCTTCATTTCTCCATTACATAAAGACTTCAGTTATTTTGACAATACTCCCTTGTCAACTAGTCTACTAATACAAATAATGGCCTTAGATTACATTGTTTTCTGGCCAACATTAATGGGTCTAAAAAATAGGTAAGTCATGTGTGTAGTAAGGCACTGATCTTTTCTTCCTGTTGAAAGAATGTTTGCACTGTAATACCACAATATTATAATGTTAAAAAAACAAACAATCAGGAAGGCTTATAAGATTGGGTGGTAGGTGCCTAGCAAACAACTGGTGTTCAAAATTACATGTTCTTTCTTTGCAATCAATTTGGAGGCACTCTTTGTATACAAAAAGATAATTAGAATTTCTGATTGCCCAATATAAATATTAAACATATACCTTGACAAACTCCCCACCTATCTTCCAAAGTGACTGTACCATTTTGACCATTCTAATAGGGGTGTAGTGATTATTTCACTGTTGTTTTAATTTGCAATTCCCTAATGACACAGGATGTTGACCATGTTTGCATATGCTTATTTGCTATCTGTATGTCTTCTTTGAATGTATTCTTGCTATTGTTATTTTGAACAATATATCTGTTACATCATTCATGTATAAAAATAATGAAAATTTTTGTATCATTCTTCCTTTCTTTATGCAGATCTGAGTTTTTGACCTACATCATTTTCCTTCTCTCTGAATGTCTTCTTTTAACATTTCTTGCAAGATAAATCTACTAGCAAAAATGCTCTCAATTTTTGTTTGAGAATGTTTTTATTTCTCCTTAATTTTTGAAAAAATAATTTTGCAGGATACAGATTTCTAGTTGGATGATATTTTCTCTAAGTGCTTTAAACATTTCAATCTGCTTTCTATTGGCTTACATGGTTTCTGAGGAGAAGTCAGATGTAATTCTTACATTTCTTCCTCTATAGGGAATGCAATTTTTCCTCCGGCTTCCTTCCAGATAGATATAGATATAGATATAGATATAGATATAGATATAGATATAGACATAGATAGATATAATAGATATAGATATATATCTATATAGATATATAGATATATAGATATAGGTAGAGAATTAGTTTTGCTCTCTGGAGAACCCTAATATAAGCTGTTAACATATTGATCATAGCTGTTATAACTTCGTGGTCTGATCATTTCAACATCTCTGCTGGATCTAGATCTCGTTCTGATGTTAACGCTGTCTGTTCAAAACATGTTTTTTACCTTTCAGTGTGCTTTATCATTTTCTCTTGAAAGGTGGACATGATGTACTCAGTGACAGGAACTATTGTCAATAGGCCATTAGCAACGTAGTGTGAGGTGTGGAGGGAGAAGAGTTCTGTAGCCTTATGATTAGGTTTCAGTTTTTTAGTGAGAGTCTGCCCCTCAGCTGTGAACTTCACAAGTGCTTCTCAGTAGTTTCCTCACCACCCCCCCACCCCCTTATGTGGTAAAGGGTGGCCAGACAAGATTAGAGTTGGGTATTTCTCTTCCCCAATTGAGGAAGGTTAGAATGAGCTGGAATTGGGTACTTTCCTTCTTCCAGGTCAGTTAGTCTCTAACACAACCCGCATATGTTAAGCTCTGTTAAAATAGTTTCTCTTGAGAGCAGACCTTGTTAAGAACACCATGTTCTGGTGAATTCCAAAATGGTTATTTTTCTCTCCCTCTGCTAGAGGATCAAAGAGACTTTTTTTTTTTTTCTGGTGTTCACTATGAGAAATTGGTAGAACTCCTGAAAGTAAAACTCATAAAAGCGTGGGGACCTCATTGTGATTGAGTCCCTGGAGATTTTATTTCTCAGGTTAGTCCAAATTGAGCCTCCAACAGTTCATGAACTACAGCTCAGGTTTTCCTAACCTTGGTACTGGTTCCAGTGGAGGTGGGTTTCTGTGCCGTTAAGTTGGGTTCTCCGTATTTGCCTGTCTCTCCAATCTTCATGGAGGTTTATCCTGTGACCTCACTTCTCTGGCAGATCACAAAAGAACTGTTGATTTTTCATTTTTTTCAGCTTTTTACTTGTTCTTAGGGCAGAGTGACCACTTCTCAGCTCCTTACCTGCTGAACTGAAAACCAAAGTCTTTAACATCCAATTTGCTAAAAATCTTGCCTCATTCATACTCACTGCTACTCAACATATTTATTCAGTCCACACCAAAGTTCTTACTCTTCTTCCCTTGAGTACAACGTGATTTTCCACTCTCTTCTGTCCTCACACTTGCTGTCCTGCCTTCTGAACTTGTACCTGCCTCATAGTAATCACTCATTCTCAGAGACATGTTCCCAGGGGAAAGTTCCTGGAAAAGTCTCCTGATGCCCATTTTCTAAGAGATTCTTCCAACCATCTTTTCTCAGTAAGCTTACCACAGATGGTTTTATTTACTCAAAATTTTATTTAATTGTTTGTTTAAATGTATTCTCACTGTATTAGAATGATGTTTTAGAAATGAGTCAGTGAATTCCTTATTATTTGTTTGCTTATTTTTTTTTTTATTTTACTATGCCTTTTAGAGGAACTCAAATATTCTTGAAGATGTCAGAATATGTTACCTCATGTGGTCCTTCCATCAAATAAATAAGAACAAGGGAATAGCATTTAGGAAAATGAATCCGTCACTATCTTGTATTAGTGTTCCTGTTTCCTAAAAGGATTTGAATTTAAGATATGCCTCTTTGAGAATAGAAAGAATCCACATTAATTTTTCTGAGTGTGACCACTCAGCTAAAACAACTCTGTCCTTAACTGTGCATAGCAAGGTACAATTAATTGGCTTTGATCCAGAAAATATTTATTTATTTATTTTTCAATTTAATGCTTTAGGAAAGAAAAAAGGCTAACACCCATGGAAGCTCAATGAAATTGGTTGGTAGGTGTCTACCAACACAATTAATGTGCAAAAACTTAAAACTGCATGACCTTTCTTAGATTAAACATATTTTAAAATATTCATGCCCTCTGTGCTGCAAACTTCAGTAGACTAACCCATTGTTAAAGATGAGAACTGCTTTTGTTTTCTCCTATCTAGAGTTCGTTTAGGGTTAAAGATGGTAATCTTTTTGATCACAATTTTTTTTTTAACTAGGTGCTCCACAGAAGGGTAATTACTTCTGATGGATTCTTTTATTTAACTCTCACACCAATCCTTCAAAATAGGCATTACTATTATCGTCACTATTTTACAAATGTAGTATCTGAGTGCCAAGAGAGATTAAGAGCTTGCCTACTGGTTGATGAATGGGTAAAGAAGAGGTGTATTGTATATAATTTTTTTTTCAACGTTTATTTATTTTTGGGACAGAGAGAGACAGAGCATGAACGGGGGAGGGGCAGAGAGAGAGGGAGACACAGAATCGGAAACAGGCTCCAGGCTCTGAGCCATCAGCCCAGAGCCTGATGCGGGGCTCGAACTCAGGGACCGCGAGATCGTGACCTGGCTGAAGTCCGACGCTTAACCTACTGTGCCACCCAGGCGCCCCGAGGTGTATTGTATATAAATATACGATATATACAATACAAATACCATCAAAAAGAATAAAATATCGACATTTGCCATGATGTGGATGAAGCTAGAGTGTATTATGCTAAATGAAATAAGTCAGAAAAAGACAAATACCATATGATTTCATTCACATATGAATTTAAGAGACAGATGAAAATGGAGGAAGGGGAAAAAAAGAGAGCGAGAGAGGGGGAAGCAAACCATAAGAGACTCTTAAGTATAGGGGTCAGAGGGTTGATAGAGAGAGACAGGCAGGGGATGGGCTAAATGGGTGATGGGTATTAAGGAGGGCACTTGTGATGAGCACTGGGTGTTATACGTAAGTGATGATTCAGTAAATTCCAAACCTGAAACCAATTTTACCATATATGTTAACTAACCAGAATTTAAATAAAAATTTGAAATAAAAAAAAAAGAGCTTGCCTAAGATAGCACCCTGATAAACTGTAAAACAAAAATTCAAAAGAAATTATCTGACTGATGAATGTTTGTTTTTTTCCAGGCTTCCATATTACCCCAACCACAAAATTTCAAAAAGCAATAAAAATTATTATTTTACTCTTATGTAGTTATTTACAGTGTGTTTGGTTCATGTTACATGTGAAATAAAATTCCCAAACTGTATTTTTATCTTAGAAATCCTGAACATTTCAGTAGTACTAAAATAGGGTTTCTAATCCCACTTTTCTTTCCTTTAAGGCTTTACTAACTCTCCTCCATCACATTTTCATTACTAGTGCACATTCCACAGAGAAGAAAATACATATATTAATAAATATGGCTGTCACTCTTTGAGTAAATAGTAAAAAATTGGCAACATGTTTTCAGACATTAATATGAAGATAGGTATCTTTCCAAATTTCTCAGCAGATGCTATTTTTCTACTGAAGAAAAAATTAGTGAAAGAAAAAGAAAAAAAATAAGGAAGAACTTGTTGGTTGCTGTGACAGTCTCCAAACCTCCCAGAAATTCATCTACAATCTAATCCCCAGAATTTGTGATTATGTTAGGGTACATGATAAAGGGAGATTCAGGACACCTAGTTAACTGAGCTTAAAACAAGAAGACTCTCCTGGATTATTTGGGTAGATATAATATAAACAATAAAGTCCTTAAAAATGGTAGAGGAAACTGGAGGAGAAAGTCAGAAGGAGATATGACTATGGAAGAAAGATACAGAGAGATACAACTTTGTTGTTTTTAAAGAAGGAAGAAGGGGGCTAGGAGCCAAAGAATGTGGGCAGCTATGGACGTGGAAATAGCAAAGTACCAGACTGTCCCCTAGAACCGGGAGAAAGGAGTGCAGCCTTGTCAACACCTTGACTGTAGCCCAGTGAGGACTATGTCAGCCTTCTGACCTACAGAATTTTAAGATAATAAATTTGTAGTCTTTTAATTCACTAAATTTGTGCTAAATTGTTGCAGTAGCAATAAAAAATAGTTACAAGTTAATCTACTTTTAAAAAAATTTAGTGTTTCTTTATTCTTGAAAAAGAGACAGAGCCTGAGCAGGGGAGGGGCAGAGAAGAAGGAGGAACAGAATCTGAAGCAGATTCTAGGCTCCCAGAAGTCAGTGCAGAGCCGACCCGGGGCTCCAACTCAGGAAACATGAGATCATGACCTGAGCCAAAGTTGGAGGCTTAACTGACTGAGCCACCCAGGTGCCCCAAATTAATCTACTTAAAAAAAAAAAAGGTTAAACACAGGAAAATATTTAGCTTTTGTCATTTTGTTTGCCGTCTCAAAAGATGAAACAAATATCAGCACTGCCTTGAGCTGAGCTCTTGAAATGATGTTGCCATCTGTGTACATGTGCACAATGTCAGCGCACGTCACATATCCAAGCATAGATCTACGATGTAGTAGAGGAGAGTTCACATCCATCGTTCTTACAATAATAGGAATGGGTCTCTAGAATGCGTCAGCAGGGGGTGCTCATGTATAGGGCAACACTACCTCCAACACAAATCTCAGCTGACTAGGGAAAGGACACACCAGAAGTATCCATTCTGTAAATACATACACACTTGAAGAAAAATGCAGAGCCTCTGACTCATAATATGCCAGCCAGCGGACACAGTGTTTTGCACGCATTCTCCCATATTTATTCCGTATGTGGATAAAGAATTCTTGAAGAAAGACAACTTTGATTTTAATTTATTAAATCCATTTGGGCCCTATTTGTGTTCACAGTACGTAATGGAGTACCTACATTTCTATCATACCAACCTTTGAGGTAGAGGACAAAACTGTAGCTTGTTTCTTACAAAGTTGGGGTAGAATCCTGGGTATTTATGGTGCAATTATACAGCCGAGAATGATTTTATCGTTGTCACCAGAATTTGTCGTCAAGCCAATTTGCCACCCCGGTGACTTCCTCTATATTTTATGATCATGTAGTCATCGGTTAAAGAATTTTTGAACTTTTGCTTTGGGATTTCCTTAAGCAATAATTCAGGAATATTCCAAGAATATTAGGCTTACCTACATATACTTACCTCTATCACCCCATCTCTGTTTTTCTCTTTTTTTTTGTTTTATATTTACTCATAACAAAACTTACTTGAATTTATTATTTGTGTCATTGGTGGAAGTTGTTTGTTTCAAAAATGAAATTTATTTACATGAAATAAAGTCTTGTCCTAATTTAGAATGTTGAAACAATGAGTGACGAGTAGTTGCATCAAATTCTAAGAGAAAATTGCCACACACACACACAAAGATGAAGAATCCTACCATACACGGAGTAAATGCACCTTTTCCATGCTTGAAGCTTACCTTGTTGCCTGCAACAATCTCTATACTACGTAAGTGTGGCTGCATAGACCACCTTCAAGGTCCAAACCTAACCCAGCCTCAGGGACCAAGTAAATTGATTTATTTTGTCTGCTATTCTTGATACTGATTTACACTTGTTCCCTGATTCCCATACCATAAGAAATACCTTTGTTCCTTGTAACCAACTCTCTGAGTTACACCCGAGTTTTAATAAACAGTTATTTTACTTCTTCCCACGTTTCACTTTGTCCATCTTTCCCCCTATCCAATCACTGTGGCCTGGACAAAATTGTTGCATTTTTAAAATATGATCCTTTTGGGGCACCTGGGTGGCTCAGTCGGTTAAGCATCCAACTTCAGCTCAGGTCATGATCTCGGCGTCCGTGAGTTCGAGCCCCACGTCAGGCTCTGTGCTGACAGCTCAGAGCCTGGAGCCTGTTTCAGATTCTGTGTCTCCCTCTCTCTCTGACCCTCCCCCATTCATGCTCTGTCTCTCTCTGTCTCAAAAATAAATAAACGTTAAAAAAATTAAAATACGATCCTTCTACTCCAGGAAGTCATGCCCTTCAATTGTGACTCATTCATACAGGTTTTTGTAACCCACAGCGCTCCATGATGTTTTTATTTTTATTTTTTTCAAAGTCCATTTGTTTATTTTGAGAGGGAGACAGAGAGAGTGAGCTAGTGGCAGAGAAGGGGAGAAAGAATCCCAAGCAGGCTCCCCACTGGCAGCACAGAGGCAAACACGGGGCTTGATCCCAGGAACTGCTAGACCATGACGTGAGCCAAAATCGAGAGTGGGATGCTCGACCGACTGACGCATCCAGGCGTCCTGGTAACCTGGTAAGATTGATGTTGATAGCAGGCTACTCTGGACTACTTTGTATTTGCTGCTGCTGAAATTGTCCCTGCAAACAGAACAGATCTATTGAACAAGTCTACCCAAAGTCAGACTTTCTTCTCTGTAAACTGAATCCCAAGGTAACTATTATTAGAGAATCCCACATTTATTTGGTTGTGTTTACATTTCTTAAACAAACGAGTATGCACAAATATTATCTGTAGCTATTTAAGTGGGTTCTATGGAGACTTTAGCCAAAAGTGGATATTTACAGATAACATAGCTCTTTGCAGAGAAGCGTATCAGCTCATTCAAACTCATCAGGGTATTGGTTAACACTTAGATAAGCAGAAAAACAAATTAATGCTCAATGAAATCTAGTTTTGTTGTGTGTCAGGCAGTGGGAACTTGTTTCTAATGAGTTAATAATTCTTAGACTGTCTCCCAAGTACATACTAATAGGTTGCCTTTTTTCATTTGTTCTGCTTATCACTAGTGTGGCTAACTTCATATTTGCTTCAATGATGGAATCCTTTCAGAGTGTTTTGACCTTTTAGTCAATTTGGAATGCTTTTTACTGCTTTGCCACAGTTAGGAAAGATTGATCAGTTACTATATAAGGCTCCTACATTCCAGAAGGCTACTATATACATCTGGGTCAAGACAGTTCACAAACAGCCAAACACATATTTTATTGGTTTAATATTGCAGGTGGTTATATCACTTTCATAAAAGGGCTTTTACTTTCTTTAATTTCAATGTAGAATCTGGCAAGTGAACTGATAATCAATCACATTTGTTCAGTTGCTTTTTAAAAGCTTAAATGTTTCGCTGTGAAAAGCCGCTACTGAGCAGGCACAGTGGGATTTCATAAGGGCTTTTATTAGACAGACCCTATGCTAGCTTAAAAAATGATTTCATTTGCAGTGTGCATATACCACAGATATTACCATTGCAGGAGAACCTATGGGGTATGAAATATCAATTTACATTTTTTCAAGATCCAATCACTTTAAATAGGTGTTGTGTCTGTAGGCCAATTCACAAGAGAGATGGGAAATGGAATGATAAAACAACAAGCAGGTGCAGCAAGTGAATTCATCTTTACTGGATATTTGAAATCATGAAATCCAAGTAGCATTTACTGGCCTCTTTTTTTCCTACAGCTGCAAGATGTAATGGAAAGTGCACCTCACTGGGACTCAGGAGTCTTGGATTCTATGCATGATTCTATGCCTAAATCATTAGAAACTTAGCTGGGTTCTCATATACTAAGCTAGGGTAAATGGGGTGATACCAATTAAAATGACTCTGTTAACCAAAAGCATTCATCAGGAGTTTTGGGTTACCCCAATAAGATTCTGAGCCAATCATGTCTGTAATTGATAAGACCTGACAGTCGTCTCTTCTCCTGAGTGGTATCATTAACTTTTTGGTTGACTCTTCGCAAAGTACATGGTGATCAGTAGGCATTCAACAAATGGCCACTCATTTTTTGTATTGTACATATGTTGCTGTTTATCTCAAAGGCTGAGCTGTCAATCTAGAATGCCATCCTTGAATCCCTTCTCAGATGTCTCTTACCTCTTTTAGTTCTCAGCACAGTGGAGGATGAGAGGGATGATGCGTAGGAGGTGTTCTTTAGTTGATTTTAGAAAGCTCATTATTATGATACTGAGACATAATTAAAATTGATAATATTTACTTAGTGCCTACTTTCTTCTGAGAACTGTAATTGAAACATTATCTTATTTGAAGCTTCAAAATAGCTTCGAGATGTAAATACTATTATTGCTCTAAATGATGAACCGAGCTTAGAGAGTCTAAGTGGATTCATTAAGATCACACAAGCAGTAACCGGTGCAACTTGGATTTCAATGATTCTTTGTCCATTTCCAATGTACTTGAATGTAAGCACTTGTGATCAATTCTAAACTAGACTTGGCAAGATGTGTTTTCATTCTCAATGTTCTCAGCAACCCAATACCATTAGTCTTCAATGAAATGTGCTAAAACTTTGAACAAGATGTACTTTGATTAAAAAGTTGAAATATGAGCAAACGTAACATACAGTAGATATTTACTACAGATTTATTAAACAGAAGCTATTTAATGCATCTGCCAAATGAATATGAATTTATGTCTTTACTTAAACTCTGGAAAAGATTTCTGTCTCTCCCAGCTGCATAAAGACATTTGAATACTGAAAGTCACTGCTTGTAGGAACACTGAATCATGTAATGACAGCTTCCCACACTAGCAACTTTAAGATCCTAAAAGCTCCCAAAAAGGCAGTGAAAGATGATCCCTGAGGATTCAAATGTATGGTCAGTGACCTTATAGAGGAGTTAAGTGTTTTTATTTTGAGGCCTTTCTCATTGAGATGCCTCCAGACACACAAAAGAGATTGTTAAACAAACAGGCAAACAAACAAAAAGCAATTCACGGAATCAATGATCCATTAACTACACCCCACATCAAACAGAAATGTTATTTTCAGAATGCTTGGGACTGGGTGTTCCTGAAGAATGAGACTTTCAGATAAGAACAAGAGCAGTAGAGCCAGATGGCAGGAGGCTAAGCTATAGGAAGACTTTCTCACTGTTACAAGAGAAACAAGTTAGAAGCAGAACCAGAGAACACGCAAAACTAACCCTTAGTTCTGAACACTGACTGGGTATTAGAATCATCCTGGGGGCTTTTAAAATTAGTGCTGCTGGAACCCCAGTCCTAGAAATGTTCATTTGTCTGGTGTATGCTCAGATCATCTAAAACTTCTACACCCATCCGGTTGATTCAACTGTTTACCCAGAGTAGACACCTATTTCACTTATACACTTCATAAAGAAAATCTCCAAAATGTAGTTAATTTAAACAACAATTCATTGCTTGTCACCAATTCATTGTGAAGTCAAGTAAGTTCTTCTAGGCTGTTCTGCTCCACATGTTTTGGGCTGAGGTCCCCCAATTGGTTGAATTCAGCAAGCAGGATAGATATGAAGAAAGGTCCAAGAAGGTTTCATTGATAGAGTTGGGACTATGGAGCTTTCTAGAAGGCCTCACCATCTCCATAGGGTGCCTCATCATTTAGGAGACTGAGCCAAGCTTCTCTCTAGTATGATGGCTGCCTTCCCCAGAGAGGAAGTAGAAACTGTCAGTTTTCTTAAGATGTGGGCGTGGAAGCTCCAGATGTCATTTCTGTCACATTATATTGGTCAAAGCAGCTATGAAGGACGGCGCATATTCAAAGGAAGGAAAATTCAATTATACCTCTTCATGTAGGAAGTGGCAAACCCCTTTTAGCCACTTTATTCCCCTGCAAGAACCACTATTGTAATCCTACTAGATCTCCCTTAGTTCCCTTGGTGTGACCTTCAAAGAAAGTTGAGTCCATATAGGACAATCGGGTTTCAGATAAGGATGACCGGGGAGGGGAGAAAGAAAGAAGGAAAGGAAGCTTTTAATGACAGTGTTGATATGTTGAGGTAGTAGAGGAATAAATTAGTCATACAACCAAAGTGTCAGACAGGAATCTGGGGAAGAGTTTTAGAGACAGGGTAAGAAGGAATGAAGGGTCAGGGCAGTGAATCCTAGGATACAATGGAGTTGGCCTGAATGTGGGTGTTGAACTATGAGTATAGGCAGTCTAAGTTTTCAGTCACTTCATATTGATTGTCCCTGTGAAAGTCATTAGAGCTATTTATCAAATATTTGTCGGTACTTGACAGAAATGCATTTGTCTACCTACTTTGGTGCTATTCATGCCCATCTGATTTGCTTTAGTTAATGAAATGTGATCACAAGAGATATGCTCACTGTTGGGCAGAAAGAGCAAGGGAGCAGACCATTGCACATCTTCCCTTTTCCAACTGGACAGATGTGGGAGCATGGATCATAATAGATCCTCCTTCAGTCTACCTACCATTTGAGTAGGATTATCAAAGTCCCTCCTGCCAATAGCTTTGCACACAGATAAAATATGGGAGAAAAATAATCTTTTTATTTGAAGTCACTGATATTTTGGAACTTATTGTTTGTTTGCTTTGCACTGCAGTATAACATCCCAAGTCCTAACGGTACAATGGTATGAGGTTCTCATAGATGGGGAGTATTCACTTTCCTCTGTATTTTATAATTTCATCCTGGCAATGGTGATTTACTGTTTACTCTAGTCTGTAGGTTTGGACAGTGCCAAGTGGAAGTAAGTTTATATCGAGACTCATGGTCTGGCACACAAATCAGCCTTGAAATGTTCTCTTCAAATGGCCTGCCACTTGAATCCTTATGTTCGCGTTTTATACTTTTATATCTTCTCTAACCATTTATCCATAGAGTGGGATGAGATAAATGCGAGGCTCCCAGGGAATTACTTCTTCAACTACCCTGACCCGCAGTCACACCAACGAAGGCTGTACCACTGAAAGTGCCATGTTTGTGAAGGCAGTGCAATGATATATCCCACAGAAGATGAGCATCTCTAATTCCATCGCAGATGAACTTAAGCTTGTTTTAGGACATGCTTGTAATGCTTCAGTGTCTACTTTGGTCTTAGACACCAGAAATCCACATCTTCAACCAGGTTACGTATATCAGAGTAAACAGATTATGATAGGGGCCTCCATCATACAGGCCTTAATATTTTCTATAGGTAAGGTGTCCATGTCAATTAGGTTGTATTTGTAAAAAATACATTAAATGTTAAGATGCTTTTTCTGTTTTTATTTTGCTGATGTGTTAGATAGGGTTTCCAGGTAGTTACTTTCTTGGTAGTGACGGCCATGATGTGGAGTTGTGGTAGTTAATTAAGCAGATTCTACCGTGTACTTTTTTTGTTCTAAACAGACTTTATTTTTTAGAGTGGTTTTAGGTTCACAGCAAAGTTGAGCATAAGGTACATAGAGCTCCTATTTGTCCCCAGCACACACGTACACACATGCACACTCTCTCTAAGAACATCCTTTGTTATAACTGATGCACCTACATAGACGTACCATCACAAAATGTCGATAGTTTACATTTACAGCTCACTCTTAGTGTTCTACATTCTATGGTTTTGGACATGTGTATAAGGACATGTATGTACCATTATAATATTATAGTAGTTTCACTATCCCGAAAATCCTCTCTGCTCCCCAAGCCCCTGGCAACCGTTGGTCTTTTTACTATCTTCATAATTTTTCATTTTCAGAACATAACATAGTTAGAATCACAAAACATGTAACTGTTTCTTTCACTTCAATATACATTGAACTTCCTTCCATGCCTTTTCATGGTTTGATAGCTCATATATATATATATATATATATATATATATATATATATAAAACCAAAGTTATTTATCCATTCACCTCCTGTAGGACATCTTGGTTGTTTCCAAGTTTTACCAATTATGAATAAAGTTGCTATAAACACCTATGTGCATTTTTTTTCATGGACCTCAGTTTTCCACACATTTACGTAAGAAGCATGCTTGCTAGACAATATGTTTATGACAACTATTGTTGTTTCACATCCTCACCAGCATACACTCTAGTAGGTATATGATAGTATCCCATTCTTATTATACTTTCAGTAATGTGGGACATCTTTTCACATGCTGATTTGCCACTGGTATATCTTCTTGGTGAGGTTTCTATTCCGGTCTTTTGTCCATTTTTTGATCACGTGGTTCAGTTTTTTATTGTTGAGTGTTTTTGTATATATATTTTCTTTTATCTAGTTGTTACAAGTCTTCTTTATATGTTTTGGAGAACAGTTGTTTATCAAATATGTCTATTTGCAAATATTTTCTTCCAATTGATAGCCTGTTTTCTTATTTTCTTGACAGTGTTTTTCACAGGGCAAAAACTTTAAATTTTAGTGAAGTCCAGCTTATTAATTATTATCTTTTTACAGACCACAGCTTTGATGTTGTATCTAAAAAGTCATCATCATCCTCAACATCATCTAGATGTTCTATGTTATTCTCGGATTTACCCTGTGCTTTTATATCTTCTTCCTAAGTTTGATAAATTAACAGAGCTACTTTCTTTTCGGCAGTAAGTTATTAATTAATGAAGTAAAATACAAAATATTTTGGAGTAACTAATGAAGTAAAATACAAAATATTTTGGAGTAACACAAAACTCAATCTGTTGTTTCATTAATTTTCATTAAACAACTGTTTGTTTAATAAGAAAAAAATATCCTTATTATGTAATAATCACCTTACCCCCTTTTTTTTCTACAAATAGATAAAAAGAAACCTTAATGATCGTGAACTGACAAGTAAAGTTTTCTTGTCTAAAGTAAAATTGCAAATAGGAATAACATCAAATTCATAAATATCCTGAATATCTTAACTGTGTATTTGTGAGCGTGTGTGTATGAATGGAAATAACGCACAGAAGTATAGAATATGAATTTAATATAATACCCCGAGTTAGAGGCTCAGTTTTTTCCCCATAGGGAGTGGTTATTGTTTGCTTCCTTTCTCTTGCCTGCTTGCTGTGTAATTTAAGACTGATAACTCCTTGTGGGAAACAAAACCTGATCAGAGAACAGGTTGCATGGCCTCCTAAAGAAATTATGCCTTAGTGACTGCTGATATTGGCTTTGTCATAATGAAAATGTATAATTAATGCCTTCGCTTCAGCAGTTTGGGAAATAGAGCCACCTGAAACTGATTCAAAAGGAAGGATTTAAAGTTGAACTCTGTTTCTGTATAACCACTAATGCATTGGATTGTGGAGACCATAGCATACCAAAATGAGATGATTGGATTCTTGATACCTGGATTGGTTATTGTGCCTATAGTGGAAATAAGGGAATGCCATGTAAAATCAAGGAGAACAAAAGGTCTATTCCATACACGTGCAATTGCTTTGTAAGTCAGGAAAATCAAACTATTTCTATTTCTTTCTTGCAGGGTTTTAGGTTTAATACATTTTTAATTTCAGAGTTGCATTTGCTTATGAGGTAAAGTTCTGTATTGTATCTCAAAATGTATGATGACCTCAATATTTCTGATTCACCATTTTTTTTGTTTTTGTTTTTGAATTCACAGCAGAAGCTCAACACCTGGTAATATGAATCAAATGTACTTCATCTTCTCACCCCTGAGATTCAGTTTGACTATCTGCTATTTATATTTTCATTCAAATTTTCAAATGTCCACTTTATTCCGCTGCAATATGTACTAAGGGATTTGAAATGGATATATCCAATACATCCTTCAAGGTAGATAGCTCCCCTGACTCTCAAAATATTAGTACTAAGTAAAGCAATATTTTTCAAAGGAATATAATATGTGTAACTGAACAACTTTGCCAATCAAACATTGTTATAATTTATAGACAAATGCAATGCAATAAATTTTGATAATTAAAATAAGATTCTTTAATAGCTACAATAATCAGAGATGACAACTGGTTACAAAGGAGAAGTGGGTATTTTGAAGGAAATTATCCATAAAAATAGTTAAATATGTATCTTGTTCATTGATATAATTTGAGACTACTCCTCAAAATCTGAACCAGATTCTGAACCAATCATGCATGGATAGTGTGCTTAGCTTCATAGCTTAGACTCACCACTTGTTGCTAGGTAATCCTATATCATTTATATGTAATCTTTTTTACAGTGAAGTGCTGGCACTGGAGGCTATCAGAGTGCATAAACCCATGATAAAATACTTGGAATTTTGGGAACCAGTTGTCACTTTTGTAGCTTAAAATCAGCTGTGGTGGGAATGTTTGCACCACAGAAATTGGCAAACACTACAAATCAGGATTTTTTTCAGTATGTTTGTGTTTTTTAATCTTTATTTATTTTTGAGAGACAGAGAGATAAAGACAGGATGTGAGTGGGGAGGGGCAGAGAGAGAGGGACACACAGAATGGGAAGCAGGCTCCAGAATCTGAGCTATCCACAGAGCCGCGACGCGGCGCTTGAACCCACAAACTGTGAGATCATGGCCTGAGCCTAAATCAGACACTTAACTCACTGAGCCAATGTATTTGTTAAGCATTTAATAGCACATAACTCTCTCTACCTTGCTTTATGCATTTGTAAAATGTGAATAATCATCATATTTTTATGACTAATTTTTTTTTGATTTAAATTGCATAAATTGATATTGTGAACATCGTAACTCAATGACTGATGCACAGTAGACTCTCATCTAAAAAGTAAACTATAAAATCTAAGTTAAAAACTTATTAAAGCAAGCTGGGATGCACTGTAAGTATTCACTGAGTGCCTCATAGTGAGTGCTAGATTGTCTTAGACCTTTGGCTAAAATCAGTGACAAAACAAAGATCCATATCTTCTCAGAGCTTGCATTCAAGCTGAGAAAGACAGACACAAGGCTATATGCATATCATCACATAATCTAATTTAGAATTTTTAATGGTGTTGCCTGTCATTAAAAAGGAAACAAAGATAGAATGAGGCAATACTAGGAGAGAAATCTTAGAGTGGTAAGAGTAGACATCACGTGAGGACTACACAAATTAGTTGTGAAAAATGTACAAATACTGTCACAACTACCTTACCAAACTTTTCCTCAACACGTTAAAAGAATTATAGAACTGGTCATTTTTTTTTAAATGTTTTAATGTTTGTTTACTTTTGAGAGAGAGAGAGAGAGAGACAGAGAAAGAGAGAGCATAAGTAGGGGAGGGGCAGAGAGAGAGGGAGACCCAGAATCTGAAGCAGGCTCCAGGCTCTGAACTGTCAGCACAGAGCCAACGAGGGGCTCAAACTCACAAACCGTGAGATCATGACCTGGGCCGAAGTGAGACGCTTAACCTACTGACCCATCCAGGTGCCCCTAGAACTGGTCAGTTCTGACTCACGTCTAATACTTCAAATTGACTCCATATCCCCCAGTCTGATTCTCTACTTGGTCAATGGATTTTAATCCAAATTTCTGACAAAAATCTTTAGAACATCCAATCCTAAAACTTGTAGTATTTGAACACAAAATTAAATGATCTATATAATATAAAAGGCATTAGTTACCAGTAAATAAAGCAGTTACATAATATTCATGGCTTGCTCACTGACAAGGAAATAAATGTCTAGTAACTAAATTAAATGCCTAGGGAATACTGGTGCAAAGAGGCTATGGGACTTGTTACCATCTCTTTTCTAGTTAATATTCCCATTTCACTGTCAGCTGCTATGCGACCGATCAAGCTTCGGTTGTAGAAACTGTTATCATAGCTAAAAATTCTCAAGGAAGATTGTTTTCTCTCCTCCTTGCCTTCTAAGCCAAGAAAGGCTATGGCTTCTTTTATGTCTTGAAATCAAGCATTAACTTCAGTTTTTAAATGTTCTGTAGGGCTGGGGAGCATGGCGTTGCAGGAAGAAAGATTGAAGTAAAAAGGAAGCATAAAGAGAAATACTAACTATAAAATTATTCACAATTTCTATTGTTTTTCTATATATGTAATGTATACCTAAGTCTTCATGGGATTACCAAACGTATAAAGGACAGTAATTCCAGATCTTACATTTATTTATCAAGAAAGAAAGAAAGAAAGAAAGAGAAGGAAAAATAAGTCTATCATTTCCTTGATACTTTCTGGCTAAATACCATGGACTTCTTCGACTTTCTTCTCTATCAAAATAACAAAAATAATAATTTCGGCTTTAATAACATTCTCTCTCGTTAACATATTTAATATATAGTAGTTTTCTGCAACAGACTCTTACCTATGTGAATGCTACCTAACATAAAATGTTTTAGAATAAAGACACGGGAGCGCCTGGGTGGCTCAGTCAGTTAAGCATCCGACTTCGGCTCAGATCATGATCTCACGGTTTGTTTGTGGGTTGGAGCCCTGCACTGGTGTCTGTGCTGACAGTTCAGAACCTGGAGCCTGCTTCAAATTCTGTAACTCCCTCTCTCTCTGCCCCTCCCCCCTTGCATTCTGTCGACATCTCGAAAAAACAAATAAACATTAAAAATTTAAAAAATAAATAAAAATAAGTAAAAAATAAAGATACAACATTTTGTATAGTAAAATACGCACATAAATAAAACCATGGATAAAATAAAAGTACATGGACTATAGAAGTAACATTGTGTGAAAGAATTTGAAAAAGTAGATATGAAATTGCTCATGGTTTTGGGAGATCAGAGTGAAGAAAGGAAAATAATAAACATTCTCTTTATATGTCACTGTGAAGATATTGCTTATCACTAATCCTTCAAGCATGGCATCTTTTGTAACTATGTTAAACAGTTTTCATGCAATCTACAAGGATGCATATTTGCATTTTATGTATTTTTGCGGATAGTTTTATTGATGGCATCATAGTAAATATATTGAAACACACAGTTTCCCTTAGATAATTAATTAGGAGAATACAACAAAAATAGAAATGTAAGAGAATGGAAAGAAAAACAAAGGGGGAAAACGTGTTATGAACACAAGTGCTGTGATAGGTTTGCATTCGGCAGCCATGGAAGGCTTAGTGTCTTGTTTCCTAAATGTAGGTTACTTGCATGTACTTCTGCCCTCAGACAGCCTGTACATTATAAAAACACAAAATAAAAACTAAAAATGTGAGCTATAGAGAGAATTAAAATCATTTAAAAATTTTCATCGAGTAATAGTCAAATACAATTTTTTCAGCTCTAACTAAAAATGTACTCTACTGATAGAATAGTGTCACGAGCGAGAGCATAGCCCCAGGGCGAGACTGCCTGGGTAGGAATCCCACTCTGCCAATTACCCCCTGGGTACCCTTTCCTCTGTACTACACTCTCCGTATCTTAATTTCCGCTTTTATAAGAGAGCAAGAATGATATTACCAACCTCACAGAATTGTTTAAATCATTAAATGAGATCATTTAAAAAGTTCTTTGGAAGAATTGTGCCAACATTTATAAGTACTTGATCTTAATTTAACCCCTTGTCATTCAGAGAATCAGAGTCTAATTTGAAATTATTTCAATTTTTGGTCATATTTCTTTCGATTGGAGAAAAAGTATCTCACAGTGAATGTAAGTCTGAACAGAAAAAGTGTGTTATTGTCTGCACGTACAGAGATGAGTCTTGTATTTCTATTGCACGCAAGATACTTAACTGTAATTCCACTACTCAATTTCCATGTTTCTGACATTGTAAATTGTTCTTGCAAAATAGTCTAAAAGTGCTATGTTTTTACATGTTTAGCAAATGACTCAAAATCTATCAAAACTCTTTATTTCAAAAGAGTTAAACAGCTTAGAAAACTATGCCTCTAAGTTTTATTATAACATATGCAGATATGAATTTTCAGATGTAAATGAGTTTCCTAGGGCTGCTGTAACGAAGTACCGCAAACTGAGCGGCTTCAACAACAGAAATGTATTGTCACGCAGTTCTGGAGGCTACAAGTGTGAAATCAGGATGCCAACAGGGCTTTTTCCTTCTGAGGGCTGTGAAACAGAATCTGTCCCACTTCTCTCTCTTACTTCTGGTGGCCCCAGGCATGACTTGACTTGCAGATGGTATTCTCTGTGTCTTCACATCATCTTTCCCCTGTATTTGTCTCTGTGTGCAAATTTCCCATTTTCATATGGACGCCAGTCATATTGGAGCATGACCCACACTAATGACTTCGCCTTAGCCTGATTATCTTCAAAGATCTTACTTTCAAATAAGACCACATTCAATTACTGGTTAGGAGGTTAGGATGTCAATATCTTTTTGGAGAACACAATTCAACCCATAATAATATTTGATACATTTTATTATCTATAGCAGCATTTTTTCTGTAAAAACATATTAAAATGCACTGTCCATATTACCAGTATAAGGAGAAAATTAGTTTCTTCCTAAAGGTAGTTATTTTCTCACTCTTGGTTGAAAATGTCATCGTTAACTGGAAGAAACGATAAATGTGTCTTCCTTCCTTCCTTCCTTCCTTCCTTCCTTCCTTCCTTTTCTCCTTCCCTCCTTCCTGTCTTCCTGTCTTTCTTTTAAATATCCATTAGAAAGAATATTAATGTCAACCACTTGTCATGATAGAGGTCAGCAAATTTGGAGATCTGTCTTTGCATGAATAGAATATGTACAAAGTACTCCCAGAATGAGTTTCGTTGTTAGTCAAAATAGTCATATTTTCACATTTTAAATAATAATATTTGTAGATGTTTTACCTGAGTTCTTATCACATATGAGTCACTGATCATAATTTCTAGTTAATACAGTTTATCTAATAAAATTTTAGTCCAGGACCATAGGAGAAGAATTACATTCAGCTCCATTCTTTTATTTCCATGGTGCACTTGTTTGCGTTTGCCGTATCTTGCTGTATTTGTGTTTACTTTCTAGAGACTTATTAAAACCTTTGTTATGTTTAACTCGGTTAACATTAAATAACATAATTCTATAATACATACACTAAGGATCTCATAGCCTATCTGTATATTTCGTAGAGTAAAAATAATAACATTGGAAGTTCTGATATTTTCTTCCCAATGAATGGTATCCCCAAAATGGTAGCACATTTTGGATACTGAGACGACAGGTCAAGAGGAGTCTCACAAGTCCCATCCACACACCTGAAGACCTATACGATGTAAATAGGGGTCAAATAGTAGAGAATGTGTAGCTTGTCTGGTGGTATCATTAGCAGTCACAGTGTTTTTATGAATTGTGCCTTCAGGAAGCCACAAATACATTCCCGGATGAATGGGGGGAAAATCAAGTGTTTGGAGCTCTGTGCCAACCCCCAGTACACTTGAGTACCTATATTCCTTTAACTTCTTTTTATTATCATTTTTGTTTGCTCATCTAAACTAAAAAACATTGAAAATGAGTCCCTCAAACACATCACTTCAGGCACACAGCATGCTAGAATTCCTTTGAGGTTCTCTTGGTGCCATAAACAGATTTCCCCACATTCGCTTGCCTCACAACCAGCTATTTTTAATCATCCCCTTAGTTTTAAGGCACTGGGGGAATAATTTAACTTTAATTGTTTGGTTTTCAGGTCTGATGAGTACAGATTTAAAGCCAGAACTCTTTTCATGCCTGTGTACATGAAGCCATTCTGAAATGATACACAGCTCAGTGAAATGTAACAAAATATAATTCTGGCCTCTTTACTTAACATGTTGATGTGCTGAACAAATTTAAAATCAGAGTTCAATAAGTCAAAAGAATTGAAACTACCATACAAAATGTCTTGTCAGCGATCTTAAGATATGTGTCCTATCACCCAATATATATATCAAAGACATGGACACCGAAAACACAAGAAGGAAGCATTACGGTACATTTATCATTTATACTGCGTGTAAGGTTAGGACCCCTAGCTTTCTTATGATGGTTCCACTTGAATGGTGTAGGAATAAATGTATCTCAGTGCTCCTTTGCCTTCACAGTTATGCATTACACTGTAACAGATTTTCCAGCAAGAGACACTTTCCAGGCAGTCAGAAATGAAATATATAGGACATAACACTGTGCCTCTTACACAGTATGTTTCCCTAAACTATGCACAGTGTGCAGGTGATCCTTTATGTAATATATAAACAATAATTTCATATGCTTTCAGAA
The DNA here is from genome assembly GCF_016509475.1 of Prionailurus bengalensis. Classification (NCBI taxonomy): domain Eukaryota; kingdom Metazoa; phylum Chordata; class Mammalia; order Carnivora; family Felidae; genus Prionailurus; species Prionailurus bengalensis. The sequence continues at coordinate 91,111,890 of NC_057344.1, forward strand.
GTCCCCTCGGTCACATAGATATTTGTAGAAACTCACAAGCTGACTTCACCAAATATGTCAAACTAAAGTCAGGGAGCATTCCGTATGATTGTTGAATTTGGGAATTATGAGGTATTAACGGTGATTCTGAGGCCTTCTATGTGGGCTGAGAAAGCATAGGAAACAAGTGAGCATTCTTTCTTGAGAACTGCTGTTGGAAAACAGTTTCAGTTGTTTCCATCTTTGATATACACTGCTGATCAACCTTCTGGTCTTCCCCAGAGAGTGGTTTCCACAAACCCCCCAGGGTTCACAGGGAATCCTTGCACAGAATGCCTGCATCAAGTTGCTAAGGTGACTTTCCACCTAACTAGTCCCCTAAGAAAGGGAATCCCCACACTGAGGTTTGCTAGGGAGTTTCTCTACACGAGGTGCACCCTCACTCCATTTGCAGTCTCTTGGTATATGCGTCATAGTTTCCATTTCATTCATGGGAAATGTTGTGTAAATCTCATTCCTACCGTTGTTGTGGGACTTATAGGACAGTCTTCTTTAGTTATTTGAAATGTGTGCCTTATTTAAAGGTATTCATGTGACCAGAAATATCTGTGTGTGTGTGTGTGTGTGTGTGTGTGTGTGCTGGAAAAAAAAAATGACCTTTGATCAGCACAACCTTCCAACAGCTACCACAGAGATTTTTATTCAGTCCTATAAACGGGGGTCTGAGGGAAAGGAATCTCAAGGGTTTTACATACACCATAAACATTACTAGGACTCTTAAAAAAGCACACAAATCTGCTCCAGCTTAATGATCTTACTGACATAGCAACAGAAGAAGTTTCTTTGCCAGGTACAAATTATCTATTTTTGTGTGTGTGTTTGAAAATTGTGGATAAATGCCAGTATCATAAAGAGTATTGGCAATATATCTTGATATCTTTAAGCTATACTATGTACATGATCTTTTGTGCAAATATCTTTAAATAAAGTATTTTGGCTATTTTAAATAATTTCAATTAATTGAATATTTAACTTTCTCTCCTCTTTTTTATATGTAATAGATCAATAAGTATTATATCAATAGGTGTCATCAGACTACAATGTTTCCTCCATAATGTGAGCGCACGCAACACAAATCAGTCTTTTGATATTTACAAGTTTCCTGTTACCTGCCAATAATAAACTTTTCTTGAGCTATCCAAAACTAAGTCAACAATTTCTAATAAATGTATAGTTAATGGAAATGTTTGTTTATGCAAAATATTAAAGTAAATGTTTAAAATAAATAATCTTTGCCAAAATGCTACCTAATGAGGTTTATTCCCTTAAAAAGGAATCCACTGCAGAGTTGTTTCAGTGAAAAATACATGAGATTAATTGACACAAATGTATCCATTTAAACTGACTTGGGTCTTTTACGATGTCAATCTATTGCTCTATTTTGTCTTTTGGTGCACCAAAGATGTATCATTTGATATAAACTTAACGTTTACTAAATGCTTAAGAATCACCTATTTTCTGGGGTGGCTGGGTGGCTCAGTCAGTCAAGCGGCAGACTCTTGATTTTGGCTCAGGTGATGATTTAAATTTTTTTAACATTCATTTATTATTGAGAGACAGAGAGAGACAGAGCATGAGCAGGGGAGGGGCAGAGAGAGAAGGAGACACAGAATCCTTGAAGCAGGCTCCAGGCTCTGATCTGTCAGCACAGAACCCCATGTGGGGCTTGAACTCACAAAACATGAGATCATGTCCTGAGTTGAAGTCAGACGCTTAACCAACTGAGCCACCCAGGTGCCCCTCAGGTGATGATTTTAAGATTCGTAGGTTGGAACCCTGCATCGGGCTCTGTGCAGGCAGTGTGGAAACTGCTTGTGATTCTCTCTCTCTCTCTCTCTCTCTCTCTCTCTCTCTCTGTCCTCCCCTCTGAAAATAAATAAATAAAATAAATTAAAAAAACAAAAACACTTATTTTCCTGAAAGTGAGTTAGAATGTATTCAGTATTAGGGGAAACTTTGAAAATATATACATAAGTACATTTTGGTGGTGGCTACCAATATCTGCTCTTAACCACTTATTAAACCATTTATTCAAGTTTTGTGCATGTTTTTGACATGGGTGATTTACTTCGCAATAACCGTTTCAGAATCTAAGAATATTAAAGACATGCTCTTCCTTCAAATTCATCCAGATCATCCTCATATTACCCTTCAAAATTGTCTCCTAGCCACCCTCACTCCTGCCACATCCCTTTTTAAAAATTGGTCTTAATTAATTCATTTCAAAAACCTATTTTTTTGGATGTTTTCTACATACTGATCTTGGAACTATGACTAGGGAGCAATGATTAGCACCTCAATGGCCCTGTCTTAACGAGCATACATTCTGGTGTCTTTGTGGCATTTCTAAATCTTGTGAAAATGACTTCTAAAATTCTTTATAGACAACACACTAAAACTCTTGTTTTTTTCTTGGGAAACAGGCTAATGAAGGAATATCTTTTTCACAGTATTTTCAGATCATATTAAAATCTTTCTGAAAGTTTCCTATGACAAGTGTTTGAATATAAATTATGTAGTCATAAACAATTTCTTTCAACCATCATGCTATTATTTTTTATTTCTGGCCATCTAGGTCGGTGGGTTCTTGACCATGCCTTTTTTGTTCTGTTTCTAAACTCAGAAGGTTCTTGAGATGGGCTGTAGAATAATTGCACTGGCATGTTAAACAGGTAAGAAACTCAGGACAGTGAGTTGAAGACCAAGGCAACTCTATTCCACTGAAACAGAAGGTGGGCCAGCTTTAAGCCTGGGATGACTTACTCAAAGAGTATTGGAGGATGTAAGCAGGGAGGTTGATCAGTGAAATTTGGCCATCTGTGTTTGCTAATGTGGCTCATTCCAAGTTAAGCTCCTAGCCTTCCATGGAGAGTGGGGGGGGGGGTAGAGGCACTCTCTTTCTTCCTTATTATATTTCAAAGGGATGGCTTCCAGATTCTTGAGAAAGCCATCCTTGGGTTATAAAAACTGGGCAAAGGCTGGGAGCAGATATACCTCAAAGTGGTAGTGGAAGAATTTTAAACTGCAAATTTTCTTAAATAAATGCTGTAAGAAAAGGAAGACCAGGGGCTAGTTAGGAAGAAATTGGTTTAAAGTGTAGTCAAGCTGAGGGAAAATGTAAGGCATTCTTGGCCAGATTCCGTAACAGATTATACTAGAATGGCGGAGCATCCTTTCAAGATCTTGAAACTTTTTCCTTCATTCTCAATCCCATGAGTCTTCTGACTCATTTTAACAGGAAGAGAAAGATCGAATAGGATTGATTTTTTTTAATAAGAAAGTATGTCAATGTTTTAAAAATGATACCATTTGACCCTGTTCAAAATAATCTCGCAGAAAACAATTATAGACGAACTAATTGTTAAGTACTCAGTAATTCTACATATTGATTAAAAACTGAGCATAAAGTTCCTTTTAAACTGTAGCATGACGTTTAACAATATAAAACATACTCTGAATTAATGGATTTTCTTGGGGAAAGATGGCATTCTCTAAGGGTGTAGGCACTGGGTATTTCCAAATCTCCATCTTCTATGTCTGAGGCTTTAAGAGATGCTGCGGTCCAGATATATAGAGGTCATTAAGGATTAGAATGTCAGTCAGAGCATACTTCGAGGATAGGAGATTCAAAGTCCAGTGAAGGTGGAGTAAGCTATCTAATAAAGGAAACATAAGTTACAAGAAGGAAAATAAGTATATTTTGACATAATCACCTGTTCTTCTCAGGGAACTGAATTTGGAAAGCAAATAATTAGAATTTATTATACTGGGAATCTCAGAGACTGATTTCATATCTCCACAGCAAGTAGGCCAGTAAAATAGATATTATTTATTCGATACATAATGAACACTAGTTAATTTTCCTTCTCATTAGAATAATACAAGGCTAAATGGGGTGATAAAGACAAATGTTAATACAGAAGCAATTTGGAGGGGCAGTCCTATTATTGAGATATAACAGGCAAAAGAAATAATAATGTTAAGTAGAAAAGAACCTTAATGTTGCTCACATGTTGTTATAAAATTATAAGATAAGGAGAATCAAAATTTTATTTTATTTCTGGTATTGTGCAAGTACATAATTTCTTTAGATATTACAACAAAACACCTTTTTACAAATTTATAAATGAGCCAATCGAGGTATGGGGAGACTAAGTAATTTACTAGTAGTCACAACACTAGTATATTTGTATTAGCGATCACAAGTGGAATGAACTTTGGCTATGACACTGAATACATTGATTCTCTGGGTTGTATTTTTATTTTATTTTAATTTATTGTGGGGGGGACAGAGAGAGCTGGAGACAGAGCTCACAAGTGCACTGGCCAGGGAAAGGCAGAAGGAGAAGGAGAGAGAGAATCTTAAGCAGACTCCCTGCCCAGCACTGAGCTGGATGCAGGACTAGATCTTACGACCATGAGATCATGACCTGAGCCGAAATCAAGAATAAGACACTTAACAACTGAGCCACCCAGACCCTCTACTTTTCCTTTTTGAATTCCATCATGTTAAACCTTTATCTTGAGGACAGAAGTAAATATGGATAGTGTTAAAACGTGGCATTGAAGCCTTTCCTCTTCTCTCATGTATTACATATACTTCATGAGAAGTTCCTCTTGACTCCATAGTTAAAATATATTCAAAACCCAAATTACTTTGTACTACCCTTCCTGCTACCATAGTGTTCAGCCTCACCATCACCTCGTACTCAGATTAGCTTCCTTTCTTCTTCCCCTGTTTCTAAGACTGGTTACATAATTTGGGGGGCCAAGGCAAACTGGAAATACACAAAGGAAGGAAGGAAGGAAGGAAGGAAGGAGGAAAAAGAAAAGAGGGTAAAAGCTATTGTTGCAGGATTTTTGATCAATACCTGGGATTCATTTTCTCACCACTTCGAAAAATGAAGAGATGGACACAAAATGAGCAGCAGGCAAAAAGTTTATTAGAGTATAAAGTCAGAAAGAAAGAATTGTATGAAAGCTCTCTTTACAGAGAGGGAGCATTCAAAGGTGAATAACCACTACTTTTGGCAAGGCTCTTTGTTTTATACGGTTCTGGTCAACCCCCTACCCTTCTCACTTGTTCCCTTAGTAAGCTTCTACCCTTACTGGCTGGATAACTCCATTGGCTTGACTTCATTGTGTGAGGAGTCAGACTGGTCATACTGTCCTTCATATAACATGTTATGTTATGTTATGTTATGTTATGTTATGTTATGTTTTACTTTTTCTATTTAAGAATTTTGAGTGTCACATTCCTGAGGAGAACCTGAGGGGGAGTGGGTGGCGTCTGTTATGGTCTTCAGAGGAACCTTACACCTGAAGGTGTTTGCTGTGGTGAGTCTCTCCCAACATTGTTCCAAAATATGTGTTTGTCCCCACCCAGGGACCTCAGGTCCTAACCTTCCCCTCTCTGCCTATTTTATCCTCTCTTTTCCCTATCATACTACCTCAGCCTCCCCAAGTGAGCCGGCTCTCAGTTGGAGTAACTGAATGCAACCACGTCGAGGAACTCAGGTAATACCAGAGGAATGGCATAGACAACCCACACATTTGTGAGAAATGATACGTTCTTGCTTGTTGTCAGCAAGTTTTGGGTGTGTGTATCTATGCAGCGATAGACAAGACAGTTTTCAGTTACAACAGCTTTTTGTTTTCCCATGCGACTTAAAAAAATCCCTCTTAATAAAATGAATTTTCTTGATATATCTTTTGAATTTTTGTTTTCCTACATTTTATATATATATGTATACATATATACGTATGTATAAAAATATATATATGTATACATATACACATACGTATATATGTATACATATATACGTATGTGTATATGTATATATATACATATATATGTATGTGTATATATATACACATGTATATATATGTATATATGTATATATGTATATACGTATATATATATATATATATTTTTTTTTTTTTTTTTTTTAAGAAATTACAATCATTGGGGGAAAAGATGGTGAAATACAGAGAAGCCGAGGGTATGAAATCCCATGTGTTTCCTGGGTTTTTGTTTTGTTTTGTTTTGTTTCTACCAGTCTGAAAAAGTTTTACGCAACTTTCATAACTTAACCCAAGCTTTTCTCCTTCCTTTTGATCTCTGCAGTTGGGTCTATTGAGAACTGAAATTTGAATTTAATTGTTTCATTAATCAATGAGAATCTTCTCTGTCGATTTCAGAGGAAAAGGTTTGAGATACAAAATTCTGAGCCTCTTTGAGGAATCTTTTTCTCAAAGGGCCTGTATCTCCTCTAAAGCAAACAATTTGATCAACATTTAAAAAGAAACCTTAACAAGGGTTTTAAACACTGTAAAAGTGATTTTACTGCAAGCATATTTTTCCTCAATTTGAAAGAAAATCAATTGGTGACTGTTATGATCAGCCCCAGACAGCACTCTTCTTTGTTCTTTAATTTCCATGCTAATTGACACGTATGACAGAGAGCTGGGTGAATCCTCCTCTAAAACATCACTTCCAATGCTGAAAGAAGGAGTTTTGGGGGGGTATTATGACATTTCTTTGAAACTGACTGGAAAACATCAGTTAGCTTTTCCTAGAGCGTTTAATACAATTTATTTGATTTTCACATAAAAAATGGTTTATTCATATCTTAGAAATATATCTTGTATTCATTTTTATGTTAACTTTTATTATACATAGTAGGTTTACATTGGACATTAAAGTGTTAAATCTGTAGTTCTAAAATGGTGAAGAAAACGATGAGACTGATAAATCTCTTAAATGATACCTTTCACAAGATGTATATACTTTACCTTAGATAAAACAGATAAGTTTAATTTAAAATGCATATGAATAAGAGATATTGAAAAATTGTTTGCATATAGGAAGCAGGTATTCTCTCACTTGCTAAGAGTCACGTTATATTAAAAAGGAAGTAGGTCCCATGTCAAGGCAGTTGGGTTTCAGAGCTGGCTGGACGACTAACAAATTGTGTGACATTAACAAGATCATTTTATCTCTGGATAACAGTTTCCTAATCCTTATTATTATTATTTTTTAATGTTTATTTATTTTTGAGAGAGAGATAGACAGTGTGAGCAGGGGAGGGTCAGAGAGAGAGGGAGACACAGTATCCAAAGCAGGCTCCATCCAGGCTCTGAACTGTCAGCACAGAGCCCGACAGGGGGCTCGAACCCACCAACCGTGAGATCATAACCTAAGCCGAAGTTGGATGCTTAACTGACTGATCCACCCAGGTGCCCCTCACTTTCCTAATCAAGGTGTATGTAATCAGATTATTGGTGATGTTAATTGAAAGGGTGTTAGAAAGCTTTTAAAAATAAATGAGGGCATGAGAGTTTTCTTCACATAGCTTCTGTTTAAAACAAGAAGTTATTATAAGCATTCTTCTCCTTAAATTCAGTGAAATGCAGGTGACCAAGGTTGTGGACACAAATGCCTTGGTAGGGAAGTAGGTAAATACTACATATTACCATGCCAAACGTACATATTGAGTCCTAAAGGAATTCATAAGTCCTTGCAGATGTAGACAATGAATTAGAAGATGAACAAGCCATTAATCGTAGTCAAGGATGTATACTCTGGTTTTTCATTCTAAGAGTTGGTCTGTGCATAATTGAGAACCAATTGTAAACCAGTTGAAGCCTGGAGGATTCTGCAGAAAGATAATGCCGTTTTCTGATTTGACCTCCTCCTCATCAGAGCCCTCGCCCTACTTAAATTGTGTATGACAGGTAAAGCGCGTGTTTAGTGTCATTTGGGTTAAATCTGTGGTACCTGCGCCATACTGGGAACCAGTGGCTTGAAAGAAGAGATGGGGCCAGGTATAAACTTCAGTGTGTAAAATGGAACTTGGTCAAGTTTCTGTGAATAATTAGAGAGGTAGGGACCATTGCTTCGAGTGAACAGATGCAGGTGCTTGCCTTGACAATTGGGCTTTCGTAGGTGCTGGCATGCATCGTTCTCTGCTAATAATGCATTGGCACCTTCGCACTGATCCTGGGCAGTAAGAGATGTCATAATGTGTTTCCTAATTTTGCACAGACTGACGATTTTACACTCGGGTAACGCAACCACCTGAGTGAGGGCATCTGCCAATACCGTGAACTCCAAACGTGTTTTGAAACAAGTGGTACGAGACCATCTTCTGTTGACATAAGAGGGGCAAATTTTGATCCAGAGCTTCTCCATATGACTGACAAGAACTGAAAGCAATAGTATTCTTTATTTTTCCATAGACTAGTTAGTTTGAAAATGGTTTTCATGCTCTAATTCACATATAATGAGGTCTTAGTGAAAGTACAGGGATGATATAGAATACTTTTTTGGAGTCTAATAAGAGAAAATTACAAAATATTAACTGTTTGCATATATTAAATAATGTGTTGTATAGCAATGTATATTTATAAAATTCACAAAGTGAGCCATGCTGGAATTATCTTTATCTGCCCTTGGACACTAATGTTAGTCTTGGAAGCATCAGTGACCTTGTTAAAGAACTAATTAGCACTGTTCCATGGAGTCCTAGTAGGACCCATATTGTCACTGCTCTCCTTCATCGAGATAGTGAGCTTTTTAATTGAGAAAGGCATTTGATATTCAGATTTTAGTAGTTCCCTAACTCATATGTTCTTAACACTCAGTGCAGATAAAGCAGGATTGTGGAATTCTAGTTATCCAAACTATGTAAGGCATTTGTATGTAAGTGGGAATAATTGATGGCTTCAGTCTCAATCTAAGCATATAAATGGTGTGAGTTTAGACAAAAATGCATAGAAATAAAATTCCCGCACCTCCTCACTTTCAAAGATATGCAGTAATGCAATCTATAATGCATACATATGATATTTTATATATAAATGGTATGTTGCTAGCTAAAGTCATAGAGGACCATGAAAAAATGTAAATAAATATTTTCTCTGTGTAATGGAATTGTTAGTAATTTCTCTTTTCTTTTCACAATATGGGCTTAAAATAGTCGACTGTTCTTCTAAAACACCAAGAAGGAAAACACAGAACAAATATGCACTGAAGTGTATTTGAAAATAATAAATCCTGTTACGTGGTTTTTGAAATTACGACACGGAGGGAGGAATATAATATTCACTGTCGACAATGTGGTCTCATAGCATCTGCACAAAATAGGGCTGAGTTATTCTCTTGGATTTTGAGTATCTTTTAGTAGTAATTTACAACTATAAGATTTACTTTTTTTTTTCTTGCCTCTTCCTAGTCTGTGTATATTTCTCTCTTGCTTTACTCCCTTAAAAGAAATGTATTTTAGGTCTCAGGCCATTATCATTCTGCATGCAACCATTCTATTTTCAAAAGTTTCTAACTGGACAGTCTTAGTCAGATGAGGGCAGCAAAGAGCAGAGACAACAAAAAGTCATCTCTGTCCCTAGGCCAGAGGAAGTAGAGAGCTTTTGGAGGCGAGACAGGGCTGGACATGGGTGAACAGCTCAGACCAGGGATAGGTGGCGCAGTGGACCATGCTGGGAGTTTCCATCTGCTGAGGATTTTGCACTGCAAACAAAGTTTTAGAAGGAATGAGTGAGTTTGAGAAAGAATGAAAAGTTATTGTACATGGTTTTCAAGTGTCAGGAACCAAAGCCAGACAAGCAAGATAAGGTTAACAAGGCAGACGCCAAAACTAATGCCAAGTGATAGCTTATCAAGTCAATCAATTCTCATAAACAGTTCTGCCTAGCTATAGCAAAGCCATATACAAAGAAAAAGAAAATGAGCGCTAATGAATACCCCATTGTTCTAGCTTTCAACCCAGAGCCTCCTTATAGTCACAAAAAAAATCGCCTTTGAGAGTTGCCAGCAAATAAGAGTTGTCCTTCGATCCATGGAAAATAGAGAAAGAAGAACGAGCTGCCTGGGAGGCTAAAATAAAGTATAAAAGTTCTTTACCTATCCCCTCTGGGGAGAAAACAAAAACAAAGATAAAAACAAAAACCTAGAAATCGTGTGCGGAGCTCATTTTTGGTAATGGTATAACATATATACATATATAGCTTCCACAGAGGAAGCACGTACGTTGCTGAAGTTATGACCTTAATTCAGAGAAGCAATTTGGGGTTTTGTTCAGATGATTTATTTATAAATAGTAGCTTTCTCAAACCCTAAGAGGAGGAGGAGAGGTGCTATATCTCTTTGGGGATAAATTGTAATGATTTTGAGGGCATGTATTAAAAAAAATGCCACCACCTCCAAAAAGACTGATGTTGTCCTGCTTTAGAGGTCACCTTCCCTTTTTTCAAGTTGGAAGAAGAGTAAGTTATTGTACTGTTAAGAATATATTTTATCCCCAGTGTTATCCTAGGGGAGAAAATGTGTTAATTAATTATATCTATCTATCTATCTATCTATCTATCTATCCATCCCATATTCCTAATTGTTATATATTAAAAAGATGCATATTTAAGAAGTAATAACGGATTTCAAATTATATCAAAAATTCCCAGGGGCACCTGGGTGGCTCAGTCGGTTGAGTGGTCGACTTCGGCTCAGGTCATGATCTTGTGGTCCGTGAGTTCAAGCCCCGCGTCGGGCTCTGTGCTGACAGCTCAGAGCCTGGAGCCTGCTTCAGATTCTGTGTCTCCCTCTCTGTGACCCTCCCCCATTCATGCTCTGTCTCTTTCTGTCTCAAAAATAAATAAGCGTTAAAAAAAAATTTAATAAAAAAAAATTCCCAGAAGGCTTCAATTTTAAATGTATCTGTAGTTAATGTAATACCCTGTGATAAGGACCCAGGTTCCATTCTTGATGTTTGTTGTCAGCTTTCAAGCTCGACTGCTCCCTCTTTTCTTCTTGCTCCGTACTAGACAAGCCACTGACAAAGCCCACAGGTCTCCCTCCTTTGGCATGGGTTGAAAGTTCAAGCCATACAAACCGTGCAAGCATCAACTGCATCCCCAAATCAATCATAATAAAACTCCAAAGCCAGACTCACCTTCGTTGTCTCAAATTACTTGTGGGCCTTCTTGGAGGCTTGCTTTACTCTCCCCAGAAAGTAGCAACACGTGAGTAAGAAACCCTTTCTTCCTCTCTTGGTGCCTGTGTGGGAACATCAACCTCAACATTCAAACCAAATTTGGGGTGAGGAGCTCATCCTGCTTGTATGAAGAAAGTACAATAAATTATTTTCACTAGACATATTTTATTTGGTGTCCTTTCGATTTTTTCTAAATAGTTTAATAATATGCTCGATATGTTATCTTAAGCTATGATTTTTAAGAAAAAAATAAGAATACTCAGCTAATTTTATAGATCAGTTCACAATATGCATATATGTGTAAATTGGATATATGCTTTAATATGTATCCAGACAGTCCATTTAAATATTAAGTTGAAGCCTGTAAAATGTTTTTATCTCTAAAGACCCTCCCACTTTGCTAATAATGTTGGGAGTTGTTCTTCACTTCTCATGATTAACATCACCTTCCCTGATAGTTTCACTCTTTTCTTCTTAGCTTACCTGCCTTCATTCTTGTTTTTAATGTCTTGACTTTATTATGATAGTTTCCAAATGATAACTTTTTTTTTCCTTCTTGTATTTATTAAAGCTCTATCTGTCTTTCTCTTCTTAAACTCCAGGGTCCACTTTTCTATACTGCATGGGTCTTTTATTGTTTAATCCATCAGATAGTGTACCTTTGAAACCCCAGATATTGTTTTCTCTGATATTATATACTATTTCTAGTACACTTGGGACTTTTTAAAAACATTTTCTTTTTCTTTTCTTTTTACAACCAGGATCTTTAAATCTCCAACATTGTGGAAATAAAGTCCAATGTGTTAATATCACATGTAATTTAGGTTGCAAAAATGAGAGTCAAAAGTTTGTTTTAATAAATAGTGTGGAATGAAAGTATTTTTATTTCTATTCTCTGAAGAGTTTTGCCCAATGACATTGACAACTTACCTGATTTTGATATTTACATTTCATGAAGACAATAGCCAGTATAGGAAGTCAGAAAGCTTCCTAAAATTTTGTGATTGATGATACGAGTTACCTAAATCACCTATTCCATACCAAATTTTTTTAACCTACTGTACAATGCCTTGATAAATTCTGTGGAGACATTATGTTTCATGTGAAGAAAAAAGCACATTTAGAGATATTGTGATATCATAAAAACTAACCATAAGCCAATAGGCTTTAAATGGCTTTAAATAGGCCTTATAGTGGTTGCTGTATTATAATGTTTAAAAATCAAAGAAATATGATGAGTACACATTCCTTGCGTATATCACCTGTGTCTATAACATGTTCAGATGTACCAAGAAAACTAAATAATACCAGTAGGTTTCTACATGTTGATTCACTCAGTATATATCAAGTAACATTGTAGAGCTTTATACTACATATCCTCTATTCTTCTATTCAGAGCATGAGTTCTATATCTGTTTGTTCCTTTACAGATTAGTCAACTGAGCTAGTAAGCTGTTAGAAGCTTGATCCATGTTGCAAAAGAGTTAATGATATAACCAGGGGAATATCTAATGACCTGACATCAAAATCAAAGGATAGGGAACCAACATAAGCTATAGTTTTTCATGAGTATACTAGAGATTCATTTGGATTACTCAGAAATCAGAAAATGTGCAATGCTAAAACACTACCATTGTCATAGTTAACACTTCAGACAAGTTTACTTCGACTTTAAATATTTGATGTGCTTGGTGCTTCACTCAGAATAGAGAAAGCTGTGAGTGTTAGAGACACAACTAGCTAGTGGCTTAAAAAAGAAAAAAAAATAACATTTCTTGTTTGTTAAAGATCAGAGGTGGACAATTTTTTTTCCACAAATTCTCATGGTCCTGGGTGTCTTCCTTGGTTGGTTGGTTGGTTGATTTATTTATTTAGTTAGTTAATTTGTTTTTGTGTTCACTTTTCATGGCCTCTATCGTCAAGGTCACCTCCTTTATTTTTTTCTTATTTATTTTTTTTTTTAAATTATTTTTTTTCAACGTTTATTTATTTTTGGGACAGAGAGAGACAGAGCATGAATGGGGGAGGGGCAGAGAGAGAGGGAGACACAGAATCGGAAACAGGCTCCAGGCTCTGAGCCATCAGCCCAGAGCCCGACGCGGGGCTCGAACTCACGGACCGCGAGATCGTGACCTGGCTGAAGTCGGACGCTTAACCGACTGCGCCACCCAGGCGCCCCAAGGTCACCTCCTTTATGTGAACTGTTGTGGATCCAATCATTTGAAGTAAAGTGGGCATTAGTTGTCATAGTCCTGGAAAGTTCAATGTCACTTCTCTACCATGTCCATAACTTGATGCAGTGGGAAAGCCTTATGAGAAACCTTGGAGTCTGTGTTTCATATGCTTTCATGTGTTTCTTTCCCTAGGTTTTTTTAACCCATAACTGACAATAATAGTGGCCCCAAAGTGGCTTTTGGAGTCTCATAATGTTTAATTTACATAAATAATTTGGGAATCAACACTGTGAGAAACACCGTAGTGTGTGGTGATGCTATGAAGTAAAACATGCCCACCTTTCTCAGAGAATTTTTAAACTACTTAAAAAATTAGAAATTGAGAGAATAAGGGGCGCCTGGGTGGCGCAGTCGGTTAAGCGTCCGACTTCAGCCAGGTCACGATCTCGCCGTCTGTGAGTTCGAGCCCCGCGTCGGGCTCTGGGCTGATGGCTCAGAGCCTGGAGCCTGTTTCTGACTCTGTGTCTCCCTCTCTCTCTGCCCCTCCCCCGTTCATGCTCTGTCTCTCTCTGTCCCAAAAAAAATAAATAAAAAACGTTGGAAAAAAATTAAAAAAAAAAAGAAATTGAGAGAATAGATACATCAATCAAGTCAGACATCAAATAGGCGATAGCAAGGAGTGGCAAACATGTGCTAAGTAGCATAGCACAGAAAACTGTCATTTTTTTTTCTTACCCGGTGAAGATAGATGGTTCCTTGTGATGACCAATTATCCTCTTTCCTATTCTCATTTTGCCAATGCTTTCACTTGGAAATGTTCTTCAAATGAAATAACCACACACTGGTACACTCTATGTCTTGTTGAGCATGGTTTTAGTCAATGATTCCCATTATTGAGGACAGATGTTACACACACTTAGTTTCGCCATTTTGACATCTTTGCATTACTGAGTGTTCATCCATTAGCACATATCCCATTAGCTTTGCATCATAGAACTTATCACAGAACTCTATGAGTTTTTTTTTTTTTTTTCACTTCACATTCTCTCTCTTGATAGTCATATCCACATCAATGAAGACTCAATCTGAATTACAGCACTTTAGAGCTAGGAAGATATTGTCATTTTGCTCAGTTCTTTATTTTCCAAATTAGAAAATAGATGCCCGGTAATTTTTCTAGAACTGTAAATTATTTTTGCATATTCTCAACACAATCTATTTCCAAGCTCTCCAAAACAGTCCATCATCTGGTTGATTTGTTCTATGAAATCCAAATCTGAATTTTCAAGTATATTTAGAAAAGGTACAAATAAGGAATGTATATGCACATTAGACTTATTTCTTTCTTCCATATCCAAAGAATAATTAAAATGATAATTTTGATACTTATAAAAGTTTATTACTAAATGAGATATCTTTTAAAATAGAACTTATTCTTGCTAAAAGAGGTGCATTTTTGAATTTTGTCTGAAAGTTTGCTGACTGTTTATTCATTAGAGTGGACATACTAAATTGGACGACTCTTTCAGCCCATTTCGGGGTAGAGAAATAAGAGCCTAAATTCCTATGTATATTTTAGTTAGTTTTGTTTTGTTTTGTCCTTTTTACTTAATCTTTTAGTCATGGGGCCAATTATGATTATATCATCCCTAGTGTCTGACTCATAGATTGTGAATTAGCTCTCAGGGAGATAAAAGTCTTTGGTTTCAATTAGCATAAAACTAAATGCTCTGAAGATTTAATAATATAATTTTTATATTTTTCCATGCATCTACATGATTATTCATTATGCAAAAGTTTTAAACAGTATTAACAAAGGTCATACAGATATATAGATTTTTTTTTTGGAGTATTTAGTTTGATAAAGAGGATAAAGTATTGGAATGGGGTTTAAGAAACCTTAGATCTACCTTCTATAACTAACCAAATTTTCTTAGTGAGCTAATGTTCGTTCGTCGGATATAAATTTCCTTATTTGTTAATTAACAGGCAGACATATTTTCCAAAGTATTTTGACCACATATATCCATAACCAATTAACTTCTTTTTTTTTAATTTGTTTAATGTTTTATTTGTTTTTGAGACAGAGAGAGACATAGCATGAGCAGGGGAGGGGCAGAGAGAGAGCGAGACACAGAATCTGAAGCAGGGTCCAGACTCCGAGCTGTCAGCACAGAGCCCTACCCGCGGCTCAAATTCACAAACCGTGAGATCATGACCTGAGCCGAAGTTAGACGCTTAACCGACTGAGCCACCCAGGCGCCCCAACCATAACCAATTAACTTCTGTGAATCCCTGTAATAAGCCAGAGTCAAGAAGTAAAAAAAGGAATACGTCCCACCACTGTCAGGTAAGGGCCATTACTGTTGCAGAGGATGAGTAAAAACTATCACACGTGGAAGCACACTGACCTCCCAGACACTGTTACACAAGCTGGCAACCATATTTCAGGATCTGGTAATAAGTTTTGGATATCCAGGAGTTCAATTTTATTAAACCACCTGCAGACAACAAGGGTTTGGGGAGTCTGACCTACTCCAATTTTCTCCATTGAAGAGTTTACCTGGAGAAGTGAATTATATATAATTCAAGGGTTGCTTGTTGAATATGGAAGCAGAGCAATAGAATTTGGCATGTTTTTAAAGGTATACAATTACACAGTGGACCATAATAGTTTCATGAGTTTATCCTTTTCAAATGGCTGGTCCACAAATTCTTTGTTCACAGCTTTGTGAGATAAGAAACCTGTGCCAGAGCGTAAACTGAAATCTCAGCTGACCTAAGTAGTAGTAGTATTAGTCTTGCTGATTTAAACTCTAACTCTAGCTCCTTTTATTGTGGTGACCCAATAACACACTTTGCAGGTCACTAAAATAGAAGACTGTCTTGGGGCGCCTGGGTGGCTCAGTCTGTTCAGTGTTCGACTTCAGCTCAGGTCATGATCTCAAGGTGCCTGAGTTCGAGCCCCACATCGGTCTCTGTGCTGACAGCTAAGAGCCTGGAGACTGCTTCGGATTCTGTGTCTCCCTCTCTTTCTGCCCTTCTCCCTCTCATTCTCTCTCTCTCTCCCTCTCTCTCTCTCTCTCTCAAAAGTAAATATGTTAAAAAAATTTAAAAAAGAATATTGTCTTGCATGAAAAAAATGGACACTCAATAACATAATTTGCGATTTTATACCTGTTTTTCTAAGCCTTCACATTCAAAATTATTTATCTGGTAACAAGGTCTTTCATCAAAGAGAGTACTCAAAAACTATTAGCATCATTGTTTTTATCATTACATTTACATCCCATATATACTTCCCCTGGCTTCAACAGATTAATGTAATCCTACATCAGTATTCCTAAATCTCTTCATCCTCAATAGTAGATGCCATTAGTATCCTTCCGTATCCTTATGGAACTTACAATTTCCATGATGTCTGCCCCAAACCCACATCTTTTTACACAACGACCTTTCATGTCCTCCAAAGTGCTTTCTGCCCATGCACACTGAAAGAGAAGTTCAGGCTGAAAGTGCTGGGGAGTTAATGCCCTTTGTAAACTGCCCTCAACTAATGACAGACACGAGTTGATAGAACATTTTTATTCTGCTCTTCATTGATAAGTCTTGGGCCTATGTTTTAATTGTTTCTGGAATCCTTTAGCAATCTGGAGCTCTATTTGCTCACAGTGGTGCCTGCTGGCATCCTTTATTGCGGTTCTTTCCTTTTTTCTCTCATTTTCCCCTGCTCTGACCAGTGTTCAGGGACCATCTCTCAGATACTCCATTTACACTGTATTATTTTTCTCGATGTCTTCTGGGAGAACTAATATTATGAATCCTACCCATTTACAAAGAATCCATTAAGTTATTTATATCAGTAATTTAACCTGTCTTATTTCTCTTTATTTTCTAGCTTAAAAAGTTAATTTTCGTGGTTCTTCACAATCATGTTTTATGTAGACTTTAAAATCTAGTTTAAGTGAAGCGTATAAATATAAAGTACCAAATGACAGTTCCCCACTGAATTTAGATAAAGGTATTTTAGACACCCAGAAGGTAAACTCACTAGAAACAGGTGGAGCTAAAAAAGAGACTTCACAGATGAATCGGGACTTGGGCAAGGTTTGAAGATGTTTAGGCACGTATGCATATGTATGCATTTGCCAGCTGTTAGACAATTTTGGCTGCAGTGGGACGAATATAACGAAGAGTTTGTAAATTTGAAAAGTAGGGAAAACACGTTGCAAGACCTATAAACAACAGGTCTAGGAATAAAGGAGCCTGTATGCAGCAGAGTATAACTGACACATTTTTTTAAAATTGTTTTTAATGTTTATTCATTTTTGAGAAAGAGAGGGTGGAAAGAGAGAGAGAGAGAGGCAGAACATGAGGAGGGGAGGGGCAGAGAGAGAGACAGAGACACAGAATCTGAAGTGGGCTCCAGGCTCTGAGCTGTCAGCACCAAATCTGATGCGAGGCTTGAACCCACGAACCCAAGATCGACCTGAGCCAAAGTCGGACGCTTAACCAACTGAGCCACCCAGGAGCCCCACTGACACATTTTACAATAAAGACGTAGCATATTTTATTTTATTTTATTTTATTTTATTTTATTTTATTTTATTTTAAATTTTTTAAAGCATTTATTTATTTTTGAGACAGAGACAGCATGAACAGGGGACGGTCAGAGAAAGAGGGAGACACAGAATCCGATACAGGCTCCAGGCTCTGAGCTGTCACCACAGAGCCCGACGCGGGGCTCGACCCCACGGACTGTGAGATCATGACCTGAGCCAAAGTCGGACGCTTAACCGACTGAGCCACCCAGGCGCCCCAGAAGTAGCATATTTTAGATGATGCTGCAGTCTAAGTACATAAATCCAGTAGCAGGATATAGCATTGGCATGAGTAAGAAAAGAAGCTGGAATAAAAGGTCATTTGTTACTCAAATTGTAGGGCAGAAACATTTTTCCAAGTTACATGGCACCCAGGCATGTCACATCCTAGGCTCAGGCACATCGTACAAGGAACTGACTGCACCGGAAAAAAAAAAAAAAAAGAGATTGGGTAGACTGGAAAGATAAACAAGATTGTCTTCGATCAACAAGACATTAAGTCGGCACTAAACAGAGATCCAAACATGTAGTCATTACATATCATCACACATGAACAGGGTTCCCAGAAGCCCTGAAAGTTGTTCTCACCCGGGTTTAAAAGCAAGGTACAATGATTCGGCTATGAAGATGGTTTGGTATCTCAGGATTAAATTAGCAAAACAGACCATAATTCCAGAAGATCAGATATGTGGCAAAGGTAACCACCTAGGATCTCAGGCACAAGAAAGCTGACATACACTAGAAGCAGAGAGATAAAGTGGTGGTGAGGGACCAATTACAGAAGAACAAGGCTTGTACTTACTTTAACCAAAAGAAAAGGCCAGAGCCATACCAGAAGCTTAGAAATGAAGTCTGGGATAGAAGTCAGGGATGAAAATATGATTTAATTTCATATACATGTGATTTTAAATAAAATACATATATACGGTTAATTATATTTTATTTATTCTCCAGAAATATTTATAAAGCAGTATACCCCCTCCAGGGAGAGTATTAGGGCTTAAAGGTGAGATCCATATAAAGCGATATCACTGCACCATTATGATAGTGCATAGCTAAGTGGTAGTAGGAGACTGATATGATGTGTTGGGTGATAATAAAGTTCATGCAAGAGATAGACTGCCTGCATTTAAATATTAGCTTTGCCAGCAGAGAAAGTTACTTTAATTCTCCAAGCCTCACATATTTATTTGGTAGCTACAACTACTAATAGTACATACCACATGGAGTTTGAAGGATTTAAATAAAACAATATTTTCAAAGTCTTAGCACAAAGCCTAGTATCAATGCCCACCAGCCAATGACAACAAGAAATCACCTATAGCGAAAGAAAGTTAGATTTTTATTAGCTTACTGCAGCAGGGGAGAAGGCATACCACGGGGAGCCAGGAGGCATCTCAGGAAGGAGGATTTAGAAGAGGCTTATTAGAGAGTTTTGGCTGAGGGAGAGTTTAAAGAAGTGAGGAATTGTTCTAGACTATACGGTCTCAGGGACGGGGTCAATTTCATGCTTGTGTGTCTTAAAAAGTTTTGATCTAGAGTGCAAGAGGAACAAAGCACAGCTAGGGTTAGCATGGGTAACCTTAAGCATAGGTAAAGAAGCAGTAGTGATACAAGTTAGTCAAGGTCAGGGCATGCTTAATTATTTCTCTGATAGTATTTTATCCCCGTCTTTGTGTTCAGACATGATTCCTGGCTTGTTTTCTTCTTATTGTACCATAGACACAGAGTGGTTCTACCAATTATTCTGTATTTATTATACAAATTCTTTATGTTCAGGAGCGCCTCGGTGGCTCAGTCGGTTGAGCACTCGACTTTGGCTCAGGTCATGATCTTGTGGTTCATGGGTTCGAGCCCCGTGTCAGGCTCTGTGCTGACAGCTTAGAGTCTGGAGCTGCTTCAGATTCTGTGTCTCCCTCTCTCTCTGCCCCTTTCCTGCTTGCACCATCTCTCTGTCTCTCAGAAATAAATAAATGCTATTTTTTTAATTCTTTATGTTCAGTATCATATTAAACAGG
The DNA here is from genome assembly GCF_016509475.1 of Prionailurus bengalensis. NCBI lineage: Eukaryota > Metazoa > Chordata > Mammalia > Carnivora > Felidae > Prionailurus > Prionailurus bengalensis. The sequence goes on from NC_057344.1 coordinate 91,131,728, forward strand.
CGTCAAAAATGGTTAGCAATGATCCATGCCTTCAGGTAATTTCCTTTCCTTGATGTGAACTGGACCTACAAAATGCTTCAAATGAACATAATGTGGCAAAATGATGGGATGCCACTTCCGAAATTAGCTTATAAAGCCTATGACTTCTGTGTTGCTAGCACTCTTTCTCTTGCTGACTCTCCCTTGCTCTTTCTCTTGACTTTTGGACTTAGTCTCCTTGAGTAAGCAACACATTTTGTTGGAGAAGCTCACAGGGCAAGGAACTGTGGGTTGCCCTGGCCAACAGCCAGTGAGGGAAAAAGAATCTTCCCAAAAACCACTAGAGTGAGCTTGGAAGAACATCCTTCTTCAGTAGACTTCAACATGACTACATCTCTGACCAACATTTTGCCTTCTATAAAAGACTTCGAAGGAAAGAACCAGACAGTCTGTTCCTGGATTCCCGACCCACAGCAACTGGGAGATGGTTAAATATTGTTTCCAGATACTGAGTTTTGGAGTATGTCGGTTACTATATAAGAAAGAGTTAATTTAACAGTCCTGGGTTCTTAAACCTGTCACAGTGCCCAGAAAGGCCTGTTGTTTTGGACTGGCCCTTGGCCAGCCCTTGAGACAGGAACTTTGAACCTTTGGGATATTCCCCCCTAATACGAGTGTTTTCGTATGCCTGAGACAGTGGGCCACAAGGAGCCAGTTTGATGATAGAACTTATACCAACACCATGATTTAGAGTGAACATCTAATTTTGCTTTTGTGGGTCTGGAGTCTAGGTAGTGGACTCATTCATGCAGGTGCTACATACTTTTATTGATTTTAATCTGTGTTCTTTTATCATATTTGTAAATATAATAGCTTTTCTTTGATCGTATTTGTGAGTTTAACAGCTTTTCTGAGTCCTGCCAGGCCCAGTGAATCATTGAGCCTGAAGGTAGTCTTGCAATCCCAACATAGTTACAGAGCAAAGCCTACCTGGCAGCCTAAAAAAAAAAAAAAAAAGGAGAGAGAGAGAGAAAAGAAAGAAAGCTAAACGAAAACAAGTGTGTGTAATAAATACACAGTAAATGTTAGCACAGTAATTTTTTGCAGGCCTGGAGAATAAATTACCTTAAGGTTCTGAATGAGAACCTCCCCTTCCTGTTCCTGGCTAAGACAGGCTTAAACGACTTCTTTTAATTTTTCCTTTTTTTTTTAATCAGCAAAAAATAAATACTTATTTTTAAGAATATCTAATACTGTTTTAGTTACTCTCAGCATTTTTTTAATAACTATAAAATATTTTAATATCGCCTCTCCCATTTTCACCTTGTGAATGAAATCTCTTACTACCAAATAGGTCATTGGGACAAAGTCTCTTTATTAATCCACCTATTATGGTGATCTCTTCATTCTGAAAATAATTCACCACTTACCCATTTGAATTCTATTTCTTTTTTTATTAATGAGAATATCACGGTGACATAGATTTGTTACAAAGTGACTCTTTTTACTTCTTGAACCTTTATTTACTAAACAAAGTAAACTGAAAACTGAAGGTTTGGCCTTTTGATTGAAAACAGATTTAATCATTGTTGTATGTATTCATTTGAATAGGTAAATAATCATATTTTAAAGATGTTTTCAGATATATTTCACTATCCCTACTGCATTATTAAATAAAACTATCTTAGAACTTGGTTTTCCTCCTACTATGCTGGCATATGGACTGAAAGACGTTAAAATATTGTATACTAAAAATAACAGATGTGGTAAGTGTTTTCTTTAGTGGGTTGTTAATTTTTTAAAACCTCTTTAGCACTCTCTCTTTTATTGAATCTCTTGAAACATCTATTTAATTTTCATGTGATAACTATTAAAATGCATTCAGCACTATCAGTGTAAGTGAACTAATATTACCTAGTTTCTAAATAGAATTACTTCTCTTGGAAATAATGTTAAATTGTAAAGAACTATACATTTTTTTAAAAAAAGGCAAAAGGAAACAAAATACTATTAAAATATTTTTGAAACTTACACTATGCTAGGAAATAAACTAAATTGAGATTATTTTTTTGCGCATAATATTAACTTGGTTTTCTTTTGTTTGCTTGTTTTTAAATTTTTATTCCACCGTTTTAGTTTAATTTCATATGCTCAGGTCTGTCTCTCACACTCTTTCTCTTTTCCTGGTTTTGGAAAATTTGTGTGAAATTTATAAAAATCTATGACAATTTTATTTTCTGAAAAATTCCAAACCCAAACGCATTGTTTGATGTTCAGTGCAGTTAACATGGACATTAGTACATGGGTTATAACATAGATATTATTATTTTTATTATAAAAAGTGATTACTAAAATGTATTGGATATTACAGAAAATGATATACATGACATATAATTAAAGAAGGAAACTACATCTCTAATTTTAAAATTTATAGTATTAATAATATATTTACATTTTAACTAAAAGTAGGAAAGATGAAATAGCAGAGTGGGTCCAAATAAAAATGGAGGGTAAATGTCACCAACAAGGGTACAATTTATTTTCATGGTAAACAAAATAATAAGTAACATTTCAGAAGAAGAACACATACACGCGCACATATGCATATACAGTTACATAAAAATATATTCCATATATATAAATAAATATATAGACAATAAATATACACATAAATAACTATTTTTTAAAGATTAGAGATGTATCAAAAGCAAACACCAAAATCTTTGAGTCTGACATATGAGATCTAGTGATCATACATTACATTTATTAGATTGGCTGCCTTTCTACCTAACTGCCTAGCTCCTTCAATAGTAAATCTAGTTCTAAATGGAAAGCATTCTTTTTCTTTCCAGTTTGCAGTTCTTGTTGGCAATAAGGTTTCTTTGTTTCTGTCACCACATATTACATCAGTACTGAAGACAGAGCAAGCAATCTACTAATTTCATAAATGAAATTATACACTTGCTGAAACTAGATTAGCCAGAAAGTAATGTGATAGCAAGATTCACTTCTACATGGATTATTTATGAAACTTGTTCAAGATTATATGGTCATGGATAGAACTTTGCATTACTGGAAGAGACAGTGTAGTTACCATAGTGACTAAAGTGCTCAGGTGTGGACCATAAGATATAACAACCACAGGTAATCTGGTATCTCGGACATGCAGGGGAGTGTGGAACTTAAAATGTATTGGGTGCAAATGAAATATAGATTCTTCTTGACAGCTCCTATAATTGAAATTTGGAATCTCCAGTATATAGTATAGCTATTTTTTTTCTTTTCAATTTAAGCATGCTAGTTTTTTTTTAAATATATAAAATACACTGATTAATAAGCTACATACATGTGAAATAGCCTTTAATAATTCTTTCTTGTCTCTGAGAGATGTGTACTCTAATATCTTTAAAAAGGAGTTAAGCTTTAAATAATTTATTTTATTGCATAGTTTCAAGCTGCCATGGAAACTGCCTGAAGATTTTCTAAATAAAATATATAACATACGGCCTATACATTTGACCTTCAGTACATCTCCATTTGTCCTTTACAACTTTAAAGAACAAACAAATAAAAAAATCTTATTAAATAAAAGGGAATAATTACTGCCCCAAATCCCTACTAAAACTATTAATACTATCACAGATGAAGTTTGTCGAAGCTAGATCCATGTCAGCTATTTTTATACAGATATAAGTGATGTAGTAGCTAAGTAAATGTTCTCAAGCCAAGGATAGCTGGTCTTATAAAATATCAGAAATAATAAGAGATATAATCTTGAGTTCACTTGTCAACGAATCAAAATCCTGATGTGAAGAAGAAAACTTTGGCAACATCTTAGAAGGTCATCCTCTCCCTTTGATGTTCCTAACTGAAAATAATTTCAGGCACATATTACCTTAAGGCGTATGTAACCGTTCTAGAAAAACATTTAATTTTCTTCCAAAAGATTATATTGCTTAAACTGTATAATTCATAAATCATTTTCTTCAGCATTGTCTAAGTGATAGCATAAGTGATAAACATAATGTGTTTGTGTGTATGCCTAAAATATACTTATATGAAACATCTTAAATATCATGTTGCTAATATTTTGTTTTCTAAAGCATAATTTGAATGACATAGTTTTATTTTATTTATTTTTATTATTTTTTAATTTTTTTAACTTTTTTTTTTAATTTTATTTTTGAGACAGAGAGAGACAGAGCATGAACGGGGGAGGGTCAGAGAGAAAGGGAGACACAGAATCTGAAACAGGCTCCAGGCTACGAGCTGTCAGCACAGAGCCCGACGTGGGGCTCGAACTCATGGACCACGAGATCATGACCTGAGCCGAGGTCGGATGCTTAACCGACCAAGCCACCCAGGCGCCCCGACATAGTTTTATTTTATAAATATAATCTGTCCTCTTTAAGCAAGACTTTTTGAAATATCATTTTATGTCCCCATCTGAATAGAATGTTAATTTTTCTCTTTTAACCCTGATACTTTTTATACCAGACCTCAGAAGAAATCTCAATTGTACTTCTGCAAATTAGTCTCCTGCAATGCAAACAATGTGTTTTTAAATTTTTTTTTCATTTATAAATCTTCTTAGTTCCGTGTAAATAGTATTTCTTATGACTATTTTATGAAATACCATAATAATTTTAATTATTTAAACTGAGTTTGATACATAAGGCAATTAAACAAAATTCACTGGAAATGTCATTAAATTCTGATAATAGAAGGCCTAGAACAATTCTGCTTATGTCAGGCACTGTTTTTGGTGCTCTATGGTAGAAAAATGAACAAGTCAAGGTCTGTGTCCTCAGAGAACTTACTGTGGTCATTAGTAGAAGAAGTCTTAATATTAAAAATAATGTTAGTAATATTTATTACTATTAATGTTAGTTAATAGATGTCCTTTTATTTGCTATCTTTTCACAAGGACACACTATTAAGTATTTGAGGAGATATTTAATACAACTTCATGAGGTAGTTATTGTAGGCACAATGTATAATATATGGAGTATGAGGGTAAAGCTAGACATTGTGATACTTTATTATTCGTTGTGGTGAAAAGTACAGATTTTGCAGCCAAACTTGTTAATTTCAAATTTTTATCTTTCTTCTCATTAGCTTGTATGTCCTTGGACAAGTTGTTTAACCTCTCTGTGATTCAGTTCCCTCATCTATTAAATGGAATAGCACTACTTCCTGGGTTACTTGTAAGCATTAAATGGGCAAGTAATTTTTTTTAAATTTTTTTAACGTTTATTTATTTTTGAGACAGAGAGAGACAGAGCATGAACGGGGGAGGGTCAGAGAGAGAGGGAGACACAGAATCTGAAACAGGCTCCAGGCTCTGAGCTGTCAGCACAGAGCCCGACGTGGGGCTCGAACTCACGGACCACGAGATCATGACCTGAGCCCAAGTCGGCTGCTTAACCAACTGAGCCACCCAGGCGCCCCAAAATGGGTAAGTAATTTAAACTACTGAGAGTGTTTTTTGTTTTTAGACTTAGTAGTTTGTTCCATAAATGTGTATCATTATCACTATTATTTTAGTAACAAGTGGTAGATTTTATTTTTCACCTTGATGATAAAAATATGGCTAACGTTCACAGCTTATCCAGTTATTTTAAAATATTTGACATTTATGTCTTATGTTAAGATGTTACTGATATATTAATCTATTTTACTCAGGAAAATAGAAGTCACTCTATGTAATCCAAGAATGAACTTATTATAGGAATCGGGGACTTACACACCTGTTGAAAAATAAGGCAAGGAAAAGCCAAAGATGAACTCACCAAAGCTTAGAAGAAACCAAAAACAAACAAACAAAAACAAACAAAAACAAAACAAAACAGGGAAGGTCTCATGCTGAAGCTCCAAAGAGCTCATGAGGAGGTATCTGTGTGTCTCAGGTTTACTCACACATCTGGCAACGCTGTGTACAGAGCAGAGAGCTCAAACTTCTCTTCCCCATTGAGATCCAGGGCGAGGCTGCCATTTGGCAAACCAGGAACTTAATGGAAAAAGAGATCAGGGCAAATACAATTTTTGGCATCTGTGGAATACTGCAGAGGTCTTTGAATGTGGTGGCAGTGATGTTACATGTTAAGAACAATTAGGACACCTAGTTCATCAATGTGCCACCATGGGATTGGTATACTTCTCCTACAGAGGTGGAAACGGAGCCCCAGACATTACATAACTTGCCTAAGACTGCTAGATAATAAGTAGCAGAGTGGGATTTGAACCCAGATCTCCCTGACTGTCACACCTGTGTCTTGTTTTAGCCGCTAGGCACACACTTTCATGGAGGTGTCATGCCTCAAGTATAGCATTGAAGAAAAGAATATTAAAAAAAGATATTCAAAAATGTTTTCACTTAAATTTCAGTAATAAAGAAAATAGGTCCCGAACACATAAAATAACTTACTCTTTGTACATTTAAAAGTTTGTGTTTGTAATGCGGGGCAGATAAAAGCTAAGAGTGCTCCAAATTTCACATAATTTAAGTTTGTACCAAACAAAGGATTGGTGTCACTAGAAAAGAATTCAGTCCTGTATACTTTAAAACTGAATATGTTCAACAGTACACATTAACAGCTGAAGACAGAACTTGAGGGGTCATACAATGTAATATTCACAATTTAAATAATAGTGAAAGGCAAAATGACCTTTAATAATCTGTACTCTTGTTCTTTAATTGAAAAATGTACTTCAGATGCATCTAGAAAATGGAAGTAAAATTTCTTCGACCCCCTTGAAACTGTCTTGTGTTTAAATCATAAAATGAAAAGGCATCTGGCTGTTTTATTCTGTCTTCAAGATGTATATCCACTTTGTATGCAGAAAACCTTTTCAGAAGGAAGTTGTTCAAGAGGTAGTCAGTATGTAAATTCACTAATTAGATTACTGCAAATACCAATAACACATCCGTTGTTGCTTCTTTAAGAAGACAGCAGTTTCCACAATGTATTCACTATGATGTAAACTAAATATTTGCCCAACTGCAAAGGAGAATTACTATTATTGCAATCAGTAATAACGTGAATCCTGATGGTGTAAACCTTCTGCATAGCCACTTATCTTTTAAATGAGTCATGAACTCAGGGATGCCCACAACTTTTCCATATATACGAGATGCGGTGCTTATATGGAAGAACAGAGATTTGAACTGAACAAGTACTTCTTTAAAACACCAGTTTGGGGGGTGCCTGGGTAGCTCAGTTGGTTAAGCCTCCGACTTTGGCTCTCACAGTCCATGGGTTCAAGTCCCGTGTAGGGCTCTGTGCTGACAGCTCAGAGCCCGGGCTTGTTTCAGATTCTCTCTCTCTCTCTCTCTCTCTCTCTCTCTCTCTCTCTCTCTCTCTTTCAAAAACAAATAAACAATAAAAAAGTTAAATTTCAGTTTGGGCTAAAATATCTGTAACAAAATTTGAAAAAGAGCAATTTGCAATTGCTTTTCTGTATCCACAACCCCCTCCCGAGACATTCACACACTTAAGATCTGAATCATGTACTAATTTTTTTAATCCCTGCATTGTCCATTTATTAGCTGGTAAAATAAAAGGATTTTCTCTCATCATTTGCCGTTTTAACTTTACTAGCATGCTTTTAGAGCAGATTTTTCAGTTAATTAGCCTTTTTAAAAGAAATACATCTGTAAAATATTATTGCTGAGATTAAAAAAAAGAACATTCTATTAGGAAGAATAAGGGATGTTAATATTGGGACACTATTATTGTGTATTTTTGGGTAAATCACAAAAACTCTCTGAACCTCAGATTTCTTATCTCTACAACAAGGAAGATGAGATTCTTTGGTCATACAATTCTATTCTCCTCTGATAAATATTATAGTTTTATCGTCTTTTTTTTTAAATTTTTTTTTCAATGTTTATTTATTTTTTGGGGGACAGAGAGAGACAGAGCATGAACGGGGGGAGGGGCAGAGAGAGGGAGACACAGAATCAGAAACAGGCTCCAGGCTCTGAGCCATCAGCCCAGAGCCCGACGTGGGGCTCGAACTCACTGACCGCGAGATCGTGACCTGGCTGAAGTCAGACGCTTAACCGACTGCGCCACCCAGGCGCCCCATTTCAGGTGTAGAATTTAATGATTAAACATGTGCATACAACATCTCAAAGTTTGTTTCAAAAACAGGAATTGCTTTGTTTTCTTATTTCTTACCCATTTTCCTTTCATTGACTCTTTACGATTGGAAATTTATATTTACTTTAATGAGCACTTTGTTGAAAAGACCCTTAATATTTCATGTAAACTTTAGTTTATTCTATTTTCTGCAGTACATCAATGTATATTTTGAGTTTATATATCTTGCTCTTGTCTTCCTTGCCAACTTCTTCAACACATTCTAATGGAAGGTTTTTTTAGCTATTCTTTTTTTTTAGCTATTCTTTTTATTTAAAAAAAATATTTTTATCCTCCACCAAAGCATTTCTTGAATTTCTTCATAAATAGAGTATAAAGGCTTACTCCACTTTTGTCCTTTGCAATCTTGCTTTTGAAATACAGAGCTCTTATCCTATAGAATAATACTCCATTCAACCAAACTTGCATAACTGGAGTGATAGTCCTCTATATGACAAAAATATTTTTGTCTGGAAACATCCTTAAATAGCTTTGGACATTAATTTGCACATAACTATGGTTTGGAATAATTGCTGTTGTAGGGATTATTGCCATGTTTTTATCTTTCCTTGTTGCATTTCTTTCCCCAACAAAATGATGTCATGAAAATTACTTCCCCAATTAGAGAGTGTTGGGAGTGTTGGAAGTCGTCCGGAAGGCTGAGTGGGCGTACAACCCCAGGCAAATTAGAGGCTCTCCAGCTCTTCCTGCCACTGTCAGCAGCTGTGCAGTCTAAATGAATCCCCAGCCAACAAATAGTAAACAAAGTTTATGGAAGCACCAAACTAGTGTAAGACAAACAAGCAGTAATTTGTCTTCAAATGTCTCCAAGGAGAATTCCATGGGAAGTGTCGGGAGCCCCCTGAGTAGTCTAGTATCGTCTTGCAAGTGAGCCATAACAACGTTTAAGCTTCTCTGCTACTTGATTTCTATACTCGAGAAGCTCACATTTACTTTCCTATTTTCCTATATTTCATCAGATAATTGATTTTAGTAAGTTTTAGAAGAATTAACATTTGAGATAAAGGTGAGTTTCTTAGAATTTGGTTTTATGGGCTTCTGATTTGTCCTTTGAAAGATCATAACAAGGCATCTTGGCATAAGCGTTTAACCACAGAAAAATGGAACAGTGTTTCCTGTTATGTATGTTTCCTCTCATCTCCCCTTTTTGGGTATATTACATAAGTATTGGATTTATTTTTTTTATTTTTTTTAACGTTTATTTATTTTTGAGACAGAGAGAGACAGACCATGAATGGGGGAGGGGCAGAGAGAGAGGGAGACACAGAATCTGAAACAGGATCCAGGCTCTGAGCAGTCAGCACAGAGCCCGACGCGGGGCTTGAAATCACGGACCGTGAGATCGTGACCTGAGCCGAAGTCGGACGCTTAACCGACTGAGCCACCCAGGTGCCCCAAGTATTGGATTTATATGTGACATACCTCTTGTCAGATAGTTTCAACTTATGTCATCTTGATAAAAAATAGTTTGGGGGAATCAAGGTCCTTTTTTTCTGTTTTGTTTTATAATTTTCAAATATTGCAAAATCCGCATAAACAGCATTGAATTTTTTAAAGGTAGAATAAATTTCATTACAATATATTAATCCAATATAGCAGGTATTGAGACTAAATACTGTAGCAGATGTAGAGTTGTATAAGACCATATTTGCCTTCAAACATCATTGTCCATTGAGATGAGAGTGTTTAAAAAGGTGTCAAGAAAACATACTATTGACCCTTGAACAACACAGGTTTGAATTCTGTGGGTCCAATTATATGCAGATATTCTGGGGGGTAAATACAGTACAGTACTGTAAATGTATGTTCTCTTCTTTATGATTTTCTTAGTAAACTTTCTTTTCTCTAGCTTACTTGATTATAATAATACAGTATATAATATGTATAACATATAAAATATGTGTTAATTGGCTGTTTATGTTTTTGGTAAGGCTTCCAGTCAATAGTAGGGTATTAGTAGTTACCCTAATAACTTTAGGGAGTCACAAGTTACAGATGGATTTTTGACTGGGCAGAAGGAGAGGGTAGTGATCCTAACTTCTACATTGTCCAAGGATCAACTATACTCTAAGTACAATGAGGATTCAAAAGACTGAATATTCATAGAATGTGAAAAATCAGAAAATACCCTAATGTAGAATGCTGAATTCAGAGTTCTTGTTAATAATGAAGATAATCGATTATTTCATAGACAAATACTTCTAAGTAATTTAACATGCTGCTGATATGCTGAAGTGTTTTTTTTTTGCATATTAAGCATTGAATCTTCACATATTTTGCTATACTTTAACTTCCTTATTTTGAGATGATCAAAAAGGCTTTTTTCATAATTTTCTTAAATGCATTTTTTTCATCTTGTTTTGAAATAATAAATGCCACTACTGACAGAGATGTTATCTGCATACTGTAACATTAATCAGTCTCACAGCTGGAGACAGAGAATTTCCTGAAAATAATTTGTCTATGTAGTAAAACATGCCTTATATTGTGAGGTCAGAGAGTAAGTTCAATCAATAGCAAAACAGATTAGAACCATTGGTGTGTTTGCGTGGGAAAGAGGGAGAAAGAAATGGGGGAGGGTCTAGAAATTGACTAAATAGTAGCACAATCATAATTGATTATTTTTTTTCACAGCTCCTTTGACTCTTACATGGACATTTGAATTAATTAATTTGAATTAATTAATTAATGCCACCTATCCAGGAATTTTAATTTTTTTTTAACTTATGCTTGAACATCCTGTAACAGTGAGATGGGGCTTTTTAGCAATTTCCTTGTTCTTCTTTCACTTAAGTGCTTAAAACTTCACTCTTCTCAATATTTAGGTTTAGTCTTATATTTTACTGCTCATGAAAAGCTTATCTATTTCCCAAAGAGGTTAGTGTAGTGGCTTTGTTTCAAGTCCTTTTAGAATTGTTTCCTCTTTTCTATCACTCTTTACACTTAATGGTTGGTCATTGCTCCTGATTCCTTTACTTCTTCCCCTTGAGGGAAAGGAGTTGTTTGTTGTTGTTGTTGTTGTTGTTGTTGTTGTTTTCCTTGCTTACTCTTGAATTTCTGTTGCCTAACGCAATGTTGGAAACTGTGGATATACAATAAAAATATGTTAAATGGATGAGTGAATTCTAATTCCTTGAACTCAATTGGCTTATCTTCCAACAACTTGCAGATAACTCCTCCAGTTACTTTTTATGCCTCTCATGTTTTTGTTTCCCCTACCTCTTCCTCTCTTCCCTCTCCCACTCTCACTCTTTCTCAGTCTCTCTGTCTCTTGTTTCATGTGGATACTTAATCATTCATTTAAAAAAGTATGTACTAATGTTTACAATATGTTAGGTCACATGATTTAGCAGTAGCCAAATATATATATATATATATATATATATATATACACATACAGTAAAATCTTGGATTGTGAGTAACTTGTTCTGTGAGCGTTCTGCAAGATGGACAAACATTTCTAATAAATTTTAGCTTCATAAAATAACGATATCTTGCAATATGAGTAGTACTTGATGCCAAATGTCACATGATCACAACTGAGTCAATGGCTCTTCTCTCGCTCTCTCACTGCAAGATTGCGGGTGATCATCTCCATACTCAGATGCTCGGTCTCACGCCGTGTGGTGTTTGGCAGAAATCAGTGATTTTCAGAACGTTGGGAAGTGCCCACAACTGGCCCTGGTGTGCTTTTTGCCACTTCAAAGCGCCTATGGACAGTCCTTTCCTTTTCCATACAAGAGTAAGCTTGGGATTGCTTTGCTTCCTTCTAGGTCAGGGTGCCTGCTGATGTAGACCCTTTCCTCTGCTGCCTTATTGTCAGTTACAGTAAGTACAGCATATGACAAGAGTTTATTAATACTGTATGGTGGCCAACATACGTGTAGGTGTATATAATGGCCTCCATGCGGAAAAAGATTCCATTGAGCCAATAGATAGCAGTAAATCCGCTAGTGGTAGTGAAAGTTGTTCTACACAATAGCCCTCCTCGCTCTTGTCTCCTTCACACCAGCCAAGAACATTTTCACAGCTAAGTTCAGGTTAATTTGTTTATTTTTTTTTAATATTTTGTATTGTCTTTATCATTTTGTATTACATTACAGTGTTGAAGTCATTTTTATATGAATATTTTTGGATTGTGGAATGAATCATCTGAGTTTCCATTATTTCTTATGGGGAAATTAGCTTTGATATACAAGTGCTTTGGATTACAAGCATGTTTCTGGAACAAATTATGCTTGTAAACCAAGGTTTTACTGTATGTGTGTGTATGTATGTATATATATACATATACATATATATATATATATATGTTTCCTGCTCTGATTCAGAATAGAATGTATATGTATGTGTATATATATATATATATATATATATATGTTTCCTGCTCTGATTCAAGATAAATGAATTTTATGTTTTCTGGGTTTTGTTTAGTTTTGGCAACAAATGCCAATATGCAGTTAGTATGTATTTTTCCCTCTTCTACATTGTTTTAAAATCAATATATCATGGGGAAATCATGCAAAGATATAAAATCAAGTACAGCTTGAACAGAACTGACAATTTCAGACCAACTAACATAGTCAGCAGAACTGTTCTAATGGTATTTCTTTGGACAAATTATATACCTCCTCAAACATCATTTCTGCCACGTAGAAATCCACATAGTATGTAGTGAAGATGTAATGAGGTAATGTACATCAAACATTTAGTAATGCCTTACACATCCTAACTGGGGCAATCTAATAATTTTTGCTACTGTAAAATAACTGATATTACACAGAGAGCTATGTCTGTCAACTGAGATCTACTTTTTCGTTGGTCTGGAATGATGTTTTATAAGAGCATTTGTTTGGATTAAATGATCTTTGAAGACTTATTTCCTCAATTTTATTAAAATAATAGAAATAGACTTATCATATATAATAGTATCTTTATGTATTAGATATTTTTTAGTGTATGTAATTTATATATGTGTGTGTGTGTGTGTGTGTGTGTGTGTGTGTGTGTGTAAATACACCCGGGTTATTTTTGTTCATAATGACTGTACATAGACTCAAACTTGGCTATATGCGTATTCTACATATTTGAACGTGTGAACATTTGCTTTAATCCATGAATGAACAGGCTAAGATCGTTAATTTATGGAATGTCATTAATATAGCCTCAAAATATTTCCAATTACTTTTTATTTCTACGGATGAATCATTCTGTGCATTCTTCTCCACTTTTTTTTTTTTTTGAGAGAGAGAGAGACCACAAGTGAGTAAGGGGTAAAGAGAGAGTGAGAATCCCAGGAGGGGCAGAGAGAGAGAGGGAGAGAAAGAGAGAGGGAGAGAAGTAGTGCTCACCCAAGGCAGGGCTTGTGCTCACCTGAGTTGGGGCTCAAGCTTCTTTGACCTGGGACTCGAATTCACAAGCCATGAGATCATAACCTGAGCCAAAGTCAGATGTTTAATGATTGAGCCACCCAGGAGCCCTGTGCATTCTTATACAGACTCATATTTCAAAGATGAATATATTGACATACTGTGACTATTAATATTTTATTTGTTATTATTTTTTTATTTTTACAGAGAGGGAGGTGTGAGAGTAGGGGAGAGAGGCTGAGGGAGAAATAGAAAGAATCTTAAGCAGGTTCCACACTCAGCTCAGAGCCTGATGCAGGGTTCAATCCCACCACCCTGGGATCATGACCTGAGCTGAAATTAAGAATTGGATGCTCAACCGGCTGAGCCACCCAGGTACCCCAATATATTTTAATTTTAATCTCTTATTTGCTCCATTAACAGCTTTTTAAGAAACATTGAAAGTATGTGAAAACATAGGAGGTAAAGTAAATGCACTTGGATTTTTTTTTCTTTGTTGGGAGGGACACCGAGGATGCTGGGTTATTCATTTATTGCATTGCAAAAGTGACCCCCAAAACAGACAGTAAAGGCCAGGATACACAGAAAAAGCATGGCTGAACACAAATATATTAACATAAGTACAAACCAATAATTTGTTAGAACAAATGAACTCTAAGAGTTGTTTTTATCAAGTATGTCCATGCAAAGCTCTTTAGAAAATTTCCTATGATATTTAAATTCTAGCAAAGACTTTGGCATCTGTTTTGGGGCCCTGTTATTTCCAGTTACTTTAAATGATTCTGAAACAAAATGCAAAAACTAAATTTTCAAAATACATGGCCTTAGATGATATTTACTTGGCCTTTAGTAGTGAGATACTAGCCTAATGAGGTAGCAGCAAATGTTTGACATGTGTGGAACCAATCTGTTTCTCAAACATTGTTAGTCTTGTCTGTTTCAATAAATGGTCTGTGTGAACTGAAATATTTTGCTTCCACTATAGGTAACAATCAGAGGTAGGCAATGGTTTCTCAACCTGGGAATTATTCAGTATGAATGAAAGTCACTTCCTTCCCAAATGACAGAATCAAGATGAAAATGGGATTGTAGATAATGCCCTGACATCCCAAGATCTTGATTTACCTTGTTCCTCGGCTCTTTTTGTCCTATTCTAGGCTGAAACAGGAAGCCACAGCATGTCCATTTTTATAAGTATCCACTCACCACATATTAACACCTTGTACACATTGTACATCTCCTGTACTCTGGTATAAAAGAAGTTGCCCCCATTATAGTGTTCTCAATTTCCTGCATAACTATAGAAAATAACAAGTCATGGTAAATCCACTATAGGAAAAGAACACGTCATAGTAAATCCACTATAGTTGTCCAATCTGTTAACTAGTTTGGAAGGGAAATAGCAACTTCAATGTTCTTATACTGGCCATGTATAATAATAATAAAAAGTATAAAACGAGATATTCTACCTCCTAGTTATTTATATGAGTTTGTTTTTCTAGATTCCATCTTCATATTTAATACCCTGCTTTTTAAGGTTTTTTCATAGTTATTTTTGTGTTGTTATAAAAGAAGCCGATATAATGCCTACAGATATATGAAGATTTGAAATGAACTGCTATCACAGCCACAAAACAGATATATCTGCTCTCACAAGAGTATACTTTTGACATATATTAAATTTATTGCAAAGGTTTTAAACCATTTCTCCCTGCATATAATAAATTTTAAAAAGCAATTTAGAAATTACTCATAGAAAAGTGAATTGCCTAGCAATCCCATGAGTTAAAATTATGTCCTTGAGAAATCATTTAAAATAAAACAGACTTCCTTAAATGAGAAAAATAAATCCCTCTATTAACATAGCACCTAAACTAACAATACAAGTAACAAACCGCTAGAGGCCTCAAATCATAGGATTCTAACCAAGGTTAATTTCTTTAATATTTTGAACACTGAGAAGTTGTAGTCTAGAAGAAATAATATTTTAAGTCACCAAGTTATCAAAATATCATGGGAAAATAACAGATTTAAGTTTTTACTATCCTTCTGCTAAAGCCCCCTTGAGTTGCCAATAAATGACTGAGTTGAAAAAGAATATTTTATATATAAGTTTGGAAATCTTTGAGGGTATAGTGATTAAATCTCTGCAGCCTTTTTCTTAAAGACAGAGAGTAGCCATTCATCTAGAGCTTTTAGAAAAAAAGAAGAAAACAAAAGAAAAAATATCTTTCTCATAGAGAAGTAATTTCTCTTATTGCTCTTAGAAGAGTGCACAATGGATGCTAAATATTTTATTTCCAAATGGATAAAGATCTTCAGGAATCTTCCTATTAATCTAACTTTATATCTACTTCAAGTCAACAAATGTTTATGGGACATTTATAAAATGCAAAGCTCTGCTTTAAATTCCTAAAGGATTTGTAAAGATGAGCTAGACATGTTCTTGTTTTGAAGGAGTAAATATAGGAAGGAAATCCTAATTGCAAGGAAATGAAACACATCTTAGGTAAGATGTAGCTGAGTCTTGAAGAGTTAGGGTGACATGAACAGTCAAAACTAAATCGGGGATATTTCAGATAGAAGGCAGCAAGAAATAAGATATGGAGATTGCTGATTGTACAACAAATTGTTATAAAATTAAAACATGTTAAGTTACGTTTCCATAGAAGATGAATTCTTCCTCATGTATAGAATTATTGTCTTTAGAACAATGCAATTATGTTACAAAGCAGGTGTCATGCACTTGTGTGTGTGTGTGTGTGTGTGTGTTGCACATAAGAAAATAGTGGCCTTTCCATTCCTTTATGCTAATTAGTAACAAAATTAGAAATTAACCACCTTCTTTGGCTACTAGAACAGTTCTCTTCCCACTACACTGTGCTGCCTTTCATATTATTTTTGGATCATATTGAACGAGGGTTACTCCTTAAGCAAAATAAGAGCTCAAGAAGCGGAACATCATAGAACCAGGAGAAACACCATGCCTCAGGTAATTTATGTGAAACTATTCAATTGACAAAAAACTAAAACACTGCCCCCTCAGTTAGATTTCAGCTATGAAGAGTCATATTAAACAAACATGGGGTAAAGAGAAGGTAAACAGAAGTCAAATTGCAAGATCCCTGAGAGAAAACCTTCAACAATGATGAAGGAGACTTCTCGAATGTGGGGTCAAACTAAATCATGGGACCTGAATGTGGTGAGGAAACTGTAATTTGAATTTTCAAAGATATAGCCTATCAAATTAATTTTTTGTCATGGTGAGGAGACCCTCAGTTAAAAGAAATTAGAAGAAATGAAGAAATTATATTAGATATCAATTCAATTTATTTTAGAAATGGTTTCAGTAATTCGATTCAGCAAGGATCACCACTCCAGAATACTTAGTGATGATATACAAAACTAAAAAAAATAACAAAAAATTCAGTAAGGGTAGATCTCAATGAACCAAAATGTTTATCACCAAAATGAATTTTTGGAAGTAAATATGAAAGGTTTTTTCGTTATTAGGTTATATTTCAAAATATACTCCCCTTTCCTATTCACATTTTTATGCAGGTCTCCATTCTATAAATAATCCCTTCTAAATATTTATTTTTCTTAGAAGACACTTATGATTTTGCTTTTGGGTTTTTTGTTTTGTTGTTTTTCTTTCTTTTTTTTTTAGTTTTTAAAATTTAAGAATTCAGTAAATAGTCTAATTTTACCCATTCTTTCATATTATTAAATGAGAAGTTTGATAAAGAGAACCAGTATTTTGGATAGTCCACACGTGTTTTTGTCTATATGGGTCTGATTTGGGGGTGCCCAATGCCAGCCTATGGTCAGTGATTTGCTAAACAGAACTCACAAAACTCATAAAAAAAAACACATTATACTACGGCTGCAGTGTGTTACTGTGACACGATATAGGTAAAATATCAAAGAGCAGAGGTTCATAGAGTCTAGGAGACAGACACAGGTGCAAGCTTCCAGGCATCCTCTCCCAGTCGATTGTGCTCCCAGTCATGATGTATGACAACATGCATGGAGTATTGCCAAACAATGAGCTTGATGTGCAGGGATTTTGTTGAGGTTCAGTGACATAGGTATGACTGTGTGCCTTGCCTTTATTCTCCAGCCCTTTCAGAAATCAAGCTAATAATGCATGGCCCATCCTTGTCACCATAAATCCCATTATTATCAAGAACTATCGTTGTTGTCGAAATCCTTGAAGCAAACAAGGATACCCTTAACAGACAGGATATTCTAAGGATGTGGGTGTTGCCTCCTAGGGATGAGGCAAGGGACAGACCTTTAATGTGCAAAGTGTGCACAACCCAGACTTGCTGAGTTAATCATTTCGGGCACAATGGGATTAACGTTTTATTAAATACAGAAATATTTCTCTTTTAGATACTGGAAAAAACATTTCTCCTTTAGATACTGGAAACACTAACAGTCAGGGGAAGATAAAAACAGTGAAACAGAAAAGGTATTATGGATAGCAAAAAACTAACTTAATTCTTATACGCTATTCTACACCAGATTTCATCACTTTCTTCCCTCTCATTCATTTCTCAGAACATAGCATTTAGCTTTTCTTCATACCACACTAAAGAAGCTTCCTGAAGGACACCTATAACGCTGTAAGAAAGTAAATCTAATGAATTTTTCATTCTTTTTATTTTTTAATGTTTATTTTGAGAGAGAGAGAGAGCACATGTGTGTGCGCCAGAGAGGGGCAGAGAGAGAGAGAGAGAGGGAGAGAAAGAGAATCCCAAGCAGGCTCTGCACAGAGCCTGACATGGGACTCAG
Source organism: Prionailurus bengalensis (assembly GCF_016509475.1). NCBI lineage: Eukaryota > Metazoa > Chordata > Mammalia > Carnivora > Felidae > Prionailurus > Prionailurus bengalensis. The sequence continues at coordinate 91,150,041 of NC_057344.1, forward strand.
TCTCACTAACCCTGAGATCATAACTTGAACCGAAATCAAGAGTCAGAGGCTTGACCAACTGAACCACCCTGGAGCCCTGAGTTTTCATTCTTTGACTTTAGTGAACTGTAGCACCAGACAGTGATGAGTACAAATCATGCTAGATTTTATTTGCATTTTTGACTATTTAAAATATATGTGCACAAAGATCCAAACTGCCTACAAGCTTACAATGAGAAATACTATACCTGAGACCATTTTCAAACCTATAAAATAATCACCATTTACACTTTATGTATGTCCTTCCAGAAGTTGTCTACATACACGCATATACACACACAAACACACACACACACACGCACACACTCACCTCTGTATGTCGACATTATTTATTCTAAGTGAAAAATAAAATATATGAACCAATGTGTTTCTTTTATTTAACATCTAACTGAGATACTGCAATGAGATATAAAGATAAAGCTGGATATATACAACTACAGAGAATATTGATATATAATTATGGTACAATTTATAATATTTAAGTTGTACAGTTTTGTTCTTTTAATATTTCTCAAGCTACGATGATAAAAGAACCTTATTGCTATTATTTTATGCATCAGTTTATACTCAATTAATTTGATCATATATATTTATCTTTATCAACCATCCATACCTCTTTATTTTATATTATTATATCAATATCATTAGAACTGTAATCTGTCATATTTGCTGTAATTGTATATTTACTTTGTGTTTTTATTTTTACTGTATTTTTGGTATGGTTTCTCTGCCAAAAAAAATCTGCACTGAAATTCTGTCGTTTCCTTTACAATTTTTGGGGTTGGTGTTTAGAAGAAATTTCTAAATAACAAGGTTATGGATACTCCTTTTTTGCATTTTTAGTGTAGATTTTAGTCTGTGACACTTCTATGTTTTGCAACCTATTGACATTAACTTTGTGGCTTAATATATAATAAATTTAGATACATTTTTGTAAACACTTGAAAATATAATATATTATCTGTTTTCAGGGGCCAGAATTTAATAGTAACTAATACATTTACCCAATTTATTTGAGTCCTTAGATTATGTCTATATTTCTTGCTGTTTACTTGCTTTGTATATTTTTACTAATGAGTTAAAATTCTAACATTTATGAGTTTCTGTTAATTTCCCCAATATAATTTCTACAGTGTTTGATAAATTCTGAATCTGTAATTTACTTCAAGTTTTTCCTTTAAAAATAATTTGGTTCATTATGGAATTCTCTTTTTCATTTTTTTAAAAAATTTTTTGGCTTGGTTTTAAAATTTTTTTATTTTCATTTGCATATTTGGTATGTCATCTTTTTCTAACACTATGCTTATCACTTTCAAATTTATTAATAATATGCTTTAATTTAGCTCTATCTTATTATGTGCTTTTTGGTTTAGATATGTCTTTACTTTTAATCTTTTACTATAGCTTCTACTATTGTCATGAGTGTGTGAGTGAACATGCATGGATTCGTGGGTTTTTTTCTGCTGAATATTTAAAATTCTGACATTTGTATTTATTGATTTATTAATCTTAATTTTGATTTTAATTTTAATTAAATTTTATTTTAGAGAGAGGGAATGAGAGCACAAATGGGAGAGAGGGGCAGAGAAAGAGAGAGAGACAAAGAATCTCAAGCAGGATCCATGCTCAATGGATCCCAAGGCAGGGCTTAATCCCATGACCTTGAGATCATGACCTGAGCAGAAGTCAACAGTCAGACTCTCTCAACCAATTGAGCGACCCAAGCGCCCACTGACATTTTTATTTTTTCAAAATACTATGACAGCTGTTAACATCTACAATTTTAAGTAATAATCATACATATCCGTTAGTGGATTTATCAAAATTGAACAGTTGTACAATGTTGATTTTCTTATTCTAATCATTGATCACCAGCCTTGAAAGAATATGAAATCAGCATACCTAATTCATCACTTTGCCTTTCACTATCCTAATTTTATTTTCTATAATATCACTTTTCATAACTTTTTTATACTATAACCATAATCATCATAATTGTTTAGAGAAGGACTCAAGGCTTCTATGTTTACTGATTTCTTTCATATCTAAAGATAAACTCTTATGCTTATCTAGATATTCATAATCCCCATTTTCCTTTTTTGAGTATTCTTTAGACATATTTTCATAATCTCCTCACTCTATCTGGGCATCTAAGGTCAGCCTTATTCCCCCCACGCAGGAAAGAATTAACTTGGTAAGTAAGGGTTGTCCACACCCCAAACATTTAAAGAAAAATTGGCCCTTGTCTGGGAAGTAACCTCTAAGCCCTTGGAATATCCTGCCTGATAAAGTGTCTGTTTATCTGAAGACCTTGGACCAGAAAACATACACTATGATAAGAATGTGATTTATGATGGAGGCTGTGGGCCGTGAGGTATCAGTTTGACTTCTGGAAGGGGATGAGTCTGAAGATCAGTCATGCTTGTGGTCAGACTACTAATGTGAATGACTCCCCAGTATAGGCCTTGGACATTAAGGTTTAGGTGATCTTTGCTGGTTAGCTATACTCTGTATGTGTTGCCATATGTCCATGCCATATGCAAAACTCCACTGGGAGAAGGCAATTGGACCTTTGCCTGGTGTCTCCTGGACTCTGGCCTAGGAGTTTCTTTCCTTTGCTGACTTTAGCTTCTATTCTTTCATTGTTATAAAATATAACCATAAGTATAACAGCTTTTCATAGTTATCTGAGTCTTACCAGTGAGTCATTGCATCTGAGTGTGATCTTATGACCCACCCCCAGCAGTACTCCCTGTTATAGTTACCTTGACCTTTTTGGATTTGGGGGCATTAAGGATAAGTGGGATATATTCATTTCAGGAAATTGTTAATCTCATTATTTGTTTTCAAATGTTTGGGTTCCACCTTGTCTCTTTCGTTTTGAAGAATGTTAATTATGGTTATATTGGCTTTGAGTTATCGGTCATCACTATATATTTTCTCTAGTCATTTGTAACTCTGTTCATATCAGTTTTTTCTTTCTGTGTTAATTTGGACCTATATTCCATGTTCTCGACTGTATAAAGTTGTGCATGTTTTCCTGTTCTGTTGTATGTATGCGAAGATCATTTCTATGATTATTTTATTTTCTCTTCTATTAATTATTGAACTCTTTTACCATCCTTTTCATATTTACCTTTGTATATTTTCTTTGAATTTTTATTTTTCGAAAATGATATTTTCCATAATTTTAGTTCCTATAGCATTTACCCACAAATCTGTGAGACAGCTTTTTCTGATACGCAATTTGTTGGTGTATATCTTGTATGTACCTACTCCCATTCCCTTTGAATGTTCCTTTTTCCTCTTTCAATATCTTTTCAAAGATCCTATACTGGTTCCTTTGTAATTTTTTTTTTCACTTTTGAAATGTAGGGGTACTTTTTTGAGCTGGCTATTTGTTGAAGGGTGTTTTGAGTGCGGGGCCAGACTAAAGACCTGGGTCACCTGGACTTTGGTCCATTTTCTCTGAAATCTTTCTCATGAATACTCTCCCTGAGGATAATTCTCTGTTCCGGTGTAGAAGAAAATAAGTAGAGAGTGCCCTAAAGCCTTGAATGTTCCTGTCCCCTGCAGTGATTTAACATTTACTTCTGCTGATCTGACCAAGACTATCCTTAGCAGCAGTGATTTCCACTTTTTTTTTTCTTTTCTAACGTGCCTTATTGAAAAGTTAGCTACATCTTACAAAAAAGCAGATCTATATATCTTCTTTTCTTCGCCTATTCTCCCATCTTACGCTGCTTTTTAAATTGTCTGAAACTAACTGCTGAAATCAGTTTAAACTTAAGAATGGGCAGAAGTGATTGTGGTTTGCTTGCTTTTAACTATAGTTTAGAAGTTATTTTCCAATGCATCTCTTGTTTGCTTTCCACCCACTGGGCCACAGATTCAGATACTACTCTGGGATGATCTGTCAGCTCTCTCATAAACCCAGATCAGCAACAAATTTTGGGTTCATCTCTCAAGATGTATGTCACTCACTGATCAAAATTTATGTGGTTGTGTTCATCTCTTACATTCTTTTTGGTAGTTTTCAAAGATGTTTGATGTAAATGAGAGTTAACTACCCCACAGATTCACTACCATATTACAATAAAAGCAGACCTCAGAACAAACACTGTCTCACATATAGATAGCCAACAAACATTTATTAGACAGTAAATAGAAGACATCTCATAAAATCTGTTCTAGGAGTTTGGTAAAATTAAACTTCACAACTTCACATGAAAAGTGAAGACAAAGCAGAGAATAGTACTCTAGAGGCAAGATTCTGTTATCCTTAGGATTATCATCAGGGAAATAGAAATTCTTCAAAAGTAATTTCTGGATACAGCCATGTGTAGGGTTCAAGCTTCTGCCTTGCCTATATTCTTAAGGAAAATGGTAAGTTTTAAAAAAAATTCAGCTTTTTCAAGCCTAGTCAATTGAAAATTGAGAACCTATTTCTAATATTCATCATGTTATTTAATAAATCACTGCTTTGACTTACAAAATTCCTTTTTACTTCAAATTTTCTAATGAGAAAATATTCAGCCATTGATCTATTTATGGGAAATAGGATTCAGTACTATTCAGTACTACCTTTGGATAATGGGCTTTCTGGAATAATTATGACTAACCACTCCTGTAGGATGTTTTTCTGATTACCCTAGATAGAGTTGAAGCTCAAACTAACTAGTATATACTTACTAACATACTGTCTATGTTACTATGCTGAAATCTTGAATTATTTAAAAATAGATTACAGACAAGAAAAAAAAAACTTCCTTTTGGAGAAACTGCTTAATTCCCAAGATCAGCTTTCCAGCACACAAACTACCATATTGTCATTACTTTTGGTAGCTCTTTTTTTTTTTTAATTTTTTCATACATTATATATTTAAATGATCACTAACTATCATGGGATTTGAATTCTTAATTCTAACATATTTCAGAAAGGAGATTCAAGCAGATCTCTCTCCAAGCCCTCATTCTTCAATCAAATATTCATATATCCTTTCTTAGATATATATTATAAAGTTTTGCTACCTTTTATCCCTTTCTGCATTTTTCTTCCTGTGCTCATTTTTTTCATTCATTTCAAATTATATATTTTTAGTTTGTTATTATTTCAAAGTTATAGGAAATATGCAAGAATTATATCCAACCTAAGAGCCTGTGTTCAGTTCCTCGGACTTTATTTTCTATGACTGTGTAATTCTGTCAGTGTCAGAATACATGACTGTTACTTTGTAAAATGACCCTCTTTTGAGTTTCTTTGGTGTCTCCGGATGATGAAGTATAGGTTCTACCACTCTGCAGGAATACACAGGATATGTTTTGCATCCTTCAGTGTGTATCATATGAGGAGACACATAATGTTCATTTGTCCCTTGATCTGTCATCTAATTAGGCTGGGCACCTAAGAAAGTCATTGGCATAGTTCCAGTCTGAGTTCTAGGGCCTGAAACCCAGGAGAATTTATGGTGTAAGTTCCAGTCCAAGGGCAAGTGTACATTGATGTCCCAGCTCAAGCAATCAGGCAGAGACAGTGAATTGTCCCATACCCTGCCTTTTGTTCTATTCATAAGCACAAGGAATTAGAGCGTACCACTCGCATTAGAGAGCACAATCTGTATACTCAGTCTACTGATTCAAATGCTAATCTCATCTGGAAACATCCCCACAGAAACACAGAGAATTAATATTTACCAAATATCTGGGCATCTCATGGTCCAGCCAAGCTGACGCAGAGAATTAACTACATTACAATAACTTTTATCACTTGCAAGCCCAGAAAACTGGATATTTACTAGATTACTTCTTTGTACTCATCTTGCCACCCCCCACAGACACTAAACAATTCACAAAGAGATGTAATTAGTGCTTCCTTCATGACTCTCAAATCTATCACCTCTTTCTCATTAACTCATCAACAGTCTTAAGTATAAGCCTTGTAATTTTACAATATATTATTGTAGCGGTTTTCTAACTGATCACTATATCTCCAACCCTGTCCTTCTTCAGTCTGCTCTTCTGTAGATGTCAGTGTCAGTATCCTGGAATAGAAGGTCCCTGACAGCAACGGATTTGCCTCTTTTATACACCATTGTGCTAGAACAGAGTCTAGGATATAGTAAGTATTCCATAAATATCAGTTGAAGAAAATAATAAAATGAAATTTGAAAATGTATTTTCCAAACCAAACTTATTCCAATTCTTCCAACAGACTTACAAACATTCTTCAAACACACTGGTCTAGTAAACAAAATACGGGCTTACCATTCTAAATTTATCATCTACCACCCTTTAATATACTCCATTGCTCTGGTGTTACAAAATTACTGTTTTTCACTTAACCTGTCAATCTATGTTATAACAACACAATTTCACACACACTGTTAATTTGATCTTTTCACTTATATTTGAACGAACCATAAACTTACTTACACTTCAAAAAATGCAGCTCAATTCTTGCTTGATCACCATGCACCCTCTGTTGTCATGTGTGGATATATATATATATATATATATATATATATATATATATATATTTTTTTTTTTTGTATGTGTGCTCCAGTAACGTACTTCATCAAAGCATTTAAATCACTGAATGGTAGTTCCTGTCTTATTTTTCTGCCTTCTTTTGGGTAAGGACCATTTATTATTTATATTTTCACCTCTAGTTCATAACTGAGTACCTCTTACAGATAGACAATCAATACATATTTGTTAAAAAAGTGAATGCTGAACCCTAATGCCAAACCTTTCATCTCTTCTTTACTTCGTTTAGTATTGCAGTTTGTTTCACTATTCATTCTTTAAAACTCAGTTTTCATCTCCTCCAGGAGAAATGGTCTATTTTCCTTCTTGGAATTCAATAATCTCTTTGCTCGTATCCCACATAATGTTCGTCATTATTAAAACATTTAAATCAATCTGATTTGTTATAGAAATGACTATTTATTTTTCTATCTCCCCAAGTGAACTATAAGCCCATTAACAACAAAATCCAGGGGTGCCTGGGCGGCTCAGTCGATTAAGTGTCCGACTTCAGCTCAGGTCATGATCTCACAGTTTATGGGTTCAAGTCCTAGATCGGTCTCTGTGCTGACAGCTCAGAGCCTGGAGCCTGCTTTCGATTCTGTGTCTTCCTCTCTCTCCATTCCTCCCCTGCCCATGCTTTGTCTCTCTTTCTCCTTCAAAAATAAATTAAAAAAAAGATATTAAGAAAATTAAAAAAAAATCCATGTGTTACCTTTCACTAGATATGCTATAATAATTATATTAAGAACAATTAAGGAAAAAGCAGGATTACAATGAGCAATAGTCAGATATTATTACAGAAACTAACTATTGGAGTCGATCGAAGAAGTGAACTCTTTAAGGGAAGGATCTTCATGGAGAATAAAGACAACATTCTACTGTACAATAAAGTACAGAATCAGCTGCCTTGTACAAAATGCTGTGCAGATATAACTTGACCGAACAATCTTTGGGGTCAGGCCGTGAAGACGTTTCTTGTACATTTTACATATAATCATCTTTTTGATAATTTTTAGTTAAGTACAAATTGTGAAAGGTTGTTATTATTGCTTATGAAATTGCTTCTCACATTTCAACAGTGATTCACACTTTGGAAATTGTGTTTGCATACATTATCTCATTTTAATAATAATATTATTCTGTAAAGTAGGAATTATCATCTCTGAATTATAGGAGAAGAAACTGAGGTTGAGCAAACTCAAGCCATTTTCCTAAGCTCTAATACAGCTTCCATTACCACAGAAATGAGTAATTGTATAACCATAAACATGGCAATAAAGGCAGAGAGGGGGGAAGAAAGTATTGATTTGTGATCTGATCTGTTTTTTTTCTTTGTTTTTTGTTTTGCTTTGTGGGGCAGCTACTAGGAAAGCTTATCTTGGTGTATAAGCTAACTAGAGGTGCTGTGATTCTGAAGCATGTCTAAGAAATAGCCAATAAAAGTAAAGTAATTCAAATTTCAAACATCAAAGAAGTTTTCATTTCTCACCTATAAAACTAACAAATGTATTTTTTTTGAAAAATCAATAGAAAGATGGCATAAGGTTCATTATTTAAGCTGTATTTAGCAAATGAACAAAGAGGAGTAAAAGAGAAAAGGAGACAAACCGAGAAACAGACCCTTAAACTATAGAGAAAGACTGTTGGTTACCAGAGGGTAGGTGAGTAGGGGAATGGTTAAATATGTAATGGGGATTAAAAAGTGCACTTGTTGTGATGCGTGTTCTATGGAGGTGTGGAATCACTATAGTGTATTCCTGAAAATAATATTACAATGTATGTTAATTACCTGGAATTTAAATGAAATCTTAAAGGGAGAGGGGGATGCCAAGTGGATAAAGTATAAAATGCAGAATCTGAGATTTTTATTACCATATTTGGTTTTGCAATTTGGAACATTAATCATAACTCAGCAGATTCCCCAGTCTTTGTGTGCATCCAATGTTAGGACTTGTTAAGTTCTAAAATCAAAGCAGATCTCCCGGACCTGGACCCAAATTAGGACATGGTTAGTTGACTTACAACAGTGTACTCAGAGCAGGAGCAAGGAGAGGAAGTTTAGGTGGCAATGTTAATGTATTGCCTCATGTGAAAGTGTCTCAAGTATAATTTGGAGGAAAGAGTAGTGTTGGTAAGCCTGACAGTGAAAAGTAAAATGAAGTGATTGGTGAGTCTGACAATTTAGTCTTTTGTCATTCCAGATCCAGTGCTGATTCTATTCTACCCCGTCGCCACAACAGTTATTTTCAGATATTCACTAAATATTAATTGTTGAGTGAATTATATCCTGTAAAATATGTTCTCATGACCTCCCTACATTTTTAAGAATATATTCATTTTTTTCATTCTCCCAGTTTTGAAACCGTAACATCCTCTATAAAATAAATTATATATTATTTGAGTTCACTAGCTATAGTTAATGAGGCATTCTATATATACTCACTATCTCTCAAATCCTTTATTCAATTATATATCATGCATTATGTATAATTCTTCATTATCACTGAATGAAGTTCAAGGTCCTCATTATTGCATGTCTGATCAATAGCAGTGATATTCTACATATTATTCCTATTTCTAAATTAGCAGATATCCTAAAGATCTTGGTCAAACTTTCTACAGCACAATGTTGATCATAAAATTTCCCACTAGAACACCTTTAATGACCCCATGTTGAATGTGTAACAAGTACCAAAAAGAACTTTATAAAGATTGTATTCTCACTAATTTTCATGTCTTAGTAGGGGAGTAATATTATTTTCTTTTTGTTGACTTTTAAAAATGTCAGGTTAAATTTAGAACTTCAAAAAAAAGGGGGTGGTGTCTGGGTGGCTCAGTTGGTCAAGTGCCCATCTCTTTATTTTGGTTCACGCCATGATCCCAGGGTCATGGGATTGAGCCCCACTTCAGGCTCCATGCTAAGCTTGGATTCTGCTTGAGATTCTCTCTCTCTCTCTCTCTCTCTCTCTCTCTCTCTGTATCTGTCTCTCTCTCCCTCTGCCCCTACCCCACTAATGTTGTCTCTCTTCTTTTTCTCTAAGAAAAAAAAAGGAACAAAACAAAACAAAACAAAAAAAAGAAATTCAAAATAGAAGAAATAAGGAAGGAAGAAAAAGAAGAAAGAAAGAAAGAAAGAAAGAAAGAAAGAAAGAAAGAAAAACTTATTTTAATCCACACTTTTTTTTCACCTCATTTTCAAGTCTGATACCACTGGAATACATACACCGCACCAAAGAAAGAGCAGTGATTCTATTGACTAGTCATTTATTCCATTCACCCACAAAAACATGTTTCAAAAGCACGTATGCATAGTTTGGTTAGACTTATCACTCCCACACTGCCTCTGCCTCACCAGTCAACCCATATTTAATAATAAAATAGATTACTAATTAACTTATATAAATTGCAATATAAAAATACATTTATGAAAATCAAGGGACATTGAAAATAAATGGTTAATTTTAGAACATGCTCAAAATTATGGTTACCGATGTTCAAAAATACTGTTACATAGCTCTGAAGAAATCAGAAATATTCCTATAGAAATGTTTCTTACAGAAATCCTGAGTGAAAGTTTGATTCCATTCTTAAGCCAATAAAAAGTCTCTTTAGAACAACATATACCTGAATCATTTTATAGACAGGGTATTTTCTGGGAATGAATTGTGAGTAAGCATAAATTGGTTTAGAATATATAAAAGTCTTGGGATGGAACTCTAGACGTTACAAAGATCTTAGTCATATCAACTAATTTTAATTTTTATATTGTTAATTTCTAAGTATTCCTGCAAAAGTACTAGACATGAGTCACATTTCTAAAAATATATTTTCAGTTTTGTTGTCATTTTCTTCCAGTAACAGAAATAAAGTTGGACTATTTGGATAATTCAGAAAATATAATGAAACAGTAATCTAATGACCTGTAAATTTCAGTAAATGTTCTGATGCATCTTTTTACTACCAGTAAATAATACATAGGAAGCTAATTTCCATTACAGTTAATTTTTAGTTTGAATAAAGTATTAATTTAATAATTAACTTATATATAATAATACAAAAATGGAAATATAGTTGAATTGATATATTTATTACAGAGATTATTTTTAAAAAGGATCTAAAAAGTTTCAAAATGAAATACCAATTTGAGGAGTAAAATATGACCTAATTAAAAATTAGTAAAACAAAGAAATAGTTGAAAATGCTATATGGAATCCTAAAAGAATATTAAGATGCATTCCATTTGTTTTCAAGTTAATAGGAGGTTTCTATATCAATTAATAAGATACTATGTTCTTTCAAAATATATTTTATAAAACTGAAGTCATATATTTTTCTTAAAAAATAAAACTTTTTCATATTATCATTTTTTAAGTTTTTGTTTGTTTTTCATTTATTTTGGGAGATAGGGAGCAAGTGGGGGAGGGGAGGAGAAAGGGGGAGACATAACCTTAAGCAGGCTCCACATGACAGCACAGAGCTGAGTGTGGGGCTTGGACTCACAAACCACAAGATCATGACCTGAGCCGAAATCAAGAGACAAGACACTTAACCAACTGAACCACCCAGGAGCCCCCATATTGCCATTTTTAAGTAATTCATACCTTTACCTCTTCAATTCAATGCTTCCTAAAAATATGCAGTTCATTATATGAAGGAAATTGATTTCATAATCACTTTCATAATAACAACACTTCTAAACACCAATCTGTCACTACAATTCCGTTTAGTGTCTTTTGAGTATTCTGAGGGGAAATGAAAGCTGAAGGTTCTAAAAAAGTCCAACAGAATCCCTGCACATAAAGAGTGTACATTTTATCTTCCAACATCATCATGATATTCATGCCTTATCCCCAAGATCCAGCATTTATAAAATTGTATGGCTCTCACCGGCCACATAATAAAATTCAGACTCCCAAGAAAACACTTTATGAGTGGTCACGGCTAACTCTTTCCAGTCTAATCTCTACTTAATGACCCATTAACAAAGAAACAAGACTGAAACAAATGAAATAATTGGCAACAGTACATGACAATATAAAATATATTTACTTAATGCATTGTGAGGTACGAAGTCCAACTGCTAATACATTGTTAATAGGCTAGAGTAATCAGAAGGTTTTTGGAGAAAATATTAAAAAATATTTTGAAGGTAAACTGGATATCAACTGATTTATGGGAGACAGAACACCATTTCTGTGAGGACACTTTAAAGAGGGGATAATTATGATGTGAATGTTATAAAATATTTACATCAGTCTGAATAAATAAGTTGTATTAATACTTAAAAGTAACCCAAATTAGAGTTTGATAAGTAGAGAGACACCAGACTGTGGAAAACTCTGAAATTAATTTAGAACAGACTTGATTGGTTTCAGAAGTGGGACTGCGAAAAATAAATTATATACTGTCCTTCTCCCAAGTCTAATTGCATGATGTAAGATTTTTCTCCTTCATCATTCATTTGAAATTATGTATTGAACTTCTGAACTTCTTTGTTAAATGTCTGGCATAGCTAAAGCATTACCCAATTTGGGGAAGATAAAATTCATGTGCCATAAACATAAATGTCTTAAGGAAAAACAATCATCAATCATTTCTTCAACAAATGTTTATTGAGCAACTTTCATGTGCTGGGCACAGTCTTCAACATGGTCAGACATAAAACAATGAATCCAGGGAACCAGGGAAAACTAGAGAATTCTTGCTTTGCTTAAATGCTTTCTGTTCATTTATTTATTTTAATCAAGCAGTCAGAGAACACAAATCTGATACTTCCCCCATTGACCTACCCTGACTCCTACCTAAGTATAATTCCTGATCTGAGCCTTCCTAGCAGGGCAACCTGACTTTTTCAGACATTCTGAGAGGATCTCAGATCATATAGAACAATGATCATTATTGGGTTTGTTTCTTTCAGAGCACCCTCGGGTTTAGAGGACGTTAATACTGGTTTCTGGAAATACAGCACTGAAAAAAGTTTGAAGTACAAACAGCTAATCCCTTTGCTATTTTATCTTCTCCAAAATATTGCCATCTGTCAGTTGCCTAGTGAAAAGCAAAGCTAATTTACACCTCTCTGAAATTTCTTTAACATCAACAAGTCCTCTTTCCACACAACTGCTGGGATTCTGCCTTAGTTATAGAAACAGTGAGTCTTTGAAAAGTGATCAGAAGAATTCAGTTACTTTTCATTTCTGTAGAAATTAGAGGCCAGCAAGATGAGAAGAGTGTGAAGGAAATAAAAATATTATGATGCATTTTTCCCTTTCAGCTGTATTTGTTCATGAAAGTGGTTTAAGTTACTCAAATGTGTCACCAGTTAAACATAACTCATTAAAAGAAGATATTTCTTTTTAATTTAAAGTTTACTTATTTATTTTTGAGAGAGAGAGAGAGAGCACGCATGGGAAGGGCAGAGAGAGAGAGAGAGAGAGAGAGAGAGAGGAGAGAATCTCAAGCAGGCTCTGTGCTGTCAGTGCACAGCCTGATGCAAGGATCAATCTCATGAACCGTGAGATCATGACCTGAGCCAAAATTAAGATTTGGATGCTTAAATGACTGAGCTGCTCAGGTGCCCAAAGAAAATATCTATTGATAGTAATATTAGAAATCTATAGAAGTTATTTCACTCAAAATGAAGCCAAAGACACTTGCTTATAATTTGTTTTGTTAAGGTGAGATGATGTAGTTTTGTGTGCAAGATCTGTTGTATGTGAAACTATTTTATCAAAAGAAGGCCTAAAACTAATTAGCATTTCTGTTTATATAAACATAATTGTTGAATAAGCTCATGTATGATTTCTCATGTGGGAAAAATACATATATTGAGCCAACGTTTTACCAAAATATGTCATAGATTTTTTTCCAAACATAGCTAAAGAACATTTCCATCAAAATGAAAAACAAATCTAGTGTATTAATTTGGAATAGGTCAATATAATTTGTGATTCATAAACATTAGTAAGGTTCACAATATCAAAATATTAAGAGTCTGGAATATTTTAATAAATATTAAAATAATAAAAAATATTTTGCCTTTTATTTCTTCATTTAAAGAAATGAAATGACATATTGCTAGTTATTAGTAACACATATGGAAATAAAATCGTTGTTCTTATATTTTACTATCCAAGCACCCATTAAACTCCTAACTCACTTATAAGGCTTATTATTTCTGAATTTGTTACACTAGATAGGTTAATTGACTTGCTCAACGTTTGATGATTCTTTCTTTGTATTGGTAGCAGTGGACTGAATCTCACTCACCTACTAGGAACCTCAACCTAACACTTTTCCGCTGTATATTTGGACTGATACCCATGCTTATACTTTCTCCATACAATAGGCATTGTTCCAACATACTTAATATACTTAATATATTTCTCTTTGTACTAGTCATAAATTGTTTTACCAAAACAGTGGAAAACTCAATAGAGGAGCAGGAAATCAGTTAGTGGCAGCTGAGTATGTGAATTGCCATTCATGATTGTGCCGCTATTTAACTTATAGTAGGAAATTCATTTATTTAAAAAATACTTCATTTTAAGGAGACACTGGGCTTTAAGACTGGCCCCAGAATACCTGAACCAACATGGACTTTTAAGGAGATACTTAGGTTTGGGTAGGGCTGCATTGTCATTTTGCTAGAGAATGCATGCTGTCTTGCAGCATGCATGGGCTTCAATACCAGGCCATGTGCCTAGCAGATATGGCGATGTGCTAGCGGGCAAGGAGATGGAGCTCTATCTGAGGAAAATGAAAGCTCAGAGAGGCAAATAAATCTTCCTCCCTCCTACATTGGGTCATGTAATAAAGGTGTTTACTGTTCAAAGAATTAAATTAGAATTTTAATTTAATTAATTTAATTTAATTCTTAATTTTGGGTGAATCTTAAAATTGCAAAATAACTTTTGCTAATGTTCAATGAACCACAGGTATGTACATATGCATACATAAATTACATTTAGACAAATGTGCATGTGTTTAGGGACAATAAATCATATGTAATGCTAAAAATTTTACAGATATGGGATACTCATGACATCAATTTATTTTTTTAATCTCCTACACATAGTTGTGATGTTATGTTGCTATTGATCGGAGAACAATGTGGCATTTATAATGTCAACAGTTTTAAAGTAACTTTTTCTCCATGAAGATTTGTAGAGATCTGTGCTTGCAAAAACTCGCAGAGAAATGCAGTCAGACCACAGACAGCTTTACCTTGTTCCTTCTTCAATCTTAGGAGAGGAAACCAACCATATTTATAAAGATAAGTCATACCAACCAGCAGAAGTATGATCCTTTTTCTTTTCCTGTTGGTTTAGTTTCACAAGAAAGTCAAAATGGCCAGTGGAAAGTTTCTGCCTACAATTGACCAAGTCCGTGATCTTTTTTCCTGCTTGAAAGACTCCTTTCTCAGGAATTCCAAACCCACCCAGTATAAAAGATCAGAGATAAGAAGCAAAAATTCTTCAAATGAATTTTATGTAATATTAAAAGAGGTGAGCCCCACTTCTTATTTTTGATCCCACGTTTGTGAATTCAGTAAAGAGAGAGGGCAATACAATTTAGTGGCTGTGGTTTCAACAATATGTCAAATCTTATAGAAAAAGCCCCAAATCTTATAGGTCTGCCCTCTAGGCAGGTACCATAACTCATCCTTTAGCTGGCCATCTCTCATTTAATCAAGCCAGTTACATCCAAATGATGGGATTCATGGCAATAATAGTATATTTTTGTGCAGGAACCAAAGGTCACAGTTCCTTTCTTCTAAAATAGGCTCTGGTTGAATGTTGAGAAGCCTAATCTGGGTTGACGATATTGTAAAATTAATTTGTATAATAAATTATTCAAGAGGATAAAGGGCAGGCAGGGTAGAGGGAAAGCAAGCTTCACAAAGTTGTCTCAGCTGCAATGTAGTTTCAGTTGATCACACTGAGAGGATTTGAAATGAAAACATAAGCTTAGAGTTTGATCCATCTCGAGACAAGGACACAGTCCATTGTACTCCATTTCAGTCCAACACTGGTTGCTGAGTTCATTTCTTTAGATAATGGTATAGGTGTAAGTTATAAGCATCCAATTTCAATAGCTTCTGGGTTATGGTGCACTGTCTCAGTAAAAGAATGTCTCATTTGGCATGGAAATAGAAACACACAACAGAGTCAACTTTGTGTGGGATATCATGGTGCTGTATAAAGAATATTGAATTCCAAAGGTGCCTGAATGGCTCAGTTGGTTAAGCGTTTGACTCCTGATTTTGGCTCGGCTCATGATCTCATAGTCGTGAGACTGAACCCTGTGTTGAGTTCTGTGCTGACAGCATAGAGCCTGCTTGGGAATACTCTCTCTTCCTCTGTCTCTGCCTCTCCTCGATGTGTGCTCTCTCTCTCAAAATAAATAAATAAATAAATAAATAAATACATACATACATACATAAATAAATAAACATTTTAAAAAAGGAATATTGAAGTCCAATCATATTAACACTGACTGGCATTAAGGGCAATCCATATCTGAAATATTTTCTTTACCTGCGAGGACAAAGTGCTCAACCTCCATGATGGGAATGATCAAATATAATTAGCCAGTCATCACAGAACTGATTGGATACCCAGGAATTGCTACTATGTGACAGGGTCAGCATTGTGTTCACAGTAATGATTATGGCCAGATCATGGTGAAAACAGACTATATTATTTTGTCTCCTGACATGGAGACTTTTTTCAAAAACCAGTTATTGACAGATTCCTCTCATAAAGAAACTTTCTGGTTGGCATTTTATGTGGTATACAGGTGTCTCACACTCTTCTAAGTACTATCCCTACACTTCTTTAGATTTCTTTGGACGGACATGTCAATGTTATTCAATGTAAATCTTTCCAAATCTTGCCCACCTGTTAGCCACTGTCCATGAGTCCATCAGATTCATATTTTAGACCATCTCTCCTTTCATGAGAAATCTACAACCAAACCTATTGCCTCATATTCTCACCTTTGGATAGTGAGTTTATAAGGTAGCAGCCATTTATTTTTGACTTGTGTTAGGATATTTTTCAGGTCCATCCATGAACAGAACAGCAACTTTACTCTTCAAGGAATTGGTCAGAGGGAACTTACTATAATTCTTGGGTTTAAGAAGAGGTCTAACAAGAGAAGATGCCAAGGATTGTGAGTCATGCTTGAATAACTTACTTTGATCTTCTGGTCATGCTCAGGACCAGTCTGTATAAACCTCTTCTCTTTTATAATGCTACTTAACATCTCAATTTTATTAGAAATTGAATATTCCCTATTTATTATTCTATCATTCAGTGCATGCCATGATAATCAATGCATATATGCTCAAAAAATTATTACAAGATTTTAAAATAGAATGCATCAAAATTGTATAATAATTAGCCAAAATATTATAAAATTATTTCCTTTTGTTCTCCAGTGTTAATTTTATTTTATTATTCTTAAATAATTATTTCTAAGATAATTAAAATTATTCATTATTTAATTAATAATAATTAAAATGATTATTTTTAAAATTTAAATTTTATTATTTAAAACAATTTTAAATGTTTATTTATTTATTTTCAGAATGCATGATCAGCAGAGGGGCAGAGAGAGAAGGAGAGATAGAATCCCAAGCAGACTCCACACTGAGCTCAATCACTGGAGCCTTGATCTCATAAACACGAGATCAAGACCTGAGCAGGTATCAAGAGTTGGACGCCTAACCAACTGAGATGCGAGGTGCCCCACTCCAGTGTTGATTTTCAAAAGGTAAAATTAGCCACTGTAATGAAAAAAAAAACCCTGAAATATCAGTAGTTTAATAGAGATCTTTCTTGTTTATGTGAATTAAAAAGAAATGGCTACAAATAATGTACATCAATTTCTCTCCTCTTCTATTAGCTGGAAATTAGTTCCATTGGTACTTCTAACTGCAAGTGATGATTGACAGTTGTGGTAAAGTAATTAGTGATAGTAAATATCAAAGCACACAGAAAATATAATATTTCTATTCTTTAAACTATATTTGAGCTATTGAAAAGATGAAGTTATTTTAAAAGATAAAAAAAATAAATAAAATGAAGAAAGAAATAAGATGTAATTAAACATTTTGAAACATGGTCAAGATTGCTAAAGTTTTCATCAAAGTCATTTTTCTCTTACCCGGAGCTCAGTTAGATTATCATTGTTGTGTAGATGGCCAAAAATGGACCCCTATGTATAGACCTAAAATGGGCCCCATGATATTTCATTTTATTCAAAAGGCTAGGATCATTAGCTCAAAGCCTACTAGCACTAGGACTTTGGTTTAATCAAGGAGGAAACAGGATTATAAGAGACAATAACATACAACAAGCTTTACTGGGCATCATTTAGACAGGATTGCATGAGAGGGAAAGTCCCTTTCAGCACGAAACCTTCCATGAAGCTGCATACGGCCACCTATAAGGGGAATAGAAGTTTTAGCAGAGAGAAACAGAGATAGAGCTCATTTGTCTCAACAGCAAGGTGGGGATTCTCTGGGTAATAGAGTTCCATAGAGTAGTAGAAGTTTTTTTTTTTTTTTTGTAAGATATTTTTATTTTTATTTTTATTTTTTTTTATGAAATTTATTGACAAATTGGTTTCCATACAACACCCAGTGCTCATCCTAAAAGGTGCTCTCCTCAATACCCATCACCCACCCTCTCCTCCCTCCCACCCCCCATCAACCCTCAGTTTGTTCTCAGTTTTTAACAGTCTCTTATGCTTTGGCTCTCTCCCATTCTAACCTTTTTTTTTTTTTTTTCCCTTCCCTTCCCCCATGGGTTCCTGCTAAGTTTCTCAGGATGCACATAAGAGTGAAACCATTAGGTATCTGTCTTTCTCTGTATGGCTTATTTCACTTAGCATCACACTCTCCAGTTCCATCCACGTTGCTACAAAAGGCCATATTTCATTTTTTCTCATTGCCACGTAATATTCCATTGTGTATATAAACCACAATTTCTTTATCCATTCATCAGTTGATGGACATTTAGGCTCTTTCCATGATTTGGCTATTGTTGAGAGTGCGGCTATGAACATTGGGGTACAAGTGGCCCTATGCATCAGTGCTCCTGTATCCCTTGGATAAATTCCTAGCAGTGCTATTGCTGGGTCATAGGGTAGGTCTATTTTTAATTTTCTGAGGAACCTCCACACTGCTTTCCAGAGCGGCTGCACCAATTTGCATTCCCACCAACAGTGCAAGAGGGTTCCCATTTCTCCACATCCTCTCCAGCATCTATAGTCTCCTGATTTGTTCATTTTGGCCACTCTGACTGGCGTGAGGTGATACCTGAGTGTGGTTTTGATTTGTATTTCCCTGATAAGGAGCGACGCTGAACATCTTTTCATGTGCCTGTTGGCCATCCGGATGTCTTCTTTAGAGAAGTGTCTATTCATGTTTTCTGCCCATTTCTTCACTGGGTTATTTGTTTTTTGGGTGTGGAGTTTGGTGAGCTCTTTATAGATTTTGGATACTAGCCCTTTGTCTGATATGTCATTTGCGAATATCTTTTCCCATTCCATTGGTTGCCTTTTAGTTTTGTTGGTTGTTTCCTTTGCTGTGCAGAAGCTTTTTATCTTCATAAGGTCCCAGTAATTCACTTTTGCTTTTAATTCCCTTGTCTTTGGGGATGTGTCGAGGAAGAGATTGCTACGGCTGAGGTCAGAGAGGTCTTTTCCTGCTTTCTCCTCTAAGGTTTTGATGGTTTCCTGTCTCAAATTCAGGTCCTTTATCCATTTTGAGTTTATTTTTGTGAATGGTGTGAGAAAGTGGTCTAGTTTCAACCTTCTGCATGTTGCTGTCCAGTTCTCCCAGCACCATTTGTTAAAGAGGCTGTCTTTTTTCCATTGGATGTTCTTTCCTGCTTTGTCAAAGATGAGTTGGCCATACGTTTGTGGGTCTAGTTCTGGGGTTTCTATTCTATTCCATTGGTCTATGTGTCTGTTTTGGTGCCAATACCATGCTGTCTTGATGATGACAGCTTTGTAGTAGAGGCTAAAGTCTGGGATTGTGATGCCTCCTGCTTTGGTCTTCTTCTTCAAAATTCCTTTGGCTATTCGGGGCCTTTTGTGGTTCCATATGAATTTTAGGATTGCTTGTTCTAGTTTCGAGAAGAATGCTGGTGCAATTTTGATTGGGATTGCATTGAATGTGTAGATAGCTTTGGGTAGTATTGACATTTTGACAATATTTATTTTTCCAATCCATGAGCAGGGAATGTCTTTCCATTTCTTTAAGTCTTCTTCAATTTCCTTCATAAGCTTTCTATAGTTTTCAGCATACAGATCCTTTACATCTTTGGTTAGATTTATTCCTAGGTATTTTATGCTTCTTGGTGCAATTGTGAATGGGATCAGTTTCCTTATTTGTCTTTCTGTTGCTTCATTGTTAGTGTATAAGAATGCAACTGATTTCTGTACATTGATTTTGTATCCTGCAACTTTGCTGAATTCCTGTATCAGTTCTAGCAGACTTTTGGTGGAGTCTATCGGATTTTCCATGTATAATATCATGTCATCTGCAAAAAGCGAAAGCTTGACTTCATCTTTGCCAATTTTGATGCCTTTGATTTCCTTTTGTTTTCTGATTGCTGATGCTAGAACTTCCAGCACTATGTTAAACAGCAGTGGTGACAGTGGGCATCCTTGTCGTGTTCCTGATCTCAGGGAAAAAGCTCTCAGTTTTTCCCCATTGAGGATGATGTTAGCTGTGGGCTTTTCATAAATGGCTTTTATGATCTTTAGGTATGTTCCTTCTATCCCGACTTTCTCAAGGGTTTTTATTAAGAAAGGGTGCTGGATTTTGTCAAAGGCCTTTTCTGCATCGATTGACAGGATCATATGGTTCTTCTCTTTTTTGTTGTTAATGTGATGTATCACGTTGATTGATTTGCGAATGTTGAACCAGCCCTGCATCCCAGGAATGAATCCCACTTGATCATGGTGAATAATTCTTTTTATATGCCGTTGAATTCGATTTGCTAGTATCTTATTGAGAATTTTTGCATCCATATTCATCAGGGATATTGGCCTGTAGTTCTCTTTTTTTACTGGGTCTCTGTCTGGTTTAGGAATCAAAGTAATACTGGCTTCATAGAATGAGTCTGGAAGTTTTCCTTCCCTTTCTATTTCTTGGAATAGCTTGAGAAGGATAGGTATTATCTCTGCTTTAAACGTCTGGTAGAACTCCCCTGGGAAGCCATCTGGTCCCGGACTCTTATTTGTTGGGAGATTTTTGATAACCGATTCAATTTCTTCGCTGGTTATGGGTCTGTTCAAGCTTTCTATTTCCTCCTGATTGAGTTTTGGAAGAGTGTGGGTGTTCAGGAATTTGTCCATTTCTTCCAGGTTGTCCAATTTGTTGGCATATAAGTTTTCATAGTATTCCCTGATAATTGTTTGTATCTCTGAGGGATTGGTTGTAATAATTCCATTTTCGTTCGTGATTTTTTCTATTTGGGTCATCTCCCTTTTCTTTTTGAGAAGCCTGGCTAGAGGTTTGTCAATTTTGTTTATTTTTTCAAAAAACCAACTCTTGGTTTCGTTGATGTGCTCTACAGTTTTTTTAGTTTCTATATTGTTTATTTCTGCTCTGATCTTTATTATTTCTCTTCTTCTGCTGGGCTTAGGCTGTCTTTGCTGTTCTGCTTCTAGTTCCTTTAGGTGTGCTGTTAGATTTTGTATTTGGGATTTTTCTTGTTTCTTGAGATAGGCCTGGATTGCAATGTATTTTCCTCTCAGGACTGCCTTTGCTGCGTCCCAAAGCGTTTGGATTGTTGTATTTTCATTTTCGTTTGTTTCCATATATTTTTTAATTTCTTCTCTAATTGCCTGGTTGACCCACTCATTGTTTAGTAGGGTGTTCTTTAACCTCCATGCTTTTGGAGGTTTTCCAGACTTTTTTCTGTGGTTGATTTCAAGCTTCATAGCATTGTGGTCTGAAAGTAAGCATGGTATAATTTCAATTCTTGTAAACTTATGAAGGGCTGTTTTGTGACCCAGTATATGATCTATCTTGGAGAATGTTCCATGTGCACTCGAGAAGAAAGTATATTCTGTTGCTTTGGGATGCAGAGTTCTAAATAGATCTGTCAAGTCCATCTGATCCAATGTCTCATTCAGGGCCCTTGTTTCTTTATTGACCGTGTGTCTAGATGATCTATCCATTTCTGTAAGTGGTGTATTAAAGTCCCCTGCAATTACCACATTCTTATCTATAAGGTTGCTTATGTTTATGAGTAATTGTTTTATATATTTGGGGGCTCCGGTATTCGGCGCATAGACATTGATAGTTGTTAGCTCTTCCTGATGGATAGACCCTGTAACTATTATATAATGTCCTTCTTCATCTCTTGTTACAGGCTTTAATTTAAAGTCTAGTTTGTCTGATATAAGTATGGCTACTCCAGCTTTCTTTTGGCTTCCAGTCGCATGATAAATAGTTCTCCATCCCCTCACTCTCAATCTAAAGGTGTCCTCAGGTCTAAAATGAGTCTCTTGTAGACAGCAAATAGATGGGTCTTGTTTTTTTATCCATTCTGATACCCTATGTCTTTTGGTTGGCGCATTTAATCCGTTTACATTCAGTGTTATTATAGAAAGATACGGGTTTAGAGTCATTGTGATGTCTGTATGTTTTATGCTTATAGTGATGTCTTAGATTCTTTTTTTTTTTTTTGAAGTTTAGTAACTTTTATAGACACTAAAGTCAGGCTGTTTAACACTAGAGTCCTGTTCTAGGAACTGATGAACTTGGCCAGGGCCAAAAGCTGCCCTGGACTTTTCTCTTTACACCTTTTCCTCCCTGTGACCCCAGCTCTCTGGTTCTTGCACCAGTCAGGCACCAGAAGGAAAGCAAGGGGTAGAATTAGACTGAGCACCCCACCTGCTTCCTCCTTGCTTGTGCTAAGTGAACTAAGAGAGAGTTTTAATTTTTATGAAGTCCAATTTATCTCTCTTTTTTTTTTCTTTTTTGCTTGTCCTTTGCGATCATATCTCAAAAATTCTTGCCAAATCCACCAAGGCCATGAACATTTACCCCTGTGTTTTCTTCCAGGAATTTTCTAGTTCTCTTCAATTAGGTCTTTGGTCCTTTGGGGGATAATTTTTTATGTGGTTTCGTTCTTTTGTCTCTCTTTATTACCCAGTTGCCCACCATTGCTGTAGAAGACTATTCTTTCCCCCACTGAGTTGTTTTGCTGCCTTGTCCAAAGTTGTGTGACCACAGACTTTACGAGTTTACACTCACGCAGTTCTCGTCCACTGATCTCTGCATCTCTCCTTGTGCAAGTACTGTGGTGTGTTCTTTACTATTGCTTTGAAGTAAGCTTTGATGTCAGGAGGTGTGAGAATTCCTAATTCGTTCTTTCTCAAGACTGTTTTGTCTGTTCAGGATCCCTTGCAAATCCGTGTGAGTTTAAGGATCAGTTTGTCCATTTCTGCAAATAAAAGCTGTTGGAATTTTGGTAAAAAAAAAAAATAGTGCTTCACACATGCACTTCTATTTAGCCAGCGTTTATTGTAGTAAACTATTAATAAGATTCACGCACCGTTTATAAATGTTCTGGTATGCATTCTTTATAGTGAAGTGTTACTACATCACAGGGTCCCCCTTAGGATCTCTTGTAGGGCTGGTTTAGTGGTGACAAATTCCTTCAGTTTTTGTTTGTTTGGGAAGACCTTTATCTCTCCTTCTATTCTAAATGACAGACTTGCTAGATAAAGGATTCTTGGCTGCATATTTTTTCTGTCTAGCACCCTGAAAATCTCCTGCCAATTCTTTCTGGCCTGCCAAGTTTCAAAGGAGAGATCAGTCACGAGTCTTATAGGTCTCCCTTTATATGTGAGGGCACGTTTACCCCTTGCTGCTTTCAGAATTTTCTCTTTATCCTTGTATTTTGCCAGTTTCACTATGATATGTCGTGCAGAAGATCGATTCAAGTTACGTCTGAAGGGAGTTCTCTGTGCCTCTTGGATTTCAATGTCTTTTTCCTTCCCCAGTTCAGGGAAGTTCTCAGCTATGATTTCTTCAAGTACCCCTTCAGCACCTTTCCCTCTCTCTTCCTCCTCTGGGATACCAATTATGCGTATATTATTTCTTTTTAGTGTATCACTTAGTTCTCTAATTTTCCCCTCATACTCCTGGATTTTTTTTATCTCTCTTTTCTCAGCTTCCTCTTTTTCCATAACTTTATCTTCTAGTTCACCTATTCTCTCCTCTGCCTCTTCAAGCTGAGCTGTGGTGGTTTCCATTTTGTTATGCATTTTGTTTAAAGCGTTTTTCAGCTCCTCGTGACTGTTCCTTAGTCCCTTGATCTCTGTAGCAAGAGATTCTCTGCTGTCCTGTATACTGTTTTCAAGCCCAGCAATTAATTTTATGACTATTATTCTAAATTCACTTTCTGTTATGTTATTTAAGTCCTTTTTGATCAGCTCATTAGCTGTTGTTATTTCCTGGAGATTCTTCTGAGGGGAATTCTTCCGCTTGGTCATTTTGGATAGTCCCTGGCGTGGTGAGCACCTGCAGGGCACTTCCCCTGTGCTGTGGTGTATAACTGGAATTGGTGGGCGGGGCCGCAGTCAGACCTGATGTCTGCCCCCAGCCCACCGCTGGGGCCACAGTCAGACTGGTGTGTGCCTTCTCTTCCCCTCTCCTAGGGGTGGGATTCACTGTGGGGTGGTGTGGCTCTTCTGGGCTACTTGCACCCTGCCAGGCTTGTGATGCTGGGGATTTGGCATATTAGCTGGGGTGGGTAGGCAAGGTGCTCGGGGGCAGGAGGGGCAGGCTTAGATCGCTTCTCCTTAGGTGATCCACTTCAGGAGGGGCCCTGTGGCAGCGGGAGGGAGTCAGATCCGCTGCCGGAGGTTTGGCTCCGCAGAAGCGCAGTGTTGGGTGTTTGTGCGGAGCCAGCAAGTTCCCTGGCAGGAACCAGTTCCCTTTGGGATTTCGGCTGGGGGATGGGCGGGGGAGATGGCGCTGGCGAGCGCCTTTGTTCCCCACCAAACTGAGCTCTGTTGTCAGGGGCATCAGCAGCTCTCCCTCCCTTTGTCCTCCAGCCTTCCCGCTTTCCGAGCAGAGCTGTTAACTTATGACCTCCCAGACGCTAAGTCGTGCTTGTTGTGGGAACACAGTCCGTGAGGCCCCTCCGCTTTTGCAAGCCAGACCCGGGGGCTCTGCTTGGCCGGCGAGCCGCCCCTCCGCCCCGGCTCCCTCCCGCCAGTCCGTGGAGCGCGCACCGCCTCGCCGCCCTTCCTACCCTCTTCCGTGGGCCTCTCGTCTGCGTTGGCTCCGACGACTCCGTTCTGCTAATCTTCTGGCGGTTTTCTGGATTATTTAGGCAGGTGTAGATGGAATCTAAGTGATCAGCAGGACGTGCGGTGAGCCCAGCGTCCTCCTAAGCTGCCATCTTGCCGCACTCTGAGTAGTAGAAGTTTAAAGTATTTTATACCTATAGAGTTTGACTTATGGTTAGCAAATGTTGGATGTAGTTTGTAAGGTATGCAAAGTAGTTCCAGTCTAAATAACTAAAAGTATGTCTAGTTGTAATATATTTAAATAAATTAAATGAAAAATTTCAGTTTGGTGTGGTTGGTTCGGAGCAATGTGACTAAATACTTACGATTGGGAATACAGTACCATAAATGTATGTCTGACTTTCAAGAAATGATTAGAGTGTTTTCCAAAGTAGTTGTATAATTTTACATTTCCACTAGTAGCTTATGAGAATTCCTGTTTCTCCACATCCTCACCAACACTGCATATTATTGGAGGTTTTAATTTTAGTCATTTTAAAAGATTTGGTTTATAAATAGTTTCTCATAAATTGTGACTTTTCATTCCTTTATAGTTTATAAATATTTTCTTTTAGATTGTGACTTTTCTTTTCATTACTTTATAGTTTCTTTTTGAGAATGAATACATTTTTCTTAAGCCCAAGTTGTCATTTTTAAAATTGGGTTGATTTTGCTTTGGCTGTCATAGCTAAGAAATCTTTGTTTAACCTCTCTTATGTTTTCTTCTAAACATTTGGCGGGTCTGGTTTTATAATTAGTTCTATGATTCTTTTAATTACTTTTATATATGTTGTGAAGGACAACTATAAATATTTTAAAATTACTAGTAGTAGCAAATAATTATATTTTATTATTATAATAAAGAATAAAAATGGTTTTTTGCTTTCATTTGTCAATGTTCATCATTCTTTAAATATTTCTGTATATCTACAATAAACAAATATTTACTGAGCTAAATATCTTTCTCTAGGGGATAAAATGTTAAGCAGGATGCAACATCAAATATACAATTACAGATGGTGATGGGAGCTGAAAGAGTAAAGTACATGGAGTAATGGAAGGGAAAAACAGCAGGACCTGGACGGATGTGGAGAGGCAGCTGTTGAGTTTGTGAACCACAAAATCTTTATCTTTGAAAAGAGATCTGAAAGGTAAGGAAGACTTCAATCTCTCTCTCTCTCTCCACCTCCTCTCCGAACACACCATCTGTGTGTGTGTGTGTGTGTGTGTGTGTGTGCGCGCGCGCGTGCGTGTCTATTGCAGGGCACTGTATATCAAGGAGTCCAACATTCATTCTAACATATTGAAAATCCCTAGGGGTGGGATAAAACAAGGGAAGTTCAATGTAGTCAGAAAAAAGAGTGCTGGAATGCGTAATGCCATGATAGGTAGGCATTGTAACATGGCGTTTCTATTATTCAGAGCCTTTTATGGACACTACCAAAGGTCTTCAGGAATCCTTTCAAGAGACAAATTTTTACAACATTAAATTCTAATTTAAAAATGATTACCTAGATGCAATGTGAACAGAGTATGGATGGAACAGAAGAGCATGTAGGGAAATAAATTAATATAACTACTGAACACAGGAAATTAAAATTGCATGGATATTCATGAGGTGGATTAGACAGAGCTTGGCAAGAAATTGGAAGAGTTAAGGAAAAAGGAAGCACCAAAGATGATTTCATATTTTCTAGCTTACAAAATTGTCATTTATTAAAATAAATAATAGTGTAAGTGGATCAGCAAAGTTTGTCTTTTAAAACATTGATCTTGTAGGGTTTCTGTGATACTTTTAGTAAAGAAAGAAAAATCCTGGTAACAGGGTTAATTTTTACTGAAGCACACATCACATAAACTCTCTGGAAATGTACAATCTTTTTTAAAATTTGTTTTTATGTTTATTTTTTTTGAGAGAGAGAGAGACAAAGTATGAGCAGAAGAGGGGCAGAGAGAGAGGGGGACACAGAATCGAAGCAGGGTCCAGCTGTCAGCACAGAGCCTGGGGCAGGGCTCGAAACCACGAACTGTAAGATTATGACTTCAGCCGAAGTCCGACATTCAACGGACGGAGCCACCCAGGCGCCCCTGGAAATATACAGTCTTACATCCATTTCCACATGGTATATAGGGAGATACATAGATAGATAATTTAAATAGAATTAGCTAGTTTCATTCCTGTTTATCCTTAGGGCTAACTAAAACAAAATCAGAAGGCTGCTAATTTGAGTTATTTTCACAAAAGAAGGAATGGACACTTACCATTTAAGAAGCATTAAAAAGTCATGTTTATTTTAAGCCTGTTGAATTTAATATCTAAAATATTGGAATAAGTATAATGGTTTTTTATTTCTTCTCATTAGAAATCATGACACCCAGTACATCAGTCAGTCACATTTACTGCCTACTGCCCACCTGTTCTGGAGAACAATTGCCAAATAATAGGATCTATGATGAAAAGCAACTGCAATGACATACCAAGAAAATCGGAGTATTTGGTGTTGTCTCTTTTAAAAAGGGAAAAACTGGGGCGCCTGGGTGGCGCAGTCGGTTGGGCGTCCGACTTCAGCCAGGTCACGATCTCGCGGTCCGGGAGTTCGAGCCCCGCGTCAGGCTCTGGGCTGATGGCTCAGAGCCTGGAGCCTGTTTCCGATTCTGTGTCTCCCTCTCTCTCTGCCCCTCCCCCGTTCATGCTCTGTCTCTCTCTGTCCCAAAAATAAATAAACGTTGAAAAAAAAAATTAAAAAAAAAATAAAAATAAAAAGGGAAAAACTGATAGCTCACAGAAGTGTCTAGAAGTTTCACAGAGAAGAAGCTTTCTACTAAACAACTAATCTTCATGATGGCTTTTCTTTAACCTGGATTCTATTAGAGATCCGTCTCAAAAGTTAAATGTGTATAGCTATTCAACCTATCTAAAGAAATTTAACACTATGCTCTTCATTTAAATTGCATTTGTACGAGATGATCCAATAAAATGTCAGATTGTACTTGGTGACACTGATTTCTTTTCAAGGATATCTTTTTGCTGGTTACAACTATAATGCATCTTTACAGGACAGATTTTTAACTTTCAGAGGAGAAAATAGAGAACATTCATATGTCTACAGAGTTAGCCACAACAATAAGTTTGGTATAGCTTTAAAAACTTGTAAGCATGACATTTTATAGTTGCTGTCACCTTGATTTGTTGTTAAACTAGTCAACAAGTTGTTAGAAGGAATTATTTAAGATCTCATACAGAAGAAGGTGGTCTTAGCTCCCAATGTTCCTTAATTTTCATCTTCATGAATATCGGGCTACAATTCAATAAGTTTAGTAATCCATTTAGAGTGAATATACCAGGCAGAGATGCCCAATACCCTCAGCTTCAGTGCCTTGAAATTTTTAGTGTTAGAGGACAGCCAAGGCTGGACCAGTTAAAGGATATTAATTTATGTCCTAATTATGTAGTTTTCCATTCTGTTTCTTACTATATTGTCAGATTCATTAGGTATTTTGGTATATATTATCATTTATAAGAAGTAATATGCACTTGGTTGCCTCTTGTTCCTAGCATAGAGCTCCTAAACCCTCGAAATTTCCAGTGGTGAGAGCTATGTTATGTTTTGTTACATTAATGAAAACTTTTAGAAAGTATCTAGAGATCAATCTGGTTGTCAGTAGAACCGATTTATGATTAGTGGGTTGAAACTTTCATCCCTGACTTCCAGAGAGGGGAGAGGGCTGAGTCAATCACCAACAGCCAATAATGTAATCAGTCATGGCTTTGTAATGAAGTTTCCATAAAAACCCAAAAGGATGGGTTTGGAGAGTTTCCAAGTTGGTGAACCAGAATGCTTCCACCTGCCACTATGCCAGGCCCAGACTCCACAGGGAGAGAAGCTTCTTGGCTCAGGATCTTGCCCTCTGTCTTTTCACCTGACTGCTGGTTTGTGTCCTTGAATATCCTTCGTAAAAAAATAAAAGTCGTGTGGACTCTCCAGCAAATCAATAGAATACAAGGGCTGGGTTATGAAAACCTCTGATTTACACCTAGTCTGTCAGAAACACAGCCTGGACTTAAGTTTTGTTAATGGAGGGTGATATTATTGGACTGAACTCTTAACCTATGGCATCTAATGGTATTTCTGGGTAGATAGTCTCAGCTTTGAGTTGGACTGTAGGACATACGACTGCTATCAGAGAACTGCTTTGTGTTGGGACAAACCCCACACACTGGAATTGGGTGCAAAATCCCTGTGCAATAAGCTTGACTACAGCCTGCCACATTCAGCAGGATCTATCATTTACAGACTTTCTACTGTATATACATGGTGTAAAATATAACACATACATGTTACATATCTCTTTATGCAAAGACATATATATATATATTCAATCATATATATGCATGTATATCAATATCTTTTATCTATCTATAATTATTAAAGTCTTTCTCTACACTTTGCTTCAATTATACTTTGATAGCAGCCCAAATGACTCATCCACTACAGAATCAGAAAATATGAGCAGCAAAGACTTGAAAACAATTCCACTTCATTAATGTGAGTATAAGGAAAAAGAGACATAGCTAAAAAAGTGCCATTGCAAGGTGAGCTACCTCAGTCCTAAACGAGAGAAAGAGGGGGAGAGTGGAGCATGGAGAGAGAAGGAAAAAGGTGGGGGGAGAGAGAGAGGGAGAGGGAGAGAAAGAGAGGGGAGCATGGAGAGATAAGGAAAAGGTGGGGGGAGAGAGAGGGAGAGGGAGAGAAAGAGAGGGAAGCATGGAGAGAGAAGGAAAAAGGTGGGGGGAGAAAGAGAGAGAGAGAGAGAGTCAGTACCATCTGACTCTTTGATGCTTGGAAAAGACCAAGAGTTGACAGTAACTACCTTGGTTGCCGTTAAGTGAGGTGCACCTATGCCTTAACTCTTAGTTTCCCTCTGACCTTCACAACACTCTTAGTATAATAGGTCACTGTGTTCTTGGAATGATGTCAATAGCATGAGGTGAAAGTTCTCACATCTAAAGATGAGACAGCGAACCAGCACATAATGTCTTAAGTTTGAAAAACCTGTAAGCCATCAGTCCTATTTATACTGGTATTTTTATTTCTCTTTCCACATAACTTGATTCGAAAGATGTTTCTCTACATCCAGATTTATGTTTCTTCTCTCATGTGCTAGTATACTGTAAACTGTTTCTGTTTTGATTATTTTTTTGAATATTTCTCTTTCACTGGTGGCATTAGCGGCATCCAAGGTTGGGGCCCTTCTCTCATGTGTCACTGGCCCTGCCTCTCCATCAGGCCACAGACACCATGTTGTATTGTGAACAAAAACACAGACTTTGTGGTCTAAAGTGATCCTACTTCTGCTTACTCTGTTATTTTTATTTGACTTGTTTCCAGTTTTGTTGCTATCATAAATTAGGATGCAATAAACATGATTTACTTTCATCTTCATGCAAAGGTCTCATTATTTGAGAGGTACAGTTCAGATGTGAATTTATCGGGTCAAAAACATATTTTAAGATTATTAAAAACATGCTTATTTATATTATTTGTAATTTCACCACATACTATAATTATATATTAAACTATATTAATTAGTAATTTATACAATAAACTTTATGAAGAAATACAAATAATTTTTTTCTATTCATACTTTCACAACATATATAATTGTGATACCTATTATTTCTCCCTTTTTCTAAAGTAAACTATTTTTTAGTAAAAATTAAAATGCCTTGTAGTTATAGTTTTGTCCATTTAGTAAGATTTAGCATATACCCATAAGCTTGTTTCACATTGTCTTCTGGAGACTTTCTTTTTTTGCAAGTGTTCCATATTTATGGCATGGCTTTTTAGGAGCACTTTGCAAATTTAAAGTTTCTGTTTCAGTTTGTTATTTACTTTAAGTTGTATGTGTATCAGTTTAAAATACTACAGTCAAATCGCTAAATCCTTTTTGGTTACATAGAGTCCTTTCTTATGTCATCATAATTAAAGTACATGTCTACTTTGAGTTTTACATTTAAATTATATTTTTCTTTCAAATTCTTTAGTTGTTTTAGAACTGACTTTGCATTTTTACTTATGCTAAATATTACATATGCTAAATAAATTTCCCAGAATTATTTATTTAATAAGCTATCCCTTTCTCATTAATTCAAAACAGGAATTAATTTTATCGTGTAATACATTTCTGCTTATACTTTGAATTTCTTGTCATAATTTTTATTTTATATTATCTGTTGTTTTGCTTACATCACCAATTTAAGCTAAATGCTAATTTCAAGTAGTACAGAGTCTCTCAATTACTCAAAAAATCACATTTATATTATTTTGTTTTTGAGTTTAAAATTAATGTGTGTGTATGAATGTATATATTTATTTAATCATATATATGTATAACATATACATAAATTTATATAGTGAATAAGTTTAAAAGGGCTACATCAATGTTTTCCAAAAGTGTAAATTGCAA
This sequence comes from Prionailurus bengalensis, assembly GCF_016509475.1. Lineage (NCBI taxonomy): Eukaryota > Metazoa > Chordata > Mammalia > Carnivora > Felidae > Prionailurus > Prionailurus bengalensis. The sequence continues at coordinate 91,181,403 of NC_057344.1, forward strand.
TTGAAAGTGCATTAATACCTCAAAATAATTTGAAAGTGTTCGGATTTTTGTCATATTGTCTTACAGATATTTTTCCATATATAGATATCTTGACTTTCATTTCTTAGTAAAGCTTTAAGTCTCATGCCCTGCCCTCAAATATAGTTATGTATATTTCTTTTTACTTTATTTACAGTATATGTACATTAACTAGGAACATTCAGAGAGCACTACTCCTTGAGGTATTAACCCTTACATCCTTGCAATTTTCACAAACAAATCAATAACTGGAAAAGTAAAAAATAACAGACTTTGCTTCTCTCATTAAAGGAATTTCTGAGACTGGATTGCTATGGTTAGTAGTCAAAGACACTATCTAGCAAATAACGAAGTTAAACCCCTACAGGATTTGAAGATCAATTAAAGTCACAACGTAGTAGCTAAAAAATAAGTCTACAATCTGATACTAGGCTTTTATTTTTTAATCATCTTTGATCTCATTTAGGTCTTCAAATGCTTTTTCTGCCTTCCTCTCTGTTTCTTATTTGAGTAAATTATTTGAGTCAGCTTATGCATAAAAAATCAAAGTGGATAATACAAACATTAATTAAAAGTATCTAAACAAGCAAAAAAGTTAAAAAAGTGAAATATACTAGGAAGTGATTATTAAATAAGCATATACTGTGATTTCACTACATGTATTATGTAAATGTATTTGGGAAATTTCAGATGTGGCATGATATTTTGTATTTCAATTTTGACCAAATTAAATTGCTTTACATTTTAAATCTTGACATGCCTCATCAAAAAATATAGTACTTTTAGGAAATCTAAATCAAGTTCAAATGCTCATCACATTAAGGGGATAAGTCTGCTATATCTCAGTTAAGGAATTGCCTGTATAAACATAACATATGAAAATTATAATAGCCCATGCAGTAACTCAACATGTATGATTTAATACATAGTTTTGTTATTAAAGACAAAACATTTTTGAAAAGTTGGTTTTAGTTCTATTATTAAGTATCCATACTTCTTTCTTTATAATTGCAAACTACTTTTGTAGTCTGTGCCCACAAATTTTCATAAAAGCCAAAGAATTAGACTTACATTTAAAATTAAGGTTTTGTGTTTCAGATTCTGTGTCTCCCTCTCTCTGACCCTCCCCTGTTCATGCTCTGTCTCTCTCTGTCTCAAAAATAAATAAAACGTTACAAAAATAAAATAAAATCGGGGCGCCTGGGTGGCGCAGTCGGTTAAGCGTCCGACTTCAGCCAGGTCACGATCTCGCGGTCCGTGAGTTCGAGCTCCGTGTTGGGCTCTGGGCTGACGGCTCAGAGCCTGGAGCCTGTTTCCGATTCTGCGTCTCCCTCTCTCTCTGCCCCTCCCCCGTTCATGCTCTGTCTCTCTCTGTCCCAAAAATAAACAAACGTTGAAAAATAAAATAAAATAAAATTAAATTAAGGTTTTGAGAGAAAGAAACATGAAAAGAATTAGTTCTGTGGAAAAGATTCTGTAATGATGGAAGAAATTCTTTTATAGCTCTGCTTACATTGGGCATTTGTAAAATTAACTTGAAGTATCCGTTTTTGGGGCATGCATGTATATGGATATGTGTGTATAATTTTTGTCCTGAGTGAAATAAGAAGCCATTGTGCCAAAACAGAGAGAAAGCATGAAGAACTCTCTACTTAACAAATGATATAAGAGCATCTTTCTTCAATTTAGCTCCACAGTTGAGGTGACCATCTCCATCAGAGTCAAAGGGTCATAAGAACCATGGTGTAGTCTTAAATCTCATATATAATTCCAAGCAAAAAAAATTAATAATTAACCAAAAATCAGTCTAAGGGCAACTAACAAGTATCTGATTTTTTAGTGTTTCAATTTCACTAAAACCATCAGGTACCAAATTCATTAAGTTGTTTATGCTCCCTATGTTTTGTTTACCATTGAATGTCAGTCTTATTCAAACTCCTGAAAACTTCCTAATTATATATCAAGGAGGTAACTGATAATAAAGATTCTTAAATGCATTTGGCATTTGTGGTGTTTTGGTGACATCAATTAATATATAATATTATTGTTGCAAATAACTGTTCCTCTCCAGAGCCATAGAGCACATATCAGTATTTATTATGAAACATTTACCAAATCTGGCCCTTCACCAGAGTGGAGCGTAATCAACACATTTAATTTAAAAATAAAATTCATTGAAAAATAAAGTAAATATTGTGTTATTTTCATAATATCTGTGGGCATCTACACTAGCTAAGTTTTCTACGTGTGCATTTAATTACAAGACACAAAACAAATAAAAAATGAAAAATCGTGTAAAATTGAGTAAGAAAAAGCAAAAATCAAGGAATGGTGTAAAAGATAAATTGGTAAGGATGATATTCATAAACTCTTAACAATGCTTTGGGGAGAGTGGCATTAAGCTATTTGGTACATTGTGTTGACAAGTTTTCACTACAGAGTGAAATCTTTTTACTTAGATTTTTTTCCCTAAACTGTTCAGATTGTCGAGATAAAAAATTTCAATGAAGTTTGTTCTGTTTCTTTCTTTATTATTCTTATTTTGATTTTGATTTATTTATTTATTTATTTATTTATTTATTTTTGAGTGAGAGAGTGAAAGCAAGCGAGTGCAAGCAGGGGAGGGATAGAGGGAGAGGGAAGGAGAGAATCTTAAGCAGGCTCCATGGCCAGTGCCAAAACCTGATATAGGGACAGGGGGTTCAATCCCATGACCCTGGGATCATTACCTGGAAAGAAATCAAGAGTCAGATGCTTAGGGCGCCTGGGCGATTCAGTGGGTTAAGTGTCTGACTCTTGGTTTCAGCTCGGGTCATGATCTCATGGTTGGTGAGTTCAAGCCCCGCATCCGACTCTGTGCTGACAGCACAGAACCTGCCTGGGATTCGCTCTCTCCCTCTCCCTGTCCGCCCCTCCTCCACTCTCTCTGTCTCTCAAAATAAATAAACTTAAAAAAATTTTTTTAAAGAGTTGGATGCTTAATTGACTAATTCACCCAGGTGCCTCTTTTTAGATTTTCTTATTGCTATTCATTTTTTCCCCAATTTTTTTAAGAATAAGAATATTTAATTCCATAAGAAGATGTGTGTGAGACTTTACTTTAAAAAAATTAAATTAGCTACCCTAACTTTTGATAAACGATACAACCTAATGAAAAAGGATATAATAAAACTAAAAAGAACAAGAACAAAAAAGAGAAGCATGTTGGCAAAATGGGTTGAAATTCTTTAAATCTATATATTGGAATAACAACTATATTGATTTTACTATTTGGGAATTCCATTTTTAATGATGTCTAGGCAAAGAACACACCAATAAAACAAAGAGTCTATTTCCACTCTGATTTTACATTATCCAGATATTCTGCCAACTTTGTTATAAAATGGAGAAGCTCTTCCTTCTTGGCATTGTCACTCCTGGGCAGCTTTATCCTGTATAGATATACCCATCTGTGCAAAAAAAAACAAGTCTTTCTTCCTTTCTTTCTTTCTTTCTTTCTTTCTTTCTTTCTTTCTTTCTTAAATTCTTAATTTCTTTCTTTCTTTCTGTATTTCTTTTTTCTTTTTATTTTTTAATGTTTATTTTTTTGGGAGAGAAAAAGACAGAGGGCAAGCAGGGAAGGGGCAGAGAGAGAGGGAGGCACAGAATCTGAAGCAGGCTCTAGGTTCTGAGTTGTCAAGCAAAGAGCCAGAGGCGGGGCAAACTCTCAGATTGTGAGATCATGACTTGAGCTGAAGTGGACACTTAACTGGCTGAGCCACCCAGGCACTCCCCGAGTCTTTCTTTCTGTTTAATGTCCTGCTTCATTTTTAAGATTGGGAAATGTGTATTCAGTTCTTGCTCTTGGAAGTTGTTGGAAAGTGTCACATTTACAGAAGAAAATAATAGTTTACATTCTCAGAACTTCCTTTCTCCCCCAAAGCTCACACCTTTCCCTCAGAAAGAGGAATTTTATCTACTTATTATGTGAAGGACAACTGTATTGTTGATGGCATCATGTGTGTGTTGACTGTAGCTTTTCAATGAATATTCATTATAAAGATATGCATTATGAACATGTAAGTGCTTTCTTATATGAGGCATTACTAAAGATAGATTGTGTTTAAACTTTACAGGAGTAGAGATGTCATATATCTCCCATAATCTCCCATAGTCTTTTCTGGTTTCAATTGTATCTCATATTAAAATATTTTGCCTAAATAACTACTGACTCTATTGTTCCTAAAACTCACTTTTGTCATTTGTTTTGCTTTTAGTCCTGAGGTAGATGTTGCAGAATACGTTACCGATATGCCATTTTCTAGCTTCAAAGAATTTATTCCACTAGAAGAGTCAACATAATTATTCATTAGAATCAATGAAACATTTTCCTTTTTTTTAAAAAAAAATTGAGCTAATTTCGAATCAACAAAATTTAGTAAGCCCTACAGAATACCAGAAAGTCTGCTAGTTGCCAAGAATTGAAGACATAAGAAGTTTCCCTCTTTGTAAGCAAGAAGTTTTCTCTGCTAATTTTAAAAGCATACATTGTTATCCTCTACTAAAAAGATAGACATAACTAATAACTAATTTGAGGCATTTGTATATACTTACAAAACGGTTTCATACTTCAGCATTTTGGTATTCAGTGATAAAAATGAGTATACATAAGGACCCTGGGTGGCTCAGTCGGTTAAGTCTCTGACTCTTGACTTCAGCTCAGGTCATGATCTCACGGTTGGTGCGATCAAGCACCCTGTCCGGCTCTGTGCTGAATACAAGACCCTGCTTGGGATTCTCCCTCTGCCCCTCTCCTGCTAGTGCTCTCTCTCTTTCTCTCAATAAATAAATAAACTTAAAAAATGAGTATACAGAAAGTAAAATAAGTATAAATGTAGAATAAACACAGTAAAATTTGTCAGGACATTTCTGTTCCCTTTAGTTATTTATTTTGTTTACATTTTCTATATCCTGATGGGCCCCATACTTTATTTTTTATATTAAAGTCAAATCGGGATGTAGGATTGTATTAATAAAATAGTCAAATGTACACTATGTGTTTAAATACATGTGTTTTTATTAACATCTGAGACACTAATTTGTCTTAGGAAATGCTTTAATAGGAAAAATAATTGTGAAAGTAAGTGCCAGGAAACTCTGTCAATGACAGGGCCGCTTGTGGGTTAAAATAAATAATTCTACTCCTCAAATGTTTTCTGTGCAGTTAGTTACCTAACTGAGGTAACAAATTGGTGTTATTCACATGTACTTTAAGAGAGACAACAAATTGTTTAATTCATTACTTCTTTAAAAAAATTAACATGTATTCATTTTTCAGAGACAGACACAGTGTGAGCTGGGGAGGGGCAGAGCGAGAGGGAGACACAGAATCCAAAGCAGGCTTCAGGCTTCGAGCTCTGAGCTGTCAGCACAGAATCCCACACTGGGCTCGAACCCACGGACGTGTCAGCTCATGACCTCAGCTGAAGTCAGACGCTTAACCGACTGAGCCACCCAGGTGCCCCAATTCATTACTTCCTAATATGCAAGTTCCTTTCAATATTTTCCTACTCTTCCAGTTTAACAGAATAAGAGTAATAGTAACAATAAACTGGAAAAAATTGTATTCACATACAATTCAAAGAACTTAGGGTAAATGAAAGTAAGTTATTAGCTGCAAAATTGCTGGTGTCTTCTTTTTATTACTTTAAAATATGCATCATTTATTCATTTCTTACACACAGAAATAAGAGAATGTATTCTTTTTTCTCCAGTCTTTACTGATATGAGATAGATTTCATTGTAGCAAATAACCAGAAAATCCTCCCATCATCTAATTTACAGATTTGAGATAGATTTCATAGATTTCATAGATTTCATTGTAGCAAATAACCAGAAAATCCTCCCATCATCTAATTTACTGAAGTTTTGCAGATGCTATGCTTTATTTTGTTATTTGATCAAAAATTAATGGTAAACTATTCTTATTTATTACTATTTATTATTTATTAGTTTGCTGTAATTCTTTTCAGCATAAGCACATTCTTCTTCAACTTTATAGCATCTCAACAAATATTTAATGGTGGTCTTTGGGTAGGGATTGTTATATGCCTGTAACAGTTAAAATAATATGTGTGTATTATCTGTTTTTCAGACTCTTAAGCAACTTCTTAAGCAACTTGTTTCACACATTTGGAAAGCAAGAGTTGACATTAAAGAAGATGTTAAAACAGAATTCAGGAAAGAAAATTTTATTTATTTATTTATTTATTTATTTATTTATTACTTATTTAATGTTTATTTTTAAGAGAGAGAGCGAGAGGGAGACACAGTATCCGAAGTAAGCTCCAGGCTCTGAGCTGTCAGCAAAGAGCCTGGTGCGGGGCTCTAACCCACAAACCGGGAGATCACGATCCAAGCCAAAGTCAGATGCCAGAACCACCCAGCCATCCCAAGAAAGAAAATAGTTTTAATAGAAGGTAGAACATCTACTGTTATAAGTGAAGTTTATGAACATGACAGTGTCATACCACAAATCACAACCTAACAAATAAACACAAAAGATAATTTGCATACTAAAATTCAGAGTCCAAGTGCATAAATTATTTACTTATTTTTTTTAAAGAGAAAGGAGGGATCCTGGGTGTCTCAGTCGGTTGGGTGTCCAACTTTGGCTCAGGTCATGATTTTGCGGTCTGTGGGTTTGAGCCCGGCCTCGGGCTCTGTGTTGGAGACTTGGAGCCTGGAACCTGCTTCAGTTTCTGTGTCTCCCTCTCTCTCTGCCATTCCCCCACTCGTGCTCTGTCTCTCTATTGCTCTTCCAAAAATAAATAAACATTAGAAAACAAAATTTAAAGGAGAGAGGGAAGGAAAACTATATTCTTAGAGTGAGGAGGACAGAAGGAAAAAATGCGATAAAGTAGTCTTGCAACTGAACTCAATAAACAATCCATTCAAAAATATATTTCTAAGTCCTTTCTCGATTAAAAGTACTTTAAAAATTATATTTACAGGGGCATCTGGGTGGCTTAGTTGAGCCTCCTACTCTTGGTTTCAGCTAAGATCTTTGTCTCAGGCTTGGGATTGAGCCCTGCATTGGGCTCAGAGCTGAGTGTGGAGTCTGCTTGGGATTCTCTCTCCCTCTCTGCCCCTCTATCCCACTTGTGCTCTCTCTCTTTCTCTAAAATAGTAAAAAAAAAAAAATATATATATATATATATATATATATGTGTATATATATATATACATATTTATATTTACATAATTTATATGTATATATACATATATATGTATATAATATATATGTATATTTACATAATTTATACAATAGTTAGAAATTAAGAAATACCAAAATTCCAGTGCATATGAAATACTTTTACAAAAACGAATCAGTTGTATTATTATATGTGTGTAAAAATATATATACTTGTATACATACATATATGATCACAATTTTTTACAAGATTTTTAGCTCAGATTTACTGATGAACAATTTACATACTACAAAACTCATCCTTTTTAGTGTGTATTTCTATTTTTTAAAACAGAAGCTTCAGTCTAATGCTTTCCCAACTGAGCCATTTTGGTTGGTTTGTACTTTGTGATAAAAGTATATAGCATGTAATCACCACCATAGTTAAGACAGAGAGCAGGTTCATTGACCCATCAAGTTTCTTCATGCCTCTGGTAGTCAATCCCCCCAAACTCAGTCACCTCAGCTCCTGAGAAACACTGATTTCTGTATGATCTTTTGTTTTTATAAGCTTTCTTTTTATCCTGATTTTATTATAAATTTTTTGAGGTGTGTAATAGTATTCCAAATTAAATCTAAGCACCAAAATGCTCTTTAAATATATGAAAGTTTGGGGTATCTGGGTGGCTCAGTCGTGAAGCATCTGACTTCAGCTCAGGTCATGATTTCACCATATATGTGTTCTAGTCCCACATCAGGTGAGCCAGAGCCCTGCTTGGGGTGAACTCATGCCCCTCTTGGGATGAGCTCAAGTCCTGCTGTGGGTGAGCCCCGCTTCTCTCTCTGTCTCTGTCTCTGTCTCTTTCTCTTCCTCCCTCCCTGTGCCCCTCCTGGGATTCTCTCTCTCTGCCCCTCACTCACTTGCACCCTCTCTCTCTCTCTCAAGAAAAATATATCTTTCTCTTTCTATATATAAAAGTTTTCCTCAGATTGTTGTTTTATATTCACAATGTATATGTTTGTATGTGTTTCCTTTGACCAATTAGAGTAGTAAGTTGACATGCACCTAGACATAATATTTTATCAGTTTCTTCTCTCATTTATGACCAAAAGTTTGAAAAGTCTCTCTTTTACAGATTAGAGATTTTCCTTTTCAGATCAAACATTTAAATATTGTTTGTTCATAAATTTTCTTTATTATTCTAATATTTTTTTATTTTAGTGTACTTCTTATGTCCTTTGTGAGTTCTCTGAGAATTTCCCAGTGCCCTTTTATTTTATAATTTTAATCATAATTATTTTTTCAAATATTATATTTGATAATGTTACTAAATAAGTTTTTTTTCTGAAAAATCCTTTCATAATTTTAAGTTACACTGGCAATTTTTTCTCAATATCAATAAAATTGAAATCTGGTATTAAACCGTTGAAAGCATAGAAAATCAGACATTTTCCAAATTTGATGGTTATGAAGTTGAAAATCTTCAATTTAAAGCTGATAAAACCGAGGCTCACAGAGGATGTTATTCTTGGATACCATAGATATAATTAACAAAGCATGTATGGTGGATTCATAATTTACATTTTTACATAAATTTACATACATTGGAGAGAAGAGTGGAGTTTGTGTTAGGATATCCATGATCTAATACTTCCTTTCCCACGAACTATGTTAAACTTCTATGTCATTTAGACCCTATGTGTTTTTTTCCCCTCTGAGAATAAATAGGTATCCCATTAGTCCCTCCTATTTCTAAAATATTTCCTTTATACAAATCCCTTGAATTTATTATATTAAAAAATAGCCGTGTGTGGGGCGCCTGGGTGGCGCAGTCGGTTAAGCGTCCGACTTCAGCCAGGTCACAATCTCGTGGTCCGGGAGTTCGAGCCCCGCGTCAGGCTCTGGGCTGATGGTTCAGAGCCTGGAGCCTGTTTCCGATTCTGTGTCTCCCTCTCTCTCTGACCCTCCCCTGTTCATGCTCTGTGACCCTCCCCTGTTCATGCTCTGTCTCTCTCTGTCCCAAAAATAAATAAACGTTGAAAAAAAATAAAAAAAAATAGCCGTGTGTATATGCACTTGCAAAGAGAGAGCTTATCAAGGTGACAAGATTTTTTTTACCACAAATTTCTATGAAGCTACCTATATTTCTGACAAAGAAAACTTAGTTAACGGAATAAACTAAATATGAATGAAGTTCACTTAGTCTTATTTATATATCCTTAACTTATACGTTATAAAACTCTCAGCAATATGAACAATACAACAATGATTCAACAAATACGTAACAGTCATTGTTCTTGTATTTCCAATGAGATTCCATTGGACACACTAATTATGAATTTAATTACCATTATACAATACTTCTTGTTAGCCATTACTATAATATCCATTACAGTTTATTTTCTGATAGATTTTTTGTTAATAATTTAGTTTGTCATGCTTCAAAGATTTTTGTCATGCCTGAACTTCTAGTGAACAATTATTTTAAGTAACATTTTTAAATACTGATGACAGACACTAATAAATAACTCCTAAACATTTTTTCACTTATTTAATGACACACACAGTAAACTTCACTCACACATATACACACACACAGACACACACTATAGCTTTCAAGGCATAAAAAGCACAGTGAAAACATTAATTATGATATGTAAAATCAACTCAAAACACTGCTATTATTATTCTCCTTGTGAAAAGTATCAAAATATGTTTTCCTATTAAATACAAAAACATGAAAGTTTAAAATACACACAGGAAGATTAATAGGAAACTTGTGGAAGGGAATTTTGATTAATTATTTGTTAATTAAACTGTAACCAATGCTAAATTATATCCAATTTGATTTATTCAACAAATAGTGGAAATTGTTCATAAATCTCATGTGTATATTTTATTTAATAATAATTTGTACTGGTAGATTTTAAAGATAGTCAACAATATATTCTACGAATAAAACCACTTTTTTTAAAAGAAATACTTCAAGTCATAATAGGATTGTTTTATGTGAGTATGCGTCTATCTGTGTGAAAATAAAAAGGGAGGTTAAATTCAGAACTATTGGATCAACTTTCTATTTTGTAAGAAGCCTGTGGAATTCATCTTAGCAAGTATCTGCCTCAGATGTCAGAGAAATATGAGAAATGGCATTTTAGCTCTATTTCTAGATAAAAAACAGAAATTCAAAGAAATGGAAATATATATCTTGATAGTCTTGATAGTGTTATAGGAATTGTATTTCCCAAAAAGTTTTGTTTGTTATCATTTTGAAGAAAACAAAAGAACTGATCTGATCTGTTTACTGAAATGAACTCCCTAAGAGGTTTTCCTTTAATCACTTTTATCCTTGGAAAAATAACAAAATGTTTGTATTCAAATTTGGACAAAAAAAATCTCATAAGTCTATATTAAATGGGATTATATATAATTGCTTTTCACAAGGAAGCATATGATTTCACAAATAAGTTCATTTATTTTTCATGTTTATCTATTTATTTTGAGAGAGAGAGAAAGGAAGAGAGAGCACCAGCAGGGAAGGGGCAGAGAGAGAGAGAGAATCCCAAGCAGGTTTCACACTGTCAATGCAGAGCCTGACATGGGGCTCGGTCCCACAAACTGTGAGTTCATGACCTGAGCCAAAATCAAGAGTCAGACGCTTAGCTGACTGAGCCACCCAGGTGCCCACAAACAAATTCATCTTTAATTACAGTTGATTAAGTTAAATTTTTACTCTTAAAAGACAAAACCTGAGATTCGTTATCATTTTAATATATTTTCTGAATATATCTTTTGTATAAAACTTGTTGACATATGCAAACTTGTATACAAGAAAATTATGTCTGATTAATAATATTTATATGTTTCATTAATTTGGGATATCCTTATGGTTTTTCCAAATACAGACATTTCTTCAAAGGAAAATAATTTATAGGCAATTTCCAAATTACCAGTGGTTGTTTTGAAACTATCATTTTAAAATCAGTTACTATCAAAGACAATACATTTTTCCATAAAAACAATATGTCTTTCAAATGTCAGGTTTGTGAAGTTTAATTACTTCTATACCCATGAAGCTGAATGTATCTAGAGTAATACATCCCCAAATGCTGGGTGATATCCCTCAAGTTCCTCTTACCAGCCTGAAGCAACTCATTAATGCTTCACCGTAATTACCCTACACTTCCTTTGTCCAAATCTCCCAAATGACTATTTTGCACATTCCACTGACTCCTCCAACTGAAATCCATTTTAACTTCCAGCTAACTAAGGCATCAAAGCATCACAACATCCAACTGCCAATGTCACTTTGCCATGAACAAGTTTATGGGCCACATTCATTATTAAAAAAAAAAAAAAGAAAGAAAGAAAGAACGAGAAAAAGAAAGAAAGAAAGAAAGAAAGAAAGAAAGAAAGAAAGAAAGAAAGAAAGAAAGAAAAAAAGAAAGAAAAGTGAATTGTGGCCTACTCGCACTTTCTCTCTCTCTCTCTCTCTCAAAGATAAAGATAAAAAAAAAGATACTGGCTGGAGGATAGCTTGATGTTCTTTTTGATAAAGATTTGCAAGTTTTCAAAATGTATTGCATACTCTCATTAATGTGAGGTAACAATAGCAGTAAAGTTAGATTTAATTATCTTGCCCATGATAGTAAATCAGGGTTATAGGAGAATACATGTATGTATACTTGTTTGTTCTTACTATACCATGTTGCAGCAAGCAGTACACAAAAGAATTGGAAGAAAGCATAAACAAAACTTATGCAACAAAAATAAATTCTGATTTAAGCATATGATAAATGTTGATGCATGTGGTATCTATGAAGTAAATGGATTTTTTTTCTCTTAAGACTAACAAAAGTTTTGGGTAGCTTAAAATTATATTCAACACAAAGGAAAATATGGCCAAGGACTTATTCCTGCATATATTATATATTAATAACACTTCTTGATATATATTGCAATCTTGTGAATAAGCCCACCAAAATTTAGGGTCAAATATTCAACACAATATAATTTTAATCATTATCCGTGAATTTAAAATGTCAATTAAAGGAATAGAAATCACGGGGTGCCTGGGTGGTGCAGTCGGTTAAGCGTCCGACTTCAGCCAGGTTACGATCTCGCGGTCTGTGAGTTCGAGCCCCGCGTCAGGCTCTGGGCTGATGGCTCAGAGCCTGGAGCCTGCTTCCGATTCTGTGTCTCCCTCTCTCTCTGCCCCTCCCCCGTTCATGCTCTCTCTCTCTCTCTGTCCCAAAAATAAATAAAAAAAAAAGTTGAAAAAAAAAATTTAAAGGAATAGAAATCACACAGCTGTTTTATATACCCTCTATAAATTTTTACATATAAAACCTATACTGGAGCACCTGGGTGTCTCAGTCTGATGAGGGACTGACTTTTGATTTCAACTCAGGTTGTGATCCCAGGGTCATGGGATCAAGGCTGGTGTCGGGCTCTGTGCTGAGCATGGAGCTTGCTTGGCATTCTTTCTCCCTCTCTCTCTGTCTCTGTCTCTTTCTCTCTCTCTAAAAAATAAAAAAATAATTTAAAAAACTCTATACTTGTAATTGTGAGGATTAAATGAGTCAATATAGGGGCGCCTGGGTGGCGCAGTCGGTTAAGCGTCCGACTTCAGCCAGGTCACGATCTCGCGGTCCGTGAGTTCGAGCCCTGCGTCGGGCTCTGGGCTGATGGCTCGGAGCCTGGAGCCTGTTTCCGATTCTGTGTCTCCCTCTCTCTCTGCCCCTCGCCCGTTCATGCTCTGTCTCTCTCTGTCCGAAAAATAAATAAACGTTGAAAAAAAAATTAAAAAAAATAAATGAGTCAATATATATGAAATAGTAGATTTTCTAAGAAAGCAAGTATGGGAATTGTGACATCCAATATTCATGGAAATATTTTTTGAATGTGAATCAAATTGTATTTTTGCCAGGTAAATTCTTGTTTGATTTTATTTACATAATGAAAGAAAGAAGAAAGAAAAGAAGGAAGGAATAGGAAGAAAGAAAGAAAGAAAGAAAGAAAGAAAGAAAGAAAGAAAGAAAGAAAAAAGAAAAAGAAAAAAGATCTGGTGGTTTTACTTTCATTCAATGTCTACAGAAAATGACACAAATAACAACTTTGGAAATGTGAAAGCTGATAAAACAGAAAGGAAATAGTGAAAAGATAGAAGTAAAAATCTGTGTAACATTTTTTTCCAAAATTATTCAATTTTCTATAAATTTGTAGAACTGCACAGTCTAAATCTTACATATAAGCTTCAATCAACACTTAGAAGGAGTAGTGTAGAAGGAAGAATGTTTCAATGTAGAGAAAGTTCCTACTCAATAGAACCTCTACTATTAGTAATAACTGCCTGTTAAAAAACAGATTTTGCAGTGGGGAAAAAACCCTTCCTCCATTTGAACAAGGAGCATTCTTGACAGTGGGCTTTCTGAAACATCACTGCACAGCCCTGGATCTATTACGGTAAAACGGATTATTATGCTTTTAGCCCTAAATATCTCCTGACTTGTACAGCATTGTAGCCAGATAGTATGGATAGTTTGCTATTTTCTTCTTAAAGAACCTCATACACTAGTGATGATGACTGTTATTGGTAAAATTGTGGGCCCCAGTCCTTCCCACAAAAGATATGTTGGAGTTCTAAACACAAGTGTCTCAGAATGTGACTTTGTTTGGAAATAGGGTCATTTTAATGTAATTGGTCAATTCAAGATGTGCTCATATTGGAATAGAATCTTATTAATCCAATAAGAGTGGTGCTTTTATAAAAAAGATGGTCATATGTGAAAACACAGGCATACAGGGAGGATTCTATGTGATGACAAAGGCAGGGCAGAGTATTCAGCTATAAGCCAAGAAATACTAAAAATTGATAATCACCACCAGGTATTAGGAAGAAGAAAAGGAGGATTCCCTTTATTAGTTTCAGAGGGAGTGTGGCCCAACCAAAACCTTATTTCAGTCCTTGAGCTTCCAGAACTGTGAGACAATACATTTCTGTTGTTTTAAGCCGCCATTTATTGTACCTGCCCAATGAATATCTAAAGAATCTAAAGAATTTATCAGCCAGAGTCATTGAGCTAAAGATACAGGAGTATCTCTGCATATGCAGACATTCCTTTATGTATGTGCGGTACAATTATTTACCCATTCTATTTCTCCTTTCCTAAATATCAAAGTATTCTATTAGGAACCACTTCATTGTCTGATATTAAGTTACTTTAGTTTGATTCTAGATTCAATTCCATCCCATTATGAATTTGACTGTAATTAACCTTCTTAAAATGCATTGGATTTCAAGGATAGCTTCCTTGAAAATGATGCCACAGTGCTAGTCAAGTGATAAAGTAGTATCACTTCATAAAGCTATTTATAGAAACGATCTTTGAATAGTAAAAGCTTCCAATCACTCAGAACTTGCATAAACATTGTAATATAAATGTCACTTATATTGACTTATAAAAGAGATACTCTTAAAGATAGAATAGCCTTTAAATAGTGTTCATAGACATTGTTATGGTAAAATTATAACAAAAATAGTTAAAAGTGACCTTTAAAAAATCAAAGGAGTTTTATTTTAGCATATTCTAAATGTACTTCCTTGAAATTGGTAGAGTGCTCCTACTGTAATTCTTGGTGATGCCACTGCAAACAAATTTAGAATATATGTAGACATGTTTATTTTATATTTATATGAATTTTTCAGTACCAATTTTCTGTGTGTTGAAAATTTGACACACTATAATTCAGAAGGTCCTAATTTTAAAAGAATCTTTTATTAAAAAGTCATCTAAGGCACTACTTAGAAGAATAATTGAAAGTACTTGAGATTAAATTGTTCTGTTTGCCCACAGTCAACAAGGTACAGGTTGCAGAGCTAATAATGGGTTTTTATCGAACAAATATATGTCAACTTTCTGCTAGAAGGGTCACCCTATAAAGCTGTAATTACTGCTCATATTTTTTAAGTAGAGCAAAAGTTAGAGAATGGGCTTAAATAAATGGAGGTTCATATAACAAACATAAATCTTGCTCAGTATATTAATGTTTTGGCTTATGTTTTTCTTAGTGTAATTTAAGTCAAAACGAGAAGAGCTTGACCCAGCAATTGCAATACTAGGTGTTTACCCAAAGGATGCAAAAATACTGATTCAAAGGGGCACATACACCCTGATGTTTTTAGCAGCAGCATCAACAATAATGGTGGAATTTCCATATTTCCAAATTATGGAAAGAGCCAAAACGTCTATCAACTGATGAATGGATAAAGAAGATGTGGTGTGTGTGTGTATATATACATGTTTATATAGCCATCAAAAACAATGAAACTTGCCATTTGCAATGATGTGGATGGAACTAGAGTATATTATGCTAAACCAAGTCAGTCAGTCAGAGAAAGACAAATACCATATGATTTCACTCATATATTTATTTATTAATAAACAGATGAACATAGGGGAAGGAGGGAAAAAGAGAGAGGGAAACAGACAATAGGAGATTCTTTTTTTTTTAATGTTTATTTATTTTTGAGAGAGAGAGACACAGTGCAAGTGCGGGAAGGTCAGAGACAAAGGGAGACACAGTATCTGAAGTGGACTACAGACTCTGAGGTGTCAACAAAGCCCAATGTAGGGCTTAAATTCAGGAACCATGAGATCATGATCTGAGCCAAAGTCAGACGCTTAACTGACTGAGCCACCCAGGTGACCCTTAGAGACTCTTAACTATAGAGAACATCCTGAGGGCTGATGGAAGGGTGGTAGGTGAGGGATGGGCTAAATGGATGATGGGCATTAAGGAGGGCACTTGTTGGGATGAGCACTAGGTGTTATATGTAAGTAATGAATCACTAAATTCTACTCTTAAAACCAATATTACACTATACTTTAACTAGAATTTAAATAAAAATTTGAAAATAAAATGAGAATAGCTTGACTAAATGCAAATAAAATGATTTAATTTGATAGAGTATTTTAGATCTTGCCATAAAACAAAAAAATATCTTTTGTTTTCTTATCATACAGTTTTCTTGGAAAAAAAAGAGAATGAAATGCTAAAAATATAAAATTTGATACTAAAATGAACATTCCCAAAATGACTCTTGAAACACAAATGTATGTATTTGCTTCTTATAAAAATCAAAGTAATACTGTATATGTTGGTTACTGAAAAATTGACAACTGGAGATCTGTTAAAATTTAAATTACCCACAAATTCAACTCACAGAGATAAGCACTGGTTTTTTTTTATTTTTTTTAACATTTATTTTTGAGAGACAGAGTGAGACAGAACACGAGTGGGGGAGGGGCAGAGAGAGGGGGAGACACAGAATCTAAAGCAGGCTCCAGTCTCCGAGCTGTCACCACAGATCCCCATGTGGGGCTGGAACCCACGGAATGGGAGATCATAACCTGAGCCCAAGTCAGATGCCCAACCTACTGAGCCACCCAGGCGCCCCCAGAGATAACCACTGTTAAAATGATTGCAGTATTATTTGACAGGGTCTTACGTTATTCAATATTTTTCTACTAAGTGGTCATGACTGGTTGTTTCTATTGTACAGATGACCTAAGATTTAGACTCAAGATTTATACTTATTTTAGATGCTTACTTTGTTGCCAATGCTTTATTACCACAAATAATTCCATTATGAACATAGATGTTGTAAGTCTTTGGGCACCCTGGGATTAATTTCTAAACGTGAAACTAAAGGTGAAAGAACAGAGAATATTGCCAAATAAACTTCCAGAAAAAAAAAAGGCAAGACTCCCAATTTCCACTCAATCATATCCTATCAAAAATAAAATTGCATGTTAGAAAAAGAAGCATAGGAAGGATAAAAACAATCATTCATGTTTTCACTACCCTAAAATATCTGGTTTATCTTGTGTTTCTGAATGCATTTTTCTTTAGCTATCAATGTTACATACAGTTAAAATATAGTTTATAAATAGTTGTGAATCCTACCGTTTTTTATTTTTTACTTTTTGTTGGTTTGTAGGCAATTCGCTATTTTGCCAAAAAGTCTTTACATTTATTGTGAATAATTAATAGTCCATAAAGTAGGTATGCCATTTCTCTAAAGAAGGAACCAGGTCATTTCCAATTCTCCATTATTATAAACAATCTTGCCTCTTTGTACGTGTACACTTAAAAGAAACAAACAAAAAACAAACAAAACCTAATTTCCTAATAATAAATTCCAATGAATGAGACACTGCCTAATACATGAGCAATTTAAATGATTTTCCTGTTGGTGTTGGTAGTGGTAGAATTGCCAAAGCGTCATACGAATTTCAATACCAGTAAGACTAAATCCTTGTTTCAGTTTTTAGTCTTCCGCCAGCTTTGGAATTTATGTAGCATAAGAGATTTAGGAGTAGACTGGTTAAACTAGCAGCTCCTTCCACTTTATATCTGATTAATATTAGAAAAATTCCTCAACTTTTTTGTCTTGGGTTCCTTCTCTAAAAGGTTTAATGCTCTTAAATCCAAAGTGGTTTTGGTGTATTAATGAAGCTATTTATTTAAAGTGTTAGAATAGAAGTTTGTACATAGAGATAAAAAATATATACACTCTAGGGGCACCTGGGTGGCTCAGTCAGTTAAGCTTTCTCTGGTTATCTTCCTCTTTACTCTTGAAAAATTTCCTTCCAGTACCTCACCCATACCAGGGTTGGTTCTAGTATGTTCAGGTTATGTCCGTTACTATCTTTCTTTCCACATAAGATGTCGAATCGATTAATTATTGATTTGTACTGATGTGCCTTTGTGTAGGGTTGAGTATAACAAAATGAAATGCAATCGTAACACCCTAGACTTGAAGGGATGATAAAAGTCATTCAGACAAGACTCTATTTAGTACTCAAATCTTTTGGCATAGGATAGATTCTTCCTAAACAGGGATTTCTCTCTGGTGTTAATTTATTTTTAATCAATATATATTCTAGTTTTGGAATGTGTGGTAAATCACAAAAAGTCAAAACGTTACTTGGAAAACAGTCAGGTATTTGCCATTCTTGTCATGGCATCGGCAGCTCCCTACTCATCAAATTAAGCTACTTCTTTTTGTAACTTTTTGTAAATGAGTATTCATCAAGATACAAAAATGGTAGCATTTACTCCATTGATGTTAATTGCTTTTGTTTTACATTAAAATTATTTTATCTTTTATCAGGGAGAAATGATAGGAATAGTACAAAGAAAACAAACTTCAACGTTAGAATTATACTTATATAATTATATAAAAAAATCTAAGCACAATGTGGGATATTTACTTACATGATCCAAAATAGAATACTAAATTACATATATCTTTGCATTCATTTGGTCAAATGGTTCTTGTATTGTTTTAACTTACAGAAAGGATAACAGCAGTGTGAATTTCAAATCTAAAATATACCCAAACTCAAATTTTCAGAATTGTAAAGCTAGTCTGTATTGTATTATTGTCCTCTTTTCTTCCTTTGATCACTGGTGCATTACTTATTAGAATTTTCATTCATTTACATAATTCATAGTTTAGTTTATCTAGTCTATTTTAAGAATAACAACAAATCAATGTTTCTTTAGACATTTGGGTTTAATAATCTACATTTAATTTCAAACATTTCTTAAAACAGTTCTCAGGAGGCTGGTGATACATGGTCCTGATTCTGGAAAAATACTTTACCCATGAAAATTTTATGTTCCTTACATTTCACTAAGGTCTTACTAGATTAGAGAAAATGGCAAAGTCAATTCTAATTCTATACTGCTTTAAATTAAACCTCTTTAGTGTCACAGATTTTTTTAAAAAATAAATGAACATGCCTTGGTGTTGATTTGAGACTGATAATACAGGCTGTTTGATGAGTTTGTCCAGTTATAATTCTTAAGCCTTCCTCTACCCTGAGGAATTTAGTTCTAGTATTGCCTTTGCATCAATTCTCCATTAGTATTTCTTTTATGAGGGAATTCATTCACATCTTGAAACTCCAATTTGTATTAATAAAGTAAGTCCTCCTGAAGTATTGTATCTAGTCATTTAATTTTCTGTGTCTTGGAATGTGTTGATAGTTTATTTTCTATCTGAGACATTTCATATTTTGTCATACAAGTTTATTGTAATTGTAACAAGTTTATCCTACTATATACTAACGTTATCACTGTGTATTAATAATTGCCCCAATTTTCCTATTACAAAATATGCTCTGGGGTGCCTGGGTGGCTCAGTCAGGTGAGCCTCCAACTATTGATTTTGGCTCAGGTCATGATCTCCAGGTTCATGGGATTGAGCCCTGCATTAGGCTCTGTACCGGGCATGAAGTCTGCTTGGGATTCTTTGGATATTCCCCTGCCCCTCTCTCCTGCTTGCACTCTCTCACTCTCTCTCTTAAAAAAATGTGTGATTTTACATTTTTTAGAAATATTTATTCATTTTGAGAAAGAGAGAGAGCAGGGGAGGGGCAGAGAGAGAGGGAGAGAGTGAATCCCAAGCAGGCCTCATGCTGTCAGCACAAAGCTCAACACAAGACTCAATCCCATGACCAGAAGATCATGGATTGAGCCAAATTCAAGAGTTGGATGTTCAGCCAACAGAGCTATCCAGGCACCCCAAACCTTACACATTTTTAAAATCAACAATGTATGTTAACTATTATTTAATTTATTTGTAGTATTAGAATTAGACATATTCCATTTTGGGAATTGATATATTTTTATGTTTTCCTTAAATGTCTTAATTTGGTATGGAAAACTTTACTATGTTTACCTTTTGAATGTTTGGGATTTTTATTATTATTCCTTCCATTTAACTTATTGTTTATTAATATTATACTATCTTATATCTATTTAAGAATATTAAAAAATAATTACATGTAATATGAGGATAAAGTATCTTTCAAATTCTATTCAGCTTCACATTCTTATATTTGTGTATCAACAAATTTAAAAAAAATCAGTTCAATTTGCTATAAATGCTTATTCATTGTAAAATGAAAATAGTGGATTAAAATTTAAGAAAAGCAAAACTTTCCTTTCTTGACCCTATTCACATTTCCATTACAGAATATGGATATATATCTACAGTTAGAATATTGAATCTTCACAAGCTGGTTCTCATGAGAACTGATTATTTCTCTCACTAGTTTACGGAAACTTTTTTCTCAGACCACTTGTTAATTTTAGAAATATCATAGTGGCAATATACTTGACCTCTGATGTGGTTAAGTATATTAGGCTGGTGTTAAATACAATTTCTTGTTTTAAAAATTCTTGCTCAAATGTGAACACCACTGAGTGAGTTATCTTTTTGAAGTGATTCTCAAGTATACTCAATGTCATATTAATTTGATGTAGGACACTAGGTGATTAAAACACAGAATCTTTGCACAATCTAATTAGATGCCTGACCTACCTCTAAATAAAGGCAGGCCATCAGATGAGAGCTCTTGAAGAATGGCACAAATAGAGAGGCAGACAGACACATACATACTAAGATTAGTGTAGAAAAATGAAGGGATTAATGCTGATACTTAGTGATAATCACTTTTTCTCCTTTAAATATTCCTATTTTAGAAAAGCGGCTTTAATTGACATATTGCATGTGTAAGTTCATTCTATATTAATTTATTATCCTGGGTTTATAACAGAGAGGCAAATTATTTATGAAAACCTCTGATTTTGTTTTGTTTTTTTCTTCAAGTTTTTATTTAAATTCTAGTTAGTTAACTTACTAACTGTAATAACGGCTTCAGGAGTAGAATTTAGTGGTTCATCACTTACATACAACACCCAGTGCTCATCATAAAAGTGTCCTCCATAGTATCCATCACCCATCCAGCCCATCCCCCACCCAGATCCCCCCATCAACACTGTTCTCTATAGTTAAGAGTCTCTTGGGGTGCCTGGGTGGCTCAGTCAGTTGAGCGTCCAACTTCAGCTCAGGTCATGATCTTACAGTCTATGAGTTCGAGCCCTGTGTGGGGCTCTGTGCTGGCAGCTCAGAGCCTGGAGCCTACTTTGGATTCTGTGTCTCCCTCTCTGTCTGCTCCTCCCCTGCTCATGCTCTGTCTCTCTCTGTCTCAAAAATAAATAAAAACATTAAAAAAATTAAAAAAAATAAAAAAAGAGTCTCTTATGGTTTGCCCCACCCCCTCTTTTCCCCCCCTCCCATATTTTCATCTGTTTGGTTTCTTAAATTCCACATATGAGTGATATCATATGATATTTGTCTTTCTCTGGCTGACTTATTGACTATCCACATAGGAAAAAAATATCTACATTAAAACATAGCCCAAAATAAATTTCAGGTAGTTTAAATATGTGAAAACCAAAATTTTAAACTGTTTGAAGAAACTATAAGATAAATATTAATGATTTCAGAGTAGGGAAGGATTTCTTAAACAAGATACAACGAGCACAAACAATACAAGGAAATATAGATCAAAGACCCCTCTGATTTTGTTCTCTCTGGACCATTCAGAAATTTATAATAAGTAACTCTTAACTAACTACTATAAGGAAAAATTATTAATACAACAAGCATACTTAATATGCTATGTAATAAAGTGAAAACAAGTAGTAGTTACTACAGCACAATGGTTGACTGACCCTAGAAATTCAAGACAAAATGATGTATCAATTAGTGATGCATAAATGACATTTCTCAGGAGAAAGCATCACATGAAGGTACGATGTAGGTTCAGAAGTATATAAAATAGAGCAGGCACAAAATGTCTTTGTAACATAAATTTCTCCGAGTTCTGTCTTGATAATAGGTGATTGCTGATATTATCACATGTTATAAGCATTAGAAAGCACAGAATTTACAAAGTATTCTTTAATTTTCAAAAGTAGACACAGAAACTTGTAATAACTTTTTCGAGTAATATAATTTTACGTATAGCACAAAATCCCCAGTTGTCAGAATATAGAACTCTAAATAGTACAAAATCCTCAGTTGTCAGAATATAGAACTCTAAAACTAATATTGAATTAATTTTATTTTTCTAGATTACTAGTAACCACATTATTTTCTAAGAAATGGAAATTTGATCAAAGAAACCTAAAATATGTATTTATATTTGGTGGCAAATAATTTCAAGTCAATATTATGTAGCCCAAAATTGAATCAAAGCAGGTATATGTTATGACACAGTTTTTTGCTGCTTTCCACAAAGAGTTAATGCTTTCTTTTTCTCCCAAATCATGTTTTCCTTGCATTTCTTCCTGGGACAAGACAGAGTCAGCACAGTGTGTCTGATGTCAGCTTACTGATTGTATTTTTCTTTTGGTAAAATATTCCTGAAAACAATAAATTTTGGGGCCGCAAGCATAGTGGTTCATTTATCTTACTCAAGATTCATGATTTTTACAGTTTTTTACTTACTTTTTTTTTTCACAGACACAGGATGCTTAGTCTTTAAAAGAAACAAATGACAGGATCAAGCTTCACTTGTTCAACTATATGACAGCATTTAGCAATATTTAAGAAGAAAACGTCCTTGTAAGTAGAATATGGAATATTGACGACAACATCATTAAATATTGAACCAAGTAAAAAAAGTACATATTATAAAATGTAGTGTAATTTATTTCATAGTAATAGCAAAAGTAAACATTATTTGATTTCATTCACCACTTTTGAAACTATCTTTAAAAATATGAATGGGTACCATCCACTCTCTTGGTTATATGCTTTTCAAATGTTAGGTTCTTAATAGCATGTGCTCTAATTCTCAAATGCTAAAACTCCAAGAGTTTAAAATCTAATATTTTTGTATAAGTAATACCTTGCTATTTAAAAGTTTTTTATTGTATGTAGAACAATGAAAAAGAAACCTGTATTTAATTGTATAGTATTTTACTATAACATGTTATGCACATAATAAAAAGGCTCAGGAATTGGCATCCGGTGAGATAAGTATTAGTAAAACATAATCTCTTCTTACATATAGAGATTTTAATCAAATAATAAATACATATTAGTACACTTATACCATGGTAAACAGTTGCCCAAACAGGAGAGTGTATTTTTCTGGCTGGGAGAAATCTGGAAAGTCTTCATAGAAATTATGATATTTCAGCTAAATCATTAATACATTTTGTTACCTTACTTTCATCCAGAGATACTCTGATTAAGAATTATAATTTATTTTTGGGGGCGCCTGGGTGGCTCACTCAGTTAAGTGTTTGACATCAGTTCAGGTCATGACCTCACTGCTTGTGAGTTCCAGCCTTGAGTCAGGCACTGTGCTGACAGCTTGGAGCCTGAAGCCTGCTTCAGATTGTCTCCAACTCTCTGGCCCTCCCCCACTTGTACTCTGTCTCTTTTTCTCTCTCTCAAATATAAATAAACATTAAAAAATAATAAAAAATTGTAATTTATTTTTACATTCATGTTACATGAGATTAGCTTTCATTATAACATAAGCAGGGATCAAACAGCAACACACATATTGACAGCCCTTAGAACATATTATAATAAAGGTTTTAATCAACCTGAAGGACTAATGTAAACTTGTAATTAATAACTTTCATCAGAACCTGTAGAATTTCCTTTCCGGTAATTTTTCTACACCATTTTTCCGAACTTAATGGTAGACTAATGCCACCTAATGTTCCATTAGGTCCCTTTCATTATGGATTAAATATCTTCATATTAGACAGTTGCATTTTGTCGTTTAGAAAGAACTCGTTATTGGGTTTAATAGTTGTCTTCAGCAATACAGCTTCTCTACCATCAACAAATAAAATAAACGAAACCCCCAGACTCTCACATTCTGCTTTTTCTTGAACCCTGCATCCTTTTAGCTCCTCTCTGAGAACTTTATTATAAACCGGGTCTCTCGGCGCAGTTGGTTCTCCACCTTGCTATCGTCTATAATTCAGTCTTCTGCTATAGATAAATCTGAAAATTGTATTTTTGTCGTATGTTCTACAAAATTAATCAAACACGTGTAAATAAAACCCAGCTTTATTTTGGTAATTAAAATTGGTCAGTTCTGCCAGCAGTTAACTGTTGCTTATTATATAATTTTAACCTATAAAAACTATGTTTTATACAAACGCAGCACATTTAAAACTGTAAGGGAATTCCATGAATATAAAGGGTTATAAAGTCGCTGAAGACAAAAATGGAATCAGTTAAAGGTATGTTACATTATTTTCAGATACGACTTAACTCAGATACAAAAAATATAAATTGACAGGAAAAATAAGCATTCTTTGTGTCAATGTTTCATATATTGGCTTAATTCAAAAGTGCAGGTATCAGTAGGGGTGTGTGTGTGTGTGTGTATGTGTGTGTGTGCATGCACCTGACATTATATAAAAATAATCAGGGGTGCCTGGGTGGCTCAGACGGTTAAATGTCCAACTCCTGATTTCAGCTCGGGTCATGATCCCAGGGTTATGTACTGAGTCCTGTGTCCACTCTGGGCTGAGCGTGGAACATGCTTAGGTTAGGATTCTCTCTCTTTTCTCTCTCCCTCTTTCTCTCTCTTTCTTTGCCCCTCTCCCCCAATTGCACACTCTCTCTCTAAAATAAAGAAAAATAAGTAATTTACTTAAATACATTATATGGAAAAGATAACAGAAAGATCTTGTTTACCCAATACTTCTCATGTTCACTTAAGCACATGATTAAATATACTGAGTTATAATATTTTACATTTTTATGATTTTTTTCAATGTTTATTTATTTTTGGGACAGAGAGACACAGAGCATGAACGGGGGAGGGGCAGAGAGAGAGGGAGACACAGAATCGGAAACAGGCTCCAGGCTCCGAGCCATCAGCCCAGAGCCTGACGCGGGGCTCGAACTCACAGACCGCGAGATCGTGACCTGGCTGAAGTCGGACGCTTAACCGACTGCGCCACCCAGGCGCCCCTACAAAAAGAAATCTTAATGAAATTTCTTTAAAGGGGTGTAACCTCAAGTTAACATATAAATTGGGTTTTAAAATTTAAATTACATTTTTTTTCAAATTTGTATTAAATGCTAGTTTAACATACAGTGTAATATGAGTTTCAGGAATAGAATTTGGTGATTCATCACTTACATATAACACCCAGTGCTCAGCACAAGTGCCTTCCTTAATACTATCACCCATTTAGCCCATCCCTAATCCACCTCCCCTCCAGTAACCCTCAGTTCTCCATATTTAAGAGGGTCTTATGGTTTGCCTCACTCTCTTTTTTATTTTCCTTCCCCATGTTAATCTGTTTCTTAAATTTCACATATAAGTGAAATAAGTTCGACGCGGGGCTCGAACTCCCGGACCGCAAGATCGTGACCTGGCTGAAGTCGGACGCTTAACCGACTGCACCACCCAGGCGCCCCAATATTTTACATTTTTAAATAGAACATTTGGAAACATGCACACTTTGTATTTTATTCTATTTATCAGGATACAACATTTTAAAAAATTTTTGTAATGTTTATTTATTTTGGTGAGAGAGAGAGAGGAGAGAGAGAGAGAGAGAGAGAGAGAGAGAGAGGCAGAGCACAAGCAGGGGAGGAGCAGAGAGAGAGGGAGACCCAGAATCTGAAGCAGGCTCCAGGCTCTGAGCTGTCAGCACAGAACCCCACGCAGGGCTGCAACCCATGAGCTGTGAGATCATGACCTGAGCTGAAGTCCGATGCTTAACCAACTGAGCCACCCAAGTACCCCAGGATACAACATTTTAAAGGTACATCTTACTAAAAAAGGTATTTACAAATGTATTGTCTCGTTTCTTAACTCAAATATTTGCATTGGTTATGTAGACATGATTTCTTACTTAAAATCCATAAGTAAAATGGAGCTTTCTCAAAAAGTGAAAAACAGAACTGCTCTCTAATCCAGCAATCCCACTACTGGGTATTAACCCAAAGAATACAAAACACTCAAAGGGATACACACACCCTTATGTTAAAGCAGCATTATTTACAACAGCCAAGATATGGAAGCAGCCCAAGTATCCATTCATTGGTGAATGGATAAAGAAGCGGTTGTGTGTATATATATGTGTGTGTATTTGTGTGTGTGTGTGTGAGTATATATATATTCAATGAAATATTATTCAGCCATAAAAAGAATGAATTCTTGCCATTTGTAATGATGTGGGTAGAGCTAGAGTGTATTATGCTAAGTGAAATAATCAGTCAAAGACAAATATCATATGATTTCACTCATATATGAAATTTAAGAAACAAAACAGATGAACTTAGCGGAAAAAAGAGAGAAAGCATATCTCTGACACTGATGATGTTTCTGTGGATATTTCAAAGGCACAGATTGGAAAAGTTTTTGCATTAGAAATTGAACAGAACCAGTTCTAAGAAGAAATGAAATTATTTCCAATATCTCATATGTTTTTATATGTTTCAATATAAAATTAAATTGGAAAATCACCATGAAAGTAATCCTTAGTGACTAGTAGCACAAAGAGATAACATTATTTAACAATTCTGAGAAAATTAAATTTTACAGAAACATATAGCTTCACCTTTTCACTATTCCTTCCATTTCACGTTAAATAAAACAAGTTCAAATGATATAATTCACACACAATGATTTAATCGTGTTAATTAGGCCAATAATTTTATTCTACAAAATAATGATATGATTAATATTAAATAAAAGATATTTCTTGTTTCTTTCTGAATTTTGTTTTTCTTGCCTAACAGTGCTAATATTTTATTCTTTTGCCTGTGTTAAATAGTAGTATGAATTAAATAAGCATTGTTGTTTGCCTTGTAAAAGTAGTTAAGAAGACTATACACAATTAAATACTGTTTAGAGCATGACTGAAAGAGACTTTGGGATTAACTTGTGGAAAACATTGGTGTGTTTGCATAGTCACTTTTTATTGTGCTCTCTACTTGAAATATTTTTTTTGTTTTTCTGAGGAATTTTCAGAGGGACATGGAAAATTGAGGAAAATAAATTTCAGTAAAAAATAGAGGCAGCTAGAACCGACTACAAAATAGTCTCATTTCCTATTGTGCTGTTACCATAGCCAAACTGATCGCTTCCTGGTCCACTGAATTGTCCTTGTACCTTCCCTACTTTGGGTCATGCCATTTTTGCCCTTATACTTTTTCTCCTGGAGGATCTTGTCTCTGTTTCTCTAAGTCTTCCCCTACTGAACAGGATATGTCAAATGTCATGTTCATGAGGGCTTTCTTTATAAAAACTGTTTTGTAGATTCTGAAATTGTGTAACTTTTGTCTTATATTCCTCACCATTTACCACCATGTGGTAATTCTCTAATGTTCAGGTAGGCCAACTAAATATTAACTCACATCTTGTGTTGTTTTCCACCAGTCTAGTTTTCTATAGTCACTAGCAACAAGATAATTTTTAATCAGTCTTTAATGCTCCAAAATTTCTCCATACTCTTTCTTACTTCACACTACACACTACACCCAGAAAATAAAAACTATCAAAGTGGAATCTGCTTAGATCTACAAATCCGCCTGCATCCACACATGGTTTTATCCATCCTTCTTCTTATGCTTCTCTATTTTTATTCTTTATAAATTTTTAATAGACTCATTGAAGAGTAATTTTACCTTTTATATGCCATTGTATTCTCTTAAATTTCTTTTTACCTATCTCCAAGCAATAGTTGATTATTAGCAACATTTTTAACATTGTAGACATCTTATAAAATGTGAATTAAAAGCACAAAAAACAAAATAAACCAGTGACAAGTAAGTATTCTGAATATTTGTGAATCTAGTTTCCAGTCCATTTCAACACAGTTGAAAAAATACACAGAATTTTTTAATTAAGCTATTAATAATATATCATGAAAACTTCTTTATGTGTTAATTAAAAACAAAAACAATAACATGACAACAGGCCCCAAATGCATTCTCTTATGCTAAACTTCCCATCACCAAACTGGCACATAACTTAAGTATAGTTTCATTTTTCCCAGAAATGGAATCTTAAACTGGTCAGTCAGGAATCTCCTGATCAGCACTGGTTAGGTAATCTAGCTACTAGATCCTTGTCAACCCCTAAAGGAAGCTAGTCTTGTAATAATCTACCTGCTTTTTATCAGGTTTCCACACTATTTCACCTATAAAAGTTGTTCATTTTGTAGAGCTCTTTTGAGTTCCTTTTTATTAGTTAGATTGGATACTGACTGATTAAAATTGATTTTTGCTGAAAAAGAGGACTAGAATATTTATTATGCCTCAGTTTATCTTTTAACAGTCTGTGGTTATTTTTGGGGTATGATGTCCCAAACACCTTCACAGTGGCATGTAGACTGCATTTGACCAAATAATTGATCACTCTAATCCAGTCAAGTTGACACATCAAATTAATCATCACAGTCACTGATTGATTTCCTTTCGTACCTCTACACATCTCTTTTTCTTTGACTGTGTTGCCTATTTTTTCTCTTTAATATTTATCAATTCATTCCTGCTTCTCTTTACTCTAATTGCTATCTCTAGAAAAATCTTCTATTCACATTATTTCAAATAATGCAAATAACTCACAAATTTGTTTTTCCCACTATAATTACTCCCTTAAACTCCATATGAACATATATTTAACCAAATATTCACATATCTTTGTAGATGTTCCACAAGCACTCATGAGATAAATAATTCTGAATTACATCAATCCTACGTTTTTATGCAATATCCTGTTTTTCTAAAAAGATAAATTTGAAAATGTGATTCTTTACATAAAAGTTTTCAAATATTTTCTATTATTTTTAGAATAATCATCAGTTGACAATTAGAGACACTTTACTAGTCTTCAGACTATTTTCCATTACATCTCCAGGGTTTTCTATAAGGCATTTCAGTCCCAGAATTTACTATGTAATTCCCATGTGACTTGCTATGCTACTCACTCAAAAAATATTATTGAGCAAATACCAAGTGTTAGTCACTTTGTGTTTCCCCCACCATTTTGCCCATCAATGGACTTAATCACACAATATAACACCCAACCTGTTCTAAAATGGAGACAAAGGCCAATTAAACATCAGTAAATGCTGAAATTTATAATATATAGCTATCCTTGGATATGTTTCATGTTTGATAATATGTAGTGGTCAATAATGAAGAAGCTGTGACTAAAGTCTGGGTTTTTTTTGTTTGTTTGTTTGTGTGTGTGTGTGTGTTTTGTGTGTGTGTGTGTGTGTGTGTGTGTGTGTGTGTGTGTGTTTGGTATAAATGTTAGTCTGAGAAATGCCAGTCTGAGATTACTGAGGCAGAAAATAGCAAAATGTTTAGCTCACATGTCACACAAATTAATGGCTTTATGTCCCTTCCTGAACATGAAATAAATTATACTCTGAGTTCATCCACATGGGATCCCACCCATTGAGTTAATTAGGATTAACTAATTCTCAAAGATCAGAGGCCACAAGTCAGATGAGTAAAATACATTTTAAATAGTTGTTGTGTCAGAAAACCTTCACCATGTGTGTTAAATTAAGATTTCCAAATCAATTAACTGAGTAAAGAAATATTACATAGTGTAAAATTACAAACAAGAGAGAAAGCTTGTTGGTAAATACAAGCTTTCTCTCTCGTTTGTAATTTTACACTATGTAATATTTCTTTACTCAGTTTAAGGAAGATGTCCTTAAAAAATATTACTGTCCTTTAAAATATGAGATTGTCAGTCATTAACTGAGTAGAATGCTTTTTAATATTTCTTGCTGAATCTGTAGTTAAGAAAATGTGTATTTAGATTTACCTTGATTGTTTTTTTTTGTTTTGCATATTGAGAATCCTTGTCAAATATTTATAATGTTGAAGTTAATTTAAATATTTTCAATTTAATAATAATACACTGATAAAGGTGAAAGGAAAAGGCTCTTTCAAAATTAAACTGAATTGCTATTTTAACAGATTTCTGTGCAGTAAAATTCTCTGACATATTGTGTATTTCTCTTATATACTTAACCTTTTGCTCCATTAATTTTAATCTGTATTTGGTAATGAGAAAATAGATAAACAAAATGAATAGTATATTAAGTTCAATTTAACAAAGAGACTTGAAATATAATTATGTAATAGAAAATTATAATCTTGATTAGGACAATAAGCACCTAACTAAACATCCTAATACATACATGAACACTGGTATCATGAAAGAAAAATAAGGAAATATTTCACCCACTAATAAATGTATAACATTACTTTTAGTAATTTTGCCAGAAATTGCTCAATATAAAATTCATTCAATTAATATTAGAATAAAAGTTATCGCTATTAAAGATTTTTTTAAACCTCACTAAGGTAATTTGTCACAGTGAAATAATTTGCACAGAATTTATGTTAACTTTCTGGATTTTGTGATTTAGATTTTTGGTAATATGCTTCGGATATGTGATTTTTTGTTTTTTATTTCTTTTTTTATTCCATGATGTTTCATCAAATGTTCAATTTTAAACCCTACTCTTTCTAGCAGTAAGTTAAGTCATTCTAGGTCTTGGTGTTATACACCCTAACACTTTCATCTCATTGTAGGAAGGAGGTAAGATAATATGAATGTATTTAGGAAATCATGTTTATTATAGGTCATAACTGGAAGGACCATTGTTTCTCTACTGGGATCTCTCTCACACCTCTCCTCCTTGGCTCTATTAAGATTCCTTTGTATGTAGTCTCATTTTCTTTCATATCTATGCGGAAATTTGAGCTCTGGTCTTTCTCCTTTGTATTAAAGAACCCAAATGAGAAATGGTCATAGAAGAAAGGAGTGATACACAGTTATAGATACTAAGTGAAAAGAGCCTTAATACTCCACATGGTGGTGGTCAGCAGAACTAGAATTTGCATAAGGTTTAAGGCAATACAAACAATGTACATAAGAATTTGTTCTTCCATGTGTTTTTATCAAGTTGCCAAGTATAATCTAAGCACTGTATTGAGATTATCTCAATTCTAGAGAATTAGATATAAAGAATAAGAGCATATTATACTTTTTTCCCAAAAGTATCCAAATATTTTGCCATATAAAATCATATTAAGTTTTAGCCATGGAACCATTAATATTACTTGTCAACTTGTATGTCCTTGTGGCAACTGAGTTTGTTTTATTACTTATCTGCTTCCGGTAGGAAAAAAAAATAAAAAAATAAACCAATCCTAAATTTGAATAATTTAGCCAAATAATTTATACTTATGAAGTGATTACAATTCAGATTCCACCTTACTAAGAAAAGAATTATATTATTCATGTTTATTTCTTCTTGTGAAGCATCTACTTCTTGTATTAGATACAGAGCTATTCAGTGACTAATTTAAATTGATTGAAATATTTGTATGATGCACATTTTTAACTATGCTTCCCCTTCTCTCATTTACAAATATAGTGAAATACCTGTCAAGTATATGCCTAGTCTGTAACTGACTGCAGCAAAGAGTATACAAACTGTTGATTGTCTTTTGGAAATAATATGAACATTTTTATAGTACAAATAAATGGAATTATATAATCAGTGGGAATTGTTTCCTGCAGAAGGAATATTATTTCTTTTAAAAGATGATTTTATGTCTGTCTTCTCCAAAATGGTAAGAGATAGAAATGAGAATGAGCAGTTTTGGTAGATTTCTTTCCTTTAAGTTTGAACTAGTTGATGTGTTTTCTGTGATAGTAGACAGTAAATAAGAAATTTAGATACTTTATTTCAAACCATCTTTTCTTCTTTTTTTTTCTTTTTCTCCCGGGAATATCTTCCTAGAGAGTGTTAAGACAGATTCACAGGGACTTAGTTTTCATTTTGATAGAATCTGCTTTGACACTTAGGCCTCTTTTGGGAATGAAGTATAATCTAACTCTGATGTTGTTGTTGTTAAAGCATTAAAAATTACAGAAACCGGTCTTAATGTTAAAGATTCTTTTAAAATCTTCTTGTGTTTCCTCACCTTTTTACAAGATGAATAAAATGCTAGTACTTTCTACTACACAGAAAAATTAATAAAGAAGTTCTGGTTTGTCAAAAGTACTTTCATTTTGTAACAGCACATACTAAAAAAAAACAAAAAAAACCCACATCATGCTATATCTTAGAAAACATCTCTTAACCTTGGCTGATCTGGGGGAGCCTCTTAGAGCAAGCACAATGTGATTCTTCTATATAGTTCCATTCTGGGCCTAAAAGCACCTTCTTATGCTTCTTCAATTGTGATTTCTGTATCTGTTCTCCTTTTATTCCTCCCTGTCTCCTTCAAACCAATCATTTCATCAGTCACCTGCCCAACGGCTATTCCTTCTATTTGTATTATCTTATTTCTACCTTTTCCATTACTTTTGCTCCCTTCTTATGTGTCATCTTCTTACACTTGAACTAAGTTTTAAATTCATACACACCTCAAGTTTTATTTTTATTCAAACTTGTTCTTTGTTTCACTTGTTTAACTCCTTAAAAGATGGTCACACACTCTATTTTTTCCAATTTAATAATAATTCCTTGAAATTTGCTTTTTTAAAAAAATGTTTTTAATGTCGATTTATTTTTGAGAGAGAGAGAGAGAGAGAGAGAGAGAGAGACAGAGCATGAGCAGGGGAGGAGCAGAGAGAGAGAGAGAGAGAGACACAGAATCTGAAGCAGGCTCCAGGCTCTGAGCTGTCAGCACAGAGCCCAACATGGGGCTCAAACTCACAAACAGAGAGAGCATTGCCTGAGCAGACTGAGCCACCCAGGTTCCCCTCTTGCAATTTGCTCTGAATCCACCATGCTCACGAATGAAACTACTCTGCTTTTAGATTGTAAGCATCTCATGAATCCCTCATTTTCCTTCACTTCTGCACAGTACCTAACGTGCAAAATCAATTACATCTTTAATTTTTATTGTTTTGTTTTTGACATCGTTAAAAACAGACACACTAGATTATAGATTATCTTCAGTACTTTGCTGCTTTCCTCCTACTACTCATGGTCCCTCCTTCTCTCACTCCTTCCCTCTGTACTTTTCCTTTTCACTCTTTAGTTTCTCTCCCACAATCCCATTATTTGTATGGCTTTTTAATTTTATAAGGACAACTCTTGCATCTATATATCCAGAGCTGACTTACTGGCTGCCTTTTTATCTTACGAATAACTACTGGACATTTAGTTAGATGTCCTGCCATCATCTTAAAATATTAAGTTTGAACTAATCATTTCCCTGTGAAATGACCAGTCTCTCATCTTATCCTTCCCCTTCCCTCTATTTCCGTCTCATTTTTCCATATCTTAATTTTTTATTAATTTATATTCATTCTTCCTTTTTCCAGATCTTTCTCTTTCTTCATTTTCTAGTGCTGTTCCTCCTATTTCTGTCTCTCTCTCTCTCTTTTTTTTTTGTTCTTTCCTTTTATCTGTTAATGTATCACATTTATTCTTTATTGCCCAGGTTCAAATTATTGGAGTTATGTTACATTTTTGTGTGTGTGAGTCCATAGGCATAGAATATTGAAATCAATATTTAATTCCAAAAAGAACTACCCAGTGAAGCAGGTATTATTACTCTTCATTTAAGAATATAATAAATGGAGACTCCTAGAACTTCTTTCTCCATACTTTTTACAAAATCATCTTTTTGTTCATACGATTTCACTTCTAACACATCTTTTTGAGCTTCTTTACAATCATAAAATCCAGGCTTCTTATTCAGCTGCCGAATGTTTTCTGCTGTTATGAATACTACATGCTCCTCTTTTCAATTATTCTTGGATTGTCAAAGGAACCCATTACCTGCCTCTATCCTCCAAAGGTACTTCCATTTTTACCTAAATCACTGTCCAACAGATGGAAAACCATGACATCAACATAAGCAAAACCAATAAGAAACATTCATTGTACCTTAGGTTATTATATTTTTCTATGATGAATTATTCATTTCACTTTTTTAAGCCAGATGCTTCCAGTAAGACCCAGGCTATAATATCTCTTTTCTATCAAAACTACTACCAGTCACCATGCAGAAACATTTAGAACACTGTCTTGAAGATTGTTATTTATATTTTGTTTAAATTAGCAGTAGGACAGATGTAACATTCCTTTGTAGGTGATCAGATTGTATGGCTCTTTGAAGGCCTGGTGGTATATGAGATTGCTAAACTAAAGACTATATATTCAATTTATTACTATTTCCTTCGACCTGGACCCTTTGTTTCTTATTGAATATCTTGTTTCTGCACAAAGGTCACGAAAATAATATCACATATTATTGTGTAATATATGTCATTTTCTTTTG
Source organism: Prionailurus bengalensis (assembly GCF_016509475.1). Lineage (NCBI taxonomy): Eukaryota > Metazoa > Chordata > Mammalia > Carnivora > Felidae > Prionailurus > Prionailurus bengalensis. Next base: position 91,215,786 of record NC_057344.1, read on the forward strand.
TAATTTTATTATAATTTTATAAATTTTATATTAACTTTAATTTCATTTTTTCATATTATAATTTTCTTTTCAAAGATTTATAATCTATCTATCCATCCTTCCTCCCTAAACTCCAGCAACAACTGATCTCACTCTTTCCAAAATTTTACCATTTCCCGAATGTCTTATAGCTAAATCATATAGTATATACCTCTCCCAGATTAGCTTCCTTTACTTAGTAATATGCATGTAAGTTTCCTCCACATAATATGGATTTAAATTTCCTCCAAGTCTTTTTATGGCTTGACAAATAATTTCTTTTTAATGCTTAATAATATTTAATTGACTACCATTTATTTATCCATTCACCTACTGAAGGATACTTTGGTTACTTTCAAGCTTTGGCAGTTATGAATAAAACTGACATAAATATCCATGTGCCGGGTTTTGATTTTTAATTATTTTGGGTAAATACAAACAATGCACTTGATGATCATATAAGAAGAGTATGTCTAAATGGTGAAGAAACTTTCACATTGTTTTTCAAACTTGTTGTAACATTTCACATTGCTACCAGCAAGGAATGACAGTGCTTGCTGCTTTCCACTTTTGCTAGCTTTGGGTTTGTTAATGTATTGAGTTTGAGCATTCTAATAGGTATATAGTGGTACTTTATTATTGTTTTAATATGCATTTCTCTGATGATATATGATGAATATTTTATTGTGTGCTTATTTGCCATCTGTATATCTTCTTTGGTTAATCCTTTGTTCAGATCTTTTGCCCATTTTTAAATCAGGTTGCTTATTTTAGTATTGGCTTTTAAGAATTCTTCATATATCTTGCACAACAGTTGTTCATCAGAAATGTCACTTGCAAATATTTTTCTACTAAATTGTGGCAGTCTTCTCATTCTCTCTACATTGAATTTTGTAGAGCAGAAGCTTTTAATTATAATGAAGTTGAGTTTATCAATTCTTTTTCTCAGGGATTGGTATTGTGTTTAAAAAGGCAACACAAGGAACACCTGGGTGGCTCAATCCGTTGAGCCTCTGACTCCTGATTTTGGTACAGATGCTAATTTCATGGTCTATGGGTTTGAGCCCCATGTCAGACTCTGTACAGACAGCACTGAGCCTGCTTGCAATTCGCTCTCTCTCCCTCTCTCTCCGTCCCTCCCATTTGTGCTCTCTCTCTCTCTTAAAAAAGGCATCACTATACCCAAGATAACCTAGATTTTTTTATGTTATCTTTTAACATATATATATATATATGTGCATATATATGCATATTTTTTTGCATATGGATGTCCTGTTGTTCCAGTGCCATGTATTAAAAAGACTATCTTTTCTTCATTGCATTTCCTTTGCTCTTTTGTCAGAGCTTTTTTGACTCTATTTGTGTGGGTCTATGTCTGGGCCCTCGATTCTGTGTTACATACCTACTTGTCTATTCTTTCACCAATATCATACTATCTTAATTAGTGTAGCTTTATGCTAAGTCTTAAGGTCATGTAATGTCAGTTCTCTGATTTTGTTCTCCTTCAATATTGTTTTGGCTCTTCTGGGCCTTTTTTGTCTCCATATAAACTTCAGGATCAGTTTTTTAATAACCACAAAGTAACTCCCTGGGGTTTTAACTGAGATTGCATTGAATCAATCGGACAACTGACACCTTGACAATATTGGCGCTATTTCTGAACATGGAAAGTCTCTTCATTTATCCAGTACCTTGATTTATTTAATCAGTTTTGTAATTTTCCTCATATAGATCTTATAAATATATTTTTTTAAATTTATACCTTAGTGTTTTGAGATTTTTTTGGGGTGCTAATGTAAATGGTGCTGCATTTTGAATTTCAAATTCCATTTTTATTTTTGGATTCTGTACTTTTTTACTTCTAGGATTTCATTATGGTTCTTTTTTTATAGTATCTGATACTATAATTTATGTTAAAGGTTCTGAAAAGTCATTTATCTAAACGCTTTTTGAATCTATTTTAGTATGCATTGATCTCCAGATCCTTAGTCAACTGTCCTTATCTTCTCTGATATCTAAAGATTATGTGTGTTGCATATGAAAAATGTAAGCCTAAGGATGGTAATAATTCACTGGAGATAGAGTATAATTTTGCCTCTCACATGTTGTAGGAGGTAGAAGCAATCCCAGATTACCTTAATCAAGTTTTGATTACGGCGATGATTTTAAAAGTGTCAGTTTTTACAAAAGCTGGCCTACTTCCGACTTACCCTTACCCCAAAAATGTAGCATGTTCTTGTCCTAGTCTAAACTCAACTTCTTGTCACTAGTTTCCATTTAAGTTTCCATTTTTTTTACCTCAGTTTGTGGGTTTTTCAGCAACCTTTTCAAAATCACCAGATACTAAAAGGGGAAGAATGGCCCAAATTGACACAGAAATCTTCACGCTTTGTTATCTCTTGGATTTGTTCATATAGATTTATTTTTAAAAGCATTTTGTTCATCTCTTGTAGTTATCCTTTTTGGGAAGATTGGTATGAATTACCTAGAATACCATTATTACCAATAGAAACATGTAATTATTTCTTTTTTAGCTATTAGCCTTGATATCTCCAGGGAAGAATCCTTTATATCATAGCCCCCTTCATATATCTTTATATTTTAATTTTTATGTAATTCTCTTGAGTGCTATGAACACAAATAATGAACTATCTTCAAATAATGGTAGAAAAAATAAAATATTTAACACACACAATTTCACTTGTTATTCCTACATATTTTGGGGAAAAACTGTGTGATGATTTCACTTCTATAGAGAAGTATATGTTTGTTAGAAGAAAACACAAACATTGGCAGAAACCAAATCCAACCATTTTTCCCCAAAATAATATAAACAGATTACAAAATAAACTATAATAAGTGTGTTCTATGATTTTTTTCTAATATTGTGGTAAAAACAACATTCTTCTAAGGAATAAAAAATCATGTTTGGCTTACAAATGATAGTTTTACAATTTGTGACTATGCCTTATTTCGTTTATTTTTTAAATGCTGAGTTTTATACCAAAATAAACATAAAGCCACTTAATTTAACTTAAAATCAATAGAGCATAAGAAACCTAAGGAATGCCAAGCAGTCAAGCAATCGCTAAACAATAGTGAATATTTGATTGCTAAGTTGTTTTGTCACAATTCCAGAGATTCGACTACTAAGGAAACAATCAGCCTATATATTATTTTAGAGAGAAGGAGAGTGTGAGTGGCAGAGATGGGTAGAGGGAGAGAAAGAGAATCTTAAGCAGGTCCCACACTCAGTGCGCTCCACACTCAGTGCAGAGACTGATGCAGGGCTCAATCCCACGACCTTGGGATCATGACCTGAACAGAAATCAATATTCAGATGCTCAACCATTGAGCCACCCAGGTGCCTCTGAGCCCTATATACTTATATAGTTTATTAATTAAACAGATAGTATAGGCAAGATCAGAATGTTATTAGCTTCTCTTGTCCCTTCTTCCATAAAGTGACTGAAATGGAGTGGAAGCCGACAGATGCACAGGCAATGGGTTGCTCCGTAATAGAGGATAAATTCTAAGCTTCAGGTAAGTGAAGGTAAGTCTTCAGTTATACCCAAATGGGTATAAAAAGTAAAAACCCAATGCCTCACTGGAACCACAAAAGTAGGGTTAACTGCCCTGGAGTAGCCTCCCACAAATTAAGGAACCTTCCGAAAATCAATAAACAGTGGAGAAATAGCCTTGCAATTGCTCCTCACAAGTCGGCCTATATTCCCATATTCCAGCAGATGATCCCATGGTGTGCTGCCTAAACTTAGGTCAGACTGTGCTTGAGCCTTCCTTCTGTGTGTAGCATGGGGCATGCAGAGTTTCCAGGAAGCCATGATGAGGATATTCCAATTCAGTACACAGAAAAAAAAATTTTACATACCTGCAAATGGAGTTCCAGTGACAGAGGAAGGGAATAGGGAGGAAGAAGCAATATTGCATGTACTACTAATGAAAACTTCCCCACACTGCTGTAAGTCATCAATCAATGACTGAAGAAACTCCATGAATCCTAGAGAGCAAAAGACACATAGGAAAGCACAACTAAGCTTATTACAGTTAAAATGATGTAAAGCAAATAAGAAGATAAAATATTAAAAGCATGTAGAAGATACAGGCTTCCTTTACAAAGCACCGATAAAACTAACTGCCAACTTCATACAACAATGTCAGCCAGAAGACAATTGGTTGACATAGTGTTAGAAGAGAGTGACTGCCAAAGTAGAATTTTATTCCAGATTTAAAAATGATATGAATTTTTACTACAATAAATATACATAGAATATCAGCACTAAAAATTTTTATTTGAAACCTAATGGGAATTTTCTAGATGGAAGAAAAGTGATACCACAAAGCAACACAGAAATACAAGAAGGAACAAAAAGTAGTGAAAAGGTAAATACATGGACCATTACCTTGACTATACATTACACTACACACATTGACTATAATGCAATATATTTAGAATCAAAATAACAATAATATAACAGGCTATCCAAAGTTCTAGTATTTTCAGGAATTCAGCATGGTGCTATTTATACTACAACGGTGTGTCAAATACACATAGTATGCAGGGAAACCACCTAGATAATAGAGAACATGTGCATTAAGATAGTATTAAGGTAAAGATATATTAACAAAAATGAGTAGGTAATTATAAATCAGAACCTATAAAAAGCAAATAAAAGATCTGGCATAACTGAACTGTAAGAAAAGTTGTCCATTATAAACACTGGAAATAAATGAATAGGTAATGGAATAAAAATAAGACTCAACTGAGAACATGTATCCTTTGGTGGATAGTGTCAAAGAAAGCATTTTAAAAATGGAAATATATTCAAAAACACTACATTGAGAAAAAAATGTGTAACTAGGTAAAAGTGGTAATAAAATGACTTGTTCTAATCCATAGCAGTTGCAAAATACTAAAATGAAAGATTTGGCACAGAAATAATATTGGAACCATTCAAACTGAAAGAAAGTACGTGTCTCTAGTTTAAAAAAAAATTCTGCGTTTGTATATATGTGTATTTGTGTGTGCCTATTGTGTTGGTAAATATGAACAAATATGAAGTTTTATAGTCTTGTAATAATTAAAATTCACCATATGAATTATAAAGTAAAATAAAATATACTATCTACTAGAGAGAGAAGACATATGACTTAAAGCAAATTAATGGTCTCATAAACATCAATAAAAACAGAAGAATAAAATAATGAGGCATACTCAACTTGGTGAAGATAAAATAATATATTATTTACCGCAATAAAACAAAATGTTGTTGTTTGTTGTTTTAAGATGCCATTGACTATAATTTCATAGATGATACATGTATAAAAATATTAGAATCAATTTAATATTTAAAATGTATGTATTATGATTATATTAAGTATTTGTAGGTTTACAATTATGAAATAATAGTTTAAAAACATATACATGAATTATATCTCTCAAACCTGAGTTTTTTGGTCTTCCCTAACAGACGAAGGGAAAAAACTTGAAATATGTCTGACACACATACCAGAGAGAAACTTTCAAATTTACCTTTTGTTGTTTTTGTTAGATGCAATTGAAACAAAATGTTAGTATTTGACACTATCTTATTCCCTGAACTCTTCTGTATGTTATAAATAGTTCATAATAAAAAAATTAAATGAATAACATTTCCATAGAATTTAGGATTTTTCCTATTTACTGTAAAGTAGATCATCAATTTAGTAACAAAGAGTTGAAACATTTCATATTAAGTATGCACCATGAATACATGACATGCTAATTTCAGAAATACTAAAATTTAAAAAAATAAATATATTTAAAGTCTTAGAAATATAACAGTTCACTAACTTGACTACAGTTGCACTTGTCCCAATGGATGAGAACTTTTTTGCCTGATAGGAATTAGAGAATAATCTACTGTTTTTCATATGAAGGTGTTTTCCATGGTCTGCTCCCTGAGGAATATTTATTTGTTTCACTGTTATGCCAGCTGTCTCTTCAGAAATAATTTCTGTCTTATGTCCCAATAACAGCTTATATTTGTAAAATGTAATCAGCATCCTACTTCTTCATTTTGTTGTATCAGAACGCTTAGCATTCTTAATTCAATTCTGGAATTTGTTTATCTTAGCAAAGAAAAAAAAATCAATCATTGAACAACTCCTTGGAGTCACCTATGGTTTTACGGGTAAACATTATTAACTAAGAAATGATTCCACAAGTGAACAACAGACAGGGGGAGTCCTTGACCTATTAAACACAGCTATGGGATTCCTCAGATAATGTATTCCACTGGTAGCAGCCCCAGGTAAATTCAAGAGACTAATTCGGTTCCTCTTCAAATTGCATTCAATCAATGACTCAGTCCATTTGGAAAATCAATATCCACAACTATCATCTTTGAAGAACCACATTATTCAGCAAAACCTAATTATCATAAATACTTGCTCGATTACAACAGCTCTTCACTATTGTGTTAAAATTATGAAATAAGATTGTCCTGATATTTTTAGTGAGTGAATCTGTAACAGCAACAGGAAATTAGCTTTCTGTACTATAATATGCTATTACTTTTTGTATTGTGATTCTTTTCCTAGTTTGGAGATTTGATTGTTCAAAATTAATCTGGAGCTATACTAATCATCAACTCTGTTAACTTTCTGAAATTCATAAAACAGTGATGGCAAGGTACGAAAATCTCACTGATCTCAAAAAATACTGAGAAACAGCTACAAATTAAAAACTAATTTAAAGGAAAATTACATACCTAGCTATTTATAAGATAAATACTTGCAACACCAAATGCAATGAGCCTGCATCAAAGAACTGAATAAACAAGAAAAAAGAACTTGTATGAAATAAAAATAATGGATTATTATTATAAATATCTTCCAAATACATTTTTAGCTGCGACACTTCAACAGACTGCCTGATATTGCGACTGTAGTAATTATGCCCAGGTGGATCGAAGGAGCTCTAGGTTTTCTGAAGCACACAGGAGTTATTGTCTGACAATGACTTTGCTTCAGTATACTCAATGTGGTATGGAGATTGATTCTGAGTTGAGAAAACGTTCTACCAGTGCCCTGGAGATTGCTAGTGATATAGTATACCCTGATTGGAGATTTCAGTATATTTTACATTAAAAATGTAAGAGAAACAACACAGTAGCTGAAGAAACACATGGTATCAAAAGAGAATTTGCATTACTGCTATTGCTGCTTCTTAGTTTGATATTTATTTATGTTATGTGACATATTAGTATGCTGATGGGAATGATCCTAGAGCACGGAAGAAATTTGATCCAGGGAAGAATGGCAATATGCAGTTAAAGAGTGACCTTGACCAAGTAAAGATTTGGCCCTTTGTCCCCAGATGCTGGAAGGGAACCACTTAGTCCATGGAATGTCGTGCCCAACACCTTGGGCCGTGCCAGCTAATCCATTCTAGCAATGTGATTTATGGTGGAAATTTGGACCACAGGATATTAGCATAGTGTCTCTAGGGACTGAAGAGTAATATCAACCATGTGGTCAATTAGCCATTTCTCTCTCTATTTTTAAATATTTTATTAAGATATAATTATTTACCTTTAATTAGCTTTCACAATTTTTCTAATACCCTGAGCATAGTGCTCTCATCTTTCTTTTTCAGAAAAATAAATTGAATGATTTCATCTTTGCCCATTTTGAAAAAAAAAATGAATAAAACATTTCAGAAATAAAAACCAGGAGAATTTTTTTAACCCAAATAGCCTCTCACCTCTTTCATCTTAATTAACTCTGTATTTATTGAAATAACTAGACATCTAGCTATTAGTGGAAGCTTTGGGGAAAAACAGCTTCGTACATGTACAATATGTGTTGGGTCATATTTTATGACTATTATTTCGGTGCTATTCTGGCCTTTGAAAACATGGAAATCATATAAAAGATACAATCAAAGACAATCTTCAATGAATCTTAAATATAATATCGATGCTCAAAACATTTTATGTGTGATGATTTTTAAAAAGTTTCTGCATCCTCCCTTATCCACTTTTTTAAAAATTTTTTTTAATGTTTATTTATTTCTGAGACAGAGAGAGACAGAGTATGAGTGAGGGAGAGGCGGAGAGAGAGGGAGACACAGAATCCGAAGCAGTCTCCAGGCTCTGAGCTGTCAGCACAGAGCCCAATGCGGGGCTGGAACTCACAAACCCTGAGATCATGACCTGAGCCGAAGTCGGTCGCTCAATTGACTGAGCCAACCAGGCACCCACTCCCTTATCCACTTTGTTATGAAGATCTACTGGACCATCTTTTACTAAATCCACATTGTTTCTCTGTGGGTGGAGTAACTACTTTCCAACACTTGGTTAAGCATCCTGCTTTTCTGGTAGTTAATTCAGTTGACATGTGGTGATAATTAAAATGCAAAAGTAAGCAGATGAGTATCTGTGCTGAGTCCCAGTCAAGAAGATAATGAAAGATTATGAAAAAAATTTTACCATGCCTACCTGAATTATTTCCATGTCAGTTTAAGTGCAATTTTATTTTTGTGGCTTTGACCATACAGATGAAAAACAGTAACAAAATTTTAAAAACTCTGTTACAATTATGTCTTCCCCTTTTTTCACATGAAAAAATATTTCCCTAAGTCAACCAATTCCGGTGTCTGCATTCCACAAAGGAAAGGAAATACTGTCTGAGCAAAAAAGACACACGTGGGGACCAATGGAAAAAGGTATTTTTTGTTTGTTTTTTAAGTTCTGGCTCTTAAAAGCTGTGTGCCTTGTAAGTCCTGTAATATTTCTGAGTCTTGCCTACCTCCTTTAGAAATTAGGAACATGAGCACTTCACAATGTTGTAGGGAGGATCTGGTTAAGTAACATCAACCCATTCATTTAACAGATGGTGTTCTGGGTGCCCACTGGGTGCTGCTTTAGCTTCTGGGTGAATGAGATACATTCCCTGATATCATGGAGCACACGTTCTATTGGGAAGACATAGTAAATAGATGACTGCCTAGCCCCTCTGGCTAGAAGTTTTAGAAAGCAGCAATATTTGTTTTTGTAAAGGTCTAATTAAAGACTGAACTGAAAATAACGGATGCCCCTTATGCTATAGAATTATCTCTGGCTTTAATTTTGTGACTGATGCCCCCTCCCTTTCCTTGTTACATAAAAAATATAATAGGCATTTAAAAAATCAGTAGGTTTTGGCTTATAATATCATACCAAACATTACCAGTTAGATACTTAGGGTCAAATAAAACAGAGGTAATATGTAAAAAAAAAATAGTAATTATTGTTTACTTATTTTTGAGAGAAAGAGACAGAGTGAGTGCGAGCGGGGCCAGGCAGAGAGAGAAGAAGACACAGAATCCCACACAGGCTCCAGGCTCTGAGTCTTTAGCACAGAGCCCAACAGGGGGCTTGAACTCAAGGAACCTGGAGATCATGAACCTGAGCCGACGTCTGACACTTAACCAACTTAGACACCCAGGCCTCCCCGTAAAACTATTTTTAAGGTGTGATTTAATTTGGAAAAACTAGTGTCCTTACCTTCCCAAAGTACGGAAGCTTTCTTTCTAGTTCAATTAGAGGGTTAGTTTTGGTCCAGAAAGTGAATAATCAACTGTCATGAATGGCACAGTAGTGGGGTATATGCTGAGTGGTTAGGCAATGTGTAAATCTTACCTGTTTGATTATAAATCAGTGAGTTCTATATACTTAGAACCAATAAAAAAAAAAACATTGTTCCTATGGAATGTGTATGAATTATGGAAATAAAGCAGAGACTAAAAATGAATAAATAAAACAGCACAAATAACCATTTTCCCAAATCTCTAAATCTCTAAACTGCTTATGGATCAGCAAATGACACCGATAAAGTATAAAAACTGCAGGAAAGTTATGGAGAATGAGAGAATTATGATTCCTTCATATTCTTTTTGAGGTGGAGACAGAATCGAACAAAATACATAAGCTGGGTCCGGGGTCAGCATACAGTGTTATTAAGAAACATTAAATATCTTAGGCTTTGAAGGTCATCTAAGCTCTGTTGTAAATACTCAATAGTAGAGCCCTATAGTAAGGAAGTAGCCAAAGGCATTAAGTAAAATAATGGGTGTGACTGTGTTCTTATAAAACTTTATTTACAAAACAAACAGGTGACTTTTCAGTCATAATTTTCTGAACTCTGATATAGGTGATGTGTAACTTAAAAAATTGAAATTAATTTTTAATTTTGAATATTATTTTTTATAGTTTAAAAAGGCTAGTTTTGACTCTGTTTTAATTTAGGATCTACCATAATATAAGTTTTTTTTTTTGCAATAATAGATTTCAGAAGACAGTAATATCTTTTTCATATCTTTTTCAGCCTTAAATTATCAAAATTTGCACTTATAGTTTGAAATACTAAGCACTAATCTTTTTTTTCTTTTACACTTTTACTGACATATAATTGACGTATATTGCATTAGTTTTAAAGATGTACAACATAATGATTTCATATATGTGTATATCATGAAATAATTACTGCATTAAGTATAGTTAGCATTCATCACCTCACATAATTACATCTTTTTCTTATGATGAAAAATTTTAAGATCTACTTTCTTATCAGCTTTAAAATATTCATTGCAGTACCGTTAACTATAGTTACCATTCTGTAAATTATATCCCCAGAACTTAATCACCTTATAACTGGAAGTTTGTACCTTGTTGATCACATTTACCCATTTCCTCTATCCTCTACCCCAGCATCTGGCAACCATCAATCTATTCTCTGCTTCTATGAGTTTAGTTTTTTTTAGATTCCATATGTAAGTGAGACCATACAACATTTGTCTTTCTCTGTCTGACATATTTCACTTAGCATAATGTCCTCAAGGAAGGTCCGTCCATGTTCTCATAAATAGAGAGATTTTGTTATTTTTGTAACTGAACAATATTATATTATATTGTATGTATATTAATAATACGTTAATAATATGTATATGTATGTATTGTATATATATATATATATTATATGTTCATTATCCATTTATCCTTCAATAATCACTTAGGTTGTTTCCATTTTTGGCTATTGTTAATGAAAATGGAAGTGGAGTACAGATGTCTCTTCAAGGCTGTGATTTCCCATTTTTAGGATATAAGGCAGTTGTCTTAAATTAGCTATTTATTATTGTGTAATTTTACACAATATTTTGGGAGGGTTTTTATTTTTTCAATATTTTAATGAATAGATCTTTTGTGCTCTTTTTTTAAAACGAAAATGTTAACACTTTGGGTCAGGTAGTCTTTTAAAAATCATTTTAGACCCCAGTCACAGACTCAGATGTATGACCATTTAACTTCAAACCAGAGTCTGTAAGTTGACAGAGATTGACCACTCAGAAGGAGTAGTGGCCCTCAGTTGTTTTTTGATATAGAAATGCTGATAAAATTAGCAAATATATTATGGCAAAGATAAATTCAGATAAATTAATGTTGACATTTTAAAATATTTGTACATTCAACTTAAAAATATGAGATCAGGGGCGCCTGGGTGGCTCAGTCGGTTAAGGGTCCAACTTCAGTTCAGGTCACGATCTCGCGGTTCGTGAGTTCGAGCCGTGCGTCGGGCTTTGGGCTGATGGCTCAGAGCCTGGAGCCTGCTTCCGATTCTGTGTCTCCCTCTCACTCTGCCCCTCCCCTGTTCATGCTGTGTCTCTCTGTGTCCTAAAAATAAATAAACGTTAAAAAATAAATAAAAATACAAATATGAGATTGAAAAAGAAAATGTGTTTTGGGATGGAATAGAAAAATGTTTAATATCCTTTGTACTTATAGTTAGTACTATTTTCCCTTGTATTTAGCTTCACATTTGTGTCATTAAGGGTGAACAGTAGGAATTAACAGGGAAGGGACTGGAAAGTTTATTTTACATATAGAAAGCAGAATATAAGCAAAGGTAACACTGTAGCACAGTATGGAAGAACTGTGGACAGAGTGTATTAATGAAGCTTGAACAGAGAGACATGGGGAGATAGGAGAGGAGACTTGGCATGGAAGGTCAAGGAACTTAGATCTTATCCTGAAACCAAACTTTAAGGAAAGTGATACAATCTGATTTACATTAAACATAGATCCCCTATGCAGGAAATTGAAGTGTGAATTTTAATTGAACAAGCTTGGAGATAGGTAGAATAGCAAGAAGTTAAAAAAGGGACTTGGAGGAAAGATAATACAGATCTGAATTAGGATAATAAAAGAAGGAGTGAATAGAAAGATACAAAATCAATCGATAAGTAGGACACATAACACACAAACCGAGCATGGACAGTGGGAAGTTGGGATTAAGAAAGACATCCTGGATTCCAAATCTAGACCAAAAGAAACAGAACAAATCATTATCAGTGAATGTATTCTGAAATAATAGAATAATAGAAAACCCTAAGTAAGAGATGTGCAATTACATGAAATAATTGAAAAAAGTATTTGATATTAATTGCATCAGTTAAGTTGGGTAATATGGTTACAATTGTCATCATTTCAGGATGATTTTATTTTATTTATTTTATTTTTTTTTTCAACGTTTATTTATTTTTGGGACAGAGAGAGACAGAGCATGAACGGGGGAGGGGCAGAGAGAGAGGGAGACACAGAATCGGAAACAGGCTCCAGTCTCTGAGCCATCGGCCCAGAGCCCGACGCGGGGCTCGAACTCGCTGACCGCGAGATCGTGACCTGGCTGAAGTCGGACGCTTAACCGACTGCGCCACCCAGGCGCCCCTCAGGATGATTTTAATAACTACCCAATATCCCTACAAGTAAACATTCCTGAATTCATTTAACTATTTACCTATAGCTGTAGTCTCTTTGAATTTTTAGTATCATAAGTAATGCCATGGTGAATTTTCATATATGTAAAACTTTCAAATTATTTTCATTATTTCTCTAGGAAAAAGGCACACGTGCATGAGGCATTGTCACCACAGAAATAGGAACATCTTTAAGGCTTTTACTTCATAGTGGAAGATTGCTTTCCAGTTTCTATTTGTGCCCGCAAAATATCACAGTGTCCATTTCTGTTCACCTTTCCTTAGAAACTGAAAGAAGATTAGGATTTCTTGTTGAAAGCTAATATTTCATTCATTTTAAGTATGATTTTTATGTCTTATGATGGAAAATTTAAGTATGCATATTTAAAAATTCTAATTCTGTGAATTACCAGTGCATATTCCTTAATATTTACATGTTAGATGTAGATTATTTTCATGTTTGTAAGCGTTCTTTAAATTAAATATAGTTAACTCCTTGTCATATTTATCACCCATCTTTTATTTTTCCTTAATAATCTTTTCAAAGTATTGGATTTTTTAAATTTTTTTTTAATTTTTTTTGGAATTTTTAATAGCAATAACCTTCTAATATTAAATTCTTGGGAGAAAGCAGAGAGAAAGTGCTCCTATTGACAGATTGTGAATTTGCTGACAGACACTAGTTGTTGAATTGGTCAACTTTCAGGAACAGAAGAAAGAATCTTTGAGTGAAGTAAGCAGAAAAATCTAATAGAATATTTAGACTGAGCATTTGGAAAAAAAATATTATGAACAAAAGGAAGGAATAAAAAGCAAATGTCAGCCACAGTGAAACACAGAAAAAGTTGTCAATGAATACGGCAGGTAAAGAAGATCCAAGTATGAATAGAGCCAACTGGAAGGGACAGTTTAAACAGGAAATAGGCGGTTTTATAGAGGCCTTGAGAGCAAATTCAAAAGAGGTCATGATTAATAGATGCTAATGAAATAAGAAATCCAAGCAAATTTTTGACAGAGAAATTATTTGCAAATGAGATGTCTATGTAAATTTAAGTATCAATTAACTGGAGGCAAATACACAGATCAAATAATCAAATGTATCTGATACGTGGACAGTCATATTTCCCTATTACATACTCTGATACGCAATAACTCTACCTTAGTTGTACTTAAGACCTAAGACTTTCAAATATGCCTTTAAAAGAAAAACAGTCATTTGTGAAAACGTCCTTTTTATTCATATTTTAAGACATGTGGAGAAGATACTTTAACAAATTAGTAAACCCACCTCTTAGTTTTCACTCTTACTGACAGATGGGTAGGCAGGAACACACTGTTGATCTGAAGTTGTTGGTTGAGTTAATCTAAATATATAATGCAGAAAGGATGACATTCTCCTAGGCACAACTAACAGATCATTTTAATGTCAACCAAGAATGCACAGAATATAGTTATGCTTTCACAATATGGTTAACAACTAACAGGATGGATTGTCTGCTTTTGGGAACGTGCACAAGTAACGCTTTGACATAATAGCACTCACCGAAAACCCACAGCATTTTCATGTTAGTATTTTACAATTATTAATTCATTATTAATATCAAAAGAAATGTTGAAAATGGTATGATGCTCTGTTTATTACTATCGGAAATTAAAAACATTTAATTTTATAAAAAATACTTAGTTAAAGCCAGAAGAAACATTCACCTATGGGGAAACAGGGGGAGGGTCTTTTTTTTTTTCCGATGATTCTTTAATTTATACCAACAACATATTTGATTGAATTCTAATGTTAAACTAATATATTTTTATATATACATCTTTTACCTGTGTATACAATTATGAACTGTCCACTGACAACATATTTGCTTGAAATTTCTAACCTGGGACTGTTACATGGCTGCACAAATAACATTTATATTCATGCAACTATTAAACCCGGTTAATCAAGAACAATGTAATGAAACTACCTAAAATATAGTAGACTAGACAAAGGTATTTGGTGATCATGAACATTAAATTTCACTTGTAAAAAAAATTTTTTTTAATTAAAAATAAATAAATTTCACTTGTAGTTTTTTTTTTTATTTATTGAGATACAATTGACATAACGTTATATTGACTTCAGGTACACAACATAATGATTTATTTTATATGCATATTATGAAATGATCATCACAGTAAGTATAGTTAACATCCATCACTATATATATATAAAATATATATCATATTTTATATATATATTATATGTACATATGTATATGTATGTATATGTATATATACATATATATACATGTGTATATATGTATATGTATATATACATGTGTATATATATATCATATTTTATATATATTATATGTATATATGTATATAATATGTATTATACATAATTATGTGTATTATATGGTATTTTATATATATATATACATATATAGTTCCAATTTCTTTTCTTGTGATGAGAACTTTTAAGACTTTCTCTTTTAATAACTTCAAAATATACAATACAGTGATATCAACTAGTCATCATGCCATATATATTACATCCTCAGAATTTTTGTTATTTTACAACTGGAAGTTTGTACCTTTTGACCACTTTCACCCATTTTCCTCAACCCTCACTGTCCAACTCTCATGGCCAGAGTTTTGTATCTCTGGTTCTCTGTATTTATGAGTTCATGTTTTTGTTCTTGTTAGATTTCACATATAAGTGAGATCATGTCTTTCTCTGACTACACTTAGTATAACACCTTCAAGATCCATCCATGTTCTCACAAATGTCAATATTTCCTTTCTTATCGTGTTATGTTAGTTTCAGGTATACAATGATTCAACAATCCAATACATTACTCAGTGCTCATCAAGATAAGTGTACTCTTCATCTCCTTTATTTATTTCACCCATCCCCCTACCCATCTCACCTCTGGCAACTACTAATTTGTTCTTTGTATTTAAGAGTTTGGGGGTGCCTAGATGGCTCACTTGGATGAACGTCCTATTCATGATTTCAGCTTAGGTCATGATCCCAGGGTCATGAGATCGAGCCCTGTGTCAGGTTCCACACCGAGAGTGGAGCCTGCTTAAGATTCTCCCTCTCTCCCTCTGCCCCTTTCCTCCACTTGCACACACATTCTCTCTCTAAAATAAAAACAAAAAAAAGTAACAAAATAAAAAATCAGAATAAAGAGTTTGGTTTTTTCTTTGTCTTTTTTTTTCTTCATTTGCTCATTTGATTTGTTTCTAAATTCCACATTTTAGTGAAATCATATAGTATTTGCCTTTTCTGACTTATTTCATTTCTAGTTCTATCCATGTCATTGCAAATCACAAGATCGCATTCTTTTTCATGACCAAGTAATATTCCACTGTGTTTGTGTGTGCACGCGTGCATGTGTGTGTATCACAGCATCATTATTCATTCATAAATGGATGGACATTTGGGTTGCTTCTGTATCTTGGCTATTGTAAGTAATACTACAATGAACACAGGAATGCATATATCTTTTTGAGTTAATGTTTTCATTTTCTTCAGATAAATTCTCAGAAGTGGAATTGCTGAATCACACGATAGTTCTATTTTTAATTTTTTGAAGAACTTACATGCTACTTTCCATAGTGGCTGCCCCAATGTGCATTCTCACCAAGAGTGCACAAATGTTCCATTTTCTCCACATCCTTTCCAACATGTGCTATTTCTTATTTTGCTAGTAGCCATTCAAATAGATTTGAAGTGATATTGAATTGCAGTTTGATTTGCACTTCCCTGTTAATTAGTGATGTTGAGTACCTTTCCATTACCTGTTGGCCATTTGCATGTCTTGCTTGTAAAATGTCTATTTAGATCCTCTGCCCATTTTTATTTTTATTTTTTTTAATTTTTTTTTCAATGTTTATTTATTTTTGGGACAGAGAGAGACAGAGCATGAACGGGGGATGGGCAGAGAGAGAAGGAGACACAGAATCGGAAACAGGCTCCAGGCTCTGAGCCATCAGCCCAGAGCCCGACGCGGGGCTCGAACCCACGGACCGTGAGATCGTGACCTGGCTGAAGTCGGACGCCTAACCGACTGCGCCACCCAGGCGCCCCTCCTCTGCCCATTTTTAAATCAGATTGTTTTTTGTTATCGAGTTGTGTGAGTTCTTTATATATTTTGGATATTAACCCCTTATTAGATATATTGTTTGCAAATGTCTTCCTCCATTCAGTTGGTTGCCTTTTCATTTTTCTGGTGGTTTCTGTTTCTGTGCAAAAGTGTTTTACTTTGATGTAGTCCCAGTTGTTTATATTTGTTTTTGTTGCCTTTGCTTTTGTTGTCAAATCCAAAAAAATCATTTCCAAGATTGATGTCAAGAACCTGTCCTCTATGTTTTCCTCTAGAAGCCTTATGGTTTCCAGTTTTATCTTCAAGTCTTTAATCCATTTTGAGTTTGACATTTGGAGCTTTTGATGACTTTTAAAGTTTGCTAATACAGCAGTAAGATGATTGACTTTTTTAAAGGTTATTTATTCATTTTGAGAGGGGGGAGAAGAGAGAAAGCAGGGAAGGCACAGGGGGAGAGGGGAAGAGAGAAAATCCTAAGCAGGCTCCTCACTAGCAGTGCTGAGCCTGACATGGGGCTCAGACTCATGAGCCATGAGATCATGATCTGAGCCGAAACCAAAGTTGGACATTTAACCCTCTAAGCCACCCAGGTGTCCCAAGATGATTCATTTTTTAAGACACTGAACAAAACTACTTTTCTCTTTACTAGAAATTTTCAACTAAAGAATTCAAATTTTCTAAACTCAAGGGAAGTCTTCGTTATACAATCCATATTATATAAAGTGATTTCTCTCATTTCCAATCCATTTCTTTCCCCCACACTGCCTTCCTACTTTTTTCTCAATATTTTCTCTGGCATTTTTGCAATATTTCCTTTATATATTCTCCTCACAATATACCACTTAAGCTTTCTTAAAGAACTAGGTATTTTTCTTTGCTATTTTTTCTATTTAATATTGCTTAAATATTCAATGTTTATAATTATTCAACACTCTTCAATAGAAATCCGTGATAACAAAAGTGTAATTTTTTTGAAATAAAATTTTGTTAAGCAATTTTCTCCCCAAATAAATAACCTGTTCTCTAAAAAAACAATCTATTCCCCACTGACAGATTTAAATTCATTGCTCAAGGGCAACACTCTAAGAACAACACTCATTTTAGCACTAACATATTATAGTTTATCTCACTTTAAACTAGATGCCCAAACCAATAAGGTCCTTTCCTGTATTGTTCTGCCATATTGTCAAATAGGTTCCAACTTGGTAAAATCTAAAGTGAAAAACAGGCTTTCTAACTTGTCATGTATACCAAGATCAGAAAATGTTCTGCAGGTGTCCAACACTTGACATCTGAATGAGCATCCCTTGACCCTCCACATCTCTTTCAAGACACTATACTTCTCTATGAAGCACAGTCTCTATATGACTTCAAGGAAATAAGCCATATGTTTTTCATCTATCGCATAATATTTATTTCAAGAATAAATTAAATTTTCCTTAAAACATTAGGAAAATCTATACTGCATTTTGGTGTTTATGTTAAGTCCTTACATTTATTTTTGAATTACTATGTGCGAGTTTTGCTTTCAAGGTGTTTGTTTGCTATCACTTTCTCATATGTCTCATATCATCTAGGCTTCAACTAGTTATGTTTACCTATCTTTTGGTTTGTAATATAGTTTATTTTTTTTTAATTTAATGTTTATTTATTTCCTGAGAGAGACAGAGCCAGAGCACCAGCAGGGGAGAGGCAGAGAGCAGGGAAGACACAGAATCTGAAGCAGGTTCCAGGATCTGAGCTGTCAGCACAGAGCCTGACGTGGGGCTTGAACATACCAACTGCAAGATCTTGACCTGAGTTGAAGTCGGATGCTTAACTGACTGAGCTACCCAGGCACCCCTGTAATACAGTAGTTTAGATAATCAAAATACTATAATCAGAGAACTATTTAAAATATATGTCTATATCGCTGTGTGTGGGAAAAATATCCATATCTGTATGGAATGTTTACATATGTTTCTGTGATCTCTCTCTCTCTCTCTCTCTATATATATATATATATACACACACATACACACACTCTCTCTCTCTATGTGTGTGTGTATATACATATATACACATACTTATATACACATACATATATACGTATAAAATTTTATATATGTTATTTTACATTCATCATTGACAAAGAAATCATTTTTATAGCATTCAAATCTCATTTGGGACATTCTTTAAAAAATCATTTGTTGACAGAGAGATTCAAATAGAGGAAATAGAAATAACTGAACATAATATAATATGACTATATTACCATTATGCAGATTGTTCCAGAGCACATAATAATGCTTTATTTGTACCATGCTGTAATTGGCACTTATGCATTCCTTTCTCTGAGAGCCCATTAGAAATGCAATTATGCCAAAACATGATGATGTATTTCAGCACATGGAATTGAACCTCTGCCTTTGGCAACAGTCCCACGAGGTAAACACAAATCTGTGAGCAAAATATTTAACAAAGAAAAAAGAAAACACAAAAGTTCATTTTACTATTGTAGAGTACAATATTTGCTTCTCACCCTAGGATCAGTTTAAAAAAAAAGAGGAGATGGAGGGGCACAAGCTGATACTCCTCCCTAGAAAGTGATCAGTCAGTGACTGATAAGATCATGTTAGCAGCAGGGGCAGGCTTGTGATATTAACCAGTTCGTGATCTTATCTGCTCCAGATAATTATTTTGCAATGGAAAGCAATAACATCGGTACTGCTCGTGCTAGGAAAAGGTGGTGTATTCTGCACTCATTATGAAAAGCCATTCTCCTTGTGTTGTTTCAGTGTCACAGACAATCCTGATGCCATGCATTTTGAAACTGTCTATAATACTAGCTGATTCATTTATCTAGTAAGGATTCTCTACACCACGACCGAAATGATTACAAACAGGAAGAATAAGCATCTGAAAAAAGATTTACTGATTTTAATCTCTATAATCAGATGTTGATAAAAGTGAATCATATGTTTGTAAGAATATTCTAGAATTCTTATGTCTCTGTTATAGGATATTTACCATGAATCCTTCAACTTAAAATATGCTAACAAATTTGTAGAGTGGCTTACTTTATATATTTGAAGAAAAGGACAGAGGCTATTACCTTCCTTTAATATGAAGATACTGAGAGTTGGAAAGGCAGTAGATTGCTGACGGGACACATAGCTAAGCAAAATCCTACATAAAGCATGAGTTCCCCCTAACCAAACTGTATGTATAGACAACTGACACTGGAAGTACACAATTTGGGCATTTTCATGTTATGTGGTAATAGGTAAGGAGGAAATTGGGGAACGCGGTGTGAGTATCAAAGAATGTTAGACCATGTGAGAACTCCACGAAAGATTATGTCCCATGAGAATATTCTGTAATATAAAAGATGACTTAATATGTTTTATGTTAAATAGGGAACTTCCCCCCATTCCCAAAGACAGAACCTAAAGCTTTAGTAATGATTTAAGTTAGATACAGAGAAGCCTTTTCTATGTGTTAGATCACCTTGTAGCAGACATCCGCCTTCAAGACCTCCTTCAAGAGGGGATGAGTAATGCTTCAAGGAACCTTTAAGCTATTTCTTTCTGGTTGGTGTGGGTTACATTATTTAAAGCACAGAATCATAAGTATAAAGAAATAGATTTCAAAATTCCTGTTGCCCTGCTGGAACACAGGTTGATAATAAATCTTGTATTTATAGAAAATGGAAATACAAGTAAGTTTAGACATTTGGACTGATCTTTTTATAGCTAATTTATAATGAATTGATACACATAAAAACAAAATTAATATTACAAAACAATATAATTACTTTTGATTAAAACAATACATAATTTTAAGTGTAGCTTATAGACAATTCTGTTATACTATGTATAATTCTTCCTCAAGATTACCCCCTTTTTCTTTCTTAAATAGAAACAAGCTATTTGCATTAATTTTAATGATTCAACTGCTTGATTTCTCCCTGCATGAAATTGCATGCTTCAGTACCTCAAACCTGCTGATATAATAATTCATATAATCTCAAAGGGTGTCAGGAAGGGACTTAAAGTAGAAGTAAAAAAAAATATGAACTAAAATTAATGATCCCCCACCACCTCCTGATGAATAGGAGAACAGGTCATCCATTTCAACACTGAGGGTCTGCCTCTTCTCTTGGTCTTCTCTGGTGTCACCGGGCATGGTGGTGTGATTACAAGCTCCTTTGACACTGTGGGGCAGCACTGAATAGAATAAGACAAGCCTATTCATTAAGGAGTAACAAGACCATACTATAAATAAAATAATAATGCATTGCTTTGTAATAAACAATGGTATATAGGGGTACCTGGGTGGCTCAGTTAGTTAAGCATCAGACTCTTTTTGGGGGGTCAAGTCATGATCTCATGGTTCATGGTTTAGAGCCCCATGTCGGGCTCCATGCTGACAGTGAGGAGCCTGCTTGGGATTCTCTCTCCGTCTCTCTCTGCCCCTTCTCCGTACTCTCTCTCTCAATCTCTCTCTCAAAATAAATAAACAGAAAAGCAAAAATAAAAAAGCAATGGTATATACATATATTAAAATATTTCACATTGCATTAAAATATAGAGTTTATAGAAAAATTTGTATGTTGATCGATTAGGAAAATGACTGCAAATATCAAATAAGACATACCAACTCACAGAGAAAGCTAAAATACTACCATATTTTTTAAATATTCAGGAATTTGACAAAATATACTGCTTTTGTTTCTCCTCATTGAAACTTTCCCTGCCAAAATTATCCACCTACCAATGAATGAAGATATGTAAACTGACTTTTCTGTTCCATAATTTCCAAACAAGTGGCTTCCTTGAATGTCCTAGGAACAGTTCTACCTACCTGTCTTGGATGCTTCTTATTGTTTATGGAGATCTGTCAAAAGACTTCCAAGTAACATCTTCTGAATTGGTTGTTCCATTCCATCAACCTGGGGGAAAGTGCATAGAGAATAAGGTCCACCCTCACGTTGCCATTACTGCTGCTTTTTTTAGTAACAACAGCAACAACAACAACAACAGAAAAAGACCTTAGAGTATTCACTGTTGAACTTACATCCACTGGCCATTCTGATATTTAAAGAACATGTACTCATTGACATAATGTTCCCTGGACTTATTTCCAGAAAATTTGAATTTTTGCAGTGGATAGTTGTCAAATTTGGGAGCACTGAAATCACTTCAAAAATTGAAAAGGAAGAAAAGTCATTATTTAAACCCCAGAGAGATACTTCAACTGACCCAGAATTGGGCATTATGCCATCATGACAGATGGATGAGAGTGTCACCTCCCCAAACGATATGTCAGGATCTAAAAAAGATCACTTCACTAGTGTCCTGTTATGAGATGATACCCATACGGGGCCCAAACATGCCACAGACTATTATCAATCTATCAAATTGACTTTGAAATATTAAACAGTCTTTAAGACTATGCAGATGAAAGGAGAACAGTATCTTTGATTAGTTGGCATAGCAGATAACGTGAAATAGTATACTAAAAAACCCATACCTTTCTTTTTATTTTAAATCTCTAGAAACCCCCATTTTGACATAGTCCTCATTCTCAATTATTTTTTAAGTTGAGTAGTTAGTAGATATTCCAAAATGTCACATTGGTAAAATCTCTAGGGCTTTAAACAAGAAATGTCTACCTGCCAGCCTTCTCATTAAATGGACTCAATGTGGGATTAAGGATGTTATTTTTCACTTTTGATAGGAACACAATTCAACAGGCCACATTACTGCAATTCAAATTATCCTTTCCTTTATCACATGTAAATGTATTCATGATGCATTTTTGTGGAGTGAAAAAGAAAAAAAACAGATAGAATGACATATAATTGTCAGTATAATAAAATGGATCTGTTTAGCCAATTAATATTTTCTTCTGTTTCACATTTCAAATATAATTTTAGTGGGCATCTTATGTCCTACCATATATATCTCACTACTGAATCATGACAAGGTCTGCGATGGAACTAACTCAGGAACTCATCATAAGTCCTTATCAAGTCAATTTCTATGTGTTCATTTTTTATGGTTGTGATTTGTCGAAATCTCATGGGTCTTGCACATTTTCAAAGCTGGTAGATGGCAATTAAACTTAGTGTCATGCTCAAGCATAGGAATTAGTTTTAAATCACTAAGCCAGCCCTTACTTTCAACATGGGATCTATTCATGTGAGTTTCACAGGTTCAATATGTTTATCAACCAAGTGGAGTTAGATTGTACCAGCTTCCGACATCTTTATTTCCCTGTCCAATGTGTCAGTGTCCTTCTGACCACGTATGTTTGTGAAAAACAGAATCATAACAATGCTTGTGTACACACTAAGAATCCTGGTAATTGGTAATACCTCTATAAGTATTTCTTTAGTTCTATTTTTTATTTTTTGTGTCCATAAATACATCATTTGAAATAGCAACATTTTCTAAAATTTTTCTTAATATTTATTTTGATTTAACAATTACTGTCCACATTAAATTTCATTGATACAAAGTATATTATTATTGGGATAAATTTCTCTCCCTACCTTCCATTATTCATTCATTCATTCATTCATTCATTCAAAAAAAAATTTAAAGCATACTTACTTTATAGTAGGTGAGGCACACCCATAGATATTTGGAATGCATCAGTGAACAAAAGAAAAATCTCTGCCCTTTAATAGCTTGTATTCTAGCAGCGAAAGAAAATAAACACATGTAAAAGTAGTAAATTATGAGGAATTTTGATTTGAAAAGTGTATTTTATACAGGGGAGTTAATAGGGCTATTTATTAAAAGTCAGAATAGGTGTCAATGAGAACACCATTTTAGAAAATAAATCAATCAGCATTATTATTTTGTCTCTTTTTGTCTCCCTGAAACCTTTTTTGAATTGGTCAAACCAATGCTTTTTTTTGGATGAACAAATCACAATAGATGATAAGATAGATAGATAGATCTTTTTAGCTATTTAATTCTCATTTTTTCATGATTTATTCCCATTGCATGTGAAATATATATGCAAATACTTATTTCCTTACATTTAACAGCCTTTTATATTTTATTTTTTTATGAAATATGTTTTGCCCATCATTCTATGAATTGGTCTTTCCTATTACTTTTGGAACTACTGCTTTATTTAATCAGAACATTCTTCACCTACTGTATAGATTGCAAAATTTTTCCAGTGTGTATTCTTGAAATTGATTTCAAGTAATATTACTGTTTGCAAACAATTTTACTTTTTAGTATCTATATGTATCAATCTTTTATTTTTGGATTTATAGTTTTGTCTCTTGTTAAAATACAGCCATCCATATGTTGGTGCTTTTTCTAACAATTTGGTGATTTTATTTTTATTATGAAATCTTTGACGCAACCACAATTTTTGGTGATGCAGGGGAGATCAAAGATCATTCTGTATATTCAACAAGTTATCAACCATTTCTTCCAGCAATATTATTTTGTAATTATTCTCCCAGTGTTTAAAAATTCTGCTTTAGTGCTATATTTCCATAATGAAATTAGATATATTTCTAAGCTTATTATTTTTCCTCATTTTCCCACCTATCTACATATGTGCATAATAACAAACAATGTTAATTACTGTAGCTTTTCAACGTCCCAATAATGCAGGCAGGGAAAAATGTCCATTGTGTCATGATTTTTCTTTTATTGAAATTTGTTGGAAATTCTTACACATAAATATGATGAAATCAACTATATTAATTTACAATTTACCCAGAGTAAATTGCACATCTTTAACATGCCGATTTGATGAGTTTTATCTAATTGACACAGCCGTGTAACCACCATCAAAATCAAGACACAGAACATTTAAATTATCCTCAGTGTCCCTTGGTGTCCCTTCGTAGTCGCCTTGCCAAGGCCATGGATGATTTGCTTTGTCATTATAAATTTATTTAGATGATTATGTGATTTTTATCTTTCATTCTATTAATTTGGTGTAGCACACTGATTGATTTGTGTATGTTGAACCACCCTTTCATCCAAGGAATAAATCCCACTTGATCATGGTGTATGATCCATTTAATGTGCTGCTAAATTCAATTCGCTACTAATTTGTTGGGAATTTTTGCATCTGTATTTATCAGGGATGTTGGCCTGTAGTTTTCTTTTCTTGTAGTGTCCCTTCCTGGCTTCAGTATCAGAGTAATCTGGTCTCATAAAATAGGCTTGAGAGTATTCCCTCCTCTTCTGTTTTTTTGGAAGAGTTTAAGAAGGATTAGTATTAATCTCCTTTAAATGTTTGGGAGAATTCACCAGTGAAGCCATCTGGTCCTGGAAACTGATTTAATCTCCTTGTCTGTTTAATCTCCTGTTTTATCTATTTTTGTTTATCATTTCAAAAACCCAGCTCTTAAATTTATCACTTTTCTGTTGTTTTTCCTTTCTCTAATTCATTTCTTTCTGTTTTTTTATTTTGTCCTTCCTTCTGCTAACTTAAAATTTTTTTAATGTCTATTTATTTTTGAGAGACAGAGACAGAGCATGGGTTGGGGGAGGAGCAGGGAGAGAAAGAAAGAGAGAGCGAGAGAGAGAGAGAGAATCCAAAGTAGGCTTCAGGCTCTGAGCTGTCAGAGCAGAGCCAGATACGGGGCTCAAACTCACAAAACACTCACAAGCCATAAGATCATGATCTGAGCCAAATTTGAACGCTTACCTGACTGAGCCACCCAGGCACCCCATTCCTTCTGCTCACTTTGGGCTTAGTTTATCTTTTTCAATTCCTTGAGTTGTAAAGTTAGGTTGCTTATTATTTTTTTTTCTTTGGAGGCATTTATTATTATAAATCTTCCTCTTAGAACTGCTTTTTCTGTATCCACAATTTTTTAAACATTTTTTAATGATGTTTATTTTTGAGAGAGAGAGAGGGAGACACAAAATCCGAAGCAGACTCCAGGCTCCGAGCTGTCAGCACAGAGCCAGAAGTGGGGCCCAAACTCACAAACCGGGATATCATGACCTGAGCCAAAGTCGGAGGCTCAACCGACTGAGCGACCCAGGTGCCCCAGTATATCCACAAAGTTTGAATGTTGAATTTATATTTTCATTTTCGTAAATCTATATTTTTTGGCGTCCCTTTTTGTTTCTTCTTTGACCCGCTGTTTGCTAAAGAGTGTATTGTTTAATTTCCATAGTTGGCCTGAAGAGTGGGTTGTGGGCTCCAGCCTGGTTCTGGGCCAGGCCAGGAACCAGGGTTCAGAAGAGACCATAGAGGACCCAAAGCCATGGCAGCTGATCAACTCTGGGTTAATCTGTGATCCTGGAGGCACAGGAGCTCACAAGGAGCCTGATGCCTGGTGCTAGAGCTTGCCGGCGCCGAGGTCTGCAGTGACGTAGGCTGCTTCATGCGGAATGGGTATTTCTCCCCATGCGGAGTAGCCTGGGTGGGCTTGAGGAAGGAGTGATAGGCATAATGTTAATCTGCATATTTCCTCCACTCTTCAATGAGCTTTCTTCTTTCTGTGCTTCACTTAAATGCTATAACTTCTCACCAGGACTCTGTTATGAAGGCATTTTGTGCATGGATGGCTGTTCAAATTGATGTTTCCGGGAGGAGGCAGGCTCCAGAAATTTCTATATTGCCATCTTCCTGGCGTCATTCCACAGCTTCTTGTTTTATTTCTCAGTTGGCTGAGACCAGTTATCCAACAGTTTTCTCAGGATGAAGAACATTATTTTCTAAAAGTTTTATCATGTTTGAAAATGTTTGCCTTTTGTTTTTATATATATATATATATACACACACACACATATACATATATATACACATGCATGTATGTATTTATATATACATACATATATTTGTGTATATATATATATACACATGCATGTATGTATATATATATACATACATATATTTGTGTATATATATATACACATGCATGTATGTATATATATACATACATATATTTGTGTGTGTGTATATATATATATATGATGGTTTTACTCAATTTAAAATCATTTGATCATTAGCTTTTTCCCAAAAGACTTTATAGTCACTGTGCATTTTCTTCCAGCTCTAAATTGCAAAAGTAATATCTGAAGTCTGCCACATTTTTTTTTTTTGGTAAGGAGATGATTTTTACTTCCTATATTCTCAAAGGATTTATTTTTTATTACCCAAACCTGACAATTTTGGTTGGTATCTATCTTCCTTGGAATGATGATTTTTACTTCCATTATTTTCAAGGGATTTAGTTTTTATCTTACAAAGCTGGCACAGTTTTAGTTGGTATCTGGTGTATCTTCCATGGAATAGTATGTGATACATTGTGCTCTGAGATGGTGTCTTCTCTTATTTTTCAAAACCATTTCCTGAGTTTTTTAATATTTCTGTAACCACCTTATATGTTTCTCTTTCTCAGGTATACTAATTACGGATGTATTGGGGATGTGGACATATCATTTAATGTGTGAAATATCTCTCTAAATTACTCAATTTTTTTCTTTATTTCCCATTTATTTGCCCACTTACACTTGAGCTGATGTTTATTGTCATTAACTCTGTTTGGCACAGGTATTGTTCTTTTGTGAAACCTTAATGATAAATCTTTATTTCTGTAATAATTTTACAATATCTTTCTCTCCTGAATTTTTCTAGTTTCTATTCCATATTCTTAGAATTCTAAAAACTTTCTCTCTCAACAATTTTATGTATTATATATTTTTAAATTATATATGTAATTTTTAAAAGAAATCTAAACATAAATTACATCCAATGCAAAATTTTTGCATGTATATTCTACTCTGTGTTTCTTGATCATACCTGTGTCTTATTGATCATATATACTTCCTATAGAATTTTATGTACTTGATACTATACATCCCCTTCTATTATTACTCAAGTTAAATGGGAAGAATTCTTCCTGAATCAACCAAGTACCTTCAGGATTATGCTCCAGTCTGGGAGCAATTTTTTTTCTGATTCACAGTAAATGTATAACTGATGGGGATAAGGGTGCTCTGTGTGTGTGTGTGTGTGTGTGTGTGTGTGTGTGTGACAGAGATAAAGAATTGAAATTATTAGATCAGCAGTTGCATGGATGCTTAGGTAGTTGAAGGCCAGGAGAGAGATGCACATTCAAGCCATTATACTATTAAATGGATGGGGTAGGGCATTCTACACAAAAGAGCTCAAGTTGCTTCTGAAAATTAAAACTGTATTTTCAGTAAAAGAAATAATAGAATTAATGCATTATATTAGGACTAAGTTCTTTTTTTTTAATTACAGTGCTATATATCACAATAGAATAATGTCAGAATTCATCATTAGCGTTTAAAGATTTTATTTTCTTGGGGTTCTTGGGTGGCTCAGTTGGTTAAGTGTCCAAATTTGGCTCAGGTCATGATCTCACAGTTTGTGGGTTCAAGTCTCGCATCACCCTCTATCCTGACAGATTGGAGCCTGGAGCCTGCTTCAGAGACTGTCTCTCTCTCTCTCTCTGCCCCTCCCTCACTCATACTCTCTCTCTCTCTCTCTCTCTCTCTCTCTCACTTTCAAAGATAAACATTTAAATTTTTTAAAAGATTTTATTTGCTTCATAGTGATTTATTTACATAAATTTTATGTTATTTGGAATTTTTTTAAACAATATTCTACAGAAGTGCCTGGCTGACTCAGTCAATAAAGCATGTGATTTTTTTTTTAATTTTTTTTCAACGTTTATTTATTTTTTTGGACAGAGAGAGACAGAGCATGAATGGGGGAGGGGCAGAGAGAGAGGGAGACACAGAATCGGAAACAGGCTCCAGGCTCTGAGCCATCAGCCCAGAGCCTGAAGCGGGGCTCGAACTCACGGACCGCGAGATCGTGACCTGGTTGAAGTCAGACGCTTAACCGACTGCGCCACCCAGGCGCCCCAAGCATGTGATTTTTTAAAAAATTTTCTTTTTCTTTTTAATATGAAATTTATTGTCAAATTTGTTTCCGTACAACACCCAGTGCTTATCCCAACAGGTGCCCTCCTCAATGCCCATCACCCACTTCCCCTCCCTCCCACCCCCCATCGACCCTCAGTTTATAAGAGACTCTTAAAAACTGGAATATTTTTAATTAACCCAATTTAGCATTTATATGATTAAAATTTAGATTTTTAAAGTCTTCTTAGATTTAAATTCTCTTTTTTTTAAATGTTTATTTATTTTTGAGAGAGAGAGAGAGCAGAAGCAGGGGGCGGGGGCAGAGCGAGAGGGAGACACGGAATCTGGAATAGGCTCCAGGCCCCCAGCTGTTAGTACCAACCTCCACACGGGGCTCTAACTCACAAACCACGAGATCATGACCTAGGCGGAAGTCAAACACTCAACCAACTGTGCCACCCAGGCTCCCTTAAAATCTTAATTTAAATGTTTTAAATTTAGATTTAAAAATCCATCAAGATACAATCAACTGTTTTTAACGTTTTCGTTTATTTTATTATGATTGATAATGATATAATTTTGTTATCTGCCATGGCAGTTCTATTACCTGCCATGGCTGTTCTGACAAAAGACATTTTTTTGTCAAGCTCATAATATTTGTTACATTTTCCTTAATGAGTATTTTGTAAAGGAGTCAATATAAATACAAACTAAGTTAATATATTTACTGTAAATTGAATTTACTAAAAGGCACTTTGTATAATATAACCTAAAAATACAAGAGGAGGTACCTATTTTCAAGACATAATAGCATACCCACAGATCACTGTTATCTCCCTGCAACCTACTTCATGGTGTCATTTATGTAGTTGTTTTTTACTTAATTTTTATTTTTATTCTAATTAAAAAAATTCATATATAAAAGTATTCACCACTCCCTGGAAAAACATAACTGTCTAACCTGGTAGGTTTTTCTTAGGAACACAATTATTTTCTGGCTGTAGTTCTCAACATGCATTTTTTTAAATCTAGAAAAATGGTATCAAATGATGTTCTGCTAATTTAATTATTATGATAAATTTCAGAATTGATGCCTGGCTTACGTGTAATTTTGGCTCAAAATGAGTCTGATAAATTTACCTTTGGCCACAACGATTACAGGAATCAGTTTTTTCCTTTTGTTTTTGTTTTGGTTTGGGTTTTGGTTTTCCCCTGCCTTCCCAGATATTTAATCACAGAAACTAAAATAATATTTTGTGCATTTATACTTAAGTAACTATTTTAAAAGTCAACATAGAATTAAATGGACACAAAGTATTTAAAAACCTGGTTGTGGACTTGGGTCTTTTGTCTTCAGTGACCTGATTGTTTTCAGACATCTAAAATGTCAGAGTTCCTGCCCTAAATCTCATTGGTAAAATTTCCAACAAACTGAACAGTCTGGAATAAAAATTTTTAATCTGGTCATTATAATTTAATAATGTATTAAAATTTGGATTCCATCTTAGTAGGAAATGATCACAAAAATATCAGCCAATGTATGTTTGTAAATCTCAGCTCGAGATTTATGTTTTAAAAATTCAAACTGTATGTGTTATAGACAGGCCAAAATGTGATGCATTATGTGCTATCTCCAACTTCTATATTGGCACTCAGTAATCTTGGCAGTGTGTAGGAGAAATGAAAACAGAAGTAACATTTTTGTTGACAGTGGGACAATATTGATTATTGATTTTTCTTTAACCATTTCATAATGTTCAATTGATATTGAAAGTATGGCACATAGAAAGACTTGATCTTTATCGACATTGGTTCAAAGTTACACCACTAAAGTGAGTTAAAATGATGGTCTGGATTTTATAAATGATATTGACTAACACTTTGAGCCTTAACAAAATATAACAAGTTCTATATTGCATATTTGCAAATATCTTTTTAATTTTGAGCTCAGAACATTTTAAAAGCATATTTTTCATATTATTTTTCCCTGGCTTTTATTAAATTATAGTAAACACTGATTTTTAAAAAATTATATAAAGAGAAAAAATCCTGGAAAACTCAACTGAACTCCTAAGTTCTGGGCTTATGTGATTAACACATAATCTTGTAATATAAGTATTAACGATGTAGAAAGCATGAGGAGTAGATCAAATAAATATTAGAAATATATTATAGCATTGTTTGAAGTAAAGTTGAATATTTGACATTCTGTCCTAGAGTATTAAGATATAAATGATCAATATAAACATAATTAAGCTTCATTTTATACATTTTATAAATTTGAAAGAAATAAAATATAAATCAAAGATCAAAGATGTTGTAATGCTTTATATTAACTGATTGAATTAAATCCCAAAAACATTATTGTAAATTGTGTGTCAGCTAAATATGAAGGTATGAACAGGTTCTAAAGGATACCGCTTCAATTAGGAAAGTAAAACTTCCAGGTTTAATGGCTGATATTTGCAATGAGATTCTATGAAATGCTAAAGCAGAAATTACAAAGGTTATGGAAAGCATTTCATAGGGAGCAAGCCTTGAAGAACTATTCCTTCTATATTCCTATCTAAATGTGACTGTATTAA
Organism: Prionailurus bengalensis; assembly: GCF_016509475.1. Taxonomy (NCBI): domain Eukaryota; kingdom Metazoa; phylum Chordata; class Mammalia; order Carnivora; family Felidae; genus Prionailurus; species Prionailurus bengalensis. The sequence goes on from NC_057344.1 coordinate 91,247,161, forward strand.
CAAAATCCAATGCTGTTCTCATATCGGATAATAAATGGGGTAAGCAGAGGGAAAAGTGGATATGATGACAAAGAAGACTTCTTAAAGCAGGTTGAGACTTGTATTTCATTTTGATTCAGTTGAGTTAAACTAGCACACACATGGGCCCATGCTCTGTATTATTTACTTTCTTAGGTACTAAGTATTCACAATAAAAATTGGGTCCAGGAACACCAGAAGTGAGAGTCAGAAAACGTAGACTGAGCAGACAACAAAAGAAATTTTTAAATGGTTAAGCTTCTTGAATTATTACAAGAATTGTTTCCAAAGAGTTAAATGTGCCTTCACCTCATATATATTTGAGATAATTGACAGTAATGATATCTAATTACAACCTATCTACCACCACACCTTTCTGTTGTGACAGTCAAAGGAAATCTTTTTTTTTCCTAGAGTCTAATAAAAATTTTAAAAACTGGCATGCGTGAATAATTTTCCAGACAGAGAACAGAGACAAAAATTATATTGTTCTATTCACTTAACTATCAGAACATATGTAAATTATATCTTGGAAGAAAGTGACTCTCCATTTCAGATTCTAGATATAATAGAAGGAGATTATTGATCCACACTCAGTCCAGGTAAAGGTAAAATTGTAACATGGAAAAAAGTCCATCTGCCTATCAAGTATTATGCAAAATTTGCGTAATATTGTTGTGTATTAGTAATATATATGGAATGCTCTTAAAAGGGGAGTTGTATAGTAAATACATAGGAAATACTGAATGAATATTACTCATTATTAATAATTACTTCCATCATTAAATTCCCATGTTATACCGATTTTTTTTCACTCCAATATTTTATTTTGTGGTGTCAGTTAGAAGAGTTCATTTAGAATTTTACATAACATCGGAGTTTCTTCTTCATGAACTGCAACCAAAGTTTTCCATTACTATAAGTGTTATAAAATAACACAAATTTAGTACATCGAAGTTGTATATTATTGTAGAATAATTGACATACAATAAATTGTACGTTTAGAATGTATAATTTAAGTTTTGACATATGTACATACCTGTGAAGCTATTACTACAAAACCATACCAAGCATACTCATTGTCTCCCAAAATTTCCTCACACCCTTTTGCATTATTTTCCTTCCTACCTATTCCTATCCCCTCCTCATATCCAGGCATCCACTGATCTGCTTTCATATCTATTTAGATTAGTTTCCATATCCTAAAAGTTTATATAGATGAAATTGTACAGTATCCATTCTTTTATGAGGGATATGCCTTCTTTCCCTCAGTAAAATTATTTTAAGACTTTATCTTGCAGCATGTATTCTTTTTTATATTGGGTAATATTTCAATGTATGGATAGCCCAGTTTGTTTATTCACTGAATTGTTAATCAATATTTGGATTGTTCCCAGATCTGGGTTAATAAAAGCAAAGCTTCTATTAGTATTCATCCAAAAGTGTGACAATACTTACATATCTCATAGGTGTATACACTGAGGAGTAGAATGGCTGGATCATAGGGTAGGTAGATGTATTACTATTTTAAAAAAATTGCCAAACTATTTTCCTAACTGATTGTCTCAGTGAATGAGAAGTCTAGTTTCTTTGCATCCTCACCAACCTTTGGTATTCTTGGACTTTTAAATTTTAGTCCTTCCAGCAGATAATGCAGTGATATCTCATTTAGTTTGCTTTTCTTTAATAATCACTGTATTTGATTATTGGCTTATTTTCCATGTGCTTTCTTTTTGGTGAAGTGTGTGTTCCAATCTCTTGCCCATTCTAAATTGGCTTTTGGTTCCTATTACTAACTTTGAGAGTTGTTCACATAATTCTGGATAAAAACTATCATACATATGATTTGCAAATATTTTTTCCCCAAGTCTGTGGATTGTTCTTTCCTTTTCCTAGCAGGGTCTTTGAAAAGCAGATTTTTAATTTGGTGAAGTCCCAATTTTGGAATTTTGTTACTTTGGAACATGTTTTTATTGTTGTATCTAAGAAATCTTTGTCTAATCCATGGTAATAAGGATTTTCTCCTGTGTTTTCTGTACATTTAGCCCCCTCGTTCATTTTGACTTAATTTTTGTATGTGATGAAAGGTAGAGGTCTAAGCAAATTTTTTGTGTATGGATATCTAATTATTCTAGCATTGTTTTTTAAGTTCTATTATTCCTCACTGAATGGCTTATGCAACTATATCACCACGTCATATTTTGCTCTATTGCTCTATTTGCGTGAATTTGTGCCCATAACACACATCTTGATTATGGTTGTTTTATAATACCTTAAAAAAAGATGGCGTTATTCTGATAAGTTTGTTACACTTTGTCAACGCCATCTTGAATATTATAGGATTTTGATTTCTATATAGATACGAAAATTAATTTTTCATTTTCTGCAACCACCTGTGGGGGTTTTGATTGAGATTGCTTCAAATCTGTATACCAAATTTGGACAGAATTGTCCTTTTAGCAATATCAGGTCTTTTGACTCATAAACACGATATATCTTTCATTTACTTGGGTCTTCTTTATCATACCAGTATTTTATAATTTCCAGTGCACAGGCTTTTCATATCTTTTCTTAGATTCATCCCTAAGAACATCATATATTTTCACACTTGTATATGATATTGATTACAAATCCAATTTCTGATTATGTATTAGCATTATTTTTAAAATGTAGCTGATTTTTGCATAAAGAGATTTGTTCCTTCACTCAATTATTAATAGTATTGTTCACTTATTAGTTTAGTAGGTTTCATAGATTCCACTGAATAGATGATCATGGTATTTTTAAATAAATTAAGAAGATTATCAGAAGAAAATATACTTTTTCCTTTTTAATTTGGATTCCATTTATTTATTTTTTTTCATATTATGGTATTTACTAAAATTTCCAGCACAATGGTGGGTGAAAGTGATGGGAGTGGATGACCTTATTTTTTCCGTATCTCAAAAGTAAAGATTAATTTTTTACCTTTAGATACGATCTAAATTGTAGATCTTTGTAGGTGCCTTTTATTAAGTTTATGAAGTCTCCGTCTCTTCTTAATACTTTAGGAATTTCTATAAGTAATGAATATAGATTTTTATTAACCGTTTTATCTGCATTTATTGAAATGGTCATTTTTTTTTTAATTTGATATAGTGAATTGATTTACTTGACACATGTTAAATCAATCTGGAAAAGCTATACTTGGTAATTGCATGTTATTATTTTTGTACTGACAGGTTCAATTTGTTAAAATTCTGTTGAGAATTTTTATAGTTTTTGCTATAATTTTTATTTCCTTGTAGGGTCATACTCTAGTTTTGTATCTGGTGTTCCTGGCCTGTACAATGAGTTGAGACAGATTCCCTCCTGTTCAATTTCCTGGAAGAGTTTGTGTAGAATTCATATTTTTTCCTCCTTAAATGTCAAGTTGAATTCACCAGTGAGGTCATGTGGGTCTAGAGTTTTCCTTGTGGAGAAGTTTTTTTAACAATTAAAGAGACACTGTTCCTCATTGGGCCCTTGTTTGTCCCAGATTTGTAAGTCTCAAGTCTCACTCAGCCCAGTGATCTTCAGAGGATGATTCTCCAGCTCAGAAAATGTTGAAATGTGGGAATCATTTCCAAGGAACCAAAATCATCAGAATAAAGAATCTTAGTGTGGTAAGTCACCTCGCTAAAGAAAGAAAACAAAACAAAAGAAAACAAAACAAAACAAAAACAAAAACCTCAAGGCAACCTGGCTATAAGCGTACAACATCCCTCATGACCTTGCAACATGAGACCACTTAATCAGACTGCATGTTTGTGTGCTACCATATATGGGAGACAATGAAATAGAAAACGTATAAAAAACTATGCCACATGGTGTTCGGGGCTCAGTTCTTCCAGGAACCCAACCGAGCGAGCAGTGCCAGCATGAATAAAGTTGCTTCCTGGAAGGAAAAGCCTTGGTGTCACAACTCTCTGTGCGAGAATCCTGCTCCATTGGCAGCAATAAGAGTCACTATGACACAGCTAAAAATGTCTAGGAGAGTATATACAAAGGAAGTACAGAAAGAACAGAAAGAGCCTGAGACTGTGGAAAATGCACAGCAAAAATGTCTTCTTTTAATGTCACCAACGTTTCCAAATCCACTCAAGTTCCAAAACGCATATGGAACAAATGAGAACATGGATCCATGCCACCAGCTGGCGGCAGGTTCAGTTTTCAGTTAAGATGATCAGTGTGTAGCACAGTTCTAAAAGGAAACACAGAGAAGTACAGAACATTGAAAGGAAGACAAGCATTAGATAAGGTTCACTGATGATGACATTACCACAAAAAGTTCTAACATTTGTTAGAAGCTTAAAAATGTCTCAGATTCAGTTAAACATAAAGGCAACATGCAAAACGAATATCTCTCTATGATGCCGGAAGTAATGTGCTACAAGCAACCTCATGATGAGAAGCTTCTGTAAATTATTTACATTTAACAAGTTGTAGATTTTGAAAAACCAGGGCGGCAATCTGAACAACTGGCCAGGCTGAAATCAACAGTATTTTCTTTTACTGTTGCGTGTTATTTGTCTCCTCTCTTCTTTGGATAATGTAAATTTTCTATTTTCATAGGCTAACAATGTCAATATTCAGGTCTTAACTGATTATGTATTGGGTGGTAGGTATTTAACAAAGAAGACAAATTTGCTACTACTTTTCAGATATTTGGATGTTGGGGTTAGTGTCTAAGAAAGTTTACATCATGAAAGTAGTCTATAGCGAGACAAAGATAAAAATAAAGGGAAAGAGAGACCGAATGAGAGATGGATGCGGACCTAAGTCCACTGTTTGTTTTAACATATTAATATTGTCCATCAGAGAAACTAGGTCAAGTAATTGTCATTGTCTTACCAGGTTTTCTCTTCCCTTGGAGAAGTGCTCTTAAGTGGATAGTATTAGGACGACAATATAGCTGACATTTATCGAGTGTTTATTAATGCCAGACTATTTTCTCCACATGAAATGCGTACCTCCTCATTAAATAGCTCTTATACATGCATAATGTTGCAATAGCTCTTTCAAGTATGTACTATTACTATTCCTATTTTAACATGAGAAAAATGAGGGACACCTGGGCGGCTCAAATTTTTAAGTGTCCGTCTTCGGCTCAGGTCATGATCTCATGGCTTGTGAGCTCCAGCCCCGCTTAGGGCTCTGTGCTGACAGCTCAGAGCCTGGAGCCTGCCTCAGATTCTGTATCTCCCTCTCTCTCTCTCTGCCCCTCCCCCACTCATGCTCTGTCTCTTCCCTCTCTAAAAGCTAAAATAAAACATTAAAAAATTAAAAAAAATAATTTAAAAACCATGGGAAAAATGAGATACACTGAAGTAAAGTAAACCATTAGTATCACAAACTGGCCAGTTGTGGGATTGTTATTCCAATCCACTTGCCTTGCACCTTAAGCTTGCACTAAACTATACTCCATAAATGCATTTCTCTGTGCTTATAATTTAGCAAAATATTGGTTTAAATTGTATCTGCTTTAAGGTAATATGAGGAAATTAGAATACATATTCTTCTTCAAACAATTAACTATAAAATAAAGTTCAAATCACTTAAAAAAGCATTAAAGTAACATGTATGATGCATTAGGACTGACAGAACCACTTCTTATTATCCCTTATTGTCTCTCTCATGCACTCAGATACTTCATTCAAGCCTTTCAAATTCAGATCAGCTACAGTAATATGCGCCCAACCATTCACTACTTTTGTTGTTTATGTTATAAATATCAGAAAAATACAGTTTAAGACAAATGTAGTTCAAAGCAGCAAGAGAGTAACTTTACAAAGATCAAAGATGTAATTAGCCATGTGGAGATAATTATAATAATTTTATTTCCAAAAACTTTACTAGAGACATCATACAAAACCAATAGAAATCCAAGAAGAAATCCATCCAGATTTAAGATATCAAGTGAATCTTGTCATTGATACAATCTTTTTAGTCTTTGCAAAATATAGAACCAATATTCATATATTTTATAACATGTTCATAGATAGAATTATGTATTAATCATTCTCCAATTATTTTTTATCATCAAAAATGCTCCAGTATCTTTTCTCCATATACTTATTTTGCCTTTGCCCCTTATATGTCCCATTCGTCACTCCATACTTTTCTCCATACCATCAAAGTGATGTACAAAATATACATGGAGAATTTTGTATTACGTAATCAAAAATTGGTTCATGCTACACTAGTTTTTCTGTTAATATATTTTGGAAATTATTGTATGTAATCATGCCTCTATTATTCTAATTATTTTTATGGCCTTAACACTTATTTAATGTTCATATGGCCACAATTTATTCAGAAACTCAAATGTGTTGGGCATTCATGTTGTTGACAATGTTTTGGTACTTAAAGCAAATCTAGAGTAAATATCACTGATCATAAAGTTTTTGAAACAGAATTTCTATTTCAATCTACTAAATTCTCAGGACTGGAAATGCTGTGTTTAAGAGTATGAGCATTTAAATTGCAATAGACATTGACTGATTTCCAAGAAGTCTGACAATATTTCACATTTCTACCATTCAGTACATTAGGGTACAATGTCTTTTTTTTTTAATTTTTTTAATGTTTATTTATTATTGAAAGAGAGAGTCAGAGCGTGAGCACGGGAGGGGCAGAGGGAGAGGGAGACACAGAATCTGAAGTAGGCTTCAGGCTCTGAGCTGTCAGCACAGAGCTCGATGCGGGGCTCGAACTCACCAACCACGAGATCATGACCTGAGCCGAAGTCAGAGGCTTAACCGACTGAGCCATCCAGGCACCCAGGTACAATGTCTTAATCAGCATCAGGTGCTATTGTTCCCCTCCCCACTTTATTTTACAGTATCAGTTGTTAGAGTCACAAGTTTTTTCACCTTTTAAAAATTGTTTATTTATTTTGAGAGAGAGAAAGAGCAGGGGAGGGGGAGAGAGAGAGAGAATTCCAAGCAGCTCCGCACTGTCAGCTCAGAGCCTGATGTGGGGCTCAATCTCCTGAACTGTGAGATCATGACCTGAGCCAAAATCAAGAGTCAGAGGCTTGACCAACTAAGCCATTCAGGCACCCTAATTTTATTTTAACATCTCTGGAATAAAAATGCAACTTACCATCAATGGCATGTTAAATTTATACTTGCAAATTTTTTTTCTTATATTAAATAATGGTTTGTCTTAGAGCCCATGAAATACAGTAAGTTTTAAATAGTTCATTCAGTGTATATAAAATGAATTTTTGTAAAAACCCATGAGATAGTTCAACTGGCCATTTAATACTAATTTTTGGTAACACATAAAAAAATACAAGTCTCTTATAAACAATGGCATCTTAAATTCAATGAATTAAACACTATTCTGCTATGTTGTACTATATCCCCAATAGCTTCGATATGTAGGGTCGGGAGAAAAGGTGGAAATAGATGTGGCCCCTCTATCACTCCCAATAATCCACATTCATGTTAATAACTTATTCATTCCAACCTGAACCCTGGATTAGTTTCTAGCTCCTGGAAGCTAAGGAAGAGTGTCTTTTGCCAGGGGACCTGGTAAGCCTTCCACTTAATTTGGGGCTGCCATTCTTCACTGGTCACTTTGTGCTTTTCTGGCCAGAATGCAAAAGAGAGAGTTAATTTCCTAGCAACAGTAATAGATCCTGATTACCACAAGAAGCTGTAATTGACACTATGCAATTGCAACAGTAAAGAAAGCACCTAGAAGCCAGGGGTTTCACTGGGCACTTGGTGATGTGTGTGTAGCCAGTGGTAACAGAAAACCACCATGAGAAGAAAAGCAAAGTAACTAAGACTCAGATGCCTGAATAATGGGTATGAGAATAACTGACTCAGTCTGTTTGCACTGCTATTTAAAAAACACCACAGGGGTGCCTGGGTGGTTCAGTCAGTTAAGTATCTGACTTCGGCTCAAGTCATGATCTCACTGTCCGTCAGTCTGAGCCCCACATTGGGCTCTGTGCTGACAGCTCACAGCCTGGAACCTGTGTCAGATTCTGTGTCTCCCTCTCTCTCTGCCCCTCCCCTGCTCATGCTCTGTCTCTCTCTGCCTCTCAAAAATGAACAAACAACAACAACAAAAATACCCCAGACCAGGTGGCTTCTAAACAGCAGAAATTTATTCTCACAGTTCAAGAAACTGGAAAACCCAAGATCCAGGCACCAACAGATTTGGTTTCTAGTGAGGTCCTATTTCCTGATTCATAGATAATGTTATTTTCCCTGAGATCTCACATGGTAGAAGGACCAAGGGAGCTCTGTACTGTCTTTTATAAGGGCACAATCCCATTCATGGAGACTTGGTCTTCATGACCTAATCACATCCTAAAGGGCCACCTCCAAATACCCTCTCATTGACCATTAGGCTTCAACTTATGAATTTTGTGGGAACACAGTCAGATCATAGCAGTCCTCTTACCATATAAGCATAGCAGATTGACCAAAGTGTTGCCCAGGGGTAAGAGACATCTAGAATAGGTGATGGGGAAGGGAGATGATGAAACTTATTTTTAGCTATAAGAGCAGTTGCACGAAGTAACAGGACTACAGCTTGTTTCTTAAAGATACCACCTTGAAGTGGACTCTGTGACACATTAGACTTTCCTCTTGAGAGAAGAAATAATAGCATCTTGTTCATACATAGTGTACCCCCTCTTGTAATCTTGGAGATGGTAATAATGAAGGTACAAGGAAACTTGAATGGTGTAGTGGGACTGTACCAGACATCTCTGATTAATAACTCGAAACCCCCTTGTCCTTTCCTTTCTTTAATTGTATTTGTTGTCTGGGCTTTGTTATTGTATTGTTAGATCCCGATAATAGTAAATCCTAATTCTAATCAGATCCAAGAAATGATCTACGTTTCCTACATCAGATTTACTCATTTCTGAACTCCTATTAACGTATATCCTTTACTACATAGGAATTATATCAAAGTAAACATTAATTTAAAAACAAATAACTATTTAAAATATAAAGTATTTCAGGGGCGCCTGGGTGGCGCAGTCGGTTAAGCGTCTGACTTCAGCCAGGTCACGATCTCGCGGTCCGTGAGTTCGAGCCCCGCGTCATGCTCTGGGCTGATGGCTCAGAGCCTGGAGCCTGTTTCCGATTCTGTGTCTCCCTCTCTCTCTGCCCCTCCCCTGTTCATGCTCTGTCTCTCTCTGTCCCAAAAATAAATAAACGTTGAAAAAAAAATTATAAAAAAAATAAAATATAAAGTATTTCAATATTCAAATGAAGAAGTACTTAAAATACAGTTAAGTAACTTTTCACAGTCACGGATTTAAATAGCAGAATAAACATTTCACCCTGTATTAGTCTGATTACAACTTCGAAGTTCTTATATATCATTGCATTTTATCTCTTGGTTTAAAAAATGTAAAATGATACTTTGAAAATTAAGGGCATACAGTTGACACTTGAACAATGCAAGGGTTAAGGTGCCCATTCCCATATAGTGGAAAATCTGCATGTAACTTTTGACTCCCCCAAAACTTAAAAATGAATAGCCTACTGTTGACTGGAAACCTCACCAATAACATAGTCAATTAACACAGATTTTGTATTTTAAATATATATATATATATATATATACATTTATATATATATACATATATATAAATGTATATATATGTATAAAACAGTATTCTTACCTTAAAGTAAGGTAGAGAAAAGCAAATGTTATTAAAAAATCATAAAGAAGATACAACACATGTATGGTACTGTAGGTATATTTGTTTTTTTAAAAATCCAGGTACAGATAGGTGGACTGAGCAAGGCTGGGGCAGGGGCGGTGGCAGCAGCAGGGGTGGCTTCAGATGACCATGTTTTGCAACCTGCTAGCCTGGGGTGGGCAGCAGCACTGGGCGGGCCCAGGAGTGGCAGCAAAGACCTGGTGGCTCGTACTGAGCTTCCCCATCTGCCTGGAGGTGTGCCAGTTGCCCACAGTTATTGGCAGTTCTGACCACACTTGACATTAGCCTCCAGGAGGTCGGGGGCTGTGGCACCACAGTGAAAGGGGTCCACACCCGACCACTCCATTGGCACACTGTGGGACCAGCAGCCCTGCCAGTCTGGAGCCCAGGTATGCTGAGAGCCGGGGGCCTCCCCAGGTACTGTGAGGGCAGCAGATGCAGACCGTTCAGTCTGTGGAGCCTGGGGTGGTCGGTTGTAAATAAATGTCTTGTGGCCTTGCTGTCAACTCTTCAAAAAACGTCTGTGTAGAACTGGACTGGCACCATTTAAACCTGTGTTATTCAAAGGTCAACTGTATTAATAATTAGAGAAATGGATCATTCTTTAATGCTGTAAAAATATAATTTGTTTTAAATGAAAAGAGTAGGCACTCTTTTGGAATGTGTAATTCTCAATTTATTTGGAAGGAAAAAGAAGGTATATGCAAGACCTTTTGTGAGATAGAAATGTGATAATGTGGGCTTTGTATTACCAAATATAAATATTAAACTTCTAACAATATCGACCACTTACAATAGGTACAACGAAGGCAAAGAAATTAATTAGGATAGAATATTAAGTTTAGAAATAGATTATAATACAGGATGCGTGGGTGGCTCAGTCAGTTAACCATCTGACTTTGGTTGAGGTCATGATCTTGTAGTTCATGGATTCCAGCCCTGCGTGGGATTCTGTGCTGACAGCTCAGAGCCTGGAGCCTGCTTCGGATTCTCTATCTCCATCACTCTCTCTCTCCGCCCCTACCCCACTCACAGTCTCTCCCTCTTTTTTTTCAAAAATAAATAAACATTAAAAAAAGAAACAGATTATAATTTCCATCAACAATATATTGGGTAAGAAGAAACTCTTTTGTTTGTTTCTTTATTTAGGTAGTATGAGAGCAGTACTGTGTTAAATTTTAGGAGTGAAAATATTTTGGCCCAATTATTTTTATAGATGCCAACAGATTTTTTTCTCTCTCTTTTCTTCCCTTTCTCTCCTTCTTAATTCTTCCCCCTCCCCTCTCTCTTCTTCCCTTCCACCCTTTTATCTACTCTTCCACCCTTTCTTTCTGCCTTTTCTTTCTTTCCTCCCTTCCTTTTTCTTTCTTTCTTCTTTCTTTCTTTCTTTCTTTCTTTCTTTCTTTCTTTCCTTCCTTCTTCATAGAGCTAATTTCCCATGACTGTTGTTTAATTTTCTCCTTATAAAACCGTTTAATAAGAAGACCTCTTTTACATGCTCAAGGGAATTGCATCCTTAATAGGAAGCAGACCATCATTTTCATGCCTAGAGAAGGAACTCATGCTTTGCTAAACAAGCAGTTTTACTTTTCTTCCTTTCTTTTTATTAGTTACAGCAAGTCATTGGAAAGAACAAGGGTATTCTTTTTTACAAAGCACCTGCATTTAATTGTAGGTTATTTCATGTCCTGTAGGAAGACATGCACAACCGGATTAAAATAAACTGTACTGTTACAAGAAGAAAAAAAAAGAGAGAGAGAGAGAGAGAGAGGGAGAACATTCTCATTGGAGAATGATTCACATTGTTCGGAGGGTGGGGGGGTTGGGGGAAACAACAAAATCAAATAGAAACTCTGAAGGCAATAATGTAGATGCTTTGGTTTTACCAGGATTTTATTTTTACCTCCTGTTCCTCTGACTCTAGCATTTTAACACTCTGAAATAAAAGCATTATCTTCTGAAAGCCAATATACTGAAAAGTATCTATTAAAACCTCACCTTACAGAAAAAATACTGTAGCCGTCTCCTGTTTGTTTATTAGTGGAAACATTTCCCACACAGCCTTGGCTGTTCTTCAAAATCTGCATTTAAATGCATATAATTCAATAAGATAAGGCACTATGTCTTTTAGGAGTGGTTTACATACAAGATAAATTTTAACTTAAAGCAGTAAATATTTTTTTTTTCCATCTCGCTGTCTATATAAAGTTTTAATTGATTAGTTGTGAAAGGTTATGAAATCCAGCCATACAAAAGGATAGGAAAAGTATGTACATTTTAAATTTCATAATAACTGCTTTCAATCTTTACAAGAGTGTTTCATGGGATAGAAACGATAACTAGAAAGTTGCAATGGCACCTGCAAAAATACTGTTCTCTCACGTTTTATTTAATATCCTCTCTGACTATGTAACTGTAGGTCAGGGAACGATAATAAAACTGGGTATGTAGTCTGGACTTAAACATGATGTACCGGGTAGCTCTTTATCTTTCTTAATACATTGCAGTTTCACAGTAAAAGAATATATGTTTGCGATATGGAGCCTAAAATCGGGAGTTACACTTGACTCCCTTTACCGTATCACTCTTTTTCTTGTAATTATGCATATTGACATTCTGAAAATATCATATTTTATCAGTTACACTCCCCCTGGAAAATGATACAAAATGTCTAAATATAAAATTTAGATATTATGAAATATCATCAGGACGTAAAGGACTGTAAATGTGAGCCTGCCTCTGATCATTTAAGCACTGGCAAGTCAGAGAGAATTTTGTCCTCATCTTATGTGGCACTTTGAGGGCAAGCTCCTGTGCCATCATGCAAGAGGTGCCATCAGGCAAGGGGTGCTGCGAGCCCGCACACTTTCAGTTCTGTGTCACCACATGACAATCTCTGCCTTCTCAGGATGAAAAGAAATTAGAGCACTGTGTTAATAAAGGATGTCATCGATATTAAGGAAACTCAGTGGAATGGATGAGAATGGGACGGAATGAATTCTTAAAAGTGATACGACTGAAAGCAAATTACTGAACCTTCATTAAGTGTTTCTCAGCTACAGTTCCCATTTGTTTAGTTTTTCCATGATGCTTATGTTCTGCATGCTGCAAAACCAACTGTATCTTTGTCAATCAGCTTTACAAATGGTAGTTAGCCAGTAAATAATTGCTCATTAGTGCTCCTCTGGAGATCATTTCTATAAAACCCATCTATATCTGCTGTATGACATCTATAATTTTAGTTCCTCTCATCTTATTGTTATTCTTATTCTTGATTTTGCTTAGTTCAGGTGTCTTTGTAAAGCACATATTTTCTTTTTTCCCTCTTAGTGTGTGTTGATACGTACGTACGCATGCAGTGAATTTTTAAAATCTATTTATTTTAGGTGTAATTTTGAATTAAATAACTTTTTAAATTTAATCTATTCATTTTGGTTTACTTATTATTAATATATTTATTTATTAAAATCCCTGTTTCCTAAAATTATTCAATATTTATAGAAACTTTATGAATGTTGGTCACTATGTAATCATACATATTCAGGAAAAATATTTATTGAAAATGTAATTATTTGAATACATATATATTTTCATCAATATCTTTTTAAAAATATTTATTTGCTTATTTATTTGTTACTTTTTTGTTATTGATTTATTAATTAATTATTTTTTTTTTTTAGAGAGAGAGAGCACATGTGAAACTGGGGAGAGGGGTAGGGGGTGAGAGAGAGAGAGAGAGAGAGAGAGAGAGAGAGAGAGAGAATCTCAAGCAGACTCCACAGTCAGCCCAGAGCCAGACACAGGGCTCCATCCCATGACCCTGGGATCATGACCTCAGTTGAAATCAACTCAGCTCAACTGGCAGAGTCACCCAGATTCCTCCATCAATTTGATTTCTTAAGAGTCTGTTACATTAATGTCAAAGAAAAAACTTCAACAGAAAATGAGAAGCATAAGTTCAATGTTTGACCAAAGAGGAAAAAATCAAATTCGTTTCATTGACTCCAGAACTGTTTTGTTTGCCTTAAGTTTTGTGAAATCAGAAATCAAATAAAAATTGAGCTGACTCACAATGGAAATGGTTTTGGAGTTTTTGTTTTTGTTTTTGTTTTTGGGGGGATTTTGTTGTTCCTTTTTATCATTGAAATTATCTCTGAGATAGAGGACTCGGGTCTAACAAATAGTGTAGTGAAGTTGGGAGACAAACTGCTTAGAGTTTGAAACAAATCGGTGCCACTTACTAGCTATGAGGCCGGATAGCAAACAGCACCTAATCTGTAAAATTGATGTGTGAACCACTTGGATTTATATATGTGATATGTTTAGAACAGTGATTGGCACATTTGTTCTCACTAAAATTAGTGTTGCCTTATCATCGTTTGTATTCCTTGCCAGAAGGCTGACCTAATCAAGAAATTAGACAAAGCTCTAAGGTTATCTGGAACAAGTGTGTCTTTGTTGAAGAACAAGCTGGTGTTGGAGATTGTGGCTCATAGGTGAAGCGATTAGGTTTCAAAAGAACTGAATCTAGGAATGAGACAAGGCTTCCCACCATTTCATAGCCAGTCATACACTAGGACAGGCATCTCTGCTACGGGGACAGTGTTTGTGGCTGAAAAATTTAAGGCATGAAGGGTTGGGGAGGAGCAAGAGAGCAGGGAGCTACCAAAAGACAAGGAAACTGAATGAGGTACACTCTGGATGGTGTTGCCCCTTTTCTAAATCTCAAATCATCCAAATCACTCCAGCAATGCTATGTGGTATAGACAAGTGAAAGGGATAAAAGGAAAGGAGTTTCGCAATAATGGAGTTCCCACTACAAGGATGGTAATTTTAAGGGCAAGAAATAAGCCTCCCCCTTCCTGCAAAAAAAGCAGAACAAAACAAAGCAAAAACCCTCAAATCCATTTTAAGACAAATCATCTAACAATTATATTGAGGTACAGACTTCAAATAGAACTTAATTCCAGACAGGTGTTTGGGTTCTCTTCATTGTTTTCCTGGAGGATTGAAAAAAAAAATGATTAAGGAGTATATTGCTTAAAACATCTAAGGAATCAAATAACTTCCTCCCTATGCAATCATTTGTCAGTTAACAGATATTCATTGCCATTGAGGATGAAGAAACCATCAAAATAAATTGTGTGGTGGGGAAAATTTTCAGTGAGTATAAGAATAGGAAAAGGTACAAGTAACAGGTATAGGCATAGATAGAAGATAGGTGTATGTATAAACACAGAAAAAGGTGTAGATGTGTCTATGTCTGTATATAAATTCATTCATTTAATTTTAAAGTGAAACAGTTGGGAAACAACAATGTTTGAAGGTACAGAATTCTGAAAAAAAAATGCTGTTGGGAAAATATTCTTTCCACCTATTTGGAAAATCCCATTATAATTAAAGTTTGGAGAGACTTTTGAAGATTACTTACTGGTAGACCCACAGAAGCTTGGCTTTACTGGTATTAGTATCAAAATGAATACAAAATAGAATCATATGAGTGATGGTAAAGATTACTCTCAGTCCTTATCTGAGAAAAATATTTGCTGGCAATTTTTAATTTAGCTTTTAATCCAACTTAATCAATACTCTTATAATATTTCAAGTTAGCTTAATTCTCTTCAGTCTAAAAGTGATGAGAACTTGTCATGAAACTAAGATATTATTCTATTAATGGGTTTATTTTCAACAGACAGTTTTGCAAAAGAAGAAGCTCAATTTTCCATTCAAAGGGAATTTTAATTGGTTTCTTGCCATTCTCTAAACATTTATGGAATTCCATTCCATTTTACTACAGAAGAAATTTCATTATAGATAAGTTCACAGGAAGTAACATCCCATCTTAATTTAGAAATAATTAAGTATAGCCTCTTCTCAGAAAAATAAGTGTCCTACCTTCCTTACAACAAAGAGGAAACTGTCTAAACACTGAGCCTGTTGTCTCTTCATTTAAAGAATGCCTGTTAGGGGCGCCTGGGTGGCTCAGTCGGTTAAACATCCGACTTCGGCTCAGGTCATGATTTCGTGGTCCGTGAGTTCGAGCCCCGCGTCGGGCTCTGTGCTGACAGCTCAGAGCCTGGAGGCTGTTTCAGATTCTGTCTCCCTCTCTCTGACCCTCACCCATTCATGCTTTGTCTCTCTCTGTCTCAAAAATAAATAAACGTCAAAAAAAAAATAAAGAATGCCTGTTATTTAACATGTTCACATCAAAACTTGCTGCACTGAGAAACAATATAAAATATTACCCTGAACTTTACTTTTGCAGATACATAGATAACTTTAAACAAGGTCTATTTTGTAAGACCTGTAGGTGGTAAACTGCTATGTATAAAAAAAGAACTTTTCCTTAATTTTTTTTTTAAATCAGGAAAATTAAACAAATACTAGAACTGAAAAAAAAACCCACAAATACGTGACATTCACTACTCTTTCCTTTTCGCACTGTTTTCCTCAGACAATCCTTTTTTCCTCAAGTGGATTTTTCTTCTGAAAGCTCTTGTCTTTTATTTGGCAAATAAATGATGTGGTTGGTGCAAAAGGAAAAAAAAAAAAAAGAAGATTAAGGCTGAAGCAAGTTCATTGCACTTAAACCATCTGCTTTAACTTTTGTCATCCAGTCACCCTTTCAGTAATGTGACTATGTACTGACATATTTCCTAAAGGGGAAGGCTGCAAGGTGCAGAATAATTTTCTTAGTTTAAATCTTTCACAGGAGAGTTTGCAAAGCAATATGATGAGGTGGTTAGGATTATGTATTTGACATCAGACTGAAAAATGCTCAAATTCATACTCTGCCACATTGTGGATGTAAAGAATTGTCAACTTGTTGAACCCCTCAAACCCTGAATCCGCAACTCAAAAATTAGCCTAATCGTTTCTAACCCAAGAGGTTTTTGAGTGTCAAATCAAATTAGGTATGAAAATGAGCTCTGGTTTCAAAAATAGCCACGTCCCTGTCAATTTTCTAATGCTTTACTTTCAGAGTCGTCCTCTTGGAACCCTTTTGATGACTTTGACTGACTGAGAATCCCAAGAGCTTCAGTGGTCCACGGGTGATGGGTCCACGGGTGATGGGCAGTGGAAGTGAAGAAGGGATTTCACTGCTACGAACCAATAGTCCGTGGTCAGGGGGGCCACTGCTGTGGGCACAGTCTAGTGCCTGCATTATTCCTCAGAGTTGTACAAGATGCCCCTGGTAGTAGTCTCTTCACTCTCTAGCCTGTCCACATTTCAATAACACCTCACAATCTTTGCACACCTTGTCACGGTTCCCTGTGGGAGGCCAGTCACACCCCTTCCCGTTAAGATGGCGTGTGTTTATTTTATTTTTTTAATGTTTATTTATTTTTGAGAAAAGAGAGAGAGAGCGAGGGAGCATGAGTGAGGGAGGGGCAGAGAGAGAGGGAGACACAGAATCTGAAGCCGACTCCAGGCTCTGGGCTCTCAGCACAGAGCCCGAGGTGGGGCTTGAACTCTTGAACAGAGAGATTATGACCTGAGTTGAAGCCGGACGCCCAACCAACTGAGCCACCCGGGTGCCCCAAGATGGCCTGTGTTTAGATGCTAAAACTTCAGCTCTTCCTACATATGTGATTGTTTTGCAGAATACTTTCCTGTCTCGGGAGTTCCTCCCAATATTATTGGTTTAGTCACTTATTTACTTTTTTTTTCTTTTTAAAATAAATAGTAATGTAGTATTGCTTGCAGCATAAAGAATATATAATCCAGCTAGCTGGAAGCATAAATAATATATAATTTATCTTTTCTATTCAATATTTAACTTGGCCACAGAGTAAGTATGCCATTTTTTTCTATTGTTCTTATTTGCTTAGCATTCTTTATTCTTTTTGTTCAAATACTGTATCGTTTTTTGTAAATATGTTTCTCAAGATTTCTGCAAACAAAAAATTAATAATGTGAAAGTCTCTCTTTTAATACAGTAAAGTATTCTAATTGAAATGTTTGATATATTGGGCATCGACTCACTATTATACTTTATATATTTTATTTTCTGAGCTTCCTTGTAACAGTTTATTTTTTTCCCTTATTTTTCAGAATTGATTGAAATTTCACGATGTTTCCGTGCTAATGTAGGAGAACTTATGCAATTTACATTCTTCTAGCAATTAATTTTCACTGTATGTAACATTTAAATGTTTTTTCTTACAAAATTAAGAATAACCAATATTTATAACTCCCCACCAAATGAGAAGCCAGATATAACCATTATCCAAGTTTAATTATCCCACTCCACATACATCAATCATGCTCATATATTTCGAGAATGCTTCTTATTCTCTCATTATTTTGTTTTCTGGTGGCTGATCTTCCTTAATATTGCAACATTACCTCAAACTTCCTGCAGACTCTCCTGAGGAAATAATCCAAGTTAGATTGTCTTTCTAATTTATCTCTGCTTCTCCTCAGGTCAATTATTTTATTCACATTATTTTTTCTGTTTATTCTTGTGTGTGTGTGTGTGTGTGTGTGTTTCTTCAAATGACTGTTGATTTTAAATTAGTCATATAAACATTACTAAAACCTGGCTTTCTTACTGGTAATGCATAGTATTTCTATTCAGTTTTGAAAGTCAGCCTCACGTCTATCTTTCCACTCTGGATGTGACCTGATGTGACTGTGTGGGTAAGTGGGCAGGGGGTATTTAAACAAAGCTGTCAATTGGAAATTGGAGCAATAATAAAGAAAATAGCTATCAGCCCATGTAGTGACTAAAAAAGTAAAGTAATAATAATAATAATAATCTGGGTTTGTGTAGTACAATACATTTTATTTTTAAACTTTCTTTTCTCCGTTGTATGTTTTCTGTTTTTTAAATTTTTAAATTTTATTTATTTATTTTGAGAGACAGAGAAAGCACGCAGTGGGGAGGGGCAGAGAGAGAGGGAGAGAGAATCCCAACCATGCTCTGCACGGCCAGGGCAGAGCTTTACATGGGACTTTGTCACACAAACCGTGAGCTCATGACCTGTGCTGAAACCAAGAGTTGGAAGCTTAATCGACTGAACCCCTCAGGTGTCCCTCTTTGTATGTTTTCTAGCCTTACTGGTAAGGTTCAAAGCAGCCTTTTCCCATTTCTTTCTAGTGCCAACACACGGAGTAAGATGATGCAGAGGAACATCCCCACTTTATTTAGAGCTCAGTGGGGGATACTTTTAGAACTAGAGTGACAAGATGAAGGCTTAGAAGGAATCAGAGGCCCAAACTTTCCATATTCATCCAATTAACTATTCTAACTTTGGCTCCTGACTTTTCTCCATTTCCCAGTTCTTGCCACCTACAAATGCCATATTTTGGGGGGAATCCTTTGAAAAGAAGAACTTTCATTTCTACACTCACCCTCCTCTGTGCCACAAGGTCGACAGATTTTACCAGGATGAATTCTAGGCCAGTCTTTTTTTCCTAATGTGTATTTATTTTTGAGAGAGGGAGAGCACAAGCAAGGGAGGAAAAGAGAGAGAGAGAGAGGGAGAGAGAGAGAGAGGGAGAATCCCAAGCAGGCTCTGCAGCTGTGAGCCCAAGCCCATTTGGGGCTCAAACTCAAGAACCATGAGATCAAGACCTGAGCCTAAGTCAGATGCTCAACCAACTGAGCCACCCAGGCGCCCCCTAGCCCAGTCTTTTATAGAAGTTTGTCATTTTAAAGACAGGCTGTTGACAAAATGCTTTCCTACTCCCATTGCTTTTATGGGTTTCTCACTCTGTCCTTGTGTTCTTTCAGTTAAATTGTATTTGGCAACGGAAGGAAAGTAAAAGCTTATGGTTAGTACACAGTTTTGAAGCAGAAGTTAGAAATGATCTCTTGAAGGGAATTTGAACTTTCACTGGATTCTGTCTATATTGTTGTTAAATGGCAGAACTGTTTGGATTATGTGCCCTGATGTAAAGAAGCTTTGCATAACTTAAATAATAAGAACTGACCATAGACGTATAATCAAAATACCCAGCCATTTGGTTATTTTCATATTCCAATAAATACTTTAACTTTTAAAGAACATTAAACACTTAAAGTTCATTGGAATTAAATGGTGCTTCACTCTCTCATAATAGACTTTAGTTACCTCTATTTACTCAAATCGGTTGCACTCATAAAATGAATAGCTGGGCTTATCTGGGAGTTTATTAACTTTTAGGAGAATATCACCAACAAGGAACTGTCTACTTCAGAAAGCAAACATTTTCCAGAATTTCCTCCTTTACCATTTCATTCACTCATCTTATTTTCTTTGTGAGAGTCTTTTAATTTGTTTACCTAAATAACAATACCCCAGTTAGTACTTATTAAAGGATCTTGTTATTTCCTTTTGACTATTTGTCTTTTGATGTTTCATTTCTCTACTCTGTGAGGAAGGAGAAATAAAACTGACTAGCTGAGAATTCCTGTTCAGTGTTGCAGGAACTTTAGCTACTAATTAGGACTCAGTTATTTCCCCCCAAGTTTATTTATTTATTTTGAGAGAGAAAGAGAGAGAGAGAGAGCAGGGGCAGAGAGAGAGAGAGGGAGAGAGAGAACCCGAAACAAGCTCCACACCATGAGCACACAGTCTCCGACCTGGGGCTCAATCCCACAAACTGGAAGATCATGACCTGAGCTGAGAGTCAGATGCTCAATAGACTGAGCCACCCAGGCGCCCCAGGACTCAGTTATCTATAATTAATTTTTTATCATATAATAGATCAGCATAGCTGCATATCTGAAAGATCCCAGGGAACAAAACGTGAATCACCGGGGAATTTTTAGAGGATGTTATGGACTGAATGTGGCTCCCAAAATTCATCTTTTAAAGCCTTATATGATGGTATTTGGAGATGGGGGAGTTTATGAGGCAATCAAATTTAAATGAAGTCATGAGGATGAGACCCTTGTGTTAAGATTAGGGCCCTGAAAGAAAAGACAGTAGAAGAGGATGCTCTTTCTCTGTATCCTCACACACCTAGGAAAGGCTGTGTGAGCACACCGCAAGAAGGCAGCTGTCTGCAAGCTAGGAAGATGGTTCTTGCCCAAACCTGACCATGTTAGCATGTTGATCTCAGTCTTCCAGTCTCAGAAAACAAATATCTGTTGTTTAAGCTGCCCGGTCTATGGTCCTTTGTTAAGGCAGCCCCGGATGATGATGTCAGAGAGGCAAATCTACTGTTACCCCCTTGATTCCTGCAATCAAATTCTCATTACTGAGGACCCAGAAACTCAGAGATATAGTGCACCCAAGCTGGAGCATATTGTTCTGAGATGCCTCCACTGCTAGGCCCACCTGTGCTTGTTTTTCTTATCTGTTTGTTTAGTTGTGGTGGGTCCTGAGTCACAATACCTTCTACATTTTAGCCACTCATATAAAAAGCCACCTCGATCATATAAAATTTGGGCCTGAAAACCACTCTAATTATGGGTTTTATTCATACTAGAATATACAGAATTACACAGAACTGACGTAACACAGTATGCCTTCACATTAAAGTAAGAAAGAAAGATGGGGTGCCTGGGTGGCTCAGTCACTTAAGCATCCAACTCCTGATTTCAGCTCAGGTGATGATCTCATGGTTTGTGAGATCGAGCCCTGCACTGGGGTCTGTGCTAACAGCACAGAATCTGCTTAGGATTCTCTGTCTCCCTCTCCCCTGCACATGCTCTCTCTAAAAAGAAGAAGAAGAAGAAGAAGAAGAAGAAGAAGAAGAAGAGAAAGAAAGAGAAAGAAAGAAAGAAAGAAAGAAAGAAAGAAAGAAAGAAAGAAAGAAAGAAAGAAAGAAAGAAAAGAAAGAAAAGAAAGAAAGAAAGGAGGGAGGGAATTAGAAAGGGGGAGGAACATTGTTCACTATCTTTACTGGATCCATTTTCTATTCCCTAACTTGTTGATTTTTTTTCACACATATTGAACTGTTTTTGAATATCAAAAACAAACTGGTTGTTTTCACATTATATGTATCTGTAGTGCGTCATAAAGGAATATTAGCATATCATAAGTAAGTGAATCAAGTACAGTTTGAGTCTACTTCTTTAATGTTATATGTAATGTAAATATAATAAAACCAACTTACTTTTCTTATTAGTAATTAAGTGCAAACCTTCCACATACTAATAGTACATTGATGGATCGTTACTTGCTCTGTGGTCTGTATTTAAAATGCCGGGGTGCAATATCTATCAAAACATAAATCAGTCATCATGAGGATAGGCGTGAATATTGATTCTGTGGTGAAAACTCTCAGGAGATGGTTTTTAGAAAGCCACAGATTAAGACTACGTCTATATAGAAGTACCATTGAGCATTTATTGATCTTTGGCTAAATAAGTATATAAATAACGGTACATAACATTTCACCATTGCCAGAGGACTTAAATTACACGTTTTAGGTTTAAAATCTTAAACATTCATAATAATACAAATAGATAGGTATTTATTTTGACAGAATAGAAGTCATTGCTCCTGCATATAAAATTACTGATGTCTTTGTAAAATCCCAGGGGCCTGAAAAGAAGACATAAACACAATTGCATTGTAATGATATAGATTAGAGCAATGAAAAAACAAGAAGGAGGTACTGTTTTTGTTGGTTCACAATGGGTGAAGTCAGACATACGAACTGACAATATTTCCATTTATTTAGCTTATTTGCCAACAGCAATAAGAAATCTACAGAAATATTCACATTAAAATTTTAAAAATTACATGGAAACATTGCTACCCCTTCTATCACAGTGTTGGCTGCTTTGCTGTAGCTGCTACTAAAAGTAGAAATGTTATAATTGGAGAAAGTATGAACAAATAAAGAAAATATGCTGAATGAACAAATAAAATTAACTTTACTTTTCATGAAAAGGCATTTGATATTATGGCATTCAACTGAACTTATTGAAAGGAAATGAGGGTGGAATATGTAGTATTTTTACTACCCTGGCAGTGAACCTGTAGAGAATGTGACTTCCCTTTCTTTCATTCAGCCCATTATTAGTAGAGTTGCCAGAGTGATCTCCTTAAAAGTTATTAGAGGATTATAATCCCCTACTCAAAGCCTTCCAGGGACTGCCAACGGCACTCATTGGAACCATGTTCCCAAGAGTGACCAAAAGGTGAGCTCTCCCCTAAACCCTTGGTATCTCTGCGGTCATCTCCTGTTTTCTTCCTTTGCTCTCCAAACCCCATGCACACAGCTTCTTTGTTAATTACTGAATATGCAATTCACTCTTTTCTCTTTGGGTTTTACACTTCATCAAGTGACACCTCATCATTAAAGTATTTTCTGACCAAAGCGCATAAAACAGAATCAACTACCCACAAACACACGCATTTCTGGAGATAGCTGTGCCCACTCCCCTTATCCTGCTTTAGTTTTGTCCATTGTACTTGTTGTCATTGGGTTTATTACACACTTAATTTTTCTTTATTGAAGTATAATTAACATACCGTGTTATATTAGTTTCAGTGTACAATATAATGATTCAGCAATTCTGTTCATTACTCAGCATTCATCAAGATAACTGTACTCTTAGTCCCCTTTATCTATTTCACCCAGATTATTTGTCTATTTTTATGCTCCCCCTTCTCAGTGCAATGAAAGATCTCTGAAGGCGCGGATTTCGACTTTTTGTTTCCTGCTAGATGTAGACTATAGAAAAAACATCAACATTCTATACACTTGTCTTATTTAATCTTTATAGTAACTCTGTTCAGAAGGTATTAGGAACTATATTTTATAGAGAAGAAAGCTAAAGTTTAAATTATACCTATTTCCAAAGGTTACCCGCCTTGTAGCTGGTAGATCAGATTGATGTACTGTGTGGTGTAGTACCTTCTCTATTCTGTGCATTTCTCTTTAGAGGTCGCTAGCCATTTGGTAATTCAAAGGACATTCTAATACCATCCCAATAATGCAAAATTGAATAATGTTCACCATCTATTTCCTATCCTAGTCACCAATCCCTGAGCCAGAAAAAAAAAAGCAACTACTGGAACTAAAATTATTCATAGTTCAAGGCTCACATAGTACCACTTAGTTTCGTTCTAATCTATTAAGAGAAGACAGTAAGTTGTCCTACACCTACTAATTCAGGAAATAACTTTCAGGATTGCTATAAGACAAAACCAGTAAATAATGTTTCTCTCAACGCCGTCATCCCCAAAGTTCTCTCCCTCCTACTGTTACCAAATTGTGCTTCAATATCCCAGAAAAGGTGTAAGATTCCCACCCCCCTCACTACCCAGCACACAATATGTCAATTTCCCACCAATTTCTTATACTAGGTACTGCCATAGCTGGGTGGTCTCCTTTTTTCATGTCTTTTCATGTCTTTTCCTCTCTTTCCTAGCCATGCAGATAAGATATGTCAAATGTGCCTTAAAAAAGGTCCCATTTAAATTATGGTCTAGTGATTCAGGCTGCCAGATATTACATCAAGACTTACACTGTCTTTTTGATAATTAAATGTGATTGCTGACATTGAACAGAGTCTCCAAAATACTTAAAGCAATTATTGCAATTACTTTTTTTAATTTAAAAATGGAAATACCCAAGACATCTAATCAACACTCAGCAACCAATGTAAGACAAAAGTGTAAGAAAAGAGATGTATTTACATGGATTTAGATATCCATAGTTTCCCAAAAGTACTGTCCACTAAAATTCTCAACTGCATATCAGTTGTCATTTTCCCTAATTGGGTAATATGATTACAAATAAATAATTTGCATTTGATTATGAATAAACTATTATACAGACCCTACAAAGTTCCTCAAGTTGTTTATCTTCTTTGCCAGTGCAATATTTGAGAAATTTTTCCGTAAAATTTTATCATAAACATTTCTGAAATAAAAGGGAATTACACAGGAAGAGAAATAAGACTTAATTTAGAATTTGTGTGATCCAGAAATTTAGGTAGGTGATTGTATTAAAACTTAGGTAATAATGGTTCTTTATTACCTAAGCATGGCTTAGCTAATCTTTCCTTTTACATTTTATAATTTTTTAAGAACTTAAAAACCATCTTGTGTGAAATGAGAGAAAATATCAACTGCTCTAAAAATTAAAAAAATTAAGACATGTCATGCTATTTTGTGTCTAGCTCCCCAACTCCTCTTTTTGGACAATCAGTGAATATAGTGGTTGCTTTATTGTATAGTCAAACATATGCAGATGTACCTGTATGACTAATTTTATGTGTCAACTTGTCTGGACCATGGTGACTAGATATTTGGGCAAATATTATTTTGTATGTTTCTGTGAGGGCGTTTTTAGATGAGATTTACATTGAACTCGGTGGAGTTTTTGGGGGGGTAAAGCAAATTGCCCTCAATAATGTGAGTGAAACTCTTCAAATCAGTTGAAAACCTGAATAGAACTGTCCTACCCTGAGCAAGAGGGAATTTTGTAGCAGACTGCTTTTGGATGTCAATCTAGAACTTTAGTGAATTGTCAAGCTATCTTTTCTGTAATAACGGGCAGAGGTAATGATTATTATTGGCATTTTGCCATAAAATCATTCATTTCCTCTCTTACTTGCTATTTATATGTTGTGCAACAACACACTATGATGCCATATGACGTGAAATCAGCCTTAAAGTGTGTTTGCTTTTCTGTGAGTTTTATTACATTTTTCCAGATTCTTATTTTTTTCCCCTAGCAATCTACCCCTTCTTAAACTATATATCTCCTAAGAGTCATCATGGAGCTAATAACTTACAAAATAAAATAAGCATTAGGGCTCCTGGGTGGCTCAGTTGGTTAACATATTGCTCTTGAATCAGCTCAGGTCCTGATCTCACAGTTTGTGAGGTCCAGTCTCTTCCCTTAGGTCTGAGCCTACTTTGGATTCTCTCTCTCCTTCTCTCTGCCCCTACCCAGCTCACATACATTCTCTCTCTCTCTCTCTCTCTCTCTCACACACACACAAAATAAATAAATAAACATTAAAAATAAGTATTATTTGAGCCAATGGGAAATACTACAAAAAATCTTCTTGATTTGCTTCTTTCTTTTAAAAGAAATTCACCTAACCTGTATATCAGGGTTGGGTTATATATTTATTTTCCTTTGTGTTATTAATACACAAATCAACGTTATTTTTATAAAAGCATTCTATGTGTGCATAGTGCAGAATGCTACAACATTGTATGCTATTATTCTTACTGAGTGTATTTTCTTATTTGGCCATCATGCACTAATAGAAATCCTTGCATTAAATAGCAATCCTTTCCTAAAAGCTTTCTAGTTTTCTGGAGTCAGACTGTCTGGTTCTTAGTATCCAATTCATGACCCATGGAGACATTCAACAGCAAAAAAAGAATATTAAGGGTGACAATTTACCACAAAACACACCATAAAAAACAATGACTAAACTAAATGATATATTCAAAGACATGTAATGAGAAGCAGAGATATCCAGTCATTGTGTGCCATCCAACTATTCCACCGTATCTCAGGGAAAGGGTTTTCACAAATGTGACTCTGAATAGCCTGGCAAGAAAACAGAATACAGATGTGAACATTACAGAGAGCTTAAGCTGTTTTGGAGTAAAGTACAAGATTGCTTTTTTTAAACCTGCTGACAAGCATATTCATAAGGAAAAAAAAAGAATGTTAATGAAGATAAACCTGGGACAAAATATATTTGGGACTACAAAGAGAGGAACTTTTAATTTAATGCTGCCTTAGTGGAAAGACCAACCCATCCTCAATTTAATAGTTATTCTTCTTCATTCAAACTATTCTTTTCAAATAGGAAAGCCAAGTCACTGTTTTTAATGATCACTACTTTACGTTCCAAGGAGAAAAGAGAATGGGTTGCCAAATTGAAAATTGCAAATGTGGAGAAGAGATAAGCCACGAACACCTGAACACATCAAAGGATAAAATGTTTCCTGGCTACAACCTCTCTATTTAGAACAGTAGACAATAGACAGTTCCTGGAACTTCCTGCTAAGAAGAGTTGTAACAGACATAGGGAACCTCTAGATTACCGCATGAATGTATGTAACAGATATGCTTTCTATGAAAATATGCTAATAAGGTCTAATGATTAATTTCTTGTCATCTTCTAGATATTTTTAAACACCTGTAATTAGATATATGCTTTCACTTCATTGGAATGACACTTTTTACTATCTGAAGAATAAAAATTGCTTTCCATAATTGTATTCAAATATACTTCTTAATTAAAAAAAATGAACAAATGAAAATTAGATTCAGAGATTCAAAATACACTATTTTAGATTTTCTGTAGAAAAAATCAAGTATAATAGTTCACATTAAAATGATCCTTAAATAAAGTGGGGAGCGCACCTGGGTGGCTCAGTCGGTTGAACATCTGACTTCGGCTCAGGTCATGATCTCGAGATTTCTGCGTTCAGCCCTCATGGGCTCTGTCTTAACAGCTGAGAGCCTGGAGCCTGCTTCAGATTCTGTGTCTCCCTCACTGTCTGCCCCTCCCACGCTCACACTCTATGCCTCTCTCTCTCTTTCTCCCTCGCTCTCAAAAATAAATAAACATTTAAGAAGAAAAAATAAAATGATCTTTAGGGCTATTTAAGAAAATAGTGTAATTAATTTTGTCCTGTTCTGAGAAAAAAAAATACATTTACATAAAACAAACACATGAAAGAATGAATAAAGGTAAAATAAAATTTTGGATTTTTTTTTCTTAACTGATCAAAAGATAACCTTGCTTAAAGTAACAGTAACAATGTATTGGAATTCTACAATGTTTTACAATTCAATGAGTAACTGTAAAATCATGACAGTGCAGATCCTGCTTGGGATTCTGTCTCTCCCTGCCCCTCCTCTGCTCATGCACTCTCTCTGTCTTTCTCTCTCACTCACAAAATGAATAAACAAACTTAAAAAAAAACCTAGAAGGATATTTCATAGTCATTTTATTCTCATTTAATTTTAATGTATGCATCATATTTATCATAACTTTGCTGCCCATTTTTATTAGCATTATTTCAATGATTTTATTTTCTTTCATTGACTCAGAACTCATGTTACTAAAAACTTTTTGTTAAAATTCACTTATCAAAAATGAGGATAAAATCATTATATAAGAAGAAATATTTATAATGTTTCATATGGGGAAGTATACATCTGCCTTATATATTTGAGAATAATATGTTGTTATTCTTGTTGAATATTTTATTAAAATATGTTTTCTTCAAACTGTTAAACTTGAATTATCTGTAATAATGAGAACTCAGACCACAAAATTTTGTTATTTCTGAATTAATCTTTATCCAGAAGAATATCTTTTTGACAACCCATTGTTTCTGTGTTATATACAAATAGGTTTTTTTTTTTCTATGAAGTATATTAAATAAATTTTATTTGGGGCATGACTAACATGAAGGTTTTCATTGCTATTAAGGACTCACTCCAAATTCATATCAAAAACCACTAAATGATACATGTAAATATTTGTCCATTCAATTTCTTGCCATTTGAAATTAACTTTCTGATGGTGTTATTTGACAATTTAGTTAAAGGACACTGTTTCCCCCCTTGTTCTGTGTGCACAGGAAAATGATCTCAGCTCTGTGCAAACAGGGCTGTGTAAGAAGAGAGGACACAGAGGGATCACATGGCCAAGTGCAACTAGGTGTGGGTGTCAGAAAGTTAAATAAGAGAAGACACTTAAAGAGTAACCATTCTGGAAATAATTGTTTGAGTTTGGAATCAGTGATAGTTTAAGGAAATTAATATATAATCTGTATAAGTTCAATTAAAGATGCTTAAATGACATGAAAACAAATATAAATTAATAGGACTTTAATATTCTGGATAGGACTATAAAAATCAATTAGCAGAAAACAGAGAGAATATTGAAAAAATGTATTTCAAAGGCAGAAAAATTTTTCTTTTTTCTTTTTTTTCTTTTTCTTTTTTTAATTTCTTAAAAACGTTTTAATGTTTATTTTTGACAGAGAGACAGAGACAGAGACAGAACACGAGTGGGGGAGGGGCAGAGAGAGAGGGAGGCACAGAAGCTGAAGGAGGCTCCAGGCTCTGAGCTGCCAGCACAGAGCCAGACGCGGGGCTCGAACTCACGAACTGTGCGATCATGACCTGGGCCGAAGTCGGACGCTTAACTGACTGAGCCACCCTCTTTTTCTTTTTTAAATGTGGATTTCTTTATTTTGAGAGAGAGAAAGAGTGAGTGGGAAGAGAGGCAGAGAGCCAGGGGGGGGTGGGAGTGGGGGCAGAGGGGGGAGAAGCAGGGTTCATGCTGAGAGCAGGGCTTGATTCCACAAACCATGATGAGATCATGACCTGAGCTGAAACCAAGTGTTGGACACTCAACCGACAGCCAATCAGGCACCTCCGGAAAGCAATTTTCTCTTGCTCGGTGACTTTACGGAAATGGAGCCTGGGTGGACCCACTACATAAGTGTGTTTGCAGAAGACACTGGGTTCCTATTCACCCGACGGACTCTGTGAAGTGAGGTGTTCAATAATAGTTCTATTTTCCGATGTGCTCAGCCAGGCCTAAGTCAGATGATTCTGAGACTGTAGAGAAGAGCTTAGCAGGAAAATGGAATTTTAGTTCCACCTGTGCTGTTGCCTACTTGCCAGAGCTGATGACAGGAAACTAAACAGCTAGAGTCTTTAAAACGTAAGAACTTCAAAGGATCAGCAAAACATTCACCGTGAAAGCATCGAGTCACTTTTACAGGTTACGTGAAAGAAATTTCTTTAGTGAAAGTATAACTAAGGCAAAATTAATCAACATATTTTAATGAAAAAAATAGAGAAAGATCCTAGACATCTAGTTTCCTTTGTAAGCTAAAGAATTCCTTAATGAAAAATTTCCTATACAATTGAAGTCTGCTGACTCTGTGCCCAACTACCTCCTCACACCCCAGGAACCTACTCCTCCTAAATTCAACTACTGCTAATTTTCCAGTATGTGTAATGCTACCCAGTCGCATACCCCAGGCCTTGGAATAATTTCTGGAGATGGTGGTTCCAGTCTCCTTAACAATAGGTCCTAAGTGGCACCCCATAGCCTGTGCTAACCATTTTGTTTTCTGACCTTGCCATTCCTTATGCAATCTGGTTACACTGCTTACACCTTTTCCATTTCCCAGAGAAATCCTTAGATGACATTCCCATAATTTTATCCTACACTGTACCAAATTAATGTATCTGTTCACTTGTTCAGTCTTCAACTTTCTGGCATTTTCACTTTTTTCCATTGTTTTGACTTCCATTACTTTAACAAGCATAACTCACACGTATCTATGCATATGGACACTAACATTATAAAGTTTATCAGCAGACTTAATATTTTGCTTATTTTCACATTTTTTTAGAGAAAGGCACGCACACACACACACACACACACACACAGAGCAAGTGAGGGAGGTGCAGAGGGGGGGACAAAATCCCAAGGAGGCTCCACACTCACTGTAGAGCTCGCTGTGAGCAGGTCTTGCTCTCACAACCTTGAGGTCATGACCGGAGCTGAAAGCAAGAGTCAGACACTTAACTGACTGAGCCACCCAGGTGCCCCAGTCAGTAGACTTTTTGGAACAGCTTTATTAAATCACTGAGTAGTAAGTATGGTGACACGGGCACTTTGATTTCCAATGCATGAAAATTAGTTTACTATATTTTATATCAAGCTCACTGTCATTGACAGTTACTGATAATATCAGTCCATGGTAGTATAATCATGATATATGTTGTGCAATTAATTTCGTCTGATTGATAAACAATTCCCACAAAAGTAATGAGGAGCATGCGTTAAGTCCATTCTCCAATCCATGATGTTAGACATGGAGAAAAAAATTACATGATTGAAAGAAAGAGCATTGAAGTCAAATACAGGTTTCTTACCTGTTATGCAACTTTTGCTGTATTACTTAACTTATACATGAGAAAATATTACATACATCAAAAAGTTGTTATGAGAATTTTTAATATACATATTCTTACAATACGTATTTATAAAGAACACAGGACATTGCAGCATTTAATGAACAGTTACTATAACTGAAAAATGACATATTAATTTGTAAATTATCTGTTGGTGATAAGAAAACATGTTTTCTAATGAAATCAGTTTCCAAAGGAGAATATCCAAAGATAACTGAATTATTAAAAACAAATGACCCTTTAATATCATTAGAAACACTAGATTATTGTGTCAAATAGCCACCCTAACCTAAAAAGGAAGAAACATTAATTGTTTACAAGTATAGATAAAACAGAACTAAAATGTGAACATTTGACCAGAGGCTGAGTCTTTTATTCTCCTTTCTTTACTTTTTCAATCGCACCAAACATATCTGCTAGAAAGGGAAAGGCATAAGATGCATTCTTTTTTTAAAAAAAAAATTTAAATATGAAATTTATTGTCAAATTGGTTTCCAAACAACACCCAGTGCTCATCCCAACAGGTGCCCTCCTCAGTCACCTTAGTGATAGAGTACATGCCTAGAGTTACAGAAATATTAAGCCACATTAGCTAGCCAGAGTTTTCAAAAGAATAAAAACAGATGAATAATGTAAAATTGATTTCCCGTATACGATTGAAAAAAGCAGATACATATTGTGTCCATTTAAAGATGTATATTTATGACCTTCATGCTTTGCTGAAGCTGCACTGTGTTAAGCTCTTAGCTTTCACCTCCTATTTGAAAGATAAAAGCTGGCAGATCTGGCAGACTTTAAGCTGCCAATCATTTAGAGAGCTGTATTTGTCTCGATTAAATAAGCACCAGTTATTAAAACTAGGCCTTGACATTCAGGAGAACCTGTGGTTGTTTTTAAGTCTCACTATACCAGAGAGATGCATCAGTACTGGAAGTCTCTGTTACCCCCAGAAACCATTGAAAAGGTCCCGGGTATTATTAACCTGCCGCCCCTCAGTAGAAGCACTCTAGAGGGGATTTCAACCCTAAAATTAGGTATCTATATAATTTATATATTAAAAGAATTCATCTTGTTCAAAAGGAAACACTGTCAGATTTTATTGGAACAATATTCCAGGTTATCAAAGTTGTTACTATTTATTTGGCCAAAGGAATTCCATTGACTGATGATAGTTTGCATCTCACATGGAAATTGTACAAAGGGCACTGTATATACTGAAGGAGAAGATGTAAATATCACTACACATGTGAAGCCATTCATTTCAAAGGCTTTCTGGTTAGAATGCTGTGATTGTAATGTAGCTAGAAATTGAATATATCCAATTCCATGAGAAAGAATCATAATCTCAGTGTGAAATATGATAACATATTCTCTGCAATCTTTTGTCTAGTTAAAACAATGTTTGCCACCAAAATAGGATAGATAATCTATGCCAATTGAAGAATTTCTACTTGTCTGAATTAATTTATATATTTGTCTCTTGGGCATTACATCTTATAAGATATATTTCTAAATGATGTGCTGTTTCAAAGCTTAATGTGTTCTTCATTTCTAGCAATTGCTCTGTAGTGCTGGTTTGAATCATAATAGTCTACTGAAAATAAATCATCAATTGTGATAGGACTGTGGTAATTCATATGAAATTTCCAAAGGTCACTTTAAGAAGTATAGAGAGCTATGCATTTGTCTTATCAAAGTGCAGTAGGGAAGGCAATGTAGAAAAGAAAAAGAAAGTTAAGGGTTTGCGTTTTATGACTCTTTACTTCCCAGTTAAAAGTGGGGTAGACAATCACCTGCCCTGTATTCACTATTCAAAGTGCCCTCAATGGGGAAGAAAGAAGGAGGTAATGGGACATAGTACAGCAGTTGTGATGAACACTGATCGGTAAATGCAGCTGCCAGCATCTCTATGCCCTACTAGCCACTGTCTTTGAGAATTGTGGAACTAAATGTTTCATGACGTTGAATTATACCATAAAAATACGCGACCTCTAAGCAGTTTCTGTTCCTCCGCAAACCCAGTGTATGTATCCCAATATGTAGTATAAGCGATATGTAACATCAAAGGTATTATCAAGGTGTAAATGGGGAAATTCTCAACACTTTTGTTGACTCTGTTTAAGATAGTGGTACATAGATGAAAATTAGTTCATTTATTCAGAGAGAATTCAAAGAACACTTTTGCCTCAAAAATTCAACTTATTTGGGTTCAAAATATTTGTTTCCAAAATTAACTTAGTAATTAGCACTCTTAAATTTTACATGCAAATACAAATCAGAATGTAAATTTTCACATAGAAATAAACTAATAAACTTATATCTCGCATTTTCAATATCACTTTGTCTTTTGATCTAAACTATGTCCAAATTTAAATTACAATTTCACACAAACTTGTGGCATCTCAATGCAAAGCAAGGTGGAAACTTAATTTATAAAACTGCATTATATATTTTTCATTTTTTAAAATACGAATCAAAAAGGATCATACATAGTAAGGACATACTTCTAAGATTATGAATTAAGCTTTACAGATTAGTTTAAATTGTCTATTCAAACACAATCACGTGTATTTATATGAATAAATTAAATATATAGTGAATTTAAAAGTTTAACTTGTTCTAAACAAGATGCTTTTAATATATATTTAGTAAAGTAATTGGAAAATGTGGTAATTATGGCTTCAGAAAACATAACACTTTAAATTATAAAGAGACAGGTTATATGCAATGCTTGAATATGTTATTCTTTTTAATTATACAACCTTGATACTCTTTGCAATGAAAATTATCATCTAAGTATATTCATATTTTCAATATCATTATGAAGGAAGATAAATCTCCATATCAGAACCATGCAAATGTTTTTCACAGAAATTAAATATTCCTATCAAGAAGTTATAAAATGGCATATATTCTTGAGACACAATGCCACCCGTATCATTAAATTTCATGAAATACTTGTTAAACTACAATAATCAGTTGAAAACTCATTATTATTTGTGTATCATCCTCAAGATATCAACTAACTTTGGGAAAAGGAACAAATTAGTGCAAAAAAAGTGATGCAGAGCTTTAAAAATGTTATACTTTTTGTATATATGTCTGCAGTAAACACATTTGAAAAGTAAAAACAAAATACAAACAAATGAAAAAGAAAAACACACGCTATTTAATGAGCGTAGTATTTCTTTATGTGTTTTTTGGTATATTTATTTGAGTAGGGCTGTAAAAATAGGCATTTTTCTTATTTCCAATTGTTTGAATTTACTAATAATCCTATGGTGAAAATATACTTTTGGCACATGTTTGGCATCCTTGAATCAAAGACATGTTCATTTAAAATTGGCTATTGGCCAGTTAAAACTAGCTATTGGCAAGTTGCATTCAGGAAGATTGTATCAATTTATGCTCCCATTAACACTACGTGATAATCTCTAAACTCCTACCCCTTGAAAACCTCAAAATGGTACTTTATAATTGTTTTGCTTTGTAGTTTTTAAAGAATAATTTCTTTCCCCTTCTTCTTCTTCTTCTTCTTCTTCTTCTTCTTCTTCTTCTTCTTTCTGGTTTATTTATTTAGAGACTGAAAGAGAGAGAGCAAGGGAGGGGCAGAGAGGGAGGGAGAGAGAGAGAGAATCTCAAGTAGGCCCTGCACTGTCAGTGTGGAGTTGGATACTGGGCTGAAACTCATGAACTGTGAAATCATGACCTGAGCCAAAGTCCAGAGTTAGAAGATTAACCGACTGAGCCATCCAGGTGCCCCAGAATAATTTCTATGTTTAGGGTTAATTTTAATGATTTTTCTCTGAAATGAACTTCCTTTTCATCATATAATTTTTAATTTTCTTGATTCTTTATGATAGTTTTTACAAATAAGATTATCAGTTTATGGGAAAATTGTATCTCAAGAATTCTTTGTGATATCTAAGTTTGCATCACATCTGAAAGTCTTCTTAAGTCTCAACTTGCAGAAGTGGTACCAATATTTTTGATTTTTGTTTTATAAGAACTTGATTCATAAGAAATATACTTTGGGGGAGCCTGGGTGGCTCAGTCGGCTAAGCATCCTACTTCAGGAGAGGTCATGATCTCGTAGTTCATGGGTTCAAGCCCTGCGTAGGGCTCTATGCTGACAACTCAGAGCCTGGAGTCTTCTTCAGATTCTGTGTCTCCCTCTTCTCTGTCTGCTCCTCTCCTACTTGCTCTCTTTCTCTCTTTCTCAAAAATAAATAAACATTAAAACATTTTTAAAAAGTATACTTTGAATGTGGAAGATACTTAAGATAACAATTCATTGGAGCCAAAACATTTCTATATATTTTTTTACACTTGTCGATATTTTCATATTGAAAGGAATAATTTTTTAATACAAAAGTAAGTCTGACTATCTGTCCCTCATTCCTCCTTCCCATCCTCCGTGCCTCCTGAATTTTTTCCTTCCTTCCTTTCAGCAGGTATATGTTAATCAATTATCACATACAAGGGCATACAATAGTGCAGTTTTTTCCCTTCCTGCTAGAACCACGTATCAACAATTATGATTTTTATCCTGAGGGCTCACCACAGGTTTTATTTTCTGAATAAGCAGGAGGAATACCAGTAATTGTCAGCAAGTTTTCTAAACAATGATTCCTTGAGGCCCGTGGTGCATTATCAGACTTGTCCCTAAAACCTTTCCTTTATGTCAAAATTCAGCTTGTAACTTTTTCAATCATATAAACAGGTATTATAAAGGCATGCAAATAACTATGTCTAAAAAATGACATATAAGCAAAAAAAAAAACTTGCTTTCAAAGTCAGTTTTCTAAGGTTTTGAGAGCCACAAGCATGGAATCCAAGTTCAATGTATTGATTAAGTTTTCTCATGTCTTAGATCTGGTTTTGTTATATGAGTACATGTAAATTTGCGAGGCAAAGAAAAAATCCACTTATTTTCATTTTAACTTTTAATACTAGCCTAAACTTTATCAAAATCAAATATTATAAGGTTGTTATAAAAGTCAAAAACCCCTGATGCTTTTTACCCAATGACTTGTGTAATAGATTGTATACCTGTTATTAAGTGTTGGTAGCTATCAAATACTGGACACGTAGGAATTGACAATGCAATGTTCTGTTGTATTAATTCTGTACTCTAGCTTCAGGCTAATTATAGATAAATGCATGAGAATGGATGTGATCATAAAAAAATTCTGTGGTATTTTAGAAATAGTTTAGTTCTGTGGAACTATTCTCTGTCAAGCAGGAAAGGCTTTTTTCTTACTATTCCTAAACCGTGTACAATCGTTAGTCTTAGTTTTGAAAATTTTCTAATTATGAACTCACACACAAGTCCAAATGCCATTTGCTTATTAGATTGAAATTTGTCAATGATTATATTTTAAAGTGTATCTGAAAGTACAGAACTAGGTGACGTGTACCAGATGATTTGGACTGCCTCTGTGCCTAACAGTTGGTCCGTGAGCCCCAATAACCTAGAAGTAGTCATTTTTAACAAGCTCACCAGTGATTCTTACAGACTCAAGAGCTTATCAACTTTGTCACTTCATCATTTTTACCTGGGAGATGTAAACAAATCAGACACGTAAGCTTATCTAATGTGTGATCTTTTTTTACCCTGATACCTAGATGGCAGGATGGAAAAAAGAAAGAAAAAAGAGAAACATTCTTTTTTTTATAAGGTTATTTATTTATTTTGAGTGAGAGCTAGCTCAAGAACACACACAAGCACAAGTTGGTGAGGGGCATAGAGAGAGAGGGAGAGAGAAAATCCCAAGCAGGCTCCACGCTGCCAGCCCAGAATCCCACAGGAAGCTGAAACCCACAGGTGGTGAACCTCGAGATCATAACCTGAGTCAAAATCAAGAGTCATGTGCTTAACCTATTGAACCACTCAGGCACCCCTAAAAGAAACATTTTAACTTATGTGAGAAATACTTTATGTATTATTACTTCTATTATACAGATCATGACAATGTGGTCCTAAGTGGTCAAATATTTTTCTCAAATTTTAATAACCTCATAATTATTCTTTATTGGCATTCTTGTACACTGCAGATAGGAGGTCACATGGAATAATCCCTTAGAAACTAAATGGCATTTTTTAAAAATCTCAGAATATTGGGGCGCCTGGGTGGCGCAGTCGGTTAGGCGTCCGACTTCAGCCAGGTCACGATCTCGCGGTCCGTGGGTTCGAGCCCCGCGTCGGGCTCTGGGCTGATGGCTCAGAGCCTGGAGCCTGTTTCCGTTTCTGTGTCTCCCTCTCTCTCTGCCCCTCGCCCATTCATGCGCTGTCTCTCTCTGTCCCAAAAATAAATAAACATTGAAAAAAAAATTTAAAAAAAATCTCAGAATATTGAACACAATTTTAATTAAGTTTATCAATCTATTTATCTTCCCAGAGAATTGAAAAATGTATGTGCACACTCATAATTAAATCAGGGTATTTTTAACTTTATTAAAAAAAACGAAAAATTTGGAAATATCCTAATTTTCCACCAATAGAATGGCTAAAAATGGTGGAATACTTATGCAAACAGATTCCTACTCAGTCATAGGTAGAAACAAAATACTGATGCATGCAATTACAGGGAGGAATCAAAACCACTATGCTGGTCAAAAGAAATCCTACTGTGTAAGTCAATTTACAGGAATGTCTAAATTAGGCACATCAGCTAGAGTGAAATAAATCAAAACAGTGGATTCCTCTACAGTGTGGAAAGTGTGAGAAAGCAATGGATTGTAAAGGAACATAAGTAACTGACGTGACAGAAATGATCTTTATTCTGTAATCCGCACAGTGGTTTCATTGCTGTATACATGCTTTCATATTCATCAATCTGTAGTACTTAAAATATGTGAATTATGGTGTATGTAAGCTAAAACCCAAATAACAAAAATGGCCTTCTTCAGACATGCTTTTTTTATATATGAAATTTATTGGCAAATTGGTTTCCATACAACACCCAGTGCTAATCCCAACAGGTGCCCTCCACAATGCCCATCACCCACTTTCCCCTCCCTCCCACCCCCCATCATCCCTCAGTTTATTCTCAGTTTTTAAGAGTCTCTTATGGTTTGCCTCCTTCCCTCTCTGTAACTTTTTTTCCCCTTCCCCTCCTCCATGGTCTTCTGTTAAGTTTCTCAGGATCCACAGAAGAGTGAAAACATATGGTATCTGTCTTTCTCTGTATGACTTATTTCACTTAGCATCACACTCTCCAGTTCTATCCACATTGCTACAAAAGGCCATATTTCATTCTTTCTCACTGCCACCTAGTACTCCATTGTGTATATAAACCACAACTTCTTTATCCATTCATAAGTTGATGGACATTTAGGCTCTTTCCATAATTTGGCTATTGTTGAGAGTGCTGCTATAAACATTGGGGTACAAGTGCCCCTATGCATCAGTACTCCTGTATCCCTTGGGTAAATTCCTAGCAGTGCTACTGCTGGGTCATAGGGTAGGTCTATTTTTAATTTTTTGAGGAACTTCCACACTGTTTTCCAGAGCGGCTGCACCAATTTGCATTCCCACCAGCAGTGCAAGAGGGTTCCCATTTCTCCACATCCTCGCCAGCATCTATAGTCTCCTGATTTGTTCATTTTAGCCACTCTGACTGGCGTGAGGTGATATCTCAGTGTGGTTTGGATTTGTATTTCCCTGATGAGGAGTGACGTTGAACATCTTTTCATGTGCCTGTTGGCCATCCAGATGTCTTCTTCAGAGAAGTGTCTATTCATGTTTTCTGCCCATTTCTTCACTGGATTATTTGCTTTTCAGGTGTGGAGTTTGATGAGTTCTTTATACATTTTGGATACTAGCCCTTTGTCCGATATGTCATTTGCAAATATCTTTTCCTGTCGGTTGCCTTTTAGTTTTGTTGATAGTTTCCTTTACAGTGCAGAAGTGTTTTATCCTCATGAGGCCCCAATAGTTCATTTCTGCTTTTAATTCCCTTGCCTTTGGGGATGTGTCAAGTAGGAGATTGTTGCGGCTGAGGTCAGAGAGGTTTTTTCTTGCTTTCTCCTCTAGGGTTTTGATGGTTTCCTGTCTCACATTCAGGTCCTTCATCCATTTTGAGTTTATTTTCGTGTATGGTGTAAGAAAGTGGTCTAGTCTCATTCTTCTGCATGTTGCTGTCCAGTTCTCCCAGCACCATTTGTTAAAGAGACTGTCTTTTTTCCAGTGGATATAATTTCCTGCTTTGTCAAAGATTAGTTGGCCATACATTTGTGGGTCTAGCTCTGGAGTTTCTATTCTATTCCATTGGTCTATGTGTCTGTTTTTTTGCCAATACCATGCTGTCTCGATGATTATAGCTTTGTAGTAGAGGCTAAAGCCTGGGATTGTGAAGACATGCTTTTTCTAAGCACGGCATATTAAACATTATTGTACACCTAATATAGGCTACTATATCTCTGTGTATTTATTTACACTTTACAAAATTGTTTTATCTTATCTACTTTTTCATTGAATTTTTGAAAACGATAAA
The DNA here is from genome assembly GCF_016509475.1 of Prionailurus bengalensis. Lineage (NCBI taxonomy): Eukaryota > Metazoa > Chordata > Mammalia > Carnivora > Felidae > Prionailurus > Prionailurus bengalensis. Next base: position 91,286,275 of record NC_057344.1, read on the forward strand.
GTTCACAAACTGCATGAAGAATATTACAGATTACAGGGTAACATAATCTTTCCAAACCTGTCTCTTGACTGTTCCATCCATTTCCAAGGCATTGATTGTTATTCATTTCTTTTGTACAGTGCTATAGATAATTTTTACATATAGAAACATAGGCATATGTACCTTGTTCTTTTCCCTAAATATAGGTAGGAAAGAATTCCAATTCTTTATACACAGTATGTGACAATTTTAAAACATATCTGTAAATACTTTAAAACTCCTTCCATCAAGAGTTAAGGTCTGTAACCAACCCCCTTCATCAAATCTGGGCTAACCTTAATGACACATTTGTAACTAATTTCTGGAGTTAGGTCAGAAAAAGTCATTCAGCATCTCTCTGGCTTAACTCCATTGGAAGTTCAGAGGGAGACTCCAAGGGGCACAGCAAATCCCTTCCCAAATTCCTGATCCCTGAAGTGTACGCAAAATACAAAATTGTTATTTTAAGCGATGAAGATTCGTGGTTGTATATTAACCACTGTATTGATGTGTGTTTAAAACATTGCTATATTGTACATGTATATAATATATTAAAAATAAAGTTTTCTTTCGGGTGCCTGAGTAGCTCAGTTGGTTAAGCATCTGACTCTTGATCTGGGCTCGGGTCATGATCTCATGGTTTGTGAGATTTTCTCAGGTGACGCCTGCTATAATGGTCTATTTTGGCACTAGGCAACTAAACTCAGGATGGGGTAGAGGGGGAGGTACCACTGACTGAGAAAAGTTGGATAAGATAGATGGCTTGGTCTCCTACCAAAATGAGGCTGTAAGATGGGCTCTGCGTTTTCCTGAATTCTCTGGTCAGGCTTACTAGATGATCAAGACTGGGTATTCAGTAGTAAATGGGACAATGACTTAGCTTCTTGCCCTGGCAGGGCAGTAGGACAGGATCCAGGGCCTATAGAGCTCATTGTTTGGGAACCCAAAACAGGCTAGAGTGTGCATTAAATTCCCTGGTTAGGTGAGGCCATGGTTTTACTCTGTAGATGGGGAAAACCATGGGCTGCACTCTCTGTTCAAGTGCTCACTGTTCTGCATGCAGAGGTGTTGAATGAGCTGTACAGCTTTTCACGTGCTCTGATTAGGTTCCCTGGTAAGATAGGCTAAAGTTTGTATTCACAGATGAGTGGGGCTATGAATTAGATTACCTGCCCAGGAGCAGTGGGAGAAACAGGTCTATAGGCAGTAAAGCTCTTTGTTGTCCTAACTCAAGCTGACCCACACCCCAAGCTCCTGACTGTATAGGGCTACCAGCTTTTCTCTGTAAACTAAGAGCCCTTCCCACTTCCTATGGGCACAATGGGTTCCAGGAGTTGTCTTCTTCTGATCAGATGGATCTCAGGACACTCTCCACAGCTGGTGGGATAATGTCCCTTGCTGGTGGAGAGGGAGAGGTTAATCCAGACTGCTCTCAATTTTCTGAGCAGACTTTCTGACTGGGAGGGGCTGGGAGCCACCTTGAGCCTTGGCAATGAACCAATGTCCCTCCTTGTACATAGCACAGGAACACTCCACTCCCAATACTGGCTTTGCTTTTCAGGCAATCAGATCTGCTTGCCTGTCACTCAGTCTGAGTGCCACTGGGCTGCACTGCCTCCAGGAGTTGTCTCCAGTCCTTCTGGTCAGATGGGGTTGGAAGACACTTTCCATAGGAAGCCGGGCTGTGATTCAGCTTCTTACCTGGGTGTGGCCAAACCAACTCTAGGGCTGGCAAAACTCCTTCTTTGAGGTTTTAAATAGGGCAGATATATTTGCCCTCCACCCTATTCCCAGGTTAGAGTGCATCCCAACTTGGTTCTGCAGATGAACAAGACCACTGGTTGGGATCACTGCTTGAGCATTCTAGATATAAACCGAATCCGCCAAGATCTGTGTGCTGGTTGTGGCAAGTCCTGTCCCCCTTCTCCATCACAGTCAGATTCCTAATGGTTGAGCCCTAGAGATTTCCCTACAACCCTATGGTATGAGATAAGAGTAGGGGCTCCCACAAAGAGAGGGGAGGAGACTCTGGAGATCTCTCAGCATGGTGCTATGTTGTCCCTGAGTGAAGGGCAAGGAGGTCAACACATAGCAGCTTCTCTTACCCTTCAAATGAAGTTTGTGTTGGTTTCTGTGGTGCGGGGTGCACTTAGCCTCATCCATGGGTTCTAGAATTCTCTCAGTGGTGTCTTATTCTTAAGTAGTTGTTAGTTGTTCTTGTGAGGGAAACTAACGTCAAGAACAACCTATATTGCCATATTAGTGATATCACTTCCCTCCTGATATTTTTATTGACATCACCTTAAATGTAAGAATGTTCTAAGGGAGAATAAAATATTGTATATTTTGAATGTCTACCAAATGACTTTCCATTTATTCAAGTGTCCTTTTATGTTCCTTAACAATGTCTTTAGGTAGATTTGTAGATTCATTTTGTACTTATTATTTGATATATAATACTTATATTGCTTTGAAATAAATTCTTCTACCATGGCTGTTGTGTATATGAGTATAGTGATTGTATTATTTTTGTATTATCATTTCATAATTCTCTTCTTTAGTAACATATATTTGTTTAGCCCTTCCAGTTTTAAGAATACAGTCATGTCTTCTGAAGAATTAAAAAAAAATCTCCTTACTCATGTTTCATATTTCTGATCTTTCCTCTGTTCTAAATATATTGGCTAGTAATTTCAAAGACATGTTATTAATTGGCTCATAGGGCACATTCTTGTCTTGATCTGACTATAGTGGGTGTAATACTTGTGCTTACTCACTAAAACAATTTTGGCTTTAGGGGATGAATAGATAATGTTTTATTTTGTTTTGTTTTGTTTTTTAACTAGTGAGAATGTATTCATATATTCTTAGTTTATTGAAGGTGCATGTGTGTGTGTGTGTGTGTGTGTGTGTATGTATGCATTCAAGAGTGTTGACTTATTATTCTTCCCTCCAAATCAAGATTTTTTCTAATTATATATTCAAAAGAGAATCTTTGTAGTCTCCCCATCTGTTCCAATCCTGAAGACCATGAAATCAATTAGTCTTCTCCACAATTCTCTGTTGATCAAATCACTCTGATTACTAATCTGTACCTGTAGCCTGGTTATGGTAATTTCATCCACCATTTATTCTACTGGGCTCTCTGAAAGTTGAGTGCTACCAACTGGCTCCTACCACTCAGAATGCTCATTATTTCCACCAAAAGCAGGGAACCCAATTCCCTTACAACATCTCCCATAATCAGCCCTTGCCTGCAAAGAGCAAAAATAAACCCAAAGATTTTCAGAGATCATGGTGCCCTTCCCTCTTCCACTCCCCCAATGCATTTTTTAGTTTCTTCAACATTTCTACAAGTTGAAGGAAAAATATTTCATACCTTGCTATAGAATATAGTTGAACAGGATATTCTTGAGCATAAATTGGACCCTCATGGTTTATCTAACTTCAATTAACCAGCCTAGAGACTATTAATGTCACTCACAATTTTTTAAGCCAACACATTGTCTCATTTCATTACGCCAAGATTTGCTGCTTCTTTGTTAGCTTAATAATCTTAACATCAACTCCCTACATGATCCCAGTATCCTGCCACCACAAATTGGTAGAGCTCTGCAACTCTTTCAAAATATAGACATCTTTTTCTGGAGTAGGTCCTTTGTTCTCATCTGAAAGATGATTAGGTACTAAGGGCGACTGACATCCCTTTGTGAGACAAGTGTCTCAGTTAATCCCATTAGAATTTATTTATGCAGAGGAAAACTCAGATTGGAGATAGGACATGCTTTACTCACTAAGCAGTATTCAGCGATAATTAAGGATTCTCAGCCCCATCTATGTCCACCAGAGTGTCTTAATTCCATTATTCAAAGACTCAATACCCCTCAGATATATGACCATCTCAATTCCTAAATCCCAGTTTTAAGATGGTAAACTCCAAAATCATTGATGATTGAATAGGAAAAGATGGAATGGTCAAATAGGTATGAAGGATATATTTACTAGGGTGTGGTATTATTTAGGGGAATCAATAAGAGTAGGCAAGGAAACCCAGGGCTTGCAAGAACACTTCTGTGCCTAAAGGGAGAGGGAACCTTGTAGAAGTGGGCTTTCTGAAAAAAGCTGCAAGCTTCAGTAGATTCAAGTAGTCTATTAGGAAGAAGGCAGGGATAATAAATGCCCAACCTCTCTCTTGCCCTTCCATTACAGACCTCACTGCCTCCCATTAGCCAAACCTTATCACAGAAGGCAAAACTGTCCAGTTGATGCAGAACAAAAGTGTCATCCTGTCTAGAAACAAAGGAGGTGAGAAAAGGGATGTGGAGGAAGGGAGGATAGGATATGTGGCTCAGTGACACTTACCTGGCATCTGTTGCCTCCTGCATAATGGGTCCAGAGAAGATCTTGCAATTAACTGGTATATACACATTTCTTTTGCTACAAATAAAAAAAAATAGGTTTTTTTTTTTTTTTGCTCATGGTATGCCACTCATCTTTAATTACAGTATAATGACTGTTTCATATAAATTGTTGGATAGGTTTTGTTCTGTGTCTTAGTTCTAGTTTCTTCTGCATGCCCCATGATCTAACGTCATGACTTTTGGGAGCTATAATCCCTTTTGGGAGAGGGTCTGGATTTTGGCTGGTCTTGAAATTTGCTTCTCATTTTTCGTGTGAATATGAAATGGAAAGAAAAATGCTGATTTTATACCACTATATTCATGCCAGAAGTACTCTCACCAAATAAATGTTTTCATAAAGCTTCCTTTAGTTAATGTGAGGACTATAATATACCATATGAAATAGGTCAATATTCCTTCAATTAACCATGTGCCAAATTAAACTATCAATAAATAAAAAGGAGAGAAAAATAAAAATTCATATAAATTGGCAACAAGAAACTCTTTCAATATTATAAATTTATATTTAATGATCTACTTACATGCTAATTTCCCACCTCAAATTGTGTATTCAAGAACCCCAACACCTAGGTGATCTAAAGTCCTCTGAAATGTTTAAATATTATATACAAATTTAATAATATTTCAACTTAGAATTCAAGGCTAAATCAAATTTGGAATTATTTAAGTTGAAATTTAAATTATTTTGAATTGTAAGAGTTTTTTTTTACTTCAATAAACTAAAGTTTGCTAAACATTACAGGTATTTTAAATATCAACTATTTCAAAAATATTAATACTGTGGGTATTATTTACTTAAACTTTTCCTTTTCTAAATGTTTATTTTGAGAGAAAGAGATAGAGAGAGAAAGAGAGAGACCACTTGTACCTGCACAGGAGGGGGCAGAGAGGGAGAAAGAATTCCAAGAAGCCTCCGTACTATGAGTGCAGAGCCTGACATGGGGCTTGATTTCACGACCATGAGATCACGACTGTGGGATCGTGTCCTGAAATGAAATCAAGAGTCAGACACTTAACTGACTAAGCAACCCAGACACCCTTGTTTACTTAAACTTTTCTAAATTTAGTTCTAAGTTTCCTTGTAATTATAAGTTGATTATCTACTAAAAAAAAAAGCAATTACACTCTTTAGAACCACCAAGGTTACCATTTATGATTACCCAGCTCTCAAGACCAGCATAGGAATAATGATTGGTTTGTTGTCTGTTACAGTGATGGGCACAAAGAACCCATATAATAGTCATTTGTCAATGACTCTGTAAGCTAAAGAAGATGATTACATCATCCTTCTCCCTGTATTATACTTAGTGATATTAGCAGCCTTTCGAATGATTAAAATATTGTATTTTTCGTGGTGTCTGGGTGGCTCAGTCGGTTGAGCAACCGACTTCAGCTCAGGTCATGATCTCACAGTTTGTGAGATCGAGCCCTGCGTCAGGCCCTGTGCTGACAGCTCAGAGCCTGGAGCCTGCTTCTGATTCTGTCTCCCTCTCTCTCTGCCCCTCCCCCACTCATGCTCTGTCTCTGTCTCAGAAATAACTAAACATAAAAAAATTTAATAAAAAAATTTTTTTTAATTTATTTTATTTTTCTACTTTTGGTTATTAAAATGTATAAACATATTCTCTCATTAGATATTGATATCAAACTCATTGTTTTCTATCTTTTAAAGTTTTATCTGATAATGGAATCACAATTTCTAAAGGCATCATAATGACAGTACTTAGTTGTTTTTTTTTTGTTGTTTTCCTTTGCCCAATTCCAGAACCAGGGTGAGTCATTTCATTAGCTTAGGACATCTTTATTATAACCAAGAAAAGATATGTAAAATTACCCTATTTACAAGAAAAGTTTAATATTCATTTAAGATCTTTTTCAATCTATGACATATGGACCATTTGTCATATCTAATAACCAATCCCAGATTACTAACATTTTAGTTCACCTTTACAGGATCACACAGTTTAACTTCAAACAATATTTTACAATGGAGATATGCTCCATACCTGTAGCGAGATTTATTCCAATGAAGTAACTCGCATGTATTTTTAAAGGTTGTCTTCTGGTGTTAGTAAAATATGTTCTTAGATACTTTAGCTAGATGCTACATTAGTCATTCCTATTACAATCAGTCCTCTATTCATATGCTCTCTCACTCTTTATCACACTAAAGAATGTATCCTATGTTTTATAATGATGAATATTTCAGTGATAAAGATTTTTTTTAGCAATGTCATTGAAAAGATGAATAAGTCTAGCTTACTTAAACCCTGGCATGAATTAGAAAATCCAAGCAAAATGATATATTTTTTAAAGCTTTCAAGTAGAAATGTAAATGGCTGTATCTAAAATTAGTAACATATTTAGAACTTTTACCCTTTCTCAATTCTGGAGCATATGCTGTTTTAAAGGCTTTTTATTCCTCCAAATGTTATTCTTATTTACTTATTTGCTTCTTTATTAGTTTATCCTTATTTTTTAATTGAGAAAAGGATGCTCATATCCAGTATGATTTTTATTTCTTCTGCTATCTGGTCAATAAAGAATAATAATAATAATAATAAAATAGAATACCAACAATTATCTACTTGAAGGTAAACTGTCCAATCTCAAAATGAGTTGATGTAATAGAGGTAAAACCTGATTAGGCATTGTATTCATGACTTGGCTCGGCAATTTCTATTTGTGTGTGTGTGTGTTCTGACCTAGAGAAATATTTACTTTTTATTTCCTAGCTTTCCTAACCATCACTTTTAATCATACAATAAGCTAGACTGTAGATTATTCAATACCACTCACACTTTTTTTTTTAATTTTTTTTTCAACGTTTATTTATTTTTAGGACAGAGAGAGACAGAGCATGAACGGGGGAGGGGCAGAGAGAGAGGGAGACACAGAATCGGAAACAGGCTCCAGGCTCTGAGCCATCAGCCCAGAGCCCGACGCGGGGCTCGAACTCACGGACCGCGAGATCGTGACCTGGCTGAAGTCGGACGCTTAACCGACTGAGCCTCCCAGGCGCCCCTCACACTTTTAAAATCAAAAGAAAAATACCTGAATAAAGAGAAGAATAATTCAGATAATACTATGCAAACTACCTTTTGGAAGACATTGCCTCATTGTCTTCTTATATATGAAAAAAAAAATACATCTCCATATGTATTCACTCAGTAAATGAAGCAACGGGCATTCTGTGGTAATTAATGGCATCTATCATGGAAATACATCCGGCAGAGTGTTCAGCAAAGAGCAGTAACCCACTACAAATGTGTTGAACAAGTGAAGGAACACCAGAAGGAAAAACAAATGCTAGTTCTAAACTGTGGAATACAGCATAATGGCCATTGAAATAGATTAAGCTATCATTAAAAGAGACATATGGCTTTCTTTTAAACTCACAATAATGGAGAACTGGGAAATGCCAGAAATATCGTATCAGGCAAATTACAAATATTAAAATAAGTCATGTGGATGCATCTTATGTTTATCATAATTTTGTAACCTAAAATTATATTTACTTGCAATGTAATTACTTTGTAAAAATCAAACAAGGTAGCATTTCTGGTAAGAAGCATGTTGGGTCTGCAGGAATATTTGAAACAGAGAATGTATTTTATCATCTGACATAGAAAGTGTTGATAACAGCTATCATTTATTAAGTGGTTACTTGATGCCAAGCAGTGTGACAAGTGCCTACGTGTATATTAATTAGTCAGAATAGGCTACTTGCCATAAAAAAAATATGTAAAACTATCTGGCTTAACATCATAAATGTTATGGCTCATTCACATCATAGTAGAATAATTTTGAGAGGGAGATGGCAGGGAGGAAGATTCTGTTTCACATTACATTTAGAGACCCAAATTCCTTCCACCTTGTGGTATTTCATCATCTTCAATATGTAACATCCAAGTTTGCCAATGCTGAGAAAAGAAGAAAGCAGAGAAAACATACTCTCTCCTAAGTACCTGGGCTCAGGGGTGATACACCTCATTCATGTCATCTTCAATGGTAAAAACTAATGATCTACAGGCAAAGAATCAAATAATCATATTTTAAAAATTTGTCCAAGAAAAGACAGTATGTTTGGTGAGTATCTGATTTCTGCCACACATGTGAGTGATCTCATGTAATATCATTTAAATTTTACAGTCAATGTTATGCACAAATAGTAGATTTTCCCCCCAAAGCTTGAAAAAAACATAACCAAAGGTTATGATAGTTGTAAATCTATGATAGAATTAGACTTTGTAAGCATAAGTTAGCCAAAGAGTAAAACATCTAATAACAGAAAACCTAACTAGTCAGTTCAAAACAACTGTGAAAAAAAATTAACAAAGGTTTGAGTTGGTCTGGTGATTTGTTTCACAAAAGAGGTTTATGAAATTTCATTAGGAATCATCACTTCCTAGTATTTAACCTAGCCAATTGGAAAGGACTGTCTAGACATTTCCAAAATGTATCAATGCAATATAACAATATCTCAACAGCTCTTAATTTGCACAGATTCAATGCCTTCAATTTATAATAAATATTTTTAATTTTTTTACTATGCTGAAAGTTAATTAACAAATCATCTAACTGCATAATGTGTGTATTTTTAAATTAATACAAGGATATAACGAAAAGGAGAAATTTAAAATGTAATGTATAATAAAATACTTATACAACTCAACATGCAAAATCTTAGCACAACTATAATTAAAGCACAGTGGAATTATTAGATGCTTGTATCGCATATAAAAAAGTTTGGATATAAAAAATATAATTTTGGGGGGCGCGTGGGTGGCTCAGTTGGTTGGGAGGCCGACTGCAGCTCAGGTCATGATCTCACGGTCTGTGAGTTTGAGCCCCGCGTCGTGGTCTGTGCTGACGGCTCAGAGCCTGGGGCCTGCTTCGGACTCTGTGTCTCTCTCTCTGCTCCTTCCCTGCTGGCTCTCTGTCTTTCTCTCTCAAAAATAAACGTTAAAATAATTAAAATGTAATTTTCCATTTAAATAAATATTGCAACACATTATCTTTTATTTTGGCATAAATGCTGAATAAGTATTTTGTATAGCAACAAAAGCAGCATTGCTATTGCTATTACTACTGTGATGGCTGTTTTTGTGTATCACTTGGCTGGCACACAATGTGCCCAGATATTTGGTCAAACATAATTCTGCTGGTTTCTGTGAAAGTGTTTTCAGAAGAGATTAACATTTAAACTCTGGATATTAAGTAAAGCAAACTGCCCTCCATAATGGGAGTGAGTCTTATTTAGTCAGTTGAAAGCCAGAATAGAACAAAAAGAGTGACTTCTTCAAAGCAAGAGAGAATTTTCCACTAGACTGACCTTGGACTTCTGCAACACTGGCTCTTCTTGGCTCTACAGTAAGTAGACTTTGGTCTCAAGCTGGAACATCACCTCTACTGGATCTCTAGTCAGTCAGCCTACCCTACGAGTTTGGACCTGTCAGTTTCCATAATCATTTAAGCCAATTTAATCTAATAAATCTTATTGTATATATGTTTTTACACAGCCCATGGTTCAGTTCTCTAGAGAACCTACATAATTGGTGATATATTTTTCATGATTTTGAACTACTCATGAAAACCTAGATCAAAATAAAATTATTGCCTCAGTTTATTACTGAGAAATTTGGAGTGCACTAATGTGACACAACAACATTTGTATCATTCAAAAGGAAAATGGAAATTATTGTCTTACATAATGTAATAAGACTTTAAGCTACAGGAATAACTATAGAGACAGAAATTAATGTAGTCCAAGGGACAAACATTTATTTTAGTGAGACTTTTCTGTACATTGAGTTATATACAGCTTGTGTGCTTAGGTGGCTCAGTCGGTTAAGCGTAGGACTTTGGCTCAGGTCATGATCTCATGGTTCATGAGCTCGAGCCCGGCGATGGGCTTTTTGCTGACAGCTTGGAGCCTGGAGCCTGTGTCAGATTCTGTGTGTGTCTCTCTCTCTCTGCCCCTTTCCTACTTGTGTGTGGCTCGGGTGTGTGCACATGCTTTCTCTCTCTCAAGTTGAAAGAAAAAGAAAGAAAAGAAAGAAAGAAAGAAAGAAAGAAAGAAAGAAGAAAGGGAAAGAAGAAAGAAAGAAAGAAAGAAAGAAAGAAAGAAAGAAAGAAAGAAAGGCATTCAGCTTGCCTAGGTTTTGCCCTATGTCATTCTAGGTGTCCAGTTCAGCCTCTTCACTGTTTTATACATGCACGCGCGCGCACACACACACGTACACACACACACACACACCTACACACACACGCTGGGAAGGTTCATAAGAGAACTGAACAGAAGTATTATCCACAAGTAATACTCTTTGAGAGCACTGCTTTTTCCTCACATATTTTCCTAAAGGCAACTGCAGGACCCACAGTTTGAATACCCGCTCTGCAACTTAAAAGTAATAATAATATTAAAATGCTAATACTACTAATAGAAAAAGATTCTGCTACTGATTTCATAACTTTAGGTAACTCTCTGGAATTGCATTTTCTCACATTTCATTATGGGTATATGCCCACTAAAAATAAGACCAGAAGTGTTTCAATTACCTGATGATAAAGTCTTGGTGAACCTTGAGCCGGTCAGGTAACTTTACTCATATATCTTATTTGTAAACATCATCACCCTTATGCAGTATTATAAGTAATATATCTCACACCAGCCATTTTGGGAATTATGAATCTATAAAAATATAATCCCTATTGATTATATTGGAAATTCAGAACTCTCTTATGCACAAAGCCACTGAGTTGAGAGGTGATATCCTCTAACATCTTTTTGGTTAAGGTTTATTACGTAAGTTTGGAAATCTTTAAACTTCATTTCTAGTGATAACACTAATGAAGATATATAAAAAGAAAACATATATTTATTATAAAACATTCACCCCCTGTGTACAGTTTTTAGTTCAACTGGACTTGTTATTTAGGAACATAATCTTTTTATGGATTGTAATTTGCTAACCTTGATATTACTTGATGGCCAGAATTTAAGGCAATTTGAGAAATTCTAACAGAATTTGTAAGTTACTGTTTCATCTTTTGCTTCAGAAAGTGTTAACAGTTTTGGAATGTTTAGGACAAGTGAAAATCAATTTTTTTCATACCTAAGAGTAAAAGCTATTCACCCCATGATATTCAGTACTTCCAATCATTCTTAAGTGTATGGTAAAGAAAAGCACTTATAACACATTGATCAACTGATGGAAAGAGCTAAAATGGGAGAAATGTTGCTGATTTCACATCAACTAAGACTCAGCAAGGATTTTGTTCCACTTTCCTTTCAGATACATTTGATATGTAGCAAAGCAATGCATGTTTATTAATGCGTATTTATAATGTTTTAAAGATATTAAAGTAGTATATTTGGGTGTTGTATGAAAAAATAAAGAAAAATAATCAGCTATATTTAAATATGATAGCATAAATATTAGATGTTATAAAGATTTATCACTGATCTTAAGAATCTATTTCTCACCAACATGGGGACTATAAAGAATTTTTTTTCTTGACATTAACACTGTTTTTTACTATCCATGCAATAGAGTCATCTAAGATCAAAATCTCAAAATATAACCAGTTAATAGATATTTTCCTTCAGCATCTCAGAAAGCTGCTAGCCACTTCACTACAATGAAATATTAGTAAAACTATTGTTTTCAATGACCAAAGGATTTTTTTTCAATTTCTTCAATGTTTATTTATTTTGAGAGAGACTGAGAAAGTGAGAGATGACAGACGGTGCATGAGCAGGGGAGGGGCAGAGAGAGAGAGAGAGAGAGGGAGAGACAAAATCTGAAGCAGGCTCCAGGCTCTGAGCTGTCAGCACAGAGCCCGACATGAGGCTCTAACTCATGAACCATGAGATCATGACCTGAACCCAATTTGGATGGTTAACTGACTGAGCGACTGGCACCCCGAAGATCAAATGAGTTTTGATCAGAGAACTTTATTAATTCAATGACAGATATGAAGGCTGATATGTAATATTATTCTTTCTTATTTTAAGTGAATTAAAGAAGGGTGAGTTTGGTCTCAAAAAGTCATCATCTTAGAATTTTACACTATTTCCAAAAGTAATGTTTATAAATATTTCTCTCCAAGCCTTCTAGCTGTACAGTAAAAATCTTACATACTGAGGTGTTCTTTCTGATATTTTGATTATAGAAAGAAGGAAAAAAAAAGGAGAAGCAAGTTCCCTTGTCTATTCATGTATCCATGTCATTAGCATTGCTCTTAAAAATAAACAATTTAATGATATTTAAAGTTTTGTGTAATCTTTTTTTTCTGTTATAAACCATCTTTATTTTTGATTGACAGTTTCTCTTTAATGTTTTTGTTAAGGCATAATTGATATACAACATTATGTTAGTTTCAGGTGTACAACATGCTGAGCCAACATTTGTGTTTACTGTGAAATGACGACTACAATAAGTCTAGTTAGGATCCGTCACCATACAAAATTACAGAATTTTTTTTCTTTGATGAAAACTTTTAAGATCAAAAAGTTTCATGCAACTTTGATGTTATGGGAAAATGTCAATGAGTGGAAGCCAGTGTCACTCATAACATTGGACACAAATTCACACTATAAATCTGCTTTAGCATGATTCTGAGCTACTGTTTTAGAAGTCTATTCATGGTAAACCATTAGCTTTAATAAAGTTGATTATGGTAGATCCAATTGTAGTTTGCACTTAAAGCAGAAAGTACCTGTTTTAACCAAAGGAGCTTAATATTGGACTGCTAAAGCCTATGAGAGAAATATTCTAAGGAATATTCAAAACCAAAGCAAAACCAAATAATAAAGACAGAGTCACAGAGATGTAGACAGACTGTGACATAGACCTAAATTCATGGGGCAAATCATCGGTAAAGATGTCAGACAATATTTTGTAGATCAGTGGATAAAATGTAAATAGATGCAATCCATAAAATAGGAAGGGGATAATCAATATAGGTGGCATGGGACAAGGGTTTGAAATTCACTGAAGAGGATACAGATATGATTCAATAAAGAAGTTCCTGATAGTTCTCTGGATACGGTTTATCATCAATTGCTTTTTTTTTTTTTTTTCAAAGAGACAGAATCTGTCAGCCCAGAGCCTAATGTGGGTCTTGATCTCAGGAACCATGATATCATGACCTGAGCTCAAACTGAGAGTTGGGTGCTTAACGGACTAAGCCACCCAGGCACCAGTATCATCAATTTCTTAAGAAGAACCAGCCACTCATGTCAGAATACCCTGAGCACTTTAAAAATTTTTCCATTTAAACATTCCAGTATATAAGTGTTTATTTCATGGCTTTCCATAGTCATTTCCAGCCATATTCTATATTTTAATTTTTAAATGTTTATTTATGTTTTAAAGAGAGCAAGTGGGGAAGGGGCAGAGAGGGAGGGAGAGAGAATCCCAAGCAGGCGCTGTGCTGGCAGCACAGAGACCAACGTGGGGCTCTATCTCACCAACTGTGAGATCATGACCTGAGCCGAAAACAAAAGTCAGATGCTTAACTGACTGAGCCATCCAGGCACCCTTCCAACCATTTTTATAAATCAACTGCAAATGTTAAAAACAACAGGCCTCAAATGCTAAGCCCCATTTTAACAAAGTGAGACTTAATTACTGTTTTAGGTCTTCCAGAAATGTAACCTTATACCAGTCAATCAGGATTCTCCTGATCAATAGGTTATCTGCCTGATAGACCCCTGTTTTCCCCTAAAAGAAGGTAAATTTATAACCAACCTTCTTTTGCCTACTATAATCCCTTGATCCTGCTCCCTTCTGCCTATAAAGTCTCATTTTGTAAAACCCCTCATGGTTTCTTTGTCTGGTACATTGGAATGTGCCCAATATGAATTGGCTTTTGTTAAAATAAACTCTAAAATTTTTAATGTTCCTCAGTTTATTTTTTAACACTAGGAAATTTTTCCCTTTAAATATTTGTTAGAAATGGATTCCTGCAATCTGAGGACCATTCTGTCTATTAGTCACGACACCAGTCTCAATCTGGTTAAAACTACAGATGCCTTAGCAAGTTTAGGCACAGGAAGATTTATTTCTGATATTTGACAAACACATAGTTATATTAATCATTATTAACTCCTGTCGGGCAAAAATCACATGAATTAACCTGCATATATTCCAACTTGCCAAAGATTTTCTCAAAAACCAGCAAGTTGGGTATACTAAAATCTCTCTATTTTCATTAGATATACCACCTTTTAAAGTATTCATGTATACTTTAGAACTAACTTTCAGAACAGTTATACATGAAGTGTTTCATTGAGGAAATGTGACAGCTATGTCCTTTCAGAGACCAAGGGTACAGCAATTTCCATTTTGTCAAATATGCTAAGTTTTTCGCAAATTGCCTTACATTATTCATTGATGTATCCTTCATCTATCAAGGAGTTATTGAGCACCTGATGTATGTTAAATACTGTATTAGGTTGTATAAAAGTCATCAGTTGTCATATGTCACACCATATCATACACCAAAAGTATATAGTAGTGGCAGAGGAAAACTGCCTGGTTAAGATGGTTGAAAGAAGGTACTTTGTTCAGCACTGCCAGAAAGCAGACAGAATTAGCGATCACAAGAAGAAATTCAACAGAGAATAAATCGAAATGAGAATGAACTAATTAAGCCCTATCCCTAATACGTGCCCAGATTCCAGAACTCCTTCTTGGTACCATGCCTCAGAGAATAGAACAATTTTGAGCAAGAAACATAGGCAGAAGAAGGAATAGGTATGTGATTTAGGTTCCCTCTGAAAATATTCATCGGGGCTATCATAACGGTGCCCTTTGGGTTTTGGGGGTACTGTTACAACATTCACACTACCTAGAAGCAAAGAAAATGCCATCTGTCATTTCTTTTTAAAAGCCCAGAATCCCATTCTCCATAAAAATCAAAATTAATTTTCTATACTTACAACGAAATGACATCGTTGCTTGAACACAGAATCAAGAATATGGGAATAGTGCAGAATATTGGAATATTGCAGAGCATGAATTCAGTGTGTGTGTGTGAGTGTGTGTGGCAAGAGCGGTATGATCATTCTCGTGTCGGTTTATACCCCCTAACTTTTAAGACTTCTACTCCCACCTTCCAGTTTGCAGTTTTTAAGAAACAAAGGGACAGGAGGAGAAAGAAAGAGGGGGAAAAGGTAAACAGGTGACAGAAACAAAAACACCGAAAATATGGTGGCAAATAATGAAAGATAGATCTCTTGCCCCATCGAAAGTGGAGATCAACCCTAAACTAAAAAAAAAAAAAAAAAAAAAGCTTTAAAGTGATCAAAATACTATTAGATTAAGCTGCGTATCTTTTAATATTTGATACTTTCATACAAAGCACAATATTTATAACTAAAACATTTGTGCAAATAATATAACATTTATAGCTTATAGCATTATGCAGTGGCAATAGTGGGGCTGTGGCTAAGAATAGGGCCTCCACACAGGGCTGTCTGGGGATTAAATTCCAGTTCTGAGTAACCTTGTGCAAATCTTTCTCTTTATTGGTTTCCTTAGCTCTAACTGGAGACTCATAAAAGAACTACATCACTGGAGAATCATAGAAGGACTACATCATAGGGCTGTTATAAAAATTTACACATGTCAATTTATATAAGTTGCTTATAAGAAATCATGATAAATAATTAGCATTTAATAAACATGAGCCATGTTATCCATAACACCTCTTTAGGCACTATACTCAGTGACACCTTTAAATAAATACAGTGAAAAGTTAAAGATCATCAATAGCATATTTTGACTTAAAATAGGAATAAAAAATACTTTAGAAGACAATGGAAAGAGTCCCATATTTTGAAGCATTATAACTCCAATTTTCTTCAAAATGTTTTAAAGTTGACATATTGTATTAGAGGGAAAATTATATTTGGTTATATGCAAATCTCTTACCTACAAGAGTTTATGATTAAAGTTGATTGATTCATTTCCCTATAAAGGATCAAATAAAAAATAAGTGGGAGACTATTAATTTCCCACGCTTGAATCCGCAATTGTGTCCTTAATGTTTCAGTAAGATTAAAAAGTGAAAAGCAAAGTTGCAAGAAGAGACTTTTTAAAAATCTCAACTTTCCAACTAATGTGAGATCAAAAAGTTTTTATTATTTGGTGCTGAGAGTAAATATAACAAGGCTATCATTGAATTTTAAGGATCAAAAAAGGCAAAGATGTAAGAGGTCATCGGTTTTTCCTTTCTATAAATTTCTTTCCATCAGATTTTTCCCATCCATTTTCAGACATCCCACCCAGCATTTCTAAAATTTCCCAGGGGAAATAATATGGACTTAAATTACAGGCATACAACAGTTCTCATATCTAGTAACTTTGTGGAGAGCACAGTAGAGAGGGTGATATGATACCATAAAATGCCTTGGGATAAAGAAAATGGAAAAATGAATTCAGATTTCCTTTTTTAACCATTAACATTCTAGATAATAATCACACAAGCTGATGAAAGTGACAGTCATGCATCATGAATTCATCTACAATTGCCCCTTCCTTAACTACATTACTTTTGAGGCCCCAGTAAAATACAGCAGGATTGCTGGTGTTTTAGAACAACTTCCCGTCACAGATTTCCATTTGAAAGGGGTCTATGTCATGTTTCAAGGAAGAATTGCTCATCTGTATGTTAAAACACATTCAGACCTCATGCAATGATTGTGTCCTAAACAGTATTCCTGGAAAGATCAAAGGAACAGCATTTCACAGTATCAATATACTTGCTCTCCTCATGTTTTTCCATGCACTGGAGCTGACATGCACAGGGATATCTGAGAACTACCTCTGCAGATTTAAAATTCAGTGGCCAACAATCTCGAAGATGAGGAATCAATTTCATTATTCTTTTTAATTCTCTAGTACATTCCAAACAACAATTCCCTGACCTTACAAATATTGTCGCAAACAAAGTTGTTCAGTCAAGCTGCACAATGCAATTCCTTTGCTCTCCCCCTCATCTATCAATGCCGGCATTAATTTATTCATTGCATTTATACTTCTTGGAACTCTAATTTGTCTGGACCTTTTTGTTACTCTTGTGCTAAAAAATGAATAGAGAATACTCAGTTAGTGCATATTTATGCAGGATTTTAAAATAGCATGTTTTGATTTATAACTAAGGCCGCAGAAAGCATCTTTTAAAATGAAAAGATAAAGCAGTCTTTTCAATATTTGGACTATTTGAATGAATGGCTATATTGAGCTTGCTGTTAAAATTGTTTCCTATTATGGCTGATAAAAATGGGCCAGAAACCACTTCTTTCCCTAATTCACAAGATTGTTGTAAAAATCAAAAGTTGTAATATATGTAAAAAGCACTTTGAAAATCATAAAACAGTGCATGCAGGGAAGGCACAGCCATTACTATTAATAAATGTATGATCTACTTCTAGGAATAGCCAATGAAAACAGGAGAAAGCAAGTGCTAGAATTAAATGCAATGAGCATACATCTACCTTCCAGAGTGAGCAATATGCACATTGCAGCCTGTCCTATAGTAGGAAGAAAATTTCTCTCTGTTGATAGCACCTTATCATGCATCCCATTGCCAGTACTATAGTGAGCACCGTGTATGTGTGCATTCACTTTCTTCCCATTTGGCTTATTCTGTAAGACATTATAAAGATAATGTAAGAATTATAAAGATATCTGAGATACAGCCGAAGTTATCAAGGTGCTAAAATATATGAAAACTTGATAAGTCACGTACACAAATAACATAACGCTGGAAAACAAATTTTTGTCCGTTAGTTTTTGTTTGCATTGTTTCTTGGAGAAGGAGAAGCTCCAGCTGAACCCGGAAAAAAAGGACAAGCTTTTTCAAGGGAAGTGAGGGATGCAGAGGGCACCTAGAGGCAGGAATTTGCAGGGCTTTTTCAAGAATTAGCAAAGTCTGTTTTCTGGGAGCAAAGGTGTTACAATAGAAGTCTGGAAATGCAGGTAGGCAGCAAAAGTGGTACAAAGGAAATCCAAAAACCCCTATGTGAACAGGTTCCAGAGGCCAGCAAGCAAACAAATGTGTCAGTATGCTTTACTGAAGGTCTTTCTATGAGACTATCCTTCCCTTCCTAGAAATCGCTAAAGACTTCTTAAAGCAGGTTATAAAATGTAGGACAACAAGTATGTCCTTGATTTTCTATAAACCCCTGCATCAAGTCGCTGCAATTTTAGAACAATAAACCTATAAATACGTTTTTTTTAAATTTGTTTTCAATATATGAAGTTTATTGTCAATTTGGTTTCCATGCAACACCCAGTGCTCATCCCAAAAGGTGCCCTACTCAATACCTATCACTCACCCTCCCCTCCCTCCCACCCCCCATCAACCTAAAATACGTTTTTTAACGTCAGATGAACTTTTAAAGCAAGATCAAAAACATAGTAGTTATGATGTAAAAGATAGATGTGTATGTAATGATGTAATTCTTAATTGAGTAAGATATTTTCTGACATACCTTTAATGTCCTTTTTTTTTTTTATAAATTTTTTTTCAACATTTATTTATTTTTGGGACAGAGAGAGACAGAGCATGAATGAGGGAGGGGCAGAGAGAGAGGGAGACACAGAATCGGAAACAGGCTCCAGGCTCTGAGCCATCAGCCCAGAGCCCGACGCGGGGCTCGAACTCCCGGACCGCGAGATCGTGACCTGGCTGAAGTGGGACGCTTAACCGACTGCGCCACCCAGGCGCCCCAATGTCCTTTTTTTTTTAATTTTAAAAATTAAGCCAATGAAAACCAGGGAAAATATTTGCAGCATATAGGACAAATGATACATTATATCTACTATGCACACTATTCCTATAAGTGTCTAATAAAATATTAAAGAATAATAAAAACTTGATAGAAAAGCAAATAAAGTTTATGAATAGTACACAGATAGGCCAACCAAATAACCACTATTGAAAAAAAAATGCAAACTAATTAGTGAATACTATACCCTTTTTTGATATTAGACTGAGTGAAATTAAAAAGAATTATAATATGTCATCTGAGTACTGATAAGAGTGAGGAAAAAAAGAACATTCTACATTTCTGAAGGCACTGTGAATTACCACAGTCTTTTGAGAATATAATCTGTTAATTCATGTACAAATGGAAACTATTCTCAAATCATGTACTCCTTCTTCCAGGAATCAAGCTAGTGGAATTAAAAGCACCATTACTTAGACTATATGTAAAATTGTGTGCCACCACAATTTTGTATTTGGGAAATGTTGGAAACCACTTGAAAGTTTCATAACAATAAAATGTTTGAATAGTTTGGGAATATTATATAAATATTGAATAAAATAGGTTGCATTTACAGTTATTGTGTCTAACAGATGTCCACATATCCAAGATACAATATTATTTGGAAGAAATGTTGCAGCGAATTGACAAATGTCATTTACATTTTAATGTGTATATTATGATTTCTTATTTTCCTCTATTTTTTGATTATGTACACACACAAAACTCTATACACCTGCAAATTTGTATTTTATAAATGCGAAAACATGGAAAAGTTGTGAAGAAATATATAGCAGCTGTTATAATTAATGGAACTGGAGAAATGCAACAAGGAGAAATAGGTGTTTGGCTACAGTCTAAAACTCTATAGCAAAGTTGGAAATTATTTAAAAATTATAAAACAGAATTCTCTATATAACCAATATTGAATATACGAAATTTAAGAATGATTATGTGCCAAAATTAAAATATGGTCAACTGAAAACAAATTAGGTTATGAAAAGTTAAATATTCAGGATTTTAGGTTTCTGTCATTCTTAAAAACAAACTCTTCCACAGCTACCGATTTACAGTTCTTTGTTTTATATGTTGGAACAATTTGGATAGGACATTTCTAGTTTTAACTCTAGACTTCTCTTCTTGGATGAAAGGTATATGTATTTCCATGCTTTTCTTTCTTTTTTCCTATATCTTACGTTTTGAAAAAAATTTAAAGTTGTGTTATAGGAGTTTGATATATTTTCCAAAATCAATGCTATGTTCAAATAAACAAAATATCAAATTAAAAATTAGACTAAGTTTATGGGGCACCTGGGTGGCTCAGTCGGTTGAGCGTCTGGCTTCGGCTCAGGTCATGATCTTGCCATCTGTGTGTTCAAGCCCCACCTCGGGCTCTGTGCTGACAGCTCAGAGCCTGGAGCCTGTTTCGGATTCTGTGTCTCCTCTTTCTGCCCCTCCCCCGCTCATTTTCTGTCTCAGAAATAAATAAACATTAAAAAAATTTTTAAAAATCAGACTAAGTTTAAACAATGGCAAAATATTGCTAAAATAACACATTTGTTTTTAGAATACCTTTTTACGCAAAGATTTTTTTTCAGCATATCTAAAACTTACATGCAGCATTGGCCTGCAATAGAGTTTAGGGGAGAAAATAGTTTAATAATTTTTTGGAATACAAATTAGCATACATTTTTGGTAAGAATTATATAAATTCCTATGTATACTGTAGCTTCTAGAAGGTATGCAAATTCACTAGGAAGTCCTCATCTTATTTTATTTTTTATTTTTATTTTAATGTTTATTTTTGAGAAAGAGACAGAACAGGAGTCAGGGAGGGCCAGAGAGGGAGGGAGACACAAAATCTGAAGCAGGCTCCAGACTCTGAGCTGTCAGCACAGAGCCTGATGCGGGGCTCGAACTCATGAACCAGGAGTTCATAACCTGAGCTGAAGTCGGTGGCTCAACCAACTGAGCAACCCGGATGCTCCAGGAAGTCCTTATTTGAAATTGAAGGTGAATCTATGAAGAACAAACTAAGTACAATCTGTAACTATGCAGTTGATAGAGGGAGACAAACTGATAATTTACAGGTTAAAATACTCATTCATGTCCCTGATAATCAAACGGACTATATCATTCCTGAATCCTGGTTTCCTTTGATGATATTTATTACCTAATAGCAATACTTCTGTTTTGAAACTTCCTTGAATGAATAGATATATTTTAAAAGAAAAAGTTAAAAAAAAATAGAACTAGTATCTCCCTGGGGGCTACAGAGGAAACTCAACTCACAATTTCTGATTAGGAAAAAAAAAAAAAATCTGTGAGATTTCCCTGTAGAAAAAGACACTGCCTTGGGGAAAAGTCCCCAGTCAATGTGAAAAGCCACAAGAAAGAGATAGTTCTCTCTGGAAATTTAAATCCGCTTTCGAGAGAAAAAATGGAAAAGCTTACTCTATTTGACATAGAAATTCCTCAGGAAAGGGACAATCTGATGTTCCTAAGAAATTTTCAAATTCATATGTTTATTTCTAGGACCTTTGAGAAATTATTTTTTAAGGAGAGATACAGCAATGATGAATTTAATTGTTCTATTTAGAGATTGTGGCTAGAGATGTAAAAGATACATATTTTGAGATTATTCTTTCATCCTGAATAATTAAATTGAAAAACAATTAAATCACAAAGTTGGGAATTCATTTTTATTAAGTTGAATATATTTGACAAAATATATATTTTAGAAGTAATGGTCTGCTTTCTTTTTATTTTCCTTGCTATAATCCATGAACATAATTAATAATTCTGCTACTTTTAAAGTTTAGTGCCTTGATCCGGATAATGAATCATTTAAAAAGGGGAAAACCCCAGGGAAATAAGAGTAAATTGATTCTCTACTCCATGGCTAAGATGGTTGAGACATTTTAGATTAGAATATATTCCTGGTAGGTTACATAAATTCCTGTGAGTATATTAGCCAGCAACTAGACTTAACCGAGCTTAAGCCACATTTGAAATGTTACAAAAACCTGAATTCTTCCTCAAGATGGCAATTTCATTATCCTATTCCATACATGGGGAAATTGGGGTTCCTGAGCAAGATCATTGAAGGGTGGTGATAAGGATTTAGAATTACAATCAAGGACACAATCTATGGTTTTCAGGCCTGAAACTGAGGCAGGAGCGCTTATCCAATTTGAAGGGATAGCTTAAATAGCTTTTCTGTAAGAACACAGAATTATACCTTAAGTTCTCGTATGAAACTACCTTTTTTAATTGGAAAGAGAAAGTAAATCACAACAATTTTTAAATTTTAGAAGGAGATGACTACCACCAACTTCAGAAACATCCAGAAATACCATAATACTTTTGTCTGTATAAACCTTGATTGTCTCTTTACAAGGCAAGAAAACAGAAAAATCAATCAGACTTTCCTCTAGGTTGGTTTGTTTAGAAGACTGTGAGGGCTCAGGAGTACTCCTGGCTGGGATGGCCAAAGGTGGTAAGAATGTTAACACTTTTCTATTGTGCACAGCATCAAATTGTGTGCGTATTAGGGTGATACCCTTACATGATTGTGTGAACCATATAAATATATAACTACAATTCCACACCAACAATTTATATTTGACTTTCGCTTAATCCACTAAATGCCAGCAGCTAATGCAATGCTATCAGACACTAAGAGGAGTGTGATGGACAGGAAGCTATAGTGGAAAAAAAGATAGCAAACTCATTCATTCATTTGTTGTTAAAATGATTTTATTTTGCAAATTTATTTTAAAAAGTAATCATAAAACATAGTGTAAGTCCAAATCTTAAGCTTCATTAACTTTAAAGTAATCAAGCTTATTGTTTTTGGTTATATTCATTAGAACACTTTGAAAAAATCCTGAAGTAGATGCTTTCCCATAAAATAAATAATTGTCACGGGGAACAAAATATGCCAAATATGGAACAGACCTAATAGTTAAATTTTCTCTCTTCCTATATTCCTGTATGTTTTCTTATTTGTTACAACCTTAAACTTTTGGTTTGAAAATAAGTTCCTAACATCATAATTTATTTATTAACCTATGAATTATACAAGAAGAGACACATGCAAGATTGGGTATCCCACACATACAGAAACTTACATGAAGTTAAAAATCAATGTAAATATAAAGGTACATGAATTGATAGAGACACAGATTAGATTACAATAAAGCTAGAAATACAGTGATAATAGTAACATTACGGGGATATGAAAATTATAGGCATGATGTTTTTAAGTCACCTTGGTATTACCTTTCCTTTTACCTAGAATCATTATTTCAAAGAGTAGGAGTTTCTCCTCCAGTTTTTGTTGTTGGTGTTATTATTGTTGTCATTGATGTAATCCTTTAGCTCACATCCCTAAACATATCCAAGATTCTGCCAGTTATAATAAAGTTTGTAACCACCAGTAATAAATAGCAATTCAAGTGGGTAGTTTTTACTCCGCCAGGTAGGGAGTGTTAAAAGCCTTAATACATTTTTGAATACAAGAATAAATTTTAAGGATTTTATGTATTTAGGATCATTTTTAAAAGTCATCAAATTGATTTCTTGTTAGGATTTCAATTCTCAGCAGGGACGGAGCTAATGGTCTACTCAGACACTTACCCTGCAATTACCTCAAAATCACATTAGTGTCATCCTTGTCAAATACAAATTCTTCCAAATATATTTTTAAATATATCATTTTCTTGTGACTTCCAATAATCTTTAATATATTAAACTATTTTTTAAAAATAAATATCTGTTGTTTTCCTTATACTGACAATGCTACACATATTATGAAGTTCAAAAATGCAAGAGTTTATAGAAGTATTTTCTTCAGACCAATTTCACCCTCCATAATTAAATATTGTTCATAATATCTTGTTTATTTTTCCAACTCTATTTCCCACATTTTGAAACAAAAGTGACAAAGCAAAATAAACATTCTGGCATCTTGATTTTTTTCATTTGTATAAGCAATATTTTTATCTTACTACTTTTGGTGATTTTTATAAGAATATATATGCCAATTTACAAGGTAAAAAAAGAAAAAAATAGTGTTTTTAATTTCACTTTATGCATTGAATCTTCTAAATTCATTCATTTATGAATAAGATCTCTTTACTGATTGATGTTTAATATATTAAACGATAGTATCTGAAGGCAGATTTGCCCTCTGTTTTTTAGTTTTTCATCACTTTATACCATCACATTTCTTTGGTCCAGCAATTCAAATAATCTTTGTAAAAGAACGTGATGATATTTCTTTATTGAGATATGGTCTTTATTTTATGGGTGGCCTTTTTAATTGACACAGCTCTTAAGGCCCCTTAAATTTTGACATCGGAAACTACTGTCTCTAAGTATTACAAAATAGCAATTTATGTTGTACTATTTAAACTACTAATTATATTCATGTGTTTAGGGAAGTCAGTATGGAGATAAAAGTTATTGTACATGATATAAGATATTTACACCTGCATGCCAATTTGCATATAAGAATTTACATGCATGTATATAAGTAATAAGCTATCAAAGCTAATTTCTTTTGAAAATTAAATGAGTTATTACCTTCCAGAAATATTTATCTACATAAGAAAACCAGTAGTAAGAGATTTAGTTGCACAAATTCACAAATTCTAACTTTATTTGATCTAAGAAAGGAGATAAACAGATAATGAGTTGAAATTAGATTTTTTAAACAAAATACTACTAAATCCAAGCTAGGTTTTATTATTAACTAGCTGTATTCTCTTTTAAAAAAAAAAATGCTTACTGGGGCGCCTGGGTGGCGCAGTCGGTTAAGCGTCCGACATCAGCCAGGTCACAATCTCGCGGTCCGTGAGTTCAAGCCCCGCGTCAGGCTCTGGGCGGATGGCTCGGAGCCTGGAGCCTGTTTCCGATTCTGTGTCTCCCTCTCTCTCTGCCCCTCCCCGTTCATGCTCTGTCTCTCTCTGTCCCAAAAATAAATAAAAAACGTTGAAAAAAAAATTTTAAAAAAATGCTTACTTATTTATTTTGAGAGAGAGAGCATGCACACATGCAAGTCTGGGAGGGACAGAGAGAGAGAGAGGGAGAGAGAGAATACTAAACAGGCTCCGTGCTATCAGCAGCATGGCACCCCAACGAGCTGAGCCACTCAGACTCAACTAGCTGTATTCTTGTTACATCTTTCATAAGAGTGGGAATCCTGATGTAGGGGATTAAGGCATGGAAGGTAACAGTATGAAATTTGAATCATGCATGTGTGTTTGAATGCCAGCTTCGACACTTAAATGTGCGCATCTGTAAAATAACAATTTCTACCTAGTAAGCTTACTATAAAGATTAAGAGATAATATATGATATTAAAGTTATTACTGCAAGCCACATATATAGAAAGCACTCAACATATGATAGGTACTTTAAATGGCTCAGGTTCATCTACAAAATTGTTGAGGACTTTGTATATTTTATATTCATGCAAATATTTTCCAATAAAAAGTATTTAATTCATCCCACTTATATTCATACTTAGTTCTTTAGTGACATTAAGGGCTTAATATTCAGAACATATGTACAGATAGGTAAACTAAAGATTTGCTGTTCAGAGGAAATACCCCTCAAGCATTATAGTTATTTCATTTCTTGTCATACAAATGGGATGACATCTATTATTTGAGACTCAATTGTATATTACAATATAAGCCTTGGCATGCTACAATCATATCATTATTTAGGTCATGGTATATTATAAGTCGAATCAGCTGGGGCATCCAAAATGAAAAATACCTTTTTATAAATTCTAGTTAAAAAACAAACAAAGACAACAAGGCAATATTCTTCCTCTGCCTCTCTTATCATATTCAGCAGGATGATAAGGACAGATTATCACAGATTTGAGAGCATATGATGTGTTTTAAAGAGATCCTATATCCTTGGTAACCAGCTTAAATAATATTTTAGTTCTACAGTCCAATTAAATAATGGTCTATGGTCTGAGCTCATTGTTAGGCATAAAACTTTACATTGTAATGCTTGAGGGGCACCTGGGGTGGCTCAGTCAGTTAAGCATCTGGCTCTTAATTTTGGTGAAGTCATTATCTCATGTGAATTCAACCCCCCCATGGGGCTCCATGCTGATAACAAGAAGCCTGCTTGGGATTCTCCTTTCTCTCTTTCTCTGTTCCTCCCCTGCACGCATGTGCAGGACTCTCTCCCAAAATATATAAGCTTAAAAAATTAAAAAAAAATAAATTGTAAGGCTTGATGCAGCTGATTTATTTGTGATTCCTTAAGTCACAAGCTTTTAATTCCATATTTTCTAATGTGTGTAATTTATTAGTATATGCACACACACAATATCTACCTATCTTTCTATCTCTCTATCTATCTGAGAGGTAGATAGATAGAGAGATAGATAGGTAGATATTGTGTGTGTGCATATACTAATAAGTTACATATTATTATATACTATATTACATAGTATATAATAGTATAGTATATACTATATCTATTATCTCTATAGAGATAGAGATACATATACATATACATATACACACACACACACACACACATATACATATAGTGGTATCATTCATTTATAAATATATATTGATTTTCTTTTCTCTGTACCTCCAATTGAAGCTATTTTCCAGTAGGAGCTAGCCTGTCATAAATTCTCTCAAAAACTATACCCAGTATCACACATTTGAAATATTATTAATCTGGTTAAGAGGTCATCATCTGTCCTTTAAATCTACAAAGCACTGGGTTTGCATATACCATGTTGTAATAAACTAAAATGACAATTTCACTCAATTGAAATGATATTTCATTAGAATGAACTTATTTTTTTCATGGTTGTATCACTGATATGGGATAAATCTCTCGCATTGAATAGTCCTGAAAAAAAGAAAAAGTGGTCATTCTTGCTGAAATGACAGTTGAGGGATGATATAATAGAATGCTGTGGAGGCATTAACTTTCTGTGAAATAAAGAATTCAGGTTTTTAGGGTTCAGGTACAGCCTGCAGGGAAGATCAAGCAGTTATAATTGTGGGTCCAGTGGCCCTGTTCCCTACATTCAGCTGGTGTAGCCAACAGGAAGGAAGAGGACAGGATAAGCACTAAAGCAGGGCATGAAGCTTGAACCCTTTGGGCTGAAGAAAGACACTGGAAACAATAATGAGAAATGATTATGGATACACTGTGGATAGACAGTGGTCTTTATATAAGACAAATAATGACCTTCCCCCATCAATAACAATGGGGATGGGCTATCTTTGGGTTACCCTTATGCCAATGAAATTGTTTTTATCCATCATTTCCATCAGTGGCATTTACCTGAAACAGATTATATATTTAAGAAGCATAGCTTTAATCTGCAAGGATTTTCACTTTTTCATCTTGGCCATATTCATTTCTATCATTCATATCCCAATAAAATAAAATTATACCCAGCTAAATCATTCGGGTCAATTCAAAAAGTACACAGTGAATGCCTACAATATGACTTGAAGTGTTATGAATTTGCGATTTTGACTTTGAATGTTTCCCGATGTAATGAAGTGAGAAGCAGCAGAGTGAATTCCTCTGCAGTTTGGTAAGGAGAAAGAAAGGAGACCTGAAGAGGGCTTAGTCCAACTTATGAGATCATGGAGGAGACCCCACGGGGCATTGATATACTCTCGAAGTGCAGTTTAAATGATGAGTGAGAGTCAGTAAGACAAAGATGGGGATGTGTATGTCATTTGTTTTCTTAAAACATTCTATTTTTGGGGGGTGCCTGGGTGGCTCAGTAGGTTGAGCATCCGACTTTGGCTCAGGTCATGATCTCGCGGTCTGTGAGTTTGAGCCCCGCGTCGGAGCTCTGGGCTGACAGCTCAGAGCCTGGAACCTGCTTCGGATTCTGTGTCTCCCTCTCTCTCTGCCCCTCCCCAGCTCATGCTCTCTCTCTCTCTCTGTCAAAAATAAATAAACATTAATAAAAATAAAAAAAAACATTCTATTTTTGAAAGTAGATTCAATTAGAATTATTCTCTAGATTCATCTATCCAGTGAAATCTATTCGCTGATCATATATATGTTTTTTAATTACATAATTTTATGACATGTTTCTACAGTATTTATCTAGAGTTTAGAAAGTAAAGGATTCGTTATATAAATACCTAATATTCATGTTATTTCTCAGAAAAACGTATCTTTTAGAGCATAGTACATTTACTTTTTAATCTTTATCATGTGGCTTTTTATGATTAATAAGTGTGATATTATTGAGACCTTCAATTGATGTATCTGTAATATATTTTCACGGGTATAAGTTTACATCACCATCATGCATAATTTACACAAATATTTTGCAAGACAAAACTCATGGATGATTTGCAAGTTTTAATGCTGCAAGATTTTTACCTTTGTAATTTTGCTTCCTTTCAGGATAGAACAAATCCATCCAGTTAAAAAAAGAAATTGCATGTGAAGATTTTTCCCACAATTTAATATTTCAAATTACAATGACATGATTTCAAAAGTATATTTTCCTACAGTGTTTGAGTACTCCCAATCTAAGTTCTGAATTTCTATAGTATGTTATAGAACAATCATGGAGGATGTCATTAACCAAAAAATGAGTACTGGGTTTAATTTATGGGATCATGGAAAAGGTCTTTCTTTTGCAAACTTTAAATACTAGAGGCTCACTGGAATCTTCAAGGTTTTTTGTCATCTTATTTGTACAATATTTTGACTGTAGATTTCCATTTGTTTTTGAACAAATACAGGCAAAATTTTATACATTCATTTATTTTAAATGTCCATATCATTGTGGAACACACAGGGTGATTTACAAGTTCTTCAAAGACTCAAGTGTTTCTAAAATCATACTGATTATCAGAAATAAAGGGTGAAGGGTGCCTGGGTGGCTCAGTTGTTAAGCATCTGACTTTGGCTCAGGTCATGACATCATGGTTCGTGAGTTTGAGTCCCACATCAGGTGAGCACAAGCCCTGCTTTGGATGAGCTTTGCTCCTCTCTCTCTGTCTCTCTGTCTTTCCTCTCTCCATATCCCACCCCCACCCCCTCAGGATTCTCTCTGTCCCTCTCTCACTTGCTCCCTGCCTCCAAAAAATAAATTTAATTTAATTTAATTTAAAAAAAAGAATAAAATATTTTACACTAAGCTGATATATATATATATATATATATATATATATATATATATGTCTTCCAACAAGTGTTTCACAAGTTTTGTCATTCAGTTACTATAATGATAATACACACATATACATTTACTGAGTGTGTGTGTATGTGTGTATATATATATATATATGCCAATTAGTAACATATCATAGCTTTAGGGAAAGAATTGCAATTTATATATGTACTATAAACAATGCCAATTATATTTCCATTCTGTGATGGTTTATTATATGTGTGAACTTGGAGAGTGTTTTTGTTTTGGATGATATTAACATTTAAATAGGTAAGTTTTGGGCAAAGTAGATGGCCCTTTATAATGTGGGTTGGCCTCATCCAATCAGTCGAAGGACTGAACAGAAAGAAGAACCAAGACCTGCAAGAGGGAATTCTCCAGTAGACTGCCTTCAGACTTCATCTGCACAATTGACTTTTTCTGGGCCTTCAGCCGACCAGCCCACAGATTAGTCCTGCAGATTTGGATTTACTAGTTTCTGTAACCATGTGAACCAGCTCTTTATAATAAATCTCTTTGTAGATACACAACCTATTGGCTCTCTTTCTCTGTAAAACCCTGACTAATGCATGACTCATTAGTTTCTAATTTTGTAGAAATAGTGGTTTTACCATCATAATTATACTCCAGATGTTTTATTGATAATATCAGTGAAACCAAAAACTTCATCTTTATGTAAACGCATAACAGCATTCAGAATATTTGTTTTGACAGAGTAACCTCAACATTTGGTTTGGAAGATGAGACTGATAACAAGACACACACCAAGAGGGTATTTAAAGATTTACTGTGCCTGTGAGACTTTCCGGAGAGAGCAGGGGAGGCTCCTAAGCAGGTGGCAAAATAGCTTGAACAAAGGGAGAGGTGGAGGGGCTCTGGTTGGTTTTGTGGTTATAAGGTGGGGGGATGGGCAGACTACAGACAGGGATACCCATTGTATGAGGTTAGGTCAGCTGAGGGAGCATGTGGGCTTTTTTATCCTTTTGCCCAAATATGGAGCAACAGAGAAACTGGGAAGGGTAGACCTGGAGAGCTCTCAGTGATCAAACATCAAAAATGTGGGGTCAGCCTGGGAATCCACAAGTTGGATGAAATATCAACTGAGGCTTGGAATTATTCTTTGTTTGAAAGATCTGATGGCACCGCTATAAAACTGACATTACTTAACTGTTTACAATCTGTTTCCTCCTGCTAATGAAGCCAACACATTAAAGCTACCCCTTACCTTTACTTAGTTGCATGAGAAAACTTGGAATTAAAATAAGTAAAATTAATTTTAAAGAATGGCATTTTTAATTTAAATGTCAAGTTCTACTTCACAGAGTGATTTGTAAATGCACATCCTGCTTCTGTGAATTTTACCATTTTAAGCACAGTGTTAAAAAGGTAACTGTTTCTTTTCAGATTTTTCTTCTCAATATCACGGATGGGGTCAATGATACCACTACTACTCCCTCGAGAGATGTCAAATGTCTACAAACGTTTTGTGGAAATTATTCATTCATCATAGACTTCCTGAAGAACCGAAGCTCTGTAATTTATTGTTAATCAAGCATGAACTTCCTTCTTCATTTGTTTTTAGAGCCCATTGCTCTAAAATCTAAAGGATTTTAACTTAATAATTAAGAAGTATCACTAATCAAATAGTAGAATGAACACTTAGTAGGTTTACTACTCAATAAATGACCCAAGACAGTAGTAAGTCTTGACGCCACTCCCTCCATTGATGGAAGACTGCTGAGCCTTTATATGCTGAGAGTATTTCAAGAACCTTTAACCTGTAAATCTTCACATTTCTTCACATCATAGTTTGAGGTCAGCTATGAGGCTGAGCAGCAGGGTATATGGTACAACTGGCTGGGACTCCTAGGACCAGCAGTGTGGAAAACTTCTCCCTGCATCACTCAAGACAGCAAGGGGTAAGCTTCTAAGGGTTTTCCTATCAGCACAGTTCATTGTTGGCAAACACTCAGCCCACTGTTCTTGAAAGAGGTTTTAGTTCTGTTTATCTGCAAAGGGGTAGAGATGCTTGTGGTGATATACGTCCTTTGGATATAAATACTAGTTAATATGAAACCATATGCATATGCATATGAAATACCCCTTAGAGAAAACAATAGTGGAAACTGGAAGAAGTGAGGGATAGCATGTCCACACTGGCTGTTAATGCCGCTATTAATAATTTTTAAAATTTATGAAAATTTTGAAATGCTGGGTTAATACTATGTTTAATGGCAGGTTAGGACAACAGTGTAAACAGGGACGGTGTCAAAAAAACACAAAAGGAGGTTCACTGCATTTATGAGGAAAGTGGTACTATCATCATTGTTTCCAATAACTACTTTTCCCAACATACTTCAAACAGTAAATGCCAGAACTTCTATTTAGACTCACGCATTTTGATGCCAAAACTTGCCTTCCTCGCCATTACATATAATGTGGCTTGAAGATAGCTATGGTAAGCTCAACAAAAGCATTGCAATTATTTAGAAGGAACTGAAAAATGATTAGTCAGGAATATCAAGACAGGATGCTGAAGTGGGAGCAGGTGCCTAGTAATGGGTAATTTGTTTAATGGAACGGCGGATACTGCAACAATTGTATTGTCCTGACTCTTCAGGGGCCAAATTTCTGGGAGTCTTAGTCCAAATAATTTATCCAGTCATTTAATTAATACACAGGGTATTGGGGCACCTGGGTGGCTCAGTAAGTTGAACGCCCAACTTTGGCTCAGGTCACGATGCATTTGATCTCGCGATTCGTTCGATGCTTCTCAGGCTCTGTGCTGACAGCTAAGAAGCTAGAACCTGCTTCGGATTCTGTGTCTCCCACTCTCTATGCCCCTCCCCTGCTTGCTCTCTCTCTCTCTCTCTCTCTCTCTCTCTCTCTCTCTCTCAAAAATAAATAAACATCAAAGTATAATTTTAAATAATAAAAAAAATACACAGGGTGCTACTGACTTTGTCAAACTTTTCTAGATGCTATGGGTAAATCAATCAATGATGCAGACATAGTTTTATGGTTTTTATGACATAGAAAATTCCACAAGTATCCAATAAACACCATTGTCTCAAACTTTTTTGATAAAATACCAGTAAACTACGTAAACATGCTTGAGAGAGATTTTAACACATCTGGGGAACTAAAGAAAGGCCAGAATCACTGAAACAAAGAAATCAAGGGGCAAGTGATAAAAGGTGGTGCTGGGAAGGTAGGTAGCCATGTTCACTTCAAAGCCATCTTTGAAAACCATGACTTTTGGATTCTGACCTGAAAATAGTAAGCATAGACTGAAAAAAAAAATCTTTAATCAGGAACATAATTTAATAGGAGCTGAACTTTTAAAAGGTCAGTTTAAAAATCTTAGAAAATGTGTATGTGTGCAAAAATAGACGTAAACAAATGAATAAGAGGTCACAATATTCGCGAGAAATGGGATAAGGACTCTGTTCAGGGTGGTGGCAGAGCATGTGGAGAATACTTTAAGTGGCTGGACTGCAGAATAGATCAAATTGCTGTGTTCAAATATAAGCCAAAGAAAGGGTGGGGCCTGGCACTTGGGTCAGTCCCTTAAGGCTGCCTTGACAAAGTACCACAAGTCAGG
Source organism: Prionailurus bengalensis (assembly GCF_016509475.1). Lineage (NCBI taxonomy): Eukaryota > Metazoa > Chordata > Mammalia > Carnivora > Felidae > Prionailurus > Prionailurus bengalensis. The sequence goes on from NC_057344.1 coordinate 91,319,313, forward strand.
TGGCATCGACAACAGAGATATATTCCTCACAGTTTGGAAGCTAGAAGTCCAAGATCCTGGTGTTGGCAGGGTTGATTCCATTGAAGGGCTGAAAAGGAAGGAGTGTTTCAGGCCTCTCCCCCTGACCTGTAGATGACCATCTTCCTCCAGTGTCCACGTCTTTTCTCTGGTTTTCCCCTCTATGCATCTCTCATCCTCTTCATGTGGCATTCTTTTTTTTTTCTTTTTTTGGATACAGGTCGCATTGGATTAGGGGACCACTCTATATCAGTATGACCTCATCATAACTAAGTACCACTGCAAAGACCTGATAAGCTCTTCGAATAAGCTCATATTCTGAGGTACTGGGGGTTAGGACTGCAACATATGAGTTTGGGGGAGAAATAATTTACCCATGTGGCATCCCTCCAGAAGAATATGGCTACTGTCTGATTTATTGTAGGCATTGAGTAGTCCAAATCATACGGTTATTAAAACTAGTCCAAAGGGCAAGCATAGGCTAGCAACTGCCTTGGGATATTTACACTTACACTTAATAACCAAGAATAACTTGTGTGTGAGTGTATGTTGGTGCGTGTGTGTGTATGTGTGTGTTTGTATGAACACGTGGGCATAAGAAGTCCAGTATCACCACTATTTTAGTGGTTTTCTAAGAAAGAAAAACACTGGAACCTCTTATTATTGGATTTTCTGGTGATCAGCCATATAAATATCACCCAGAGATAACATCTTACTCAGTTTTCCCCAATCAGAGAAACAAACAAACAAACAAAAACAAACAAACATAAAAAGTACCTTTTTGAGGCTCCTGGCTGGCTCAGTCAGTAGAGCATGTGACTCTTGATCTCAGGGTCATGAGTTCGAGCCCCACACTGGGTGTAGAGATTACTTAAAAATAAAATGTTTTTAAGTGCCTTTTGGTGGCATTTATTTTCTCTTTGTTCCTCACAAGTTATGGGTAGTGTGGAGATAGAAACTTAGCAGTGGGGAAGGTCTGAGGAGAATGTAGGCAGTGAGTAGTTATGGGGAAAGAGAGGGTCAAGTTGCTTCAACATATGCTGAGTTAAGATTCAGCGGCTGCTTCCCCCATCGATGAATCAATGTTCCCTTGCTCTTCTATGACCCCATGCGAGGCAGAAAAGCACTCAACTGCCCACATAGGATTTTGTCCTTGAGAATGATAGTTATCAGCTATATGCTTGCCCTCAAGGCTGCACCTGGCTTGGAAAATTTTTTCAGAGTTTGTACAAAATTCAATTACTCTAGTTAAAGAGGGAAGAAATGTCGACATGTCTTTATCATCACAATTTCTTTTTTAAAAATTTTTTTTTCAACGTTTTTAATTTATTTTTGGGACAGAGAGAGACAGAGCATGAACGGGGGAGGGGCAGAGAGAGAGGGAGACACAGAATCGGAAACAGGCTCCAGGCTCCGAGCCATCAGCCCAGAGCCTGACGCGGGGCTGGAACTCACGGACTGCGAGATCGTGACCTGGCTGAAGTCGGATGCTTTACGGACTGCGCCACCCAGGCGCCCCTATCATCACAATTTCAAATAAATATAATATTTTTATTTTCAGTCCTGAATAAAGAAAATTTAACATCTCTATCTGTGGGAAAAATAAAATAAATAAATAAATAAGTAAATAAACCTGTATATCAACTGCATTGACTGCTACAATAATCAAACTGATCTACAAAACACTGCCTGAGTGTCTACCTCAAGGTCTGCTCGATTGTTAGCAAGCAATCCATTACTTTTTGTTAATAAATGGGAGTATGAATGAATGTTATTATATAAAATGTGTTAAACCATAAGGAAAGCAGATAAACAAGAGTTAAAATTAGTAGGAGGAAATAACGTAATAAGTCAATCAAATTAGCATGAACTTAAAATAAGTACCTTTTATACCTTTTATACCTTTACACACAAAAGCAGCTATTGAGCTATCTAAAATGAATTAGATCCATTTGCATTTATCAACTTTTAAATATACTAAGATTTATAAGCAAAAAACTAAGGCTAATTTTTAATCTATAGGTTACAGATGTTCAAGAGATTTAGCCAGTTTCCCAAACTTCTCTGAATAAACTTTCTCTAGATTTGAATTTTTTTTTAATTTTTTAATGTTTATTTATTTTTGAGAGAGAAAGAGAGAGACAGAGTGCGAGCTAGGGAGGGGCAGAGAGAGAGGGAGAGACAGAATCCAAAGCAGGCCAAGGCTCCGAGTTGTCAGCACAGATCCCGACGTGGGGCTCGAACCCACAAACCATGAGATCATGATCTGAGCCGAAGCCAGACACTCAACGGACTGAGTCACCCAGGCACCCCAAGTTTCTCTAGATTTGAAATATGAAAATGAAATAAGCAGCTTTACCAAACTCTTTGACTCATAAATTAAATGCAACTGCTACATAGTTTTTGAAGATAAGAAATCTTTGTTGGTTTGAATGTCTACCATCTTGTTATTTTTATATGTTTGATATCTAATGAAATGCCATAATTTTGAAAAAGCTGTAGTTGTTCAGGCAGCCAGAGAATTTCACTATTATCTAACCACAGCTCAGAAAAATAAGCTTTTGTATACAGATGCTGTTCATTTTATTTTTGAACCTAAACACATATTGCTTATATTAGTTATGTAAGTATCTCCACAAATATGTGACTTGTCCCAAGATTAATTACGAATTCTTTTAGGGCAAAGCACAAGTACGTAGTAGACACACAATAAACACTCTTATTTCATTTTATTTTGAGAATATATTTTATAAATAATTAACTAAAATAATTTATGTAGTTAAATCCTACAATTAAGTGAAGCAGTGAATAAATAGTGCTATTAATATTGCCTATATAAAAATGTTCAACCAATTTAGATTGAAAGAATACTGTTAAAATTATCTCATTAAATTCTTTTTGTTAATTTTTTTAAATGTTTTTATTTATTTTTGAGACAGAGAGAGACAGAGCATAAGCAGGGGAGGGGCAGAGAGAGAAGGAGACACAGAATCCGAGGCAGGCTCCAAGCTCTGAGCTGTCAGCACAGAGCCCGACACGGGGCTCGAACTCACGAACTGTGAGATCACGACCTGAGGTGAAGTAGGATGCTTAACCGACTGAGCCACCCAGGCGCCCCTATCTCATTAAATTCTTATAAAAATGTTCATAAATATATGAACACTGTTCATATATACTTTGAGAATAATAAGAATGCATTCACTGGCTAGACATAAAATAAAATTTTATTTATAGGTTTTTATAGATTGATTTCAGAGTAAAAATTTTATGTTCTTTTTTATCTTGTGTCACCAATGAAATGATCAAGACGTTTAAACTAAATTTGTGAGCTAGTAAATGATAGCAGTTACAGCTGTTTTGTAATCGGAATCATCTTTTGCAACCTTAGATTTATTTTCTGTCACTATGAAAATTAATACACTACAAAATAAAATCTCTGCCCTTGAACAACTCATGGTGTACCTTTCTAATAGACCACAGTGCCAGTTTTATAATACAATATGGATTTTTTTCTTACTTCAATTTTCCTGATTTGAAAAGACTATGTTTATTTAACCTACAATGAAGAAAGTTGAAATGCTCAGATACACGCTTCAAGCTATAGGTTGTTATTCCTAATGAATCATTGTTAATAGTTAATTGTTGAAATATATATGTAATTATATTACCATTAGGACTGAACATGTATTGAGTTCATATATCTTTGACATTTACAGATCAGTTTCTATGCATAATCTCATTTACAATGATGCTGACTTAGTGAAGTTGATACAATCATTATTCCCATTTTACATAAGAAGGAAATAAGGCACAGAGAGTTTAAGAAGGAAGATATTGATAGGAAGAAGTAAAAAATTTGAGAGAAACAGACAGAGAAAACCAATAACACCAAAACATTTCCTCTACAGAGACTCAACAGTCAAGATTTCCAACTCATATTCTACTTTTAGAAAGGACAAAGTATTATGACAATGGAGCAGTATTTTCAAGAAATTAAGGGAAAAAATGAATGGAGCAAGGACTCTATCCAGCTAAGCTTTCCTTTAAATATCAAAGACATAAAAAAACAATGTTGAATATCAAAAACATTGAAGAACAGCAGTACCTTCTTTCTAAGGAATCCAGTAGAGGGTGAACCTTACCCAATCAAAAGATGACTGTGAAAACCTTGGCAAAAAGAATGGCATGGATCATTTTATGTGATTAATTGTTGAACTAAGACAACCACAAGATTGGACTCATGGGTTAAAGAATTATATGTAACCATTATGTAGTCTGACAAAGTAGAAAGATGCAACTAGAAAATTGTGAGAGAATAGGTAGAAAAAGATGAAATTAGAATAAGATTATTGATTTATATGTAATAAGTGCTCATCAAAAGATACAATATAAACCAACATAAATGATAGTACAATGTTAACTAAGAAAATACTTTAAAAAATATGAACACAAGGGTAACCACTAAAATACAAATACAAACTATCCCAAGCACTAAAAAATATTTTTAAGGAATCCAAAGACATATCAAATGGTGAAAGATACCTAGTAAATATAGCCCTCAGAGTAATTACATTAGACAGTATGTCAGACCTGAGACCAAACAAAACAGGTCAATAGATGTGAGTGACTTTATATGCCTATAAACAATAGTTTCTCAAATTTATTGATAAAGCAAATTCAACTTTATGTTCTAATCAAGAGTCCAATTTAAATCCGTCATTGAAAAAGCCTAATAAAAAGAATGGAATAGGCAGGTATTTGTCAGCCACAAAACATTGAAACAACAGGCTTGTGGTCTTAATACCAAAGTAGGATATGAGTCCCAAAGCTTTAACTGAGATAAACAAGTTAATGTTAAAGGGCACATTCCATAGTGAAAATATAACCATTTTGGATACATAGTGTCAAATAACTTGGAAAACACTTACATAGAACAAAAACACAGAAGATACCATTAACATACCATTCTCAGTATGAGACTAGTGAGGTAGACAAAATTTAGATTAAATTAAAAAAGAGGGTAGAAAGTGTAAACAACATAATCAATCTTTTGGATATTCACTGAACAATATACTCCAGGAATAAAATACATTTTATTTATAAAATACATTTATGTCTTTGGAAAGTTCAAAAAATGATTATATACGAGTACACAAAGTAAACATCAATAGGTCACATAATGTAGAAATACAATAAAACTCAATCTGGAAAATAAAATTAAAATCAAATCAAAAGACATTTTACATGGGAATTAAAATATTAGCTATTAAATTGCATTTGCATAAAGGGGGGGAATACACAGATATTATATAATTCAGGAAAAACTCTGATAATGGAAACAATACCTACAAAAAGCCATGACATTTATTTAAAACAGTGATCAAAAGAAATTCTGTAGTCCAAATGATCTACATTAGTAAAAATGTAAGACTAATAGCTGTATACATTGAATTCCAATCTTCAAACTTTGAAAGGGTAACAACAAAATAGTCTGAAATAAAACACAGATGAAGGAAATACTAAAGATAAAAGCTAAATCACATGAGGTAGAAAACAGAATAATGGATCAAATTAATAAGTCAAAGACCTGCGCCTTTGAAAACAATTAACAAAATAGGGAAAGTACTAGTTAATAGGAATGCAGTAAGAAAAATTCTATAGCGAACAATGTTAGATTAATTGCTAAAATAATAGTATCAGTACTGAATTAAAGTGTTGCATCTATCCTAAATTTACTGAAGTTGATTGACTGTAGTATAGTTATATAAGAAAATGTCAAAATTCTTATAAAATATGTACTAAAGTTTCCAGAAGTTAAAGGTATGATTTGTAAACGGGGTTCAGGAAAAAAATTTGTCTCTCAAGAGAAATAGAAAGCAAATGAGGTAAAATGTTAACTCTTAGTGAATCTGGGAAAAGAGTATGGAGGTACTCCTTGTGCTTTCTTATTTTTACAACTTTCCTGATTTATTCCATCTAAAATGGTTTAAAATTGTTTTTCTCAATGATCATGATAATGTACAGCAGATTTTTTTTTTTTTTTTGAGTCCATCACTTCTGTTTGTCCCATTTATGACTGTGTGGACCCTAACAAGAGTGTATCTCAGTATCTCATACCTCTCATTTTTCTTTTTTTTTTCAAAATTTTTTTTATCTTGATTTTTTTTTTATTTTTGAGAGACAGGGAGACAGAGTGCAAGTGGTGGAGTGGAAGAGAGAGAGAGGGAGACACAGAGTCTGAAGTAGGCTTCAGGCTCTGAGCTGTCAGCACAGAGCCTGACGTGGGGCTCGAACTCACAAAGTATAAGTTCATGACATGAGCTGAAGTCAGACACTCAACCGGCTGAGCCACCCAGGTGCCCCATCATACCTCTCATTTTTCTATGTCAAGACTTTCTGAGAAGTCAGAAGACAAGCTCACCCAGGCCTAAAAGCAGGAAATCAGCCAGTGGATAACTATTCCAGCCATTTGTCTTTAGATGAACAATTCTGGCAAATAACCTTTATGGTTCAAAGAGGCTCCAGAGGAGTCAAATCTTGTTGTCTACAGGAAGGACCTTACTAATACATCTTTTATTTCATTTTCCCCCTCTGGTATCAGTTTCCCCACTCACTTACTTTTGCTTCCTGGAAACAACCCCCAAATAAACTATTTGCATCCTAGTTCATTTCTCAGTCTATGCTTTCAAGGAAATTCTAACTATAATATATTGCACAAACCAGTCCAACATGTATAAAGAGAGAGTTAATAATATTTCTTCTCCCCTTTTAGGAATGGCATGATAATTGCCTGATATATATCTTTCTACTACTTTCTCGTTGTTCAGAAATTCGTATACAACATAGATATACATAATATACAGGGAGATCTTTTGTTGTCTTTTACAGAAAAAAATGAGAACATATTAACACATGTAGCTGAGTTTAATTCATATTATTCATTTAGTATCTTGATAGTTATCTAAGTAAATATGTGTTTTACCAATTTTTTTTACCAATTTTAATATCTGTAATATTCCATAATATAAATATGCCACATTCTTCACATATCGAATGCTTCACTATTGATAATTATGTTGGTTGCTTCTAGGTTTGTTTTGTTTTCTTTTCCACTACAGAAAACCCTTCATTAAACATGATGGTTTGCTTTGTATTGTTTTTATTTGTAGTATTTTCCCAGAATATTGTCCAATCAATGTCCCAAAATGCACTATATTTTGTATCTCGAACATACGCACACACACACACACACACATATGTATCTCGAACATATGTATCTCGAACATACACACACACACACTCACACACACACATCAGCATTTCAGACATGAGTACCTATTTGCCAGCTTAGTAGGAAAAAGAAAAGTAGATAATATGTAATTTGGATTTAACTGAGAATTTCTACACAACTGATAAAGCTGAGCAAAATTTCACATGATTATTAGCCATGCAGGCTTTCTCTAATAGGATTTAGTTGTTCATGCCCTCAGTCATTTAACTTTAGGATTACTTGTCTTCTTGCAGATTTTAGGAAGCCTCTGTACGTGAGCATTATTGCCCCTTTTAACATTTGCAAACACTTTCTCCACATTCTTCTCCACATCGCATCTCTTGGGGCTTCTTCACACACAGGCCTAGCACATAGACTGGCATGACTGGAACACAGTCCGTGTCATGAGTACAACCGCCGAAAATCCATTAAAGCAACAAAGATCAGTTTTTCCAATTAAGTGACGACATTGCTTCTATTATCCAATATAGTCATTAAAAAGCAAGCACGGATTTTGGATTTTATTTTAAAGAGTTGAGGGGCAATTTAAATTTTTAATGCTTATTTATTTTTGAGAGAGAGACAGAGAAAGCCGGGGAGGGGCAGAGAGAGAGGGAGAGACAGAATCCCAAGCAGGATCCTTGCTGTCAGCGGGGCTCAGTCTCATGAACCGTGAGATCATGACCTGAGTTCAAATCAAGAGTTGGATACTAAGTCGACTGAGCCACCCAGGCGCCCAAGTTTTATTTTTAAATTGAAAAATATTGCCCCATAAAATATGCTTTTAAAATTAATTTAACTGCCAATATTTTTAAGATTAACCTTAAAATCTACAATTCTATTTGGCTTAAAAATAGCTCTAGTAGCACTGGGCTTGCATTCATATCCAACAATAAATGGAAGGAACTTCCCAACTCTCTGGGTGAAGCATGCACTCAGTTTTGGCACAATTTCTCCCTTTTTTATTGCATCCTCACTTCAAACCGACTCTTATGTTTTCTATATCTAAGCCTGCTTGACTCATCAACTCATGGCACTGAAAGATTTGAGTATTCCCTTCTGGGCCTGTAGAATACAATCAGGAAATAAAAATGAAACTTAGAAAAATTAATTTAATCCAAGGAAGAAGAATGTTTCAAAAATGGGGAATAATTAATTCTGTTAATGTTATTTTTCTTGCAGTCAAAAAAAACTCTCGCTTAGCCAAATAAGACTTTAAAGGCTCTGCATACAGGGTTAATAAGGCATGAACAAGATTTCCAGTAGAGACCATGATGAAGCAAATAAGAGAAAGATTAAAGAAAAGAAACATTTATATAATTGGTGGCAAATAAAATAATAAAGTGTCATTATAAGGGACAGAAGTAACCCAGAGTGAGAAACATAATGCTTACAGCAGCTTTCTTGCTTTGAATGCTGATGATTTTTTAAAGATTTTTCTTTATTTTCTTAATTTCTATGTCATGGATTTATATGACTATATAATCATTAAGTATATTATTTCTAGAAAGTAATCTATTGTATATAAGATATCTCATAAAGAGGTTTTTCCAAGATTCTCCAATTCTTCAAAACAAGTTAAAGTGTCCATGGTACGCTGATTTTATCTACATAAAAAGAAAGCTTCAAAATCCCTAGACATCTACCCAGCTGTTTCTAGCTTCTGTTATATTTACACTGATTTATCTAGCATGGCATATAATTAGTTGTTTGGGTTATTGAATAAAGCCTGACTGTACTTGATTATGATTCAGAACACATTATTTATATTGTCATTATGAAGGCAGTTTTGAGCCAAGGTGCATTTTAACTTTTTTTCTTTTTTTTTTACTGAGGAAAACATGGAGAAAAAAATGGTACACAGCCTTCCCTAAAACACTATAAATTGTTTGCTGTATGTGCTTAATGAAAACATTATGTGTTTTTAATTAAAAATAAATGTGCTTAGAGAGTTCTAAAATACCCATATCCATGTAACAGTATTTGCCTACAGAAGTTTTTCACAGCCTTTAAGACTAGCTCAAAGTCCATGTTTACATAAATTTTCCTCTTCAATTTTATTAAAAGGAATTAATCCATTTATATTTGTAATGCCTATGGTATGTTTTACAATTCCATGTATTTGTAATAATGGGCACAGTAATATTTGTAGAACAGCATAAGGGAGAAGCAGGATGAATAACTGACATGGTTTAGTTCTGCTTTAGGACCAAATTTTTTATATATATCAGCACTTTATCATATTTCACACCAAATATAAGATGATATGCTTGTTCATTGTTCTCTACGTCAGTGTTCTATACTGTTTGCCAAGACTTCAATTGTTGCGCTTTTTTTTAATTTTGTCTTCCAACTTCTAAAAAAGTATGTCCAACTTCAAAGTAACTGAAATGAGTTTTCTCTTAAGAACAGCGGTGGTTCATATGCACATGAACATGACTGATACACACGTGTGTAAGGCAAACCTTCAGCCACAGTTAGCCAAGAAATCTGACTTCAGTAGAATATTTTATAAAAGTTATGAATATGACACCAAATTTGCCTTCTAATTCTCCTTCAAGGGTTTCACTAAGAAGTCACAGTATAGCTTAGGAGTCATAAAAGCCTTTAATTTATATATCAAAGCCTGCTTTCATTTGGGCCGGGAATCTACCTACCATGCATGATAAGCATTCCTCAATTGCTCATGCAACTACACAGAGACAAGAGTACTGAGATTAATTGCTTTAATGCTAAGCCTAACTCAGCTATTCGAGAGGTCAGATGAAGACTGGCAAAAGCATGTGAAGACTCTCTGGAAGCCCTTAATTACAGCAAACTAGTGTGAGCCATTAGTTAAGATTTGCCTGTAACTTCTTTTTCAAACACCTGGGCTGTCAGAATTTTGGTGGATTCCACTATTCCTGCGTACTTCGGAATGAGACCAGCTCCCATCTTTTTATTGGGCAATCTGATTCGGGATTTTTAGCCACAGCCATTATTCTTGCTATATGAGGGAGATAATCCTGGCTTCCTAGTTGAAGTAAAATGTATTTCATAAATTAAATTTTAAAATAAGAGAAGTTTGTTACCGGAGCGTGATGAGTGTAAATGTAGGATGTTCCTCCTCTCTCAAATTCTGCCATTATAACTGTCTGCTATTCTTCACTAATATTTATTTCCATCAAAGGCGTCCCTGTAGTGAACAGCCTAAGAGCTAAGACCTTGCCTGCATAGGCTCCCTTTTTCACACACCTGAATCTGTCCCATATGAAATATGTTTTATAAGAATCATGTCAAGATTTTAGTTTGCAGGCTAATACTCAGCCCACGTACTTGTACAGATTAGGATGCATCTAAAACTAATTATGTCAAATTCCCATCTGCGATACAAAATGTCTACTGCCAAAGTGTAGTGTCACTTTGCCCGTCTGGGATTAGGCAAAACTTTTTAATAATTCAGAAGCAGGGGCACTGTTATAGGTAGAATCACCTCTGTGATTAAATACTTAAAAACACAATGACAGGAGGTTGTAAAATTGGATACAAAAAGGAAGGAAAATGTGGGTGCACCTTCCATTTCGTCACAATTATTTACAAGCATGAAGAAAAATTGGGATTCTTAGAAGTAGCAGAGTCCCCAGATTCATTATTCTACACTACAGACAACAGGTCCCCCTGCTTTAACTTTATGTCAATCTTCATGTAAACGGGTTTCGCTGAAGAGCAGTGTACGTGTGTTCTAATTCATTTGCTAATAGGCCAAACAGCCGTATCAAGTGGACACGGAAGCAAGTGTTGGCTAGTTTGGAAGTATGTAGTGATTTAAACGAAAACAAAGACAACAAAACGAGTTTTCCTTGACATATTTCATGCAAGTAAGGAACTGGTCCTCGAGACCCGAAGTTTCTTTTTGTTTTTCAGAGCCAAGTTTCTATATAACCTCTTGTCCACAGAAAATAGCAAGGAAAAGCATTTGCTGTCAAGATGGATTGACAATTTATAATAATTAACATCATGAACAATAGACTGCTCTGCTTACTTCCACTCACTAAGCAAAGTATTCAAAGTCATCGAAACTGTTTGAGAGATAATAAGGACTAAAGAACTTGCAGGTGTTACACACAGAGCAATGAGCAATGCAGCCATTACACCACTCTAATTCCAACCAAAACAATCTCCCAGACAGTTGCAGAGGAACTTAATGGTGACTCACTATAAGGAGGAAGGTTCTTAAGTGTAGCCTTGAGCCATAAACCTTTGGAAGGAAGATTAGTAGGCAATTTTTGGCCTCATAGTTATAACCTTTATGGGTGATTCTACCTGAAATTTGGCTTCTGTCTAGCTATATGTCGGGTCCCTTCAAACACCTGTGTGCCTGCGATTTGCTGCGAGGGTACCATTGCCATTTTCAGGAGAAGAATTATGCCAGCTGCTTTGGAATTGGTAAGGGATCTATTTGAGACAGAAAGAAGCCTAGGAAATGACTGAGAGTGAGAAAGCATACAATCTAGTTTAGGAGTCATGCTTTTCATGTCACATAGATGGGATTTTCTTTCCCAGGGTTGTCTTTTTGAATTCCTCCTTGAAATAGCAGCAATACCGAACTCTGATGAAACAACACCTGTTTCAATCCCCGGGCAGGCTTTTGGACAGTAATCCTTTTGGATACTGATTCATTCAAGTCTGCTAAATAATTAGTGAGTCAACTTTCCTAGTTGATTTCCATTCCTATGGGTAATACTACTCTTCTCTGATCTAAATGCTTTTATAAGATAATTCCAGAACATAGCTTATAATAAATGAGATCTAAATTTAAAAATATAATTTTCCTTTAAAAAACTTAAAGTAATATTTATTTTTGAACTTTCTTTTTAACTAAGAATAAAAACTCGCTAACTTTGTATACTACAAAGTGTCACTTTTTACATGGAAAAAGTCAAAATATAATCTAGGACTCTACTCAATCTAGCAAATACATTCTTATGACAGTGGTTACCTTATTTACATATATTTTATTATTTTAATATAATCACTTAATAATTTGAAGATGACATCTCTTTGTTGGTTTCCTGTGAGCAGTTTAGTCCATCAACAACACCCTTCACCTAACTAGTACCATCAAGAAACATGTTCCATGACCTAAATTCAGTTACATAATTTTAAAATTAAAGCAATTAGAGAATTTGCATATACTAATGTATGAATATTAATATACACCTGTGATCTATAAATGCTTCTGTTTTTGTCATGTAAATTGATGCTTTTTAACTATTTGACTTATATACATTTTCAATATATTAGAGATTTACAAATAATTTAAAACCTTTAAGTCTTGTGTCTTATATATACAAAATATTTAAAAGAAAAAACTCAGTTACCATTTTTAGTGTAAATTATAGGCCACAGGCCAATCGTAAGAACAAGGGGATAATAATAATTTTAAAAGAGATGTAACTAAAATATTACATATTTCAACTTTGCTGAGAAATCACACAATCAGATATTCATCGACACTCTAATCCTCTTGATTCCCTGCAATGTCCTCCTGTATTTCTACTGAAATTCTTCATGCAGAGATCTTCAGTGATATCATTTTTAAAAGATCTACCTGATGACATGCAACACAGAAGTGTAAAAACCACATTGAACTATTTTTAATCCACATTGAGGAACATTAGGCAGGTGGAATCCCTGTGCCATAGAAGCATGTGATGATACAAAATGCACTTCAATATCTGGAATGAAGCTTTTTGAATAGTTTGTTTTGATTTGTCCAATTTATATTCTAATTAAAAACATTATACTAAACTTTTAAATGCTAGTGTAAGTCCAGAATAGAGACACAGAGAGGGATAGAGACAGAGAAAATTAAACCAAGTTACAGGCCCACAGGGGAAAAATTTTTGTAACACATTCTAGATTTTAGACAATGACTACTTTTAAACAGTGGGTTTCACAATGAATTTTATTTTACTTGCTACTTTTTCTTGTCCATTTTAAGTTTTATACAAGCACACATAATACAAGCAACAATGAGGTTAAAATAAAATTGATGTAGGGGCGCCTGGGTGGCGCAGTCGGTTGAGCGTCCGACTTCAGCCAGGTCACGATCTCGCTGTCCGTGAGTTCGAGCCCCACGTCAGGCTCTGGGCTGATGGCTCAGGGCCTGGAGCCTGTTTCCGATTCTGTGTCTCCCTCTCTCTCTGTCCCTCCCTCCCCCGTTCATGCTCTGTCTCTCTCTGTCCCAAAAATAAATAAACGTTGAAAAAAAAAATTAAAAAAAAAAATTGATGTATATGATATGAAAGAGAAGAGGCTAATGCCTTAGCTAATTTTAAACTAAAGAAAACCAATTGTGTGCAACTTTTAAATTTAATATTCTAATCTATGTTGCCTTAATATGTTTTTAGTATTTCATATTTTACACTGTTAAAATGCTGATTATTCAATAGAAATGAATAACCATCACTATGGGGAAAGAAATCAGATTTCAATGTAAATTAAACATTTTAAATAATTTACCTGAAATTATGACTATCAGGTATTGGACATTATTTTTTTTCACATATGTTCTCAAAAATATGTAATATTACATTGCACTAAATTAAAGCTTATTAAATTATTTTAACATAGTATTTGAATTTTGAATATGGCTATCATTATATTCTTACTATTATTACTTCTTAAAATGAATATTTATTTTAAAGGGAAAGAAATGTGTACATATACAAAATTAGCAATAGAGCTTTCCTGACTGTTCAAATCACACTCAATGAGTTTTTCTCTCTCAGGCGTGACCCCTGTGAAAATGATACTGGCATAACAAACTAAAATACCATTCCGAAATGTATTTGAAATAAAATATAATTTTTATTAGCAACTGTAGACGTTGGCTGTTGTTTATTTTAAACTAGGCTGCTCTGAGAAAGACCTGGTGAGGTATCTGGAGAACTATTAGTAATTTCTTTGAGCACATTAAACAGTCACGTGATATGTAAGTTAACAACACAGTCATGTCCTGGATGCCGAGGCAATGTTTATGGAATTCACATCTTACATATTTTAACTACTACTCACATACAGTAACTTGGCATCATTTTTATTCAGAATTCTCTTAACTCATCTTTACTAGGGTAAAAGAAACTATGTTATCTTCATTTAATGTAGAAACTAATTAAGATAAACATCTTTATCTTAAAAAGATAAACATCTCTTTTGTGGGTTTAATTCCATCTAATCTCCGTGGTGCTTAACAATTTGTGAAGTATGTGCATCTTTTGCACCAAAAAACATAAATATGTGGTATTTAATATAATAGAAATGTTTAATGTAAAATAATTTTTTAAAAAGCTTCTGGTACATAACACAATGGAAAAAATGAATACATTTAATAAATACCATTGCAATATGTTCTGATTTGTAAGGATCTATTTTATACTAAGCCCCAACAAGAGTTATGCCACTTAACTTTTGATCAAAAGTGTCTATCCTTATTTTTCATGCATTTTAAGTGAATACATTCTTTAGTGTTTTGAGGCCTACAGCCACTTGGAGTGTATTCTCAGAGGGTTCAAAATATAACATTAGACTTCTGTTTCACTTTGATATTTTCTTTTATGGCAGCTATAACAAATAACCTAAGGCGGTTCTGTTCTGTGATAAGGGAATATTAATTCCCAGGAACAGATGTGAATTTCTCAGTTTTCTTGCCAGGTACAATTTGGAAAATACAGTTGCTATTTTTTTTTTTTTCACAATTTCACTTTTGCTCTTCTGACTCAGCACCGGTTACATAGCTCAAAACGGGATATACCTTTGGTAAACTATTTGAATAGAACTGTTAGAGGGCACTTTCAAATACTTTTCTGGTTTTTATTTCTGTTGTGTTTAATTTCCAAGCACCTTTTTGATTGACAATATAATATGTTAGAGACATCTAAGTAAACATTTGCAAGTTATGGCCAACTACAAATTTTTAAGGCAACTACAAACTTTAGAGTAAACGGTCCACACAAAACTGCTCTCTCCTTTTTTTAATGTTTATTTATTTTTGAGAGATAGAGAGAGAGAGAGAGACAGAGAGAGAGAGAGAGAGAGAGAGAGATTGTGAGTGGAGGAGGGGCAGAGAGAGAGAAAAAGACACAGAATCGGAAGTAGGCTCCAGGCTCTGAGCTGTCAGCACAGAACCGGATGTGGGGCTGGAACGCATGAACCATGAGAGAATGACCTGAGCTTAAGTCGGACACCCAACCACCTGAGCCACCCAGGAGACCCAAACTGCCCTCTTTTCAGACTGCAACTGCATGTTGGAGGAATGGGGTTTACATAATAGCAACCTTTGTGTTTGACAATTCACTAGAAAATCTCACAGAATTCATTTAAGGTGATTATATTTGTGACTACAGCTTATTATGAGGAAAGAACACTGCTTGAAATCAGTCAAAGGAAGAAGTACATAGGGCACAGTCCAGGACAAGTTTCCAAACATGGAGTTTCCGATATTCTCAACTCAGGTGTTACAGACAAGTTACTTTTCCAGCATTAATATGTAACAGTAGACATTGACTATTGGTAACCAAGGAAGCTCCTGAGTCTTTGGCGTCTAGAGTTTTTAGTGGGGCTCAGTCACATACTACCCTTGTGGCTGAACTTTATTCTCTGGCCCCTGCTGAGGTCAGGTTAAAACTATTATTCTTCAGTGTATTCTGCAGGCAGAACTGATACCATGTGGTCCAATGCCCCCATCATGAAATGTGTTGTTAAACTGTTGTTGGCCAAAGTCCCCAGGCAAACAAAGTCACTCCCATCAGCAAGGATATTCCAATTGCCTAAGGACCATCTTGAGAACAAAGGCCTAGTCTATCTTAGGGTAAAGTTAATTCTTCACTACATAACAAATAACATAACTAGAACTGAAAAAAAAAAAGATATTTAATTCAGCAAATGTGTAATTTAATAATTTTTATTATCGTTTCTCCCATCTTTGGTCTTTCCAACAATTCCTATCACTTAACTCACAATTAGAGCAAAACTATGATTTAATTCAGGGAAACTGCCTTACATATTATTAAGACCTTTCTCTACGGATATAGATGGTCCTGGTTTTGCATCTCAGGTCAGTTTTTAAGGGTGTGATATTTAAAATTCCAGAACAGAAAGTGTTTTCCACTCTTTATTTCCAGAATCAGCTCCTAAATTAAAGAGAAATTCTCATGAGTGCATCCTTCAAATCTCACTTCATGGGGATACTTACTTTCCTAGTGGTTTTGTCCAAAAAGAAAACACAGGGAAGAGAAGCGCACATACCTCCAATTCCCTTCCCTTTCTTGCTTCTCTATTTCCCCTTTCTCTGAATAGAAAATCCTTCTTCTACATGAACTAGTCAACTAGTGAATGAAACTTGTAGATCCTGATCATCCACACAATGCTCACAATCAATAAATGAACGGCAGGCAAGTTTGGGTATATGAGATGAGGGTACATAATCACAAACAACAAAGAACTCCTAAAAAACAAGAAAAAGACAATGATCCTACAGAAATTGGAAAAGATTATTAACATGAAATGCACACAAGAAGACATACAAAAACGATGAAGCACAAAAAGATGCTCAGCTCCAATAAAAAGTAGAGAAAAACAAATTATAATGAGAAAAAAACTATAATTTTTGCAAAGTGTATTTCTAAGAACACATATTATTGAATACAATTATTAGTCTGAGATCAAGAACCGTGTTTACATTGTCTTCTGATGTATCCCAAGGATTAACATGTTAGTTTGCATACAATAAACACTCATTGAATATTCATTAATGCATGAATAGATTTCAAAGTATAAATCTGAAGTGAATACAGTTTGTTTCTGATTAAGACAAATTCCTAAGCTGTGATCATGTACTGAACCAGCTATAATGTTGACATTTTTATGAAATTTGAAGAGCTTACCCTGGACATATTGCTAACTGTATGTCCAGCCCAGCCCTACATGGAAGAAGTAGATTGTAGTAAGTGCCCAGATAATATCAATGCAATTAAGCCACCAGAGCACAAAGCTACTTGCAAAACCTAATTATAGTAACTAAATCCTTTCATGTATACAGTTATACATTTATATACATATATATCAAGTATCTACTTGTGATCCTCATCATAACATGGTAAAATTCATGGTATAGTTTGGTTCTGCAAACACATTGAAACAATGAAAAAAATCAACTCAGAAGCATTGAGTAATATAGTCAAGGCTAGACAAACTTAGTTACTAACAAAGGAGCTAGAAGAATAACTGTCTTCTGACTTTCAGCCCATTACTCTGCTTCCCCAGCGTAAGAAATCTTTCTTTTTTTTTTAATTTTTTTTAATGTTTATTTATTTTTGAGACAGGGAGAGACAGAGCATGAGCAGGGGAGGGGCAGAGAGACAGGGAGACAGAATCCAAAGCAAGCTCCAGGCTCTGAGCTGTCAGTGCAGAGCCAGATGCAGGGCTCGAACTCACGAGCTGCAAGATCATGACCTGAACCGAAGTTGGATGCTTAACCGACTGAGCCACCCAGGCACCCCAGAAATCTTTCTAATTAATTCTAGAAAACCCAAAAGTTATAATCACACATACAAAGTAGCATTCAAAATAATAAAATAGTAATAAAATAAAATGTATAATTAAAGAAGAGATAAAACTAATTTTGCATCTATCTTCTATCTATGTATCTATCTATCTTTATAAATATTTTTCAACTAGTGCTTTCTAAAAACTAATTTCACACCTAATGCATAAGATATAAAAGGGGAAAAACAACCATGATAATGGTTTTCCCCTTTCTCTTACTAGGTTATTGCTTTATAGCTCAGTTCTTTTTTCAGCACTTTTTCAGTTATCAGCCCATTGGTACTAAAGGCCCATTTCTTCCTGAGATTACCATGTTCCTTTAATTTTTTTTAATAGACTTTGTTCTTTAGAGCAGTTTTAGGTTCACAGCAAAATTAAGCAGAAGGTACAGGGATTTCTCATATGCTCTTGGCCCCACACATAGCCTTTCCACCTATGAACATTCTGTCCTAGAGTGATGTTATCTGTTGCAACCAATGAACCTATGTTGACACATCATTATCACCCAAAGTTCACTGGTTACATTAAAGCCTGTTTTTGATCTTGTAGATTCTACAGGCTTGAGTAGATGTATAATCACATATGTCCACCATTACAGTATCCTACAGAGTTGTTTCGCTGCCCTAAAAATCCTCTGTGCCCTGCCTTTTCACTTCTCCCTTCCCACACCTCTGGAAACCAGTGTTATTTTTACTGCCTTTCATAAACTGTCACACATAATTGGAATTGTACTTTATGTAGCCTTTTAAGATTGGCTTCTTTCATTTAGTAACATGCATTTAGGTTTCCTCAATGTCTTTTCATGGCTTGATAGTTCATTTCTTTATAGCGCTGAATAATATTCCAACCGTGGTCTTTTGGATAATTATTCTTTCAATCTCAGGAGGGCCTTCCAATCTTTATGCTTTCACTGTATATTAATTTTAATCAAAAGAAAATAACTAGTAGGGAATAGTTGTTCTATCTCTGTTTTATAACAGAATGGACTTAAAATTTGAAAGTTAATGATTTATCAAAGCTTTAGTCAAATAGCTCAACCAACTTAGTATATGCCTGATATTCCTGTGGTCTTGAGAATGTGTTATTCTGCTAAGTTCTACTCAATTTTAATTCCAGATTTCCATAAAACTAAAGTTCTAACAAGTATGAAGGTCATCTTTTGTTCTCCCATTGCCATATAACTCAATAAAATCAAATAGCCTTGATTTATAAGGAAGCAAATGTGTATGTTCATTTCTGTGTGCGTTACTTATCTATTACAAACTGGCCAAATACTTTATCGACATCAGCAATATTATTATTATTGTTAATACTATTTCTATAACTTTCATAATTGTCATCATTATTTTATTACTTTTCTTCCAAAGTCTATCAAACACACAAGCTAATACATCATTTTCATTTTAAAAATTAGAATCATAAAACACAATCTATTTCTCCACATAATATTTTAGAGGGCTATAACTTGTTCAGTTTTTAAATTTTAACAACCACATGAATTCTTTTTTTAGATTTTTGACTCGTAATGATACAGTATGATAGTTTTTGCTCATTTTCTGAAGAACAAGCAATATCTTTCTGGATACAATTTAATTGAGAACTCATGATTTCATAATACTTTTTATTAAGAGAAGTTAGGAATTCTTAAAAACTGAGCATTATTTTTTTTTCTGACCCCTACATTTAATTTCATTGGCAGGTATTATAAAACAAATACATTACATCAATACAAATATTTGAATTGTGCTGCTTGACCAGGATAAGTCAATACAATATATTATGGTGGAATATTTCCATGTCATAGAGTCACCAGAGAAAATGAAATAATTATTAAGAAAATATCTTAATATTATCAAACCACCTCATTCAAAAGAAATATATTTGAGTTTTAACTTTCAAAAATAAAGTTAGCTCCTGCTATCTAAATTCTCTGTTGAACACAGGCACGAAGGCTTCAAAAGGCAAAAATGTGACATGTTCATGGGGAAATATAAGATGATTCTGTCTTTCCCTCAAAGTTACGTAGAAAATATTGAATAGATTTATCTCTATAATGTAGTTATGTTGACAATATCACATATTGCATTATGTTTTACCAACACTGTTTTTCACAATTCAAGATGTTCAGGGTCAATTCAGCATCTATTGATTTTACATACTTTGAACAACTCTTTCTCTCTCTTAATATCCTCTTCCCTCTCCCCCTTTTCTCCCTCCTTTCCTTCCTTTCTCTGTCTTTGTCTCTGCCTCTGTCTTTGTCTCTGTCTCTCTCCCTACGACTGTACTGCATCTTTCTATGCAGCTGCACATATGTATCAAGTAATATTGATTTTACATGCTCAACATAGCTACTATATACCTACAACCTAATGAAAATTTGTTGACGAATACAAAATGATTTTATTAAGACATTATGAGGCCATAATGTACGAGCATACAAAGAAATACAAACAAAGGAATCAGCTAGAAGGTGCAAAAAAGGCATAACAAGAATCTGAGCTGCTATTGAAATGATCTTTAAAGGAATTTGAGTTCAAAGTGGAATACCAAATCGTTTTGTTCTCAAGTACAATGTTACTTTATCTTACAATTTGACCTTAATGGCTAAACTAATTTCACTTTATAAATGTAAATAATAAATGGAGCAATAAAGAAAGAGCAAAAGTAGGCATCATCTCAAAGAGATATCACTCATTTTTACCTGCATTAGAGCTAACAGACAAAGTGCCCCCAAATCCCTGGTATCACTTAATACAATAAAGGAGCTATGTATATTGTTAAAATATGTATCATTGTTTTCTTTTAAAATGTATTCCAAAATTATGTCATAAACTTTTAAATATCGAAAATAAACATTGGGCATCAAAGTAATAGCAAAATGAAAACAGAGATGCTCTTTGCCAGGATGCCTGAGTGAGGCAGTTATATATTGGCAACAGAGTTCATCTGTAGACAAAAACATCTGGCAACAAGTTTATCATAATAGTCTATTGATGTCAATTATTTGAAATTTATGACTTGAAAACAAAGCAGATTAATCTTTTGTCTTACAAAATTTTAATGAGCAATACTTTTGTTGATAGTTTAATAGTTTAGGTGGACCTAAAGTAAAAATATCCCCCATATAACAAGCCAGTCATTTAACACAAAGTTACAATTTAGTTAATCCATGGGAATAGAGAAAAAAGGCTGTCTAAATTCTAGAGTATCATACCTTGATTGGTAGAAGCCCGCTGAGGAATTCAATAGATGTATTAAAACGCTGTTACATTTTCTAAATGATCTCCATTAGGTTTTTTTATACTAATAAAACATAAAAAGGTAGAGTGCAAACAAAGAGTGCCAATAAGCAAAGGAAAAATTTAAATAGTTACTTATTAATTTTGTTCCGGTGTATTTTGTTCCCAAATTTTTAATTAGAATATAACTGGGGTTTATGAGGATTTTGAAATAGGCCAAGGTGAGAGGAACACAATCCTGAAAAGTATGATAAACACAAAGGCAGTGGTTACATAGGGGAACTGCTTTGATGATGGTGAGCAGAGAATTTTGTTCAAAGAAAAAAACGAGTTCCATTCATGTATTCAACCAGTGGGATAATAGCGAAAGTAGTCTAATGATAGGTTCATTGAAATATTCAAACATTTGTAATTGAAGATTTAGTCCAACTTAATATAATTTAAAATAGTTTCAAAAACACAAAACTTTGTGGGGCGCCTGAGTGGCTTAGTGGGTTAAGCTTCCGACTTTGGCCCAGGTCATGATCTCACTGCTGGTGACTTCAAGCCCCAAGTCGGGCTCTGACAGCTCAGAGCCTGGAGCCTGCTTCAGAATCTGTGTCTCCCTCTCTCTCTGCCCCTTCCCTGCTCACGCTCTGTCTCTCTCTCTCTCTCTCTCTCTCTCTCAAAAATAAATTTAAAAAAATATTTTTTTAAATACACACCTTTGCTCTTGTATTTATTCCAACTGTGGGGGATTTAAAAATATTCATTTGTGTGGCACCTAGGTAGCTCAGTTGGTTAAGTATCCGAATTCGGCTCAGGACATGATCTTGCTGTTTGTGGGTTCCGGCCGCACGTAGGTCTCTGTGCTGACAGCTCAGAGCCTGGAGCCTGTCTTGGATTCTGTGTCTCCCTCTCACTCTCTACCCCTTCCCTACTCATGCACATGAGCCTGGGCGCGCTCTCTGTTTCTCGCAAAAATAAATAAACATTAAAATATATACTTTTTTTCTAACTTAAAATCATTCAATTATGAATGCAAAAGTGTTCCCTGGTTATGAAGTATAAATTACCTTAATTTATTAGTTTATCTCGTTTAGAAAATCTATATAAATCATCGGACACTTGGGCAATTCAGTAGGTTAAACGCCCGGCCTTCAGCTCAGGTCATGATGTCCCGCTTCCTGGGTTCCAGCCCCGCCTCAAGGTTTGTGCTGACAGCTCAGAGCCTGGACCCTGCTTCCGATTCTGTGTCTCCCTGTCTCTCTGCCCCTCCCTTGCTCATGCTCTGTCTCTCTCTGTGTCTCAAAAATAAATAAAACATTAAAAAAATTTTTTTAAAAATTTAAATTATGTGTGACATATGTGTCTAAGGTTTTATTAAACAGAAAAAAAAAAATCCGTACTTCCAAGGGGAAAATATACCGATAAAGTTTTTGCTTTTGTATTTTGAATAGATTTTAACTATTTTAACTTTTTCCCATTGTTAGAGTCTTACACTGGAATATGGTTAATATGATCTGTACATGGAAATGGGTAGAGCAAGACAGCTTTGTTCCCTCTATCTACTTTTATTATTTTAGAATGAATAGTGTATATATCCAGGTAAATTATCCTTAGTATTCATCTTTGTCACTTTCTCTTTTTCTTTCTGACAGTCGTTATCTATTTCTATCACTCTCTATGCAATGTGAGTCTCAGATTGGGTATTCACTACAACTGTTGATTTCCAGTACCTGATCTGAAAACCAAACATGAGAGAATTCAAAAGGAGAGAGATTCTAAATATCCATTCAGAGAATATCTCCCATGCTTAAGATTTTACTCTAAATGGTGCTACCATTTCAATACAAAATCAGTCTGCAGGATTGTACAGTGAGCATGACATGTAACTGTCAGCCCTGACACAACCTGTTTCAAAATCTCAATAAAGGATTCAAAGAAAAATATGAAATTTCCTTATGGTGTCTTTGAAAAGGACTAGGAAATGATTCCCAGTATCTGGGAGATATTTTCACTAACTGTAATATCTATTGAAAAGAGTTGAACTGAAATATAAGTAATTTAAAACATCTCTTGCTATGCCATGCTCTGCCAGTGAAAACCAAGGTAAGTTATCCCAAAAAAGAATTAGATGAAAGGATCATCTCTTTTTCCTTAGTCCGTTAAACCCGAGCCTCGGATTCTGCCACTTGAATAGAAAAGACAATGAACTCTTGTGCTCCTTGGGCAGCACCTGTACTTGAATTGGAACAATACAGAGATTAGCGTGGTCCCTGCACAAAGATGACAGCAGGATGATGAACTCTTAAATGTAAACTCTGGAAAACATTTGGCTGTCGGACCTTTAAGGTGTAACAATTAAACTCCTAGGTAAACCAATGGGATTTGATGAGGAGACATTAAAGGTTACACTACAAAGTGAGGTATAGTGTGATTTTCAAAAGTTAAAAATGTTTAAGCAAGCCAGGATGATTTAAGGCAGACACATTTTCTATATCCTATATATGAAGTACCTTTTTATGAGACAGGTGGAGGAGTTGGGATTAAGTTTTGTCTCACATTGGCAAATCTACATAAACTAGATATTTGCCAGATGTTGGGAAAGGAAAGCTATACATATCAGACCGCTTTTATGTGAACATCTGAAAACATTATCCCACCAGCACAAATGTGGATAATAAAATGGGTCCATGACAACATAGGTATCCTATATGATGACGCACAATATCTCAAGGTTAAAAGCAACTTGTTCTATGATAAAGGAGAAAATAATCATTCAGACATAAATACTATTGGGAAAGCAGGAAAAAAAAGGATAAAAGAAATTTTCCTGAGGAGTTAGAAGAAAAAATAGGTCTATGAAATAGGATTATATATTACAGAAAATTAAATATGTTTCACAATTGTGTAGCATCGTTCTGTAAAAAGAAAAAAAAAGGATAGAAGAAGATATAAATAGGAAAATTGAGATTAAAAGCACAAGCTGAAATCCAAAAAGAGAATGATATTTAAGTGAATTAAGTCTTTGCTACTGGCCACATTTGAAGTGACCAAATAGTATTTATGCAATGGAACAAAGAGTAGGATAAATATAACTGCAAAGTCTTCCCCCCAAAAGATAGTAACAGGAATGAAAGCTACCTTGGAAACAAAAAGAACAAAATTCTGACAGTGAAAGTGGAATTAATATAATGGTGGAAAACTGAAAACTATCTGTAAGAATTCAGGAAGAAATGACAACAACATAAATTAACAAGAGTAAGGATAATAAGCATTAGGATAACATTTGGTGATGACATAAAAGCAAAAGACATTCCAAATGAAAATATGAAATATTGAAATAGAAATAAATATCAGATATTTTCAGGGCTTAAAAATACATGCTATATGCAGAATAAAAATTCTTAACACAGGAGAAAATCAATACAATTCTACACATCCTTAAACACATTATATCATATTTTAGAAGAGAAAAAAGAGACCCTTGTGAGTAGGATTTTTTGTACCATATTCTTTTTTTTTTCTTACTTGGTAATCTCTGCTGTAAAGAACACTGTTAATATTTTTATACAACATTCTTATTAAATTGTTTTATTATCTGGTCATTCATAGATTATGTTGAAGTTTCTATATAAATAACTACATTTTCAAACAATTACATTATATAGAAGTAAGCACAATTTTTTAATGTTCTTTCAATTTCATATGGAATCTAATATCTGGCTTCTGCCTTACTTAGTGATGAAGACATCCAGTACAAAATTGAATAGTCGGAATAACAATTCACATACTTACATTGTTCCTAATATTAGTAGGGATGCTAGTGAATTTCAATATTAAGTATAATGTCTTTAAAAAAAATTTTTGTAGATACTAAAGAATAAAGTCAACCAAAGTTGTAGAAGACCTTAATATTGAAAATTACAGACTATTATTAAAGAACAAAAAGTATGTCTAGGAAGAATCAAAATTATAAAGATGTCCTTTTTTGTAGTTAACTTATAAATCCAGTGCCAATCTAACAATACATTAATGAGATATTTTATAGAACTTGAGAAAATGACTCCAAAATTCATATAGAGGACCAAATTAATTGTAAAAATACAATATGTCTAACCAACGAGAGAGAATCACATTAGAACTGAGAATATAATTTTGACAAAAGTATAAACTGCCAACCAGTGAGACAGAGATTGGGTTAGATATAGAGAAATAAATACATATAGTTATTTGCTATAGTCACATGTGACATGTGATGTAAGAGACATTACATATTAGTAAATTGAGTGTGAAATATCTATCACATACAAATATACATATATAAACATACATATATAGCACATAAATACATATATACACAATTGAATCCCTACTTCATATCATATAGTATAAAATTCCAGGTGGATTGGGGCGCCTGGGTGGCGCAGTCGGTTAAGCGGCCGACTTCAGCCAGGTCACGATCTCGCGGTCCGTGAGTTCGAGCCCCGCGTCAGGCTCTGGGCTGATGGCTCAGAGCCTGGAGCCTGTTTCCGATTCTGTGTCTCCCTCTCTCTCTGCCCCTCCCCCGTTCATGCTCTGTCTCTCTCTGTCCCAGAAATAAATAAAAACGTTGAAAAAAAAAATTAAAAAAAAAATTCCAGGTGGATTAATATATAAATGAGAAAAATAAAAATTTAAATTATTAAATAAAAATATAGAAGAATTACCTCATTGATATTCTCACTATATCTCACTATATGAAAAGATTAAAAATAATACAGAAACAGAAAAAAGCCTAAAGAAAAATATTCATTTATTCATTCATTCAACAAATATTAAACAATTGCCCTGTTACAGAAGTTCTTCCAGATGCTTAGAATGCAGCAGTTAATGCAAAATTTTCTGCATCCATAAAGTTTAAATTTTTGCAATTAACAATTTAACTGCATTCAAAAGGATGTATAAATTTGAAATGAGAAGACACATTTGAAACATATCACCCAAAGAAACATTATACTCAATTTAATTTTTTAATTAAAAAAATAGAAAACCAACCAAATAAACAACAACAACAACAAACAAATATAAGGGATACTATGGTATTCACCATTTGCTTCTTTCCAATTATTCCTCATCTCTCTACCATTTTCCATTTCCCAGGACACTAAATTTTGTATATTTTATTAAGGTGATGCCTTACTTCTAGCTTCACATTTGGGTTTGGTCAATGGGATCCATTGATCAACAGGAGATGAGAAGGTATGGGAAGAGGAGGACGAGGAAGTTACGTTTCTGACTACCTGCCTTCTTGGACACATTGTGTTAAGTGCATCCCTGTACCAACAGCACATCATCTGTAAGGCAGACATCTCCTATAACTCCTATTTCCATGCATGTTCTAGAAATCACTTTCTCTATCAGATACGCTAGTATCAACAACTCCCTTGATGTTTTTAGCCCCAGGGTGCTTCAACACTTCTTGTTGATTTGCCTGAACACTGCCCATGTCTGTGTAAAGTGGTCTTTTCTTAAACCCCTCAGTTATCTCATTTGAGTATACATCAGTTTTCTGTTAGAACCCGCCCCCATAATAATTGACAATAAAAACGAAGAGGAAAGTCAAGCAAAAGCAAATCTTATTTGTCAATATACCCATACAAAATCAAATTAACCTCAGTAGGAATCATCAGAGAAATAGAACACAAAACAACCAAAATTTGGCAGCTCCAACCCATTAGAAAGGCAGTAATTTAAAAATCTGAGAACATCATCAAGTGCTGACAAAGATACGGGAATGCTCGTTGGCAAGGGTTTTCTTGTTTTAATTTGAGAAAGAGAAAAAGAGAGAGAGAGAGAGAGAGAGAGAGAGGCAGAGAGGAGAAGCAGAGAGAGAGAGAGAGAAAATCTTAAGTGGACTCCATGCTTAGCATGGAGCCAGATGCATGACTCAATCCTACGACTCATGACCTGAGCCGAAATCAAGAGTTGGAAGTTCAACTGAGTAAGCCACCCAGGGGCCCCTACAATCACTTTTAATGAACAATTTGGATACATACAGCAGAGTTATATACTCTATATGTAAACATGTGTACTATTTATATACTTTATATATACAAATATAAGCAAGGGTGTGTGTATAGATGTATCTCCTGAGTTTTTGCATATGTACAGAACATTTATTTCAACTTTGTTACCAGAAAAAACTATTTTTCAAATAATTTAGAACGCAGAATAATTACTCACTGGTTGGGGATGCAAATATAAATTTTATGATATTTATGAAATGGAATGAATTAAATAGTTTAAGCATTTCATGTTTCTTAGAAAACAATAAGCTCTCCACTAAAAACAGACAAATAGTATTTGAAAAGTTTAAAATATCATCATTGGTAGGTGTGATAAATGCAGCACTACTCATGATGGAGCACAAAGATGGAAAGACTCTCTTCGATTGCAAAGGTCAGCATGGGACTTCAGAGTGATCAAAAACAATCTCTGTTGCTTGCCTCAGTGTGACTTAAATGTTCCATAAGTTTCCATCTAAAAATGTTTCAGCATACATTGGAATAAGTCCAATATTTATAGTAATAAAATCAATAAGAAGGATGTTATTCATAAATTCCACTAAAAATCTTAAAACATAATAATATTGGTAGCCAGCTGTTACCTTGGAGAACTTTATACATTAGAGTAACACTTCGAACGTATGTGCTCTACTCCTTCAGTATTATCCTGGCTAACTTTATATATTTTTTTAACGTTAATTCATTTTTGAGACACAGAGACAGAGTGTGAGTGGAGGAGGGACGGAGAGAGGTAGGCACAGAATCCCAGCTGTTAGCACAGAGCCCAAAACAAGGCTTGAACTCATGAACCGGGAGATCATGATCCGAGCTGAAGTCAGAGGCTCAAACAACTGAGCCACCCAGGCACCCTGGTCCCGATAGTCTTTGCCTTTTGTTTCCATTGCCAATATAGAATTAATTTGCCCATCTCCAGAAAACCCTCTGTGAGAATGTTGAATAGAATTGCACTAGATTTGGATTCTTTATTTTTTATGTTATGTTATGTTATGTTATGTTATTATTTTTTGATGTTTATTTATTTGTTTTCTTCAGAAAGAGAGGTAGAGAGCAAGCAGGGAAGGGGCAGAGAGAGAGGGAGACAGAATCCCAACTAGGCTCCACGCAATCAATATGGAGCCTGATGCGGGGCTTAAACTCTCAAACCATGAGATCGTGACCTGAACCAAAACTAAGAGTAGGACACTTAACCAATTGAGCCAACCAGGTGCCCTGGACTCATTATTTAAAAAATTATTTTATGTTCCTTGCTATTAACTTATTAATTAGACATCACTTTACTATTATATAAGTGTTTACCCTAGACATTTCAACAGACTTCCTTCATTTATTAAAATATTATACAAAATGGTACTTCTTCATTTCCTGGGCAATGCATGGGTTAATTAGAAAACTTAATATTTATTTATTTTTTCTTAATAAATGTTTTATGTATTCATTCGATATATAATTTAGGGTCTCAAAATATCATTTTTGTTTATCATCAGTAATCAATTAGATATGCCACCATATTTACTATTGTCTTAATTTTATATTTACTGGTCATTTCCTCCTGCATCATAAACCTAAATTCAATAATTCTTTTGCCTGCAGAAGAGTCTTCAATCACTATTGAATAAATTCTTACTGTTTTACTTTGTCCGGAAATGTCTTCATTATTGGCATATAATTTGACTTGATGTTGATTCTAGATTAGCAGATATTTTCTTAAAGCATTCTCAATAGAATATACCATTTTATGCTAGCTCCCATTTTTATATTGAGAAATTAGCTAGAATTCTTATTTTTATTCCTTTAAATATAAAATACCTATTTTTCTTCTGGCTGCTTTTAATATATCCTATCTTTGGGGGGGGGGGGGTTAAAAGGTTAGTATGCTATGATTTGTTATTATATGTGTGTTTGTTCATTTGCTAATAATTTAATGCTGTTAAATTTTATAGTGATGATTTTTTATAGTGATTCTTGAAATAATGACTTAATGTGTTTCATCAATTTAAAAATCTCTTATTTGTTATCTCTTCCAATTCACTTGTGTCTACATTCTCCCTATCCTCATCTTTGGGAAATATAATTGTATGATTAGATGCTAAAAGATATTATACTTTTAAAATATTTTATATTTCTTAGTTTTTCTATATTTCCCATCATTTTGTGTTTGCTAGAAATAAACTAGTAAACATACATGTTTTCTTTCTCTCTAGCTGGGTTTAATCTACTATTAAATCCATAAATTAAGTTATTAATTTCAGATTGTTTAATTATTATAATTTGTATTAGAATCATTTTAAGTTTCCATTTATTTGCCCCCAATTTTTTATCTAGTCACTCAATTACTGAAATATTTAATTGTATTTATTTAGAAGTCATAATCTAATCATTTTATTAGCTTTACCTCTATCTTCATATTGTCACTTTTGTCTGTTTTTTGGAAAGATATTGTCTTCCCTTATGCCTTGTTATTTTTTATTGTGCTCCAGATTTTTTACTATGTCACAGCAGTTTTCTGAGGATTTGAAAGATATTATTTTTATATACTTGTTGAGTTTTTCTGGCTATTCTTAAGATGGTTAATTTATAGATGTATTTATAGAGCAGGCCATCTAAAATATATACAAATTACATATTTAAAGAGCTATGTAATTGTTACCTCTTTGAGAGGCTTTAGCTTTCTTAATCTTTAAAGGAATGTAATGAGAATAAAAGTGGAATGTCATGATATAAACAGTTTTCTGTGAGTATTAACTGGTGATTTGCAGTAAACTAGAAGGTGCTAGAAGAGAACATTTGAAAATATTTGAATAAGCATATTTAAATAGACTTCTTCCATCAGAGTTTCTCTAAGATATTAATATGGGAAAAAGTACTATAAGTCTCCAAGAAAAGTATAACTTATCAAATATTACTAACAAATTTACTGATGTAAAAATTTTCTATTAATTGAACATCTTACAAGATAAAATTCCATGCCATAAACTTTGGGTGTTAGCCTAGATGAACTTGAAAGAAGATCCATCTTTTCCATTATGTGAATTGAAACAATTAAATTTAACATTAAGTAAGGGGTCTTGTTAGCAACTGTCTTTAAGTGTATGAATTGTTTTTCAAAGGAAGATACTGGCCATCTGTTCTCTTGCTCCACTGAGAATAAAACAAAAGCATGTGAAACTTATGTTTGAGAAAGGGAGAGTCAGGTTAGATGTAAGAAACAACTTATTGACATTAAGGTTGTTTAAACACAAAAGTGCGTTACCAAGGGAATTTATATAATGTCTTTCTCTGAACATCAGTAAGAATAAGCCAGACAACCATCTGTTTTAGTGGCTCAGTTTGTAGCCCTGCCTGAGAGCACAGCACTGGATTATAAAGCCTCTGGAGATACCTTCCATTTTATAAAGATGTATCCGACATGGAAATGGCAGGAAAAAATATATATCATGTAAAGGGAGTGCTCTGATTAAATGATATATTCTAAGAACCCTGGCATTAAAAAAAAAAAACATAAAGAAGAGGAACATTTTAATAAAGTCTTAAATGAAAATTTCATGTTAACAAATATAATGCCAAAATACTAAATTTTGTCTTATATTCTAAATGTTATTCATAGCCTGGAGCCTGTTTCAGATTCTGGATTCTGTGTGTCTCTTTCCCTCTGCACCTCCGCTGCTCATGCTCTCTCTCAAAAATATAATAAAAACATAAAAAATTTAAAAAAATTATTAAAGAATAATTGACATGCAATAAAATGCCTGTTTTAAATCTATCAAAGATTTTCAACAATCATACACCCTTTTAACTACCAACCAAAACAAAATAGAGGAATAATTTTTATCATCCCAGGAAGTTCTCGTGCAGACCTATAATCAGTCACCAGCCTACAGGCAACCACCAATCTGAATTAAATCACTGTATCTTCATTTTGCTTGTTCTAAAAACTTCATACATATATACACAATATATTCATATTATATATTATGTTCTGAATTTTATATATTCATATATATTATTTTTGTCATTCCATGTGCTCAACTTAATCATTTGAAATATGTCCATTTATTTGCATCACCAGTTTGTTCCTTCTTACTGCTTATACTTATTGCTTTTTCATCACATACAACAAAGTAGATGATTTTCCGTTGTTTGGCTAAAGCACACTTTGAATATCCATTAACTTACTAATAGGCATTTGTATTATTTCTGATCTTTTTCTGTTATTAGTAGATCAACTTTAAATATTACTATTATACAAATATTTTGAGGGTACATAGGTTTTCTTTACTTGAGTAGATATCTATGAGTAGAAGTCTTCAGTTACAGAATAATTATATTTAACTTTATAGGTAAATGCTACAACACTTTACCAAAGTGGTTTTCCATCTCACACTTTCACCTACAATGTAGAACTCGAGTTGCTTTGCATCCTTGACAACGTTTGCTACTTTCAGTCTTTGATTTTAGCTGCCCCATAAGTGAGTGACTGGTATTTCCCCATTAGTTGCTGGCTTTGGACACTTTTTATTTCCTTATTGGACATTCATAGGCATGCTTTTCTGAAGTGGCTACTCAGTTATTTTTCACATTATTTGTCTTTTTATTATTCATTTGTAGGAGTTTTATATATATCGGCACTAAAGTCTTGTCAGTTACAAGTGATGGGTGTGCTTCTTCCCATTCTGTGCCTTGCCTTTTCATTTCCAGTGTCTTTTATTGAGAAGTTTAAAACTTTTTTGAGTACGGTTCATCATTTTTTTCTTTTATTAATAATGATTTCATGTCCGAAGATCATCTTTAATTACATACAACATGGATGACTATTACAAAAATTATAATAACATCTGTAAGTATATTTGATTGGTCTGTTTTGTCCTTTAGTCTTAATCCCTGCTTGCATTCCTACATTTTGAAGGAGTGTTATTAAGTGAATATGTACTTCTGATTATCCTGTCTTTATGAGAAGTTTCATTTTCTCATTATTCACATTTTCATAAAAACATTTGTTTCTCTATGTGTCTGGGATGCTTTTAACACTGAAGTCTTTTGTTTTTATTTTTTTTTTCAATGTTTATTTATTTTTGGGACAGAGAGAGACAGAGCATGAACGGGGGAGGGGCAGAGAGAGAGGGAGACACAGAATCGGAAACAGGCTCCAGGCTCTGAGCCATCAGCCCAGAGCCCGACACGGGGCTCGAACTCACGGACTGCGAGATCGTGACCTGGCTGAAGTCGGCCGCTTAACCGACTGCGCCACCCAGGCGCCCCTTTTTTTTCTTTATGTTATTAGAGCCTCACTATCTTTCTTGTGCTTACTAATTACAGAATACATTTTTATTTTCTTTTACTTTCAAGTGTGAATCTTATACATAACATATAGTTGGATATTGCATCCAGTCTGTCCTCTTCTGCCTTTTAATTGATGGTGCTTAATCTTTTATTTAATGTAATTATTGAAAAAGTTGGGTTTATGTCTAGTTGTTTTCTTTTTCCTTTTTGTTCTTTTGTTCTTCCTTTACTCCCTTCTTTTGAGTTAACTGAATACTACTCCCATGTTTTCATGGTTTTTTAATATATTGCACACTTTATATATAAATCACTCCAGTTATATTTCAGAGAAAGTAAGAATGTAAAAAAGATACACAGGAGAATTAGGTAAAGGATTGAAGAAAATAGGCCTTTAATGTGAAGTTTCCTAAATGTGGCAATGTGGCTCTAAACTGGATTAGGTTTGCTACATCCATAGCAGCCAGAGGCTTTAGCTTCTTTATGTATTTATTGTTGCTTACTTTTATTTTTCCTTTTTCGTATTGTCTCTTACTATTTCTCCAACAACTCCTACTTTAACAGATGTAATGTTAAGTAAGGTGTGGTAGAGGGTAAGCATTCTATAAACTTATGATTGAATATCAGTCTTTTAGTGGATCTGAGTCCCTGGGCTGAAACTGTCAAAGGTGCTTTGAAACATTATTTCCAAATTTAGGTGAGACAGGATGGAAAGAGGAGAATAGACTCTGAAAACAGTTCTTCACCCAAGTAGATAAGATCTAGTAGTTTCCCTCGGAAAGTAAGCCTTTGTCATGGAGAATTCTCTGATTAACCATATGGCAAAACATTTACCAATGCTTCCCACTCCACCATGACCAGAAAGGTGGGATTTTTCTGTGATCTTTATTGTGAGTACCTGGTGGGGTCCCTGGAGGTAAAACTCACGAAAATATGGAGTTCCTCCCAACACAGGACTAATAGGAGTTTTCCACTCTCCAGTTAATCCACATTCAGCCTCTAGTAATTCATTCAGGAGGCATATTTGTGTTCCTACCAGTTTATAATAAACTGACCTTGATGATGATTCTCCAGATTGCCATGTGATGGTTTTCCCTGTGACCTCAATTGTCTGACAGATCTAAAAAGAGTCACTGATTTAGGTTTTTTTTCTGCCTTCTTTCTCATGGTAAGAACAGGAGGGACAACTTTCTGGGCTCTTGTTGGAGCAGAACCCCATGTGTGCTACCTCAGCCATTGGCCCTAGGGATAAAAGTGATCTTTGTCACTAAAAAGTGTTTATGTGACTCTATAATTTAGTTATTTTAGATATCATTATGCCCAACATTGTTCAAAGGCTTTAAAGAAATTGTTTTTTGTTGTTGTTTATCCTGTAATTATCTATTACTTTAGTAGGAGGGACAATCTTTTACTATCTTCTACATTCCAACCAGAAGGGGAACTCAGTTTAACTGTTTTTGTTAATACCATTTTGCTGGATTTTATTGAGTTGGATTCTTTTTATAATTATACCATTAGTTTATTTTATGTATTCTCTTATTAAACAAGTTGTGACCAACTTCCTACATTAGAGACAATGCACACAAATGTAAGTGGCAAAAAAATGAACTGAGATTAAAAAACAACAATAAACAGCCCTAGGTCCAGTCCCTTAGCAATGTTTGTTGTACTAAGAAAGTTTGGTTGAGTTATTCCATATTGTTTAGAATTTAGCCTAAAATTCTAATTTTTCTAATTTGAATGATTTTCTTTTTTCTTCCCATTTACATGAATTAGAAAGCAACTACTGAATTATGCTACAATAAAAATTTAAAGCCCTGTAGATACTATCTAGAGATACATTCATTTTATTTTATTTTATTTAACATTTATTTATTTTTGAGACAGAGAGAGACAGAGCGTGAATGGGGGAGGGGCAGAGAGAGAGGGAGACACAGAATCTGAAGCGGGCTCCACGCTCTCAGCCATCAGCCCAGAGCCCGACGCGGGGCTCGGACTCACAGACCATGAGATTGTGACCTGAGTTGAAGTCGGATGCTTAACCAACTGAGCTACCCAGGCACCCCAAGATACATTCATTTTATACACACTGTGTATTAGCTTGCGGAAAACCATACTCCAGAGGTGCTTGGGTGGTTCAGTCAGTTAAGCCCCCCACTCTTGATTTTGGCTTGGGTCATCATGTCAGGGTCATGAGATTGAGCCCTGTGCTGGGCTCCTCACTGGGTGTGGAGCCTACTTGGGATTCTCTCCCTCTCCCTCTGTCCCTCCCCCACTCATACTCTCACTCTCTCAAAAAATAAAAGAAAGAGATCCATACTTCATAATACTGTCCCATAGATTAGTATATGTCCATAATTGAGGTAGTCAATTTATCCAATTGACCTTGATCTTTCCAACTTGGTCCACTTGCTTTGGTTACCAATAGGTAGGGATATTGATACAGTTAAGTAACAGCTGATAGTTCTCCAAAGTAAAGCCCTCAGCTTCCGTTATGTGAAGATATATTTCCATTGCTTCTTCTTTTCTTTTTTTAATTTTTTTAATTATTATTTATTTTTTATTTATTTCTTTTTGAGAGAAAGACATCATAAGTGGGGGAGGGGCAGAGAGAGAGGGAGAGAGAGAATCTCAAGCAGACTCTGCCCTGTCAGCACGGAGCCAGATGTGGGGATCAAACTGACAAAACCGTGAGATCATGACCTGAGCCAAAACAAAGAGCCAGATGCTTAAAACACTAAGCCACCTGGGCTCTCCACTTCTTCTTTTTCTTTTTGAAATACCATTCAGAAATTATTACTTAATTGTTTTGAGAAATGATATTGTGTGTGATATCCTGTGTGATATCCAGTGACAATATGTGAGATATTATGAACTTTTCAAGTATTCACTAAATGTATATTTTGGATCCTCTATTTACAAGTGATGAAGAATAAGAGTGGTTTCTATTCAGATGGAGATTAGACTCTTTCAACAAGAGAGAAAGAAATATTAAAATAAATTGTGATAAGAGCTATGACAGAGAAATGTAAAGTATTAAGTAGAAAGCTTACCTAAGTTATTTTGGAGTTATTTCTAACTTCCTAGGGCTGCTGTAATGGAGTACCACAATCTGGGTGGCTTAAAACAATAGAAATTAATTGTCTCACAGCTCTAGAGGCTAAAAGTTTGAAATCAACGTGTCACCAATACTTTGCTGCTTCTGAGGCCCATAGAGGAATCCTTCTTCGTCTATTCCTAGCTTCTGGTCCATTTGCTGACATTCTTTGACATTCCTTGGCTTGTAGATACTCATTCCAATTCTCTACCTTCACATGCCATCATCCCCATGTATCTGTGTGTTCATAGGGCTGTCTTCTAATAAAGACGTTACATTCCTATTCCAGCGTCAGTTCATCTTGACTAATGATACCTGTGGGCTCCTACTTCCGAATAAGATCACAGTCAGAGGTACTAAGGATTAGGACTTCAGCATATCTTTTCATGGGAAACAATCCAACCAAAAAAGATTAAATATTCTAGAGGTAATAAACAATTTAAAAAATGAGTCACCACACCCTACTATATGAGTGATGTATTTGAATTCTTCTTCCGAATAATGATTATAAAAATTAATATTTAATGAGCATATGCCAATTTTTGGTACCAGCTTATTTAACTAGGCTATATATATATATATATATATATATCTCATAGGATAGTAGATATGAAAATACTTAAACAAAAAAGTTAAGAAAAATGAAATTTCTTATTATTACAGCTATAAAGAATAAACACTTGTTAATAATATAGATCTAAAAAGTGACTTTGGCATCTGACTTAATTCCATCTATTCTAAAATCCTACAACAAAGTTATAGTGCAGAATTGAAATTTTATTTCTTCCCCTCTATAAAAAATAAAAAAAGAAAGATGTTCTCTAATGAAATAACGGTATATGTTGAAGTTTCCATTGGATTTTTTTGTCAGAAATTTTACATTACTATGCCACAAATAACAAAAAAGGAATAAACTGCCCCACAAATAATATGTACCTCAAATTGCTTTTTTACTATACTCAACATCTGCATAAAATTTGAATTGTATGACCATCTATTTTCACATAAATATTTGACATTACTAAGGCAAAGAAACCCAGATTCTTTACTAAACTTCTTAGATATGTATTTTTTAAAGTGTACTTAAACTTAGGGGCACCTGGGTGGCTCAGTTGGTTAAGCGGCTGACTTGGGCTGAAGTCATGATCTCGCGGTCTGTGAGCTCCAGCCCCACGTGGGGCTCTGTGCTGATGGCTCAGAGCCTGGAGCCTGCTTCAGATTCTGTGTCTCCCTCTCTCTGCCCCTCCCCCATTCGTGTTCTGTCTCTCTCTGCCTTTCAGAAATGAATAAATGTTAAAAAAAAAAATTAAGTTTACTTGAACTTAAAAGAGAGAAAGAGAGAGCGAGCATGGGGCAGAGAGAGAGGGGGAAGAGAAAATCCCAAGCAGGCTCCACACTGTCAGAGTGGACCCAGATGCAGGGTTTGAACTCATGAACAGTGGTATCATGACTTGAGCCAAAATCAAGTCAGATGCTTAATTGGCTGAGTCATCCAGGCCCCCCTTGGATATTTTTATAAAGAGATATTTTATAATTTTATTTTATTTTATTTTATTTTATTTTATTTTATTTATTTTATATTTTATATTTTATAATTTTTACAAAGACATATTTTATAAAGAGATATTTTCTTGTTTAAAATGAAAATAAACTCTATACCTTGTAAGAAAGGTTAGTAATAAGAATGGTCTCCCTCTAAAAATATAAATTATTATTGTCCCTAAGGTTAAAGAAAAAATTCTACTTGAAAATATTTGTTTTATTTTTTTTATGTTTATTCATTTTTGAAAGACAGAGAGAGACAGAGCACAAGCAGGAGTAGGGCAGAGAGAGAGGGGGGCACAGAATCTAAAGCAGGCTCTAGGCTCTGAGCTGTCAGCACAGAGCCCTACACGAGGCTCGAACTCATGGACCGCGAGATCATGACCTGAGCTGAAGTCGGACATTCAACCGACTGAGCCATCCAGGTGCCCCTGTTTGTTTGTTTTATAATGTAATCATAAAAAAGAAATACGTAAATGTCTAAGAATATTTAAATTACAAAATTCTATATATAATTCACCCAACACAAAATTAAGTTTCTCTGGTTCAGTTAATATTTTTTTTCTTTTTCTGAGCACTAAACTGGATCACAATTAAAAATATTAGGTGTTTATTTGGTATTTCATAAATGTAACTTTTAAACTTTGGGAGTAAAAATTGGGTATCATAAATTTCATAACACATTTTTGTTTTAAAGTATTCAGGATAAGAAACATTTGATGGTACACACCATTCTTACCCACAAGTGCACCCTTACAGTAGTATATCAAGCTTTTAATTGTTAGGGAGGCTAAATACAGGATAAGCTAACAGTTTTAAACGGGTATAAAATGCTATGTAGATATCAACTTTAAAAATGAATCTTTGATGTGTGTCTTCTTTTCATTTTTGCAATTAATTTTAGCTTTTGAAGTTATTTGGCATCTAATTTAAGTCCACAGAGTATAAATTTATGCATTAACTTGAAGATAGACCCATATTTAGCACAAACAAGGTTGGGAGATCAACAGGATTAGAGACAAATGTTAATTTCAAATGTATAAACTCAAGTTTATTGGGGCTTTTAAACCAACTAGCACATTTGTTCCTAATCAAAGGCTTTAATTTAATCATCAGGGACTGTAAGATGCTTTTCAATTCTGCCTCTCATACGGGACAGACTAGCATTTATTGTCACACAATTTGAGCAAAAATCTACAGATGAATCTAAAATAGAAATCCAGAGACACTAAGGAGTTTTGATGAACATTTTATCTCTTTGAAGTGAACACCATTAGGAGCTGAGAAAAAGAAGCAAAGGAATAACTTTGAATATACCATTTTTCTGAAATACGAGAGGAGGGTTCCAATGTCAAAGACCGTTTACATGGATACAGTGATAATATGACATTCCGGGGGCGTATTCGAAGGGAGCAACACGTTGCACAGGTATGGGACAGAATGAGGCAGAGCCAGAATCCTCAATCCTAGATTAGTTTCCTATGGTGATCTTTCCTGCTACATTTGCACTTAAACTCTAATAGGCTGTGAAGTAGCAAAAGAAATCTCTCTTTGATCAATCTATTTGGGGAGCTCCATTATTGAATTTGATTATCACATTTTTTATCTACCTAATTATCAGACAATTAATTAAGTTTTCAGTTGAAAATGCTAGAATCAGGGGCGCCTGGGTGGCTCAGTCGGTTGAGAGTCCGACTTAGGCTCAGGTCATGATCTCATAGCTGGTGAGTTCGAGCCCGGCGTCGGGCTCTGTGCTGACAACTCGGAGCCTGGGGTCTGCCTCGGATTCTGTGTCTCCCTCTCTCTCTCTACCCCTCCTCTGCTCATGCTCTGTCTCTCTGTCTCAAAGATAAGTAAACATTAAAAAAAAAAGGAAATGCTAGAACCAATTTTACTTCCTTTTATCGATTAAGTCAAAGTCTTCAGACATTCTATACAGATAAATCAAAATATTGGAGAGTAACTGCTAGACAAAAACTATTCCACCTGCACTACTTTATTTAAAATCTAAACATCTATATAAAATATGTATTATATCTCCTGTTATGAGGGATGATATATTTAGAGAGGGAAGCTTCAAAGAACTGACAATCAATGTTCTTGATTGTTCATGCACTAAATTTCTGGAAAGGCAATCATTAATGTTCCCATGTACACCTACTGATTGATTTCCTCACCTTCCGACTTCTCTGGCTTCTCACTTGCTTTCCTATGAATTTTAGAGTTATTAAAAATACTTTCATAAACACTTTGAATCAAGTAGTGTTCTCAAGTGGGCCAATGCCTTTATCATAAAAATCCATTTCCAAATTCTCTTTAAGGAACAAAGATTATTACCACTGCCAAAAAAAGAATAATGTTTTGCATGAAGTATGATATCTAATGGATTTCAACAGAGCTGGTATCTTGATTGATATAGAGATACTTCAGAATGGCAATACAAAAGAAAGCCTCCAGAAACATGCTTCACTTAGCTGCTACATTTTTCAATTTCCTTTTCAAGTATTTACATTTATGAATCTTGTAGAAAACAATATCCCCGCTCACATTTGCACTGAACTCTTTTATTCATTAGTCACAATCGGTGAACAATGTTTTATGGTTTCATCAGCCACTTGCATTTCCTGAATAAATGCAAGACAATACAAATGAGCAAACAGATAAAGAAAATGTAAATGGCACCAGAGCAAGTCATATATTAAAGAATAATCATAGATAAATAGCATAAGGAATGCTCAAGCCTGCCTAATACGTTTAGCTGAATATCTGTTAGTAAATAGTCAATATAAAATCATTTTTCTCTCCTTAATAAGAAAAACACATTCAGGAAAGTAAGATTATCCTTTGACTTTTTTGCCTTTAACTTTGTGCAAAAGTCATGTTTACAGGGATTTTCCTTGATACCAAAAATGTCTATCTTTTTAATCTTACAACTTTTTTGTTTTAGAATTTTCCTTACTTGGTGTTTATGAATTTTTTCCTCTAAATTAATTTAAATTTTCTGTGCTCTTTGAAAAGACTGTCTTCCTCCTGACACAATATTGTTTCTGCCTGGGGAATATTTAATGATTGTTAAATTCATTCTAAAAACAAGTATTAACTAATATTTTTCACTTTTTTTCCGGAAAATAAATATGCATCACATTTAAGTGTAGGCTTCTGGAACTAAGTATATGCATCCATGACAAAATTGTAACCCCTAAAATTGAATTTTTAAAACTGAAAGCATTAATTGAAAACATATTACTGATACAAGTAGCAACACCTAGACTATGAATGATAAATATGAGAAATTCAATAGAAGTAAATTTAAGAATGCACCACATTAAATACAAAACGAAACAGGAAGTAATCCACCACTGTCATTTTCTGCTTTATGTGATAAGTATATTTTCCCATTTCGAGAATAATATATACCATATTTCTATCCTCAGTTTTTTAAGATCAAATTATAAAATGTCTGAAATAATCTCATTTAACTAAAATATTAAATACCTCAGTATTACTTCCATTTACAAAGTAAGATAGTATTCTACAACGTACTCCATTTGCCTTATTACATACATCACAAATACCTATTTATGTTCATTCTTCACGCGCAATGGAAGAAAACCACTATTAAAATAACATGCTATTGTTTAGCATCTATCACTACAATATACAATTGTTCTAAAATGAGCCTGTCTTCTGTCAGTTTTTATATTTGCGTAGGCTTCTCTTCTTCTTCAATGCAACTTGGTTCTGTTGACGCTCACCAGCCAAAGGCCACCAGGAATACAGCTACAGTAAAAACACAGTACGGTTCATTGAATTTTCTGTGTATTGAATTTGAAAACACATCAGAGAGAGAATAGAGCATCTTTGTAAGAAGTAGTTTGGGGGCAATTCTGATAGAATTAGAGCTTGTGGCGAATGAATACAAGGAAGAGTTTAAGGAAAGGAGGTCCAGTCCGGGACTGGATGCTACCAGAAAACAGGAATAATTTGACAGCTAAGAATCACATTATTTTTGGATGATGGAGGAATAAAGCTGGGTACAGGTTTATCACCGGTAAAGAAACAATTATAGGTCATGATGGAAAAACATGAACATTACTAATGGGGTTGAAGAAAGCCCTTGTGTCTGATTTGTTTCACTACGAATACAGAGTGGCCTGCCTGATCATTTTTCCTGTTCTCTGAAGACTGTTTATGTCCAGTTGGTAACATCAAGGCTGTCATTGCCAAATGCGAGCGCCATTTCTTGATGGTCTTGGTGTAGAATTATTGTGTGCAAGAAAAATATCCAAGCTTTTTTTTTTTTTGTGAGATTTCTTTTTACAGACATGTTCTAAATTATTCTAAACAGCACTAGAATATAATGAAACTAATGGAATTTTTTTGTTAGGTACAAACAGTCCTCATTTTATATGGTAATAGAAGACTGTGAAAATATCCATGCACACTGAAGCTGTACAAAGTGATCTTAATAATAAATAGAGAAATTAAAATTGTTTTGTGATCTTTATTTTTTTTATTTTTTTTTCAACATTTATTTATTTTTGGGACAGAGAGAGACAGAGCATGAACAGGGGAGGGGCAGAGAGAGAGGGAGACACAGAATCGGAAACAGGCTCCAGTCTCTGAGCCATCAGCCCAGAGCCCGACGCGGGGCTCGAACTCCCGGACCGCGAGATCGTGACCTGGCTGAAGTCGGAAGCTTAACCGACTGCGCCACCCAGGCGCTCCTGTTCTGTGATCTTTAAAAATAATGGTCAAAATATTAAAAACTCTTTTACTGGTGGGTTATAAATGTGTAATACATTGAAAAAAATAGTCAAATTAATATTTACTGAGTACACTGGGATTTAAAACATTAGAAACACCGAGAATTAAAGTGTTGTATTTCTTTGTACAAACTTATTGAAAGTAGTTTGAGCAGTACCTTTGTGTTTTCTTCTCATCATAAAACTTATAGAGTAAAAGCCTTTTCTACGCCTTGGTGAACTGTCACATTCCTTTCTAAGACTATATCCATTTCCAGCATTTTGTCCTTTGTGCTTTTATTGATGTTAAATATCTCCAAGAGATTTTATTTTTTGACAGGGTCACTGCCTCTGTGACATATTCATCCTTTTCATCACAGTCACTTCTCTCATTTACATCAGTGAGGTTTCCTTCACAAGATCCTGAGGCTGCATGGAGCATCTCTCCAACTGCAGCAGTGTTGCGCTGACACGACTTGAGATTTCTGCCGTATCTCCGTTTTGTATTCAATTTGGATTTCACTTTCGGGATTATCAGTTTCTTTCTTGCATGCATTTTTATCTTTAGTGACCAACCCCCTCTTTTGATTTTTCCTATCTATAAACTGGCATGTGGAGGAATTACTGGGAGACAAAAGGACGACACAACTACACTTTTGACTCTGTACGAACTAACAGCTGTACAGTGACCAATCACCAAGCAACTTTGAAAGAAAGGTGTAATTGGTCTTTGCTCATCACGCATATCTGTGAGTTACACAGGGACTTGTGAACTCAAGTGCTTTGTAGCAAAGTTGCACTTTATGCAATTACTCTTGGTTACCATAGCATGGTAAATAAAATTTGAACCATATAGTGGGGGGGGGGGGGGGCACTGATTTTATTCAACTAAACTGTGGTAACTGAAACACATGTATAGCAGAACCAGATAAAGTGAGGAATATATGCATTTACATATTTCTAATGATCTAGTCTTTGGTGCATTTTCAGTTATTTTATAAAAAAGTCATCTATGCTCATTGCTTTTGTATATTATCCTAACCATGGGTATTTTATGGAGATGGGAAGAAAGCTGATGAAAGTTTAATATCATTTTGTTCATTATATATGAAAAATGTATTTGCTATAGATTACAGAAAACCAAATAAATATTAAAAGCTATATCACCCCTCATAATAAGAATTTAGAGTGTTTCTAGGGTTGATTAGTACAATGACTTGATGTCATTTTAAATGAACCCAAGTTCCTTCTGTGTTTCCATTCTACCATTATAGCTGTCAGCTTTGTCCTTAAGGTCTGTACCCCTTGTATGAGTTTCCCAGAGCTACTGTAACAAATTCACATAAACTGGGTAGCTCAAAACAACGCAAAATATTTCTCTCACAACCCCAGAGGCTAGAAGTTCAATATCAAGGTATCAGCAAGGCAATCTCTAGTTTCCAAGTGACTTGATTTCTTTCAGTTTTTCTAGCTGTTTCCTATCTTGTCTTCAACCATCTTTGCAACACTCTAAGTTTCTTTCAAGTATTTAGAGATATTTCATAGTTTTTAAGCCACATGCCCTGCAATAAGAACTGACTAAATAAGTTGAAAGAGTTAATACTGCTTGGAGATTGTTCCAAAGATTTTTTTTTTCAGTATATTTATATCCTCTGAGATATTAACATACTTTAGCTTCAAACTTTCAACATAAAAAGCTAAAAATAAAATAAAAAACTTCAAAGTCTAATAATATTCCAGAATGTATTCTTAGTTTGATTTACTATTAAACCAGTTTTTCTACTGTTATTAATATTGTGTATAATATCCACTACATGCATTT
The DNA here is from genome assembly GCF_016509475.1 of Prionailurus bengalensis. Lineage (NCBI taxonomy): Eukaryota > Metazoa > Chordata > Mammalia > Carnivora > Felidae > Prionailurus > Prionailurus bengalensis. The sequence continues at coordinate 91,362,957 of NC_057344.1, forward strand.
GATGTAATAAGAAATGTTATATTCATGAATTTCAAATTAAGACTCATTGCAAACTCATAGAATAACAAAAGAAAAAGTCTTAGTTCCAAGTCTTTCTATCTCGTCCCCAAATAGCACTTTCTCCTGTAGTGGTCACTCCACATAATGTATGGAAATTTACAAGTGTACCTTGTTTTATTGTGCTTTGCTTAATTGTGATTTATTGTGTTTTTTACAAATTCAAGGTTTGCAGTAACCTTGTGTCGAGAAGTCTATTGGTGTTATTTTTTCAACAATAGTGGCTCACTTTGTGTCTGAGTCACATTTTGGTGCTTCTCACAATATTTCAAAACTTTTCATCATTATTACATTTATTATGATGATCTGTGATCAATAAGTGATCTTTGATGCTCCTACAATTGTTTGAGGATGCCATGGACTGTGCCCATGTAAGCGGTAAACTTAATAATTGTGTGTTTTGAATGCTCTACCAACTGGTGATTTCCCCAATCTCCTTCCCTCTCCTCAGGTCTCTCTGTTTGCTGAGATACAACAATACTGAAATTAGACTAATTAAGCACCTTATAATGGCCTATAAGTGTTCAAGTAAAAGGAAGAGTCACATGTCTCTCATTTTAAATCAACAGCTAGAATGATTAAGCTGAGTGAGGGGGACATGTGGAAAGCCAATACAGGGAGAAAGTTAGGCCTCTTATACTAAACAGTTAGCCAAGTTGTGAAAGCTAATGATAAGTTATAAAAGAAATTAAAAGTGCTAATTCAGTGAACACATCAATAATATGAAAAAGCAAAACAGACTTATTGTTGATATGGAGAAAGGTTTTGTGGTCCGGATCAAAGATCAAACCAGCCATAACATTCCCTCAAGCCAAAGCCTAATCCAGAGTATGGAAAAAGGTCATTATATCCACATTAACATGTATTTAGAAGAAGTTGAGCGGCACCTGGGTGGCTCACTCAGTTAAGCATCTGACTTTTGATTTTGGCTCAGGTTCATGATCTCATGGTTCGTGGAATGGAGCCCCACATTGGGCTCAACATTGACAGTGTGGAGCTGTTTGGGATGCTCTCTCTCCTCTCTCTGCCCCTCCCCCCATTCATACTCTTTCTCTCTCCCTCTCTTTCTCCAAAAATCAATAAATAAATATTTTAACAAAAGAAGAGGTTGATTCTAATCCTGTCTTTTAGGGGTTCAAGAGTTCACTAGAGGAAGCAACTACAGATGTGATAGAAACAGCAAGAGAACTAGAGTTAGAAGTGGAGGCTGAATATATGACTGAATCGTTATGATATGACACTAAAACTTTAATGGATGAGAGTTGTTTCTTATGGATGGGAAAATAAAGTGGTTTCTTGAAATGGAATCTATTCCTGGTAAAGATGCTATGAAGGTTGTTGAAACAAGAACAAGGGATTTAGAATATTACATAAATTTGGTAAAGCAGTGGCAGGGTTTGACAGGATTAACTCCAACTTTGAAAAATTTGTGGGTAAAATGCTATCAAACAGAATCATATGAGATAGAGAAATCATTCATGAAAGGGAGGGTCCATAGATGTGGCAAACTTCATTATTATCTTATTCTAAGAAACTGTCACAGCCATCTCAACTTTCAGCAACTATCACGCAGATCAGTCAACAGCCATCAACATCAAGACAAAACCCTCTACCAGAAAAATGATTACAACTCACTGAAAGCTCAGATAATGGGTTAGCATTTTTTAACAATAAGGTATATATACACTCTTTTATAATAGTAATAATAGCTATTGCACACTTAATAGACTACAGTATAATGCACGCATAAATAAATAAGAGTGATAGCCTCTGAGGAAACCATACCCAAAACTGTAACTGTCATGTAGAACTATTCTTGTTCAGATTGAGGTATAATAATACACAGAGGGAACTTCCACTTGATTTTGTTTTGTTTTGTTTCGTTTTGTTTTAATATAATTTATTGGCAAATTGGCTTACATACAACACCCAGTGCTCCTCCCAACAAGTGCCCTCCTCATGCCCATGACCCACTTTCCCCTTTCCTCCACTCCCCATCAACCCTCAGTTTGTTCTCTGTATTTAAGAGTCTCTTATGGTTTGCCTCCCTCCCTCTCTGTTTGCAACTATTTTTTCCCCTTCCCTTCCCCCATGGTCTTCTGTTAAATTTTTCAAGATCCATATATGAGTCCACTTGATTTTTTTAACCTACAGAATATTTTAGGTGAAGTTGCATTAAATCACATTGAAGAATACATTATATACAAACTAGTCGACCTTACAAATATGCACCCAGAAAACTAACAATGATATTTAGTTTAATTCTGATGTCATTGCCCAAATTTTCATCACCAAGAACCTAGACAACAAGTGTAAGCTCATGAACTGCTTCTTTCTGGTCTTTAATTCCCTCAATCCTCAATTATCTTCTCATTTTCCTTTTAAAAAATTCAAAGGAAACATATAAAAATAAAAAATTCTATGAAATAAAAACACGTTTTTTGCAAAATAATTCATATTTATTTTTGTAAGACTGGAAAATTCATAAAAGCAAAATTAAATAAAATTAATAAGAAGAAATACACTTATATATCCCACTATACAGAGTTTATCAGCAGATGTTGAATATCATAACTTCTAAAAAAATCTCTCTGGGAGTCACGTCTGTAACCCTCATTAGCCCACAAATTTCATTCATTACATTTGAGAGATATTTTTGCCTCTCTGAATTTCTCTAGCTCTAGCTACTGCTGTTTTTAAAAGATAATAAGCAAACCTGGACAATTAATTCTAGAACATAAGGCATTCAGCTGTTCTTCAGGTACACTCTAAATAAAAATGCCCACTACATTTGCTTTATGGGTCAACATTCTCAATCTGTGCGCTAAAACCTTTATACTGGTTCCCTTCTCTGTTTAAGTGGCACTTCTTAATGAGTTCATAGTCAATTTCACCTTTTTGCAGGAAAAGAATAAATTGGGGGTGCATAGAGCATAAAAAAACTCCTAGCCACACAGAAGTCATTGATTTTGTGTTACTTCATATGTCACATAGAACATTATCAAACATCCCTGCTGCCTATAGCGGACTATGACTCTACCATTCAACAATTTTATATCTGTTGTGCGAAAAACTTATAAACTCTTTGAAGTAAATTTGCATATCTACACCTTTGCCATTGCTATCTCCAAAAGCATAATGTTGCATCAATACAGAATGTGGACTGAAACCTCTGTGCAGTCCTCTCATCTGAGTGTTAAGGGGAAAAAGCATTTTCTTCTTTCTTTCAGATTTGTTATATTGTGTTATCCAATCACTTAGGTTATGTCTAACTAATTTAATTGGATCTTGGAGGGTACATGAGTAAGCTAGACTTTAGTCGTACGTAGACAACCCACAATTTGGATGAAAAATCACGAGTTTTAAAAATGAACTGTGAACTTTACCTTACTTTTAGTGTGACATAGTTGCAAAGTTGGACAATAGTTGAGTGATACCACCTTTTAATGATATTAATTCTACACTCTCTTTATTATTATTAAGTTTGTAGCATAATTGAAGTCTTCAATTTAGAAAAACGGTGCAATAGGCCATATGGTTCTGGAAACTACTTGGTCACTAGAGAGCATAGACAGAATATTAGGTGAATTAAGAAGAGAAGAGCCATGCATACTCTGTGGAAATCTATTGACTAGTTTCTGTGCTGACCCCAGTGTACTTGAAGCAACTAAAGGAATCTTCATACTTTAAATCATAATGAAGAATTTGAATCTAAGGTATCTAATTGAATAAATAAAGTTTCACTCAATCCAAATTCTAATAGCATCCATACATGAAATAGAGAAAATAAATTCAAAGTAGCCACTAAAAGCAACAGAGATGAATCCAGCTGATCAGTATGATAAAAAAAAAAAAAAACTACCTGGAAGTTATGAGGCAGAGAATAAAGATAAAACCCAAGGAAAGTAGAGAAAGTAGACAACATTGAACACAAAATTCAATACAGAGGAAGAGAAAGAACTCAAATATCAAAACCAGTGGTGAGTGGGAGAAAACTAGCAATGGGAGACCAATCAAGTGATTAATTAAAGAATGAGGGGATAGTATCTGGTGAATGTACATATTAGAAAAAAATGGAGTAATGTCTTCATTTCTGAAAATTGTTTTTAATATGAAATTTTTAGCAATCTGTTTGATTTAAGAGAGGGAAATGAAATATAGTATTTTTAGACATAATAGCTTTCCAGCAAGGAGCTGTGATAGAATTATACAGAAATGTTCTTTTTTTTGTTATTATGCATAGATGTTTTTAACCAGAGTGAAAAATAATTCCACATACAGGGGAGATACACAGGAAACACTGTTGAGTAAAGAAACATACAAAATTTATAGCTAACTAAATTAAAGCTGGAAATCTTAATGTAACTTTAAAGATTTTTTTTTAATTTTTTAAGTTTATTTATTTTTTGAGCAACAGAGAGAGAGAGAGAGAGAAAGAGAGCAGGGGAGGAGCAGAGAGAAAGGGAGACACAGAATCCGAAGCAGGCTCCAGGCTCCAAGCTGTTGGCACAGAGCTCGACACGGGGCTCAAACTCACCAACAGTGAGATCATGACCTGAGCCGAAGTTGAACGCCCAACCTACTGAGCCACCGGCACCCCGAACTTTAATGTTTTTTAAACTGGAATTAATTTTTTTTCATTTTTTAATATAAGTTTAATATAATTTATTGTCAAATTGGCTAACATACAGTGTCTAAGGTGTGCTCTTGGTTTTGGGGGGAGAATTCCCGTGGTTCATTGCTTACACACAACACCCAGTATTCATCCCAACAAGTACCCTTCTCAATGTCCATCACACATTTTCCCATCTCCCTGACTTCCCCGCATCAACCCTCAGTTTGTTCTCTGTATTTAACAGTCTCTTATGGTTTGCCTCCCTCCCTCTCTGTTTGTAACTATTTTTCCCCCCTTCCTTTCCCCATGGTCTTCTGTTAAGTTTCTCAAGATCCACATATGAGTGAAAACATATTATAACTATCTTTCTCTGGCTGACTTATTTCACTCAGAATAATACCTTCCAGTTCCATCCACGTTGCTGCAACTGATGAATGGAGTTATTATTTTAGATGATTGCAACAAAATATAGGAGCAAATTTTGAGAGGTTTGAAGCAAAACTATAGAAAGAAATTGTATTTTGGGTAAAAGATGTGAGCTAAAGGCACTTAATATTGTGGGAAATGTTAAAGAAAAATAAGATGCATATCTTGCTAAACAATGGAGTTAAAAATAAATATATGTGTGTATACACACACACTCACACACACATGTACACATACATATATACCTGTATTACAGCCAGAAGTACTCAAAAATTTTAGGGGCCTCTGGGTGGCTCAGTCGGTTAAGCATCTGACTTTGACTCAGGTCATGATCTCATGGTCTGTGAGTTCAAGGTTCATGTCAAGATTTGTGCTGACAGCTCGGAGCCTGGAGCCTGCTTTGGATTCTGTGTCTCCCTTTCTTTCTGCCCCTCCTCCACTCGTTCTCTCTCTCCATCTCTCTCTTTCTCTCAAAAATAAATAAACATTTAAAAAATTCAGATAACATGCATCATATATATGAAATTTCTCTCTCTCTCTTTGATATACACATATATTATGAATCAGAGATAATAACAATAAAACTTAAGGAAACTTGGAAAATTCAAGTTATAGAGGAGTATTAGGTATTTCTCTTATTCATATATGGCATCATAAAATTCAATAAAGATAAAGGACATAATTCAAAGATCAAAACTAGTGGTGACTGGGAGTTTTCTATCATCTACCAATCTATCATCTATCTATCTATCTATCCATCCCTCTATCACCTACACATATCCAGAATTGTATACACTAAATTTTAACCAAAGCTACTTGTAAAGGAGAGAGAAACGCGAGGTCTGTGGCAGTAAGGGGTGAAATAGGACTTTCCTTTTTTTTTTTTTTAATTGAAATTTTAGTTGACATATAGTTCAAAATTTGTTTCAGGAGTAGAATTCAGTGATTCATCACTTACATGCAATACCCAGTGCACATCACAAGTGCACACTCCCACTCACTTCCTTCCATCAACCCTCATTTTGTTCTCTACAGTTAAGAGTCTCTTGTGGTTGGGGTGCCTGAGTGGGTCAGTCAGTTAAGCGTCTGACTTCAGCTCAGGTCATGATCTCACAGTTTGTGAGTTCAAGGCCCACGTCAGGTTCTGTGCTGACAGCTCAGAGCCTGGAGCCTGCTTTGGATTCTGTCTCCTTTTCTCTCCCTCTGCCCCACCCCTACTTGCTCTCTGTCTCTCAAAACTGAATAAAGATTAATTTTTTTGTAAATAAAATAAAAGATGAGAAAACACGGGGTTTGGGGGTTTCAGACAGACAGGTCAGCATGTTAGAAGTCTTGGAGAGGGAAAGATATGGTCCAATCAAGTCCAGGCTAATTTCCCTAGACTTGTGTAAATGAGATGAGGTTAGAGAAGTAGAGGCGTTCGACTGCAGGGCACTATTCCAAGTTCAAAGAGAAATGACTGCAATTTTAAGGCGGGCATCACAATACTATTCAAGTTGAAAAAACAAAACAACAGCAAAAATCTCCCACTCAGGCACCTGGGTGGTTCAGTCATAAACATCTGACTCTTGACTTTGGCTCAGGTCATGATCTCATTGTTCCTACGTCTGAGTCCCGCATTGGGTTCTGTGTTAATAGCATGGAGTCTTCTTGAGATTCTCTCTCTCTCTCCTTCTCTCTCTGCAAAACCCCCAACTTGCTCTCGCTCTCGCTCAAACTAAATAGGTAAACTTAAAAAAACAATAATTATTAATGTCATCATCCATTCTAAGGACCAAAAGGCTCTTCAAATCTGTGACTCCCTGACTCCCTTCCCACAACTGCTTTTCCTCTCTCAGTATGGTCTGCTAGAATGTCTTTTTTTTTTTATAGTGGGCACACAATGTTACATTAGTTTCAGGTATACAACCTAGTGATTTAAAAATTTTGTACATTATGCTATGTTCACCACAAGCGTAGCTACTGTCTGTCCTGTTAATCCCTATCACGCTATCATTGACTGTGTTCCTTACACTGTGCCTTTTATTTCCATGACTTATTCAGTCTATAACTGGAAGTCTGTATCTGCCACTCCCCTTCACCCATTTTGCCTCTTTACCCCTCTTCCTTCTTCTATGGCAACCATCAGTTTGTTCTCTGTATTTATAGATCTGACTCTGCTTTTATTTGCTTATTCATTTATTATTATTTTTTTACATTCCACTTATGAGTGGAATCATATGACATTTACCTTTCTCATCTGACTTATTTCACCTAAAATAATACTCTCTAGATCCATCCATGTTGTCTCAGATTGCACAAACCCATCCTTTTTTATGGGTGAATAATATTCCATTATATATATAATATTACATATATATTACATTTTCCATATTCATTTGTCTATTGATGAACGCCTAGGTTGTCTCTCTATCTTGGTTATTATAAATAATGTTTCAATAAACATAAAGGTGCATATATCTTTTTAAATTCATGTTTTCATTTTGTTTGGGAAAATGCCCAGTAGTATAATAATTGGATCGTATGGTATTTCTATTCTAATTTTTTGAGGAACTTCCATATTGTTTTCCACAGTGTTTATTTTCACTAATTTACATTACCACCAATAGTGCAGTGTTCCTTTTTCCCCACCTCCTCATCAACACTTGTTTCTTGTCATTTTGATTTTAGCCATTTTATCTGGTGTAAAATGATATCGCTTGTGGTTTTTATTTTGATTTCCCTGATAATTAGTGATGTTGAGCATCTTTTCATGTGTCTATTGGCTATCTGTATGTCTTCTTTGGAAAATGCATATTCAGGTCCCTTGCCTACCTTTTAATCAGATTGTTGTTTTGTTTTGTTTTGTTTTTGAGTTGTGTAAGTTATTTATATATTTTGGACATTAATCCTTATTGAATATTTCATTTGTAAGTATCTTCTCCCATTCAGTATGAGGTCTTTTTGGTTTCTTTTGCTGTGCAAAATCTTTTTATTTTGATGTAGAAATAAATCACAAGAAGAAACTGGAAATAAATACAAACACGTATAGACTAAAAAACATGATACTGAACAACTAATGGGTCAATGAAGCAATCAAAAAAGAAATAAAAGGGGTGTCTGGGTGACTGGATTGGTTGAACATTGGACTTCAGCTCAAGTCATGATCTTGCAGCAAGGATGCTGTCAGGGCAGGGCCCGCTTCTGATCCTTTGCCCCTCTCTGTTTCCCCCTCCCATGCTAGTGATGGCTTTCTCTCTCTTTCTCTCAAAGATAAATAAACATTAAAAAAAAAGAAATAAAAAAATACATGGGGACAAATAAAAAGGAAAACACAATGTTTCAAAACCTTTGGGACACAGTGAAAGAAGTTCTAAGAGGGAAATATATAGTGATACAGGCCTAAATCAAGAAGTAAGAAAAAGCTCAAATAAGCAATTTAATCTTAAACCTAAAGGAAAAAGAACAAACAAAACCCAAAGTGAGTAAGAAAAAGGAAATAATAAAGATTAGAGCAGAAATAAATGACATATAGGCTAAAAAATAAAATAAAATAAAATAAAATTAAATTAAATTAAATTAAATTAAATTAAATTAAATTAAGAAAATCAATGAAACCAAATACTGGTCTTTTGAAAAGAAACAAAATTAACAAACCCTTAGCCTAACTCATAAGAAAACCAAAACAAAACAAAAGGGAAAGGACCCAAATAAATAAAATCAAAAACAAGAAAAATAAAAACTGAAACCACAGAAATATAAAGGATTATAAGAAAAGGCTATGAAAAATTATATGTCAACAAACTGGACAACCTAGAAGAAATAGCTAAATTTCTAGAAACATACAATCTTCCAAAACTGAACTAGGAAGAAATAAAAAATCAGAACAGACTGATTATAAGTAATGAAATTGAATCAGTAATCAAAAAATACACCAAAAAAATACAAGTCCAGGTCCAGATGGATTCAGAGGGGAATTCTACTGGACATTTAAAGAAAGTTAATATCTATTCTCAAACTATTTCAAGAAAAATAAGAGGAAGTAAAGCTTCCAAATACATTCTAGAAGGCCAGCATTACCTTGACACTGAAACCAAGGACAGAATCAAAAACAAACAGACTACAGACAATATCCTTGATGAGCATAGATGCAAAAATCCTCAACAAAAGATTAGCAAACTGTATAGAACAATACATTAAAAAGATCATTCACGACAGTCAGGTGGGACTTATTCCAGGGATGCAAGGAAGGTTCAACATTTGCAAATCAATCAACATTGTACACCACATCAGCAAAACAAAGGATAAAAATCATATGATCATTTCAATAGATGCAGAGAAAGCATTCGAAAAGATTCAATATTCATTCATGATAAAAAAAAAAAAACCCTCGGGGCGCCTGGGTGGCTCAGTCGGTTAAGTGTCTGACTTCGGCTCAAGTCATGATCTCACTGCTTGTGAGTTTGAGCCCTGCGTGGGGCTCTATGCTGACAGCTTGGAGACTGGAGCCTGCTTTGGATTGTGTGTCTCCCTCTCACTCTGCCCCTCCCCCACTCATGTTCTGTCTCTCTCTGTCTCAAAATAAATTTAAAAAATTAAAAAATATATATAAAAAATAACTTTCAACAAGGTGGGGTTAGACGGAACATGCCTCAACTCAATAAAAGCTATTAGTGAAAAAATCTCCAGGTAACATCATACTCAATGGTGAAATACTGACAGCTTTCTCTCTAAGATAAGGAATGACAAAAGGATCGCCACTCTCACCACTTTATTCAACATGGTACTGGAAGTCCTACCCACAGCAATCAGACCATATAAATAAATAAATAAATAAATAAATAAAAGCATCCACATTGGTAAAGAAGAAGTTAAACTGTCACTATTTGCAGATGACATGATACTGTATACATAAAGAGTCCTAGACTCCACCAAAAGATTTCTAGTAGTAATAAATGAATACAGTAAAATGTCAGGATTGAAAATTAATATCCAGAAATCTGTAGTGCTTCTAAACACTAATAATGAAGTAGCAGAAAGAGAAATTAAAAAAAAAAAGAAAAGAAAACATTTACAATTGCACCAAAAATAATAAAACACCTAGGAGTAAACATAAACAAAGAGGTGAAAGACCTATACTCTGAAAACTATAAAACACTGATAAAAGAAACTGAAGATGGCACACAAAATATGGAAAGATATTCCATGCTCATGGATTGAAAGAATTCATATTGTTAAAATGTCCATACGACCCAAAGCAAACTACATATTGAATGAAATCCCCACCGAAATAACAACTGTATTAAAAAAGTTGTATTGTCTTAGAGAGAGGGAGAGAGAGCGATAACACAAGTGGGGAAAAGCAGAGAGAAAGGAAGAGAGAGAATCCCAAGCAAGCTCTGTGCTGTCAGTGCAGAGCTGAATGTAGGGCTCGATCTCATGAACCGTGAGATCACGAGCCAAAATCAAGAATTGGATGCTTAACCGGCAGATCCAACCAGGTGCCCCTCAATAGCATTTTTCACAGGACTAAAGCAAATAATCCTAAAATGTGTATGGAACCACAAAAGACCTCAAATAGCCAAAGCAATCTTGAGTAAGAACAAAGCTGGAAGTATCACAATACTAGAATCCACAATACACTACAAATCTGTAGTAATCAAACAGTGTAACTGGCACAAAAATTGACACATAGATCAATGGAACAGAATAGAGACGCCACAGATAAACTCAGGATTATATTGTCATTTAATCTACAACAAAAGAGGCAAGCATATACAATGGGGAAAAGACAGTCTCTTCAAAAACTGGTGCTGGAAAACTGGACAGCTATCTGTAAACGAATGAAACTGGACCACTTTCTGACCCCATACACAAAAATAAACTTAACATGGATTAAAGATCTAAATGTGAGGAGTGAGGCTGTAAAAATTCTAGAAGAGAGTACAGACTGTAATTTCTTTGACATAAGCGATAGCAACATTTTTCTCAATATGTCTCCTGAGGCAAAGGAAACAAAAGCAAAAATAAACTATGGGACAAGAATGTGTTCTAAAAGTATGTTCTCACCTTAATATCTTCATTACTTCCTTCTCCTAACCCAATCCATCCTACATATGGTCAACAAAATTATTCTTCTAAAGCAGACCCAGATCTTATTATCCAGCTCAGAAAGTCGACAGAAGCTTACAAATGTTTGGATTCCTCATTATGACATTAACTCTTTATAATCTATTAACTCTTTCTCAAGCATTGTCTACACCACCTCATTTATCAAAGACTCCAGTCACACAGGGATAATTGTAAGACCTGCTTTGTTTTGTTTTGTTTTGTTTTTCCCATTCTTCAGCTCCTCAAGTTCAAATGTATCTTATTCTTTATAACTTTATTTTTCTATCCTGAAGCAATCTTGCTTTCTTCAATTTTCTCAGAGCACTTATAGTTACCTTTCTTAGAACAAATCTGAATCTGTTACACTAAATTGATTGAGTTTGTTTTGCCTCGTGTTTTGAAAGCGTTTTAGAGCAACTGTCATACACATATATCTTTGGAACTTCAATGTCTAACATCATGCTTTTCTTTTTTTTTTAATTTTTTTTTAATGTTTATTTATTTTTGAAACAGAGGGAGACAGAGCATGAACGGGGGAGAGTCAGAGAGAGAGGGAGGCACAGAATCTGAAACAGGCTCCAGGCTCTGAGCTGTCAGCACAGAGCCTGACGAGGGGCTCAAACTCACCGACCGTGAGATCATGACCTGAGGCAAAGTCGGTCGCTTAACCTACTGAGCCACTCAGGCGCCCCATATCATGATTTTCTTAATTAATGTTTGTTGAGTTGAATATAAAAATTTATTTTATTATAACAATGAATCTATTAATTCTGTGCATTTCCAGCCATAAATACACATTTTGTGAGATTATGTATTAAAAACTTGCTTATTGCTATTTTTGTAATATAGTTTGATTGTAGGCTAAAAATAAGTACCCTCAGGATAAAATATTGCCAATTCTAAGTGTGTAATATAATATATGAAGTGATATAAAGGTTTTAAATGCTTAAAATCTAATACTTTAATAAACAGACTACCATATTTGTTCTAAGCAAAATATATTTGGTGATTTTTTCTCAATTGTTTTAAAAATAGGAGCCAGGGGTGCCTGGGCTGCTCAGTCAGTTAAGCATCTGACTCTTGGTTTTGTCTCGGGTCATGATTTCACCGTTTGTGGGTCTGAGCCCTGCATGGGGCTCTGTGCTGACATGGCAGAGCCTACTTGGGAATCTCTCTCTCCTTCCCTCCCCTGCTTACTCTATCTGTCAAAAATAAATAAATAATATTAAAAAAATTAGGAGCCAAGTATCAGGGTTTTTTTATTTTTTATGTTTTTATCTCACTATTTTATTCTCTACTTTTTCTGGGTGTCAAGATGTCTATCTGCTTGCTTATTATAATTCACCACATCACTAACTTGCCCTATCTAATACACAGTCTGCATATGGTGATGATATTTATGGGAAATGCACTGAAAGAAATTGTGACTTGCCCTCCCACCCTTATGCTACAGAGCCCTTCAAATAACATGATAGCCAGAGCTGAAGAACAATACACCAGATGCTCACCCTCAGAAATCAACAAAGGAAAGAAAGCTTCTAAAATACGATCAGCAATATAATCTCAATTTACATTCAAAATAATCATTATGATAATTAATAATCCCCATTAAAAGAAAATGGTACAGATAGAGACACAACAGGCAATTTCTCATTTTAGATGGAAATCTTTGCATTTTGCAGTCCTAGCACTTGGGTCAGAAATGTGATAGCTGGCAATGTAGTATAAAAGCCACAGGAAAGAGAATAGGAGCAAAATCTACAGATAGGACGAAACTCTAATGTAGATGTTAGGAGAAAGTAGAAAATGAAATACCGTGATCCAAAGCACACATTTTTAAGCACAATATGGAATACATTACGCAGGGTAATCAATAGGCAGTGGGATATCACTTTGTGCATTGTTTCATTAGTTAATTCACTCAACAAACTTTTGTGTGCTTCTAAATTCTGGGCACCATGTTAGATGTTAGGGTAGCAAATGCAAAGGAGAAATGCCTTAGACTCTTTGAACCTCACAGGGTAATGTAAAAAACATGGAAATCAATTTAATAAAAGAAACATAACAAATTTGGGGAAAAGTAAGAGTATTGAATATCTTTGCCTACAAGTTAGAAAAAAAGAGTGCAAGTCTTCAAGACATACGACACATTTTACTTGACTCATGAATGATGGGAATGAGCTTGCTAAGTAAAGGGGTGGGTACTTCAGACAAAGCCAACTGAAAATTCTCAAAGTCATCACAGGTTTGAATGAGAAATAATTGTTAATAGTGATTATGAAGAATAGATGAATATATTATAATTAAGATTCCCACACTGAGAAAAAGTTTCTCAGTGAAGATTACAGCAAGTTTTTTTCTTTTTGTTAAAAAAATATACACACATATGCATGCGTTCACATGTATGCACATATCAGCTATCCCATCATTTGGGCATATATGCATTTATAAGCATGCCACAATTTATTTTATAGTCATTATAAAATCAGTTATTTCTGAATCTCAGCTACTTTCAAAATGAAAATTATATGATTCTCAGACTCTTCATACATGTTTTTAGGTATCAGAATTTAAAGAGATTTAACCATTTATTAATGCAAGGCATCAAATTTTCTCATCTTTTCTAAAATGTCTTTGCCTCACAGTTAGCCAGTTATCATAGGCTCTAACAACTCCAATAATGCATGACCTTCTGAGACACTTTTAAGAATTCCCTTATAAATAAATAAATAAATAAATAAATAAATATAAAAAAAAAAAAACCTGTTGGGACACTCTCATGCTTGTGCAGTAGTTTGCCCTCCTCACTGGCAGAAGAATGCACCTTGGGCCCGGACCACTTCCTTATCAAGAGCTAAGGACCCCACAGCCTGTACTGTGCTTATCACCTTGGGTGACAATATCTTTCCCTGTTTTAGGCCAAACGAGTGTTTTCTCCCCTTTACCTAAAGCAGCTAACATATAGCACCTGGCCAGCTCCACACTGCTCGGTCTGTCCTTGGCAGGGAGGGGACAGGGTTCTTTCCATTGTGCCCTAAGAGGAATGCAAATTGTTTTGTAATTGTTGCTATAAGGAACCCACTGGCCTTCAGGGAATGACACCCCTAATGAAGCCGATCTTGCTCTCTTTTCTATGTAAGTAAAGCATTGTTCCTTCTAGTGCTTTACGACTGCAGGTATTTTTCTTGGCAACTCTAATACCAAGATACCTTGGGCAGAGCAAGTAGAGTCCTCCCTGGGATCCGTAACTGGTGCCTGGGGTTCTGCTCCTTTGAGATTGATAACTGGTACATGGTATTCTGTTAAAAATGGGGAAAGAAAGTTTTGTTATAATTACTATTACAACTGTTAGCCAACTACTTCTTTTAAGTCAAACTGTCTTCAATAAATTCCATTCTGTCACTCATAATTATGCTCCCTCTTGATCTCCACAACAATCAACTCCAGTCCCACTTTGAACATACAGAAGTAACCTAATCCCTCTTGTACACAAAAGCCCTTTAAACATATGCTTTGCACTCACCCCAAGTCTTCACGCCTAGCAAGAGTGAAGTTGTATATTGAAATACCTGATATCAAAACCATTTGCCTAGATGGTCTTTGACAAGTTATGTATTCTCTCTTTTCTTCATTCTTACTTGTCAAATGGGAGTAATAATACCTACATCACAGAATTTGTATGATGACTGAATGAACTAAAATGTAAAATGCTTAGCAAATTACCTGGCCTGTATAGTATGTGCTCAGAGAGCGTTGGCTCTTATATTAAGAGACGAAAATCTTGGGGCGCCTGGGTGGCGCAGTCGGTTAAGCATCCGACTTCAGCCAGGTCACGATCTCGCGGTCCGTGAATTCGAGCCCCGCATCGGGCTCTGGGCTGATGGCTCGGAGCCTGGAGCCTGTTTCCGATTCTGTGTCTCCCTCTCTCTCTGCCCCTCCCCTGTTCATGCTCTGTCTCTCTCTGTCCCAAAAATAAATAAACGTTGAAAAAAAAAATTAAAAAAAAAAAGAGACGAAAATCTTTTTTATTATGCATTGTTTTTCAGACATTATTCTAAGAATTATTGGGTCTTATCTCATTAACTCTTCAAAAATGGAAAAATACTGAACATCTATTTATTCTTTATTAAAATTGTTACTAAAACCAGGTTAATTCCAGTAGAGTCCAACTGACTAGAAGCTCTACTCTAAGACCCACTTCCCTTTAATAATGAGGATAGACTCAAGTTCTTATTCTCTATAGAGGGAAAGGCAAAGCTAGGCCAGGGAACTAGAGGGACACTTTTTAAGGATCCACAAGTCAGTGGGCAGATTCCTTGTTCTTTAGTTTGCCTTGTTCAGTCTGATCTATCCATAGAGTGCCCCCAAAATAGTCACAAATCAGTTGCAAGATTCCTGCCCCTACTACCACTGTCATGGAAGTCCCAGAGCAAATCACAGTATTATACCCCACATGTATTAAACTTAAAAAGCAAATTATGGAATCAGGATATCCCCAACACCAAACAGGACTAGAATGGATTTGAACTGAGTGGTAAGATCCCTGGAAATTTAAACTGATTAGCTTTTCAAGGCCATCCTTGCAATTTTATTAACTCACAATAATTCAATTACTTATTTTATAATACATTTTAATTCCCACTTTTTGTGTTTGGGAAAGATTTTGTCATATTTCTACTTAATGCATGAAACTATTTAGGATCCCACAGAGTAAGAAATGCTCCAGTTCTCTCCAACTTGAAAGCAAGTTTTCCTTGAAAAACAATGTCTTTTTTTTTTTTACTATCGTAAAATAGTAAAGTATGTACATAATAATAGTGTAAGTAGGTACATTATAATCTGTTCTTCAATGGGGTCATAAGAAATGTAAACTGAATAAATGATATTTAAGAAACAGTCCAGTTCAAAATAATTTGACTCTAAAATTCAGTTTAGCATCATAGTTTCAAAGACCAAAAGAAGTTTCCAAATCTTATTCCCAGGTACTTCAGCTATTATTGATGGGTTGGAGATTCTTATTCTGATTTATATTGTTTAACATGTTTTGGGAACTTTGCTATCCTGTGTCATTTCCTTTTCAATTGCAGCAAAGTTATTTAAAGAGAATTTCTATCAGCCACCTTGTTAGAAATAACACAGATTAATGCTTAGCTTTAATTATTATTATTATTATTATTAATATAATTATTATTGCTGTCAATATTAACTACTGAATTACATGACCTTACTAATGATTAGAATAGATATAATACAAAATATGCTATATTTGCAGCACAACTTATACTTATCTAGTTAAAGTATTTAATGTCTCTCAGCTACTTACTCTTGGTTCTATGTGCTTGCTGATCATTAATGCTAGGCAGGACTATGAGGCTGCAAATTGCATTTCCAAGACTTTGTCATCAAATGGTCTTCATATGAAAGGAACACATTATTGAAAAGGAACAAACTATTTATAGAAACAAAAAAGATTAATAATCTCAAAGCATTAAGTGAAAGGAAAGATATCACAGTCAAAGGTAATATATACTGCAAGATTCCATTTCCAAGGCAAAACAATGGAGATAAAGAACAGATTAGTGATTTCTAAGGTCTTGGGGCAAGAATAAAGTTGAACTTCAAAGGAGCAGCACAAAGGATTTTAGATGCAAAGTAATTGACCTCTAGAATGAATGTGAATTTTGTTAAATGAAGTTGTTCTAGAGGAGCAGAATTTCAAAGGTGAGTTTTCTGAGTTGGTTCTGGGTTTTCTGGAATTGTCTATTATGCATTGACTTGTCATATTACTATATTGTATACCTGAAATTAATGTAACATTTTATATCAACTATACTTCAATTAAAAATTATAATTTAAAAAAAATTATATTGTTAATCTTTCTCCCAGCCTTCTCCAAAAAGACTTATGGTCTTTTGCTAGTGTTACCTGTGCATTGTAACAAAGAAAATAATCAAAACTTTCGAGGACTATTGGACAATGGCTGTGAACTGACAGTGATTCCAAGAGACCCAAGCTATCAGTGTGATCTCCAGGCAGACTAGAGGCTTGTGGATGTCAAGTGAACAGTGAATGTTTAGCTCAAGTCCATCTCATAATGTGTCCAGTGGATTCCTGAACCCATCCTATAGATATTTCCCAAGTTCCAGAATGCATAATTGGAAAAGAAATGCATTGCTTCCCTTACTTGTGGGGTGAGGGCTGTTATGATGGGAGAAGCCAAGTGGAAGACATTAGTATTGTCTCTACCTAGGAAAATGCTAAGCCAACAGCAATACCACATCTCTGGAAAATTGGCAGAGATTAGTGTCACCATGAAGGACTTGAAAGATGAAGTGGTGGTGATTCCCACCGCATCACCATTCAACACTCCTATTCGGCCTTTGGGAAGACCAATGGATTTTGGAGAATGACAGTGGATTATCATAAGCCTAAGCAGGTGGTGGTTCTAATCATAGCTACTATGCCAGATGTTGTTTCATTGTTTTGGTAAATTAATTCATCCCCTAATAACTGGTATGCAGCTATTGATTTGGCAAATGCCTTTTTATCCATTCCTGTCCATAAGGCCCACCAAAAGCAATTTATTTTCAGCTGGCAAGGCCAGAAAATATACTTTCCCTATCCTACCTCAGGAATATATCAATTCTCCAGGCCTATGTCTTAATTTAGTTCACAAAGATCTCTGTTGACTTTTTCCTTCCAAAAGATAATCACACTGCTCCATTCCATTGATGAAATGATGCTGATTAGACCAAGTGAGTAAAAGTAGCAACTGCTGGACACTTACTGGTTAAACATTTGCATGCCAGAAGGTTGGGAATTAATCTGATTACACTTCAGGGACCTTCTACATTAGTAAAACTTCTAGAGGTCCAGTGGTATGGAACACGTCAAGATATTCTTCTAAGGAAAAGTTGTTGCATTGGGCCCCTCCTATAAACAAGAAAGAAGCACAACGCCTAATGGGTCTATTGTAATTTTGAAGGCAACATATTCCTCATTTAGTTGTTACTCAGGCCCACTTACCAAGTGATACAAAAAGCACAAGTTTTGAATGGACCCCCAATTAATTGAAGGCTCCAAAGTAGATTCAGGCTGCTGTGCAAATTGCTTTAGCACTTGGGCTGTATGATCCAGCAGATCCATTAAGTTCTTTAAGTGTCACTGACAGATAAGGATCTATCTACAGTCATTTGACAGAGAAGAAGAAGATGCAAATGGTTCTGCATGATATGCAAATACCACTCATGATATGCAAATACCACACATGAATGGCTGCAGCACTACAGTCCCTTTATGGGACATCCTGGAAAAACTGGTGATGGAAAATACTTCTAGTGGGAAGAACTTCAGGCAGTACACCTGGTTCTGCTCTCCTGCTAGGAAGAAATGGCCAGCCACACAATTATGCTGGTTAATGGGCTGTGGCCAAAACTTGCTTGGGTGGTCAGGGACTTGGAAGGAACATGATTGGAAAATTGATGGAAAATAGATTGGGAAAAGAGATAAGTGGATAGACCTCTCTGCATGAGCAAAAAATGTGGAGATATTAGTGTCCCATGTGAATGCTCACCAAAAATAACCTTAACAGAGGAAGATTTTAATAATCAGGTGTATAGGATAACCTGTTCTATAGATATCAGTCTATCTGGATATCAGTCAGCTTCTTTCCGTAGCTCATGAACAAAAATGCTCATGGTCACAGGAATAAAGGTTACACACGGGCTCAGAAAGACATATGCAACTGGATATAGTTGCACATATGCACTGGATATAGCTTTGTCTTCCCTGCGTGCAATGCTTCTGCCCAAATTATCACCTTAGATTTATAGAATGCCTTATCCACTGCCTTTGCTTCTGATCAAGGAACTCATTTCTCAGCAAAAGAAATGTGGCAATGGGCCCATGGTCATGGAATTCACTGGTCTTACCATGTCCCCGTCATCTCCCACCATCAGGTAGCTGGCTTGATAGAACAGTGGAATGGCCTTCTGAAGATTAAGTTATAGCATCAGCTAAGGGGAAATACCTTGCAGGACTGGACAAGTTTCTCTAGAAGACCATATGTGCTCTGAATCAGTGACCAGTACGTAGTGCTGTTTCTCTCCTAGATAGGATTGATAGGTCCAGGAATCAAGGGATGGGAATGAAAGTGGTACCACTAATTATTACTCCTAGGGGCCTACGAACAAAACCTGTTTCCTGTTCCCATGAATTTATGTCCCGCTGGCCTAGAGTCTTAGTTTTAGAGGAAGGAATGCTTCTACCAGGAAATACAAAAAGGCTTCTATTAACGTTTATTTATTTTTGGGACAGAGAGAGACAGAGCATGAACGGGGGAGGGGCAGAGAGAGAGGGAGACACAGAATCGGAAACAGGCTCCAGGCTCCGAGCCATCAGCCCAGAGCCCGACGCGGGGATCGAACTCCCGGACCGCGAGATCGTGACCTGGCTGAAGTCGGACGCTTAACCGACTGCGCCACCCAGGCGCCCCAAAAGGCTTCTATTAAACTGGACGTTAAGACTGTCCCCTCCCAGACACTTTGAACTCCTCATGCTTTTCTTTTTTCCTGTTTTCCCCTTTTAGTATGAGAGTATCTCTCCTATACCTGTCACATCATCATATGTAGGAAGGAAATAACATGTTTGATTTCACAGGTTCACAGCTAGAGATCAATTGGCCTCAGAATGAATACTACCATGAATCTCACTCATATTCAAGTTAGTTGATATTTAGATGAGATTTCAGACTTCAGACTTTTGAGTTGATGCTGAAATGAGTGAAGATTTTGGTGCTTTTAGGAAGGAATGGAATGCATTTTTGCATGTGAGAAGATAATGGATTTTGAAAGGCAAGGGAAAGAATACTGAATGTGTCCTCCCCAAATTCATATGTTGAAATCCTTTGAGGGGCGCCTGGGTGGCGCAGTCGGTTAAGCGTCCGACTTCAGCCAGGTCACGATCTCGCGGTCCGGGAGTTCGAGCCCCGCGTCGGGCTCTGGGCTGATGGCTCAGAGCCTGGAGCCTGTTTCCGATTCTGTGTCTCCCTCTCTCTCTGCCCCTCCCCCGTTCATGCTCTGTCTCTCTCTGTCCCCAAAATAAATAAACGTTGAAAAAAAAAGAAAATCACGACATCATGGTCATGTTGGGTGTAAAGAAATTGCCTCCTCTTTAAAAAAAAAAAAAAAAAAAGAAATCCTTTGTAACGTGTGAAGTTACAGTGAGAAAAAGGCCATCAGTGAGGATGTAGTCCTTTGCCAGACACCAAAACAATGGACTCCAAAAACAAATTCCCTTGGCTTTGAATTTTCTACCTTCTGGTACTATGAGAAATATTTTTTTGTTGTTTGTTAGTCGCTCAGTTTATGGTATTCTATGTAGCATTGGAAACAGATGAAGATACACTACTCTATGATTTGTCAAAACTTCTATGTAACAACAAAATAAGTGAATTTAACTTGATGTAAATAAAAACTAATGAGAAATGTAGGTGGTCAGTGTATATTACTCACTGTAAAAGTCTATTTTATCTGGTATATATTTTAAAATATGTATCATAAAATATTTTGAAGGAAGGTATAAGATGTACAGAACATTAAGTTGTTGATTGATGTCGTGCAGAACAATGTGCATATTTTTCCTAAAATGTTTCTATTTTTACTTCATTTGAGTGATTATTTCTTTATTTCCAGCTCATCCAATGACTGCTCAACACAGTATGAAAATCTGGTCTCCTCACCGCAACTTGGGACAATTCTGAATGGCAAGCGTTTCTAAGGGCTTAGCTGAGATCTTCATTGAGATTATAGCATAATCCAGTGTTTTTCCTCTTTTCAATCCTACTTTCTCCTTTTGTTTCCCTTCTGCAGGTGGTGAAGGCAAGAATATTCCTTAATAAACTTCCAACACACAGTTCTCTATTTCCATCTCACATGTTACCTTCCTGATAATCCAGTCTATGACAAGTCTTTCTAGATTAGGAAAAAAAAAAAAAAAAAAAAAAAGCAAAACTATTTTCTATGCAGTGAATTGAATAATTAAAAATGTTGAGCTCCAGGGGCTCCTGGATGGCTCAGTTGGTTAAGCGTCTAACTTCTAATTTTGGCTCAGGCCATGATCTCATGGGTTCATGAGATAAGAGTCCTGCATTAGGCTCTGTGCTGATGGCAAGAAGCCTCCTTGGGATTCTCTCTCTCCTTTTGTCTCTGCTCCTCCCCTGCTTTCTCACTCTCACCCCCCATCTCAAAATGAATAAATATTTAAAAAATAAAATAAAACTAAAAATATAGAGTTCCCCCTAAAAAAAAAAAAACAATAGAAAGCAAAAGATTAAGTATCTGAAAACTACAAACAGCCATCCTTTTTGAAAATAATATAAAAACATCATCTTAGTTAAGTCTTAAAATTGTCTTCATTCTCATTTGGTCAGTTACTACATATAAATATAAATATAAATATAAATATAAATATAAATGTGTGTGTGTTTTATATAATATATGAAATCCTCAAATGTCCTCATAACTTCACTATAATTTCCTTATGAAATAATTTTAATACAAAATACCAGAGAATTTATTTTAGTTGACAGTAGCCTTGAATTTATTGTTTGAGAATTCTCACAAATTACTGTATAATTTTCTTTTCTACTCTAGCTAACATATGATATTGAAAACCTGTTTAAGTTTCATTTTTTTAAGTTTTATCCGGGCATGAAAATATTGGAATTGAAAAAGAAAATCCCGAATCTGAATTAATGATTTAGCTTACCTTAGCAACAATCCCAAGCATTCAATTTGTTTGCTAAGTAGAAAAAGTAATAACCCCCTTACTATTTGGAGATCAGCTTATTGCAGTTGCAACATGAGTATTTATACATGAAGATTTTTAGTCTTGAAAAATGTACTGTTGTGTGATTAAGATAGAATAAAATGTCTAATCTTTTTGAATATTCATGATGAACTGAAACAAAGTAAAAGAATATTTCCATACAAAGTTAATAGTTTGGATCGTGAGTTGTGGTGGGGCAGGGAAATGAGGAAGAAGACATAAATTACTTAGGCAGAGAAGAAACAAATTCATAGAGAGAGGTGGTAACACATTGTCAGGAGACAGCTTAAGGCAAAATAGGTGGAAATCACAGAGCAGAAACATGTAGCACAGAAAGGGAAACAAAATTGCAGAGGAGTAGCAGAAGCAAAGCCTTAATAGTTATTCTGAGTGCGACATGTTGACAGCATGCCAAAAGAATTAGGATCTAATCAGTCTGGAGGCCCAAAGACTGTGAGGAAGAGGCAGAAGCAGATAAATGGAGTCTATAAAAAAAGTCAAGGGAACAAACTGATTTTGAAGGGAATATTATGTTCTTGCCAAAATCCCTTGACTCAAAAAAGGAGAGACAGATGATCCCTCATATTAGATGACAGTTGGGTCATCATCTCTGTTTTATGCACACATAAGAATGACACCATTTTTCAGTCAACCCACAGAAGATCCAGGACACCATCTATCCATCAAGGGAAAGGTTGACCCTTCACTAAAGAGAAAGTCTTGAAACAGTAATCATGAGCTATCTTTTCAGAACAACAACAACAAAAAATAGTCCTACATATAGTACAAATGTATCTGTGATTTAAGCAATGTTTCTAAGCACTTGAATTAATAACAAGACTTCTTAAATTTTCAAATGCAATAAAAACTCTTACCTGACTTAACACTGAACTGACTCACCTGATGAAGAGGAACTTCACTCACTTCACCTATAAATCAACACATTTCTGGTCCTATCAATTCATTTTATGCTTGCCAATTTTGGTTGTGTTTGTTCTCCAATTTGTTGACTACAGTATTACCTAATGTTATAATTATACAGTATTATATAATCGTAAATTATAAACATATATTAAATTATGGATAAAACATGAGGCTATAAAGAAATGTTGTTTTGTAACTAAATATACCTGTCCAATTCTATAGTACAAATGAGGAATCATTTGTACCAGGATTCATGAAAACAGTATTACTATTACTCTCAATTTAATATGAAAAATAAAATACAAAATTTAAAAAAGTCCTCTGTACCTACTTCAAAAAATATTTAGGTCTGCCTCTTACTAAACTTTGTGATCTTGGGCAGGTTATTTTACGAAACGTGAGACTCTGTTCCCTAAATTTTTAAAGAGGATTGTATTTTGTACATATGGTAACAATATTATCTATCCCCCTTCTTACACGTTCCCTAAGTATGAGTCATTCTTCTCCCCACGGAGGGGTGAATTCAATGTTCTCTCTTCTTGAAATTCGGAAGATCTTTGTGATTGCCG
This sequence comes from Prionailurus bengalensis, assembly GCF_016509475.1. Lineage (NCBI taxonomy): Eukaryota > Metazoa > Chordata > Mammalia > Carnivora > Felidae > Prionailurus > Prionailurus bengalensis. The sequence goes on from NC_057344.1 coordinate 91,386,465, forward strand.
CAAATATATAGAATGTTGAACATGACAATGTGTGACTTCTGGGCGAGGTCGTAAAAGCTCCCACTTGATTCTTTTGGGACTCTTGCTTTTGAAGTTCAGTCACATGTTGAAAGGAAGTCCACATTAGCCCTTATAAGAAAACCACATAGAGAGTCCAAGCATAGTAGAGATGAGACCTCTGCTCTCAGCTTTGGCTGAGAGTTCACTAAACAGCCTGCACCAAACTGGCAGCCATGTGTTGTGAGCTATCTAGGCCTCAGTCAAGCTGTTCCCGTTGAAACTGTGAGGAACAGAGATAGTCCTTTCCTACCTAATCAGTCTGCAGTTTCCCGGCATTTATAAGTGATTATTTTTATTTTTTTATTTTTTTATTTTTTATATATATGAAATTTATTGACAAATTGGTTTCCATACAACACCCAGTGCTCATCCCAAAAGGCGCCCTCCTCAATACCCATCACCCACCCTCCCCTCCCTCCCACCCCCCATCAACCCTCAGTTTGTTCTCAGTTTTTAACAGTCTCTTATGCTTTGGCTCTATCCCACTCTAACCACTTTTTTTTTTTCCTTCCCCTTTCCCATGGGTTCCTGTTAAGTTTCTCAGGATCCACATAAGAGTGAAACCATATGGTATCTGTCTTTCCCTGTATGGCTTATTTCACTTAGCATCACACTCTCCAGTTCCATCCACGTTGCTACAAAAGGCCATAATTCATTTTTTCTCATTGCCACGTAGTATTCCATTGTGTATATAAACCACAATTTCTTTATCCATTCATCAGTTGATGGACATTTAGGCTCTTTCCATAATTTGGCTATTGTTGAGAGTGCTGCTATGAACATTGGGGTACAAGTGGCCCTATGCATCAGTGCTCCTGTATCCCTTGGATAAATTCCTAGCAGTGCTATTGCTGGGTCATAGGGTAGGTCTATTTTTAATTTTCTGAGGAACCTCCACACTGCTTTCCAGAGCGGCTGCACCAATTTGCATTCCCACCAACAGTGCAAGAGGGTTCCCGTTTCTCCACATCCTCGCCAGCATCTATAGTCTCCTAATTTGTTCACTTTGGCCACTCTGACTGGCGTGAGGTGATATCTGAGTGTGGTTTTGATTTGTATTTCCCTGATAAGGAGCGACGCTGAACATCTTTTCATGTGCCTGTTGGCCATCCGGATGTCTTCTTTAGAGAAGTGTCTATTCATGTTTTCTGCCCATTTCTTCACTGGGTTATTTGTTTTTCGGGTGTGGAGTTTGGTGAGCTCTTTATAGATTTTGGATACTAGCCCTTTGTCCAATATGTCATTTGCGAATATCTTTTCCCATTCCATTGGTTGCCTTTTAGTTTTGTTGGTTGTTTCCTTTGCTGTGCAGAAGATTTTATCTTCATAAGGTCCCAGTAATTCACTTTTGCTTTTAATTCCCTTGCCTTTGGGGATGTGTCGAGTAAGAGATTGCTACGGCTGAGGTCAGAGAGGTCTTTTCCTGCTTTCTCCTCTAAGGTTTTGATGTCTAAGGTTTTCCTGTCTCACATTCAGGTCCTTTATCCATTTTGAGTTTATTTTTGTGAATGGTGTGAGAAAGTGGTCTAGTTTCAACCTTCTGCATGTTGCTGTCCAGTTCTAACAGCACCATTTGTTAAAGAGGCTGTCTTTTTTCCATTGGATGTTCTTTCCTGCTTTGTCAGAGATGAGTTGGCCATACGTTTGTGGGTCTAGTTCTGGGGTTTCTATTCTATTCCATTGGTCTCTGTGTCTGTTTTTTGCCAATACCATGCTGTCTTGATGATGACAGCTTTGTAGTAGAGGCTAAAGTCTGGGATTGTGATGCCTCCTGCTTTGGTCTTCTTCTTCAAAATTCCTTTGGCTATTCGGGGCCTTTTGTGGTTCCATATGAATTTTAGGATGGCTTGTTCTAGTTTCGAGAAGAATGCTGGTGCAATTTTGATTGGGATTGCATTGAATGTGTAGATAGCTTTGGGTAGTATTGACATTTTGACAATATTTATTTTTCCAATCCATGAGCAGGGAATGTCTTTCCATTTCTTTATATCTTCTTCAATTTCCTTCATAAGCTTTCTATAGTTTTCAGCATACAGATCCTTTACATCTTTGGTTAGATTTATTCCTAGGTATTTTATGCTTCTTGGTGCAATTGTGAATGGGATCAGTTTCTTTATTTGTCTTTCTGTTGCTTCATTGTTAGTGTATAAGAATGCAACTGATTTCTGTACATTGATTTTGTATCCTGCAACTTTGCTGAATTCCTGTATCAGTTCTAGCAGACTTTTGGTGGAGTCTATCGGATTTTCCATGTATAATATCATGTCATCTGCAAAAAACGAAAGCTTGACTTCATCTTTGCCAATTTTGATGCCTTTGATTTCCTTTTGTTGTCTGATTGCTGATGCTAGAACTTCCAGCACTATGTTAAACAGCAGCGGTGAGAGTGGGCATTCCTGTCGTGTTCCTGATCTCAGGGAAAAAGCTCTCAGTTTTTCCCCGTTGAGGATGATGTTCGCTGTGGGCTTTTCATAAATGGCTTTTATGATCTTTAAGTATGTTCCTTCTATCCCGACTTTCTCAAGGGTTTTTATTAAGAAAGGGTGCTGAATTTTGTCAAAGGCCTTTTCTGCATCGATTGACAAGGATCATATGGTTCTTCTCTTTTTTTTTGTTAATGTGATGTATCACGTTGATTGATTTGCGAATGTTGAACCAGCCCTGCATCCCAGGAATGAATCCCACTTGATCATGGTGAATAATTCTTTTTATATGCCATTGAATTCGATTTGCTAGTAATTTATTGAGAATTTTTGCATCCATATTCATCAGGGATATTGGCCTGTAGTTCTCTTTTTTTACTGGGTCTCTGTCTGGTTTAGGAATCAAAGTAATACTGGCTTCATAGAATGAGTCTGGAAGTTTTCCTTCCCTTTCTGTTTCTTGGAATAACTTGAGAAGGATAGGTATTATCTCGCTTTAAACGTCTGGTAGAACTCCCCTGGGAAGCCATCTGGTCCTGGACTCTTATTTGTTGGGAGATTTTTGATAACCGATTCAATTTCTTCGCTGGTTATGGGTCTGTTCAAGCTTTCTATTTCCTCCTGATTGAGTTTTGGAAGAGTGTGGGTGTTCAGGAATTTGTCCATTTCTTCCAGGTTGTCCAGTTTGTTGGCATATAATTTTTCATAGTATTCCCTGATAATTGTTTGTATCTCTGAGGGATTGGTTGTAATAATTCCATTTTCATTCATGATTTTATCTATTTGGGTCATCTCCCTTTTCTTTTTGAGAAGCCTGGCTAGAGGTTTGTCAATTTTGTTTATTTTTTCAAAAAACCAACTCTTGGTTTCATTGATCTGCTCTACACTTTTTTTTAGATTCTGTATTGTTTATTTCTGCTCTGATCTTTATTATTTCTCTTCTTCTGCTGGGTTTAGGCTGCCTTTGCTGTTCTACTTCTATTTCCTTTAGGTGTGCTGTTAGATTTTGTATTTGGGATTTTTCTTGTTTCTTGAGATAGGCCTGGATTGCAATGTATTTTCCTCTCAGGACTGCCTTCGCTGTGTCCCAAAGCGTTTGGATTGTTGTATTTTCATTTTCATTTGTTTCCATATATTTTTTTAATTTCTTCTCTAATTGCCTGGTTGACCCACTCATTGTTTAGTAGGGTGTTCTTTAACTTCCATGCTTTTGGAGGTTTTCCAGACTTTTTTCTGTGGTTGATTTCAAGCTTCATAGCATTGTGGTCTGAAAGTATGCATGGTATAATTTCAATTCTTGTAAACTTATGAAGGGCTGTTTTGTGACCCAGTATATGATCTATCTTGGAGAATGTTCCATGTGCACTCGAGAAGAAAGTATATTCTTTTGCTTTGGGATGCAGAGTTCTAAATATATCTGTCAAGTCCATCTGATCCAATGTCTCATTCAGGGCCCTTGTTTCTTTATTGACCGTGTGTCTAGATGATCTATCCATTTCTGTAAGTGGGGTGTTAAAGTCCCCTGCAATTACCACATTCTTATCAATAAGGTTGCTTATGTTTATGAGTAATTGTTTTATATATTTGGGGGCTCCGGTGTTCGGCGCATAGACACTTATAATTGTTAGCTCTTCCTGATGGATAGACCCTGTAACTATTATATAATGTCCTTCTTCATCTCTTGTTACAGCCTTTAATTTAAAGTCTAGTTTGTCTGATATAAGTATGGCTACTCCAGCTTTCTTTTGGCTTCCAGTAGCATGATAAATAGTTCTCCATCCCCTCACTCTCAATCTAAAGGTGTCCTCAGGTCTAAAATGAGTCTCTTGTAGACAGCAAATAGATGGATCTTGTTTTTTTATCCATTCTGATACCCTATGTCTTTTGGTTGGTGCATTTAATCCATTTACATTCAGTGTTATTATAGAAAGATACGGGTTTAGAGTCATTGTGATGTCTGTATGTTTTATGCTTGTAGTGATGTCTCTGGTACTTTGTCTCACAGGGTCCCCCTTAGGATCTCTTGTAGGGCTGGTTTAGTGGTGACAAATTCCTTCAGTTTTTGTTTGTTTGGGAAGACCTTTATCTCTCCTTCTATTCTAAATGACAGACTTGCTGGATAAAGGATTCTCGGCTGCATATTTTTTCTGTCTAGCACACTGAAAATCTCGTGCCAATTCTTTCTGGCCTGCCAAGTTTCAAAAGAGAGATCAGTCACGAGTCTTATAGGTCTCCCTTTATATGTGAGGGCACGTTTACCCCTTGCTGCTTTCAGAATTTTCTCTTTATCCTTGTATTTTGCCAGTTTCACTATGATATGTCGTGCAGAAGATCGATTCAAGTTACGTCTGAAGGGAGTTCTCTGTGCCTCTTGGATTTCAATGTTTTTTTCCTTCCCCATTTCAGGGAAGTTCTCAGCTATTATTTCTTCAAGTACCCCTTCAGCACCTTTCCCTCTCTCTTCCTCCTCTGGGATACCAATTATGCGTATATTATTTCTTTTTAGTGTATCACTTAGTTCTCTAATTTTCCCCTCATACTCCTGGATTTTTTGATCTCTCTTTTTCTCAGCTTCCTCTTTTTCCATAACTTTATCTTCTAGTTCACCTATTCTCTCCTCTGCCTCTTCCATCCGAGCCGTGGTCATTTCCATTTTGTTTTGCATTCCATTTAAAGCGTTTTTCAGCTCCTCGTGACTGTTCCTTAGTCCCTTGATCTCTGTAGCAAGAGATTCTCTGCTGTCCTCTATACTGTTTTCAAGCCCAGCGATTAATTTTATGAGTATTATTATAAATTCACTTTCTGTTATATTATTTAAATCCTTTTTGATCAGCTCATTAGCTGTTGTTATTTCCTGGAGATTCTTCTGAGGGGAATTCTTCCGCTTGGTCATTTTGGATAGTCCCTGGTGTGGTGAGGACCTGCAGGGCACTTCCCCTGTGCTGTGGTGTATAACTGGAGTTGGTGGGCGGGGCCGCAGTCAGACCTGATGTCTGCCTTCAGCCCACCGCTGGGGCCACAGTCAGACTGGTGTGTGCCTTCTCTCCCCTCTCCTAGGGGCGGGATTCACTGTGGGGTGGCGTGGCCCGTCTGGGCTACTTGCACACTGCCAGGCTTGTGATGCTGGGGATCTGGCGTATTAGCTGGGGTGGGTAGGCAAGGTGCACAGGGGCAGGGGGGGCAGGCTTAGATCGCTTCTCCTTAGGTGATCCACTTCAGGAGGGGCCCCTCTCTGTGGGCCTCTCGTCTGCGCTTGGGTCTGGCGACTCCATTCTGCTAATCCTCTGGCGGTTTTCTGGGTTATTTAGGCAGGTATAGGTGGAATCTAAGTGATCAGCAGGACGCGTGGTGAGCCCAGCGTCCTCCTACGCCTCCATCTTCCCAGAATATAAGTGATTATTTTTAAAGGACACTAAAATTTGAAGGTTTATAATGCAACAAAACTAAACTGAAGCAAAGATAATAATCTCACTCACTGTATATGATTGTTATTGGGATTGACTATAATGATAAAAGTTAAATTCACAGCACCCTGCTGAGTATGGAGAGTAAACACAGCTTGTTATCATATGAAAAATACTATACTTTATTCAGTGGCAGGGTATATTCATCCAGAACTTGATACGTTTTGCAGAAAAGATTTACAGATGTTTGAATTTTGGCTGACACAATGTTAAAAAATCATCTCGAGGACTAGCATTATTCTGATAAAATCTGACGAAGACTGCAAGGAAATTCTTCGTGGTCTAATTGTATGTAATGGTGGGTTATTCAAGACTGGAAAGGTTCACCTGAAACATACTATGTGTAATAAATGCCATATAGGAAAATGTTGATGGTGACTTAGTTATCAGATTTGCCAAAGGATGACACATGCACATTTAATTTTTTGCTAATATATGTCTGAACTATTCAAAAAAGTTAATCATATTTTTTTCCTATTTTTCACAAAGGAACTTGTTAAATGTGTTATAAAATCAAAAGAATAGAATTCAGAAATTATCTTATCAATTCAAATTACATACTTTGCACTTGTCAACCTATGTTTAGGTGTATTTCTTTACAAAACAAGCCAGAAAAGTATTTTCATTTTCTTGTAGTTTAAAAGTTAATATTCAGTTTACTAAAATAAATTTAAAAACTAAATTTCTACTTGGAAATTAAAATTATATAGTGTTATTATCCTATGTAAAACTCATAAAGCTTTGAAATCACTTTGAGGGGTTTGCACTTCAGTAAATAACTTTCTCAATAAATTTAAACTTGATCAGTATGTGAAATATATTCAGCTGTCCTCTTCAAATGCCTCAATCTAGCAAAACCATTCCAATTATTTAGATGCGTGCAGTTAATAAAGTCAAATCATATAAATATGGGTAGTCTTAGGCTACTTTAAACATTTCAGTAAGTCTGGTTTCTGCTCGTCCTCACAGCCTCTGCACAGGTTGCTTTTACCGCTTCAAAAGATTCAGCCGATCTATATACCAGGTGACTACCTGAATTATGTTTATCCTTTAAGTAAAATCTTAGCTGATATTATCTTAACTGATATTAAATTGTAACTCCTACAGGATTCTAAAATACACATCATTTAACAATCTTTTAAGTTTTGGGGCACCTGGGTGGCTCAGTCAGTTGAGCATCCAACTCTTGGTTTAGACTTGGTCATGATTCCAGGAGATTCACTCTCCCTCTCCCTCTGCACTTTCCCCTGCTCACACACTTTTCCTCAAAGGAAAAAAAAAGAGAGAGAGAGAGAGAGACAGAGAGAGAGAGAAATAAAAGAGAAACAAAGAACCTGTAAAGGTTTAGTCCTATATATAATATTAATGTCCTTATTAATTGAATTATAAATTTATAAATATAATATTCATTTATCTGGAGAAAGTGCGAGCAAGGGAGGGGCAGAGAGAAGGGGACAGAGGATCCAAAGTAGGTTCTGCACTGACAGGCTGACAACAGCGAGCCTGACTGATGCGGGGCTCGAAGTCCTGAACCAAAGATCATGACCTGAGCCAAAGTCAGACACTCAAGTGAGTGAACCACCCAGGGGCCCCAAGTTTTTGTCTTGTTTTGTACTGAATTTTTCTAACGTAGGTCTTTCAAACATCTTTGAACTATATTGGAAAATAATATTTAAGCTTCTTGTAAGAACTCGTAAGATTACTAGAGATAGATACATGCATACATGAACACACATATACACGAGTATACAAATATACAATGTTTATTTGTAAGCACGATTTTACTTTATAGAGCTAAGGGAATTATGGATAAAGAAAAGACTCCCTCATTGAAGAAGGCCTATTATGAACTACCCAGTTATCATTATATATATTATCTGTTGCTGTATATATTTCACAAATAAGGATATGAGCCTGAAGGAAATCAAGGCACTTGTTTAAAGTCACACAGTCTGGGGCGCCTGGGTGGCTCAGTCGGTTGAGCGTCCGACTTTGGCTCAGGTCATGATCTCACAGCTCAAGAGTTCGAGCCCCGCCTGGGGCTCTGTGCTGACAGCTCAGAGCCTGGAGCCTGCTTCTGCTTCTGTGTCTCCCTCTCTCTCTTCCCCTAACCCACTCACATTCTGTCTCTGTCTCTCTCGAAAATAAATAAACATTAAAAAAAAAATTAAATTTAATGTCACACAGTCTGTAAGTTCACATTATATTTGAATCTGTATATACAGATCTCTTACACTATGATATTTTCATAATATCATAATGATGTTATTTTGCAAGAAAAAGAAAATATGAAACAGATTAACATCATATATAGGCTCAGTACTGACTAAAATATGATCTGAAACAAATTATTTCTCTAATCATCAAATTGTTCACTAGGAGAATAGGAATTCATAAGAATTCCACCTCTGTATTTCAAACATGATTTTTTGGGGGGGAGAGGTTGATATTAAATTGTAATCATATATGTGAAAAATATATTATATAATCATTTATATCTAAATCTTTACTATAATAATCTCCCAATATTTTGATAAATATACACATACATATATAATGTATGTGTGTACATTATACACATAATGTAATGTAAATGTGTATACATATGCTCATATGTATTATGGTATTGATAATCTTCAATTTTAGGGATTACTGAAAGAACTATCAAGAAAAACCCGCTAACTCCAATGGCTGTAAATTCTCCTACAACCAAATATAACCAGGAATAATTAAAATGGAAATAAGCCATTCTCGATTCTTTTTAAATCCATTATGTTTGTGAGGGTGTTAGAATTAAATCAACAACTTGGCTATGTATCTGATTTTAAATTAACGTGACTAGAATTTAAGCTATGAGTCTTGGAAAAAATTCAAAAATTACAAATTTTCAAATTAAATAAAATGTACTTAGCATGCTACAATATGGCTTCATTAAATGTATTCCCACCTACCCTTTGGATCTCTGTAATGTCATTTTATAACATTTCTCTCAAACATGAATAAAAATCTTATTTGGCAAATCATTTCAGTGCTACAATAGGCCAATCAGAGGAACTACAAATTCACATTAGCTACTACCAGCCAGGGACTATGGAGAACATTTCCCTTAATACGTAACAAAATTATTCTCTGTCTTGTATATATCATTATTCTGTCTTATTGTACTTTAAAATAGAGACTCTCTAACAGTTTTGTCAAAAATGCTGGTGAGTATATACAATTCCTCAAGAAAATTTAGTTATGAAATTTTATTATCAAAATATTGATAACTGACTTTTTATCTTAGATAATAAGATTGTACTACAGAAAAAATATTTTAAAATGCATTTAGTCTTTATATTTAACTTTAGGATATTCAATTAAATTCTATTTTGATAACTCAAATATTTAGAGAATTTAACTTTTAAAAAAAATTCAACAATGTGTATTTTGGGATTAAACGGTTTTGAAAAATATCAAACATTTAGAGTGTTTTGCAGTATCAATGTTTTCATCAAAATATATATGGGAAACGTATATATATGAGAAACGCATTGCCTTGATGATGATATTCATTCCTTTGATGTAATATCTTTTAACAAGTGAACGACGTAAAGCATATAACCTAAAAAACCTCATCTGAGAAAATGTTTAGTCTTTTTGGAGTTTAAATGAAATAGGTTGAATTTAACAAATAAGAGTTAACATTGTTTATAATGATTTGCCTTGTAAAGGAACACAAAGAAAAGTACTTTTCTCTAGGGGCACCTGGGTGGCTCAGTCAGTTAGGCATCTGACTTTGGCTCAGGTCCTGATCTCAGGTTTTGAGTTTGAGCCCTGTGCAGGTCTCTGTGCTGACAGATCGGAACCTGGAACCTCCTTCGTATTCTGCCTCCTCCCTCTGCCCTTCCCTCTCGGGCTCTCTCTCTCTCTCTCTCTCTCTCTCTCAAAAACAAATAAACATTAAAAGAAACTTATGAAAAAGAAAGAAAAAAGTCCTTTTCTCTAAAGGATGGGGTTTTCCATTTCATATTGTAAAGGAACACATAGTTCTAAAAAATAAAAATCTTACTTAATGTTGCATTATTTTTTCCATACAAATTTGTGTGTTGTTCACATAAAATCACCGGTAGTATCACACTATGTACAATACTGTGTAAGGTTCTTTCTCATTTATGATACATAATGGTTTAAATTCTTAATTCGCAATATCTGAATATGTTACCACATAACTCACAACAGGAAAATTAACTTGAGATATATTTAAAGACTCTTGGATTATGCTTCTTTTCTTGCCTTATATTTAAACTCCTCTGTTTATTTGTTCCTTAATGCAATTAAGAATCTTTATCCTTGATAAATATCAAGGTGAAATAAAATGGTGAAAATATATGGATTTAATGATGACTTCTTCAAGGAACATATATTTGAGGTGCCTTCATTGTCCCTATATTCATAGTACAGCTTTATAATAGTATGTTATGTTATAAATATTATTGAACTTTACCAGCCACTTTATTTTCTCATATGTAAAATAACAAAAATAATAGTGTAATCAGTTCTCCTTATGATGTAACCTATGCATTCCTAAAAAAATCAAAGCAGTATGCAAAATTACAGAGTAAAAACCATAAAGCTCGTGGGAAAAGTGGAGTTAGGATATACTATTCCAAAGCTTTTTCAGTGACACATAAAAATAAAAATACAAGAAATTATTACAAATGGTAGCATAGTTTTATACTCGTTAAGCGATTAACACAATAAATGTGACACTTTGCCTTGATAAAGAACCGGAGTTTGTCATGGAAGTGGAAGTTAGAAGGATTGCAACTTAGGACTTGCACTTATGAGTAATTTTGAATTGGTGGAAGGAAAATTATTGGAGTGAGGGTTATTGATGTAATTAAGATATGAAGGGAAACGTTGGAATAGCTATAGACATCAACCAGTTTCAGGCACTTGGGAATTTCACGCAAGGTTTTAAAGTTAGGCCTGTAGCTAAAGAAAACGAGAAGCCATATAGTCAAATGGATATAATTTCGTTGGAACTTTGGAAAGATTTCTAGATGTGCAGTGGAACAAATGGATTGATGTTGAAAATCTCTTTGGTAGGAAGTCCTATAAGAGGAATAAATAATAAAGGATTAGGCGAGGTCTAAAATATGGGATCTGAGTGAAGATGATAAATGAGGTGATAGATTTAAATGAAGGGATTTGAACAATGTTTACTTAGGAAATGTAATAGAAGGATTTTGATGGATTATTTAACATGGGTTGGGGAGGTGAAGGATGGGTCAACAATGAGACAGGTTTCATGGAAAACTGAGTAGACAGCAAACTAAAACCACACACAAGGGAACTGATTTGCTGGGGGGCGAAAAAATGGAGAGTGACATCTTTTTTTTTTAATTCCCTGAGAACCATCTAGCTGGAGACTTCCAATATGTAATTGAACATATGATATGACTCTGAAGGAACAGAGTTTTCTATGAAAGGAGTCAAGATATCAGAGCATGAAGTGCTGGTTAAGCATATCTCAAATGCTGCTAAAGTAAAAATTGAGAAAATGACTGAAAAGTTCATACTTGACTAGTAGTACTGAGGTCGTTTTTGACCTTTGAAAAGAAAACCGAAATGAGGAGCACAAGTCTCAGGATACATTGAGTTGTGGAGTAAGTCTAGGAGGTAAGGAGTGCAAACAACTCTCTCAATAATTACGAACGTGAAGAGACATTTAGTTGGAGAGAACTTAGGGTAGAATTTGTTTTATTGTTGTTTGTTTAGTGGATTGATCTTTATCTCTTCAGTTGTTAAAGAGAAGAAAGTCCCAGAAAAAAAAAAATGATTTTGTATGAAAAGGTTTTGTCCATGGTGTATCAGAGAAGGGAGAAAAAAAAAATGTAGCCCAAACACAAATAGAGAAATTACTTCTGACACGAGAGATAACACTTCTTATATAATTGGACAAAGAATGGAAGAAGTAGATTGACACACTTGTATGTCACTATTATGGTAGGTGGTAAATTGAATGAGGTCTCTTGGGATTCCCTTACTTAATGGAAGAGAATATGATATTTGACAGTAAGGGAGAGAGAGACTGGGCTTTCCACTGATCTTAAACAGTTCAGAAGACTAATATATAATCTTTATAATGTCCTATACATTTTTGGCATACGCTAAGAATTGCCTTATATGTCTACCAAGAGAATGAGAAAGGTTTTTCTTTTCTTTTCTTTTTTTAAAGTTTCTTTATTTTTTGAGAGAGAGAAAGAAACAGAGCATGAATGGGGGAGGAGCAGGGAGAGAGAGAGACACAGAATCTGAAACAGACTCTAGGCTCTGAGCTATCAGCTTAGAGCCCTACATGTGGCTCCAACCCAAGAACTACAAAATCATGACCTGGATCAAAGTCGGATGCTTAAGCCACTGAGCCACCTAGGTGCCCCTGATTTCATCTCTTTATAGAAGGAGTTTAGAAACAATGTACATCCTTAAACAGCCCATCTTGTCATAGATTTTATGGAACATTAAACCCATTCTAAAAAACAGTACATTAATTTGAAATCTTATAATAATAAGGAGACATAAGCCATAAATCAATATTGCAAAAAATTGAATATGTGTAACAAATGTCAGTTGCTTAAGAAAGTGTCGCTTTATCTTCTAACTAATGTGTTTTTTACTTTTCCAAATTATTCTGTAAATATTTTATTTAATTCAAAACTTACGAAAAGATAGTTGCAATAATATCTATAAAAGATCTTTAAAAAAGTCAGAGGGATACAGTTTGTGGTAGCACAACAAACAAAAAGTTAAGATGGAGTCTGAAAGCTGTTGTTACACAACAGTTTGTAGAAGTGTCAAAAATATGTGGCAGAGGGAAGAAAAAGTCCTTTTCTCTAAGTTGTCATCTGTGGCTCGTTATACCAGTACATTTATTTAGACACTTTCAGTGAGTTATCATGGGATCATATCCCAGAATCATGTGTTGTTTGGGAATTCAAGCAGAGTGACCTGATGTACTAAGTATTCTGGTTTGGCTAATGAGCAAAATCTCCGGAAGAAAATCTGGTCTGTCAGCTCCTTGATTTTGAATAGTGTGACTTAAGCTCACATATGCCAAGGTCTCTGCAATGCCAGGAGGAAGTTTGGGGGGATTTGATGCCACAGATATAGTTATAATTAATTTGGTTTAGCCTCATTAAGTCTCCTAAGTGTTCTTTGCCACGTTTACATATATTAGAATAAACTAGTCCAGATATACTGTCTACATGTAAATGAATGTATACAGATATGCAAATATACACATATATATTCCTTCAAGCATTTTCAGCTGTAATCTTTGCGAGTTATAAGCTTAAATAAACCAAGATAATTTATAGCAAGAATAAAATAGAATTGTTTTGTAAAAGTTGGTTCATTTTAGACATTTGATTCAATTTCCAGTTTGCCAGAAGTCTTTAGCTGTTTTACAGATAGTAAATAGATGATGCCTGAATCAATTCTGCTGAATAATACCTACAGGCATTACAAATGTCCATATGTTTTTTTTACATCAGTAACAGCGATTTTCCTACTACTTATTTTGGATACCTGGCTTTAAAGCATATAAATAAGTGTATATCTAAAGGAAAGCATATATATAGGAAATAATATATAAGTATACAAATATATGATATAAATAAAAATCATATAAATATAACCATATTTAATGTAATGGAAATAGAAATCACATATACAATTCCCATTTTGTAGAATATTAATTATATCAGTATAATTAGGTTAGAGTTTAATCCTGACTTCAAGTAAATAATAGATACTCACATATTTCAATCTTTCAACGCATGCAACTGATCTACTTCTACTGTTCTTTATTAAAACAAACAAACATCAAAATAAATCCAAAGATACTTTTGTTTTATAAAGTGAAATGTTTGGTGTGATAATTACATTTATTCTACCATCTTCTTATTTTTCTTTTGTTATAGAAACTCCCTATCCTCTGCTTGTACATCTTAGTTGTCCTCTGACTCCCTAGTTAAATACCATATATTTCTCTGCCTTTCATGCAGTTATGTGTGACCATGTGATTAAGTTCTTGTGAATGAAATGTGAGTAAAAGTAAGTAACTCTCAGGATATTCACCCTGAGCTTTCACTCTTTCTTCTCTCCTAGATCCGGGACTATGTATGTGGTGGTGACTAAACCCTTGGTTGCACAGACAAGGGTAATACTATTAAAGAAAGGGAAGCAATAAGATTGAGAGACCGCAATTTTTTTTAAGTCTATTTATTTATTCAGAGAGAGCATGAACAGGGGAGGGGCAGAGGGAGAGAGGGAGAGAAAGAATCCCAAGCAAGTTCTGTGCTGCCAGCACAGAGTCAAGCATGGGGCTTGATCCCACAAAACACTGAGATCATAAACTGAGTGGAAACCAAGAGTCAGATGTCCAAATGACTGATCCATCCAAGGTGCCCTGAGAGACTGAAGTTCTTAAGGAGCCGATTCATCTCTTTTGAACTGTTATGTAAAAATAAAGATAAATTCTGTCCTATTTAAACATGCATATTTGGGATACTTTATTAAGACACCTTACACTATACTCTAAATAATCCATTTGATTTAAAGAGAAATATGGGTATAATAGATTACTTCAAATAATTTCCAAAATTCTCTAGGAAATATGAATAGATAGATCATGTAGAGGTTTTCTGGTGATAGTTTTACTACTTTTAATGTCCTTGAAATTGTCTATGACCCTTTATATATTTAAGAAACATGACTGAGAAGCATATATGTATCACCTTGCTTTTATTTAGTTTTTTTTTTTTCAAAATGATGAGCTAGTGTAAGTAAGGTTTATTCTTCTCTAAAGGTGAAGAGAATGTAAGTAAGTTTTCATGTAAGATTTCCATAATTTTAACTCTTCTTTCAAAAAATGTTATTTTTTCTATTTTTTCTATTATGATAAAATATGTATAATATCTAAAATTTATTTCTATTAAATAATAAGTCAATTGAAGAGACACAGTGAGATATTTTTTTTAAATGCTCCATTAAAACAAGAGAAGGCAAAGAAAGAGATCAGAAATCTACAGCTAAAATCATACTTAATGGTGAGAAAATAGATGCTTTCCCTATAAGTATGGGAACAAGGCAGAAATGTCTTTCTCACCTCTACTCTTTAGTATCATACATAAATCCAACCCAATGCAATGAGAAAATAAAATAAAATAAAATAAAATAAAATAAAATAAATAAAAGTGATATAGATTGGAAAAGAAGAAATAAAACAGTCTTTTTTCATAGATGACAGAATTTCTAATCAGAAAAGCCCAAAGAAATGACAAAACAAAGCTCCTAGAGCTAAAAAAGAGATATGGCAAGAATGTGGGATACAAAGTTTAAATATTTTGAAATTAAAAACAAAATACCATTTCTATCAGCACCAAACTGAGGGAAATACTTATATATAAATATAACAAAATAATTAGAAGGAAAACTATAAAACTTTGATGAAAGAAATCAAAGCAGATCTACATAAATGACGTGATTTTCCATGGTAATGCCTATGAAAAGTTGATATTGTCATGCATCAGTTTTCCCCTAACTGATCTGTAGATTTAATGGAATACCAATGGAAATCTTCATGGACATCAAAAAACTGATTATAAAATTTATACTGATTCAGGAAGAATAGTCACACTTGGTAACACAATACCGAGGAAGAAAAAGTGACCGACTACTCAGTTTCAAGATTTAACTATAAAACTACAACATCAAAATGGTATGGTGCTAGTTGGAAAATAGACAAACTGATGACTGGAACAAATTGAGATACCAGAAATCTTTGACAAAGGAGCAAATACAATTCATTGAATAAAAGTTTCCCTCTCAATAAATGGTGCTGGAGCAACTGGAAATGTAATTTATAAAAAAAATATATATATATATAATATACATTATATATATTATATATAGTATATTACATTATTATATCTAATATGTATTACATATTATATAATAATGTAATATAATATATAAAAATATATAATATATTATATATAGATATATATTGATGTTTATATCTATATCTACATTTATATCTATATCTATCTATCTATATATCTATATATCGATGCAGACCTTCTGCTTTTTGAAGAAAATAAAAAAAACTCTAACTGGATTGTACAACTAAATACAAACTGCAGAACTATGAAGCTTAACAGCATATCCAGGGCTTTAGATTCCACAGTGATTCATTAGATAAAACAACAAAAGCACAATCCATAAACAAAAAGTTGAAAGTGAAAATTAAAATTAAAACCAAAATTAAAATTTTCTATTCTGTGGAGACACCATTAAGAGAATGAAAATACAAGCAATGGATGGAGAGAAATCTTTGCAAAACATCTATCTGTAAAGTACTGGTATCCAAAATAAACAAAGAACTCTCAAAGCTCAACAATAGGTAAAACAAACAGACCAGTTAGAAAATGTACAAAAGATCTAAACAAACACCAAAGAAGACATATATACAGAGGGCAGATATACATATAAAAAGAATTCAACATCATATGTCATTATGGAATTGCAAATTATAACAATGGGCTTTCATTACACATATATTAGAGTGACTAAAATCTAAAACACTGAAAATATCAAATGCTGGTAAGGATGTAGCAACAGGAATTTGTATTTGTTGCTGGTGGAAATGCAGATAGAATAGCCACTTTAGAAAACAATTTGATAGTTTCTTATAAAGCTAACTAACTAGAGTGTTACCATGGCATTCAACGATAGAAACATTGGATATTTACTCAAATGAATTTAAAAAATTTCTGCACACAAAAACCTGGACACAAATGTTTACAGCTGCTTTATTCATAACTGCCCAGAATTGGAAGCAACTAAGATGTTCTTCAATAAGTGAATGAAAAACTGTGGTACATCCATTCAATGGAATATTACTCAGCAATATAAAGAAATGAGCTAACGAGCTATGAAAAGACATGAAGAAATCTTAAGTTCATATTTATAAGAAGCCAGTCTGAAATGTTACATATTATACTTCTATCAATATAACATTCTGGAATGGCAAAAATGTATACACAGCAAAAAAATCAATGGTTGCCAGGGGTTCAGAGAAAGGAGCAGAGATGAATAGGAGACAAACAGGAAATTTTAGGGTGGTAAAATTATTCACTCTGATACTTTAATGGTGGAAACATTAAAGACCATATAATAAAGCCTACTGTAAACTCAGTACTTTATTTAATAATAACTTAGTGTCAATATTGGTTTATCATTTGTAAAAACTGTAAAAACTGTTCCACACTAATGCAAGACTTCAATAATATAGGGAGCTTAAGAAGAAGAAGAAGAAGAAGAAGAAGAAGAAGAAGAAGAAGAACTTTATGTGATTGGGGTAGAGGGGGTATCTCTGGTCATTTAATACTTTCTTTGCAATTTGTCTGTAAAACTAAAAATGTTCAAAAAATACACTCAATTTAATAAAGTAAACAACCTGATTTGTGAAATACTAACATTTTTAAAATATCTTTAAATTTACTCATTCACATATTTGGCAATTTTACTGTTTATATGTATCTTTAAAATAATGATAAGGAATTGTTGATATTTTTTCCTTCACTCTTTTTGGAAAACTCATTGACCTTTACTTCTTACCCACATATTCTATACTAAAATATTGCTGTCTCCAATTATTTTTCTTCTGCAATATTAATAAAATAAAATATTAAGCAAAGGAACACTCATTTCTAAGGTTTTAAAAATATATGAAAGCATACTTAAGGAACATAAAGCAAGGAGAGATTCAACTCCAAAGTGAAATAGCTACAGGATGAGAATTGGGGGGAAAATATGCGAAGCAAATGGAAATTAAAATGTTGAATGTAATACCTTGTTCCATTTTAATTTAATTTTATTTGTTTTATGTTTATTCAATGTTGAGAGAGACAGAGACAGAGCATGAGTGAGGGAGGGGCAGAGACAGAAGGAGACACAGAATCTGAAGCAGGTTCCAGGCTCTGAGCTGTCAGCACAAGGCCCGATGTGGGGCTCGAACTCGTGAACCGTGAGATCATGACTGAACCGAAGTCGGATGCCTAAATGACTGAGCCACCCAGGAGTCCCTTTAATACCTTGTTCTTAATCCAAGGCAATCCCCAGGAAAGAATATTTGATGACTTTTTAAAATATTAACTATTTACAACTTTCAAAATATGGTATGCAAATGTAAAACTTCTGTCTCTCAAGTGTCATTAATAAAATCCCACTGATAAAACCTCTTTCTATCTGCCCAACTGTTTTCATCTAATGTTTCCTTCACTTGTACCGTATTCTGCTATTATCTCCTCTTTGTTTGTTTGTTTGTTTGTTGTTTTGTTTTGTTTCATTTTCTTTTGTTTTCACTGCCTTCAGAATCACACTTCTCACTGGCTTTTTCCCCCACCTTAGTAAAATATTCCAAGGTCTGTTGTATTCTAAGTCCTTGGTATATATCAGGGGCAGAAAATAATTAGGAGAGGGGTGGAATATAAATCTTTGATACTTTTTTGAATATTTCCCATGTGGATGAGTTGTGGAAGTGAAATGAGAGAAGAGAATCTGTAGCAGTCAGGTTGAAAGATGTACAAAGGGAATGCCAAGGACCTCTGACTGAAAACGTCTGTATACAAGAGACATCGAAAATCATTCCCTGTGGGCACAGACTCCAGGAAGGAAATTTTAGGCCAGGCTGGTTGCCAGTGAAGGACTCCTGTGCTTTGAACTGAAATCCCTGAACAGAGACTGTGTTTGAGTAGTTGCCTTTTAAAACTTTCCTTAATACTGAACTTTACACTTAGATGAAGATTTAGATTTCCAGGTTCTAGCTGGACTTTTCTATAAAGATAAAACTCTATCATCTAAAAAATAAATCTGTTCTACTCTCCTTGAACTCTCACATCTTCCCTTTCTTATCTCTCAATTCAAAGATCACTCCTTAGTCATTCTCACTAGGAAGCCAAGTTTCATTTATGATTTCTTCATTTTCCTGCTCTTACAACTAAATTATACATTGAACCAATAGACTCACCATATACTCTGTACTTAAAGTAAGCTTTTTAAAATTATTGGCAAGGGAACTCAGAGACAGTGACTCTTTCTCATTAAAAATTACCGTGTTGTTTTCCTTAATATTTGGTTGCAAGTTCTCTTTGGGCAGGAGCCATATAGTTTTGCTTGCTACTGAGTGCCCAGCATTAAATATAACGCCTGGGATATTGAAAAATTATTGTTACCAATGTCCGCAAGTGGCATAGACGTTTCCACCTGACGGTGGAAATCTGCTATCAATAGTCTTTAGTGAAAAATTTTAAGTAACATTTAGACTGAAAGATAGATCAGAGGTCTAACTTGGGAAGAGGAATGGGCAGGAGTGCAATTTGCTCCCCATAGAGTAAAAATGAAATGGGGGCTACAGGCTGGCCCCCAGGGAGATGCCAGAAAGAAGTAGTGAGTAAAGACTGAAAATAATTCTTTTGGAAGAAAGACAAAATTTAAGGAGGGATGTCCTATGAGAAACTTCGCAACTGGAAGAATGATGGTTTTAAGTTAGACTTTATGTAGTAATACCATTATATTGCCCCAAATTCTATTATACAGGTCAGCCTTGCGTCAGCTCTATTTTAGGTAAATGAAAGAACCATCAAGCATCCAAAACCTACATCTCAATTCCATTATAGATTTTCTACAAACTATATTATTTAAATAATTTAAATTATATTAAAATTAATTATACATGTATTTATTAGCAATATATACAAATTAAATTAAAATATGACCATTGATTTATTTATAACACATGGATTTTATTAAATCAGAAAAAAAGAACAAATATCTGGAAAAACGGAATTACATATTTACTAAATTATATTTTTTTAACTTTTACATAATTGTTAAAATAAAATTATTAACATTTCTCAAAATTTCAGTCAAAAATCTAATTTTAAGGTGTTCTGTTCAAACTGTTTATATTAATTTTTTATTATTTTATATCCTTTCATAAAGATGACCAACTGATATCAACAATTTAATTTCAGTTTTCAGACAAACCTTTTGACTATTGTAATACACATCAGCAAGCTACAAATGCCTCTTGCTGTTAGTTTATTATGAACTTTGTTTGTTTACTGTAATTATGTAAAGTTTTGATTACATATGATGAATGTCATGAATGTACTTATTAAGAATTCAGGTTATGCCTGGTGAATATTATAACTTTATAGATATCCCCAACAAATTCAGTTTGCATTTTAAATATTGTTGTTTAAGTATTCTTTTAGAAGATGAAGACAATCATACATATGAACCTTACATAATAAATGTTGTGCATATTATGACACCGAAAATGGTTTCTTTGGTTAACTAGATAAAATGGAATCTACTAATCCCTTCAAAATGTTTTAAAACCAATACGGTATTACCCATCTCACTCATTGCCCACAAACCATGCTAGC
This sequence comes from Prionailurus bengalensis, assembly GCF_016509475.1. Lineage (NCBI taxonomy): Eukaryota > Metazoa > Chordata > Mammalia > Carnivora > Felidae > Prionailurus > Prionailurus bengalensis. The sequence goes on from NC_057344.1 coordinate 91,406,913, forward strand.
TTCATAAATGTGTACCCCTAAATACACATGTAAAGGAATATTGAGTAATGGGAAAAAGCGGAAGAAAAAGAGAAACCCTAAAACTGAGGGAACTAATTAAGAGTTGTAGGAGACAGAACAAAATGAAGTAGGAAAAGAAAATGACTATATGTGTGTGTGTGTGTGTGTGTGTGTGTATTTACAATTGGCCACTTACCCACCTCTGCATCATGGTATAATGATTAATTCTGATTGAAGAACAAAGACTACTGGATTGATGTGCTTAACTAGCTGAATTCCTGAGAGGAAATGAACCGACAACTAAAAAGAGACTGATAATTTTAATTTTAAACAATCTGAAGTCTAACTAAATGTTAATAGTGGCAAAAATATTAAAAAGTATGTATTTTCTCATATTAAGTTGCTGTATTATATTGTTATGAGTGCTTTGTAGCTATTTACTGATTTCCCAAGTTAATTTTATCACTGTTATCCCAGATCCATTACTGGTCTGGAGTGTAGGCATGTGTCTGGGCTACTGTAAAAAACACATTTTCAGAAAGTTTTTTTTCTTTGTTAATGTTTTTTGTTGTTGTTGTTGAGAGAGAGAGCAAGCGAGCACAAGTCAGGAAGGAGCAGAGAGGAGAAAGAGAATCCCAAGCAGGCTGCAGGTGTCATTGCAGAGCCGGATGTGGGGCTCAAATTCAGAAACCATAAAAATATGGCCTGAGCAGAAGGCAAAAGTTGGACGCTTAAGCAACTGAGCCACCCAGACACTCCCAATTTCACAAGTATAAACATAATTTATTTTCTTCACACTTTGAACATTCTGAAATTATAATGCAAGTTGCAAATAAATGGCAACATATACTAGCTATTAGCAGAAGAGTACCTTGTGATTTCCAACTGTTGTCGTTATGTGTACATGAGCAAACTTAGCAGTTGTTAAATAATTCAACTCACGTAATTATAAACTTTGTTGAATTATTTTTATTGGAAGTATAACAGTCAATTTGATTTAAGCCAGGGTCCTTATTTTAACTCACAATGTCCTCAACTGTATTATACTGAAATTCAGTATTGTACCCAAAATTCCTTAACACATTATAGAAAATGTAAATAAAGGCAATGAGATAAACTGTGATTTAAAACAGTTAAAACAGCCAAAATATTATGGAATTACTTAGGTTTGTTTCTTTGGCAAGTAATAGAAATCCTTAGTAAATCAGAATCATTAACTCTCACGCAAAGTTATGCTTGGGAAAATTAGGGATGCAGCTTAACCAGATATTAGAACCACTTTAAAAGCTTTCATTTCTGGGGTGCCTGGGTGGCATTTCTGGGTTTTGGCTGAGGTCATGATCCTAGGGTCGTGGGATTGAGCTCCACATGAAGGTCCAAGACTCTCTCTCTCTCTTTCTCTTCCCCTCTCCCCCACTCATGCTTTCTCTCTCTCTAAAATAGAAATAAATAAATAAATAAATAAATACATAAATAAACACATAAATACATAAATAAATAAAAGCTTACTTTTCCTTTTGTCTTCTTTTTTATCTGGGGGTTAGGGAAGAGACAGAATGGGATTTGAAACTTAAAATCCTTAGGGATCTCTTTTGCCCATCTTAAGACAAATAGACAATCCTGGATCAATTAACCATGACAAAGGAAGAGGACTGTTATTAGCCCAATTGAAGTCAGGTACCATCCTAAGACTAATCAACTGTGGTGGCAGGTAGGTTGACATTGAAAACATGAGCATTCTAAGCTAAAGCTTATTGTTGGAGGAACAGTTATGATAATAGCTAGAATGAAGAGGTATCCAGTTTCATAGGTTTAAATATATCCTGTATTTGCCATATGCCCCCAAATCATGCTGCCAGTCTTAAAATATACTAATCATGACAAAATCCTATGATTTTTGTGATTATTACTATGGGTTATAGAAAGCAACATGTCACCAGAATAACCTGAGTAATACCCTAGAGTCTAAAAAATTTAAAAAAACTTTCCTGATGCTGAATATGATAAAGATTATTCACAAAGTGGTACTGAAGTACTAAGGAAAAAATAACATCTAATGTTATGGATAAATCAATGCTATTTATTGACTTCCAGAACAAGATGGTACAAAGAAGACATAAAGAAACCTAACTCCAGAAATGATGCACAGGCTACAAAAACGAATATGTGAATATAAATCTGAAAGAGACCAGAAATTTCGATCCATGCATAAAAAGAACATGCAGTCAGGTAACACAGTGGTCATGTGGTGGGTCACCGTGCTCCCAAGAGCCTGGGTGGGGAGCTCTTTTCTCAGATACTGGAGCAAAAGCAATAATGCCTGAAGGTAAGAACTGATACAGCCCTATGTACTGCTCTACATATGAAATTTAATAATGGCTTTGAACTGGTCCATAAAGGAGATGTAATCACTTTTTTTAAAGTTATACAAAATAAAAACTAAAAACAATAAAAATCAATAAACAAAAATACAATGAAACACATTTATAGAGAATAAAAAAGGCCTTAGACCTGTGATAGGTATTCATTGCATTCAGAATAAGAAATCTGTGCACAATTCTGGATACAGTTGATAATTTTTAATGTAATAGAGAAAACTCAAAATAACATAAAGTGAATTTGAAATTAGAAACAAAATGCAATCTTTTATAAAATTATAAATATAAGAAAATTAGTCCAAGACAAATTGGAATCTTTACTAGATGAATTATAATTAAAATCAATGACATATGTGCTGAATTATAACAGCCTAAATGATACCAGACCCAGATTGGATGAACTGTGGCAAACCTTCAAGGAACAGGTATTTTAGGAGAAGAGAGAAGACGAGAATGAAACTAAAAGACAACCATATGTTTGCAAAATGAAGCAGAGAAACTACATAGTTATACACAGTAGGAACTTAAAGAATACTTTTCTATTGTTTTAGTGTTTATTTATTTAGTTTGAAAGAGACAGAGAATGGGGGAGCGGCACAGAGAGAGGGAGAGAGAGAGAATCTCAAGCAAGCTCTGCACTGTTAGCGCAGAGCTGAACATAGGACCCCATCCCACAAACCGTGAGATCATGACCTGAGCGGAAATCAAGAGTCCATAGCTTAACCAACTGAGCCCCTAAAGAGTAATTTTCTGTGACTAGGGAAGTTAAATTCCAGGTAAGAAAGTGGTTCAGCATAGTGCAATTTACTAAACACTATAGTGCAATTTACTAAAATAACAGTTTAAAAGAGAAACTGTATATGATCATCTCTACAGATGGAAAAGTTGACAGAAATCATTACTAATTCTTTTTTTTAACCATTGTGAATTTAAAATAAAAGTAAACGTCCTTAAATTGACAAAAGCATCTTTGCAGGTATCACATGTAAGGAGTACCTATTATCACCCATATTGTTATATGGTACTTATGTTCCTACCTGATGCATTAGGATGGATAAATAAATAAATAAATAAATAAATAAATAAAAAGAAAGAAAGAAATGAGAGATGTAAAAAAGAAGAATGGAAGTCATTAGACTCTGCAATATAGTGTCGTACTTTAAAGTAATCACATAACTCTGGAACAACACTGCCTGGTTTGAAATTCCGTCTCTGTAATTTGCTACCAAATAACAGTGAGCATGTTACTTGTTACTGAATATCCCTCTGCCTTTAATTTTTCCTCTTTAAAATAGGGTTAGTAACATCTTTGGCCTTGTAAGTTCCCATAGTTTTGAAGGTGTTCATTTTTACACAAGGAGCCTTAGAACAGCTTCTCGTTGGTAAATTTTATAGAACTTTTTTTATCATATTTTTTAACATTTATGGGTAATATGAACATCTGGAGAAGAAAATGTAAGACTCAACTGGCAAATGTAAATGCTCAGAAACATTGAAATACTGTCAGAGGGAAGTTCAGAAATAACAGTTTTCAGGCAGCAACTTTACTAATTAAAAAGACTAGAATAAAGGCCTCATTCATACATCCCAAAGTGCTCTTCCCTACTGCTGACCTATTCCCGTGGAGTCTTCCCCACCAGAGTACACGACAGTGTCAGCTGTCCAGTTGCTCAGGCCAACAAACTTGAAGTTATCCTTGACTTTCTTCTTCCATACTCTACTCCATTCCATCAACAAATACAAAATCGAACCACTTATCAGCTTCATTGCTACCATTCTCATCCAGGATAGTATATTAATCACCAGTATTACTTCCATAGTCTCCTCACTAGCTTCACTTTTGACTCTTGTTCTTTTTTTCATTGTCAATAAAGAGGTCGGCTACTCTTTTAAAGAGAAATCAGCCCAAAATATTCTTGACTTCCCGTCTCATTCAGATCAAAACTTTAAATTTCCAACAATTTCTTCCCCGACTTCATCTATCTCTCCCCTTTGTGTAATCCACTGGAGCCTCACTAGAACCTTGTTATTCTTCCAATTAGCCGAGCATTTTCTTGCTTCAGAGGCTGGATACTTGCTGCCTCCTCCTTCTGAAATATTATCCCTCAGATACTCGCAAACTTTGCCCGCTCACTTCAGATACGTGTTCAAATATCATTAAAGACTTCCCTCACCACTCTGTATAAAATTGCAATCCCAAACACCCAACTGCATGCTTCCTACCCACTAACCCAGCGATATTTTTCTTGATAGCAGTTAAAACCAAATCACATGTTATGTTTTCTTGATTGTTTATTGTCTGTCTTCTCCATTAGAATGAGCTCTGTGAGTTGAAGGACTTGATTGTTTTTCTTTGTCTTTTTGTTTCTTACAGTTATAGCTCCATCACCTAAAACAATGTGCCTCTCAGGAATCAGGCAATCAATGAATATTTGTTTAATATGTGAAGGGATGAATATATAAGTAAAGTAAAAATAGGAAAAGTCTAAGAATAAAACAAGAACAACAACATGTAAGACTGTTATGAAAGAACTGTATGACTTTATTGATAAGACTTTTAGAAAGAGCTGTAAGTTTGGAGAAACATATCACATTCATCATATTGTAAATACTTCAGGTGTCTCTAAATTGATATATAAACTCAGGGTAAGTTCACTCAAAATTTCAAAGAGATATTCATGGAAGCCAAACCAATCTGATTATAAAATTCACATAGAAGTTTAATATACAATAACAGAAAGGGAAAAAAAGAATAAGGGTGGGAAATTATCATACCAAATATCAAGACATATTGAACTGGATAGCAATTTAAAGAGTGTGATTTGGCAAAGAAAAAGACATATAGATCAAAATTCTGAAATAAGTTCATGGACATGTGGATATTTGGCTTTTTCCAGATGTGGGAATTTTAAAAAGGACATACAAAGCATAGACTTGTCCATAAAAAGTGCTATGAAAATAAAATCTCAGTCTTAGAGCATACACTCAAAATATCCGAGATGGATCAAAAACACATAGGTGAAACAAGATTAAAATTATTAAGGAAAATATTAAAGACTATTAAAAAAAAACTTCTAGTAGGAAAACCTGTTTAAGGAAAGAAAAAAAATACAAGGAAAATACAAGAAAGAAAAAGAACACGTGAGTTTCACTACATTCAAAGTAAAATTTTCTTCACAATGTCTGTCAAAACACACTGTAAAAAAAATTAAAAGCCAAATGACAGACTACAAACAAATGCTTTCAGCTTTACAACTGTTTTCCTGCAAAAACCACGAGTGTATTTAGCTACAAGTATCCACATGAAGAGTAAGGACAATCTTATGCTTAATACATACTATGGATTGAACGTTTGTGCACCCCCTTCCAAAATTTATATAGTGAAATGTATGCCACATGTGATGGTTTTGGGAGGTGGGATCTTTGGAAGGTAAGTAGGTCCTGAGTGTGGAGCCCTCATGAATGAGATCAGTGCCCTTATGAGAACAGGCCAGAGACCTAGCTTGTTCCTTTTCCCGGAAAAGTCAGTTGTCGGCAAGAGATCGCTAACTAGAACCAGACCTTGCTGGCACCCTAATCTCAAACTTCAAAACTGTGAGGAATAAATTTCTGTTGTTGATAAGCCACCCATTGTACGGTATTTTGTTCTAGCAGCCTGAACGGAGACAATAGAAAATGGCCAGATGGTACAGAGAGTAGTTCACAGAAAATTCAAATCCAAGTGCTCAAAAAAACACTTAGAAATAAGTGTGTGATGATTTAATCAACTTTATCTGTCCTGAGGAAATGTGTCAAATTAGCAACAAGAATGGGTAACATCAAGTGTTGGCAAAACTTTGTGGCAAGTTCTTGTTTACAACAGGTGGATGCATAAGTTGGAGTATTCACTTTACTGGACAACTTGATGGTCTCTCTTAAAACCAAAAGCATGGATGCCAGTGACTCAGTCCACAAAAGCCCCTTCATAGTTATTTTACGTAAGGAAGCATAACCATGGAAATGCTGTTGATAACAGCAAAAATCAGAAAACCACATAAATAGTCATCATGTAGGAAACAAATAAAATAATAGTGTAACCTAATAGTGTTAACACAGAGTAAACTAGTTCTGTGAGCATGAACTTGGAGATTTCAGAAAAATTTTTAATTCAAACCAGATAGATATGCAACTCTATGCATTCTGTATCTGTTATATAGGCATGATTTTAGTTATCTTTAAAAGGTCATTATGCAAAATAAAATGATGTATTTTGTGTGGATGTAGCTAACATTACAGAGCAAGAACAAAAAGAGCTTGTGAGTTTACAAACCAACCTCCAACAATTACCTGTGGAGAAAAGAACAATAAAAGAAATTTGTCCAAATTTGGTATATTTTATTATGACCTAACTTGTTAAAGCCATTGAATTCACGTTTGAGAAATTATATTTGTATCCTCAAAATTAATTTTCAAATCAGTGATGTATAGTGGGCTAATTAAAAAGAAGATATATCTTAATATTTAATGTAGTGCTCCTCTTTTTCTGCCCTGTGTTATTAAATTCATGGTGCATTTTACTTAGAGTCAATGACATTTAGAAATCAATGAAATACAAGATTTCACTTAGAAATTGGGAGGAATTACATCAGAGACCCCTAAAGAAAGACAGGAATAACCATGCTATTTATGGATTAAGATTTCTAAATATCCTACCACTGGTGAATATACTAGTGTTACAGTTTATGGATAATTTGTCTTTAAAATTAGCATGTAAATCTAATAAATTGTTCACATTAACTCCTGAAAAATTCCTTCTGAGAGCAATAGATTAGAAATAAGCATATATTCCTTCCACAAGCCCAGTGCTATATTATACTTTCCCAGTATAGAAGTTTTTCTGTTCTATTCTTCCTTTCTTCTCTTTTCCTCTCCACTCGTTTCCTTTTCTTTTGTTCCTACCAGGCATAAGAGACTTGTTTATAAGTCTTAAAAAAGAAAAGAAAAAGAAAAAAAAACCATTCATTTAAGCACTGGAATCCCACCCATTCCATTTAGATGTTCATATTCTGACAGGGCTGGGGAATGAAACGGTACAAGAAACACCACGGATTCCAATCTTGTGAGACCGTGTTCACCGAATGAAAAACTGATGCAAATTATTTTTTCTCATTTTGTTTAATTTATCTTTGATATATTGTTGATTTGTTTTCAGATCAAGTAAAATGTATCTGCTGAGGCCATACATATGTACATCTCACCATAAATGAGAAACTATTCAGACTCCAGACATTGAGAAACATAAAAGAGGAGAATACACTTAGAAGAGAAGCTTATCACTTGGTTGAAAAGGCAATATACCTGAAAAGGCTTGGAAAAATCAATCATCAGCACACACACAAAATACTAGCTGATCCTTGTTCTATTCCTTGAGGAGCTCAAATCCCTTGCATGAAATGTAGTAAAGTCATAGCTTCACAATTCCAAAGAAAACCCCAGGAGAAATCATTCTGATATTCCCACTCAGGAGTTTTTTCTCCTGAAGGTATGTTGCCTAAACATTGTGTGGGTGGTCATTTTACTTCTGTGACTCCTTTTTAGTCCCCTTGTTAGTTGGTCCCAAGGCCACCAGAGAGTGTTGTGCTAGAAGTGTACTATACAAGTCTAGTGGGGGCTATTTATATCATATTCTATATCCCCAACCTCTAAATGTCAGAGTACTCCAGGTATCAAGGCCTAGAGATCACAAATCCTTGATGTCTAATGCTAATGTCCAAACAAATACTGATTGTATCCCAGTGACACCCAAAGTATATCTCCAAAGCAAACAACTCCAGATTCCTATGCCCTTGCTCATAAATTGTTCCCAGTCACACTGGCTGATTCATTGAAAATATCTGATATTCACCTGCCTCTGGACCTTTGCACTTGCTGTGCCCTGTATGTGGTACATTTCTTCCTTATGATTATGAATCATGGACCAGCATTTATGAAATAGTAGCGAGCTAACTTCTTAGCTTGCAAGTTCGTAGTTCAGGCACTGACACAGGAATACTGACAGAGACATTGCTTTCTGGAAAAGGAGGCAGGTCCCCATGAGCCAGGTTAGAGGATCTGAGAGGGCTCCTCAGGATCTAGTAGTGAGTACTATCACTTAAATGGTAAGAGTCATTAAGCAACTCACTATTCTACCTGTTAATGAGTGTTTCTAGGCTGAGTGACAAGAGGTAGGATTTTTGAAAGCTGCCCAAATGGTGACTTTATGTTCCTTACTCTTCTCTAGGTGGGAAGAAGAAAGGATATTATCATGACACTAGGGCAGCAAGCTTTGTGGTCTCAGACAAAAAGCATTGTGACTGTAGTTTCTGAGTCAAAATTCTCTAGATTAAAAAAAAATTGATGTTGACAAGGAGATAGGCAAACACAGGTGCGTTTGGTTGAGCCATGCAAATGGCTACTCAAACCAAAAGTAAATGGCAACCCTCATTTACTGACAGGAAGCCACTGTCTGTGGCTTCCTGTCTGTAATATTTGATCCCTCCTTTTTTCCTTCCCACCCTTCCAGCCATTTTAAGAATAAGAAAACTGGGCTTGGGACCAATATATTCCTGTCCCCTAGGGGAACCAAAGTCCAAAGACAGGCATATGACTACTTTGAGGAATACTGGGGAAGGAGGTGATCTAAATTTGGGGGTTCTGCAGGATACAGGTATGCAAGTTACCATCTTACCTGTACCACAAGTGAAAGTGTGCCTGAAAAAAGCAGACGAGGTTTCAGCAAGACTCACGGTCGGGATGGCAAACTAATGTAACCTTGTGTGTGACATGTGTGTGTAGCCCTTAGGGTTTATTTCCCAGAATATTGTGACTTCCATTGCTGAAAGTGTATTTGGTGCTGATGTTTTCCATGCCTGTATTATGAGTGTTCCCAAGTGGCATAAGATATTAGCCCATTTAGGAAGAACTACATATAGAAAAGTGCCAGTACCTTTGGGATCTCACAACCCTAAAAACAATTTTGAGTTACAAGTCTCTTTGTCTAATGATTTTGGTAGTTGGAGTCTCTTTTTAAAGGGGTACCCTTTTTCCAGTGGTACACTTTGAAGCTCATTGCTTCGGTATGGTTGCTACATATACTCCATTTTTATAAAGCAACTATTAGTTTGCTAACACGCCTTTTTCAAAACTAAATTTTTAAGTCAAGAAGTCTTAGTAACTTTTGAGGAGTTTGGCTCCTGGTCAAATATCTTTTTTTTTCCCAAATCTGACTGCAGGCAATTATCAAGGCAGGCTTCATGGGAATAACTGTCTTCCTCTTACAGATTTTGTTCACAGCCAATGTGTTACAGTCCCATCAAGGACTCAGTCCCCTCTGGCTGGTCATACTCTTCACATATTTACATTTCTATATTCCTAGGTCTCTTTATCTGAGGTCTTAAGCAGACATCTTCTTCAGTCACCTCTGAAGGTTTCCTTATAGGAGGATGGGAAGAGAAAGATGACCCCCATGTCTGTGCTGATCTACCTGACCCTCAACCAGTGTACCATTTCATGGGGGAAAATGGAAGAAGGAGAGTCAGAATCTTCTCTAGTTTTAGACTCTTCCTTATACCTCACACGCAGTGATTAAAAGCTTAAGTCTTTGATTTTTGGCTCATTGTTATTTTGATTGCCACTCAATTATCTGGCCACTCAGCTGTCTCTCCTAATTCAGCTGAACTCCTGGCAAGTCTTAGAACTGAAAGTCCCACTTTAGGATAGTTCAGCTGGAAGCAAAAACTACCAAGGTAGGAAAAATCCAACAAGCCTCAATCAACAGAAATCAGAATTGATATATTCCAAGAACTCAATAGGCTTTTTTTTTTTGAAAAAGTGGAAGCTATGCCATTAGGGGAAACTTTATTCCTACCCCATAAAAAATGGAGCTGAAGCAAAGCTCCGGGCTCACAGGGGCCTTGATTGACATAGTTCTCTGAAATGCCTGGGGCATGGCTCACCGACAGATGGGTTAGGCTGATACTCGTTGTGTCTAGTGTGTTCCCATTAATGTTCAACCTCAGTAGTAGCTAGCAGAATTGAACTGGATATGGCTGCTCTGCTCAGTGTGTGGAAATCAAAGCTATTCTGATAGCTGCGATAAATTATTTTCTTGATGAAACTTGTTATATTTTTACTGATGGTTGAACTATTGCCAACAGCCTAGATGTTTGGTCTGCCACTTGAAATACTCCAGAATGGCAAGTTAAAAACATATCTCTATTTAGGGCCACAAACTGTGGAAATAGATCAGGGCTGCTGATTGAACAATCTGGGTACTTCATGTAGCATCTATGGTAAAGACTCCTTCTCTGATAAAACCAACTGGAATCAAGCTGCTCTTTGAGTTTGCTGCCCATAATGCCACCCTTGCTCTTTTGATCTTATTTCCCAGTATCTGGGACTGTGGCTGAAACGTAGGAGCTGCCCAATAACATGATGGCAATACATCCACCATCATAGACTAGGCACAAAGAAAAGAATTCCGTGTTTCTGGAAGAGGGGTTACCACTGCATAGGTTTGTGATGCTTACCACGTTGATGCAGCTGTTCATAGTGGGGGAGGTCAAATGACATAGTTTTGCCTCTGCTCACTCCTGATAAAAAAGGTAGAGTCTGTGTACTTGCTAATACATCCTCCTGTACCTGGGTTAGTGCCTCTGGCCAAGTGAAAAGGTTAATACAGAAAATTAAGGGCGAAACCATTCAGCTTTCCAAGATAAACTGACGATTTGTGGGATTTGTAGAACTGATTGTGTTAAGGTCCCTTTGGGGTAGAGTGAGAATAACACTGCAGGTTGGTCGCATCTTGATGCTTGAAACCTTGTTCATAGTAGCTTTAATTAAATGAAACAATTGGATAGATTTGGTCTCAGCCTCTTTTACAGAGAGAATGACAGACAGAATGATGTGCTCACAAAAAAATTGGCTAGAAACCAAGATGAGATATAAACAAGAAGATGATGTAGTTGAGAGACAATACTCCATGCATCTCTCATAAATTCTGCACATTTAATGAGCAAGGCACTAACCGCACTTTCATCCTAGATTATCTTCTCAAATATTTTTGTATAACAATTAGCCTTGGAAGCTAGAGATACTGTCTCCCTCCACAGCAAATGGTAGATCTGCTTGATTGTCCAATGTAATAAAGTAATGTTTGCCTCTGGGTAAAAGGATAAGTTTGCTTAAAGCCAATTATAAAAGATTGGAGTTTCCAAAGCTCAGAGTTCTCTATTCACAATGAACCCTTCTGCCTGTGCAGGTGCCAGCTGGCCTTTTTCTCTGAGTGGGCATCAGGCCCCTGGGAACTGGTGAATAAAAATGTTGAAACTGTGATAACAGCAGTTGCTGTATGTAATCAACTGTCCTTTGTCTCTGACCCAAGATTCTTGTGTCATTTCTCCGAATCAATGAAACTGTGGCAGGCTAATGTGTTAGATTTCAGTAGAAAAAATTGTCAGATATTTCACATTTTATGTCATATTCTTCCCTGGGCATGCCATAGTTTTCAACATCACCTCTTTGCATTTCTGTTGTTTTTTCAATGCCATCCTTTCATCAAGGCTATAGTCACCTTACCTAAAATTATTCCCCCACACACCCACAGTTCCCATGCCCCTTCCTGGATTTTCTTGTCTCAATGTCTGTATCTCCAATCATATTCTACTGTATTCTACTTATTCATGTAGTTTATTATATCACAACCAAAGAGAAAGTGTGCTTCCTGAGTGACTTTGTCTGTTTTCTTCGTTGATGAAATCCCAGTATCTGGGACTGTGGCTGAAACGTAGGAGCTGCCCAATAACACACTTTGAATGATTAATAAGGTAGCCCGGCAAGAGTTACTAAAAATTCTGAGGAAATGAAAGGAATATGTTTGGAGGCAATGGATGTAAAATACGCAAGACAAATATATGCCAAATGTTAAAGTCTTAAAAACCAGACAGAGAACTACAGATTTCTCATCATGAATTTACTATTTTTGATAATGAAATCACCATTCACATTTTTATCATTCTAGATACCCTAGAATAACCCAGTTGTTACTTTTCCACCTCATTTTGGTACAAACAATCCATAGATCCCATCAATTTTACCACATACATATCTCTAGGATTATACCTCACCCCCTAAGATTTAACAGAACCTTACTTTACATCTCGATTAATGAAATGGTCCCCTAATTGCTTGTCATGACAAAAAGCCTTGGCCTTAAATACAATTCTCAATACCAGTCTAACCATGTCATTTTCCTCATTATTCCATGAATTTAGCCCAGAGCTGTATGTCATTTATGTCATAACATACATGTCTTCATGATTTTATCTACAGTTAATCCAAAGTCTCAGATTTAACCACTCTTCACTGCGTTTTGCATTCACCAACCTATTTAACATATTAATTCAAACACACTGGTCATTCAAATCACTCTGTAGCTTTCCTTATCTACAGTTTCCCCTTCTACAGTTTCCACGTTTCCTTATCTACGGTTTTCCCTTCGTCACCCTCTTGGATTTCCTATTTCCTATTCATCGTTCAAAACTTAGCTTGAATATATTCTCCTTTGAAAAGCTGTGTTGAACATCTTCATTCATCCAGAAATATTTATGTTACCCAGTGCCCCCAAGAACCACATGCTAAAGTTTTCCATAGAAATCACTAATTCAAATTGAAATGTTCTCTTACTCTTTCATATGAGAGTCTAGAGTAGAAGCTCCTTGAACAGAAAGGACTACACTATTTTTTTTTAATTTTTTAAATGCATCTGTATTTCCTATACCAGTACCCAGCTCATATCAGTAACAGAATACAAATAAAGCCAAGCTTACTGATGTAAGGTATTTTACATCACACCACGGCTAATTCTAACACCAAATATATTTATAAAGTCCACCTAAAGTGAAGTTTGGTTTTGTTTCACTGAATTTTGTGTAAAATATCATTATGACAATATCTCGGTGTGCACTCAATACTGTGTAAAATATGCATTGGCTGGGAAGTCATTGTAAATCTGTGGACTAAATCATCAGAATTAATGAGATTTTGCAAAAGACAAACGGTGCTCACTGTGCTCATTCCCTTTTCTCAGTCTTGTTTTCTTCATACAATTTATCAAAATCTGAAATTATGCTATGAGTCTGTTTGTATGCTTATTGTCTCTCTCCTACCACAAGAATGAGCAATTCATGACAGCAAAGGTCTGTCTGGGTCGCTGCTATATCCCCTGTGCTTAGAGCGAGGGCTACCACCTAGAAGACATTAAATAAATATTATTGTTATTTTTCCAGGTGCTGTATCATGTCCCAAGAATAGTTTGAGTAGATTAATGATATCAATAATTGTAGAGAAGTATGATATTAATTATAACGATTTCTGAGAAGTTAGCAAGCTTATTTCTTATGTCTTGTAAGGTTAGTTGATTTTTCAATGGATAGTATACAGGTGCTTATTCTGGAAAATAGAGGTAGAAACCACATTTAGAAACAGGTTATTTATGGCCTTCCTAGAACTCTTGAAAAAAGATAAGCATGTATTTTGTTCTTATAAATGGCATGTAACTTGTAGAAAAGTTTAAATTTGTTTTTTTCTCATGCATGAAGCCTCAATGATTCTAAATATAAATTATTTGAAATGTCAAAGAATTCAGCACTGGTAATGAGAAGATTGGAGTCTCTGCGGGATAAAAACTAAAGGTTGTTGCAGTAGCTACTCTACACAGCCTCTTCTGATAATACTTCATCTACTCACGTTTCCTTCATACATATGGGTGGAAATAATATTAGTGGTAATATGTTGTCAATTTTTTTTAAACAACAAGATCACTACAGAAAAAAAAAAGCAAGGACTTATATGCCACTTATAATTTCTATGGTGAAAATACCCCCACCATTGTCGATTTCAAGTAGCTGATGCGTTAGCGATTCACAAAATTCCTAAAAAAATTTAAGTTTTCTTTAGCCATTGGGATATGGCTCTAGAAAGCAGCTAAATATGTTTGGTGGGAAAGAAAAGAGGAAATTAAGCCTATAGAATTTCCACAAAAATTTGCTTTTTTGAATCGTGCTTGGCTTGGGAATTACACTTACTTTGTTTTTTTTAAGTTCTTATTTAAATTCCATTTAGTTAACATAGAGTGTAATATTATTTTCAGGTGTACAAACGTAGTGATTCAACACTTCCATTCATCACCCAGCGCTCATCACAAGTGCCCTCCTTAATCTCCATCATATATTTAACCCGTTCCCCTCTCTCCTCCCCTACTCCCCAAACCATCGGTTTGTTCTCTATAGTTAAGAGTCTATTTTTTTGGTTTCCCCCTCTCTCTGTCTCTCTGTCTCTCTCTCTCTGTCTCCCTCTGTCTCTCTCTCTCTCTCTTTCTCTTTGCTGGCTTGTTTTGTTTCTTAAATTCCACATATCAGTGAAATCATATGGTATATATCTTATTCTGTATATTTCACTTAGTAGAATGCTTTCTTGCTCCATGCATGTTGTAAATGGCAAGATTTCATTCTTTTTCATGGCTGAGTAATATTCTACATTTTTTTCTCCATTCATCTATCGATGGATACTCGGACTGCTTCCATAATTTGACTATTGTAGATACTGTTGCTATATATATCTATATATCTATATATCTATATCTATATCTATATCTATCTATCTATCTATATATATATATATACATCAGATTGCATGGATCCCTTTAAATTAGTATTTTTGTATCATTTGGATAAATACCTAGTAATGCAATTGCTGGATCTTAGGATAGTTCTATTTTTAATTTTTTTAGAAACATCCATACTGTTTCTCAGAGAGGCTGTGCCAGTTTGCATTCCCCCCAACAGTGCAAGAGGGTTCCCTTTTTTCCACATCCTCACCAGCACCTGTTGTTTCTTGTGTTGTTGATTTTAGCCATTCTGACAGGTGTGAGGTGAAAGCTCATTGTAGTTTTGATTTGCATTTCGCTGATGGTGAGTGATGGTGAGCATCTGTTCATGTGTCTGTTGGCCATCTGTATTCTTCTTTGGCAACATGTCTATTCATGTCTTCTGCCCATGTTTTAATTGGATTACTCATTTTTTGGGTGTTGAGTTTGATAAGTTCTTTATATATTTTGGACACTAGCCCTTTACCAGATATGTCATTTGCAAATATCTTCTCCCTTTCCCTAAGTTGCCTTTTACTTTTGTTGATTGCACACTTTACTGTGTAGAAGCTTTTTATTTTGATGTAGTCCCAACAGTTTATTTTTGCTTTTGTTTTCCTTGCCTCAGGAGACATGTCTAGAAGGAAGTTGTTATGGCTGATGTCAAAGAGGTTACTGCCTGTGTTCTCCTCTAAGGTGTTTGTAGTTTTAGGTCTCACATTTAGGTCTATAATCCATTTTGAATTTAATTTTGAGTTTGGTGTAAGAAAATGGACCAGTTTAATTCTTTTGCATGTCTAGATTTTGAAGAGACTGTCTTTTTCACATTGGATATCATTTCCTGCTTTGTCAAAGATTAATTGCATTCATTTCTGGGTACCTATTTTGTTCCATTGATCTGTGTATCTATTTTTATGCCAGTCCATACTGCTTTGATCACTACAGTTTTGTACCAGAAGTCCTAGCCACAGCAATCAAACAAACAAAAAAGAAATAAAAGGCATCTTAATCGGCAAGGAAGAAATCAAACATCCACTATTTGCAGATGACCTGATGCTCTATACAGAAAACCTGAAAGACTCCACCAAAACACTGCTAGATCTGATAAATGAATTCAGTAAAGTTGCATAATAAAGAGTCAACATACTCAAATCTGTTGCATTTCTATACACCAATAGTGTAGCATTAGAAAGAGAAATTAAGGAATAAATCCCATTTACAATTTCTCCAAAAACAATAATATACTTAGGAATAAACCGAACCAAAGAGGTGAAAGACTTATGCTCTGAAAACTATAAAATACTGATGAAAGAAGTTGAAGGTGACACAAAGAAATGGAAAAACATTCTCTGGTCATGGAGTGGAAGAACAAATACTGTTAAAATGTCTATACTACCCAAAGTAATATACAGATTTAATGCAACCCCTTTCAAGATACCAACAGCATTTTTTTACAGAACTAAAACAAACAATCCTAAAATTTGTATGGAACCACAAAAGACCCTGAATACCCAAAGCAACCTTGAAAAAGAAATGCATGGCTAGAGGCATCACAATTCCAGATTTCAATTTATATTCCGAAGCTACAGTGATGAAAACAGTATAGGAATTAGCCTGACTTTAGAAAGAGGCCCACATGTGAAAAATTTTGTAAGATTTTGTCATCCAATGATCTCTCTTATCAAATTTTCCAGCACTTCAAAAGCATCATGGTCAGAGAGAGGATGGGTTCTAATAGCTTTAATCATTTAATTATTAGATAAGTAAATTCTATATTGTCCTTTGTTACATGAAATGGAATGAAATATCATGGAATCGAAAGGAGTCAAAAGACAGAATTTAAATTCTAACCTTGCTCTGGGATATCCGATGTTAAACTTAGTCCAAGTTAAATTCTTAAGGCTGAGCATTCTTAATAAATATCTGTTACATACTTGAATGAGAGTGTTAAACTACATATACATATAACAGTTTAATAAAAAGTGATGTTCCTCTTCATTTGTGTAGGTTAGTAAATAGCACACCTTGCACAGATAGAGACTATATGAGGAGGTTGTTTATGAGAAATGCTCAGAGAAAAAAGCAACACAGTTGGCCAAGAGCCAGGTATAGAGAAGCAAGGTGATGAGAGCAATATTTTAAAAGTAATGTGTTATACCAACAAAATGCATATTGAGTCATAGCATGATAGGGCAAGCTGGTTTCATTGATTTCCCTATCTAGCAGGGTTTTTTGTTTGTTTGTTTGTTTGTTTGTTTGTTTCTGATTGGAACTGGGTCAGTAACTTCACTTTCATCTTGAAAGCAACTAGTGTCTTTTAAATTAAGCATTTGTGGGGCGCCTGGGTGGCGCAGTCGGTTAAGCGGCCGACTTCAGCCAGGTCACAATCTCGCGGTCCGTGAGTTCGAGCCCCGCGTCAGGCTCTGGGCTGATGGCTCCGAGCCTGGAGCCTGTTTCCGATGCTGTGTCTCCCTCTCTCTCTGCTCCTCCCCCGTTCATGCTCTGTCTCTCTCTGTCCCAAAAATAAATAAAAAACGTTGAAAAAAAATTAAAAAAAAATAAATTAAGCATTTGTTAAATTTTAACTCATTTAAAAATGAAAAAGAATGTTTTCATTTCCCTTTTGTGCTTCAAAACCGTCTGTGAGATTTGTAGACTACTAAATATACACTTAAATGCCAAATTTTACTGATAGAAGTTTGAAGATAAAAAAAATTATGTTAAGAAGGATTTAAGAAAGGATTTTTCTTCATTAAAATTGTAATTTGGATTCTCAGGAGGACAGAAAAAAATTCAGTAGTTTCCTCTACTTGCTCAGTGCAGTGATATTATGAAAATGATAAAAGAGCACATTTTCCGACTTCCATCTATTTAAAGTAAAATATAATCAACAACTCACAACTTTTGCTACCTACTAGGATGACATGAAATCTGATATGCTAATTTTATGCAAATACCGGTAATTTGAATAACATCAATACAATTAATTATTATATTCTATTCCTAATACACATATTAAAAGGAAGTCCAATATATTATTAGGAAACAAGTACAGATCAATTTTGCGTTAAGAATAAATTATCTTCAAGATAATTTCCATAAAAATACAATATCTTTAGATGTATTAAATTATTACTTTGCAATACATTTTACCATCTACATTAATCATAGGAATCAACATAAATTAAAAAAAATAAGAAACAAGGACAATTTTATCACTATGTAGAAATCAAGTTCCAATTAAGTTTGAATGGATACATTTGTAGGAGTGATAGTACACAGCAAGGAGATTAAAATTCCTTTCTTTACATTAATTAAGGCGATTTTAGTGTAGATAAATAAGTAGCAAAAATAAAGGGCATACTGACGGCAGCACTCTTGATTCTGGTTTGAATCTAAATCTAGCCCTAAGATGTTTAATTTATGCTGGTGATTGGTATAACCAGATGTCAATAACTGGAGGTAGAACTGCCTATGTAGATCAATAAAATATTTGAAGAGCCACCAATTTCTAATTTTCCTCATTGGAAACAAAAACACAAATTTTTTGAGAAATGTTTATCAGTTTTTCTTTAAATTATTCTATAGTTATAGAATATATTTAGTGACAGAGTTCCTACTCTGGTATTGTTTTATTGTTTGTAATGTGGCCCAAGTCCCTTGTGGTAAACATGATTGTGACTAGCTACACAATGTATGTTACTTTCCATTTATTAGACTGGAATCTCTTGGTCCCAGAATCTTTGGATAAAACCATTTCTTAATATTGTACAATTTCAATGTTTAGTATATGGAATAAACCACTGTTCTACTGGCATTTCCCAAGGGAAATAATATAACATAATATAATATAATATAATATAATATAATATAATATAATATAATTCCCACCTATGTAATTTAAAATTTTCTAGTAGCCATATTAAAAACAATACAAAGAACAAGTTAAATTAATAATATATTTGATTTCACCCAACATATCCAAAGTATTTTTATTACTATTTACAATCAATATGCTAATTTCTCAAAATCAGGTATGTATATTATACTCACAGTGCATCTTACACAAGATGTGACATTTGCAACAATTCAAGTATTCAGTAGGCACGTGTGTCTAGTGACTACCCTAGTGAGTATCTCAGCTCTATATAATAATGTGGCAATAGAATATGGAAGAAAATGTAAAAACACACACCTGAAGAGATAATATATACCCATACATATTTACAGGTGTTTTTTTTTCAGATGAACACGAGTTAAATTTTATTCAATTACTTCATGAAAGCCAATGTATAATCTCTACAGAGTCACACTATGATCTGGATTGCTTTACTCTCAAAGTTTTTGAATTTTTTTTGTTGTATATATTTTAATTAAATTTTGGTGATAGAATGCTACCATTTTGTGTACCTAACTTTATTAATCAAAAGTTAAATCATGGTCTCTTTCTTCTTCATAAGGCTTGACACCTAATTACAAAGAACACTAAGCAATAACTTTATTTAAATTGAGAACTCAGTAATATTTAACAATACGATTGCAGTTTTTCATTGGATTGACCACAAATATGATAATAAATTAACCATTTAAACTGCTTTTCATATGTAAGTAAATGTCAACATCTACTAATATTACACTTAAATAAAAGAAACATTGTAAGGGTTTAGGAGTTAAGAACAGGATCGATGTTGTATACGTGCATAAGACCTAGTAGCAATATTGGGTAACTAAATAGAGTTGCTTTTACAGAAAAATGTGTATTTTTAATTACCTTGCCGAGGATACATTCTGTGATTTTAGTTGTTATCAGTTGCTGTGAGTGATGACATGAAGTCCCATTGACTCCTCCAGTCACAATAGGCACCAACTGCCACGCTGTAATTCTACCATAAATTACATTCTCATAGTCTCCTGAAACTGCTCCATTTTCTCTGTGAGCTACATTCTTTCAGGGAGTGTAGTTCAGATACTACATCTGGCTCCTTGCCCTGGATGCTGACCAGTTTGCCTCTGTGACATTAACCTGGTGCCTGAGAGTCTGAGTGTCAAGAAGGTTGACTCATTTACAGTTTTCCATTATGTAGCTCTAACATTTTATGTTGTTTCCTAAATAATAGATGCAGTAGAGCTGGCCTAGCCCTGGTAAAAATGCAGCTATTCTCAGTGGCTTTGTAACAATGTTCTTCACTGTGACAATCAGGTATATGAATATATGTTTTCTTTATTTCCTTATTTTTTGTTTAACTGTAGCCTTAAAAGAAGACTGAAACGTGAACAATTAGAAAGGGTTCCCCTTTTTCCCCCAATCTATCACGCTTTGAGCAAGTGAACAGGAAGTTATTCTACTTTGATATATTATCATATATGGTATTTTATATAAATTAAGTCTAGTATACAAGTTTATTGCATACCAAACAGAAAGCTATAAAAAGATCAAGGATTCTACAAACATACTGATAGTTTTTTCTATAGCGTATTAGTAAAAAAATGGTTATGAAATGTGACAAAGGTTTTAGCTAAACATATATCAGAAATTTGGATCTATAAACTTATATATTTATCTATAAACTTATATATTTATGTATATTTTTCTCTATATTAAATAAGTTTTAATTAGTCAAAAGGAAAAACAAAATCAATACAACAAAACAATAGCAAAACAGAAATACAGTGTAAAAAAGCAAATAGTGCTTTTGTTTGTTTTCATTTTAACCATGAAAATAACGATGTTTGGATAACTGAGCTAAGCATGTCTCTGTGTATATTCTCTAACTTGAACTGTGTTTCCTTGAATTAATTCTGAAAACAGGCATGTAAATATTAAGAAAATCCTGATATGACAACAGAATGTATAGAATTGTTGCCATGTTAGAAAAAAAATATTAAGAATTCATGGAATATCATTTTTGAAGACTAACTTTTAAAAATATCAATACAGGGGCGCCTGGGTGGCACAGTCGGTTAAGCGTCCGACTTCAGCCAGGTCACGATCTTGCGGTCCGTGAGTTCGAGCCCCGCGTCAGGCTCTGGGCTGATGGCTCGGAGCCTGGAGCCTGTTTCCGATTCTGTGTCTCCCTCTCTCTCTGCCCCTCCCCCGTTCATGCTCTGTCTCTCTCTGTCCCCCCAAAAAATAAATAAACGTTAAAAATATCAATACATATTCTGTTGTCCAATCAGGATGAGTATATATGAGAAATATGACACTTTCTTTGGCAGAAATATAATAGTGCTGTGTTAATGATGATTTTTAAAATTTTGGTAAATAATGTGGCATAGGTGGACAGAATGTTAAAGTATTTCAGTAATTCAACTAGAAGTTGACATATCTCTATGTGTGCTCCCCTTTAGTCATTACTTCCTGTCACTATTGGAAAATGTGCTTGAATACAAGAAGCTATTTTTCAATAAGACATCCAGCTATCAACACTTACTCTATTGTAATTCAAAGTTCCTTTGTCTTTTAAGGAAATTGCTCTTAAATTATAGTCCTAGAACATCTCTAATAGCACAGTTACTAAAACTGATTTTTCATACATATTCATAACTAAAACCATAAAGACCATTGCAGATTTCAAAATGATGCATCAATCAATGTCATAGATATCTGCTTAGCAACTCAAAAAAGAGAAAGCATAGCCTAATATTTTCTTTGTAAAACACTTACTGTGCACTTTTATGCAAAACATCAAAAACCAATTTGTCTTATGCATATATATATATATATATATATATATATATATATATATAACTCAATATCACAAATATATACAAGGGTGATAAATAAAATGCTAAAAGAAAAAAAAAACGCTTCATGAAACTCTCTGCCCTTCAAAGTTAACACTCTTTGAGACAAGTAATAGAGTTCTGAAGAGAAAAACTAATATGGCCCTGAGCTAGGGACTGTTGAACTTGATTTGTCCCAAAGTAGTAAGTGGTATTCTCTATCTTCTCATGATCCCTCAGTAACACATTTTTCTCACCTAAGAACCCCCAAACCGGAAACTAATGTAGGATATTTTAGATTAAAGAGTCTTCTATTGAGGCCTTATGGAAGAAATTGCTTAATATAAAATTGTTTACTTTTCTTTTCCAAGTAGAAAAAAAATAAAATGAAAATCCAGCATAATAGCACAAATAAGCAGTATGAAAGGAAAAGAGATACAGGTGTTTGACAAATAAACTTTAATCTTATCAATAACACTATTAAAATATCAAGTGAAGTAACCTGATCATCTTATTAAATGACACTTTGAAAGTTCTTATTTTTGATTTTTATATCTATCATATTATATATTCAAGCATTGAAAAACTCAAAAGCTACTTTAATAATGTAAAAAAAATATTAATACAAAAATCACTTCAAACCTTTATGAGCTATTTTCAGTAACTTTCTTCTTCTATCATAAACTGTACATAAGTTTTCATTATGGTAGACATAAATAATAATTAAGAATTCAAGAAATACATCATTTTAGAGCTAGCTGAATAATTTCAAAAGTTTAATAATTCGTACTCATTGTGTCAAGGCATATGGGAATGCATGTAATGTGCCTTGCTGGACATCTAAATTCCTTCAACTTTGCTCTATCCAAATATTTTCATTTTATTTACCTTACTTTTCCCTAACGGTTATAGATTTCCTTCCTTGCTCAACTAAGTTTCCAAGGCTAACTTTTCCAGCTTGTGTTTTCTTGTGTGTGTGTGTGTGTGTGTGTGTGTGTGTGTGTGTGTGTTTTAGTTCATTTATTTATTTTGAGAGAGAGAGAGAGGAGAAAGAGAGCACAGGTAGGTCTAGGGAGAGAGAGATCCCAAGCAGGCTCCACACTATCAGTGCAGAGCCTGACGCGGGACGTAAATCCATGAACTGCGAGATCGTGACCTGAGCAGAAATCAAGAGTTGGCTGCTTAACTGACTGAGCCACCCAGGTGCCCCACTAGCTTGTGTTTTTTTTTTTTTTTTAACATATTCTTCTTTTTCAGCTGATTTGCTAACCTTCAAACCCCCCATAGTTTAAAACCAAAAATCAATGAATACTATCACCACCACCACCATCTTTGTCATCAATAATAAATCTACACTCCCATTTTCCTTGTCATCTAAGGACGGTGATCTTGAAACCAGTTCCTTATTTAGGATATATTTCTACCTGGAATGTCTTCCATCCTTTCATTCTTCAACCCTCATCCTAAGTATAACTTTCTCTCTTATGTGGTCATATATTCTTTCATAAAGGATGCTCACACTAATAGTGACCTACAAATGCATGTCTAGCTTTTTTTTTTTTATATTGCTAATGTCTCAAACATATTCGCAAGGTCTTCTACACAAATCAATAAACATAGGAGGTGGTAAGAGTTTTAGAAATTAGCTGACATTCATTTTACAGAAAAGAAAATCCAGAGTCTGAAAAATGAAGTAAATTTCCTCAAATCATGCAACTAATCAGGTTGAGTGAAAATTCGAACTCATATTTTCTGACATGTGCAGGATTTTTTTTTCATAATACCACTTTATTTTTTTTCCATGTGTTAAATGACGTATCTTAGATCACAGCACAAATTACACCGTAATATGCATTTGTTATAATATCTTATAGACTTAAATGGTAGTCAAAAAAATATATAAAAGAGGATTTTCCATGGAGGTAGAGATATCCTTTCCATGACTTTGCAGACCCTTTACCTTAACCTCAATTTGGAAACTCTATCAATGAGACACACAGTCAATTTGTCAATTTATCAATTTTAAGTTTCTCAATTTCAATCACAAATAAGATTTTCTCCTATCAGAATGTACCACAGCTGAGTATTCAATACCTCTAAAAATGTAAAATAGTGTGATCAGTAAAAGCTATACCATCATTTTGCCTATAATATTTTCACTTGTTCATTCAAAATTGTTCTGAAAATTGTTAATATGATTTTCCATATTAAAGTGGCATTTGACTCACTGTTGGAAAAAAATTATTATGGTAGAACTATGATACAAAGTTTTTCTTTCATATTATAGTTATTAATTTTCCAAAGACATCTGGACAATTAGAATAAGAACCCAGACACTAGTACATATGAACTTTGCTCATAATGTTAGGCAATGTATGATGATTAAAAAGAGAACTATAGTATTTCTGATGTAAAATCCTATGTATTCAGCAGTATCAATGTTTACAGATCAAATCCATTTTAAATGCAACCACCTATTTGCTATGACATATAACTAAATTGTGTATATCTGTACAAAGATGTGCATATATATAGTTCACATATACATAAACATCAAATGCTGAGAATTCCCATTAGATGTGCCCCCACCCCCACACACTTGGGGCATCTCAACTCAACAGATTCTGAGACAAATATATTTCATCCATCTGTCCTTTCCTCATGCAAGACATATAGGAAGTTTAGGTGAAATGACTGCAGAAAATAAAAATATCCAAAAGAATGAAACTCCCTCCTAAAGGAATGCCTGTGGAGTTGGGTAAAGGCTGATATTTGAAAGGAATGGTTCATTTTAACTAAGAGGCCATAGTGCCTAAATACAGAACATACTTATAATCGTGTTCAGATTTGTGCCAGGTTTTTAAAATCTAATATTGCAGTTCTAATGTACAATGGCTAACGATTGTAAAATGTTTATATTAACTTATAAGTGAATACAATGTCATTTTGCTTTTTGAATTTATTTTATAAGTCATCATACTTCACAAAACATTCTAGTTCTATTGTGTTCCGTTTGCTTATTTCCACATTTGTAACTTGTCCAAACTGCTTATTCAGTTCAAAAATTTCCATTATTATGTCCATTCTCAACATTTCAAAGTTTTTGAGCTGAGAGTTTAAAATCAATCTCTCTCTTGTCTTTCTTTACTCCCTCTCTGTCTTTGTCTGTCTGTCTGTCTCCCTCTAAAGAAAGACACATAATGCTATCTGTTTCCTGTTGTGAGTACTAAAATAGTTTTAGTACTAGGGATAGTAAGGTCCTGTTACGTAATACTGCAAGAGCCTAGTACTGTTTCATGTCTCCACACCTCTTTAAAATAACTTGGGCAGCAGTGAAAAAAGAATGGTCCTTACAAATTACAAATACATGAATTACTTCTCTATTAGCTCAACTGCAGAAACCAAACACAAAGAGGATATCCTAATTTCTACTGTCAAAAACTGCTCGGGGTCTGAGCTTCTATCCCACTTACAAGCTAATAAGCTAGTTTGTTACTGTTCATGGACACTGGGAGAAGATGTGTGACTGCTGAGTGAGAGACAAAAGTTTTAGGTCCCAGCAAGGGCAGGAGCTAGAGCTTCATAATAGTTTATGCCAGTGCCACCTGTCCCCCAAGAGGTCCCCTCCGTAGAGGTGATACAAAAGGCCCATTATGCATGCTTGGAGATGTCATAGGCTATTTTAAGGAGCTTGCGCTTGTTTTTGTGGTAGGTAAATGCAAGACTGGTTTTTGAGTTGGAATTAGGAGTGGGGGGGGGCTTACCTCATTTATTGAGTTTACTCGCTGTAAGCACAACCATAAGAAATGTTCTAGGAAAAGGTGGTCAGGTACTTACAAACTTGCTATGTCTATCTGCTATGCCTATCAAGGTGCCTGGAAGCTGCCTCTCTGAACCTTTCTTTGTTAATTTCTATTATATTTTAATTAAGATTCAAATCTATAAATTCTTACGATCATGAAATTCAAGATAAATTTGGGTCTTTGAACTGGCATGAAAGAGGTTGAGAAACTTTAAGGAATAAGAAACTCAAACTATTCCCCTGATAATTCACCATTATTGGGGTACTGAAAATTAGGCATAATTTTTATCCTAAGTTAGAAGAGAAAAATACTAAGGAAGGCTTGACAGGTTATTATCAGGAAAGAGTTTTGTTGGTACCATTCTGAATTCAAAGAAAAGAAATGTTTCCAATATCCCTAGTGCATATTAACTCATAATGCTGTAGGCCATGGTCAGAAGATGACTAAAGCTATGGCTTATTAAATAGTTTTTTAAATGGTTATAAAAATTGAGGTATAAATAAGTATTTTTATGTGCTTGTCCTTTAGAAAGGTGAGGGAGTAGACATTTGTCTTTTTAATAGTCTATTATTGCAGTCTAATTCATTAGAAATATGTGTGTGTGCATATGTATTTTTTTCCTAAAGTAATACTATTTTTATTCTCTTACTGAAGAATTTAAACAGCTTAACATTACCTTAAGGCAGCACTATTTTCTTATGCCATTTTCTACCATGACACTAAAGCAGAGTAAATTAACTTTATTCAACCCTTGTGTCTTTAAAAGGATAATGATTTCATCTAGTTAAAGCTGTCCTGGGCAACTTTGTTTATTTCAGGGAAGAAATTGCCTGCTCACTCATGATAAGACAATTTGTCACCTTGGAAATTAAATTACCCACCCCTTTTTACCTTGAGGAGTTGTGCTATATAATATCTACTTGTCTGCTACTAACTTTATATCAGAATGTGCCCAATTCTACAAGAACATGTGTTGTATAATCAAAGACAATTTACGGGAAGCCTAAATAGAATATAAATCCTGCTTCTTAATCTAAATTGAACATGATAGATATATAGAGAATGCTTATTGAATCTCAAAAGAATTATCCAATTGATAGGATCTTGTACAATTAATATTTGTTTCTCTAAGAGAAAAAACTGTCTTTGTGACATTAAATAAGAAAGAGAGACATAGGAGTTGTTTTCTTGAATGGACATGCTAGAGATCAAGCTGTCAATACTTCCAAGTTAAAAAAAAATAGTCTTCTTATTACTTTGTGAATATTAGAGCCTTAAATATCCCCGATTTCCTTAAAATTTAGAGATTTAGATAGGGAAATACTTATGATTGCCCGTATTTTTTTCTTTTCTTTTGTTTTTTAAAATAAAAACATAAACATCTTTGATTGATCATACTGCTCTCAAAATTTGTTGCAAAAATAGATTTACAGAGAACAACCTTTTAGCTATAAAGTGTTTTTTAATGGTCTAAACAAGCAAATAGGTAAGGAGTTAAGTGAGTTCTTTTATCATTTTTCTGTGAGTGGTACTGTTTTAAAGAGTATGGAGAGAAAATCTCTGTGACTGACAGATGACGAGAGTCAGGAAGTAACTAAAAGATTAAGAGTGAACTTTAAGTCCATTTTTTATATGATGGTGTTCTGGGCTGAACTGTGCCCTTCCAAAATTCATATGTTAAAATCCTAACTTCCATTGCCTAAGTGTGTAAACTTATTTGGAAATAGTGTCATTGCAGATATAATTATTTAAGTTAAGATGAAGTCATACTGGAGTAGGGTGGGCAGCTGATCCAATACAACCGATGTCCTTCTATAAAGAAGAAATTTGGACATAGACACGCACACAGGAAGAATGCCATGCGATCTGCTTAACATGCTAAGAAATGCCAAAGATTGCCAACAAATCACAAGAAACTAGGAGAGAGGGCTGGACCAGATTCTCCATCAGAGCCCTCAGAAAACAAAAACAAAAACAAAAATATCC
This sequence comes from Prionailurus bengalensis, assembly GCF_016509475.1. NCBI lineage: Eukaryota > Metazoa > Chordata > Mammalia > Carnivora > Felidae > Prionailurus > Prionailurus bengalensis. Next base: position 91,434,464 of record NC_057344.1, read on the forward strand.
TACCAATACTTTGATCTTGCACTTTGAGCCTCCAGGACACTGAGACAATACATTTCTTGTGTTAAAGAAGAAGTACCAGTTTGTGGCACCCAGTTTGTGGTACTTTGTTACAGCAGCCCTATCTAACTAGTAAAAGTAGCAATTGCTTTCTCCTTGGGGAAAAATTAATTATTAATGTCATATTTGTATTTCATTTTTCAGGTGATATAGTTCTTCACATGCATTGCTACACCTGATTCTCAGAATAATTTTTTGAGGTTTTCAAGTTGGGTATCCTTATCCTTATTCCACACAGAACTAAATTGTTAGTCTGACAATTTAAGAGGACTGCCAAAGCAACAGGATTAATCAAAACTGCAGGAAGGACTGTAAAGTAGGTTGCAACCTCACACTCTATGTTATTTCTTAATCCAAACAGGTAACATATATTTTTTTATTATAAGTGTCTTTTATGTTTCTTTGGTCCTTTTCCTAGATCAGAGAGAAACTCCCATTGTCTACCTAGTGTCCACGTCTAAGGAGATACTGGTAGGGCAAAATAAGGTGACATGAATGTTTAAGCATCATGGCAATGATTTTTTCCTCTTTAGATTAAAATCTGGCATTCTAACTAAGATTGCAAAGTGGCAAAAAGAAAGGAAAATCAAGAAAGATTCTTAACTGTGGACAACAAACTGATGGTTCCCAGAGGGGAGGTAGATGTGGGGATGGACAAAATAGTTGATGGGAATTAAGGAGTGCACTTGTGATGAGCACAGGGTGATGTATGGAAGTGTTAAATTACTGTACTGCAATCTGAACCTAATATTACATTGTACAGTAACTAATTGGAATTCAAATAAAAATTTTTAAAAAGTAACATAAAAAAATGAAAAAAATAAAATTCCCAATATATCTCACATTCTGGGAAATGTAAAAGCAAATAATCAGAGGGTCTGAGTGACCTTTCCCCCTCAGCTGTTATATTTCACTTCCTACTCAGTGTAGTAGAAAAACATTTAAATAGGAAACACAAGTTTTATGCTAAGAGGAAATTGCTCTCTGCAGTCTGGAAAATCAGGTTTCGGAGATGCAAGGATGAGACAATGTTTGTGTTTGTGGCAAATTCAAAAAGGAAGATTCTCTGTGAAGATCAGTCTTGGTAGATGGTTCAACTTTCCTTGTGACCACTCTTTATTACATTTTTTCCCCAAAATGACCACAGAGTATCCTGCATAAATATTTCTATACATGAGTTTTAAATATTCTATATTCAGAAATTTCAGGAATTCATCTTGGCAGCTTTTATGCTTATGTAAAGAAAAGAGAAAGGACAGGAATCCTTTAAGAAAGGACAGGAGATGTTAAATAAGGTAACTTATTACCTGGTAACTGGAAGATGCCCATTGGATTTAACAACATAGTGATCACTGATAAACAAGAACAGTGTCCATGCATGGTCAGGATGAGAGAAGGAAGAGAAAAATAAATCCCCTTTTTAAAGTCGACTGTAACGGAAAAAAAAAAAAGTCATATACCTGTGGTTGGGAAGGACTTTTTATTACTTTTACTAACATATTGCTTGAGGGTCAAATAATTTCTTTATAAACTGAATAAATATATTCCTACCCTGTTTGAAAGTATATATTAAATGAAAGAGATTTATGTTTTGCATCCGGGTGAAAAAAATAAGGGAGAACTGTGATATGGAAGACAATTTGGCCGACCTTTTCCCTACCGTAATCTTGACTTCCACCATTAAATTTATAAGAAAGGAAAACCTAACCTCCAAAAAGTTAAATGTTGGCTTCAAGGCCACACAATTAACTCGGATCATTATATATTATAGAATGCTTCATGTTTCACGATTAAAACTGCCAAACTTTTCTAAATGTTTTCATGTTTTTGCTGAGTTAAAATTTAATGATGTGATACATTTTCATTTGCCACCATCTCTAGACACTTTATCAACAATGATTCTCAGGTCTTTTGACAAAGTTAGGTGATCTATTCCTGGATGGTGTTATTTTGAGGGAAAAAAACATATATACATATATATGTACATACATATATATCTGTAAGTGTAAGTTATTTTTTAAAAATTCAAAACTTTTTTTGTAATTTTTTAAATGTTTATTCATTTTTGAGAGACAGACACAGCAAGTGGGGGAGTGGCAGACAGAGAGGGAGTCACAGAATCTGAAGCCGGCTCCAGGCTCTAAGCTGTCAGCACAGAGTCCGATGTGGGGTTCGAACCCACGAACTGAGAGATCATGACCTGAGCTGAAGTCGGACACTCAGCCAAGTGAGCCACCCAGATGCCCCTCAAAACTGTCTTAAAGACCATATTTATTTTAATTTCTCTTAATTTTCAGAGACTTTGAGCCTGTTTCCAATTCACGGTTTTTGTTTGGTTGGTTGTTTTGTCCTGTTTCACCTTTTATTCTATTCAGAAGAATCATTTATTCTTCTTCCTCCAGACAAATAATCTTGTTGTTTGACTTTTACTTTTTAACTTTGAAATTTCCTGTTCTCCAAAATATTATTTGTTAACATCCATATGTCTTTTTTTTTTTTTTACATTTTATTTTTATTTTTGAGACAGAGCATGAACAGGGGAGGGTGAGAGAGAGAGAGAGAGAGGGAGACACAGAATCTGAAACAGGTTCCAGGCTCTCAGCTGTCAGCACAGAGCCCGATGCGGGGCTCGAACTCACGAAGTGAGAGATCATGACCTGAGCCGAAGTCAGACGCTTAACCGACTGAGCCACCCAGGCGCCCCAACATCCATATGTCTTAAAAAAAAAATTAGGGATGCCTGGGTGGCTCAGTCGGTTAAGCGTCTGGCTTGGGCTCAGGTCATGATCTCGCGGTTCGTGAGTTCAAGCCCTGCGTCGGGCTCTGTGTTTGCATCTCGGAGCTTGGAGCCTGCTTCGGATTGTGTGTCTCCTTCTCTCTCTGTTCCTCCTCTGCTCATGCTCTGTTTCTCTCTCTCAAAAATAAATAAAGATTTTTAAAAAAATATTTAAGTGCTCATTTATTTTTTAGAGAGTGTGAGCAGGGTAAGGGCAGAGAATCCACAGGGCCCAATGCGGGAATCAAACTCACAAACTGTGAGACTGTGGCCTGAGCCAAAGTAGGACGCTTAACCAACTGAGCCACCCAGATGCCCCGACATCCATGTGTCTTTTTAAAAACAAGTGTAGTAACCATCTTAAATGAAATTTAGCAGCTATGTCTTCCTTCATATTCTCTGTTCTCCCCCAGAAACTTTGAGAAACTTGAAGAATATATACTGAAAATTGTACTATTCTTTCTACAATGTCCTTATGAAAAAATTTATAACAAAGGTAGTCTCTTTTGCATTCAGAAAAATAATTATAATATTTTTTCCTAAGTTGGAATGGAAAACTTGACTCCTTCTATTTATATGGCTTTTTTTCTAACCCGATTCATTAATTTGAATTATACTTTACCAAACTTCTTCAACAATATCATTATGTTAAAGGCTTGAAACTTGAACATAAACCTAGTATTATCTGTAAAAGTATGATTTTTTCTTATCTCACCAGTTAATAAAGTTTTGTTTAACACTTAATTATTAGCAGTATTATATATTTTGAAGACATTATAGTACTTCTAAATTGCTTCAATTTATGAATATAAATATTAATAAAGGTTTTATAGATTGTTACACCTCTATATGCCTTTGTGTCTGGTTATGTCTATTATCACACTCTATGATCAGGATTTTCAGGAGTTTGAAGAATTCTGGGATGCTTTTTGTCTAAAAATTAATCACTATCATGGAAATCTTTAGCAAACGTGAGTATTCACCTCTAGAGAGTTTTATAGTATGCATTCACTATGCTCTAATTTGTAAGACAATCCTAAAAAAAAATCCCCAAAATACTGTAAATTTATGTATTACGTTTTGAAAATAAACAAAAACCTTTCTTTAGCTTGTCGGCTTTAAGATATATTCTAAATCCACACTTGATTTGAGATGATTGATTATGGAAATTTAGTACACACATATGTATGAAATTTAACATCATATTATGTTCCATGTTTTTTATATCTTGACATGATTTATTACTTTGAAGCAGCTGATGTATCTAGCTGTATGTGCTCAAACTAAGGTTCCTTTTGTTAATGGAGTTATAGCAAGTCTTATTAAAGTTTCATGCTAATGTTATTTCAATAGGATTTTAATATTACTTAAATAGAATTTAAAAAAAAATACTACCAAATCTCCCCAAAGAACAACTTCTATTGGAAAAAAATAAACATCAAAAAGCTACTGCTGTTGAAGTAAAAATAACATAAGGTTACAATTACATTCTATAATCAATCCTTACTCCTTTATCTCTATAGGTTAGATGTAAGTACTAAGCACATTAAACAAAAAATAGCAAGAAATCAATTTAGCTTCCCTCCCCCAGTTTAAAAATACTAAACAAACAAACAACAATCCATTATTTTGTAAAATTTAAAGTAAGAAAGAGAGAATAAGTTTTTCACACATTTTCCAAACTTTCCACAATCTTTCTGTTAATTTAAAAAACATCCTTTCTTCTAAATATTAGCAAACTCTCAAATAAACATGATGTAGATGCTGTATGGTTTTGTAGGTTTCACTTATTAGTACCAAATAATTATTTTTAATTGTCAAAAGAGTCTTTTTTAACCTATAACTCACAAAAATTTTTCTAACTTTTAACATTTTAAGTTTCTATATTATGTGTTTCAATACTGTTGTTACCACCAAAATTAAAAAAAAAAAATTAAATCCATAAGCCTACACTTCATTCAGTATTTCATTACCAGAAAATAATTAATACATGCTATTTAAATGTATTAATTACAATTTTAGGCAATTCTTTGCGCATATCCTTGTGTAATAATCTTGATCTAGTTTCAGAAAACACTATGTGACTTACACATATCTTATAAAAAACACTATTTTATTATTTTAAAATATGTTACTACAAAAGAACTTTAAGAATAAAACAATAATAAAAAATAATTTGTTATTACCTCAACATGTTTCATTAGAAAGCACATACTTTAAGATTAGTTGATGATATTTGAGTTGATGATAATCTCTAATTATTTTAAGGCAGATACCTTGAGAAACTTTCAAAGCATAGTTTACTTTGAAAACTACCTCTTTACCTATAGGAAAAAGTTACACCTAAATCTTCCATCTATCAATATAATTCCACATTTCTTTACAGGGATTCTATAAATAATCGGATTAAGTAAATTAGCAGAATCAAAACGTAATTAACATTGTAATATATTTAATTTCCCTCAATTATGCCATGTTGTTATTCTAAAACTTTGAAGTATTGAAAATTTATTGATTTCTGTAATTATTTGGGAAACACTTTTTAAAAAAACATGTAGAATTGGAATATATTATTTATAAATTTACCAGAATTTGAGCTTATAATTTTATACATTTTATGATTCTCAAAATTTTTTGCTAATTACACTATTTCTTCAAAGTTAAGAATTTGACAAGTTTCCTATATGGCTAAACTCCTTAGTAGATCATGATTAATCTTTTAATAACTTTTAATGGCCTTATATGATTGTCCAAGAGTATAAAAAATAAGAGAAGAAAATGAGGTAGTTTTTAAGAACTAATAATTTACATGATATAATAATGTCTAATGTTTATTAATTATGTCCATTTTTAATTTTTTTTAATGTTTATCTATGAAAGAGAGAGAGAGCACTTGTGGAGGAGGTGCAGACAGAGAGAGAGAGGGAGACACAGAATCTGAAGCAGGCTCCAGGTTCTGAACTGTCAACACAAAGTCCGATGTGGGGCTCGAACTGCAAGATTAGGAACTGAGCCAACGTTGGACACTAACCAACTGACCCACCCTGGTGCCCCTAATTATACCTAATGTTTGATGATTAATAATGTTTAATGCTTATTAAGTGTTTACCATTGCCAAGAACTATCCCGTTATATATAAACCGTCTCATTTAATCCTCATAATAATGCTATGAGATAGGTACTATTATGGTCATGATTTTACAGATGAAGATTCTGAAGCAACCAGTGATAAAATGAGTTACCAAAATTTATACCATGAAATTAAAGCCAGAATTTGAACCTTTACATAATGATCTCATATTTGAAACTTTTTTTTAAACTTTTTAATGTTCATTTATTTTTTAGAGAGAGAGACAGGGCACAAGCTAAGAGAGAGAGGGAGAGACAGAATCCAAAGCAAACTCAAGGCTCTGAGCGGTCAGCACAGAGCCTGACACGGGGCTCGAACTCACAAACCGTGAGATCATGACCTGAGCCGAAGTCTGACATTTAATCGACTGAGTCACCAGGTGCCCCTTATGGCTGAGTCTTTTAATCACAAACATGAATGTAAATATAAGAAAGGCCTAAAGCTAAGTACACCTATCAAAATGTTTCAGTGGAATAACTAGTGAACAAATGGCAGATTTTTCTTTTTGTAGATTGTTTCGTATAACTGTTCCTGGAGAAAGATTTGACAGGAATGCTAATGCAGGCAGAAATAAGAAGTTAAACAATACACATTAACACATGAAGTGCATATTGCCACTCATTGCTTTTTGTAACTAGAACATACACTCTGAAAATGGTACAAGCAAGAATCAAGACCATTATATGTTTGTAGTCAAATTGTGTTCCACTTAAACGAATACAAAAAGGAATAAAATTAATTATAAATAAAATGAGAAAGCATTGAAGACTTTAAAATTTGTATAAATAAATGGCGTTTGAGCTGTCTTAATTTTGCATTTATTACATTGTATGAGAAAAAATAAAATTTAAAAGGCACAAACTTGATATTAAACAATTAAGCATCAGTGATGGGATCCACTTGGGCCCACAAAAATAGTATGAAGATTATTTTAAGATGAAAACATCTGAAGAAATAGCAGCCATACACACACACATATATACAAATCCTTTTGCTAACTTAAACAAGCCTCTAAAAGAGGTATCAGAAATTCTTTCTCCAGGAGGTTTACAGCCAGAAAGGGGACGGGACACTGGTACCTACGTGAGAAATTACGTACACAAAATTTTCCATACCTTCCACTTGGTTCTCCCCCATTGTTACTCATTAGTTTCCTGCTATTTCACTTCCCTTGAAGTCTCAACCCCCCTTCTTATTAAGATGATATATCAACGATTATCTCTAGCTGTCCAGGGAGCCACTTCTGTGTGCACTCACATGGGCATGAATAAACTTTGTGTTTTCTCTTGTTAATATTTCCTTTGAATTTTGACAGTTAATTCAAAGTCCCCAATCACTGAACCCAAGTGGGTAGATGAAAAAGTTTTTAATTCCTTCCAACATCAAACTGATGGAAATTAAGTAGTAAACATAAGGTTTTTTTTCATCCTTTCTTACAAGTAAGATGCATTGATTCTCACTTTACGCAGAATAGCATATAGTGTAGAAACACTACAATAATTTTCAATTCCTTGGCAATTAGGTAAATAGATTGATGAATTAATTGATAATTAGCTTTGGAAACTGTGTTTCCCAAACAAAGGATTTTTCCCCCGCTCCATACCTGTAATATTCAGGGATAAATAGAAACCCAAATATCTCACTAATTTTAGGAAATTTTATATTTTGCTTTCTGCATTCTTCCCCACCTCACATCCAACTTTTTGAAAGTTATCTCCACCAGTGAGGTTTCATTCCTTACCTTCGCATCACTCCTCCACTCACCTAGGGGTGCCTTCTGCTCCCAACTAAAGTATTCAAATTGCCATTGTCAAGGTTAACAAAAAATTAGCTCTTGCTTTCAAGTCCAGCTAATCTTTTGAGTCCATTTCTTGACCTTCTCTATTTTTATTATTTATTTTTTTTAATTTTTTAATGTTTATTTATTTGAGAGAGAGAGACAGAGAGCACAGCAGGGGTAGGGCAGGGAGAGAGAGAGCGAGACAGAGAATCCAAAGTGGGGTCTGTACTATCATTGCAAAGCCCCACATGGGGCTCGAAATCATGAACCGAGTGAACATGACCTGAGCCAAAATCAGAAGCACGACCTACTGAGCTACCCAGGCTCCCTGACCTACTCTATTTTTAATTTTAAAAGGTGTAAATATATCATCTAAGCATTTTTAATAAAAATAAAGTGAACAATTTACACCCACTACTCTTGCCACGTTTTTACAACTATTTTAACCTTAAAAGTTTAAATATCTCCCAAGAGTTTTACTACTTCCCTTTGACTTGATAGATGGATGTTTTCACATTATTCTCATCGCAATCTATTTGCACATCCATGTGTTCAGTTTTTCCTTGAACAACTCTCTTCTTTTTGCTTCTGAGAAAACACACTTTCTTCTTTTATTTTTTTCAAGCTTCGCTTGATTCTATTCAGTCCCTTTTCCAATTAAATTTCTTCTGCTTTTCTATTTTATTTATATTATGTTATTTCATGTTACTTCTTTTCATTTGATTTTTAGTATTTGATACGGATGCTTCCTTTTTCTTACCTCTTCACAGACTAATTTTGCATAAGCTTCTTTTCCTTCAAGGCTCAACTTCAATATAATGCTGAAGATTCATAAGTGCTAGTCCCAATCCAGAAATGTCTTCATAATTTCAGACATACATCTGAATGCCAGTAACATCTACAGGTATACCTCATTTTATTTTGCTTTCCTTTGTTGTGCTTTGCAAATAATGCATTTTTACACTGAAGGCTTGAGATAATTCTGCTTCGAGCATGTCTGTTGGTGCTGTTTTTCCCACAGCATTTGATCACTTGATGTCTCTGTGTCCCATTTGGTAATTCTTGCAATAATTCAAGGTTTTTCATTATTATTACATTTGAATCTCTGCAATAGCATGGTAAAACTGTAATAGATGAGTATTTGCTTCTTATGGGTGAGCAAAGAAAGTGGTTTCTTGAAAGGGAATCTATTCCTGGTGAAGATACGGTGAAGATTGTTGAAATAACAACAAAGGGCTTAGAAATTAGATAAACTTAGTAGATAAAGCAGCAGCAGGGGTTTGAGAGGATTGACTCCAATTTTGAAAGGAGTTCCACTGTGGATAAAATGCTATCAAATAGCATCACATGCTCCAGAGAAATTGTTCATGAAAGGAAGGATCAATCAATGCGGCAAATTTCATTGTTGTCTTATTTTTAAAAATTGCCACAGACGTTCCAATCTTCAGCAACCACCACCCTGGTCAGTTAACATTGAGACAAGACCCTTCACCAGAAAAGCTGAAAGCTCAGAAAATGGTTAGTATTTTTTAGAAATAAATGCATTTTAAAAAGTATGTATTTTTTGACATACTGCTATTACGCACTTAATAGACTACAGTATTGTATGAGCGTACTTTTTATAGGAACTCGGAAACAACAAAAAAAAGTTGATTTGACTTGCTTTACTGTGATATTCACCTTATTGTGGTGGTCTGTAACTAATCCACAATATCTCTTACATATGTCTGTATAAGAAATTGCCAGTCTTGATATGTCAGTATTTGTATATTCAACCAGTTTTCAACATAGCCACAAACACTACTATAATACAAAAGCTAACTAATTACTCCAACATATTCTCCACAAAATGTTAACTAGAATAACGTATTACTATTTTGCAAATTGAATAATGCCACCCTATATATATATATGCACACTATATATATCTATATATATACACATACTATATATATATATATATACACACTATATATATATATATATATACACACTATATATATATATATATATATATATATATATATATAGTGTTTTCCCTGAACATAATAAAATCTAACTCCACACTGGCACAGAGTGCCTGGGAGAGATGACCATTCTCCTTTAGAGCTGCATGTCTCAGAACCAATACTTCACAGTGGCTCGAAGGCCATTCTCTGTGAACAAACTGACTGTGATGAATGACTACTTCACTTGTTTCCTAGTCTGCATGGCGAAAATAACAACAGCACCTAGTTTACAGACTTGTGAAAAGAATGCCAAATTCAGAGAAAGCATCCAATAAATAGTAGATGCTATTATCTGGTAGCTATTTAAGTGTTTTTTTTTATCCTCTATCTTTCTTATATGATCTTTCTGTTTTTCATCAAAAATAACTTTTTGAGATATACCACATGCCAAGCCCTGGGATAAGAAACATAATATCACAATATGCAATTGATAACTCGGTCCCCAGGGAACATACAATCTAGCCTGGAAAAGAAGAAATTTTTAATAATATGTAGTTACACAAAGGTTTGCCTAATTACAAAAAGCTTATTTAATTACAGCTGTGGTAAGGTTACTAAAGAAACAAATATTCAACAGAACCAGTTGCAAGGGAATCTAATCTGGAAATGAGAGTTTAACCTGAGATTTAAAGCATGAGCAGGAAATAGATGAGTAAGCTTTAGGGATAGAGAATTGGTATGAGGGGAAGATATTTAGATTTCCCTTTTTGACCCCAAACTCTCCTTTATTCTTTATTGCTCGACCCCTAGGTTATTGTTGTTTTATGATTACCCCATTATTGTCAATTGTATTCACATTTCTTTGCCATCCAGATTTGACTTCATCCTTTTATTATATTATGTTTTCTCATCAAGAATACTGTTATCTTTTCCTTGATCATCAGGAAGAAAAAAATGATTTAAATTATCTGAATTCCAACTACCCTGACTTCCCAGATAGTCTCTCCCTCCCAATTATTGATGACTTACTCTCATTCTTGAGTAAGTTGATATCACACTCATGTTGTTGATGCCTTCCTGTTGATGACTTCCTGGACACTGTTCTGTCTTTCTTTTTCTAGGTATTTCATTGTTGATTATTCAGCCAATTATGGAAGTGCAAACTGAATAAAGACGTTTAAATTATACTCTACCACTTCCTAGCTGTGTTTTCAAGGGCATTTTTTTTTTTTTACCTTTTTGTGCCTCAATTTCATCAGGTGCAAAAATGGACTAACAACCATACCTCTTCGTGCTTTTTATTTGCTTGAGGTCAAAATGAGATTATATATTTGTTGACATATAGTAGGTGCTTACTAACATTATTGTTTTCATTAGCTCATCTTCTTTTGATATAAAATAACAGATTCCAACCTGCATTAATTCTAAAGCCTATCTTATCCTTTAGTTTATATTCATATAGTATAACAAGATTGAATTCTCTGTCAACTTTTGCAGTTCTTATCTCTGGTAGGAAGGCTTTTCCTTAAGCCTAATAAAATCCTGTGAGAAGCACACTCATTTTTTACATGTGTAACAAGTTTTTACTTTGTAGAAATTCCTCTCAGGAAAATCCAACACTTCCCTCACACAGAGCACTTTAAGAATGCATCATTGCTTCTTTGGGGAGAGCTAAGTCGAGGGTCTCCAAAGTAATGATCAAATAACTTCCATTACATCACTTAGTGATTATTACAGCCAAGTAACTTAAGAAGTGCACGTATTTTAGAGATAAGAAAGCTCAAGCTAAGAATGATCAAGAAATGTATTGAAATTTATACAGGTGAGTGAGGAGGTCTCTGATTATTAAGTCCAAGAGTATATAATATGGGAGCATATTAGAGAGGGAAAACTATGAGTGATAATATTTACTTGTTTATCTAAATAATGTCTATTAGAATAATCTTGTTAACAGATAACTGCCATGAGTATTACGTTCAAAGTTATTAGTATTTTTAAAGGATTGATTATTTAGGATTTATGTGTCTTTTGATTTAATTAATAATACTCTTTTGAAATAACTGTCAAAAATAGAATACCAAAATTCATCAACTTAAAAATAATTAACCCAGATTTTTAAAAAAATAGTGTGGTGCGTTATACATGGAGAGCATCATCCAAAACCATCAATGTTGTGATTGCTTGTAAGCTGTAAAAAAATAAAGAATGCTAATAATGGAATTGCATTGGGGAAATTATTTAAAATGTCACAGTTAAATGCAGCAGTAAATTATATATTGTTATTAAGTTACAACATTTTCTAGTAAACAATTACAAATATGCTAATAAAATTTTGATATTTTTTCATGATCTTTGTGCTGTTTTGAAAAGACTATATTTTCTTGCACCAACAGATAGATGCCATTAATTTCAAGTATAATTCCAGTATAATTAACATACAATCTTAACATACAATTCAGGTGCACAATATAATAGTTCAATAGTTCTATACATTTCTCAGTGCTCAGCAAGATAAGTGTGTTCTTGAGGCTTCTGGGTGACTCAGTCAGTTAGGTGTCTGACTTCGGCTCAGGTCATGAACTCACAGTCCCTGAATTCAAGCCCCGTGTGGGGCTCTGTGCTCTCAGTTCAGAACCTGGAGTTTGCTTCGGATTCTGTGTCTCCCTTTCTCTCTGCTCCTCCACCACTCACACTCTGTCTCTCTTGGTCTTTCAAAAAATGAATAAACATTAAAAACAAAATTTAAAAAAAGATAAGCATACTCTTAATCTCCTTTGTCTATTGCACCTATCCTCTGACTTATCTGCTCTCTGGCAACCATCAGTTTGTTCTTAATAGTCTGTATTTAACATTTTGTATTCAACAGTCTCTTTTTGTTTATTTCATTTTTTATTTGTACATTTGTTTTGTTTCTTAAATTCCACATATGAGTGAAATCATGTGGTACCTGCCTTTCTCTGACAGATTTTTTTCACTTACCCTTTAGAGCATCCATGTTGTTGCAAATGGAAAGGTTTCATTCTTTTTTATGTCTGAATAATATTCCATAGTGTATATACCCCACATATTTTTTATCAAGTTACCTATCAGTGGACCCTTGGGTTGCTTCCATATCTTGGCTATTGTAAATAATGTTGCAATAAACCTAGGGGTACATGTATCTTTTTAAATTAGTGTTTTTAGATTCTTTGTGTAAAAACCTAGTAGTGGGATTACTGGATCATATAGTAATTCTATTTTTAATTTTTTGAGGAACCTCCATACAGTTTTCCACGGTGGCTACTGTACTTTGCATCCCCATAAACAGTGTAAGAGAGTTGGTTCCTTTTTTTTCCACATCCTCACCCACACTTGTTATTGTCTTTTTTTATTGTAGCCATTCTGACAGGTATAAGGTGATATCTCCTTGTGGTTTTAATTTACATTTCCCTAATGATTAGTGATGCTGAGCATCTTTTTGTGTTTGTGTTTCCTATCTGTATGTCTTTGGAAAAATGTCTATTCAGATCCTTCACTTGAATACTTTTTAATTTGATTAATTATTCTTTTTGGTGTTGAGCTGTAGATGTTCTTTATATATTGTAGATGCTACTAATTTTTTAAAGTGTTTTTCTGTTGTATACGTTTCCAGAGAGACTCTCTACTTTTGGATATTCAGAATAAAAATCTTTTTCCCTCCATAAGTGCTTATTTTTCTATTCAGACACACTTTTTGCCAAAAAAGTGTTTTTCTCTGTCCACTTGGATGCTGGCTATATTTCCATAGTTCTATGCTCTGTCCACTTGGATGCTGGCTATATTTCTACATCAGGTTTTTTGTCGGAGAACCATTTGATCTGCAAAAAAGACATTTAATCCTCAGTATTTAACAAGAATTCATATTACTTGTGAGATTTTGGGCAAGTTATGTAAACTCTACATACTTTCCCTTCTGTAAACCAGTGATAGCAATAGCATTTGACTCATAAATTTATCGTGACAAGTAAATATATTAATTTAATCCAAGAGTTGGGCACTCCCTGGTATCTGATAAGCATTTTGGGGAGGGGTGGATGTAAGCTATTAGAGTGTCTCTGCCTTACATAAGTGGATTTTTTTATTCTCTCATAATTGAAACTGTTAAAAAATGAACACCCCAAAAACATAATCAGACCTATCAACACAGAGAACAAACCGATGGTTGCCAGAGGGAAGACGGGTGGGTTGATGGGCAAAATGGGTGAAGAGAAGTGGGAAAAACAGGCTTCCAGTGATAAAAGGGATAATCATGGGAATAAAAGGTACAGCATATAATATAGTCAATTGTATTATGATCGCATCGTATGGTGACAGATGGTAGCTACATTTGTGGTAAGCATAGCATCATAGAGATTTGTTGAATCACTGGTTTACACTCAAAACTAATGTAATGTTGCCCGTCAACTACGCTCAAAAATACAAGTAAGTAAAAATTAAAAATTAAAAATGATCACTCCAAACCTGCTGCTAATTTACCATTTTACTTTGAGACCTTATTCCCATGAATGCAAGAAGCCATTATGGGTTACTCCTTCTTCTTCCCCTTTACTGATCAGAATTTTAAAATACAGGAAGAGCGGAGGTGCATTCCTTTAAGTGAAAAACCTAATTTTTAGTTAGCGTTAGTCCTTGATACACTAATCTGTGGCTATAAATTCCCAAGGGAAAGATGTACTTTTTACTTCTCCTCTTATTAAATGGTTGGTTTGCTGTTGTTTTAGTGAATGGTCAACTCCTTCCTTCCAGAGAATGAAAATTCTGTACAAATTCTGGGTCATATCTGTATCTTAATTTCTGTGTACTGAGTTAAAAGTTAAAAACAATAAACAAAAACCAAAACACAAAAGGGGTTTCAAGCCAAATGCCAGTTTCAACTAGTAGTCTAACTGACTTTGTTATTTAATGGTAAAATAGTACTACTTATGGTTTTAAACTTCTGATGATATGAGTAGCAGCAATGTCATTTCAACCTTATTATGTAGTTTTTGACAGGGACATATTTAAAATACTTAACTTTCAGTAGAGTTCAACTACATTTTGTTTTTCATGTTTTAACATCATTAGAAATTAAACATCTATAAAGAGTGTTCTCATGCAACAGCCTTCTATTTCTAGAAAGTAGGTTATTTCATTTCTTAGGATCCCAAGATGAGATTTCACTCTCATACCATCTGGCAAGATAATAAGATAACATCTAAAATCAATACTTTAATATGATCCTGGCTAAAAACTAGCCTCAATGAGAATTAATGGCATATGGCTAAAGCTTAAGAAAAAAGAAAGGGCTAATGTTACTTTTTAAAAAAAAGCACATTCAAAGAAAATAACTTACTTTTTTTAGAAGGAGAAAAACAAAGTATAAAGATACTTTATGTGATTTTTTATCAATTCAGAAAGATTACTGATTGCATGATTAAAATATTTTTACAAAAATCTCTTTTCAATTATATTATACTTTATTTACAAACCTATAATCTTTTAAATCAAAGAATAAAACTATTTTAATTAATAAGAATTAAGTTAAAGACAAAATGAGACAAGAAGCACATGTAAAATATCTATACTTGAGGTAACCTAAAAAAAAAAAAAACTTAAAAAAATGAAATTATAAAAACAAAGAAAAAGAACAAAGACCATAAAAACCCAAATCCTGTATTTGTATTTCTGTTCCGTTTATGCAGTATTTTAAGTTGAAAGGAGAAAAGGGGGAATGTATTTAGATTAATTCCTCAAGTGTGGATCTTAATCTCCAAGCATTGTTATGTGTTCCTTAGGGATGGGATATGAGTAGAACTGATATTTTGCTTAATTATATTGAAGTTGAGAATAAAATCTATGATTTCAGCCCTTTGGGATCTGTTGAGTTTGTTTTATGATCCTATATGTTGTCAATATTCTAAAATGTTCTCTTTGTAAATAAGAGTGTCTTCTGAAGCTATTCATTCTGTATTTTATGCTGGTACCCTAGATTGGGCTTGTTATTTATGTTATTCAGACTGTATACATACTTAGTGATTTTTTAATATACTTTTTTTTAAAAGAGTCATTTAGGTTCACAGCAAAAGGTACAGAGATTTCCCATATACTGCCTGCTCCCACACAGGCCTAGATCACCTCCCTCAATATCAATATCCCCCACCACAGTGGTACATTTGTTACAATTGCTAACCTACTTTGGGACACGTCATAGTTTATATTAGAGTTCCTTCTTGGTGTTTTGCAGTCTCTGTATTTGGAAAAATTTTAAATGGCATGTGTCCACTTTATAATATCATACAGAGTAGTTCCACTGCCTTAAATCTTCTGTATTCTGCCTATTAATCCCTCCTTCCCTTCAACCTCTGACTACCACACATGTTTTTATTGTCTTTATTTTTCCCTTTTCCAGAGTCATATGGTTGGAATCATACAGTATTATTTAGTTTTTTCAGATTGGTTTATTTCACTTAGTAGTATGTATTTAAATTTCCTCTATGCCTTTTCATGACTTCATAGCTCATTTCTTTTTAAGCTGAATAATATTCCATTTTGTGAACATATCACACTTTATGCACTCACCTACTAAAGGGCATCTCGGTTGTTTCCAAGTTTGGGCACTTATGAATAAAGCTGCTATAAACATCCAGGTACATGGTTTTTGTTTTGTTTTGTTTTGTTTTGTTTTGTTTTGTTTTGTTTTTGTGGACACTGGCTTTCAATTGTTTTTTTGGCAAATGCCAAGCAGCATGATTGTTGGATCATATGGTAAGCCTATGCTTATTTTTCTAGAAACCACCAAACTCTCTTCCAAAGTGACAGTACCATTTTTTCATTCACACCAGCAATGAATGAAAGTTCCTGTTGCTCCATATCCTCTCCAACATTTGATGTTGTCAGTGTTCCAGATATTGGTCACACTAATAGATATACAGTGGTATCTCATTTTTGTTTTCATTTGCATCTCCCTGATGACATATGTTGAGCATTTTTTCATATGATTATTTGTCAAATCCATATGTTTTGTGAAGTGTCTGTTAAGATTTGTGAGACCCATTTTCTAATCAGGTTGCTTGTTTCTTGATTGTTGACTTTTGATACTACTTAACAAACTTTGAATGACAATCCTTTTTCAGATGTATCTTTTGCAAATACTTTCTCCCAGTCTATGGCTAGTCTTTTTGTTCCTTGGTGTATAATTCTTTTTATACATTGTTAGATTTGATTTGTTAGTATTTTGATGAGGAGTTTTACATGTATGGTCATGAGAGGTATTCCTAGTTTTGGTATTAAGATAATGCTCACTTCATAGAATAGGTTAGGAAGTATTCCCCATCCTTCTATCTTTTGAAAAAGATTATAAAGAATTGGTATAATTTCTTCCTTAAATGTTTGGAAAAATTCACTAGTGAACCCACATAGGACTGGTATTTTCTGTTTTGGAAGGTCATTAATTATTGACTTACTTTTTTAACAGATACAAGCTTATTCAACTTGTCTATTTCTTCTTGTGTGATTTTTGATAAACTGTGCCTTTCAAGGAATTGGTCCATTTTATCTAAGTTAACAAATTTGTGGGCATAAAGTTGTTCATATTTAATGACTTCTTTTTTATCTGCTTAAACAATAACTTAAGGAATGTATCTATTTCTTTAATAAGAACTAAGACTTTATCTAAATCTTGTATTTCTAATATCTTTTGGTGTTTATATTTTAATCTATATTATTAGTCCATACAAGTTTAGAACTGTCTTAATTTTATGTTGCATTGTTTTTTATTACGTGATAATTCTTGATAGTAATTCTGTTATCTTATAGTTTATTTTGTCTCATGGTAATGCTATGATTCATAGTTTCTTGGTGTATTTTTTGTATGATTTTACTTTCACACTTTACGTATCTTCCAGTTTAATAAATTTTTCTTAATAGTATGTAACTTCTTTGCTTTTATTTTCTCTTTTGAAAAATTTCCACATATATTTATGATAGTGACATAAATTTGGACTTAAGCATACAATGCTATTCTGTCTTTCCTATTTGCCCCATTGATCTTTTATGTTATCTTATTTTTTTATCATCTTATATATTTATTTGAACACAAATATTTCAGAGTATTTCAATGCAAACCAAGATCTTTTTGAAATTATATGCTACTGGTTTCAAATATTTAAATTCCAACTTATTCTACTACACCCATGAAACATTATTTTTTATTGTTTTATAAAATCAGTGCTTAAGACACTTAGCTATACACTTGTAACTTTCTTGGGTCTTTTTATGAAGTGAATATTTGCTCCCCTCCCCTAATTCATATGTTGAAATCCTAATCCTCAATATGATGGTATTAGGAGTTGGGGGTCTTTGGGAGATAATTCGGTGATTAGCAAATAAATTATAAGAGAGGAAGGTTTCCTAAAGGTAAACAAACAGCATTCTGTACCTGATCATTGGGAGTCAAAATTATGAGTCATATATTGGTGAGCATGTTTGCTCAGAGCATAAATGCACATCAGGAGTGCTGATGTTGATTACCCAAAGACAATGGGGGTCTAGGCTGTGGAGGTAGTTTAAGAACGAAAAATTCAGGTTCAATGGAAGATAATGACTACTGGAAGCTTTTGCAGGATATCTAGTAAACTGCTTGAATTCTAGGCATAACGGTTGAGTATTATGGACTAAATTTTTGTGTCCCCCCACCAAGTCATGCTAAAATCCTAACCCCTAGTGTGATGGTATGAGGGGGTGGGGCCTTTGAGAAGTGATTAAGTTGTGAGGGTGGAACCCTTAAGAATGGGATTAAAGCCTTTATAAAAGAAAGAGACCTTCTTATCTCTTCCTCCATATGAGGGCCCAGGAAGAAGATAGGTCTATAAACCAGGAAGCACATTCTCACCAGATCCTGAATCTACTAGCACCGTGATCTTGGACTTCTAAGCTTCCAAAACTGTAAGAAATACATCTTTGTTGCTTAAGCCACCAAACCTATGATCGTTTCTTATAGTAGACAGAACAGTTCAAGAAAGGTCTTTATTTCTTTCTGCATTTCATATTTCTCAGCCAGTACATATTCTGCTTGTGAGATTCTCCAATGGCAAACACAAATACAAACTGCATTTTCCTTGCTATAAATTTCTAGGTTAACATCTTGATCTCTAGCCCATTAAAAGACACCACTCTACTGTCTTCTGGCTTCAATTGTTGTTGAGGAGATAACTATTGGTCTGGTAGTTGCTCCTTTAAAAGCAATTAACTTGTTCTAATTATTGCTCATTGACTATTTTCTGGTTTTGTTTTCTCTGATGGTTCACATTTTTTCAGTATTTGTCTAGGTCCAGATTTTTTTTTTTCCCCTGATCCTACCTGGAATTTTCAGAAAACTCTGGAATTTGTGGATTAATGTCTTTCTTCAGCTTTGGGGTATATTCAGTCAATATATCTTCATATATTGTCACTTCTAACATTCGCTTTCATTTTCCTTCTGAATCTCAAATTAAATATATGTTGGATGGTTTACTGGAATTTTCTAGAACAACTTACCTGTTCAAATTATTTGAGACCTGAGACAAAGGTTTACTTTTCCAAAGGAAATTTGCCTTTGCTTTTCAAAAGGAAATTTGTGTGGAGAACCATTATTGTTGAACATATCATTGTAAAACCTTTACTAGATAATGACAATGTAAATTTAAGTTATTAACTCTGGTGAGATATTCAAGAGTAACACTTTAGAAGGGGCTTTCCTTTCTTTTCCCTAAAGTATTCCCATATGTCTTCTGCTTCATCATTGGAGGTTCCCCATTACACTTAAGCATATACTGAACTTGGTTTTGTTTTGCCCTGAGCTCATAAGGCCATATAATATGATATTTAAATCCATTTGAGAACCAAGGATAAAATACTCTTATTTCAAAATATTTTAAAGTATGAATATTTGGCTATAATGAAAATACATCTGTATTATAATTTTAAATTTAAATCAAGTATAATACAGAAACTGTTTTACCAAATATGCTTTTTTTTTTCAGTTGACTTAAAGAAAAAGTATAATTTGTCTCTTTAGTTTGCACACTTATTTTTGTTTCCATGCATTATTGCATCAGTGACAAGGAAGTGTAACCTGGTGGGAAGATTATGCTTAGAGCCCTCAGGTTAGTGATATGACTAGATTGTCATGGTGGGAAATCATGTTGTCTATAGTGTGACATTTGTTAAAATGATACAGTAATAAAGATAGTAGTTAAATACCTCTGGGTGAATAGTTATGGTAAACAAGACTTAAGAGCGTGACAGAATCTCTTGAGTTTTGGCCAACCCTATAGCTGGGCTCCACTCTAAGAATTTTGCTATAGTAGGTCTGAGATGGGAACCTCGAAGTTTCATTTTTAAGAAGTTCCCAAGCACTGCTAGTCACTGTGGTAGAATATAATAATGTGTAGGAAATTAATTTTAACCTAACCTAACTGGGGAATGCTGAAGAATGTGACTAATCATGTGTACAGTCAAGTAAATGTACTGTGAGGGACAACCATAGGAGGTACTGATAAAAATTTATATAAAACAAGTTATCAAAGTAGGCTTAATGTATGTACTGATGCAAATTGAGTAACTTCTTACTGGTTTCTAAAGCTTAACAGTAGCATTATTTTTTTTAATATACTTTTAAAGTTATTTATTTACTTTTTGAGAGAGAGACAGAGAGTGATCAGGGAAGGGCAGAGAGAGAGAGGGAGAGAGAGAGAATCCCAAGCAGGCTCCACACCATCAGCACAGAGCCTGACATGGGGCTTGATCTCATGAATCCATGAGATCATGACCTGAGCCAAAATCAAGAGTCAAATGCTTAACTGACTGAGCCACTCAGGTGTCCCAACAGTAGCTTTACTTACAGAAAAATAGTACTGAAAATCCTTTATGAATTTTTACTCACGTAGGGACCACCTACACACATGCACCATGATTTCTTTTATCAAAAATAAACTTAACTAATACTATAATTACGAATTGGGATATTCCCTTGGGTAGTTATTTCTTGTTTCCCTAGAATACTCCATAAAATGTTACATCAGGGAGGAGATTTTTCACCTGCTCTCTTGCCGTGTTCTCCCCTTCTTGTCATTTTCTGTTTCTTTTCTCTGCTTCTCCTGTTCTTTTTTGCCTCAACACTACCGAACACTCTTCTATTGGTTTGAGTTACTTCTTAGAGATATAAGAACAGTGACCCAGTGTGCTAGCTTCATGAGATGAGGCAAGAAAAACCATAATGCCCTTCACTAACTTTTCTCCGGGGAAGATATAAATCTCTCTTAGTTCTCCAAAGTACAAGTTACATAGTTATTATGGCATTGACCACTTGGCATTAAAATGAAGGAAGAACACTGCAAAGAAAAACCCAGCATTGAACCTGTAAGATGAATATATAAACCCTCAGAGCTCTGGGGCATCATCTCCTGCAGAAATTTCTTACTTCTAGTTCCCAGTCCAGTTGTAAGCTAAGGCACTACCTCAGATTTTGTCTTCTCTGTCTACTCTTCCCACAAAACTGTCTCCAGTGTTCTGCTCAAAGGGGCATTGGTCTTCTAACTTTCCATTTTGATCTGTGAGGATCTTGTTTGACAGACTAACCATAATTGTATGGGAGGAGGGGAAAGAAAGTCAAAAGTTCATATAACTATGATAAATCAGAGATGTAATTATTGTGAAAGTAATGAAGTTTATGCCTTAGGGTCCTTTCTTTCATGGGCATGTTCCAAGGTTCGGGGAAGAGTCTTAGCAATGTGTCTGTAAGTTTGTGTAACATTTGCAAAAAATAAGATATTTTAACAATAACATGTTAGCTAAGTCTACTATCACTTTCCACTCTTATTTTTTCTCTGTCAGATTTCCTCTTAGTGAATGGTGGTATTGGAATGATAAAAGCCTTTTTTTTTTCTCTTAGAGATCAAGCTTCAAGGAAAATGAGTAAGAGATATATTTAGTTTGGTTATAGCCTAATCCTA
This sequence comes from Prionailurus bengalensis, assembly GCF_016509475.1. NCBI lineage: Eukaryota > Metazoa > Chordata > Mammalia > Carnivora > Felidae > Prionailurus > Prionailurus bengalensis. Next base: position 91,456,143 of record NC_057344.1, read on the forward strand.
CTTACACATATATTTATCACTGGCTGTCCTCATGTAGAAAAGACTTCTAGGAATGCTCTACTTTCCACTGTGCTAAGTCACCTAGCATCGTGCACAGGAGGTATACCTTTGTAAAGAAAAACAAACAAACAAACAAAGGGTTGTGATGAACAGAGTCAGAAGATAGTGAGTGGAAAAGCCTTACAATCAACAGAAAAATATGAAGATATATATGAAGAAGTCGAAATGGAATTTTTACCTGACAGAAAAAGAACTTGCTATTGCAATGAATGAATTGAAAATTTAATAAATCTTTATTAGAATCATGAAATTGAACTTTTTTTTTAAAGAATTCCTGTGTTTTTAGGGAACTCAAAGCAGTATTGTAAAAATAAACCCAGACCCCTTAAAGGAGAACAGCATGGGCTGTTTATTCAAAGATTGCTATAGCAAGGGAGTCAACCACTGTGGAAAGCAAGATGAAGTCACTCATGTCAAGCAGTAATTTATGTCAAGCAGAGACGCAAGCATCCAAGAAGCTAAGACCAGATATCTCTGAAGCCAGCCCTGCCTGATGACACTCACAACTGATAACCAGCAGAAACAGAGGAGGTCGGTGAAGCCTCAAGACTGATTAAATCCCTTTATAATGGGAGGAATTTTGGAGCAAACTGTCAGACTTTCTTGACACTGACTCCTTCACCTCTGACCACATCAAAAAGGCAGCTGCCACTGAAGGCTCTGAATCTGCCCAGTTGATCTGTGAACAGAACAGAGATCCTCCACTGCTTAAACATAATCAACAGTAAGTGCCGAAAGCCGATCTAGACCAGACCAAAGCCTTATCTCAACTAATGCTCATAGACTGACTTTGCATTAACCTCCTACCCCCTCCTCCTACCCCCTGTTCTATCTTGTTTGTGTTGTGGAACTTGTCTTGTGCTTTGCTTTGTGTGATGTGTGAGAAGCCAAGTTTAAACACGTGGTGAAATGTAATTGAGTTTGGAATCCTGAATCTGCTTTATAATTATGTTAACCTTGCTTCATGACTGAATAAAGCTGACATTGTAGAAAGATACAGATCATGTGTGCGCCTTCATAGTGTGCTCATGACAGCCACCATTCTTGAGTTTGGCAGAGATTCAAAGGCAGGCAGAGGGTGGGAAAGACTTTATAGTAGGATGTAAAGAAGACTTCAGATGTGCACTGACTGACAGCCGTTGGCATGGAGAAGCTTAATAGAAGCAAGGCATCCTATGTGATTAGTAAAATCAGTATTTGGCTTTCCCCAGTGCCTAAGTTGGAAAAGGAAGCAAAACTTAGAGGAGCTTTCAGTTATAAATCAAAACCCAGTTGTGTGAGACCAAATAATATAAGGATTATATGTTAGCCTCTGGGAATGGCTGTTGGCTATAGTAGTCTGACTCCCTATTCTGATTATTATAGATAGTAGGTTGACTTCCTGGGTTCATTGCTGAAGATTATGGGTTAGAGTTACATTTATAGATGATATAGATATAGATATAGATATAGATATAGATATAGATATAGGTATAGATATAGATAGACATAGATATAGATGATATAGATACACATAGATATAGATACAAATATAAATGATATATACAAACAGGTAGTCTGACTTTTGTCCTTTTGTATATTTAATCTCTCAGTACTATAGAGAATTTTTATGTTGGAGTCCAACATCACTTGTTTTGGGCATCCAAATTATTTGAATGTATGTGCATCTGATGCTTCTTGCCCTGATGACATATGACGTTTTGGAATGGTGTTCATAGTATCCATCAACTTCTTTACATTTGGAATTTGTGGCAATTACCTTCTCACTGCAAACAAATACTATCTTTTATGTCTAACTTTTATATTCATAATTATGTATAGTATTTCCTATGGATCCTAACCACCAGATATAAAAGCTTCAGATCCAAAATTTTGGGTCTCTTTCTGCTCAAAGACTTTTGTGCAGTTGGGCCTTTAGTGCTATTTGTCTTTATGCAAATTACTAAGAAAGAAAGATACTGAGGATATGAATGTACAATTTTGATTTAAACGCATTCATCCCTCAATACTTATAAAACTTACTTAAACAGAGTTTTTAGTTTATGTTTTAAATGTAAGAGTCTAAGGATGCCTCGTTGGCTCAATCGGGTAAGCCTCTGACTTTGGCTCAGGTCATGATCTCACAGTTTGTGGGTTTGAGCCCTGCATCAGGTTCTGTGCTGATAATTCAGAGCCTGAAGCCTGCTTCAGATTCTGTATCTCCCTCTCTCTCTACCCCTCCCCTGCTCATGCTCTCTCAAAAATAAATAAGTGTTAAAAAAATAAATAAATAAATGTAAGAGTCAATGTTTACTAAAACACATGGTTATGAATAGGATCACACTAGGAAATAATGCAAATAGAAGAGAGCTTAGGACAAAGGTTTAAAGTTTGTCAACATTTTTAAGTTTTGTTGAGGAAAAGATTCATTTAAAAAGAGAGAAGAAGTGGGTGAAAAGGCACTGTAACCTCTCTGCATTGCTTGAATTCACCTTTGGAGTAAAGGGATCTCTTGTTTGAATCAAACATTTCAGTAGGCCTTCTCTGTTCAAAGTTAAAATCAAGATCCTATTCAGGAACATTCAATAGGGGTCTATCTGTTCTGCATAATAATATAAAAAGATTTCTTTATTGTGTGCCTGGTAATAGGTAACATCTTTCAAATGTGATTGCCTTTAGGAGCATTTCCCCTTGATATAGATTTGTACTTTGCTGCCTGTGTAAATTGTTATTAGAATCAATTGTATTCTCTCCAGGAGATTAGGAGCAAATCCATAGGAAATGGGGCTTATCTTGAACACATATTATTGGGGCACATAGGAGTTGACCAGACTGATAATGTCAAACCACTCTGGACTTTTCCACTGTTTTCCTTATAAGGGTACTCTAGGTTGAATAACCCAGGCTTTGCAAAATGCATTATTATCAGCATTATCTTTTAGTAATTTCCCCCCTGAAAGGAATGACCATTCCACCTGTCAAGTAAGACACAATTACAATTCAGGGCTTGGTGGGAAAAGTATTTAGTAATGAGGTAGTATAAAAAAGTGACTGCAAACAGATGTGCAGGTCTGAGGAAGGTTTCTCTGAAGAACTGACTTCCAAATTGAGTGTTTCGTTTGAAAAGGAAAACGAGATAGTGAAGAGTGTGGGGGCAACAGTCCTAGCATAGATAATAGTATAGACAAAATTCCATAGGCAAATGTGATTGTAGGGTTGTGCCACTGAGGAAAGGAAAGGACAATGAATCTGGAATAAAAGAATTAAAAAATGCATTATCAAAAATTGCTGTTACCAGGCTAAGCAGGGGTAATATCAGAGAACCTCTATGGGGACATGGCATACTAAATTTGAGAATTTAAATTTTTCATAAGAATTCCTTTATATTTGGTGATAATGTTTACGTTACCTTGATATATGACATAACACTTCAGAAACTGTGATAATTTTGCCAAAGGTGTATTTTGTGTCAAAAAGTAAATCAGGATGTAAATGAGAAAAAACTACTTAAAAGGTTTATTGCAGGGTCCAAGGGGGAGGAGAACTTATTCTAATAGGAAGAACACACTGACCACAGGATCAACAAATATCTCAAATGTAAGGCAAAAAGGACTTTTTTAAAGAGGGAGGGGTTGAAAAAGATTAGAAAGAATGGGTATGGGTAAGTGGGATAAATACGTGATACAATCAGATAGTTGATTAGGGAATGTTTTCCCCAGAGATAGGTTTCTGTTCTGGAGGGGCTGTTGAGAAGGGGTTGTATGCCTACTCAGGGTGGGGATCAGGGGTCAAAGTCCAGGCAGCAGGAAGTAGGAAAGAAACTTAGCTGAAGTTTGGTCAAGTCAAAATAGCAGATATTTTATCCAGATTAGTCACTGAGTCCGAACAATTCAATTAATCATTTATGAGGCAAAGAATGGCATTTTGTAGGGCCTGCATCTGGCCTTCTCACAGGTAAACAAATGAAATATTCTTGAGTTTTACTTAAGTCATATGGGGAAGAATGATACCTTGCTGTAATCCATTCCTGGAAAACAAAGGTGTGGGAAAGGGGGTTTACTTAATTGTAATGTTTTCCAGGATCATGGGGCTTGAGCTAAATTTAACTTTGTCATTGTCATGCTGGTGGGGATACAGAGCAGGAGACAGACAAATGTGAACAATGAAAAAAAAAAAATAAAGACTTTTACAAGGGCCAAGATTGGAAGCTTTTATTATTTCAGTGATAGACCAGGGCTGGGAATTTCAGAGAAATAATAGACGAATTAACTCAACAGAATTTAAAGGCAATTTTACTGATAGCACAGAATTCTACAATATGAATATTTAGAAATATAATCCTTCCAAAGAGTAAAATTATGTTTAGCAGGAAAACAAAGATAAAGCTTAAGATTTCATAGGTAAAATAAATATAGTTTATAAAAAGGAGCAGTGTAAGGCCAAGAATGACTTTCTGAATGAAGACAATTGTGATTGGATTATCTAATTAGACATTGAGTTTTTCAAGTATGCTGGTCAGAATAGGCATAAGTAGAGGGGGATGGCAACCTCAGTATCTCAGTGATTTAAAATAATAAAATTTTATTCCCTGATTATGTATGACTCTTATGGGTTAGTAGAAGTTCTGTTTGCTACCATAGAAAGATTTTCTAAGATCATCTCTTTCTTGTAGTAATTTAACAGCTATAGCCAACACATACTAGCATTTGTTTACCAACCTCTTCTAGATTTAAGAGTTCATAAAATACATTTCCTATCATAGGTAAGAATTTCACTGTTTTGCCACTGTATAATAGGTATTGCCATCCTTCTAGCTTAGCCTAAGAGTTGCTCACCACCTGCAGCCAATTTATAAACCAATACTACATTTGTTAATTCTTCTTTTATACATTACATAACAATATCTATGTTACTCAGTGGCTGGATAGGACAACTTATGCTGAGTTATCAATACATATAATTCAGTGGCTTAAAACAACAAAGGTTTACATTTCACTCATACTATTAGTCCTTGACAAGTCTGCTTATGTGCTCAATTTTTCATAACCATTTAGGAGTCTAGCTGAAGCAGTAACCATTATTTTAATTTTTTTAACTATAAATGCAATTATTGCTTGTTGACATACTAGTAGGAAAGAATATGTTAGAGTATCACAAATTGGCAATTAAATTATCTGACTAGGAAATGACAGATCACTTCTGCTCACAACTCTTCTGCTAGAACAGGGAAACTTGCATATTATCCTAACGTGCACAGAAGGAAGAGAGAACAAAATACTTGGTGACTAACGTTAATGACAATCATTAAAATTATGGTGTTAGGAAAGAAAAGGAAAGGAGAAGATAAATGTCGAGGACTCTGATTATTGTGGAAAAATGATTAGGAGGCAAGACATTACTGGAATAGACTAACCGAGATGACCTTCAAAACCATTATTTTTTTTACCTTGTTTTATTTTTTATTTTTAAAAAATTTACATCCAAATTAGTTAGCATATAGTGCAACAATGATTTCCGGAGTAGATTCCTTAGTACCTCTTACCCATTTAGCTCATCCCTCCTGCCACAACCCCTCAAGTAACCCTCAGTTTGTTCTCCATATTTATGAGTCTCTTCTGTTTTGTCCCCCTCCATGTTTTTATATTATTTGTGTTTCCCTTCCGTTATGTTCATCTGTTTTGTCTCTTAAAGTCCTCATATGAGTGAAGTCATTTGTCTTTCTCTGACTAATTTCACTTAGCATAATACCCTCCAGTTCCATCCACATAGCTGCAAATGGCAAGATTTCATTCTTTTTGATTTCCAAGTAATACTCCATTGTATAGATATACCAGTTCTTTATCCGTTCATCCATCGATGGACATTTGGGCTCTTTCCATACTTTGGCTATTGTTGATAGTGCTACTGTAAACATGGGGGTGCATGTGTCCCTTCGAAAATAAATTTCTTTCATTTATCCCGTGGACAAATGCCTAGTAGTGCAATTGCTGGGTGGTAGGATAGTTCTATTTTTAGTTTTTTGAGAAACCTCCATACTGTTTTCCAGAGTGGCTGCACCAGCTTGCATTCCCACCAACAGTGCAAAAGAGATCCTCTTTCTCCACATCCTTGCCAACATCTGTTGTTGCCTGAGTTGTTAATGTTAGCCATTCTGACAGGTGTAAGGTGGTATCTCATTGTGGTTTTGATTTCCTGATGATGAGTGATGTTGAGCATTTTTTCATGTGTCAGTTGGCCATCTGGATGTCTTCTTTGGAGAAGTGTCTATTCATGTTTTTGCCCATTTCTTCACTGGATTATTTGTTTTTTGGGTGTTGAGTTTGATAAGCTCTTTATAGATTTTGGATACTAACCCTTTATCTGATATGTCATTTGAAAATATCTTCTCCCATTCCATTGGTTGCCTTTTAGTATTGCTGATTGTTTCCTTCGCTGTGCAGAAGGTTTTTATTTTGATGAGGTCCCAGTAGTTCATTTTTGCTTTTGTTTCCTTGCCTCCGGAGATGTATTGAGTAAGAAGTTGCTGTGGCCAAGATCAAAGAGGTTTTTGCCTGCTTTTTCCTTGAGGATTTTGATGGCTTCCTATCTCACATTGAGGTCTTTCATCCATTTTGAGTTTATTTTTGTGTATGGTGTAAGAATGTGGTCCAGGTTCATTATTCAGCATGTCGCTGTCCAATTTTCCCAGCACCACTTGGTGAAGAGACTGTCTTTATTCCATTGGATAGTCTTTCCTGTTTTGTCAAAGATTAGTTGGCCATACGTTTGTGGGTTCATTTCTGGGTTCTCTATTCTGTTCCATTGATCTGAGTGTCTGTTCTTGTGCCAGTACCATACTGATTTGAGGATTACAGCTTTGTAGTACAGCTTGAAATCTGGGATTGTGATGCCTCCTGCTTTGGTTTTCTTTTTCAAGATTGCTTTGGCTATTCCAGGTATTTTCTGGTTCCATACCAATTTTACGATTATTTGTTCTAACTCTGTGAAGAATTCTGGTGTTATTTTGATAGGGATTGCATCAAATATGTACATTGCTTTGGGTAGTGTCGACATTTAAACAATATTTGTTCTTCCTATCCAGGAGCATTAAATCTTTTTCCATTTTTTTGTGTCTTCTTCAATTTCTTTCATAAGCTTTCTATAGTTTTCAGTGTATAGATTTTTCACCTCTTTGGTTAGATTTATTCCTAGGTATTTTATCGTTTTTGGTGCAATCGTTAATGGGATCGATTCCTTGATTTTTCTTTCTGTCACTTAATTGTTGGTGTATTGTAATGTAACCGATTTCTGTTCATTGATTCTGTATCCTGCAACTTTGCTAAATTCATGAATGAATTCTAGCAATTTTTTTGTGGAATCTTTTGGGTTTTCTGTATAGAGTATCATGTCATCTGAGAAAAGTGAAAGTTTGAACTCCTCCTGGCCGATTTGGATGCCTTTTATTTCTTTGTGTTGTCTGATGGCAGAGGCTAAGACTTCCAAAACTATGTTGAATAACAGTGGCGAGAGTGGACATCCCTGTCTTGTTCCTGACCTTAGGGGGAAGCTGTCATTTTTTTCCCCATTGAGGAGGATATTAGCATTGCATCATTTATATATGGCTTTTATGATCTCGAGGAATTTTTCTTCTATCCCTACCTTCTTGAGCGTTTTTGTCAAGAAAGGATACTGTATTTTGTCAAACGCTTTCTCTGCATCTATTGAGAGGACCATAAGGTTCTTGTCCTTTCTTTTCTTGATGTGATGAATCAGGTTAATTGTTTTGCGGATATTGAACCAGCCCTGCATCCCAGGTATAAATCCCACTTGGTCGTGGTGAATAATTTTTTTAATGTATTGTTGGAGCCGGTTGCCTAATATCTTGTTGAGTATTTTTGCATCCATGTTCATCAGGGAAATTGGTGTGTAGTTCTCCTTTTTAGTGGTGTCTCTGTCTGGTTTTGGAATCAAGGTAATTCTGGCTTCATAGAAAGAGTTTGGAAGTTTTGCATCCATTTCTATTTTTTGAAACACCTTCAAGAGAATAAGTGTTAACTCTTCATTAAATGTTTGATACAGTTCTCCTGGAAAGTCATCCAGCCCTGGACTCTTGTTTTTTGGGAGAGTTTTGATTACTAATTTGATTTTTTTACTGGTTGTGGGTCTGTTCAAATTTTCTATTTGTTCCTGTTTCAGTTTTGGTAGTGTCTATGTTTCTAGGAATTTGTCCATTTTTCCAGATTGTCCATTTTATTGGTATATAATTGCTCATAATATTCTCTTATTACTGTTTTTATTTCTGCTGTGTTGGTTGTGATCTCTCCTCTTTCATTCTTGATTCTATTTATTTGGGCCCTTTCCTTTTTCTTCTTGATCAAACGGGCTAGTGGTTTATCAATTTTGTGAATTCTTTCAAAGAACCAGCTTCTGGTTTCATTGATCTGTTCTACTGGGTTTTTTTCATTTTTTTGTTTGTTTTATTTTGGTTTTTTGTTTGTTTGTTTTTGGTTTTGGTTTCAATAGCATTAATTTCTGCTCTAATCTTTATTATTTCCTGTCTTCTGCTGGTTTGGGGTTTTATTTGCTGCTCTTTTTCCAGCTCCTTAAGGCGTAAGGTTAGGTTGTGTATCTGAGATCTTTCTTTCTTCTTTAGGAAGGCCTGGATTGCTGTACACTTTCCTCTTATGACCGTCTTTGCTGCGTGCCAGAGGTTTTGGGTTGTGGTGTTATCATTGTCATTGACTTCTATATACTTTTTTATTTCCTCTTTAACTTCTTGGTTAGCCATTCATTCTTTAGTAGGATGTTCTTCATTCTCCGAGTATTTGTTACCTGTCCAAATTTTTTCTTGTGGTTGATTTTGAGTTTCATAGAGTTGTGGTCTGAAAATATGCATAGTATAATCTTGATCTTTTTGTACTTACTTAGGGCTGATTTGTGTCCCAGTATATGATCTATTCTGGAGAATGTTCCATGTGCACTGGAGAAGAATGTATATTCTGCTCCTTTAGGATGAAATGTTCTGAATATATCTGTTAAGTCCATATGGTCCAGTGTGTCATTCAAAGCCATTGTTTCTTTGTTGATTTTTTGATTAGATGATCTGTCCATTGTTGTGAGTGGGGTGTTGAAGTCTCCTATTATTATGGTATTACTATCGATGAGTTTCTTTATGTTTGTGATTCATTGATTTATATATTTGGGTGCTCCCACATTGTAAATGTTTACAATTGTTAGGTCTTCTTGGTGGATAGACCCCTTGATTATGACATAATGCCCTTCTGCATCTCCTGATACAGCCTTTATTTTAAAGTCTAGATTGTCTGATGTAAGTATGGCTACTCCAGCTTTCTTTTGTTGACCATTAGCATGATAGATGGCTATCCATCCCCTTACTTTCAATCTGAAGGTGTCTTTAGGTCTAAAGTGGGTCTCTTGTAAACAGTATATAGATGGATCTTGTTTTCTTACCCATTCTGTTACTCTATGTCTTTTGATTGGAGCATTGAGTCCATTGACATTTAAAATGAGTACTGAAAGATAGGAATTTATTTCCATTATGATGCTTGTAGAGTTGGAGTTTCTGGTGGTTTTCTCTGGTCCTTTCAAATCTTTGTTGCTTTTGAGATATATATATATATATATATATATATATATATATATATATATTTTCATCTTTTTTCCCCTCAGAGGGTCCCCCTTAAAATTTGTTGCAGGGCTGGTTTAGTAGTCACAAACTCCTTTAATTTTTGTTTGTCTGGGAAACTTTTTGTCTCTCCTTCTATTTTGAATGACAGCCTTGCTGGATAAATAATTCTTGGCTGCATATTTTTCTGATTCATCACACTGAATATATCCCGCCACTCCTTTCTTGCCTGCCAAATTTCTGTGGCTAGGTCTGCTGCAAACCTAATCTGTCTTTCCTTGTAGGTTAGGGACTTTTTTTTTTTTTTTTCTTTTGCTGCTTTCAGGATTCTCTTCTGGCCTGAGTATTTTGTGAATTTGGATATGATATGCCTTGTTGATGGTAGGTTTTTGTTGAATCTAATGAGGGTCCTCTGTGCTTCCTGGATTTTGATGTCTGTGTCTTTCCCCAAGTTAGGAAAGTTTTCCTGCTGTGATTTGCTCACATAACCCTTCTACCCCTATTTCTCTCTCTTCCTCTTCTGGCACCCCTATGATCCTGATATTATTCCTTTTTAATGAGTCACTGATTTCTCTCATTCTTAAATTGTGCTCTTTTGCCTTTATCTCCCTCTTTTTTTCTGCTTCGTTATTCTCTGTAAGTTTGTCCTCTATGTTGCTGATTCTCTGTTCTGCCTCATCCATCCTTGCTGCTGCTGCATCCATCCATGATTGCAGCTCAGTTATAGCATTTTTCATTTCATTCTGGCTATTTTTTACTTCTTTTATCTCTGCAGAAAGGGATTCTAATCAGTTTTTGACTCCAGCTAGCATTCTTATTATCATGATTCTAAATTCTGGTTCAGACATCTTGCTTGTATCTGTGTTGGTTAAACACCTGGCTGTTGTTTCTTCGTGCTCTTTCTTTTGGGGTGAATTCCTTCATTTTGTCATTTTGAAGTGAGAAAAGGAATTAGTGAGGTAGAAAACTTAAAATTAAAAAAAATAAAAAAAATATTAAAATTAAAAAATTAAAAACACACACAAAATCTAATAAATGATGCTAAATCCTAAGTGTGTTTTGGTCTGGGTGTTGAAAGTGGTTTGACAAATTAGAGAAAAAAAAGGGGTGGGGAGGAAATCATTTGAGATATTGAAAAAATGAATACATTGAAATAGACTGAAATGAGATGATGGGAGTGAAATAGAATTTGAAAAAAAATTACATAAAAGTAAACAATATAGTTGGAATAAAATGAAAGAAAAATATTTTAACGAAAATTAAAAATAAAAATGATATTTTTCTCTTTCTATATTCAATAAAAAGAAAAGAAACAAAAAAGAAAAAAAGAGAAAAAAAGAAATCATTTGAAAATTTGAAAAAGTGAATACACTGAATTTGACAAAAATAAAATGATGGAAGTAAAATAGAATTTGAAAAAAAAGTACGTAAAAGCCAAAAATATAGTGAAAAAATTAAAGAAAAATATCTTTATAGAAATTGAAGATAAAAATGAAGTTTTTCACTTTCTGCATTTAAGAAAAAGGAAAGAAACAAAAAAGAGAAAAAAGAAAAAGAAAAAAGAAAAGAAGGAAATAATTTGAAACTTTGAAAAGGCGAATTCACTGAAGTAGACTAAAATAGAATGATGGAAGTAAGATAGAATTTGAAAAAAAATTACACAAAAGTAAAAAAATATATAGTAAAAAATTAAAAGAAATATTTTTATTTTATTATTATTATTATTATTTTTATTTTTGAGACAGAGAGAGACAGAACATAAGCTGGGGAGGGGCAGAGAGAGCGGGAGACACAGAATCTGAAGCAGGCTCCAAGCTCTGAGCAGTCAGCACAGAGTGTGACCGGGGCTCGAACTCACATACTGTGAGATCATGACCTGAGCCGAAGTCAGGCACCCAACTGACTGAGCCACCCAGGCCCCCCTAAAAAAAATATTTTTAATAAAAATTGAAAACAAAAATGAATTTTTTCTCTTTCTGTATTCAAGAAAAAGAATAGTGTAAAAGATAAAAAGAAAAAACTAAGAAAGAAAATTGAATAGCTGGACCTGCTAACAGATTGAAATAGAACTGAAATTGCTTCGTTTTCCCCTAGAAGTCAGACGATGTAGCACTTTATAGTCCATAAACTAAGTAGGGGGTGAGACTTGTGTTCTTGAAGAGAGAGGTTGGCCCAGTTGGGCGGACCTCAGTGTAATGGCTCCATTTTCCACTAGATGGCACTGCTAGGCTACTGGGGTGTATTGTTGCAGAGCAGGTAAGTGCGTATGCGCATGCACGGTAGAAGTGAAAATGGTGTCACTCAGTTACTGTCTCTCATATGGGTACTCTGTTCTCTGCGATCAGCAATCGCGCACCCATCCTCTGTCTTCAGCTTTTATCCTCTCCCTGCTCTTTCACTGTCTGTGACCAAGACTCAGGTAGTACCTCTCCCTAGTTTTGTCTCAGATGCGGCTGTTTTCCCTGGCCCCTTACTTCTGAAGGACTGCGGCTTTGGCCCGTTCCGCCCCTCTGTGGGAGGGTCTCACTGAGCAATGGCCGAATGTCGGCTGCACCCAGGAACCCTTGCTGAACCCTGCTGCTGCCGGTGCCCTGAGACTGCGGCCAGGTGACAGCCGCCCCGGTAAAATTTCGCAAGATAGTGTAGCAGCAGCTTTTCAGGGATTATGGAAAATCACAGCACACATCTGGCACCCAGCTTCAGTCGTAATGACCTTGTTCCAGCACCAGCGAATGTGGCTGTTCTCTGGGTTCTGCTGTGACCAGGCGCCTTCAACAGTCTCTACCAAATGTCCTTCCAGCAGTGGAACCCCTTTCTCCGTGTGGCCTGAGAACCTCCCGGACCCCACTCTGTTCCTGGGGATTCACCTTTCCCACCAGAGCACCGCCAGGTATTGAGCTGCGGAGTTACAGCCTTTGCACTCCCCTTGTTTAGTCTTACTGGAATTTAAACCCTCTCCTTTCTCTTTTCTCCCTTTTTAGTTTAGTCCCTGAGTCTATTTCCAATTTTCCACTTTCTCTCCAGCTTCTTTTGGGGAGGGGTGCTTTTCCCGTGTTCTCCCCCGCCTCAGTCTCTGTCCTTTCTCCGCCTGCAAAGGCCCTGCCTGCCGCCGGCTTCTCTCTCCCCAAGTTCACCTCTCTGCGCCACGTACCTGCTGACTTCTGTGGTTCAGGTTGTGCAGATTGTTGTGTTAAGCCTCCAATAAGTTTTCTAGGTGTGTAGGATGGTTTATTGTTGGTCTGGCTGTATTTCATGGACATGAGACACACAAAAAACTTCCATGCTGTTCCGCCATCTTGGCTCCTCCTATTATTATTATTATTTATTTTATTTTTTTACATAAGAGTAGAGAAGTAAAGGTTCAGAAGTGGCACTAACAAAGTAATGCTGACTCCCTCACCTCCACACTTGCCTGACTCGTTTATTCTGATGGTGTAGGTAAATGATGGTGTGTGGCCCTGTAATAAAGAAGGCCTTTAATATGAGGAATATCTTTAGCAAATTTTTAGGTTCAATTAGGAAAAAAAAAATAAGATCTTTTTATTCTACAAGCTTTATTATATTATTTGTAATAGGAAGGAATTTTCAAGGGGTAAAATTGGATGGAGTTTGGGTTAAGGACATAGGCGGAATAATTCAGACTTGAAATTTCATATATAACTGGTCAATATACAAAATGATACAACCATTAGGAAAAATAATGTGGTAGTTTTTTATAAAGCTAAGCATATAATTATGTATGCATTCCAGACATTTCACTTCTGGATATTTATCCAAGGGGAAAAAAAAAATCTGTGTTCACACAGATACTTGTATGATTAACAGTTTTATTCAAATCACTAACAGCTGGAAACAACTCAAATGCCCCCACCTGGGAAATGGATAAACAAATGGGGGCATATCCATAATGAAATGCCACTCAGCAATAGGAAGGAATGAGCTATTGATACACAAAATAAATTATCCATAGTCAGATTGCTGGTGTTTTTCAGAAAACATCAAAGTGACTTTCAAATCTCATCATGGGGTCAAGGATATCTTCTAAAATACTGATTTGTAAAGGGATTTTTGTAACTTCAATGAATATAAAGGGCCATGATACACTGGACTCTGTATAAATCCTTGATGAGGTAGTAATTTTTTAAATCCCTGATTTAAAAAGAATAGAAATAGATATTGACATTTTTAGAATTATCCAGAACAGGGAATGCTGTTTCCTTATATAATGGACTACAGGTCCTTAAAGGGCGATAACTCAACCAGGAAATTCATATTAATTTGGAAAGCTAAATAAATCTAAGCTAAGGATATTTCTCAGTTCAAGGATTATTAGCATTCCACTTTTAATCAATTCCTTATTTATTTGGGTAGTGCAAATGGGTGCAAGAATTTAATTCTGTATATAATATTAAACGGGAATGTAAGCACCCCATTCATGTTATATATGAGAAGTGGCTGATACCTGTCAGTATCTTCAATTGCCCTCGGAATATAATCAATACTAATTATTATTATTACTAGAAGTAATAATATCCACCCATAAAAGCCCCTGCATTCTTCCCTCTTAGACACAGATGTACTCACTAGTATCCTCAACAACAGAGCAGGAGAAGAACACCTCCAGTGTGTCCTCGCTACCAGGTTCTGTGTAAGAGGGACTGACATCATCTGATGTAATCTACATAACATCTTTATGCAGTAAATTTGTTCTCTATTTTTAAAATGTAGAAATTGAGGTTCAGAGGGTTTATCTTATCAAATTCACATACCTAGTAAGTGTTGGAGCTTAAAATCCACATGATAATTGTGTTCATATCTCATTGACCACCCCCCAACTTGAAGACTTTGAAGAATATCTGAAAAATATCTCAGCAAATCAATTTTGTTAATTTCGTGTAACCAGCAGGGAAGGGCAGCAGAGTGGCATGACAGAATCTTCTGAGAAACTAGGTATAAATTTATGATGAGAAAATAAGTTTAGTACTTTTTTTGTTAAATTGTATTGGTAAAATTTAGGCATAGCCTATCTAACCTACAAAAATATACATATACATGACCATATATTTTTCAAGATAGAATACTTTCAAACACTAATTTCAAGCCAACTATTCTTTAATTCATTGGATGGATTTCAATGAAAAGTTTGAGTAATTATGAGTAATTAACATTAAAACTATCTTATTTTAGAGAGTATCCTATTTTTTAAATCTTGTTTCACCACATATTGCTGACGTCTGTCTCTTTCTCATGGTGAGAGACTGAGCTGACTGCCAAGACAAAGAGAGATTAGTGAAAGGAAGAAAAATAAAAAAAAAAAAAAACAACCTCTTTATAGTCTCATAAACAGCATTTATAAGCCTGAATTTTAACATTACAATGGAGTAACTACCTATTGGGAAGGAAAGAAGTAATAAAATATGTCAAGTGATAACTCTAAGCTATTACATCTTCTTTTAAAAGTTTATACGGTCTGGTTTAGCTAGTTCAATTTTTTATGTAACTATTCATATTGGAAGGCTAATCAGCCTCCACTTGCAGACTCAAGAGCATTTATTTAAATTATTATTTATTTATTTTTGAGAGAGAGAAAAAGAGAGCATGAATGGGGTAGGGACAGAGGGAGAGGGGACACAGAATCTGAAGCAGACTCCAGGCTCTGAGCTGTCAGCATAGAGCCTGATTAGCAGCTGATCTGAAAGCTGGTCTTGATCATTCTTCTGATATATTTACTTATTTCTTCTTCCTCCACACCACTGGCAGTCAAATTTCTTAGGTAGCACCAAATACAGGAATTAAAAACTTGAACTGCATATTGAATTTAAAAAGCCTTTATGGCAATGTTTGTCATCTTGGATTCAAGTTAGCTAGTATTCCTTCCAGCAATTTGTCACAAATTTCCATGTATACCATGTCATCCTTATCAAAACTTCTTCTAATGCAGCATTTCATCCAAAGAATAAGTGAGGTATCTGAGGCAGTTAACAAAGGAGAAAAGTTCATTTGGAATGGCTTTAAGACATTTGGAGTTATCACATTGCTGATTAATACTGGAGAATCCCACAACTTCCAGATCTTTCATTTCAATTTCATTGATAGCATTCAGTAATCCTTCCACAATCATCTAGGGATCTTTTATGGTTGAACATGGGTCCATGAAGAGATGTTAACTGTGCAAGGCACTGCAGAGAACCTCGTGCCATATCTGAATCTTTGATTTTTCCACGTACTGTGAGGAAAAGATTCATAACCCTATTGTCCAAAAGAGTCTCCTGCCTGGGCTCTATTGGCTTTAAGAACACATTTTGTGAAGATTCAAACATAGCTAATAGTGTATACCCAAATTTGGAGGAAGAAAGTTCCAGCTAAAGGCCTGGTTGGTGAGTACAAGGTAACTGCTGCTGAAATACATAAGACATCTGAATACTGAGTCTGCCCCACCTGATGAACTCCTGTAGAATGTCAACAGTTACCATGACGATGTGACAACGTCTTCTTCCCGAAAAACTCTTCTGTAATCCCATATTCAGTTCAATGTTGCCCATGTTACTTGAACTTGAGTGTTCACTCAATAGTGCAATCAGAATAAAACAGGGCCGTAGTTTGCACAGTGGGATTGCCACTAATCAACTAGCTGACTTCATGAAAAATGCTTTTGTAGTTAACAGATTTATCTAACGATCCTCCTTTTACAATTAATGCCACTGCAAATAGAATCTGTTCTTGATCATACTTTTGGAGGTTAGGCCTAGGTTAAGAGAAATATTCATAGTGACTGGATGCTAGCTTTTTCCAAAAGAACCCACTTTCAGACAATTGCTTCCAGTATGGCTGTGGCAGCTTGAGGAGGACATAGTCCATTTTGCTTTATGCCTTTTATGTGTTTATTTGGAGGGGGGAGAGAGAATCTCTACTCATCATGGACACCTACGTGGGGCTGGATCTCAGGACCCTGAGATCATGACCTGAACAGAAATCAAGACTCAGACGCTTAACCCACTGAGCCGCCCAGGCACCGTTGTTTTTGTTTTTTAATCCAGTGACCTTGCTCTAGTACCACAAAGAGGTTAGTGTCTCTCAGAAGATACTTTGGGCAGGTGGCAGCTCATCACCTATTATAATCCTCACAAACTTTCCTCTCCTCTCTTCAACTGTTACTTCCAAAGAATGAAGTAAGAAAATATGCTTATAAACTGTAAATTGTGACACTGATTTCTTAAGCGACAGAAATGTGCTATGTATGCTAACACTGCTCGTTACTGACCTGGGAAGGTGGTGATAGCAGAAGGTGGTGATAGGAGCACTCTGGCCAGGTTCTTGAGCTGAACTCGTGAGTTTCACAGCTTTGCTGGAGCCATGATGGTCTGTCATTAATGATGCACCATGCACCGCATTATGGGAGCAGGTGCCAGGGCCAGCCCGTCACACGCAGACTAAATCTCTCACACTGGCAGAGGTTGTCCCCGCTGCCATGAGTGCCATCTGCACAGCCATGTTGGCCGGCCTGAGCTCCGGGTTCTGTGGGGCAGAGACGGTCGGCATAAACAGACTGTCTTGGTGGGTGGCGAGAGCCTAGGTGTCTTGCAGTACAGCACCAGGTGTGGCCAGCCAGGGTGGTTGGCGCAGACAATGGCCAGTATGTACTGTTCTAATCCAATTTCTTTCTTTTTTCTTTTTTTTTTTTAATTTTTAAATTTACATCCAAGTTAGTATATATTGCAATAATGATTTCAGGAGTAGATCCCAGTGATTCATCCCTTATGTATAACACCCAGTGCTCATCCCAACAAATGCCTTCCTTAATGCCCCTTACCCATTTAGCCCATTGCACCACCCAAAACCCCTCCAGCAACCCTCAGTTTGTTCTCTATATTTAAGAGTCTCTTATGTTTTGTCCCCCTCCCTGTTTTTATATTATTTTTGCTTCCATTCCTTTATGTTCACCTGTTTTGTATCTTAAATTCCACATATGAGTGAAGTCATATGATAGTTCTTTCTCTGACTAATTTCACTCAGCATGATACCCTCTAGTTCCATCCACATAGTTGCAAATGGCAAGATTTCATTTCTTTTTGATTGCTGAGTAATACTCCTTTGTGTGTGTGTGTGTGTGTGTGTGTGTGTGTGTGTATGTGTGTGTATACCACATCTTCTTTATCCACTCATTGGCCAATGGACATTTGGGCCCTTTCCATACTTTGGCTATTGTCAGTAGTGCTGCTATAAACATTGGTGTGCCTGTGCCCCTTCGAAACAGCACACCTGTACCCCTTCGATAAATACCTAGTAGTGAAATTGTTAGGTCAAAGCGTAGTTCTATTTTTAACTTTTTGAGAAACCCCCATACTCTTTTCCAGAGTGGCTGCACCACTTTGCATGCCCACCAGCAGTGCAAAAGAGTTTCTCTTTCTCTGCATCCTCGCCAACAACTGTTGTTGCCTGAGTTGTTAATTTTAGACATTTTGATTGGTGTTAGGTGGTATCTTATTGTGGTTTTGATTTGTATTTCCCTGATGATGAGTGATGATGAGCATTTTTTCATGTGTCTGTTAGCCATATTGTCTTTGGAAAAGTGTCTAATCATGTCTTTTGCCCATTTCTTTGCTGGATTATTTGTTTTTTGGGTGTTGAGTTTTATAAGTTCTTTATAGGTTTTGGATACTAACCTTTTATCTGATATGTCATTTGCAAATATCTTCTAAAGAATTTGAAGATTAGATAGATGAAATGACTTGTTTTGGTGACTGCGTGTGAAAACTTAAGTTGAAACGTGAGTTATGCTTGACTTCAGAAATTGGGTTCCTTTATTGGTTTGTTTCTGTAATAACAATCCACCTCACCTAAAGAAATTTGTTAACGTATGATTTTGAATTTTTTTCTCAAATTTTTCTTTTACAATTCCTCTTTTCCAAACATCTAAGTTTCTGATGCCACAGAAACAGGATATTTTAAAGGTTAGCAAAAACTCAACACATCATTGTTAATTGGAGGAATAAATCTCTTACAATCTCATTCTTTTACTGATGAGGCAATATATAACTTTAAAGGAATCAATATTATATTCTATATTCACAAAGTACTTTACAGAAGCTAAATTTAGAACCTAAGCTTCTTGCCTCACCTGACTATATTCTGGTTAATAAACAACAGCGGCAAAGATACTATAAATACAGATAAATATAATAAAGCACGTTACTTAAGTTAGCTAAAAAGTAATTATTGCATAAAGTAGTGGGTGACACATTTCTATTTTGACTTAGAAATGTTCTTCACAGATTATGCCATTAAGATAGACACAGAAAAATAATATTAGTATGGCTCAGTGAGGTTTCTGACCTAGGCTACTTGTGCCTAGAGGAGACTACAACAGGGGTTCCAGGCAGATGAGGCAACTGACTACCCAGACCTTATTGGACCGCCCTGAGATACTGAGACAATCAGCATCTCAGCACACCTAAAACCAGGCTGATAAAGATTCAGCATGCTTTTTGAATAGACACATCGTTTGTTATACTATTAAAATTCTCCTACTCTGATTGGTCAATAGCCTGTTTCCCAAATCCCCTGAGTGTCCCTCCTACCAAAGAGGCTTTCCAGTCCCAAATCTCTATATTTCCCTATCATACAACAGCAAAAGGTAAATCCTAGGCCCGATTTACTCCAGGACTCACTTCCTTGTTCGTCCTCTGCCTGTGACCCAACATTGGGTCACACACTGGTTAGACCCTCTGACCAGTGGGTCTGACCTGTGACCCTCTGACACACTGGTTAGACAGGGCAGTGTTAGAGGTTTTTTTATTAATTATTTATTTTGAATCCCTATTAGTCATTCTAATATAATTAAATGTTACTTGGAGTAATTAGCTAACCACTGACTATCTCTTAATAGTAGAGTAATACAGTTATAAAATATTATGCATAAGATTTTTAAATCAAATATTACAATAAAATTGCTACATGTGCAATGGGTGGTGGGAAGTACATGTTGTTTCAAATCACAGACTAGAGAACGAGACAGATCTAGTTTTGAATATTGTGTCTATACGTAGCTAACTCTATGGTGGATGAAAGTTAAGATTCCATCGCTTTATTTATGAAATGGAGATAATCTTAAATGGCCCTTTCTTCGTCCTCCACACCCATGTTCCCTAATGGATCCTGAACCAGAGGATTGCTATGTAATACCTAACATTTTAAATCTGAATGGAATCTTAACCATGCATTTCTCTTTATTTTTTTATTTAAATATTGTTTTAAACATTCAAAATTCCTCTCGATGAAAGAAGAATATTATAGATATCTCTCTGGGAAAAATTCAGCTGATAGTATTCCTTATAGAACATTTCAGAAGACACTTTTATGTTCTTAAAAAGCTCATGTTCCTCAGAATATGAGCTTGTTGCATTTAGCAGACAAAGGATGTATTTCATCGTCCTTTATTTTATTTTTTAAAGTTTATTTATTTATTTTGAGAGAGACACAGAGAGCACAAGCTGGGGAGGGCTGAGAAAACGAGAGACAGAATCCCAAGCAGGCTTAATGTCATCAGTGCAGAGCCAGTTGCAGGGCTGAACTCAACGAGCTGTGAGGTCATATTTCATTCTCCTTTAAATCAAATCTTTCCTGCTAAATAAAAAAGGGGAGAAAATTGTGTATGTTAGAATAGATGGGGATAATCTATTGCAGTCTTTTTTGTGGATACTTTTCATGAATGGTTATTCTGAATGAGGTTAGAGTAAAAGTAGTGATATTATATCCAGTGGGGAAAATGATAAATAGATCAAGTTTTACATTTTTATATTATGCCACCTATTTCTATAAATACCAATAAAATGTAATGTCAGTATACTCTTGATCTTTTCAGTATATTTGGGTAAAAAAGTTGCTGTTCATGAAATGTCTCTTTTTATTTAAAAATTATGTTAACATATGCCATAGAAAAGGACACGGAGTGTTTAGATGTTTCTTTGCAAATACTATATGGTCAAAAATATCTGTGGCTTCTGAATAAACTGTAAATATTTGTAATTTTCAGGGTATGACCTGGTAAAATTATTTACATGCTAGAAAGCATTATTTAAAATTTATGGGGCGCCTGGGTGGCGCAGTTGGTTAAGCGTCCGACTTCAGCCAGGTCACGATCTTGCAGTCCGTGAGTTTGAGCCCCGCGTTGGGCTCTGGGCTGATGGCTCAGAGCCTGGAGCCTGTTTCCGATTCTGTGTCTCCCTCTCTCTCTGCCCCTCCCCCGTTCATGCTCTGTCTCTCTCTGTCCCAAAAATAAATAAACGTTGAAAAAAAAATTTAAAATTTAAAAGTATGCCTTTAATTAAAGAAAAATCATAAGAAGGCAAAAAAGCAGAGATGGTAACATAAACTCTACAGATAAGAAAAGATTAGATTTGTAGAGAAATTATTAAAGGAAAACAAAAATATTAAAAGCTGTAAAGGGGGGTTTTCAAATCATTTTTAAATGATAAATCAAAGTACATTTTGATGCAGTTTTAAAATCTACACTTGATTTGGGTTAATGAAACCAAATTCAGGTTGCTGTTATAGGCTAATTGTAGGTTTCCATAGGAGTTTACTGGAAAGGAACTAGTTGTATTAATGGCTAAGTGATTGATATCAAAACTGAATCTGTATCTAGGATGCTTAGAGTTTAGTCAGATTAAAGGAAGCATGGTTTGCAAAAAGAAACCTGGGCCAAGGTCAAGAGGTTAGAACATGGGAAGATGGAAGTCGGGGTGCCTGGAACTCAGATTCGGGAGTTTTAGAATGGGAGAAGGTGTTGAAGGACAGGGAAAGGGAAAATGAAGTTGGATAAGTAATCGAACAGAAACACAAAAGTAAATGAAGTGTCTTAAAAACATATTAATCGGTTGGATTTTAAGTAAGGTAAAAGAGATTGTATTACGATAGCAGAAGAGCGGCATGATCTAATTTGCTTTGTGGCAGAATGAGGAGAATGTATCAAAGGGAATAAGACTGGAGGCTGAGGGAAAAATAGAAGGTAATTGTGGAGTTTAGGTAGCTATGATGTTAAACTAAGCTGAAGAGGCAGCTGTGGGCAGTGGAGAGGAGTAGAGATTGGAGAAAGATTTTAGAAAATAGAATGAATTGCATTTAGCTACTGCTTAGAAGAAGAGGCCTAGGGGAGGGAAATGAAAAAAGATGCTTCTTAAATCTCTAAAATACTTTCCAAAAGAATGTTAGTTTCTTATTTCTCTCATTTGGGACTTTTATTTTTTAAAGTGGTTAAGACAGCATCTAATTTTTTGGCTAAATTTGCATTTTCTTGTTCTGACACTAGTAGAACATCAGAGAACACAGAACATTTTCCAAAATATGTATCAATTGTTTTTTACTATTTTATAACGTGAAATCCTTTGCATATTTTTCAGTAAATGTCTGGAGAGGTGAAAAGATTATATAATCTTATATTTTTAAAAAATATCTACTTTTATTAAATTACCTATGACTATTTTCCCAATATTTTTATTTGTCTTTTAAATTTATATTTTCTTTTCTATCTAATTTTCTTTAGATAATTAACCTTTTATCTCAGATATTTTTTTTTATTATATCCAACGGAAGATTATCCTTCAAGGTTTAATTTCTATTAAGTCATTCACACAATTAGAAAACATACATCAAGCACCTATTATGTGCCTATAACTGTGTGGACCTTCAGAAAGACTTTGTTTACCTCTAAGTAAGAATTTATGCACAAAGTACCTGATCATTCCTTTATAATGGCAATATTAATAACATTTTCATCTTTACATTAGTTCATTTAATTAATCACTTTATGTTTTTCTAACCACTAATCCAGGCTCATAGAAAGCTTTAGTAAAATAGCTTTAACTCAATAACTATATTTAAACCATATCTGCATATTTCAGTACTTTAAATAGTTTTTAACTTGTGAATTGAACTAAGTTATCCATCCTTTGTTATTGGAGCCTCTGTGGATCCTATTACATTGTCTTATCTAATATTTTTTAGTAGGCCTGTTATTACATGGAAACACCCCAGAGTATTGCTTGGATTCTACTCCTATTTCTGTAGCAAAATCTCCACTTCTTCTTGATCATCAGATAAGTCATTCTACTTATCTACTATCAGATAAGTCATTCTCCTGGAACTATAGCTGAATCTTCATTAATTTTTTAATAAAGACAGTTGCTTCAGTCATTGGAGTAGCAGAATAAATGGTTTCAAAGAATTGTTTCTTTAATTTCAAGTAAATTTCATTTATTTATTTATTTATTTATTTATTTATTTATTTATTTAAAATGTTTATTTATTATTGAGAGACAGAGAGAGGCAGAGCGTGAACAGGAGAAGGGCAGAGAGAGAGGAAGACACAGAATCCCAAGCAGGCTCCAGGCTCTGAGCTGTCAGCACAGAGCCCAACGCGGGGCTCAAACTCACAGACCGTGAGATCATGACCTGAGCCGAAGTCGGAAGCTCAACCGACTGAGCCACCCGGTTGCCCCATCAAGTAAATTTCTTAATTAGAGACAATGCTTATGGAATAGGCATAATAATAATTTTTGAAGCATTTAGTTAATCCAAATTTGGAGGTTCCTGAGAAAGCATGTTTATAGTCTGAAAATAAAATCCACGTCTACAATAAATTTCTATCTGATTAAAAAAACAAATCTTCACCACACCCCCCTCCTCCCCAGCCATGGAAAGTTTCTAATGTAAGCATCAGGAAGCCACCACATAGTTGGCGATTCACCTGAAGTATGGAGACATGTTGAGGTATAAGATTTAATTACTTTTGTTGTTAATTGCACATTCATTACTGTCTGTGGCTAGGGTATCTTGAGAAGAGGAAATCTATTTTTTAAAGTTCCTTTCTACCATCATGCATATTTTAATCATGAGCTTATTATGCAAATTCTGGTCTTCATAGAAGATACTGACATCTAAAAAATCTGTTATCCCGTTACCTGATTATTAAGATATTATTGTACAATAAGAATAGATACATTTTCATGTTCTGGGCCCACTCCTAGAGCTCCAACTACAGGCTTCTTCCAAAAAATTTCTTGAGATTAATTGCTTATTCACTGAAATTATTTGGCTTTTTATTTGATAATATCATACATTCATAAAACTACAGAAACCATCGGGGCACAGCTCAATGAATTTTCACAAACTGGACACATCTGTACAAGAAGCACTGAGAACATAAAATAAAACATTGCATATGCTTCAGGAGGCCCCTGGTACACTTTCTTCCGGTTTCTATATCTATAAGAGTAGTGACCCTCCTGCTTTCTTTTAACATAGATTAGTTTTGTGTGGTTTTGAACTCTCTGTGAATATAATAAAATAGTTCTTTTTAATTTTATACTTTTTAAGTTTTTATTTTAATTACAGTTAGTTAACATACAGTTAGTTATATTAATTTTAGGCATACAATATAGTGATTCAACACTTCCATACATCACCCTGTGCTCATTACAGCCAGTACACTCCTTAATTCCCATCACCTATTTTACCTACTTGCCCACCCACCTTCCTTCTAGCAACCACCAGTTTGTTCTCTGTGGTTAAGAGTCTATTTCTTGGTTTACCTTCCCTTTTTTTCCCCCTTTGTTTATTTTGTTTCTTAAATTCCACATATGAGTGAGATCAAATGGTATTTCTCTGACCGACTTAATTTGCTTAGTATAATACTCTCTACCTCTATCCATGTTGTTGGAAATGGAAAGATTTCTTTCCTTTTTATGGTTGATCAATATTCACCATAACCATTGAGTATACACACACACACACAAACACACACACACACACACACACATCTATATGTACATAACATATCACATATAATATATGTATCACATCTTGTTTATCCATTCATCAGTCACTGTACACTTGGGCTATTTCCATAATTTGGCTTTTTTTCCCTTGTCTTTTCTTTCTTTCTTTCTTTCTTTCTTTCTTTCTTTCTTTCTTTCTTTCTTTCTTTCTGTGCTTGGCTTCTTTAGCTCAACATTGTATTTGTGAGATTCATCCATATTGTGTTTAATGACCAATTATTTAATCTTCTCTCTTCAAGTTACCCAAACAAACCATTAGCCATTGCTTAGGAATCAACATAGATGCTCATTCCAGGCATCACTCCTTTTAAACCTAGTGAATGTAAGGGCACCTGGGTGGCTCAATTAATTAAATGTCCAACCTCAGCTCAGGCCATGATCTCAAAGTTCATGGGAGTCCTGCATCAGGCTCTATGCTGACAGCTCAGAGCCTGGAGCCTGCTTTGGATTCTGTGTTTCCCTCTCTCTCTCTCTGCCCCTCCCCTGCTTGCTCTCTGTCTCTCGCAAAAATAAATAAAATATTAAAAAAATAGACCCAGTGAATGTAGAATTCAAAATTCTTCCTCTTATAAGAATTTTCCTTTTCCATTCATGGTCAAGTCACTCTTAAGAGAGAAAGTAAAAGTTGTCTATTTCTGAGTAATGCCAATGTAAGTAATAAAACATGTGTATATTATGTTTTATATTTGTAATTGTTAATTTTTGCTCATGCATTTATTAGTTATCTCTTATAGTTTGAAGTTGATGGGAGGGGAGGTCCTTTAAGAGGAGATTGTGTCCTAAGAGTGTGATAAACCTATTCATTCAAATAATTCACTTGTACCTTCAAAGCCTGGTAGGGACTTTCACATATACATTGGCACATAATGGTGGAGTACTTCTGGTCATGCCCAAATGTATAGTTAGGCAGATCAAAAAGCACTGAGAGCATGATGCCCTTACTTGGGTATCCCAAGTCAGCATATTCAGTTTTCCCTGAAAGGCAAGTATTATTTTTACTTTATTGTTTATTTTGTTTTTCAAAATTAGAATATTCATTGATAATTTTTTTTAAAATTCAAATCCATTTTAAATCCATTTTTTTCTAAATCCAAATTTCAGGATTACCTGCTGTCACATTCTTATTTGTGTGTTTCACACAATACTGATCTGCCATCAACACTTCCTTCAGCACTAGACCTGTTAGGTCATGAAGAAAGAGTAGTAGAGCTGCTGACTCTTTTGTCTTCACCAGGTCAATTGCTTCCTTGTTCTCTGAGCTTTAGTAAATAGTGAACAATTTTCAAATAACAGAGTACAAGGTAAAGTCCATGGGCAACTTTTTTGGATGTGGGTTTAAGGAACAATACAACCTTCACCTTAGAGAAAAACTGCAGACATGCTGCAATGTGCAGAATTCCCACAAGTGATGGACATGCCCTGTATGATTGATCCCCCTTAGTGTGGAAGGAACTTGTGACTATAAGATCTCACTATTATTCTCTGGCAAAAGGATGGGCCTACCCTAATCGGAGAGCCATTTAAAACTAGAAAACAGTCAAAGGTCAAAGGGTAAACATAAAAATGAAATTATAAAATAAAGATAGAGCATTTTCCCCAGTCGAATGCAGAGAAGGACGTCTCACAGACGCTCGTGTGCTGGCCTGAAGGAAAACAACAGCCAGGTTGGGGGCTCCTGTGGCCAAGAATTGTAGGTGGCCTCTAGGTTCTAACGATGGTAACTTACTGACACCTAGCAAGAAAACAGGAGCGTCAAACATACAGCTTCAAGAGATGACTTCTGCTGAAAAACATTGAGCTCGGAAGACGACTCCTAGCCTTAGATGAGAATTGCAGTGATTTAACCCTGGTGAGATCCCACGCAGAAGATCCAGAAAAACTGTTCTGAGACTCCTCACCTCTGGAAACTGTCAGATAATAAGTTTGTGTCGTTTTAAGCTTTTGGGTCTGTGTTAATTTATCACACGGTAACAGAAAACTAGGAGTACACTTGCTCAGGACCACTGCGAGTACTGACATTGTCAAGAAACATACTTTCCTTTTTCTCTCATGTGTGTTTTTATTATGGCATAATGGGAATTTGTAAATCCTGCCTTCACTATTAGTTATTCATAGTGAATAAATGCCCAGCTTGACATCAGATGGCCTGGGGCTGAATCCCATTCAACTCCTTAGATGTGACTGGGAGCAAGTTACTGAATAGCCCTGTGACACTTGCTCCTCAATTAAAAAAAATAAGATTATCATGTTAACTCTTTCATTGGGCTTTTACCAAGAATTAACTGAGTATATTAAATATATTAACAATAAATATTTGTTGGTGCTATTATTGTTATTGCAGATTCAGATTCATGTTGATATCAATGTGATGTCAACAATATAGTGGAAATAATGACATCCTATAGGATGGTGAATCAGATAACTGAAAACTGTATTATGGCAGAGAACTAGAGGGCTGAAATATCCCAGAAGCAGAATATCTCAGAGGCCATCCTGCCAGGTGAAAGCAAGCTACTCTGTTTTAATTTGTATTCCACTGAAAATGTAATTGCTAGATCAATAAAATCATACCAGTTGCCAAGTCATATATTTACATGCTCTAATAAGCAGAATACATCTGGATAGCAGGCACAGTTGGACTTATTAAATAAGTCTACAGTAATTTATTATTAAAGATGTATTAGTATTTTACAGTAATTGAAGTAGTTAAGAGAATAAGGATATGCCATGAATCACAAGGCTGGCATCTTTTAAGGTTTTTTTTTATGTTTATTTATTTATTTTGAGAAAGAGAGAGAGAGAGACAGAGAGAGAGAGAGAGAGAGACAGAGAGAGAGAGAGAGAGAGAGAGAGGATGCACACATTTGCCAGTCAGGGAAGGGCAGAGAGAAACAGGGAGAGAGAAAATCCCAAGCAGGCACATTGTGAGCCCAGAGCCTGATGTTCAATCCCAGAAACCATGAGATCATGACCTGAGCCGAAATCAAGAGTCAGACAGGCACCTAACCGACTGAGCCACCCAGGCACCCCTTACCAGGTTTTGAAGTTTGCAAAAATCTTTAATTCTCTCGGGTAAGGAAAATAGCAACATTTTGTTGTTTTTATTAAGTGTGTCCTCCCTATCACAAATTGGCTAGATTCCAAAAGTTAGTTAGCCGTCACAGGAGTGCTATTATGCACCAAATATCCCATTCTACTTTTAGACTGAGGAATTGCGAAAAAGATCACATTGGATTCAGAAAATCACTGCAATTAATGTGAGACAAATTTTGTTGGAATTTAAATTATCAATTTACTCCTCACAGTACCCATTCTGTACACTGAACTTCATTTAAATTCTGGTTTCCCAGAATTAATATTAGCCTGAAGCTTAACTACAATTGCCTTTAAAGTTTTCCTTTTATAAGTACATGAGATATAGAGTCTCAGTTTGTTGGAGAAGGCTATAAGAAAGACTAAAAGAGGTTGTTACATACATGTTTTCTTAAGGTATTTGTTGTCTAATTCTCATCCTTTATTTATTTATTTGTATTTTTCAAAGCTTTCCAGACTCGTATATATTTGGTACACTTTCAGTTATGAAATGTTAGAGTCTAAAAATATTGTGGCTGTGACTACTATGATACTCAAATTTGGCCTTTTTGATATTTGAGCACAGATATGAAGGAGGTACAGGAGTAAGCCACATGGATAACTGTGCATAGAAATTTCTACACAGAGGATATAGTTTATGCAAAGTCCTGAGGCATGCTCCATGTTCCTGCCACTTTAAATGTTTTTCTATAGTGTTGATATTTCTCAAGTTTCATATTTTTACATACTGATGCAATACTACAAAGGATCACATTTCTTTTTTATTGCCTCTGACAACATTGATTCAATTATTGGCTGATATTTCTCATCACAGCTATATTCTGTGGTGGTGAAATAAAGAGTAAATGTTAGGTTACTTTCACATCCTATAGTGCATGCATCTGTGAAGGAACAACAATAATAATAATATCAATCCTTAACACATGATCCTCAAGGCACATTTTTTTTTCATTCATACTTGAATAAAAAGACATTTATCTGGTACTAGAGAGCAATCATGGTCTCTAGATTGTCCCAGCCCAATTATAATCAATACTGGTGCAGAAGAATTCTAGTAGGTATTCATAAATCATTAGCTTGCCTTCTAGAAAGCCTGCCTACAGAACCAATAGAGGAGATTTCAGCCATTGATAGCTTCCTTAGCTGCCAATGCTTCCAGCATTGCCTTATTTTTAAATCCTCCCAGATTCCTTTTAGGGTCAGTTTTTCTTTCTTTGTTCTCAGGATTGATAGAAATTTACTTTTCTTATTTATTTTCTGGAAAGTATAAAAGTAAGTTTAGAGAATGGGTTTTAAAAACTTGCCCATAGGGGCATGTGGGTGGCCCAGTCCATTAATAACCAAACTTTGGCTCAGGTCATGATCCCATGGTTGTGAATTCAAGCCCCACATCAGGTTCTGCACTGGTTGTGTGGGCCTGCTTGGGATTCTCTCTCTCTTCCTCTCTCTCTCTCTGCTCCTTCCTCACTTGTGTATTCTCTCTCTCTGAAATAAATAGGTTAATTAAAAAAATAAAAACTTGTCCATAAATTGTCATTATTTCTCTTAATGGAGTTTTCCTTTTATACCATCAAAAGAAATTGAGAATTGTAAAATCTGTTCAATCTGTTGGTTGAATAGTGTAGTAGACTATAGTAGACTTATATGGCAAGACCACTGGGTTACTTCTAAGAACAGATAATATCATTCTTTCTCCCCATGTACAAATACAAAAGCAGAAAAATTTACCAAAGTACATATGTTTTAGGCATGAAGAAAGCAGACAAGTCAAGACTTGAGAAACAGGGTCCCAAAGAGTAAGAAAACAGACAGAAGTAAGCCCAGCATCACTGTGACAATTTCTCTCAAGGTACTTGTCAGTTAATTGTGGCATAGCATTTAGAGGTTAGATGTTGAACATAAAGTTCAGTTAAATGTGGCGATATATGAGAGGCTAAAAAGTTGAACATAAAGTAGGTAGTACACAGGGTTTCAGAAACTTAGTTGAGCTCTCAACAGCCTCTAAAGACAGACGCAAACAGTGTTCATGACTACTTTCAAGTGCAGGCTGCACTTGATTTTTGAGAGAAAGGAAGTACATTGAGGTGGTTCCAACTTTCTACACTACCTTTTTCCTTAAGACAGTATCCAATTCATAAGCATCCAAAAAAGCAAGAATCAATCAGGAAACAACAGCTATAATGGCATATGAGGGCTGCCCAGGTGGCTCAGTCAGTTAAGCATCCAACTTTGGCTCAGGTCCTGATCTCATAGTTTGTGGGTTTGAGCCCCTGTCAGGTTCTGTGCTGACAGCTCAGAGACGGAAGCCTCCTTCAGATTCTGTGTCTTCCTTGCTCTCTGCTCCTTCCCTGCTTGTGCTCTCTCTCTCTCTGTGTCTCAAAAATACATAAATGTTAAAATTAATGAAAAATAAATAAAATGGCACATGATCCTGGTTAGATAAAAATTAGAGATTAGCCAAGGTAGAAAAGTCTTACTCAAAATCCCAGTACACAGTTTCCTATAGAAACACAGTAGGATCAGTCACAAATAAGAAATATACCAACTTTCAAAACAATTTTACTTCAGGTTGAAATAGGAGATATATCCCTACTCTAATTGCTCACCATAAGTAAAAAATACTCCTTGGAAGATTACAGTTCAGCTATGCTTCAAATTAACTATACATTTTAATGCACCACACTCAGCATATAATAAAACAATTTTCAGGAATGGTAGAAGATGGGACCAAATTTATATAATATAAAGGAAAAAATAGATTTGCGGATAATGTCAATATTGAAATTATCAAACACTTATTTTGAAATGTAGTTAGTACATAAAGAAAATGGAGTTGAGGTGCCTGGGTGACTTGGTCAGTAAGTATCTGGCTCTTAGTTTTGGCTCAGGTCATGAGATCATGGTTCATGGAATCGAGCCCTGTGTCAAGCTCTGAGATGACAGCATGGAACCTGCTTTGGATTCTCTCTCACTCCCTCTTTCTCTGCCCCTTCCCAGCTTGTGTTCAAGCTCTCTGGCAAAATAAACATTAAAAAAAAAAAAAGAAGAAGAAGAAAAGAAAAAAAAGATGAAGTCAATATGTAATATTCATGACTGAACTTAAAGAAAATTCAAGTGATAATACTTTTTTTTAAGTTTATTTATTTATTTGGAGAGAGAGGGGGAGAGAGGGAGAGAGAGAACTCCAGGCAGGCCCCACACTGTCAATGCAGAACCTGACATGGGACTCAAACTCATGAACTGTGAGATCATAACCTGAGCCTAGATCAAGAGTTGGATGCTGAACTGACTGACCTACCCAGGTGCCCCTCAAGTGATAGTTCTTAAACTGGGAAAAAAGTCCTATAATTAAAAGCTGAAGAAAAGACTTAACAATAGATTAGAAACAGTGGAAAAGATTATAGTATCAGAATATATAATGATGGACAATTTTCCAATGGAGACATGGATGTAAAATACAGAAAAAAATAAGTTGAATATAAGAAACATAGTATTAACATTTGTTTGGAAACCCAGAAGGATAGGAGCAAGTATATGGGTAGTTGCAATATGAGAAAAGGAACTAGACCAAATGTTCTGAAAGTGATGAAAGACATTAAACCACAGATTAAAAAAGCTCAATAAAACCCAAGTGAGATAAATACAAAGAAAACATATCTATACATGTCATAAGAAAAATGCAAAAAACCAAAGACAGGGAAACTAAGCAGCCAGATGAAAACAAACAAAATAAAAGACATAGTTTACAGACCATCAATAAGATTGAGAAGTGTCTGTTCAGCAGAAACAATGGAAGAAAGAAAACAAAATAAATATCTTTAAAAAAATAAGAGTTAAATCTTCTAATGAATTTGCATTGTCTGGGAAGTTAAAAAGCTATACAAGCAAATACTCAGTTGCACTATGGTAGGAATAAAAACTCTATATTTCACAAAACAAAGTTCAACTATATGATGCTTACAAAACACTATTAAAATATGAATACAGAAAGTCTAAAAAGGATAGAAAAAAAGTCCATGCAAGTACAAACCAAAACGAATGTGGTTTAGCTACAGTAATATAAGAACAGCATAACATAAGGCAAAAGCGTTAGTGAAGTTAAACAGAAGCATTTTCTAATGTTAAAGGATCAACCAAACAAGAAGATATAATAAGTCTAAATTTTTAGGTATCTATAATATAGCCTTAAAATTTATGAAGCTAAATCTGACAAAATTAAAGGAAAAATAGATAAACCAAAAATCATAATAAAAGTTTTAAATTGGTTTTCTAGTACTTTACAGAACAGACAAAAGTAGGTAAGGATATAGATCAGAAATTGACAAACTACAATGTGTCTTTCTTGCCAACATCTATCTTTGTATGACCCACAAGTTAAGAATGAATGGTATTTATATTTTTAAATTTTTGTAATGTTTATTCATTTTCAAGAGAGAGAGACAAAGACAGAGCATGAGTGGGGGAGGGCAGAGAGAGAGGGACACACACACAGAATCAGAAGCAGGCTCCAGGCTCTGAGCTGTAAGCACAGAGCCCGACATGGAGCTCAAACTCACTAACTGCAAGATCGTGACCTGAGCTGAAGTTGGATGCTTAACCAACTGAGCTACCCAGGTGCCCCAAGAATGGTATGTATATTATTAAATGTTGGAAAAAGTCAAAATAATAATGTTTTATGAAAATGAAAAGTATATGAAAATCAAATAGCAGTTTGTGTAAAGCGCTTTCTGTAAAAGTTTATGGACCATAGTTATGCTTATTTATTTGTATACCATCTATGCCTGCATTCACACTACAATGAAAGAATTAAATAGTTATAACAGAAACCATGCATGATACTCATCACTTCAAATATTGGTGTAGAGCATTATCGACTTTAGAGACAGAGTTATAATTAGATTTTCCTCTTGGCTTTCAAAGCCTAATTGACATATATAGAATACTAAACTCAAATGCATATTGTTTCTCCCAAATCTACATAGGAAATTTCAACAATTTTTATGTTGAAATATTTGAGAATATACCCACTGTTCATAAATTTTTAGAAGAAAAGAAGTGCAAGATGATAATTTTTTAGAAGTTTGTGAATGAAGCTACACATTTCTAAATAACTGTTGGATCAAAGAAGATATAACAATAACAATTAGTAAAATTGATAAACTGTGCTTAAGAAATTTATATCCTTAAATACATATAAGAAGAAAGTGTAAAAACCCACTGTTTAAGTGTCTCTCTGAATAAGTTAAAGTACAAAAGATATATGAAACCAAAAAAAAAAAGAGAAAGAAAAAGAGCATAATAAAGATAAATTCAGAAATGTGTAAAATAGAAGATAAATATATAACAGAGAGAGTAGTTTTTTTTAGAGACTGAACAAATTGATAAACTGACAAGTGTGATTACTACAGATACTATAGTCATGAAAATTGAGTTGATATTTTGAACAACTTAACACTTACAATTTGAAAATTAGATAAAATTGTTCATTCCTAGAGAAACAGGACAATAAAAATACTATGGTTAATCAATACCTATTAAAGAAAGTGAAACTTAAAGCAAAAGCTTCTCATAAAGAATTCATAAATAATTTTACTTATGATTTCAAACAAACATTAAGAAGTAATAATAAGATCAAGTATACATAAAGCCTACCATGGAAGAGAAAAAAAATGAAACATTTTCAACTCATTCTGTCATACTAGCATAATTTGTACAGCAAATGTGACATCAAAAAAAAATCTATATACATAGGTTCACAAATACTTTTAAAGCTATCAAAGAAATCCATCATATATGAAAAGAATAATATGAAAGAGTTCAATTTTGTCCAGAAATATCATTTAATTATACACAACTTCAATGTAGTTCATTGCATTTAATAGATTAAATAGAAAAAAAAATCCTTCATGTTCTTTTTAGTGGATATTTTTAAATAAATTGATAAAATCTAAATCTACTTATAATTTAAAATAAAGAGTAAATAATACTTAGAGAAAAAAAATAAAATTTAATAAATGTGAAAATCTAACAAATATCTAAATTGATGGTAAAAATACTGAAATCTATCTACCTGATAGCAAGAAGAAGACAAAGATGACCATTCTTATTTCTATTCAGAATTCTACTAGAGCTATGTCATATTGTTATATAGAGAGAAATATATATTTAGTCTTCCTCACCATTTCTAGTGTAGAGCTCTTAAAATTTTGGCATTTCCGTGGCAAGACATTGAATCAATCACCAATGACCAATGATCTAATCCACCATGCCTGTGTAATAAAATCTCCATAAAAATAAAATAGGATGGAGTTCACGGAACTTGTGAGTTGGTGAGCATGTGGAATTTTGGGAGAATGTATGCTTGGAGAGGGCATGGAAACTTCACACTTTTCCCCAAACTAAATTGCTTGGTCGTGTGGGGAAACCACATGAAATGGGGAAATGCTGATCAGAACCTTTAAAGCTACAACAAGATAATAAAGAGAAAAAGAGACGATGTTCAGAAAGGAAGGAATAACACTTTTAGTATTAACTATCTTGTCTTGATGGTTGTACACCAAGAAAACCAAAAAGAATCTACAGGTGAATTATCAGAATTAATAAGTATTTTTTAAGATAACTAGATATAAAATCAGTATAAAAGTGATTTATATTTTTATATCCTAACAAAATACAAATAATAGCTGCAAAGATAAATTATGATGTTTACAATATAATGTTTTAAATTTCAAAGATCTGTAAATAGGAATAACAGAAGTGCAAGCCCATGAAAAAGAAAACTCTAAAGCATTTCTGGGAGACATTGAAGAAGACTTAAATGAAGGTAAATACCATATACATGGAAAGATTCTTAGTGAAATGTATCAAATTCTCCTATTTGATCTATGAAATCAGTGCAAGGCCAATTGCAATCCCAATTTTCTTGGAGCAAACTGACAGACTGATGTTACAATGCACACTCAAGTAATAGGAAAATGCCAAAGAAATAAAGACATTCAAGAAGAAGGAAGGAAGGGGCAGGAGAAGGGGAAAGGAAGGGAGAAGAAAAGAAAGAAGGAGGAAGAAAGGAAGGAGGAGGCTTGAAAGAAGTTTGGAGGCATACACTACCACATATAAAATATTTTTATAAAATTATTGAAATGAAGACAGTGTCATTGATATAGGCTTGGAAAAAATGGAGAAATAGAAAAAAATTGGGGAGTTCAGAGATAGCCCCCTTCTAATATACAGACATTTGATTTAAGACAAAGTTGAAACTTCAGACAAGTGGAGAAAGGATGATCTTCTTACTAAATGACTACATATTCATAAGGGGAAACAAAAATATCAAGCATAGCATAAAATCCAGATATATGTGTGTGTATGTATGTATATATACATATATATGTGTGCCATATAATGTATATATATAAATAGTATCATCCCTGAGCTCTATCCATTAGATGTCAATAGCACAAATCCCTGGTAGTGATAGTAAAAAAATGTCTCCAGATACTGCCAAAAGTACCCAGAGGGGTGTGTGTGTATGTATATGTGTGAAATCATTCCTTTTCGAGAACCACTGTTCTAAAAGATAAAATGTGAAATTAATCATGACCTGAGAGTAGGCAAAATTTTCTTATACAGGAAAAAAATTGATAATGGGAAAGAATTTTAAGCTACAGTACATTGAATTAAAAGAATCTGTTCAACAACAACAAAACGCTAGTGAGTGACTAAAGTAGTTACAAAATCAAAGAAAGTATTAACAATACATATAAAAGAAAGAACACATAACAAGGTTACATATAGAATTTCTATAAATCAATCGGGAAAAGAAGATAACACTCCTCCCCACTTACCCCATAGATATATACATAGACACAAAGCCTAGTGCCCAATATTACAAATTATGTGAAAGTGTTTCAACCTCATTAATAATGAAGTAAGTGTAAATTAAAACCAAAATGAGATACTACCTTGTATTCAAAAGAATACCTACAATTAATAAAACTGACAACACCAAATGTTGACAAGGGTTAGAATCAAGTGGTGTCATAAATGCTGGTGGGAGTGGAAATTAATACAATGACTTTGGAAATCTTTTTGTCAGTACCTACATAAGCTGCTCTTATAACTTAGTGGTTTTACTCCTGGGCTTACACACAGCACAATGCTTATAAATGGGTACCAAAATTCATGTACAAGAGTTTTCCAAGCAGCATTATTCATAATATCTAGAAACTAGGAAAATCTGCAATACCTATCAATGATAAAATGGCTAAATAATTAGGTGTATATTTATATAATGTAATACATGTCAACAATTAAAATGAATTAAATTCTGATGGATATTTATATAGTATGTGATTCTTTACTAGCAAAGAAGGCATATAAGAGTAAATATTTTTCTAATTTATTTAATGCTAAACAGAATAGCAAACATAGAAGGTATTAATAAAAATGCATTTATGCAAGTGATTATCTGCTATAAAATAGCAAATAATTTGATTTGGTGCAGGCTTATAATTACGTGCTGCATGATAGTCCCCAATTCACCCTAAAAAGCTAAAATTGAGCTATTACATGAAACTCCATGTAATGCTGAATTATTGTCATACATGTTTTGTGGTAGGCCTATATTTCTTGAGTGTATTGTTTTATGGGAGAACACTGGCACACAAATTCTTAAATCCATTGGATTTTTATACTGTATATTTTATAACCTTGAATAAACGTGTTATTATACTGAGTTATACTGAGAACAGCAGCAAATATGCTTGATATCTTTCCATGTAAAATACTCAATGATTACACCATACCTTAATTTAAAAAGATATGAAGACTGTACTTTTCCAAATGGTCATTATTGCTAACCTCAAATTTGAAATTCAGATTAGGTAATCAAATTTAAGAAGTATTGTCCCATTATAGATATGTATGTGCCTGTTTGTTATATAAATATGCCCATGTTTGTACAGTGTTCAAAAAAAGTAGTAAAGTTGAAAATCTCTCAAGAACAAAGCACATGTATAAAGATGAAAACTGCTCATTAAAGTAGAAAGAATTCGATTTTCATATCATCAGAAGCTAGAGAGAACCTTTTAAGTAATTAAAGGCTGTATCTCCACATATAATCTGTAAGCATAGGGTGCAGGGCAAGATTATAGTATGTATAGTAAGAGAAATATTTAAACTTAATTCTTTAATTATAGTTGTAACAGCAAATCAGACTTAGTGTTATTTAACTAGCTTTAATGTTTACTACCAAATATTCTCATCAAAACCAATCACAGTTATGAGTCCCTCATGGACCCTGTATTAGTCTTCTATTGCCGGGTAGCAAGTTATTTCAAAATTTAACAGCTTAAAACAAGTATTTATTATCTATACTGTGTGTGGACAAGGAATCTGGATGTAACTTAGCCAGGTACCTTTACCTCAACATCTCTTACGATTTTGCAGTCAAGCTGTTGGCCAATGCTGCAACCCTTGGAAGCCTGACAGTAGCCAAAGAATCGGCTTCCAAAGTCACTCCCTTGGCTATTGGCATGTGTTTGTTCCTTACAGGCTTTTGGATTTAGGACACCACTTCTTTACTATACGTCCTGGGCCTCTCCATAGCTGGAGATCTCCTCACAAAATGATTCCTTATTTCCCCTAGCATGAATGCTCCAAGGGAGATTTAAAGAATTGCCAATATGGAAGCCACAGTCTTTTTTTTAGCCCAATCTTGATAAATGACATAACATTATATCTGTCATATGATTTTCATTAGAAGTGTGTCAGTAAAACCTGCATACACTTAATGGGAAGAGATTGCACGAGGACACGAATACCAGGAAGCAAGGATCATTGGGGACCTTCTTAAGCACTGCCTACTATAGACTTGATTTTCTCTCAGTCTCTAGGATTTTAACATTTTTTTAAAGGTTAGAAAAATTGCTCACTTCTCTTGGTCTTAAATAGCTGAATGTGTAATTTAGTGGCCTTCAAACAATAAGGGAGATTTAGGTATAAAACTCTGGGTGACATCAATTTCCCAGAAAAATCTCAAGAGTAGTCTGTATAATATTTCTCTGTGCTCTGAAATTCTAAAATGTATACTTTTCAGCACTGTGTCAATTCAAATTATTGTTGTCTCAATACAGCTTTGAATTTTGCCAGTCCATCATTTCCTAAAATCTTTAAGGCCCTTTGGTCTCCTTTCACTATATTTTAGCATTTGAAATGACAAGACCTTTTTTTTTTTATCTTTTTCTAGACTTAAAGTTATATTTTGTTTTATAGAGAAATATGTGTAAATCCTTTAAGTATCATTTTTGGCATGCCAATCTTATATTTAGTGCAAATACTTTCCAGATTCTGACATTAGTACACAGTCAGGATAGTTTGTACTGATGTGTTTTGACACTTTTTTTCTTTTGTTTATAGATAATTAAATAGTATTTTGGAGTGCTCATTTCAGACAATGTTTTTAATAATAGCTTCATTTATTCTTATGTAAAAATTATTTTCCCCACCAGAAAAAGAAAGGAAAATGTGTGTTTTGTGCTTGTGTACCATAGAAATGAAGAAATTCTGAATCCATTTGTGGGGGCCAAGGGCAGGCAGCCCCAAGAAGGGCCACACTGGCATGCAGACTATGCTTAGCTGAAAATAATCAAGGCCTAAAAGACTCAGAAACTTTGACATCTCCCCCAAAACTACCTAAAAAAAAACTAAGAAACAAACAGATGAGCAAAAAGGGGGGGGGGGGAGAGAAAGAGAGGCAAAATAAAAAATAGGCTCTTAACTATAGAGAACAAATGGATGCTTACCAGAAGGGATGTGGGTCGGGGGATGGGTTAAATAAGTGATGGGGATGAAGGGGAGCACTTGTTCTGATGAGCACCAGGTGGTGTATGGAAGTGTTAAATCACTGTATTGTACACCTGAAGCTAATATTACATTGTATGTTAACTAACTGGAATTTAAATAAAAAGTTAAAAATTTAACTGTTGTATACTTGTCTTTTTTTCTTTCTGGATAATATCTTTTGGTACACAAACATTTTTCTGATAGAAATCTGCTTTCTATTTTTTTTTTTTCTTTTCTTGCTCATGCTTTGGTGTGACATACAGGATAGCGTTAGGAAATATTTGTTCCTGAGGGCACGTTTACAAAACCACAACAGCAACATAAAAATAAAAGACCCACTCCCTGAAGAGAGCCATCACCAGGTTACCACAGATAACTATGTTATAATATAAACTAGTTATGGCAGATAGTGAGGAACCTAGCAAGGCCTGTTCCATCATCTTCTCTGGCTCTTTGTCTTTGAACATCTCAGCAAACATTTGTTTATCAAACATGCACTCTTTCACATCTTTCTGTGAATTGCATTCCTTCCCTTTGAAGTCCTGGACCCCTATCCCTTTTCTTTGTTCACAATGAAATGTATTCCTCATTTGGCCCGATTGTCTTTGGAATTTCATGTCTGTGTGAATTCCCAGTTGGTGCAAAATTAAATTTTATTTTCTCATGTTAATCTGTCTCATGTCAATTTAATTCTTAGTCTAGTGGAAGAATCTCAAAGGACAGTAAAATTTGTCCTCCCTTACACATTCATTCTCATTTCCTAAATCCCTCTCTTAATAGGATTTACCTATTAACATTTAATTTGTTAAAGTGTCAATATTATATATTTGATCTCTAACAAGTTACTTAGCCTCTTTGTATTAATAATAACATCACTGTTTTAATAAATGCATGAAACCTATTTCTTTTCACATAAAAATACATATTTTCTCATGAAGTAAAACAAGAAGATATTACTGAAAGAAAGCTGTGTATTTGTCTATATTCCCATCTGAATTCATTCTGTTGTTTCTCTCTCCACCACCAGTATCCAAACATTACAGTGACATCCCTAATATAGTCATTACCCTCTGAGGTCAACTGTGCCAAGAGGCTGATCCCACGTCGGGCGCAGAAGAAGTTGAAGCATCACAGTTTTAAGATACATACCTAAGAGAAACATCATTTATTTCTGTCTTAAGAAAATTAAAAAAAAAATGTATATAAATACACATCTTAACATGATTTGAACATTATGCCTTCTCATGTTGTTTCATAAAACTTGCTATTGACATATGTTAAAAATGAGGTTTCAGAATGCTGTTCCATTTTGAATAATTTTTGCAGAGAGACTCAGTGGCATTCTGGTTTGTTCGTGGCCAGAGATGCACCGGAGCTAAGTATATAGTCAGGAGAAACAGCTGAAGTAGGGGAACCACTGGAGTGCACACATTCTCCCATTAACCTCCCAGAGGAGACAAAAACCTGAATCTGAAAAAGTGATAGAATTGCCAGGATAATGCTGTATCAGCGAAAAATGATCAAACTTAAGTCACGGTTTTCTTTAGTACTTGGAAATACGCAGATATTGTATAAAAAAATCTAACCAACCATGTCAAAGTATTTTATGTTATTCTAAACATCCTGCTCATGCTATACTTAGATCTGTGGATAAAAATATCTTCCCCACAATTTTATGGTCACTAATAAATACAAAATTATATTAAAGTGTTCTTTTGAAAAATGCAGCATACTCAAAATATATTATTTTTATAGTATAA
The DNA here is from genome assembly GCF_016509475.1 of Prionailurus bengalensis. Classification (NCBI taxonomy): domain Eukaryota; kingdom Metazoa; phylum Chordata; class Mammalia; order Carnivora; family Felidae; genus Prionailurus; species Prionailurus bengalensis. The sequence continues at coordinate 91,496,333 of NC_057344.1, forward strand.
TATACCAAATAATGCTTTTCTTCAATGTATGCCTATACATCATAAGTGCTTAATGATTGCAGTGGAGGAAAAATGTGTATTTGCTGAATTATCTACTTTGTGCCAGATACCAGGGTAGGTACCATTTTTCTGATAACATCTTTATAAAAACTTTATATCATTGCTATCTTAGCCTGGATTCCAAAGAAGGGAATTGAGACTCACAGAGAATATACAAGCTGATAAGGATGAAATATATAAATGATTGGTTTGATATTTAAGTTTCCATTGAGAGCTAATGGAGATTATGGCGATTATAGACTACTTCTATAAGCAGAAGTTCTGACCACTTCTATACAGGTTGTCGAATAGAGGTATTGACTACTTCTATAAACTTCCTGTCAAACATGGGCTTATATCTATTGTAGGATTTGCAACACTGCATTGAAAAATCTGTTACTTATCTTTATCTGTTTTAAAAGTGCCATGAAAATTTTCTATTGCCTAGCATATCATAAGTATTTAGTATATTAGTACATTATTAGTACAATGGATGAACATTATAGTAGGTCACAAAAGCCAAGGGAGTTTACAGAGAGGTTGGGGAAAGATGGCGAGGGGGTGGTTGGGGAAGACTTAAGTTTATTAGGTTGGTGGTTTTAATAGTCACCCAAACAAAGATTGTTACTTAAGCAATATTGGCAACTGCCCTCAGTGGGTCATGTTAATTTGAAATAATGACAAAGACTAAAAGTATAATAACGTACTATTTATTTTTACATTGTCAGTATTACCCTATTTATAAATTGATTCAGTTACTGTAGTTTTCTAGAAACTGAATCTAAAAGTTCAAAATTTAAATTGTAATTTATTTATTATAATGCTCAACACTGAAAAAACCTTGCTATTTAGTATTTATATTTGGACCATAACTTGGTCATATGACTTCTTTTTCCTTCCACTGACAGTCCAGTTAACTTTTTTTTTTTTTCTTTTACCTTGATGAGACATGCTTTCTTTATCATATTATGAAGATCTTCTAGAATGTAACTCTAGGGTATTTAGTCAATGCAATTTATTTTATTGTATATTTCATTTTAAAGTAGAATTGTCTATTACATTCCTGTTCTAACTTAGAATGATTACTGTAAGGATTATTTCAAAGTCATCCTTCTGGGTTTTCTTTTCATTCTCTTTATATGTCTTCTGTCTTTTATAACTTATATAGTAATGTATATTCTACTTTCCAGTTTTCTCTCCTTATGAAAAGTGTCCATTATTTATTTATTATTTTTTAAATATTTGTTTATTTTTGAGAGAGAGCGTGCACATGCACCCAAGTGGGGGGGCGGGTAGAGAGGGACAGAGGATCTGAAACTGGCTCTGTGTTGACAGCAGTGAGCCCGATTTGGGGCTCAAACTCATGAACTGTGAGATTATGACCTGAGCCAAAGTTGGATGCTCAACCAACTGAGCCACCTAGGCACCCCTATTTATTTACTTTTATATGATTTAAAGTTGAAAAAATATATATATTTTTAAATTTTATTGGAGTATAATTAACAAATAATGTTACATTACTTGCAGGTTTACAACATTGTAATTCAATGTCTCTATACTTCTTTTTTTTTAATTTTTTTAACATTTATTTTTAAGAGGGAAAGAGAGAGACAGTGCATGAACGTGGGAGGGGTAGAGAGAGAAGGAGACACAGAATCTGAAGCAGGCTCCCAGCTGTCAGCACGGAGCCCAACATGGGGCTCAAACCCGCAAGCTGTGAGATCTTGACCTGAGCTGAAGTCAGCTGCCCAACTAATTGAGCCATCCAGGCGCCCCCAAGGTCTCTATACTTCTTTAGAAGTTAATTATTTGAGAAGCGCCTGGTGGCTCATTCAGTTAAGGATCCAATTCTGGATTTCTGCTCAGGTCATGATCTTAAGAGTTGGATCTCCCTACTGACAGTGCAGAGCCTGCTTGGGATTCTCTCTCTCTCTCTCTCTCTCTGTGTGTCTCTCTCTCTCTCTTTCCCCCTCTCTTTGTCCCTTTCCTGCTCACATGCTCTCTCTCTTTCTCTCAAAATAAATTAAAAAAAAAACAAATAAATCATAAATCAATAAACTTAAAATTACTTGAGCCTTACATGTCAAGAAATCTTGACTTATTCTTACATGTTTTGTTGTTTTTTAGTTTTTTCTTTTTTTTTTTTTTGATGGATATTGACTTTTGAGTTCAAAAGTTCAAGATAATTTTTTTAAGATCTTTAGTTCATTGTTTTTCCAATGTTTGGTTTGTGTGATAACTGGTTTCATGTCATTCCAATTCTTATTTCATTTGTATATTATATTTTCCCAACTCTGATAGATGTGAGGATTTTCTGAAAATTCAGCAATATGAGGAAAATAGTGGTCTTGTTCAATTCACCCTGCCTGATACCAGCCTGTCTTTTGTTTGCTTGTTTAATGATTTTTCACTTTATCACTTATCTCTTCTTGGAAATCCTTTTAACTTATATGTTGGATATTATAGTTTTGTTCTCTAATCCTTTTATATTTTTTTTGTTGTGCCACTTTTCTATTGGTTCAGCATTCTTAGAGATATACTTAATTTCTCAGGTTTTCTTCTGTTTTTATTACTATACATACTTTTTAAAAAACATTTAATATTTATGAAATTTATTATGACTTATCCTACTAATGAATAAGATTTAAAATGAACTGTGGAAATATCTCATTGAAAGTAATAAAAAAAAACGACTTTCTTGTTCAGAGTGTGCTTATAAATGTCTTTGTAAATTTCAGGCTAGATTTTACAGATGATCAATGGTATAATCTACTTTTAAATATTTTTAATATTTCAGAAATAACTTATATTTAACATTTTCACACCACATTACAGACCAAAAATGTATGTGAGATTTGTCAGTGAAAAAGAGATCTTATGGGCAAATGTTTTTCAGAAATGTTACATCATTATATTCCCATTATAGATATTCAGAATTGATATTATAGTATTAAATGTGCAATGTTTTTCAATAAAGAATCCACATGTTGTGGTTAATATTTTTCGAAAATTATTTGATATTGTATCATTTTTCAATGCTTGCTAATATTTCTGATCAGGGTAGAACAGTTTGAATAATTTTCCCCCAAAATAATAGTTGTAGATGGTGAGCACAAATTCAAGTAAAATTGTTTTCCAAGTGTGTATGTAAGTTGATACTGTAAAAGGAAATAATAAAAGATAAGTATTTTGGAACTAAAGGGTTTATTTTTTAAAGTGTTAAGCGTTACCATATTTTTTTTGAAGCATTAGGAAAGCAATTTTGCCGTGTGTGTTAATAGACAGGACTTTATTTCCTTTCTTGGCAATGGAATATACTTAACATGTTTCAGAATAAGCAATAAGATATGACCTTATTTGACAGAGATATTAAATATTAAGTTTGAGTCACTCTGTGTTGCTGAAGACTTAATGAAAAAGAGAGCTCAGGTCAGTAGTTCTCAGAAAGACATGCATAAGTGTAACTTATGAGACAGAGTTAGGATGAAAGAAGTCTTCTCTTTTGAAACAGTTGATTTTGTAAGCTAAAAAAAAAGTACATATGTATACAAGTAATCAACAAGTATAGTGTGCAACATTCACTCTTCTTCATAAACTAGAGCTCTACAGTCATCACTATCAATAGGCAATAATCTGTTTAGAATCAAAGATATGATCAAGTTTAGTCACATGTGTTGAATTTTAAATAATACAAACAAGTTACCCTAATTGCTTCATAAATTCTTTCAATAAACATGCAACAGAGTAATCAGAGCAATGTGCATTTGCGTATTTGAAGACCATATTTGCCCTTCAGAAAAAAAAAATATATGTTAGCATGTTGGATTGAACATTTTTACTTAATCTTTCCTGATGGGAATTTTAATCTATGCAAGTGTTTACACCTATAATGTAGACAGTTTGTTCAGAAAGCTAAAGGTAATATAATTGTTTATGGCTATTACTCTAATTATAAAATTTGTATTTATGTGTTTATAAGTCTGTGATTATGTGTATTAGTTCAACAAATTCAAAGAATTTTTATTCTACATATGTAGATAAAAAACAAAAAGAAATATCTGAAATATTTATTTCTACCATTTTTTTTATTCACATTTCAATTGAAAGCAGTGCACAGAAGGAAAAAAAAAAACATCATGGTACATGAATATAACACTATTGCCCTGGCTTTTATGTCCACTCATCAGCATCATATAATGTTTAATTTTTTCAAGCCCCACTTTTCTCTCTCTCTTTGTCTCTCTTCCCCTCCTCTTTTCTCTACCCCTACCTCACAGCTCTGAATTTTCTGAATTTTGGACCTGTACAATTGGTGTTACCTAACTATTGCTTTTGATGAGCAACCATTATGTAATGGTTGACATTTCCTTTACATATATGATATTAGAATATTTTCATACCCTTTCACCTCAATTATTTTACCAGCAATTTTTGTAACATAACTTTGGATTTAATTGCTCTTCATATGTCTTACAAAAAATGACACTGGGCATTCAAGAAAATGATTATTGGGTATGCGTAAAAGTATGAGAAAAAATCAGTAGAATGTAATTTGATGTATCAGTGAAGAAAATGCATCCCAATGGACAATAACTATAATTCCATATATATTTGCAAAGCAGCAATATGATTATAGGACTGACTTAGAAAGGAAGATAACAAATAGTAGTTGAAACCATAGTCTATTTTGTTACTGACATACCTCACATTAGGCAATAAAACTGAAGGTGAAAATACTGACAAATTCCTTGAAAACTTCTGAATGAAATTTCAAAGCAACATTAGCCTAGGGAGAAACATCTTGAGAATGCATCATTAAGGTGTGGTGTCAATGCTTAATTGATAGTATCATTATTATTATCATTACTATTACTATTTTGTAGTCCCACATGTGACAGTGGTACATCTTTCAATTGAGGGTATCTTAGATTTGAACAGGTATGGTCATCATTATACATTGCATTTCTAAGTACCTCCATTTATTGCTCTCATCTTATTGGCATAATATATTTATATTTATATTATATATATAATATATATATTATATATATTTATAATATATAATATATATATATATTATATATAATATATATAATATATATATATTTATAAATCCAATACTGATTCAGTGTTTTCTCTTTAATTTCTATTTAACTTTGCCTGTACCCAAATCATTAATTTCTTAATGTGAAATGTCATGTCTAGTCATACTTGGTAAAGGAAATAATTTTAACCATATAAATAGGCATGAAATAAATTAGGGTAGGTATAATAGAAATTTAACATAATCTATTGTTTTGACTTTGTTAAATTAACATGTGTTAAGCAGAGGCCAGGCTGTCAGATGGTGGGTCACGTTCAACAAAAGACCACAAGGGAATTGAAATAGAGAAATTTATCACTCACAGGTCCTGGAGGGAGTACACAGTGGTCTCAAGGGGCCACCCACAGGGAAGTCAAGGCAGAGTGTAGGCCAAGAGAAATATGGGACCTGGGAGAACACATTCCTTTATTAGGGTTTGAGGACTGAGTACTTCGGGTTTCCAAGCTAAGGTTGAATGATTCACTTCAAACCCAAAACAGTGGGCTTTTGCTAAGCTTAGGGGAAGGTCTTATCTAAGGGGTATACCAAGTAAAAACCTTCAGCCTGTAAGGGAGACTGCTGATCACAAGGGCACCTAGGGAGTCATATCAGGAATGTATATTTACTTGTGACTTCAAGCTGTTATCTAGGGCATGTGCTTGTAGGAGCGGCTAATGTCAGTTTAGTCTCCCCAGTAAGCAGCTTGGCCACAGAAAATGGATGTCAAGGCAGCAACTTTGTGGAGAAGTTTAGTTAAAATCTCAACATCTAAATTTCATTTTATTTAAACAAATGTGAGCTTAAGACGGAGTTATATGTATATCTAAGTGGTAACAGTCTGTTCAATCAAACAACCAATAAACATGGCCTAGTTTCTAAGTGATACAGTAAAAAGTTCATTTTAGTGTCCTCTTATCTTTGAAAATAATTTTTCTCAGTATTAAATTTAGCAAGCCATTAGCAATGGTTAGGGGAAAAGAGTAACATGAATAAAAGGAGAGGAAGCTCAGGCAAGTTTTATAAAAAAAATAATAAATGATAGATTTAGTAATGTATTGAGAAAACTGATTTTGTTGAGTTTATGAAATATTTAATCCAAAATCTACAAATAGTTGTCACTGTCTATATACCTCAGTCTCAGATGTTAAGCAAATTCAGGAAGCTAATAGTAAACACATTTTCTGTTGGTTAACTGAAACTATGGCTGTATTTAGGCTCACAATGCTTGGGTGTTAGCTTTTCCTGTCGGATTTCATTTTACCTCTCCTTCTTCCCTCAGATCTTAACTCTAATGTTGAAAAACTAAGGAAAACACTACTGATCTCACAAAGGCTATTATCAGGATCAAAATAGGGCATCACATGCAAAGGGATTTTGTGAACTTTATCAAATGACCACAAAAGAGAATTAGACCTGTGAGAGCAATGAAGATGCTAATTAAGTTGCCATGGCTGCTACCGGGTTAAGTGTACCACGAACATTACAGGTTAGTACATTCATTCATTTAATACATAGATATTTATCTCCTAGTATTGTGCTAAGCACTGGCTATATTATGGTGAATAGAAGAGATAGTCTTTGTCTTCATGATGCTAACCCTTTCAGTTGATGGCAATGATTAAATGGCAAGATAGACAGTATTGGATGGCATCATGACAGAATAACCTTAAAACTCCAGATGAAGTATGGCAGAAGGGGGAAATGTATGTGGAAAGCTCTGAAATGTGACTAAATGAAAACCAATGTAGCTAGAGGAAAAGGAGGAAGAATGAAAGGCAGGCGAGGTTCAGATATGCTTAAGAGCTAGCTTAAGTAATTTGGAATTTAGTCTGTTAGACAATGGAAAGCTATTAGAGGATTTTAAGCAGAAGATTTATATTGTGTAATTTTCACGTAAAACAAACAAACAAAACAAAATCTTTACGTGGCTTAGAGATTTTAATGGGATATTTATCACTGCCAGTCTGAACTGAGTTTTTCTCGATACAAAATAAAATTTGAAAAAAGCTTTGGTGTTAGTAAAGGGCAGTAGAAAAGAACAGCCAAGCCAATGAAATAAGGTTTCACATTTTAAAGGAAACCCAAAGCTTATTTAAAAAATATGTCCAGGGGCGCCTGGGTAGTTCAGACAGTTAAGTGTCTGACTTCAGCTCAGGTCATGATCTCGCAGTTCCTAAATTTGAGCCCTGCATCAGGCTGGCTGCTGTCAGCACAGACCTCGCTTCAGATTCTCTGTCCCTCTCTCTCTCTGCCTCTCCCTTGCTGGTGCCCTCTCTCTAAAAAATAAATGAATATTAAAAAAATTAAAACATTAAAAAATAATATGTCCAATTATATAAATGCAAAATTAGATGTATTATGCTATTTGAAAAGACAGCTAGTATATCCAATGGACAGGATTATTAGGAAAAGTAGTTGGAACTCCTTTTTCTTTATTTTTATATATGTATATTCATTTACTCATATTTATCACAGAAATAAGTTTAAATTCTATTGCTTTCTTTTTTTAAAATGTTTAATTAAATGGTCATATTAAATATCCTAAAGGTGCTTTAAACTGTGTGTTATGGGTTGATTTATAAAAGGCCCAAGGCTATCTCAGACATTTAGAAGTATCTTGAGATGTTTATTAATGGACTCATAAACTGTGTTCACACTGTTGAATACTTGGTGATTGGAAAAAAGACACTCTATTTATTATCACATGATATCACAAAATAGTCTATAAACATATACATTACTAATTTCTGGTATATATGAAGCTATGAGTTTTTAAATCATCAGCAAAGATTAATGTACAAAGAGCTCACATAAAACATGAATCTGGGACTGAGAAGGCATTATTTTCCTATACACAGGTTAAGATAATTATTAAGGGCAATCAGTGGCTACTTTCAAGTATATTTTCAGCATTTATTTATCTCTAAAGTAAATATAAAAATTATACAATAATTTTCTTCGCTCAATAAGATTAAGAGGTGTTTCTTTAAATTTTGTTCAAAATTAATCCATAGTCAAGTACAGATATAAATAATTTTTATACTTTATTTTTATCCTATTGTTGATTGCCTGCATAGGTACATCACAGATAGGCAATTTATTAGCAAAATAAATAATTCCACTTATTTTTAATGTTTTTGGCTAGTAGGCAAGTTACTGTGGATGCAACGCTGAGCAAAAGCAGATCTGGTCTCTCCAGTATCTTGTAAAGTCTGCACTTAATGGTGCAGAGCAGCTTTGGAGAATAGAAAAAAATTTCGATCAATTATAAATTACCATGGAAATGACAGATATAATTAGACTCTCAGGAGACTCAGAAACACCATATAGAGTAGTGACGTATTAGAGTTCTTATAAGTGGTTTCTGTTTTCAGTGACTAATTTTGACATTATCGCTTTTGGTCATACATAGTAAAATAGAGAAAAGCATAGGAGAAGCCGTAAATAACTAATATTGCTTTTTCTGGGATAGATAAAAACTATCCAATTATTATAATCAGTATATATTTTAAATATATTATCATAATTGATATATATTTTAAATTTTCTGAACAAATTTTCCCATGAACCCTACCATGTACTTGTATATTATTAATCTATCTAGTATACTGGGATTATATTCCATATATTCAGCCTTAATACCTGGGACTATTAGCTTGAAAATTGGCCATATTCATAATGCTTATTAGCATAGACGTTTAGTACTTAACAAAAACCTCAGAAAACTGTAAATCTCCCAAATTGGCAAACCATAAATGGTTCAAGAATCCGCGTGTCCATTTAGACAGATAAAATTCATGAAACACACACTAGTACCTCAAATTTTTAAAAAATATCTAATCTCTTCAGTTGCATCTAGTTTTGCGGATTACAGTAATCTAGAAATCATTTTACTTGTCTACCTACAGACAAAGGGCATAATTATAAAAGTAACAGTCACTTTATTTCTCTTAAAAAAAGATTGCCATAAATCAGATGAAACAGAGATCATCTTTTTTTTTTTTTTCAACGTTTATTTATTTTTGGGACAGAGAGAGACAGAGCATGAATGGGGGAGGGGCAGAGAGAGAGGGAGACACAGAATCGGAAACAGGTTCCAGGCTCTGAGCCATCAGCCCAGAGCCCGACGCGGGGCTCGAACTCACGGACAGCGAGATCGTGACCTGGCTGAAGTCGGATGCTTAACCGACTGCGCCACCCAGGCGCCCTGAGATCATCTTTAATTAAGGTATAATAATAAAAATAGTATATGATACATAACACCCCCCCTTAAAGACTAAGAGATTAATAAAACTGGATAATGGGGCCAAAAATAAATAAATAAAAGAACCAAACACTAATTCCTGGCTGTCTTCTTAGTGGAAAAATAAATGCTCCCAAAATATAGCTTATGTAATAATTTCTTGTTAGACTATTAGAAATATCTTTCCAAAGTGTTTTCGTTGTTCTTGTTGTTGCTGTTGTTGTTTTATGGCTACACTCAATCTCTTTTATTCATATTTGAATGGCTACTTACATCTTAGTTATTCTTCTTTTTTTCTTCCTGTGTATAATTCACTTTCAAGTATGCAGTAGTAACTCAAAATGATCGATTTGATGAAACTATACTGGGCCATATTTTATGGGAAGGAGGTAGAGTGACTAATGTATGCAAGATACACAGAAATCCCTGCAGAGGAAGGAGATCGGTGCAAAGAAAGCACTGAAAACAATATTGATGGAGCACAGGAGGATGTACAACTAGGTGAGGTGGAAAATATAGGCTGAGGCCACCCCATGCAAGGCCTGGGCAATACCGTATGAACAGTAGCAATGCATTTTAAATACAGCATTTAAGATGACTGGATCAAAACAGTGATTTTGATAAATAAGGTCCCATTTCTGGAGAAACCATATTTTTTGAGGACTATGAAGCTATGCTTGGAAAAGGAGACATGAGTGTAAATTTGAAGCCTATGAGGCTATTTCTGGTGACTGGGATTGAGATAGTGCTTTGAAGGAGGAAAGAGAAGTTGATATATTGGAGATATATTGGAGGCATTTGAACAGGATTTTTCAATGAGCTTGTTGTAGTAATATGATGCTGATACTTAATAGCTCTCTGACTGCAATGTCCCATGGATGGTAATAACTATGAGGACGCTAAACTTTATTTTTCAAGTAAAAACACTATTATGTAACTTCCAGCTCCTATATGTAACTGGTTAGTCAACATTTACATTTCATTGTCTCAAGTTACCTTGAATTCATTAAATATAGTGCTGGTTTCATGGTCTTTAACCCATTATTGAATATTTTCAATATTTTCTTTTGGTGTTTCCTATTTTAGTGAAATATTCCCTTTCCAAACTCCACCCCTGTTGGCTGCCTTCACTTCTTGTTTTAATGTATGGGAGTAGGGGAAAGAGAAAATTCTTCTTTTGCTCCTAAAGTCCTCAAGGAGACTTAGCATCAGGTACATCTCTTGGATGGGGCAAAAAAGAAATGGAAGACCGTCTGAGTCATGATGGGTATGATACACAGGATGAACACTAAGATGTGGAAACTTAATCTCCATTCATAAACACTATCACATTTCAATTTTCAATTTTTTTCAGTGAAATTATCAAGGAATTATTGAAAGATGCTCCTGGTTTGATATCATTTGATGTGTGACAATGTTGAGTCTTTTCAGGTAGTTAATGGTTTTGGTCTTTTCCATAGTTAATAACTTTACCAAAAAATAATTTCTTTTTTTTCCAACGTTTATTTATTTTGGGGACAGAGAGAGACAAAGCATGAACGGGGGAGGGGCAGAGAGAGAGGGAGACACAGAATAGGAAACAAGCTCCAGGCTCTGAGCCATCAGCCCAGAGCCCAACGCGGGGCTCGAACTCACGGACCGCGAGATGGTGACCTGGCTGAAGTCGGATGCTTAACCGACTGCGCAACCCAGGCGCCCCACCAAAAAATAATTTCAAGTAGATCCTATTTGCCCTATAATGATACCCCTAAAAAACAACATGTTACTCAGAGTCTGGATCTAGACTTGATTTACCCTATCATCTTAATAGAAAGATTGATTTCAATATGTAAACAGTGGGAAGCCTAAATGAGATATCACTGGCTCAAGTTGATAAATCTTTAACCTACTTTCCACCAGATCTGCACTAGTAATAACTGTGCTGCATATTGTATGGTATATATAGAATTAATACCCAGCGAGTTTAATATATAACCGTAATTTATATACTGTGTAAGTTAACAAGAATTCAATGTGGGAAAATGGGGAGATTTTTATTATTAATAGATGTTTACTAGTACATGATGGGCATGTAGAAATAATGGAACAGAATGAAGTTTCAAGGCCACTGCTGAACTGACAATTTCCTGGAAAATGGGTATTGGCTCATCATGATAAAGAAGAGGTATCTTTATTTTGAAAACCAAGTGAAAGACTCTTTCTTTTGGCATTTAAAAAATTATTTTGAATTTGAAAAACTTTAGGAGAAGGCATAAATTTTACTATGCTTTTACTAGGAAGTGTGACCTCTAAAATGTTGAGAAACATTAATGTAAACAGAAAGAGTACAGAAACAACCTAGTATCAGAAACAGGACAGCTATTTAGAAGACAAGGTTTGGGATGAATGTGAGTTCAGGGCTGTTTCCACTAATCACTTCCGTCATACAATCATTGAATTCAGACAACCAGTTTGACTGGCTTTTTGACCTTATTAACATGATGTTTGACCAAATTGATTCAACAATTCCGTTGAAGTGGCAGGATTACAAACAGTGTTAAGGCTCTGCAAATGCTATCTACAATTTCAAGTCAATGGACAGCATTCACTGTGTGCAAAGGGTGTGTATAATGCAATAATTATTTTGAACCTTTTCTCCTCTCCTAAACCTGCTAGTCCTGCTTTCCCCTTTTATTCTCAAGAGATCACCTTGCTTCCGACTTCAGAGAGAAAATACACCAAAAAGTTTTTAATAATACATGCCACTTGCAGACATCTTAACTGCCTGCTGTGATTTCTTTTGACAAATACCCATGACTTTCAGACAACTCAGTATGCTTATACCCTGATAACTCTCTTTATTATTATTGTTGTTGTTATTGTTTTCATTTAAAACATGAAATGTGAGCATTCTTTTCATGAAGACTATTCCATGATTTCCACAATCACTTCACTGGAATATATTTGTCTTCTGTGAATGCAGTTCTATTCTGGACTATATTTCTTTTCACTAATTAAACCTTTCTCCAGTATTGTAAAAAATCTCTGACATAGTGATTCTATAACTGGTATTACTAATTCCATTTATTTTATTTTTTAAACCAAAAGCAGAAAAGACAAAATGTTAAAACAGAAAAATAATTTGTAATTTCTTTATTGTAGATTTTGTAGCATATACTTTCACACAAATGTGAGGCATATAAGGTTAAAAATGTAACAGGGACTCTTATGGATAAAACTAAAATTTTATGGATAAAACTCATAACCCTAAGATTGTTTCAGTACAGAGTTAAAAGCTACAATTCCCAAATTGGTATCTAATTCCACATTTGTGTGACTTCAGCATAATTTTGGATTCATTCTGGGAAATACTTTTTCTTTATTCTTGGTAGAGAGTAATATGCAAGGTAGTCTATTGAATATAACATATCAGATACTGTAATAGGATGATTACAATCTGTAATCTTAAAACTAAAATTGTAGCTGTAGTCACAGCATCTTTGTTCTGGGAAAAGCCAAACAATTCTTGAATAAAGGGAACAATGGTGTTCATCAGATCATATTAAAACACAAAATGACATGGCCTGTTCTATAGAAGTCTCTCTACAGAATTCACTCAGCCAATCAAAGATATATTTGTTGTGCATTTGAAAATGTTCATACTTTAATAGGACCGTCGCATGAATGGCATCAAAGATAACTACTCATAAAAATGTTCACTGCCTGCATATTTGAATAAACCATGCTTTTCAATTAATGGAGGAAAAATGGGTCTGTCAACTTTGATTTAAACTTTTCCTTGTGTTTTTCAGAAGAATAAAATAAACAGTAGAGTTATCCACTAAATGCAAAAAAAAAAAAATCTCCCAATTTTAAACCTCAGAAAAACAAACAGAAAAATAGTAAATTTGCTCTAAATAATAGCCAACAATAGCCCATGCTTCACGTATTAAAAGAAGTTAGTGAGGTTCATTTATTATTATGGGAAAGGAGAAAAACAATTCCCTTTGCCTCTCTTTCCCTCAGACACAGGCAGTTCTCTTTATCCCTGGCCACTGACAAAAGAATGTTACTAGTAGCCTTCTCCCAGGAACAACCGAATAAGCCCCAAACTAGTACTTGGGATCATGATATTTGGCCCTACCTCTTGTCTATTACTCTCTAGGACTTAGTTTACTTTTCTTTCCCACGTTCTTATTTCTGAATGATGAATACAATTGTTCAACTGATTCAAAGAATAAAATATGTATGAAAATATTTTTTATAAAATGAAGAAAGAGTCAAATCAGGTAATCATAACAATTTGCTTTTTAAACTCAGACACAGAAAAGATGGTCCTGAAAACCACCTTGAAGTTGGGTTGGTAAAAATATATGCCTATTTTTAGATGCTTGATCTGTTACTGTTCAGTATTGTTTCAAGACCATTCACCCAACAAATGCAGGAGCAAGACTACACATGTAGAACTGGAACATTGTTTTCCTTGTACTTCAATAAGTGTTATTTTCTTCCATACAAAAGGAATTACATGTTATTGTTTCCTAATATTTATCATCTATGAACCATACTCATTTCTTTCACAAAATATGCATTTTTCTTATAACTTTAGTAAAAGGGAATGAACATTTCTAAGGAAGGAATACATTAGTTTGTAATTAAATAAAATCCTATGAGTCGGAGGCACTGGAATCAGAATAATGTCTCTGTTTCTTACAAGCTTTAAGCAATGAGGCAGTTACTTAAGTCCTATCAGGTCCAATTAAGTTATAAAAAATGTTAATGACAATACGTAATGTGCAAGGTTGTGAGTATTAAATACAAAAATGTATACAAACATTTGGCACAACAGCCAAAAGATATTGAGCATATAAAACTGGCAGCTATAAGTATTTTAATCTGGTTTCTAATATTTCGCAACCAGTATCAAGTTTAGTAAACTTAGGTAAGTTATCTAATCATTCGTATATCAAATGAAATATTGATGGGGTAAACGCATTGATGGTCACTTCTAGCTTCCTGAATCCAAGAACCTCCACCTAAGCCAAGATGTCGTTTTATAGTGATTACCTACTTCAGTTGGAGAAAGGGTTTTGCCTCCATTTAACACAGGAAGCAGACACCTGGAGGGATTAATCACTTACTTGAGTACATCTAGAGAAGGGTTCTGGAACTTTTTTCTGTAAAGGGCCAGAAATTTACTATTTTTGGCTTTGCAAGTCCATAAGGTGTCCGTTTCAATCGCTCAACTGTATTATAGTGCAGAAATAGCAATAGACATTATGTAAACCAGTGTTTAATAGAATTTTATTTATGGACATTAATTTGAATTTTGTATAATTTAACATGACACTAGATACTATTATTTTGATTGTTTTCTTGAATCACTTTTAAAAATATAAAAAAAAAAAACCATTCTTGGGTTACTGGCCACACAAAACAGGCAGCAGACTAGATTTTTCTTGTTCCATAGAGCATTAAATGGTTAGTTGGGACTAAACTGTAGGTTTAAGTAGGCAAAATTCTTCGCCTATTGTGAAAATTTCAAATTCATTGACTTTATTTTTAAAATGTCTTTATCACAGAATATATATGATAGATATGGGTATCTATTTCTTGAATCATATTATCACTGTCAGTTCAAAGGCTAAAAAGTAGTTGCAAAATCAGTGTAAAATTACAAAAAAATCAATAATTGTTTTCTCGTAAAGAATAGTGCTGTTTTCAGAATGGGAAAGAAAAAAAAGTGAAAAAATTGTATAGCCTCTTCGTGTACATGTACTTGGCTTAGTCTGATGGTAACTGTGGGGTCTATGTCAGTATGTAGCCACACCTCATTACACACTGAGACACTGTTGATCATAATATCTCCAAACTGCGACAGGACCAAAATGCTGGTAGATCTTGGGAAACCAGCACAAACCACTGTTTGCGTAAGACTCACGAAAAGAAAAACAAACTTACTGATGACATTAGTTAGCAAATTGTTTTCAGAAATGAATAAAAAAAGGAGTACTGTGATTTTTCAAATCAAAAGGCAAAATTCAGTGCCAGTTAGTGACTGGGATATGAGACGCATGGTGATATGTTGTGCCAGTGGGTTACTTACCTTGACATGTTTATTAAGAAAGGAAAAGATTTAGAAGGTACTTATAAATTAATGTATCGCTTTGGTCACTTTGTTGAGGCGGTTTCACGGCTGTTGCCTTTTTATCTTTTCTTCTTCTATTTTTTGTAGGAAACTTACTTTTGTAGGGAACTTTTCTTTCTAAAAAGAAAAACCCACCCTAGGAGAAATTTTCTTTATTCCACGTTGAAACAGTATTGATACAATCCACAAAGCAGGCCAGTGACCAGAGAGAGTCCCAATCTAATTCTTTCCTTTGCCTTCTGTTTTTCATTTAGAACAACTATATGTTTTCAAATCTCTGCTGGAAAGGCCAGTCATATTCGTGCTACTGTGTAGAAATGTTAGAATTATTTTCACTCAGGTGTTTGCCACACTGAAACCTATAGTTTGATGTAAGTACTGGATAAACTTTGCCTCAATTCTGCTAGATAATGTGTCATTTAAAATTATTCCACGGGGAAAGAGTCTGAGTTTGACAGCTGTTGTAAGGGAGCACTGGCATAGCTTTCCGACATGTGAGTATTGCTGGCATGGAAATTTGGCATCCAAAATTCTTAAAGAAAGTTTAGGCAAAATGATTGCTTCAGGGACTTCTTTATTCTAGCAGGGATTCACTATTCCCTGATTCTTTTTGTGTATCCCACGTTTCTGATTTGGTCCTTAGTATCAATTGTATATTTTTACGCCATTCATAAATGAGCCACTTTAGAAAATTGACCACTTCCTTACTGCATTTGGAGGGCATTACTGCCAATAGAAGAAAGGTGTAAGTGTGCACTATGAGTCTTATAAAACCGACCTGATTTTGATCTGTTTCTGGCTCTTGAGAGGACAATAAAACAGGAAAAGTCCTCAATCCAAAAATCCTCACCCACATCTTATTTGACCAAACTCAGAACCAGCTTTGGGAGTGAATTGCTATATGGAGTAATGAAAGGGTGGAGTGACGCTGAAGTGTAAGAGAAGCATTCAGAGACTTCTGAGAGGCTAGTGTGTGCTGGTCCTGCATAGCGATTAAGAGGCCAACGCCTGTAACCAAGAAGCCTGGATCCAAATCCTAGCTCTCCCGATCCATGTAATTATGCAAATATATTTAAGAATTCCAAGTTTCCAATTTTTTTAAATGTTTATTTATTTTTGAGAGATAAAGAGAGATAGAGCAAGAAAGAGACAGAGCATAAGTGGGGAGGGGCAGAGACAGAGGGAGACACAGAATCCGAAGCAGGCTCCAGGCTCTGAGCTGTCAGCACAGAGCCGGATGCGGGGCTCGAGCTCACAAGTAGTGAGATCATGACCTGAGCTGATGTCAGACACATAACCAACTGAGCCACCAATGTACCGCTTCTTTTTTCTTTAATATTTGTTTATGAGAAGATCTCCAAATTTCTAATATCTCACTTAAGAACAACTGATCACCTAATCCATAGAATTAAAAGGATTATAAATGTGATCATATGTAACAGCATTTTGAAAGCTGTGGGGGAAAAAAAAAAACCAACCCTCTCCACTTACTCCTGGGGTTTAACCCAAAAGAGAATTTAAAACTAGAATGTTAAATAAATAGCAATCAAAATATTGGCTGTATTATGGTCAAGTGTGTATCTTATAAAATCATAAGTGCAACTATGCTTTAGAAATGAAACCTACAGGAATCTCTGATTCTCTCCCCAGATTGGCTTTGATCCCTGCCATTGGTCTACAAATATAACTTTGTAGATTCAGGACTGAAGGTCTTCTACAATCTGGGCAGAGAATGGAGATTGGCAGGGGTTGGAAGGGTGGAGGCAGGTAGGAGATGCCAAATACCAGAAGATGGAAAGGAAAGAGCCCATAATGGGAACCAACTGTGTCTGTGTGGAGGGAAAGGCAAAACAGCAGGAGAGCAAAGCAAGCGGAAGTAAAGACTTACTTTGTGACTGACATCCTCCAGAAAATATAGCTCAGTATCGGGCCCTGTGTTAGAAGAAATGTTCTTTCTATGTCAGGAAATAAAGTGTCCTCTAGAGGAAAGAATATAGTGACTTCCTTTCTCTGTGGATTGAGGTCAATGAACAGCGGAAGAAAAAAAAATCCTCAACTACACAGAATATGTTTTATTAATTAATTTCTTTTGAAAAAGTTCATCTCCTTACTTCTATAAATTGTCACTGAAAACTATCCTAAAATTTCTATTTCTTTTTTTTTAATGTTTTATTTATTTTTGAGGGAGAGAGACAGAGCACAAGCAGGGAGAGAGGGAGACACAGAATCCAAAGCAGGGTCCAGGCTCTAAGCTGTCAGCACAGAGCCCGAATGTGGGGCACAGGGCATGGGGCACAGGGCTCAAACCCATGAACTGTGAGATCATGACCTGAACCAACGTCAGACGCTTAACTGACAGTGCCACCAGGAGTCCCTGGAATTTCTATTTCTTTTTGACTTTATAAAATACCTACTACTTGACATTGCTAGAATTGAAAATACATTATAAGAGAGGAAGAGGATCCAATATACATAAAGGGAAAACAAATAATATTCCATACCTGATCATTGGGCATCAGTCAAAGTTAGGAGACATGTATTGGTGGGCAGGTTGCCTCAGTGCATAAAAGTGCAAAACTCCTGATGTTAAATTACCCAAAGGCAATGGGAATTTAAGCTGTTGAAGTAATCTCAAGATAAGGACTTTGGTTCTTTGGAAATAAGTACCATCTAATTTGCATGAGATTGATGCCAGAAGCTTTTCCAGAAGACCAAGTACATAGCTTGAGTTCTAAGAATAAAGGCTGAGAATAAGTAAATAAACAGAGAATGGAGGTCAGCAAAAATAAATTTAATTACACTTGATGTAGAGAGAGTTAAAATCTCTTTGAATATAGGATTATGACAGTTTGTGCTGGATCTTAGACCAAGAAGGCCTTATTACAAAATGGACTGGTAATGGCTATTCTGTGGAGGACTAGAGTTAGGAACATCATGTGACACCAAGGAAAAAAAAAAGCAGGGAAGACGAATTTCAGTGATGTTTATTCTTTAGATGTATTATTTCAGTTAAAGTGTGGAAGTCATTCAAGTCACCATTAGGAATTCCATAACCTTGCATAGTTTGGGAAAATCTGAACAGCATACCAAGAGTTATGGGATTCATCCCAGTTTGATACGTGGAAGATTCATTATGTTTTGTATTGAAAATAAAAGAGGTGTGTGGAACTTGTGCTCTGAATTTGTAGAGGAGGCCATACTTTGCGTAGCCTGATATATGTCGAGTACTTAAGAAAAGTCTACTAATCCACATGCTATATCTAGAAGAACAGAATCATTACATTTTGGGAAAGATTTTGGCTGTAGACCTCATGGAGAAAATAATAATCAGAGCACAAAAGCAGACTTCAGTATTAGTTAAAACAAAAACAAATCTCTATATCTCCAGGTTGGAACTAGGGTGATGTGAGAATAGCCCATTGTCTGAAAGGGATACAAAATAAGTACATAATGTAAGTAATATTTTAATGCAATATTGTCAAAAATAAAAAATAATGTAAAAAACACATTTACAAAGCAAAACTGTAAAGGCAATTTGACCCTGCACTTGGATGGCTATGCCTCATTTACATCACCCAATCCCAGTGCTTATTTCAGTAGAACTTTATATACCAAAAAGAGAGGACCAGCCCAAATTTCAGTGATTTTTTTTTGATACTGCATGAATATTATATATCTTGATTACTGACTTCTGTTGCTGTCTTAAATACTGTGTCCCAAGGCAAGTTCCTCATTGGCCTCAACCTCATCCCTGACTGGAAAACATCATATTTTAAAAATAAATATTAATTAAAGCAACAAAACAGAAAGAAAGCCAAAGGAGCCAAAGATGTAAAAGCATAAAGTAGAAGAATAAAAAAAGAGAAGATAAAATGTGATAAGAATTTAAAGGCAAACTAATGGGGGGAAAGATAACTATGAAAATCATGCAAAATAAAATTTCCCAAGACTATGAATATTTTATTTATTATTTATTTATCTTATTGATTTGTTTTTTGATAGAGAGAGAGAGAGAGAGAGAGAGTGGAGCAGTGGAAGGGCACAGAAGGAAGAGAGAGAGAATCCCAAGCAGGCTTCACACCTGAGCCAAAGGCAAGAGTCAGATACTTAACTGACTGAGCCATCCAGGCGTCCCAAGCCTAGGAATATTTTAAAGGGAAAGAGTAATCAAATATACCCTCAGTCAAAATGAATATAATCAGTCATTCTCTCTCTCTCTCCCATAGACACCTCTGAGTTAGGCACTTTTTCAGAGTGGAGTGGAACACCAAGAGTGCTTGGAGATGGGGGAGGAGGGTAAGAGAGAAGTAAGCCAGCCAGATCCTTCTTTATGTTTTCCTGAGTCTCTTTATCCAAAGTGGACATTTTTTCTTCAGAGATAGTAATTTAACAGTTAAGAGATGAGCCTTCCATTCCCACATCCCTCAAATGTTCAAACGTTAAAATTCAAAATTATGTAAAACCCTAGAGGGGTTTTAATGCTGACTCTTTCTCTTAGTCCTACTAAAAAGAAAATAAAAATTGTTTGAGATGATTGAAGTGAAATTTCTGAAAACTGCTACTCTTAAGCCTTGTTTTGGTTTTATCTTGAAGCAGCTAAGAACAAGGGCTCTGTAACAAGACCACCATCATTTAAATACCTCCTTTACCACTTATATAATGTGACCTTGAACATGTGATCTTGAACAGTCTTTTCTTTAGTTTACTCATCCGTAAAACGGGGATAATAATACTTATATAGTTATAGTTAATATTAAATGAGTCAAAGCAGGTAGAACTTTCTCCTGGAACATAAGTAAGTAATTTTATAAATTGCATTATACTTGGGATAATTCATTATATTGTTATGAATAAAACATAAGTTGGAGATAAAGTAATCAAAATTGCAAGAAAATGCATAGTGTTTTATGGTGTAAGAATTCTGTAACAAGTCAGCAAATAGTGGGATAGAAATGGTTAAATATTAAAACCTTAAACAGCTATAGACAGAGATGCTTAATAAAGATATATTTCTTTATAATAGGGAGTATGTTTTTTAGCTTGTAAATATTTGGATTTACTCTTTTTTGCCCAAAGGAATGAAGCATAAAAAAACCCAAAACCATTAATGCAGTGTTGGCAGAAGACAAAGAGAGAGAGAAAAAAAAAGGAAAAAAAAAATATTGAAGGTAGGCATTATACAAGCCATTTTTTTTTGACTCAACCCAGAGTAAGAAAGTATTTTACACTGCAACTAAACATATGCACATACAAAAATCAGTAAGTTTCATTAAATAACACCTCTATTTTTTGTTTTTGCTGTTCTTTTCAATTTTTTTCATCTATGATATTCTAGCAGCAATTGTTTATCTAAAGGTAATTAAAAACAAATGCATAAAGACATTCTTATGTGATTGCAGTAGTAGTAACAACACTATTTAAAGAAAGCAAACATGGTAAAGGATGATATATGATGAGAAAGAAAGAAGAAAGAAAGAAAGAAAGAAAGAAAGAAAGAAAGAAAGAGAAAGAGAGAAAGAAGAAAGAAAAAGAAAGAAAGAAAGAAAGAAAGAAAAGAAAGGAAAGTAACAAGAAAGAAAGAAAGAAAGAAAGAAAGAAAGAAAGAAAGAAAGAAAACAAGAGAAAGAAAGAAAGAAAGAAAGAAAGAAAGAAAGAAAGAAAGAAAGAAAGAAAAAGAAAGAAAGAAAGGAAAGTAACAAGAAAGAAAGAAAGAAAAAGAAAGAAAGAAAAAGAAAGAAAGAAAGGAAAGTAACAAGAAAGAAAGAAAGAAAGAAAGAAAGAAAGAAAGAAAGGAAACAAGAGAAAGAAAGAAAGAAAGAAAGAAAGAAAGAAAGAAAGAAAGAAAGAAAGAAAGAGAAAGAAAAGAAACAGAGAGCAAGAGAAAGAAAGAGGGAAAGGAAAGGAAAGGAGAGGAAAGCAAGGAAGGAAGGAAAAGATAGAAGAGAGGGAGGGAGAGAAGGAGGGGGGAGAGAAGAAGTAAGTTACTAGAATTTGAGCAATGATAATAAATCTAAATTGGAGCAAAACAGTGATATTTCCTAGACCCTGACAAAACATGATGTATGATGTCTTTACCAATTCCATTGGTAGGTGAAATTTCAAACTAATATTAAAATAGATATTGACATGGTTTATATTGTGTTTTATGTAATTATGTTTAAGTCCATATCTAGAGATGATTTTCATTACATATTTAATAATTTAAGTCATAAGGCCATATATGAAAGATCAATGTCATTGTCAATGACCCCTTGAAAATCATTAAATATAAATTACAGGGTGTTATGAAACAACTGTAGCAGGCAAGACTCTGATACCAAGTTGAAAGACAAGTAAGATTACTTAAACTAATGATTCGTAGACTTCACTGAGCATCAAAATTACCCGCATGGCTTATGAAAACACAGATTACTAGGCTCTATCTCTAGAATTTCTGGTTCATTAGGTCTGGGATGGGACTTAATTGCTTTGCATTCCTAACAAACTCCTCATATTCTGATGCTGTTCTTCCCAGGACCATACATTGAAAACCACTGTCACATAATGATTTATTCACAATGGGCTACACATAACACTTCAATGTATGTGCTCAATTTTTTTTACACATTATTCCTAGGAGTTAGGCACTATTATTATCTATCATTGAGAACAGATAGACACAGCTAATAAATGAAAAATCTTAAAACCCTGATTTTCTGCAACCAAATTGTATAGTCTCTACTATTTTAAAATGCAGAGAAGGAGGGAGTGATTATCAGCTTAGGGTATTGAAAAGGGAAGAAAGAAAATCTCCTGTGGCGAATTAGCTAGAGAATCAAAAACAAATTAATTATAGGCTTGATAAACAGCATCACGAACACAATTAAAATGGAATGGGATTGAATTTGTAATGATCAGTTGTATACTGTTTTTCAACTTCAAACAATAAATGAAATATCCCGATGGGCTACTGTTACTTCCAACAGATATATACCCATCTTTTAGATTATAATAAAAGTCTGAAGTTACTAGCAGAACCTTTGTATCTATTCTATTCTATCTGGGTATGCATTTATGTGTCTATGTATCACTGATGGGTAAGTTAAAATTAACTTTGGTATCTAACACAGAAAATATTACTATTATGGTTGCCTAAAAACATCATTTTGAATGTTGACATATTTGAAACAATCATGACATAGATTTAAAAAGAAATGTGGCACTTTACATGTCTTAAGCTTTAATACCTGTTTCTCAATATGTATTGAAATTAATGAAAATTAAATTACAATGGCATGCACAGTTGCATAAGATACTATAAAAATAAATTCTGGTTTGGCTTTTAGTCAAATTAATTCATCAATCTGTCAACACAATTTGGAAAGATTGGAGATATATAGATAGATATAGATATAGATATAGATATAGATATAGATATAGATATATACACATATACATATGTGTGTGTATATATATATATATATATATATATATAGTTATAGTTATGATAACGTTACTATATAGGTTGCACTCTTAATCAATTTAAATGAAGAAGCTATGGTCAGAGATATTTTCTAAATTGTTCTTCCATTTAGTGAGCAGACATAGCCAATCTCCTGTGAAAATCTGCAAAACCCAAACAGTGGGCATCTGTTCTTCCAGAATAGACTGAAATGCCACTATCACAGCAATAGGAACACACAATTCAGTATTAAGCAAATGGATTTTGGACACTCTCCAAGGGATTTTATTACTATAAACACCAGCAGTTCCATTCATTGCACTCTTTAACCCTCAGGACTCTGAGAACAGCATTATATTCAAACTTTCTTATTCCTATAAGTAAATACTTTTATAATAGCTAGAGAAATGTTTTTCAGTTCCTTTCTGGGGGTGGGGGGTAGAAGGGGAAAATAGTTGAATCTGCTGGTTACAACTCTGAACATCTATTAGTAGGTACAAATTATCTCAGCCTATGGGACACTCTGACCAACATGTTTGACTACATCTCAAAAGACAATATGGAACATAGGTTTTCAAAGTTAATAACCATCTGCCTTCATATTTCTTTTTTGATGGCTTGAAGTTGGTAGTCAAATATTTTTAAAAAGATAAAGTCAGGCTTTTACAATGCCCTTTAATCAGCCTAAAGTGATTAATTTATAAAATCTTGCTATTGCTTTTGTGATGTACTGAATAGAAACAGATCTCTTTGTTTATGTATACAACTATACTTGTTAAATATTTTAGAAGAGATACTAATTCTGTCCGGTATTACATGATATATTTTATAATACTCATATTTTAAATTACTAACAAAAGAAAACCTATATTTTATGCTTTTAGTTATATTGCTACACTTATGAGCAAACCACAATATTAATGTTTCACTATATTCAATTGCTTCTTCTGTTCCAGGTTTGCAAAGTTATCCAGTTCTATGTCATTCATTAGATGTTTAGTCAAAGAAATCTTATACCCAGAAGTAACCAGACTGTCTATTAAGGTGAGTCTAAAACAGTAGAATTATATTCATATTTGTAGTTGATTGTAGAGATAATTATATTATTCACATATTACAGTATCTGCTGTCTTCCTTTAAGAAATGAAATTGTACATTGCATAAAAAGAAAACAAGTAAATATTAATTTGACAATATTAAAAAGTAACCAGAAGACATTTTAGTTCTTGCCCACACATTTTTTTTTCAAAATAGCAATAATTGCATGAATTATCTCTTAGTTTGTACACCTGTGCTCAGTTTGGAGAAAAAGTGAAAATATACTGAGGCTGATAGAATATGTAGGATAGACTATCAGAAAGAATAGGGCTTGCAGAAAAAAATACATAGTGGTGCTCTTGGCTGAATATTTATGTGCATATGCACAGGGTGAAACTTCACAAAGCCAAGTAAAGCCAACTGGAAGCAATTTATAAAAACATTAATTCCCAGGATGTACATAGGGTTGAAATTCAAAGTTTGTGCGGAGAGTAAAGAATCCTTATTGAATGCCTAGACAATGAGTAGAAACCTTTGATGGATCACAACTGGGTAGTAAGGCTATATTAACTTTTGAGTAAAGACTACTCTGGGCCGGTACTAACAACAACAACAACAACAACAAAATAATAATAAAATAAATGAAGTTTTTCCATATAATTCATATACCTCCCGAAACAAACTTCAATACTCTTTAAGGATGGTAACAAAATTTACATATTCAACAGCCTGGCATATGCAATGTTGGGATCTAATGAAACAATCACTAGCTGTGCAATGAAGAATTGTGAACCACATAAGTAAAACCTTAAATAGTCAAGATTTTAAAGAAAAAGAAAAATATAATGTAAAAGAGAAATGGAAGATACATAAATAAGAACCAGATGGAACTTCTAGAGATAAAATTATAATATCTAAGTTAAAATATTTACTGAGTGAGGTTAGTGGCTGATTACACATTTAACCTTAATTAACTCCTTATAGGCCCTATCTCAAAATATAGTCATGATAAAGATTAGACATTCACCAGATGAGTTGGAGGTTGGGGGGCAGAATTCAGTTCATAGCAATACCTAAATTAAAGCACACACACACAAAACAAACAGAAAGAAAGAAAAGAAAGAAAGAAAGAAAGAAAGAAAGAAAGAAAGAAAGAAAGAAAAAGATAGATAGAAAGAAAGGAAAGCAAAAAAAAAAAAAAAGAAACAAAGGTTCAGTGGCCTCTAGGACAATAGCAAAGTTCTAAAACAACTCAATATTCACATGGGAAACAACAACAACAAAACTACTACTACTACATATTTAATATTTAATATTTCATAATTTTAATAAAATTTTATTTATTTAATAATATTCAATAAATAATATTTATTAAAATGTATTAAAAAGAAGAAAACACAGAAGAAAATGTTTTACACTTTAGAATGAGCAAAATTTCATAGGGCACAAAAAGCACATAACAGGAAAAAAATAATAAATTGACCTCCATCAAATATAAAATCATCTGGTCTCTGAAAGACAGCATTCACCATTTAGTACATAGAAAGACAAACCACAAATTAGAAGAGAACGTTAGCAATATGTATATCTGATAAGGGACTCATATCCAGAATTTATAAATAAAAACAACCAATTAAGAAAATGGGCAAATTACTTGAACAGACACATCACAAACAAGATATTAGATGATCAATAAACATATGAAAAGATGAATAACATCCTTAGTCACTATAGATTACTACTATGAATCATAGAATGACTAAAATTATAAAGGCTGAACGTATCAAAAGATGCCAAGATGTAGAACAACTAGAGTAATATACTACTCTTGATTTTGTAAAATGGTACAACCACTTTAGAAAACAAATTCCATTTTGGACTGCACAACATGTCCCAGAAATCACATGCATGGGTATTTGTCCAAAAGAAATGACAATGTTTGTCCACAAAAAGACTTGTAAAAGAATGTTCATACCAGATTTATTCATAATAGCCTAAAACTGGATATAAGTCAAGTGTTCAAATGCAGGTAAATAGGTAAACAAATTGTGATATACTCGTTTAATGGAATATTATTCAACATTGCAAAGGTACAAAATATTGTTAAACAGAGCTTGGAGGAATTTCAAAAAGCATTAGGTTAAACAAAACAAGCTGGAAAGAAATAACACATAATGTATGATCCCATTTATATACAATTCTGCATCAGGCAATATTAACTAACCTTTAGTGACAAAATGTATCAGTGGTTGTTTGGGACTTGAAAAAGGTAGTAACTGCAAGAATACACAAAAGAACTTTTGGGGGTGATGGAAATTTCTTATATTGCATGGTAGCAGTGAAGACATCAGCTTTCAACTTATTTCAACTCATTTGTTTTGACAAATGAATGTGATTGTAGCAGAAATTGTTGAATTTAATTTTGAAAGTGTGTAAGTAAAATAGATAATTGTGTGAAGTAGTTCTAGGGTGCCAAATTTGGTAGCCAGTAGCCACAGGTTGCCGGAAAACTTTGAAATGTGGCTATCCCAAATTGACATGTGCTGTACATGTAAATATATACACTGTATTTCCAAGACCTAGTGTGAAAAACAATTGTAAATAGTTCAAAATAACACTTTATATTAATTGCACATTGGATTGATAATTTTGGATTTATTAGGTAAATTAACACATATATTTCATCATTATTCGATATATTATATATTCACTCTATCATGTTCAGTATGTCGTATATATTAAATATATCATTTCACCTATTTCCTACGGATTGTACTTTATATTGTATTTGGATTACCATTTGGATTATATATTTTTTCTCACTATAATTCTTTATTTTAATTTTTTTAATTTACATCCAAATTAGCTAGTATATAGTGCAGCAATGATTTCAGGAGTAGATTCCTTAGTGCCCCTTACCCATTTAGCCCATCCCCCCTCCCACAACCCCTCCAGTAACCCTCAGTTTGTTCTCCATATTTATGAGTCCCTTCTGTTTTGTCCCCCTCCCTGTTTTTATATTATTTTTGTTTCCCATTTGGATTATATTTTTAACCAAGCAGTTAACCATACACTTAGATAAAGGTAAATACCCCACTTTCTCTGAGAACATCATGAAATATTTAGAGAATTTGTACTTAGAAATATTTTAAGGTAGCATTTTCTAAAGTGTTCGGTAATGATCAAAGCATCAAGAGACTTTGCTTAAAATGTAGCTTTTAGAAAATGTGTTTAGGAAATGCTGGATTAAACAACACTGAAAAGGTTGTAAACAACATGCCTTTTAAAAATTTTATCAAGCTCATGTGTGCTATGAGTCTTCAGAAAAGAGTCTGTACTATATTCATTTTTTTCCTTGACACAGTCAATAGATCCTATTCAAAATTTTCTACAATGAACTATGATTCCTCTATAACAAAATAAGTATCTAAGTTATTTTAGAATAGATATACATATATGCTGGAATTCAAATTCAGAAGGTCTAGAATTACTTCCATGGTGACTTGGATGAAAATTCACCATTGACTTGATGATTTCTTATTCTTTGCTTTTCTACATAGACAATTCTCCAAATTTCAAAACAGCTTTGTAAGAAATAAGAATGGAGAATAAATTCAAGCTTATTATGTGTCTTCTGATCCCAGTTTGCTTCTAACCAAAAACACTTTTAATTTCCAAAAGGGATTAAATATCATCTCTGAGTGATAATTTTGAAGATCACTTTTACGTTTACTCAAATTATAAAACACATAAGGAAATTAGCTTTCTCTAAATAATATTTTTGTTTATATCATATATTTCTACACACTGCCAATGAGAAATTAATTTCTATAGGACTTTGCAATTCAAGTACACCCTTAGAAGACAGTTTAAAAATGTTTTTGTTGTATTAATATAGTGCTAGTAAAATTTCACTTACTGAGCAATGTAAGTAGAATCATAATAAGATATAAGTAACAAATATTTTATAACTGAAAATAATCACCATGTTTCACATACATGCAATGAGAATTGCTTACATATGACAATTCAAACAGAAGTGTCAGAGATTTCAATTTATAGAACATACAATGTATAGAACTCAAAATAATAATTAACAATGGCCCACTTTACTATGAATTATTATTTTTTTTCTTTTATTTTTTTTTCTTTTTTTTATTTTTTTATTTTATTTTATTTTTTTTATTTTTTTTTCTGAAATTTATTGACAAATTGGTTTCCATACAACACCCAGTGCTCATCCCAAAAGGTGCCCTCCTCAATACCCATCACCTACCCTCTCCTCCCTCCCACCCCCCATCAACCCTCAGTTTGTTCTCAGTTTTTAAGTCTCTTATGCTTTGGCTCTCTCCCATTCTAACCTCTTTTTTTTTTTTTCCTTCCCCTCCCCCATGGGTTCCTGTTAAGTTTCTCAGGATCCACATAAGAGTGAAACCATATGGTATCTGTCTTTCTCTGTATGGCTTATTTCACTTAGCATCCCACTCTCCAGTTCCATCCACGTTGCTACAAAAGGCCATATTTCATTTTTTCTCATTGCCACGTAATATTCCATTGTGTATATAAACCACAATTTCTTTATCCATTCATCAGTTGATGGACATTTAGGCTCTTTCCATGATTTGGCTATTGTTGAGAGTGCTGCTATGAACATTGGGGTACAAGTGGCCCTATGCATCAGTGCTCCTGTATCCCTTGGATAAATTCCTAGCAGTGCTATTGCTGGGTCATAGGGTAGGTCTATTTTTAATTTTCTGAGGAACCTCCACACTACTTTCCAGAGCGGCTGCACCAATTTGCATTCCCACCAACAGTGCAAGAGGGTTCCCGTTTCTCCACATCCTCTCCAGCATCTATAGTCTCCTGATTTGTTCATTTTGGCCACGAATTATTTTAATTGTAAACAGCCATACAACTGATTAATTTCTAAAATCTCATAAGCCTTCTGCTATCTGGATGTTTGTAAAAATACAGCAACCCAAAAATATAATGGGAATGATACAGCCAATAAATTGCTGATATTTTTGCTATAACACTATTCTGGAGATATTCAAATCTTTGCAGTTTCTTTATATTTGCCAGATTTTCTAAATCTTTTGATTGAAATACTTCGGAATGATTATGTCCAGAAAGAATAAGTAGAAAGGCACGGCAGTAAAGAGTCCAAGGCCATACTGACTAGATTTGATTCTCAGGTATAAAACTTACCAGCTCTATAAGTTTAAGGAATTATCTCAATCTTTCTATGCCTCAATTTCTTCATCTGAGGATGATAATAGTACCATTTGTGAGGAATTGTTGAAAAATTAAATATGTTTAAAAATTAGACAACACTTAAAACATTGACTTTTTATTATCCTAAAATATTAATATCATTTTACAATTAAAGGCAATCTAATGAAATTATCAATATAATCATGAAATTGTCTCATATACTTTCTAGTATGTAGTCACACTTTGAGATCTTTATAGTTCTATCATTAAATGACCTATAACAGAATCTATGATAAATATTATTCACTTTCCTTTTTTTGTATAAATCAAAAGTTGCTAAAACATAGCAGTAAGACTTTAGAATTGAAAAATGTAAGATGTTACTTTCCTTGGCAATGGTGGGTGCTGTGGAGGAATAATGATGCCAAAGGATTTTTCTACTTCCCATGGAGGGGTTGGTCTAGTTCCCCTCCTCGATATGGACTGGTTTGTAATTGCTTTGACTAAGATGACAGAAGTAACATTATGCCAGTTCCAGACTTGGTCTTTAAGAGCCACCATATATCAATAGTCCCCTGTTGTGTAAGAGAGACCACATGTAGAGGCCCTTACGACTACATGGAGAAGGGAACATGCCTAGTTAAGCCCAGCCTGCTAGCCTTCTCACCAAGGCACTAGGCATGTGAGCGAAGGTCACTTAGACCTTCCAGACCAGTCCAGATGCCAGCTGTGAACCACGAAGAGACTCTAGACAGTGCAACATTGAACAGAAGAACCACCTGACTGAAATCTGCTCTAATTACTGACCTTTCAAATGTGAAATAAAATATAATGGTAGTTGTTTTATTTGGACAACAGATACTCAAAACCAAGTTTTGTTTTATTTCCGTAGCCTAAGTGATCCAGGTAGAAGGATCCAAAATGTATTAGATGAACCAAAGAATAAAGGCAAGAATCAATAAGAGAAGATTATAGCAATAGTACCACATGCTGTGAAAGGTAGTAAGAGTCAATATAGTAATAAAAATTATCTGCAGACACCTTAAAATTCTAGCCTTAAAAATATCACAGAATGTATATCTATCTATATCTATATCTATATCTATATCTATATCTATATCTATATCTATATCTATATCATCTATATCTATATCATCTATATCTAATCTATATCTATATCTAATCTATATCTATATATATATCTATATCTATATCTATCTATGTCTATATACAGATATATATATATATATATTCATTGAGAAAAAAAAATTTAATGTTTATTTTTGAGACAGAGAGAGACAGAGCATGAAGGGGGAGGGTCAGAGAGAGAGGGAGACACAGAATCTGAAGCAGGCTCCAGGCTCTGAGCACAGGCTCTGAGCCTCAGCACAGAGACTGACGTGGGGCTCAAACCCACGGACCATGAGATCATTACCTGAGCTGAAGTCAGACGCTTAACCGACTGAGCCACCCAGGTGCCCCTCATTGAGGAAATTTTTGAGAGAGTTTGAGAAAATACCCCATGTATTTTGGGGTAATACTTGAGGGCAAGCAACTAAGCTTCACACTGTTCCTAACTCTTACTATTCAAATATGATTACTATAGATCAGAGTCTGGTTATTAAATGAGACTTGGAAAAGCTTGCCATTTAAATATCTTGGTTCTAGTTTACAATAAGATGTACAGACCAAGACAGAGCCAGGAAAAGATATTATCCACATCTGTGCGTACAAACACATACATGCTTATATGTATAGTAGATACACAGGTGTGCCCACAAACAAAACAAACAAATCCATGTTTATATGTGAGTTTGGGGTGTGTGTGTGTGTGTGTGTGTGTGTGTGTGTGAGTCTGTGTGTATTTAATAGCAGCCATTTCTCATTATACCACAAAAAAATCACTAAATGTCAAACTGTAGAACATTCCACATTATTGTTTAAAAAAAGTAAAACACTGCTTGTAAACCAAGTTAGTACTTACTTATATTCAGAATAGCATAGATGTTGTTGGCTAAAAGCAAAATCAACATTTAGTAAAAATAATAGTTTGAGAGATAATTTTGAAGAACTCTAAGAGGAATTCCTTGCACTGTACTACGAACGTAGGACTGACTACTTGGAAATCTTAGAAAACACTGTAGAACAGCTGGAAGTTCAGCAACACCTCAAATTAATTATAAACACCAGGTAAAATTTCATTACTATCCCCTTAAGAAGTGGCAGGTCATTCTGGTTGAGGTTTTCTCAGGCAAAGGTTATTGCTTATCTCGTTGCTGTGTATAACTTTGCAGAAGCTATCAAACTTTCTTGTAGTTTTTATAATTGCCAGCAATAATGTTCATATGTCATATATATTTCTAAAAGATATATAAATGCCCGTATATTAAATATGGTTTATTTTCAGACCATTAAGTTAGGTGTTAGAACCACACGTTCTCAATTGTGTCTTTTCGATAACACAGAGGACTCACAGTGTTCTATGACACAAAACCCTCAGTTATGGCTGTAAGTGGTTGGAAGACTGATCAACTTAGAAGTCAGATGTAACCTCATCCATGTCTCTTCAACTTCAGATTTCATATAGAAATGAAAACGTATGAATTGCATTGAAGGGGAAATCTAAAATCTACTTTATTCATTGATATTTTAATATCCACTTATTTTTGTTTAACACCTACAAGGCAGACACTCGACAGCTTCTAATTGTCCTGACTGAAGTTGGGACCCATTGGGTAGGATATTAACCAAAGCTGTTTAAAGAAATACACTTGGGGTCGATAAGCATGATAGCAGATTGTTTGTGGGCAGATACATTTGAAAAATATTTTGTTAAATACTTTAAGTGTTTAGGACTCTCTGGCACAAATGTTTGGTTTTAATCTACTAATATGCCTTATAAATTGTCAAGAGATAGATATAATTTGCAGTTTCCTAAACCTATTTGACCATATAACTCCTCTACCGCCACCATTATTATTTTTCCTTATTTTGTAGAACAAACACTCTGGAATGTATTTTGGGAAATGGTGCAAGAATTCACGAATTCTCTTGTGATTTTAAAATATTCAGCATTAAAATAAATAAATAAATAAATAAATAAATAAATAAATAAATAAATAAACAAACAAACTATTCAGCATTGCTAATGGCTTCTATAAGAACATGATGGAGGTTTAAAAAATAAAAAAGAACACGATGGAGGTTTTATAATAATTTATTGATCAGAAAAGAAAACCTGCCATAAGACAAAATGCATTTATTCCATTATTTGTCCTTAAAATGGCTCTCTGTGATAAGCTACTTTCATCATATAAAGAGAATGAAAGTAATTTAGAATTCTGAAAAATATACTCGGTAAACCCCGAGAGGAAGTATTTAACTCAACAATTCTAGGTTTACAATCAAGCGAATCTTTCTGAAGTAATGCTTTATTCTTTTGTTTCTTATTGGGTCTACATTTTTCCCAAAACATGCCTCATAACTTGAAAACTTTATGTGCATTTGATGTAAGAGGTTGCATATATTCTTTTTTTTCATGTTTAATTATTTATCTGGAGAGAGAGAACACTGACAGGGGAGGACAGAGAGAAGGAAAGAGAGAGAAAATCCCAAGTAGGCTCTGCACCGTTAGTGTGAAGCCCAACTCAGGGCTTGAACTCACAAACTGTGAGAAAATGACCTGAGCTGAGATCAAGAGTCGGATGCTTAACCCAACTGAGGCACCCAGGCACCCCAGGGTTGTATACCATCTCTAACAGAATTTTCCTTATCTAATTATTAAGAAGTGATGTGTTAATCTGTTTTTCAAAGTACACTTATTGGAGTACGTGCATGGCTTAGTCAGTTGAGCTTCTGACTCTTGATTTCCACTCAGGTAAAAATCCCAGGGTCCGCGGGGTGGACCCCTTCATTGGGCTGTACTCTGAGCATGGAGCCTGCTTAAGATTCTCTCTCTGTCTCCCTCTGCACCTCTCTCCCACTTCTCTCTCTCTCTCTCTCTCTCTCTTTCTAAAACAAACAAATGAAACAAAAATCAAAGTGTACTTTATCTTGTTAAAGTAGGAAAACCCTTCCAATTCTGTTTCTGATATCTCACCTTAGCTCAAGTGAGGAAAAGAATGCCAGTGTCAAGGTACAGATTTTTTTTTTTTCAAAGTTGAGAGAGAACAGGGGAAGGACAGAAGGTGAGGGAGAATGAGAATCCCAGGTTGACTCCGTGCTGTTAGTGTGGAGTGCTACCACATGGGGCTCAAACTCATGATTCATGAGATCATGACCTGAGCTGAAGTCAAGTCAGTTGGTTGAACCACTGAGCCACCCAGGCGCCCCACGGATGAATTCTACTAGAACAATGTTTACTATTATTTCAGTATGGGAATGAAAAACATGCAAAATACAGGTTTTCAGCCATCCTGTGAAACCTTCTGTAAGGTGAAGTGTGTAAAGTGAAGAAACAGGTACCATTAATTTGTGTGGAAAGCTTTTTTTTTGAGTGTTCCCAGACTCAAAAAACAACCCCTCTTAGGCTTTTTTCTTTTTTTTTTTAATGTTTATTTATTTTTGAGAGACAGAGAGAGACAGAGAGCAAGCAGAGAGAGAAGGAGACACAGAATTGGAAGCAGGCTCCTGGCTCTTAGCTGTCAGCACAGAGCCTGACACAGCGCTCATAGCCACGAACCGTGAAATCATGACCTGAGCCAAAGTCAGATGCTTACCTGAATGATCCACCCAGGTGCCTCTCTCTTAGGCTTTCCTCTTGCCACCAGATGCACAAATTAGATGATGTGCAGATGTTTACAGGCACAGTTCAAAGCGACGGGCACTTGATGTGATTTGCCTAGCAGAGCTCCCCAGGAAAAAACCTGGCAGTTTCAGTCTGCTGCTTGAGGCACACCCTGCCTCTGTAATGGCTCACTGCACAGCAGACACTGAACTCTCTTTTTTACTTTTACTTTTCTCTTTAAAGTGAAAATTCTCTTTGGATTCCTTTCAGTCGGTGAAAACGGGTACTAATGTAGATCTTTCACAAAAGCAAAGCGGTGTAACAGGAATTTTCAAAAAGTGGGGGATACCCATATGTTAATATTGGGATGCCCCGTGCTTTGGCAATGGGTCTGGACAGTTAAAGTTAATTTAACTGTACAATTTCCTAGGTAGGATTGCCTAGTTATAAAAAAATATTTTGACATTTAAGAATCGCCTATTTATCTTTAAGGATTATAAACAATTTTGAATAAAAAGTTAGTTCACATAGACATACAGGTACAAACAAACCCCCATGCAGTCCGCTCCTCCGAATGTGCTTTCAGAGTAAATAAGCCAAAGGGAAGTGTGTCTGCATTTCTGCTGGGGTAATAACATCACGGGATATGAACCGATTCAGGCACCGCCTTACTCTGACAGGAGGACGATGACACTGTAAGAGGGCTGAGGTCTGGTCAAGAACCGGAGCAGCTATGGGGTCAACATGTAAATTTTGAAGGCAAAAATCAATATAACTCAAACATCACAGAGCAAGCTAGTGAAATGTGAGTTCCAGAAGCAGACAAGTTATTCCCCAAGGCATGCCATTAACCTAGCATTGTTAACCTATCATTGTTTTCCACAGATTTCAGATTTAAGGAACTTTATAATTCTAGGGAATCTACTTGCCTTTGGATCAAGAGATCAAGAATAAAAGAGGCAGACATGTGTTTACACTTTTACCTTTTCCTCTTGCACCCAAGTGTAGGCCAGAGTTTATTTGTTAAGGGTCTAGTACTCAATCTTTCTGGCCTATATAGATGGGTTAAAGAACGGGATAAACTCTTCACCTCTTCCGAATCCCTTTGGCCAGTGAGTGAACCTTCGAGAATAATTTATTTATTCAGTTAAAGAAGCTGTCATTTCTTGCCAAATAAGTTCATGCATTTTGTTTACTATCAGTATTTCATGAGTGTTTGATAGTTTGCTTGATATTTATGTTGGTATGTGCCTTTGTTTGAGCAACAAATTCCATAAAACTTTTCTAGTTAGTGCCCTGGGTCTGATATTTCAATAGGCTATATTTTATTCTATGCTCCTGGGAGATGATATTTACAAAATCTAAGGCCTAGATAGAAATGATTTTTGTGGAAGAACCCTGAAATCTGGGTCCCCTTTTAACACCCATGGAAGGACTTACATTTATAAAGATTCATTTGTTTCTTTTTAGGGAGACAGTAGCATCAAATGTTTTTCAAAGTAGTGAACATGTAAAGTATACTTGTTGAATGTTTATGTTTGAAACTTAAATATGCAGAAAAAAGTTGTATGAAAAACATATATAAGCATATTTAATCTGTGTATTTACATTCATGTTGCAAAATTATTCTTACTTTCAAATTACTAACTTTATTTCAATTTCACATGATCTATCTATGTCTGTGTGTGTGTGTGTGTGTGCGTGCGTGTGTATAATTCAAAGTTAACTACATTTTCCTTTTTTGTCCCCGTTCATGCTCCCTGTCCCTTCTCACAGACTTCTGTACTTTAAACAGAGTTGTAACACTTTTTCAAATATAAATTATTTGTTGTCACTCTTTTTGTTAAAAGTAGGAAATTAATTTTAGGCATGACTATTTCAAATTTCCTTTTGCCAGCTATATTGCTAAATGTAAATCATTACACTTTAAGGATTCTGAGAAGTTACCCAAAATGAGAATTGAATTAGTCAGAATTATACATACAGAGAAAATTCTATGGAAAATTAATTGTATAATGATGGCCTGAGACTAATGGGTAACAGTTAATGACATTTACCCCAGGGTTTTTCATGTAACATAAAAGCGCAATCTTGGGAAACTTGTTGCTGTTCTAAATAAGAACCAACATATGGAGGGATTTGATCTGGGTTAAAAGGAAAAAAGTAATTTAAAGGGAAAAACTGAGGTAGAGGACAGTTAGTGCATTCAGTATTTGATTTAATCCCATATTCAGTTCCATATGTTCACTTGAGAGGATCACAGAGAGCCAAGAATACAAATTACCATTTTTCCCCTAATCACTTAAGCATGGTTTTCAAAGCAGAAGCTCTTTACCCACCAATTTGAATCAGAATGTTGGCATCTATTTCATTGGAAATCTCCATCGTCCTTTAATAGCTGAATATTTAGAAAATAACTATTCCAACCAATGGAGGCATTAGAAGAATTTTATAAAAGTCTTCAACTTCAAAGAACTTGCAGGCTCACTAAGTAATTTGAATTTCTTTTAAATATTTAAAGCAAGATGAGTATTAGTGTTTACCAGAAAAAAATGTGATGTGATTTAAGTCAACATTTTTAATGTTCAGTGGATATAAAATAATGGTTATACAGATGCTAATATAAGTGCGTAGGCATAAATTCCATTTTTCTTGATCATGACTTTAATTAAATATTTCCTATTGTAAGAAAATCATTAAAGCAGGTCACATGTTGAGGGCTTAAAAACAAGAGAAGATTATAAATGAGGATCAAGCAGGGGTTCTAATAAAAACCTTATTATATATTATAGTTTATTTATTATTTTAAAAAGAGTATTAAATGAATAGTTCTGGGTTTTCTCTAATTACCAGAAAACCCA
Organism: Prionailurus bengalensis; assembly: GCF_016509475.1. NCBI lineage: Eukaryota > Metazoa > Chordata > Mammalia > Carnivora > Felidae > Prionailurus > Prionailurus bengalensis. The sequence goes on from NC_057344.1 coordinate 91,533,105, forward strand.
GAACCACTAGAATGGTTCTAGAACCACTAGAATGGTTCTTTCTATTAACTAAAGAACCATAAGGTAAACGTCCATATTTTTCAGTAATACATATAACATCACAATGTCACGATAGAAATATTATTTTCTTTTCAAATTAGCACGATGCCCTAATCTCCACCCCACTTGTCCCATTACTGAGGATTGTTCCTTTCTTCCATGCTCTCAGTATTCCAACATCACAATATGAGTACTATAATACACTTCATTAGTTTAAATCTTACTAGAAAATGTAAAATGGACATGTGTTGCAGCTGTAATGGACACAATGAGAGGTCCAGACAGACAGCAGAATTCCTGCTATCATGGAGTTGATAAATCAAGGGAAGAACCAAGGCTAGAAACTGATTGAAAGAACACAGATTGAAAATAAGGGGAGAAAACTGGATTGTTCTCATTCAGAGTTCTCCCAATTATTTACTTGAATTTCATGACTTTATTTTTTTATTATTTATAAAATGTTTGGCTCAAACTATTCAGTCAAGTATTTTTTGACTTCAGAAGCAAATACTGACATATTTTTAAATAAATAAACCATTAGATAATAATACTGCCTGAATGTGTACAACAAAATATACATAGTACAGACAAAAACTAATGATTGACTATCTTCTGTGTGTTAAAGATAAGTTATATGTTTTCACTTATATTATCTCATGAGGTATTCAAAAGAATCATCGGAGATGGTACTTAAAACCTTGTGAAATATAACAATGCCTTTCTATGAGTTAAATCTAAAAGTTTCTTGTCATGAAGGTACTTTAAAGAGGCTATTTTGCTATCCCTTTTCTTTTCTACCTGAGACAATTTTTTAAAAATCTTCAAGTATTACCTGCAGCCTTCTGCTTAAGATGTTTCTCTTTTTTGTTCCAAATGTTCCCAAATGTGTAATGATTCAAGACCCATGAATGTTTTTTAAGAGCCAGATTCTATGATGGCTATTTGAGATCCTTAACACCAGAAAGGTAACCTGACTTCCTTTATCGCTTCCACAGAGGGGGAAAAGATGGGCCATAGTAATAAATATCCAGCACATTACTTTATTCAAGACACTAAGATCCCTATTTCCTTGTCTTTTCTATTACTTAATAGAAATAAAAAAAATGCAAACAAACATAATTATTGCACAAAGTTCTCAAAGATATTTCAGTAATGGTGGCATGTTAGGAAAGAAGGTAGAGTCTTGTATGTGGCTTTGGAAACAATAGTTGAAATTTGCTGGTTCACTGTTTTTCAACAAACACAATTGACCACAGCTTGGAATTAAAAAAAATCCCAATATTTTATGGGATATTTCATTTTTTGTAATTTTTATTTTTTGATTTGAGTATAGTTGACACACAGTGTTAACATTAGTTTCAGATGTCCAACTTCATGATTTGACAAGTTTATACATTATGTTGTGTTCACCACAAGTGTGGCTACCATCTGTTCTGTTACACTGCTGTTACACTATCACTGATTGTATTCCTCATACTGTGCCTTTTATTCCCATGACTTATTCATTCCATCACTGGCACCTTTATTTCTCCCCCCTTCACCCATTTTGCCCATCCCTTTCACCCCCTTCCCTCTGGCAACCATCAGTTTGTTAAGTCGGATTCAGCTTTTTGTTTGATATTTCATTTTATACGCATAGGTATTAATATTCCTACACACCAGCTGAGGTATTTAAGGTTTAGCCATATCACGTGATATGTCTGAGGTGACAAGTTGGAATCAAATGGAGACATAGAGGGGCGCCTGGGTGGCGCAGTCGGTTAAGCGTCCGACTTCAGCCAGGTCACGATCTCGCGGTCCGTGAGTTCGAGCCCCGCATCGGGCTCTGGGCTGATGGCTCAGAGCCTGGAGCCTGTTTCCGATTCTGTGTCTCCCTCTCTCTCTGCCCCTCCCCCGTTCATGCTCTGTCTCTCTCTGTCGCAAAAATAAATAAACGTTGAAAAAAAAATTAAAAAAAAAAATGGAGACATAGAATAATCTCACTTTTTTACTATATGACTGATACCAAAGAGTAAGACTTTTGTAAATGAAGCAGGAGATGAAATGAGAAAGATAAGAGACATGTATATTCTTCTATAAAGTTTTTAGACAGTATAAAATATTTATATTAGAAATCTGGCATAACCAGGATGTGTGGGTGGCTCAGTCAGTTAAGCGTCCAACTTCAGCTCAGGTTATGATGGCTAGCTAGTGAGTTTTAGCCCTGCTTCAGGCTCTGTGCTGACAGCTTGGACCCTGGATTCTGTTTCTCTGCCCCTCACTCTCTCTCTCTCTCTCTCTCTCTCTCTCTCTCTCTCTCTCTCAAAAATAAATAAGCACTAAAAAATTTTAAAAAAGAAATCTGGATTAACCTACTTAAAAATTCTTTGGTTGTACATAAAGAAACTGAAAGCAAATTTAGCATAATTTTAAAAGTTAATTTTTTTTATTTCATAGATTGAAAAAGGATTTAATAAATGTCCAAAGTCTTAGTTGCATATATAATGACCGTTTCCATTGATTTAATTCCAGTGTTCTTCTTGCCCGATTCCACAAACCACAGAGATGTTAGGAAACAGAGTAACTGCCCTCTCACATGGTGGTTCCCTGGTTTTCACATTTCCTCTTTAGATTATTAGCATTATTCAAATGAGAGGACTTTGCCAATATTTGATAAACACTGGAATGAATATTTTATACACTTATAATTGAACATTCAAAGTCTAAATGGTAGAAAATTCATCGACTTAAGTCAGATAGTATAATTAGATTACTTTAGTTCCAGTTATAGGATAAAGAAGTGTGTGTGTGTGTGTGTGTGTGTGTGTGTGTGTGTGTGTCTACACATATGACTTCAAGCATCGAAATGCAAGATATACAATAGAGGTAATATCAGATAACAATAAAGGAAAGAGTAAGCACTACGGGTCTATCACTGGGTTTACGTGTTGTGTTTGTCATAAATTCATAGCAAAGTTTAAGCATATAATGTATTAAAAAATTAGTATCAGCTAAAAAAGTTTTGTAGAATTATTTTATCAATAAATTAAATATATGAAGGCAGAGCAATTTTTCAAACATCATCTTTTAAGAAATAATAAAAGTTACTTCACTGTAAATTGGGAAACAAGATTGTCAAATTTGAATGCTTTATCTGAATCAGTAATCTATACATATGAAATAACAGATAACATCTTGACATTAGGCATTGGATTAACACTTTGTATATGAAGACCAGTATTTTACTTAAATATATATATTTCAGCTAGGAAATTGCTTTAGATAAAGATAAAATATATTTGGTTATAGAGGTACCAGAGTCATTTGTAGAAATTGTTTTTAATAATCAAAAAAATGCTTTAATAAAGATGTCAACTTTTTCACTTCAGCCTAACAACTTCAAGAGCATGTCAGTTTCAAAGCCTAGTTGGAAGCCTTTAAGTTCTAGTACCAATAAGAATGGATAATTTAAGTAACAAATATTGCAAAGAAGATGAGAGGCTTTTAAAATGCTCCCTTTATGTTAATTCTTTTCTCCCCAAAGACAAGCTCTTTGCTTACATCAAAGTAAGACTTGGTGGTTGGTTACACTAACTCAGCTGGAAACTGATTAATATTTTGTTCTGCTCCATCATCCTTGAAATTTTATTTTTAATTTTCTAGTCTCCTTCCATTTATAACAATTGGAAAGGAGAAGGTACACATGGCTCTTTTGCAGGCAAGCCCTTTGATAAATGCTATTATAATTATTACCTGTGGCACAGGAATATGGCCTGGACATTTCACAAACATGTGGTCTCTATTTGGAGGGAGTCCTGCACTTCATCTGTGGAACTACCATGTCATATTAAGGAATTAATGCATGTTGAATAAAGACCACAATTCACCCGAGTTCAATTCAAAGTTGTTTTTTCTGTACAGAGTTACTATTTTGACTTAGTATGGACTTAAATGAAGACTAGAATGATTGTATTAATAAAACATATTGTTGGAACACATTGTAAAATATAATGAAGAAATTTAATATTTCATACATTTCTATTTTCATACTTTTATAGCCATGAAAGCTAATCAGATTTTTCCCTTTAGAGATCATTATGTCAGTGGCTAACATTATATGACTAGCTATTCTCTAAATTGTTGACTACATGTAACAAATTATTATATCCATTTTTTTAACCACGTTTGGTTATATTAATTTTACATATTTTTAAAAATTTTATTTAAATCCAAGTTAGTTAACATATAGTGTAATAATGGTTTCATGAGTAGAATTTCGTGATTTATCACTTATCTATAACACCCAGTGGTCATCCCAACAAGTGCCCTCCTTAATGCCTGTCACCCATTTAGCGCATCCTGCCACCCAACAACCCTCCAGCAATGCTCAGTTTGTTCTCTGTATTTAAGAGACTTTTATGGTTTGTCTTCCTCTCTGTTTTTATTTTATTTTTTCTCCTCTTTCCCTATGTTCTTCTGTTTTGTTTCTTAAATTCCACATGAGTGAAATCATACAATATTAATCTTTCTCTGACTGACTTCATTTAGCATACTACATTGTAGTTCCATCCATGTTGTTGCAAATGGCAAGATTTAATTCTTTTCGATCACTGAGTAATATCCCATTGTGTGTGTGTGTGTGTGTGTGTGTGTGTGTGTGTGTGTGTATCTTCTTTATCCATTAGTCAATTGATGGACATTTTGGCTCTTTCCATAATTTGGAAAAAAAAAGTTTTGCATTTTGTTGAAACTCCTGTTATAAACATTGGGGTACATGTGGCCCTTCAAATCAACATTTTTATATCCTTTGGATAAACGTCTAGTAGTGCAATTGCCAGGTCACAGGGTAGCTCTATTTTTAATTTTTTTGAAGAACCTCTCTCTATATACTGTTTTCCAGGGTGGCCGCACCAGTTTACATTCTCCCCAGCAGTGCAAAAGTGTTCTCCTTTCTCCACATATTCACCAACATCTGTTGTTTCCTGAGTTGTTAATTTTAGGTGTGAGGTGTGTCTCATTTTGGTTTTGATTTGAATTTCCCTGATGATGAGTCATGTTGAGCATCTTTTCATGTGTCTGTTAGCCATCTGGATGTCTTCTTTGGGAAAGTGTCAATATATGTTTTCTGCCCATTTCTTCTCTGGGTTATTTGTTTTTTCAAGTGTTGAGTTTGCTAAGTTCTTTACAGATTTTGGGTACTAACCCTGTATCTAATATGTCATTTGAAAATATCATTTCCTGTTCCATCGATTGCCTTTTAGTTTTGTTGATTGTTTCCTTTGCTTTGCAGAAGTTTTTTTTTATCCTGATGAGGTCCCAGTAGTTCATTTTTGCTTTTGTTTCCCTTGCCTCCGGAGACGTGTCTAATAAGAAGTCGCTGTGGCTGAGGTCAAAGAGGTTGCTGTCTGTTTTCTTCTTTAAGATTTTGATGGTTTCCTGCCTCATATTTAGGTCTTTCATCCATTTTGAGTTTATTTTAGTGTGTGGTGTAAGAAAGTGGTCCAGGTTCATTCTTCAACGTGTCTCTGTCCAGTTTTCCCAACACAATTTGCTGAAGATACTGTCTTATTTCCACTGGATATTCTTTCCTGCTTTGTTGAAGATTAGTTGGCCATAAGTTTGTGGGTCCATTTCTGGGTTCTTTATTCTGTTCCATTGATCTGAGTGTCGTAATATTTTATTAGACTTTTAAATGTATTTGTTCCATTGCACCAATTATTGTGTAGTCAAGTAATTGCATGTGGAAATACATTTCTTAAAAAAGAAATCAGCAAATAATGGTGGGTGGCTCTGGTAGAAATTAATTAAATATAATCATCAGGAACATTTTTATTAAGTTGTTATGTTATATGGAAATTGTCAAGCCCCATGGTAGAAAATAATTTAAGAAACATTGCATGGTAAGTCAGAAGGTACTTACATAAAAACTAACTTATGTGTGGTTTGTATGTTTGTGCATATAGGGGGTATATATTTATTTTTAATGTATATACTGAAAAGCCTTTAAAATAAGCTAGAATGGTTGGAGGCTACTTAAATATAATAGTGTTTTCAAACATGGTATCCTTTTTACATTACAAATAAAAAACAAAATAGTAGCAGAAGTAATTAAATAAAGCATTGTAAACTGTAGTTTTCCAAATTTGAGAAAGCCTAAGAAAATTAATTAACTGAATACTATAAGAGAAGCAATAAATTGTCTATATTCTCAAAAGAAAACATAATGATAGTGGAAAAATTAGTAAAGTTTATTTTCAATATCTGGAAATGCAGAAAGTAAAGAAATGTTTTAAAGGCAAGGAATTACAGCTACAAATGAATATCAGGAAAAATTTCATAAAATATAATAATAAACAGATTCAGATAGAATCAGATCTTGTCCAAAGAATAATTTGGGAAAACTTCTTTGAATCTGTTTGACTAATCTAATCCAAGGTACAATAATAATGAAGTAAATATTTGGTATGAAATATTACGATATGCACTTTGAAGTAGATCTATAGGAAGGAGATGGGATAGGAAACTTAATGAAGGAGAAGGTGAGCGTTACATAGTATGTTCAAGAATCATCTCATTTATGGGATAATACTTGATCAGGGAGCTGAAGAAACTATTCTCTGCCCCCTATTTGGGGAAAAGTTTTATTCAGAGGAAACTACAAGTAGTATAAAGGTCCATGGTTTAAGCACATGCTTGGTATGATTGAGAATTGGCAAGCCAATTCCATTGGTTTGAATGGAATTACAGGAGGGAAATAATAAGTTGTAATGTCAGAAGATGAACAGATATAGTGCATTTTGAGAAACAGAAAAAATCTAGGGAAAGAAAGGCCGAACTCTGAGAAAAAGGAAGGGAAGCCATGGGACAGTTTCAGGCAGATTCATCTGATTGACTGAATTTTCAAAGGTCATCTTGGTACTGAATTGAGGGAGTGTACACTTTATTTTTTTTATTTTTTTAATATATGAAATTTATTGTCAAATTGGTTTCCATACAACACCCAGTGCTCATCCCAACAGGTGCCCTTCTCAATACCCATCACCCACCCTCCCCTCCCTCCCACCCCCCCATCAACCCTCAGTTTGCTCTCAGTTTTTAACAGTCTCTTATGCTTTGGCTCTCTCCCACTCTAACCTCTTTTTTTTTTGGGGGGGGGTAGTGTACACTTTAGATGAATAACAGCAAAAGCAAGGAGAACACTTTGGGGCATGTAGAATAATCCAGGTAAGATACAGTGGTGACTTGGATTCGGGCTAGTAGTGCAGGTAGCAAAAAGTAATTGGACACAGGATATGTTTTGAAAATAGAGTCAACAGGAGTCACTGATCATTTGGGAGAAAGAGTGGAAAAGAAGAGAAGAGCATAGGATAACTCCAAGTATTGGGTCCTCAGAAATTTAAAGAATAACATTATCCTTTACCAATGGAACAGCTGAACGGAGAAATTATTTCAGAGTTTTTTAACGTGTTAAGTGTGAGATACTTAATTAGATCGATGGGGGAACATGCCAGAGAAGCTTCTGGATACATGTCTGGAGTTCAAAGGTGAAGTCTGACTTAGAATTTCAAATTTTTGAAATGTTGCTATATGAGTGGCATATTTAAAAGCATTACGCTGCTTGAGATAACACGCATATAAACACACAGGCAAAATACTAAAAGCTTTCCAAAAAGAAGCTCTGGATTTGTCTAAAAGGACAGAAGAGACTAGAAAGGAGCAACTAATGAGGTAGGAAGAGGAACTAAGTGAAGAACGTGTTGTAAGGAGGAGAATCTTATCAACTGTGTCATATGCATCTAATAAGTCCAGGAAGATAAGGACAAAAAGTGAACATTTAACAAAATGGATATCCCTAGTACATGCACAAAAGTACTGGAGTAGAAGACAAGAACAAAATCTGCATATACAGGGTTCAAACCACAATAACAAAAAAAATAATTTGAGACAAATTTAGGCTATTTTTTAAAGAGATTTGTTGTAGAAAGGAGCAAATATATATAGAGTGATAGCTGGAGAACAAGTATGGTAAGGGGTGGACTTTCTTTTTTTTTTTTAATGTTTATTTTTGAGACAGAGAGAGGGAGAGAGCATGAGCAGGGGAGGGGCAGAGAGAGAGAGAGAGAGAGAGAGAGAATCAGAAGCAGTCTCCAGGCTCTGAACTATCAGCACAGAGTCTGACCTAGGGCTTGAACTCAGGAACTGCAAGATCATGACCTGAGCTGAAGTTGAACACTTAACCAAGTGAGCTACCCCGGCATCCAGGGATGGACTTTTTAAAGATGGGAAATATGGTAGCAAGTTTGATGCACATGGAAAGAATCTAGTAGAGAGGAGTAAATGATAAAAGAGGTATAAGAGATATTTGAATCAATTATTCAAGTGATATCCTGAATAAGTAAAAAAGAATAGATGGGGTCATATCATAAGTGGAGAGTTTGGTGCTAGACTGGAACCTAAATGGTTTATCTAAAATAAATCAGTAAATACATTCATTCGTGCCACACACTTCAGACTATCATTTGTGCCATTATTATGTTAGATAATAAAACTATAAAAATGAGTGAAATAGGGTCTTCATCATGGGGATTAAAGTCCTCTGGTAGAGTTAGGAATGAGCATAATTCATTTTAATAAGTTACGATTTAAAAAGAACTCTACTGGAGATTAAAAATACAATGGTATCATGAAAGAGAAAATGTGTACATTTCAAGAAAACAAGTGAATACTGATGAAGGAAGTTTTCAAAAATACTTCATACAATGTGACAATAAGTTTCAATGATGACTAAGTTAGAATGAAAGATGGAGAAAGACTAAGCAAAACATATAGTAATTTCAAAGTCGGAGAGGTGTTACAGGTTTAATGGATCTATAAATAATGTGGAGTTCTTATGGTACATTTATGGAAGTTTAGCAGGAGTGGTCAGTGGTGGTCACATTCAAGATTTTGTGTACCATGCTTAAAATAAATTTTATCCTGTGCTTGTTGGGCTGAAGAATACAAGTGATTAAGGATGTCTGTTACATTTCTTAGGTGAAAATTACAATACTAATACAGGGATTACTAGAAGAGAAAGTAAGAGTGTAGATATAAGTTCCGATTGTATATACTGAGTTTGGGATGCCTGAGTGAATTCCTCCCTGTTGAAGGCACAGATAGCTAGGTGGAAATTTCTAAAGGATATCACAGATAGGCATTAGGACACAGATCCAGTGTATACAATCAAGAGAAGGGACTGATGCAAGTTTTGCAGTGCCAGAACCTTCTATAATTTTGGAGACCTTTTTAGAAATATAAATTTGAGGGGCACCTGAGTAGTTCAGTCGGTTAAGTGTCTGACTGTTGATTTCTGCTCAGGTCGTGATCTCATGATTGTGAGATGCATCCCCGTGTCAGGATCTGTGCTGAGCGTGAAAGATTCTGCTTAAGATTCTGTCTCTCTCTCCCTCTGCCCCTTCCTCATGTGCACTCTCAAAAAATACACACACACACACACACACACACACACACACATATGTGTGTGTGTGTGTGTGTGTGTGTGTGTATACATAGTGGTACAGCGTCTGTCAATGGGACCTATGTAAATGATGTTTTCTGGAATGTAAACTTTATTAAAACCCTAGTAAGTCATTTATAGCAGAAGTTGTTGGGGCAGGGAATAAAAAGTTATGGACTTAGATAAAGAGATTTAGGTTCGAGAGAAGAGGGAGAAAGAAAGAACACAAACATCTCAAGAGTAACCAGAGTGAAAGGAGCTGAAGGAAAACACTGAGAAAAGCAAGTTAAAGAGGAGTCAAAGAATTCAAGTAAAGAAAAGATTTCCATAGAAGTAAAACTATGCATGTTCATAATGTATTAAATATTATAGAGCCTTAAAGCTACTAAGCAATTTTTTTAGTTAAAAGTAATTTGTTAGATGTTTGCTTGTGTAGAAGTAAATTGTTGCAAAAAGATGAGATGAAAAATTATTATTTTTTAAAAATTTTTGTTAATGTGTATTTATTTTTGAGAGAGACAGAGCAGGAGCAGGAGCAGGAGAGGGCAAAGAGAAAGAGAGACACGGAATGCGAAGTAGGCTCCAGGCTGCTGTCAGCACAGAGCCCAATGTGAGGCTTGAACCCACGGACCATGAGATCATGACCTGAGCTGAAGTCGGACACTTAACCGACTGAGCCACACAGGTGCCCCGAAAAATAATTATTTTTAAATAAAACTAAAAGGTCATCTAACAGATGAATTTTATTCTGAGGCAAGACGTTGATAAATTTCCTGAATAAAGAATCACAAAAAGTACCATACTTAAAATATATTGTTACTTCACCATCAATTCTTATCTAAAACTGGCGGTATTTCCATAGACTTAGGAATAATATCGACAATATCAGCCATGTTTCTGTATTGCTTTAAACCTTGGCACATGATTGATTGTTTGCAGTTGAGTGCCGTGAAAACACTAGTGCAACTTTGGTGAGGCTTTTAAAATACTACACTTGTAGCACCTCGTTATACTGAGAATAAAAATACCTACTGTCTTTTGAATACCTCAAATATGACAAGTAATAAAATTATAATATCATTATAGAATAGTTTTTTTTTATTCAAAAGTTTATTTCCATTCCATCTGCCAATTTATCTATTATCAACTGATACACCCAGAGTGTGTTTTAGTGGGAATGTAGAACAGGATGAAAATTGTTCTTACCTCTTCGAATGTGTGTGCGTGTGATTCTGCAAAAGATAAAAGGTTTTCTTGAAAAGGATTGAGGCAGCTGCGCGCTTTTCAGACTGCTTCCTTTTTCATGAATACAAAAGTAGCATTTAACTTATCATTGTACTCAAGGGCTTATTTTAAAAGCAATAGAAAAGCAGCTGGGAAAATGATTTTGTTACTTTTATCATGGCTAGGTAATTAAAATTTTCTGGATTAGAGATATTTGAGTGTTTTCCATGTTGCTGATGATAGTTCTTACTAATGATATTAGTGAAGTAATTTTCCAATTTCAAATGTTAAGTATTTTTGTGTGGTTAAGTGATTTTGTTGAGTCATATAGATAAATTAAGTATGAAATGGAAGCCATGAACATTTGCAGGAAATTTTGCTATTGTATTTCCACCTGCTCAAAACTTTGACAATATTTCCCACCTTCCCTGCCCCCCTCCACCTTTTTCAAACAAAAGTAGTGTATGGGAATGTCCAAGAGGCACCAACTACTACCTTTCTCCTGTCACCATAGAAACAGGAAAGAGAAATTATACCAAAAAGATAAAAGTAGCAAAGTAATGGGTGAGACACACAGCTGGACCATAGAAACTGATGTTATGGTGGAAAGAAACATTGAGAGGTCAAATATCTCATTTCCTCTTCATCAGGAAATACCTCACTCATGTCTTCCATAAAAACAAACAAACAAAACAAACAAACAAAAACACTACTTTATCTTCTGATGATTTACAGAAATGAAAATTTTACATCACCCCCACTTATTGATTCAAATATATAATTACTGTATTTGTGCAGATTACATAAATTTATTAATAATGAAAGTTAACTTGAATTCTTTGTAATAGTCTTTAATATAAACTAGAGATTTTGGTTGTCCTGATAATCCCCCTTTTTCTAAACAAAATAACAGCTGTTTCTTTGCATTTATACACAGAAATAAAATTTATCTTTTAGTATGTTACCATAGATTTGAATCCTTTAGAGTCAGAGACTCTAATTGGAATAGTGATCCCAAGTTTTGTTTATTTCAAATTGGATTTAATCATTAATAAGTCACAACCATTCCAGTGAGGCTTTATTCAATGAAGTTATTGTTTGTATTACCATATATCAATAAGAAGAAAGAATAATAGGACTATATTAAGAGAGTTTTAACTTCTCTTGGGATTATGGAAGTTGACACTTTTCTCTACATATTCTCAAAAAACAAACAAACAGGGGCGCCTGGGTGGTGCAGTCGGTTAAGCGTCCGACTTCAGCCAGGTCACGATCTCACGGTCCATGAGTTCGAGCCCCGCGTCAGGCTCTGGGCTGATGGCTCAGAGCCTGGAGCCTGTTTCCGATTCTGTGTCTCCCTCTCTCTCTGCCCCTCCCCCGTTCATGCTCTGTCTCTCTCTGTCCCAAAAATAAATAAACGTTGAAAAAAAAATTTAAAAACAAACAAACAAACAAACAAAACCACATACAAATCAAAACAAAACAAGTAAAATCAAGCCACCCACAGCCTATACTCTATCAACAGGGCAGAAAACACCATAAAATTTAATTTCTATGTATGTGGGGAATGGTGAATCTCTGTCCAGCGGGTTGAATTTAAACCAGAATGGAGTTAGGCAGGGACTGAGCCGACAAGAGAGCAGCAGAATCCTGATGATGCAGGAAAACAAAACATTAACCAGGGTTATCCCAAGAGAAAGAAGCCCTCTCGTTGACTGTAAAAATATCACAATTAGCTCTGTGATCTGACAGGTCAAAGAGTGGACTACTTGCATTTTTGGACAGGCACCCAGTCAGGGAACGGAGGAAGAACCTTAGAAGGAAAAGTGTTTCCCATCCATAATATGGTAGTAAAATATGAGTGATACCAAAATGTGGTAATATCAAAGGTTCAGAAGAAAACTATCAAAATGAGACTCTATTTTAATGAAATGTACATAGAGGTGGAACTATGACACACACAAACTAAGAACCACATTAACTACCCAAAATTTCCCACTTTGAATTGCCTATTGTTTTAGAACAATCCAATGTGAATAAACACCAATGGAAGAAAAGAAAACAGCTCTTAATTAAAAACAGTGCAAAAAGATGGGGTTCCTGGGTGGCTCAGTTGGTTAAGCATCTGACTTCATGATCTCACAGTTTGTGGGTTTGAGCCCCCCATGGGGCTCACTGCTGTCAGCACAGAACCCACTTCGGATTCTGTGTCTCCCTCTTTCTCTGCCCCTTCCCTCTTCTCAAAAATAAATAAACGTTAAAAATAATAGTGCAAAAAGAAAAATAAAATACAGCACTTTCAGTAGATTGAATATACTTCAGCAGCACACCCGCATATACTGAGACATGAAACAAAGGGAAACTGGGACTTCATACCTGCTTGAATCAAAAGTAATTTCACCCACACCAAGTATAAGAAAGAGCACTGAAATCAGAAATTCGTAATTTCAAATGGGTAGGATAAATCAGAAAGATACAAAATGATAACTCATTCCTCAGAAAGGAGACAGTTAATAAAGGTAAAAGAGACAGTTTAAAAAGATACATTGTCTCTAAAATGAGGCCTGAATTACATGGTGGGTGTCCAGTGCAGAGGAAAATTTTGCGTGAAAGTACAGTGATGAATATGTAAAATAGAACCCAAGTACAGCTTCCTTCCTTGCACTCTAATGAATTCACTCCAAACGGTATCCCCCTACTCTGTCTCACGAAACATCTGATGTGAAGAGGATCCATAAACTTTACATTGGCAAATCCATTGGATAGTCTTTTTTATTCTTTTTAAGAAATGAGCAGCATTTCACCACACAAGTGGCCTTTTAGTTCTCCTGGAGACTCTACATTTTCTTTCTTTCTTTTCTTTTCTTTTCTTTTCTTTTCTTTTCTTTTCTTTTCTTTTCTTTTCTTTTCTTTTCTTTTCTTTCTTTCTTTCTTTCTTTCTTTCTTTCTTTCTTTCTTTTCTTCCTTCCTTCCTTCCTTCCTTCCTTCCTTCCTTCCCTCCCTCCTTCCTTCCTTCCTTCTTTCTCTTTCTTTCTTTCTTTCTTCCTTCCTTCCTTCCTTCCTTTCTTTTTATGTTTATTTATTTTTGAGAGGGAGAGAAACAGATTGTGAGTGAGGGAGGAGCAGAGAGGGAGACACAGACTCTGAAGCAGGCTCCAGGCTCTGAGCTGTCAAAACAGAGACCGACACGGGGCTCGAACTCACAGACCGCTAGATCATGACCTGAGCCGAAATCGGACCCTCAACCAACTGAGCCACCCAGGTGCTCCAAAAGACTCTACATTTTTAATTTGGCTTTACAAACACAACATTTTGTTGGTTTCCCTCCATCCTCTGTGACCACAGCTGCTCCCATCTCACTGATGATTCCTTCACTTCCCCTTGACGTGGAAACCAAGGGTGGTTGCAAAGCTCAGTCCTCCAGTGTCATGTTCTATTTGCACTCAATTCATTCATTGATTTCTTACAGTCTGTGGCTTTCACTAACAAGTATCAAATGCACAAATCCAATCTCAATATTTCCACTGAACTGTGCTCACTTCCAAGCTTCTCCAAACAACATTTAAAGATTTTATATCTCAGGGGTCCCTGGGTGGCTCAGTCGGTTAAGTGTCCGACTCTTGATCATGATCCAAGGGTCCTGAGATCAATCCCTGCATCTGGTTCTGCACTGTGTGTGGAGCCTGCTTTGGATTCTCTCTCTACCTCTCATTCTGCCCCTTCCTAGCTTGCACACATGTGCTCTCTCTCCCAACCCTAGAACTTGATATCCACTGTCATTTTATCTTTCTCTATTAAGTTAATCACTCTTTTGCATTTTATATGTTTAATTATTTATTTCTTTATTGTCTGTCTTCTCTATAACGTAAGCTCTAGATCTCCAGTGCCTAGTGTTGTGTCTGGTATATAATATATTCTCAAAACTAGTTTTTGACTATCAATAGTGATTGATAAACTCTTCAACCTGGGGCTAAAAACTCATATTTATTCAATAGGTATATTATTAATGTACATAATTTACCACCACATAAGGTTAATTTAACATTTAAAATAAGTTTCATTTAAAATAAGTTAATTTAACATTTAAAGTAAGTTTCATCTGACTTACTCCACTGGTAATTTAATTTTTTCTGTGAGTTACTTTCAAAAAAAGGTTTATATTAAAATACTATGAGATTAGATACATGTTTTTGGTAAAGTGTATATGATTATGTTTGGCTAATCTTCTTTGAATGTTTTAATTGTAGATTGATTAGATTGTGCTTCATTTTGTTAAGGATGAGTATTTCACTTTTCCCTTTAGGTTATTAATTTTGAAAAGAACCATGTGGCTTTTAGTTTATCATGTTGCCTTCATATACTACCTGCATGATTCACTGATTTTTCACAAATCATGTTTCACATCCCACTAATCGTATATTTAGAATGCCAGATGTGTTTTAAAAAAGATGATGTTACCTTCTATGTGAAGCTTATTGTTTTTGCAGTAAACAAAGGATAGACATACCGTGTTACTTTTTAAAATAATCTTATCATATTTTGTAAGTCCTGAAAGGCATTAGTTAGCTTTTACAATTATTTTTGTGCACTTTGTTTCGCCAATCATGAGAACTTTTATTGTCTTTGTTAAATTTATAAAGAGTTCCCTCCATACATTTTTATATTTCAGACATAAGTAAGTATATGTATATATGTCTATATATCTGTGTGTGTGTGTGTGTGTGTGTGTGTGTTAAGTAACACTAGAAGTTCCTAAATTCATCCAGTCCATCGGCTCCGTAGAAGTAAACACAAATTAGAATGCTTCATAGATGCTATCAATGTCCTGCTTACATCCTCTTAATTATGCTTCGGTATACAACAGGTAGACTCCCAGAACTTCCAGCTGAAGTTATTTGCCCATGGGCTCTCTCTTGCTTACCCATGTGGCAGTCCAAAAGTACCAGGAAATTACTATTTTCAGAATCAGCCATCAATAGATGATTTATTGGAATTCATGTATAAAACTCACATATTTTTCATATCTTGGTAGGGAATAGAAAAATTCATAGGCATATATTCCAAATGCTCTCAGA
Source organism: Prionailurus bengalensis (assembly GCF_016509475.1). Lineage (NCBI taxonomy): Eukaryota > Metazoa > Chordata > Mammalia > Carnivora > Felidae > Prionailurus > Prionailurus bengalensis. The sequence continues at coordinate 91,548,918 of NC_057344.1, forward strand.
TTTATCCAAAAGCATCAAGCACTAGATATATATAGTGGTAATTTAATTGATAATGATATTGATTTTTTTTCCCTATCTGACTTCCCCACTCACTGTGCTGTCTTGGATCACTTCCTATTTTTTATTGAGGCTGTAACAAATTATCACAAATTTAGTGGCTTAAGACAACACAGATTTATTATCTTATAGTTCAGGAGGCCAGAGCTGTTAAATCTGTTTCACCCGACTTAATACAAGGTGTTGGCAGGACTGTTCCTTCTAAAGGCTCTATGAGAGAATCTGTGGCTTTTGCTTTTTCAGTGTCTATAGGTCACCTTCATTCCTTGACTCGTGACACCCTTTCTTGCATCAGTCCTTTTTACTTTGTTGTCACATCTCCTTCTACGGACTCTGATCTTCCTTCCTCCCACTTAAAAGGACCCTTGTGATTTCCTCTGGTCCACCCGGATAATCAGGATAATCTCCAATCCCATGATCCTTAAATTACTTAAACCTGCAAGTCTCTTTTACCATGTAAGGTAACATAGTCACAAGTTCCAGGGATTAAGTCCTGGATATTTGGAGTCGTTATTCAGCCTACCATACACTGCATATAAATTACATGCAACTCATACCTACCCTTTGTCTAGAATGGTCTGTGACATAGTGCTTGGACATTTATCTAAATTTGGAAATTTATGAACAGCAAGGACCTACATGTTTCACTACAGTTCATGCTAAAAATCTTTTGTAGACAGTTCAATAATTTTTAAATTACTTTTAATATAATTTAAATTAGTTTAAGTTTAGTTCAATTTTAATTTAATATTTTAATTAAATCAGAGTATAATTCTCTTTGAGTACAGAATGGGCATGCAGAAACAAAGATTTTCTTGTACAATTCTAGTATCTGGAGAATGGTGTTAAAGAGGGATTTTTGTCTTTACATTTGTTCTATCAAAACCTTAGAGGTGCTTTTATCCCATAAAGCTTCACTAGTTTTCAGAATCCAAAGTGAACATGCAATCACTATAAGAAAAATTTTTAAATAAAACAATGAAAATAATATTAATAGGAATAAAAATATTAATGATAAGAACCAACATTTACAGAGTAGTTACTAAATGCACCACAAAGTGTTGGTGCCTTCTGTGCATTGTACCATTCAATATTCTTAACAATACTTTGAAATATTACCTCCATTCCTCACATGAGATCGTTGATGTTAAGGAACTCTCCAAGGTCATATGGATTGGAAAAGAATACACAACTAAGTATCCAGGCCTTTCTGAGAAGGCTCTCTGCTGCTCTACATGGCGCCTTTGTAAAACAAAACAAAACAAAACAAAACAAAACAAAAAATGAAAAAACAAAAAACAAAACAAAATAGCCAATCTGGCGGATGAATTGGAAAATATGCCCTGCTTGCTGGGAAAATTAATTAGTTAAAATGTCATTTCTTCCTCCAAAATGACAGTAGATTCCAAGCTGGATTTTAGCCTCCTTGGCCAGAGGCTCTTGTTCTGGACATAAGATCCACAATTATTCACAAAAAAAAGTCTCTTACAGTAATTAAGGGGCCTTTTCAACTTAATGTAACCAGTGTCCCAGTTTTGCTTATTTCGTCTACTGCTCAGATTAAAACACATGCTGGCAGGTGATTGACAGAAATATATTGCTTGAGAAAATAAGCAATTTCATGAATGTAAGAAAAAGAATCCGAAAAGAAGAGACACTGAATCATGAAAGTGTACTCCAGTCACTAGTAATAAACATTTAGTGATCTGAGAAAATAGAACATTTTATGCACTCATCCTGTAAGTTATCCATCTTTTCATTTATTGAGTAAATAGTAATCATGAGCCAACAATAATTATTCTTAGCTCTACCGCTTACTAATTGTTTGACTTTTTGTATATTTCCTTAGCTTTTCTCAGCCTCAGTTTGCTCATCTGTGAAATTGGAATACTAGTGCTACATAACTCATAGAATTTTTATGAAGGTTAATTAATTTATTATACCTGAAGTGCAGTAATCACTATATTTAAAATTAATGATAAATAGGAAATACGTCAGGTAACATATTAGGCACATAAGTGCTCTTTCCACTTTCTCTCAGGTAGAGAAAGAACACAACTCACAAAATGATTATATTTCATGCGCCAAGTGATGAGAAATGAGTAAGTAAAGATTGTTAAGATAGCATAAAGAGGAAAAACTTACCTAGTGTTTACAAATAAAAGGATGCCTTAGCTAAGATACGAAGGAAGATGTGTCATACCAATAAAAATGTAGATGGAGGGTGCTCGTGGAATTTCTATGCTGAGGGAAATGTATTCCATAAGAGGCAAGACTGTGTGCTAAGGACTAGAGTTGAGAGTGAGAAAATCTTCAACATCCAGGGAACTGCAAGTAGTTCAGTGTGAGAGGAACACTGTGGGAGACATACAGGTAATTAAGAAAGATGTGGCTTGAAACTGAAGCACGGAACAGATTCTAATCTAAATGGTCCTTTACATTATGCCGAAAGGGGAATATGGAGTCATTAAAAGAATTAATTAGAGAATGTAATGATAAGATTTGGATGTTTAAGATAACTCTTTGTAGAATTGGAAAATGACTTCTAGTGAGCAAAGCCTGAAAATTATTCGGTCAAAATTTGGTAGTCACAGAGAAGGAGAGTGGTAGTAATGATTGGGGAATAAAGGAAGAAAAATGTCACAAGATAATTAACGATGTAGAACTGAGTTCTCACTGACTGAATGTTAGAGTAAATGATTCATAATATGGTTTGCTATGATAAAACACATGGAAAAAGAAGCAGAAGTTTGTGAGAGAAGATGAAAAATTAGTGTAACATGTTTTTAGATGCCCTTGGCACACTTATGTGGAAACTGCGGTCCCAGACTTCAGAAGAGAAACCAGGCTGGAGATGTAAATCCAGAAGATGTCAGTGTCTGGTAACATTTAAGTTATAGGAATGGACAAGGTGTACAGGGAGAAAGTGAGGACTGACAGTGTAAGAGCATCAAGGGGAGATATTGGAAGGGCTCAAATACTAACAGTCTAGTACAGGAAGCTTCCCCTGAGCAGGGTGGGAATGATGTAGAAGAAAACCAAAGAGAATCTGTGGTGTCGACGTCATGGGAAAGAATATTCCCAGGAAACATGATGAAGCTCAGTGTAAGTAACGGGAATAGGGGTTTAAGCGGGATAAGGGAGTAAAGTCAACAATTATTAAACTTTCTCTAAAGAATTTTGACATCAAAGTATAGGAGAGCGCTAATACTGAAGATAAAGTTGGGTTAGAGTTGTGGGAGAGTTTTTTAAGACCACTGGTACTTGAGCTGTCTGTCAGTGGCATTGGGTATGAACACAGTGCGTGAGAAGTAGAAGATACAGGATGAAACAGGTATAAGATTTAGTACAAGGTTTAATACAGTCTCAACAGGAGATAAGATAAATGGAATTGTGAATGAAGGTGAAAGATTGAATGTTATTTATTTTTTACTTCATCAAATACTTGAGTGTCACTGTGTCAAGTTCTGTTCTTGGCATTTCGGATTAAAAAAAAAAGTAAAAAAAAACAGGGACGCATGAGTGGCTCAGTCGGTTAAATGTCTGACTCTTGGTTTCAGTTCAGGTCATGGTCTCACGGTTCCATGAGTTCAAGCCCTGCATCTGCCTCTGTGCTGGCAGCGGGAGCTTGCTTGGCATTCTCTCTCTCCCTCTCTCTCTGCCCCTCCCCCACTTGTACTGTCTCTGTCTCTCTCAAATAAATAAACTTGAAAAAAAATACAGACAGGGCTTCATTCTTTGATGAAAGTGGTAAAGAAACAAGTGAAATCAGTAATAGCATAATAAATAAGTAAAATAACAGTACATTATAAGAGGGAAAATGCTATGAGAGGAAAAAGCATGTAAGAGGGATCAGGAAAGCTGCGACTGGTTTTGCAGTTTAAAATTAGGTCATTGTGGGGGCTCCTGGGTGGCTCAGTCGGTTGAGCGTCCAACTTCAGCTCGGGTCATGATCTCACAGTCTGTGAGTTCGAGCCCCGCGTCGGGCTCTGTGCTGACAGTTCAGAGCCCCGGGGCCTGTTTCAGATTCTGTGTCTCCCTCTCTCTCTGCCCCTCCCCTGTTCATGCTCTGTCTCTCTCTGTCTCAAAAATAAATAAATGTTAAAAAAATTAAAAAAAAATAAAATAAAATTAGGTCATTGTGTAACCTTCAACAAAAAGGCAACATGAAGGAGAAATATTTAGCCACTCAAATATCTGAGAGAAGAATATGTCAAACATAGAAAATGATTATGGTAGAATTCCTTAGGGAGGTCCGAGTATGGCTGGAACAGAGAGAACAAAGTTGAGAGTAAGAGACAGGTGAGAAAAATTAACAAGGGCCAAGATTGTGTAGAGCTTTGTAGGTCATTGAAAGACTCTGTGTTTTACTCTTATGGAAATGGAGAACCACTACATGGTTTTAGAGGAATGACATCATCAGATTTATACTTGTGATTTATCTTTATAATTGTATAATATTCATATCTTTGGTGTTGAGAATGTACTTCGGGGGTAAGAGTTGATGTCTTAGTATGTTCGGGCTACTAAAACAAAAACCATTGAATGAGTGGCTTCCAAGTGGCAGAAATATATTGCTCATAGTTCTGGAGGCTGAAAGGCCAAGATGTGTGTCAGCATGGTTGGTTCTGGGTTTTGGGTTCTGGGCCTCTTCTGGGTTGGAGATGTACAAATTCCCTTTGTATCCTCACATGCCAGAAAGGGCAAGAGAACTCTCCTGGACATTTTTCTTTTGTAAGAGTACTAACCCCTAAACACCTCCCAAAGGCCCAATTCCTGTTATCATCATATGGGGCATTAGGTTTCACCATGAATTTTAGGGGGCACAGACATTCAGACCATAGCAGCTGGAAAGAGACATGACGTTACAGAAGTATGTAGATGAGAGGTGATGTCCTGTACCAGAGTGATAGAAATAGATGATGAATAGTTCCATTCTGGATAAATTTAGAAAGGTGATTTGAGAAAAGAGGAAAAAAATGGCAAAATACTTACCTAGGAGCAAGTAATTATCAAGCCATGGGAGAGTGAATGGACTAAGTATAAATAAATTTACTGTGACTGGAATGCAACATTTAAGGTTCATTTGCGGTTCGTGCCAGAAATGTAACGTGACCAGTCTATATGATTTTATCATTTTCTCTAGCCCATGTCTGCTATAGGGAGCAAGTCCAGAACAAACTAAGAGTTGGATTTAATCAGGTTTGTAGTTTCACCAAGTAAATACTCCTTAGCAAGAGGGTAAAGGAGTCAATGTATATGCAAGGAGGGTGTGACATCAATGATTGGCCATGAATTTAAGTTGCATAAGGAGGAAAGAGATCACATTAAGGCTACAGAGACAGCAGAACCTTAATAGGATTAGTGTATTGGAGGTCCTGGTTGGCCAAAGAATCATCCAAGTGGGATAGTAGAGGACATGGTGAAAAGAAAGGGTGCTATGGAGAGAGTGCCGATAAATGACATGAGATTAGCTCGGGAAGATTTCAGGCAGGCAATGGAGACCTTAGATGTGAAGAAGAATACTGCTTATAAGAGGAGGCAAAGAATAAGAAGGGGTAGGACGTGCTGGCATGTTTGAAGTTTTGGTGGTGTTATGGTAGAATGTTATTGAGGTGAAAATAAAGTTACAGAAATGAAAACAATGACCCCTGTATGAAAATTTGTTATCAAAGTGGGAGACACTGAACATGAAAAGTCTGCTAAGCAATGACAGGTCTCTAGTTGAGATCAGTAACCATGATTTAATGTAACATCAATTTCCTGAATATCTTGCTTTTTTTCCCCTTTAGCATTGTTTGAGTGCTGATATAGAGAAGTCAGATATTTACATCTGTCCAAGACGGGCTTCTAAGTATGGGTGATGAAAGGAAAGCTCATGCCAAGGTCCTGGACAGTTTGGGTTTCCAATCAGTAAGAGATGTTCCACAGGGTGAAGACACAGTAGTCGAGACTTGGTTCTGGGAGCAGTAGTGGGATGCTAGAAGGAAATGTGGGATACTGATAGAAATGAAGTGTGAAAGGCTGAGCCCCCACCCCTGAGGGGGATCCCAAGGAGAGTCTGGGATTCAGTTAAGGCAAAGAAGTGGACAGAGGAAAAGTTCTACTGAAAGAAAAAGCTGAGAGTTAATGCAATTTACTAATGGTGGGAGCAGGATTTCTGTGAGGGGGTGGGAACTTGCATCAAAGGCACCACAGCCAATCACAGTACTTCAACCAGGAAGAAGATCCAAGCATATACTGTGCGGAGATACTGGCATGCTTCAGTAGAGTGCATGCTGGAAATTATCTAGACAATGGGTCTGTGAGACTTTCTGGGCTGCGTGTGTGTGTGTGTGTGTGTGTGTGTGTGTGTGTGTGGTGTCAGGGGAGGGGGTAGACACTTCTTTCATGTATTACCTGGCAAGCAAACAAAAATTCTGCTGTTGATTTATCTTCTTCAGTGTATAAGAATAAGGAAACAAAAAAGTAAGGACATACCCTCAGGTAGTTTCAAGAATTCTTACATATAAAACTGACATTTACGTTTTCAGTCACCCATTGCACATTTATTGAGCAACTACTATGTTCCTTCAATAGAGCTAGGCACAAAGGAGAGGGGTATATTAAGTTGAATCATACGGCATTGCCATTTTCAGTTATGTAAAAAATGGTTGAAAATTGACAGAGTCATACAGTTCAACATCATGAAAGGAACAGTTCTTTCCATTAAAGAGCTCATAATCTAGTGTAAAACTCAGGCTAGAAAACTTGTGTGATAGATTTTACATTTATTAAAGTCTTTTACTATGATTTTAATTCTCATATAAAATATAAAATGTAAGCTGCATTGACTAAATGGGACTTACATTCATAGATATAAAGCATATATAATTTTTTAAAAGATTTTTTTTTCATTTTTAAGTAATTTCTATATCCAACATAGCTCTCAGACTCAAAATTCTGAGATCAAGAGTCTCATGCTCGACTGACTGAGCCATGTAGGTGCTCTAAGCATGGACATTTTAAGTGCACATCTCAAATAAATGCTGGAGTTTCATAGTGATGCATTAGTAGAAAACAGCAACAAAAACCTTGAGGGTATTTATGAAAATTTTAGTGAACTACTAATTATTAGAAGTTGAAATATGTGTGTGCATCTAATTAACATGTGCACCTTAAACAATGTTATATACCAAATATATTTCAATAAAGAAGAAACAGAGGTGTGGCCTAATTTGACCTGACTGTGCTTTAAAAGAGAGAAATCTAACCAATATAAATAGATTAAATATAAATATATGTGTAAATAAAGCTTTATAATTTCTATGCAAAGAGAAACATGAGATAGAATTTGTGCATATAGCAGTTATCCACAGGAGAGATGTTCCAAGACTCCTAGTAGATGCCTGAAACCACAGATTGTACTGAATACTAGATATACTCTTTTTTTTTTCCTGTGGATACATACCTAAATAAATTTTAATTTAAAATTAGGCACAGTAGGGATTATCAACAATAAGTTACAATAAAATAGGACCATCATAACAATGTACTATAATAAAAGTTGTGTGAATGTGATGTGATCTTTCTCAAAGTATCTTATTGTACTGTCCTCATCTTTACTGTGATGATGTGAGATGATAAAATGTAGATGTGATCAGATGAAGGCAGGTGAATGACACAGACACTGTGATTTTCTGACTCTATGTCAGAAGGAGGATTATTTGCCTCTGACCACGGTTGACAGGGGTAGCGGAAACAGGAATGTGAAACTGAAGATAAGGGGAGACTAGTATGTTTTACAGAGAAGAACTCTGCATTTGGCTATTAGGCATTTAGGAATCAAACATGAGTATTGGGATATCCTTGCCAATAATGTATACAATTCTGCTTTTTCTTTTCTCTCCGTATGTATGGGGGCAGCAGGGGCGGGGTGGAGGGATGTTTCCTTTTCTCCATCACTTCAACTGTTTCTTCTTCTAAGCAAATGAACTGCTGTGGATTTGTGTCTGCTCCAGAAAGGAGGAAATGGAATTTACGTGTATAAAACAGCTCAACTGCTATTCCATTTTACATCTTATCCTCAAAATATAAAATAGAATCAAAGGAAGAGTTCAACAAATAAATAAGGGTCACAAGTCAGGAAGTGAATATCAAAAACAACATTGGAATCAGGAATATTATGTTTCTTTATGTCATTTTGTCATACTTAGTGTCCTCAAGTCTATTTTTATATGACTTGTTAATATTACAGGTAGAAACACTTTTTCTTGTTTCTTTTTTAATATGTATTCTATAAACTGTCTTCAGTCCCCAGAAGAGCTGTCTCCTGGATTGTGTGTACCCCTTTCCTTTTTTGATAAAGAGCAATTTTACAGATGAGTAAAGAAAGTTTTCATCTTATGAAATTCTGATTTTGAATTTATTCCCTCTTCGAATTAATTACTTCATTTCACCAGAGGGTAAACTCCATAAATAGAAGTTAGGGAGGAATAGTTGATGTAGCAAAACTCAAAACAAAATTTATAAATTAAAGCGGTATAAAAAATGTGTATTATTTTCTTTAAAACAAAACACTATCCTGCCTACGGAAGTGAAGTAATAAGGACGGGTTTCTTTTTCTCCTTCTAAACATTAATCCAAAATAGGATTTTATAAAAACTTATTAATGATGTTTACAGTGAAAGATAGTAAATATCATAGTTTCTAAATATTGATTTCTAACCTCTCCAATTAGTTATGCATACACTAACACTTTCAATATAGAGATTCAGATATTATTATTGAATATGATTAATATTCAAAGATGAATAAATCATAATTGCAAGACTAAATTCTATCATTAGTGAAATTTAAATACTGAGCATCTTGCTACACTTGATTTCACAGTGTCCTGATATTTGAGAACATCGTAACACACAATTCTGTGAACACGTGCTGAGATTCGTGTGGTTCACATTAACAAAATCAATTCATTGTTTTTTTTTTCTTTTCTGCAAGTTGTTTACTTGCTGCAGAATGAATTTTCACAAGTAGGAAGTGCTGTAAGATCAGAGCCCCTTGCAATTTTGTGTAATGTACAGATGTGATTAATTTATTTGTGCAACAAGTACTTGAGATTCTTTTATGCAAAAAGAAAATATGCATTGATAATGACACTAATACTGAAAATCATGGTTTGGTAGGGGATAAAAGAAACAGGCCCTTATAACTCAAAGCTAAGGAATAGAGAGAAAGTAGTGTTACAGAAGTTGATTAAGGCAAAGAAAATCATGGAAAATTTTGCAAAGCAGTTTTCTTTTTTAAACAGGCTCTGAAAAAATAAAATACAACATGAGAAAAAGGCAGTGTAGTAAGAGGTTATAATCAGCAAAGATACAAGAGAGTATCATAGATGTATAGAAAGTGATAGATACTTTATTTTTGTTGAACATATGAGGAAGAAAATTCTGGAAAAAATATCTGGAAACTAGATTTTCAGGAGTGTTTAAAGGTAAGCTAAAGTTGTGGGAATATAATATCTCACTTAAATATAGATAGAATTAAATTTTTAGAAGAAAATAGAGTATTTTAGAAGAAAATATTTTTATATATGAAGCCTACCAATTCGATGTCATGCTAAAAAGTGGGATTTTTACCAAGGCTATCAAAAGTGAAAGGATTTGGAACACCTGGGTGGCCCCGTTGGTTAAGTGTCTGACATCAGCTCAGGCCATGATCTCATAGTTTGTGAGTTCAAACCCCATACCAGGCTCTACTGTCAGTACAGAGCCTGCTTCTGATCTTCTATCCCCCTTTTGTTTGCCCCCAACTCTGCTCCCACCACCCCCTCTCAAGAATAAATCAACTTTTAAAAATGTGAAAGGATTTTTACTTTTGATATTATATCAAAATAATATTTCTAATAGTAAAATTTGAAAGCAACTTAACTGTTTCCTGTATATAAATGACTAAGTGCCACCTACCCATATGGAGTAGTATGTTTCTTCCAAAAATGACATTTTTCAAAAATAATAATTAATTTCTAAAAGTGCTCTGATAGAATAAGTCAAAACACCAGTCATAAAGTTCTGTGTAGGTGTATTCATATTTATATCCATGCATTTTTCTATATATCACATTCATATAGGTATTTTTACATTGTGTCTTTTTATCAGGAAATCAAAGGACATTACACCAAAATGTAGTTATCTTTGGATAATGAATTAATGATTTAGTAACATTTTATTAACTGTTACAAAAGATACGTATTAGTTTGGGAATCAAAGAGAAAATAATAATTCATTATTTTCCTAACAATCATTTTTTTTCTTTCTTTTTTTTTTTTTTGAGGTTTCCTTTGTAGGACATATTTTTTTTCAACGTTTATTTATTTTTGGGACAAAGAGAGACAGAGCATGAACGGGGAAGGGGCAGAGAGAGAGGGAGACACAGAATCTGAAACAGGCTCCAGGCTCCGAGCCATCAGCCCAGAGCCCGACGCGGGATCGAACTCACGGACCGTGAGATCGTGACCTGGCTGAAGTTGGACACTTAACCGGCTGCGCCACCCAGGCGCCCCCCTAACAATCATTTTTTTTTATGAAATTTATTGACAAATTGGTTTCCATACAACACCCAGTGCTCATCCCAAAAAGTGCCCTCCTCAATACCCATCACCCACCCTCTCCTCCCTCCCACCCCTCATCAACCCTCAGTTTGTTCTCAGTTTTTAAGTCTCTTATGCTTTGGCTCTCTCCCATTCTAACCTCTTTTTTTTTTTTCCTTCCCCTCCCCCATGGGTTCCTGTTCAGTTTCTCAGGATCCACATAAGAGTGAAACCATATGGTATCTGTCTTTATCTGTATGGCTTATTTCACTTAGCATCACACTCTCCAGTTCCATCCACGTCGCTACAAAAGGCCATATTTCATTTTTTCTCATTGCCACGTAATATTCCATTGTGTATATAAACCACAATTTCTTTATCCATTCATCAGTTGATGGACACTTAGGCTCTTTCCATAATTTGGCTATTGTTGAGAGTGCTGCTATGAACATTGGGGTACAAGTGGCCCTATGCATCAGTGCTCCTGTATCCCTTGGGTAAATTCCTAGCAGTGCTATTGCTGGGTCATAGGGTAGGTCTATTTTTAATTTTCTGAGGAACCTCCACACTGTTTTCCAGAGCGGCTGCACCAATTTGCATTCCCACCAACAGTGCAAGAGGGTTCCCGTTTCTCCACATCCTCTCCAGCATCTATAGTCTCCTGATTTGTTCATTTTGGCCACTCTGACTGGCGTGAGGTGATACCTGAGTGTGGTTTTGATTTGTATTTCCCTGATAAGGAGCGACGCTGAACATCTTTCCATGTGCCTGTTGGCCATCCGGATATCTTCTTTAGAGAAGTGTCTATTCATGTTTTCTGCCCATTTCTTCACTGGGTTATTTGTTTTTCGGGTGTGGAGTTTGGTGAGCTCTTTATAGATTTTGGATACTAGCCCTTTGTCCGATATGTCATTTGCGAATATCTTTTCCCATTCCATTGGTTGCCTTTTAGTTTTGTTGGTTGTTTCCTTTGCTGTGCAGAAGCTTTTTATCTTCATAAGGTCCCAGTAATTCACTTTTGCTTTTAATTCCCTTGCCTTTGGGGATGTGTCGAGTAAGAGATTGCTACGGCTGAGGTCAGAGAGGTCTTTTCCTGCTTTCTCCTCTAAGGTTTTGATGGTTTCCTGTCTCACATTTAGGTCCTTTATCCATTTTGAGTTTATTTTTGTGAATGGAGCGAGAAAGTGGTCTAGTTTCAACCTTCTGCATGTTGCTGTCCAGTTCTCCCAGCACCATTTGTTAAAGAGGCTGTCTTTTTTCCATTGGATGTTCTTTCCTGCTTTGTCAAAGATTAGTTGGCCATACGTTTGTGGGTCTAGTTCTGGGGTTTCTATTCTATTCCATTGGTCTATGTGTCTGTTTTGGTGCCAATACCATGCTGTCTTGATGATGACAGCTTTGTAGTAGAGGCTAAAGTCTGGGATTGTGATGCCTCCTGCTTTGGTCTTCTTCTTCAAAATTCCTTTGGCTATTCGGGGCCTTTTGTGGTTCCATATGAATTTTAGGATTGCTTGTTCTAGTTTCGAGAAGAATGCTGGTGCAATTTTGATTGGGATTGCATTGAATGTGTAGATAGCTTTGGGTAGTATTGACATTTTGACAATATTTATTTTTCCAATCCATGAGCAGGGAATGTCTTTCCATTTCTTTAAATCTTCTTCAATTTCCTTCATAAGCTTTCTATAGTTTTCAGCATACAGATCCTTTACATCTTTGGTTAGATTTATTCCTAGGGATTTTATGCTTCTTGGTGCAATTGTGAATGGGATCAGTTTCTTTATTTGTCTTTCTGTTGCTTCATTGTTAGTGTATAAGAATGCAACTGATTTCTGTACATTGGTTTTGTATCCTGCAACTTTGCTGAATTCATGTATCAGTGCTAGCAGACTTTTGGTGGAGTCTATCGGATTTTCCATGTATAATATCATGTCATCTGCAAAAAGCGAAAGCTTGACTTCATCTTTGCCAATTTTGATGCCTTTGATTTCCTTTTGTTGTCTGATTGCTGATGCTAGAACTTCCAGCACTATGTTAAACAGCAGCGGTGAGAGTGGGCATCCTTGTCGTGTTCCTGATCTCAGGGAAAAAGCACTCAGTTTTTCCCCATTGAGGATGATGTTAGCTGTGGGCTTTTCATAAATGGCTTTTATGATCTTTAAGTATGTTCCTTCTATCCCGACTTTCTCAAGGGTTTTTATTAAGAAAGGGTGCTGGATTTTGTCGAAGGCCTTTTCTGCATCGATTGACAGGATCATATGGTTCTTCTCTCTTTTTTTGTTAATGTGATGTATCACGTTGATTGATTTGCGAATGTTGAACCAGCCTTGCATCCCAGGAATGAATCCCACTTGATCATGGTGAATAATTCTTTTTATATGCCGTTGAATTCGATTTGCTAGTATCTTATTGAGAATTTTTGCATCCATATTCATCAGGGATATTGGCCTGTAGTTCTCTTTTTTTACTGGGTCTCTGTCTGGTTTAGGAATCAAAGTAATACTGGCTTCATAGAATGAGTCTGGAAGTTTTCCTTCCCTTTCTATTTCTTGGAATAACTTGAGAAGGATAGGTATTATCTCTGCTTTAAACGTCTGGTAGAACTCCCCTGGGAAGCCATCTGGTCCTGGACTCTTATTTGTTGGGAGATTTTTGATAACCGATTCAATTTCTTCACTGGTTATGGGTCTGTTCAAGCTTTCTATTTCCTCCTGATTGAGTTTTGGAAGAGTGTGGGTGTTCAGGAATTTGTCCATTTCTTCCAGGTTGTCCAATTTGTTGGCATATAATTTTTCATAGTATTCCCTGATAATTGTTTGTATCTCTGAGGGATTGGTTGTAATCATTCCATTTTCGTTCGTGATTTTATCTATTTGGGTCATCTCCCTTTTCTTTTTGAGAAGACTGGCTAGAGGTTTGTCAATTTTGTTTATTTTTTCAAAAAACCAACTCTTGGTTTCGTTGATCTGCTCTACAGTTTTTTTAGTTTCTATATTGTTTATTTCTGCTCTGATCTTTATTATTTCTCTTCTTCTGCTGGGCTTAGGCTGCCTTTGCTGTTCTGCTTCTAGTTCCTTTAGGTGTGCTGTTAGATTTTGTATTTGGGATTTTTCTTGTTTCTTGAGATAGGCCTGGATTGCAATGTATTTTCCTCTCAGGACTGCCTTTGCTGCGTCCCAAAGCGTTTGGATTGTTGTATTTTCATTTTCGTTTGTTTCCATATATTTTTTAATTTCTTCTCTAATTGCCTGGTTGACCCACTCATTCGTTAGTAGGGTATTCTTTAACCTCCATGCTTTTGGAGGTTTTCCACACTTTTTTCTGTGGTTGATTTCAAGCTTCATAGCATTGTGGTCTGAAAGTAAGCATGGTATAATTTCAATTCTTGTAAACTTATGAAGGGCTGTTTTGTGACCCAGTATATGATCTATCTTGGAGAATGTTCCATGTGCACTCGAGAAGAAAGTATATTCTGTTGCTTTGGGATGCAGAGTTCTAAATGTATCTGTCAAGTCCATCTGATCCAATGTCTCATTCAGGGCCCTTGTTTCTTTATTGACCGTGTGTCTAGATGATCTATCCATTTCTGTAAGTGGTGTATTAAAGTCCCCTGCAATTACCACATTCTTATCAATAAGGTTGCTTATGTTTATGAGTAATTGTTTTATATATTTGGGGGCTCCGGTATTCGGTGCATAGACATTTATAATTGTTAGCTCTTCCTGATGGATAGACCCTGTAACTATTATATAATGTCCTTCTTCATCTCTTGTTACAGCCTTTAATTTAAAGTCTAGTTTGTCTGATATAAGTATGGCTACTCCAGCTTTCTTTTGGCTTCCAGTCGCATGATAAATAGTTCTCCATCCCCTCACTCTCAATCTAAAGGTGTCCTCAGGTCTAAAATGAGTCTCTTGTAGACAGCAAATAGATGGGTCTTGTTTTTTTATCCATTCTGATACCCTATGTCTTTTGGTTGGTGCATTTAATCCATTTACATTCAGTGTTATTATAGAAAGATACGGGTTTAGAGTCATTGTGATGTCTGTATGTTTTATGCTTATAGTGATGTCTCTGGGACTTTGTCTCACAGGGTCCCCCTTAGGATCTCTTGTAGGGCTGGTTTAGTGGTGACAAATTCCTTCAGTTTTTGTTTGTTTGGGAAGATCTTAATCTCTCCTTCTATTCTAAATGACAGACTTGCTGGATAAAGGATTCTTGGCTGCATATTTTTCCTGTCTAGCACCCTGAAAATCTCGTGCCAGTTCTTTCTGGCCTGCCAAGTTTCAAAAGAGAGATCAGTCACGAGTCTTATAGGTCTCCCTTTATATGTGAGGGCACGTTTACCCCTTGCTGCTTTCAGAATTTTCTCTTTATCCTTGTATTTTGCCAGTTTCACTATGATATGTCGTGCAGAAGATCGATTCAAGTTACGTCTGAAGGGAGTTCTCTGTGCCTCTTGGATTTCAATGCCTTTTTCCTTCCCCAGTTCAGGGAAGTTCTCAGCTATGATTTCTTCAAGTACCCCTTCAGCACCTTTCCCTCTCTCTTCCTCCTCTGGGATACCAATTATGCGTATATTATTTCTTTTTAGTGTATCACTTAATTCTCTAATTTTCCCCTCATACTCCTGGATTTTTTTATCTCTCTTTTTCTCAGCTTCCTCTTTTTCCATAAGTTTATCTTCTAGTTCACCTATTCTCTCCTCTGCCTCTTCAAGCCGAGCTGTGGTGGTTTCCATTTTGTTATGCATTTCGTTTAAAGCGTTTTTCAGCTCCTCGTGACTGTTCCTTAGTCCCTTGATCTCTGTAGCAAGAGATTCTCTGCTGTCCTGTATACTGTTTTCAAGCCCAGCGATTAATTTTATGACTATTATTCTAAATTCACTTTCTGTTATGTTATTTAAGTCCTTTTTGATCAGCTCATTAGCTGTTGTTATTTCCTGGAGATTCTTCTGAGGGGAATTCTTCCGCTTGGTCATTTTGGACAGTCCCTGGCGTGGTGAGGACCTGCAGGGCACTTCCCCTGTGCTGTGGTGTATAACTGGAGTTGGTGGGCGGGGCCGCAGTCAGACCTGATGTCTGCCCCCAGCCCACTGCTGGGGCCACAGTCAGACTGGTGTGTGCCTTCTCTTCCCCTCTCCTAGGGGCGGGATTCACTGTGGGGTGGTGTGGCTCTTCTGGGCTACTTGCACCCTGCCAGGCTTGTGATGCTGGGGATCTGGCATATTAGCTGGGGTGGGTAGGCAAGGTGCTCGGGGGCAGGAGGGGCAGGCTTAGATCGCTTCTCCTTAGGTGATCCACTTCAGGAGGGGCCCTGTGGCAGCGGGAGGGAGTCAGATCCGTTGCCGGAGGTTTGGCTCCGCCGAAGCGCAGAGTTGGGTGTTTGCGCGGAGCGAGCAAGTTCCCTGGCAGGAACCAGTTCCCTTTGGGATTTCGGCTGGGGGATGGGCGGGGGAGATGGCGCTGGCTAGCGCCTTTGTTCCCCATCAAACTGAGCTCTGTTGTCAGGGGGCTCAGCAGCTCTCCCTCCCTTTGTCCTCCAGCCTTCCTGCTTTCCGAGCAGAGCTGTTAACTTATGACCTCCCAGACGCTAAGTCGCGCTTGTTGTGGGAACACAGTCCGTCAGGCCCCTCCACTTTTGCAAGCCAGACTCGGGGGCTATGCTTGGCCGGCGAGCCGCCCCTCTGCCCCGGCTCCCTCCAGCCAGTCCGTGGACCGTGCACCGCCTCGCCGCCCTTCCTACCCTCTTCCGTGGGCCTCTCGTCTGCGTTTGGCTCCGGCGACTCCGTTCTGCTAATCCTCTGGCGGTTTTCTGGTTTATATAGGCAGGTGTAGATGGAATCTAAGTGATCAGCAGGACGTGTGGTGAGCCCAGCGTCCTCCTAAGCCGCCATCTTGCCGCCTACCCCTAACAATCATTTTTAATGCAAGATTTTATTCATATGTAACTGGAAAGTATAAATAAAATATTGTATTTCATTTTTATAATTCAACAACTTGTATAAAAATATAACTTGGAGTGGTCAATCCACAATTGAATTAAGAAAGAGAATCATTCATAATCACATCAAAAAGAATAAAATATTCAGAAATAAATCTACAAAACAAGTGCATAATTCATACTCTGAAAATTATGAAATATTGTTGAAAGAAATTAAAGACCTAAATACATGGGAAAACATCTTAGGTCCATTGTTAGGAAGACTAAACATTGCTAAAATGGCAATGTGACACTAATAGGTCTACAAATTCAATGCACTTCCAACCAGAATCCCACCTAACTTTATAATAGAAATTTACATGATGATTCTAAAATTCATATGGAATTACCCAATTCCCAAAACAATCAAATACCCAAAAACAATTCTCAAAAAGAAGAATAAAGTAGAAAGCCTCATACTTCCCAATTTCAAACTTACTACAAATAAATGGTAATCAAGACAGAGTGTTGTCACAAGAATAGAGATAAAAATCAGTGAATTAGAATTAGGAGACCAAAAATAAAACCATATATCTGTGTTCAACTGAGTTTCTGACAAGGGTGCCAAGACCATTCAACAGGGAAAAAAAGAGTCTTTTCAAACAAATGATGCTGGGACACTGAATGGCCACATGTCAAAGAATGAGATTTGGATCCTATCTTCATACCACATGCAAAAATGAACTCAAAAAGAATCACATACCAATTATAGGAGCAAAAACTGTAAGATTTGTAAAAACATAGTGGTAAATCTTTATGAACTTCAGTTTGGTGAGAGATTCTTAGATATGACACCAAAATCATAACAAATGAAAATAATAGATCAATTGAACTTCATCAAAAATTTTAAACTTTTGTGCTCTAAAGGATACCATTAAGAAAGTGAAAAACAAAAACAAAACAAACAACAACAACAACAACAACAAAACACAGGCACCTGGGTGGCTCAGCACATTGAGCGTCCAACTTTAGCTCAGCCCCACGTTGAGCTCTGTGCTGACAGCTCAGAGCCTGGAGCCTACTTTGGATTCTGGGTCTCCCTCTCTCTCTCTGCCCCTCCCCCACCCACTGTCTGTCTCTTTCTCTCTCTCTCTCTCAAAAAAAAAAGCTCTATCTCTTTCTCTCTCTCTCAAAAACAAAATAAATATTTAAAAAATTAAAGAAGTGAAAAGACAACCCACAGAATAGGAGAAAATATTTATACATTACTTATCTGATAAGAGACATGTATCTAAAATATATAAATAAGTCTTACAGCTCAGTAATAAAAAAAATAAATAAATGACCCAGTCAAAAAATGGGCAGGGAATATGAATAGACATTTTTCCATGGAAGACAAACAAATGGTCAATGGGTACATAAAGAGATGTTCAATATCATTGGTCATAAGGTAAATACAAATAAAAATCAGAGTGAGATGTCATTTCACTCCTGCTAGGATGGCTAGAGTCAAAAAGTTGGCAATGACATGGAAAAATCAAATCCTCTTGTGTGCTGCTGCTAAGAGCCTAAAATATTGCAACTGTTTTTGAAAAAGTCTCGTAGTTCTTCAAATGATTAAACATAGATATAGCCAAGTGACTCAACAATTCTTTTAGGCATATACATAAGAGATGTGAAACATAATTTCCAATAGAAACTTGTGTGTGAATGTTTATGGTTGCAGTATTCAAGGGGTAAAGACAACCCAAGTGTCTGTTGACAGAAGAATGGATAGACACACGTGGTGTGTCCATATGATGGAGTATATATTTTTTTTTATTTTTTAATGTTTATTTTTGAGAAAGAGAGACAGAGTGTGAGTGGGGGAGGGGCAGAGAGAGAAGGAGACACAGAATCTGAAGCAGGCTCCAGGCTCTGAGCTGTCAGCCGCAACACGGGGCTCAAACTCAGGAGCTGTGAGATCACCACCTGAGCTGAAGTTGGACACCAAACCGACCGAGCCACCCAGGCGCCCCCATGATGGAGTATTATTTGTCCATAAAATGGAAAACAAAATACTGATACACTCTATAATATGGATCAGCGTTGAAAAGATCACGCATAGTGAAAAAAAAACAGTCACAAAAGAGTATGATAAGATTTAATTCATCTGAAATTCCATAGTAAACACAAAGTAGAAACACAGTGTCTATAGCATAAAACTTGAAACTTTAATCAACTCTGCAATTGTATGGCTCTCAGTTGATGATGAGAAGGATTCCTCTCATCTTAATGTGTATTTCTGAACTTGTAAGGGACAGTTTCTGTTTTGTGTTTGTTTAACCCTCGCTATAAATCTATCACTATCTCTGGAGTTTTTCTCCACTTGCTTCCTGATGATCTCAGACAGCTTTTCCTTGAACATTCTTCATTAGCCCGTTAGCCTTTCAAACTCCCATTTCAAAAGCTGAGAACTAGTAACCTTACTAGTAATCTTATGCAGAATGATGCTCTTACAGCAATCCATAATTCAAAACTTTTCCCTTTGTTTAAAAAGCATAACATCTTTAAACTGCAGTTATTAAATTATAAAAATAACTATGCAGATATATTGTAAACAAAGTATGTGAACAGTACTTGATCGCTTCTGCTTTTAAAACTGTTTTCTTTAAGAAAGTATTCCAAAGATGTAAAAGATCTGTATGCTGAAAACTATAGAAAGCTTATGAAGGAAATTGAAGAAGATATAAAGAAATGGAAAAACATTCCGTGCTCATGGATTGGAAGAATAAATAGTGTCATAATGTCAATACTACCCAAAGCTATCTACACATTCAATGCAATCCCAATCAAAATTGCACCAGCATTCTTCTCGAAACTAGAACAAGCAATCCTAAAATTCATATGGAACCACAAAAGGCCCCGAATAGCCAAAGTAATTTTGAAGAAGAAGACCAAAGTGGGAGGCATCACAATCCCAGACTTTAGCCTCTACTACAAAGCTGTCATCATCAAGACAGCATGGTATTGGCACAAAAACAGACACAGAGACCAATGGAATAGAATAGAAACCCCAGAACTAGACCCACAAACGTATGGCCAACTAATCTTTGACAAAGCAGGAAAGAATATCCAATGGAAAAAAGTCTCTTTAACAAATGGTGCTGGGAGAACTGGACAGCAACATGCAGAAGGTTGAAACTAGAACACTTTCTCACACCATTCACAAAAATAAACTCAAAATGGATAAAGGACCTGAATGTGAGACAGGAAACCATCAAAACCCTAGAGGAGAAAGCAGGAAAAGACCTCTCTGACCTCAGCTGTAGCAATCTCTTACTTGACACATCCCCAAAGTCAAGGGAATTAAAAGCAAAAATGAACTACTGGGACCTTATGAAGATAAAAAGCTTCTGCACAGCAAAGGAAAAACCAACAAAACTAAAAGGCAACCAATGGAATGGGAAAAGATATTTGCAAATGACATATTGGACAAAGGGCTAGTATCCAAAATCTATAAAGAGCTCACCAAACTCCACACCCGAAAAACAAATAATCCAGTGAAGAAATGGACAGAAAACATGAATAGACACTTCTCTGAAGAAGACATCCAGATGGCCAACAGGCACATGAAAAGATGCTCAACGTCGCTCCTCATCAGGGAACTACAAATCAAAACCACACTCAGATATCACCTCACGCCAGTCAGAGTGGCCAAAATGAACAAATCAGGAGACTATAGATGCTGGCGAGGATGTGGAGAAACGGGAACCCTCTTGCACTATTGGTGGGAATGCAAATTGGTGCAGCCACTCTGGAAAACAGTGTGGAGGTTCCTCAAAAAATTAAAAATAGACCTACCCTATGACCCAGCAATAGCACTGCTAGGAATTTACCCAAGGGATACAGGAGTATGGATGCAGAGGGGCACTTGTACCCCAATGTTTATAGCAGCACTCTCAACAATAGCCAAATTATGGAAAGAGCCTAAGTGTCCATCAACTGATGAATGGATAAAGAAATTGTGGTTTGTATACACAATGGAGTACTACATGGAAATGAGAAAGAATGAAATATGGCCTTTTGTAGCGACGTGGATGGAACTGGAGAGTGTGATGCTAAGTGAAATAAGCCATACAGAGAAAGACAGATACCATATGTTTTCACTCTTATGTGGATCCTGAGAAACTTAACAGAAACCCATGGGGGAGGGGAAGGAAAAAAAAAGGGGGTTAGAGTGGAAGAGAGCCAAAGCATAAGAGACTCTTAAAAACTGAGAACAAACTGAGGGTTGATGGGGGGTGGGAGGGAGGGGAGGGTGGGTGATGGGTATTGAGGAGGGCACCTTTTGTGATGACCACTGGGTGTTGTATGGAAACCAATATGACAATAAACTTCATATATTGAAAAAAAAAAGAAAGTATTCCAAAAATACTGTAGAGAGTTGTATGCTAAAATCCCTTTTTGTGATATTATAGCTTTATTACATTACGTGGCTGAATGTATTGAATTCTTCAGTAGGTGACTTTACGATCAACCTTGGTGGAGAGGGTGGATGGTCACTAGAAAGGAGGTGAAAAGCAGAAAGAGGAAGGTAGTAGATCTTGCTGAAAGAATAGCTTCTAGCAGCCACCTATATCGATGTATCAGTAGCATAATCATATGTGAGATAGCGCACTGCTAGGCATGATGGTCTATATCTTAAAAATAATGTATGTATTGCTTATAATAGTTCATATCCTTCAAAAGTAAAATTTTAATTTTGTAAAAGGTAAATATTTTATGCATAATTTTTTCTCCTTTTGTGATTGGGCCGAAGGGGCTAATTTTCCTGTTTGTCCCTGGTTTATAGTAATATGTTAAGTGAATTGTCTTTCTTGTGTAATGCAAAATAAGTTGTTTGGCAGCTAGAATATATTTGGAACCCATGTGATTTTGACCTATATGTAGGAATGGTTAAGTCAGTTATATTATTGTTTTGGATAATGCTGTTGGTTGTTGTTTTTTTCTCCGTCTCCCAAACAACTCTATTTCTTCCTTTGCTGGCACTTTAAATACCTGTGTTTGCCAACTGTCTTCTCACTTTGCACATTTACCTATACTTATAGCCTGATGATATAAACTCTAGCAAAATGTAATAAAATTAGAGCTCTGCAAGCCTGTATTGGGTTCAGTAAATTAAAAAACTGCCATTTTTGTAGGCAAAAATGGTAAAATTGGCAATTTCCTGTAGTTCGACCTGAAGAAATGTACAACACTTACTGAAATTGGCTCTTGTTCCCAGTACATGTTGAACATTTTAAGAATGAGTGTATCTCAAATCTGCTTGCGCCAATGTGTTTTTCTCTATTCCTGCAAATACTTGAGGAATTACATTATTGAGATAATGAATTTGGCAAAGTATAGTGGAATTATTGAAATTCAAGTTGAAAAAAAAATCCCAAAAGAGATCTATTTGCTTTTGATCTGATTATTACATATTTTAACCAGAGGAGATGACTTTGATTTCATTTTTTAATGTAAGATTGACAATGATTACATAAACTCTAAGATGAAAAAGCAGAGGCAGTGCTTCATCTAACCTATAAGAAAGAAAAGATAAAGAATACAAGTACAGGCAATGAACATTTTCGGAAATACAACCTAATTTAAGATTTTAATTTGCAAGTTCCTCTGAGTATTATTTCTGTCTTAATCATTGAGTCTCTGAATCCTGATTTCATTTAAAGAGTAACTAAACTATTTCCAGCAAAATAGGAAGCAGTAATTTATATGATTCAATGTGTTCTGGTATTTCCCCCCTTCAGTTATTTGTTTTCTTAATTCTAGGCATTATTTCAATAAGGTAGCCCCTAACATATATGTCTTAGTAGCTATTTTCAAATGGCATTTACCAAGTGCTAATGAGTTGTTTTTGTTCACTACTTTCATAAGTACTACTTTCATAAATTGATTTTGTGTTGAAATGTTTTAAACTTTCTCAGTGAGAATTGTCACAGATCCTTTAGGAATAATTATTATTTAAAAAAGTGCCTATAATCGTATATCACATTTTAAAGTATATGTAATATTTTGGAAAAAAAAAGATTGTGATTCAGGAAAACCAAGTATTAAATTGTGTATGCCACTGGTTATCCTTTATCAGTTATCTATACAGATTAGTTTTCTACAAACACGTTTTCTCAAACCCGAAAAACAAAGGCATTAAGTTAGCTCAAATCCTAGGTTATTAGATTAGGTGAATATATATATACACATACATATGAATATTAGGTGAATAGGTATACTAAACCAAACTGAAATAAAATTTAGTTAAAATTATAGTTTTAATTAAATTGTGTCTAACTTTCATACTAGCCTGTGATATATTTGAGGGTGCATGATATGCTTTATTTATTTTTGTATCTTCAGTATCTAGCTCAGTACCTGGATCATAATAATGTCTAGATATGCATTTATGAATTTAATGAACATGTATAATAAGGATATAATATATAGATATTATATATAATATATAGATATATCTAGACATATGATGAAATATATACATACATACATATATATATCATCAGTTCTTTACTGGTAGGTTTGGGAAGAAGACAGTTAAGGAGGGGCAGAAGACAGTATCATATATCTCTATTAGCTGAATTTTCAGGAAGATGGAGCAGAATTGAATATATTGAGCAAAAGTCAAAAACAGTTTGTGCCCCACTCTCTATTTAGAGTTCTGGGTGGATAGCACTCTGCAAGATGCTTTAGATGCAAGCACAAAAGTTAGCGCATAGTAAATAATGGTGGTGAACTAGGTGGGCCACCAAGGGCCTGAATTTGATCTTTTGAGACCCCATAGCGCTCATTTGGCATGAAAGGAGTGAGATAGTTCTACCCTCTCCACAGTACAGGCAAAGTTTATCTGAGTTGGGAGCCTGAAGACTTGCCAAATTTTGCCATCATGGCAGATTCTATAAACCCTACAGAAGCCATTATGAGATAAATGAGCTAGAGACTGGATGGAAAATGTGGCCCCCTTCAGTGAGGTCTGTAGAATCAGCAAGGGAAAGATTGAGACAAGTCATAAGGAAGACCACCATCCTCTATTCAAAAAAAAAAAAAAAAGAAGGAACACAACACAATTTTCACAAGCCAGCCAGACTGCAGCACGTACCGACAATTAACTAGCAATTTGAGGCCCTTTCCTCCCCCACCTTCTGGCACAGGTGTCGAAACCCTATTCCACATCTCTTAGATATTAGGAGAAGCATAGGGAAGGGAACGAAACCTGAGACATAGTGAATCCCTCTGAAAAACAGAATTACCCAGATGAACTTGCCTAAAATCAAAGATGCCACTAATTCACAACTTTATAAATCCTTAGATTCCCTTTTCTCTACCACCCAACTACTGTCTGGATCAAAAGCACGAGGAGGCAAATCTAGCTCCATTGTTGAAAATAGAGAGGTCACCTTGTATAGATGCATTATTCTGCTATGTATGCTACGCATTGATATTTTTTTTTGTATTTTGAAAACTCTACCTAAACCAATTCTCTAACATGTCTTTATAATCTTCTTTCCTTGTCACATACACTTTGCAACTCAATTCAAAATTATTGATTTGGGCACTGGTATGAGATGAATTATGGGCCCCCAAAAGACATTGAAATCCTAACATCCTCAGTGCCTGTGAATAAAGACTTTTTTGAAAATAAGGTCTTTACAGATGATCAAATTGTGATGAGGTCATGAGAGTGAGGCCTAATCCAATATGACAGTGTCCTTATGAAGAAGTAATATTTGGACTAACAGACAAACTTAGAGAGAATGCTGTGTGAAGACTGGAAGTAGGCTGCCACAAGTCAAAGAACTAGCAGAAGCTAGGTAAGAGATCCTTCTGGAACAGATCCTTCCCGAGTGCTTTCATGGAAGGCATGGCTCTGACAAACACCTTGATCTCAGACTTCTAGCCTTAAAGAACTGAGCCCATAAACTCCTTTTGTTTAAGCCACTCAATTTGTGGTACACTGTTACAGGAGCTCCAGAAAACCAAGGCAGGTGCTGTGCTAAGCCGTCTCAAGTCTATGCAGAGAAACTGGGGATATAAAATAGATACGTGAGAAATTCTATACTTTCATTTCTCTCTAAGCATATTGACAATTTATGCTATTTGTTAATGCTATTTGTTTAGAATAATAAAATATTGTTTTATGATTAAAAAAAATGTTGCTACTATATATAGACATGGAACTAAGGAAACCAATGTGAAGATAGAAGTTAAAGATATCCTGCACTTCTCTTAATGCTCATCAAATGCTTATCTTCCCTTGTATACAATCAAGCTATGGCATATGGTCTCTACTACAGCTAGCCAGTGCTCTATTAGTTTCCTGTGGTTACTGAAACAAATTACCACAAATTTTGTGGCTTAAAATACAAAAATACATTCCCTCAGCATTTTGGAAAGCAGAATTTTGAAATCTGGGTGTCAGTGGGGCCACACCCCTTTCGAGGCAAAAATAAACTTATTGGGACTGCAACAAAATAAAAGGCTTCTGCACAGTGATGAAAACAAAACTAAAACTAACAAAACTAAAATCAGCCTACTGGATTGGAGAAGGTGTTTACAAATGGCATACGCAATAGAGGGTCAGTATCCAAAATATATAAGCAACTAGTACAACTCAACACCCCGAAACCCAAATAATCCAATTAAAAAATGGGCAGAATATATGAGTAGACATTTCTCTAAAGAAGACATTCAGATGGCCAACAGACATATGAAAAGATGCTCAACATCACTAATTATCAGGGAAATGCAAATCAAAACTACAATGAGTTATCACTTCACACCTGTCAGAATGGCTAAAATCAACAACACAGGAAGCAAGTGTTGGTGAGGATGTGGAGAAAAAGGAACCCTCCTGCACTGTTGGTGACAATTTAAACTACAGCCCCTGTGAAAAACAGTATGGGAGTTCTGCAAAAAAGTTAAAAATAGAATTATCCTATGATGAAGTAATTGTAATTACTCAAAAAATATAAAAACACTAATTCAAATTGATACATACACCCCTATGTTTATAGCAGCATTATCTACACTACCCAAATTATGGAAGTAGCCCAAGAGTCCACTGATAAATAAATGGATAAAAAAAGTTTATAGATACAGATCGATCGATAGATCAATAGATGTTGCTATAGATACATATATGTGCACACACATACATATACAGTTATATATGTATATACACAATGGAACATTATTCAGCCATAAAAAGAATTAAGTCCTATCATTTTCAATAACATGGATAGAACTAAAGAGTACAATGCCAAGCAAAATAAGTCAGTCACAGAAAGACAAATACCCTACGATTTCACTAATATGAGGAATTTAAGAAACAAATGAGCAAAGGAGAAAAGAGAGAGACCAAGAAACAGACTATTTTTTAAGTTTATTTATTTATTTTGAGAGAGAAAGCATGAGCAGGGGAGAGGTAGAAAGAGAGAGGGAGAGAGAATACCAAGCAGGCTCTGCACCACCAGCACAGAGTTCGACGTGGGGCTCTGTCCCATGAACCATGAGATCATGACCTGAGCTGAAACCAAGAGTCGGACGCTTAATCAACTGAGCCACCCAGGTGACCCCCAAGAAGCAGAATCGTAACTATAGAGAACAAACTGATGGTTACCAGAAGGGAGGTGGGTGGTGGAATGGGTGAAATAGGCTATGGGGATTAAAGACTACACTTACTGTGATGAAAACCAAACAAAGAAAAACCAAAGGCTCTGGGAGAGAATCCTCTTTTTAGCTTCTTCTAGCTTCCCACAGCTCCAGGTTCTTTGACTTACAGCCTGAAATCTCTGCTTTCTTCGTTTGGTCTTTCCTTCTGTCTTGTCCTCCTCTCTCTGTGTCTTCTCAACACTTCTTATAAAGACAATAGTTATTGATCCAGGCCCCACCCTGGTAATCTAGGGTAATCTCATCTTGAAATCTTTAATTTTATTTGCAAACACTTTTTTTCAAATAAGGTCACAGTTACAGGTTCCTGGTAGACCAATCTTTTGGGGGGCTATTATTCAAATGACTACAGATGCCATGTCCCCAAAACTTGGATGGAGCCAGTGACCGAAAAGGCACTGAATAAATATTTATAGAGTATATGAATAATAAGTGAGACTCAGAATAGAGGCCGAATTATCACCAGAGAAAATCTTGGTAAGAGTCAGAGAATAAGCAGTGGAAGTTGCTTTGGAATGAAGGGCTACTTATTTCTCTAAAAAAGATGAGAACAAGCAAGAACCAGTGAGTATGTGCAGATATTTTAGACCTGGAAAATAGAAACCTGAGGTGATTAGTGCCTTATACATGAACATAACTTTATTAGCAAATGAAAGATTTTCCCTACTGTATACTTACAGTTATAATCTCTGAGATTAATTAATGTTTTTTATTTCTATTATTCTTTTCTTAAGACATGGAGATAAGCGTGACTGCATCCATGGCTCATTCAATATGCTCATAAAGTGAAAAACATGTGCTTTCCCATTGTAACCATTTTATACAATGACAAATATTTTTAGGTCATTTACTTTCTTCTTTTAATTGTGCCTTCTTTAAGTTTGGAAAAGAAAAATCTTTATTTTGCCTGCTATTACCCTGACTCTTTGATCACTGTAGGAATCACCCATATTTAACTCTCTTAACCAATCAACACCTGCCTTTCATAGTGATCTTTTCAATATCTTATTTTTTATTAAGTCCAGTGTTCTGTGATTTCTTAGATTCAATATTTATGTATTTGGCCTCCAATCATCACAGGACCAATTATATTAATTGTATTTTCTTGTTTTCTGTATTCTTTTTTTTTCTGCCCTAGAAAATGAAGCATTTATTCTGCCTCATAAGCACCTGTTTTCTGTATTTTTGATGCTCTGGCATTTGGGGGTTTTACACACCTGGGAGAGAGACTGCACTTCCCAGGGCTAGCTAATTCCTAAAGATAATAACAGCTTGCCTGTGAGCAAGCCTTTCATATGGCGAACAACCAATCCTGGATCTACAGCCTTAACCTTCTTCTTATCTCACACTCACACACCAACCCTATATATGCCCTGCCCTGAATCATCCCAAGGCCAGATGCCAGGCAACTGGGGAGACCACCCGTATAGCCCAAACCACTGGGAAATTATTCAGACTAGCCAATCCCAAACTGTAAAACCTGTATACTCTGTCCTGCCTTGCATTCCCACGGAAAGCACAGTAACAGCTTTGGCCTAAGCTTTCCCCCTCGTTCTGGTTTCTGCCTCCTGAAAAAAAACCCAGTGCATCTCATGTGGCCCTACAGGGTGTAGCTTACTTCCTTTTCACAGGACATGCTAATAATAAATACAAACCTTTTTTTTTTTTTAAATGGGTTTGGCCTCCCCGTGTCATAAATCAGTCATCTTCATACATTAAAATCCCATGAGTACAAATTTTAGGACATCCTGCAATTTCTGTCTCTCTCTCTTTTTTTTTTCTTCCCTCAAATGAAGTGTTGATACCTATAATGTCAAATGATAATATATAGAAATCTACAAGACTGTGAAAGAAGATAAAATCTGACCGGAGAGGAGGGCTGATAATTAGAATTAGAGTAAAGTTGACTAGAATTGGATATTGTAGCCAAAACATTTAGAATACATTGTTCTGGTATGTGACATATTATATTTTACGCTATGAGAAATATTTTCAAGCTGCTATTTAAAACTAGCCTTTCTCTCCTCTCCCTGGTCCCCCAACCTTCCCTATCTGTCATTTGAATTGGTGGCTGACTTGGCTTGCTGTCAGGAGAGAAAATCAGGCAGCAGTGTGAGGCTCTATTGGGACTGTCAAAAAGAGAGATAGTGATGAGGATGTCAGAAATTTTTTTCTCTTCCTTAGAATAATATGGTCAAGGGCTTTTCACCTAGAAGATATATAATGCAATCATAAGGAACAATACTTCATGGAACCTTCTCAAAGTTTGTTTAGTACAAACTAGTATAGTAGTATACTTCAGAGTGGCTCAAAATATTTTGAAGAAAAAAAAAAGAACAAAACAAAAGACCGAGTCAGTAAGAAATTTTTTTAGAGATTAATGATTCATGTGTATTGCCCTAACCTTCTTTGTATCTTGTAATAATGACAAGAAATGTAAATGCAGTTACCCCAGTGTATAAATAAATGTACTCCATTTGGAATTTTATTCCTCTTCATCTGTGTCTTGATTTGTCTCCTCTAAAATTTCCTCTTTAATCCTCTATATTGCTCTTGCAAACATTTATTCTTAATCATTGAAATATGTGCTGTTTTTTTTTTAATTTCACAAGTTGACTTAAACTATAGTAGTATAGGAATCCTAAAATTCTCTCATAGTAGTTGTGTTGATCTTGATAATGAAGATTCTTTATACTCTGCTATTAAAGATACAGAATAAAATCATTCTGTATCAGTTTTCAATACAAATTCTGAAAGTGACACGCTGAAAAGTGAAGTAAAAAACTGAATAAGGAATGAATAATTAAATAAATAGAAAGAGTAATAGAATAAGATATTGATTAGTGTCATTTCCACAGGTATGTCACTTAGATGATTACATGGAGTTGTCACAGCTCAAATGAAAATATGCCCAAAGCAAGCCTTTTCTGTAAGTGATGTTTCAGTGTCAACTAGAGTTGAATGTCTGATGTTGTGACATCACTTCAGGCAATCTTTCATGAAGGACTGTAATAACATGGCAGCTTTTTGCAATCTTGAATCCCCTTAGGAAAATCAGGTGTCAGGATGATATGCATACAAGTAGAAAGTCAGATTATTCTCATGTCCGAGTTTACCAGTACTAGAAAAGGTTGTGCTAAAATTTCAGGGCAAAAAAAAAATGTGAAACGAATAAGGAGCATCTTAGGAAAATGTAATTTGTCAGGCACTCTTCTTAAAGATTGATCCCAAATCATTTCATGTGTAGCTATATTAAAAGGTGAGAACCAAACAATGTATAAAGAACTACCCAATTCTACAAGGTAGCTATTAAATGATCTAAACAAAAAGAAAATTCTCATCATGTCTGTCAATATGCTCTAGGGAAAAAGGCATCTGTGCCCCACTGGACATATGAATGTAAATCTCTGTAGAGTGCCCCTGAAAGGATTCACTTGTTTAAATAAAAACAAAAATAAGCAAACAAAAGATGTGCTCGGTAGTAGAAAATAAATGACAGGTACTGACCAAAATCCCAAGGAAAGGATACAAGCAAACACAGAACATATATATATATATATATATATATATATATATATATGTATTAAGAACACAGCCAGGCATTCAAATTTGCTTAGCCAAGCCACTTGAGACTTAATTCTTTTTGTCATTTCATTTTTCTCATTTATTCTGCCTGCCCTTGGGCTTTTTTCCCTTATGTGTTCTACAAAAAATAAAAAGAAATAGAAGATTCTTTTCCCATATATAAAGAAAAACCTACATGTACACATTTATTCATTTCTGTTATTTTCTAATATTTTGCCTTCCCCCCCAATCGTGCCCATAATGCAAACATACCATTTGATCAGTACACACTTTTTAAATTTTATTTTTCCTCCAGCACCTGCACCCTAATCTCTACTGATAACCACCTTCAGCTCATGCTGATGTACACAATGTTCAGCGTTGCCCTCACAATGCAGGCTGTTGCTGTAATATTCCTTCTCCGCTATTCAGAGCTATGCCTCCATGGAGCTTTCAGGCTCTCAGGTCTAGCTCCATGATTGTCTGCAATTGTCATTCAGGAAGTTGATTTTATCATATCATCACCAATCCTGATGATGCCAAGTTATTCCCTCCACGTGTTTGAGAATATTGAACTAAACCACATCTTCCTTTGCCCTCTAGTCTGCTGCTTTTTGTTACAACATATTTGTATTATGGCCTTTTTCCTTTCACAGATCATCTCCATGATTACAGGTAGTATTTACTTTGTTGGTAATTAGAGTTAGTTGCTTTTGAAAGCTTTTCAAAACAGCAATTTCTATGTGTATTTGAATAATATCTCATCCTGCCCAAAGTTATTTTAGAATGCTACCCAATGAGAGAGCTTCCTGAATTCAGTGGTGAAATCTCAGAAGCATAAGTGGTATTTTGTATTACAGGATTTAGTGCTTTTAATGCCTGCAGGCAAAATCTCCCCAAATTTCTCTTGGATGAAAGCACCTGAGAAGTGAAAATTACTCAAGGAGCACTTTTTGCATGCTAGAGCGGGATTTGGAGATTTCTAAAAGCTAAGAAAAGCCTAAAATCCATTCTGAAATATTTATATCTTCTCTTTCAGATAAATTCTTTTCTGCACTCTCAGTGATTTTATTGCATGGATCTGCTTTACGTGTTTTAAAGATAATAGTTGGGATAGTGTACACATCTATATTAACTCCAAAGACATACATTTGTAAAACTATTGCATTCTATGTAAAATAGCTAATTTTCCATATACATGAACAATTTTCCACATGCATATTCTAGAGGTAGTCTCTCCCAAGAGAACAGGGAATTAATATTCATTTGATTTTGATTTTTAATCTGTAAAATAGGTAATAGCTAAATAGCAATCAATCAATCAATAACTTTAATGATGCATTTTTGCACTGCAAATGATGTCTTGGTAGACACACACACACACACACACACACACACACACACACAGTAGGCTGAGTGATGGCCCCAAAATGCCCGTGTCCTAATCCTTATAACCTAATCCCCACAACATATATATTAAGTTACAGGCCAAAAGGGCTTGGCAAATGAAACTAAATTAAGGATCTTGATTTTTCTGGATTATGTGGATTATCTGGATGTGCACATTATAATCACAAAGTTTTTTTAAAGGGAGCCGTGATTGTCCAACTGAGAAGGAAGTATGATAATGGAACCAGAGTCAGAGTTTAAAGATGCTATTTCACTGACTTTGAGGTGGAAGAGGGAGCCACAAACCAAGGAATACAGAAAACTTTGAGAAGCCAGAAAATGCAAGGAAATTGGATGCACTCCTAAAGCCTTATGGGGAACAGCATCCCTGCAGGCTCATTTTAGATTTCTATACTCAAGAATTGTAAGATTATAAATCTGTCTTGTTTTAAGTTACTAAGTTTATTGTAATTTGTTTATTGTAATTTGTTATACATGTATTATATATAGACTATATATATAATGTGTGTATATAGATATGAATATAGATATAGATGATGGCATAGATATAGATGATGATAGATATAGATATAGATATAGATATAGATATAGATAATATAGATATAGATATAGATATAGATATAGATATAGATATAGACTGTATATGCTGTGTGTGGTAAAGTAGTCCTTGCAAGTGTTAGCATCCAAACCCCCAGTCATTTGGATTTTAAATTATCTGGGTGACCCAGGCAACCTCAGGCATTTAATGTGGTTTAAGGTGATGGCAGCATATTGTTCCAAACGGAATTGAATAAAATTACTATTTGAAGGAAGATACTACTAAAACAAGCATTTAATTGTTCAAAAAGAAAAGTTTTGGGGCGCCTGGGTGGCGCAGTCGGTTAAGCGTCCGACTTCAGCCAGGTCACGATCTCGCGGTCCCTGAGTTCGAGCCCCGCGTCAGGCTCTGGGCTGATGGCTCGGAGCCTGGAGCCTGTTTCTGATTCTGTGTCTCCCTCTCTCTCTGCCCCTCCCCCGTTCATGCTCTGTCTCTCTCTGTCTCAAAAATAAATAAACGTTAAAAAAAAAAAAAATTTTAAAAAAAAAGAAAAGTTTTTTTCTCAAATATACAGACTAACAAAAGGAAGGTAAGGAAATATTACCTGTAACTAAGTGCCACCAGAGAAATAAATGACAACAGAACTAAACATTTTTCACCTTAAAAATATTTTTGACATTGCCATTATGGTATAACTGTATTCACAATGAGTAGTCAAAGTATGTAACATTTTAATTTTCTCCATGAGTTTTTCTTTTTTCCCAAAAATGTAAGTTTTCTATTCTTTGATTCTTTTATTAGATAGAACTTTTGATCTGTTTTATTCAATAGATATTTGATGTTTATGCATAAAATATTTAAATAAGATAATTTTCTAACTCAGACATGAGCAAAATGACTTTCAGGTATGCACTGTCAAACATGAATGACACTCCTTACTCAGTGAGAATTCTGTACACAAACTTTTCCTCTTCTAGACTTGGTAAATACCATTCTATAGTACTCTGTTATTTGTACTTGACAAGGGAAAGTTTGATGTTTTGCATTTCCCTTTGGTAGGAAGTCTGTTTTTTTGCCTGGGTTTATCTATGTTTAAAAAAAAATCTTTCACTGACATTATAAACCTTAAGAGAGGATTCTATTTTGAAGTGGAACACAGGTTATGTTTACATGTTTATATATAGAATTTCTCCTCCAGATATATAGGGCCCCTCCACCATATTTTTCAGTCTTACCCCAGTATTGCATTTTTAAGGAGTTCTTTCCTGGCCATATTATTTAAAAGCACAAATCATCTTTTCTCTTTCTAGCACTTTTTTTTTTACTTTTTTATTTTGCTCCTTAGCATCTATTGTTTTCTAATGTATAATTTACTAATTTATCATGTGTGCCTTTACTGGGATTTAAACTCCATGGGAGTAGGGAAATTGGTCTGTTTTGTTCACTGACATATTTTCAACATCTAGTATATTTGGTGAATGAGTAAGTATCTGAATGGATAATTTTGTGAATTTATTTGTTATATTTTTCCTGCATGGCTTCAACATCATCAGTGTAAAGACAAGTCTTTCTAGGGACACCTGGGTGGCTCAGTGGGTTAAGCATCCGACTTCAGCTTGGGTCATGATCTCAACTGTTCCTGGGTTTGAGCCCCCATAGGGCTCCGTGCTGACAGCTCAGAGCCTGGAGCCTGCATCAGATTCTGTGTCTCCCTCTCTCTCTGCCCCTCCCCCGCTCATGCTCTGTCTCTCTCTCTCAAAAAAAAAATTAATATTAAAAAAAAAATTTAAAGACAAGCCTTTCTTCAGGTCATGGAAGCTTTGTTCTATTATTTCACTGTTTTGTTAATACATTCAGAGATATCATGGTGGCCCTTTCATCTAAAATATTTTTGTAATAGAGTTGGTAAATTTCTGCTTATAAATAGTTCAGTATAAGGTTTGAAATATATATTGAAATTTTTATATCCTTATTTCAACACTTCATTTAAATTAAAGAGACTGAAAATAATATTTACATTTTCTGGGTTATACTGTGTTAACCAACATATCTATTAAACTGAAGATGATCAAATAAGTCAAAGCTGAACTCACATGCTGCCTGATTTTTAATATCTTTGTCATTTATTTGTCATGGGCTTACTAGTTAACTGAAACAATAATTCAATTATTTGTCTGCATCCATTTGCCTAGTTCAAAATGAGCCAAAGCTGTGCTCCAGTTCTATCCTTGTATAGCTTCCCAAGTGAACTATACACTTGGAATAAATTTTCCATGGCTTCACCACTCTATGTAGCTTTTGGGTTCTGATGAGGTTCTTAATGATAATACTGGAATCCATGTATGATCTAAGACTACTTTATGACTTGCTTAATTAGTTTTTAAAGAGGGCTCTTGATCTTAACTTTAGACTAATCTTTGTCTCAAACACAGGCTTTTCGGATTGAGCTTTCAATATAATTTTTTTCATGATAGATATCTCAAATTTTGTGGCATGCAGGTTTTCACCATTTCCTAGTTAGTATGGAAATGTTTCTTGTTTGTTTTTCAAGCCCTAATACATAATGACAATAGCTGCATGTGCTTGTATCAGAGGTAATGAGAATGAAATGGGCATTTCATTTCATCAAGTTTGCACGTGTATGAAATTGTCTAGTTCAGCTTAAGTCCCTTAAAGATATAATCCCAGCCTGGAAAATTCTATCAAACCATGTCTATGCAGGGCAGCCTTGAGAGTAGTCAGTTTTTGTGGAGTTAATTCTGTAATAGATCTTTAAACTTGGTTTTATTGACTTTTCAAATTATGTTGAGAGCTTTTCTTTTTTCAAACCAGTACACTTAACCATTTTCCCCATTTTATAAAGTATCTTAATTTTCTCTTTCCCAGGCTCTTCAGACTGACAACCTAATGGTTGTAGTATTTACTTTTATTTGCAGACATAAATTCTTTATATTTATATATGTTTTCTCAAGTTTGTAAAATATCATTTTCTAAATTCATAGCCATTATGCCATGGCTAATATTTCCTACTATTACTACTAGACATCCAATCATAACAATTTTTTCAACAGAAATAACATTAAATGTTGAATCAAATAGCTGAACATAAGTCCACATGTTATCTATGTGATTTTGTATAAGCCACTTAATCTCTGAACTCAAGTTTTCTTGTGTGTAAAATGTGTAGATTCAACTAGATAATATCAAAGCCTCATTCAAACACTAAAATCTCATAAGTTCCATGTTACCCACCAATTCTTTCCTTGTTTGATTGAATTAAGCTAAAAATAAAATCCTTTACACTGACTTATGAGGATATGTAAGGTTTTTTTTAAAAATGAATCTTGACATCATTAATGCAAATAACAAAAGTGAGGTTGTTAGGTGAGTGTTTTTTTTTCTTTTAATGACACCTACAAAAGGGAAGATTCATAAACATGGAGAAATAAGATTTATCCGAAGATTTCTATGAGTTTCAGAGAATAACAGTAAGAAGAAAGAGGAATAGAATGGACTGAGGTTTACAAACTATGCAACAAAAACAGATAATGGCGTTTGTTTTTATTTGAGATTAGAGAAAGAACACATTTCCTAGTTAGTTTTCTTAAGAGATATTTGACAAACCAGAATGTTAGGGTCTTTCATCTCTGTTAAGGAAAATGATCTTTATTCTGGAGACTTAAGTCTTAAAGTGTAAAGACTAAAGTCTTAAAAATATTATGCTACACACATGTGTGCCCACACGCTTGTACTCAAAAACTAAAACAATTGTAAGAACAATCAAATACTATAATAGCCTGGCTGCTACCATGGCCCAATAAATTTCCAGTCTTGCAGCTGAGATCAAAACAAAACAAAACAAAAAAACTACCCCCTGCTAATTTG
The DNA here is from genome assembly GCF_016509475.1 of Prionailurus bengalensis. NCBI lineage: Eukaryota > Metazoa > Chordata > Mammalia > Carnivora > Felidae > Prionailurus > Prionailurus bengalensis. The sequence goes on from NC_057344.1 coordinate 91,584,578, forward strand.
ACCTTTAGATCCAGCTCTGAAATCAACCCATTTACTAATATTTTATTTGCCCTAAGCTACCAGATTGGTGGTTCCAGTAGAAAGGCAGCCTTGTGATTGGTTTCATTCTAGTCTTGAATCTTGATTCTCAAAATCATGTGCTATGAATAGGCTATTATGCTACAGCTATCTGTTAAGTCAGCAACCACCTACTTGATGTGAGCAAAAGCCATGAAACTAAAAATCATACATGCTGATCTTAAAACCAATTCTCATTTTTAGAAACTTTTTTCACTGCTAATCCATGTGAAAAGATTAGATAAAAGATAATATCAACATACTGTAATAATAATATTTGGGGTGTCAAAATTGGCATTCCTGAAGTATTTTTCTGGAGTGGGGACTTACCGTTGTAAGAACATTTACCCCCTTTAATACTTACTTATTAGTTTCTGTCCTCTGATATTTTAAATAAAAACTGAAATTACCCAGTTAGATTTTTCTCTGTTCATGTAAAATATTGTAAATCACTGAGAATAAAATGAAGACTAATTTTTTCCAGTCATTGTCCACCTGTGGATGCTTAGAAAATATATGTCCTTCTCTTTCTTTCTTCCTTCCTTCCTTCCTTCCTTCCTTCCTTCCTTCCTTTCCTTTTTCTGCACGTAGTGCCATGTATTAGGTGGGGTCCAAGCTAAATATTTTATAAAGGTTGGAAACCTAAAAGTTTCTTTCTCAATTTTTTTTTATTTTTTTTAATTTCTCTTAATTTCCTTTATTAAGATGGAAGCCCCCCTAAGACTAAACAGCCTGGGGCACCTTGGTGGCTCAGTCGGTTAAGCCTCCGACCCTTGATTTTAGCTCAGGTCATGCGGGCCTCTTCACTAACAGCATGGAGAATGCTTATGATTCTCTCACTCCCTCTTTCTCTGCCTCTTCCCTGTCCTCACCCTTTCTCAAAATAAATAAATAAGCTTAAAAAAAAAAGACTACAATCAGTCTAAGGTGTATGCAGTGCTGCATTATGCCCTGAATTAAAATTAAGGAATATAGTACCTTCCTTGTTATAACATTTTCCTAAATTTTTGAAATTTAAAATAAACTTAGTGGATAACTGAGGGCGCATGGAGCATTGGCATGGTTCACATATTTTGATATGGAAATTGTGAAGTGCGATCATGTTCTTTTCAAACCGCCCTTTCAGAGATGTTATAATGCGTGACAGCGCTGGAATCTGACTAGGTTGGGAAAGTCGTTTGTTCTTAGGTGCATTTTCTTTAAAGAGCTTAAAAGCTGGAGAAAGTTTTAGTCATGCCCTCCAAATTGAGGGGGTTGGACTTGCCAGATCTAAAGATCTCTGCTGACTCTAAGATCCTACGCTGTTAACTCTACATAGCAGTAGCCAAAAGTGGAATTTGAAAAAAGGAGAGGGAAGGGATGATAAATACATTTCTAATGAGGGAAAAGGAATGCTTGGGGAAATTTTAAAAGGGCAAAAAGTAATATGTAATCTTTTGTTTGGAATTAAGGCCTTAATGGCTTTTTTAAAACTTCTTTTATAACGATATTGTACGTAGACTATAAGTTCATTGAAAGCTTTGTCTATAATGTTAGTACTTCCTTTATTCACTGCAGCCACTTAGGGGCATTTAATAAATGTTTGTCAAAATACACTTAACTCTTTATAAAACAGTCAATTCAGTAAGTTTTTGCTTTGAGAGAAAGACTTAGAAAAAATTCTTACAATACCTTTCATGACTTGGCATTCTTTCTTTACAAGGAGAATATTTTCTTAATGTTTTAACTAGTTTTATTTTGCAACTAGAATGGCTTCTCTTTTTCTTAGAAAATATGTGTTTCTAAAAAGTTGAACCCATAATAGAGGTATTATATGTTTTCTTTACCAGTAGTTACTTTTACTCCTATGTGCTCGGTGGTAATATACCTATTTTGACATAAGCACCAATGCTTTTTTTTTAAAATTATTTTAGCCAAGTATGATTTAGAGAAAACGAATAAAGATTATCTGGTGTCATAGGAAGGATGGTCCCCCTAAATCCATGGAACCTGTGACTATTTTACATTACATAAAAAAAGGGGCTCTGTAGATATAATCCATGTTGTAGAGTTTAAAATAGGGACATTAGCCTGAGTTATATAGATGGATCCAAACTAATTACACGAGCTTTTAAGATCAGAGAACTTTCTCAAGCTGGAGGCAGAAGTGGAGAAGAAGAGAGATTCTAAGCAGGATAAAGAGAAGATCTGCCTTTTTTGGCTCTGGGAAGAAGAGTCCTGTTTGGAAAGACTGGAAAAGGGCCTCTAAGGATTATGAATGGTTGTCAGTTGACAGTGAGCAAAAAAATGGTGACCATCACTTTACAACCAAGTGGATTTGGCTAACAACCTGAATAAGTTTGAAAGCAATTTGTTCCCATGCCTCCAGAAAGTAACACAGGTCTGTGATACATTGAGCTCAGCCTACAGATATTTTAAGGATAGGACTCAGGTGAATCACATTGAACCTGTACCTCTGATGTAAAGAAACTGTGATATAATAAATTCATATTGTTTAAGCTGCTAAATTTATGGTAGTTTGTTATGGTGGCAATAGAAAATTAATATGCCTGATGAAGCAATATTCCTAGACTCACTTTTTTATTCTTCTTAGATCAAAGTATAAATCTGGAAATATGGTTTTAGTCTTTACAATGCACAATATTGTGTTAGAAACTGAGGAAAAAAAAGGATAATTTACATAAATCCTCCATAGGAGCTTATTGTGTGGCTAGAGAAACACAACTACCATGCTTTGGATTTTTCTTTAAGTTTTACACATTGTGGTGCTGATTATAAAGTTTTTCTTTATAAGGCAAATGTGAATTTTAAGTGAGTTAGATGTAAAGTACTTCGTATAATACCTGGTCCATGATGAGCTCTATGTGTCAGGTATTGTGATTTTGAGGAGAACATTTGATTAAAAGATAATGATTATTGCTAACTGTACTGTTTAGGATAAAGCTTAACTGGACTAGACTTGAAATAAGCAACTGGAAGAATGATGAGAATTTTGCTAAGCGAGTAGGAGGAAAAAGAGTGCTCCAGGATTTAAAAATGTAAGAGGTAGTGTGTGGGGAAACGAATACCTCTGTTATGAGTAATAGAAAACATGCCAACCTAAATAAGGTGACAGGAGCAAGAATTGGCAGTCTCTTACATGGTGACAACCATAATGATCTTCACTTTAAGTTATGGTGCACTTACTGTGCATGTATCTGCGGAAGAAAAGGATATATCCATAATCCTTACCCCATGTCTGTTGAGATTTGAAATTCAGCTGTTATGAGATCTAGGATATAGTAGCTCAGACAGGCTGCAGACTTCCTTAGTTGCATCTGTCTCCTTGGTAATAATGACAAGCACTAAGGTTGTCAGCAAATTCTAGATCATTTCGTGGGTCTCAAATTACCTTATTTCCTCTACTTATCCCACTCTTGTTCAACTCATTTTGGTCAAGATGTTTTCCTCTGCAAAGGACATAGACCCAAGTGAAAGTAATTAAAGCAACAATAACAATAACAAAATCATTGGTTTATTTTATTTGAAAAGTTCAGGGGTTCAAACACAGCTATGCCCAGGTTTTCAAACAGTGAACTCAGAGATCTTTCATTTTTCATTTGGCAGTTTTGCATTCCTCTGTACTGTAAAAATTCTGTCAGGTTTCCATATTAAGGTTAGAAATATAGCCTTTAGTATTAGAAAGCTTACATAAAGTTCGAGCTCACGATCTCAGAAAGAATCCCTTGACTGATCCATATGAATCCATGTAAAAAGATTTTGGTTGAGGGGCACCTGGGTGGCTCAGTTGGTTAAGTATTTGACTCTTGGTTTTGGCTCAGGTCATGACCTAACAGTTTCATGAGTTCGATCCCCGCATCAGGCTCTGTGTTTGCAGAATAGAGCCTGACTGGGATTCTCTCTCTCCCTCTCTGTCTGCCTCTCCTCTGCTCATGCTGTCTCTGTCTCTCTCAAAATAAATAATAAATAAACTTAAAAACAAAGATTTTGATTGGTTCATTTAAGGTCACATGCCTAACATTAGTTCTCATTTATTTGTGCCCACCCATTATGTCTCCTGCTTGTGTCAGCCTAAGTTGTTAATTGAATAGGTGTTTGGATTTATTATCTTTGGACTTATTTTCTTTTCATTCTCAATCTATTAACACTAGCTTATGATTTTCACAATTTGAGATCCTTAGGTAGAGCCCTTAATATTAAGAAGGCAGGATTCTAGACAGATGTGTACAATACAGTTTAGGAGGTAATTACCACAATTGGGGGTGCGAAATAACTAAGTGAAGAGAAAATATAAAATGCCAAGATGGTACAAAGAGAGATACAAAAGAAATTAGCCTAACAAATAGGTTTAAATTCTTCCCCTGTGTTCTTGGTGCAGGAGTCATGACAGTGAATGCCTCTGCTCTGTATGCAATTAGGGAGAGAAAAATACTGTGCAAACAAGCAAGAGAATATATAAGAAAGATATGCAAATCTGGAATAAGGCATAGTGAGTGCTCTCAGTTGCAAACATACATTTGCATCATAATTTTCTTAATAATACAGACAGATATTTGGAAGTACATTTTCCATGCCCGTTTACCAAGGTTTAAATTATAGTAGTAAACATTCAGTTATTTTAAACCCAGATTAACTCTTTTTTGTCAACTATTTGCATTTTTTGGCCTTCTGATTTTAAATTGCAAAGATGAATATCAAAAACTCCGTGCCACTGTAATGAAGGGAGTAAGAGGAGAGATCATCTAAAGGCAGACTCTATGCCTGCCATTCATTGGCACACTGGTGCCGTTTCATATGAATGTAGTTCCAGAAACTCATTGCTCAGTTTGCCCTTTAATGTCAGGTAAATCACAGTATTATGGAGAAAATAGCTCAGATCAAAGAAAGCCAAAACATTCAAGTCAATTAATTCATGAACTTCAATAGCCAGTGGATGGTAATCTCTAATTTATTTTAAAATGTGACAGTTGAAGCAGAAGGCCGCTGGTTTAGAAGTTGTACGTGTGAGGCATTCGCTGAAAGAAGCAGGACTTTGACTGAAGCACTGATTTTGGAATACTTTAAAACTCCATTCAGCAGTATCAGAAAGATAAATGAACAAAGAAAAATAAATGAAGGGGAGGTAGAAACTAAGAAAAAAATCTGATAAAGTAGAAAATTTAAACTTCACTGTTGTAATATTTTCAGATTCTGTTTTATGTGTATTAGAAGAAGTTGTATTATTCATCAAAAGTGAAAAGGATTGAATTAAAATGAATAAGCCATAATGCTCCTTATTGGATTCATGCTTTAGGATTTTAACGAAATAGCAATTGAATGGACATTTTCTATAAATAAAGAAAGAGAGTTAGTCTAAACCCTATGTTAAGGGCCACTTCAATGCTACCAGTTATCAAGTATGTATTAAATAAAGTTTCAGACAAAGCTCATATTGCCTTACTGATTTCTCACGCCATAATAGCCCACTCATTTGAAGTATAAATGCAAATATTTCATGGTTGAATTTAGAATTTGCATCTATAAAATAAGGATAAATAAAATCATTTGAATGTTTTCATCTAAAAATACAATAATAAACTGTGTAATATCCAGAATGCCTTTAGTATTTATAGTGATAGGTGTCTGTTGTGTTATATTACTGGCAAACAATCAAAGCTAGAAATATTGAACTCACAGGATCCATGAGGGAAGGGAAAGTTTTATGCAACTTAGGATGTTGGTCCATGTTAGTAGAACATAGAATTTTCAGGATATTCTATCTACGTATGATTGATAATGAGAGGGAAGAAAGCAAGGGTAACATAGTCAAAGAGTCCCCCACAGGACTAAGGAGATATTGGGGAAGTTCCAGATTGAGAAGTCTGTCCTTGGCAGTGTACAAAACCCATTAGAAAAGTGTATTAAGGCTGGTTAATATAGGGAGGCATGAAAGCAAAATGGTTAGGCTCAGAGGCTCTTGAATCAGACTACATAATTTTAGGTCCTAGCTTTACCACTTACCGGCACTATGACTATGAGCAAAATAATCAACTTCCTGAGTCTAGGTTTCCTTATCTCTAAGATAATGAATATAGAATTATCTTCCATGAGGCTTCTGTGAAGGCCCAATGACATAATATATGTAAAGTACTGGTACATAATAAACACTCAGTAAATGTTGGCTTTATTACAAATTGCTGTTGTTTTCATTGTTGCCATCATCATTCAAATGTCTTGCAAGAGATTTGGATTTAACCAGAATTCTCCTCAGAATGAAGATGTTTTTCTCAAATGGAGTAGAAATCTGCAAGGTGAGAGCAAATCATGATATCCATCTACATTTACCATAACAAGGAGGTTTTAGAGAACTACAACAACATACAGAAATCTGTTGCATTTCTTTTTTTTAATGTTTATTTTATTTTTGAGAGAGGGAGAGAGAGACAGCAAGCATGAGTGGGGGGTGAGTAGAGAAAGAGGGGGACAGAGGATCTGAAGCAGACTCTGTGCTGTCAGCAGCTAGATGTGGGGCTCAAACCTATGAAATGTGAGATCATGACCTGAGCTGAAGTCTAGCGCTCAACTAACTGAGCCAATGAGGCACCCCTGTTGCATTTCTGTATACCAATAATGAAGCAGCAGAAAGAGAATTCAAAGAATTGATCCCATTTATAATCATACCAAAAACCATAAGATACCTAGGAATAAAGCTAACCAAAGAGGCAAAATATCTGTATTCTGAAAACTATAGAACACTAAAGAAAGAAATTGAAGAAGACACAAAGAAAAGGAAAAATGCTCCATGCTCACGGATTGTAAGAACAAATTTTGCTAATCTGTCTACACTACCTAAAGCAATCTACACATTTAATTCAATCCCTATCAAAACACCTCCAGCATTTTACACAGAGCTAAAGCAAACAATCCTAAAATTTGTATGAAACCATAAAAGAACCTGAACAGCCAAATCAATCTTGGAAAAGCAAAGCAAAGCTGGAGGCATCCCATTCCAGATTTCAAGTTATATTACAAAACTGTAGTGATCAAGGCAGTATGGTACTGGCACAAAAACAAACACATAGATCAATGGAACATAACAGAAAACCCAGAAATGGACCCACAACTTATGGTCAGATAATCTTTGACAAGGCAAGAAAGAATAAGCAATGGAAAAAAAGACAGTCTTTTCAAATGGTGCTGAGAAAACTGGAAAGCAACATGCAAAAGAATGAAACTGGATCACTTTCTTACCCCATACTCAAAAATAAGTTCAAAATGGATGAAAGACCATTTTGATGGGGACCAAGAAAATCCTAGAGGAAAACACAATCAGTAGCCTCTTTGACATCAACCATAGAAACTTCTTATTAGATATGTCTCCTAAGGCAAGGGAAACAAAAGCAAAAATAAAGTATTGGGACTTAAAATGAAAAGCTTCTGAATAGCAAAGGAAACACTTACCAAAAATAAAAGGCAACTTTCAGAATGGGAGAAGATATTTGCAAATGACATGTGATAAAAGATTAATGTCCAAAATACATAAAGAACTTACATATAAGAACTTACATATAACCCAGTTAAAAAGTGGGCAGAAGACCCGAATAAACATTTTTCCAAAGACATACAGATGGCTAACAGACACATTAAAAGGTGTTCAACATCACTCTTCATCAGAGAAATACAAAAGTACAGTGAGATTTCACCTCACACCAGTCACAATGGCTACAGTTAACAACACAGGAAACAACAGGTATTGGTGACGATGTGAAGAAAGGGGACCCTCTTACACTGTTGGTGAGAATGCAAACTGGTGCAACTGCTCTGAAAAACATTGCGGACATTCCTTAAAAAATTAAAAATAGAACTATTGTATGATCCAACAATTGCACTACTAGGTTACCCAAAGGATATAAAAATACTGATTTGAAGGGATACATACAGGCAGACTTTTATAGTAACATTATCAACAATAGCCAAATTGTGGAAAGAGCCCAGATTTCCATTGATTGATGAATTCATAAAGAAGTGGGGCACACACACACACACACACACGAGGGAATATTATTCAGCCATAAGAAAGAATGAAATCTTACCATTTGCGATGACATGGATGGAGCTAGACAGTATTATGCTAAGTGAAATAATTCAATCACAAAATGATAAATACATGATTTCACTCATGTGTAGAATTTGAGAAACAGGACAGAAAAACATGGTGTGGAGGGGAGGGTCAAACTATGAAACAGACTCTTTTAACTATAGACAGCAAACCTAGGGTTGCTGGAGGGAAGGTGGGTAGCAGGATGCATTAAATGAGTGATAGGTTAATGTGGGCACTTGTGATGAGCCCTGGGTTTTGTATGGAAGTGTTAAATCAGCAAATTCTAAACCTGAAACTAATATTATACTGTATATTAACTAACTGGAATTTAAATAAAAACTTGGGGGAAAAAGCCTAGTTATTCATGTTTTTTACACCCTTCCCAACTTCCTCCACAAATTTTTGGAAAGGGATTTCGGGTATAGGAAACCTCAAGAGAAAATAACAATAATATGAGAATATTACACAGAGTATTTATAAACATGACACAGGATGGCATTTAATTCATATAATTCCTGTTTTTCTTTTTTAATTTTTTTAATTTTTTTTTTTTTGAGAGAGAGAGAGAGACAGAGAGCATGAGTGGGGGAGGGACAAGGAGAGAGGAAGACACACAGGATCCGAAACAGGCGCCAGGCTCCGAGCTGTCAACTGTGAGATCATGACCTGAGCTGAAGTTGGATGCTTAACCGAATGAGCCACCCAGGTGCCCCTCCTTTTTTGAATACACATACCATGTCTATTTTTCCTCTAAAAGGTAGAACAGAATACTTTTCATGTCTTTGGAATTCATGACTGAATGGAAGTGAATGTACGCAGCTAGCAAAAGCAAAACCAGTTGACTGGTTAAATCTAACTCTGGTATTCTTTCAGGTTCAAGTCTTGAAGTTAAAAAAAATAGTCAATATTCTTCAACGTCTCTTTTGGTTTCACAAAGATAACAGGTACCTACATAGGTCCTGACTAGAGATGACTGATAGTTGTGTTTTAGGAAAACTTCATATTTAACATGACTTAAAAAAATGATTAAAAGCTTTTAGAAAAGTTTTTAAACAATCTGCAGATTATTTACTGAGGGAAGGCATTAAATTTCATTTTGACCATTGTTAATTTAAAACTTGAATACCAACTCTCAAGTGCCATACCTTTGTTGCCTTTTTTTGTTTGTTTGTTTTCTTTTGCCTGAAGGAAAAACTGACTTTCAGAAATAAGCTGGAACAGAGATCATTCCTGTGCATGTTTCCATGTTAGCACTAAACCTCCCTTTTGATGGCCTTTTAAATAGGAATGGGTCTTTTGTAAGTCTAATGGTTCACACACAAAATAAAGGGCCTTTTACTACTCTTCAGATAGTTTGTTACTATAACTTGCAGTTATTAAATAATAGCTTCAAGCTCTTAGCATTTTCCTTTTTTCTATTTTATTGGCCAGATCAATAAAGTGACTTTTAAAAGACATTAGCTACTAGTTTTTTTTTTTGCTTTTTTTTTTGTTTTTTTTTTGTTTTGTTTTGTTTTGTTTTGTTTCCCCCTGGAACATAAAGAGGTTTTACACTGGCTATCCAAGCGATCCTTCACTTTCTTTCCCCATTGCCTCCTTCATCTCTTCCTCCCGTTATGTCTGAGTTTCTTTCTATTTCTATTAGTCTCTGTTTTCTGTGTAATTTTAAGAAGTGTGAAGATTATCTCTCTCCCCCCTTGATCCCCTGATCTGTGGAAAAGCGGGTGTTAATCAAATGCCAGTTTTAAAACTGTAGCTTGAGAAGATCCACTGTAAGAAAGATTTTCTTGGAATTGGCTCACTCTGCATTGGGATTTAGACCCCGTGTGCTTCCATTTGTTCATTTATAAAATGGAGTAACAATTGCCTCATTACATTATTATAAAAAGTGCCCACCAGAATACTTAATGCAGAGTGATTCTTGGTAATTGTTAATTAATTCCACTCTGTGGTAGAAGATTGCTTTTTGTCTCAACTTTTGATGTAGCATCTTAGATATAGAAAAGCTACGTGAATGTTGTGTGTCAGAAAAGAACGACACTTTGATTAGATCCACTATGCAATGCAAAAACAATGAGTAGCTGATATTTCTTTGATATTTACTTTCAGTGAGGACTTTTTCTTATGCATTAAATTATGGTTTGTTAAATAGATTTTGGATATTTATTAATCATACCTGTATGATTGTGTGCCATTTATAAATTGAACACTTCAGTGTGGTAGGTAATTACAGCTGAGGAAAACTAAGACTCAGGTATGTTCTGATTTGTTTGGCAAATTATCTCAAAAGCAGCTCTAGATATCTATTCACATCGAGGGCATGAGAAGAGGGAGCTTTGTGAAAGATTTTATGTTTTGGCACATGGGGCTAATCCAAAGAATTTGACAGGCATTTTAATGTTACTTCCCAAATCATATATGCATAATGACCTAATGTTATCTCTTTAGAGAAAGTGTGAGAACACACAGAGCAAATGGGAAATAGGGGAAAATAAATCTTACGAAAAAGATATGGGATAAATTACAGAGGGGCTTTTTTCAGGCAAAAAGTGCTTAAATTCTTTCATAACGTCAGTAGAAGGTCATTGAGGACATTTAAGCAAGGCAGTGATTATACATACTTGCTTTTGTAAAGAAGAGCCAGGAGATATGAATTGCGGAATTTCAATTCAGTGATGCCGTAGTATTTAAACAGTAATTAAGATCAACTTTAATATTGCTAACTTCATTAACTATGTATTAGGTGCAAGAGAATTTAAGTGTATCAACGAATGGAATCTCAAAACTCACCAAAAAAAATTGCACCCACAAATTTTTCAGATTTTAAATCACTCTAATTTTGGATAAATATTCAGTGAAATTTAAATATTATCTCTTGCTTCTGTCATGTTGACTTTTTTTCCTCCAAGACCCAGGTTATTACTGGATTCAGGAAGCTACTAGACAGGCAAAGGTGGAAGCATGGTTAGACTTAATTTGGTTTTTAAATTTTCATCCTCACTTTTGCATTGGGTGAAGAAGCAGGGAATGGCAGGGGGAAGGGGTTAGCAAATAAAATACTAGCCTAGATAAGAAAAACACATTGGTTGCAACTTTTCAGGCTCCTCCCTTATTGGCTATAGATACTCTTCTCTTTTGCCCTTGGCTTCCAGAGTGCTGTTGGTATCCACATGCTCTCTCCCATGGGGTGCACTTGTTTTTCAGGCTGTCCCACAATGCCTCCCCCCCACTGTCTGCCATGCAGGTCTCTCCTTTTGTGAACAGATCAACGTGGAAATGCTCTTTTTGCCACATTCCTATAATGCTCCTTCTATCTCATACCCACTTGATGAGGGTGCTTAGTGATCATGTGCTCTCTGTGCTCCTAGGAGAAACACATATACTCTCGCCAGCCAAAATGTGGGAATCACATGGGGCACCTGGGGGGCTAAGTCCGTTGAGCATCCAACTTGGGCTCAGGTCATGATCTCGTGGTTTGTGAGTTTGAGCCTCACGTCAGGCTTACCACTGTCAGCCTGTCAGTGCAGAGCCTGCCTCAGATCCTCTGTCCCCCTCCCTCTGCCCCCCCCAACTTGTGCTCTCCCCCAAAATAAATAAATATTTTTTAAAAAGAAGTGGGAATCACATAGGCTGTAATCTCAGCTTTACAGTGTCTCTTATTACTTTTGCATGCCCATATCGCCACAGAAACATCAACGATGTGAAGGCTTATCAAAATTCAGTAGTTTTCTCAATTTAGGAGTAAAAGAGAGTGGAAAAGGTGGTGGCAGAATTTGACTCCACCCACCCTATGTAGGAAAGGAGGAGGGAGAGTATTAATACCGTGTGAAATATTCTTCTTAAGATGACAATTCCCTTCTCTTCCTTCTCGCAAAAGCAAAACAAATGTGGTTTAGTAAGAAAATTGATGTGGATTACATGGGTCTGGCACCAGAACTAGCGCCATATGGAGCATGGTGTCTTTCTTTGCAATTTTGTATTATTTTTATAATGTAGCTATACCTTCTGCATGTTCCTCTCCTAAGAATAGTAGCAGGGGCATGCCAGTCATATTCCTATACACATCCCTCTGGCTACCGTTAGAAGAATTGGTGAGAAGGGAATGAGAGAATGCAATGAAAACAGTAGGGAGACTGTGGCCATAATCCAGGGGAGAAACAAGGTTGACTTCAAAGAGAACCATGATACTGAAATTAGAGAGAATTACATAGATTCAATAAAAAGATTTAATATATCTTATATATAATACATATATATAATATATCTTATATATAATATATACAGAGAGAGAGAGAGAGAGAGAGAATCTATAGTGCATGGTGATTTATTTCTTTTGAGAGTGAGAGAGAGGGAGGACCAAAGCACTCAAGAGTATTGTTTGATAAACTAGGTGAGTGAATGAACAGTGAATGAGTGAATGATGCTGATCAGATTGCAAAATATTTTAAAACGTGAAGTCATCATGACCTGAGGTTTGATTGGATTTAAGAATTTAAGAAAAATTTGGACTTGGTGAATATGAACTATATTTTAAGAAGTTTATAGGAAGAGGGTTAAAAGTTTATGGTGAACGAAGTGTGGATTTAGATTTGGAACAAACTGTGAGAAGAGAGTAGAGCCAATAGAGAGGAACTAGTCCAGGATAAGAAGACCAAGACAATAATGAGTGGTCAATGGTCAGTTTATGGGAATGGGGAAGGGCCTTGTCTTGAACAGGTTTTAGTCTTGAAACCAAATAGTTGATGAGAGATTGTTTTTACATAAGCTGTAGCCTTAGAGATGGAAAAGAGGAAAGCAAGAATATGAAAGGTGTTAATCTTAACCTAGTTTATATTCAGTGAGAAGAAATAACTGAGCAGCATTACTTATCTTTTAGATCAGCAGCAAACATCGATTCGTTCAGCTATTTATTGGGTAGTGTCTAGGGCCATATGTGTGTCAGGAACTATGTAGAAAAAGACGGTCAACTTTTAACAGGATGGCACAGTTTTCTGATCTCAACTTACCTATGATTGGTTGTATGATTTGCAAAGACATGATCTGTAAACAGCTGTAGTCTCGATTTAGGAACACACTGTTTGGGGTAAAACACTTGGTTTTTAACCTTAAGTTTTTACTTATAAAATTTGTTGCCTTGAGAATTTACATACTTTCTCTCTCTGCTTCAGTTTTATTTTCATCTAAAAAATGGTGCCTCTAGCATGTTTAAAACTGCTTTAATAATTAATTGACAGTATTCCTATAAAGAAGAGCCAATATCATTAGTCGTAGTAGAAGTATATAAACTTCTGAGGACCAAAATCCATTATTTACCGACATCTATATTTCTCCTCCCAGGAATACATCCTGACACACAGTAATTCCTAAAAATATTCGTTTAATAAACAAATATTCATTGTTGACAAATTAATGAAGTCAACTATCTTTAAGGATATAAAACTTTGACTTAAACAACATTAGTGTTAGGAAGGAGCCAAGATGGCGGAACAGCATGGAAGTTTCTCGTGTGTCTTGCGTCCATGAAATACAGCCAAACCAACACTAAACCATCCTGTACACATAGAAAACTGATTGGAGGATTAAAACAACAATCTGCACAAACTGAACCCCAGAATTATGCAGGTTCATGGCGCGGAGGGGTGAACTTGGGAAACAGGAAGGGAGGTGCTTTTGCAAGTGAAGAGAGGATAGAGACTGGGCAGGGAGAGAATATGGGAAAAGCACCCCTTCTCAAAAGCAGCTGGAGAGAGTGGAAAATTGGAAACAGACTTAGAGACTAAACTAAAAAGGGATAAAGGAGAAAGGAGAGGGTTTAAATTCGATTAAGACTGTAAACAAGGGGGGTGCAAAGGCTGCAACTCCTCAGCTCGATACCTGGTGGTGCTCTGGTGGGAAGAGCAAATCCCCAGGAACAGAGTGGGGTCTGGGAGGTTCTTGGGCCACACAGGGAAAAGCGATTCCACTGCTGGAAGGACATTTGGTAGAGACTGTTGAAGTCACCTGGTCCCAGAAGACCCCAGAAAATGACCACATTCTCTGGTGCTGGAACAAGGTTGTTAAGTGAGAAGCCCGGTGCCAGATGTGTGTTGTGATTTTCCATAATCCCTGAAAAGCTGCTGCCACACTATCTCGCGAACTTTTTCTGGGGCGGGCTGGCACCTGGCCGCAGTCTCAGGGCACTGGCAGCAGCAGGGTCCAGCAAGTGTTCCTGGGGGCAGCCGACATTCGGCCATTGCACATTTGGCCATTGCTCGGTGAGACCCTCCTGCAGAGGGGAGGAATGGGTCAAAGCCACAGTCCTTCAGAAGTAAGGGACCAGGGAAAACAGCCACATCTGAGACAAAACTCGGGAGAGAGGTACTGCCTGGGGCTTGGTCACAAACAGTGAAAAACCGGGGAGTGGACAAGAGCTGAAGACAGAGGACAGGTGAGCGATTGTTGATCCGGGAGAACAGAGTTCCAATACTAGAGGCTAGGTAGCTGGAAGGCGCCATTTTCACCGCTCCCAGGAATGAGCATATGCACCTACAAGCCCGGCAACACTCCACCCCAGTAGGCTAGCAGCGCCATCTAGTGGAGAGCAGAGCTGTTACACCTGCCCAACTGGGCCAACCTCGCTCTTAAAGAACACAACTCTCACCACCTGCTTAGTTTATGGACTATAAAGTGCTACATAGTCTGACTTTTAGGGGAAAACGAAGTAATTTCAGTCCTACTTTATCTGTTAGCAGGTCCATCTATTCAATTTTCTTTCTTTTCTTTTTTTTTCTCTCTTACGCTTCCTTTCTTTTTCTTGAATACAGGGAGAGAAAAAATCATTTTTATTTTAAATGTTTATTAAAAATATTTCTCTTTACTTTTTATCACTATATTTTTCTATTTTCTGTAAATTTTTTCAAATTCTATTGTACTTCCATCATTTTATTTTAGTCTACTTCCGTGTATTCACCTTTCTAAATTTTCAAATGATTTCCCTTTTTTCTTCTTTCCTTTTTTCTCTTTTTAATTTCTTTGATTTTTCTTGAATGCAGAAAGATAAATCCTTCATTTTTACTTTCAATTTCTATTAAAACTATTCTTCTTTAATTTCTTACTATATTTTTTGCTTTTATGTAATTTTTTTCAAATCTATTTTACATCCATCATTGTATTTTAGTCTACTACAGTGTATTCACTTTTTGAAATTATCAAAATATTTCATTTTTTTCTTTTTTTTCCTTTTTTTAATCATTTTCATTTCATTTCTTATTCTTGAATACAGAAAAAGAAAAATTCATTTTTATTTTTAAATTTTAAGAAATATTTTCCTTAATTTTTTCTACTATATTCTTCACTTTTGTGTATATTTTTTCAAATTCTATTTTACTGCAATCATCTCATTTTAGTCTCCTTAAGTGTATTCATTTTTTCAAATTCTCAAATGATTTCCTTTTTTCCTCCCCCCCCCTTTATTTTCTCTAATCTGTCAAACCACTTTCAACACCCAGACCAAAACACACCTAGGATCTAGCATCATTTATTCATTTTTTTGTGTGTGTGTGATATTAATTTTTTAATTTTAATATTTTTTCATTTTAATGTTTTTAATTTTAAGTTTTGTACCTCACTAATTCCTTTTCTCCCTTCAAAATGGCAAAATGAAGGAATTCACCCCAAAAGAATGAGCACAAAGAAACAGCCAGGGATTTAACCAACACAGATACAAGCAAGATGTCTGAACCAAAATTTAGAATCGTGATAATAAGAATACTAGCTGGAGTCGAAAATAGATTAGAATCCCTTTCTACAGAGATAAAAGAAGTAAAAAATAGAATGAAATTAAAAATGCTATAACTGAGCTGCAATCATGGATGGATGCAATGGTGGCAAAGATGGATGAGGCAGAACAGAGAATTATGATATAGAGGACAAACATATAGACAATAATGAAGCAGGAAAATAGACATGAAGGCAAAAGAGCACTATATAAGAATTAGAGAAATCAGTGACTCATGAAAAGGAACAACATTAGAATCATAGGGGTCCCAGAAGAGGAAGAGAGTGAAACAGAGGTAGAAGGGTTATGTGAG
Source organism: Prionailurus bengalensis (assembly GCF_016509475.1). Taxonomy (NCBI): domain Eukaryota; kingdom Metazoa; phylum Chordata; class Mammalia; order Carnivora; family Felidae; genus Prionailurus; species Prionailurus bengalensis. The sequence continues at coordinate 91,600,784 of NC_057344.1, forward strand.
CAAATCATAGAGGAAAACTTCCCTAACTTGGGAAAAGACACAGACATCAAAATCCAGGGAGCACAGAGGACTACCATCAGATTCAACAAAAACTGACCATCAACAAGGTATATCATAGTCAAATCCACAAAATACTCAGGCAAGGAGAGAATCATGAAAGCAGCAAGGGAACAAAAGTCCCTAACCTACAAGGGAAGACAGATCAGTATTGCAGCAGACCTATCCACAGAAACTTGGCAGGCCAGAAAGGCGTGGCAGATATATTCAGTGTGCTGAATCAGAAAAATATGCAGCCAAGACTTCTTTACCCACCAAGGCTGTCATTCAAAATAGGAGAGATAAAAGGTTTCCCAGACAAACAAAAATTAAAGGAGTTTGTGACCACTAAACTGGCCCTGCAAGAAATTTTAAAGGGGACTCTCTGAGAGGAGAAAAGATGAAAAACAAAGGTTAGAAAGGATGAGAGAACATCACCAGAAATTCCAACTCTACAAGCACCATAATGGCAATAAATTCATATCTTTCAGTACTCACTTCAAACATAAAAGGACTCAATGTTCCAATCAAAAGACATAGGGTAACAGAATAGATAAGAAAAACAATATCCATCTATATGCTGTTTACAAGAGACCCACTTTAGACCCAAAGAAACCTTCAGATTGAAAATAAGGGGATGGAGAACCATCTATCATGCTAATGGTTAACAAAAGAAAGCCAGAGTAGCCATAGTTATGTCAGACAACTAGACTTTAAAATAAAGATTGTATCAAGAGATGCAGAAGGGCATTATATCATAATCAAGGGGTCTATCCACCAAGAAGACCTAACTATTGTAAACATTTATGTACCAAATGTGGGGCACCCATATATATATATATAAATCAATTAATCACAAACATAAGAAAACTCATTGATTGTAATATCATAATGGTAGAACACTTCAACACCCCACTCACAGCAATGGACAGATCATCTAATAAAAAAATCAACAAGGAAACAATGGCTTTGAATGACATACTGGACCATATGGACTTAACAGATATATTCAGAATATTTCATCCTGAAGCAGCAGAATATACATTCTTCTCCAGTGCACATAGAAATAGAAATGGAAAGAAAACTTCCAAATTCTTTATATGAAGGCAGCATTCCCTTTATTCCAAAACCAGGCAGAGACACCACTAAAAAGGAGAACTATAGACCAATATCCCCGATGAACATGGATGTAAAAATCCTCAACAAGGTATTAGCCAACCAGATCCAACAATACATTAAAACTATTATTAACCACGACCAAGTGGGATTTATACCTGGGATACAGGGCTGGTTCAATATCCACCAAAACAATTAACGTGATTCATCACATTAATGAAAGAAAGGACAAGAACCATATGATCCTCTCAATAGATGCAGAGAAAGCATTTGACAAAATACAGCATCCTTTTCTTGGTAAAAACCCCCAAGAAGGTAGGGATAGAAGAGCATACTTCGAGGTCATAAAAACCATGTATGAATGACCCAATGTTAATATCATCCTCAATGGGAAAAACTGACAGCTTTCCCCCTAAGGTCAGGAACAAGACAGAGATGTCCACTCTGGCCACTGTTATTCAACATAGTATTGGAAGTCTTAGCCTATGCCATCAGACAACATAAAGAAATAAAAGGCATCCAAAATAAATAAAAGGCATCCTCCAGGAGGAGGTCAAACTTTCACTCTTCACAGATGACATGATACTCTATATGAAAAACCCAAAAGACTCCACCAAAAAACTGCTAGAATTGATTCATGAATTCAGCAAAGCTGCAGGATATAAAATCAATGCACAGAAATCGTTTGCATTCCTATACACCAACAATGAAGCAACAAAAAGAGAAATCAAAGAATCGGTCCCGTTTACAGTTGCACCAAAAAGGATAAAATACCTGGCAATAAATCTAACCAAAGAGGTGAAAAATCTATACACTGAAAACTATAGAAAGCTTATGAAAGAAATTGAAGAAGACACAAAAAAATGGAAAAATATTTAATGCTCCTGAATAGGAAGAGCAAATATTGTTAAAATGTCAACACTACCCAAGCAATCTACATATTCAACGCAATCCCTATCAAAATAACACCATAATTCTTCACAGAGCTAGAACAAATAATCCTAAAATTGGTATGGAACCAGAAAAACCCCGAATAGCCAAAGCAATTTTGAAAAAGAAAACCAAAGCTGGAAGCATCACAATCCCGGACTTCAAGCTATACTACAAAGCTGTAATCATCAAGACAGTATGATACTGGCACAAGAACAGACACTCAGATCAATGGAACAGAATAGAGAACCCAGAAATGGACCACAAATGTATGGCCACCTAACTTTGACAAAGCATGAAAGAATATCCAATGGAATAAAGACAAACTCTTCTGCAAGTGGTGCTGGGAAAACTGGACAGCGACATGCAGAAGAATGAACCTGGACCACTTTCTTACACCATACACAAAAATAAACTCAAAGTGGATGAAAGACCTCAATGTAAGACAGGAAGCCATCAAAATCCTTGAGGAGAAAGCAGGCAAAAACCTCTTTGATCTTGGCCACAGCAACTTCTTACTCAATATGTCTCTGCAGGCAAGGGAAACAAAAGCAAAAATGAACTCCTGGGACCTCATCAAAATACAAAGCTTCTGCACAGCAAAGGAAACAATCAGGAAAACTAAAAGGCAACCAACATAATGGGAGAAGATATTTGCAAATGACATATCAGATAAAGGGTTAGTATCCAAAAATCTATAAAGGACTTATCAAACTCAACACCCAAAAACAAATAACCCAGTGAAGAAATGGGCAAAAGACATGAATAGACACTTCTCCAAAGAAGACATCCAGATGGCCAACTGACACATGAAAAAATGCTCAACATCACTTATCATCAGGGAAATCAAAACCACAATGAGATACCACCTTACACCTGTCAGAATGGCTAACATTAACAACTCAGGCAACGATAGATTTTGGCAAGGATGCGGAGAAAAAGGATCTCTTTTGCATTGTTAGTGGCAATGTAAGCTGGTCAGCCACTCTGGAAAACAGAATGAGGTTCCTCAAAAAACTAAAAATAGAACTACCCTACGACCCAGCAATTGTGGTACTAGGCATTTATCCAGTGGATACAGGTGTGCTGTTTTGAAGGGGCACAGGCACCCCTATGTTTACAGAAGCACTATAAACAATAGCCAAAGTATGGAAAGAGCCCAAATGTCCATCAATGGATGAATGGATAAAGAAGATGTAGTATATATATACAATGGAGCATTATCCAGCAATCAAAAAGAATGATATCTTGCCATGTGCAACTACGTGGATGGAACTGGAGGGTATTATGCTAAGTGAAATTAGTCAGTCAGAGAAAGACAAAAATCATATGACTTCACTCATATAGTCATAAAGTCATATGAGGACTTTAAGAGACAAAGCAGATAAACATAAGGGAAGGGAAACAAAAATAATATAAAAACAGGGAGGGGGACAAAACAGAAGAGACTTATAGAGAACAAACTGAGGGTTACTGGAGGTGTTGTGGGAAGGGGGATGGGCTAAATGGGTAAGGGATCTACTCCTGAAATCATTGTTTCACTGTATGCTAACTAATTTGGATGTAAATTAAAAAAATAAAATGAAAAAAATAAAATAAACAACATTAATGTCATGGCTACCATATTCCATAGAGCTTCTATAATGCCAATATACATTATGTAATTCAAAGGTATTTCATACACCTGATTACACAACCTATATCTTACAGGACATCTCTTGACACTATTCTGATAAAGAATGACTTTGAGAACTCCTGGTTAAGTGTGTAATATATAAACTATTTACTGGAAAAAAAATCATCTTTTTTTGTTTGGGAATACAAAAGAAATCTAGAAAAGAAAAAAATGTGAAGATATATTTTAATATAAGCATTATACTTACTATGAATGTATATACTATATGGAAGTTTTTACTATAAAACATATTTGATATTAATTACATACTATAGGAATATATTTTTATTGAGAACAACTTACTTAAACAAAAAAGATATTTATCAAGAGGATAAATATCCTATTGATGAATGGAAATCAGAATACTCTAAAAATTTTGTATTAATATAATGAAGAGAAACATCTTCATTATTCTATTTTAATGAAAAGATCTCTAAATATGGTACTGGTGTTTTATTTAAAAACATAAGGTAAATGTGACATAAATGATTTTAATATTTTGAAGAAGTAAATTCTTGCCTCTGGGATACTGAGAATGATGAAAATCCACAAAATATCCTATGAGCTAGATACATTTTAAAATAAGAATGGAGAGGAAGGTTAGATTGGGGTAGGAGGCAGACAGAGAAAGAGACAATTTTAATGTTGACAGGCTTTACATACCCTGACTAGAAAAACTATATTAGGCACTCAGAGCTATTAGGAAAATTGGTCAGGGCACAGGCTTTGGAAAATTATATTTTAATATGTTTAAGTGCACCAGTTTTCCCTTTAGAATTCCACAAAGAAGAAAAATGGTTAGGGGGTGGCAGGGATTATAGTTTAATTTAGAACGCATTGGTGGGAGGAATTTTTAGGAGACTTACAACCAGAAAATCTTATTTTCTGAGAAAGAAACTCAAATATTAGACATTAAGTATTCTAGCTTGGTGATGGAAGCTTTTAGAAGTTCAATAATTAGCTTTCTCTTCTAAAACAGAGTTGTATTCTATAACTTGGCAATTTGGCTTAATAATGAATGAATATTGAAGGCTATCATATCAGACTCATTTGGGAAGACAAATATTTTTCCATACGCAAATAAATAATTTCCTGAATTTGATACATCTCATGCAGCACAGCACAGCGTTTTATTATCCACCTTATTAGTACATTGAATGGAGAATAAGCTTACTTAAATCACATACATCTTACAAAACTGAACACCCCAAACAGCAAATAATCCAGTTAAAAAATGGGAAGAAAATATGAATAGACATTTTTTTCTTTAAAATTTTTTTTAGCCTTTATTTATTTTTAAGAGACAGAGCATGAGCGGGGAAGGGGCAAAGAGAGAGGGAGACACAGAATCCAAAGCAGGCTCCAGGCTTCGAGCTCTGAGCTGTCAGCAGAGAGCCAGACACGGGGCTCCAACCCACTAACGGTGATATGACCTGAGCCGAAGGCGGACGCTTAACTGACTGAGCCACCCAGGCGCCCCAAGTAGACATTTTTTCAAAGACGTATAGATATCTAACAGACACATGGAAAGATGTTCAACATCACTCATCATCAGGGAAATGCAAATCAAAAGTACAATGAGAAATCACCTCAACCAGTCGAAATGGCTAAAATTAACACAGGAAACAAACGTTGAGGATGCGGAGAAAAGGGAGACCTCTTACACTGCATATGGAAATGCAAACTGGTGCAGGCACTCTGGAAAACAGTAAGGAGGTTCTTCAAAAAGTTAAAAATAGAACTACCCTACATCCCGCAATTACACTACTAGATATTTACCCAAAGAACACAAAAATACCAATTCGAAGGGATACATGCACCTGGATCTTTATAGTAGCATTATCAATAATAGCCAGATTATGGAGAGACCCTAAATATCCATCAACTAATGAATGAATGAAGAAAATATGATATACAGTCACACACACACACACACACACACACACACACACGTGCACACACAATGGAATATTTTTCCACCATAAAAAAAGAATGAAATTTTGCCATTTCCAAGGATGTGGATGGAGCTACAGATTTATGCTACGCAAAATAAGTCAGACAAAGACAAATACTATATGATTTCACTCAAATGTAGAAGTTAAGAAACAAAACAAATGAACATGGTGCGGGGAAAGAAAGGCAAACCAAGAAACAGACTCTTAGTTATAGAACACAGAGTTGCTGGACAGAAGGTGGGTGGTGGGATGGGTTAAGGAGGTGATGGGGATTAAGAAGGACACTTGTGATGGGCACCATCACAAGTATGTAGGTGAGGAATCACTAAAGGGTACACCTGAAACTAACGCACTGTATGTTAACTAGCTGGAAGTTAAATAAAAATTTGGGGGAGGGGCTTCTGGGTGGCTCAGTTGGTTAGACGTCCAACCTCGGCTCAGGTTTGTGGGTTCCAACCCTGCGTAGGGCTCTGTGCTGACAGCTCAGAGCCTAGAGCCTGCTTGGGATTCTGTATCTCCCTCTCTCTCTGTTCTTCCCCCACTCACACTATGTCTCACTCTGTCTGTGAAAAAAAAAATGGGGGAAGGGAACACCTGAGAAAAGGACCAAAAGAAGGTCACAGTTCATGCCCACTCTTTTATAATCTCTGTGAGCACTCATGATATTTGGCAGATCCACTAGGATCACACTAAGGGGTCACGCTATCTTTCCTCTTCTGAATAATTCTCTCCTGTTCCAAAAGAAAACTCCACAAAAGAGAGAAATATGTTTTTTTTCCATCGCTTTAAAAGAAATGAGAAATTTGCTTTAAAAATCAGATATGATTGGATTTATTCCTTTTTTCCAACTCTTTAATAAATTCAGTGTAGCTTGAAATCATATGCTAAATGCTTTATCTAAAAATTTGATAAATCTAGTAACTATACTAATACAAATAACTAAATAACTACCACTATTAATAATAATAGCAATAAATAAGAATTTGCTAGACACTAAGTGGGTTATTTACATGTCCTAAATTACCTCATTATTTCTCACAACAATCGTATGATGGATGTTTTATTAATGTTTATTTTGCAATGGGAAAACTTAGATTTAAATAGGTGAAGCAGCATATTCAGTTACACAAAGCATATTCAAGGTCAGTCAGCTGGTAAAAGGAACAGCTAGGAAAAAGTCAGACTTACCTGCAGATTGTGTTCTTAAACTTGATAGTATAAAAGCATATAATTCCACTTTCAGAAAAAAAATGCAGTGCAGCTCATACATTTATTAAAGCAGTTCGATTTTTTTTGTTTGATCCTAAGATACCAAAAAATTACTTAAAGCTAAACAAAATAAAAGTATTCCCAAATAAAGTAAAATTGTTTTTTTAAACTCTAAATCTCTTTTGTGCTCAGGATCTAGTCTTCCTTACTTTTAAGACCTGAGGTGTATCATTTCCAATCCATTTTTTCCTGAGATACTGCTTTTACTCTGTTAGATCAGATCTCTCTTTATCTTCAAGTCTCACCATGGTTACCATTTGTTTTCTGTCCTCCAAAATTCTTGATTCAGCCAAGAGAAGATAGTTGGTTTATGGGAAGCATGAGTTGAGAAGATCACTTTTCCTATTTTCCATCCATGGTTCTCAGAATGATAGTTGAAGTGACAATTAAACTACTTTAAAAAATGTACTTATCTAAAGATATACTTTAATCTTGGACATCCCATTCCTCCATGGTGAGTGATCTTTTCTACTGTTTTATTATGTATGACCAAACATGTCTCTAAAGGAATTCTGTTGGAACAAGTAAGAACAGACGCCAGGTACTTTATGTATAACTCTTTATATTAATCATGCAAAACAGGTAACCTTTTTTATAGATGAGCAAATTAATATTCAATATACTTAAATTTTATATATCTCATGGGAAAATAAACCCCATGAAGAGTTTGTTTGTATATTGATTTTGTCAATGTTGTATCCCCAGTGCCTAGTACCATATATGGCACATAATAGCTACTTAGTAAATAATTGTTAAGTGAGTGTACAAATAAACTAGCCTAGCCATTCAGAAATATATCTTGGACTCCAAGTCATCTGTTTTCATCATCTAAGATGAAAATACTCTCTTTTGTTACGTGCATTTTAAACATTATTTTTAGTTACATATGATTGTTAAATGTCTTGGAGAAAAGTTTTCAGTTGTTCTGAATGCTTCAGAAACCGTTGATCCCAAATGAGGGAAATAGCTCTAGGTAGTTAGTTCCCCATGCCCAGGTCCTCAGGATATTCACCATGTAGCATCATTTATCAGGACAAATAAAAGACCTGAAACAAAGGGAAGCATTCATATCCTGGCTGGAGGTTTTTGAGATTCTTGGGCTTTACAGTTCTGTCCAAACGAGGAAATCCATTATGGTTGCCAGCTGGGAGATACAAGCAATGGAGAGGACCAGAAACTGGGAATTACTTTCAACCAAAGGAGATGTTTCACCTTAAGCCATACCCTTTTCTGAGACAGGCCACATCCCCTGCTCACTGGGGGGAGACAAAGGCAGAGCCCTGTGCCTCAGCTGGAGATAACTTTGAAAGGTTATACCAGCTACAGAGCATGCATTCAACTCCTCTGCCCATCCTGCCTCCCTCCCTTCCTCACAGCTGTTGTTTCCTAGAGCATTGCTACATATCTGTCTCGCAAAACAAGCTCCAACTCAGTGTCTTTCAGTGGAAACCAATCTGCTACATCAGAATCTTTGGAGACAGGCGCCTGAGAATACATATTTTTATAAATTTGTTTTGGTGATTATCATTTACCCAGTTTGAAGTATCCACTTCCCTCAGCAATCTTACATTTGACATAAAGATTACCAGCTAGAAAAAAACAAGTGACAAACAAAGAGGTATCCAAGAGGTATATATGGAAAGAGGCAAATTAAATTTTAAGACAAACTATGCTAAAAATAAAGCTGTATAACAAAGAGGAGGAAAAAATCATGATTGCTATAAACTTTATTTTCCAGCTTTGCATATGCCAGCTTTAAACAGAAGCTATAGTTTTAAATTGGTTATTACAACCATGTAGAATAAAGACAGAAAATAAATTTTAAATCATATCCTAATTCTGATCAGTTGGTAGGGGCTAGATTAGAAAAGAGCAAGACGGGTAGTCCTTGTAGTAATTACTGGGGACTAGTGCATGGCTTATTAGTGACTTCTCTTCTGAATGGAAGGAAGGAGCAGATATTAGAGACATGCAGAATTTCTCATCTAGAAAACAATAATAAAAATATTAATGCATCTCCACTGATATCATTAATGAATCTATCCTTTAAAGCATACTACAAGCCTTTAACTTTAGCAGAATGTATTCACTGTGTGGATTACTGGATATTTTTCATGGCAGGGTGAACAATCCTTTATTCATTGTTGTGTCTTTAATTTATAACAAATGGCAGTATCTCCATGGCATCTACACATACGTGTTTAGATCAGTGTAGCAGTAAAACTATCATTAAGGAGGAGGACAGGTAAGTTTCACACCATAAAGCACTAAAATGAACCAAAAAATGAATGCACTTAAAATCACCAGAGTCAGGGGCACCTGGGTAGCTCAGTCTGTTAAGCGTCAGACATCGGCTCAGGTCATGATCTCGCGGTTCATGGGTTCAAGTCCCTCGTCGGGCTCTGTGCTGACAGCTCAGAGTCTGGAGCCTGCTTCAGATTCTGTGTCTCCCTCTCTCTCTGTCCCTCCCCCACTCACACTCTATCTCTCTCTGTATCTCAGAAATAAGTAAATGTAAAAAAGTAAATAAATAAATCGTCAGAGTCAGTGACATCATAATAAGGAAAATCACCTCGTTTACTAATTATTACTTCTAAAAATTGTTTTTTAGACCCAGAAACTCTATATTTAAAAAGGTCTAAAAATCCAAACATCATGACTAAATTATCTTGCAAATCAAAGAGAGAGAGATACATATGTCATTTAGTTTTCACTGTTGAAATTCAATGAGTGTCCAAAACCTGCTATAAATACTTAGGTAAGGGAAGTTTAAATCACAGAGCGGATAATATGGTTATTTTTATTGGGATTTTATTTTTGAATGTGCCATATGAACACACACCTTCAGGTATTTGTTCCCTTAGCTGGCATGGAAACCAGATGTATTAAAGAAAGTTCAGATAAAACACACAGAAGATAACTGCTTAAAGTTTTTGATCTCAGTAGTTGTATTGGTTTACGTATTTTTCAGTTTTGATCATACATCATGTGCTTTAATGGATGAAATGGATAATAGCTACAGTCTCAGGCAACTTGTGTAGACTGCTGAGCATAAGTATAATTAGGTTTGACCAAGTCACTAAATTAACGTTCTCTGTTACATGCTTAAGCATGAATAAAGTCTTCATCTTGTTTTGAAAGTTCAGATAAGCAGAGAAAATACTGGTGACAGAAATATTCAAAAACAGAGATCAAAAGGTAACATATATTTTATAAATGCCCTCTCTTCTTTGCTTTGATGATGTTAAAGCCTTTCCAGAGCTTTTTACATGTCTGCAGAATGGCAGATGGCATGTTTTGCAGAAAGGCCAATGGTGATATAAATATAGCCCAACCTCAGACAGGAAAGTATTTCAGTTTATACTTTTTTTTTTCTTTTGGAATACTGCCTATAACACCATACCAACAAACTCATTAGCATACGGTCCTACAGAAAATATTACTTAAATCAATGACTTTTATTCTCAAGTTAAGTTTGGTAGTTTTTGCTCACATATTTAAAATAAGATGTCAATTAGGCTATTTAATTTCAGAACCCTACCCCTAGATTATGTGCTAAAGGAATTTACAAAGATTAGATTATCAGGAAATAAATAAATTACTTTTATAATGACTCTAATCTTTTTTGTCTACTCAACTCAAACTTCTTTAAAATGCTGGGCTCATTGTAAATAATTGCTTTGTTCTGTTTTTCTTTTAGGAATTTTATATATATATATGTATACATATATACATATATACATACATATATATATACATATACATATATACATATACATATACATATACATATACATATATATGTATATACATATATACATACATGATATATATATATACATATATATATCAAGAGTTTGTTAAGGTTAAATGTTTATTTTGCCTAATTATTACATAGTTGGAGGCCATCTTTACCAGGTATATACTCATCAAATATCATCAAATAATTTATGAGTAAATAATTGGCTTCAGTAGGTACAAAAAAGCATTTTGGCATAGTATTCTGGATAGGTACCAAACTCAGTCAGGGATCCGTCTGTTGTGTCAGACTGGCATGGCATATATCATTTGAGTATTTTTGAACACACAGTTGTTGTTGTTGTTTAATATTTTGAGAACAATTGATAAAATCATGAGAATTTTATTTTCTGAGTGAAGAGAAAGGAAAAAAAACAAAATAAACAGGAAAAAAAATAAGACAAAAAAGAAAGGAAATATGACATAATTATTAATATTATATTTTACTAGAAAATATGGACTTAAGAAGTCTTTTACTGCTTTGAGGTATAATCACTGTGAAGTATCACAACATATTTCTTGCATGTTTATAAACAGAAGGTATTCAGCCTCATTTGAAAGCATATTTCTTTAATTCATAAGGTCTTATTCAGTTCACTGAAGTTTATCTTTTCATGAAGAGACAAGCTCATAACTTGGATCTGTACAAAGACAAGTATTTCCAAGCACCCAATATTATTTGCCCCAAGACATCTATTCCATACTTCATTTTGATGTTACACACATAAACATTAAAAACAGAAGAAGAAAAAGGAGAAAACATGTAATAAGCAAATGCTGTTCCATTCAGGAATGTCCCAGCAGATGTCAGTTATAGGACAGTTAAGGAGCTTTAGGTTGAGAACATATTGTGCATACTGAAAAGACAGAAGGAAATAGTGATAGGGCAAACATATTCAGTTCAGCTGGGAATGGAATGTGAAAAAAAGCTAAGGGATCCCAAGTCAACCTGATAACTATTTGGTGATTTTACCCTCAGGGGCTTTGCCTGCCTTCTTAAACTGTTCTCTACTCAGACTCTTAGGATTCAATATTATGAAATAAAGCATCTTAAATTTTTGTTTCTTTTCTCTCTCAGCAACTGCTATTAGCCAGCCTTTAATTATAATTTAGAAACACAGTAGAGATGATATATAACACCTGCAACATAACATATCAGGAAGAGGAAAGAGATGATCTCTGGAATTTCTTCTTTGCCTTTTGCTCCTAGTGTTTCTCTCTACTCTCTTCAAATGTATTTCATGCACATATTCACATTTTCCTAATTTTCTCCTGTATCAATTAGATAAATACACTGTATTCTGTTCTAGGCTTTTCCTGCTATGTCATAACTTAGAAAACCTTGCTTTATCATTAATCGGTCTTCTTTTCTTCAGCTTCTCCCTCCCCAGTTGGACCTTCATTTTGCTTTTATAAATATGCTCATGACCCTTTGGTAAGTTGCATGACTGTGCTGTGTATTCCCTGCCCTTCAAAATCAGATTTTTTCAACAAGTAGTATGCTTTACGGTTTCTCCCTTATAGCATTTCACTTTCTCTGCATCCCATTGCAACCTGGTTTCTGTCCTTATCTCTCTGCTTAATCTGTTCTCAGTAAGGTGACCAAAAACCTGCAATAATGCCAATGTCTTTAGGCACTTTTTTTTAACTTTATTTTATTGAACTCTCTGTGGTATTTGACATTGTTCATTATTCCATTCCTTCTAACATTTTCTTTTTCTTTAGTTTCCATAATATTCCAAAATTCTAGTCAATCTTCTCCATCTCTGGCTCTGCCTTTGTTTTTTGTTTGTTCATTTAAAAAAATTTTTTTTGTTGCTCATTTTTTTGGTTTCTGTTTTTTTGTTTGTTTTTTTTGTTTTGTTTGTTTTATAGTGGAATTTCTTTCTGTCTACTGTTTAAATGAATTTCCATTCATAATCCTTCATATGTTTTCCTCTCACTAAAGGAAATTAAAAAGTCATATGGCTTCAAATATTTCTGCATTCTGAGGACATCTTTAGAAAAGATTTACTTCTTATGATCAGACACAGACCTCCATGTACTTTTTTATGCTGTTACATTTGCATGTCTGTGTGTTCATCATCTTCTCTTCATATCTTCATATCTAAACTTCTCCCAGTGTTCATCATTCCACTAATTAATGCCACTATCTCCTGAATTAGAAATATGGGAAGCATCCTACAGATGCCTGGGTGTCTGACTTTGGCTCAGATCATGATCTTGCCATTCCTGAGTTCGAGCCCCGCATCAGGCTCTGTGCTGACAGCTCAGAGCCTGGAACCTGCTTTAGATTCTGTGTCTTCCTCTATCTCTGCCCCTTCCCCCCTCACGCTCTGTCTCTCTTTCTCTCAAAAATAAACAAACATTTAAAAATTAATATATATTTAATAATATAAATTAAATATATATACATATATAATTAAATATATATACATATATAATTATATATATACATGTATTATTATATATTTATATATGTATATATATATATATATGAAGCATCTTAACTTCCTACGCTTTCTTCCTAAGTTCAATTGGTTACTAACTTTTGGATATGTATAGCCTAAATATTTTTCACTTTCTCTATATCCAATTAAAAAAATCTAAGCGGTCTCTGCCTATATTTGAAGCATTAAATTGCTACTTAAAAGCTCTCTTCACTTTTTTTTACTGCTCTTGTCTGAGTCCACTGGGTCATTACAATAGCCCTCCAAGTTGTCTCTCTGTCTCCAATTTTCATTATTTCCACTCTTTCCTCATCTTAAATTGAACAATCATCCTTTTTTTTTTTTACTATCAAAGTAATAAGCCTGAAGCCACCCCTCTAGTAAGTGTCCATCAACAGCTTCAGTAGGCCCAAGAATAGAGTCCAGTTTTCTTAGTCTGGCAAGTAGGAGTCTCCAACCTTCTACCCTTGCCAACTCAAACCTTATTTACTACAACTCTCCACCTGGAGAATTACACATAGACTAAGTTGAAGTAACTAGAATTGCTATATACTTGATATAATTTCTGCCTCAATATTTTCACACATTTTTTTCTTTGCCCACAGGGTTTGTCCTCCTCTTTCTGCAAAGTGTCAAGACACAGCTCATGTGCATGTGTCTCCTTCATTAGCATTCATAAGTCCCTTCAGTCAGAAGAGATGACTTCATCTGTGTGATTCTCTGGTGACTTGTGCTTCCCTATTTTGAGAGTGTTTCTACATTATTTTAAAAGTCTCTACATTTAAGAAAAACAATGAAAGGTTAACTGACTTAAGATTATGGAAATGTGTGTTTTTTCTCCTTATTTACATATATTCCAAAATTTTTATTGTGATTATATATTACCTTTATAATATAAAGACATGGTATATAAGACATTAAGCTTTTACAGTTACATTTTTAATAGAAACACAAATAAACATTTCTCACTAAAGAGTAAACTTCTTATAGACAGACATTTCATTTATTCTTCTCTTTCTTTTTTAAAAAATGTATTTTATAATCTATCTCTATTTCAACTGGGAGAGTACTGACTAAATTATTATTACAAATTAATAGCATAGTATGTCAAATAATGAAACAATAAATAAGTTTTAGCAAATTAGATTTTTAAAAGCAAATGAAAACACAAATATGGATGGCTAGCCTAACATGAAGACCTGAAGGACAAATGACATTTTAAGATTTTTCTCTGTACATTTTATAAATATCCTCGATGTTTGTTATAGCATACACCATTTTGTTGATATTAAATGTGCTGGCACTTAATCCAGTTTCTAAACTTAGGATGTATTTTTTACAAACCAGTTTTGCTTGTGTTTTTTTTGTATATTTTTATGTTTATTTATTGAGAGAAAGAGAGAGAGAACACGAGTGAGGGAGGGGCAGAGAGAGGGAAAGAGAATCCCAAGCAGACTCCACCCCGTCATGCAAAGCCCAACATGGGGCTCAATGTCACAAATTGTGAGATCACGACCTGAGCTGAAATCAAGAGTTGGACGCTACACCAACTGAGCCACCCAGGCACCTGAACTTGCTTGTATATTTTGAAGTTTATTTTTCATTATGTTTTAGACGATTTAGTGTATATGTATTTATGTTTTATGTGTCCCAGCCCTCTTTAGTTGGTCATAGTTTGCTTATCTAAACTGCCTTTCTTGGTGCTTCTCCTATTCAGGCCATGTCTCTTGGTCGCATATTATTGCCTCCCAATAAGAATTATTAAATTTGATCATCTTCTTACATCTTCCATAGTCACTCTATACTACAATTTTATACTTACAGATCTTTTTTTTTTTTTTGTACTTTTTTTGTACTTCACTGCTCATTGTTTCATCAAAAACAAATCTCATAATCTAGCAATGTTTTCACGGTTAGCTTATAGATATTAGGATATAATTTTGAGATAGTCTTTAATGTGTATTTTCAGAGTGGCCTTATGGATAAGTTTCAACACATCATTTTACTCTGCCATTGCTCTATATAACATTAGGGATATAATTCCAAATAAGAATTTGTTGTAGTTTCAGTTAGTACTGAATACATCATGAGCAGATCTTTTTATTGTCCTCCAAATTACAGTCCATAAACATCAGATAATTCTTCCTCTGTGTTCTCTTAATACAATGCAGAGGAGGGGTGTATTAATGAAACCCAGCATAAAGGAGAGGTATGATCATGATACAGTCTTTGCCAAGAGTTACAGTTATCATTTGTTTTAGAGAATGATGCCACCATCTGTCAACTGCAAAAGAGAATTATTAGTAGGAACCTAAATTTCATAGAATAACAACACCAGACTCTAATAAAATAATGCAGTGTTTAATGGCTCATTGACTAGTGAAAAATGACCAGAACTGTTTGTAATACATTTGATTTTCAACTGAGTGATATTTTTCTATCATGTTTAAGACAAGAAAAGAAAATATTGTCCTCTTTGATACCCAAATATTTCATTCACAGTTTTGGCTTCCTTAAAGAGGAATTGTTTCCTTTTATTATTATGTTAAGAATAAGAGTAACTGAAGCAAACTAATTTATTTTAATTCATAGTATAGGTTTTCTAAAAAAGTGCAAATAATTAAAAGGAGAGGAGTATGGAATATTTGTTTTTATGAATATTTAAAATATTTTTGGCTTGTTATATATAAATTGTAAATAAAATACAGTGTATGACTTTTCTCCATTCATGACATTTGAGTTCTATTAAGTATATATTATAAACAATGGAACAGTTTAATATTTATAATTATTGAGAAAATAAATGTTTTAAAAACCTTTAGTAGGGGTGCCTGGGTGTCTCAGTCAGTTAAGCATCCATGATCCAATGATCTCATTGCTCATGGGTTCCAGCCCTGTGTTGGGCTCCATGTGGAGAGTTGAGAGCCTGGAGCCTGCTTCAGGTTCTGTGTCTTCCTCTCTGCCCTCCCCGACTTGTGCTCTGTCTCTCTCTCTCTCAACAATAAATATTGAAAAATTAAAAAAAAAACTTTAGTAAAATAACTTTAAATTGTCTTCCCAGAATCAATAAATGAAATTTTACAAATTAAGCATATCAAAAACATTTTCAATATGGAAAGTAACATAAATACAGTAAAACTATGAAGGATAAATTGGGAAATATAAGATACAACTTTGATGGGGCACCTGGGTGGCTCAGTCGGTTAAGCATCCGACTTCAGTTCAGGTCACGATCTCACGGTCCCTGAGTTCGAGCCCCGCCTCATGCTCTGGGCTGACGGCTCAGAGCCTGGAGCCTGCTTCCGATTCTGTGTCTTCCTCTCTCTCTGCCCCTCCCCCATTCATGCTCTGTCTCTCTCTGTCTCAAAAATAAATAAACGTTAAAAAAATTAAAAAAAAAGATACAACTTTGAAAAAGTCAAAAGGGGAAGCAATTCCTTAGAAGAGTGAGAAATTGATAGATCTGGTAATTTTTATAGAGTAAATGTAAATGATCAATAAACATATGAAAAGCCCCTCAACCTCACTCATAAAGAAATGAAAATTAAACTGGGACACATCTTGGGGTGCCTGGGTGGCTCAGTTAGGTTAAGCGACCCAGTCTTGGTCTTGGCTCAGATCATGATTTCACAGTTGGCGACTTCTTCTGGCTCTGCACTGAGGGCTCGGAGCCCGCTTGGGATTTTCTCTCCCTTCTGTCTCAGCCCTTCTCCTGCTTGCACTCTCCCCTCTCTCAAAATAAATAAATGCACTTTATAAAAATAATGAAAACTAAATAAAATGGGGCGCTGTTGCCACCTGAAAATTAGCCAGTATAAACATTTTGATAATGCATCTCATATAAGGTTGTCACGCTTTCAGGAGCATTTTATTTGGCAATATTAGAATTATAAATGTTATATCTTTTGATGAATGTTTACTGTCTGTGGTATCATCAATTGAAAAAATAATAAAAATATTTCTCAATATTCATTAATAGTCTTTATGTGGGTTGCCATTTATATCAGATTCAACTATGTATATATCCTTGTGAAATATTAATTGATTTAATCCTCATAACAACCTTGTGACACACTTACTATAATTGTCTCCATTTTATACCATGATCATAGAGCTATTGAGTGCGGTAGTGACCTAGTGAGTGCAATTCTAACATTAAAACCCCAGGAGTTTGACTCTAGAATCCGTGTGCTGAACCACTATACTATGCTGCTCTGAATAGGGGGTAAGTTATACGAATAATAATTTATCCATGTAATGTTGTGTAGATGTAAGAAATAAGGTAGAATTGGATAGTAAATAGTTACAAAATTCAAAATCACTTGCAAAATCAATGTATGGCTGATGTATATAATATGAACATTTTTTAATGTTAAATTGAAGACGGCAAAATAGAGAAATGCGGGGAGAAGAGGGAAGGAGAGGGCAAGAGGGAAATAACAGACTCAGATTCTATTCTGGAATTTTATTACTATCTGCTCTCGAGCAAGTCATTGTTCTTACTTGGGCCTCCATTTACTCATTTATAAATTGGAAGTGCAAGAAAAAACCTCTCTGACCTCAGCCACAGCAATTTTTTACTTGACACATCTCCAAAGGCAAGGGAATTAAAAGCAAAAATGAACTGTTGGGACATCATGAGGATAAAAAGCTTCTGTACTGCAAAGGAAACAATCAACAAAACTAAAAGGCAACCGATGGAATGGGAAAAGATATTTGTGAATGACATATCGGACAAAGGGCTAGTATCCAAAATCTATAAAGAACTCACCAAACTCCACACCCGAAAAAAAATAATCCAGTGAAGAAATGGGAAGAAAAACATGAATAGACCCTTCTCTAAAGAAGACATCCGGATGGCCAACAGGCACATGAAAAGATACTCAACGTCACTCCTCATCTGGAAAATACAAATCAAAACCATACTGAGATATCACCTCATGCCAGTCAGAATGTCTAAAATAAACAAATCAGTAGACTATAGATGCTGGAGAGGATGTGGAGAAACGGGAACACTCTTGCAGTGTTGGTGGGAATGCAAACTGGTGCAGCCACTCTGGAAAACAGTGTGGAGGTTCCTCAAAAAGTTAAAAATAGACCTACCCTATGACCCACCAGTAGCACTGCTAGGAATTTACTCAAGGGATACAGGAGTGCTGATGCATAGGGGCACTTGTACCCCAATGTTTATAGCAGCAGTTTCAACAATAACAAACTATGGAAAGAGTCTAAATGTCCTTCAACTGATGAATAGATAAAGAAATTGTGGTTTATATGCACAATGGAATACTACGTGGCAATGAGAAAGAGTGAAATATGGCCTTTTGTAGCAACGTGGATGGAACTGGAGAGTGTTATGCTCAGTGAAATAAGTCATACAGAGAAAGACAGATACCATATGTTTTCACTCTTCTTTGGATCCTGAGAAACTTAACAGAAGACCATGGGGGAGAGGAAGGAAAAAAAAAGTTAGAGAGGGAGGAAGCCAAACCATAAGAGACTCTTAAAAGCTGAGAATAAACTGAGGGTTAATGGGGGTGGGAGGGGATGAGAGAGTGGGTGATGGGCATTGAGGAGGGCATCTGTTGGGATGAGCACCGGGTGTTGTATGGAACCCAATTTGGCAATAAATTTCATATTTAAAAAAATGGAAGTAAGAATAGAACCAATTGCATGGGGCTGTTATAAGGATTAAATGAAATAATGCATGTAAAATACTTGGGACAGTACAGAGAATATGATTTGAATTCTGGAATTATTATAATTTCTGATTTGTTTTCCATATCACAGGATTATCCAGTTATGAATCGTGTCTTATGCTCTCTTGTATTAAAAGAAACCCACTTTTAATTTTCTATAATTAATTATTAAATAATCATTCTCTTCAGGAATAATGAGAATATATCACAACTTTAATTTATGCTGGAATATTTATTTCATATTATCCTATTGTAGGTGACATTCCTAGGGTATTCCCAAAGTTAAAATCTTATAGAATACATGACTTTTCCTCTTGAACTTCAAGGAGTTATTAAGTTTATCATGAGTTGGGTTTTTTTTAAGTGTGGCATTAATCTCAGGAAGGTATTTAAAACTGTACTTAGTAGGGGTGCCTGGATGGCACAGTCAGTTAAGTGTCTGACTTCAGCTGAGGTCATAAACTCACAGCCCTGCCTCCAGCTCTGTGCTGACAGCTCAGCGCTTTAGAGCCTGCTTCAGATTCTGTGTCCCCCTCTCTCTCTGCCCCTTCTGTGCTCCAGATATATCTCTCTCTGTTTCTCAAAAATAAATAAGTGTTAAAATTATATAAAAAAAAACCTGGGTAGAGATCAGTCCAACACAGCATCTTACTACTAAAAGAAATATTGATCAGCGAATAGCACGAATCTGAACTCTTACAACTGGCAAGCACTGAGGAGAACTGTCACCTGTCGATGGGACAGGTGCATTTTTTTCCCCATGGTTCTCACCATTTCCAGTTTTATTGCTGTCACTGATCTTAACAGCGCTCATTTGTCATCATGAAACAGGCCTCTTCATTCAGAGACTAATATCAGACATGTGGAATATGGTGTTTGTGACAACTGAACAAGTGTCTAATCATGAGATGATCTATGTGACCCTTTTTCATTACTTTTCGTGGTTCTCAATAAATGATAAGAACCTCTGTTGATCTACATTCCAAGTATAAAGACAGGAATGTTCCGTATGATTTAATGGGTGGAAAGTATGAAAAGAATGAAGTGAGGTATTCTAGAAGAAAAATGTTCAAAAGATATCACAGAATCCAACTTAAGGAGAACTTTGAGTGTAATACTTCTTTGCATTTTGGAGAAATATTCTCAACTTCCTGACTGTAATTGGACATATTGTTTCATCTGAAATATAGACCTGTTTTGATGAGAATCTGTGTACCCCCACTTTCCATCTGGGAAATAGTTCCTAGTATGGCACTTATGTTTGCATTCCAAATAGACAAACAAGCCATATATAATAAGACATTTGGGGAGAGTCTAGAAGAAAATATTTTTTTTGTATCTAAAATATATATATATTTTTTATCTTTTGTTAGCATATAGGCTTATCAGCAGTGGTGTCATTTACTTGTTCCTGTCCCCCCCAAAACAGCACATTCTGCAAATGCTTTGGCAACCGTTTTCAGAACTTTGTTACCATAAGATGATCATAAAAACAAAAGGTCATAATTCAGTTCTGTGTCTCACCAAGGTAATTTTTTACATCAAGATGAAGTTTTCAGCAAATGTACTTGAAAATATTCTCCAGAAGTTATCAGAATATGTACCCAAGAATCCAAATCTGGGGAAAAAAAGTGGGAAACTAATTCTGCTGATACATTGGAACTTCTGGAACTACCTCCAAGAAGAGTGTGACGCCAGCTGTTTAACCTGAACCACAAAGCTCTGATAAATGTTGATGGAAATGATCGTCCTCTTTATTTCAAGTTAATCAGTGAGCAACACAATTCACTTAGTCAGCACTGAGGGTTGACATACCAATGATGGAATATAGTGTTCTATGCAAATACTCGTCTATTACTCATAGTTTGTAGAAGGTGACAGTCAAGATCGATGTGCATGCAGTGTGTACCTTTTTAGTTTAATAGCAAGCCTGGTGCTGAAGGACAGATTCTGCTATTTATATACGTTGAATTTGGAGATTCCTTTTTTCTCTCTCTCTCTTAATTCCCTTTATTTTTTTTCCACCCCACCCATAAGGAAACTCATGAATATAATAAAAAATGCCAGCAGAGTATAAAGATGATTATTTTAAATAAAAACCTATGCCTCCTTTCAGCATAGGAGAATTCTTCAGAAATATAGGAATGGATTTAATAGTTATTTAATCTCTTACTAGTTACCAAAGGAAATTCTAGCATTTAATAATTCCTTAGCAAATATTACGAAGTAAGTGAAGGGGTTAAGAGTGTGAGCTCAGGAATCAGATCCCCTCATTCATCTCTTCTGTGCCACTTGCTTGCTCTGTGAGTTTAGTGATGAACTTAGCTGTTCTTCGTCCCAGATTTTTCATCTGTTGAAAATGGGAAATATTGTGTCTGTATCTCATATTGTTTGCAAATTTAATGAGAAAAATTTATAAAATTATTATCATAACTCAAAACACAAAAAGAACATGACACATAGAAATTGTTAGTGTCTGCATTTTACAGTTAATAGAATTTCAGAGATGTTAGGCGATTTGCCATAGTAACAACGCAAATGTTTGAGACTGGATTTCAAATCAGTGTACTTTTTTCAAAGTCTCCATTTTTTTTTTCTCTCCAGAATATTCTTGACAATTTCTTTGGAAAGAGATAAAGGGAAAACAACTGCACTTTTGGGTAAGGATAATGAATTACATCAAACTCCAAGGAAATATCCCCTCCATCTCCTTATTCTCTTCTCATCTTCTTCACAAAAATCTGAACTTTTTAGACACAATTTGTTGTAAATAAAGTATAATGCAACACTTTACATGGAGTAGTAAATTGCCATTGGTACACTTTACTCCCCAAGGGTTTCCATCATTAAGAACCCTTTCGGAGAGATTTATAACTCTGCATTACATATTTTCTCCCAGCTAAAAAAGGCCTACAAGTTCTCAGCTCAATAATTGTTTGATTTTTCTTTCTAACATTTTTCCTTGAACGAAAACATTAATTACAGTTAATATGTAGGAAATTCTATAGTGTAGTCTTTTCTGTATGTTTAATTACCATCTCCTTCTGGCACTGCTGGTTTTGCAGTATATTTTT
Source organism: Prionailurus bengalensis (assembly GCF_016509475.1). Lineage (NCBI taxonomy): Eukaryota > Metazoa > Chordata > Mammalia > Carnivora > Felidae > Prionailurus > Prionailurus bengalensis. Next base: position 91,622,786 of record NC_057344.1, read on the forward strand.
CTGGAATTGTATTCCTTTATAGTGATACCTTCAAGGCAACATCACTGTACAATAATAATTTATATGTATGATTACTTAGTTGAAACTCTACTTTTCTAACAGTGAAATTTTATTTCTTTTCTTTTTTTTTTTTGTTACTCCTATCACATCACCCTTGGGCTTAACATTTTTACTGTAGCATGAGACACAACAAGTCTATAAAATAACAGTCCATAATTTAAGTGAGCTTGCTTTACAAGAGCTAACGTGGAAAATAATGGGGATATTTCCACCATGGAAATTGGGAAATCCTACCAATCAGGGCTTATCTTTCAAAGAGCCAGGGGTTCAAACATTTGCTAGCATACCAATTTATACAAATAAATAAAATCTTGCTTGCCTTGGGCAATAAAGGAAACCAGTGAGCAATTTCTCTGATGATCATTTAGCAGTGATATTACCCCTTTCCCTGTTCCTCGACTTTACCTTCCTCTTTCTGGTCTATCAGGTGAGAATAAGTGCTAAGGGACGAAAAAAAAATTATATATATATATATATATATATATATATATATTCCAAACCTTTTTTTTTTTTTAACTTTCAATGAAAGGATGGCAAAATAATTCGGAAAAATGGCACAAAATAAATTTCTGTGTATTTTTATACTGTTAATAGAATAAGAATTTTAATTACTCTTTTTTTTTTAATTTTTTTTTTCAACATTTATTTATTTTGGGGACAGAGAGAGACAGAGCATGAACGGGGGAGGGGCAGAGAGAGAGGGAGACACAGAATCGGAAACAGGCTCCAGGCTCTGAGCCATCAGCCCAGAGCCTGACGCGGGGCTCGAACTCACGGGCCGGGAGATCGTGACCTGGCTGAAGTCGGCCGCTTAACCGACTGCGCCACCCAGGCGCCCCTAATTACTCTCTTTTAAAAAGAGATTAGAATAGAAATAAAAATTCTAAAATATAGGACACATATGTTTTCTCTCTTTAGCTCACACTGGATAAAGATGGAACCATACATTTTCAGTACTCTATGTTAAATAGAGTGTCATTCATTAGATAAATATTTATTAAGAACGTAGTATGTGTTAGACATTGTACTAGGCTCTAGAGCTACAGGAGTAAAAAACATAACCTGCCTACCTTCTGTCATTTACATTCTTTCGATTACCTATTTTAATTCTACCACGTCAGAAGTAAGAAAAAAAATAAGATTCAGAGAATCTTATCCTCCCATATCCACCATATTTGAAGATTATTTAAATTTTCTTAGTTTATTTTCTTTTAAGTTTGAACAATGAATTTCATCGTGCTTGACTTTTATAGTTGAAAATGCTAATCATCACTGAGATTCCCGGTTAAATTTTCTAAATTTTATCAGAGTGTGAGGATTGATGATTAGAGTCTAATTCCACAAAATCTGAGGATAACAATTATTCATGGTGGCTTTTTATTATACCTACTAGACTTACTTTGGGATGACACAAAGGACCTTCTTTAGAAGGTTCTTGGGGCGCCTGGGTGGCTCAGTCGGTTAAGCGTCTGACTTCGGCTCAGGTCATGATCTTACAGTTCGTGAGTTCGAGCCCCACGTCGGGCTCTGTGCTGACAGCTCAGAGCCTGGAGCCTGCTTCGGATTCTGTGTCTCCCTCTCTCTCTGCCCCTCCCCTGTTCATGCTCTGTCTCTCTCTGTCTCAAAAATAAATAAATAAATAAGAAGGTTCTTCTTATGTTAAGAAACTTCTTTAGAAACAAAAGCCTACTAAACAAACAACAAAAGACTTCATTCTTATTCACATTGAAGAAGATTCACTAATATCCAGAGTGTGTCAAATATATTCACTATAAGCATGACCAGCTAACACCTTGATGATTTCTAGATGGAAAGCCCCCAAACTAGCTGTCAGAATTCCCTCGGTCCCAAGAACCACCTAAAATCTACTGAGTCAGATTCTCTGTGAGTGATATCCACAAAAGTGTATTTTAAAAATTAATTACTCCATGGAGAAACCACTAATCTAGAATTTAATTGTTGATCCACACATTAAAAGGTATGAAATCACCCACAGCTTTCTTCAATTCAAAATTAATTATTTTCATTACATCCTATTTCTTCCCTGGCTATTAAAATCAAGAAGGGATAATTTGGTTTGGTGGTCTTATTATCTGTGTATTAATTGTGACTTTTACAAACCATTATAAATAACACTAACTATTTAAAACTGCTTTTATTTTCCCTTAGATCTCCTTAATTTAAATATCCCTTTCTTAGGGGCACCTGGTGGCTCAGTTAAGCATCCAACTTTTGCTCAGGTCATGATCTCACAGTTCGTGGGTTCAACCCCCACTTTGGGCCCTACACTGACAGTGTGGAGCCTGCTTGGGATTGTCTCTCTCCCTTTCTCTCTGCCCCTGTCCTGCTTGTGTGCTCTCTAAATATATAAATAAATAAATAAATAAATAAATGTCCCTTCTATAATGTTTCATTGTAGGTAAGAAACAAGTTCATTTGGAAAAAATGAAATAGATGCTAAAACTAGTTCTTATGAGAACTAGTTTATGAGAAAAATTTTCTTATGAGAAAATTTAAGGGAAAAAAAAATGTTACGGACGCCTGAGTGGGTCAGTCGGTTAAGAATCCAACTTCAGCTCAGGTCATGATCTCATGGTTCCTGGCTTCAAGTCCCACATCGGGCTCTGTGCTGACAGCTTAGAGCCTGGAGCCTGCCTCAGATCCTGTGTCTCCCTCTTTCTCTGCCCCTCCTCCACTCTCATTCTCTCTCTCTCTCTCTCTCTCTCTCTCTCTCAAAAATAAATAAAACATTAAAAAAGAGAGAGAAAGAAAAAATGTTAGTTTTATGTTGGGTCAGTTTACAATAAGAATTGAAGAAACAGTTTGCTTTAGAGTAAAATGTAATTTTTTTTAATTTTTAGGTTTTATTTAAACCGTTTTCCATAGTGTCTCTTTTAATGTATCCAACCAGCAATATAGTGTGAGAATTTGTATAGTCTGTACTTTCCATGTGAATTGCAGCTGATGCTCCAGATTGATGCTCATTGCTAAAAGCATGCGGTAGTTACATGCGATCTATTATGTTTTATTTGAAAGCACTATTTATGTATCTGTACCCTTTCTTTGACAGTTTCTGTCCATCTCTTTTGGAAATCATAACTAGTCGTCCATCCACTCTCCACCTTTTCTTTATCCATTGTAAATTCGTTGGTTCCTTTTTCATCATGAGTTACTTTGTACCAATGTTATACACCACGTTATAGAAGACCATGACCTATGTTTAGTTAGGAACCTATCCCATGTCTCTAAGGTACATTTTAATAGAATTTATTATAAATAGGATGCTTCTCATGGTAAGTAGACTTAATGTTCATTACTTGTTGAAAGTATACTTATATTAGTAATATATTTATTAGCAGGACTTGAAAAGATTAGTTAATACCCAGTTAATGATGTGTTTCCAAAAGTTTTATTTTTTATGTTCAAATAGTAAAAAGGCATAGGAGCTATAGTTTGTTTTTGAGCAAATGGAGATGCCACACTGAGACAATGGTAAACGGGTTCAGTGGTATAGCTATAGCACCTAAAATTTACTAGGCAAAAGTTTATATAAAGATCACTATTATATGTATATGCTAAACTTAAACATGGTTAATGAAACAGGGACTCTTATGTCTAAGTATTTTTATGTTGCTATTTCCAGATATATCTACATAAATGAACAAAAGGGATCATCTTCTTTGCCAGTGTTTCAAATGTACTAGCTGGTATAAAAAAGCTATAGGGAAATACAAATCAAAACCACACTCAGGTATCACCTCACGCCAGTCAGAGTGGCCAAAATGAACAAATCAGGAGACTATAGATGCTGGAGAGGATGTGGAGAAACGGGAACCCTCTTGCACTGTTGGTGGGAATGCAAATTGGTGCAGCCGCTCTGGAAAGCAGTGTGGAGGTTCCTCAGAAAATTAAAAATAGACCTACCCTATGACCCAGCAATAGCACTGCTAGGAATTTATCCAAGGGATACAGGAGTACTGATGCATAGGGGCACTTGTGCCCCAATGTTCATAGCAGCACTCTCAACAATAGCCAAATTATGGAAAGAGCCTAAATGTCCATCAACTGATGAATGGATAAAGAAATTGTGGTTTATATACACAATGGAATATTACATGGCAATGAGAAAAAATGAAATATGGCCTTTTGTAGCAACGTGGATGGAACTGGAGAGTGTGATGCTAAGTGAAATAAGCCATACAGAGAAAGACAGATACCATATGTTTTCACTCTTATGTGGATCCTGAGAAACTTAACAGGAACCCATGGGGGAGAGGAAGGAAAAAAAAAAAGAGGTTAGAATGGGAGAGAGCCAAAGCATAAGAGACTGTTAAAAACTGAGAACAAACTGAGGGTTGATGGGGGGTGGGAGGGAGGAGAGGGTGGGTGATGGGTATTGAGGAGGGCACCTTTTGGGATGAGCACTGGGTGTTGTATGGAAACCATTTTGTCAATAAATTTCATTAAAAAAAAGCTATAGGTGAGGAAATTAAGTCACGAAGATGTTTAGTAACTTGCTTAAAGTAACACAGGGCCAATGGGGCAAAGCTGGGATTGAAAATCCAAATATGCGTATTCTTTCTTGTGTGCAATGCATCATACTTAATAAATACTGTATATTGTCTCAAGTTTTTGTATGTGGATAACAAAGTAATCTTTACTATATTTCTATCCTTGCCCTATGTTAAAGAAAAATTGTATGTAGCTGTTGGCTTAATAAAAAATAAAATATAAAAATATACATTTCAAAATATAAGCTAATAGGGGTGTGTGAGTGGCTCAGTTAAGCACTGGACTCTTGATTTCAGCTCAGGTCATGATCTCACAGTTCATGGGATTGAGCCCTTTGTCACAGGCCATGAGCTGTCAGATTCTCTCTGGGATTGGGATTCTCTTTCCGTCTCTCTCTGCCCCTTCCCCTGCTCACATGTGTGCTTGGAAGTGCCCTCTTTCTCTCTCTCAAAATAAACATTTAAAAAATGTAATAGAATAGAATAGAATATGCAATCCACCATGTGAAACTTGAACTAATGTTCTGTTTGCAGGGACTTGGATATTGGGATTTTGTATGGATTGACTACTATTTTTAATTTCAAACAATTGTTTTCTAAAGTTGACCTTTGGGTCTATTTTTAAAAATCAACGTTTTTTGTCATTCAGTGACGAACACTGAAAAAACATTAAGAAAAAAACAACTTTTACAGCACTCTTAGCATGGTTGAGTTGATGAGGGTTACTTTTGAATGAGTAATATCGTTATAAAGATTGTGGCTGCATTTTTACAAGTGGCTTATGATAGTTCAATTAAACAGGACTTGCATGTAGTTAAAACAGAGCCTTCTTTCTCAAAAACATTTAAAGCAAATTTAATTAAAACATTTCTAGTAATATGAAAGCATAATGAAAACTAAAGAATGGTACATGTGATTATGTAATTCTAATAGGTGCTCTGATATTGCCCTGCATATATGTACAAAAACTGCTCACATCAAAGAAACTAAAGCAAAAATAACCAAAAATAACTTGTCATAACTGTTGCCAAACAAATGTTAAAAAAGGAAACTTTCTGAAAACCAGGATTTCTTTCTCAATGCTGGCAGCTGAGTTGCACACAAAATAAGGTGCCCATTACCCTGTCAGCAGAAGAGCTGGAAGGAACAGTCTTCATTGGGATGTTGTCCTAAACACTTAGAAGAAGCAGAGTTTAAAGGCTTCAAAGCATTTGAGAGCAGATGCAAAGCACCCTGGGTTTTTAGATATGCTCTGTGTGTGTGTGTGTGTGTGTGTGTGTGTGTAAACTTGGGTCTGTGCTTTTGATAAATGTTGCATGATTAGTAGAATTACTGAGTGAGTGGATGACAGGATATATTTTGCTTGACACAAAGATTTGATTTAGCACTTGCCATGTTGAGCTGAAGACAACATAGCTAAAAGATTCTTTGAAAGATTTTCTTTGCAGTTATTCACATTCTGTTTCTTGTTGAATTGAGGCAAGTTATCGAAGCATAGCACAAATTGATGCATCATTCAGTTTTCAACTTGAAGTGTTAACTAAAGACACTTCAAACTTTATTTCCCTTGGTAAGCCATCCAGAACTACTAACTTTAAAATACTCCCCATTCCAAATGAAAGTCAGAATTTGATAGATGTTCCAAAGCATTTTAGAAAACTCTACCACCACTGTTCTTAGATAAACTTTTTTGTTTCCATTATATTTAGATCACACTCGAGGACAGATCCATAGCACTTTAGTTCAACATATTTCTAAAAATATTAAGAATGGGATTGCATTAAAACATTTTGTCTCAGTGGCACAAACTAGCAAAATCATCATCAAGCATAGGTGGCTATAATTTAATTTAGATTACTTGAGAAACTTTTAGCTGTATAAAATAATAAGAGCTTTTTAAACATTGTAGATAAAATAAGATTTAATATTTAGCTAGTCAAATATAAATAAGGTTCCCTAAAACAACATCCAGAGTCATAAAATCCTGAACTTGAGTTAAATTAAAGTACCACAACTGAGAACAGCCCTGTTTATGATGGGAAGGAGGAAATTTCTAATGTTATCCTCATCATTATTATGTATACAAGCCTAGCTAATACAAAATCAGGGAAAAGATTAGCACAAACAGTATAGACAACAGCAAATAAGTCTCCAATCACTTTTTCAGAAATTATTTATTTTGGATCTGGTAAGTATCAATTAAGGCTGTTTGGACTCTGGAGAAAAGAATTAACTACTACAAAAAGATACTATCTGTCAAGAGCAGAGCTGAGCTGGAGGGAGCCTAGCTGCCAGGTTGGAGTAGCTGCTTAAAGCAACAGGCCAAAACGGAAGAACAGTTAAGCCTTTAATCACTGCAATAGTATAAGCAAGAGGCTTAACTGGAAAACTCCTTCCCCACTTTTCCATTTTCTCCATGGAACAGTGCAGGGTTAAGGTCTAGGACCTGTGGAGAACTGGAGAACAACTCACTAATGAAGGAGCCCCAGAAAGAAAGGTTCCTCTCATTTTATGGACTCATGGCTCATTTTATGGCTCAGGGAAAGAAGAGAGGGAAAGAGCTAGGAGGGGTAAATTATTCAGTAATGAGTCAGAGACAGAAAAATACCTTTAAGATTCCCCAGCCTCCACCAATGAGGTCTGGGCAGAGGCACCTGAGGAAGACCTTGGCCAAACACCTCCGAGGAGGCCTCCAAATGGTAGTGACTGGTCTTGGAATGCTGCTGTACCTGAGAGCCTCAGAGGCCAGGAGGGCCTGCGTCCTGGACTGCAGCTGCTTTCTGAGAATGCGGTCCACTGGGCTGTGCAATAAGGCTGATGTGTGAAGGACAGTTTTCCTCCCGGTAGGGGCATGCCACACGTAAAGCCTTTGGAACTGCCTACTGTGGAACCTAAAACAAACCACATGCGACCTAGAGCTAGACTCGTCCTCATCCACAAGAATCTAAATAATAATTTTTGAGAGAAAAATAGAGAAAATATTTTTGATCCTTATATGTATTTCACTCATTTTCAAAAATTATAAATAATACTTAAAATAAATTGGTATAAATAGATAGTTGTCGATGATTGAAGAAAAATAAATGTAGACTAGTATACATACTTACTAGTATATACATACATATATGTGTAGAAAAATTTCTAAATTTTTGTAAATTAAGCTCACTAGAATGACTTGATATAAAATTACACATGAATAACAAGGCACTAATGAAATCAGAAGACTGTGACTGCCTTTTAAAATTATTCAAACAGGGGTGCCTGGGTGGCGCAGTCGGTTAAGCGTCCGACTTCAGCCAGGTCACGATCTCGCGGTCCTGGAGTTCGAGCCCCGCATCGGGCTCTGGGCTGATGGCTCGGAGCCTGGAGCCTGTTTCCGATTCTGTGTCTCCCTCTCTCTCTGCCCCTCCCCCGTTCATGCTCTGTCTCTCTCTGTCCCAAAAATAAATAAACGTTGAAAAAAATTTTAAAAAAATAAAATTATTCAAACAACAACAAAAATATTGTCTCAATGAAATTACAGAGCCTAAAATAACAAGTGGCAATTAACATATACTAAATTCCATTTAGTGTTCAGTGGTTTCACATCATTGCTACTTGATTTATTTAAAATATCTTTTTAATGTTTATTTATTTTGGAGAAAGACAGAGTATAAGCGGGGGAAGGACAAAGAGAGCAGGAGGAGACACAGAATCCGAAGCCGACTCCAGGCTCTGAGCTGTCAGCACAAAACTGGATGCGGGGCTTGAAATCATGAACCGTGAGATCATGACTTCAGCCAAAGTCCTATGCTCAACCAAATAAGCCACCCAGGTGCCCCTGCTACTTTATTTATTTAATAAATAAAAATGGAAAAAAAATAAGATAGTTTGGTTGGAAAACCAGAAAAGAGTATGGAAATAGCATGTGGCACTTATGAGATAATGAAAATGCCAAACTGGATAGTAGAGAAGTGCACTTTTAGAGAGATTGTATTGATTTGGGGGAGAGAGACATTAAATGATAGAATGAAAAATTAAAATTTTATCTGAAAAACAAGTTGAAGCTCTGATAAATACCTTGTTTAAGGAAGGCAAGTAACAAAGTAATAAATAAATAAAAACATATATATGTAGTTAAGTCCATAAAGATAGAATATCCTTATTGAAATAAAAATGTATCAAACATTCACACATCCTTTAAAATCAACCATTCATGGTTTTTAGTACATTCAGAGTTGTGCAACCATCACCACTGCTTAATTTTAGAAAATTGTCATCAACATGAAGGAATTATTTCAGGGAAATTAATCTGACAGCAGAATACATGGGTGGAAGAAATTATAGCAAGTAGATTAAAAGTGATAGAAACTCAATTCAAATCGGACTTGACCTAAATGCCCATGAACTGCCAGAGAGGTTGCATATTACAGAAAGGCCAAGAATTCATCTGGGTTTCAGCAATTGTTGGCCCTTAGAGTTATATAACATCAATACTTATCCACCTCTCCTTCTCTGTTTGCTTACTAAAATGTGTCCTTTCACTGCTTTGCTGTGGCTTCTTTCATTTGGCAAGATTAGGGCTGCAGACTGGGCATACGTAACAACGTGTACCTTAAACTCCAAGAGAGACAGAGACAGAGAAAGACAGAAAGAGACTATTTTTTTTTCTTTGCTGCATTAAAAAAAAAAAATCTGTGGTCGGTGCACCTGAGGCACAGTCCATTGATCACCCAACTCTTGATCTTGGCTCAGATCACGATCTCACAGTTTTTAAGTCTGAGCCCCACGTTGCTCTACACTGATGGTGTGGAGCCTGCTTGAGATTATATTCCTCCTTCCCTCTGCTTCCCCATCCTCCCCCTCCCCCCAGATTGTGCTCTCTCTCTCTCTCTCTCTCTCTCTCTCTCTCTCAAAAATAAATAAACATTTTTTTTTAAAATCAGTGGACAAATGCACTTTGGGTTATGTGCTATCAATGATAAGATCTATCGATTATAGATGAGAACAACATCATTTAAGAAAATGGGAGAACTCACAGAACCCTCATGAGGAAGTGAGTAAAAGAGCAGGTTTGAGATCAAACTATCAGTTATGGATAGCTCAGATGAATTAATAAGCTGTATTCATGTCATGAACTAATGACAATGTGAAATGTGAATTCACAAAATACATGAGTTGTTGTTAGCTGTTATATATATATATATATATATATATATATAGTTGTAGAAGTAATTGGAAAGTAAAATTATACAGTATAAAAAGAAGCATTGATCAGTGAGCTTAATATTTTCAAACTCAGAATTTTGAAGGAAAAACAAAGTGCTGATAATTTAGAGAGCATGAAGTTAGGATTGGTGTTCAGAAAGAAGTATGTTCAGCTAGGATGTGATTATGAGTGACCATGAACTCTAATAATGTTAGAGAAAACAAAAAACAAAAACAAAGTTATGGTCACAAAATTGTATAATAATAATAGTAATAATATAATATTCCATTCAATAACATTAAAGAGGTGTACCAAACAATGTCAAAATGAACAAATTAAATAATGAGTTGGTGAGTTGGGCCTCTTGGCTAGACATTTAGAAATGATAATGAGCAATTAGTGGCACCCAATTTGTAGTCATAGAAAAGTAAAAAGAAAAGGCTAAAATCATCAAATGAATAATCTGAAAATGAGTTAACCCAGGATGTGTTTACAATGTTGTTTGTAAAACTTATTTTTACTTTTAAAATATAAAATGTGACTACAGTACGAGTCTTCATTTTTTTTTTTCAATTTAGGTTATTTGATAATTTATGCAGGCCACAAGGAGAATGAGATCTGTTGCTGTTAGCACAAAAATGTGGACCACCATGTATATTTAATATTAATTGCAACAGCTACCAAATTCTGTAACAGAAATAAGAAAAGGGGGAGATTTCTTCTGGTAGTGATTTTCTGAACATTATGCCTTGTACAAAGCAACAACTCAGAAAACATTTGTAAATTGAGCTTAATATAATGAGTTGATATAAAACTACATATGAATGTCAATGCACTGAAGGAGTCAAAAAATATGACTGTCTTTTAAAATCACTCTATAAAAACATATTGTCTCTCTGAATGAAATTTCAAGGCCAAAAATAACATGTGGCAATTAACATGTACTAAATGCCACTGAGTGTTCAGTAGTTTCACCTCATTGCCATTTGATTCATTTAATAAATAAAAATGAAAATAGAAATGCCTGTTGCTTTGATCATTCTTTGCAAAATATTTAGCTTATTTTCTCAAGTCCTCAATTTACTCTGAGCGTTTAAAAAATAATTTCTATGTTCAATTGCTTTGGAAAAACATGCTATTATAATTTAGTCTTGTTAAATTTGTATTTACAAGTGTTGCTCTTTATGTCAAATTTGCTTGTTTCCTTAGCACTTCTTCATTTAAATAAGAAAAAAAAAAACAAACAGCTTCTTTTATCCACTTGTTTAAATTTTTATCTATGTAGTGCCAAAACATAAACATTTAACACTTCTGAACTGACTTAGGCTGCTTGCAAGTGAGAAATATGCACATGAAGGGCAATGTAACTGATTCTTAGTCGAGAAAGTAAAAGTGGAAGAGAGGTGGGAAAACAGTTTTGTTCAGATCTGAGTGTGAAATATGACCACATAACTACAAGCATCCCTATCTGATGTGCACGGTGATCTGGACCGGCTCTTCTTTAGGACACACATTCTGGCAATCTTTTAAAAACAGGTACATTTTGGTGAAGAGGTATTTCAAAAATGTTTCGATTTTTAAAAGGTGTCCTTGCTTTAGGAACACTTCAAAATTTTGCAAGCGTGACTTTTTTCTATTGCTGATTTCATTTCCAGCTGAAGCATTGATAAAAGGAATAAAGGAGAGACTGAGAAGCAAGCTACTTGCCCTATACCATTGGGCTAATCTTTTTACAAGACAGATATTTTGACCTATAAATTTCTTCGAGGTGGCAGATTTAGGAAATGGAATGAAGAAACACCTTCCCAATAGTTAATGCATGGTAAAAAGGCATCTTAAAGTATGAGTATACAATGGCAACATTTTCTCAAATGCACGAGAAAACAATGCTTAAGACCCATGAATTAGGTATGATGATGATGACAGTCATCATCATTTAAAGTGATTAAACCAGGTCATGTCCAGATTTGTTTTCTTTGAATTTTTACATTTTTGATGTGATTGCTTTCAGCCATTTTGAGGCAATCCAATAGTCACTTCAGGATTATGCAATTATATATATATCCCCAAAGTTATTTCAGAGTTTATAATAAAACAGAATTACATGTTCTATATGTACCAAACCTCTTTCAGGAGTCTCAACTGAAAAAATACTTTAATCAGCTTAGTTGGCTTAAATGTTTTTTAAAAAGGCAAAAGGCCAGGAGAGTCTTTTGAAACTGTTATGTACCCGTCTAAAAATGTTTTAGAAATGCACAGCTCTTACATATTAAAAAAAAGGCATTTTGGTTGCACTTTGGAATCAAGGCGTTAAAATGTACAGCTTGTATGACTTTAGTTTAATGGGCTGTCAACTGTCCAGGCAGCTGGAGTACAAAGCTAGGCATGTCTTTAATCTTCAAAGAAAAAAAAAAAAAAGAGAATAAATTCAGCTATTAGCTTGAAGGTAAAAATAAATGAAAGGAGAAGGTGAAAGCAAACAGTATTAGAGTTACTTAGTTTTGTGTTTTTTTTCTTACAAATGTGAAATTATATTATCAATGTATGGTAAGTTTTATATATATAAATATTTATATTTATATATATTTAATTATATATTTAAATATTTATATATACAGTTATACATATAAATATTTTATATATAACTGTATATATACAGTTATATATAACTGTATATAAATATTTAATTATATTTAAATATTTAATTATGTATTATATTTAATTATACCTAGGTTATATATATAAATATATATATAAATATAAAATATTTATATTTAATTTATATATAAATAAATATATATATTTATATATAATATATATAAATATATATATTTATAAATAAATGTATATATTATATATATAAATATATATTATATATATAAATATATATTATATATATATATTTATATAAATATATATATATAAACCTATATATATAACCTATTTATATATATAAATATAAAATATATATATTTAATTTATATATAAATAAATATATATATATAAACCTACCATACATTGATAATATAATTTCACATTTGTATATAATATATATACAAATATATATATATATACAAAATATAATATTGGTGTATGTATAAAATACCATTTTCTAAGATAAATTCTATAATAAATTGAAATATATATTTTGAGCATATTTAGATTAGTCAAAGTTTGATTTTTACCCATGAAAATAAATAATTTTTCATTTTTATAACTTGCAATGGTTTTGTGTAGTTTTAATATAGCCATACTATTAATAATTGTATTAAACATTACTTCTGACATTCTTGTGATACAGATCTCTGATTTCTCACTTTTCTAAGATCTTTAAAAGGATCCTTAAGTCTTTACTGCATTGTCTATTCAAAAAGTATTCTGCCTCTTAAAATTTACTTATTTATAGCTAATTCATCCTTTGGATACTAAATAAATTCTTTGGATTACCTTAAAAATACATGCATTTAAAAAAAGAAATTTTTAATAGGTATATGTTCCAAGGTAAAGTTACTTTTCTTCTAAGTATTTTTTATTCTGTTCATAATCTTTTTTTTTCTAATTTCATATTCAAATTAAATATTTCTACATTTCATTATAATGCATGAGTATTTTTTTATATTTTAACTTAAAATTTTATTTCATTAAATAAATATATATGCACATATTTTAGTCCATTTCACAGGTCTATTCCATCCTCCATACAAATGTTTATTCCAAGACACCATGTATTCTAACATATTGGTGATATGTTTAGTAACTTTTTTTGAAGTTTGCTAAAGAGATAGTAGGATGCATGGATGGGTGGTAGGATGGAGGGATGGATGGATGGATGAATGGATGGACAGACTGATTTTTGAACAAAATAAGATTTAGTTTTCTTATTCTTGTGTCCAGTAAAGACACACACACACACACACACACACACACACACACACACACTTTTTTCTTCAAATTTGTCAAATACAATTATGTTACTGTTTTTTTTTTCTTTACCTTCATGATCTTCAGGTGTTTACATTTGTAAGTTTCGTTGTGCTGTATAAATAAAATATAAGCAATTTGCTATAGGTTTGCTATATTTCAGTAACAGATAAATTAATTATTTTAATATATGAATGAATAAGTGGCTTGCTATATATGCCCTAGTAATCATCTTTTATTCTCTAAATGTAAAGCAAACCTTAGATTAATTAACTTTAGAATATTTAACAGTAGTCTTCAGTTTCCAAATTTCATTCCTTCAATTTCAAGTATAAAAAGATATTGTACAAAGTTTTTATGTGTCCTTATAATGACATATAGGCTACTTTATTATTGCTCAGCTAAATATTATTTCCCTATTAAAAATTCTTCCAATCTTCTCCATTATCATAAAGTTTAGACAACTTAACTTGGAATTCAAAGACATAGACTTTCTGAAACTGTAGGTCATTCTTTTTTTTTTTCTGTTTCACTGGACAAATAAAAAAAATAACTAGATAGTCATAAGATATTACAAAATGAATATGGGAAAGGGTCAAATCTATAAGTGTCTCTAAATCCATCCCAGATGGTGAGGAGCTTTTATTTATTTTTCTAAACATTTATTTTGCAATTACAAAAGCAAAAACAAACAAACAAACAAAAAAAAACTACTAAAATTCAAACAAGAAAATAATACATAGCAAATAATAATTAAATAATAATTGTTTTTTCCATGTAAATATCTTTCAGTGACCAATCATCACTGACAGTTTGGCCTATGTGATGTACACCTTTTAGACTATTTACTATGCATTCACAAGGTTTATGCATACATGTTCACACGTACTTGATTTTGCAACTTCCTCTTTTTCATAAAAAAAAAAGTCATTGATACATTTCTAGGTCAGGGCTATCCATCGACCTTGTTCTGTTTAACATCTCCATAGAGTTTCTTACTATGTCTAGAGCTTTATTTAATAATTTGTCTCTTTATGAATAATTATTTATGAATACTTATTATTTTCTATATTAAACACTCTTAGGGATTTTTTTCTTCACTGCTAACTGCTGAAAATTCTGTGGTCAAATCATTATTTATTTCCCAAATTTTTGTGCAGGTTTCTCTGAGTCTCATTTATGCTCCCAGTGTCTCTGAATTTCTGTATCAAAATACCACTTACTTCAATGCAATTTTATATTTATAATTTTACATACAATATTAGTGGGCAAGTCCTTTGTCAGCAATTACATTCCTAAAATACAATAGTCTCCTAGGAAATGTATGTTAATTGAAGGACAAATGAATAAATGAATTTCTCATCACCAATTTACCTTTGTCCAGTAGTCAGATAAATAATTTCTTCCTAGTTAATACTGTTAAAATTAACCACTATTATATTATTTTTATTTTTCCCTTTATGCATATCCTGGTAATGTCCCTCCTTTATTTTTCTGTGTTTTAGTTTTTCATTCAACCTAGATGCCAGTGAAAACAGTTAGTGTCAGAATGGCAAACACTCTGCCTTCATAATCTTAAGTGAGAGATAAGAAGTAATCACACAGGTATATATGTATGAACTTTAATATTAAGGAAAACTGCAGCATTATAGTAATCCATAGTGAGGAGACATAATTTAATTTATCAGTCACCATATTATACAGAACCTTGTATGTCAAATTTTTGTATGTCTCTTAGTTACACTGAGATCAACTTAATGTTTTTATAGTGAAGTGATAGGCTCAGATTGTGATTTTGAAATATAACTCTAGCTGTAATAATAAAACAGATTGAAAGGATAAAAGTAAATGTAGGTATATAGGAGAATGTTGCATCACTACTGGAAAAATCGTATCATAGCTGGATTTTAAGTAGCCTGGATGGAGATGGAGGGAAATTCATACATATAGGGGCAAAATTGGCAATACTTGATGTGGAATTAAATATGAGTATGATTTACCAATTGCAACAATGTGGATGGAGCTAGAGTGTATTATGCTAAGCGAAATAAATCAGGCAGAGAAAGACAAATGTATGATTTCACTCATATGTAGAATTTAAGAAACAACAGATGAACATAGGAGAAGAGAAGAAAAAAATAAGAAAAACAGAGAGGGAGGCAACCATAAAACACTCTTAAATACAGAGAACAGACTGGGGGCTGCTCTAGGGGAGGTTGATGGAGAATGGGATAAATGGGTGAAGTGTATTAAGGAGGGCCCTTGTTGGTATGAACACTGGGTTTTATATGTAAGTGATGAATCACTGAGTTCTAGTCCTGAAACCAATACTACACTGTATGTTGACTAACTTGGATTAAAAAAAAAAAACAATTAAAAAGAAAGGAAAAACAAAAGGAAATAATATAAAATAAATAAATAAAAATAAACATGAGTATGGGGCTATAAAAGAAAAAGAATTAGCAAGGATTGGCTCTGCCTTTTCCATTTGGGCTTTGATATCTGAACAGATGAGGGGAAGAACCTTGGTTTGATGGAAAAGATAATGAGCCTACATAGGTAGATGAATTTTATGTTCCTTTCAGGCAATCAAATTTATAGATAATAAGTAGTTGGATAATTTGGTCTGTAATTCAGTAGGTTCTCACATAGGTGAGAGAAATTTGGCTACAAGACTCCAGCTTCAAAAAGTAACAAGAATTGAAGTAATTAATAATTGATGAAGCATGATTAAGTGTATGGGCAAAATGAGTCATAGAATTTTAAAACTAGGTTCTTCCTAAAAGTTACCACAGATAAATAATTACCAAATAAATCCATATGGAACATGCAGAGAAAGTTAAAATACTATTTTAGTTATGTCTGAATTTTTGACAAAGACAATTTAAATTTAAGCCTTTGGAGTCTGTTGTGATTTACTATGTTTCAAGCTTTAGCCCATCTTAAATGGTCCCTTCCTTATTACTTTAGATTCCATAAATGTAATGAGTTTGTGAATACAAAATGGCTTTCAATTCATTGGTGCATTGGTGGAAAAGAGGGTGAAAAGATTATATGACATAACTTGACTTAGAAATGTGTGGATGATTCCATTTCTTTCTATGTTAACTGTTATTTGAATACTGAATCCAGATATGACCAGTCTCTATTTTTTCCATGTAGAGTAGTTCAAAGATAAGATTTCTCAAAGCAGAGCTTTGATGTTTACTCTGAATCAGCAAAAAGTCATTTCCTTCAGAAGTCTAAAGACTGCTTTCACTTTTATTCTTTCTGACTGCTGTCTCACAGTATCATCCCCCCAGAGGAAACATTATATCCCTCTAATTTATTGTAGTAGGTAATAATGTAAAAAAAATATGTGATAAAATTGTCACATAAAACTAAAACTTTTTAGATTCCTAAAAAGTAAAAAGAAAAAAAATTAGATACTACATTTTAATTGTACAATTTTCCACACACATATATTTTCTATCCAAATTATTGATGAAGTTTTATTTATTTTTTTAAAATGCTTATTTTTTTTTTGAGAGAGAAGGAAAGAGCGAGCAAGGGACAAGCAGAGAGAGAGAGAGGAAGACAGAGGGTCCAAAGAGGGCTCTGCACTGACAGCAGCTAGCCCAATGTGGGGCTCAAACTCATGAACTGTGAGATCATGACCTGAGCCGAAGTCAGCAGCTCAACCAACTGAGCCACCCAGGAACCGCTATAAAGTTTTAATTTGTTCAAATTTAAGGTCAATGTTCCATATGATGTCTACCTAATCTTTAATATCAGAAGGAGGTAATTTGTTCATTAAGAGTTTTTTTATTTAGATTTCATGAGCTACATTTTAATGCAAATTGCTTTTCACTTGTAAGAAAAGTAAGTAAGTCTCTTCTTAATAGGTGATTTCATTTTAAGTTTTAAATAGAAAATAATACAATTAACACTTTTTCATAGTAATGGGATTTATGTTAAAAATGTGAATCTCCGAAATAAATCTTTATGTTTTTTCTTAAAAAGTTATATACATGATTATATATGTGATACCTGAGAGTAGAAACCTCAGCTAACATACTTAATGTTCTGATATACAAGTTACAGATTTGATCAAAGTCTCAGATATTTGAATTTAAAATATATTGTGAGGTTCATAACTGAAAATCTACAGCTGAATGTGTTAAGAATAATAGGCAATAATAATAAAAGTGAGAGTGCATTCTTGGAATAAAAAAGGGATAAAGAGTCAATCATTTTTGTTTTAAGTCTCTCTGTCTAAAAATGACACAAAAATTTACTTTTCTTGAAGAGGACTGTGAACTCAAAGGGTTAGGATGATGTGAAAATGGGGCACCTGGGTGGCTCAGTCAGTTGGGAGTCTGACTTCGACTCAGGTCATGATCTTGCGGTCTGTGAGTTCAAGCCCTGTGTCAGGCTCTGTGCTGACAGCTCAGAGCCTGGAACCTGCTTTGGATTCTGTGTCTCCTTCTCTCTGCCCCTCCCCTGCTCACACCCTGTCTCTCCGTCTCTCTGTCTCTCTCTCAAAAATGAATAAACCAAAAAAATTTAAAAAAAGGAGTATGTGAAAATGAAAAGCATGAACTGCCAAGAGGCAGAGGGGGCAGTCCAAAATAGAGACACGGAAAGATTCAGAACTTATTTCTTCCCACAGACACACCAAATCTACGCTTATAGATGGAACAGTTCCCCTGGAAAAGACCTGAAAACTAGCTGAACTGCTCCTTCACAACAAACAATAAAAGGGCCACAATGAGATGGGTAGGAGAGGATGAAAAGGGGCCTTGCCATAAACCCCACCACTGACACAGTGATCCACAATTAGAAGGAATCTTACAAATCTGGCAATTCTACCCAGGGAGCTAAGGGTTTATATTCCACCTCAGGCACCCGGTCCTTAACACTTGCACTGGAGAGATGAGCCCTCAAAACATCTGGCTTTGAAAACCAACAGGGCTTACATCCAGGAGCCCAAATGACTATCAGGAACTGAGATACTGCTCTTACAGGGTTTACAGGCGGATTCATACTCAACCAAGGGCCCAGTACAAAAGCAGGACTTCGAAAACCGCTAGACTATACATCAAGGGGATGCATTTGCTAATTTTCAAGTTCTGCCAGAGCAGCGGGGTCTGTTGGGACTCTCTCCACATATGGGGGTGCTGGTGGATGCCATTTTTGCATTCTTTCTCTACTTTGCTAGTGCCAGTGGGTGCCTGCAGTCCCCGCATACTTCCACGTTGTCACTAAAGCAGGTGGGCGTGCACCAGCCTTGCACTCCCTTGCTGTTACTTTAAAGCTCATAATTGTGTGCTGGCTCTGTGCTCCCCTGCTGCCTGACTAAAGCTGGCAGGCACGCCCTTGTCCTGTGCTCTCTCTCACTTTGCTAAAGCCAACAGAGGTATAGAGTCTCCATAGGGATGTTCCTTGATGGCCTGGCTCTGGTGGCTGGGGGGTGGAGGGACTTGCATTTTGGGGTCTGACAGGCTAGCAAGACTGGCTAACAATTGAAAAGACGGTTTTTGGCAGGCTACTGCTCCCAGGGCACCGCAGAGACAGCAGACTAAAGGACACCTTTGGTCTTTCGATGACATAGGCCTATTTCGTTGCCCTGAAGCTTCAGCCTGAGGAGTAGGCTTTAGGATTGTCACACATCTAGAGGCTATGGATGTGCTCTCAGGGAACGTAGGCCAGAAAATGTTATCATTTTGGTCGCCCCCTGCTTCACTGAGTTCTCTAAGTGCCTCCCAGAAAGGAAATTACACATTCATATGGAACCCCGATTTTTACCACACTTGCCCAGGGGATACTCCCAGATTGTGGCAGGGCTTATGATTGCGGTCTCATAGGACTGTATAATTTGCATACTTTCAAAGCAGATGCCTGAAGGTCTGGCTTGCATCCAGTCTAAAACTAGATGCTGACTAAGATCACTCCTATTAAAACACTGACAGGGTTTGGCACACCCTCAACAACTGAGATCTGTTAGAATAAACCAAACTGCTTGAACAATCACAAAGATGCAAGAGACAACCAAGGGCTAGAACAAGATTGAATGATAAGTTTCATTCTCTACACCTGACTATTTCTTCAAAACTGAGAAAGGTAGCTGTTTTGCCTAAAACGTAGAAACAAACATAAAGAGTCAGGCAAAATGAGGAAACAGAGGAATATGTCCTAAATGAAAAAAATAAGATAAAACTCCAGGAAAAAAAAATTAATGAAATGGAGATAAGTAATTTGCCTACAAAGATTTCCAGATAATGTTTGTAAAGCTAGTGACTGAGCTCAGAGGAAGAATGGATGAGCATAGTGAGAACTTCAACAAAGAGATAGGAAATATAAGAAATTACAAAATAGAAGTTAGAGAGTGAAACAACACAATAACTGAACTTAAAAACATGCTAGAGGATTTCAAAACCATATTAGATGAACAGAAGAAAGGTTTAGTGATCTAGAAGAGAAGGTAGTGGAATTCATGCAAACAGCAGCAAAAAGAAAAAAGAAATTTAAAAAAAGTGATAATAGCTTAAGGGATCTAAGGAACAACATTGAACAGAATAACATTCACATTATAGAAGTCCCAGAAAGAAAAGAGAGAGAAAGAAAAGTGCAGAGAAATTATTTGAAGAAATAATGGTTGACAATTTCTCTAAACTGGGGATGGAAACAGACATCCAGATCAACATATCCCAGAGGAATTTCAAAAAAGATAAACCAAAAAAAGATGACTCATACTAAGACACATTATAATTAATTTCAAAAGTTAAAGAGATTTTAAAAGCAGCAAGAGTAAAACAACATGTTATATACGAAGGATAAGACTATCAGCAAATTTTTCAGAAATTTACAGGCCAGAAGGGAGTGGCACAATATAGTCAAAGTGCTGAAGAAAAGAAATTTCCAACCAACAATACTCTACCTGAAAAAGTTGCCATTCAGAATTGAAGGAGATATAGTTTTTTAGACAGGCAAATGATAAGGGAGTTCATTACCCCTAAACTGGATTTACAAAAAATGTTAAAGGGGTATCTTTAAATGAAAATAAAGGGTACTAATTAGTAGCAAGAAAACATATGAAAATATAAATCTAACTGGTAAAGGTAAATTTGTAGTAAAATGAGTGGATTGATCACTTGTAAAAGTAGTCTGAAGGTTATAAGACAAAACTAGTAAAAATAACCGTAACTATAATAGTTAGTTAAAGGATACACACAAAAAAGAATGTAAAATGTGACATTAAAAAATACAACATGTGCGTAGGTGGAGAAGATAAAAAAGTAGAATTTTAGGGGCGCCTGGGTGGTGCAGTCGGTTAAGCGTCCGACTTCAGCCAGGTCACGATCTCGCGGTCCGTGAGTTCGAGCCCCGCGTCGGGCTCTGGGCTGATGGCTCAGAGCCTGGAGCCTGTTTCCGATTCTGTGTCTCCCTCTCTCTCTGCTCCTCCCCCTTTCATGCTCTGTCTCTCTCTGTCCCCCCCCCCAAAAAAGTAGAATTTTAGAATGCAGTCACATTTAGGTTACTATCAATTTAAAATAGACTGTTATATACAGGCTATAATATATGAGCCTTGAAGTAACCAAAACACAAAATATCTATAGTAGACACACAGAAGATAATGTAAAAGAAATCTAGGCATAACACTAAAGAAACTCAAAACACAAGGGAAGAGAGAAAGAGAAGAAAGGAACAGAGAAGAACTATAAAACATCCAGAAAACAATGAAGAAAATGACAATAAGTACATACCTATTAACAATTACTTTAAATGTAAATGGATTAAAGTCTCTGATCAAAACACATAGAGTGACTGAATGGGAAAAAAAAATCTCATGGCCCATTTATATGCTGCGCACAGAAGACTCACTTCACAGGTAAGAACACACAGAAACTGAAAGTGAAGTAATGGAAAAAAGATTTTACATGTAAATGGAAACCAAAATAAATCTGGGGTAGCTATACTTATATCAGACAAAATAAACTTAAAATAAAGACTATAATATGAGGCAAAATAGAGCAGTACATAATGATAAAGGGGTTATTTGAACAAGAGGATATAAAATTTATAAGTGTTTATACACCCGACATAGGACCATCTAAATATATAAAGCAAATATTAACAGACCTAAATAGAGAAATAGATAGAAATATAATAACAGTAAGGGACTTTAATAATCCACATCCATAAATGGATCAAACATCCAGACAATTTTAAATGACATATTAGACCAGATGGACTTGACAGATATGGGCAGGATATTCCATTTAAAAACAGCAATACACATTATTCTGAACTGCACATATGCTAGACCACACAAAAAACTTTTCAATAAATTTAAGATTACATGACAACAAACATCTTTTTTGAATACAAAGTTATGAAACTAGAAATCAGTTATAAGAAGAAAACTGGAAAATCACAAACATGTGGAGATTAAACAACATACTACTGAATAACCAATAAGTCAACAAAGAAATCAAAGGAGAAATAAAAATAACTTGAGACAAATGTAAGTAGTAACAAGCATACCAAAATCTATGGAGTGCAACAAAAAAAAATTCCAGAGGGAAAATCATAGTAACGTCAGCCTACCTTAAGGAACAAGGAAAACATCAAATAAACAATCTAACTCTAAACCGAAAGGAACTAGAAAAGAACAAACGAGGTCCAAAGTTAGTGGAACAGATGTAACAAAGATCAGAGTTGAATAAATAGAACAGAGACTAAAAGAGAATAGAAAAGATTGATGAGACTAAGAGCTGGTTCTTTGAAAATGAACAAAATTGACAAATCTTTGCTAGATTCACCAACAAAAAAGAGTGTTAAAATAAATAAAATCAGAAATTAAATAGATGTTACAACTGATACTACTGAAATAAAAATGATTGTGGACGTCTATGAACAATTATAGATCAACAAATTTATCAACCTGGTTCATGGAAAAAATAGAAAATCTGAATAGACTGATTATTAGCACTGAGATTGAATCAGTCATTAAAAAAAAAAACAACAAAAAACACACAAAAAAACTTCCTCACAAACAAAAGTCCAAGGAAAGACGTTTCCATTGGTAAATTCTACTAAACATTTAAAGAAGATTTAATACCTATTCTCCTCAAACCTATTCTTCACAAATACCTATTCTTCCCAAACTCATTTTACGAGGGCATCATGACCTTCATACCTATACCTAAACCAGACCAGGATACCACACACACACACACATACACACACACACACACACACACACACACACTGTATGTAGGTCTATATACCCTGATGAACACAGACATAAAAATCCTCAACAAAATATGAGCAAAAAATATTAAACAATATGTTAAAAGGAACATACCCCATGCCAAATGTGATTTATTCCAGGGATGCAAGGATGTTTCAACATCCAGAAATAAATCAGCATGATACACTACATCAACACAATGAAGGATAAAATTTATATGATCATCTCAATAGATACAGAAAAAGAATTTGACCAAATTGAACATCTATTCATGATTAAAACTCTCAGCAACATGGGTATAGAAGGAACATAGCTCAACATATTAAAGATCATAGATGATAAGCCCACACCTAGCATCACAGTTAATAGTGAAATCCTGAAAACTTTTACTCTAAGTTTGGGAACAAGAGAAGGATGCCAACTCTCACTGCTATTGTTCAACATAGTATTGGAAATCCTAGCTAGAGCAATTAGGCAAGAAAAAAGAAACAAAAGGCATAAAAATGGTAAAGGAAGAAGGAAAACTCACTATTTTCAGATGATAAGATTTTATATATACAAAACTCTAGAGACTCCACCAAAACTAACTAA
The DNA here is from genome assembly GCF_016509475.1 of Prionailurus bengalensis. Taxonomy (NCBI): domain Eukaryota; kingdom Metazoa; phylum Chordata; class Mammalia; order Carnivora; family Felidae; genus Prionailurus; species Prionailurus bengalensis. The sequence continues at coordinate 91,646,292 of NC_057344.1, forward strand.
CAAAAAGTGTCAGAACTCATGGAAGAATTCAGTTAATTTTCAGGGTACAAAGCCAATAGAAAAAATTCTGTTGTATTTCTATACACTAATGACAAACTAACAGAAAAGGAACTTTTTTTTAAAAAAAGCACGTTTAAATTGCATTAAAAAACACCTAAGAATAAATTTTATTGAGGAGGTGAAAAGCCTAAATACTAAAAACTATTATTGTTTTAATATATGAAATTTATTGTCAAATTGGTTTCCATACAACACTCAGTGCTCATCCCAAAAGATGCCCTCTTCAATGCCCATCACCTACTCTCCCCTCCCTCCCACCCCCCATCAACCCTCAGTTTGTTCTCAGTTTTTAAGTCTCTTATGCTTTGGCTCTCTCCCACTCTAACCTCATTTTTTTTCCTTCCCCTCCCCCACGGGTTTCTGTTAAGTTTCTCAGGATCCACATAAGAATGAACACATATGGTATCTGTCCTTCTCTATATGGCTTATTTCACTTAGTATAACACTCTCCAGTTCCATCCATGTTGCTACAAAGGGCCATATTTCGTTCTTTCTCATTGCCACGTAGTACTCCATTGTGTATATAAACCACAATTTCTTTATCCATTCATCAGTTGATGGACATTTAGGCTTTTCCCACAATTTGGCTATTGTTGAGAGTGCTGCTATAAACATTGGGGTACAAGTGTCCCTATGCATCAGTACTCCTGTATCCCTTGGGTAAATTCCTAGCAGTGCTATTGTTGGGTCATAGGGTAGGTCTATTTTTATTTTTTGAGGAAACTCCACACTGTTTTCCAGAGTGAACTATTAGAAAATGATGAAAAAAATATATAAATGAATGGACAAATATTCTGTACTCATGGATTGAAAGAATTAGTATTGTTAAAATATCCATATAACTAAACACAATCTATAGATTCAATGAAATTCCTACCAAAATCCCAGTGGCATTTTCCACAGAAATAGAATGAACAATCCTAAACTGTAAGGAACCACAAAAGACCATTAATGGCCAAAGCAATCTTGAGAAATAAGAACAAAGCTGGAGACATCTGCTTCCTGATTTCAAACTATATTATAAAGCTATAGTAAGCAAACCAGCATAGTACGGGCATAAGAACAGACACGTATTCAATAGACAGAATGGAGAGCCCAGAGATAAACTCACGCATGTATGATCAATTAATTTATCACAAATAAATTAATTTATTAATTAATTTATGACAAAGATTCATTTATCATCAATGAATTTATTTCTTTTCCCATTTGAAAGGGGAAAGAAAAGTGTTTTTCAAGAAATAGAATAACTGGACAGTACATGACAAAAAATAAAAGTAGAGTACTATCTTACACCATATACAAAATTATTTCAAAATGGATTAAAAAAGGATTAAAGGGTCGAGTATAACATCTGAAACCATAAGACTCCTAGAAGGAAACATAGGCAGTAATCTCCTGGACATTAATCTTGGCAAAGATATTTTTGGATCTGACTCCAAAAGCAAAGGGAAAAGAAATGAAAAACAAATGGAACTACCTCAAACTAAAAAGCTTCTTCACTGAAAAAGAAGCCATCAGCAAAATGAAAAGAAAATCTACTGAGGGGGGGAAAATATTTGCAAATCATATATCTGATAAGAGGTTAATTAAATAACTCATACAACTCAATAGCAAAAAAAAGTTATATTAAAAATGGGCAGAAGATCTGAATAACTCTTTTTTACAAGCACATGAAAAGATGCTCAACATCACTAATCATCAGGGAGATGCAAATCAAAACCACAATGAGATATGACTTCCCACCTGTTGGAATGATTTTTGTCAAAAAGATAAGGAATAACAATGTCGATGAGGATGTAGTGAAAAGGAAACCTTCTTATACTGTTGCTGGGAATGTAGATTGGTACACCTGCACCCGCTATGAAAAGCAAAATGGAGGTTCCTCAAATCATTAAACACAAAACCTACTACATAATTCAGCAATTCCACTTCTGAGTATTTATTCAAGGAAAATGAAAGTACTAATTTGAAAGAATACACACGCTCATATTCATTGCAGCATTGTTTACAATAGCCAGCATACAGAAACAAACTAAGTGTTCATCAATACATTCGTGGAAAAAAGAAGTTTTAGGGTGTGTGTGTGTGTGTGTGTGTGTGAGTGTGTGTGTGTGTGTAATGGAATACTCTCAAAAATAAGAAAGAATGAAAGTTTGTCATTTTTGACCACATGAATAGATCTACAGGGTATTATGCAAAGTGAAATTAGGAAAAGAAAAATACCAGAGGCGCCTGGGTGGCTCAGTTGGTTATGTTTCCGACTTCTGCTCAGGTCATGATCTCACAGTTTGTGAATTCCAATCCCGTATTGGGCTTTGTGCTGCCATCTCCGACCTTGGAACGTGCTTCAGATTCAGTGTCTCCCTCTCTCTCTACCCTTTCCTCACTTGTGCTCCCTCTGTCTCTCTCTTAAACATAAATAAACATAAAAAAGAAAAGAAAAATACCATATTATTGTCTTTATATGTGGGATTTAGAAAATACATAAATGAACAAACATAACAAAATAAAACAAAGCTCATAGAAGCTGTTATATAGAACAGATTGGTAGTTACCAGAGTGGAGGAGGGTTGAGGGATAAGTAGAATTGGTCAAGGTGGTCAAAAGGTATATACTTCCGGTTATAAAATAAGTTTAAGTCATGGGTATGTAATGTACAACATGGTGATAATAGTTAATTATATTGTATCGCACGTTTGAAAGTTGATGAGAGTAAATCTTAAAAATTCTTATCACAAGAAAAATAAGTTTTATAACTTTCTATGGTGATTGATGGTAACTAGACTCACTGTGGTGATCATTTTGAAGTGTATATAAATATGTAATTATTGTACTGTAAAACTGAAACTAATATAATATCCTATGCCATTTATACCTCACAAAAAAAAAAAGCTAGAGCAGACACTGAGTAAAGCATTACTTATTTCAATCTACTTAGAATTAAACCCTGCCATCTTTTCAGTCTCCACTCCTAGTTTACTAAGTTCCTCAAAATATTTGTCCTGCTCCTCTTTTAATGCCTACAGAATATACGCACAATAGATATTTTAAACTGGTCTCTGTTATGTTTATACAAAATTATAGAAATCAAATCAGATAATTTGAACAACTCAAGGAGAAAATAATGTCTAATGCTCCACGGCATTACCAAAAGTAGCCAGAATCAGTTTCATAATATGTTCACTCATTAATTCATTTAACATTGAAGCCCATTACATGTCGGGGTCTATGCTAGATATTTGGGAGCATTTTCACAATTTGGGCAATATACAGAGTTCCTCAATGTCAGGTGACTGCTGTCACAACTGTAGGAAGAATATATAAATAAAGACATGTAGTGAATATATGTATATTGACTCAAACTCCTTGCACCAGGACCAGAAAACATCCAATGATGGGTATTGGAACAGTATTTGCAACTATTTTATAAATCTTTGCTTTAGATATATTTGGACTTTTGAGTTTGTTGGGTTTTTTGCCTTGTTTTGTCTTAGGTTATCATCTCTTTTCAAAGTCTAGTACATAGTGTTTTGTATGAGAATATTGAGAACAGATTGCACAGTGCAGGGGGTGGGGGAAGAAATATTTGGTTGTATATTTTCTTAGGTTGTTCCTGAAGCTTGTGGAAAGCAACAAGAGGAGGAAATCATGAGGACAGAAATCTTAAAGAAAAAAAAAAGCTTTTTACAATGTCAATAAAATACAGCATGATGCTCTGTGCTTTTGTTATGTTGTAGAGAAAAATGTTTAAGAAGACATAAATTTATGTGAACTGCTGAGTTTTTCTGACAATTTTTATTTCTTTTACCTTGCAAGTGTAAACAAGATAAAATAAATATTATGCTTGTATTACTGTTCCATTGGCAGAGATGGATCTTATAAATATTATCACAACGAAAATTCTTGATGTTGGTCAATGGAAGAAAATTGATCAAGTTCAACTTTTCAGTTTATGTAAACCAAGGAAGCAAGAGTAACTTTTTATCCCATTATCTTTCTACTTAATTATAAAAGCACTAAAGCAGCCTCATTTGTCTGGTGATGATAAGCAAATTAACTCATACAGTAAATATTGAGTGTCTGCATTATTCAATGCCGTTCAATGGCTGCATCATGTTAGTGATCAAGACTAAAATCCAGGGGTGCCACCTGAGCGGCTCAGTCAGTTGAGCATCCAATTTCAGCTCAGGTCATGATCTTAGGGTCGGTGAGTTCGAGCCCCCGTAGGACTCTGCTAACAGCTCAGAGCCTGGAGCCTATGTCAGATTCCGTGTCTCCCTCTCTCTCTTCCCCTCCCCTGCTCACTCTCACTTTCTTTCTCAAAAATAAATAAATTTTTTTTTAAAAATTAAAAAAAAGTCTGATATCCAAGAGACACTTAATAGACTGCTTTTCGAATAAGGTATTATAGTAGATGCTGTTGACGCCCCACCCAGATCTCCCGTGCCAGGCTGATGCCCCCATCCTCCAGCTTTTGTAAAATGCTGGCGGCTAATGCTCAAAGCTGCTCCCTTTCCTAGATAATTGCTTCCGCCAGCAAAAACCACCTTTGTTGTGAGGTTATATATGCCCCCATCTGCTTTGGGGGCAGTCTCTATCCTTTGAATGGCTAATATAAAGGTATCTTTGTTTCAAGAAGGCAAAACTCTACAGTAAAATTTTTAGATTTTTATTTCAGAGTTCCCCCTCTTTATGGAGTAGGCCAAGTAGACTTAATCAGAGTTGATATCCTTCTCACTCTTATCCTTCCACCCACTTCAGATTTTTTTTTTTTTTCATGAAAAGGACTCCCTTAATGTATCACTAGTACCCAAATCTCCTTCTCGGGCTCTGTTTCTAGGTATTCTGAATTAAGGCAGATAGGATGAGCTCCTGAAGTAATGCTTACTTTATACCTTCAAATAAATTATATAATCTGGGGGTACATAACACTTTCTCAGACCTCCTCTTATGATCTTTCTTTTTTGGTATGATGACATGAAGATTTCTCAGGAATCACTACATATCTGACTTATTCATTGAGCATGTATTCTATGATGGGGTTAGCATTTTTTTTTTTTTCCTGTAAACAGCCAGACAGAAAATATTATTGGCTTTGTGGGCCATAAAGTCTTAGTCACAACTACTCAACTCTACTGTTGTAGTGTGAAAGGAGCCATAGATAATACATAAACAAATGCGTGTGGCTATGTGCAAATAAAACTTTATTGACAAAACAGAAGACAACAAGATCTGGCCATAGTTGACCTATGTTCTATGGTATCAATCCAATTTACTGAACCTAAATAACTCAGGGTTATACTTTCAATTCATTTTACGAAGCCCCAGAAGAAATTTTGATTCCCATCAACGGTTAAAATCTGCATACTTGCTGTTATGTTTTGTTTCCTTTCGTTGACTATGTTTTAAGCATGTTTTTTTTTCTATTTTGTATTCTTAAATTGAAGCTCTACTGTTGTACTGGTTATTAATGTTTTTGTTAGTGTTTTTCTTTAATTATTTTGTTGTTTGTACTCTATCATTGATCTCCTTGTTCAAGTTTTTTATTCTTCTCCAGTCTGGGTTGTTCTTGCTTTGAGGAAAAGAATAAGTCCCATAGGGAATATGATGTTGTATGTAGATTAACTATTGGCTGGATGATTATTCTTCCAGGAAAAAAGCAAGCTCTGACACATTTTATTTATGGTGTACAATATTCCGTCTTGCCCCCCCCCTAATTTTTTTCTGGAACAAATTTGTTTCTTCTCTAAGTCTGTTTCTAGATTTACAGTACAGTGATATATAACCTCTTCATATTATATTTACACAATACTTTAATACAGAGTAGGGATAAAAATATTAGAAGAAGAAATTCATCATTAAATTACTCAAACTGTATAGACTCCTATTCTAGGGGTGTTGACTTATGGGGTTTGTCTTTCATACTATTCTATCAATGGTATATAAAGTTTGTATTTAAAGATAAATAAGTTTTTCTTCTATTCTTTTTTTATACCCCAAAGTCATCTTTATCCAAAAAGAGACTATATAAATACACTTTATTACAGTTTCCAAAACTCCTTAATTGGATGAACCATTATTTTTATTACTGCTACCTACGCTTGTTCTTAACAGTTTAATTTATAAATAAACAGGTTCTACTTAGTTTTCATTATTTTTTTTCACAGATATCATTGGTCTTCAATTGGTAATGATGATCCACTATACATTTTCATTTGTTTTATTGTTGATATACACTATTTTATCCATTTGCTTTTTGGAATACGAGAAAGTTGAAAATTAGTTTTTTTTCTCCTCATTTTCCTTCTCCTTTATTTTATGAAATTAAAGTTTAGAAAATATCCAAGACAATGATATAAAACTAAGGGGAATAGTTCAGTAAAAAAATCTATTTTAACTTTGAAAGTATTTCTGTTATTGTCACTTGAAAACATTTAGCACAATTGCATAATTTGATATCATTAAGAAATTTTTCAATAACAAAGCTTTTTTTAAGTCTATTGATGGATTTTTACTTAAATTATTAATATTTTTTTATGTTTATACATCTTTCCAATATCTTAACAATCCCTTCCTAAATTAAGACCAAACTAAACATACCAGCATATTAATGTTTTTGTCACAATTCATGTATTTTAAACATATGGAATATGGCTGAGCTAATATTAGAATCAAAGAAGTCTGAAATAAAACGGTATTATAAAACCTTCTGAGTTACAGTTTGAATACTGCATGCTTTTATGACACAGTATTTCATATAGTGAACTATGTTGTATGTTGTTCATTCACTAATTGATTTCCACAACTAAGTATATATTGACAACTATTTCGATGTTACTTGTTTCAGATGCCAACATTTTGAAAAGGAGGTACAAATACAAAGATAAATAAAACAAGTTCCTTTCTGGAGGAATTTAAAATCAAAGGCAGAAAAAAAGGATGGAAAAGAACAACTCCAATGTAAGGCAAAAATGAGTAACTAGAGAGACTTACAAATAAAAGGCTATGAGGATTAAAATATTGAGGACAATGCACCAAGTTTAGAAATCATGAAACCTCCTTAAAGAAAGCACTGTTGAATTGAGAGAATGAATGAAGCTTGTCCAAGTAGTGATAGTAAGGAGTGCATACAAGATGTAGAGGTGATTCTAAATTAAAGCACAGAGGCAATCCAACCAGAAACAAAAGAAATAACAGTTGCTGCAGTTTGGTATGACATGTATATGGGCAGGGATAGCATTTCCAGCATGGTGGCACAAGGAGTTTCACAGATCCTCTCCTCAGAGTAATAACCCTAATTGGTGAAAATATGGGGGGGAAACATTTATAGTGTCTTAACACTATTCTAAAGGCATACACCAAATGGAAAAACATTTATTTAAGAAAAGCTACTAAGTCTCAGTAAAAACAGTGAGAGTCTGTGTCATCCGAGCCATGACCCATCGTGGTCTCTCCAGCACAGCCTGACAGAACTTTGTCCCAGGTATGTACAGCTGATAAGACTGGACTACTTCTTTCCTTAGCTCCTAATCTAGAGCTGTCGCTTCTCCCTGCAATGGGCAGGCCACTACCATTCCTCACCCTACCCACCTAACTCCCACCCCATCCAGCTTCGTGTTGCAGAAGCCCAATTCCATTCAAGAATAGCATTCAGTGGAGACATCCACGGCTCTCTTCTCCCACTCATCCTTCATCCACAAAATGAAAACTCTACCCTTGGTGGTAGGCCAATAATACTAGGCAAGGATCCTCCCTTATCCCAGCTCATTTGTATGAAGGAGTTTTCTCCAGGTGATAAAAGAGGTTACCTTCCCCTCCCCCCCCCCAAAAAAAGCAAAGAAACCCATTTAAAAAGTAAGCAAAGGCTTTGAGTGGACCTTTCTCCAAAAATGATATACAAATGGCCAATAAACATATGAAAAATGCGCATTTCATTAGCAATTAGGTTACTAGGAATGTAGAAATGTTAAGCTTGCTAGGTGAAGGCAAGGAACTATAAAGTTTTGAGAATCCCAGTATGATTGGAACCCAAAAGGGCATAAATATAGTTATAAACTTTCAAGAAAGATTAAAGTACGCTTATCTTTTCAGAACTTATGGTAAATAAGAAAAGATTCATAACAGAACTCTATAATTCATCTGTCTTCTAGAATGATTAGTATCATGGGAACACAGATTGAAGACAAATTTTGTTTGAGGGAAATCTTTATAGTAATGTTTATCAGAGACTTAAATGGTGAATAGGTGCCAGGAAGATGCAGAGAGGGTCTTGGTGTATACACAGCCCGGTCAGAAGGCATACAAAGTTGTAAAAATATATGGTACATAGGAGTTCCAAATGCTTACAAGTATAATTTAGAGTTTATATGAGTAGTGACAAAAAATTGATATTGCTTAGGTAGACACACAGACAGACAGACAGACCAGCTCATGAATGTCCTCTAAACTCCATAATGCTTATATTATGGAGTTATATTTTGCTTAAACTCCATAAACTCATTTGCTTAGTATGAGTGATTATTAGTAGGTATACAACTCCTTGCCATATCTTAAATGTGTTTTGTCTGTTTGTATACCCTTCACAGTTTGCATAGTATCTCCTGCATGGTGAGACTTCAATCAATATCTGTTGAATGCAGGAGATAATGGCTCTCGGTGTGTTTCCTTATATATGGGAACTATATGTTTTCTTCGTATATAAAAGCTACATCATTTTTATTTTGTTGGGGGCCACAAAATAAGGATGTTCGTGGCTGACTCTTATTGTATCTCATCATTTCTCAAGGCTTTTCTGAATGTATCTTTATCTCTATGGTTATAAAACTGATGTGATTCACATGATAAATATAATGGGTCAAACTACTCTATAACGAGGCCATACATACATGTATAATAATATATAATACGAATATTATAGGATGTGTGTCAATCAGTTCAATGACTAAGTGAATGCAAGCATTAAAAAGACACTTATTTTTCTTGTAACTAAATCAGAATTCTATTACAGCAGCATTTTCCTGTGGGTTTTGAAAACAAGGCTACTTTCTAAATTTCTTCCAGTAACATAAACTATGATGTGTGGTCACACTTTGTTAATCTATGAAATCATATTTTCAAAATCTTGGATTCTCCCAACCAAGGATGGAATTTAAATATACAATCTAGCAGCTGTTTGATGCTCATGTTCCATATATGATTCCATATATGATGCTCATGTTCCAAAGTTTGTCAGCTTTGAATCAATAACTTCTGCTAAAGGTAAAGCTGGGTTGGATGGTCCTACGGTTCTGAGGACCTTGGCGGGGTGGCAGGGACTGCTTGGCAAGACAGCTGTTGTTTCACCTGCATAGGCTGGGACCATAGAGCCTCTTCAAGTAGCCATGAAGGTTGATTTGAACAATCGATCTTTCTTTCTCTCTGTGTGTTTCCATGATACCTAGTAGCTGAGTTTTTATGTGTTTTTATGAAATGTATTAACACAGTGTAGAAATGCATAGAAAAAGCCTGTCAGAACAGGAGAGAAGTAACTCTGTCTCTATCCACTGGTAGTGTATTAGTTGAAAGAAGTATTGATCAAAGTTTAGTATATGCTGTTTGATTTGACTGCTTATGGAAAAAAAAAGTTTTTAGTAGGCCTAATAATTTGATAGTGGAATTAGTAAATTAAGTTGGATTTTCTAAGAGAGTTTTAAAAGTTTGGCTAAATACCCCAAAATTGACTCATACCATTTTTATAATAACTTTTGGGTCATAGTTATGATGTTCTTTAGTTAGGATGTATAACATTCTCAAATGTGATTAGGATTGATAGGCCTTCAAAATAATTGGCAAAAAATGGTTTTTTATTTACCAAATGTATCGTGTGTATTTATCACACGTTATTAGTGTTTTCAAGGTTATACAGTCTTCAAATGTTTAGTACTGTTCAAAGAGTAATCTTAACCCATCAACGTAATTTAGAAAAAAACATCAAACTGAGAAAAAAAAGTGTGTATTTTTGTTCTGACTCTGCTGTTGACTAGCTTGGTTACACTGAACAAATCTTCCTATTTTCTGGGAGGCAGCTTCTTTTGTATAATAAAGAGTTTGGAGTGCAGAGTCTATTACCAGTTTTCCACTTCCAAAAGTTTATCTTGCCAGAAGTATTTCTATGAATAAAGTACATGTTAAAATCATTTATGTGAGGGGCGCCTGGGTGGCTCAGTCGGTTGGGCGGCCGACTTCGGCTCAGGTCAAGATCTCACGGTCTGTGAGTTCGAGCCCTACGTCGTCGGGCTCTGTGCTGACTGCTCAGAGCCTGGAGCCTGTTTCGGATTCTGTGTCTCCCTCTCTCTGACCCTCCCCCGTTCATGCTCTGTCTCTCTCTGTCTCAAAAATAAATAAACGTTAAAAAAATTTTTTAAAAAATCATTTATGTGAATTTTGACCAAAGATGAAGGGATAATTACTTTTTTTTTTTAGGTATTCGACCTTCCCACATAAATGTATAGGTTATCTTTAATACTGCAAGTGGGCAATGAGTGATACTGTAAGAGAAAGACATCAATTAGTTCTGTTCTGGGGCAAAATGCCTTATAATTTTTATTTGATATATGAGATACAGTTCCTGTTTTTCTCTCTTTCCTTCCCTCATAAATTCTTTCCTATTTAAAAGTATCAAAGATATTTTTGTGTATGGTGTAAGAACATGGTCCAGCTTCATTCTTCTGCATACTGCTGTCCAGTTTTCTCATCACCATTTGTCGAAGAGACTGCCTTTTTTCCATTGCATATTCTTTCCTGCTTTGACAAAGATTGTTGACCATATAGTTATGAGTCTATTTCTGGGTTTTCTATTCTGTTCCATTGATCTATGTGTCTGTTTTTGTACCAGTACCCTACTGTCTTGATCACTACAGCTTTGTAATATAACTTGAAATCCAGAATTGTGATGCATCCGACTTTGCTTTTCTTTTGCAAGATTGCCTTGGCTACTGGGGGTATTTTGTGGTTCCATACAAATTTTAGGATTGTTTTTTCTAGCTCTTTTAAAAATGCTCGTGGTATTTTGATAACGATTGCATTAAATGTATAGATTGCCTTGGCTAAGTATATTTTAACAATATTCATTCTTCAGTCAATGAGCATGGAATGTTTTCCATTTCTTTGTGTCATCTTCAATTTCTTTCATAAGTGTTATATAGTTTTCAGAGTACAGGTATTTTACCTCTTTGGTTAGATTTATTCCTAGGTAAGATGGATGAAAGTCCTAAATGCGAGAAAGGAAACCATCGAAATCATTAAGGAGAACACAGGCAGCAACCTCTTTGACCTTGGCCATAGCAACTTCTCACTAAACCTGTCTCCAGAGGCAAGGGAAACAAAAGCAAAAATAAACTATAGGGAAGTCATCAAGATAAAAGTTTTCTGCAAGACAAAGGAAACAATTAACAAAACTAAAAGGCAGCCTACAGAATGAGAGAAGATATGTGCAAATGACATATCTGATAAAGGGTTAGTATCCAAAATCTATAAAGAACTTAGCAAATTCAGCACCAAAAAAATGAATAATTCAGTTAAGAAGTGGACAGAAGATATGAACAGACATTTTTCCAAAGAAGACATACAGATGGATAATAGAAACACGAAAAGATGCTCAACATCACTCATCATCAGGGTATATAAGTCAAAACCACAATGAGATACCATCTCACACCTGTCAGAAGGGCTAAAATTAACAACACAGGGAACAACAGGTGTTGGCAAGGATGCAGAGAAAGAGGAACCCTCTTACACTCTTGGTGGGAATGCAAACTGGTGCAGTCACTCTGGAAAACAGTATAAAGTTTCATCAAAAAGTTAAAAAAAAAAGAACCAGCAATTATACCACTAGGTACAAAAATATAGATGTGAAGGGACACATGCACCCCAATATTTATAGTAGCATTATCAACCAAGGCCAAACTATAAAAATAATTCAAATGTCAATGAACTGATGAATGAAAAAAAAAATTGTGTGTGTGTGTGTGTGTGTGTGTGTGTATAATGGAATATTTCTCAGCCATCAAAAAGAATGAAATCCTGCTATTTGCAATGACGTGGGTGGAGCAAGAGTGTATTATGCTAAGTGAAATAAGTCAGTCAGAGAAAGACAAATGCCATATGATTTCACTTACATGTGGAATTTAAGAAACAGATGAACATAGAGTGAAGAAAGAAAAGAGAGGGAAACAAACCATAAGAAACTCTTTTTTGTTTATTTATTTTGAGAGAGAGGGAGAGAGATTGCACACGCACATAAGGAGGGAGAGACAGAGAGAAAGGGATAGAGAATCCCAAGCAAGCTCTAAGCTCAGCACACAGCTCAACGTGGGGCTCAGGCTCATAACCATGATATCATGACCTGAGCCTAAATCAAGAGTAGGATGCTTGTTCAACTGAGACACCCAGGCACCCCATCTCTTAAGTATACAGAACAAACTGAGGGTTGATGGAGGGAAATGGGTGGGGGCTGATTTAAGTGGGTGATGGATATTAAGGATACCTGTCCAGTGATGAGCACTGGGTGTTATATGTAAGTGATGAATCACTTAATTCTACACCTGAACGAATTTTACCATATATGTTAACTAACTAGAATTTAAATAAAAACTTGAGAAAAATCATAATATATATCAGATATATTTGATTCTTCATCTTGTGACAGATAAACAAAAAGGAGGTCTGATCCTGGTAAAGATCTTTGGATTATTTTTTCTCATTTTCTCTGACTTATAGTAATGTCTTGTTTTAAATCTCAAATGATTAACAACGATGCCATTTGATTTCATTATTTTTTTCTTTTTAAATTTTGTTAATGTTTTTATTTTATTTTTGGAAGAGACAGAGACAGAGTGCCAGTGGGTAGGGACAGAGGGAGAGGGAGACACAGAATCCAAAGCAGGTTCCAGGTTCTGAGCTGTCAGCACAAAGCAAGACACAGGGCTCGAACTCACAAACTGCGAGATCATGAGATGAGCCGAAGTCAGATGCTTAACTGACTGAACCACCAAGGCGCTCCTATTCTTCAACAAAGAACTGCAAAGTTTTTTGTTTTTTTTTTTTAAGTATAAATTCACTTGACATAGTTATGATATAAAGGGAATGTCTCAAATTTGGTCTCTGTTTTTTGCTATAAATTACTTTTTGGGAATTGAATATGCTAAATTATACTAGTTTTACCAGCTCCAAATATTCAAAAATAAGGGAAGTGTTATCACTTGGGAAAAGAACAAGGAAACCCCTCAGCCTAACTCAGCAGGGTTGTGCAAAGGCCTCCTGACATGGGCAAGTAGCAAAAACAAACAAACAACAACAACAAACCAGCCACTACGCTCAAGGCATTCACAGCAAAATCTGGGGAGATAGCACTAACATACAATAAACCATACACAACAGGGTAATGTAAGATTAGGTGATAAATTGTATGGTACAGCCTTTAAATATTTCTGGTCTTAGAAAATAGCTTCAAGTTAAGTTTTATCTGTATCCATTTGCTTAGTGTGATATCTATATAGATTAACTTCATGTGTCTAGTATGTATCCACCAGCCACATATGGCCATTTAAAGTTCATTTTAAATGAAATATAATTATATTAACAAAAAAACAAAAAAAACACTTCAGTCTACATTACATTTGCTACCTATGGTTGATAGTTACCATCATGGATGTTTCAAAAAAACAAAAAACAAACCCCCAAACTTCCATTATTGCTGAAAGTTTTATTGGATTTGCTTGAGTAATTAAAAAATAATTATGTCATTAAGTAATCAAAAACAATTTGAGAAACTAATAAAGATGAGAACAATGAAATAATTGAGTATTAGGTGAGATGTATGTAAAGTGCTTACCTCAGTGCTTCTCATAAAGTAAATGTATAAATATAGCATATTGCTATTGTCATAATTATGGACCAAGTGATATACTGGATGAGTGATATATGTTATCTGTAGTGATAATTGCTGCATTTTCATGTACTAGGAAATTTGAAATATTCCATATTTTTGTAGATAGGAAATATATTATGTAGATAGGAAAATTAGATGTGGAAAGTTCACTTAGGTTAAACCCCGGGCACAGACTGGGGTTAGAACCCAGATTTTCCTAAAATAGAAGCTCTTGTCCCTTTTACTGGATTATATTCTCCCCCTAGATTAAAAAAAACAAGTAAACATCATGCATCTGCTTTGAAAAATGCCAGAGGAAGACAATTTATTGAGCATCGCCTATGTGCCAGACCTGACTTATAAATTTAATCATCACTAGAATCAAGTCTGATTTTCTCTAATTTTAAGACTATTAAATTTAGACTCAAGAGGTTATCTCTTCATGAACTAACACAACTATTTTTAACAATTGTCTCCAACAACATAGTTTGTACTCTTTTATCAATTTTATTCTTTTTTCATACTTTGTTTATTTTTCTAGAAGATCAAATCTTTTCTCATTGTATCCTAAATATTTCTAAATATTTTATGTTACTCTTATGGAAATGCTCTGCCAAATACAAACTAAATACCCAATGTATGCATATAACAGAAATGAATTAAAATGTATGTATATGTGTGTGTTTATACGTGGTATAGTCATACATGTATTAATTTTGTGTGCTTAAATGGAATTTGAGGGACAGAGATTTATACAGCAATCATGTGTTAAATGGAATGAAGCACCCAATAGTTTACTCAAGCATTGTTTAGAGTTCCATAAATAAACACAGGCTATTTGCATTGATGAATATGAAATGTGCTAAGATGAACAAACAACAGACATAATTATTAAATGGGAGTGACAGGAAATAGATAAAAACCACAGCGTTCTTCGGATGCAAGTTAAAAAGAAAACAGACATATTCAGCTAAACAAAATGCAGATGAATATCTGTTACATTTTTAATTTTAGTACGTTTATGTCAACATATTTCAACACTAGATGTCAATATTTTAAATTCAGACCAGTGTTTGCTAAAAGAAACTTTCATGATATTTTTATAACATTCAATCTACTCTAGAAAATATAATGAAACATGTAGTGTTAGTAAAAATAAAAATTGTATTTGCTTTCTGTTGAGTAATTATATGTTTAGAATGCTTGCAAAGATGGACATTTGACCACGGACATTGACCGTGCCAGAAAGGTGGTGTTCAAGAGGTGTTAGTATTGCCTGTTTTATTGCCCAGTCTCATTTTTCTCTTACATTAACCACAGGGGCTAGTCTCAGAGAATAGTCTTCTGGTAGGCCATTCCCCTCCCTTCCTTTCTTTTGGTGACCAGTTTGGAAAAAGGAGCATGCACTGATAGCTGCTCCATTCACCCCAACCTTTGCATAATTGTGTGGGAGGGGCCTAGGCTTTAGCCTGCTTAATGAAACAAAAACAAAAAACAACAAACAACTACCACCACCACTGGGCAAATTTTTCCTTGCTTTGCATTTTTGTCCTGTTCCTGCTACAGAGTTTCCAACCATGTGACTCAACACATGTGAATAACTGGAAGAAAATTGTAAACTTATTTATTGTGTTCATGTTCCTTTGTCTAACATAAGTTTCACATTAAAGTGATTTTCTAGTAGAAAAGCATATCTCTGGGGACACATTTCAAATAGACCTTTCTTATAGCCTTCAACATAATGAACAGAAATAGAAAGCTAAAGAAATTAATTGGCAAACTAGCCACTTATATCCGGATGTGTATAAACAAAGCTACTGCTAAAACAGAACAGTAACTGTGTATTTCTCATTGTGATTTCTCAGTGAAAAAATATTTCTATTGTATCTATGCAATCCTTGGCATGTGAGAATCTCCCAGTGTGACTATAAAATATCTACTTATAATCATTTTTCAGTTAAAAAAAATCATAAGAATTTCACAGGTATTCTGTTCATTGGCGAAATTTCAGGGCTAAAGAATGTGTTCTATTCAGATTCTTATTTCTCTTTCTCCTATACCTTCAGAAGAAGTAGGGAAGTTAGCTGTGGGCTTTATCAAGCCCTCTGTTACATTAAAGAAAAAAAACAAACAAAATATTATATGCTGTTTCAAGCATTTTAAATAAATGGTTTTATGCTGAGTCATCTTGCTGCTTTGAAATTGTTCATTTGAATCATTACAAGTTCACGACTATTTCCAATAGTGAGGAAAGGAAACGGGAGATGGAAATGCTAGAGGAAGAATAGGACCCCATGTCTTTCAAATGTGCAGTCTGTGGATTTTGATGAATAGTTTTCTCTCTTAAAGTTTCAGTTCTGAAATTTTACCCTCAGGAAAATTCCACTCCCTATAATATCTGCCTTTCTTACATTTCTCGAAATGTGAAGGGCAGAATTGTGAAAATTTACAACTATGAGAATAAATACTTACAAATGCCACATGCAGATATACATACTGAGTGAAGCAAAAATGAGTTATTATGGCTACAGCAAAGACGCAAATCAAACAAAATAGAAATAAATGACTTGTGTCACCCCCTTTAGAGCAACACACTATGATAATACAATCTTCTAGGTCACCTTTGTCTCATTGTGTCATTTTATTGTAATTTTTTCATAAAATATTCTAGTTACATGATCACCATGAGCTTTGTGTGGGTATTCCCAAATTCATCTTTCCTCAGTCAGCCATTATAATCCTAGAAAATCATGATAAAGTTTGAGTTACATTTGGTGATCGTTTGTTGAGCACTTGCTTTGCTCAAACTGCTCTAAATACAGATGAAAGAAGGATGATTAAGGACTGATTATGTTCTTTTTTTTTAATTGTCTTTAATCTTTATTTATTTTTGAGAGAGAGACAGCATGTGAGCAGGGGAGGAGCAGAGAGAAAGGGAGACACAGAATGCGAAGCAGGATCCAGGCTCTGAGCTGTCAGCACAGAGCCCGACGCGGGGCTCGAACTCACAAACTGTGAGATCATGACCTGACCCGAAGCTGGACACTCAACAGACTGAGCCACCCAGGCGCCCCCAAGGACTGATTATATTCTTGTTTCTTATCGTCTTGCAAGGAAGCTGTCACAAATCATTTCATTCAAGTGTGTTAAGTATAATGGTACGGGGTAGAAACATGCAAAAGGGGAACGCGTGACCCAGCTTCAGTTGACTAGCATGTAAGAGAAGTTTTCTAGAAAAGGATTCAGTCTTAGCTGTGTAATATCAACTGATTACAAAGAGGGCACCAACAGTTTCTCCCATTCATGTAGGCATGTGCCCCTCTTTCCATCCAGTTGGGAGTCATTTTCCCATTGTCTTGAATGTGCACTGGTCCTGAGTCGTGTTTTAATTAATAGAAAATGACAGGAGTGATATTGTATGACTTTTAGGCCCAGGATTTAAAAGACCTAGCAGTTTCTGTTAACTTTTCTTGGAAGGTACTCATTGTAAAGAAGTCTAGATACCTTTGGGAAGAGATAGTCTTTGGAAACAGAGAGACGCTAAATAATAAGACTAAGAAACGGAGAGAGAGAAGTCGACCCCTAACCATTTCAGCTGTACCAGATGAGGCAAGACACTTATCAGTGACACCATTTTCTGTGCCCAGCTCTCGATGAGTTGTCCCAGAAACCACATGAAATGGAAATGCATGAGTCGTGCTTGTCTTCCCAAGGAGTAGAATGATGAGCAAATATTTTTTTTTGTCATTTTAAGCAAGTAATTGTGGTGATTTGTCACATAGCAATAGATAAGTGAAAACACGAACAATGAAAATATGCAAGAATGAGGAGATGGAGGTGGGAAGTTAGAATGTAAGATATAGGGACATTCCAAACTTTGCAATTTCATTTTCTATGGGCAACATATGACTATGTCCTTAACAATATAACCAATTATTTGCCATGAATTATAATTTTAACTGGATAACTTGAACTCATTTGTACAACATTTGTAAGTACGCAAAATTGTGTCTTTTCAGTAAAACTGGCTGTACTTTTCCCCAGATGTCCTTTCTTGCTTTACATTGTAGAGGCTTTCGTTGCAAGACACATCTGTCCTGAGAATTTTCAGGTGCTTACTTGAGGTGGGTTAGAGGAAATGAAGTAACATGGATTTGCATTCTAAAATGTTATCTTGAAAACTAATAAATCTAACCTTTCCAGGCGGATGTATGGAGGTAAAGGTACTAATTGATCATGTTGGCACTGAGGTGGTGTTCATTCTGCAAAGGCCACGTTAATTCAAATTGATGTGATTCAAATTAACCTTAATCAGCTTCTACAGACTGTGATTCCATTACAGGATACATTGCAATTAGACTTCTCCTGTCTTTATCTGCCCCATGGCCTTATGAAAGGGCTTACTTTTTTGGGGGGTTTTTAAATGTAAAAAAATATTTAATAATAACTGTTTACTTATACCTATCCTGTTATCATTACTGGCTTCAAGACGGGCTCTTTACATATTTACTTTTTTGGTTTTGTTTACTTGAAAAATATTCAAAATAGGTTAGTGTGACCTACATTAACCTTAGGCATTGTTACTTTGCTAGAGGATAGGGTGCTTTAGGAGAAGAAAAGCAACAACGTGTACCAGCTTTCATTTTGTTGTTCACAAACCAAATGCTCTACATTTAGAGAGTCAGGTGGTTAAGAAATGTATAAATTTGATCATAAATCATAATATGTGATAAATGCACCTTGGAAAACATAAGTGTGAACATAAGTGGTTAAGATGGATATGGCCTTTGAGAAGTATGGCTATTTCTACTTTAATTATATAAAGTGAAGCAATTTTTGTGATTTTCTGCCTACTTTGTTTCTACCACACTGCTCTTGGAATAATTTCTGAAGTCACTCCTTTCCTTAAGGATGCTAAATTCTTCTTTCGTATGATATATCTCAGAGATTTTGCCTCCAATTTTATTCTAAAACAAAAAAAGGAAGGAAATAAACTGTTCTTTATCATTTCCACGCTTAGAGCTCTGATCACATATTCAGTAAATACTGCTGAGAGAGATGTTGGGCCCTAAAATGCAAGAGCTGGCTTGCATTTGAACATAACTCTTCCCTAAGTAGTATGACCCTGGATAAGTCACTGAGCCTCTCTGTGCCGCCATTTATAAATGAGTATAATACTACCCACGTCATAGAATTGCTCTGAAAATGAAATAAGCAAATGCATGTATATTTCCATATCCTACATAACCAGTGGCTTGCCACAAATTATGAAGCATCTGCTAGCCAAGTTCATTAGAATCTGGTACTTCATTCAAGTAATTAACTGTGTATCTGATACGTTTCAAAGCAAGATTAAAAACCATGGTTGTGTCATGCAGTTTATCATACAACAAATGATAATTTTACGTTTTTGAATTTATTTCTACGAAATCTAAAGAGACAAGTTAAGACATATTTAGCTATAGTTTGACAAATCCCTTTCATTGTATAAGATGCACTTTCATAAAACAGAGCCTTATGTGAATTTCATAACATAAATAGTTTGGCTTATACTTCATATGCCTTTCCCCAGTGTGAAAGAATTGAAAGATAAACAGGAGAAGTTTGATTAATTTCTTTTTTGTAAAAAGAAATCTGTTTTGCAAAAATTATAAAAATTTTGTAAAAATGCAGTTTAGTTTTTAAGATGTAATAAGTATGTCCTTTCATATTTTTGACCTCATGGGAAATAATAGTCTAATCTCAATATTTTCATTATTAATGTATCCAGTGACTACTGCTGAAAGAGATAGAAGAAGGGATAAAGGCGGAATTGGTAACATTAGAAATAGAGTAAATTTAGTGATTAAAGTTCTTGGGAATTTGTAGCTGAAACAACTGAGGTCTTTGGAGTAACAGAGCTCAATGAATGAGAAAGAGATCACTGGATATCTTGCCCACGGATGGTACCATTAGCGAGAATGAGCAGGGGACTGGGGTGGCAGGAATTATGGTCATTTAAAAAAAATTCTTCTGATGTTTATTTATTTTTTGAGAGACAGAGAGAGACAGAGCATGAGCAAGGGAGGGGTAGAGAGAGGGAGTCACAGGATCCAAAGCAGTCTCCAGGCTCTGAGCTTCCAGCACAGAGCCTGTCCTGGGGCTCGAACTCATAAACTGTGAGATTGTGCAGACACTCAACCTAGTAGGAGCCAACAACTGGAGAGAAGTGCATAGTCACTGACCATGCTTTCAAAAGTTTGCCTTTACATAACTCTACTTTAATTCAGCAAAACTTAATCTCCTTGAAAATGCTCTAAGGAGTCTTGTAATGACTATGCACTACTCCGGTTTTCTCATTGCTTCATGATTCTTTAGCCTTACATCCACCTAACATGGAAACTTGTATGTAATAGGTGCTAGGCAAATGACTAAAGGATGAGCGCTTGAATGAATAACATGTCATGATAATTTCCATAGGCCAGAGCACAAGATAAATATTAGATGGCATTAATCTTTTCTTACTTCTTCCCATGGTGTGTACACTTCCTTGGAGCTAGTTAATTTACACTCTTCTTTTGTATTTACCTTTTCCACAGTGCCAATCTTCATCAGAGCAATGAGTTGGAGTTTTAATTAAAGGAAAAATAGCATATCAGGTCAAATCTTCTACAATTAATTGCATGTGGCAAACAGCTCAAAGGTGTACATAATACATTCAGCAAACAAACATGAAAATTAATTATAAAAACAACTCCAGTCAAATCCAATTATAGTATAGTCTACTTAAGTATTGGAGTCAAACTATAATTGGCATTTATAAATCAACAAAAATAAATCTATACAATAATTACATGAAAATATATTAAGACAACATAGAGAAAAGGGAAAATGATCGTATTTGGCATAAATCAAGTGAAATTTATCACCTGTTTGTAAACTAAAAGAGGACTCTGTTTGGGCTGAAGTTTTCTTTACAAAATCCTCCTCAAAGAATTTTGAGTGCATATTTTCTGAAAGTAAATAGTTTGCAGTCCCATAGCCGAAAGTGCTAATAGTATGCTGGGGTGAGGAGAAGTGCTTAAAAACAAGCAAACCGATGAAAAAAATACATAAATAAAATAAAAGCAACATGCTGAGATAAATTCTTTAATGAATTTTTTAAAATACCTTTAAGAGCATTAGATCAGTTTTTAATCTAGAGCTCCTAGGGATTTCTTGTTGTCTACTCAATTTGGATAGCAAATAGAAGCATTCACTTTAAAATACATGTTCTATGTTTGAAACCACACATATAACATATAATATATATATATATATTATATATGTGTGTGTGTGTACGTATTTATCAGCACAGTCTAATAGAGAATTGCTGCAATGTTGAAAGTGTTCAATATCTGAATTGTTCAAGAGGCAATCACTAAGCACATGTGAATATTGAGCACTTAAAATGTGGTTAGTGTGGCTCAAGAAATATATTTTTCATTTCTTAACTATGACTAAAGTTTAACTTTAAAAAACAAAATGTAGCTATGGACTACACAGACTATATACATAAATTAGTATTTTATTGGTATTAAATTGGTATTATATACATATACATAATATCTTAATTAAAAGCTGAATACTGGCTCTTTTAATATTAAGTATGTAAAAGAAAGAAATTCTGAGAATCATACAACAGATATCATAAAGTTTACAACATAAAATTTGAAGTATTTAAACTGTCTTGTTATCATATTTGTTTAGCTTAATCTTGTTGGGATTCAGTTTATTTCTTTTTTTTTTTAATTTTTTTTTTTCAACGTTTATTTATTTTTGGGACAGAGACAGAGCACGAACGGGGGAGGGGCAGAGAGAGAGGGAGACACAGAATCGGAAACAGGCTCCAGGCTCTGAGCCATCAGCCCAGAGCCTGACGCGGGGCTCAAACTCCCGGACCGCGAGATCGTGACCTGGCTGAAGTCGGATGCTTAACCGACTGCGCCACCCAGGCGCCCCATATTTCTTAAACAAGCAAACAAACAAAAGTTTGCCAAATGATTTCTGGTGCCATAGCTTTAGGCAAAATTCAAGCTAATAAGAAAAAACCCTAGCAGCCCTCAATTTGGACATTAGGCATTTCTGCCTAAGTCAAACATGGAGACATATGTATAAGAATTTGTATATCGGGGCACCTGTGTGGTCAGTTAAGCATCCGATTTAGGCTCAGGTCATGATCTCACGATTCATGAGTTCGAGACCTGTGTCGGGCTCTGTGCTGACAGCTCAGAGCCTAGAGCCTGCTTCAGATTCTGTGTCTCCCTCTCTCTCTGCCCTTCCTCTGCTCATGCTCTGTCTCCCTCTCTCAAAAATAAAATAAAACATTACAAAAATTTTAAAAAGAAAGAAAACAACTTGTATATCAAAATTAGTCTTCACTCTTTAACTTTAAAGACAATATTTAACATTAACAAAATTGGCAAAATTACCACAAAATTATACTTCTACTTCCAGAGTTAACAATTAAAGGACATTTTTGAATATTTACAAAATAGATCCCTAAATGTGTAAGTGATCTTGCCATCTAAATTACATTTAAATAATTATTTTTTTTAATTTTTAAAGTTTATTTATTTTGAAAAAGAAACAGAGAGAGTAAGCATGGGAGAGGCAGAGAGACAGGGAGAGAGAGAATCCCAATCAGACTCTGCACTATCAGCATGGAGCCTGATGTGGGCTCAGGAGCTGTGAAATCACGACCAGAGCCAAAACCAAGAGTTGGATGCCTCTTGAACCGCCCTAGCCACCGAGGCATCCAATGTTTAAATAATTTACAACAGTTGCCTCAATTTGTGAAAAAAGTTTCAAACAGATATGTTTTCGTTAAGGACAATAATCAAGGTCACCTAATAGACAAATAAATCTGCTTGTACCACATATGTGGAAAGCCTACTCAGATACTGTTGAATTCCTTTGTTGGTACAGTTATATATATTAATTTAAATTAGCAATAACAGTATTTCAAATGTAAAAGAAACAACAAATATCATAATGCACAGCATTAAGTATAGTTTGACTTACATTTTGTACAGTCTTCCAAAGTCATTTATATAGACCCAAATTTAAGAATGAGAGAGATGAGCATAAAGTAATATACTTTTTTTTTTTACAAAGAGATGATATTAAGAAGCACAGCACAACAGGATGTGAATTATGATATAATAACTCATACGCTTTGCATTGTTAGATATAAGACTACACTGAGCTCCATTTAATGCACAAGGTGTGAATTATGGGGTAATAATTCACACCATGAAATGGTTTATTGTGCTTATAAACAAGCCCCTATACATTTTTTTATTAAAAACAGTAAAATGTTCCAATGTTACATGTTTTTAAAAGGAAATGTGAGAAAACAATAAAAGTGGGAATTAGAATAATATCAAATGTTGTTTTGAGTCTTAAACGCAGCTTTTTTTTTAACCAACATATATATTTTTTTCTTTTCTTGACTGATGTTCCGACCCAGGAGGTTTTTTAGCAACCAAGTCAGTTTAACTACCCTATAGATCCTGCCAGAATCATCCCTTTTTTACAATTCTCCTCCCCTGCTAGGTCTTTTACCATCACTTCACAGTCACATAGCCCCCTGAAGTTTCACTTGTACCTTTTAAAGCCTGCCAGTTTAGTTCTTGTGCACACACACACACACACACACACACACAAATCCTGAAAGCCTCCCAGCTGTTTCTGTTGAGTTTTAGATGACATAATGGCATGGAGTTAAAGCAGGCATTTACCTTTGAACTTGTGACTCCTGTAAATGCTCTTGATTGTGAGCGGTTAACTCTACTGGAAAACAAGTTTCCCCCAACTCTCAGCGCTCTACCTCTGCCTCTCCGTGCTCCCAAGCTAGTTGTCAAGCTAGAAATTTCATTTATACTGGGGTTCACCGAGTCCTTTTAAATCTAAGTTCACGTTAAAAATGAAATACCAAGTTTTCACATATGGAAGGTAGTGAGGCTACTTTGGGACAGTAAGTATGGGTTAAACAGAAATCTTATGGAGCAAAAGTCTCGGATAATTGCTTGGAGAATTTGAAAATTTCCTTGGAATTTCCACCGAAGAGAGCCCATCTGGAGCCACTGCTATATATAAAAGATGTAGAACCAGAAGTTCAGAGTCATAGCCTTCTTTTTCTGCCCATAGCTTCGCCACTGGGTCATGGATATTAAGAGACAAAGATGACCAGCAAAGTTATAAGCAGTGAACGGAGAATAGGTGATTAAGCTAAATGATATCCCCAATGCTTTTGAGGGCCAAGATCTGTTGGATGGTAGGATACGAAGTTAACAAGGAAAAAAATGAGTGACAGTAAGGTTTATTCATTTATGGTACACTCCGGAGACAAGTCTAGCAATGTTTTTTGCTTTATTTGTTGTTGTTGTAGTTATTTTGTTTTGTTTCACTTTGTTTCATTTTCTGCATTTTTGGAGGTAAAATACATATAACATAAAATTTGTTATTTTAGCTATTTTTAATTATGCAATTCACTGACAAAAGTATATTTGTGATCTTTTACCACCATTACCACCATTCATTTCCAGACTTTTTCATCATCTCAAACAGAAACTCTGAACTCATTAAACTACTGTATCCCTTCCTCCAAGCCCTTGGTAAGTACTGTTTTACTTTCTATGAGTTCCTTTGTTTTTTAATTGGATTGTGGCACTGTATACTTTAGTGTGGGCACCATAGAAAACTATAATCTTCCCTAACTGTTGATGACTAAGCCACAAAATTCTCTTTAAGAAACATGACTCAATTTTTTAAAAGTGGACATGCTTTTATAAAACATAAATTTAATGAAATATTAATAGCTCCACAAAATTTATACTTTGATTTTTTTAGTAGGAAAATTTTTGTATTCTTGATGGGACCTGTCATAACAAAGATGGGATGAAAAATATTGATTTCAATTAATTTAGGGGTTGTTATGCAGATTGTACCCCATAGGGACCTGGAACTGTATCCAAAAATATATAATTTTTACAAGGAACATTTAGTACAAAGATGAAGCCTCCCTTGTTAACTGAAATCAATGTGATTCTTTTCAGATTTTACTAGAGTCTTCAAATTTTTTAAAGGGACAGACATGATTGGATGTATTTTCTAACAGCCATATCATTTATAAGATTTGTCTTTTAAGGTGTATAAGTTGGACTGTTCTCATTTTTATATCAGCACTCCTCTCCTAACATATTTTAGAATAAGATATGTAGTCATTATTAAATGTTATGAAAGATAATCTCAAAATGTAAGAATATAAAGTTACCAGGGTTTTTTTTTTTCAATGTTTATTTATTTATTTTTTGGAGGACAGAGAGAGACAGAGCACGAATTGGGGAGGGGCAGAGAGAGAGGGAGACACAGAATCGGAAACAGGCTCCAGGCTCTGAGCCATCAGCCCAGAGCCCGACGCGGGGCTCGAACTCAAGGACGGCGAGATCGTGACCTGGCTGAAGTCGGACGCTTAACCGACTGCGCCACCCAGGCGCCCCTAGAGTTACCAGTTTTAAATCAGATTTTAATAATCTTTAGTTGATTAAGACCTACTTTATTAGTGTTGAATTTAAGTTGCTTCATATAAGATATCCCATGGTACTAAAAAAAATCGCTAGTACATTAGCGGAGGTATTAACCGAATTTCAGAATTACGGTGTATTTTGTGGATAGAAAGGAAAACTAATAATTACATTTTTAAACATTCTATCAAGATAAGATTACTTATAGCTGGATAAATTCTATTAATTGGGCTGTGTGAGGAAAAAGGATTCCCTCTGCCCTTCAAGGTCCTTCTAGCTGCAGCAATGGCACTAAGAATCAAATTGACATGAGAAATATTAAAAAGGGAAGTCAAATTTAATTTTGTATTTAAGGGAATCCACACAAACATTCCAAAGATAGGCAAAATGAGGTGTCTATGTCATCTGAACTAAGGAGAAGGAGATAGAAATCTAGGACTTCAAAAGGAAAAACTCAATTCTCAGAAAAATGACAAAGAGAACACATTTGGTAAACAATTTGCTGAGCCATTCAGAAACAATGAGACATAGAGAGGCCTTTGCTCAAACAGGCTTTGCTAGGTTCCTCCCTGTCTACCATATGAAGTTCTTATTATAACATATAGATATCTATGGTGATAGCTTTCTTCTTAGAGCAGGTCCTTGATATAAATTCTTTTTAGACGATCAAAGAGGAAGTGAAGAGCTTTTCCTGAATCTGCTGGGTTTTGATTGCTTTTAACTCAAAATAATCTTCATGCCAAAGTGGTGCATCTTGGGTGGCTTGCCCTTGATCGCTACAACTGAAAGTCACTTAAAACATCTTCTGGTCTAAATGTCTGATGAATAAAATGGAAATTCATAAGCATATTCTGAGGAATGTATGAACTACTTTATGTAAAGAACTTGGAAAAATGTATGCCTTCGAACAGTTTCTGGTGCATAAGAAGTGGTATGTAAACGTCAGCAGTCATCATCATTGCTATCATTATAGCATATTATTACAAATTATTACAAATAATTATTTGCCTTAACAAGCTTGCACTTTACCCTGGTATTTGACTATAGATGGCCTGGTGGAAAGCAGGTATTAATTTAATCGTCTACAGTTAGGCTTAGTCTAAAACATAGTCATATAGAGAATGAATATTTGTTGACATAAAAAAAAAACAATTCTACTAACTTCCATGATACCTTTTAAGTAGTGACATTACTCTATGTAGCAATATATTTCCCTGTGTATCTAGATCTTTCTAAAAATTAACTCATACATGTTCCACAAGCAACATAACCACAACAACTATAAAATTATTACTGTGTATCACCCCTTTTTTATCACCCCTAAAAACCTGCCATTACTCTTTTATTCTTATTTTGGATAAAATTATATCCAATGTCATATTAACCATCCCAGACTTCAGGAAATTTATCACTAATTTCTATCCACTTAATCATATTTTTTCCCTGTTTCTACCTCTGATATATCTCTTAAAGTCATTTCCATGTCAATGTTCTGGGTGTGCTTTGGCTATACCTTCAATATTTTTTACTAACACCCCTGCCTCTACAGTATCTAATTCTACCTGCTGTCAGACTGACTCTATTTTGCCTTATTCATCTTTTTACTCATGAATAACAAAATAAGATCACCATGTCATTGTGCTAAGTGTCAACTAAATGGTTATTAATTGAGATGTTTAGTCTTTTAAACAATGCAATTTCATATATATATATATATATATATATATATATATATATATCTCCTAATTAAAACTGTAGTCACAATGAAACCAAAAGCTAGTTCTTCAAAAAGAGAAACAAAATTGACAAACCTTTAGGTAGACTAAAAAAAGAAGCCTCAAATACATAAAATTAGAAATGAAAAAAGCGACATTATAAATGATACTACAGACATACAGATAATTATAAGAGATTACTATGAACAATGTATGCCAACAAATTAAATAGCCTAGAAAAAATGGATACATTTCTAGAAACACACAAACTACTGTGACTGAATCAGGAAGAATTAGAAAATCTGAACAGACCAATAATGAGTCAAGAGATTGAGTCACTAATCAAAATAACTCCCCAAACAGAAAAGCCCAGGGCGAGAGGGCTTTAATAGTGAATTCTACTGAACACTGAAAGAGGAATTAGTACCAGTCCATCTCAAACTCTTCCAAAATACCAAGGAAGAACCAACACTTCCAAATTCATTCTGTGAAGCCAACATTGCATTGATACCAAAAGCCAGACAAGGATTTCACATGAAAAGAAAGCTATAGACCATATTCCTGATGAATATAGATGCAAAAGTTCACAAAATATGTTAGGAAACCTAATTCAAGAATACATTAAAATGATTATATACTATGACCGAGTGACATTTATCCCTGGAATGCAAACAGGGTACAACTAATGCAAATCAGTAAGTGTAATTCATCACATCAATAAAATGAAAGATAAAAATCACATAATCATCTCAAAAGATGCAGAAAAAGCATTTGACAAAATACAACACCTTTTCATGATTAAAAACCCTTAATAGTTTGGGTATAGAAGGAATATACCTCAACATAATAAAGGTCAAATGCACTGCTAATACAAATGCACTGCTAATATTATAGTCAATGGAGAAAATTTTAAAGGATTTCCTTTTATATCAGGTACAAGACAAGATTGTCCACTCTCACTACTCCTATTCAATATAGTTCCAGACGTGCTAGCTAGAATAATTAGGCAAAGCGTCCAAATTGGGAAGAAAGAAGTAAAACTGCCACTGTTTGCTGGCAATATGATCTTATATATAGAAAATTACAAAGAGCCAGTTAAAAAACTGTTTGAATTAATCAGTGATTTCAGAAAAGCTGAAGGTTACAAAATCAACTCATAGAAATTAGTGGGGGACCTGGGGGGCTGTCGGTTAAGTGTCTGACCTTGGCTCAGGTCATGATCTCGCAGTTCATGAGTTCGAGCCCCGTGTTGGGCTCTGTGCTAACAGCTCAGAGCCTGGAGCCTGCCTCAGATTCTGTGTCTCCTCCTCTCTCTGCCCCTCCCTTGCTCATGCTCTGTATCTCTCTGTCTCTCAATAATAAATAAATATTAATTTTTTTAATAAATTAGTGTAATTTCTTTATATTAATGATGAAGCATCAGAGAAAGAAATAAAACTGTCCCATTAACAACAGTATCAAAAATAGTCAAATACTTAGGGATAAATTTAACCAAGGAAGTGAAAGGTCTATAAAGTGAAAACTTTACAAGATTTTGCTGAAAGAGGTTGAGGAAGCACAAACTAATGGAAAGACATTCCATGTTCATGGGTCAAAGAATAAATACTGTTTAAAAAGGTTATACTACCCAAAGCCATCTCTAGCTTCAGCATTATACCTATCAAATACCAAAGGCATTCCTCACAGAAGTAGAAGAAACGATCTTAAAATTCATGTGGAAGCACAAAGACCACAAATAGCCAAAGCAATCCTGAGAAAAAAGAACAAAGCCAAAGGTATCACAGTTCTTGATTTCAAACTATACTACAAAGCCACAGTAATAAAAACAACATGGTGCTGGTACAAAAATAGATGCATGGATTGAATTAGATCCCAGCATTCGCAGTGAACCAGTATTTCACAAGGGGGCCAAGAATGCCCATTGGAGAACAAATAGTCTCTTCAACAAATAGTGCTAAATAAGCTGGAAAGACACACACTGAACAATGAAACTTGCTCCTATCTCACAAGATTCACAAAAATTAACTAAAAATACATCAACTACTTACACATAAGACCAGATGCCATAAAATTCCTGGAAGAAAATATAGGGAAGAAACTCACAGATACTGGTCTTGGTGATGACTTCGTGGACAAAGTGCCAAAAGCAAAAACAACAAAAGCAAAAATCAAGATGTAGGACTACATCAAACTCAAAAACTTCTTCACAGCAAAAGAAACATTCAACGAAATGAAATGGCAACCTATTGGAAGAAAATTTTTGCACACCTTATTTTGGATAAAGGCTAATATTCAAAATATACAAAAAGCTACTCCAACTTAGCAACAACACCAATAACAATAACAACAAATATGATTTTAAAATGGGTAGAAGACACAGTGAAAGAGACCATCAATAAAACAAAAAAGAATCTTCCGAATGGGAGAAGATATTTGCAAATGATATATCCAATAGGAAATTAATAACCAAAAAATATAAAGAACTTATACAACTCAACACCATAAAAAACAAATAATCCAATTAAGAAAGGGACAGAGGACATTTTTTTCAAAGAAGACATACAGATGGTCAATGGACACATGAAAAAATACTCAACATCACTAACCATTAGGAAAATGCAAATCAATATCACAGTGACACATTATCTTAAACCTCTGTCAGAATGGCAAGAATCAAAAAGATAAGAAATAACAAGTGTTGAGGATGTGGATAAAAAGGAACCTTGTGCATGGTTGGTGCAAATGTAAATGGGTGCAGCTATTGTGGAAAACAGTATGAAGGTTCCTCAAAAAATTAAAAATAAAAATTCCATATGATCCAGTAATTCCACTGGTGGGTATTTACCCAAAGAAAATGAAAAAAAAAAAATTGAAAAGATGCACCTCTATGTTTATTGCAGCATTATGTATTTATAATAGCCAAGATAAGGAAGCAACCTAAGTTTCCATTGAGGGAGGAATGGATAAAGATATTTTGTGCATGCATATGTGACATATAGGTATAGATAGATATAGATATAGATATAGATACATATAATCTTTTATAGATATATACATATTCTTTTAAATTTTTTTTCAACGTTTTTATTTATTTTTGGGACAGAGAGAGACAGAGCATGAACGGGGGAGGGGCAGAGAGAGAGGGAGACACAGAATCGGAAACAGGCTCCAGGCTCTGAGCCATCAGCCCAGAGCCCGACGCGGGGCTCGAACTCCCGGACCGCGAGATCGTGACCTGGCTGAAGTCGGACGCTTAACCGACTGCGCCACCCAGGCGCCCCTACATATTCTTTTATACATAAACTTTATATACTATAGATATTCTTTTATAGATAAACTTTATATATTATAGATATTTTTATAGATACATTCATTTATATATAGGTAGTTTACATATATATATGAGTATTACTCAACCATAAAAAATGACATTTTGCCATTTGAAACAACATGGATGGACCTAGAGAGTATTATGCTAAGTGAAATAAGCCAAAGACAGACAAATATTGTATGATTTCACTTATATGTGGAATCTAAAAAAACAAGATAATGAATAAAGAAACAAACAAACAAAAACAACAACAACAGACTTTTAAAAACATTGAACGAACAGGTGGTTGCCAGACAGGATGTGGGTAAGCATATAGGTGAAATCTATAGGAGAATTCAGAGGTACAGACTTCCAGTTATAAAATAAATAAGTCACGGAAACGGAAAGAACAGAATAGGGAATATAGTCAATAATATTGTAATAAGTTTGTATGGTGATTAATGATGACTAAACTTATTGTGGTGAGCACTGAGAAATGTATAGAATTGTTTAATTGTTATGTTCTACACCTGAAACTATATAACACTATATATAACACTTTAATTATACTTCAATTTAAAAAAAATGGTCAGAAGAACTAAATAAACATTTTTTCCATAGAAGACATCAAAATGGCAAACAGGCATATAAAGAAATGCTCAACCATCATCAGGAAAATACAAATTAAAACCACAGTGAAATATCACCTACTACCTATTAGAATGGCTATCATCAAGAAAACAAGAGACAACAGATACTGGCAAGGATATGGTGAAAAGGGAAAACTTTACATTGTTGGTGGGAATGTAGATTAGTCCAAACACTATGGAAACCCAAATGAAAGTTCCTGAAAAAAATAAAAATAGATCTACCATATGTTCTAGCCATTCCAATTTTGTGTATATACTAAAGAAAATGAACAGACTTTTGGTGAATGATATATACACCCCTGTTATCACAGTGTTGTTCACATTAGCCAGTATTATTCACATGGAAAGAACTCAAATGCCCATCAATGGATGAAGAGGTAGAAAAGAGATGTGGTATAATATACAACAGAATATTATTCAGCTATGAGAAGGAAAGATACTGCCATTTGCAACAACATGGGTGAACCTTGTGTACATTAATTGAAATATCAGACAAAGAAAGGCGAGTACTATGTGATATCACTTATATGTGGAATCTAAAAAAAGCCAGACCTGTACATTAATTAATTAATTAATTAATTAAAATAAAAAAGTAAAATTGTGGTTACCAGGGGGTTGGGGGTGGGAAGACAGGATTGATGGCATTTAAGGTATGCACTTGTAATGAGTAACAAATAAGCAATAGAGATCTAATGCACAGTAGAATGAATATAGTTAGTAATACAATACTATAATGATGTAATGTGGTAAACTTTGCTTCAATGGCAATTATAGTATAATATGTAAATGGATCAAGGTAGCATGCTGTACATCTGATGTTTACAAATTGTAATGTGTCAATTTTTTCAAAAAATAGTTAAATCTATATTGTCAGATCTACATCATCTGACACTCTATTCTCTGCAAGTAATATCCATCTTTTTTATTTTATTATTTTTTTAATATTAAATTTATTTTCAAATTGGTTTCCATACAACACCCAGTGCTCATCCCAACAGGTGCCCGCCTCAATGCCCATCACCCACTTTCCCCTCCTTCCAACCCCCCATCAACCCTCAGTTTATTCTCAGCTTTTAAAAGTCTCTTATGGTTTGCCTCCCTCCTTTTTTTTTTTTAGCAGCACTTTCAACAATAGCCAAATTATGGAAAGAGCCTAAATGTCCATCAACTGATGAATGGATAAAGAAGATGTGGTTTATATACACAATGGAATACTACTTGGCAATGAGAAAGAATGAAATAATGGCCTTTTGTAGCAACGTGGATGGAACTGGAGAGTGTTATGCTAAGTGAAATGAGTCATACAGAGAAAGACAGATACCATGTTTTCACTATTCTGTGGATCCTGAGAAACTCAACAGAAGACCATGGGGGAGAGGAAGGAAAAAAACAAACAAACAAACTAATATCCATCTTTAAAATAAATAAGTGGCAACTATTACTTCCCTTTGGTAAGTATTTAGTTTATTTAGTAAAGTACTAAAGTATGTATGAAAGTAATATATAGTCTTTTGCACACACAATATTTACTCACCAATCTCTACACCTTAAGAAATAAGACAAAGTCTGTTAAAAGACTAATTGTTACTTCTTTTTCTTTTAAATTTTTTTCATGTTTATTTATTTGTTCTGAGAGAGAGAGAGAGAGAGAGGGAGAAGGACAGAATCCATGCAGGCTCCACACCATCAGCACAGAGCCTGATGTGGGGTTCGAACCCACAAACCACAAGATCATGACCTGAGCTGAAATTAAGAGTCAGATGCTCAACTGACTGGGCCACCCAGAGGCCCCTAATTTAAGCAACTGGACAACAATGAACACATTGACACTTGATACCAAATGTCCACTTAAAACCAAGATATCTATGTCCCTCAAATTTTAAAATAGCATTCCTTATAATGCATTGGTAGGAAATGAATCCTTGTGTTTTAAAAAATATATATATTAATTAAAATGTAATAGGGGATTAAATAGAGTTTCTTTCTCCAATTAAAACAATTTAGTTAAAAACAATGATATTTTTCTTTACAGTTGCATATAATATAAGCAAGAAAAATGTTTTATATAAAATGGTATTAGAAAATGTGTTGTGGTTAAATGGAAATTTTAATGTCTGCCTATACTATATTAAAACTATTTTTAAAACTAAATCACCAGACATATTTATTCTTGATTATACATAGCAAAATCAATATATTGAATAATTCATGCAAGACTTAAGTAATATTTCTTTTTACACAATCATGGTGTATAAATTTTAATACTTACTATTAACCAAGCTTAAATTTTACTATTAATCAATGCTTTATATTTTATTGCATCTTTCTTAATTAAGTTTCTCATTTAGTTTTTTATCTTTTGCATAGTGTGTATACGAACCATTCAGAGAGAAAAAAATCCATGATATAAATGTAACTTGCAGTTTCCTTTACTTATTTTCTCTTGGAAATATGCTCTAGGACATATTTAAGACATGACATTTGTTACATTTTATATGTAAGTTTTGTGATACATTTAAAATAATAATGTGAGTTACTATGAAAATAAAGAACAAACAGATTTTAGCAAAGTGTCTATGCACTTATCTATTTCTCACTCACATCTATAATTCTATGTTTTGAAGTAAGAAATGAAACATTTTTTTTCCTGTAGCCCAACCTGTTGTTTGACATCAGCTAAAGGAGTGGCTGAGAAAGTCTGGCAAGGATTATTGAAGAAATACGGTTAATAATTGGTTATGTTTTCATGATTCTATTTTAATTTGGTTAAGAAAGATTGGAAACTCTACTGAAATGTTATTTCTCACTAAAATATTTTGATATTTGTCATGTAAGTTAGCCTGGTGGTATCTAGTTGTACAATGTTGGCTCATTTCCTTCTTTAAATGTAATGAGTATATTCTCAAAAACAGGATAGAAATTTAATAATTAACAATTTAAGGTTTACAATAAAATTTGTCTGTTGTGATTTTACTTATGTTTCCTAAGACACTGATTCAAAATAAAATTTCTGTTTCTTATTAGATACAATTTAATTTTTAAAAAGTCCCAGTCAAGGGTAGGTGAAAATTTCAAAAGCACATATTCCAAGATGACTGAGAACTGCCATGGTTAGACTGTATCAGATTATTTTACTGCTCTTCTGTGTAGAACTGTGTGGCATAAGACATGAAACAGCATAAATTCTAGAATGCAGTTATAGCATTTGATTTCTAGAAGTCCTTGAGCATTAAATTAGTTCTAATTTTCTTAACTATATTGAATATGGCAGAATTTTCAAATGAGTCAAATTCTTTCTTGCCTTGAAAGAATGTGAAACTGAATAGGATGTGATGTTCTTAACACTTAGCTCTTACCCAAATTAAAGAGAGACAGAGAGAAAGAGAGAGACAGAGACAGAGACAGAGAGAGAGAGAGAGAGAGAGAGAGATGCCATGGACTTAGGAATTCTGACTGATTTGATTTATAGAGAAAAAGAAAGATAAAACATTGTTTTCTGTTAAACTTTCTTTACTTATTTTGAAAGAAAGAGAGGAGAGAGAGAGAGACAGACAGACAGACAGAGAGAGACAGAGGAGAGAGAACAAGAGCAGGGATGGGCAGAAAAAGAGGGAGAGAGAGAATCCCAAGCAGGCTCTGCACTGTCAGCGAGGAGCTAGACAGGAGGCTCGAACTCATGAACCATGAGACCTGAGCTGAAACCAGGAGTCAGACACTAAACTGACCCACCCAGCCCCCCCAAAGAAAACATTTTTTAATGTTTGTTTTGTACTCAATTTTGTATAAATTCTTTTTATTTATAATCCACTGAAACCCCCTCACATATTACCAGGTGTTACAGTCCCCAATATATAGAGGATGCTGTTATATAAAGAAGGAAATTGACTTGTCCAATGTCAATCAGCTAGGAAACAATGGAATTAGAATTCAAATTCAGACGTATTGGTTCAAATCGCTATTCTTTCCCCTTGGTATACATTGTTATTTTAAAACTACTTGTTAAGAAGAAAAATATTTGATCGATTTTTAATATCTTCATGAAATGATTTAATCCTCCAGATGTACCTTCTACCCTTCTATACCTGGTTTGAATCTAAGAAGGCTGTCCTGTATGGGTTGCATCCCTGGAGACTTTCAAGGGGATTTGGCTAATGTGAGTCATCAGAAGGACTGAAGAGTAGGAGAAGAGTGGGGTCAATCTAACAGCATGTTCCATCACTACGAGGTCACGTTGGTTGGCCATATGCATGACCAATAGTGTGTCTTCACTGCATACAGTGAATCCCTCTGCATACAGCTCACATCTCTGGCTTCCAGTAACCTCTCCCTCATCTTGCTCCTTTTGGCCTAGAGGTAGTTACAGCTCTCCCCACTCCCCTTGCTAGCCTGATAGTATTGTAACATCCCTCGGTGGTTTTCGTAAATGCTACCTATGCATTGTATTTATCACTTCATTAAAGTGCCCTCAACCCTAAGTTGCCAGTCTAATTATTATCGTCTGGGACTCTTAATAATATAATCAATTTTGTTATATTGCGCTGTCTTTGATATTTTAATACATGGAATGCATTTATTATTTTTGTGTTCATTGTCATAAGATGACGTCGGTTCATGGATAATATCATAGTACATATTTTACATGGTACATTTTATTTCTTCTCAGGCAAATGGCAAAGAGGTTTGAACTTCTTCAGGGATAGATAAAGTTAATACTGTGTTTATAGTTGCAATCTTTCTAGACTAGATAGAAACATACCTTGTATTCAGAATAAATTATACAACAAGTAGCACTTCTATTTTTGTAAGTAAGAAAATTGAATCCCAAGAAGTTATGCAACCCCGAGATCACAGAGCAAAAATGTTTATATGTACATTTGTACATTTATTTATATGTATATAAATCTATATAACTATTCCATTCTCATTTATATATTTTCTTATTTGAAGCCCTTACTAGTCTTTGATATTTTCGGAATCTCTTAACATATCGTTTCATTTCAAGATATTGTTTCCTAATTTCTTTTCAAAACATTCTTATAAGTTTGTTTCCATAATTTCTGGAATCATCTCATATCAGTGGTTTGAGTTAATACTTTTCTTTTGCATTCTTTACTTGACACAGCAGTCTTAACAAAACTTTTCTCTTCATTTCTTTCCCTGTTAAAATATACCTCAGAATTAATGTGATCAAGTCTATGTATACAATTATTCATTGAAAAGACAATTCCATTTTCCTCTGAGTTCTTCTTATTCTATATTTATGTGCTTAAATTCAAAGATGCCTATCTATGATTTTAATATTCAGTGTTCTCATGAAAATGATGCTGTCACTTGTTACTGAGACATCTCTAATAATGACTTCGAAAACCTTTTTTTTTTTTTTTCTGAAATTTATTGACAAATTGGTTTCCATACAACACCCAGTGCTCATCCCAAAAGGTGCCCTCCTCAATACCCATCACCCACCCTCTCCTCCCTCCCACCCCCCATCAACCCTCAGTTTGTTCTAGTTTTTAACAGTCTCTTATGCTTTGGCTCTCTCCCATTCTAACCTTTTAGTACAAAATCAACTAGCTCAAGAAATATCACTTGAGCCTAGAAACACTTTTTTTGAAATATTAGAATTTTAAGCGGTGGAAACCACTTTTGTAGAAACATTCACTTATTTTAAATCATTAAATTTAGTATATCAAACATAGTAATTCATCTCACATAATTGAGAAATAAATTCACTTGTCAATTTCTTTCAGATAAATCCATGGCATGTACATCTTATTTGTGAAAGAAAATATATGTGAAGAAATAAATGGATAACATTTTTTTTCAATATTGAATTTTTATTTTTATTTTTCAATTTAATTTATTTTCAAATTGGCTTCCATACAACACCCAGTGCTTATCCCAACAACTGCCCTCCTCAATACCCATCACCCATTTTCCCCTCTCCCCCACCCTCCCATCCACGCTCAGTTTGTTCTCTGTATTTAAACAGTCTCTTATGGTTTGCCTCCCTCCCTCTCTGTTTGTAATTATTTTTTCCCCTTCCCTTCCCCCATGGACTTCTGATAAGTTTCTCAAGGTCCACATGAGTGAAAACATATGATGACTGTCCTTCTCTGCCTGACTTATTTCACTCAGCTGAAGACCTTCCAGTTCCATCCACATTGCTGCAAATGGCATGATTTCATTCTTATCGCCAAGTAGTATTCCATTGTATATATAAACCACATATTCTTTATCCATTCATCAGTTGATGGACATTTAGGCTCTTTCCATAATTTGGCTATTGTTGAAAGTGCTGCTACAAACATTAGGGTGCATATGCCCCTATGCATCAGCACTCTTGTATCCTTTGATAAGTTCCTACTAGTGCTGTTGCTGGGTCATAGGGTAGTTCTATTTTTAGTTTTTTGAGGAAACTCCACACCGTTTTCCAGAGTGGCTGCACCAGTTTGCATTCCCACCAACAGTTCAAGAGGGTTCCCGTTTCTCCACATCCTCTCCAGCATCTATAGTCTCCCGATTTGTTCATTTTAGCCACTCTGTCCGGTGTGAGGTGGTATCTCAGTGTGGTTTTGGTTTGTATTTCCCTGATGAGGAGTGATGTTGAACATCTTTTCATGTGTCTGTTGGCCATATGGATGTCTTCATTGGAAAAGTGTCTATTCACATCTTCTGTCCATGTGTTCACTGGATTATTTCTTTTTCGGGTGTTGAGTTTGGTAAGTCCTTTATAGATTTTGGACACTAGCCCTTATCTGATATGTCATTTGCAAATATCTTTTCTCGTTCTGTCGGTTGCCTCTTAGTTTTCTTGATTGTTTCCTTTGCAATGCAGAAGCGTTTTATCTTCATGAGGTCCCAACAGTTCATTTTTGGTTTT
Source organism: Prionailurus bengalensis (assembly GCF_016509475.1). NCBI lineage: Eukaryota > Metazoa > Chordata > Mammalia > Carnivora > Felidae > Prionailurus > Prionailurus bengalensis. The sequence continues at coordinate 91,684,365 of NC_057344.1, forward strand.
AATTCCCTTTCCTTTGGAGATATGTCAAGTAAGAAATTGCTGTGGTTGATGTCAGAGAGGTTTCCTCCTGCTTTCTCTTCCAGGGTTTTGATGTTTTCCTCTCTCACATGTAGGTATTTCTTCCATTTTGAGTTTATTTTTGTGTATGGTGTAAGAAAGTGGTCTAATTTCATTCTTCTGCTTGTTGCAGTCCAGTTCTCCCAGCACCATTTTCTAAAGACACTGTCTTTTTTCCATTCGATGTTCTTTCCTGCTTTGTCAAAGATTAGTTGGCCATACTTTTGTGGGTCCAACTCTGGGTTCTCTATTCTATTTCATCACTCTATGTGCCTGTTTTTGTGCCAATATCATACTGTCTTGATGATTACAGCTTCGTAGTAGAGGCTAAAGTTTGGGATTGTGATGCCTCCCGCTTCAGTTTTCTTCTTCAATATTACTTTGGCTCTTCGGGGTGTTTTCTGGTTCCATACAAATTTGAGGATTGTTTGTTCTAGCTTCAAGAAGAATGCTGGTGAAATTTTGATTGTGATTTCATTGAATGTGTAGATTGCTTTGGGTAGTATTGACATTTTAACAATAGTTATTCTTCCAACCCATGAGCATGGAATGTTTTTCCAATTCTTTGTATCTTCTTCAATTTCCTTCATAAGCTTTCTATAGTTTTATACATCCAGATTTTTTACATCTTTGGTTAGGTTTATTCCTAGGTATTTTATAATTCTTGGTGCAATTGTTATTGGGATCAGTTTATTTATTTGTCTTTCTGTTGTTTCATTTTTGGTGTATAAAAATGCAACCAATTACTGTACATTGATTTTGTACCCTGCGACTTTGCTGAATTCATGTATCAGTTCTAGGAGTCTTTTGGTGGAGTCTTTCAGGTTTTCCATGTAGAGTATCATGTCATCTGCAAAAAGTGCAAGTTTGACTTCCTCTTTGCCAATTATGATGCCTTTTATTTAATTTTGTTGCCTTATTGCTGAGGCTAGGACTTCCAACACCACATTAAACAACAGTGGCGAGAGTGGAAATCCCTGTTGTGTTCCTGAACTCATGGGGAAAGTTCTCATTTTTTCCCCATTGTGGATGATATTAGCTGTAGGCTTTTCATAAATGATTTTTATGATGTTTAAGTATATTCCTTCTATTCCAACTTTCTTGAACGTTTTTATGAAGAAAGGATGCTAAATTTTATCAAATGCTTTTCTGCATCTATTGACAGGATTATATGGTTCTCATCTTTATTTTATTAATGTGATTGAAGAAATTAATGAGTAACATTTTTAAAATAATTTTTTCCTAATATGTTAGTCCTAGTCTTTTAAAATATTATCATGTCATTATTGATATTAGCACAGAAGTTTTTAATTTGTAGGTTAAAAATCACAAAAATAATAAAGTAACTTTGATTTGTTTTGATTTCTGAAAACATTTACTTTTTGTCTACTGTTTGATTTAACATAATTTAATGGTTAGTAACATTTATCCAAGCCAACTTATCTCTCTTCTTTATCAAACGAATTTTACCTATGTTCAATTCTTCACTCCTTATGGATAATGCATTATTACTCTTGATATATCTCTGATAATTTAATTTGTTGAACTAATTCAGAATGGATGTCATAAATGAGACTAAGGAAAGAAATTTCAGAGCTCTTTGGTTTGATCTTCAACAAAGAAGAGTACTTTCAAGATAAGAATCAACTTATTTTTAATATAAAGCATACCTTTACTTTACAAGTAGTATATTTTATATATTTTGATATAAATTATTTGATTATAATTTTTACTTTATTTCTAATACAGGAATAAAATAAAAGTGAACAAAGAACTGAAAAATAGTTTCTAATTGTGCTGTCTTAATGTTTAACCATATTCATGATGATTTGACTTTCATTGTAAAGTAAAGCATTTTATTATTGTATAATTAGGTGTTCTTACTGTCAAATAACCTGTATGAGTGTGGGTTCTGTGTGTGGAATGAGTGATACCACCATGAGTATAAATACATAATTTATTAACTTAGACCAGCCAATACTAAGTCTATAAAACCCTCAAATTCTACTGGAGACATGCTTAGAATAATGTAGTTACACTCACCAAAAAATTCCCCCTACTTTCCACTCTCTTTGTTCACTTCATCTACACTGAAGTCCTAACTCTGAAGTTTTAGGAAAACAACATACACTAAAACACTCAAATTTCCATCACTTTCCACATAGGAAAAAATGATTTTTGTCATTAAACATTCCACAGTTTTCTGTTAAGGTCAGGGCTCTAGCAGAACTTAGTCTGAACTGAAAGCAAAATGAATTAAATATTCAGATTATTATTATACTACTTTTATAATATTTTCTGTTTTACCTTTAATTCTTTTAGGCAAAAGACTCCACCCGCAGAAGCAAGTTTTTGCCTATGTAGGTATCTGTGTTGAGCATCAATTATATCTCATGTACTGTGCTAGATGCCAGGCTATTAAAAAAACCTCATTGTTTCCATGTTGCTTTGGTCTAAAAGCAGAAAAAGATTTATAAAGCACAAACTAGAACATTTTGTGACATATTTAACAACAGAGATATGGTATGTGGATAGTATAAAAAGCAAATCATTAATTATGATCAAGGTCATTGGGATTCAATTGTAGAGATATAGTCAAATTGATTTTGAGAGGGATTAATGGAGGTACAGTATTTTGAAGGATAAAGACAGATAAGAACACGGAAATATTTTCCAAGGAGATTCATGCCTGCTGTTGAGAAATTAGATGATCTTTACAGAAACTCAAAGGGGTTCATCATGTTAGAAGGCAGATTTCTAGAGTAAGTAATGGGAGAAGAGGAAGGAAAGAAAGATAGAAGCCAGAAAAATCCCATGGTCTTCCATGCTGAGTTAAGTAGTATGTTAAAGGAGGAAAGGAGAACTCCTTGAAGGATTTGAAAAAGAAGTGGCACCCTTTTTGGAAAGACTATTCAGACAGAATAACGCATAAAATGGGTGGGAAGTCATAGTAGATATAGACAACTTAGAAGGTATAATATACGTTGAGGCTGGTGATGAGAGACAAAGAAATGAGCTAGAGAGCAGAAATAAATCTTGACTAAGGCTAAGGATTAAAAAAATGGTTCAGAATGATGGCTTGACTTCTTCTCTGGGTAACTGGATACATGATATTGCTATCAGACAAGTGAGTAACCAAAAGAAGAATCTTATCTAGGATCCTGGAAAAGGAATGTAGTTTTATGCATGTTGAAGTGCCAGCAGGCAGTTGAATGCAAGGTAAATATCATGAAAAGATTTCTCAAGGATAATCTCCTTTTTTAGAGTAAGGAAAACCCATAAAAACCCAAATTTATTATGGCTGACATAAGAAGGTATTCAAATAGGTATTAAAAATCTCTAAAGCTGTCTAGTCTATTCCCAGGGACCACAGAGGAGAATAACGCTTTGTGAGAAGTTCTTCTTCACTTGACTTTAATCTTGAAATTGCTGTAAGATAAATTTTTCAAATGCAAGATCTATTCATATTGTACCTTGGGGGGAAAAACTCTTAATATTTTTATACCATCTGATATACAAACTTTTTGACACTCCAGGCTACATCATGGCTTAAAACCTTATCTCCTTCTAGTTTTTTCTACTTACCATATGCTACAGCAGAAATGAAAAACAAGCTATCCCCTGAATATCCAGTTAATCTTCTCTCCCTGATCCTTTGCCTTTGATTTAGAATGCACTCTCTATAACTCAAACAGTAAAATTCTCCTTGAATATGATCTCCTTCTTGGAAAATCCTTAATTTTCCCCAGTTCACTTATTCACTCCATGATTTAACACCACATTGGTATTGCTGTTTCTCCCTCATAATTTACATGTAATAAGATACATTCTGTGGTTAATTGGTTATCTTCTTTACTTATTTCTTTACTACTAAATCAAAATTTCTTTTAGAGAAGAATGCGTATTTTTACTCATTTGGCTTTCTTTCAATAGTTTGCTCATAGTATGTGCTCAATGTATATTTGAAATAGTAATTTAAATGTAATACAGTTTATATTTAATTGAAAAAATAAGTGGAAAACATACTTCAATTTAAATACATAGCTAATGTGTATAACTTAAGTATTGTGAAATCTTGAACTGGGAATGTTCATTTTATCAGTAAGTATGTGAGAATTATTATTTATACAATTATTTTGCCAGCCACTATGTCAGATCTGTTTAATAAGGTTTTTACTTAAAAGGGTTATCGCTGTATGGAAGTGTGGAATAAAATTGGTTTCATAGTGAGAAATAGACTAAAAATTATTATTCTCTTTAACATTTAAGTATAAAAAACAACACACCAGTTTAAAGCTAAGGCCCATTATATTAATATGTATATGTATAATATATGTTTTATGAAGTAGTAAAGTTAAAATGCACTGGAATCTATGTATTATGGAACATAGATTAAAAAGACCCTCAAGCAGAAAAATCATGTGTGTCATAATCAAACAGAATAGAGTTAGATTCCTTGACTTAGAAGACTAAGGGGAAGTTATTTGACTTCTTTAAGTGACAGCATCCTCATGACTAAATGCATACATATCTGGGGCGCATGGGTGACTCAGTTGGTTCAGCATCTGACTCTTGATTTGGGCTCAGGTTCTGGTCCCAGGGTCATGGGATTGAGCCCCGCATAGGGCTCTGTGTTGGACCTGGAGCTTGCTTTAGATTCTCTCTCTCTCTCTCTCTCTCTCTCTCTCTCTCTCTCCTCCTCTGCCCCTCTCCCCGGCTCGTATACTCTCTCTCTAAAATAAAATAAACAATTTTAAAAATTAAAATAAGTAAATAAATAAATAAATAAATACATGCATACATATCTTTCAAGGGTTACTATGAGGGGAAAGAAACACCATAATGTGACGAGTGTATAGTTGACATAGTTGACTCTCAATAAACAAGAACACTATTATTGCTAGTGTATGCGATTATTAATCCCATTGTTATTAATTACATTATCATTAACAATACCATTGTTATAACCAATACAAATGTATCAGTGATATATATTATTATATGTGTGCATATATATATAATTGCAAGGGAATATGAAAAATGTTTATCTACAAAAATAAGATTATAAATGCAAAGTGACTGACATATCAATATATTAAATGTATATTTAGAGCATAAACATAAGCCTATATGTTTTCAGTAACTAAGGTATTTTCTTAATTATATTAATGCATGATATCAGACAGTAGTAACCTAATGTAAAAATTAGTAATAACTTAGCAATTACTAAGGCAATTGCATAAATACACTTTGCTTTCCAAAATTATCTACAACATTTTTGGAAAATAGGCAGTTTTTTTAATGAAATGGTTAATAATGAAGTGTCACAAATCAAAAGAATATTAAATAACTACCTGGTTAAAAAATATGTAAGACTAGACAATAAAATCATCCCTATAAATTTTAAACGTTATTCATTATAAGACAGTTTCCATTACCTATTATGGTCTTTGGTTTGAAATGTAGAACTATGTAGCCTAAGATAACATAGACTTACTGGGAAATCCAAAAGTACTGTCTGTGCTTCTGTATACTACACATTGTCCCATTCGGCTCCAAGAATCTGCTCCTCTATCTCAATAGATTGCTCCCCTAAGGACCTCTAATTTATGAAGCCCTAAATCAAAGTTTACAACTAGAGATACTATTAGCTTAAATCAAAACATCTTAAGGTGAGTCTTAGAGAATTGATTTATTTGTAGGGTTTTGCCTTTATTCTGGCTTTTAAAATTTTGAGTAAAGACAAACTCCTTAAAACATTACTGAGTTTTATTTTTTTCTTGCCTTTTTACTGTTTGGGGTTTCTTTGGTTGTTTTGTTTTTGTTTTTGTTTTTTGCTTTTCTCATCTATACAGTAAAACCTATTTGTTGTTAATAATTTGAAAATGTAACAAAGTATCCTCTGGGAGGGGGGAACTTCTTAGTTCTATCCTCAGTTATTTTATATAACTGAGAAATCTCATAGGTTGTTATTATTCTCACTGAAAAATAATATAGGCAAACACTTTTAAGAACATTTTGAGTATTTAAGTATTAAATGTATATAAATGTCCAGGCAATTTTTAGATATGAAACTATGTAGAACACTATACGTGAAGCCCCAAATCTACATCAGCATATTCTCATTATTTCTTGGTTATTCTTCAAAATTAAATCAAGAGTAAATATACATTATAAGAAATTATTACCATATATCATTATATGAAATCTGGATAAAACCAAATATATTATGGGAGAACTATATTAAAAACAAACCACTGGGTGTCTATCTTAGATTTTCTTCTGCATTTTGTTTTATTAGAATAAAAAGATTATAGTCTTGTTTTAAAATCAAGTTTAATGTTTCGTTTGATTTAACTAATAAAATTACACAATTATTATATACTCTACTGCTATACCAATTTAAAACTCTAAAGCATGTAAATACATAAGATTTTTATAGGTATTAACAATTATTTTAAGATTTGTAACTTGTGAGCACATTACAATTTTGTTGGATAAAATAGAACTACTCTATGATCCAGCAATTGCACTACTAAGTATTTGTTCTGAGGATACAAAAACACTAATTCAAAGGGATTCCTGCACCCAGATTTTTATAGCAGTGTTATCTATAATAGCCAAATTATGGAAACAGCCCAAGTCTTCACTGATTGATGAATGGATAAAGTAGAGGCGGTATATATACACAATGGAATATTATTTAGCTGTAAAAAAAAGTTGAGATCTTGCCATTTGCAACAATATGGATGGAGGTAGAGAATAATATGCTAAACAAAATAAGTCAGTCAGGGAAAACATATACCATATGATTTCATTCATATATAGAATTTAACAAACAAAACAAATGAGCAAAGAAGTAAAAAAAAAAAAGAGACAGAGAGGCAAACCAAGAAATAGACTCTTAACTATAGAGAACAAATGGAGGGTTATCAGAGTGGAAGAGAGTGGAGGGATACAGTGAAATAGGTGATGGGGATTAAGGAGGGCACTTGCTGTGATGAACACTGGGTGATGTATGGAAGTGTTCATTCAGTAAATTGTACACCTGAAACTGATATTACACTGTATGTTAACTAACTGGAATTTCAATAAAAACTTAAAAAAAAAAACAAGGGCAGATGCATTACTATTTTCTAAATGAGGAAATGGAACCCTGTCAAGGTAAAATGTGAAAGAGAACCTAACATACGTAGCAAAGCAAGAAGCTCGAGTCTAAGTGTAGGATTAATTTTACCTATGGACTCAATGTACTCTTTTGGCCTTTATTTTTCCTGTATCTTTATTTGTTTATCATAGTAAGGAATGAGAGAGGGCATAAATAAGTAATCAAATATGTTAATAAACGTAAAACATGGGATACATTTTTTAAATTATGAAAAATTTAAATTTAAATTTGTTTTTGTGAAGAGATTTTAAAGTATTAAAATTATGTATCAAAAATGGCAGGCATTCTTTGCATATAAAGTGCTGTTGCCATAATCAGGAGATTAATATGAAATAAATAAGTTAACAGCCAGCATTGTTATGGCTGTTACTGTAAAATTTAAATAAAGTCAAATATCCCACTGATCTTATTTCTCTGTTACTTGGAACTTCTGAAAGGACACTCAACTGCAAAAACTTCTATGCACAGATATGGATTTGGCATATTTAACAGTGATGTAAGGTACAGATGTACACATTCCTTCTTAGGGATCATATTAATTTCTTACTCAAGCTGATTTCTTTCTTTCTTTCTTTTCTTCTTTTTTTTCTCCCCTTTTCTTTTCTTTTCTTTTTTCCTTCCTTCCTTCCTTCCTTCCTTCTTTGCTTCCTTTCTACCTTTCTTCCTTCCTCCCTTCCTTTCTTCCTTCCTCCCTTCCCTCCTCCCCTCCTTCTTCCTCCCTTCCCTCCTCCCCTCCTTCTTCCTTCCTTCCTTCCTTCCTTAAAGATAGAAGCCACAAGTGTGGGGTTTTTTTTAGCATCTTTATTTTTTTCCATTTCTTGAATTTTTTCAGGCCCTAAATTGGAGCAGGGCCTCTCAACTTTTTTAAACCATGGTATACATGGAAAATGATACCAGCACCATATACTGGGGGAAATCAAGGAAGTCTTTGGAGGTGGGAGGAAATTGGACTCGGGCATAAGTTAGTAGGGTCCCTGCTGCTGCCTCAGGGCTCACTGAAGCGAAAACTATCTCAGTTTATTTCTAATCTATCCAAGGCACCAGTTCAAATCATGTGTTGTATTTAAGGATGTGAGATTTGGAGTTTTCCAAACAGAGGTTCACATCTAGGCATAGTCACTTACTATTTGTATGACCTTGGATAAACAATGTCTCTGACCCTTGGTTTTTACATCTATAAAACAGAGATGATGAGGTTAACTATTTAAAATGGTGGCTATGATGATAATTAGGTGAATATACATTCCTTAGCAAAATACTTGGCATGCAGGTCCTAAGCCCTCGGTTGAGTTTTGCGCTAAACTTCCCTCTTCCCCAGCCAAGTTCATATCTGTTTGGAGCAGATTGGGAAAGGGCTGCTACAGGTGTATGGAGGACGGTCAGAAATGAGCTAAATGACAGAAATAGCACACAAAGCACAAAAGGGAAGCAAACATCTTTCACTGAAGTCCTAATGAAATCTGTTTGTTGGACAAGAACAAGTTATTTATATGTTTTATTTATTTATTTAGTCATTCATTCATTCATTCATTCATTGTTTTATCCAGACTCATCCCAACTTGATGCTACTGCTTTTGGTTCTAAAGATTCTGCTCTAAGCTTCTGTCAGGTCTCACTGTGTGTTGGCAACTGAAAATCAAATCTCTTTCCTCTGGCAACAGAACTACCCCATTGATCTATCTTTGATACGTTGATAGTGTTGCCCTTGTGCTTCTCATACATCTCAATAAAGGAAAGTGTTATTTCCTATCATGAATTCAATTATCATCTTTTTCTTCAGTTTATAATCAACAGTGGCCTTTAATGTTTGAGAAGATTTGCGATGTGAACTGTATGATATTTACAAAGAGAAAGGCAAATGCACAGGGAGCGGAGACGAGAATGTTAGAGCTTGGTGCGGTGATCTAATTTAATACATTCATTCACAAGCAAGATACTGTTTCCCAAACAGGACAGATTATTTGAAGGAAATCGTATAAATATTCAGTGGCAGAATAAGGTCTAAGACCCAGACTTCTCATCTCAATGGTTTGAACTTTTTTTCCCTATTTTTATGCTTGTCTCCTCACAGGAGAAAATAAAGTTGCCTTTATAAGGTCTGCCACCAAAAGGACACAACCCAGGATTTAAAGAGCAGTCATGAAATTCTGACAGCCTATTCTCTGAATTTACAAAGTAGAGGAGAGGAAACACGTGCATTCTCTACACATTTGTAAGTTCACACATGAATTAAATAATTTATAAATTTTTATTGAGATATAATTTACATATAATATTATATAAGTTAAAGATATACAATAAGTTCATTTGAAACATGTATACATTACAATATGATTACCATTGTAGCATCGGCTAACGCCTCTGTCACCATAAAATTGTACTTTTCTTTCTTACCCTCCTCCCCTCTTCTTTTTCCTTATCCTTTTATTTTTTCCTGTATTTTTTCATGTAAAGCTTCATTTGATCATGGCTCATGAACAGTTGGAGGAAGACATAATAAAACTCATGATAGATTCATGTAACCATAAAAATACAAAAAAAATCAGAGCCCTAAAGTCAAAGTGATAATTCGTCCTTGCCAACCATATTGGCACATTGTCAATTAATCCTTTTCTAATATTTTCCATTCTGCTAATGACAGCTCAGCACATAAATTACCAAATGAAAACCATCTATTTTCTACAGGAAAATACTTCCACTATATTTCTCCTATAACATATTTTTGTTTTCTTTAACTATCTCCAAAGTCCTAAGTAGGCATTTTATTTGCAAATACATTCTAGAGAGATGAAATGAGTGAAGTAAAATAATTAGATTAAATAATTATGTTGTAAAGTATCAAAGGGAATGAGCTACTTGTGAGCTGGCATAAAACCAGTAAAATCCCAAGCACACTGAAGTTATAAGTAACCAAATGACACCAGTTTTAAAGTCCTGACTTTGGGTGACATACATTTTCTTTGCCAGAACATTTCTATTCATGAGAGAAAGGAAGGAACAAGAAAACAAAACAAAACAAAACAAAACTTCAAGAACTTCAACCAAACAATAGAAATGACTGAAATATAAAACCAGTGAGTAGACTACTTAGATAAGGGATAAAATAATTGTGAATAAATCTCTAAGATGAAGGGAATTGTGAGACCTTGGCTCCTTTTAGTCAAGCCATTTTGTAATATGTATCAAAGGCATAACATATTTTGTTTGAATGAACAGGTTTGACAGATTACATAAGGTAAATTAACCAGATAATTGTGAATAATAAATTTTAATGTCTCCATGAAATAAAATGTGTGTTGAAAGGTTTCAGATGTATTTTGCCATCTTGCTTTTCTTTTAATAATCCGGTTGTCTACTACTGCCAGAATACTATGAGGAAAAAACAAACAAGCAAAAGATAAAATGTTTATTTTGTAGAGTTACTATCTCTGCCTAGCAAGAGGAAACTGAAAAAAAATAATTTTCAAAATTATTTATTTTTAAGTAACTCTAAAGTCAAGGAGTGGCACCTCAGTAGCTCAGTCAGTTGAGTGTCCAACTCTTGATTTCAGCTCAGGTTATGATCTGAGGGTTGTGGGATCAAGCCCTGCATCAGGCTCCAAACTGAGTGTGGAGCCTGATTAAGCTTCTCTCTCAGGAAGCCTGGGTGGCAAAATCAGTTAAGCATCCGCCTTCAGCTGAGGTCATGATCTCACAGTTCGCAAGTTCAAGCCCCACATCTAGCTCTGTGCTGGGCAGCTTAGAGCGCTGAACCTGCTTCAGATTCTGTGTTTCCCTCTCTCTCTGCTCTTCCTCTGCTCACACTCTGTCTCTCTCAAAAATAAAACAAACATTAAAAAATATTTTTTAAAAAAAGATTATTTTTCCTTCTGCTCCTCTTCCTACGCTCGTGCTCTCTCTCTCTCTAAAATATAAATAAATAAATAAATAAATAACTCTAAAGTCAGGGAAATATTTTAATTGATAACAATAAGAATTTTGATATCTAATAGATGCTTCAAATTTGAAATTCTCAAAACCGAATTCTTCCCTGTAGATAAGTGGTACCACCATACATAGTTATTACAAGTAGAAACCTGGAAGTAATTTCTGACACCTATTTCCCTACATTGGATTCATCACCTAATTTTCTGTGTCTAAATCACAAATTCCACCTTCCTTACCCAAGACAGTAATAACATCTTACTTGGAACACCGATCTCCCTAAGTGGCTCACTTTATATATTCTTGACTTATTCCTATCCATTTTTCACAGGAACAAAAATAAATAAAGGCATAGATAGCATAATCCTACTTAAAGAAAACCTTTCAGGGGCGCGTGGGTGGCGCAGTCGGTTAAACGTCCGACTTCAGCCAGGTCACGATCTCGCAGTCCGTGAGTTCGAGCCCCGCGACAGGCTCTGGGCTGATGGCTCGGAGCCTGGAGCCTGTTTCCGATTCTGTGTCTCCCTCTCTCTCTGCCCCTCCCCCGTTCATGCTCTGTCTCTCTCTGTCCCAAAAATAAATAAAAACGTTGAAAAAAGAAAAATTTTAAAAAGAAAACCTTTCAAATTTCTTTTTTTACATAGAACAAAATGCACATACTGCAGGACATACATGACTATCTGATTTGAACCCTGTCTGAGTCCACACCTCATCTTGAATTCAACTCTTCTTTCTCCATGAACAACCACATGCTACTCGCATTTCAGTCTTGAAAAGTGGCCAATATCTTTCCGGCCTCAGAGGCTCTGTGCAACCCTGTTTCTGTTTTGTTTCAAAATTTCTCCTTCTTCCAACTCCTTACCTGCTAGCCATCCACTATCTAACTGTTTCTCCTAACAATTTTTCTTTTGCACACTTCAGGTCTTGCCTAAAAAATAGGAGTGGTGGCAAACAGTGTGGCAGTTCCTTAAAATATTAAACATAGAGTTGCCATACAATCTAGAAATTTCGCCTCTGGGTATGTACCCCAAAGAATTGAAAGGAGGGATTCAAACATATATTTGTACCTCAGTGTTCATAAGAACATTATTATAGCTGAAAGGTGGAAGCAACCCAAATGTCCAGTAGATGAATAAACAAAATATAATATATACATACAATGGAATATTATTCAGCCTAAAATGGAACGATTTTCTGATACTTGCTACAAAGCGGACGAACTTCAAAAACATGACGTAATGCTAAGTAAAATAAACCAGACAAAAGGACAAATATCATACAATTCCACGTATATGAGATACATAGAAACAGAGAGTAGAAAATTGGTTACCAGGGACTAAGGTGGGGGCATTGAGGGTGAAGAAGGGGACTTACTGTTTAATGGGTACAGAGCTTCATTCGGGATGAGGTGAAATTTCTGATAGGGTTGAAGGTGGCACAGCAGTGTTTGTTTGCTTATAGAAATAAAAAGAAACCTTTCCTTTAAATAATTTCAAAAAAAATCCCGTCTTTGGAATTATAATTTAGCATGTAAAACTTGCTTTCCTCTCTCCTTTCATATTTTTTTAATACAGTTCCTTTGTGCTCGCATATTTTAAATGCCTCTTAAACTCGAAACTGTGAGTATTTAAAACAAAGGTATGCTTTATTTGAAAGTGCTTTTATCATCTTCTTTCATTACTTACAATTTAAGCATTCGCATCTAGATAGATATCCACACATCACATGCTCTGATTCTCTCAGATGGGCACACTTGGTAGAGAAAACAGGTGCAGAAGAATCCAGCAACAGCAGCTGTGAGCTAACGCCACACAAAACCAAGAATGTTTTCCAACAGCTGGACACCAGTTTAAAGACATCCGAGGAATCACAGGAACATCACATGTTTTAGAGACAAGTGTCAATGCCAAGTTTCTTCTGTGGAAAAGGAAACGGTTCTCTCTACCACTTTCTTCTTCCTTAAACAAAAAAGCCAATGCCAAAGAGATGTTTTATAAGTATTTAGCCAGAAGTTTTAATACAAAAATGATTTTTAAAATATCTCTGGGTTTTTGCCTAGGAAGAAAAATCAACACCAACATTCCAATCTTTTTAGACTTCATGTTTTGTTTTAATATTTTGTTGGCAAGCTAAGATTTTAACTACTTAAAAGAAGCAATATTTCCTACGTTGACAAGAAGGAATTTTATTTTAATCTTAATATGAATAACTTGCTGTTTTACCAATGTTTAATGATTTAAAGCAAACTAATATTGGGGCACCTGGGTGTTTCAGTCCATTATGCGTCCAACTTCAGCTCAGATCATGATATCACAGTTTGTGGGTTCAAGCTTCCGCATCAGACTCTGTGCTGACAGCTCAGAGCCTGGAGCTTGCTTCAGATTCTGTCTCTCTCTGTGTCCTTCCCCTGCTCACGCTCTTTCTCTCTCTCTCTGTCTCTCTGTCTCTCTCTCTGTCTCTCTCTCTCTCTCTCTTTTCCTTTTTCTCTCTCTTTCTTTCTCTGCTCCTCATGGGATTCCCTCTCTATCCCTCTCTCTCTCTCTCTCTCTCTCTCTCTCTGCCCCTCACCACTTGGGCCTTCTCTCTCTCTCAAAACATAAATATGTGTTATGGACACAGATATGGATTCAAATTATATCACTGATACAAACCTGTGTGCATTGTGGCCAATTTCCTAACTTATCTTGCCCTCTGTTCTGGACTATTGGATACATTAATATTTCTCCCATATGATTATTCTAAGATTTACAATGAGATTATGCATACAAAAGTCTTTCAAAGTCCCTGGGCAAGAGTAAACTTTCAATATATTTTAGATATTCTTTTCATAATATATTCCATATTTGACCTTCGCTTAAAGCTATCAAACAAATTGGTGTTCCTCAGCTATGTGAACCAAGGTAAACTTACGTGTGAATTCCTAAAAGGAATAAATTCACCATTAAAGTTTTTTTTTAATATTTACATTCAAATCAGGATAATATGAAGAGATACTCTCAAATAAGATGAACACTCTGTCTATACGCATGACCCAATCAACAATTATCACCAAAGATTCAATGGCAAAATATGCAGAAAACCTCCCCCAAAATGCCTTTAGCCTGGTATTCTAAATGTTAGCATAACATTTCCTTTCTTTCACATAATTGATATGGTCAGTCATATTCAGCAACTTAGTTCTTTTTTTCTAATAAGCTAGTACATGAGTTTACTTTCTGAAGCTGTATAAAGGAAGAAATAATTATTTGTTACTTCTTTTCTAACAAGTGTCAACTTTTCCAGCCCAAACACTATAAATAATTGCCTCCACATCAAGAGGGAAAAGGTTTTTGTACTCAGGGTCTCTTTACCTGACCTCAAGAAGAGCATGGGGAATAATGCTTTACTTCTCTTTGTGTTTTTTACCTTGGATAAAAATGTCCTCATCTCATATTCTGTTAAACCTACCATATTTTTATAGTTTATGTAACTTGGAAGCATATAAAGAAAACTGACAACTCTAAGTTAAAATAAGAAAGAATAGTAGTCTTCTATGTTCGATATTGACTAATTACCTTTATTCTATGTAATTTTCCCTTGTTATAACAATGTAAAATGAATCCAAATTTTCTACATCACGTATAAATTTGATCTATTTATTTAAAAATTATAAACTGACACTGAGGCAGAGATTCAATATAAAATACTAAGAGATAATCCAGTAGAAGAGAGCATTCATAGAAGGACCAATGTTATGCTAGAATCCTTCAAGATGGGTTTTCACATATGTTACATGAATCAGAAATATTTCCTTCCTCTGTGCTATAAGTCACTATTCAAAAACATCAGGTAGTGTTCCTTGTTATATATTAGTATATAGTATCAAGATTTAGTAATGTGGTAATTTCAGTTTTGTCTCTTGAAATGTTTTAAATACTAGATATAATAGCAGAAAGAATTTTGACACCATATTCTTTTCTTTGAGTTTGGGTATTAAGGCAATATTAAACATACAGTGCACTTTGAATATATACTTCTAATTTAACTGATTGGAGAAGTCAAATCTTCTGAACTAAGACTTATGTTTTTTCTTCATTAAACTTCCTGGTCTGGGCTTGGGCTAAACCTGAGATATTTGTGACTATTTATAATTCATGGTCTTCATGTTGGAGAAGTGAAAAAAAGCAACATACAAACACCTAGTTCCTGTAATATATTACTTTCCTTTATCATCAAAAATTAAATAGCACCTTCCACTAACTCTTGTGCTATGTACAGAGACCTTGTTATACTAGGGATTAAATTCAGGTAACATCTCTTGGAATTTTTTCATTCTCTTTGTAATCCATAAGATCCTAAGACGGATATCCATTTTCATATACGACAATATCTGTGTGTACAGTGTTCAAATCTAACAATTCAACATATACTTATGCTTTTATTACATTTAGACATAGTGACTAGGAAGGTAGTTCGAGCTGGCAGCATAGGAAGATCCCGAGCTCACCTCCTCCCATAGACACAACCAAGCTGTAGCTACATGTGAAATTATTCCCTCTGAAAAAGACCTGAAAACAGTACAACTATACAGTACAGTGCAGCTTTTCCACAACAGAGGATAAAAGGGCCACATCAAGATGGGTAGGAGAGACAGAGATTTGGTCTCCCCCAAATCCCACTCCCACTGCAGTAATCCACAATTAAGAGATTTAACAAATGCAGCTTCCTCCCTGAGGAGCACAGAGTTTGTGCCCCACAGTAAGCACCTCAGTTCCTGGGACCAGCCAAGAGAGACAAACCCCCAAAATGTCTAGCTTTGAAAACCAATTGGTCTTACATCCAGGAAAACCATACAGTTATAAGGAATGGAGATTTTGCTATTAAAGGGCTCATTTGCATACTCACATGTCCTGGGACCAAGCACCAAAAGAGTGGTTTGGAAAGTGCCCAGACTCATAGCTAACATTATGCTCAATGGCAAAAAAATTTAAAGATTTTCCTTTAAGATCAAGAAAACGACAAAGACACCAACTCACACCACTTTTATTCAACAGAGTATTTTAAGTCTTAGAGTAATTAGATAGGAAAAAGAACTAAAATGCATCCAAATTGGAAAGGAAGATATAAAACTGTCAGTATTTATGGACAATGATCATATATATAGAAAAGCTTAAAGAGTCCACAAAACAAATGAACAAACAAACAAAAAGCCTTTTAGAAATAATAAAAAATTCAATAAAGTTACAAGTTACAAAATCAATATACAAAAATCTGTTTTGTCTTATACACTAACAACAAAATATCAGAAAGAGAAATTAAGAAAACAATTCCCATTTACAATTGCATCAAAAAGAATAAAATACCTAGTAATAAGTTTAACCAATGTGGTACACTGAAAACTATGAGCCATTGTTGAAAGAAATTAAAGATGACACGTGAATGGGAAGATATTCCATGTTCAAGGATTGGAAGAAAAAAATATTGTTAAGCTGTACAAAGCAATTTATAGATTCAATGTGATCCCTGTTAAAATTCTAGTGGCATTTTTCACAGAATTCTAACAACAAGCTTAAAATTTTTATGGAGCCACAAAACACCCCCAAAAGTTAAAGCAATCTGGAGAAAGAAGAACAAAGCTGAAGGAATCATGCTTCCTGATTTTAAACTATATTACAAAGCTATAATAACCAAAACACTATATTGGCATTACAGCAGACAGATAGATCAATGAAACAGAATAGAGAGCCCAGAAGTTAAACCATGCACACATGGTCAGTTAGTTTACAACAAATGAGGTGAAAATCTATTATGGGGAAAGGGCAATGTCTTTAGTTGGAAAAAATGAACAGCCACATGGAAAAGAATGCAACTGGTCATTATCTTACATCATACATAAAAATTAACTGAAAATGGATTAAAAACTGAGTGTGAGACCTGAAATCATAGAACTCCTAGAGGGAAACATAGATGTTCAAGTCCATTACATCAGTCTTGGTGATAGTTTTATGGATCTGACTTTAAAGGCAATGGCAACATATGCAAATATATACAAACAGGACTACCTCAAGCTAAAATCCTCTTCACAGTAAAGGAAACTGTAAAAGTAAAAGGCAGGCTTGAACAGGAGAAGATACAAGTGACCTTTGAACAAAGTGTGTGTTAGGGGCACTGACCACCTACACAGGCAAAATCTACAAATAACTTTATTCTCCCATAACCTAGCTACTAAATAGTCAACTGTGACCAGAAGACTTAACCAGTAGCAAACAGTCAATTAACATGTATTGTGTATATGTATTATATGCTGAATTCTTACAATAAAGAAAGCTAAAGAAAGGAAACATTGTCAAGAAAATCATAAGGAAGAGAAAATACACTTCTAATACTGTGTGACATTTTGATAAAATGTTTTTGATAAAACATCCACATGTAAGTGGACACACACAGTTCAAATCAATGTTGTTCAAAGGTAACTATATTTGCAAATCATGTATCTGATAAGAGATTAATATCCAAAATATATACAGAACTCATACAGCTCAATAACAAATAATCCATTTATAACATGGGCAGAGAATCTGAATAGAGAGTTTTCCAAGAAAGACCCAGAGAAGGCCAACAAGCACATAAAAAAATTCTCAACATCACAAATTATCAGAGAATGCAATCAAAACTATAATAAGACATGACTTCACACTTGTTATAATGGCTATTATCAGAAAGACAAGAAGTAACAAATGTTGAAGAGAATGTAGAGAAAAGGGAACCCTCATACACTGTTGGTGTATGATATAGTGCATGTGACTTTAAAATATAAGGAAAGTAAGCCTAATAATTTTCCATAAATTTTGGAACTTCCTTCACAAACCAAAGAATTCTTGATTCCAATCCCATCATTCTGCTCTTTTGTTATAAAATGGGTATTTATGCTACTACTTTTAAAGAATAGACCACTGGGTCTTGAAGTTCTGAATAGAGACACTGTTTTACTTAGTATTTTGATCATGCCTAACTACACGAGGGCAACAATCAAGTTAGCTTCATAATAGCCAGAAGAAATGTCTCTAATCCAATTGGTCACGGGGCAGGTATCACCAAAACCAATTTCTTTATAATTAAAAGGTGCTCCCAGGCGCTGTGAAAACTTGGAAGTTGCCCATGGATTTGGGAGAAGAAGGGGAATTTTTTTTTCATAAACAGAAACCACATTGAAGCAATTTCTGAAACACACTGATAAGCTTTGCTTTTGAATTTATATTAAAGAGCTCAATAGTTGCTACCTATGAGAACAGCTCACACTTCTAAACTGACTCATGTCCTGTAGAGATTAAGGACAGAGGCCTCTAGAAGATTAGCATGTCTCTTGGTTTAAGTGACATACAATCCATTTTATTGACATGGACTCCATCCTGCAAAACAAGCACTTTTGGACTGAAACATAATGAAAATTTGGTGTGCTTTTTATAGGCCAGCCTACAATACATTTTTACACATTAGTGCTAGCTGATATAGGCAGAGTCTGTAAACGAAACCAGCAGTCCTCTTAATGGATGGCGTGTAGGCACATGCTTCAGAATGCTAATTCAAAGGAACATACTAAAGAAGCTTTACATTACTTTTTAATTTTACCCAAGTCTTGCCACAGTCCAAAGTTATTAAGCTGTATTCATTGAATTCGGCAGGCTATTACTTTGCATTGTTACGATTCTTACTGAATCTCGGCATTCAATTGCGAAGCCAAACAGGTTTTGATTTGATTTCTAATTGTTTGTTTTCAGCAACTTGAACCTGAGTTTGTTGCTTCTGTGTAGAGTAGAAAGAACATCAGTGGGCAGGTGAAGAGTTCTCTCATTTTACTTTTAATGCTGTTTTAACAGGAAGTGTGGCCTGGATTCCACGTCTGTTAGAATAGAGCTACATAACAGAGATGTGAAATGCCACTGAATTTAAACTAACTACATAGGAGAGCTGACATCTCATAACGTGTCTGCCAGCTACTCGGACTCCATTATTATGAGGAAATAGCCCTGTGCCAACACCTTGGAAAATAATTCTACCATGCTTTCTCTGTTGTTTTTGACCTGTAGCATACAAGCACTGCATGTGCTGAGATTGAAAGAGATCCGAAAGCTGACCTACCATGGCATTATGGGAAAATTTCATTAGAGAAACATACTAGACAGCATGAAGACCATGACTTCCACAAAGTATAGCCACTACTTAAAAATTTTTGGAAATACATGTATAGAGGTAAAGGAAAAGATAATATGTTGCACCATACTTTGTTAGTCACTTTAAGTTACATTACTGCAACTTAAGTTAAAATTTAAATTGCAGCAACATATTATTAAAACTAGGTCCTTTGTGCGAATTATAATAGAAAGGTCCTTTTTAAAGTATTCATTATTTTTAGGGGTGCCTGGGTGGCGCAGTCGGTTAAGCGTCCGACTTCAGCCAGGTCACGATCTCGCGGTCCGGGAGTTCGAGCCCCGCGTCAGGCTCTGGGCTGATGGCTCAGAGCCTGGAGCCTGTTTCCGATTCTGTGTCTCCCTCTCTCTCTGCCCCCCCCCCCCCCGTTCATGCTCTGTCTCTCTCTGTCCCAAAAATAAATAAACGTTGAAAAAAAAAATATAAAGTATTCATTATTTTTGCAATAAACATCTTGTTTATTTTTCATAATGGAACATATATGTTATTTTATTTATTTATTGTTTCCTCCTTCACTTCATTTGTTACATCACAGGTAGAAGGTAATTATTTTCTTTCTTTTTTTTTTTTTTTAAAGGAGGCTTCATGCTCAGTGCAGAGCCCAGTGTGGGGCTTGAACTCACAACCCTGAGATCAAGACCAGAGTTGGATGCTTGATCAACTGGGTCACTCAGGCACACCCATAGAAGGTATTCTTAAGTCTGCCTAGTTCCTGAATACTTATAAACAATTGCCACTAGTTATTGTTTCTTGTTTAGCTTCATCTGTTAGAAACAAAGCTGTGCAGCAGAACAGCTAAATCTGAACAGGTGAGCACAGACTATTCATCTGAAATAAGCCCTTTGCATTTGATAGGTAGACCTTTCAGTTTACTCCTTCAGCAGGAAACTCTGGAGAGCATGGATGGCTTCTTTTCTTGGCCTTCTTGGGATTACTCCAATTTAGCTCTATCTTTGTTGTTTGATACAGCCCACCATTTCTAAGGAATTTATCCCATGAGATACACAGTTATTGTGGATGCTAGGTTCACCAGGACAGTGTAGTCAAATGAAATAATTACCAGACCACAGAGGAATTGGAGTTTTGCCATAAACTGTATCTGTTACAAAACATATGACACTTAATGCCTCTGAGACTCAGTTTCCCTGTCTGTAAAATTAACAGATTTCATTATGTGACACTTTCTGTAATAAAATTCCATCATTAGCCCTAATTCCCTGCCTCAAATGAAATAAGAAGTATATTTGAATAAGTTAATAGGGCCAATTTCTTGGCTGTCTCATGACTAAGCACCCTTTAAAGTTATCTATGCACCTCACTCCAATGATCTCATCAACCTTGAGTCTTTCCGCTAGTAGAATAGAAGGCCATACATTTCAGCAACCTTAGGATTTTTACATCTAACTTTTATGGAATGTTTTCTTATCTTTGGGAAGAAAATGGTGTAATATAGCAGAGAGAGCACAACCAGAGACTTTGGGGAAGTAGCTTAAACTCTTTAAGTCAGGTTCACACATGCAATGAATTGGAGACACATCAATCTACATTATGGTGTTGTAAGGATTGAATAATATAATGTGTTAAAAATTTGGGGCACAGCAGAACTCAGTGTTCATTCTCTAGTCTTTTTCCTTTCCCTTTCCATCCAAATATTTTTTTTTCGTTTCAATCAGTGGGGAATTGGGAGAAATAGTCTGGGACTCAAAAGTTTGAATCCTGGCCTTACTTGAGAAGGAGAAACTAGAATGTTCTGAGGAAAAATGAGAGTTTCAGAGAAATGATCAGGAATTGCAATAATTCTTCTCTCATTGTCAGAGAATTGTATTAATTGTATTAATACAATTGTATTAATAGCTACTGTTTGTGTTTGTAAAAAGCATGAGATCCTGCAATATTTTCCTTATACCTTCACCCCCTAATTGTCTCCCCCATCAACCCCCCCAGATGTTAACAGAATTTTGCTACATAATGAGACAGTAGAGAGAACAAGAATGGGGAAATACACAGGATGATAATGAACTTTGTCATTTCATTAGATGGTGTAATATTCAACACTTGTCAAAAGTTAAGATTATAAATGCATGTAAAAGACACATATTTAAAGCAAAACCTTGCAAAATACCTTTATTTGTACTGAAAATGTATACAACAGTCCTACATAATAAAATAGCAAGTGGAATAAACTCTGAGTAATGATAATATGGTAGAGAAAAAGAGGCTGAGTATGGAAATATTCACTATTGACTCTGTATCCCTATAGCTATGTTAGAATAATATTACTCTTATAATTACAACTGTTAGAGAAAATTTTATCAATAAGAAAAATAATTTCCCCTAACATTTTCTTTCCCTTTTTTTTCTTTTCTTTTCTTTCCTTTCTTTTTTTTTTTCAGAAAGAAGGATGTTGTTGAAGTTGAAGGATGAAACTTTGCACTTTATTTTGCAGAAAGAAGCATGTTGTTGTTGGAGATAGAATATGAACTTGACCCCTGAGAACTCCTCCTCCACCCAAGATCTGTTACGTGTTAGTAATAGGGGAAGTAAAGGGAAGTTTTGAGGCAAGAGAAATAATTTTGTTCTTAACTCTTAGAGCATAAATTCAAGGCAGAGACATAGAAAGTGTGAAGATCAGTTAGACAAAAAGAAGGCATTGGCAATTTAGAGAGATAATGAAACCTCACAAAACAGAATAGTTAACAGATATTTTGAGAAAACACTGTTTCAGCCCTTACAGTATAAACCCTCTCTGTCATCTTAAAATTTTTATTTGAATCTAAGTTCTTCATGCTCTGGAGACTGTCTGCCTCTCTCTACCTCCCTATCTCTGGATCAACTGACACTAGTGAAAGGGATGAATTTTTTCCCTGGGATGACATGGTACAAAATAAAAATAACATTTGTGATTAAGAGATGTGAAGGCAGGCAACCCCTCTCAAAATAACACCAACATTCTTCACAGAGCCAGAACAAACAATCCTAAAATTTGTATGGAACCAGAAAAGACCCCAAATAGCCAAAGCAACCTTGAAAAAGAAAACCAAAGCTGGAGGCATCACAACGCCAGACTTCGAGTTGTATTACAAAGCTGTCGGGGCGCCTTAAGCGTCCGACTTCAGCCAGGTTAAGCGTCCGACTTAACCAGGTTAAGCGTCCGACTTCAGCCAGGTCACGATCTCGCGGTCCGTGAGTTCGAGCCCCGCGTCAGGCTCTGGGCTGATGGCTCAGAGCCTGGAGCCTGTTTCCGATTCTGTGTCTCCCTCTCTCTCTGCCCCTCCCCTGTTCATGCTCTGTCTCTCTCTGTCCCCCAAAAAATGAATAAAATTTAAAAAAAAGCTGTCATCATCAAGACAATCTGGTACTGGCATAAAAACAGACACTCAGATCAATGGAACAGAGTAGAGAACCCAGAAATGGACCCACAAACGTATGGCCAACTAATCTTTGGCAAAGCAGCAAAGAATATCCAATGGAATAAAGACAGTCTTTTCAGCAAATGGTGCTGGGAAAACTGGACAGCAACACACAGAAAAACGAACCTGGACCACTTTCTTACACCATACACAAAAATAAACTCAAAACAAATGAAAGACCTAAATGTAAGACAGGAAGCCATCAACATCCTAGAAGAGAAAGCAGGCAAAAACCTCTTTGAGCTCAGCCACAGCAACTTCTTACTCAACATGTCTCCAGTGGAAATACAAATCAAAACCACAATGAGATACCACCTCACGCCTGTCAGAATGACTAACATTAGCAACTCAGGCAACAACGGATGTTGGCGAGGGTGTGGAGAAAGAGGATTTCTTTTGCATTGTTGGCAGGAATGCAAGCTGGTGCAGCCACTCTGGAGAACAGTATGGAGGTTCCTCAAAAAATCAAAAATAGAACTACACTATGACCCAGAAATTGCACTACTAGGTATCTATCCAAGGGATACAGGTATGCTGCTTCAAAGGAGCACATGCACCCCAGTGTTTATAGCAGTACTATCAACGATAGCCAAAGAATGTAAAGAGCCAAAATGTTCATTGGTGGATGAATGGATAAAGAAGGTGTGGTATATATATATAATATATATATATATATATATATATATATTATATATATATATATATATATATATATATAATGGAGTATTACTCAGCAATCAAAAAGAATGAAATGTTGCCATTTGCAACTACATGGATGGAACTAGAAGGTATTATGCTAAATGAACAGGGAGGGGGACAAAACATAAGAGACTCTTAAATATAAAGAACAAACAGGGTTGCTGGAGGGGTTGTGGGAGGGGGTATGTGCTAAATGGGTAATTGGCATTAAGGAAGCTACTCCTGAAATCATTATTGAACTATACGCTAACTTGGATATAAATTAAAAAATAAATTAATTAAAAAAAATAAAATAAATTAAAAAACATATTTGAAGACAGAGTGTATACCATAGGAGCACGGTTCTATATAAATTCACCGAAATCCAGGGAAGTCTGAAATGTACTGAGAGAGGCTGCTTTAGGCAAGTCTATCTAGGTTTTACAGGGAAGAGTGAACATGTCTGTTATATTAGTTGTGCTAAAATTTTTTTAATTAAAAAAATAAAATAAAATTTAAGGTGTTTTTTTTTAAATAGAAGAAATCTTGGATGTAACTAACATGAAAATGAAAACCAAGCTGAACAGTGGTAAAATACATGAATCTATTAAAAAGCAGGAAACAATCCACCCTGGGGTCAAAAGATGGACAAACAAGACCTCTTCTCCTCTACCTCCTGAGTAAAAGGGGAAAGAAAGTATGGGCGATAAAAAGCATGGTAAAGAGAATGGGATAAGAGTGCAAACTAGTCCTTTGTTGTCATTTCAACAGTTTTCATGGCATCTTCCCCAAGAGTAGATTCGACCTCAAGAAACCACTTTGTTCATCCATAAGAAACAACTCCTATGCTGTTAGAGTTTTATTATGAGATTGCAGGAATTCAGTCTCATCATTAGATATACTTCTAGTTCTTTTGTTATTTCCACTACATCTGCAGTTACTTCCTCCACTGATGTCTTGAACCCCTCAAAAATCATCCATGAGGATTAGAATCCACTTCTTCCAAAGGCTGGCTAATGTTGACAATATTTTGACCTCTTCCCATGAGTCACAATTGTTCTTCATAGCATGAAGAATGGCGAATCTTTGCCAGAATATTGCCATTTTACTTTGTCTAGATCCATCACAGGAATTGCTACCTATGGCAGCTATAGCCTTATGAAATATATTATCTAAATAATAAGATTTAAAAGTCAAAATTATTCCTTGATCCATGGACTGCAGGTCCAGAAAGGATGTTGTGTTAGCAGGTTTGAAAACAAAAATCTCTTTTGTCCATCTTGATCAGAGTGCTTGGGTGACCAGGTGCATTGTCAATGAGTAGGCATATTTTGAAAGGATTTTTCTTTTCTTTTTGAGCAGTAGGTCACAACAGTGAGCTTAAAATATTTAATTAACCATGTTTTAAACAGATGTGCTGTCATCCAAGATTTTTTCTTTCATTTACAGAGCAGACTATAAATATCAGGCAGAATATAAATATCATAATTCTTAAGGACGTTAGGATTTTCAGAATGATCAATGAGCATTGGCTTTGACTTAAAGTCACCAGGTGCTTTAGCCCCTAATAAGAGAGTCAGCCTGTCCCTAGAAGCTTTGAGGCCAGGCATTGACATCTCCTCTCTAGCTAGGAGAGTCCTATGTGGCATCTTATTCCAACAGAAGGCTGTTTTATCTGCACTGTAAGTATGTTGTTTAATGTACCCAGCCTCCATTCATTAGCTAGACCTTCTGGAGAACTTGTACAGCTTCGATATCAGCACTTGCTGCTTCAATTTGCACTTTGATGTTATCGAAACGGCTTCTTTCCTTAAACCTCATGAACCAACCACTTCTGGCTTCAGACTTTTTTTCTACAGCTTCCTCACCTCTCTCAGACTTCATAGAATTGAAGAGAGTTAGCGCCCTGCTTTGGATTAGGCTTTGGCTGAAGGGAATGTTGTGGCTGGATTGATCTTCTCTCTCGACCTCTGAAATTTTCTCCGTATCAGCAATACGGGTGTTTCGCTTTCTTATCATTTATGTGTTCACTGGGGTAGCACTTTTAATTTCCTTCAAGAACTTTTCCTTTGCACTCACAACTTGGCTAACTGGTGTAGGAGTCCAAGCTTCCAGCCTATCTTAGCTGTGGGCGTACCTTCCTCACTAAACATAATCATTGCTAGCTTTTCATTTAAAGTAAGACACATGCAACTCGTCCTGTCATCTGAACACATAGAGACTTATGTAGAATTCTTAACTGGCTTCGTTTTAATTTCCCTGTGTTTCAGGGAATAGGGAGGCCCAAGGAGAGGGAGAGAGATATGAAAACAGTTGATCAGTGGAACTGTCAGAACACACAGAACATTTAACAATCAAGTTTGCAGTCTTACATGGGTATGGTTCATAACTCCCTAGGACAATTACAATAGTAACATCAAAGATCAGTGATCACAGGGGTGCCTGGGTGGCTCAGTCAGTTAAGCACTCTGCTTTGGCTCAGGTCATGATCTCACAGTTCATGATTTCCATCCCCACGTGGGTCTCTGTGCTGACAGCTCAGAGCCTGGAGCCTGCTTTAGATTCTGTCTCCCTCTCTCTGCCCCTCCCCCGCTCGCACTCTGTCTCTCTGTTTCTCAAAAATAAATAAACTTAAAAAAAAATTTAAGAGATCAGTGATCACAGATCACCATAACAAATACAGTAATGATGAAAAACTCTGAACTCATAATAATTATCAAAATGGGACACAGAAACACAAAATGAGCAAATGCTGTTGGAAAAATGGCGCTGATACACTTCTTCAGGCAAGGTTGCCACAGACCTTCAATTTAGAAAAAATGCAGTGTCTGTCAAGCCCCCTAACGTGAAGCATAATAAAAAACTTATGCCTTTTCTTTTAGTTAATTTTCCATCTAGTCCTGGTAATTTGCAGTAACACCTCTGTTATAGTCATCTTCCATGCATGCACTGATCTGCTTCTTAGATCTTTATTCTGTCCCCCTGCTTTATTTGTCTTTTTTGGTACCATTTACACAGTCTTAAATATATATAGTTTTAAAATAAGCTGTTACATGTGGAAGTATGATGACTTGTTCCTTGTTTCTTTTTAGGAAATTCCATTATTGGTCTTGGTCCATTGCTCTTCCAAATTAATTTTGGAAAAAGCTGTCAAATAGAAAAAAAAATCATACTTTTGTGATTGTGATTAGAATCATATTAAGTCTGTACTTCAACTTAGAGATAATCATCATGTTTATAATACAAATTTTTTGCCTATGCATGTACTGTTTTTTCGAAGTATTTTAAATGTTTTTGAATAGTACACTTTTCTTAAAAAGAACTCACAGTACTGCTATTACTTTTTTATAATTTCTTTCCATTTTGATGTTGCTCTAAATGATTTTTTAATCATATATTCTAATTGCTTCTTGCTAGAGTATCAAATCCTTTCTAATTAGTACATTAAACTTGTATATGGTAAAAATCACCTCTTTGTAAACTTGAGTTTCATGTATGTATACAATCATTGCATCTATAAATACTGATATTTTTTAGATTCTTTTCACCTCCAATGAATATTATTCCTTTTTATTTTCTTGTTGCTGTGGCTAAAACAATCAATGACATACTGAATGTAAGTGATTATATGGGATATCTTTTATTCATTCATGATATTCAAGGACACTGATTTGAAACCACACTTTTATGCTTCCAATTGTATTTTTGGCTTTACTTTATTTAATTAAAATTTTTATTTTGAAATGATTGTAGAATCATGTTCATTTTTCAGAAATAATACAGAGAAATTTCGGTGTAGCCTTTTAATGATTCTTCCTTTATCCGTTCATCAGTTGATGGACATTTAGGCTCTTTCCATAATTGTGGTTTATATACACAATGGAATACTACGTGGCAATGAGAAAGAATGAAATATGGCCTTTTGTAGCAACATGGATGGAACTGGAGAGTGTTATGGTAAGTGAAATAAGTCATACAGAGAAGGACAGATTCCATATGTTTTCACTCCTATGTGGATCCTGAGAAACTTAACAGAAGACCATGGGGGGAGGGGAAGAAAAAAAATAGACAGGGAGGCAGCCAAAGCATAAGAGACTCCTAAAAACTGAGAACAAACTGAGGGTTTATGGGGGGCAGGAGGGAGGGGTGTGTGGTGATGGGTATTGAAGGCACCTGTTGGGATGATCACTGGGTGTTGTATGGAAACCAATTTGACAATAAATTTCATAATAAAAAAAATAAAAAATAAAGATCCTTCCAATGGCAACTTCTTATAAAACGGTATCACAACCAGGATATTGACATTGATACATTCTGATGATCTTCTTATTCAGCTTTTTCCAGTATTACATGTATGAGTTTGTTTGCATTGTATGTTTTTGTTCTATGTAATTTTATTACACCTGCAAGCTTATATGTCCACCACCATAGTCAAGATGCAGAACAGTTCTATTACCACAATGATATCCCCGTTTTTTTTAACCTTATTTATTTATTTTGAGAGAGACAGAGCATGAGCAGGAGAGGGGCAGAGGGAAAGAGAATCCCAAGCAGGCTCTTCAGGTTGAATATTTCATTTCTACAAATGAAAAGCGTTTAAACGCAAATATAAAGGTGGTTAAGCTCACAAAACTCTGAGATCATGACCTGAGCCGAAATCAAGAGTTGGACGCTCAACCAACTGAGCCACCCAGGAGCCTCCCCCCACCCCCAATATATTTTTTTATAACTATGTTCACCTTCTTTATTTCTTTTCCTCATTCTTAACCTCTGGCAATTACAAATATGCTCTAGGTTTCTATACTTTGACATTCTAAGAATATTATATAAATAGAATCATACGCTATGTGACCTTTTGATATTGACTTTTCTCACAAAACATAATTCCCTCGAGGTTCTTCCAAGTTTTGCATCACGTTTCAATAGTTTGTTCCTTTTTATGATTGAAACATTCCATGCTATGGATATACCACAATGTGTCTGGGTTATTTCCAGTATTTGATCATTATGAATAAAGCTACAATGAATTGTACACAGGTTTTTGTATAAACAGAATTCCCAATTATCTGGGTTAAATGCTTAAGAATACAAGTGCTATGTCATATGATAATTTCATGCTTGGATTTATAAAAAACAAACAAAAAACCCAAAAAACAACCAAGTTGTTTTTCATAATGGCTATAACATTTTACATCCTCACTAACAGTATGTGAATGACCCAGTTAGTATCCAGGTAACTTGCAACAGTTGCTTTTAAATTTTAGCTCTGGGGAAAGTCAGCCATCATAAATCACACCCTGAAACTGCCATACTGTGAAAAAGCCATGCCCACAGAGAAGTCTTAGAAGAGAGATATCACAAGAGACAGATGAAAACATCAAAGTGCCAGGGCTCTGAGTGAAGAAGTTAACTTTGAGGTGGGTCCTCTGGCTTCAGCTGCCATCCCACTCCCATGTGGGTCAGAGGTGAACACACAATTAAGCCCTTCCTAAATTCCTGATTTACAATATTATGAACAAAATAAGAAGACAATTTTAAGCCACTAAGTTTTAGGAATAATTTGATAGAGATGTTAGACAAACTAGAGAAAAATATGTAAAATGTTACTAATATTAGTTATGATTATTTACAATAATTAATCCTTGATATTAATATCCTTGGTTTTACGAAAGCACTTCTACAAATGAAAAGCATTTAAACGCAAATATAAAATTGGTTAAACAATATGAACACACAATTAAATGAAGAAACAGAAAGGACAAATAAGCATCAGCTTAAGGAATCATGCTTCATTATTAATAGAAATTGAAACTTAGTAAGATGCTACTTTTGGCCTAAGATATTGGCAAAGTTTTTAATACACACACTATTCATGAGAATTAAAAAAATATGATATACATACATATGTATATATATGTATGTATAAGATGTATGTATTTTTACAAATATATATAGAGAGAGAAATTGCTATATATTTAACTTCTGTAGTTGATTATTTCTCTATTATATGCTTTTCATTTTATTTGTCTTTATATATCTCAAAATCAATAAAGCGTATGTCCAGAGAAATATGTAAGATTGTGAATTCTAGACTCCACACAAAATGATTAAGTTAACAAATAAAACTCAAGGTTTATTCATTACAGTTTCTGAATGTTAACTTTAAGCCATCAGCAATAAACATGAAAAGTCGGTAAGTGTTTGGATTTCTTAGGCTGATATTGTGAATGGGTTGAATAATATTTTGAGGGAAAAAATAAGTGCTATGAAAATGTATTCTCATTTTTTTTTTAATTTTTTTTTCAACGTTTATTTATTTTTGGGACAGAGAGAGACAGAGCATGAATGGGGGGAGGGGCAGAGAGAGAGGGAGACACAGAATCGGAAACAGGCTCCAGGCTCTGAGCCATCAGCCCAGAGCCTGACACGGGGCTCGAACTCACGGACCGCGAGATCGTGACCTGGCTGAAGTCGGCCGCTTAACCGACTGCGCCACCCAGGCGCCCCAATGTATTCTCATTTTTGAAACACGTTGACTTTCTTGTCATTTGGGGAGGATAAGAGAATGAGTTTCTTGGAGGAAAAGTTGTAAACCTTTTTCCTGGTAATTACATCAGGACTTAATTACCTAGAAAAGTATAGTTTTAAAAGTCTAGAAGAATTCATTCTCCCTCTACCTCTGCTCATGGAGGAGCTCTGCTCATGGAGAATTGTGTACATCAGTCTCCTTAGATTTTTTTTGATATCATATTTTATCATCACTCCTGGGTATTTTGGAACAAATAAAATATAGTACAGTCAATATTGATAAAAATATTATTGTAACTTTTAAATACTTTAAAGTTAGTATGTTTTTGTTTTAAACAATTTCTTTTAAGTATTCATCTTTTGACATTACCTTTATATATTCCTTCTGTGAGTAACACAGCAAGCTGCAACTTAACATAATTACCACAGGAGAGAGAAACCATCTCTTCTCTTAAAATGTTAAGTCTTCCTTCCTTCACCATAAACATTTGCCACCAACTCTTTCCTTCCCCCATGGATAAGGCACTAAACTAGCATTGGTTGTATGGTGTTGAAGAATGGAAAAATAACTTAATGTCCCAAATACAAACTTACATTTCTATAGAGAAGATTGGCTTTAAATATATGTGTGCTTACTTAAGAGTAAAAATATATTGTATCCCTCAACAAAGTAGGTTTAGAGGGGACATACCTCAACATTATAAAGGCCATATATGAAAAAACCCACAGCTAATATCATCGTCAATGGAGAAAAACTGAGAGCTTTTCCTCTACGATCAGGAAGAAGACAGTGATGTCCACTCTCGCCACTGTTATTTAACATAGTATCGCTAGAACCACATAGACTACATAGAGGCTAAAAGTCCTAGCCTCAGCAATCAGACGCTAGAAAGAAATAAAAGGCATCCAAGTCAGAAAGGAAGACGTCAAACTTTCACTATTTGCAGACTCTATGTAAAAAAAAAACCCAAAAGACTCCATCAAAAACTGCTAGAACTGATAGACAAATTCAGTAAAGTCGCTGAGGCACCTGGGTGGCTCGGTTGGTTGAGCATCCGACTCTTTATTTTGGGGAAGATCACGATCTCACAGTTTGAGAGTTCTAGCCCCACATCAGGCTCTGTGCCAATAGCACGGAGCCTGCTTCAGATCCATCGTCTCCCGTTCTCTCTGCTTGTTCCCTCCCCTGCTTGTTCCCTCCCCTGCTTGTTCTCTCTCTCTCTCTCTCTCTCTCAAAACAAATGAACACTAAAAAAAAAAACAAAAAACAAAATCAGCAGAGTCGCAGGATACATTAACATACAGAAATCAGTTGTATTTCTATACATCAATAATGAAGCACCAGAAAGAGAAATTAAGGTTATCAATCCCATTTACATTAGAACCAAAACCAATAAGACACCTAGGAATAAAGCTAACCAAAGAGATGAAAGACATTTACTCTGACGTGCTGGAAAAGAAGTTGAAGAGGACAACAGAAAGAAATGGAAAAGTATTCTATGGTCATGGATGAAAAGAACAAATATTATTAAAAATATCTATACTACACAAAGCAATCTACACATTTAATGCATTCCCTATCTAAGTGCCAACAGCATTATTCACAGAGCTAAAACAAATAATCCTAAAATTTGTATGGAACAACAAAAACCCTGAATAGCTAAAGCGACCTTGAAAAAGAAAAGCTTTGTTGGGGTCATTACAATTCCGGACTTCAAGTTATATTACCAAGCTGTTGTGATTAAAACAATATGGTACTGGCACAAAAACAGACACATAGATCAATGGAACAGAATAGAAAATCCAGAAATGAACCCACAACTATATGGGCAAAGAAAGAAAGGATATCCAATGGGAAAAAGACATCTCTTCAACAGATGGTGTTGGGAAAAATGAACAGCAACATGAAAAAGAATGAAACTGGACCACGTCCTTACACCACACACAAAAATAAATTTGAGATGGATGAAAGACCTAAATGTGAAACCTGAAACCATAAAAATCCCACAACACAGGCAGTAACCTCTTTGACATCAGCCATAGCAAATTCTTTATAGATACGTCTCCAAAGACAAGGGGAATAGAAGCAAAAACAAATGATTGGGACTTCATCAAAATAGAAAGCTTCTGCACAGTGACAGAGACAGTCAACAAAACTAACAATCTACAGAATGGGAGAAGATATTTGCAAGTGACATATCTGATAATAGTGTTAGGATCCAAAATATGCAAAGAACAAACTGAACACCCAAAACACAAATAGTCCAGTTGAAAAGTGGGCAGAAGACATGAATAAACATTTTTCCAAAGAAGACATCCACATGGCTAACAGACCCATGAAAAAGTGCTCAATGTCACTCATCATCAAGGAAATGCAAATCAAAACTACATTTAGATATCACCTCACACCCATCAGAATGACTAAAATCAGCAATACAAAAAACAGCAGGTGTTGGCAAGAATGTAGAGAAAGGAGAACCCTCTTGCACTGTTGGTAGAAATGCAAACTGGTGCAGCTACTATGAAAAACAGTATGGAATTTCCTCAGAAAGGTAAAAATAGAACTACCCTATGATCCAGCAATTGCACTACTAGGTATTTGCCCAAAGATTTCAAAAATACTAATTCAATGGGTTGCACTACTAGGTATTTTCCCAAAGATTTCAAAAATACTAATTCAATGGGTTGCATGTACTCCGATGTTTATAACAGCATTATCTACAATAGCCAAATTATGGAAATACCCCAAGTGTCCACTGACTAATGAATGGAAAAGAAATATATATACTTATTATATATAACATGTTATATTATATATAGTATATATTATTACATTATATATTTTATATCATATATTACATATCACATTTCACATATTATATATATATATATAATGAAATATTATTCAGCCAGAAAAAAGAATGAAATCTTGCCATTTGCAACAATATGGATAGAGCTAGAGGGTATAATGCTAAGCGAAATAAGTTCTCCAGTGAAAGACAAATACCATATGATTTCACTCATATGTGGAATTTAGGAAACAAAACAAATGAGCAAAGGTAGAAAAAGAAAGAGATGCAAGCTAAGAAACAGAGTCTTAACTATAGAGAATAAACTGATGATTACAGGTGAGGAGGGGGTGGGTGGATGATTAAAATAGGTGATGGGGATTAAACACTGGACTTGCTGTGATGAGCACCGGGTACTATATGGAATTGTTAAATTACTATATTGTATACCTAAATCTAATATTGTACTGCAGGTTGACTAACTGGAATTTAAATAAAAACTTAAAAAAAATAGATCTTATCGGTAAAAACAAAGAATCCTTATCAGGATTCTTGGTGTCTATAAGAAACAAACCAAATGCTTAAGACAGAGTATCTATGTCTCATACTAAACCTGAGACATTTTTCTATGTTTTATTTTTTCTTCATAAGATATAGCATGATTTCCCATACAAGGTCCTCAAAAAATACCTAAAATAAATCCACTGCTTTCGTATGAGTTACTTAATCCAGAGATATTTTGAATCATCTAAAAGAACATACTTTTTAACTTTATTTATTTATGTTGAGACAGAGAGAGAAAGAGAGAGAGCGAGCAGGGCAGGGGCAGAGAGACAGGAAGAGAGAAAGAATCCCAAGCTGGCTCTGCACCTTCAGTTCAGAGTCAAACATGGGGCTTGAACTCATGAACCACGAGATCATGACCTAAGCCAAAATCAAGAGTTCGATGCTTAAATCACTGAACCATCCAGGTGTCCGTTTGTGTGTGTGTGTGTGTGTGTGTGTGTGTGTGTGTGTGTTTGCATTTAATATTCAACACAAATCTTACATATTTTGCTTTTCCCTAACACTGGGTACAAGAGATTTTCAAATATTACTTTTTTTAATAATGTATGGTATTAATATATTATACAGATAAATAAGGTATTTGCTTTAACAACCAATAGTAGATAGCATATATAAATGTAAATAATACATAGATGGCATATAAGTATATAGATAAAACTTCCTGTGTGCTTGTTTTGTCTTTTATGTTATTTATTTATTTAAAGCTAGGAATAATATGTTTTGACATGAAAATCCCCAAAAGTAACTACCATACTAAAAAAAAATTGGTATGGTTTTGCTAAAGTTATATGATAATAACAGTAATAATTAATAATAGTAATAATAACAGAATACATATTTCAAAATGAATAGTTTCCCCCCGCAAAAGTGTATATTCTGTTGCTATATTTGGTTGTACTATAACTGTCATTTCTATACTCTTTAGAAACACTCATGTTTAAATCCCTTCAGCTAACATTTACTTAGTATTTGGAATGGTCTAGCTGGTGTTCAAAGTGTTGTATCAATAAAAATTCATTCAATTTTTATAAAAAGCCTACTATTGTCCACATTTTATGGAAGGAGAGACCAAGTCACAGAAAGGATACATACCTTGATCAAGGTCATCTGCTTGCTAAGTGACAGAGCTGGGATTTACTCCGTGATATCCATCTTCAGCCTCTGAATATTTTAATTATGAAGCTATTATGTTTTGTAAATAAACCTAAGGCAAATTTTCCATATATTACATTGATGACAACTCTTTTTTTTTTTTTTTTTTTTTGAGGATGCTTTTGCTACTTGGAAAGAGCCAAATGTAATTAAAAATTACATCTGGTGAAAAACACGGATATTCATGCTTGGCAATAGCCTAGCCATTTAAAAACTCAGTTTTGAGGAATGAGATGAATTTTTATATGGCCTGTAAACAGCTCTTACAACAGTTCTAAAAGAAGCAAAATCCAAAATAGTATTTAAAAATCGTCATTGTACATAAAATTATTTTATAGTGTTACAAAGAAACTATTGCTAAAGTTAAAACTCTCACATAGACATATAGTTGAAATTCACTCTTTGTATTCTCCTAATTAGCACAATGCCTAGAAAGTTTTTAATTTTGAATGCTTTATTTATTAAAATTACCCATATATATCTTGCTAAGAACATTTTCTTGGCAAATAATGTTTTGTGAGAAAATATAATATTTGAAATCCTTTACATAATTTTAGCATATAAAAAATAATGTAAATTACCTTTCCATATTTGAACATTACAGTAAGAAAAACATTTTAAATGCCTAACCAAATCATGTAAAAATTATCAAGGATAAATAGTGAGATGGTTTTAGTTAAGGCTCCCCCTGTAATAAAAAAAAAAGACACATGGGGCGCCTGGGTGGCGCAGTCGGTTGAGCGTCCGACTTCAGCCAGGTCACGGTCTCGCGGTCCGTGAGTTCGAGCCCCGCGTCAGGCTCTGGGCTGATGGCTCAGAGCCTGGAGCCTGTTTCCGATTCTGTGTCTCCCTCTCTCTCTGCCCCTCCCCCGTTCATGCTCTGTCTCTCTCTGTCCCAAAGGTAAATAAACGTTGAAAAAAAAAAAAAAGGGGGGGGCTTTAAAAAAAAAAAAAGACACAAAGTAACTTAGAATATTTTAATAAAGGGATTATTTGCAAAGGTTTAGACAGGGTTAAAAGAAAGCAAGAAAGGTGGAGAAGCCTACAGTGGAAAGCCCTTATCATCTCCAGGATGTTTTTGCTAACTTAAGGCCTGGAAGAGGATGCTGAGCTAGGAAAATAAATAACTTAATATCTTTCCCTCTTCCCACCCTTACCTCCCTTTCATTCGTCTAAACTCAATTTCATGAAGTCAGAGAGTAAGGGACCACTGGTTGATGCAGCGAATAGAGATTAACTAAACGAGGACACAGACCAAGTTGGACTAGGGTAGAAACTCACACAACAGGTCCCTGAAGTTGGGTTAAATGCAATTTTTTTCCTATGATATGAATGGATTGCATTGGGGTTGCACTCAATCCATGTTTTATCTTGGGATACTATAGATATGCCGCTATACTCGATCCCATAAAACAAGATTATTTACATGTTACCTTTATACAACAACCTGAAAAAGCAGTACACATTTTTTTTCCTTCTGATTCTTTTCCTTTCATTCTCTCTTCAATCTACTCCTATCAGAAATTGCACCCAGTATGACATTGAACTTGGGCATGTTCACAGTACCCTCCGCATTTCTAAATTCAACGGCAATCTTTCAGCACTTGACCTAGCTGATCACTCATTTAGCTTACAGGACACCACTCCATGTCACACACTTTTTATCTAAGTTGTAAAATTTACAGGGCACAGAGTGGTTCACTCTATTGGCTTATCTCCTTGTAGTTTCTATAGGGTTTGTAGTAATGTAATCTTTTTTATTCTGGATACCAATGTTTTGTATTTTACCTCTGTATTTCTTGATCATTCTAACTAGAGTTATTTTATTTTTAAAATTCTTTTCAAAGAACCAGCTTTTGGTTTCATTGAATTATCTTCTATTGTTTGACTTTGTTCAACTTCTTTCATTTTGGCTTGTTTTTGGCCTGAAAATTCTTTCAGATGATAACTTACATCAGAAATCAGCAAACTATACTCAAATCTGGACTACTGCTTATTTTTTTGTGAATAATTACTGGACTCTAGCCATGCACATTCATTTATGTATTGTCTGTGTCTGCTGTTGTAAGAAGACCTCTTTTAGAATTAACCTATGAACTTTTCCCTCCATCCTTGTTGGCAATAAATTGATTCTTCACTCAGTTCTTTGAGCTTTCTATTGATGGTTTTATTCAAGAACCACTGGGGTCTTCCCGATGTATGTTTAGTGGGCTTCCCAGTATTTGGGAAAATTTTAAATGCAGATCCCTCTTTTAAAGGGATCTTTCCATCTGATCTTCCAGCTCTGAAAATCTGTATTCTGAACCTCATCCAATAAGCCTCTGCTTTTGTGCTGTCTGAATTGTGTGCAGAGTGGGGAGTGTCCTATAGCAGAGAGCTGTAAATTCAAAATATTAGCTTTACACTTCCTATCCTTCAAGAATAAAAATTTCTAGTGCTATCTTGTCATCATTCTCCAGTGCTTTCAAATAATTTTTTAAAACTTTTTTTCCATACATTTTATAATTGTTATCTGTGGGAAGGTTAGTTCAACTAGGGTGAATACCATGACTACTGCCCATAAAGCTTTTTTTTTTTAAATTTACTTTTGATATTTTCTATGGAGGGTAGCATAAATTATGCACATATTATTTGATTTTCAAAGAAATGTGTAGTGCTCAATCTAAAGCCGTGTTGTCGAATCAAAATAAACTATGGAGACTCACCTATAGACATCTTAATTCAGAAGATTAAAAAAAAATACTTCTGCTAGACTGATTAATAGACTTAAAAATCAACTCCTTTTTTTATGTTCTTGACAGAACATAAAATAAGAGCATATCTTACTAAAAATATATTCCTTTTCCCATCAGTAAGCTCATCATGAGTCAATTTCTTGGGAGAAAGATCCCTGATCTCCAACCCGTAATGTCTCTATTTGTTATAGTAATGGAATAAAATGGAGGTGAAAGTAGGAGATAGGTATAGAATTCCTACATTTCAGAAATAATTACTATTTTTACCTTCTGTAAGTATGTCCAAGCTGTATCCTCATTTCAACTAGGTGAAAAGTGAAAGTTGTATTCTTACTTCTTTAGAGTCCTGGCAGATGTTTTAGTTTTTAATAATCTCTTAAGTTATTTCAATCATGCCAAGATTCCAAAGGACCCAAACAGGGAATCCTGAACTAATAATGTTTCTAATCCTTTAAAATATTCTGACTGGTTATCTACAATATAGATGTTAAGACTGTGAATCAGAGAATTTGAGTAATTACCTCAAGATTACACAGATAATAAGGGATAGCACTTGGATTTAAACTCATGTTTTTAATTCTTAAAGTCTTGTTATTTCAAGCCTACTGTGCTAATTTTCACTATATTTCTTTCTATTCTTGATTTTTCTTCCCTATTCTTGATATTTTTCATATTTGGAGCAATAAACCAGGGAACAATAATTGAACTATCTCTCTCTTTCTCTTTAGCTCTCTCTTTTTCATCTCAATCCAATCAAATTTCAAATACTATATTATTTTTTTTTAAATTGTGCTAAATCTTACTTAATCCCAGAGTTACTATCATCTTTCATGTGGAATGTTAAAACAGCCTATGCTACCTTTCTTTCATCTTACAGTGCTCTAGGAATTATTAAAAACAACAACAACAACAACAACAAAAAGTAAACAATTTTTTTCTTTTAAAGATTTTGATTCCCTTCTTATGCATGGTAATGCCCAAACCTATTGAAATGGCATTAAGTTTCCTTCAACATCAGCCCCCTCTCTTCCTCTTCTACATTATCTATTATTTCTTTTCACATTGCCAACTTTTTCCCATTTCCCACTTTAAATTTCTGACCATTCTGAAGTAGACCAAATCCTTACTGTTGAATGCCTCAGCATGTGTTGTTCTTTAGCACAGTATCTTTTTATTTTCTCTC
This sequence comes from Prionailurus bengalensis, assembly GCF_016509475.1. Lineage (NCBI taxonomy): Eukaryota > Metazoa > Chordata > Mammalia > Carnivora > Felidae > Prionailurus > Prionailurus bengalensis. The sequence goes on from NC_057344.1 coordinate 91,722,743, forward strand.
TCTCTCTTTTCATACCCATTAAAATCTGATCCTTTTTCAGCACTCACCTAAACTCCATTTATTTTCTGTGATTCCATGATTTGTCCCCCAAGTTTTCTTGCATTAATAATGGGAACGATTGTACCTTTAACATTTCTACTCATGTCGCCTCTAATTTCCATGTTAACTGATCAACCTGAGAGTTACATTTCTAGCCCTTCGTCATTCCCTCATTCATTCTCAGAGGGGAGGCGACTAGCTTAACTGAACAGTTCACTTAGTACGGATAAACCATGCATACTTGGAGCATTTTCTCCTTTCGTTGTGAGCTACCTGTCCATAGGAAGTAAGCATCCTGGAATGTTCCTTCCTGCTACTTTATAAGGAGACTCCTCAAGTAGGAAGAGCTGAAGATACGCTGTCCTGTCGGTGACACATATGGTAAAGACTGTTTCTTTGTGGAATTCAGTATTAGGAATTCACTGGCTCCCAATATTCTCCAATAGCAGATTTATTACTAACAGAACTGTCACTTTCTTCTCCATCTTTCTTTGCCTCTTTCAGTTGGTTCAGAACTCAGGAGGAGAGGAGGGATATTGTCTTGAAACCCCCAGAATAGCCTAATATCCATTAGTACCCAATACTGCTTTAGCCTCATGCATTGTTTTACTTAATCTCCAAAACATTTCTGTTTGGTAGGAATTATTATTAAATTTCTCACTCTAGAAATAATAGAGTTGAGTCTTAGGAATGTTAAATAACTCGCCCTAAATTTCTCAATAAGTAAGCAATAGATACAGGATTGATTCATATATGAATCCACGAGTACTCTTTACTCCTACATTATTCTGTCCCTTAAACTATTTGTTTCTTCCCTTTGCTTCTGGGAAAAAAATGTTCACATTTGCACACTAATACAGATCATGTTCATTTCAGGATTGCCTATTTATAATTCTATTCTTTGTCACAGTAGTTTTTTTGGAGGGCGGAGTGGGGGGAATATATCATATCCCAGGAAGTTTAGTAAACTGTTTATATGTAGTTAACTCTGGAATCAAATTACATAGGTTCAGATCTGTTTTTTACCACTTCTAGCTGTGGGACTTTGGGTAAGTGACTTAACTAAATCTCAGTTTCCACGTATATGAAGAAATAGGCTCCCCCAAACAGTGTCTGACACAATCAAAAGCAATGGATAAAACTTAATCACCGCTAGTACAGGGTCTGGTGTGTGCAGGTATGTAATTTATGGCTGTTGAATATGTAAATGAATTAATGGGATGGCCGCAAAATGTCAAAAGTAGTTTGTTCAAACATCTGCTGGCTTATACTGTATATTGTATTGAGCACTTTAAGTCAGTGCAGTGACTTCCAATAAAATGCCTTTGTTCCAAAGTACTTACATTAAAACCCAATTAGCGCTTCCCCTTTTTAGTCCCCTTTTTGATAAGTTAAGCAAGAATTTCAACCTTGCATAACATTGCATATTTCATAACGTTTGTTATCTCTAATCATATTATCTATTTTGATTCTCTCTTATTCACACTGTAGTCACTAAATTTAGTTTTCTGTACATGGCACTATTTACAAACTTCAAGCAACACTCAAAAGCTACAAATGGTTAAATGCTGTAGCCCTGAAGACATTCCTAAAATAGTTCTTACTACGCTGTGAACGCTGGGTGGATGAGGGAAAAGCCTCTCAGATCACACTTTGAAGTGAAAAATATCTACACAGTGTATAATTATTAGATATTTCTGAAGGCAGTAAAATTTATTTACTTACATTGTGCCCACATATGTAGAGCTATTACATAATTTTTACACATTTTCTGTTCTTTTTAGATATATTTTCCTTTTTTGTTATTTTATTTGTGTTACTTTGTTCCCTTTTACATTCTGCAACACAAATGATAACGAATTCCAAATTAATACCAAGTTTCATTTGTGTCTTAATTTTATCCCACCAATATTACCTTGCTTGATTTACTCTAAAGCAGACATGGGCTTTAAGCATGGGAAACCTCCTTTTATGCTAATCCCCTCTGCATATTTATCTTTATTAAATATGAATTTTCAATACCCTTTGTTTGAAATAAGAAAATGAACATTTTTCTATGTAGAAAGTGCTAAGTTTTCCAAGTTTCATTCACTAAGCACACACTTCAAAGAAATGAATGTGAAAGAACATGGGCATGTCATTATCAGTTTCTTCAAGGAAACCAGAAGAATTGATTTTGGACTATCGCCACATTGTCAAGGGATGGGATCTTTTCTGGCATCTCTTTCAGACCATGAATAGGTCATTACGACATGCAAGTCCTAGTGTCTTCATGTCTTCCATGTAACCTGTGCCATAATGGTAGCTCAAAGGATTGCAGTAGATCCGGCAGACTGAGGGTCACAGTTCTATCCAAGACAATCGATCATCAATGACTTCATAAATCGCATCCTCAAAGTCTCCTTTTAGGAACAATGGAGAACAACTGTTTTCTCTTGTTCCTTCTTGAATAATAACGACACTATTCACAGACCACTCGTTCAGTCTTCACTATGTGCCATGGATTGTGCTAAGTACATAAATTTTGTTTCAAAAAAAAATTAATGTGTATTGATTTTTGAGAGAGAGAGAGAGAGACAAAGTACCAGTGGGGGAAAGGCAGAGAGAGAGAGAGAGAGGGAGACACAGTATCGAAAGCAGGCTCCAGTCTCCAAGCTGTGAGCACAGAGCCTGACACAGGGCATGAATTCATGAGCTATGAGATCATGACCTGAACCAAAGTTGGACGCTTAACTGACTGAGCCACCCAGGCTCCCCAAAGTAAATTTTTATTATTAAATTGTTTTGCTTACTTTCAAGAATTAATGCATATAATAAGAGACAATGCAGAGTTCATTTCCCTGTCCTCATCCTCAATGCATGGGCCAAACTTCAAACAATTTCCTTTCACTTTAATAACATTTTATTTTATTTTGTATTGTTTTCAAACTTACAAAGAAAATGCAATAGTATGAGGAGCTTCCAGATACCTTTCACTCAGATTCACTAATTCTCACACTTTAAAGCATTAATTTCATCTCCGTCTCTATGTATGTATTTATATGTGCACATTTTATTTTTTCTTAACTATTTGGGATTACATTGGGAATACTATACTCCTTTACTTCTCAATGGCACATGTATTTTATAAGAACAAGCACATTCTCATATATAGATATAATAGATGATAAAAGTCCAGAAATTTGAAATCAATACAATATTATCTAATCCACAGTGGAAACTACCAAAGTATCCCCAACAAATTATTAATTAATTACAGCACAGAAAGGGCAACTTGGCAACAGAGAAGCCTGACAGAAACTACCCTACATATGTGATTAAAATTAATATCACCAATATTGCAACAAACTAATATTGTACCAATCTGATAGCATATGCTTCCTGAAATAATGGTGTGCTATCATTCGTTCGAAATCCTGCCTGAATCTGAATATGAGGATACACCAATCAAACCCAAATTGAGAGGTATTCTGCCTACAAATTTGCTGTGTCTGTCAAATATGTCAAGGTCAAAAAGACAAGGGATAGGTGACAAATTGTTCTAGGTTAAACACTTGCTACTGAGTAGTAATTGTTATAAGTGCAAGTATGTTACTTCAGTTCTCCTTTTATTTATCCATATATTATTGACTGCTTCTTCCTCTCACTTTATTATTTTGGCGTACTTTGGCATTCTTGTTTATTTTAATGGTTACCTTTATTAGTTTAAATATAATTTATTTACATTCCTGTTTGATTTTTGTAAATGCTAGAACACATCGAACCTCAAATATAAAATGGGAGGTCATTTGGCTAATTAATATTCCTTTTGTCTCTCTATGTGTGTTAGTTTTATTATTCTTATTTTATTTTATTTTTTAATTTGGGTCACATTTATATTCTATTCTGGAGCTATAATTCAGGTTTTCAGGATTTTTCTATGTGGTACCTCTAAGAATTAAACATTGATAAGTAGCATTTATAGTAGTATGATTATATAAACATTATTCATTATAAAAACTAATTAATGTAATTGGACCAACTGCCATCTGCTTTCTCCTGGGAGTTTTTCCAAGCTTTTTCGTCTGTTCTTATTTTTCTATGCCTCATGGTTTTCTTATTTTATTTACTTATTTCTCCTTTACATATTTTCTATGACTTCAATATGACCTTTTAAGAGTGGAGTGATTATATGTAATGACTCTGCTGGTTTGAATTGGAATCATTCTTTATATACATTATGTTAGTCAATTTTCTTAAAAGTTCAATGGCTCAACTCCAAAGAAGTGGAACCTTAGACTGTGGGATCATTTATAAAATGTTTCCTGTTTTGCCTTTATAACTTCAACACCTTCATCAATTATGCCCTGTCTGATAATCAAGAAAGAAAATGATAATGTAATTAGAAATACATTCATTTAATCCATTTCTTAAGAAAAAAATAATGGTAAAAGACAAATACCTACAAGATAACAAAAATGTCAAGAAATTTATTGTTAATTCCTGACACTGGGTCTAATTTTCTTAACAAACGAAATCTATGCACTTTGTAAACTTTTTTTTTTTAGCTGATATAGACATAGACTATATTTGTTTTTTCTTACCCCTCAATTTTTTTTTCATCAACTTCTAAATTACTTAAGATTTTCATATAGAAAAAGCCAGATAGTGAGAAAATTAAAGAGTGAATGAGCCATGGAGGGAGAGAGTAAGGGAAAATAGGGTGAATGCATAGATAGGTAGATAAATTGTTATTAGACATGGATCTGTATGTAAACTGGTTCACCACAGTTTCGCTAAGCTGTGAAACTTTGGTATGGGTTCGATGGGAAGGCTGGTGGCACCCATTCAATTGTCTGGCAGAGGTCCATTAGGATCGTGACTGAATTAACATCAGGCAGAGACGGATACCTTTATAACTTTTGAAGGTGAGAGGACCCTTATTCAAAGGATCATTGCATCTTATCAGACTAAGTTGTTAGTGGATGAAGTATGAAGATGCTCGCAAGGGTGCATGTGGATGCTGAACAGCAGGAAGATGGTCTGGGTCAGTTATTTAACATTTTTTTTTTTCTATTTGCGGGGCTATGCTGGAGCACTGACTTTCTGTTAGGTTTTGCTGATACAAGCCTCTCAGAAAATGAAAGCATGAATAGCATTTGCCATTCCTCTTAGGGTTGTCCCCGCACCGAACATATTTTGTTACTGCTAGAATCAGCCCCATCATGTCTTCTCAGTGTTTCATGGATGTAAGATATGTTCGGATAAACCAATAAAGATAACCGTTAAAAGAAAACAGAATAACAAGTGTGCCAAAATTAAAAAGTGAGAGGGGGAAGCAATCAACAGTATACTGACAAATAAAGAAACAGACAAATAAAGAAACGGTATCAGATTCGCACTTAGAAAAATTACCACCTAACAGAATAGGATAGCACCGTATCTTCAGAGGTCTGAGCCTCAACCCCTTGGGAGCCCTTCTCCAAAGAATTATTACTGCATTTCTGTAAAATTATTCCAAGAGCAATACTTAATGATGATATTTTTTTCACAATTTTTACATTATGGAGATTTCTGAAAACATTAATGACTCAGTAATAATAGTACTTTGGCAATTCTAAATTTTTGAAAGTAGTTTGGCTCCAAGTTAGATATTTAATGCATTTTAAAGACTTTAAAACCAGTTACTCAAAGGTGAAAGGTTGTATGGAGACAAATACTTCAGTCATAAAAATAAAGGTCAAACATGAAATTGAATTTGTATTAAATCTGTAGCAAGAGTGGCTTAAATGTTGATCTACTTCATTCTGGGGCATCTTGAAAAAACACATATTAAAGTATGCCTATGGAAGATAAATGAAAAACCAAGAGAGTTATGTTTCTGAAACTTGAGTTTAGAAACTTCCAGGAACAAAAGAAATTTATAACAAACTTCTTATAAAACAACGTTCTCTGGCTTCTCTTATCTACTCTAATTCCCTATCACCTATCTTGCAACAAGGACATTTATCTGCATCTCATTTTGTGTGGATTGCTTTGCAAAAAACTCATCTTACACAGAAGCAAGCGTATTTTGGTGATATTTAAATTAATCTATTTTATTCTGTTCCTTTTTCTGTGAAAATATTGTCAAATAAAATCTTAAGAGAAAAAAATCAAGAAAATCACTTTAAAAATTGAAAATAAGTATACTATCACTCAGGTTACAGACTGGCACTATATACATATTAAAATAAATATTTTCTACACCTCTCCAAAACTCCATCTATACTGCTAAATATATCAAATGTAGGCACCTATAAAATAATCAATTCTAGAAAAAATGTTTCAACAGTAAGTACCGAGACAGTTTTGCAAAGTAAAGTTGATTGAATTTTGAAGTACTAGTTTGGTTATATAAAGCATAAAAAGCTCATCGAAGAGCAAGCTGAAGTCTAAAACTGGACAGAAACATATTTTAACAACGATGCTTCATGTCGTTCCACAATAGATATGATGTGGTTTATGAAAAGCATAAAATATCTTTAAAGTAACATTAAAGTATAAAGTAATTTCAGGTGAAAGAAAATATAGAGAGAAATCTGGTAAAACGAAGGATAAAGTTAGCACCTAGGAATCCATGGCATTTCATCCTATATGATTTGCTAGCGATAGGCCAATTATTTGATTAAATTGTATGATATCGTGAGCTTTTCCTTCTTTCTAGAAGAGTCTGAGGATATAGTCTCCAGACTCCAATCAATCTGAAAAGCATGCTATCTGAAACAGCTATACCCATCCTACACAACTTGTTTGCTAGTTTCAGCTCTTATATTTTAGAAAGTTATCTAGCATAAAAGGAACAAAACCAATAGCTCTTTGGTGTTTTAGAAGACTGTCTACATTTTAAGCTAGCATAGATAGATAAGATTATGTAAATATTTGCAGTTAAAATTGTAAGATTATCCTAGTTTCTGGCTTGCCTTTTTTCCTCTTTAGACATAAGTGAACCCAAGGGAAAAGTTTGAAAATGAAGATTCATGTTCGAATGTTATATAGCATATATTGAATAGTACCTTCCTCTCATCCCCTCCCGCACTCCAACACATCAAAGCGCATCTTCAGAACACGCTTCTAAACTTTTAAGAATAAAAAATGCAAAAATCACTCCCTTGATGTTATATTCCTTATTCAACTAATGAATATTATGTTCTAAAACTTGTTTTTTTTTTTGTTTTGTTTTGTTTTGTTTTGTTTTGTTTTTTGGATAGAGGAGGAGAAAAGAAAGTTGGGATTCAGATGTATAAACTCAACATTCTTCAAAATGGGTGCAGAATCAGTTTCCCTTCTCGGTTAGGTTTCTTACCGGAAATGAATACCAGTGCCAAACAACAACAAAATACAGTTCCAAGATTTTTAATACACCATACGAAAGCACAGTAACACTCAAATGTACAAGAGTGCCTATTATCGGGAAATTGGAGAACACAGTTTGGATTCCACACAAACATGGAGCTTCTTTGTGTTTACCCTGTCCACCATCCATCTACTAACCCAATGGAGTCTAACTTGTAGGATTCTCTTTTTGCAGAAATTGTGTCTGAGATGAAGACACTTACCTGGACAGCTACATGGGGGGATCAAAGCAGCTAATAAATATAACAGAGCAGAAAGTACAAAAGAGGAAAAGAAGTTGGGCCTGTCACAATCCTAGCAATTGTCACAGAATCAGATACAATGGATTCCTGGTAGCTCTGGAGGGTAAGAAACAGTCTGGGCTGCTTCTGCTATTTGGATTTATTGCAAATGACTCTCCGTAGGTATACACACTACATGGGATATGTGTCAGTGGATGTCATTTTCTCACCAATTTCACAATCAGATCAAGAATTTCTCCTTACATAAGAGGGACCAGGAAGTGTGGAGAGGAGGAATAGAAAATATCTAGCCTGATATGAACCCTCCTGAGGAGGGAGTCTAATAAACCCCCTACTCTCTAAAATAGTGAAAGATGGAGGCAATGACTATTTCCCACCCCTACCCTCACACACCACAGCATGATGCTCTAATCAATTAAGTATATCATGCTTAGTGACATGGGGGAAATGATATTTTAAGTTCCTTTGATGTTATATATATGTCATATTCTGAGGCATTGGGGGAAATATTTTTAAAACACACTTAACCTTTACGTATTTGAAATAAAGCATAAGAATTTTAAAATGTCTCTCAACCTAAAAATAAAGTTTCACTTGGTTATTAAGTAAAGGCTCCAAAACATCATACTGAAACAAAAATTCCTTATTTTAGCAGGCCTGTTCGAAAGCAGAATATTATTTTTTTAAGCAATGTTGACTAAGCATTCTATCTAGAACTTCATTTTGTAGTTAACTTTGAAGTTAGGTGACATACAGGTGAGACTTACCATGCAATGAGATAAGCATAGATATGGTGGGGCATGAGTTTTTGTCCTGGTTCTATAAAAATCTGGCTAAGCTAGGTGATATAAGTGTAAATATTTGGGTTTGAGTTTTATTGTTATTATCATTTTGTTTTGTTTTATATTAAAAAAAATAATAAGTTGAAGATGATCTCTGGGGTCATTTCCAGTTTCAATACTTGGCTTGGCATATATATCTTGATAATTTTTATCATTAAAGAAAAACAACTTGTTAATGGTACTTGTTCATGTCTTAATTTTTTCCAAGTATTAATAAAGACATAAAATAAGAATGAAACTGTCTTATTTCTAGACCTCCATTCTCAGAATTATATATAGCAAAGAGACTGGGATAAAAGAAATGGTAGATAGCAGAGAAAATACTAGTGTAAGAAAAATTTAATTGATGATTACTGGCATCTTATAAAATATAAAGCTTTTGAATCAATATTAACTAAAACCCCTGTTTGTATTGGAAAATCATAGAGAATGGGACTGATGTGAAACAGACAGGAGAAAGGAGTATTAAGTTCATAGAACTGTACCCACATAGTGTGGCCAATGTGATAGACATAATACATTCTGCTTTTCAAAAATCCTGTGACTGAAATCTAAGTCTATTTTATCCAGTTTTACCTGGATATGGAGATTTGGAGGTGGCTAGCATAGTCAAATTATTCTGGGCATCAATGTGTTGGCAACTGTCCCCAGGCAAATACACCCAGACCCTGAGAATACTTTTTTCTGGAAGCAAGAGAAGGGAAATGGGTAGTGGGCTTCATGTTACAATTTGATCTTCTTTCTCCAAAGTCCTAAATAACAGGCCTGTTTCCTATCTGAATATCCTGGTTCGAATGACAGATATATTAACGTGTTTGTGTTCTTTGTGTTTGTATTTGATGGGTTTACCCATAATCCTAGTTTCTCTATTGAAAACAAAGTCTCCCTTGGGGCGCCTGGGTGGCTCAGTCGGTTAAGCGTCCGACTTCGGCTCAGGTCATGATCTCACGGTCCGTGAGTTCGAGCCCCGAGTAGGGCTCTGTGCTGACAGTGCAGAGCCTGGAGCCTGTTTCAGATTCTGTGTCTCCCTCTCTCTCTCTGACCCTCCCCCACTCATGCTCTGTCTCTCTCTGTCTCAAAAATAAACAAAAAATGTTAAAAAAATAAAAAAAATAAAGTCACCCTTAAGATGACTCAAGATAAGGGTGGTTCTCTTTTTACTGTCTACCCCATCCTAATATACAATACTGTGCTGTGTAACTTAAGTTTTTTAGAAACCTTCTGGTTACATAAAAGCATTTTGCAGTGATTATTAGAATAATCAATGCTAGATGAGCACAGACAAAACTCAATGTCTACGTTCTCTTACCATTGTCATAAAACAGGAGGGAATAAAAGATTTTATACAATGGGTGTCTGAATTAAAAATCTTCTCGGACTAAAAGGATTAATAACAGTACCCTATTCTTTCCCAACAAACACAGTGCTTTCCAAACATTTAGTTTTCTTATCTCCTTGGTCTCCCGACTCCCTATATCCCAAGAGTTGTAGTTTTGATGAAGCTTCCAATGATTACCTAGATCTCTCAAGGTCATTTCAGCTGCACCCTGACATTGTTTTCCTCACCCAGTTTCTCCCTCTTCCATGAAATCCGAGTCCTGTCACACAAATTAGAAGTGTAGCAGGACTGATAGACTTATGTTGATGAAATTAGCTCACTTTTTCAGTAGAGAACCCCTAGCTCCTCTGCTCTGCCTACCAGCCACTCAGGCTCGGCCGGTTGTTAGACATTATATTGAATGACCATGTGGCTAGATTTCCAGTGAGTTAGAGCATGTAAAAACATGAAATATTGTTTTAAAGAAATATATAGATATATTAAATGTTTTATATATGCCAAGCACATTGTATGAGTTAGGAAATGCGAGCAGCAACTCGATTTTACAAATTAAGAAAGTGAGACATAAAGAAAGGAAGTGACTTGCTTGTGGTTACACAGCTCATAAATGCTGAGCTAAGTTTCAAACTAAGGACTTTCAGATCTCCAAGGAGTCAGTGGTTGAGAAAAATGGATTTAATTTACCTGTCCCTGGTATCCATGGACATTTTAAATCTGTCTATTTGAACCAACACTTTATAACTTAGGGGGGAAAAAACATTTTTAAGTAAGTTGTTTAAGAAATCATAGATTTCCCACACTGTCATCATCCTCCCAAATAAAATCCTTCCAACTTTTTGTGTTTCAATTAGTCTTGGGATCCTTACTATTTTCATTCAATAAATATCAGATGGCTAAGAAGATAGGATTTCAGCACAGTGGGCTAGGAAGAGTGAGGGAGAAGAGATTTGCATGGCATTAGAAAAAATAATACTTGGAATTTATTATTGATTTCTCAACCAATTTTAATCTCTGTAAGTCAATAAGCCAAATACGTTTACATGTCTTTGTTACAGGTAAGAAACTTCCATTTTCTTGTTTATTCAAAACAAATTGCTCACAATTCTTTTCAACTAATAATATACCATAGTTTATGGTCTTAGTATTTCAGAACAGATATTGTTTTTTTTTTTATTTAATGTTTATATGTTTTTGAAAGAGAGCAAGCAGGGAAGGGGCAGAGAGAGAGAAGGACAGAGGATGTGAAGCGGGCTTCCCACTGACAGCAGAGAGCCTGCTGCAGGGCTCAAACTCAGTAACGGAACCGTACCCTGAGATCATGACCTGAACTGAAGTCAGATGCTTACTGGACTGAGCCATCCAGGTGCCCTTAGAGCAGATATTCTTACATGGGAAATCTAAATGTCATGCTTCAGAAACCTGTTCTTACCAACAGATTTGCAATATAGTAAGCAATCAAAACTGTGTCTTTATTTATTTGGTTAACTAATACTATTTATCAGAATTGTTGACCATAAAGATACTAGTAATTTAGCAATTTAGCTGTTCATGTAATCAACAATATTTCTTAGACTTTCACTTTACCTAGATCACTCAAGGAATCTCTGGGTGTGATTATAACAGAAGAAAACAAATGTAAGTATCTATTACTATTTGAGAGTGAGTGATAGGTACTAATAATGAATACATATGCATTAATATTTTATTATAACTTTTTTATTTAGATATTTATATCTAATATTTATATCCTTCCACTATGCTGTATACACCTGTAGATAAGACTTGTATCTAGCATCACTCTCCCCACCTCCCGCATTTAATACAATGCTTAGCAGGTACCAAGCAAATATTTGCTAAAAGCATGTCTGAGTTGATTACTACCATTTTACATATGTATTAAAAATCACCTGAAATAGCACATCCTCAAATAAAGGAGGATTTAACATTCGGATACACTTGTACATTTCCTATATATTTTTTTTACTCTCTTCGACATAAAAAATACACACACAAACATTTAGCTATATATAATCCATAAACATCTGTGCATAAAATATATGCATATATAGTTGTAAAGAGTTTTAGTTTTCTAAACCCAGAGTTTATACTTGCAAGAAGAATTATACTAATTGCCCTTGCAAAAATCAAGCAGAATATTTACTCAAGTAATCTGAAGGTATTTAAATGAAGGTTCTGAGAATTAGAGATATTGGCATCGCTCCTTAGTACATGTGAATGTGAAGAAAGAGTGGAAATAAAATGCTGCTGCCGTATTTTAATTTTAGCAATAGTTATTAATGATGTTGATTTAATCAATCTTTAAAAGAAAACATTTCTATGAATATGCATCTGTAGTTTATCTTTACTGAAAATACTACAGGCATAGAAAAAATGTATAGTAAACAACAATATGGACTGAATACCTAATATTCCCTTAAAAATATCTTTCTACTATAACCAAACACCCAATAGACATGAAACATTCCTATACATAGTTTAAACTTTTACTTATTTTGAGCACTGATTCTAAATTTTAATTTCATGCTTCCACAAAATTATAAAATACACCATAAATAATAATGTAGGAATAAATCTTAGCAATCTTCTATTCCAGCCTCCCATGAAGTAACCCCCCTTATCTCTTTTCTGTTGTGTATTTATTTAACTTCTGCTTGCATACTTACAGTTGTTACTACAAAGAAAACCCTAATTTTCATTTTAAAGTCCTCTAATTTTTAAGGAATTCCCAAATTGTACTAAAATGCTCCTTATATAACTGTTACTAGTCCTGCCCTTTAACATAAAGAGATTAGGTAGGAACTCAGTTTCTCAAAACAATTATGAGATTCTGTGTGAATTTCCTGTTTTCCAAGCTAAATTTCCTTGTTCCTCCAAATATGTATCTTATGATAAGCCCTATTTTTAGCTTGTTCTATCTACTCTTACTTATAAATAAGTCATGAAGGATTTTTGACGTTTCTTAGAAGAAAAATTAAAAAGCAATTTTGTCACTCTATAGTGCTAAACAAAGGGCAAGTATCAATTATAATAATTAGACTGATTTTCAAAACAGCACTTTTTTAGTAGCACTTGTGAGCTTCATAAGAGCCACATGAATTGTTATTGCAGAAAACAGTTAATATCACTTAAATATCACTTCGATAAAACATAAAATATGGTTCACAGACAGAGGAAGTAGAGATAATGCTGAGATTGTCAGAGAAAGAGAAATATAGGAATCACTGGAGAATTTTCCTTTGGGAGTGAAATTACTGAGTTTTACATCTTCAGCACAAATTGCACTACACTATACAGGATGATGTAAGTGTCTGATCAAGAATTGTATTGTGTGTGTGTGTGTGTGTGTGTGTGTGTGTGTGTGAAGTGAATAATTCATTCAAAATGCATAATGACCATAAAAGGATTGAAGCATCAAAGCATCAATAAAACAAAAAGTACTTGCTAATAATCAATAAAGGAAGACAAAATAAATTGTGGTTTACTAGCAAAAAATAACAGGTTGAAATGTTTTTCAAGACAAATTATATTGGTGAAAGAATAGATAGAGGGCTGTTGAGAACATTTTAAAATGCACATGACATAAAAAAAATCAATAAAAGGTTGTCATAGCTTTGAATGTCTGCCCACAGAAATTGTGTATCTTACTCTTCTAACCATCCAGTTCTCCTTCATTGTAAGAGGGGCTGAATGTCTATCCTCACCTAACTTGCATTTTAGATGTGGAATGGGGGTGAGGATCATGTTGGTAAGACTGAAACTAAGGGAATGGTGAGGAAAGTGTTTGGGGCTAGAGAGAGTGAGGTGCATGGAGAGTGGAAGCGATGGTGTCTTCAGGGCAAGGGAAATCCTTCAGTGGCTCACCAGTGTATGGAGTAAAACCCGAGTCAAGTAATGGGGGCCTGATTATTAAAAAGTATTAAAGAGCTATAGAGAGGGTTATAGGCAAATAGGTAAACCAAGTGAGTGTTTGAATCAGAGCCTATTGACTAGTACTGGCTACGATGTAAAGGAAAGCTGCAGAGAAAACCGGAGGCAGAGTAGACACCCTCACCCCACTACCTTTCCACGAACAACCTCAGAATGGCCATTCAACAGTGTCTGAAGTGAAAGGTTTACTTCTACAACATTTTTGCCAATGAAGCCAAGAACTGACCCTAGAGTCAGGCTTTCTAGAGTTGTATCCATATGACCTTAGGCAAGTTATTGAAAGTCAGTGTGGCTTGCCATCTTCATCTGTAAATGGAGCTAAAAATGCTATCTACCACATACTGTCTTATAAAAATTAAATGAGGTAATTCACTCTTAGAATACGGCTCATAGTAAACACTCAATAATTGTGGGCTTTCATTGTTATATCAGGTAATTTTGCAGTCATACATATGTCAAAATTTCTCCTTCACAAATGGAAAAATCAATCCCAGAAAAAAATCATAAAAAGGATTAGCCTTACCTCACCAGAGAAATAACCTTTTTCCTCAGATTGACCTAAAATGATTCCAGGTCTGTTTTATTTTATTTCTGGAACATAGCCATTTTTTCAATATCATTTTTTTTCTCTCTCATCTGTTTCCTTTTGGATCATCTCCTCTGAAAATTTCCTGAGTGGAGGACTTTTTGTGGTTAATCTAAACTTAGCCTATATCTCTTCTGGGCACAAAACAGCTGGAAAGGATTTTAGCTGTGTCGGAGTGAAAAGTCCAGAGGGCCAAGGACATCCCTGGGCTTTTATTAGCTCAAAGTCCTTGTCCATCTAAGTGGTACATCTTCCCAGAATCCCCTGAAATCTCATCCATGGTCTGTTGATGCACTTTTTTCAGTGTCTCCTTGATACATGGTCTGTTAGGAACCCACACAATGAGGTCTTGCAAATTGTTTAATTAGTTAACTGATGGGAGGAAGAGATGTGGTAGCAAGGTATAAAAGAAAGGTACATTAGAAAAAATACCAGGAGTAAAGGCACAGAGAATGAAGACAGAATATTGTAAATGGCTACTGGATTGAGTCAACAAGTGGGAAAACAAATTCAAGTGATGATGAAAATTGAAAATTTCTTGAAGCTATGGTTTCATTGGCTTTTGGTTTCAAGATGCTTACTAGAGTAAATTAATTATTATTAAATTGAGATGGACCTCATAGAGATTATAGTCAGCAATACTATATTATAAAGCTCAAGGTTGCTAGGAGACTAGATCTTAATTGTTCTCACTACGAGAAAGAAATGACGATTGTATGACGTGATAGAGGTGTTAGCTAACACTACCATGTTAATCATAGTGCAATATATAAATGTGCCATCAAATCAACATGTTGCGGTACACCTAAAATTTATACAATATTACATGTCAATTAAATCTCAATAAAAAATAGGCATGTTTACTGAGACATCGAACACATATTTGAAGTTAGTGCTATATAATCGAAAGAGCATGAATTTGGCAATTAGAGATACATACATTAAAATCCTCACTTTCTTCTCTTTCAATTAGAGTAGTCTTTCCTAATCTGTGGGTGATAATTTCAAGACCCCCCCCATAAATGCCTGAAACTGAGGATAGTACCAGATTCTATATATATACCATGTTTTTCCTATATGTATATAACCACGATAAAGTTTAAATTTTAAATTAGGCACAGTAAGAGATTAACAATAGCTAATGAAAAGAACAACTGCAACAAAATATTGTAATACAAGTTAAACGAATGTGGCCTCTCTCTCAAAATATCTTATTATACTAGACTCACCTCTCTTCTTGTGATGATATGAACTAATAAAATGCCTACAGGATGAGATGAAGAAAAGTAAATGGCATAGGCATTGCAATGTAATGTGAGGCTACTATTGACCTTCTGAAGAGAAGTCAGAAGAAAGATCATCAGCTTCTAGACTGTGGTTGATGGCAGGTAACTGAAACTCGGGAAAGTGGAACCACGAATAAGCAGGGGCCACTGTACTAGGTAACTTATATAAAGTTTCTGAGTCTGATATCCAAATGTAAAACAATAAGAAATATATCTCCCTTTTAAGACTGATGTCAAAAATGAATAGGAAAAATATATAAAACTGAGAATAATGAAATATATTTGAAAAAAAAATTATAGCTGTTGGTTGAGCACTTACTCTGTACTCAATTCTTCATATATAAATACACAGTTTTGGGGACACAGATGATGTGCAACAACACATAGTTGCTTTTAGTAGTTAGATACTAAAATTTTATTTGAGTAGTTTTAGCAAAAAAAAATTATAATTCAGATTACATACCAGTTTTAGCTCTTGTATATATAACAACTTGAAACTATTTTAACTCCCAGTGCCACTGTCTTAACTCAGTTCATTATTCGTAATTACCCAAATGATTGTGTGGCTTTCTAGGATCTTTGTTTCTTTAAGCCTTTGTTCTTTCCATCCTCATACTTGGTGGAGCAGACTTTTCAGAATGAAACATTAGCATTGCATTACCTTAAAAAATATTATGACATCAGGGTGCCTGGGTGGCTCAGTCGGTTAAGCATCGCACTTTGGCTCAGGTCATGATCTCACAGCTCATGAGTTTGAGCCCCACGTTGGGCTCTGTGCTGACAGCTCAGGGCCTAGAGCCTCCTTTGGATTCTGTGTCTACCTCTCTCTGCCCTTCCCCTGCTCGCACTCTGTCTCTCTGTCTTTCAAAAATGAATAAACGTTAAACAATTTTTTTAATATTATGACAAATGGCAAGATTCATTCTTTTTCATGACTAATATTCTGTATTCTGTATATATATATATATATATATATATATATATATATATACATACACACACACACACACACCACATCTTCTTTATACATTCATCAATCAATGGACATTTGGGCTATTTCCATAATTTGGCTATTTGCAATGACAATAACTAGAGAGTATTAAATACTAAGCAAAATAAGTCAGAGATTTCAAAAAGTCATATGATTTCACTCATATGTGGAATTTAAGAAACAAAACAAATGAGCAAAAAGAAAAGAGAGAAAGAGAGAGAGAGACAGAGAGAGAAGCAAACCAAGAAACAAACTCTTAACTAAAGAGAACAAACTGATGGTTACCAGAAGGGTGGTAGGTGGGGGATGGGTGAAATAGGTGATGAAGGTTAAGGAGTGCACTTGTGATAAGCACTGGGTGATGTATGGAATGCTGAATTAATGTATTATACACCTGAAACTAATATTACACTGTATGTTAACTAACTGGAATTTAAATAAAAACTTAAATATATTATGACATAATTAGGTAATCAAAGTTAACATGGAAAAAAAATGTGTTTTGTATGTACTTCTCTTGGAAGAATATCAGGATCCAGGGTCAATGGGTTTAGTTGGCCTTGACGACAAGAAGTGATACAGGAAAGGGGCGCCTGGGTGGCGCAGTGGGTTAGGCGTCCGACTTCAGCCAGGTCACGATCTCGCGGTCCAGGAGTTCGAGCCCCGTGTCGGGCTCTGGGCTGATGGCTCAGAGCCTGGAGCCTGTTTTCGATTCTGTGTCTCCCTCTCTCTCTGCCCCTCCCCCGTTCATGCTCTGTCTCTCTCTGTCCCAAAAATAAATAAAACATCGAAAAAAAAAGTGATACAGGAAAAAACAGGGCTCCTGAGGAAGTAGAGAACTAGATAGGAAACAAGAAAGGGATACTAATGAAAAAAGAACTCTGGTTTGCCCTTTGAGACTGGCTCTGTGTATCTGAAGGTGATTATGATTGGTTATAGACAAAAACTGAATTCTTCCTGATCAATGGACCGTAATTGCTCATAGTTGTAGCCTTCGTAGGACATAATGGTAGGTTTGGATTTGTGATGTCCTTCCCTCAGGGTTATTGAACGCTGGTGTAGTAACTGACTACCCCAAATCAAGTTGCATTTGTTATAAACTGTTAGAAGAATTTTGCAACAGATTAGTTATAGATAT
Source organism: Prionailurus bengalensis (assembly GCF_016509475.1). Lineage (NCBI taxonomy): Eukaryota > Metazoa > Chordata > Mammalia > Carnivora > Felidae > Prionailurus > Prionailurus bengalensis. The sequence goes on from NC_057344.1 coordinate 91,740,528, forward strand.
ACCCTTAGAAGTTATGACTCCCTTTGGGATACAGGAAACCAAAGTTGACATGTGTCTTAGCACTAGGACAGCTGAAGGACTATTGATTTAAAACAGGGAATTTCCAACTACAAAGTCAGCCAAGACTATGTCTTCTTTTATTTACATTTATTTGTACTATTACATTATACAGAGAATTTTCTCCATGAAGTATTAGGAAAGGAAGTCCATGATGACTAATGCTAATATTCCAGACATTAAAGATATATCAATGTCTCATTCCTGGAGAAATAAAGAAGTGGCAAGTAGACCATGGTAAAATTAATGGAAGAATCCCAGTCAATTCTGAATTGTACCCCACCCACCAAGGAATCATGAGCTTTCAATCTTAGAAAGGAAATAATAGGAACAATCAGATGCTCCTCAATATATTCACGTTGTAAAAGTCCAGGACTTTTGTAGGGCATAAGTAGCAGGTTGTTTGACTTCAGAGACCAAAATGAAATATTCCAGAGGCTGAAAAACAAGACTATGGAGACATTACAGGCTTTCGCTAAGGTTGTGGTAGAAAGACTAAAAAAATACTCTTATGTAAGTTTTTGATGGAGTAGAAAATGCCAAAAATGTACTCTAAACCCAAGTGTTTTTTCAATTTTGTTGTGAGCCTAATGCTAATTTTGCTAAGGGCATTAGGAACAAAGAGGACTAAGGAAACCCATTGAAACTTTCAAAATAGAGAATTACATAAGAAAGGGACTAAAAGCCTCATACCAGGCAGCTACCAGACTTACTGATTACATTTAAGTGCATCACAATTTTGCCAGCGGAGATGGAGAAGTGGTTCTGAGTGAAGGATGAGAATACAGAGACATACTGGTAAGAGAGAAGAAAGGAAAAAAAAATGCCAGTGAGTAAGTGTTACCTTCCTTAAAAGTCATGAGAAGTCTGCTCTATATATGGCAGAGGTTATCCACAACTCAGTCATGTATTTGTTCAGTGTCAACAACTGAGAAAGCTTTGATTTTACCTGACTTGCAAAGTACTCTCCTGCCAAGTTAACATCCCAGTTTCATGGATGGTGGCAGAAGATATAAAATTCCTGAGTCAGATATAAAGGACTTTATCACTCACTGCAGTAACAGCAACTGGAGTGTAAACATTTTCTTCTGGCCGTTCTCCAAGCACAGTTCCCAAAGGGTTACATGACAAGAGTCAGGTGATCCCTAAATATTGAGCAGGTTTCATTAATGGAGGAGAACTTGACCCCAGGGAACTGACATCTTTTATAAAAGATAGTTAGAAGGCTTGTTTTTGCTTTGGATAGAGACACTATCTCTACCTTCCAAGGCTGTTCACTATATAAACAGCCTAGAAAGTCTGGAAAAATGGTGGTCAGTGTCTCTGCTCGCAATTCATGCCAAAACACAAAATAACCTTGGAAAGTCATTCCTTATCAATATCCACTTCTTAGTTCTATATCATCTTGTCATCTGACAAACTTTCCCATGAGTATACTACTTTTTTGGCCAATCCAACCAACAGAGGCTGGAAGCAAATTCACTCAATTTGTTCCATATTTATTTTTGATATTAAGACTACTACCAACAAGACTCCAAACAACAGGATGAGGCAAACTTGTAATATTACTTTCAGCCATTTATACCAGAGTTCTAGATGCAACCAACTGAATAACTCCTACAAACCATCAGGCTTTCCCTTGGATGGAAAATGACTTTCTTCTTATTTTTCTTTATTGACCTTTATATCTGGCCTGAGATACTAAACCCTGGTATGGTAGAATATAAATGTGATTGCACAGAAACTGCTGTGGCTTGCAAGGACAAAGTCTGTATAATTCTGTTATCAATAACAAACTTGGATGGTGAGTTGCAGCTGATCTGAGTGCCATCCAGGCCAAAATACTGTATTAATCACTTCAGATAGTCAGGAACAAATATCATATCACCAATTCTAATTGGATGACTCACATTAGAAGAATAATTTTCCATAGGTTGCACATAAATTAGAAATCATTTACCTCTCTGGGAAGATTATCCATGAATTTCCTCATTTTGGAGAACTTGCCACAACTGTTTGACAGCTACATGATATACTGGCAATATTTCCTTAAACACTTGAAAGTCTCTTAAGGCCATTTCTAAGGTGCAAATTAACGTGTTTTCAGGAAAAGGCCAGTGAAAGCCAAGCTTCTAAGCAGAAGTCCATTCCTACAGGTTTACATAATACCCCTAGAAAGAAAGTGCCATTATAATTTTGTCCCCTTGTATAGGACCCGCATCAGTCAAGGTCACAGGTAGATAGGGCTTCTGATGTGTCCTCCTCTCTGCCTGGTGAATCTTAGCAGTGCTAGTTTAGTTCAAACAAGTTTTTGTTTGTTTGTTTGTTTTATTTTTTGTTTTGTTTGTTTGTGTTTAAGAAACTTCCTGGCAGCAGCCAGTCCAACCTATTCTTTTGGTCTGTGCCAACATCTGGGTGGCATTCGTCTACCGCATGGAATGATTGAATAATAGCCACGGAAGAGGAAGAAGGGAAAACATCTGAGATGTTGACAGTTGTTTTGCATGGGAAAGTGCAGTAGCCAAGACCATCTCTTGCTGCTTTCAATAGTCTTTACAATGAGATTAAGGGTAATGGCATTTGCCTCCTGGGTCAAAGCCATGTGACAGGGATGGAAGACAAAGCTGTTGGTTAAATTTAAAGTGCTCTCAACAATTTGGGAGCAGCACACGAGGGTGTTTTTCTTCATGAGCAAGTGTCTGGGATGAATCTGAAAGGCAGAGATCACTGATGTCCCTCTCTTCACCACACCTCCTGGAGTCTGAGATATTCCCTGGGTACCTAGGTTGATACTCTCCCGTATTTTGCCACAAATTGCCGTGTCCTGTTTCAGGAGCTGTACCTTAACCCACATCCCAATTATTTTCTATTTGCACCCAGACCTTTCATCCATAAAGGCCAGGTACCAGAGAGACAGTGTTCCCTATTTTGGTTGGCATGGAGCACAATGAAGGGACTTGGAGAGTAGTGTACCAGTGACAAATGTTCATTATTTTTATGATCTAAAAATATTCCAGTCTAAGAAGAATATCCAGGTCACTGAATTAGAAGAGACTTTGAATACCTTGAACCCCTTTTGGCCAGGCTACTACTTAGAAAGTGTATTAACCATTCGGGCTGGTGAGGACATTAGGGGAAAGAAACAGCAGCATGGTCAGGAATGGGCAGAGTGGAATGCCAACTATTCATAATGAGTCTATATAACCCGCCTCCTTGACCCTGATCATTACTCAGGAAGTGGCCAAATGAGATGATCACTTGCTTTGGGCAGTCATATTTGGCGACTAAAATTTCTGCCTAAAGGTGTAGGTAGACCAGGAGGAGTTGAAGAAAGTAGAGTCAGAATCATTTTGAGCTGATTTTTGAGAAGGACATTCTAATTGTCCATAATAGCAGATATTAGTGGATATTACACAACATGGAAAATCCATTGAATAGCATGATTATCAACACATTGCTTAGTGGCATTTGCGATAACAGGTATTCCATTATCAAACTGTTAATATTCCTGGTTTAAAAAACAAAAATATGGAAATTTAGCTTCAGAGGCCACAATGGTGCAGTCACAGTGGTGCAGACTGCACTTGAACAGTAACCCTACAACCTGATAATGTGTCAAAGGTATGCGTACTGCTCCAAGAAGGGGTAACCTCAATAGAGGTGTCCAGGAGTGGGAAGAACTCAAAGCAGTGTAACCTTTCTCACCTCAGAAACAAGTCATGAAATGTAACATATAACGATGGACTCAAGCAGCATTGGTGGCGATCTGAGTATGGGAAGTTTAATCATCAGTTTGATTGCTGTCAGTCTCATGAGTGAATGACCCTTAATATGGATTTTTGTATGAGGGACCCAGATGTTTCATTAAGGAACAGCTATTTACGTATGAAGTGCAGAGCTCCCAAAGAGGATTGTCTTCCAAATTTGTAGGAATGTCCACCTAACACCTACATTCCTAATATAAATCCTGTTGTAGAATCAGCAGTAACAGATACTGAATTGTCCTAATGACCCACAAGATCCATTCAGCTTTTCTTCCCTACCATGAATAATGTCCACACCTATCAGTTGGATTGGGACACTTCCTTCTTGCAAAAAGTAGGTAATATTGTGACCTGGGCATCAATATCCAACAGAGCAATCAAAACTTGACTCTCTCCCTTACCCTAAAATATTTCGACATACTTGAATGGTTCCATTTGACAAGTGGATTCCCTTTGTGCACAGTGGAGACTTGGGCCAATCACTAATTATCTTGTTCATTAAAGTGATTGAGGTGGGGCTCAAGGTAGAGAAAAAGATCTGGCTTGGCATACAGAGAAAGCTGCACCTTGCCATAAAATAAGACTTTGGCGGGGGGGGGGGGGTCCCTGGGTGGCTCAGTCAGTTAAGTGTCTGACTCTTGATTTCAGCTCAGGTTATGATCTCATGGTTGTGAGAATGTGCTCCCATCAGACTTCCCTCTGAGCATGGAGCCTGCTTGGGATACTCTCTCTCCCTCTCTCTCTCTTCCCTTCCCCTGGGTTCATGCAATCTCTCTCTCTCTCTCAAAATAAATAAATAATCTTTAAAAAATATAAAACTTCACATTTATCATTGGGTTCAAGTGGTCTGTTAGTAGCTTGGGCTTCAACTAAATGAATTTCCAATATTTTTAGCCTGCTCAAAGATCTTTATCAGGTGTTATGTTCCCAATGACTAACACCATCTCTTTCAGTCATGGGGGGCTCTTATTAAATAGCCACAGCCAGGGGTGCCTGGGTGGCTCAGTCGGTTAAGCGTCCGACTTCAGCTCAGGTCACGATCTCCTGGTCCGTGAGTTAGAACCCCGCGTCGGGCTCTGGGCTGATGGCTCGGAGTCTGGAACCTGCTTCGGATTCTGTGTCTTCCTCTCTCTCTGACCCTCCCCCGTTCATGCTCTGTCTCTCTCTGTCTCAAAAATAAATAAACGTTTAAAAAAATTAAAAAAATAAAATAGCCACAGCAAAATACTTGCAGTTGGGGCTCCTGGGCTTATGTGCTGGGTTTAGTCGGGCTTGCCTCACAGTGTGGTAGCTTTTTTTAAGGAATAAATCTGAGGCATATGTTGCTCAAATGTTATAATATCTCTTTATAAGTTTTCACCTTGTTTTATTTTATTATTGTTTTTAAAATTTATTTATTTTGAGAGAGAGACAGAGAGCATGAGTGGAGGAGGGACAGAGAGAGAGAGACACAGAATCCGAAGCAGGCTCCAGGCTCTGAGCCGTCAGCACAGAGCCCGACATGGGGCTCGAACCCATGAACAATGAGATCATGACCTGAACTGAAGTCAGACACTTAACCGACTGAGCCACCCAGGCACCCCACACCCTGTTTTAATATAAGAGTTACATTGAAGACTTTTCCAGAATAGTAGAAAGGGGATGGCTGCAAGAATTTTGTATACATTTCATTTAATCAGTGATTTATTCTCCAGTGGCTCACCTTCCTCAAATCCCATACTGGCCAATTACTTATCTATAGTTTCTCACAAGGATACTTCTGTCTCAGGAAAATCGGGGGGCCAAAACTGTTTTCTAGTAGTCAGTCTCCACCAAAAACCAAAGGAAAAACTAGAGATGCTTTATTCTTGTGGCCAAATGAATCTGAGGTTGGTATGATAGGCTACAAGAGCAGCTGAGGCAGATGATGCGCTCTTGCCATTTTTCCTTGACAAGCCTTACATCTTCCACCCCATCCTCATCCACCATGAAAAACGGCCGAAGTCTATGGATTTTCTTGTTAATGCCTACTGTGGTCGTGGATTTCCTTCTTTTTACATTCAGTGGAGATACAAGTTTCTGAAACTGTTGCCTGAAAATATCAGCACCGTCTGCCAACCCTGGATTAATTTTAATATTAGTTGTTTCAAATGGATGGACCTGAGGCTGATCACCAGATTAGTGAGGAAATCTCCTTACCAGAGCACCATTTGGGCAGCTGAATTTGTATCTGTTTCCTTATTATTACCCTGAAGCCACCTGCCCATTTCCTCCTGTTTAGCAGCCAAAACACCGAAGAGCCATTTTTTTTTTTTTTGCCCTATAGATGATATTATTTGGTCAATATGTTTTGCTGCTGAATCCCATAGACTTGCCTCAAATCCCATTAACCTGCTTGTGAGGCCCTTAACCTTCCTTTCCAAAAAGCTATGCCTATGTCAGTTTTCATCCTCATCATCAAAACTGTCAAGGACTATGAAGAGTCTGAGGTTTCACCTTTATTGTAAGCTACAAGTTTAGCTTGCTACAGTTTTATGGATAATGGTAAAATAAACAATGGTCCTGGGTGAGAGACAAAGCCTTTATTACTCACAGTAATAATGTTAGCAAGGATATTAGCGTTGTGTGTGTGTGTGTGTGTGTGTGTGTGTGAAAGAGAGAGAAAGAGAGAGAGAGTTCTACAAACCCAAATTCCCATATGGTGATGTGTGAACATCCAGATAATACCTGCACTCACAGTGGTTTGCTTAAGAGGAGAGTAACCCAGTGCTTAGACAACCTGAATATTTTATAACGGAGAGGAAGCATGCCTGTTTTATGCTCCAAAGAGAGACCTATCTCTTACAAGTCTCTGAATAAACCTGTACTTTGTTTCAGAGAGAAACACCATCTCTATCTTTCAAAGCTGTTTGCTCTATAAACTTCATTTAAACTATAGTCCAGAACAAAAACCCTCAGTACCTTATTTACAAGATGTGCAGAATTGTAAGAGATCCATGAGTAATAGTTGTCTACCAACACTCAAAACATATGCTTGGAAAACCTATTGTATGCCAGCTCTTATTCTAGGCATTTGAGAATATGGTGGTGACTAACTGAGACACAATTTTTGCCTTCATGGAATTTACAGTTTAGAGATGGTGGTGGTATGGTGTGTGTGTGTGTGTGTGTGTGTGTGTGTACGCGCGCGTGTGTGCGTGTGCCTGTGCGTGTGTGTGTGTGTGTGTATCAGGGGGCAGTGACAGATAAATGAAATACCAAATCAGTCTGTATGAGTTGTGCATGTGGTAATGGGATTGAGAAGGAAAATATCACATAGAAAGTAGCTAAGTAGGACAGTTCCTACGCCAGTTGACTATTTCTGACAGTTTGGCATAACGGCAAGTATCAGAAAATGCAGTTACACACCTATGCAAGATTGCAGGAATTGCTACCCGAGGAAAAGATGTTGCTCTGAAGACAGAAGTTAGCAAACTGCAGGAAATGGACTTTATAACTGGAAGACTTTTGTGAGTATTTGAGTTTGGCAGATAGAGCCAGAAACGGCGACCAGGCAGAAAAGTTGTTGCATCATAAAATGTTTTTACCCAATTACAGAAATACGCCTGGCACAGGGCAGGGGAATGATAATTATCCACTCTAAACTGGTAACTGCTTGCTCACATTACTTAATAAGGCACTCTTAATATGCATGAAAGAGTGAAGGGGAATAAGGAAAAATAAGTAACACCTAATGATCAATTCCCAGTGACCCTGTCAATCTTGTATCATTTCTTCTACTGCACTGACTCCTACAGATCTTAATGCAGAGACCTTCGAGATTAAGCCTATGGAGCCTGGAACACTGTTTTCTAGGTAGGAATTTGACTGAATGATGGCTGCAGTGTAGACAAGACTATGATGAGCAGAAAATAATCTCTGTCCAAAGCAGATGACAGTTCCCCACAATAGGTGTCAGAAAATCATCCCTGGGTGAATGACCAGTAATGAATTGAACATCTCTACGGATGATGCTAGACCTTCCCTGGTATGAAGAGTAAAATAGTAGCCCTTCAATCCCTCTCTTTGTTAAGTCACAAAAGACAAGCAAACAGGTTCCATTAAGAAAAGAGAGCTAGCCAAAGGGCTCTGACACTTCCACTCCCTCTATTATTCTTTAACTTTACCTTGGTGAGGTTCAGAAATTTTGGCATAAAAATATGATGGATTTGTAGTTATGAGAAATGATCAGAACTCAGAAGAATCTGAGAATGCAGAGTTGAACAGTTTACCAAGCTTTGGCAATGAGGGACAAACATAAGATGAAATAGAGCTCTGGATCAAGGAGAAGAGGATATAAACAAAGTAGGGAAGGCACAGTCACAAAATTAAAGGTGTTTGGGCACGCTCTGAAGGCAATCAGATTACAAATTTCAATGTTTTCACCATGGGGGTGCCTGGGTGGCTCAGTCAGTTAAGTGTCTGACTTCGGCTCAGGTCATGATCTCACAGCTTGTGAGTTCGAGCCCTGCATCGGGCTCTGTGCTTACAGCTCAGAGCCTGGAGCCTGTTTCAGATTCTGTGTTTCCCTTCCTCTCTGCCCCTCCCCCTCTTGTGCTCTGTCTCTCTCTCTCAAAAATAAATAAACATAAAAAAAATATTCTTACCACAAGTTGTGTCTTAATAACCACCATATTCTCATTTTTAGAACTACTTTACCAATGGTCACCTACCTCAGGCAGTGATTCATGAAAACTTCAGAAAGTACTTTGGTCTAATTAGTATAACAGTTTTATTTTAAAATGAATGTTCATGGGGCGCCTGGGTGGCGCAGTCGGTTAAGCATCCGACTTCAGCCAGGTCACGATCTCGCGGTCCGGGAGTTCGAGCCCCGCGTCGGGCTCTGGGCTGATGGCTCAGAGCCTGGAGCCTGTTTCCCATTCTGTGTCTCCCTCTCTCTCTGCCCCTCGCCCGTTCATGCTCTGTCTCTCTCTGTCCCAAAAATAAATAAACGTTGAAAAAAAAAATGAATGTTCATATTCAAAATGGTTCGTGATTACGCATCTTTACATTATTTCTGCTTCCTGTTTCCATGACTCCACGTCTTTCATATTACCTTCACATTACCTTTTTGAAACATAGTATAAACACATTCTTCCATCAATCATTCCAACAGCTCTCATTTAGAATGAAGGCTGTGTCATAGCTAGGCATGTGAAGAATTCTGGTTTATTGCCCTTGTCTTCTCTTGCCTCAATTCCTGCCACTTCCTTCTTCACACTTTGTATTTCAGCAATATTAAATGGCTACTGGTTGATATTAACTTTACTTATACCTAAATCTTCCTGGAGTTCACAAAAAGACCCCAAATCTTTAGCACCATTTTCTCTGCAAAGGCTTTTTTAATCGTTATAGGCAGAATTATTCATATATCTTCTGTGCTAAATTTCTATTTTACCTTTTGTAGATGATTGATTTTACATTGTTTTATTTTTTTTTTTAATTTTTTTAACCTTTATTCATTTTTGAGAGACAGAGACAGAGCACGAGTAGGGGAGGAGCAGAGAGAGAAGGAGACACAGAATCTGAAGCAGGCTCCAGGCTTCTAGCTAACAGCACAGAGCCCGAGACGGGGCTCAAATCTACAAATCGTGAGATCAAGATCTCAGCCGAACTCGGACACTTATCTGATTGGGCCACCCAGGTGCCCAGTTCTACATTGTTTGAAATTGTTGTTGTTGTTTTTTTCCTAATAAAACCCATGAGACTCTTGCAGAAAGATGCTGTCTTATTCAGTTTTAATTGCAATGATGCCTGATGTTTTTAGTAGTAAGTGATATTTTGGATTGGATTGAACTTCTAATCAAGATTTACTAGTAGTCATACATTAGTTATTGTGTGTGACATTTCAAATGTCCCATATGGACAAGGCTAACTCTGATATTTAAATCACATACCTCATGCTAAAGAAGTTAACACTACATTTGGGTAAAAAAATAAAATAAAATAAATGAGAAAGCAATTAAAACTGAAAAGAGACCATAACTGTCAAGTAAAATTGAACTCAAATAATCTGAAAGATACAATGTACTTTGGACTAAATATTAAACATGGCACTTTCAGAGTATAATGTAAGCAAGTTTTACTCATGTAATTACTTTCAATTAAGACAATAAAGATCACTTTGAACAAAAATAAAGAAAATTTTATTAATAGTTGACTACATCAGAGCAATGATTCATGTAGGTGTCAGAAATTACTTTGGTCTAATTAGTGCAACTGATTTCTATTTTAAAATGCATTATAATACTCAAAATAGCTATTTATTCATTTCTTTTTTTCCAAGTTTATTTATTTTGAGAGAAACAGAGAGAGTGCGAGCAGGAGAAGGGGGGGTGGGGGGAGAGAGAGAGAGAGAGAGAGAGAGAGAGAGAGAGAGAGAGAAAGAGAGAGAGAGAAACCCAAGCAGGTTCTGCAGGGTCAACACAGAGCCCGGCTCAAATTCACTAGACCATGAGATCACGACCTGAGCTGAAATCAAGAGTTGGATGCTTAATCGAGTGAGCCACCCAGGTGCCCCTCTATTTATTCATTTCTACACAATAAATACCAAAGTAAGCAACGACCTGTATTGACATGAATATCAGTGAATAGAAACACTAACAGTTTTCCTGTCATTTAAGCAAAGTAGCATCTTATTCCCGCTTAATTCTGTGAGCCACCCACATAACAAATCTGTACATTGAAGAGACAAGTGAGCGAAAAGAAACATAGACAAAATTATAACTTACTTCAAAATGAGGCAAAAAAGTGGCACCTAAATGAAATATGTTCAGAATATTTGAGGAAGAGGACATTCAAGTCCGCAATACACATAGCTGTAACAATTGGCTAAGAAAAGCATAAGACAACATCATGGGTGATATCAATTTTAAGTCCAGGTTCATCAAAGCCAATGAACTCATGCCAAAATTAGTTCCATATACACAATGAATATGTTAAATAAATTGTTTCACAAAAGGAGAAGTAATCAGTTCCGGTCAGCTGGGCTATTGAGAGAAAAAAAGATATGGGCGCAAACAGAGCTGAAGAATGACAGAATTTGGATAATCAAAGAACTGCATGTGCATATAAAACAAATGAAGGGTTAGCTTGACAAAAGATGTATGCAGCTCTGATAGGATTGATTTTGCAAAGTTTTGGAAGCCATTTGTTATTTTTCACTAAAATCTTGTGGAAGGAATCTTAGCAAAATTAATTCTGGCAGCAAAAGGCAAGATGGACTGGCATATAGACAGACTGGCATCTAGGCAAAAGAGGATGAATGAATAAAACGAATGCAATAATACACAATGAAATGGGGCAAAGACCATGGCAACTGGAATGGAAAAACAGAGTAAATGGAAAGACCACCCAAATTAAGAAATTAGTGAATGAACACAACTAACAAAAAAAAAAAAAAAAAGAGAGCGAGAGAGAGAGAGAGATTTAGAGAATTAAAGAGAGGAAAGACCCATAGATGCTTAAAAATTCTTGCTTGGTTATAACATAAAAATAAAAACAGTGTAATACACAGAATAAATAGAAAGGATCATGATTAGTGGTAATGTAACAAATTGAGCTCCATATCTGCTGCACATAAGACGATTGGAGTCAATAATGTAAGACTAACTTCTGAATTTGGAAACTTTTCCTCCCGTTTCACAATATGTTGAGTGAAGTGATCACATAAAGTAAAATGAAAATCTCATGAGTTCTTGAAATATTTTGGTATCTTGCTAGAGTTGAATCACAATTATACAAAGACCTAATATGATATTAGACAGTTTTCCTAGAAATAAAATGTCTTGTGACAAAATTCACAGGAAATACATAGGTAAGAACTTTCTTTTTCTTTTTCTTTTTTAAAGAAAGTGATAACATTGGGGTGCCTGTGTGGTACAGTTGTTTAGGCATCTGATTCTTGGCTTTGACTCCTGTCATGATCTCACAGTTGGTGAGCCGGAGCGTGACTGGGGTTCTGCATAGATAGCATACAGCCTGCTTCGGATTCTCTCTCTCCCTGACTCTCTCTATCCCTCCCCTGCTCACGTGCATGTGCTCTCTCAAAATAAATAAACTTTTAATTTAAGCTTTTTAAATAAATAAACTCTCCTCTCTCTCAAAATAAATAAACTTGTTAAAAAAGTGATAATAGTGAATATGATGGTCGCTTTTATTTATGCTATACAATGCCAAACAGTGTCTGAATTTTTAAAGGAACAACAAGTGATAAATTTCACAAACAGTAACCATTAATCAGGATTAATTTGGGAAGAATCATGGACCTATTATTCCATTTTAGATATGTTAAAAGCAATTTGGATTTGATAATGAAAATCCCACTCTAATTTTAGTGGGTTTTTTAAAAATAATATATTACTGACTGCTAGAGTGTCATTATCTTCTGAAAGAGAAATATATTTTTTGTAGTTCTTACTTTAGAAAAATGTCACCATTAGAAAAGATTTAGACTCACTAATTTAGCTTCAAGTCTTGATATTTAGCATTGTTCACAGACCAACAGAATTTGCATCACTCAGGAGCTTTTTAGAAAGGTAGAATTTCCAGTCCATTCCAAGTTGCTACATCAGAATCTGCATTCAAACGAAATCCCCAGGTGATTCCTATGCCCATTAAAGTTTGAAAAGCACTAAATTAGCCTTATATAAAGTGGTCCACCCAACTCAGTTTTGCAGGTGACTATCCCTAAGATGTGTTAGGATGCAAATTTTAAGGTTTTATGAGAATGATGTTAAGGAATTTATGTAAAGCTACGGTAAATAAAATCAATGCTACTGAAAAGCTATTACTGTCAGATACTGTGCTAGACATTTCCAGATACATTCATTCATCCAAGCCTTACAACACTCTGAGGCAAGGGACACCATCTTCATGTCTCTGAGGGTGAACATCGGCCTCGGGTTAAATATCACATCCGTTCCGTGCAATCAATTCATTTAATAAATATTGAGCATCCCATTTCTGAAAGTCCCGGAATTGGGCCTAGGAATAAAATGGGCATGGCCCCTACCATCATGGAATCACATCAGATTGTAATTAAACAAACGCTATGAAAGTGCAATGTAGTGTAAGTTTCTAGGAGCAAAATACAAACTTTCAGAAGTCACTTAAGGAAAATTTCTATTTGCAGAGAGCATTTAAACTGACGGTTGAGAAGCACATTTTTGTAAAGGTGGCCCTGGGGAAGAAAAAGAAAAAGAAAAGAAAAAAAAAAAAGTCATGCCATGGATTTTATTAAGGGAAACCGAGCAGCAAGTTGAGACTGGAACTGATACTGCAGAACTTCAACTTCGTACAACAAGGTGAGGATGTTGGGCCTCATCCAAGAGTCAAAGGAAAGCCACTGGAGGGTTTTCAGCGAGGAAGTGACCAGCCCCGATCCACAGTCGGAAAAAGCTCCTTCAGTCAGACCCGTGCACAGCCCCGCAGGCGGGTGGGTTTATTAGGGCCACTCCCCTAGTCAGCCTCTCTCCACCCCAGTCACCGCCTCCTGCTTCTCCGCGCAACTGTCCGAGGGAGGTGGGAAATGTGTGAGAGGGGCGGGGGGAAGACAAACATTCTCAAAAAATATTAAAAAGAAAACATCCCACTTGGCAGCGGGTGCGCGGGAAGTTCAGCGCGCGAGTTCCGGGTTTCCCGCCAGCCGCCAGCCCGCCCCCCGCCGGCCGCAGCCCGGGTGAGCCCCCAGCCCCTGCTCGGGCCGCAGCCTTGCTGGGCCGCGTCCGTCGGTCTGTCCGCTTCCCCTCCCCCCCCACCCGCCCATCCCCGGGCGCCGCGCCGGGTCTGCGGTTCCGAGAGCGGCCGGGGTTTTTGCCAGGGCTCCCGCAGCCCGCTTTGGCCCCGGCCGCGCCTCGGCTGCGGCGCTTGCAGGACTCGCGCCCCCCCCCCCCCCGCCCCGGGCGGTTCGGGGGGTTCGGGTCTCGCCGCGGCCCCGCGCCCTCCGCCCACGCTCCGCGGCCCCGGGCAGCCGCCTCGAGCGCCACTTGTGGAGTTCTTCCCCCGGAGGCTGTAACTTTACAGCAGCCTGAGCGAGGCCTGTTTTTTATTCAGAAACCAGCAACCCGAGTGTCTGTAGAAAACGCTCAGATTGGGGGCCAGCCCACCCCCTTGAAGATCTCTCACACATTGGTGGGCAAGAAGCGTCTGGTTCTATCAGCCTTTCTTGGAGAGCTCAGAATTCTGTTGCCATCTTCCAAATAGAGCCGAATTGGTTGCGGGGCCGGGCCGGGGTGGGGGGGGGGGGGTGCTTTTTGATGAGGCTGTTGCTCTTAACCTGGTGGAACTGTACCTGAACACCATCTCACAGCCTCTAAGCGGTGATCCTGGGGCCACCACGCACGAGCCAGGCCCAAACCCTGTCCTGGTGACCCCTCCTGCAGGAATCGCACTGAGAGCTCCTGGGACAGGCTCGCGGTGGGGAGGAGCAAGGAGATGAATGTGGCAGCCAAGTACCGCCAGGCGTCGCTGTACGTGGGTGACCTCCACGCAGATGTCACCGAGGACTTGCTGTTCAAAAAGTTCAGCACCGTGGGGCCTGTGCTGTCCATCCGCATCTGCAGGGACCTGGTCACCCGCCGCTCTCTGGGCTATGCCTACGTGAACTTCCTGAAGCTGGCCGATGCCCAGAGGGCTCTGGACACGATGAACTTTGACACGATAAAGGGCAAACCCATCCGCCTCATGTGGTCTCAGCGCGATGCCTACTTAAGGAAGTCGGGCATCGGGAACGTGTTCATCAAGAATCTGGACAGATCCATTGATAACAAAACCCTCTATGAACATTTTTCAGCCTTTGGGAAGATCCTTTCCTCCAAGGTGATGAGTGATGACCAAGGATCTAGGGGCTATGCATTTGTGCACTTTCAGAACCAGATCGCAGCCGACAGGGCCATCGAGGAGATGAATGGGGCTCTGCTTAAGGACTGCAGGCTGTTTGTCGGCAGATTCAAAAACCGTAAAGATCGGGAAGCCGAGCTCCGCAACAAGGCCAATGAATTCACCAATGTTTACGTCAAAAACTTTGGAGATGACATGGATGATGAGAGACTGAAGGAAGTTTTCAGTAAATATGGTAAAACCCTGAGTGTGAAGGTGATGACAGATTCCAGTGGGAAATCCAAAGGCTTTGGCTTTGTGAGTTTTGATAGCCATGAGGCTGCCAAAAAGGCCGTTGAAGAAATGAATGGAAAGGATATAAACGGACAGCTGCTTTTTGTAGGCCGGGCACAAAAGAAATCCGAGCGACAGGCCGAGTTAAAGCAAGTGTTTGAGCAGCTGAAACAGGAAAGATTTCGGAGGTGCCAAGGCATGAAGCTCTATATTAAGAATCTCGATGACACCATTGATGATGAGAAACTGTGGAGGGAATTTTCTTCATTTGGATCAATTAGCAGAGTCAAGATAATGCGGGAAGAAGGGCGAAGCAAAGGGTTTGGCTTGATCTGCTTCTCCTCTCCTGAGGAGGCCACTAAAGCAATGGCTGAGATGAATGGCCGTATCTTGGGCTCCAAGCCACTCTACATTGCCCTGGCCCAGAAGCCCTAGGAGAGAAACACTTACCACGGCAGCCCGTGTTTGCAGCAGCCTTGGGAATGACCGTGATCTCTGCCTGAATTAGCCTCAGAAACATTTCAAATCCCAGCTGATGGTCCCTTGATTTAGTAAACTTTGTGATAAAAGGTTTTGTATATGAAGCTATTTTTTTCTTTGGTGGAAAAATAAATGAATCTCGGAAGCTTGATTCATTTCACAGGGGCACATCTTCTAATTATAATATTGTGTATTATTCTGATTTTGATTTAGTATTCATAGCAATAAGAATAATTAGATATATTTTTATTACATTTTGAACCATCTGCAGTGAGGTAATTATTTGAGTTCATATCATATTTTCTTTCTTATTTTAATAATATTGCTAGCTTTAATTTCTTCTGTGAAAATATGCTAAAAATAGTTCTTATACCTAAGAATCACAAAGTGATTTATTTTTACAAACAGAAATTTTCTAATTTCTCATTTCAGCTTTTTAAAAAAAACCAAAGGTTTAAGAATTGCTAGTGTAAATTCAGTATGTAATTTCATTCTGAATTAATGTTTAACATACTAGGAAGTAGTTCAGTTTCTTTTCAATTTATATACAGATATGATTGTTTTTGTGATGGCTGAAATTAATGATGGAGTTTTTTAATGTTGCCTACAAATCTGATTGATAGGATATTTTGCTGTTCTTTCCATTGGTAGGCTATAGTTCAGGGACTTGTTGATTATCAAAATTGGAACTTGAGTGGTAAAACTTTAACTTCAACATTCCTTATGTTATATACTTGTATCAATTAAGGTGACAAAAAGTAAGCTTTATCTTAATTCTCTTCCTATTTGTACAGTTTAGGATTATGCCTTAACTTTTTGCCAGGCACCAATATTAATCAAAGTCCTATATAGAGAACATAGAAATTCTTAACAAATGTTTCTCAATGTATATTTTATATTGGTCTATGTAATGATATTATCTCAGGGTTCAGAAAGTATGTTTCTTTATTTCTATTAACTCATGTCTCTTTTTATTAGACCGTGAGTGCTACTGAATTAACATTCAGTATTAGCCTTGATGTATCAGAAGCTCACTGATTTTCTGACAAACTGAGATTTCATCAATTTGCCTATTTTCTAGTAAAATTTTTATTTTGGTCCCATTTCCAGGTCTCTCTTTCTCTCCTACCTTTGATCTATATTATTCAACTTTGTTTTATACTTTTTTAAAAAGGGCTTTATTGTATTGATTTTTATCATGTGCTATTTGAAATCCACCTTGGAAACCAAGACAAGAGTTATTTATTTACATTTGAATAATTACTTTTACAATTCTGTTTTACCAAAGGTGTCTGGAGAATAGGTTTGTTGTTCTTGTTGTTGCTGTTTTATTTTATTTTATTTTTTTATCTGCTTAGTGGTTTCCTGTAACCATATATTGAAATCTTCCATTTCTTATATTATCAATACAAAAGATATATTAAAATATTTTCTTTGGCAATACTTTACCTATGAGAGAATGAGAAAATCTGTTTCTGTTTATTTTCATATAACTATATGTTTATTCTGGCACATTTTCTAAATTAAAAGTCTCTTTTGAACAATGAAAAAAACGTGGAAAACGAAAAAAATTTACAGCAACATATGATACCATTATGCAGACAAATCTTCTGTTAAAATTTGTTGCATTATCTTCCCAAATTTTATACAATACACATAGATACTTTAACAAAAAAAAAATCATATTATAACTTCTATAAATTATTTTCTTTATTTTACAGTATGCCATAGTCAACTTGCATATCCACAAATAATTATCTGCATTATAATTTTAATGAGTTTTGTTCCTTCAATGTTTGTACCATAATATAATGAATTTCCTCTTGAAACACAGGTATCAAGATTGTTACATTGTTTCTTATCCCCCCCCTTTTTTTTCTGTCATAGACAGCTTGGAGATCAACATCCTTGCAAATTTATGTATGCTGATATATCCAATTATTTTCTTACAAAAATATGTAGTTCCTTGGAATTAATGTTTAAAAGGTGAGCAATTTTTAAAATAACTTTGATGAATATTGCCCAAATGTTCTCCTGAAAATTTGTGCCATTTCCATTATCAGTGTGGAGGATTGTCCATTTCCATATTCCCCAAGAACAAGGGATTATGTTTAAGTTATCTAATTCAACATGATGCATAAAGCAGAATATTTCATGGTTACTTTTTTTTTATTATATAAAAGTTAAACAGCATTTCTTCTATCTGTTGGCCATATGCATTTTCATATTTGTGAACTAATGTTTCATTATTTTAGTTTGTTTTTCTTTTGGGTTGTTTTTTCATTTGTGTGGATTTATGACATTTCTTTACATATTAAGGACAAAATGTTAGACTGTTTTCCCCCGATATTTCCACTTTGTTTGTAGTTTTGAGGGTCATTCCAAAGTTAAATTTTTAACTCAGATTTTTTAGTCTTTTACTTAGATGGCTTTGATGTCATGATTCAAAACACTTTGAACCATTCAAATATACATGCAGACACACACACACACACAATTAATTAATTGGTATTATCTTCTGTTACTTTCAGAGTTTTATATTCTCAACAATTTCTAAGCACAACTTTTGTCTGTGGAGTATTTTATCGACAGCCTGTAGTAAATCCTTTAAAATTGTCTTCCTTTTCAACCTTTATTAATATGTTTGGTAAATACCTACCTTCTGTAAGAATCTCTGTGACACTCATACCTACTGTAATTCACTGGGCCTGTGAATCACCGTGTGAAGTATTTACTTCAAAAGCACAGCATTACTGAGAAGGAGACTAGGCAACAGGGCTGGGAAGTGTAGTGGGCGTGTCAAGCCTTGACATCTCTTTCTGGATAATCCAGTCTATCGAAGTGTTCAAATATTTGAACAATATTTCATCATGCTTGTAAATGGATTGTTGAGATAATATCAGGGAACTGAGTTCTCTGCTATGTGCACAAGGAATTAATAGGACATAAGATCAGATGTCTGGATGAATTGTAGCTGTAGCTTCGTGACACAATATTCTACCATTTTAGGAGAATTTGCTTATTCTTAATATTTACTGTGAGAAATGACTAAGCTCACAAAAATACATAATCCCGTGGATTTTCCTGATTAATTTATTTAAATGTTTGCTTTCTCAATTGTGTGCGTGTGTGTGTGTGTGACAGTATCGGGTAATCCTAGTTGGCAGTGTAAGTTCATTCTTTGAAGAAAATTTAATTATTATGCCCAAGTGTCTTGAGAAATAAGAATCTTTACTTTTCTGATAAGCATTCCAGTAAGAGCTAATTTCTATAGGTGCCTTGAGCAACTCTATTCTTGCCTCCCTCTCCACACACACATTGCCAACTTTGTTGTATGGATGCCTGCTTGCATGCACAGCCAATTCAATAAATGTGCCTTCTAACATTTATTTAAACTTTTAAAATTATTTTGGGGCACCTGGGTGGCTCAGTTGGTTAAGCGTCCAACTTCAGGGCAGGTCATGGTCTTCACGGTTCATGGGTTTGAGGCCCACATCAGGCTCTGAGCTGATGGCTCGGAGCCTGGAGCCTGCTTCAGTTTTCTGTGTCTTCCTCTCTCTGTGCCCCTCCCCTGCTCACGCTCTGCCTTTCTCTCTGTCTCTCTGTCTCTCTCTCTCAAGAATAAATAAACATTAAAATAAATAAATAAAAATTTTAAGTTTTTAAATATTTTTAAATTTTTAAATGGAAATCTATAGTTAGTAAAAATAAACTTTAAAGTGGTTTAGAATTGGTAAATTTATGTTCATAATAGTTTTTATAAATCCATTGAGGAAAGGTCAAATGACGTTTAATCTCTCATGGTAAAGACATGTCTAAATGATTTATTTAAGTTTTAAGTATTTCTAATTTTCTAAAGATACGTTTCTCTTAAGAGTAAACTGAAAACAACTTCCATTTTAAATGAAGATACTCATACTTCATGTTTCAAAAGACCAACTCCACATGAATTAATACTTCTTCTACAGTTTTTATAATTATGGGACCATGATTGAGAAGAACCACTAATATAGACCAAGTTTTCATGAGGAATAATGGACTATATTTAAAACACTTCTGCATTTAATTGCTAAAATAAAATTCAGCTAAAAATCCTCTATTGAGGATTTCTAATTAGATTACTTGTATTTAGAAAATATACCTCCTATAGTATAACTTTTTTGGTAGATAAAACAGTACATTAAAAAACTTCTTAAAAAATCTGCATTTTAAAGAGTAGAACAAATTAAATATCCTCATGGTATCTTTAGCTGACAGAAAATTCCAACTCACACTAGAAAAGGAAATCTTACCTAACAAAATATTCAGTTAAAGTATCTTCAGGCATGGTATACTAAACTTCTGTTACCACTTTGGATTCTCTTGGCTTTTCCCCCATTATATCTTAGCTCTACCATCAGGAAGTGTCAAGATGGCTGCAGGAATTCCTGTCCTACTGAGACACAACATTCAGAAGGTGGTGTCTTTCCTGGAAACCTTTTAACAACTTTCCTCCTCAGTTCTCATTGTCCATTACTGATGTAAAGATTAAACAAGATCTGCCACTAGAATTGAGGAAGTAATCAACTTTCCAAGTTCTGTCCAGAATACAGTTACAGTTAGGACAGGAAGATCCAAGAGTAGAAATGGATGTAGGAGTATGTATCGACTAAATCCTCAATATTTTTTTATTATTTATATTTAATTTTGAATTTCAGTACTTATTTGATTTTTTTCTTTTTTCTTTTAATTGTTTGATTACAAACAGTTCTTACAATTACATTTTGTCCTTACTAGTAATTTCAATGTGAGTCAAAAGATGATTTTTTTTTCTACCTACCTCAAATTGTACAATCCTAAGGAACAAATTATGCAATCTTTTGTGTATAAGATGAAATTATTTTTTGTTTGGTAATGGGATTTAGGTTTTTACATATCATACTCTATTAGGTCTAAATTAAGCATCTGCTGAAGATATTAACTGAAAAGGTCAGATTCAATTTAGCCACCCACATGGGTTTTCAACAAAAAACGATTGTCAACAGATTATAAATGGTCAAGAGTTTTTCAAAACAAATCTACATTTAATAGTTATTGGTTTCTTGATTTTTAATATAAGGTAGTCTAAGCCACATATGTTTTCATGCATGCTAATGTTTTAGAATCATCCCACCAGAGGGAAAAGACTTAAAGTACTGTGTATACAAGCATACCTCATTTTATTGTGCTTCGCAGATACTGTGTTTCTTTCAAGTTCAAAGTTTGTGACAACCCTTTATTGAGCAAGTTTATTGGCACCACTTTTCCAACAGGAGCTGCTCACTTCATATCGCTGTGTGATATTTTGATAATTGCAATATTTCAATTTTTTTCGTTATTCTTATGTTTGTTATGGTGATCTGTGATCATTGTTTATCACTTGCTAAAAGCTCAGGTGGTGGTTAGCATTTTTTTAACAATAAAGTATTTTTAAATTACAGTATGTACATTGTATTTTCCTTTTGATGCTATTGCATGCTAAATAGACTATAGTATAATGTACACATAACTTTTATATACACTGAGAAACCAAAAAAATCATTTGACTCACTTTGTTGGGACATTCATTTTATTACAGTGGTCAACAAACAAACCCACAATATCTCTAAGGTATTCCCATATCACCAACTTTATATATTCTATATAAGGAATTTTTAAGAAAGTTCCTACTGACAATATCATGAATAAATCTTGGGAAAAATCTAAAGCATTACATGCTTATAAAATATAACTCCAATATATAAACCATCTTAACCACAAAGATAAATTAATAGGTGCTAGTTTCCTTTACTAAAATATTTGTTATTAGGTCATTTAGTACACTTAAATTATAGGAATTAACAAAATTGGACTTACCCACAGCTTTTCAATATATTTATTTCTATATACATGAATGTGGTATAATTTTCAGTCATTTTAACCCTGCACCCTTTTTTTTAAAAATGTAACTGTACTAAATTCTGAGTTACAATTACATTTAGATTGGAAAAAAAAATACAGATGTACTAAATTGTGAGTTATAATTACAATTAGATTTAAATCTAAGGTCAGATTACTCTCCAGGTTTGCTCAGAGGAAATAATTATAGCTATATGTTAGTTTTGTCTCATGGTCATGTCTTAGTGTTCACAGAATGCTCTTAAGTATTTTTAACTTCCCTAAATGAAACAACTGAATCCATCAAGCAAGAGAAGAAAAATTATTCTACTAGTGGGATTCTTTGCCATAGTAGAGAAAATGCTTAGCTTCTGAGAAATATTGGCAGTTTGTACAATGATATTGCATCAGATTTTGTTAAGCCATTTATATTTACATCACTTAGATATTAAAAATATACTCATCTTGAAGTTCTGCTAAGTACCAATAGCACATTTGAGTTCCAAAGGCAATGCCACTGAAATAGTGGATATTATATATATATATATATATATATATATATATTTTTTTTTATGTAGAGTGAATATTGCTTATAATTCATTGTGGGGTGTGTGTGTGTGTGTGTGTGTGTGTGTGAGTATTTAATTTGATATTTCCATTGGAATTTTCTTATCTCAGGAAACCATATCTGACAGTCTATAGTGAATCACAATTTTGATTTACATTTCATCGTATCTTTGTACATGTGCCAGTGGCATGCCAATGCACCACAGTTTGACATACTGCCAATCCTATTTCCTTGAAATTAAAGTAAGCCTTTATAATAGTAATTCCAGCAAATCTTTGGTAATTAAAGAAATGCCTCAATTTCAATGCAAGCCAAATATTAGAATCACAACTAGACTATTTTGACACATTGCTATTTTACTAAAATACCAAGGGAGGTGTT
Source organism: Prionailurus bengalensis (assembly GCF_016509475.1). Taxonomy (NCBI): domain Eukaryota; kingdom Metazoa; phylum Chordata; class Mammalia; order Carnivora; family Felidae; genus Prionailurus; species Prionailurus bengalensis. Next base: position 91,762,803 of record NC_057344.1, read on the forward strand.
AGAAACAATAATCTAGTATTATTCACCACTCTATTCACTAATGTTTTATAGATAGTACTTACACAAATGACATTTACATTGTATAGATTACAATTGGTTAAAAGCAATTGGCACGGAGATTATGTGGTAATCTTATTTTATTCTAATATTTATTTTGATTTGAACCAAAATGATACTCTCACATGCAAATTTGATCATGTCATGCTGGTTAAGAACCTGTCTTGTCCTCCCATTACTCTTAAAGTCAGGTGTAAATCTTCACCATGGTTGAGGAGACCTGGCATTCTTTTGTCCCTGTGCATCTTTTAATCCTTTTCTTATGCTACCGTTTCCCTAAACCGACATGCTGGAAATAAACTGGTTTTATTTCAACTTCTTCAGAATATCAAGTTAATCCCTGACTCATTCAAAGCTTTAACTTTTTATCAGATAGTGTGCTGTCTATTACAAGGGGTAAAAGAAATCTTCCAACTGGTTTATGAAAAAAAAAACTGATGAGGATTTATTGCAAGATCAAAGTAAGTAAGATATCTTCTTTTCAAAATGGAAGTATTTTTCTTTTCTTTTTTCTTTTTTCCTCACAAGGGTCAAGGAAGGCTCTGAATAAGATGTTATACTACAGGGGCAGCAGAAACTTTTTTGAAATTCGACCACATGGCATAGCGTTTCAGGGAGAAAAAAGCAAGTCTTTTGAGAAGGTCAGAGAAGCTCACCTTCAAACATTTAGGATGTTATTTTTAAATATTTGATTATTTTTTTAAACAAAAGCTCATTATCTTCCCTACCTATGCTTTTTCATGTTTTAAGATATGGGATGGATATATTTCTTTTGTGGGAGATCTGATCTTATTCTAGAAGGAACACTAGATGGGAACTGTCCTGCCAAAAAGTAAAGCAAGTTTTAAGTCCTTAAGAAGAAGACATACGGGGTAGAGAAATCACATCCAGCAGCAAGTCGATGCATCTTACCAAATATGCTGCTGGGTATTGGGTAAGGAAGTACACACATAGAGCGGCATTTGCCTAAACAAGTATGGGTGAATAAGTTTGGGGAAAGATCTACATATTGATGAAAAATATTTACTTAGTTCTTTTCAATTATTTTAAATTGTGGTTTATGTACACAATGGAGTACTATGTGGCAATGAGAAAGAATGAAATATGGCCCTTTGTAGCAACATGGATGGAACTGGAGAGTGTGATGCTAAGTGAAATAAGCCATACAGAGAAAGACAGATACCATATGGTTTTACTCTTATGTGGATCCTGAGAAACTTAACAGAAACCCATAGGGGAGGGGAAGGAAAAAAAAAAAAAGGAGGTTAGAGTGGGAGAGAGCCAAAGCATAAGAGACTGTTAAAAACTGAGAACAAACTGAGGGTTGATGGGGGGTGAGAGGGAGGGGAGTGTGAGTGATGGGTATTGAGGAGGGCACCTTTTGGGATGAGCACTGGGTGTTGTATGGAAACCAATTTGACAATAAACTTCATATAGTGAAAAAATAAATCTGTATTAAAATATAATGTGCATCTAGAAAAATGTAGAAATTTTAAGCATATAACTTGATGAATAATACAAAAGTAAGTTGATTTATGTGATCACCACTCAAGCGAAGAAACAGTACATTACCGATACCTTCCTACTCCCTCCTATATGGACTATAAGTGAATAATGCAGCTGTGAAAATTATTATAGATATCTTTTTCTTTTTTTGAGCTATAATTCATGTACCATAACATTTGCAATTTCCAAGTGTGCACTTCAGTTTTTTGTGTGTACTTACAAAGTTGTACAACATCGCCATTATTCCATTCCAGAACATTTTCATCATTCAAAAGAAACCTCATGCATCCATTGGCAGTCATTCCCTATTCTCTCCTCCTTCCAGCACCCAGCAACCATAATCTAATTTATGTAGATAAGGATATGCCTGTTCTGAACATTACATATAAATGGTGTCATACAATGTATGGCGTTTTGTCCCTGGCTTCTTTCACTTAGTTCGGTATTTCAAAGTTCTATCCATGTTGCAGCATGCATCGTAACTTACTCCTTTTTGTGGATGAATAACATTCCACGTTCTGTTTATTCATTCAACATTTGCGTTGTTTCTACTTCCTGGCTATTGTGAATAATATTGTTGTGACATTTGTGTGCAAACTTTACTGTAAATATGTATTTTCAATTCTCTTGGGCATATTGATAGAAAAATTTTGTTTACTTCTTAAAGGAATCAAATTTGGTTTCATTAGTTTTCTCAATTATTTCTCAATTTTTTCTCTGTATTGTGTTTTGTTTATTTCTGTTTTAATTCTTTCTTATTTCCTTTCTTCTGCTTTCTTTGGATTTAGTGTTCTTAAAAAAAGAGACTACAGGCCCAAAACGGAGTTATTGACTCCACGTCATCAAACCAAGACTTAATTACTAAGCTAACTGGAACTTCAGACTCTCCAAGGATTTTCGCCTTTAGCCAGTTGATCTGGAATTACCTGCTCAGCACTAGTGAGGTAATCCACTTGATAGACCCTCTTTCATTCTCCAAAGAAGAGTGACCTTGCCTGAAACAATACACTGCTCTCCTTGTCTTGTCTCCTTTCTGCTTTTAAAAGACTTCCATTTTGTATAGTTCTTCAGAATTAATTTCTGTTTGTTAGATGAGATGTTGCCTGATTCATGAATTGTTGAATAAAGCCAATTAGATATTCAATTTTACTTAGTTGTATTTTGTGTTTTAACAGATTTGGTGGCAGCAGCAGGACAGAAGGAGACTTCCCACAGCACTGAGGACAGTAAGAAACACAACGGTGGTGCCCACAAACCCTTTTGAGTCCTCTGTGTCCAAGGGCCATGGTTACGTTTCTCTTGGTCCTGAGCTCTGCCCTCTTTGCATTGAGCTCCCAGTCTAATTGGCTTTCCAGTCAGGTCCCCATTTGACTGAAATTCTTATTCCTCACAGGGAACTGCTAGTAGTTCAGAGAGCAATTCCCCATTTGATTGGAAACCCCAGCCCATGGTTCTATGCCCAGATTCCATTCTGGGAAGTGCTACAATTTAGTTTATGATTCCCTGTTTGTTTGACATCATTCTCCACATTCCATGTTGGGAATTGCTGGTGACAGGTGCAGTTCCCCATTTATTTGCAATCAGTCTGCCCTTTCCATTCTTTGGAGTCTGCTCATCGAATTCTTACCCCTAATCCCCACAGTGGGGAATTTTTGGTGTTGTGCACAGGGCCTTCTCCTGGCCAGGCCACAGTTACATCTGTTGGTTACTGCTGGTATGTTAATGTGCACAGGTTTTTTTGTCTTATTCTGTGTAGATAAAGGTTATTGCTAAAGGGAATCTTGGAAGCCAAAAAAAAAAAAAGGCTATAAAGGTTGGTGGGCATGGGTTGAACACTAAAAAGATGTTAGAACACCTTTCAACTAACTCTAGACTCCTATGTTAGAATAAGGTGGTCACAGAACAGGTCAGACTGACACTAGGTCATTAGGTCACCTGCCAACCTCAAGAATATTTCCACGCAACAGGGTATCCTGTAAAATACCACACAATCTCCAGCCCAATGGCACATCTCCCTTAAGTATTAGTTTGGTTCTGAAAGACCCAAAGGCTTAGCTTAAAAAAAAAAAAAAGGAAAAAGAAGATGAACAAGCAATGGAATCCTTAAACTCCAAAGAGTTAGGCTTGCCACCTTCTGGCATACCTGCTTGTTTTATGTGTAAGAACCATGGTCTCCGAAGCTATAAATATCTACAAAAATGGCAAAATCTTTCTAAAAACAGCCTCAAATTGCAATGGCCATTATGGGGTATGTTCCAATTAGACAAGATTATCTATTTAAGAAGTGCACTTGAAAGCAAAGATTCCTGAATTAAACGAATAGAATGGGATACCTATTTTTATTGGTATGCAGAAACTTCCGAAAGTCTTCAAGATTCCAAAATAGACTATTTGAAAGATTTGTTGCCAAAGTAGAATGAAAAATTAAAGATACAAGAGGTACCTAAAACAAAAGCTTTAAGACTAATGTAACTCCTGTTGTTCCTCTCCATGCTCCTTTACCCAGTACTCACTTTTTTACTAATTTTGGGTCTGAACTGCCTTTCCACTCTGAAGAGACTATTAAATAGTTATCCTGTAAAAGAAACCTGCCTGAGGTTGCAGGCAATCCTCCTCAGGTATCTTTTACTCCTTGGTCAAAGAGTGAACTACAGGCCATGGTTAAAGAATTTCCTAAACCCGAGAAGGATCCCCAAAAACGTTCTGAAGAATTTAGAGTCATTGTCAGGGCCTATGATCTTGGGCTGCCAGAACTTTGTGAACTTGAGCGCATACTGGTAGGATCTGGTGAAGCCCAAAAATTGATGCAGGAAGCAAAATGGCAAAATCCTGAGGATTTTTGAGATCCTCACTCTTCAACATGGCCCCCTCATGGACCAGAAAAACCTCTCAGAATAGCAACTAATATTTTACAGATGATTCCTTCCCTGCCCACACTAATTGGTTTATTCTTTAAACATGCAAACAAAAGAAAGATGAATCTGTGTCAGACTTCAAGCCTGTTTGGAAGCATCTTATGACATTCCAGATGTGCTCTTTGTAAATAGGTAGGTGGGTGGATAAAAAGGCAGAAAATAAGATAAGAGATCACCAGTCTGACTAAACACATGACCATAGCTGGACACTTTGAAAGGACTTTGGAATAAGATCATAAACAAAAGTCCACCAAACTATTGGCCTTCCAACTATAACAGCTTCAAGGCCAGAGAACTAAGTTAACACTGGGCCTCTCACATTGCACCAGCTAGGGACCCATCACCAAAACACTGGCCCACGGACTGATAACTGATTTATAATCAATTGGGACACTGGGGAAAAGAATGTTTCCAAGGTCCTGTGCAAATACTTCAGTTCATACAGAGCTGAGTGCCCTCATATCTACCCCTAAGGCAAAGCCCCCATATGAGCCTCTTCCAGAGTTGATGGGACTTTGAGAGGTCCTTCTGTAAACGGATACCAATAATTCCATAAGCAGCTAAGGGGGAACTCCAATTAAAATTAATGGGAAACCTTGCCAATTTATAGTGGGTATCAGAAAGCTACACTCACTACTTGAAACTTCACTCTCATAGGACAACAAATTTTTCAAAGAAAATCCTTCAGAGTGAAAAGGTTTCCATAGTGAGGCTATCTAGTAGAATTTGGAGAGAATTTCTGACTCAACAAATGACTCTGACACCTTTTACTGAAAAATATTCTTTTTTGCTATGTGATACAGCTCCAAACTATAAAGGTAGAGCTCTTTCTAAATGAGAAAGGCCAATATATTTTGCCTCCAATGGAGACCTTACCTCAGAGTTCCTGACCAACCTGGACCTGAACTTTCATGTTCCTTACAATCGGCCCTTGATAGAAGAGGAATAATTCCAACAAAAGTCTCCAAACGTGAACAAGGTGACTGAAAAGCTGTAGGCTACTTCCAATACTGATATAGGGAGAATAAAAATGCAGAACCTATAAAAACTTAGATAGATATAACTAAACCTCTTCCCAAATTACCTCAATATTCATTAAAGTCTGAGGCTATACAAGGCTTCACAACAATAATGGAAGACCTAATTGCCTAGGGGTTCACCCTGAAACAGCCCCTCTAACACCAGCCATCCCAGCCCAAAAACCTAATGTGAGGGGATGGCGATTTGTCTAGGACTTGAGAGCTATTAATAAGATAGCTATCTCCTTATTCCCCAGTTCTTCCAAAGCTGAAAAGCTTTTTGTTATAAGTCTTACCACGCTCAAAATGGTTCACTGTTACAGACCTTTTTTCAGCCTTTCTCAGCATCCCTGTAGGCCCTAACAACTAATATCCATTTGCCTTTACTAAGAACAATCGACAATATACCTGGACAGTCATGACTCATGGGTTCACTGAGGCCCCTTATTATTTCTCTCAAGTATTCCACCAAGATTTAAATACCACCCAGTTCCCCAGAAAAATCAACCCTTTTAGGATATGTAGACAATCTCTTGCTAAACTCAGTTACTGGTCCATAAAGGATTCTGTTTATTTGCTACAATAGTTAACTGAAAAGAGACAAAGTATCTAAAGAGAAATTGCAATTGTTCTGAGACACTGTTTACTACCTAAGTCATAATCTAAATACTAAAGGATTCCAGCTATCTCCAAAAAGAATTAAGCTCATCCACGAATTTCCCAGGCTCACAAGCAAGCAACAGCTTCTTGGATTTCTAGGGTCTTGCTAGCTATTGCAGACCTCGGGTTCCTAATTTTTCTTTGTTTCATTCTGTAAACTTACTAAAATTTCAGTCCCTGAACCTCTTCCTTGGGAAAAGAAACATGAACAGGTCTTTTGTAAGACTAAAACGAGTGTTAAAAGAACTGCCTGCCCCAAAGTTATCTAACCATTCAGAACTTTTCACCTTATTTGTGTATGAAAGAGACAACCAAGCCCTGGGAATGCTCACACAAGAACATGGTAATAAACATAGGCCTATTGCTTATTATAGTACACAACTTGAGTGGTTGTTTGTGCATATCCAAACTGCCTTAAGGCTATAGAGCTGCAGCTGCAAAATTAGTAGAAGCCTCAGTGGCTTTAACCCTAGAAAATGACATTTACTTACAAACTCCACGCGCTGTCCAAAAGTCTTCTTAATTCTGAATTGACTCAACATTTCTCTCCAAGCAGACTAACTTCCTATGGGATCCTTCTGCTTTCACCATTTAATTTAAATCCTTAACGTTGCAACATTCTAAATCCTGTGACATTGCTACCCTTGCCTGACAAAGGCCAGCCCCATAACTGTGAGGTAATAATATCCTATTTCGTGACACCACATTTTGATTTACAAGACATGTCTTTGACTAATCTTGATATGGTCATTTCTGTTGGTGGGTTATATTGTAAAAATAAAAAAAAAAGTATTTCCAAGCTGTTACTTAGAAAATTGTTAGCAACCTGCTACTACCCAATATGAACTATTTGAGAGGGGAAATCTCACATAAGCTAAATCAGTCCAAAAAATAGAGCCCCAACCCTTACTAGAACATGCCAATTATAAAAAGGACAAATCATTAATATTTATACTGATATGCCATTGGAGTCATTTATAATTTGAGGATGTTTTAGAAACAAAGGGGTTTTCTTATGACCACTGGAACCACAATCAAAAATAGACAACAAATTATTCTCTTATCTTCTGAAACTGTTGTCATCAAAATTGAGGCCTATTCTAAAAACACCGAACCTGAGTATCAGAAGAATGCCCTAGCTGACTTTCATGCAAAGGCAGAAGCAAAGAATCTATGAAGGTTGTAGCAAATGTGTTGAATTCCATTCTGCTTTTGCAAAGATGACCTTGTGTGGCCAGACTTTTGACCTCCTGATAGCCTTACAACATGGCAACAGTCTAGTCCTGAATCAGAGAAATTAAGAAAAGCAAAACAATGGTTAAAGTTCAAAGGGCAATGGGAGTTATGGGAAACCCAAGAAGGCTTGTTTCTTCCCACTTCCTTGGAAAACCCCATTTTTTGGTGTTTACATACCTTCACCTACCATGGTGCATTTAGGATGACTCAAATTATGAATAAACATTGGTGGAGAGACTCCTTCAAAAATGTAAAAACTGGTTACCACCAACATGTGGTCGGTTAAGTTCATAAACTTGCAAAAACAATTTTCCATGTCAATCCTTCTTTCTCTGGCCCCTTTGGGCACCTATAATTGGCTCTCGTTCAATTCCCACCTAGTATCAGTTATCAATATATTCTTCTTATTATATGTATGGATACGTTGAAGCCTTCCCCTGCTGCAAGAGTGATGTTTTCACTGAAGATCAGTAAAAGCTGTAAGAAATATAGAGCAATAGCTGAGAGTGGTGTGAAATGCCTTATTTTTGATCACATCTCAAGCTGAGAGTCTGATCGAAAGAGGGGAAATTGTAAACAAAGAGACAATGGACCCAAAATGGAGTCATTTGTGCTAAGCCCAACATCAGCAAACCAAGACTTAATACCTAGTCTGAGTTTCAGCCTCTCGCAGGATTGCAACCCTTAAAAGTTGACCTAGAATTACCACCTCAACACTAGTGATGATATCCACCTGATACACCCTTTCAATCCTCAAAAAGAAGGTGCTCAAAACAATACATTATTTTCCTCGTCCCCTCTCTGCTTTTAAAAGCCTTCCATGTTGTGCAACTCTTTCTATTTGTTAGACGACATTCATGAATTGTTGAATAAAGCCAGTTTGATATTCAAATGAACTGAGTTATAAAGGAAAAAAATCAGATTGCATTAATTTTCAACACTAAACTCATGTGCCAGAAAACCATGTGATTCATTTAAGAATCTAAAGGAAACAACTCTGATCAAAAGATATACCATCTAAATTGAACTTCTAGTGTGAAGACCATCTACAAACTTTAAGAATATGACAGAACTCAGGGAGTATTGTTTCCATAAGTCCTTCCTGAGGAAATTAACTAGAAAATTATTTTTAGAAAACAAAAACAATTAAGGACATCACCTTAAACTGGTGATAAACATTGGATATATATTTATTTGTAAGAAGTGATAATCATAAGGAACACCGATAAAGCACGTGTAATTTAAACGGTATGACATTTTAGATAAATAACACAATTAATAAATTAATAAATTCATAATAATCTAATAATAATTAATATTAATTATTATATTAATTAATAATAATAATTTAATGATAATCTCACAATTCATAAAATTGAGAGAGCATGTGGAAAGTAGAATCATTTACCTAACTGCCTTATAAGTATATACTAGGAGTAAGAGACATTACTTCAAATTGGATTTAGAGGTAAAGGGGATGAGGAAGAAAAAGTTTTGAGTGAAATTCAATATTGGTCATAGAGGGGAATAATGGACAGAATCCAAAAAAAGTGAGAAGACCAAGAATACTCTAAAAAAACATTCCTATAAAAGTAACCATTAATCTATAACTACAAATCTTTATAAATCTCCAAATATATGACGAGAGAATAAATGACAATAAATTTATATATCTCTATGTAAACAAAGCTTTCAAAATGTAAGAAACTAGAGGATAAATATATCAATTGTAGCAACAATTAAATGGGCTTTTATCACCAGTAGGAAAAAAAAAACTTCTTACTGGCTAAAAATTATCCCCCAAAAATAAACTAACCTTAAAAAGTTATAAAAATAAAAAAGATGCACAGATATTTCCTATTCAAATGCAATTGAAAGAAAGTGCAGGTTAAATCTTGATATCTGAAAAGAAAATCTTAGACCAAAGAGAGTATAAAATGATGAAATTATAATTTTCTAAATTTAAGAAATATTTTTCTGTGAAACTATAATGGTCATGAATTTTTATGTAAGCAACACAATGAGTTTCACTAAACAGCATATACAGCAGGTACAAGGAGAAATAGACAAAAACAATTAATAAAGGTAAAATTTAACACATCTCTCCTGACCCAAAGAGATCAAATACACAAAAATTTCGAAACCATTTGAAGTACTGAATATTTGTTATCAATAATTTAGCCTTTATATATTGTAATTTTAACTCAGATAAAGATACTAACTTCTCTTAAATGCACAGAAAGTGTTCATGAAAACTGACCATTTTTTATGTCACAAATGAAATCTTAAATACATTCTAAAAAATAGAAATAAGGAATGCCTGGATGGCTCAGTTGGTTGAGCATCTGACTCTTGAATTCAACTCAGGTCATAATCCCAGGGTCGTGGGATCAAGCCCTGCATCAGACTCCATGCTGAGTGTGGAACCTGCTTAAGATTCTCTCTCTCTCCCTCTGCCCCTCTGCCCTGCTTGTACTTGTGAGTGCTCTCTCTCTCTCTCTCTCTCTCAAATAAAAAAAGTTTAAAAGTAAAAACATAGAAATAAGACGAAGAGAATTGTCTGTACTCTTTTCAATAAAGCTAGTAATTTATAACAAAATAGAAAAAGAAAACAAAATTCTTCTACTTAGAAATTAAACATGCAGTGTTAAACAACTGTTGGATGAAACTGGAAATTGTAACACTTCTCAAAACATAAACGAGACCTATCAGAATCTGAGATATAGCTAAAGGAATTTGATAGAGTGAAATATATACATTAAATATCTACATCAATAGCAATTAGAAAAAATAATATCAAATAATTAAACACTAAACTTTTAAATAGTTATTTAAAAGCCAACAATAAATTAAGCCAAAAGAAAATAGAAGAACTTGAGAGAGTTGTCACCCAAATTAAAGTGTGCCTCAACACTGTTTTAGGATATTCATACAAAAGCTGTGAGTAAATAGAGTTCCTAACCTTTTTCACATGATTTGGATAAAAGTCACTTTGGGAATGCAGGTTGTTTAATCCCCAAAGCTGTAGTGTTAAGGTAACAATTATTAATGCAATATGCCCACAATTTGACTGTATAGATATAAATCTTTAATATTGCAATTTTAAGATTGGTCAATGGACATAGTATTCCACAAAATAAATCCCACTTTCCAGAATAATTTCCTCATATTAATAATTCTCAATATATTTACAGTATATTTCAGGAGAGCGTTTTTTTTTTCCAGAACCTATTGAATTTTTTTTTCCATGCATCCACATTCATAAGAACATTTTGATAGGTATGATGGTTTCTGTTTGATCAATATTAATTTAAAGCTGCTGGATATCCTTGGAGAGCTAATCAAGAAGGTAAAAATTTTTCCACATTAATGTTGTCAAGTGACAGTAGATTTAAGAGGTAATGAACATTATTTACTTAAAAAGAAAATGTTTTCCCTTATGCAATTACTGTTAGAGGAATCATTAGCCACAACAAAAGCTCTATGAATCAGTTAAACATATGTCTCATTCCATAATTTATACCTCTCCCTAACAGTCTGTGATCCCTTGGGTCAAGATTACTTTAGAAATACAAAGAGAACCCTAAATCTAAATAATTTCTATTATAAGATGAACATGTAAATTATCTGCTAAATTACTTGTACTTAATTAGTAATTTTGCATAATGACATACATTCTCTTTGGGTCTCTTCAGGCTCTGACAGATAACACTTTACAAATGTTACTTAAGTTCCAATTACAGCACAAACCTTGTAGAAATGTACTATTAATCTAAATATGCAAACGTGAGCAATCCTGGTATTCCTTCGGCAAACTATAATTCAACATTTCTGCTAAAGGGTACCTTGGCTCATTCTGAATGCTGTTTCCTATGTTGTTTCTTACATGAGAGACTAAAAATGTCAATTTTTTAAAGTTTCTGAGTGGAAAACACATTGTACCCTTATGAGAATAAACTCATTTGACTTTCAGTTTAGAAATTCAAATTATAAATATTATTTTTTTATGTTAAAGCTGTCTTTTTTTGGTGGTTGAAATTAAAATAACCATGTAACACATTGCTACTACTAATCACACTGCAGGGTTCAGCTTGAATTGTTCTAATCTTGTAATTACTTTGTGTCTTCAGCTATTACATAGAATTCACTTAGAAGGACAATATATTTATTGTAATAAAATGCTCAAAGAGAAGTTATTTATTTATTTATCAGGTATTTATTGAGCACCTACAAGGTGTCCTTCTCAGACTTAGAGGTGCTGGCTCAATGGGGAAGGCAGACAAAGTATCTGCTCGTAAGTAGTTCATATTTAGAGAGAGCATGGGCAATGCGTGTGTGTTGTGGATGTGTCTGGATATGTGTGGAGGAGGGAGAGAAATAGATAATGTTCAACGTTTTGGCAAATCATTTCACCATGGCAGGACCGCTTGTGGTATATGAGTTGTCAATACAGCCCCATGCACTGATGTACAACAAAGGTGATTTTAGATCTTATTTTAAAATATTTTATATAGAGAGAAAAATGTCTACATTATTTGGTTGAGTTTTCATTCTTGGGTTTTATCACTGCATCCCAAAATGAACATCATGGTTCTATTTAATCGACTAGCATATTTTTCCTAATTAAGCAACAAAAATATTGAGAATACATGCAGATTTTAATAAAGAAACACAATAACCAAAAAATTCTAAAATATAAATACATTTCAAAAAGTGTTATTCAGTCAATAGAATGTTTAAGAAAGTCTTAAATCCATTACTGTCAAGGTTTCTTTTCTTTCCTATAAAAAGCAAAAATAATACAAAGTATGGTCAAGTATACAGTATTAGAGAAAAATTAATACTGTTAGTTGTATGTGAAGGTATCTGTACTATGATGAAAGATAGTTCAAATGTGAGACAATTTATTCCTTTTTATTGAACAAAGATACTGTTTTTTAGATGATTCAATGAGCAGGTATACAAAAGTGAAGTATATAATAAATTAAGCTACCATACGCACAGTTCAAAAAGAATTTTAAAGTAACAGAGGAGATGTCATTTGGAATAACATACTATAATATGCAGAGCTTGTCAATATTTGAAACCTTTAAAATTAGTTTACAGGAAAAAATACTCCCTTTTCCAATGACATAACTTGTACAACAGATGGAAGAACACTAATGGGTTAGTAGGTAACATAGGTTTACGGCCAACTTAAATAAGAAACACCAGGTGTTTTAGCAAATTATTGCATTATTCATCCACAGTATTTAGTTGCCAAGAACTTTGAAAAGGACTTCAAAAATCAATGAAGTTACTGGGATAGTAATGTATAAGGTATAGCAATAATGTAAATCATTTCTGGAATCAGAGATTATTTGGTAGATTTTTATTGTACACATTGAAGTATGATTCTTCAAAGAACCTTTTCTAAATACTTTTTAGTATTTTGTTGTATTTTTTGATGAAAGATTTAAAATTGCAATTGAAGTACAGCAAATGTTATTATCAATTTTTCAGATACATTTACAAACTTAAAAGAGGTTCTTCTTCAGCCACATGGAATTGAGGCATATCTCACTCATTGACGTATATCTCACTCAAATGTAGAGAATGATCAAAGAATTACTAAAAACAACACAATACAAAAATAACTTTATTCCTGAGAATTTTTTCAAAAGTTTTTAGTTAAAATTCGTTTAGTTAACATACAGTGTAATATTAATTTCAGATGTATAATATAGTGAGAATTCCATACAACACCCCGTGCTCATCACAGCAAGTGCACCCTTTAATCCCCATCACCTATTTCACCCATCCCCTCACCCACCTCCCCTCTGGTAATCATCAGTTTATCCTATTTGTGACAATTTTTAAAGTTTCCCATATTGGCTGAAATTTTACGAGGATGGATTTAAATGAAATGATTTGGAAACATCTTGCTGTAACTTGGTTGCTTTTAAAAACATAATAATTCTAGGGGCATCTGGGTGGCTCAGTGGGTTGGACGCCCAACGTTGGCTCAGGTCATGATCTCACATTTGGTGGGTTCAAGCCCCAGGTCAGGCTCTGTGCTGATAGTTCAAAACCTGGAGCCTGCTTCAGGTTCTGTGTCTCCCTCTCTTTCTGCCGCTCATGCTCTGTGTCTCTATCTCAAAAAAGGAATAAATACTAAAAAAAAAAAAATCAAAAACATAATAATTCTAAGTCAGCATGAACTTAGAATATCTTACTGAGTAATTAACATTGCAGACTCTAGTACTTAACAAAAATACTTCTGAATACTATAGCATGACTAAGAGGTGAAAAGAAAAAAAAAATAATTAAAAATAGTGAACCAAAAAGCTGTAGGAAAGTTGTGAGGCACACTGGCATATATAAATTACATACATATTTGCAGCTACATATTGTTTGAAAATAACTTTATTTTGATAGTTTAGTTATTATAACAAAACCAACTGCAAATACAGAGCAGGATATTTGAGATGATTTTTAATAGAATTATTTTTAAAGAAAATTTTAACAATATTAAATTAGCAGACACTAACGAAAAGTAATGATGATATTGATACTCATAATAGAGCTTGTTTAAAATATTATCAGCTTATGTTTCTTTTATTTTTGTACAAAAATAATAAATCTATGTTATAAAACATAGCATAACATGTTATTGAAATTGTTTATTTTTATTTTTATTTTTTTGGTTTTTAAATACAATCACAACTTTCTTATAGCTTTTGGGTATTAGAACTGAAAAATATAAACTCAAGTCCTGGATCTGCCATCTTCTATTTGATTTAATGTATGAAAGTTCTATTAACTTTTAAGAGTTTTCATCTTTTTAAAAATTCTTTTAATGTTTTATTTATTTTTGAAAGAGAGAGAGAAAGAGCAAGCGAGCAAGCAGGTGAAGGGCAGAGAGAGAAGTAGTCACAGAATCCAGAGCAGGCTCCATGCTCTGAGTTGCCAGCACAGGAGCCCGACGTGGGGCTCAACCTCACAAACTGTGAGATCATGATCTGAGCCAAAAGTCGGACACTTAACCGACTGAGCCACCCAGGCACCCCGAGTTTTTATCTTTTTTAATAATATGATACTATTGTTTCTAGATCCAAGAGTTGCTGTTAGAATTAGAGAATGTCAAGAAAAAGCGCTTTGAGTACTTAAGTATTCAGGAAATTTAAAATATAATTTTTATTATTAATTTGAGAAGATATAAGTATTAGGATGTTGATAGATATACATTATTTTCATTAGAAAGTACACTCTAGAATATGCTCTTATTATATAATGAAATGTAATAAACATAATATTTTACTGAAGAAAACATTTTCATCACCTTACCTAAATCAAAAATGTAAATATGTGAGAAACTAATCATAATCACACCTATTAGAATTACACTAAAAAAATAAAAGGTGTGAAAGGGCAAAAGTATTAACTAACATTTTTGCGCTATTCATTTTGCAATTATATGTGCATCCAATCATCACATTGTATGCCTTAAATTTACACGTTATATAGCAATATCTCAATGATACTGGAAAAAAAATAGGGAATGTTTAGATGTATGGTATATCTGTATTAGAATTTTAGATATGTGAAAAAAAAAAAAAGACAAAGGCGGAGATTTTAGTGATGTGTCCTAATCAAGAAATGCCTAGGGCTACTGAGAAGCTGGAAGAGGCAAAGCAGGGATCATACTTCAGAACCTCCTTCAGAGGGAGCATAGCCCTGCTGATAGCTTGATTTTGGATTTCTGGCCTCAAGAACCTAGAAGAGAAAAAATTTCTGTGTTTTAAGCCAAAAAACAAAAACAAGAAAACAAACAAACAAAACACTAACATATCTTAGTGGTGCTATTTTACATTTCTGACCTTCACTTGCCTCTGGAATACAGGCACTTACGTAGTATATTACTAATTCGATGCTTCTTTATTAGATTTGGATGCAGAAATGAACAACACAGGGTCACATCTGTACACTTAGCAAGTAGACAAGGACTCATGTCATTCTAGGACTGTTGTGTAGCACATCTGTGATGTAACTAGTCCTGAGAGTCATACATTTAGAAGGATAGGTGACACGTGGTTTTATTTGAGTTGATGAACTCCGGCACCACGGTTAGTTTTCTCCTAAATACAATGAACCTGCTTTATGCCCGGTTGTACAGTAGGCAAGCATGACTGTATAAGGCACTCCTGCGATGCCTAATTTTTGTTAAAGAATTATTTTCTGCCTAGATGGGCTACATGCAGTCTGTAATAATAATTTGCAGATACCTAGACTCATTTCTCCATTTCTTGATTTACCTAATTAGGTGGTGACCATTGGCATGCTGCTATTAGAGAATGGTTATCACATTTATACAATCACTCAACTTATATTCTATTTCCTCTTACAAATATTTCAGAAAGGTTTTGTTCTTCATTGATTAGGTTTACATTTTAAATTGTAGAACTTTCCTCTTCACTCCACATATTCTCCACATGAATTCTCCACGTGAATTCTATACATAGTATAGAATTATCTAACCTAAGTTTCTTTCCATATAATCTCACTCTCCATAAATATCCCAATTTCTAATAGTCATATCATTATTTTTTAGTTGTCAGAATTTAGAACATTTACCTTCTATTCTAGCCTGAATGTGAAAATACTGTTAACGGTCTGCAGGAAGATTCTGAAGTTTAAGATCCAAAACCACAGATTTACAATATTATGACTTATTAATTAATGGAAGTTACAGAAACAAGTATTGTGAATGGACTTGCAAAGAGAAGAAAATTTTGAAACCAGATTTGTACCACATAACAAAGTAATATTTCAAGCATATGAACAAGTGTTTGTTTTGTTTTATTATCTCTCTTGCTAAAATGTATTTTATTTCAATTTGATTCATATTCAAATTGTACCTTTTCAGGACTTTTTTTTTTTTGCATAGAGTTCATATCTTCACTTTTTCTTGAGTTTTTAAAAATAAAACTTTCTAAATTATTTTCCTAGGCCTAGATGCAGAGGAACTAAATACTCTAAAACTTTCCATGTCTGAAATATTTTTTTTAATTTTTTTAAAATGTTTATTTTTGAGACAGAGAGAGACAGAGCATGAATTGGGGAGGGTCAGAGGGAGGGAGACACAGAATCTGAAACAGGCTCCAGGCTCTGAGCTATGAGCACAGAGCCCAACATGGGGCTCGAACTCACAAACCATGAGATTACGACCTAAGGTGAAGTCGGATGCTTAGCCAACTGAGCCACCCAGGCGCCCCTGAAATAATTTTTATGTCTCATATTTTTAATGGTTTAAGCATTTTTAAAATTCTGTATCCAAAATATGCCCCCTCAATAATTTTGTATTATTATCCCAGTGTCCTATCGTATTCATAGGTCCTGATTAGATTCTATATTAATTCAATTCTCATTCTTAAAAAAAAAATAATTATTCTTTCTTCCTTATTAGTTCAGTAACCTTTTTTGATCCTTAGTTTTATCAGCTTATTCAGACATGTCTACATATGAACACCATTCATTCTTCTATTACTCACTTGTGCGTTTCAAATTGAAGATTCTTGTGTTTTCCTGCATTTGGAAATTCTTCTCTGAGGTTTTTCCTTTCCCTCTTTAAATATCTGTTTGGTAATCTAAACCTCTTTTTACATGAAAATTGGAACCCCTAAATCCATCTTGAGGGTCTCAGACTTTTTTTTCTATTTACATATCTATTTAGGGAATGTTCTTAACTTCTTCTTCGAGTCCTTCCATTTTCCCTTAAGAATTGTTCATATTCTTTCTTATTTGCTTATTGTTAAAACATTAACATGTATTTGAATACAAGTTAATTTAAAAAGTTAACTACTTAATCCCTAATATTGCCAATTCAGTTGTTCCTACTAATGATCTCACCTATAATATAACAAGGATTACATGAGGAAACTGTGTAAATTGTCATCCACTTGTCAATGTTTAGGAACTTATTTTCAGGAAGGTCAAGCTACACAAAGAGCACTTAAAAATCTATAATCTATTTTAGTGACCTAAGGATTTTGTAAACTTTTATTGAGAATCTGCCTCCCTCCAAAGAATATATCATTTCCTCAAACCTTTACAACTCATTTAGTACCAAACACAGAAAAGGCACATTAATCTAGTCAAGTAAATGAAAAGGTGAATGAGTGAATGAATGAATATAAAAAGTATAAATCATCTTTATATAACCTGTATTTGAGCAATTATGGGCCTCATTTTCTTTATTCCTCACTTACTGAAGATTTTTGGGAAATAAACTTCTATATCAAGCTAGTGGCATATGAAGTACAACACTCAGGGAGTTAATATAATAAATGTGCCATCCCATTAACCATATAAATTACTAGTGGAATGTAACATGGAATAGCCACTTTGACAGCTTGGCAGTTTCTTACACAACATACACTTAGCATTTTACTTAGCTAGGCCATTTCTAGGCATTTACCCCAAATAAATGAAAACATTCAAGAAGATCTGCAAACTAGAGAAAATTTATTTTTTTTTAATACCACATATCCTATCAGGTAAACTTTCCAAGGTGTACTATTTTTGAAATTTCTTACTATTTTGTCAAAATTATGTTCTGTGTTTAATATTTGGCATCAACTGATAATGTGGAGTTCAATTCTTTAGCTATTGAATAGGAGAAACATAAAATGAACAAAGGGGAAAAAGGCATATCACAGTAAGACTGCTCTAAATAAAGGACAAAGAGAAAATCTCAAAAACACTCAAAGAAGAAAGGAAAGTAAGGTAACTTCAGAAGTGCAACAATATGACTTACAACTAAGTTTCTAGCAAAAACAACGAAGCCAGAAAACAAAGTAGTGGCATGTTTAATGTGCTGAAAAAAAAAAAGAAAAATAGTGAACAACCTGATACTGTCTAGCCAGTGAAAATAACACTTAAAATAAAAAGAAATATGAAGTAAAGATTATTTTAGTCCAATAAAAAAAGGTAATTTACCACCAACAAATCTTCAATGCAAGAAATATTAAAATAAGATATTCACAAAGAAGGAATGTGGGTATACATTATATATAAAGAGAAAACAGATAAATATAAATTAATATTAATAGTAAAAAGAATTTAGTATTTGTAGTGTTATGTATATGCAGAATTAAATATGCAAATGAGTTTTAAAAAGTAAGAAAGTAGTAAATGGGTTGAAATAATCTTAAGCTTCTTGATCTACCTGGGTACTGATAAATTAGTGGCATGCATCAATGCATCATTTGTCTGAAATGCATGTTAAATACTAGATTAACAGCTAACCAATTGAAAAATTGTGTCTAACAAGTAAATAGAGGGAAAATGATGAAATAATAAAAATAATAAACATTTTATTAATCCAAGAGAAGCGGAAGTAGAGAAGAAACAAAACCTCAGGTAGGTCAAAAAATAATAAAATATTATAGACATAAATTAAAGCAAGTAATAACTGCATTCAAAGTAAATTAAATGAATATTTTAATTAAAACTGACAATATCAGACTGGGTAAAACCAAAAAAAAAAAATTCAGCATCTATTGTTTATGAGACACATCTCTTCCATAAAAAATATTCATAGAGTTTAAGTGCAAAAAGGATGGGGAAAAAGATAAAGTTTGTTTATCTGTATTAATATTGCACAAAATATTAAGGCCATTTTTCCCCAGGGCACCTGGGTGGCTCAGTCGGTTAAGCATCTGCCTCTTGATTTCAACTCATGGTTTGTGAGTTGAGCCCTGTCAGTGCAGAACCCCCTTAAGATTCCCTGACTCCCTCTCTCTGCCCTTCCCCTGCTCCTGCTTTTCTTTCTATCTCTCTAAATAAATAAACATTAAAAAAACCCATAATTTTCCCTTTTTTATCACAAGAATTAACTGTTAATAATGGAAACTATTATATATAAGATTAAAAACAAAATCCATAATAAAATAATAATAATGTTCAGTTGATAATAACATTTTTAGTAAAACTGAAAAGGTGTTCTGACTACAGGGTGAAGACATATAAATGGCCAAAAAATTGATGGTGATAATGATTCCTTAATTGTCGGTATTGATCTTACGTAGGCAACATTTCCTAAAACTGAAATGTTAATATAAATAATGATTATCTCCAAAAGTCATGAAAAATTGAAAAAAATTTTAAATTGACAATTAAGTTTTAAATTCAATAATGGGAATTTGCCATGACTTATTTTTTTTAAGTGTTTTTTTATTTTTTTTATTTTTATCTTGAGAGAGAGAGTGTACCCATACATGCAAGTGGAGTAGGGGCAGAGAGAAGAAGAAAGAATCCCAAGCAGCCTCTATGCTGACAGTCCTACAAACCACAAAATCATGACTTGAGCTGAAACCAGAAGCTTAATCAGCTGAATCATTTACGTACACTGGGAATTTACCAAGTGTTTTATTATGCTATCATAAGCTTTAATTATCTTATTTTTTTATATTATTCTGTTCTCCAAGTTTCCCTTTGCTTATTTTAAAGTCAAAGGTTTTTTTTTGTTGTTGTTGTTAATTTTATTTATTTATTTATTTATTTATTTATTTATGTTAGAGAGAGTGAGAGTGGAGGAGAGGGGCAGCGAGAGGAGACAGAGAGAGAGAGGGAGATATATATATATATATATATATATAGAGAGAGAGAGAGAGAGAGAGAGAGAGATCTTAAGCAGACTCCATGCTCAGCGCAGAGCCAGATACCAGGACAACCCTGGGATCATGACCTGAACCAAAATCAAGAGTCAGACATTCAACCAGTTGAGCCACTTAGACCCCCAAAGTCAAAGTATTTTAAGTTTGATTGGAAAATAGTAAATTTTGGATTTGATTCTAGAAATACATGGTAACATTTAATATTATTGAAGTACCCCCACTATTAATTGCATTCCCTTTATTATTAGTTCCTAAAATACATATTTGGCAATGTATTTGAAAAGGTATAATGAAATGCACTATTTAAGTGCAAGTATTCTGACAATTCTACATGTGTTGACAGAGTAGACCGATATTATTGAGTTATAAAATGGCCTTATGTTGTAAGTTTCCATTTAAAAATAAGATGATCAGGTCCCTGGGAGCAAGACGGGTCATTGGGGCAGACAGCACAGAGAGGGGCTCAGGGGGAACTTGGTGCACCAGACCTTGCAGCTTAATAGTCACCCTTGGTGTCTACAGCTCCCTTTTTCCTTTTCCCCTGATGATGAGATCCAGCAGCCAGAAGTTAACCATGTCTATTCTCAAGATCTATGCCAGAGAGATCTTTCACCCTCAATGGAATCCCACCATTCAGGTTGATCTCTTTACCTCAAAAGTGACAACTGGTGTTTATGAGGCCTTAGAACTTCTTGACAATGATGTAAACATGCTAGAAGGGGAAAGGCGTCTCAAAGGCTGTTGAGCACATCAACAAAACTATCGCACCTACTCGGCTTAGCAAGAACCTGAACAAGAGAAGATTGAGAAACTGATGATAAAGACAGATGGAATAGACAGAGGGGTGTCTCTGTCTATCTTCAAACCTGGAGCTGTTGAGAATGGGGAACGGGGTGCCCCTGTAGCTCCACATTGTTGACTTGGCTGGCAAGTTTAAAGTCATTGGTATGATCAACAATGCTGGCAAAGAGCTGGCCACATAAGAGTTAAGATCCTCCCATTTGGTGCAGTAAACGTCAAGAAAACCATATGTATCAGATGGAGGTTCACCACAACCTCAAGAATGTCATCAAGAAGAAATATGGGAAAGATTCCACCAAATGTAGGCGATGGAAGCATGCTTACTCCTAACATCCTAGAAAAGAAAGAAGCCCTGCAGCTGCTGAAGAATGAAATCGAGATAGCCACTTACACCAATAAGGTCACCATTGGCATGGATGTTGCTGCTTTGGAGTTCTTCTGAGCAAGGAAAGTGAGATCTGGACTTCAAGTTGCCTGATGACTCCAGTAGGTACATCACATCTGACAAGCTGAACCAACCTGTACAAGTTCTTCATCAAGGAAACCTTGCAACTGCCTCCTGCTTAAAGTGAACCACATTGGCTCCATGATCAAGTCATGACCAAGTCTTCAGGCATGACTAAGTCTTTTCAGGCATGTGAGCTGGTCCAGGAAATACATGGGGCTTCATGATGGTGTTACATCCCTCTGGGGAGACTGAAGACACCTTCACTACTGGCATGGTGGGTGGGGATCTGCTCAGGACAGATCAAGACTGGTATACCTTGCTGATCTGAGCACTTAGCCAAGTACAGCCAGCACCTCAGAAATCAAGAGGAACTGAGCAGTAAGGCTAAGTTTGCTATCAGGAACTTCAGAAACCCTATAGCCAAGTAAACTCTGGGCAGGCAAGCCTCTGAGCCCTTCAGTCACTACTGGGCTGATTAGACCTCTGGAACTCTCTTGGAAACACCAGCTCTGTAATCATATAATTGACCCAAATCACTATTTTTCTGACCTTGCATCTCATCAAGTATCTGGAGCCATGTGTACCCACAGTGTAATCTCAGAGGTATCCAAATGGCAAAATCACTAATAGTTTTGTGTGCAAAAGAAAAGAAAGACCTCAGTGACCAATTAAAAGTACTAAGTACTAAAAAAAAACACAAAAAACTATTAACCATATTTTGAGATAGAATGATTTGCTTGTGCAATTGTGACATCTTAATTTCTGCAATTTTTTTGTGAGCTCTAATACATGTTACACTATATAGAACCCGATCATACAGCTCCATGATTTTCACAGAAATGTCTGTGTAATCAGAAATAGGTAAAGAATAGGCCTTTGCCAGCATTCTAGAATTCCCTTTAGTGTTCCTTCCAATCACAGTCCCTCTATCTTTCTTCAAAATAGACACTATTCTGAATTCTGACACAATACCGTAGTCTTGGCTACTTTGTACTTTAAAAAAAAAAATTTAATATTAATTATTTTTTGGGCGTCTGAGTGGCTCAGTCGGTTAAGGGTCTGACTTCGGCTCAGGTCATGATTTCACGGTTAGTGGGTTTGAGCCCCACATCGGGCTCTGCGTTGACAGCTCAGAGCCTGGAACCTGCTTTTGATTCTGTCTCTCCCTCTCTCTGCCCCTCTGCCGCTGACACTCTGTCTCTCACTGTCTCTCAAAAATAAAGAAACAGTAAAAAAAAAAATTAAATATTTTTGAGAGAGACAGAGCTTAAGTGGGGGAGGGGCAGAGAGAGAGGGAAGGAAACTATTCAAAGCAGGCTCCGGGCTCTGAACTGTCAGCATAGAGCCTTATGGGGAGCTCAAACTCACAAACTGTGAGATCATGACCTGAGCCAAAGTCAAACGCTTAACCAAGTGAGCCACCCAAGTGCTGCATTGGCTGCTTTGTACTTTATCTTGGAATCATATAGCATCTATTCATTTGGATCTAACCATAGTTACTTGACATGCTGTTTGCGTGATCCATCCTCATTTTTGAGTTATTTCTCTGTGGTTCATGTATTTTCATGGCTTGTGTACTAATATACAAAAATTTATAGATAAATCCAACTGATCATGAACACTTGGGTTATTTGGAATTTTGACTATTAAGAAGAATATTACAAAGCATCAAAAACATCAACGTAAAACATCAAAAACATTCTTGAATATGAAATCATCATGCATGAGCATGTATTCCTATTGTGATAGGATTTAATTAATTAATTAATTAATTAAACCCTATTGCTAATTCTAGGTTTCTAGGAATGCAAGCGTGGGGAAGTTCTGTACTTTGAGTTGAAAGTTGGAAGATCTATGCACCAGGAGTCAAAATGAACAACAACAACAACAAAAAAACCCATGGCCATTAAAGGCACTGTAGCACAGCTTTGAAACATGTCCCATCCCTGAAATTAGCTTCATTGAGTTAATTGTTCAAAATTATCTATAGAATAGTGTCAGTATAAACATTACTGGCCGAACAACTCAGGGGAAAATTAGTTCTACAAATAGGCCTGCAATACATGAGCAAAGATGTAGTACATGTTTACTAATTGTAGCTTTGCTAAAACACAAAATAATAAAACACAAAACCAAACAAAAAATAGAAAACAACAAAAATATCCTATCCTTAGTTATCCTTAGTTACATGTAGTCCTAATGAAAAGAAAGACCATAATAGCTAGCTTGGTGAATATGCCTGGGCCCAACAACATGGGCTCCCTCTCAACTGAGCCTGTAATATTGCCGCTGAATGCTGAAAGCTCAATCAATAGGCAGTGGAGACTAAGCCTTAGGTATGGCCTCCTCCTTTGAGGAGTTCAGTTAGTCAATGTGTAGACTGTGATCGATTGATTACATTGGATCCTTTCTACTCCTGAATGCCAAATAATTCATCCATTTTGGATTGATATATATCCTGGGTGACCAAGACCTACCTTAAAGCTCTCCTCAGTTTGGCTAAACTTCAGACAGTTTTCTTCCAGACTGTCAGCCCCTAACCTTTCTTTATTCTTTTTTTTTTATAGCATTTACTTTAGAAAACTTTCAATTATAAATTTTTGTTCTGTCCCTTTGAAATGTATGCAAACTTTCTCCCCAACTCTTTCCAATTTTGTAACTCAGGAAATGTCTGTCTGAGGACCTAAGAACAATCTCTTTGAAATGTAAACATCAAAGGAGATAATTCTCCTATTACCTAGCCGCTGAGGAAGGGTAGGAGCCAAACTTCAATTAGCAGCAATTAGCAAATGTAGAAAGATTGAACACAGAGAAAAACATTTGCAATCTGAGGAATAACTCAATGTGCTGAACATATACCACTGACGACCCGACCCCTACGGTCGTCTAATACTTTTCTCCTAGATAATCCCAATGCATAAAAACTCTCCAGTCTTTTGTTTTTGTGGACTTGAATCCAGTCCCCTTCCCTATTGTAGTAATCTTAAATAAGGCCTTCCTTGCTTGCTTAACGTTGTCTTGTGCAATTTTTGCTTTGATATGGGTATGGCTACGTGTTTATGTTTTCCTTCTCTGCCTGTGGTGCCCTCGCCAGCAAATTTACTCAGGGACAAGTTGACAGATTTATTTTAACAGGATCATGAACAGTCCCTTGGGAAAGCAATCCACAATATGGCAAAGGTGGTATAATAATGAGTACAATGTCCATGGAATCCTTTGAAAATAATACCTGTAATATTCCTGATAGATAGAATATTTTTGCCTTTTCACCATTGTTACCAGTGACACAGTTGACTAATTTTTACCTCATTGAGCAACTTTTGGCGTTCTGGATTAGAGGTGTTAGTTCTGAGAGGAGGGACATGTTTACTCAAGAACATATGAAGGATCTCACGAAACTTAAAATTATCGACTTAACTTAGTTATCTTGAGCTCCTCATGCCAATCAAAGAACAATCAAAAAGGGGTACCTGGATGGATGGTTAAACATCCAACTTTTGATTTCGGCTCAGGTCATGATCTCAGGCTTGTGAGTTTGATTTCCATGTCGGGTTCCATGCCCAGCATGGAGCCTACTTAAGACTCTCTCTCTCTCTCTCTCTCTCTGCCTCACTCTCGTTCTCTCCTTCTCTCTCTACTTCTCTCCCTTGTTCTTTCTCTCCCTCTTTCTCAAAAAAAAAGTTACTATACTGGCAGAAATACCTGTCCACAATTATCACAAGGGTATGGTGTTGCTATTGTGTAATGGTAGTATATCTGGAGCTAAGGAGATTCCTTGGGGGACCTCTTAGTGCTTTCATTCAGTCAAATCTTAAATGACAATTGCAGGAAACACACTCTGACAAGGACATGGTAACCAAAGGATTGGAACCCTCAGGCATGAAGGTATGATTTATCACACTGTGCCAATGCTCTTGGCTAGCTAAAGTGCCGACTCGAGCTGAGGGAAATTTAACAGGAGCAGTAGAAGAGGAATATAAAGAAAATCAGCCGTGGCCAGCCTCAGGACCAAGTGTAGCAGTTCATTATATCATCTTATAATTTGTGGTTGGTTGTTGTTTTTAATTACAACCAACATTTAAGAAGCAATAATATTGAGAGTTGGGCATTTAATATAAGGCCTGACTAACGTAAGGTAAAGACAGTGGCTTTTATTGCTGTGCTCTGCCCAGCACTACAAGTAGCTCAGTATATTATGCCTAGTTTCCAGGGCCGATCTCTGCATCCTTGCACCTTAGGACTTTTTCTGGAAGCACAAAAGCCTTTTGTCTGTGAATTTTTAGTGCTGGGAGTGTTTTGAGGTTTCAGCACACTCTGAGAGTGGATGGATAAATGTATAGTTCCCTTGCCTCTCAAGTGAAATAATTTTGAGGTATGATTTTATTCCACTTTCTGGAGTTTTCTCAGTGGATTAAATTCTATTTGCAGATCACAATAGCCAACTGAAATGCACCCTGTAGGACTACCTTCTTTTCCCTATCATTTATTCACATTTCCATCATGACATTTGTACACCAAAATAATTCTTTTACACTCCAATGTATATTTCAATATCTGCTTCTAGGAAAAAAAAACTAACAAGCGAAAAACCCTAGCACACGCACGCGCACACACACACACACACACACAAACGCACACACTTATATGATATGGTCTCTGACCACTCACTGCTAAAAGGTGGGGTAATTTCTAATTCCCTATGATAGACACAATGGTGGGTAGTGTATAATTTTTAAGATCCTGATTGAATGGTATTCTAGAACAAGTTTAATTTCCTTGTCTGTCTTGAAGTCATGAATACATATAATAAATGTGTCTTTTTATAAATTTATACAAACATAATTTTCTATATAATAAACAAACTTTCACAGTAATATAAAGGATGCCTTGATTACTTACTTAATCTTAGTTTCCCAGATAAATTTCTCAAATTTCCTTTCTCAAAAACAAATATTAACAAAATAGTTAAGTTCTTGGTAAATTGTGTGGGATCAGAAGTATGTCTTGGAATTAAGGTAAGAGAAATTTAAGTAAATACTATGCAAGATTTGTTGATGAACATTGCCTTTCCTTTAAATTCAAACTAGGAACATTCTTATGCAAGAATATTTACTAGCTATTATTTCACACATAGTTAAAACTGGAACTGAAGAGTTTTAGATTGGGTCAGCACATGTTAAAAAATATAGAAATATGTACACTGATAATGAAGCAGTGGAAATAATATATGAGAAAAAGTCTCCTCAACAAATGGTGTTAGGAAAACTGGACAGTAACATGTAAAAGAATGACACTGGACCACTTTCTTACACCACACACACAAATAAATTTAAAATGGATTAAAGACCTAAATGTGAGACCTGAAACCATAAAAATCCCAGAAGAGAGCACAGGCAGTAATTTCTCTGGCATAGGCCATAGCTACTTTTTTTCTGGATAGGTCACCTGAGGCAAGGGAAACAAAAGCCAACATAAATTATTAGGACCACATCAAAAAAAAGCTTTGCACAGCCAAAGAAACAATCAACAAAGCCAAAAGGCAACCTATCAAATGGGAGAAGATATTTGCAAATGACATACAGATGATGGGTTAGTATTCAAAATATATAAAGAACTTATAAAATTCAGCTTCTCAAAACTGAATAAACCAGTTAAAAAATGGGCAGAAAACAACAGACATTTCTCTAAAGAAGACATACAGATGGCCAACAGACCCACGAAGAGATGTTCATCATCAGGGACATACAAGTCAAAACCACAATGAGATGTCACCTCACACTTGTCAAAATGGCTAAAATCAACAACACAAGAAAAAAAAAAGATGTTGGTGAGGATGTGGAGAAAAAGGAACACTTCATGTGTTGGTGGGAATGCAAGCTAGTGCAGCCACTGTGGAAAACGGTATAGAGTTTCCTCAAATAGTTAAAAATAGAACATGTATCCAAAGGGATACATGCACCCCTCCTAGAGCAGCATTATTTACTATAGCCAAGATACAGAAGCAGCCCATATGAAAGCATCCATCCATTGATGAATGAATAAAGGAGGGGAATATATATCACTTCTTCTTTATACATATATGTATGTAAGTATGTACGTATGTATGTATATATATACACATATATATGTAAGTATAAAGTATAAGGTATATACATATACATATATATGAATATTATACATATACATATACATGACATATACATATACATATACATATACATATACATTCATATACATATATATGAATATTATTCAGTCATAAAAAAGAATTAGATCTTGCCATTTGCAAGGACATGGATAGAGCTAGAGTATAATTTAGCTAAGCAAAATAAGTCAGTAAAAGTAAGGCAAAAACCATATGATTTCACTCATATGTGGAATTTAAGAGCCAAGGGAAAAAATTAAAAAAAAGAAAAAAAAAAAGAATGAGAGAGACAAACCAAGAAACAGACTCTTAATTGTAGACAACAAACTGATGGTTAGCAAAAAGGAGGTGCATGGGAAGATGGGTGAAATAGGTGGTGGGGATTAAGGAAGGCACTTGCTGTGATGAGCTTTGGGTGTGGTGTGGAATTGCTGAGCCACTATATTGTACACTTGAAACTAATATAACACTGTATATTAACTAACTAGAATTAAAATGAAAACTTAAGAAAAAAATTCAACTTCAACACAAAATGTGAGCAAAGAGCAAGACCAATTTTCAGGAAGGAAATATCACATGAATAATAATCATATGAAAATATGTTCAGGGCACCTTAGTGCTCGGTTGAGCGTCCAACTCCTGTTCTTTTGGTTCAGGTCATGATCCCAAAGTGATGGGATCCAGCCCTATGTCAGGCTCTGCCCTGAGCATGGGATTCTCTCTATATATCTCTGCCGCTCTTCCCCACTCATGCTCTCTCTCTGTCTCTCTAAAATAAAATCTAAAAAAAAGAAAAGAAAACATGCTCAATTTACCAGTGGTCAAAGAAATATACACTAAAATGACATACCAAGTTCCATTTGCCAAAGCTGCAAAGACTTTTAAGCGTGCTATTCATTCTCCAAACGGGTGGAGTACGGGGAAGTGGACAAACAATGCTGGGAAAGCAAAAAGTGAAGCATGTTATAAATCTGCTTGAAAAATAGTGTGATGTTCTTAAAAAAAATGTAAAATATAAAAATACAGAATTATGATGTTTTCTAACTCACAGAAGCTGGAATTCTTAGTTCAAATGTAAGTGGCATAAACAGCACAATTGGTTATGTGAGAAACCTTGATTTATGGAACAAAAGTGCATTCTTTTGTAATGATATTTTGTTGCGTTCTTTATCAGGTGAAAATATAGCATACTTCACTTATTGGCTTATGTGTTCCTGGCTTTCACTTATTTTTTCCATAATGAATTTCTTATATGGGAGAAATATATTCATTTTGCTTTTTTAATCATTATATTTCACTTTAATTAAAATTGTTTCTTTCGATCATTTTTTATTATCTTATCGTTTTACAGGAGTAATATTATGGCCAGTAGACACGAGAATCTTTTAACCCGAATTAAAATGCATTTACCCTGATTTTATTATCTATGCAATTGATCCACTGTAATGATTAAGGAAGCTCAAAAGAAAACATCAACAATGTTTTATTTAGCAGTTTGTATTTTATGAATATAATCTTTGAAGTTGAGACAGGGAAACCGAAGGGACCTCATGAAAGAAAAAGCTGTTTTGGTTTTCTCTTTGCTTCATTTCCTGCTTCTCTTCTTGCTAGGACCTGCACTGCAGCCCTACACAGGGCTCATTGTTTGCCCTCTTTGTAAGAGACAAAGAGATACTGACATCTTTGATGTCTTCCAGCACAATAGATGATATCTAAGGAATGACCAGGCGGATCCATCGTGTGCCTATTCCAGACCACTGGAGCTAGATATCTCAAGTTTGAGACCCCTGAGCTCATGGAATGAGTGACTTATGAAGGACACCTGGATCCTGTACTTGTTCTGAACAGGTCCCGGAGGCCTGAAAGGACATGTGTATCAGAATATATCAATTGCCAATAAAAACCCCAGACCCCAAGCAAAAATGAGATACGCTCCTTTCCTTTCTGAGTCCCCGGGATGCTCCAGCTATCTCTCTCTCTCTATCTTCAATAAAACTCTGCTTTCACGTCCTGCTGGCTTGCATGTTATTTCTGTCCTGCTTGGGACCAAGGACCCTTTTGGCTGGTCCTGTGGGACCCCCTCTGTGTCCTCGGAACTGGCCTCCATGCTCCAAAGTGCTTATTATAGTTATCAATTAAGAAATTGTACACAAAGCCAAGATAAACCCAACATAAAACCTTTCAGATCTTTGACTGACAAAACAGAATAAAATATGGTGTATCTCTAGGTGCACATTTCTTTCATTTTATTGCCTAAACAATAAAGCGTTTCCCAATACAAAATGCATGCACAGCCATATCATGTCTTAGAAAGGTTTAGGTATAGACTAGTCCATGACTGGATGTATAAAAACTACATAATCACTGACATTTTCAACACACAGAAAAATGATTATTATTTTAGAACTACCTTTTCAATGATTTCTTCACTCTTGAGTTTAAATTCCCAAAATTAAGTGTTTATAAATGTCTAAAGGTAGGGATATGCCTTCTGATACAATGGAGATAATGAGTATTTAATATAGTCCTAAAGAATTATACTGACAGTGAATTTCTATTCTAGAAAAACATGTTATTCACTTTATATAAATAGGCATTTTTAAAAGTACTAGGAATCTGTTTTTTCCTATGTATTAGAATAATTACTAGCAAGTCCCAGAGACCAAATGGATAAGTCTATCTTAGCCCTTATGTACTTTTTCTCCATGACCTTCAGAGACCTCTTTGATTATTAGCATAACATTTTCTCACCTCTTAGGTCTCCATTTATGCTTCAATAGCCTCATTTACATTTGGCTTACTCACTCAGCAATACTGCAGAGCTTCATAGAAGGAAATAAGCTATCTATGGACAGGAAATTTAAGCAATAGCTCTAGATTTACATTTTTTTAAATATCTCTATTTTCATTCCTATCAACATTCCTCTGGGACTTGGCTCTTTTCCTCTATTTATTGTTTATGTCAGCCTACATTTCTCCTCCTATTTTTATTCCTTTTTCCTTTTTTCTAAGTAGGAGTAAAGTTTGCAATCTGTTTTATACTGTTTCCTTTCTTTAAAGTCCTTTGTTCCACCCACACAATATTTATCTATAGACAGCCTATCGTCAGAATTCTTTTGCTAACATCTTAGAATGGCTGTGTATCAGATTGGCTTACCAAAGCACTAGAGTATAGTATAACTGAGTACTAATTATACTTCGGAAAGATCATGCAATTTGTTTACTTGGTTTTGCAAATACTTGAGGGTGCTGTGGAAAGTTAGATCATTGATGTTCGAATCATTTCAAATAACTTCAGACTGCCTCCTGGCAGTCATTTTATGTTTTGTCCCTCACAGAAGTTTTAATTAGATAGATCAAAGTTGGTTCTCAAATCATAAGAAAAAAATGAAAAAGTCAGCATGAATTTTTACACAAACAAGGGCAGAATGATTCAGATTAGAAAGGGGGGAAAAAGAACTAAAAGATGCAGTTTAGATTAAAAATAATTTTAATGTAATTGAATTGAAATATGCAAATACTTAAAAAACTGATGAAAGTGCATCTAAAAGCAGATCCTGAATCACAGCAGCGTCCTTAGTATAATAGAGAAATCAATGAGAAAAATAATTATAACTGTAAATCCATAGTTTATAGTAGGTCTAAAGAAGTATTTATTTTATGTAAACAAGACTGAACTGCTTTTTAAGCTAGTGGGCAATGGCTTAGAGAAAGCTTATTAAGCTGTTGCATTTTTTTCTGTGTCCCTGCATCCGTTGAATGACAATTTAATTATAAATACAATGATTTATGAAATCAATAGATACATATTAAAATGAAATTTGCATCCTTTAAAGTGTAATTTGTATAACCAGTTGGATAGATGGTAATGATGTCTTACCTGTGGAAAAATCAAGTAAATATTATATTTTAGGTGCTAGAAAATAAGAAAGTATAATGACAATAAGGAAGTTACTGTTTTGCCTGTTACGATTATTCAATTGAACCCAATTCTCTACCACTTTCTTTTATAAGTTGTTGCTAAGCTATGTGAAATGAATTCAGATGATCAAATGGTTTTATGAATACTTAGAGGGGAATTTCACAGTGATTTTGAATACCACAAATGAAAAGATAACGTAACGTGTTTTAAAAATAAGTGAGTGCTGAATTCTGATAGAACATGACATCCAAATCTTGTACTATTTCAGCCTTTCACTGAGAGGTTACTTTAGGGATTAAGGCATATGATCTTTTCAAATAAACTGAATTGTCATCAGAAGATCTATTTTGCATATTTCTTTTTGAACATTTCAGTTGTCATGAGTAAAATATGCCGGTGAAATGTATAAATAATAAAACCAGAGACATTAAAAACCCAAGACTTCTTATTTGTCTAGTGGTAGAAAATATAAACTCCTATTAAAAAGACATTTTAGCTTTGTCTGTAAAATTCCAGAAAAGCAACTTAAGCCACTTTTGAAAAAAAGTTGCAGTTATTTATCATGATCTAATATTGAAAGTATTTGAAGTTCCTTTTATATTTAGCTGATTAATGCATCTTTATAATTTACTTACGAACTCTAATTGATTCAAGACTGAGTTGTAAGGCTTACTTTTTTCTTACAGTTGATTTTATTTGATTTATTTCGTTTTACCTCACTCAGAGTAATAGAGGATAAAGACACAATGAAATTATGCCTGGGGATATTTGTGTTTGTTTAGAAACAAAAACTTAATCTATACATTTAGATGGTGGTGATCTTAACACATTCTTCTGGCTCAAAAATTAAGGTTATTTATTTATCAAGTGGATCCAGTCATTACTATCTTTCAATTATTTCTTGAAAACAATTGGAGCTCTAGCAAGAAAATGCACCACTAAAAAACAAGAATTAGTAATATTTTTAAGAGATATTAAAACAAGCAGCTCAGGAAAAAATGCATGCAAAATAATAAGTACACTTGTTCATTTCTCTTTTTTAATCAAGAAATACAATAAACAGAAAGATTATAGTGTTGGTTACATCTTATGCACGTAATCATAGACAGGAGAAGAGAGGGTGTAACCAAACCAACATGAGTTTGCTCCTTGGTGAGTCAGAAACTGCACCCAGGTCAGCTGTCACATAAAGAAAACTTTTATTTGTAGCCAGAGGAGATCACAGGGGAATGGCTTCCAAAGCCATGACTCCTCGAGAGAGGGTGAATGTGTTCCTTTTATTTAGGGTTAAGATGAATATTTAGATAGGAAAGCCTTGTCATCATATGTAGAGGTCGGCATAAGGTTGCATGTGTGCCTTAAGGAAACATGCCTACACATACATTTTATGTTATGTCAATTAGGCTGAGGCTCCTCCTTCGGTGGAGATTTTAGTGTTATAATGAGGTAAAGGTAATTGTAGGTCATTCCAGAGGTCATTCCATGGTCCATTTGCGCAGGCATGAGTTAGGTATAGATCAAATGGTCTAGGAGGTCTGGGCCAGCAGAAGCTTTTGTCAGGACAGTCGCAATTACCTGACGAGTGGATTTAGGTTTCATTTGCCTGAGTTAAGAGGAAAGCCAGAAAGAAAAGCTTAGTAGTAAATGTAAGGTAAAAGTTAGTAGGTATAAGTATATGGTCAGTAAAGGCTAGGTCTTGAGGTCTAGTTGGTGACAAGAGTTTAAGAAAGGAGGTAATGAGTGGCTGCACCTCAAAAAATTAAAAATAGATCTACCCCATGACCAGCAATAGCACTGCTAGGAACCTACCCAAAGGATACAGGAGTGCTGATGCATAAGGGCACTTGTTCCCCAATCTTTATAATAGTACTTTCAACAATTATGAAAAAAAGCCTAAATGTCCATCAACTGATGAATAGATAAAGAAGATGTGTTTTATATATACAATGGAATACTACTTGGCAATGAGAAAGAATGAAATCTGGTCATTTGCAGCAACATGGATGGAACTGAAGGGTATTATGTTAAGTGAAATAAGTTAGGCAGAGAAAGACAGATACCATATGTTTTCACTCATATGTGGATCTTGAGAAACTTAACAGAAGATCATGGGGGAGTGCAAGGGAGAAAACCCTCAAGCTATTTTCAACTTTTTTTTAAATGTTTATTTATTTTGAGACAGAGAGACAGAGCGTGAATAGGGGAGGGGCAGATAAAGAGGGAGACACAGAATCTGAAACAGGCTCCAAGCTCTGAGCTGTCAGCACACAGCCCGACGCGGGGCTTGAACTCATGGCCCGTGAGATCATGACCTGAGCCGAAGTCAGACACTTAACCGACTGAGCCACCCAGGCACCTCTCAAACTATTTTTAAAAACTGAAAAAATGGAGCACTTACTAATTCATTCTATGAGGCCAGTATTATCCTAATACCAAAGCCAGATGAAGATGAAGATACTAGAAGAAAGGAAAAATAAAAAGCAATATCTCTGATGAATACTGATGCAGAAATCTTCAACAAAATAGTAGCAAACCAAATTCAACAGCACATTAAAATGGTTTTACACCATGACCAAGTGAGATTTGTTCCTAGAATCCAAGGATGGTTCAATATATGAAAATCAATCAATATATTGCATTAACAGAAAGAAAGAAAGGGTGGGGGGAACCCACATGATCATGCCAATTAATGATGAATGCACATTTGACAGAATTCAATACCTTTTTGTGATAAAAGCATGCAACAAAATATGAATAGAAGGAATTACCTCTACATAATATAGGCCACATATGAAAAACCCACAATCAGCATCATATTTAATGGTGAAAGACTGTAAGTTATTCATCTAAGATATGGGTTAAGGCAAGAATGTATGATTTTGCCACTTCTGTTTAACAAAGCATTGAACATCCTATCTATAGCAAATAGGCAAAAAAGATAAATCAAAGGCATCCAAGTTTAAAATAAAGAAGTAAAAGTATTTTCTGTTCGCATATAATATAATCTTACATGTAGAAAACCTAGAAGAATCCATAACCATTAGAGCTAATAATAAAATTCAGCAAAGTGGCAGGATATAATCAAGACACAAAACTCGATTATTTTTCTGTGCACTAACAGTGAACAACAAGGAAAAAAAATTTCTTTATAACAGCACCAAGTTTCGAATTATATTTTTATTTAATTCTACTTTCCTACTTCTCCAAATTACTTGACATTCAAGTGAAATGTACTCAAATAATTCTATTAAATATTTCATGTGTAAAATAATCACATTTTTTTCTCAAAATCTTTCCTCTGTTTCCTGTTTCTATCTGATATTTCCTATAGATAGATAATTACAATAATTTCTATAAAATTTTGGTGAGAATTATTTGGGGAGAGGTTAATTGCTATTTTTCTGAGCAAAGGTAATTTAAAAAATAAGTCAATACTCTAAACAAAATAATAGCAATGTGGATGGACTGAATAACAACACCATGTCTTTTATCAGGCTGTGAAGGTAACTATCACATCACATTGTGCTTCAAATTATATAAACAGCAATGAAAAATGTTCAATGTTGCCAACTTTTTATCTTAGCAAATTTTCATCTTTCCTATTAATTTATTTCTATTTTATTTAGGACTATAAATAAAAACCAATAGAAATAAAACAAATCTCAGTAGAAAGCTGTAGCATGGTCATGCATTGGAGAAAATTATTAAAAAATATGCATTTATCTTAACTTTGTGTAATAATATAATATGATTTCCCTGAAACTCCAAATGGATATTTATTAAAATCAAACAAATATTTCAAAATCCATTTGGAACAACAAACAAGTGACTATTATAAGGCAATTTAAGCAGTGGAATAATGAGAGAGTTGGCACAAATATTCGTAAAGCTATAATAATTACGACATGCTACAGTTACAGAATAGATAGGTCGATGGGAAATAGTAATCTCAGTAAACAATGCTAGCAATTGTATGCAACAAAAAAGATGTCTATTATCTATGACATTTTTTAGAAGGAACTTTGTGAGATCAAGTGATGATTTATATTTTTTACTACGTCCTACATGCTTCTCTTGACAAATAGAGAAAAAAGACTGAGTGTCCAGAAACAATAGTTAGGCAGGTGAATGATGTTCTGAAAAGAGGCATAAGGGTGTATGTTGGGGGTGAAGAGCTCAGAATGATTGGGAACTATCAAAGAGAAATTTTAGCATTTGCCTTGAGGGAAACATTTAGAGAATTGGAGAATTGAATAAATAGGATGTTTAATGAGACTATGTGAGAAAAGTCTCCTTGAGGAGATTTAGGATAAAGCTCTATATTGCTCATTAAGGTTTCTGGTTTTAATTGTGGTATCTTGGAAAAGAGATTGGGTCATGAGGGGCCCAAGGTTTTTTCTATAATATGTATTTAAAATTTCATTATTAAAAAAGATGATTTAAAAGAAAAGTTAAACACAGAACATAGAGATACAAAATTAGAAGTAAATATAAGTGAATATTTAAAAGTTTAACATAAAGAAAACTTTTCTAAGCATCAATGGAGGTAATATACGGTGGGAATGAATATTAATAGATCTGTCTAGCTATAAACCTTAAATGATGGTATTGAAAACTAGATGAATATCAAAATCAAAGACAAATAACAAACTGAGGACCATAATGTAATTCTAACATTAAATAAGTAATTCATGAGTTAATGTATAAAATAGTAAGCAAAACCCTATATTACCATATAAAATTTGGCCAGAGGAACAGCAAGCATTTTATAAAAGAAGAAATATATAGACACACAGACCAATGGGACAGAATAGCAAGCCCAGAAATAAGCCTCTGCATATATGGGCAATTAGTTTATGACAAAGAATCCAAGTATATACAATGGGGAAAGGGCAGTTTCTTCCATTAATGATGTTGGGAAAACGGGATAGCCACATGCAAAAGAAGGAATCTAGAATACGATTTTACGTCATAAGCAAAAATTAACTCAAAATGTATTAAAGATTTCAATATAAGACCTGGGGGCACTTGGGTGGCTCAGGTGGTTAAGTGTCCGGCTCAGGTCATGATCTCACAAAGCCTGCTTGGGATTCTCTCTCTTTCCTCTCTCTCTAGCCCTCCCTCTGCTCATTCTCTCTCTCTCTCTCTCTCTCTCTCTCTCTCTCAAAATAAACATTAAATAAATAAATACATATAAGACCTGAAACCATATAAATCCTAGAGGAAACATAGGCAATACGCTCCTTGATATTAGTCTTGGAGATGAATTTTTTGCATGTGACTCTAAAAACAAAAGCAACAAAAGCAAAAATAAACAAGTGAGACTATATCAAGCTAGAAAGTTTCTGCACAGCAAAGGAAATTATCAACAAAATGAAAAGGCAAGCTAGGGAATGGGAAAACATATCGCATATCTAATAAACAGGGAATATCCAAAGTATGTAAAAATCACATACAACTTAATAGAAAAAAAAAAGACAATTAAGTTAACAAATGGGCATATGATCTGAGTAGATATTTCTTCCAAGGATACATACAAATGGCCAACAAATATACTGAAAAATTTTCAATTTAACTAATCATCAGGGAAATGCAAATCAAAATCACAATTAGGTATCATGTCACACCTGTTAGAATGGCTATCATCAAAACAAAAAAAAAGAAAAAGAAAAACAAAACAAAACAAAACAAACAAACAAAACAAAAAAAAACAAGAGAGAGCAGGTGCCGGGGAGGAGGCAAATTTGTACTCCATAAGTGGCAAAAGGGAGCCGTTATACACTGTTGATGGGAATGTAAATTAGTCTGTCTAACCACAGAAAATAATATGGATGTTTCCGAAAAAATTAAAATAGATCTACCGTACAATCCAGCTATATCACTGCTACATATATACACAAATAAAATGAAAACAGAATTTTAATGAGATATATACATACCCATGTTCATCACAGCATTATTCACAATGATTCGGAAATCATATTCCAAGATACGGAAACAGTTTTAGTATTCATTGGTGGATGAATGAATAAAGATGTATGTGTGTGTGCGTATGTGTACAATATTATTTAGCTGTAAAAAAATGATATCTGGCCATTTGCAACAACATAGATAGAACTTGAAGGAGTTACATTAAGTGAAATAAGCTGGACAAAGACAAATACTGTATGATCTCATTTATATGTGGAATCTAAACAAACAGAACAAAACCAAGTTCATAGGTACATAGAACAGATTGGTGGTTGCCAGAGGTTGGGGGTGGGGGGAGAGGTGGGTGGTTGAAGGGGGTCAAAATGTAAAAACTTCCAGTTATACCATAAATAAGTCAAAGGGATATAAAGTACAATATGGTGACTATAGTTAATAATACTGCACTGCATATTCAAAAATTGCTAAGGGAATAAATATTAAAAGTCCGCATCACAAGGAAAAAAACACTTAACTTGTGGGAATGGATGTAAATTTGACTTATTGTGGCGATCATTTTACAAGATGTATGTACACATATCAAATCTTTATGTCACATACCTAAAAGTAATGTAATAGGTAGATTATACCTCAATAGAAAAACAATATAAATAGTCATTATATGTATAAAAGGAGAATACTTTTTTAGTAACCAAGACATGACAGTTATAAAATTGAAATGAAAATAATAAAAAATAAAATTTCAAAAGATAACAAATAACTAAGTATTATACGTTGACATTTATATATGTTGAAATGAGTTGTTATTAAAATGTTATGTTCATGGCTGAATGAGAAGCAAGTCGTGGCCTGATGAGAGAAACATTTTGGACATAGTCATCATATTGCACTTGAAATGGCAGTACCAATTTAATATATATTTTTAAATTAATTTATTTATTCTGAGATAGCACTAACAGGAGAGGGGAGGGGCAGGGAGAAAGGGAGAGAGAGAATCCCAAATAGGCTCCGTACTGTCAGCACAGATCCCGATACAGGGCTCAAACTCATGACCCATGAGACCATGACTTGAGCTGAAATCAAGAGCCATATGCTTAACCGACTGAACCACCAGGTGCCCCATTGAAATAGCAGTGCCAATTCGTATTTGTATCCATGAGCATAAGAAACTCCTAACATGGCATGCATTCTTTTGTCTAGTGAGTAAATTATATATGAAGGTGTCCTAAAGAAATAGATATATAAATACAAATTTATATACATAGTAAATCCATCAGTAATGTCATCAGTGTTCTCGTAAACACTTGTAAAGTTTTATTGTAGTAAGAAAAATACTTAGACAATCTACACAGTCTAGAAAAGGTAAATTGTAATTTGGTATATGTGTAGGACTACAGAATTCATGCCTATGAAGCCAACACTAGAGTCTCTGTCAACATCTGTCCCTTACACCTCTAACCAAAGTAGGAAAATCTAACTTAAAAGGGCGCACTGGAAGCACCTATCATTCCATCTCTTTTGCCAATGCCCCTACCTCTAATTATAGCATATGTTTTTCAAATCCAACTGTTTACCTATATGGCTCACTTTTCCTGTAAACAATATTTTTTCCAGCTCCTTGAAACTGCTATGTCTCTAAATGCTGGAATTCAGCTAAATGGGAGTTGAAACTTGTATAACTCCAAGGTCTCTTATGATAGATTTATCTCAAAGAAATTGCCTATATCCAAAAATTAAATTTGTACTCCATAAAACATGAGAATGTTGGAATCTTTAGTATTGTCATTTCCTCCCATTTCTGCTATGTTTATTGGTATGTCAGAACACTGGGGACTATTATTTATTTATTTTTTTTACCCATGACCCCATATTTAGGTACTGTGTGTCTCCTACCCTCAAATAATCTTATAGAGTAGTGGCTTCTTGTTCTTGGGATTGGTATATAGTAATACCCTTAAGCATATCTGCTCAGTTAACGATGCCCCAGTTGAAAATTTCTTCATTTCTAGCAATCTTCATCATTCTTAGATCTTACCAGAGTGGGACCATCCACACACAGTAGTGGAAGAAGAGGAGTTGGCCACACCAGCAAGAGAAATCATATGATTTAGGGTGGGGGCTTTGGGCCAAGTGATACCAGCCCAACCTCCATGAGATTGCTGGAGATTAAGGTCGATC
Source organism: Prionailurus bengalensis (assembly GCF_016509475.1). Taxonomy (NCBI): domain Eukaryota; kingdom Metazoa; phylum Chordata; class Mammalia; order Carnivora; family Felidae; genus Prionailurus; species Prionailurus bengalensis. The sequence continues at coordinate 91,802,274 of NC_057344.1, forward strand.
ATATGGGCGATAAATCAATCATGCATGTATAATGAGGCATCAATAAAAACTGTGGACGTCTTGGTTCACAGGAGATTCCCAGACTGACTATATCCTATGTATATTGTCACATTTCAGTGCTAGGAAAGTAATGCATCCTGGGGACAGTGGAAATTACCATTTGGAACTCACTCAAACTTTTCCCTATGTCTTTCCATAGCTATTTTTTTTTCTTTTCAAATTTTTATTTAAATTCTAGTTAGTTAACATAGTGTAGTATTGGTTTCAGGAGTAGAACCCAGTGATTCATCACTTCCATACCACATGCAGTGCTCCCTGAAACAAGTGCCCTCCTTAATACTTTTAATGTATCTTTTCCCTGTAATACATATGAGTATCATAAGTTTCAGCAAGTTGAGTATTGTTAAGACTCAACTAGCAAATAATTTCTAGCAAATGATTAAAATTGAGGGTGGTCTTGAGAAACTTGCAAATTTGAAGTTGGTGTCAAAAATTAGGATGTTCTTGTGTAGACTCTTCCCTCTAAGTTTGTAGTTGGGCCCTAACTCCTCACAGCTGGGCAGACCTTGCAGTCTGGAGAGTTGTGTCCTTAACTTTATAGTTTGGTTAACTGTAGGATAGGGCCCTTTATCGTAATTCTGTCCTAGGTTCCACAAATATCAGGGAAGAAGCCAGGAGCTTCAAACTGAAACATAAGAAGGCATAAGAGGCATTTCATTTGGGCTGAAATATTACTTAAGATACTCAAGAAACTGGGGCGCCTGGGTGGCTCAGTCGGTTGAGCCTCAGACTCCAGCTCAGGTCGTGATCTCACGGTCTGTGAGTCGAGCCCCGTCTCAGGCTCTGTGCCAACAGCTCGGAGGCTGGAGCCTGTTTCGGATTCTGTGTCTCCCTCTCTCTCCGACCCTCCTCCGTTCATACTCTGTCTCTCGCTGTCTCAAAAAAATAAACGTTAAGAAAAAAATTAAGGGGCGCCTGGGTGGCGCAGTCGGTTCAGCGTCCGACTTCAGCCAGGTCACGATCTCGCGGTCCGGGAGTTCGAGCCCCGCGTCAGGCTCTGGGCTGATGGCTCAGCCCGGAGCCTGTTTCCGATTCTGTGTCTCCCTCTCTCTGCCCCTCCCCCGTTCATGCTCGGTCTCTCTCTGTCCCAAAAATAAATAAACGTTGAAAAAAAAATTTAAAAAAAAAAAAAAAAAAAAAAAAAAAAAAAAAAGAAAAAAATTAAAAAAAAAAGATATTCAAGAAACTGAGTGATGACCTTTGGACTGGATTGTGGTGAATGTGAGGGGGCTGGTGCAAGAGGTTTCATCAGGTCTGTCTTACTTAGTTTATATGTGAATAGTCACTGTGATTGTTATGTGAGATGGGAATGTATGTGTGACAGAAGATATGGCTAATATCAGCAAATATGTATATATATAATGTGTGGGTATATATATATATATACATATATATATTACTTAGATATATAAAACTGGCTGAGGAAGAGGTGGGAAGGAGGTAGTAATTAAAGATAAACTCTAAAAAAAAGATAAACTCTAAGTTTTGCCTTAAATCACTAAATCTAATCAAGTAAAAAATAAATTTCTGTCCAAATTTCAAGTACAGTTAAGTTGCATTGGCCTTTCCATATACCATTGTTCAACCACAAGAGCTGGTCATCTTGTGGCCATACCAATAAGTGCCCTCCCTTGGAAGGTGAGAAGGATTTCATGTTCTGGAAAAAATTGGAGGTTGTTGAGTATCTGCCTGCAGAACATCTGGTATCCTTATAGGCCAAGCCTTGTGTGGTTGAACACAGGTGCTGGATCCTACATTGAACAATGATGAGGAATGCATCTTGTCAAAGGTATCTGCAAACTTTGTGTCTACAACTACTCCTTGAGAAAGATGTTCTTGAATGAGAAGAAGAATGTCTCTATACATGAAACATATAAAAGAGTGTCTTCAGGCAAAGAAGATTCATCTAAGTGGATGAGTTCAAACATTTTTTTTTTGCCAGGGGCAACTAAACTTTTACCATTTCAGGTAAAGAAGGGTGTCTTTAGGAATTTATAGTTTTTAATTCACTGCGTTTCAAACAACCAAAACCGCAATGACTGGGAATATCAGAGAGCTAAAGAGATACTCTGCTCCGAGAAATCTTCTGCCTAGAGAATATTGTTGCCCTTGAACCACAATATCAACAGAGACAAGCTCTGCATTCAGCGCATAGACAACCCTGCATAGCATGACTGTGCAGTCATCTGATAGGATTTCTAGGTAGTTTTTAATTCATTCATTCTATAAATTTATTCATTTATTTATTGAGTCAGGCACAATTCTAGATGTGGGATATATAACACAGGGAAAAAATCCTTTATCTCCAGAGCTTACAAACTAGTGGGGAAAGGCAGATGAAAGAGAGTAGGAAACTGAGAGAGAAAGAGAGGGAGAATGAGAGGAAGACGAAAGAGAAAAGGCGAGAGGAGGAAGGAAGGAGAGAAAATAAATACGCAACTAGTGATAAGGAAAGAAAGAATGGTAGAAGCATTGGGGAGGGATAAAAGTTCAGAAAGGGCAAGTCAGGGAGTTCTTTATTTTCACTCTACTTTGCTTCTAGCCCTTTTATCTGGATAGTTTATTCTGAAGCAGTGAGGGTGGCTTGACTATGTCTCAAAAGAGCTTTCCTATGAGAATGGAATGAAATAAAATTAGTCAATAGTTTTGAGGCTTATTGAAACAAAGTTTAACGATGGCAAAGAGAACAGTATTAAGTAGAGATTGAAGGTTGTGGACTGCTGGTCACATTACAATGAAATCAGTTGCAGTCCTTGGAAAATGAAAATAAAACAGGGTCAAACCTCTGGATATGTGAAACTACAAGGAAGCACTACTTAGTTGTAAATACAAATAGGATTTCAAAAAGGTTCTTCTTTGCTTGTCTGCTTTTTGGTCTTAATTTTTAGTGTTGAGCTTCAGAACCGGAAGGGTAGTAAGGGCAGAGAAGACATTGGTAAACTGGAGGAAGAGGTTGGTTCCTGCACAGACTTGGGGTGCATCATAAAACACCCATATTACTTGGGGAGATGGACATACAGTGTGTCAGTGCAGATGGAAGGCAACAATACCAATTTAGATAGCACAAAAGAGTACACTCCATTATAAAATCAAGGGATTGCAATAGAAGAAGGCAGGGTTTGGTAATTTTGCAAGTGAGTCTTTGAGGAAAAACAAAGGCCCCCCCACACAAACCTGCCATGCTGCTCTGAGAACCATTTGGACCTGGAATTCCTTTGAGTATGGACTTGCTTTAGACAGATGAGCCTCTATAGTCTGTCCATCTAGCCATCCTAAAAGATAAGTCTTGGGGCGCCTGGGTGGCTCAGTCGGTAAGCATCCGATTTCAGCTCAGGTCATGATCTCAAGGTTGGTGACTTCGAGCTCGGGGTCGGGCTCTGTGCTTACAGCTCAGAGACTGGAGCCTGCATCAGATTCTGTGTCTCCCTCTCTCTCTGCTCCTCCCCCACTCACACTCTGTCTCTCTCTCTCAAAAATAAATAAACATTAAAAAAATTTAAAAGAACAAGAACAAAAAGATAAATCTTTAGATAAGTGAAGCCCTTCTCTTGCATATGAAGAAATAGTCAAGCAATGGATGACAATGTACTCCTTTGTGCATACTAGCCATGCTCTAACAGCTGTTTAATAACCTGAATATCTTTTGTCTCTTGTTTAAAGAAAACTCATGGGAAACCTGTGAGCCTCAGAGCACTAAGTTGTTTTTACCTCAAGGCATTTGCTTGAACTGCTATTTCTGCTCACTCTCTCAGTCCCTCTCCACATCACCATCTCAGGCTGATCTTTGCTGATTATTATACAAAAATACCCTACTATCTTTTCTCTCTCTTCCCCTTGCTGCTCTCTCCTCCCACTACCACACCCAGCAGTGTGATAATGTATTTACGTGTTTATCTTCTGCCTTCCCTTCTGGAAAGTAAGCTCCATGCTGAGAGCAGCGCCTAACACCTAGCAGGGAAAGATTTGTTCTGTAAATCAATATGCAAAATACTTAGCAAATTCTCCATATCAGTCAAATAAGAGTTTGGGGATGTGCTTCTATGCATTCTCACATGAGAATCCTCTTGGGTTCGTCCTGTTCCTCATCTATCTTCATCTTTTTATTGTCACCAATCTTTTTTATTGCCTCGATAGTTTTGCCTTTTCCAGAATGCCATTTAGCTGAAATCAAATAGTATGTAGCTTTTTCAGATGGGCTTCTTCCCTAGTGATAAGTATCTAAGTTTTCTCTGTGTCTTTTCATGGCCAGATAGTTCATTTCTTTTTTATTGCTGAATATATTCCATCTTCTGGATGTTTACTGAAGGACATCTTGATGCTTCCAAGTTTTGGAAATTATGAATAAAGCTGCTGTAAATATCCATGTATGGGTTTTTGTGTAGACACATGATTTCAACTCCTTTGGGAGAATGTCAAGGAATGCAATTGCCAGATCATATGGTAAAAGAAAGTTTATTTTGTAAGAAACAGCCAAACTGTACTCCGAAGTGGCTGTCCCATTTTGCATTCCCAATGCAGTATATGGTTTCTGATGCTGACCCACATCCACACCAATATTTGGTGTTTTCACTGTTCTGGTATTGACCATTTTTATGGATGTGCAAGTATTTCCCTATTGTCTTAATTTGCATTTCCCTGATGACATATGATGAAGAGCATCCTATCATATGCTTATTTGCTATCTGTAAATCTTCTTTGATGAGGTGTTCATTAAGATCTTTGGTCCTTGTCTTATTGTTCATTGTCTTATTGTTGTTCATTGTCTTATTGTTGAGTTTAAAGTGTTCTTTGTATATATTGGATAGTTGCCCTTTAACATATGTGTCTTCTGAAAATATTTTCTTTTAGTCTATGGCTTTTCTTCTTTATTCTTGACATTGTCTTTCATGAGCAGAAGTTTTTAATTTTAATGAAGTCCAGTTTATCCATTATTTTTTTCATGGATCATGTCTTGGTGTAGGACAATGGCCATACCTAAGGCCATCTAGGTTTTCTCCTTTGTTATAGCAAAGGAGTCTTATAGTTTTGCATTTACATTTTGGCTCATGATCCATTTTGAGTAAACTTTTGTGAAGGGTGTAAGATCTGCATTGAGTCATTTTTATGCATGTGGATATCCACTCGTTCCATTATCATTTTTTGAAGAGCCTATCTTTGTTCCATTGTATTGTCTTTGCTTCTTTGTCTAAGGTTGCTGACTATATTTATGTGGGTCTACTTCTGGACTCTGTTCTGTTCCATGAATCTATTTATCCTTTCTTTTCCCAATACCATATTGCTTTGATTACTGTAGCTTTTATAGTAATTTTCAAAGTTAGGTATAGTCAGTTCTCCAACCTTGTTCTCCTTCAATATTGTGTTGGCTATTTTGGGTCTTATGCCTTTTCACATATACTTTAGAACCAGTATGTTGATGTCCATAAAACAAAGGTTGTTATTTCTTAAATCTGAAAAATCAAGTATTAGTATTTTCCAGTATCATGCAGCTATGGTAGGATAGTCAGTGTGGTTAAAGTAATATGATATTCACTTATTATTCCTGTAGCTCTGCATGAGAGAATTTTTAGTTTTTCAGTTCACATATATATGAATGAGATTCATGAAATCTATTTCCCTCGAATGGCAAACTATAAAACTTCAGAATTTGTGTGAGAGATTATATTGTCATTTATGCTTTGGTACAATATAATCTCTCACACAAATTCTGAGGTTTTATAGTCTGCCTTTCGAGGGAAATAGATTTCATGAATCTTATTCATATATATGTATATTATTTGAGGTACCAGAAGTCTGTGGTCTTTTATGGTCAGTCTGATTCCTACTCAATGTAAGGAACTCAGAGTTGTGCCAATCTAAGTAAATAGAAAGCCACTGTCTAGACTAGACAAGTCCCTACTAGCTTATCCTAAGGCTCTACAGGATTGGGATAAGAGAAGTTGAACCTGCTACAAATAAATGTTAAGAGAAGAACTATTGCAAAGGCTCTATGCTAACTTACTATTTCTTTTATATTACTGTTCTTCATTGGTAAGTTTTCCATGTCTACATCAAAACGTCCTACTGAAGGAATCTTACTGATGCAGGAGGAGGTATGTTTGAGTCTTCATATTAAATAGACTAAATCACTTCCTTTCCTAAGTACCTTGGTAGTTTATGTATCTCTTAATTATATCAATAATTGTTTGGCATGCAGTATTGTTAGTTGTGTACATGTCCAAAGTGTCCAATTCTATTGCAAGTTCTTAACAACAGAGAACAAGTGATTTTTTATAACTTCAAACAGTGCATTGAAGATTACTTACATATAATATAAGAAATACTTGATCAGTAAATGCTTAGTTGGAACATTCTTATATACAAATCTTTAAGGCACTAGATGGATTTGCCAATTTTGACAATTGCTGAGTCAAGATTCTCCAGAGAAACATAACCAATAGGATGTAAATATACACAAAAAGATGCTTTATAAGGAACTGGCTCATGCAATAATGGAGACAAAGTCCCAAGATCTGTAGTTGGCAAGCTGGAGACCTAATAGTGTAGTTTCAGTCCAAATGATGGCGGGCTTAGGATCCAAAAGTCGATGTTATAGTTTGAGACTAAAAGCAGGGAAGAAACAAAAACAAAACAAAACAAACAAAACAAAACAAAACAAAACAAAAACCAGTGTCTTAACTCAAGGCAGTCAGGAAGGAGCAGTTCACTATTATTCACAGGAGAATCAGCCATTTATTCTATTCATGCCTTCAACTATGGATGGGACCCACCTGTACTTGGGAGAGCAATCTGCTTTACTAGTTTATCAAGCCAAAGGTTAATCTTATACAAAGCACCCCAACAAAATAATGTTTGAATAAATATCGGGGCACACTCTGACCCCGTCAAGTTCATATGTAAAATTGAACATCACACCAAGTAATTAATATTTTTATAAGTAATTCTCACACTGTTCACATGGATTATGATGCTTAGATCATCTCTTCCCTGGAGAAAATGTGCCCCTTACCCTTTCATTGCTTCATGCTGGAGAATAGTCCTTATTTCTTATACTTTCACTCCCACACATGACTAGCTAAAAGAGATATTTTTGAAAGATCAATTAATCTGGGTTTTGTGGTTGTTGTTTTTGAAAATTCAGTGTTTTAAAAATAAATGTTCTGTTTTTGCTACTGGATAAGAACTAGAAATCTTTGGAAAACTTGAGACTACTTAGTTCTCTTGATATAGCTGAGATCTTCATGTTGCATATACACATATTTTACTCATTTGCATCAATCACTGTATTCATTTTTATACATTCACTTTTTTCTTTTACATAAACATAAATGTGCCTTTCAATGCATATTGTGTATCTCCTACTTGTACCAAGGCAATTATGAGGGTGGGGAAAGACAGATAAGCTAGACAGCTATTTTCCAAAGACAGAAGTGACAGCCTTTTGCTCTAGAATGCCATTTGCATTTATGCGATATTTTCTGATGTGTCTATCAGAGCAGGTTAGCAGTAAAATATTCTATATTTCATAATGTTCCTGTAGTTTTCATCTCTGATGACCTTTTGACATGGCCTTTATACGATTTAAAGGAAAGGCTCTCAACTTCTCTATTACTCTAGCAGCTGATATTTATAAAAATATGGAAACATAAAAATAAAAGTGAAAATCAAGTATTCGTGCAGTGAATTTTGGAAGAAGATAACATGAATGAATAAGGCCTAATTGTGTTCAATTGTGGTCTAAATATGGATTAGAAAACTTGTAAAAATTTAGCAATAACACAGAAATAATTGCTGAATAGTAAAGATTAACCACCTCCAAATTCATTAGCTACATATGCTTTAGGTGTATGTAGGGCATACAGATTGAGCAAGATTGAACATCAATGCCTTTTATTTGATTAGCAAAACTATTATTTTTCAAATATTTTCCCTTATAATAGGAATGCCAACAAAGTGGGGAAAATAATCTTTTTCACATTTTGAAAAATTATTGCCTATCAAAACAGAGGAGAAAAAAGCATATGACTTTCTTCTCTTGTTGACTGTATCTCTCACTTTAGCCTTTCATTTTTTGGTAGCTTTATTTCAGGGAATAAATTTTACCCACTATTTCTGTTTTCAACAAGCCACAGTTCAAAAAAGCCCTAGGGAACAGTTTGTATCCTTCTGTCATAATTCAGGGGATCTGATTCTTTTGAGACCTCATGTTTTGGATCATCTATAGTGTGAGTGGGTTCATTATCTCCCATTTTCAGGAAAATTATATAACTCTAAGGGTTAATTTACACTGATAGTACAATGTGTTTTCCCTTGGCTCATTTCCTTCTACCATAAAGGATGAAGTTAGTGACTTTATTCTAATTCTCTTCTAAAGAATAAAAATCCACACACTCTAATTTCAAATATATGCTTGTTTACTACATAGAAATTTTTCAAATATTCATGATGGGACCAACATAGTGAAGCAGAATGAGCTCTAGATAGATTTAGAAAATCTGGGTTATATCTTAGCTTAATCTATTTTTTTCCTTAGGATTTATTTGATTTCTAATAATCAGTGGCCACATAGCATCCATGAATGCTGTCCAGTCAACTCGCAAGTGTTGTCCATTGTCTAAATCTATGTTCAACACAAACTACTCCAAACATCTGCATATTAAATCAGCATATGATTATCTTTGCAAATAAATAAAAGTACATAAGTAGTGTTTTTACCCTTTAAATTATGTATCAGCAACATATATCAGGGTTTGGAAATATTCAATTTGATTAAAAATTCCTACATGTATCTACTCTTATATGAAGTAAATAACTGACATGTAACTAACATTAACTCTTCTCTTTATTATGCATTACAGTAGTAAAAACAGTAAAGTCAATGTGGCTGAAAGCCACTATAGTATATTTCACACCATCCTATTTTGCCTATGTATAAACTGTTAAAGAGAAATGTTATATAAAACTGATCCTTTATCATGAGTAATTTAATTTTGCTTTGGACTTCAGTCTTCAAGAGTTATTTTAAGCTTCAGAAAAAGCAGTAAAATAATCTATAATTACTTTGGTTCTAAAATTATCTTTATCTCTTTTTTAATTTTCTTATAAACTAAAGAATAAAATTGACACAGTATAAAAACATGTTATCTGCTTCATGTTTAAACTCATCACTTACCAAAAAAATAAATGCATCACCTACACAATTCACAATTTTTGTATTATTGTGATTGAATGCACTGTATCTTATAAGAAGCATCCTGCATTCTCAAGAGATCTAATTTTTCATGATGCACAAATGCTATATAAAATTGTTTGAACCTTTTCACACCACAATACTCCTTGTTTCTAGTATTATTTGAAAAAAAAATGAAGGTTAAGCCCACACATCACTTGTAAAGCATAGCTTTATGCTGTAATTATGTATGACTCTACATATATTCATATTTGTTGACTTAGAAGATACTTGAACAATAAAAAAGACATTACTTGGAAGGCTTATTACCGAGTAGAGTTATGAAGTCTGCCTTTTGATTAATGAAAAGATCCAGTGTTTTTAGATCTTGTAACTATTTGTGCCTCTGCCTCTACCCTTTTACTTATAAGCTGGTTGACACATTTGTTCAATTACAGCTACCTTGTTTTTAATTGCTGCATGCCAAATTGATTGATTGTTGTCAATTTCTAGCAGTCAGCAGCAATGCGTCTTTGCTTCCTGTCATGAATCAGTTTACATTTATTTGACTTCTTCTGCCCACCAAAAAGCTGCTGCTTGGAAATCCTGTTATTATCGCGAACCACCCATTATCTAACTTCAGTGTATATGAGATTCAATAAATATCACTTCAACGTTAGGGGGACTGACACTGTTCTAAAGCAGGGAACAATTACTCATACTTTCAAAGCTAACTATGAATTTGGCCCTTAGCAAACTTTTGTAAAATGGATACAAAATAATCTGAGAAGAGCATTTATGTTCTTTGTGTAGTGTTTAGTTCCTCCCGTACTGATGTTACACTCTAGAGTGCAGCAAAGTTCTTGCGCACCTGTGGGTGGTAACTATCCAGTGGATGGATGACGGTTTGTTTATACCACATTAACGTGGGTGTGATTGGATAATGAACATGACATGTATTTTAGCCCTTCAGAGCTGAGTTGTAGTACTCGCTCCATTATGCAGTAGCTGCATTCCTTTCTAATATTTTCTGTGAGCTTCTACAGCCACATCTATGAAGTTGGAACAAAATCTAACTCTATAGATTTTTTTTTTCATTTTTTTAGGATTAAATGAGATTATAAATGTAAAATGGCTACCATATTGTTTGCCACATACTGAATGCTCAGTGAAACTTATTTTATTTTTCTTCCCTAGCCATCTAATAATGTTTTTAAATGATAGAAACTTGATTTTGAAAATTTAGTATTGATAGCAAAGTTAGTGTATTGTTAACACAATGCTGACTTAGAAGTTTTTCATATCTGCCTTCAAAGAGAGTTACAGCTCTTCAAAGGGCAAGTAGTTATTCGTATTCATTTTAAAGAACAGAAACTGTTTAGTATACCTAGTATGTCATGGAACACATTGCTTACATATATAAGGGACCACTTCTGGCTGAAACGTAGCTTTATCATTTCAAAGGAAGAAAATTTGAAATTAGAATGCATAATACAATCAAACCCTGTTGGGCCACTGGAAAACACATACAACTCTAAACCATGAAATTACAGATTCCTTGCCAGTGAAAATGCATTTATATCAAATTAAAATAATATTAGGTAAAAACAATCTTGAAATGTTTCAACCACACTTTTAAAAACTGTAATTAAAATGACCCCATTTTAATGGTTCATAAAATCAATAGACAGTTACTGGAGTGAGTGGGAGAAACAGATCAGAAGTGTTCCTTGTTATGCGACACTTGGATGTCTCATTAATTTGGGTTTCAGTGGGAATATTGTAGGAAAAGGGATAATTTTCTTTCCATTTATTTTATTTTTGTTTCCAATTGGTCAGGGCTCCCCAACATTAAGAAATGTCAAACGAGAAAATGTAGTTATCCCCTTATTTATGTTCTAATATAAAACATTGTCAGTAGCTTTGGGCAATAATGAAAATCAGGAAGCCCACCTAGAAAGTTTATTGTGTTTTTTTATTGAGATATCATCTAATATGGAAGGAAGCTTTAAAAAAAAGTTTATAACGCCCCTCTAGATTTATATTTTCATAATGAATTTATCATCTTAATTATCTGAAAATGGAAAGCATACACTTCATATATTAGCTTAGAAGTCATATGGAAAAAATATCCAAAGTGATAGAATGGGAATGGTAAATTCTGTCAAATGTAGATTCAATTCTTGGTTCTGCCCCTGATTAGCTAGCTGTTTCATTTGGGCCATGTTTGCAATAACACGAAAGCCACAAAATATCTGAGGGTTAGAGAGGCAAATAAAATGCATTTTGCATTATTGGTAGCAATAAAGGCTTGTTTCTTTGTTATTTTCAAAAGTTAGGTGGATTAGTGGCAAAAATTCTAATGAAGTGGTTTGCCTAATAGTCCATTATAGAAGGAATGTAGGACGGAACTAAAAATATGTATTTCAGAGATTAAAAGCAAAAGATAAAGAATCATCAAAATATTTTCAGGCACAGAACTGATGTACTTCAAAGAGGGATTGTATGTTGGCAGAGAAGCAAGAGCAAAGAGTCAAAAAGAACTTCAGTGATATCCTTAGATTAGCAATAGAACAGAACTGATTTGGAATAAATAGTGATTTGGAATGAAAAGTCTGGGAATTCAGGCTCTTTGGGAAGTCTGTTTTAAAATGTGCCTTAGAATTTGACTTTCCTAAAACTTAATGAAAATCAGCCTAATGTGGTAAGAATAAAAACAAATAAAACCGTTCAAGTGGTAATCAAGTAAAGGATAAAGCATATACTATGCCTTGTACTTTTAAAGTCTGAATGTCAAAGCAATAGAAACTTCTTAAATAGAGGACAAGCACAGTATTTCACCCCTTGGCACCAGCAGAGTTGAGTTCACACTACCTTAAGAATCCTGATTAACACTCTCGAATCTGGGGAGAAGCAAAACAGAATAGCACATCATTTATTTTCTCTTTTTGTTTGAGAATTAGTGGAAACAGCTGCTGGGGATAAGTAGGTAGGCTGGGGAAAATAAATGAAAGAGATGACTCTGTCTGGATAGAATAAACCCTCTGGGAGTCTTCTTAAACTGAGTAAATGATAGGGACCACATAAAAATTGTTCTCCCTTCTCTGTCCCTGACCCTTATGTGGAATAAGCTTCTGTACAGATATTTTTAAAACTCTCAGAAGAAAAAGAGCATAGCTCATTTATTCTTAAATAGATTTAAGCCTTATGTACTCATCTGAGATTTCCACCTTCTCTCCCCTTCTACTCCAAGCATACTTAGCCTTCAGACTATAGCTCAGAGGGGAAAACAAACTGCCTTCAGATACTGTGGGAAGAGTGACAAGAATTCTCACGTAGTCCTCAAAAAAAAATTCAATGTTGGATGGATTTGATCCCAAATAAGGGAGCCTACAAAAATAAGAGCAGGTAATGAACAAAATATCATATGGCAATAAATGAAAAAATATGTTAAAACAGATGAAATAATAATATTCTAAAGTCTAAGAAGCCAGTTCAAGGAAAAAAAAAGAAAATTTCTTGCAATAGCTTATTGCTGCAGGAATCAGCATAATAAGAATACAATATAGCAAAATAAGAGCTCAAGCATTAAATGATTAAACAACAGAATGAGATACAAAGGGGTTTTCAGTCTTGAGAAGCTGAGAATTAACACAACATCAATTTGGACTTTATAGTTAGAAAAAGAAAGAAAGAGAAAATACACTACTAAAAATCAAATCATTGTAGTAGAAAGGCTTGAGATGACTGTAATCATTGCAAAAACATTTAAGGGCAAAATGCTTAAAGAGATATTATAATGTATTTCTAGAGTTCAAAAATATAATACAGAAAATAAAATGCACTTTCTTAAAATGAAGGAACTAATTGTCAAAAAGTGGGTTCTATGTTCTTTTAAAAAATGTTTATTTATTTATTTTTGAGAAAGAGAGAGAAAGAGAGTGGGCGAGTGGCAAAGAAGAGAGGGAGACAGAGAATCTCAAACGGGCTCCACGCTGCCAGCCAAGAACCCATGAATCATGAAATCATGACCCAAGCAAAAATCAAGAGTCGGACCCTTAACTGACTAATCCATCAAAAGGAATCCTATCTCCTAAAGAATTTAAGAAAACAGAGACATATTTCAATACAACAATTATTTTTCAAAGATGGAGGAAAGAAAAAATACCTTGTAATACAGGCCAAAAAAAAAAAAGCAAATTAGGTGAAAATGATCAAGCCTGTCTTCTCTCTCTCTCTCTCTCTCTCTCTCTCTTTTTAAAGCAAAGAAACAGAATGAATGGTAAAAGACAATGTAGGAACATCTACAAAATCTGTGGGTGATACTGCCTTGAGAATTTATCACCAGTATGCTGCCCATTTAGGATTAAAATCAACAGACAGACCTCTCCGATATGAACAAATTCAATAAATATAGCACCCTTGAGTTTTTCTTCAGGGCAAAGCAGAATATCATCCACGTGACCACTATATTTAGTCAAATGAAAGATGAACGCATATATTAAACTTGGTAAAGGAGAAGTTGTGTTAAAGAGCTAGTAGTAAATTTTGAGTTGATACAATTTTTTGTAATGATACTCCCTTCATATTCCTAAATTAGGTCATGGTATTTGCTCTTATATTTCACTGTCATCTTCATGCTTCCTTTGTAATGTTTGAAATTTTTATAATAAGAATATACCACTTTTGTAAAAACAATTGAATAATTCTGTAGCAATTACACCACAATATCAGAAGAGTTTAAAGAAGGTAGTGGGAAAATGTATATTTTCTGTTCTGTACTTTTATTTTTAGGAACATCTAATTTTTTTTTTAATTAGAAAACTTAGTAGAGGATATATTAAGTTTGAGGTGCCTTTAAGATACCCTGGGTAGATGCTTCTCAGGCATTTAAGAACAGGAACTGAAGGTCAAGTGTTGAGATACAAATTTGATAAGGATTTGACTGAAAGTGATAAATGGAATCCATAGTGGAGATTATTTTAGGAAAGTACCAACAGAGTATCTGAGGCCAGAGGCCTGAGGACATGACTGCAATCAAGAAACAGATGGTAGAATAAAATCAGAAAATACCAGAAATCTTGCTCATTTACTCCTTTAAATTGGTGAGTAGGTTGGGGCGCCTGGGTGGCTCAGTCAGTTGAGCGACCAACTTTGGCTCAGGTCACGATCTTACAGTTTGTGAGTTCGAGCCCGCATGGAGCCCCGCGCTGAAAGCTCGGAGCCTGGAACCTGCTTCAGGTTCTGTGTCTCCCTCTCTCTCTGCCCCTCTTCCACCAGCACTCTTTCTTTCTAAACAACAACAACAACAAAATTGGTGAGTAGACTGCAAATTGGTGAGCAAAAAAGTGACAAAAGCCAACAGAATAAAGATTCTTTTCTAACACTGGTGTATTTCCCACTTCAAGGAAGTGTATTTATACCTGACTAATTCATGGTGTGGTGCCAATGGCAGCCACACTTATTAACGTTCTACAGGTCTGCTTCCCCTTCTGCAAATGTTTTATCATGCAGTAGCCCTATGAATTCTCTAGCTCCCATTTCTTCCTGACTGCTGCTCTTTGCAAGAATAACTGTGAGAATATTAAATTTAAGCCACAGCTCCCCTTTTCTATTAATTTCTTGTTCCTGACACCTGGGATTCCAGGTTCTGCTCATGGATTTAATCCTGCCCTGTCTTAGGGGTCCTCAGCAAATGTATTCAACTCCCTCTCAATTCAGTCTCCAGCAGGGAATTGAAAGGGCAGAAAGAAAAATCACTTTTCAGTTTATTTTCCCAAAGAATAATACAATTGCTATTTATTTATTATTTATTAAGAAAATACCTTCAAAAACCATGTTAGTTTGTGCAAGTGAAAATCCTTATTAGGTTAGAACATATCTAGAATTGTATATCATGTATATTATACTAGTTTTAAATAATCTATTTTAGCATAAAGTTCTTATATAACAGATCAGTTTGAAACTGACGTTTATGTTAGGATCAATTTGTCTTGATGTTTTGAAAGTCAGATTAATTTATTTAAATTTATTAGAAAACAAAATACTCACTAAACTACAGGCTTGAACTGCTAAGAGTGAGATTTAAACTCACACTGTTGGGGTGTCTGAGTGGCTCAGTCAGTTGAGCATCCAACTCTTGATTTCAGCTCAGGTCATGATCTCAGGGTTGTGGGATCGAGCCCCATGCCCTGCGAATGTGCTATGTGCAGACCATGCTTAAGATTCTCTCTTTCTCTCTGCCCTCCCCCCACACTCATGCTCTCTCTCTTCCTCTCTAAAATAAAAATATATAGTTAACATGAAAATCAGATGTTTATAAGAAAGGAAAATTACATTTATTTTATTTTGATATATGAAAAACTCTGAATTATCATTTAAGTCCTATATTTAAATTTCCAATAACCTTTATATTGTTAAGATTATTCATCAGTGAAATATGTATCATGGTTCACCTAGGCAAAGCAGTTTCTCCTTTCAGTGTAGCATTTACATTAAAAATTAAGAATAGCATCCCTTTTATGTTAAAAGCATACTATTGTTTTAAAATACAGTTTGACAACCTTAATACAAAGGGTGACTAAAAATTACCCTGAGATCTTTGAATTATCAATGACTTAGACCCAACCAAAATAAATTCTAAAAATGTTAAGGAAAAAAAAAAAGGTATTGCAAAATGGAATTTTCTTACGGAACTGAACAGATGTATCATTGGTATGAACAGAAATTCACTAAAAATGTCTAAATACATCTGATAACCAAGTATTGCTCGAGACTGTTTAACTGGCATAGAATACAGCAGGAAGCCTGAGGACGGCAATTGTCAGTGTTAGAGATACAGATTCTTAACCTGGTAATAAAGAATCAAGGCATAATCAGAAGGACTGTGATCAGTGAGAAAAACAACTCTACCAGCTGAGGTTAAAACCCAGACTCTGGTCTTTGCAGAACCTAAAACTGGGATTTGGCCAGTGAAGCACCCTGGTCATAGGCAAGGCATAGATGTGCAAGCTCAAGTTGAATTCTCACATGAGGCCCAGAGGACACTCCTGGGGACTCAACCCCACAATCCACCAACTTGGTTGAAGGAACATTTTAGTATTTGCTCTAAACAACTCAACTTATCCTTGAGCAAATGTGTTGTTTGCCAATAGGTAGATGTCATGGAAGTAGAAATGTGGGACTCAGTATTCATTCTCTCTCTTTTTCTGTCTCTCTCTCTTTGTATGTGTGTTTAGAAAATAAAAATCATGATTTTATCAACAACCTTGCAGCAGAACATAAGGCCTACAGACATCCAGTATTTTCAATATGCAGGGCTTGATATTCAGGCATCTACTGAAATGCTCCCAAATCATAGCGGCTTGAAAGTCATTCACCATTTCCTGAGATACTGGACAGTGCAGCCCCAGAGTATATATGGTTATCGCAATGTGCACTTTAAAGCAGTAGTGTGTGTGTGTGTGTGTGTGTGCGTGCGCTCGTGAGTGTAAATCAACATTATAATTAAACAGTTTTTTGGGGTATTAGATGAATGACTTTATTATTTAGCTATTCATTAAACCTTATGATTTTCTGATTCCTTGGGAAAGCAGTATCTCAGATTATTTTATTTTATTAATGTACACTTTGAAGACATGTTTTGGATATGACCAGTAAAATTTAACAATCGAGTCAGATATATAGTCACTGATTCAAAAATAGGTATCTATATTTAAATGTTAACAAAAATATTTTGTTTGCTGATCTACCATTACATCAGGATTACTTTTTGATTTTTGTTTTGCTTCATATAATAATGGTCTTTCAAACTGTTTAACTTTAAAAACAAACTATAATGTCCATGTATAGTAACTTCTTAATCCAGGCTACAAGTTTATAATAAAATGCACATCCAATAATTCTGAATATAAATGTCTACGAAACGTAGAGTTCACATTACTCTTTTAAGAGGAAGCCATGGTTGATTTTTGAAAGAAAAATATACAGAAGCGCGAGTAGGCGAGGAACCACAGAAAACTAGAGAGAATATCTAAGCTCAAAAATAAAACTCTCGGGTTTTTCTTTTAAGGTTACATATTTTTTATTTTGCATTTTCCGTTTGTGCAGGAAAAACATGCAAACTGACGTAATCTGTGGGTATTTTATGACTGCGCAACATTTCTTTTAAAACTCTTATTTCTATTCCAGCACTATACTTTAATACCCTAGGATTAATACAGGTCATGTCCTTTAATCTTTATACCACCATTTCTTATATGCACGAAAGAAGAAGGCATGATCAGATGACTTGCATTATCTTCAGTAACATATATTCGAGCAGAGATGATGCAATATGGGTTATTTGGAAAGCTTTTAATACCCTGTATCCTTGAGAAGAAGAAAAGCAGCCCCTCGCCATTAGCAACAGCCCTAGCATTATCAAGTAGGGATCGATGTTGCTAGGAGATGGCTAGGGCTCACAGCTTGGTCTTGGCATTCACCTACTGAATATATACGCATTTTGCAAAAGAGCAGGATAAGGCAAGGCCACACTGTGAATATGATGGATCAAGACAAAAGTAAGACTACTCCATAATTATGATTGAACTTAGATAAGGAAAAAACAAACAAACATGGTCTAAACCTTGAACCTAACCAAACATTTCTCTCTCGTGGATAGGTGACTGCAGCCTCCAGCACGTATGACAGTTTTAACCTTACTACATTCCTCCTGTGTTTTAGATAGGATTTGTTAAAATAGGTCACCATAGAATTACCTCTTCTTCCTGACTATATCCAATCCAGAGCAAAGTATCACGTTGTTAAACCGCTCCCCCAAATCACCTAACATAAGGCCAAACTTTTTTTCAATACATGAAGTTTATTGTCAAATTGGTTTCCATACAACACCCAGTGCTCATCCCAAAAGGTGCCCTCCTCAATACCCATCACCCACCCTCTCCTCCCTCCCACCCCCCATCAACCCTCAGTTTGTTCTCAGTTTTTAAGAGTCTCTTATGCTTTGGCTCTCTCCCACTCTAACCTTTTTTTTTTTCCTTCCCCTCCCCCATGGGTTTCTGTTAAGTTTCTCAGGATCCACATAAGAGTGAAACCATATGGTATCTGTCTTTCTCTGTATGGCTTATTTCACTTAGCATCACACTCTCCAGTTCCATCTACGTTGCTACAAAGGGCCATATTTCATTCTTTCTCATTGCCACGTAGTACTCCATTGTGTATATAAACCACAATTTCTTTATCCATTCATCAGTTGATGGACATTTAGGCTCTTTCCATAATTTGGCTATTGTTGAGAGTGCTGCTATAAACATTGGGGTACAAGAGCCCCTATGCATCCGTACTCCTGTATCCCTTGGGTAAATTCCTAGCAGTGCTATTGCTGGGTCATAGGGTAGGTCTATTTTTAATTTCTTGAGGAATCTCCACACTGTTTTCCAGAGTGGCTGCACCAGTTTGCATTCCCACCAACAGTGCAAGAGGGTTCCCGTTTCTCCACATCCTCTCCAGCATCTATAATCTCCTGATTTGTTCATTTTAGCCACTGTGACTGGCCTGAGGTGATATCTGAGTGTGGTTTTGATTTGTATTTCCCTGATGAGGAGCGACGTTGAGCATCTTTTCATGTGCCTGTTGGCCATCCGAATGTCTTCTTTTTTTTTTTTTAATTTTTTTTTCCAATGTTTTTTATTTATTTTTGGGACAGGGAGAGACAGAGCATGAACGGGGGAGGGGCAGAGAGAGCGGGAGACACAGAATCGGAAACAGGCTCCAGGCTCTGAGCCATCAGCCCAGAGCCCGACGCAGGGCTCGAACTCACGGACCGCAAGATCGTGACCTGGCTGAAGTCGGATGCTTAACCGACTGTGCCACCCAGGCGCCCCCAGATGTCTTCTTTAGAGAATTGTCTATTCATGTTTTCTGCCCATTTCTTCACTGGGTTATTTGTTTTTTGGGTGTGGAGTTTGGTGAGCTCTTTATAGATTTTAGATACTAGCCCTTTGTCTGATATGTCACTTGCAGATATCTTTTCCCATTCCGTTGGTTGCCTTTTAGTTTTGTTGGTTGTTTTCTTTGCTGTGAAGAAGCTTTTTGTCTTCATGAGGTCCCAGTAGTTCATTTTTGCTTTTAATTCCCTTGCCTTTGGGCATGTGTCGAGTAAGAGATTGCTACGGCTGAGGTCAGAGAGGTCTTTTCCTGCTTTCTCCTCTAGGGTTTTGATAGTTTCCTGTCTTACATTCAGGTCCTTTATCCATTTTGAGTTTATTTTTGTGAATGGTGTGAGAAAGTGGTCTAGTTTCAACCTTCTGCATGTTGCTGTCCAGTTCTCCCAGCACCATTTGTTAAAGAGACTGTCTTTTTTCCATTGGATGTTCTTTCCTGCTTTGTCAAAGATGAGTTGGCCATATGTTTGTGGGTCTAGTTCTGGGGTTTCTATTCTATTCCATTGGTCTGTGTGTCTGTTTTTGTGCCAATGCCATGCTGTCTTGATGATGACAGCTTTGTAGTAGAGGCTAAAGTCTGGGATTGTGATGCCTCCTGCTTTGGTCTTCTTCAAAATTCCTTTGGCTATTCAGGGCCTTTTGTGGTTCCATATGAATTTTAGGATTGCTTGTTCTAGTTTCGAGAAGAATGCTCGTGCAATTTTGATTGGGATT
Source organism: Prionailurus bengalensis (assembly GCF_016509475.1). Taxonomy (NCBI): domain Eukaryota; kingdom Metazoa; phylum Chordata; class Mammalia; order Carnivora; family Felidae; genus Prionailurus; species Prionailurus bengalensis. The sequence goes on from NC_057344.1 coordinate 91,822,158, forward strand.
GCATTGAATGTGTAGATAGCTTTGGGTAGTATTGACATTTTGACACTATTTATTCTTACAATCCATGAGCACGGAATGTTTTTCCATTTCTTTGTATCTTCTTCAATTTCCTTCATAAGCTTTCTATAGTTTTCAGCATACAGATCTTTTACATCTTTGGTTAGATTTATTCCTATGTATTTTATGCTTCTTGGGGCAATTGTGAATGGGATCAGTTTCTTTATTTGTCTTTCTGTTGCTTCATTATTAGGGTATAAGAATGCAACTGAATTCTGTACATTGATGTTGTATCCTGCGACTTTGCTAAATTCATGTATCAGTTCTAGCAGACTTTTGGTGGAGTCTGTTGGATTGTCCATGTATAATATCATGTCGTCTGCAAAAAGTGAAAGCTTAACTTCATCTTTGCCAATTTTGATGCCTTTGATTTCCTTTTGTTGTCTGATTGCTGATGCAGAACTTCCAACACTATGTTAAACAACAGTGGTGAGAGTGGACATCCCTGTCGTGTTCCTGATCCCAGGGAAAAAGCTTTCAGTTTTTCCCCATTAAGGATGATGTTAGCTGTGGGCTTTTCATAAATGGCTTTTATGATGTTTAAGTATGTTCCTTCTATCCCGACTTTCTTAAGGGTTTTTATTAAGAAAGGGTGCTGAATTTTGTCAAATGCATTTTCTGCATCGATTGACAGGATCATATGGTTCTTATCTTTTCTTTTATTAATGTGATGTATCACGTTGATTGATTCGCAAATATTGAACCAGCCCTGCATCCCAGGAATGAATCCCACTTGATCATGGTGAATAATTCCTTTTATATGCTGTTGAATTCAATTTGCTAGTATCTTATTGAGAATTTTTGCATCCATATTCATCAGGGATATTGGCCTGTAGTTCTCTTTTTTTACTGGGTCTCTGTCTGGTTTAGGAATCAAAGTAATACTGGCTTCACAGAATGAGTCTGGAAGTTTTCCTTCCCTTTCTATTTCTTGGAATAACTTGAGAAGGATAGATATTATCTCTGCTTTAAACGTCTGGTAGAACTCCCCTGGGAAGCCATCTGGTCCTGGACTCTTATTTGTTGGGATATTTTTGATAACTGATTCAATTTCATCGCTGGTTATGGGTCTGTTCAAGCTTTCTATTTCCTCCTGATGGAGTTTTGGAAGAGTGTGGGTGTTTAGGAATTTGTCCTTTTCTTCCAGGTTGTCCAATTTGTTGGCATATAATTTTTCATATTATTCCCTGATAGTTGCTTATATCTCTGAGGGATTGGTTGTAATAATTCCATTTTCATTCATGATTTTATCTATTTGGGTCATCTCCCTTTTCTTCTTGAGAAGCCTGGCTAGAGGTTTATCAATTTTATTTATTTTTTCAAAAAACCAACTCTTGGCTTCATTGATCTGCTCTACAGTTTTTGTAGATTGTGTATGGTTTATTTCTGCTCTGATCTTTATTATTTCTCTTCTGCTGGGTTTAGGCTGCCTTTGCTGTTCTGCTTCTAGTTCCTTTAGGTGTGCTGTTAGATTTTGTATTTGGGATTTTTCTTGTTTCTTGAGATAGGCCTGGATGGCAATGTATTTTCTTCTCAGGACTGCCTTCGCTGCATCCCAAAGCATTTGGATTGTTGTATTTTCATTTTCGTTTGTTTCCATATATTTTTTAATTTCTTCTCTAATTGCCTGGTTGACCCACTCATTCGTTAGTAGGGTGTTCTTTAACCTCCATGCTTTTGGAGGTTTTCCAGACATTTTCCTGCGGTTGATTTCAAGCTTCATAGCATTGTGGTCTGAAAGTATGCATGGTATGATTTCAATTCTTGTATACTTATGAAGGGCTGTTTTGTGACCCAGTATGTGATCTATCTTGGAGAATGTTGCATGTGCACTCGAGAAGAAAGTATATTCTGTTGCTTTGGGATGCAGAGTTCTAAATATATCTGTCAAGTCCATCTGATCCAATGTCTCATTCAGGGACCTTGTTTCTTTATTGACTGTGTGTCTAGATGATCTATCCATTTCTGTAAGTGGAGTGTTAAAGTCCCCTGCAATTACCACATTCTTATCAATAAGGTTGCCTATGTTTGTGAGTAATTGTTTTATATATTTGGGGGCTCCCGTGTTTGCTGCATAGACATTTATAATTGTTAGCTCTTCCTGATGGATAGACCCTGTAACTATTATATAATGTCCTTCTTCATCTCTTGTTACAGCCTTTAATTTAAAGTCTAGTTTGTCTGATATAAGTATGGCTACTCCAGCTGTCTTTTGACTTCCAGTAGCATGATAAATAGTTCTCTATCCCCTCACTCTCAATCTGAAGGTGTCCTCAGAACTAAAATGACTCTCTTGTAGACAGTAAATAGATAGGTCTTGTTTTTTTACCCATTCTGATACCCTATATCTTTTGGTTGGCGCATTTAGTCCATTTACATTCAGTGTTATTATAGAAAGATATGGGTTTAGAGTCATTGTGATGTCTGTAGGTTTCATGCTTGTAGCAATGTCTCTGGTACTTTTTCTCACAGGATCCCCCTTAGGATCTCTTTAGAGCTGTTTTAGTGGTGACAAATTCCTTCAGGTTTTGTTTGGGAAGACCTTTATCTCTCCTTCTATTCTAAATGACAGACTTGCTGGATAAAGGATTCTCGGCTGCATAATTTTTCTGTTCATCACATGGAAGATTTCCTGCCATTCCTTTCTGGCCTGCCAAGTTTCAGTAGAGAGATCGGTCACGTGTCTTATAGGTCTCCCTTTATATGTTAGAGCACGTTTCTCCCTAGCTGTTTTCAGAATTTTCTCTTTTTCCTTGTATTTTGCCAATTTCACTATGATATGTCGTGCAGAAGATCGATTCAAGTTACGTCTGAAGGGAGTTCTCTGTGCCTCTTGGATTTCAATGCCTTTTTCCTTCCCCAGATCCGGGAAGTTCTCAGCTATTATTTCTTCAAGTACACCTTCAGCATCTTTCCCTCTGTCTCCTTCTCTGGAATACCAATTTTGCATAGATTATTTCTCTTTAGTGCATCACTTAGTTCTCTAATTTTCCCCTCATACTCTTGGATTTTTTGATCTCTCTTTTTCTCAGCTTCTTTTTTTTTTCCATAATTTTATCTTCCAGTTCACCTATTCTCTCCTCTGCCTCTTCAATCCAAGCCGTGGTCATTTCCATTTTATTTTGCAGCTCGGTTATAGCATTTTTTAGCTCCTCCTGACTGTTCCTTAGTCCCTTGATCTCTTTAGCAATAGATTCTCTGCTGTCCCCTATACTGTTTTCAAGTGCAGAGATTAATTTTATGACTATTATTCTAAATTCCCTTTCTGTTATATTGTTTAAATCCTTTTTGATCAGTTTATTAGCTGTTGTTATTTCCTGGAGATTCTTTTGAGGGGAATTCTTCCATTTCGTCATTTTGGATAGTCCCTTAAGTGGTGCAGAACTGCAGGGTACTTCCCCTGTGCTGTCTTGAATAACTTGTCTTGGTGGGTGAGGCCGCAGTCAGACCTGATGTCTGCCCCCAGCCCACTGCTGGGGCCACAGTCAGACTGGTGTGTGCCTTCTCTTCCCCTCTCCTAGGGGCAGGATTCACTGTGGGGTGGCATAGCCCATCTGGGCTACTTGCACACTGCCAGGCTTGTGGTGCTGGGGATCTGGTGTATTAGCTGGGGTGGATCGGCAAGGTGCACAAGGGTGGGGGTGGGGGGGCAGGGTCGGCTTGCTTATCCTTCAGTGATCCTCTTTGGGAGCGGCCCTGCAGCACTGGGAGGGAGTCAGACCCGCCGCAGCCGGAGGGATGCAAGGGATGGATCCACAAAAGCACAGCATTGGGTGTTTGCGTGGTGCAAGCAAGTTCCCTGGCAGGAACTGGTTCCCCTTGGGATTTTGGCTGGGGGATGGGTGAGGAAGATGGCGGTGGTGAGCACCTTTGTTCCCCGCCAAACTGAGCTCAGTCGTCTGGGCTCAACAACTCTCCCTCCTGTTGTCCTCCAGCCTTCCCGCTCTCTGAGCAGAGCTGTTAACTTATAACCTTCCAGATGTTAAGTCCCGATTGCTGTCGGAACACACTCCATCCGGCCCCTCTGCTTTTGCCAGCCAGACTTGGGGTCTCTCCTGGCCGGCGGGTAGCCCTTCCTCCCCGGCTCCCTCCTGCCAGTCCGTGGAGTGCGCACCGCCTCGCCGCCCTTCCTACCCTCTTCCCTGGGCCTCTTGTCTGCTCTTGGCTCTGGAGATTCCGTTCTGCTAATCCTCTGGTGGTTTTCTGGTTTATTTAGGCAGGTGTAGGTGGAATCTAAGTGATCAGCAGGACTCGCGGTGAGCCCAGTGTCCTCCTAGGCTGCCATCTTCCTCACAAGTCAAGGTGAAATCTTAAAATTCCATTTGAACACCTTTTTAGTGAGCCATTCCCAATGGTGTGTGTTCTCCCTCAATGCAACTGGTCATTCAGCCCCATTTTTTTTTCATTTTTTTAATGTTTATTAATTTTTGAGAGAGAGAGAGAGACAGAACATGAGCAGTAGAGGGGCAGAGAGAGAAAGAGAGACACAGAATCCGAAGCAGGCTCTAGGCTCTGAGCTGTCAGCGCAGAGTCTGACATGGGGCTCGAACTCATGAACTATGAGACCCTGACCCGAGCCGAAGTCAGACACTTAATTGACTGAGACACCCACGCGGCCCCAATCATCCCAATATTTTTTTTAACTACAGGTGTATCTCTGGTAGTCTTTGGCTGGATGCCACTGAAACCTCTTCTGGAAGGTGTTTTGTTTGTTTCTTTTGTGTGTGTGTGTGTGTGTGTGTGCGTTTAACAGAACTATCAAATATTAAATATGTTTACATCTAAGATTTCTTCCATATTTTCTTCCTTAGGCATTTTAGAAAACCGGAATTTTAACTTTCAGTTAAATTCAAGATTTAAAGTAGTGTTGTTCAGGACATTTCCACAAGTCAAAAGATATTAATATGAATTTTCTCTCTCTCTGAATTGTGGGACTCTTTTATATCTAAGTATATAATAGGAATTTATATACATTCTATTTTCATTATTCCTAGATTCTATATTTTTGTATTTATCTACTCACTGAAATATATTTGTAATTCTCAAATCAAAACTTGTGGCATTATTTACATTTGTGGACAGGTACAGTGCAGCAAAACATTTGAGATGCTTGATAGGCATGTTTCCAGCTAAGGACAACCAAAACAATGCCCTGCCTTATTGTCTCCATTCTCATACTGTAATCAAGTGTCCTTTTATTGGCTATTGACTGTCATATTATTCTTGTTCTTTGTGCTTTTCGTTAACTATTTTTTTTTATTTAGTCTTCAAGCATAGTGCTAAGGTGCTGTCTAGTGTTCCTAAGTGCAAAGATGGCTATGATATGCCCTATGGAGAAAATCCGTGTGTTGGATAGGCTTTGGAAATAAGTTAGAGTGCTGTGGGCCATAGAGTTTAATGTTAGCATATCTGCACTATATGTTAAATAAGATGTCTTTAAAAAGAAATGTAAATGATCTGGGAAAAATAAATATATGAAAAGGAGTACAGGGTCTCCTCTGGAGTATGGGTCCTGGAAACAACCCAGGTATTTAAATGAGACCTATGAGATATTGTGTCCTAGGAAAAAATTAATGACTATAAATCTACAAATAGCCCAATATTTATAAAGCTTTAAATTTAGCTTTGAACCAGTTCATCTCTGTTGGCATCAATATGATATGCCCCTACACTATCTGTATGTTTTATATATATATATATATATATATGTATATATGTGTATATATGTATATGTATATATGTATATATGTGTATATATGTATATGTATATATGTATATATGTATATATATTTATATATGTGTATATATGTATATGTATATATGTATATATGTGTATATATGTATATGTATATATATGTATATATATATATGTGTATATATATATATACACACACAATTTATACAGTTTATCATTAAAATGTCTAGCATTCAATAAAAATTACAAAGCATTGCAAAAGACATGAACTGAAAATAGAAATGAAACAATAAAAATCAGATAATATAAACAGATTCATGAGTGAACCAAATATTAATTATCAAACACAGGTTACAAATTGATTAATACAAAGTGTATATTTATTACCTTGTAATTTTGAGAAAACTGATGACAAAATTGAGAATTTCATGATAAAATTGAGATTTATGAAGAATTATCTAGAATTCTAGAAATCGTTGAAATACAATTATTGAAATTAAGAACGTAATATATGGGTTTAACAGCAGATTACACTAGCAGAACAGAGTTAATAGAGTGGAAGGTGAAGTTGTTGAAAGTATACAGAATAAAACAGAGAAAAAAGATTTGGAACAAAGGACAAAACAATATGAATCACATCGGAGATGATGAAAAGTTCAAAATAAATGTAAGTGGGGCTTCAGAAGGAGAGTGGAGAGGCAGAATTTAAGAAAAAAATATACAAAATGATGAAATGAATCAAGCCTCAAATTTATGAAACCAAACAGATTACAAGAAGTATAAATACCAAGAAACCATATTTAAGCATATCATATGAAACAATTCGAAAACAAAAATAAAAAGAAACATCCAGTTCAGCCTCAATGAAATAAAAAGGACACATGACTGTCAAAAAAGCAAAACTTAGACTGATAGCTAACTTTATAATAGACATGGTAGAAGAAAGAAAATAATGTAGTAATGTGTTTAAAATTCTGAATGAAAATAAGTACCAACATAAAAGCATGCAGTCGACTAAAGCATCCCTTAAAAATGAAGTAATAATAAAAATATTTTCAGAAAAAAAATAAGAAAAAATTTCACCCGTAGCACTGCATTGAAGAATTTTCTCTTTCAGGGTTAATAAATAAAGTGATCTCTGATGGACATACCAGAAGAGGAAATAATGAAGAACAGTACAAAGGGGAAATAAATGATTAAATCCAAATGAATATCACCTGCTTATAACCTTAACAATGTTTTTGAATGTTTTAACACATGAAATATTAAAATGAATATTAAAATAGCCCATATTGGAGACAAATTCAAATTAAAAACACTGAGATACCACTGCAGCTCATTAGAATGGCTGAAATGAAAGAAAGAAAGAGAGAGAGAAAGACAGAGAGAGAGAGAGAGAGAGAGAGAGAGAATAATATGAGAACAGAAAAGCAATAGTAAGTATTGGCAAGGATAGGAGGATAGCGGATTTCTCATATAGTACTCCGGTGGGTATAAATTGGCAATTGGTAATACTAATTTGGAAAACTTTTCGTCAATATTGATACCGAGCTTATGTATACACAGTGATATAGAAATCCCACTTCAAGATATAGTACCAACAATGAGTGTGTGCGTGCGTGTGTGTGTGTGTACCAGAGGACATGTAAAAAAAAATGTGCAGAGCACTACTGAGAACACCCCAAATTCAAATGGTTGCCATCAGTGTTAGAATTAATTAAATGTTCATCAAGGCTGCAATAGATTTCAAAACGTGATCCATTCCCTCAGAGTGCAGCAATATACATTTACAAAATACTGTTAGGAAAATGGGTAGATGTATCTTCCTAGCATAATGAATGTCAAGAGAAAGTATTGAAACATGAAGAGTACATTCCATGGGACATCATTTCAATGACATTTTAAGACATATAAAAAGAAAAATTTCTGAGTAAAAAGACTAGTGTACATTTTGAAGAGCATAATGTCAGTGAGAGAGCCCATGGGTAGTTTCTGGGTATTTGGTAATTAGTATCTGATACACTGATTTGTGTGATCCTGGTGTGTTGCAAGGTAAAAGCCATTGATCTGTCAATGTAAGATTTGTGAATTTTTCTTCGTTATACTTAGACCTGAAAAAGTTACCAAAAAAATCTATTTCTACCAAAAATATTTAAGATTATAGAAGCTTGTATTCAGAAAACTTGTGTTTTTAATTCGTTTTTAATTTTTTTTTAATGTTTCTTTACTTTTGAGAGAGAGAAAACAAAAACACAAGCAGTGGAGGGACAGAGAGAAGGAGAGGGAGACACAGACTCTGAAGCAGGTTCCAGGCTCTGAGCTGTAAGCACAGAGCCCGACATGGGGTTCAAACTCACCTGAGATCATTACCTGAGCTGAAGTCAGAAGCTTAACTGACAGTCACTCAGGAGCCCCAGAGAACTTGTATTTTAAAGGTAGCTCCTTAGTGTATGATATTGAGAAATGAACCAGTGTCATTTACTCACTTATTTGTTTATTTATTTCTTTGTTTATTCTTTAGTGTCATCTGTGTTTAATTTGTACTATAAAATCACTAAGTTCTTCTCTTGTTTTAGAATACTTGAACATCTTGCATGTGACTATATATAACAATACTTGTTTAAGAAACATATGTCAAATTTCATAACAAAATATTTGAAAATCCAAGCATGTAAATCAAAGAAAAATATTATACAGATTAATAATATGAAGACTTATCACTGATAATAATGATTGCATTTGTATCTTGTACCTTAATTGGGAAGAACTTAAATCATTTTAGAAAAATAGATGCTGTAAATCAAGAAACTATCTTCATATTGTTCTTGGGACACAAGTAATTTACTTGATAAAATTGTCTTTAACCATTTTGCCCCAGTCTATATTTCAATTTATGAATCATATTATGACATACAAGAGACAATCACATTACAAAAAAACAGATGGTAATTGTCAATTACTAATTGAGATGTTGCCAGGCCATTGAAGCAAATGAGGGAATGAAATGAAAGGTAGAAATTAAGGAAATAAGGAGCAAAGAGAAGGGCTTTTGTGAATTCTAACACTAACAGATGGAATCCAGCCACAGATAAACCAAATTTTAAAATATCACCAATTAGGGGAAAAATAAAAAAAATAAAATATCAACAAGGGAAAATTGATTTTTTACCTATTGTTTGAAACTCTTGATCAAACAAGATAAAATCAAATTCTTACCCAGCGATTTTAGTGTTGTTCTAGACTGTCATTAATTTCAATCATACTCTTACACTATCATTAAAAATATTCCAAAAATTGTATTTTAAAGCAATTGGTTTTAATTTCTCATTAGTCGAAAACAGGCAGCCCATACACCCATGAAAATGGAGTGTGTTACCCTACATAGTCCTGAGAAGCTATAAAAGTCCAACGTTCAGGGATGCTCAGGGTCCACTGCCTCTCCCAACAGCCCTCTTGGCTTCCCAAAACATACTATGTTTAACTCTGTGGTACTGTTTACAGCGCGTCGCCCTTTTGATGCATTAATTCTTTTCTTCCAACTAGACTGTGAAAACATTGAAAGAAGAGTCCGTGCATTTTTGTGACCTTAGCATCTATGGACATTAACATGAATTTGGTCTTTCCTCTGCTTCTCTATTGCTGTGTAGTGAGTCACTACAAATTTAGTAGCTTAAAGAAATAATAATTTCACTAACTCTCCTTATTTCTATGATCAGGATATCACAAAGGGCTTATCTGCGCAGTGCTGGCTCAGGATCTGAGAAGTTTGTAGCCAGATAGCTACTACTGCTAGTACTCTGTGAGCTGGAGAAGATAGGGACGATCTGGTAGTCTTCTCATTCCATGTAGCATCTGTTTTTTGTTTTTGTTTCTGTTTTTTTTTTTTTTCCATCTGGTCTCTCATCGGGAGTAACTGTGGCTTTTCACAGCATGGATGTCTCAAGGTACTCGGATTCAGTGCTCCAAAGGGGAGTGTCCCCCAAAGTGAGACAGAGACATTTTTTCTCTCTCAGTTACTTACCTTTAGAAGACACTCCCTTCCTGTTCAGTAGCCTACCTAGATACAGGAAGAGAACATAGGACTTCTCATAGCATGGCAGGAATAACACGATTACATTTCAACAGAGAAAATATTGTGGCCATGCTTGAAAAATACAAATTGCTATATCATTTTAGACATTATTGTTGAAAGAAAAAAAATAGAAGACAGGAAGTATGATACTGCGATTCAAAATAAGAAATACATATTGGTCTTCTCCATTTCTGGCACATAGTTCCTAAAACCTTTTGAATTTTTCAAATGATAAATTTTTCTTAATATTCATAACAAATCCCTTTCAACTAGACCTGTTATATTAATGAGGTGACCTTTGCAGGATTCCTAAGGATGGGGGCTGGTTCCCAGGGGAACCAACCACGTGATGAGAATGTTGGAACTTTCAGTCCTGCCCACTGACCTCCAGGGAGGGAAGAGGGCCCAAGATTGAATTGACCACCAAAGGTTAATGATTTAATCAATCATGCCTAGGTAACAAAGCCTCTGTAAAAACATAAAAGGATGGGCTTTGGAGAGCTCAGAGTTTGGTGAACCAAAATGATTCCATGTGCCACCATGCTGGGTCCAAACTCCACAGAGACAGAAACTCCTTTGGTAAAAACCTCACCATATGTATTTCTTCATCTGGCTATTGATTCCTATCCTTTAATACCCTACATAATAAACCAGTAATCTAGTGAGTAAACGGGTTTCCTGAGTCCTGTGAGCTGTTCTAGTATATTAATCGAACCCAAGGAAGGGGTCATGGGAACCTCTGATCATAGAAATATATACTTACAAGGAAAACTATAAAACATGCATAAAATTCCTGTGAGTGCATACATTTGATTATTTTATTCATATGTTGAGTACAATTGTCAATAAAATTTATATCAAATGAAGAAACTAAATGGATGAATAAAAGATTGAAAATATAATGAAACACGATTGAATGTTTTAAAAAGAAAAATAAAATATGAATCTCCTAATTCTAAAATAAATTCATACATCTTAACACTATTTTACATTTTCCTCCCGTCATTAGTAGCACAGTATTATTTCGTTCTTACTCAACACTGGCAATAACTAGTAGTCCCAATAAAATAAAAAAAGCTGTTTTATTACCAGCACCGATATAAAGGAATGAATTAGTGGAAGAGAGAAAGAATAAATAAATGAACAAATTAATTTAATTAACTAATTAAATAGATGGGCGCACCCAATTTTAAATTTCAATTGGTTAACAGGTTAGACTTTTTCTCCCACACTAGAATGAATTTTTAGTGATTCCAATTGCCTTTATTTCTGAACAAAGGGTTTGTGGAGTTTCTAATACATTTTCGAGTCTTTGAAAAACATCAGAACTATACCTTAAAATAGATATTGTCTATGTCTTATAACATTGTTGGTCAATGGGCTTTTTATTACTTTTCTTTTGACCTTTGCAGCATTTCCTGAGAAGTTTCTACTGCTGTAGACTGATAGGCAATTTACTTACATGTAACGTGACTCTTCCACTTGGCCCTGTAAGCGTCAACTTCTTTGAATGCCACCAGGAACTTCCCAAGTGGGTGTGAGTGACAGGTCTGCTGATAATGGAGGTCATGCCACGTGGAGATGAGGTGTTCTGGCTTTGCAGTCTTTGATGCAGCTTCTGCCTATCAATTGTTCTTTCTGCCTTGATTGCCGAGTGGGAAACCCTGTGTCTATACGGAGATAACATTATCTTGGAGTGTTTTCTGACAATATATTATGCTACAATTATGTCTATTTTTCAAGCATGTCCCTTTCCCTATGCAAACATTTCAATCCCTTTAATCAGTTTTTCAGTCAGCACATTATCTTTTTTAAAATCTAATCAGAGAATGGTATTCTTTTACAGAAATAATATTTACTTAATTTCATGAAATACCATTTTCCTCTTTCCTCTTCAAGTCATTTTCATATTCCCTATATTTCCAGACGTGATAATAATTAGAAATATTTTGATTTAGATGTTCTTTCTTAAATGGAGTTTTGCTTTAAGGGTATTTTGGTTTCACTACATGAAACTTTTTTTCATGAAACTAGATGAATTCTTTTTTTTTTTTTAACTTTTTTTTAATGATTATTCATTTTTGAGACAGAGAGAGACAGAGCATGAACAGGGGAGGGGCAGAGAGAGAGAGAGGGAGACACAGAATCTGAAACAGGCTCCAGGCTCTGAGCAGTCAGCACAGAGCCCGACGCGGGGCTCGAACCCACCGACCGTGGGATCATGACCTGAGCCGAAGTCGGACGCTTAACCGACCCAGCCACCCAGGCGCCCCTCACTACATGATTCTTAAGGCAATGCTCTTTACGTAGTAAACATAATACTAAACTGGCATCCTTGGCAGCAGTGACTCTCTCAGTATTTCTCTCTTCACCATCTGTTTTCCTGGCCAACTGAACTTCTTTATTCCTGGAAGTTATTGTGTTAGCTTCCACAGCAGGACCTTCAAGAGGTTCTTCCTTTTTTTCCGGAAAAAATTATTATTCCCTTGACTCCAAGCAGTCCCTAAATACTCCTTCCTCATATGCTAGTTCTCCTCCTAAACATTCTTTTTCTGAAGACTGACATTCCTAGCCATATATTAGGTTCTGATTCCATGATTCCACAGAAATTCAAAGCCTCTCTCCCTTTTCTTCCCTTTTCCCCCTCCCCTTCTCTCTCCTTCCATCAAAACTTCCTTAACTCACTCTTACTTGGTAGACTATAAGCTTAGTGGGGACAGAACTCAAGTTTGCCTCATTACCACAGTGCCTAGTTCACTATAGGTGCTCAATAAATAATACATGAATACATTTGAGCTCAATATTAATCCCTCTTCCTAGCCTGTATCAACATTTTGAAAAAGTGCTCTCTGGGAAAGAAGATAAAGAGGGAGTTGAGGAATTACAAAGAGAAAATGTCAACAGAAAGGAGATGTCAGAATGGAAGGAAGGTAGAAATGAGAAATCCTGAGGGAGACAGAGTTAAGACAAGTATGTAGTGGTCTGTTCTCTATATAAAAGAAATGAGCTATAATAAGAGTGACTGAAAAGACTTCAGTTTCTAACGATAAATCTGCACTTAATAAGACTAATACCAAAGAGTATTTACTTTTTTAATTTTGCAGGGTGCTCTGACACATCCAATCTAATACGTCCTTATATAAACAGGGTGAATGGGTTTCGTATTTTTACCTGTGTGATAAGTGTTAGAGGTGAGAGTGAGTCTGCTCTGTGTGAATCGAGGTCTTGGTCCTTGGACGCCCCGGGAGAAAATTTACGTGAGGGTCCATGCTCCAATAAAGACAGCCAGAAGGAAAGTAGCAAACACATAACAGTTTATTGAGGAGAAAGCCCACTATCAAGTTGGGAGAGAGGGCAGGTTCTGTGAGGCAAAATCGGGCCCTAGGCTCTTTTGGGATTGGTTATAATCTGGTCTTTCTGGGCTGGGAGGAGTTACCACGCACAGTGGGTGGCCTCTAATGGACTTCCTATCATTTGGAAAATTCCCCATGCAGGTTGCCAGGGAGAGTTTTTAACCCTACAAAGTTTGTGCTGGGACAGTCAGGGCAGCCTTTCTGCACCTGCTGGGGCTGTGCCCGCATGCATTGTAAGGAGTCCAAGGGTTACCCTGGGGCAGAAGTGGAAGAGAAGAGCCCAGGCGTGCTCTGCACCTGTGACTCTTGGTCTACCCGTCCCCAAGGTCTCCGAAGCAACAATGTCAAGATGTTAAGCATCCCCACCCCGCCCCCGGTTTATAATGTGTAGCTTTTATCATCGTCCTTACCCCCCAATCCTGTCTCCTTCAAGGACTTGGGACTCTCCTCGGGGTGTTCCTTCTACCCCTCCTGTCTAGTTTCTACCTAACATGGGTACAAAGAGTCTCTGAGAGTGTCCCATGCTTGTGGAACATGCTGGTTATCTCCTAGTCCGTTCTCTCCTGCCTGTCACCGTTTCCCCTTGCTTATTCTAGCTATTTACCGTATTGCAAAAAGAAGTTTCAAATAGCTTCCACATGTCTCTTCACTTGCTTTCCTGGCCACTCCGTATCTTCCAAGGTGCTTCCAGAGTGTTCCTCTAAAATTTAAAATTTATAATTTCACCCAGCTTTAAATCTTTCTGTGGCTTCCCATCACACTCAGGTAAAGGTTGAGTATAATTTGTTGCCTGTCTTATTTATATTCCATTTTCCATTATGCCTCCCTCTTCTCCCAACACTTTTTGATTATTTATAGATGCTTGAGAATGACCTTCTCTCATACTCCTCTGGGCCTTTATACAAGTTTCTGCTGTCTAGCATGACTTTCTCCCACATTCCGCACTTGTTTAAATGCCACTTATGCTCTAACATGCAGTTCAAGTATCATCTCAGCTCACAAGTCCTTTGTATCTCTTTAACTGAATGAGTTCCCTTTCTTCTTTAGTCTTCCAAAATATGTCCATTATATCCTGCATTATAGTATTTTGGTCCTTATTATAATACTCCACTCCTGTACTATACACATTTACTGAGGGCACAGACATTTCTCTGAACATATACATAGTATGAGTACTTGAATCCTGACCTGGCAGAGCACATGCATCGAGAATATGGGCTGACCACGGTGGTTTTAATCCAGATTCTTTAGGGTACGAATGATAAATATCCATTTCAATGCTGCTTAAATAAAAGTTAACTGTATAAGAAGTGAATTTAAATGTTCGATAGAATCCAAGTAAAAGTTGAACAAATAGGAACTTGGAATGATGTTTTTCTTTTTTCTTTTTTCTTTTTTTCTCTGCTTTTCCTTTGCTTCTGGAGTTTTAGTGCTCCAGAGGGCATATGGCCACTGCAAAGCTCCCAGTTTACACTGCTTCACTGGTACTGTGAGTAGTTAATTTGCTTTGCTGAATTCCAATTCCAAATTCCTATAGAAAGAATTACTATGAAACTTTCATAGAGATTAAACCATTTGTCACATGGCCACACTTTGGTCAATTGCTGGCATTGAGGTAAATTCAAGTAGAATTTCTTGGATAGAATCATCCCTGTTGACTAGAACAGCTCTCTTAGAGAAAAAGGATTATTAGAAACTGAGTAAATAATTTTACATTGGTCACTAAGTTTCTCTTCTCTGCCCTTTTTTTCTTTCTTGAGGTGCCATTCTGGTTCTTTTATTGTTTGCTAGATTCCTTTTCACCTATTTTTCTCAGATAGGGTGAACGATACATTTTCAGTGTGTATACAAATAAACTTCTTTCACTTTGTCAAATGAGTGACATCATTATTACATGTAGGATTCTGGGGGGCAGCTCTTTCCTTTTGGTCACTGTAAATGTTATTTGCCATCTTTGGGTTCCAGGGTTGGTGAAAAGAAACCAAATTTACTTATCAGGTAGCTTGTTTTCTTCTCAGTAAGAGTCCTCAAAACTTTCTTTTAAGTTTTGAATTTCTTAAAGTTTGTGCTGTTTTGTTATCAGTCCTACTCAACCTAATGGCATCGCTTCCATATCCAGATCCTTGTGTATTTTAGGGACATTATTCTCCTTCTGTTGGAACAAATATTATCTCAACTCCATTCATTTCTCCCCCCCCTCCTGTTATTTGTATATTTCCCGGATATATCTGTCATTTTTCTTAGTTTTTCTCTGCAATTCTTACGTCTTTGATTTTTTCCTCCCCTATGTTTGTCATTATTGTTTTTTATTTGATATCCAAAGTCTCTAATTTAGGCCTCGACTGTAATTATTCTCACCTTCTACCAAATATTTTTGTGGGAAAATCACATATTTATATACATAGATATGTACATATACATTAGAGACATATTGTGTATATGTGCATATACCCAAAATATAAAGATTGTAATTTGTGTTTAATTAAATGGGATTTTTTAATGATATATGCCGTCTTTGCATCTTGCTTTTCTATCTTAATATTTCCATATGGAAAATACTAGGTACTTTACGAGTCAACTAATAGAGGTGTTTCTGTGTTTTTGTTTAGAGTTGCATAAAATATCTTGAATTAAGTATACCTCAGTCTGTTGAACTGTTTGCCTGGCATAAGTCTTTATTTCTCAACTTTGATTCATTCCTTTTAAATAGGGAGGTATCAGGATAAATTTCAGAATGGCTTTGAAATGGGTCAAGTATGTCTGTTGAATAGAGCATTAGGCATTAAAACATATTTAAACAGACATGTGAAAATATTCTTGTTGCCTTTGTATTTGTACAAAACTGACTGTCAAAATAGTCTGTTTTTACAAAAAGACTGAAAATACCATCCCCAAATCAAGAAGAAGAAGAAGGAAAAGATTAGAGATAAATTAGAATTAAATCAGTTAAATGTTTAGTTCAGGACAAGTGAGACAGCCCAGAAAATTAACTTCAGAAAAACAAACAAACAAACAAACAAACAAAGAGGAGTCAATGAACATCAAAGTTCATACATGGAAATCATGATTAAAATCACAAACCATTCATAATCAAGATCCCACAAGACAAAGTACAAATATTTCTAACACCCCAGTTTATATGTTCTTGAAGGGAATTACTAAATATATTTATAAGGATTAATTGTAGACCCCATACTCTTTCCTTCTTATTCTTAGAGTGGTCATATGTCAGACTAATGTTAGTAATAATATACCTAAGTATTCAATTTTCTTTTCAGTTTTAATTATTACATTGAGATTTTTGTTAAATTTGATGGGAGGCTTTGTCAGTGTCAAACATAAATAAGAAAAAGAAAATTTTAGGCAATTGAAGAAAATAATCTGTGTTAAAATTCTCAATTTTTCTGTGTATAAAAAATAATTACTGTGCCTTTTCTTTTAATAGGCTGAAATAAATAATATCTTTGAGAAGTGAAAAATAATATCAGTGCATCCTGTTATAGTATGATAACTAATCTTTGCAGGTTTTTTTTTTTTAATTTCATCCTCAATTGGGTTAGAATAGCATACATTTCCTTTTGTAAAGTTCATTTTATGGGTTGGAAGATGAATGTACATTTTGGATTGAACTCACTTAAAGATACTACGCATTCTAGTTTTTGTCCACCAAGGCTGCGTTGATGTATATGCACATGTTTGCATGCTTATCAGATATTTATAATTCCATTTATTTATTTGTGTAGTTAGTGTAATTTAGTGTATTTTTTTAGTGTATTAAGCTTATTCCATGTAATTCAGCTTTATTCAATCTCAGCTTTCATGTAGTGCTAGGTATAAAATAAAATTAAGATGTTTGTCCTTCATAATTGAAAATCAGCCATTGAGAATTATAGGTATCTTAGGTGGTGAAATGTGGGTGTGACTGAAAAATGAATGACATTTTCTGATACAATGGGATTATGTGTATAGTCCATAGGTCAAATCCTGTCAGCTGCCTATTTTCATATGTCCTCAAAGCTATTGCTTTCCTATGGGTAAAAAAAAATGTAATGAAGAATATTATTTCATGATACATAAAAGTTACATGAACTATAAATTTCAGTGTCCATAAAGATTGATTGGAACACAGCCACGTTCATTTATACTTTCTTTGGTTGCTTCCATGGTACAACCACAGACTTGAGTAGTTACAGTGAAGGTTGCATGGCTTGCAAAACTACAAATATTTACTCTCTGGTCCTTTACAAAAAAGCTTGCTGACGCTTGTGATACAAGATATAACACACACTTTTTACAACTGAAATTATATTTAAGATATAGCTTTCATTTGAAGATCCATTGCTAACTATTAACCATGGCTTGTAATTCTCTATTTTTTCTCAGTATGAATTCTGAAATGACTAGATGAAGGCAAATTGTATGTATAACAAATGTAGGTTTTTAAAGAAAATTAAGAAATATAATAAACTATAAGCTGGATTTTTGAACAAAAAAAAACAGTGTATATTGATTATAACTTGTGACATTAACAGAACCTGCGTAATAATGCTAGCATCAATCCATTTTTGAATGAGAAAATGTTTGTTCCATGCATATCATATGCAGGACTTAGAAGATGCTGTGGAGAATAAAAGGATGAGTAAGACACAGTTTCTGCCACAAGGTGGTTAAATTCTAGTAAAAAAGATTGTATAAGTGTGATTAATGGATATATTATAAAGGTCAAAATAAGAAATACAGGGGCACCCAGATGACTCAGTCGGTTGGGCGTCTGACTCTGAGTTTTGGTTCAGGTCATGATCTCATGGTTCCTGAGATCGAGCCGCCCCTCAGGCTTTGTGAGAACAGCATGGAGCCTGCTTTGGATTCTCCCTCTCTTTCTCTCTCTGCCTCTCCCCTACTCTCTCTCAAAACAAATAAGCAATCTTAAAAAAATACATTTTTAATGAAAACATAAAATATAAGAAATATATGTATGAAAACATCAGTACTGGGAAATTCAGAGCCTGTTTCTCTATGTTTTGTGGGGTTTATAGAATGTGTGTCCCTGATGAACAGCTTCCATATAAACAAAATAATAAAAAACACCTTTCCGACTCATTTTGTAAGAAAAAAAATATTACCCAGAGTGTCACATTGCTTTTATTGAAATAAGAGTTTTTAACAGTCCATATCAAAAGTTCATTATATTTGAATAAAGTGACTTTTGGAAATACCCGATTTTATATAAAGTAAATGGCTACAATCTTGGCTTCTATCTTCTCCCTAAAGACTTATGTAGAAAACAATATTAGAAAGTACCAAAGTGTAATTTTTGTGTCCATGTTGGCAAGAAACACTTTTCTAACACTTCTATACAAACAATGCACCTTAAAATAATTAGGGTGAATATATTTCACTACTTTTCTACTTTTGTTTCTAATTCAAACAAAATTAGTAAACCTCCACTCTTTACCTCTCATAAATGTCCTGGTTTAAGTGATTAATTATACAGTCACTCAAATGATTATAGCAACTCTTTGAATAAAGGATAGTGGGTGGTTTTAATGCTGGAAATTTATTGCTAATATCAAATTTTAATTGCTATTCTTAATTTTTGGTGGACTTTCAATAGTGGCATTTTAAAAAAGTTTTCATTTATTTATTTTGAGAGAGAGAGAGAGAGAGAGGGAGAGGGAGGGAGGGAGAGTATGCGTGAGTAGGGGAGGGGCAGAACGAGGGGGAGAGAGAGAATCTCAAGCAGCCTCAGGCCACCATGGGGCTCCAACCCACCAAGTATGGTATCATAATCTGAGCCAAAACCAAGGCTCTGATGCTTAACCGACTAAGCCACAAATCCCCCTATTTAGTTGTTTAAAAATGACACAATTATAGTACAATAAGCCTTTCCTCAATCTTGGCATTTGCTTGTCAAAGCAGAAGAAGCTCTTCAACTTTCTTAAAATACAACTCAACATCATACAAAATTTGAGGTATCACTAGTCTTATTTTGACTTCAACCACATAATTTTGCTTATTTTAAAGTATGGGTCATTTTTGTAGTAGCCATAATGTGATATCACAGTCATGAGGCTAGGTCTGTATATATTCTCCTGTGTGTGATCACGTATCTCTTCCTGTGTTTCATAAATTAGGGATATAAGAAAAGAAGGATAACACCACTTCCCTAATTTTCTTTTGTTTTTGTTTGTTTGAGTGAGAGAGAGTGAGAGAGAGAGGGTGAATGAGGGGCAGAGGGAGAGGGAGAGAGAGAGAATCTTAAGCAGGCTCCACATCTGGCACAGAGCCCTGGCAAGGAGCTCAATGTGGGGCTCGATCTCATGACTGTGAGATCATGACTTGAGCCAAAGTCAACTAATTGAGCCACTCAAGCTTCCTCAATCCCTTGTTTTTTCTAACTAAAATTAAATTAATTCTCATTTTTTTTTAAATTCTGTAAGTATATATGAAAATGGTCTTTATTTTATTACTTAAAGTAGCTAAATTGTTCACTTTACTTAAGCTTTAAAATAACAAATCTCTGGGGCGCCTGGGTGGTGCAGTCGGTTAAGCCTCCGACTTCAGCCAGGTCACGATCTCGCGGTCCGTGAGTTCGAGCCCCGCGTCAGGCTCTGGGCTGATGGCTTGTAGCCTGGAGCCTGTTTCCGATTCTGTGTCTCCCTCTCTCTCTGCCCCTCCCCCGTTCATGCTCTGTCTCTCTGTGTCCCAAAAATAAATAAAAACGTTGAGAAAAAAAAATTAAAAAAAAAAAAGAAAAAAAATAAAATAAAATAACAAATCTCTGAATCACATCTCTCCTTCATAACTGTATGATTTCAAAAATAGGTATAATAAAATGCATTTGCGACCTATATGAAATTTAGAAGGCATTAGAGGCTATATTTAGATGGAAGCCTTTAATATTGATGTTAAGAATATTGAAAATACAAGATGAAGCAAAAAATCTTATTGAGTATCTGGAACTGAGAATCCACAATAATATATCAAATCATGAGGTTTTTAATAAAGAGATACTTGAATATAAACTATGTTATTTAAAAACTGAAACACCTTGGGGCGCCTGGGTGGCACAGTCGGTTAAGCGTCTGACTTCAGCCAGGTCACGATCTCGCGGTCCAGGAGTTCGAGCCCCGTGTGGGGCTCTGGGCTGATGGCTCAGAGCCTGGAGCCTGTTTCCGATTCTGTGTCTCCCTCTCTCTCTGCCCCTCCCCCGTTCATGCTCTGTCTCTCTCTGTCCCAAAAATAAATAAACGTTGAAAAAAAAATTATAAAAACTGAAACACCTTGATGGGTGCCTGGGTGGCTCAGTCCGTTAAGCATCCAACTTTGGCTCAGGTCATGATCTCATAGTTTGTGAGTTTGAGCTCCAAATCAGGCCCCCTGCTGTCAGTGCAGACCCTGCCTCTGATTCTCTGTCCCTGGCCCTCTTGCCCCCTCTCTGCCCCTCTCTATCCCTCCCCTTCTCTCCAGCATGCACACACACATGGGTTCTTTATCTCTGGGGAAAAAACAAAACTGAACTAGACAAAAAAAAAAAAAAAAAAAAAAAAAAACCCTAAACTAAATCACCTTGAGTAAATTACTGATTAATTTGAGGTTTTGTTTCCTCGTCCCTAAAATTAAGTAGGTGCTATCTAGTGAAAAAGACTGCTGTAACAAAATAATGTAGAAAAATTCTTGGCAAACAATGCTGAGCTTGAAATACTCAAACTAGTGACCTTTGCATGTTATTCTAAAGAGTAGAAGTTCTAACACTTTAATGTGCACTGTGCACCCACTTTTTACCTGGCATTTTATAGAAATGTTTCCATTATTGCCTTTAATTAAACCAGCTTGAACTAACTTGAGAGATAATATTTTATTATCTATGTCTGAAAGGTTTTATTAAGCATATTAATAAAGTAAATGTAACATTAGGATTCTTATATCAGTGAAGACAATATTAAAGTATTAATCGTGGTATCTAACTTTGGAAGGGTCCTTAGAGATCAAGTATCTATCTACTTTATAGATGAATAATGGTTAAATGATATTTCCAAAATCATTTTGCTAAATTATTCTTATGTGTTTATGAATTTTGCATATACAGTAGGCAGATCTTTTTAGCTCTGTGAAATTAAAAAGGAAATAAATAGAAAAAAGAAGTTGGAACTCAGTGAAAGTGAAACAAAGGTCTAGTATTTGATGTGCTTTAAAGAAGTTAAGTCACAAAATGAATATGTTATTGTCAAGAAATGACAGGATTTCCTACTAGGTAAATTCTCCACTTAGTTTAGTAAACTAAGCTGCTCGCTTAGACTTAAAAGAAGCAATGCCAAATATCTGCCAGCACTCTATATGCCTGTGATATAAATGGGTTAAAGATGGACCCTGTATATTGACCCCATATTGTTTACTTCTTCAAGGCAGACTGAAACCATTAGCGCCAAAACCCAAACTCCAATTTTTACGCAACCAATTGCTTTAAACATAGCTAAAATCAGCAGGTATTTAGACATGTAAAGTCTTCCTTCTTTGCAAACCTCACACACTATACACAACGCCTGCTAATCATAGATAAGATAAACCCTGGGACCAAGAAAGACCACATGCCAGGGCTCCTGGGTGGCTCAGTCAGTTTAATGTCCAATTCCTGATCTCAGGGTCATGAGTTCAAGCCCCACATTAGGCGCTGCACTGAAAGGAAGGAAGGAAGGAAGACCTCGTGCCACTGCGGCCCTTCAGAATTCTCTGATTCCGAAGTCTTCCCTGTGCTACTAAACAACGTCGACAGGACATGTAAGCTCCCTGTGTGATCCCCTCCGAACCCAGAGCTCCCGTCCCTTCCTCCCCTTCTGGTTGGCAGTGGCTCAAGCTGTCGCCTCTAGAAGGTCACAGGCTGTGAGGGATTCACCCTCACATGCAACTTCCCAAAGCTGCCCCCAAATAAAGCTCATTATGTACTATTGCCACCTTTTATCTTGATCAGCCCTAAATTCCTTTAACTCACTACAGAGTAAAACTTAAAAACACAGATCTTTTCACTTATTGAATTAATGAAATGTATAAAAATGTAAATGATATTTAATTTTATTTTTTTAATTTTTGAAACTAACTAAACCTAGTCATAGATCACATTCCCCCACTGTTTCTGTGAACCAAAAATTCTCCTGAAATTATTCTGATTTACACTCAAGTGAAAGAAAAAAATCTGATGCAACTGGTTTAGGTAACCAACGATGTAGTAACAATGTACTTGTTTCATAAATAGTATTTTAAGGATTCAGAGCAATAACCCATAACATACCTTACACATAACATACATAACATGCATTGCATAACATTTCTTTTTTTTTTTAATTTTTTTTTCAATGTTTATTTATTTTTGGGACAGAGAAAGACAGAGCATGAACGGGGGAGGGGCAGAGAGAGAGGGAGACACAGAATCAGAAACAGGCTCCAGGCTCTGAGCCATCAGCCCAGAGCCTGACGCAGGGCTCGAACTCACGGACCGCGAAATCGTGACCTGGCTGAAGTCGGACGCTTAACCGACTGCGCCACCCAGGCGCCCCTTTGCATAACATTTCTTTATACAATCATCATTCTTAACCCTGTCACTAACCCATTTGTACACTTGAAGATTATAGAATTGAGAAATTCCATGATAATAAGAGAAGGAAGGCAATTTCTTCCTTAAACCGCTAAACAAATCTTGCACTTTTGAGTATCAAAAAGAATAAGACTGAAAAAAAGTTGCATAAATTCCTTCTCATTGCAGAAGTCTCACCACACATGTTATCTTCCTTTAGAAATTGTGCCTGAAAGACTTCCTCACTCTGTAAGTTCCTTTCTTATGTTTCCCATTGATTATGGCAGTTATTAAACATTTCTAAGCTATCTATTTTCTGGCTTTTCTCCCTCACTAATTGTTATATTCAATAAAGTCAATGGTCATGTCTTTTATCTCTTCATTCTTATAATGTGTTACATTTCCTTTTATTGTTTCTGGCAATGAGTGCTCCTTTTTTTCTTTCCCCTTCCTTCCTTCCTTCCTTCCTTCCTTCCTTCCTCCCTTCCTCCCTCACTCCCTTCCTTCCTTTCTTCTTCCTTGAACAGATTTTCTTCATTTTTTTCCTTTTCACAACGAAATTGAACTTAATTCATTAGAATAATTTTATACAAATATTTAATTACGAGGTAATTGGGCCAACACAATGCCCATTATGGTGAGAGGGATATGTGGAAATTATATCAGAACATCCTAATATTTTAAGAAAATTAAAGTTAAATAGAAATATAAGACTTGATCAATCATAGCTTTCAGTTACGATTTTGGTACTAGGTTATGAGTCATAACAGTCATGTCACATACAGACATTGAGTTAGTTAAGGCATATATGGAAAAAAGCAATAGGATAGGAATAATGTGACTTTGGAAAAGAATTGAATCGCTAGAAAAAATGTATAACCAGGAAAGTATAAAAAAGAGTAGTTTTCTCTTCCAGTTATTTTTTTTTAATTTTTTTTTTACATTTATTTATTTTTTGCGAGACATAAAGAAGAACACAAGTTGGGGAGGGGCAGAGAGGGAAGGAGACACAGAATCCGAAGGCAAGCTCCAGGTTCTGAGCTGACAGCACAGAGCCCCATGCGGGGCTGGAACCCACAAATGGTAAGATCATGACCTGAGCCGAAGTCGGACGCTCAACTGAACGAGCCACCCAAGCGCCCCTCTTCTGGTTATTTATAGCCATCTCTTGACATGTCCCTGGTTCTGAATTATTTAAAAAGGTCTTTTCATCTTTTCCTCCATGGTTAACTTTTCAAAACTTAGGTCACATAATTTCCCTTCTCAAAAACCTCTTATTACTTATCATTGATTAAAGGATAAAGTCCACTAAAGACTTTCCATAGCCACCATTTTGATCTAATTCATTACATCATTTTACCCACTGGACAAATGTTCAAAATTGTTTTTGTGTGTTGCTAAGGATGAAGTCTAACCATATCCTAGAAACAACAACTCATCCTATTGGGTTTTCAAGATGTGTGTATGTGAAAAACACAGATACTTAAAACTTTTAAAATGTAAATTCAATTTTTATTTTATTTTTTAAAAAAATTTTAACGTTATTTATTATTAAGAACCAGAGACAGCGTGAGCAGGGGAGGGGCAGAGAGAAGGGGAGACACAGAATCTGAAACAGGCTCCAGGCTCTGAGCCATCAGCACAGAGCCTGACGTGGGGCTCAAACTCACAAATCGTGAGATCATGACCTGAGGTGAAGTTGGACGCTTAACCAACTGAGCCACCCAGGCACCCTGTAAATTTAATTTTTGATATCCAAAGAGTTATCATTTAAAATATGCCAATATTTGGCAAAAGGAGGCATCTATGGAATCTAGAATATTTCAGTTTTATTGGCTTGTTACAATTAAGCAAGTACATATACAGGAAATGCTTAGCTGTATATTTTCATATTAAAATACCTCTTATTTAAAAATGTCATCTGGAAATTTGTCACTTGTTTTGAAATATAGCAATGCATATTTCAAATGCTTAAAAAAATCTATGTCAGAGTTTCAAATACTGGACTGTTTCATGAAAAATATTATTTGTCATAGAGATATATTTTTCAATTGAAGTGTGTATATCTCTGCAAATTGAAAATGTCCTTTTTAATATCTCAAAAGAAATGTTCCAGAATCTGACAATATTTGCACTTGATTTTAACTTATGACCTAATTTTTCACACCTGCAGTTAATGTCAGAATAATCCCGTCACTGTGATTCATTGATAGAGACCTACTTAATCACATGGTTATATTAATAATTTTTGTTACACTTTATACCTTACTGATTTTAAGAGGTCAACATTTATCATTCTGGATCTTGTCAGGCAACATTTCTCTGAGAAAAGCTAAAAATTGAATTGAGTTTTCAACTTTATTAAGACATGAGTGCCCTGGTAATACGTAATTGGTCATGCTTGTCTCCTATTTGCATTTACCTCTCAGTGTTTTTTTTTTTTTTTTTTTTCTGTGCGGTTTGCAAAGCAGAAATCTGCATTTGCTGTAGATATTGACAGGTTTAGAAATCATCTAGTAGATGTTCTAAATGACTGAGGTTTGAAGATGTCTGGAAACAGTTATAAAAGAGAGAAATGGTTGAAGTAACCAGAAAAGTTTGGACTGAGAAGAGAAGAATTAAATGGGATTTGGTCATTTTTTCGAAATTTGAGAACCAGGAAAATGGAATAGTGTTATGCCTTTGATGTGTGGTTATAGATGTACCGCAACCAAGTAAGTACCTAGGAGCTCACCAACAGAATTTGGAGAGATGTCTCAAGGAGGTACTGAATTGTGCAGAAACATAGTATGTCCCAAGGATAAGAGCTTTCCAAACTTTAATGTCCATACAAATGACCTGGGTGTCTTGTTAAAATGAAGGCTGTGACTCAGTGGATCTTGGGTGAGCCCTTAGATTCTGAATTTTTAACAAGCTCTTAGATGTTTTAAATATTGCTGTTCCAGAAAGATCGCTGAGTAACAAGACCTAAGATAACTGCCAAAGAATTACCACCTATGTTCACCTGTTGGTAGTCAGGAGCAGGGAAAGGAAGTACTCAAAGATTATTAGCACTCTGTTGAAGTCCTCCCAGAAAGAAACTTTTACTGAGGAAGACACCAGGGGAGCTTTCACGGAAGCTTGAGGCTACTAAAGAAATTTATAATCATGAGAAATCTAGGGTTTGTTTCATTCTGACTGGTGAGACTGAAGGAATAACTAGGATCTGAGTTCATGTAGGTTATTTTGGGGATAAGCAGAAATTGCAGTTTAACTCCGTTACAGATTCAAAGAAGCTAGATATCCACGCAAATACAGAAAACAGCAGTGCCCAAAGCATCCAACTGAATGAAATGAAATATACAAGTAATCCTGGATAAAAATCAGATCACATTTAGTATTGCATGAAAAAAAAAAAGTTATCAGCCTCAGAAACAAAATGAACCTGCTGACAATTGGCAGGATCTAAATTTTGGAGCATCTAACAAAATTAATTGATTTTTCCCCCCACAACACACACACCACTGTTTTATTAAATGAACTATATTACTATTTACCTTTGTATTAGAACATATCTACGGGGGCACCTGGGTGGCTCAGTCAGTTTAGCAGCCAACTGTGGCTCAGGTCATGATCTCACGGTTTGTGAGTTCGAGCCCTGCGTTGGGCTCTGTGCTGGCAGCTCAGAGCCTGGAGCCTGCTTCGGATTCTGTTTCCCTCTCTCTCTGCCCTTCCCTGCTCAGGCTCTGTGTCTCTCTCCCTCTCAAAAATAAACATTAAAAAAAATTTAAAGTATATAGAATGTATCTATTAAAGCCATTGAAGCAGTAGAATTAGGACCAGTAGAAAATAAAACAAAGCCAATTCAGCTGACTATAAGAAATTCTTTTCTTAAAACATAATGAATGTGCTTGGGGCGCCTGGGTGGCGCAGTCGGTTAAGCGTCCGACTTCAGCCAGGTCACGATCTCGCGGTCCGTGAGTTCGAGCCCCGCGTCGGGCTCTGGGCTGATGGCTCAGAGCCTGGAGCCTGTTTCCGATTCTGTGTCTCCCTCTCTCTCTGCCCCTCCCCCGTTCATGCTCTGTCTCTCTCTGTCCCAAAAATAAATAAACGTTAAAAAAAAAATTAAAAAAAAAACATAATGAATGTGCTTAAAAACAAAACAAACAAAAAATCATAGTGGATGGCCTTACATTATGGTATACACTGCAGTTTTTGAAAACCATGGAACCACTCTACCCTTAATACATATAAGAATAGGGATTCCTGTTTTAGATTAAAACAAAAACAAAAACATACATTTAAAAATTCTTTTATATTTCTGACTGTAAGAATTTTATAATACTAAGTGAAAGCTATGAATTGTTAAGATTTTTATCATTTTATGGTCCCCACTGATTTCTACTGATGTGCCATGCCATGATAGTTCATAAAAAAGCACCTCTAAATTGAGAATATCGCCCTTTTATTTTGAAATGTCCAGTAGATCTCTTTTTGACTCTGAAAAGTCACTGTAGGGGAGGAAAACTAATTTTCTCTCTGTTATAGGTTCCTTCTCTCTCTCCCTCTCTCTCTGCCTCTACCTCCACCTGCCTTCTCTAAGAATAAATGAATAAACATTAAAAAAATAAAAAAAATAAGAATATCCCTGGTGATTTGTATAGGCAGTGAAGGAAACTAATTACTCTATAAAGCTTGAGAAACAGTTGAAATGTTTTGTTTCATACCTCATTTATGAGCTTCTCAGTCAAGATAGCAACTTAACACATCATAGCATCATTTCTTTTATTTTGAAGATCATTTTGCTTCATAATATATAAGAAAAATAAAATATATATATATATATATATATATATATATATTTTTTCAACGTTTATTTATTTTTGGGACAGAGAGAGACAGAGCATGAACGGGGGAGGGGCAGAGAGAGAGGGAGACACAGAATCGGAAAGAGGCTCCAGGCTCCGAGCCATCAGCCCAGAGCCTGACGCGGGGCTCGAACTCACGGACCGCGAGATCGTGACCTGGCTGAAGTCGGACGCTTAACCGACTGCGCCACCCAGGCGCCCCAATAAAATATATTTTGAAGAAAATCATATAACAGACTTGGGGATTAATGGTTGACATAAGAATTACCTTATTTAACATAGTTGAAGATATTTTCTGTCCAATTGCATGCAGAAGTCTGCATATATTAAGACATCTTAGGTAGAGAGGGATGGTAGAAAAAATACAGTTTTTGAAATGAAATTACATTTGTGTGAGCTGGATCATTTAAAGATAATTTGACTCAGCTTTTGAGAAGTGGAATATTTTTAATTCTATTAAATGAAAAAAAAAGCTAGTCTGGGTAGCAAATGTTGATATATTTTAAGTTAAAGCATGGATTGATGAAACATACACATCTTTGTATATAACCTAAAATCAAATGCGAATTGAAGGGATAATCTATTTTTAGGTATGATAGAAACATTGCCATTTATTTGGAACATAATTTATTGGTCTTGTTTCATATTTTACCCACACACATACTGAATAAATGACACTATTGTAATTTCACCAGTCAATCTAAACAAAGAGGCTATTGCTGCTTTTCCTTTTCCTGACTTGTTTGGTTGTTAATTCCCACAGTTGTATAAAAATAAAAATGTTGTTTGCAATCTGAATTGACAGTTTGGAGCGTCATGAGAGTTTAATTTGTTTTAGAAAGGTAGAAAATAGAGAAGATTCCTTTCCTCTTTACCATTTTCCAGCTTTAACTGTTCACGTAATATACCCATGACCGCTTCAAATAAACCCAATGAAAATCTTACTGAAAATAAAAAGTCATCAATAAGAATTCGTGATGTTTGGAAGCAAAAGTTTGGGCAAAATTTTCTCATGCAAGGGGGAAAAAAAATCTCATCTGAACTGTGTTAGTTACCTAAATTAAAAATCTCAGTAGAGTCAAATCTTAGTTGCCTAAAATTTACTGTAATGCAATATTTCAAAATGCAAATACTGATACAACATATTAGAGTCACAGTGTTCCACCTTTGAGTTAAATGATCTTCTCTCTCTCTCTCTCTCTTTTTTAAGAGAGAGAGTGCATACTAGGGAGGTAGGGGCAGATGGAGACAGAGAGAAAGAGAATCTCAAGCAGGCTCCATTCTCAATGCAGAGCCTGATGTCAGGCTCGATCTCATGCCCCTGAGATCATGACCTGAGCCGAAATCAAGAGTTGGATGTTTGTTTGTTTGTTTATTTATTTATTTATTTTTTCAATATATGAAGTTTATTGTCAAATTGTTTTCCATACAACACCCAGTGCTCATCCCAAAAGGTGCCCTCCTCAATACCCATCACCCACCCTCCCCTCCCTCCCACCCCCCTTCAAGGAGTTGGATGTTTAACGGACTGAGCCACCCAGGCATCCCTCTTCTTTTTCTCTACCTGGACTTCTGATTTTGGATACAATAAATATATTAACAAATAAACAGGAATATTACAGTACAGTTAGCAACTTTACTAATCATCATATAAAAATATTGCAAAATTATTTATAAAGGTCTTTATACTTGAAAATACAGAGATTCCAGGGCTGATTCAATGTTAGCTGCTATTATTTTTCTGTTTACATCCAAAAAACTTTGTTTTTGACAGGAAATACGTATTTCTCTTAGAAGGCAAAAGGAAAACAGCAAGAGGAAATTTATCACTAAAAGTGATATTTTATGTCTTCATTTTGGTTATAAATAAACTCCCAATTAAAGCTCTATACATATGTTTATTCCTTCCTAAAAATGATTACTTGCTGGAATTTAGATAGTCCACAGAGTAAGCCTTTTTCCAAAATTGTAAAAGAATTTCCTTCGGAGAACAATTTGAACTATTGACTGATCTGGCATTATAATAAGTAGTGTCATATTTGACTTTGTTCTATGGGAATAGTTCACCTTTAATTGGTCAACTAAATGAGACGAGATACCTTAGCATGGTACAATCCAGGATAACATTTGATCTATGTTATAAGGTAGGCTTGGAAATAGTAAAAATACCCCAGCTTCTTCTTCTTCTTCTTTTTTTTTAGCCCTTTTCCAAAAACAGATCGAATAAGTGCATATACATTTAGGCTGCATTATCATATTCATGCATTCAGTACATACATTGATTATCTTTCAAATATAACACTTCTAGTAGTGATTACCAAGGGACTGAAATCAACCCTTCTTTATAACACAGGGAAATCCAAACAAAATGCAAGGGTTTTGCTTAATCACATTTCAAATTTATACGAAGTAAATAATGTGCTATTTTCTTTCTGAATTGTAGTGGGTGTGCCCTGGGCCCTTAAAAGTTGTTAAATTTATAAAAATTCAATATTCCAACAATGTGCTGCTTCAATCTTAATTCAATCAGGATGAATTTGTATTTCAAGGGAAGAGACGGACCGTAATTATGAAGTTGTTTGATGCTCTTAAATCGATTCAGGGGCTGATGCTTGGAGCTCCAGCTGCATTATCAAAATGTCGTGTGTGGCTCTTGAATTTTCCAGAGTACTAAGGTAGTTCGCTGAAGGACAACAAAGGATGGGAAAGGAGAGAGTGTGGCTGCTGAAATGAATGCAAATGGAGCTCCATTCATTTCATTCACAGCAATCTGTCACCTTTTAGTTTCTCTTTCCAGATAGATATAGGGGATAATGCTGGAAATAGTAATGCATAAGTGGACAGGGCCTGACCATTAAAATGTTTACCGTTTCCAGAATGATGCCTGCAGATGTTACAAAATTGAAACTGGATAGGTGTTAGAATTGCTGCCGGCTTCTATTCATTTGAATGGCAGCAACCCAGAACTCTGTTTTAAGGTTTCATGTGGAGGGGCAACCCATTACCTTTTTTTTTCCTTATCTAGGATCACATAGTATTTTTGTGAGGATTACATCCCTGTGCTAAGCAGCAATAGAACCAATACTATGAGGTTTGAATGCCAAGCTTATTTCCAAATTCAACTCCTTTACAATTGCAGAGTTAACTTAGAAATTGAAATCCCAGTGATGTAATTGATTTTTTAAAGTTTTGAATAGAAAACTCTTCCTTCAAATTAAACACTGAAGAGATTCATAGGAAATAAAAAGTAGCAGAAGAGAAAAATAAATGTTTTTGCATCGTTAGAGTTCTTGAAAGATTGTATGGATACCAGATAACCGGGACGATATACCGGTTTGCACATACCATTTTGTGCAAATAATTTTATCAGCAGTTTTTCTAAATTATGAAAGTGAAGCATAGAAAAGATAAGTGTATTTTTTCTCTGAAAATTTACACACTTGGGTGGCTTGAGATTATAAAACAGTGATTTTTGGAGACAAAAGTCTACCTGGCTTTGAACGTTGCACTTAGTATCAAGCCCAAAGAAAATAGTCATATTTGTAGAAAGACAGATTTTTTTTCTGTAATAAAAGATGGAACGAGTTCAATAGGAAAAAAAAAGTACAGAATATTGTTCTCAGGCATATTTTAAAATAATCTAGAATATTATGCCCAGGAAACAACTCTTATTGACTCATTTGCAAAGGAAGACCAGATTGTGTATGAATGGCTTCACTGTTTCTCTCCAGCCCTCCTTTAGTCCAAATTCTATAAAGAGCTGTTTATACTTACTGGTTTCAATTTTCTTTTTTTTTTCTTTCTTAAACCCACTTGATTCAGGCTTTTATCCCTAGACATATGTAAATATGCTTGGCAAGGTTATCAAAAAGCTCCACATTGCAGACTCCAGTGATCAGTTCCTAGTTCTCATTATATGTGCGTTAGCAGTATTTGACTCAGTGGATCACTCTTTCCTTGTTCAAACAGTTCTTCTCTTGGCCATTAAGACATCACAAGCTCCTAGGCTTCCTCCTACACAGTAGCCTCTCTTCTCATCCTCCTTGTGAGAGTTTCTCTCGGTTCTCCACCCTCTAAGCAGTTGAGTAGTCTGACTACAATTCCTATCTCCGAGCTCTTCCTAGAGATCCTGTTTCATAATGTTAAATGTCTCTATATGTCAGTGAGACCTCATTGTTTACCTAACATCCGAGTATTTCCCACTAACACCAGAGCTGATAATTCCATTTGGAGTTCTAAATAGGCAACCCCAACGTAACGTGTTTGAAATCAAAACCAAAATCTTAATTTCTCCCTCCTCCCCACCAATCTTGATGCTGTCTTCCCCATCACGATTAATGGCAACACCAGCCTTCCAGACATCTGCTCCCTTAACTTGTCTTCTCCTTCTTTCTTCCTCTCTGTCACCTTAGCATATCCTACTAGTTTTATGCCTGCCTGTAAATTTCTGTAATAAACAGTACCTTATATTCACATAAAATGGTGCTAGTGTTATGTGACCACACATATTGGCTTGACACTAGGCAAATGTATTTAAAGTTCAATGCAAGGCCCTGGCTACGTCTTCCAAGCAGATTGCTGTTCTTAAACTACCTTTAGAAATAGTAGGGGGCACGTAAGACTATTACAAGTATTCAGAGCCTCAGAGTTTAATGAATACAAACAGTTTCCAGGTCTTAAAAAAGAATAAAAAAATAGATAACATGGTTTAGGATAATTAAATGCATTGCTGAACATCTTCCTATCAGGCAGAAAGCTTAAAAAGAAATAAAACTATCTGCTATTTTCATCCAAATTGCTGATGATAAACAAAGATAGTAAGTCCAAACTAGCTTCTTAGTTAGGAACAATGATACAAAAAGAAACAACAGAATCAAATGGAAGTAAGAGAAGTCATGGTCAGATGGCTTAGGAGGAAAAAAAATAACAGGGGGCAATGAGACATCTCAGAATGTAAACTCTGTAGGAGTTTTCTGCTGAACCGACTGGTTTAAGAGGATGCCAGGCACTGGATGGGCATCCAAGTATTTGCCGAATGAATAAATGTTGCAGTGACCTTTTCCAACCCCTGAGCGTGCATTTTCACATTTGCTCTGGATTCATTTAGAGGAGCTGAGACAAGAAGCAGAATCCAAAGCTGAATTAGGAGTATATAATCTCAAAGGGGACATTTTCAGAAATTTGATTCTTTCTTTTATTTTTTTTATTCTAGTCTGATGTCTTTGATTGGTCTGAAAAGTGTAAAATGTGGCAAAACTGTTTTCCTTTTGGCATTTGTAAGTTATTTAAAAATATAGCAGCTTGGACATAAAATCCTGTTTTTCCCCCTTTCTTTCTCAGGTCTGATGTTCAGTGGTTTAGTGGATGCAACCTGAGTCTCTTCCTGAGTCTTTTTTTTCATGTAATCTTTGAATCTTAAAAAGTATGTCAAGAATCTTGAAGATTTTAATTTTAAAGTGTCTTCAAACATTGTACACAAACTGTAAGCACTTCCTCGACTAGTAGACATCATTTGACAAGGTGTATTTTTTTTTTCTTGATACCTGCTTCTCTAGGCTTGGGCAGGTAATCAGGTTCTGGTAAGCATTTTCTTCCCAACTAAAAATAATAAAACAATTACAATACACATTACTTGCTTCCAGATTGCTCTCATTGAACAGGATGAGGTGATTTTTCCACCATCTGATGTTTTAAGCATCCATGGATAATTGCTCCATAGTCTTATATTTAAATGATCTTTAGAAGATAACACTTTCTAAATCTCCTTTCCAGAATGTTATGCAAGTAGCATTTTTACATAATCTGCATAAGAATATAGAGCCTCACTAAAAGTTGCTGGATACCAAATGTGATGTAAAATGTGTTATTAAAATGTAAGCTCAATTTGGCAAAAATATATTTCATATCTTTTCTTATGGCTTGGCATTTATTTCTTTAGTTTCTAAAAACCTGTTTTCCTTGAGGCTAATCAGGGTCCCCACTTAGAGATGTAAGGAAGTATATGAGATGTTTACCAAAAGGTGTCTTAATGATCTCAGGGAAATATTGAAAATATCTTTGTAGAGTTGATAGAGCTATTACTTTGGAAGACAGTGAACATTTTCTTTGCATTCTGTAATTTAATAATAGACCATTGGAAATGTACAATACCCGGAATGAGGCTTATTATTTGAAGGAATTCTACATTTTGTAGAAGGAATGTGCAGGCTACTGTGTATTTTTGTGAATGATTTACCCCTTAACTGAAAGTTCAAAAATTAAGCCTGTGTTGATCTTAAGGCACAAGTGGTTATCAATCAAAGTAAAAGTTTTACAAAATAAGTTTGATTTTTTTTTCTATAACCATATAAAGCCTATACTGTCCCCCTAAAAATCATTGTGCAAACTTCACTTCTATGTGTTTACCCTTCAATCCACTTTGATCTCTTAACCTACTCTGAAGAAACCCCAAGTTTTTTCAAATTATTTTCTTGCATTTGATACGGAGAAGGCAATAAAGTAAATAAAATTTGAACAAGTTATTTATTTATTCACAAAGTGTATTGGGCACTGTTGGGGAGCAAGAACTCCTGTCCCCTTCACAGGTACTTCTGGCTGGACTAAGATTCAAATTGCCGTGAGGCAGATTAACAGAAGTAAATCAAATTTAATAGCATACAGAGAATCCACATAGGCATGGAAATTCCAAAGACAGTCATGCAAAATGAAGTATATATGTCATTGTGAACTGAGGAGAAGGGACTGGAGGTCTGGGACTTCAGAGGAAATGAATGCTTCAAAAGGTGATAAGAGAAAGAGTCGATATTTGGTAATTAGACATTTGCTCTGTCTAATGACCCATACAGATGGGTCATTCAGATAAATTTATATCTATTAACAACCCTTATTCTGGGAAAGACCCCAATTTAGTTTCTTCTACGTTGTTAAGGGAGGCACAAAAGTTTCTCTTGAGCCCATAGGCTTTCAGTTGCTTTCAGGTCAGCATAGTTTTCCTGCCAAAGTGGCCCATACTGGGGCTCCAGACTCTCAGTCCTTACAGCACTCTATTTTGCAAAGAAAAGCTTTAGGTCCTGGGGCTACAGTAATAAAACAAACAAACAAAAAACTGTCAGAATCTCTGGTTTCAAGGAAACCAGAGATTTTTAAAGGAAAAAATAAATGCAAAAGTCTTGAGGTAGGTGTATGCTTAGGTATGTAAGAGAGAGAAAGGAAACCAATGAGGTTGCAGGAGAGATAAAAATGGGAGGTGGGAAGCAATGAGCCAATCATACAATGCTTTGTAGCCTAGGATTCTTTTAAGGATTTGAATACTATTTGAATGCTATTGTTAGCTTTAGGAGGTTTTCAGAAATAGATGTATACGACCTCAAGTTTGAGATCCACTGACTTTGGGTGCCTGGCTGGCTCAGTCAGTAGAGCATGAGACTGTTGAGCTACAGTTGTGAGTTTGAGCCCCACACTGGGTGAAGAGATTACTTTTTAAAAAATCTTAAAATTACTGATTTGCGGCTCCCTTAATACAGCTAGTTCATTGATTGCTATTACATGTTTTCAACCTCTTCTAGACTAAGTGTGGCCTTTTTTCACCTCTACATAACACAGAGATAGGCACAATGATGATGATTACCTGAAAACGATATGTAAGAAGCTAAGGCAACTCAGATAAAATTAGCTTTGAAGTGGTGACTCATGAAAAGTGAAAATCGACCAAGATGAAGAAATAGTGAGATGCTTAGAAGTTGGTGATTTGGAGGGGCACCTGGGTGGCTCAGTCGGTTGAGGGTCTGACTTCGGCTCAGGTCATGATCTTGTGGTCCGTGAGTTCGAGCCCCGCGTTGGGCTCTGTGCTGATAGCTCGGAGCCCAGAGCCTTTTCAGATTCTGTGTCTCCCTCTGTCTCTGACCCTCCCCCGTTCATGCTCTGTCTCTCTCTGTCTAAAAAATAAATAAACGTTAACAAAAATTAAAAATAAAAAGAAGTTGGTGATTTGGATACCAAAGTTACAGTAGGCCAAGGATTCAATATGAGAGCACTGTCAGTAAGTGTAGAGAATATATAGATGGTAGTTATTAAAGATAACCTGAAACATATTTAAAAAATTAAGAATTCAAACAAAAACGGATCCTAATCTGGCAGTGCCAACCCAGACATGAGTAGGAATGTGACACCAAGAGGAGCTTGGAGAGAGATTTGTAGAAAGAAAAGGTGGAAGCAAAGTAAGAAGATGGTTGATTGGCCCATAACTTAAAGCCCTGTTGGCTGTTTGTGATTCGTTATCCTTAGGTTTTAGTTTTCTCACCTTGAAGTGTCATAGGCTTAGGTCTGGGTGCACTTATGAGGGCTACCATAACATCAAAGCCACCTCAGCTAGTGGCCTCCTCTTTAATTAAACAGGTGAATAATCTATTTAATGTTTGATCTATTATTGGAACATCATTATTTTATGTTCATGTTATTTTGTGAAGAGCAGAGTTTTACGTGATCATGGAAATCATTACATAGGTATCAATATACACATTCAGACAACACATTGTTATGAGTATTTAAAAATTCCTTCTAATCTATGGCCATTGTATAATAGTAGGGTGAGTACTTCGTTCTTTGAAATTGCTCTTTGAGAGGTAACAGAGAACGGTTAAGTCTGTTATACATTCAGAACCATATTGTCAGATGGAAGACATGTGGAGTATATTATCAAGCTCTATATTACAGATCTCTCCTAAAATCTGAAGGTAATTAGGCGAAGAAGATAAAGAAGTAAAAACATGTTTATTGAACTAAGTTTACCAAGAATATGGATAAAATTGGAAGAACAATCTGTTCTGGAAAGAAAAAAAAATCTTACCTTGAAATAACAAAATTTAAGAGGCTGTGAATTTTAATGGACTTTTCGTAAATAATGTCTGGTGATCCTAATACAAAACTTACTGCTAACTTAGTTTTTCATATATAATGCCCCTAATCTTTTACCTAGTAGTGTTTATTCGTTCATTTGTTTGTTTGTTTTTTAACAGGTTAGCAATTTTAGTATCCAGGAACATAACATAAAAGAACTAACAGAAGATAAATTAGTCTTTTATGTTCTCATAAGCAATTTATATTTCATATTTTCCTAATGAGATTAATGGAATCATTGGCCTTCTTGGGTATTACTTCAGGGTATGCCACTTTAATTTACAAGTAACATTATTTTAAAAGAAAAATACTGCTTTTAATATCACTTTATTAATAGCATCTTATTTGTTAAATGTCTGCTGTGTATTTTTCAGTGACTTAAACATATTTCTTAGTTACTTGACAAATGGTGAAGAAATCTGTTATTACAAGCATAAGGTAGACATATATACTTCTTAGGCTAAGAAAGCTATAATGATATGTTTCTATAGCTGAATAAAATTTAATCAATGCTTTTGAAACTAATTTAAAACCATCACTTGAGCTAAAGTGCTTTATGCCTCCAGTTGTTATATGATATTACTTTGCATTGCAAGTGAATTTATTGCTCAAGAAAATGGTATAGAATGGATGCTTACAGCTATCGTTATCTTTATAGATGAAGGTAAACACCAAACAAAATATTCAGCAAACATAGAATTTTGATATTACAGCTTCTTTTATACTCTGTAAGTTTGAGACTACCTATGTTCTAGTACTGAATTCACCTTCATTGCATGGGGTGGGAGAGCTACCAGTGGTGGGCTTACTCACGGGTTCAGGATGCCTTTCAATAAAAAAAAAAATGGAAAAATTGAAAGAATATGAAATGGAAAAAGAAGATGGCTATAACATTTCTTCAAGCTTCATAACGCATCAAGGATGTTATTTTTTTTAAGTACTTTAATGTTTATTTTTGAAAGAGAAAGAGCCCGCAAGCACCAGAGCTCAAGCTAGTGGGGGGAGGGGCAAGGAGAGAGAGAGAGAGAGAGAGAGACAGAGAGACAGAGACAGAGGATGTGAAGCAGGCTCTGTGCAGTCAGTGAGCCCTATGCAGGGCTTAACTCACCAACTGTGAGATCATGACCTGAGCCGAAGTCTGATGCTTAACCTGACTGAGCCACACAGGAACCTCAAGGTTTGTTATTTAATAACTATGTTTCCTAAAATTTATTACCAGCAAAATCACTGAAATTAAAATAACACGTGCACTAGTGTCTGGAGTGAAACAGAAGCTATTTTGGGAGGGGGGGGGTAGAATTCCAAGGCATAGAGGCGCCTGGGTGGCTTAGTCAGTTAAGCATCCGACTTCACCTCAGATCAGGATCTTATGGTTCCTGAGTTTGAATCCGCATTGGGTTTGGATCCTCTGTCTCCCTCTCTCTCTGCCCCTCCTCTGCTCACGCTCTCTCTCTCTCAAAAATAAATAAACATTAAAAAAAATTCCAAGACCTAACATGCATGGTGACAGATTGAAAGATGAAAGAAAAGCAGTTGGATTTCCCTAGGTCAGGCCACAAAAATTTTTTTAAGTATATAAATGTATAATAAATATTTAAACATATCTCATAAAATATAAATAAAAATGTAAACATAAATATAGTCTGAGAACTGCTTGTAGGGCTTTTAAAGTATTAGGAGTTAAATCTTTTTCATAGAAGAGCAATAGAAACTAAAAAAGAGACTAGAGCCATATGGTTAGCTTACATTAAAAACATTGTTAATAAAAAGCAAAATAGCAAACCCCTCCCAAAGCAAACCAGGCATTTGAACATTAGAATTACTCCAGATGATTTCATGAGTAATGCTATTTGAATTTCCAGTGACACTGATGGTGTTCTTATAAATTATTAGAAATCAAGGGCCCTACTGGGGTGCCTGGGTGGCTCAGTCGGTTTAGCGTCTGACTTGGGCTGAGGTCACGATCTGGTAGTCTGTGAGTTCGCGTCCCACATTGGGCTCTGTGCTGATGGCTCAGAGCCTGAAGGCTGCTTCCGATTCTGTCTCTCTCTCTCTCTCTGCTCCTCCCCTACTCTCTCTCTCTCTTTCAAAAATAAGTAAACATTAAAAAAAAAAAAAAACCAAGTGTCCTAGTCTTTGATAACCTTAATATGTCACTCACTGGAAGGACTACAAAATACAGATAAACCATGAAAAATAAAACCAAATACAAACAAACAAACAACAAAAAGAAAAACAATGGGAAAGAGCCAAGTCAAAGAATAAATGGATTCTATTAAAAAAATTCTTGGATGAAAGGGAAAATACAACTGAAATATCAGCATAATGAAAACAATAGAATTTATGGGCTTTAAAACAGTGAGCAGAGGATACTTTATAGCTGTATGTATGTTTGTTATTAAAAATAATAGGATGAAAAATAAAAGGATGAGAATGAGTAAATTAAATCCTCAGATTAAAAAACTCAGAATAGCAAAGTTGGAAGAAAGAACAAGAAAGACACTGGGGCACATGGGTGGCTTAGTCAATTAAGCTTCCGACTTAATTCAGGTTCAGGTCATGATCTCATGATTTGTGGGTTCGAGCCCGCGTCAGGCTCTTTGCTGACAGCTCAGAGCCTGGAGCCTGCTTCGGATTCTGTATCTCCCTCTATCCCTAATACTCTGTCTCTCTCACTCTCAAAAATAAATAAACTTAAAAAAAAGAAGAAAGAGAATGATAAAGAAAAAAGCAGAAATTAATAAATTGGATAATGTAAAAAGAAATCTATATATTAAAATTTTATTGTTTGTTTTTAACAAATCACTAGTTTGATCAAAGAGAGAGAGATACAGATGGACAACATTATAGAGACAGAGAGTAAAGACCTGGCAAAGGGAAAACGAATATTTAAATAGAGAAAATTTAAAGAAATTCACAGAAGGTGCCTTGCAAATGAAATGAAAAATTTCCTAGGAAAAAAGAGTTTATCAAAATTATTCCACACAAAAAACTTATACAGTCAAATTTTCATAGAAAAAAAGAGTAATGATGAAATCACCTTGCAAAAAAGAACCAGGCCAAGATATTTACACAGGGAAATTTTATTTTAAACTTCCCAAGACCTCTCAGTCTCAACCATGTTTTAGGTTCTGTGACATATCAGTCGTACCATCTTGAAAAAGACAGATTTGGGGATACACTATCCTATGTTTTGAATGTTAATGTTAGTTTCACCGGGATCATTCTGATCCTAGGATAATCTTACCCTAGGATAACATTCACTAGGATATATTGTCATCAAATAATATATGGGGCTTTTTTGAAATTGGTGCGTTAACAGGAAGAGACATGCTCACGCTTTAATGTTGAGGAAAACACACTCCAGACAGAAGGGAAAAAAATCAGCCCTGAACAAAAGATGACGGTAAGGCATACTTCTCCTCCTTGGCAAGGGTCTACTGTGAACATTTATCAAGTCTAAATTTAAAGACAAAACATTAACATCTTCACTTCTTAACAGTAGCAGAATCAAAATACAGTCTCTTTCATCCTGGTAATAGAATCTCAATGCAGTTGTTAGAAGAGAGAGTACAAACAGATTATCCCTATGGACTAGCTGACCTTTCCTAACCTTTTGATTTCTCTGGGCCTGAGAGTGATACTGGTCCACAGGCCTGAATTCTATCTCTAAATGTAAGATCCTATATAAAAACAAATGAGCTCATTTTTCTCAAAAAGTAAAAGAACCACATGCATGTATACATACACAGGCTGTCTTCTCATAGAGATTCGAAAATGAGAATTGCGGACTATTAAAACTTGGTTTACAATACCTCCTTGAAATGAAAAGTAATCTACTAAGAAAGCCCTTTAATTCTTTTAATTTTGTCAGAAAGCCGTTCACGTTGTCTTCTGCCTATTTGCCGAAATGAGTGATGTCCCTTAACCTTTTTAGAGCACTTTATTTCCGCTTTCAGAAGTGTCATTTCACTTTTCGTGGAGCTAATCAACATCCATCACACATTTGCTCTCAGGCTGAAAATATACACAGGGAGTTTTGAATTTTGTGAACTCTTCTATTATTAAGTTTTGTCAATTGTCAGCATCCGTATTCCATTCTGATGATGAATAGAGGCATTATATTTCAGCATTAAAATGCAGTTAGGGTTGTAATGAGCATCATTAGGGACTCTAATGGAAATCAGGACTGTATGTCATTTCATTCAGGTTTATTTTTAAGTTTATTTGTGTTTTATACTATTTTTATATGTTTCTACCAAGCAGGTGGGAGTGGAGCACTGCTGTGATCTTAGATGTACATGTATAAACATCATTCTGAAACATCTACTCAAAAAATATTCTGTTTCTAATCCTATCTAGCTTATTTAGTCTTACCTTCAGTAGCCTTTTTCTGTGGAGTAGGGTAACAGTTCTTCCTAACATCAATATTTGCTTCCAATTCTTTCTTATAAATCAGGTCTGAGCTTTTATTAAATATATATATTTAAATAAATATTGGACATCTGTATACTTAAATCTGAATAGATGACCTTATCCACTATAGACATGACAAGACTTGCTTTGAAGTCTGACTCATAAGTGGCTCTTTGATTTTGCTTTAAAAATTAGCATATATGGGGCGCCTGGGTGGCGCAGTCGGTTAAGCATCCGACTTCAGCCAGGTCACGATCTCGCGGTCCGTGAGTTCGAGCCCCGCGTCAGGCTCTGGGCTGATGGCTCGGAGCCTGGAGCCTCTTTCCGATTCTGTGTCTCCCTCTCTCTCTGCCCCTCCCTCGTTCATGCTCTCTCTCTGTCCCAAAAATAAATAAAAACGTTGAAAAAAAAATTAAAAAAAATTAGCATATATGTTTGCAGAAGTTGGTGAGATAAACTTTGTAACTCTTCTCAATCTCCTGTGTGATACATTATGTATTTCTATACAGATTAAACATGGGTTAATATTCATTGTCAATCTTTGTCTGAAGCTCATTTTCAACGTGTTAAACTTTTTGCTAGCTCTTAGAAAAGAAGAAAACTATTCTTTAAAGGAAAAATAAGTTTTTTAAAGGAAAAGTTTTTTAAAGGGAAAATTAAGTTTTCAGAATTTAGTCTTAATTCCTTTATTCTATAATTACCTACAAATTTTATGTAAATATAATTTTGAAACTTCTGTGATAAATAATGATGTTTATTAATCAAAAAGTTTGGGTGACCCCTTTCTATTTCATAAACCAAGTTTACTATCATGGTACTTTTAAAGCATTAATGATCTTAGACTTACTCTGACGAATTAACCCTACTCCTCTGAAAAATAGATTTTAGTGGCAATGAAAGAATAAAAGAACTCCCAAATGAAATATCAAACACAACTTAGACATTCCAAGCCTTGCTGCTGTATTGGGAACAGAGGTGAAAATCAATGTCTGAGAGAGCGCCAAATGCAAATTACCAATGAAAGAGAAACACTGCTCTGGGTATAACAGCAAAACCAAATAAGGTGACATCTGAGAGGTGACAGACTCATAAAGGACACTTTTTAGATTCTCTTTTGAAATAAGGCATCTGATAAAAGTAGTTTAGGTAGAAATAAGAGATCAAATCTTGATTTCTAACTCACACTGCATAATTCAAAATAGACACAAATTTAAGGACAAGGAGTATTTCCCCAAATATTCTGAAACACCATAATAAACCACATGTATTTTTCTTCATAGTTGAAGTTATGATTATTTCCAGTATGATATAATCATTATATTTGAAGCATAACAAGTTGGCAGGTAAAAACAATCTTTAATGAAGAAAAAAACTAATACCAATTTTTATATTCGTTT
This sequence comes from Prionailurus bengalensis, assembly GCF_016509475.1. NCBI lineage: Eukaryota > Metazoa > Chordata > Mammalia > Carnivora > Felidae > Prionailurus > Prionailurus bengalensis. The sequence goes on from NC_057344.1 coordinate 91,864,458, forward strand.
GATCAATTATATCTTTCTGGTCACTTCAGTAATTTAAAATTTTTCCTTACAGTTTAATTTTACTGAAAATCTGTTACTTGAATAGCCATTACAAATACATATATCATTTTATAAAAACTGTCTAAAATTAATTTTAGAATTGCTATGATTTTTTGTAGATCTTAGCTGTTATCACATCCAGTGACTAAATAGAATGATATTTTATCTCTATTTCTGTGAAGTAACAGAAAAATGTCACATGCACACACACACACACACACACACACAGGCAGTCATACATTGTTACAATAATTTTTAGAAGATAAAAAAATTTAAAAAGTAAATGCTGCAAAGTATCTCTATATGGAAAATTCAGCCTCCTAATGCTGGGACTACAATGGCTATTTTCCTGTCACTGAACTCTTTATTCTAGCAGAGTCTAACAACTGAGTAATTTTATTTTCCAGGAGACTGATCAATGCTAGCCCACCATGGCATCCTTTTTAACCTTTTCTTTTTCTTCTCTTTTCATTCTCTCATTCGTTCGTTCTTTCTTTTCAATGTTGAGCAATAGAGCAAGCTCATGTCTTAGGAACAGTGGTTTTCATTTCCTGTTTGAATAACCACTTTCTTTTTAGATCCTTTTAAACACACAGTATGTGACACATCCACAGGTGATATTAACCAGAAAAGAAAGCAGCCCACGTCTGTTATTTTTATGCACATGCTTTTGGGGCTCATTATTCCATTTATGGAAAAGTTCAGGGAATATGTTATGCCTTAATTAGGAAAGTAGGATGCATGAACATGGCTGAACTAATTCAGATAATTCCTGTGCCTGGCACGAGTATAGAGGTATTTATGTAAGCTTTTGCTTTAGTGTTAGTTATGTAAAATATGGGACGGGTCATTTTAAATTAATTATCATCTATCTTAAATAATTGCATCTCTAATGAGTTGTTTTAGATAAGCAGTTTCATGCTCATACTTTATTACATCTTTTTGGTCCTAAAGGTATGAACTTCTGTTTTTCTTTACTTCCTTAAACTTTTTTTTTCTCATGGACATTTACCAAGACAGTGATATTCTATGTAATTTAGTTAAAGATAAATATTTAATTGCAAAAGCATGATCGTAATCTACATCTCACATAATTACAAACTTGATGAAAGCAATTTGAAGAATATATGGAAATAGACCCATACTAAGTATTTTTTTTTTAAGTTTTTTTATTTCTGAGAGAGAGAGAGAGAGCGAGCAAGCATGAGCAGGGGGGGAACAGAGAGAGGCAGACACAGAACAAAGCAGGCTCCAGGCTTCGAGCCGTCAGCACAGAGCCGGATGCGGGGCTCGAACTTGAGAACTGCAAGATAATGACCTGAGCTGAAGTTGGACGCTTAACGGAGCTACCCAGGCACCCCTCATACTAAGTATTAAGAACAACCTTCCGAGAGTGTAAACGGGCATAAGAATTTCTAAAATAGGAGAAATAAAATGAAGAATGAGGAGGGTGGGAAACAAGGTATAGAAAAAAACCCAGAAAGAATATAGGAAGTTTTGGCCTTAGAGAGAGACTTTTTAGGTAGGAGGTGGAAACATGTTCACACTACTCTGAGAAATCACTTACAGCTTCTGTTTTATTGCTAATGCACCTATCCCAAAAACATACCTTGTTTATCAAACCCCACCCCATGGGTTAAGCCCCATAACCAAGACCAATAATTTTATCTAGGTTTCTTTGATTTGCACAATGTGTTGAAGCTTCCTATTCCCTCTTCTGGAACTCTTAAAACATTGAATGAAACAGTGGTTATTTATTTATTTATTTATTCATTCATTTGTTTTTGAAGGAGAGATGGAGAGCAAGTGGGAGAGGGGCAGAGAGAGGAGACAGAAACCCAAGCAGGCTCCGCCCAGTCAGCGCAAAGCCTGATGGGAACCTGGAACTCACAAACCATGAGACCATGACCTGAGTCGATGTCAAGAATCAGATGATCAATTGACTGTGACCCCAGGAGCCCCTATGGTGGTAATTTTTATTTATTTTTTTTTAATTTTTTTTCAACGTTTTTTATTTATTTTTGGGACAGAGAGAGACAGAGCATGAACGGGGGAGGGGCAGAGAGAGAGGGAGACACAGAATCAGAAAGAGGCTCCAGGCTCCGAGCCATCAGCCCAGAGCCTGACGCGAGGCTCGAACTCACGGACCGCGAGATCGTGACCTGGCTGAAGTCGGACGCTTAACCGACTGCGCCACCCAGGCGCCCCTATGGTGGTAATTTTTATAGCAGCAAAAATACAAATGGCTTTTTAGCCTTTCACCAAACATCTTACTATTGAGTAAAAAAAATACTGTGTGCGTCCAGATTGCCTATTTGTATGGCTGCATTGGATAAATTAACATAAAGAAGACAATGGTTAATAAATGTACCAGAAAGGTATGTAATATTGGACAGAAGAGCTCAAGACTGAAAATTCCATGAAACTGAATTCAATCATATATGGTACAGAAGACACACATGCACACAATTTAAGCAATATAGAAGATACAGAAAAAGGTCACACAGCAAACTTTTCCCAGAGAAGTTTGTTACCATGTATGATAACAAATACGTACACAATAAGCTGTATATGAGGTAAACTATTAGTGCTATAAAAATGTTACAATGGGCAGTAGTAGCACAGAGGTGGAAATATAGTAAGAGATAAACAAATATAACAGGTCATTCATTATTATGGACATAAGTGTCATCCACATGATGACATTGTGCTTGCAAAGTATTTACATATACATACGATACATACATACATACATATACATGCATATCTTCATTCAGATATATAATGTATACACATACATATATACAAATATGTAAGTAATTTTAATTTAATTAATTTAATTTAATTAATGTATTTTTTTTTTTTTTAAGTAGGCTTCATGCTTAGTGTGGAGCCCAACATGGGGCCTGAACTCATGACCCTGAGATCAAGACTTGAGCTGAGATCAAGAGTCAAACGCTTAACCAAATGAGCCACCAAGGTGCCTCTGTAAGTACTTTTACATGAAAAAAAACTTTTGTGTATATATGTATACACACATATCTAATTTTGTCTTGAGCTATATCTTTATCCACATCCATATACAAAACCATTGTCCCCTCTAAGCTTCAGACCTCCATGCCCAATTGCTTGCATGAAACATCTTGTTGGATATCTCACAGACATCTCAAATTTAACAGGTTCAAAGCTGAGCCTTTAATTAATTATGGCTTCAACAGATTCCCCTCCATGAGTCTTACTTTCTCACTAAAAGGCACCACTAGTTATTCAGCTGCTCAAGTCAGAACCTACATATCTTATGATTCTTTCTCTTTTCTAATCCCCAACATATAAGCCAAACTGCAAGCACTAATGATAAGGTCTTCAAAACATGGGCCTATTCTTTCCACAGTTAAAGTGTCTTCATTTCACTGTGATTGCTGGCCTTATGGTTCCTGCATCTATCAGTCCATTCTGTACTCCTAAGAGAATGTGAGCAAAAAAGTAAATCAGATCATGCCACTTGCTAAATCATCTCACACACTTCCTATTTCAGTTTTAATAAATCCAACTGCCTTATCTTAACTCAGCCTATCTCCTAAACTCATCTGTTGTTAGGGTGGTTGTCAGAGACTTTTCAGACTCTCTTTCTTCCTCAAGGCTTCTTTGACCATTCATAACCCTAATTTTCACTTTTTAAATTTCCTTAACTTCATGTTTCAGCCAAGTCACCTTCTGTGAAAAGTTTTTTTGTTTTTTTTTTCCTGAAAATTATACCAAAATTAGATCTCTAGGTCACTAATCAAAAAGAAAAAAAAAAAAAAGGAAAGAAAAAAAAAAAGGAGTGTTATGGTTCCTTTTTCTTTCTTTCTTTCTTTCTTTCTTTCTTTCTTTCTTTCTTTCTTGTTAGGTTTTATCATAATTAATAATTTTTCTGTGCATTTGTTTATTTTCCTATTTCTTGGGAAATATGTCTTATTAACTAACTTATCTTTATCACTGAGCTCATAAATGTCATAGACAATATATATATATATATATTAGTATACTAACATATATATATATATTAGTATACTAACATATATATATATATGTTAGTATACTAATATATATATTTGTAATCTCTATGCCTAATATGGGGCTTGAACTCACCACCCCGAGACCTAGAGTCACATGCTCTACCAACTGAGCCAATCAGGCATCCCCCAGTATATATTTCGGAATAAATAGATGTATGTATGTAGAGAGACATTCCATGAGTACAGTGAGGAAAAAGTAGATGCTGTGAAATGCATAAAATGTTATCTGGTCAACTGAGAATAAAGAACAGTAATGGATGTGTAATAGAGAGATGAGAAATGGGGCTACAATAACAGAAAATTAAATTATAACTAGATTGTGGAGGGCATTGTATTGTATTTTTTGAAAGCAGGAAGTCATCTTGTGAGAAAGCACATTATGAAAATAACTGATGCCAGCTTGGGCAATATGTTGAAAAGAGCTTAAAGTCTGAGCACAGTCCATTTAGGAGGCTATTAGAATCATTCAGATAATTAATGATATTTGTTACTCAATAAGTACACAAGTAGATTTACTCAACAGATATCAGTCTAGTTGAAGTTTCAGGATATGAAAATACTATGCTATCTATTCACTAATGCATTAATGTATTCACTTACTAAATGAAGATATTAGTTTAGTTGTTTTTCATCTTAAGAACTGCCATCAGTCTAGATAAGTTCAAGACATAGACGATCCATTCAAAACCTTGGCCTCTCAGCTCTTTGACTTCAATGAATTTTCCTCTTTCAGCATCTGCCATCAACTCCCACATTTATATCCTCTAAGTTGTAATCACTCTAAAATGTTCCAGCTCTGACATCAGACACTCTCACATCCAAATAGACTATTTGCTGAAAAACCCAACATCACCTGTCTTTGACTTCCTGGGAACATCAAGTACATTAACCTCTGAGTGCTTTCCCTGCTTATTAGACACTTTTTTTTGTCATCAGTTCCGTTGTAGAATACCCTTGAACAAATTCTCACATGGGGTTAATATCATTTGACATAAACATGTAATGATTTTTCCCTCTCATTCAAATGAGAGGATAACTGACTGTGATTATTGTCAGTTGTTTTTATTTTTTATTTATTTTTTTAAATTTTTTTTAATGTTTATTTTTTGAGAGAGAGAGATAGAGCACAAGCAGGGGAGGGGCAGAGAGAGAGGGAGACACAGAATCAGAAGCAGGCTCCAGGCTCTGAGCTGTCAGCACAGAGCCTGACGTGGGGCTCGAACCCACACACCGTGAGATCATGACCTGAGTCGAATTCTGGCGCTTAACTGACTGAGCCACCCAGGCGCCCCTTGTCAATTGTTTTTAAACAAAGTTAACCAAGATGTATGAATTTCTTTGCTGAGAAAATCCATGGGAAAATATCTAAATCTTTAAACCTCAGTCCTTAAACTTCCCACTTTTCAAGTTGGTATAAAATACAGGGAAATGCATATCTTATGATTCTAAGGAAGTAAAACAGCAACAAAACCAAACATTTGACAGGATATCACTTGGAGCCACATGTTACACCCTCAGGAAAATATAAAATGGATATAAGCACTACCTGCTTCTGGTTCCAGGTCTAACACCTTATACAGAATTAGCTAAAATGCTTGGGAGGAAAGCTGCCATATGACCACATGGTTGATACATTCACACCAATTCTGCAGCCAAAAAGTATTCAGAACCTTGGAGAATCTCATCTTTATCGTAAGTACTGGAACCAGTGTTAATAGGTTGGTATTATGGAACAATGCATTTGATAGGGAGCAAAGGAAGATGAAGATATTTGCATGATTTTTCTTACTCTTATTCTTTACTCATTTCAGACCAAAAAAAAAATCAAGCACGTTTTATTTCCAGAGGAAAACATTTTCTAATTTTTTGGATCCTATAATGTATTACTGAAATATGTTTATATTAAGTTGTCCATAAGTTCATTTATTATTTACCCAATCATGTTAAGTCCTTGTATATGTTAGTCTGTCATTCTTATAAGACTAAAACCTACCTTCTAGAGGATCCCCTAGTTCTATTTCATCCACACTTGTGTCTGAATTGCCAAGAATCACTACAGATAATCACTCGACAAGGCATCTATAAAGTTATCCTTTATAGGATATTATATTTAACAGAAACTATTACACTGCTCAGTAATTCCACAAAATTTCTCTAAATTGGTTTACTCTCTGGTTCTCTGTACTACTTAAAAATATTTGCTCTTTCAAATATCTGATCCAACCTTCTCTTTAATTCTTTGCAAGTTATTGTGTTTCCCAATTTAGAAGGAAAATGAAAAACCTCCATTTTAAACTACCTCAACTTCCGGTCAAATATATACATATTCAGCCTTCCTGCTGTGGTCTCTGAGTTGGATATTTAAAAAAATAATTCAGAAAAAAAGGATTATTTCTGATGGTCATCGTCCAAGAACTGCCACTCTTGTTCAGCAGATACTTTGTGAGAGTTCACCTTAGAAACCACTGCTCGGAAATGCAGTTAACCCTGGAGCAATGAAGGAGTTAGAGGCAATGGCAGGAGAAATTTCAGGTATAAATTTTGACTCAAAAACAACTACTAATAGCCTACTGTTGACTAGAAGCCTTACCGATAACATAAAAGTCGATTTACACACATTTGTGTATGCATTATTTACTGTATTCTTACAATAAAATAAACTAGGGAAAAGAAAATGTTATTCACAAAAGTAAGGAAAATACATTTGCAGTGCTGTAATGTAAAAATATGCATATTAAGTGAATCCATGCAGTTCAAACCTGTGTTGTTCAAGGGTCAAATATAGATAGATAAATGGATACATAGATAGGCAGATATAGACATAGACATAGATATATAGATAGATAGATAGATAGATATAGATACAGATACAGATATAGCTATAGGTATAGATATAGATAGATATAAATACATAGATATATCCCCCTGAGTTGCTTCATCCAGAGAGATAAGATCATGTCTCACATAGTAAAGTATAAGCTTCCTATGCAGTTTTATGAGGGAAATCAAGTACATAAATTGTGGGAATGGATAAGAAATATTCAAATGCCACTTTCCACAGTAGCTGTAAGATATTGAGCAATTGACCTGCTTGCTGTGTGTTAGGTTTTGAAAATGGAAATTGTAGCCATTACCTTTCATGTTTGTCACGAGGATATGCTTAATTCTCACCATGTATCTTATAAATGTGTGACAGAGTTGGGTCTCACTACAGCATAGAAGTTATTTCAAATATTGTTATCCATATGCATACAACTCCCTATAGCTCGGTTCTAAGTAGAACAGTCTCTCTCAGGACAGGGTAGTGTGAAAGGCACCGAGAGCAGTCATGGAAATCTAGTTAGAAAAAATATACAAAGACCAAAGTATTTTAATAATAACTGGGATGGAGGGGAGGTGGTTGATCAAAATTGTCAAACCGTCCCATGGCCAATTAGCATAACTTGTCACAACAGCTATTTCTATAGGGTCATGAATGATATTTCATCCTATAAGAAAGGTGAGAGGGGGCGCCTGAGTGGCTTAATCACTTAAGCATCTGACTTGATTTCAGCTCAGGTCCTGATCTAATGGTCGTGAGACCGAGCCCTGTGTGGAACCTGCTTAAGATTCTCTCTCTGCCCCTCTGCCTCTCCTGCTCTCTCTCTCTCTCTCTCTCTCTCTAAAAAAAAAAAAAAAAAAAAAAAAAAAAAAGAGAGAGAAAAAAGGTGAGAGAGGTAAGCTTTGTCTTTGTAAAGACATCATATTTAAATAATATGTATTATTCTTCTCAAAGCAACTCTAAACCAATATATTAGTTATAGCTCTGGTTATCAATTAATATCAACCAACTGGTTCTCATATTAGTTTTTGCTTTTTCTCTTTAATACAATTTGTAAATATGTTGAATTATATTTTAGAAATTAGATTTAATAATAAAGTACCCTGAGACTTTTTGTAGACACTAATCTCAAATTTCATAAATTTCACTTTTGGAATTTGATTAAACTAATTTCTTTTTGGCATTCTGTTCATTGGGTTTCCCCTAGTTTTTATTGGGAAACAAGGCCAACTCTTAATTTGCACAAGCTAACATTCATTGGATTTAGTTAATATCCCTCCCAAATTTGTATTACAAATTCTAAATATGTTGAAAATACCTAATTATCATACATAATGAGTTTACTTCCTCATTGTTATTTTTTTTTCTAAGTGGGGTTTGTCTTGGAACAAGGTAAAAAGCAGGGGAATTGGTGTTTTAAATTAGTGAAGGAAAACATTAAAGAATAATTTTTAGATATTTCATTCAATATAGAGTCACAAATCCTTATTAATTTATCCACTATCAGAAAAAAATATTATAGGTTTGTTTTTAAACAAACTGAAGTATAAGGAAAGAAAAGATAGTCAGGGAAACTTTTATCCCATATCTAAAAGTAAGAACAGTGATATATCTTTAGTAAAGATAAATATCCTTCCTTTTCTTTTTTTCATTTTTCAGGTTATATTATTTGTTTGCTGACTAGAATGAGAAGGTTTTATGCTTATATTGTGTCTGAAACAATATTACATTTTAACACAGCATTTGAACATTAGCACACAATTTCCTTACCAAAAAAAAAAAAAAAAATGCGTGTGGTACATTTCTACCATGATTCCAACCTTGGCTTTTATTGGGCTTCTGCTTTGTGACCCAACATACGGTCAATATTGGCAAGTGTTTTATATTATTGTTAGCATATGTCTTAAATCTTTATTTTAATTTTCTTTGTACTATTATTTTCTATGAAGTACATATTAATTTAGATTTACTCCCGTATTTACCTTTCCCTTTGTTCCTCAGCATATGGTGTCCTGATTTGCCCCATCTTGCTCCTTTCTTTTATGTTGACAGCACTGGATGAAGACTTTAAAAAGAGAACAAAAAGTTCAAGTGGAGATGAGATTCAAGAGAGCCCTATTAATAATGAATCTTTTCCTTGTCACGCCCCGGAATCTCAATTTTGTCCCCTCAATCCAACTAGTCTATTAAAAGCTCTGCTTAGCTTAGAATTTCGCACACAGCCTTCCTTCCACTATGGCAACAGATAACTGTTTCTAGTTGAAAGTTACCCTAAAAGATAATCTCACCTCTCTTGGCCTTTCTCCTTTCCTGGACTTGGGATTCACAAGTCCTCACAGCATTGATTGCTTACTAACACCTTCAAACAGAGTCTTTAAGAAGATACTTTAAACATTTTGTCCATCTCTTCTAGCTGTTAAATGAAACAAGATTGGTTTGAAACACCTATTCCATCATTACCAGAAGTAAAAACCTAAGGTAATTTTTTTAAATTTTATTTTAAATCTTTTTTTAATGTTTTATTTATTTTTGAGGGAGACAGAGACAGAATGCGAGTCGGTTAGGGACAGAGAGAGAGGGAGACACAGAATCAGAAGCAGGCTCCGGGCTCCAAGCTGTCAGCACAGAGCCCGACAGGGGGCTCGAACCCATGAGCTGTGAGATCATGACCTAAGCCGAAGTCGGACGCTCAGCTGACTGAGCCGACTGAGCCCTGGTCTGATTTTTTTACAGGGATGTCAACTAATTATTTTCATAACATGAAATTTATAATCCAAATAAAACAGTAGTATGTCCTAAAAATAGTTTTCACGATTGGCCATTTTTCAACTTAATGACTTTTAATCAATTTTGTTGAAGTTTAAGGATTAGAACCCTGTTGAATTATAATAGCATTTGTTACTGCACCATTATTTTTCACAGCAGCACCAGCAATGTTTGTAATTCTTTCTTTGTTTGGTGCCTTGAAGTTTTTTACACATTAGCGCAATGCACTATATTAACAATTGAGAATGCATAAGTTTGCCTTTCTTTTATAAAGAGAGAAAGAAGGATTCTGGCAGGGCAAACGGGAAAGTACAACTCATATTATAAACTTTTAAGCAGGTCAATCTAGGAAAGAATACATATGAAATCTGGGAATCTGAAAGTAAATACTTGAAAACGAATCCAGGCCTGATAATCCACGGAAAATTGTCATGCACTCCCCTGAGTAATGGTTACCTGATTTTGAAGAAAACTGACAGGTCTCAACATGCTGGAATGTAAGTAGCTTCAGCCCAGGTTCGTCACTTTTTGCCTCAAGATATAAAAAAATAGTGCTGGCTAGGTCTAAATGCCTTTGAAGCAGGGAGAATTTCTAAGATTTTTTTTTTGTCATGCACTTCCTATCTTACGCCACTCAACTCATAAATATATTCATATGATATATCTATCATCAAGTATAAGATTACTATTATGAATGTTTCTGGCTTGCATTTCCAACTTTTATGTTTATTATACTTAATTCATGATGCACAACTGGGATCCTTTGAGTGTTGATACATAGTATATTTAACAATCTATGATAGTTAACCCCTGATGCACAAGTATCATCCTGTGAGAGCTGATTTACACTATATTTAACAATTTGTTAAATATTTCTTTTTCCATCACATTCTTCCCTTTCTCCTTTCCCTCTCTCCTTTCTTTCTCTTTTTTTCTTTCCCTGCCTCTTCCCCTTCTCTCTTTCCTCCTTCGCTCTCTCCCTCCCTTCCTTCTTTCCTTCATTCCTCCTCTATATTTTTCTTTTTTTTTTTTCAAAGTTTATTTATTTATTTAGAGAGAGAGAGAGTGTGAGCAACGTAGGGGAAGAGAAAGAAAAGGAGATAGAGACAATCCCAAGCAGGGTCCATGCTGTCAGCTCAGAGCCCGATGCGGGACTTGAACCCTCAAGCCCTGAGATCATGACCTGAGCCAAAACCAAGAGTTGGAAGCTTAACCAACTGAGCCATCCAGACACCCACCTTTATTTTTCTTTTACAGTGTTTTCCTGATTCAACATTTAACAAGCCAGTAATACACGGCCACTTTTTGCTTCACTCTTGTTTTGGATTTCTGTTAAATCAATCTTATGTTTCTCTTCCTCTTGCTTCTTCATATTCCCCCCACCCCACATCTGTTTTGGTGAGTGAGCACTTTCTATAGAAGCTTCCTGAGAAAGGTAACAACTTTTAAAAACCCCCATAACTCCATGTGTATATCTATCAATCTATTGATCTATAGATCTTTATATAGATTAAAGATATATCTGTCTTTTAACATGTATATAGATGTATATATATTTATATATATAGATTACAGATATATATGTTAAGATATATATGTATGTATATATATATACAAGATAGTTGCCATTCTGCCTCTTGATTCTTTTTATATATTTGTTTTTGTTTTTCTTCCCTTTTTCCTTTTCTTTCTTTCTCTTTCCTTCTTTCTTTCTTTCTTTCTTTCTTTTCCCTCTCTCTCTTTTCTTTTTATTCTTTTATTTTTCTGTCCTGTACATTTTTTGGATCTTATCTTTATTCCAGGGTTTTGATTTCATAATGATGCCTAATGTGGCTTTGGGTGAGACTGGCATTTTCTTCCATTTTTTGTGAAGGAAATGCTTTGAAAACATTTTCTTTATTTTCTTATCTTTTCTCTCCTTTTCTCATGTATTTTCCATTTGTTTATAATTCTGGTTATTCCTGAATTTTCCTTTGAATTGTTCTATTGAATTTTGTTAACATTTCCCTATAATTTATTTTTCATGTTAGGAATTAAAAAAATATCTTTTTTATTTTGTGGTATCTTGTTCATTTATTATGGATGCAATATGTTCTATTATATATATATACATATATATATAAATGTATTTAAAACGTCCCTTTTTATAATATTTACATTATAAATATGTATGCAATGCATATATATGTATGTATATATGTGTGTGTGTGTGTATATATTCCATACATGATATTCCACGATGACACTTATAATTGCATGTGTGTATGTATATATACTTATATGTAAACTCTATTAGCTATAAAGTATAGCTTTTGCTAGCAGAATTATTTCTACTTCTTCTGCTTATTTTTGTTCTGTTTGTTTATTTCTTTCATCCTTGAACTTTATGGTAAAAAAACAAAACATTGTTTAACTTTCTGGTGAATCTTTCAATATAGTTTGGAGCTTTATGTACATGAATGAAACTAGATAAAAACAGGGCTTCTTGGGGCACCTGGGTGGCTCTGTTGGTTGAGGAGCTGACTCTTGATTTCTGCTCAGGTCATGATATCATGGTCTGTAGGATCGAGGCTTGCATTTCATCTGGTACTGACAGTGCAGAGCCTACTTGGAATTCTCTCTCTTCTTCTCCCTGCCCCTTGTCTGCTCTCTCTCTCTCTATCTCTCTGTCTCTCCAAATAAATCAATAAGTTAAAAAAATAAGATTTCCTTTCAGGCAATCTCATAGTAATATGATAATTTCTGGAAGAAATCATAAAAATTTATCCTAGATTAGAGAGTGGTAATTGCCTGCATATTTTGGAAGAGAGTAGGAATTCTAGAATAGACTATATAGACTTAACTGTCACATATTTAGCCCTACCATTTATCACCCCACCCCCATCCCTTGAGGTATTGATCCCGCCAATAATTGAAACATTCTGGATTTTCGCAGTGCAGTTCAGTTTGATTTTTCCTGGATTCTCCTATAGTACTCAGGTTTCAATGTTCCCTGGTGTTCTATATTAGTTACCAGTCTAAACTGTTTTACTCTTCTATAATTAAACTCACCTCTCTTATCTGCTGTCATCCCTTCTCCTATTCTGTTTGTCTTTTTTGGCTTATGAAATAGTATGTCTTTAGTTCCAGTATGCTGAAGTTTCATAAAGGAGAAAATATAAACATGTTTCTCAATTCACTATATTTGTTTTTCAGGAGAATTATAGTTGATTTCAAGATCAAGGGTATTTATCTATTATTGATGTGGAGAGTAAACATTTCATTTTTCAAAATATAAAGAAGTAAATTTTGAACAAATTTATCCTGCCTTCTCACTCAGGATGTCATATTATCAAACTGCTTAAATGATGCACCATAATATAATGAGACTGAGAAAAGGGCTATACACTCATTTGAAGTAAAAATCCTAGTTTATCATATAAAGTGCTTATCAATTTCTTTAGTATATATTTGCAAAACTATGTTTAGAGAAGAATATAAGAACAAATGAATGGGATATGCCATTTTTTGCATAGATTTGAAAAAATAGCAAAATTTTTTTGCTACTGTTTTCTCAGATCGTTTCACTGTTATCTTCAAAGTATTTTGTCTTTCTTTTCTTGCTCTATATTTTTTTTCTTTGCAACCTCAGTTGTTTTCACAATTGACTAATTACTGATATGCAAGTAGCATTCAAATTAAAATTTCTGGTCCAGTTCAATTCTCTGAACAGCATAACTACCTTCCCCAAATCCCATTTCTCACTGGGTACTTCCACCCTAATATTTTTTCATCAACTAATATTAGAAAATGCTATTTTTGTCACAAGTTGGATGTGATTATAAATAATGAGACGTTGTTTTTCTCTGTCTCATAAACGGTCTTTGAATTTACCCCCAAAAGGGAAACTCAATTTTTCTGCTTCCAGAATTTCAGATGGAATAAATGTCCTTTTCTCTATTTCTACCAACAAGCACAACCAAAGTGTAACTTAACAAGTATATGTGTAAGGCTGATGTGTGAAGCAAACTTTAGAAGATTGAAAGATAGAGAGAAGACTGATGGGCTAGAGCCAATGGGATGGAGGGCGTGACATGGTGATGAACTCCCTAGGTTTTATTTTTGCTTCATGCATCTCAGGTTTGAGGCTGAAGAAGCTGGTCACCCCCCAAATGCAAGTAGATGCAGACAAAAAAAGATAAAACAAAAGCCTCTCTCTTCAACCCAGCGACCATGAAAGGGGTATCCTAGCAAAACAAACTTTCAGATAATTACCACAATACTCCTGGAAAACACCACAGTCAACCCCTACCCATGCCTGTGAGGGCCAAGCAAAAATCGTACATGTCCACTGTTGCCACGTTGCGACAAGCCACCCTTAATGAGGTTTCATAGAAAGCTGGATGGGGATCCTGGACTTCTATTTCCAACCAGTAGGGAAAAGGCACTCCTCCCCCTCACCACTGGGATAACAAGAGAGGGCTGGAGGAGGCCCTCTTTCATCATAGCCCAATAGCAAAGAGGCCATCAGCATCCCTTCCCCATGGCATCAGTGGAAACCATGTAGGAAGCACTGACAAGGCACTTCTCATCAGGAAACTATCAGTGAAGGTTTAATGGGGGAGACAAACTTTTACCTCTACCTAGTAGTGGCAAGTCCACTACTTGAGGTGTTAAAGGTAGCATATGAGAAGGTGAACTTTTGTACCAAATGGCAGTGAGAAAGTGGACCATTCCCCGCCATGCTGGAGCAATTAGCCTAAATATAAAAATCCAAAATATCATAATATAGTGTGTGTGTGTGTGTGTGTGTATAACATATGGAAATTTCAATGGAAAATCACTCATACAAAGAAATGGGGCGGTTTCAAATGAAATGAAAAAAGGCAATCAATAAATGCCAAACCAAGATGACAGACATAATGGACTTATCTGGTATATTTTTATTTTTTTTAAATTTTTAATGCTTATTTATTTTTGAGAGGGAGAGACAGACAGAGAGTGAGCCAGGCAGGGGTAGAGAAAGAGGGAGACACAGAATCCAAAATAGCCTATAGGCTCTGAACTGTCAGCACAGAGCCCGAGGCAGGGCTCGAACTCGTGAACAGTGAGATCATAACCTGAGCCAAAGTCAGATGCTCAACCGACTGAGCCACCCAGGCAGCCCAAATTATCTGATATATTTTTAAACAACCAACATGAAAATGCTTCAATGAGCAATTACAATCACATTTAAAACAAACCAAAATGTGGTCTCAATAATTAGAAAGCATCAACAGTAAAATAAATGATGTAAAGAGAATAAAATGGAAATTTTAGAGCTAGAACATACAATAATTGCTATAAACTGAGGGTTGATGGAAGGAGGGAGGTAGAGAATGGGCTAAAGATGTGATGGGTATTAAGGAGGGCACTTGTGATGAGCACTGGGTGTTACATGTAGGTGATGAATCACTAAATTCTATACCTTAAACCAATTTTACCATATGTATTAACTAACATGGATTTAAATAAAAACTTGAAATAAAAATAAAAAAGAAATTCAAAAGATGGGGTCAATAGAATAGGAAGGATAGAGGACATATCCAGAAATAATGAGCTGTAAGATAGAACAATAGAAATTACCACTTGAATATCAGAGACAAAATATCCTGAAAGAAAAAAAGAAAGCCACAGAGGTCTCTGTGACTATATGCAATCAGCACGTTACTATCACTATAGTCTTGGGAGGGAAAGGAGAGAGAGAGGAAAGAAATACAAATTAAATGACCAGACTCTCAATACAGAAAAAAGCATTTGACACCCATTATATGCCTACTCATAATAAAATGTCTCAGAAAAATAGGAAATGAGAGAAACTAACTCATCTTAATTAAGGAAATTTACAAAAACAAAAACAAAACAAAACAACAAAAACCCTACACCTAAGATTATATATAATGATGAGAGACTGGCTGGAGGTCTCTTCTCTAAGACTGAGAAAAGGACAAGAAGATCTGCTCTCACCACCCTTATTTAACATAACAATGAAAGTTTTTGTCAGTGCAATAGTGGAAGAAACAGAAAATAAAAGGCGTAAGAACAGGAAAGGAAGAAAAAAATTCTCTAGTGTAGATGACCTGATTGTGTAGAAACTAAGAACTTTATACATGTAATTCCCAGAACTTACAAGTAAGTTCAGCAATGTTGAAGGATAACAGACAAATATTCCAAAATCAGTTGTATTTCTATATACTAACAATTAGCACATGGACTCTAAAATTAAAGGTGTAACACAATTGCTCAAAAAAATTAAATACTTAAGTGTAAATCTAATGAAAAAATAAGATTTGTATGCTGAAAACTAGAAACTTAAGGAAAAACAATTAAAAATATATATAAAGATACATGCAGAGAAACATGTGCTCATGCATTGCAAGACTCCACATAGCAAAAATGTCAGTTCCCTTCAAATTAATATACAAGTGTGACATGAGAAATGCATATTTAGTCTCTGCCTCTGGTTCTTGGCACAGGGCTTCTAAACCCTTGGGATTCTCTGAGTGGTAGGGGTTTGAGGAGTACCTTTTATTTTTCATCATAATCCCATTCCAACCACAGGTGAGTATATGCTAATGAGGTGACTCTTGGAAGATGGGATCTGGTTGCCAGAGAAGCCAACCATGTGATTACAGGTTTGGAAATTTCAGTCCTAGCCCTCTGACTTCAGGAGACAGGAAAGGAGTTGGAGGTTGAGTTTAATCACCAATGGCCAAGGATTTACTCAGTCATGCCTACATTATGGACCTTTATTAAAACCCTAAACAAAAGGGTTCAGAGGGTTTCTAGATTGATGATCACATGGAAGTACCAGGAGAGTGGTGCATCTAGGGAGGACACAGAGATTCTGCACCGCTTCCCACCTATCTTGCTCTATTCATCTCTTCCCTTTGGCCGTTCCTGAATTATATTCTTTATAATAAACTGGTAATAGTAAGTAAACTGCTTTCCTGAGTTCTTTGAGTCATTTTATCAAGTTACCAAACCCAAGAAAGGAGTTGTGACAAGCTGAGTTTATAGCCAGTCAGAAATACCAGAATCCCAAACTTGTGATTGGCATTTGAAGTGGGGAGCAGTCTTGTGGTATTGACTTTAATACCCTTTACCTCACCTTTAGTGCATCCCTTTAATCTGTAGGGTCTGTACTAACTCCAAGTAGTTAGTGTCAGAATTGAATTAAATTGTAGGACAGTAGTCAGTTTCCACCAAGAAGAGAGAATTTCTTGGTGTGGAACAACCCACATAACTGGTGTCAGAAGTGTATGAGTATAGGAAAACACAAGTTTAACTTTTTCCCAACAAAAACCACAGCAATATTTTTATAGATATACACAAGATTATTCTAATATTTATAGCGAAAGGCAAAAGATCTTCAATCACTAAAACAATTTCAAAAAGAAAGTTTAGAAAGGAATTGATCTACCTAATTTCAAGAGTATGAGATACCTGGAGTACTCAAGAATGAAATGTTGATAAAGGCACTCTGTAGTATTAGTGGACATATAAACACATAGATCAGTGAAACAGAATAAAAACCCAGAAAAGTCCCACATATATGTGCCCAAGTGATTAAAAATGAAAGTGAAAAAATATTTCAGTGAAATTAAGATAACCTTTCTAACAAATGGTGCTGGAGCAAATTGAACATCTGTAGGTACAAAAAAAAAAGAAATTTGACCCAAGTTTCATACATAGTACAAAAAATATATATATATTCAGAAAAATATATATTCAGACTTATCTATGAAATGCCAAACTGTAAAACTTTTAGGGAAAAAAGAAAACATCAGAAAAGTTTTCAGAACTAGGGTTAGTCAAAGAATACTTAGACTTGACACTAAAAGCATAGTGCATACAAGGAAAAATTGATAAATTAGACTTCATCAAAATTAAACTTTTCTCGGTAAATACCTGTTAAAATGATGGAAAGACAAGCTACTGTAGGGCTCAGAGCAAGTCACACCAAAATATGCCACTTCATCATGCAGATTATTTTGAGCTGCAAAGACGGTCCAAAGGATGCAGGAAGAACTTTTGACCTTCTTCTAATTGCTTAAAAAATTTAGATAAGGGAACTACTCCAGGAATAGGGTTATCACCATAGATAACTATAGTCTAATATGAAATGGTGGTGCTAGATAGGGAGGGTTGTAGCAAGGTTGATTTGTTAATTCTTTTCTATATCCTACTGTTTCAATATGGCCCAGAAAAAAATTGTTTACCAAACATTTATTCTGTTTCACCTTCCTGGGAATTGCTTTCCTTCCCATTGAAGTCACAGACCCCTAGCCCCTGTACTTAGTTCAGGATGACATGTATACCTCATTTTACTTGACTGTCTTTGGAATCTCATTTTACGTGGATTCCCAATATGAATGAAGTTAAATTTGATTTTCTCTTATTAATATATCTCGTATCAATTTGTTTTTAGACCACCCAGAAGAACCTCGAAGGGTAAACAAAAATTTTCCTCCCCAATAATATAGTTTGGGACAAAATATTTACAAACCATATATGGCACAAAGCACTGATATCTAGAGTATGTAAAGAACTCTCAAAACCCAGCATTAAAAAAATTATTCCAATTAGAAAATGGGCAGAATACATGGAGAAATATTTCACTGAAGAATATATACACATGGGATATGTATTAGTCTGCTGGGCTGCCATAACCAATATCACACACTGGGTGGCTTAGAAAAAAAAACAGATATTTATTTTCCCAAAGTTCTGGAGGCTAGGAGTCTAAGATCAAGGTGCTGTCAGGGTTTCCGGTGAGGTTTCTTCCTGGCTTGGGGACAGCCACTTTTTCCCTGTGTCCTCACGTGAAATTTTCTCCATCTATGTGCAGAGTGAGAGAAAGAACTCTCTTGTTTCTTTTCCTCTTCTTGTAGAAAGATTCCAGTCCTATCAGATTAAGGCCCCACTCTTAAGACCTCCCTTAACATGTATTATCTCTTGGGGCACCTGGGTGGCTCTAGTCATTTAAGTGTCTGACCCTTGATCTGGGCTCAGGTCATGATCTCATGGTTTCTGAGACTGAGCCCTGAATTGGGCTCCTATGACAGTTAGGAGCCTGCTTGGGATTCTCTCTCAGTTTCTCTGCTTCTTCCCCACTCACATGCTCCCTATCTCTGTCTCTCTCTCAAAAATAAATAAGTCAATAAGTAAATTGGAAGATGACAAATAGGATAGATATATAGATAGATAGATAGACATTAAGAAAAGATTTATTACCTCTTTATTGATCTTATATTCAAATACAGTCAACTTTGGGATTAGAGTTTCAACATATGAATTTTGGAGGGACACTGTTCAGTCCACAACAGCATATAAGACCATGAAAGGTGTTTAACATCATTAGCCATCATGGCTTTTAACTTTTAATGAGGTAGGAATAGAAATATTTGTGTCATTAGATTTAATGCAGAGAATTGAGTCTCTTTTGTTTAAAAAATGCAAAACAATATTTTGAGCAAAGGCAATACAGTTGAAAAATAAGATCATAGGCTTCAAGATGACAACTTTAAAATTGTAAATTTATTTAGAGCAATGTCTTTCTTACTTTTCTTAAAGTATATTTCTTATTTAGAAGTAAGTTACACAAATAACTTCTATTCATTCCTTGTTTGTCACTGTAGAGATGTACTTAGATGGCTACAAGCAATTAACA
This sequence comes from Prionailurus bengalensis, assembly GCF_016509475.1. NCBI lineage: Eukaryota > Metazoa > Chordata > Mammalia > Carnivora > Felidae > Prionailurus > Prionailurus bengalensis. Next base: position 91,883,833 of record NC_057344.1, read on the forward strand.
CACAATTTTTTTTCATAAAATTCTTGGTTATATTCACTATTAGGAATTTGTGTTTAGAGTTCTTTGTTTGGGTATAATCATTGTACTAAAATGTAAGAATCAGGTGGAAGCATGTTTTATAGATATGTAGACACGGAATGAATATTATTACATGTTTTTCATCTTGATAGCTCACAGAACAAGAATAAACACAATAATCTGAACTTTACGTCCTTTTTTCTAGTGATTAACTGTGAAAAATATTTGTTAAAATATCTAGTTTCTACTCTCACTTAAAACATTTACCAATGCCGTCTTAATCAGTTCTGGATTATCATATATACATCAATCACAACTGAAATAATGTCCTTGACCTTAAAGCAAGGATGGTGGGGTATAGATACAATTTAATTACAGTTTGGGACAAATGCTAGGGACTGGCAGAAATTTTTGTTGCTGTTGTTGTTGTTTTAATCCCAAGTTTTTCCTAAATATGTTATGTGTTGTACTGAATTTTCCAGATAATTACCTCCATTCTCTACGGGGTAGTTTCTATGGACTTGGCCCTGTGTTTGTTGATTTTACCTACCTTGCTTTGAATGCCTATAAAGAAGTCACTGTGACCACTGAAGCATTAAAGGCCCACAGGTAATGATTCATTTATGTTACCCAGTGAGAAGACACTGCTCTATACCAGTAAACAAGCTACCCACCCACACTCAGCGGCACTTTGCGACTTTACTAATCAAAGCAATAGCTAGCAGTTGTGCATATAAAACTAATTAAAAAATGTACCAAGTTCATTTCTGAAAACTATTACAGATTCAAGGCTGATTAAATTATATGTTTTTTTCCTTGTGGCTTTAGGAAAGAATGTGTTGAAGTTGAACTAAGTGAGAAACACAATTGTTCCTATTTAGTGTGGTCAAGCTCTAATTTGTAACTAGGATTGCAAATCCTAATTTGGTGGGTCCTAATTGGTGGGTGCATAATACATGTTATTTAGTCACTCCAAAGTATGGTTGTGGATAGTTGAGGTAACAATCTTTAAAAAGGAAGATTATTATAGCTATGGTTGAAATGAAAATAAAGGATTTAAAATATTTACTATGTCTACTTAGTTTTCATGCTAGAATACCAAAAATGAATTATTTGTGAGCATTATTTGTGAGAGGGAAATATAAAACTAAACATTAAAAAAGTTCCTTTCTTATGAAGTCTCAAACACTCTTGCATCAGGTTTATACAACGCCAGTCTTTATTCTTGTGGTGACTATATCCTTTTTCATTCAATTATATTAAATGTACACTTAAAAGGAACTTAAGAAGAAAGCCAAGAGGCAGTATTATGAGATTTTCCTGTTATGACTCATTTCCAAAAGGATTCATTGTCATTTTTAGTTTACATTTGACCTTTCTTCATTATATGTACCAGGTGAAGTTAACTGACCATGGGTTTACTTGCATAGCAAACTTTGAGATAGATCGTGGAACACACAATGGTCTTCCCTTTTTGATGATGGTGCCATCTTTTTCAAAGAAAAATGCAAAAACCAAGCCATTTTTACTTGTTAAAATAGTTGATGAAATCATGTCGGTTGAGACTGTTGAATTACTTTCTAAATATTAGGGAGAAAATATTAAAAATACATCTTTGCTACATGTAAATTTAAACCGTATACAAATGTGAATGGACTAAAAAGAATTAAAGGGTTTAATTAGATAATTAAACAGGTAAATTTAGAATATTCTGAGGGCTACTGTAATTATGACTTCCACAATTTTATTTTTATTTTTTTAACATTTATTTGTTTTTGAGAGACAGAGAGAGACAGAGCAGGAGCAGGGGAGGGGCAGAGAAAGAGGGAGACATAGAATCCAAAACAGGCTCCGGGATCTGAGCTGTCAGCACAGAGCCTGATGTGGGGCTTGAACTCATGAACCATGAGATCATGACCTAAGCAGAAATCGGATGCTTAACGGACTGAGCCACCCAGGCACCCCAACTTTCACAATTTTTAAGACATGGGGCAATGAACAGACTATTTTGAAATTGACCTAGGGAGATGGTGTATCCCATGAGTCTCAAGGTCTTTAGGTAGGTCCAGTTTCTTCAGTGGACAATTACAGGCCCTTTTTGTAATCAGTTGGTACCCTACTTCCATATTGCACAGACAAGCAGGTATATATAATTTGGCAAAGGATAACAATGACTCTTGCTTCTCGTCTTTCTACAATAGACCTTACTTATTATTTATCTGAAATACATACAATGAAAGGAAAAACGAATCCCATTTAATTTATATCCAATTCTGCAACCCATTTTTATTGGCTCAGGTTATGGACACATATAACATCTGAAGACATATATAAACATTAAGCATTTTCCTGGGTTCATTAAAAGTCAGCAAAATAGTTTACATCAGCTAAGAAAATTAAATTACGACTTCACATTAAAAGGTGATATTTCCTTTGTTCCAGAGAGGCTATAAAATTCTATACTATAGTCACAATCAATCTAAACTTTTGACATAGAATTTTGCTGCTTCGGTTCTTTTCAGACTGTGTCATTAGTTGAAATAACTCCCCAAGGCTTATTTACACTTTAAGGATTTTTTTTTCAATGCTTAAAAAGGACATTTTCTAATAAAATTCCTTACCCTGAAAGCTAAAATAATCAGTGTATATAAATTTGTTTCGACTACATCCATTATTTAAAGCACTGCTACCCAGAATTCCTCACTGGCAATGGGAATTCTCATTGCAAGCTGACTCTGTCCTGGATTTAAAACCTACTGTGGTTTTGGTTATCTTTTGGTTACAGTCTGAAAACTGTTAGCAGTATCATTTCCAGAGTCTTTACCTACACTGTGATCGGAACAATTATAGTCTAAGTTTAAATGGGCACAGTAGTGTTATAGGCAAAAAAAAATAAGGTTTAATATTCTTATCTTATTGGCAATTTGATGTAATGTGTGTTCTACTTTTGACCATGTCACTGGCTCGTAGGCCACTCATATAAAAGAAATACCTTGCCTAGAATAATGGACATAGTATTTTCAAATTTGGGTTTGATAACTTGTTGATTCTTCATGTATAATTTATAATTTTACATACCTTAATTGAGAGATTTAGAAGAATCATGAGAGTGTGAATATTGCCATTCTCATAATTACATTTCATGGTATCGAATTAGTAATCTTTAAAAATTATAGCTTTTATTATATGCTAGCCAGAAAAGCACAATAGCTTTAAACATAGTAAACAATAGAACAATTAATTAAAATATGTTCAAACGCAACATCTAGCATTGGGTGAGGAGTATTTACCATCTTCTTATAAACCCTTTTACAAATATGGGCACATGGAGAAAAAAAAATGGGCCAATAGAGTTGTTATGAGTTAATTGTCAGACCACATTTGTGACTTTTCTACCCATAGCTTAACACTCAATAAAACTCTGATCTTTGAGCTTTTTTTATTATATGTTAGGAAACTTGTTTTTTTTTAATGTTCATCTTTAAGAGAGAGAGAAAGAGAGCATGAGTGGGTGAGGGGCAGAGAGAGAGGGGAAAACAAGAATCTGAAGCAGGCTCGAGGCCTCGAGCTGTCAGCACAGAGCCTGACATGGGACTGAAACTCACAAACCATGAGATCATGGCCTGAGTCGAACTTGGACGCTTAACCAACTAGCCACCCAGGTGCCCCATGGAATTGTTTGACCTATCTATGTACCTACTGATTGTCCTCCACTACTTTTGTAAATTGTGCAGCATTTTTTAATACTTTAAATATGTCAGAAATGAATTGATGTGTCATGAAATTATTTCATTGTCATCCGTAAGAAACAGTATGGAATAATTTCAGATAGAGCCTGTGATTGTGTCAAGCTGTTCAATATTTAAATTAAGAAATGTCTTTTGAGCATTCCTGAGACTCCTTCATTAAATGACTTTCCAACCTGTCCCTAGGTTTCCTTATTTAAATATAAAACTCATGACGTTGAAGAGGCTTAAAACAAAATGTTATTTAATTTCTTACCTTTTATTCATCATCTCTGCTTATTAAATAAGTTTAGCACTATACTTCATCTAATCTTAAGAGTGCAAGTCAGTTAATCACAACATATCAAACTCTTTAATTAAATTTATTGACAAGACACATGAACCTGATCCCACTGGTGAATAGAGATCAAAGCGCTGACATCTTACAACTGCACTAATTTTCAGAATACTAGGGGAACTTCTCTGCAGTTATGAAGTGACATTCATTGTATTTTATAGTTTAGTTAAATTGTCATAGGTGAAAAGAATTGAATTAGACTCCTTTACCATTCTTAGTTCAGATAGCTGAATATCAGATAGCACTGGTACTAGAATAACATGTTGATTAAATAACTTGCAAATTAACTTAAACATTGATAAAAAGCAATGTCAAATATGCAAAAGGGAATACACAGTCCTGATCCAATAATAGGGGATGCAGTAAGATGTGGTAACAAATGGCATAAGTGGTAAAAATGAACACTGCCAGGTAGTCAGCTCCTGCTGTAGACTGAATGTGTTCTCCCCAAATTCATATGCCTGAAACCTAACCACAAAGAGATGATATCAGGTGGTGAAACCTTTGGGAGGCATTTAAGTCAGGAGGGCAGAACCCTCATAGAAGAACCCTTATAGAAGAGACCCCAGGGAACAATCCTTGTCCCTCTGCCTCACGGGGACCCAGAGAGAGGATGGCCATCTATGAACCAGGAAGTTGGCTTCCACCAGATATCTAGTGTGTCTGCTTCTTGAACTTGGTCTTCCTGGACTCCAGAACTTGTTGTTTGAGTCTGTGGTACCTTTGTTACAGCAGATGGAATGAACTAAGACAGCTTCTCTGTAGCTGTTTTCAACCGGTACATGTTGAATTGCCTGTTACTCTGGAGGCTGGTCTGAAAGTGTTAAAATTTTCAAAGTTGTTCATGTAATCTTTGCTGAAATCCTGATAGTATTAGTATGCTTTGTCACAGGAAGGAGATAATTCAGCACAGATAATAAAATAGGAGATATCCAATTATTATGTTGGCCTATAGCCAGATTTTTTGTCCACTGTAGGCTTCACAAGAAAAAAAAATAACACTTGTTTTCTTGCTGACATGGTAATGTCTGTTTAACTGACCTAGAAAAGAGGAAAGACATCTGTATCTTTGAAACTTTGATAATTTTGTTGTTCACTAAGTTACTGTGATTAGTGTGACATTTTTGAATAATTTATAGAGTCTTTCATTGTCATTCTCTCAAAATAATGGTTTTGGTTCAGTGTAGGTTTGATGCTAAGTGATTTGTTCTCATTTGAAAGCATTAGTTCGACTCTTAAAGCATTAATTAGTATTTTATCAAAATGTGTAATTGGAGAGGTTGGGATCAGATATTAGTGGCCACTTGGTTATTTTAATTTCTTCATGCAGACTTGGATTGTGACTTCAATCCTTCCCATTGCAGGTGAAACATTTGATGATGGGACTGTGACCCAGAAACCCCAAATAATGTATGTTATACTTGATTCCAGAATTTGTTCTTATTTTAACACAATTATTCACACACACGGGAAAAGTAAAATCAAGAAAATTCCTAAAACTTAGGAATTTGAGAAAAATAGAAAGTGTATCCACTTCCGCAAAATGTACACTCTCCTGCCCCAATGCAATAATTAATATTCCTCTCCCGACATGAAACAATTCAGATGGAATTTCACATCATTAAAGAGGTGTGATGATAACATTGATATATATTGTTCTCTGTTTTAATTTAATCATACTGTAAATAACTCAAGATCAAAAGGAAGTGAAAACAGAAAACATATGACTTGAACCACAGACAGCAGACTGTTACATCTATAAGCAAGAAAGAGAAAAAAATACAGGAAATAAATAAATAAAAGAACCCCAAATATAACAATTATATTTTTAATACTGTTGTATAATTGACACACCAAGTAATTAGATAAGTGTAATATACTGTAATGTTTCTTTCACTGTTGCCTGTGAAGAAGGACTGGAAAGGCACAAGCTCAGTCATTGCTTTAATAATCAGATATTCTCCAGCTCAAGTAGATTGAAATGAAAACATAAATACATCCCTCATGATACTACACCTCACTTAAATACCTTCAATTAGCATGGGTATATCATTGTGTTACATGCTGAAAGAAAATGTCAATTGAGATGTATTTTTATAATGGTTATGGTTCTACAGGGCCAAGGAAATGTCTGGGCTATTCTTAAACTTTAACTTCAGATTTAGGTGTTTGCAAAGAAGTCTCTTAAGTACATCTTCTTAGTTTATTTTACTTTGGTATATGTAAATGTTAACAAGATAAAATTCATATGTATAGCTTCAAATTTATATAATCTTATGAAATCATTATTTTAAACAGAGAAAGTATATTGACAGGTTCTTATGTTTATCCCTTGTCTTCAGGAAGACTTGTAAATAGAGTCGTATTTCCTGATCTTTTTTTTTTTTTTAATAAAACTTTTGGGAAAAAACACACATTTTATCATGTTTTTTAAAAGCTTATTCCAATGGTTAGCCATCTTTGCCAGCAGAAAATTTCAAAATTAATATAGCAGTCTTGCAGCATAATAAAGTCTGCAAACTCTTCTCTACACAGTTTAAATACAGAATGAGTTTAAAATACAGAAGGAGACATTTCACATGTCCTGACACATTATAAGCATGACCATATCAGAAACAACCCCAGGTGAAATTGTAGCATAAAAAAATCAGAATTGGTTTTAGACTCACTGCTGGCTGCGTACCTCAGGCACCCTGGTTCCTTATACTTCAATCACAACCCTCAGGAGGTCAAGCTTCACTGCGGGATTCTTTGTAGACCTTCCCTTTCCACCCGGTGCTGTGTATGAGATATTTGCAATTTCATGAAGCAAAACTGACATTTTTTCCCTTTTATTTGCAGAGCCCTGAGACCACAAATTCTTTAATTTTATAAAGTAAACTGTGACAGTGTGTTAATGAAGCCTGAACCATTTGTATATTTTAACAGTGATTTTCTGAAGATAATTATTTCACCTCAATTCAAAGAAGTGCCTCTAGCTATGGGAATTTCACCCCACTCGTAAACAGAGCAGGGCCCCATGGTAATCTGAAACTCTCACTTTTCTATCATCTTTGTCTGTATTATTCGCGCTTGTTGTTCTTTGTTCAGGGTTGGAGACAGTAGACTTGGGGATTGTGAAGGGATCTGATATTATCCAAAGCACTTTCAACTCTGTTGGCAAGACACTTAACGTTAAATTGGGGACTCCAGTAGTAACTATTCTTTCTTTCCTGGGCCACCATTACAATATGAAAAGAAGCTCAAATTTTAAGCATAATCTAACCTTTCAATCACTTTCCTTTCCCTTCCTTCTCCCTCAAGAGGATGCTTGGCCATGCTTTAATCAGACTTTAATTTTGAGCAGCAAATAATGGTGGAAGGAAGGCAGGCATACTTGTAGACCTAGACTCTTGTTTTTTTCAATTCTGTCCAGACTGTCGTGTGATTACAAGCCAGTCAATGTTTTTTAGTCGTCAGAGCTAAAAAAACAAAGGTTTATGATATTTAGTGAAAATGGAAATAAGGGAATTCTGATACTTTTAAGGTCCCCTATACACGTGATTTTATAGTGAACGGATTAGAGGACATGGTATGAAAATGATGTGCCAATATGATCTCTCAGAAAAAAAATTAATAAAAATCTGCATAATAGCAATGCTACCTACTCAGCATGGGGGACTGTGTTGAAGAGGAAAATTATCAGGAAAGGGGGTGGGGTTAAGCTCAAAAGGATAGAACAGAAGAGTGGTTAGGACAGCAGAGGTGTATATAAATATTAGCAGAGGTAAGATCATAAGAACACAGGCCCTTTATGAAAGGACATGGTTTCGGGAAACCTATCTGGAAGGAATGAATAGGAAGTAGGTCCACACTGAAAGAAGGAAGACTGATAAACCCTATCTAATCTCTGTCCTGGAGCTCTATGCCCTTCTCCCCATGGTTTCACATACTCACACTATTTAGATACTTCCAAATTTCATATTTTCATGCAACAAAAGTCCAGAAGCAAACAAAAACAAAAACAGAAACCATTGGTATTCTAGGATTCCCAGCAAGAGATCTAAAGACCTTTGAGTTATGCCCTATGAGCTCCCAAATCAATCTGTAAAAGCCAGATGATATTGCTATTCCCACTCGACAGATGAGAAAACTAGGAATGAAAAAATAATAAATAAAGGATTCATGTTTCTAAACAACCATGAGGGTTGTTTTGCATGGGGAAGGGAAACTTCTTTTAGGATTAATAATCAGAAATATTTGTCTAATAGCTTAAGAATTATTCACATTTATACACCTAATCAATTTTATTTTTACTATTTCAGAAGATAACTGTTTCAGAAGAAATGCATAATATTGGTAAGACTGTAAAGTTCATATGTACCCTTGCATGTTTTTGGTATTTATTTTTCTCTTGTGATCAAAGAATAAAGTAAAACATACAGTTACAAATACCAACTTTTAAAACCACTGTCAACCAGCTAAATATTAGAGAAATATTTAATTTGAAGGACGCATTGCTTTACTCATGATGGCCTGTGTGAGGAATTATCTCATCGCTTTGGTTCTTTCTGTCAAAACAAAATGGGAAATTACGTATTATAGGAGAATCATAATGCCGTACAAATCATAAGTTATAGAGAGAAAGTAGAAAATGATATGCTGCTAAAGATAAATTTTATAATTCTAATGCTAAGGCATAAACTCACAATATCAATGAATGTTGAGAATGTCTGCCAGCATTCAGTTTTCACATTAATAAGTATTAAACATCTCCATATTCTTTTACTCTGAGTTCTGGGAACTCAGTTGTATTTCATATCTAACCTATGGCATGATTGGAAGAAGGATATATAGTGTAGCTAAGATTAGTGGTGGTGATGCTGGTCTTAATATCTGTAAAAGGTATTAAGTTACCAGTATATATCTCAGAAGATGTATACATACATAGAGTATATGATTTGAAATATCTATCAATACACCTTAATCGTCATAATATTGTCATTTATGTAAATTCAGGTTTGCACTTAATTTTCTTTGTTCTCATTCAGAAATCAGGATCAGGTATCTGTTATTTTCACAAACAGCAATAGTGTGCTTTATGAAAATAGTTTTAATGGTTATTAACACTGTCTCATTTACAGATGTGCCTATTCTATTTCATATTAAAAAAAATTACATTCCCAGATCGTTTTAGTGCTCAAATATTTTCTAACACACACATTTGATTACTAAAAGTAACTTTGGTACCTACTTCCAACTATGTTCTAATAAGCATCATTTTCCTTTTTTTTTTAATTAAAAAAAAGTTTTTCTTAATGTTTATTTAGTTTTTGAGAGAGAAAGAATAAGCGGGGGGAGGGGGAGAGAGAGAGGGATGTAGAGGATCTGAAGCAGGCTCTGTGCTGACAGCAGAGTCCTATGCGGGGTTCAAACTCGCAAACTGTGAGATCATGGCCTGAGTCCAAGTTGGACACTTAACTGATTGAGCCACCCGGGTGCCCTTAGCATCGTTTTCTAAGTAATACTTTCTAAAACCAGCTGACTGGGTGAATTTATCAGTATCGTTTCATCTTAGAGGCAAATCTTTTATTAATCACACAAATATTTACTGAACACCTGTTATTATAAACATTCTTCCAGTAATTAGGAAAAAGTAGTGACAGAGGAAATTGACAGAGGGAAACTCAGCCCTTAAATAGCTCATATTTGAATGAAACAAAACAGTCAACAAAGAAATATCTAAATAAATAACACCAATTCATCTAACATGGAGAACACATAATATGACTTCAGGAGATAAAATAAAATTTGCGATGTGGAGTAAGGGTGTGGGGAAGGGAGTGTAGGAAGCATTTTCTCTTAGATATGAGGACTGGAAGGAGGTCATTTCATCACTTGATGAGAAAGAAAACAAGAATATTTTCTATAAATTAATACTGAGAAATGTGAACATTTGATAGAAATTCAAGGATCCAAAAATTTTTATATAATCTGTGAACAACACAGAAAAGACCATCATTTTTGGGTGAGTATTTGATGATGGAAAGAAGTCAATGTGTCACCAAACTCCAAGCTTTCCATTTTAATGTCATAGCAAACACAGGAACTGGGGGATACTGCATAGAGGGTTCAGGAAACGATTTTGACTGCCTTCCTTTTAAGTACTCTAAAATGACTCTGTTCCTTTCCAATGAGGCTTACTTTAAAATGCAACCTAATTTTGTCTTCGCTGTTCTTTGTTTTAATGTATCTGTTTGGCAAAATGACTTGTGTGTTGGTTAGAATCAGAAAACTGATTAAAAATTCCTTTTCTAGCTCAGAAAAACTCTACCTAGCAGGACCACAAGTACAGACTTACCTTGAGTAACCTGATTCAAGACTGTTGTTTGGCATAATTACTAACGGTGTTCTTTTCACCCTCAAACTATACTGATTTAGACGATAAATTTGACAGTCACCTCAGCTATACAAGTCTTTATCCTCTGTTGAGATAATGGATAGACTATGAATAGCCCTCAATTATTTATGCGGTTAAGAACATTGAATTTTTTAAAAATAAAGAGCAGTTAGTAAGAAATGTAAAACTATATCCAGTATGAGACTTTTCAAGAATGCAGTTATATAAAATTATGCCATTTCTTAAATTTTCTCATTTATTCACTCTTTGAAAGTACTTTGAAAGCATTTTTCTTTTCAATTTGCAGCCTATTCACAGTTATCAAAGCACCTAACATAGTTTCTACAGATGATGTGCATTCAATAAATCTTTTTGAGTGAAAAAATAAATTAATATCGAGAAGGTCATTTCTTGAGGATCAAAAATCTAACATTAAGAGATGATATAAGTATATACTATATAACCAAATGTTTATTAGTTCATGTGTTTATTATGAATATTAAATGTGTAAAAAACAAAAAAAAATGAAAAAAGACAAAACGCTACAGGGGCGAAGTTTTTCTCGTCCTGGATTTTCTTCATCCTGATAAAGCTAAAGATCTTACACTCTGTGAAACAACTAAGTAATGCATCTTTTTTTTTTATGATTATTTATTTTTGACAGAGAGAGCATGAGCACGGGAGGGGCAGAGAGAGAGGGAAACAGAGGGTCTGAAGCAGGCTTGGTGCAGGCAGCAGAGGACCTGATGTGGAGCTTGAACTCACAAACCATGAGATCATGAGGTCGGACACTTAACTGAATGAGTCACCCAAGCATTCCAGGTAATGCATCTTGTTCAGTTATTCATAGACAGAGTTGTAACTTATAACTATTAAATGAGTTTTTAGTAACCAAACTTCATATGCACAAGCAAGCAGACTGAGAGTTTGAGTAAATAAAGATGAGTCTAATATTATGGTGTTACGGGAGCAATATAATTTAAACAAAATCACTTTTAGGAAATGAGAAAAAGCAAATCAGTAAACAATCAGGGACTATATTAGAGGAAGAAATATAAAATCAATCAGATGAATGAATGTATAGTAAGACATGATATGTCTTATGTAGAAGCCTGATTATTTCAACCATAGTATAGCCACATGATAATAAACTCATTAGTAACTGAGCCAACTTCCTGAACTATCACATCTAGAAAGCGAGTAAGGACTGATGACCATACCTCAGTATATTTATATTTCTTTTTACTCTGGTAATACACTGGAAAATAGAAATCTTTCTACTTTATTGGGGCCCATGACTAAGAGAAAATTGGGTTAAAAATAAACATTAGATCTTATTCTCCTCCTTGGAAGTTAATATGCCATAGATTATAATAGAACCTCATAGATGAAGCAAACTTATATTATAATATGAATTTAAATCAACAGAAGACTCAACAATTATTATAATTTGATGCAAGTGAATAATTTTATCCATTACTTTGAATAATCAAAGTAACACCACAAAAGATATTTACTCAATGTTAAAGATGATTTACATGTTCCTTTAAAATATATGTTACATATTTAATCAGCAATGAACGAAGTAGCTTTCGTTCAAAGCAGTTTGTATTGGTTCATTTATTTATTTATTCAGGAAAATGTTCAAAGCTGGTAATAAGTGCACAGAATTTCAGTTTAAAATCTTACAATAAAAATAAAATATCACCTTTCATCTAAATATCAGATTTGTTACTGTTCTCTAGGAAAATCATGGGAATTTTTAAACTTACAACTTGTTTTTCCTTGTCAAGTTGGATGTTAGATAGTTCTTCACTCTGTGACAGTTATTTCTTAACTACAGACCGCCTCATATTATGCAACTTGTATATCAAACTATCCAAGCTTCATCTTCTTTTCCTAAAGTTATTTTTTTCTTTTGCTGATTTCTAAACACATTTCACTTTGCTCTATACTGTGTGCCTATTTGTAAGTTAGCTTTTGCTATTTTCGAACGCATCACAGTGCAAATTTGTGCAAACAAATGATTAAGTACAATAAACAGTAAATATATGATTACAGAAAACAAGAAAAGTACTTAGTAGAGTGTGTTTCTCAATCACATCCTCCCAGTGTTTCTTCACTCCTGCAGAATCGCAAGGAGGTAGCCTTGTTTTGTGCATCATGGTTCACTCCCTACCTTCTCACATCTTGTTCTCATCACTGGAATTCATAAAACTTTTTTGTTTGATAAGTAGAGCTAACGAAATGTATCCTGTGCCTAAAGTAAGCCATTTTAATTTTAAGTAGAACACACATTACATGGTTGATTCTTTTTAGGTTATCAAAACAGTTAGGGTGGCCCACCAGAAGGGTTTGCACTTTTGCTTTACAATGAAATAGGTTGCTTTGTGTCAAATTGTTCAAAGCATGTGACTTTTCTCTCCTTCATCCTTTATTTTCTGTATGTTTGATTATGAGGAGAGCATTGTCACCCTATATTTATACATAGAACGATTGAGGTCAAATAAAATTAAATAAACTAACCTGCAGAATAATAAGAAAAATGTGATTAGAGAGATACAGATTGGTATTTTTCTAACTTTCTTAAAAAATGCCTTTATTAATATAAATAATTTTTATTTTTTGTGTAGGTATAGGTTTCTTACAAGAAAAAATTTCCCCACAATTCATTACTGAAGTTTAAGTAATTTCTCACAAACAACATTTATTCATTCAGTCCAAAATCACTTATTGAAGATCTGCTCTATTGTAGACCATTTTGGGGTGGGGACCTCTTGTATCTTCACATACTGTTTCTACTCAGTCTAGCAGATGAGGCCCAACTAGAGTCTACATCCTCTACTCTTCTAACGAGTTACATGGAGGAACCAACATTTACATGGCAGGAAATATGTCCAGCTTATCTTAACTCAACGCTGAAGTTCACAAACCAGGCTGCAAGGTGACCAGTGTCAACAGATATTGTTAGTTCTGAGCTCATCCCTCTCAAAGCCCCAACCCAGCATGAAGCTTACTTTGATCTTTTCCCCAGAATCTCCCCAGACCACCTTGATGCCATAGTCTGGGATGAAAGAAATCATACCTGATATATAGCAAGGGTCCTTGTGGACCTGCTGGGGCATGCCGGCAGGTGTCCACTCTGATTGTCTTGTTGTCTATAAGATGCTAAGAGTTAAAAATGTTGAAAACAACCCCTAAAAAGAAGTGTTGCTAATTTGTTTGCTATTTAACTATATCTTAATATATTTATAAAATATGCATATGAAGAACATGACCATAGTTATTAAATAAAATGTTTCCTCGATTTTTTCATAACATTCTTCTCCTTAAACATTGTTATGTGTTTATTGGAAAAATTTCAGCTTTACGCTTTAAAATATACTCCATGTTTGAACAGGTTTCGTTGCTTTTGGAAAAGACGTGATAAGCAATAGAGGAAGACAAAGACAAAAACAAATTTTGCTTTAAAGTAGAACTTGAGGGAGCTCCTGGATGGCTCAGTTGGTTAAACGTCTAGCTCTTGATCTTGGTTCAGGTACGGATCTCATGGTTCATGAGTTCGAGCCCTACATCGGGCTCCATGCTGACCTTAAGGAGCCTGCTTGGGATTCTCTCTCTCTCTCTCTCTCTCTCTCTCTCTCTCTCAACATAAATAAATAAATAACAACAACCTACAGAGTTGTTTTAAGTGAGATAATTAGCTAAATGTACATGTCTGTACAAAGAGTGTTAACAAGAGTTTGCATAAATGTTATTACTACTCCATTGAAAAATCAGCTTGTTAATTTTCATATTCTCGCTCTCATGCCAATATTGTTCCTACTCTAATGAGTTTACAGTCTGTTGAGGGTAGGGGCATACTGCTAAATAATTGCACAAAAAAGTGTGCATGTTCAACTATGACAAGTGCTCTACAAAAGGTACATAAAAAAGAAGGACCAAAATGAATAAAATCACAAATAAGGAGGATAATCACAACCAACACCACAGAAATAGAAACAATTATAAGAGAGTTTTATGAAAAATTATATGCCAACAAATCTGGTAATCTGGAAGAAATGGTTAAATTCTAGAAACACATAAACTACCAAAACTAACACAGGAAAAAACAGAAAACTTGAACAGACTAATAATAAGAAAAGAAATTGAATCAGTAATCAAAACTCTCTCAACAAACAAAAGGCCAGGGCCAGATGTCTTCGTAGGAGAATTCTACCAAATATTTAAGGAAGAGTTAAAACTTATTCTCAAATTATTTAAAAAAAATAGAAATGAAAGGAAAACTTCAAAACTCATTCTATGAAGTTAGCATTACTCTGATTCCAAAACCAGATGAAGACTCCACTAAAGAAGAGAAATATAGGCCAATATCCTTAATGAATATGGATGCAGAAATTCTCAACAAAATACTAGCAAACTGAACCCAAAAGTACATTGAAAGAATCATTCACCACAATGAAGCGGTATTTATTCCTGTGTTGCATGGATGATGCTTCAATATTTGCAAATCAATCAATGTGATACACCACATTAATAAAAAAAGGATAAGAACCATTTAATTCTCTCAATAGATGCAGAAAAAGGATTTGACAAAGTACAACATTGACTCTTGATAAAAACCCTCAACAAAGTAAGGATTGATGGAACATACCTCAACATTATAAAGATTATATATTGAAGGCCCACAGCTAATATCATATTTGTTGGAGGAAAACTGAGAACTTTTCTTCTATAGTCAGGAATACCACAGGGATGCCATCTTTCACCACTGTGATTTAACATAGAACTGGAAGTGTTAGCCTCAGCAATCAGACAATGGAAAGAAAAAAAACTGCATTCAAATCAGCAAGGAAGAAGTCAAACTTTCATTATTTGCAGATGCTATTCTTTAAAGATAATCCAAAAGATTCCACCAACAAATTGGTAGATCTGATACATGAATTCAGCAAACTTGCAGGATACAAATCAACATACAGGAATCTGTGGCATTTGTATACACCAATGATGAAGCAATAGAAAAAAAAAATCAAAGAATTAATCCCATTTACAATTACACAAAACCATAAGATACCTAGGAATAAACCAAACCAAAGAGGAAAAAGATCTGTACTCTGAAACTATAAAACACTATTGAAAGAAATTGAAGATGACACAAAGAAATGGAAAAAAAATCATGTTAATGGATAGTGTTAAAATGTGTACACTTATCCAAAGTTACTTACACATGGAGTGCAATCCCTATCAAAATACCACCAACATTCTTCACAGAGCTAGAACAAACAATCCTAAAATTTGTATGGAACCACTAAAGACCCTGAATAGCCAAATAAATCTTGAAAAATGAGAGGAAAGTTGAAGACCTCACAAACTAGACTTCAAGTTATATTCCATAGCTATAGTCATCAAAACATTATGGTACCTGCACAGAAACAGATCCATAGATCAATGGAACAGAATAGAAAACCCAGAAATGGACACGCAACTATATGGATAACTAATCTTTGCCAAAGCAGGAAACACTATGCAATGGAAAAAAGTTTCTTCAACAAATGGCGGTGGGAAAACTGGACAGCAACGTGAAAATAAATGAAACCAAACCATTTTCTTACATCTTACACAAAAATAAATTCAAAATGGAGACAGGAAACCATCAGCATCTTAGAGGAGAACACACAGTCAGTGACCTCTTTGACATCAGCCATAGCAACTTCTTTTTAGACACATCTCTAGAGGCAAGGGAATCAAAAACAAAAATGAACTACTGGGACTTCAGCAAGATAAAAAGCTCTGCACAGAGATGGAAACAATCAAAGGCTAACAAACAATCAAAGCTAAAAGGCAACCTTCAGAATGGGAGAAGATATTTGCCAATTACATATCTGAAAATGGGTTAGTATCTAAAGTCTATAAAGAATGTATCAAACTCAGCACCCAAAAAACAAATAGTCCAGTTAAAAAAGTGGGCAGAAGACAAGAATAGATATTTTTTCAAGGAAGATACATCGTTGGCTAACAGACGTATGAAAAGATGTTTAACATCACTCATCATCAGAGAAATACAAATCATACTTACAGTGAGATACCACCTCAGTATGTCAGTCAGAATGGCTAAGATGAACAACACAGGAAACAACAGATGTTGCTGAGGATGCAGAGAAAGGGGAACCCTCTTACTCTGTTGGTAGGAATGCAAACTGGTGCAGCCACTCTGGAAAACAGTGTGGAGGTTCCTTAAAAATGTCAATATAGAACTACCCTACAATCCATCAACTGCACATCTAGATCTTTAACCGAGGGATACAAAAATCCTATTTCCAAGGATATATCCCCTCTCCCCCGATGTTTATAGGAGCATTATCCCCAAGAGCCAGATTATGGAAAGAGCCCAAATGTTCATCGAGTGATGACTGGCTAGTGTCTTTATGTATTGATCTTTAATCAAAAGTCCTGTCGCTTTTTTGTCTCTAGTTTTAAAGTAAAACAAACTCATTGTTTTGAACCAGTACTATTATCCTGTTGCCTATAACTCAGAGTCATTATTTCAACTCATCTCTTTTTTGTTACCCTTCATCGTTTAGTTTATAGAAGAAGCTCTCATGGAGGTTGCATTTCCTTGACTCATTGATGGTTGAGAATTTCTGCCTTATGTCTTTACAGAACAGGGGCAAATTGCCCGATTATATAATACTCTAGATTTTTCCTCAGTATTTCATGGCCGGTTTGCATTTGTTTTCTCATGTTAATGTTCATGTCTAGAGGCTTATGTTTTTCTTCTCTGGATGGCGGAAGAAAATATCTTTATAGTTGAATAATAATATAACTTGAATGTGCTTTGAGACTGGCAATTTTGAATCAAATTATCCCCTTATAATTTAAATTCAATCAAAGTATTCATTTATTCCTTCATTTCATAAAAAAAACTTGCTATTATGTATTTGAATTTTCTATTTTGTTTATTGATTTTTTATCACTTGTCACAAATTAACCTTGTATTGAACTAGTGCTATCTGTTCTCCTTATCTGTGATTTTAATCATCTTGTCTTTTTCCTGCCTCTGCATTATTCCATGCATGACATTGACTTTGATTTTATTCTTTAGAGGCAGTGTACCATGGTGGTACTTTGTTAAAAGCAGTATCTCTGGAGACATACAACAAAGATTTGTATGCTTCCTTTATAATGCACTATCCTAAGGAAAACTTGGGAAAGTTGTGTAGCCAATTTGTGCCTTATGTTTCGTAATCTTTAAAATGGAAAGACTAGTATTTTGAAGTATTACTGTGAGGACTGACAGTGGTAACACACGCAAGAGTTCTTGGCATATAGTAGTTACTCAATAAATATTAGATATTATTGTTATTTTTCAAGTTTATTTAGAAAGTAAATGGTGGTTCAATAGATTGTTCTCAATTTATTCCCCTAGTTCAGCTCTCTTATTCCATTATTTTATCATCTCCTTTTTGATCCTATGTATAATGGAATTAGTAAATTCTTCAAAACACTAGGGAAATCAATTTCAGCCTTTTGGAAAATATTCTCTTCCAATGGGAATTATTCATCTGCCTTTTATATTCTTTTTAGCCTCTTTTTAGCTTACTATTGTGCTTACACAATTTTCAGGCTATTTATTTTATTTTAATATGGCAAAATGTGACTAACTTGGTCCTGATATTATACTTACATTTGAATGTTGTGGGAAATTCATTCTGATACTTTTTCCATCTTGTCTGGGATTAGTTTGCATTGGCTCAGGGAACTTTACCAGGATGAGAGGATCCAAGATGGTTACATTCACATATCTGCCTAAGCTGGGGTGGGTAGAATGGTTGGGGCTGGTTGGACCTCTTGTCTCTCCTCATAGTTTCTTATTTTCCAGGGTCTTTCTGTAGCCACCTGGCTTTGCTCTCCAACAGGGCAGTAGGCTTTCTTAAACAGCAGCTTGTTTCTAAGAGCATTAAGTCATAAACTGTCTCAACCTTGAAACAGATATTGCCACTTCGGCTTTATTCTATTGGTCTAGCAAGTCACAAAGTCAGCCCAGTTATGGCTGATGGCCATAGAAGCCACTTTGTGATAGGAGGCAAACCATTTTTTTAAACCAAAATAGAAATAATTGTTTTTCAGTATTTTATGTTCTTCAAGTTCTATAACCATGCTGGTGCATTGTATTGGCACGTATTTACTGAATGGAAGAATGAATATCTCCTTCAACATTTTATGCAGTTTAAGAATATATTAAAAACATAATCATTTCTTCTTCCTCTTCCTCCTCTTTTTGCTTTGTCTCCTTCTCCTTACCTCTTACCCCTCATCCTTCATTTTTCCTCCTCCTCCTCCTCCTTTTTCTTCTTTTACCATAGGAAACTATTATTATGATAGAAAATATTAGAATACAGTGTGGGAAATGTTGCCTTATTATTATTATTCTGAAATGTCACATTGCCTTTTAAATAATTATATGTAACAGCACAGAAAATGTTCTGATTAGTGTGTTTTTGTGTGCTTAAAAATCAGTAAATATTTCATAAATATGAGGCATGCTGATTCAGATGATTTTTAATTGGGAGATTTAAGGATCTTGTTGTTGTGTGCGTGTGTGTGTGTGTGTGTGTGTGTGTTGAGAGCCTCCTGAAGAATCTCAAAATTCTTTTTTTCTATTTTTCTTTAATCCCTTCTTACACATTCATGCAAAAACAAGATATTTTACAGTACTATAGCCTTTGCAATGTGGTCTGTTTTTCTCTTTGGGATTTGTTTCCTGAGATTTTTTCCCCCATGTGATACTGGATGCAGAAATGACCTTATTTGTTGTTTCTGTGGACAAGAAGTTGGCCCACATGCTCACTCTTTTTTTTTTTTAATTTTTTTTTTTCAACTTTTTTTTTTAATTTATTTTTGGGACAGAGAGAGACAGAGCATGAACGGGGGAGGGGCAGAGAGAGAGGGAGACACAGAATCGGAAACAGGCTCCAGGCTCTGAGCCATCAGCCCAGAGCCCGACGCGGGGCTCGAACTCACGGACCGCAAGATCGTGACCTGGCTGAAGTCGGACGCTTAACCGACTGCGCCACCCAGGCGCCCCAGTTTTTTAATGTTTATTTATTTTTGAGAGAGAGGCAGAGCATGAGTGGGGGAGGCACAGAGAGAGAGGGAGACACAGAATCCGAAGCAGGATCCAGGCTCTGAGCTGTCAGCACAGAGCACAACGCGTGGCTCAGACTCACGGACCATAAGATCATGACCAGAGCCGAAGTTGGCCCTTAACCAACTGAGCCACCCAGGTCCCCCCCCCCCACGTGCTCTTTCTTTTCTTTTTGTTTTCTGCTTTTGGATTAAACTTTTAGTATGAGATGGAGAAGTAAGAAGCAAAATTTGGATGCTGTCTCTTTCTTCTTCTTGATATTTCTCCCATTTTTTCTCTCATTCATTTTATTGGCAGCTGTAACAGGCCTGTTATGCAGCCATTTAGTGGTCTGTCAACCTGACAGGTGGTGGCATCTCCTTGTGTTTATCTTGCATTCCCTGTCCAAAATCTCTTTTACCTTACAGTTGGTTAGGCTGAGAACAGGTAGGCCTGGTGCTAGCTGCTTTCTGAGAAACCAATACTTGAAATATCTTGCTTTGGCATTATCTAAGCATTATCGATTTTTTTTTTGCACAACTTATTCTTGCTTATTATCAGTGTAGTGAAATATAAAAGCCTACACGTCAGGTGTTTTTTGATTTGTTTATTTGTTTGTTTGAAATTTCTGATAGGGATTTATGTCTCACAAGAAGGTCAGGGGAAGGGAATGCATTGGTTTCTAAAATAAATACCAAAATATATTAATTTAAAATTAAAAAATGTTAAAAATAGCTAGGCAAAAGGTGTTCTATTGTTGTTTTCCACCAAGGCATCTCTGAAAGTTAGCTGTATGTATTTAACAGTGTTTATTAAATAAATTTTTCTCTTTTTGTAGTTCTCATATTAGGGTTTTCCAGGGAAAGGGAATCAATAGAAGATCGTGTAACAGTAGTTGCTATGGCAGAATTACCTAGAGAATATTTTCAGTAGCTAAAATGAAGCAGGACTTCTGAAACTATAGAGTAAGGAGTTCAGCAAATCCTCTTCCTCTAAACATCAATGCTGCAGGGTGCTGGGGTGGCTCAGTTGGTAACTATCTAGCACTTGGTGTCAGCTCAAGTCATGATCACACCGTTTGTGAATCTGAGCCCCCCTGGTGGTGCAGAGCCTGCTTAGGATTCTCTCTCTCCCTCTCTCTCTGCCTCTCCTCTGCTCTCTCTCTCTCTCTCTCTCTCTCAAAATAAATGAATAAACTTAAAAAAAAATAAAAAATAAAATCAATGCTGAAATTAGACAACAGTGTGAAAAACAGTCTTATCAGGATTTTGGAAATGAACCCAAGGCATAGAACAAATTGCGAAGTAATCGTTCAAGGAAAATGACTAAAGCTCAGGTAAAAACAGCGACGGCATGCAGTGTTTTATTTCAGGCTAGGTGCCCCCCTTCCAGCATGGAAATTTTAGGAAGGCAGGGCAAGTCATGAAAACCAGAAGTTTTGCATCTGAGGCTGACTTGATTTGGAGCAGTGCACACTAAATTCCCATGTTCAAGGGGGATGTTAAAAAAAAAAAAGAAAACTCTCAATTCAGCAACAAATATGTGGGGAATACCAACATCACAGCTCATCTGTGGTTGTGATACTTGTTCGAACAGGAAACACATAAACAAACTAGCAAGATACTTAACAAAGAGAACTGGAGAACAATATAGCTATAGTGGAACTTGATAATCTTATATATTAGATCCTTGTAAATTGTAAGCCAGTTAGGAAAATATTTATATTCTATGGATTTAGACTATACAGTGCCAACAGCACTCTCAATGCCTGAATGTGTGTGTGTGTGTGTGTGTGTGTGCTTTTGTGTGTGTGTGTGTGTGTGTGTTTTCTCATAAGTGTGTGTGTGTGTGTGTGTGTGTGTGTTTTCTCATAATTACTCAAAATGATCTACAAAGACTTCATACTTTGAGGCTCTATGTGTCTTAAAAGTATCTGGTATGTCCTTGTCCATCACTGAAGTTATTTGGGATACTACTCAAAGCTAAATGTATCAAATTTAGGGATATATGCTAATTAAGTCATTTGTGTATTGAATATATGAAGATTGTATATATTAGGAAGTTGGATCCTGGAGCAATTGTTAGTATCCCTACTGATAAGTGCAAATTTGAAAAGTAGTGATTAGAATAAGTAGAGTATGGGAAAGATAGAGACCTAGGTTAAGGAAGCCTGGTTAGCACCACTGGTAACCTGGCAATGGTAACCTATTTTCCCTAGACTTGCAAAATGTTATATTTAGCATATAGTTATGAAATTTCTGCTTCTATATTGCAGTTGTTTTTGTTATTTTGTTTCAATTACCTCAAATCCCTCAGTTAAATTTGATACAATTGCCTGTCAGTGTTGTGGAAAATAAACACAGAGAAGGTGAGGAGAGTCCAGTTTATTCTATGTCAACTTACTTTCTTACTTCCACTAAGGAAGCAACATCTAATGGAAAATTGTGTCCAGGAGTTCCAAGAATAGCATTAATGAAGGGAAAGGCAGAAAAAAAAGGAGTAGAAAAGAAACACACACAAAAAATAGAAGAAATATCTAAATAGGAGATTCAAAATTAATGTGGTATGGTACCTCATTTTTAAATATATACTGGAAGAAACTCACGTTAGGAAAATTAAAGGAGCAGCTAAGGAGTTGAATACAATAGCTAACACTAATAATGGTCCTTAACTGGATACATCTCTTTTTTTTTTTTTTTAAGTTTAGTTAATATACAGTGCAATATTGGTTTCAGGAATAGGATTAAGTGATTCATTACTTACATACAACATCCAGTGCTCATCACATCAAGTGCCCATCTTAGTACCCATCACCCATGTAGCCCACCCCCCCCCCACCTACCTGCCTCCATCAACCCATAGTACCCATAGTTTGTCTTCTATCAGTAGAATCTCTTGTGGTTTGCTTTTCTCTCTTCTCTTACCCCCCTTCCCATATGTTTATCTGTTTTGTTTCTTGAGTTCCACATATGAGTGAAGTCATATGATTTTGTTTTTCTCTGTGGATACATCTTGTGTCTTACTTCAAATTATCTCTGACCGTCTTCTATATGAATCGTTTTTGGGAATACCAGGTTGGAATAGTTGTAACTTGACTGAAGATCCCCTCAAAAATGTTACCTTATGTTCTACATTATGTCCTGGGACTGCTCTGATAGACTATGAGAGCCTGCTTAAATACCCAGGCATGTGCAAATTTGAAAGTATAAGGTATTAACACTTCACAGGGTGACTTTCGACCAATGATGAATGAGATTTGGTGGGTACATTTTCACTTCATTTATCCCTCAGGAGACAATTCTGTGCCATGTTCTATGGGGGGGGGGGTGGGCAATAAAACATGGGCTGCCACAACTGGTGCATCTACAGTTCAGCTTCCCAAAAGAACAAGCTTATGACTTGTTTTGTTTTGTTTTATGTATCAAAACTTGTGGGTTCTTATGTATCAAAACTAATTTGTTAGAAATGACTGGTAATGAAATATGATATTGCAATTATACAATTTATTAAATACACCAATAAGAGAGGGAATAGGACAGCAATATTCTAAGTAGTTCTTAATTTATATACTTATTTTTACAAATGTGTACACTTACCTGATTTTTTTTTCCTTTGGTCTCTTTTTAGATTCTAGAACAAAATTTTCACTTAGTATTTGTCTGTTATAGTCTATTTACTCTCATAGATAAAGAGTGATGAATGGCATATTTATGCACTTGTATTAACATGGCATTATAATAGAAGAACAGGTTGGTTTGGCATTGAAGGCTATGTAGTTTGGAGCCTGTTGTGATAGTAGCTAGTCCTGAATCAAGCACTATTTCAGATCTTAACCTCAAGGGCACATTGGATGTATATACTCTCAGTACTTTTTAGATGGGTAGGTTGGGAGGAAGGCACAAAATTAGTTCTGGTTGTTTGTTATATATAAGTCAAACAATTATTTGCAAGTGTGAGATCTTTCAGCTTTTTATACTCATGTCTAGAAAATGGCAGCCAGAGTGGCTATTATTTCATCAGCCTTGAGTCCTGAGTGACTATGATAAGTAGAAAACCCCTAAAGATCTGATAATCTGTGATAAACATGTAGATTGGTTGAAAAATTAATATTTTTTTGTTTAAAATTGCTAAGATTCTGGTCTATTACTATCATGTAACCCAGACTGAAAAACCTGTAAATTTATTCCTTAGTGATAAACTTTATTATTTCACATTGTTTGTAATTATTGGTATGCTTTTTTAAATAAAACTATGAACAAATCACATATTTCTTTTCTGTTTTGACTTATACAATTTGTCATTTAAATGCCTATTTTTTTCCTATAGAGATCTAGTCATTTTTTTTTTCTAATTCAATTCTCCAGATTAAATGTCTCATTTCAGATAACTACTTGGTAGAAACCAGTTCACTGATCTTTTCAAACAAATAATTCAGAGGTTATGGAGAGGCATTTGTACATTTTCTGATATCTGAACCCAAAAAGAAGAACCAACATATTTTATGGAATTCAGATATTCAATTTATGTGTTTATTGTATGTTGTCATTTTACTGATATTATTTTCCAAAATATAAATGCTTGCAATTCATCTCTCGATTATTTAGTAACTCAAGTCCAATGAATGCTAATGCCCAGTATTAAAATTATGAGTTAGGCTTACAAATAGATTCTTTCTCTTATTCTTTATTCAATTTCATTCATATGACAATAATTATCCCCCAGCCATATTTCTCTAATTTTTATTTAAATGTTCTTTCAGTGAAAGGATACTTGCATTCAAATCATTTATGCATACTATTCAAATCAAATCATTTTCAACCCAAGTGATTACATTTCTTTATACCACCAGCAACAAATCACACTTGGAAGAGAAGTAACACAAAAAATATGTCAGTATAGATTCAAACATTTTATAAAATATTGAAAGAAAGAGCCTGCCCTTCATCTAGTCATTTACACAGAATTCACTGAGAATTTAAACTAGAGTTACTTTAAGAATAAATTCAAACCATCTATTGTTTCATTCAGGTTCCCTTTTTTATTCATAAAAATCAATTAATAAGTAGATATATTTTAATTTATATTTTCTGGAAATTAAAAAAAACATTTTATATGATCACCACTGAAAAAAGTATTATAAATGAAATTTCGATAACTGTAATTTATGTTCTTTGAATAATTCTAATAGAATAACTTAACAAAAATGAAAGATAAACTCTTCAAAAAAGAATATATGCACAGATATTTAACAAAGTGTGTTTGGATATTTAAAGGAAAGGTAATAGTAAAATAACTATAATAATAATTATGAAAAATATAAGTTTAATGATATCCTTATGTTAAGAAAACACTTACCACATATTCTGATTGTTACTTATATATTAAATAAATATGGAGTTTAAGAAACAATGAACATTAAGATGATTTTTCTCTACAAATAATTTGTTACTCTTTTTCTGCCTTTGATTTGAAAATGATTGATATTTACAAAATGTTCCAGTAAAATATTCTTGGAACTTCTTAGCATAATATAACAATATAACATCAGCAAGCTCATAATTTTACTTTCTATGATTTTCACAATGAAACTTAGAATGCATTGTTTGGTAATTTCCTGATGGTAGCCATCAATAAAAATTAGCATCATGTCTCTGAGAGGCTGATGCTACTTATTTTGGGAATCAGTATAAAGGGATTTGGGGAATTTCTAATATGAATTAATGGTGCTTTTTCTATGGATCTCATTATGGTCATAAAGTGAGTTGAAATTTAAACCAAGGATAAATAACACATTAAAACAAAATATATAAAGCTCATTAAAATTTAAAGTTTAAGAACTATTCAAAGGAATACATTATTTTGTATCTGAAAGAATAGATTTTTGTCACAATTTTAAGTGCCAATAAATAGAAAAATATGTCTAAATTTAGTTTTCATATGTAACAAACATATATTAGTCTTTTTTTTAATTTATTTAGTTTGAGAGAGTGAAAGAGAGAAAGCACTCACAAGTCGGGGACGGTCCGAGAGAAGGAGAGACAGAATCTCAAGCAGGCTCCAAACCATCAGCTAAAAGCTTTATGTGGGCTCAAACTCCTGAATTGTGACATCATAACCTGAGCTAAGATCAAGAGTTGGACGCTTGACTGATTGAGCCACCCAGGTACTTCAACATATACTGTTCTTTAAGCTTGAGTCATATTCTGTATATACATGTTGATTTCTGTATGCCCACTGTTATATGCATATCATATATATGATAAGGGATTAATATCCAAAATATATAAAGAACTTATATAACTCATTAGCAAAAAAACCTCAATATGATTAAAACATGAAAAGTACTGAAGAGACATTTTTCCAAAGAAGATGTGCAAATAAACAGGTACAGGAAAAGGTGCTTAACACCATTAATCATTAGGGAAATGCAAATTGAAACTACAATAAGATATCACCTCACACCTATTAGAATGGCTATCAGCAAAAAGGTAAGAGATAACAAGTGTTGGTGAGAATGTGGAGAAAACAGAACCCTTGTTCATTGTTGGTGGGAATGTAAATTTGGGCAGCCACTATGGAAGTATAAAAAAGTATTAAGTTTCCTCAAAAAATTGAAACTAGAACTACCATATGTTCCAGCAATTCCATGTCTGAGTATTTATGTAAAGGAAATGACAACAGTATATGGAAGAGATATCTGCACTTCCATATCACTGCAACATTATTGACAATAGTCAGGATATGGAAACCACCTAAGTATTAGTCAACAGATGAGTGGAATATTATTCAGCCACGAGAAAGAAGAAACTCCTGCCTTTTGCAACATGGATAGAACTTGAGGGCATTATGCTAAGTGAAGAGAGTCAGACAAAGACCAACACTGTATAGAATCACTTACATGTGGAATCTTAAAAAGCTGAATTCAGAAATAGGGAGTAGAATGGTGGTTACCAGGGGCTGAGGGGTGGGAGAAATGAGTAGGTCAAAGAGTACAAACTTCTAGTTGAACAATGAATAACAAATAATGTACAGCATGGTGATCATAGTTAATAATATTGTTCGACATACTTCAAAGCTGCCAAGAAAGTAGATCTTAAGTGTTCTTACCACACACAAAAAAAGAGTAGTTAGGTGATGTGTACCAAATGTTACCTAATGTAATGGGGGCAATCATTTTGCAGTATGTAAGTATATTAAATCAACACTTTGTACACCTTCAACTTACACAATGTTTTACGTCAAGTATATCTCGATAAAGTGGGAAAAATAATTCCACGTGTAGTGTGAAATTTCCAAAACTCAACATTATAAAGGGATACAATACTCCAAAAGTATATATGTATCTATTTTATATGTAGGTGTGTAACTTAAATTTTAGGAAGAGATGAATAGGATATTTCTCTTCAACTAACATGATGTGGAATGGCTTGTTACGTATGGAAAACACTATGTGATTTCAGATAGTCTGAAAGTTCAGTATAACCTTCCCATGGAAAGCATATAGTACTATATTTCATATTATAAAAGGAAAACATTTAAATGAGGTGGTTTGGTTTCTAAAAAATAGAAGCAGTTTTGAATATTATTCATATTATGATAAATATACTTTTTGAAATATTGTCAGGGTAAAAGAAGTTTAGAAAACTTTGGAATATAGAAAAATCTATTCTTTTCCCTTGATATCCAAGGCAAAACTTAACGAATGTCATACAACTAAAGTATTATTTTTCTGCCACTATGCTGTTTTGTATTTTTCTGTTCCCTCTGCATGGTATGTTTTCCCTGGTTTCCTTTCTTTTTTTTTTTTTTTAATTTTTTTTTCAACGTTTTTATTTATTTTTGGGACAGAGAGAGACAGAGCATGAACGGGGGAGGGGCAGAGAGAGAGGGAGACACAGAATCGGAAACAGGCTCCAGGCTCTGAGCCATCAGCCCAGAGCCCGACGCGGGGCTCGAACTCACAGACGGCGAGATCGGGACCTGGCTGAAGTCGGACGCTCAACCGACTGCGCCACCCAGGCGCCCCTCCCTGGTTTCCTTTCATAGCACATGTTTGTGGTTCAGATTTCAACTGACAAATATTATCTTGGCGATTCCCTCATCTAAAAGATCTCCCATAGAATCTTGAAAATATTATCCCAGCTACTACTTTCAGAGCACTAATGTAACTCTAGTCATTTAACTTTTTGTTTGCCCCATGTTTGGTGTCTCACTGAAATATAACCCTCAGGAGGACAAGAGACCTTTTTGACGTTATTCAGTTGTATTTTTAGCACCTAACATATTGCTTAGAACTGTAATTTCTTGTGATATTTATATTTGCTGGGTGAATAAATAGGCTTTCATCCATTTCCTAGTTAAAAAAGAGGGTGAAAGGATGCCTAAATAGATAATATGTGTGACAGAGACTGGATTATTTCTCTCAAATCCTGTGTCTTCAACCTGGGCATATGGGAGACAATACTTCCCAGAACTGTGGTTCTACTCTGGTTCCTTTCTTCCTATGTGACTTGCCAAAGGACTGTGAGTAGGAGGTATTTACACACTCAGAGGTTTGGCCACAACAGATCGTTTCTATCATAGGCTTTCTTTTGTTTATGGTTATTTATTTTTTTACTTACTTATTTTTGAGAGAGAGAGAGAGATCACGAGCAAGAGAGAGTGCACGTGCACAAGGGTGGGGAAGGTGCAGAGAGAGGGGATAGAGAGAGATCCCAAGAAGGCTCCATGCTGTCAGCACAGAGCCTGACATGGGGCCTGATCTCACAAACTCTAAGATCATGACCCTAGCCGAAATCCTGTTAGCTGCTTAGCTGCCTGAGCCATTCAGGAGCCTATCTATCAAAGATTTTCATTGCTTATTGGCCAACTGTATGCAGAGGATCCAGTGGAATGATTCTGAGGCAGACCTTACTTAGATGGGGATGATGGAGCCACAAGATACACGTAGCTTGGGTATCTGGATCCTTCCTGGAGGACAGCAGTACTATAAGCACACCTTAATTGTGACGGACTATAATGTATACGAGAGGTAGACTTCTATTATATTCATTCGCTAAGATTTTGTGGCTGTTCCTAGGCATTAGGAATTATTATCCTGCTTATAAAGTATGCAATCATATAGAAAGGTTTTCTGGGTAAGGATGTTCAAAATAATGGTGCCAGATATTTAATAATGCCATAAGTTTCAATTTATTCTATTTTGATTGATCAACTTAAAAGAAAAGCAGTATTAATTTATATGTATAATTAATTTATATGAGCTTTGTTTCTTAGATTTCAAATGTCCAAGGAAGTTCCTAAAAGCATTAAAAATATAAATTTTAGAGAATCTTAAAGCTGGTTGCCAATTACAAGTAATAGGAAATAAAAGTAGAAAGTGTAACCATTATACTTTTAATATTTTGGCTTAAATGTTATTACATTCTTGGCATGCACTTGCCTGTATAAAATAAGGCTTAATAACACACAAATGTGACCATCATTAATGCAATTCAGAAACCCATACCAAGTGATTAAAGCAACTCAAATCGCCCTTGATCATATTTCTGACCACTTATCAGAAGTGTCTTTATACTGTCATTAGCTGAGCTTCTCCTTTATGATTTTCTATGTCCTTGTCAAGTAATTGCTTCAGAACCAGATCAATGAGAATCTATAAAAAGAATTAAGATCAAACTTAGCTTAAATATCCTTTTCAATGTGGAACTGTCCTCCCTGAAATTAGCATGGAACAATTAATATACATACATGTTTAGCCTCCCCCCATCCAATTCCCTCTGTTGGACAAAATAATTTTAAAAACTCAAGATTCTTTACAGATTTCAACATAACCTCCAGATAAAGATAGAAATGTGCTTATGGCATCTCAGACTCTACCAGTTCAATGCGTTTCCTCGGAAAGATTATAAATGTTTAATGGTTGATGTGCCTGAAGAAAACGTTCTGCATGATGGGAAAAAAGTAATTAAACCTAGTAGCGGTTTCTTTTGCAAGCTGTCAAGGTGAAAGGCTAGAACTTACAGAACAGTGAATAAGTGCTGATCAAATATCTATTGAAATTTATTCAGAAGTAGTAGTCAATATATTCAACTTCAATAACAATTATTGGCTGAGAATATAGTGTGAGTGGGTACCCATAGGAGGTACTGCTGTCACTGTGTTAAATACATTTATGGTCTGGTACGTATAGTCCACAAATAAGTAAAAAAAAAAAAAAAAAAAAAAAAAAAGTACAATGTGGAAACGTTACAGAAGATGTTCAAATATGTGCTTGACAAAGGAACATTAATAACTTGGGGTGCCTAGGGCGCCTGGGTGCTCAGCCAGTTAAGCGTCTGACTTCAGCTCAGGTCATGACAGTTTGTGAGTTCAAACCCCGCCTCGGGCTCTGTGCTGACAGCTCGGAGCCTGGAGCCTGCTTCGGATTCTGTGTCTCCCTCTCTCTCTGCCCCTCCCTTGCTCGCTCTCTTTCTTTCTCTCTCTCAAAAACAAATAAAAATTAAAAAAAAAAAACTCATAAAATATGGAGAACTAACCGAGGGCTACTGGAGGGGTTGTGGGAGGGGGGATAGGCTAAATGGGTGAGGGGCATTAAGGAATCTACTCCTGTTGCACTACATGCTAACTAATTTGGATGTAAATTTTAAAAAATAAAAAATAAAATTAAAAACATAAAATAAAATTAAAAAATAAAAACAAGCAAAAAAATAACTCATGAAAAATATTCGTCTGAGTTTTAAATTTATTTGCCTTTGAATTTCTCTAGTTAAAAAAATGTGTGCGTTTGTACAGATTCATTACAATCTCTTGTTTTCATTTTTCACATCCATTGTTATTTTATTTTCTTTATAGTTCCTTATAGGCTCACTTTTTTGAAACACATTATTGTTCATTACATACACCTACCAGAACCACAATCATGGTTTCCACAGTGGGCAAATCTGTGTTGAGACCTCTTTAGTCCATCCACATTGGCTCAGAGTGTTGAATGTTCTGAGAAACCGTCAATTATATTATGTTTTGAAAAGGTCAAATATTTGATTGAAAAACAAATTGTCAAAATTGTTTTGGAAACGTGATTTTAAATGCCATACATGCATAGCTTTAAAACTTGTTTTTTTATTTATTTTTTTAATATTCATTTTTGAGATACAGAGAGAGCACAAGCAGGGTGAGGCAGAGAAAGAGGGAGACACAGAATCCAAAGCAGGATCCAGGCTCCCAGCTGTCAGCACAGAGCCTGATGCTGGGCTCAAACTCACAAACCACGAAATCATGACCTGAGCTGAAGTCGGGACGCTTAACCGACTGAGCCAAGCAGGTGCCCCAAAACTTGTTTCTACTAACACAATTTTATTTGAAATGAAAATAACTTGTCACCACTCTTGAGTCAAGTTTATAAGAGCTGTTTCTGGTTAAAAGGGGAGAACCACATGGCAAATTTGGACAACTTTATATAATCCTTCGAACGTGGTGATCAGAATTGTAACTGAAGAGCAGATTTCATTATATTCACACCTTTCAGGTAAAACTTACGATGCTTTTGCTGTCAACGTTTTGGAACCATTTCTCTTTTAAAATATGACCTAACAAAGATGGTTTTTCATTAACAATTAATTTATGTGTTTTTCCTATTAATTGTAGAATGTAAAAAAAATAGTTTCAGTATATACGTATTTATTCTTTTTAAAAAATATTTTAGTTCAGAGAATAAACTGAGGGTTGATGGGGGTCTGGGGGTGGGGGTGGGTCAAATGGGTGACAGGCAGTAAGGAGGGCAGTCTTCCGGATGAGCACTGGGTGTCACATGTAAGAGATGAATCACTGGGCTTTACTCCTGAAGCCAAGACTACACTGTATGTTGATGAACTTGAGAATAAAAAAAAATAAAAATAAAAATATTTAGTGAATTCATTAACAAGCACAGTTAATATACCTATTTACATATATTTTCTTTTTGGCCTTGTATATTTCTGAGTAAATGATATAAAGTTCATATCATTTTTTCATAAGACAAGATCTATAGTTTGGGATAGAATGTGAATTAGAGTAAGAGGCTCTGAGTTAGATTTCTTCGAGTGAAATTGAGCTACTCCTCATGCTGAATCTGTTACATTGGGAAAGCTATTTAGCCTTATTAAATATCGGCCTGCTTGTTTGAAATCTATGATAAGAACAACCTTAAAATTGTGCTCAATGGTTGAAATAATACATGAAAAACACTTAGCACAGTACTTGGCAAGGAGGTGATTGGTAATTAGTAATCAACACTAAGATTAGTATAAGGAATAATACTGTAAGTATTTAATGCATGAGAAACTATTTCTAAACCACACAAATGTCACTTACTTATTTTTAAACTAATTACATTTTATTATAAACACAATATTTATCTCATTTTAACCTACATATTAAATGGAAAAATAAACTAAGCAGTTAATGTTATATGATTTAAGAATGAAGTGGAGTAAATAAATGTGAAATCAAATAATATGAAATTAGAAATGAATGCTTCATATCTGATGTTTAGTCTTTCCTCTATTGCATATAATATTCTCACAAAGGCATTATTTTCTCAGTCATAATTCTGTCTTGTTTTCATTTTTAGTGGTGGGGAGAAACCTAAAAAAATGTGTTCTATTATTCATGTATTCCTAAGTACTATCCTTTATGTCATTTGTATATTTTTGTGCATTTAGTTCATCTAAACCAAATTTTATCTATTCATAATTGAGTTAGTGATATATTTCCATTGATTGCATACCATAAATTTGGCAGTATTCACTACTTGCATTCATGTATTCCAAAGTACTATCTTTTATGTCATTTGTATATTTTTGTGCATTTAGTTCATCTAAACCAAATTTTATCTATTCATAATTGAGTTAGTGATATATTTCCATTGATTGCATACCATAAATTTGGCAGTATTCACTACTTGCATACATCTTTGGAGTGCCTTTCACGTGTTAGCAGAAGATCACACTTTGCGGATCTGAAAGTACTAATGAGTGCAATTTCTTCTCACTTCTGAATTTTGAAACAATTGAGAAATTCAGGGAGATGAAGAGTAAACTATCAGCTTTATGACTAAGTATTCAGACAATGTGTTATAGGAACATCCAAGTTGGTTAAATGTGCAACCTCCCAAATATCATAAACATATCCTTCCTAAAATTCTTCCTACCCCTCGAAAGTTAAATACCTTTAAATACTGAAATGAAATATTAAATTAAAGGAAATGTGTACCTGAATGCATCCTCACTGTAAGCAGTGAAAACCCAAGAGATACTGGGCTGTCCATGCTTCTTTTATGAGAACTGAGAGAGGCAGAAAAAATCCGGGTAGCATACAAATGGGGAAGTATATCCTCTGGAAAGATTGGAAGAGACTTGATGTTTTCGTTACTGCCTACATTTTTAGCTATTATATGTGTCATTAACCAGATTAGTAAGAGTATTGTACTAGAAGCATTTTTTTCATTCATTTGATAGTGTATTTGCATATGATTTGATTACAAATAAATGCATAAATAAGAACAATGAGAGTCAACC
The DNA here is from genome assembly GCF_016509475.1 of Prionailurus bengalensis. Lineage (NCBI taxonomy): Eukaryota > Metazoa > Chordata > Mammalia > Carnivora > Felidae > Prionailurus > Prionailurus bengalensis. The sequence goes on from NC_057344.1 coordinate 91,916,993, forward strand.
ATAAAAAACAGTAACCATAAAGGAAATGTCATAAATTAAACTACATTAAAATTAAGAAATTTTAACACAATTTAATTAGTACATATCTTTTATAGTGTGAAGAAAAAAACTGTTTCACTCTTCTTCAACTATAATCCATTTTTCATATATTAGTCTCAATGACCTAAAAATAATTCATACCCGTTGAAGGCCTGCAAAATAGAACTTTTTTTTTCCATCCCCATTCTCTTCTTTCCAGTCGTTTGCTATAATTCTGCTTAGTTTCAATTCCTCAAACTTTGTGTCCTTCAGCAAGGATTTTCCTTTACCCACGTTTTCATCTCTAGCCAGTGCTTTCTGTCCTCTGCTTGGATTGAATCATATAGGTTTTCAGGTGGCAGGTCACTGTCTTTGAGAAGCCAACTTTCACAGCCTAAGTGAAAGCAGGTTCCTTTTGCCATCATCTCTCAACAACTGGTATATTTAAATGTTTGATTTGCCTTATAAACTACAAGCCCCATGTGGGTCTTGTTACTTCTAATAGCTCAGTATTTAGAGTGAAAGAAAAATAGTAGATACTTGAAAACCAACTTTCTGAATGAATGAATGAATGAATGAGTGAGTGAATCCACTTAACCCTACCCCCACTGCTAGCAGCAAAGGTAACACATCTTTGTTTTTTTAAATTGGATTATTAAAATAAACCTAAATATTTCTTTGCATCTACTTTTGTCTTGTACTAATCCATTTTTCATCTCCACTTTGCTAAAAAAAAACCCCATCTTGTAAAGTGTCAATTTGATCTTAATCACATCTCTTCCTTAAAATACTCCATTATTTTTCATTGTATTTAGTATAAAGATAAAAATACCCTTCATGATGTACAAGGTCTTACATGACAGGTTCCAGGTCAAGCCATATTTTCTGGTATTTGTTCCCAGATCACTAGACTAGAATCTCATGAAACTTCTTTTATTTTTGATCACACCTAGCTTATTTCTGCTTCAAGAATTTCACACATGGGGCGCCTGGGTGGCGCAGTCGGTTAAGCGTCCGACTTCAGCCAGGTCACGATCTCGCGGTCCGTGAGTTCGAGCCCTGCGTCGGGCTCTGGGCTGATGGTTCAGAGCCTGGAGCCTGTTTCCAATTCTGTGTCTCCCTCTCTCTCTGCCCCTCGCCCGTTCATGCTCTGTCTCTCTCTGTCCCAAAAATAAATAAACGTTGAAAAAAAAAATTAAAAAAAAAAAAAAGAATTTCACACATGATGTTTTCTATGCCTGGTCACAACTTCAACCCTTGACATTAACATTAACATTAATAATTCTTTTCATGTTAATAATCCTTGAAGTTTCAGAATAAATTTTACTTTCCCTGTGGGGCCTTCTCTATGCCCCCAGGAGAAATAAAATGTGCCCATCTGTTATATGAACAGTAGTAGTTAAAAACGCAATAGTTGGTTTAACATATGTTTTTCCCCATAAGATTATATGCTCCCTGAAGACAGGCCATGGCTTACCGTACACATTGTTGCAGTACTATTCCAGGCACATGATAGGCAACCAATAGGAATGTTTCATAAGTTAATAGATTATTAAACAAAAATAAAATTGGGTGAGATTTGTAAAAGATAATTAATTGAATTATTCATTCAATTATTTTTTTATATTTATGAATATTTAAAATATTAACCATAAAATAATAATTACAGGTAATATAATATTAATCATAAATAAATGTTTAGAAATACCTACTTTGATTCAGAAACTGTTGTAAGTACAAGGAATGCAATAAGGTAAGAGATAAAATGCCTGGCATTTGGATTGCTTATATTCAGGTAGGGATAGTACATAATAAACAGAATAAACTATAAAATATAGAGTAGGATGGAAGGTAAATGCTAACGAGAAAAAAAAATGGAGAAGGCATCAGGTGTTGAGTAGTGTTCTCCACTACTTTGGAAAAACATCCAAATCTTTTTAACAGGGATAAGAACATAGGCATTGTAGGCCTTGAATTAATCAGTTCTTCCTCCTATTCATTCAGGACACCACAGAGACTTTGCTGAGCCTTACTGGAGCCCATCTGGTGTAATCTTTCTGCTCTTAATGAGGCCTTTTTCCCCTTTTATTTTAACCTTGAAGAGTTTACCATGAGTAGAGAAGGTAACACTGAAAGGCAACAGTAAGCCTTAATGCAACAAGTATCACTGATACAGTGTAATAATTATTTAGGATGACTTGACTAAAGGTCCATAATGTTCTTGTATAGTTTTTGCAGGCTGCTATATATTTGATAGAGATGTATCAAAGATAATAGACTCCCCTCCTTTTCCATAGATGATTTGATTAACCAGGCTGTACCTGGAAGAAGATACAATGTATAAGGAAAAAATAATTGCTTTTAGAATCAAGGAAGCCATACTCTCATTTCAGCTGCTTAACTTTTTCAATGTATCATCCTCTCTGGACCTCTATTAATCTTATTGTTTAATTGCCTGCCTCACACATCGTGATTATTCAAAAAGGTCAAGTGGTTAGAACTCATTAGCCAATTTTAAAGTAATAAAGTAATAAATAAATGTAAATTGATATTATCACTCTTACTGAACCCTTTAAAGGTACATAACTAAACTATATTTAAGGAAAATATGTAATTGAAAGTTTCGGGTTATTAATTCATGCCTGAACATCTAAAAATTTTTCTCTGAAGATTTATCTGAGTCTACTAGTGTTGTTAGGAATGATAACTTGAATTCTATGTATACATTAATATGACATTTTATATTAAATTAAGTGAATTATGAATACCTTAAAATTACCTTCAGGATACAATGAAAGAATGTATGAGTTTGTAGTCTTTAGGGATGTTTCAATGTTTACCAAATTCAAGTATTGCTTGAAGTTTTCAAATGACTAGGCAATACATATTTAAAAAAGAAAACATTTTTATAATCCTTAGAAGCTTCACTGTAAAGAGTAGCGGTAATCTTTGAAGATTTACTGGAACACCAATATTTTATTATCTTGAATTCTGAAATGCAGTTTCCAGCCAGATGCATATGTTTAATCAATATCTCACTGTCATTGTATTTTTCAAGAATCTGTGAAATTTCATACCTATTCACTTGATCCTGGAATCATTAGTTTTACTCTGAAACCATGGAAACTACTGAGTTCCTATAATCCTGTATTCCTCATCTGTTTTTATAAAACTCTGTTAAGCTAGTGTGAAAGTATGTTAGTTACTATAGATGTGACTTGTAATTTATGGATATCCTTTTACCATGTAAGAACTAAGTAGCATGGTATTAGTTTTAAATAGAGTCATTTCATATAAAATATATATCTATGTTGTTATGAGTTTCCTTTACTTATAAACATTATGCTATTGTTTGCACTTGTTGTCTGGGAATTTTCTTTGCCTTTACTAACAGAAGGTTCACACTGACAATCCTGAACTTATCACAATAGTATTAATCCCAACTCCTTTCATTCTCACGAAGGGAGGAGGCTCAGTAGTTTTCCAGATATAGTTATTTCTATTCATGCAGAAAGTAACTAACTATCTGCTATCTTGCGCAATGGATAAGTTATCTGACAATAGGTTATCTCTCAAAGCAGGTGATTGAGGGTAATTAAGCTTAGTATTATCTGATGGACTATATAGCACAATAAAGTGGTCATATTGGTTTAAACATGTGGTCCTTTCTGTGCACATAGTAGAGATTGCCCTCCCAGTGTGTCCCTCCTTCTGCTCTAACTGGCCGGTACGTTTCCACATGTTTCTTTTGTGTGGATGCTTACTTCCATTTGTAATTGTCAAAATTGTGGACATGATCAACTGTGGCAATAGAAGACAGAGATTAAGTATGTGCATGGTAGCCAGAGACTGCTGGAGCTTGAATCCTAGCTCTCCTCCTAATTTGGTATGTGATGTTGGGTGAGTCACCTAACCTTTATTAGTAGGATTTTGTCTGATATTGTATGTTGTGAGAATGAAGTCACTCTACAAATGCAAAGCATTTTAAATGGCATAAAGTAAGTGTCATGTAACTGCTGGCTATTATTTTGAAATGGTGGCTATTGCTGTCTTTCCTCTCCTTGGCTTTCCACTTAGAACTAGGTCAAGTGTTATCTTTTCTGTTAATTATTTTACAACATTCTGCGAAAAATTTACTTTTCTCATCTATTTTTTCGTAGCACTCATACTGTGCACTTATGACACGTAATATGATGGGTCAGAGTAAGTTGTATGTGTTTATTTCTACTAATCTGTGAGCTCACTGACAGCATCAAGTTATTTATTTCCATTTTCACTGTATTTAGTATAGAGTTTGCTTATAGTAACATCTTAAAATATTTGTTGAAAAATAAATTCAAAAATGCATATAAGTATAATTGTTTGAAGAATTCCTTTTAACAAAAGAATTTAGTTAAGTGTGATGGCGTTTGATTTGCTCACTTAATAAATGATTAACTGTAATGTACTTAATAATGTTTAAGTATCTGAAAACTACAAAGAAATTTAATTTTAACTTCAGATCTGCTCCCAAGACATATTTCAAGTCTCTCTCTTTATTAATTTCTTCGCAAATTTCAGTAATTTCACATGCGCTTCCTCAATGTAGTCTCCTAAACATTCTGTGGGTTTGGCAGAACAGGTGTTGTTAGTCCTAATTTTTAAAATGAAATGATGGTTTAGAGAGGTTAACTGACATGTGCATAGTAAAAAACGGAAACATAACTGCAAGTACAAAGGCTATGAATTTTGTTTCTTCACCATAGTTTTTTTTTTTTTTTTTCTACTCTACCCATGGCTCTGCTTGAGCTCCAATGGGAACTTAATTCAAACAACTTACATACCACTTGTTATCCCTTTAACCTAAATGGCTTTATGCTGTTTATGCTGTTCATAGGGAGCACTGAAAACAAAGAGCTAGGGTAATCAACTCAAAGTTCAAGTTACGAGTTTCACAACAAGCTCTTCTCATTCCTATTTTATTATTTTTAGGATGTCTTCAAATATTTTCATGCAAATTCCATTAATTCCTTAGGGAAGTGAGAACAATTTTCAGCTCTGTCACTGAGCAGTGCTTTCATCAGATAACTTGGATTCTTCTTGTGCCTCCTCTTTGAAGAATTTTAGATTTCCTGTAAATATTTCCACATAGAGACTCACAAATCTTCATGGAAATAAGCATGATGAAGAACAGATGCATCATTGATTTGTGCTTTTTCAGATAAGTTCCAAGCCAATTTAGAGAAAAATATTTTTTTTTATTGCGCTAAAACTTAAAAGTGTATATATGTTACTTCGTATTAAGGAAAATATCAAGTTCAATGTTTTTTTTTTTAAATTCATCCAAACATTTTGCTTTTTTATTTACGTAATATTTTTCCTTCATCCCTGAGGAGATTTGTAAATGGAAATGTAACTAGTTTTTCTCAACGAAGGAATTGAATTGAATTCTTCTTCCACAAACAACCAAATGTGTTTATGATTTGCATGAAAAACATTAAGAACTAGCTCTTTATTCCTTGTACTCTTGTTAGAATTTTTTTTCATGGTAGAATTCTTACATTAAAAATGTAAGTAGGGGATATAGATAGATATATTTATATAAATAAAAGATATAAATAGATATATTAAGATATTAGATCTTAAAAATAAAGGCATGTACATGGTAACGTGGATGATGAACGATGCCTTCTCTTGCTCAGTATCATAATAGATGAGGCATTTGTAAATCTGCTGAAGAAATTTACTTAGAACAGGAAATATAAATTATTTTGCTTATGTTATTCATGAGTTTGCCAAAACTAGAAAGCCAACAAGGCCATCACCCAATCAAAAACAACAGTGACAAAAACAACAGAAGGAAACATTAAATCAAAGTGAGGGCTGTGTTGGAGTCAAATACCAGTGTTAGCATTAGGGTTGATGACAATAGACTTTGCTTCTGATATGGGTATGTAAGTTCCTGTTGGACAGACCCTCCTGCTGGTAACAGCTACCAATTTTGGACAAACTCCATTCCCCTTCCCCCCTCCCCCCTGCCCCCAGAAAAAGAAAAAAAAAAGAAGAAGAAGAAGAAAAAAAACACCTGAAGGCATTAGAGAGCAACAAAAAGCAGGTACTTCGAAATAGAAAATGGTTTGGGATAAATTTTTAGGGTTGTTAACCGTGGTCAGCAATGTGGGACTGGCTAAATCTCTGAGAGATAGCCTACTATTTTTGTGACCTAAAGAACGACACTCAAAGTGGGGGTAACCAGGCTCGTTGGATCATGCAGGGGACACATAAAGGAAAGAATCAAGAAGATTCTGACCAAAATCTCTCACTGGCCAGGAAAATATGTATGTATGGGGCAGACTCCAAGCACCGCAGCTAAGAATAAAATAAGTGAACCCAGGTTTGACCTGTCACTCAAAATATAGAGATTATAGCTTGAGACAACCAAATTAACTGCCCCATAGAACAAAAGAAGCAGGACAACTAGATGGCTCAGTTGGTTATGCATCGGACAGTAGTTCAGATCATATCTTGTTGTCTGTGAGGTTGAGCCCAGAATGGGGATCTGTGCTGACAACTCAGAGCCTGGAGCCTACTTCCATTTCTGTGTCTCCCTCTCTCTCTGCCCCTCCCACTCTCTTGCTCTATCTCTGTCTCTCTCTCGCTCTCTCTCAAAAATAAACAAACATTAAAAAAAGAACAAATGAAGCAATTTAATAAATGCCCAATATTCTTTCAAGCAATATAACATCATCCAGATCGTCGAAATAAATAATACCCTACTATCCTGAATGTATTCCAGATTATTAAACGTATGAAGAAATGGGGGAAAAATGAATTATTCTCAAGACAAAAATGGAACAAAACAAAATAAAATTGGTTGATACTAATTCTTAAATGACCTAGTGGTTAGTAATATAAAAGGAATAGTTAATAATAATTCAGCTATTATTATTATACTCAGTGATAGAAACAAAATTTGCTTGAAGTGAAAAACATAGAGGCATAGAAACTATAAAAATAAAGATAATAGATGGTATTAGAAGGAAATGTTTACCCAAGCAATTGTGGAAAAATAGAACTTAAAACACCCAGGTAAAACTAGGATGTAATTTATGTTCAGTTATAGGGTGAGCAAAAAAGTAAATCTACTTATGGAAAGAATGATCGATCCCAACATAAAATGTCCAACTTCATACCAACACTAGGTAGAAAAAATATAATCATATTTCTCTTCCTTGAACATAGGCCAAAGATCATTTGTATACTATTCAAAATTATAGAGCCAGTGTCGTTAAAAAATTGCAAAGAACCAAAAGTAAATAAAAAAAAGTCTCTATATTTGCAACACTTTATGTTCTTAAAAAAGCAATAATTTCTTTTCTAGACTAATGTATTAAGAATATTCAATACCATTACAGGGGGGCCTGAGTGGCTTGGTCAGTTAAACGTCTGACTTCTGTTCAAGTCATGATCTCCAGGTTCCTGGGTTTGACCCCCGTATCAGGCTCTGTGCTGACAGCTCAGAGCCTGGAACCTGCTTTGGATTCTGTGTCTCCCTCTGCTTCCTCCCCCACCCTCCTGCCCTCCCACTCTCTCTCTCTCTCTCTCTCTCTCTCTCTCTCTCTCTCTGTCTCTGTCTCTCAAAAATAAATAAACATTAAAAAAAATTAAAAAATGAGAGTGTCTCTTCAGATAGCAACAATTATTGTAAATTGTAGTATTTGAGAGATTTTGATATATGTAATTGTAGACAAAATAATGAGTCAAACAGAGATAAAAGAATGATACTTGGAGCACCTGGGTGGCTCATTCCGTTAAGCATCCCACTTCGGCTCAGGTTTGTGGGTTTGAGCCTTGCATTGGGCTCTGTGCTGACAGCACAGAGCCTGGAGCCTGCTTCGGATTCTGTGTCTCCCTCTCTCTCTCTGCCCCTCCCCTGCTTGCTCTCTCTCTCTCTCTCTCTCTTTCTCTCAAAAATAAATAAGCACTAAAATCATTTTTTTAAAAGTGTACTTTTACTTGAACCTATGGTATATCACAGATATAACATGACAAATCATTGGGTGTAGAATTGAATAAATAACAAGTAATTCTGGGGTATTTAATTGTTTGTGAAAAATATGTGGATGTTAGCTCATGTTTTTAAAAAAAGTTTTAATAGATTAATGAATTAAATATGAAAATTGTATTTCATATTCTGTAAAAAATATAGTAGAGCATTATTATGACCTTAGGAATGGCATCTCTAACATTATGATGAAAATAAGGGACATATTTATAACCTTAGGACATCGAAAGACTTTGAAACAAAACATAGTTAACAATATTAATACGCTAAATAATTTATCTTTAACTATAAAAAAATATTTACAGCCACCTGCATGGCTTAGTCTGTTAGAGTCCAACTTTGTCTCAGGTCATGATCTCACAGTTGGTGGGTTCAAGCCCTGCGTCAGGCTTTGTGGTGAGCCTGCTTCAGATTCTGTGTTTCCCTCTCTCTCTCTGCCCTTTCCCTGCTCACACTCAGTCTCTCTCTATCAAAAATGAGTAAACATTAAAAATTAAAAAAAAAAAAAAAAACAATCCACCAGACCTCTGTTGATTGGCAATCCTGGTAGTAGGCTTATGTATTTTTTTATATTTGATTCATTGATAGAGTAAAAGTATTCTTTTGAAGAGTGAATTGATATGATTCATATGATTACTCATTCACAAATTGGTTTATGAAGGATAGCATAGAAAGGTAGTGTCAACCTACTTTCTTAAGGTGGAAACTTTCTTGTCTGAGAAGAGTTTGGAATTTCCTTAGATAAGGAAGCAGCTGCTCCCAGATGTTGCAGATGCCAAAATGGCTGTTTGTACTCTTGAGCTGAATTTGAAATATTCATTTATTTCATCTATGGAAAACTTTAGCTTTTCTGGATGAGCATGGCATCTTTTCATTAGGCTTAGCATTTATGTGACATACCTTCTCAGTAGTGGATTAACTTTGAGTCACCGTAATAAGTAACAGAACAATGTAACATCAGCTACATTGGTGTTTTCCTTTGTTAAAAAATAAATTCAGAAACAAACAAGAACAAAACTATTCTTCAAAGTTATAGACCAAACTACTTTTCATGGTGGAACATCATCAAGAATCCAGTATTCTGACCAAAGTTGATACTATCACAAAATGATTTATAAAGGAATATCAAATATACAGTCCTGAAAAAATTTATTACTTCTTGAGACAAATGAAAATGGAAATAAAACATACCAGGACTTGTGAGATTTAGCAAAAACAGTTCTAAAAGCCATGTTCATAGGATAAATGCCTATATTAAGAAACAAGGAAAATCTCAAAAACTAACCTAACTTTACACTTCAAGGAACTGGAAAAAAGACAAACAAGGGAAGTCCAAGGTTAGTAGAAGGAAGGCAATAAGTCAGATCAGAGTGGAAATAAATGAAATAGAGACTCAAAGACAATACCAAAGATCCATAAAACTAAGACCTGGGTTTAAAAAAAGATAAACAAAATAAACAAATTTGTAGCTAGATTTACCAGAAGATAGAAGTCTTGTAAATAAAATTAGAAATGGGAGAGCAAGCATTGCAATTGATACCACAGAAATACAAAGCATCATAAGAGACTGCTATGAACAATTATATGCCCACAAATCGACATCCCGTAAGAAATGGATACATTCCTGGAAACATACAAGCAAAACCAAATCATGAAGAAATAGAAAATTGAGAAGACTAATTACGTTAAGGTGACTGAATCAGTAGTCAGAAGCCTCTCAAAAGAGAAAAATGTCAGCACTAGATGGACCAACATTGAAAGAGGAATTAATGGCAATCCTTCTCTAACTGTGCCAAAAAAAATAAATATAAGAGAAAGGAACACTTTTAAGTTTTATGAGGACAGCACTACCCTGATCCCAAAACTAGAAAGAGAAACCACAAGAAAATTACAGAGTAATATCTCTGATAAACAAAGATACACAATTTCTAAACAAAATATTAGCAAGTTGAATTCAATAGGATTCAATGAATCAATGAATTAATTCAATGAATTAAAAGGATCATGCACCATATTCAAGGGGAGTTTATTTCAGAAATTCGAAGATGGTTAACATCAGCAAGTCAATCAATGTAATATGCTACCTTAAAAAAATCAAGGATAAAAATAATATGATATCTCAACAGATACAGAAAACAAAAACACTTGACAGGATTCAACATCCATTCATGATAAAAACTCTCAAAAAACTGAATATAGAGGAAACATACATCAAGATAATAAAGACCATATATGAAAAGTCCACAGTTAACATTGTACTCAATGGTGAAAAGCTGAAAATTTTTCTTCTAATTTCAGGAACAAGAAGCTATGCTCACTTTCATCACTTTTATTCAACATAGTACTAGCCATAGCAATTCAATAACAACAACAACGACAACAACAACAACAACAAAAGAATTTAAATTGGAAAAGGAGAAATAAAATTGTAATTTCAGATGACATTATATTATATACAGAAACTCTACTCCCACAAGAAAATTCTTAGAACTAATAAATGAATTCAGTAAAGTTTCAGGATACAAAACCCATATACACAAATTAGTTGCATTTCTGTACATTAATAATAAACTGGCAGAAAGAGAAATTAAAAAAACAAACACATTTATAATTGCATCAAAAAGAATAAAATACCTAGGAATAAAGTTAAACAAGGAGGTGAAAGATTTTATACTGAAAACTATAAAATATTAATGAAAGAAATTGAAGAAGACACAATAAATGGAAAGATACTCTATTGTCATGGATTGGAAGAATTAATATTGTTTAAAATGTACATTTTTCTCAAATCTACAGATTTAAAGCAATCTCTATGAAAATTCCAACAACATTTTACATAGAAATATTACAAACAGTCCTAAAATTCATGGGACTGCCAAGGATCCTAAAGATCCTAAAGAGCCAAAGCAATCTTGAGAACAAAGCCAGAGGCAACATGTGTAATTATTTTACTGTATCGCAGACCTATAGTAAACAAAACAGAATGCTACTAGCATCAAAACAGACATATATATCAATGGAACAGATAACCCAGAAATAAGCCCATGCATATATGGTCAATCTATGGCAATGGAGGTAAGAATATGCAATGGGGAAAAGACAGTCTATTTAATATGTTTTGCTGAGAAAACCGGACAGCCACATGCAAAACACTGAAACTGAACCATATTACATCATACACAGTAAACCTCTAAATGGATTAAAGACTTAAAATTGAAGACCTGAAAATATAAAACACATAGAAGAAAATAAGAAGAAAATAAGAAAACTTTTCATCAGTCTTAGCAATGTGTTTTGAATTAGACACTAAAAACAAAAGCACAAAAAAACAAGAACAAATAAATAGGATTACATGAAGCTAAAAAACTTGTGCACAGCAAAAAAAGAAACATGACGAAAAGAAAAAGCAAGCAAGCAACACATGGAATGGGAGAAAATATTGGAAATCATATATCCGATAAGTAATTGGTATACAAAATATATAAATAAATAACAAACTCAATAGAAACAAATGAACAATTCAGTTAAAAAATGGCAGAGGATCTGACTAAACATTTCCCAAAGAAGACAGATGACCAATAGGTACATGAAGAGGTGCTCAAAATAAAATCTCTAATCATTAAAGAAATACAAATCAAAACCACAGTGAAATGTCACTTTGCACCTGTCAGAATGGCTATCTTCAAAAAGATGGGAGATAACAAGTGTTGTCAAGGATGTGGAAAAAGGGAACCTTTGTGCACTATTGTAAATTGGTGCAGCCACTTTGGAAAAGAGTATGAGCATTCTCTAAAAAAATTAAAAATAGGAATACAATGTGATCCAGCAATCTCACTTCTGGTATATATCCAAAATAAATGAAAACATGATATCAGAGCTATGTCTGCATTTCCATGTTTATTGCATCATTATTCACAATAGCTAAGAAACAACGTAACTGTCTGTCAATGGATGAATGGAAAATAAATGGTATGATGGAGTACCATTCAGTCATAAGAAAGATGGAAAACCTGTTGTTCACAACATAGATGAACCTTGAGGGCATTATGCTAAGTGAAATTGTCAGACAAAGAAAGACAAATACTGCCATGATATCATTTATATGTAGAATCTTTTTTTATTTTTTAAATTTTTATTTATTTTTGGGACAGAGAGAGACAGAGCATGAATGGGGGAGGGGCAGAGAGAGAGGGAGACACAGAATCGGAAACAGGCTCCAGGCTCCGAGCCATCAGCCCAGAGCCTGACGCGGGGCTCGAACTCACGGACCACGAGATCGTGACCTGGCTGAAGTCGGACGCTTAACCGACTGCGCCACCCAGGCGCCCCTATATGTAGAATCTAAATAAATACTTAAACTCATAGAAACAGAGAGTAGAAAAATGGTTGCTGGGGTGTGGGGGAAATAGGGAGAGGTTGGTAAAAGGGCACAGACTTTCAGCTATGGGAAGAATAATGTCTGATAATCTAATGTATAACATGGTGACTATAGCTGATAAGTCTGTATTGTAAGAGTGAGATTTGTTCAGAGAGTAGACGTAAATGTTTTCACCCACACAAAAAGAAAAATATGTGAAGTGATGGTTAATTTATAAATGGTAGGAATCCTTGCATAATGTATATGTATAGTATATCACAATTTACACTCTAAATATCTTATAATTTTATTTGTCAAATATAAGCTTAAAAAGAATTATGAGGGGGTATTAAATAAATAGTCCTGATAATTTTTTTAAATTTTTTAAACATTTATTTATTTTTGAGACAGAGAGAGATAGAGCATGAGCGGGGGAGGGGGAGAGAGAGAGGGAAACACAGAATCGGAAGCAGTCTCCAGGCTCTGAGCCATCAGCCCAGAGCCAGACACGGGGCTCGAACTCGCGGACTGCCAGATCGTGACCTGAGCTGAAGTGGGACACTCAACTGACTGAGCCACCCAGGCGCCCCAGTCCTGATAATTTTTTATGGGGGGGGGGAGCTAAGATGGTGGTATCATATGAGGATCGTCGATTTGCTTCATCCCTCAAACACAGCTAGATAACTATCAAATCATTCTGAATACTAAAGAAACTGACCTGAGGACTGACAGAACAAACTACACAACTAGAGGGAGAGAAGAGGCCAATTTGAGGAAGATAGGAAGTGCAGAGACTTGGCTGGAGGGAGAAACAGGTCACGTGCTGTGGAGGGGAGGGAGCCCAGGTCACCGAGAGAGGTGAACAGAGGGAGGGGCACACAGGGATATGCACAAGAATATTTCCCCAAAGCCATTGGCTGGGAAAATGAAACCAGCTGAATTTTGTATTTTTGCAGCCAGGAGAGCTCAAAGACTGGATTTCTAGAGGTTCACAGTGTTAATACTTTTTGGAGTGCATCTGTAGGAGGTAGTATTGCCTCTGGGCACAAAACAATCAGTGGGCACCATTTCCCTCCTCTGCTCCTCAGCGTAAACCAACTTTAGTAAACATCACAGCCCAAAACTAGCTGCCTAATATGCTTATACCAAGTGCTGGCCACCAGTGCTCCGCTGATTTTGCTTTTCCTGGGTAACTGTGACTGAGGACCAGTGCAGTGGGCCCCTTTTCCAGAAGACCAGCGCAAACTCCCACACACACCATACCTACTGATCAATATTCTGTGAAGTTCAGTTCTTTTTTTTTTTTTAATTTTTTTTTCAACGTTTATTTATTTTTGGGACAGAAAGAGACAGAGCATGAACAGGGGAGGGGCAGAGAGAGAGGGAGACACAGAATCGGAAACGGGCTCCAGGCTCTGAGCCATCAGCCCAAAGCCTGACGTGGGGCTCGAACTCCCGGACGGTGAGATCGTGACCTGGGTGAAGTCGGACGCTTAACCGACTGCGCCACCCAGGCGCCCCTGAAGTTCAGTTCTTTCAGAAGCAGACCAGAGCATATCTAGCTAAAACTCACCACACTCTGGTAAGACCCAAATATTGCCCACTGCAGCCAAGAAGAAATTGCAGAGGCCTGACCTAAGGGATAGAGTGGCCAAAACACAGCAGCAGAGTGCATACAGCACAACAGAGACCCTTTTAGATGTGCCAGGCCCTGGATATTATATGACCTCTTTTTCATAAAGTCATTACTCTCAAGAGGAGAAAAGAACAACAAATGAAGCCTAAGGCCAGCAGAAGAAGAGACGTAATAAACAATAAGCAGACATAAATTGTAAAAAAACTAAAAACAACAACAACAACAACAACAAAAACAAAAACAAAAACAATAGAACATATTGATGAAACCAGGAGCTGGTTCTTTGGAAAAAAAAATACAATTGATATACTCCTAGCCAGACTTATCCAAAGAGTGAGAGAGAGAGAGAGAGAGGACTCAAAGAAAATAAAATCACAACTGAGAGAAGAGAAATCACAGTTAACACAGAAATACAAACAATTATATGAGAATAGTATGCAAAATTATATGCCAACAAATCAGGCAATTTGGAAGAAATGGTTAAATTTCTAGAAACATATAAACTACCAAACCTGACACAGTCAGGAGTAGAAAATTTGAACAGATTGATAGCCAGTAAATAAATTGAATCAGTAATCAAAACGCTGTCAACAAACAAAAGGCTAGGGTCAGATACAGATGGCTTCACAGAACATTTAAAGAAGAGTTAATACCTATTTTTCTGAAATTATTCCAAAAACTAGATATGGAAAGGAAGGCTTCCAAACTCATTCTATGAGGCCAGCGTTACCCTGATTCCAAAACCAGACAAAGGCTCCACTAAAAAAGAGAAATACAGGCCAATGTCCCTCATGAACATGGACACAAAAATTCTCAACAAAATACTAGCAAATCGAATCCAACAGTACTTGAGAAGAATCATTCACCACAATCAAGTAGGATTCATTTCTGGGTTGCAAGGGTGATTCAATGTTCACAAATCAATCAACATGATACACCACATTAATTTAAAAAAAGGATAAGAACCGTATGATCCTCTCAATAGATGCAGAAAAAGCATTTGGCAAAGTACAGCATCGATGCTTGATAAAAACCCTCAACAAAGTAAGGATAGATTGAACATACCTCAACATCATAAAGGTCATAGAAAAAACTCACAGCTAACATTATCTTCAATGGGGAAAAACGGTGAGTTTTTTTTCTACAGTTAGGAACAAGACAGGGATGCCTACTCTCACCCTGTCTACTCTGATATTTAATGTCCACTCTGTTATTTAATAGTACTGGAAGTCTTAGCCTCAGCAATCAGACAATAAAAAGATATAAAAAACATCCAAATCAGCAAGGAAGAAGTCAAACTTTCATTATTTGCAGATGATACATACTTTATTTAGAAAGAAAATCCAGAAGACTCCACCAAAAAATTGGTAGAACTGACACATGAATTCAGGAAGTTTCAGGACACAAAATGAAGATACAGGAATATGCTACATTTTTATACACAAATAATGAAGTGATAAGAGAAATCAAAGAATTAATCCTATTTACGATTACACCAAAACCCATAAGATACCTAGGAATAAACCAAACCAAAAACGTTAGGTATCTGTACCCTGAAAACCATAAAATACTTATGAAAGAAATTGAAGATGATCCAAAGAAATGAAGAAATATTTTATGTTCATGGATTAGAAGAACAAACATTTTTAATCCATCTATACTAACCAACACAATTTACACACTTAATGCAATCCCTATCAAAATGCCACCAGAATTCTTTGCAGAGCTAGAACAAAAAAATCCCAAAATTTGTATGGAACCACAAAAGATACGAATAGCCAACACAATCTTGAAAAGGAAAGCAAGGCCAGAAGCATCACAATTCTGGATTTCAAGCCATATTACAAAACTAGTCATTAAGACAGTTTGATTCTGGCACAAAAATAGACACATGGATCAATGGACCAAAATAAAAACTCAGAAATGAACCCAAAACTATTTGGTCAACTAATCTTTGACAAAGCAGGGGGAAAAAATGCAATGGAAAAAAGACAGTATCTTCAACAAATGGTGTTGAGAAAACTGGACAGTAACATGCAAAAGAATAAAACTAGACCACTTTCTTACACCACACATAAAAATAAATTCAAAATGGATGAAAGACCTAAATGTGAGACAGGAAACCATCAAAATCCTAGGGGATAACACAGGCAGCAACCTCTTTTACCCCAGCCATAGCAACTTCTTACTAGACACACCTCTGGAGGCAAGGGAAACAAAAGCAAAAATAACTATTGAGATTTCATCAAGATAAAAAGCTTCTTCACAGAGAAGGAAACAATCAGCAAAACTGAAAGGAAACCTTTGGAATGGAGAAGATATTTGCAAATGACATATCTGTTAAAGGATTAGTACCCAAAATGTATAAAGAACTTATCAAACACCCCAAAACAAATAATCCAGTTAAGAAATGGGCAGAAGTCACAAAAAGACATTATTCCAAAGAAGACATACTGATGGATAACAGATACATGAAAATATTCTCAATATTACTCATCACCAGAGAAATACAAATCAAAACTACAACGAAATATCACCTCACACTTGTCAGAATGGCTAAAGTTAACAACACAGGTACCAACAGTTGTTGGCGAGAATGCGTAGAAAGGGAATTGCTCTTACACTGTTGACAAGAATGCACACAGTTCCAGCCACTGTGGACAACAGTATGGAGGTTCCTCAAAAAGTTAAAAATAGAACTACTCTATGATCTAGCAATTGCACTACTAGGTATTTACCCAAAGGATATAGTAATACTCATGCAAAGGAATACATGCACCCTAATATTCATAATAGCATTATCAATAATAACAAAGTTATGGAAAAAGCCCAAATGTCCATCAACTGATGACTGGATAAAGAAGAAATGATGTATATATACAATGGAATAGTACTCAGCCATAAAAAATATAATCTTTCCATTTGCAATGATGTGGGTGGAGCTTCAGAGAGTATTATACTAAGCAAAATAAGTCAGTCAGAAAAAGACAAATACCATATGATTCACTTGTATGTGAAATATAAGGCACAAAACAGATGAACATCAGGGAAAAAGAAAAGAGGCAAGCCATAAAACAGACTCTTAGCTATAGAGAACAACAGGGTTGCTAGAGGGGAGGTCCAGGGAGAATGGATTAAATGGATAAAGGGGCATTAAGAATGACACTTGTGGTGATGAGCACTGGGTGTTGTATGTAGGTGATGAATTGCTAAGTTCTAAAACTGAAACTAATATTAATTTCACTGTATGTTAACTAACTGGACTTTATCTATCTATGATTATTATTATTATTATTATTATTATTATTTAGAGAGAGAGAGAGTGTGGCCTGAAAGAGAGAGAGAGAGAGAGAGAGAGAGAGAGAGAGAGAGAGAGAGAGAGAATCTTAAGCAGGCTCCGTGCTGAGCACAGAGCCTGACACAGAGTCTGATTCCATAACCCTGAGATCATGACCTGAGCTGAAATCAAGGGTCGGAAGGACACTCATCTGACTGAGGCACCCAGGCATCCCTGCTAATTGGAATTTAAATAAAACTTGACAAGAAAAAAAAAATGTTGTTTGGTTCCCTAAGTTATTTTTTTTCATTCTCATTAAGCATTTATCATGGATAGGGAGAAAAAGTACAAACATAATTTCTCAGTTCTAAATGCCCAAAATAGTTCTTTTTCATAATTTATAATGGTAAGCCAGCAAAGTATTTCATTTTACTTAGTTTATTTATCTTCTGTTTTATTCTTTCTCCATATTTTGCTATGTCAGTGACAAAGCAACACTTTGAAAGTATTAGGTTGGATATTTTCGAAAGGAAAGCTACAAAATAATGTGGTTTAGTTTTAAATAGAAAAACTGAATGGTAAGTAATAAGCTTTCATTACTAGATAAGCACCATAATACCGCCTACCTTGAGCTAGAAGAATATTGACATCCAAAGTTTTAATTATCAAAACTTAAAGATGTTTGTGCTTGGGAAATAGGTGTTTCTTTGCAGCAATACAATAAATGAGATTTTGAGCTGTGACTAATAAACATTTAATAATGATTATATTAGACTTTATTTTCCTTTGAGTGTTCTCGTGATGTGTACAATCTAAAACAGGTGCCAGATTATTCTACAGATACCAGAGTTAATAATTTTTTCTGAGCTTGACATTATTCATCTAAAATCAGGCCACTTGTACTGCTATAGCTTTGGAAAAAGTAATTAGGAGTTAGGGAATTTGAAGTGCAAGTAATATAATACAGTTCACTCATGATGAAAAATTATTGAGATGCATTATGTCGAAAATATGAATATTATACATTCAATGTTTTGTGATTTAAAAATAATTTATTAGAACAGGGAGAGGCACATGTGACCAAAAAAGAAAAACAAAAAAACTCTAAAGACTTTTGCCTCAAGAAGTTTTGCTAACTTGGCAATTTAATCTCCTGCCTACTCTTTTAAAATCATGGTAATAGAAACTATACCTGTTACCTTATCAATAAAACTCTTCTTAAAACCAAAAAAAAAAAAATATCAGTTCTTGCTGAGTTCCTCTTTTTCTTTCCTTTAGTCTTGGAAAAATTATATCTTTAAAACATTTTCTTACAAATATGGGAATTAGCTGTATTTTAGTCCCTGTAATTTTCTGTCTAAGCATAGGTCTGTTTGGAGTTGTAACTGGAGAAATTTCTTATACCAGAATCACGTTTTTACCTACCTGTAGTCCAATCTCCATATCATCCTCAAACCTCATCTCTGAGTGAATATGAAGCAAGCTTTCTAATAAAGTAGACACTGCTGAATGAAGCTTGCCTTCTCTTTTACCCTGTTATATATGTTCTTTATGCTTCAGACCTGATGTTTCCCCACCCTTGTAGGAGACTGTAGGTGTTATAATCATTGGTGATCTCTGCAAAACTTTTCTTTCAGTCAATTTCCAGGCTTCTCTCAGATATGCATGCATAATTCCATCTTCTGAGATGTCATGGTCCATTATGACAGAGTCCATTTATTTCAAGTTTTGTTAGTTTGCTCATTTGTTCTTGTTTTTAAAGCCATAACTGTATCAATAAGCATTTCCTCTTACAAAAGTAGGGGGAGATACCTTAATCCTTTCTGGTAAAGGTTGTCATTATTCTATTTTCTTTTCTTAATTCTTCATATACTAGTCAGAGCAACATATTCTGTCTCATTGAATTCTCTAGCCCTAAATTTGTTCTACCAGTCCCTTGAAACCTTTTGACTTCTTGAACCCCATTTTGGTTATTATGGATGTTTGCAATTTCTGTTGCAAGACAGAGGAGTTTGAGTAATATGTCTCTCATCTTTCCATCCTTTTCACAAAATTGTTAATGTCCCTAGGGGTATTGAAACAAAATCTGTGCTAAATGTATGGCTAATTCCAAAGCCATACAAAACAATGGATCATTTACATGATCCTATTTTCCTCAAAGTAATGAAAGAAAATCTTGAGTCATGCCTGCTAGACCAATGTAATCTGAGAAGCTGCCCTGAAAACAGTATTTCAATGAATCGCTAATATCCTGACTTTCATAGATTGTGGGGAGAAAGTAAATATCTGTGTTCTTGTTACAATCTGTTCTGCCTGTATAAATCATGGCATATAATTATATTAGATCATAAATAATGTCTATCTATTGATAAACATTCATTTGTACTTAAAGTGAAAAATGCTTTTTAAAATTTACATCACTTCTCTAATTCATTGCTTCTAACAAATTTTATTCATGAAGATATCTATTCATGAAAAGTAGACAATTAAAATTAAGGCTGCATTTAAAAAAGTTTTGCATCTCATCCCAATTCTAGTGTTGCCTGTCTTTCATTACTATAAAAGATGCTTTCATTACTGTAATATGATGCTTTCTCCAAAAATTTAATGTTTTAATTTAACAAATGGTTATATATTATTTTTAAAGTCAGTCACTACCTTTCACAGATAAATTACAAAGACAAGTATTCTTTTACATATCTAGAGATTATAAGTATTAGGTTGGGTAAAAATATGGCATGTTGAGACATATTTTTAAAGCATTAAGGTGTGAAATCTTTGCCTAATATTTCACTTTCAGCAGGTCAGAATTTTCAGCATTAAATGAAATATGTAGTTTACTTATAACAATTCCTTTGTAGGTTTTCTATGTGAACGATTATAAAACATATATTTTTTATGAATGGTGTTCATATGGTTAGTATTTCAGCGATATAGATATACATAGATACGGATACATAGTTCAAAAGCATTTTATAGTTATCTAAGCAATTATACATTTGTTACTTCTTAGGGAAATTCATAAAATACATCATTACTAATAAAAAACAACTATCATCATTACAGTAATTATACTTTTGAAGGGAATCATATTACAATCTTATGACCTTTAAGACTCAAAGTTCTGGATTGATTCAAATCTGGTCCTAATTCATTTCAGTGGACCAAATTCTACTGAGCATAAACTAGGTACAAGACACTATGCATACAATCTTGCATGTAGATGTTATTACCTATATATTGAGGAAGTTGGTGAAGAACCCGAATCTTAAAGGAACTAAGCCTCTCACTCAAGGTTACTCAACCAAGAAATGTAGCTAGAGTTCAAACATACACTCATGTGACTCTAATTCGTGGAACTTTTCGAATTTGAACAAAAAGACATTTTATTCTAAAAATTAAGTTTGAAATTTGACATACAAAAAAAAAATAAAACTTCCTCTTTTATTCAAGCAATATGACTAATTTTTTTTGAATAGGGAAAGTTTTCTTTGCTCTGAAACGTGTGGGAAAATACACTTATAACTGATATAAGAAAGCATTCTGGAATATATATATGAAACATGGGCCAAGATGGTGAGTCCATTAGTTTATAAAGCATCACAGAGAGAGTGTTAGGGATCAGGTTGAGTGGGCTATAGTGTAAAATGTCCATATATATATAACTCCAGGAATAAAATCTGTGTCAATGTACATGAGTAATTTATATTATAAAAAAAGTCTTGATTATGTGTGAAGTAAGAGTTTGAACAAAGTATTGCATGCTTGTGGAGTTCTAAAAGCTACAAATTACTTCACAGAGATTAATTTTACATGTACTTGAAATTACAGAACTAATTTTGCTGCATGAAACAACAATTACAAATTTACCATTAAATAAAACAGCAATTATTTTGCTAGCCGGTGAGTTTTAGGGGAAAAATAAAAAGAGGGTGGGAGCTTAAGAGTTATATTTTGTCCTCCAAAATGTTCATAATCAACAAAATAAATATTTGAAATGTCTCTTTGTTCTATATTAAACACTGTAATGGACTGAATGTTTGGGTCCATAGAAAAACTCATATGCCAAAATCTTAACTCCGAATGTGGTCGTATTAGAGGAAGGGCTTTTGGGAGATAATTAAGTCATGAGAGTGGCACTGTCATGAATGGAATTAATTCTCTTTATAAGAAGAATCATGAGAACTTCCATTCTTTCTTCCACAGATGTGAGGATACAAGGAGAAAATGAACATCTGCAAGCCCAGAAGAGGCTTGTCAGCCCACACTGGTTTGTTAGGAGCTTGATCTTAAACTTTCCAACCCCCAGAACTGTAAGAAATAAATTGCTGTTCTTTAAGCCACCAAGTCTGTGGTAATTTGTTATAGCTGTCCAACTGACTAAGACAAACACTTCCTCTAAAATGGACACTACATTTCTTACACAAGAAATGTGATTATTTTGCATATTCAGCCATTGTAGAACAAACAATTACACCTTAGATATATTAGGGGTTTAATTAGATTTCAAGTAAGCAATTATTTCTTAACTTTCCCTAGGCATAAAGTTTGTCCTGGACTATAGCAGAATTGTTGAAAGATTTAAACATGATTTTGCTATTATTGATCACTTGCTTACTAAAGGTTAAGGTTATCAGGAGTAGATTCTTTGCTTTTAATACTGTAACACATATGACGTTAGGTGGCCAAAGGTATATGAATAAATTCATGTAAAGGAATGAAGAAAATTGACTATTTTTATTTCCTCAATTTACTTAAAAAATATGTTAACATCTTAAAAAATGTATTTTTTCCTTTCTATTTTATTGTGGGAAAATTTGTTCAGAAATGAAGGAGTTTCTGTTTTATCATTAAGTTTTGATAACAAAACAGCATTAATTTCCTCAATAGTATTAGCATCTTTGATGTTGAAGAAGCCATAAATCATGTTCATGAATTTATGTCTCTATTTAGTCATGTATTCAATACACATAAATGTGCACATGATATATTGTATATTGATTGAATTATAATTATTTTTAATTGTTTTGAATTGAAGATAATAATTACATGACAAAAATATAATATGTCTTATTTTCTTTCTTTTTAATATCCAAAGAGCTGATGTTATTACTATTTCAGTATAATGAAACTAACGTGCAGTCACGGGAAATTGATGAAAGACATCAATTTGAAAGAAATGCATTTGAACTTCATCTTCTCTATCACATTAAATTAGTGTTCAGTTGTGAGGTTTAAATATCAAAACAACACATATATTTTTGCCTCTATAATTAAGTATTTTCCAGCCTCAAATTATGTTAAAAATAATCGATCCAGAGCCATTGCAATTTAGAAGTAACAATGAGTCAAATATTCAACAGACCAAGTTATTATAATTAAAAGACATTTTTTTTCCTATTAGGCTAAACTGCTGATTCTGCTAAATAACTACTTAGTAGTAAAATCTGATACAGAATTACCTTAGTAATGCAATTTTCACTTAGCACATCCAGTTTTTCAATATAATTATTTTCCATGTATTATTATTTCAGTTCAAGAATATTGAAACCACATATACTGTCAATCAATATCAAGGATAAATTTCTATTTTATCTTTGAACATATTTCCTTCCTAATTGATCCAAAGGTATAATTTGTATGGATCAGTCTTAAATCTTGTAAAGTCTAATTGAGGGTTGCTTAAAAGTATTTTAGTAATAAACCCACCAACACATAAATTGCTTTTACAGCACAACATGGTGGATCGTGATAACATTGGTTACTATTCTTGGTTATTTTTAATGAGGTGAGAACAGCAGAAGGGCTATGTACAGATTAAATAAATATACCAAAGGGTATTTGGAAGTTAGCTATATATCTAGGATGATTATGTTTTCCAAAATTAATAAGATACTTCATAAGAGTAGACAATTGCATGACAAGTCCCCCAGATATCCCATGAACTCCTTAGAATTTGTTTAATATAAAAAGAAGGAATATCCTATTTTCATAATTCTCTCAGGGCATTTCAGTACCTCAGAAAAACTGGGGTGACCAAAATACTCAGGCAATGTAGCTACTGGGTAAGACAGAGGCTACATTTAGCTGGTCAGAGGCTTCCTGTAGATGCATATCCAACACCTGAGTCAACTCTTGGTGTATTGGAATCCTAACACGTTTTCTGAGCTTTAGCAGATATCTGGTACATGTTCATTTTCATTCCCACTAGAGAAAGAAGGAAGATTCTGGTTAATAAAATCAACAACTATACAAAAGAATTTCTAAATCAAGGAATCATCATATTTTAGCATTTTACCAGTAATTGAAAATTTGGTTGTACAATGACATTTCAGGCCCAAAAAGACAATATCTTATATTTAAAAAAAGAAAAAAAAAAGGAATAAACGTACTCCAATATTTCTCCAACAGTATATAAGTTTCAGTCAATGGTTTGGTTCAGAGACAGTATCTTTGTTATACAGAGAGAAGCCAATTAGCTCTACATGCAAAGGCTGCTATTTAAATTTCTTTTAATGTTTTTATTTATTTCTGAGAGACAGAGAGACAGAGCACAAGCAGGGGAGGGGCAGAGAGAGAGGGAGACACAGAATCTGAAGCAGGTTCCAGGCTCTGAGTTGTCACCACAGAGCCCGACATGGGGCTCAACCTCACAAGCAGCGAGATCATGACCTGAGCTGAAGTCAGATGCTTAACAGACTGAACCACCCAGGTGCCCTCAGGATGCTATTTTTAAAACTACTTACAAATAGATATTGGTCCATTAGTCTTAAGGGTTTGGCTCTGGGATTGACATTTTAAAAGACTTGACTCCATTTCCTATAAAATAATTTATCAATTTTTAAACACAAATGCCGTTTGCTTACTAAATGTAAGACATCTTGGTGGGTAGGGACTAAGAATTGAAGGACAAAGGATAAAAGATAGATATTTGTAAATATCTCACAATTCCAAGAGGAAGGGGGAAAAGAAGGTAACAACAGTAACATATGTAGCTAGTAAAATATGAAGATCATCAAAAAGAGATGATAATCAATATAGAAAAAAAACAAAAATATTCTGTTTCTAACCCAAAGTAAAGCAAAAAAATAAATACATAATAACACTTGAAGAAAATGGGAATCATGGTAATTTATAATGGAAAGAAATCTTAGGGATCATTTAGTTTAAACATCTTTGTTTTCAGGAGAGGAAAAAAAACAACTATGGTTTTACAAGTTCAAGTGAACCGTACAAACTCATACCAGCTTTAGTATTTAATAAACTGAAAAACTTTTTTTAAACTTTTTTGTTCAAGAAAATCCATACAGAGTGTCATATTAGGCTTCATCTCTACTAACAATATTTGATCTCTTTGCCAAGCAAAAGCAATATTCTCAATAGCATTCTTTTTATCTGCCAATTGTAAGAGGATTTCCTTGTGTGCTCAGTTAAAAATTTCCAGAAATATCAAGGTGCTATGACCATGTCTGCATGGAACTAATATGGGCAGCTGAGGCAATGGGGTGCACAGTCTTATTGCAAAGTAGCTCTAGTTTCTGTATCTACCAAAATGGCCCTGATCCAGGACTGGGGTGTTGTGATTGAGAGCAGGATGGTGATTCTGATCATGTCATAGGTTCTTGTTCTTCCTACTAGTCACCTTCTACTCTTTTTTTTTTTTCTTTTTTAATTTTCCGCTATAGTGACTATATTTGGTCTTTGGCTTTTCCATTTAAATTTTAGTATTAGCTTTTCAAGTTTTTCAGGTAAACAATCCTGCTATAATTTGAAAAAAAATTAACATTTTTATTTATTATTGAGAGACAGAGAGACACAGAGTGTGAGTAGGGAAGAGGTAGAGAGAAGACACAGAATCTGTAGTAGGCTCCAGGCTCTGAGCTGTCAGCACAGAGCCCAACATGGGGCTCGAACTCATGAACTGTGAGATCATGACCTGAGTCGAAGTCAGTTGCCTAACCAACTGAGCCACCCAGACGCCCCAATCCTGCTATAATTTGTATTAGAATTGTTATGAACTTATCAAATAATATGTGAAGAATTAGAATTAGAAGGTTTTGTTCTGTTTTGCTCACTGAGATATCTCATTTCTTTGGAAGGGGACCTGACATTTAGTTGGCATTTAACAAATAGCTGTTGGATCAGTGGATGAATCTTTATGGCTAATTTTTTCTTACCCACGAACATGCCGGATCTCTTCATTTACTTACAGAGATTTTATATTTTTAATTAATTATATATAAAAGAACATAGAACATGTTCTCAGATTGCTGAATTCTCTCCTGTTCAACTTCATATTCTACTCCCCTTGATCTGCTTCCTTGCAGGATTTAGCCATGTATTTACTATCTATCTATCTATCTATCTATCATCATCTATCCGTCTATTTATAGACCGAGCACAAGTGGAGAAGGGCAGAGAGAAACAGACATGGGATCCAAACCAGACTCCAGGCTCTGAGCTGTCAGCACAGAGCCTGAAACTGGGCTCGAACTCACAGACCTGCAAGATCATGACCTGAGCCAAAGTCGGCACTCAACAGACTGAGCCATCCAGTTTCCCCTGTATCTACTCTTCTAACCACTGTTATATGTTATCTAGGTTCTGTGGCTACTTTGAGACATAGTCTCTGTCTCTTTTTTTCTCTTAAAAAAATCCAACTTTTATTCAGTGGAATTATCTTCTGACATTGCTAGTTATTGATAGAGTAACCAGGAGGGAAGTGCAGGTATATCTTAATTGGATAACTGTGTTGTATTGTAAGGCAGAGTCCTCTTTGTCATATTCAGGTAAAAGGTAGTTTTAACAGGGAAGAGTGGAACAATTCTGAATGTGCAGAGGTTTTAGGTAAATCTTGGAACTGAAAATTTCCAAATGTGTTGGCCCAAATGTTCCTACCCCCGATCTCATAGAGAGATTTGAAATTCTCATGAGATCAAGAATTCATCCTTGTCTGGAGTTCTGTTACTCTTATATAAGTCCAGGGCCTGGTCATCATATTTGTCTGCCCTTGAGATTCAGGTGATAAAAGTCTATTTATATGATTCCAAAGAATTATTTAGCTGTCATACTTAAGTTTTTATTAGTAACTAATCTTCCTCAGCATTTTCTGGTCATTTTCCAAATCATCAATTGCTCCCATACAAGCATTACACTTGATATTCCTTATAATTATTATTGCTCCATATTTAATAAATTCCTGACATACTCTACCCACAGGTCCACCCACCATTTTGCCAACCTGGTTCACCTCTGGTGAAAATGTTCACAACTGTAACACTAGTGGATTCCAGGACCATCTATCTGCACCTATTATTCTTCACCTATAATGTGCTACTTTAAGCCAGCTGATAAGCAACCAAAATCCTGGTTTATGGTTTGCTGTCTCAGACCTTTTCTAGTGCAAACTACTACAAGTCAGATACTGCAAATGCATAAGTTTAGCTAGACATTTGGGCATACAAAAGTTACTGAGAAGAGTCTGGGGAACCAGTATCTGTGGGAGAATAAAGAAATAGGATTGCGGAGAAAATACATTTTAAACCGTGGTAACAATACCTCGCTGTTCCTATGGGACCTCTGGCGCTGGATTGATAATATGGATTGAACTGTGTTCCTCCCCCAAATCATATTGAAGTCCAAACCCACATCACCTCAGAATCTGACCTTATTTAGAAATGGAATCACTTCAGACATAAGTAATTAAGATGGGCCAGACCGGATAGGGTGAACCCCTAATCTATTATGACTAATGTCCTTACAAAAAGTGGAAATTTAGATACTGAAAACACACCGGGAAAATGCTATCAGAAGTTAGAGGTCAGGATGATGAAGGAAAAGCCAAGGGACACCAAAAATTTCAAGTCAACCACCTGAAGCCAGGAGAGAGGCCTAGAATAGCTCTGTCTCTCATGGTCCTCAGAAATAAACCACTCTACCCTGCTGCCATCTTGGTTTCAGACTTCTAGCCTCCAGAACAATCAGACAATACATTTCTGTTGCGAAGTGCCCAGTTTGTAGTGTTTTGATATAGCAGCCCTAGAAAATGAATAATTTTTTCAGAGTTGTCTTACATTGGAACTCCAGGTCTAGATGTTTGTATCTTTGTATCATCCAATCTCTTGATATGAATTGCTGATTTAACAACGAGAAAATTATGTGTGGACTTCACAAGAACTGTTTCAGTGAATGATTTGAGAAATCATGGACTGGGCTAAAGAAAAAGTGAAAGAGAAAGCAATGGAGGCAGCAATTTTAGGAGACATTTTCAGAAATCTGCATGTGAAAGAGAAGAGGACAAGAATAGTGATTGCATAGCTGGAGGATAACATTCGGTCAAGAGAGAAGTTTTTGTTTTGGTGTGTGTGTGTGTGTGTGTGTGTGTGTGTGTGTGTGATAGGTTTGGGAGGTAGGGAACATTTCTTTCTTTGGTTTACTCCACAGCCCTTCTTTCGTTTTTTAGGGTAACAATACCCTGCACTGTTGGCAGAATGGCCACCTCTTTTGTCACGTTTCCAATGGCGCCTGACTAATCAAAGCATCCTAATTCATGACCACATTGATCCAGGTAATTAGAGTCTTTGTTGTTATTGTTGCTATGGTGGCGTTGGGGGTGGTTATATGTGTGGGTTGTGAGAGGGATTTTTCTATTTCCTTGGGTTTGTTCAGTAGAATAATGTAAGCCTGGCCCGAGGGACTCCTGCTTACTTCCCAAATGCACAAACAGGTGGGATGTCAAACTTAGCCACAAGTCTTGACACGGGGCTGATTCCACCAGAGAAAGAGGCACGCTTTACTATGATGGATGATGATACACCCCATATGGCTAGGTCTATTTTGGAGAAACATGTTTTGATAATTAGTTTACCTACCCAGATACATTTTCCATTTCTCACACACACACACACACACACACACACACACACACAAGTTCCATATAGACCCATCAGTGGCAGGCATCCTTCTAGTTACCTCTGTCCATTTCCTTGGATTTTATACAGAATCAAATCTTGGATTTTATACAGAAAACACAAAGTTTTTTATCGGGTCTATATAGAGTGAGAAGGAAATATCAGTGACAACACAGAGCAAGAAAAGATTACAGAGAGAGAGAGAAAGAGAGAGAGAGAGTGAGAGTAGAAATCTGAACTTATATTTTGTGTCCCTCTTGGCTGTGAAACCCATACCACACGTGGACTTCCCAGTTACAACAATTAATTTCTTTTTAAAATGTTCTCATATCTGACACTAGTTTGAGCTAGGATTTTGCCATTTTCAATGCAAGCATTCTGATTGATATACTGCTTACCTTGTACTTTAAAAAAAATTGCCATATATTCCTTGATCCATGAAAATCACTTCTTGAATAGCTTGTGGTAAACCTATATAGAATCAAAATCAGAATCACTTACGTCTTTTTCTTACATCTAGAAACATATTCCTCATTTTCTTGGCATCACAAAATTCCCTTTATGCCATGTGGGGGATAGGCTTCTTCTTTCATTCTCCTGGGAGAGAAACTTGTTGTTAGTTACCTGGTTGCCACAGTGACTTCTCAGCTGTGGTCTATTTGTATTCATGGCCAAAACTCTTTCTGTTCATAGCCGGGGTTACTTTAGGCCCCTATAAATCAAATGTTTTTCAGTCTCCAGGTTCAATCCCATCACTACTGATGGCAAGCACTGTTGGCCAGTAGCTGTGTGAAGATGAGCTGCACCAGCCTCACGATGTCCTGGAGAAGAAATTCTCTCTGACCTGTACTCCAACTCTATTAGCTCCCTTCTTTCTTTGTTTCTGGACCAGGGACTTGATTACAGTAATACTACCAATCAGCATGTCTGCAAGGGTGTGGGTAAGGTGTTTTTTTCCAGGTGCTCTCCTCTGGTTTCCATGAAGTGAGGTTTCTCTAAACACTTCTAGCCTCTAGCCCCATTTCCACATACTCTACCTCACAAAGGAAGTTGGAGTAACTTTTGGGTTTGGAAGCTTGAAGTCCAAAGAAGTCACATTTTCTGCTCTAGTCTATCATGCTATACGCCTTCTATGAATTAGTGCCTTATGCAGAAAGCCTATAATAACTCTTGTGATTAAATAAAGAAGACTCTCTAATTTTGGAGTTTCAGTAGTAAGATTCTACCGTAGGCCTAACATCCATTCCAGGTTAACTCAGGAATAAAGTAATCTGCTTGACTCTTTTCTTCTGTCTTACTTAATACTGAAAAATGGTGTTATATCGTGACCTCCCCACATTCTAAACAGGTTCTCATCATGTTTTGTAAGTCTTAATCCCTGACTTTGAAGCCTGTACTCCTGCATCATATTATTTATCATCATTTCTCTATACTTGGCCAGAGTCCCGGAGTTATAACCAGATTCTTTGATGCTGTCACAGATCCTAGCTCCTTGTGCCCCAGCTACATCTTCTTGTACTATCCTCTGTCCAGTAGTTAGAGTGTCAGCAGTTTGCTGCTGTGTTTATCTCGGGGGTATTGCCCTTGACCTATGTTACATTTCTTGACCTTCCAGTAACTCTCAGTCTCCTTGGCTAGATCCTCTTTTTCCCATCAACCTTTAAATAGCAAAGTTTTCACAGCTCTGTTCCAAGATCTCTTCTCTCTCCACATTCTCTTGTAAGATTATTTAAATGATGTCTTTATAAGGCTGAACACTACATGTGTATCGCAGAGCAGATCACTGCTTTGAGTGCCCTATTCTTACATCCGCCTTTCTCATTTACATCTAGAGTGGAATGTCTTTCAAGAATTTTTAACTGAAACACATCCAAAATTGAGATCTTAATTTCCTTTCCATTCCAATTAATTGCTCCCTCTGTTTTCCTCACCTGCTCAGATATTATTAGCATTCACCTTAAAAGGAAGTTTGGAGGTCATTCTTACCACTGTCTGCTCCTTCATGTCTTAATTACTTCCATATCCAAATTCCATAATTTTCTCACCTAATTTCTCATAGTCATTCACTTGTTTTCATTGCAACTGCTACTCAAGAGACCAAGGTATCTTGTTCTCACAAGAACACCAATATAACCTTCTAGCTGGTGTGAACTGCACACGTGTTTGTGAAACTGCTTCAACAGTGTTCTCATTACCCTTGTAAGACTATCTAAACTTTTAAATACAGCTTACAAGCCCTAGAAGACATGATCTATAGCGTCTGTCTCCTATTTCATTTTAAAACAACGATATCCTGCAACACACTCTAAACACATTATTCCTCTTCTTTTTTTTTCATAAAATATTTTATTTTTTTAAGTAATCTCCACACCCAATGTGGGGCTCGAACTTAACAACCTTGAGATCAAGAGTTGAATGCTCCACTGACTGAGCCAGAAAGGAACCCCCATGGTATTCATTTTTTAAAGTTTATTTATTTATTTTGAGACAGACAGAAAGTTCAAATAGGGGAGGCACAGAAAGGGACACAGAGAGAGACAGAGAGAGAGAGAAAATCCGAAGCAGGCTCTGCACTGTCACCGTAGAGCCCAATGTGGGGCTTGATCTCACAAACCATGAGATCATAACCTGAAATCAAAAGTTGGATGCTTAACTGACTGAGACACTCAAGCACCACTCTTCCTCTTTTAATTCTCAAAATAAGTAGGCTCTTTTTTGGCGGTTGATCTTTAGTATTTATAGTGCACTCTCCCTGGAAATAATTCCCTCAAATATTCACATGTCTTGCTTCTTTGTATTATCAGGTCTTATCTAAAATGTCAGTTCCTCCAAAGGGCTTTTCCATAGTATTCACTAAATAAAGACACTCCATAATGTTCTGTGATTGGGGCTTTTTCTTTCATTGTTATTATCATAATATCTAATGACATATTTTTCTTTTGTTTATTAGTTTATTTACTCACCTGTTAGATAGTAAACTCTGCAAGCTTGGGATTGAGTCTGACTTGCTGATTACTATATACTCTGTTAGCACTCAGTGTTAGAGTAGCTCAGTGTTAAAGTAGGTTCTCAGGTAAGAATTTGTTGAATGAATTAACAAACGTATTCAAGAATGAAGCCTAAGTAACTTTCATGAAAATATTGAAATGCAGTGATGTGTCTATAAGAGTATAACAAAAATTTATCCTGACACCCCTCCAAATGATTCTATCTAGCAGAAGCTATACCTAAATTGGCAATTTAAGTTCCTTTACCAGTTGGACTATTTGTAGTGCATATATACCTCCAGAATACTAGTTAGATATTTCACTAGATGCTGGTTCATGTTCCAAAAGGCATAGTACCCTTCAGATTCAAACACTAATGACTAGCACTTTTAAATGTTTTGGCTTACTACTAGATTACCTTACATGTTCTTAAAATGAAGACTACTATTTTTTTAAGTTTATTTAATTTATTTTGAGAAAGAGAGGGGGGAGAGGCAGAGAGAGGGGGAGAGAGAGAGAGAGAGAGAGAGAGAGAGAGAGAGAGAGAGAAAGAGAGAATCTCAAGTAGGTTCGGCACTGTCAGTGCAGACTCGATGAGGGTTTGAACCCATGAACCATGAAATCATGACCTGAGCTGAAGTTTGACGCTTAACTGACTGAGCGACTCCGGCACCCGAGACCATCATTTTATTACCCTACAGTGGTACAGAGTGGACTGCAAAAGCGAAGAACTAAGGAGTGGATGATATATGGCTACTATGTTGATTCTCATTATTTTGCTCCCTCTTAAATTTATTTAAATATTGTTAGTTATTGCTTTCTCAAAGTTCTCACCTCATTCCATCAAAAGGATATTTGTTTGGATTAGTAGAATTTTTTCTAAATTTTAAACATTTATTTTTTGAGAATTGTGGCTGTTGGTTAGGTGTCTCTGTATAACCTGGCTTTTTGTAGGATGAACAAGAAGGCAGGGAGAGAGATGGGAAAGAAGGAAAAAAGTAGTCTAAATGAAGAGGAGAAACACAGATGGACTTTAACCTCCACCGCCACCCGTTCCCTCTTTTTTTCTTGTCATGGTGGCCACTGTGTCTTTCCATATGGTTCCTTCAATACTGATCCCTCCAAAGTATAACTCATTTAAGAGAAAATAAGTTGATTACACAAACGACACCTATAGAAATTGTATTCTTAAAATAGTTTCCTTCACTTAGGAAAAATTGCTTTCAAAAAATATCCTTAAAAGTGTTTTTTTTTAATTTCGAATAATAGAATAGAATCAAAGAAGAGTTTCCTGACAATATGAATTTCACTTTGTTTTTCAAGGTATCTGTAATGAGAAAAAGCCTTGTGATTTGAACAGTGAAATCCTACATGATTTTTTAAATAAGGTCATTTGATTCAATAGGACTTCAGAAAAGAGTGGGTAAAGACACAAATTAATTTAATGGATGATCCAGCAAAAGGCTGATTAGAAGCTGGTTATGGACACTTCTTTAGCTGATTCTAAGATATACCCAATAACCAGGGGTTAACTGGAAACAGAGACAACAGGTTTTCTGTCAAGGCTTTTGAAAATGAACAGAGAGTGTGAATGGTCACCTTTATCTTAACATACTCATTTTGAATAGTACATTAATAATTAAATCTTTGTGCCCTAAAAATACAGGCATAATACCAACGCTGAGTCACTTGTAATCAAATACACATCCCAGGCAGCAAGTCCTTTGATTGGCTATTGCTGGTGCTTTACAAGGAAAAATACATCCCCTTGATATTGTTGAATTTAATTACTTTTTACAAAAGGTAATTGTTCTCTGTCATTCTGCATACAATTAGGACTTAACGTCATGATTTAAATTTATTTAAAACGTGGATTAAACAGGTACAGAATGTATGCATATATTCAAAATGTATTTAAAATCTATAAAAAAGATCTCTGCTGATAATGCAATAAAAATTTTAGAGTCTAAGGTATTTAATCTCAAATACCTACCATGCACCAATGAATGACCTATTTGATTGATACGTAAAAATTCAACACCAGTGTATTTCTGAATTATTATGAATTATGATAAGCATCCTGTTGGCATATTACTTTCAGCTAATATGATTCTTTCTAATCTTTATGAGGTGACTTAAAAAAAAATAAAAGCTTTTATGTCTTTTCAAAGCCAGTCTCTTAAATCTTTCTTTCAATTGTTCCAAAGTATTATTAAATTACTACTTAGCTTTGGGTAATATATCATTGAATAGACTGAAGGAAATTTGTGAGCTTGTAGATTTAATTTTTCATGATGGTTCATAAACCTGATTATCTTTCTTTTTTCAACATTGAATTGGGCGATCAATTTTTCTTTGGCTTCCATGTGGATATCACTTAATTACACAGTGGTACTAATCTTTTAATGTTTATGCCTGTAACGAGAACAGAAATTACCCCAGTTTGTATTGTGGAGCATTGAAAAAAAATGATGAAGGGAACTTTGAATTTGATGCACTTTGGCCATACTTTGGCTTTACCCTCCATTCTACCTGCTCCTGTTCATGTTCCCCACCCTTCTCTCCTCGAGGGATCAGTAAGACTAACCACTTCTCTCACTATGTACTTCCTTGATTTTCTTGTCTTTTTTTTTAAATTTTTTTCTTTAACGTTTATTCATTTTTCAGAGACAGAGAGAGACAGAGCTTGAGCAGAAGATGGGCATAGAGAGAGAAGGAGACACAGAATCCCAAGCAGGCTCCAGGCTCTGAGCTGTCAGCAGATAGCCCGACTCGGGGCTCAAACTCACAAAACTGCAAGATCCTGATCTGAGCCAACATTGGACATCCAACCAACTGAGCCACCCAGGTGCCCCTGTACTTCCTTGATGTTCATGTTCTCAGAGCTAAGTCGACTAAAACTTATCTCTCTGTGATATAGGTATAGTATATCCATTACACACAAAAATCTGTACAACTTAGAGAAACAGCTAAAACAAAAATAGTCATAAATGAAAATCTTTATACCAATTTAAAAACCCCAAATGTTACTACTAGTGTAGAACCCCTTGTGCTGTCTTCCCTTATCTCATCCAATTTCTACCACCCATAGGGTTCAAAACTATCCTAAAGCTGGTGAGCAGTTCCTTGACATTCTTTTCAAAATATTTCTATCATCTATGCATGTTTCCTTAAAATCTGCATTGTTCAATTTTGCAGGTTTTAAATTTTATTTAAATGTGGACGTATGGTGTATATTCTGCGATTTGTTTCTTTCAGTTACTCTAACATGTTGTAATGCAATTATATCAACGTTTGTAGCTGGGGTTGATTTCTTGTCGCTGGTGTTTGGTTTAAGGATTAGCCCCGATTCGTTACTTCTTCCCATATCCATATTCTTGCTAAGGCCTTATCGTGGATGAGTATATTTTCCTATCCATTGAATTTGGGCCAGACCATGGCATGCCAACATGTTTTGGCCTCATATTGGACATAATTGTAAAGTAGGTGGCACTGACTTTGCAGAAATAGTCAAGCCAAAACCGTCACGACTTTTTGTTAAGAACTTTACAAGAGTTGTAGTGACAACCTGTTATCGTTTCAACTAGAATTGGACTTCAACAAAGGTAAGAAAATAGACCTACAGATGCCTGATGTGTTCAAAATATTTCTACTTGACGCTAGAAAGAGAGGCACTTCTTTAAAAATCTTTGTGTGTGTGACTTTTGGCACACTAACTTGATTAAAATAAAATATTTTTAGAGACAACCATATTGGCAAAAGCATTGACAGCCTAAACCGAAAGGGAGTGAGAGTCCATGATATAAGAAGACATCTGAACCCCCAGCTCTCTACAGGCCAAGCTGGAGTAGGATATGCAAACAGCGCAGCACCAAGGTTAGAAGAGACACTCCCAGTTTGTAGAATGGGAGCCTAAACAAGGTACTTTTCATCAGCTAAGTAGAATACTTATCAACATTTTCTCCATGGAAATTCAGAATCTCTATGCACTAAAGGCTACCACAGCCTTCCCATCCTTCCCTTTTTAACAGGAGTGTTTATTGTGGTTTTCTTGTCAAACTCTCACTGTTTGATGATTTAAGGTTGGTTGTGTGCAGAGCAGATAAGTTTTTAGTTCACAGGGCTCTGGACCAAAAGTAACTTCAATCAAACCCGAGGGCCCCATGTATTTAAAGAAATCTCAGTGTCTGAATCAGATGAGGCTTACAAGGCCTAAAATGAGGGTGAGTGCTTTCTGCTGGTGGGAGGATTATGAATAATTGTGGCCAAGAGAGAATACTATGGCAAATTGAACTAACAGTCATGATCTGTTTTACCCCTTGCACCCACAGGCTTGACATTACCTCAGGAAGGAGGAGTTGGTGGGGTGTACTTTCTGAACCCTCATCTTTGGACTCGGTTGTGTGATTCGCTTGGGCAAATTAGATGCGGTGGGAGTGAAAGTGCAATTCCACGCCTAGGTCTTAAAGGAATTTGAACTTAACGAAACTTTTTCCAGCTTGTCCTTATGTGCTTCTGCCATCACTAATATTGCTGCTCTTCCTGCAGTCTGGACTCGAACACAGACCTGACACAGCTAGACTTGGACACTGAAGGAGGGTCACCTCAGTGAAGCCTGGGTCAGCCAACTCCTAGCCCTCGCTTAGATAACGAGCTCTCCTGCTGACCTGTGAGAAAGAATACCTTTTTATTGTCTTTCACTGAGAACGCTGTTGTGTAGAATAGTTAACTGATTCAGAAGTATAGCTTATTAATTAACATACCGTAGTTTTGTAGTCGTTAACTCAACCATAGACATTGAGGTTATTTCAAGTTTGGGCGGTTATTACGCTATTGATCCTTAACCCCGAACATCATTCTCTATCTTCCTTTGTGATTCTGGGCTAGACCTTCTGCAAATCACATTTCCACTTCGTGAGCTGATTCCTGGTTGGGTTCCATCAGTGTGGGGTGTTCTAAGGAGACTGTGAAACC
This sequence comes from Prionailurus bengalensis, assembly GCF_016509475.1. NCBI lineage: Eukaryota > Metazoa > Chordata > Mammalia > Carnivora > Felidae > Prionailurus > Prionailurus bengalensis. The sequence continues at coordinate 91,953,196 of NC_057344.1, forward strand.
AGGAGAAAAGAAAGGAAAGAGAGAAAGAAGGAGGCTTCTTCCTACTTGCCTCCTGTTGCTTCTGCCAGCTTCCTTTGAGAATCATTCCAGCAAACATTTCATCTCAGCAACATGAGTTCCTACCTATAGCAACATTTTGATCTGCTTTGTAGTTTCGCGCAAATTCACAAAATCTTATTGTGCCCCTACAAGAGACACCAGTACTGGATAAGAAGACTCTAACTGATGCCTCTTACCTAGAGGTTTGTTTGCAAGCCCACCACTTCTTTCTTAAAGGTCTTGGCTACTTTTCAGCTCTGCAGGGCTTTCTCCCCAAACCTTTGTGTTTTAATACTTTCAATCTTTTCCATTTTTCCCCCTACCCTTAGGGTTGTTAGCGGCTTCCAGCAGTTTCTAACTTACGGAAAACATTCTGTTTTCTTTCTGACTTTTCTGATATGTACTTAGGAAATGTATATTATTAACACTTTTTAATGTTTAATCCTCTCTGTAAAAAAAAGAACAACAACAACAAAAAAAACTGGAGATGTTTCCAAATCCTTACGGAATCTTCACTTTTTTTTTGTAAGTTATTAGGAATATTTTCAAGCATTACTATCCACACACGTATGTAAGAATTTCTCTAGCTGGATCCCCCTAACCATGGAATTGGATCATAAGCTATTCACATGTTTAACAATGAGGCAATTCCCATTCTCTCTACAAAGTGGTTATGCTCATTTATACTCACGCAGTAGTAAGTGAGAGTACCCAGTATTCAGCTTTCCCATCAACCCTGGTAGTCTGACATTGTTCTCCTTCTAATAGTTACGAAATATATCTCACTGTCATTTTCATATGCACTTTTAGATTACTAATGAGTTTGAACGTCTTTCTATGTGCATAAAACCGTTTAATGCGGTGGTGGTGGTACTCAAAATTAAGTGATGGGTACATTCATGGGAATTGCATCTGTACTCAAGCCACCCCATGTCCACGTTCAGAGCTGCAATGGAAGCATCATTATAAAGGATGAGTGATTTTCCTAGACTTTCACACAATGCAGCAAATGTAGGTTCAATGCTACGTAAAATGAGAAGGTAGGATAAAAGTGAAGCAATTGTAGAAAAGAAGACTCTAACATGGATAGAGCAAAAATTAAAAAGACAACCTCATCCACCTTCCTCAAATGTACAACCACTTAGGGATCCTTGCAAGGCAGGGGCTAAGCTGCTTGATGACAATTTTAAAGCACTCCTCATTTTAACCCCATAAGCAGTATCTCCAGAGCCCATGCTTTGTGGAAAATCGAGGCAATTGCCTTGCTCTTGTCAGTTTTAACTAAGTATGTGCCTGTTTATCCAATATTTTTAGAGAAAACATGTGTGTCTCAGTTTGCATATGGCCACTATTAAAGGGAATGCAGAAATGGGTTAGCAGTGAAATTATTTACCAAAAAGACAGGTAATGCAGCCAGAATCATGATATCAATACCTCACCATCTTGTTTTCTCTACATGATTAGATTTTGTGCTAATCTTATAAAGGTGAAATACTTTTTGTGTATTGAAATCAATGAAGAGTGGGCATTAACTGCACATAGGCATTGTCATTACATGTGTCTACCACACATGAAATCTCCAAATGGATGCGTGTCCTCTATCCACGCAGTTCTCCTTAAACTCAAAGTACAAAACAAGGGAACGGGGTCTGCATGTACCTGAGACAAGGGTTTTTTCATCCAGAAAAATCAGTTACTGTTTCTAATGCAATTTATAAAAGCGTACCACAAACAAAATACACAGAAGCCTTTGGAGGTTCAACTGCATGTTCAGATATTTTGGTAAACTAGTTACAAATCTTCTTTGAGATGATAGCCATATCTTAAGAGCTGAGAAACATTCATTTTGGAGATTTTAAATTCTACAGAGTTTAACTACAGTACACAGTGACAAGAAAAGTTACAACGAAAAAGAAAAATATGGCTAACTATGGAGCCTGAGTATTAAAAAAGTAAAAACAAATCAAACATTTACCATGATAAGGAGCTTTAATTATGGCATAGATTCTCAATTTCCAGGGATTATATTGTGTAAATGATGCTAATGTTGAGGCAGGGCACATAGATTTTGAGAGCGATTTGGTCTCAGAAACACAGTGATATCGTATTTTCTATTGTTACTGTCGTTTTGGATCCAGGTATTCTCTATGCAGCCGGACCTTTCATGTCCTCGTTTCCTTCCAACTCATACCTTTGGGAAGCTCACCTGTATCATGTTCATCCTATGGTTTACCACGATTATCTTCTCTAACTGACAAACAGATGTGACAATAGCTCCCTTGTTCTGTAGAAATCTATAATAAAAATACGCAATTTGGCAGAAACTCTCCAAACAGCTTGCCTCAAAATTGGCAGATCTTTTGTTAACACAAGTGGCATCCAATTAAGTTTCCACTTGTAGTGTGAATGCTGGATGATCTCAGGATTGTCCATTGCTCTCTTCTGACAGACTGAAGATGTCCTCTCAAACAGCAGCTTTGGAATTGTGTCCTCATTGTAAATCCAACAAACAAAATTCTGAGCACTTTTGACTACTTATGCTTCATGGGTTTTAAGTCAACCTAGTGTTAAACATCGGCTAAAAAAATAGGTGTATTTTCTTCCTGTTCAGATTAAATATGTGATGCCATGGTAAATTTTGATTTCCTTTTTGCAAACTAAAATACACCCAAAGTAGTTCGTTATCTCTTATTTATATTTCTGTTCATTCCTAGTTGTTAAGAAGACTTCAGAACTTTGGCTGGGAAAAAATAAAAACCTGTCATAGAATATAATTAAATTAGCTGATCATTAAGCTTGTGGATCTAACTGGTATAAATGAACAACAGAAAAAAAAAGTATAAGTTGAGCACAAAATTGACATAGTTTTGTTATACGGCCACAGATATTCTGTGTGTGCAAAACAGAGGCTTATGTCTATACCTCTAGTATTTGTGTAATGTCTGTAAGTGTATACATATATTGTCTCTAGGTGTGTTTAGTGACTTTTTCTCTTATATACACTGTTGATATTTTAAAAGTGCATCTGTACATTTTGTATTGTATCCTCCAAATAATCTTGTGAAGTAGCTATGCTGTATCCACTTTGTAGATGAGTAAATAGAGCTACCATTAATTTGAGTAATTTACAAGAAATGTCTTAAACCCAAGCCCGTTCTTCTTCTTAGTATATATATCTTTTTATTTTTATTTTTTAATGTTTATTTATTTATTTTGAAAGAGAGAAAGTGGGAGAGAGGCAGGCGGGGGTGGGGGGAGAGAGAATCCCAAGCAGGCCCCGCCCTACCAACATGGAGCCCAACAAGGGACTTGAACTCACCAACCGCAAGATCACGACCTGAACCGAAATCAAGAGTCGGATGTTTCACCCACCGAGCCACCCAGGAGCCCTAATACCAAGGTCTTTCTTAAGGATAGTATTTATCTGTGACAACTTCTTCCTTAGCCAAAGAAGAATAATGTGCAAAATTAACACACTGTGTGCTACTCATAATTTTCTAAAACACTTAAGGGTTAAAACAATTGTTTATATAATAGAGAAAGAGAGAGAGAGCACATTTTACAAAAGAAATCTGTTCTAATTAGATGTTGAGATTATTTTAATAGAAGAGAATGCATTTTGAAGTAATTTCCCATCTGATTTAGAAATATTTTAAGAGAGGAAATGGGTATGTTGTGTTTTTCAGTACTCTTTTTACTTTCATTAATTAGAGTTCAGATAAATATAGCTTTTTAGGTTATTGGCCATCTTCAACATTGTTTTTATTATATAACATTCTTAATATAATTTACTGTAATTACACATCAAGACCTGGATTTACTACCCTTGAGATTAAATATGTGAAATATGAGATATTGAAAAATGTTCCCTATGAACTGAGGCTATTTCTCTTTAACAGCATATAGCAACAATAAATAATCCAATTGTAATTAAACAATTGCTTTAATAAACACCATTGCTATCTAAATAATCAATGAGCTTTTAGGATAATGCACAATTATTATAAGACTAGTATTTGTATGCACAGTACTTTTCCCATCAAGTAAATAATATTCTTTGTCCATTCATTCTGTAGTTTCTACCATATGGACATAAACACTCAAATAATGTTATATGAAAAATGTATTAACTAAAGAGGCACTTTTCTTAAAAAAACTACATTTTTCTGTGTTTTAATTTCTGCATTAAAATTATAAGTATAAAATTCAGTTAAATTCATAATGATTTAAATTATTAAATATGTTATTATTTATTTATGATCATTCTGGTGTAAAGTATATATATTATGACCAAAAAATATCTCAGATTCACACATTTTTAATTTGTCTGTTCTTCTGATATTTTATTTACTGACAAATTTGCTTAACAAGCTTGAATTAACAAGAATATTATATAGTTGCGAAGGGTACTAATTTAAATATTTTTGAGTCCACTAAGATAATGGATAATAGAAAATAATATATTATGTGTATTTGAAGCTGAATCTGAGGTTCAATTCTACTCTAAAGTATAACACCAAAGATATAGTGAATAGCTTCTTGTGAATAGCCCTTTCAGTTATGGTTTTTATAAAAGTAATTGGTTATATATAAAATATGTTAAAGCGTCCTTAAATCCATTCCCCAAATAGTTCAAAATCAGATAAGAAAGTACTTACAAAATGCATTCTCTTTGATTAAAATAATAAAGCAGTATTTAAGATTCAACACTTCTTTTATCCTTAATCTCATAGACATTTTTTTTAGATAAAAGTGGCCCACATAAATTTGGGCTCTGGACATGGTGTGACATCCTTAATCACACAAGTGTCTGTTAAAGTTGTAATTGCAAAGGCAGAAATGTCATGAGTTTCAAAGAAAGACCCTGATGGAACCAGGATTTGGGATCCTGATACAATTAACATCAAAACTGATTCAGCTCTTTCATCATTAGAGAGGAAAGAGAAAGAGGAAGGGAGGAAAGAACAATGTTATAGGTAGTTTTCTTTATTTGAACTTTCTTTTGAGGGAAAGAATGACTATATGAATTGAGAAATTAACTATACATGCTATTTCATCAAAGCTTGTCATATATGATGATACAACCTTTATGCAACGTTTTCCACATCCATTTTGTTACCAACAGTTGCATAAACAAACATGTGAAGAGAGAGCTGTGCTACTACAAAGCAAATTTGTTCTTGCCATGGTTGAATTTCTAATTCTACTGATCTATATTCTGCATTATTTACTCTTAAAATGACTTTGTTGATCATAAAAACAATGTCGTAAAGTTTTGCTTATTTTCTTGATGACAGGGAGAAACAGACAGGACACAAACTAAAAATTGTTACTAATATCATTAAATCAAGTCTCCATTTGCTCTACTGTGGTGTAATTGTGGTAAGTTGTTTCCTAATAACTTGTAAGTTCACCTACGTTTTTGCAAATATCAGTTGGGATTTTTTTTCTTAGTAGGCAATAATAATAACCAGATCTGATTAAGAATGGGGGGGGGGGAGGAAGCCTCTTTAAAGCTATCTGAAAATCTATAAGTTTACAGGTTCAATTGTTATAATTAGAAAGAGAACAAAAACATAAAAATCAGGATCACAAATATTCAAATATTCAGATACCAGTGCTAGCATGGAAAAAATTATAATGTTTTATTACACCTTTGCTTCATTATGTAAAAAATTCAAAACCTGTGGAAAGACAGTTTAATTACCTAAATTTAGGTTTTACCTTGACTTCTCTAGGAAGACAGAGACCAAGAACCCCGAATGCTTTCAATGGCTGGACTATCTACCTTTACTAATGTTTCACAAACCAACTGTTTAGTTGAATATATAATTTCCTAAATTGTATTATATAGATAATACAAATGATATACTCTGTGTATCTTCAGCTATATTTAAAATTCTACATTTTCATAATATATGGGTTCGCAGCTATTGCTTACGTGAAAGTGAGAAACAACATTGTACAAAAAATCAGCGCCCTGGAAAAGGGAGAATATATAGTAACATACTTAGTTTATCTATTGGTTTTGTTTTATGTTATTGTGTTAACAAATTTGAGTATTTCTCTGTGTTATTAAATATTTTTTAGAATCGAAGTGTTAATAATTGTATCCTGGTACATCACAAAAGTACCTATTGTTCTACGTTGCTGCTTTTTTGATGGCTTACTGATTTAAAAGGCACCCTGCATGCATTGTTGGCAATTAAAAATTTGTAAAGGAAAATAGCATGTATCTTTCTTTTTATCCCAAGTTAGATCACCCTCCATTTATATTATTATTGGAATTGGGATATATCATTAAGTTGATATATAACTCATTTCCATTTAATTGTAGTTACAATTATCTTACAATCAATGACATGTTAGAACTGATAAAATATAGTCTGGAACCATTGGGCTATTTAGGTATTTAGGTCATCTCTAAACTAAAAATGAAGAGCGGAGTGGACTAATTCAACTAAAAAAAATGCTATTAATGTGAATGCTATTAATTAGGTCTTAAATCTGAAGATTTAAGATTTTTTTGACATTAAAAAAATCAAAGAAACAGATTTATTTTGTTTTTTTCGTGAATGTCTAAGGAAGTATAATACCTTTGACCCTAACAGATGTTTATTTAAAATCAGAGGACTTCTGCTTCTGGGGAAATAGGGTGTACATACTTTCCTTTTATCTCACTCTAATTAAAACTAAAAGCTCTCAGCATTATATATATCAAACAAACATGAGAAGATTCTTTTTTTTTAATTTTTTTTTCAACGTTTATTTATTTTTGGGACAGAGAGAGACAGAGCATGAACGGGGGAGGGGCAGAGAGAGAGGGAGACACAGAATCGGAAACAGGCTCCAGGCTCTGAGCCATCAGCCCAGAGCCTGACGCGGGGCTGGAACTCATGGACCGGGAGATCCTGACCTGGCTGAAGTCGGACGCTTAACCGACTGCGCCACCCAGGCGCCCCCAAAAGTGAGAAGATTCTAATGGTGGATTGATGGTGGCAGATGAGCTAAGGACATTGTTATCTAAGGAACAACATAGCAGTGAATTCCCTCGTTTTCTTTTTTGCATCATATATTCCAGACTTGGAGAAGTCAACAACCCCTGTACCACTAACGGCAGTTGGTAAAAATGGTCCCCTAAAATTCTGTTCTTTCTAGTCAAAGGACCATGTAAAGGGCAGGCTAGCCAGACAAAAAACTTTAGAGAAATACCTCTCCACTTCAAACAAATATCACAGAAAAGACTGAGTCAGATCCTCCCCACATCAACAAAGACTGAATGGGGAGCCTATATTTCCACGCTTGCTAAGCTTGTAACAAAGCACTCCATGTCAGATCCAGGACTGGTATCAGAGCAGGCAGATTTGGGACCTACAGCTTTTTTCCTCACCAGGCATTAATGATGCCACATCTTATGATGTCAGTAGAGACTGGATAGCCAGCCAGATTTCCACCCCAACCTGCAGCAGAGAGACCCTCTGCCCTCTCTGCCGGAGTAGTATCAGATCTGTCCTCAGAAGTAATAAGGATTGACACTGTAGACCAGCAGTTAAAAGATTGCTTACCCCCTTCTCTGTGGTGTCATGGAGACCACATGAAGAGCAAAAATGAGATATTCATGTCCCTCCCAGTTAGTGAGGTACCATTGGAGGTCTATGAGGAGCCAGAATGACCACTCCTATCCAGCAACAATAAAGATTACCCCTCACTGGGTGTCAAAGAGGCAAAGACAGGAATCCATATTCCTACTACAAGAGTATTTCAGAGGAAACCAGCTGAAAAAGAAAGTTTAAATAAGATCCGTTCTCATAGCATAGTATCTCAACTGTCCAAATTTCAATAAGAAATCATTAATCAACAAAACAGATTGGTGGTTGCCAGAGGCAAGGGTAGGGTCTGGGGAAAATGGGTAAAAGGGGTTAAAAGGTACAAACTTCTAATTATAAAATTAGTCACGCATTATGTGTGTTCTTTAACCAAAATGTAGTTAAATTAAATTAAAAAATAAATAACAGAAAGATAACAGGAAAACCTCCAAGTACTTAGAGACTACACAGCACACTTCTAAATAATCTATGGGCTAAAGAAGAAGACTCAAGGAAATGAAAAATCATAGACTTAGCCGAATTGAAATAAACACAATATATTCAAAATGCTGGGGGACAAGTAGATCAGTGCTAAAAAAGAAATGTTTATTTTTTTAATTTTTTTTAACGTTTATTTATTTTTGAGACAGAGAGAGACAGAGCGTGAACAGGGGAGGGGCAGAGAGAGAGGGAGACACAGAATCTGAAACATGCTCCAGGCTCTGAGCTGTCAGCACAGAGCCCGATGTGGGGCTCGAACTCACATACCGTGAGATAATGACCTGAGCCGAAGTCGGACGCTTAACCGACCGAGCCACCCAGGCGCCCCTAAAAAGGAAATGTTTAGCACCAAATGTATACATTGAAAATGGGAAAGGTCTAAAATCAATAGTCTTAGTTTTCAATCTAATAACTTATTAAAATAAGAGTAAAATAAACTAAAAGGAAGGGCACTGAAGAAAATAATAAAAATAAAACTAGAAATCAATGAAATTAAAAACAGAAAAGATGCTGTGCTGGCTCAGTGGGTTGAATGTCCAACTCTTGATTTTGGTTCAGGTCATGATCCCAGGATCATGGAATTGAGCCCCGTTTCAGTCTCCATGCTGAGCTTAGAGCCTGCTTAAGATTCTTTCTCTCTCCCTCTGTTCCTCTTACCCTCTCTCTCTAAAATAAAACAAAAAGAAAAATAAGGTAAAATCAATGAAACAGTTGGTTATTTGAAAAAAATCAATAAATTTGACAAATCTCTGACAAGAACAAATTGGAAGGACACAAATTAACAATCCTACAAAAAAATAAAATAAAATAAATAAATAAGTGATATTGCTACAGACCTGACAGATATCAAAAGGACATTAAGAAAAAACTATGGGGGCGCGTGGGCGGGTGGCTGGTTGCTTGAATGTATCACTTTGGCTCAGGTCATGATCTCATGGTTTGTGAGTTCGAGCCTCACGTCGGGCTCTGTGCTGTCAGTTCAGAGCCTGGAGCCTGCTTCAGATTCTGTGTCTCCCTCTCTCTCTGCCCCTCCCTGCTTGCACTCTGTCTCTCTCTCTGTCAAAAATGAATAAACATTAAACATTTTTTAAAGAAAGAAAGTACTATGAACAACTGTATATACATTGACAATTTAAATGAAATGGATTTCTAAATAAACACGAATGATCACCACTTACCCAACATAAATTAGTTTGAAGAATTCTATAACATTAAGAAGATTGAATTTTTAATTAAAAAAACTCCACTCTGCCCAAAATATTTTCTAGACCTAGGTAGTTCCACTAGACACACCTCTACAGAAGAATTACACTGTCTCCACAATATTTTCTAAAAAGTCAAAGAGGAGGAAGAACTCCCAATTTATTTTATGAAGCCAAGCCATACAAGGACAGTTCAAAAAAATTATAGGGCCGCCTGGGTGGCTCAGTGGGTTAAGTGTTTGACTCTTGATTTCAGCTCTACCAAAAACCTAGAGCTAACATTATACTTAATGTTAAAAGATTGACTACTTTTGGAAACAAAGCAAGAATGTTCTATTAAGAACATTACCATTCATTTAATATGATGCTGGAAGTTATATCTGGTGGAAGAAGTCAAGAAAGGAAATAAAAGGCCTAAAGAGAGGCAAGATACAAGAAAGATATAAAAATATCAATTGTATTTCTGTATACTAGCAATGAATGCAAAAATTAAAGTATAATATTATTTGCAATCTGTCAAAAAGGAAAATACTTGTGTAAATCTAATAAAACATATATAAGACTTGAATATAGCAAACTATACAGCACTGTAGTAATCACAGAAAATGTAGATAAATGGAGAGGCATGCTATATTCTTGGACTGAAAGAGTCAGGAGAGTAAAGATGTCAATTTTCCAAAAGTGATATAGAGATTTAACATTATTTCCATCAAAATCTCATCAATATTTATACATTTCTTAAATTTCATTATAATTTAAATATAAAATTATGATGTAACTGAACATAGCTTATATAATTATAATCTATATTGAAAGGCAAAAGAAGTAGAACAGATAATTGAGGTTTTTTTAATATTAAATATAATTTATTGTCAAATCGGTTTCCATACAACACCTAGTGCTCATCCCTACAGATACCCTCCTCAATGACCATAACCTACTTTCCCCTCTCCCTGACTCCCCATCAACCTTCAGTTTGTTCTCAGTATATAAGAGTCTCTTATGGTTTGCCTCCCTCCCTCTGTAACTTTTTTTTTCCCTTCCCCTCCCCCATGGTCTTCTGTTAAGTTTCTCAGGATCCACATATGAGTGAAAACATATGGTATTTGTCTTTCTCTGCCTGACTTATTTCCTTAGCATAATACCCTCCAGTTCCATCCATGTTGCTGCAAATGGCCATATTTCATTCTGTCTCATTGCCAAGTAGTATTCCATTGTGTATATAAACCACATCTTCTTTACCTATTTGTCAGTTGATGGATATTTATGCTCTTTCCATAAATTGGCTATTGTTGAAAGTGCTGCTATAAACATTGGGGTACATGTGCCCCTATGCATCAGCACTCCTGTATTCCTTGGGTAAATTCCTAGCAGTGCTATTGCTGGGTCATAGGGTAGATCTATTTTTAATTTTTTGAAGAATCTCCACACTGTTTTCCAGAGCGGCTGCACCCGTTTGCATTCCCACCAACAGTGCAAGAGGGTTCCCATTTCTCCACATCCTCTCCAGCATCTATAGTCTCCTGATTCATTCATTTTAGCCACTCTGACCAGTGTGAGGTGGTATCTCAGTGTGGTTTTGATTTGTATTTCCCTGATGAGGAGTGATGTTGAGCATCTTTTCATGTGCCTGTTGGCCATCTGGATGTCTTCTTAAGAAAAGTGTCTACTCATGTCTTCTGCCCATTTCTTCACTGGATTATTTGTTTTTCAGGTGTGGAGTTGGGTGAGTTCTTTATAGATTTTGGATACTAACCCTTTGTCTGATATGTCATTTGCAAAAAAAAAAGTCTAAATTTAAAAAATAGTAACAAAATTAAATGCTGATAAGATTGCATAAAAACTAAGCCACTTATACTTTGCTGTTTAGAATATGACATCACACAGTCACTATAAGATAGTTTGTCCATCTCTTAAAACAAAAACAAAAACAAAAACCAACATCCTACAACTACCACATAATCGAGAAACTTCACTCATGGGCATTAGACACAAAAGCTGAAAACATGTTCACACAGAAGATGTATATAAAGACATTTATAGGAGCCTTATCTGTAATAGCCAAAACCTAGACAGACATCCTTCAAAATAGTTAATAAATAAACTGTGGCACATCCAGATCATTGGTTACTACTCAGCAATTCAAAGAAATGAACTACTGACACAATAAGTGACTCAGTCTCCACTGAATTATGCTGAGAGAAAAAAAGCCAATCCCAACAGATAATGTACAGCGTGGTTATAATTATTGTGCCATTTTTGAAATGGCAAAATTATGGAAATGGGAAACAGATTAGTGGTTGCCAGAGGCTAAGAAGATGGTAGGGGAAGGAAGGGAAGTGGGCATGTCCATACAAGGGCACTATGGAAAATTCTTGTGGTGATGGAATCATTCTTTATGTTGAGTGTATAGATGTTGCTGTCCTGGTTGTTATATTGTACTATAGTTTTCTAAGATGTTACTTCTATAGAAAGCCAAGTAAAAAGTACACACGACCTCTTTGTGTGATTTCTTACAACTGCATGTGAATCTACAATTATCTCAAAATAAAATGCCCAATTACAAAAAAAAAAAAAAAATCATGGGGCTCCTGGGTGGCTCAGTCGGTTGAGTGTGTGACTTCAGCCCAGATCATGATCCCACGGTTCGTGGGTTCGAGTACCACATTGGGCTCTGTGCTGACGGATCAGAGCCTGGAGCCTGCTTCAGATTCTGTGTGTCCCTCTCTCTCTGTCCCTCCCCCACTCTGTCTCTCTGTCTCCCCAAAATAAATAAGCATTAAAAAAATTAAAAAGAAATCATGATGGGAGTATCATTTTTTACTGAAGGAAAAACCAGACTCAACCACTACCTAAAGAATATTCCTCAAAGTAAGCACCTCTGAGGAAGTATAGACATAGTCCTGTCAGGGGGTTGATAAGGGTGCCGAGAAAAATACTTATTCAAATAAAATGTGTATTTTAGGAGACAGCTACATACAAGAAGGATAGGATGTAGTCATACAAGATTGGGACAAAATTATTTTTTATTGTTTTTTTTCTATTTTTTAGGTTTATTTATTTATTTTGAGAGGGACAGAGAAGCAGAGTGGATGTGGGGTGGAGAGAGAGGGAGAGAGAGAATCCCAAGCAGGCCCCATGCTGCCAGTGCAAATCCTGATGTAGGGCTTGAACCCACCAACTGTGAGATCATGACCTAGGTCAAAAATGAGAGATGCTTAACCAACTGAGCCACCCAAACACCCCTAGGACAACTTTAGAACTTAAAATGGTACCAAAATTGTATCAGATCTGTCCCTTAATAGAATTTTTTCTAGTATCAGCACTTCATTGTGTTCTGTTCTCTTTTTGCCATTTAAACCAGACAAGGATAAAACATGGTTATAGTATTAGAGAGTAAATATTGATTGAATAAAAAACTAGAAGTCTTCTAATTTTTTTCATTAGTTCCCTATCTGTGATGACATGTTGTTGTCTGTTTCTTCCTGCTTTATTTCCTATACCATTCTTAAAGAAAAAAATCTGGGCACGTGTGGCTCAGTAGGTTAAGCATCCGACTTCAGCTCAGGTCATGATCTCACAGTTCACCAGTTCAAGCCCTGCAACAGGCTCTGTGCTGATAGCTCAGAGCCTGGAACCTGCTTCAGATTCTGTGTCTCCCTCTCTCTCTGCCCCTCCCCTGCTTGCTCTCTGTCTCTCTCTCTCTCAAAAATAAATAAACATTAATAAGTAATAAAAAAAAGAAGAATCTAATAATGCAAATGCATACCAAGGTAAAAAGGAAATGGTTCTACACTTAAAGGAGTATTCAAGATTTGGAATGTCAGGGATGCTTGGGTGGCTCAGTGGGTTGAGCATCTGGCTCATGATCTTGTTGTCCATGAGATCAATCTCCGTGTCGGGCTCTGTGCTGATGGTGTGAAGCCTGCTTGGGATTCTCTCTCTCTCTCTCTCTCTCTCTCTCTCTCTCTCTGCCCCTCCCTTGCTCATGCTCTCTCTCTCAAAATAAATAAAATAAACATTAAAAAAAAGGTTTGAATTGGCATTACACTATCTCAACACTGGGAAAAGCCAGAAGTGTGGTTCATGTGTTGAAAATGAAAATACTATGGAGAATGTAGTCTGAGTTAGCCATATATTTGGTCAAATTTCAAATGGTATTTCTGTATGCCTATATTAAGCATTATGCCCTCCACCTGATATAAAAGGCTGCTATTTTTTTCTCTCTCTCTCAATCTCTCTATTTTTCTCTACTGTCTCTATTTCATTCCTTCCTTCTCTCCCTTCTCTGCCCCAACATTTTCAAGCTTCTATCATGTTTTTTTTTTTCATATGAGTTCATTGTCCATGAATCATACTCTCCAGATAGTTCTTAAAGATGGTTCTATGTTTCAGTAAAACAAATAATATTAAATTTTAGGTTTGCATCTCTAGTGGTCTGGAATAATGAAAACACTGTGCCATTATTTATTGTATTCATTTCCCTATAGGCCAAAGATAGAAATCGTTAGAACAGAAATTCGAAAAGAAATAAATAACTGTTAAAATAATATTGGGAGCAAGAACAGATATAAGTTCTAAATCCTAAATTCTTCTTATGCTCTTGCTCCCTACTCTATTATACCAAGAGTCAGGCCTGGGGGACTAGAGCAAAAACTACTCCAATCCATTGGCACTTCAAGTTTTCTCCCCACTGGTCCACTGAGTTATTTTCTTATCTCCAGGTGATTCCCTATTGAATTTAGATAACAAAATTCATTATTTTAATGACTATCCAGTCAAAACACTTAAGCATTTCTTTTCTTCTCCCATATGAAAAGAATATATGCATTATAAAATATTCACATCAACATAAAATAAGTAATAGAAAAGAAAAACATTACTAAGAGTTTTCTATTTTTACTGATTTGTATGCTTCCCGATTGGACAAGTAAAAATATACACATAGGGTATGGCCCAGCAATAAAGATCACAGGGCTATATTTATTTTTAAAATAATCTTGGGGCGCCTGGGTGGCGCAGTCGGTTAAGCGTCCGACTTCAGCCAGGTCACGATCTCACGGTCTGTGAGTTCGAGCCCCGCGTCGGGCTCTGGGCGGATGGCTCGGAGCCTGGAGCCAGTTTCCGATTCTGTGTCTCCCTCTCTCTCTGCCCCTCCCCCGTTCATGCTCTGTTTCTCTCTGTCCCAAAAAAAAAAAAAAAAAAAAAAAAAATCTTGATAATTCACTTTTTGGCTGATCATGTCAGAGCTGATTAAATAAGACAGTTAACATGTCTAATCATGTTAACATTATACTTTGATCTTATTAGTATTACTTTTGGAAAAAAAAGTCTTAGACTGTTTATCTTTTTGAGTCTTAATTTAGCTAAACCTACCAAATGTAATCTAAGTATACTTTATACTAGAGACATATGAAATTTTAATGATGTGATTTACTGTGATAAATGAAAAAAGAAACAGGACACTTACCACCGCTCTATAAATGTTCCCCTTTCTCAAGATATTTTACTTCACATTTACTCTTACCAGTATAGATTAGAGACAACCAATAATATATGAGAATTCACCTTTCCTTACACCCATACATTACTCAAAATACCCAGACATTTTGAATTATATGAATATTATGGATACGGGCTTGTGTCTCAACATTGTGTTATTTTATACTTACCTAATTACCAGTTAAATCAACTTACTTTTCATGTTTACTGAGAGGTTCTTTAGCTTAATCTGGTTCTTCACTGAGTAGAAGATCAAGGTCACATATCTTCTAAACGTGAATGTGGTCACACTCCTATCTTTATTCTTAAAACCTGTTTCTTGGGCTATCATAGTGTCAGCTCAAGACTGCTGTTTGGGCTTGCGTTTGTGAGTTCCCTTTTGGTATCTGATAGTTGTTCCTTGAAGGAGTCTTTTTCATTACTCCTGATTTGACTAGGATCCTTCTTTGTCTTCATTTATTTCTGAAAACTATGCTGAATGCATACTATGTTCCAGAACATAGCACTTGTTTATTATTTTAGTGACCCAGTGATAATGCAATGTTAAAGAAATCAGGTATAAAAAGCGATTGCAATATTTACCCACATGTTACTTGGTGGAGTTAATGATGCTTCTGTTTCTGACTATGCAAATATTATTTCATATGGCACTCGACAAAACATCAAACTGTTTTAATTATTTTCTCTTCATTCCCATGTTAAAGGAGGGATTTCCACCCTGGGCTCTGAGGATTGGCTGACACATGACACATAACACTAGGCAGATGAAACTGACAGAAAATTAGTCATATATTCTCACAGCTCAGGGAAAGAGGAAACTGTATGCTATGCAGGGCCATATGGGGTTGTAATTGGGAATAGAGTAAGCCAGCATCTGAGGGAGGTGACAGGCTTTGTAGTGTCAAAATGGTGGTATGCTCTGATTTCCCATGGAAGGATGTAATTCGCTTGTCTGAATAATTCCATAGGCTGTCAGAGAAGCTTATTACTCACGGATGAGTGGGAATTGTATCTGACCCTTAGAAAACAGAACGTGTTTGGCAAGGGGACCTTATCAATGGAAGCAGAGTGGGGAGGCCTGATTGCAGTTAGGCCATTTTGAGGCCATCCCAATTTTACTAAATGCCATGGAAGCACATAATGTTGACCTTAATTAAAAGCCTTTATGCCACACATGGGGCATCTGGGTGGTTCAGCTGGTCAAGTGACTGACTTGATTTAGCCTTAGGTCATGATATCATGGTGAGATCAAGCACCATGCTGGGCTCTGTGCTGATGGTGCTGGTCTAGCCTGGGATTCTCTCTCTCCCTCTCTCTCTGCTCCCCACCTCTCTCTCTCTTTCTCTCTCTCTCTCTCTCTCTCTCTCTCTCTCAAAAAATAAAATCCATATATATAAACTGAGTTTATTCTCATTAATATTAACTTTGTTCAGAGATTAGCAGATAATTGGGTCCTAGTATTAGTTAGAATTTTCAATGACCACAAGCTAGAAATATTATATAGAATTTTATAAAAATTTTGCTCCTAGAAAGGGAGTTTATTACTACACATTAAAATAATTTATAAACGTTTTCTTGTTCTTAGTTAATCTTTACAAATCTGAATAAAGCATTCCCGAGTGTTTCAGAAAACTTTTCTCTGACAGCTGTTGAAAGCTGCCTACCAAGGTGAAGAATATACACAAGTTAAAAAAAAATCCCAGATGCATATTAGTTATCAAATGAACTCAATACAAGCTCTGAAGGAGGAAGAGTTCCCAATATTCACAAGTGTTCTCTGAACAACATTCAATGAATTAAAGTACCTGAATCTCCAGGGGAATTGAACATAAATAAAAGATTTATGCTGTTTTTAGTGTACAACAGAGACAAAGTAGAAAAAAAAAGTTTGCATAATTCAAATTTGGATGATACAATGAATAGTCAGGGGAACATAGTAAGAAGTCTACATACTTGTAAATTGATAAAACAATGTCATAACAATAAATGGGTATTGGAAATACATGAGTAAAATCCAATGGGAATAGTGATGAAACATTGACTTCATTTTTGTTTTTGTCCTACTCAGAAGACAAGTAGTATTAGATTAAGTGGATTGCTATTTTGATGAATTAAAGCTTACAATTTTGACCAATGTGCAAAATGTATAATAAGAATCTAGTATCTTTAATGTGGAAATTAATTTGGTGATATAGAGTACTGTACCAACTTTCAAATTATGAGAAAAGCACAAAACATATATGGGATCATTATCTTTGTATTGGAAGGATAAAGTACATGAGAATCCACATGAGCTCATATACTAAATTAGATATTTACTAAATATCTATATTTACTAAATATACTCATATTTAGTATATGAGTATGTATGAGTATATTTATACTCATATACTAAATTAGATACCTTTTATATAAATGCTAGGTATGTAATTAGCTTTAAGTCATTTATCTTTTTTTTTTATTCACTTAGCCATTCCTTCTATCATTAAGACATGAGTGGTTTACTATACCTAGGTACTCTGTTAAAAAAATTATAAGCTATTAATAATAGAGACGGCTTCTATTGTCATGAAATGTACAGTATAACATGAAATTTAGGGCTGTAGCTCTGAAGTAAGATACCCTGTGGTTAAAGTTTCAGGTTACTTACTATGTCTATCTCATTAAACAGCCAAATAGAATTTTATATGATGAAGAAATCTTCTAAGTCTGTTATGTCCACTAATATCGAGCACTTTATATGTGACCAGTAAGATTAAATGTTAATTTTGCTTAATTTTAACTAATTTAAATTTAAATAGTCACATGTGGCTAGTGCCTACATAATGGACTGAGTTGTAGAACTATTATAAATATCAAATACACATAAAGCATTTAATATAATGCTTATACCATCATGAATGCTTAATATCAAGTAGTTATTAACATGATGATTAGCATGATGATGATGATGATGATGATGATGTAGATTTCTTGGGAAGAGATTAAATAGCTTCAAAATAAGAAAAACATCTCACAAAAACATATTGATATTAAAGTTTAGCAATGGGGTCTGATTTCTCAGTAACCATAAGGTAAATATTTGTCATTCTCATGCCTACAGTTAAGGTATTAAATGCTCTGAGCATTTAAAAATAACCCAAAATGAAAGCAAAATCCTTGAGAAGTATCAATTTCTCACAAAGATGGTGTCAGTTACCAATAAAACGCCCCCAAACCAACCAACCAAACAAACAAAAAAGATTTTCAAAAGCTGGGGCTCTCACTGACATGCACAGAAGGGAGTCCTGAAGATTTTTTTCCTATCAATAAAAGGGTTAGTAGAAACATAGCACAATAGAGAATTACTTATATTCTCTAAATTTTAACACTAGAGATTTACATTGGTGTAGCGATGTAATAATATCTTCAATAATTATTAGAAATGGGTTACCCCGTGGCACAACTTTGTGCTAATTTGGAAATGTTTAGAAATTGTTCATCTGCTGGCAATGGTTCTGTCTTTTAGAGTACAAATATTCCATAAGATAAACAGATATTCAAAGCAGCATGATGTCTGGAATGGTTCCTATTTTAAATATGGATCATTCTTCACAAGAATGTGCAAACTGGAAAGGATGGTCACTGCATCCACACACATTTTCAAATTGAGAAATATATAAAGTGTATGTCAAGAGAACTCTGTTGGATATCTTCTGCAAGTTCCTCTTACTCCTCTGTCTACTCACCACCATCGTGTCTGTGACTTAGAAAAATGTTCTGTTTGGATGGCATCAAGGAAATCCATTATCCTTTGGTTTATGTTTGTGTTTTGGAAAATAGAAAAGCTCCAGAATGAAATGAGAGGGTGGGAAGAAAGAATCCCTGCCCTGTCTTTTCATAGCTAAGGAAGGTAAAATTCCCTATTTTTCTTAGCCCTGGGATATCTTATTGGTGCTACTTTTTTTAAAGTGTATTTATTTATTTTGAGAGAGGAACAGAGAGAGTGAGCAGGGGAATGGGGCAGAGAGAGGGAGACAGAGAATCCTGAGCAGGCTCCACGGTGTCAGTGTGGAGCCCAACGAAGGTCTCTAACTCCTAAACCATGAAATCACGACCTGAACCAAAACCAAGAATCAGATGTTCACTGACTGAGCCACCCAGTCACCCTGGTAGTCTTATATCTTGTTTATAACTTCTAAATGATTTGTTTATTAAACTACCCTCTCTCTATTACAAGTGTGATTTGTTTCCTGCCAGAACCCTAACTGATACAAGAGCCAATCTTGGTTGAAATCATATATTTTTTTTAATTAATTGAGAAATCTGGATAAAATATTTGGTGAGTTACTGCATGAACACTTTTAAGACTGTCTTTGAAATATGTGCTTTGGGGACTCTAAAACTATTTGGGACTCTGTTGTGGATAAAGGATGCAATATGGATAAGACCATTTGTCAGACAGCTACGTCTTAAAAAAAGAGAACAAAGATGTGGACAAATTAAAAGAGAACGAGACTGACTAAGATCAAGTAGAAATAGAAATGATGGCAAGACGATCTTCTAGATGCCTCTAGAGCAGAAAAGACGTTAGGGTATTACTGAGAATGAGACAAGTGGTAAATTAAGTCTAAAGAAAGACGAAGTAATTGTTTTCATTAAAATTACTGACTATATGCATAAATAAAATATAAGAAGAAAGATAGAAGAATAATGAAGAATAAGCTTAGTCCTAGATAATCTTTAAATATATTCTTGTTTGTTCATAATCCTAGAGCTTCCATGTGCAGTAGAACAAATTGTATGGTATGACACTTTGAGTGAAAAGTTAAAATAACAATGAAAAATAGTCATTTGCATCTTGACCTATTTTATGAACCACTAGAGTCTGTACAAATTAATTTTAATTCCAGGCACAGTATAAATAGAAATTTTGTGATGATGTATTTATATATTCGGTTTACTCAATGAACTAAAATAATATCAATGTATATCATGACTCCAATTACCACAGCTTTTCCCACCCAACCCACCCCATCTGAAGAGCCCCTGCCAACTGGAAAAAGAAATCTGGTAGAGGGTCAGTGTTGTGACTTCTTCCACCAATTATGTTTCCAGAGGTTATTATCTCTTACACAGGATAGCCACAAAATGCAAGGCATTCTAACGGTAATATAATGCTAAAAACACAGACTTTGGAGCTAAGTCCATAATTGCGATGTGGCATTGGTTAAGTTATTCAAAAAACAGAGATGATAGTATCCCTAAACTCTGGTGTGGTTATAGTTATTAGAAAACTTACCTCACGTAAAACCACTATCAATATTATTTTGGACCCATCACAGAGGGCTACATTTGCAGACTCATACTGTACCCAAGCTTAATTCAGCTCTGAGCTTTACTCATAATTAGCAAAGTACACTAAAGGAGAACTACAACCATGTGGTTACCATCAATCAATAATCATGGGGCCCTAAATTTGTCATAGGTAGGTTCCTAAAATCACTTTGTCCACAGGACATCTTTTGGGTTCACAGATGGAAGCACCAACTATTCCTGGTACATGTTAGCATGGGAAATGAGTTCGTCCTGTAGTTTCTACTTTTCATGTATTGCTAATCAAAGCAGAGAAGATACATAATTAAAGATACATGATGCTTTTATTCGCCGGCACAGTTATAGCTCATAAGACCAGGTTTCCGTACAGTAAAAATTCCTGATAGAAAAATATGCCCCGCTAAAAAGATTGCTTAGATACATAATTAGTTCAAAGCAAAACTAGAAAGATGTCCATCCCATTTTGTTCCTAGACATATATCTAACAGAAATATTTACACGACTTTACTGACACATTCAACTGTATGAAAATCGGCATGATTCTTAATAACCCCAAACTGACAATAGATCAAATGTCTACCAATAATTAAATGGATAAATGAGATACAGCTGCCTTTCAACAGAATGCTATGCAGCATGTAAAACAAATGAACTATGGCAATATATGTCTTCAACGGATCTCATAAATATACATGTTACAGAATGGAAATACAAAAGTATGCCTACTGCAAAATTCATTTATCAAAAATCCGAAAGCAGGAACAAACAAATGTAGAGAGATGCGTATTCAGGTGGAATTCTTATAGACAAAGGTATTATTACTTTAAGGCTAGTTAGTGGTTTTCTTTAGGGAAAGTAACGGAATTGTTTGGTGGAAAAAAGTAGAATGCTTCAGGGGTAACAAAATACTCTATTTCTTATCTTAGGTGATACTGTATTGGGAGGATGTTTTTCCTTTGGAGGATATGTTTTTAAATAATTTGTTACACAGGTCTCTTATATTTTATCCAATTTTCTCTATGTGATTTTACTTGTCATTAGAAGATCCACAGCAAATAATAGACTATATTTACAAAAAGAAACGAGAGGGTACTTGTCTTTATTTTCACAAAAATGGGTGTATATTATACACTTAACTGGATATAATTTTTAGTCCTATGTCTCTGGTGTGAAGGTTGTTTTGAAATATTGTTTGACTCGATAGTTTGCACTGAAGGAAATAAGCAGATTACTTGTCTGCATGTACGTGGTTTGTTTGTTTGTTTGTTTGTTTGTTTTGGCAATGGCCATTTATTGTTTTTGTAGTTTGAGAATAATATACAATAAAATATTTGGCCATGATTTCAGACTTTTGCAATGACTTACCATTAAATAAAATGTTTCTATATCATGGGAACACAATGGACATTGTTGTCTGTCTCTGTCATCCATTCCTACACCATCGTTTTTCAGTCTGTAGTATGAGTGGTTTGAATTGATCTCTGACCTCCAAGAAGGGCCCATGATTGGCATTCCTTCTTGCAAAGTTTTTGCTTTAAAATCTGGACTTAAATTGTTCTAAATGGAATCAAGACCAGAATGTTAGGTAGTGGTTGAAAGAAATGAAGTGTTCTCTTCTGGATAGTGTGGGAAAGAAATAGATCTCAAGATGCAGAATCAATTTTACTACTGCAAGATAGCCCAGCCTGTGGATGAAGGTGACGACTACAAGAGAATAATAGACTTGAGAACTTTTCAGTGATACTGAGAGTCACTGAAGCTAAATCAACCTGGGCTTTTTAGTTAGTTGTGAGATGGAAAAGAGATCTCTGTGTACCCTATTCTTTGTGTGGATGTGGGGTAAGTACCTGAATCTCCTTTGTCATTTCTCAGCGTGAGTTGGAGTCTCTGTTATCTGAAATTAACTACATTTTACCTGATAAAATGAAAATCTGGGTGGTGAACAGTCTCGTATGCTTTCATTTACTGAAATTTTTAGATTTGTGGATCTTTAAATTGTTTGAGATATAATTAAAATTTCAGTCTACAAACATTCTTTTTTATTCACATCTGAATAAAATCACAACGGGGTAAGATATACAATGGGTAAATGCATGCTGATCTAAAAACTGTCAGCTGCAGGGAAAATTCATAACCTGCAGATTTTGACTTATTTTGTCTTAAGGCTATACTGCAATTTTGAAAAAAAGAAAATATCTCGAGGTGCCTGCATGGCTCAGTTGGTTAAGCATCCGACTCCTGATTTAGGCTCAGGTCATGATCTCATGGTTGGTGAGTTCAAGGCCCACGTCAGGCTCCATGCTGACCATGTGGTGCCTGCTTGGGATTCTCTCTCTCTTCCTCTCTCTCTCTGCCCCTGCCTTGCTCTCTCTCTCTGTCTCTCTCAAAACAAATAAAGTTTAAAAAAAAGAAGAAAATATCTCTGAAAGGTAAATAGAAAACTCCTTGATATTTCCAAATGAACATAAAATATTTTCTACAAAACTAAATGATTTTGGCATGTGTGCTGTTGTTTATCATAATGTTATGAAGTGATGTTTACATTATGTAAAGCATAAATGCAATTATTTATTCCTGCCAGCCCTGACATCTCATATACCATCATTTAAAAAATGTCACCATATTTTCTAGCCCTAAATTCCTTTCCCACATTCCCAGTTTCATGACCTGACAGAAGATTATCCCATCTGAGCTCACAATAATATTTCTACAAAAATCTGAGTCTTCAGGAAATATTAGATATTGCCTTCACATACAGAGTTTAACAAGACCTTTTTACAATTATAATCATTAACGCCCAGTTCTTAAATTTGCACATTGAATGAAACCAGAGAATCAGCAGCAAAATAAGTAACTATAGGCATAACCTCATTCCAAAATGTAGATACACACTGGAAGCTGAACTATTAGCAAGGGCTAATATATTTCTGCAGAATAGAAGCCTCAATCTGAACTGAAAAATTAATTCTAGGATTTGTTAGATGTGTTAATTGGTTCAACTCACAATTAACATATGAAAAGGAAAGGAAAAGACACTGAAAATAGACTGTGAATTAAAGCAGCAAAAGAAGTAATAGAAATAAACCTTACATGTGACAGCCTGTCACCTCCATAAAATAGGGTTGTGTGGCAAAAAGGCAGCCGTTGCAAAGCACTGTGACACTGATATTCAAGAGCGCACAAATGTTGGTCACATAGACATTTTCTTTGTAAATATTCATGTCATTAATCTTCTTTCAAAAATCACTGAAGTATAAACATGAGCCAGACTTGCATTTGTGCAGAAAGAATGCACAGAAAATGAGTGCGCTACACCCCAGGTTGCTGTTTGTTTGCATGTATTATAGCAACTGTCTATGATATGAGAGTGAGGCTGGATGTTCTGAATGCTTGGTTTACCTGCCATATATGTAGAGCTCACAATGTATCTTAAGAAACTGAGAAACCCATGGGTCTATGTATTATATCTTTTGTTTGCTTGCTTTCTAAAGTTTATCCTAAAATGGGATCTAAATGAGATTTACATTATAGTAACCTCATTTACTTCTATACATAATGAATTACTGGTTACTTATGTAAGCACGTACTCACACCTATAAACAGAGAGAGAGAGAGAGATTTTTTTTTAAATTTTTTTTTCAACGTTTATTTATTTTTGGGACAGAGAGAGACAGAGCATGAACGGGGGAGGGGCAGAGAGAGAGGGAGACACAGAATCGGAAACTGGCTCCAGGCTCTGAGCCATCAGCCCAGAGCCTGACGCGGGGCTTGAACTCCCGGACCGCGAGATCGTGACCTGGCTGAAGTCGGACGCTTAACCAACTGCGCCACCCAGGCGCCCCGAGAGAGAGATTTTTAATACGATTAAAAATCATAGGATTCAATAAAAAATAATACAGATTCAATAATGTATACAATTAGCAAACATCTAGATGCTCAAAGCATTGTGCAAGGAACTAAAGAAGATAAATCCTTGGAGAGAGACTCATCCTCTAGGAGTCAAATGGAATCCTGTCGGTGCTCTTTTAGGGTGTTAGCAAAGTATTATTGAGGTAGAGTAGAGAGAGTCTACTTTAAGAAATGGTAAAAGGCTTTGTGGAACTTTTTTTTTTAATATGAAATTTATTGTCAAATTGGTTTCCATACAACACCCAGTGCTCATCCCAAAAGGTGCCCTCCTCAATACCCATCACCCACCCTCCCCTCCCTCCCATCCCCCATCAACCCTCAGTTTGTTCTTGGTTTTTAAGTCTCTTATGCTTTGGCTCTCTCCCTCTCTAATCTCTCTTTTTCCCCTCCCCCATGGACTTCTGTTAAGTTTCTCAGGATCCAGTGGTTTGTGGAACTTTTTAAGAGAGAAAAGGTCGGGGTGATCCAGGTAAAGGAAACAGTATTTGGATCATCATATGTGCAGGCACTTTATTCTGGCCCTGATATAGTTTGTATAGGTAAGGACAGTGAGATGAGTCTGGATAAGTTTGCCAGACTCACCCACCAAGTTTTTATATCTCCTGGGATGCCTGAAAGATCACAACAGGTTGACACAAGATCAAATGCACACAGGAACCCTCATTTTAACAGCAATGCTAAAAGTTAAGTGAAGTGTTGTAGGAGAGTAGCAGAGAAACCATTAAGATATTAATGTTATACGTGAAATCAAGTGGGGGTTATTAGTAGGACAGTGGTAGTAGTGATGAAATAAATAGAAATGCTTGAAGAAAAATATTTAGAATGGAGCACCCATGGAGCATCAAACTGTTTGGAGTCAAAGGAAAGAGAGGTGGTCTTAGGACTATCAAGGTTCTGACTCAGTGCCTCGAGGGTGATGGTAAGGAACACTGAACATGAAATATTTTTCAAGAAGAATTAAAATGAGTTTAGACTTTGGACATGTAAATATTGGGGTTGTTAACGGGACATATAAGGTTATATCAGGTTTTTAGTTAAGTAATCATTTCTGAAATTTGAAGCACAGATTTCACTATTAGGTAGTAATATGGAAGTTATTATATATAAAAATGATCTTGTCAATTAAAATTAAAGATTTAGAATCATAACTTATGAAAAATTATGACGATTATGAAAATAATTTAGAGACTATGTAAAGATAGTCAGATCTTTACTATTCGACTCTCTAGTTGATTCTTGAGATAGGCCTAGATTGCAATGTATTTTCCTCTCAGGACTGCCTTCGCTGCATCCCAAAGCATTTGGATTGTTGTATTTTCATTTTCATCTGTCTCCATATATTTTTTACATTTCTTCTCTAATTGCCTGGTTGACCCATTCATTCTTTAGTCGACTCTCTAGTTGAATACTATTATATAAATATCCTGGGTAGAAAAAGGGCACTCAACCAAGGAGGGGAAAAATGGTATAAGACATGAGTTAAATGATTAGTATGTTATACTTTTCCCACCATCTGATAAAATTTGTTTTACATAATTGATGAGTTAATCAACCAAGTGCTTCACATCTATTTTTAGAAATAACAATATCTTCTACAATATTGGTCTCCAAGCCTTTAAAAAAAATTTAGTAAGACTTTCACATGCTAATAGACCCACACAATCATTTATGATCATTGAGAAGGAATGTAATATTAAAGCCCCAGAAACCACAAATAGAGTACTTAGTGGAACACTCAACCCAAATCCTTTAGGAGGATTAGAATGTAAACTTCTTAAAACGTCAAAACGTCTTTTACCTCTTTTATAAATAGTTTTTGTTTGCTTTGTTTTTATTTATTATCCCAGATTCTGTACCTGGGACATAGCATGTACTCAATAACTGTTCACTGAACTGAACTCTGTAAACGACAAAGAGTACATTAATTTTACTTTGTATGACATATTATAATACACACAGAAATTGTATACGTTGTACCATATCATTGTTAGGTAAACCCACTGAAATGGGGCACACATGCTATTATCTCTAATATGCTAAGTCAAGCCTTGGAGAATTAAAGAAATTAAGCATAGTTTATGGAACAACTATAAAATCAAATCTAGAACCTGGTAGTTTCATCTTTAAGGTTAGATCGCATTCAACAATAGCTCTCACATGCATGACACTGCGAGAGCATAAGTCATCTTCTTTATACCCTTCAAAACCTACTAGAAAGCATACATAAAATTTCAGAGGACATAATAATTTATCTCATTCTAAATTATTATTATGTTATACACCTTTAAATCCTTATAATAAACTATTGCTCAAGTTTTTTAAAAAAATTATAAAACATACATGAAACAAACAGTAACATATGGATGATTAATGAATATAGTATTTCAGTAAAAATGTTTAATTTTATAAAGACATAAGACAAACCATAGTTGGAAATTCTTTCATAAACTTTCCTAACACCAATTTCCTTTCTTCCAAAGATAACATTACTTTATTCTGAAATTGGTATTTATATATCTTGAACATACTATTTAATATAACATAATTTAATAATACGTTGTATTATTTTCCTTCCTTTAAAATAGCAAATGTTTGGGGTGTGTGGGTGGCTCAGCTGGTTAAGCGTCTGACTCTCAGTCTGAACTCAAATCAAGATCTCATGGTTTCGTGAGTTCAAGCCCCGCGTCAGGCAGCGCAGAGCCTGCTTGGGATTCTCTCTCTCCCTCTGTCTCTCCCCTTCCCCAGCTCACACTGTCTATGTCTCTCTGAAAATAAATAAATAAAACTTAAAACAGTGTTTTAAATAGCAAATGTTTATTATTAGAATACATTCTGGAAACAGACACTGCTAATAATATCATAAAATGATATCAAGTATCAAACTGTTAATAAAGCATATAAAAATCATGGAAAACTTTAAAAATCCTATTGAAATAAATTAAAGAAGATTATGTGTAAATGGTTAGGCATGTCATATTTATGAATGGGATGTGTCTATATCATGATGATCAGCACTTAATAATCAGTACTGCCTGAAGGGATTCTAATAGGGAGGTGTGAGTGTCTGTGTTTGTGAAATTTGGAAATCTAACTTTAAAGCTATTATGAAAGAGTAAAATAAAATTTAAGGAAGAATCATATTGACAAAATTGCCCTAAGAAATATGTAAAAAATGATATAGTATAGTAGTAGCACAGGGATTTTTAAAAAACACAAAAGAACAGATTAGAAATATGAAGAAATGTTCCCACACATGTATGGAAATGGGTATGCCAATAAGAGTAGTATTAAGTTAAGAAAACTCATTCCTATAGGTAAAAGAAAATGAAGATAAATATCACCTAACCATATTTAGATGTGCAGTCTGTGTGGCTTATAGATATAAATGTGAAAGCTAAAACTATAAAACGTACAAAGATTATGTCTGCTCCTCAATCTGTTCTCCCTTTTCATAGTAAACAACTTGAAAACAATAAAGCAATAAAAGACAAAAATTATGGCTCAAATACGGACGTAAAATAAATAAATATTCAGAACTAAATTGTATGTTTCAGGCACCATTGAAATTAGGTGTCACCATGCAACTAAATTTTCTTCAGCAAAAAGCAAGCAACGGTTATGTTCGCAAATTCTGGGACAACGCATTTAAGAAACTGTGAGCATTTCTTATTTTCCCTTCTTTTGACTGGACAGAGATAATAGGAAGGCCCTAGGGGATATTTCCAGATTGAGCTGCCTGGATTGGATCAGGCTCAAATATGATCGCCAGCAATCGTGTAGATCCCCTTATCCACGGCTTTTCTGAGTAGGTAGAAAATACAAAAAAGTCACTTTGTTAAGATCCATAGATGATGGTGTATGCTGGAAGCCGAATGTTGAGACAGGAAAGGCATGTATTCCTAATATAAATGGTGACACAAAAATTTGGTGCCTCTTTTTTAAACAGTCCTTGGCAAGAACTTTCTCTTTCCAGCCCTTGCAATGCAAAAGGAAGTACAAATATGTCCAAATGAGAGGAATTCATCTCTATGCCCAAATGTATATGTGTTGTGGCTGTAAGTATGGCTGCTACAGGAGAAAATTATTGTGGGAATGGGTAAAATTACATGAGCTAAACTTACTTTTTTCATTTGCCTTTTGTGCCTTCTAAATTTTGAATATGTGCATATGAGCCTTTCAATAACATGTGTGTTTCAGTATTTGCATTATATAAACACACGAAACAAACAAAACACACTTAAAAAGTTTGAACGCACAACTGAAAGGGAAGATAATATGGTATTTGCAATCTCAAATATTGAATATCTGATATAAATTTGTTAATTGAACAGCTTCTTATAACTATCCTTATCTGCTATAGGGAAATATCTACTTAAATATTTATATCTGTTTTAATTATAAATACTCTCACTTTCTGACTCAGAAATATATTTCTAAACATATTTTATTCATAAACGGTACACATCATTTTTATCTGTTTAAGGTATTCTTCGCAGGATTATTTGAAAGTTTCAAAAGATGGGAATTTACTTAATTTGACTATCTCTAAAGGCATAATTAAACAATTATTGTAAAATCAAATGTTGGTATACTATATATTTATATAGAAAAATAAGTCATTTATGTTCCAAAGTATAAATTTCTTGAAGATAAGTTAGATAGTAAAAAATTGTACAGTGTAGAACAATGTGTTTAATATGCTATTATTTGGGTAAAAATGTAAAGAATCTGAATTTGCTGGTATATACTATAAGTGATTCTAAGGATTTTCAAGGAGCTAATTGAATTATCTTCCTTCTGAGAAGAAGAAATGGGAGACTGAAGGAAATAGCCACAGTGGAGACTTAAATTTTTAAAATATTTTAAATGTTGTCTTATATCAATATATTACTCAATAAAGCAGTAAATTAAATAAAATATTTTATAAGGATATGGAAGAGATAAAAGGCAATGAAGCCAGTCTTCAAAAAGCAAATGAAAGGTATATTCTGTGGCCCAACAATCCTTTTCAGGGTATATATTTCACAGAAAACTAGTCACAGGTCTCAAAGAGGATATACAGGATGATGATTTAAAACGAATGAGTATAATGGGATGCTCTTTTACATTTAGAGAAAACATTACCAGTTAAACATTCAGAAAAATTGGTCTTAAAAACATGTTAAAACAGGGGCGCCTGGGTGGCTCAGTCGGTTGAGCTTCTGATTTTGGCTCAGGTCATGATCTCCCGGTCTGTGAGTTCGAGCCCTGTGTCAGGCTCTGTGCTGACAGCTCAGCCTGGAGCCTGTTTCAGATTCTGTCTCTCCCTCTCTCTCTGACCCTCCCCCATCCATGCTGTGTCTCTCTCTGTCTCAAAAATAAATAAACATTAAAAAAATACATGTGAAAACAAAACAGAATGGCATCTCTAGCACAACCGCAGTTTTGTAAATTGAAAATACATTTACAAAAAGCAGCATTATGTATCATTCAAGGATACATTCCTACGGAAGATCAATATCCAACACATTAGCATGGATGTCTAAAGTGAAAAGGGAAGTATCAGTAATACATTGCTGCATACCAAAATACTCTAACACTCAGCAGCTTAAAGCAATAACCAGTTTTACATCAGTTTCTAAGGGTCAGGAATCTAGGAATGGTTTAGTGGGGTGGGTTTCTCTTGAGATTACAGTCAAAATGTGAGTCAGCCCAAAAGTGTCTAAAGGTTTAATGGGGATTGGAGGGCCACCTTCCAAGAATGACTTTGATAATACAAGGCAGGTGGCTGGTGGCATCCGTTCCTTGCCACCTCACTGGGCTGGCCTGAATGTCCTTAAGACATGGCATCTGGCTGTCCCAGTGCAAGTGTAATCAGAGAGAAAGAGAATGAGCAAGATATAAACTGCAAGGTTTATCAGTCTCAGAAGGTGGCATAACGTCACTCCTCCAATATTCTACAGATCACACAGACCGATGCTGGTACAGGTGACAGGAGACTACACACATTGGCAGCTATCATTAGGTGCCATCTTTGAAGCTGACAATCACGGATAGTAAAAATGAAGATCAGAAACAAGGGAAATATCATATACAATCAAGTTGAACAAAAAACTACTCATATACTGCTTACTGCTGATAGTAGCATGAAGTGATATAATTAGCTTGGTTTTATTGCCTGAATACAAAGGAAAACACACATACAAATGTGTTATTCATGAAAATGCCCATAGCTATCCATTCTCTTGTTGATAACATATTTCCAATAAGTTTTTATTACAAATAACGATGCAATGAAAATTTCTGTAGAGAACTCCTTGTGTACAAGTACAAATGTTTTACTAAAAGATATATACTTACAAGTATAAATGTCCACTTTTGTTTGATCGTCTCCAACTATACCAGTTGGTGCCAAGTTTCTCCCCAAATTGGACATAATAATGTACAGTCACATCAGCAGTAAATGAGAGATCCCATGTTTATTATCCTTGCCAATTATGGTACATGTCAAGTTTGAACCTGATGGATACGAAATGGAATAATATTGTTTCACATTTTTTCCCGATTATTCCTGAGTTTAAGCACCTATTCACATTTGTTAGATGCATATTTCCACTTATGTGAATGTTCCTTTTAAGACTTTTTCCCATTTAAAAAAAATGGGGTTATCTGTGCTATTATTTTATCATTCTTTTTGTAATCTGATTAGAAATCTTTTGACTCTGCCTTACAATAATTATCTCTAAATCTGTGCTTGTATTAATTATTTTTCTTAGAGTATCTCTTGATGGACAGAAATATTAATTGCATGGTAGTCCAATTTATACAATTTTCATTTTGTGGTTTGTACTTTTGTATTTTTCTTGAGAAATCCTTCTTAAAATTAAGATTATACAGTTTTCTCCACATTTTTAATGCAACTGTAAAGAATTTGCTTTCAGTTCTGGTCCTTGATATGTGTGAAACTTAAATTTATGTATTTTTTAAAAATAAGGTAGAATTACATTTTACTTTCTTTTTTTAAAAAAATTTTTTTTCAACGTTTATTTTTATTTTTGGGACAGAGAGAGACAGAGCATGAACGGGGGAGGGGCAGAGAGAGAGGGAGACACAGAATCGGAAACAGGCTCCAGGCTCTGAGCCATCAGCCCAGAGCCTGACGCGGGGCTCGAACTCACGGACCGCGAGATCGTGACCTGGCTGAAGTCGGACGCTTAACCGAATGTGCCACCCAGGCGCCCCATACATTTTACTTTCTACAGTGATAGTCAGTTGTCCTACAATGATTTTTGAAATTACATAATTTCATATGCTGATTTGTTAATGTATCCTCTTAAATACTAAGTTTCAATACATACATGCTCTACTCTGGGTTCTCTTTACATCCCTTTGGTATATTATCTACAAAATTGCACACTACCCAAATTACTCAATTCATAATAAATCTTTGTATTGTTTTTTAACTTCCCATTTCATTATTCCTCATAATTTTGACAATTCTAAGCCATTTGATCTTACATGAACTTGGTAAGTTCCACCTAAAAATTTGTTTTTATCAAAATTTCTCTGAATTTATAAATAAGCTATCAGAGGACAACATCTATGAGCTACAGACGATTTCCACCTAAGGAAGGGTTACTTTTCTGTTTGTTTAGCTCTTATTTCATATCCTCCAGTAGCATTTCATAATTTACTCTATAAATATCTTAAATATATTTTATTAAATTTACTACTAGGTAACTTACAATTTTTGCTGTTATTGCAGAATAAGATATTTTCATTATTATATTTTAAAATTGGTTGCTGCTAGTGTATAGAAATGGCATTGATTTCTGGATCCTGATCTTGTATCTGGCACCTTGCTGAAATTTCTGATCAATTCTTATTGCTTCTGGATTTCATTAGATTATATATGTTCACAATCATATCATCTTCAAATGACTAACATTACAACTGTTCTATTTCATTTACTTTTATTGCTTTCTTATATTATCTAGGGCCAGTAATGTATGAAATAATGGCAGTGATACTTAGTACCTTTTCCTTTATCCAATGAAGGTGTTTCTAAAGTTTTCCTTTAGGAAAGATGTATGCCCTGCACTACATGGTGGTAAAGCAGGTCTTCCCGTTTACTAAGCTTTTTCTTCCCAGTTTACAAAGAGTTTATACCATGCATGAGTGTTAATCTGTATAAATTATTTTTCTGAATCCATTTACCTGATTATATAGCTTCTTAAAAATAATCTGATAGATTATATTATATTGATATGTTTATTATAAGATTCTGCATTTGGTGTTATATAGTTTGTTTAGTGGATATTTATGTATACATTTGCAAATAAGATTGTATGTGTTTATTTAAGCTGTACAAGGTACGTACTTTTGGTGGTAATTTGGTAGTAATTTTGATGTCTCATGAATATGAAGTAGATAAATGCTTCTTCTCCCTCCCGCCCGCCCGCTTCTAAAACACTCAAATAAAGTAGAAGTTTTATGTTCCATGAGGTTTTGGTAAAAATGTTTCTTAAACCACCTTGTTCTCGTGTCTTTCAATGGTGATTTTTTTTTTTGACTATTAATTCCATGGTTTCAGTTCAGATAAGTTTTTCATCTGTTCTTGACTGAATTGGACATAATTTTATTTGAAATTGATATCAATGTTACAAAATTTACTGGCATACACTTTTCTTTTCTACTGCTCTTTAAAATTTTACAACACTTTTTATCTTTCCTTGATGCCTATGTTAGATTATTTTTAAAGTTTTGTTTTGCAAATTTTTCTTCTCTTAATTATTTTATCCTTTCCACTTTCCTCAGTTTTATTTTATCCTGGTTTCTTGCTTGACATACTTATATCATTGATGTTCTTAAAAGTATTATAACATAGGGGTACCTGGGTGGCTCAGTTGGTTGAACATCTGATTTTGGCTCAGGTCATGATCTCACAGTTCATGGGTTCAAGCCCCGTGTTGGACTTGTCAGTGCAGCGCTTGCTTGGGATCCTCTGTCCCCCTCTCTCTGCCCCTCCCCCACTATGGTCTCTCAAAAATTTTTTTTTTAAAAAAGCATTACAGCATAAAGGATAATTTCAAATACAGCCTAATCTCTGTTCTATAAGCTTTGATATTTGATCTTTTCAACTTTGTTTAGTTGTAAACTATTGAACAACACAATAATTTCTCATAATCTATGAATTTCTTAGAATTTTTAAATCTGTTTTTAAAGGGTTCTTTGAATATTTGTATCTTCCCGAGGGCGGCCAGATTTTTCTTTATTTTTTACAGTCTTCAAGAGTCACACTGGATAGGGTGACTCTCGGTTCTACTTCCTAATTTGTGAGGCCTCAAAGCCTGCTCTCCTCCCAAGCCACTGTTGGAAGGCCAGCCTATTCTTGACCAAGCAAGGCTGGTACATAGCCCCCTTTATAACTTTGGTTCCTAACTGTTTCTTTTGAACTTCCTGTTTATTTTGGAGGCTTTGCTTTTTATTTTTCATTTTATGGGGTTTCAGCTATTTTTTAAGACTCATATATGAAAATGATTTTTATATGTTACTTCTATGAATTTTGAGAAGAAAGATATTCTGGCTATCTTTATGGAAACAAAAACCAAACAAAACTTATCCAAAACTCTTGTATAAAAGTTAATTCTGAATTATTACATGAACTCCTTAAGTATATGGATTAAAATATTCCATTCATCTTTCTTCTTCTTGTTATTTAAAAAAAGGGCCACTATCATCTAATCATCATGAATTTTTAGAATATTTGTCTTTTTCATCTGGTACCTTTTCTTTATTTTCTTTATTTTTATTTTTAACAGCTTCATTGAGATACAACTTATATAAAAAGAACTGCACAGATTTAATGCCTGCAATTTGATGAATCTGGACTTTGCCAACACTCATGATACCATCACCACAATCAAAATGATAGACATACCCAACACCTCCCAAAGTGGCCTGTATCCTTTCTTTTGTTTTGTGGTAAGAACATTTAACATAATATCTAGCCTTTTGACAGTTTTTTGTAACTCATAATACTATGTTGTTAACTATAGGGACTGTATTTTATAGCAGATCTCTAGTACTTATTCATCTAGTGTAAATGAAACTTTATAACCATGGAACACCTTCTCCATGTCCCTTGCCTCAGCCTATGGCAACTACTAGTGTATCTTCTGTTTCATGAGTTTCATTATCTTTTTTTCAGTTTTATAAATATGTCAGTTTTTTTCTAAAAATCTGTAGACTTAATACATTTTCAAAGAAAATTGCAGCAGATTTTTAAAATTGTGTTAAAATGTACAACACATAAAATCAATCCTTTTGACGCTGCACTTTTCTTTTTATTTATTTATTTTTAATTTGCATCCAAGTTAATTATCATATATAGTGCAATAATGACTTCAGGAGTAGATCTAGTAATTCATCCTCTACATATAACACCCAGTGCTCATCCCAACAAGTGTCCTCCTTAATGCCTCTTGCCCATTTAGCACATTCCCCAACCCACAAACCCTCCAGCAATCCTCAGTTTGTTCTCTATATTTAAGAGTATCTTATGTTTTATTCTCCTTTTTGGTTTTATATTATTTTTACTTCTCTTCCTTTATGATCATTTGTTGTATATCTTATGTTCCACATATGAGTGAAGTCATATGATATTTTTCTTGCTCTGACTGACTAATCTCACTTAGCGTTATTCCCTTTAGTTCCATCCATGTTGCAAGTGGCAAGATTTCATTATTTTTCATTGCCAAGTAATACTCCATTGTACGTATATACCACTTCTTTATCCATTCATCTATCGGTGGACATTTGGGCTCTTTCCATACTTTGGCTATTGTTGATAGTGCTGCTATAAACATGGGGGTGCAAGTGTTCTTTCTAAACAGCATACCTGTATCCCTTGGATAAATTCCTAGTAGTGCAATTGCTGGGTCATAGGGGTAGTTCTATTTTTAATTATATGAGGAACCTCCATACTGTTTTCAGAGTGGCTGCCCCAACTTGCATTCCCACCAAGAGTGCAAGAGAATTCCTCTTTCTCCACATCCTTGCCAACATCTGTTGTGGCTGAGTTGTTAATGTTAGCCATTCTGACAGATGTGAGGTGGTATCTCATTGTGGATTTAATTTCTATTTCTCTGATGATGAGTGATGTTAAGCATTTTTTTTTCATGTGTCTGTTAGCCATCTGGATACCATCTTTAGAAAAGTGTCTAGTCATGTCTTCTGCCCATTTCTTCAGTGGATTATTTGTTTTATGGGAGTTGAGTTTGATAAGTTCTTTATGGATTTTGGATATTAGCCCTTTATCTGATATGTCATTTGCAAATATCTTCTCCCATTCTGTCGGTTGCCTTTACTGTTTCCTTCACTGTACAGAGACTTTTTATTTTGATGAAGTCCCACTAGTTCATTTTTGCTTTTATTTTCCTTGCCACTGGAGACATGTTGAGTAAGAAGTTTCTCTGCCCGAGGTCAAAGAAGTTCTGCCTGCTTTCTCCTTGAGGATTTTGATTGCTTTCTGTCTTATATTTAAGTCTTTCATCCATTTTGAGTTTATTTCTGTGTATGTTGTAAAAAAGTGGTCCAGGTTTATTTTTCTGCACGTTGCTGTCCTGTTTTCCCAACACCGTTTGGTGAAGAGACTGTTTTTTTTTTTTTCCATTCTTTACTGTTTTGTCAAAGATTAGATTGGCATACATTTGTGGGTCCATTTTTGGCCTCTCTATTCTGTTCCATCGCTCCAAGTGTTTGTTTTTGTGCCTGTACCATGCTGTCTTGATGATTACAGCTTTGTAGTAGATCTTGAAGTCTGGACTTGTGATGTCTCCAGCTTTGTTTTTCTTTTTCAGGATTGCTTTGGCTATTCAGGGTCTTTTCTGGTGCCATATAAATTTTAGGATTGCTCATTCCAGCTCTGTAAAGAATGCTGGTGTTATTTTGATAGGGATTGCATTGAATATGTAGATTGCTTTGGGTAATAGCAACATTTTAACAATATTTGTTCTTCTAATCCATGGAACATTTTTCCTGTGTGTGTGTGGGTGTGGGTGTGCACGGGTGTGTCTTCAATTTCTTTCATAAGCTTTCTATAGTTTTCAGTGTATAGGTTTTTCAACTCTTCCGTTAGGTTTATTCCTAGGTATTTAATGGGTTTTGGTGGAATTGTAAATGGGATAGATTCCTTGATTTGCCTTTCTCCTGCTTCATTATTGGTGTATAGAAATGCAACTGATTTCTGTGCATTGATTTCATATCCTGCGACTTTGCTGAATTAACAAATCAGTTCTAGCAGTTTTCTTGGTGGTATCTTTTGGGTTTTCCATACAGAGTATCATGTCATCTGAAAAGAGTGGAAGATTAACTTCCTCCTTGCAGATTTGGATGCATTTTATTTTTTGTGTTGTCTGATTGCTGAGGCTAGGACTTCCAATATTATGTTGGATAATGGTGGTAAGATCAGACATTCCTGTCATGTTCCTGTCCTTAGGGGGAAAGTTTTGTTTTTCCCCATTGAGGATGATATTAGTAGTGTGTTTGTATACAGCTTTTATGATCTTGAGGTATGATCCTTCTATTCCTGATTTCTTTAGGGTTTTTTATCAAGATAAAATGTTGTATTTGATCAAATGCTTTCTCTGCATCCATTGAGAGGATCACGTGGTTCTTTTTCTTTCTTTTATTAATGTGATATATCACATTAATTGATTTGCGGATTATGAATCAGTCTTGTATCCTAGGTATAAATCCTACTTGATCATGGTGAATAATTCTTTTAATGCATTGTTGGATTCTGTTGGCTGGTATCTTGTTGAGCATTTTTGCATCCATGTTCATCAGGGAAATTCGTCTATAGGTCTCCTTTTTAGCAGGGTCCTTGTCTGGTTTTGGGATCAAGGTAATGCTGGCATCATAGAATGGGTTTGGAAGGTTTCTTTCCATTTCTTTTTTTTTGGAACAGCTTCAAGATAATAGGTGTTAACTCTTTCTTAAATGTTTGGTAGAATTTGAAGCGTCTGCATGGCTCAGTCAGTTGAGCGTCCGACTTTGGCTCAGGTCATGATACCATGGTTCATGAGTTTGAGACCAGTATCAGGCTCTGGGCTGACAGCTCAGAGCCTGGAGCCTGCTTCAGATTCTGTGTCTCCCTCTCTCTCTGCCCCTCCCCCACCCATGCTCTGTCTCTCTCTCTCTCAAAAATAAATAGACATTGAAAAAATTTTTTTAGTTATTTACAAAAATTGTTTCGTAGAATTCCCCTGGAAAACCATCTGTCTCTGGATTCTTGTTTTTGGTGAGATTTTATTACTAATTCAATTTATTTACTTGTTATGGGTCTGTTCAAATTCTCTATTTCTTCCTGTTTCATTTTTGGTAGTTTATATGTTTCTAGGAATTTATCCATTTCTTCCAGATTGCCCAACTTATTGGCATATAATTGCTCATAATAGTCTCTTGTTATTGTTTGTATTTCTGCTGTGTTGGTTGTGATCTCTCCTCTTTCATTTTTATTTGATTTATTTGGGTCCTTTTCTTTTTCTTTTTCATCAAACTGGCTACGGGTTATCAATTTAGTTAATTATTTCAAAGAGCCAGCTCCTGATTTCATTGATCTGTTCAATTATTGCTTTAAATTTTTGTAATGTTTATTTATTTTTAAGACAGACAGAGTGAGAGCACGGGAGGGGCAGAGGGAGAGGGAGATACAGAATCTCAAGAAGGTTCCAGGCTCTGAGCTGTCAGCACAGAGCCTGATGTGGGGCTCGAACTCATAAACTGTGAGATCATGACCTAAGCCAAAGCTGGACGCTCAACCAATTTAGCCATCCAGGTGCCCCAGTTCTACTTTTTTTTTTTTTTTTGATAGCTTTGATTTTCCCTGTATTCTTTATTACTTACCGTCTTCTGCTGTTTTTGGGTTTTATTGGCTGTTCTTTTTCCAGTCTTTAAGGTGTATGGTTAAGTTGCATATCTTAGACCATTCTTCCTTCTTAAGGAAGGCCTGTCTTGCTATATACTTCCCTCTTATGTCTGCCTTTGCTGCATCCCACAGTTTTGGGGCTGTCATGTTATCATGACATTTATCATTTATTTATTTTTGAGAGACAGAGAGAGGCAGATCATGAGTGGGGGAGAGGCAGAGAGAGAGGGAGACACATAATCCAAAGCAGGCTCCAGGCTCTGAACTGTAAACACAGAGCCCGACAAGGGGCTCGAACCCACAAATCATGAGATCATGACCTGGGCCAAAGTTGGATGCTTAACTGACTGAGCCATCCAGGCGTCCCTCCATGTACTTTTTAATTTCCTCATTAACCTATTAATTATTTAGTAGGATGTTCTTTAATCTCCACTATTCCTTGTATTTCCAAATTTTTTTCCAAATAATTTCCTATGATTTCATGTTTCATAACATTGTGGTCTGAAAATATGCACAGTATATCTCGATTTTTTGAACTTGTTGAAGGCTGATTTGTAACACAATATGTGATCTATTCTGGAGAATATTCCATGTGCACTCGAGAAGAAGGTATATTCTGCTGCTTTAGGATGAAATGTTCTGAATATTATCTGTTAAGTCCATCCTGTCCAGTGTGTCTTTCAAAGCCATTATTTCCTTGTTGATTTTCTGTTTAGATGATCTGTCCATTGTTATAAGTGGGGTGTTGAAGTTCCTTACTATTACGCTATTATTATCAGTGAACTTTATGTTTGTGATCAATTGATTTATATATTTGGGTTACTTCACATTTGGAGCATAAATGTTTACAATTGTTGGATCTTGGTGGATAGACCCCTTAATTATGATATAATGCCCCTTTTCATCTGTTGTTATAGGCTTTATTTTAAAATCTACATTGTCTGATATAAGTATGGCTACTCTGGCTTTCTTTTGGTGACCATTAGCATGGTAGATGGTTCTCCATCCCCTGACTTTCAATCTGAATGTGTCTTTAGGTATAAAATAGACCTCTTATAAAGTATATATACATATCTTGTTTTCTTATCCATTCTGTTGCCCTGTGTCATTTTATTGGGGAATTTAGACCATTGACGTTTGGAGAGAATCCTGAAAGATATGAATTTGTTGACATTGTTTTGCCTGTAGAGTTGGAGTTTCTGGTGGTGTTCTCTGTTCCCTCCTAGCCTTTGTCACTTTTGGTCTTTTTGTTTTGTTTCATCTTTTCTCCTATCAGAGAGTCCCTTTTAGAATTTCTTGCAGGGATGGTTAAGTGGTCACAAACTCCTTTAGTTTTTTGTTTGTCTG
This sequence comes from Prionailurus bengalensis, assembly GCF_016509475.1. Classification (NCBI taxonomy): domain Eukaryota; kingdom Metazoa; phylum Chordata; class Mammalia; order Carnivora; family Felidae; genus Prionailurus; species Prionailurus bengalensis. Next base: position 91,992,507 of record NC_057344.1, read on the forward strand.
GGAAACTCTTTATTTCTCCTTCTATTTTGAATGACAGCCTTGCTGGATAAAGTGTTCTTGGCTGCATATTTTTCCAATTCAGCGTGTTGAATATATCCTGCCACTCCTTTCTAGCCTGACAAATTTCTGTGGATTGGTCTGCTGTGAACCTGAATAGTCTCCCTTTATAGGTTAAGAACTTTTTTTCCCTTGCTGCTTTCATAATTCTTTCCTTTTCTGTATATTTTGTGAATTTGACTATGAATATGCTTTGGTGATGGCTGGTTTTTGCTGAATTTAATGGGAGTTCTCTGTGTTTCTTGCACTTTGATGTCTGTGTCTTTCCCCAGGTTAGGAAATTTTCCACTATGATTTGCTCACATAACCCTTCTACCTCTTTTCTCTCTCTTCGTTTTCTGGCACTCCTATGACTCAGATGTTATTCCTTTTTATTGAGTCACTGAGTTCTCTAATTCTTATATCGTGCTCTTCTGACTTAGTTCCCCCTTTTTTTCTACTTCATTATTCTCCATAATTTTGTCTTCTATATCACTGATTCACTGCTTCGTCCATCCTTGCCACCATGGGAATGATTTGAGATTGCATCTTAGTTATAGTGTTTTCAATTTTGTCCTGACTAGATTTTACTTCTTTATCTCTGCAGAAAGGGATTCTATGCTTTTTTCAACCCCAGATAGTATTCTTAGTATCATGATTCTAAATACTAGTTCAGACATCTTGCTTATGTCTGTGTTGATTAAGTCTCTTGCTGTCATTTCTTCTTGTTCTTTCTTTTGGGGTGAAACCCTTCATTTTGTCATTTTGGAGGAAGAAAAATAATTAATAAAATAAAAAATGAAAAGTAAAAAGATGAAAAACAACACAAAAAATCAAATAAAGGAAGCTAGATCCTAGATATATTTTGGTCTGGTTATTGAAAAAAGGTTGATTGAATAGAGAATAAAAGGGAAAGAAAAGAAAAGAAAAAGAAAAAAAAAAGTAAAAAAAAATAAAAAATCAAGAAAATGTATACAATAAAATGTATTAGAGAGCTAAAATAGAATGAAAAAATACATTTCAAAAAACATATATAGTAAAATATTTTAAAGAGTTTTATAAAAGCAGAAAATAATTTTTTTTCTCTTTCTTTATCCAAGAATAAGATAAGATAGGAAAAGATATCAAAAGAAAAAGAAAAAGAAAACATAAAACAAACCAACAAAAAAGACCAAATAGATGGACCAGAGAACAGAATGAAACCTGAATGAAATTACATCCAGTTTCCCCTAGCAGTCAACTATGAGTCACTTTATAGTCTGGACACACGGTGGAGAGACTTGTGATGGTCCTCTAGGTCTTGGTTGGTGCTGTTGGACCCAGCTTGGTGTAATAGCTTTGTTCTCCACTTGGTCGCACTGCTTAGCTTATTGGGTTGGATTGGTGTGACACACATGCAAGTGTGTACACATGCACATGACAGGTGAAAATGGTGTCACCAAACTTCCCAGTCTCTAGCATCAGAATTTTCTCTCCTGGCCAACAATCAAGCACCCTTCCTTTGTTTCCAGCTTCCTTCCACAACCCGCTTCTATCCTGTTTGCATCCAAGCTGTCAGCCTGCCAGACAGCACCTCCCTCCAGAATTTTATCTCAGATGGGGCTGTTTCCAAACCCCCCATTTCTGAGAGCCTTGAGGCCTAGACCCACTCTGACTTTATGGGGGAGGGTCTCGCTGAGCGATGGTCGGATGCTGGCTTGTCCCTGGGACATTCCTGTGATTATGATGCTGTAAAGGCTCAGAGGCTGTGACTGGATGCCAGCTTGCCCCAAATTAGTTCATGTGACCTTGTAGGGGTAGCGTTTTAGGGATTATGATAAATCACAATACAACACACAACCCATGTCAAGTTTCATTGCACCCTGGCGTTTTTGTTCCAATACAACAATTAAGTTCTCTGGGGTCTGCTGGGACCTTTGCCTGTGGGGAGGCTTTACAGTCTACCAAATGCCCTCCTAGGAGGGAGGTGGACTGCTTCTCCCTGTGTGGCTTGTAGACCTTTCGGACTTCACAGCCAGTTCCTGGGGATTCACCCTTCCCACCAGAGCACCACCAGGATTGGACTGCAGAATTTCTGATGTTACTCTGCTCTGTTTGTAGAATCTTAATGATATTGAAACCCTCTCCTTTCTCCTTTCTCCCTTTCTTGTTTAAGCAATTATGGGTACTTCCACTCTTACTCTCCAGCTACTTTTGGGGAGAGTGCCTTTCTACTCTCCCCTCTTTCTCTGTCTTCTCTCCACAAATACTGCTCTACACCAACTATGGCTTCTCTTTCCCTCAGTTTACCTCTCTGCACCACGTACTTGCCAAGTTCTGTGGCTCAAGTTATGTAGATCACTGTGTTAATCCTCAGATCAATTTCGTAGGTGTGCAGAATGGTTTGATGCTGATCTAGCTGCATTACAGGAACAAGAGAAGCAGAGAACTTCCATGATGCTCCACCATCTTGGTCCTTCCTCCTCTCCTGTGATACCTTTTAAATTTTTTCTGGTTGGTGTTTGACAATTTCATTATCAGGCATCTAATTATGGCTGAACATTTTAAATTTTTCTTCAGAACTCAAACTTTCAACCTAAGGATTTATTTATTTCTTAATTTTTAAAAGTTTTAGCCATTATGCATTTGTATATTGCAAGTCTCATTTCACCACTGAGCTGGTATTAGTCTCTTGTTCTGCATGACATGTATTTATTCTCCTTACCTCCCTTTGAACCATCTGCCTACTCTGAATCAGGGTCTGACCCAATGGGGATGGACTTTCTGGATCACTTACATTATTAAATATTTTATTTCAAAAGTTGTTTATTTCACACATTTTAGATTGCCAATGTTTTCCCAATTTGCTGTCTTTTTATTTTTTATTTTTTATTGCTAACTCTTTGGGACAAGGAGTTCAATGCATTAATTTATCAAATTGTTTTAACTGAAGTCCCCTGGTATGCAAGTGGAGGTGGATAAATTCCATAAAAAACTTGCTTATTAAGTTTGATATTGGCATAAATTTATAACATATTTTAGATAACATGGATGATAGAATTTAAATTTAAAAATTATTCACATGTGTGATTACTGTACTGAAAATGTTTAGCAGCAGTAACTGTAGTATCTGATGTTGTTAATATAGTTAAAATCTTGGCAACCAATCTTGGTGTATTAGTTGCTTAAAAATGCAATATACATTAGTTAAATGTGATTGCTGAATTCCTATAATTTACCAGAAATTGTACCAGGTTCTGAAAATATAGTAGTGAGTAAAACATCCTGGCAAAAGAATATTACAGAAATAAACAGATAAATATAGGTTAAAAATTGTAATAAAAACTATGGATTTAAAAGGGAACTAGGAGAGACAGGAGGACTAAACAAGGCTAGGAACTGTGATAGTCTTTTCAAGACAGACTTCACCTGAATCTGGAATGAACAAATAAGGAGACACTTGCTAGTAATGAAGCTGAATGTGTTCTAGGCACACACACACACACACACACACACACACAAAATTTGTTCAAAAATGCTGAGTCAGAAAATAATTGTTATCTTCTAGAAATTAGAAATTAGCTGAAACAGAGAGAAAAGGGAGAAGTGACAAGAAAGGAATTTGAGAAGTTAACAGGGCCCAGATCCCAAAAGGATTTTAGGCCATGTTTTGAGTTTGGATCATAATTGAATTTCATAGGAAAGCCATGATACAAATTCAAGTAAATAATTTAAATGATTTTATTTACAATACATGTTTGCTGATACAATAACTGCTCTTGTGTGATGGATGAATTACATCAGGTTAGACGCGTAATTGTAACAACAACAACAAATGTATGTACTCACCAGCCATATTAGTTAAATTTAAATTTTTCTGCCATTAGCTGGGTCACTAGAATTTGAGCACTATGAACCCACTTTCATTCCCTCACTTCAAACTATTTCTTGTCCTTCTGAAAAATAGAAGAAATAGGTTAAAGATTCTTGAAGTAAATAGTACATTCTGTCTAGGAGTGGCCCAGTGTGATGGTTAATTTTGTGTGTCAACTTGGTTGGGCCACAATGCCGAGAGATGTGGTCAAACATTTCTCTGGATGTTTCTGTGAGAATGTTTTTGGATGAGATTAGCGTTTACATCAGTAGACTTTGAGTAAAGCAGATTGCCCTCCATAATGTGAATAGGCCACCTTCAATCAACTCAAGGCTTGAACAGAACAAAGGACTGACATTTCTGAAGCAAGAAGGAATTTTGCCAGCAGACAGGTTTGAGCCTTCAACTGCAACCTTGACTCCTTTGGGTTTCTCACCAGTTCACCCTGCGGGCTTTGGACTTGCCAGTTTCCATAATCACATGATCCAATTCCTTGCAATCTCTCTGTCCATCTTATTGGTTCTGAGAAGGAGAACTTTGTTTTTTATCCTACTTACCAACTTTTTCATGGGTGCTACTGGAAATAATATTTTCCATTCTGGTATTTAATTTGCCTGCCTTCATCTCCTGTGAGAAGAGCAATAGTGCAATTAAATCATTTTCCTATTGTTCGCCTCCTTATTAATCAACAATGTCTTACCCCAAGATCAACAATGCCTTAGAAGATCAACAATGCCTTACCCCAAATACATTGTGAGGAGGCCTTCAGCTACCAAGCTCTACTACTTGCCTTTACCTGAGTACCTTCTCATGCATATGCATATTATAGTAAGTACTTTTACTTATACTGTCAGTATAGTGTTCCATTGGGGCTATTCCCTAACTTAACAGAACTGATAATGCTGTTTTCAGGACTCCTCTTGGGACATCTTTTTATCCTTTTCTTTTTAAATTTAATTACAATAATATAATCCTTAAATTATAGTATTTATAGCCAAGCAAATTCTGCTACCAGAAGAAACTTTTATTCAGTATGATATTACTGTCATATCAGATATTACTCTAGCAAATTCAGTTAAATGTACACAGGGATAGGTATTAATTTTTACTTTGGAAATTCATTACATTTGAGATTTACAATTAAGAGTATTACTTCAATGTTTCTCTTTAATAAAAACCTAAAACTAATTAATTATTTTGATCTTTTTAGTCATATGGACAGGTATGAGTTAGTGATATAATTGTTTCTGTATTTAACTCTGAACACTTTTGGGGAATATAATTCTTATGCTTATTAATTCTACCTTTGTCAAGTAATGCATTTTTGCAAAGTATCAGTTCATTTGAAAATGATTATCTGAATTTCATATTTTATATTTTTCCTATTTAATGACTGAAATCTTGCCTTCTTCCTAAGTGGATAGAAGACAGCTTTAAAAATGCATAAAATACAGGGGTGACTGGGTGGCTCAGTCTGTTAAGCATCGGACTCTTGATTTTGGCTCAGTTCATGGTCTCACGGTTTATGGCTTCAAGCCCCATGTCTGTTGTCAGCACACAGCCTGCTTGGGATTCTGTCTTTGCCCCTCTCCTTTTCCCTCTCTTTCAAAATAAATTAATAAACTTAAAAGAAATGGGTATGTGACGCCTGGGTGGCTCAGTCAGTTAAGCGACTGACTTTGCCTCAGGCCATGATCTCACGGTTTGTGGGTTCGAGTCCTGTGTCGGGTTCTGTGCTGACAACTCAGAGCCTGGAGCCTACTTCTGATTCTGTGTCTCCCTCTCTGCCCCTCCCTCTGCTTGCAGTCTGCCTCTCTCTCTCTAAAAAATAAATAAACATTAAAAAAATTAAAAATAAATAAATAAAATGCATAAAATAGAACAGTGAAGACACCTAGTCAAGATAAAAGGAAAAGAAATAATAAAATAAAATAAAGCAAACCTGGTTTAGTAATTGAGCCCAAGTTTCTCTGTAGAGTTTGACCATACATCTGTGCCTCAGAACAAAAATAAAAACAAACTTCTTCATTTAACAAAAAAAAAAAAGGGAAAGAAAGAAACAAAGAAAGCAAGAAAAAGTTGCTAAAAAGAAAAGGCTAATCCTCACACATTGAAATTGAGGCATTATGGAAATATATTCCCAATTATTCATAAATGCTTCCTCTGTAATTTAATTTAAAAAATGTAAAATAAAGTTCCAAGACTCATTTAATGTTGTTGATTCTTTCTTTTAGCATCTTTCTCCCTTTTTATATTAACATGGTACTGAGTTCCATAAGTTTATAAGTTCCACAGACTTAACCATTCGTTTTGGACACTGTTATTATCATCAGCTAATTTGAAGATGAGGGGTGTGTGTGTGTGGGTGTGTATGAGTGTATGTGTATTTTGAGTGTACTCATGAATGATTCATCTAGTTCTCAGATTCATTAGAATTCATAAATTCATTCATAATATCACTTGACAAAGTTTTGCAATGTTTTAAACTGCATTTATGAAAATCTAATATCCAATAATAATAAATAGCTTGAGATACAGATATTTCTTATCTACTAATTATAATTAGTTATTTTAAGCAAATGTTATAGAAAGAGGAACTTTTCCTGAGGGGTAAATATAAGGACATTCAAGAATGCCATTTTCTGTGAAAGTCATATCTATGTAGTTAAATGCATTTTTATTCAATAAGCACATATTTAATAACTAGATTGAGAACTTTAAGGGGATATCAATATGGTTTCCATTTTCAAAGAGCTTATAAGTAAGAACTAGGAGACAGTTCAGGAAAACTAGCATTGGACACAAAACTTGAAGGATGCATGAACATTTAGCAAAGGCATCCAAAAGGGAATAAGGTAAGTTCCACATAGGTATTTATCCATTATTTGTATTCCTCTGCAGAGAAGCAGTTGGCTCTCCACTAATATCCATTCATATCCATAACTGGATTAAAAATATTTCAAGAAAAGGTCTTTGTGAACATAGGAAACAAAATAAATGATTTGTGTCTGATTTTCACATTTTAATATCATACAAAGATCTAATTCTTCCAGTCTATCATTTTCTGGAAAAATACAATCATATTGAAGATGTCAAGTAACTGCTCTTTTATTCAATAACTTTTCTATATTTTTTACATGTACTTGATTTGAAGAGTGAATGAAAAATAGTTGACAAATGATACAGATGGCAAAGAAAAAAAAAGTATTGGAGATCACAGTGGAAATTTAGTAAACTACATATCCTATTTATTTAGGTTTAACTCCCCTACTTTGTCTATGAGGTCAGTACGTAGCACATCTGTCTCGTTGTTGAACAAATTATTTCTTATAAGGAATTCACAGACCTATTGGAGACTCACAAACCTATACTTTCATTTCCAGTTGAAAATGTCATCTGGCTAGCAGTCCTTGAAATAGCCTCCTCCACCTTTTCTCTAAACTTGTTAGGAAGAGACTTTAAAAAAGATGAAGTTGCACAACACTGTGAACGGGGATTCACTGTCAACTTATTGTCAGAATATGAGAGGAATTTCCATTAACTACAAGGCCAAGGAGAGTGGATTAAATATACAATCAGTATGATGCTTCTAGTGCGTCTGCCTGCCAGAAAGTAGATAGAAAGACCTTTATTTCGTCCCTCTCTCTCTAATCCCTGGATCAGAAACAAAATCTCAACCGAGCAGAAAACTGAATAGCCATCCTCTACTCACTGCATGCTAAATTTTAGGCTGTGTTACAGTTTCCCATGTCCCCCACCCTGACCCCTAATACTCTCTTATTCTTTAGTCACTTAAAATATGATAATTTCAAAAAAAAACGATATACACACAAATAAAAATTTGGGATAAGGGAAGGAAAAGAATGACTGGAAATGACTTGAAAGCTGAGAATGAATCGTATGAGTAGAGCACTAATTGAGGAGGGGAAACAAGAAGAAGCTCTAATAAGGCTCTTCTCTATATTTATTCTCCATCTGTTATGAGTGTTCTACAAGTTTAATGTAGATAAGAGAGGACCCACGTCAATGGGTGAAAACACTCAGTAGATAAATCGTAGATAAACATTGGAAATTGGGTTAGGAAATATGCATACTATGATCTGTAACTTTATGCAATTATCTGATAAAGCTAACTGGATGTGGATACCCTCCTCCTTTCAATAATAGGTAAACATAAACAACAATATTAATGCTGATGGAAATGTGAGTCATCCCTCCCCTCCACACTCACACACACACACACACACACACACACACACACACTGAATCTTTCCAGTTCCTATCATCCTGTATTATCTTCTTCATAGTGCCTGTTACCTCTAAACTATGACTTCTTTATCTCTCTGCTGGTGGTGGCTTTGCTGACTAGATTATATGCTCAGTGAGAGCAGGATTCTCCTACGTTTTGTCCACTGTTCTATATTCTTCAATTACTGAAGTGCCTAAGACATAATAAGTGTTTGTCAAATATTTACTAAATAAAATAGTGAAAGAGAATGAATGAGGTCTGAAAATTTAGAGTAAGAGCCTCAATGATATGACCTACTCTAAGAATAGAAGACAGTATTTTAGACAGTTTAGCACCCATGTATAGTCAGATACAAAAGTACTGACATCTATGAAATGGGAATGAGAAGCCTAGAAAACCAGGTTAAAAGCCAAAATCATAAGTTAAAAGGAGAATGAGGGGAACAGAATGACAGAAAGACAGATGCATTGATATGTGTAAGTATCTCCTGCAAAGCCTTGGATCATGAAGTAAACTTACACAGTTCAGCATTTTCTGGGATTTCTTTCTGTGTTTTCTAACTACGACCAATTGATTTATTTAGGTGCTAATGTCGTGCAGGCTTTAAAATAGAAGGCCGTTCATAAAGACATTGGAGTATGGGGGAAATAGTATAAGATAATTTCCCTCCCTCAAAATTTGATCCTAATGCGAGTTACTTCACGCACACGCATCTGAAAGTATGTAACTGGTCCTGTGTCTCTGAATCAGTGACACCGATTTCGACGCTTCTGATGGATCTTCGGAATGTACACAGTTCAGGACCTCTTTCTGGATCCTGATGGGCTTTTTGTACAGAGAAGGCAAGTCCTCAAGATCATTAAAGAACTTCTAACAAAACTGTTTAGTGCATTTGTCTGTTAAGACTCATGCTCTGGATGATTTTATTTTCAGTATGTTTGTCTTAAATGAGACATAATTGTTTTGAGTCAGACATACTGTATCGTCTGTATGCTCTAATTGTATGAAACATCGTATGCTCGCAGCTGAGAGATCTTATTATTTCAATTAATATAAATACTTCAGTAGAAGATGGAATGTATATTAGTAGTAAGATATATCAAGAAATATGAGAACGTAAGCATTTTATGTCCTATTTCGATCAGCAGAGAAACGTTCATATTAGATATGGCTACAGCATGATGTTATGATGTGGAAAAACACATCCGTAATGCTGGTAACCAATTTGGGATTCTTTACTAGAATGAAGAGAAAGGATACAAAGAGATGAAAAAAAAACCATGGAAAGAACAATATATACCTGAGGACAGAAAATAGAGATCCAATGTAAAAATGAGAAATGTTCTTGAAAGAAATCTGAAAATTTTGCACATATACAAAACATGTGCAAGTATTTAAGTTGAAAGTTATACTGTACTCAACAGCAAAATTGATGAGACTGCAAATGATAAGATACACCTCCTGCTTACATTTTTGCTGGCGCATGTCTTTATCAACTAGGGACAATAAAAATGCTGAAAGCAAAGTAATTAATGCTTGCAAAATTTTGAGAGTAGACAATCGTGTCCTCTATACATTATATCCTAGAAATTTAATTTTCATGTATATTGACAGTCCTATACATACCTCTCAGAAACTATTCTCCTCAATTTCTCTTATTTTTAAAAGCAAGTGTACATATGAAAAAGTCACCAGGCTTCTTAGAAAAACTGTTAAAATCCACAAATCGAATCTAGGTAGTTTAAGCAGTAAATTGATTTATTAAATGGTATTAGATAGGTTTCAGAACTGCTCAGAAGTTAGGAATAATCAATGCTTTGCTACACCTGCTATATGCTGTAGCATTAATGGAGTCCCTCTACTGGAATCAGATTTGCTATCACTGAGAACTTGGAGAACTTATGGTCACTACAATGATATCTGCTACCGTTGAGGGCTGATATTTTGCTCTTCACCATACCAGTAAAACTGAATGTCTGCAAAGGTCTGTTTCACCATGGTGTTCACTTCTGAATTAAAATCGTGCATGGGTGTCCTCTCAGGAATGAAGTCACATACAAATGATCTCATTATATAGAAGAATGGGTATTTGGTTCTGACTTTTCTGTGTAAAGAGCATGTAAGATGTCACTGTGTAGGAATACCTCTAAATATTAAAGAGAATATTCAAAATATGAACACAGTCAGGGCACCTGGGTGGCTCGGTTGGTTATGTGTCCGATGCAGCTCAGGTCATGATCTCACGGCTCGTGAGTTTGAGCCCCGCGTTGGGCTCGGTGCTCACAGCTCAGAGCCGGGAGTCTGCTTCGGGTTCTCTTTGTGTGTGTCTCTCTCTCTGCCTCTCTGCCGCTCATGCTCTGTCTCTCTCTGCCTCTCAAAATTAATTAAACATTTAAAAACTATGAAGACAGTCATGAATATGGAAAATACCTACAACAACAACAACACAAACAACAAAATAACGGCGAGCTGATCAACCTACCAACCAACAGCCGAGAGCCAATAAACAAGATTTATTCCTGTTGCCAGAGGTATGAAGCATCAACATCTCAACAACAGGCAAGTCATGGAACAATATGATCCTACTTTTTTGGTTACACTGTACATTTAGGAATTCTGAAGCATCATGTATTCTCAATATGGGTTGTGAAGCAGGAGACGGATTCTAGACCTGCTTCCCAGAAGCACTTTGTGTCTGTTCAGTTTCCCTATAATTAGGAAAGGTATGTCTCACATCACATCTTTCAGTCAATAATTTAGGATGCATTTGTTCCACGTTTAGTAACGTTTGAAAATGATAATGAATTTTCTGTAGCTTTGCAAAAGTGATTACACTGCTGACTTTTGGGGGAGAATAATGCTAGAGGTATTTTACTGAACAAAATATCAACACAGTCAGATGTTGGGAGAATTAATGAACGAATGTTTTTTTTTTTCTTTATTTCTTCCTCTTCTTCTTCTTCTTCTTCCTTTGTTCTTTTTTTTTTTTTTTGTCTCCAGAAATACAGCTGGGCATAGAATAACATAATTGCCTTCTGTGTTTCCAAGGAACTAGAAAATTATTTCCTCATATTTAAAACTCTGAGTGAGTATGCAATTATTGAATTAAAAAATGTGGAGCAACAGCTACCCAATGGCAGTTATCATCCACTGCCAGCTGTTTTGTTATAGCACTTCCTCTCTACCACTTTGAAGGAAAAACATGTATCATAGTAGTCATTTTGTAAATAAGCAACATTAGAAGGAGTTCCTAAATCTTCAATTTCAACTTCACTTTTCCAAAAATAATGTAACTTTAAAAAGATAATCAAATACACGAATTCCCAACATTATATAAAAATATAAATATATGTGGTAATTGGAAGATAATATTTCTGTTTCAGTTATAATTCAAATGTATGATCCTGGGAGGGGGGATTTGATGAAGATGGTGACATAGAAGATTCCTGAATCCCTTCCCCCCACCAACACACAGCTAGATAGCTACATGTGGGTCAGTTTCCGCTGCAAGAGATCCAGAAACTTGTTGAGTGACTCCTACAAATAGAAAACATCCACATCAAAATGGATAGGAAAGATTAACTCCACCCCACACAATGCCATACAGTTTAGAGGGAACCCTTAACTCTGAGCTTCTCCAGAAGGAGCAGAGAGTTTGGACACCACGTGTAGCATTCCAACTTTTAAGATTCTCAGCGGAGGCACTGGTTTCCAAAACACCTACATTTGGAAATCATCATGGCTGGTGTCCAGGAGACCCACAGACTATAACAAACAAAAAAACAGTTCTTATGGACATACAATCATTCTCCACAGTTATCCTCATCAGGGCTCAGCACAGAGAGAGCAGACAAAATTGCTCATTACTCAAACAGTGGAAAAGGGTGAACACTCTATCGAGAAGAACCAAGGGCACCTGGGTGGCTCACCAAGTTAAGCGTCGGACTTCAGCTCAGATCATGATCTCACGTCTCGTGGGTTTGAGCCCCTCTCTGGTTCTGTGCTGACAGCTCGGAGCCTGGAACCTGCTTTGGATTCTGTGTCTTGCTCTCTCTCTGCCCCCCCACCCCTGCTTACTCTCTCTCTCTCTCAAAAGTAAACATTAAAAATTAAAAAAAAAAAGAGGAGCCAAAGTCTGTTATATTCTCAGTATTCAATATATGACTATTGAATAAATCAAATAGAATTTTTCTGAATACTTGACATGGGCATGCAAAATGAATAACTGCATTAACATTTATTCTTAAAATTGGACATCTGAAACTAGAACATTCTGGTGTGTCAGGCTATTATAAGTCAAAAGAGGTGTGTGTGTGTGTGTGTGTGTTTCTAACTAATTAATTGTACTAGTAGTATTGTCATCGGGAAAAGGAGGATCCACTTGATTCACTAGAGTTTGATACATCTATATTTGATAACCAAAGAGTGTGAACCTGGCTTATGTAATGTACATAACCTAAAGAAAGCTTCAGCTCTTAAATAGGGACAAAGTCCTTTAAGTGGAAAGTGCAACAATGCAAGGAAGTTTATAGTAGAATGAAATATGAATTATAATGCTAAGTTGTCGAGGTTTGCAGCCCCATGAGTTGTATTTTAGGAAAGATGTTCATATGGTCCATAAATAATAAGTTATTGCAACTTTAATCTGCAAATTTTACATTAATAAAAATAACTATCATATTTACAGAAAAGTTAGTTACCAGGAACGGCGTGAAGTTTAATCCTCATAACAAGGCTATGAGGAGGTATTTACCTTGTCACTGCAGTATTGAGGAAATGGACGCTTACAGGGGCTGACTTCACCAAAATTATAGAGTAAGTTGTAAGGCAAAAAACACCTTAAAATTTGGTTCCAAAGACTGTTTCAGCTTTGATTCTGCATGCATTCAACAGCATCATCAACGTTCTACTCATCAGTCATTTTGAAATGTCAATTTTTCAACTTAAATACCATGCTTTAATTGATGAAGTGACATTGTACTCAAGAGTTAAGTTTCTAAACTCCCAAGACATTTCAACAAATTTACAGGTAAATCTAAGTGCCATAGCCCAGGATTCAAATTGCCATGTTACGAATCTTAGCTCTGCCCCTCACATCTCTGTAAATTTGACCAGCTTTACCTGTGTGCTTCTAATTTTTCTTATTTAAGGTTGAAATTAATGGTCAGTTAGTGCCTAGGTTATTGAAATGGTTAAATAATTTACATCATGTAAAGAGCTGAGACACTGTCTGGTATATGAGAAGCGCTCAAAACAGGTTTATTATTAATATTACTATTAAGACAATACCTTTTTATTGTCTGCATTACATTTTTCTGTATTTGTGGAATTGTTTTTATGAAGTCACTAAATTAAGCTAGTCAATCAATAGTTTGGAATTACACCAGGTACCAGGATCTATTATATAGCTTTTTATTAAAAAAAATTTACTTATTTATTTTGAGAGAGAGAGAGAGAAAGAGAGAGAGAGGGAGAGAGAGAGAGTGCACAGTGGGAAAGGGACAGAGAGACAGAGAGAGGAAGAGGGGTGGGGGAGAGAGAGAATGGATCTGACTGGGTGCTAACGGCACAGAGCCTGATGTGGGGCTCAGACTCATTTACCGTGAGAGCAAGACCTGAGCCAAAATCAGACACAACTGACTGAGCCACCCAGGTGCCCCTATAATACAGCTTTTAGTAGGAAGATTTTTTATCAGTGCAATCTTTTGCTTTTTAACATTAGCCATAATTGAGGTGCCTGGGTGGCTCAGTCGGTGAAGCATCTGACTTTGGCTCGGGTCATGATCTCACAGTCTGTGAGTTTAAACCCCATGTGGGGCTCTGTGCTGAAAGCTCCGAGCCTGGAGCCTGCTTCGGATTCTGGGTCTCCCTCTCTCTCTGCCCCTCCTTCTCCCCTCCCTCCCTCTCTCTCAGAAATGAACAAACATTAAAAAAATGAAAAATATTAGCCCTAATTATTAATATAGAAGATTTTAAAATTTCCATTCCCGTAATATACTTTTAAAAAGAAATATATAAAATGCATATATCCATAATATAAGCATACTGTAAAGTTGAAGAGGTCTAGGTGTATGTCTTTTTTGCAATCATTGCTTTGAAGACTATTCCTTCCACATCTGATGCCATCCAAGTAAACCACACTGTGAAGCTACCCTGTAGGGGATTAATATATGTTTGTTAAATTACAGTGAGATCTGACACTCTTTTCTGTCACTGTCTAAATCTAAATGGCAATGGATTACTAAAATGCACACGTCAGGTTCCCGTGGCATATCACACTTGAAGCCTGAGGTCTGAAGAGCTATGCTTCCAGGAAACATTACCTAGCTGCTCTGTGAACTTGTAATTTATACAGTAAAGATGCATTTGGATCTATTCCTCCTCCACTGAAAGGCCTTTGCCAAAGTAAGGAGCAGAGATTATCCTTGCTAACTTGTGTCCCTGCGAGGAGTGGACCTCTTCTTGGAAAGTTTTCCTCTATGTTCTTCAATTGTGGCTGGGCTGAAGGAATAAGAAATAGGAAACAATGAGATGGGTAAGGCTCTCTGGCTCCTGGTCCTGCTATGCAATCCTCATGGTCACAACTCAGAGCCCACGAATAAACAGCCATTCTGATAATTTTTCCTGTGTATGTGCCAATAATTGTGCATTGGAGGAACTCGTGCAATCAGAAGACCCCTGGTCTGAGTTGATGGTACCCATTTTCGATTATGTTTTTAGATATCGGTTGTTAAGAGCACTTTATCTCTAATTTTGGTTATGTCTGTGATTTTCTCTGTCATCCCTTATGTCGATCCCATTATGTGATAATAAATAGTCAGCTATTTTAAAGGAGGGTTTATACACATTTTGAATCAAGTATCTCCACATGTTTTAGGCCCTGTTTATGCAATTGGAAAGTTTTAATAAAGTGTTGTCGTTTGTTATGTTCATTGCATATATAATCAGAAAGTTTTAGTTTCTCCAACATATGCTTTCAAATAAATGATTAAGCCTTAAACCAAGTGGACTTGTCCAACATTGCAACTAATAAGAAAATATATAATTATAAGACTGGAGAATATAGGGAATTGGTAAATTAAAAGGGAAAAGTCAAGGGCAATCTAAATGAGGGAGAAAGTTTTTATCCATAAAAATAAAGTTCAAAAGTGAAATTTATCTCGAATTATAATTGTAGATATAAATAATTTTTAATAGAAATATGTTACTATAAGAAGACAAACTTTTATAAAACAGAAAAGAAATAATTTTCTACTTCTCCTTACAGTTTAAGTATGAATACCTCAACTACAGTTTAACAGTGTGTTTGTTTATTTATGTGTTTATTGAAGTTTATTTATTTTGAGAGAGAGAGAGAACAACCACAGGCACCCATGTAAGAATGAGTGGGGGAGGGGCAGGGAGCGAGGGGAACTGTGCTGTCAGTGTAGAGCCAAGTGCAGGGCACAAACCTATAAATGGTGAGAACATGACCTGAGCTGAAATCAAGAGATGGTCACTTAACGGACTGAGCCCACCAGGCATCCCATTAGTTTGTTTAAAGGTATATTTTCATCTTTGTTTTGAGGCAGTTCAAGATAATTTTTAAATAATTAAAAGAGGCAATTATTTTTTTTAAATGAGGGTTTATTCATCTCAGGTGGGTATAATATAAAAACTTTCTATTATTTATTGTGAAACTTTATCAAAATATGGAGCTACAATAACCTCAGTTACATCATGCTACTGATCTTTATAGATTTGATATTCTTACTTAGGAATTTACAGAATAGTTTTTATTAACACAATGTTAGAAACTACAGTTTTGGTATTTATTCATAATACTCTGGAAAATACATAGGTTGTTTTAAACTGCACTAAGGCAAAGAACTTATTTCTTTTTCATTCCCTTTCTTTATCTTTTTTTTTTTTTTTGATAAACGACTTGAAGAAGGTCTCAGAAAAAAGATACCAAATCTTAAAATTTATTATTGTCAATAGTCTGCATGACCTTTACTTTAACTGCATCTTGGCTGTCAGTAATAATCCAAGGCTGCACTTTCAATGATAAACTGAAAGACTTTGCATATTGAATCTCTGGGTCTCCTTGAGAGTGCTCAGATATCAGAGTCATTTATTCCCATTGTCAGAGCAAGGTCCATTATGAAAGCCCATTCGTCTTTACTTGAAGATGAAGAGCAGAAAACTCTACTTCTGCCTTGAATCAAGTACTAACTACTTCAGGGCCCTTAGATATGTCAGTAGGCTGACTTGCTAGGTATGCGTCTAAGATCTTTCTCTCTCTCTCTCTCTCTCTCTCTCTCTCTCTTTCTTTCATGTTTTTGCTCTGGCACTGGTTCTTTAAGAGTTTGCTTTACCTTTATAATATACAATGTTGGTGGCACATAAAATAATGCTTTATCACATGCCTGAGATCACACACCATTTCTTTTGAAATGGGCTTTTTGTCCGTTTTTTTTTTTTTATTTCCTAGTTTAAACTGACAAGCTAGATTACTAGTAGAATTTTGAAAAACAAGACCAGAAACAAAAAAAACATATCTTCCTTGTCTAGAATAATAATACCTACAGAAATTATAATAATAATTTATTATAAATGAATAATTTACTATAAATTCCAATTTCAGAATTTTATTATGAAATAGTAACAAATTTTACTTACTTATGATTCAATATTCTTATTTAATAATTGACCAGACAATAAAACAATTTCTAAATATTGTGTTGGACTAATCACCTCAACTTATGAGATACTATGGGAAATACATGATGAATAAAGGTAGTGATTCCATGATACGTATGTTATTAGATGATGCGTTTGTCTCAGACTCCAGTTCAGATCAATATGGTAACTGAATAGTGTAATATGTGGAATCCTGTTTTCCTAAAATTGCTCTGAATAACTCAAACCTAAAGCTTTATTTTGGACACTTTGCTCCATATTTCCTACTCAGGACAACTCAAGTCTCACGTTTACTCTCAAAGCTCTTCAAGGCAGGGAAAATAAGGAAACAGTTGGAAGAGCTGTAACATGTCAACAAGCCTGAACATCATGGTTCTGGACATTTGACACTCAAAAGAACATGTGAGAGAAGAAGAGAGATGTCCAGGCCTTTGCCAAAGGAAAACAGCCTAGGGATGAGGCTGAGTTTCCTAGTGTTGCTGTAACAAATGACCAAAACTTTGGTGGCTTAAAACAACAGAATTTTTTCCTTCAAGGTGCCAGAAGCTGGAATTCCAAAATCAAGTTGTCGAAGGGCTGTGCTATCTCTGGAGGCTCTGGGAGAGAATCCATTCCTTGCCTCTTCTAGCTTCCGATTGCTGCTAGCCTCCCCTTGGCATCCCTCAGCTGGTGGCCTCATCACTCCAGTAACGGCTTTGTCTTCACATCACCTTCTCCTTTGTGTGTGTGTGTCTGATTTCTCTCTGTCTCTCTCTTAATAAGGACACTTGTGATCGCAGCCAAGGATTACCCTGATAATCTAGGATGATTTTCTCATCTCAAGATCCTTAACTTAAACATATCTGAAAGATTTTTTTTTGTTTGTTTTTCAAATGAAGTCACATTGACGGGTTCGGGGAGTAGGGCACAGACATATCTTTGGGGTATGTGTGTGTGGTACTTTTCAATTTACCACAGGCTGTTTACCATTATTGATATGGAAGCAAAAGGAGAGAGCCAGCTCTAAATGATGATCCTCTTACAGAGCTGCAATTATGATGACATATATGTCCTCAAATAGGACCACTCCTTGGGGGTGGGGGGAGAGGTTTGGGAGAGCTTTGACAAGCAAATGTTTTTATGCTATAACAAAATTAATATTGAGTGTATCCAAAGTACCAAATAATTTAGAATAATATGATGGTTTTGAGAAAATTTTCAAAAGTTCCCTTTGAAATGCAAGCAGTTTTAGTTGGTTTTGGTTGAGGCAAAATAAGAACTGAGAAAACCACTTTTCTTACTTCACCTAATGTTTTATATAGAAATATTACAAAATAAACAGAAGTGAGATTGTATATATTAACATCTAATACAATTGACTAAAGTATATCAGAGGAAGGAGTGGATAAGAAGTTAATTATTTTGAATGACTTTTTTTTTAAGTTTATTTATTTATTGTGAGAGAGAGAAAGAAAGTGAGAGCATATTGAGGGGAAGGGCAGAGAGAGAGAGAGAGAGAGAGAGAGAATCCCAAGAAGGTTCTGCACTGTCAGCACAGAGCCAGATGTAGTGCTTGAACCCACTAATGGTGAGGTCATAACCTGAGCTGAAACCAAGAGTCCGATGCTTCACCAACTGACCCGTCCAGGTGCCCCTCTTTTGAATGACTTTAATGATTATTGAACTGACTCTTGATAAAGAATGAACTTATGTTCATTTTCTATATGTAATGATAAAGCTTTTAAAAAATGCTTAAAAATGTTAATTAATTTAATTAGCTGGCAGTCCTTGGTTGTGCTTTGAAAAAGAAAACAAAAGGTGTGTTCTGTAATGCTTTTGTTCTCCTTTAAAGAGCTGAACTAACTTTGCTGCAAAATTCGGCAAGGAGAACTCATCTCCTAAAATGCAAACTAGGAACGCTTTGCTATAGCTATTCTTGGGCACACTCAAATCAAGCTTTTTGAGGCCTAGATTGGCTGCCTCAAACACCCCCTTATTTACATAAACTCTGGGGCTTTTGCAGTCATCTCCATTGTGTGGTGGAGTTTTTCTGCATGCATTCTGATTAGACTTGTGCAAAAATGCATAAATTTCTCATCCAATCAAAGGCTGACCTGGGGGAAACTGGCAGGGAGTGGGCAGAGTAGGAGATTACTGAATTGGCAATTCCCTTTTAACTCTAGTAATCATTTGAATGAAATGAACCCGATCTAAAAGAGGGCAGCAGTATTGGTCTAAACAGAAATAGAATAGAGCACCTTTGACTCATGGAAAGATACTGCCACAAGAAACATGCAAAGAATGATCGAGAATAGAAGATAGATCAGTCTGGATGTATTTCTAGAATACAAAACAAGTAGAGAAGTCCAAAGGATATGTGGGTTCTTTATATCATACGGCAACATATTTGTTATAAATTAACTTACCAAGAAAAATAACAGATTCATTGTAATTTACCTAATTTGTAGGTAATTAGATTGGAGAAAGGAAGATTTGACATTGAGGATACATGTTGTAGGTCATTTACAATTTTAGTTATCACGTTAGATGTTTGGATAGCACTTAGTAACAAAACACACTCAAGATGGTAAAAATGCTCATTCATTTCTTTGCATTTTAGTTCAAATAAATATGAATGCATTTCAGGGCATTTCAAACTATAGAATGTAAAGAGAATGATGATAATATATAAAATAGAAATATAGATAATATATATAATATAGAAAATAACACCCCTATAATTATCATGACAACTTAATAAGCATTCTAAAACTACTCTATATTACCTCCTTTATCAATAGAAAATGCACATATTATAAAACAGATTTTTTAATCTGATGATAAGGAGTGGCCCCAAATGACTATATTTTTTTATGAAATATAATCAAGAATGTTTTAATTTTCAAATCTTACCAAAGTGGGAAATATCTAAGGTCAAATCAATCATATAATATCCATTAAAGGGGTAGAGGGTCATTGCAAATAAAAAGATCAGAGAAAGGGATATATATTTTGGAAATTTATAACATGTCTAAATAAAATTTATTGAATAACATAATTATTATTAAGTGAAAGTTGGGAAAATTTAAATTATATTCAAAATTACTTTATTGCTAAAACAATAGGCCTGTATGAGCATTATTTAGTGTATGAATAAGCCTCACTTTATGTTAGAACTTAAAGGAGTGTTAAAACTAGAGCTGGACAGTAGTTAAGGAAGCAAAAACAGATTTTATTCAGGAACTATTGCAATAGGGAAAGAGACCTTGTTATAGAACTGGGGTCCATTCTGAGTGATGAGGAAAAGTGGGAATTTACAACCAAGGAACAGGGTTGGAGGGTTGGTGAATGGGAAATTACTAAGAGGACACACCAAAGGTTGAAGGAATTCTTTCTAGATTGGCCAAACAAAATTCTTGCTGAAGATGGGTCAGGGGATGAAGCATCACCTGGGTGGATGGAGGAAGAGGCAGAATTTGATTAGATATCAAGAATAACCAAATGTCAAGGGTAGGAGATTTGCTCTAAACTGACTTAGCAGGATTCTTACTAAAGCTAAACTGTGCCTGATTTTCATAGCCTGGCAAGGAGGGGCCTAGTTGAGAAGAGGTTCAGAGGAGTCTGACTGTGTAGACAAAGAGAGAGTCTTTGTCAGAGGTCAACTATGCTGACTTTGTTTGAGTTTATGAGGAGAGAGAGAGAAGCAGAGTAAGCAAGAGAGAGAAAGATACTCTTTTATGTACATATAAATTATATATATATATGTGTGTGTGTGTGTGTGTGTGTGTGTGTGTGCCCGTGTCTGTGTATATATATATACATATATATATATATATGTGTGTGTGTGTGTGTATATATATATATATATATATATATATTAGACCAAAAGTTACTTAATTCTCAAGTGGAGTTAAAGTACAAAGCAAGTTTTCTAAATAGGGAATCTACATTAAAATTGGAAACACTACAGAGGAAACAATGGAACAATAAAACTGGCTTCCCTGAAGGACTAATTGGGCCATTAGATGCTCATACATAACCCGAGGCCCTAATTACCTATGCTTTATATAGAAATTTCTGCCTGAGAAGACATCAGTGGATTCCTTATCTAAAGGCATTATTACAAAATATTTAGCCTGTCTAAAAAAAAGGACTTGTCTTTTCCAGAAAAGAAAAAAAAAAGTAGATAGCTGTGCAGAATACTTTATACCTTCTGTCTGTGCTTCTCTGCAGTGATTTACTTTTTAAGACTTTTTCTTCTTTTTTTTCTCATTAATTTTTCATTTTTGTTGTATTGTACCTTTCCTACTTGTCTTTCTTTCCTCCTCCCCCTCTTGTTCTTCTTTGTGTGTGTTTGTGTGAATATTTCAAGTTGCGGAGAGAAACCAAAAGAGATCAAATGATTTAAGTAATGACAATTTTTCATTATTAAGTGCCAGTTCTGGAGTTCTTCCAAAATTCCCTCTCTTCCAATGCTTCAACCCCCAGACCTTCAACCTCCTTACTATTAACCCTTCATTATGTTAACTGAACATTCAAA
Source organism: Prionailurus bengalensis (assembly GCF_016509475.1). Taxonomy (NCBI): domain Eukaryota; kingdom Metazoa; phylum Chordata; class Mammalia; order Carnivora; family Felidae; genus Prionailurus; species Prionailurus bengalensis. The sequence goes on from NC_057344.1 coordinate 92,013,846, forward strand.
GAAGAACATAGCAAAACCCATCCACCATTTATTTTATTTTCCTGTTTTGTTGACTATTTGTTGACCATTTGCATTCTGTTTTGTCGGCTACAGTGTCTTTTCTTATGTTTAAATATCACCCATCCTTAATATTCTGCAAGCTTTCCTCTTCCTACTCTAGATTTACTTCCTAAATGATCACAACTATTGCAACAGTTTTGACAGTTAACCATATGCTGAAAAGAAAAAAACAAAAAACCAAACCAGACCAAACCAAACAAACAAAAAAACAACCTGAATCTCTATCTGAGGCTCCAAAATCACATAAGCAACTTTGTAAGTGGAATCCTCCACAGAGGTTTCTCAACTCATTGACTCTCCATTGAGGACATTTGCCATTTTATTTATTATTTTATCTTCAGCCAGCTAACATCTGAAAGTACTTTTTATTTAAGCAGAATATCCTAAATGTTTTTGCAGGTGATAGGGCAGGATTTTGTTGTCTAGGAAGGAAAACATAAACCTCTTAATCACTGCTCTTAAACTAGTGTGGTAGGGTCCTCTCCCTAAGAAATGAAAGAAGAAAGAAAGAAAGAAAGAAAGAAAGAAAGAAAGAAAGAAAGAAAGAAGAAAGAAAGGAGAAAGAAAGAAAACCAACCTCAAGACACCCTGGCTATATGCATAGGTAACATCTCTCAGGACCTTGTAACATGAGACCACCTAATCAGACTGTATGTGTGTTACCATATATGGGAGACAAAGAAGTAGAAAATGTATAAAAAACTACCCCGTGTGGCATTTGGGGCTCAGTTCTTGGGGTGCCAACTGAGCCACACTGGCACAAATAAAGTTGCTTCCTGGAGCCTTGGTGTAGGACCCTTTGCGTGAGATTCCTGCTACACTACAACAGGTGACGTAAAGTTTGTTGGTTAGTTACCTCTCATCTGAGACTTTGCTCTGTAGGGAACATCAGGGACTTTCAGGTTAAAAATTGGAAATTGTTAATGGTGCAGAAGGCTGTGATGGTACCAGAGGCTACCAGTAGGCATGCCCACAGTGGTACATTCTCGCCTCGGGCCCCTCATGGCACTCTCACTGTCTGAGATTTCAAGGCTTCTGCCAATTTTCTGAGCCTAGTTCTGTAGACCTCATTGATCTTGACCTAACATTCTAATAATTTCAACTCTTTCTTTAAAAATGACAGTTTCCATTGTTTGAACAAAACTCCGCCATGCTGCTCGGTGGGATGCAAGACTGAAAAGATTACTCTGGGTCCAAGTGGTTTAGAACAGCAGGAGGCCCAGAGTGACTGCACCAAGAAAAGCTCCTGTAAGCAAGAAAGGGCCAGGTGTGGCCCCCACCTGGGTAGTTCTCTCGTATTGTTGGGTAGTGAAAAATAGTATGTGGAAACGAAAGCAGAAAAATAAGTTAATAAATCATGGGAAATATACCATGACTCTATGTGACCGCCTATGCATATACATCAGCAAACTCAGGAAGATCGCACAGGGGGAGGTAAGGGGTAAGGGTGGGCTCAACATTCTTCGGTAATCTAAGCATTTCATCTCGAGGAAAAACTCTTCTGCTGTTTTCAGCGTATGGTGTTTTCATCATGTCTTGTTTTCTCCTTGGCTGAGCAACTACTGTGTTCAGTGTGTGCTGTATTCAGCACACACTGCTCTGGCTTTACTTTGTCTCATCTGCCCCCTGTATGGACACAAAACTCTGATGACTGCCTCCCCCCAGCCTCTCTCCCCAGATAGTCACTCACTGAACATTCTACTTCTTCAGTCTTCAGGATGGTAGTGATTTGCAATTTCACCCCAGTCACCCATGCTAGAAATATGAGTACTATCCTACACTTCCCTCTCTACCTCAATTTTTTGCCAGGTCCCATTAATTCCCTAAGTCCTACACCTCTTTCATGACCAATGTCTCCTTGCCACCCCAGTTGCCCATTTCCTACTCAAGAACCTAGTAATATTGCAACTAGAATGTAGAAAAGCTTATAACTGTCTTGTTCTCCTCTTCTAAAACATCTATTATGTTCATTTTGAAAGATATCAATATTAATAACAGAAAACTTTCTGAAATACCAATCGCATTGTGTTAATCATTGCCTTTCTATAAATTTGTCAGTATCTACTTCTTCCTTATTGGACAAAAATGAAAACCAGAATAAGAACCCCAGAGATACTCCTACTCTCTAACACAACGTATAGGACTTATATCCTTATAATCTGCATCTTGAACAAAATCTCTAAAATCTTTGAACAATTTCTTCTAAATTGATGGTCCAGAAAATTCGAACCCTTTATTGGAAGCATACTACAGCAGGCTCTGGTTAAGATATAGTGCCAGTAGTAGACCAGATAATCTGGAATTTTCTGAGCATAGCTTCCTGACTTAGGTGTGGGCACTTCAACCAACCTAAGCCAACTGATTTTCTCTAAAATTTAAATTAAGAAGCCTGTGGCTAAGATAGATAGTGGCAGCCCTTGGATTTAAGAGAAATTCATGATGAGTCATGGCCAGAACTGGGCTGTGATAACCAAATATAATTTGCTCTGTAAGAGAATAAACCCAAATACCTTAAAGATCAAGAGCTGACAGACAGAAGGGAGAGGGCAGAGAGAGAAGGGAGAGGATGGTTTAATAGAGAAAATAGACCCGGACAGTCATTGTACATGGCTGTGTGAAGATGTTCCTAAAATTAGGTCCTACGAGATCCTCTGATACATTCATATACATTCTCCTTTATGCTAACCCATTTGAGTGAGATTTTACACTTTGCAATTTAATTGTTTCTAGATTAGGTACTATCCTAAATCAATGTTTTCTAAATTTAAAGCATGTTCTATTTATCCCCCCTCAAAACATTTCAAATACTAGAACAGTTTACTTTCCTTTTCTTCTGTGCTTGTGATTATTCAAGGTTTGTTTCAATATCAACATTGACTTCAAATTTAAACCTATATTTTCTTATGTGTGCTATTTATATTACTTAAGCCCATTATCCATTGAGTGTATTTGTGCTGATTATCTTAAATAAAAATATTTTTTCAAATATTCTTTCAGCACGCAGCTTTAGTTCGACTTTCTCAACTTGCTGCTCTCATAATATTTTTTTTTGCTTCTATCTTGACCCTTTTGAAATAACATAGTCATGTTTGCTGCTTTCAAATCCTCTAGAATCTCTCCCAAGTCTAGTGAACTTTAAAAAATGTCAGTTAAAGGTTCACTGGTTTTCTTGTTCACTTCCTTTAAAATTCATGGATAGCCGCCATCAAGATCTCGCTGCTCTGTCTACTTGAAGCAAAACGCCTTTAGCAGTTTTGCTTTTTATCTGTACCTGTCTAACTCTTTTTCTTACAATTCTGTGGAATCTATTCTTGGTTGGAAAATATCTCATTTTTCATTTTTTGAACATAAATTTAAATATTTTCACTTAATATGACTAAAATGATAACGATATAACTCTGTTTTGGGGGGAAATGAATTTTAATATATTAAAATTAAAATAACAGCAAGTATGTGTAATTTAAAACTAATGGTTATATAAGTATTTTCTAAAAGATGTTTTAAATATTTTAGTAAAGGTTATGCTTATGGGGAAAGAGTCGATGAATTTTAAAAGCTATTCTCTTATTCCTTAGAAACTATGTGCAAAACATTACTACCTACCCTACCATTTTCTTCCTGAGGTAAAGGAGTTCAGTGAAGCAATAGGTATATATATATATATATATATATATATATATATATATATATACCTATATATATACACCTATATACCTATATATATATATACCTATATATATACACCTATATATATATACCTATATATATACCTATATATATACCTATATACCTATATATATACATATATATATATATATATACACAAACACATAGGTACCTATATATATATAGGTACCTATGTGTATATATATAGGTATATATATAGGTACCTATGTATGTATATATATATATACATATATATACACACACACATATATATATATACATATATACATGTATATGCATACATACATATATACATATATATATATAAGTACCTATGTGTGTATATATATATATATATAGGCACCTATATATATATATATATATATATACACACCTATATATATATATACAGGTGTATATACACCTATATATATATACAGGTGTGTATATATATATAGGTGTATATATATATATATATACACACACACACACACACATATATATAGGTATACATACACACACACACACACACACATTCCTCTAAAAATGAAACCTTATTTTTTAAAACAGTAGATTTCTATTATCTAAACACCATACATTTAGCTAAACATGGCTAACCAAAAATTCCATAGGTGTATATAGAGAACTATGTTAGAGTTACTTTAATAAAGGAGATATTGTACATATAACCAAAATAAGAAAGAAGTAATTCTCTAAATAAAGACTCAGTACACACTATACTGAAAACAAGTTTATAGCTTTAATAAATAATTGCACATATGTATTCAGACAGCAGCTGGATCTTAATTAATTTATTTGGAATTTAGGAAATTAAATACTAGGCAGTCCAAATACTTTATTTCCATACATTATTAGAAATATTTCATTTTCACATTTTATAATAGTATATTAATTGAATAATTCAGTCAAATCATAGCATGAAATATCCCCAAACTTTTAAAACTCTTGAATCAGACAACATAGGCCTCATAGAGAGGCTTTGGGTTTATTTAAGTGTTCCTGGTGGTGAATAAAATAAACACTTGCTCTTTGGTTTTCCATGGCAATTCAGATTAAAAACTCCTCTATTATTTTGTGGAAATCGCTCTACTTTCTGTGTGTTTGTAGATACACAATTATCTTTTAAAAAAAAAGAGCTAGTTTTATATTGTGTACTCATCTGTCTGGAAATAAATTTTCACTAGGAAATGTTTATTGGGTAGTAACAGATTAGAACCTTACATTTTCTAAACATAACGTGACTCATGTTGTAGAGAAAAGATGCTTTATTCAAATGGCAAGAAGTTGTTTCAAACTGTATATATTATAAGAAATCAATGTGCATGAAACCGTGTTTACAAGGCATGACAAAGGATTTAGCTTTTCTTTTAATACGGAAACTCACTTTTTCATATTTTTATATTAAAAGAATGACATCCCAATATATACCTTTTTATCTTCTGGGAAGGTTTTCCAATTAAAATTAAATTTCTTGTGGGGCGCCTGGGTGGCTCAGTAGGTTGGGCGTTCGACTTCAGCTCAGGTCATGATCTCACGGTCTGTGAGTTCCAGCCCCGGCCTCAGGCTCTGCGCTGACAGCTCCGAGCCTGGAGCCTGTTTCAGATTCTATGTCTCCTTCTCTCTCTGTTCCTCCCCTGCTTGTGCTCTCTCTCTCTCTCTCTCTCTCTCTCTCTTTCTCTCTCTCTCTCTCAAAAATAAACATTAAAAAAATTAAAAAAAATAAACTTCTTGCTTTGGAGAAACGTTCTACTTAAAATTGTCATGGCTAAGCATTTAAGTTTTGAGACATTATGGAGAATGGTGAAAAAAACACAATGTTGGGGTTAATGAAGGGACAGAAAAAAAAAAGATAGACTTTGGGGTGGATAAAGTGAGGAAAGGATGGGTTTCCCCAGTAATGAATTGAAGTCAGTGAGTAGAAGAAAAAGAAAGTTTCAAAGGTTTGGATCTGTTTCAGGACTGGAACCTGATGATTAGTTCTGGAGAAGAAACCCAAAAAGTGGCAAGGCCTAGCAGCAATGTGACCAAAGGTCATGGGAACTTGTGGAAATGCACTTTGGGTTGTTAGCTAACGTCCCAATCCTGCCTCAAGCAGGCAATGCCACTGCCTATGCTCTGGGCCTGGGAACAACATCAGTTTTTCCTCCCCTTGACATTCACTTCCTGAGCATTCAGGAGCACCTCCAGCAAGACTAAAACTTTCCAGGACACAGGAATTTTCCACATCACCTTCTCTTTGAAAAATCTTGCTTATGCTACTGCAGGATACACATTCTTGGCTAACGGGCATTATTTTTTAATATACACTGATGAATTCAGTTTTCTAGTATTTTATTACAGATTTTTATATTCATATTTATATATGAGAGATTGGCCTACAATTTTGCTTCCTTTTTTTTTTAATCTTTATTGGGTTTTGGAATTAGGCTCCTAACTGATAATCACTATGGAAGATGTCACTTAAAAAATTCTTTAAGGGGAATTTTGTAAAAACTATACATAAACATAATGTGCTTGATTGCATTTGTTTTATTGCACTTTGCAGATGTTGCTATTTGTTTTTTTCTTTTTCTTTTCTTTTTTTTTTTCCAAATTGAAGACTGTAGCGACCCTGTGTTGAACAAGGCTATTGGGCTAATGGTGTTGTTTTTCCAATAGTATTTGTTCTCTTCTTGTTTCTGTGTCATATTTGGTTATTCTCACAGTATTATTTCAAATTTTTACATTACTATTATATTTGTTATTGTGATCTGTGATCAGTAATCAAAGATCAGTAGGTTTTGATGTTACCGTTATAATTTTGAGGGAGGGGCACCATAAGCCGTGCCCTTATAAGACAGCAAACTTAATTGATATTGTGCATATTGCTACTGTTCCACCAACTTGCTGTTCCCTATTTCTTTCCCTCTCCCAGGTCTTCTTATTCTCTAGGATACAGTAATATTAAAATTCTGACAATTAATAACCTTTCAATAGTCTTAAGTGTTCAATTGAAAGAAAGAGCACATGTCCCTGACTTTAAAGCAAAAGCTAGAAATGATTAAGCTTAGTGAAGAAAGCATGTCAAAAGCCAAGATAGGCCAAAAGCTAGGACATTGTGCTAAATTGCCAGTTGTGAATATAAAGGAAAATTTTCTTTGAAGGAAATAAAAAAGTGCTAACCCAGCAAACACAAGAATAAGAAAACAAAGCAGCCTTATTGCTGACATGGAGAAAGTTTTAGTGGTCTGGACAGAACTTTAAACTAGTCACAATGTTCCCGTATGCCCTAACCTAGTCCAACAAAGGCTCAAAGTCTCTTCAAATCTATGAAGACTGAAATCAGTGAAGAAGCTCCAGAAGATAACTTTGAAGCTCCTAGACATTGGTTCATGAAGTGTAAGAAAAGAACCCATCTCTATGACATCAATGTGCAAAGCGAAGCATCAAGTGTGGATGTAGAAGTTGCAGCAAGTTCTCCAGAAGATCTAGCTAAGATCATTGATGAAGGTGGCTACAATGAACAACAACTTTCAATGTAGACCCCCCCCCCCCAAAAAAAAAGCCTTCTGTTGGAAGGATGCATGATCTAGGACTCTCCTAGCTGGAGCAAAGATGTCAATGCCTCACTTCAGAGCTTCATAGGATAGGCCGATTCTCTTGTTAGGAGCCATTGCAGCTGGTGACTTTAAGTCGAAGTCAATGCTCATTTACCATTCTGAAAATGCTACAGCCCTTAAGATTTATGCTAAATCTAATCTGCCTATGCTTTCCAAGTGGCACAACAATACCTGGATGACAGCACATATGTTTACAACATGGTTTACTGAATATTTTAAGTCCATTCTTAAGACCTAATGCTCAAAAAACAAACAAAAATCCTTGAGAATAATACTGTTCATTGACAATGCTCATGGTCACCCAAGATCTCTGCTGGAAATGTACAACAATGTAAATGTTGTTTATACCTATTAATACAACCTTCATTCTGCAGCCCATGGATCATTTTGGACTTTTAAGTCCTATTATTTAAGAAACAGAAATATTATATAAAATTATATAAAACAGAAATATGTTTCATATATAGCTATAATACAGATGCCATAGTAGTTCCTGTAATGGATGTGAGTAAAGTAAATTTAAAGACTTCTGGAAAAGATTCAAGTATTTTATTTATTTTTAAGTTTGTTTGTTTGTTTGTTTGTTTGTTTATTTGTGAGGAGGGCACAGATAGAGGAGAGAGAGAATCCAAACCAGGGTCCACACTGTCAGCATGAAGCCTGATGCGGGGTTTGAACCTTTGAACCAGGAGATCATGACTTGAACCGAAGTCAAGAGTTGGATGCTTAATCAACTGAGTCCCCCAAGGGCCCCAGATTCAACTATTTTAGATGTCATTAAGAACATTTGTGATTCATGGAAAGAAGTCAAAATATTAATATTCACAGGGGGTTGGAAGAAGCTGATTTAAACCCTCATGGGAGACTTTGAGAGGTTCAAGACCTCAGTGGAGGAAGTAACTACAGATGTGGTAGAACTGGCAAGAGAACTGAAATTAGAAGCTGATCCTAAAGATATAACTTTAGGATCTGCAATGTTATGATAAAAATTTAATAGATGAGAGTTGCTTCTTATGGATGAGCAAAGAAACTGGTGATGGAAACTGGTGAAGATGCTATGAAGGTTATTGAAATGGTAATAAAGGATATGGAATATTACATAATCTTAGTTGGTAAGCAGAGGCAGAATTTGAGACGATGGACTCCAATTTTGAAAGAAGTTCTACTATAAATAAAGTGCTATGAAATAGGATAGCAAGCTACAGAGAAATCAATTATGAAGAATCAGTTGATATGGCAAACTTCACTGTTGTCTTATTTTAAGAAATTTCCAGTCACCCCAACCTCCAGCAAGCACCCCCCTCATCAGTCAGCAGCCATCAGGATGGAGGCAAGACTTTCCACAACAAAAACTCAGATGATTGTTGGATTTTTCTTTAACAATGAATGTATTTTAGCTAGGGTATGTACATTCATTTTGGGCTTTTTTGGCATAATGCAATTGCACACTTAATAGGCTAATAATAATAGTGGGCTACTAATTTATAATACAGTATAAATATAACTTTGATATATACTAGGAAACCAAAAATGTTTTTGATTTGCTTACTGAGATATTCACGTTATTGCAGTGGTCTCGAAGTGAATCTACATATCTCTGAGGTATGCCTGCAATGTGTTTCTTCAGAATTTTTATAAATATTTTCAATATTTCTGTTAAACCTGGGAAAATTTTAAACTATTGGTTAATTATTTTTAATAACTATAGAATAGTGCAGGTGTTAATTTTCTCTGGGGTAAGTTTTTACAACTTGCATATTCTAGAAATTTTTACCTCCCAACTAATATTGTTTATTTGTGCCTTTTCTCATATTTAGATCAAATTTGCCAGATATTTACTGATTTTTATGGCCTACTTCAAAGAAAATGTATTGGCTTTGATGGTCTCTTCATTATATTCTTAAATTCAAATGAATTAATCTACTGTCTTGTACTCCTATTCATTAGTTTCTTTTTTTTTTTCTATTTGTTGATTGTTTTTATGTTTTTTTTAACACCCGAATGGTAGACTTAAGTAAATATTAGCTTCTCCTCTTTCAGGATATAGCCATTCAATACTAAATATTTCTAAGTAGTATTTTAGTTTCATTCTTTCCAGTTAAATACAGAATAGCTTATAATTGTTTAGCTCTAAAATTTTTCAAACTTTTATGAGTTTTTGATGCATGACTTATTTAGAAGTAATTTCCAAATAATTATGGTTTTTTAAACTCTGATTTTGTCAATTGAATTTATGTACTTATATTTCCAGATTCTCCTTGTTTGTCTTTCCTTTTGCCTTCGTTTGGCTTGCTATATTTTGTTCAGTTCATTTTTTATTTTCCACTTATTTAGAAATTATTCAGTCTATTACTGTGTTTAAGTGATTAAAACATAATAACTCTGATTACTTCCCTATTGACTGACATTAAATTTTCTGATGTTTAAGCTTCCTCTCTTTTTTATCAAATGATTTCTACATTATATGTATCATTTTATATGGTGTGTGTCTGCTTACATTCATGTATAAAATTATAGGTGTTTTTTTAAAATGTGTTTTTTTTTTTTTGATGACCATACTCTTTTGCTACTCAGACTTTCTTCTGGGATTATTTTTCTTCTTACTAGAATACTTCCTTATATATATCATTTAGAGCAGATGTGTTTGTGGTAAACTCTATCAGATTACATTTCCTGGAAATATTTTTAATTTAACCTTATTCTTTAAAAAGTTTCACTGAAACATTCTTTATTGGCAGTGATTTTCTCATTACATTATGCATTTCATAATCATATTGTAGTCAGACTCTGGAATATGAATAGCAATGAGAGAATCCTCAATATTTGAAGAGCAGGGTTTCAAATTATTTTTAAAATTTTAGTGTATCTGCTTTTTCTTGAATAACTTTTGAGTTTTGCCACTTCTTACGTGGTTTTTTTTTTTTACAGATTTATAACACTTTCATTTATTTTATGGCTATTTGCCTCCTTTAACTTCTCAACCTCTAATTCATATTTATTTTCTTATATTTGGTGAATAATATAAACAGAAACTTTAAGCTGTTTTTAGTGTTCTCTAATAAATAATTTCATAATATTTCTTATTTGATTCTTCACAGAATATGTCCACTTCTTTTATGAAGTAAAATGTTTTATTTTTTCATTAACTAACCCTGCAATGTTTTATGCATGTGTGTATGCTAACTCATCTTTAACTTGCTAAGATTTTTATAGGCTTATTTGCCAATATGTAGTTTATGTTTTCTCTTTGAACTTCTCATGTCACACATGGCTAGGGATGAGATTTCTGCTTTAGACTTTAAACTAATTGTAAAGTGGTATAAAAACTCTTTGATCAAATGTTGGTATCTACTAGGCATTTATCTGGGGTGATCCCACTTTTCTAGCCTGAAAACATGCTTTCCCACTGTCAAATGTATTTAACCATGAGGATAAGATCTGTCTTTTGTTAATTTCAGGCAGTGTTTATTTTTACGTTTACTAGAAGTGATGCATTAAAAACTGTAGAGCCCATTATTCAGTGTACTAGGCATTTTTCCTGCCCCAATGCTGTGCTACTATCCCTGGTCTCAGTGGGCCACTGATACTCATCTTTGAGTCACAACCTTACAAAACTAATTGAAGATTTAAACTAATTTTTAAAGCAAAAGTGGAGTTAGAGATTGGTCAGCAATAGAAGTGTGGATGGAAATGACTTTAGCCTCATAACACAGCTTGTACTGCCCATAGAAATAACGACTGCCTGATTTGCTGGGACAGAAATCGTGTTTTTGACACAGGAGCGGTGCAATTGATTCAAAATCTTGTCTAAACCACTATGTGTGTTACTACTGGTATTTTCAGAAGTCAAAATCTGCCTAGTGCCAATTTTATGGTTGTTGTTCTTGTTTGGGTTCAGGAGCCCCATATTAGTTGTAGTTAGGGGAAAAAACTCTTCCAGTCTATAAGGCAGAGTTATTTCGGCCATAGATTTCAAAGTTTAATGATTATCCATGTTTTTCTGAGTTTCTTTTTGCCTCTTGAATACACAGCCCCACATATACATCATGCTATTGCTGCACATTCACATACATGCATACGGCATTTGTCCTTGAAGGTTTGGTGTCCTTGAAGGTTTGGTCTATCTATTCTATAAATAGAATAAATCACTTTATTTTATTCTTATTCTATAGTTCCACCATAGACAATACGATAAATGCACCTGGCTTTACTTGACATCTATAGTACAGAAGACTTACATATTTACATGTCCAGGCTAGATGCAGACCTTTTGTAGAGACTCACACTTGGATTCCCGGTTAACCATCCCACACTACCATGGTCCTTCTCCAGACAATCTTCTACGTGGCAACCAGTGTGCAGTTTTCCAAACACAAAATCAAATCTTTCATTTTGGGTGCCAGACATACTGATGGCTTCACATTACTCCAAGAATAAAGATTAAAATCTGGAACATGAACTAAAAGGACTTATACATCTGAGCTTTAACTAATTCTATCAGCCTTTTTCTCTGCTGATTCCTCCCTGTATTCTCCCTGGCTTCTCTGCTCTGTCACATGACTCACCTTACCCTTGATACATCAGTTACCAACTCAGATTCTTTCTGTTTTACCTCCACTTGACTTAGAACATGCTTGTATTTATTTAAACCTCTACTTTCTCATCCTTTCCTCACCATAAATTCTATCTTTCCCTTATTTTTTCATACACTTATTTTATACTCATAACATCATGAGAAGTTCTTAGCATTTACTACACATTTTGGTTTTTTGTCTGGTTGCTAAATGCAATATGCTAAGCTCAGTAAGCAGCTATATATTGGATCTGTTCACTATTTTAACCACAATATCTATCAAAGTGAGTGGAATCTAATTGCCCTAGCTTGGTTTTATGAATAAATTGATTAAGTAGTAACCAAGTAGATTAAGCTCTCAGATATAACGTATCTTGTTATCCCCAGTGTTTCTTTCTGACATCTTTCAAATTTTACTTATTTATTTGGAGCCTCTTTTCTTGATGTTCATTTTCAAAATTAATCTGTATGACAGGAGAGATGGAGTCTGCACTACCATGCTTAAAACATCATAGGTGATCAATAAGTATATGTTGAGTTATTGAAGAAGCAAATACTGTGTGGACATAACATGAATGGTTATCGCAAAGCGATATTAATCCTAAAGTCTCCTGGTTTCAAATTTCAAATGTAATTCTAATTGTTTTTCTTTAGAAGTCATAACATTAATGATCTTCAATATAATGTGTCCATTTCTTTACAGTTACCAGAAGAAAAATGTAGGGGTAAATGCTATCAGAGGTATACATGGACACATCAACAGCAATGATACATTCAGCAATGAGGGCCATGCACGTAGAGGTTTGTAGGAACACAAGGAGACTCACCCACAGTCAGGCTTGGCTAAGGTTCAGGTGGTGGTGGTTTTAGCCCCCAAACCAGAAAGTGTTATTTGTTTTGCCATTATTTTGTAACCTGTACACAATGATCTAAAAGATTCAAGAAATAAAATTTTCTTTCATCTCCCTATTTAACTTTAACCTTGGCACAGGGCCTCCGGTTCTTCCTGTGGACAAAGGGACAGGAGCTTAACCTCTAGTCAGATTTATTTCTGGAAGTTAGAGGTCTGGACAGAAAGACATCCTCTTTGGAAACAAAAAGAAAAAAAAATACTTTTATCAACAATATGCTAGCATACTCCAAGAATGCTGTGCTGCTGTTGCACTCCCTGTGACTAAATGACATGGCTGGCAAAGTGCCCATGGCTACTCCAGTACTTTCTGAGACACATTGGTAAAGGGCATGAGGAACCCTCAGACTCTACAAATGATCAAGTAGCACCCATGTGGGCTCCAGTAGAATCACAAAAGTGCTCCACAGGATGTTCAAGCTGTTTGCTCCTCCCAATGACATTGTGCTTAATCAACTACCCTGCTCACTGAACCAACTTGTCAGGAACTCCTTTGAGCTAGACAGTCAATCTGCCAGGTGTCAGAGTAGCTGATTAATGAAACATGTCAAAATAGAAGTAAGCATCAAGGCTTCCATTCTGTTATAGTGTAAACAAGAAGCTAAATGAGAGAAAGCACCAACTCCTTCTGTTCCATTTTCCTACACGGAACAGAGTGCCAGTAGAGAATCGGGTGAATCAACACAGACCTGAAAGCCATTGCCAAGGGAGCTCTTAACAAAAGGTTTCTGCATTGTTATGGACTCAGGAGCCAGCAGGAAGAAAAAGAGAACTAGAAGTGGAAAAATACTGGATACAGAGATTTGGGGGAAAGTGTCTTAAGATTCCCTCCCCTTCCCATTCCAATAACACATAAAGAGACCTCTCCAAGGTGCATGAAGATCTTGGTTGAAATCCTTAAGATAAAGGAATCTAAGCATGAAGGTGCCCAGAATGCAAGAAGAAGAGCATCCTTGGCCATAGGGCTTGAGTCCTTGATGGCAACTCTCCCCAGAGGGGGCACTGCACTAGCAATGTATTGAATGGAAGAGGAGGGGGTGGGAAATGGAGTCAGTCCTACTCCAACCTCTGCTGCAAGGCCTGTTAGGTAAAGCTTTTGTCTATGGTTTGGCCTGAAAAATAACACATATATTTTTGGCCATAGCCAGACTGGTCAAGGGGAGAGACAAAACTTAAGCATATGCAGTCTGATTTTAGTGTCAGGGTGCTTAACCATCACATTGTGATACCTCTATGTTATATGCTACTAGGAAGTAAAAAGTGCTTATGAAACTTTCTCTTGATATTTGGTTCTTAGTAGTTTGATTAAGTTGTGGCCAGGAGTTGTATTCTTCAAATTTAACTCATATGAGTTCTGCTGAAATTCTTGAATTTATAAATTTATGTCTTCCAGTATTTGAAGGTGATTTTCAACTATTATTTTTTCACCTCATTTTCTTTCTTTTTTCTTTGAGGGATTCAGTTACTCACATGATACACCTTCTCCACTGGCCTCCAGAACCATGGAAATTTGTTGATTATTTGTTCATTTTTTTCTATCTTATTTTTTTAATTTGAAAAAAATTCAAAGAGTATTTATTTATTTATTTGAGAAAGAGACCATGAGCTTGAGCAGGGAGAGGTAGGGAGAGAGGAAGAGAAAAAATCCCAAGCAGACTCAGTGTGGTCAGTGCAGAGCTCTCCACCACCACTACCCGCCCCACCCCCCAACTCACCAACCATGAGATCATGACTTAAATTGAAATCAAGAGTCAGCTGTTTAACCAACTGAGCCACCCAGGCACCCTTGTATGTTATTTTTATTCAACCATTTTCATGGATGAATTTCCATAGATCATTTTCATTCATCTATTTTCAAGGTCATTGACTCTTCTCATTTAACTTCCTCTGCCACTTCATCCAAGAGATTTTCCTTTTTCCATTTAAGATGAAATCTGGCCTTTTGTAGCAGCATGGATGGAACTGGAGAGTGTTATGCTAAGTGGAATAAGTCACTCAGAGAAAGACAGATATCATATGTTTTCACTCTTATGTTGATCCTGAGAAACTTAACAGAAGACTACAGAGGGAGGGGAAGGGGAAAAATAAAAGTTAGAGAGGGAGGGAGCCAAAACATAAGACACTCTTAAAAACTGAGAATAAACTGAGCGTTGATGGGGGGTAGGAGGGAGGGGAAAGTGGGTGATGGGCATTGAGGAGGGCACCTGTTGGCATGAGCACTGGGTGTTGTATGGAAACCAATTTTATTTTATACTAAAAAAAGAAAAGAAAAAAAGAAATGTAAATGAGCACTGGGTTAAACTTCAAGACATCAGTTGCCTTAGCCCCTAACAAGAAAGTCAGTATGTTCTTTGAAGCCTTGAAGCCAGGCATTGACTTCTTTCTAGCTATGAAAGTCCTAGATGACATCTTCTTCCAATACAAGGCTGTTCTGTCTACATTACAAATCTGTTGTCGACTGTAGCCACCTTCATTAATGATATTAGCTAGAACTTGTGGAGAACTTGCTTCTAGGGCCTTGCTCTGGATTAGGCTTTGGTTTAAGGGAATGCTGTGGCTGGTCTGATCTTCTATCCAGACCACTCAGATTTTCTCCATATCAGCAATAAGGCTGTTTGACTTTCTCAGGGCACCTGGATGCCTCAGTGGGTTAAGCGTCTGACTTTGGCTCAGGTCATAATCTTGAGGTCTGAGTTCGAGCTCCACATCAAGCTCTGTGCTGATAGCTCAGAGCCCAGAGCCTGCTTCAGATTCTGTGTTTCCTTTTCTCTCTCCCTTATCCTCTTCTCCGCTCACCCTGTCTCTCTCTCACAAAATAAATAAACATTAAAAAAATAGATTTATTTTATAGTTTTATAATTTCCATTTGGTCCTTTTCAATAATTTCTATTTCTCAGATTTTCTATCTTTTTGTTTACACCAAGACTAAATGCTTACCTTATTGACCAAATTTATAATAGCTGCTTTAAAGGGCTAAATAGGTGATGGGCATTAAGGAGGACACTTCTTGGGATGAGCACTGGGTGTTTTATGTAAAGTGATGAATCACTAAATTCTATTTCTGACAACATTGATACACTATATGTTAGCTAACTTGGATTTAAATAAAATTTAAAAAGTCTTTGTTTTATAATTCTAATATCTGCATCATCACAGGGTAAACTATATTGATCGTCTTTTCTTTTGAGCACATTTTCATGTTTCTTTGTATGTTGAGTAATTTTGAACTGCACAATGGACAATACAAATGTATTACCATGTGGATTATTATTTCTACTATGTTCCTTTGAAGACTGTTGATATATCTATTTTACAAGGCAATTAACATGACTACACTCAAGGTGCAAAGTCTCTTTTGGCTACTGTGAGTAGAAGCTCAAATCTTAGTTTAGTGTATTATTCAAATGCCTGGTTCAGATGTCACCCCGAGACCTTGGTAGACACGTAAACAGCCTGAGACCTGAGTAGAGTTTATACAAACATTTTGTGGCTACCTTCCTCTGCCTCTCTCCTTTCCATGAACTTCTTCAAGCCTGTCTAGGAGCCCTGGTAGTGTTGACTCATTCCTGTGATATGTTAAGCCAGAGTCCAGGAAGTCTGTGGGGTGGCAGAGCCAGGAAAATCAAACACTCACCCTATGCTATTTGCTCTTTCCACGCATCATCTCCTCTCTGAAATCTGCCTATTTTGTTCACTCTCCAAAGCCTTCTGGTAGTTTCTATTTATTTTGGTTTTTATCTGTATTTGTCTACTAACTATAATTTCTATCTTCAAGAGAGTCAATATGTTACTCCTCCATAAAGAAATTAGTAACCCGGACTTTAATTCCACAAGTATTATAGTTTTTTGTGTAGAGAATAGATTGCAATGGGGTTATTAGAACAGGCCAACTAGTAGAAAATGATAACTTGAACTAGAGAAGTGTAGAGAAAGTCTCAAATATGTTGGATTTTAGATTTTTCAAAAAGGTTTGTTAACAAATCTGATATTTGATGTGGAAAAAAAAAGGAAATGAATATTTTTTAAAATCCTGAGCAAAAAAAAAAAAAGAACAGAAAAAGTCAGTTAGGGGAGTGAGGTCCAATTTGGAGATAGGCATGTTAATTTTGTCCTGCCTATTTAATATTTAAAAAATCATTCAAGTATGTAATTTGGATAGGATGATTGAATTGGTGATACAAATTGGAGTTATCAGTGTAGAGATAGTAATTGAAAACATGGCACCAGATGGTATCACTTAGCAGGGAGAACGATAGAGAAAGAGAAGGCCCTTGGACAAACACCAGTCATGACCATAGTTAGAGTTCAGGAATGAGAATAATACATATCAGAAGGCTGAGACAGAAATGCCAGTGGAGTAGATAGGCATGGAGAATTATGATACCACAGAAGCCAAATGAACATGGTGCTTAAGGAAGAGAATGATTGAGTCAGAAGTTGTTACTGCTACCAAATATGTGGGCTTAGAGCTGATCATTGGACAGGACAATAGTAGCAGGTGACTGGACAAGAGTAATATTTTAGACACAAATAGTGTGAGAAACTGAATATCAGAATGAAGACACATCCCATTTTATGCATTTTCCTTTAATCGACCTAACTTCATCTGCGCTTTTTATGTATTTTTCCCCACTTTGACATATCTGTAACTTTGCTTGGTCTATTTTCTTAATTTGAAGGCCTCAGCATGCATTTTGAAAATTTTAGGAAGTACAGATTAAGTAAAATGTATCGTCCTCCATAAAACTTAATATAATCATTCAATGTACTTTTCCCCTTTTGCAAGTGTGAATAGCACATCAGAATCACATTCTGAGACTATCACTTTATATTTTGTAGTATCTTTCTTTGCAAACAGAACATCATAGCCATAAAATTTTCAAATTCCAACTCCTACTAGAACCAGTCATGCCACTGTTTGCTAAATCAGATTAAAATGCCACTCAGTGAAAGTATAATCCACCAGAGAACCTAAATTGGATCAGCTTAACTCTAAGTATTTGTTAACTCTAAGCTTTTTGTGTATATGAAAAATTTCCTTATTATCACAAAATTTCTCCAGAAACACAAAAACTGAAGCATAATTCCTAAAGATAGCTAATAGATATGGCCCCCAACTGATACATGTTTCAGAAAAAAGAAAAGATATGTAGACTCTTCTTTAATTTTACCTTAGGTTTATTTCTCCATGCATTTTTTTTCTGTACTTATTAGGAAAATAAGAAAATAAATGCCAAAGAAATGGAATACTTAATCAAATGAATCCAATTCCTTAGATTGTGATAATATAGTATATAAATTCTCAATAGTTTCTATGACTATGGATTCAGACACTGAACATATATGTTCTTTGAGCTGAAAGATGTGTGGGAAAAGATCACCTCTTCTAATTCACTCCAATATTACACTGAGATTAAGAAATGTTAAGGTCACAATTTTTAATGCATAGGTTTCAGAAGAAGAAAAGGAAATAAACACTCTGGAAAAACACTTTATTTATAGGCAAATGCACTCAGCAATTAGAACACTGTACATCAATTTAATTGTGTATCATTTATTTGCAAATTAATCATGATGGGCCAAGTTGGTCATGAATAAGAATGAGTAATAATTACATGTAAAATCCTTTTCACTTGAAAATGTAATTCCATCACAGTCTTGTGACAGAATTGGACTAGAGGAATTTAAGAACTCATTTACTTTGCCTCTGAATTCTGTATCACAAGAGCCAGGGTCAAAATTGCTTTTATCCATGTTATTTTGAGGCCATATAGGCTGGCTCTCTCAAATATGCCTAATAATAACTTTCAGTCGTATCTAATAGAAGGAGTCTATTAGCTAATCAGAGAACAGTTAAACTCAACTGGGAACAGCAAATGAAATTTTGAGATAAGGGATTTTTCTCCACACTTGTTTGTTTTCCTTAAACACTCCTGGATTCTTGCACCATAAGGGTGGAATGAGTAACCTGGCAAGGGTCCAACATACATTTGTCCAGATTTCTTGACTATGGAAAGCTAAATCTGCCTAAAGCTCATAAGCATGGGGTCGCAGGAATTATAGTGCCGGGGTTCGGTTCCCGGCTCTACCACTTACAGTATGACTGGGCAGACAACACTTTCCCCTCATTATTACAAAAGAGTAATTAATACTAATGCCTACATTGTAGGTTTCAGTGATCCTTAAATTAGTGAATATATTTAAAATGTTTACAAGGCTGCTTCTAGGTGGCAAATGACCTGAACCTGCTGACCAGCTGCTTGGAAAAGAAAGAGACAGAAAATGAGAAATAAGACGTCTGGGTTAGAGTCATGTGGATGGAGGGTGGACATACACAGTGAAGATTTTTGTGTCATGCGTCATGTTCTTACAGTGTAAATTCTTTTCTATGTATGGTGAGGTTAAAAGTTGTATTGAATTTTCAGTTCCAACTCTTTCTTATTTCAGTCATAGGAAACCTTCTGAAGTCATTATTCCTTTTGTTTTTTGTATTGAAATGCCATCTCCCCATTATAACAATTTAATCTGCATCTAGACAATAACTCCGATAATATAATCCCAGGAGTCCCTCATAGTGCTTCCCTCCTGTAGAGGTTTGTTCATATACGCGCTCCATTTTCTCCCTTTCCTTTCACTTCTTAGAACAACATAATCTGGGTTTTGTGTTGACATTTCCTTGAATCAACTCTTGTTAATGGCTTAAAAGGTTTCCATTCTGCTAAAAACACTGAGCATTTTTTCAGTGACTGTCTTACCTTCAGACAGAAGAATCCAGTTCCCTCTACGAATCCTCATATTCCTAGTTCAAAAATCCCTCAAATATAATGAATGTATTCAAAGTTTCAATCTAATGATCTTTTC
Source organism: Prionailurus bengalensis (assembly GCF_016509475.1). NCBI lineage: Eukaryota > Metazoa > Chordata > Mammalia > Carnivora > Felidae > Prionailurus > Prionailurus bengalensis. Next base: position 92,033,536 of record NC_057344.1, read on the forward strand.
CAAACCCAGCAATTGTCCATCTGTTTTGCCTCTCTTGATAAATGGCATCACCTTCATTCTGTTACATAAGTTAAAATATAAGACTTTGCTTTAATGTCTCCTACTCTCACTATTTTAAATTGAAACACAGCCCTCTTGGTTTTAATTATATCAGTTAAGTTGCTCTCTTTCTACTCAAGATTTTCATCAGGTTACCCTTTTCAAATTAACCTTCAGCTTTGCATACTGCAGTAACCTTCTAACTTAATTTCTTTCTTCTGTCCCAGCTTTCCTCCAACTGACAACCACACTGCAGCAAATATGGTTTTATCAAGTTACAAATCGGAAAATTCCATTTCATCCCTTTCCGATGAAAATCACAACAATATACTCCCATTTATCTTTGAGTTGAAGAATAATAGCCTTAGAGTGGCCACTATGGCCTCATCAGCTTCTCCTTCTTCCTCACATGTTATTCTGCATCCTGATGTGGATCGCTCTGTTCCTCAGTTCCTCAGCAGGGCATGTATTGCTTACTATGGTTTTACACTGGTGGTTTTTTCTCGGTACTTTAGATCAAAATGTTAACACATTTTCTTTTTTTTTTTTTCATAAAAAATGTGGAAATAATGAGTAGGATGCATAGTTTAAAATTTAGCCTAGTAGGAGGTATATCTGAGCTTAAAAGTCAAGCTAAAATTGTGAATCAAGTACAAAAAAAAAAAAGCTGAGCATTGGTATTTGTATTCAAGTAGAGGGTGCACAATTGAACAGGAGGTTGGGATACATTAGAAAAAGATAATTTAAGGAAGCATGAAGATCTGGTACACAGCACTTCATACTTTTTATTTAAATCTAAGCATATATTTAGGAATCTATCAATTCTATTAGTTCTTTTTCTGAGTTTACCCCTCCAGGCACACTTTTTATCCTTGAAATATTATTCTTTAGCTATTCAGTTATCACTGATAACCTTTAATGTTTTGGTAGGAGCTAGACAAGTTATCATTTCAGTTTTTTTGGAATATTATCTATACCTGTTGACCAAATTTTGTTTTTTTTTTCAGTATCAAAAGGAGAACTACTCTTCATTGTACATATTCCTTCATATTGGTAGCTAATCCCAGCAATAGAAGCCTGCATACGATATGATAAAGTCTGTGGAGATAGTGCTAATATATATTAAGTGAAATTGCAGCTTATTTCAAAAATGTATCCTGAGTTGTTGAAAATACTGGTAGCATTTCTGTCAGGAATTATTCATGGTGTACAGTCTTGGAGTGGATACTTATCAGAAAAATTACCTTGGTCTCCTATTTACAGGAAACATATCTGATGAGAGGAATATTAATGAATAGATTATATCTTTTCCATTTAAAAATTATCTTAGACAGTCATTTTGTTATTTATAAGCAAATTTGTTGGATCTGTAGTATTACCTCAACGTGATTTTATATTTGTACTCCTTTTTTTTAAATATTTTTAAATGTTTATGTGTTTTCGAGAGCGAGACAGAGACAGAGACAGAGAGAGACAGAAAGAGAGACAGAGAGACACTGTGAGCAGGGGAGGGACAGAGAGAAGGAGACACATAATCTGAAGCAGGCTCCAGGTTCTGAGATGTCAGCACAGAGCCCCATGTGGGGCTTTAAATTGTGAACCATGATATCATGACCTGAGCTGAAATCAGACACTTAACCAACGAGCCACCCAGGTGCCCCAATATTTGTATTTCAGTTTTTCCTCTCTCTCTCTTTCTCATCTATCTTTCTCTCCCTTCCATTTCTCTGCCTCTTCTCTCCAAACAGATTTTTCAAACTTTTAATAATGTCCAAATTGTCCACATTTTTTAGGCTTAGACACTTTTGTGTCACATTTAAGAAATTGTTTCCTAATTTCATGTAAAGAGAATTTTTTCTTATATTACCTTCTAAAAAATATATATTCTTTTACTTTTTTACATTTAAGGCTCATTCAATCCGGAATTGATTTTTATGCATGGTGAAAGAAATAAGCCAAAGTTTATTTTTCCCAACTGCTTGAGTATCTATTAGAAAGGCCATTTTTTTCTCCACTCACAGCACTGCAATGACACCTACATTGTTAATCAGGAGAACATGTAGGAAAGCATTTTCTAGACTGTACTGTCAAAATGTTTTGTTGTCGCTGTTGCTCATGGCATTTTTTTTTCTTCTTTTCTTGTTGTATTTACTCATGTTTGATGGTATATTAAGTTTTGGATTTTTAAAAAAAAATTATGTTTATTTATTTTTTTGAGTGAGAGAGAGAACAACCTAGGGAGGGGCAGAGAGACAGGGAGAGAGAATTCCCAAGCAAGATCCATGTTGTCAGAGTGGAGCCCGATGTGAGGCTTGAACTCACAAAATGTAAGATTATGACCTGAGATGATACCAAGAGCTGTATACTTAACCAACTGAGCCACCCAAGTGCTCCACGGTCTTGGAATTCTGTAAGGTCTTTTATGATAGTATATATTTTAGAGATTACTTTTTCTTGTTTCTGCTAGTTTTCTGTGAGCAACAAGAGCTTTAAATGACTTTAAAACAAATATTTTGTTATTATTTGTGCCTTTCACCCTCAGCAATACAGTTATGCAACAGTTATGCAATTCCCACCCTCAAACCAATTGAAAATGGAATTATGATTATGTTACAAATTCTCAGCTTATGCTTTTTTCCTTTCCACCATCACACAGTCAAGGCCAAGAAAATGAAACATTTCTATTCATATTATTTCTCTTTAACGTTTGGTTTTGATGTGTTTAATTTTTCCTAATTATACATTGAAGATTAAACTTTCAAGAATAGGGGGCTTTATGTGGCAATCTCTTTCTGACCTATCACCAATAAAACCAAATATCTAGATTAATAAACATTGACAGATGACATTTATCAGACTCTGAACTCACTCTTTTCTTTGGCTTAGTCATTTTCAGTTTTCCTGTCACTTTCCGTGTTTAATATTTTTTTTCCCAACCACATCAACCATGCATCTAAAATACATTAATTTAGGGGTACCTGGGTAGCTCAGTCAGTTAACTGTCTATTGCCTTCAGCTTAGGTCATGATCTCATGGTTAGTAGAGTTGAGACCCGTCTCAAGCTCCAGGCTGACAGTACAGAGCCTGCTTGGGATTCTTTTCCTCCCTTTCTCTCCACCTCTAAATAAATAAATAAATAAATAAATAAATAAATGTTATTGTATACTTTGTCTAGTATCTCTTTCTCTCTCTTTTTCAATCTCTTTCTTTTCCTCTCTCTGCCCCTCACTCCTCAACAATTTTTTTTTTAATTTTTAACATTTATTTATTTCTGAAAGACAGAGCAAGACAAAGCATGAGTGGGGGAGGGGCAGGGAGGGGTGGGGGACACAGAATCCAAAGCAGACTCCAGACTCTGAGTTGTCAGCACAGAACCCCGCCCGGGGCTCGAACTCACAGACCGTGAGATCATGACCTGAGCCAAAGTCAGATGCTCAACTGACTGAGCCACCCAGGGCTCCCTCAACAATTTTTTTTTTAATTTAAAATATCCAAATTGTACTTAGTTTTTTATGGTTAAAGTTTTGATGTCACATTTAAGATTTTTTTTTATTCTGGTGTAGTTATTCCAGATATCTTGTCTGCTATGCAGAGTAAAAATTTGACAAGTTTTTGGCTGAGACAGTACTAATAAAAGCATGAAAGAACCAAAAAAAATCTGAATACCACATTTTAATTCTCTTTTGTAAATGACAAAGCCATATTAAATAATGTTTAATGCTTCAGTGGTTGAGGGAGTACTTTATATAACAGTTCTAAATACTTTCTTCATGATCTAATCAATCTTTAAAATTATAATTGTTATATTTTAAAACTTTCTGAGCCCATATCGACACATTTCAGGTTCAGAATAGTGATGCACAATCATTCTTAGCATAGATATAAAGAAGATAATTTTGTATTTCTGTTGTCTTCAAATTTTGTTTTATATTACTTAGAAACTATCTTTCTCCTATTTCTTGTTAATATCAGTAATAAGTGTCAGTATGTTACAGATTATTTTATGACATAATATAACATATCTAAGAAGGGAAAAAAGAGAACTAAAAGTTTTATGAGATGTAGTTTTCCTAAAACTTTCCAAGGACTTAAATAAGCAGAAAGTTATGGTTCCACAATGTCCTGAATTTCAATTTAGAATTGAGGCCTATTATGGTTTTTGGTGAAAAAAGTACAAAATAACATCAGATAATTTATCTGTTTTTTGAATCAAAGATAAGACTTGGCAATTTTATTCTCACATTTAATAAAGGAATATTCTAGTATCTTTGGAAAATTATAAAATAATTTAATTATTAAGAGTAATAGAATTAAACTATTGTAAATCAAAGTTAATGAATTCAATGATCATAAATGTTTTCTCATTAAACTTTTTAAAATTACTATTTATGGAAGAATCAAGAATTTCAGATTCTCATGGTGTACTTATTGATATCATAATCTAACATATCTAATTAACTTAAATTTTTCGTTATACAAAACAGGTGTTAGAAGAGGTAATTTATACATTCTCCACACAAGATACTAACAAAAAGAAGTAACCTGCACTTTTCTTTCAGATAGAAATTGTCGTATTTATGAATCTACATATTTTACTAGCTAGGAAGTTACCAGTTGTGCTTAAGAACTTTTTTTCCCAAATAATTAGCTAGTTCGATTGCTAAGACAATTACAAATGTTATATGGCTTTGTTTCATTAGTGATAACACTTGTTTTTATTCAAATCACTAATAAGTCACACAAATTCTACATGCAAACCCAGTCTATAACATGGCCAAATAGTGCACTTGTGCACTTATACAATAAATATGTATTTAAAAAGGAGAAAAGAGATAAAAATAAAAAAACTATAGGGTTAGAAAACAATATACTATAAAAATAATTTTATTTAATGATATAAAAATTTGAATTTGTTTGATAACATATGCGTATGAATTTGTGTCATAATATTTGAAATACTTAGATTCACATTTTTGACTACTTACAAAATTTAGAACTGAAAAACAGTCCATCAAATGATGAGGGTGTGCTTCTACTATTCATCCACAACACGGGCCATTCCAATGATGGCAATTTTTATGGGAAGCTATTGTGAGTTTCTTCTTGGACATCTAGAATTTTGTGTGACCCCTTCCTGCTTAAAAAAAGGGTTGTCTTTCCAAGTGAAAACAATGGTGAAGGTTGTCAAAGGTTAGCAGTTATACTTACTGGTTATTACAAACTCTAAACAATAAAGACATATTGAGAAGATGTGAACACTGGTAGTATTTTTCCTCTTACCTAGAGGTTATTTTTACCTTTTAAGCTTAGAAATCAAAGAGTTTCCAAAGGTAATTGTCAAAAAGCATGTTAATAAATATATTTTTATATTTAATCAGATTTCATCTCATAAATTTGTGGCCCAAAATATTATCAGTATTATTATTACTATTATTTTACTAATAGTAATAATTATAAAGTAACAATATTGTGTTAGACCACTAAAATATGAGAGATAAATCTATTTAAACATAAATGATACATTTATTAACATGTGCTTGAAAATAATTGTTTTCTTGCAAAGTATATCTGTAGGACTAAATTAAATTGATTCAGTTGAAATAGGTTGTCAATAGATTTTTGGGTCAATCTTTGTCATATATATCGACAAGGCAATAATATGCCAATATACGTTATAGGCAATAGATTTTATAATACGGCAACAAAATAAGAAACACTTTTCTTTATTATAGGAAACATGTAACAAGTGGAATTTGTTTATTTGTACTAAAGTATACATTATAGATTTGACTTCATTGGTTAAAATGTATTTCCTGGTCTTCAGAAGTTCTGTGCTATTTAAAGACAGTAATTTCTAAGTACAGTACAAAAAAAAGTTAAGTGGTAAAGCATACAAGCACTGACTTTTCAAAAAATTTTCAGAGGCGGTGCCTACAAACTAGCCAAGGAAAATGTTTAGAAACTAGATAAAAATGGGAAAATTGCCTCGTTCTTTGATTGACTGGCCATAAAACCTACTAATTCCACTGATTTTTCTATTCTCTTGAACAGACTACCTATTGGGATTTGCTATTTGCTCTAGGCTCGACCTGATGAACAGGAGATTTCAGAGAGATTACAGCTGACAAGACCTCGGAGACAGTCTCTTCAGGGGTCCAGATTGAACTTGTGTCTTGCTTTTATACCTGGCATAATAGCCTGAAGAAGGCTTTTGATGCCACTGCAGCAGCAATTGCAGCAACACATTAGTGGCATTGCCCCAGTGGGTAGCAATGCATCAGCCAACCGTGATGAGAAAAACAGGAATGAAGAAGGAATCTAAGGATGCAAGTGCAATGGGAGTAGTTATTCAATTTCACTTTGGAGAGCAAAACACTAGTCACTCTTTGCTTTAGAACTTGCCGTTTTGTCAGTTTCAACTGCTTCTTCATTGGTGTTATTCCCTGAAATGTTTTCTAAAATAAATACCATAAAATTCTATCTGTGTAGAAAATTTACTACACGTATACCCATCTGTGTACATGCTTCCAGGAAGTGGCTATTTAGTAGAATCTGAAAACTCTTTTACTTTTTTCAAAGCCAGCTTATGTTTTTTTTTTTTCTTTTGTGTTTGTACGTATGTTATCAAAGCAACGCCGATAAATATGTATTTATGCATTTTCTTTAAAATTCAGTTGTGTGCAGATAGTTTAGCTCAACTTAGCTTCCTAAAAAGGCTTTAAGCACTATATCCAGACTAAAATTCCTCATACTGTCTATATTATATTGAACGTTTGCTAATTTTTGGATTCATATGATTCACCTAACAATTCACAAGTTCTGTAAATAAAATTTCTTTGTGTTTTGTTTGCAAAGTCGTGTCTGAACACTTGAAAGTTGAGATAAAGACAATGCACAGTTTGTAGAAGAAAACGTTTAAATATTATGCATTAAGACCACTTGTGGCTTCAAACAAAATTGAAATATTCTAATGACTCTAAGCAGAGTAAGGAAACAGCCTGAAACCTTCTACATCACGTTGTAATGTTTTATGAAGAATTTTATGTCCCGTGTGTTGGATTGTCATATCGTTCTGATATCAACTTGGATGAGATGGAAGGAACAGTTCATGAATTTTAAGTATGTCACAATATACTACCTGGATGGCATCTCATAAAACTCATTCTTATGTCAGAAGGGTAAGTCAGTTCTGTTTCAGTGTACATTTACTAGTGATACCAAAATCTATTGCATAATTCATATTCTTTGCCCAATAGCTTTTAGAACTTCATTGTACACAATTTAGCAATATATCATATAATATTCATGAATTGTTTCCTGATTGCTTTGGTAAATGTACAACTAGGCACTTAGGAAATAATATTTTTTGTGTGTATGTAACTGTACCAAATATTGCAGAACCTCTAGTACACTTTTAAATATTTATGTTGCATTTAAATGAATTGAAGAATAAGTCATGGCTTAGAATGGTATCTCTGATTATTTATTAAATAAAAATGAAGGAAATGTGGTGACAAATATTTGCTTTTGTGTGCTTTTTAAAAAGCTTAATTTAATATCACAATGGAATGAAGTCTTTCAAATCAAACTATTTTGGCAATGGATATAAGAAGTCAAAACCAGCAATAAGTATGGAAATTATTGAAATAAGCATATAAATGTAAAAAAATCTTGAAAATTAATGTATTTCAGAATTTTGCATTTTGTGTTATCTACTAACCCTACTGGAGTCTGGGCAGCTGTATATTATTATTTCTTAGTAGAATATACGAATGTTCATTCCAAAGGGAGTAATGAAGTCTGTAAGTTGCCTATATTAGTTTGAGCTAACAGATTTTGCCAGAATCTATGGCCAAATGAGTTAAACAGATTTTTGATTTTAGACATTTTTTTTATTTCAGACTTACAGTTAGCATTATTGGTACTAAATTGGTTTCTATGGAACAGAAACAGTTTCAAAATAAATAAAAAGGAAATTTTACTGTAATAGATAGAAAACACTATGAGAACTCTAAGAGCTGTGCTCCAAAGGGCAGAAAGAAGGGTCCTTATTTAGGTGCATTTTAAGTATCTTAATGTTGCCATGCTTTCTCTTGTGTCTTTTAATGAAAAATCCAGGCAGATAATTCAAATTACTCACATAAAAAGAGAGTGTACTCAAAAAAGATGTTCTGCGTCTTGATAATCTACCAGACCCAAATATACTCCTCTACTTCTGTTTCACTTACAACTATTATATTTGGGGAATTAATGTATATACATTTCTAAATTTTGTAATGTTTATTCATTTTTTTTTGAAAGAGAGAGAAAGAGAGAGACAAAGTATCAGTGGGGAAGTGTCAGAGAGAGGGAAATAGAATCCGAAGAAGGCTCCAGGCACAGAGCCCAAGGTGGGGCTCAAACTCACAAACCATGAGATTATGAACTGAGCTGATAGTCAGATGCTTAACCAACTGAGCCACCCAGCACCCCAATGTATATACATTTCTAAAAAGAAGCAACAGTCATTTTTAATTTCAGAACCAGAAAAGATAAACTGGTGAATGTATTACTACTTGCCTTATAGAATCATGATATTTATTCCTGTATGATATTTTGTAGACATGTTAGTCACCAGAAACATATTTGGGAAAAAAAAAGTGTGTTATGAGAAACAAACAATATGCTGTGATATTATCTTCTATGATATGATAGTAATATGTATATGTAAAATTTCCTTAATGACTAAATTTGAGGGAAATAAGTTTTACATTTATTGTGAACTAAAATATGTTTTGTTGTAAATGAATTATTTGCCAAAGGCACAAAGGAATAACCACTAATCTAAGCTACTAGTAAAAATATCTCCTAATATAACTACTAGTATAATATAAAGACTAATACTGCTCCTTTATGATTAGTGTAATAGATTACTTATGTTGAGGAATATCTGTAATGTTAGTCCAGACTGATTAATAGCAAAATAGCTTTTAGAGAGAAACACTGTTCCTTTGTAGATAAGTATGTGCAGGTAGATGTTTCATAAGAACGATTCATTTTAGTAAGAGACATATTAGAGAATTCAATAGACGGAAGACCAGAATTAACGGACACAGTTCATGTTACCTGTTATAATATTTTATATTAAACCCCAGAACTTTATATGATGAGACTAAAAGTCAGAACAATAAATGATTTGTCCACTGTCACATAACTAAAAGTTACGCAGACAATGTCTAAATCCATACCTCCCAGCAACAAGTCATACCCTTTCCATAAAATAACTTGCTCCAGTATAAAACACAAATTCCTATGTTTTTTTCTGAAAAGAAACCTGGTTAACATTTCTTATAATAGCATAGAAGTTAAACATAAATTTAACAGTCAAGAAGTAACTGTTATTCGCAAACTTAATTCTCACCAAAGTCAAGCACTCTGGAGGAGTTCTTTATTCAGTCAGAAAAGAAAGGAGGTGTATTTAATAAAGGGGCTATTTGGCAAAGATAGTAAGTACAGCTTTATTAGTTGCCTACAAAGTCCTTTACATAGAATAATAGTTAATGTTAAGTATAATCTCATTAGATCATGATGATGATGACTTTTTTATTCTTTTGTAATTAAGAAAATTAGTCACATGGAGTTGCTTGCATATAAGATAGAGGAATCATGTTTCAAAGCTAGGGCATTTATTATTATTTTACATTATTAATAACTACTCATTTTTATTATATTAACTTAGTAAACACAACATCAGTCTATCAAAGATTGATTGTCTGAAAGTAATTATTTATACAAAGAAATTTAGATCGTGTCTTCACCTTATAATTGTGGTAACCGCTGAATATTTTCTAGTGCTTTTATGTAGGCATTAATATATAAATGTAAATTGTGCTATAATATGATAGCAGTGGTTTGATCGTGAGATTCACAGGAAACAAGCACAAGTATGCTGCCATCCACATTCAGATACAAATTAAAAAGAGAATTTCCAATCCCAATTTCATGGGTCACTATTTCTATGCTGTTTGCCCTACTTTGTACCACATAAATTACATACAATTTATTATTCCCTCCTCTAAACTCACAGCTAGGATTTGAAGCATAGTTTAGAATACTAAATGGATGTTATGTTTTTCCTTACTCCAAACAGTCATTTCCAAATCATTTCTCTGATGGTTTGAGTAAAGTATTATACTGCATTGAGATTTTCAGCTTAAGAACTATTTCTGCAGAGTCAAGAGGCTATTCACTTAAATTCAACAAAGAGTTGTCTACTGATTCTTGAGTGTAAACCAGCACATGATGATGAATATGACTGTTTCTCATAACATTTGTTATAGGTAACCCTTAAACTTAAGATGTTGGATCTGTGTTTTAACAATGTCAAGAAGCACAAAGATATCAATCACTTACTATTTCTATGTAATGCTATTTGTAAATCGCCCAAGGCATAACTTGACAAAGAAATTCTTCTCTTATTGTGGAAGTCAAGAGGTTCAATCACCACTCCTATGCCTGGGTCTGAAAAGGACATTATTCTTTAAGGATAGACCTATGCTCTTAATCATCTCAAGTATATGCAGTGCTAGAATTTATTGCTGAATGAATGTGTGTATGAATATGAAATTTAACACAAATTTTGTTTCAGTGAATATCAGATTGTGTTATACCATTTCCATCAAAACACTTGGGTATTATAAAACTTCTTTGGTCTAGCTCATCTAACTGATTATATTTTATCAATAGGTATTCAGCATCTCCAAATAATTGACTTCTTGATATGGCTGTGGACGTATATTTGGAGAGGTGCTTTCTGAAAAAATTCTTGTCATTAAGTTATCTGATCCTAAAATATAGTGAAAGAAATAAATGAAGGGAAAAATAATAAATCAATAGTTTAACAAATAAATAAAAGAATGAAATGTAGAGCACCAATGATTGATACTGACCGTTATTTAGCCTATTTCTACACAGCTTTCATAAATGTATTAATAAAAGTTATGAATGGTGACTTAAATACTCCTTAACTTAAAATGATTACATAGGAAATTGTGTATTTATATACTAAGTTTACTACCCTAAAGGAATATGACAATCATCCTATAATCCTTGATTAGTAATTGGAAACAGTTTCAAAGACCTTTTCAACATACCTTTTTTTTTTCTTTTCCCAATGAGTATAAGTATTCTGGTTTTAATCACAAAATTTTTAGATGAAATATCAGTTACGTATCTATTATTTTCAGTTCACATGTTATTAAATTTATTTTTCTCAGGAAACAGGCTTGCTTTTAACTTAGACAAGTTTAAAAAATAAATGAAAAGGACATCTGTCACTGTAAGAATCTTATTTCTTCAAACAAATTATCAGATTTTAATAATAGTTTTCCAAGAATAAAAATTTTAAAAGGAGTGAAATTGAATATCAATTCTGTATCAGAAAAGCTGATAGTTTAAGCAAAAAATATTAAATTTGTTTGGATTTTTTTATCGTTCAACACATACCAAATTACAGTAGGATTATATTATCTCTAGACAGGAAACAAAAAAATTCCCACGAGAGAATAAAAATTGAAAAACTGTTTATTCCAATTGCATAGACTTAACCACCCCTAATATTTTCCAGGTACATAAATGTATACAGCTTGCTTCACTTTCCTAACCTCCAATTCTTTTTTTTGTATGTAATTGGGCATAATACTCACATTACAAAATGAGGATTAAATTTAATAATTTGTTTAAAATACCTAGCATAAAGCCTGGGACATTGTAGGCTCTCATGAACTGTTAATAACTATAAGAGTGGACTAAAATAGCTTTCTGACTAATTAGGGTCATAGGCCTTTTATCGTCAAAATTACAATGAAAACATTTGAGATATTTTTTCTGCAGTATATCAACAAAAACATTTGAGCTATTTTTCTACAATATATCAACAAACTCATGTTGACTATAGATATAATGTTTACAGGGTGATTTATCCACAAGAGAATCATTAAAACCATCTTTTAAAATCACATCATGTTGTTTTTTGTGGGTAAAAGTTACAGACGACTCAAGGGAAATATAAAATGAAAAGAAACAAATATTTTAATTCAGGCACAAATGTTGAACTAAAATCAGCAGGTATCTGGGTCCTACAATAGAATCACCTCTATGATACTTTTTTTTTAACTTTATGTTTATTTTTGAGAGAGACAGAGCAGGAGTGGGGGAAGGGCAGAGAGAGACGGAGACACAGAATTTGAAGCAGGCTCCAAGCTCTGAGCTGTTAGCACAGAGCCTGATGCGGGGTTCAAACCCATGAACCGCGAGATCATGACCTGAGCAGAAGTCAGATTCCTAACCCATTGAGCCACCCTGGTCCCCGTCTATGATACTTTTAATTTTTTTTTAATTTTTTTTTAACGTTTATTTATTTTTAAGACTGAGAGAGACAGAGCATGAACGGGGGAGGGGCAGAGAGAGAGGGAGACACAGAATCGGAAGCAGGCTCCAGGCTCTGAGCCATCAGCCCAGAGCCCTACGTGGGGCTCCAACTCACGGAGGGTGAGATCGTGACCTGAGCTGAAGTCGGAGGCTTAACCGACTGAGCCACCCAGGCGCCACTATGATACTTTTTAGTACTGTATATGGTATGACTGCTGGGCTTACTAGCTCATAGTTTAATAAGCTCACATTCTTAGGCTGCCAGCGCACAGGTATGTGAGTTTTATACTAGTGTTGGTTATCTCCTAGATGATGCCAATCACCTAGAGAAGAGGTTTACACTCACATTGGAAACTGAATCTAGGTACTATATCTATGGCTTCCAGAGAGGTTTTAGATTCTTGGGCCAGAATTTAACAAAGATTATTGCTATGACAGTTATTTAATGAAGTAAAACAGGAAACAGCTTGTAGACCAGGAAATACATGTTACTTTTTTGTTTCTTTCCACTTTGGTACTCATTTTTTTTTAACGTTTATTTATTTTTGAGACAGAAAGAGACAGAGCATGAACGGGGCAGGGGCAGAGAGGGAGACACAGAATCGGAAGCAGGCACCAGGCTCTGAGCCATCAGTCCAGAGCCCAATGCGGGGCTCGAACTCATGGACCGTGAGATCGTGACCTGAGCTGATGTCGGACGCTCAACTGACTGAGCCACCCAGGTGCCCCTGTACTCATTTTTTTTTATTCTGGTAGAGTTTCTTCAAGAGCTCCCACCTTCCCCTCAGTTGTGCTGCAAAGCCAAAAGGAAAAGTCATCTAAGTTTGGGCCAATATATGGCAGAAAGGAATGTACCTCAGACAAATAGGAGAGTGGCAGCAATGATTTACTAAAAACACTTTATACTCCAAAAAGTAAGTTTAATTTCTGTGAGATACACTTAATCAAGGTGGGAATTCGATAGCCCTCCTGTTGGTGTCACCAAAGACTCCACATGATATTTTTATTATGAGTCTATTATCAGTGGATCTAGTGAGGCATATAACCAAAGATTTATGGCAGATTACTATACACTTCACAGTTTAGATTTGTCCTAAAGACTTCCCCTGCTCTGTGTCCAGATGGAAACTTGCAGCTTCAAGAATGGGATGGAGCAGTTACCTAAAGCAACATGTGAACATTCCAAGTCAAATGGCTCAACAAGGACTTTGCCTCTTCATCAGCTGTAGGGGTGAAGTTGCCACTACTTATTCTCTATCGTAGAGAGGGTGTTCCAACATATGCCAGATCATTAAATCTTTAAAAGCTTCAAAATTTTTAATATGATAGATACCAGAATGTTCATTTGGTTTCTGTCCTGCCCTCTTTCCAGCACCCATCTTCCAAAATACATAGAGCAACTTTTAGATTCCTGACTACCAAGTCAATTAGTCTGGTATTGTCACTACAGTAAACCAGAATGATGTTCTGCAGAATAAAAAAAATAAGTAAATAAAGTCCCTGTAGACTATAATGTAACAGAGAACAGAAGAGTTAACATAACATCAGGCAACAAAATAAATATGTAGGTGCATTACAAGAATTCTTGTTTGTGTCTAAGCATACTTTACTACTGAATATCTTTAATTAATAAATATATTCAATATTTTAATATCATTATATTAGTCCTTTATTTTTTCATAATTTTTCCTGTATATTTTTAATATTATTTACATTTTTATTCTTCTATTGCCCATTATGTTTAAATGCATTCAATAATCAACATAATCTCCCATAATACACAGTCTGAAAATGAAAATGCCACAATTGTTATAATTCTTACCTTCCCGGCCCTTCCAGCATTTAAATTGGTTATTTTTTACTGAGATTTGATGAATGTCATAGGCCTAAAAGACCTTTTCCATAATAGAAAGTCAAATAATACATGCTTAAATTCTAAGTGACTAAAAAGCTACATTGGGAATACAAAGAAGAAATATTTACTCCAGTCCTCCAGACTAGAAATTACACAATATCTCCAGTGTAATATGATTTCAGAACTCAATCTGTATCAAAATATCATTTAAAGTTTATTTTCAATATTAAATGGTGGCTTTTAGCAAGGCAATAACATGAGTAATCCTACAAAGAAAACAGGCAAACTAATCAAGACACTGTATTAAATATTGAGTCATAGATTTAAACACATACTACCAGGTCATATTATTTTTTTTAAATTAGTGATCTTTGAACAAGATAAAATATAGAGGATATGGAAGCAAAGGAAGAAAAATTAACAGAACAGATGGAACCTCTGGAAGGAAAACTAGTTAAATTCTTAATGTAGCAAATATGAGAGGAAATTATCTAGGAAAATATGAAATTCCCACATACATAGGCTTATGAACATTGATGAATAAAGTGAATATAAGATTTTTTTTAAATATGACTGTATTTAATATAAGATGTATAATGTAAAGATATATAAATAAGGCAAGATAACAAAAAACATTGATTTGGGAATTGATTCTAAAACAAAAATACTTAAAAATGCATCTTTAATATAGAAATTGTGAGGAATATCTTAAATTAAATTTTGGTTGGGGCGCCTGGGTGGCTTGGTCGGTTATGCGTCCGACTTCAGCCCAGGCCATGATCTCACGGTCCGTGAGTTCAAGCCCCGCGTCGGGCTCTGTGCTGACAGCTCAGAGCCTGGAGCCTGTTTCAGATTCTGTGTCTCCCTCTCTCTCTGCCCCTCCCCTGTTCATGCTCTGTCTCTCTCTGTCTCAAAAAAAATAAATAAACGTTAAAAAAAATTAAAAAAAAATTTTGGTATATGTTTTTCACATTTGAGTCATAAGTGATAATAATAATATAACCCTCAATTTGCTTTTGCTTAATTAAGCTTATTGTATTACCTAAGAAAAAAAATAAAATAGACTTTTCAATTATTTCCTCTAACTTTTGGTGCCAAAATCAGTCTTCAGGTTCCTTTAATTTTTTATTGATATAAGTTTGAAATGTAAAATTTTTGAAAAAATTTGTGTGCATACACATTTCATGAATATCAAACTCACATTTAGTATAATGAATTCTTAATACAAGCAAAAACTTAAAACCACCTAAAATTAGTGGGAATTATTTTAAAAATATTTGTTGAATTACATTTCTAAAATAACTACTCAATGCATGTACTCCTAATCAGTGAATTTGTAATAATAATATGTGAAAAGTTAATACTTCCTGATACTGTGTTTCTTGGCAAATGCAGACCAGGAAAATGCACTATTGGGCTAATCCATTTTAGTTTCATCTTCCCAGTTAGTCAAAGTAAAGTTAAAAGTTAGACAGCAGGCTTAGGAATACTGAGAATTCAATGTCTGGACAATTTATAAACAGAGCAGGTAGGAGGAAGTTGCAACCATATAATATGTCTTCATTACCAATTCTCATAAATCAGAATTTTACAGAAAGGAATCATAGATATCATTTAATTCAACCGTCTTACTATAAAGACCATACTGTGACATCCTAAAAGGTTAAATAACATGCCCAAGGGCCCTCCATTATTAGGTGCAAAGCTGCAATCCATTACTGACTTCTTTTGCAATCTTCTTTTCCATGATAGCATATTACCTCTATGTCCTAACAATTATTTTGAAACTACTTTTAACTAAATTATTGGGGACAGCAGTTATTTTATCAGACTTAGGCTAAAAACAGTACGTACTCAAAAGGCAATTTAAGATTTTTTTTCAATATTTCTTACCATAATTCAATAAAGAGAAAAATATTTAAAATAAAAAAAAAATTAACCAGTAATAAGACATGTCTGAAAATGTTTGAAAGAAATGAGTCTTGATGTTTGCATTTAATAGCAAAGCCTAGGGCCAAGTTATTATGAAGAGCCTGTTTAGAAGATACATACTAATACATAAATTTTAAAAACAGGAAAAAGCAAAGGTATATTTTTCCTTCCTAACACATGGCGGGTTGACAAATTCTTGCTCCTTTTATATTTAAGTATGGTCATGTGACTTCTTTGGCCAAGGAAATATGAGTAACTATCAAGTGTGCTAGTTCTAGGAAGAAACCTTATAAGCTGGTGCATTATTCATCAGTGATACTCCAGGTATTTGGTTCTGTCACCCTGTTGAGGTCTCAGCAAAACCCAAATATATCAAAGCCTTCAGACAATCATCAATGAATGTAAACAAGAAATGAACTTAACTGGTTGAAGGTATTGAGATTTAGGGATTTCTTGATTCTGTAATGTAAATTAACTTGTCTTGACTGAATAAGACCTATTTATAAAAAAGTATCAAATAAATTAACAAATATCTAAGCCTCGATTAAGCTTAATAACATATACAAATAATATTTTATTATAATTATCACTTATTTGTAATCCACTTCCAAAACCATTTAACACTCAACCATTGTTAATCTGTAGTGTTGGGAAGTTGAATAGCAATGTAATAGCCACTGTCAAAATACTTACATGCTATTCAGTAGGAAGAAAAGAACAATAAACACACAATTATACTAAATATTGACATAGACAACTTTTAGAGTAACATACAGCTTTCTAAGGAACATGATCACAGAAATGCATTTATTGACATAGAACAGACACCGAAAAAGCTGCCACTTTTAGTTTCTGGTCTAGAATGAAAGGAATTCTGAAATCATCACTCTGCCCGCCCCCCTCCCCAACCCCCACTAAAATATAAACAACTGAGCAAATTGAAAATCAACAAGTCTTCTTTTTTTTTTTTAATTTTTTTTTCAACTTTTTAAATTTATTTTTGGGACAGAGAGAGACAGAGCATGAATGGGGGAGGGGCAGAGAGAGAGGGAGACACAGAATCGGAAACAGGCTCCAGGCTCTGAGCCATCAGCCCAGAGCCTGACGCGGGGCTCGAACCCACGGACCGTGAGATCGTGACCTGGCTGAAGTCGGACGCTTAACCGACTGCGCCACCCAGGCGCCCCTCAACAAGTCTTCTTAAGTCTTTCAGAGAATTGAGGTTGCAGGACAAATTGCTGCCACCCAGATTGAAGACAGAAGTAGATGCAGAGAATCACAACTTACCAGAGTAGAGACCCACAAGCAGAAAACCCCCATGGGAAACAGCATTGTGATACTTTTACCATGTTTATCACAACTGGCTTTCAACAAAAAATTCAAGGCATACTAAAAGATAAAGCAATTTTAAAGAAAGAGAGCAAGTGTCAAAGCCAGAATTAGATACGGTATGAATATTGAAATTATCAGACTGGCAGTTTAAAATAATTATGATAAACTTGCTAACTTTTCTAGTGGAAAAAATAGACAACATGAAATAACAGATGAGTGATGTAAACAGAAAGATGGACACTTTAAGAAAGAATAAGTGAGAAATGCTAGAGATTAAGAAACTTATAATAGTAATGAAGAATGCCTTTCATGGGCTCTTTAGCAGACTGACATAAAAAATCTCTGAGCTTTATATGTCAGTTGTAACTTTTAAAACTGAAAAGCAACAAGAAAAGAAACACTTTTTAAAAAAAGTGGAACAGGATATCCAAAAACTGTGGGATTACTCCAAAAAGTGTGACATATAGATAATGGGAATACCAGAAAAGAAGACAAAGAGAAAGGAACAGACTAAATTTTTACCAAGTCAATGTCAGGCAGCAGACCACAGATCCACAAAGCTCAGCAGCAGGTTAAATGCCAAAAAATTATATCTAGGCATACTATTTCCAAACTATAGAAGATCTAAGATAGAAATAGATCTTGGAGCACCTGGGTGGATCAGTTGGTTAAGTGCCCGACTCTTGGTTTCGACTAGGGTCATGGTATCGTGATTTGTGACATGGAGCCCCATAATGGGCTCTGCACTGACAGCACAGAGCCTGCTAGGGATTTTCTGTCTCCTTCTTTCTCTGACCATTCCCTGCTTGTTCACACACTCTCACTTCCCCAAAATAAAATAAAATAAAATAAAATAAAATAAAATAAAAATAAACTTAAAAAATAAATAAGTCTTGAAAAAAAAGGCAGGCATTTAATCACATGTAGTATATCAAGCACAATATTCTGATACTGAGATGTCTATTTGAGCTTTAAAGAATAATGATAGCATACTACAAAAGGTAATGTGGAAGATGAGCATTTGAGGCAGCGAGAACAGCGAAGGTAGAGCTTTATTGTGAAGAAAGCACAGTGAATGCGGTGAGCATGGGAACATCCTTGGCTGTGTTGACTGAGTGCTGAGGGCAATGATGGAAGGAAAAGGTTAGGGGGAAAGGGAAGAGAACTCAGGTGTTTCCAACATTTTAATATTGTCATGTAAGAAAATACAAGTGTGGGAAAATGAAAGGTAAGGACAGGATGAGGTGCCACTGAGAAGATGTAGTGTGGGGAGGAACATGGTTAGATTTGAATACTATCACTCTTAGTTTTAATGAATACTCTTAGTTTTAATTTTTTGAGGAGCCTCCACACTGTTTTCCAGAGCGGCTTCACCAGTTTGCATTCCCACCAACAGTGCAAGAGGGTTCCCGTTTCTCCACATCCTCGCCAGCATCTATGACCTCCTGATTTGTTCATTTTAGCCACTCTGACTGTTACAGAGGGAAAGAGCCAAATCATAAGAGACTCTTAAAAACTGAGAATAAACTGAGGGTTGATGGCGGTGGGGGGGGGGAGGGAGGGGAAAGTGGGTGATGGGCATTGAGAAGGGCACCTGTTGGGATGAGCACTGGGTGTTGTATGGAAACCAATTGGACAATAAATTTCATATTAAAAAATATTTTTTTTTCAAAAAAATAAAAATAAAATAAAACGAATACTTTTGATGGCAGTCCAGAGGACGATGTGAATGGAATTAACAAATACAAAAATAGTATTGTTGTATTCTTTGGGTAAATAGTCATGTGATTGCAGGATCATAGGGTGGTTCTATTTTTAACATTTTGAGGAACCTCCACATTATTTTCCAGACTGGCTGCAGCAGTCTGCATTCCTACCCACAGTGCAGAAGGCTTCGTGTCCTTCCTTGTCTTCACCCACACCTGTTGTTTATGTTGTTTCTATATTTTAGCCACTCTGACCAGTGTTTGGTGGTATCTAGGTGGTATCTCATTGTGGTTTTGATTTGCCTTTTCCTGATGATGAGTGATGTTGAGCGTCTTTTGTTTTTGGGCCATCTGTATGTCTGTTTTGGAAAAATGCCTATTCATGACTTCTGCCTATTTTCTTTAATTGTATTAAAATTAAAATTTAATTGGATTAACCCCTTTAGGGTTGAGCTTTAAAAGTACTTTATATATTATGGACCCTAATCCTTTATTAGATATAGTATTTGCAAGTATCTTCTCCCATTCTATAGGTTGCCTTTTAGTTTGGTTGATGTTTCCTTTGCTATACAGAAGCTTTTTATTCTGATATGGTCCCAATGGTTTACTTTTGTTTTTATTTTCCTTGCCTCACAAAACGTATCTGGAAGAAAGTTGCTGTGGCTTATGTCAGAGCAGTTACTCCCTCTGTGCTTTTCTAGAATTTTCATGGTTTCTGGCCTCAAATTTATGTCTTTCATACATTTTAAATTTATTTTTGTGTTTGGTTCAGAGAGAGAAGTCTAGTTTCATTCTTTTGCATGTTGCTGTCATGTATTCCCACACCATTTGTTGAAGAGACTGTCTTTTTTTTTTTTTTTTTTTTTTTCCATTGGATATTTTTTTTCCTGCTTTGTCAATGATTAGTTGACTATAGAGTTCTGGGTCCATTTCTGGGTTTTTTAGTCTGTTCCTTTGATCTGTGTGTCTATTGTTAGGCCTGTACCATACTCACTTGATCACCACAGCTTTGATTTAATAGAGCTTGAAGTTCAGAATTGTGATGCCTCCAGCTTTGCTTTGCTTTTTATTTGTTTTGTTTTGTTTTTCTATTTTTTTTAACATTTATTTATTTTTGAGAGACAGAGAGGGACAGAGCATGAGTTGGGGAGGGGCAAAGAGAGGGAGACACAGAATCCAAAGCAGGCTCCAGGCTCTGAGCTGTCAGCACAAAGCCTGATGCGGGGCTCAAACTCATGGACTGTGAGATCATGACTTGAGTTGAATGTGGATGCTTAACTGACTGAGCCACCCAGGCGCCAACTCTTTCTTTTTTTTTTTTTTTTTAATGTTTATTTATTTTGAGAGGTAGGAGGGCAGACAGAGAGGGAGAGAGAGAATCCCAGGCAGGCTCCATGCTGTCAGCCCAGAGCTGGACACGGGGTTCGACCTGAGCCAAACCAACAGTGAGATGCTTACCCAACTGAGCCACCCAGGCGTCTCATGCTTTTATTCTTCAAGATTAATTTGGCTCTTTGGGGTCTTTTCTGGTTCTATACAAATTTTAGGATTGTTTGTTCTAGCTCTGTGAAAAATACTGGTGGTATTTTGATAGGAATTGCATTAAATATGTAGATTGTTTTGGGTAGTATAGACATTTTAACCATATTTATTCTACCAATCCATGAGCATGGAATGTTTTTCCATTTCTTTGTGTCATTTTCAATTTCTTTAAAAAGTGTTCTATAATTTTGAAGTAGAGATCTTTTACCTCTGGCTAGGTTTATTTCTAGGTTATTGTATCATTTTTGGTGCAATTGTAAATGGGATTGATTTCTTGATTTCTATTCCTGCTGCTTCATTATTGGTGTATAGAAATGCAACTTATTTCTGTACGTTGAATTTGTATCCTGTGACTTTACTGAATTCAGTTGTCAGTGCTAACAGGTTTTTGGTGGAGTCTTTTGGGTTTTCTATATATAGTATTATGTCATCTACAAATAGTGAAAGCCTTATTTCTTCCTTACCGATTTGGGAGGACTCGTATTTCTTTTAGTTGTCTGATTGATGGGGCTAGGCTTTCCAGTACTATGTTCAGTAAAAGTGGTGAGAGTTTACATCCCTGTATTATTCCTCCCCATAGAGATAAAGCTCTGTTTTTCCCCATTGAGGATGACATTAACTGTCTGTTTGTCATATATGGCCTTTATTATGTTGAGATATGTTCCCTCTATCACTACTTTGTAGAGGGTTTTTATCATCAATGGATGTTGTAATTTGTCAAATGCTTTTTATGCATCTATTGAAATGATCATATGTCTCTTATCCTTTCTTTTATTAAAGTGATATATCATGTTGATTGATTTATGAATATTGAACCACCCCTGCAACCCAGGATAAATTCCACTTGATTGTGATGAATGATTTTTTTAATGTATTGTTGGATTCAGTTTGTTACTATTTTGTTGAGAAACTTTGCATCTATATTCATCAGGGATATTGGCCTGCAGTTCTCTTTTTTAGTAATTTCTTTACCTGGTTTTGGCATCAGACTAACGCTGGCCTTATTGAATGAATTTGGAAGTTTTCCTTCCTTTGCTATTTTTTTGGATAGTTTAAGAAGAATCTGTATTAACTCTTCTATAAATGTTTCATATAAATCACCTATGAAGCCATCTGGCCTTGGACTTGTGTTGGAATTTTTTTTGATTAGTGATTCAATTTCTTTGTTGCTAATCGGTCTGTACACATTCTCTTCAGTTTTTGGTAGGTTATGTTTCTTCCTGCTTCATTTTTGGTGGGTTTATGTTTCTAGGAATTTATCTGTTTCTTTTAGGTTGTCCAAATTGTTGGCATACAGTTTTGCATAATATTCACTTACAATTGTCTGTATTATCTGTGGTGTCGATTGTTATTTCTCCTCTCTCATTTGTGATTTTAGTTGAGTCCTTGCTCTTTTCTTTTTGATAGGTCAGGCTACAGGTTTGTCAATTTTATTTTTTTTTTCAAAACAACAACTTCTGGTTTCATTGAGTTATTCTATTGTTTTTTTAGTTTCTATATCATTTATTTCTGGTGTAATATTTATTATTTCCTTCCTGCTGCTGACTTTGGACTCCATTTATTGTTCTTTTACTAGCACCTTTAAATGTAAGGTTAGGTTGTTTATATGAGATATTTCTTGCTTCTTCTAGGCCTGTATTGCTATATATTTCCCTCTCATGACCAATTTTGCTTCATCCCAAAGTTTTTGGACTGTTTGTTGTGTTTTCATTTTCATTTATTTCCATGTATTTTTTCTTCATTGATTTCCTGGCTGACCCATTCATTTTTTAGCAGCATGTTAATTAGCCTCCATATATTTGTGGTCTTTCAGATTTTTTTTCTTGTGATTGACTTCTACTTTCAAGTGTTGTGGTCAGAAAATGTGCATGGTATGACATCATTCTTTTTGTATTTGCTCATCCCTGTTTTGAGACGTATAGTGTTATTTATTCTGGAGAATGTTCCATATGCCCTTGAAAAGAATGTATTCTCCTGTTTTAGGATGAAATGTTCTGAATATATATGTGAAGTCCATCTGGCTCAGGGTGTCATTCAAAACCATTGTTTTCTGGTTGATTTTCCATTTAGATGGTCTGTCCATTGATGTAAGGTGGATGTTAGCATTCTTTACTATTATTGTATTATTATCAATTAGTTTCTTTATGGTTTTTATTAATTGTTTTATATACCTGAGTGTTCTGATGTCGAGTGCACAAATATTTACAATGGTTATTTCCTCTTGTTGGATTGTCCTCCTTTTTCCTGTATAGTGCCCTTCTTTGTGCCTTATTACAATATTTATTTATTTATTTATTTATTTTTACAGTCTTTCTTGTAAAGTCTAGCTTTTCCAATTTAAGTATTGCTATTCTGGCTTGCTTTTGAAACCATTTGCATGATAAATGTTTCTGCATCCCCTCACTTCAAATCTGCAGTTATCTTTGTTACTAAAAGGAGTCTTTTGTAAGAAACAGAATGAGGGCTTCCTTTTATCTATTTTGACATCATATGTGATTTGATTGGAACATTGCATTTACATTCAAAATGAATAGTGATAGATCTGTATTAATTGCCATTTTTTATTTGTTTTGCGGTTGTTTCTAGATATTTTCTTTGATCTTTTTCTGTCTTTCTCTCTTTAAAGTTTCGCTGAGTTTCTTTGGTAAAATATTTGGATTTCTTTCTTTTTTGATTTGCATGTTTGTTAGTGATTTTTGGTTTATAGTTATTATTGGTTTGTATACAAACTCTTCTGCAAATAACAGTCTATATTAAGTTGATGGTTGTCCAAGTTTGAATCCATTCTTCTGTCCTCTTCACATTTTAAGTATACATTATTGTATTTTATATCCTTTTTGTTTGTGTGACTACCTTGACTGGTTTTTACAGAAATACTCATTTTTATTGCTTTTGTGTTTGCTACCGTTATACTGCCACTTTTGGTCTCTTCTTTTCACTCAAAGGTTCCCTTTTAATATTCCTTGCAGGGATGGTTTAGTGGTCATGAACCCCGTTAGTTTTCGTTTATTTGGGAAACTGTTTCTCCCTCTATTCTGAATAATAGGTTCACTGGATACAGTATTCTTGGTTGCTAATTTTTTTCATTCAGCACTGTGAATATATCATACCACTCCCTTCTGGACTGCCAACCTTCTGTTGAAAAATTGCCAGCATTATGGGTTTCCCTTGCAAGTTCATGACATCTTTTGTCTAGCTGCTTTTAAAATATTTTCCTTGGGGCACCTGGGTGGCGCAGTCGGTTAAGCGTCCGACTTCAGCCAGGTCAAGATCTCGCGGTCCGTGAGTTCGAGCCCCGCGTCAGGCTCCGGGCTGATGGCTCGGAGCCTGGAGCCTGTTTCTGATTCTGTGTCTCCCTCTCTCTCTGCCCCTCCCCCATTCATGCTCTGTCTCTCTCTGTCCCAAAAATAAATAAACGTTGAAAAAAAAATTAAAAAAAAATATTTTCCTTTATGACTACATTTTGCAAATTTAACTACAATATGCCTTGATGTTGGCCTGCTTTTGTTGATTTTGATGGGAGTTCTCTGTGCCTCCTGGATCTGGATTTCTCCTTCCTTCCCCGGATTAAGGAAGTTTGCAGTTGTTACTTCTCCAGTAAATTTTCTGCCCCCTTTCTCTGTCTCCTTTTGGAACTCCTATGATATGAATGTTATAATGTTTGATGGAATCACTGACTTCACTGTCTGATGTCTTCTATTCTTTCCTCAAGCCCAGTGAGTATCCTTATGATTGTTGTTTTAAATTGGCCATCAAGCATGTTACTTACATCTGTTTTCACTTAGATCATAGCTATGGGCTCATCTACTTCTTTCATTTGGAATAAATTCCTCTGTCTTCACATTGCATTTTGTCTAAGTCTCTGCCTGCTTCTCTTTGTTAGAAAAGCCAGTTATGTCTCATGCCTCTGAAAGTAATGGCCTTAGGAAGAAGAGGTCATATAGTGCCCAGGGACTGGCGCTTCAGGGAGTCCTCGCTCTGTTATGTGCTACGTGCATTCTGCTATTGTGTTCTGGCTGCTCTGTCCGTTAGGCCAGTAATTTGCTGAGGTTCTACTTGCCTGCTGTGGCAGTGTTTGGTCCCTTGCCTGAATATGGTAAGTTTTGTTTGTTTGTTTTTTTAATGTTCAATTATTTTTCAGAGAGAGAGTGTGAGCAGAGGAGGGACAGAGAAAGAGGGAGACACAGAATCCAAAGGAGGCTCCAGGCTCTGAGCTGTCAGCACAGAGCCTGGCACGGGGCTCGAACCCACAAACCACAAGATCTTGCCCTGAGCTGAACTCCGACACTTAACCAACTGAGCCACCCAGGCACCCCCTGGTGGCGAGTTTTAACCAGGTGTGCTCTGGTCTGCTTGTGAAATACTCCTGTCACTATCTTTACTACAACTGAGGCCCTGCAAAACTCTCTTTTTGGGAAATGTGGTGTGGGCAGGGTTTTGTGCTGGTTTTCCCATGCTTGGATTGAGGCAAACGTGATTGAGAAGGGCAGTTCCACTGGAATGCAGAGGGGTGGGGCTTGGTGAAAGCAAGTTAGGCAGCCAGTGTTGGTAGTGTCTTGCTTTCTGTAGGTAGCTCTTTGTTTATGCTGAAGGGTGGGGAAGAGAAATGGTGCCAGCCAGATCCTTTCTTGCTAAAGAGGTGTGTCGGTGAATGTTCCCTCTCAAGGATGCTCCCAGAGGAGCAAATAATCTTCCCACTGTGTGCCCCAGGTGCTCTTCAGATTGCTGTTTCCATGCTGTCTTCCCCTGGGGTGTTTACCTACCTTCTCCGTGGCTGCAGCACGGTGCCCTCTGGGCTATATCCCAGCCAAGCCCACTGACGTTCAAACCTTGGGGCCTGAAGCCTGACTGCTTGCCAGAATTTATGAAATATACTTCCTCTTGTTTTCCCAGCCATAGCTTTGGAGAAACATTCCTTGTGTGTTCCCTTGTGTGCGCCTTTCTCTCTCACAATGATTCCTTTCCATGTGATATAGACAGGATGAGTTTTCCCCTAAACCTCGTCTTATTATCTTCTCCTTTGATGTAGCCTCTTCTCTCTCTTTAGTTGTCAAGATTGTTCTGTCAGTCTTCAGGTCATTTTCTGGGGTGTTTAGGATGATTTGATAATTATCTAATTATGTTCATAGAACAAGGCAAGCCTAGGGTGCTCCTACACTGCGGCCATCTTCCCTGCTCCTTCCCTAAAGTGTATCATTTTATAGACAAAATTTTATCACTTTAGATTATTTTTTCATAAATCTTTTATTATTTGTGAAAAGTCACAAACAAAAGCTGAGTTTTGCTTCATAGTCCACATCTCTCTTATGTAGGTGTTTTCCCTTATTCCAGCAAATAAATACATTGCCAATTTAGACTGTACATTAGATAGCTGTATTTAATAATCATGAATAATTAACAAAGTAGTGTATGGTAAAGAATTAAAACATGAAATATTGTCTAATTTCATATTTAAACATTTGCTTTGATGTGATTTAAGTATAAAATACATGTATATATATTTTGTAATAGTTTTATGTTTGTATATTATTTTACATTTGGCATAAGTGATTAGAATTTTAATTTAAAACTTCTAACATGTATGAAATAAGTAATATTTTCATAATTTTAAGTTAATGAAGATCGGTTTTTTTCATATATTCCTATTTTATGCCTTTAGCTGTTACTGAGATTTTGACATTTGATTAAAAATATAACACACAAAATATGACTTCAAGGAGAAAAAGAATTAATTTAGCATATTCTAAAGTGATTTTTCTCACATATTTAAAAGAGAGTATCCTTTTCTTTCAAAAAATATTCTCAAGTGCAATAGTGAAGGCAATAATTGTATACATAATATGTTTGATTAAAAATAGGAGAGTTATATCTTTAGATGTTAAGAGAGATTTGTAGAAGCACCACATAAAATGAATATTTCATTTTTCTTCTCTATGTGTGTGGTTCTATTCCTCATTGTTATATATGATACATCAGAGTAAAATTTGAAGAAGGATTTATTATAATCTTTGTCAGAATGTTCTGTACAGTACATTTATAATGTAAAATTCTCATCTAAAATTCAGGACATTATTTTATAAAGAAAATATATTATATCCAGAAGTCAAACCTGATTTTTATGATGAGTTAGTACATTGGTACCGAGAATCTAAGCGAATGCTGCTGCACTTCAATATGTAAACCACTATTCGGTCTCACTGCAAACCCATATATGAATTATGAAATTGTTTTTCCTTCTTTTGCTTTTCACTAAAAGTTCATTTAATTCTTCAAGATAGCTTTAATCTCCTCTTTAAAAATTAAGTCCTAAACCTATTTTCATATTGTGGAAATATTTCAACTACTTCTAGATATCACATAAAAAGTTTCAAAACTTTTTGTCTTCTGTTACTTATAGCCTTTGAGTACTTTCATTAAGCTTTTTGAAAATGGGATCATAAGCGCATGTGTTCTAATTTCAGAAGAAACACATTTATCCTTATAAATGCTTTTATACTGGTTAACAGCCTAAAACTTTCTCCAGTATTATTTTAAGGGCTTTTCGAAAGGAAAAAAGGGCGATAAAACAATATTCTAATATGATGATGAGTGGTAAGTGCTAGTAGGTTTTAGAAAAAAATAGAAAGTTATCAAAGAATGTGGTAGCAATTTAAAGGTGTACTAAACACAACTGTCTTATATATCAAAATTTTGAATTTTATCAGTAATGGAATTTAAACATAAAAAATCATATAAATATAGGTGATGCTGGAGTCAATTAGAAATTTAAATTAAAAAAAACTAAGTTCAGAGATGTTTTGCTTCACATTGTAATATGTGTTTTACATATTTCAGAATATATAACTGCAGAATTATAGAATATGAATGTACCATATTCTAATATAAGGAAGCTGCTTTAGTCCTTTCTATATTTAAATGATTTAAGCCAGAGAGAAATGGAAAGTCACTGTTCAATTTGGTTTTAATTTTTTATTTTAATTGCCTTATGTTCATCATGACTAGTACAATCTTCATTCCTCATCAGTTATTTCACCCATCCTATCATCCACCTCCTCTCTGGTAACTTTCAGTTTGTTCTCTAAAGTCACAAGTCCGTTTCTTGCTTGCCCCTCTACCCCCACCTCTTTTTTTTTTTCCCTTTGCTTTCCTTTTTTTTTTTCTTAAATTCCACATACAAGTGAAATCATAAGGCATTTCTTTGACTGACTTATTTCACTTAAAATTATATTCTCTATCTCCATCCATATCATACAGCAATATTTCATTCTTTTTTATGGCTGAATAATATTCCATTGTGTATATGAATCACATCTTTTTTTTTTTTCTTTAATGCTTATTTATGTTTGAGAAAGAGAGAGAGAGAGAGAGGAATAGTGCAAGTAAGGAAGGGCAGAGAGAGAGGGAGACACAGAATCTGTAGCAGGCTCCAGGCTTCAAGCTGGGAACACAGAACCCAGGATGCAGGCTCAAACTCACAGGCTGTGAGATGATGACCTGAGCCGAAGTCAGATGTTTGACCAACTGAGCCACCCAAGTACTCCTATATATCATTTCTTTATCCATTAATCAGTCAACGGACACTTGGGTTGCTTCCATTATCTTGGTTATTGTAAATAATCCTACTATAAACGTAGGGGTGCATGTATCCCTGCAAATAACTGTTTTTGTATTCTTTGGGCAAATACCCAGTAGTGCTATTGCTGACTCATAAGATAGTTTTATTTTTCACTTTTTGAGGAAACTTCACAGTGTTTCCCAGAGTGGCTGTGCTAGTTTGAATTCCCACCAATAGTACAAGAGGATTCCCCTTTCTCCATATCCTTGTCATACCTGTTATTTCTTGTGTTGTTGATTTTAGTCATTCTAACAGGTATGAAGTGATATTACATTGTGGTTTTGATTTGAATTTCCCTGGTGATAAGTGATGTTGAGCATCTTTTCATGTATCTGTTAGCCATCTGGATGTCTTCTTTGGAAAAATGTCTATTCATGTTTTCTGCCCATTTTTAATTGCATTATTTCATTTTGGAGGTTGAATTTGGGAAGTTCTTTATGTATTTTGGATACTAACCCTTTATCAGATATGTCATTTGCAAATACTTTCTCCTATTCCATAGGTTGTCTTTTAGTTTTGTTAACTTTTTCCTTTGCTATCTATCCAGAAGTTTTTTACTTTGATGGAGTCCCAAAAGATTATTTTTGCTTGTTTCCTTGCCCGAGGGGACCCATCTAGAAAAAAAGATAGATATGTGGTAAGCCCATAGATGTTGTGGCATTACAACTTAAAAGTAATATTTGATTTTAGGCTCCTGGGTGGCTCACTAGGTTAAGCTTCTGACTTTGGCTCAGGTTATCATCTCATGGTCTCATGGTTCATGAGTTTGAGCCCCGCTTCAGGTTCTGTGCTGACACCTCAGAGCCTGGAGCCCACTTAGGATTCTGTGTCTCCTGTTCTCCCTGCCACTCCCCTGCTTGTGCTTTATCTCCCTCTCTCTCTCTCTCTCTCTCTCTCTCTCTCAAAAATAAGTAACATTAAAAAAATTTTTAAGTAATATTTGATTCAAAAATAAACTTTATTTTATAATGTACATCTACATGGGATGAATGTTAGAGATTAAAATGAATGTTAAGGAAGTACACATATTCAAAATGATTCACCTAAACAGGAAATTAAAGCTTAGTAAAGTTTAAAAAAAATTTAATGGTTATTTTTGAAGGAAAGAGAGATAGACAGAATATGTGCAGGCAGGAACAAAGAGAAAGGGAGACACAGAATCTGAAGCAGGATCCAGGCTCTCAGGTGTCAGCAGAGATCCCCATGTGGGGCTCAAACTCGTAAGCTGTGAATCATGACCTGAGCCGGAATTAGACACTTCACCAACTGAGCCACCCAAGTGGCCCAAGCATAGTAAGGTTTTTAATCGATTTAGTTAAAAAATTAAATTTTCAAAAAGTAAATCCTGATAGACTATAATTCAAAACAAAGAAAATTGCTAGAGATAAAGAAGAATATTATATAATGATATAGGTTTAATTAGTAGAAAGAAAATAAATAAGAGCCTGAAAATATATGAAACAATAACTACTAGTATTGAAGGAGATATAGAAAAGTCCACAATTATAGTTTGAAACTTAAATACTTCCCTCTCAGTAACTGGTAGGAACTTCTAAATAAATTGTCTTTAGAAATTTAGCAAGGACATAAAAGATAATAAGGGAATCAACCAGTAAGGTCTAATTGACACATAACATTTCATCCAAGAAAGTGAATAGGTTTGTATTCACTTAAAAAACAGAATTTTTTTCTAACTTTTTTAATGTTTATATTTTTGAGAGAGAGAGAGAGAGAGAGAGAGAGTGAATTGGGGAGGGACAGAGGGAGGAGGACAGAGGATCCAAAGCCAGCTCTGTGCTGACAGCGGACAGCTTGATGAGGGGCTCAAACTCATGAGCTGTGAGAACATGATCTGAGCTGAAGTTTGGATGCTTAACCAACTGAGCCACTCAGGTACCCTTCAGAATATATATTTTTTAAAGGCCAATAGAGCATTAGCTAAGAGAGCTCATAACCAGGGCCATAAAACAAATATCAACACATCTAAAATAATTGAAATCAACAGACCATGTTCACCAACCATAATAGAATAAAACTAGGAATCAATTACAGAAAACAACAATAGGAAAATCTCTGAACATATGGAAATAAAACAACTTATTTTGAAATAATCCATAAATAAAATAGGAAGTCTCAAAGGAAATAAAAAATCCATACAAGTGAATGAAAATGACAGCACAACATATCTAAAGATTTGAGAAGCACCTAAACAATGCTGAGAAGGCCATTTATAGCACGAAATTGTTAGATTATAAAAATGGAAAGATCTTGGGGCGCCTGGGTGGCGCAGTTGGTTAAGCGTCCGACTTCAGCCAGGTCACGATCTCGCGGTCCGTGAGTTCGAGCCCCGCTTCAGGCTCTGGGCTGATGGCTCAGAGCCTGGACCCTGTTTCCGATTCTGTGTCTCCCTCTCTCTCTGCCCCTCCCCCGCTCATGCTCTGTCTCTCTCTGTCCCAAAAATAAATAAACGTTGAAAAAAAAAATTAAAAAAAAAAAATAAAAAAAAAAAATGGAAAGATCTAAAATCAGTAATTTAGGTTTCTACCACAGAAACTAGAACATAAATAAATTTTGTCAAGACCAAAAAAATGTAATGCAAACAAACAAGTGAAAAGTATAAAGAGCAGGGATCAATAAAATTGAATATATTAAAATGAAATCAAACCAATGGAATAGAAAACTAGTTCATTGAAAAAAAATAATTAATACAATTTATAAATTTCTAGCCACAGTCATAAAAATAAAAAAATGAAGACAGAAATCATCAATACCAGGAATTAAACAGATATATTCCTAAAAAAGTTCTGGAACCATTAAAAAGAAAATAAAAGAATTCTGCAATTCACTTTATACTTATAAATTTGGCAATTTAGATATAAGGTACTTTGCTCAAAAACATAAAATTCCAAAATTCAACCACGATGAAATAGATCATCTGAGTAAACTTATAACAATAATGGTATTGACTTCATAATTGAAAATCTTATCAAGAAGACATCTCCAGGCCCAGATAATTTCATACAATTTGTCAATACAATTTCATACAATTAACAACTTGTATGAAACAAATAACAAAACATTTACAAAATAATTAATATCAATTTTATTCAATCTTTTCTAGAAAACAGAATACGATGTGAGCACTCTGAACTTGTTCTATAAGGCCTGGGTTATCTTAATACCAAAGGTAGACAAACACATTTAGAAAAAAGAAAGAACAAAAATTACCAATATTTCTCATGAGCTTAAAATAATGTATTTTCTTCTTTTTAAAAAAATTTTATAATGTTTATTTATGTTTGAGAAGGAGAAAGACAGAGCACAAGCAGAGGAGAGGCAGAGAGAGAGGTGGACACAGAACCCAAGGCAGGCTCCCTGCTCTGAGTTGTTAGCACAGAGCCTGACAGGGGGCTCAAATGCATGGACCGAGGGATCATGACCTGAGCCTAAGTCAGAAGCTTAACCATCCGAGCCATGCAGGTGCCACAAAAGAAAGTATTTTCAAAAATAAATGTCTTTCAAACAGAATCCAAAAACGTGTGAAAAGAATTATATATCAAGACCAAGTAGAATATGTTCCAAGTATACAAGTCTGGTTCAACATTAAACAGATCAATCAATTTAATCCACTGTATCAAAAAGCTAAAAATGAAAAAAATATGTATTATAGCCATTGATATAGTAAAAGCACTTGACATTATAACACCCATTCATGGGGAAAACTCCAAGCAAGTTAACAATAAAGGAAACTTTTCTCAACATGGTAAACACAAAACCCACAGTTAACATGACACTTAGTGGTGAAAAACAGAATAGTTTTTTTCCAAAAGATTGGGAAAAAAGGCAAGGGCACCACTCTCACCATTCATTCAATATAATACTAAAGTCCTTGCCCTGTAATAAGATTTAAAAAACTGAAATAAAAGCCTTATAATGTGAGAAGAAAAAACTAAAATTGTCTTTACTTGCTGATGACAAAATTGTCTGCTCAGAAATCTTCAGTAAAACTCCTGGAACTAACAAATGAATTCAGTGCTGGAGACCAGCTCCAACAACCAGGGGTTCCCGAAGGAAGAACGGCATCGGTGAAAATAAAAGAAAACTGAAATAAAAAACTAAAAAATAAAAAAAAAAAACTAAAATAAAAAACTAAAACTAAAATAGAAATGGGCACAGACAACGGCAGTGTGTTGAACTGGCTGATTTATTGTAGCAAACGTGGCATTATATTTGCTAGTGATTTCCTTGTAGCATACGTCATCTGTGTTTTTCTAATATTACTTGATTTTGAAAATGTTCCTGTGTATAAACGACCTTTAAGAAATAACATGGTGATTTTCCCCTAACTTTCCCGCATACCCTTTGATTATAGATTAATTTCTTACATTATTCCATTATGCATCTGCGTTTATCTATAATCTACAAAGCATTTGCTTTGTTGTTCTCGTGAAAGGCCCTCCATTTCTCAACACCCCAAGTGGAACAGTTACAGGGACATGACCTCCTAACCACATGAGAGCAGAAGAACAGTGTGTTTGCCTCGGTCCGAGGTGCCAGAAAGGGGCTGAAAAAACCTTAGAAACCCATGCCTCACACATTCTCAGAGAGACAATGCACCAAGAACCAATGAACCATCCTGTACCTTAACCAACTGACTAGGTTCAGTCATCATCTGGAATGCCTCTGGGAGGCCAGGTGGGCCTAGGGGTTGAAGTCACCTGTGCCCAGAGATACACTCCTTAGTTGCCAGAGTCAGGCTTTCAAATCCATACGTCTCTCCTTTACGGGCCCTCTTTGCTAGCAAATGTATGAGGCTATCCTTCCTGTAAGTAGAGGAGTCTCCATGGGGAATGGCAAGGGCTAAACGTAAGGCCGCACAATTCCTTGAGGAACCTTATTTTCTTCCCTAATGGTTCTTTTCCCAGGGGGCCTGCCGAGGGCAATTCCCCAACAGACAATACCCCGGGTACTTTTAAGGCCAAATTACCTAAAAGCGGGAGTACAAGAAGCTTCACTGTCAGTGGTCTGCCTTTGCAGTCACCAATCCGGCCACAGCCCAGGCACTGCCACTCAGGCTGGGTAGCTCGGCTTCCAGCATTCAGCAAGGTTACATGATGCAAGAGCAACAGACACACACACAAACACACACACGGTTGTATTTCTATATGCTAACAATGAATATGTGGGCCCTGAAATAAAACATACAGTTCTATTTACAATAATCACTCCAAAACTCAATAACACATTTAAATATACAGTTAATAAAACTTTACAGATGTTTTATAGCTAAAAACTGCAAATTCTTAATGAAAGAAATCGAAAGCTAAATAATGGAGAAACATATTATATTCGTAGATTAGAAAAAAAAATATGGTAAAGATAACAATTCCCTCCAAATCTGATTTACATTTGTAATGGAATTCCTACCAAAATCTAAGCAAAGTGTTCTGTAGACATAAATGTATTCTAAAGTTTAAAATAAACAATTTTGACAAAGATTAAAATGGGAGGAATTATTCTACAAAGTATCAAGGATAGGTATATAACCAGGGTAATGTGATATTCAAGAATTGATAAACACATAGATCAAGGGAGAATAGAGGACAAATTGTACTGGAGCAATCATATATCCATAGCCAAAAATTAGATCTCAACCCAAACCTTCCACTTTATATAAAATTAACTTGAAATGGATTGTGGACTTAAAGATAAAATATAACTATAAAACTTCTAGGGAAAAAAAATCCGAGAAAATCATGGGATGCTGGCTAGGTAAAATTCTTTTTTTTTTTTTTAATTTTTTTTTCAACATTTATTTATTTTTGGGACAGAGAGAGACAGAGCATGAACGGGGGAAGGGCAGAGAGAGAGGGGGACACAGAATCGAAACAGGCTCCAGGCTCTGAGCCATCAGCCCAGAGCCCGACGCGGGGCTCGAACTCACGGACCGCAAGATCGTGACCTGGCTGAAGTCGGACGCTTAACCGACTGCGCCACCCAGGCGCCCCTGGCCAGGTAAAATTCTAATACTTGACCAAAAAAAGCTTGGTCCACACAAGGAAAAACTGTTAAATGTGATCTCGTCAAGACTAAAACTCATGTGAAGAAAATGAAGAAAATAAGCTATATTCTGGGTGAAAACATTTGCAAACTGCATATCCAACAATTGACTAGGGTCTAGAATATAAAATCCTCTCGAAACTCAACAGAAGAAAGAGCACTTTAACTAGGAGATAGGCAAAAAAGAAGTGGGTACTTAAAGTAGCAAATACGCAAAACACATAAAAATATGTTCGACATTATAAGCCATCAGAGAAATGAAAATTAAAACTTCAATATCACTAAAAATCCATAAGAATGGCTAAAAGTAAAAAGAGAGAAAATATCAATACCAAACACTGGTAGAAAAGTTGTAAGAAAACAAAATCACCCATGACTTGGGGTGGAAATATAAAATGGCACAGCAAGACTGGAAAACAGTTGGGCAATTTCTTGTAAAAACTAGATGTATTACTACCATATGACCCAGCAATTGTACTTTGGGGTATTGATCAACAGATAGATAAAAACTTATGTTCAAAACCCTTCTGTACAGGAATGTTCATACTAGCTTTTTTCCTAACAGACAAAACCTGGAATCAGCCCCAGAAGTCCTTCAGTAGATGAAGAGTTACATACACAGTGTTCCATCCATTCCATGGAATACAAATCCATAGTCAAAGGAACAAACCATTGATGCATGCAAAAATTTAGATAAGTCTCCTAGAAATTATGTTGAATAACAACAATAAAAAAAAGCCAGCACCCAAAGCTTACACACTTACGATTCCATTTATATTGTGTTTTTGGAATGAGAAAATTTGGAGGTGGAGGAAAGACAAATGACTATAGGTAAAATTAGGCAAAGCTGGATAAGATTCATGGATTACATCAATGCCAATATCCTGGTTATGATATACTATTGTTTTGCAAAATGTTGGGGAAAAACAGAGCAAAATGTACAAAGGAGCTCTTTCTGTGTTATTTCATACAGCTGCATATGAATCCAAAATTATCTTTAAAATAGTTAATTTGACGCACTGTTTTATCTGGAGATGCAGGAAAACAAAACAGCCCTTTTTTATTACATGAATTCTCATGTAAAATTGCTAAATAGGGAAACATCAGGGATATGTGCAAGTCGCATTGTTTTATTCTCAATCTTGCCTAAGCAAGGAAAGTTAAAATAATAGAGGTAGAGTTAAAATTTCCAACAGGAAAAGCAAAGTGTGGTTTACTGAAGCCAGACCTCTTTGGACTGGATTTCAACGAAATTCAAAATGAGTCGCTGGCCCTGGGGTTTCTTCCACGCAGAGGCATGCTCTTGTTCTCGTGCAGCTCTGGGCTGCTGACAAGGTTGCACAGCCAACTGTGCTGACTTGAATGGTGGCTGCACCAATGGGTGGGGGGCGCTCCACTTTAGTTTTGTGCTCATAGTAGCTGAGTAGCCTTCGCTCTAAGCCAACCACTGTCAGCATTTATATTGTTGCTATTATGTGTATTTAATATCTCAGGTGCAGCCTCTAACCAGGCTGACCTGCCTAAGCGGTCTAAACTACCTCCCCCAAGACCAATTACTGCTTAACTTACAGCTTTGGTACAAGCTTGCATATTTTCTGAGTTGTCTTCCCTCTTGTTTTCCCATAAATAGGATGATCTTAATTCCTGGATGGGCCCTGACAATCCTGTTTTTTTTTTTTTTTTTTTGTTTCTGGAATCATTATGAGCAGTGTCTTCTTTCATTCTCAAAAGTGTCCTGGTTTATTTGACAAATTATATGGCTACCATATTTATTGCCATGTATTTTTTTTTATGTTTGTTTATTTTTGAGAGGCTGAGAGAGACAGCGTGAGCAGGGGCAGGGCAGAGAGAGAGGGAGACACAAAATCGAAGCTGGCTTCTGGCTCTGAGCTGTCAGCACAGAGCCCCCCGCGGGTCTCGAACTCAGGAACCGTGAGATCATGACCTGAGACGAAGTCAGAGGCTACGCAGACTGAGTCACCCAGGTGCACCTATTGCCATGTATTTTTAATGTAATTTTATAGAATGTGAAATGTGGGCTAGCACATGTATGGAATTATACAAGGAAAGCTCATCACTGTACTAAGGAAGTGTTCTCGACTTGTGTATGTGTATGGGATGGTAATTCTCCACCTGAAGAATGAATGTTTTATTACTTATCGTTAGATTGGTCAACTAGCAATATTGTGTATTAAAAAACAAAATGGAATTCTTCTCACCCTAATACCAAGGGATATTAGATAATGATTCAAAAATAACCACGTTTATAATTAATTATTCAAATAGTGAGTTATATAGAAAGTACCTAATCTTTGATAATGCAAACTAAAAAAAAAAACATAACAATTATTTCTATATCTTATAAATATTTAACATGAAACTTCTTATGTACAAGACATAATGTCAATCTTGTAATCTCATTTAGGAGTTAACATGCTGTGGCCTATTAGCTGGCTGTCTGTTTTATAAATAAACTTTATTGGAACAGAGCCATATCCATTTGTTCAAGTTTTATCCGTGGCTTTTTTCTCACTATAATGGCAAATAGTTGCAATAGAGATCATATGTTGCCTCCAATGCCTAAAATATGCATGTGACCATCTACAGAGAAAGAGTTCCTAATTTATGCTAAAATTCTACATAAGTGTGAAATGCTCGTGATCTATCACTTTGTTTTCTCAAGGCTGCACAGAAGAGGTGTTTGAGGCATGGGAGTCTTCAGGTATCTCCACCAGAAGCGGTAGGATGTGATCTCCATACACTGCCCAGCCACTAGGCCAGAGGCAGGTCAGTGTTTTAAAAGAATGTCAAACCAGATTTAGGTTAGGATATTCATTAAAGAGCCTTCAAACCTTGTGATGCAAATGAAGTGGTGCTTCTTTTTTTTTTTTTGGAAAAGAAAGTTGTGTGATACATTCACAGCTTTAGAAAAAAAAAAATCAGCTTGTCGGTATATCCATATCCACGATCTTATCAATGCGCTCTCTGCAAATTGGAACAGACTAAAAATCTGTTTGGGAAATGTATGCTTAAAAATTAAGAAAAATAATTCCAGCCGTACGGTTTAGTTTACTCTGTGTTCATATACAATCTGGATATTGCAAGGCAACGTTTTGAAAATACATTTCTTTGCTTAGCTTTAGCAATAGATACGATTAAAAACTAGGTAGAAGACGGGGCACCCAGGTGGCTCAGTTGGTTGAGTGCCCAACTCTTCATTTCAGGTCAGGTCGTGATTCCTGGGTCATGGATAGAGCCCAGCATCTGGCTCTGCATTGAGAGTGGGGCTTGCTTGAGATTCTCTCTCTCCCTCTGCCCCTTCCTCCACACCCCCCTCACTCATGCTCCTGCACGTTCTCTCTTTCTTTATCAAAAAAAAAAAAAAAGGGGCGCCTGGGTGGCGCAGTCGGTTAAGCGTCCGACTTCAGCCAGGTCACGATCTCACGGTCCGTGAGTTCCAGCCCCACGTCAGGCTCTGGGCTGATGGCTCAGAGCCTGGAGCCTGTTTCCAATTCTGTGTCTCCCTCTCTCTGCCCCCTCCCCCATTCATGCTCTGTCTCTCTCTGTCCCAAAAATAAATAAAAACGTTGAAAAAAAAAATTAAAAAAAAAAAAACAACTAGGTAGAAGCTACTCACTGTACTAATGTTAGTTAAAAGTTTATTTTATATTTTCTAATTATATGAGTAACATGTCAGTTTTATAAGTTTTAAAAATAAAAATGGGAGGAAAAATATAGTGCCTTTGGTTATATTTTCAATTGTTTATGCATTTTTAAAGGCTATGAGGTATTTGTTAATCTTTTGCATTCTGATTCTTTTGTACTTCACAAGATAACTGGCAGTTTTTAACTTAAGAATGTTTCTCATAAAAAAATCTTTAGTGACAATATAATTCAAAATTATGCGTAGATAAAGAATACTTAATATGATTTCTATTATTAGATATTTGGTTATTACCAGCTTTTTATTATCCCTACTAATGCTATTCACTGCATTCTTGAGGAAGCCATTCAAAAGTTTAAGAACCAATAATTTTTAGATATAAGGGGAGAATATGGGCAAATTAGTTTCTCTCCACAAATAGTCATTAAAATAATAATGAAAGCAAACACTTTGCTCAAAATCACAATGTAATATACTAAAGATGGTTATTGTATAATGTGATAAGTTCTGGAGAATTTAAATAAACTCGCAAGACATGGTATCATCACTAAAAACTATTGGAGGCTGTGTTTTGCTAACCTTTTTTGAACAACTTCAAACAAAAGGGAGGGAGATTTAGTCCATCTTAATTGCTGAAAATTTCCACCTTACATAAACTGTAGCAAACACCAATGATATTAGAACCACCCTCTCATACTTTTTATTCTCATTCTTGTATTGATTTAACTCAGGCCATTCTCTTTTGTCACTCCCTTACCACTATATAATATGGCCAGCTTTAAAAGGGAAAGGACAGTAAAGACATAAATTTTGACTTTTATAATAAGAAATAATACCAATTCTCCACAATATCTTTCAGAAAATAGAAGCAGAGGGAATACTTTCTAACTCATTCTATGAGACCAACATTACCCTATCATCAAAACTAAAGACATTAAAAGAAGCACAATACAGACCAACATCCACTTATGAACATAAATGCAAAAATTTTCTTAAAAATATTAACAAATTGGAAACAGCAATTTCTGAAAAGATTTGTACAACACGATCAAGTGGAATTTATTTTGGGCATGCAATGCTGGTTCAACAACAAAATCTAATCCATAAACAACAACAACAACAACCAAAAAAAAAGATTCTTAAGTAAAGAAATCAGTCATGAAGATAAAACGTACAGCATGGGGAATATGGTTAATAATATTATTATAACGTTATATGATGACTACACTTATTGTGGTAAGCATTGAGCAATGTATAGAATTTTCAAATAACCATGTTGTGCATCTGAAACTCATATTATATGTTGTATCAACTGTACTTCAAAATAACCGAAAGTAATCAATGTAACCTACCATATTGACATGCAAAGTAACAAAAGTAATACAATCATATCAATTGATACATGAAAAGCATTTGACAAAATCCAACACCACTTGTGATAAAATTTCTCAGCAAACTGGAAACTGAGATGATGTTCAGAAAATAGACCTATGACAGTATAGACAGAATTAGACCGATGGCAAAATTGACAACTGGTCTTTGACAAAGTAGTAAAGCCACAATTGGAGGTACCTATGCAAAAAATAAATGTAAGTTCAAACTTTACCCATTCCACAAAAATTTCACCAAAATATATCATAAACTAAATGTAAAGTATAAAACTTTTTAACACAAAGGGAAAATCTAAGTTATTTTAAATCCAGAGTTACATTTTTAGGTACAATACAACAGTATCATTCATGAAAGAAAAAAATGGGTAAGTTGGGCTTTATTAAAATTAAAAACTCCTGCTCTGCAAAAGTCATAGGAGAACAAAAGAAAAAGCCACAGGGGCGCCTGGGTGGCGCAGTCGGTTTAGCGTCCGACTTCGGCCAGGTCACGATCTCGCTGTCCGTGAGTTCGAGGCCCGCGACAGGCTCTGGGCTGATGGCTCGGAGCCTGGAGCTTGTTTCCAATTCTGTGTCTCCCTCTCTCTCTGCCCCTCCCCCGTTCATGCTCTGTCTCGCTCTGTCCCAAAAATAAATAAAAAAACGTTGAAAAAAAAAATTAAAAAAAAAAGAAAAAGAAAAAGCCACAGATTGGGAGAAAAATATTTGTGAAACACATATCTGATGAAGAACTTGTTATGTATATATTCTTAGATCTCTGAAATAAAGAGGGGAAAATGGTTAAAAATTGGGCAAAGATCTAATCAGACGACACTTCATCCAAGAAGACATATACATGGCAAACAGACACATGAAAACCCTTAAACAGAACTTGTCATTAAGAATGTGCAAATTAAAACAAGGAGGTATCACTACACACTTATTAAAATGACTAAAAGAAAAAAAAAAGAACCTAAAAAACTGGCATTCCCAATTACTTGTGAGGATGTGAATCAGTGGAAACTTCTATTCATCTCTTCATTGCTACTGGAAATACAAATGTCATAGCCACTTTGGATAACAGTTTTTGCAGTTTCTTAAAAGGCTAAACAGTTTTGCTCCTAGATATTTACTCATCTAATTTGAAAACTATTACTCACACAAAAGCCTGCAGCATGAATGCCAAAATCTGGAAGGAATCCAGGTGTCCTTCCAAAAGGGTGAACGGGTAAACAAACTGTGGTACATGCAAACAATACAATATTATTCAATGATAAAAAGAAATGAGGTAACAGGTCTGAAAGTATGTTAATGAATTTTAAATTCATATTGCTAAGTGCAAGAAGCCAGCCTGAAAATTGTACAAATTATATAATTACAATTATATGAAAATCTATAGAGGCAAAACTATAGGGACTGTAAGATATCAGTGGTTGTGGAGGGTTTGAGGCAGAATGGGAGTGTTGAATTCCTGAAATACAGGAATATCATAGGGCAATGAATCTAATTTATATGATACCGTATTTGTGGGTCCGTGGCAATATGTTTGTCAAAACTCATTCAACTGTAGAGCACAAAGAGTGAAACTTGGTGCACCTTGGCCTAGTCAGTTAAATGTCTGACTCTTAACTCTTAATGTCATGATCACCTCGCACCCACCTCTCAAAATTACAAAAGAAAAGAGTTCTATGAAGACAAATGTAATCTACATCTGTCGACACAAAAAATTTTGTGTGTGTGTGTGTGTAATTCAAAAACAGGCAAAATTAAAAGGCGAATAATAAATAAGAAGACTAACTTCTGTGGTAGGAAAAATTAGGGTATGTACTCACACACACACACACACACACACACACACACACACACTATTAATGAAAACAAGAAAAAATGTCTTCCATAGAAAAATGAGCAACTGAGATAAAGTCTCTCTTTCCCTTTCTTGCTTTTTCTTTCTCTCTCACTGGGTCTCTAATGCGTGTCTTCATCCCCCTCCGTTTTTTACAAGTGCCTAGCACAGCAAACATTCAATAAGATTACAATGGTTAATTTTACGCGAAGCCACGTGAAATGTGAAAGCGATGAGGCTGACGGTAGTGACAGGAAATACAGAGACAAAACTCATAACTTTTTGTGTGTATTACAAATCTATGTATCGTCAAATGTGTCTTTCTAAACCATGAATCTGTTCATGGTACCATGTAATTACAGCATATCTTGACC
Organism: Prionailurus bengalensis; assembly: GCF_016509475.1. Taxonomy (NCBI): domain Eukaryota; kingdom Metazoa; phylum Chordata; class Mammalia; order Carnivora; family Felidae; genus Prionailurus; species Prionailurus bengalensis. Next base: position 92,075,276 of record NC_057344.1, read on the forward strand.
ACTGAAATGATAAACTCTACAGATCAAATGATACCTTCAAAAGGATTCTTTCAAACATGAATGACAAAGATTAATATTATTAATTCAGAAAACCTTAATGGATGTTAAATATGACATTCCATGTATTTAATGCAGAGTCTATCATGTATAATTGCTTACTTAATAAATACTGTCACAAGTACCTCTATGAAATAAGTCTATATATTTGGATTGTGTCAGAAAAGGCTTAAAACTTTTAAATCTAACATGAAAGTAATTTTTTCTTAACATTAGCCAAATATAAGTGTTTCTCTACTTGAACACCATGTAATCTTTTTCCTGAAAAAAAAGCATTTAAATCCTTGAGCACCTAAGATATATCTGCCTACTAAATAGCATTTATTTCAGGATTTTTACATCATGATAATAAAGATATAATTTTACAGTATGCTGCGAAATACTTTTCCATTTAAGTGATTGTCATGTGAAATACCATTGCATGAAATGGAAGAATCAAATATAGATTTAAAATCCTGATGTAACTTCACCACTTGAAATATAAGATAGTGAGGCAGCTTTGTATTTTTCCATTGCCAGACTTTGATATCTGCAGAACATATTGCCAGCATCCTGCTCTAAGAAGCAAAAAATCTTGGAATTATCATTTGATCTCTCACCCTACTTTCCTGTCTATTTAAACCACAAATACTGCTGCTTTTTCATTTAGATCACTTCAAAGATTCACTCTTCTCTCTCATTTCTTTCTGCAAAATATGATCTGGAATTTTCCATTACTATAAATTTTCTGGATTAATATAGTTTTAATATCTATTCTTTAGACATTAAGTTTAAGGTGGAGAATTTATATAAATTATTTCTTCATAAAACTTCAAAAGCAGCCACTATTGCTAGATTTTCATATTTCTCCATTATGTGACTTTAATTTACATGGTTTTATTCTTTTCTTTCTTATTAATTGTTCTTTTATTATATAAACTTATTATACATTTCATACATTCCTTCAAAAGCTCATGTGCCTGAAATAGACTCTCACCCTACCCCTGTCATATTTTCAAATCACACAGGATGACTGCTTTTTAGGTAAACAGAATGATGTACACTGTTATGAAAATATGCTGTGTGCATATCTCCTGGCCTAGAATTAAATGTTGGCTGAATATAACAGACAACCCAAGTTGTAAAACAGAGGACAGAAATTGCACTGTGTTTATACGTAACATTTCAGTGTTCAAACGTTTTGTGTTAAAGATGATTTGGGGCACATGTGTCCCATTTTCTAATTGGTAAAAAGTATCTTTGAAGAAAATCTTTAAATAGTTGTGATATGTTATTACAAGGTGAAGACTCATTAATAATCATATTTATAGGTGACACTTGCTATGTCACAATACTCCCTGAAAATTTATAATTTGAAGTCTTTTTTTTTTAATTTATTTAGTTATTATAAAATAGAGAAGTACCTGGATGACTCAGTTGGTTAAGCTTCCAACTTTGGCTCAGGTCATGATCTCACGGTTTGTGGGTTCAAGCCCCACGTCAGGCCCTGTGCTGACAGCTCAGAGCCTGGAGCCTGCTTGAGATTCTGTGTCTGCCTCTCTGTCTGCCCACTCCTCTCTCTCTCTCTCTCTCTCTCTCTCTCAAATTAAATAAAAATTAAATATATATTATATTGTATTATATATATTATGTATAATTATATATTATATTATATTATATTATATTATATTATATTTATTATATTATATTATATTATATTATATTATATTATATTATATATTATGAGAGAGACAGAGAAAGCACGAGCAGGCGGAGGGACCGAGAGAAAAGGAGAGAGAGAGAGAATCTCAAGCAGGCTACACATGGTCAGCACAGAGCCTGAGGTGAGACTCCAGCTTACAAAACTGTGAGATCACGACCTGAGCCAAGGTCAAGAGTTGGACGCTTAACCAACTGAGCCACTCAGGAGCCCCTTGACTTCTTTTTTATTTGAATTAAACCACAAAGCACTTAACAAAGTCATAATCACATGATTCAACAGAGTGTGTCTCCAGAAAACATGAGAATATGTTACTATATCACAAGTTTCTCAATCATTTGAGTTTTTATCTTAAAAATCAGTGTGCAGTGGGTAATTCTCAACAAATGCATACCCTTGTGCAACTACTACCACAATCAATATATAGAAAACTTCCACCTACCCAGAAAATTCCATTATATCCCTTTTTGTAACACAACCTTACAATAAAATTACCTAATGCCTAACCTAGCTAGCAATTAATCTGATTTGTATTAATATAGCTTAGTTTAGTCTATTCTAAAATTTCTCAAAAATAGACCCACAAAGTATGTTTACATGTGATTTTGTTCATAATACTTATGAGATTCATTTGTGTGGGTGAATGTACCATTAGTTTGATCCATTTTGCTTATTATATAAATATACCCCAATTTATTTATCATTCACTTGTTAATAGGTTTTTGAGTTGTTTCCAGTTTAAAGCTATTATGAATAAAACTCATGAACATTTGTGTAAAAGTTTTTTTTTTTCTTGTTTTGTTTTTATTTCTCTTGGATAAATACCTAGGATTAGAACTGGCCATTTATATAGTAAGTGTATGTTAATTTTATATATATATAAAAAAAATCCACACTATTTCTCAAAGTGACGAAACATTTTACACTCCCATTAGCAATAGGCAGGGTGTTAGTTGTTCCGTGCCTTCGTCAATAGTCAGTACTGTGAGACTGACATATTGTGATGATAGATAGATAAGAGATAGATACATAGATAGGTAGATGGATAGATGATACATAGATTAATAAAGAGAATGTTTTTAATATATGGAAGGCAAACATAAACATGTAAACATACTGATAAAAATGTGAAATTAAGAAGTATAGAACATAGCTTATTTTTAGTTGATTAGTTATGAATATTGTTTGCAATCAATTATTAATATTTGTCTTTTGAATTGCCAAATCTAGGTTCTAAAAAGGAAAAGTTTATTTAATTCCAGGTATAATGTTGTGAAGACTAATCATGGTCACTATTTAGTAGTAACTAAAGTCAAGTTTAAATGATCTCACTGGTAGTCCTTGACTTCTTTGTTGAGCTATAGTGATGTACACAGATATTTGTAAAAGATAAGAAAAATAAGATAAAATTTGTATCTTCAAGTTGTTATTTTTTATTTTTTAATAATTAAAAAATTGAATATTTGCAATTTGTTTGTAAGACTTTTTAAAAGTTTTTATTAAATTCCAATTAGTTAGCTACAGTGTCATATTAGTTTCAGGTGTGCAATTTAGAGATTCAACACTTACATACAGACTCCATTTTTATTATATTGTAATGCAGTCACATTTATTTAATTTTTTAAAAAAGTCAAAACAAAAACCACACTCATAGTAATTTTATAAGAACAGTTTAACTTAAGCCATATTTACAATAAAGACCTCTTAATTTTAGGACTGGAATCTTCCTTACTTTATTCTTTGTGTATTACTCTATGCTAAAAATATAAATAAATAAAAATCAAGCTTTACTTCTGAATCTGAAAAAAAGTTGGATTACTTTGTGTTTTCTTCAAAAGAGTATTACCTTATTAATTTTGCTTTTTCTGTATTACTCCTTTCTGGTAAATCTTCCATCTTTTGTCTAAGAGATTAGATTCTTCATAATCACATCCAAACTCCACTAAAGTGACTGCTATTGATTCAGTCATGCAGTCATTCAGCTATGTGTGTATGTGTGGAAAAAGTCTCTATTTTCGATATTTTTCTGCTTTTGTTTCTATTAGGAAGCAGGCCTTTTCGTTTTATTATTTGAGAATGCATAAATACTTATTTTTAAAAGTAATATGATTAAATTCAGTCTCTACATTAATTTAATTGATTCTATGTAATAATCTAGGCTTCTATGTGACATATTTAATATGTACCTAGGGTGTGTTTAAATTGGTTATTATACCAAATGTTGGTACTTTTAACAATTCCATTATTTTATTTTTGTTTGCTTTTTTGCTTGGTTCAAGTTTTTATTTAAATTCTAGTTAGTTAGCATATAGTGTAATACTTATTGGTTTCAGTATTAGTATTAGTAGTATTAGTATTTAGTAATTCATCACGTACACTTAGTGCTCATCACAAGTGCCCTCCTTAATATCCATCACCCATTTAGCCCATCCCTCACCCACCTCCCTCATCAAGCTTCAATCTGTTCTTTTTGGTTGAAACACTTATGGTTTGCCTCTCTCTCTCTCTTTTTCTCCCTCCCTCCCCTATGTTCATCAGTTTTGTTTCTTAAATTCTAAATATGAGTGAAATGATGTGCTATTTGTCTTTCTCTGACTTTCTTGCCATAATATACTGTAGCTTAATCCATGTCATTGCAAATGGCAAGATTCTTAATTTCATTTTTTCCTATGGCTGAGTTATAGACATATATATGTATGTATACACACACACACATTTGGGTTCTCTTTACATAATTTGTCTATGGTTAATAATGCTGTTATAAACATTGGGGTGCATGTGCCCCTTTGAATCAGTATTTTTGTATCCTTTGGGTAAATACTTAGTAATACAATTGCTGGGTTATAGCGTAAGTCTGTTTTTAACTCTTTGAGGAACCTCCATACTATTTTCCAGAGCAGCTACACCAGTTTACTTTCCTACAACACTGTAAGTACATTTCTTTGCATCCTCATCAACACCTTTTTTTTTTCCTGTGTTGTTAACCATTCTGATAGGTGTGAGGTGATATCTCATTGTAGTTTTGATTTATTTCCTGATGATGAGTGATGTTGATCATCTTTTCATGTATCTGTTGGCCATCTGGATGTCTTCTTTGGAAAAATGTCTATTCATGTCTTCTGCCCATTTCTTAACTGGATAATTTGGTTTTTGGGTGTTGAGTTCTTTATAGTTTTGGATAATAACCTTTATCAGATATGTCATTTGCAAATATCTTCTCCCATTCCATAGGTTGTCTTTTAGTTTTGTTGATTGTTTTCTTTGCTGTGAAGAAGCTTTCTATCTTGATGAGGTCCCAATAGTTCATGCTTGTTTTGTTTTCCTTGCCTCCAGCGACATGTCTAGTCAGAAGTTGCTATACTTTATGTTAAAAAGGTTGCTGCCTGTGTTCTCCTCTAAGATTTTGATGGTTTCCTGTCTCACATTTAGGTATTTCATCCGTTTTATCATGGTCATTTAAAATGTTCTCTTCAATAATGGATAGCCTTATGTCACCTGATACAAAGTATTAATACCAATATGCAAATGTTCCTTTGGTATAATTTGAAAGTGGAGCTTCCTTTGTTATACATTAGTCACTTGTACACCAAAACTTTGAGTTTGATACAGGTACTTTATCACTTAGAATGAGATAATTATATATGTGAATAAAGGTTAAATAAGCATGCTTGTTTTAACTTGAAACATATTTAAATATTAAGTTACATGACACTATTATATTTGTGATTAACTTGCAGTTATCCATTTCAATTAAACATAGGTCTACTGTAGCATATATAGCATCATAGGCTCAAAACAGTTTGAAACAAGAGTCCTTAGAGTAATAGGTTTTATTTGTTTTGAAGAAATAAAACTGAAACACTGATATTTTAATCGATTTATTCACAGTCATCCAGCAACCTTCTTGTAGGCGTGAGTCTGATTCCAATGACAGGCATTGGAATATGCAAAGTCCGTAGCATTCAGTAACTGCATTTCTTCCCGCAAATAATCTCATTACAAAATATCTTATATTCTGCTTTTATCAATGTTTGTTGCAAAATAATTTCACATATACTATTTAAAATGATTTATACCAAAACCAGCATTGTAGTCACTGTATAAACTAAGAAAATGTTAATATCACACAATTTTATAGGTGAACATTAGGCACTGTTTTTTTTTTTGTCTGTCTGATATTTGTTGTGTAAGGTTAATTCAGAAGAGAAGAAATGGGATTATATATATATGTATATATATATATTCCCTTTGGGTAAGTATTCTCTTTCATTTTATATTAAAGCCTTCACTTTCAAAATATCCAAAATATACTTTATGCCATATCCATCTTATCAGTGACTATAACCAATGGGAATATCAAAGAATTGTTGAATGGGATTATATCTATAGTTTATAATCTTTAAAAAGTCAAAACATTTCTGTACAATTAGTCATAAGATATTTACATTTCATTTATTTGGTTTTAACATGATTGAATACGGCAGATGGATAGTTTGTTGAGCTGATATTTCTCATCATATAGACATGGCTTGTGAAGTTGAGAATGGATTTGATTTTCACCATCTGCACAAAGATTTTTTTCTTGCATATTTAGCACAGTGTGACATCTAATTTGGTTACTACAGTTGCTCTTCATTTTTCTGAATTCAAAAAATTATGATTTATTTGAAATATGTCATATTATATAGCATTATTGACCCTGTAAAGTGGTCTTGAGTGTGAAAGCTTAAAGTTGTTTTCCACTTTAAAAGGTAAGTATTTGTGTCTTATCTTTGCTCAAAAATATTAAGATAAGATAAAAGTGGGAAAATACCCTATTAAACCAAAAGTCAACACCAAAATTTTTGTCTGTATGTTGAAAAATAATAATATTGGACAAAAGGGGAATAATTTTTGTGATACTGTCTCAATGCTGTGTTCACAGAAAAACTAATTAGAAGACTAATTTAATTTTGAAGTCTGGCTTTCTAATATCAATTAGGCCTTGAAAGAAAAACAATGATTTATAGTCAATAGAATGATTTATAGTCAATATTGAAGTTTTTGTTGTAAGACTGACACTATTATTACAAATCAATAATGTGGAAAAAAATGATAGATCTAGGATTCTAAATGATTTATAATAAAAAATTTCTACATATGACTTTTATTTATAAGATCTACTGTAAAATCACCAGTTGGAACTTTTTAGATTTGTATGTTGCCTGTTTGATGTATTTCTTTTATTTTTTTTTATTTTAATTTTTTTTAACGTTTATTTATTTTTGGGACAGAGAGAGACAGAGCATGAACGGGGGAGGGGCAGAGAGAGAGGGAGACACACAGAATCAGAAACAGGCTCCAGGTTCTGAGCCATCAGCCCAGAGCCTGACGCGGGGCTCGAATTCATGGACTGTGAGATCGTGACCTGAGCCGAAGTCGGACGCTCAACCGACTGAGCCACCCAGGCGCCCCTTTATGTATTTCTTTTAAAGTTTAAAAGGGTTTTCTATTCGCTGTTAATTTCAATTGGACAACATTTTGTCAAGAGGTTTTTTTTTTTTTCTGATTGTTATTTGATGCTAGTTGAAATTCAAGAAATGACATTGACCTTATTCAAATAAAGAGATCTTTTAGTAAAAAAAAATTCCAACTTTGTAAATATTGATTGACTGAAAAGTGATATAGAATTACATGAAATTTATGTGAAGTTTTATTTTTACTTACGTTGTGTATTTGTGTCACCAAGCAGATTACATTAAAGTAAATATTGCAGTAGTTTATCCAGAATATGGCCTTTTAAATTCCTCATTATCATCATGCTCTACAAGTAATGATGGAAACAGATATTCACATGATAGAGCAAAATGAAATATTTCTTTTACTTATGAGAATTCTTGAAAATATTTTCGTATACCAGAAGTATTCACTATGTTATATGTTATATTATACTTAATTTCTTAACCAAGATAAGGCATAGTGAGTTACAAAAAGTCCTTTTCTATACGAAATAAATACTTGCTCGGATTTGTACTAAAACTGAATGGGCTATACAGCTGTGCTGAATTCCTTAATATTTATATGACCCTGAAAAAGTTATAAAAAGTCTAGGCTTTGTTTCTCATATCAAAAAATTTTAAGTAATAACTGAACCAATCTCATAGAATTGTTTTGAGCAATGAAATTATTAACATGTGGAAAATAGCAAGATGCTCAAAACATAAAGCTGGAACATAAAGTTAGATATTGTCATTACGTAATGTCTTTTGTCATCATGGCTTATATGTACATGATGATTAAAATATATACGCAACAATCTTTAGTTTTATTTAAACTTTATGGGGCGCCTGGGTGGCGCAGTCGGTTAAGCGTCTGTCTTCAGCCAGGTCACGATCTCGCGGTCCGTGAGTTTGAGCCCCGTGTTAGGCTCTGGGCTGATGGCTCAGGGCCTGGAGCCTGTTTCCGATTCTGTGTCTCCCTCTCTCTCTGCCCCTCCCCTGTTCATGCTTTGTCTCTCTCTGTCCCAAAAATAAATAAACGTTGGGAAAAAAAATTAAACTTTATATACATGTTTTAATGTTTTATACATATTAAATTTATATTTTAATCACATTGAAAGGGACCATTTTTTAATTTTAAAAGAGAGATAATTTATCTTTTGTTATGGGCTGATTTGTGTCTCTGCAAAATTTGTATGTTGAAGTCCTAACCCCCAATACCTCAGGATGTGACTACATTTGAAGAAAGGACCTTTAAGGAGGGAACTAAAGTTAAATGAAGTCTTCAAAGTGGGCCTAATCCCATATGACTGGTGTCCTTATAGGACACAGACACCTACATGAGAAGGACCTTGTGATGACAGAGAAATTAGCCATTTGCAAAGCAAGGAGAAAATTTCAGAAAAACAAACCCTAATAATAACATGATCTCAGAAGTCTAGCCTCCAGTATTGTGAGAAAATAAATTTCTGTTGTTTAAGCCACCTAGTCTATAATATTTGTTATAACATTTCTAGCTGATTAACACGACTTCTTAAATTTTGGGTTTATGCCTTTATATTTTTCTTGTTTATTATGTCTTTTCTAATGACAATAGTATTTTGCTGCTTTTTTTTTAGAGGGAAAGAAAGAAGGGGGGAGTAGGGGAGAGGGTCAGAGGGAGAGAGACAGCATCTTAAGCAGACTGCACACTCAGCAAAGAGCCCAACACAGGGTTCAATCCCACCACCCTGAGATCATGACCTGAGCCAAAATCAAGAGTCAAATGCTCAACCGACTGAGTCACCCAGGTGCCCCAGTATTTTGCTACTTAATGTAAGTTTTATTTTTCTACATTCTATTTTTTTTTCTGATTTTATTTCCTATTACAGACAGCATGAAAGGGGTAAATATATAGGTGAGAAGGAGTTAGAATGTTGGGAGAAATGCAGTTTTTATAATTTAGTTACTGAAAATTATTAACTATGTAAATCTGGGAAAGTTTTTTAAGATTCATAGTTTTCTCAGTAAGCTCTGTCCATTTTTAGGGTAGAGATCATGTTTTCATAATAAATGGCAAATCTATCTATCTATCTATCTATCTATCTACCTATCATCTATCTATATGATACATATGATATATATGATACATGTCTATGACACATGTCTATGTATATACACATGATACATGTATGTGTGTATATACATGATACATATACATATATGATATAACAATTCACCTGGAATATATTCTGATTTTAAGGATATTTTTTCATATACTCTGGTATTTTTTAATAAATATTTTTAATGTTTATTTATTTTTTGAGAGACAGAAAGAGACAAAGCATGAGCAGGGGAAGGGTATAAAGAGAGGGAGTCACTGAATCTGAGGCAAGCTCCAGGCTCTGAGCTGTCGGCACAGAGACAGACATAGAGCTTGAATTCACAAACAGTGAAATCATGACCTGAGCCGAAGTCGGATGCTTAATAGACTGATCCACCAGGTTACCCTACTCTGGTGTTTTTAATTTAAAATTGTTTACATTTATATTTAGAATTCTGAAGATGATATTTAAAATCTAAATCGCTTGTATTAAAATTCCCAATATTTATTAGAGTAATATTGACTAGTTATGTCATGTAGAACCTCACTTTTTCTAATCCTTCACTGAACAATTTGGAGTAATTATTATTTGTGTCACCAAGCATTGTGCTTTCTGCTTATTTATGATGATAAAAATGTGGAGCATTTTAGGAATCCATGTGTACCCTCATCCAGGAGAGTAATAAAACATCATTTCTATCAAAATACCCCAAAATATTTGTTTAGAATATTTTTTTTAATTTTTTAAATATTTATTTTTGAGAGAGAGACAGTGTTAGCAGCGGAGGATCAGAGAGAGAGAAGAGAGACACAGAATCTGAAGCAGACTCTAGGCTCTGAGCTGTCAACGCAAAGCCCAACCTGGGGCTCAAACCCACGAACTGTGAGATCATGACTTGAACTGTGAGATAATGACCTGAACCGAGGTCAGACACTTAAGCAACTGAGCCACCCAGGCGCCCTTGTTTAGAATATTTTAAAATTCTCCTTATGTAATTCTCAAATTGGAGGAATTATGGTAGCGGGGAGAGACATGTATTAGGATTAAAGAAAACTCATTTAGTGATTTGTTTCCATGGGTTAAATTAACATCAGTCTCGGTTTATTTGATTAAATCTCTATGAGAGCATGATCTTTATTTATTTATTTTATTTTTCTTTTTAGTGTTTTATACAACATCTAATACATAATGGGTATTATTTGTAGAAAGGGAAAATTACATAACTTGAGAAAAATGTACACATGTCAGTCAAATTTTCATTTCATATAGATAGGATTTTACATTTCCTTTGATTCTGCTTGGTATTAGGCACTTTTTATTTAGAATGGTTAACCATGTACATAAGGAAATAATATATATGTCTATGAAATTGAAAGGATTTCTGGATTTGAGTTCTGGTTAAGATTTCCTAACATGTGTCTATAAAAAAAGGGAAAAGAAAAAAAAATACTATTGAGCAAATCCGTATAATTCACATCAGTAAGATTTTGATAAAGTTCACTATTAAATTATACTATTAGTATAATAAGGATGAATTATTATTTGTTTCTTATGTTATATTTATATACATATTTAAGAAACCTTTTAATATTGAAGAGCACAATTCATAACCAGGCAATACCACACGACTCAAGGAAAGCAAGCTTTGGTTTATTGTTTTCCAACATTTATATTTTTCAATTAAACCAGATGGTTGGAAGAAAGCCACGTTACCTCCAACTTCTAGTGATGCATTCATTGGCAGAAGTTCAAATAACCTGGTATGCATCTCCGAATATCGTTCTCACTGGCAGCCAAGTGTTTTCCACTTGAGCCTTTCCTCCTTGGGTACTGGCCAGCGTGGCTCAAGACTTGATGAGGATGAGGGAGCGGTATTGATTTTCCTTTTAAGCTAATCTTGTATGAGTCGGTCACTCCTTCCCTTGCTATGAATGGAGGGACACTGGAGGAAACCAGCTGCAGCACTTGCGAGGTAGAATTGCTTCTTTGGTCTCGACCTGAGCTGAATCCCAAATACTGAAAATAAAAAGAGAAAATGGCAATGGAGATAGGCCATCCTTTCAAGGCAGATAGACATTCAAGAGTCTCTAAAAGAATGTTCCTGGGAAACAGGGAATTTGCTTGTTAGAGCAAGTGAAGGGGATTCTTATTATAATACATGCTACCATTGTCAGCCAAGAAAATGATTCCTTATACCAAAGCATTCTTGGATTAACCAAGCTGTAAAGCTACTTTTTGTGTTAAAATTATATAATGAGTAGTATTATATATGCATGATACATAATATATAATATATAATGTATATAATATATGCATAAACATGCATGCTCTATAATGTATACATGGAGATTTTTTTATCTCTCTGTTTCATATAAAATTTAAACCAACCCTGCTATGAAAATACTCTAGTTCTCTAATGTAAATAAATAAATGTTAATTAAATCTATTAATTTCTATGTTGATGCTATCATTTGATAGAGGCAGTGCCATCTGTTAGGTTAGTATAAAAATATTGTAAAACATATCTATACATGTACATAAACATATATATGTATGTGTGTATACATATGTGTGTGTATACACACACATATGTATGTATATATGTTTATATACCTGTATATATGTGTATATACATACATATACATATGTGTATGTATATATATGTGTGTTTATATACATGTAATATATATACACACACATATATATACACACATATATGTGTACGTATATATATAAAACCTACCAACATAGCCAATTCTATAATAATGTTATCTTGTTAATTTTTACTATTAGTGTCTCTTGGTTTTAATCATTAAGAAACAAGGCTTGGATATAAAGAAATAATTTCTGAAATCAGATTCAGTAGAGTTTAAATCCTGGTCTTATCTAGTCCACTTTGGGAACTTACTTGGTCTTTATTATTGCACATGTGTTTTCGTCCCCCTCAAATAATTACCTCAATGACTACTTTTCTCTACATCTTCTGAGAGGTTCATAGTAAGTGATAGAAAGTATTTTTATCTTTAAAAAAAATTAACATTTATTTTTGAGAGACAGAGACAGAGCATGAGAAGGGGAAAGGCAGAGAAAGAGGGAGACACAGAATCTGAAGCAGGCTCCAGGCTTGGTGCTGTCAGTGCAGGGCGTCGAGCCTGAGTCAGAAGCTTAACCGACTGAGCCACTCAGATGTCCCAAAAAGTATTTTTATCTGGAAGACATCTTTGACTACTCACAATTGTTATGTTGCAAAACAATATGAAGACTTATAAATTTCATATTACAAAGAAATAAAATAATTTACTTAGACTTATCTGATTTAAAAATCCCATATACTGGGGGTTCTGGGTGGCTCATTCGGTTAAGCATCCAACACTTGATATCGGGTCAGGTCATGATTTCACAGTTCGTGGAGTCAAGCCCCATGTCCAGCTCTGCGTTGACAGCACAGAGTCTGCTTGGAATTCTCTCTCTCTACCCCCCCCTCTCTCTTTCTGCTTCTCTTTCTCTCTCTTTCTCAAAATAAATAAATAATTTTTAAAAGACTCCCATATACTGAACAAACTGATGGTTACTAGCAGGGAGGTCGGTGCAGGCATGTGTTAAATAAGTGATGGGTATCAGGGCATCTGGGTGGCTCAGTCTGACCCTTGGTTATTGCTCAGGTCATGATCCCAGGTCATTGATTGAGCCCCGTGTCAGACTTTGTGCTGAGGGTGGAGCCTGCTTAAGATTCCCTCTCTCCCTCTCTCTCTCTCCCACTGTCCCTCTCCCCCACTGCTAATGCTTTCTTTCTATAAAACAAAATAAAAAAAAATATTTAAAAAGGTGATGGGGATTAAGGAGGGCACTTGCTGTGATGAGCACTGGGTGATGTCTGAAAGTGCTGAATCACTATCGTACATTCAAAACTAATTTTTTGCTGTACATTAACTAAATGGAGTTTAAGTAAAAACGAAATAAAAAAACTAACTAAATACATAAATTAATTGGAAGAGAAAAAAAATTCCCATATATTTATGCAAAAGAAATATGCAATCTTTGTAAATTAGTCAATTTTTATGTTTTCTAGTTACTGTGTATATGACATATAAAGGATTTTCAAAACTCTTTTAATGTTTATTTATTTTTGAGAGGGAGAGACAGACAGAGCATGAGCAGAGGAGGGGCAAAGAGAGAGGGAGACACAGAATCTGAAGTAGGATCCAGGCTCTGTGCTCACAGACCGTGAGATCATGTCCTGAGCCAAAGTTGGACGCTTAACCAACTGACCCACCTAGGCGTCCAGACATATAATGGATTTTAAAATCCCATGTATATTATGGCACTCACAGCCATTTATTTTCCCTTTTGAATTTTTTTATATGCTATGCAAGCAGTGACTAATTTGAAGTATTTTGAACAAGAGCACGGGGTTTCAATGTTTCCTGAAAATCTCTTCATCTGTTATGGGAACAATACTGTCCCTGCCTGTGCTTTGTCTTAACCTCTACCCTTGAGTAACTTCACCTTTTCTGAGTTGAAAACATAGTGTGGGTGGAGGGGGCTATCTCAAGCCATACCCCGGAAAAATGCTGGCATTACATTTGGATTCTGAATAAGTCCCAGTAATTTTCTTTTATTTGTATATAGCCTTGGATTAGTGTTATCACCTCGCTAGGTAGTTTGCAGACATAACTGCACACCCCGGGACCTGAGATGTTCATTTATCCACTCAAAGGTCCAGGGTAACATTGGCAAGGAAGATACATCTCAAGGAACACAGAGCCTCTAGCTAGAAGTTGACAGAAGAGAACTTTGAGATAATGATAAGTTTTGGAGAAGACACACTTTTTTTTTCACTAGTTTGCCTGCATAATTTTACCTGCATATATCAAACAGGTACATTTGCAGTGTCTAAAGCAAATACACCTTTTCAAAGTTTTCAAGTATGCTATACTTATTTAGATATATATTGTAAGACATAATCCACTTTCAATCATTTCTGATGTGGAAGACAATAGGTTTGGGGATGTCATATGAAACATACACATAACAAATAAATTAAACTAAAAGATGAATATAAAGAGTAATAAATATGTAAACTATTCAGTTGACTGTTCTGGCCATTGAAACGTGGCTGAACATAATGAAGGAGATGTGTTCATTACATAACAACTAAACCTTTACTAAAATATTTGACCCTACTCTAACTACTATTTTCCCATGTCTTCATCCTATGATCAGATATAAAATGTCTTAATTTATTTATAATTGACTTTGTTTTTTTAATGTTTTAAATTCCAGTTAGTTAACATACAGTGTAATATTAGTTTCCGATGTATAGTTTAGTGATTCAAGTCTTACATACAACACACAGTGCTCATCACAAGTGCCTTCCTTAATCCTCATTACTTGCTTAACCCACCCTCCCACACACAAAATTCAATATTTTTAAACACTTAGGACAGAGAAGAGAATTCAGAAAACAAACAGAAATAGAATAATTGGAAATGTTCATTTAATGGTCATTAGATGATTCGAAGGTCTGAGTAAACTAAAGAAAGGAATCCTTTTTGAGGGTATATTTCAAAGCCCAAGTTAAATGATAGAAATAAAGCACACTTTAATGAAGAATAGTCTGTTGGGTTTTAAAAAAAATGTTAATCTGTCCAACTTGTTTGAAAAAAAGAGTTTGTATTTACATTCCCATTATTTTCAAATGGTTAAAAAAAGTTATCTCTTCTCAAATCTACCATTGATGTTTTTTCTCCCAATCCTTTCCCACCCCCACTTATTTTTTTTAAAACAGAAACAGCTTCAGAAAATAAATAATTAGCATAACATAAGGAAACCTAATATGTCATATTATTTAATGTTCATTTTGTTTATAATTAACCTTGACTAACTACTTTTTCATGTGCAGATTATGTGAAAAACCATAATCATTTGGAATTAGAGGTATGTTCAATGTGTTTGTGACTTACAATATATTTGAGATTTGAAATTTGTATGAATATTAGTACCATCTTAGAAGTTCATTTTCGGGGCGCCTGGGTGGCGCAGTCGGTTAAGCGTCCGACTTCAGCCAGGTCATGATCTCGCGGTCCGGGAGTTCGAGCCCCGCGTCGGGCTCTGGGCTGATGGCTCAGAGCCTGGAGCCTGTTTCCGATTCTGTGTCTCCCTCTCTCTCTGCCCCTCCCCCGTTCATGCTCTGTCTCTCTCTGTCCCAAAAATAAATAAACGTTGGAAAAAAAAAAATTAAAAAAAAAAAAAAGAAGAAGTTCATTTTCCTTTTAATTTTGCTTGGAAAGGGTCACTTACAAAGTTGTATTCTTCTGCCTAGTCTATACACACACGTCTCCCTAATTCAATCTTCACACAGAGGCTAAAAAAAGCCCTTTTAAAATAGGTAAGTGTTTACAGTACTCCTATTTAAGCCATTTCAGTAGCTTCCATTGAAATTAGTGTAAGATCCATAATCCTTACATGATATAATGGTGTCTAATGTGTATCTTCCAAGTACACTTTCCCTTGTTTGATTGAATCATCAAATCCATTTTGTTTTCTTTTGATTTATGGACATTTTCCAGGAAATCCCCAAACTCCCAACTCTCATTTTTTGGGTTCTAATGGGACCTTTGTGGGCACAGCATGAACCTGTTGTCTTATTTAGGACAATCAGGATCTTTACAAGGATTTTTATTTTTCATATCGCACTGAAGATATAAAGTCCTTTTTGCTCCTACAATAGAAACGGTCACACTTGCTCCTGCCTCAGAAGGAAAGCTTATCTAATGGAATGCAGAGAGAAACAGAGGCGTCCTAATGGCTTTTCAGTTCTGGGTGCTGGTCCCTCAGGGGCTCTGAACAGTCTTGGTTTCTACCATTTTACAGCTTTGTTTCTTTGGCTACTACTTTAGTTTCCTATTGTTTATTTTTAATGTGTTCCCATTTTTATATCCCTATATTCATTTATCACAGTTTTAGCATGCACCAGAAAGAAAAATGATATATCAACCTGAATTTTTGAAGTATGATGTAGTGCTAAAAGTAGAGGAACATTCTACTCCTGGCTTCATCGGTTTATACATAATTTGTTTGTGGGAATTTATTTGACCTCTCCTCCCTTCATTTCTTCATATGAAGAAAATGTAAGGTTGCCTGGGTGGCTCAATTGGTTAAGCATCTGACTCTTGATTTTAGCTCAAGTCATGATCTCATGGTTTGTGGGATCGAGCCCTGTGTCAGGCTTTCAGGCTTTGCACTGACAGTGTGGAGCCTGCTTGAGATTCTCTCTCTCTCTCTCTCTCTCTCTCTCTTTCTCTCTCTCTCATTGCCTCTCCCTGACTTGCATGAGGTGTCTCTCTCTCTCACACACACAATAAATAAATAAACATTAGCAGGCAGCCTGGGTGGCTCAGTTGGTTAAACATCTGACTTTGGCTCAGGTCATGATTTCATGGTCTCGTGGTTCATGAATTTGAGCCCCACATCGGGCTGTATGCTGACAACTCAGACCTGGAGTCTCCTTTGGATTCTGTGTCTCTCTCTCTCTCTCTCTGCCCCTTCCCCACTCATGCTCTGTCTCTCTCACTTAAAAAAAAATTAAAAAATATGGCAATTAGACATATCTTTTTAATCTTTTGAATGGCTTCCTCTTGTGAGACTTGGGTTAAAGACCCCTGAGTAATTCAAAAGCTGTATGGCCCATCCTATACACTTCCTGTTTATTTCTCTCTGTTATTCTCTCTGTTATTCTCTCTGTTATTCCATCTCTTTAACTCTTTCGTTCGCCTTAGAAAGGCCACTGGTACTTTCCCATTAAATGATCAATAAGTGTCAAGGATTGGATTTGAACACAAGTTTTATTCTGAATCTCATACATTTTTGCATTAAATTAAATCTATTCATGGGTGGGTCTCAATGAATACGTTTAAATAATTTAATTCTGAACTCAGCAAAATGCTAGAAAATGGTTGGACCTTGATTTTCCACACTTTTTAAACTAGGCATTAGTTTGATAATATTTGATGGGTCAAATATAACTGCAACTACATGATTAGAACCCAGTGTGAGCAATCTAAGGTCATGACATTAGTCAAAATGCACAGCAGCAAGTCTAAGTCTAGTTTGAAGAACTTGGGTTTTGGGGAATGACTCGTTGGAAGAAAATGATAGATTGCAATAGTTTAAATCTACTATCTAAAAAACTTCATTTGTTTTGGGGTACCTGGGTGGTCAGTTGGTAAAACACCTGACTTCAGTTCAGGTCATGATCTTAAGGTTCATGAGTTCAAGCCCCACATCGGGCTCTGTGCTGACAGCTCAGAGCCTCAAGCCTGCTTTGAATTCTGTGTCTCCCTGTCTCTCTGCTCCATCCCTACTCATGCTCTGTCTCTCTCAAAAATAAACGTTAAAAAAATGTTTAAAAAATAAAAAAAAATAAATTAAAAACTTTGTTTTAATTTATCTAAAAGTACTAAATATTGAGTTATTCCCTGGGTCAGTAATTAAATCTGTTATCATATATTTGGTGGTAAGTAAATAAAACGTACCTACAGAGCATTTGCTACTTATATATCAAGAAACCCTTAAGGTTGATTCAGCAATTTGATACCATAAAGATTCCATAAAGATGTTTATTTTTGAGAAAGAGAGCATGAGCAGAGGAGGGGCAGAGAGAGAAGGAGACACAGAATCCAAAGTAGGCTCCAGGCTCTAAATTGTCAGCACAAAGCCTGACATGGGGCTCGAATCCATAAACCTGGGCTGAAGAGATCATGACCTGGGCTGAAGTTGGACGCTCAACTGACTAAGCCACCCAGGCACCCCAAAAGATGCCATATTTTCAAATATGAGATTTAGCATTTTCACAGTTTAGCATTTTCACAATAAGGAAACAAAGAATGGATGGAGGGTTGGAAACGTGAGCTACAGAGACATAAGACGTTATCCTGGTCTCAATTTTGCATTTCACCAAAGATGAAGACTCTTCCCTTCAAGTTTAGGTAATAGCTATGAAATCTTTAGCCTATTGGCTCAAGCTTTAAACCATTAACATATTTGGAGATCTTTAAAAATACTGATACTTTCATCCCTAACCAATTACTTCAATGTTCCAGGGCATCAGCATTTCACAAAAGTTCCTCAGTGAATATAATGTGCACCTGGCTATGAGATTCACCATTTAAAGCTAACTGTAATTTATCTCCTTCATCATGGCACTTTTTATCTGAATAAAATGAGAGTTTAAATAATGAATTTAAATATGAATGCCATACAGAACCTTATTATAAAATGGATCTATAACATCTCACCTGCTTCAATTGTCCCCGAAGGAAACTAAAACTCTAAGAGGACTTTACACCAAGGAAAACATCTCTGAAACCTTTGAAAAACAACTTAATAAATGAAGCCTAAGACAGGCTACACTTAACTTTATGAAGACCTAAGTTAGCATCATGATTATGGCTTATAATTACCATGAATTACTATGTGTGTGTTTATAACTGTGGGTTTGTGCTTCATGACCCTAAGGAACAGAAAGTCATATTTAAATGGAAATTATATTTTTTTATAACTTTATCCTCAAAGTCTCACAACTTAAAGCAAAGCAAAATGCCATTAAATTTTTAACAGTGTTAACATTTTTTCAAAATCCTAATTTCTGATTCAACATTTAGTTTGCTGTACAAGTCAGATTTACTTTATTCTTGTAAAGGAATGTTGAATTAACTGAAAACAAAAATATGACCACATAATTATAGTAATTCAATATCTATACAATATATGACATGATATATTTGAAATTTACATAATCACTACTCTTTAAGGGTATTTGTACTTATACACACATTTTTATGTGATTTGGTGATATTAGCAGCAAATACTTGGTTTAATTTTTGAAGAAGATGTCATGTACTTGTTCACAAATTAGAAAATCAATACCAACTATCAAATGACATGTGGTGACCTGCATCTGGGGTAAAATATAGGTTAATTGAGAAATAGTGAGAATATAGTTTAACTGAGAAATACTAAACCAAGTAGAGGGCTCAGGAAAGGTGAAGTAAAACAAAACAAAACAAAACAAAACAAAACAAAACCTCTCAAATGTTGCTGGCCAAGACAGCCCTTAAACAAATGAAGAAGCTAATAAAATCTATGGTGTGCAAATATATTCCAAGTAGATGATGATAATGCTTGGTGGTAGGCAATGAAAGAATACTGGAATTAATAACAAATCAAAGAATGAAAAAGTCTTTCATTAACACTGCGTCAATCCTATAATATTATGTCAAAATAAAAAAAAAATTCAGAAAGATTTAAATAAATTCCCACTGGAAAAAAAAGGAACCTCAGAACTATCACAGAGATAGTCTTAAGTTACAAAATATTCTTATTTTTAATAATGTACATATATATTTTACGTATGGGTCACAGGTGCAATGTTATTTTTAATGGAGTAAAAATGTTCTTATTAGAATTTATCAGGTGCCCCGTACTGACAAACATGTTCAAGGAACATGTCTTAGGTCAGCTGTTTTGTTAGGTATTTTAGGCACATTTTCATTTTAATCAGTTCTTCACTCAACCATCTCTGGGAAATATTCACCTCAAAAATTAATGAAATCTTATACAAAAGACAAGAGCTTTCAAATAATCCTTCACTTATTTTTTTAAAAAAACAAGTGATGAGAAGCCATTAAGATGTTATAAGCTCAGGGGCACCTGGTTGGCTCACCAGGTAGAGCATGTGACTCTTGATCTCAGGGCTGTGAGTTCTAGCCCCATGATGGGTATAGAGATTATGTAAAAATAAAATCTTTTAAAAAAAAAGATACTTAAAAAGTTTAATACACCGACATTTTTAATAAAGATTGTGGCTTCTATTGATATGCTTTCAAAATCTATACATTAAATCCATCTCTGCTTCAAAATCTATACATTAAATTATTTAGCAGATACTCATGAATAAATACTTACATGACATGTATAGTTTCTTGTAAGATTTTAATCCTGACATTTCAAACAAATACTAAGTATTAAGGTGAAACTATCTCTTCTAGTTTAAAAAATCTTCTATTATTTAAAATATAGAACATTAGGGGTGCTTGGGTAGCTTAGTTAGTGAAGTGTCCAACTCTTGATTTCAGCTTGGTTTATCTCCTGGTCATGAATTCGAGCCCCACGTTGGACTCTATGAACATCGAGCTCCACGTTGGGCATGGAGCCTGTTTGAATTCCCTCTCTCCTTCTCCCTCTGTCCTTACGCCACTCGTGCACACTCTCATAATAAATAAATAAATAAATAAATAAATAAATAAATAAAATGTAGAACATTAAATAACGGACTATGAAAGAACTTACAAATAGTCTCCTAAAAAGAGAAATTTTTAAGTATTGAATTCAAATTAATCAAGTCCATATAAGAAGTGAAAAATATTTTTAATAGCATGTTTGAAGTTGTATTTTAAGAGTTGAGAAACAAAAGTGACAGTACGGAAGATAAAAAGTTAGCTAATTCTTTATGAAGATATAGGCAAATGTCACTCAGAAATAGCAACTCGCGGGGCGCCTGGGTGGCGTAGTCGGTTAAGCCTCCGACTTCAGCCAGGTCACGATCTCGCGGTCCGTGAGTTCGAGCCCCGCATCAGGCTCTGGGCTGATGGCTCAGAGCCTGGAGCCTGTTTCCGATTCTGTGTCTCCCTCTCTCTCTGCCCCTCCCCTGTTCATGCTCTGTCTCTCTCTGTCCCAAAAATAAATAAACGTTGAAAAAAAAAATTAAAAAAAAAAAAAAAGAAATAGCAACTCGCTATATTTCCTGTGAGGGCAGCCATCTTATTGGTAATCTTGCATTTACTGTTAGATGCAAATATATCCAAATTTGAAAGAAATGTTAATTAATAAATAATTAATAAAAAGAAGTTTAAATGTACCTCCAAAATCTTTCTACATAAAGGAAAGAAGATGCAATAACACTGTAGTTGGAATGGAAAATTCTATTTTTTCTCAGTGCCTTGAAGAATTTGGTAAGAAATGACTTTGTCATTTTACGTTACTTCAGAGTTGTCAATTTTTTGCTGTTGGATTTGAATTCTGACAATAACTGATATCTTTTATTTAGTGATGTTTTTGTACCTTTTTGGTTCTTTCTGTGTTTTCTTATGTGATTAACTGAAAAGTTAGGAGAGACAATATTATATGTGCTTAGGCTGGCACCATTTTAAACTAAAAGTCCTAGTAGAGGAACAGCTGGGGAGAAGAAAGTGAGAAGTAGGGTCTCAAAATGATCACTGTGCCATAAACAAAATACACAATAGATTTTTTTATAGGGTCACCTGAGTGGTTCAGTTGGTTGAGTGTCTGACTCTTGATTTCAGCTCAGGTCATGATCGTAGGGTCATGGGATCTAGTCCTGTGTCAGGCTCCATGCTAAGCATGGAGCCTACTTAAAATTCTCTCTCTCTCTCTCTCTCTCTCTCTCTCTCTCTCTCTCTCTCCCCCTCCCCCTACCCCTCTCCCTCACTCATTCTCTCTCTCAAAATAATAATAATAATAGAAATAATATTTTTTACAGATTAAGTTAAAGAGAGTAAACTATTAGACAGAAGGAAAAGACATATAACAATGAGGAGAGTCAAAACTAGTGAAAAAATATTGATGAAACATCTCATGGTGCATTTCATGATGTAAGATTCAAAACAACTTTGTATAATAAAATATCAGAAACAGGAAAATAATCAAAGACCCTTGATAAATATTTACTATAAACATGATTAAAATAGAGAATGCTCAAGAAATAAAAAAAAAAAAACCTTTATAGGAGACATAGAAAATATTTATAACAAAATAAAATGACAAAGTATTTGAGTGAATAGTTATTAAATATTTGGAAAGAGGTTTACCTACGAGAGTATTAAATGCAATTTAAAATAATATTCCTTCATTGTTGTCTGCTTATCAGTTCACTTCCTAGTTTATTCCATGTTCTATGGGTCTTCATTCACTTAAATGTCACACTGTCTTGATTAATGTAAATGTGCATGCATCTTGAAATCAGGTATAATTCTTCATTTTTTAGTAAGATTTGGTCATCTAGGCCCTTTGTATCCAATGTAAACTTTGGAAACTGTTGATTATTACAAACAAAGAGAAAGCTTACTGGAAATGTGACTAAGATTACATTACACGTACCATTCATTTGGGGGTAAATTGATTTCTTAAAAATATTGGATCTTTCAAACTGTGAATATAGAATAACTCATTTCTTTAGCAAATCTGTGGTTTGTTTTGTTTTGTTTTCATTATAGAGTTCTCTCTTACCTCTTGTTAGATGGTTGGCTAACTTACATGAATTTTGACACTATTATATATAGAATGTTTTAAGATTCATTTTGTGTTTGTTGTTTGCTCTTAGTTCTTTGGAAAATAAAAATAACTTCTGTAATATTAACTTGTATTATACAGTGTGCTAAATGCAGTTATTCGTAGTTGCCTTTCAGTGCACTCCTCAAAATATGAAATGGTAAGAGTGGGTATCCTTAGGGGTGTGTGTTCAGTATTCTATCATCCATTATGACATTAGCTATAGATTTATCATATTTGTCTTTTATCAGATTAAGGAAGTTCCCTACTCTTCTTACCTAGAGTTTTTAACAGAAATTGGCTTTGAATTTTCTTCTTCTTTTCTTGCAATCATCAAAATGGTTTTTTAAAACAAGTTTGCATTACTGAGATAACATTTCATTGGTCATGATGTATTATTCCTTTGATATATTTTTGGATTTAATAGCCAATATTTTAAAGTATTTTTATACCTATATTCATGACCAATATCAGTCCATAAGTTTCTTTTGTTGTCTTTTGTTGTCTTTAGGAGATTGTGCTTTTTTATAGCCTCATAAAGCAAGTGGAAAGAGATACTTTTGTTTTCTGGATGAAGTTCTATAAAATTGGTATTATTTCTTCTTATATGTTTGATAAAATTCAACAGTAAAACCATCTGTGTCTAAAATTTCCTTTTTATCAAAGTTTTTTTTTTAAAGTCATTTTTTTAAATGTTTATTTATTTTTGACAGAGAGAGAGACAGACAGACAGAGAGACACAGAGACAGAGCAGAGACAGGGCAGGGGGAGGAGCAGAGGGAGACAGAGACACAGAATCCGAAGCAGGGTCCAGGCTCTGAGCTGTCAGCACAGAGCCCCACGTGGGCCGAACTCACAAGACCACAAGATCGTGACCTGAGCTGAAGTCAGATGTTTCACCAACCAAGCCACCCAGGTGACCTATCAAAGTTTTTTAATGACAAATTCTTTATCCTTTTGTAGACATAGGACTATTAAAATTTCCTTTTTTTGTTGCATGTGAGTTTTATCGATTACATTTTCCAAGGAATAGATCCACGTCATCAAAGTTTTCCCATGTGTTGGTATTAAATTGATCCTTTGACTATCTGTAGGCTCTACAACGATAATCTTTTTTTCATTCATGATATTATTATAATTTGTGAGATATTTGTCTTTTCACCAATCTAAGAGCTTATAAAGGTTTGTATTTTGTTCTTGTCATTTTTTTTATTATTCAATCTGCTCAAATAGTCAATATGTGGCTTTATAATTTTTCCATTTTTCTATATTCTATACCTCATTTCTGTTGTTTGGGGATAATTTACTTTTTTTATGTATCTTAAGGTGAAAATTTGAGTGATTGATTTTGAATGTTTGGACCTTTTTTACTTTTACAATGTTAATACTTAAAGCCATAAGATTCTCTCTAAGCAGTATTTTGGCTGTATATCATGAATTTTTATGTGATTTTTCCCATTATCATTAGGTTTGATTTTTTTTCTGAGTGATGCTAAATTTCTAAATACTTGGTATTTCCTATGAAATCTTTTGTTACTGATTTCACTTGCTTTTAGTGTGTTTAGAAACATACTCTGTGCATCTCTGATTCTGTGCATCTCTGTGTATTTCCTTTATCACATAGTATAAATATAAATCTGAATCTTTATTACTGAATTATCACATAACTTTATATTTTCACTTTCTAGAGGAGATTCAAGTTGATTCCAACAAAACACTAGAAAACTTACAAAGTCACTACACAGTTAAATAGCTACTACTGAAAATATCCTGGTATTTTGGTACAATGGGATTAACAGATTTGTGGTAAATATTTGTTTTAAAATTATTAATATTAAATCTATTTATTTTTTCATCAGTATAATTTTGATATAAATGTGAAAATGTTTCTTTATATATTTCAAGTTTTAAACAGATAATCTAACAAAGTCTTTTTACATTTATGTATCTTAAGTATATTTCCAAGCAGAAATAAAAGATGAAGAAAGAGGAAGGAAAAGATATGAGGAAAAGAAGGAAAGACCACACACATGCCCTATTTTAAGTACCGTGTTTTAAAATAAGATAATTATCATTTTCATGAATCAACGGTTTATGTTTCTCTAAAGTCATAGAACACCCTCATTTTTTTTCATAATACAAATCCCATGATTTGTTTCCTTGTAATATTTTCTTTGTCACTGAGAAAAAATGTCTACTTATATCCCACTTAGTTCATTTTGAAAAAGAATACTCTATCACCTTAATTCATAGAAAATAAAATCATACAGGCTTTCACCAGTGTTCAAAAAAAGAAAAAAAAAAAACATAAGAAGAATACTTTGAATAGGGAGAATAATCTGAATAAGCAATGGGTAGGGAATTCCAGAAGAAAGCATAATGCTCATTCTAGCAACATAAATATATTTTGCCTCTGGCAAAGCTAAGAGCAGACATAGCCCATATAGACATAAGAGTCTTAAGTACTGTTCAGATGAAAATTTTATTAGATTAAATGTCAGCAAAATACACAAAAATTTCAATTACACATATTCTAGATGGTGTTAGGTAGTGGTATAGTATATCTATGAAGAACATGGACAGCTCTGAATTTAGTCACAAAAATGTGGAAGTCTTATTCTATTTAATGAGCAATATTTATGCTCTGAAATATTAACATTTTGAATAAATTTCTGAATATTCTTATATAAAACATGACTTTAAATCACTTCTTTTTGCTAATATACATAGCAGATTGCTTATTTGGCTTATGGTTCATACAAAATACTGAAACTCCTGGCTCACTGCTCATGTAGCATGCTGTCTTACCTCCTGCTTGGCCTCACTGGCTTTCACAGATGCCTTCCTCAAAAATTTACCACACTGAAATAAAAAAGATCTTTCAACATGCAAACATGATCACGTTTCTCTTCTCCCATCATTACTTTCCAAGTTTTTTTTACTTGCCGCTGGCCTTAGACTATTATGCATATACATATAGAGCATTATACATGAACTGCATGAACTCTATATGAACCAGCCTTTTATTGTCTATCGAACTTCAAATCTTATCACTCCACTCCCATCCACTTTCCCATTCTTCATGATTTTTACTCCAGGTAGGTAAATTAATTTGGAGACTGTAATTTCATGATCTTTCTCCTTTGTCTTGAAGTACTTATATGTATAGCCTTCTCTTTTGGAATATTCTTCTTTATACCTTCCTTTCATCTGAAAATCTTTCATGTGATTTTATGTCTTGTTTTATGTGCTTCTTCATCTAATGAGACTTTTTCTTTTAAAAATTTCTACCTTTGGGGGCACGTGGATGGCTCAGTCGGTTGAGCACCTGACTCTTGATTTCGACTCAGGTCGTAATCCCAGTTTTGTGAGTTGGAGTCCTGTGTGGAGCTCCGTGCTGCTGGTGCAGAGCCTGCTTGAGATTCTCCCTCTCTCTCTCCCCTTTCCCCCACCCTCTCTCAAGTCTCTCTCAAAATAAATAAATGAACTTAAAAAAAATTTCTATCTTTGGTCATCATAGCATGCAATACACCATATCTCTGTGTGTGTACTTGTTTGTTACTCTTTTTTGAATTTAAGCACTTTCTGAAGGAATATCTATCACATTTACAACTGTATCCCCAGGAACTAGCATGTAACTTGCACATAATAAAAGCTTTTAATATGTGCAAGTTACATTGAGTAGAACTCATACAGCAAGGAAAAGTGTCACACTGCATCCTAAATGTAATTTCTACGTAGTCTTAATGCATAGTATGCACACACTCATAGACACATAGTGCTTGCCATTAATTTATTAAAATTACCCTATTTCAACTAAGACAATTATTCTATACCTTACATGTACCTACCACTCATTCAGTCTCTTCTGGTATCCTCTCTTGCTTCACCTATGTTCTCCTAAAGACATATTTATCTAGACATGAGAACATGCATATACATATTTTATTTTATTTTATTTTATTTTATTTTATTTTATTTAAAAAATTTCATTTGAGTGTAGGTGACAACAATGTTACATTAGTTTCAGGTGTAGAATATAGTGATCCTGCAAGTTTATATATTAAGCTAATGCTCACCATATTGCAGCTACCATCTGTCACCATATAACACGATTATAGTACCATTGACTATATTCTCCATGCTGTGTCTTTTGTTCCTGCGACCTATTCATTCCATAATACTGGAAGCCTGTATCTCTCACTCCCTTTCACGCATTTTGCCCATTCCCTTACTCTCGTTCTCTCTGGCGACCATCAGTCTGTTCTCTGTATTTATAGGTCTGATTCTGCTTTTTGTGTTTTATTTATCCATTCATTTGTGTTTCTTTAGTTCCATATACGAATGAAATCATATGGTATTTGTCTTTCTCAGTCTGACTTATTTTACTTATACACAGATTTTATTATTTATTTCTTCATTTTAATAATTTTTTTTCTTTTTTTTTATTTTAGAGAGATGGCATGAGCAGGGGAGAGGGGCAGAGGGAGAAAGAGAATCTCAAGCATGCCCCATGCTCAGCACAGAGCCTGACACAAGAGCTAGATCCCACGTTGATGACCTGAGCCAAAATCAAGAGTCGGGCATTCAACCGACTGAGCCACCCAGGCACCCCTCACTTATAAACACATTTTAAATACATTTTGAACAAATATGATTTTTGCTCACATCATTAAGCAATGTATGTTGTATATAATTTTTACCTTTAAATTATATGCATATATAGCACTGGTCGAACGTGCTGTTGACAGATCCTTACTTCCTTTTCTGTTTGTATGGAGCACGATTTCTGTGGTAACCACACATCGCAGCATCAGTAGGATAAAACTGCCATATCTCACCATGGCCTAATGCCAGATCACATTCTTAGTAGTGGGTAAACAACCCAGCACTTGATGAAGTAGGCTTCACAACAAAGATCCAGTATCTTAGGACTAAAATGTGGAGTTGCTATAAACACTTGGCCACCACATTCCAATCATCACTGTGGTAACCTTTGACACTTCCTGCCGAACACAACCAAGGTCAGAAGGATTGAGAGGCCCTGCTGTCACAGTCTATATATGTATTG
This sequence comes from Prionailurus bengalensis, assembly GCF_016509475.1. NCBI lineage: Eukaryota > Metazoa > Chordata > Mammalia > Carnivora > Felidae > Prionailurus > Prionailurus bengalensis. Next base: position 92,103,011 of record NC_057344.1, read on the forward strand.
AAAATTAAGATCAACACTATTTTTGCTCTCCAACTCACAAATGTGTCTGTTCTCCCTGAGCCTACCTAGAAAATCTGAATTACTGATTGACAGTGCACCGTCCCAGTCATTAGGCTGTAGATGACGAATCCAGGCATGCTGAGCTCAACAATAGTGTGGCCAGGACATTATGAGCATGGCAGAAACATGGACCCACTGGATTCGTTCCTTTGGGATTTTATCTAAAATATTCTAAATGACTTAGCCAATTTTTAGTATCGACCAACTGATAAATCTAGATGAATATCATATACCAAAAGTCAGAGAAGCCACAATAGCCAACCCTCTGTGGAAGGAAAATGATAGAGTAGGTTAAAGAGAGAGGAGGGAAGAAGGTGCACAGAGAGGTGCAGACATTGGTTAAAAATAAAAATTGTTCATGTGTGTGAAAGTTGGAAGATAGTTCTATGCCTATAGCATGTTAACAGTTAATTTCATTATTTGAGAGAAACAAACAAGAGCTAACACCATCAGTAAAGTAATTTATTGAGGTAGGACACAAACTTGATAAAAAAGCTAAAAATCCCAAAATACAGAAATGGCCATTTTATTTGATAGTCTATAATATCTAATTCATGGGAGAAAAATAAATAAAATTGATCTGCAATGAATTTAATAGTTTAAAAAATCAGAATAATACACTCCAAACAAAAATAGAAGTGAGAGTGGGAATTATAAATTATTTATATTTTCACTTTTTTCCCCCATAATGATTCTTTGCCATAGATTGAAAAATGTGGTAGTGCAGGTTTAATTGGTTCTCAAGAAAAAGAAATGTACAGTTAATCTTTGGAGATGATGTGAAGAAATGTCAGGACCTAAGTCATCACATGGAAGTAGCCACCCAACACAAGGGCTCCCACTTATTGGTGACTGAGAGCGTGGTTCCCTACAAACCTAGAAAATGACTTCCATATTGTCCAGAACAATAATCCCATTGCCTGTTTTCATTTTTTTTTTGAGCCAAAACTTAGAGAGTCCTCAAAACTGATAGTTTTTTACAGAGTCCATTTGATTTCCTCTGGGTATGGAGTACCTGTACTGACAGAATATATGCTTTACCTCCGTAAGCTCTTGATTACTAAGTAAAATCTATAAAAATAAATGTACTACTATATTCAATGAAGTGAAACTATAACTCAACAAACACATTTTTCAAGCCAGAGAAAAAAGGCAATTTACCCAGAGAAACATGATTTCAGGACATTATTTCTCGTTAGTAAATATAGATGCCAGAAAGCATGCAGTAGGAGTTTCAGATTGCTGGAAAAAACCCAAAACTCTCATTAAAAAATTTTTTTTCAACGTTTTTTATTTTATTTTTGGGACAGAGAGAGAGACAGAGCATGAACGGGGGAGGGGCAGAGAGGAGGGAGACACAGAATGGGAAATAGGCTCCAGGCTCTGAGCCATCAGCCCAGAGCCCGACGCGGGGCTCGAACTCACGGACCGCGAGATCGTGACCTGGCCGAAGTCGGACGCTTAACCGACTGCGCCACCCAGGCGCCCCAAAACTCTCATTTTAGAATTTTACATCTAAATTAGCCATCATTTAAGAATGAAATAAAATATACCTAAATTATTCATATGAAAAAATTAGAGTTTATCACTAGTAGAATGTCACTAAAATGACTATCAAATAACTATAAGGACTACTCTTTATAGAGGAGAAAAATAAACCCAAAGAAAAAACTCATGGCTTCCAGTAAGGAAACTCAAATCCATCATCACATCTGCTACAAGTGAGGCACTGGAGGTATTGACTAAAAAAATAAAGCGCATTTGTTTTAAAAGATGGCAGGGATTTGCACTTGCCTAACAAGTACAACAGACGTGATTTTATGGTAAGCATACACAGCTTCTAAGAGCCTGAGGATCTTGAAAAAAAATAAAAGTTTATATATTCAAAGGCAGAACAAGAACTGCTAATTACAGATCTGAAAACTTTTTCCCTGTACCGTGATACCACTTGCTAAGAAAGATCGTATCTAATTACCCACTAAATAGAGGTTGCCCCATGATTAATATAATTACTTGAAAATATTTCAAATGAGTTAGATTTTGCTGCATTTTTTCAAGTAGTTATGCGACAACTGACATAATTATGTTAACAACAGCCACAACAACAAAAATGGTTGCCAAAGTTTAGGCAAATAGGTTATTTCCTCTGGGCAGGTGAAATCATAGCTGCTTTATTAATTTCAATCTGTTATTTTCAACTAGAATCAATTCAAAATTGTTTGCCTAAATGGGAACCGTCTGTGTGCAATGTAGGGCATAAGAATGTAGAACATGCAACATAACACAAGCAATGCAGTGCATAGAAAAAATATTCCCTGCCAGAAAAAAAAAAAAAAAAAAAATCTAGATCAAAATGGCGTCAGCAAGAAACAATGTTTGTTAACTATTCTTTCTGTAGAAATTGAAATATATTACAAAGTGTTTTTCCAATGAGTAGGCTCTATGATCTAACTTTTCTAAGCACTTAGCACCAGACTGGAGTAGAATGCACTCCTGTGAAGGTCATAATGGGAAACCAAATGTGACAATCCAAAGCCATTCCCCTCACTGTGTTTTATTACTTTGTAACAGAGTTCTGCAAAGGATATGTGGCTACTAGGGACATATGTGCACTGATGGTTATTCTCATAGGGACTGAAAAATTTCACTTACATAAGAATTGAATTTGTTTTAAAAGTCAATCTTCAATTTCATTTGTTGTCATTAATTTGGAGTGGATCAATCACATCTTACAGAATAAATATCATGAATAAAATAGAAAGATATAAAATTACGTTTCACATGTGATAAAAGATTAGGGACTCCTGCAGATAAAAATAGGAAAACCTAAGAAATCTATAGTAATCAGTGAAATATCTATTATTTTACGTGACAAATTAATATTGTTGAACTACTAGACATATCAGAATTAGTAAAATATAATAATTTCAAATCAATAATACAACTACCTTTCAAGTTTGTTGAAAATTGAAGTCAAAATGTTTGATTGGGTGGTATATTTTAAATGATTGATTTACTTTTAAGACTTTTGAGAAAGAAGCACAAAGATGTAATTTCCTATAGAGGCTTCACAAAATTCTCTCTCTCACACACAATTACAAATCACGGAGTTTGAGATTTGTCCATTTTCATCTTGGAGCGTTCATAAAGTTAATTCATTTTTATTTTCTGAAGATTGGACTTTAATCTCATTTGCTTGCTGTTTGAAATGCACTTTTAATATTTGAACTAAATGCACTAGATTTTCCTCCCACACTCTTACTACCATATTTATTAAAAACAAAAACAAAACAGATGAATAAGAAAACTATTAGATCTTACTCCCACTATCATTTTATTTAAAAGGGAGCTGTCCGTATCAGACTTTTGAACTGTTTGTCATCTGGGAATTCTTGAGACTGTTTTCTTTCCAGCATCGCCTACAGATGTTTCTTTAGTCTTTTCATTAGGGTTCTCTCTCCCTCCCCTACCTCCTTTTTAGTTTTTACTCCATTTTCAGATATTTTCCTCTGAAACGATGCAGTTCCTTTGCCATCTATCTAGAGTAACCTCTAGCGTGCAGTACCCTCAGCCAGTTTCCTTTCTGAGTCCTTTGAAAAAGCAAAAGACATGGTAACAAGAACTTTACTGTTTACCCTTTCTTTTCTGCTCCTTAAGATTTAGAGAAAACATCATGCATAAACATTTTGTGTGACCACCCTGACTATGCCCCTTAGTATATTCTAGGGACTTAAAAATTCTCAAAGTCACCATATGGCCTGAAGTTTTGCTAGCATGTCTAAATAAAGACTTGGAAGTTCTTTGCTGTGTGCCCCTGGTCTCCAAGACAGAATTTGTAGCTGCTTTTAAAAGTCAATTTAAAAACTCTAGCCCTTGGTGAAGACAAAATTAAAAACAGCTTGAGAAGAGTTGAACATGACAAAATAATAGTTCAAGGAGATTTAGAGATACTGTCAGAAGTTATGCTGAAGTTAGAAGAAACAATTTAAAGGTTATTCCAAGGAACTTGCCGTTCTCATTTTAATGCTAATGAACCAAGAAATATTAGGCTAAGGGAGTTAATCTGTATTCAGAGCATTCTAATAAATTAAATGAAAAGGGTGCAGATCTAATGCAACTTGCAAATGCCGGTTTCAATAATTGTCACATCAGCTGAGTATTATCTAATCAGCACTGCTAAATTTACCTTTCTCGCTAATATTGCTTTTCTTTTTTGTCACACCATTTTAGTGGCATTTTAGTTAAACTGAGGATTTCCTCCGGAATCACGAAAAAGAAGACTGTAAAGTGCTTTTCCATAGAGGGATATATTACATGCGAGAAGCTATCGTGGGGTCATACTAAAATAATGTTGCTTCTCAAAAAAAATTATTTTTGCTTCTCTTGTAAGAACCATCCCTTTGAAGCGCCTATGAATGTTAGTCTATTTCTTTTGCGTTCTGTAATGTTGCTTACCGTATACATTTGCGGAGTGTTGTGAAAGACTTCATTAGCCGACAACACTACCTATGCTGTCGCTAATTACAATGACTTCCACAGTACCTTTTCTTGTGCATTTTGTTCTCATCACCCTACTACTTCTCCATGCCTTCTCTCTTCTTCCTTTTCAATGCCATCAATCTCGTTTTTCTCTAATTTACTTGATAATGAAGTGGTATATCTAAAAACTGAAATAGGGAGTAATGCCTGTTAACATTTTTCAGATGTTCCACTCAAACACCATGTGTCCAACACATGAGTAAGAGTATGAGGTCTCTTGTGAGGTGAAGCAACCAACCCAGGTTGCAACCAGCAATATACTGGCACCAATGCAACTCACTTCCAGCAACATGAAAAATGGAATATAAACATTCATGATCTTTTCGGATGTAGCTTAAATTTTTACTCCAACTTGAGATTTCTTAAGCCGTCTACGCATATCGCTTTGCTTTCTTTCCTGGGAGAGAAAACAAAGCATTCACTTTGTCCTTGGTTGATTCATTTATAGCATTCCCAATGTTTTTATAAAAGTCTTAACATTACCTTTGTAATTCCTTACACGGTATGTTGCAATGAAGCCTTTTGGAAAGGTTCTTGATGTAAAGGAAATTTCACAGAGAATATTAGAGATAAATGTGAAAAGGGGAGTCATTTTAGGATCAGGGATATGCATGAAAGAAGGACAGAACCTACTTATATTGCTAGAAAATAATTTTCAATTTAGAAGTTGTAATGAACTTTTTTTTATAAAAGTGACCTTTTTAAAAAATGAAGAGGCGTGCCTTCTCCTTTAGCAAGATTGCATTAATAATTGTCAACCCGCAATTAGAAGAAGAGCAGGCTTTCAATTCTTATAACTTTTCTCTAAAACATTGGCACATGAAAAGAAGTGCCCTGGACAGATGGGAAATTAGCATGTCATAAAAATCTATAATAGATTGGCTGCTGCTGTCAATCTCATGAAAGTAATTACATCATGGTGACTTTTCCTGAAAATTAACACAAACTTACAAGGGAAACTATTGTGTATATGAGGCAAACAGAAATACAAATCAACATCATTTTCTTTCAATATGATATTCTAATATCTTTTTAATTTTTTGTTAGGATGGAAACATTATTTTTATATGATAGCATCAGGTAAAAACTTTTCTTTCTAAGAGGATGAGATGGACATGAGGAGTGAAGTGTACTCAACCATCACACTGCTCGAGAGTCAATCTTGAGCTACTGCCGTGCGAGACCACTTGGGCCAGATGCAGAGACTTTTCCCAGCCACCCACCTTTAAAAGTGTCCAGTGTCCAGTGTCCTGGGTTGTTGAAATGAAGGTGGACTATGGAGAGTTCATCTGATCAAGTAACAAACTGTGAAGTCAAAAGTTGGCGTCAGAACTCCTTGGACAGTTAATGGTGACATGGTTGCTACCGTTAAGAAGGAAAATCCTTACTAGGTTGCCAGGAGGAGGAACCTATAGTATCTTGTTGGCCCAGTGATGTTGAGTACTTATTGAAATGGAGACTCATGTTCTCTGCAGACAGACTCAATTTCCACAGGCCTCCCTAATCCCAGAGAAGGGTGCATTTGTAGGTAGCATCGGTGATCTCTTGCTTTTGCCTTTTTTCTCATATTAATGAGGTTCCCTTTTTTTTCCTACTTATTCTGGCCCAGAGTTTGTCAGTATAGCACTATTGACACTTTAGGTTGGGTAATTTTATGTTGAAGAAGCTGTATTATGCATTGTAGGATACAGCATATCTGACTTCTATCCAGTGAATGCCAATAGTACCCCTTGACCTCAGTTACAGCAACCAAAAAAGACTCCAGACATTGCCAACTGTCTCCTGAGAAGGGGATTTTCCCCAGTTTGATGCTCACTGTTTAGTTCATGAAAGTTTTTCTATCTGCATGAAAAATAAAGAATTTCAGCTTACATCTTTACTCTATTGATTCCACAGAGACAATAGTCTCCTTGAGGAAATGAGTGACTTAGGTCTTGAGTGAAGTTGGAGTCTTGGGAATTTAAGTGCAAAAGTGAAGCATAAAATAAAATAAGTTAATACTTGAGATTTCTTCCTCATCACCTATGCATGCTTGCACATGTGGAAAAATACATTGACTATACTTTTATATGAATGAGTCCATCAATTGAACCACAAAAATAGATTGGCTTTACGAAATTTGTTTTGCCATAATTTAGATATTGAGCACTGCTACATTTTTGGTAACTAAAACATTTTGTATAGTTCAAAAGTGAAATAATATAAAGAAGTACTGATGTGCTCAGTCTAGTTCAGACTAGTCAACGAATAATCTCTTGAAAACGTTTTTGGAATGGCAAAAGAACATAAATGCAATTTTATATAAATGTATGTATATATGTAATGTATACGCATGTATGTATAATTCTAAAATGTGCCACTTTTTTTTTACATTGATGGCACTAGTAAAATCACTAATATTGGCATATTCTGTTTTCTTCTATGGAGAACCTCTTCAAATACTGCACCTAATCATATCCACGGGTCACTTAGAAAAGCACTTGTGTCAGGACAATGTTATCTGTGCTTACGGATCATGTTCTTCTATAGCATTATTAACTTTTTTATAATATCTACCTATGCCAGGGAATATTACAACTCCCATGCCAGATGATAAGTCGATATCTGTGTCATCTATGGGCTTTCACGTTTAGTAGATGTAGCTAGAATGCTATTAACTTCACACTGAGAATTAAGAATGCAAGTTCCTTTTGTGTAAGGTAGCCCTAGATGCTGATAATATCTTCAAATTTCTTTTTAAATATAAAATAAATGAACCAACACAGCAGATTTTTAACAAAGAATTTGTGATTTATTATTGTAATACATTTTTGGCAACATCAAGATAGGTGGTATGTATTTATTCTGCAATAATTATGATTGAAAGTGTATATTCATATTCATGTATATATGCATGGGTAAAATGTTCTATTTAAAAGAAAACATTTTAAACAGATTATAATAAATATGGCATTTTTTTTGTTATCTTTAACACACGTTGTCTCCTCTGAAGTATAAGAAACGTTATAAAATCATTATGATCACTGCAAAGAAATTCCCACTTCTTAGTTAAGCTTGAGCTCCCATATGTCCCTTTTACAGCATCTCAGAGAGTGTTGATGGAGTGGAGGACTGTGTTCCTCACTCATTTTCACATTTCACATTTTCATATTATCCCCCTGCCATTTGAAACACTCTATCTTGGGCTCTCAGGACCTCCTCTGCTCTTCGTGTTTTCGAAGGCATATTTTAAGGTTTGTTGTTTCTTTTTTCTTTACTACTGAACATATGGGAAAGTTTTCGGTTTGATTTGTTCTATTCACTCAATATTAACTTTTGAAACTTTGGCTTTATTTTTTTTTCCATGAATAACATACTTTGTTTGTTTGGATTAATAATAAGTTAAAAAAGAAAATAAAGTTAGCCCATGACATGTAATAATAATTTTGCAAGAGGTATTTTCTATATAACTGTTAGAAAGTTGAAAAAATACAAGTCCTGATATTTCTATCCTTTATTGATCCATGCATTCATTTACTGTCAAAACTTTACTGAACCTCAACTATGATTAGTTAAGTCAGTAATTATGCTAGAAATTGTGGGCATAAATTGTGTCTTCCTTAAAGAAGTGTGTGTGTGTGTGTGTGTGTGTGTATATATATATATATATATATATATATATATATATATATAATTTATGAACAAAAACATTTTCTGAAATTATTTGAGAAACATTTTAAATGGTGCTAATGGGGGGTGGGGGGCGCCTGGGTTGCTTAGTCAGTTGAACATCCAACTTCTGCTTAGGTCATGATCTGACAGTTCCTGTGTTCAAGCTCCACATCAGGCCTGTGCTGACAGCTCAGAGCCTGAAGCCTGCTTCAGATTCTGTGTCTCCCTCTCTCTCTGTTCCTCCCCCACTTGCACTCTCTCTCTCTCTCTCTCTCTCAAAAATAAATAAAGATTTTAAAAATGTTTGTAATTGTCTTAATGGCATAGAAACATTTTTAAATGACTTACAGCTGACTTTGGTACCTTTTCTTTAGGGTTCATAAACATAAGCTTATCAATGGCCAAGTGGTTGATTGTTCAAAATGTAATTTCTAACTTCTTTTTAGAGAAGACAGAGTAAACATTAGAAAAGCATTTTTCTAAAGAAATTAAAATAATGGCAGTTTATTACTCTCTGGAGAGAGAGGATTAGTAGACTATCAAAGACAAAATCCATAAATTATATAAGCTAAAGTAATTAATTATTTAATATTATATATGTGTGTAAATACTATGTATATTATATAGATATGCATGGACAGCAGATATGATCTCAGATTCATAAAAACAAACATAGGATTTTCTTACAAATTTACTGCTTCACTGTTTTACTACCTAAATGTGCTTTCTATTTACACCCCAGTTTTATACAAAAGCCCGATTTCCATACTGTTTGATTTCCAGACACTTAAATTAATAAAATGGGTCACGGTAAGGGCATATTTGCAGTTTTCCTTTGAAGAAAATGGTGTTAAACTATGAACGTATTTAAGTAATGTAGTAAACCAGTGTAACTGCCTTCACTTAGGAAGACTTGGCTAATTAAGGCAATTGTGAAGGTCACCAACACAGATTTCAAGTTCATGTGAAAATACAGATATGCAGTGCTAACAACGTTCACAGTTTCTTTGGAAACATGAAATGCAAACCTATAAAATCTCCACAGTCCATACTGGATAATAGGTACTTTTGAAAACCCAGCATTTTCCCAAACATTTTACATTGTTTCCTTGACTGTGTAAGTCTTTTGAGGTTAATTTTATGTGTCAACTTGACTGGGCCATGAGGTTGCCAGATATTTGGATAAACGTTATTTCTGAGTGTCTCTGTGAGTGTATTTCTAGACAAAATTGGCATTAGAATCAGTAGACTGAATAAAGCAGATAGCCTTTCCCAATGTGGGTGGGCCTCATCTATTCCATTGAAAGCCTGAATAGAACAAAAACCTGAGTAATGTGAATAGATTAGGCCAGGCTGCTGACAGTCATACTTTGGACTTGGAAGCGTAAATAGTGACTCTCTGAGTAAAGATGGCTATTATCTTGATGGCCTTGATGTATACGTAGATATAACCCAAGAAACAATATTGATAGTGCAATAATAATTTGGTTAAAGACAAAAATGGAGTTTCTTCTGAATTATACTTTTCAAAAAACATTGTAAGAATGGATTAGATATAGCACCAGAAACGTGCTCATAGTCTAAACGATTCAAAACACATTAATGTCTCCCTAAATTGCACATAACTAGTATTTGTAGAAAGAGAGAAGAGGCAGAGGGAGCAGAGTTAGTTCATCATAATCCAAAGTGAAGTACATGAGCCCATGCTCATACTAACTGTAGGAATATGAAAAATTCATTATTACATAGGACAAAATTAATCAATTCAAAGCAATGGGTGGATAAAATCAGGTGACTTGGTGACATTTAGTATATATCTAATCAAAATATCTCATTTCTTAAGCTAGCAGTATAATTATTTAATTGCCACAATGTGAAGAAAGGAAATGGAAATTCTGTATTTGTTAATGAAGATTTGAGTGCTTGGTAAATAATGAGAGATTTTCTGTGAGTACAGACACGTGGCCACATTAAGTTATTGTCCAATCACATTCATATACCTCTAAAGCCATTAAAATGAGGACACATTTAAAAGATTATCAAAAACTGCACTTTTATATTTTTAAGCATAATTTGGGATGAAGTATTTTATAGGGAGAAAGAGTAGCCAAATTTGATAATCTACTTGGGTTTGCAGCATATATTTAATAAAAATACATGCTACAATTAGAAAAAGCAAATGAGTAAGGGAGAATTTTCTCTACATGATTTTGTTGAGGTGGGAACCTACCTTCAGACTCAGACTTGGAATGGAATTTACATCATCAGCTTTTCTATTTCTTAGGTCTTCTGACTTGATTTTGGATTTCTCACCCTCCATACTCACAAGAGCTAATTCTTTACAGTAAATCTCTCTCCCTTTTCCTTTCTCTCTCTCTCTCTCTCTCTTTGTCTTTCTCCTATTAAATGTAGGTGTGTGGGGCGCCTGGGTGGCTTGGTCGGTTAAGCGTCCAACTTCGGCTCAGGTCATGATCTCACGGTCTGTGAGTTCGAGCCCCAAGTCGGACTCTGTGCTGACAGCTCAGAGCCTGGAGCCTGTTTCAGATTCTGTGTCTCCCTCTCTCTCTGCCCCTCCCCTGTTCATGTTCTGTCTCTCTCTGTCTCAAAAATAAATAAACGTTAAAAAAATTAAATATGTGTGTGTGTATATATATGTGGATATGTATACATATATATGTACATATATATATATACATATATATGTACATGTATATATATATATATATATATATATGTATATGTATAGCATCCTATGAGTTCTGTTTCTTTGGAGAACCCAGACTAGTGCAAGGCTAATCTTATAGACCTTCCAATGAATAGAACATAGTCACATTTCCTAAAGTCATGCTATGATCTAATCACATTTCAAAATATTCAAACTACTGAAGATAATTTTAGACTCTGATTTAATTGTTAAAGTGAATTATCTCTGCTTAATTGAAAATAAAACAATAATTTTTGTTTTAATTACATAAAAATATTAGTGTTTGTAAAATAGTATAGACAAATTAGGGGCGCCTGGGTGGCTCAGCCGGTTAAGTGTCTGACTTCAGCTCAGGTCACTATCTCGTGGTCCGTGAGTTCCAGCCCCATATCGGGCTCTGGGCTGACGGCTCAGAGCCTGGAGCCTGCTTCCAATTCTGTGTCTCCCTCTCTCTCTCTGCTCCTCCCTCGTTCATGCTCTGTCTCTCTCTGTCTCAAAAATAAATAAACATTTAAAAATAATAATAAAATCAAATAGTAAAGACAAATTAGATATATTTGTTTTGTAGAATTTTCTTTCTTAAGCAAAAATTGAATTTTAAGTTTTTAGTTACGTTCAAGAGAAAGGAAATGCTTTTCTTTAGCCTTTTGTTTTTTAAGTTTATGTATTTATCTTGAGAGAGACAGAGCGAGCACAATCGGGGAAGCGGCAGAGAGAGAGGGAGACGGAGAATCTCAAGCACGCTACGCACTGGGGAGCTATTTCTCTTTACACTTTTTTTAAAAAAGTTTACTTATTTATGTTTGAGAGAGACGGAGCTAGCGCAAGCAGGGGAGGGGCAGAGAGAGAAGGAGAGAGACTCCTAGCCAGGCTTGGCACTGCTAGCTCGGAGCTCCACCCGAGGCTCGAACTCAGGAAACCGTGAGATCATGACCTGAGGGGAAACCAAGAGTCTTATGCTTAACTAACTGAGCCATCCAGGCACCGCGAAAGGAACTGTTTTTCTAACCACACACTAACCCCTAAGTAATGCCCACACTGGGTTATCATTTCTGTCCTGTCAATGTTACCTAGAGAACTACGATTTTCATCCTGTATTTATCCAGCCCTCCAAACTGCAGGTGACTCAGGGGAAGCTGAAGCCAATCCTCATTTTCCAGCTGAGTTCTGATTAGTGTCAGTCATTCCTAGTGATGCCATTTCTTGCAGGAGTTTGTGTTTGGTTCAGGAACATGAGCATAATCCACACCAATCTAATGAGTCAATGGGCTAGGTGTATGTAGATAACCTAAAATAGCTTAATAAAGTTCAATAAAAAATGATTGTTAGGCAAAGGTTTTTCCCTTCTTCCATATGAATGTGAACTATCTTTTCTTAGTAGCTTCCACTGCCTTCTTGAGAGGAGGACAACCATCACAAGGCTGACGCTCATGTGGAAGGTGGCCGTCAAGAGAACCAGGCAGAAATGGAATCATAGACTAGAGTGCTCCATAGCCGGAAATCATAATACCTCTCTACTTTCTATTACGTGAAATGAGGTTTAGTCCTTAATTATAGTTTAGTTTTATTTTGGATTCAGTTTCCGGCAGGTGAAAAAAATGTTCTGACAATGATAGAGTTATCATGACCCCCAAAGGCAGGGATAGGGAGAATGCAGCTATCAAGATGATTCACTTCTTTATCAGAAGGGGTAAAAAAAGCAATAGCCACATACTGCAGCGGCCATTCACAGTATTGGAAACTCTCAATAAATTTGGACTGAATATGCATGTGTCTTTGTCATAAATGAATGATTTATATAAAAAAATAGAGAATATATATTTTATGAGAACTTTGTCGATAAAGGGGAAATAGAGATAAAGTCCCCACTATCAAAGTGAGCATGTCTTCTTCACATTAAAAATAGAAATGAAAGAAAAAAATAGAAGTGAGACAGCTTTTTAGGTGAATTTATTTATTTTTTATTATTTTTTTTTTAATTTTTTATTGAGAGAGAGTGCAAGCAAGGGAGGGGCAGAGACAAAGGGACAGAGGATGGAAGTGGGTTCTGTGCTGACAGCAGAAAGCCTGATGCGGGGCTCAAACTCACAAACTACAAGATCATGACCTGAGCTAAAGTGGGGGAGTTAACCAACTGAGTCACCCAGGTGCTCCTTTCAGGTGAATTTAGAATGCTTATTTTCTCTGTTAATTGAAACCTTTGTAGTTATATAATGGACTCCTTTAAAGCTGCTAATGCTGTTTTTGCTTTAAAATCTATTTAACAATACAATATAACCACAAAATGTTTCCTTTCAATTATCTGTAACCGATATAGTTTTTTTGCCCAGGTTTTGTATTGAATAATATCCTATTTGAAAACATCAAAGTTTATTTCTGCTGTTAATAGTTCTTAATGTCTTTAATCATGTCTTGCTACAGGTTTTGTTTCCATATTTTTCTTCTATGTATGTTTGCAAGCTCTTATCTAACTGATCTAAATGTACAAAATTATGAGGGTTATATCTTGAGGATGACTTCCTCTAGAAAGAATTAGTATTTACATCTTTTAGGTGAACTGGGGTATAACAAAGTTGAGTCCACTTTATGTTCGTCTCCAATCTTTAGGTTTCCTGTATCTGTATACATTTGACCCTCAAATTTCTGTGCTGGCAAGATTATGGATCTGCATTTGGGTGGAAATTTATTTCCTTCTGTCCTTCCTTCCTTCCTTCCTTCCTTCCTCTCTTTCTTTTTTATTTATTTATTTTCTAATTGTATCCAGCTCCAATAGGGGTCAAGATAGTAAGTATAGTTCTCTTCTGGTCACGCTTTACTGCAATCTAATTTTATATTTCCTACTCTACCCTTACCGTGAGAGAGCTGGGTTTGGGGGGATCCTGTCTTTATATAGTTATTTGGGTGACAGTACTCTCATTTGAGTCGTTGCAAGTCTTCATATTTTTATCCCTACAAGGCTATTAAAACAGTGTCTTCAATGCAGCCGAAGGATCATTTCTTGTTTTCTCCTGTGGATACCTTCATTCTATAATACTCAGTTAAAAAAAAAAAACATTAATACCAAATTTAGTTAAATTACCATCCGTCTCCTTAGTTCACATCTGATCTCAGATTCAGGTAGACAGTGAAGAATGGCATGGTGTGTTTAATTCTCTTTCTTTTTCTTTACCACTCATTCTGTGCTTTCTGCATCTATTTTCCTTCCCCAGTGTTGAAGCTTGCGTGGAGGGACTGGGGAAAGGGTAGAGATGTTTTGTGTACTCATTTTGTAAGTACTAAATCTTCAAAAGATTTCTTTGATTTCTGTGATCAAGTATAAGGTGAAGGACTGAGAAGATGCTTTAAGCCAGAATAAAATGCACACTTCACAGCTATCACATATATTATAGTACTCAAAGAAAAAAAAAATCATGTGCAAAACATCCTTATAGTATTGTCTGTAAAAATCAATGTATTGACTGAAATAACCTGAAGGGGGAAAAAAAAACAAAAAAACAAGCACTAAAGTGAAGACAAAGTTTCATGTCTTTAAATGTTTCTAGGAAGTTAAAAACCCTGAGCAAGTCAATAAACTTTTTACTCTCAATTTCCTTTCCTATTAAAAAGAAAATTTAGATTGGATGATCACTAATACCCTATCAATATACAATTATATTTTTTGTTGCCATAAATTACCTTTATTCTTACAGTGAAAATATTTCCTTCATATTTTATAATAGTATGAAAAATGAGATCTGAACCTTTTTAATAACCAACTTAATTTGAATTGCTACCAGACATAACCATGTAATAAATATACACTAAATGATATTTTGAGTCTATTTTCCCTTCTTCTCCCTAGTGTAGGTAATTGAAAATACTATATGTCTAGCCAACACAAGAAAAATAAATGTTATCAATATGCTAAATCGTTTCCCTTGTCTGGATTCTAAAGTGCAATGATAATAAAACGAATATTTGGGGTCATCCAAATTGACTTGACAGGGCAAATTGCTCCCCCAACTCTCACAAATAATCTTAAATTCTTATTATTCTTTTTAATTTTTTTTTCAACGTTTTTTATTTTTTATTTTTGGGACAGAGAGAGACAGAGCATGAACGGGGGAGGGGCAGAGAGAGAGGGAGACACAGAATCAGAAACAGGCTCCAGGCTCCGAGCCATCAGCCCAGAGCCTGACGTGGGGCTCGAACTCACGGACCGCGAGATCGTGACCTGGCTGAAGCCGGACGCTTAACCGACTGCGCCACCCAGGCGCCCCATTAAATTCTTATTATTCTTTTGAAATTAGCAAGGTTGATTCTTCTTTTAATATCAAAATGCTCATTAAATGCTGCATCAATTTAAGTATTTATTAAAATTAGAAGAGAGAATAGGGGTAAAGTTATGCGACTAAAAAATAATGTCCAATGTTTTAACTATCTGAAACCAGGTGATAACTCTTGTTAAGTTCATATGAAGCATTTTTAATGCTTCTAATATAAATGTCAGTTTTAAAGGTATAGCAAAATGAATGCCAATGGCCTTGTTCTAGCTATCTTTCATTTGAAAAAAATCTAGAACCTGAACTTGAAACTGATTAAGAGAAAAAAATGAGTCCAGTTGGGTTTATACATATATTTTGAATTTTTCCTTATTTTTCCATGTAGATATTTGTGTTATTTTAAATTCGTGATTAGCTTAAGAATTATTAAAAAAATATTGGTAAAATTCTCCCTCGGTAAGTACTGTCATGTGTATAGTCTCAGATACTCTGTCTACTATATGTATTTTATTTTTCCTAAGAGTTTCAAAATATCTCAAACTCTATAATATTTTGAATTAGGTTATGGGCATGCATTAAAAGTTTGCAGTCAACATTTTATTGAGATTCTAATGAGATGTAAAGAAAGAAACAATATATTTGGCTCCCTATCTAAAATAGATTTTCAGTAAAAATAAATGAAATACAGACACTTGCATTTGGTATTATTTATTATCGATAATATCAAATTAGTATTTTAAGATTTGCCAATAAATTAAAGAACTAGAAATATACACATACATAATGTATCTAAATATTTGTCTGTGCACAAAACATAAGTAAAATGAAGAATCTGATGGAGTCCCAGAATGAGGGATGGTATTAAATTTCGGCATAAGGTCATGAACTCTGCGTAAAAATTAATTTTTGAAAAAAAAAAGAAATTAATTTTGGTCCCCAAACTCATTTGGCCATAGCTTTACCTATGTCCACATTGAGATATTCTAATAGCATACTCTTCAGGTCCATTGGCTTGCTTTTTCTGATTCTGGGCCATGCTTGGGGCAAGAAATCCTGCGAGTCTATCACTCACACACTCTGCTAAACACATCAACCACAGAGCCATTCAATCCATTCTCTTGCCACCTTCCTGCTATTTCCTTTGTATTTATTTTCTATGGTTGATGTAACGAATTACACAAACTTAGCAACTTAGGACAACAAAAATTTATCTTAACAGTTCTGGATATCAGAAGTCCAAAATTGATCTCACTGAGCTTAAGTCACTGTATCAGCAAAGTGGTGTTCTTTCCTGGAGGATCTAAGGGAGAACCATTTTCTTATCTTTTCCAGCTTCTGTGAACTGCCAGAATTCATTGGTCCCTGGACTTTTTCTATCTTTAAATCGGCAAAAGTTTGTTCAGCCTTTCTGACATTATATCACTCTTATTCTCTGGAACTCTCTTTCATTTATAAGAACACTTATGATTACCTGGACCCCACCCAGATAATCCAGGATAATCATCCCATCTCAAGATCTTTAACATAATTACATCTGTAAAGTGTGTTTTGATAAACTAGACACTTTCACAGATCCCAGGGATTAGGAGAACATTATTGGGGCAGCATTATTCTGCCTATCAGATCTCTGTAACCGGAGCCAACGTTTTATTTGCAACAACTCTCCAAGTTCATAAAGGAAAAATCATCCCAACCTTAATAATTCTTCCTTATTGGGTCTGTGCATGATGTGGTATCTGAAATTCACCCTCACCTGCTTTCACTACTAAATACTCCAGTCTTATAAACATTTCTAGACAGGGTTTTGGAAACAAGCACCAAGACTTACAGACTACTTTTGTCTTCTGTCTCATAGCTTTCACTTGAAAATGAACAAAGAAAAAAG
This sequence comes from Prionailurus bengalensis, assembly GCF_016509475.1. Lineage (NCBI taxonomy): Eukaryota > Metazoa > Chordata > Mammalia > Carnivora > Felidae > Prionailurus > Prionailurus bengalensis. The sequence goes on from NC_057344.1 coordinate 92,120,112, forward strand.
AATTCCAGGGAAAATAAATGAGAAAAGAAATACATAGGCTAATATCTCAATATATCATAGAATCACATATGTTAATTTTTAGAGATGCTAAAAATCCTTGTCCTAGGAAATAAATAAATGTGTGTAATATCAATACATTAAAAAATAATAAAATCCATAAAAAGATAGTATTAACATCAATTATGTTAAGATGTTCTCATTGGTTCAAGGAGAGTTGAAAGTAGAACACTTCACATCATACAGATAATGAATATGAGTAATCAAGTCCCTTAAATAAATGTACTTTATTACACAAATTATTCACCTCAATTATCAATTTAGCCTGTTTGTCTTAGATGATCATTCAGTTCTCATGTGTGCAATTTTCCTCATATGACAGATATGACAGAGATGGAATTTTCTAAATGTTGGTGCATTGAAACCTGGCCCCAGTGCTAATTCTTTTTTGGCACATCATACAGTTTCATGTCCTTTTTATTTTTATTTTTTTGGATAAACTGTTTTATCTACCTGAAATCACTTTTTCTTACTGTATTGTTGTAATGAGAACTCATTTCTAAATACGTGCCCAGTGTTAGCACAAACTACATCTTTTCCAAAGGTATTTTTATTGACTAATTTAAAGATCTGTTGAAAAAATGTATGTAAGTCGCCCAAAATAAGAAATGTCTACACTATTATATCAGAAGAGCATATTTTTAAAAGTATCTGCCAAATAGTTTATCTTTCTTTTTTTATCTTCATTTTTTTTTAATTTTAAGATAGTGATACTTTTTATTGTTCTCTGTCAACCACACAAAGATATGTTTAATTATAGTGCTAAAGATGTATTCCTAATATATATATTTTTTTAATTTACATCCAAGTTAGTTAGCTTATGGTACAACAATGATTCCAGGAGTAGATTCCTTAATGCCCCTTACGCATTTATCCCATTCCCCCTCCCACAAACCCTCCAGCAACCCTCTGTTTGTTCTCTATATTTGAGAGTGTCTTATGTTTTGTTTCCCTCCCTGTTTTTATATTATTTTTGCTCTCCTTCCCTTATGTTCATCTGTTTTGTATCTTAAAGTCCTCATATGAGTGAATTTATATATTTGTCTTTCTCTGACTAATTTCACTTAGCATAATACCCTCTATTTCCATCCACGTAGCTGCAAATGGCAAGAGTTCATTCTTTTTGATTGCCAAGTAATACTCCATTGTACATATATACCACTTCTTCTTTATCCATTCAGCCATCTATGGACATTTGGGCTCTTTCCATACTTTGGCTACTGTTGATAGTGCTACTGTAAACATTGGGGTGCGTGTGTCCCTTCAAAACAGCATACCTGTATCCTGTGGATAAATACCTAATAGTGCAATTGCTGGTTCGTAGGGTAGTTCTAATTTTAATTTTTTGAGGAACCTCCATACTGTTTTCCAGAGTGGCTGCACCAGTTTGCTTTGCCACAAGCAGTGCAAAAGAGATCGTCTATCTCCACATCCTCACCAACATCTGTCATTGCCTGAGTTGTTAATATTAGCCATTAAAAGTGTGAGGTGATATCTAATTGTGGTTTTAATTTGTATTTCCCTGATGAGTGATGTTGAGTATTTTTTCAGTGTCAGTTGGCCATCTGGATGTCTTCTTTGGAGAAGTGTCTATTCATGTCTTTTGCCCATTTCTTCACTGGATTATTTGTTTTTCGGGTGTGGAGTTTGGTGGGTTCTTTATAGAATTTGGATACTAACCCTTCATCTGATATGTCATTTGCAAATATCTTCTCCCATTCCATAGGTTGCCTTTTAGTTTTGGTGATTGTTTCCTTCACTGTGCAGAAGCTTTTTATTTTGATGAAGTTCCAATAGTTCATTTTTGCTTTTGTTTCCTTTGCCTCCAGAGACGTGTTAAGAAGTTGCTGTGACCGAGGTCAAAGAGGTTTTTGCCTGCTTTCTCCTCAAGGATTTTGATGGCTTCCTACCTTACATTAGGTCTTTCATCCATTTTGAGTTTATTTTTCTGTATGGTGTTGCAAAGTGGTCCAGGTTCATTTTTCTGCATGTCGCTGTCCAGTTTTCCCAGCACCACTTGCTGAAGTGACTGTCTTTATTCCATTGGACATTCTTTCCTGCTTTGTCAAAGATTAGTTGGTCATACATTTGTGAGTCCATTTATGGGTTCTCTAGTCTGTTCCATTGATCTGAATGTCTGTTTTTGTGCCAGTCCCATACTGTCTTGATGATTACAGCTTTGTAATACAGCTTGAAGTCTGTGATTGTGATGCTTCCAGATTTGGTTTTCTTTTTCAAGATTGCTTTGGCTATTTGCAGTCTTTTCTGGTTCCATACAAATTGTAGGATTGTTTGTTCTAGCTCTGTGAAGAATGCTGGTGTTACTTTGATAAAGATTGCATTAAATATGTAGATTGCTTTGGGTGGTATTGACATTTTAACAATATTTGTTCTTCCTAACCAGGAACATGGAATATTTTTTCCATTTTTATGGTCTTCTTCAATTTCTTGAATAAGCTCTATAGTTTTCAGTATATAGATTTTTCACATCTTTGGTTAGATATATTCCTGGTTTTTATGTTTTTTTGGTACAATTGTAAATGGTATTGATTCCTTGATAATTTCCATAAAATTTATTTCTGCTCTAATCTTTATTATTTCCTGTCTTCTGCCTGTTTTGGGTTTTATTTGTTGTTCTTTCTCCAGCTCTTTAAGGCATAATGTTAGATTCTGTATCTGAGTCCTATCTTCCTTCTTTAGGAAGGCCTGCCCTGCTATATACTTCCTTCTTATGACCACCTTTGCTATGTTCCAGAGGTTTTGGGCTGTGGTGTTAGTACTTTCATTGGTTTCCATGTACTTTTTAATTTCCTCTTTAACTGCTTGGTTATTCCATTCATTCTTTAGTAGGATGGCCTTTAGTCTCCAAGTATTTGTTATCTTTCCACATTATTTTCTTGCGGTTGATTTCAAGTTTCATAGCATTGTGGTCTGAAAATATGCACAGTATGATCTCGATCTTTTTGTACGTATTGAGGGCTTATTTGTGACATAGTATGTGATCTATTCTGATGAATGTTCCATGTGTACTTGAGAAGAAGGTGTTTCCCACTGTTTTAGGATGAAATGTTCTGAATATATTTGTTAAGTCCATCCAGTCCAATGTGTCATTCAAAGCCATTGTTTCCTTGTTGATTTTCTGTTTAGATGATCTGTCCATTGCTATAGGTGGGGTGTTGAAGTTCCCTACTATTATGGTAGGTATTATCAAAGAGTTTCTTTATGTTTGTGATTAATTGGTTTATATAGTTGTGTGCTCTCACGTTTGGAGCATAAATGTTTACAATTGTTGGATCTTGGTGGATGGACCCCTTTATTATGATATAATGCCTTTTTTTTATCTCTTGTTACATTCTTTACTTTAAAATCTAGATTGTCTGATATATGTATGGCTACTCCGGCTTTCTTTTGTTGGCCGTTAGCATGATAGATGGTTCTCCATCCCCTTATTTTCAAACTGTAGGTGTCTCTAGGTCTAAAGTGGGTCACTTGTAAACAGCATATAGATGGATCTTCCTTTCTTATCCATTCTGCTATCCTATGTCTTTTTATTGGAGCATTTAGTCCATTGAAGTTAGGAGTGAGTACTGAAAGGTATGAATTTATTGCCATTATGTTGCCTGTAGAGTTGGAGTTTCTGCTGGTGTTCTCTGATCCTTTCTAGTCTTTGTTGCTTTTGGTCTTTTTTTTTTCCATCTTTTCTCCCCTCAGAGAGTCCCCCTTAAAATTTCTTGCAGGGCTTGTTTAGTAGTCATGAACTCCTTTAATTTTTTTTGTCCAGGAAGCTTTTTATCTTTCCTTCTATTTTGAATGAAAGCCTTGCTAGATAAAGAATTCTTCATATTTTTCTGATTCAGCACATTGAATATATTCTGCCACTCCTTTCTAGCCTGACAAGCTTCTGTGGGTAAGTCTGCTGTGAATTCAAACTGTCTTCCTTGTATGTTAAAGAGTTTTTTTTTTTTCCTTGCTGCTTTCATGATTCTCTCCTTGCCTGAGTATTTTGTGAATTTGACTATGATATGCCTTGTTGATGGCTGGCTTTTGTTGAATCTAATGGGAGTCCTTTGTTTTCTGGATTTTTATGTCTATGTCTCTCCCTGGTTAGGAAAGCTTGCCACTATGATTTGCTTACATAATCCTACCCCTTCTTCTCTCTCTCTTCCTCTTCTGGGACCCCCTATGATTCTGAAGTTATTCCTTTTTAGTGAGTCACTGAGTTCTCTCATTCTTAAATCGTGCTGTTTTGCCCTAGTCTCCCTCTTTTTTCTGCTTCATTACTCTCCATAAGTTTGTCCTCTATATTGCTGATTCGCTGCTCTGCTTCATGAACCTTGCCGCCATGGTGGCTATTAGAGATTACAGCTCAGTCACATTTTTGATGTCATCCTGACTAGCTTTAATACTTTTATCTCTGCAGAAGGAGATTCTAATCTATTTTCAACCCCAGCTAGTATTTTTATTGCCATGATTTGAATTCTGGTTCAGACATCTTGCTTGTATGTGTTGATTAGGTCTGTGGCCGTCATTCCTTCCTGTTCTTTCTTTTGGGCTGAATTCCTTCGTCTCATCATTTTGAAGGCAGAAAAGGACTTAATCAAGAAAAAAAATTAATTAACTTAAAACATTAAAAACAACACAAAAAGTCAAGTAAAGGATGTTAAATCCTAGGTGCATTTAGTCTGGTTGTTGAAAGGAGCTTGATAGATTAGAGAAAAAAGGGAAAGATAAGAAAAGGAAAAAAAAGGAAAAATGAAAAGAAGAAAAATGTTGAAAATTTGAACAAATGAATACAGTAAAATAGAATAAAATGAAATGATGGAAGTAAAATAGAATTTTAAAAATATACAAAACTAAAATAATTAATAGAAAAATTAAAGAAAAATATTTTCAATAAAAAATGGAAAATATTTTTTTCTTTTTCTGTATTAAAGAATAAGAAAAGAAGAGAAAAAGAAAAAAAGTTGAATAGATGAACCAGCAAACAGACTGAAATACAATTGAAATTACATCGGTTTCGCGTAGAAGTCAAACTACGAAGCACTTTATAGTCCATAAACTAAAGAGTTGGAGAGGCTTGTGGCATTCCTGAAGAGTGCTGCTGGCCCAGTTGAGCAGGTTTTAGTGTAATGGCTCCGTTCTCCCCTAGATGGTGCTGCTTAGCTTACTGGAGTGGATTGTTGTGGCACATGTAGGCATGTATGTGCATGTGCGGGAGGGGTGAAAATGGCATCATCCAGCTACCCAGTCTCCAGTGTCAGAATTCTGTGCACTCTCCAACCGGCAATCAACCACCCCTCCTTTGTCTCCAGCTTCCATCCACTACCCACTTTTACACTGTCCATGAGCAGGCTGTCATTCTGCCAGGTGACATCTCCCTACTGAGTTTTATCTCAGATGCAGCTGTGTTTCCCAACCCCTCACTTCTAAGGTTCTGTGGCTTTGACCCATTCTGACCCTTTGGGGGAGGGTCTCACCAAGCAATGGCAGGATGCCCGCTCACCCCCAGGAATGTTCGCGAGACTGTGCTGCTGTTGATGCCCAGAGACTGCGGCTGGTTGCCAGCCTGCCCCAGAAAAAGTTCATATGATCATGTAGCAGCAGCATTTCAGGGGATATGGAAAATCACAACACACATCTGGCACCAGGCCTCCCCCTTAATGTTCTTGTTCTATCACCAGCAAAAGTGGTTGTTCTCCAGAGCCTGCTGGCACCTTTGCCTGTGGAGTCTCCACACAGCCTCTGCCAAATGTCCTTCCAGCAGGGGAACCACCTCTCCCCATGTGGCCCAAGGACCCCTTGGACCTTGCTCTCTGATCCTGGGGATTTGCGCCCTTCCCACCAGAGCACTGCCAGGTATCAAGCTGCCTAGTTTCAGACTCTGTGCTCCCCCCCTTTATAGAGTTTCAATGGAATTTAAACCTTTTCCTTTCTCCATCTCCCTTTTTTGTTCAGTACTTTGCATACTCTTTCTTTTCTCTCCAACTGCTTCCTGGGGAGGGGGGTGCTTTCCCATACTCTCCCCCCATCCACATCCTCTATCCACAAGCACAAACAGCTCCTTGCCCTCCACGGATTCTCTCTCCCTCAATTTATATATCTGTGCCATGTACCTGCCAAGTTCTGTGGTTCAGGCTGTGCAGACTGTTGTGTTAATCCTCAAATAAGTTTTTTAGGTGTGCAAAATGGTTTAGTGTTGATCTGGCTATATTTCAGGAATAAGAGATGCAAAAAAAAAAAACCCTTCCATGCTATTCACTATCTGGATCCCTCTTCCTATCTTTCTTTTATGCAAACTAATAAAATATTTTGTTTTCAACACTGGGGTAACATTACTTGACAAGTGCTATGAGATTTTTAAAAAATATTTAGGAACTAAACCTTCTGCTTTGCAGCTAACCTTAAAAGATCTCTCTGAAAATACACCCCTTTCTAGTGTAAGGAGAATGGAAGGCACACAGAAAGTCACCAATAAATCAGTTCATTCCATTAGAGAATACATAGTAATTGAAGGATTGGCTAAAACCATGTAATTGGAGCAAGATGTGGAAATGTTCTATTTGTTCATAATAAACTGCAATATATCTTATATTTCCACAGGTAACCCTCTCAGTTAAAAAACAAAGTCTGTAAAGCATCAAAATATCTCTCCATTAATGTTATTTGGTGAAATACACATGTTAAAATATATGCATTGAAAATGTAAACCTGGGCACATTTCACACTAAAATGGTATTTTGTCATTTAAATTCTATTGTAATTCTTATCCTGGGGCATTCATGAAAGATATCTGAAATAAAGCTATATCTGTGAAGAGAGTAGTTGAAGGCAAAGACTAAACTAATGAAGCATAGCTTTTCTGAGGCCATTTTTCTAACTCTTTGCATATATCCTTATGTAATATGGAAAGCCTTTCCTCACTTTAGGCCATCTGCCCCTTTGTCAAATATACTTGAAATTGTTGGTAAAATTAAAATGATTTAGTATGATAATCCCTCTGAAATGGACTTTAAATGTTAGCTTCACAGAAAAGTGATTTTAAAAGTATAATGTTAAATTTCTAACTGCCATTTAATGTGAAATCTGAAGTAGAATAATTTAAAAGAGCTTTATTTTATCTATTGCACCACCTGTAACTGGACTTTTTTTTTTTAATTGCAAGCAATTTTGTGCTGTAGTGGTTGCCTTTGAAGAACAATTGTGCCTATATCCTCTCAAGTCCATATTTCACAGCATCACATTGATAACTTCAAATCAGTGATTTAGACGGTATTTATAGAACATAAATCAGCAAATGATACAAATCAGAGTTCCTTCCCACCCTGCCCGACCAATTATTAACCATATACCAGCATACCACCACAAAGCTGAAACTAGTGATCTCTGTTTTGCCTAAGTATTATATCTACAGACAATCACCAGAGTGAAATGCTTCAAAACATAACAGTCTTTTATTTTTTGAAATAATATAATTTAATTGTTGCATGCAGTTAACTGCCTTTGTGTTTAAAGATGGCTGAGCTAAAGAAAAGTGCTGATTTTGCACTTTTTATATTTCATAACTGCACTCAACAATATGAACATACTTTTCTAAAAGAGCTTAATTAATAGATAAAAGAGGAGAGCCATTACGTTTAGATTGCTTATTAGTAAGTGCATAATAAAAGAATAAGCAAGATCCAAGGTGAAAATGAGGTCAAATGGAGAATTTTTAACTGGATGTTTATTTAACAAATTTTCATTGAAGACGAATGAAAATAAATACTATGCTATCCATGGTGGTTAAACAAATAAGTTACTACACTGAAGAGACAAACATCTAAACCAATGTTTATAGCAGCACTTTCAACAGTAGCCAAATTATGAAGCCCTAATGCCCATCAAATGATGAATGGATAAAGAAGATGTGGTTTATATACAATGGAATACTACTTGGCAACGAAAAAGAATGAAATCCTGCCATTTGCAACAACGTGATGGAACTGGAGGATATTATGCTAAGTGAAATAAGTCAGAGAAAGACAGATACCATATGTTTTCAATCATATGTGGAACTTGAAAAAGTTAGCAGATGGCCATGGGAGAATGGAAGAGGAAAAAATAGTTTCAAACAGAGAGGGAGGCAAACCATAAGAGACTCTTAAATACAGAGAAAAAAATGGAGTGTTGATGGGGGGGAGAATGGGTGATGGGCATTGAGAAGGGCACTTGGGATGAGCACTGGGTGTTGTATGTAAGTGAAGAATCATGCGAATCTACCCCCAAAACCAAGAGCATACTGTATATACACTGTATCTTAGCTACTTGACAATAAAGTATATATATTTAAAAAAAGAAACATTTGAAGTTCTGAGGGAAATAAAGCACCAGCCTAGAATTTTGTACATTGAAAACCTGTCCTTCAAAAGTGAGGAAGAAATAGACTTTCTCAGACAAAAGAAAATTTAGGAAATTTGTTCCCAGTTAACATGTGTTGCAAGAGATTTTAAAACTGGATGTTATATGTAGTGATTAATCACTAAATTCTACTCCTGAAACTAATACTACACTACATGTTAACTAACCAGAATTTAAATAATAACTTGAAACGAAAATAAATATATAAATACATAAATAAAACAATATTTATAGAATACTATGATAACTACTTTCATGAATGCCCAGAGTATTCTGGGAAATCCAAGGATCCTCTGAGATTTGAAGCCATGGAATTAACCACCCTTCTTTTGCAGAATTTATTTATATTTATTAATATATAATTGACATATAACATTGTGTAAGTTTAAGGTGTATAACGTGTTGTTTTGATACGTTTATATATTGCAATATGATTATTGCAATTTTCATATCTTCACTATTGTGGATAATGTTGCCAAAAACATGGGAGTGCATGTATTTCTTTAATTTCCTGTTTTATTTCTTTTGGATATACACCCAGAAATGGGATTGCTAGATCACATGATATTTCTAATTCTAATTTTTTGAGAAACCACCATACTGTTTTTCATAGTGATTAAACCAATTTGCATTCCCACCAGCACTGTAAAAAGTTGCATCTTCACATCCTCACCAGAATTTCTCATCTCTTATTTTCTTGATGGTAGCCATTGTAACAGGTGTGAGGTGCTATCTCATTGTCTTTGATTTGTGTTTCCCTGATGATGGGTGATGTTGAGCATTTTACATGTTTCTGTTGGCCATTTGGATGTCTTCTTTGAAAAAAATGTCTACTTAGTTGCTCTACCCATTTTTTAATTAGGTGTTTTGTTTTGTTTTGTTTTGTTTTACTATTGAATTGTATGAACTCTTTACATATTTTGGGTATCAATCCTTTATCGAATATATGATTTGCAAATATTTTCTCCTATCACATACATTGCCTTTTTGTGTGTTATTGTTTTCTTTGCTTTTTAATATGCTGTAGCCCTACTTCTTGATTTTTGCTTTTGTTGCCTTTGCTTTTTGTATGGGTTACCTCCAGTAACCCTACCAGATTCTCAAGATGAATATCTGTGAAAGATTTTCTTATGTTTTTGGCATGGGAAGCTAGAAGTATCTACTTTGAAATATACCCAGAGAATTCTCTCTTAAAAAAGAAAAAAGTCGGGGCGCCTGGGTGGCGCAGTCGGTTAAGCGTCCGACTTCAGCCAGGTCACGACCTCACGGTCCGTGAGTTCGAGCCCCGCGTCAGGCTCTGGGCTGATGGCTCAGAGCCTGGAGCCTGTTTCCGATTCTGTGTCTCCCTCTCTCTCTGCCCCTCCCCCGTTCATGCTCCGTCTCTCTCTGTCCCAAAAATAAATAAATGTTGAAAAAAAAAAATTAAAAAAAAAAAAAGAAAAAAGTCTATCTTCATGGGAAAATACATTATCAGAGCATTTTCTGACTCAGAGGAAGGGCAATTATGCAGCTCTATAACCTGTAGTCTCTCTATTCATTGAAGGTAGTCAAAGACTAAGATATACGTGTGAAGGTCACAGCTCAGGGATATAGGACCAACATAAGATGAAAATTTAATAATGAGATTATAATATGATTCCCCTTTCCCATACCTTGATATTCAATCAGTAGGGCCATAGTGTAATAAAGGTGGATTATAACTGAGAAAAGTGCAAGACACAGACTGTATCTAAAGAGAAATTTTAGGGAAACCCAAAGATAACAAGGGAGATAAATTCAAGGACTGTAGATGAATTTGAAGCCTCTGGCACATACAGCTACAGAAAATATCAAGTCAGACACTTATAGCCAGACATACATAAACCCTTACAATAAAAATTGTTTTATTTCTTTGTCTATTATCTAACACATCATGTGTGACTTTCAACATAATATCACTAGGCATGCTAAAAGACAAACAAAACAAAACAAAACAAAACAACTGGAGGCAAATTAATCATGAGTATTTGACTCAAATATGACATAAATTTTGGAATAAATAGGCAAGAAATTTAAAATAATTATGATTCGGGGCATCCGGGTAGCTCAGTTAAGCATCTGGCTTCCGCCCAGGTCATGAACTCACAGTATGTGGGTTCGACCCCCCTTCGGGCTCTGTGCTGACAGTTGGGAGCCTGGAGCCTGCATTGGATTCTGGGTCTCCCTCTCTCTCTGCCCCTCCCCAACTTGTACTCTCTCTGTCTCTCAAAAATAAATAAAGGTTAGGGGCGCCTGGGTGGCGCAGTCGGTTAAGCGTCTGACTTCAGCCAAGTCACGATCTCACGGCCCGTGAGTTCAAGCCCCGCGTCAGGCTCTGGGCTGATGGCTCAGAGCCTGGAGCCTGTTTCCGATTCTGTGTCTCCCTCTCTCTCTGCCCCTCCCCCGTTCATGCTCTGTCTCTCTCTGTCCCAAAAATAAATAAACGTTGAAAAAAAAATTAAAAACAACAAATAAAGGTTAACAAAAATTTAAATCATTATGATTAATATGTTAGGGACTCTAATGGAAAAAAATAGTCAACATGGATTACATATGGATAATGGCATTGATGTGATTGCAATTTTCAGAAATAATCAAAAGGCAATACAAACAACAAAAAACATAGATGAAGCGTACCTTTGACGAGCTCATCAGTGTCCTGGAACAGGACTTGAAAGTATGAATCAACCTTCCCTACAGAAGTGCAAAAAGAAAAAAAAAAGGAGTATCAAAGAATGATGGGAAAATTGCATAAAGGATAATGTGTGGAATTGGAATACTTAGATCAATAATCCACATTAAATTGATTTTTTTATGGAAAGAAATAGGGATCAATTTTTACTTTTATTTGGACTTCCAGATGATCCATAATCAGTTATTTAAAAGACTCTTTTTATGGGCTGAATTTCCCACCCCCCTCCTCAAATTAATATCTTGAAACCCCAGCTCCAGTACCCAAGAATAAGATCGTATGTGGACACGGGGCCTTTCATTAAGTGACTAAGTCAAACTGAGGTACTTAGTATGGGATCTAATCCAATCTGACAGATATCTTTATAAGAAGAAAAAAAAAAAAAAGACACATAAAGAGACACCCAAGATGTAGCTTCACAGAGAAAAGACCATGAGAGGACATGGTGAGAAGGTGGCCATGTACAAACTATGGTGGGAGGTCTCTGAACAAAGCTAACCTGCCAGAACCTTGATCTTGAACTTCAGCCTCCAGAACTGTAAGAAAATAAATTTCTGTTTTTTGAGATACCAGTGTATGGAATTTTATTATGATCGTCCTAACAAACTAGCATGGCTGTCTTTCTTCTACTGCTCTATACTGAAACCACCTCACGTATCAATATTTTGTACCAATACTTTGTTTCAACTATTTTCTTTCAATGATCAGAACCACATACTTAAAATGTTTTTAGCATCTGCTAACTGTAGAATAAGGTTTCCTACTTCATTTTTCAAAATTGATTTTCCTCTTCTTGATCACTCTCAATTTCATACAAATTTTAAGTTGAGATTCTCAGAATATAAACATTTTCCTAGATTTATTTTTGCAGTTTTAATCAGTATTACATTGAGTCTTAGAGGCAATTTGAGAACTCATATCTTTGCAACGTTGAGCCTTTTTCCATTTCTATAGGCTTTAGGTTTTTTCTCAGTACAATTTTTGTTTTTCATGTCTAACATAACTTTCCTTAAACTTATTCATATGTATTTAATATGTTCAATTTTTGTATAATTACTTATATTTTCATTTACCTGTTTATTGATTAGCTGCAAAAATAAAATTGATCATGTTTTTATTTTTACATATTAAATGACAAACATCTAAACTGGACTATAAATTCTAAAAATTATAATAAGTTCTTTCCAATTTTGAGGTATATAATCATATTACTTATAGAGTAGTTTTATTTCTTCTTATCCAGTTTATATAATAATTTTCCTTTCTTTGTATCACATTATTGCACTATAACAACTCTCATGCAGTGTTGATTACAAGTATCAATAGCAGGCATTTTTTAGATTTCTGTAGAGAAAATTTATATGTATGGTACCTGATATAGGTAATAAGGGCTATTACTCCCATTATAAAAATGAATTTCATTCTATTTCTATATTTCCTTTAGTTTCTTTACTAACACTTTTGAATTATTTTATTGGAATTTTTTCTTCCAAATGTTTCATATGAATTTTTTTATGATTGCCAGGTTTTCTTTTTTGCTTTGCAAATTTTTAATCTTTTCTTTTGTTCTTTTGATCATATTAGGGATATTTATTTAAATTTCTTTTGAAAACACTATTTTAACATCTGTGAGATTTCTGTTTCTGTCATTTCTTATAGTTTTCAATTGCATCGTCCCACCTCTTTGTGGCCAAGTGGTGATCATGACGACAATGATGATGATGTACCAAAAATTATACATAAAATTGTGGTAATGTTGTGAGGTCTAACAAGATGTTATCTTCTATTAGAGTCAACAGGGGCACTATCAGTCCTGGTTCATGGATATTGTGATGAGTTAAACTGAATTTCTGTCTGTGGGAAGGCCAGATTATTTCCAATTCTCCTGTTTTTCTTAGGCCCTAATACCAAACCATGAGAGTTTACTTAAACTGATTTACCTGATAGCCTTGCTTAGCTAAATATTTTCTTAGCTTTTCTTTCTCAATTTCATCTATTCTGGAATTAGTAGATACCTCACTGAAAAGAAACTTCAAATGTTTGCCTCTTTGCACTGGGTTTTACTTGTCTTTGGAATCATGTCTTGATAATGCTTAACTCTAATTATAGTTTACGAAACTAACTCATGAATTTTTTCCACTATCTTTTACTGCTATTCTAGGTCTCACAGAAGAGTTGATTTACTTTACTGCAACAAAACATAGTGCCATTTAATGCAACTGAAACTGTATAAACACACCTTTTCCTACCTTTTATCCTTTGTGCTAAATTATTAAAACAAAACTTCTAACTAAATACAAGCGTCTCTTTGCTTTCTAACTACAGTCTCTCTTTATTGAACATTAGCATGCATCCCTAATCCATCTCAGGATCCAGAAATTGGTATCCAACCCTGCCCTGATACTACTATCCCTAACACTCAAGTTCATATAACAGCATGTAAGCAGGCTAGCAAGAATGCACCTCAAGTAGCAACTTTTGACTCTGGGATTGAATTCTATTTTCATTCAATATTCATTCTTGATATACATGTTCCTTTTACAATCTTTTAACTAACCTTCAGGCCAAAAATCTAAGTCTTTGACTCATCTTTTTCACACCCTGTATCTAACCCATTGGCAGATTTTGTCCACTTTAACTTCAAAATATACTCTGAATCCTACATATTCTAATTTTGTGCAATATTTAAACCTCTTTTGAACGTCTTCTCCTCAGCAGGACTTCTAAAAGCACTTTTTTAATGATCTTCATTCTTTGTTCTTACCCGTTTAGATGATATTATCTGCAGAGCTATAATATCTGTTTAAGTTCCACATATGAATCAAATTACCATTCTTCTGCTATCAAAACAATTGCTTTTATATTTTACTTAGAAAAAAATACCAAGTCTTATTTCAACCTAAGTACTTTATGATTGCTTCCCCTGGATGTCTTTTTGGACTCAATTCATACTAACTTCATCCTTGCTCATTCTACTACTGACCAACTTGATATTCACTAGAATGCAATTTTTTGTTATCATAAACTAATATGTTCCTCTTCATTTTTTATTCATGTGCTGCTCAAATCCAAAATACCCAAGAGTCAAAATACTTGAGTGCTTTGTATTTAGAATGCTATAAAATTATATTTATTGAGTAATCAAGTTAATATTTAATGACCTTTCTTTAGTATAATCAGGATTCCAGCTTTTTTCCCTAAATATGAGGTCACATTAGTGAAAATAGCGTGCATATTCTTTTTAAAATAAGTAAAAACTTTAATTTGGGCTCATTTTGAAAAGAGTAATATGCATGTTTGTGAAGCTAAGGAAATCTAAGGATTCACAATTGTAAGACAGTTTTACTAAATTTTCCAAGAAAAGGCGGACAACAAGGGTTTTTCCTCAGGTATTGGCTAGAACAAACAGAAAATTGTTTTGACAGCTCTGGGCCAGAGAAAACTCATAAGGGACTGGAGTTGTCCCAGGGACTTGGCCTTAGCCTGCTAGAAGCCAAGTTAGGGTTGACCAAGTCTCTTAATGTAGGAGCTTAGATGTATTCCTTGTGTGCTGAGGGTTCTTTACAGTTCCCAATCCAATACTTGAAATGTCCATATTTACTCTAAGAAAAAAAGAACTGGGGATGAACTGGGAAAATGACATTATTTGGAGTTCTTTAAATACTGGGAGTTTGAGAAATGTCTCTCCTAGTCTTCCTAATGCAGGGATTAAATAGAGAAATAAAATGGAACAGCAAATAAAAAATATTATTTACTCTTCCAAAATAGAAAACATATTGAATACAGTGAAGTTTTTATAAAATCATCTCTTTTTCAGTGTAAATGTAAAATAATACAGTAAAATAAAAGAACATTTTATTTTCAACGTCTTTATTCTTGCTTCATTATTGACACTGTTTATTAGTTTGCATCCTTAAAATCTACTCATATTGGACATCATTCAGGCATCACGACATTACTTCTTATTCATCCGCACTAAAATTATATTTATTAAAATTATTTTAATTATTGTTAAGTGATGGAATGTGCTTAATGAAAATCCAGGCATATAACTGGTTACCAGAGGCGAGATGGGTGGAGTGATGGGTGAAGTAGGTGATGGTGATTAAGGAATGCACTTGTTGTGATGAGCAGTGGGTGATGTATGGAATCATTGAATCACTGTATTGCACACCTGAAACTAATAAACACTGTATGTTAACAAACTAAATTAAATAAATAAAATAAAAACTTAAGGAAAATAGAATTTAGTGAGAAATATGCAGCTGACCATAATCATTTATACTTCTCAGACAATATCAAAGACGAAACATATGTACATATACCTTGTGACATAATAACTAGTCTGTATGCATTTGTCTAATTGTGGTATGGCATTAGATATTAAAGATGCAGACGTGACTAAGTCTTTAATAGAGGTTATTAAACTTCTTTATACATGGCTTCTGCAATTCTAAATTTATTTTCCTCTTCTTCCTTGTCAATCAAAGCTCCTTTTCTTTTTCAAGGTGGCTATCTGCCCAGATTATCAGGTATATTTCTCATAATTTTTCAGTGACAAAATTACACAATTTTCATCAACTAAACACAAGTGTAAGTTTTAGAGCTGCCTGGGAAAAACTTGATTTTTTTTTTTAATCACTTTCAGCTTGTTGCTTTCATTTTCTTCTTGGCCAGCATTAAAAAAAAAAAAAAAGTAGAGATGTTGAAGTGTCTTTGTGGACTACTAAAGGTATTGTAGCTGAAAGATAGACTGGGACTGGGACATTTAAGATATTGTGGAACCATTGCACCAGTCTTGGGTAACCTACTTTCAAACATGGTAAATAAAAACAAAATCCGTTTTTGATTAAACTATTCTAGTCATGTGTTTGTTACATAGGTAGTTGAATGAAATTGCTCAATGATTAGAACACCATATAGGCTGAGTTACTCACTGTAGGAAATTTTCAAGATAACTTGGAGACAGACTCAATATAAGGACTGCAATCTAGATTTTAGTCGAGACTTAAAATAATCTGAAGTAATTAATAAAAAACAAACTTTTTTTGTATTTCCTCATATATATATGTATATATGTATAAAATGCAAGAAAACATATTAAATTCAAATGTCTTTCTTAAGAAAAATATTACACTTAAATCTTACCAAAACAAATGAGAAACATTTTCTCTTGGTGAAGTAGTTTTGATTCCCTAATAAATAGAAAGCTATGCCTGACTGCGCACAAGTGTTTTTTCCAAATGCTTCCTTAGCTTGCCCTAGATTCAGATATTTTTAGCATATAAAACATACCTTTTGCTAATTTAGAAAAAAGCTATGTAGTAGTTAACAATAATCAAAATAATTTCATAGGGAAATTAGGTAGATTTTTAAGAGTTATCTGTTTCAAATTCCTACTTTTGAAAATTTGATAGCTTTCTAGCCACAATTACCAAGATTTAAAATTTTATTTCTACCTTCTGACCTCATTATGTTCAAATGACTGATACCTTTCTCAGGATCCATTCTTCTCCACATCAGTTTAGTATAATAATTCTGAGACTTTTCTCCCTTGTGTCCTACTGCTTTAGTATAACAAAATTTATTCGTGCATTCATACAGTATATTAATCCATAGTCAAATAAATTTCTTACATACTTTATTTTTTACTACACTTTTTTTCTTGCTTAGATACTTCCTTAAGGCAGGGCTACTATAACATTCTTTGCCTCCCATTCTCTAAATAAAAATACACAGTATTTTTTTTAACTTACAAAAGCAAATTGTAAAATCTAGAGAACAGAAAAAAAGATATGAACCAAAAATAGTTGCTGAGCTAAGGAATCACTTTTTTCCCGGTAAAAGGGTACAGAGAAAACTCTTTTGCTTAACCCTGAGCTTCAAACAAAATTTTTAGATTTTTATAACTGCCATAACAAATTACTACAAATTTAGCAGTTGGATGCACACCCATTTATGGCCTCACAGTTTTGTAGGTCAGAGTCCAGATTTAGCATCATGAAACTGTATTCTTTCCTTAGTTTCATAAAGTTGAAATCAAGGTGTGAGCAAGGATGCATTCTTTTCGTGAGGCTCTGGATACACTTCCAAGATCATTCAGGTTGTTGGCCGAGTTCATTTCATCTTTGTGGTTGAAAAACTGTGGTCCCCATTTCGATGCCTGCTGTCAGCTAGAGTGCAGTCTCTGTGCCTAGGGACTGCTATATTCTTTCTGGCACTTTCCATGTAGCCTGTGTTCAGGAGCTGCAGATGAGGCCCCTCTCCACTTCCAATCCCTCCTCCTCCTTCTGCTATACTCTGCTTTTCAAGGCTCTGCTATTCAAGGATCATGAGATTAGATTGAGATCACTCAGATAATCTAGGGTAATCTCCTTATTTTAAGGTCCATAACCTTAATTACATCTGCAAAATCCCTTGTAGAGTATAATGTAGCATACTTACAGGTTTCAAAGATTAGAATTTGGTCATTTGTTGGTAGGGGACGGGGATCATTCAGCCTACCACAACCCCACCAAGTTCTTGAAAGAAAGGAAAAAAAAAAGAACTCAGAAAAAACAACAATTGATAAATTTTACTTTTCAAATTTAAAGTGTTTTTATTTACACACACATGCACACACACACACAGAGGTTTCCTTTCATTATCTATGACTCAATGTGTTTTTTCTCAAAATGATGGCAAATTCATATGAGTTTCTGTTGTTTTCCTCTAGGATTAAATGTTAAAGAAGGTGGGTACATGTGTACTTTTGTTTGATTTTAGACACAAGAGAATTTGAAATAAGAAAGCAAGCATTACTTAGATATTTGATGACCATGACTGTTTTCTCTTCGACACATTACCTTAAAAGTTGCCACTTTCATTTAGCACAATTAAGCCAAATATCATGAGAAACACACTTGTAGTTGAACAAATTAATCACTCCTTGTGGTAAGGGGGAACACACCCTATGGTGAACCATGGGGTATCTCTGTAAGAAGGTGCTAGAAAGAAACTGTTACAGGATTTGGGGCTTCGGTTGGGTAAATTTTGTGAGGGTGTAAGGAAGCAAGTGTTTCTCTAGATCAGATGCTGTCAGAAAGCAAAAGCAATTCTGTGATTGTCCATCTCAGTAAGATTTATCCACAGTAAGTGGAGACTAGCACAAGGATTAAACTATAACTGTTTTTAAAAAATATTTATTTATTTTTCTCAGAAAGTGAGGGAGGTGCATTGTATTTGGGGGGATTTCACAATTATCTTTTTTTCTCAGAAAGTGAGGGAGGTGCATTGTATTTGGGGGGATTTCATAATTATCTTTTTTTCTCCGTCTTTAGACAGAACTATAAAGTGGCCTCTATTTGTCCCATGTTTATCATGGATTAAGAGTAAGCTTGTCTGAGGATGGTGCTTTGTGAAATTGTTTATATATATCTAATAGGAAAATAGTAGCCTTGATGTGAATGTCAGGACATCTTCAGAATGTCAGGAGCTGCTCTCCCTCCAGCCCCCACAACTTTTTAAAATTCTAATGTGGTGAATGTGTCTTCTTTGTGTTCAGAGTAATTTTACAAAATATGAAAGTGATCCAATTTGTTTTGTCAAATATCCAAGCTGAATCATTGCCTGGACCTATAATCTGTTCACATAGTATCTGAACGGACATTCTAATTTCATTCTAATTTCATTTCATTCTATATTCTTTTAAGATAATGCCAGTGTTGGCCAATCAACCAAATACGTGCTGAAGAAAACACTTTGCATGAATAATTTCTATCAATTGGTTAAGGATATACTATCCAAAGTCTCAGTTGAAAAACAGCTGATTATGTTATATGCTCACTATCACAAAAATCACTACACCATTCTTCAAGAATATATTGATGATTGGCATCTTCTAAATAGTGGTCTTAAAATATTAACAGATGTAGGCTTAGTACATAAGTGTACTTAATGTACTTAGTACATAAGTTACATAAGTAACATTGGACATATTAGATCATAATAGCTTAAAGAACTTGAAGATTTTTCTTACTCTTGTAAGGGATATTCTATGCTAAACATATGAAAATTGTATGTGAATGCCAGGATCTTATTTAAATGGCAATTGACTTCGTATATTATGTTTTGCTATCAAAAAGTATTCCTTATCATAATTATTTTAATTATGCAAAGCAAACTTTAATGAGATTCAGTGAGTGTCTATTTTATGTTTGAATGGATGTTAAGGCAAATACCAGAATTTTAAAATTATCTAAGGCCTGATCTCAAAAGGTCTATAATTCTTCAGCAAAAAAGCAAATGTTCATATGAAGTAATTAAATGCAAAATACAGTCTAAACATACTTCAGGGGATAATATGTTATTTTAGTGTGGCCCATTGGATACAGAATTACTTTTAGTATAATAACAGGGGCAAAGAATTAAGGCAGAAGTCGTTTACAATTGCTTGTATTTTCTTTCCTGGTAGAGTACTCAATGATTCAAAGTAAGGAGGATGAGAGTGAAATTTTATTCCTGTGTCTCATTATCAATGAATTTCACTACATTTGGGCCTGTAAATAAGGAAGTAAATCTAAAGTGTCTGAAAGTAAAATGTGTAATGTTTAAATATTAATTCTACAATTAAGATAAATTACACGGATCTTTTTGTCTTTGATTAACACTCTATGGTTTTTCAAAAGCATAAGCCAAAAAAGAAATGGGGTGTAGAATCTATTTATAAGGATATTTCATTGACTGTAAGCCAACAGTAAGAATGAGGGTGATAAACACTTTGCTAGGGTAAATATGTCAAGGAGAAAAACAGACATCTAACCATGAGTATGGCCCTATGAATGTTTTCATAGTCTTCCTGACAACATCTTTCCATTTGTCTCAAAGATGGGTACCATCATTTCCATATGTGAATGTCAATAATAAAGAGCATATGTAACAAGTACAAGTCTCATTCTCTATTTTGACAAAACTTAGATGAAATTTGTCCTCCTTTTTGTTTAAAAATTTGGAACATATGTTTTTCTTCATCAAACATTCTAATCTAAAGAGTTGGTGGCTAATGAAAAACATACAAAATAAACTTGCTTCAGTTCATAAAAGAGTAGTCAGAAAACACTGAAGGGAGCACTGAAGAAATATTTTCCTTCCAATTTCACCAGTTAGAAATCTAGTGTATTTAACATACATTAAAAATATCAGTGACCCATCATAGACATTAATCCTGTTGGTCATTGATCATTCAAATCTCTTACAGAACTTTTAGGTTTAATCATCAATTGAGATCAGCAATCATCAAAAAACTAGAAGTTGAATGAGAAGCGGATAGAGATGTGAGAAAACACATGGGCAAGGTTAATAACTTCAATATTCCCAAGAGCTGCGTGAGTCCTAGTGTCCAATGGATTTAAGAGTAAAGTTAGGTGATATCTCATTGGAGTTTTGATTTGCATTTCCCTGATGATCAGTGATGTTGAGCATCTTTTCCTGTGTCTATGGAAGTTTTGAATGATTAATTAATACTGAAATTAATACTACACTATGTTAACTAACTGGAATTTAAATAAAAAACTTAAAGAGAGAAAAGTTAGGAAGCATCATGAAGGCTAGTTTTGGGAAATGAAAGGCTGACAACTCTAGGATAGTTGCAGAGGCAGTAGGCACTGTATTATTAACAACTGAGTATTAAGTTAGTGTTTTTCATGTTTAGATATTAGCATGCAGAGAGTTTTAAATCTCAAATTGCAAACAAATCAGTCTTCTCCATCAAGGCTAATTCAATATACCTCAGCAGTTAAATTAGGTGTTTATTGGTCAGATTCACTTCCTCTTAAACACTTTACTTTCAGCTTTGGAATGGAAAGTAAACAAAGATAGAAGTCAATAGTACGATTTATTTATTTACCAGTGTGTTTTATTTAGGTTTTATAGTTGGCATTTTCCAAATACCCAGGCACGAATACTAATTGCTCTGAACCAACAACTGCCTTGCAGGTGGTAGGTGCTAGGAGGGGGGGAAAAGTGTGTTTTGTTTTGTTTTGTTTTTAAATGTGTCAAGTTTCAATTTACATTCTAGTTAACAAGGCTCCTGGGTGTCTCAGGTTGGTTAAGTGTCTGACTTTGGCGAAGGTCATTATCGCATGGTTTGTGGTTCAAGTCTCGCGTCAGGCTCTGTGCTCACAGGTTCCTGGTTGGAGCCCCACATTGGGCTCTGTGCTGACAGCGCAGAGCCTGGAGCCCGCTTTCGAGTCTGTATCTCCCTCTCTCTGCTCCTCCCCCACTCATGCTCTGTCTCTCAAGAATGAATAAATGCTAAAAATAAATTAATTAGTTACATATAGTGTAATATTAATTTCAATATTAGTTTATCCATTCATCTGTCCATGGACTTTTTTATAGTTTGGCTATTGTTAATAATGCTGCTATTATAGACATCCGGGTGCATGTGCCCCTTTGAATCAATATTTTTGTATCCTTTGGGTAAGTACCTAGTAGTGCAATTGTTGAGTCATTGGGTAGTTCTATTTTTAACTTTTTGAGGAATGTCTATATTGTTTTACAGAGTGGCTGCCCAAGTTTGCATTCCTACCAACTGCATAATGGGGTTCCCCTTTCTCTGCATGCTCACCAACATATTGTTTCCTGTGTTGTTAATTTTAGCCATTCTGACAGGTGTGAGGTAGTATCTTATTGTGGTTTTTATTTGTATTGCCCTGAAGATGAGTGATATTAAGCATTTTTTCATGTGTCTATTGACTATCTGGATGTCTTCTTTAAGAAATGTCTATTCATGTCTTCTGCCCTTTACTTAACTGGGCTATTTGATTTTGGGGTATTGAGTTTAATCAGTTCTTTATAGTTTGGATACTAACCCTTTATCAGATATGTCATTTGCAAATATCTTCTCCAATTCTGTAGGTGTCTGTCAGTTCTGTTGATTATTTCCTTTGCTGCGCAGAATCATTTTATTTTGATGAAGTCCCAGTGGTTCATGCTTGTTTTTGTTTCCCTTGCCTCTGATGACATGCCTAGTCAGAAGTTGCAGAAGCTTTTTATCTTGATGAAGTCCCAATTCTTCATTTCTGCTCTTCTCTCTTTAGCCTCAGGATTCATGTCTAGTAAGAAACTGCCATGTCCAAGGTCAAAGAGGTCACTGCCTATGTTCTCCTCTAGAATTTTAATGGTTTCTTGTCTCACATTAAGGTCTTTCATCCATTTTGAATTTACTTTGTGGATGGTGTAAGAAACAGGTCCAGTTTCATTACTCTCCATGTTGCTATCCAGTTTTCTCCACATCATTTGTTGAAGAAACTTTTTTCCATTGGATTTTTTTTTTTCCTTTTTTGTTGAAGATTAGTTGACCATAGAGTTGTGGGCCCATTTCTGGGCTTTCTAGTCTGTTCCATTGATCTATGTGTCTGTTTTTATGCCAGTACCATACTGTCCTGATGACAATAGTTTTGTAATATAGCTTGAAACCTGGATTGTAATGCCTCCAGTTTTGTTTTTCTTTTTGGGATTGTTTTGGATATCTAGGGTCTTTGTGGTTTCATACAAATTTTAACACTATTTGTTCTACCTCTGTGAAAAATGCTGGTGGCATTTTGACAGGGATTGCATTAAATGTGTAGATTGCTTTTGGTATATTAACATTTTAATAATATTTGTTCTACCAATCCATGAGCATGGAACATTTTTTCCATTTCTTTGTCTTATCTTCAGTTTCTTTCATAAGTGTCCTATAGTTTTCAGAGTAGAGCTCTTTAACTCTCTGGTGAGGTTTATTCCTAGGTATCTTAGGGCTGCAATTATAAATGGCATTGATTCCTTGATTTATCTTTCTCTTGCTTCATTATTGGTGTATAAAAATACAACAGATTTCTATATGTTGTTTTGTATCCTGTGATATTGCTGAATTGGTGTATCAGTTCTAGCAATTTTTTAGTGGAGTCTTTCAGATTTTCTACATAGAGTATCATGTCATCTGCAAATACTGCAAGTTTGACTTCTTCCTTGCATATTTGGATGCCTTTTGTTTCTTTTTGTTATATGATTGCTGAGATGAGGGGAAAAAAAAGATTCTACCATGAAAAAAAAAAACTTTTGTGTGTGTGTGTGTGAGAGAGAGAGAGACAGAGTGCAAGCAGGGGAGGGAAAGAGAGAGAGGGAGAGAGACACAGAATCTGAAGCATGTCCAGGCTGCAAACTGTCAGCACAGAGCCTGATGAGGGCTTAGTCAGAAGTTTAACTGACTGAGTGACCCAGATGCCTTGAAAAACAAAGTCTTAAGACACTTACGACAACTGGAACATTTGTAGCTAAAACCTATGATCCAGTCTAATGGGCCAACACAGATAGAAGATCACAGCAAACATACTTGGATCCTTGATAATGTCTTTGAATTAAAGAATTCTGGAATTACCCTGCTTTAGGACTTCCTCTGGTACAGTTTACTTATATTTTAAACAGTTTTAGAAGATTATTGTTATTTGTGGCTAAAAACCTTCTACCTTACCTTATTATTATTTGTAAATAATAAATAAATCATTATTTTTTTTCTGAGAAACTTTAGTAAATATTATTTATCTCTTGCATCTGAACATATACCAGAAAAAAAAATGAGAAATAAAATAATGAATGGAGAGGAGAAAAATTAAAAAAAAAATGGAATTCAAAGTTGTCAAAAAAGTCTTTAGGTAGAATATGAGACCAAGGATTGTGTTTGATAGATGAGAAGGTAGAGAGAAAATGAGAGAATGAAACAGCTGTTATGTCTGAGTGAAAAGCCTGATTTGACAGTCCATCACAGTACATTTCAAATATATTGCTTATGTGTCATTGTGGCCTATTTTCATGTACTAAAAGAATTGTCCTTCATTTCCATTACTCTTAGTTGGCATTTCAGAGCTTCTGAAAGGTTGAAGTCTGTTTATTCCATAGTATGTATAATATTTATTGAGTTACAGATTCTTGTCTAGATTTTTACACCAATATTGATGCTTTGTTTGTTTCAAACCAATATTTATTATGGGAAAAAAACAATAATATGTACTCTTTGTGCATATAGATCTAAAACTCAATTGATTGTCTCAAGGAAAACATTCCCAGTAGTCATGAGAAAACTAGAAAAGAAACAACCACAAGACTTGTTCTATTAATCACAGACATTTTTCAGTGAGTCTTTAAAAGAAGTAGAGATTTGGGTGGTTTTAAAATCTAAGAAAACAAGCAAAGTATGATTTTAATCTATATTTAAATTAAATTATACAATTTTAGGATTTACTTTTGTCAGTTATTTGTCCATTATATCTCATTCTATACATTAGTATTTTCCTAGCATAGTACTATCTTTACCTATTAATAAAAAAATAATTAACACACTCACCATTAATAATTTTAGAATTAAATTAATATATGCTTGCACAAACATTTGGATTTGTGTCATAGAATAGATTCATAGAGTTTCACAAATCAGATTACATGTAGGATAAAAACAATTATCAATTAATCTGGGTACTGGCAGTTAAAAAAATGTTTTGTTGAGCTTTTATTATTTATGATTAGTTCCCTTTTATTAACTATAAAATAGAGTTTAACTCCCAAAATTATAATTGTATTTTATTTATGTTACAGAAAATAGTAACATAAGACATGGGTTATTTAGTATTGCTAAGTATTGCTTCTTTATTCCAAACTCATGCTAAAAACCACTTTCTATTTAAACAGGTCAATAATTTTGTTGTTTTTATATGTGGACATTAATGGTACTATACTGATCCAATCAGCTAACAAATACACTTAATACAAATCAGTGCATTTGAAAAGGAAAATATAGACACAAACTCTAACTTAAAAGAAACTTCATTATTCTTGTGATTTACTATATGATTAATAAAATTTAAGAGACAGCTTTTGCATTTGAACATTAACATATAAATGTTAAATAACAGATGCAATTAAACAGCCCTTTTTCTATTGATGTCTGCAATTTTACTCATAGAAGTTCTTTTGATACCTTCTTTTATGTGTCATGGTATACTTTTTTTTATACTTAACTGTTACAAATAGGTTTGAATTTATTTTGAGTAACACAATTCCATAAAAAAATTTAACTCTATAAAGTGTTGATTATTTTACCAGCACCACTGATCATGACAAAGTGCATTATTGGGAAATTATAAAGTATTATACAACTTATATTTTTAAGGCCAGACAATTGAGCTTCTTACATAATTCTTAAAAAATTTTTAATCTTTATTTTTGAGAGAGAGAGAGAGAGAGAGAGACAGAGACAGAGAGAGACAGAGAGAGAGAGAAAGTATAAGCAGGAGAGGGGGAGAGAGAGAGGGAGGCATAGAATCTGAAGCAGGCTCTGGGCTCTGAGCTGTCAGCACAGGGTCCAATGCAGGGCTCGAACACACAAATGATGATCATGACCTGAGCCAAAGTCAGACACTTAACCAACTGAGCCACCAAGATGTCCCTATTTTTTTTTTTAAT
Source organism: Prionailurus bengalensis (assembly GCF_016509475.1). NCBI lineage: Eukaryota > Metazoa > Chordata > Mammalia > Carnivora > Felidae > Prionailurus > Prionailurus bengalensis. The sequence continues at coordinate 92,145,754 of NC_057344.1, forward strand.
TAAAGTATAATTGACATACAATACATACAATATTATATTAGTTTCAGGTATATAACATAGTGATTTGACAATTCTATATATTATGCAAAGTTCACCATATATATATATATATATATATATATGAGCTCATGCTAATATATGTATATTTTCATGACAGAATAAAATTTAAATAATATTTAAAGTACTGCATTATGCAAAATTATATGATTATGTAAAATAATTCAATTTACTATCTGCTGTGGACTGTTAGATTATCTAATTTATTTGTTAACTTGTTAACTTGGTTTTCCACATTGTTAACATTTTATCTCATATTCTTTTCTGATATGTTAATATTCTGTAACTTCTTTTTCCATTCATATACTTTGGAACTCTATGTATGTTGATATGCATAGTCTTAGTTCAGTCATTGTAGCATGTTGATCATTTAGGCATTTGAATATTCTCCCTTCCATAAATTATGCAACAAATATTCTTGGACAGGTATAATTATTTACTCGCACAAGTAAATATGGTTTTCTATTATTTATATTTAGAAATGGAATTCTGGTGGTTAGGTTACATGCATATTTCTAAACACTGAGAAAAAAAAACTACCCATTGTGCTATTTTTATTTATGTTCTCAAAGTATAAGCTTTATTTCTTAAAAGTATTTCCCAAAATTCAAAAACAAAATGGGGATAATTTCAATTATGATTCGATGTAGAAACTGTAGATAAATATTTATAAATTTAAACCCTTTGGTGTTTCATACTCTCTATATCGAAGCAAAATTTGGGTTAAATAAAAGTCACAGGTTATTGCTTATTTCCTTCATAATATTATAGTTGTTTCTCATCTGAATTGTGAAATTTTGTGTTACTGTGAAAAGATGAGATTAGGCTAATAATATTTCTTCTCTTTCCCTTTGTAAATAACCTGATTTTTCTGCCCATTTGTTTACATGATTTTTTAAAATTAAAGTTGATAACTACTGAGTTTATTTTACTATTTTTTCCTTATCAACATAGGTAAAAGAAGTTTGTATTGTAATGCTCATATTTTTTTCATGTTTTTATCTCAGATTTTCTTCTTCTTTCCCATTATTTTCTGTCCTCTTACTCAACACCATTACTTTTGTGCTCTTTGGAAATTCTTTGTCTTCTAATTCTGCAATATAATTTTTATTTATATTTATACTTTTGGCCTTTCTCCAATACTTGGCATGACTTTCAATAGTTATTTCAAATGTTCTCAGTTATTTTCTTTTTTGGTGTTTAATGTTATATTAATCTCTATACTCTTTTTATTCTTCTCGTCTATTTCTGTACTAAGTTGTCAACTTGGTTTTTTAATCCTTTAAAAAATTGTCTCATCATTGGTCTGTTGCTATGTTACTTTTTATTTTGTTTTGCTTCAGAATATTATACTATCTATAAATTTGCCGAGTTATTAATTGAAATTATTTTTTTGAATAAACTTTCTCTATAAGTTACATTTAATATCACATATATCTTGAAGGATATTACTTATATTAAAAATAGCCAGCAATTTACTGAAAGTATTTATTTTTATTTATATATTTATTTATTTTATTTGAGAGAGAGAAAGAGAGTGCAAGCAAAGGAAAGGGGCAGAGAGAGAGAGAATACACACTGAGTGTGGAGGCCAACGTAGGGCTCAAACCCACGTCCCTAGGATCATGACTTGAGCAGCAATCAAAAGTTGGTCACTCAACCAACTGAGTCACCCAAGGGCCCCTACTGAGGAGAGATAATGAAGAGAGGAAGGGGACTGAAAAGTGTCCACATAAGATTGATGTTTGCTGTTCAAAAACTCTCCCATCAAATCTGTTGCTTTCTTAGCAATTTTGCTTTCACAGGTCAGTTTTTCAAAGATTAGTGCTGCACAAAGTAAATCCATTAAAATCACCAGGCCATGTTCTGTTCCTTGGATGTCTATCTTTGCCTCTCATTTTTTTTTTTTTATTTTAACATCGGCTAGGCTGCTAAAAACTACATTTAAGTGTGCTGTTTACTTTTGCAACATTCTTTCTTCTCTATGGAAAATGTCTTGTGTCATGATTTTATCAAGATGGTATGACACAGTATTCTAATAAAAAAACTTTTATATGAGATTTTCATGACTAAATGATTTCTGGGAAATTGTGCATTTTGTTCTAGGTTACATTAACTTTTTGTTTGTTGCACATTGTTTTGTTTTTATGCATCTTTTTTTTCTATTTTAGTGCAACTGTCACAGAATTTCGCAAGAATGTTCTATAGCTTAGTTTCTTTCATTATTTCTTAGTTTCTTGGGACACTTTTCTTTTAGATATGGTTTTGTTCTGTTTTTTAGTTTTCTTTTTTTGTTTTGTTTTTGTTTTTGTTTTTTGTTTTTTGCTTTTTTTGTATATTTCAAACAAGACAGATGAAGTAAAAATTACTTTAGGGAACTATATTTCACAGAAGTTCCCATTACCAGCTTGAAAATGTTTATTTCTAATGTCTTCACAGTAAGACAACAGCCTATAATAAATAAATGGGAGAAAAACTTTGCACACACACACACACACACACACACACAGAAAAGAAGTGCCATTGGTGATAATACACAGTGACACTATCATCATGTCTTCTTCAGAATGGAAAGTTCAAACAAAGTTTAATGCTATTGATACCTTGTTAACAAAATTATAGTTGAGATGTAATGTGTTGATGCCTGAAAACTGCAATTAAATCTTTTCAATGAAGAAAAAATTAAACATAACAAAACATTCATTCAGTGAGGGAAATACAGGCAGCTGAAAATTCTGAAGCTATTTGCTACTATATTTCCTTTCTTTTCTTGTTATGACAAGCTACCTAAGTGACCTTTGCTTGCCCTTGCTACTTTATAACCATAAAGTTAGACAGGTATTAATTACTGTTACTCCAACAGAATAGGAAAATTTATTTTAATGTTTCAACCTTGGCATATGAATTTTGTATGGCTGAACTGTATGAATCAGGAAACATACTTGCTAGGTAGCATTCCGGATTCAGTGGTCTAAGTATCTTCATGCCATTTTTATTTTTATTTTTTTAATTTTTTTTCAACGTTTATTTATTTTTGGGACAGAGAGAGACAGAGCATGAACGGGGGAGGGGCAGAGAGAGAGGGAGACACAGAATCGGAAACAGGCTCCAGGCTCCGAGCCATCAGCCCAGAGCCTGACGCGGGGCTCGAACTCCCGAACCGCGAGATCGTGACCTGGCTGAAGTCGGACGCCCAACCGACTGCGCCACCCAGGCGCCCCATCTTCATGCCATTTTTAAAAAACAAATTCTTTTTTATTTTTTTTAAAGAAAATAGAATTTCATTCAAGGCCAAGGTAGGACAGTTGCCTGTAATACACAATCTTAAGAAAGAAAGAAAGAAAGAAAGAAAGAAAGAAAGAAAGAAAGAAAGAAAGAAAAAGAAAGAAAGGGAAAAAAAGAAAAAAGAAGAGTGCTCTGACAAGGGAACATTTGGTGTTGAATTACATACATTTTTTTTCTTTACAGAAAGTTATAAAAAACAAATTAAAGTAGTCTCTTTGACTACTTTAACATGTTTATTCTCTTGATTCTTCCACTTTATTTTCTAAGTCTCTCTACACTCCTTATTTTTTATGTTATCAGCATCTAGTTCTTTAACTATGGCAAATATGATGAACCCAATTACCTCGTCACGTTGTCTATACAATCTATTGGTCTAGAAAAATTCCTACCTTGAATAAAAGCACTCTTTCATGGAAGTCAGGACAGCTTGGTAAGTAAGGACTATGCACATTGGCTGCATTTTAAACTCCCAATATCCATATTAAGGCAGACCTTTAACAATGCCCTAGATCTGTCTTTACTTTTCTTACCCTTTTTTCCTTTCTCCCTGCCTTCCTGCCTTCCATCCTCTTCTTCCCTCCTTCCATTCCTCTGTGTCTCCTTCTTTCCCTTTCTCCCTCTCTCTTCATTATGATTATTTGAAAACATTATTTATATATACCTAGAACTCCACTCTAAAAATATAATTTCGGGGCGCCTGGGTGGCGCAGTCGGTTGGGCGTCCGACTTCAGCCAGGTCACGATCTCGCGGTCCGGGAGTTCGAGCCCCGCGTCAGGCTCTGGGCTGATGGCTCAGAGCCTGGAGCCTGTTTCCGATTCTGTGTCTCCCTCTCTCTCTGCCCCTCCCCCGTTCATGCTCTGTCTCTCTCTGTCCCAAAAATAAATAAACGTTGAAAAAAAAATTTAAAAATATAATTTCATTTTCTACTCCATTAAGAAATGAGAAGTCATGATAGTGATAGGGTTTTGGGGTGATGTGAGATTTGAAGCTGAGGCCAAGAAAGAATTCTTGAAGATGTCTTTTGTGCAAAAAAGATGATTTTATTAAACCATGGGGACAGGACCCGTGGGCAGAAAGAGCTGCACCTGGGTTGTGATGGGTGACATTATATACCTTCAGGGTGAGAGGGGATTAGGGATAGAGTAAATTCCAAGGTATTTTGGAAGCAAGGTTTCCAGGACCTTGAGGGGCTAGCTGCTCTTAAGAAAACACCGTTTTAGTAAAACCTGGGTCATGAGACACTTCAGATGTATATCAGGGGTCCATAAGCTTAGAGTATATTTGCCAGCATATATCTTGGGGGAGTTGTGGTAAAGGAAGTTTCCAAAGGAATTTTTATGGTTAAAGCAAACCTACAAGATTCTGGGGGTCAGAATAATATTAAGCCAAGATTCCCTTTTGCACCCCAGCAAAGTGTCATCATAGAGGCAGCTGAGCTCCTGAAGGGAGGTCACTCTGTCTGTTTCAAGGACTTGTCAATGGGCTGTAGGCAGTAAGGGAATTTAATTTTTCATTTGACATAGGTTCCCACACCACCATGGCAAGCACTTAAACTCCTTTCCTTTGTTCTTGCATAGCCAGAAGTGTCTGAGGAATATCACACATATCCCACCTGGAGGGGGTGGGGGGTGCTGTCAGTCTGTACTCTGCCCTCAGCTTGCCTGACGCTCCCTCAACAGGAATCCCCTCAAATTCTATCTCTGAACCAAGAAACTTACTTGCAGTGGCATGTTCCTTCCTCTTTTGTTTGTTACAAGGTATAATCTTGCTTCTCAGATTGATTCCTTTTAACCAGGCCCTGCTTTCAATCTTTGCTTCCTTCTTAAGAACCTCCCTTTGCCAATTATTTCTTGTCTCGCTTGTATCTTCAGTCTCAAGCTCTCTAATGGCTCAGTCTCATAAACTTTTAAACATGTCCCAATCTAACACTAAAACCTAATAATAATAATGATAATAATCAATGATAACAATAAAATAAAATAAAACCCTTGGGTTACCAAAATGCTGACACACATATATAATTTCTCAGAACTATATGTATGTGTACCATAAGCAGGTTAAGATCTCTATTTGCAAAGCAGAAATTGTTAATAATTTTTACATCTAGCCCTTCCTCTCAGTGCTTCCTCTTGTATTTTCTCTCACTGAAAGTCACAAACATTCACCAGATGACAGACATAGTGTGGTTTGATATATGATATATATGCATGTTATATACAATGATATATGAGTACACTATGATGAATTTTATAATTGAAAGGATACATTTTTAGGTTAAAGAGAAGTTCATTATTACTTAGGCAAAAAAATACATTACCAGGCTATTTATGAAGATGGGCATTTTCACATGTATAAATACTATTACAATTAAACAAGTTATAAATTTAAATGGTTACACCACTTTTCTATGTAGAATTATCTATATACATAATTTTAAAATATATATATTTTATATTTGATTACTATTTTTAGTAATGTAGGCTATAGAAAAATTAACAAGGAAAAAGTAAACAAAATATGTCAAAATGCAAGTTTTTGAGAAAAGATAAATGAATCAATTCATATAAAAATAAGCTCGTGAAGGAGAAGCAAAACTTTTGGGGGGCTTATCAGTTTTAAACAGCACACTCTAGTAAATGTTCCTCATTATTATCATTCTGTTGTTCAGAAACTAGTGTTGTAATTACCTATTGAAAATGTGCTGAATTAACAAATTTATCAGTATGCATATTGAAAGGATTTGACAGAGTATGGGGAGCAATATGCTTCTTTTTTATGCACCAAATAACGTTAATGAATGTGAGTAAAAATTTAAGACCTGAGGTTAGCTTGCAATTGGGTAAGTGATCAATTAAAAAATCAACTCAAATTTGATATAGTCAATACTGACAGCATCAACTTCAAACAGCTGTGGAGTTGCTGATGAGATAAACAAATTAATGTGATTTCAAATGCAAAGCAATCCATTATTTCCAGCAGAAGACTTTGAAATTAATGTTTGGAGCTGCATTTATTTTCAAAGTAAGAGAGGTAAGAAAGACATTTACAAATAACATAAGGTCCAGGAAACCAATTTTGTCCTTAGTTGTAGACAATTCAGAAGCCTCTGTTTTTTGTTTCTTGGTTTGTTGAATGTTTGGGATGAAACATTGACTACTGTCATACATACATCTTGCATTTCTATTCAAAACTAAAAATTTAAAGGCTACTAGAAGGGCAGGAAATGAGAATTTAGACAGTCTAAGTTAGCACACACACATTATCAAATGTTCTGGTATGCCCAGGAATATAAAAATGAATTAAATATATTCCCAATTTAATAACCTAATTAATGAAAGCAGATGTTATTGATGATTGCTATATAGTCATAAGGGGCAGTTTCATGTAGAAATTGGACTGAGGGAGGGAGAGAATTTTCTTAGGAAATAAATGAGATAAATGCATGCCAGGAAAATTCAAGAACTCATGCAAAGGCACATGAGCATGATTGAATATGTCATCTTTGGGAAATGTTGAGTAGTTAAAGGTGACCACTCAGCAGGATGTGGCCATTCTGGCAGGTTGGACCCCCAAATAGCTCAGGGAACTCATGAAGTTACTGGTCTAACTTCGGTCTATAGGGAATCACAAGGGAGTGTACATACAGCAATCAGGACAGTGAAAACATGATCCAGCTTGTGTTTTGTTTGTATTTTAGAGAAAACTAACAGTGAAGAAGATTATTTGGAGAGACAGACTCTATGTACAAAAAGATTATTATGAGTAGACAAGGCAAACAAACCCAAAGATTCCACTAAGACCTGGGGTTTGAGATAGAGAGAAGCTATTTTTAACAAACAATGAAGTTACTTCTCTTGTCATTGATATTCTTGTGTTGTAACTTCTGAGCGCTGCATTTAACCCATACCAAGTGTAGATAGAAACAAACTAGAATGGTATGTATTTTGAAGATTAGAAATAATAAAGACCCTTTCAAACCAACTGTCCTTTAAGTATGTCAATCATTGAGGCAGCTGGGTCATTGGTTTAAATGATTCACAAACACACACACACACACACACACACACATATATATAGCCCTAAATCTATGTAAATCTTTTATGTGAAAATTAAAATTTTCAGACAGCAATGCCTTTTGCCTAGTCTGCTTTCTCTGGCCTGATGATCTCCAATGAAATTGCAGCAATGAAAGAAAATACAGCTACTCTGGAGATCTATCTATCCACATTGGCAAAGGAAGACTTTAACTGAGGAGCCCCCTCCACCCCCCGCCCCGGTATTAAAATGTCAACAGGATTTGTGGCATATCACTGAACCCTCACCAAAGCATGAGACTAGTTTCCAATTTACTGTCAGTCAAATTAAGCACATTTGTACAAGACAAATTATTCATGATATACAATTCTTAAGATATAAATTTACAATTTTCCCTCATTACAGCATATCTGCAGCTAAGTGAATACTTTCTATTCTACCCATTCCATATAAGTCTTATTAATTTATCCATAGTCTGTTCATGGCATTATTGATTTTCTGGTTCTCTGCTCTGGATTGTCACTTCCTACCAGTAAAACTTTCTTTGCTGTTAATAGGAAATATACATACTCTGCTTTTGTCCTTGCATAAAATTTAAGGATCCAATCTTTATCAAAAGATTTTGCTCTCCCATTTCCTGTTATGTGTTTTAGCCAAGAACTTCTTTCACTTTTTCCCCCTTCTCCCCCCACCACCGATTCTTGGGTGTTGATTCTCTTCACACTCAGTGCCAAACTGCCATTATGTTAGGTTCACTCAGGACTCTAGCTTCTCTGAGAGAAGTGAAGACTACAGTTCATTTACCTCTTGCTTCTAATTGGGTCTCAGGTAAAATGATTTCCTTATCTCTTTAACACATGAGATGTATGGTAAAGCTCATGAAAGACTAAAATTATTATCCTGATCTACAGCACTTCTTGTGGCTTTACCATTCAATCATGTACTACAGTATTAGGTGACATCTTTACACATCTATGGTACAAAAACACATACATCTGAAGAATAATGAAAAAAAAAACACAAGGTTAATATTGTAGCAGATTATGTCGATAAACCATTAAGAATAACATAAAATTGTACTGGGGTTGTTATAGACTTTCCAGACAAAGGCTAAAGATGTCTGAAAATAAGAGGACATTAAGATGTTTGTCTTACTCTGAGGTATGTCATTATTCAAAGCGACAGCAGTTATGTCATGGTTTTACTTTCAATGTTTCTCTCTAAGATGTTCAAACATAAAAATATATAATGGCTCATTAGTCACTATTACATTATTTTTTCATTGTAATTATGTTTGTATGCAACTCCACTTGACCATAAAGAAGCAGAAGTATTTGTCCTCCAAATCCATAAACTTTTAAAAATCACCATGACAGTATAGTATACACTTCAGTATGTTATACAACATTATATTATACACAACAGTATATTATAGATCTTAAAAGTGAATTTTCTGGGTTTATAGCATTTAGACTCTCACATTAAATTTATACTAAAATAAGAAAGCAAATAACAAGAAAGGTATTATTTCTAACTTAATGTGTCAGTATCTTATAAATAAGTATACCTGTCCAAAGAAGGTTTAATGCATTTAAATAGTAAAAAAGTCTTGAGTTTCCAAGATTAAAATTCTGGCTGATTTTAGCATATATCATTCAATTCTATTTGATCATGCATGAAAATTCTATTACTTAAAAGTAAGACTCTAGACTAAAGTAATTTAGGATTTGGATACTTTCTTCACTAATATAGCTAAATGTTATGATATCATATATATCATAAAACAAAAATAATACAGAAAAACATATCTTTACAGTCCTACTGATGAGGATAGTTACAATAGCAAATTAGTTGTATAGCATCTAGAAGGGATTCAGTAAATATTTGTGAAATATTTTAAAACTATGTTGTGCATGAATGATGATAGAGCAACTGTTATCTGACCAAACATCTCACTATATCTTTGGAAAAAAAAAAGTACTATCAATATATTTTTTTAATGTGATAACATTTCTAATGCTACATTTATCCAACTACAGAGCTACTCTCAGTGAATCATGAAATCAATATAGTGGTTTGTAGATAATATTTCAACTTGAAATAAACTAGACTAAAATAGGAGAGAGTTGGGTGTCTGGGGGTGGCTTAGCTGGTGAGCGTCTGACTCTTGGTGTTGGCTCAGGTCATGATTTCATGGTTCTTGGGTTTAAGCACCACCTTGGGCTCCATGCTAACAGTGTGGAGCCTGCTTGGGATTCTCTCTATCCCTCTTTCTCTGTCCCTACTCCGTTTGCATGCTCTTTCTCTCAAAATAAATAAATAAATTTTTAAAAATTAAAAAAATAAAATAGAAGACAATGGAAAAATTAGAGTGGTTTTCAAATATTAAAGGTAAGGAAAGTTTATGAATTTTTCACCTTAGCTTTATATATGCATTTGCTACTATTTAGTCAATAAAAACCAATGTGATCATACAGTTGTTTAAGTTTGGCACCATATAAATTGACCGATACATCCATTCTGATGCTGTTTTCACAGCATGGACAATAGTAAATGTCTTAAACACTCACCCTGGTTATTATTTATATAATTTTTGCACATACATGCCAAATATCTTTCTTATTGTTATTCATTGTCAAAATGTTAGAGCAGACCTGTGACTGTAGTTACAGTTTTTATGTTAATGGAAGGGGCCAAGGGGAGTTGTTATTTATACTTTACTAACAAATGGTACCAACTAAAAAAGTCATTTTTGAGTGAAACAAATAAAAAGGAACAATTATTATATTCTGAGGAAGCAGATTTTTAATCTAAGCAACTAGATGGCATATTCTGAAGAATATGTAAGAGTGTCACTCTTTTTCTATTAACTAATATGTTTTCTTCTCATTTTCTTAATCTAGTTGGAGGTCAATTCAAAAACTTTATGGAATTTGAATGTTTTCATTTTTTTGGTAATGAGTAAGACCAAAAACTGTATAAATTATGAACAGATAAGTGAGTGGTCAAGAGTACTATCATCTCTAGTGTTTCTGCATTCCAAGAGAAACATAAAAATTTTTAATACAAGGCAGGGTCTTCACACAGGGTCTTCAAACCATATCCATTGTGGAGAGGAATTGGCAATTGCCAGTTAGAATGCATGTGTATGTAATAAGTAGGAAACTGAGAAATGATGGCCTTCCCACCAGAATAAGAGCCCAATGAATCTTGCTTTATTCTACTCACAGTGTTGTATACTAGACCTGTGACTGCCCCACCATGAGAGGCAGAGTTCCTTGTCCACGTTCAATATTTATTATTCCATTTTCCCTTTTGGAATTCTTGCCCTCAGAACTTTATTAATATAAAAATATTAGCTCATATGTGGAAGGAAAGTTAACAAGACAATATGCGATATTAAGAGTATTAGGTGTAAAGGTATGAATGTTTATTCCTAGCAAGATTATAGTATATTTTAGGAGAGGACCCTAAACAATTCTTAAATGAAATGACAACATTAAATTATAAGCCAATGTTGGGGCACCTGAGTGGCTCAGTCATTTGAGCTTCCAACTTCGGCTCAGGTCATGATCTCATGGTTTGTGAGTTCAAGCTCCACATCGGGCTCTGTGCTGACAGCTTGGAACCTGGAGCCTGATTTGGATTCTGTGTATCCCTCTTTCCCTGCCCTTCCCTGCTCATGCTGTGTCTCTCTTTGTCTCTCAAAAATAAATAAATGTTTAAAAAAATTTAAATTATAACCCAATGTTTTTATTTATTGCAGTGCTGTCCCTCAAATATCTGGAAGCTCTTTGAAAATAATGAGAATTCTGTGTTATTTATCTTGGAGTATGAAACTAAGTGGGCTTCTGCAGACCCTATAGTCTCCAAGGAAATATTATTCATTATGTATTTACAGTTATTAGATTAAAATTTGTAATGTGCTATGTTCAATTAATAATAATGCAGAACTGGGTGAACTATGAAATACATTGTTCTTTTTAAAAGCTCTAATATGGGAAAAGACAAGCAGTTTGTCCTAATGAATGCATCTAATTGGTGCACTTTATTATAAAACACTGGAGCAGCATTTTTCAAGAGGCAGTTCTATTTGTAACTGGCTGTCTTCAGCATGTCAGGGTGTAATAAATGTGCTGCAGACTAGAACTGCTGATTAGCATTTCTGGAATCCCAGGAAGTTAGTAAAAGCTGTTTGCCATTAAAGAAAGACCTTTTTAGCAGCCTTCAGGAAGGAGCTATAGTTCAACGACCTATGGTTGTTATTCAGTGTAAGTAACCTTAGGAAGGTTTCCTATAATGTATTTGGCACTATATATATGACTGAAAAGGAAGAGAAATACTAATGAGAAAATTATGAAACATTGTGGCAATGATAATATTCAGTATTTCACACATAAGTATGTTTGAAATCTCTAGTATTAGTTATATCTTAACTATAATTGCCTGAAGCACATTATTATTTTTTATATTTTCTTTTTGTTTCATGTTTCCCAGTAACTCATAATCAGTAATGGATGTAAATCAGCCACTGTTAGAAGGAAAAATGAATAAGAGGAGATTTCAGTAGAGTCACTAGTGATGACAAGTGGGCCAAATCAAAAGTCATTTACGAAATAGAGTTTCAGTGTCACGCTAAAACAAATGATCATTACAATTTTCTATTTTTTAATATATGATATAATAAAATGTATCTTTAACCTAAATTTTTTGAGACATTAGGAAGTTATAATACTTAATCCTGAAAACACCAAAATAATGCCTGTAATAATAATTCTCAAGATGTAAAATGTGAGCCTGGACACAAATCATGAGTTGACAAATATTAATATTCACTGCTTTTGGTCTATTACTGTAGTGTTACTTTGAATCTCTTCTATCAATTATTTCTAAAAGTAGAGTCATAATTTTTCTATTTCTAACTTCAATTTAAATAAACTACTTTTACATATGTATTTTGTAGCTGGAATCCCTTGAGTTTTTAAGACTAAAGTAACATGTAAACGTTTCTATGTTAAGGAATGAAATTACTCTTAATGCCCATCTTCTGAATTAGAAACTAAGGTAACTTAAAATACAATGATCTAGTGTATGGATAGAAAAGATGCATTGAATTCCTTTTTTAAAATCTATTTATTTTGAGAGAGAGAGAGACCACAAGAAAGGTAAGGGCAGAAAGAGAGGGAGAGAGAGAAATTCCCAAGCAGGCTCTGCACAGTCAGTGCAGAGCTCAAAACCAAGTTCAAACCCACGAACTGCAAGATCATGACCTGAGCCTAAACCAAGAGTTGGACGCTCAACCTACTGAGCCATCCAGGCACTCCAAGATGAATTGGGTTCTTTTTTTTTTAATTTTTAAAAATGTTTATTTATTTTCAAGAGAGAGAGAGAGACAGACAGAGAGAATGCAAGCAGGGGAGGGGCAGAGACAGAAGGAGACACAAAATCTGAAGCAGGCTCCAGGCTCTGAGCTGTCAGCACAGAGCCCGATGTGGGACTCCAACCTTCAAACCATGAGATCATTACCTGAGCCAAAGTCAGGCGTTTAGCTGACTGAGCCACCCAGGAGCCCCATGAATTGAATTCTTAATGAATAGTAATTACAAGAGATGAAAAATAATCCTATATGGTTAAAATAAAGAGATAAAAACTGAAGCAGCTTTTAGACACTTTAAAGAGACAGCAATCTGTTTTGTTAGTTTACTTTTTTTGAACATTCAAAATCAACTCCATATAGAGTGGAATTTAGAAAGTGATTGCAAACCACTGCCCAGGGAAAGACACAGGTTCAGAGAAGTTCTAAGTAGACTGCTTACATGCAAAGGATCATCAATAAGACCTTCTACCAATTTCTTCTCAGAAACATTGGAATGAAAAAAGCAGTGAGTTTACATAGTAAAAGTAAAAAAAAAAGTCAACCAAGAATTCAATATTCAACAAAGTTGTCCTTCAAATATGAGCGAAATATTAAGACATTCTCAGATTAATATTAAGACATTCTCAGATTAATAACAATTGAAAGAGGTTAACACTAGATTTATTCTGCTAAAAAGAGCCTTTCAAGTTGAGTGAAAAGAAAGTAGGCAATGACAAAGCCATATGAAGAAATAAAACTTTCCGAGAAAGGTAAATACATGAAAATTATAAAGCTAGCATCATTTTATTTTTAGTTTGTGAATCAATTTTGTTTATTTTCTACATGATTAAAAAAAAACAAATGTATAAAAATAGAAATTATTAATTATAATTTGGAGTATCCCCAATGTAAAAGACACAATCTGTGACATCAGTAATAGAATAGGGAATAGGCAGGAGATTTATAGGAACATAGTTTTTGTAAGGTATTGGTTATGTTGAATAAGTTCAAATAGGATTGTTATAACTTTAAGATGCTAAATGTAATCCCCATGGTAACCAGAAAGAAACTATCTATAGAATATACAGAAAAGGAAGTGAAAAGAGAATCAAAATCTTTCTTTACAAAAAATCAACTAAACACCAAAGTAGTCAGTGATGGGAAAAATAGAGGACAGAAAGTTATAAAGCAAAGAGGAACCTAATAGCAAAAAGCAGAAGTAAGTCCCTCTTTTTTAGTAATTATTTTAAATGTAAATGGTTTAAACTCTTCAAACCAAAGACAGAGATTGGCGAAACAGACTTAAAAAGAAAATGATTCAACTATGTATGGTCTATGAGAGACTCTTCTTAGATATAGACACAGCTAAAATAAAGAGATAGAAAATTATATTTCATATAATAGTAATCAAAACAGAGTTGAGTTGGCTATGCTAATATCAGAAAAGCAAAATAGACTTTAAATTAAAAAAAAACTAACAAGAGACAAAGGACATTATATATTAATAAAAAATTCAATGCACTAAGAAAATGTAATTATAAACATTTATGCATCTAAATATGGATCCTCAAAACTTAAGGTACAAAAGTTGACAGAAAAGGGGCACCTGGATGGCTCAGTTGGTTACATGGCCAACTCGATTTTAGCTCAGGTCATAATTTCACTGTCATGAGATTAAGCCCTGCATCAGGCTCTGCACTGATAGTGCAAAATGGAAGGAAGAAATACACAGCTCTACATTAATAGCTGAAAACTTTAAAACCTCATTTTTAATCATGTATATATAGGTCAAAAAAAAACAGAAGATAAGTAAGGACATAGAGAACTTAACACAACAAACCATTTACACCTAATAGTTACAGAACACTCTACCCAACAATGAGAGTATACGTATTCTTCTCAAGTGCACATTAGACATTCTACAAGATAGACAGTATATTAGACCACAATATAAATATCAATACACTTAAAAAACAGACATCATAAAAAGTATTTTTTTCCAACCGACAGGAGAAAGTTAGAAATCAACAACAAAAGGAAAACTGAAATTTCACAAATATGTGGAAATAAACAACACATTCTTAACAAACTAAAAGATCAAACAAATTGCAAAGGTAATTAGAAAATACCCTGAGGCTCTGGGCTGATGGCTAGGAGCCTGGAGCCTGTTTCCGATTCTGTGACTCCCTCTCTCTCTGCCCCTCCCCCGTTCATGCTCTGTCTCTCTCTGTCCCAAAAAAGTAAATAAAAAACGTTGAAAAAAAATTAAAAAAAAAAGAAAATACCCTGAGATGAATAAAAATATGAAAAACAACATACCAAAACTTATAGAATGCAGAGAAAACAGTGATCATAGGGAAATTTATAACTATAAATGCTGAATAAGGTAATTACAAAGATTAGAATATAAATATTCAAAATAGAGAATTTAAAAATAAACAATAGAGGGAATAAAAAAACAAAAACAAAAATTGATACCTTGAAAAGATTAACAAAATTGAAAAAACTTTAGCTAGACTAATGAAAAAGAGAGAGAGAAGGAGAGAGAAAGGAGAGAGAAAGGACTCACATAATTAAATCAGAGACTAAAGTGAAGATATTATAAAACATACAGAGATAAAAAAGACTTTAATGATTTAATGATACTATACTATACTAAAAGATATAATGATACTATTAATGACTGTACACCAATAAATTACATAAATAGAAGATGTGGACAATTTCCTAGAAACATATAAAGTCCTTAAATTTACTGAAGGAGAAATAGACAATCTCAGTAAGCCTATAATGACTAAAGATATTGAATCAAAAATAAAAAACTTACTAACAAAAAATATTCCTTGATGATATGGCTTCACCTATCAATTCTACCAAATATTTAAAGAATTAACATGAATCCTTTTAAAATTCTTTAAAAACACTGAGCAGGAGGATACAATTTCTAACTCATTTTATCAGGCCAGCATTATTCTGAAATTAAAGCCAGATTAAAAACAATCACAAACAAGAAAGAAAGAAAAGAAAATTACAATTAAAAACTTGCATCCCCTATAAATATCAATGCACAAATGCTCAACAAAATATAAGCAAAATGAATCCAATAGCGTATTAAAAGGATTATACACCATGACCTAATAGAATTTATTTCAGCAATGCAAGGGTAGTTCAACATAAGAAAATCAATCAATGTAACACATCACATTAACGGTACAAGGGAGAATCCACCATGATTGTCTCAGTTGACACGGAAAAAGCATTTGACAGAATTGAACATCCTGTCATAATAAAAACTCAGAAAATGAAGAACAGAGAAGAAATTTCTCAGCTTGATCAAGGATATTTATGAAAAACCCACAGCTTTAATCATAGTCAGTAGTGAAAGACTGAAGATTTTGCCCAAAAATCGGGAACATGACAAAGATTTCCATGAGCACTGCTGTTATTCAACACTGTACTGGAAGTTTTACCAAAAGTTATTAGACAAGACAAAGAAATTAAAAAAACAAGAGTTTAGAAAGGAAGAAGTGAAATTATTCATATTTGCGGATATCATGAATCTCAAGAATACACACAAACACAAACAAAAATGCAACTAAAACTAATAAGCAAATTCATCCTGAGAAACTTAACAGAAGACCATAGGGGAGGGGAAGGGAAAAAAAAAAAAGTTACAGAGAGGGAGGGAGGCAAACCATAAGAGACACTTAAATACTGAGAACAAACAGGGTTGATGGGGGGAGTTGGAGAGGGGAAAGTGGGTGATGGGCATTGAGGACGGCACCTGTTGGGATGAGCACTGGGTGTTGTATGGAAACCAATTTGACAATAAATTATATTTAATATAAAAAATATTTAAAAAATTAAAAGTAAAAAATTAAAACTAATAAGCAAATTCAGCAAAATCTCAGGGTACAAGATCAACATACAAAAATCAGTTGATTTTTGGTATATCAAAAATAATCTGAAAAGGAACTTAGATTAATTACATGTGTTGTAGCATCTTTAAAATATTAAATATTTTGGAATAAATTTGGCCAAGGAGATGTAAGACTTTATGTATAAGACTGAAACAATGCAAAGCAAAACAAAACAAAACAAAAACATGGCCAAAAAAAGTTAGATAAGACCTAAATAAATGGCAAGACATTTCATGTTAATGAACAGGAAGACTTAATCAACATCATTCAGATGTCAGTACTACAGAAAGTGATCTATAGGTCCAACTCATTTAGAAAATATTGAATATTGAAACAGCACATTTTTTTTGCAGAAAGGAAAAATCCCTTCTTAAAATCCATATGGAATTATAAGGAACAACAAATATCACACACACACACACACAAATATAAAGAATAAATTTGATAAGTTCACATTTTTTAAATTTAAAACTTTTGAAAATCTATAGTATTTAAAACTGTATGGTACTGGTATAAAGACAGATAATAGAATGGAATAGAGAACTCAGAAATAAATAGAATTGATTGATTTTCAACAAGGTACCAAGAGCATTCAATGTGGAAAGGATAATCTTTTCAACAAATGATAATGGGAAAAACTGATATCCACATGCAAAAGACTGACATTGGATCCTTCTCTAAGCCATATAAAAATACTAACTCAAAATGGATAAAAGAACTAAATTTAAGAATTTAAGAGCTAAAACTCTAAAGCTCTTAGAAGAAAACATTAGAGAATATCTTCGCGACATTGAATTTGGCAATGATTTCGTGGACTTGGCACCAAAAGAATTCACCAAGAGAAAACAGTAGGTAAATCTTCATTAACATTAAGAATATTTGTGCTTCTACGGGGCGCCTGGGTGGCGCAGTCGGTTAAGCGTCCGACTTCAGCCAGGTCACGACCTTGTGGTCCGTGAGTTCGAGCCCCGCGTCAGGCTCTGGGCTGATGGCTCAGAGCCTGGAGCCTGTTTCCGATTCTGTGTCTCCCTCTCTCTCTGCCCCTCCCCCGTTCATGCTCTGTCTCTCTCTGTTCCAAAAATAAATAAACGTTGAAAAAAAAATAAAGAATATTTGTGCTTCTAAACATATGGTCAAGAAAGTGACAGACAACTTACTGTATGAGATAATATTTTCAATCACAAAACTGATAATGGAATCATATACAACATTGAAAGAACTAAAAATTAACAATAGCAACAACAACTACTACAACAAGAAAACAATTCAAAAGTAGAAAAAAACTTGAATGGGCTTTCCTCCAAATACATATACAAATGGCCACTAAGTAAATGCAGAGATGTTTGATATTGTTAATCATTGGGAAAATGCAAATCTAAACTATATTGTAATATCACTTTATACCTACTAATCTGGGAATAATTGGGGGGAAAAAAGAGAATACCAAATGTTGTACAGGATGTGAAAGAATTGAAATCCTCATGCATTGCTGGTAGGAATGCGAAATGATGCGGTAGCTGTGGGGAACAGTTTGGTAGTTTATCAAAGGTTAAATATAGAACCATCATTAAGACCCTGCAATTCCACTTCTAGGTATATATCCAAAAAATTGAAAGCAGGGTCTCAATTAGATACTTATAAACCAATGTTCATAGTAGCATTATTCACAATAGCCGAAAGTTAGAAACAACCCAAATGTCTATTTACAGACAAATGGATAACCAAATGGGGTATGTACATATAATAGAATATTATTTAGCCATGAAAATTAAACTTTCAATATATATTACAACGTAAATTGACATTGAAAGCATCATGCTCATTTTAATAAGTCAGACACTGAAAGACAAATATTGTATGATTTCACTTATATGAAGTATCTCTAGTAGGCAAATTCAAAAAGACTGAAAGCAGAACAGAAATTATCAGAGTCTGGGAGTGGGAGAAAAGAATGGGAAGTTATTATTTAATGGATACAGAGTTTTTATAAAGGAAGATGAAAATGTTTTAGAGGCTAGAAAACTGTCATATTTATAAAATATTATTAAGTGTATTAATGTTACTGAATTGTATTCTTCCTGATGGTTAGATGATAAATATCATGGCATGCATATTTTGCCACAATTTTTATGAAAAACATTTAAGTGTTCTGGCATTTTTAGGGCTTTAAGCAAGTTATTTATTTATATAATTGCCTTGTTTTCTCACTATTTTGAATTGTAAACATTCAGTGACATTGTTATGACACACACACACACACACACACACACACACGTATGTATGTAAGTTTATATAAAATTTATCACCAAACATTGATAAAACATCTACTTTAGGGCAATCTCATTCAAGGAACTGAAATTATAAGCACTGATTCAGTAATTTTTATTTCTTCCCTTTGTATAGGTCATGTCATAAATCCACTCAGAAACTCTAATAGAAATTGGGTCTTTACTTTAGAATAATGATCTCCCCTAAACACACACACACACACACACACACACACACACACACAAACCCACACTGCCCCAAGTGGATTTCAGCAGTTCAACTGTCTTCTGTGGCCCATCTATGTATGGGGCCCTTGGTTTAGAATCTTTAGTAATAAAACCTGGACCTCTTCTCCAGGAGAATAAAGTTATCTATTGATCTGAACACAAGCACAGGCACACTGACACATTGTTATAATGAGCTTTCTGAGTTCAAATCCCCTGTCTTCTGTCAATGGGATAAGGTTCAAAACATTAAATGATTCTCTCACAAAAAGATGAGGCTCTGATGAAAAAACATACCTGAAATGTAGTCAATACCCCAGGACATGAAGGCAGTTGTGTAATAATTTCTCTGCTGAAGTATGACACACAATTATGTATGCTAACACTTTAATGGAGAGTGAAACTCTATTTGTTTCTATCATACATTCACTTATTGTCATTTTCTACTTAAAAGAAAAGATGCAGGCGCCTGGGTGGCTCAGTTGGTTACGCTTCCGACTTTGGCTCAGGTCATGATCTCACCGCTGGTGACTTCAAGCCCCAAGTCGGGCTCTGACAGCTCAGAGCCTGGAGCCTGCTTCGGACTCTGTGTCTCCCTCTCTCTCTGCTCCTCCCCTGCTTGCGCTCTCTCTCTCTCAAAAATAAACATTAAAAAAATCATAAAAAATAATAAAAGAAAAGATGCAAAGAGAGTATATAGTTACTTTCTGGGGTTCTTACTAGTTTTGGAGCTTTGGTAGAACTAGGAATGCTTACTGATGATATGTGATGTGTTTCACAATAATACACTTGTCATTTCAAGAATTTGTTTAGTTTGTTTTTGACTGCTGTGGACATACATGTGCTATGTAGCTGGTGGCATTAAAGTTTTTCTAACCCCTTCCTTCAAAGTTATGTAATGATCATTAATATTTATTGTTTGCATATTCATTCTAAACACGTTTATGGTTCAATCCCTAAATCTGTTCTTGCTATAACTTCTTATATAGAATTATTCGTAATTACCTTACAATTACTCTTTCACTGTATTCTTCACAGACGTCAGTCAGATTTATCAAGTGTAGCCTTAATATCATCTAAACTTTATTGCCATAACTGCAAATACCCAGGGATGTCTTACAGTACAAAGCCATTAGCGCTAACTGCTCATGAAATTCAGTGCCTTAGAGAACCTAATGGACTTGCGATCATTTCGCAGGACCACCAGTGTGTTTCATGTTCACTTACTTATTTCTCATACACAATCATTTATTTTATCTCTGAGATTACAAACATAGTACTACTCAGTTATTTACTCTTCATAAACCATCTAGTCACTCTTATGAATATCAAATCATAATAGAGATTATAATACATGAATGCTTATAATAGGCTTATTAAAAACAGGTCGTTACATTCTTATTATTGTTCAATATTGACATCAACAAAGTGAATGGCAATAAAATGATTATGCTTCAGAATATGTAATAAAAATGCACAAAAGAACATAATAAAATGTTATTATGCACCATAAGGAAAATAAATAGTTTTAGGAATGAAACAGTTGAACCATTAAAAATGTTGTGAAAATGATTTCAAAGTCCTTTGTGGCTAAAATATAATATCGGATAAAACCATGATATAAAAGTTTTATTGAAAATTAAACTAGTTAATTTCAAAAGTTGAAACTAAAGTTGGATAGGTGAAGAAAAATATATTTAAACTTCTATCATACTCAAACACACATAAGTGAATATTTGAATTTTTATTAAACCAAAAATACTACATTTAATGAGTCTGTTGATAAAATACCTTTTATCAAGTGAGACAAACATGAGTTGCTGAGATGCTTAAAAGATTCACAATTATGAAACTTGGAAGAAAACTGTTCATGATGATATTTCAATAAGAAGTGGAGATTTTATATATCTTAGCCAGTTATCATGAGTCATAACTGAAAAGAAGGATCAATGACAGTCTAAAGAAATGCCAGACAGTCTAGACAGGCTGACACTTAAAAACTACCTTGAAATGTGTATAATATAAAGTGGGGTGATGCAGAGTCACTAGGCAATATACAAGAAAAAAATCTGATAAAATTTGTATAATGTAATGTGTGAGACCCATTATAAACCACTTTGTAAATCCTATGTAGAAAAGAAAAATTATCTTACCTCTGCATCTTCTGAGTTTTTAGCTGACATAACTTTAAAAGAAAGAAGAAACAAGTTTACTAACTTGTATATCTCATGTATGCATGGGAGTAACTCCCTGAAGTGGCTTACAGTTTAGGCTTAAATACCATCTTAATAGAGATGTAGGCTTTTTAGGGTAGAGTAAATGACTTTTAAGAAAGATGAATGGGCTCTTGGAAGAATAGAGGGGAGGCATGATAGTTTGTGACAAAGTCTCCTGGATGTGGTATAAACTTTTAGGCGACACTCCTGTGATGGGTCAATCTTCCCTAGGTGATGGATTGCCCAGAAAAGGAGATTTTTGACATGGAGTTCTTTTTGGAAGATCTGCCTGGCTTTAAGCAAATTAAGGGCAGTTCAGAGTGTTAAAGGATAAACTGAGGCACATTAACATTTTCAAAAGTTATTTTGATCAAACAGTGTTTCCGGGCAATGCCAAACTAAAGATGGTTAGGAACTCTGGGTAAGGCTTTTATAGAGCGGATGAGGAAGGGAAGCCAGATGTTTTAATTGGCGATAGCTTAAGCTGTTGCCTTAGTAGGAGGAAGTCTGTTTGCGATTGGCTGTTCTTAGGTATGATTTCTTAACCTCAAGGAAATTACAGGAGTTTACTCTGGTTTAGGTTTTGTTTTTGTCCATGTGGACTCTCAAGGGCATTCGAGCTGACTCAGTCTTATGGTCACTTGTTGAATTGCTTTATCAAAGAAAGCTTCTTACTGTGTTTGGTCTTTTTCAATTGCATACCGCTCAAAATAATCAATACACTAAAGTGGCATATTTTGGGGGTGCCATATTCTTCTACCTTTCATCTTAAAAAGATCCAGAATATATAGGGACAAGGCCACTTTGTTTAGAAGTCCGAGGCATATATTGTATTAGATATTGGATGTCAGGCCAGGGAACAGCTTTGCTAAATGTATTCAAGGAATATTTGTTCTGAAAAGGTCGTGTGGAAAAAAATCTGACCTCAAATCAGTTTGGGAAGTACAACATCATACATCTTATGCTAGGACCAATAAGTTACATTAGTGTATTAAACACTTTGAAAAGTTCTGAGGATTTAATTTCATTAGTCTATCACTTCCCAAACTCATTATAACAACTATTCATGTTTTACATAACACATATAACTACTTTCTTATATCATTCATCTATGTTTAGCAGGGTGTGTCTCCTGGAGATGGTATGCCATTGACTTCTTAAAACCAAATTGATTATTTAAGAGAGGCTGATTTATTCACATTTATTTTCACAATAAAAACTATTGGACTTAATAAGATGTGATTTAATCATCATGCCTTATTCATTTAGAAGCATATCTTGCTTTATTCTGCTTCCCTTGATTACATTTCACATATTTATTACATTTCATGTGTTTCTTTTTAATTTTTATTCTATTCTATTCTATTCTATTCTATTCTATTCTGTTCTATTCTATTTATTTATTATTTTTTAGAGAGCTTAGCATGGAGCCTGATGCAGGGCTCCATCTATGACCCTCGGATCATGACCTGAACTGAAATCAGGAGTTCCATACTCAACAAACTGAGTCACCCAGATGCCCTTGTATCGCGGTTTTTTTGTTTTTTGTTTTTTTTTGTTTTTTTTTTTTTTGTTTTTTTTTACAAATTGAAGGTTTGTGGCAACCTTGTGCCAAGCAAGGCTGTCAGCACCATTATTCCAACAGCGTTTGTTCAGGAGGTGTCTCTATGTCACATTTTGGTAATCCTCACAATGTTTAAAACTTCTTCATTACTATTATATTTGTTATGGTGATTGAGGATCAGTGATCAGTGATGTTACTATTGTAATTATTTGGGGGTGCCATGAACTGTGCACACGTAAGACAGCAAACTTGGTCCATAAAGGTGTGTGTTCTGACTGCTCCACCTAGCAACACGCTTTCTCTCTATAACATGCTCTGTTTTGTTTTTGTTTTTGGTTCCCTATTCACATCAATCATTCAACTTAATTCAGAAAATGACTTCATGAAAGGTACACACTTTAAGTAGAATCACTCTTACCTCTTGATTAGACAGATGGATGATAGGTAGATAGATAGATAAGTGATAATACACACACAAGTCCTTTCTTCAAATAAAATTCATAATGTGATCAGTCTAACTAATGTATTATATGAGGGCATGGAAATAACCGAATATTTTTGACATTTATAAATTATAACTCAAAAATGTGGCACAAAAATGATTTATACTCTTTTATTTTACCTTGTTTCCCAGAAAATTATGTGAAGGTCTTTGGAACAATGAGAAAATGACATAGACTTATCAAAATAGCATACTGATCAATACTGTAACATATAGTATAGTAAGAAAATGTCCTCCAACACCCTGGTATTTTTTGTTTTAAGGGACCTGCATGGGTATAAAAACTTTCTCCTACAATACATAAGGACTGAAGGCCAGCCCAGACTTTTGGAGAAAAGAAAGGTTCAGAGAAGGTGGTGATCTAAAAAAGAAATCGTTGGGACACCTGGGTGGCTCAGTCAGTTAAGCGTCCAACTCTTGATTTTGGCTCAGGTCTTGATCATGGAGTTGTGAGATCAAGTCCCATGCATTGGGCTTGGAGCCTGCTTAAGATTCTCTCTCTCCATCTCCCTCTGCCCCCTCCCCATATGCATGCTCATACACACACACTCTCTCTCAAAAGTAAATAAATAAATGAATAAATACATCTTTAATAAATTAAAAAAAAATAAGTTAGAAAAAAAAAACCTTGATGAGCATGAGAAGTGAATTTTGTAAGGACTAGAAAACATGATGGAAAAATAAAAAAAAAATTACAGCAACTCCTGTACTCCATTTGTATGCACAATCTTTTAAGAGTAAAATTTTACTTTGCCAACGAATGGTACCTTCTTACCCTTCCAAATATTTCATCATAGCCAAGTTATTAGAAGTGTATAGTTACATTTTTACAAAGGTTTCTGTGATCTCTAAATAACAATTCCCATGCACATTCCTACAAAGAGCAGTGGCTTTTTCTATGGGAGCTCACTAACTCAGAAATAAGAAATCATTCCTAAACATGGCTCCGTATCGTATTACCTGAAGTGCGTTCAAAAATATAGATTTAAAAATTTGGCCCCAAGGGACATTAAAAAAATTTCTTCTAGCTATTCATGCACTGGCATGCATCCAGTGTCAGCAGATCTGTGATAAACGGAGAATATCAGCAAAGAGGAAAGTAAGATACAAGTGGAAGAATCTCTTTCACTTAAGTAATTTTAGATAGACCTTTTGTTCCTTCATGGAGGCTGTGGGAGAATTTAATCCATCTAAAGTATATAACAAAGAAGGTAAATATTTACAATTATGAGAAGATGTTAGAAGATGTTACCTAGCAAAGAAGTATCCTCTCTACTCTGAAGTTCACAGAGTGTGTACATAAAAGGAAAAAAATGCAAGAAACACATCTTGACATTTACAATGGAAAATTGTGAACTATGTTCTAACAAGTAATTCTAATAAGTATTCATTATCTAATCATTAAAATTCTGCAGTTGTGATTATTTTCATTAAAAATTGTATTTTATTTATTTGGTGAAACTCAAGGTTTCATTGTAATGTCTTCCTAATCAGGTTACTAAATTTTTACCATTTCCATATACAGCAAAACCTTGGTTTACAAGCAAAATTTGCTCTGGAAACATGGTTGTAATTCAAAGTCCTTGTATATCAAAGTGAATTTCCCCATAAGAAATAGTGGAAAGAAAATCCAAAATATAAAGAAAAATAAATTAACCTGCACTTACCTTTGAAAACCTTTATGGCTGGTGTGAAGGAGACAAGAGAGAAGATTATTGTGTAGATGACTTTCACTATCACTAACGGAATCACTGCTATCTATTGGCTCAAAGGAATCTTTTTCCTTTTGTGCAGTTTTAACAAGGAACCTATCCAATGACCTAGAATGAAGCAAAGTGTTCCTAAGCTGACTCTTATCTGGAACAGCAAAGGACAGTCCGTAGGTGCTTTGGAGTGACAAAAAATACACTAGGGCCAGTTGTAGGCATCTTACAACATTCTGAAAATTCACCGATTTCTGCCAAATATCTCAGCCTGAGACTGAGCATCTGAGCATGGGAGATGATCACCCACAATCCCACAGTGAAAGAGAGAGAGAGAGAGAAGAACCATTGGCTCAGGTGTGATCATATGACATTGCAAGATGTCACAGTCTTATCAAGTTAAAATTTATTAGTAATATTTGCTCATCTTGAGGAATATTCAGAGAACAAGTTACTTGCAATCCAAAATTTTACCGTATTTGATATTAAACTTAAAGGCATAATAAGTTTATGTGTTAGTAAGGAATTTTTGTATTTAATATGTTTAATGTAGTTAATATTCATAATCAAATTTTTGCCTTTTAGTGTTATTTTTTTAAAGTCTTTTTTAAAAGTCCTCACATAAGGGGACTTATACCCTAGATGTATGTGTCGATTATAAATAATATCAACTCTTTTTTTTTTCTTTTATGCAACACTTTAAAAAGGAAATACTGAGTAGTGGGGATTTATATTAAATTATCTAATTTTAAATATAAATAATCTTTTAAGTTTGCAGTATTTCACTCTGTAAATATCTGTCAAACGTGGACTTAGTAAAGGCCTTGTTAATTTCTGGGAAGAAAATGGTAAACAAAGGGACAGATTTGACACTCTTGGACCTTATAAAAATGGATAAATTTGACATCATTGATAAATATTTAATCAAATAAGCCCACCTGTGTGTAACCATGTACTTCTTGTGAAGAATACAAATAACTTGAATGCACATAAATGATGATATTGGAATAGATTTTGCTGAGATATGTTAACACCTTCTCATTCATATGGAAGCCTCTAGTTGGTTATATTACTTTCTGTTCAGGGGTACCATACACGGAAAGGAGAAGGAAAGAAAAAGTAGTATTCCACTGTGTTACCACAAATGTATATGCAGAACTGGCACAGTAGACCCACGTGATCTTACCCAGCATCAAACTTTATGAAACCACATAAAGCTCTGAAACAGAGAAACATTTTTTTTTTCTTTAGGGAAGCAGAAATCCATCAAATGCTGCTGTCAAAAAATGTCTCTTCTCTTCCACATATTACGGTACCTTTGGTTCTGTTAAGTATGACGTACGTAAAAACATTGATCAACAAGGAGGGCTATTTAAGTCGTTTCACTTCTCCATTTTCACTCCCTTAAGTACTCAGACAGGAAAGGTGCTTAAGTGATTAAGCCCCATTTTCCAGCCAGTCATGCCCTGTAAATCTGTACATTCGGGTTGATTTACAGGTATAGCCTTATAAAAATGGGACTTTGCAAGTTTTTAAGCCAATAAATTTACCAGAAAATCTGAGGTAGTTCATTAGTGTGGAAAGGAGAGGTTTGGTTTCACAGGTATGGAGGGAATGGGTTACAGGTCTACCAATAATTTGGATTGCTTGATTATTAAAAAGTACAATCTCATTAATAACCTTGAGAAATGTACCTATCTCCTCATAGAATTATGACGTTTAAAAGAAATTATATAAAACCTATTCTGTGCTAACCATAACACCTGGCACATAGTAGGCTCTAAATAATGTTATCTACAAGTATTCCAAAGTGAATAATAATAAAATTAGTTTTCAAATACGTTTAAAGTGTTGAAAGTAATTACTTTTTGTGGTAGCTAACATAAAACTCTATGGTATGTTATAGGGATTTGCCTTGCATTCATTGTGAAAATAGTCTCATCTTGCTAACAAGAGACATAGGAAAATTCAAGTCCTAAGACTTTCTGTGTATCATGTATAAAAAGTAAAAAATAAAAATAAATATATGTTAATAAAATAAATACGAGAAATAGAAAGTTAATAACAATAGAAAAGAAAATCAAGCCTCTAAAGATATAAGTGATTTTGCTTGTACATAATCCTGGAATAAATAATTATTATATTAATTTTATTCTAGAAGTACTTTTTGAGCATTTTTATATAAATGATTTTTCCCTTAATTGATAAAATGCCTGTTATTTATTTATGAAGGCAGAAAGATATGAACAATACAGAAAAGCAATGTTAATTCCTTAGGTATTGTTTAAAAAAGAAGCCTATTGTTTTCTAACCTCCCTGGACTACTGAATGAGATAGATCAAGGAACATGTACTAATAATGTCACAAATAGCTTATGTAATAACCTTGTATTTCTTATTGTCAAAATACCTAAAATCATAAAGCTATGATTTAAACCCAATTTTTCCATTTACTAAATGTGTCATATTGTCACATTCTTTAAATAAATATCTCAGTTTTCTTACCAATAAAGTGAGAAAAACAACAATGAAGTATATCAAAATATGCCACTTTAAAATATTGATATTCTAAGCTAAAGACAATTGAGAAGAACAGATAAAAGAGAAGTTCTTTGCTCTCCCTTTATTCACTAAAAGCAGTAGGTAAATTTCTAAAGGAGTCCATTTCTCTATTAGGAAGGACATAAATTAGTCACTGGAGACAAAATTAGACCCTGATCCTCCTAGGGAGGGCACCAGAGGAATCTATAACAAATCTTACTAACTAGCTCTGATCTTCCTTTTGTTTCCTGTAAATATTTACCTTCCCATGTTTGATGCCCCTAGAATTCCTTTGTCTTGTCACTTCTCTACTAAATGTATTCTTCTTTTGCTAACATGCCATATAAGCCCAAGTTTTAACCACCACTTTGAGTTCCTAATCACTGAATACCTCCACGTGTATGTACAAGACACACATTAATAAATCTCCATTTTTCTCTTGTTAATCCATCTGTCTTATTGCAGCTTAATCCCTGAGGTGAGGACACATGTAACATTCAAGGAACTCTGAGTACTTTCATTTGAGTGGGCTGTATTGAAAAAAGTAAAAATCAGTAGATTGTCAGACTTTCAGATGCATTGCAAATGTAATATGCTCATTTTGAATAAAGCACATCCTTTGTATTTGCTTAAAACAGTGAGAGTTGATTGTTGGTTCTATGTGTTTATGTAATAGTATATAAAAGCATACCTATATATCTATATCTATCTATATCTATATCTATATCTATATCTGTATCTATATCTATATCTATATCTATATCTATATCTATATCTATATATCTCTATCTATCTATATATATCTATCTATACCTATATGGTGTATACACGATGCAGACAATATGATAGCAAATAACTAAAACTGATTTTAGAGTTTGTAATTTATATAACTATTCATTCTCCATGGAAAATCTATCACCTGACATATTCAGGAAAAAACGCTTTACGGATAATAGTTTTATATATTTTAAGATTTTTTTTAAATATCAATGATTTGTAGTTGAAGTGAAATTTTTAATTTTGCTTAAATTACATTAAGTTTATTTATTTATTTTGTCAGAAAAAGAGAGAGACAGAACATGAGTGGGGAAATGGGCAGAGACAGAGGGAGACCGAGAATCCCAAGCAGGCTCAGCTCTGTCAGCCTAGAACCCAAAACGAGGCTTGATCCCACAAACTGTGAGATCATGACATGAGCTGAAACCAAGAGCTGGATGCTTCACTGATTGAGTCACCCAGGTGCCCCTGAAGTGAATTTTTAAAAAAACTTATACAGTGTTGTTATGAAAAAAGATAAGGACCCAGATACTATACCCACATTCAAGGATATGTCATGGAAATACAGTATCTGATATAATATACGTATGACAATAAAAAAGACTCAGCAGGAAAGATTGTGAAGAGTTTTTCTTTTAAGAATTATTTCATTATAAAGGTGATCAAACTCCTACACAAATAAGCCAACTAACAAAAAGAAGGAAAATACTTTTAAAGATTTTTTTGAACTAACCGTCTTCCTTAAAGGTAATACATTAGCATTAGTTCAGGAAATGTCATTGTTACTTGGAGAGAGGTAGATGAATATTTATCATGGGCATGGTGACTCTAGTGTTATAGGATTAAGTATGGTGTATAGGTTAAACTTGTGACAGTAAATTTACATAGAAATTGTAAACAGTTCTTAGGCTTTCACTGCTATTTTACAAAAATGGGTGTAACTTTCAAAAACAAAAAATCTGTTGTGTTTCATCCCTCCCAACTTTTTTTGAATTCCTCAACTGTACCGTCTCCAGGCGTGCCAGATATTGTTTTAAGTGTCTATATTTTCTCCCTATAGAATGCTACAATGAAATACATTTTAAAATGTATGGAGGAAATTCTTTTAAATATAGACTTTAAGAAAATTTTCATAAATTAGTATAATCATTGCATCATTTTCAGAAAATATATAAATAAGATAGAGATTCAATTAAGAAAAATTAGCTATTGCTTCATTGATTTTTCATATACTATTCCATAAACACATAAACTAACAATCAAATCTACTTGTTATTTTAAGCAAATACAAGGACATGCTTTATTCAAAATGAGTATATTAGACTTGCAATGAAGCTGAGTCTGACTACTGATTTTCATTTTTTTCAATATGGTTTATTCAAATGAAAGTACTCCGAGTTCCTTGAATTTTTCATAACTTCTCTTTAACCTCCTTTTCTCTTTTTTCTCTACTCAAAGAATCTCTACCAACCTTTTAAAGACTCTATTGGCTATCTGATATCTTAGAGAATTTTCTCTTATGCCCATCCCCGCCGTAAACCAGACTTTAAGATCTTTCTCAGACTCTATATTGTGATTTAAAGCTTACATTTCTAATTAGCCAATAATATCCTCTATCTAGGAGAGAGATTGGTGCAAATTGACGCTAAACAAAGGTAATAACAATGAATGGTGAAGATACTTGATAAGTCCCCATAGTCTTCCTGCCTTGATTTTAGGCATTCCTCAAGATTCTAAATTAATTATCTTCTCTTCAGGTTCTTCTCCCCTTTGGAAACATTACACATACCCATGAGTTCAATTGTCAAAATATCTCATATATGTATATATATATATATATATATATATATATATATATATATACACACACACACACACATATTTACATGTATACATATAATATACATATATGTATATATGTATACATATATGTATATATGTATATTGTATATATGTATATATGTATTGTATATATATGTATGTATATATACATAATTACATGTATACAATAATATACATATATGTATTATATATATATACATAATAACAAATTATGTATATATGTATATATATACATAATTTGTTATTTTGTTTTAGTGATCAGTACAATTCTTCCATCTCCTCAGAATTTTTATCATGCATTTCAAGTGAGTGCAGGAATGTGTTTATCTGGAAACTCAAGCCAGCAGCTTGAGTGACACTTAGAGTAGATACTAAAATTTTATTATTTCTTATTCCTAAAATGTTGTTTGGGTACAATAGGCCCCTGATCTCTTTGATGACCTGAGGAGTAAATAAGCAACTTTGTCATTCTCCAAACATGCTCTTACTCTTCACTTCCCTATACCTTTTAGTACTATAATCTCCCCCCAAATTAGTTTAGAGATCTTGTAATCATTATCTACCTACTACACCCTTACCCCTTGTAAACAAATTCTGTCATACCTAGTTCTCCAAAAGTGCTTAGTGTGTTTTCCCATTCTTTACTTTTCTTTCATGGTCATGCACATTTAGTAGAAATGTACTGAACTTCAACCTAGAAAATCCTAACAGCTTCTTTCTTATTATTTTTAATGCTAACTATATAGAAGTTCTATATACTCTATACAATACAGTGTACAATATACACAATACTATATACAATGCTAACTATATACAATTGAATCTAAAAAATGTAAAGTGACAAATGTTTCTGAAATTTTGTTGTGATATTATTTTCTTTCTCAAATACATATGATGATTTTTCCATTACTTATTTATTACCTGAAAGCCAATAAATAAAAGTTTAAAAATCACAGATGCTCTTTTAAACTATTAAAAATAATATTTAGTAGCGATTTAGGGTGTTATTAATAAAAGTGTGGTGTATCTACACCCAGAAGACAGAGAAAAATATTAGAATGATAGATGTAGTAGAAATAAAGAAAAATGATCTCTCCAATATGATTAAATTATGAAAGATGCTATTTCAAACGTATAATACATTGTGAATTTGAAGATAATTGCACTGAAATGAAATTTTCTTTCCACTAGTATCTAAACTATCAGCTTTAAAACAGCTTAAACATTTTATCTGTATGTTTTGTAATTAAATGAATTTGGCCTGCCCAATGTGATATAATTCAGGGTTTCTTATTGGCACACTGTAACTCGGTGTTTTTTTTAATTTTCAGGGCAAATGTGGTTGTTATACTATGAGATTACAATTTATAGGCTAGAATCAAGAATTAATCAAGAATTCTAGCCTTCCTACATCCTACATGGGGCAGGTTCATGTCCTTGATGGCTGCCAAATGTTCCAGGAAGTAGTTCTATAAGTTAAAG
The DNA here is from genome assembly GCF_016509475.1 of Prionailurus bengalensis. Lineage (NCBI taxonomy): Eukaryota > Metazoa > Chordata > Mammalia > Carnivora > Felidae > Prionailurus > Prionailurus bengalensis. The sequence goes on from NC_057344.1 coordinate 92,177,526, forward strand.
TTCTATTTATAATTATCTAAGACTTGAAACTAACTAAATATTAATATTATATCATTTATATATGTTATTTTTGCATATTTATTCTTAAATATACTTTAACATCTTCTAGAATAATTTACACCAAAAATTCAGAGAAAGCTTTGTTTTATTTGAGATTAAATCAATATTTGTTTATTTTTCAGAAAAATCATCATTCTGATACCACCACCATTTGTGATATTTGAGTCACTCATAAAATACAATGAGATCAGTCTGCGTTTGTGGTCCTTGCATTCTTATTAATATTTGCTTAGGTTGAAGTATCTGATTACTACATTATGGTATCAGGCTTACTCAATCCCAAATACTTATATTTTGAAATACAAATTACTACAATTTTATTTTTTTATTTAAAAGAGCATTTATTTTGTTTTAAGTTATATGCATTCTAGATTATTTCATGAATGGCTTTTTTTATATTAATGGAAATGTTATGAAATATTTGCTATAAAAAGGGAGTAACGAAACAACATCAAATATTGGGGAAAAAATGCAACAATAGGAACTCTCATTCATTGCTGGTGGGGCTACAAACTGGTACTCTGAAAGCTACTTGGAAGACACTTTGTCAATTTATTACAAAGCTAAATCTACTCTTACAATATGATCCAGCAATCACACATCCTGGTATTTACCAAAATGATTTGAAATTTTACATCCACATAAAAAACCCTCACACAAATGTTTATGGTAGCTTTGTCAATAATTGCCAAAAAATGGAAACAACCAAGATATCCTTCAATAGATGAAAGAAGAAAAAGAAAACAAACGATGCATCATACATCATGAAATATTAATTCAGTGATTAAAAAAATAATAATCTATGAAACCACAAAAAGACATGAAGGGATTTAAAGGTGTATTGCTAAATGAAAGAAGCCAGTCTGCAAAGCCTATATATTGTCATTCCAACTATATGATATTCTTGAAAAGTTACAACTATTGAGTAAAATAATAAGGTTTCAAGGAAGAAGGAGGAAGAAATAAATATGTACAGCAAAGGGGATTTTAAATCATGTGAAACTATTCTTTATGATATTGTAATGGTAGATACATGACATTTACATATGACAAGACCAATACAACTGTACAACACAAAGCATGAACTCTCCCATAAACTATGGACTTTTGTTAATAATAATAATGTATCAAGCCAAAACCATCCTGAGAAGGAAAAACAAAGCTAGAAGTATCACAATACCAGATTTCAAGATATACTACAAAGCTGTAGTAATAAAAACAGTATGGTACTGGCACAAAAATAGACACATGGATCAATAGAACAGGACAGAGAGCCCAGAAATAGGTCCACACTTATAGGTCAATTAACCTACAACAGAGAAGGCAAGAATATCTAAGGTGGAAAAGAGTCTCTTCATCAAATGGGATTGGAACAACTGGATATTTAAAAGAATAAACTAGACCACTTTCTACACCATATACTAAAATAAACTCAAAATGGATTAAAGACCTAAATGTAAGAACTGAAGCCATGAAACACTGAGAAGAAAGCATAGGAAGTAATTTCTTTGACATCAGCCATAAAACCACTTTTCTAGATATGTCTGCACAAGGCAAAGGAAACAAAAGCAAAAATAAACTACTGGGCTACACCAAAGGAAAACTTTTGCACAGTGAAGGGTCAGTTGGTTAAGTGTCCGACTTTGGCTCAAGTCATGATTTCATGGTTCACTGAGTTCAAGCCCCATGTCAGGCTCTATGCTGATAGCTCAGAGCCTGGAGCCTGGCTCAGATTCTGTGTCTCCTTCTCTCTCTGCCCCTTCCCCACTCATACTCTGTCTCTTTCTTCAAAAATAAAATGTGGGGCGCCTGGGTGGCTCAGTCGGTTGAGTGTCCGACTTAGGCTCAGGTCATGATCTCGCGGTCCGTGAGTTCGAGCCCCGTGTCGGGCTCTGTGCTGACAGCTCAGAGCCTGGAGCCTGTTTCAGATTCTGTGTCTCCCTCTCTCTCTGACCTTCCCCTGTTCATGCTCTGTCTCTCTCTGTCTCAAAAATAAATAAACGTTAAAAAAAAAGGTAATTTCATATTTTTTGTAATATAATGAGGGAAGCAGTACAATTTTATGATTAGTTAACAGAATATTTTTCAAGTTGGGATTTCGGGATTAGCTACACATGGTAAATATCTCATGGGGCAGAGCCCTTTGAGGTTATCCGTTCCACTGAAAATTATCCTGCACCACTACTGCACAAAAATGTGCAAAGTATCATGTAACTCTTGTAGGTCTGGGAACTTTAAGCAATAAGAAACAGTGAATTTAGCTAAGTACATTCCCCCAAACAGTGCTTGGATGTTCTTCACCCCTATGTGACATTAAAAGCATGTGCCACTTGTATTCTTGCATTATTTCCAAATTTCAAATATTTTGGACACATTTTACATCTGGATCTATTAAAGAATTCTGTAGGCAAACACTCTTCTTCCTCAAAGTGTCTTTCATTTTCCTAGAAGTTATAGATTGTGTGTTAGTTGCTTTAACACCCTGATCCATATATTACTTGGATGAAATGCAGAGAATTTCAGTTACTGGTTTCCTATAGAAACATTTTTTCTCACTTGGAGTTCATATCTTTTACTTTATCAAGGAAATGAAAGTTTACATAGATATGGATATGAAATGTAGGTTGATCTCACATTTCTGTAACATAATAAATATCATAAAATAGAAGAAATTTAGAAACATTAGGTGGAAAAGTATGTTTTATACAATGTTAACAATTGAACATTTTTTCACCAGTTATGGAGAAATTTAGAAGTTTAAAGAATTCTTGATATTCAAAATACGTCTTTATAAAAGACTAAACTTTAGGGGTGCCTGGGTGGCGCAGTCGGTTGAGCATCCGACTTCAGCCAGGTCATGATCTCGCGGTCCGTGAGTTCAAGCCCCGTCAGGCTCTGGGCTGATGGCTCGGAGCCTGGAGCCTGTTTCCGATTCTGTGTCTCCCTCTCTCTCTGCCCCTCCCCCGTTCATGCTCTGTCTCTCTCTGTCCCCCAAAAAAATAAACGTTGAAAAAAAAAGACTAAACTTTAATTTTATATCTTGGCTGACTATTTCTGATACAATGTTCACTTAGATTACACCAATTGGATCTTCATTATTATTGTTAGTAGTAGTATTAACAGTATAACTATTATTTGGTTCTTGTTTGACTGATAAAGTTAGACCAACACAATGTAAAATGGAATTGAAATTTGATCTCACATAAACCATAACAAAATTCCAGTAAGAATTTTCTTCACTACTTTTTCTTTATAATACCTGTACAATTAGTACTATGCTTAAAAGAAACTTCCTTAGGGATGAAAATCAAGTAGTTTATAACTATCCTGGAAGATCTTTGAAATGACCTTCTACTATCTTATAAAATATGCCCATGTTGGATTTTCCCTCAATATACTCCCACAGTCATTCAAGCTTTTCTGATTTAAAATTAAAATTAGTCATGAGAAGAATTTTCCCTTGAGAACAGTTATAAAAAAAAATTCCATTCACCTCACTGCCAACTCTCAGCTTCTACTACTTGGATTATCTCAAGACCTCATGTAAATTTATGTTTTTAGATATCTCCATATGGAGAATAGTTAATTTTGAAAATAGGGAAAGTCTGTGAACTGGCCTGTAACTTTTGTATGCTAGAACTTCTTCACAAAAATAATTTTTGGGTAAGATTTTGGCAAATGTGAAGACATTCTATTTAAATCCAACGTGTCCAAAATTCTGTAAGACATATTTTTTTTTTAAATCAGGAAGGTAATCTGGATATATGCTTAAGAAATTTGTTTAAAATGAGAAAGGATTTCTCACTGAAGAGTCAGAAAAAAAAAACAGACATCTACCTTCAGTTTGTTGAAAGATCTTGTCTTCTTTTTTATTTTATATGTTGCTTACAGTATGGGTTAAGATGTTATGAGTAGATTTAGAACCAACAAGAGAGAAAAACATATGATTTAGTGATTGGAGTAAGAAATGTTTAGGTTCAGGGGCACCAGGGTGGCTCAGTCAGTTGAGGATCCAGCTCTTGATTTCGCCCTAGGTCATGATCCCAGGGTAATGGGGTTCAAACCCGTGTTGGGCTCTGCACTGATTGTGAAGCTCACTTAAGATTCTCTCTCACTCTCCTTCTACCCTTCTCCCCTGCTTGGTCATGCTCTCTCTCTCTCTCTCTCTCTCTCTCTCTCTAATGAAAAAAAGAAAAAATGGGTTCAAATTTTAATTATACCACTTGTTAGTTTATTATTCTGAGAAAAATTAATTGATCATTTTGATGATTTTTAAAATATATTTAATAATACTTACCTCATTAATATATACACACATTAAGGTATATAATATATTACTGCTCTATCCAGTTCTTTCACCAGAGCCCCTATGTGTGTACAACTGAGGCTGTGAGAGCATCCAGTGAAGTCTCAATAGAGCAACAGACTCATATTGCCCATATGTGAATTAAAATGCAAGGTCTTTAATATTTTCAACATAAGGGCATTATGTGGTATGAGCAAAGGACAGAGCCACGTACAGAAAATTAGATTCAAGTAATAAAGGATAAGGAGAGAAGGCTCCTAGACATTTCTCTCAGAGGAGGCTTCTGAAAACTGGGTGGCGCTCTCTGGAGATCATTGTACTAGAGGTGGGTGTTTGGAATTTTCTATCACATTGTTCGTGTAAGAATTCTGTGATGAATAAGCAAATAGAAACATGCAGAATCACCATCTTTGTTTTGTGCTCCAAGGCCTACTCTCTCAGGCAGAAAAGAAGAGCTTTACCAGGAGCTAGTGACTCAACCCTCCAGAAAAGGATCTAAAACACAAAAACAAAATTAAAAAAAAAATGTATGAATAATAGAAAAAAAAAATAAATCGCATGGCACATGAAATGTGCGACCAAACGGGAAAATCATGACCTATAATTCCACCAGTAACTAAAACAAACAAACAAACAAACAAACAAACAAAACACAAATGAAATAAGTGCTTCTATCATTCTATCGTTCTGAAATATATTGTTCAGTAAAAGTCTGGATAAAAAACAGTTTATCAGAGTATTGTATAGCACAAATCATGTGACAGTTGTTTTTTTTTTTTTAAGTGTGATCTTCAAAAAGATTCACCAAAAGGCTGAGTAAATTGTGTTTGTCTCCGAGTAATGGAAATGAAGGGACTTTCATTATTCTACATCCTTTTGTAAATTGCACTTTATACAAAATTTTATATTTTGTAACTAAAATCAGAACCTGTGTACATCGAGATCAACTCTCTTATATTTTATAAACTATTTATTTTGATATTTTATGCTCTCACATTCAGGAGACAACACAAGAATTAGTTACTAGAGTTAAGCACCTATGGGTTCTGATAATGGATTTGGCAAATTATATCAGCATCTAGCTCTTGATTTCATAAACAGCGATAATAAAACATGTCCTGTTCTGCTTATGGCAGATGCAATTTGAAAGGAGAAAATAGAATGACATATGTGAGAATTCCTTGAATGCTACATAACTAGTAACTCTCTTGACTAGCTTATCTGATGAATCAGAAGAGTGACAGGATGCTAGAAAGAGATTATATTTAAACTGTTTAGATCTGAAGAAAGAAATTGTTGATCACTTGATTTACTGAAATTCCTTTTTAATCTATATATGTGAATATGCTTTAAATTTAAGCCTTGTTTTTAATTGAACTAATTCATGTTGAAAAAATTGTAAGCAATGCATTTAAAGGATTATAATAAATTTCATTTGAAATAAGAACGTGTTGGGGCACCTAGGTGGCTCAGTCAGTTAAGCTACCAACTTGTGCTCAAGTCATGATCTCAGGGTGCATGGGTTCAAGACCTGCGTAGAGTCATATGCTGACAGTTCAGAGCCTGGAGCCTGCTTTGGACTCTGTGTCTCCCTCTCTCTCTGCCCCTCACCGGCTCGCATTCTGTCTCTCTCTCTCAAAAATAAATAAACATTTAAAAAAATAAATAAAGAACTATCTCAGAGTTGGAAGATCAGTGTTTGAAATATTGAAGTATTATTTTCTTAATTAGCAAAGTAAATTAAGCACATTAAAATATTTGGCAATCTTTTAGTGGTCTTGTATTTTGCAGTAGAATAGAAATGAATTTAATTTAAACAGAATATGATGAAATTTAACATTATTAACTTTAATAAATTAATAATTATAGAGACGAAGTATGTTTTGAAAGTGACATTACTAGTTTTACTTTTACAAAATTCAATATTTTTGAAACTTATGCATAATTCATTTATGCAAACTAGATGTATGACATTAGACAAAAGAATTTTTCATTTAAGTATATGATTGGTAAGTGATGATATTCTGGTACTCATTATTTTAACATATTATTTTCTAAACATCTTGAAATAATTTCCTTCAAATTGTAATTCAAAACTCAATATGCTTTGAGTTATATCTTTGCATTACAATACTCTCTAAAGTTTGATGATTTGTAGGGGAAACATTAACTCTTCCTTTAAAAAAAGCAATGGATTTTCAGCTTAATGAAAATCATGATTTGGATAATCCGATTTCTATTAGTTTTACTCAGATGAAATGCTAAATCATTAGAATGCTTTTATTTTTACTGCTATTGATTAGTTTCTAAGTTCGTCTAAGACAGGTTTAAGCAGCCAACTTGCTGAATGTAATGACAAGTTTGGGTTAGGCAGTTAAATATTCAATAAAAAAAAAAATCCTTGAAGGTCCACAATTCAAACAAAGAATCTTATTGGAGAGAAGAGCTTTGATGTTACCCTAGAGACAACTTAGCATTTGATGAAATTGTGCTTAACATTTGTTTTTGGATACTCTACATATTCAAATTGCCTTGCTCTAAAACACTAAACAAAATATTTGAAAATTGAAAACACCTGGAATTCTTAATTAATGATTCTTGGCACCTTCAATTAAAATACAAATAAATTCATAAACAATGGAATAGAATTGTGCTAAAAATTTGATTTAAAAGGTCCATATTTCCGTAAATTTGACTTAAAAGGTCCATATCTCCATACCCTCTTGTCTATTAAGGTTTTACCTCTTTAAGGGATGAGTAAACTGTCAGTTCTCTCATTTTCCAATTGTCATAGTTGCCTCTTACAAGGAAATTGAGTGGTAATTTCAGGAAAGACCTTAACAAAGTAGTGAATTTTTTCATGAGTATCTAACACATAGTAGTTATTCAATATATAAAGAATGAAAAAAGAAACTACAAAAACATTGATAAGAATATTGTTGACATCCAATAATGATTTTAAGGTGAAATTAAAGAACACGGGTTCGGATTTTTCTTCACTTCCATGTTTCCATTAGATGTGAAGATTAAGAAAATGATTGTGCACAATATCTTATTATGTGTTGTTAACTCATTTCGGCTCTGTGTATTCTTTTCACAACATGCAGTAATATGACAGATATGTTGCAAAGGGTGTTTTTCTTCACATAAAGCGTATTTTTGCTCTGTGCATCAATGTTGGCACCATATCTCCACAGAAAATTTTGAGACATAGAAGACAAGTAGAAAGACATTCACAAAAAATGAAAAACTCAGACTCCTAATAATGCCTCAATTTTTAAAGAAGTCAACTATGACTTATTTTTATTTATAAAGTAAATGTCTGCTAGTAAACTACCAGTACTCTACCAGTAAAAATGTGTTAAAATATAAATTTTATTTATTCTTTATACAAAAATATTCATTGAATATTTACTATGGGATGCTCACATATTTTGCATCTATGTAGAATTGAATGATAAGTTGTATATTAATGTAACATTTACTCAATTAAATGCCTAACATAATCCAAATATTATTCTTGTAACTGGAAATATAACAGTTTTTAAAATGGTCAACAATGTCTTTTTTCAGGAAGGTTGCTTTGAAGAAGGAAGCCATAAAATAGAACAGATGTAATACATTGTATGTGAAGTGCTGATAGGTACTATGGAAACACATAATAATAAAATATAAGGAGGATAGAATAGCAGCAAAGAAGTGGTTGTGAAAATTTAAATAGGGAGGTGAAAGTAACGAAAGATAGAAAGGGACTCATGCAGGTAAACTGTGAAAAGGCATTTTAGGCAGAGTGAGAAATAAATGCAAAGACCATGGATCTGAATGTGCCTGCATACTCTTGCTTGAGGAAGAGCAAGAGACTCTTACACATGAATTTAATAAATATGCCAAGTTCCAAGTATTCCCTTTCTACCCAGACTTCCCCATTAGCGTGCAAACATGGCATTATCTCTCCCACCTTTGTGTGTGTGTGTGTGTGTGTGGGGGGGAACAACAACAACAACGTGTTATTTTGAAACATGATTAATTTTAATATGTTTACAAGGAAAGAGTAAATTCACCAGCAGAAAAAAAAAACATTACCAAAATTAACATTTTACAGATTTTTAGTCTCAAAGCACAATACATTTTTCATAGAAACAAATATATCACCATCATAGGTAATAAGAGAAATAAGAGAAAATGAGGCAGGTAATAGGTTGTGAGTTCCTGGAGACGAAGCAAGCTAGATTGTGTATACCCTTATTAGCCTTACCACCTAAGACAATGGGCTTTTCCTTAAAGAGGTATAGGGTGCCATTGCAGGGCACTGAGCAGAAGAATATAGTCTGAAGAATTTGAAGAATTTTCTTTCTTTTTTTTTTTCAGGATCACTGTAATTGCCTTGTATTGAATAGATTAAAGGGGAATTGAACAAAGTAGAGGGAAAACACCTTCTGATATTTGCAACAATCTTAGAGAAATAAAATGATTTGAACCAAGTCTTGAGAGGGAGGTAGCATGGTTTATGGGTACAGGGAAAAGAAGAGAGGTGAAAGAAATGACCTAACAATTGGAGGACTAGAGAAAATGCTTACTAAGCTGTGGAAGACATTGGAAGGAGGAGATATTTTGTTTATTTGTTGTAAACAAGGGAAATCGGGAGTTTAGGTTTTGACCAGTTTCATATGCCTATTAGATTTTCAAGTGAAATGTCAGTTGAATATATGACTTTTGAAGTGATCGCAAAGGTTCAGCTAAAAATATCAATGCATGGATTATCAGCATGCTGATATATGAAACTATATATGGGGGAAATATGTGGTCCAAGACTTAGGGCCTTAGTCACACTGTTGTTAAGATTAGGAAAGTTGGGGAGGGGCACCCGGGTGTCTCAGTAGGTTAAGCGCCCGACTTACGCTCAGGTCATGATCTGTTTGTGGGTTCCAGCCCCGCGTCAGGCTCTGTGCTAACAGCTCAGAGCCTAGAGCCTGCTTCGGATTGTTTCTCATTCTTTCTATGCCCCTCCCCAACTTGTGCTCTGTGTATCTCTCTCTCAAAAATAAATAAATATTAAAAAAAAAAAAAAAAAAGGAAAGTTGGGGAGAAAAACCCTAGTAGCCTGAGATGGAGCAGCCAGCGATGCACAAGAAAAAAATCCTTCACATCAAGTGAAGAAACTTCAAGGGAAGAGGAGAGACACGGTTGTGTCAAATGCTGCTAATAGGTCAAATGAGAAGAGGTCTGAGATTGGATTGAGCAGCAGGGAGGTAATTGGTGAACTTGACAATGGAGGTTTCAGTGGATTAGCAGCAAAAGCCTGACTGAAATATTTTCAAAAGAAAATGGGAGAGACTTTGAGACAGTGAGTGGAAAAAAGTTTTCAGTTTAGCTGCAAAGGAAAGGAGAGAAATGCAGTGATTGCTGAAAGGAGGGTCAAGAGGGTTCTTTTGTTTGTTGTTGTTGTTGTTCCCCACTCCCCCCCCCCCAAAGGTGGGAGAGATAATGCCATGTTTGCATGCTAATGGGGAAGTCTGAGTAGAAAGGGAATACTTGGAGTTTGGCATATTTATTAAATTCATGTGTAAGATCTGAGGTGTCCTGACTGGGGCTCCTCTTTCTCTGGCCTCGCCCGGCCTCCATAGCGTCCAAAGGTCAGGCAATAACCGCCACTGTCACCCTCAGGTTACAGGGAACAGCTGGGGTAGCCCGGCGGGGCTGAGGCATTGGACCGGAAGGCCCTGCAAGGGCCAACCCCACTGGACTTCTTGGTGCCTCTCTGCCCCAGCTGGAGAAGGTGCCGCTGCCCGCCACGACTTCAGCGTCCACTTTTAATTTTTTTGCTGCAGCTAGTCGAGAGGCCTCTTACCTACTGCCAGTTCCCTACTTATGCGCTCACCCTGGCCTCTGCTTTGCTGCCCCAGGCCTCTTCCTAAACCTTCTCAGCTGAACTACTTCAGCTCAAGTCCAGGATGGCTAGGAAATGAGAGAGGTAGGGAGACAAAACAAATAAATCTTCCAGCTGGTTCTAGGAGAGACAATTCTGGGGTGTATTCTACAGAGTTCCTCCATGGTCGAGGGGACACCAAGTCCAGATCCCTAAGAATTAAAGGGCTAACTCCCTCTGTATTTGCCTTTTCCACTCCCTAGCTCCCTCTCGCCCTGCCCCCCTCCCTTGCTCTCTTTCCCTGCTCCCTGAGTTCACTTACCATATGAAGCACAAGCACCGGGCCTTCCCCCTGGCTCTGTGTTGCAAGGCACTCAGATGAGACAGTGTTCAAGGATTTTAACTGCAATATTATTTAAAATGTTAAAAATACAAAGCCAGCATTTAAAACAGTGCAGGACAAGTTAAACATTATTGACTATTATGTATTCAATTAAAGTTAATGCGATGTATTAATTTTAAAGTCATTAAAATATTTTGGAAGAAAATATAAAATGTCTCCAAAAGCTAAATCTTGGGGTGTATATATGGCTGTATTTTATAATATTAATTCTTTTCTTTAATTAAAAACAGTTTCTTAAGTAATTTATACCATCTTTGAAAACATGAAAATACAGTAATTGTTAGGTATGGAGATAAATACCAACAGCAAAGCATAAAATACAGGAAGGAAGTCTGTGTATCCCTTTTGTTGCCTGCAGGCAAATTGCACAAATGATTGGGTTTTAACTAGTTCAACAAATACAGTGAAAAGAATAAATATATTTTAAGGACCCGGAAGGTAGCAAACACTGTACCAAAAGGATAAAAAAACAAAACAAAACCTAAAGTAATAGCATCTTTTAAAATTTTTCTGCTTATTTTTCTATGCGTAATCATATTTGTAATATGATTTGTAATCGTTTATAACGTGTAATGACCAATATTATTGAAAATAACTACCACACGTTGATAGAAGTGTATGGTAACACTCTCTTTTTCACGTAATATACATGCTTACAGCCTTTTTGTGTGCTTTCGTTCACTGAACAGACATCCACATTTATTTAATCACACTGATGTCTTTAAACTTTTTTTTTTCCTTCTTAGTTGATGGCTAATTTAGAGGCTATCCCTAGATCTAAATCATTTGCACTGTTTCATTCTGTGCTTATTACCTAGTGCATATCTATGCCATACATCAAATTTAATGTTTTTATGAGGGTTTTAATGCATTACTGGAATAATGACATGTTAATAAAATTTACAACATTTTATTTTATTATATAAATGGATAATCTCCTACCAACATGTTACAAGAGAAATCCTTACAGTCTATTATGTTAATAAAGATATAAAATCCCCAACAGAAAATGGACTATAACCTAGAATAAATAAATAAAAGATCACAGAGATATATTTAACCATTTTATTTCAATTACCAGCAAGATGCTTTTAAAAATTAAGAAGAGGGGTGCCTGGGTGGCGCAGTCGGTTAAGCGTCCGACTTCAGCCAGGTCACGATCTCGCGGTCCGTGAGTTCGAGCCCCGCGTCAGGCTCTGGGCTGATGGCTCAGAGCCTGGAGCCTGTTTCCGATTCTGTGTCTCCCTCTCTCTCTGCCCCTCCCCCGTTCATGCTCTGTCTCTCTCTGTCCCAAAAATAAAAAAAATAAAAAAATAAAAAAATAAAAATAAAATTAAAAAAAATACATCAAAAAATTTAAGTATAGTTTCCTGCTTTGGCAAAACAATGAATTATGTTTGAAAGTAAGACTGAAGAATATTATTATAGAACTTCATGAAATAATGAGTTCATTAATTTTGTGCTGTTATTCCTTTATTCTGAAAATATTTACCAAATATCTTATATGTGCCAGGCACTGTTTTGTTTACCAGGTTGCAAGAGAACTCAAGCCAAAGTTACTGCCTTTAATCTAGTGAAAGGAGACAATCTATAAAGTAGAATTAGAGTGACACCTGGGTGGCTCAGTCAGTTAGGCATCCAACTCTTGATTTCAGCTCTGGTCATGATCTTGTGGTCATGAGCTCCAGGCTTGTGCACTATCAGTGCAGAGCCTGCTTTGGATTCTCTCTGTCTCCCTCTCTCTCTGCCCCTACCCCCTCAAAAAAAAAAAAAAAAAAAAAAAAGAAACATAGAATTAGAAAACTATGGGACATCAAATGGAGATCCATGTTAGGGAGAAAAGAAAGGGAAGGAAGAGGATGAAATGAGGGTGGGAGTAGCACTACAAGTTTAAAGAGAGTGGAAAGGGACATTTCACTGACAGTAACCCTGAAAGAGAAAAGAGAGCCAGCAGTGAGGAAGAATGTTTCAAAGAGAGTACAATAGCCCTGAGGTGAGACAGGAGATGATCTGATGTGTTTGAGGATTAGAAATGAGCTTCGTGATTTTGGAGCAGAGTCAGTGAGAGAGAGGGGAGCTACGCTGAAGAAAGACTGACGGATGCAAGATTCTGTAGACCACTACAAGGAGTGATCTGCATTGGAGACTCAATCCTTTTATCAGAGTCCTAAAGCCACAAGACAGTCTTCTGTATTTCCAAAATAGAGGCTTGGAGTATCTATCACGTAAGCAGAATATTATTCCTGAAAACTTCAGAATCTCCATTAAACTATAAGAAACAGGCAACCATGATAATACAGACACATGAATATCCCCAAGGAATGTCAGTATCTATAATTGCTTTGAGTTTCTTGATCCAAACCATTTGCTAGCATATGGAAATCGGGTTTGTCTCTTGATCCAGGAAGTTAAAGTGTTATTAAATTTAATGGATTTCTAGAATTCCAATTCATTTCCATTTGTTATTGTGAAGACAGCTTTTACTTAAACTATTAACTTTGACAATAACAATCTAAATACTAGCACAAATTATGAATTTGCTAAAGCATGTTGACTCATTGCAGATCCCAGCAGGAGATATACATTTAGCATGTTATGTTAACAACAGGCAACAGGAGGCTGACATTGCAAATGTGGCTTCATTTCATTTGTTAATAATTATTATTCAATATTAATGTCAATAGTTGTAAATATAATGAAACTTACATAAATAATAGCTATGGGGAGGGACAGAGAAAGGGAGAGGGGGAGACGCAGAATCTGAAGAAGGCACTGTACTCTGAGCTGTCAGCACACAGCTGTACATGGGGCTCGAATTCCTGGACCTTGAGATAATGACCTGAACAGAAGTTGGATACTTAAGCGACTGAAACACCCAGGTGCTCCTGTGACCTCATTTTTTAATAGCAATGGTAAACATGCTTTAAATGAATGTTTTATATTACAACAGCTTTAGATTTACAGAAGAATTTCCAAAGATAGTAGAGAGAATTCTCGTATGTCCCACACTCAGTTTCTAGTATTATTATCTTATTCTAATTATGATACATTTGTTAAAATTCATAAGCTAATGTTAATATATCATATTAAATAAAATCCATATTTTATTTAGATTTCCTTAGTTTTCACCTACTGTCTTTTTCTGTTCCAGGATTACATGGAAGATAGGTATCACATTACATTGACTTATTGGTTCTCCTAAGGCTCCTCTCCACTGTGACAGTATCTCAGACTTTTCTCATTTTTCATGACCTTGATAGTTTTGAGGCATATTGGTCAAGTATTTTATAAATTGTTTCTTAATTATGATTTTTCTGTTTTTGCTTTTTTTAATTTTTGTTTTGTTTTGATTTTTAGAAATTAGAATGGTATTCTGATTTTTTTTAGGAGAAAAACCACAAAGGTAAAGTGTTATTTACATCACATCATATCAACAGCACTGTTACAGATGAAATGTATCTCCCTCTCCCCAAAAATAAATTTCTAACTCTCAGTATCTCAAAATATGTGATCTTATCTGTAAAGAGGATTGTTGCAGATGTAATTAGTTAAGTTAAAGTGAGGTTATACTGGAGCAAGGTTGGCTTCTTTTTTTTTTCAATTTTTTTAATGTTTAATGTTTATTTTTGAGAAAGGGAGAAAGAAAGAAAGCAAGTGGAGGAGGGTGGGAGTGGTGGTGGGGGGGGCACAGTATCGGAAGCCGACTCCAGGCTCTGAGCTGTCAGCACAACACAAGGCTGGAACCCACAAACCACGTGATCGTGCCCTGAGCCAAAGTCGACCGCTTAACTGACTGAACCACCCAGGTGACCCTAGCGTTGGTGTCTAATCCAATATGCCTAGCATGCTGGTAAGAAGGCGGCCATACGAAGACAGAGACACAGAGAGAACGCCATGTGTTGATGAAAGCAAAGATTGGAGTTATGTGCTCAAGTCCAGCTCCAGCAGGTCCAGGGGTTCCTGAAGGATGAACGGCACTGGCGAAAAAGTGAAAAAAGTAAAGTAAAATAAAATAAAACAAAAATAAAAATGAACGCAGACAACAGCAGTGTGTTGAACTGGCCGCTTTATTGTGGCAAACATGGCATTATATTTGCTAGCACTTTCCTTGTAGCGTACATCATCTGTGTTTTCTGGCGTTACCTAACTCTAAGATTGTTCCTATGTGTAATCACCCTTTAAGGAGTAACATGGTTATTTCCTCATAACGTTCCCTCCTGCCCTTTGCTTATTGATTAATTTCTTCATATTATTTTCATTATGTATCTACGTTTATCTATAATCTATAAAGCATTTGCTTTGCTGTTTTCATGAAAGGTCACCTATCTCTCAACACCTCAAGTGGAACAGTTTACAAGGACATGACCTCTTAGTTGTTTCCCTGAACCTCTTGTGGCTTGAGGAACAAAAGTGTTCGCCTTGGTCCGAGGTGCCAGGAGGGGGCCAAGAGGGCCTTAAGAACCCACGCCTTATACATTCTCAGAGAGACAGTGCACCTAGGAACTAATGAACCATTCTGTACTTTAACCTACTAGGTTCAGTCATCATCTGGAATGCCTCCTGGGGGCCAAGTGGGCCTAGGGGTTGGAGTCACTTGTGCCCATAGATACACTCCTTTGTTGCCAGAGTGGGGCTTTTAAATTCATTTATTCCTCCTTTGCTGGGAAATGTATGAGGCTATCCTTCCTTTAGGTAGAGGAGTCTTTATAGGGGGTGGCAAGGGCTAAATGTAGGGTCGCACAATTTCCTCGTGGAACCTTATTTTCTTTCCCCAATGGTTCTTTTCCCAAGGGGCCTATCGAGGGCAATTCCCCAACAGACAATTTGTTGGAAGCTGAGCTATCCTAGCCTGAGTAGCAGAGCCCGGGCTGTGGCCGGATTGGTGACTTTGGACCATCGACAGTGAAGCTTCTTGTATTCCCGCTTTTAGGTAATTTGGCCTTAAAAGTACCCGGGGTATTGTCTGTTGGGGAATTGCCCTCGGCAAGCCCCCTGGGAAAAGAACAACTAGGGAAGAAAATAAGGTTCCGCAAGAAATCGTGCGGCCTTACGTTTAGCCCTTGCCATTCCCCATGGAGACTCCTCTACTTACAGGAAGGATAGCCTCATACATTTGCCAACAAAGAAGGCCCGTAAAGGAGAGACATGGATTTGAAAGCCTGACTCTGGCAACTAAGGAGTGTATCTCTGGGCACAGGTGACTTCAACCCCTAGGCCCACCTGGCCCTCCAGAGGCATTCCAGATGATGACTGAACCTAGTCGATTAAGGTACAGAATGGTTCATTGGTCCCTAGGTGCATTGTCTCTCTGAGAATGTGTGAGGCATGGGTTTCTAAGGCGTTTTCGGCCCCTTCCTGGCACCTCAGACTGAGGCAAACACATTGTGCTTCTGGCCTCATGTCGTAAGGAGGTCATGTCCCTGTAACTGTTCCACTTGAGGTGTTGAGAAATGGAGGGCCTTTCACGAGAACAGCAAAGCAAATGCTTTGTAGATAATGGGTAAACGCAGATG
Source organism: Prionailurus bengalensis (assembly GCF_016509475.1). Lineage (NCBI taxonomy): Eukaryota > Metazoa > Chordata > Mammalia > Carnivora > Felidae > Prionailurus > Prionailurus bengalensis. Next base: position 92,193,674 of record NC_057344.1, read on the forward strand.
CATAATGGAATAATGTAAGAAATCAATCAATAATCAAAGGGTATGCGGGAAAATTAGGGGAAAATCGCCATGTTATTTCTTAAAGGTTGTTTACACATAGGAACATTTTCAAAATTAGGTAATGTTAGAAAAACATAGATGACGTATGCTACAAGGAAATCACTAGCATATATAATGCCACGTTTACTACAATAAATCGGCCAGTTCAACACACTGCCGTTGTCTGTGCCCATTTGTATTTTAGTTTTAGTTTTTTATTTTAGTTTTGTTTTATTTTCACCGACGCCGTTCTTCCTTCAGGAACCCCTGGACCTGCTGGAGCTGGACTTTGGCAACAATTCCCCAGGTACTTTTATTAAGGCCAAATTACATAAAAGTGGGAATACAAGAAGCTTCACTGTCTGGGGGCCGCCCTTCAGTCCCGATCCATCCACCGCCCGGGCCCTGCCATCAGGCTGGTTGGATAGCTCGGCTTCCGGCAGTAATGCATCTGCAAACCAAGAATTGCCAAGGATTGCTGGGGACACTAGAAGCTAAGAGAAAGGCAGGGAACAGGTTATCCCATAGAGACTTGGAATCTTCAAGAGAACATGGCCCTGAAGATACCTTGATGTCAGATTTCTAGGTTTCAGAATTCTGAAACAATACATTTATTTTATTTAAACCACCTGGCTTATAATACTTTGTTACAACATCCCTGGAAATATATACAGGTACATACTATTCACATAACTTATCACTGTTGATGTTGACCTTGAGCACCAAGCTCAGGTAGCATTTGTCAGGTTTCTCAAATGTAAGTCATTCATTTTTTTTCCCCTTATCTATACTGTACTTTTTGAAAAGCAATCACTATGCACAACCCACACTAAAGGAATGGGGATTTCTGGTCCACCTCCTTGAAGAAGGGGAAAATACATAAATATTTTAGAATTCTTCCATATGAAAGACTTGTAAAATCTCCCTCATTTATTTTAGTTATTCGTTCAATCAATCAGTGGGTTGTATCATTATAAACTTATGGAACTTAATTTTATACTTTTGATTATAATCCAATAATACATTATTTTGTGGCTCATATGATTCCATGTTTGACCATTAGGTCCTTCAGCTGATATATAACATATGTACCTAGCCTTGTTGTAACTTAACTAATTACATCAGCAAGAACTCTATTTCTGAATGAGATCACATGTTGAGGTACTGAGATTAGGATTTTAATTTATCTTTTTGGGGCACTCATAACAGTGTCCTTGATATGATATAATAAAACTAATGCTTTACTTCTGTGGTCCTTCTCCTAAAAAAACATAATTCCATTCTACTCATGAAGAAAACATCAGACAAATCCCACCTAAGGAATGATATACAACATGGACATATGTAGATGTAGTGATATAAACTCTCTCTATATGTAGCAATTGCATGAAATATTTTAAGCATTATTGTAACTCTAAATCACTTATAATTTCATATATTTTTTTTTCTTCTTTGTCAAGTTTCATCACCCTTCATTAAGAATCTCTGACATCTAGGGGCACTTGGGTGGCTCAGTTGGTTAAGGCAACAACTTTTGGTTTCTTAGATCATGATCTCACAGTTCATGACTTCAAAGCCTGTGTCAGTGCAGAGTCCGGGGTTTCTCTCTCCCTCTTCCTCTGTCCCTCCCTAGCCCTCTCTGTCCACCCGCACTCTCTCTCTCTTCTCTCTCTCTGTCTCAAAAGTAAATAAACATTTCAAAAAAGAATCTCTGATATTTAAAGTTTAGTTCCAAGCTTAAATTTCTGCTTCAGAAGATTCTATTATCCTTTCTATGGAATTATGAAATCGTTTTTTAACTAACATACTGTTCCTATGTCACATAGTCACTGGTATTGCACTAAAACACCACAGTGATCATACCACAGCCTTGTGGAAAAATGTTCACTGCCTTTCCGTCACCACTTAAATAAAATTCTACTCCCGCTCAAGGTTTATATGATCAAGTTGCATACAGAATTTCTATTATCACCTCTCTATGCTCTCGTTCCCAATTCTCAAACATTAGTGAATAGAATTTTCATATATATACCAAGTTGTGTATCTTTTCAGATTATTCCTACTATCCAGAACACACAGAGCCCACAGCCAAATGTCTGAGTCGTATGTATCTTTTCCAGACAGGAACAAGTATGGTTTATTTGATAAAGCCTCTCCTAAGCTTTCCAGTTAGAAGTAATCTCTTGTCCCTGAACCATCCCCACCCCCCCCCAACATTTGAGTATTTCTCCTTTTACACACCAGTCTTGATCTTATCCATAAATCTATGATTTTTGAAAGCAGAATACATATGTTAGCACTTTTTAAAATCCTCCACTGCACCTACCATGACATCATCCATATTCAGTTTTATATTTATCATGAATTCATGCGGCGTAAATAAAAAAAAAGAGATTTTTAATCTTCTGCTAAATTGACAAAATTTACAGACCTTTTTCTTTCTCAGTTAAATCCAATTACACAATAATTTATTCAGTATCTCCTCTATATTCAGGTTTCCATCTTTAGCAAACCATTTAATGGAGTTTTTCTAACTTAGGATAATTTATAAATCAGATATGATTTTAACCCCATTTCCTTCTTCCCATTATTCTCATATTTTAGCCTGTATTTGCAGTAATTGTTTTTCTCTGAGTACATAATCATACCATTGATTTGCTTGTGAATGTTGCACTCATTAGCCTTAACATTACTCCTTTTCAAAGTAAAGGAAAGAGAACTTCTCCAAGAAGCCAAAGTTAAAGAAAAGTCTTTAAATCTAGAGAAATACTTATAAATTAAAGTGGTAGCTTCCTACATAAGCCCATTCTCTAAATTAGTGACATTTTTATTTATTTTTTTAAATGTTTAGTTTTGAGAGAGAGTGAGCAGGGAGGGACAGAGACGAGAGTTATAGGGGATCTGAATCGGGCTATGCACTGACAGCAGAGAGCTGACGTGGGGCTCAAACTCCACAACCCTGAGATTATGACCCAAGCTAAAGTCGGTAGCTTAACTGACTGAGCAACCCAGTCCCCTCATCTAGTGACATTTTTAAACATCAGGGAAAATTTTAGTTTCTTGCTGAGAAATGATATAAAGACTGATAAATAATTGAGAGCAACACTGGGATGAAGAAGCAACTTGAAAACTAGAACTAAAATGGGAAAGCTAAATGTTAAAATGCCTTCTCAAAAATAAACAACAGTTTGATACTACCATTAGTAGAGTGAATACGGCCATTACTGATTCTTTTCAAGATTGGTCAACACTTCTCAGTATTTGCTTGTCCAAATAAATAAGTATTTTTCTAAGATCATATTTCTTTTGAATGACTCTTCCTTAGACGATTATAATCAGTAGTTATTTTGTTTTTTTTCAAATATGTATTTTTGAGAGAGAGAGCATGCAAAAGTGGGGGAGGGGCAGAAAGAGAGAGGGGTGTCACAGAATCTGAAGCAGGTTCCAGGCTCTGAGCTGTCAGCAGAGACTAATGTGGAACTCTAATCCAAGAACTATGAGATCATAACCTGAACTGAAGTTTGATGCTTAATCAACTGAGCCACCCAGGCACCCCGGTAGTTATTTCCAACAACATTAAAAAAATTTTTTTTAATGTTTATTTATTTTGAGAGAGAGAGCGAGCACGTGCAAACAGGGCAAGGACAGAGAGAAAGGCAGACACAGAATCCAGAGCAGGCTCCAGGATTTGAGCTGTCAGCACCGAGCCTAACGTGGGGCTGGGAGGTGTGAGATCAGGACCTGAGCTGAAGCCTGATGCTCAACTGACTGAGCCACCCAGGGTCCCCAAGGACATTTTTGACAGGGCATGCTGATGAATCACATATGCAACAGAATTGGCCTCGAGTACTTAATGTATGTCTGGAGCTGTTCTACACATAATTGGATACTATGTTGATATGTCCCTGCCATACGCTCATTCTGTCAAGATCCTAATAAATGGACAAAAAATAAATAAGTTAATACATATATTTTAAAATAATCTTGAGTAGTTATAATCCTTATAAAGCTAAATAAGGTAAGATAATATGTGAGGGTGTGCCTGGGGGTGGGGAGGGCCTGTGTGTGTTTGTGTGTGCGTGTGTGTGTAATTGGGAGGTCAAGAAAGACTTCTTTGACATATACCATTTGAGTAGAAAGCTTGAGTTAAGCAAAAGGGTGGCTTCTTTGATTTCTTGACATGAGTATCATCCTCCATTGGGGTTTCTGCAGACTGAAAACAGTATAGCTGTTTAAAGAAAGTGAAAAATATTTGAGCAAGATAAGGATTGAGATACTGTAGTTCTATTTTGTTGAATACCTTGTAAAGTTGATAGCTTAACCTGGAACTTTCTGTATCTTTCTGCATCAGTGGGCACATTGGATTGCTTGAGAGGTACAGAGTATTGTGAGCTTTATGATATAAGAAACTCTTTTGGAGCTTCTGTGTGGTGGTTAATTTTATATGTCCACTGGGCCACAAGATGCCTGGATATTTAGTTAATATTGTTTCAGTGTGTCTCCAAGAATGTTTCTAGAAAATATTAGCATTTGAATTGGCCAATTGAGTATGCAGATGGATCTGTGCAGTGTGGGTGGACATCATCCAATCCCTTGAGGTCTGAATAGAACAAAAAGGTTGAGAAACATGGAATTCACTTTCTGCCAGAATGTTTGAGCCAAACATCAATTTTCTGCCCTCAAACTGGGACTTATACTTACACATCCAACTTATACCAGTCTGATTGTCAAGCCTTGGGACCCAGACTGTAATCTGTCTATACCCTTGGCTCTTAGTCTCTCAGTCTTTTGAATCATATCATGGCTTTCCTGAATCTCCAGTTTGTAAACAGCAGGTGATGGGGCTTCTCAGTCTCCATAATTATGTGAGGTAATGCTTTATCATAAAACTTTATGTATAAAATGTTCTGTTGGTTTTGTTGCTCTGGAGTATCTTGACTATCCATTCCGCTTCTGTTGAGGTAAATAAAAATAAAACCAGGTTCAGCCTAAAAGAAACCTCAGGTAAATTGTTTCTCAAATGAAACACATATGTGACCAGAATTTGTTCATTCTAAGTAGGGGGCGCCTGGGTGGCGCAGTCGGTTAAGCGTCCGACTTCAGCCAGGTCACGATCTCGCGGTCCGGGAGTTCGAGCCCCGCGTCGGGCTCTGGGCTGATGGCTCAGAGCCTGGAGCCTGTTTCCGATTCTGTGTCTCCCTCTCTCTCTGCCCCTCCCCTGCTCATGCTCTGTCTCTCTCTGTCCCAAAAATAAATAAACGTTGAAATAAAAATAAAAAAAATTCTAAGATGGCATTTATTTTTGTAGACACAGTATCACTTTAATAAGTTTAGTAGGTGAAATGTTAGCGTTACATAGAGTATATACATGCAAAGTCTGTGTAACTGGGAAAAATCTTATATGTATTGATACCAGTTGGTTTGAATACCACAATGAATGTTTGCATTTAAACTGTAAAGACTTGGGGCATCTGGGTGGCTCAGTTGGCTAAGCACCCAACTTTGGCTCAGGTCATGATCTCACAGTTGGTGAGTTCGAGCCCCGCATAGGGCTCTGTGCTGACAGCCTGGAACCTCCTTAGGATTCTGTGTCTCCCTTTCTCTCTGCCCCTCCCCCTCTCACCCGTTGTCTCTCTCTGTCTCTCTTTCGAAGACAAAAAGCAAAAAACAAACAAACAAACTGTAAAGATTCTTCAGGTTCTAAAGAGTCTAATCCCTTGAATGTGCCAACATGACTACACTGTATTTTATAACCCATGCTTGTGATTTTATACTCTTAAGCAACCAATCATTCATAAAATAACTACCCATACATTTGTTATTTCGTCTTTAATTAATACTTAGTTAAACTCATGGTATATTGTCCTCTTTTCATTGTCTGTTTAGCATTAAGTGATAAGCATATTTTTTGCAAATTAATAATAGTGGTTAACATTTAAAGAAGTAGTAACAACAGCCACTTCTATGAGAGGAGAAAACTCCAAACTTTGTAAGATATTTGGTATGTGACTTTAAATAATTTATAACTATATTAAGGTTTTCATTTGAAGATTATCAAAATATGTTCTTTTAGAAGGCAATTTAATGTTTGGTATCAAGAATTCGGGTGAAACATTTACATTAAACTTCAAATGTATTATGTTTCCAATGCAAATAAATCAAACACAGTAAAGATCGAAGGAAGAGATACATTCTTGTACTGCTAACTTCCCGCTGGTATAGACAATGAGAACACCATAACCAATTACACATATATAAACTACTTCTTCAATCTGGAACAACACAATAAGCTTTTCATTACAGCTAGATGTATTTAAGAATTTATTAGTAAGAAGTCTTGTATAACTTGCTTGGATTTTTGTGTAAATTTTCTAAAACCTAGGATTCCAGTGTCATTCAAATGTCCCAATTCAACTTTCACACTGAGTGAATGCTAGAGTCAGACCCATTGACTTTTGCTCTTGTTTCTTAATGCTGCATTATGTTCTGCTACAAATCAGCCAAACATTTGTAATCTCATTTCTCGGATTTAAAGATTCCTTGCTGGTTTCATCCTAGTCAGACCACATTGTTCTTCAGAGGAGAACACAACCATTATCTCAGTGCTGAGGTCTCACATATGTCTTTAATATTGTAGTCATTACATTCTGCCTTCAAACACATATATGCATCCTTTCTGGATGCTAGCAATAGGATTTGTTCCAGCAACTTCTACCTGAGAGACCCATAAATGCTCTCCCGCAATCTTCCCCTTTTCCCAAACAGATCAAGCTGTTTGTCTGGTTTAAATCTGAAATTAAGGAGTGTTTAATATCCTTCCCATCTCCAAAGACTCATCCTTTGCCAGTGGAAACACTCAGTGATTTCTGTGGATCCGAATTTGGCCTGCTGTGTTAGCTAGTCTGCATTCGGGAACTTGAATGGAACTTCTTCCTTTTCCTCTTCTCTTGGAGGACATTCTTGGTGATTCCAAGATGCCTTTGAGTTTATGTATGCATCCTTATTAACTACTCTCATTAAAGGAAAGTAAGTGCGAACACACAGGTATAACTTTGCCAGAATGCACCCTCTGATAGTTTCCTCACAGGGCTCCTCTGCCAAGCGCCTGGCACATTTATTTTGGCACCAATTACAAGATCTCTTGATTTCAGAAAAAGTAAAATGTCAGAAATATGCTACTTTGACTCCGGCAACATATTATGTAGAGTCACACTTTCAAATTATGTCCTCAAGCTGAATTTAGAGCTGTGGAATTATGCTGAGAAAGAAACTGAATGGGGGGGGAAATAAGGGATAAATGGTAATCTTGATTAGCATGTTCAACTCTTCTCATTCCTTAAGGGAAAGTGATGCTGCTATCTACCCATCTATTCAAGCCAGGAAACTGTGCATCATCAGACTTCTGCTTTCTCGTTTTTCTTGTCTCCCACATATAATCCATCACCACATTGTGTCAGGTCTGTCTTCTAAATATGATTCACATTGGTCTATTTCTTTTCCATTTCCACTGATGTACGTCAGTACATGCCCCCAGCATCTCTGGCTTGAATTGCCTTAACAGCCTCCAACTAGAGTCTCTGCCTCCAGTCGTGTTTACAAATCAAATCCATTTTCCACACTGTAGCCAAAATATTATTTTTAAAGTACAAATCTGATCATGTCACATCTCTGGTAAACTATATTATTGGCTCCCCAATGTTCCTAGAGTAAAACTCTGTATGGCTTACTAGGATTTTCATATGGGCCCTATTTACCTTCCCAGCTTCAGCTCTTAACATTATTCTTCCCAAACCCAGTGATACAGTAAACTGAACTTGCCTCCAGGCAATTTAACACTGTTGTTCTCTCTGAATGGAATGTTCTTCTGCCTTCTAACTCTATAATAAATAAATAAACACTAAACAAAGAAAAAAGTAAAAAAAAAAAAAAGAAAAGAAAGAAAAATTTTTCTAAATATGGGTTTGGCCAACTTGTTATAATTATCCATTTGTACTGCTCCTTTTAACCCTCAACTCAGAGGCTACTGTTGCCAAAGAGTCTTACTTGACCTTTGAATTTGTTGCTATGCATGTCCCTAATATACCATTTACCATTCTGCATTGGGATTGCTGGTTTTACTAACCTGTATTTACTTCTAGGCACTCTTGTGTCTCAGGTTGAAGGCAGTGGAAAGATGTATTGTCTCAATTTATTTTAAATATCCTGCATTTCAGTGTTATTACATTATATAATTGCCAATTTTCTGCTCTTCATTATTGCCCCTTTTTGATACCTGCTTTACATATTTTAAGGAGTCCTTCATTTCTTCTGGAGATATTTAATTTTGTGACTTCCATATTACCATGTTAATTCTTTGGCGCCTTCCTTTGTTTAGAGTTATATCTTCTAAAATTTGCATAATGGTTGAGGGTGTCTCAAAACACATTACATGAATCCTATCATCAGTGTGAGTTATACATAACTTATTCACAGTATCTGTGGCTTATTACCAAATAAATAAGCCTATCTGAAATTGTAAGACCTACATGTGCTGTTTAAATTTTCATTGTGGATATAAAGTAAATTCCTTTACACTAATTGTAAGTTATATCATTGTCCACACAGATAGTTTACAATAGACAGTTTTTATGTTATTATGGGTGGGAATAAAAGGAATTTTGAAATTTATAAATATCCTTGTGAAGATTTTGAGAATATAGAATAATACAGCAGACTTTTTCTTCCCCTGAAACTTGCTTAACAATGTCCATATCCTTCATACTAAAAATAAAGCAAAAATGCTCCCTAAAATTTAAACTATATTTTGTGGCCAACCATGTTGCTGATTATATAAATGAGCTGCAATAACATTGGATCAAAATAGCTTATATTAAGAATAATCTGGGAGAAAACACAAGAGAGGGAAACAAACCACAAGAGACTTAACTGAGAACAAACTGAGGTTGCTGGAGGGAGGCAGGTAAGAGATGGGCTAGATGGGTGATGGCTACTAAGGAAGGCACTTGTGATGAACATTGGGTGTTATATGTAACTCCTGAAACCAACATTACACTGTATGTTAAGTAACTAAAATTTGAATTAAAAAAAGGGATGATATTTGTTTTTCAGAAGAATATTGTTTATAAAGGCTTGGATTTCAATGATTTAAATGAACAATAGTACTTTATAATGCTTTGAGCAATTTCTTATTTTAAAAAGTATGTAATTAATAAGTTTAAGTTTTAAAATCTAATATCATGTTTTTTGCCCACCTTACTGCATTACATAGTGTTCGGCAATAATTCATGTCTACCTGGTATTTCAGAACGTGACTTATTTGGAAATAGAGTCTTTGAAAATGTAATTTTTAAAGGTTTTCAAGATAAAACCAGCCTGGAGTTAGGATGGATCCTAAATCCAATGATTGGTGTCTTTTATGAAAAGAGAAAGGCACCCAGACACACAAAGGAAAGGCCACAGGATGGTGAGACCAGGATTTTGTAAAGCTAAGGAATTCCAGGAGCTACCAGAAACTAGAAAAGACAAGGAAGAATTCTCCCCAAGGTCCCCTAGAGGGCGTATGGCTGTTGGCAGCTCATATTGTCCTTCTGGTTTCCAGAAGTATAAAAGAATAAATTTATTTTTCTTTAAACAGTAGTAATTTATTATGGTAGTCCTGGGAAACTAATACAGCTATCAAGCACATAGTCCATTGGGGATATTTTTTATCTACATTCCTTTCTTTATAATTTAGAACTTTTCTATTGAAAATCATTGTATGCTTTTGAAGGTTTTTAGAGTTCAAACATGTCTAGCTTTCCAATACAATGATAACTACATGTTTAAAACAATGGCAGCATTTGATTTTCATCTTCACTGAATAAATAGTACCATGAAAAAATTGTATACAGGTTTTAAACAACCATATATTATTTCCATTGCAGAAAAGTAGAGACATATTAGATATACCTAAAACCTTTGTTCATTCAGCTAGAGTGAAAATCAGGTTTATTTCCTTAATTATTTTATTTTTTCTTACAATCTTTTTAAATAATAATTTCAAGGGTTACAGATTTTTATTAATGTTTATTTATTATTTTTGAAAGCAAGAGAGCATGTATACACATGCTCATGAGCAGGATGGGGGCAGCAAGAGAAGGAGACAGAGAATCTGAAGCCAGCAGCAGAGTGCCCAATGTGGGGCTCGAACTCATCAACTGTGAGATAATGACCTGAGCCGAAGTTGGAGACTTGGCAGATTGAGCCATGTAGATTTTTTTTTTTTTTGATATTCCATTGGTGGAAGATCTATTGAAGACTTGTAGTAAGGATGTATTTAAGCCTTATAAATAGGAATTATCATATGGTTGAAATCCATTATAATATTAAGAATTTATTATGGACTGACTGTGTGTGTTTCTCCAAAATTCCCACATTGAAGCACCAGTTCCCAGTGTGATGGTATTTGGAGGGAGGGCTTTTGAGAAGTTATTCAGTTAAGATGAAGTCATAAGGGTGATGTCCTCATGATACCCTCACCAAGCACTGAAGTGGCCAGCACTTTGATCTTGGACTTACACCTTCCAGAATTATGAGGAATTCATGTTGTTTAAGTTGCCCTATGTATGATATTTTTTAACAGCAGCCCAAACTAAGATAGTATTCTAATAATTTCAATTATTTCAAACACAGATACCTAGTACATATTACTGTTTTAAGTGTCGTGCTATGTTAAAGAGAATGAGTTATGGTGTTTACACTCACACACTAGCATGCATTGGAATCGCCACAGGACTTTTAAAAACAGATTGTTGGGCCTTGTCCCCAAGTTTGTGATTTAGAATATTTTGGTTGGGCTCCAAAATTTGCTTCTCTATAAGTTTTCTGGTATTGTAAATGCTGTAGGTCTGAAAACCACTCATTGGAACCAATGGATATAATATGAAGAATCCTGAGTCTGAATTCTGTCTCTTTCTGTAATAAGTCTGAAGTGAATTTTATCAATTTCCTTATTTTTTAAAAATAAGAACGGAGCATTAAAAGTTATCATATATTATTGTTATGTTCAATAAAACAATACACATAAAGCACATAGTATAATTCTTAACACATGACAAGGGCTTAAAAGAATATTGATAATATCCCAGCCATCTTCTAACTTCTCCCAAAGTTTGTTGACCTTGAAACTCTGGAGATCTAACTATATACTTCATAGTTGGTTCTGTGTGTGGCACACATGTCCATGTGTCCGCGTGTGCAACTGAGTGGTGAAAGAAAGAGAGGCTTCTGTGAAAATTTATCCAAGATAGTTTTCACACATTTTTATCATTGTTTTATTATTGTTGTTATTTTGCTATTTTAATGAGGTTAATTAATATACTGTGAAGTCACCAAATTTTAAATAGTATAAACCATTTTTCAGAATCCAGATTATCAGGATGACCACTGTATATTAAACAAATGTTTTTATGAGATTTAGCATAAAATGATAGATTCCTGCTCTTTTATTTATTTCTATCTTTCTCTAAGCATTTAGCACAGTAATCTTGAAGCAACTGGTGTTGGTTAAATAACTACTGAATTTTTTAAATTCTGCCAGATTTCTCTTCACACATAATACTCAGGCAGAGAGAAAAACTTTGTGAGAAAACAGAAACACTACATCTGAAGAGTAAAATTGTGTTGTTTTATCGGTTTTCTTCTATCTTGGTTATAATTACATTGATCTCTTAAACAAGAATATGACTATAAGATTATTTGGTTTGCTGCTTTCATCCAGATAACACATATCCAGGGACATTAAAATACAACAAATGTCTTTCCTGTACCAAATTTCTAAAAAAAATATAAAAAATTAAAAAACCACTTTCAGAGCCAATTCATTGGCTCACACAACAACAGTATTACATAGTGACAGTAGAGTTCTATCTTGGGTTAATGTTAGAATATTTAACAACCTATGGGGTGGTAGAAATAATACTTCCAGAGACATGGGACTGCCTCATAAAAATATACCATCTTTCAAATTCTGAAAAGGAAATAGGAACAAAGTTTTATGTGGTTACATCTCAATGGCAGAGTGCCAACTAACACCAATATCAGTATTATGAGTCATAATGCCACAACAAAACATTATTTTTTTTCATTTTAAAAACAAAGACAAGCATGTTTTCATTTTTTGTTTCATTTTGAGACTATAAACTTAAATCCCTCATTAAATTTTATTTGGCATGGTTCAATAAATATTTACTTTATCATCATGTTCTATGCTTTACTACTTCTATCTCTAAATTGTTTTCCAATTCTATCTTTTTAAAAGAATTTCTATAGTTACTAATTTAGACATTATATTTCTTTTCTTTATATTTTTTCTAAACAAACAAATTGCAATATTTTTTTGACATATTCAACAGGTATTTATTTATAACAACATGACAAATGCTAAATAGATATTGCTTTATTGAGCAATACGTTGATAAAACGTTTGGGAGATATATGTTCTCTTCTTAAACATCACTTTTGTGTGTTGTTGTTGTTGTTTCTTAAAGTTTTATTTATTTTGAGAAAGAGAGAAAGAGAACCGCAAGGGAGGGACAGAGAGAGAATCCCAATCAGGTTCCATGCTGTCAGCACAGAGCCTGGCAGGGGACTGGATCCCACCACCCATGAGATCATGACCCGAGCCTAGATGGAGTCAGACGCTTAACTGACAGCCACCCAGGTGACCCGTAAACATCCCTTTTCCGGTGAAAAAAGTAATTATTCTTGAAACTTATTTTGTAAATTATTCGGTGAAAATAAAAGGAAATATATTAATGATCATGTAGTCATTTTTTCTTTAAGTAATGAATTGAGCTAGACTAGATTGAAAGAAATCCGGCTCACTATCAATTTCCCCTGTTCCCATGGACTTTCGGTATGAAATACAGTCAAATAGATTGTTGGAACTTAAAAAGTAATATTTAGTTGTGAAGAAAAAGCATAAGATTTTCAATATTTTTGGTCTCACTATGGTAAATAAAATGTAACAATTTTTATTATTTAGAAAGTAAAATTGGGCTAATAGTAATAAAGAAAATCACTTATTTATATAGCTTACTTTGTTAAACAGACTATCAAACTGAATATTACTAAGTTGTGTGCGTATTTCAAGTAACAGCAGATCACTATAAAGCAAGCTTATAATTCTACAAGAGCTCTTATATTGTGAAACAAATTTTGTGGACAAAATAATAACAGCTAATAGCATTTAAGGGACTTTCCCATATAAATTTGACATTAAAAATGTACACTGTGCAATATAGAAACTACTAGCCATATATATCTCTTTAAACTTAAATGTAAGTTAAGTAAAATCATGATTTGCTTTCTCAGTCATGTTGGTCACATTTCAGGTACTCTATTGTCACATGTGCAAAAGAAAAAAAAAAATTAGGATAGCTATGTTGTGGGTTGAATTGCATCTTCCCAAAATTCACATGTGGAAGTCCTAACATCCAGTACCTCAGAATGTGACCTTATTTAGAAATGTTCATTGCAGATAGAATTGGTGAAGATGAGATCATTAGGGGGCTCCCTCACCTGATATGACTAGTGCCTTTATAAAATGGAACATTTGGACATAGAGACAAACACCTAGGGATAATACCAGGTGAAGATGAAGATAGAAATTTGGGTGAAGCTTCTATTAGCCAAAGGACACCACAAATGGCCAGCAAACCACCAGAAGCTAGCTGAGAGACATAGAACTGATTCTCCCACACAGCCCTCAGAAGGAGCTGACCCTATTGATACCCTGATTCTGGATTTCTAGCCTCCAGAACTGTGATAATGAATTTGTGTTATTTAAGCCACCCAATCTGTGATCCTTTGTTGCAGCAAAGTAAAATGGGTGAAGGGAATCTAAATATGCCACCACAGAAGACAATTAACTTTGGCATGAATATTATGAAGAGAAGTTTAGAAATAGCAAACATGGGAAGAACTCTCTGACCTCTCCTCCCCTGTCTAAATTTCTCTTTGTAAAAGCGTCTCCCCCTCCTATACAGGAAGAGGATGGTTCAGTCAGTGGAGATGACTCTTCTCACTGGAGAGCGCACCAACTTGAGTCTGAACAAAGCTTACTGATAATGCTCTCCCATTAGTCTCCCTTACATATTTACTTAACCACAATTTACTGTCCCTAGAAGACCAAACCATTTTGGCTTTGTCTAGTCACTTCTCCAGAATTTACTGCCTTTTGTTAAAATGCCATATAAGCCCTCAGGCCTAACAGCTTATTTTGGTTTTCACTTTTTTTCCATGAAGCCCATGTTTATGTTTTCTGTTTATCTCCTCCGTTTATCTGTCTTTTTTCACTTTAACCCACACTTCTAGGTTACTAAATCTAAAAGGGTAAAGGAAAACTTTTCTTCTGCCAATACAAGATATCACAAATGTAAATATAACCTGAATTATTTCCATATGGCTTTTTTGTTACTTGTTTCAGCTAAAGAAGAAGGTGTGCCATTGAATGAATAAAAATGAATTGATATGATTATTTTCTTCTGTGAGATAATATTCATTATAGCCTTTCTTAATCTGAGATTTTGTTTTGTCTCATAATATTCTGCAGAGCGAAAACAAATTAGATCAGTCCTGCTAGAAGAAAATTTGTCAATGTTTGACAAACTAGTGGCTACAAGCTAATATGTCCAATATAACTGAGGTAATCATCACTGTCATTGCAGGTCTTATATTTACAAAAATATCACTTGGGGCACTGAACTGGTTCAGTTGGTAGAGCACACAACTCTTGATCTCTGGGCTGTGAGTTTGAGCTCCACATAAAAAAAAACATATATATATATATGTAGTCATATTAATATATATACAATATATATATTGTATATATATTAATATGTATATATAATATATACATATTAATATATATACATATATATTGTATACATATATATGTATATATAATATATACATATTAATATATATACATATATATGTATATGTATATATAATATGTACATATTAATATATATACATATATATGTATATATGTATATATACATATTAATATATATATGTATATATGTGTATATATATACATATTAATATATATACACATATATATACATATATATGTATATATATTAATATGTATATATATATATTATATGACTACCATTATTATCAACAATTTTTTTTTTAAATTTTTTTTTCAACGTTTATTTATTTTTTGGGGGACAGAGAGAGACAGAGCATGAACGGGGGAGGGGCAGAGAGAGAGGGAGACACAGAATCGGAAACAGGCTCCAGGCTCTGAGCCATCAGCCCAGAGCCCGACGCGGGGCTCGAACTCACGGACCGCGAGATCGTGACCTGGCTGAAGTCGGACGCTCAACCGACTGCGCCACCTAGGCGCCCCAACAATTTTCAAATGAAGAAATGAGGTCCGTGCATGTTAGTGAGTCTTACACCCCCAAATCCTACACATGAGGTTTTAATTGCTCCTTACTAGTGTCATAAAGAGAAAAAAATTGAGGTGTCAGAAAGTCAGGAGGTGATCTTTTAAATTATTGGTAAATTGAAGTCCGCTGATGTGGGGAATAAAAAAAAGTAGCATAAAATGCAAAATATAATAAAAACTGATATTTAAAACTTCCAATGGATTAAGCATTGTGCAAAATATGTATCTTTTGACCTTTACAGTCAATAATACATGCGTTTTTCACCTGTTTCACCCTTCTATTCATCTATCTTTGCATCAAAACTGCCATGTCTTCATTATTGTAGTGTTATAAATGTCCTCAATCTTGTTGCTATTTTTTTAATGTTCATTTATTTATTTTGAGAGAGGGAGAGAGCACACATGCGAGCTGGGGAGGGGCAGAGAGAGGCAATATCTTAAATCTTTTTTATTATACTTCCTAGAGTATAATTAAATTTTAACTCTTTGTGATTACGTTTGTATTTCTAGTAGTTTCATTTATAGCTACCCTTGTCGGATTTTATACATGCTTTGCAATGTTCAGTTTGTTCAAGCTGTTCATCTAAAATTTTGTCCTTGAAATTTTATCACAGTTTTTTCTTGTTTTTAAATGATCATTTTAAAATTCTTTATTACATTAGTATGCTGCATTGAATGATTTAATTGAAATGTTAAATCAACTTTACATTCCTAGAGAAACTCAATTTAGTTGTCATGTATTTTTCATTTTTTATTATTCTTTTGATATATGGCTACATTTGGCTTGCTAATATTTTGTTAAGGAGCTTTAAAAATATGTTTATGAAAAATATTGGTTTGCATTTTTCTTTCATATCTTTGACTTTTAAAAAAATTAAAAAATATATATTTTACTTTTGAGACAGCATAAACATACACGAGTGAAGGAGGGTCAGAGAGAGTAGACAGGGGATCTGAAGTAGGCTCTGTGCTGACAGCAGAAAGCCCCCCACATGGGGCTCAAACTCAGGAACCCATGAGATCATGACCTGAGCTGATGTCAGATGTCTAACCCACTGAGCGACTCAGGCACCCCTTTCTTGACTTTTTGATATCAAAGCTATTGTAGTTTCATAAAATAAGTGGAGAAGTGTTCCCTCTTTTTCTATACTCTGGTGATATTTGTGACAAATTCATATTATTTCTTTAAATTTATCAGTGAATATATCTTGTCTAGAGGTACTTGTTTGTTCTCATTGAGAAGTTTTCTAAGATTCTATTTTCAAAAATATATAAAATTAGCATAGTGTTCTATTTCCTTTTGACTTGATTTTAGTGAGTTGCATTTTCCAGGAGATTTTCCATTTCACCCAAAGTTTCAAATTTACTGAAATATGATTATGATATCTTTTTATGATAATTTTAAATAACTTTGTATTTCTAAATATAACCCAAACAGAAAAAAATAAGACAAATGTAGTTTATATCTTATTATTAAGCAACTACTCTTTATAATCTTCACAATTTATAACATTTTTTAGTGCCTCTGGTCATAGAACAGTGATATTATTATTAACTTGTTAAAATATCTACAAAGGAGTACAGAGTTAATCTGGGAAAAACATTACAGGAATATTCAAAGGTTGGAATGGTCATGATTGGTGGGTGTTTTCACAGAGGAGACTATGGAGACCATTAACTGGAATGAGAGGTTGTGTTGAAAGAAAACTTAGCTGTGTAAATTGGAAAGAGAGTTTAGAAAACAATGAAGTTCTAGTTTCTTGATTTTCAATTATGTAAGATATTTAATATTTTAAATCTGTTGTTGTCTAACAAATATAGCCTTTATGAAGATAGTCCTTTCTTCCTTTCTTCCTTTCACTTGTTGTATGGTATCATAATCTCTAGTTGAAAAAAGAAATGGAAACTGTTTGAAGGTAATACATTATAGGTATCAATATTATTTTAAGTAGACTTCTTTAATTGCAGTGTGTAAAACAACGTATTTTGCCCAATCAAGTTCATACTATGTGAATTATGTACATGATTAGTAAACAATGACATTAACTCAACTAAACAGATGTATATTACCTGTAATAGACACCTTTTAACCACTAATCTTTGCAAGAGCTATCTGATCAGTGTCTTTTTTTTTATTGTTTATTTATTTTTGAGAGAGAGAAGGAGAGCGAGTGTGAGTGAGGGAGGGGCAGAGAAAGGAGAGGGAAGATCCGAAGCGGGCCCCATACTGGCGGCAGAGAGCCCAATGACAGCTGGAACTCACAAACCAAGAGATCATGACCTGAGTGGAAGTCAGGCTTAACTGACTGAGCCACAGAGGCACCCCCTGAGCAGTGTTTTAAAGTGGTATGATGTTAATCTGTGAGAACATACAGGCACAGATGCAGATCTTGTTTCTGTCATTTATTTCCAGTGATACCTCAGATATTTTTCTGCTTCAGTTTAGCCATATGTAAAATTCAGATAATAATATGTCACAGGTTTGTGGTGCTATGAATAACCACATCTACTCTTTATTGATCTTACTATGCATTTGAGGCTCCACTAAATTATTTACATATACTAGTCCACATAAAGTACATTATGACTTAAGTTGTTACTCTGGAAAGAAATGAAGACACTAGACTTATGATATAACTAGTTTTATTTTGGTTCTTCTATTTCTCATTGGATTAATTAGTGATAGAAAAAAAAATTACAGACAAGAAAAGGTATTCCAGTCTACTGGAATGCAGAGAATGTAAATGGGGCCAGTTACTTTTAACTCATCAGACAGAAGGGAAGTAGCTAAAATTAGAGAAGCTATTGAATAAATTTAAAGGTATAGAAATACTAAGGAATTGGATTTTAATACCAAAATATTACCATTATCACAGTTCAAAAAATTCCAGAGTCTTTGTGGTACTTTAGTACTTTGTGGTACTAAAACACATTTGCCATTATATGCACAAAATCGATGCCTAATGCTTTATTCGCAAGGATATAAATAAGAGAAAATAACCCATACTAACCTTCACAGACTTTAAATAGTATGTTTGTGTGTGTGTGTGTGTGTGTGTGTGTGTGTATCTGTAAAGCAGGCATTCTGCTTTTAGAAAATTTCTGCTTCTTTGCATTAACAATAAGGGTTAACTTACGGGTAGTTTCATCATCCAGGAGCAAACAAAACCTGAATGAGTTATTGAGTTATTCCAGACTGAAACAATGTAAATGTACAGTAAAGAATTTAGTGAACCTTTAGGTCTATATACCTGAAGCACTCATAAGATCAGAATTGAACCCACAAATAGCCAGGTTATTTAACTATACCATCACATTTTCATTGCCTTCTTTTGTTTTTCTTTCCCCAAAAACAACAACAAAAATGGATGTAAAAGCATTTATAAGCCAGAAGTGTGGATGTGGTACCTAAAAAATTATTTTTGAATTTCTATGAAACTAAAGAAGAATGCTCCAGCTGAATATTCTTAATATTTATTTAATGATAGAAGACAAATGAGAAATGAGTGTAAAAAAAAGTCAAGTTTTAAGCTAGCTCACAGAAAGTGCTTGGCAATGTTTAACTTTACTTGATTCTTGTGATCCTGTATAACAGCAATAAACTGTCTCACTCTGTTATGTTCAGGAAGCTACTTACTGCAAAAACTATTCTTCCGCATATAGACTAGGTAAGAATATGCTCCCTATGACAAGGTCTTACACCGACCCTCCATATTCTCATTTTTTGTCTTTTAAGAATAGTTCAATCTTTTGCCTGGTGTTCTCAATGGGAACCAGAGTGCTTGTTAACCAAGTGTTGGACAAGCATCTCTGCTCCCCTCATTCTCCTGAACGTTAACCCACCCACACAGTCTGAGTCAGTATACAACCCCTCCTTAAGCTTCTCCAAGACTTGATTGGCATCAGGGCAAAACATACTCTGATCTACTGTCCTATCACTACCACCTCTATCCATTCATTCCTTCACCCCACTCCTCCACTCCCTGCTCTTGTTTTGTTTTGTTTGTTTTGTCTTGTTCACTCTTCCCTATAAAAGAAAATCTACTTTCTGCCTAACTTCTCAGACATTCACAGATCTCATAGCTGGTGCTTTCTCCTTTTGGTAATAGTCTTCCTGTCTCAACTTGGTAGTCCATTTTCTGCTCTTGGCAACAATTTCTTGACATAAAATTTCTCCTTATCTAAATCCTGATTTGTTTTTTATTTGACATAGGTCAGAGTAAATATGACACATATAAAAAACAACCTTGTCAGTCCTGATTTTGAAATGAATGAATGAATAAATGACTGAATAATAGATGATGGTGATAAATGATAGGTGTGGGAGCTCATAGAGGCTGGTTGGCTAGGATTTCAGTAAGAAATATTTGCAGCCTAGGGTTGAGAGGCAGCAAAGCAGACCAAGAAAACCGGGTCTCCTTTGAAATGTTAAGACTGACAACAGCTTGACTTTGACTGTGGATCAATGTTTTCCCACTCTGTAAACACTTAATGTAAAAGTAGTAAAACAACTCCCTCCCTATGACGTATACACTGCCCCCGTGACATATGCCTGCACTTCAGTACCCTGATTGTAATGTTCCTGGATAATCTATGAGTATGCTTTTTTTCCTGCATTTGAAACTACACTTTCCCTTTCATTGCACCCCTTGAAATGTACTAATAAGATTCTCAATAAAAACTGGAGAAGAGCTTTGCTAGGGGTCATTGCCACTAGAGCACTTGGTCCCCTCCTTTTCCTTTCTCCAATTCAGGAGTCTGGAGTAATCTCTCATCCACTGCCCAGGGTTTGTTGGTCAAACTCGACAGATAGGCAGATACCAGGTAAAGAAAGAAGGAAGAAAGGAAGGAAGGAAGGAAGGAAGGAAGGAAGGAAGGAAGGAAGGAAGGTTGTCATCCCTACTCTAACATCTGTTGTTTAAACCAAAACCAAAGCAAGCACAAATCACTATAACTACTAGTATTCTCTATTGTTTTTTGCTTTCCCTGTATGTGCCCTCACACACCTTCACTCAACATTGACACCTTTGACCATAGAGTCAAGGTAAAAACATTCATAAAACATTCATAAGAATGGAAGAATGAACTGTTTAAAAGGCTTATTTTATCTTGGTTCTACTATGGTTATTCTATTCTTATTTTTTTTCATTTTTAGAAGCAAATAACTTTCATGAGAGTAAATATGTAGTAAGTCTAGGCAAACCCTTGACAAATATGATAGCTATTAATGAAAAATAATCTGTCAAACATGAAAACTTTCATTAGTGGTCATTTTAATGGCACCATATTTGAATAGTTCTTTAAATAAGGTAGTATAAAAACATAACATATTTAAATAGTATTTATAAAATAACTTTCACTCTCCAAAAAGTCTTAGCATATAGAAATTGTATTATGTCTGCTCTTTATCAGGCAAGAAAAGGTTAGTGAAGCTAAATTAGTGTTTCACATTCACATAGATAGGTTTCAGGTTCTTCCAGTTAATATATTTGTTTTCTGTCTTAGAAAGAAAGAGTATTCTATGCATTGCACCTAGGTGTTTGTGAAATGAATTTTTATTTTTCACTTTTTTTTTATTGCATGGGTTGCTAGAGAAATCAAAGTTGAACCAACACTCTATTTATTTGCAGTAACTATCCATAACCTAATTGTTTGCTCCTCTCTCTACCTTGGCTCTGCTGCTTTCAGGAAGACTCCTTGTTTTATTTTTCTTTTTTCTATAATAGGTGAGGATAGTTTAGTGAATGCACAAAATGATATTTACTATAATTACTTTTCAAGAATTTTTCGTTAGTGAGAGAGCAAACTTTTTCACAGTGTTATTAAGGCAGTCTTTATTGAATGGGACCTCTTCCTCTTGCAACTTTCCAACCACTCATTCATCGTGTCTTTTTAAAAGCCTCGTTTAAAGTCTTTCTATAAAAATGGATGAGATACTGATGTAAAGACAAGCAGAAAGTCTTTCTCGTTAGAACATCTCATCTGGCATTCTGGTTCATCCACTTATTACCTAAGGGGCTTTTAATGAACCATCTAATCTCTCTCTCTCTCCCTCAAACTTGGTTCTCTTGTCTTGAAATGGGGCTATGAAATAATCACTACTTCAAAGAAATTTAGTAAATATAAAATGAAAGCATAAGCAAAAGTACTGTTTCAAATGTCATGTACTACATAAATGCTAGTTATGTTTACTGTACTTTAAACAGCTCAAGAGAAGTTTCTCCAGCAATGTAATCTTCTAACTATATTTTGTTCTAACCATATTCTAACTGTATTTTGCTTCCATAAAGTGAATGTATAATGTAAAAACAGAAAATGTATTGATTAGATACCCATATATCTATATTCTCTTAATAATTTTTCACATGAAGGTAATGTGTGTGTGTGTGTGTGTGTGTGTGCATGTAAAGGGTAGGAGCAGGCAACGATAAGATGCTTTTCAAAGTCCACGCCCAGAGTAAGGTCACTAGGCATTATGAACCGTAATTTTGTACTCTGGCACTTTGGTTCTGGTACTTGGACTTAAACATTTTCAGTGGAATTTAAGCAGGATTATTTAAATGATTTTTAAGGTGTCAGGGCTCTGATGTGATTTCCTTCTTAAGCAATTCGGCTCCTATTATAGGTTACTCTGTTTTATAGTGGGCTTTTGGAAACCTATGACTGCATTTCATATTCTAATTTACACCCATTGCACGTACTGTATGGTTTTAACTGACTTGCTTTAGAAAGATCCCAGGAGTTGCTAGGAAACGTCTCTGTTCTTTTCACTTTTCATATAGCATTAGTGTTTCAAATGATAAGGCTGTACCTGTGGGTACAGGAGGATTTAATAGAATCAAACAGTGACAGCAAGGCTATAGCATAGATAACCACCCTCTCAAAGTTTCTTGCTCTTCATATAGATAATAAGGTATAACACCAGTAAAAAAAAAAAAAAAGAACAATAAATGTTTTCTTTAAATGCAAAATATTTAAGAAATACAATTTCTTTAAGTAACAAGAGAATATATATACACATATATGAAAATTATATATATATATATATATATATATATATATATATATAGTCTGTTCTGATTCTTTATATTTTGGTTTTCTCTTAGATCTCTTCAGTGCTATGAGACAAATGACAGCCAAGATAAAGATGACTAAGAACTTCTAGAGTTTTAAACTAATCTTCCTGGTGAAAATATCTGTCATTCTCACACTTGGTGTATGGACCCTATTTATATATATTCTGTTATTTTGTAGAGTTTTCTTAAATAGGTAATTGTTAAAGTAGCACAATGGACCATTCTAACTCATCAAAGACCAGATAAGATATCAGGTCATCTGCTGTTATTACTTCTTAGCATTCTTCCTTATGTGGAATTTTTTTCTGTCACTTCAAGTAAGTAAACATAGCACTGAGAAAAAGATTTGAAAAAAAATTTCAAATAAAGAGATAGTGATAGAAGAGGTGATTACTACACTATCATTTCTATTCTTCATTAGAATAAACAATGAACTTTTTTTCATATTTTTCAGTTTGAGAAAGTTAACGTTTTTCCACCTTGTTCAAGATATGAATGTGTGTGTATACATCAGATAGAAAAACTAGTTCGATCAGGACGATTTTCTAGAATAACATTTCATAATGGCATGATTTTCTTAAACTACTGTATTGGTTCTTTTCAATAACTTCAAATGGCATTTTTAAAGGTTAACTGCAAAGAGCCTGCTAAATCTATTCCTATTTCAAATCTTGTATTATTTTCCCATGGACGTTTCAGTCTCTGTTATGCTGTCGAGGCTGCTCGTCTGTGATTACACTGCGCTGAGCTGTGTAAGTCAACTCATTATCCCAAACAATAGTTAATGCAGCAATTCTGAAACACAATGTTATTGCATGATTCTGGACTTAAAGAAAATATTTATCTGTTCTTAAATATGCTGGTACAGATACTAGTATTGTCTTCTTACTTGGGGAAACATATTCATTAAAAGGTAGATTCAGTTTTGTAATGGGTTGGCCGATGTTCTGAGCTTATTGTGTCTAAGATCAATGTTTCAATCATAAAATTGTATCCTGAACAATAAGGGGACACAGCAAAATTACATAATTGTTTAGAAGTTGGGTTAAAATGGGAAGCAAAAATTCTATTCTATCAAAGATGAAAAATAAGCAGATTGATAGCTCATGTGCTTATGTAGCTTATTTTAGCTGGCTTATATTAATATATGGGAATAAACAGAAAAATATTTGCAATAGTTTTCAGTTATTTATGAAATTATTGCCACTTAACAGGATGCAAATATATTCAAGGCTCTTGCAGATACTAATATACAATAGATTACAATCTTAAAAAAAAATGTGTCCTGGCTGTAAGTCATAACCATTTCTTGGTTATCCATTCAGCTAAATGGCTGAAATAAAGATATACAGACTCTATTACAGTGTTGATCTCTTTCCTAAAGACTTGACTTCTTCATTGTAATTAAAATTTTTAGTGTGAGCATATAAAATACCCAAGTGGTGTGGAATGATGTGGGAGTTACCTATTTAAAAAATTTAAAAAATAACTGCATAAGTAAAATATTTTTATTGTAAATTTTAAAAATACATTACTATATTTTCTGTGTTAGTAATTACAATAAGATACAACATAGAGAATTAGTTAAGACTGTCTGTTTTTTTGTATTTTTTAACCCCAACTAGTTTGAGGGTCTTCTTTGGCAAGTTACTTAAACTCTCTGTGCTCATTTTCCCTGTCTACAAAGTAGAGATAATAATTGTAAATACCTTATAGAATCATTCTGAAGACTAAGTATGGTAAAATCTTGGTTGGCAAGCATAATTTGTTCCAGAAACATGCTTGTAATCCAAAGCACTCATATATCAAAGTGAATTTCAAGAACCATTCGCTCAGTTGTGATCATGTGACATTCGGCCTCACGTACTACCTGTATTGCAAGAAATCACTCATTTATCGAGTTAAAATTCATTAGAAATGTTTGCTTGTCTTGTGGAACACTCACAGAACAAGTTACTCACAATCCAAGCTTTTACTGTATTTTCTAAAAATATTTGGAATAGAACCTGGCACATAGGACATATTACATAAGTGTTTGTTAAAAAGTAAATAAATAAAGGCTTAAAATATACACATATATCGTATGCTTGGATAGAAAAAATTGTTATAATCCACGTGAAAGAGGATCGTAGCTTGGATAGGAATGTCAGCGGTATAGATGAAAATAAACCATCATATGAAAAAGACATGAGGAGGCCTTTGGTTCTGAAAGATAAATACTTGATTAGACTTGGCATGACTCTAAAAATGGCAGGAACATTTGCAGATACAAATTGATAAAAATAAAACTGGCCTGGCTAACCTGCCCTCTGTTTTACATTTGAAGTAACTGAAACAGAGAAAAGGTGTCCTGCAAGCCGTAGGATGTTTAGCTCTAGAGCTCAGAAAAAGGAGGCCTGTACTAAAGACATGAATTCGGACTCCATCTTTATATGTGGTCATCTTTGTAATTATCAGCATGGAAAAGATCACCCAAGAAAAAAAAAAAAGGAGAGAGAAGAGGGCCTAGAACCAAACAGAGAAAAAAAGCAACGTATAATGTCTGTGTAGAGCAGGAAAATCATTCAAAGAAGAGGAGACTGCCTGGAGAAGTGAAAGAAAACTGGGAGACTGTTGAGATTTAGAAGCAAAGGAAAAGAATGTTTCAAGAAGCTCAGCAGTATCCAACGACGCTGAAAAAATTATGATGTGAAAATTAAAATCTCCTTTAAATTTAGTGATGTGGAGTTAATTGGAAACATGATCAAGAGCCATTATTCTGTTTGAGTAGTAGGAGTGGAAGCCAACACTAAATTTGGTGATGGAGAGAACTGAAGTAGAGGAAGCAGGCATGCTGAGCATTGACCATACGTTTCAAGAGTTTGGCTGCTGATCCAAATATTGTAGCTATAGAGTGGGTACTCCAGGGGGAAAATATAGATCAAAATAATCAATATCTGGAATCTGATTTTTTTTTAATTCCATATCTTTATTATCTTTAAACTGGTCCATTTGTAGACTAGGTGATAAATGGAATACATTGCCTACATCCTTCCTTGAAGATAAATTAACGAATCAAAGTTCATTTAAGTTATACAAAGTTATTTCCTTGCTCTCCATAATATTTCTTTGTAATCTTTATATATCTGATATAAACAGAACTAAATAATTGCTTAAATTATCAACATTGGTAATGCCCGATTCTACTCTTAGAATCATGGCCCATACATCCTATAATAATTGTATTAAATTCAATAAAAAGATAATAAGAATAAATAGCTCTCATGATTTGAAGAAATGGTATTGACTACTTTTATGTATTTTACCTCAAAGTTTACAAATTTATCCTTCTTAAGTAAAAATGCTGCCAAAAGAAGATGGTTTATAACTTGTCCCCAGTACTTAGAGGTTTAGATAAAGGCAACATGTAAAAATGAAACTTTGATCTTACGATGATGATGAATGTATTTGAGAAATCTCTTTTAATAGTGCATCCTGAATAACAATATTTGGCCACACAGTTGAATCGGTGAGTAAAAACAACAGGCAGGCAGGCAGGTAATTTTATCAAGCATTATAGATTTCTTTACAGTAAATTTATTAATACCTAGAAATATTTTTGCTTTCAGAGAATTTCATAATTGTGCTTGAAACACGGGGTTATCTTGTAAAAATCCCTTGCTTTTACATTCTTCACAAGTGTCTGATGCTATGCCTTTCTCTGGCATCAAGGCAGATTAGCTGGAATACAATTTGCATAGCAATGGAATCCATCAAGATGCCAGTCAATTTTCTATATGCTTCTGAATATAGGAAACAGCTTTGCTTTATTCCCTCAATGTTGTTTTATGGAGAGAAATGTTTATTTTTCCCTTGCATGTAATTTAAAATCAGAAAGCCCATGCAGGTTCATATTAGTCATTTTTATCCTATAAGTCAATGAAAAAGGTAAAGTGTAAGTTGTGTCTCTTTCTGGCATCACATATATCCCAACCTTGGTTTTTCCTTAAGCAATTATTTCTTAAAACACTTCTGGAAGGAATAAGGTGCTACCATGATGGTTGTGTCATTTATTATCCGTCAACCTTAGAGAGTTGCTTAATATTTTGAAGCTCTAGACACCTCATCATATAAATAGAATATTATTAGTACTGACCCAACACTACTGGTATATTGCAGGGAATTAAATAAATTATTGTATTTAAAGTGTTTAGAGATAATAGTCTGTAATAGAAAGCTATCAGTATTTCATTGTTATGTTTTTGTTGTTAAAAAAAAAACTTAAGCTCCAATGTTCAGCATAGAAAGAAGATTCTGGAAAACTTCATTTTGGAAAGTAATTGCTATATGGCAGACAGTAAAAGAAATATCCTAATTATTACTACTACAAAAAGTGTTGCATCGTTGACAACTGTTACTTTAAAAAATAACAATTGCTACTTGAATAATTTTAGTATTTAATAACTATGAATAATGTAGAGATTATTATATCTTATGGTATTACATAACCATTATCTGTATTTATTATATATTATTGTTATGGCTTATATTTTTAACATGCCAAATACCAATGTTACTAAATGACAGAGCAAGTGAGTTCATTCTAAATATTTTACTCTAAAAATCAAATTCCTACTTGTTAATTACATTGCAGTAAGAATGAGAAAAGACATACAAATATGACTCAAAATATTTTAGAAGGTATATTCAACATGATGTGGGGTCTATATGGAAGACAGGGATGGGGTAAATGAGCTGTAGATTCTATTCTTCAAAAGACCAATTGCTTTTTCCATCCCACTTCTTTGGTGAGTACAGCATTGTCTCTGTGTCTTGTGGGCTTGTCTGTCCTATACTTTTAATCCAGGCAATACTCTCTATCAGTCATGCCAGAATTCCTTGACTGGCTTCTGTTCTATCCTATCTATTCTTCAATATAATCTCCTCTGGTCCCTGACTATTGGCTCCACGTTTCATTTGTAGGACACACCTGGTATCTGGAATACATTCGCTATGTTCCTGTTCTTGGCTTGCTGACAGTAACTTTATTTTCAGCAGTGCTATTAGCTTTTTTCTTTTTAAACTAACACCAATAATATCGTACATTTCCCTAATAACATTTCCCTTCTTTTCTCACTGAAGCAATAGAAGCAACCAGAAGATTATTTTCTGGCCACCAAATTTACTATGCTCCCTGAACTCTTCCCTTGAAAGCTGGACTTTACGAATTGTCTTCACCCAATTTATGGCATTCTTCAGCCCCTGCACTCCTTATCTCCTGTCCTTCCGTCCACATAAGGAATATATTACTGCAGATATCTCCCTCCCTCATCCATTAAAAATACACATTAAACATATATTAAAGAAAACAGAAGGCCTCTGCTTGTTTAAAATAAGCAACAAAACACTCCTTTGATCCTCCAGCTTTTGCCTCCACCCTCTTTGGAGGGCAGAATGATGCCTTCCTGGCCCGGCCTAAGATGCCCACATCCTAATCCCTGGACCCTGTGGATGTGTTCCCAGACCTGACAAAAGAACATCTTGCAGATGTGATTAAGTTAATAATTTTAAACTCTGAAGATCATCCTGAATTATCTGAGTGGTCCTGATGCAAGTAAATAAAAAATGCAAGAGAGAGGCACAAGAATCAAGGAAGGAAATGAGAGTGTGGAAGCACGGGCACTAACGGGGACAAAAGGGCCATGAGAGGAGGAGCAGAGGTAGCCTCTAGAAGCTGGAAAAGACATGGAAGCAGATTCTCCCCTAAAGCATCCAGAAGGGATACAGTTCTATCGACTCCTTGATTTGAGTCCAGTGAAAGCCACTTAGACTTCTGGCCTTCAAGACTGGAAGATAATAAATTTGTGTTGTTTGAAGTTGCTAAATTTGTGGTGATTTGTTACCTCAGCAATAGGGCAAGAATACAACCTCCATTACCCCTTGAACCCAGTCCTGTCAGGGTTTCCTCTTCACAACTGGAGAGAAAATATTCTCTTCAAAGTAATCAAAGTCACCGTGCCCAACCTTTCAGCAGTTTTTGACATCAAGGTTTGTTTGGACATATTTTTCATATTCTTTGATTATCAGCTCACATTCCTTTATCCTTTGTAAAATCTTTTAGGTCGGTTTCTAAAATGTGTTCTTTGAGAAAGGAGGAGTGTGTTATTTCTGTTGGGCCCTTGCCTAGAGCCTGATGGTATAAACCACCCTATGAAAAATGTTAATGTCAATTCTCAACTTGAGACTTCATACCACAAAAAGAATTCAGACACCCACTGAGTGAATACTGGTGTGCAGTTAGGATTTATTCAAGGAGGCTGTTATTACCTTGCTTTACTCAGAACAAAATTGAGACAGTAAAGTCTCTTTTTGAGGGACTTTTTCCCCCCTGAGTTCAAATATTGGAGTCCTGATATGATATGGGGCTCTGTGATTCCATTTTCCACCCAGATCAGTCCAAATTTTTGGCTCTTCTACTTGTACATAGGTGGCTGTTCAAGTCCAGGCTCCAAGGCCACCAGTGAAGAGAAGAATATTTTGAAGAAAGACACCAGCTCCGGTGTTAGCTTATGTTTGTGGAATGTGGTTCTCTTGTCATTTTTGGCATCTGGTTGTTTCCCTAACATTACCACCTGCTCTGTTTTGCCTTAAAAACAACTTCGTTGAAAATATTACGTCCATCACTCATAAGAATCTATACTGGGAACATTTTCTCTGTACATCTAGTGTGCCATCTCCCGGAAATAGAAAATCCTTACTTCTTTAAACATTTATACACTTGGCTATAAAGATACCACATGCTTTGATTTTCTATTGCATTTGTGTTCCTTCTCGATCTCCTCTGTTGGCTTCTCTTTTTCTTTCCAATTATTTGAAGTCTGAATAAACTAGGATTTACTACTAGGACATCTATTCTTATCTATATACTCCTACGCATTTTTGCTCATGAAGTTTTATTTTTATTAAATGTTTATTTATTTATTTTGAGAGAGAGAGCACAACTGGGGGAGGGCAGAGAGAGAGAATCCCAAGCAGACTCCACGCTGACAGCACAGAGCCCAGGACAGAGCACAATCTCACAAGCAGCAAGATCATGACCTGAGCCTAAACCAATAGTCAGACGCTTAAACGATTGAGTCACCCAGGCGCCCCTGTTCTTGTAGTTTAAAATGTAATTATGTAGGGGAGCCTGGGTGGCTCAGTCGGTTGGGCGTCCGACTTCAGCTCAGGTCACGATCTCGCGGTCCATGAGTTTGAGCCCTGCATCCGGCTCTGGGCTGATGGCCCAGAGCCTAGAGCCTGCTTCTGATTCTGCGTCTCCCTCTCTCTGCCCCTCCCCCGTTCATGCTCTGTCTCTCTCTGTCTCAAAAATAAACAAACGTTAAAAAAAATTAAAAAAAATAAAATGTAATTATGTTGATAACTTTGAAGTCTGCAGTCCAGAGTTTGTCTCTAAGTTCTTAATTCTAATATATAACAACCGGTTCAAAAAATATACTTGGATAACTGATAGGTATCTCAAAATTAATATATCCCAAACAAACAAATAAAAAATCTCCTGTCCAAACTATTTTTACCAATCCCCAATGATTACCTTCTCAATAATATTGCCACCGGGATGCCTGGGTGGCTCAGTTGGTTAAGTGACCGGCTTTGGCTCAGGTGATGATCTCACGGTCCATGGGTTCAAGCCCCTGATCGGGCTCTGTGCTGACAGCTCAGAGCCTGGAGCTGCTTTGGGTTATATGTCTCCCTCTCTCTCTGCCCCTCCCCAGCTCACACACTGTCTCTCTCTCAAAAATAAATAAATGTTAAAAAATTAAAAAAAATATAATATTGCCACCATTCTCTCTGTTGCTCAGGGGAATGTACATCACAGACTCTTCCTTTTCCCTCATAGACCACATAAGATTTTTTATCAAATTCTCAAGTCCAACCACTCTTCACCACCTTACATTGCCCTCACTTTCCTAATTCAAGTTATTATTCCCTCTTACTTGGTTTAGTGTAGTGTCTCAAATCCTTGTGCCAACAGAGTTGCCAAGAAATTGATGTATACCTATAAAAATGTTAATATGAATGTTTGACTTCAGATTTATTTTTAATTTAACACATCACCCCTACCTGCCCAAATGTTTTCAATAGGTTTCATAATAGCCAAAACAAAATCAAAACACACACAGGGTCTGAATGAACGCCTAACTCAACCCCTTGTTGCTCAACTCCTATTACCCTGCCCATCTCCAATCTGGCTCTAGCCACACTTACTTTTTACTTATTCCTCAATATATTAAGCTCTTACCCCCAAACCTTTTCTGCACTTCCTGTTGTTTCTCCCTGAAATACTCAATCCTCTGTTATCAGCCATACCTTATTTATTTACCATCTTCTTGTGCTTCCTGAAATGTCCATTCTCCAGCGAAGTTCTCATGATAGCACCATTTAAAAAAATGTGTTGTGGAGAATTTCAAACGTTTATAAGAGCAAGAGAGTGGTTTAGTAAACCACTGTCAGGGAGGAAAAACTTATTCTGCCCTTTAAGGCTCTTATGGCTGGACTAAGAATCAAACTGATATGAAAGAGAGTAACAGGAGAAAACCAAATTTAATAGCCTATCCACAGAGACATAAAGTTCCGAAGACAGTGAGGCGATATGATGCATAAGAGCAAAGGGGAGGGTTAAGGGTGTGAGGATACAAAAGGGAGAAAGGCTAGAGGAGCCAAGATGGCAGAACAGCATGGAAGCTTTTTGTGTGTCTCGCGTCCATGGAATACAGCCAGACCAACACTACACCATCCAACACACCTAGAAAACTGATTGGAAGATTAACACAACAATCTGCACAACCTGAACCACAGAATTCAGCAGGTACGTGGCGCAGAGAGGTGAACTTGGGGAGAGAGAAGCCGGCGGCAGGTAGGGCCTTTGCAGGCAGAGAGAGGATGGAGAGTGGGGCGGGAGAGAATATGGGAAAAGCACCCCTCCCCAAAAGCAGCTGGAGAGAAAGTGGAAAATTGGAAATAGACTCAGGGACTAGATTAAAAAGGGAGAAAAGAGAAAGGAGAGTGTTTAAATTCCATTAAGACTGTAAATAAGGGGAGGGCAAAGGCTGCAACTCCACAGCTCAATACCTGGCAGTGCTCTGGTGGGAAGGGCGAATCCCCAGGAACAGTGTGGGGTCCAGGAGGTTCTCGGGCCACACGGAGAAAAGCGGTTCCACTGCTGGAAGGACATTTGGTAGAGACTGTTGAAGCCATCTGGTCCCAGCAGACTCCAGAAGGTGACCACATTTGCTGGTGCTGGGGCAACGTTGTTGAGGGTGAAGCCTGGTGCCAGATGTGTGTTGTGATTTTCCATAATCCCTGAAACGCTGCTGATACACTGTCTCGTGAACATTTGCTGGGACGAGCTGGCACCTGGCTGCAGGTTCGGGGCACTGGCAACAGCAGGGTCCAGCGGGCATTCCTGGGTGCAGCCAACATTCAGCCATTGCTTGTTCAGCCATTGCTCGGTGAGACCCTCCCACAGAGGGGCGGAGCGGGTCAAAGCCGCAGTCTTTCGGAAGTAAGAGGCCCCAGAAAACAGCCGCATCTGAGACAAAACTTGGGAGAAAGGCATTGCCTGGGGCCTGGTCGCGGAGAGTGGAAAAGCAGGGAATGGACGAGAGCTGAAGACGGAGGACCGGTGAGCGATTGCTGACCCCGGAGAACAGACTGGGTGGCTAGGTGGGACCATTTTTCACCGCTACAGCGCACGCGCATGCGCACTGAGGAGCACCTCAACAATCCACCTCAGTAGGCTAGCAGCGCCATCTAGGGGAGAGCAGAGCTGTTACACCGAGCCCTGCCCAACTGGGCCAACTTCGCTCTCCAAGAACACAAACCTCACCACCGGCTTAATTTATGGACTATAAAGAGATACATGGAATGACCTCCAGGGGAAAATGAAGCAATTTTAGTCCTACTTCAACCTGTTAGCAGATTCATCTATTCATTTTTTCTCTCTCTTTTTCCTTTTTCTCTTTTACAATTCTTTTCTTTTTCTTGAATACAGAAAGAGAAAAAACTCATTTTTCTTTTCAATTTTTATTAAAAATATCTGTCTTTAATTTTTATTACTGTAATTTTTACTTTTGTGTAAATTTTTTTCAAATTCTACTTTACTTCCATCATTTTATTTTTTTTTTAATTTTTTTTTATTAACGTTTATTTATTTTTGAGACAGAGAGAGACAGAACATGAATGGGGGAGGGTCAGAGAGAGGGAGACACAGAATCTGAAATAGGCTCCAGGCTCTGAGCGGTCAGCACAGAGCCTGACGCGGGGCCCGAACCCACGGACCGCGAGATCATGACCTGAGCCGAAGTCGGCCGCTTAACCGACTGAGCCACCCAGGCGCCCCACCATCATTTTATTTTAGTCTACTTCAGTGTACTCACCTTTTCAAATTTTCCAACAATTTCCTTTTTTTCATTCTTTTTCTTTTTTTCTCTTTTTCATTTATTTTCTTTTTCTTGAATGCAGAAAGAGAAAAACTTCATTTTTACTTTCAATTTCTTTTAAAAATATTTTATTTATTTTTTACTACTATACTTTTTGCTTTTATGTAAATTTTTTCGAATTCTAACTTACTCCCATCATTTTATTTCAGTCTACTACAGTGTAGTCACTTTTTCAAATTTTCAGAGGGTTTTTTCTTTTTTTTATCTTTTTTCCCCTTTTTTGTTTCTTTCCTTTTTCTTAAATACAGAAAATGAAAAAATTCATATTTCTTTTTAATTTTTATTAAAAATATTTTTATATAATTTTTCCTACTATATTCTCTACCTTTGTGTATTTTAGTCTCCTTTAGTGTATTCATTTTTCCAAATTCTCAAACGATTTCCTTTTTTTTTTGCTCTCCCCCACCTTTTTTTTGCTCGTTTGTTTGTTTCTCTAATCTGTCAAACCACTTACTGCACCCAGACACCCAGACGAAAACACACCTATGGTCTAACATCATCTATTCAATTTTTGTGTGGGTGTGTTTTATTTTTAATTTTAATATTTCTTTAATTTTAATTTTTTAATTTCAATTTTTCTACCTAATTAATTCATTTTCTCCCTTCAAAATGACAAAACGAAGGGATTCACCCCAAAAGAAAGACCACGAAGAAACGAAGAAAGACCACGAAGAAAATTAACCAACACAGACACAAGCAAGATGTCTGAACCAGAATTTAGAATCACGATAAGATTACTAGAGGAGTCGAAAATAGGTTAGAGTCCCTTTCTGCAGAGATAAAAGAAGTAAAAAATAGCCAGAATGAAATGAAAAATGTTATAACTGAGCTGCAATCATGGATGGATGCAGCAGCGGCAAGGATGGACAAGGCAGAACAGATAATCAGCGATATAGAGGACATAGAGAATAACAAAGCAAAAAAAAAGAGGGAGATTAAGGCAAAAGAGCATGATTTAAGAATTAGAGAAATCAATGACTCATTAAAAAGGAACAACATCAGAATCATAGGGCTCCCAGAGGAGGAAGAGACAGAAATAGGGGTAGAAGGGTTATGTACCAAATCATAGCAGAAAACGTTGCTAACCTGGGGAAAGACACAGACATCAAAATCCAGGAAGCACAGAGGATTCCCATTAGATTCAACAAAAACTGACCATCAACAAGGCATATCAGAGTCAAATTCACAAAAAACTCAGGCAAGGAGAGAATCCTGAAACCAGCAAGGGAAAAAAAGTCCCTAGCCTACAAGGGAAGATAGATCGGGTTTGCAGCAGACCTATCCACAGAAACATGTCAGAAAGGAGTGTGAGGATATATTCAGTGTGCTGAATCAGAAAAATATGCAGCCAAGAATTCTTTATCCAGCAAGGCTGTCATTCAAAATAGAAGGAGAGATAAAAAGTTTCCCAGACAAACAAAAATTAAAGGAATTTGTGACCACTAAACCAGCCATGCAAGAAATTTTAAGGGGGACTCTCTGAGGGGAGAAAAGATGAAAAAAAAAAAAAAAATATATATATATATATATATATATATATATATATATACCAAAAGCAATAAAAGATTAGAAAGGACAAGAGAACACCACCAGAAACTCCAAGTCTACAAGCATCATAATGGCAATAAATTCATATCCTTCAGTACTCACTCTAAACGTCAATGGACTCAATGCTCCAATCAAAAGACATAGGGTAACAGAATGGATAAGAAAACAAGACCCATCTACAAGTGACCCACTTTAGACCTACAGATATCTGCAGATTGAAAATAAGGGGATGGAGAACCATCTATCATGCTAATGGTCAACAAAAGAAAGCCAGAGTAGCCTTACTTATATCAGACAACTAGACTTTAAAATAAAGACTGTATCAAGAGATGCAGAAGGGTACTATATCATAATCAAGGGGTCTTTAGACCAAGAAGACCTAACAATTGTAAACATTTATGCACCAAATGTGAA
Organism: Prionailurus bengalensis; assembly: GCF_016509475.1. Lineage (NCBI taxonomy): Eukaryota > Metazoa > Chordata > Mammalia > Carnivora > Felidae > Prionailurus > Prionailurus bengalensis. The sequence goes on from NC_057344.1 coordinate 92,228,674, forward strand.
AGCACCCAAATATACACATCAATTAATCACAAACATAAAGAAACTCATCAATAGTAATACCATAATAGTAGGAGATTTCAACACCCCACTCACAGCAATAGACAGATCATCTAATCAAAAAATCAACATGGAAACAATGGCTTTGAATGATACATTGGGCCAGATGGACTTAACAGATATATTCAGAACATTTCATCCTAAAGCAGCAGAATATACATTCTTCTCCAGTGCACATGGAACATTCTCCAGAATAGACCATATACTGGGACACAAATCAGTCCTAAGTAAGTGCAAAAAGATCGAGATCATACTGTGCATATTTTCAGATCACAATGCTATGAAACTCGAAAACAATCACAAGAAAAAATTTGGAAAAGTAACAAATACTTGGAGACTGAAGAACATCCTACTAAAGAATGAATGGGATAGCCAAGCAGTTAAATAAGAAATTAAAAAGTATATGGAAGTCAATGAAAATGATAACACCACCACCTAAAACCTCTGGGACGCAGCAAAGGCTGTCATAAGAGGAAAGTATATAGCAATCCAGGCCTTCCTAAAGAAGAAAGAAAGAAGTTACACAACCTAACCTTACGCCTTAAGGAGCTGGAAAAAGAACAGCAAATAACACCAAAAACCAGCAGAAGACAGGAAATAATAAAGATTAGAGCAGAAATTAACGCTATTGAAGCCAAAAAACAGTGGAACAGATCAATGAGCCAGAAGCTGGTTCTTTGAAAGAATTACAAAATTGATAAGCCACTAGCCAGTTTGATCAAGAAGAAAAAGGAAAGGACCCAAATAAGTAAAATCAAGAATGAAAGAGGAGAAATCACGACCAACACAACAGAAATAAAAACAAAAATAAGAGAATATTATGAGCAATTGTATGCCAATAAAATGGGAAATTTGGAAGAAATGGACAAATTCCTAGAAACATATCCACCACCAAAACTGAAACAGGAAGAAATAGAAAATTTGAACAGACCCATAGCCAGTAAGGAAATCGAATTAGTAATCGATAATCTGCCAAAAAATAAGAGTCCAGGGCCAGATGGCTTTCCAGGGGAATTCTACCAAACATTTAAGGAAAAGTTAACACCTATTCTCTTGAAACTGTTACAAAAAATAGAAATGGAAGGAAAACTTCCAAACTCTTTTATGAAGCCAGCATTACCCTGATTCCAAAACCAGACAGAGACCCCATTAAAAAGGAGAACTATACACCAATTTCCCTGATGAACATGGATGCAAAAATCCTCAACAAGATATTAGCCAACTGGATCGAACAATACATTAAAAAAATTGTTCACCATGACCAAGTGGGATTTATACCTGGGATGCAGGGCTGGTTCAATATCTATAAAACAATTAACGTGATTCTACAAGCATCATAATGCTTGTAGGAAGGACAAGAACCATATGATTCTCTCAATAGATGCAGAGAAAGCATTTGACAAAATACAGCATCCTTTCTTGATAAAAACCCTCAAGAAAGTAGGGATAGAAGGATCATACCTTGAGATGATAAAAGCCATATATGAGAGCCCCAACGCTAATATCAGCCTCAATTGGGAAAAACTGAGAGCTTTCCCCCTAAGGTCAGGAACAAGACAGGGATGTCCACTCTCGCCACTGTTATTCAACGTAGTATTGGAAGTCTTAGCCTCTGCAATCAGACAACAGAAAGGAATAAAAGGCATCCAAATCAGCCAGGAGGAGGTCAAACTTTCACTCTTCACAGATGACATGATACTCTATATGGAAAACCTTAAAGATTCCACAAAAAAACTGCTAGAACTGATTCATGAATGCTGCAAAGTTGCAGGATAAAAAATCAATGCATAGAAATTGGTTGCATTCCTATACACCAACAATGAAGCGACAGAAAGAGAAATCAAGGAATCAATCTCATTTACAGTTACACCAAAAAACATAAAATACCTAGGAATAAATCTAACCAAAGCGGTGAAAAATCTATACAGTGAAAACTATAGACAGCTTATCAAAGACATTGAAGAAGACACAAAGAAATGGAAAAAGATTCCATGCTCTGGATAGGAAGAACAAATATTGTTAAAATGTCGATACTACCCAAAGCAATCTACATATTCAATGCGATCCCTATCAAAGTAACACCAGCATTCTTCACAGAGCTAGAACAAATAATCCTAAAATTTGTATGGAACCAGAAAAGACCCTGAATAGCCAAAGCAATCTTGAAAAAGAAAACCAAAGCAGGGGGCATCACAATCCCAGACTTCAAGCTATACTACAAAGCTTTAATCATCAAGACAGTATGGTACTGGCACAAGAACAGACACTCAGATCAATGGAACAGATTAGAGAACCCAGAAACAGACCCACAAACGTATAGCCAACTAATCTTTGACAAAGCAGGAAAGACTATCCAATGGAATAAAGACAGTCTCTTCAGCAAGTGGTGCTGGGAAAACTGGAAAGCGACTTGCAGAAGAATGACCTGGACCACATTCTTACACCACACACAAAAATAAACTCAAAATGGATGAAAGATCTCAATGTAAGACAGGAAGCCATCAAAATCCTCGAGGAGAAAGCAGGCAAAAACCTCTTTGATCTTGCCCGCATCAATTTCTTACTCAACACATCTCTGGAGGCAAGGGAAACAAAAGCAAAAATAAACTCCTGGAACTCATCAAAATACAAAACTTCTGCACAGCGAAGGAAACAATCAGCAAAACTAAAAGGCAACCGACCGAATGGGAGAAGATATTTGCAAATGACATATCAGATAAAGGGTTACTATCCAAAACCTACAAAGAACTTATCAAACTCAACACCCAAAAAACAAATGATCCAGTGAAGAAATGGGCAAAAGACATGAATAGACACTTCTCCAAAGAAGACATCCAGATGGCCTGCTGACACATGAAAAAATGCTCAACTTCACTCATCATCAGGGAAATACAAATCAAAACCACAATGAGATACCATCTTACACCTGTCAGAATGGCTAACATTAACAACTCAGGCAACAATAGATGTTGGTGAGGATGGGGAGAAACAGGATTTCTTTTGCATTGTTGGTGGGAATGCAAGCTGGTGCAACCACTCTGGAAAACAGTAGGGAGGTTTCTCAAAAAACTAAAAATAGAACTACCCTATGACCCAGAAATTGCACTACTAGGCATTTATCCAAGGGACACAGGTGTGCTGTTTCGAAGGGACACATTCACCCCCATGTTTATAGCAGCACTATCAACAATAACCAAAATATGGAAAGAGCCCAATGTCCATCGATTGATGAATGGATAAAGAATGTGTGGTGTGTATATATATATATATATATATATACACACACACACACACACATATATATATATATATATATATATATACACACACAATGGAGTATTATTCGGCAATCAAAAAGAATGAAATCTTACCATTTGCATGCAGCTACGTGGATGGAACTGGAGGGTATTAGGCTAAGTGAAATTAGTCAGTCAGAGAAAGACAAAAATGATACGACTTCCCTCAGATGAGGACTTTAAGAGACAAAGAAGAAGACCATAAGGGAAAGGAAACAAAAATAATATAAAAACAGGGAGGGGGAGAAAACAAAAGAGACTCATAAATATGGAGAACAAACTGAGGGTTGCTGGAGGGGTTGTGGGAGGGGGGATGGGCTAAATGGGTAAGGGGCATTAAGGAATCTACTGAAATCATTCCTTCACTATATACTAACTAATTTGGATGTAAATTTTAAAAAAAATAAAAAATAAAGTTAAATTAAAAAGAAAAAAGGGAGAAAGTCCATTAGCAGGAAGATGTCTGGAAAACAAAGGCTGCCTTATTATGCAGATAAGTTTCTTGGGTGAAAACAATCACTGGTAATAGCTCTCTTCCTGGTACCAGCAGGCAGTTGAGGGGAGGTGAAGAGCTTTTCCTTAGTCTGCTGGGCTTTGATTGCTTAAAACACAAAATAATGTTTATGCCAAAGTAGCCCATCTTGGGGCTGTCTACCCTAGGCCCCTAGCTACCATGTTTCTGTCACTTAGTTTCAAAAATTTTCAACTCATGAGGCAGTGTTTTGAACTCGCAGATGTTCAGACATTTAACTATGAATAGCCCAGATGTTTAGAACCAGACTGAGCCATGATGGAAATAAAAATTGGCCTAGATAGTCCTTAAGCCAGGAGTGGATTAAATACCCCTTTTCAGAGGTTTAGGAACCTGTTAGTGACCTTTTGACTTGGGATTGTTCTGTAAATCCTTGTTCCAGTATCCCCTGGAGACCACATCTAAAAGGGTAGGAAGAGGGGCGCCTGGATGGCTCAGTCCGTTAAGCGTTGACTTCAGCTCAGGTCACGATCTCGCGGTCCATGAGTTCTACCCCCGGCGCCGGGCTGATGGCTCAGAGCCTGGAGCCTGCTTCCGATTCTGTGTCTCCCTCTCTCTCTGCCCCTCCTCCGTTCATGCTCTGTCTCTCTCTGTCTCAAAAATAAATAAATGTGGGGCTCCTGGGTGGCGCAGTCGGTTGAGCGTCCAACTTCAGCCAGGTCACGATCTCGCGGTCCGTGAGTTCGAGCCCCGCGTCAGGCTCTGGGCTGATGGCTCAGAGCCTGGAGCCTGTTTCCGATTCTGTGTCTCCCTCTCTCTCTGCCCCTCCCCCGTTCATGCTCTGTCTCTCTCTGTCCCAAAAATAAATAAACGTTGAAAAAAAATTTTAAAAAATAAATAAACATTAAAAATATTAAATAAATAAATAAATAAATAAATAAATAAATAAATAAAAGGGTAGGAAGAATTGGAGATGCAGGCTGGAAACAAACTAATCTGCAAGACTGTTCACAGGATGGAGGGACACTGCAGGCAGGAGAAGGGAATCAAACCCCACACCAGGCATCTCAGGCATGGTAGATCCACATTGGGAAGACTATTGATTTCAGCTCAGGTCATGATTTCACGGTTGGTGAGATGAAGGCCTACATCAGGTTGCATGCTGACAACAAGGAGTCTGCTTGGGATTCTCTCTCTCTTTCCCTCTCTCCCAAAATAAATAAACTTTAAACAGATAAAAAAAGAAATAAAAAGAAACATTTGCATTAAGAAAGGAACAAAACCTTCTCCCAGGGGTTTTATAAAGATAAGTCTACACAGGAGCTTTGGCTCAGGATAAGGAAAGAAGACTTACGATAAACCAAAAAGTCAGGTGATGCTGTGTATAACATGCAGAAGAACAAGGGAGTGTCTAATGCAATAAGGATTGGGGGAGGACATGTTGAACATGATTTCTGAATCACGAATACAAAGCTGCTTATATGTAAAACTAGGAAATTTGTGACAGGTTATAGAGACGTTCTGCTACATTTAAGGACATTTTGGCACCACAAGAATGGAATCAGCAAGACAGCAAAAAAGATTACATTTAACATCAAGAAATTCTGGGTACTTTAGGTAAATAAGAATTTTGAAATATAGTAACACATTTGTATATAAGATATACATATATATGTTTATACATCTTATATTCTAATAACCAGTCTTCATCAAAATAGCATTACCAGCAATATAAATAATAGAATAAAGTAACTCTAAGGTAGTGTTTGACTTTGTAGCTTCTTCTGCTCATTGTGCTTGTAGTATGCCACCCACCTCCTTCTTACCTGTGTCTTGGGCTAAAGCCATTGTGGGAACATTAAGTGGGTCTTCAGGGGTACTTGAACTCCATGACTTACAGAGAGGAGTCCATAATCAACCCAATGCCGCTATATCTTGCACCAATTTGACAGCATGGTGTGATGAAAAATTGCGTTGAGAATTAAAGATGCGTGTTGTGGCCCTAACTGTATGAACTTTGTATTTGGCATTAGGCAGGTCATGACGCCAAAGCTTAACACATTTGTACACCCAGCCTCTCTACAAAGGGGTTTCAAGTGTAAGTAAAGCCATAAATGAAATTGTTTTGATATCTCTAAAACATGATTGCAGTGCAAAGTGCTCTACTTAATTTATAGCATCACACACTCATAAACAAGCACCATGCCATGATGAGGGGTCTAAAGCATTCTTAAACCTCTGCATGTCCAAGTAAATGTTAGAAAGTTCTGGATTCCTGTGGGATTCTTATTATGTGGTTTCTCCTGTTAAATGATTGGAAGTATTTAACTGAAGTAACTGACCAAAAAATAAAAAGGGTTTATTCCTCTAAAATTCCCTCTAGTAACATGTTGCTGACTGTTTAATCATCAGTTTTAAGGGATACTTTTGTTGCATGTAATATTGAGGAAGAAAATTACTAATGCAATTTTGTCAGACCCACCCTCTGTCCACTTATGTAAAGGACATACTCTCAGTTTAACCATGTGAAACAAACCCTCACTGAAGGTGCAACATAAGGTAGTACTGATCATCTGGAAGCCCGTGGGTCAAGTGGAAAAAGTGTCCTGCGGGGTGCTAAACCCAAAGCCTTTCCCACACTCAGCCTTGGTCTCCCTCTGTGCCAGTGGGTGACGGGCCAGAAGTCTACTAACTCATAGTTAGATCTACCCAACGAAAGACAACCAAGGCCACAGAGCACTGTCAAGTTCCCCCTTTGCTGAGTGCATGCTGAACCTTTCTTTAGGATATAAAGTAACTCTGGGGCACCTGGGAGGTTCAGTCTGTGAAGCTCCCGACTTCGGCTCAGGCCATTATCTCATGACTAGTGAGTTTCAGCCCCACGTCAGACTCTGTGCTGACAGCTCCAAGCCTGGAGCCTGCTCGGGTTCTGTGTCTCCCTCTCTCTCTGCCCCTCCCCTCCTTGTGCTCTGTCTCTGTCTCTGTCTCTCTCAAAAATAAATAAACATAAAAAAAATTTTTTTTTAAAGATATAAACTAACTTTTATTCTTCCAGTCCTTTGCCACTTTCCCATTTTTTTCTTCTAGTCCTTTCCATTTACTTACTGCTACTTTTAAAAATCAGCACTGGAAAAAAAATTAACTATACTGGAAGAAGAAAAATAAGGTGACATTTAAAGTCAAGATAAAAATAAAGTAAAACATCTGAGTATTAATAATTTCACTGGGAAATATATACACAAAAGAAAATTATAAAAAATGAGGAACACATGAGGTAAATGAAGACAAGAATAATGGAATAAAGACAGAGATGGTGAGCTGGCAAAATTTACAAATAAACAAACTCTCGGTGAGAAGGACACTTTTAGTTATAAGAATGTAATCCAGGAATAATCTCAGTAGAATTTAGGCAATTGTGATTGTGTTTCTCTTAAGACTTTTGGATGTTTCCTTTTACTGTTGGAAAAAAAGAAAAAAAGAAAAATGAAAAGAAAAAAAAGCTAGAGAGTATACTTGGAAAAACAGAGAAATCAATAAACAAAATTAGACTTTGGATTCCGGGCAAACCTATCTCCAAAGCCTGACTGCTACTTATCGGTTAATTATTTGATTTTAGGTAATAAACTTACTGTTTAAATCTCCTGAGTCTCAGCTTGTGACCTGACTCCTAGGGCTGTTTGAAGTATTAAATCATTGACTTATGTCAAGTACTCACAGTGTATCTATGCCTAGTAAATGTTAAAACTGAACTATGTCTTTCCTGTTGTGTCTTCTAAAATGCATTTTTTAAGCTTTACCATTTTGGATTTCTTAATTCCTACTCAATGCCTGGAGCACAAAGAATATTTATTAATGAACAAAATCTTCTTATGATATTTGAAAATTGGCAGAAACTTATTGGTTCAAAAATGTCAATGATATTTAAGTACTTAATTTTTTTAAATTTTATAATGGCAGAAAATGTAGTCACAGTATTTAAAAAATGGCTTTAGAATTGTTGAAATCCTTTCATTTCTATTGGTGCAAAGAATAACGATAATATTGTTTAAAAACCTAGACTTTTGAAACAGAAGATTAACAAGTGTGTTTTGTTTGAAGGTGATAACTTTTCATTAGTTGACCTAATTTCTGCCGATTTAAAAAAAAAATTCCAAACGGCATGTAATCCAGCAAAGATAATTTCAATAATATAAAAAACATGCACGATTCCACTGCATCTAATAATAACCGTGCTTTGTTTTGTTGACTATAGAACTCATAAAGCTTAATCTTTTTTTCCGTACCAATCATTCTCCTCACCCCCTAAAATATCTAAGGAGACCGATCATTCTTTACCTTTCAGACAGCTATGCATATGATATGTATGCATGCATAGACACACAGATTGCAAAGAAATGAAAAATCTAAAGTTTATTTTATTGTGGCTTTTATGTTGTTAGTAGAACTAGCACGTGTTAGGGGCACGTGGGTGGCTCAGTCAGTTAAGCTTCTGACTTCGGCTCAGGTCATGGTCTCCCAGTCCTTACAGCCCTGAGCCCTCTGTGCTGACAGCTCAGAGCCTGGAGCCTGCTTTGGATTCTGTGTCTCCTTGTCTGTTTGCCCCTCCCTCGCTCACACTCACCCTCTCAAAAATAAATAAGCATTGAAACAATTAGATAAAAAAAGAAGTGGCACTTGTTAAAGGAGATGATTTGCAATCTCATACCAAGATACACAAGTCTGAACTGCATCCAGGACTATTTCAAATAGCTGCTTTTGGCTCTGAGCTAAATTTAATGCAGTTGGTCTCAAGATTACTCTCTGCACTATTTTAAGTGACAATACACCTGGAGTACCATCCAACTTGCATTAAACTCTCCTTTTCAAAATGTGCAAGTATAGCCAGAAATGTGGATTTGATTTGAGATACGCTCACATGCCAGGAGTTATACTAATAATCACTTTACTAGTGTCATGAAATATGACATATTTTTATAGAATCCTGTGTTACTTGAAGAATTTTCGCTGCAAGAGCAAGAATGAAGTCTTTTAAAGTATAAAATTGTCCCTTTTCATTATGTATATACGAATTTGTTTATTTTCCAGGGCAGGGGTCTGCAAAGTCTGACCCGTGGGTTAAATCTGGCCTGTGGACTCTTTAACTTTTTATAGCGTTTCTGAGCTAAGAATGAGTTCTAAATGGTCTTAAGAGATGTGAAATAAGGCCAAAGAAGAATTTGCGACGAAGACCGCATGTGGCCTTCGAGGCCTAAAATATTTACTCTGTGGCCCTAAACAGAAAAATTTGTAGATCTCTGTTCTAGAATAAATCTCTAAGCCATACTTCTATTTAGAGTATGTTTTAACAAAATATTTCAAAAGAACAAGAAGATTTTTCTCCTGTCTTCCTGTGACATTTTGGTGATTCTATATAGCCATAATAGATGCAATTCCTTCCCATTAACACATTGATCTGTCAAATTACCATGATTTATAAAATTAGAGGCTTTTAACTTAATATTTTTATAGCTGTTTCTCTCACTTTGGACCTCATTTTCTTAGTCCATTTTGTTTTAAGTGTGAGAAATGAATGTTGACTCTATGTCTGCACTGGTACTAATGTATACATTTTAAAGGGCTGAATTTAAGCCATAATTTTGCCATGGGGACTCTAAATAGACATACCAGCCTTCTAATAGATCTGGGGAAATGCTGAATTTTTATTTATGTCTTCAGGTGACAAGCCGTGATGGATGGCCTGACAAGGTCCCGTAGTCTAGCTTTGCACTGCCAGGGAAATGATCATGGCATCAGCCTGCCAGTTTAGTTATCAACAGCTAACAGCCTTAAGGCAGCAGTTTAAAAGTCATTTGTTTGCACTTCTAACAAGTACATTCTATTGTGTAGTTTATTCAAGTAAGCATAATTTTATAACAAGTTGTTAAAAGCCCTTTTGTCAACAATACAAGTCTCTTCCCCTGGTACAAACAGTTCTAAGAGGAGAATATCTTGAAAAGTGTATACTCTATTTAAAATCAAAACAAGCATTTCACTAAATATTGCTAAAGTAATTAGCGTGGCACAGGTTTTTTTTGTTTTTTGTTTTTTTGCCATCAAATCCTTCTTAAGGAACATTTTTTTTCTTTATCACAGAAATTGCTCATTTAAAGTGGATTATTACTCTCCCTCTTATCATGAGGTGAAGGCTGTCATCCTGTGCTGTTGTCAGGGAATGCATATTTCCAAGAGGAAGGTATCTAATTTTAGCAGTCATAGCTAAAAATGATGTTACTGTTAGTTGTCAGAGAAGTAATCATTAAAGAGTCTATTTTCTCTTTGATGCAAGCAATTCAGATCAACTTTTCCAGGCACTTAGAATTGCCATGAATATGCCTCCAATTTTCACCTCATTCTTGCCACTGTCTTATCAATGTCATTTGTTATGAATGCAATACAAATAATAAAAACCACTTTTTTGTTCACTTTTTCCAGATCTTCACTTAAGTCAATTACTTTTAAAAAAACGTTTGTGACAATTATCAGAAACGGATTACTTTTAAAAGGAAATCCTGTTTCTCATGTTTGTGCTTTTAAAATTCAATGTGTTACATGAAGATTTTCCTAAATACAAAAACATCTAGATTTCAGTGTATTTCAACCTTACTGACAAAAAGCTTTTGATTCATTTCCATGAAGGATATGATGGAAAAATATTTGGATTTTATTGGTGCTTCTAACAGCAAATTAAACCCAAATTTCAACATCCAAATCTGGACTTAATAAGTAATCAAATGATTGTAACTTTCTTTTAATTTTGTCCTCAGGAGTCTCAAACATTGGGTCAAAAGTAGGTATCATATGTGTTGTTCATAAAAATATTAATTTATAGGGGCGCCTGGGTGGCGCAGTCGGTAAAGCGTCCGACTTCAGCCAGGTCACGATCTCGCGGTCCGTGAGTTCGAGCCCCGCGTCAGGCTCTGGGCTGATGGCTCGGAGCCTGGAGCCTGTTTCCGATTCTGTGTCTCCCTCTCTCTCTGCCCCTCCCCCGTTCATGCTCTGTCTCTCTCTGTCCCAAAAATAAATTAAAAACGTTGAAAAAAAATTAAAAAAAAAATATTAATTTATAACACATTTTTTCCGGAAAGTAAATGCAACTATATAAAACAAGAAACCAATTGAAAAGAGATTTCATGAAGGTATAAAAAGTATTTGAAATTTTTTTACCATTTTTTTACGATTTATTTATTTATGCAATTATTTATTTTTGTGAGAGAGAGAGAGAGAGAGGGAGGGAAAGAGGAAGAAAGAGAGAATCCCAAGCATGCTCCAAGCTGTTAGCTCGGAGCCCTATCCGGGACTCAAACTCACAAACTGTGAGATCATGACCTGAGCCAAAACCAAGAGTCGGATGCTTAACTGACAGAACCACACAGGTGCCCCAATATTTGAAGAATCTTGACATAACCGTCAGAGTGTAGCAAATAAAAATAATATTGAATGTAGAATCTAGATGAACAGCTGCTTTCTCTTTTGCCTTTTAATGGAGAACATTAGTAATATATTTCTAAGCCGAATATAAAGACTGTACTTTGTGCTCACTGGGTTTCAAATGACATTTAGCTGCATGAGACGTGCTTCGTACTCCACCAACTCCATGCTCACAGTAGGTCTGTTTCTCTGGGTGATGGGATTCATACCAGGTATTTTCGATCTGAAGATTACTGTCATCTTTTGTAGACACGTGATTGGTGGTTGGGGAGCTGAAGGGTTGAGAAGGTAGAATGGATTCGGTTTAGTTTGGGGTTATTGTGTCCCCAAGAACATCCTGACATACTCTGTGAAACATCCCTTAGTGACAGCACACATTCTTTGAAATACACCGGCAAAAAGTTAACTGGGCTTCCCAGACCTTGGTGGCCTCAGAAGCTTTGGCCTGCTTATGTGGTGGCTGGATGCTTCAGGAGTTAGAATCCCTTTGGATAGGGCAAAAGCAGCATTGCTCATTATGGCCTGGCCAGAAGTCACACAGCATCTGGGGTGCCTGGGTGTCTAAGTCGTTGAGATTCCAACTTTGGCTCAGTCATGATCTTGCTGTTCATGAGTTCAAACCCCGCATCCAGCTCTATGTTGACAGCCCAAAGACTGGAGCTGCTTCAGATTCTGTGTGTGTGTGTCTCTCTCTCTGCCCCTTCCCTGCTCATGCTCTCTCTCTCTCTCTCTCTTTCTCTCTCTCTCTCTCTCAAAAATAAATAACAAAACATTAAAAAATTAAAAACAAACAAAAAAAAAACATTTAAAAAAAAAGAAGTCACACAGCGTCTCTTCTAAACCATTCCATTGGTTATAGCCAAGCTAGGAGCCCTTATTGAGGACAGAATGTCTAGGTCACAGTCTAGAAGTGTGTGAGATGCAGCTATTGTGGTCATAGTTGGAAAATCTGCCGCATGGACAAATGGAAAACAGACATACCATAACGCGCCGCGTGTATATTACTGGTCTGTGTATTACTTTATTATTGCCACTGTGGTCCCGTAAACTAGATGCTCTTGCGTGGTTGCCACCAAATGCAATTCTCTATAATCACTTAGGTTTTGCATCACTGCCTCCCAATGAAAGGTTGAGGCAAATTCATCTGCTTAATTTCAGATACTCATGTACTAGTGTAAGTGATGCTAAAAAAGTGAATATCTTGTCTTTCACCTTTAATGGTTCAGGGTCATTAATAACTCCCACCAGTACTAAGAATCAGCATAACGGGGGTCATTTACTAAATACTCTTGAGTAAGGAGGAATTCTTAGGTGGGGTCGCCAAAAAAATTTCCACACCACCAAGGATCTTATTCCTATAATAAGTGGACACAGAGAAAGCAGGGGTGTATAAATCTGACAGTGGTTTGTGACAATTCAAGTACGACATTTCTATGAGGTAGGCATGTGCAGAATATCTAGAGTTACATAAATTGTTATACATATAGTTACACAAACATATATTAGTTTAACACAGTCTCTTAAAAAAGGCGGATATAGAACATTTTTTAATTTTCCAAGTGATGTGGAGAAGAAAGAAAATATAGAAAATTTATGTCCTAACATAATAAAAAAATTCGTCTAAATTATAAGCATAAAATCAAGTTTGAATAAAAACTTACTAGCTTTTCTCTTGATAATTTATAGAGTACATACACACACATATTTGCTTATAGGTGTATGTGTATAAATGCATATTTCTAAATGTATATTTACATGTAAAATTGTAGGCTAGTTCTATATACTCTTTTTTTTTTGTAGTGTGTACACGGTGTATGTTTGGCGTCTGTCTGGTTTATGTGCACGTCACATATGAGAGACGTGTGGTTGTTGTGTTCATTGGATTCTTCCATGTGTTGTGTAAGTGTCATGTACGTGTGGTCGATTTGAGTTGTGTGCTTGTAGTATATGTTTCATGGGTATGTTTTATCTCTGTGCGGCAGGTTGTATACGTTGCGTAAGTGATGTTTGCGTGGCACGTGTGCCGTATCGATGATATATACACGTTTCTGTGTATTATACGTGTGATGCGTGTGCAGCACATCTGCGGTATGTGTGTGTGTGGTCCGTATGAGTGATGTGTGTGCCGTATTTACGGTGTATGTGTTCTATGCATGATGTATGTGCGGTATGTGTATTATGTGTGTTATGTATTTGGGGGTTGTGTGGGACAGGGGATGTATGGTGTATTTGGGTATACGTGCAATGTGTGTAGTATATGTGAGGTGTGCCTTCTGTGTGTAGTGCATGCATCGTGTTTGTGGTGTATCTGGGGCACATGTGGTGAAGACGTGTATTCATATTACTTAACTGCTTGTACGTTTTTTCTTAAGTTCTTTTCAATGTTTATTTATTTATTTATGAGAGAGAGAGGAGAGGCAGAGAGAGAGGGAAACAGAGAGTCTAAAGCAGGCTCCAGAGTGTCAGCACAAAGCCCCACAAGGGGCTCAAACTCACCAACTTTGAGATCATGACCTGAGCTGAAACCAAGAGCCTGAAGCCGAAGCGGACTGAGCCACACAGGCGCTCCTTAACTGTTTTTATTTTTATTTTTTAATTTATTTTTATTTTTTTTAACGTTTATTTATTTTTGAGACATAGAGAGACAGAGGATGAACGGGGGAGGGTCAGAGAGAGAGAGACACAGAATCGGAAGCAGGCTCCAGGCTCCGAGCCATTAGCCCAGAGCCCGACGCGGGGTTGGAACCGACGCGTGGGATCACGACCTGAGCTGAAGTCTGACGCTTAACCGACTGAGCCACCCAGGCACCCCCTTAACTGTTTTAAAAAGACAGATTCTCACTAGGATGTCTATAAAACAAATTGGCAAATACAATGTTACATGCGATAGCATATATTTTAATTCAGATAATTCTTTTTGTTTCTGGATTGTTTTGTTATGAATGCTGTTTCAGCTACTTATGCCATTAACTTAAAAACTTTTATTAGTAAATATGTTTCTAAGTACACTGAGACTATAACTATTTAAAAAAAAACGAGAAATAACACTGCTTCCTGAATTGAGGTTTTTTTATCTTTAAATTAGAATAAAACATTTTTAAACTTTTTCTTTTAACCTTTACTTATTGTTGAGAGACAGAGACAGAAAGAGCATGAGCAGGGGAGTGGTAGAGAGAGGAAGACACAGAATCTGAAGCAGGCTCCAGACTCTGAGCTGTCAGCACAGAGCCTGATGGGGGGCTCAAACCCATGAACCATGAGATCATGACCTGAGCCAAAGTGAGATGCTCAACCGACTGAGCCACCCAGGCGCCCCTTTTCTTTTCTTTTTTTTAACCGTTTTTTTTTTTTAACATTTATTTATTGTTGAGAGACACAGATAGAGCATGAGCAGGGGAGGGGCAGAGAGAGAGAGGGAGACACAGTATCCGAAGCAGGCTCTAGACTCCGAGCTCCAATAAAACATTTTTAAACAAATTATTGCTATCTTGTGAATACCGTTTATGTTAGCTCATCTTTAAGTGGTCCTCAGCTACTATTTGGCGGTTGGACTTTGAAGTGTGTTCATAAATCTTGAGATTAATGAGGAATGCTATAATGAAAGCTTGTAAATGTAACGTTACATTCCTCACTTTCTGTGAAAAATCACTTTTCCGCTATACTTTCAAAAGCTATTTTTAAGATTCCCCATTGTACACATCCACATAGCTAACCACTTATAATAATGACTGCTTCTGAACATTTAGCCTACTGACATACTGATGCATCTTACCACAATAAGATAACAAAATTCCTTGACCTAGAATCACTTAGTGATTTACACAGAAACAGGTATGCACATACATAGCCACAGTGAGCTATGTAAACTGTAATAAGGGTAGGGACCACAGTTGTTTTGTTTATCCCATATGTAAATTTTTTTCACACTCCCTGGAACAAAGAAGGCACTCTCGAATTATTTCTTGAATTAATGACTAGATAAATTAAAGATCAATTAAGTGACAAGACTGTAGAGCTAGGGGCACGATTGCTCTCTTGAGACTTTCAATGTATGAAGTTCTACTTTTCCTTTTAAAAAGCTGCATCAAAGCTTTCAAGCTAAAATTTTAATTCTGTGATTCAAAACAAAAACCTGGCCATCCGTTCTGAAGTTTATACAACTTGGAAGGGAAAGTACACAAAGCATGTCTCTTCCCGGGGTAAATATTCTGATGGCTGTATTTCTCATCCTCATCCATCTTGTCATTGCCCAACCCACACAGACCATCCTGCTCTTTGCTCGCGTTTCTGCAATCCAATAAATGGCAAATTTATCCTTAAAGATGTCCTTTCTAACTCCTCTTTAATCTCTCAGAAATCCTACCTGCTATATTTATTTCTAAAACATATATCCATATGGCTCCCGCTTAAGCATGATTTTTTTACTGACACCACCTGGGTCTGAGTCAACACTTTTTCTCACCTAGATTGCTGCAATATTTACCCAGCATGTCTCCCTTTTATTCCTTTTACCCCAACCAAACTCCACTTAAGCAGATAGGATGATCTTTTTAAAACATGTGTCTAGGGGCGCCTGGGTGGCTGGGTCAGTTGAGCATCCGACTTCGGCTCAGGTCATGATCTCCCGGTTTGTGAGTTCGAGCCAGCGTCGGGCTCTGTGCTGACAGCTGGAGCCTGGAGCCTGCTTCAGATTCTGTCTCCCTCTCTCTTTGCCCCTCCCCCATTTGTGCTCTGTTTCTCTCTGTCTCTCAAAAATGAATACATATAAAAACTTAAAAAATTAAAAAAAATAAAACGTGTGTCTAAACTCTAATTCTCTCGGTAATTTTCCTTATGATATTAAGTAGGTCAAAATCTTTCTGACAGACTTCTAGACCTTCTGTGATCTGGCCCCATTTATGCCTCACTTCACTTCCTAAATTCTTCAAATGCCACCTTTCAGGGAGGACTTTACTGGCGACTCTGATGAATGTGGAATACTTTGCCTGACATATCATTTATTCTTTGCTTTATTTTTCTTTTAGCACTCCCACCACCTAGCACACATTCTATTTTTCTCATCTGATGTTTCAGTGACATGGCACTCGACTCTATGCTCCACACGGTCAGTGATTTTTGTTTGTTTTCTTGACCGAATTCCAACTCGTAAGGAGTGGAGACACTCAAAAGATATTTGGTGCATAAATGAATGAGTGTTTTAGCTCACCAGCATCTGTCTTCCCCTTTGGTGCGTTCTTTTTGGGTCTTCCTTTCATGAACCTTACAGAAGTTAAAATGAACAAGAACTGAATCTTCTGTGAACACAAACCATATCTCTGTTTCTCCATTATTCTTATTTCCACAGAACATGAGACAAATCTGGAGACAAAATTAACAGTTGCTAATACAGCTATTAAAGAATTTTAGGTGGTTAGAAAGCTGTGTAGTCACATCCCTTATATTATCTTAAAATGTCTATAAACCTACATAAACCCTATGAGGTAGCTGCTTTAATTATTCTAATTTTATAAGCAAAGGAACCAACTCTGAAAATGGTTATGTAACTTAACTTACACAAAGTCATATATTCTGTGTGTTTGAACCCAAAGAGTCCAACTGCAGACCTTATATTCTGTTTTTAAATGATATTTATTTATTTATTTATTTATTTATTTAATTAATTTTTGACAGGGAGAGAGACAAAGAGAGAGAGGGCGCCCAAGTGGGTGAGGGGCAGAGAGAAGGGAAAACACAGAATCCAAAGCAGGCTCCGGGCTCTGAGCTGTTAGCACAGAGCCCCACCCAGGGTTTGAACTCAGGAACCTCAAGATCATGGCCTGAGCCAAAGTTGCCCACCCAATCGACTGAGCAACCCAGGAGTCCCCCGAGCTTATATTCTTACAGTCAGTACTGTAAGACCCTGTCACTGCTCCAGCCTGCTGTGCTGTGGTCATTAGGCAAACGCTCTTGTTCCTTTCTGGTTTCTGTTCTCCCTTCTTATTATGGTTTCCTTCGCTTCCTTTGGCTTCCACCATTTAGTTGTTACAATTTTATTTGAGTTTGGAGTAGATATAGAAGGAAAAACAACCTTCAATTGATTTGATTCTAAGCCACTTAGTTCTGCCTAATTTAGACAACAGAGACCCCTCTTGTGGTTTACCCAAACTCAACATAATTTTATATCATTTTGATATGGAAGCCCCAGCCAGCAATAAAGAGCTTATTTGTTAGGTTCATATTTTATGACTACATCTCCTTCCAGAACTTGGGGGCAAGGGAGATCGGGAAAGAAAAGGAGGTTTAAGATATTTGGGGATCCAGGTACCTGCTTGATTTGTTCTTCTTGTGAGGTATGTCCCAAAGTTAAGTAAACAATTGTCCTTAAGAAAATAAAAGTAAAATGAAAAACTGCCAATTTTAGTGGTTGTAAATTCATTCTAGATTGTACGAGAATATATATAAGAATAGTTGTACATTTTACCCAGAAATAGTAGTTATTACAGTACTAGTGTCTTCTATTAAGTGCTGGCTAATTTCTAAATTACAATCATGCAACCAGAAACTTAGAATTGACTATGTATCCTTGCAATCACTTTCTATTAATCCAGGAAATGACACATATGACAGATCATTAAGTAGCACTGAAAAAAATGTTTTAAAGATATTACACAGCTGAAGTTTTGCAGAATAGCCTTTGAAAGATCAAGAATGACACTTACATGGATAGTAGTGGTAATGTTAATACAGTGGTTGTAATAATAAATGTAGTTAGCATTACACAGCATTTAATATATGTGGGTATTTTCGTGTTTCACACTGAGTAACCCATGTAAGTCACAAAGCGATCTAGAAGATAGGTCCTTTTATTATCTTCTTTACACAGATGAATAAACTGAGTTATAAAAAACTTACCAAGGCCACAGAGCTAGTAAAAAGAGAAGTCCAAATTTAAAATGAGGCATTCAGCTCCAAGGCCTGTGGTCTTTACTTTTATATGATACTACTTTTGTAGGAAAAAAAAAAAAGGAAAGAAAGAAAAGACTTATCTAGAACTAAGGAAATAGTATTGCTGAGAATTTAGAAACTACATTAGAAACTAGACACAATTGTGGGTGAAGATATTGGAAATTCTCTGCAGGTTAGTAAAAAAGATGTAATACAAGACACTAAACCTTCTAATCAAGATTGTGTGGTTCACATTATGGCAAAGCAACCAAAGTACACATGAATAATAACTTGATAAAAAAATGCACAGCTGAAGAAAATCCATCTTTTCCATATGGAAACAATATTCTTTATTTGTTTTAAAAGAATAATTAAAATAAATATCAGAACTTTATAATACTTTATTACATCATACATAATGCAAATTTCTGTTTTTTTTAAATAAATTGTATCTACATCATTCTAGAATGGTCTGGGTCATTATTAGTTAATCTTTTATTAATCTAATTTTAATGTACTTCATATACCAAACATCACTGATTAAATGCAGGAAAGTGTGCCTCACTGTTTTTCTTTTTTTTTTTAATGTAGAGAAAACGTTGCAAGAAAGCCAATCAAAATGAATGATGATTTTGTTCTAGTCACTAGAGATAAAATGATGAAGAACAAAATGTATTGGCATAATAGAAAATACATTTAACAGTAGTCATTGGTGCCCTTATGTCTAAACAGACAATCTGTTCAAATATACAGCCTAGTGTACTGTCAGTCATGGCTATCAGTCTTCACAATGTACCCCCCCCCACTCCAGAATGCTTTGCTTCTCATTTTGGGGGTAATTTTCACACAAATATGTAACTTCCATGGAATATTGCTTCCTCGTTCTAAGACTTTACCGTCTATCTATCTATCATCATCATCTTCATCATCATCATCATCATCATCATCTATCATCTATCATTTATTTTTCAGTCTTATTACTAAATTTTTCAGCCTTATTCCCATAGCTTTGGTTTAAATTCCTAATTTTTAGACTTTAACTCAGCTTTGATTCCCCACAGCTTCTTGTTGCTATTTGAGATGCAGTTATGCTTCATCGTCTTTGGAATGTCCAAATTCTCTTCTTGGATGAAAAGAAAATGACTAGCTTCTCCCCACCAAATTGCCCTTCTCCTCATTTCAGATTCACATTTCATCATGTTTTTCTCACGTCAACTCAGTTTTAGACCCCAAAAGCTTATTAGAATCATTTCCTCTTATATTTCTTCCAATCTATCTAGTAACTCTTTATATACTTTGTTACATTAGAAAGTTGAGAATTTTTCCACAGGGCCTTTCCTGTTCTTATCAAGATTAATAAAAAATTGCACCTAGTACATACACAACTTCTTTCTGTAAGCATGATCAAAATAACACACCATCAAGTCATGGGAGCCAACCAATAAGCACAGGTGCATTTTTGACTAGGGTTCAGATACTAAGTGGACAGACGACTCCTGGCCTCTACTCAGTAACTACCCAAGTTAATGAAATCAAACATCTCCTGGTGTAACCTTCTTACCTCAGAAAGGGTTAAATAATCACTCCCTTTTCAGCACCTCACAAACTGTCCTTCCATTTCCTAGAAAGTCATATTTAGTTTTTTTTTTCTTTTATCAAACAAAGGAACAAAAAAACTATGAAACTAGATATGGAGCATACATTCCATAATATCCGTATATAAGTAGTTACTGCAAATTATTAAGAAAGACGGGCACATCCAATTTTATTACATTTTTTAAAATATTTACTTACTAGAGAGACAGGGCACAAGAGGGGAAAGGACAGAAAAAGAGAGGTAGACACAGAATCCAAAACAAACTCAAGGCTCAGAGCTGTCAGTGCAGAGCCTGATGCTGGACTCGAACTCATGAGCCATGAGTCATGGCCTTCCTGAGCTGAAGTTGGAAACTTAACTAACTGAGCCACCTAGGTGCCCCTGGGCACATCTAATTTTAAATTGGGTGATAGATAGATGATAGATAGATAAATGATAGATAGATAATACATAGATGAAATAAATCTAAATGGTTAAAAAAATTTTTTAAAAATATCTAACATGTTGGGTAGTCACTAACATGTGAAATAAAACAAATGTAACAGCATTTTTACCTTCAAATTTCATGTAAAATTAATTGATAACACACAGTGATGTAGAGCATATGGTCAAATGAGTGTTTTTAAATATTACTGTGGTGTAATCTTTTTAGATATTAGTTGTAACTAATTATCAAAACATTTTAAATTCTCATATGTCAACCTGGTAAAGGAATCTCTTATTTTTTTTCCCTAGAAAATTATCACAGATCTATGTGTAAGATTATTTATTTATTTATTTATTTATTTTAAGTTTATTTACTTATTTTGAGAGAGACAGTGTAGGTGGGCAGAGAGAGAAGGAGAAAGACAAAATCCCAAGCTGACAGTGCAGAGCCAAATGCGAGGCTGGAACCCTCAAATTGTGGGATCACGACCTGAGCCCAAATCAAGATTTGGATACTCAACCTGCTGAGCCATCCAGGTACTCCAAGATTTATTTATTTATAATAACATTATTTATATTCCTATATTTTTGGTAGTAACATACCAGAAGACACTGAATAAATAAATATAAAAACATCCTTACTAGATAAAGTGTTTATCTCTGAATAATATTGTTTTTGAGAGTTTTAATTTTATTCTTCAAGAGGAACGCAATTTACACAACCAAAATATATTAATTTCATAATCAGGAAACACTGACTATGTAAATAATGCAAGCAGTTATCAGAATTAAAAATCAAATTAGAAACAGCCATAATGGTAGCGAAAAAATCCTTACACTTGAAGCAAGAATGATTTAAATAGGAAAGAGGAATTTTTTAAATACCATTAGCTTTTTACTGATATTTAACTATTTACTGGTATTATTATATCAGATCATGACACATGTAAACATGCACACACACAATACACAAACTATTTAATGGTATACCTTAATTTATATATAGAATTCTCAAATACCATGATTTGTAATATTTCATGATGTTCAAAATTCTGAAAACACCTGTAATAGTTATCTAATAAAAAAGTCTGTTACCCTTCATGAAAAATATTAAGTCTTAGAGGACATTTTTACACACCATATTATTGGATTTGTAGAAATCTTTATTCGTAGAAGTTATTGTATTTCATTTTTATACAATATTCATATTTTTATATTAAAAAGTGAATAAAATAAATAACTTCTATCATTAAGGATAATTACAATTATTCTAAAATCCAGTATATTTTAATAAAAATAAATGCCAGGCATTATTTTATCTGTACGTCAGTCTAGAGGATAATTGAAGTATAAGATTACTAAACAGTTATAACTGGGCATAAAGTGTCAGGTATAGGAAAAACTAATTATGTAGAAAAAGTTATATAACAAACTTATATAGGAAGAGTGAGCAGGCATTAATAGATTATTACCCAGGAATTATTTATGTTAAACTTTTTCAACTATATTTTAATATTTAAAAATATTGAAATATAATTTTCTTTGAAAAATTATAGATTACTGTATAAATGAAACAAAGTCATTCATTTGTAAATTTGTTTCTATTTAAACATAAATTTTATAACATTATCAAAGTTCATATAAATGTAAGGACAAATTCACATAATACAATTTCAGAAATTAATATATTTCATTAATGAGAAATCATATATATTATTGTAAATATAGTGAGTAATTAATTATTTCAGTTAAATGCCCATGAATGGGATGTGGGATTTCTGTGTTGTATGATATTTATCTTTATAAAGGGAAAACGAACTGAAACACGAATTTCCAAAGTGCCTGTGCCATTTTGAATTCCTAACACCAGTACATGAAAATTTGCACTGTTTCCTATTCTCATTTGGCATCATCAGTCTCTAATATTAGCCCTTCTAATAGTTTTGTGGTGGCATCTTATTATGGTTTTAATTTGCAATTTCCTTAATAACTAATGATATTGAGCATCTTTTAAAAGTTATTTATAATTTATATAATTTTGGTAAATATCCTAAAAATTTTCCCATTTCAAAAGTGAATCCTTATTGGTGTGCGTGAGTGGCTCAGTCGGTTGAGCTACCGACTTTGGCTTAAGTCAAAGATCTCACCGTTCGTGGGTTTGAGCCTCGTGGCAGGCTTGTGCTGACAGCTCAGAGCCTGGAACCTGCTTCGGATTCTGTGTCTTCCTTTCTCTCTGTCCGGGCCCCGCTCACACTCTGTCCTTCTCTCTCTCTCAAATACAAATAAACGTTAAAAAATTAAAAAAAAAATGAATCCTTAAATTGAGATTTTTTTTTTTTTTGGAATTTATTTTGCATACAAAACTTGTTGAGATTTATGTTTCAGCACTAAATTTTCCCAGATTATGGCTTGCCTTTTTAATTTTAAGATTGCATCTTGGGGGCCCCTGGGTGGCTCAGTCCGTTGAGCGTCCGTCCAACTTCGGCTCAGGTCATGATCTCACGGTTTGTGAGTTCGAGCCCTGCGTCGAGCTCTGTGTTGTCAGCTCGGAGCCTGGAGCCTGCTTGGGATTCTGTGTCCCCTTCTCTCTCTGCCCCTCCCAACTTGTACTCTGTCTCTCTCTGTCTCTCAAAAATAAATAAATGTAAAAAAATAAAATAAAATAAAATAAATAAGATTGCATCTTGAAGGACAAAAGTTTTAAATTTTCTTTTTTCACCCTTCCTGTCCCCAATTCAAACTAGATTATAGACATGTTTTCCTCAAGAACGTAGTGTTAAAGAAGAAAAGCAGAATCTTAATACTCAAAAGTTATAAACAAGAAATTTGGAAACTGTTTTATCTCTTTATGATTTTCTAAAATTTCTATTAGGTAGGAAAGCAAAGAACAGATTTTTCTCCGCTCCAAACCACAAAATAATTCCATGCTGCTCGTCAGGGTTCAGGTCACAAGTCACAGGTCAGAGTATTTTATGTTTACCTCAGCAACTCTTTCCAAGTTCAAAGCATGCTGTTTTATTAAAAACATCATAGATTTTTTGCTTCATTTTCCATTTTTTAAAAGAAAATTAGGTTTTAATTTTGAATTTATTATTGTGATTCTTTTATTAATATCTGTTGCCTCCCACTAAGATTCAATTTTCATAAGGCCTGGAATAATGCTGATTTTTATTCAGTTTATCCTCACTAACTAGAACAGTACATGGTATGTTGCATCTGTTTAAAAATATCTGTGTACCAAATGTTTGTAGTTAGTTCGGTCTGCTGCAAAGCTGTAAAATCTTCTGTGAACTGGTACATATATAGAATGATGCGAATTATATGTGCACTATGAATTATATGTACAATTAAACCTACATTTCTTTCTGTCTGTTACTGATTTTTTCTTGGTTTGGGGCTCTAATGTCTGCTTACTACGGGTTAAGCTTGAGGTTTAACTCAATACTAATTTTTAAGAGTCTCATTTAATAAATGGTTAGTCATAGTCAATTCAAAGTTCTGACTCCCTCTTCTGGCTGTTCCTGCCATCTCAAGATTTCCCCTGCAATTCCATTTTCCCAGGTTGGATACAAGGGCAGTTGTAACCATCTTGGCATCTAGGGACTAGGCCTTTCACACATGCTGTTTTCTGCCCGCGCTCACTGAGATGTCTGCCAATCGCCAAGCCAAGTTTCATTCTGGGTCCTCAAGGTGTGGCTGGTAATATTTTTTTTTTTTTGGAAAGGGAGGTCCCGGCTCTATTATACTGAGAAGATTGTATCCAGTGCTCTGCTAATTGCTGTGTGTGTTATAAACAGAATTCAAGATTATTCTTTGTTTCTTAGTGAAATTTAAAACTGAAATTTTCTTTAAATATCCTATAAAAACTAAAGTTGTAGAATATATACAAGGCGATATAAACCGCTTGATTTACAAAAACTTATTTTTTTAATGTTTATTTTTGAGAGAGAAAGAGAGTGGGGGAGGGACAGAGAGAGAGAGAGAGAGAGAGAGAGAGAGAGAGAGAGAGAATCTGAAGCAGGCTTCATGCTCTGAGCTGTCAGCACAGATCCCAATGCAGGGTTCAAACCCGCAAACCATGAGATCATGACCTGAGCTGAAATCAGACACTTAAACAACTGGGCCACCCAGGCACCCTTACAAATAATTGTGTTAATAAAAATATTATAATATGTAATTGGAGATGAGCAAAATTATATGAACTTAAGAAAACTATGGCAATAAAAGAAAAATGTACCTTTTTTGCTTTAGAATACTCTAGGACTCATAAAATGTAGATTTAGATTTAAATGTAAATAAAAATCTAGATATAGATTTGTTTTTAATGAATCCTTTTGTATACTAATCACGACTATATTGCATATTTTATATTGTCTTTTCAGCCTGATGATTAGAAAAATCATAGCATTATTGTATATGAGATGATATGTAGGAATTATGATAAGAATAAATAAAGCTCGATCAATTGTACTTCTTACACAATCTCAGGGAGCATCATTTTCATTGCGTTCTATGTGAAAGCTTTCTCAGAGCACAACTGCAGAGTGCAATGTGAATGGTGCCCATAGGAGTCATGCAACTCAGCCGCTCTAAAGGAAATAAGCTGCTGTACATCTGTCTTGATATGGCAGTGTAACTAATTCTTTTTTTATTAAAATTTTTGTGTGTGTGTTTATTTATTTTTGACAGAGAGAGATAGAGCATGAGCAGAGAAAGGCAGAGAGAGAGGGAGACACAGACTCTGAAGCAGGCTCCAGGCTCTGAGCTGTCAGCACAGAGCCCCATGCGTGCCTCCAACTCAGGAGCCCTGAGATCATGACCTGAACCGAAGTCTGCCGCCCACCCGACTGAGCCCCCCAGGTGCCCCAGCAGTGTAACTAATTCTTAAGGGAAGAGTTGCTTCCCAAATAACCCACCTCATCTGAGTGGCTTCCTTCAAAAAGCAAGGAAAGACCTGATATCATCTGAGATTAGTACAGAAAAATAATAGGGAAAGTGGCAAGAATAAAGTTTTACAAAGGACCTTAAACTTAAAAAAAAAAAAAAAGAAAGGTATATAGGGCTGTACGTTTATAAAAATATAGAGATCGATAGCTAACAATAATGTCTCAGAACACAGCCATGGACCATCATGAGAAGGCAAACTCAGAAAAATATATTCAGATACTTGGAAAAATTGGAAAATAAAGGAACTTCCTGATTTTAAAACTCCAGCTAGATGTGCTCATCCTTTTATTAGAAAGAACAATATTAAACAAATATAGTCATGGTGACTGAAATTATCTGTACATTTAGGTAGATTTGCACATTTTATTTTAATTTTTTAATGTTTGCTTATTTTTGAGAGACAGAGCGTGAGCAGGGGAGGAGCACATAGAGAAGGCACAGAATTCAAAGCAGGTGCGAGGCTTTGAAGTGTCAACACAGAGCCCGATGCGGGGCTCGAACCCACAAACTGCGATATCATGACCTGAGCTGGAGTCAGAAGCTTAACCGACTGAGCCACCCAGGCGCTCCTGCACATTTTATCGCGTCATACATTATACAGTAGTAATCAAGAACGATGTGTATTTTTTACTCAACTGATTTAATGAAAATAAATAATCACCCCTGATTCTATAAACAGTCTTTTCCTAAACCAATTCTGAGGTCATATTTGAAGTCCATATTCCTCTAAAGACTTTCATCTCCTTTACTTTTCAATAAGTCTAAAAAATATGATTTCTTTCTTTCTTTCTTTGTCTTTCTTTCTTTCTTTCTTTCTTTCTTTCTTTCTTTCAATTAAGCCAGATTTCTTGCTGAGTCATAGTTTTCCTTCTTTTTTTATTGTTATTTCTTGCAGTATTTTAAGTATTCCAAGCGCATGAACCTAGGCCAAGTCTAAATTCTATTAGAAAAGCACTTGATTGCCTTTCCCAAGTGATAAATGCAATTATAATCAAATAATTCAGGTATCATTTGAAGAACACAATTGTTTAATTTTCAGAATATTTAACTCTAATTGTTGGAGGATGACCAAGCACCTTTCTAATTAGCACCCAAATCTAAAATCATTATTTATAATGAATTATATTATAGTTAGTAAATGATGGACTGCTCCAGTGTTACATAACAACTAGTTAGGCAATCGTTAATTCCTGTTGCTGATAATCAAGTGGGGATGATGATGCTAATGAACATCTTTCAGAAAAGCATACTTCACTCTGAGTAGATGAATGCAGAATACCACATTGAGGATATTCCCCTAGTGCTCCAAGTTTTTGTAAGCAATTCCACAAATAAAAGTGGTGGCTTAATCTTGCATCTTCAATCGGCTGTTTTCATTAAACTATTCTTTAAATAGGATCATCATAATAGCAGTCATTGAGAATCTATATGTGATAAATGGCTAATAATTGTTGAGTACTCCCGTGTGCTAGGCTGTTTTGAATCACTTTAGAGTTATTAACTCCTTTAAACTTTGTAAGAAGCCTAAGGGAGGAAATACTACTGTTTACCTTTGTGCAGATAAAGCAGGAGCCACAAAGACTTGCTCTTTACTCCTTACTAGACTGTATTATACCATTCTGTCTTTTCAACTGGAAAACGTCTTCAGTGTTAGAAATAAATGATTTGCAATTAGAAATGACTGGTGAGTTTGGAAAAAAATTGAGGAAAATTCAGATGATGGTGGTTTTCCTCTCTTTTTCCTGTCTAATCCTTTCTACTGCCCAAATAGAACATCCTGGGTAACTGCACAGCCAAAACATAAGACCTCAGCACAAAGAATAATACTGAAGTCATGAAAAAGTGATATGTGACCAGGAGAAATCAACGTTAAATTCAGAGCTGCTATATTATAGTGCTGCTTAATTATAATTTTAGGGTCAAGTGGTTAAAATGAGGTATTAGAAGTCTTCCAGTCAAGTTATTTTGCAATTAGTTCAATTTTATCCCCTTACTCTTGTAGATAAATAATCACAATTAAGCCAGAGGGAGGGTCCAGGACTTCCCCATGGATGGTCCCCTGATAACATAGCCATCACCATTTTCAAACTCTACATTAGGGATTCTCCAACATTTTATGTGACAAAACTATTTTAGAGTATAGTTCTATTTCTAGAGAAATGTGCATTCATGTTTAGAAGTAGACATTTATATAATTTCCAGAGGTCACACATATTTTTCTGAAGACCATCCATATCTTCTTGTATTATAAAACAACAGTTCCCAGCCTAAGCTTTTGAAACACTCTCTTATCTTCCTTTATCTCATTAATTGGTGATAGCATTTATTTATATTCCCTGCTCTTATTTTCTTCAGTTTAACATAGTGAGAAAATACAATATATTTGGCATTGTTAATTAACGGCATAATGAATTAAAATAAAATAAGAAGACCAAGACCTACATTGAGTTTAACAGAGATTTGGGGGAGAGAGAGCCAAAAAAAAAAAAAAATCTCCCATACTAGATTCTAGATTCTCTTAGTTCCTACCCCAGTTCCCCTGGGCTCCATTTACCAATTAAGTGAGCACTTTCCTCAAATGTTGTGGGTTTGCTTCTAATAGCTAATGCTTTCTTAGAAGACTTGCTTTTGGTAATTCAAGGCACCTGCCATGAGTTGCCTGTAAATTTTATCTTCTGCTGATTCTTCCTTTTCCCTGATATGATGACTGCTAGCTAATGGCAGATAGATTCCCTGGTGAAGGGAAAATCAGGACAAATTCTGTAGTTCAATCTATGTTCCAGAGCTCTCATGAGCTCACAGGTACTGCAAAAACTTTGCTCAAGCAAATGTGACTTTGGGCAAGGAGCTTAGAAAGAGAAAAATCAAACTTGATGAAGGTCTTTTGTAAAGGATTCTATTGTTAGAAGAAATAATTTATAGGTTTTAGAATTTAGTTTAAATATGTATAAATATGTTAGGATTCTTTATAAAGAGAAAAATGAGAAAAATAATATAAAATAGAAAATTAATTTAAGTTCCCTTATATACAAACCAATAAAAATAATAATCTCATAAAATCCAAAGAAAAAGTGATAATATGGAATCAATTGAAAACTATATGTAACTATTTTATAAGAAAGCGATAAAAATTCTCCTTAATATATAAACTATTGAAAAACATACATATGTTATATATATTATTCAAATAATTTTCTTATAATTCCAAATTACCTTGTATCCACTTATGTGTAGGTTGAATGGATGAATATTTACTTAAATATGTTCCATCAAATAACTATTTAGATGCAGGTAAATGTTTAATTGATGGTCGTGATTTTGTTTCGTTTCACCGTGGCACTATAGTGAATATTCAACATGTTGTTATTCTCACTATCTTGTACAATAAGTACACTTAATCATATGTTTGCATTTGGCCTCCTAAAATTTAAGAAATGGGAGACAATAAATGGAGGAAGAGAAACAGTAAAGAATTGAGAGTGGTATAAAGTATAGAAGAAATTTTAATTTTTTTGCCCTACAGAAAAAGATGCAGAATAAGAGAATATTAAAAAGTTTCACTCAAATTTTATAACCGTCAGTACCCTTAAGCCCAAATTATCATCACTCTCTTTTAAATGTGGCATAGGCAATCAATTTCTTCAGCACAATAAAAAGACCAATTTTTACCATCAGATAAGAAGGGCTCTGCAGACATGGAATATACAAAAGGGCTCACCACCACCTCCAATCATAAAGGAGGCTGAAAAAAGTATAAAAAAAAAAAAAGTTAAGAAACCTATCATAAGTATACCTAAATGGATCAAGAAATAAGGGAGGCAGGAGTTCCTAAAGGAAAGTAATAGTTTTGTATTTAAAGTGAGAGCACAGTCTTTTCATTCCATTTTATGGCAGATGAAGGAAGTCTAAGATGGAAGAAGAGACACAGCTCTGTAAGGAGACAAAAGGACGTATCTTCAAGAGCATTGACTTGATATTCTCTGGGAAGGTGCAGGGCAGTGAAAATATGTCAGGAGAGGAAGAAAAATAAGTCCTGATAGAATATTATTAAAATAACATAAAAAATGAGTTTAAGATGTACATTCAGCTAATACAAATGAAAGAGAAATAGTTAAGGGATGAAATATTTATATATTAAGTCACTCCTGAGAAAGGAAACATACCTGGTGAGTGGTTTTTATGTTCTTAAAACCGTATGCTACAAGTAGATAAAAAATGAAGCACATTTTTTCTGCTTAAAATCACCTCAGCCATTTTGATTTCCATCATTTTATGAGGCTAGCACTGAAGTTCTAAAATTGCAGATTTGGTGCCATTTGAAGGTATACATAATCTATCAAACACACTTTTCCAAATAATAGCTGTATACATCTATTCAGAAACTTAATGTTTGCTTATATTTTCTTTCTTGTCCTTTAATACCAGTTGGTACTTATATTAATTTTTTCTTGTGGTTTAATTCTGTAAGCTAGTTAATATATACCACATTCTAACAAAAGGAATTTTCTCATTGCAATCAAGACAACTGCATTTGTACAGTACTGAATTATAATATATTTGCATTTTAAACAACACATGTATTTTACAGTTTGTGTGCTTTTCACAAAGATAATTGAGAGAAATGCATAGATTTTCCTAAATATATGGGATGTGTATTAAAGAAATTTTAAAAATCATAAATGGGATGGCTAGTTGGTGTATCTTTATATAATTTAATAAGCGACAATAATTTATTTTGATATATT
Organism: Prionailurus bengalensis; assembly: GCF_016509475.1. Classification (NCBI taxonomy): domain Eukaryota; kingdom Metazoa; phylum Chordata; class Mammalia; order Carnivora; family Felidae; genus Prionailurus; species Prionailurus bengalensis. Next base: position 92,258,605 of record NC_057344.1, read on the forward strand.
TTATATTGAACTGGTAGATGTAAAAGTTTTAAATATGATTTATTTATGTCTCGATAAAAAAAAGTTTTAAACATGAATTACATTGCATCATGACTAAATGGGCCATTATGTCTCTAACTGGTCAATAATACACATTTTTTTTCTCATACTTTCTGAGATTCATTTGTTAACATATGTATTTTTTATTTTTTATTTTATTACATGTTTAATTTTTTTAATGTTTATTTTTGACAGAGAGACAGCCACAGACTGTGAGCAAGGGAGGAGCAGAGAAAGAAGGTGACACAGAATCTGAATCAGGCTCCAGGCTCTGAGCTGTCAGCACAGAGCCCGACCTGGGGCTTGAACTCACAGTGAGATTATGACCTGAGCCAAAGTCGGCCGCTTAATCTACTGAGCCATCAAGGCACCCCTTAACATATATATTTTTAAATACGTTATGAAATGAAGGTCACTTCAGAAGGTTCTATTAAAAGACAATTAGTGGGGTGCCTGGGTGGCTCAGTCGGTTAAGCATCCGACTTTGGCTGAGGTCACAATCTCACAGTTCGTGAGTTCAAGCCCTGTGTCGGGCTCTGTGCTGACAGTTCAGAGCGTGGAGCTTGCTTCTGTGTCTCCCTCTCTCTCTGAACCCCCCCCCACACACACACACACACTCATGCCCTGTCTCTCTCAAAAATAAACAAACATTAAAAAAAACAATTAGTATGAGAATTGTTTTTCATTTCTCTGTATAATTGTTTCTCTAATCACATTGTGTCAGTTATTATTTTTATAGCCATAAGTTTTATTTTATTATGAGAGACATAATAGCACTGAAACGATTATTTTAATCCTGGACTACATATTTTGGACTAATTTTATGTGAGAACTAATCCTTATATGCTTAAGCAACTGCATTTAATTTTTTTTTTTTTTTACATACAAGTCAGATCATTAGTAACTGATACAGATCTTGTGGAATAAAACTTTGTTATTTGAAAATACAGAGTTACAAATATATCATCAGTATACCATTTGCTTTCATTGTTTTTACTACTTTGTAAATATACATTCTTAACTTTAATAAGGCAATTTTTATATTATATGTTAAATGAAATAATAAATCTACTATACTGATACAATGTGTCACAGACTTTGAGTCTGGAGTTCTCTCTTGTCCAACAAGAGAGCAGAAGCAGAATTAAATACAAGAGAGGCTAATGTCTGGGAGGAGACAAGTAAGGGTCCTTGCTCCATTTTTATTAGAATCAAAAGGCTTATAAATATGATGGACATGCAGAAAGAGACAATGAAACAGTGATCGTTAACTCATGTGTGTGAGAGAAAGGGGGTTTGGAAATATGCAGTGTTCAGGGTCTGGGTCAATACAAAACAAACTCCCAGCACCAAGCAGATGGCTATTTATGGCAGGCACTGGGAGCTGTGTCTGTTTATCTTAACTTGCCTAGGGTATAAGACAGATAGAGTATGCTACCTCAGGGTCCACAAGGCATTTTTTTTTTTTTTTTTTTTTCCTAATTAGCTCCTGGCAATTTCACCCTGCTGTGGTGGTCTATCACCCTGTTTACCTTTTTACCTATTCTGGACGCTTTTGTCCTGTGGAAGTGGCTTCCCGCTCCTATGCTTTTGTTCTATGCTGGGGGCACTTTCACCCTGTGTCCCTATTCTGGATATTTTTGTCCTAAGCCTTGTTAACTGATTGGGACAAGCTCATGGAATTCCAATAGTTATTCACCACAAAAATGTACAGTTTTCCAACTTCCCGTCCTCAACAAAATGTACCTTGTTCAAAATGCCACCCCATAATCTATTCAGAAGTTGGCATTTAAGGCTGCGTGAATGTCTCAGTCAATTAAGCGTCTGATTTCAGCTCAGGACATGATCTCACACTTCCTGAGTTCAAGCCCTGCGTCGGGCTCTGTGCTGACAGCTCAGACCCTGAAGCCTGCTTCAGATTCTGCCACTCCCCTGCTCACACACTCTCTCTCTCTCTCTCTTTCAAAAATAAATAAACATTAAAAAAATTTTAAAAAGAACTTGGCATTTTACTGTTTGAACAATCTTCTGACGACACATCGTATAATCCTTACGCAGTTATTTTATCAGGTTATGATATTAAAAATAAATTTGTTGCATCTTATTATGATGCAAATTGTATAGCATCTTATTATGTTTAGGGTCATGTATTAATTAGAGCTTGGATCAGTTGTCTTCTGCTAGTGTGTGTGTACAGTGTGACCTTTATATCCTGACATGAGATTTTTTTTTATAGTTTCTGCCATCAGTTCTCCGCAACATGAAGGCATCTTGGCATTCACGTTCTTTTTCACCGTTAACCTGAAAAAGAAATCAGTGCAGGGCGCTCAGGTGGCTCAGGCAGTTAAGCATCGGACTCTAGATTTCAGCTCAGGTCATGATCTTACAGTTAGTGAGTTTAAGCCCCACATTAGGTTCCTCACACACTGACAGCCTCCTTGGGGCTCAAGCCTCAAGCCTCCTTGGGGCTCTCTCTCTCCCTCTCTCTGCCTCTGTCTCTCTCTCAGTAAAGAAACTTAAAAAACAAAATCAAAAAGAAATCAGCGCAAAAGGAGGACATTGTGACCCGCAAGGCCCTAACCGATTGGGCTTCACCATCCTACCTCCATTTCCATCACTCATCCCCTGCTATATTTTTGTTTGGCCACAATGGCCTCCTTTATTTCCTTCAAATCCCACAAATTCTGTCTTCTGAATCTTTGGAATTACTCCTTTCTTCACGTGAATTATTTTCTCGCGTTTTTGTGAGAGTTGTCTAAATTCATCTCTTGAATTTCACTTCAGTTATTACCTCCTCAGATACACCAGACTTGATCACTCATGGAAAAGCAACTCCGCTTTCCTAACTACTTGGGTCACTATCATGTTTTTCTCTTTATTCCCTTCACAGCGTTTACAACTAATATGCAAATATTTAGTTTATCCCTGTATGTAATCTGTATATTTCTGTTTCCAGTTAAAAGTTCCATAACAAGAGAGTGCTGGCCTGTGTAATTCACAGTTGTACCTCACCACTTAGATCAATAACTAAATCACTAAGTACTTTTTGATATCTATAGTAAGATGAAAATATCTCTTGAACGACAAGAGTTTAGAAATAATTGATCCAATGGTAATTTCTCTAAGTAATTTATTTTTATAATTCAAAGTGAGTATCATATAAGGAATCACCTCTTGTATATTTAATTGCTTTTTTTTATTATTGTTATTATTACTTAATTTTATAGGGGAAAGCATGTGACAGGAAATTTGGTTGCAATTAGTATATTTTAAAACTCAATTTTTAAAAGATACTAAAATAATGCCATAGTGTTTGAGACCTACATATACAGTCTATATCTGCAACTGGACCTCTTAGGAAATACAGAACTTATAATAACACTGTAGACATTAGTCATTAAGAAATGATTCATATAGCAAATATTATATGCTGAAGAAATATGCCTACATTAAGTTTAAATAAAGATATGTTGTATTTTATGTTAGCCCTTCACTTTTCCAAAATGGAGCCATCCAGAAGGACGCATGTGCCTAGGCTTCCAGATTATCCAGATTTTCTTTGTTAGCCCCAAATATCTATAGGCATATTTGCCCATCTTATGTATTTTTGCCTATTTAAGTTTTAAAAGACCTTTGTAAGAATGTGCTTGACATGATTAGTTTGTATCTGTTTCACTAAAATTTTAAACTATGGATCTGTAAAATACTTGGAGAATCTAATAGGTTCGACATAGCCTGCTTCTTATTTGAAGGGAAGAAAAATGTCTTGTTTCAGCTGAAAAATGGCAGGCTTTAATGAATTAATTGCTTCAAAAGTCCTAGTTAAATCATTTTGCAACCAAATTCAGTGCTGCAAATAGCTGTCTTACATGCATCATGACCTCTAGTTTTTATCTGATAAATTATGTCCCATCCAAACTTAGTGTCAGCAGTTATTTATTGTCCTGGTTACAAATTGGCTGTTATGCAACTGAATTAATTTTGATCAGACATTTCCTATTTGTGCCATCATACAACTGAATGCTTTATAAAATCTGTACTTTCTTTTAAAGGAGCAGCTACTTAGAAGTTATACTTTGAGTATCTGAAACAGATTGAGTTCTTCCAGTTTAAAAAACAAAAGACAATTAGAGAAAGGAAATGGTAACAATTTAAATCATTTAATGTCTTGATTATTTAAAACACTTTCATTTTTTAATTTTTTTTAATGTTTATTCATTTTTGAGAGACAGAGAGAGACAGAGCATGAGGGGGGAAGGGGCAGAGAGAGGGAGACACAGAATCTGAAACAGGCTCCAGGCTTTGAGCTGTCACACAGAGCCCGATTGGGGGCTCGAACTCACGGGCTATGAGATCATGACCTGAGCTGAAAGTCGGAGGCTCAACCGACTAAGTCACCCAGGTGCCCCATATTTAAAACACTTTTAAAATAATGATGTAAGAGAATGTGTACCCTAGATTAATTCAAGAATTTGAAAATTCTCCCATACAGATCTAATGCAGTCAGGAATTTAGACATATGCTTTTTTAAGGAAAGCCAGCTATTGACTTAGTAAGAGCTATCCATGGACTAGGAATTTGAAATCTTTCAATAAATGTATTAAATCAATACAACTTAAGTGACCTGATGATCTACGAACATACTATAAAAAGCAAAATACAGTCACCTTAACTAGCTTCATACTAGGCTATAGATTTTGAGATAATTCCTGAGACTCATGGGAAAATAAATAATTACTGTGGAGCTCAAAGGAAAGAGCCTTGTGGTAAAGCTTGATATGCAGAGCTGTGCTGTAAGGGAAGCACACATCAGTTTGGTTGTTAAGGCTTGGATTCAAGTCCTTGCTTTTTTTTTTTTTTAATTTTTTTTTCAACGTTTATTTATTTTTTTAAGACAGAGAGAGACAGCATGAACTGGGGAGGGGCAGAGAGAGAGGGAGACACAGAATCGGAAACAGGCTCCAGGCTCTGAGCCATCAGCCCAGAGCCCGACGCGGGGCTCGAACTCACGGACCGCGAGATCGTGACCTGGCTGAAGTCGGACGCTTAACCGACTGCGCCACCCAGGCGCCCCTCAAGTCCTTGCTTTTTTTTATTTTGCAATACTATGACTTGAAACAAACTACCTCACTTGAAGGAAGTTTTATTTATTCAGAGGAGATATTGCCTCATCTCAGCGTTTAATTGGCTCACTTGGTAGAGGATGTGACTTTTGATCTCGGGGTTGTAAGTTCCAACCCCATGTGAGGTGCAGATATTATTTAAAAAAATAAAATCTTAAGAGGGAGAGAGAGAGGGAGAGGATATTGTCTCACCTCAGGGGTTGTTAGAAGCATTAAATGATGTAGTATGATGCAAGCACTGTGTGAATGTACAATCCCTCTCTTAACATCACTCTTCTTTATTTCTTGCGAAATGAAATACAACCAATGGTCCACTAAGGGTAAAAAACAATAGTATTGAGAATAAAAAAAAGTGTTTTTTTAAGCAAATATCTTGGAAGGATTCGGTCATTAACAAAGGGGGTGCACCTGGGTGGCTCAGTTGGTTAAGCCTCTGACTCTTGATTTCAGCTCAGGGCATAATCTCAGGGGTTCTGGAGTTTCAGCCTGAAGTTCTTGTCAAGGCAGAGCTTGCTTGGGATTCTCTCTCTCTCCCTCTCTCTCTCTCTCTCTGCCCCTCCCCTAAACTAACTCTCTGTTTGTCTCTCTCTCAAAAAAAAAAAAAAAAAAAGAGGGGGGTGATTGAACTAGAAATTTCTCGGGTCTGAGTCATGCCTCAACCCCTTCTATTTTTGTGATGCTACCACAGTCATGTAATCAGTCTAAACTTGTTTTCTTAACTACATAATTAGGGAAAATACCTCATATGCTCATTATTTAAATTAAATGAGGCAATGATCCTTAATACTTTACAAATCATGTAGCAATAACAAACAATATAGTAATGTCACTTATTACCACTATTATGAAAACATGCATGATTTCCAGATAGTCAACAATATTCTAAGGGCTGTATAATAATAGAAATTTTCAAAGATCATTTTTCATTGAATTTTATCTTATAAATTTTGGAACAACTAATCTATCAGGAAACCCTGAATTGTTTGGAGGAGATACTAGGAGAGAAGTACTTTGCTTTTCTACAACTATAGTGTTTTTGATCAAAGACATTCACAGAATTATTTGTAGAACATGAGGTTGAAGAACAATGGAGCTTGTCGTTCAAGCTATATAATATCAATATGAAATGCGAATAGTTTAAGATGCCCTAAGTACTTCAATAATGAAATAACTATGAAAGATATTACAGCTTTTTGTAACACACTGGTCATTACAACAATGCAAAATTATTTTATTCCAATATAAAAATAAAATAAACCTATGGAATAAAATGATGTACTGAATGTCTATGATAAAATAGAAAGCACTTCAAAAATACATTGAAGGGTACTTAGCACTGGTGAATATTGGCTTTTTTGGCTAAGTGGAAAATGTTTTCTTATTTTAATTTGTAATTCTCTAATTCATCACATCTGAATTCCCTCAATGAGTTAAAGGACCATTGTTTTTATTTTTTGAGCTTCAGAAATACACAAACCAACACTGAGTTTAATTTTTTGTATCAACTTTTTTGTGTATGTCTAACATTTTGAAGTATTTTCTGTACTTATTTTTTCTAATTAGAAAATTCTAAGGGGAGAGTATAGTTTTAAATTTAAAGTAGTAAAAGTAAGCAAAAAGTAAATAACTCAAGTGAAAATCACATAAAATCTAGTTAAATAAAATAAATCCTGCCTTTTTAGCACATAACATTTTGACGTTTTGCTACAGATTTTATATTATTTATTACATATATACACATAACTGTTACACAACTTAAAAGTTTAAATTATATATATACATATATACATCATATATATATGTATATGTATGTATACACACACACACACACACACAAACACAAGTATTCTCAAAATGTCAAGAAATACGATTGATTTTGGTCAATTAATACATGACTCTTATTATAATAACTAACATCTATATACAATGAAATAAACTAATCCATCATATGTCCCTTTATTCAAATCTTCATTAAGGTTTCTAACAGTGGTCTATTTATCTTCATATAGGCCTTGTCCATTTCATACTTGTTGCAGATCATATACATATACATAGAGCCAGCAGGAAAGACACTTCATTTTGAATGGGTCAACTTTGAAATTTATTTTTAAATGTTTTTATGTTATGTCAAAGCTATTGATTTTTTACCTATTACATGACTTCAAAACTTACAAATTTATCTAATAAATTTTAATAGCTTTCTTCTAGTGAACTATATCTTTTTAAAGCTAACAAATGATCCTTTTATCCTTAATCCCAACATTGGTATTATGCTTTTTTTTAGTTATATTTCTATGTTTATGCCCATGTTAAAACTATTGATCCTGGGGCGCCTGGGTGGCTCAGTCAGTTAAGCGTCCGACTTCGGCTCAGGTCACGATCTCGTGGTATGTGAGTTAGAGCCCCGCGTGGGGCTCTGTGCTGACTGCTCAGAGCCTGGAGCCTGTTTCAGATTCTGTGTCTCCCTCTCTCTCTGACCCTCCCTGTTCATGCTCTGTCTCTCTCTGTCTCAAAAATAAATAAACGTTAAAAAAAATAATAAAAATAAAAAAAAAATTAAAAAAAAAAAACTATTGATCCAGAGGGACTTCTTTAACATTATTCTAATTTTAATTTCAATGTCTCCAGATTTTCAACAGTAAGTAAACTGCTGCTTTTTAATTGTATTATTAATTTGGAATATTTATACATGTTTGTTGTGACAAATATGCACATACATTGGTAATATAAGGGATATTATTAGTTTTGTGTAACTAAAAATTGTAATGTAGAGAAGGATATTTAATTTGCAGATAATAGTATTGGAAAATTTGAATTTTGCTAACGCCAAAATTCATACTAGTTTGTCACTCTAAAAACTTAGAATCTTCAATGGCAGATTATTTAGGGCAGAGTTGGAGTGGCCAGCCGGAGCAGGACATGAAGAGTGGTAATTATGCTTACTTTGATGTTATAATTCTATGGTTTAAGGAGTTTGGTTTGTATTTCTGTTTGGCAGTTTTCCCAGCCACTAAATTCATTTCAGTGGTTTGCTAAAGGACAACAGTGGCTTTTCAATATAGAAATCTCAGTGAGCTATGTTTAGATCTAAATTGTTTTCTATATTGAAACCCTGGCCTCCTTCCATGCAATGTGAGCATCAAATCAGGTATTTTATAAATGAGTCATTGAAAAGCATATGTAGTTCAATTTCTTGGGCAATATTAGAAATATAAAATCTTAAACTTTACAAATGAATGTTGGAGCATAGTGACACATAGAAGAAACTTACCAAACTGTTTAACATTCTCTTTTCATAAGAAACTTTCTTTTTAAATGCAAGAATAAAACTTGTGCAACTGGGGCTCAGTCAGTTAAGTATCCATCTCTTGATTTCAGCTCAGGTTGTGAGATTGAGCTCTTCCTCAAGCTCTTTGCCGGGAGTGAATCTTGTTTAAGGTTCTCTCACTCTCTCTCCCCTTGCCCCTACACTGCTTTCTCTCTCTCTCTATTTCTCTCTCTTTCTCTCTAAAAAGAAAGAAAGAAAAAATGAAAGAAAGAAAAGAAAGAAAGAAAGAAAGAAAGAAAGAAAGAAGAAAGAGAAAGAAAGAAAAAACTTGGATAATTAAATGTTTTAAAAATTTTTCTTTAAGAGTTTCAGGTAATTATTGTACACTATATATCCTATACATACTTACAAATTATATATATATATATATATATACATACATATGTGTGTGTATGTGTATATATACACATATATGTGTATATATACACATATATATACACACACATATATATACACATATATATATTTAATTGTATGCTTTTTTAATTGTATGTTCAACCACAATTTTATATATATATATATATATATATATATATATGTGTGTGTATGTGTGTATGTGTATATATACACATATATGTGTATATACACACATATGTACACATATATATACACACACATATATATATACACATATATATACACATATATATATATTTAATTGTATGCTTTTTTAATTGTATGTTCAACCACAAGAAAGCATTTCATAGATGCTATGTTAAGCCCTAGCAACATATACCTAAAAGTAGTTCTCTTTAGTCTAACTGAGTTCTACACATCCACAAGAATAACATAGTCAACTTTATAAAGCATTATTTGGTTTATTTATATGAAATACATTTTCCCATTTTTTTATGTTAAGTACCGAATAATTTTATATACTATATTATATAAAGTTCATTACCCTCCCACTTAATATTGTATTTTTTCCAGCCATTTATAACATAATTTAAAGCAGTTTCTAAATATTAGTATGAATCACAAGTAAAACAGTGAATTGAATCCTTATGCTAAACTTACTACCTACAGTGCAAATGTAGGTGCAGGTGATGTGCTCCCTCTTCTTACCAATTCATGACACACACCATCCCTTTGTCCCTGAACCCAGACATGGCCTCTAGCTCTGCTGGTGGAGCTCTGCAGGTAGTCGATATTCATCAGTAGAGTGCACATGTAAAAGAAGCTTTATTTTCCATCCCTATATTGAAGGGTACAAATGCAATAAAAAATATTTTCTTGGTAGTTTTGTCTAGAACACCACAGTTATGTAATGATGGAGCAAACTGGGTAAGTGAGAAGGGAGAAATTGGGTAGGGCTGGTTAATTATGTTTATGTCCTGTCTTTTTAATGAATATGCATTTGAATATGTGGTTTTCAAAATCTTAGTTCTATTTTTTGCAAGACCCATAAATATTTTTTTTTTTTTTTGCAAATTCTATTTTATCTCCCCTCTTAGTCTACTCTCCAACAGTTGTCTTTTCCTGATCTTAGTTCTTAATGATACGAAGCTCTGGGCTGCTATTCTACATTTTGTCCCAACCAAATATACAAAGCTGTTTCAAGTATTCAACTGCAAATACTCTCCTTGACCTGAGGAAACCTATGGCTTCCTTTCCTCCTGGAGTCAATTGAAAGGATTAAGTTGAATTACTTTTCTTTCAGGAGCATCCTCGCGGTGGCATTGCCCGCCACGTGGTATTTTCCCTTGCAAAGAAAAGGTTTCCTGGGCAAATTAAGAGGACTTCCTATTTCCTCAAAAATGAAAGCAAGGGAATGAGAAAAATGGGGATGAGGAATTTTAAAGTCAGATTATGCCTCACAGTAAAAGGAGGAGGACAATTGGAAATAGTGAATTGAGAGAAAATGATGAGACAAGTAGGTGAAAACCAACTTAAGGAAAAAGATAAATTTAAAAATGAGAGGGTAACCAAGTAAGGAACAGGACTGGGCACGAATTAATCATACCTATTAGTTATCAAATATTTAATAACTGAGAATTCAGTTGTCTCCATGAGGAGATCATGGGGCGCTAGTAAACACAGCATTAAAAAGATAGTGACATTTCACAATGATGAGATTTGAGATTAATGTTACTGCAGTTAGATAAACCGATAGAAGTTTAAAAAAAAGTTTGAGCTTTAATATTGGTAGAGAAAAGGTAAAGTGATTTCTCAACTAAGCCTCCTCATCCTAGAAATACAGCTAATAATTAGAAATATAATTTTTTCCAAAGGAAATTAATATGGATACAGACTGATGTTTATCTCATCACCAGAATGAAAGACAGGCAAAAAGTAATGGTTTCTAATTGGGCAAAAATATGTTTCTGCCTACTGAGTGAATGAATTCAGGAACAATTGGTCAATTACTCAGCTCCATCAAAAAAACTGAGGAAAAATTTGTATGGCCTCAATTTTATGAATGATCTTAATTCTAAGAAATTATTGGTATGAAATTTATTAAATATTTCCTTTGCTTTGTATATTACATCTCCATAATGCACCTATAAATTTAGGTTATAGATATTTTTTTGTCTATTGAGGAGGGGAAGGATTTCTTGCAAAGTTGTGGAAAGTTTGAATCTGCTTTCCAAAGGCATTTAAAGAAAGTTATTACACACACATGCACGCGCACACACATACTCAAATAAATTGGGACAAGGGCTGTGATAAATTTGATTGGGCAGGATTATTATAAATATGATTTTATTACACTCTCTTTTCTCTTCTGTGGCCCTATTACACTCTCTTTTCTCTTCTTGTTTCTCACTGGTCCTCAGAATCTCATTCTTCACTCAAATATGTGTTCTGATAAAAAGATGTGCAACATAACTCATCCTGATAAATAGAAATGGAATGTGACACTGTCATCTCTCCTTGTATTGGCGGTGAATAGGGAAAAAAAAAACATATTGAATAAAATAATAACCAGATCTCAGTGAGACAGTTTTATCCCAGGCAACTGTAAGGATGTAGGAATTCATCAACTTTGTTTTACCAAGCCAACAAGTAAACAATAAAGAGCAACTAAATCAATTATTCAGCATAAATACAAAGGTCATTAATCTGTTGTCTGTGACTGTTTTTCACTTCCTACATCAGAGCCTGAGGGCAGTGTTTCAGTCAATGTTACATGTCTCAGTATGCCAGTCAAAATCTTAATAAGTATATACTTCTGTTTCTTCAGAATTGCCAAAGTTCATTTATGTTAATCAGGATTCACTATTATCTTATGCATGGATAATACAGTGACCAGTAAAATATGACATGATATAAAAATATTAGTCACATTCATTATTCATTATTAAAAAGAAAGTGTATTAAACTATTCAGTACCCAGCATGAAATATGAAATATTTATCTATCATTTATCTGTCTATTATCTATCTATCTATCTATCTATCTATCTACCTATGTATCCCTCTGTCTCAAGAGTCTCTCTGCAGTCTCTCTCTCTCTCTCAAAATAAATAAATTTAAAAAGAATAGACCTTATATGGGAAAAAAAAAACAAAAACCCAAAACATAGTTTTATTTTTTCTTTAATGTGGAAAAAATAGACAAGATCATTTTTATACATCTCAACATCAAAGGTCAGAATGTTTCCTACTACTGATGATATGATCTGTCAACAGTCTTTAGACAGAAGGTTTATAATACTGGAGATACACGAAGTTTGCTTTAAAGACTACATGAACATATATAATCTATAGGACATCACTTTCCAAGCCTCCACTTCTATATGTAGTCTTTTCTGAAACCAATCTGAGAATACATTTGTTAAATATTTGTTAAATATCATTGGCGTTTCCTTTCACAGTTGCCTTTCCTTCTTTTCCCATTTGACAAAATAAACCATGTATTTCATCCTGGCAGATTGCTTACTGGTGTGCCATACAAAGAGAAAGTATTCATATCTGGGTAGGCCCCTTATTCAAGGCATGAATTAACCATTGCAAGAATTTTTGCCTTCCCCTATTTGATACAAATTTGGTTTAGACGGCAGTGAAGCAGAGATAACACAGTCATTTGACCCACACTGGGATATTCTGAATTTAAACAACTTGTAGGATAAGGAAGAATTAAAATAACTACTTTTTTAAATTTTTTTTCAACGTTTTTTTATTTATTTTTGGGACAGAGAGAGACAGAGCATGAACGGGGGAGGGGCAGAGAGAGAGGGAGACACAGAATCGGAAACAGGCTCCAGGCTCTGAGCCATCAGCCCAGAGACTGACGCGGGGCTCCAACTCACGGACCGCGAGATCGTGACCTGGCTGAAGTCGGACGCTTAACCGACTGCACCACCCAGGCGCCCCAAATAACTACTTTTAATGATCCTGACACATTTGTCTGTCTATTGTGGCCAAAGACTACTGCCATAGCATAAGTTATATACTATATACTATTACATTTCTTGTAGAAGGTAGTTCCATAAACAGGATTAAAAACATTGAACGAGTAGTACTAAAATTTGTATGAAACCATGAAAGATCCTGCATAGCCAAAGCAATCTTGATAAAGAAAAGCAAAAGTGGAAGTATTACAATTCCAGACTTCACTCAAAATCTGACTTCGCTTAATTACAAAGCTATCATAATTAAAACAGTATGGTTGTAGCACAAAAATAGAACAGAATAGATTAATGGAACAGAATATAAAGCTCAGAAATAAAGTCATGCTTGTAGAGTCGATTAATCTATGACAAAGGAGGTGAAACTATCTAATGGAGGAAAGACATTCTCTTCAATCAATGGTGCTGGGAAAACTGGACAGCTACACGTAAAAAAATGAAACTGGACCACTCTCTAACACCATATACAAAATAAACTCAAAATAGATTAAAAACGAGACCTGAAAGCAATAAACATCCTGGAACATAGGTAGTAGTTTCTCTGACAAAGCTAGTTCCATAGATTTATTTAGATGAATATCAAAGAAGAAAAAACAATTGAATTGTTATTAGTCCCTTTCAGATTGTAACAGTAAATAGTAACATCCACTGAGTTTCATTTTCAGTAAAATTTACTTTATATGTTTAATAACTACCAGAATGTGTTTTTAAATTATGTCTTATTAATAAATGTAATAAATCAATAAAAGGACAAATAAAGTTTCAAGGAGAAAAAAATTCAAGGACACAAACCAATGTGTTTAATTTATATACATTTTTAATATTCACTATATTTCAATATAATAAAAATGCTGAAGTGTAATGTGTAATTTATTAGTGTTTAAATTGTAGGAGTGTTCAGTAATGAAATATGAGTTCAAAGAAGTGAAAAGAATACAAACTTCTGATGTAAAAGATTCTTCAGGTGTTCTTTAAATATATGAGAGTGGATATTACATCCCATAGTTTAGCTTTGAACACCTTCTAAAGAGTGGTTTAATAATTTTCTTTTAAATTCCAATATTTATAATGTATCCCGTGCCACATAATTTACAAAGATTTTAATGTGTCGCACAAAAAGAAGAAAAAGTTAGTAGGTTGTTTTAAAACTTCTCTGTCTTGGGTGCCTGGGTAGCTCAGTTGGGTAAGGGTCTAACTTCAGCTCAGGTCATGATCTCACGGTTTGTGAGTTGGAGCCTGGCCTTAGGTTCTGTGCTGACAGCTCAGAGCCTGGAGCCTGCTTCCAATTCTGTGTCTCCATCTCTCTCTGCCCCTCCCCTGTTTGTGCACTCCCTTTCTTTCTCTCTCTCCCTCTTTCTCTCTCTCTCTCTTTCTCTCTCAAAAAATGAATAAACATTTAAAAAAATTAAAAAAAATAAAAACTTCTCGGCCCATCATCAGTTACACGTAACTAGTAAATTTATCTAAATAAAACAAAATAAAAACTATGATCCTTGGTCATACCAACCACATTTCAATTATGTGAGGCAAGTGCCTACCATATTAGACAAAGTAGATATAGAAAATTTCTGTCATCACACAAAGTTCTATTGAAATGAACTGTCTTAGGAAATTGTATTTGTTTCAGCACTGAAGTCCTTTGAATTTATACAAGACTAGATTTTCCACATTGGTGGCATATATGCTTTGTTTTTCTTTCCTCTTACCCATGAGGGGGCCAAAATATGCATAGAATTAGGATTCAAAGACAGAAATTTACAGAAAATTTCCCCTTGGGCCTAATACATGGATTTTGTATCACCTTTTAATAAGAAAGGTTGTGATTAGTTTCTGTGGGGTTTTGGTATACCTATAAATGCTGAAATCATGACAAAGTTACAACTTATCTTAGTTCCAAGAGATGATTTTTATCATAGACATGCAGAGTACGACTGTCCAGAAGAGATTGCTTCTAATATTTATTATTTCTACTAATTTATAGTGCGCTCTCTCTCTCTCTCTCTCACATGTCAGATATCCAAATAAATGAGTCAGCACGTTAAAATAACCATGTCCATATTTAAGTGTTCTGATAAATTTTCCCCTCATTTTTTCAGACGGCCTATCTCTTGTTATGTCACCCAGCAAGCTTTGAAATACTCCATACCTTGGAAACTAACTGTTATCTTCCATTACTCTTACTCAAAGAATTCATTAATTGTATAGAAAAAACCATTTTGCCTCGACAGAATACAACTTCTAATGATATCTGTGAGAATATACATAATGGATGAACATCTGCTCAATAAAACATAACGATTAAACAAAACAGCAAAATCATACTATGTTAAAAATATATTGCAAACAAAATATATTGCAAAGCTTAGGTTGGAAACTGTCATAGGACACTGAGCAAATGGCCCCAAAAGAACAGGACAGTTGTTCAGTTTATCTTTAAATCTCTAGAAATTAGTGCATGATCTGGGTTACAGCAGAAACTCCAAAAAGAGTTGTTAAATAATTGAATGACCCATATTATTTAGTTTGCTTAATACAATGCTAAGTGCAGTAGGATATATGTAAAATTTTAATCAGTCTCTCAGCAAGGATTTTTATAATATTTACCGTATGTTAAGGAGTCATGGTAAAATACCTGTAATGTATAAGGCTAATGTTTCATATTTCAATTCCCTCAAATGAACAAACCAGATATAAATTCAGAATAGGTATAAAGGATAGAATTACAGGACAGAAACAAGCCTCAGAAGAAAAACATAATGTTAGGGCATTAGCAAGAGGATAAATTGGGGTCATTTCTCAAGGTACCTGAAATGAAAAAGTGAAAGGAAAAACAGCAAGTCTATGTATTATAGTTTCGACTACATCGTAAAGTCATCAGTCAAGGAAAGGAGAATTACTGCAGTTAATTCCTTCCTTAAGAAGAATGTGCAGACTGTTTGCTGATGCCAAAGAATTTCTGTTTGAAAATATGGTAGTAAAATGGATATTTTAATGCATTTTTGTAAGAATCCATAATATATAAATTTGAGCTTGAAAATAACCTGGGAACAGGGTTCCGTCAGTTAAGTGTCCAACTCTTGATCTCAGCACAGTTCTAGATCTCAGGGTTGTGAGTTCAAGCCCCTTGTTGGTCTCAAACCTGGCAACATTTTTCAATATATCTACTTTCACTTTGAAAATAACTCATACTATCCTATACAGCATAGCAATTTTTGACAACTTTATTGAGGTATGATTGACATACAATACACAGCATGCTCAAAGTTTAAAATTTGATAAATTTGCAATATAAATACACCCTTGAAACAATGATTACAATCAAGAGAGTGAACCTACCTACCCTTCACCCCACAGAAAGTCCTCATATCTCTTTAAAATCTGCTCCCTCTTGCATCTTTTCTCATTTTCTCCCTCATGCAACTACCGATGGTTTTTTTTTTTTTCATTACAGATTAATTTCTTTGCTGGAGTTTTAAAGAAATGAAATCATAGAGTATGTAGCTTTTTTGTCTAAATTAATGAAGCGTAATTGTTTGATTTTATCCATGTCATTCTGTGCTCCCACAGATGACTGTGCCATTGGTTTATCCATTCTCCTGTTGACAGAAACTTGAATTGTTTCCAAGGTGGGCTATTACGCATAGAGCTGCTATTCAAAATCACGTGCAAATCTCTTTATGGACATTTGCTTTCTTTTTTCTTAGGTAAAAACCTAGGAATGCATTGAAAAATTAAATATATGGTCGATCTGTGTCTAGTATTTTAAAGAAATGTCGAGTTGCTTTCCAAAGCAGTTCTACCATTTTATATTTAAACCAGCAAAATGTGAGACTAGCACTTCTTCCACATTTTTGCCAACATTTGATATGGTCAGGTTTTTTGTTTTGCTTTTCATTTTAGTCATTCTAATAGCTATGTAATGGTATCTCATGGTAAATTTAATTTACATTCTCCTAATGACCAGTGATGTTCAACATCTTTTCATATGCTTATTCGTTATCTATATTATTGATGAAGTCTCTGCTCAGATGTTTTGTCTAATTTTATTGGACAGTTGGCATGTTATCAAGTTTTGAAAATTCTTTATATTTTTTGTAAATACAAGACGTTTACAAATGAACGTGATCTGCAAATGTTTTCTAATCTGTAGAGAGACTTTCATTTTCTTAACAGAATCATTCGAAGAACTAAACTTTTTTATTTTGATGAAGTTCAATTTATCAATTCAAATTTTATGGATTGCGTTGTCAAACTTGTATCTGAGAATTCTTTGCTAATTTAAGGTTACAAATATTTCCCTCTGTTTTTAACCAGAAATTTTACAGGTTTAATTTTTCCATTTAATTCTACAATTGACTTTGAGTTCATTTTTGCATATAGTGTGAGGTATTCTTTGAAGTTCATTGTTTTACAACGCATATTCAAATGTTTCAGTCTTATTGATGAAAAGATACCCTTTCCCCACTGAATTGTTTTTGCAAATTTTCCAAAAGTAAGTCTCCATATATATGTGGATGAATTTCTGGACTCTATTCTTTTCCATTAAATGCTTATATTGCTCTGATTTCATCACAGAGGCTTTATTATAACTTTTAAAATAATGTCAGTTAGGGGTGCCTGTGTGGCTCGGTCAGTTAACCATCCGACTCTTGATTTTGGCTCAGGTTATGATCTCAAGGTGGTGAGATTGAGCACCTTGTCGGACTCTGTGCAGCCTGTGGAGCCTGCATGAGATTCTCTTTCTCCCTCTCCCTTTGTCCCTTCCCCACTTGTGCGTGCTCTTTTGCTCTTTCTCTTTGTCTCAATAAATGAATAAATAAACAGATAAACAAACAAATAAAAATATCAGTTAGTCTTCAAACTTTGATTTTTAATTTAAATTGTTTTATCTATCTTACATCCTTCAGATTTTTACATGAATTTTGCATACATCATGACAATTTCTATGAGAAAACTTTCTGCGATTTTTATTAGAATTTCACTGAATTCAGAGATAAATTTGCTTAGAATTAACATCTTAACAATATTGAGTCTTCTGACCCAGCAATAAATTATACCATTCTATTTATATTTGCTTTAATTTCTCTCAACACTTTTTTCAATTTTTAGTGTACAATCCTCTCAAATTTCTTGCTAGATTTATCCCTAAGTTAATTAAATTTAAAAAATTTTTCTATTCTATTATTGCTCCCTGCTAGAATAAAGAAATATCACCTACTTGTGTATGGTAATCACGTGTCCTAAGTCTCACTAAATTTATTTGTTAGGTCTACTGGCTTTCCTTGTAGATTTCACTGGATTTGATATATGGACAATGATGTTACCTGAAAATAAAATTTAATTGCCTTGCTTCAATGTGGATTTTTTAAAACATAATTTCCCTGGTCAGAGATGCTTGTACAATGATGAATACAATTTGTATCAGGAAACATTCTTGTTGTTTTCTAGTTAAATGATGCAACTTTTTACAGATGTTCTTAATGAGTTTTTATCTTTAGTTTCCTGAAAGTTTTCATGATGTCGCATTTTTTTCAATTTTTTCTTCTGAACTTATTGAGACAATCACTAAATGGGAATAAAATTAAAGTCATGTATTATAAAGTACAGGCATACCTTGGAGATAATGTATTTAGTTCCAGACTACCTCAAGGAAGCAAAGATTGCAATAAAGTGAGTCAAAGGAATTTTTTGATTTCCAGTGCATACAAAAATTATGTTTTTACTACAGTTTATAAAATGTGTGCAATAGCATTGTCTCAGAAAACCATATACATATCTTAATTTAAAAATACTTTATTGCTAAGGCACCTGGGTAATTCAGTGAATAGTCGTACTCTTGATTTCAGCTCAGGTCATGACCTTGCAGTTCACGGGATGCAACCCTACACACTGGGCTCTGCATGGACAGTGCGGAACCTGCTTGGGATTCTCTCTCTCCTTCTCTCTCCTTCTGTCCCATCCTCACTCATTCTTTCTCTCTCTCTCTCTCTCTCTCTCTCTCTCTCTCTCTTTCTGTCTCTCTTTCTATTTCTCTCTCAAAATAAATAAATGAAACTAAAAAATACTTTTTTGCTAAAAAATGCTAATCATAATCTGAGCTTTCAGAGTGAGTTGTAATCTTTTTGCTGATGGAAGGTCTTGTCTCCATGCTAATGGCTGTTAATTGATCAGGATGGTAGTTGCTGAAGGATGAGGTGGCTGTAGAAATTTCTTAAAATAAGACAATACTTAAGGTTCCCATATAGATTAAGTCTTCCTTTTATGAATGGTTTCTCTGCAGCATATGATGCTGTTTGATAGCATTTTACCTACAGTCGATCATCTTTCAAAATTAGAGACCATCCTCTCAAACCCTGTAGGTGTTTTGTCAGTTGAGTTTATGGAATATTCTAAATCCTTTGTTGTCATCTTAATAATCTCACAGCATGTTTACTAAGAGTAGATTCCAGTCAAGAAATCACTTTCTTTGCTCACTCTTAGAAGCAACTACTTATCCATTCAAGTTTTATCAAAAGATTACATCAATTCAGTCACATCTTCAGGCTCCACTTCTAATTTTAGTTTTCTTGCTATTTTCACCACATCTGCAGTTACCGCCTTCACTGAAGTATTGAACGTCTCTCAAAGTTACGCAAGAGTATTAGAAATAACTTTTTCCAAATTCCTGATGTTGTGGATATTTTGACCTCTTCTTGAGATCAGAAATGTTCTTAATGGCATATAGAATGGTGAATGCTTTCCAGAAGGTTTTCAATTTTCTTTGCCCAAAACCATCAGAGGAATCACTATCTATGGCAGCTATAGCCTTACAAAATGTATTTCTTAAATAATGGGACTTGAAAGTAAAAATTACTCCTTGAACTGTGGGCTCTAGAATGGATGTCATGTTAGCAGGCATGACAGCAATATTCATCTCTATCAGAGTTCTTGGGTGACCAGGTGCATTGTCAATGAGAAGTCATATTTTGAAAGAAATCTTTTTTTTTTTTTGAGATATACTGCTTAACAATGGGCTTAAGATATTTAGTAAACCATGTTGTAAATAGATGTACTACCATCCAGGCCTTTTTTTTTTTCTGGTGAAAGAGTACAGTCAAAGTAGACAAAGCACAATTCTTAAGGGTCCTCAAATTTTTCAAGCAATAAGTATTGGCTTCAGCCTAAAGGAGAGTCAGCCTGTCCTTTGAAGCTTCGAAGCCAGGCATTGACTTCTCTCTAGCTGGGAAAATTCCAGATGACATCTCCTTCCAATAGAAAGCTGTTTCATCTACATCAGATGTCTGTTGTTTAATGTAACCAACTTCCTAATGATCTTAGGAAGATCTTAGGAACAACTTTCTTCAATCTCTACATCAGTCCTTGCTGCTTTCTCTTATATTTTGATGTTATGGAGATGGCTTCTTTCCTTAAACGTCATGAACCAACCTTCAAAGAATTGAAGACTTAGGCCTTTGCTTTCAGTTTGTTTTTTCCTTTTAAAGGAGAAATAGAGACCTTTCTCATATACAAAAACTAAATAATTTCATCAACCAGAAGACCCTTACTATAAGAAATGTTAAAGGAAGTCCTTCAAGTGGAAGAAGAAAAGATACCAGAATGAAATTTGGAAGTATAAAAATCAAATGGTAAATAAACGGATGATTTTCTTTTTGTAGTTTCACATATCTTTAAAAGATAAATGACTAAGCAAATAGTCACACTGAGTTGTGGGCTTTACAACAAATATGTATGTATAATGTATGACAACAGTACTTTGAAGACTAGGAAAAATGAAATATACTATTGAAAAGTACTTCTGTGAAGTGGTATAATATGATTTGAATATAGAATGTGATAAGCATGACTTTATGATCTGAGGGCTTCCAGAATGCCTGGTTGACAAGGATGAAATCCTGCATATGTCTTCTCAGAACAAGTGACCATTAAACACTTAGCTAAAGTGCCCGTTTGGAATGACACCCTAAGGACTTGGAGTGCTGTGTTCCAAGATGCTGTTTATAAATTAAAATATCAGATGATATGTGGTGATTTTTATGGTGCCTAGCAGGAAAAGACATAATTCATATGCCAAAGAGGATAATCCATCTTGATTACAAAGTGTAGCCAGCAGACACATAAGAGTATATCTAGAACCTGAGGGATTCACTGGGGTCTCTCTTGCTTCTTCCATGTCTAGTAAAAACACTGGAATGATGATTTCAGCAACCATAGCCTGGCCAGTGCAAGAAAACTAAAGGCTCTGTTCCCTCGAGAAGTGAAATCTGGGTGACCTCACCATGGACGCAAGTGACCTAGGAAAGCTGAAGAAGTGCCTGGAGTTGATGCAAATAGAGAGTAGACCATCAATGATAGAGGATGACCATCAATTAGGTTCTCAAGAACAGCTACAGGGGTTTGGACTATATTTGCCCTACTAATCCGTTTATTGTAAATCTTTTTCGAATATAACAACCCCCCACACTGAGGGCACTTAATGTGGGCATGAGCTGATTTGAGTGTAACAGTGGTTACTTGTATAAGGTACTTAGAACACCATTGATTCATAGATTCTTAGTCCTGGTCCAGTTCATTCCAGCTGCAGCCATAGTCAACAGTTCCTGTGTAACCCAGTAGAATTCAATCTGAAGGTGGTGACACTACTTTTACATTTTTTACCTTTCCCCCCCAAAAAAACTATAGGAACATAGGGCATCCGAGAAGCGTGAGGGATTAAAATTCCAAGGAAAATCATGTTGGAGTTCAGAAGTTAATGGATAAATTCACAGAAATTCCTTCCTTTGTGGAGACAAATATGATGCACATTGGCATGATTTTTCAGATGGGCCACAGCAGGATCAAAATCTGGTTTCTCAAAGCAGTAACTAGAATAGCAGTTCACCCTTCGTTGGTGTTCTCTCTTTTCCAGTTTCATTCTCCCAACTGCCCCTTTTGTGCTTCTTTTTTTTTTTTTATAGAAAATGGATTTTATTCGATACTAACATGTAACAGATTGGTAGCACATTGCTTATATACAAATGATTTAACCTAGGTCGAAATATGTACTGGTTTAAACCTTCAGTGCATGTAAATAAACCTTCAGGGCATCCTAACTTGGAAGTTCAGTCTGTGTGGCTTTATCTACTCTTGAAGCAACAGCCTTCTGTCAATGCTGGACTTTTTCCAGATCTTCCCGAAGTTGGAGAATGACTTCATCCCTCTCCTTCAGCTGCAGCTTCAGCATTGAGCATTCATCCTTCATTATATCCCAACAAATGCTCTGCCAGCCAAACGAAGAGCTCCAGAATCAAGAGTCCCTGTTGGAAAAATCCCTCTTGCTTGTTTCTAAAGATCACCTTCTGAATAAACTAGCTGCATGTGAGTCAGGTTGTGATTTTGTGAGAACCCAAATCAAGACCCCATACCACTAAAGTGAACCCAGTTTTTCATAGTGTAAGCATCCTACTGAACATTTTAGTTAGGCGTCTTCTCCTCATGTTTTACTCTTTGTTTTTTCTTGAGAATCTACATTAGAATCATGGAATCAAAATGTAACTACTTTTAAGGTTTTCATCATCACTGACATATTGCTGTCCAAAAGATACGCCAATTTATGTAGCTACCAGAAATGTATGGAGTTGGTACTTAATTGAAAATATTTCCCATGCCAATTTTGATACAGTTAGTGTGATTATGGTCAGACTAAGTTTACATGCCAAATAAAAAAAAATGTTCTGTTTTGTTTTAAAAACTTATTGTTTATTTCCAATACTTTTAGCAAATATATTTTCTATTCTGATTTAATTACACACAAATCTAGAAATATTTGAGTAAGATATAGTTATTGTAATCAGGGAATAATCAATTCTGATTATTGTGTGTAAGAATATTACTGTGTCATGTTGTGGGTCACATAATTTAATGTATTTTGTTAGACAATTGATGAAGTAGAGGCTTTCCTTTCAATGGGATGTTTTTTCTAGATTTTTTCAAACACATAAACTGGAAAAAGTTAGGTGTATAAGCTACCAATTAAGACAATTAAATATTACTGCAATAAAATATGGACTACACAATGATATACATGGCTAATAATCCAATCTCAATAAAACAATTCATTGAAATATTATTTAGTTGGTTGACAGAAATGTGAACTGTCAGACAGTCTCATATATTAGTAATACACATTATGTCTTCATAAAAATAGATTTACAATTGATCTCTGTAATTGTTTTGTTTATATCATGAACATATACTTCTTAAAATAAGTTCATGTTTACTCTGTGTCCTTATTGCATGTGCTTATGGTTCAACTTTGCTTTATTTCAAATATACAGCTTTTGTTCATTTTAGACCTTAAATTCGTTGAGGAAGTTATACACTGGGAATCTTCCAACCTACTGTGTAATAATAGATGTGCATTAAGTTTAAAATAACATATTTGGTCAACTTTCTTTAATCAAAATAGTTTATTTTTAAATGTTTTATCCACTTTAATATATATAAAACCAAATTTTTTAAAAAAATTATATATAATGTATAATAAATAAAAAATATATTTATTAATGTATAATAAATAAAAATTATATATAATGTAGATATAATGTAGATATAATGTAGATATATAATGTATATATAATGTATAATATATAATGTATGTATATATATATGTATGTATATATATGTATGTATATATATAATGTATGTAATGTATGTAATGTATGTAATGTATATGTATGTATATATGTAATGTATATAATGTACATAATGTATATAATGTATATATATAATGTATATATGTATGTATATATATAATGTATATATAATGTATAATATATAATGCATATATATAATGTATATATAATGTATAATAAAATTATATATAATGCATTATATATAATGTATATATAATGTATAATAAAATGTATATTTATTAATGTATAATAAATAAAAAATATATATAATGTATAATAATGTATAATGTATAATATAATATATAATATAATATAATATAATATAATATAATATAATCTATGTATATATATAATATAATATATGTATATATATAATATAATGTTATTATATTAGGAGCCTTAGAATTCAAAATTCTTATCTAGCATATTAAAAAAATAGTTTCACATTTTTCTTTAAATTGCAGTTAGTTAATACGCAGTGTAATATAAATTTCAGGTGCACAATTTAATGATTCATTACTTGCCTACAAGGAGCCCGTGAAGAGTCAGTGGTCATTGCAACAAGTGCCCTCCTTAATATCCATTATTCATTTAACCCATTCCCCGCTCAGCTCCCCTCCAGCAGCCCTCCGTTTGTTCTCTGTAGTTAAGAGTCTCTTTTATGGTTTACCTTTCTTTTCTCCCCCCCCCCCGCCGTGTTCATTTGTTTTGTTTCTTCAATTCCACATATGAATGAAATCATATGGTATTTGTCTTTCTCTGACTGACTGATTCCACTTACATAATACTCTCTAGCTCCATCCACATTGTTGCAAATGGCAAGATTTCATTCTTTTTTTTTTTTAATGGCTGATTAATGTTCCATTGTGTATAAATACCACTTCTTCTTTATCCAGTCATCAATCAATGGGCATCTGGGGGTCTTTCCATAATTTGGCTACTGTTGATAATGCTACTACAAACATTGAGATATATGTGCCCCTTTGAATCAGTATTTGTATACCCTTTTGGTAAAGACCTACTAGTGCAATTACTGGGTCAAGGGGAGTTTTATTTTTAACTTTTTGAGGAAACTCTATACTGTTTTCCAGAGTGGCTGCACCAGTTTCCATCTCCAGTAACAGTGTAAGAGGGTTCCCTTTACTTTGCATCCTTCCCACTGTTGTTTCTTGAGTTGTTAATTTTAGCCATTCTGACAGGTGTGAGGTTCTATCTCATTGTGGTTTTGATTTGTATTTCCCTGATGATGAGTGATGTTGAGCATCATTTCAAGTTTCTGTTAGCCATCTGTATATCTTCTTTTGAAAAGTGTGTGTCTTTTGCCCATTTCTTCACTGGATTATTTGCTTTTGTGTGTTGAGTTTGAGAGGTTCTTTATCAGATATGTCATTTATAAATATTTTCTCCCAAATCAAAGGTTTCCTTTTAGTTTTGTTGATTGTTTCCTTCATTGTACAGAAACTTTTTATCTTGATGGTGTCCCAATAGTTCCTTTTTGCTTTTTCTTCTCTTGCCTCAAGAAACATATCTAATAAGAAGTTACTATGGCTAAGGTCAAAGAGGTCGCTGCCTCTGTTCTCCTCTAGGACCTTGATGGTTTCCTATCTCACATCTAAGACTTTCATCTATTTTTTTAATTTATTTCCATATATGGTGTAAAAAAGTGGTCCAGATTCATTCTTTTGCATATTGCTTTCCAGTTTTCCCAACGCCATTTGCTGGAGAGACTTTTTTTTTTTTTCCATTGGGTATTCTTATCTGCTTTGTCAAAACTAGTTGACCATAGTTGTGGGTTCATTTCTGGATTTTCTATTCTGTTCCATTTATCTATGTGTCTGTTTTTATGCCAGTACCATACTGTCTTGATCATTACAGCTTTGTAACATACCTCAAAGCTGTGATGCCTCCAGCTTTGCTTTTCTTGTTCAAGATTATGTCAGCTTTTGGGACCTTTTGTGGTTCCATAAAAATTCTAGGATCATTTGTTCTAGCTCTGTGAAAAGTGCTGGTGGTATTCTGAAAGGGACTTCATTAAATGTGTAGATTGCTTTGGGTAGTATAGACATTTTAACAATGCCTGTTCTTCCAATCCGTGATGTTTTTCCATTTTTTTCAGGTCATCTATAGACTATAGATCTTGTACTTCCTTGGTTAGATTTATTTTGAAGCATTTTATGGGTTTTGGTGCAATTGTAAATGGTATTGATTCCTTGATTTTTCTTTCTGCTGCTTCATTGTTGGTGTATATAAATTCAACAAAATTCCACCTCACTCCCTGACCGGGGTTTTTTCCTCTCCACAACACCCGCGATCCATTTCTCTCCCAAACCACATCTCTGGATATCCTGATCTCTATAATGCACTTTCTTCTCTCCCTGTAGTTATCCATTTTGTTCGGTCAGTCCTCAGATCAATATCTTGGGTATTCAAAATGAGTTGATATTTATCTAGCTGTGTTTGAGGTATGAGGAAAGCCTAGGGTCCTCCTACTAATCTATCTTAGCTCCTACTCCCAACATATTTTTCAAATGAGCAAATAACCTATTAAATGTACTGATGACTCCTGTGATTCCATGCTGCATAAATATAATTTTTTCAATTGTTTTTCAAGAAGATTTATCTACAATTAAAATAATATGTAATATTATACACATCTGTGACAAGAGAATTCAACAACAACTGGCTTCTCTCTTAAGTCAATAAAATAACGTTCTCCTGTGGGAGAAAAGACAATTTGCATTCCTATATCAAATTCATTATATTGATAACAATTAGTTATTAATAATTCTATGTTAATATCACTGATATGTATTTAAGTTAATAATTGTTGTAATAATTAATTATTATTTGTTATCTGTCAGATTTAGATCAGGATGTTAATTACTGTTTAAAAGCAGTTTAATATCTATTTTTTTAAATTCATAAGAATATTCTGACAAATACTTACTTCATTGGTTACTAGCATAATATCAATATCATTCTAAATTATGACAAGTGGGCATTGACTTAAAATAAGATTAAATAAGTTAAATATAAAATTAAATAAAATTAAAATTAAAACTCACATTATCTTTGTGTTGACACATAAATATATTATATAGAACTATTATATATATTTTGATTTTTATATTACCTCCATGCTACAAATGAGCACTTTCAAGACATGAGTAAAATAGGTCAAAATATGATGATTTGGTGGTATTTGAAGCAATAGGTCAATGCATGGGTATTAGAAAACAAAATGAAACAATATGAAGCAACTTAAAATATATCTTACCTTAAAAGATTTTTCAATTAGTAGATCAACATTTGAAGAATATTTTTTAGAAGGCTTCTAACTAGTAACATGCAGATTAATTTCAATGAACCAAATTGTCCCAGACGCTTGAGTAAATAGAAACAGGAAAAGATAAAATGTCAGTGTAGTCTGAAAAATTTCCCCCCTAAATCTTCAGCATTTTATTGAATTAAAACAACTGGAAAAGGTATTTGGGAATTCGATGGCAGAGATTTGATAAATAGTTTGTCAATAATTTGCAGCAGATAAAACCACATAAGCATCTGTTCGGGAAAGAGATAACTAAATTGAACATGTGCTTCAGAAATGGTTGAGTTGGTTTAAGCCTTAAAGCAAGAGAAGAAAATCAAAGCCATTTCTGCTACCAAATTACATTATCTGGTCTAGAAATACTGAAATGTCTTTTAATATTTTGAAATGAATATTTTGAAGAAGATGCAGTTATATCATTTTCAGTTAGCATACAATTGGATTGAAAATACTGCCTTCCCTCCAGGCAATACGACTCTGCTTTTCTTCTGGTATATGCATACTACGTCCATTAAAAAGGAGAATTCCTGGGGCGCCTGGGTGGCGCAGTCGGTTAAGCGTCCGACTTCAGCCAGGTCACGATCTCGAGACTTCAGCCAGGTCACGATCTCGCGGTCCGTGAGTTCGGGCCCCGCGTCAGGCTCTGGGCTGATGGCTCAGAGCCTGGAGCCTGTTTCCGATTCTGTGTCTCCCTCTCTCTCTGCCCCTCCCCCATTCATGCTCTGTCTCTCTCTGTCCCAAAAATAAATAAACGTTGAAAAAAAAATTTAAAAAAAAAAAAAGGAGAATTCATAATTTGCGAAAGATTGCTGAAGCTTGAATACATATTAGTTCCTTTAAAAGTTTAGGAAGTCTCTTTACCAAGAACCATACTTTTGTCAAAAAAAAAATCTTAGAGTTACAATATAAGCAAGCACAGAACCTGGCAACACATCTAGATTTGCTGTTTTGGTCAAGAAGTTGCATACAAAATTGTGACTAATTTCTACGTTGGCAAGTGCTGCTGCAATTATTTTGGTCTTATTCCAGCAACATTGTCTAATATGACAAAAATCTTTGTCATGATCAGAATTACTGCCTTGACTCATTCTCTTTTTTAAAAAGTTTAAGTTAATGTGATCAGAGTAAAACATGAAGTTTTCTACAGTTCAGAGAATTTTCTGGATTTGCATAGAATTAGCCTTGAAGTGTTTGATAGAATTTTTATTAGGAAATATCACTTTTTTCCAATACAAAAAGAAATCCTTAAAGAATAAACTTGACAGAAATAAGTTCACCTATGGCTTTGCTTCCTGGTTAGATATTAGAGGTCACGCAACTAAGGACAGCTTTTATTTAAGGCTGTGTGATTACAAACTGACATGCTGCTAGGCATAAACAGTTGACTTTAGAACAATGCAAAGGTTGGGGGCACCGACCTCCGTGCACTCAAAAATCCATGTGTAACTTTTGACTTCCTCAAAAGTTAACTACAGATAGCCTACTATTGACTAGAAGTTTGATCAATAATATAAACAGTTGATTAAAACATATTTTATATGTTGCATGTATTATATACTGTGTTCTTAAATAATATCGAGCTTCTAATTTTTTTCAGTACTTCTAAGCTAGGCAGTTTGAGAGTTTTTTCAAATTGTTGCAAATCTTCCAAAATTTCCCCACTCTATCCTTTGAAAAAAATCCACATAGAACTGAACTTGCTCAATTCAAACCCATGTTGTTCAAGGGTCAACTATAATTTGTCAACATGCCCATCTCAAAATGGTGATCGAAGGCAGAAGAAAGATATCCTGAAGCCTTGTCAAATGTACTGCAAGCAGACATCTATGGACACCTAGAATCAATACATAAGTTTTGATAGGAATGTTTGTTAATATAGTCATTGTCTGACCTTATTTGTGCTTTTGCTTTCTGTGGTTTCAGTTACCCACAGTCAACCATAGTGTGGAAGCAGATGATGCTCCTTCTGATGTTTCTCCTTTGTAAGGTCATTAGCACATCACAATGTCTACATTATTCACCTCACTTCTTCTCATCATGTGGGCATTTTGTCCTTTCAGGTTTTCACAAGAAGGATGAATACAGTGCAATAAGGTATTTTAAGACAGAGATCACATGTTCATAACTTTCATTACAGTGTATTGTTATAATCGCCCTAGTTTTTATTGTTATTATTGTTAATCTCATGCTTAACTTATTAAATTTATCATAGATATGTGTGGATGCAAATAAAAGCATAGCATATATATTGCTTCATATTACCTCCATTTTTAGATGTTCACTAGGCGTCTTGGAATCCATCCCGTGCAGGTAAGGGATGTACTACTGTACTACTTAAAATGGAATGTGGTGGGGCGCCTGGGTGGCGCAGTCGGTTAAGCGTCCAACTTCAGCCAGGTCGTGATCTCGCGGTCTGTGAGTTCGAGCCCCGCGTCGGGCTCTGGGCTGATGGCTCAGAGCCTGGAGCCTGTTTCCGATTCTGTGTCTCCCTCTCTCTCTGCCCCTCCCCCGTTCATGCTCTGTCTCTCTGTCCCCAAAATAAATAAACGTTAAAAAAAATTAAAAAAAAAAAAATGGAATGTGGATTGTAACTCCCTTACTAAAGGGAAAACAGTAGCAGAATTTACTAACGTTGACTTCATTAATTTTTGAAAAAAGGAAATTATAAAATACTACTTGAATGAGAAGAGTTGGGGATAATTTTGTACCTCTTAAATCAAGAATTTTTTTTTTTCTGTAGCAGAGACTGCTAGTTTTTACTCGATACCAATCAATTTTATCCTCAATTCTTACATTGCCTATAGTATTGGAGGCAGAAGTATACACCCTTCCTTCCTAATAAAAAGAGTCCTTTTCCCATACTCCATCTTAGATAAGAGGTGAGTGGCCAAAGACATGTAAGCAGCTATCAAACTTTTCCTCTTTCCTCTTCATTTTTCTTCTTGCTAGAAATATGTACCTCATGGCTGGTGTTCTTGTAGTCCTATCACCATGAACTTCATATTAAGCATAATGGAGATTAAAGACAGGAATGCATGTGATATTGAGGACATAAATGGGCACAAAGCAAATCTCTATTTTGTTTTAAAACTATGCGTGTTCCAGTTTTCTGTAACTATATTTAAACAATGTTGGTATTTCTAGTCATGAAAATTTTGAATTCATTTGATAAAACACACTCGTCTAAATTGGCATTTTGGCATGGCTGCAACAAAATTGATCGGTAAAAATTGAATAGGTGTCAAAAATTATACAGCCATTGCCATTGCATATTATCCTTCATCATTTTGGTGCAAATGCTATAAAATAGTTATAAAATTGAAATTCACTTCATATTAGAATCAAAGTGTATTTTGTGTGTATGGGGGGGGGGATTTATAATATTTTCCTCACTTTTTCCCTGATACTGATTCCTCATTTTTGTACTGAAACATAAAATTGAGAGAGAGAAGTTTATTTGTAGACAGGGGTCAGTTTCCCTTAGAAGCAGATATTTTGGTGTGGAGTGGATTGAGAAGTATTCTTAGCATCAGCACTTGTGAAACAGAAGGGAAGGAAATAGGATTGGTCAGATGGAGAAGTTCAGCTGTGAAGCCAACCTCATTTTAGCTTCAGTTGACTGCACATGAACTCCACTGGGGACTTGGAATTCCAGAGTGGTCTCTGGTTGAAGCAAGTGGGCCAGGTCTCATTACACTGGCACTGGCCAGCCTTTGGATGTGGGCCACCCAAGGAAATAGGTTTAGTTTGTGGGAGGCAGTTGTCAGTTGAGTAGGAGTTAAGAGTACCAGGCAGTCTGATGGCAGCATCCCCTGCTGGGTGTACAAATCCTTTATTTCTGGAATGGTAATCTGAGTAGTTTATCACTTAGTCACAGAATATATGGTGATTTTGTCACAGAACTAATTTACAATGCAAAAAAGTGATATGCATGTGCATTGCTCTGAAGGGAAATAAAACTGATCAGCTTCTCAATTTTTTAAACTTCTGCCTTAGATAAAATGTTTTCAAAGTGCTTATTAAAAAAAACATTGCTTATTTAAAAGTATAGTGTGCAGATTAGGGGGAAAATACACTTAAACAGTATTGAATTTTAGGCAAACTTGCCTTATGTGAGTGTATCTTTAGGTGAAGTGACTTGAGGCTTGCTGATAAGGTGAAGGGCAATATTTTTGCTGATTCCAAATTTCCATGTAAGTGCAACTAATTATTATTTTTGTCCCTAAAAAGATGAGCACCTAGAACAATTAATTATTGCTTTTGATGAATCTGTTATGAAAATGCGCTATCCTAAATCAAAATGAACACAAAAAATGACTGAAAAATAATAAAGCCATAGCATACTGTGTCTTGAGCAAGACATTTATATTTTTATTTCCTCCATTTCTTATTCTGCAAAAATTGTTTCTTCATGAAAGTGATTTAGTTAGTGTTGTAAAAACAATCCAGAACCCAAAAATCAACACTGAACAAATACAAAGTACTATTCTGGTTTTTATATCCTGGTAATTAACAACCCTTTTCTCTCAATTCTATAATCTAAGAAGAAAAAAGTAAGTAGCAACCAATATTCCTTCTACTGCTTTACAAATAAATAAGCATTTTATTTTTTTCCAGTTGATGTATTGGATTGGCGAACGCATTATTTAATGACTAATAGATCCATGAAACATCTTATTATGATTGCTGATAAAATGACTATAATTTGAGCCTTGAGAATGTGTGGATAGATAGTGGTTGCTGTCTACTTAAATTGATATAATACTGAGTCATACTGAAAGAGACAAACAATTAAAAGGAAAAAAGTAGAAAAAATATTTTCCCCTTTTTAGTTTGAAATTCCTGTGACAAATGTCACTGTACCTTCTAAATCTAGATGTGTTACAAGGGCACATCTGATGATGATGTTGATAACCGCCTACGTATCCTCTCTAACCAGTCATGTTTGGCAGTTTTTCTTCATTTAGAGTTCAGTTCAAAGGCTTGACATCAAATTTCTGCAACAAATTCAGAGCTACTCATTTTTCTTATCCATTCCTTTCTGGTTTTGATTCTAGTTTCAGTAGTTAAAAAAATGAAGACACTAACCACCAAAGAGATTGAA
Organism: Prionailurus bengalensis; assembly: GCF_016509475.1. Classification (NCBI taxonomy): domain Eukaryota; kingdom Metazoa; phylum Chordata; class Mammalia; order Carnivora; family Felidae; genus Prionailurus; species Prionailurus bengalensis. The sequence goes on from NC_057344.1 coordinate 92,290,547, forward strand.
AAAAGACCAGAGTTATTTTTCACTAGTTAATCATCTCAGCAAAATTTCACTAGCAGTGCCTTACTATTTTCATATATGAAATATTCCTTAAGTATATCCTAAAGTTGGTGGAAAGGAAGTAATATTAAAGTGATCCATGCTCCAATTTTGACTTTATCACTTAGAACTAAGTGAACAACCATGATTTAGGTAACTCCTGTGAACTTCATTTTACCCATTTTTCCAGTTAAGAGTGATGATACCCACCCAGAGAAGTGTTGGAAAGAGTGACTGGAATAGAGCATAGAAAACTTTCAGCACTGTGCATGACAAATGATAAACACTTGAAAATATTTCCATTTTCTCTCATTTTTCACTTCTATTTATTATTGCTCTTTTTTTTAATCTTTTAAACTTATTATACAATTTTCATATGTTTGGCCCCTTGTCTGCCTTTCTTTGAAAAATTTTTTTTAATGTTTTTATTTATTGTTGACAGAGAGAAAAACATAGCATGTGCGGGGGAGGGGCAGACAGAGAGGGAGACACAGAATCTGCAGCAGGCTCCAGGCTCTGAGCTGTCAGCACAGAGCCCCATACGGGGCTCGAACTCACAGACCACTAGATCATGACCTGAGCTGAAGTCGGACACTCAACCGACTGAGCCACCCAGGTGCCCCCCTTGTCTGCCATTCTTAAATATCAGTGCTTTCTTCTCTGGTCAGGATTTTTATCACTTGGGTTTCACTACAAAGTATTTTGTCACAAGTTTTCTTTAGTGTTATACCTCCTTCTTCCCATATCTAGACACTCACTGTGATTTTTTTTTAAATATTGTCCTTTAATGCCTCAGATTCCGTTACTAAGTATTCATGCATTTATTTAGCCAATGTGTTCATATGTTCAATGAGTTAAATAGGTAAATAAGTAAGCATGTAAAACCTATTTTGTGCATAACATTTTGCCATTACATTTATAACAGGGCTTGAAATAGTCAGAATGGTAGGGACAACAACAAGTGTAAATTGTATACATATTTAAATACTTCTTGGGATTAAGCAGAGTCCCTTCATGGAGACTAAGACACAGGTTTCCAAACATTCTTGATTCATAGCACCCTTAGATCAAAAGAAATACTAATAATCTTGTTGATTGATTATTTAGACCAAAAATTTATTTATTTATTTACCTATTTTTTTAACGTTTTTTTTATTTATTTTTGAGACAGAGAGAGACAGAGCATGAACGGGAGAGAGGCAGAGAGAGAGGGAGACACAGAATCGGAAGCAGGCTCCAGGTTCTGAGCCATCAGCCCATAGCCTGACGCGGGGCTCGAACTCACAGACCGCAAGATGGTGACCTGAGCTGAAGTCGGACGCTTAACCGACTGAGCCACCTAGGCGCCCCTATGTACCTATTTTTTAATATGGAACACTTCATGGATTCACATGTCATCCTTGCACAAGGCCATGCTAATCTTCTCTGTATCTTCTTAGCGTATGTGCTGCTGAAACAAGCACTAGACCAAAAATTTAATCAGTAGTCTGTGTGGTGGCCTGAGAGGTGCCTTGAGAGCTGCCAACAATAACTGCTTGCAGAAAATGGCGCTTGGCTGCGCAGTGTAGTCTGTGACATCGGTAGATTGTACAAGAGGTCCCTGTGGGATTGGATAGACCTCTGGGTGGGAACAAACAGAAGCAACACAAAGTACAGAGGCTGAAAATCCAAGAAGTCTAAACTCAGATTTGGAAGTTCAGAATCTTTATGAGGGGTACATTATTAAAGTGGAAGGGCATAAAGTATTTAATATATATATATGTCATATACATATATATAACTTCATAGATATCTTATAAAGATTTTATAAACACAAGATGTATTCGTTTCCATTTATACTGTAGCCCTAAACCCCCCTAAATGTTAGGAGTAGGTTGGTTATCAAATTCTATCAGAACACATAAAGAAGAAATAAAGAAAGATTATTACATAAGTAGACTGAGCCATATTTTAAATCTCCATTCTGAATTTGCTTTACTTCTCACCTATACAGCTTAAATAAAGAGAATCACTTGAGACAAATTGGAATAGACGAATTGTATGATGTTATTAGAGTTTGGTTTTCTTTTAATTAGTCATTTTAAACAATTTTGTATAGATAGAACTGACAATGTGGAACTTATAGGTAAAAAATTCACAATAGAAATTTAAAACTTTATCTCAGTTGATGATGCTACCCAGAGAAACATATCAATTTTTACATGTAAACCCAAATATGTAATATTTAGCTATGGATTCACCAATACAACTTAACCCTTACTGTTCCACCCAGTGAAATATAACTTTGCTTCATATATAGGTGTATGCATATGTAAAAATTAAGTGATCTATACACTTAAGATCTGTGCACTTTATAATGGGTGATGTCTCAGTAAATCTTTTAAAACAAAAATTTGCTTTGATTATTCAAATTATTTGGGTACCACTATCTTCTTGTTAACTGCTTTTCCCTCTAGTGAGGAGTATCCATTTGCAAAATTACTAACCAAAAAAGAATTCTTTAAAGTTTCAAAGTTATGTATTTCCCACAATGTATGAAAACTATGTCAATTAATAGATTTGATTTCATTTTTAACATATGAGATCTCTATTAACAGCAACAACAAAAATTAAAATACTGTTCATGTTAGAGCAAATTTTAAACTTTTTAGTACTCCTTTAACTTAAGAATATCTGTGTATGTCTATTTTAATGGTCTTCTCTTTTCAAAACATCGTTAAAGTGATGTAAAATATATTCTTTTGAGGGAAAGAAATATACAGCAAAGGGGCTAATATTTTGGTAAGACTGCCATAAAAGAAAACAGCACAAAACAGAAAAACATAATCATTGAGTGAACCATCTGGTGATTATAAATAAGAATTCAGAAGACATTCCATTCTTAAATGTCTTTTTCATCACTTCTAAACTATATTTCCCCACCATATAGTACATGTAAGCGGCATAATTCAGTGAGTAAGGAGATTCTCCCTACCCCAGAGCCAGAGAATACGAATACATAGTGAGGTCCAAAATATTCTCTTTTTTCTTTTTTTTTTTTGTTTTTTTGTTTTTTTAAGTAGGCTCCATGCCCAACATGGAGCTTGAATGCATGTCGCTGAGACTGAGAGTTGCGTTCTCTACCAACTGAGCCAGCCAGGTGCCCCAAAACACCCTTTAAAACAGCAAGCACACAGGGCTGCCTGGGTGGTTCAATGGGTTAAGCATCTGACTCTGGATTTCAGCTGCCGCTATAATCTCATGTTTAATGAGTTTGAATCTCAAATGGGGCTCTTCACTGACACTGTGGAGCCTGCTTGGGCTTCTTTTTATCCCTCTCTCTTTGCCCTCCCCTGCTTGCACTCTTTCTCAAAAAAAATAAATAAATAGACATTTATAAAATATATTTTAGAAAACAGCAAAAATAAGATAAGGCAAAAAACAGAAGACTAGGAAACATGGGAGGGAGAAAGAGTCTACAGTTGGGGAACTCGTTTTGTTATGACCCTTCTGGAAAAAAATAGAATGTTATATCTCATTCAGACTATGAGTCTGTACCTTTGTCTATTCTATCATTTTATTGATCCATTTGTCAAAAGAAGGGAAGTATAATACTTCTTATACCATGGACATATTTTGACAAGACTGAAATTTAGCGTCATTGATTTTACACAGTTGGTGGTCACCTCATTCATCTGCAGTCACATGTAGCCCTTGGCTTCTCCTCTTTTGCCTGCTATTAGTTTTTATTTGTCTGTATGACTTAGAGTTTGTATCAGTGATGAAAAGGACAAAGGAACATTATTTGTAGTCATTTTGAATATAGATATTAATGTATGTAAAAGATAAAAGGTAAAAAGAGATGAAATATTTTAGTTTGATTGCTCTGGGTGCTTTTTGAGAGCTTATAATTTTGAACAGTAAATTCTTTTTTTTTATTTTTTAATGTTTATTTTTGAAAGAGAGGGAGAGGGTGCATGTGAAAGCGGGGGAGGGGCAGAGAGAGAGGGAAACACAGAATCCAAAGTAGACTCCAGGCTCTGACCTGTCATCACAGAGCCCGACACAGGGCGCAAACCCAGCAACCGTGAGATCATGACCTGAGCTGAAGTCAGGTGCTTAACTGACTGAACCACCCAGATGCCCCTTGAAGAGTAAATGCTATTGAAGTGGAACGAAATCCACAATAAAATGACATGTGATAAGCTGAACTATAGACTTTTTTGAATCTTGGTATTAAGAAAACTAATTGAATCATAGCTTTAAACATACAGTTTGCCATTTTGGAATGGAACAGTATTTCCATTATGCATTTTGTACGTGAAAGCATAAATTATGAGGATATAGTGGGATATTTAATTTTTTAACAAGATTATTGACTGTTTAGGATATATTTTAAAATGGTTAGTGTTTATATCAACTTCTCTCTTTTTTCTTTTTCTCTACAAGAATTTCATTGAAACCTATGCTGTTGATGAGCATTCAGTAAATTGATGTTTAAAAGATAATCATCTTTAGTTTACTCATTCATACATTTCAACAGAGTAAGAATATTTTTATTGAAGTCCGTAAATCTGAAATAATGTATTTCACATATGCATATTATAAGTCAAATTAATTTTTGATTGTCTGGATGAATATTTTACCTAGATTCTTCTAGTTACTTTCCCTTGAAAATTACTAGCCAATGTATTATTTATCAACTCAGGAAGTGGTATTAACATAAATGCATCTCATTTTATTTCCCTGATAATTTGGTATAAGTAGGGTTATACACAGGCACACATGCACAAAAAGACATATTATGTGGAAGATATTTGATTTAAAAATATTATTAAATAGAATATTTTATTGATATAGCATTCACATCATCATTGGAACAAAAATCTGATGACTTTATAACTGCTTTTTAAACTTAATTTGTTGGTGCTGGGAGAACTGGACAGCAACATACAGAAGGTTGAAACTAGACCACTTTCTCACACGATTCACAAAAATAAACTCAAAATGGGTTAAGGACTTGAATGAGAGACAGGAAAACATCAAAACTCTAGAGGAGAAAGCAGGAAAAGACCTCTCTGACCTCAGCCATAGCAATTTCTTACTCGACACATCCCCAAAAGCAAGGGAATTAAAAGCAAAAATGAACTACTGGGACCTCATGAAGATAAAAAGCTTCTGCACAGGAAAGGAAACAACCAACAAAACTAAAAGGCAACCAACGGAATGGGAAAGATATTTGCAAATGACATATCGGACAAAGGGCTAGTATCCAAAATCTATAAAGAGATCACCAAACTCCACACCCAAAAAACAAATAATCCAGTGAAGAAATGGGAAGAAAACATGAATAGACACTTCTCTAAAGAAGACATCCGGATGGCCAACAGGCACATGAAAAGATGCTCAACGTCACTCCTCATCAGGGAAATACAAATCAAAACCACACTCAGATATCACCTCAGGCCAGTCAGAGTGGCCAAAATGAACAAATCAGGAGACTATAGATGCTGGAGAGGATGTGGAGAAACGGGAACCCTCTTGTACTGTTGGTGGGAATGCAAACTGGTGCAGCCACTCTGGAAAACAGTGTGGAGGTTACTCAAAAAATTAAAAATAGACCTACCCTATGACCCAGCAATAGCACTGCTAGGAATTTACCCAAGGGATACAGGAGTACTGATGCATAGGGGCACTTGTACCCCAATGTTTATAGCAGCACTCTCAACAATAGCCAAATTATAGAAAGAGCCTAAATGTCCGTCAACTGATGAATGGATAAAGAAATTGTGGTTTATATACATAATGGAGTACTACGTGGCAATGAGAAAGAATGAAATATGGCCCTTTGTAGCAACATGGATGGAACTGGAAAGTGTGATGCTAAGTGAAATAAGCCATACAGAGAAAGACAGATACCATATGTTTTCACTCTTAGGTGGATCCTGAGAAACTTAACAGAAACCCATAGGGGATGGGAAGGAAAAAAAAAAGAGGTTAGAGTTGGAGAGAGCCAAAGCATAAGAGACTCTTAAAAACTGAGAACAAACTGAGGGTTGATGGGGGGGTGGGATGGAGGGGAGGGTGGGTGATGGGTATTTAGGTGGGCACCTTTTGGGATGAGCACTGGGTGTTGTATGGAAACCAATTTGAGAATAAATTAAAAAAAAAAGAAATATATTTTTCAGTGTGAGAGAGAAAAAGCAAAAAATAAAATAAAATAAAATAAAATAAAATAAAATAAAATAAAATAAAATAAACTTAATTTGTTTTCCACATACAAAACACACATACACACACACATATACACACACACACACCAAACTTTGTCAAGATAAGCAATGAAAAACTAGGCAATATTAAGCTGGCTTTAGAATATAACCATAGGATAGCTCAGAGTTAATGAGACCACAGTCCATTTTTACAATGATATTAGCTAACTTTTATTTATTTCTTTTATTAAAATTTTTTTTCAATGTTTATTTATTTTTGAGACAGAGAGACACAGAGCATGAACGGGGGAGGGTCAGAGAGAGAGGGAGACACAGAATCCGAAGCAGGCTCTAGGCTCTGAGCTGTCAGCACAGAGCCCGATGTGGGGCTCGAACCCACGGACCGTGAGATCATGACCTGAGCTGAAGTCGGACGCTTAACGACTGAGCCACCAAGGCGCCGCAATATTAACTAACTTTTAAAAGTAGACCGTTATACCCTAAATTATAAGAAAGGCGATGTTAAAATTTTAAATTACCTTACTTTTTTCTAAATGACATGGTTTAGAAATTCACCTCTAAGAATGAAATTAAAGTAAATGTATTGCTATTTTCTTATGTAATTCTGTATGTTTTCTGGAGAAAAAAATCAAACATCTTTAGCCATTTCCTTTTTATATTAGAGCACACCAACATGAAATATGTAGCCACATTTAAAAATAGATGCACTTGCTCTCAAGCATGCTTTCCATTCCTTCTATCATGCTTTTGGGGGTCCTTAAAACCTAGTTTTATGTCCTTCTTCTTTATCTTGCACTCTAAACACTCATTCAAACAACTTTCTACACTTATTTGCAAATCACTCACAATCTAGAGTCCCCACTGATTTGAATACCTATATACACCTCTGAAACTCACATACCTAAGACCAAGCCATAGATCCCTCATCCATCTCTAACTGCATAAGGTGTACAACCCCCTAACACACACACACACACACACACACACACACACACACAAACAGAACAAACTCTTTTCATGTTTCTTTTTTTTAAGTTTATTTTATTATTAATTTTTGAGAGAGAAAGAGAGCACAAGGCAGGGAGGGGCAAAGACAGAGAGGGAGACACAGAATCCAAAGCAGGATCCAGGCTCTGAGCTGTCAGGTCAGAGCCCAACGTGGGGCTTGAATTCACGAACTGTGAGATCACGACCTGAGCCAAAGTCCGACACTCAACTGACTGAGGCACCCAGCCGCCCCTCTTTTCATGTTTCAATTTTATTTAAAGACAGCATCCTCCATTCAGTCAGTCATGCAGTGAAACAAACAGTCATCTTAGATAGCTCTCTCAGCCCCAAATAACAAAACCATCACTAAGTTTTATTTGTCTTACCTTTTTTTTTTTCTCTTGAAACTATTTGTTTCTCTCAGTTCTTGTTTTCATAAAACAAGTCTCAGGAAATATCATCTTTCACCTAGATTCTAAGAATAGTAAATTCCCTTTTCCCATCCCTCTGGCTTTCTTCTAAATCTTCACACCTCTTTCAGAAATAGTTTTTTCTTTCAAAACCAAATCTGATCATGTTATTCCGTTAATTAAAATCCATCAGCAGCTTCCCATGGCCAAGAAAATTAAAACCAAAATTAACGTGACCCCTAAGTTCTTTGTCTACCCCAACATCCTCATCAACCGTTGCTCCTTTCCTATCTGCACACTGACCTTTTGTCTCTTTTCCTTGCCATGTATGTTTTAATGTTTGCACACATCTGTCTGGGATGGTCTTTTCTTCCAGTCACCCACTAGATATAAGCATAAATGTAACTTTTTTCAAGGAAATTATTCTAGACTTCTTCACTTAAAGTCTGTCCCTGGATTATTGACTTTCATAGAATCATGTATATACCACTTATTAGCATTTGTTATAGTTGCTTTTCTACGTGTTTATGAATAATTAATTAATCTTTATTCTCCATCATGTTATAAATACTGTGAGGATTAGACTGTGTTTATTTTTATTCACCAGCTTAAACTTGATTAAAGTAGCAATCAGGATGTTGTCTGGCACATGGTGCAGGCCTCTATAAGTAGTTTTTGACTAATAGAATCAATGCATAGATTGTTAAATAAATCACATGACATGTAATCTCAACAAACTAGAAACAAATAGTTTGTGTTAGTTATAATTACTAAGATGACAAGAGCACATTTCTAATAAATAGTCAATAATTGTCTCATAAAACAGATACTACAGTGGGATATGTACGGTAGTATATTCAGAGTTGGAAAAAAGTGTCATTATTATTTTTATATTTTTTAGAAATAACTATTGAACAGTAATGGATGAATGCAAAACTGTCACATTGTTTTTTCTTGTATATTAATCTGCTATGGTAAAGTAAAAACAATCAACTTAGCAACTCTTTATATGTCTTTCAGAAATGATTTGCTTGCTCTTTGCAAATGCCAATTTTGTCAAATTGATTTACATTAAGTTTTGTATTTTCAAAATTATCTATAGCGCGCCATATCACATTAGATTGTTATGAGAACTACATGAGATACATACAAAAATGTTTAACATAGAAAACATTTAAGTTCATAATTATTAGTTTAATGAGATGGATGCTTAAGTATATTATGGCAATGTAACACAAAAGTGTTACACATACTGGGAACTCAATATATATATAAATTTAATTAGTATCTTCTAGGCTCATATATTTCACACAAGCTATCATGTATCTGAGTAGGGTTTTCACAATAGGAATAGGAAAAATAGGAATATTATTATATGGTATGTTGAAAAGATGCTCAACTTCTTTGTGTTCCCTATGCTTCCCATATACTTCCTTTCTAGTTCCAAATGACTATTGTGTCCAGTCTTACAAAAAATATTTTATTCTCAATATATCTCTAGACAATGAAAATATGTTTCCTGGCTGTCTGGTTAAATAATAGAACTCTTCAGTCAATGTCTTTGATAAGTTGGTTTCACTAAGCATTTCTTCAGTTTAGCATTTTTATGAAAAAAAAAGAACTATTTCTTTTAACAACTACTGTTATTAAGGTATTAGAATTTGTCCTATAAATTTGAAATGTAGTATTGAAAGAAAATAAATTAGCAACAAGAGGCAATGTTTTAGGTCCAGAAGATGTGGATCACAAGGAAGGCTTTGTGAAACACTGGACAATTTTTCTTAGAGCAAGTCTAAAATTCAACTTCAGTTTTGTTATCTGTCTTCATTGTAATAACCACAGATGTACTTCTGGATCTCTTAAAGTGCTCATGAAAAAAAAAAAAGGAAATAGGATGATTTTTATATAAATTATCTTAGTTCTTAAGCAATAGGACCAGTCTTTAAGTCTGTTTCTCAATATCTTAAAGATTTTAAGTAATATTATACAGCTTAATCCAATTTTTATTGACGTTGTCATTATACCAGATTTTTCAGAAAATTGTGTGTTTTTTTTTCTGCACTCTGGTAGGAAACAATAAACTAGATTGTCAGTCTTAATTTGTCAAGTTACAGGGCAGATGAATTAGTTTCTGTTTGCCAAAATATGATCTTTTAAAATGTGAAAGAAAAACTCAAAATCTCAAAACAAAACTTCTATTATGTGTATCAAATTATTTGAAACCTTAAAAATAATTTTGTACACATTATAGAAGACTAAAATTCTTAAAACTTCAGACTATGAATTATTGAAATTAAAGGTTGTCTTTCTTTCCCATTCCTAGTCCCCATTCCTCATCAGATATTACTACTTTTCTGTCAGATTCATGTTATTTTACAAATCAGGGGGACCTGGTTGGCTCAGGTGGTTGAGCGTCCAACTTTGGCCCTGGGCATGATCTCCCAGTTCGTGGGTTCGATCCTTACATAGGGCTCCCCTGCTGTCAGCCTGTCAGTGCAGAGCCTGTTTCAGATCCTCTGTCCCCCCTCTCTCTGCCCCTCCCCCACGTGTGCTCTCCCCAAAATAAATAAATATTAAAAATAATAAAATAAAAATCATAAGTTGTTTTTATTTGGCAAAAGAGTAGAAGAGAAAGGCAGACTACTTTACTACTTTTTTTTTTCCTTTGGTGGGAGCTGGCAGAGTTTTGTTTATGACAGTGTGAAATACTGCTTCATAGAGGAAAGCTTTAAATGTGATTTTTGGTGGGAGAACTCAGGGTTTGCGGCTGGACTTTTACTTGCGAGAAACAGAAAATGACTCTGGCTAACACAAGTAGAAAAGGAAACCATTGGAGTATAGCTGGGGCTCATAGAATTATTCAAATGACCAGAAAATTGGCACATGGAAAAGCCAGGGGGTGAAGCAATGACAAGCACAACCAAAGCCACCACAATGAAGTAGTGTCAGAAGACTTGTGCTGCTTGCACATCTGCCCTGAACACCCAGGACCACCACCCACATAGCCAGGCACTGGATCATCATCTGATGCTTGACATGAACGTGATGTCACTACTGAATCCAGAGAAGGTCCACTATATACTTGTACCGAGATTCTAAATCCCAGGCTGGAACATCTGCTAATGTTGAACATAGTGCATATTCTTGCTAATCAGAATCAGGAAAAGGAAACCTACCTGGCTTTTATTATGTAATGCAGATCACTATCCACCAACCAAATTGACATCCTGGAATAGGAAAAACATTTATTTGTTTTTATTTTATTTTATTTTATTTTATTTTATTTTGAGAGAGAGAGTGTGGGAGGGGCAGAGAGAGAAAGGGGGAGAGAGAGAATCCCAAGCAGACTCTGTACTGTCAATGCAGATACAAACCAAGAAATCATGACCTGAGCTAGAATCGAGAGTCAGAGGCTTAATCAACTGAGCCACCCAGATGCCCCTAAGAAAACCATTTAAATGCTGTGTAACTAAAACGCAAAATAGCCAGTGGGCCACTATCATTAAGACTTGAGTTTTCTTCTAAGGTCTTATAGAAACCTTTGGTCAGGCTATATTTGCTGCTGAAATATTTACAGCAAACTCATACATTGAGTTTAACAACAGACCTTTGCTGTACTTCCAAACCAAACTCTGTTTAAGACTCCAAAATGAAGTATCCCATGACATATCTCTTCTATAGATACAGATACTTTCCAAATGTTGCTTGGGGACAACGCGCAGGGGTTCACTACTCACTGAAAATGTCAACTCCTGGGGTGCCTGGGTGGCGCAGTTGGTTAAGCTTCCGACTTCAGCTAAGGTCATGATCTTGCAGTTTGTGAGTTCGAGCCCTGCTTTGGGCTCTGTGCTGATTGCTCAGAGCCTGGAGCCTGCTTCTGATTCTGTGTCTCCCTCTCTTTCTGCCTCTCCCCACTCATGCTCTGTTGCTTTCTCTCAAAAATAAGTAAACATTAAAAGAAAAGATTAAAAAAGGAAAAAAAAAGAAAATGTAAACCCTTTGTGACTCCAGTCTCGGCAATTCCAACAGTCGCTCTCATGGTGGGTTACTTCTGTCTCCTCCAATCTTTCATAAATTGTCTTCAGTACAGCTCCATCTTCCAGATGTCCTGGGTGTCAGCTTTCAGGAAGTCTTCTGAAAAAAAAAATACTAAAATAAAGATATCTCACTGTTTGGCCTCTTATCAGAGAAAGACTCAGGACTCAGAAATGGGATATATTTAGGTTGAGAAAGGAAGCTGTTATTTTTCATTCTTGGTAAAAACAGGATGCAAATTAATTTATCATGAAGTCATACTGATTCCCCCTCTGAAGCTCTAAGGCTTTTTGTTTTGGTTTGGTTTGATTTTGGTTTTGGATTTGGTTTCTTTTCCCCTGCAAACCGTAGGGCCCCTCGCTGCTCACCAGCTGGGCAGCAGCACTGCATGTAGGCAGTGCATGATGGGGACCTACCTACTAGATTTTAGCCTGGTTGTTTTTGCCACACAATCTGAGCCTCAGCTATGAAGGGTGAAAGATGAAGCAGTTGAAAGCTGAATCTACACCTTTTAGCACCAGTTTAGCTTCTCATCTTTTCATTTATTTTACTATTTATTTAGCTATTTGGTTGAGATCTACGATAGAATTAATTTTCTTATAGAACTTTGAAGATACCACTCTGGCATCTTCTCTTACGAAGTTCATGATAATCAATCTTACTCTTTTGAAGGTGCTCCATCTTTTCTCCAGCTGTTTTGGAGTTTATTTTTGACCTTCATTTTTGGCACTAAGGTTATTGTATGTGTAGATTTTTCATAGTTATCATTCTTGGGACCTTTTGAGTTTCCTGACTCTTTCTAACCACAATGCAAAGTGTTTAGCAGGATTTTCTTTTTTGTCCTTAAAGTAACGTTTTACTGCCACACTGATGAATTTTTCGAAAGGTTTCCTCTTTCTGTTTATCAGCTGCAGATGTTGGAAGACCCATCCTGGATCTTGTCCGTATCACTTTGCAGTAGTACCAGTTTTAAGATGCTGTCCCAGTTATTCAATTGGTTATAGGTGGGATGTCGTGCATGGTTTCCTACTCCAAGACGGCTGGAAACACAGATCTCTTGTCACATAATTACAGCATAACAGGATATTTAGGTGGTTTGGACGTGATGATTCAGTGGGAATGTCACAAAACATGTACCAGTTTATGTCAAGAGCACCTGAGTAAATATAGGCATTATTTATTGATTTGATGAGGATCAGGAAAGACAACACGCAGGGGGAAGGACTGTTGTAGAAGTGTACGTAAGTGATGCCTTGCCGAACTCTAAGTCTTGCTACTCAGCTGCGCAAATAACTTCATCTTGATTTTCTTTTTTTAACTGTCATGACTGTACTTTGCCTGCTGCTCTTCCATTTGGATTACAATGAATAATTAAAAAAAAACATTTGGATAATCAACATCTTTATATTAGGGCTTCCTCTTCCTTTTTTCTTTTTTTATGAAATTTATTGACAAATTGGTTTCCATACAACACCCAGTGCTCATCCCAAAAGGTGCCCTCCTCAATACCCATCACCCACCCTCTCCTCCCTCCCACCCCCCATCAACCCTCAGTTTGTTCTCAGTTTTTAACAGTCTCTTTCTTATGCTTTGGCTCTCTCCCATTCTAACCTCTTTTTTTTTTTTTCCTTCCCCTCCCCCATGGGTTCCTGTTCAGTTTCTCAGGGTCCACATAAGAGTGAAACCATATGGTATCTGTCTTTCTCTGTATGGCTTATTTCACTTAGCATCACACTCTCCAGTTCCATCCACGTTGCTACAAAAGGCCATATTTCATTTTTTCTCATTGCCACGTAATATTCCATTGTGTATATAAACCACAATTTCTTTATCCATTCATCAGTTGATGGACATTTAGGCTCTTTCCATAATTTGGCTATTGTTGAGAGTGCTGCTATGAACATTGTGGTACAAGTGGCCCTATGCATCAGTGCTCCTGTATCCCTTGGATAAATTCCTAGCAGTGCTATTGCTGGGTCATAGGGTAGGTCTATTTTTAATTTTTTGAGGAACCTCCACACTGCTTTCCAGAGTGGCTGCACCAATTTGCATTCCCACCAACAGTGCAAGAGGGTTCCCATTTCTCCACATCCTCTCCAGCATCTATAGTCTCCTGATTTGTTCCTCTTCCTAACCAAGAACATGAATTATATTTTAACTTTTACAGTTACTTTTATATAATTGAGTAAAGTTTTGTGAAATACATAATAAAAATACTATTTACATGTATGTTTTATTTCTTTCTCAATATTTTATGTTTTGGGTTGCTATTTCAAATGGTTTTCATTGAGTCATATATACATGTGTTCAGTGTGTGTGGATGAATATTTATGTGTGTAAAGGTCTAGGTAGCTAGGATATATTAAATATGTTAAAACTCCTTCCTATAGGTATATAAAAATACAGTTGAATTTTCATCTTAATCTCATATTGGTATATTCACATATATATTCCTATGTTTTATCACGAAATTATCTGGATTCCATAAGGAGGCACCATGTATCATCAGAGAACAAGAATATTTTTTTTCTTTAATTCTACTTATTTGTTTTAATTTCTTAAATCATCTGGGTTTTTTTGTTTTGTTTTACTTTGTTTTTTTTTTTTTTTTTGGCTTCTATATTTGCTAAGTTCTTTAGTAATTGTGGAGTAGAGTTAGTGAAAACATACATCCTTATTCTCATTTTTCACAAATTTTTCCATCAATTTTTCTCATTATGCTGTACAGACATACTTTATTTTATTGTGCTTCACAGGTACTTCAATTTTACACATTGAGAGTTTGTGGGAACCCTGTATCGAGCATGTTTATCAATATCATTTTTGCCACATTTGCTCACTTCAGACCTCTGTGTCATATTTTGGTAATTGTTCCAATATTTCAAACTTCTCTATTATTTTTTAAAGGTTTATTTATTTTGAGAGAGAGAGAGAAAGAAAGAGAGATAGAGAGAGAGAAAGAGAGAGAGAGAGAGAGAGAGAGAGAGGGAGCACAAGCAGGGGAAGAACAGAGAGAGAAGGAAAAAAGAGAATCTCAAGCAGGCTCTGCACTGACAGCATGGAGCCCAACATGGGGCTCAAGCCTATGAACAATGAAATCATGGCCTGAGCCGAAATGAAAAGCTGGACGCCTAACTGACGCAGTCATCCAGGCATCCCAAAACTTTTCTATTATTATTATTTTATGATGATCTGTGATCAGTGACCTTTGATGTAACTATGGTAATTGAATATTCCACACACTGCATCCATATAGTAGCAAACTCAATCAATAAATGTTGTGTGTGTTTTGACTGATCCACGGACAAACCATCATCACTTCTCTCTCCCTCTCCTCAGGGCTCCCTATTCTGTGAAACACAATAATAATTGAAATTAGGACAATAAATAATCCAACAGTGTCTTCTAAGTGTTCAGGTGAAAAGAAGAGTTGCATGTTTCTCACTGTAAATCAAGAGCTAGTGAGGAACACAGGTTGAAAGTCTGGATAATCTGAAAGCTGGCCTTCTTATACCAAGTTAATCAAGTTGTGAATGTGAAGGAAAAGTTCTCAAAGGAAATTAAAAGAGCTATTCCAGTGAATACATGAATTACAAGGAATCAAAACAATCTTGTTGCCGGAGAAAGCTTTAGTGGTCTAGATAGAAGTTAAAACCAGCCACAGAGTTCCCTTAAGCCAAAGCCTAATCCAAAGCAAAGCCCTACCTCTCTTCAATTCTGTGACAGATGAGAGAGTTGAGAAAGCTGTAGTAGAAGAATTTGAAGCTAGCAGAGGCTTGTTCATGAGGTTTAAGGAAAGAAGTCATCTCCCTAACATCAAAGTGAAAGGTCAACTGTAAATGCTTATGGAGAACCTACAGCAAGTTTTCCAAATGATCTAGTGAAGATCACTAGATCACTAGTTCACTAGATCTAGTGAAGATCAGTAATTAAGTTGGCTATACTAAACAACAAATTTTCATTGTAGACAAAAAAGCCTTCTTTTGGAAGATGATGCCATCTAGGACTTTCATGGTTAGAGAGAAGTCAATGCCTGGCCTCAAGGTTTCAAAGAGAGCCAAACAAGATTCTTGTTAGAGGCTACTGCTGCTGGTAACTGTAAGTTGAAGCCAGTGCTCATTTACCACCTGAAAACCCTAGTGCCCTTAAAAATTATGCTCAATCTACTCTGCTTGTGTTCTATCAATGGAAAAACAAAGCCTGGATGACAGCAGTGGTTACTGGTTTACAGTAAACATTGTTTACTGAATAGTTTAAGCCCACTGTTAAGACATAATGTTGGGGGGAAAAAAGATTCCTTTTAAAATATATAACTGTTCATAGACAAGAACATTGTCACCCAAAAGCTCTAATGGAGATGTGCAATGAGATTAATGTATTTTCATGCCTGCTAACACAACATACATTTTGAAGTCCATAGATCAGGGAGTCATTTTTACTTTCAAGTCTCATGATTTAAAAAATGTGTTTTGTAAGGCTATAGCTGCCATACGAGGTGATTCCTCTGATGGATCTGGACAAAGTAAATTTAAAACCTTCTGGAAAGAATTCACCACACTAGATACTAGGAAGAACACTGATGATTCATGAGAAGAGATAAAAATATCAATGTCACCAGGAGCTTTGAAGGAGTTGATTCAAACCCTCATGTATGACCTTGAGGTACTCAAGACTTCAGCAGAAACAGTTACTGTACATGTGGTGGAAATAGAGAACTAGAATTAGAAGAAGATCCTAAAGATGGAATTGAATCACTGCAATCTCATAATACAACATGAACAGATGAGAATTGTTTTCTTATGGATGAACAAAGAAAGTAAGTGGTTTCTTGAGATGAAAGCTACTCCCAGTAAAGATGCTGTTGAAATGACAGCAAAGAATTCAGAATATTATATAAACTTAGTTGATAAAGCAGGGAGCAGGGTTTGACAGAATTGACTCTAATTTTGAAAGTCATTCTACTGTAGATCAAATGTTATCAAGTAGCATCACATGCTGCAGAAAAATTGTTCCTGAAAGAGACAATTGATGTGGCAAACTTCCTTGTTGTGTTATTTCAAAAAAATTATCATAGCATCACACTATCCTTCAGCAACCACCAACCTCATCAATCAACAACCATCAACTGTAAGGCCAGACCCTCCACCAGCAAGATTACTACTCACTGAGAACTCAGATGATAGTTACACTTTTTTTTGCAATAAAGTATTTTTAGTTAAGGTGTCTTCACTGTTTTGTTAGACATAATGTTCTTGCACACTTAATAAGCTATAGTATAGTATAAATGTAACTTTAATATGCACTAGGGAAACCAGAAAATTCTTTTTAACATGCTTTGTTTTGCTATTTGCTTTACAGAGGTGATCTAGGACAAAACTCTCAATTCTCCCAAGGTATACCTGTATTATGAATGTTTTCTTTCTTTCTTTCTTTTCTTTTTTTTTTTTTTGCAATATCTTCCAGATAATGAATGACCCTTATTTCATCCAGTTATTGACTCTTTAATTCTAAGGATTGCATTTTAGACGTTTACTATTCTACTTAACTCTTGTTCATGTTTTTTTACCAATTTTGATAATTTTTTATTCCTTGTTCATGTTTGCAATCCCCTCTCTTTTATCTTTACATATTAGACATCATTATTTTATATGCAGCATTTTATGGAGCTAATATATTAAGTTCGTATGGTTATGATGTATCATATGGTTTACTAAATTGTTCATATTGAAATTATGCATTGTGCATATATACCAATCTGTATCTATATCTATATCATCTATATATTCCTGGTATCTTTCCTTTAATATATAATTTTTATATTTTATACAAATATGCTGTTTCCATGTTACCTTCAGCTAAAAGTGACCCACCCTTCACGTAAAAATGTGATTTTAAATTTATTTCCTTTACTCTGTTAATTCACTAGGAACTTACTGTAGCATCGACATTCTAACCTGGTGAAAGTTTAGGTAATGTTATCTAGCTTCCCTTATCTTAGAGATGTCCCCTTAATATGAACCTTGCTTTTTCAAAATTAACGTGCATGTGTAGATTTAAAATAGAAATGAATTGCCATTATAAGCAATTTTTTAAGAAACAAACATAGATAAAGAACTAATTCAGTCCTATTCTTTGGCTTCTTCATTATGACTGCAATTTAGAGTAGAATTGTATGTTCCCACATGCCTCAGAGCACTAAATGTGGTTAGCGTGGGTCAAATTTAGCTACCTGAAAAAAAATGTTTTATATAAAATCAAGGGCACTGGCTAAAAAGAGATCTTCATGGTCCTAGAAAATATCTCTCTAACAAGCCTCTAAGATAACCAACAATAAGCAGAGAGAAGCAAAGAGAGGAAGGTGACATTTTGTTAAATGCAACATGGGCATCTGAATCATAATATTAAAAACATTATTTGCTAGTAAAATCATTTGCATTTGTCAAATGCCTTACCATCTCTTCCTCTGATAACTTTTAAATGTATTGCATACACTTATGGGTTTGCATTTATTTTTTGCATTTTTCTTTAGTAAATTATAAGTAAATGTTTTTGAATATGTATATGTATGATATCTACATTTATATGTTTATGTGTATATATAGACATGTGCTTATTATATTACATATATATATCCTAAAATTATATATATATTCGTTTTGAAGAATTGAAGTTGGTACAGGCTAAAACCAAAATTTGAACACAGGCATATCTGTATCTCTATATCCAGGTGTATTTCTACATTTATATCTGTATCTTTATCTTTGCATGCACCGATTATTTTACTGTGGAAAAGCTGTTTTCCATTATGAATCTCTTTTAGAACTTTAAATTTTAGATTTTAGAACTTTAATTGAAAATAATGAAAAAAGAGAAAATAATGACAAAAATATTTATCGTGCATGGTGGTTGGTAGATTTAAAGAACACCGTACAATTAAGTGTAGAAACACAAGGAAACAGTCAAGAATTACCCTAGCACTATAAAGATATTACTTTTCATTCAAAGAGTGATAGACTGAGATGCTGTACAACCAGAATCTGGTATGCGTAGTGTTTAAGGACTATTACACCGTTACAGAATGAAGTACTGACAACATTGAAAAGCTTTGAATTTCCAGTCCCTTTTTATATCACTGACCTAGGATGACATTACTCAGGACATGTTTCTTGATGATTGCCATTTAGAAAGATAGGCTGTGCTTCTTGGATGAATAATTCCTCTTTGAAGCACTAATAAGCACTTGAATGTGCGGTTAGTTAATATCAGTATGTGTTAGAGCACTAAGGTTTAGAAAAACACCCCACTGAAATCAAATAAAATCTACCTGATTTATGGGCCAGACAGTTAAATAAGACTCACAATGATTTTAGCAGCTTTACTGGTGCTCAGATTTACAGACAATTGAATTTCTACAGCAGAATCTTCCTGACAATAAAATTTAGTGATAAAGTAGGAAACATTGTTAGCACTAAGGAGGAAATTGTTAAGAAGAAGAGAAATTGATATTTGTTATGGCAGCAACAAAAAGATTCAGTGTGAGTACAGTAAGGTTAGTTATCCAGGGAGATAGAAAAAAGGGCTTAAAATAAATGTTTAGATTGACATTAATCTTGCAGAAACAGAGGGTAGAAAATGACCTGGGGATAGCACAGTAATTAATAGTCTGAAATTAAAAGTTCAGGGTCTAGCAGGTATAATAAAAGAAAGTAAAATCCCACGGTACATATATTTTTTTAAAGGTAATTAAAAATCAAGTAGATAATAGACCTTGTTCACAGAGCATACCAGTACTAATCACTATTTCAATATTAAACTGAATTGAAGTATTGTTCCTTTTTTCCTTCCCACAAAGCTAAAATCTTAAAAGGTAGTGTTAAATAATCATCAGAAATGTGTGGAATAAAAATGCAACACACATTGACCAGGAATCATTAAGAACTATTTCTGAGAATACTATGCCATGCTAAGTGAAGGTTAACTTTTGAGTTCAGATATTTTAAAAATTTTTTAACGTTTATTTATTTTTGAGAGAGAGAGACAGAGTGCGAGTGGGGAAGGGGCAGAGAGAGAGGGAGACCCAGAATCTGAAGCAGGCTCCAGGCTCTGAGCTGTCAGCACAGAGCCTGAAATGGGGCTTGAACCCATGAAACGCTAGATGGAGACCTGAGCCAAAGTCAGAGGCCTAACCACCCAGGTGCCCCTCAGATATTTTTTTTTTGATGTGCATTATGAAAGCCTCGAATAACCATGTTATTATTCTAAAAGTATAGTGACCATGTTTGAAGATTTAGAAACATATGTCAAAATTTATTTTATTTGAATACAAAAATTGTTTTTTCTTGCGTATTTATCATGAAAGTACCTTAACTAAGTAGTATGGTCTTTGCATTCTTTAGACTTGGTGGATACTTATCTGATAAAGTCTACTCCTACTTTAATTATAAGTTAAACATAAACAGTTTAGAGATCCAAATTATAGTTACCCTAAGATAATTATATACTTGTGATAGATATTTAATTTGGGTCTGAAAATATGTCTTAAAAACACATATTCAGGGTCACCTGGGTGACTCAGTCAGTTGAACAGCAGACTCTTGATTTCGGCTCCTGTCATGGTGTCATGGGTGTGGGATCAAACCCCACATCAGGCTCTGTACTTGCAATGCAGAGCCTGCTTGGAATTGTGTCTCTCCTCTCTCTTCCCCTCCCCTGCTCACTCGCTCTCTCTCTGCCCCTCAAAATAAATAAACATTTAAGAAAACCACATACTCACTTCATCAAATATTTATTGTATACGTATATCACAAACACCAGGTAGTTTGACAGTGCACAAGTGAAAAAGGCCTAATTCTAGCTCTTTTTTTTTTTTTAACGTTTATTTTTTTAAGACATAGAGAGACAGAGCAGACAGGGGAGAGGGTCAGAGAGAGACAGAGGCACAGAATCCGAAACAGGCTCCAGGCTCTGAGCTGTCGGCACAGAGCCAGACCTGAGGCTCGAACTCGCGGACACTGAGATCATGACGCAAGCCGAAGTCCCGGCGCACAACCGACTGAGCCAGCCAGGAGCCTCTAGTTCTTGCTCTTTAAAAGACTTTTCAAGAGTGAATGAAGCCGACATTAAGCATTTTCATTGAGAAGGAAACCCTAGTGGCAAAGCAGGGAGGGCACAGGCTTTAATGCTGGAGCGATCTAATTTCTGAATTCTTGCTGAGCCCTTTGTACAGTGACAAGTTTCATTGATTACTTAAAAACTCTGAGCTTCACTCTTTTCTTTTGTAAACTAGTGGTCATGCCTGTGTTAGGATATTAATATCTGTAAAACTGTACATGTAATAGGCATCCAATAAGTGCTTTTTCTTGCTGGTTTTGTGGGTTTTTTGGGGGGGGAGGGGGGTGAGCGTCTGACATGTAATTTCCATGACCTTTTTTGGGGTCATTTTTCATTATCAGAAGCTATTTTATTTATTTTATTTTTAAAAAAAAAATTTAATGTTTTATTTATTTTTGAGACAGAGAGAGACAGAGCATGAGCAGGGGAGGGTCAGAGAGAGAGGGAGACACAGAATCCGAAGCAGGCTCCAGGCTCTGAGCTGTCAGCACAGAGCCCGACGTGGGGCTTGAACTCACTAACTGTGAGATCATGACCTGAACTGAAGTTGGACGCTTAACTGAATGAGCCACCTAGATGCCCCTATCAGAAGCTATTTTAAAAATAAAGCCACACAATATAGTCTCCATTTAATTTTCTTCCCATTTGCAGCATGACACAATCTTCCAGTCACTTATATTATCTGGTATGAAATAGTTTGCTATTAAAGTATATTTATTAAATATTTGCCCAAGTCTCCCAGGGCCTCCATACTACTTATAATATGTGGAATCAAAAAGAATGCACAGAAGAAACACTTAGAGAAAAGTGCATATCCATATATTGGAAATAGCTCAACAGATGTGTTAGGAGGAATAAATCTAAGAAACCACAGGAAGAGATTATTGGAATCTATTCCATAGCAAATATTTTATGATGTAAGCTTTGAACTGAACTTTGAATAGTAAAAGAAATGTAGCTTCAGATGAAACAGTACAAAGATGAATATTATTATAAATGTTTCCCTTGCTTTTATATTTGTAATTATCACATATTGATTATATGGTTTCTTTTTTGTATGATTGCTTTGAGGCACAAAATTGTATTTCTTGCCAGGCTGTTTGAATCTATGTTTTTACTATCTAGTAATTAGATCTGAAGAGAAATTACATTAAAAATGCCACTGTGATTATGGGTTGGAAGAGGATTAAATAAAATGACAGAGTTACTATAAAATTTGGCTATTTCTTGGGGTTTAAGTTCTATGTTTTCTATATAACTATACCAGGATGTTTTATTAAATGCTGTAGCAAATAAATATATGTTTCCTAACAAAGTGTTAATTTTTGTGTTCTTCTATATCTTCTGAACTTTCATTTCCTCAATATTTAGTGATCTGCACTTCGTTTGTATGTTTGTTTTGTTTTTCTCCTACTCTCCGAATGAAGTGATAAGTAGATGGAAATGTTCATAAAAATTGTGGTTACCCATAGTAACAAGTATTTCGAGCAATTATGAACTGTTTTGAAAGGTGAAACTCGTAATTCTCTCCTAAACAAGCAGATTTAATTGAAGTTAAAAATGCTAAAACAGCAGATTTTTCCATGAAAAAAACACTTTATTTTCCATCTTTCAAAGAGTCAGGAATGTTTAAAGGCAATGGCAAGCACTGAAAATGTAAGAAAAAATATAAACCTTGTAACCTCAAAAATAGTTGTATAGGGCTTTCACCTCAAGGAAGCAAAACGGTAGTATAGAGTATAGATACAAAGAACACGGTAAATGTTTTATTTGCTGAATTTAGTATTTGATTTTTGTCTTTAAGTTGAGTAACGTGTGCAAACTTACTTGTTGTGTAGCATTAAACTAAATTGCATTTGTTTAACTAGCCATTTTCTATTTAAATTACTGCTTTCCAAAAGAGCTGCCAAAGAGCAGCAAAAGAATAAACTCAGAGATGGTGTTGAAAAACAGAGTGCACAACTCAAAAATAAAATAAAATAAAATAAAATAAAATAAAATAAAATAAAATAAAAAAAAGTACCTCTCAATTTAGAAATATTTTGTCCATAATTTTGCAAATTAGTTTCATGTCAATTTATAGATAAAAGCAATACATTTGTGCTTGCTTTATTCTGCAAAAAAGGATTTAGAGTTAAGGCACATTATATGAGTTCTTCATGATAACTGTTTGTACGTGATAACTGGATTTGACTGCTTTGGTCTTTATTTATCTCACCTGTATTACAAACCCCTGAAAAGGAGAGCTAAATCCAAATAAAGAAAAAAAAAACTGAATCCATTACAAAATTGATCAACTTTCTCACCATACTTCTTTAAATCAAAAAGTTCAATTTATAAAGAAAATCATTATCCTGATACTTTCATTTTTCCAATTGTCCATCTTAGTCATAGAAATCCGAGCATTTTCCCCAGCGAAATTATTGCTAGATTAAAATTCACCGAGGAGAAATCTGTCTAGTCATATTAAAGTAACTGTGCACAGCTATTGAAAAAAAAATTCTATTGGAATGCAGATGATTAAACTGGCAGAGAAATATATGCAGTATTTTGAGTGTTTGTATATTTTAAATTGTGATAAATATTAAGGATGTTAAGGGACAATCATCCTTACAACACACAAATTAAAACAATCAATTGTGTTAGATATCAGAGAAATATTAAAAATATCCCTCCTTTGTTTAAATATAGAACTTGACATTTATTCAACCAATTTATTTGACAAGATTGATTAAACATAATCTGACACCGTTTAGGCATAAATTCATGACATATAAATCTGACTTTGTGTGTGTGTGCGTGTGTGGAGAGAGCACCAACTAGAAATATAAATGAAGTGCATTTTTAAAGTCTGTGTGTTTAACTATTTATGAAACAAAAACCACTTTGTATATGTATTAATGAAATTGTCTTCTCCCTGTAAAGAAGGTGTAATCAAAAAAATGAATGTAAAACAGTTCAGGAAGGAAGAGCCATAACCCCTCTTTCTTTTCTTTCTAGTTCTCTTGGTAAAGCTAGTTTGAGTCCAGTCAGGATCAGCATATTCTAAGATAACAATATAGCAACCGAGCATGAGATTTGCATCTCCACTTTAGATTTTTCATTCTTGAACCTCTTTTTGCCTTATCAGTACAGCTACCAAAGGGCTTAGCAAATGCTGCTGGAGTGGAATCTTTCACTGCATTTCAGACTGAAAATGTAATTGTTCATGTCCATTTCCAGCAGCAGGCCATGTCTGCAGACTTGCGATAAATCCAAGCGAAGAACAGGACAGACTTGAGGATGTATGCAAATAAAATATTAACCTACATCTGCAAGAGTTAATGTAGGAAATTCTATTATAGATATTATGTACATAACTTATTTTCATTTGTGCTTTACATTGAATGGCCTCATCAAACTGAAAAATATTGAACCTGCATTTCAAGTAATATAGGTCACTTTAAACATGCCTAATATTACCATGCTATTGGCAAATTTATTTCTGTCATTTAGATCAAAGGCATGTATTTGCTACATTTCCATGCCTGCTTTTCAAATATACTGCCATTCTTTCTTCCCTCTACAAATGTAAACTTAATGCTTGTAATCCTACAGAATATAGAAAATAACAAAACTAAATTGTATAAATGATCTTATTTTCCTATTTTCCCCAAAACAATATTTAGATCTTTGTGTAATTGCATTATTACTTGCTTATCCACACTGCTTTAATTTATTTTAATGACATTATAAGAAAGCAATATGTTTATATCATATTTATTACATTATATTATGTATATTATACTATATTATATTATATTATATTATATTATATTATATTATACGGAAATAATGGATAATAATTTTAAAAAGTAGGAAAAATCTAAACTTACCAGATTAAAACATATTGCTTTTAAATGTAATAAGAAAAATTCGATCTCTAAATAAAGGAACTATAAACTGTAATAAAAACTATTAAGATAAATATATGGGAAGTAGATATATTGTGACCAACTCCAGGGAGTTATTCAATTTTGTGTATATGCTGAGTTAATTTAAAAAAATGTGATTCTTTTGATTATAAATCAGAAAAGAAGAAGAAGAAGAAGAAGAAGAAGAAGAAGAAGAAGAAGAAGAAGGAGAGGGAGGAGAGGAAGAAGGGAAAAAGAAAAAAGGGAGAAAAAAACAACAAGTCAATTGGATTATCTCCAGAAAGGAAGCAGAGGCTGCAATCAGGATAAAATGAAATACCAAGTTTCATTTGAAATGTCTTAAATAACATTTGGAAGTGTCTTAAACACAAAATTTTCTATAGCTTTTTCTACATTATCAAATACCGGAAACATATAGGGTCCCCCCCCCTTTGGAAAGTTAGTGTTGTTTTTTTGATAATAGGAGATTAACAAAATGTTTTTCTACTTACTGTAAAAGATTGATGCTTCCTATCACAGAAAGAAAATGTATTTGAACTAAGAGTACAATTATCAGTTTATTTACAACTGTTTGTATAGTTGGCATTCACTAAGGTATTTTTTCTAAACATCATTTTCATCCACATAAGTTGCCATTTTTCTTATTTTTCTAAGGTTTTGTGTTGAGGCTATGTTCGTTGCGCTGTTAACACCAAGTACAGCCGATCTGGTGTCACCACTACTCTTTATACCTATGAAGATTGCAAAGTGTATGGAAAGACACATTTCCTTTTATTTATCCCTTATAGATATTATTTTTGATGCTGTCTACAGATGTGGCTGCTTTACTAGTTAGAAAATTGTAAGACTACATTCCTATAAAGAGCAGCTCTTTTGGAATCATAAATTGGAAATAACCACTTTTTAATTTTGATGTATAATATTGATAAGTAGGGTGATAAAACAGTTTCATTGGAGATGTAGGAGTCTGTGTATATTGTTGCGACACAAATATATTTGTTTGGTTTAATAGTGTAATGTTTACCTTTTCAGAAGGGTCTAGATAGATCACATGGAGGCAGAATTAACACAACAATCTGAAGTTCAAAATGATTGGGTTTGCAGACCATCTTCAAAACCTACTTTATGGCATGGGGTAAGTTAATCAGCCTCCCTGTGTATCAATTTCCTGGACGATAAGACTGATAAGATTTATGCCTTGAAAGTTTTAATGAGTTTTGGAGTGATGTAAATGATACATGATATATTCAACCAACATGACTCAAACAGCATTGAATTCACATATTTGATTAGATGGCTGACATGAACCCTACATGACAACTCAAAATTAATTAGATTTTTTCTTCATTGAAACTTACCCATTCTTTTAAGTAGTTGTACTGTTTCATATTTCCTGAAGTTAAAATAAATACTTCCAATGTGGTAGACAGATAAAAATGTGTAGATTACGGTACTCTGCAAAGGACTGTTAATAAAAATCAAGATTAATGATTAATAAAGATTCCTGATAATAATTCTCAACAAACACATTTTTTGTTGGGAACTATTAGAGTTGCCCCTTTCCTGCAAAAAGAAAAAAAAAGAGGAGGAAAAATAATTACATACATAGAACATATATTTTATATTTTCCATAATTTTTTGTGTTGTGGATCTTAAGAGTAAAACATATGAGAGGCGTACAAAGCCCACATTTTCAAATTTATATAATTCAGCCGAAGTAATCATCTTTTCCATCTCATCTTAAAGATGACAGCAAAAATAATCAGGTAAAGATGCAGAGATCAATAATCCTGGCTGAGAGAACACTATCTTCAAAGGATTAGAGGCTAGCTAGGGCATTATAGTTCAGCAACTTTTGGATATAGAATATAAGGATATAGGACCCATGGTAACAGAGAGGATTATAGAAATAAGAAGCTATCAGATTATTTGTATGTCATCCATTAAGGGAAGCAAACTGTCAGTTTTAATCCAGAACCATCACTCTGAACTTCAGTGTAGAAAATTGAATAAATTCAGATGTGAGGATACCACTTTAGAGGCATTCTTAGTAATCTGCCTAAGAGATGATGAAGAACCCACAACACTGGATAATGAAGGGTGGAATTGACTAGACTTGATTGACGAAAGAAAAGGACAGCCACGAGTCTCTAGACTAGTGTCATTCAGTAGTTATGGTGGCCCAAGGCTCAGGAGAGAAATCTTAGGTGGAGACGTCATATTAGAAATTAGCAATGGTTTTAATGTTCAGATAAGAATTTAGTTTTGATCACATCGAACAGTGTTTAAACACTCCGTATATGTATGTGTGTGTATATATAGGCCACTACCTTTTTCAGTTGCAATGATTAGTCAGTTTTATTAATTAAATAATTTTAAATATTTTGAAAAATATCAAAAAAATATTACTCCCTTCTATAAGTTTTATTTTTACATTGCCCTTGCATCTTTATTTCAGTGCCGAATTAGCTTAGATTTCTTTAATCTTACCTTTTCTGTCCCCTTACACCCACCATGCAGTTCCTAAAGTTGATACATTCTTATATAAAAGATAAGGTTTCCTAGGATCAGGATAATTATGGTTATTTTGACCACTGGAGTGCCTCAAATATGTGGACAGTGATACATTTTATGAAGTAAATTATTAATATTTTTAAGTTTTTAGGCCAACAGGCAGCCATGACATTTTATTATAGCATTTTAGATTAGAGGCTGGGAGATTATATACTTATGCAGCTGTGTGCGTGTTGTTTTGGTTCCTTATAGTCTACGATTAGATAATAGATTTACTACTTGACCAGATTTTCTGAAAAGGGTTGCTTTATTAACAGTTGTGAAATGTGATTTTTATTTTTAAGCCACAGTTGGCAAATACCTCCTTTCTGAACTAGATTCCTGCAGCTCTGAATTCCATTAAAGAATGCGTTTAGAGGTTTCATAACTTTCTCTCCAGGGGATTATTAACTTGTGTTTATTATCATTACCATAATACATATCAATTAAAAATCTATGCCTCTATAAAAAGCCATTTGAGAAATCACAGACCTTTTATATAAAAAAGGAAAATATATTATGACATATTAAACTTCTGATGCATGGGTAAGAACTACACAGTAATTATAGAGGGACAATTTAAAGCTGACCTGTGCACACAAATACAAGACTACTAAACATTGTCTGAAAAAAACATTACACAGGATCTTTGTTCACTTATTTATTAAATGTCTTTGTTTTGCTCTTATTAAAAAATAATTTTTTACTAAAACCTTATCAGAGAAAACTTATAAGAAAAACTTATCAGAGAAGCCCTCACTCTCACAATCTACATTTCTTGCAATAAGGCAGAAAATCCAACATTATTGGATCTAATTGGCCAAAATATTAAGCTCCCAAAGGGAAGTTTTCTCCTTCATTATCTAATCTTGCAAGCCTTTTCTCTGCATTCAGCTCAGTCATGTCTAATCCTTAGTGAGCACAACATCTGTGAACTTGATAAGTCTTCTTAATGATGCCAAATCTGTGGCAAATGACCCACACATTTCAAATAATATTCACATAAGCTAAGCATAAAAGTAATTTATCCTTTTGTCTGGAACAGGTGTTTCTGGAATGACTTTCAGTAAGGCATGCTTCGGTTTGATTCCCACAGCTGTGAGACTAGGTCCCAAGCAGGTGACAAATTGCTTATCCACTAAATTAACATTTGTCACTTTAAATAATGCAAACATGTTTCCAGTACCTCCATATCATTACCTTTATGTCATTTTGAGTGTTAATTATACAAATATGCCATCCTAGCTTTACCTTGAAAACTACCGAAGCCACCCTTTGTAACTCAGAAGCTATTGACACAAACTTAAAGAACATTCTGGGTAATTCTCAAAATGTGTTTCCATTCCAGTAATGTAAAATGGCAGATGAGAAGTGTATTGTGCAATTTCTTGTTGGCTAACTTTGTACACTCACAAGGTCATATGTACTGGATTTGGGCTCTTTCTTGGGATCTAGAAACATCAGTGAAGTTTTCCGTTTCACTTTCATTTCACTTTGAGCATCGCATTCATTCTCTGCCACCCTTCTCTGATTTTCCTAGCAGAGACTACACAATAAAGAGAAAGTGACACTTAAGGAGAGATTTACAATAGATCAAACAAATATAACATTTGCCAAATAATCCCAGTCTTTCTGCTGTTAATGTACCCTAAAAGTCTCCACATTCCATTGTTATCCTCTGCAGGAGACCCAGTCAGTGGTATTCTTGCAAGTACTCAGCACTCGGTGTTCTCAGCGAGGTGGACAGACAGCTCAACTACTTCAAGCAACTGTGATTCTCCGCCTGGTAAGTTTCAATAGACGGGCTGAAAAGTGCTAGAAGGCTGAAAGTGCTGAGGAATGAAATTCCCACTCCCTTGCCCTAACTCTTATTCCCCAACTGTAGTTATCAAACTATGACTGATGGACATTGATAAGTAAAGTATGCCAACTCTCATCCCTAAGATGAATAACTCTAAAGTGTGTTCTTGCACACATCCCTGATGGGCCAAGTGCCCCACTTACCCACAGATGAGCTCACTGATATCCCTAGATACTCCCTTCTCTTTGTTCTTGACATCTCCTCGCTTGGACCTGTTATCCTTTTGACCACTGACAAAGTAATTGCCAGTCAGATTCTTGTTTCAGGACTGGCTTCTGGGAAAACCCAAATTAAGACACCCTGAATTTTTTTAAAGGGAAATTAGTTAATTTTATCTTTAACACCCAACTTGTGAGTTTCTTTTTACTTATCATTTATTAAGTGAACAGAGAAGTTTACTTAGTACACACACACACACACACACACATTAATATCTATTTAGAATCTCAGATTGCTGGCAAAATAATGTATGCATACATAGCCAGATTTTTCTAACAACAACAGCAAAATACCTTTAGATATTCCTTAGTTTGATTCATTCTTTTATTTCACTCATTTTACTAAAACTTTTTGTTGTTTTTATCTGGCTTCCCAGCCCACTGCAAACTAGAAATATTTCAAATTTGAATTCAAGAATTTATTAATAAGGAAAAGACAGCAAAATTCAAATTAAAAAAATACAAAAGTTTCGGAGAGCAATAATTTTACAGCTCCCTCAGCTAGAAAAAACTGGATGTGCCTAGGTCAGCTTATAATTACATAAACATTCATATTTTGACTATAATATTTAGAAAATTTTCAATACTATTTTGATATTTGGAACTGTTTTGTAAGAAGTTATAAATATTTAGTATATTTTAAATGGTCAATAAAAATGTTTTGCTCCAACAACATATCCTGAAAAGTTATATAGCAGAACTCATTTTTAAAATTTAGAATAGCTAATGGTTGACTGCAGAGAAGAATAACATAAACTGAAATTTTGACAGTTTGGAGCCTATGAAATGAATTTTTCTTGTATTCATGCATGAAAAAGATGAGTAAAGCAAGCTACATGGTAGTTACACTTCTTTAGGAAGTGTTTCCAATACTTAAAACACTATAATGATCGGTGCACCTGGGTGGCTCAGCTGGCTAAGCAAGAGACTTTAGCTGAGATCATGAACTCACAGTTAATGAATTTGAGCCCTTGACGGGCTTTTTGCTGACAGCTCTGAGCCTGAAGGCTGCTTCGGATCTCGTGTCTCCCTCTCTCTCTGCCCCTTCCCTGCTCGCACTCGGTCTCTCTCTCTCTCAAAAATACATAAATATTTAAAAATTTGGAAAAAAAAAACCACGGTAATGAGAAAACATGTTTTTTTCTCAAAAAACAATTTCTCCTAATTTATTTAAGATTGTTATTTTTACTAAAAGCCTAAAAGTTTATAGTAAAATAGGGGCTTTCAAAACTCTCCCTAAAAAATAACAATAATTGAATAGACAAGTGTTTCACTGTGAACAGAAATATAAACCAAACCAAAAAAAACAAACAGGGAATATGCATATGCAACATATTTTTATTTTTCTCTTTTATTAATTTATATACATAGTGGATCAATCTGGCAGTGGAATTTAAAATCAAATTATGGAAACATGCTGTTAATATGAGTATTGCATACAGTGAGATCCAATTCTACAACTATACCTAGGAAGAATTAAATTAATTTAGTGTAGACAGTTGTCCTTTTTTGTGCTAATATTAACATCTTCAATAATAAACATATATTATTCTTCTTACATTTGATGTCTTTTAATATCATTCAGTGACTAAATTCTTTTGCAATACATTGGGGAAATCATATAGCATAGTTTCTAAATCCTTAAAGTGATTTTGGAACAACACTGTGCTCCTGTTTTACTCAGAATATTGTATTAATTTTCCTAAAATGGAAACACCACAAGAGGATACAATCCTTTAACTGTTTGTTACACATTTTTAATAACAAAAACCACTATTTACACATATAAATGTTGAAGTTTACATATTTCAGCTTTAGTAGAAATTAGGTGCATTTTTGAATTGACTTTAAGTTAGCTTATACATTTTATTTTCTGATGTATTTACATGGAAATATGATCACTTTCTTTGTCATGTATTTTTAACATCGAATACTTACTCAAGTTATTTGATGGTTTCATTGCCCTTTGAGAAACGATATAATTTAGCACACTGTGTCAGTGCACAAGTCACTGGACTGGTATTTCTGTAGAATGAAGAAGTTTATTCTATTGTTCCCTAGTTTCTCTTAGTGCTATAGTTCTGAGAGTTTGCTCAGATTGCAGTAAGTCTCCTTGAATCTGAACACCTTTATCCACTGTGCATTCACTTGTCACTTGGACTTTTTCTTCTTCATCCCTACCCTTGAAAATCAGTGACACATCCACTCAGTAATCAAGGGGTATGGAGTCCCCCTTAATTCACAAAAAATACGCAGAGATTTTTGTTGATTTGTACATGTTTTATGTCCATATCTAACTATAAACTCCAAGGAGGAAAAACTATGTCTTAAAGGATTAGTATTCTCTATTGTTCTTAGCACACTTTGCACAGAGAGGCAAGTAATATATAGAATGAATATGTATGTCTTAATAGGCTTAATTAATTGCTTGGTTGGTAATTATGCTACAGGTAATAAGTTGCTTCTTTTTATGCTCTTCAAAAATAATGCAAATATGCTAACTGTTCAAATTTGAAAATTATTTATTTTAAAGGTATTCCAAATACGTGTAGGCACAGTTTTTATCTTTTTCATTGAACATTGCTAGAAATCGACCTAGAATTAGGACTCTGATATAACTGTTAACTGCTTCTTCTGATTTTTCTTATAGAAAGTATACATAGATACATAGCAATACTGCTTTTCATCATATTCAAAGGTTTGAAAGTACTACCTTTTGTTGAGTTTCATTTTTTTTCCAGTTTTTTGTTTTGTTTTGTTTTGTTTTGTTTTGTTTCTGTTTTTCAAAATCAGTAGAAACAAAATAAGGCAATACTTATAATAACAAAGACACTTCATAAAGTTCTGGGCCTTCAAATACAAAAGGTGAGAAAGACAATTGTCTCTGTATATTGCATAAATTACTAGCTTGCAAGTAATTTAGGAAATATATGCTCCACAAGTAGTATGGTAGAGCTGGTTGTCAGGGATAAGGTACACTACTGAAAACTTGCTAATGCTTCAATCATTTAAAAAAATATTGTCTTCAGAGGCTAGAAAGCAGAGAAGGGACTGTTTATCACAATAATGCAATATTTTAAATAAGCAAGGAATAATAAGAAATAGTAAAATCTGTGTTATTTTCTAATCCAGTGATACTCAAATTTTAGTGTATGCAAGTGCCAGGAGTCTGTGTTAAGAATTCCTAGGAACTATTCTACTCCTACACATTGAAAATTTCTGTACGTGGGGCGCCTGGGTGGCGCAGTTGGTTAAGCGTCCGACTTCAGCTAGGTCACGATCTCGCGGTCCGTGAGTTCGAGCCCCGCGTCAGGCTCTGGGCTGATGGCTCGGAGCCTGGAGCCTGTTTCCGATTCTGTGTCTCCCTCTCTCTCTGCCCCTCCCCCGTTCATGCTCTGTCTCTCTCTGTCCCAAAAATAAATAAAAAACGTTGAAAAAAAAAAAAAGAAAATCTCTGTACGTAAGGAATCAAGAATATGCATTTTGAGAAGGGCTTTAGACAATTCTAAGCCCGTGAGGATTCAGACCAACCTTCCAACTTTTTCTTCAAGTTCACTTAAGACGGGGCAGTCATGGTACAGGGCATAGAATCAATATACAATAAGCACTTGATGGATGGTGGTCTAAATATCATAGGCCTACAAATTATTCTAAGACTATAACTTTGTCCACATCAGTTAAACAAATATAATCTCATTTTCGTTAGCCATTAACAAGTGATGATTCTTGTTCTTATACAAATGCTATTTAACGAATGTTGGTTTCACAACATGAGAGGTACATATATTGATTGCATGTGAAAATTATGTTAACTAAAAGAATGACAACTTTTTTTCATCCATTACTCATATCTTTTATTCTCAGGGTAGTCTTATAAATAGTGTGTGCAAAATTCAATCACTCTATTCAGTTATCATTAATATTAGCTATTGATTTAAAATTTCTTCTTCTAGTCACATAATGTAGAGCCCAACAATCGTGAATCATAGTGGGCACCATTTTATCAAAATGATATTGCTGGCCAAGACAAGAAGTGTTTAGATGAAATTTAAATAAATTGATTATTGCTAATTCATTACTATTTTCTTCTGATCATGGGAAACTACAAATAGTTATACACAGAGAGAAAGTTATTTTTTAATGTTCCTTTTTATGCTTTCTTGAAATATGTACACAATCTCAAGTTTATCATATTTCTTATTTTAAATTTTTGCAAAGTATTTGTTAAAATAAATGAATAAAAATGTCCATATGTATGCCTTTTTTTTTGTCTTCAAAGTAAATAATTTGTGACCTTGAACTCCTCATTCTTTGAACTGTAAACAAGGACATAATTGTTTTCAGCAAGTCCTCTCCAAACCATCTCAAATGCTATTTTATAAATGAATCCCAGAATGTTGGGATTATGAAAGATCCACACCCTTAGTTATTCGTTCATTCACCTACCCAGCCAGCAGCTCCTAGATGCCAAGTTTTACATTTAAAAAGTGGGTGACATGACAGCTAAGTTAAATAGCAAAGAATGTATAGAGATCTTAATTGTTTTATATGCATACCCCAGTAATCAGATAAAAACAAACAAAAATGCATTTCTCTGCTCCAAGATTAAACAAGTTACCGAAATCAAAATTTCTTCAGAATTTCTCATTCACTCATTCATTCATTCATTCAACACAGGCTTAGAAAGTTCTTATTTCATACCATGTTCCACAAGAGGTTCTAGAGATACACAAATAAGGAGCTCAAGCCTAGTGAAGACAGCATACGTGTAAATAAGTATTCAACCTATACTTCAGCCTGCAAAAATGATAAATATTGCTGTGACACTCTAATAAAGCAATATTTTGAATATATTGATGGCAATTAAATCAATCATGAATATTTATGCTATTGGTTATAGATACAAAGACCCAAATGTTTAAGCATCTAGCTGGAAACACACATAGACACTCACTCACATGTAATCCTTTAAAAAACAATGAAGGAAATAAAAGTCTAGGAAGGTAAATGTTTTGATCGACTAATTCGTGCAAGGCATGAATTAGGTAGTTTACATAAATCATATTTAATCATAATCAATTTAGTGAATATAGCCGTATTGGTAAATGTTTTAAAATATTAAATATAGTGGACATTTTAATATTTTACATATTTTAAGATGAGAAGAGTGACCAGAGGGACCAAGTAACTTCTGCAGTAATTAGCACAATCAGCTCAAACCACATATGTCTGGTTGATCATCCCAGCTGTGCTCTCCATTACTCCTCACTTTGTTAAGTTCGAATGCAAGTTCAAATAATAACAGAAAGCAAAATACAATGGGATGCAGTAAACGTTTCTTCAGGATTTGAAAGTGTTTTCCACATAAGATTTGAGAAAGTTGTAGGAGACATGAAAGTAACAGGATATGAGTCAAAATTTGAAAGATGAATGTGGTTTGAAATACGAACCAATGTTGCATATATGAAAGATAGTAAAATTATGGGATTCTTTGAGGATTGAGCATAATTACTGAAATGGATATTTTCCATCAAGAGGGCACTTATCAACTAAGGACAAATAAACATTTGAATAATAATGAATAGATCAGTCTTCTAAAATACTGAATTTTAAACTTTTGTGTGCATAAGATACATGGAATAAGTGTTAAACATGCAAATGCCTCAAGATTCCAATTTATTAGCATCTCTGGGAGTGATACCTTGAAATGATTATTTGAACGAGAAACTAGATCCTTTTTTTTTTTTTTTTTTTTTTTTTTTTTTGTCTGAGCAACCAGATGGTTTTGATGCATGTAGTTTGAGGACTATACTTTGGGAAACATTGGCTTGTTGGGAATGATAATATATTCATATAGTGAGAGAAGACAGAGAAAGGTAGATAAAGTTATTGAATTGGGACACAAATATTAGGGGATAAGAAGCCTTTAAAGGTTTTGTGTGTGCTTTTTTTTAATACAATGGGATTTGCAAGGCAACATGTTTCAAATGTTAATTAAAGCTAATCATATACATCTCTATATGATGTTTATAAATACTAAAAAGGCACAGGGCTTTTTACTGTTTTCCAAAGATGTGAAATCTACAATAATAATAGCTAGCATTTAATTATCCCTTAGTATATGTCAAACACTCTGCAGAGTGCTTCATAGGTAAGTTATTTAAGACCACAGTAATCCAGTGAGTTACATGTTGTTACTGTCTCTGTTATACTGAATAATTAAGACCAAGAGACTGAATGAATTGCCCCAAAAGTAATCAAAGTGACATAGCTAAATGCAGAGCTCACAATCTTAATCAATATGATATACCAATATGGTGATTTCAACTATTTTATTGCAAATATTCAAATTAATGTGTAGTGAAAATGTTTCAGTTAATTTATTTATTTTTTATTCAGTAAATACTTTCCAAATATTTATAGCATTTCCCTTAAAACACTAGAAAAGTTTTAAAGATTATTTTTGAGTGTAAAATGTCACTATAGAAATCATTTTAGATATATTTGACATAAATCTTAGCCATTAACTTTACTTCCATCCATCTTTGTCTTCGATGTATAGAAATATGTCCACAAATAATGGAAAAATAAATGTAAATTCACTTAAATGAGTGGAAAAACCCAAAACCAGTGTCAACTGTCAAGTGAATTAGAAGAACTGAATGAGTAATGACTGAGTATATATAATTCTGCTGATGGTGTGGATTTACAGATACATATGTGACATTTGTCCCACAAAGAAAGACAGAGAAAAGTGAACTGTTTTAAACACATTAAGTGTATCTTTGGGGAATTTATGAAAAACTTTTCTTAAAATAGGTTACTT
This sequence comes from Prionailurus bengalensis, assembly GCF_016509475.1. NCBI lineage: Eukaryota > Metazoa > Chordata > Mammalia > Carnivora > Felidae > Prionailurus > Prionailurus bengalensis. The sequence continues at coordinate 92,326,710 of NC_057344.1, forward strand.
GGATTGGTGTATTTACACCTTTAGATAGCACCCACCCTGGAAAAACCAACTTAATATGGATATGACAAGTCCTTGACTACCCAGAATAAAGGTTCTCTTCGACAAAGCCAAAGCAAAATTAAACCCCAAACAGTATACATGCATCTCTGCAAATAAAAATATAAACAAAACAAAAATATACATAATAAAAAGTTTAAGGGAGAAATCACTTCTCAAATGAATTTTTAAACTTGAAAACACGTATTAACTGGAGTGTCTCAGGCCAACCACCAAAAGTTGTAGACGTGTTTTTTCTATTAAATTAGTGGGAAAATTCTGAAATATTGGTCACAAATAATTATACATTTGAGAGATGATATGTTCAATGGAATGGGGTTTGGTGATGAAATTGTGCTGTTTGGGAAGATTCTAAATGTTCAACTTACTAGATGAGTCTAAGTATAACCTCTTTCTACTTCAGTCTGTTTTACATAAAGGGCACTGTTAGAATGTGCCTTATTGATAGTTGTTTTTAGCACTAAATGTGATAATTCAGGTTAAAGAGTTCTGGATCATGGTAAGGTCTTCATAATAATTTAGCTACTTATATCATCATTATTATCTCTTAAAAAAGAATAAAATATAACTGGCAAGTTTTTTAAAGAAATGATAGACAAATGTGAAAAAAATATTATAATGTTTACATAAATTAAAGGAGGAAATTATTTATAATGTGAAAGCATTTTAAAAAGATGAAACCCTAAACCAAAAAACAACAACAACAAAACAAAACACAAAACAAAACAAAAACAAAGAAACCCTTCCAGAACAAACAAAACACTTTGTGATCTTAGAGTGGACCAAAAATTGATTAAATAGACTATAAAGCACAAAATACAAAAGCAAATTTTGATAAATGGAACCTCATCAAAATTAAACAGTTTCTCACTCTTCACAAGTCACCAAGAGCAACGTGAAAAAGCAAGCCACAGAATGGGAGAAAATATCACTGAATACATATCTGACAAAGAACTTGCATTGAGAATTCTTACAGATGAATGATAACAAAATAAATCAACTCAATATGGAAAAAAAGACAATTCACAAAGAACATTAAGAAGCATCAAAAGATGTTTAACACCATTATTCATTACATAAATGTAAATTAAAATCATAAGGAAACACCCCTACACAAGCATTATATTGGCTAATATTGAAAAGACTGAGCATCCCAAAGTATTATTGAACATGTGGAGAAAATGGAACTCTCTTTACACTGCTAGTGAGAATGTAAAATGATATAATCAATTTGGAAAAACGTTTGGCAAACTTTTCTGAAAAGTGAACCTTCAACTTCTTATATGGTCCAGCCAGGAACAGCTACATTAAAGAGACCCAGTGAAAAATAAAAGTATAAAATATAAATAAACAAATAAATTGATACTATGAGAGTGTCCTAAGTAATAATATATTCTCTCCCTCCGTTCTGTTCTAGAAACGTACAATTTTATCAGGTTAAGAAATAGGTGTTCTTTGCTGGGAATCTACAAATGAACTATTTCTGTAATGCAATCATGAATTCCCGTGCTTTGTTCAGAGTGTGGTTTGGAGGTCCATTACCAAGAGCACTGAAGTCTTTACTCCATGTTTCATATGTTACTTTTATGTTTACGGCAAAACCTAAAGGGTCTCTTTAGCTCAGAACTGTGTAGACAATAAAATAATTGAGAATGACTAAATCTGAAACTCAGAATGGGATAAATGCACAAATCTTAGAGGCATGTAACTCACTCATGGATATTTGAGATACACAGTTAATTTCTCAAAAAGAAGGAATTTGCAAATTTCATTAACAAGTGAATCTGTCTATGCGTGGATCAGATTCTCTGCTTTATTCATTACTCTATATCTTTTTTACCCCATGATTGTTTTCTGTGCTCACTTTCACATGTATTAAGGACCACACGCCAACAAACTAAGAAATAAACAAGCAAACTCAGCAAATACCTCTTCCCTCAGGATTGGTACCCTAATTGCTGAGCATAGTCAGCCTCTCTGCTTCAGATCAATACTGAGTTTCAATCAGAAATAGTCCCTGGCTCTATTTCTAGAGGTTCAATTTCTGTTTCTACTTGATACTGCATAAATTTCCAGGATTTCCAAACATGAAATAAGCTTAACTTTTACGATGGCTCTGCAGACTATCAACTGTTGCTGTCCAGTGTCTACGTTTACTCTCACATAGAAATTCTTAACTTGCCTGTCTGAGACCTAGGGCATGTTGCTGCCCTAAGGTTACGACCCATTTGAACTTTCATCAGAAAAAAAAGAGTCATTCAAATTTGAGCAATACATCAGCAAAACCCTCTTCTGCTGAGAAGAATTTGCTAACTTTATGCTACTATGTGCTATAAGCAGGAAGAAAATAAACCAGAAGGAAATTATTTGAAAAACTATGGTTTCCAATGTCTTGATTCCTATTTTGTAGGTTTTAAATTTTAAAATGACTGTGAGACAAGCAAGTGGAGATCTCAAAAAGACAGTTAAGCATATTTATTATAAGCTCAGTGGAGGGCGTTAGTCTGAAATAAAAACAAGAGAGTCATTTTTATAAAAATCACACCTTAATCAGAAATAGATGAAATCACTCATGAAGAGAGTGTGTTTGAGAAAAGAAAGTGGAATATGTTCCAGTAAGAAAACAACATTCATAAAAGTAGTTAAGGAGAAGAGGAAATTACAAACAATAGCCAAATCTATAGAGGAAAATTGGGAATGTATGGGTCACATGAACCAAACGAGGAAGTATTCCAAAAGGAGGGTATTGCCAATTTGGGATACTGTCGACTGGACAAATAAAACATAACAGCAAAGGGACCACTGGAGTTTTCAACAATGAAGGAAATTGATGTCCTTTTAAGCCAGGGGACTGGTAGAGCAGAAGACAGTCTGGACCGCGTTGAAGGGTGAGAAAGTGCAAAGAAAGTTTATATATATAAATATAAACGTTATATATATTATATAAATTTTATATATATGTTATACATATATGTTATATATATTATATGTATAATATAAATATTAATTATATATAGTATGTATAATATATACATACATATATATGTGTATATATATATACACATATATATTAAAAAACCTTAAATCAATTCTGTTATAAGACAAACCCGGAAGGGCACATGGAATCTAGGAATGGTTTCCTTGTTTTTTCTTTCCATTTTAATATGAGAGATAACCAGCACATTGTAGATTTGATCCATAGACAGAAAGATGTCACGACTGGCACGACAAACACTGAGGTCGGGGTCCTGAGGGTAGGGGAATGCAAGAAAAAAGAGAGAAGAGAAAGTTTGGGAACAGGAGGGTCCCCTGGGCTGATGGCCCAAGTGACGGTTTTATTGTTGCTGTACACAATCTTTTATAATATAAGACTCTTATGGATCAGGTCATTCTAAGAATAAACAGGTTTCACATAATCGCTGCCAACCAAAACATTTAGTTCTGTGTTTCTTGTGCATTTTCTAGACGGGTCACAACAAGACCTTGTTGATAAGATTGCTAGCAAAACACAATTCCCATGTTTGTTTCTATCTGACTCGGGGTAGAAAAAAGGAGGTAGCATTACTGCCGACACCTGCAGACCACAGGCTTCAGGAATTAACTTTCTCAGCCTTGACAAGGCTTTCGTATGCTCTTGAAAGTGGGGGAATGGGAGGGGGAACCACCGGGTTGGCTTGAGTCAACAGGGAACATTGCTTGACCCAGTCTCAGCCTGGCACTGGGGCCCGGTCCCCCACAGAAAGACATTGATGGAGAAAAAAACACAACCAAAAGAAAATTATCCTTAAAAAATGGCTAACGGGGTTCACAAGATCACAAGTGGTGGGTTTAATCAATCATTGATTCCATGTGGAGACTCATTGTAAAAGAAAAGGCTCCAAAGAATATAAGGGCAAACAAGGATTTCATTATATTATCTGTATTGTTGTTTGAAGAGTAGAAAGTTTCCCCTGATGACTTCTTTCTCCCTCTGAGAATATGGTACATTCATCTTTGAGAAAATGATGGATGTGTGGGGACATTTGTGGACTTTATTGTCTGAACATTTTTGAGCATGAGTAGCAAAATATTCAAGAGTGTTAAGCAATTTATTATCTTATATTACTATTTTACTTTATAAGAAATCCAAAGCTGGATGGTTCAAATTGGTTGACTTAGTGGTAACTGGTAACCTCAAAAATCTCCTGATCTTTGTGTTCCTATTGACATTGCTAGTACATTTTTCTTTCTATACACGTGGTCACAAGGTAGATGCATCCACTGCAGGCATAACTTTCTCAAATTCTTTTTGTCAAAGATGAAAAGAGCACTTTGTTCTTAAGATGTTTCTCTTTTAGTAGGAAGGAAAAGTTTTTCTTAAGCCCTTTCATCAGTTATTACCATGTATTTAACCGATCAGAAGTTAATGACTCCTCATGTTTAAACCAATCGTGGACAAGGGAAGAGGGGATTACTATGGTTGAATCAGAAGTGCTATTTTTTATTCTGAGGACTGGGCTGGGTATGGGTGCAACTTCCTAGAGCACCGGGAGTTGTCTTTCTCAAAATGAAGGTAATTGGGGGGCACCAAGGTAGCTCTGTAGGTTAAGCTTCTGACTTTGGCTCAGGTCATGACCTCCTGGCTTCTGAGTGAGTTCAAGCCCCAAGCTGGGCTCACTGCTCTCAGCCTGCTTAGGGTTCCAAGTCCTTCTCTTGCTCCCTGCCCCTCCCCCACTTCTTCGCATGCACATGCTTGCACTCTCTCTCAAAAATAAATAAATATTAACAAAGAAAGAAAAATGAAGATACTGTTACTAAATCAGAAGAGGCAAATGACTTTTAAGTAGACAGCTAATAAATAGTTCCACTATAAGTAAAATGGAGAAAATACGAAACGTGTAAGAGCACATTTTAATAGCGATGTTTAGTTTGACTGCCAAGCCATTTTTCAGGCATATTTGAGTTATAACATAAATTCAAAGTAAATTCACATTTGAAATTTCCCAAATTTGTAATTAATGACAGTTGTACAAAATATTTGTGTATGGACTTATCTAACATCATATTTTTGAACTACCTCAAACATTCTGGAAGGCCCAGGATTTCTCTTCTCATCCCCATTCTCAGCACAGCAGACAAGAAGGGACTTGTCAATCAAACAGTAATGGGATGGGCTCACAGATATTGCTTTTTTTATACTTCCATCATTTACGCTCAACATCATCTTTTGTTACATGGAAAGGCATCTGTCTTTTTATTATTAAGAGCTTTGAAAAGATTTATAAACTAAACAATGTAGAAATGTTTATGACAAATCACCATAAAGAAATTAAAGACTTCTTAGGCTTCTTATAGTTTGTTTTCTTCCCATATGTTTACAATGTGGAAGTATCAGTTTTATGTGAATGGAATAGTTTCAACTTTGCTGTTTTGTTTGTTTGCTTGTTTTTTACTTTCCGAGCAACAGTTTACAAGATTCATGTTGACTCATACAAAGAAATTAATATTGCATGTGGAGTGATTAAAAGTTCCTTTGGCTTTACTCAAGCAGAAATGTTAAAGGGTACCTGCTCCACCAGGAGAGACTTTTTAGAGAGAATATCAGAATTAAACCAGAAATTTATTTTGGGGGAATGTAATATTTAATAGAATCATAATTAAATGATTATCAAAATTATAATAATGGTATAAGTTTTGAGATAGTGGTGATATAAAGTCATCACTACTTTGAAGATATAATAACTAGAATCTGGATATTCATATTTATTTATGATGAAATTTACCAGACACTGCTTCCCTCTCTGACCAGAAACTAAAAGCACTGAGTCGAAACTCAAGGGAAACTAAATTTAGGTTGTGATAAGTTTACAAATCTTGCTTACCGTGAGGTGCAAGAGATATAAATTTAAGGACTGACAATATAAGGTGGTCACAATGGCCACTTTTGTAATGGAGATCACTGAATATTTCCTGGCACTCTAAGAGACAATGTACTTTAATGTAGATTATATTGATTTACCCTAAGATAACTGTTTCCTCTTACCTTGCAATAACTTGGAGCAAATCAATGCAATCTGCATTTCAATACTTTGTTTTACTGACTTCTTAATAGAGATGGTTTGAAAAATTTGATTAGAGGAAAATATGCCCACACCTGCTAATAACTGAACTGCATACAGGTAGGAAATTAGAGAGCAAAATAACTCACTTTATTTTTAAATCTACCAAAGCAATTAATGCTCCTCTCTTCTAGAAACTTTACCGATGAAGATGTGACCTTGCTAACTTTGGAATAGTGTCTAAAAGGCCCTCCCTGAAAGCATTCATATCACACTATTAAGGGCATATCTTTCATGATTCCATTAAAATATAAACAGTAAAAAAGTACTACTAAGAAATGTGGAATAATTTCACCACATCTCTTATTCATTTTTTTATTATTTCTTTTTCTTTTATTTATTGTTAACAACATTTCCATGACTATAAACATACTACTCAAAAGTGGTAAAAGTGTCTCCTAATCCACTAAGACTTTGTATAAGTTTGGACCACGCTCCTTCCAGAGTTGTTTTACATTCTTCTCAGTAGAGATACACAATTTGAAGGCAATGACCAGGTGTACTGATGTTTCCACTGTTATTGCTATATTAGCCAACGTTTAATGTCTTATATATCTGAAAATTAAATCAAGGAGGCCAAGGAAGCCAACACAAGTCCACTAGGAAAGACATCTGGTATAATCAGGATAAAGGGCTTATGTTAATACAGCTTAATGCAGGGAGAGTTGTTAACAGTTGTTAACATCTTGTTTTGTTATGCTCCTATTACATTGGAATATCAAGAAAGATCACATGAAGAAGATTATGAAACCAAGAAGTTATTAAATCTTTGATATGATTCATTTAAGAATGTGATAAATGGATAATTTATAGATTGTCCACTTGAGAAGAAGAGAAAGAAGAGAGAAATGGTCTCTGTCCACTAAGACAGTAACAGTTAAAATACCTTGTTAGTGTAATAAAAATTATTAAAGAGACTTAATAAGACTTTAAGATATTCTTAGATTAATGCAGTATGAAAGCACAAAAATTATCTACAATTACTTCAACGTTTCATCTACTTCTCTAATTTTTCACATCTTTGAGTATTCAGCCCAACCCCTAACTCTTTCTTAAATCTATCTTGATATTTTTCTTCTTTAGTTTCATCTTACATTTATTGTACATGATTATATTATTTTGAATTTTGTTTATTATGCAATCATTTCTTTCCAAAAAGATTTTAATTCTAAGCACACACACACACACACACACACACACAGGTAAATTCTTTGTATCATAAATTACTAGGTTTGTTTCACAGTAGGACTTATAACTATATAGGATAAAATCTAATAAAGTGAAATCCTAACATTTTCATTCTTCTGATCACTAAATCCAAATCACAAGGATATTTGCAAGAATATTCAAAATCTATTTCTGTGAACTTCCGAAATCAACATTTACAAGAGCATTTTCAATTGACATCATAAGAAACCTTGTTAGGCCATTTGAAAGTACATTTAAAAGAACATTTACAATTACAAGGGATTTTTAAGACAAAAGACATGTTCTTTATCGTGTGATTTTACTGAATTGTATATATGCAACTAGTCACAATCACAAGAGGTGGTAAAAAAACAAAAAATAATTTTCAACAGTTTTAATTTTGATTTTAACTTTACACAAAAAATAGCACTATTATCGGGGCACATAGGTGGTTCCGGGTTAAGCATCTGACTTCCGTTCAGGTCATGAACTCATGGTTTGTGAGTTTCAGCCCCACATCAGGATACATGTTGACAGCTTAGAGACTGGAGCCTGCTTCAGATCTCTATCCCTCTCTCTCTGCCCCTCCCCATTTGCACTCTGTCTCTGTCTCTCAAAAATAAATACACATTAAAAAAAGAGTGCACTATTATCTTTACTTTTAGAACAATTTCTTATGAGCTTAGCCAAAATGAAATGTGCAAATACATGTCCCAATACAGTTTGAATTTACTTGTTATACTTAAGGCAGCTAAAAATACATCTACTGATTTTCATATTGAAACTCCTGCACTGTTTATCTCTTAGTTTGATTACTATGAATAAAATATTATTAGACTTTGATATTTAGATACTTAATTTATGGTTGATCAAACTTTAGGGATATGGCACATAAGAACCTGTCTCACAAGAGACGAATTTATAGTCAAAATGTTAAGGTACAAATATAGAGAGGAATTTTATAATATTCAAAACTGTGTATTTAAAAAAATAGAAGAGAAAGGGGTATTTATAGTTTGAAAATGGCTACATCCCCCAAATATTCAGGAAAATCCTAGGTAATGAATAAACTTTAGACATATTCACTTTTTTTTTATTTAAAAAAAATTTTTTTTAACATTTATTTATTTTTGAGACAGAGAGACAGAGCATGAACGGGGGAGGGGCAGAGAGAGAGGGAGACACAGAATCGGAAACAGGCTCCAGGCTCTGAGCCATCAGCCCAGAGCCCAACGCGGGGCTCGAACTCACGGACCGCGAGATGGTGACCTGAGCTGAAGTCGGACGCTTAACCGACTGAGCCACCCAGGCGCCCCTAGACATATTCACTTTAATGTCAGGAAAACGCATGGATGTTTGAATTTGTTATGATTTAAAAAAAAAAACAACTTACCAGTGCGCTAAATTAATAGGAAAAAAAAGGTTGAAAGGAAATAGATGAAGCTTCCATTATTTGAAGGTGATTTGATCATCACTGAAAAATATAACAAAATCAACATGTTTTTAAATAGTCAAGAGATTATGGGAATATTTGGTCAAATGTAACAGGAATTTTTCTGCACCAGTGAAAACATTCAGAAAATGCAATAAGACCTGCCAGGGCATGGTCAACAGGGTACAAAATATAAGTCACATGTAATTCAGTATTGCTTTATTACCAGTTAATAAAATGCTCTGACCACTCTAAGCAGGAAGAATTCTGTGGCCTGATCTAAAGGGCTTGACATCACCAATGGGCAGGTGCCCACCCTGCTATCAACAGGATAAAGATGACTCTTGGTGTTGTGGTATTCAGTGTCTTCCAAAAAAGAACAGCAACTGAAAGAATATCTGCTTGGATATTACCTATATTCTGATCTAAATCCAGGAAAATTGAGCAGGAGGAAAATAATGACTCAGGGACACACTGTACGACCCTGGTGCTGCCAATACTAACATTTCTCTAAGGACAGTTCCATCCATCTCTTCCATGTTCCCTTGCTTCTGTCAAAAAAAAAAATAACTATAATTATTTTTATCTCACTTTTTTTTTTGAATGTGGATTGACAGGGGTACAAACAAAGTCATTCATCTAATGTCTTAGATCTGAACAAGGTACATAACCATGGACTTTTTCTGTGCTATTAATATAATATAATATAATATAATATAATATAATATAATATGATATAATATTCCTAGGGTCTCCTGAGTGGCTCAGTTGGTTAAGCATCCAACTTCGGCTCAGGTCATGGTCTCACAGTTTGTGAGTTGGAGCCCTGCATCAGGCTCTGTGATGACTGCTCAGAGCCTGGAGCCTGCTTCAGATTCGGTGTCTTCCTCTCTCTCTGCCCCTCCCCTGCTCATGCTATGTCTCTCTTTCTCAAAAATAAACATTAAAAAAATTTTTAAAAAGAATATAATATTCTTATATAACCCAAAATAGTAATAAAGTTACTAATATCTTAGGAAATAACTGAACAAGAAATGCTCAACACTGTCAGAAAATTTTTATAACTATTATCAACATAAATATACCATAGTAATCTTTTAAAACTACCTAAATAAGTAAAATATACCTAACTTATCAATGGATTAAGTGACTGATAATTGCTTCACAAACTAAACCAGTACCTAAATGCAGCCCGAATCAAATTTTTATTTTGGAAAATTAAGATCGTTAAATAATTTATGTTTGAAAACAGGAAAAACATGACGGGGGCTCACTCTACTGCATATTATCACACAATAAGAAGCCACAGAATACAAAGCAATGGTTCAGAATGGGAAAATAAGAGATAATCTATGTTTATGTAGTACCTATACAAGATAAAAGAAAAGATATACGTTTCATATATGATCTTGGGAAAACTGGAACACTATTTGGAGAAAAAATAAAACCAGATTTTTATTTTACACTAAATAAAAATATGGACTCTAAATGGAGGACAAGATGTTGAGAATATTATTCCTAGTTAAGTAATCCTGGGAAGTACTTCTTACACAGGAGCCCTGTAGCATAAATGTAAGGAAGTTGTGGGTTTTGTTTTGTTTTGTTTTTTACATTACATTAAAATTGCCTTTGCACGAAAGATAAGAAGAGACAGTTTAACAGGGAGATAATTGTCTGGGAGGAGATACTTGTGAAATGTTCAATAGTACTCAATATTTAACATATACAAATAATTCTTGCAAATGAAGGAACAAAAATATAAAAATACACAAAGGGTATGCAATTGCGATACCAGACCTGGGTATATATCCCAGAGAACGATCACATAGGTTGATGAGAAGAAACATAAAAATATTTACCTCAATTGCCTTCATAGTGGTGAAGAGTTGGTGGCAACCCGGCGTCAGCCAATAGGGATGCAGGTCAGTAACATGTAAATACTGTTCAGCAGGAAGCAAAATCTCAATGTGGCTATAGCTATGAGGGTCCTTGTATCTTTCAAGAAAAATAATTTGAATACAACGTAAGTAACAAAATAGGTAACAGGAACAAGTAAGAAACGAAAAGAGATGTGTTTTGGCCACTCTGCACGAATACGATGGGTCCCACCCAACGTTTGGTTGCAGTGATGCTCATTAGGCTTTCTGAAGAGAGCAGGGTGACTCCCAACCTGGTCAAAAAGATGGCTTAAGAGAGCAGGGAAAGGAGACCAGTTGAAATTTTTAGTTTTTGTAATGGTTAGGATGCAGGCTAGGTTGAGTGTTGCCAGGCATGGGAATGGGCTTTGTGATTTAAACATCCCATCTGGGTCAAAGGAGAGGGCATCCATGCTTTCTTCTCAGCTTATTTGCCGTGGGGCAAAGGAAAGGGGGTTGGTTATAGCTTTAAAGCTGTCAGTAAACATCAAAAAATTGACTCCGACGTTGTATTATGAAATCTCTACCAGAATAGCTTTTGTATATCTGTAAACAGACACAGACATAGTCACACACACACACACACACACACACACACACCAATATGCATTTCCCAAAAATCGGTACACATTCAACACCTTCCATTGCGTAAGAATTGAAGCCTTTACGAAAATAGGGGAAACAGCTTACTAATCTCAAAAACTCCTGTTGATTATGGAACAGAAAAATAGATATGGGGTGGCTAGGTGGTTCAGTTGGTTAAGGGTCTGACTCTTGATTTCTATTTAGGTCATGATCTCACATTCGTGAGAATGAGCCCTTAATCGGTGTCAGCACTGGGCAGGGAGACTGCTTAAGATTGTCTTTCTCCCTTTCCATCTGCCCCTCCCCTGCTCACGTTCTCTCTCTCTCAAAATAAAGAAGAAGAAAGGAAGGAAGGAAGGAAGGAAGGAAGGAAAGAAGGAAGGAAGGAAGGAAGGGAGGGAGGGAAGGAGGGAAGAAGGAAAGAAAAAAGAAAAATAGATACCACAATAAAAATAGCAACCATAGATTAAGCATATGTCATATTTTAAAAGCATTATATGCATTATTTTTCTGAATCAGCCTTCTGAATAATTCAAAAGAAACTGAGTCTATGAGAAGCACACCACAGGTATTATACTAGAACTTGGATAATTATCTCTGTCCATTGCAGAATCTCTGTTTCTAGTGACTCAGTTATGACAGACATACTATGTCTTTTCCTTACAGAATGTTTTACAAGCCCTGACACATATGTATCCATGTCTCTTTATTGGAATGTTCATAACCTGTCACTGAAAAATGGTACCTTTTGTAGCAAGCCTGAAGATGTGCCTAAGAAGTGCTAGAAGTGGTGAATATAATATAGAAAGAAACCTTGTTTAATAAAAATATGTATCCAGCCATTATTTTTCCTTTGGGTATAATATCCTTTGTGAAATAGAGTAAGAATATAGCTAAAAGTTTCCATAGGTAGTGAAATTTTTATATGTTATGTCTTGCTGCTACAACTAGGTCTTGACTATAAAAATTTTAAGAAAAAGTAAAAATAACATCTGCACAGTGAACACTTGTGGCATTCATTTTTTTTATTTTATCTAGAAAACGTCACTTGATTTTTGTTTCTAATTTTTTGCACTTCTCTCCACTTGAAGTGTAAAATGCCCTGATATGCGCATGACTTCCTTCTTTAGTTCCTACAGGTTTTTGATCAGATATCATCTTCTAAAGAAGGATTTAATCAATCACCACATTGAAAATAATAACACAATCTGATACACCCTAAACCTTCTCCTTGCTTTTCCCCCTCTTCTTAGTACTTACCACCATTCAGGTCATTATATATTTACTTGAATGTTTATTTACAGTCTCTGCTTCTAAAATGTGAGCTCTGGCCCGGCTAGCTCAGTCGGTAGAGCATGAGACTCTTAAAATGTGAGCTCTGATATTTTTTCTGCTTTCAAAATAGTTCCAGTGATAAACAGAACAGGATTAGCCTTACTGAACGAGGCATTTTGTTACCAACGTCCAGACATTGATCTCTACAGTGTTGTGCTAATTTTCCTGCATTATTGAAGTAATATTTTTCTAAGTCATGCATTTGTGGAGAAGATATATCTTAATATTCATCTCTGTTCATACTTTAAAACATTAAAATTAATAATCTGTAGGAATCTATATATATTCATCAAATATACTAGCAATCATATAACTTTAGATTTTAAAAATACACTAATATTTTATGAATTGAGTTTCTGTCAGGAAATTCCATGGATTCCACCCTCGTGCGTGTGTCATTTTCTTTATATATTTATTACAATTTTATAACATATTTTCCTATTTGAATACATTTTATTTGCCATTCGGGGTATCTTTAGAAGGGAAGGGTAATTTCCCCTTGCTTCTTACAAAAACGTAGCAGAAACTGCTGTCTACCTAAAAAGTTTTCACCCCAGTATCACTGGAATTTTGCCCTAACAGTATTTCTCATTACCTAACTTCCACTCTCTTCCTTATGCTCAGTCACCTCTAGAAAGGCTAACTTCTTCCTCAGCCAAAAGGGCTTGTTCTTCTTGGGTAGAAACCGACTTTATCATCTGTGTAGCGTAATTCCTGCCACTGACTGGTTCAGGCACTGCACTATTATGGCCAATATTTATTGGGGGCAGGGAACTACTTCTAAGATTTTTTTCTTCTTTTGCTCTTAACAAGTACATGAGGGAGAAATGCCTTCTTTTATGCCTCTGGACACTGTTGCATCTGGATGCAAGAACTGAAATTGTTGTTGCCATTAAATGACCAGAATGAAATCTTGCCTGAGGACAAAGCAAACACAGGGAGCAAAGCAGAACTGGAGGAAATGCAGAGAAATGGACTTGGAGCCTTGGTCACATCGTGTTTGGAGCCACCTTATTTTTGAAACTTTACAATATGTGATACGTTTACTATTGTTTAACTGAGTAGAGTTAACGCTTGCTACATATATCAAAAACCATTCTAAATAATATAAAGTAAAAAGTTTATCAATGACATAAACATGATGATAATAAAATGGATTTTTTTAAGTTTGCTAGTGTCAAGTGTGGTGAAGGCATGAGGAAAATGATACTGTTTGACTTTGCTGGTTGGACTACAGATTAGTAGAGCCGTTTTGGAAGGCGATTTATCTGTAGAAATAAAAATGTAAAAGGCATCCAGTTCCTGAAAATCCATTCCTCATTGTCAACCTTAAAGAAACAATCAGGTGTGCATATATATTTATTTATGTGATAAATAATATACAATATGTAATGCATTATATAATAATTGTTTTATTATTATATAATAAATTATATAATATCATTTTATTATTATATAGTAAATTATATAATATTATTATATATTGTATAATATGTAATAGTAAATAACATATATTTATTTAATACATATATATTTATCCCAAATTTGTTTCAATGAAAAGAAGTGGAAATCACCGATACTTTTAGTATTAAGGGAATGGGTAATATTTTAAAAAGCTGTGTTATTCTGTTTTTGTTTTCTGACCCTCTTTACTTTAGTTCACCCAAAGCTTCTATCTCATTAAAAAGCGTTAAAAATAGGGGCCCCTGGGTGTCTCGGTCAGTTAAGTGTCGGACTTTGGCTCGGGTCATGTTCTCATTGTTTGTGAGTTCCTACCCCGCCTTGGCTCTGTGCTGACAGCTCAGAGCCTGGAGCCTGCTTTCGATTCTGTGTCTCCCTCTCCCTGTCTGCTCCTCTCCAGCTCCTGCTCTCTCAAAAATAAACAAACATCAAAAAAAAGTGTTAAAAATAATGTAAGCAACAACCATAAAAATAGTAACAGTTTCTGAAATGCAAGAATAAGATTACCTACCAGGAAGAGAATTTGGGGGAGAATAAAATCCAAACTCTTTTCTCTCTCTCTCTCTCTCTCTCTCTCTCTCTCTCTCCTTATTGAGTTAAGGGTCTTAAGAACCCAGATGAGAGCGCTCCTATAGTGTGGAGAAGAAACTCACTCCATATATGTCACCTAAGTCACTTTAAGGCACTATTAGTGATATTAACTCGGGGCAAGTAATGGATTAGCTATTCCTTTCTGGTTAATAAAAATATGAGAAAAAAGCAATGAGAGACGCAGAAAAGTAAAATGGTGAGAAAACTAAGAACAAACTTTTTCTCCCAGGGCTTTAGTATAAAGAGGAAGAGAAAGAGAGGAATGAGGGTTTTTTTTTTGAGAATTCTCCACCAATATACCATCCACCCCTCATTTATCTGAAGTTTCATTGTGTTGAATCATGCATCTAAGTGACCACATAGTCACTTGTCTCTGCAGAAGGGTCTGTGAGAGAAAAGGCCTTAGGGTTTGCTCTTTTGGGTCACCCACAATCTGTTTGCATTTTGGACATTGAAATGAGAGAAAATGGACCCATCAAGGTACTTCTAGAGCTGGAAGAGACAAACCTACAAAAGAGAGAGAGAAAACTCAGGGGTGCACTGAAGAGGGACACAGATGTCTCTAGCGTGTTGATAGGCTCTGAAGTAAGAAGAAAAAATGAAAAGTGATCTCTTTTTTGGATTTCATTTGTAAGTGTCTCTGAAGCTAAAAATACCCAGGGAGACAAGCAGCACTGCTCTAGTGACCAAAGGAGGGATGGAAAGTTATGCTCAGAAGCCATAATTCTCCCTTATCTCGACTTCACAAGTCCCATCCTCTTCCTCAAGCTCCTCCCTTCCTGTAAAAGTTAATACGTACGTCAGGACCCGCCAGATGGTGGCTGTCCCAGTGGCTCAGCTCGCCTACAAATCTAAATCTTATGGAAAAGGCCTCACTGTCAAGGAAACCCAACCCCAGCCACAACCCTTCAACTGACTTTTAGCTAGCTTGTATTAGAAAATAGGACCTCCTCGTCTCATCAAGACATCTTTGACCTCCTAGCCAATCACATTCTGTTTCTGCATTATCTTTTCTTACATTCTGGGAAACTTGCTGTTGCCCCAAGTCTCTCAGGCAGAGCGCTCCACGGCTTGTGAGGGCACTTTGTTCTTACAATCCATGGATTGATTTCTCTTGAATAAAGGATGACAAACTTGTTTTTTATAAATTGTTTTAGTTTTGTCACGTGATACCCCAAATGTGCTTTTCAAGAGCTACTCAAGAAGTGGGAAGGATATCTGAACAACTAAATTTATAAAACGCAAATTAACTCTGTTTAAAAGAAATTTTTATATTTTTTTCTAGGACCAATGTTTAACTGAATTGGGCAATTTGAGAATCAGAAAGGCATATTGCGTTTAGTCTGCACACCAAAGAAGTGTTGTGAGTTAAGAATTTTAGAGAACTATTAAAAGATGCAAATCTCTATGTACAAAGAAATATTCCTGAAATATATTAAGTGAAAAATTAGCAGAATGATTCAATTAGTATGACACCTTTTATGTAGAGAAACACTGTCCCCAGCTTACCACACATATGCAATGTAAATGCTTAGCAAAAATGCTGAAGGAAGCAGTCCATCTGGGTGGCGATGGACATTCTTTGAGAGGAGAGAAAAACAAAGTTAAATTAGATTTAGCATTGGTTGATCTGTTTTAACTTACTAGGAAAATATAGCTAATTATATAATATTAAAAAATACTTTTTAAAGAAATGTAAATGAAATCTCACAGTACAGAAAGCAATTTTGAGGGACACCTGGGTGGTTCAGTCAGTGAAGAGTCTGACTTAGCTCAGGTCATGATCTTGTGGTTAAGGTTTGTGGGTTTGAACCCCACATCAGGCTCTCTGCTGTCAGTGCCAGCCCTCTTCAGATGTCTGTCCCCCTCCCTCTCTGCCCCTCCCCTGCTCTTTCTCTCTCTCTTCTCTCTCTCTTTCTCTTTCTCTCAGAAATAAATCTTTAAAAATATTTTTTGAGTTATTTCAGAGAATTGGAAGTATATAATCACTATACTTCTATGTGGAATCAATTAGCTACACATTTACTCCAAATTTTGTTAAGGCCAAAGCAATAAAATATTTCCTGTTATATGCATTTAATTTTCAGAAATAAACACATGACTTTTGTTTTAATCTGGTCAATTGTGAGCATAGAGAAGAAAACTTTAGGTGCCAATATCAGTATCTGATACATTTAGTATCATGTTAAGCTTATAGATGCCCTCAGCATTGTTTTAATAATGACAATATTGACTGACATTCATTGTCCCAGTAAGCATGTTGAACATTGGATATGCATCATCTCACTTAATCTTCACATACACCAAAAACTTATTACATGGTCATATTCATTCCATTGATAGACGAGGAAAGTTAGACATAAAAAGTTTAAGAGTATCTTGACCGAGAGACTATACATAGAAATGAAGAGTAAATTAAACTTGGGTATGCTATTTTATAGTCTATGTCATTTATTTCTAAAATAAAGACCTACCTTGAGTTCCAATGACTAGATTACTGAAAAGTCTCTTTGACTCAGTTGATTTTCTTAGGCTTCATTTTCTTATTATCTGTGCCTTTTTTACATTACAAGCTCCAGAAAGGGGCGTTCTTCCTAATGGCCCAGCCGCATCGTTGCCACCTTATTTCTTATATATCTGCTCTGTATCTGTCCAGCTGTGAAGAGATTTTGGAAAATCCCTGAAGCTTTAGTATTTTGGATATAGAATTGTATTTACAGTATGATTAGCTAGCTAGACACATCACCAAAATCTCTGAGCTTCTCTTTTTTGATTGTTAAAATACAACAGACTCTATAAGGTTCCTATGCACTAGTTTCATACAAAGTACTTACCCTTCTCTTATGCCCCTGTTGTGATCTATTTGCAATTTTCCACAAGAAGTTCTTCTGTTACAGACAAACCCTCTTTCAAGGAGCTTTTGAACCTAATTTAAATATATTAATAGCATTTAAACACAAGTTTTACAGAATGTAATTTCCCTGTCATCAAAGAGTATGCAGTCCCTTTCACTAACTTGCAAATTTTCTTTTTAAACAATATAAACTGCACAAATACAATGTATTAAATAAATGAAAAGGCCAACATCACAGAAAATAGCGAAACCATTAACATATAGATTAACCCCATCAAAGGGTGATATTTGTGGGATATTCAATGTGATTTATATATCATAAACTAAAAGAGCAGAAGCTTTACTTTTGGAAAGCCTCTAATTCAGCAGTCAACCTAACTTTCTGACATGAAAAATTTAATATGAATGCAATGTGCATGAATGCCAATTACTAGGATAAAAGAGAAGCTCATGGCAATTAAGAGATTATAGTCCTTTGAAAGATGTAATTAAATGGCAGAAAGTTTCATTTCAGTAATTTCTAAACCAAAAATGTATGGATTTATTTTTATTTTTATCGTTCCAATAACATAAAGCTATAAGGTAATGAGCCCACTAAATTTCATAGCTCAATAATTGCATTAAAATAAAAATATATATTTTGCATCATTTATTTTAGCAATGCAAGTGATTATTCATTGTAAACTTCACCTTTTATTAACAGATATAATCATAAATAACTTCTTTCATTCCTAACACCTTTTTATAGTTCTTTTTAAAGACTATTTGTAATGTTAGCATATGAATACACTACAAAATATCTGTAAAAATAAACAAAAATCTTTTAACAAATCTTATATAGATATTTAACACAGCCTCTTAAGAGATTATTTAAATAATTAACCTTAAATTGAAATTAAATTCCTTGGAAGTCACTGAAATCTTTTTTACTGAAGTTCTAAGCTTTCACATACATACAGTCTCATCCATTGTCTACTTCTTCAGATTCTATCAGATATAAGCACAGAAAGAGAAATGAAATGACTCAGTCCCAAATAACAGTTATTTCATTTTAGAGCCAGACCTAGCAGCTCCATCCCAAACCTCCCACTCGGTGGTCTTCTTTCCATTTAAACCTGAAGAATCAAAGGAGAGAAAGGAACTTTTAAATACTCTCAAGAAAGTAGGACTATGCTATCTTAAAAACATGTGGTCGAAAGGATACTTCTTAAATCTTGGTTTGTCATATGGCAAATGATTTCTAACAAGAGATTGACCAATTTCTCTCCTCATTCTCATAAGTGAGTATAGGAGGAAAGGAGTTTAAATTGAGATTTTATTTAATCAACTGTCCTCAGGATTTTGTATCATAAAACTCCCAAGACCCTTTTAATCTCATTAAACAATGTATTTTTTTTAACTTTGTGAAATAAAAGTAAGAATAAATCACCTCTTTTCCCATTTTCCCTGAATATTAATGAGTACTTATTAATGAAAGCTCGGTTGGTCATATAGAAAATAAAAGTGACAAAAGAGTTATAATAGGAGGGGCTCTGGGTGGCTCAGTCAATTAAGCGTTCAACTTCGGCTCAGGCCATTATCTCAGGGTTGGTGGGTTAGAGCACCACATGGGGCTCTGTGCTGAAAGCTCAGAGCCTTGAGCCTGTTTCAGATTCTGCATCTCTCTCTCTCTCTGCACCTCCCCGCTCGCTCTCTGTCTCTCTCTAAATAAACATTGGGAAAAAAATTTTTTAAAGAGTTATAATAGGGGAGAGAACATAAACAATCATGGAAAAGGTAGTGACGGACAAAAGAAAAATATATTCATAAACTAGGAGAATGCTGCTCTGATATTATTTCAGTGTCTGTGACCTCCATTACTTATTTTAGAAATTTGAATTCTATAAAATTATATGAAAAGTCAAGGACAAAATTTATAAAATATAACTTAACATACCAAGAATTATTTTTTATGATATAACATATTGAATTATTATGTATAACAGGTCATGGTTGACCTAAACAGAATTCTGTTTAATTGTCTCATGTTTTAACCATTTTTATTAATTTACCATTTAATTTTGTAAAAAAATTTTGGTTATAAAAAAATACCCTTAATCCCAACCACATTTGGAGCATCATAACCTCCTCTGAGAGTGTGTGCTACTTAGTGTTACATAATGTGGTTGTAAGAAATGCTGTAAAAAAAATAAATAAATAAAAGTTCACTCAAGCTCGTTAGCTGGATTTGTCAGTAGGGTAAGTCATTGTGCTTAGTATAACTCATTGAGATAATCTGGAGCCACCCCAAATTTTCAGAGATTGACACACTTCGACAATGTTTCAGCAAAAGTACTTCTTAGTGGTCTTGATTCTATGAATTTTTCACTGACATGTAAGAAAAGTTTATTTCCTAGAAATTTTCTCCAGAACTCTGATTAAAAAAAAAAAAAAAAGTAGGTCAATGCCTTTGCTATTTTAAAGATGGTTCACATTGAATTAAAGCAGATTTTGGAAAATGTTTTATGATTTTTCTCCTCCATTTCTTTAACATTTCCAACTTACAGAAATGTTGACAGACTGTTAAATATAATCACTCACGTACTCATCCCTTTAGAGTCATCAGCTGTTACTGTTCTTTTTATCTTTCTGTGGATATGCATGATGTACATGTGTGTACTAATATTAATAATGTTAAACACAGGTCTTTTCTGTTTCTTTGAGAGAATATGATTTTTCCTCATAGAGCTATTATGCTAATTACATTAATATATTTACTAATGTTGAACCATGCATGAATTAAAAGTCTGGAATACATTCCAGATTTATGGGCATGATATACCATTTTAATAGGCTATTTGAGTGTATTTGGTAATATTTAGAAGTTTTACATCTATATTTATAAGTGAGGTCAGCCTGTAGTTTCCTTTTATGTTGTCTCTATCCAATGTAGCTATAATTGTTTACCTGCTGAAATAAAACAAATTAAACTTTCTGTTTTCTTTTTTCTCTTCTACAGAAATTTGCCTGTTTAAACCATTTCTATTTCTAAATAGCTAAAAATTATTTCTCAAAATTGCTGCCAATTTTTGTTACTGTTATGTTTCCGAGACATTCATCTAGATTTTAAGTTAATTTGCAGTTATGCAAAAGATATTGATACAGTCTGTTTAAATGGTTTTCCTTCTTTCATTGGTTGATTCTGTAAATGTTTGTAATTTATTATTTTTGCTGTTAAATATTAGTGGTTTGCATTATGTTGATTTTTTCAGCCTATCTTTTTAACACCCACATATATATATGTTTAGTATATGTACATATATGTTACATGTATGAACGTATATGTATATATTTAGCTACTGCTTTTTTTTCTTCCTGTATTAATTTCTGCTTTTATCTATATCCTTTCCCTCATTTTGCTTAAGTTTACAATGTTTTCCTACCTATTTCTTTGAGAATTTTTTTCAGTTTTTCCTTGTTTTTTTATTGACATGTGTTTATAAAGATAACACAATTGTACTCATTCCTTCAGTTTTAACTTATAGATTTTGATACCAAGTGTTTTAATAATTAATTTTCATATAATACTGTTAGTTGGGTTTGTATTTCTCTTTCACCAATGAGCTACTTCAGAATTTTTAAATCTCTATAAATCTCTAGTTTTTTGTATTGTGACCAAAAAATACTATTTGTGATGTATCTATATTTTAGAATTTGTTGAAGTCTTTTCTTTTCTTTTTTTTTCAGTTAATACATGGTCAATTTTCTAGAATTCTCAATGTGAGCTTCAGAAATATATTCTCTATTATCACCTGAAAAGTTTGCTATACAGAAAACCTTGCATTGCAAGTAACTTGTTCTGCTATTGTTTCACAAGATGAGAAACATTACTAATAAATTCTAACTTGATAAACGAGCAATGTCTTACAATATGAGTAGTATGGAATGCCAATGTCACATGATCACTGAGCCAATGATTCTTGAAATTGGCTTTGATATATGAGTGCTTTGTATTATAAGCATGTTTCTGGTACAAACTGTGCTCACAACCCACAGTTTTACTGTATATCCATTTAATTTGAGTTGTAGTATTTTTATCTATATTTTGCCTGTTTGACTTGTCTTTGACTTGATGATACGTTAACGGCTCCTAATATTAGTGCATTTCAGTCTATTCCTTCTTCCCTTTCTTGTAGTTTCTGCTTTAACTAGTTGCTTTTTGGGTTACTGGAAATGTGATATCCAAAATTATTTTGTACTCATTGAGAGTTGAAGCCTTTCCTATTTAAGTGTCCTTATTTGTTATGCACAGCTCTTCATGAGGAATCCTACCTTGCACAAATATACATTTGCCCATGCTTTTTTTTCGTTTTTTTTAGACTTTCTTAATAATCTCATTTTTATTCTTTTTATACTACCCAATGGCCTTTGTGTGTGTGTGTGTGTGTGTGTGTGTGTGTGTGTGTAGGTCTCTACTACTTTTTTTAGCAGCTTTAATTTTTTTTTCAACTATGAACTAGTCAATGGAGTTATTTTCCCTCGTTTGTTTTCCTTTCTTCTCTCATCTTTCTTCAGTGTATACATGGTCAGAACATATAATATTTAATATAACATTTTGTCTGCTGTCCCCTTACTTTTATTCTTAGATCTATGTTTAAATATATCCACAGCTACCTATCATCCTTTTACCATATCTTTCAAGTAGTTCCTTTGCTATTGTAGGCTATTCTCTTCTACATTCATCAGGAAGACCTCATGAGTACAGAAATCCCTACATTTTTTTCCTGCTTTAACATTTTTTTTTTCTTATTGCCTTGATACCTTGTTTGTATATAAATGCCTGACTTGCATTTTCTTTCCTGGAGCTTCTTGCAAATGTTGCCCAAATTACCCTTCCTTCTCTGTTCCTGTCAAGGATTCTGGTTACAGCTAAATTCTCTTTCAGGTAGGTTACTTTTTTGATGGAAATTCAGAGGATTTTTTTTCTTTTAAAATTAAAGTCTATTATTTCACTTGGATATGCCTAGACATTGAGGACCTTGAATCAATTCACCCACATGAAAATAGTTAGTGTCAATGTATAGATTCAAGTTCTCTTTTATGTGAGGGCTAGTTCTGTTTCATTTATCTTAGTCTTCAGAAAATTTAATTATATGAATGTTGGTCTGTCTTCTTGGTCTGCCTTTTACCTCCATCACATTTCTTGTCATCATCTTTTTGTCTATTTTTTATTTTATTTTATTTTCATTTTGATTTCTATTTGTCAATGCATGCTTCTCAGTGTTCACTTTATTGTGCTTTACTATGTTTTCATAATGCATTTTAATGTTTTTATCAAATATTCTCTCAGATTTAACCATTTCTTCAAGTGATTTTTACTTGTATTTTTATTGAATTTTTTTTTATTTTTGTATTTTTATAGAATTCCATCAGCCCTCATTTAACAGCTTCCTTATTTGGTCATTTCTTTTTCTCAATTTTTTTTAATGTTTATTTATTTTTGAGAGAGACAGAGACAGAGTGTGAATGGGGGAGGGGAGAGAGAGAGAGAGAGAGAGGGAGACACAGAATCTGAAGCAGACTCCAGGCTCTGAGCTGTCGGCACAGAGCCCCATGCGGGGCTCGAACCCATGAACTGCGAGATCATGACCTGAGCTTAAGTCGGACACCTAACTGACTGAGCCACCCAGGCGCCCCCAATTTGTCATTTCTGATCTCCTATGTTTACATTCAGATGCAGTTTATTAGCACTTATTTCTACAGACAATTCTTTGAAAATATGTTTCAACAATTCTTGTTTGCTTCATGTTTGCTTTGTGTGTGTGTGTGTGTGTGTGTGTTAGGGACAGATTTTACCACGGAAATTTATTGTTGTTTTCTTTTTTCTTCTTCTAAAACTTTGTTGAGATTTTGTTAGCTGCTCTCTGTTTGTTTTTGAAACTCTAATAATACAAAGTTTTCTACATAGGCAACACTAATAGTTCTCGGTGGTTGACTTGTATGTTATGAAAGCGACTTTGTTTCTTGGCATAGCATGGTACAATTGCCTTATTTTCATTTTTTTTTAATGAAAAGGGGCTACTTTTCTGATTTTGTGAATATCCGTTGATTCTATAACGCCATTAGTTTCTATTGCTTTTACTCATTTTTTTTTTCACCCTGCCACCTAACCACAAATGTCTCACCCCTACAGGTCACCTCCTCTCCTCTGGTAGTGGTCTTCCCCAAGATTGCCCCCTCTAAACTAGCAACTTCTTAACTCTTTCTATTCAGCTCTCTAGTATCCAGTGTTCAAATGTACCTTATCTCGGACCTGGTCCCAGTATTCTCCCAGGCAAGATGGACTCTCATTATGAATGTGATTTTATTTGTGTTCATATGCTTAGGGTACTCATGAATGTTTTTTTTTCCTGTGCAGTCTCCACCTGATTAGTCATGGGCTCCCAGAGATGGATCTGATGGTGCAGAATGCTTTCCTACCTGTATACAAATACTTTGCAATGCCCTCTGTCTCTGAATTTTGCTGTAGAACTATGCTGAATTTTGGTTTTATTTTCTCTTTTTGATGATCTAGTTTTTGGATGGTAATTTAGGCAGCAGCCATTATCCTAGAAGAAAGTTTGTATATAAATTTTCAGAAGTCACCATCTACATAGAATAGAATTTACCTATGTGAGCATAGAAAATACATGACACATGACATAAAACTCTACATTTGCACACATGGCTACATCAGGGGGAATGAAATTTTAGAAAATAAGTTTTTAGAAACTCATAGATATAAAGTTTTTAAAAAAGAGCTTGGAAAATCATGTTACCAAAGAAAAATTCCACCTTCTTCAAATGATTAGGTAAATATTATGAAATCAAGGGGTGCCTGAGAAGCTCAGTTGGTTAAGCAACTGACTCTTGATTTTGGCTCAGATCATAGTTTCATGGTTAATAAGTTTGAGCTCCACAGCAGGCTCTGTGCTGACAGTGTGGAGCCTGCTTGGGATTCTCTCTTTCCCTCTCTCTCTGCCCTTCCCCTCCTCAAAATAAATAAATAGATAAATAAATAAACAAATAAATAAATAAATAAATAAAATTAGATCAATATAATGTGATGTACCAATTTATAATTTTCACCTTTTCTCCCCATGTATTTCATCTTAAATTTACAGGTCTCTAGCTAAATAATATAATTACTAGATTTGTATTTCACTTTTTTTGTGCTGATGGTCAAATTTTCTATACCTTCCAGTATTTATGTAGTTTGGCATTAAAAGAATATGATAAACACAACATTTAGTGTGTATAAGTCCAATTTAATACAGGAGTTTTATAAGTGAGAACACTACAAAACCAAATGTAATATTCACAGACAATAAAATATTCTGAAATCAACAGCATGTAAAGAGTAAAAATGAATAAATGTATTAACAAATAAAAATGTTCAAGGGCAGTCCAAAAATGATTCAGGCAATAAAGTTCTACACTAAGTCAATAAATTTGTTTTATTTAAAGTCTGCCTGGAAGATTCAGCCAACCTCAGAGGATCTCATAAAGACTTAAGGCTAATGGACTATATCACACATTAATGCCGAATACATGGGCACCTGGCATTCCTACAGACAATGTAGCCAAAGGCCAGTACTCCAGTGGTTTGTAAGGCTAATGTTAGATTTCTAACAATAGAGTAATATCAGCAGGAAGTACAACAATTGCACAGTTCAGAGTAAAAAGCTACAGCTAGCTACAATGAAGTGCATCAGCATGGGACAAGAAAACAGAAAATGCCAGAAATGCAAAACCCAAGAAAAGTAAAAACAAAAGCCTTCTCAAATTACAACCTGTGGTTACTGTTGCGCTATTGTGCAAAACATCAAAATAACATTCTGCACTCAAACACACACATCCATAATTAAAATTGAATGAGGACTTTGCTATGCTCAACATTTTTTGAAGAAAATGATGCAGACAGTTTCTACATTTCAAAATTATACCATTATTGAAAACTCTTAGTGTTGACTATGAAATATTGGATGTTCATGATCAGAAATTTCAGAAAAGCAAAATTAATCTTAGAAAAACTAACACAAAAGTGAGAAAATGTAATTCAAGAGAAGTATAAAACAAACAAACAGTGGCCAACTCCTGGAGTAACTCCTGGAGTACTCCTGGCTTTCAAGAACTAGTTTTTGCATTTGTTTGGAATGAATTCCAGCTGTGAGAAATGAATTGAAGAAAAGATTTTAACTCTATCTTTGTCTCACATTCTCATTGGTCTACATGGGTCACTATCTGCTCCCATGGTCACTTGGAAACGTCAAACAGCATCAGCTTCGTAGACTGCCAGGTGCACTCTGGGATGATACCACAGCAACTCTAAATTTTGCTGGGCTAAGAAAATGGTGAAAGGAGAAGAACGTTGAAGAGCTGATTTGGACATCCACTCCATCAACCCATCAGAGCTGGTGGATTACATTCTAATAGTTATTTTCCTTCCATTATGGTTCTTTCTAAGAAGTTAAGAATCAACCCTGGGGATGCCTGGGTGGTTCAGTCGGTTAAGTGTCTGACTTCAGCTCAGGTCATGATCTCCAAGTTTGTGAGTTTGGCCCCACATCAGGCTCTGTGCTGACAGCCCAGAGCCTGGAGCCTACTTGGGATTCTGTGTGTGTGTCTCCCTCTTTGCCCCTC
Organism: Prionailurus bengalensis; assembly: GCF_016509475.1. NCBI lineage: Eukaryota > Metazoa > Chordata > Mammalia > Carnivora > Felidae > Prionailurus > Prionailurus bengalensis. Next base: position 92,352,888 of record NC_057344.1, read on the forward strand.
CCATGCTCACACTCTGTCTCTTTCCCTCTCAAATAAATAAACATTAAAAAAAAATAAACATTTAAAAAAATTAAAAAAGAATCAACCTTAAAGAAAGGTTGTTGGTGGAGAAACAGTTCACCAGGATATGTCATCATAGTTCTGGGAAGCCTGTGTCTCTTCTTGCAAAGATTCATCCCTCCCTTCTTCTTATTATTCACTAAGAAGGACAAAAGCATGGACTAGACTTCGGCCTTCTTTAGACACACATTATCAGATATGCTAACTCCTAACTCCAAGGGGAAATAAGCTCAGAGTCAGTGGACTGAATCTATAAGGAACAAGACCACTGTCAAAGGAAGACCACACATAGTAGAGGAAGCACAACTATAAGAAGAGATGGATCGGGGGTGCCAGGGTGGCTCATTCAGTTGGGTGTCCAACTTCAGCTCAGGTCATGATCTCTTGGTTCATGGATTCAAGCCCCACATTGGGCTCTGTGCTGACAACTTGGAGCCTGGAGCCTGCTTCAGATTCTGTGTCTCCATCTCTCTCTGCCCCTCCCCCGCTCCAGCTCTGTCTCTGTCTCTCTCAAACATAAATAAATATTAAAAAATAAATTAAAAAATAAAAAAAAGAAGAGAGATCAAGAATACAGAATTTAAATAAATAAATAAGCAATACATTTTAAAAATACAGAATAATACATAATTTCAAAGAGTTAAGAGATGTTGATTATACAAAGCAAAAATGTCCATACTTTCCTTAAATTATATTGAAAACACACATAAACATGTGTGTTTTATATTCATGTATGAATGTGATTATTTATAAGCCATTTATTTTAATGGAAGGCACACTTTGTGTTACTTTTCTTTTTCTTTGCTTCCTCACTCTCCAAAAATATATTTATATAAAATCAAACACCCACATCCACAACCCCCCCAAACTTCCCCCCCACACACTTACTCATACAATAGGATGGGGAGAGAGGTTTAGTCACTGTTTGTAAAAATAATATCATGTTATTCAGTAACTTTGCATATTTCTTTCCTCAATATACACTACGTAGTAGATATAACACCAAGACAACTAATACTATCCAAATTTAAACCTTAAACTAGAATTTATATTTAGATATGATATAAAATGTACTTCCAACTCTATTTTCTTGTAAGTTTTAAACTGTCTGGTATCTTATATTAAATATTTCATACTGAATTGAAATTATAAATGAATGTCTCATGTATCATTTTGAAAATAATAAGGATCTATTTTGTTTCTGTCTTTTATTCCACTATCTGGTTTCTGTAAGGGAAGTTTCACCTTACTGTTCTTAATTTTCATATGATTCTATTAGAATTTTGTGTGTATTTAAAACTTTCCAAGTTATGGGGTGCCTGGGTGGCTCAGTTGGTTGAGCACACGACTTTTGATTTCAGCTCAGGTCATGATCTCACTGTCTTGAGATCAAGTCCCATGTCAGACAGAGCCCACTTAGGATTCTCTCTCCCCCTCTCTCTCTCTCTGCCCCTCCCCAGCTCCTGTACTTTTGCTCTTTCTCTCTCAAAATAAATAAATACACTTTAAAAATAAATAAATGAAATAAAATAAAATAAAAATAAAATAAAACAAAATGAAATTGTCAGGTTACCTTTCCAAATCCAACAAACAGAATTGTATTAAGTTTATAAATTTATTTTACTACAATTATTTTTTGCACTTTTAATAAAGGGTAATGCCAAATATTATGTCTCCTATTGGCTAAGATCATATTTTAAGGTATTCAAAAATATTATAGCTTTCTTCATATAAAAATTATGCTTTGCTATACGGTCATTCCTATGTGAGAAACACACAAATTTTTTGCTTTGCTTTTCAGTGAAACTTTTTCTCTCATATATTTAGGTGCCTATTGCTGTGATGGAGAGTAAGTATTAGATCCACATGCTGACGCAGAATCGTATTACTAAATATAGTATTTTAAAAGCATTATTTTGGGACTTTTAATATATAAAATTATATCATCTGCAGAAGAAGATCAGTTTATCTCTTCTTTTCCATTATTTCCTCTAGTTATTTCCTTTCTTTACTTGTATTATTTCCATAACGTACAAATGACAATGAGGATAAAGGACATTATTGCTTTAATTAAGTTACTTAGTGCTTCTCTTTTTAAAACAATGTTTGCTGTTCAATTTTGTTAAATAGTCTATTACATTTAAATAGCTTAGCATCTGTTCTTATTTTTTAAGAGCTCTTATTAGAATTGACATTTGAATTTTATTTAATGCCTTTTTATCCTCAACTGATAGAATCACATGTTATGCTGGCTTCATATATTGAATTGGGAAAACTTCCATCTTCTCAAATATCTTCAATAATTTAGAGAACTGAAATATGTTCTGAAAAGTGCAGATCAGATTCAACTGTAAACATATTTGTGATGTTTTTTAACTTTAATCACCTTATCATGTTTCTTGGAATATTGAAATATCATGCTTTTCTATTTCTCTTAAAGGAAATTTTAGTAATTCATGCTCAGATAATTTTTTTTTGTATTTTTAGATTTTCCATTAGTTTTGGTTAGATCTGTATGGTATTTTCTCTTATTATTCTTGGATTTTCTTTTCTTTTGGCTTACCTCTACTTTCTCGTTTCTAATGTTATCTGTTTTCCTTCATTTTTTTTTCCTATCATTAGGCTTATGAAGGCTTTACCTATTTTAATAAATAGTAATAATCGATAATGAATTTAAAACATATTTTTACCTTTATTTTTTCTTTCTGCTAATTTTTAACGACATACTTCAAGCTGTAAGAGATTCAGAAAAAATATTCAACAGCTGAGCATTTGTCTATACTCAACTGGAAATAATCATGTTTAATTTTTTTTTTAATGTCTACTCATTTTCCAGAGAGAGAGAAGAAGAGTGTGAGTAGGGGAGGGGCAGAAAGAGAGGGCAACAGAATCTAAAGCATACTCCCTGCTGACAGCAGAAAGACGGATGTGGAAGTGAATGGGATGCGGGGCTTGAATTCACCAACCGTGAGATCATGACCTGAGCTGAAGTTGGCAGCTAGAGAATACTTCTGTGATGTAAGACACAAAATTAGAGTTCAATATTAGTTATCCTTCTCTGCCAATCTTATCATAAATATAAGAGGACTAATCTAAATCAGGAATATGTTGTGCCACCAAAATTATCTATGTGTGTGAACTGAGGAAGAAGGAAGAATCACAGCAGATTCATAAACCAGTTTGTGATAACCATAGCTCTTGCCTGTTGTTCATCTGTCACTTAACCCAGCACTCTTGTTTTACGACTTCAGTTGTGAAACTGATATAGAGAATCTCAATTCCTTTAAAGCACTCTACCCGATTATAAGCATTATTTTTGGGATTTTGTCTTCTAACTACTCTTTCATACACCGCTATCTTCTGTATTTGCATATTAGGAAATTCTGCCTTGTGTATAGATTTCGTTAGGGAGTATATTTTATTGACCTTATTCACATCTCATATTTTTCCATCTCCGTCTTACATCATAAACATCCCAGCGGCAGGATCCATGCTTATAGCACTAGGTTAGGGCAATTCCTGTAAATAACACAAATGCTCATTGTGAACAGGTTCAATGGCCTTTGAAGAAACAAGTGCATGCTGCAGTTTTAGCTTTCCCTGTAGTAGGAAGTATAACTACTATTGCGTTCACGACTGGGAAGCATCATTTACAGTAATTCATATAAGATATTTTGAGGGGAAAAGATTCTCACAACTCTTTTTTCCCTCTTCATGGAACGAATGCTCTTCATTCTTTATGTAGATCCAAGTTTCTGACTGACATCATTTTCCTTCTCCCTGAAGAGCTTTTTTCAACATTCCTTGTAGGGCAAGACTGGTGACAATAACTTACCTCCGTTTTTGTTTGAGAGAGTCTTTATTTCTCCCTTTCAAAGGGTAATTTTGTTGGCTATAGGATGTCATGTTGCAATTTAAAAATTCAAATACTTAAAATGTATTCCATTCTCTCCTTGTCTACACAGTTTCTAATTCACAGTTTCAAGTTCATTGTAATTATCCTTGTTCCCCTATAGGTAAAGTTCAACCCATACTTGACCTATCTTCCTTCTTCTTTCAGGAATTGTCTGTTTTCCTGCAATTTGAATATGATACGCTTAGGTGTATTTTTGTTGGTAATGTTCTGCTGCGCATTCCCTAAGTTTCCCAGATGTGTGGTTTGGTGTCTTTCACTAATTTTGGAAAGTTCTTGGCTCAATTACTTCAATACTTCTTTTCCATTCTTTTCTTCTTTCTTTTACTATAGTATTCCAATTACACATGTGATTACCTTTGAAATTTTCTCACACTTTGTAGATGTTGCATTCTGGCTTTTTCTTCATTCTTTTCCCTTTGCATTTCACTTAACAAGTTTCTATTAATCTATCTTTAAACTCACAGATTCCAACTTTACCCCTTTAACACATACGGTAAGTGTGTTCATGAGTATGTGTATCTATATATGTATGCGCTTATACCTGTGTGTGATTAATATAATATAATATAACATAATATAAGGTCATGAGTGGTAATCAAAATTAGCATGAGAGTGTCTTTTTTTTCTCTGTTTAGTATAAAGTAAGAATTGCTCCTGACTTCCCAGGATAGAGGCAAGAACAAGTTTGACACTCAGATATAAGATATTACTGGACCTCTCTGGCATAAGCTAGACGTGACAGCAGTTAGGAGCCAAGGCCTACAAAGAAGGAAGCAAAGAGGAAGTGAAGGAAAAATAAAGAAGGCGAAACTCATCAGGACCCAAACAAAGAAACTAAAGCAAAGAAGAAACTTATATTATGCCCAGCATTTAATGCTCGGTGTATGTATGAGCAAGCAAAAATAATAATAAGACTTCTAAAGAATGTTTGCGCTAGAATACCCTATTAGACTGCGTAGAACATCATAGCAAAGAAAAATTTCTAGAGTGTTTACCATGTTTCAGAACTGAGATTATAAATATTGATCTCATTAGCCTTAACATTCTCCTCAGCGTGACTGAACTTTAGACAGATTTTTTCCTGACTATAGGCCTCTAACCTGCCTTTTCTTAGAGTATTTATTTTAGAAAACTTGCAATTGTAAATTCTTTCTTTGTTCCTTTGAGATGTAAATCTTCTCCTAGCCTCTTGCCAGTTTTATGACCCAGAAACAGTATGTTCAAGGATCCTGCAGCCATCCATTTGAAATGTAAACATCAAGGAAGACAGCACCCCTTTCTCCTAGTCTCTGTGAGAGAGTAAGAGCCTAACTCTTATAAGCACCAATGCCAATTAGGAAAAAAAAGCGTAATCACATGACAACAGCTTTCCTAATATCCTCCAGTGCTTAAAACACCTCCCACCCTTCCTTATGCTGGAGTTGAGTTCACTCTCTCTGTTGCAATAGTCTTGGCCCCTATTATTGCAATCGTCTTGAATAAAGTTTTCTTTGCTTCACTCCATCTAGTGTGATTTTTTTTTCTTTGAAATTTGAACGAGTTATATATAGCACCATCTGTAAAGAACAAAATTTGGTTAAAAAAAAGAAAAGATGAACACTGATCATCAGAAAATATTGGAATAAATATAATTGTAGTGATATATACAGTGCACTGTGGGAACACAGAAAGAGAACACCAATAATGGGTATGAGCAAAGCATAACAGCTTAATGGGGTTGGAATTCACATCAAGTCCTAGAGGGTGAATACTAGAAACAGAAAATTGTGGCCGTTCCAAGAGAAGAGATGGTATGAGCATATTGTATGGATGATAAGTGTGGTCAGCAAATCAGAAGTAAAAACTTATTTGAGATGAATATACTAGATTAATACTGATGGTAAAAAGATCACAGAAACATACTGTACAGATGATGTGGAGAATAAATTTGAGGAGGAAACAAGGAGACTGGTAAAAATTTTGTAAGGAATAATTTAAGTCTGAATTAGAGAAGTGTCGGTTTGGATGGAAATTTGTAGATAGATTCAGATAATAAATAAGAAGTAAAATCAGTGTATTGTGTTAACTTAATGAATTTGGTCAGAAAGAAGATAGGAGGCAGATACAAGGATATTTCATTTTCATTCCAGGCTCTTCTCCTACATGGCTGTTAAATGTTCATGTTTAAAGAGCTCTGCATAGCCCTCCGTTTTTTGTGTGTGTTCTCTCACCTTTCCAGTGGTCTTAAATATCTTCTATAGGCTTTACTAAATATGAAGGTGGAAATAAATTTGGAAAACAGTGGAGACACTGAGACCAACTTTTAAGTCAATGCCTAGATGAGGAATAATAAATACTAGAATTACGAGATTAGGGTCTAGATTAAATGGGCACATAAATCTATATGCTGTTTTTAGAGTAAATGTCAAAAGAATTCCATATTGGAGAAAAGACTGAAAAGAATTCCATTTATGAGACATCTGCAATTTGCCAGGCAAATCCTGTGCTTGTACCATCGTAATCAAAATCAGGGTCGCTATTTTGCAACTGATATTAAAAGGTTGGTGCTTGAGAGCCAATGAGTCACATACTTGAATTTGAATCTCCCGTAGTCCACGTACTAACTGTGAAGCTTTGGGTAAGCCACTTAATCTCTTTCATGCCAAAGGCTTTTTCCTCTACTCTATATTATATCATTTCCTTTTTCTATATCTCCAGAGCTTCCTTTTCTGTTAATATGAGCTCTGGGCATAAAAAAAGAAGACGTGCACTTAGAAAATTTGACCTGGCAGCTTAAGTAATTTGCCCAAGGTTATTTAGTGAATCAGTGGTAGATATAAGGGTAAGAAGCTATAATTCCTACTCCAATTTCCTGCCTGAACCATTAGATAGCTCCATCTGTTTTGATTCCATCATTAATATGAAGTCATATTTCTGTCTCTTAATAGAAATGAACTGATCTACTGGCTAAAAGTGGAGTATGAAAAAGAATTCCCATAGCTTTAAATGTATTGTCATTCCTCACAAGTACAACTTTGAAGGTGGTCCTGTTATATATTTAAATAATCTTAAAAAGCCTTTAAAATACCTGTCTTTAATTATACCTGCAATAAAAGAAAAAAAAATTCTCATTAACATGAGTATCAAATGAACCTTTTTATACTAAACATTAAGCTAAGCATTTGATATTTTGATAATATGTCATGGCAACATTTCGAAATGATGAAGCGTTCATTAATGCCTGCTTAAGATAAAAGTAACACTACATTAATTTGATCCGATTAATGTTAGCACAATGCACAATGGTACACTGATAATGACTGGCCACTTTTCTTAAGTGTTAACTGGTATATTATTACATAGTAAGTGAACTGGAAGGTCCTGTAATGCCACTATCCATTATTAATTTAGTTAATTAAATGCATATCATACAAACCATTAATAACTTGATAATTCACCTTTCTTGGATGTTATCAAATACTTATAACAAAACAATCCAAGAGACATTAAGTTTATACATTAAAATGTTTCATGTCTGTGATACTACCTTCCATGACTAGGCAGAAAAAATTTTCCTATCTTGCCTAGAGTGTTGTAGTAAGATGATTCCTAGATATCTATAAATCTTAAAATATTCTTTGAGTATTATGAACATGATGTTTTGATCTTATTTATGTAAGATTCATGTCAGGCTTTTTTTGATAATCCTGACCAATCTTATTTTTCAGTTGTGTGTAATGTATTATTAGGTCATTAAAACTATTTGAGCTCTGGGGCACCTGGTGTCTCAGTAGGTTAATCATCTGACTTCAGGTCAGGTCACGATCTCACAATTCATGAGTTGGAGCCCCATGTCAGGGGGCTGTGCTGACAGCTCAGAGCCTGAATCCTCCTTCGAATTCTGTGGCTCCCTCTCTCTCTCTCTGTCCCTCCCCGGCTCACACTCTGTCTCTCTCTGTCTCTCAAAAATAAATAAACATTAAAATAAAAAAAAAATACTATTTGAGCTCCATTTCTCCAAATTGCTTGTACACACTGATAACATATTCCTCACAAGCTCCAAATTACTACTTTATCTGCAGTTGCCTGTAACTGCTTTGTAAGTATTAGTGATAATGAATAAAAGCTTTCAAAAAAAATCCTCCAAATATAAGGATTTTCATTGTTTCCAACAACAGGCAAATGGAATCTACTCCAATTTTTAATTCAAGTTATTTCAGTTCAACAAATATTTATTAAGTTACTTGCCAAATTCAAGGCACTATACTGTATTTTTGGTGTTAATCACTTAATATAACAGATAAACATCGCATTTTCATCAAACTTAAAAATTTGGGGGTATAATAGACTATAAACAAAAAAGACTATGAACTCAAATATTCTTTCACTAATAAAATGAACGAATAAATTGTCATGGCATACGATGAAATTTATTCAGCAACAAAAATAAAAACATGATAGCTGAACGAGACAACATGGATGAATTTCACAAAATGCCAAGGAGTGAAAGAAGGCTCGGGCCTGGTGATGTGTGTGTGTGTGTGCACGGGCGCACACACACACACACACACACACTACTGTATATAAAGTTGAAACTGAAAAATTTAATTCAAGTATGAGAAATCAAGGTATAACAATTGCAGAGAAAGAGAGAAAGGAGAGAAGAACAATTGGAGGGGGCAAAAGAGTGCTTCTGGGCTGCTGGTAATGCTTTTGTTTCTTTTAACTCAGTGGTAACTACACAGCTTTTGATTTATGATAATTCTTTGTGTTATATGTGTATTTTTGCATACTTTTTTATAACAGTGTGCTTCCATAAAATTAATAACTGATTAAGGAGATTACATATTTTGTTTGATGACCATAAATGCTATGTAAAATGTAAAAAATAGAGGCAGGAATGGAACTCAACAGTGTCTACAGTGGGTAAAGTGATGAGGGGGAAAACAGAGAGTGATATTAAATGGTCTGAATAGGGTAAGCCTAATTAAACAGATGAGCTTTGAACAAAAACTAGAAGGTAATTAAAGGGTTCACCACATAGACATGGGAAGACAAAGAAAGCAGAGACAAAAAAGGAAGAGGGGAAAAGACCCTAAGATTAGATTGGGCCTGGCAATTTCAAGGGAGGGCAAACAACTTGTGGCCGGAAGGAAATAAAGTCTGGGGCTGGGGAGTTTTCTGAGAAAATGCTGGAGACCTAACGAGGGCCAGATCATGTAGGGTCTTTTAGGTCAATTTCAGGACTTTTTTACTGTAAGTGAAATAAGGAGCCATTATAGACTTTAAGCAGAGGAGTGATGTATTCTGAGTTATGCTTTTAATGGCTCCCTTTGTGTTTAGAATAGAATGCAGTGGAACAATGGTAGAAGATAGATGGCATTTTCAGAAGCTGTCTCAGCAAACAAGACAAGAGATGGGGAAGGCTTGGATAAGTTTGGTAGCAGTGAGGCAGTGGAAAGTAGTTGGGCATAGTGTATATTTTGAAGATGCACCCAATAGGATTTTCTAGAAGACTATACATAAGTATAAGAGAAAGAAAGTCCTCAAAGATAGAAATGTAGTCAGGAGACTGAGTTCAGGAAGGGATGGAAAAGTCGTCAGCTGAGATGGGGAAGGCTGTTGATGGAGCATGGTTGGTTACAGGAAGAGCAGGAATTCAGTCTGGGATATGATGAATTAAATTTGAGCTGCGCAATTAGACTTTCAAATGGAAATATCTAGTAGAGAGTTGGGTATATGAGTTGGGGGGGTAGGTCTGAGCTGGAGATTTAGGCATTATCAAGATGAATCTGGTATCAAAAGGCAACTATGAAAAAGCTGCTAACGTGTCTAAAATGATAAAGACAGACAACAGAACATTCATGTTAGAATCCACTACACCGTGAGTTTTTATGGATGTATTCATGTTATAATCACATATTTCTCATGTTCTTGGAAGAACATGAATCTAGAACATAATCTAATATCGGTTAGATTATGCCCAAGAAGGATATATTGTTATGGAGCATTAGAATATGAAAAGCATGCTATGGCTAGAGTTCGTCGCTCTATGACCTCCTGAGAACAGATTACATATTGCACACTTTTACTCTAGTGTATTTCTACCATCCTTAATGTAGAAAAACCAGAAATGGCAAATGAAATTCCCCATGACCCTGAGGTAAATTTTTCTATAGGCAAGAAAAAAAATCACACATTTCCTTTGCTAGACATTCTATCCAACAGAGTCATCAACATACCTACTCAAAAGATTATTCCCATTGTGAATAGGCAAAGTGTTCAGACTTTTGTAATGTCCTTTCCAATATGCAAAATGAGCATTACTGACCCTATGCTTATTTAATTATTTTTTACTCTGAAAATAGATTTCAGGCACATGCTAACAATATTTCTCACAGGAAGAGTTACCTAAGAGAATGTGACTTCTTGCTATGAATGTACATTTTCTTCCACAGTGTAAGCAGAGTTTGTCTGCAAATATGCCTCTTTGGTTTAGCAGGTCTAGGAGTTGTTTGTGCAGATTACTGTATCTATATGAGCTTACCATCTGAACATGTTTAAACTTTTTTTTTTAACTTTTATTTATTATTGAGAGACAGAGCATGAGCATGAGCATGGGAGGGGCAGAGAGGGAGACACAGAATCTGAAGCAGGCTCCAGGCTCTGAGCTGTCAGCACAGACACGAGGCTCGAACCCACAAGCCGTGATATCATGACCTGAGCTGAAGTTGGATGCCCAACCACCTGAACCACCCAGGCGCCCCTGAACATGTTTAAAATGAAGGTCCAAATCGATATGCAGTGTCAACTATGAATATGCAATGTTTTTTTCTCAAAATAGCATGTTCCATATTTTTTCAATATAGTATGAAAAATTGGAGCATATTTTATAGGCATATAATTTATAAACACCAATTCTTAATAACAGGGAGAAAATGCTGGTAAGTATACACAATTTGTGTTCCATCGTGAAATGTGAGCAAAACCTGTGGGGCCTAAATTGAAATGGCATCTTGACCATATTCTTTATAGTACTTATCAAATGACTATTAAGTGATTTCGGGGGTCCACTCCAGATTCACTGAAGCAGAATTTTTAATGATGGATTTGAGTATCTGTATTTTTAACTAGTTTACCAAGTGATCATTAAGCATGCTAGAATTTGAGAATGACCCTTCTAGAGATATCTATGATAGTGTACTCACAAACAGCGTAATTAATTTAATGGTACTCATGATAATTAAAATCAAAATTAATCAGTCAACTTTTTATTTGTTCTAGTGTCGTGCTTGATGAGGCTTACTGCTTCCTCATTAGTGAGTAGGTTAGACAAATTCTTACTCCATGCTCTGTGTTATGGTTGCAGCAATGTTTTAGACACAATAATATAAAAGTGAACAAAAAAGATGAATTTCCTCCTCCACAGAAGTTTCACTTTAATGGTGGAGTAGAGTCTGCATTATAAATATATACAAAAAATAGGGGCGCCTGGGTGGCGCAGTCGGTTAAGTGTCCGACTTCAGCCAGGTCACGATCTCATGGTCCGTGAGTTCGAACCCCGCGTCAGGCTCTGGGCTGATGGCTCAGAGCCTGGAGCCTGTTTCCTATTCTGTGTCTACCTCTCTCTCTGCCCCTCCCCCGTTCGTGCTCTGTCTCTCTCTGTCCCAAAAATAAATAAACGTTGAAAAAAAAATTAAAAAAGTATATATATACAAAATATGACTAGATTTTGATAGACAGTGATAAGAGTTACAAAGAAACATCAAAACAGGAAGCAGGACCCTTTACCAGCAACATTTACAATCAAGAAAATAAAAGACAAAAAAAAATGATATGCACTGGCCCAATCATACAAATCTGGAATCCTATCCTCATACTCAAAACTTACTTCTAATTTCAAGGAAAAGAAAATCTAATTATGAGACTGTGGATGAATGGATAACTCTAAAGAAAATCAGAAAAAGAACAATAACAAAAGAAATACTGCTGTAAATATTGCACAAAGAATCAGATGATACAGGTTCTCAGCCCAGCACCATAACTTACATGCTCTGAGATTTTGGGTTGCTCAGCAAATGTCTTTTAGCCTCAGTTTCTTCATCGGAAAAATGGAATCAATACTTCCTATTCTGTGGAGTTTACGGGTATAAACTATATAATGTAATATACTCTGAAGCCCAAAACACAGTTAACTACGTTTTACTTTTAATACAACTTTAATTCAGATTCCTCATACAACTGTTAGCTGTGAAGCAGATTAATATTAAACAATGACTAGTTTTGCAACTGAACGAATGTGAGTTTGATCCTTGGAACATTACAGATAGAGACTACCTCAGGTGAGGTTGCCACACAGAAAACTTTATTTGTAGCAAATAAGGTGATCACAGGGAATAAATTCCAAACCTGTGGCTCCCTGAGTAGGAATGAGTGGGTTTCTTTTATTTAGGGTTTGCAAGAACCTCCAGAAGGTGGAATTTTGTCATCACATGGAAAGATGGACACAAGGATGAGCTGGCATACTTAGAAAACATGCTTATACATGTTGGGTGGAGACTTTAACATTATAGTCAAGCAGAGGGAACTGTCAGACAAGGGGAAGGGACTGTGGGCTGACTCCAAGAGCTGGTATAACTGGATTCGGTCTTGAACTCCTTCATCTGGGGTAAAAAAAAATGCAGGACCTTGCTTACTTTAGAAGACAGCACTGGGAGTTTTACCACTGATTTATTGTCTTGCGATGGTTAGGGGATTTTCTGGCCTGGTAAAGACTGCTAATTTTGCATTCCCTTTGTTCCCTTAGAATCCTTAACTACTGAGGTCTTTGCATTGCTTTGTAATTCTGCACCTCCTGGGAAGTTCTGTAAAAAGTGTGTTTGGGCAAGTAAGATGTAGATCGCAAAAAATAGCTGGGGGCTTAAAATGACTTCTCTTGTGTCACAAAAGCTATATCTCTTCTTCCTTTTTATAGGGTTCCCCAAATCTTTCTGCTTACTTTCTTAGCCTTTTTTTCTTTCTTTCTTAGTCTTTTTATAATTTTCTCACTCTCTATTTTCTTGCCTATATCCTATGTTTCTTGGCCATAACTACGATATAGAAATCTATGAGTATACGTAGTCATTCTTGTCCAATGGTATTATACGTGAAAATGTCTATGTTTCGTCCATGCCTTTCATTACAATATCCGTTCCTTCTGGCATCTACTGAGATACCCACAGCCCTGGCACCACATATACTTTGTTTTATGCCATCTGTCATTTTCTATTGGATGCCCTGGCCTTCTCGGAACTTGTAGGTTTCTCTCTAAGGTGATTATATGCCCTGGTTTGCCCTAAACTTGCTGGTTTATGCTGGATTAATAATTAATCATGGACCCTTTTATTCTCGAAAGTTTCCCAGTTTTGATGATAAACTCACTTCATTTGAATATTTTTCCTATTTTGGGTCACATGAACGAAGTAGGAGCTTTCTCAGGTCCTCTCTGCCTGAGCCTTTTCTGACACTGCATCAACAATCCTGCCTCCACAGCGTACTGCCACAAGAGATTTTCCTACAAGGCTCACCATTTCTCAGGCACCGATGGCAAGTAAGATACAGGGCTTTCCCAACTCCATTCAAACCAAACTTTACCTGGGGTTTTCTGATTTCCTACTGCCTGAGGAGAGGGGTCTGATAGGCCCAGACCATTTTCTGAACTCATTGCAGGAAATTACTCATTGTTTTCTTCCATCCTTATTTTGCTTGGTAAGGAGAGGGGGAAATTGGCCTCTCCAAAAAAAAAAAAAAAAGAAAAAAAAAGAAAAAAAATTAAGTGATGGAAGTCCTAGGCCTTGATTCCTTTGGGGGTTTGCTTTTGATATGCAAAAGCAAGCTTTCTGAATTCTGAAACCTTTTTCTCTCAAAAAAGATGTGTCCTTGCAAATCAAACCCCTGCTTTTCAAGGCTACTTAGATACTTAGAAATGTATAATTTGACTCTATTCTCTGTATCCTTATACATAATCCCCCTTCTGAGCAAATGTCCCAGACACTTCAGCCTGAAGGTCTCCTTTTACAGGGACCAAAGCAACAGATCAAAAAGAAACACGTTTGTGTGCACGTGTGTATGGTTTCTTTTTCTTCTTTCTTTCTTTCTTTCTTTCTTTTTCTTTCTTTCTAACATTTCAGATAAAAGCCAAGTAAAATAATGTATGTGAAAAGGTAGTTTACAGTAAACTGGTCATGAAGTGACTGAACAATAGATCCAGAGCCATCATTATCGATGAAGGATTATTTAATTAGAAAGGACATGGTATGGAGCAAGGTAAGATAGGCGTAATTATTTTCAGCTTTTACACTAAGTGCAAACTTTCTTCCAGCCTAAAGGATTAAAAACATTGCTCTCACTCTAATAAAAAGCAGAAGGCAAGTTGTAGATGTAAGAATGCAGCCGGCAGGTAAAATTCTGTCAATCACAGTGACTCAGAATGTTCAGGTTAGAGACAGAGGCTAAGAGATACAGCCTCACCATTAAATACTAACACAGGAAGCCAGCATTTTGCAGAATATATTGGAAGGAAGCAAAGCTGTCTGCAGAAGATAATTGATAAAGATGTGGTGTTTTAATGACTGTGCTTTGACCCAGTGCATAAGCAAAGACTAAGACCCCCGAGGCAGACATCCAGCCTAGATAGCAAAACACAGGAACTTGAATCCTCACAAAAGGATCCCCACAACCTTGACAAAGAAGCACCAAGAGCAAATTAGAAAATAAATTATTTGGGTAGTTACACCTGAACATTAGGGGGGAAAACTGGAACATGGTACCAGAACCTACAGCTTGTCTTTTTCATTTTTAAAAATATATTTAGAAATATGTGTTTTTCATTTCAAAGAGTTACATCTCAGTCATTTAAATAAATTATTTTGCAGTTTTCATAAAAATTTTCAACTTGCAGCTAATATTATACATAGATATTTGGGTGAAAGGATTCTGTCTGGCTCTAATAAAGACGTTTCTCACCTAACATGGGCTAAATCTGTTAATCAGCAATTGCCATCCACAGCAGTTTTTATATTTTCTGTGCTATACTCCTGAAAATATAAAGTCCTAAATAAAGAAATAATAATACAACACCAGAAAATATTAATCGCGTTAAAAGATCTCAGTATGTCTTGTTTAATGAAATGTAACAAATTTTACTTCAAATTCCCACAGCACAGAGTCCCTTCCAGAACTGTAATATGGCACGAACCTTGTTCCAGCAAAATCCATGAAAGGCATGACAGCGGGGCATTCCTCTTTCTTCCATCCAGAACCCTGGCATTTTGCATGTCCTCCTATGATGAAACTCTGAATAGACTATCTTTTTTCTTGAACCCTCGACCTCACATCCTGTAAGTGGATAAGGTATTAGTACATCAATATTGTATTGAAATCCTATAATAAGCAACATATGCATTACATTGCTAGGATGAGAAGGAGACCATTTTAGTAACAGGAATTAGCACTCTATTGAGTAGGAGATGACATTTGACTCTATGGGTCATTCTTTATAAGTCAAAATTCATTTAGCAATAGTAAAGTAGAAGAATGTGGGTAAGAGATCAATAAATAATGTACTCTCTTCTGGCTATAGGAGACACAAATAGGATTGAATCAATCATAATGAAGTTTATGTTTATAATATATTCTAATTTATTTTTAAAAAGCAATACCTGCAATGTTGAGGGTAAATATCATAGCAAGGGATCTCAGGAAGTAGTAATGTGCCTTCACTGGGGATGATTTTGCATATGACTGGAGATGGAAGAAATGATGTTTTTTTTTAAACTAGGGGCTTTGCAATGGTGTGATAATTATGTAAGTTTCATCCAAGAATAATACCCTCTTTTTCTCTCTATCAAATATTATTCAGGTTTCAGGAACGTGCTCAAATCCCAGTTCCTCCAAGTCATTTGATTTGTTTTGTCTCTTCTGACCTCTAGTGATCAGTTTGTTCTTTAAACTCCTACATTTTATTACCACACAATTCGCTCTTTGTTTTTACATTGCACATTCTTGTCCTTAATAGCATAATATAAGATTGCATTGTTTCATCAACATAATCATAGCATTTTGAAATCAGTGAATATGCCTTACATTTCCTTTTATCCTACAAAGTACCCTAAACAAAGAGTGTTACACAGAAGTTGCCAAATAAATATGTAATAGAAATAAATGTTTGGGCTGTACCAAACAAGTAACGTATGGCTGGAAGTTAGGAAAACAAAGAGATATAGGGCATGGATTCTCTGATATTCCTGGACAATGCTTTTGAGCTTTCTGGGCAAGGAATTTATGTCTTTATTTACCATTAAAATAAGAAATAGTATTAGATCAGCTGTGCTAATAATGCCATTTCTTTGATGACACAGTTCAAATGCAGCTCACTGCAAGAATCCTCTTGTACTATATTAATCCAGGAACCCTGCAAATTCATACATAGCATTATGAAGAGCAATCATCCATGGGGTACCAAGTTTTGTGCTAGATGTGGGGCATTCAAAATGATATACAAAAAAGGTGTAATTCATGCCTTATGATTCCTCGGGTTTACTGAGGAACAGAGATATGAAACCATTGCTAAGAATGAAATATGCATGTTAAGCTAAAGGAATATCAGTGGTCCCATTTCATATTTTTTTTTGATCAAGAATATCTCTATGAGAAAATAATATTTAAACTCTGGCTTGAGGAAAGAGAGCTAGGCAAATGTAATTTGCAAATAAAGGAAAAGATTGTGTATGCTCTAGAGTAAATAAAAGGTGAGTGTGGACTTAAGCTTAGTGCACAGGAGAAGGGTAGGAGAGGGGTTGACATATATCGACTCCTTACCCATGTTGTTCGTTGAGAGCCCACCATATTTCAGGCACTTTATTAGGTGCTGAGAAAACCATAGTGAAACCTGATCATATATTGCCTGATAAGGTTTTTGTTTTGAGTTTATTATCTAGCAGTAAAGACATTACCAACCAAATAATCATTGTAGAGCAGTTGACTTATATTCTTTTTAACATTCTTGGATTCTTTTTTTAAAATTCTTTTAATTTTCAATAACTGATAATGGTAAAGATAACTATTATGGCTAGTTTTAAGTATAAGACAAACATCATGTCTACATTAGTAATGTGCACGCATGTAACAAAGGAGTTGTATTAAATTGGGAGGTGGGTACATTCCCTGAGAGGAATTTTTAAAATGAGAATAAAATTTAAAATTACAGCTAACCATGAAAAGGGGACATAGAGGAAAGAACATGTGCAAGCATGTGGTGGGGTGGGGGGGAGCATAATATTTCTAAGAAATTAAAAGTTAGTGACTGTGGCTGGAGTATAGCAAACAAGATGGAATGCCTCAGGAGCCAAACCATGTAAGATCTTCTAGGCCTGGCAGAAGATTCATATATTTATAACATATCTATAGCTCACATATATTTTGTTATTTCATAACATAAGGAAGCCATTGCAGTATTTTCAGCATAAAAGATGACATGATCAAATTTGCATTTTGAAAAAATTCATTAGAATTTCCTATGGCAGACAGGAAAAAAAAAAAACCCTCTGAGGGAACTGGTGCTTTACCACCAGAGTGGCACAAGGAGTCAAGAGGAAAAGGAATGTGTCCAAAGTAGTATATTTTATGTGAAGCCTGCCTGCGCTGAGGAAGGATCTAAGAGAGACTAGGTTTAGAAAAGAGGTGGGGCTCCTAGAGGAAGATCTATCATTGGCTCCACCTACCCCAGGAGGGAAAAAGGACCAGGGCCTGCTGTTAAAATTCAGCACCAGAATGGGAACTCATTCATCTTTACAAATGAGGACAATTTGAAGGTTGGTATGCAAGGGTACTTCTTTACCATTGTTCATAGAAAAATAGAATATTTTCCATTATCAGTGAAATTCAAGCAACATTTACAATTCAGGAAAATGGAGAACGTCATTCCCAAGTGGCGAGTCCCCAGGGGAGAAGCAGAAATTCAGATAGGCTTGGGTGAGAACCAAATAATGCATATGCATGCTTGACTTCTTGAAAAAAAAGATGAGAGAGAGAAGAGCTGGTCTGAGAGAGCCTGGGATAATAAGTCAGTGTCCCGGAGTCCCAATAAGTTAGGAGGAAACATGGCAAGTGCCTGTGTTCTGCCACGAAAGGACTAACACAGTTAACAGAAAACTGCTGCTTTGAAATAATTTGTAACATTAGGATGCAGCAGGTATGCATCAATGACTGGATGCCATTCTGGAATCTCAGGTAAGCTAGTGCTACGTGCAAGAAATGCAAGATCATTCTTGTGCCATGGATATTTTTGCTGAGAAGGGCTTTGTCTAGAAAATAATCGTAGTCTGGATGCTTCACCCTGATGTGGATACTCCCAGAATGTAGGAACCATTTTCTGAGAATGAGTTCACTTAACCGGAAAACCCTGAATGGAGTAAAGGCAAATTCGAGAAGGTTTCCATTCGTTTTCACAACTGAGAACAGTGTGAAATATCACAGCTATTCATTGTATCTGTGTCTGCCTACCTGGAATATATTACATTTTCATGTTAACAAACATTTTGTCCCCGGTGAAATCCTATCATTAGTAACCTTTCACCTTCCTGGAAGCGGTGAGGGCTTTCTTCAAAACTGAATAATGATGACACTCTTGAAGGAAAATAATTAGGAGTGGACGTATTTTAAGAACTAATCATTTACAGAAAGGTAGTGTAGTAACCGATGGTTAAGTTGCAGCTAAGCGGTTAGTACACCAAATCAAAAGCACTGAGGATGGGTGCCCTTCCTGGAAACTGGAGAGAGAATGGGGGGAGTTGGTGGCCTTAAGGGAAGCAATGACTCAGGTGACATCCAGCTCCAGGCAGCCCCTTGAGGAGAGAGCTGATCTCACACCCCTTTTCCCTCTCCCCTGTGCTGCAGATGCCCTGTGGGGAGTCCAACAGGGAACCAGAGGGCAAGTGAAGCAGTAAATGTGATGCACAGAGGTGGTCCTTCTGGAGCAGGCTGAAAGACGTGAGGAGATGGGCAAACTCATGGGCTTGCTCTGCCTCACGTCTCTCTCAAGGGGCAAAGGAAGAAATTTAGCACAAACTGCCTCCAGAGGAGGATTGTTAGAGTACATGTGCCAAGAATCTTAACTTCTATGTCTCTAAAAAAGAGTTTTTGAAGTTCTGTGCAGAAACAATACAGTGAGAGGAAACAAAATCTCCTTTTGAATGTCAAAATGATGGTTTTGCCATTTGGAATGCTTGACAATATGAGATGATTTTCGCATTCCAGACTCGATAAAGTTTCTATGTATTGGGGATAATAAACAATATTTGGCAAGTTCGAGGAATCATGAGTACCCACCACTAATCCTGTTTGGAATTAAAAGCTCCTGGAGGGTAGCTATCGCCATAGGTATCTCCAGTGCCTTAACTGCACGGGGCAGAAGAATAGAGACAGATGGATCTGAAGTCAAGGCCAAAGAAGGTGAGAGGACAACCCGAAGTCCCTAAGGCCTATCAAAGACAAGGGGGAGCAGTAAAAACATTTCATGTCTCTGAAAAAAGATAAACAAAATAGCTGGAAGAGGAAACTACCAGCTTAAAGGGGGTCTTATGATTATGGTAGGGCCATGGTGGCCTTAGGCTTCAGAGTGGGCCATATGAGCAAGACGCCAGATGAAGATGCAATGGCCTCAGTGACACACTGTCACCTCCATCCCCTAAACCACTGCCACCCTAGTGGAGAAATGTCAACAGCTAAGAAGCAGGAATGACTAAATTAAAAAATCACAACGGATGATTGTACATACCAGGAGATATTTGTACAAGAGAGTTTAAGAACCATCCAACTCTCTTCTTAACCCAGAAGTTAGAATCAATTTGACATATAAAAGGGAAAGAAAAGAAATCTAGATTTTATAATGAAGAAGAAATAAAACAGAAATAAGATTAACTGGACACGATTAAATTAAGTTTTCTGATTTGGCGTTTGCCTGTATTCCCTGCCTTCTTCAAAATACAGTCTGGGCAAAATACAGTTGTAAAAAAAAGAGGAAGGTTTATTTTTTATAGCTTAGTTTGTGGCTGGTGAAACACTACATTGGCAGTTGGATTTGAAGGCGTCTGTAGCTGATTTTGTGACAGGTGCGATTCCCTAAGGAGCAAACATTAAGACTGATGTGTGTAAAGATTTTATTAGTGATTTCTCTTGGGATCAACATTTATGGAAAAAAAGAAAAGGAAGATTGGCAGAGGAAGAAGTCAAGCTCTTTCTCTCGTGGCTTCTGACCATCCAAGGAGTCATTCATCACTGTCTATGAATCCATAACCTTGGGGGCTTTCCCTTTCTATAGAATGTGGGTGATGAAATGTACCACCCAAAAGTCTGCCCAACAAGAGAAATTTCCCTCCCCACTCCCTTTCAAGGGCATTCCTGAGTGTGGCTGTAATGTATCACCATCTATTTTCAACTAACCCATTGGTAAACCAATCTCAGGCATTTCCTTCTACTGCCATTAGGTTACATGGATTACATGATATCCCCACACAGACACTGGTATCAGCTGAAGAAGAGACTCTGGCAAAACAGTGGTGGATGACATGAGGTTCTGGGACAACTATTGGTGTAGCTTACTTATGCCACCTGAACTTGCTCGTGCTTGATCCTGTAGCACAAAATTGATCTGGTGTGTACAAATTCCAGGTTACTACATGGATTACTGCTGGCCCTGCCCCACTTTATAAAAGAATCTAGCTCATTGGAAGCCTTTATGACTACATGACCACTTTAAAACTCATCAGTAGTCACTTCTCAGGACCTAGACACACGAGTTTCTTTTTTTTTTTCTTCTTTTTTTTTTGTAAGGTACACAATCTGACACCATAGATGGCATAGCTTGTTACCCTATCAGGAATCTGTTTTAGATTTTCTCATTGGGCTTATAAGAAACTCCACGCAGGGTCTTTTCCCATCACTCATGCTTTTAATACCATAGGTTCTGCGCAGCCATATGGCATGAGAGACGATGCTGCTTGCAGTATGGTAGAGACACATTTCAGAGTTATTCTTCATGAGATCCCTAGTAACCAACAGCCTTTTTTATATAGCTCATAGCTCTACCAGGTGTGGATTTGCTGGCCAGAATCTAAAGAGGTCTACCAAGCATTATGCTTTCTTCTTTGTGGTGGAAAGTACCAGACTCAATAACAATCTCTTTACTTTGAAGAGCCAATGTTTGTATGCCTCAGAACTACTGTACCATGTTGCAGATCTCTGAATTTTTTAGCGTTTATTATCTTCTCTCTATACCGCTACTATTCATACCAAAAGTTTCAATATACATGTCGTTTCTTGTTCATCCACTCCAGTAGCATGGTGCCATCAGTATAGTGGTGCAATGAGATGTGTTTTGAAATGTTTGGCAGGTTCAGTTCTCTTCCAAATATATTATGACAGACAGCAGGAGGATTAACAGTTTGGGGAAAAGACCATAACTCTGTAATATTATCTGGTCAAAGTAAATTTGAACTGTTTCTGAAAATGATACTTTCACCTAATCGATGGTCACATAATATGTACCCACAGACATTTTGATCTGCTTTTGCAAAGATTCTCTATCTGGCACAAAAGCTCCACTGGGGCTATGGTTTCATGGATTTTTACAATAGTTCACTATAATAGGATCCACTTCATTTTTGCACAGAGCATCATCTGGTTTTTACATGGATAAAACTGATACATTAAATGGATATATGATATCATCACATCTGCATATTTTAGATCTCTAAAGGTGACACTGATTTTTGTCATTACACTCAGGATATGATATTGTTTTGATTTACCATCTTCTCCTTAGTGGCAAAAGTTTAGGGAGACGATTCCAGAGACTTCCTCATGGTCTTCCCTAATTTTTTTGATCTCATAAAACAGGAAACCAACATTTGCATTTTGTTCCAATAACCACCAAGTATGTGTTTCCCACTGTATAGTCAGGGACTGTGCAAATAATCAGCATAGGGTCTAAGACTCTAATTATTACCTGGCATCCATATACCATCCCTCTAATATGAAGCCATGATGACACTTCAAGTCTTGAAGGATCAATGTTAACTAAGTTCTGTGGCCAAAAATCCCTAAAATGTTTGAGTCATCTCCTTTCCTAGTATACTGGTACTCAATTATATAATCACAGGTCCTCTGAAGAAGGCTTGGGGGTAGTAATTGCCATAGTCACTTCCCATGATGTTATATAGAGAATTTTCCTTCCTGGGAAACTGGTCTCTCCTTCAATCAATGCATTCTTGGTCTGAAAGTTTCTTAAGATCAGCAACTGAGCAAGGAACAATGACTTCTTATATGGTGACTATCTTCATCCTCCTAATCATTCATGCTTTATTTATTTTGAACTATAGATTAAGTAGTACTTGTATAGGCTGATAATCTATTTTTCCTCTTGAGGTATCATGTTCTATTCATCATTTTCATAACTCTCTAGCAGCCGGCCCTCCCTGGTCTCTGTCTGATCTTGTCACTATTTATGACAAGCCTGTGTTCATATCTTTTAACTGGTAAGTGCTCCCACTTAGCCAACATGGTTTGGGAGTGCCTTATTCTTACCATTATCTATGAGCCCAGTCTTGTAAAGACATATGCTTCTAGGCCTGGCTTAGAGGGAAATGACTTATGAGCTTCTTAGTGAATCTCACCAGCAGATTTCTCATTGATCTGGTCAATAATGTATCCTTTATGTCTTCCTATGGAGCATAGTCCTCTTCTTTTTTCCAGCTATAATAATAATCTCCAGCTTAGCATCACTACATTTTGGAGTGTTTCTGTCTTTTTATTTCTGGGTGCCATGCAAATTCTGCCATTTATATCTCAGTGCAGACCATGGTTTCCTGTGCTTCTAGGAAGCATCCTGAAGGTGTGTCCACACCATCCCCTGGTGTCATGACAGGCTGTTAAATCCTGTATCCCCAAAGAGTGATCCCAAATCGACCAAACTATTTTATTTAACTATATATTCTGTCCCTTGGTCAGGCATCCCCCAAATCTAATCCCAGGCATACTTTTTCAAGTCTTTCTTTTACATGGTAGGTGGTTCCTGAAGCTCCTCTAAAATATAGCCTATTTCTTTCTTTATCAGACAGAATTTGGCCCTAGTAAGTGATGTTATGACCTAATGGCTAGGAGGGGAAATAGCCCTAAGGAGGTATATATTGTCTAGGGAGGAAGAAACATCTCCATTGTCTTCAGGAATGAAGAAATGCTAGTCCGGGCCACCTGGGTGGCTCAGTCAGTTGAGCGTCCGACTTCAGCTCAGATCGTGATCTCACACTTGGTGGGTTCAAGCCCCGCGACAGGCTCTGTGTTGACAGCTCAGAGCCTAGAGCCTGCTTGGTATTGTTTCTCCCTCGCTCTCTGCCCCTCCCTGGCTTGCATTCTGTATCTCTCTCTCTCTCTCTCTCTCTCTCAAAAATAAATAAACATTTAAAAAAATTAGAAAAAAAAAAGGAAATGCTAGTCCAATGTAGGAAAAAATGGGTCCCTTCCACACTCACAGAAGACTTGGGAGAATCATCGGATGGAAGCTTTTCACATCTCCTTCTGAAACATGGTCCTGACATTGGTATAACTGATTTTCCTAGTTTTAGAAATTAAACTTTTTTGGAACTCAGTTATTCTTACAATTAAATCCTGTTACATAGAATGATGAATAATAGGCAGTAAGATTTAAAATAAGTGGCATAATGCCAGGTTGGTGAAAAATAAGTCATCTATTTATAAAGACCAAAATTTTCTTTGTGAATGTATAATATAGTAAGATCAGAAAAATAAACACTGAAACTCATATAACAAGAATTAATAATATTATAACAGTAGTTGTATACACACACACAAATACACACACACAATGATAATGTTATATTCATTATTGACTTAACTAGTGATTTTTTCTAGTACATTGTCAAAAATCATAGTATTTGCAGTCATATAGTATGACTTATAAACATTTGGAAAACAACTAGATAATTTTGCTAATATTCTAATTTCCAAATCTGATCCAGAGAGTTTTAGGGAAATTACAGGGAAAGGGAAGAAAAGGCCAAGGAAAAAGAAATGTACAAAAGCACACCTAAATAAGAACAATATTCATATCAACAGACATAAATTCCATAGAATGATTTTCAGGTGAAAGTATCTTGAAATACATTTGTGAATAATACTGAGCTCACTATATACTAACTTAAAACATAATGGCTAAATATGTGAATTCGAAAGCAGTATCAACACGAAAAAATAAATATAATTTAGGAGGAATCAGTGAGATTTGGAGAGAGAAATTTTGTGATTACAGCATGGACAGGTAATCATGTGAGGGGCGCCGGGGTGGCTCAGTGGGTTAAGAGTTCGACTCGATTTCAGCTCAGGTCATGATCTCACAGTTTGTGAGTTTGAGACCCCGTCAGGTCCCAGTGCTGTCAGCGTGGAGCCTGACTGGGATTCTGTCTCTCCCTCTCTCTCTTTGCCTTCTCTCTTTCAAAATAAATAAATAAATATTTAATTTTTTTTAAAGGAAAAAATTACCACATGGTTTAAGAAACACATGCAAACACAGAAATCATGGATGTGAAATGTCTGAAGTGAAATGTGTGGTAAAGATAATTATCTACAGACATAACCCAAAAGTATGGAGGCCATTATTTGGGTGAAAATGAAAAGGAAGTGAGAAATGGAATTAGAAGAGACACTTCTGGATTCAGGTCTCACTCAGCTTTTCTGACTCCATAACTAAGCATTTTTGTGGTAGTGACACATTGTTTTCTCTAATAGGCATGATCACCTCTTAGATGATGTGGCTCTGAAATTTCTCTATTTTTGGTGTTGTTTTTGTTATTTTTAAAAAGGCTTAATTCTAAGACCATTGGTGATGTGGAAGCATGAAAACTTGGAGAGAAAAAGAAAATATTTCTAAACAAGTAAAAATGTTTCATGAATTAGGAAGTTAGGCAGCCAAGAATTATCCTAAACATCTGCTGATCTTAAAAATTTGATTGGGGCGCCTGGGTGGCGCAGTCAGTTAAGCGTCCGACTTCAGCCAGGTCACGATCTCGCGGTCCGGGAGTTCGAGCCCCGCGTCGGGCTCTGGGCTGATGGCTCAGAGCCTGGAGCCTGTTTCCGATTCTGTGTCTCCCCTCTCTCTCTGCCCCACCCCCATTCATGCTCTGTCTCTCTCTGTCCCAAAAATAAATAAACGTTGAAAAAAAAAATTAAAAAAAAAAAAATTTGACTGGCTAGCGAGACAAAACAGTAACTGAACTAGCCCCATTGTTAAGAAATTAGACTCTTCATATCAACAAAATTCACAGGTAACTGCAATTTATTCAGAAACAAAACCTTTTTAAATATATTTATACACTTCACTGACTTTTTTATTAAATCATGACTTTATTGCTCTTCTTTTTTTGCAAACGCAGTATTATATTGAATATTAACACACTATGTTGGTAAGTACTGTTGAGGTCCACAGGTGGCTATCAGATTATGGAGTTATTAACATAGAAGTGTGGCACTGACTCATTTTTGAAACATTCCTTAAAAAGTTATTTTTGAAAGACGATGATTTTACATTGAAGAATTTTAAGTTTTTTTCTTATAATTTACCTTTTTAAAATGTGAATTTAGTAAAATATATATTTAAATGATCTCAGGTGTTTAATTTAGCGTCAGTAGGCACCAAATAAGATTCATTTGACATTCGAAAAATCCACTAGCTTTGTTCCACATATAATTGTAAGTCTGGATATATATATATATTTTAATTTTTTATTTTGTATATGTGTACATTATATATATGTGTGTGTGTGTGTGTGTGTGTGTGTAATATATGCATATATATGATATAACATTTTCTTTCATGGAACTAACATTTAGTGAAAGAAGACAATGAACAAGCAAATGAAGACATGCATGGGTGATAAAATTATAAAAACTTAATGAAGGAAGGCATTTGGGAAATAGGCTATGAGTCAATGGTGACATTTACAATGAGAGAACCTTTAGCAGAGACTTTCAGGAAGAGTGAGAAAAATCATACACATATATATTTGCTGACAAATTCTAGGTAGAGGGAAAGGTAAGAGAAAATGCCTAAATGTGGTTATGTCCTGGGACTCATATCAGAAAGTGTGGAGCCCAGTATGATGGAAGTGAGGTTTGAAATTAATATATAGATAAGTCAAAAAAACCACCCCAAATATATATAATATATATACACATTATTATTATTATTATTATTATTAAACACACATTATTAAACATATGTACAATAGCATACATGTTATGCTTATTCTGGTAAATAGTCAAATTACACACATGACTAATTAGTGGACTTGAAAGAAGTTGTTAATTGTAATACATAAAATCCAGAGAAATAGATTTTTTTTTCCTGTTTAGGAAAAGAATAAAAACATGACGAACCATTTCTATGATTCCGAGAGTTCAGAAAAACGGCAAAAAAGGAGCTGAGCCACAATGGACAGTATTAAAATGTCCTTCACTTTCATTGCCTTGGTGTGTCTCACATGGACCGTTCTTCTCAGAGGAGGGATCAGAAATATTTTCTTTTCCTTTGAGATAGAGCAACTGACGATATATGGATTTCAGAAGCTATTTCACAGAGTCATTCAATTCCATTTATTTCAAATACCACTGCCGCGGGAGTAATAAATATGCAACTGCCTGTAGACACAATGAAGTATTTAATCTTGAGCAAAGGTTGTTGAGTTGTTAAACATGAAAGCCGCACAACGTGTTCCTCCACTCCGAGGAAAATAAAATTTTATTCTGGATATTTGTGTCCAAAAACGACCAAGGAGATTAAGGCCAAATGTGGACATGGGAAGATTAAAAGGATTTATTGCATCCTGTGATTTTTTTCTTTAGGCTGACCCTGTAAAAGGTAATTTAGTATTTTTCCTGAAAGAAAATTGGTTGGGAGAAATAGATAGGCAGCATTGTAACTTTACAAATGCTAATCTTCACATGAATCTTAAGATTAGAGGTTAAAAGTAAGATAAAATATGAATAATACTGATATTAAGCGAACAGACATTCTTTTCTCTCTTATGTCTTGCCCAAATGAAGATAGACAAATTCAATGAAAGTCTAAAGGAAAAAACTATTTATGTTGAGTTTATGTCATATACCAAAATCAGCATATTTTTTTAGAAGCCCAAACTCAAGGTTCAGCTTCAAGCGAATATTGTATCTTCAAGACTTTTTACGGGAAATCTAAACACTTTTTAATTTAATTTTTTTCTTTTTCTTGATTGACCTAAAAATATCACTGTAATTGTGAACAATTGAGATAAATTTTTTCTTTTCTTTTACTTTGTGCTCTTTAAATCCCCAATTCATGTCAATGACAAAGGCTACCAGTAAAACCCAATAGGAGGAAACATTTAAAAATGTCTGCATGTTCAAAGACTAATGCAAATCACAAGAGAAACTTTTCCTAAGAAATATATGACTATAAACTGATTTAATCATTATCAGAAATAAGTCATATCCCTAGGTAGTATGCTTTTAAATATACAATATGGAAATACCAGAAAATAGCAGACATGATAAAACCAAAGACATGTAGGACTAATGAAAAAAACGGTGCTTCCCATGCTTTCTAGGTAAATTCCATACTATAATGAAAATAAGTGATACCTTCTTTAAAAGTACATTTGAACATGCTAACATTCAGATAGTGTTATGAAAACTGAGGGTATTACTAAGCTTATTTTATAAAAATTGGAAATTATTACAGTTAAATAAAATAATAATTATGATAAAATAGTCTTCTGATTCACAGTTCAATGGCTGGAGACGGGACTGTTAGAGCTAAAGTCTTAAGGGCTTGATTTCTAATGACAAACAGCATTATCTGCCATCAGTACACAAGCTTCAGCAATTTGTACATGGTCTAGACCCTTCGAGGTAGCAAAAAAATATCTTAAGAAGTTTATAGTATATTCTAGATTGTGTTTAGCATATCTCCAAAGTGTAAATATTTTTGGCTTTCTATAAAGAATAAATATTTTAGGTTTTGCAGGCTCTGTGGTCTTCTGTCTCAGCTACTCAACTGTAATAACGTGAGTAGAAATTCTTCTTAGACACTACATAGCTGAGTAAGTGTAGCTGTGTTCAAATTAAACTTCACTTAGCAAATGGTGAAATTTTTGAGATTTTTGTTCATTAGTGTACAGAAATACAAGTGCTTTTGGCATATTAATCTTGTATCTTGATATCTTAATGAATTCACTGATTAGTCCTAGTAATTACATCGTAGACTCCTGACGATTTTATGTGGAAACAACATGCCATCTTCAAATAAATCTACTTCTTCTTCTCTTATCTTTGTGTCATTATTTCTTCCTTTATTTCTATTCTTTGCTTTCTGCAATGGCTAAGACCTCCATAGAAGTGGTGAGAATGGGCATTTTTTTTCTTATTCCCAACTTGACAGAAAGCGTTCAAATCTTCAATAATAAGTTGGATGTCAGTCCCAGGTTTTTCATAAATGTCCTTTATAAGGTTGAGGACATTTCCTTCTACTACTAAATTGTTGCAAGTTTTAATTTTGAAGGAGTGTCAAATTTTATAAAATATTTTTTTCTCATATATTGAAACTTAATTGGTACTTTGTCTTCTTTTTTCTGTTAATATGGCAAACTATATCAATTGATTTCATGAAGTTAAAGCGAGCCTGTATTCCTGTGACAAAACCTATTAGCTATGATGCATTGTCCTTTTTAAATATTACTGAATTCAATTTTCTAAAATATTATAAATTAATTTTACTAAGTTCATACAGGCATCTAAGTTTCTAGTATCACTAGATTTTAATCTAGTGATTTATTATTTATTATTTATTTATTTATTTATTATTTATTTATTTATTATTTATTTATTTATTATTTTATTTATTTTAATCTAGTGATTTTAATCTAGTGATCTATTTCTGTGTGTTTAGAAGTATTTCCTCCTTCTCTATATTGTGAAAAAGTTTATGTAAGATTGGTAATATTCTTCCATAAATGTTTGAAAGAATTTACCAGGGATACCACCTGGTCCTGAAGTTTTCTTGTTTGGAAGGTTTATGTAAATAGATTCAACTTATTTACTACACGCAGGATTATTCAGATTTTTGTCCTTTGTTCCACGTTGGCTTGGGCAAGTAGCATTTTCCAAGAAAGTTGCTCATCTCATGTAAGTTGTTGAAGTTGTTGGCAGAAAATTATTCATTATCGTGTCTTTTCCTGTATATGCTTGTACCACTGGTGATGATAACCATGCTTTCATTTCTGATATTGGTAAAAAAAAAAAACAATGCAAATGAAAACCACAATAAGCTACTCCACATCCACCCAAATGACTAAAATTAAAATAAACTGAGAACATGAAGTGTTAGCAAATACATAGAACAGCAAGAACTTCCATATATTCCTAGTGGGATTCTAAAATACTAAACCATTTTGGAGCAAAATTGATAACTTTGTAACAAAATTACACATATATCTACCCTCTGACTCAGCAGTTTTAATCCTGGGGAGTTGATCAAGAGAAATGAAAGCAAAAGTCATAAAAACTTGTATGAGAATGCTCATAGTCCTTTCATAATGCCAAATAACTTGAAACAGGCTCAATGTCCATTAATAGGAAATTTAAGAAACTATATTATATTCATACAATTATATATCATATTCATACAATTATGTATTTTTATTTGAGAGTAAAAAGAGAGTGACCTACCCATACACTCAACAATATGGAAGAATTTCAAAAATATTACACTAAATGGAAGAAGCCAATGAAAAAATGTACATACTGCATGGTCATTCTACTTTTATGGACTCCTAGAACAGGATAATTGAACATATAGTGGAAAGTAACCATAATAGCATTTACCTCAGGGTGTGGCAAAGATTCAGTAGAAAAGGATAAGAAGCAACTTTTGGGTGATGATTATATTCTATATATTGTTCACATGCTGTGTTAAGTAGATATATGGAAAAACTCAGAGAATGTGCATTAAAATGAGTGTAATTCGTTTTATATCAATTTTATATCACAAGAAAAACAAATTTCAAAACCTATTTAACAATATACATGCTGACACATTAAAGAGAAAGTATTTGCAATTTATTTTGAAATGCATCAGGAAAAACATGTTTGGTCAACGAGTGGGTAGATGGAAGGATACGTGGATCAGTGAGTGACAAATCAAATATAATACAACAATAATGATAGAATTTAGGTGGTGGGTATACAGAGTACCTCTGAAAAATTATTTCAAATGTGAAAATATCTAAAACCAAATGGTAAAATGTAATAAAATATTATATGATTGACCATATCTTGTGATTTCAGCTAGTTCTCACGGCCTGGGATTTTTTTGTTCTCCTTCAAGAATTGTTAGATTCAGTGGGTTGGAGGTAGAAGGTGTTGAATTACTAACAACAGAGTAATAGAACCTGCTGTGCAGTTTGCTCAAGCAAGGCACCTTGTAACTGGAGCTTATTTTTGTTTTTATGGCAGGATACACAGCATGAAGTCTCATTTCCACAAATGTAAAGTCAGTAGATATTTATTGTCCTGTGTAACAGAATCACTCCTGATTTGATGAAAATTGTATTACTCCTCTTGCCTATTGATATGTATTGGTATATGAAAGACAGGATGTATTTGAATATGCATTAGGGAGCTGCTACTGAAACAAATTGAATAAAATCATGATCGCTTTCTCTTTGACAATTCATTTTATCAAAACCTCTTTGAAAGTTTAGAGACTATTGTAAGTTTCATCTTCTGGCATGAAAATGTATCAAAGGTCCTCGAGGAAAATTTCCCCTAAAGGAAGCTGCCATCTGGGCTGATGATCTGCACTAACACCAAGGGCTTAAGGTTTTGTGGCTATCCGATCTCAGGGACAATAGAGGGACAAACCTGGAATCTCCAGGCTTAATTACCTGGCAAAATGCCCTGCTTTGAGGATAAGGTTAAGTATGTGAAGGTGAACTAAAATTGCTCTAACTTTGGAACATGGTGCAAAGTTGCAAATCATGAAATGAAACAGAGCTATGAAGGTTGTGTCAGGATTCTTGGGAAAGGGTTTTCCACAGCGATGCAGTGAAGCAGCAGCCAAATGATATGTTCTGGCGGACCGACCACTATTGATATTTATTTGCCCGCCTCCTATCTGTTGTCAGGAAGATGGGCCAATACCTTTGACTTGACATTCATGCTCTTGGATCTCCAATCATTTAAGATGGGGTGGGAGGGACCTGTTATGCTCCTTGCTAATAAAAACACCTAGGACTCTAGCAATTATTTGGAAAATAGAAGTGATAGGATTATATTTGCAACTTCAAGCGATAAAGCAGTTTGTCTCAGTCGTAAAACAAATATTTAGTAGTTTTCTTCCTCTGGTCATATGTTCCGCAGTTATCTATCTATTTAGTATCAAATCAAATCATTACTTTTAAGAATTAGGGAGTGAGAAATTTAAAAGAAAAAAACATTAATTTTGTGTACGCTTACATAATAAGCAATTATAATTTTGTAGCATACGATTTACTTCTTCGAATAGTTTCTTATACATTGCTATTTCAATAAGGTGCAGGATTAATGCACAAAGACAATCGTAACAGTAAAATGAGAGAATACTGAAGCACCTTTATTGGAATGAGGATTATCCCAGGAAAAGAAATGGAGTTTTATTTTGGAGCACCTGTTACCACCTACCGGAAAAGTAGTCTGGATTAAATTAGGTACCTTGTTGGAAACTCAGTTTTCTCATCTGTCATGTGAGAATAATAATGATTGCAATAAACTGTTAAAGTTAGAAGTACATTTAATTTGAAATGCTCTTTAAATTTAAAAAATAGCAGATACATGAGATAATTATGTAAAATGTGAAATAAAAAGAGGATTGTTAAAAATTACTACACGATCATGAGCTCAGAATCAAATGTGTTTTTCCACTTGTTTCCACTGTAGAATGAATGGGATTCAGCGATGGGGGTATATTTTCTGTATCTAGAATCATACTATAGGAAGTTTTGGTAATAAAGATGTATTCTTCACAATGTATTTGGTTAAGATTTCATTTTTAAAACGTCAAGAATTAGTTCGATTTTAATGTATTTTGTTTTCCTGAAATCCCTCAGGAGGTTCCAACATTACTACAGCCCCTTTGAATGTCACAGCAAAAAAAAAAAAAAAAAAAGGGGGGGGGAATCATTGTAGTCTACAGTAATATTTGAATGAAATCACAAAGGGGAGAAATTTTATAAAAATTTAAAGAAAAACCACTCCCCAAAATTAATGCCTAAAAATAAATCTGCCTTGTTTTTAAAAATAACATTATATGACATGACAAACCAAATATATGTTCTTGTTTCTTTTAACTTCACAAGTTAAGATTGTATCCCGTGTGGTATAAAAGACCTAGTTATGAAAAAAAAATTTCAGAGGTTTTCGTAGAAAAATTGGAATTAGAAGATGGGGAGATAAGAGGCTTTATGAAGTCATCTCAGTAACATTTCAGTGCCTTTGCAATTGTTGCTTTATTATCACAGGACTTCCAGGCATTTTCCAACCCAGAAGTTAAATGTTCTACCTGGAAAAGTGTATAAAACTCTTTAACTTCCATATATAAAACATTTATTTCAAAGAGTTTATAGGGCTATGGACCAAATGCTGCAATAGAACTGTCATTGATGGCTGTAGTTTCATTCCTCCTTGCTTGCTGTGGCTCACCAAGTCGTCCCTACTTGTCAACTGAGAGAGTTACCTGGTGCCAGTTTTGGAGTTTCATCCCACCTCTCTTATAGTCCCAAATGAGCTTTCATTTATTTCAAGAAATGAGAGCCTCTTACTAAAATAAATACGAATAACGTAATTTCCAAATTCATCTAATAATTATAGATCAATACTATATTATCCATTTAGACCATTCCCTGATTTTATAGGTTACTTATTTTGTCAAATATATATTTGCCTTTGAATTTCCTTTCTAACACAGAGAAGTTGAATGAGATAAAATGAGTTCAATGTCACAGTTTGAGTATAGAAATGGAAACAATAAAAGAGACTTTTACTTTTCTTTTAATATATTTCCCGTCTCTAAGAGGAATTCCTCCTGAGGTTTCAGAAGCTCCATATTGTCTGGTATTTGTAAACAAATGGGAATTAAATGCCAGCTCCATGCCACATTATATTAGCTGAAACTAAAGTCAGTTTAATTTTTTTCCAATTGAGTTCAATCTTTGCGACCCTTTGTCCTTCAGTTTTAACAAGGAGAATGTAGTTTGTTTAGATCAGAAAAAAAAAAAAAACTTCAGAGAAACTTAAGAACACCAGAAAAGCAGCAGACCCCCCTATTCATTGAGCTGATACACTAACTCAGAATGATCTAAACTGATAGCTTTCTAATAGCTTGCTTGCCGTATTACAACTAGAGAAAAGGAAAAAAAAAAAAAAAAGAAAGAAAGAAAAGGCTATGTATCATATATCCTCACAGCTAAGAGAGCCAATTTATGTGAAATAGAGCTGTAATGTAGCTTTCTTGGAGATTGTGGAAACAATGGTCACAACCAAGACTTCAAATTTCAAATCCAAAAATGGTAACTTGTGCTTATCACAATTAAAAAGGAAAGATATGAAACATATTATGTGAAACTGAAAAGCCACACATTGATTGCAACCATATGGTACCAGTTTTATGACCTAATAACACTATGTTTCCTTGAAAGGATACTGATTTTTAAAATAAAAGATCTTTATGGATTAATATCCCATCTCACTTCAAAAGTTGTAAAAGATAACATGTGACGTATGTTACAATTGTTAATGTCATTATATAATAATTGTGAGTTTATAACGTGAGCATGAGAGGTTGAGTGGTGATTAAAAGGAGCTTTAGTAATAAAACTTATTAGAGATTCAAAAGTGATGTAATTGTTGTATACAAATCAATTTTAAAAACTATATCAAAACTGAAAAAAAATTCCTAAATTATATTATATGGTTACAAATTTTAGCAACAACCCAACGCGTATAATAATTATGTTGGCCAAATCTTAATATGAACAGTGGTAAGGATTCTGACTTTCTCTTTCTTCAATAACCTAACTGCTGGAAATTTTGAGTAAGACTATCAAAAGCAGGAACATTTTCTAATAACTGGAATTCTCTGCAGCATACAGTTTTATCACGCATAATCCCATACAGTGTCTAATATAAACATCTGGAATCTACTCTCATCATGTCCAAAATATTTACAATCTTGTTTCTTTGCATTAAAATGTCACTTACAGTTTTAAAAACCTCCTATGCAAGAGTAGTAGTATAAGTATTTTACCTTTGACGATGTAAAGGATCAGAAAGTTTAAACAATTTTTAAAAGTCCCATGGTTACTAAGTATCAGAATTGTAACTAAATTCAAGTTCAAATTCCCGGTGCCTGTTACACAGATGTCCTTACTCTGAACATCTATACCAGTTTGTTTCTACTTTTTTTGCCTTTGCTTAAAGAATGAAGAATTTTGGAAATAGTCTTGAATTTTGATATGTCTTGGGTCCAACTTTTTATTTTACATGAATTAACTGAGGGTTAAATTGCTGAGTGACTGACAGCTGTTAACATCTCTTTCTTCTTTCATTGTATGTTCATTTTCTTACTTATTGAACAAAAATCCCTTAATCGTAAACATTTTATAAGTAATAATAATAACAACTATTGAGCAAACAGAAAATTTGGCAAATTAAAAAAAAAAAACATGTTATAGAAATATTTCCAAGAGGTGATGCAATCTATAAAATAAGTGAAGAGATTAGATTTACTCATCAAAATATAGAAAGTTACATATCAGAAAATTTTTATTGAATTTAATGGCATATGTATATATGGTATACGGTATATTATGGTCCATGGTTATGTGTGGTGTACAGAAAATACATATGTAAAAGATAAAGATACAGCGAAGTTCAAAATAAGTAAATGGAAAATATACTTAGAATTACTAAAAAATTACTAAAAAAAAAATCAACCAGTTATAGTATTCAAGCAGTTAGCTCTTCAATCCTTTTCTGCTATTTACCCTAGCAAAACTACAGAAATCAGAAAGCACTTTATATATGAATAACTAGTAACCACACATACACAGACACACACACACAACTCTGAGACATCCCTGGGGGTACAGAAGACTGTTCTGATCTGGCCCGTGTGTGGCAGAGTGGGCTGTGGGAACTCGATGCAGCCTGGGTCAGCAGGAATACAGAGGCAGTCGTCACAGGATGGTTCAAAGAAATTTTGCTTTAATTTCTCCCTGTCATTGCACAGAGACAATTATTGCTTGTTCCTTTACCCCAGAAATCTGCAACTGTAGCCCACCTATTGGTGTTTGGGAAGAAACTTGTAGACTATATGGGAGTCTTGCTGGGAAAAGAAATTGAATAAAATAAGATCAGGTTGGAACAACACATTCTGAGCATCGTTGTTTTGCCCCCACCGTTGGTTTTCAACAACAGTATCTTTCCAACACTCTTTCTTATCTAAGAATTTAAATGTGAGAGATCATGACCTGAGCTGAAGTTGGACACTTCACCGACTGAGCCACCCAGTGGCTCGTGATCCTTCAATTCTTAAAGTGTCTATATTTTTTCTCATCAATTCCCAAGGGTCTGGAAATTATGGTTATATCGGAATAAGAATGTTAATTTCAGGCAACCATAGGGCCAAATGTGGCACACAGCGGTGTTTGGAGAGTCCTGCAGCACTTCAGACATTAGTTTAAACCTTGTTAGCCTCCACCACGTGTCTGTTCTTCTCTCCCTGCAGCCACTTCCCCCCCCAACTGATGTATTAGTAATTGTCACTTGCATATATTTGACTTAATGACTTCTGCAAGATGGGATTGAATGGCGCCCCCACTGAAATTCATGTTCACCTGGAACCTGTGAATGTGACCTTACTTGGAAAGAAGATCTTTGCAAATAGAATCAAGTTAAAATGAGCTCAGACTAGATTAGGATGGGCCTAAACCAATGACTGATGTCCTCATAAGAAGAGGGAAATTTAGACACAGACATACATAGTGGGATAACAGCCATGTAAAGGAGGCAGAGATTGGGGTTATGTTACCACAAGCTAAGGAGGGCCAAGAACTTATCGCAGTCACCAAAAGCTAGAAAAGGGGCGTGGAACAGATTTCTTTAGAACCTGCAGATGGAACCGACCTTGCTGACATTTTGACTTAGAACTCTAGCCTCCAGAACTGTGAGAGGATGAGCCTTTTGTTTTAAACCAGCATGTTTTGGCAATTTGATGTTGAAGCCCTAGGAAACTAATACAAAGGTATTTAATTTGATTGTCACTTGACAATCTTTAAATTTTTTTAATGATTATTTATTTTTGAAGGAGAGAGAGACAGAGTATGAGTGGGGGAGGGGCAGAGAGAGAGAGACACACACACACAGAATCTGAAGCAGGAAATATAACTAATACAAAGCAGAAGAATTGTTTATTAGTGATTCGTGAAAAGTAGGCATAAATCCAAAAAAAAAACCTTTTATTTACCTATTTACATTCTTCTTCTTTCTCAGCATATACAAGCAATATTTAAACTACTACATTTACCTTAATTGAGAAGGTTGATATTCTTTTTTTTTTAAATCACTGGGATAAATTTATTTTATAAAAATGTTATTATAGTTGGTTTATTTAAAACTACTTAGGGGCGCCTGGGTGGCTCAGTCGGTTGAGCAGCCGACTTCGGCTCAGGTCACGATTTCGCGGTCTGTGAGTTCGAGCTCCGCGTCGGGCTCTGTGCTGACAGCTCAGAGCCTGGAGCCTGTTTCAGATTCTGTGTCTCCCTCTCTCTGACCCTCCCCCATTCATGCTCTGTCTCTCTCTGTCTCAAAAATAAATAAACGTTAAAATAAATAAATTAAAAAAAACTACTTAAATGATATAACATATAAAGTTGACTTACATGATTTGATACAAATCATTTAACAGAAATATTAGATGTATAATTTTTAAACTACCAGAAATATGTAAAAATGGAATAATATACATCCCAGTTAATTTCTACACCCATTCCTTCATTCATTTATTCATTTTCCTCTCACCAATTTCTTATTGAGTGCCTATAATGAGATGCACAGTTGTGAAATGAAAAGAGCATCTATATAAGTCAGATAGATGCTTTCTATTTGAACTTCCTTCTGATCATCTGTAAGCATGGGAAAAGCTCACTCTTTGGCTTAAAAATGAGATGACTTATATCAAAGAATTTAGCAGAGTTCAAGGCATGTGGTAGGCATCTATGAAAATTTAGTAACTCTCAGTCATTATTATATGTCTGTGCAAAGCCCCATGATCTCTTCTGGCCTAATGGATTTGCTTTTATATGCATACTTTGTGTAGAAAATGGCTTAACGTTGGTACCCTAGAGTCCTATGGGAATATGAAGTCATAGGCAGTGGCCTTGGTTGAACTAGTCAGAGAAACCCAAATTGAAGGAACTACTATTAATGCAGAAAAAGCATACATCTATCATGGAAGCTGTTAAAACCCTTTGAAATTCTTTTTAAAATGTTATTTTTTAAATGTTTATGCATTTTTGAAAGACAGAGAGAGACAGAGCACAAGCAGGGGTGGGGCAGAGAGGGGGACACAGAATCTGCAGCAGAATCCAGGCCCTGAGCTGTCAGCACAGAGCCCGACGCGGGGCTCCAACCCACAAACCGCGAGATGGTGACCTGAGCCGAAGTCAGATGCTCAACCGACTGAGCCACCCAGGCGCCCCTATCACCTGACAATCTTTAAAATAAGCAATTAGATGAAGTGTTTAATGTATTTAAAAGCATCGAGTTTGATGTGGATTAATGTGGATTGATCCACAAACCTTTTCTGAATTTCACTCTGTTACAATGTCATATTCCCCAAATTATAAGAATAAGAGTATATTTAGAATAAAATATATGGCTATTGTACAGAGAGGAGTAAGCATAAGAAATGTTTTGCTGCCTAGATTTATGCATTTTTAAGTTAAAAACACCTATGAGTATTATCATTATCAGAGGTAGAGTTTAGCATTTGATGGTTTCTAAGATAACTGATTACTCTGTACCTTATTATTTTATGACCAGATTGAATATGGATCTCTTCCAGTGCAAGCCGGTCTCTGTTCTGGTAACATTCGGGCTGTGCACAGCCATCCCACGGCCTACTCCCCACTAGCACCTTTAATGATTCCAAATTTGTGGTAGAGACTCTCAGTTTTTCCCTAATATACATCCTTAGATTCTTTCTTGGACAGTGAACCCTCAGTAACTAACCAGAACAAGGAGCCCTGAAGCGAAAGGTGGTCACATGACCACATTGTAGTGAGTAAGAAATAAGCAGAATTGTTGTCCATGAAATTTAGGAAGTGTTCTTGAAGTGAGGCACTGCCTTTTCTTCTCATTATCCTTCTCCTTTTTTTAAAAAATCCTTCCTTCATGTTACTTTTTAAGAGATATTAGAGCAAGTGTTCAAGGAATCTTGAATCATGAAGTAAAGTCATCTACTTTGAGATGCAACTGTGAGATTTTGGGACAGGAGTTTGAGCATGGTTTAGGCTAGTTCTCTGTTCAGGGTCACACAGCGTTGTAAATAAAGATGCCAGCCAGGACTGTGGTCTGTTCTGATGCCAGAGATCTTCAAAGCCCGTGTTGTGTTGGCAAAATTCAGTTCCTAGTAGTTTCAGGACTGATGTACTCAACCACTGGTGTCCACCCACCTTCATTACAAAATGGCCGTTTGCTCCTTTGAGCCTAAAAAGACAATGTCTCTGCTGCTTTAAGTCTCTAATTTAGGGAAAGCCTGACCTCTCTTTTAAAAGGTTCAACTGAATAAGTCAGGCCCACCAAAGATATGTTTCCTTTTACCCCTAACTCAAGGTCTACTGATTAGGAACCTAAATGGCACCTGTAAAATCCCTTTATATTTTCCATATTCTGTGGGTTAGAATGATGTCACGATTTTTGTCTACTCAAGAGGATTATATACGCTGTGTAGAGTAGGGGGTAAAATTCTTGGGGGTCATGTTAGAATTCTGCCTACCATACTGGCAATTTTGTGAAACCACAAAATAAATTATGAAAATAACCCCAAACTGCTAAAACTTTCCTGTATTCTACACAAGAAAGAAATTGATGTCTTACTCATTCTGCTGCTATTTGTGTTTTGAACTTTTGCGGTCAAATCTAATTCTAATGAAGACAGCAACTATTCTCCCACACTTTGATAGAGAGAAAAGATAACAACACCATCTTTTGTCCCTTCCTACCATGTTCATCTCGAATTCTCCCTTCTGTGACTTTGCTAGCTGTTTGTGGAACAACCCATCTGAGTTAGATAATTCATATGTAGAATTTTTTTTTTCTGTTGGCTACGGAACTAATCATTATTTTGAAATTAGCTTCATGAAAATATTTTATAATTTGTCCTGTCTTGGCTATAAGTCATGAAAAATTGACATTTTGCCCAAAATACTTGGGAAAAAAATATTTACATTATATTTTCCCTGTCCTCCTCCAGTTTTTTTTTTCTTACTTTAGTTCCCCTCAGTAAAGAACAAGATTGTTGACCACAATATATGTAAAGCATGAGTCTAGAATATTATTTGGGGAAAGGGGAGTTCTAGTTTATCTCTTCTTTCAATACTTCTTTCAATACTTAGACTAATACATTATTTAAATCACAAAAAGTAAAATAAAGAAGGATTATAGGAGGTAGAATAAACCTGAAATTTCTTAATCTCCCAGAATTTTTTTTTTTTGAGTATCTGTCTTCTGCTTATGGTGGAGTAGGATAGGCAGTCTTCCTATTTCTTCTATCCCCATGGCCACTGCTAGGACCAACTGCTGATACTTTTTTTAACTCCCTCAGTTTATCTAGAAGCTGAAGTGTGAACTGAATTTTCAGATATTTCAGGACCTGTCATTATGCGCACTATCTCTGAGAAATCCTCATTCATGGGCTTGAGTTTCTCTGAAATCTCCAGTTTATAAGAAGACATTTGCTTTAAATTTAAAAGTGTAAATAAAAATACTTGACTAAGACATACACACAAATTGACAGGTATACATACATCATTCTGTTGCATCTATAGCCTTCACAAGTCCCACGTTTTGATAACAAGATTCCCAGGAAATGGCCTAATGTATTCCATCATGTCAAGAATAAGTAAGTATGATTTGGTAAAATTGGAATAAGTGCTCCTACCCACAGACTCTTTGAGAAACATGAAACAATGCTTTTGGAAAATGAAGTTGTATATAATAAAAAATGTTCACTTGGGTTTTACAAATCAAGAGAAACTTGAACTCCTCAATGAATTATGTTACATGAGTTCTGATAGAACTCATTAGATACTATCTAATTATAGTAGCTTCAGTATTGATAAACTGCCCATAAATTTGTTGCTATTCAAAGTTTTTTTAATCTTCAGTTAGCTTATTTGAATATCAATTCAAATTTATTTCAAAATTTCCTTTAAGATATTGACTATCTAGGGGTGTTTCGGTGGATCAGTTGGTTGAGCATCTGACTCTTGATTTCTGCTCAGGTTGTCATGGGATTGACAGTGTCATGGGATTGAGCCCTGCATTGGTCTCTGCACCAAGCATGGAGCCTTTGGAGATTCTCTCTATCTCCCTCTGCTCCTCTCCCCAATCCATGCTCTCTCACTCTGTCTCTAAAATAAAATTAAAAAAAAAAATTATTGGCTAGCAAAATTTAAACAGAATTTAAAAGGCAGGGCAAAGTCCAGGAAAGTGAGATGATATAAAACCTAGAGTACATGGATTTAATTCTACTTTCAAACTTAAATACACTTAGGAATTCTATAATTTTCTAATAAGTTCCTGGGATCCATAAAATTAAAAGTATGTATACATTTACTTTGTATTCAATTATTACATGTATATTATCTATGAAACTGTAAAGTATGCCCACCCTTACACATACATTCACCAACTACATCAGCTGGAGTTCCATCAAGAAAGTAGAGTCACAATGGGTCTTAGAAAATAAGGAAATTATTATATAAATTACATCTTACACAATTGTTGGAAAACTGAAGAATTAAAGGACAGGAAGAGATCTGAAAAACAGTCACTAAATGACCCTGATATAAATGAAAATGCCAGAGTTTGCAGAAAGCTACTAGAGTGGAACCACAAGTTGTCTAATCTAGACAACTGGAATCTACTCCCAAACCACAGGTTTTTGGCTCTCTACTGCTCCTGTCTGTGTGTTGCCTCCTAAGCATCTAGTAGATGAGCAGGGCCAGAAACTGATGAGGAGAGCTGGTCACGGAGCAGAATGAGAAAACACGGCAACTCTGTACTTGTGCCTTGCTGCCTAAGATGATAACCTTCAAAGTGCAATGGCTTTTGTCTCACTTTCTTCCCAATCTCACACAAATATTGCTTGGGTTTCTTATGTGGAACTATAAAAGAAAGGAAATTGTTGGAAGTATTGTGTATTTAAATTGACGTGATAAAAAAAAAATTACCTACTCTCCCCGTAGCTGCCACATTTCAGGATTAAAGCTGCCTTGATTTCAATTGTATAAATTGTGAGTCTATGGAAATCAGCTAGTCTGACTCTCTGGATAGATGAGGAAACAGAGGGCCTGGAAGAATAAGTTAATTTCCCAAGGACACACAGAGTTAATGTTTAAACAAGTTCATTATTTTAACTCCCAGTCCAAGGTCCTTCCTTTTCTAACACGACAATGATAACTTTCTTCATTTAGGAATAGGACTCTAGATTACATTCAGCGTCATTGTGAAACTGATGGAGAAAAAGACAGTAGTAAATAAGGTATTTTGCAGATTGTGGGCAATGTCAATTACACAGCTAATGTCTGTGTAAATTTTCCCATTAGCTTCTTTATCTTCTAGAAGACAATGTAAAATACCCTCTTTTCTTCTATCAAGCTTCCATTTATAACAGACCATTACTAGAATTTTCTTTTAAATCCTTTTAAGGTATCTCATCATTTTATATTATCCTTGTCCATATTGTACTCTATGAATTATTAGAGATTAATGCATCTTTATTTTGAGTGACCAGCCATGCCCAATGGTTTCCAATATGAAGTCATTCTTTTCCCCTGGTATAATAATGAATTTACATTATAATTAACAGCAAAGAATTCCTTTTTGTGCCATATAATGATGCCTTCTTTTAGCTTTGCTTTTCAGACAGTGCACAATAAATCACAGGGGGAAAATCTTTATTTTTAATATTCACATTTATGTGTTTAATGGAAATTATTGAATTTTTCAAGTACTTATTCGAATAGGAGAGAAATATTTGTGCACTATTATTTTATTTTGGTCTAATAGAATGCAGTGTTTGGCTGATATTGGAGTGTTAATAATTAGCACCTCTATTGGAAGTCAGCTCCTAGTTTTCAGCAGCTATGTTTCCCAAGTGAATGGAGAATTATACAGTTTTATTAAAGAAGAGCCTTTCCTTTGAATACGATTTTAAGAAAATCTTCAAAGGAACAAATTTAAAGCCTCAAATCAGAGCACAGCACTAATTAGCGTGTAACAATGATTTAGGCAGAGAGCACCAGGCCTTGTTAATTTTCCAGGCCCATTCTGTAGTCTCTTTGCTGTATATCTCTTTTGATGAGTCAATTTCATCTAGGTGCAGCTTTTTATATTTTAACGACTGTCATAACACTTCTAAAGTTTTAGAAAATGGTACATACTGATGCTGAAATCTGGCAATTATCTTCTAAGTCTGCATTCCAGCAACTAATTTTATGGCTCAGGTTAAAATGCTTAATTCAGTTTCAAGTATTTTGCATTTATAATAATGCTTTAAGTGGCATGTCTTTGAATAAAATAATGTAACTACCTATTTGTTTATGTAGCCTTCACACTTAGAAATAAAAATGTGCATCAGTCATCAATTATAAATCAAGTTACTTAAGATTCAAAGGTGTCAAGAACATAAGTTCTCTTGATCACATTTCATCTTGCAATGTCTTTTAGGAATTACAAAAGTTAAAATACCAGCTTCATAATTTTAAAATGTTGTGTACTACAAATGAGTTATCAGAATAAATTGTTTTCTTCATTTAGTAAATAGTGAAGTATTGATCTGAGAATGTCATGGGAAATTAGAAAATAGTAACACCAAAATGCCATATACCTATGATTTATGATTTCAACAACATGAAGGAGGAATTGATTACTATTGAAGTCAATAGCAAGATTCATTGACTCAGATATTCATAGTGACTAAGGCTAAATTGGGAATCAATGTTTGTATCAAGACAACATATATCTTTCTATGGATAAAAATATGTCAATATATCCTGCCATCCTGTTATCACCTATTATGAGAATTCAATGTCTGTACCATGATAGATATTTTACAATTTAAAAGCCATCCACTGCGGCCTCTAACTCTCAGTCTTTGCATCGTTAATGATGGAGCACTAGATTATCTCAATCAAAAATTGGTATTTGTATCAAATAAAAATGAATCATAACTACGGTCTACTTCAGAACTATTGAAGGACCCAAACTGCCTTCTATAGTACCCTCAAGAAGACCTCATTATAAAAACCACAGCACCAAGAGAGAGAGTATTATGCTAAGCAAAAAGTCAGTAAGAGAAAGACAAATACCACATGATTTCATTCGTATGTTATATATAAGAAACAAACAGATGAACACAGGGGGAAAAGAGAAAGGCAAACCAGGAAACAGACTCAACTATAAAGAACTGATGGGGTCAAATAGGTGATGGGGATTAAGGAGTGCATTTGTGGTGATGAGCACTGGGTGTTGTATGGAACTGTGGAATCACTATAGACCTGAAACTAATATTACACTGTATGCTAACTGAAATTTATTTATATTTTTAATGTTTATTTATTTTTGAGAGAGTCAGAGACAGAATGCGAGTGGGTGAGGGGCAGAGAGAGGGAGACACAGAATCTGAAACAGGCCCCAGGCTCTGAGCTGTCAGCACACAGCCTGACGCGGGGCTCGAACTCACGAGCTGTGAGATCATGACCTAAGCCGAAGTCGGACACACAACCAACTGAGCCACCCAGGCGCCCCATGCTAACTGAAATTTGAATAAAACTTGGAAAAAAAACCACAGCACCATTTCAAACAAATGTACACCCAACTTAGAAAATAGGTGAGATCAATGACTATATTATTAAATAAAGTGAGAAAATGTTGTCTAAGGAGTTAAGTACTAAAGAATTATGGGTAGGACATGTTAGGAAACATAATTTACACTATTTTTAACAATTATGTTAATTTATAGGCCAACTTACCGACATGTTTGATTCAAATTTTACACGATCCCACCCTCTTCATAACTTTTCCCAACTCCTCTTTGCCCAATTTCTTTGCTAGTCTTTGCTGGTTTGTTTTTCAATTCCATTTGTGATTGTTTCCATTTTAAATTGGATCAATATGCTTGTCTTTTATGGACTGGTCACATGACTTTCAAAAAGCATACTGTTAATCTATAGCTAGACTCAAATACTTTATGAAATGTTTATCGGGAACTTGTTATTGCAAGGCTCATAAATAAGACACTCAAAACAGAACGCATGATGATGTTACAGTTGGCATACTAGAAACAAGAACAGCGGCAGCCACCACACAGAGAGAATCAACAGCATTTAGTGAGGATGCTTTGGGAACTACCAGGAATAGGAGAGAGGCAGTAAGGATACAGTTGAGTAATAAACATTAATGGTATCCTGTCTTTTGTCAACAGCGTACTGCTTTAAAGAAAATGTGAACACACGTCC
This sequence comes from Prionailurus bengalensis, assembly GCF_016509475.1. NCBI lineage: Eukaryota > Metazoa > Chordata > Mammalia > Carnivora > Felidae > Prionailurus > Prionailurus bengalensis. The sequence goes on from NC_057344.1 coordinate 92,397,762, forward strand.
TTGTGATAAAATAGTGGTAACGTACAATGTTATTCCAAAATGCTGATCAGTACATTGTCCACATATAATCGATTCTTAAATGTATATATTTAGTGTCCTCACAAAACTAGTTGAACTACTGAGTTGAAAACAAATTCAATAAGATTGTGGTTTATTCTTGTTCATATCAAATACAAAACAGGAATAGGACTGAAGGGGCAAGAAAAATATTAGAATAGACTCTAGTGCTTAACATAGTGTTGAACTGCAAGATATATCTGCTTCAACACTAATATAAGTAAAGTTTGTTGTATTAAAGTTGTTTACAGAAACACAAAACAGAACCAACAAGATGTGTTTGCACGTGTGTGTGTGTGTGTGGGTGGGTGGGTGGGTGATCTAGACAGAGAGAGACAGAGACGGAGAGATTTTGAAGAATTGGCTCAGGTGATTATGGAGGCTTGGCAAGTCTAAAATCTAATGGGGTAGAACCACAGGCTGGAGACTCAGGGAAGAGTCGCAGTTCAGGTTCAAAGGCAGTTTGCTGTCAGAACTCCTTCTTGCTCAGGGACAGAGGTCAGCGTTTTTCTATTAAAGTCTTCAGCTGGTTGGGTGAGGCCCACCTACATAATAGAGGGCAATCTATTTTATTAAAAGTCCACTGATTTAAATATTGATCTCATTCAAAAAAGACTCGCACAAAAATATCTAAAATAATGTTAGACCAAATATTTGGGAATTGTGGTCTAGCCAAGTTAACACAGAAAATTAACCATAGCTTAGATGCCACTGAATTTATGCATTGTAAGGCACAAGAAAACTCTTGTTAATGGTTCAATAAAAGCATTTAATTTGAAAAAGTAGCCATCATTATTTGATATGTCAAAGGTAAAAAATGGAAGATAAAATAAACCCACTAAAAATTTTGTGAATCAAGTGTCATTAAGTATAAAATTTATGTATTTTTTTAGAATTAAAATATTTAGGGGCGCCTGGGTGGCTCAGTCGGTTAAGCGTCCGACTTCGGCTCAGGTCATGATCTCACGGCTCGGGTGTTCGAGCCCCGCTTCGGGCTCTGTGCTGGCAGCTCGGAGCCTGGAGCCTGTTTCAGATTCTGTGTCTCCCTCTCTCTCTCTGCCCTTCCCCCGTTCATCCTCTGTCTCTCTCTGTCTCAAAAGTAAATAAACGTTAAAAAAATAAATAAATAAAATAAAATATTTACCATGAAATTTATACAATATCATTAGACTATAATCTAAAGCTTATCATATAGACAGATATACATTTTTAACTATCTATTGAATTCATCAGACTTCATGTGGAAACAAGTTCTTGTTTTAAAAATGGTAGCTGAAATCTAAGAGTAATAATGTTAAAAGTAACATGTATTTTTTTTCTTATGAAATTCATTTAAATTTCAATTTTTTTCCACGTGGCTAAATTATAAATTAAACGAATTAGAATTAGCCCAATGGTAAGAAATAGAGAATAAAAGCAGAGCAGCACCAAGGTAGGTGTGCCTTATGCAGAGTCATGGGACACCATATAGGATATAACATAGGATAACCAGGGTTATAAGATACCATAAAATGTTTAGTGTCTCCAGTTCTTATTAAAATATAAAAAGTATTAAGTTGTGTTTTTATGATTTTATTCTGTCTTAATAAAATACCGTTTTAAATACAAAATGTTAAAGTATTTTAATTAACATCGTTTTCATTCACAATTAAAAATCCAACATGTAAACAATTTATTCTGAAAGGTGAGACGTGAGCTCGTTACGAAGGCCATATGTCCCAGACACAATCATTAATCCAAATACTCTTAAAGAGATCTACCAAATACGAGGTACTCTTCTAGGGATGAGGGAGAGGTGCCAGATAATTCAGAGCCCGTAGCCGCTCTTATCAGAAACACAGGCAATTAAAAATAACATACCACCACTTTATAATCACAAGTGTGCTGAGTAGCAGCAAAGAAAGGACACGCTTACTGGATTAAAGTAATTTACTGAGTTTAAGGACCACTCCAAACTTTGTGTGTCCATTCTGTATTCCACAAGAGGATGCAGCTTTGTGCCTTTGAAATGTCCCCTTCTAATTTCTTACTGTGCCGAAATAAGAGATGAGTTTCGTTCAAGCTTTTCAGGGGCCAGGGAATTACAGTTGTGTTTGTCAGGGTAAGCTATAGACCGGTAAATATACAAATTCATATAGCATTAAGACACCTTTTTTTTTAATATTTAGGTAAAATTAGAGGCAAAAGATAGAAATAAGAAAACCCACTTCTAGGGATTGTTAGATTATGAATATACTGGAGGAAAGAGTATGAGAAGGAGCAAAGCAATGTTAGTGAGTTATTTTCTCCCTAACATATAACGTAAAGAATATTTTTGCGGGGTGGCACATGAGACATATTTTGTGCAAGACACTCTGATAAAATTCAGAATGGTTATGTTTGCAAATATTTCATCCCAAATAAAGACAACACGATAAAATTAGGCAACTCCGAAATTCAAGTCTTTTTCTGGTCAATTCATTTGCCTTTAGTTATTAAAGCTTTTTTTCCTACACATGAAACTTAGCAAGTTACTTGAGTTTTATTATAGTTTCTCAATAATTAGCTCAAGACTCCACGGAAAGCCACATAAACTCTGGAAAATTGCTCCAAATCCAGTATCATTAATCAATGTACTAGAGAATAATTTTCCAAGCAAAAAGTAGAAAAAAGCAAAGCAACACAAAATAGAAACAACTTCTACTCGATAAATAATAAATGGATAAATACAAGATAAATGGGTGGATGGATAGGTAGGTATGTAAGTGGGTAGGTGGAAATGCTGATGATTTTCATTCATTAACGATGAGGTACTGACATACCTTCGTTCCCACATTTTACCTGGTTGTCTCTTCAAATATGTCCGCTGTTTTGTCATCTCCTACTCTCATCACTTTCCATTAATTCCTTACTTCTCTTTTACCCTGAGAGTGAATGATATCCCATTCATGTTCTTTTTCTATCCTTAAGAAACAATAAGAGGACAAAGCAACAAACTAAGGATCTGCCTGTAGTAAAGTCAAGTTAGAATGATCGTAGTGCTGAGGTACCTGGGTGGCTCAGTGGGTTAAGCATCTGGCTGCAGCTCAGGTCATGATCTCACTGTTCTCGTGAGTTCTAGCCCAGCACTGGCCTCTGCACCTCACTGATGATGCAGAGCCTGCATGCAATTCTCTCTCTCCCTTTCACTCTAATTCTCTCTCTGCCCCTCTCAGTCTGATTCTTTCTCTCTCCTTGTCACTCTGTCCCTTCTGTGTATTCTCTCTCTCTCTCTCTCTCTCTCTCTCTCTTTCTCTCAAAAAAAGAAAAAAAAAACAATTTAAAAAGGAATGATCATAGCACAGCAGGTGGGAGATGTTAGTGTGAGCTCCCATTCGGGACGTTGGGAAGCACTTAGTTATTTTTAAGTCTTTCTCGCTCAATCTTTGATGTAAAAAGGGCCTGTCAATTACTGTGAATGTTTCATTTTACTTCTACTGTTGGCACACGGTATCTTAATTTTTTGCCTAAGCATAATGACTCTTAGCCCAGGAATTCCAAAAATACTCCAAGGGAGTGTTTATTGGTAAAAATTACAGTAGAAAAGCACTATCTTCTCATCCATTGATGCTACGTTCTGTGAATGGAAACTTTCATAATTTTTATTTCGGTACCAGGATTCCAAAAGGGCAGCATGAGGCAAGGGATGATAATGCTATTTAATTTGGGGGTGATCATTACTAAATGAAACTACTGGTAAAGAAAATGCTATTACCCAGGATGAAGAAAAAGAACATTGTGAGTCTGAAATGATAGAACAAATCAGAAGAATTGGAAAAAGTACACCTACAATTATATTTGGAAAACTCACCTGCACAGAAGGCTGTAGCTTTGCTAGTAAATCTGCTCCCTCTTCAGTTCAATTTCACAAAATTCGAGACATAGGGCTACCTGATGGTGCCTTTACACTAAAATATGTCACAAGATGTATAGGACAGCAATATGTCGATAGGCCATACACATGCAGAAGCATTCCATGGGTAACCTCATTTTATTTCTTAGAGAACGTTTGCTGTGGCAGAGAAATTCTCCGTATGCTTTGAACACAGAGGCACAGGAATTGCATGCAGCGTTTGTCTCTCCCACCCAAGATTCAGAGCTGCAAGAATCCTTGGAAAAGAACTCTCTAAAATCCAATATAAATTTAGACTCTAAACTGTAGCACAATATGTCATTGTAAATTATTTAAAACTTCAAGTGAATTCAGGGCAGTGTGCATTCACATCTGTCTTTATAAATAACGTGTTTTTTCTTCATGTACTGGATTATGAAAGCCATAACCAGTTCATCATGAACAACCCCGTCCTTCTTTCTGACATATTATTCAGCTATATTATTTTGCAAAGATCAGCTTACATATCACCCAGAAATATTCAGGCCCTGGAGATAATATCAGCAAGAAAACATTCCATTAGCAAATCCTGCCCATTCGCATGCAGACATGCTACTTTCAACATGTTAAAACTTGTTTACATCAGAATATATTCTCATCTTTCCTAAAACAGTAATTCTTGCACAGTTTTCCAAAACATTTAGATTGCTGACCTGGAAATGCTCCTCAGCATAAGATTCGTCGATGGTAAAATAGTTCTATATTTGTGTCCTGGCCATGCTTCAAGGATGACGATTAATTAGGTTGTATGATCAGTGTAGTGACCGTCTCAGGACAAAACAAAAGTCTAGAAAATTGTCTTGATTTTAAACTTTTCTCATTGGGCCCAGTTCTGAAAATGTGTTGCCTTTGTAGAGAAAATAAATACTTCAACCTGTTGTCTGATGTGTGAACTTTGAATGTTAGCCAGACACTAAAGCACATAACGAAGCGAGTGACCTTTTCATTCTTCAATGATAGCTGCGTATAATCCCAGATCTCCAGGGTACATGTTTGGTACAGAGAGTTGTAGATAATCACCTTGCTTACCACGTGTCAGCGTGTGACTGGTTTGGGAAAAGCAGCAACCTTTTTTAAATCTAATCCACTAATCAGTGAAATATAGATCTGTGTTGAAAAGTGATTCATATTCTTAGTAAAATGAAATGAATTCAATAAAATGTAAATTCATACTGGTCTCAATTATATGGTACCTCACTTGCATGGCTGTATGTCTATGAGTTACCCCTATGATGTAAATAATGCATATGGCCTGTGCATTTTCAGACTTCCTAATTTTTTCTGGAAGATACTTTCTATTAATAGTACTATGGTCAGATAAGCATTATAGTTGCATACCTAAGTATTTTATGTTTCCTGTTTTTCTCAAAGCAGAGTTACTAATGAGTGATTTTCTGTCATTGTTTGAGTCTTTCTTAAACTTTCCAAAATTTAAACTATGACATATAACAGACTTTTATTTTATTAAGAAATATTTTCCGGGGCGCCTGGGTGGTGCAGTCGGCTAAGCATCCGACTTCAGCCAGGTCACGATCTCGCGGTCTGTGAGTTCGAGCCCCGCATCAGGCTCTGGGCTGATGGCTCGGAGCCTGGAGCCTGTTTCTGATTCTGTGTCTCCCTTTCTCTCTGACCCTCCCCCGTTCATGCTCTGTCTCTCTCTGTCCCAAAAATAAATAAAAAACGTTGAAAAAAAAATTAAAAAAAGAAAAAGAAATATTTTCCCTCAAACTTCTAATTTACGTTCCTGCAATTTCAAGACACAGTAGCAATATATACTTAAGATAATAGTAAAATGTTAGCGAGAGTATACCTCATATCACTGGTTATGATTATGTTATTTGAATGATTCAATCTAACCATTTTTCTAAATTAAAAACTGAAACATGTAATCAAAGATCAATAAATATAATTCAAATTTAATTCTGCTGTCACTGAATTACATTCAAGCCTTGTCTATAGTGTTAAATTATAAAGTTATCTAATGGATTCTTCTAGGCAGCCATTAACTGTATTAAAAATATGTTTTATGTGTGTATCACTTCTTTACTAATGAAAATCCCAGTGTAAGTAGACAACTCTTATTATTGCTAAGAAATGAAAATTGGTGTTACTCCAAGTTGTTTACTCCTTGGGCTATTTACTACTGACACATATTCTATATTTTCATATGGAAATGTGCTTATTTGCATGGTATATTGGAATAATTTGATAACAATTAGGGATTGATCATAAAGTAAATCTGTCCTGCAATATTATTATAGTGTTATAATAATAGCAGAAGAATCTAGTGGGAAATTCTCTGGTAGAATACTATGGTCAAAGAAAAATTTCCTGCATATTATATGAGATCTAAAGATATAATTATGTGCATATGTGATAGTCTCCTACATTCTGAGGATGATTCTTTATGTTTCTCTGGTATTGAGCAGTCTGCATATGCTTTTGAGTATGATATCTACTGGTACTCATAAGAGCAGCATGTGGCAATTGGGGAAGCATTATTTGTCTTTTCCAGATTGGGAGAAAAAAATGGGCTAAGATAATAAAGGGACATGTTCCATGTCACAGAATTAATAATTTGTGAAGCCAGAGTAGGACATGGACCACCAAACTCTGATAAGAAAACTTTTCTACCAAACACTTTTGGGTTTTCTTGGGGTGTTTATTCACTTTTGAGAGAGAAAGACCGACAGGGAGAAGGGAGGGGCAGAGAGAGACGGAAACACAGAATCTGAAGCAGGCTCCAGGCTCTGAGCCATCAGCACAGACCCCAACGTGGGACTTGAGCCCATGAACTGGGAGATCAAAACCTGACCCTAACTCAGACGCTTAACCAACTGAGCCACCACGGCGCCCCTCTACCAAAGACTTCTGCTGTCCTGATGTACATCCACAGAAAACTGCCAAACCTGACATTCAATCTTTATTTCATTTTGGTGTTAACCATTGACAACTACCTTGCTATTTACGCATTTGAGGAGGCTATGTCTGGCTCAAGCTAATAGCTGCTGCAAGGTAACATATAGCAATCTCTAAGATATGACATCTCTACATGAGACTCTATGAAACTCCAAATGCCAGTTTGAAAAGTGCTAGTATCTACATGACAGTTGCATAAACACACACACGCACATACATATCATTCATTTGTTAAGCAAACAGTCATAAAGACAAGAAATGCATTTTCCTCTTTAATGAAATACCTAAAGGAAGAAAGTATATGATTGCATAAATAAATTGCCAGGAATAGACCCAAAGTGGAAGAAAAAAAAAATCAAGAGTAGAAATGATCAGATAGACAAAGACATTAACTGCAGGACAAGCTTCAACTCTTATTCTTCACATTCCGTTTCTCTTCCTTTTGTTTCCTTTCTTCCTATCTTTAAGAAGAATTATACCAGACTCTTTGCTTCTCTTCTGTCAGCTTTGAAAGTTTTGACTTGTCTTCTCTTGTTGTCAAAGGTATCTCACAGTTTTCCTTTGCATTACTCCCCTAGTTTCTCAGAATGGGACTCTTCATGTCCCTGAATCTTGTACTGATCTACTTCCTTTTACAACTAGCCTCCTTCCTTAAACTGCAAAGGAGAGAATGAGAGAATCTGAGAGAATCAATGCAAGTTATCCCTTGCACAACTAGGAATTTCTAATACCACCATATGCAGACTCGTGGTGCAACAAAAGCTTTAATCGTGAGTAATAAATGATGAGACAAGGTGGTTCTATCCCCAACAGGAAAATTCTCAAGTTAGAAAAATAGTAATAAAACTGAGCAGCCTCATAGACAGTAGATTTATGCTTTATAGCTGTTAAAGCCCCACACTTAACCAGCCGGTGGGGCAGAATCATTCCCATGGATCATAAATCACTGGCTTTTCTACAGTACTCGGTGTTCACCTTCATGTTACTACTAAGACAAATGCTACCTTGCAGTTCAAGGAAATTTGCATCATGTGGTAGAATTATATGAATTGCCAATCCAGTTCTCCTGAGTGCCTGCAGATTGTCATAAAATAACAAAAGCAATACGATATTATGGAATAGCTGCTCACAGCACTACTCTTGATGGTGAGCCAAAGTACTGGAGAGCTTTAGAGTTAGGTCCTAAAAACACATTTGAGCAAGATACGGCCATTTGAAAAGCTTGTGTTCATTTTTCTACAGAACAAATGAAGCATAAAATTTGTGGAAACAACATCAAGCACAGTGTTTTCCACCTAGTTCCCAGCAATTTCTAGTAGCCAGACCTACAGAAAAATCACCAAAATTATAAGAGACCACTGGCTTTAGGAAAGAAATCATTGCCAAATCTCTTCTCCTTAGAAAAAAAAAAGTAGAGCTAAAACCTGTTTGTTATAGATATCAGCAACCCAGAATAAGTGCAGTAAAATGCGAAAAGTGAGAAACAGAGGTCCACCCTCCCTTGCGTTTTGCTACAACGTCCGTTCAAGGATAGTCTTATGAGAATCAGTCTCTACCCCCATGTTGCCCCAAGAACCCATTGTATAACTAGAATGGTTCCACAGTCTATGAATGAAGACACTAACACTTTTTTCTGATACATGTAAGCAGCTCATTTTACATAAAATGTGATAGGATGAAGTAAACCAAAACTATCAATAAGCATTTAAAAATGTTGCTGCTAAATAGACACCATGCTTTCATTAGAGTGAGCGATATTGGGATAATGCTAAAATATTGAGAAACGGAAATTATTGACCATTTGCACTTAAAGTGAACACGCATAAAATTCTGATAGATTTTAATATTCAGAAAGAATTACATAGAAAACAGTAGGTCGAGTACCTCTAAGTCTGAGATCGAAAGCCTCATTTGTCATATAGTCTTTAGTAGCATTTACTATGTTGATCATTCGAAAGGTAAGTGAAGGCAGTTTAAATGCAAAAGGCAAAATATGGTCTCCTAGAAAGTGAATAAATAGAAATAAAAGGAAATATATAATGCAAAGAAGTGATCACAAAAAAAAAAAAAAAAAAAAAAGAAAAGAAAATGCCCCAAGTCTGAAAATAAAAGAATTTGGCCTGAGACAGCCCTCTCATTGCCAAGCAGAGAAAAACGAAAAAAGTAAAAGAGCAAAGAGTACCTATTAATAAAAATCTGTTCCTTTGAGAGCACGTAGCCACAGGGCTCTGAGAATAGCATCTAAAAATAATAAGGGGCAGCTGGGTGGCTCAGTCTGTTCAGCTTCTGACTCTTCATCTTGGCTCAGGTCATGATCTCACCAGTTCCTGAGGCTGAGCCCCGTGTCAGGCTCCACGCTGACAACGCAGAGCCTGCCTGAGATTCTCTGTCTCCCTCTCTCTCTGTCCCTCCCCTGCTCGTGCTCTCTCTCTCAAAAATAAAATAAACATTAAAAAATAAAATAATAATGGGTACATGGTACATATCATACAGTGTATGATAACATTTGTGACAAATGAAAGGAAAATGCTCCTGTATTAGAAAAAGGGAAGAAAAGGATTTCTCCCATAAAAACTTAAGTGACTGCTATGTTAGGCATCATTCTAAACACTAGAGCTATCCCTGTGCATAAAAGACAAATAGCCATTTCTTTTTTTTTTAATTTTTTTTCTAACGTTTATTTATTTTTGAGACAGAGAAAGAGCATGAACGGGGGAGGGGCAGAGAGAGGGAGACACAGAATCTGAAACAGGCTCCAGGCTCTGAGCCATAAGCCCAGAGCCCGATGTGGGGCTCGAACTCACAGACCGCGAGATCGTGACCTGAGCTGAAGTCGGAGGCTTAACCGACTGAGCCACCCAGGCGCCCCTAGCCATTTCTTTATGACACCTTGACACTTGTATTCTAAGTGAAGGAAAAGGGACCTGAACCAAAAAATAAATAATTCAAGGTGATAGACGCAATCAAGAAAATGAATCTGCAGAGACGGATAAGGATTGATAAGGGTACAGTAATTGGAGAGGAGAGTTCATAATTTCAGAATTGGGAAACTTAGAAAAAAATCTGCGGAGCAAAATCATCGCTCCAAGTGTGAAGCAAGTTAAACATGGCATGATGGTGGATTGTCAGAACCCTAAGTTCATCATCTGAGCAACAAATGTGCATTTATAAAGCAGTCAAACATAGAGGCAATTCCAAGAGAAAAAAAACAGTGCTTTTTGTGGTGGCATTGATATTACTGTGTGATAGTGGAAAAAAAACAGTTCCCTTAATTGTAAAGGGGGATTTGGATTTTACTATCTGAAGTGCGGTCTATCTAAAAATTCTGTGCTATTGCTAAAAACTCAAGTTTAAAAAGCCCTTAAGTTGAACCACATAAAAGCCTGTAAAATATGGCTATCTGCACATAGACATGTTCATTAAAACACCATTTGTAATTACAGAAGAAATGAAAAAATACGCACTCCCATTACACTGGATTGTTTAAAAAATATTGTTGTTTCCAGTTAATGACATATTTAAGCAGTCTTAGAAATACTGAGAAACAGTCCACACTCTATGTTTAAATAAAACAAAAATCAATTAAAATGTAATATAATACTATCTTATACTGGAAATACAGAAAAGTATTAATAGTAGTCCAAGAAAAGTTTGCATGTTGTATAAGGTTTACATGGCTTATTTAATTTTCTTCACCTTGTGCAATTGTTAGTTTTGAAACATTTCTAAATAATCAAAAAATGGAATTGTGTGTACTAAAATAAAAGACACCAAGGGATCTTAAATTTTTTTAAAGTTTGATAAAAAGATGAGAATATTATTTCAGCTATAGGAAATGACAAGGAAAACCATGCAGTTTATACTGGGAATATGCATACAAAACTATTGGTTGCAAAGATCTCTGAAGAGGATTTTCTAATCAGGCTTAGAGAAAATAGAAAGCCATATGAAAAAGAATATTAGCTTTTTATCTCATTTCTGTACCTTAACTGTTATTTAATGAGAATATAGTGTTTCTACAAAATAATAGTAAGTGGAGAATATATATGTATGCTGATACATGTATGAATAACTGGAATATATATATATACATACATATATATACACATACATATATAAGTATACATAGATATATTTGACATTTTAGGAGCATTTAATTCTGCATTAGGAAGTTAAGCATATTGAGGGCACATGGGGGGCTCAGTCAGTTAACTGTCCGACTTTGGCTCAGGTCATGATCTCACAGTTTGTGGTTTTGAGCCCGCATCAGGCTCTGTGCTGACAGCTGACAGCCTGGAGCCTGCTTTGGATTCTGTCTCGTTCTCTCTCTCTGCCCCTTCCTCTCTCACACCGTGTCCCTCTCTGGCTCACAAAAATGAATAAAAAACACTTAATAAAAAAAAATAAGCATACTGGCATTTTACCCCTTAATTTATAGTGAATCTGTGTTTGGTCCGTTTGTAAGGATATATTGCATAACAAATAGTTTAATAGAAATATCTATGGGTAATATAAATCTGGTTAGCCATCTCCAAATAAGCTAGGTAAAAATGTTCAGACACTTAAGTTTCTTAGAAAAACCCAGTATCTATCAGTAATTTGGGGGGAACTTTTCACATATTTGCATGAGTGAGTGTTCTTCACTCCAGTTTATTACATTATAGATTATTGTAGCTGAAGAATGCTAAAATTTTAATTTATCTTAGTACCAGTCTGTTCAGCCTACAATGTCATCTCTAAAATACATGGACAGATACTGAGAATCAATTTAAACTTTTACCAAATGAGGTAGATATGCAAAAATACACGTGAGAGGAAAATGTAGTCAGCCCATTGGTCTCCAAAACTGAGGGCATGTATTGAGAAAGGTAGACACTATGCCGAGCGGTGACCTTCTTCCCCTTGAATGCGAAATGATGATGAAATACATTTTTGGTTATTTGGGTCACTGTATTTCGGACCCCTTTCATAGAGTAGATTTGCTGACAGTTTTGCTAATAGATCCGTAAACAAAGGCATAGTTGTCAGTGTTATCAGAAAAGAGGAGAGGGACAGCATGTTTCCTGAACTAAGGCCTAAACTGGGATAATTCAGAAATAAAGAGATATTTTTACTAAGATTTTAACCTTCTGCTTGAAAAGCAGTGTCCACATCAACTAAGAAGTTGAATTTCTCCTTGTTCTTGGTCTTCCATACATTCTTTCAAAACTTTTACCCAAATTTAATGTGATACAGAAAACACTTAATTCAAACTAATTGCTTATGAAATCCAGAAAGCACGACTCTGACACAATAAACTTGAAAAATTAGCAAATGGTCATGCATGGGCTCCAAAGAATTGCATATTTTTCTCTGGTTCTTTAGTAATGATATTTAAAAGTAATACAATGTATTAATCTTTTACACACAATTCAGTGCACTTCCTTGTTCACTTTAATGACAAATATGACATTAGCTAAAATTATAAAATTTTATTAATTTAAAGTTGTTCATGATGCATACAGACTCAAAGAAATCTCCTTAAGTAGAAATACAAATCACTTTACATTGGTTGGTAATAGTAGTAAAATTTTCCATTTAAAAATATTTAGCTGATAATTCATGTACCATTCCATACTCCAAGGTTCATTTTGTATTTTCTAACTTCTCTTTCTGAGCAAAAATTGAATGAGAAAATTATCTAACGTTTAAATTTTCGCAAAAAATTATGTTTTGCTGTGTAAAACTCAGGGCAAATGTCTACAGGTATGTGCTAGAAAAATTGGTAATTTGTAAGTGAAAACTAAAATAGAGTCTATACAATCAAGACAATTAGTGCCAACTGATGATTAATTATATAAGACAACCAAGCAGCGAATGGGTGGCTCAGTTGGTTAAGTGTTGGACTTTAGCTCAGGTCATGATTTCGCGGTTAGTGAGTTCAAGCCCCCCAGTGATAGGTGGTGGGGATAAGCTAAGAAGATCCCAGGCTTCAGGAAACCACCTCTGTAGGACCCACAGGCGTCTTGCACCTGCCAGCCACCATCATCTCTTACCTGAACTAGTTTAACAGTAGTCTAACTGATCTCCTCTTCGGTTTTGTCCACCTAGAGCTATAACAGCATTTCTACCTACCCAGGGAAATAATTCTTATGAAGCAGAATTGAAGCTTTTTAAAGCATAAAACCAAAGTCTTCCTAAGACTTCTCATTGCAACTCAAATAACATCCTAACTCTATAGGTCAGTCCAAATGTTCCCACTTTATAAGGCCCTGCCATCATTTCTGACTTCATCTAATTCTATAATGTCCTGCCACCCCCAAATCACTGTTTCTCATTCTCCAAAACATGTGAAACTCATTCCTTTTACAAGGCTTCTTATAGTTGCTAATCTAATCTGTTTCGGAGTCCACATGACCACCCCTTTCTGTATATGTAAAATAATATATAGTCCACTTTATACACACACACACACACACACATATATATACTTAATTCCAATGTCATTCACAATGTTGTGATTCCAGCCACACCATTCTAAACACTATCTTTCTTTATCACATTATGAGTTTTATCTTTTAATTTAAGACTTACGTGTACCTGAATTATCTAATTTATTTTTCAATGATTATTATACATCTGCTCTAAGGAAGGGTCTCCCTTATTATCACTGACATAATTCATTGATGGGAAGAAAGTAGACGCACGTATTTGTGAACTGGCTGGCTGACGAATGTCATCTCTGCTTTCTCTGTATCTCCTATCTGAAACCTCTATTAGACCAATGAATATTGGAACTGTTGGATATTTCCACTATTCCTCTTAACTTGTCCTTTCTACTTCCTACCTATCTCTCTTTAACTCTATGTGCGAGGGAAATTTTCTTATTATCTTCCAGCTCACAAATTTGACCTTAATTAAGGTTCTTTTTCCTATTTAACTTATTAATATACTTTGTTAAGGGGAGGGAGATTATATTTTACTTTTAAAAGAACAGGTAAGGTAGACTGTGAATGTTGTTTTTCCAGCTTATCCATGTAATAAGCACTCATTCTGAATCAGGAACTCACCATCACTGGCTGTGGTTTCTTGTGGTACCTTTCAGCAGACCAGGTGCCCTAGCAGCATAGAAAGATTGCCAAGGAATGGGATTTAGCTTGATGACTCTCCCATTCTCACCTTGATTTTTCCTTCATTGTCCTGGTCCTCTTTCTCTGCTTTCATGCCATCTCCACCAACCACTTAATACTGATCTTGATGTTTGAGTTTGACACATGATCTAGTATTTCTTGGCTCTTAACCTCAGCTTTACTGTGGGTACCTTTATTTATCCCCTTGACTTGGTACATTTTTGAGAACTCTTAGCTAAACTGGTTCTAGAAACATTTCCTCTTTCTATTTGTCCATATTGTCAACTCTTAATATCCAGATATGGTAGAAGATGCAAAGAGAACACCATTGATGAGCCCTCAAAGAGCTTGTGGTGTAGGGGGGACATGACCCACATGCCTGACCATCACTGCAAAGTCAAGAGAATTCTGTGTGACAGGAGAGGTATAGGTAAAGGGCTATAGGGAACAGAAATCCAACCCATGTTAATTCCCCTTCAGAATAAATTTGGTTGTGAATAAATTTTTAAAAAGTATAAAAGAATAGGCATGACTTCTTTTTCACAGCATCAATTTCTGTTTAATAGATAGATACCATTCCCACTATTTATAATCTTTATAAACTTTATAATAAATTTATCACATTACTATTAAATTCTTTTCTGTTTGCTTTTTGAGTCCTATTTCTTTGGATACCAGATTGTGCTGTTGCATTTAGTGTCTCCTAAATGTTTGCTGATTCTTTAGATTACTGGCTTGACTGGTTTATTCAGTTTTTTATCATAATTATTATTAATTTACTTAAGTAATTAAGGTGGCATTAAATATATCAATGACAAACAATTTAGAAGTTAAAGACTCAGATAGACATGTTTTCAGGGAGAGTTCCATATTTTCAGTAAGACAGTGAATAAATAACCTATTACATGAGAGGAAATATAAATGAGAGTTTCCAAAAAATACTCAGTTTAACATAGATACCTTGTGGTTGTCCTAATCATTTCATGTAATATGAATGAAATGCTTGCTACATGAAGGCTGTGGAGTCTGATGTTTAATAAGGAAAATGACTTCATAAAACAGATGATCTGATCTCTTCATTATGGGTCTGCCCATGAAATTAGCAGATATAAAAGTAAATTTTTGTTTATGATGTACTGTATTCCAAGAACATTGCCCAACAAAAACAAAAAAAAAATTAACTTGTCATGTTCCTCTATTATTTTATTTTACACTTCATTTGTTTCTGTTACATAGCCTTGTACTTTATTATTACTCATTGTTACTAACAGGCACATTCAATTTGGTTCCAATAGGAGTTTCTGTCATCTATTAAACTATGAAACTAATGACTGTAACATGTAACAGGTTTAATTACCTGTATTGATTCTAACGTGTTTATCTCCTTGTTTGTTCCTTAAAAATAATCCAGTTAACTCTATTTATAATTTATTGATGAGTTAATCGAGTTAATCTTGCAAAAGGAAATCTATGTCTACAAGTGGCCTGTTAAATATCATTCATGTTACTTTTACTTTCAATGCACATAACATTATTTCACATTTAAAACAACATTCAACCTCATTCTCTCTGTTGACCTTCAGCATTCTTATAACAGTGGATAACAAAATATTAGCTAGATATCTTATTAAACCTCCTCAATATTTGTGTGGCAATTTCTACAATAATCACTTAAGGCATATTATCAATTACTCTTTCTATTTCTCTTTCTCTCTGTCACACACACACACACACACACACACACACACACACCTAAGTAAAGTATGGCTTTTGTTACTTTCCCATTCCTCAATGTATCTATTTTAATCATCTGAATATTCCAGGTGAAATTCTTATTAGACTTTACTAGATCTCACTGTCTTTAATCATACACCTGAAAAAGCAGTTTGGTTTTACTTTTTAGAGAGGGTGCATTTTATAACAAATAAGTATTTACTTAATGAATTGAATGCTTGAAAGCTTATCATCAATCTGTGCCCACTTAAAGCAGAAAAGCTTCTTCATGTCATTCCCAATTCACTTTAAAACCACATGTGTTTTTTCCTTCCATCTTTTACTTGATTTACTAGCTCTACATAGTTGTGCTTTAGATCAGTGGAATATAGGTGAACTGATTAAATTAACTCTCTGAACACACACACATACATCCTTACAACTTCTGCTTCCCTCCATGCTTACTACCAATACCTTATGTCGGGTCCCCAATTTGTCTCCTGGGTTTTTGCCATAGCCTCAAATATCTGAGCAGTCTCTCCATCAGGCCTTGCTTACTGCTAATACCAATAACATTGTATCTCTCTTTACTGGATCTACACAAGGGAGTATTCTCCATTGGAAAACTTTACCTCATTTGACCTTTTTAACCTCTTCAATTTTATCTGGTGCCATTCTTCCCCTCTTTCTCAATGTTTACACTGCAGGCCCACTGACCTTCTTTCCCTTTTTCTTACGAGCTCTTTCTCTCTCTGCTTTCTTTCCTCAACCACACTCAGAGTTTTCAGGTATGCTCTTCCCTGGTATTCCTTCTGGCTTCTCATCCCACCAACGCTTCCTCAAATTAAATGTTACTTCCTTGAAAATGCCTTTTATTGACTCCATACAAAATTAGACCTTCTACTGTAATGTCTTATAACACTTTTAGTTGTGTTTCAGAGCAGATAATTTGTAATCTTTGCAATCATGCATTTGTTAAAGATTATTTGTCATTTTTTTTCATTAATTTGCAAGTTTCCTGAGGTCACAGAGCATGTATGTTTGATTAAATCATTGATACAGGGCCTGGTGTAGATCTTCTGTCATACAGGCACAATGAATATTTTATTCTAAATGAACAAATTTTCTCTTCTAAATTAAATAAGGATAGGGGCGCCTGGGTGGCGCAGTCGGTTAAGCGTCCGACTTCAGCCAGGTCACGATCTCGCGGTCCGTGAGTTCGAGCCCCGCGTCAGGTTCTGGGCTGATGGCTCAGAGCCTGGAGCCTGTTCCCGATTCTGTGTCTCCTTCTCTCTCTGCCCCTCCCCCGTTCATGCTCTGTCTCTCTCTGTTCCAAAAATAAATAAACGTTGAAAAAAAAAATTAAAAATAAATAAATAAATAAAATAAGGATATAATATATCAATATACATAAATAAATATAAATAAATATAAATATATGTATATATATGTGGTATATCAAATTTTAAATACATATCACATTTTAATACCCTTTCCATTTACTTTGGGTAAATATTCCAGATATTCTGGTACTGAACCCTCTCCATAGATGCTTTTAGATATTTATCCCCAAACTGAAACTATATATTCCTTTTGTGGACAAAGTAATATTGTGGTTTTTTTTTTATATTTTGAATCTAAATGCAGTTAGGCAATTGACCCTGATTTGAACAGAATACAAACTGAAAAAAAATTGTGTTTCATTGTTTCCCAAGTTTTCCTTATATGGAGATATATTTTTAAATATCATTTTAAATGATGTTCAATGAAAAACTGAGTGAGCAGAAAAAGGAAAACTTTTTTTTCTTATACAAGAAAAAAGTGGTATTTGTTTTTCCTATCAATTTTGAAATAAAAATAAAAATCTCTGGAAAATAATGCATATTTTATTTATCATCTTGACTGGTCCCATATTTACTAAATATAATTGAAGGGTAATATGTCTTGTTAATTTTTATTATTCATGTAAACATATTAAAGTGTGATGATGAGACTAATTTCAAGTTTTGCCAAAAGACAATGTCCACTTAGGGCTCTTATTTTATCTAACCTGGGAAATCCAAAAATATAGAAATCAAAATATTAACATTGTATCCATATCATCTAAATTGTTAGTAGCTAGTAACTGGCAATATGTCAAAGTTATCAAAAACCCCTGATTCCATAGCTGATCAATAGCTCAGTAAACCTAAATAAACTTCTCCATTCTGGGGCTTATAAAAAACTGGGTTCTTCAGCCATGATTGTGGAAAACCAAGGGGCTGATATCAATCTCATTAGCATAGTTACTTGACTCACTATATCTCAGAGTCTGATTTAAAATGATTGTTATGGATTTCCACCACTACCCATTTCAGAATTTAGGTATCACTGTATGCGATCACTAAGTCTGAAACACTATACGTGTACATAAAAACAAAATTTAATCCCAAATTTAAAATAAAATATGGGTAAAATTCTTAAATTTACATGCACATTCTGAAGAGAAAGTAATACATATACAAAGCAAATATTGAATTGTCTTGAAAGTAGGTAACCTTTTACTTTGTAACTCCCCAGCGTGTAGTCCATTGATGTTGATAGTAATCAGTTACTTGTTTCTTAACTTTTAGTGTGTAATGAAGGCATGATTCCTTGCAGTGTGCCAAGGCTACAGATCTTGTAAAATCTGCTGCTCAGATTTGTCTTTGGGATAATTTTTGAACCAGACAGTTATAAAATATAAAAATATAGTTTTAATATTTGTTTAGCTATGACTGCTGATTAGAGATGATAAATCATTCTTATCCTTGACTAAAAAAACAAACAAACAAACAAACAATAAAACGTGTGGTCAGAGTACTGAAGGAATAGGAGCCTTCAGAGGACCACAGAATTATTTGGAAATTGTAACCATATGCATAAAATGAATATTGAAGTATTCTTTTAAATGTATTATGTAACACAA
The DNA here is from genome assembly GCF_016509475.1 of Prionailurus bengalensis. NCBI lineage: Eukaryota > Metazoa > Chordata > Mammalia > Carnivora > Felidae > Prionailurus > Prionailurus bengalensis. Next base: position 92,416,417 of record NC_057344.1, read on the forward strand.
TAGAACACTTTATCAATGTAATTATTTTTAAATGTTTATTTATTTTGAGAGAAAGATGGAGTGGGGGAGGGGCAGAGAGAGAGAGAGAGAGAGAGAGAGAGAGAGAAGGGGAATCCCAAGCAGGCTTCACAACCTCAGTGCAGAGTCTGAGGTGGGGCTCTGTCTCATGCACAGGTCATGAGAGCTGAAATCAAGAGTTGAACCCTTAACCAACTCAACCACCCAGGAGTTCCTCAATGTAATTCTTTATCAATGTGGGAAATGTTCTATGTATAATGAAACATATTTAGAGCAATAAACCAAATGTCTTTCTGTTAGTTTTTTTAGGATATGTTGATTTTGTAAATAAAGAAATAAAGAATTTCAGGGGTGTTTTCATCCGAAAATATGCATAAAAACTCAGAGGAAAAAAAGTTATTTAATCGGGAGCTGGTAAGAATTTTACTTTCATTTTTTTTTTAGAAAATATGCTTAAATGAACAGAAGATCAGTTTATCGTAAAAAATGTGTTATCCAACAGTTATGTATGACAAAATTAACTTAGCACTTCTAGTTACTGATTTGTGTTTTTTACCACAATTTTAGGTATTTGTTTTAATTTACATTATTTTTTCATACACTTTTAAATGAAACACAGATTTCTAACCATTATAAGACAATGATGAGTACACTTACTTTCATTTTGAATAGCTTCAGGAGACAACATATATCGTGAAAAATATATTATAAATATTAAATTATTATAAATACTAATGTTTCATTATTAAGTATAAGAGAATAATATTTGGTTTACTATGCTTAAAAAACGTTTACAGTTCACAATTTTGTAAAAATGCCTTTCAATTCAGAGTTAACCACATTGGCAATAAAATATTGAGTGTTCAAATTTTGCACGAATAACAAGGAATCACCAAAATTGAAGTCTCTGTAATATTCTTGATTAATACTGACTTATACTCTTAGAAATGTCATTCGTAAATTATTCAAAACATTATTCAATACATTTCAATTTTCAGAAGACTTTGAATCGTTTCTCATCTTGGTCATTCATATTCATTCAGTTCACTGACATTTTATGAGAACTCACTGTTTCAGATACTGTCTGGGTGCTGGGGAAACTGGAGAAACAGAGAAGAGAATCGAAATACCCACCTCGTTAAGGAGGAGACAGAAAATTAGCAGATAAATAGATACATGTAAAAGGAAACATCAGGGGGCGCCTGGGTGGCGCAGTCGGTTAAGCGTCCAACTTCAGCCAGGTCACGATCTTGCGGTCCGTGAGTTCGAGCCCCGCGTCGGGCTCTGGGCTGATGGCTCAGAGCCTGGAACCTGTTTCGGATTCTGTGTCTCCCTCTCTCTCTGCCCCTCCCCCGTTCATGCTCTGTCTCTCTCTGTCCCAAAAATAAATAAACGTTGAAAAAAAAATTAAAAAAAAAAAAAGGAAACATCAGTTACAGATTTAAAAATATAAGTTAAACATATCCAAAGTGACTGCGCTTTGCATTTTAGATAGTATAGTATCTTCAGGAAAGGTTTTAAGAACAGATGATAGTTGAGCTGAAACCAGTAGGAAGAAGGCAGTGGACAAAGGGGACAGTGATTGTGGAGGTCTAGATATAGGTGTGTACTTGACGTGTTCAAGAAACTTAGAGGGGGTCAGTGTGTCCAAAGTGTGAGGAAATGGAGAGGGATATTGGTAAGAAAGAAGGTCTAAGGTGAGCCAGGATTCAGGTTATGGAATTTATAGAACAGAATAAGGAATCTGAATCCTATTCTACACGAAGATGGAGAAGGATGGAGAGCATCGGATGATAACATAATTCTGTTTCCATTTAAAAACTGAAATCGGGTAAACAGGAGGCCGGAAGACCAACCAGTTGATTGGTATTGAGGTGCCTTGGCAAGAGACAGCGGTGGCTTTAACTTGGTGCTTGCTAATAGTGAAGGTGGTGCTAAAAATTATGTTGACATAGATTTGAAAAGTAGAACAGAACTAACTGATGGATTAGGCATAGGGTTACAGAGAAAAAAGAGGCATCAAGGATTTTTTTTCAGCCTGCTCATTCAAACATTTCATAGTAAAACGTATCCTATTGTTCCCTTCAAGTATAAAAAATTGTTAGTTTATTAAGGTATGTGGAAGAAAACAATTGATGTATTTACAGTATTTGCATTTCTCCATTAATTTGCACATTCATAAAACATATTCTATTTCAGCCAAAAATTACTTCACCTGACAGAAAGGAAAAAGGATGAAGTCTGCCAACAGACCACCAGTGCCACAGCAGAGTGAGAAATCACTAGTTCCTGTTCTCATGAGACATCAACAGGCATTTTTAGTTTGCGAAGCTTTTTCAGTCTCCCATACAAAAATAAATACAAGAGATGAAACGAGGCTTGAATACTTTCATTGGGAATTTCCAGCATATTAAAATGTAAATATTTTTCTTGTGTCAACATTTTTCTTTTAATGCTCACACAGGTTTATTCATTATTATAAGCTGACAAAAATTTATGAAAATTCTCCGTCGCTCTGGTCAAATCCAATTGCCTCCCGTCGCTAATTCAGCTGGCCCTCTGCACAATTGGTCTTAATACTGCCAACTTCAATCATGGCAAGGAGAAAAAGAATATATTAAAGTTGCAGACAGGGTGAGCTATTTTAATAAGAAGATGCTATCTCAGCCTTTTCACTTGTTAATACCTCCGCATAATAGAATTTCCATCGTGATTGTTCAAAGTGATATTTTTTTTCTAGATAATCCCTTTCAAAATTTAAAATTATACAAATAAGAGGGAAACTGATTAGTGCCTGATTATGAAAGGTAATTTTTCAACTAAAAGAGCTCTCTAAAGCTAACAAAGATTCAAATAAACTTGTACCAGAGATTGACCAAGCCTGCACTCCCACATACCATTTATTTGATTTATTTTGTCATGAAAATGGAAAGGTAGTCCTTGCTAAGCTTAATTGAATAACATAGATCAGAATATTATATCCTTGATACATTTATGATTTTTGTAGAGCCAACCGATTTTACATATAACTCCTCTACATGAAATATGACCTAAGTAGCATCACAGTGACTGTTTTAGGGCACACATTTGAAATGTCTTTCCATTATATCATTTCTAAGTCATTTCTCTCTGTGTCTGTGTTTGATTGGGTGAAAGTCACATCAGAATGTTTGGCTATAAAACTAAACCTAACTCCACTAGTGTCTTTCAGAGTGGTGTCATCAATCTTTTAAAAGGTGAATATGACCTTATGATAATGTATCATGCTAAAGACAAGATTTTAAGCCTTACATGGTCTACTCCAGCAGGAAATGACTTATTAACTGGCACTGCAATTGAGATTACTCATCAGCATCCTTAATTCAAACAGCGACTAGTTTTTCTCAAAGTTAAGAGTTGGAGAAATTAACTATAGACTACCATTGACAAAATTAAAAAGAAAAACGTGGGATAAAAAATATGTTGTTTGGTTTTTGGATTTTTTTTTTTTTGCGTTTTTTTGGAGGGTTGTTTGTTTATGTTTGCTTGTTTTTTACAGAAAACAACATTTTCCTAAGTTTTGAGTACTGGAAATTAAGTTTATTTCTAAAAATAATTCAATTTTAGTATCTTTAAGCTATTCAACAACAACAAAAACCAGAATAATTCTATTTATTTCAGTGTAAAATATTCTGTTGCTTAATTTAGTTATAAAGGAAATAAAAGATGAGCAGATTATATATACTGCATATTAGAAGAGAAATATCTATTACTCATACATGAAATACTTATAAATTTAGCAAATAATACTTTATCAAATGCCAAATGAGCACCACTTTTTTTTTAATTACATTTATTTATTTTTGAGAGACAGGATGAGACAGAGCACGAGCAGGCAAGGGGCAGAGAGAGAAGGAGACACAGAATCTGAAGCACGCTCCAGGTTCTGAGCAAGAGTTCAGCACAGAGCCCAACGTGGGGTTCGAACCCACCAACTGTGAGATCATGACCTGAACCAAAGTCAGACACTTAACTGACTGAGCCACCCAGGCACCCCAAATGAACACTGCTTTTTATGTAGAAGTCTTTCTTCACCAGATTATCTCTCAAGAGCTTAAGGTTATTTTTAACTCAAAACTCTCTGCCACCTAATTCATAGAATACATCACTCTTTGACTTGATACTTTGCTTTATTCCAGGTGATACATGTAGGGTACTCTAGTACCTCTCTGACAAGAAAAACACTGATGTTCATATATTAAGATATAATATTTCCCATATTACTATTGGTGATATTGTGGGTTTTAGTTCCCATTATAATACAATAAAAAATCAAACTGGCTACTATTTATATTCAGCAAGAGCCACAACACCTTTAAAAAGCAAACAAACCAGAATTTAAGGTTTTCAGAGGGAGGTGGTGTCAGCAACATATGAAGAATTTATTTGCTTTTGATCTAAATATGCCTCCAATATAATCCATATCAGTATCAGTTTTCTTCTTCTCTTGTTTGGATTTTCCTTGTAATAAAATATCCAAACATCTATGGATTTTCCATAGATGAGAAGAAAACTCAGACAAGCACTAAAAGGAAATAAATAAGACCTTTCTTCAAGCACTAGTATTTCAAAAGTTTGAGATATTTTTATTGGTATCCTGACTTAACTGTTTATAGTAATAATTCCAAATTATAGTAATAAATTCCAAAATTTACTTAGGAATGCAAAAAAATAGCTAAGATTTTATTCTTCTCATCGATATTTATTTCCTCAGTCATTTCGATATTAATCTTTTTTTCTGTGAAACTGACGATGAAAGTATATATAGTTTTTTGGAGTTTGTCTCCTCTACCACGTTGCAAAGTAGAATGTTGCTGTGGGCAAAAAAAAAAAGTGTTAGTTTTGATATATGCTTGATGTACTGGTTACTACAAGGAAGTAATATTCCAAAATATTATCTTATTGTTTTATTTCTTTAGACATAAAACAAAAGTTAATATTGCTACTGAAGAATATACTTTCTTCACTTAAAGACTGAGCACAGGGTACCTGGGTGGCTCAGTCGGTTAAGTGTCCAACTCTTGATTTTGGCTCAGGTCATGATCTCATGGTTTTCAAGATCAAGCCCCACCTTAGGATTCTCATTCTCTCTCTCTCTATGTCTCTCTCTCTCTTTGCCCATCCCCCATGCACTCTCTCTCTCTCTCAAAATAAGTATATAAATTTTTAAAAAGAAACTGAGCACAAACAATAAAATCAAGTATTCTGAAGTATTAACATTTGCAGACATTAATTAGTTATCTATATTTATTCACATGATAATAATTCTTAGGTTAACCCTGAAAAAATACCAAAACTAAGGTAAATATGTCCAACTTTATAAGCTTGATCAATTTTTATCACATTTTCTTTGATTTTGTCTTTTTCTACCCTCAAAACATCATTTTAACATTTAACTTGCCAACTAATGTGCATATTTGCATAAACCTATACTTAACATTTATTCTATAGGTCCCTAGACAAAAATCTAGGTTAGCTTAAAAGGTCAAAAATGTAAGATTTGTAAATGTTACAATAGTAATCCTGATAGTTCACAGGAATGATATATTAGACTACAGTAATTGTGCTATAGACAGGAAATGTCCCCTCCCTGAAAGTAATAAAATAAGTCAGTGTTTAGCCGCTTTGATAATAGGAATTTAAGCCACTAAAATATGTTTTGTGGTATCAAGAAAACCTAATCTTTCTTTTAAAATCATTCTTAGTTTCACATTGATGTTGTCTGTTACAGGAAGCTATGCTTCCATTTCCTCTCGATGAGAATATTTGTGTATGCTTTAAGTAATTTTAAATAAGACACCCTCTTAAAAAAAGTGATAGTTTATACTAAATTAATAAGAAAAGTGATTTTTTTTCCATATAGAAGTATGGAGATGAACCAGTGTCAAACTTCCTACATCTATGATTTTTTTTTCATCTATGATTTTTTAAATTTGAGTTTATAGCTTTTTTTTAGATATTTATTTCTGAAATTTTACTTTTGATTCGTATATTGTATTATACATTTTGGCTTCTATATTACTAATTTATGTACTATATTTAATTTTAATATTGATTACTAAATGCTTAATTGCATTTATTTTTCCTATTTCTGCTTCTGCCAATGATGAATTTGAATTCTAAACTGAATATTGTACAAAAACCAACTAAATGAAAGTGCTAAAGGTGAATGTGTCCACATGGTCTTTGGTGGGGAATATTCATTCATTCAGAAGAGGAAAGGGATGCTATACGAAGGAAGTTCCTTATGTGTATGTGTGTGTTTGTGTGTGTGTCTGTTGATCTGGGACCAAGTGCAGTTGGAGCTGTGAGAAAGCAGTCAGAAGCAAAGCTAGAAAGAACAGTCTTTCTGGTTGAGGGAACCTGAAAACTGAAGGTAGAAAAACTATGGTTTCTGGAAGAACCTGTTAGCATCCTGTAGGAAAAAAAAAAAAAAAAGATCCAGGGAAAGGATAGTTACATTTTGTCTAGTAAAATTTCTGACTGACTCCTGGGCCAAGTATAAACACAAAAGAATGAAACCATTTGAGGCATTATAGCTCAATAAACAGAGTTTATAGGAGAAGGTCCACCAAGATAATTGTTACTGAAACAAAAGAAATACACACATTTAAAAAATAACAAAATAAAAATCTCCACACTTCATAATATTTAGGATAAAATTCCAAACTTCTCACACATTACGAGAATTGTTAAGATGAAATTTATTTTGAAAAGAAAAGAAATCAACTGAGATCAAACTTAACATGGCCCAGATGTTGGTACTGGCCATCAAGGATTTTAAAGGGGCTATTATACTTTTCCTCACTGGAGCCAAACAAAATATATTTGCAATGATGGTAAAGATCAGAGGTATCATTAGAGAAAAAGAGATAATAAAATGAACCAAATGCAAATTCTAGAACTTAAAATCACAAATTCCAAAATTAAAAAAACAAAATGTATTAGATTTAATAACTACAAGGAATTGATAGAGAAATTAGTAAATGAAATGGAAGACATGCCAGTAGAAATCATCCAATGAAAAATGAAATGACTAGACATTCAGGAACCTGTTGAATAACATGAAAAAGTTGATATATATGTAACTGTAATTGTAATATGTAATCTAGAAGGGGAGGAGAAAGAGAATGCTAAAGAAAAATGTTTGAAACAAGAAGGTATCAAAATATCCAAAACTTGATGGATGAAATACAATGAACATCAAACTGAAAAACATTAGGAAAAAATGCTATGCTGCAGCACAATATAATCAGATGTTAGAAGCCAGGAATACAAAGTAAGCCTTGAAAGTAATAGGAGAAAAACACATTAAATACTGGTAGCAACGATCTAATTAACAGCTGACTTCTCAGCAGAAACAATAGAGACCAAAACCAAAAACAAAACCAAGAGTTGAAGAACTCTCTTAACTTGCTAAAAGAAAAAAAAAATCCTGTCAATCTAAAATTTTGAAACTAGTGAAAATACCGTTTCAGAATAATGGCTAAATAAAGGCATTTTCAAACGAAAGAAAACAGAATTTTTGCCAGCCAACCTGTACATCAAGAAAAGAGAAAAGAAATTCTCCAGAAAGAAGGGAATTGATGCCAAATGAAAACCTGAATCTTTGGAAAAAGATATAATGAATCAAAATTGGTAAGTATTAAGGTAAAGGCAAATTACTTTTTTGTCTTTAATTGCTTTATAATTCGTGTAACTTATCAAAGCAAAATAATATATTGTCTTCTGCAGAGCATGTTGCATGAAGTGGTGATACGTATACCTATAGTTTAAAGGTTGAGGTTGTGATACAAGCATTTATGGTGACAGTATTTCTCTTTGTATTTCTTTGTATGTATGGTGACAGTATTTCTTTCATGGGTGGCCCTTCCCTCCCTAGTTAGAACTATCGCTCCTTCTCTTCTAGATAGCAACAGCTGGTCCTTCACAAACTTCCATATCTTCCTCTGGCTTATTTGCCAATTGCAATGGTTAGATCCTGTTATAACCACTGGAATATGCTAAAGTCTGTTAAGAGAGAAAAGAAATTTTACACCTTAGAGGTGCTACAGAAATTAACTAACATGTACCAGTAGGAGATTAAGATGTATTCTTGGGGGTTGAATAAGAGTATGATTGATTCAAGGGGCTACATATAAGGTTGGATGATAACTAAGAAATTTTGTTACTTGGGAGTCCTTTCTCAGGTTATATAAATTAACTTCCTGTCAAGGACACTGAGGTATAGGATATACTCCTTGTTAGGGTAGCTCTTAGAATGCAATACTTCATGCTGAGTGATGTGACTGGCAATTGCTTTGACAGACAATAAAGGAAGGGTAGGGAAGCTGAGGAAAATGGACATATTGGAATTTCCAATTATAAGGGAAGAATGGAAGAGCAGGAGATTAAAATTGGTTGCCTTGATAAGAAGTCACCATCTCTTGCTCAATTCCTACACCCAACCCAGTTTTCTGATTTGGAACCCATTGACTGAAATGGTTGCAGGGTCCCTAGAAGAATTATTCACTGTAGTATACACTGTAATGTTTCCCCAGTATTATATCCTGTACTGTTTCCCCAGTTCTTCTCCCAAAGTACTAGTGGTCATTTATCTAGGTGAATACACACCAGGAAAAAGAAATATCCGAACATTTTGGTCACTAAAGGGCACAGATACTAGTTGACATTAAAACTAGGAGACCTGAAGTATCCTCATGGCTCTACTTTTAGGGGGAGGGCTTGTTGAGGCCATGTAATAAATGGAGCCTTGGCTAGAGTTCAGCTTACAGTAGCATCACTGTGTTTGCAAACCCACCCAGGGGTCATTTCCCTAGTCTCTGAATCTGTCATTGGGATTGCGTAACAACCACGTTGGGTCCTTTACCTGTTGGATAAAAGCTAATGTGGAGAGGAGGAGAGGCTGGGTGACTCAGTCTGTTGAGCATTAGACTCAGGCTCAGGTCATGATCTCATGGCTCAGGAATTCAAACCCCATATCAGAGTTTTTGCTGTCAGTGAGGAGCATGCTTTAGATACTCTGCCCCCCTCTCTCTACCGGTTCCCTGCTCACACTCTTTCTCTCAAGAATAAATATACATTAATTTTTTTAAGCTAACATGCAGGGAAAAGACAAATGGAAGCCTCTGATATTGCCCTTCTGTTCAAGATGGTAAATAATGTAAACATTTAATAAAACATTAATTATGTATTTATAAACATATATCTCCCAGGATGAGGAGAATGGTAGAACTGATCTCTGCCATCTCCTGAATGGAGCCAAAGGATGCAGGGTTGACGATCCCTACATGTTTACATTTAAAATTCCACTTTACACACACACACACACACACACACACACACACACAAAACAATGAATTTTAGAGAATACTGTAGACTGCTAAAGCAGATTAATATGTCCCCAGTACATTATATGCAGTTGCTCATTTCTTTAATGTGTTTGTTCTTTTCTATTCATAAGAAAAAATAGAACCAGAGAGAATTAGCATTAGAACTAATAATAATATTATTTACAGTTTGCCCTATATGGCCAGACTGGTTGGTTTGGGGTCTGGAAGGAACAGGGTGGTAAGAATGAAGACAAGGAGATGTGGGCTAAAGCCATGTAGACAGATATTTATACGAATCAGAAAGTATCCATCATGAAAGAGGCACTAAACATCCAAAATGACTTGCACAGCTGACCCTGGTCTTCCTTGGTTATTAGCCACCTCAAAAGAAGACAATGGACACATAAATGGTCTTGCCACAGTGCAAAGATGGAATCTACGTATGTAGTGAACTACATAGACTTTCACTTACGAAGGTTTGCCTATGTAGCTTACCTACCTACTTACCTTTCCAGATACTGGTGCCTTAGAATGTCCAACTTGCCAGTAACAGAGACCTGCACTGAGTCCTGAGACATCAACAAGCCCATTGGTAGCAAACTGCTAAATTGGGACCCTTTCATCCTATACAGTCAGTGAATTTTCCTCACAAGGAAAGATACATACTCTGGGTATAGATTTTCTAGGCTATGTGCAGAATCTCAGCAAGTACCAACATACTGATGCTGACAAAAGACCTGATCTATAGGTATGAAATCCCACATCATATAGCACCCAGTGAGGACCAAATTCATAGATAAGGAGGTGTGGAATTGGTCCCATGACCATGTGCTCTGAAGAATAATCAACCTTATTGAACACTGGAATAGCCTAGTAAGGGCACAGCTAAAGCAACAATTTAGAAGAAATGCTCTGAGAGAATGTGTATCATTCTCCAGTATGTATCCAGTATATATACAAATCAGAGACCTCTATATGGAGCTGTTTCCCCAAAGGAAGAATACATGGGATTAAGTACTAATCAGTGGAAACAAGAGTGGCACCAGATGCACCCCTCCCACTGAACCATGGAGGACTTTTTGCTTCTTGACCCAAAACTCAGGGGTTGGCTATTTTATTCCACAAAGAGGTCACACTCTTTACAGGAATGCCATAAGGATTTCTTTAAACTCAAAGATATCACCACTGCAGGAACGTTTGGACTTCTAGTTTTCCGGAAACAGCAGGTGAAAAGTAATCACCATCTTAGGGAGAGTAATTGGCCCTGATCAAAAGACGACGATTGTACTGTTCTTTTGTAAACGGCAACTAAGAGAAATATAAAACACAAGTTATCCATTTGGATGCCCCTTGGTTTACCTTTGCCTGTTTATAATGGTAAATAAATGGGCATGTACGATAACCAAGCCCAAGAAAGCAGTATGATAACCAAAGGGAACGGGGATCTGAGTCATGCTTTCTAGGAAGCTACAAAGACCTGCCAGCATGATAGATAAAGATGAAGAGGTACCAGAATGCATTAGGAACTAGAGACTGATGTTTTTGCTGTCACCTCAAGAGTGAGTAGTATAGGGGCTGTAATTTATTCTACAAACTTCACTTTGCTCAGCTTCTCCTCAGGGAGAGAGACTCACAGGGTCTATGGAAGAGCTTCTCACAGAACCTGAATGAATTACTTGTATCTTTTTCATGAAAACTATAGACTCTGATACCCATGGAGTGTTCTACTCAGATCTCTTTCAAGAGAAACTTGATGTGAAGAGTATCCTTGACCGATGGTCTTGGCTCCATCGGTGTTCACTCAGGGACCACTCAGTCAAAGACAAGGTACAGCCCGGGTACCAGTCCTGGCCCATTCCTAACACAGGATTACTCTGATGGGGAAACCCATTGCTATGATTGAAGCTTCTCAGAACCATGCTGTGTCAGAGGGTCTTCCTATCCCATTCTTTCTCTTTTTTCTCTTTTCACAGCTGTCAAAGTTGCACTGTGCTCTGGAGATTTTCCCAGCCGATTTCTGTCCCCTCCTCATCTTTTATCCTTCACAGACAATTCCATAGCAAATCCTTTGTGCAACAAATCCCATCTTGGTGTTTGGTTTTAGGAGGACCCAAACTGATATAATCCATATAATTGAAATGCTTTCTGGCCATACTGTTTGAGAAAATACAAAACACAAATGACCTATATCAGAAATGAAAGTGGACATCACTACAGATCATAAAGACTTCAAAAGGATAGTAATGGAATATTTTGTGTGTTTTTCCAAGAAAGAGGGAAGTTTACTAATTAAAAAAAAAATCTGACTTTTGACTCAGGCAGTCCTACAGGTGGCAAAGAGATAGTAATAATTCCTAGCACAAAGGGATTAATGAATTGGATCTTAAATAAAGATAATATAATTTTGCTATTCCCACATGAACAGATTTGGAATGTTTTTTTAAAAAAAATAGGAAGTGTGAAAATATAATATTTCAAAATAATTTTTGAGAAGAGCCATGTCATCTTAATGACTTCATTTCTTTTTTAAAGTTATCTTTAATGAAAAAAGGAATCACTCAGAAATGTTTTCAAAATCTCTGTTAACCCCATGTGATTTGTCATTTTTCAAATTGTACTTAATCTCAAAACCCTCCACTCTGGCATCATGGATGTAGGTTAAGAAAAATAAATTAATATTGGAAATTAAATAATAATCAGAGAACTTAGTAACTGAAATTACCTCTTCAATTATGATTAGGAATAAAATCAGACGTTAAATTGCTTAATGATCTTTTTAAAAGCGGGATATGTGGGTTTGGCCAAATTTCTATGAATTAGAGGATTTTTTTTTCTTAATATGGAAGAAGTGCCTCCATAGGTGATTTAATGAAATAATGTATCTTTTTTATGAGTGCCAGAAAAGTGATTTGAGCAGGAGTATGTCCATATTTGTAAGAATGTCCATATATTTCCTTGATTCAATAAAGTAATATTGAGAAATAGGGAAAGTGATTACTATTATGGTCAAATAAACACTTGAATATAGACAAACATTTATTTAAATATTTATAGAAGTTTAATTTTTGCAATTTCAAGTCCTCCAAAATTTCTGCCTAGATTCATCTTTGTTTAAGAAAAAAAAATATCTCTTTAAAGGTTAGATTTACAAATGCATATTAGATTCTTGTGCTTTTAAAACATTACTATTTCTCCTCTACTAGGTTCTTGCCCCAGGCAAAAACCAACGCCTAACACAAATATTGAAAAAGAAGAAGAAAAAAAGAAACCTCAAGAGACACAATAAGCTATCTTAGGATTTTAACAATCAAAAAGGCAAAGGTCATATGGGTTATTTGAAAACTCCTTTGAGGGAAAAATTGATCCATTCCTTTAATGTTCTCCACAACAAGGATTAATTCTCTTTGAGTACTTTAAATAATATAAGGGAAAACCCATTAAGGAAAGGAGACTCAATTCACTGCTCTGACCCCCTGATCCATCTGAGAACTTTCAAAACCAATCCCAGACTAATATATTCTCTATTGATTTTGATTTTTATATTCTCTTAAACCCAGAGAGAATTTATTTCCTTCTAAAAATATAGTTTAAAATGATCAAATAATACTCTATCCCCAAAGTTGCTACCAAGAAACACTCCAAACACTAGCAAAAAGTTCAAAGTAGAGGCAGGATGCATACAGTAGGGGATAAGAGGAATATAAATTGAAATTTTACCAATTCACTAGTCATAATTTATTATTTCAAGGTGATGAATATTAAACAAGTTAGACTTTAATAAATTTACAAATAATAATAAAACATCTGGTTTTATAACATTATAGTTTATATGTAACATAATATAAATATATATCATATATTGATAAAGCACTTTGTAGCTTGCAAATGACATTATCAAATTTAATCCACACAGCAATGATGCGATTAGGCTTTGCTGTTAAATTGCACTTAATAGTTTGTAAAAGCAGTCTGTTGGCCAGCGGGAAACCTCGGGGGTTACCACTGGGAGGCGGGGCTGGGGCAGTGGGCCAGCCTCCTTATGGCTCTGTTGAACCCCCTCTGGACTCGGGTATTGGAGGCACTGACAATGACTGGCAGCCGCCAGCCTTGCAAAGGTGTGTTCTGGGTCATTGGTTTCTAAGTGTTCAGTTGGATTCATTGGACTGGGCAATAAAGGGGAAAAATGACAAAAATCCCATGAAATGACTATCCTACTCATTATTTATGATGTGTTCCCTGATGCATGCAAAGAGCTTTAAGATGCAGGTGAGCAGGTAGTATCTTCCCCAGCAGATGTAGCTGAAAGAATTGACAGAATTTTTACAATGTTGCCTATGAGTGTCAATGCAATAGAAGATTATTCTGGAGCAAATGAAACTCTAAAAAAAGTGAAGAAAGGCTCACTTTCCATAGATTGCGGTACTATCGATGCCACAGTTTCAAGAGAATTGGCCAAAGAAGTTGAGAAAATGGGAGCAGTTTTCATGGATGTCCCTGTTCCTGGTAGTGTGGGAGCTGCTGTGTCTGGAAACCTCCTATTTTTGGTGGGAGAAGTCAAAGATGAATTTGCTGCTACAAAGAGTTGCTGCTGTGCATGGACTCCAATATGGAGTACTGTGGAGCTGTTGGGACTGGGCAGGCTGCAAAGATCTGCAACAACATGATCGCTATTAGTATGATTTCAACTGATGAAACTATGAAACTTGGAATCAGGTTAGGGCTTGACCCAAGACTGCTGGTTAAAATCCTAAATATGAGCTTATGATGGTGTTGGTCAGGCAACATAATCCTCTACCTGGGATGATGGATGGAGTTCCGTCTGCCAATAAGTATCAGGGTGGATTTGGAGCAACACTCCTAGCTAAGGATCTGGGGTTAGCACAAGACTGCTACCAGCACAAAGAGCCCCATCCTTCTGGGTAGTCAAACCCATCCAATCTAGAGGATGATGTGTGCCAAGCGTTACTCAAGAAAAGACTATTCAGACCTTTCTAGTTTCTATCAGAGGAGACCTTCTGAGTTTGCCCTTTGGCTGTGGGTACTGTTGGCAACGAAACTCTATCTTGGACCCTCCTTATAGCTCACTCCACAAGTGAATGCATTTAGTCTAAGGTCACCTGTCTGCCTTTGATTATCTAGGTCCCAGTAAACCCTAAAATTTTTCACCCATTTTTAACTGCTTGTTCTTTTTTATCTATTTTAGCAAACGTGTATTATCTGATTTTTTTTGTTCTGCAAGCCGCTGATGGTCTCTGTTAACAAGCTGACTGACCTTTTTCAAAAGTTTGATCCCTGAGCATCTTCAACTAAATCGTGGCATGCTTTAATCAGGATGTTATTTACCTCACTTTACAAATAAGAGCAAATATTTTTTTAACAGGATGAAATCTATCTTTTTAAAATTTATTTAAGTTTATTCATTTATTTTGAGAGACAGACAGAACCAGCAGGGGAGGGACAGAAGAGAGAAGGGGACAGAGGATCTGAAATGGGCTGTGTGTTGACAGCAGAGAGCCCGATGTGGGGCTTGAACTCATGAACCATGAGATCATGACCTGAGCCGACCTCTAACCTTAAATGACCCAGGAGTCCCCAGGATGAAACCGATCTAAAAGAAAGTGGTGTGAAGAAAGGAGTCAGAAAAAGGGGAAGTATAGTGAATTAAAACCTGTGCTCCACAGGAAATTTGTCCTATCGACCAAGTGGTGGTATTCTTGCATTATAGGATGTGTTCGAGATCATTCATCTTGTAGCATGTTAACATTACTCCATTCTTTTTTATTGCTAACCAATATCTAATTCTATTAATGTATATTATGTTTATTCATCAGTTGATGGGCATTTGTTTTTACTTTTTGACTATCAAAAATAATCCTGCTATCATATCCGTGAATAAGTGTTTGAGTGAACATATGTTTTTAGCTGATTCAATGTTTTCAATGTTTTTCAATGTGTTTGTCAGATTTTGATATCAGAGTAGTGCTGAACTTATAAAAATTAGTTAAGAAGTATTTTTCTTCTTCTATTTTCAGAAATAGATGGTGTGGAATTGGTATTATATCTTCCTTAAATGGTAGAATTCACTAATGAAACTGTGCAGAATTAGAATTTTCTGTGTTGGGATATTTTAAACTATGAATTCAGTTTTGGTTGATTATGTCAAGCAATTGGTTGTAGAGTTGTTAGTGTTTCTTTCTTATCTTCTTAACATCCCTGGGATCTGTAGGGAAATCCCCTGTTTGATTCCTGACATGAATAATTTGTGTTTTCTCTTTTTTTAATAAGTCTATCTAGAGGGATTTCAATTTATCAATTATTTTGAACAACTAATTTTGGTTCTATTATTTTTCCTCTATTTTTTTTTCTCCTCAATCTCATTGATTTCTTTTCTTACTGTCTTTCTTCTTGTTTTTCATTTAATGTCTTTTTTTTTTCTAGTTTCTTAAAGTGGAAGCTTAAATGATGGATTTGATACCTTTTTTCTTCTCTAAAATAAGCATTTAATGCCATACAGTAGTCCCTTCCTATCCACAGGGGGACATATTCCAAGAATTTCAGTGGAGGCCTTAAACCATGGATAGTACCAAATCCTATTATTTGCTGTTTGTTTGTTTGTTTTTCCCTATAAATACATACTGATCAAAGTTTCATTTATAAATTAGTCACAGTACTCTGAGTTTCCTGGATCTGTGGTTTGTTTTTGACTATTAACATTGGAAAATTCTCAGTCATTTTACCTTAAATATATTGTTTGTTTGTTTCTTCTCTCTCTGGTATTCCCATTTTGCATATGCTATACCCTTTGAAATTGTCCAACATTTTTTGGATATTCTGTTACACATCCCCCCTTTTTTCATTATTTCTTTTTTCTTTCCTTTTTAATTTGGAATGTTTTCATTAACATATATTCAACCTTAATTACTCTTTCCTTCACTCTTTCCAGTCTCTTCACAATCCCACAAAAAGCATTCTTCATTTCTGTTACAATATTTTTATTTCTACCATTTCTTTTTTATTCTTTCTTAGAGTCGCTTATACTACCTGTCTCTTTTTTTTCCAGGTTTTCCACTTTTTACATTAGAGTCCTTAGCATATTACTCAGAGTTATTTTAAATCCCCAGCTGACAATTTCAAATTCCTTGTCATATCTGATTCTGTTGCTTGCTTTGTCTATTCAGATTGTGATTTTTGCCTTCAGCATGCCTTGTGAGTTTTGTTGAAAGCTGGTCATGATGTATCAGGTGAGAGAACTGAGGTAAATAGGCCCTATTGATGAAATGTGGGGAAAAGAGGAAGCATTCTAGAATTCTGAGCAGGACTCAGCCCAATAGTGAGCCTGTGCTCCTGGGCTGTGTGCTTCACAAATGCTTCTCAGCTTTATTTAGACTTAAGTAAGAACAGAGGATGAGTGATGGCTAGAATTAGATATTTCCATTATTCTAAGGTTGGTTAGGTAAAATGGTTTCTCCTTTCTTGAAGAGTCTAAAGAATTCTGGGCAATTATAAAATGGTTAGTTTTCATTTGGCTATGCCAGAGCAAGAAAGAAGATTTCTCTTAGCTTCATCTTGAGAATATGGTAAGACTGCTTGAGGTAAAACTCACAAAAATGTGAGGCATCCCCTAAGGCTCAGCCTCTAGGAACTTTTATCTCTCAAGCTAATATATGGCTAGTCTCCAGCAATTAGTTAGTTAACCTTTGAATGTTTCTTTCAGTTCTGGTTCTAGAAATGTTTTCTGTTCCTGGTAAGTTACGATTCTCTGTATCTGCCTGTCCTTCCAGTTTTGGGGACAGCCATTTGTTTCGTGGTGGCAATCTCCTGATGGAACTAAGAGTCATTGATTTCAGTTTGTTCCCTATTCTTCTGGTGAGAACAGGAGTGAAGACTTCGGCTCTTCACATGTCAGACCTGAGAGTGATTCTATACTTTAACAAAAAAAATGTTACCAATCCCTACATGATGCAATGTGGAGAGTTCTTTCTTTGTTAGCAATTTGCAGGTGATTCACATAGTTGAGTAACCAAAAGCTGTGTGTTTAAGGCCACCAGAGAGTTTCCTTCTTTTACGATGAATCTCAATATTGTACAGAGTGTACATTTGTTTCTGGTCAGTACAGAACATCAACTGCAAATTTCTCAGGATTCTTTTTCTTCACACAAAAATAGTGTGTCTTTATGTTTTTTAATTAGTCTCAGCTCCTTCGTTACTCTGGGATATGAGTGCCAAAGCTTATTCACATACCATTTGTAATCAATTCTTTTCCTATAAATAAGGGGGGTTTACCTTTACCTTTGGGTTAACTCTGATATGAAACTCCAGGTGACCAATCAATTTCATCCTATACCCGGCTTGACCATCATTTGACTTGATGGGTCTCCATCATACACTTGGACTTTTAGATATGCTGAGTTTGTGTTTTAGGGTTCTTTCCTTTTTTTTTAGAGGAAAATTTTAAAAAGAGGCAAAAGTCTTCTTTCTCTAAAGTTCTACACCAACATAAATATTATTTCTTAGTTTAGACTCACAAGTATCAAGACTCTTGTTACTGCATGCCATCTCTGTATCAGCTATATATTACAGTATTCTTGTATTATGATGAACATAGGCTGATATAACTACAAAAGGTAGTCCAGACATCTGTGTGTAGGAGAGAAAATATTTTTTTTTAAAGCCATATACTATAAATTTTATTTTATTTTTTTTTTATTTTTTTTTTCTGAAATTTATTGACAAATTGGTTTCCATACAACACCCAGTGCTCATCCCAAAAGGTGCCCTCCTCAATATCCATCACCCACCCTCTCCTCCCTCCCACCCCCCATCAACCCTCAGTTTGTTCTCAGTTTTTAACAGTCTCTTATGCTTTGGCTCTCTCCCATTCTAACCTCTTTTTTTTTTTTTCCTTCCCCTCCCCCATGGGTTCCTGTTAAGTTTCTCAGGATCCACATAAGAGTGAGACCATATGGTATCTGTCTTTCTCTGTATGGCTTATTTCACTTAGCATCACACTCTCCAGTTCCATCCACGTTGCTACAAAAGGCCATATTTCATTTTTTCTCATTGCCATGTAATATTCCATTGTGTATATAAACCACAATTTCTTTATCCATTCATCAGTTGATGGACATTTAGGCTCTTTCCATAATTTGGCTATTGTTGAGAGTGCTGCTATGAACATTGTGGTACAAGTGGCCCTATGCATCAGTGCTCCTGTATCCCTTGGATAAATTCCTAGCAGTGCTATTGCTGGGTCATAGGGTAGGTCTATTTTTAATTTTCTGAGGAACCTCCACACTGCTTTCCAGAGCGGCTGCACCAATTTGCATTCCCACCAACAGTGCAAGAGGGTTCCCGTTTCTCCACATCCTCTCCAGCATCTATAGTCTCCTGATTTGTTCATTTTGGCCACTCTGACTGGCGTGAGGTGATACCTGAGTGTGGTTTTGATTTGTATTTCCCTGATAAGGAGCGACGCTGAACATCTTTTCATGTGCCTGTTGGCCATCCGGATGTCTTCTTTAGAGAAGTGTCTATTCATGTTTTCTGCCCATTTCTTCACTGGGTTATTTGTTTTTCGGGTGTGGAGTTTGGTGAGCTCTTTATAGATTTTGGATACTAGCCCTTTGTCCGATATGTCATTTGCGAATATCTTTTCCCATTCCGTTGGTTGCCTTTTAGTTTTGTTGGTTGTTTCCTTTGCTGTGCAGAAGCTTTTTATCTTCATAAGGTCCCAGTAATTCACTTTTGCTTTTAATTCCCTTGCCTTTGGGGATGTGTCGAGTAAGAGATTGCTACGGCTGAGGTCAGAGAGGTCTTTTCCTGCTTTCTCCTCTAAGGTTTTGATGGTTTCCTGTCTCACATTTAGGTCCTTTATCCATTTTGAGTTTATTTTTGTGAATGGTGTGAGAAAGTGGTCTAGTTTCAACCTTCTGCATGTTGCTGTCCAGTTCTCCCAGCACCATTTGTTAAAGAGACTGTCTTTTTTCCATTGGATGTTCTTTCCTGCTTTGTCAAAGATGAGTTGGCCATACATTTGTGGGTCTAGTTCTGGGGTTTCTATTCTATTCCATTGGTCTATGTGTCTGTTTTGGTGCCAATACCATGCTGTCTTGATGATGACAGCTTTGTAGTAGAGGCTAAAGTCTGGGATTGTGATGCCTCCTGCTTTGGTCTTCTTCTTCAAAATTCCTTTGGCTATTCGGGGCCTTTTGTGGTTCCATATGAATTTTAGGATTGCTTGTTCTAGTTTCGAGAAGAATGCTGGTGCAATTTTGATTGGGATTGCATTGAATGTGTAGATAGCTTTGGGTAGTATTGACATTTTGACAATATTTATTTTTCCAATCCATGAGCAGGGAATGTCTTTCCATTTCTTTAAATCTTCTTCAATTTCCTTCAGAAGCTTTCTATAGTTTTCAGCATACAGATCCTTTACATCTTTGGTTAGATTTATTCCTAGGTATTTTATGCTTCTTGGTGCAATTGTGAATGGGATCAGTTTCTTTATTTGTCTTTCTGTTGCTTCATTGTTAGTGTATAAGAATGCAACTGATTTCTGTACATTGATTTTGTATCCTGCAACTTTGCTGAATTCCTGTATCAGTTCTAGCAGACTTTTGGTGGAGTCTATCGGATTTTCCATGTATAATATCATGTCATCTGCAAAAAGCGAAAGCTTGACTTCATCTTTGCCAATTTTGATGCCTTTGATTTCCTTTTGTTGTCTGATTGCTGATGCTAGAACTTCCAGCACTATGTTAAACAGCAGCGGTGAGAGTGGGCATCCTTGTCGTGTTCCTGATCTCAGGGAAAAAGCTTTCAGTTTTTCCCCGTTGAGGATGATGTTAGCTGTGGGCTTTTCATAAATGGCTTTTATGATCTTTAAGTATGTTCCTTCTATCCCGACTTTCTCAAGGGTTTTTATTAAGAAAGGGTGCTGGATTTTGTCAAAGGCCTTTTCTGCATCGATTGACAGGATCATATGGTTCTTCTCTCTTTTTTTGTTAATGTGATGTATCACGTTGATTGATTTGCGAATGTTGAACCAGCCCTGCATCCCAGGAATGAATCCCACTTGATCATGGTGAATAATTCTTTTTATATGCCGTTGAATTCGATTTGCTAGTATCTTATTGAGAATTTTTGCATCCATATTCATCAGGGATATTGGCCTGTAGTTCTCTTTTTTTACTGGGTCTCTGTCTGGTTTAGGAATCAAAGTAATACTGGCTTCATAGAATGAGTCTGGAAGTTTTCCTTCCCTTTCTATTTCTTGGAATAGCTTGAGAAGGATAGGTATTATCTCTGCTTTAAACGTCTGGTAGAACTCCCCTGGGAAGCCATCTGGTCCTGGACTCTTATTTGTTGGGAGATTTTTGATAACTGATTCAATTTCTTCGCTGGTTATGGGTCTGTTCAAGCTTTCTATTTCCTCCTGATTGAGTTTTGGAAGCGTGTGGGTGTTCAGGAATTCGTCCATTTCTTCCAGGTTGTCCAATTTGTTGGCATATAATTTTTCATAGTATTCCCTGATAATTGTTTGTATCTCTGAGGGATTGGTTGTAATCATTCCATTTTCATTCATGATTTTATCTATTTGGGTCATCTCCCTTTTCTTTTTGAGAAGCCTGGCTAGAGGTTTGTCAATTTTGTTTATTTTTTCAAAAAACCAACTCTTGGTTTCGTTGATCTGCTCTACAGTTTTTTTAGTTTCTATATTGTTTATTTCTGCTCTGATCTTTATTATTTCTCTTCTTCTGCTGGGCTTAGGCTGCCTTTGCTGTTCTGCTTCTAGTTCCTTTAGGTGTGCTGTTAGATTTTGTATTTGGGATTTTTCTTGTTTCTTGAGATAGGCCTGGATTGCAATGTATTTTCCTCTCAGGACTGCCTTTGCTGTGTCCCAAAGCGTTTGGATTGTTGTATTTTCATTTTCGTTTGTTTCCATATATTTTTTAATTTCTTCTCTAATTGCCTGGTTGACCCACTCATTCGTTAGTAGGGTGTTCTTTAACCTCCATGCTTTTGGAGGTTTTCCAGACTTTTTCCTGTGGTTGATTTCAAGCTTCATGGCATTGTGGTCTGAAAGTAAGCATGGTATAATTTCAATTCTTGTAAACTTATGAAGGGCTGTTTTGTGACCCAGTATATGATCTATCTTGGAGAATGTTCCATGTGCACTCGAGAAGAAAG
Source organism: Prionailurus bengalensis (assembly GCF_016509475.1). NCBI lineage: Eukaryota > Metazoa > Chordata > Mammalia > Carnivora > Felidae > Prionailurus > Prionailurus bengalensis. Next base: position 92,437,995 of record NC_057344.1, read on the forward strand.
TATATTCTGTTGCTTTGGGATGCAGAGTTCTAAATATATCTGTCAAGTCCATCTCATCCAATGTCTCATTCAGGGCCCTTGTTTCTTTATTGACCGTGTGTCTAGATGATCTATCCATTTCTGTAAGTGGGGTGTTAAAGTCCCCTGCAATTACCACATTCTTATCAATAAAGTTGCTTATGTTTATGAGTAATTGTTTTATATATTTGGGGGCTCCGGTATTCGGTGCATAGACATTGATAATTGTTAGCTCTTCCTGATGGATAGACCCTGTAACTATTATATAATGTCCTTCTTCATCTCTTGTTACAGCCTTTAATTTAAAGTCTAGTTTGTCTGATATAAGTATGGCTACTCCAGCTTTCTTTTGGCTTCCAGTCGCATGATAAATAGTTCTCCATCCCCTCACTCTCAATCTAAAGGTGTCCTCAGGTCTAAAATGAGTCTCTTGTAGACAGCAAATAGATGGGTCTTGTTTTTTTATCCATTCTGATACCCTATGTCTTTTGGTTGGCGCATTTAATCCATTTACATTCAGTGTTATTATAGAAAGATACGGGTTTAGAGTCATTGTGATGTCTGTATGTTTTATGCTGGTAGTGATGTCTCTGGGACTTTGTCTCACAGGGTCCCCCTTAGGATCTCTTGTAGGGCTGGTTTAGTGGTGACAAATTCCTTCAGTTTTTGTTTGTTTGGGAAGACCTTTATCTCTCCTTCTATTCTAAATGACAGACTTGCTGGATAAAGGATTCTTGGCTGCATATTTTTTCTGTCTAGCACCCTGAAAATCTCTTGCCAATTCTTTCTGGCCTGCCAAGTTTCAAAAGAGAGATCAGTCACGAGTCTTATAGGTCTCCCTTTATATGTGAGGGCACGTTTACCCCTTGCTGCTTTCAGAATTTTCTCTTTATCCTTGTATTTTGCCAGTTTCACTATGATATGTCGTGCAGAAGATCGATTCAAGTTACGTCTGAAGGGAGTTCTCTGTGCCTCTTGGATTTCAATGCCTTTTTCCTTCCCCAGTTCTGGGAAGTTCTCAGCTATGATTTCTTCAAGTACCCCTTCAGCACCTTTCCCTCTCTCTTCCTCCTCTGGGATACCAATTATGCGTATATTATTTCTTTTTAGTGTATCACTTAATTCTCTAATTTTCCCCTCATACTCCTGGATTTTTTTATCTCTCTTTTTCTCAGCTTCCTCTTTTTCCATAACTTTATCTTCTAGTTCACCTATTCTCTCCTCTGCCTCTTCAAGCCGAGCTGTGGTGGTTTCCATTTTGTTATGCATTTCGTTTAAAGCGTTTTTCAGCTCCTCGTGACTGTTCCTTAGTCCCTTGATCTCTGTAGCAAGAGATTCTCTGCTGTCCTGTATACTGTTTTCAAGCCCAGCGATTAATTTTATGACTATTATTCTAAATTCACTTTCTGTTATATTATTTAAATCCTTTTTGATCAGCTCATTAGCTGTTGTTATTTCCTGGAGATTCTTCTGAGGGGAATTCTTCCGCTTGGTCATTTTGGATAGTCCCTGGCGTGGTGAGGACCTGCAGGGCACTTCCCCTGTGCTGTGGTGTATACCTGGAGTTGGTGGGCGGGGCCGCAGTCAGACCTGATGTCTGCCCCCAGCCCACCGCTGGGGCCACAGTCAGACTGGTGTGTGCCTTCTCTTCCCCTCTCCTAGGGGCGGGATTCACTGTGGGGTGGTGTGGCTCGTCTGGGCTACTTGCACCCTGCCAGGCTTGTGATGCTGGGGATCTGGCGTATTAGCTGGGGTGGGTAGGCAAGGTGCTCGGGGGCAGGAGGGGCAGGCTTAGATCGCTTCTCCTTAGGTGATCCACTTCAGGAGGGGCCCTGTGGCAGCGGGAGGGAGTCAGATCCGCTGCCGGAGGTTTGGCTCCGCAGAAGCGCAGAGTTGGGTGTTTGCGCGGAGCGAGCAAGTTCCCTGGCAGGAACCGGTTCCCCTTTGGGATTTCGGCTGGGGGATGGGCGGGGGAAATGGCGCTGGCGAGCGCCTTTGTTCCCCACCAAACTGAGCTCTGTTGTCAGGGGGCTCAGCAGCTCTCCCTCCCTTTGTCCTCCAGCCTTCCCGCTTTCCGAGCAGAGCTGTTAATTTCTGACCTCCCAGACGCTAAGTCGCGCTTGCTGTCGGAACACAGTCCGCCCGGCCCCTCCGCTTTTTCAAGCCCGACTCGGGGGCTCTGCTTGGCCGGCGAGCCGCCCCTCCGCCCCGGCTCCCTCCCGCCAGTCCGTGGAGCGCGCCCCGCCTCGCCGCCCTTCCTACCCTCTTCCGTGGGCCTCTCGTCTGCGCTTGGCTCCGGCGACTCTGTTCTGCTAATCCTCTGGCGGTTTTCTGGGTTATTTAGGCAGGTGTAGATGGAATCTAAGTGATCAGCAGGACGTGCGGTGAGCCCAGCGTCCTCCTAAGCCGCCATCTTGGAGAAAATATTAATTGAAAATGAAGTCGTTTCAGTGGGAAATACAAAATTAGGGGCCTTCTGAGACATGATAACTATCTTTAGTCCAGAGAGAAAAGAAAAAAAACAAAACACCTATGATCTCTAAAATAAAAGATAAGTGAGATGTGATTCAAAACCTGTATATATATATATTTTTTCTTCAATATTATATATATATCTATCTATCTTTATTTTTCTGCAATATTTAAACTTATTTGGAAAGTTCTAGTATTTTTCATATGTGCTAAACAACTTAAATGAGCCAGGATTTGGATGTTGGTTTGCCCAGAGCACTGCTGAACATGTTTATGCATCTTTGAATGCCACATTTTATGTCAGTGGCAAGGGAACATGTAATTCTGTGCCATAGAATGAAGGTCACTTGATCAGTTGCCTTCTTCTTCTCACTCACATCCTCGGAACTGCACCTTACAGCATGGAACATTTGACAGCCCAGACACTTTCCCAAACTAAAAAACAAAACAAAACAACAAAATAAAGCAAAACAAAACAAAACAAAACAACAAAAACTTGTAATACTTCACAAAACATGGTTCACAAATCGTTTTTGTTCATATCATATGGATGGTTTTACAAATGCCCATTTCCACATCCTACTTAAGATATATTGCATAAGAGTCTTTGGTCTTTGAGAAACTGCATTTGAAAAATTTCTAATTTAGAATGAATCCTAAAGTACTTATTCTAATAAGAACAATGTCAAGTTTAGGGATAATTCTACAGCAGTCATCCTCCCTCGATACTGAGTATTATTCTTTCATGGGCAATACTGTGGAATGTTTTGGTACAACCTCTTGCCTTAACAAAATTATCTTTAGTATATTTACATTATTTATGAACTATTGTGGAATATTTTAAAAAATTTCACAGGAGGATGATATATGTAACTTTAGGTATTTTTTCCCCATCTAGAACAACTTGTCTACATGGTAAGCAATCTATGCTTATTTTTAACTCTGAAGTAGAAGCTTTTAATTCTTTAATGCATGAGCTAAATCTATGAAATCAGTTCCTTCTTTAAGATGTATTGGAGTTCATAAATCTAAATAGTATGAACTTTGTTAAGATTTACACATACTCTAAGTTATTATTCCATCATATTGAATGCTTGGATAATTAAGTATTTATTTGGGGGACAAGGAAGAGAAGATTTAGCTGGAGAGAAGGAAATAGGCCAACTCCATTATAACTTGATAAAAAATGTATTTTATTAAGAAAGATGCATACTAATAGATATTTTGGGTGATTATTTTTGTTCTTATGACACTATGCCAAACTCTATCATATGTAGGTTGACTCTCAGTTACCTATAGATGTGGTATGTATAGATGATGGTAATTGTCTGGGTCCCCATCATTATAAGTTAGCAGTAAAAGTAGCCGAGGAAATAAACACCATAACAAGAAAACTTAAGTGAATTAATCATGTATAATATGCTGCAATATCAGGTTGTAAATTACATCAGCACACTTCTAGCCCACATGTGAACCAATATCAATGATCTTGACAGCTTTTATATTGTTTGCTGGAAATATACTGGAATATTGAATGACTAAACGCCTACAGATCAGGTGACAGATCTAGTGACCTCTGGAATTTTATGAATACTTGAATTCGGTGAGGATGTGTCCTCCAGTTATCTTCTTTTGCTAAGACACAATGCTGTTGTCATTTTTTTTTAATATGGAGGGGAGAGAAGATATGAATTCAATGGAATGAATTGAACTGACAAACATGTACAAACTTCTGAGCAGGCTTCCATAGGTAAATAATTCATTACATGTAGAAATACAGAATTTATTTGTTTATTTATTTATTATCTTTTAAAGTTTATTTATTTATTTTGAGAGAGACAGCACAGGAGGGGCAGAGACTTGGAGAGAGTCCCAAGCAGGTTCCATGAAGTCAGCACAGAGCCCGATGGTGGGGCTCAAACTAATGAACCATGAGGTGGAGCCCTGAGCCAAAGTCAAGAGCCAGACGCTTAACTGACTGAGCCACCCAGGCACCCCCAGAATTTATTTTTTGCACACTTATTACCCATATACTTTCCTCAGAGCATATGTCTTTGCAACATATACCTAGATGGAAATATAGTGAAAATTTTTCTACGAGAAGTAGACTTATCTGTGTGTTGACCTTTTTTCTCCATGGTATTTCAAGGGAAGGTCAGTGGTCTTCAGCCAAGGACACAGGAGAAGCAGAAAACGGCTTGAGCAGCATGGGATAGGTAAGCTATGTAAGTTTAATCATTCCACTGGTAACACTTGACACATAAATATATATAAATATGATGAACTGAGGGCCACGAGGGTGGCTCAGTCATTTAAGCATCAGACTCTTGAATTTGGCTCCGATCATGATCTCCTGCTTGGTGACATCAAGTCCCGTGTCAGGCTCTACACTGAGAGCACTGGAGCCTGCTCTCTTCCTGTCCCTTACCCACTTATGTCTGTGCCCTCTCTCTCTCTCTCTCTTTCTCAAAATAAATAAATAAACATTAAATCTGTTCAAACATCTATGTTTTCCATAGTCTAGTTCCAAATGAATATGATATTATTTTTATTGTATAGAATTAAATGATATTTTTGATATTTAATTTGGATAGAATGTATTCTGTAATGAAATAATAAAAGTATAAGAAATACATGCTTATATCAGTGAGTAAAACCCTCATCCTGAAGTATTTAAAGTAAAAAATTAAAGGTAAAATTTTACTGACAAAGAGGTAACATATCTCTCATTCTTATTTGTTCTCAACTTAATATCTATCAGTTCATATGATTATGTTGATTTGAATTTTTATTTCAGTGATGTATTGAAAGTCATTGGATAGTGGTGCCTGGGTGGCTCAGTTGGTTAAGCATCCGACTTCGGCTCAGCTCATGATCTCACCATCCGTGAGTTCAAGCTTCTCGTCCAGCAATGTGCTGACAGCTCAGTGCTTGGAGCCTGCTTCAAATTCTATGTCTCATCCTCTCTCTTCCCCTCCCATGTTCATGCTCTGTTCTCTCTGTCTCTCAGTAATAAATAAATGTTAAAACAATTTTTTAAAAAAGAAAGTCGTTGGATATATTATGTCCATATATATACATATATAAATAATATCCAAAATATTATATATTTTTATAATACTTTAAAAATTGATAATGGAATTTAGAATTGTTAATAAGTAAATCAGCTGGCAACTTACTTTCTTCTTTTCCAAATACATAAAATCTTAATGAATAGAACCTGGTTCCTGAATGTCTTTCAGTTGCTTTTAGCCTTGCCACTTCTTTATCCGATAAATTATCCTATTTAAATAAGTGTTCATTGAATTAAGTTAAAATATACTTTGTTCTATATTTTAAAAGTCTTCACAAGTACGGCTTCCTGGTAACTGCTTAAGATTTCTTTTGGAATATTGAAAAGACTCAGCTTGTTCCTGCTTAGAAAAGGTTTGCTAAAAAATATAATTCAAAAGAGGCGTTCTAATAGTTCATTGATATTGATACAGCTTGTGCTTCAGCAATACTGCATAGAAATGAAATTAAAATCATAAAAGCAGAAAAAGACATGCAGATGCGTTATGAACGGCAACGTACAGGAAGCAGAGCAATCCACAATCAACTTTCATTACCTTCTCATTTTTCTCTTTTATGCACAATCAACAGTGCTTTCCTTTTCTTTTATTTATTCTGCCATTTATTTCAATGTTAACCCAAATCTCCCTTGAGTACTTTCCCCTTACTTTTTATTTCATATTCTCAATTCTTCTGAAGTTATTTACAATTATGAAAGTATATGAAGCAGTCTTTCCGGCACATATTTTTTTTGTTTGTTTGGACTGTTATATATGAAGAAAATGGAGGTTTTCTTTTTTCTGTGTGTGTGTGTGTGTGTGTGTTTTAATAAATATCTTGGATCTAGCAACTGAATCAAAACTATATGCAATTTTACATTAATGGATATGGAGGGTTAGAACAGAGAAACAATGCACGAATACACAATTTATACAAAGTGTAATAGGAGATATATGAACTGAGTAATGTAGTCACAGCAGTGCCTGGAATATTGCCAAAAAGGAAGAAGGTGCTTTATTAATATGTGTTACAAAGTTAAGTTATGAACTAGTTCTTAGATGTTTCCTTTTAGTAAGATATTTTATCATAATTAATACACATAAAATTATTATATCCTTATCCTGTTTCCTCTTTTGAATGATCCATGTGCATTTGAAAAGAAGTTGTATTGTCATCCAAATGCAGAGTCATAATGCATCCATAGAATTTACCTTATTGATCATATCCTTTATATATTAAAAGATTATAAACTATTACTTACAATTTAACAACTTGATTTATCTTAGGCTAAGATTGATATATTGAATTAACATATTTTTATTGTTCTGTTAACTTCTTGTCAATTTTATCAGCTTTTTGTGATGGTGATTGTCTTATGGTTCATGGATATTTATCCATGCCATATCCTCACTTTGGAATTTGTGCTAATATATTATGAAGGGTCTTTTGTCTTTATTTTGTTGTGGAGAATTTTACCTTTTTAGGTACCGATACCTATTTCATTTTCAGGTCCTGATCCCTATTTCATTTTGGATTGTATTCATCTGGTATACCTTTTTGTCTTTCCTTCATTTTAGTATCTTTTTTATTTTAGGTATATACCTTCTAGAAACATAAACAAGGATTTTTCTTTTGCAAGTCATTCTGAAATTATTTGTCATTGAAAAGAGAAAAAATCCCATTTACATTTGGGGGCAGAATCTTTTATTCAGTCTCATATCTGCCATCACTTTATTTCATTATTCTTTGTGTGACACTTAATGTGATATTTTTCACATACTGGTCTATTTCTATTGACATTTTTTGTCTGTTTTGTTTTGGTAGTTTGGAAACTTTACAATTTTTTTTTTCTAGTGGTCACCTTTTTCCTAATTGCCTGGAGACAATTCTTCATGGAGTTTCTGCAAGTCTGCATAAGCTTTTGTTAACTACTTCTTCAGGACATTTGTATTGCAAACAGCCTTGGAAGACTGAGATAGTGCCTATCTCCAGGAAAGAGAACATATTTGTTTTCTGAGCAAGAAAATAAAGATGATGTCTCCAACTGCGGCCAAGTTTAGGCAAATTTTCTACCAGCCCACGTTAAAAGATGTAAGCTTCCTAAATTTGGGGCTCCTCAGCTGTGACACGAACCTACTGTAAGAGCAACATCCACCTGTGCCCTTCTCAACATCACCCCCCCCCCCTCGGGACCTGGCAGTAGGGAAGTGAAGGGAATGAGAATAGTGTCCTATTCTCTCTGTCAGGGGTGGCTTATCTACTGCTAGCTCCTATGAAACTGGCAGCCTGACTTGTTAGCTTGCAGGTAGGATAAAATTTCACCTGTACGTAGTTTTTGACTTTAATACACGTTTCCTTTCATCTACCTTTACATTACTTCCGTTCAGATGGCCATCTCCTAAATGTCTTTTGCCTGCTATCTATTAGCCATAGGCAATCATAAGCTGCTTCTACTTTCTTCTTTTTCTTTTCTGTTTTTCTCCAGTTTATATCATTACTTTTTTGTCAAAGCAAATGACATTTTATAACAGTCTTCCATCTTTAGCCCCTTCCTGTATTAGTAATAAATTTATAAGCAGACCTGTTCAACTCTCACCAAGTGTACTTTTGCCCAAATGTGACTACGTAAGCTCATATAATGATGAAGAACAAATGGGGAACATAACTAAAGCCACATGTAGCCTGAGGATGATTAGGGGGACTTTCTGAAATAAGAATATTGGCAAATGTGCCATGGAATTCTTTAAACTGATGAGACTGGAAAGCATATTATAAACTAATATATTTTTTAAGTTTATTTTAGATTTTTAAGAGAGAGAGAGAGAGAGAGAGAGTAAAAGAGAGAGAGGGAGGAAGAGAGAAAATAGAGAAAGGGCAGACAGAGGGAGACACAGAATCTGAAGCAGGCTCCAGGCTCTGAGCTGTCAGCACAGAGCCTGACATGGAGCTGGAACCCACGAACCCTGAGATCATGACCTGAGCCGAAGTCGGATGCTTAACCGACTAAGCCACCCAGGTGCCCCTAAAGTAATATTTTTGATTTAGGTCAAGATGGAGTACAATGTCCTTCTTTTCTACCACTTATATCCCTGAATCACAGCTTGTCTCGAGTCATAGAACAATGATGATATACCTAAAGAGTCAGAGGTTTAAAAACTGAATTCTTTCATGGCTGTGGATCCAAAATAAGTTTAAGAAGCTAGCACTATAGATGAGGGCAAGACCATAAGGTATGTTACAAGTTTTTTCATGCTGTCATTCAATTTCTTCCTAATACTCGCATTGTTACGTGAAATGTATGGTGTCCTCATAATTTCAAATTTGAATTAAAAGGTATCCTGTAATAGCTTTATGTTTAAAGAATCACATTCTAAAAAGTATAAATGTGTACTTAAATAAGAAAACTGATTCCATTTTTTTTTTTTTATGTTTATTTATTTTTGAGACAGAGAGAGACAGAGCATGAACGAGGGAGGGTCAGAGAGAGAGGGGACCAGGCTCTGAGCTGTCAGCACAGAGCCCGACGCGGGGCTCGAACTCACAGACCGTGAGATCATGACCTGAGCCGAAGTCGGAAGCTCAACCGACTGAGCCACCCAGGCGCCCCTGATTCCATTTTTTGAAGTTATATAGAATGTTATTTATTAATCCTGGCAATGTTTATTCTATCCTTTTTTCTTTTCTCTCCAACTACTCTGTCTTCTTTTGACAGATTAGAGGGAACCCAATTATAAGACAGAGGGCTTTATTCTTTGATGGGATAAGTATGATTATTGAGAAAATGAACTGTAGTAAAAGGTACTTCTTTTAAATAAGGCCGTGAAGATTACCAAGACTGTGTGGCTGATTGGCCATTCTACACTGTAGCAGAATGAATGAAATATAAACTATACTTCCTGGAAAACGGAAACTATACTTGCTTTCTTTAGCCAACAACAAACATCCCTGAAATTAGAACATTTGAAATTCAACCATATATGTTTCCATTTGATTTGCCACTTTGCTTTTCTTTTTTAAATTTTTATTTATTTATTTTGAGAGAGGCAGAGACAGCATGAGGGGAAGGGGCAGAGAGAGGGGGAGAGAGAGAATCCCAAGTAGGCTCCACACCTGCCCAAAGTGGGTTTGGAACTCAGGAACTGTGAGCACATGACCTGAGCCGAAATCAAGAGTTGGATGATTAGCCTACTGAACCACCCAGGCGACCCTGATTTGCCACCTTAAACCTACAAAAAATAAATTATTGTGTTTTATTTACCTAATTTATTAACTTCACTACTGAGCAATGAAATGGGAATCTGTACATACTCAGGATCTATTTGTTCATCGCCACAGACTGAAACACTGTGACTTTTAGTCACACTTGAGAGTGCTTGCTCAGGGCCCAAGCTTGCTGTTTCCCTTTAATAGAGAAGGAGGTGTCATTCATCATTATGTGAGGTGGAGCTGGGGTCAAAAGATTTCCAAATAAATCCCGAATGGCAGTCAATTAGTCATTACTTTCACAGCTTGTCCATACATCTCTTGTTAAGTGAATGTTTATACACTTACCCTCCCTAAAGGCCTACCAGTAACTTTATGAAACATGGTGACATAGAGCTGTGACACAGCCCTGTTACAAACTCTGTCTCCAATGGCAGTTAATCACAGGATGCCATGAGCTCAACAAAACCTCAGCACAATACGGTGAAGATCTGCTGTGCTTGTTTCCGCTATAAATCTTGTGAATGTCTTTTACTTTACCAAACAAACTGTTAATAAATTCAACTTTCAGTAAGGAAAACACATATGAAACAGTGTATTTCATGATGGCTTTTGAGTAGTGTCTTAAATCAGACTCTGGAGTAGTAATTACTATTTTTTTTAAATCTTACATTTGTGAGTAGAATATCATGTTTGCCCACTGTTTATTAGAAGCCCAGCATTACATAAATGTCAGCCATATGATACCAGAAACATTGTTAGAACTCCCAAAGCATCAGAGAAATAAGGAGTAAGTATATAACTGTCTTCTGCTATTAAGTAGCAATTACTCGAATCTCTCTGGAACAGAGCAAGAATGGATTCCTGGCTGTGGCTACAAACTAAAACCAATTAATTATTTCACTTCTTTTGGTGCTAATTTTACTGTATTGAAAATATGCATTTTCATAAATAATAGTTATACACTTTGGAGAAGTTACTTTAATATATTTTATGTTACCTGAATGAAGTTCAAGAAAATACTTAGTCACTTTCAAAAACTTACATCTCATTTTGTAGTAAAGAAAGTAAAATAAATTCGACTCAGATATTTCTAAAAATTCTACAGGGAAATAATTACATTAGTCATTGTAAATGCTAAATGCAAGCAGGTGTCACTCTATAATATAAATAAAGTACTGTTATAGTTATCATAATAGCCTATGCCACACATCCTAGGATAAATATTTTGTAGTAGGTAGTCACAACCATGATAAAAGGATCAGATAATATTCATAAGGGACATGCCACAGAAAAAGAAAGAAAAAACAAACTAAAGTTTCAGCCAAATTGATTTGCTTCTCTTTGTCTTTCTCGGTTTCCTTTTCTATTTTTAGGAATATTTGGAAGCATATTTGTTTTCGTCTAGAGATGTGAATCATTTGGATTTCACATCTCTGTGCTGAGTTTGATGGCTTCTTAATAGTTCACAAGTACATATAAACCTAATACATAATTCACAAAATAAAAGCAATCAGTAGTTTAATGGCATATGTTATTGGAATTGACAAGCTTTGGTTTTGCCTGTATAGAACTAAATACACAATTCTCATCATTCTCTTTCTCGAACCCTTGAATTCTTGTTTTTATAAATATGAATGAAATTACTTCTCACTAATTTACTCTTGAAATAAAAGAACTTGCAGCAAAGGAGAACCAGCCACTGCACAGGTTGACTTCCAGTGCATTCAAAATGACTACATTTAAGGACTGCCAGATAGATCACTCTGTATCTACATGTGTGGAAGCATTCTTCAATTAGATCAATGCTAATTTTGTCACCAGATATAATTTTGATGCAAAGGTTAGTATTGTCGTTGAAACATATACTATGTTATGTAATTTATTTCTAAGAAATTTATTTTTTTAATTTATTTATTTTGAGAGAGAGAGCACATGAGCAGGGAAGGGGCACAGAGAGAGAGAGAAGCCCAAGCAGACTCCCTGTTGACAGCACAGAGCCCAGTGCGGGGCTCGATCTCACGAGCCATGAGATCAGGACCTGAGGCAAAACCAAGAGTTGGACACTTACCTGACTGAGTCACTCAGGCACCCCTATTCTGAATAAATTTAAATCAAACTTAGTACAATATAGAAGTTTAATAAATGTCTAGTAAAAATAGATGAATTATGTTTGTACCAGTTGTGGTTCTGTTGTTTCTGAAAATGTATCCAAATAATATAAGTGGAAAGACTCACTGTAGAAATTCTTCATTTAATGTATTATATTATATATTATTACTTTGAGGTGATTTGAGGATTGTTTCCACCTGTTTATGAGCTTATGTACAGCATCATATATGTTTTCAAAGTTAATATTTTCAATCTTTTATTTATTTTTTTGTTATGTTATTGTTTTGATCACAAACATTTATGGATATGTGTATAAATTAATTCTTATTTCCAAGTTAGTGCTAAAACAAATATTTTAAATAGCTTTTCTTGTGTGTGTAGAAAGTGTAAGAAAGCAAAAATCTAGGTAATATATACAGATACAAATGGAAATGTGAGGAATATAGACATCATATCACTCACATCTCAACTTCTTTTAATGCTAGCCTTCACTTACTTAAAAATGCATATGAGAAAGCTATAAATATGAGGGAATGTATTATCTGCTAATTTTTTGTTATTGTGATTGGAATGACAAATAGTAAAGTTATTTTCCTCGGAGATAATTTGTGCAAAATGTATCATTAAAGAAATCTCCTTTAGAACAATGAACTATTTAAAAATATTCTGCTCATTCATACATTTTTACTTAAAGAATTTCTCCTTGGATTATACCAGAATATGAAAAATTGACAAATTAAAAAATATCTGTTAGAATGTGGTATAGTCATTATATATATATATATATGTAGTCATCAGTAAGGTCATTAGTAATGTCATATATAGAGTCATTAGTAAGGCTATATGTGTGTGTGTATATATATATATGTGTGTGTGTGTGTGTGCGTGTGTGTGTATTTTTAGATTAATTGGGCCTTGTGGTACTGTTTCTCAGAGAAATTTAGTTTTATGGCTTTTTTTCTTACAAAATAATATTTCTGGAAATGACTAAACTAAACTGTTAAAATATGTTCACTGATAGCTTAGTCAGCTTAAATAATATGAATAGTATATTTTTATCTGCTATACTTATTTTGTAATGGGACTAAATGTTTACATACCATAATTGGGCTTCCTACGCAACTAAGGAAGAATCATGGCAGAAACCATTAGTTATCCCCTAATCTTTTCTTACTTTCTATTATAAAAACAGAAAATTTAACTGGATACACTGCTATTCAGCATAAGGACAACTACTTTCCTTGCAGCTAGATATACTCCCATGAGTAAATTCTGACAAAACAGATACAAACATAAGTGTTTTACAGAAGCTTTCTTGAACACTTCTTTAGATTATACATCTGATGCTGTCACTTTCACATCTTTTTGTTTCTCCTTCATCCACCTGAGGACACAGCTTCCACCTTGAACCAAGAGAATGAGAGTAGACTGGTAAATTTGAAGGAATCTGGATCCCTAAAAAGTTTGTGGATCAGACTTGGATTTATGCCTCTGAAGTTTACATGAGGGAAATAAATTTCTATCTTTGGTATGCCTCCCTTATTTTAGATTTTTCTATTACCCATAGCCAAATCCTATGTAATACAGGAAAGAAAGGGCCAGGTTATAAATACACTTGAAAGAGTGAGGAGACATCTCTTGTCATTGCATGTCTCTTAAAGAATTATGTAATTACTTAAGAGCTACACATTGAAGATAAATCTGACAGAAGCCTACTTTTGTTTGGCGCATGAGGTAACAATATTACTTATATTTTAAAATGTTGTAGAAAAGAAAAAAAAATCAAAGAGAATACTTGAGAGAGACTGTATGTGGCCTGGAAAATCTACTGGCCTATCTGGTCCTTTGCAGTAAAATTAGGCACCCCAAATATTGATTTTCCTCTAATTCTCTATGACTTTCACCTTTATATTTATTATTTTCTTTTATTGAGCAGCCTTGAACCAACACATTTCATATTTCCTATTCCAATCATTACATATGCTATGTTGACTATTTGGCATTAAATGAAAAATGTCTTTATATTTTGAATGTCTGTCTACAGATTCATAGAGCTAGACTATTTAGTTGTCATTCACATATTTAGATATCTAGACATTGTGGTTAAATATGATCTCCCAAATAGAACTTTGAAACTCTTTCATCCGACTTTTAGTGTTGTTATCTTGGATTAGGTGTTGTGATAATGACTGACTTCACCCATTGTAGATCATTACATTAGTTAAACCTTTGAAATCCGTGGTGCCTCTGTCTTTTCATCACATGATCGACACCTCCTTGTCCAATACTAGCTTATTTTTTCACCATTAAGGTTAAACTTTGAAGGCAAAATAATGGTATTCTTGTAAAGGAAGATCTTGACAAATAATGCTAAAACAGTGTTTTATTGATTAGGGCCAACAAACACAGTTTAGAGTTGTCACATTAGACTTCCAGCAGCTGTATTTTGAAAGGAAATAAAAACTATACAAGCACATGAGAGAAAAAACAGGATATTTATCATAAGTGATGGTTGATTTTATGTATAGACTTTGTTAGACTATGGTGACCAGTAGTTTGGTCATACATTTGTCTCGATATTTCTGTAAGTATTTTTTAGTTGTGATTAATTTTAAAAATCAGGTGAGTTTAAGCAAAGGAGATTACCCTCCATAATGTGCATGAGTCTCATTCAATCAGGTGCAGATACACAGTGCAAAGTCAGATTTTTCAAAGAGGGAATTCTGCCTCCAGACTACAACATAGAAATTTTGCCTGTTTCCAACCTTTTGTTTCAAAAATATAACATCAAATCTTACCTGAATCTCCAGCCTGCCAGCTTGCCCGCCAGATTTCAGATTTGTCAACCCACACAATGGCATGAACCAATTCCTTAAAATAAAGCTCTCTCTCTCTCTCCTCTCTATTATATATATATACATATATATATGTATATATATATGTGTATATATATATATATATATGTATATATATGTATATATATATATCTTTCTAGCTCATATATATATTTGGTTCTATTCCTCTGGAAGAACAGATGTACATTATAATAGCGAATATGAACAAAATTATGAAAAATAATAAGCACTGACTGACATGGTTAAGTGGAGGATGGAGCCATTAAAAAAATTGCTACTTCTTACAAGAGTTGATACGCTAGATTGAAGAATGTGGACACTACCTTTTAAGCTAAGTGATTGACTAATGGATCTTAAGTAAATGGCATTCCATTTAGACAGATACCTGTAGTTCTTATGTGAAGAGAATTGATAAACAGAAGTCTTTAGAAAAGGGAATTAGTTGACATGTTCTTGCAAACAGTGCCAGCAAAGGGTGATGAGTACCTGTGCTATGTCAGTGATAATACAGATGAAAAGAGGACATGGAAATGAGTCATATTTCCTAATAAAATTGATAGAAGCTATAATACAGAGACTAAACAATGAACAGTAAGGCAATAAGTTCATATTTATAAATATGTTCTTAACTGTAAATAGGCTAAATTCTCACTCAAAAAACATAGTGACTGAATGTATATTAAAAAAAATAAGACCCACTTATATGCTGCCTACGAGAGACCTATTTTAGTTGTGAGATCGCACACAGACTGAAAGTGAAGAATGGAAAAAAGATATTGCGTGCCAATGAAATCCAAAAGAAAGCTGGAGGAGCTATACTTAATGCCAGACAAAATAGCCTTTGAAACAGGTTGTATAAGAGACAAAGATGAGTGTTACATAATACTAAAGGGGTAAATCCAATGAGAGGATATTACCAGTTATAGATATTTATGTACTCACCATAGAAGCATCTAAAATATGTAAAGCAAATATTAACAGATATAAAAGGAGAAAAAGACAGCAGTGCAATAATAACAGGACATTTTAAGGACGATTCTTATATCAATGGATAGATCATCCAGAGATAAAATTAATAAGGAGACACTGGCCTTAAATAACAGATTAGGTTGGATAGAGTTAACAGACGTATACAGACTATTCCATTCGGTATGTGTGCTGCCAAAGCAAGCACATAGAATATTCCATTCAAAGGCAACAAAATACACATTCTTCTCAAGTGCAGATGAAACATTTTCCAGGTTAGATCATATGTCAGACAACAAAATAAGTTAATAAGTTTAAAAGGACAAAAATTTTATTAAACATTCTTTCCAATCACAATGATACGAAATCACAAATTAATTACCTGAAGAAAACTGGAAAGTTCAAAAATATGTGGAGATTAAACAACATGTTACTGAACAACCAATGATTCAAGGAAGAAGTCAAAAGAGAAGTTAAAAAAAACGCCTTGAGAAAAATGAAAATGGAAACATACCCTTCCAAAACTTGGAATGCAAGATACGCATTTCTAAGAGGGACGTTCATAACAAAAAATGCCTACCTCAAGAATAAGGGGAAGTCTGAAATAAACAACTTAATTTGCACCTTAAGGAACTAGACAGAAAAGAACAAAGCTCAAAGTTAGTAGAAGAAAATAAATAACAAAGAATAGATCAGAAATAAATAAAATAGAGACTAAAAAGGCAATAAAAAACATCAAGGAAGCTAATAGCTCATTCTTTAAAAACATAAACCGGGGCACCTGGGTGGCTCAGAGGGTTAAGCACCTGACTCTTGCTTTCGGCCCAGGTCATGATCTCATGGTTCATGAGTTTGAGCCCACACCAGGCTCTGTGCTGATGGTGTGGAGTATGCTGTGGATTCTCTCTCTCCCTCTCTCTCTGTCCCTCCCCTGCTCATGGTCTCTCTCTCTCTCTCTCTCAAAATAAATAAATAAACTTAAAACAATAAAAATAATACATAAATAAATAAAAACATAAACAAAAATAAAAAACATAAAAAGTAAAAATGAAAAAGTTTCTGAACAACAAAGGAAACCATAAGCAAAATGAAAAGGTAACCTATGAAATGTGAGAAATTATTTCTTACCATTTATATATCTGATAAGGGACTAATGCTCAAAATATACAAAAAGCTCGTACAAATCAACAGCAAAAAAAAAAAATCCAATTTAAAAATGGGCAGAGGATCTAAACATTTTCCCAAAGAAAACATGCAGATAACCAAAAGGTACATGAAAAGATGTTCAACATCATTAATCATCAGGGAAATGCAGATCAAAGCCATAATGAAATAGCACTTCACATGGATTAGAATGGCTATTATCAAAAAGACAAGAAGTAAAAAGCGTTGGTGTGGTGTGAAGAAAAGGGAATGCTTATGCACTGCTGGTGGGAATGTCTATTGGTGCAGCAACAATGCATAACACTATGAAACTTCCTCAAAAAATGAAAAATAGAATTGCCGTATGATCCAGTAATTCCACGTCTGAGTATTTATCCAAAGAAAATAAAACCATGAACTAAAAAAGACATTCACTCCCCAGTTCTCATTTTGCAGCATTATTTACAATCGACAAGATAGGGAAACAACCTAAGTGTGCATTTGTCCATTTACGGACAGATGAATAAATTACAGTATATATACATGGTAGATGTGTATATATATTATACACACACATACATATAATGGAATCTTTTGAGCCATAAAAAATGAAATCTTGATTTTTATAACAACATGAATAGACCTCGAGGGCATTATGCAAAGTGAAATAAATCAGACAGACAAAGACAAATACAATTTCTCTTACATATGTGAAATCAAAAATAAATAAATAAATAAACACAAAACCAAAAACAAACGTAAAAACCAGCTCTCACAGAACAGAAAACAGATTGGTAGTTGCCAGAGTCAGGAAGTAGGAGGGTGAGAGAAATCTGGGAAGGAGGTCAAAAGAGAGAGAGGGACAGAGGAGAGGAGAGAGAGGTAGAAAGGCAGTGAATTTACACAACTGTTTCACAAAGTTTAGTGAAAGAAGAAGAAAATGTGACATTTACTAGATTTCCCTGAGTCTGTTTTCTTATCTACAAAATATGTCTATAACACAAAATGCAGTTCTATTCTACCCATGAAGCTAATATCATCAATATCATTATAATTGTTCTAGCTCAGTCTGCAAGAGAACTGAACCACCCAAACACTCAATACTTGCTCAGAGACAGTATGCTTCTCTTGCAGAATTTACTGCCTTGATAACAACTTCTGCTCTGTAAGTCATATGTTGTTAATCCAGGGTCAGAAAGAAAGTGGCCATGACATTTTCCATTATTTTTTCTTACTTTTTGTTTACTTCACATAATAAAGATACTCACTTCACCGAAGGAAGAAAAGAAAGAAAGAAAGAAAGAAAGAAAGAAAGAAAGAAAGAAAGAAAGAAAAAGGAAGGAAGAAAGAAAGGAGGGAGGGAGGAGGGGAAGAAGGAAAAAGAAAAGTGGAAGTGAAGGAATTGAATACTCATTTAGCACAAAGCAGTCTAGGCATGTTAACTTCGAAAGATTCATAGCCATTCAGATAATATTATTTTAGAAGAAAAAATCACTCATACCATTATATTCATACTGTTGTTTTTAATGATATCATTTTATAATTTTCTTTATAATTAATTTTCCATCTATTTTGGTTAGATAAATAATAGCTGTAAACGATAGGGTTTATACTCAATGTTGTTTCTACATAGTTAAGAAAACAATTTGAATCAACTCTAGGGTATAAGAGAAATGCATTCCTTTATAAGAGATCTAAATACTATACAAGTTTCAGGAACATTGGACTAGGCCAAGTCATTCCTCACTATCCTGCCATGAAAAAAAAAATGGCAAGTCTGGTAACTTAGAAGTTGCATTAGGTAAGACAAAAAGAGGGATTATTCTATTCTAGGGTCTGGGGAGACCCCTGTCCCAAGACTTTTTCCCAGCCAGTCCCAAAGATGTTACAGAAGGCTCTTGTCTCTTCAGGAGAAAGAATTCAAGGACAGACACAACACAGCATATGAGGAACATAAGCAGGGGTTTATTAAAGTGAATGTACATTCTTGAGATGTGTTAGTAGGTGAACTCTGAGAAAGAGAGAGAGGGAGAGAGAGAGAGACAGACAGAGAGAGAGACAGAGAGAGAGAGAGACAGAGAAAGAGCTAGAAAGAGAGAGCTCTGCCCAGGGGTCCTTATCTTTTATTAACAGTTGTTAACTAGGAGGTGAAATATTCATTGCTTAAGGTGGGGATTTCTTGGAAACAAGGTTCCAAGCCTTTTCTGCCTTACTTGGTCGCATTCTGGCCTGTCTGGTTTGATCCAGATTCTTGTGGTTTGTTTCTGGAGTGCTGTCAAGACAAGTTTTTAACTTTCCCAATAGCTAATCCTGACTCTCCCTTTGTTGGTTGGCCTCTAGGCATCCTATTAAAACCTAACTAACTGCCTCCTCTAACACTAGCACTGGCACAGGACTGGATAATGTGTTTCCAAATAAAAGGAAGAGAAAATTGGGGTGCCTGGGTGGTTCAGTCAGTTAAGCATCCAACTTCTGCTTAGGTCATGATTTTGCAGTTCGTGGGTTTGAGCCCTGCATGGGGCTCTGTGATGACAGCTCAGAGGCTGGAGCCTGCTTCAGATTCTGTGTCTCCCTCTTTCTGTGTTCCTCCCCTGCTCATACTCTGTCTCTCTCTTTCTCAAAAATAAATAAAGATTTAATTTTTTTTAAGTGAAAATTTAGAAAAGAACATTACAACTTTATTTTTCATTCAGTGTTTAGATGTCATTAGAAACTAGAGCTAGAGAAGAATACAAATACAGTAAACATTTAAATATATTAAACATTTAAATACAGTAAACATTTAAAAGAATACAGTAAACATTTAAAAGATTATGGCAACAAGATTTAGCAAATAGTTTTAGTATATGGGTTAAAAGAGGGGCAAGTCAAAATGTCCATGATTGTTTAGATAACTGGTGTGTTATCAACTGAGATAAAGAACACAAATGGAGGAATAAATTTATTTATTAATTTTTTTTTAGGAATAGATTTAATGAGAGAAGATGATGAGTTCAAATTTGAAAATTTTCAATTTGAGTTTTTTTGTGGAATATTTATCGAGAAGATATATAATAGATACTTAAGTCAGGAAGAAGTTTGGACTAAATAATAGAAATATCTTAGTCTTTTTCTTTCATCAGTCAGTAGTGAGACAAAAGAGTGAAATATCCCTTGTTTATGTCCCTGTAAACAAGAACAATGGGATCACAATAGTCACCTGAGAATGGAGGGTAAATGGAGGGTTTCTTTTTTTTTTTTTTTAATTTTTTTTTCAACGTTTATTTTTATTTTTGGGACAGAGAGAGACAGAGCATGAACGGGGGAGGGGCAGAGAGAGAGGGAGACACAGAATCGGAAACAGGCTCCAGGCTCCGAGCCATCAGCCCAGAGCCCGACGCGGGGCTCGAACTCCCGGACCGCGAGATCGTGACCTGGCTGAAGTCGGACGCTTAACAGACTGCGCCACCCAGGCGCCCCTGGAGGGTTTTTTTTTTTAAGTTTATTTAGAGAGAGAGAGAGAGAGAGAGAGAGAGAGAGAGAATTCCAAGCAGTCTCCACATTCTCAGCTGGAAGTCCGATGCGGTGCTCTAACTCTGGAACCCTGAGATCATGACCTTAGCTGAAGTTAAAGGTCAGATGCTTAACCCCCAGCCACCAGGACCAAGGAGAATGGAATTTTTTGAAGGAAGAAGACGAAGAAGACGAAGGAGGAGGAGGAGGAGGAGGAGGAGAAGGAGAAGGAGAAGAAGAAGAAGGAAACAGAGAAGGTATAGGTGGAGTAAAAGGAGATAATAGAAGGAATAGCGGTAAATGTATAGGGAAAAAAGAGTGTTAAGAAAAGCGCGAAAGAGGAGAGTAATCACTGATACCTATGGCAAGAAAAAGGTAGATAAACTTTGAATGTGGCAACAGACATCAGCCTCAGAGAGAAAAGTCAGAGTAGCTTTTTGTCAATGAAAACCCTGTTCCATTTTTTTTGTGAGAAGTGAATTTAGACAATTCTTTCAAGAAATTTAGTAAAGAAGATGGAGAGAGATGTCAGACAGTAGCTGTTAGGAGCCATGGAATGAAATGAGGCTTTTGGTTTTATTTCATTTGTTCAGAGTGAAGTCCTGTATAAAAGAAGATAAGTGGAAGAGACAGAAGATTAATGCCCAGTTAGATGTACTGGCCTTGAAACAGAGAATATTACCTCATTTTAGGAATGGATAAAAAAAAAACAAAGATGAATGGTGGTGCAAATAAATTTGAAGGTATATTGATTTTTTTAGAATGCATGTATCAAACAATTTCAAATTTCTCAAAGAAGTATTTATATCAGCCATCCAATCTAAGGTTTTCAGGCATTTAAAAATGCCTGGGAGAAATAATGAAGATATAAATTTGGAAAGTATATAACTTATTTTTAATAACCATTAGTCATCCATATTTAGTAACATACTAGATTATATTGTACTAGTGAATGAAAGAGTGTTAAGAAAATGTGGCTTGTTTGCTATAGTGAAAGGGGGGACGAAGGAAAGGCAAGCATGAAAATTGACTCTTGGTGCAAAAACCGAGTAGCTGATGGAAGAAAAGAATCCGCTGTTCTCCCCACATGGTTTTGTTTTATTGACATTCACCCCAGAAATCATTGACAAAATAGTAGTGTCCCTTGAGGCTTGACATTAAATCAAGGAAACCATAAGTAGAATACATTTACAATTTTCAAAAGCCATTGTAGCATATACATTCATCCTTTAAGTTTTAGACAGCATTTGTATCGCTGAGGTAGAGTATAGTGAAGTATACCCCAAGAAAATACAATTTGGGAAACTTGAAGATTACTCAAGCTTGAGAGGTTCTTGCCTGTGACAACGTGTGTCCATGGACGAGACAGGGAATACAAAGCACACCTACATTCGTTAAGTTTTCCAAGTAAAGGAAAAACAGCAATGCCTGGGTAACAGATATTGATATTGTAGGCATTTAATTGACATACAATGGCTTTGCATATTATTGAATACCAGAATTGGCTCTTACCCTAAATAAATATGTGAAGCCTCTAAAACTTTTATGTTTATCCCATCATGTTTATCTCCATGATCTTCAAGAGCCAACACTACCTATTTCATAGACAGTAATAATGAGCTTCAGTTACTGCTAAATTGACTGTGGCAACCATGGACATGTTCCACACCGATATCCCTGCAAAAGAAAACTGCTATAAGGTTTGTAATCAGCTGGCAATCGCAGTGACAAGACTTTTAGAATCTGCCACAGTCTTTTAGCCCAAGAACACACCCCTCCTGGAGAGTTTGAGCTAATGACTGGATGAGGTGCTGTGCTCAGGCCCTTGTTTCTGCTCAACACAGAGCTTCTCCAATAGACCATCTTCTCTGGGCTTCCCTCTTGGCATGAGTGAGACTTTCTCAAAATTGCATCAGTAGCTCTTCCTACTCAATATTTCTTGTGTACCTCTGTATTTTCATAGATATCAAACCTGCATCACAGATTTGTAGATTCTCCCTACCAGGACTCCCTTTCTCCTTTGTCTTCACAGACTTTATGCCCAATGAATCTCTTCCACTTCTAACTTAATCTTAGTGTCTGCTTCTCAGTAGAATTGGACTGATACATTGACTCTCATTTTATAAATGGTAAAGGTTGACACATTTTGAAATGCAGTCTTTTCTGTTTGTACATTATCAAAGGTAAATGTGGAGAGCGATAATCACAGGAGAAATAAGTACATCAATGTATCATTGCTGCAGTAACATATTACCAGAAAACCTTAGTGACACAAACAACACAGATTTATTCTCTTAAAATTCTGGAGGTAAGAACTCCAAACAGAGTTTTCTGGAGTTAATATCAATGTATAAGCAGGGATGTTTTCTTCTGGGGGTTCCAGGGAAGAATCTATATCCTTGTCTTTTTTAACTTCTGTCGGCCATCCCTATTGGTTTATAGTAATTTCTTCCGTCTTCAGTGCACATGGCTCCAATTTCTGCTTCCTTGCCTTTACCATTATAGTCAAATCTACCTCTTCCTCCCTCTCACAAGGACATCTGTCTGTAATTACACATAGAGCCAACCTAGATAATTCACCCTAATCTCCCCATCTCAAAATCCTTAATTTAATCATGTATTCAAAGTCCCTTTAGCCACATAAGGTATGTTCACAAGTTTCCAGGATTAGGATGTTCATATGTTGAGGTGGGTGGGGAACATTACTCAGTTTATCATGCCAAAGAAGTTATTTTCCTAGGAAGATTTAGTTTAGAAAATTTGAAATTTTAGGATTAGGCCCCAATTAAAGATGATTTATACTTCTGAGGTTCTTACCTATGACTATGAGCATCCATGGATAAGAAAGATAGTGAAGCATAGCTACTTGGCTAAGATCTCAAATGGAGGAGAAAAGCAATTCAGATGCAATGAGTGTTAACGTTGTAGACATTTGAGCAATGGTATACAAAGTACAATTTTGAAAAGTGTCCTCTACTGGTGTAACTGTATTTACTTTTTTTTTTACTATTTCAAAAATTAACTATTAAATTAAAAATTGTAAAAATTTCTTAAAGCAATTATAAAGCTCTTTGCTATCTACACAATGTTGTTCGAATACTTACATATATCTGTATTTTAACGGAAATTTTGTGAAAGTTAAGTTTCTCATGACTGGCAGTACCTACAAAATAAAAATAAAGCAGAGGAAAGTCCATGACACGAAGAACTGAGGTAAAAAGCAAATAATTTCAGGGGTGCCTGGGTAGCTCATTTGGTTAAGCGTCTGACTCTCGATTTTGGTTCAAGTCATGATCTCGCGATTCATGAGTTCAAGTCCCATGTCAGGCTCTGCACTGAAAGCACACAGATTTCTTGGGATACTGTCTCTCTCTCCCCCTTCCACTTCCCCACTTGCACTCTCTCTCTGAAAATAAACACATAAACTTAAAAAAAAAAAAGAAGCAAATGATTTTAGGAAGAACACTGAAATTTACCTGTTTAGCAGTTAATTTATATATTCATATACATAAATCTTCAGGAAATTATTTTCACATATTCATAATTATTGGCAGCAGAGGGATTTGTAGTGATAATTACAGCTTCTTTCCTCTCCCACCCTCTCACTGGAATATCACCACTCTTCCCCTGATTTCAACTGCAAATAAGCTAGACTAAATAGCTAGATATTAGCATCTGTTCTGATTAAATGATTTTCAAGAAGACCCTACAGAAGTTATTGAAATCATGTGCAGTTGAAATCAAGGATTCAATAATATGTTCATCTT
Organism: Prionailurus bengalensis; assembly: GCF_016509475.1. Lineage (NCBI taxonomy): Eukaryota > Metazoa > Chordata > Mammalia > Carnivora > Felidae > Prionailurus > Prionailurus bengalensis. Next base: position 92,462,074 of record NC_057344.1, read on the forward strand.
TGTGAAGAAAACAAACAGACTAACAAACACTATTCTTTCATATCCAATGCCTGGATTTTGAATAGGGACCCAAACTGAGTTTTTCAAATAAGCTTAGCCAGATGCTTCAAGGATTAGAACAGACCACTTTCTTGTTTTGTTTTGTTTTGTTTTATTGGTTGACATTTACTAACACAAAATGACTACTGAATTAACAGGTATGCGAACATTGTATGGAGACATGAAATCTGCTTGTTGTTTCACAGACTAATCCCTTTTCTTGTGTGCTCAGTAACATAATAGGCCATAGTTCATAGGTATGCAATACCAGCTAGCATTGTATAGATGGAATCAATAGTATAATCCTATTAAATTCTACAAAACAGTTTACTTTATGGTATAAAAGGGAATGGTGATTGATTTCTAAAATAAATAGTAGTTCTATATTCAACTCAGACCAGAATAAATTTTAAAGCTGCAACTTTCTCTTTGTGAGACCATTGTTTTTCTTTTATTTTTCTAGCCTTTAGAAATAAATTTTACCTATGTAGCCTAATTAAAAGACATTGAATTCTGCTTGTCTGTCCACTTAAAATTGCCTTGGCTTTGCACCAACTCCTAGAGAAGTGAATGTTTGCTTTTAAGTTAGCCACTTACTTTAGAACATCCCCAGTTAAAATAGCATTTAGAAAATGGCAGTGTTTCACTTTTTTCTAACGTTTTTTCCCATAAGTCCAGAATTATTATAAATTTTTATAAATTCAAAATTAGTCATCAGCCAGTACGCATTGTTGCAGGAATACCTGTATTGTGTTCAGCTGCTTTTCTAATTACTCAATTTCCCATGTTAAATAGTTGATTCCGTGCCACATGCAATTTTAAATATTTTTATTATTCCCCTGCCTACAAATGCCTTTACTATGGATGCCATAATCCTAGCATTTACCAGCTTCTTTCCCATATGATTAAAATCTCAAGCTGATTTTAACACATCAGTTGGAAGGATATGATAGTATCCTTAAACATCCCTTAAATATCATGAAATTCTGGAAGCATTAAATGCAAATTTCTCCAAGTAGAATTGCATGCAGTGAAATAAGCCCATTCATTCATACTATGGAGAAATCTAATTGTGTCCGTAGCAAAATAGACACAATAGTTTATAATCTTAATATTCTGTCTACTGTCTCATGATCCAAAGAAGTTTTTCCAATTATATTTTCAGCTTAAACTTGATGCCTTCAGAGCTCAACCTGAAAGACATGAAGTTCATTTAATTCAATTTCGTTGAAGACAGTTCAAATGCATGGAAAGAGACAGCAATCTGTGTTGGCTCAAACTGGTAGGCTAAGTATACGTATTTTCTTTCTTGTTAGAAATGAAAAGGATGATTTAGGAGCACATTAAAAAAAATAAATAAAAGTGCTGAAGAAGAGGTTATGTGATAGAGCAGGAATTATGAAGAAATGTTTGCAAGGCAAAGGCAGATAGATTTAAACCAAGAGAAGAAATCTCATGGCACAGAAATACCATCTGCAAAAGATGGGAACAGGTCTCGAAGTATACCAACACTAGACAGGAATAATGAAAACATTAGGAAGAAAAGTATAACCCAATGCCATGGTATATACCAGGCACATTCTTAAAAAAAAAAAAGTGGAATGGGAACGTTAAAGGTCATGCAAATATACACTAACTCAATAAACTATCAGAAGCTAAATTGTATAGTATCTAAGTATATAAAATATTTTTAAGTAAAAAGGAAAACAAAACAGAAGGAAAATACCTGTAGGAAATGATCATAATTCTATGTCCTTGAGAGATAAAACGGTTAAATACAACATCATAAAATATTTTGGAAGGGTACAAATATAAAATATTTGATAAATTTAATAAAGCTGATATATACCATTTTAGTGCGTGTGATATGCTAATAAAACATCAAAAAGAAAAAAAACTGAAGAATTTACAAAATAAGAAACAATATCATCTATAATATTAACACAATGAAATAAAGGTAAAAATTAAAATATTTTTCTAAACTACTTAATAAAAACATTCTTATTTATAAAATAATTAGAAATAGAGAAAATTAGCATAATACACAACACAATCTGTTAGGTTCAAAACTTAGTACAACTTAAAAAGTATAAACATTATCAATGTCAGAGAAGAAAAACATATTTTCTTTATAAAGGCAAGAACAAAAAAAAAGGAAATCTAATCTAAGTTTCAAATGCTATTCATTCAATATTCATTCATAATGCTTCAAATAAATAATGTACACAGTATATGATCAAATGTAGGTGCATATACACATTGACTAGAATTAAAAAAGAAGTTACATACGGTGATTGGTAATGAAATGAATATCAAACTTATGAGTATATTTACATAAAGTGTAGTAGTTTTTTTTTTTTTTTGAAAAAATCCAAATAAACTAATAGTTTAGGCAATTTGGAGTTTGCCACTCTAGATCTATTTTACTGGAGATAAGATGAAAGTGATAGATTGTAACCACATCAAGGGCAGGGTCTGTTTGTTTCACTGCTCCAGGAGACAGATTTCTATGGTAACCTATGGGAATGAGCATGTCTTGCCCAACTCTGGAGTGCCATTCACAAAAACTGTAAGGTGGACATCTGGATCAGGGCCACGTAGCTGCCGTGGATACCACAGGGTATCCACAGCAGCCAAGAATCCATGCAGTTGTATCCAAACAAGATCACTTCAAACAATCTAGCCTGCGTCTCCACTCTTCAGTGGATTCCACAAGTGATTCCCCACTTCTATGTCACTGTCAAATTTGGGTGTATTAGAACATTATAAGAGAACTTCAGCACCTGTATTTTATTTCCATTCAGTAAACAAGCAGGTACTTTTTCTGTATGCACAAGTAATACCTCCAAAGAGCCTCGAGTATTTACTGTGGTAGAGGACTGTGACAGGTCACATCACCCCCTTGGACTTCCTTTCACATCTGCCAGATAAGATATTAACTAAACTTTAAAGTTTTCTATTCAGATTCTTTAAGCTGTATGGGTATGTAAGGAACCATATAGGAAGCTAACCCGTTAGCCATCCCGACTTCTTGCTCGTCCCCCTTATCCAACCTCAGCTACCATGACCTCCACTGAACACACCCTGGGTGACTCACAGAAACCATCAGACAGGCTGGACTCTCCAAATCTTCTGTTAATATACTTGTGTCAATAAAGATTTTGACGTGTTTTCTCAATAGACATGTTTTGCTCTTTAGTTAGTTAGCTATTTATTTATTTAGCTATTTAGTTAGTTAATAAATTGTTCTTATATTTAGCATATTATTTTATTTGTTTTTTTGGAGAGAGAGACCAAGAGGGGGGTGGGGCATGCGTGAGCAAGGGAGGGGAAGAGGAGGAGAGAGAGAAAATCTTAAGCATGTGGAGCATGACACGGGCTAGATCTTATGACACGTGAGATCAGTACCTGAGCTGAAATCCCACTGAGCCATCCAAGTGCCATTATATTTAGTATTTTAAATGGAAAAGACAGTTTTCCTCTTTTACAACTAAAAACACAGTTTTAATAGCATGGAGTAATCCAATTTTTTTTTATGTTAAAAGAGTGAACCCGTTTAATCCTAAGTAATATTGAAAGCTATGTTTTCAATTGCTTTTTCAAATTATCCTAAGGCACTCAGTCTATTCAAATTTTCAACTTGTTTCTTGTGTATCCATCAAATACATTGCTCAGTTAGGGGTTAGTTCAGGAATGCAAGAGTGGCTTCAGGAAGTCTATTAACACACTCCAACACATCTTAGAGTCATTCAATAATGGTTTTGAAAAAAAAATTATAAAATTCAACAAAAATTCATAATAGACTTTTTATAATTTACAGACTTTACAAAAATATTTTATTAAATGTGAAAGCACTAAAACAAATTCAATTAACATCAGGAAATAAACAGGATGTCTGCGTCTCACCATTATTTTTATACTTTTATTTTAAATATAATTCCATATATACAGAAAAATTACAAGATAATTGCAAAGGATTTCCATTAATGCTCACAGAGATTCATCATTTGTTCACATTTTGCTACATTTACTTTGTCACCCTCTATATTTATATATTTGTGAGTAAAATACAAGGAAGCTACTTCAGTATTATGTTACATACAATCTATGTTCAAATGTTGCCGCATTTTCCAATAATATCTTCTATAGCAATTTTTTCTGTCATTTATTCCACTCAGATCATGCATTCATCACTTTAATCTGTAAGAATTCTCTGGTCTTTTTTGTCTTTATGGTACTGACATTGAACAGGGTATCAGAGTTCAAGCATTGCTGTGCAGTATGTCCCATAATTTGGGTTCACTATTATTATTCAATACATTTAATGCAGTACTCAATGCAGTGAGAAAATTAAATTAAGAATATGCATATATATTTGAAAAGATGGTATTTTTGCTCATGACTTGTTATATACTTAAAAACAAAATTTTAAAGACTAGTAGAATAAAGAAAGTTGATGGGATTGCTAGATACAAAGAATGTTTAAAATCCAAACTTTATTGTACCAATAAACATCTAAGGTGAAAGAGAAAATGTTTTATTCAAAATGTCAACAAGACATAAAATGATTAGGAGTTTAACAAGAGAGACAACCAAATTTATGGTTTTAATTTCAAGTATAAAACATTTGAATAAATGAAAAAATAATATATTATTGCATGAGAAGACATACTATGTTAGTAAATTCAGTTATTGTCCCTACAGAATTTGTTTTGGAATTTGATTAAACATTTTCAAGGTTAAGTGAAAAACTGTGTATTGAAATATATTAAAGATTACATATTTAAATATACTAAAAGATGAGGGAGAAGAATGGTGTAGACTAATTTGTTTCAATATAAGTTCAAATTAATATAAAAACTGTAGTGAATTTACTGCATTTATTTCAAAGTATAGTTATAGAGCTATTGATAAGAAAATAATGTATTTAAATGGTGCTTAAATAACTAGTGAGCTAAAGAAAAGTATAGCATACTTATATTTAAAATATATTTTAAATAGTTTAAAGGCTTAAAATGGTAAAAGCAAAAAGAAATATTTTAAAAGAAAATCTGGAAACCTTACACAAATAACCAAATGAAAAGATTTCTTTAATTTAGACTGGAAATTAATAAATATTAAAAAATGAACATTTATCTATGAAAAACATTCTAGCAAAGATACATTATGACAGTAGACAAATCATAAATTTCAGAAAATTCCAATGCACATGGCTAAAAGTCATACATGTGTTACACAAACTGCTCCTTCAAGCAAACAAAAAATGGTATGCAATTTGAATGAAAATGGGTAAACACTATGAATATCCATTTGAAAGAAAATCAAATCCAAAAGGCAAAATAAATAAATAAATAAATAAATAAGCACTGTCTGGAACTCTTTGGTAAGGATCACCTTAAGTTTCCCAAACTTCAGAAAGGTAACATAATTTCATCTAAAACTCAAAAAAGGGACCACATAGCTTTATTTGAATAAAGATAATAAACAGTCTCATTATCACCAGATTTTCATAGTTTTTCACAAACTTTATTTTGCACATAGCATTTGTCCTTCATTCAATATATTGCAGGTTTTTTTATTCATTTTTTTTTTATTTTGAGATAGATAGAGAGACAGTGTGAGCAGGTGAGGGACAGAGAAAGAGGCAGACACAGAATCTGAAGCAGGCTCCAGGCTCTGAGCTGTCATCACAGAGCCCGATGCGGGGCTCGAACCTCCCAACCATGAGATCGTGACCTGAGCCCACATTGGACGCTTAACCAACCTACTGAGCCACCCAGGTTCCCCTTTAATTCATTCTTAAAAGCAAAATAATCCTAATGTACTCATATTCCAACAATAAATCTAGCATAAAACTATTTGATTCACTATCAATCAAATTTATCTTAAGCATTTGGCCCAAGGTTAATATTTGTTTAAAATACTACCTAAAGAAGAAACAACAAAAGTGCAGCCTGTCACATGTCAATGGACGTGTGAAATTGCCAGAGACTGAATTCGTGACATGGATAGTAATTTCCCCCAAATACAGATCTTTGCACTACCTGAAGTTTTACGTTGTTTATATTTTCCTTTGGCTAACCACCCCCTCTTGTTTGAAGAAAATATCTTGACTATAAAAAAGATGATTAAATAACAGAATACCCCGTGTCTGCAATCTATTATCAAGTAAGAAAAAATAATGGTAAGTGTAGTCATTTATGAACTTATATACATGGAAGGGTGAAAGAGGGAGAGAGGGAGAGGAAGCACTCATACTGGGGGAAAATGTTAATGATTGAGTGTCAGTAATGGATATATAGACATTCTTTGAATGATTTCTGAAGTTCCTCCGTAAGGTTGAAGTCAATCATTTCTAAATGAGAAGTTAAAACAAACAAAAAAAGAATGTTCTTCTCAATATTTTTTCACTTTTCTGTATCTATGGAATATACATAACTGAAGATTTTATGTATTCAGCTATGTTTGGTCATCCAAAAATTAAAAATAGGCATACAGTAGATTTATTGTTAACTGTGCTGAATTGCATCTTCCATGACAAAATTAATATCAGTTTATTTATTATTAGATCATTTTAACTATTATTTTTTCATTTTGCCATATCCGTATATGTCAGTGGGAACATTTTATATCAATGAAACCATTTATTTTTATAATAAACTGAAAGCCAAGACAAATCACAGACAACACTTTGGCAATTTAATTAGAGACATAAAATTGTATTATCTTTTAGAGTCAAAAGCAGCATTTCCTTCCTGAGAAGAAAGCAAGCTTACCAAACTAAATTTCATAGACATAAGCTTGATCAAGCAATCTCTGAATATTTGTGTTCAGTAATAAATTTCCAAAATTATCATCACAAGTGTGTTACACAGCTATTCCACATAACAGATCTCTCAGATGTTTGTTTGAATGTTTTCCCATGGCAATTTCCTCTGATTCTTTCCAAGACATCATCTAAAGAGACATTTCTTTGCAAGCGTGAACTATCACTTCATATTCACCGTCTATTTGCCCTTGATGGAACATTAAAGTTCTTCATTATGCTCCAGGCTTAGAAAGAAAAACTACACCACATAGCTTTATTTGGATAAAAATCATAAACAACCTCATTATCATTAGAACTTCATAAAGCGACTATAGGTGTTGAAATAACGGATTTTGTTATGTTCCCTTTTTCAGAAGTCACTTGAAAAAAATGTTATTTCCTTTCTCTTCAGAATGAAGTAACTGATGAAATATTGAAAAGTACTTCAATTTCATCTCAACTCTGTAGAAGATGGCTCAAAAAATTATTTTGAATTGTATTATGAAGCTTTGTCAAGTTAATGAGCAAAACTAATTTTATTTATGTACGGACAGAACTTTGTAGTATTTAAGCATATTTTCAAATGATCTGCACACTATTTTTCTAACACTGGCAAGGCAAATATTTCTTGCAATACCTAATAATTTATAATCCAAAGTAAAATTTCAAGAGCAGTATTTTGAAATATCTAACTAGTTCAGCTATGAAGCACATTTGACATAGGTAATCATTTCTTAAACTCAAGGTTTTTTTTTAAGTTTATTTATTTTGAGCGAGAGGAAAAAAGAGAGAGAGAGAGAGAGAGCATGGGGGAGGAGCAGAGAGAGAGGGAGAGAGAGAGAATCTCAGTGCAGGCTCTACACTGTCAGCATGGAATCCAATGCAGGCTTGAACTCACAAACCGCAAGATCATGATCTGAGCTGAAATCAGATGCTTAACCAACTGAGCCACCTAGGTGCCCTTTAAATTCAAATTTCAAATAAAACTCTCTATCATTATTTTAAGTAATATAGGCAAAATGAAAAATCAAACTACCCTTCATACTACCATTTCCATTTCTAGAAATTTATTCTGAAGATATATTGTACTTTTAAGAAATTGTTTACATTTAATTTAATTCATTTTGTGTTATTTATAAGAGAAAATTAATTGAAATGAGGTAAATAATTACCAGTGGCCTGGTTATTAAATAAGACCTATCTGTTCCAGGGAATATTGTTTCACATCTAATAAAACAATGGATATCAAAACTAATATAAAATTATTTCCACTGTATACTATTCAATTCAAGAAGTAAGACACAGATTTGTGTGTAAAGTATGTCAGCTTCCTAATAACTGTATAAAATGAAGGGAAGAAATATATATGGATATATTATTTTTTCCATCTATTGTTTGTATATGTGTATATATATACATAAATATAAGGCAATAAATATGTAATATATTGATAGTATGTATAGCCTTGTATAGTCCTGAAACACCAAAGGAAGAATCATGAATAATTGTCATCTATGGGTAGGAGACTTGGGTGAAGGAAGGATGGGAGGAAGGTATGGGAGAAAGATCCTTCACCTGTTATATCTTAAATAGTATAGATGAATTGCTCAATCAAGAAAGAAGCTATGAATATATATGTGTAAAATAGATACAGTTTAAAAAATTGTCTCTGTTATTTTAATCTTTTTCCTATTTCTATAGAAAGGGAGAGAGTCTTACAGATAGAAATATTATTGCATCACGAAATTAATTACTCATGTATGAAATTGCCAACATATTACTTACTTATGAGCATGACGAATATGTCTTTGCTGTCTAATGGGCCCAAGTTCTAAGAAATATTACCATATACTCAAAAGTCATCGTGAAATACACAAATAATGAATGTGATGAAATTAATTTGACACAGTGGATACGCAAATATCTATAAAATAAATATAAAACACTTATACACACAGTACATTTTGGGTTTTGTTTAATGTTTAATATAATTAAACATATTTTCAAAGTTGAAGCTTAATACATGGTTATTTAAGATACCTCACTGCTGAAGAACTGATCAGGCATTGATTTTGATAAATAAGAGAAATAAAAGGAAATTACTCTTTAATGCTTCCTAAATTGCATATGAACTTACAATAATAAATTTTCCATAGTACTATGCAGAATTAGAGGATATACAGTGATTTCTTTTATGTCTGGAGAACTTAGATCCCTAAAGTCTCGGGGTTGTCTCAGTGTGGGGAATATCTGGAGTAAATTTGTTATATTCCTGTTCATTGATTCTATCTCCCAAAATCACGCATTTAAAATCAATCTTTCTCCCCAACCAGTGCTGGTCTATTACCAGAAAGATGCTTATCAGTAAAGTCAGTTATACAATCTTGAAAAACATATAAGATTATTATTTTTAAAAATACATAGATCTATTTTACTCATTTAATTATTTTTGCTTACAATATTTGGAATATTTCACTTTGCTTTTTGTTGTTGTTTTGTCCATGAAAATAATATTTATAGGTAATGTAGAGCCTCTGTGTTTACCTCTGTGTTTGATTTTTATTTTCTTAAGATTTTTATAAAAATCACTTAAAATTTTAGTGTTAAATGTGCATGTCTATGTGTTATTGAATAAAATATCAGAAAGCATTTTAGTATTTTTTGCACTATCTTATAAAAATGAGATATTTTTCTTTTGCTTCACCTCTTTTTTACCTGTCTTTTATTTTTTTTCCACTTTCAGTCTCCATCCAAAAAGAGTCACAGAGGTCTATAAGGGGCTCCCTTCTCTTTCCTGTCGGCATACCTCATGTCACCTGTCTCTGTGCAACCTCAATCAATCTCATGGATTTATGTAACATCTATATATTGAGAACTTTCACATGTATAGATCTTCAACACAGGTATTCACCAGGAACTTCCTAGATGCACATATTACCATCTTTGGAAAGCTATTGGCTTCCCAAACTTAGTACCTCTAACTCTGAACTTTGTTTTCTCTAAAATCTCATGCTGTCCCTACCAGCCTGCATCATCAAAATAAAACACCAACACTCATTTAGGTCAAAAATCTAAGTTTTCATCTTAATTATTATAAGAGAAAAATTGCTTTGGGCCAATTTTATGGGCATGGGAGACTTTATTCAAGACTATTGGAACAGAGAGAGATTGAACTAAACCCTATTGAAACAAATGGTGAGACAGGTTTTAAGCCCTGGGATGAGTTAGTGGAAAGGTATTGGACGAAGTTGATGGGAAGTTGGTCAATATGTTTTGGCCATCTGTGTTTGCTACTTAGTGCTTATCAAACTTAAGCTCCTACCCTCCCACAAACGCTGGAAAATAAGCACGCTATCCCTCCTCATATTTATATTTCAAAGATTCCAGATTGCTGAATTCTCTAAGTCCCTCCTTCAAATGTTTAGTCCAAATACCATCATTCTACATTGGTACGATAACCTCCAGTTCTAGTTCTTGTCCCTTTTGTTCTACTCTAACAATCCATATTAATACGTACTCCATTTTAGCATCATGTATCTGATCAGGTCATCCTCCTAGGCAACACACTTCAGTCCCATCAGCCACAAAGTAGAGATCAATCACTTTGCCATGACTTTCAATGCTCAGCATGCTCTGGCACTGCTTTACCACTCCAGCTTCAACTCACTTCTCACCCTTTGCTCGAACCCTCAAGCCTTTCTAGTCATAAACACACAAACTCATATCTGACTTAAGATCTTACTTCTAGTTATTCCTACTTCCTAGAACTCTCCTTCCTCTTATCTTGGCATGTGTGGTTGGTTCCTCTTTGTCAGTCAGATCTCAGGTTGAATGTTGCTCTCTTAGAAGGCCTTCTCTGACCTTCCAATATTTAATGGCTAATTAGTATTTTGGATTTTGTGAATCAAAAAGTAATATTTGAATAATCTGCACAGCATTATGTTCCTCAATGTTTTTCCTCAAAACTATACATTTAAAAAATATATATATAGATATAAATATATACATATAAATATAAATATATATATATATGTATTTAACGTTCTGTTTTTCCTCAATAGAATAGAATTTTAAGAAGAGCAGGATTCTTGTCTATCTTGCCCATTGCCAAATCCTCATGACAAAACAAAAACAAACAAAAGTATATGCCATGTTAGCCACAATTAAATCTTTGTTTAAAAATGAATAAAAATAAATACATATAATATTTTAGGAATAATTTTGTTCAGATCTCACCTTTAACAAAATAAAACTGGGAGGAATGGGGTTAGTGTTATACTCAAGGTCAACCACATAGCGGAGCCAGTGTGAAGAGAGTCTTCTGCTGGCCAGTCCAGGATTATGTATTTATATGTGGTATTTTTCTGTGGCCTATTTTGATGATTAAAAGCCAGTAAATAAAAAAAACAAAAACAAAAACAAAACAAAACAAAACAAAACAAAACAAAAACTTCTTTCCTCTTGAAGTGTCCCAAAACCTAAAACTCAACTTTTTGGAAAGACTTCACATGTAATTAGATATTTTTCTGTCAGTAGAGATAAGAGATAATGATTTACCTTCTTAATACATTAGCAGGGACTGATTTATCCAATTAACCCACAGCAAAAAGCCTAAAGGAAAAAGAGTCAGGGAAGTTTTGTTGATATAATATTTCCTAGGAGATAAAATGCTGTGGTGAGGGCTACATGTTTCTCAGGAAATCTGAGGTTCTAAATCTGAAAAGAAACGTCTCTAGATAACACTGATAGGAAGATAGGGGCAAATTATTCTCTCTTCTTCGATGTACTTCTGGATATGGTTGTGGTATCTGGTATAAAAGGTCACATCTAATACAATAGTAAGTAGTAATAATTATGGTAATAACTACCATTTTCAAGCATCTCTTAGTAGCTAGTCTTTATGCAATTAGTGCAGTTCGTTAAATGTGTGCTTTTAGCCACACAGCAAGAAACCTAATGTTATTTTAAATATAAGAAATAGGAGAATGAATCCAGAGAGAGTAAATAAGAGTATAAAATAATGCAATTACTTTAGTGATGGATTTAGATTTTGATCCAAAGTCTTTCTGGTTTAATACTGCTTTATATAAAAGCATATATTACTTTAATTAAAATATATTATTTATCATAATTTTAAGACAATATTTGGATTAATTCTTGGTGAATGGATGACCTAAGAAAGTAGAGCTTAGTGCTATGATATCCATATGAACTTTCAAGAATGTGAAATAAGACAGCCCCAGATTCATACTGACATCTAAACTCACACCTACTATGGTTTTAAGCTATTTCAATTCTCTTTTCTTCATTTATTAAAACTATAAAATTTGATAAGAGCCTGCACATGAAAAGACTTTTCCAAGAACTGAGTGAAAATTACTTAGGTAGAGACCACATGTGTTCAATAATTGATAGTATAATTGTTAAAATTGCTTGTAATAAAAACCCTGGTTATGTGATATAATATACCAGACACATAAAATATGCTGGGTATCACGTGAGTTCAAAATATTGATTTCGTAACATTTCTTTCACAAATCCTTTTAGAGTTGATACAAAATTGAGGACTTTATGAAATAATGAAATTTGAAAGTCAGAAAAGTATAATAGAAAAAGTGTTCTTGTTTTAATCACAATTTCCAGACAGTTATTAAGTGGTGCTCTTCAGTTGTTATGCAATCATAAAACATATTGGTTCTTTATACAGAAAGTGTACATTTTGGGGGCAATTCCTGTCCTGTTATGATTGCAAAATTTTAGAGACTACTCCTGTTACAATTAATAAGTTGCATGATTTTTGACAAGGTACTTATTTTCAACTTTCATATAGAAACGGTGAAATAAACTGAGGCAGTAAAGTGTAATGAAATTAACAAAAACTTGATTTTTTATATTTCAAATCCTAGTTTTTCTAGGTTTTCTTTTTTTTTTTTTTAATTTTTTTCAACGTTTATTTATTTTTGGGACAGAGAGAGACAGAGCATGAACGGGCGAGGGGCAGAGAGACAGGGAGACACAGAATTGGAAACAGGCTCCAGGCTCTGAGCCATCAGCCCAGAGCCCGACGCGGGGCTCGAACTCACGGACTGCGAGATCGTGACCTGGCTGAAGTCGGACGCTTAACCGACTGCGCCACCCAGGCGCCCCGAGTTTTTCTAGGTTTTCAAATGCAATTTTATCCATATTAGCCATGAAATTTGTGAATGTTACTAAACCACTCATTTTCTTCATCTGTAGAGGATGCATGAAAAGTTCCAGGAATTAAATGTGATATGTAAAACTTGCATATTGGTTCACAAAAAACTAAGTATAATAAATATGAATTATTATTAAATAATAATTAAATTGTTACCAAGTATCATATTTTCAAAATTCTATGTGTCCATATCAGTTTACTTTCCAGAAGAGATGCATTAGATTTTTAAAAATTTGCCTTGCAAGTAAAATGCAACTGATTACTACCTATGTTCATGAAAAATATTTACCATTTGTACTGGACAATAAATACAATAAATTAAACCTTGTTGATTTATTAATATAATTATATTTCTATTTCTATTTATATTTCTCCCCACTTACACAAAATATAGGAAAGATAAACTAAATTTGGAAAACTTAACCTCTATGATATTTAAATGTATTTTTGAAATCTTAGAATTGGATTTCCATATAAATCAACTGAGTATGTAGGACTATGTTAAATATATGATCTTATAAAAGCATACAACTTTATCACATTTGCTTATCTAAATATACATTTTTATATGTGTACATATATATTTACAAATTTGGACATAACAATTAAACATGAATAAATTGTATTAGCATTAAAATAATTTGGGGCAAATTAAATCTTTCCTATTGAAACAGCAGGTACAGAGTCAATTATAATTCTTCATAAATATAGCATTAACAAAGAATAAGCTTCTAAAGATAATACATTTGTCATAGAAAAAAAGATTGAAAAATCGTATTAATATAAGCAAAACAGCATGAAGAAAGGCATGTTATATTAAAAATCATTTACATAACTGATGTGTTTTAAATGTGAGGAACAGTTTTGGTGTATATTGAGGTACAAAGTTTTCCATCAAGACTTGTATAAAATCATCTTTGCAGCCGTGCACATTTGAATGTTTAGAACTGAGACACATGTTTGATCTGCTAATTCAATTGTCAAATACACTTTTTAAGTAAGTTTAAAATAGCTCTGTCCCTGTTACTTGAACATAGAAATTATTATCATAGGCATGTATTGACAATATCCGATGTAACTGGATTCTTATCTTTTATTTTTAGAAGATCTAATTACAACATTGGCTGACAGGCTTTTCTAATCACAAGTTCATATAATTGAACAAAGCTAATTGAAGGTACCACACCATGTCAGTATGCTGGCTAATATAAAGAGGTTGAGACCCCATAAAAATTAAGTTGACTAATTCAAAGTGTCACTATGTTATTAATCAAAATCCAGATTATTTCCTTACAAGTATAAAATTAAGCTACTTTTGTTTCTTTTTAATCTCATAAAAAATATGCCTCAAAATAATGTTTGTAGAATGTAGTAGAATTAATTTTCAGATCTCTTTACTTTCTGTATAATCAATAAAGCAATGTGATTATTGCTGGTATTCAACAACAAATTGTTTATGATTGATGAATAAAACAATGCTGTGCACATGTTTGCAATCTAAAATGATACATTCTTGGCATGATTTCCCCCCCAATATACAAATGTGAATTGCTTTTTATATATATTTCTCAAAAAGAGTATTTTTAAAATAGTATTCAAGAGCTGTTATTACACAAACCTACTAACTTTTTGTTAAATTTCTGTAATGAGTTCCTAACTGCATACAAATAATTAGTGGGAGCTCTCTTGACTGAGCCTTAACATCTAAACTTAGTATTCTTTCATTTTCAATGAGAAATCTCAGATTACTCAGACTGAAATGTGAATTTGGTCTTAGAGGAAGGAAGTACATTTCTGCATTAGAAAATCTTTCTCCAGTAAGTCATTATTTTTCCATAGGTCTCTTTAATATAGTCATTATCCATGTTGGTTACAAATAGACTCTTTCCAATTAATAAATATCATAGATTTTAAATTGCCCTAACAAATTCTATTGAATTATTTTTTTTAATTTTTCAGGAGGGAAAGAAATCTTTGAAGAGATGAAGCTTTTTTCATTTTATACTTCATGGACAGAAAACTGCAAATCATTCACATTATGTATGTGTCAGATAAGTTTTAAATTGTCTCTGTCCTTTATGAAATTTTCTAGAGAGATCTGAATTGGATTTTGAATAGAATAACACATGATTTTAAGAATAATGTGTGTGTTTATCTGACTGACTCATTGCACTTAGCATAATACTCTTTAGTTCCATCCATGTTATGGCAAAGCGTAAGATTTCATTGAGTTACTCAATGTTAATTGCTTTATTTAACTACCTGCCAAAAAAAAATTTTGTTTTAGGAAAACGTCTCTCAGGTTATCCTGAAGATTATTTGTCTTCAAAAATTTTTAAATATAGCATTTTGAAAGAAGGAGAAGAAAGTTTATCTTGTATGGAACCTTAATCTGGTAAAAGCTTTCTAAGGCAGACCTCAGCAAACTGGGCAGAGTTTGAGTCAGAATTCTAGTTTTACCAAAAAAAAAAAAATGTATTGTTATTTAAGAACTAAGATAGAAGCCTAGTTAAAAAGACACATAAAACTATGGAAAAGTAAGAAATATTACACACAGTTAACATGTCAATAAGTACAGTATACTTAGACACAAATGGACACTAAATCTATTTTTATAGAACTCCAAATTAGTTAGTATATCAAAAGACATGACAAGTAATATAATTCCTGTTCACTGGAGATTGGTTAGAAAAAGATTTTTTTTATTTGCTTATAATTAAAAAATGAAAAAGAATGAGTTGTTTTGTATATGCCATAAATGATTACTAATTCTAGATGTCCAAAAAATTCCAATTAATTTGTTATTATAAAGATCAAATAGTTGTATGACAAATAGGCTCTCTGTTTCTTAAATAAGTTTACAACAAACTCTGATAACATTTGATAAGTATTTTTTAATATCTACAATGAGATTAAACAAATAAACAAACCTGCCGTAAAGCTCCTGATGGATCTCCTAATACAGCTCACTAATAGAGACTGTTACGGGTTGAACTGTATCCCACAAAATTCATTTGCTGAAATCTCAATACTAGTAGCTCAGAGCGTAACCTCATTTGGAGATAGGGTCTTTACAGAGGTATTAAAATTAAGATGAGGTCGTTAGGATGGATAATAATCCAATATGACTAGTGTCTTTATAAAAAGATGAAATTTACAGACAGGTAGGCATTCAGGGAGAACACTATGTGAACATGAAGATGGACATCAACAAGCCAAAGTGAGACACTTGGAACAGATCCTTCCCTTTACAGACCGTCAGAAAGAACCAACCATGCTAACACCTTGATTTTGAACTTCTAGTCTCCAGAACTATAGGACAATTGATTTCTATTGTTTAAGCCAACACAAGTTGTTTGTGGTACTTTGTTACAATAACACTATCAAACTAATACAGAAATAGAATCTTAAAATACAAAACAGTAAAATATTTAGTATATCAGATGGTCATGATTTAATTATAGAATGTATCACTCAGCATACCTTGATGCTTATCTTATAAATTTCTCTCCACCTCTTGAAGACAGATCAGTTATCAGATTGCTCCTCAAATTGCTCTAAATTTTTTTGCCATTCTTTTCCCCCTCTACTAGTTGTACTTCTATAATGGTCCTCATTCTTATTTCAATAGTCATGTTTCTATATCTTTTTTTATTAATTTTTTTAACGCTTGTTTATTTTTTGAGAGACAGAACATGAGCTGGGAAGGGGACAGAGAGAGAGGGGGAGTCACAGATTCCGAAGCAGGCTTCAGGCTCCAAGCTGTCAGCACAGAGCCCGATGTGCGGCTTGAGGCCATTAACTGTGAGATCATGACCTGAGCCAGTCGGCCGCCCAACCAAATGAGCCACCCAGGCACCCCTCTATATCTTTTTTTTTAACATAAATTTGTAAATGGCTGAAGATATATACTATGTGTAATGTTACCTTTTAATCTTTTTTGAGCTTAGTAGGTTCTATTACCATAATATATATTTAACATTTGTATAATAAATTTATTTGTTCCTACAAAACCAGCAGACATCTTTTTTCAGCTACACCCCCATCTCATCATATGAAATCATACCTCCATTTATATAATTTTTTAAAATCTTACAATATAAAGTTAATTTAAATACTATTTAATATACCCTCAAAATGCTAAATCATGATTTCAATAAAATGCACAAAGCTTAGACTTTTATTCATAGGAATAATAAATTATCTTCCAAGTCCATTAATATACTTCCAATTACTGTAATATCATGATTTACATATGATTAAATTTAAAAGTAGGTAATTCAAAGTCACTCTTTAGGCATTTTAACCAATATTTGGATGGTAGACACCATCTGCTTAAATGTACAGTTCATCCTTCTCTTTTTCCTCCAAAAAAGCTCTGAATTTGGTTCAAGAATTCAGGCAATACCTCTGCAATCCACCATAGGGAATGTTTATCTGAGATAACCATATTCCACTACTTTTATAGAGATTCTTGGATTTGTTCAGCAATTTACCCAACAAGTACTTCTTGTACCCTTACCTGTGTGCTTGGCACAGGGATACAGCAAATAACCCCAGCCACATGGAGCTTACATTCAGATGGGAGAGAAAATAAAAAAAACAAGCAAGTATCTTACTCATCATTAATACATAAATATATCTTCTACTAAAAAATAAATAAAGCAGAATATTAGGATAAGAAATGTAGGTGGAACCAGCTGTTTTGCAACTGTAGATGAGTCATGAATGACCAGGGAAGGCCTCTGTAAGAAGGAAACATTTGAATTAGACCTGAAGAGGTGAGGTACAAATCATGTGGATAATAAGAGGCCAATGACTCTAGACAGATAGCATTCCTAGGCAGAGCTTCCCTTACATGTTCAAGAAAGAACATGGTGGCAGAAGTGAGGGTCAGAGTGGTAAAAGATGCGGCCCTAGGGTAATGTCGGGCAAAGAAGCAAGCAGTATTTGAGTAGGGATTTGCAAAACCTCTTAAAAACTTTGTTTTGCAGATGAACATAGGGGAAGGCAGGAAAAAGAGAGGGAGGCAAACTATAGAGAACAACCTGAGGATTGCTGGAGGACAGGTGGTCAGGGGATGGGCTAAATGAGTGATGGAGGGCACTTGTTTTGTTGAGCAGTGGGTGTTATGTGTAAGCAATGATTTCTACTCATGAAGCCAATATTACACCATATGTTAACAACTAAAATGTAAGTAAAAACTTGAAACTAAATAATGAATAAATGAATGGATGAATGGATGAATGAATGAATGAATGAATGAATAGCTTTGTTTTATTGTTGTTTGTTTTAAATGTGTCAGGAATCCTCTGGAGGGCATGGAGCAGAGGACCTATGTGGCCTGCTTTTGGTTTTTAACAAGTTCACTCTGGCTGCTGTGTTAATGATAGACTAAAGAGGTAGAGAATAGGTGAAGATATTAATGGTTAGGATGGGAGCAACAACATAAGAAGTGAGGAAAAATGGTAAATTCTGGACGTTTTAAAAGGTTAGTATCAATGTGATTTGCCAAAGGACTAGAAGTGGATAGTGAGGGAAAAAGATGTATCACTGATAACTCTGAATTATTTTACATCTACAGCTAGAAAAATGAAGTTGGAATTCATTGAGATAGAAATAGGAAATTAGCTGATATTGTGGTGAATCAGGTAATCAATTGGAAAAATAAAGTTTGATACGATTATCAGCCATAGAAGTGGAGATGTCTAGTAGGAAACTGGGTATGCAAATCTGGATTAGAGGAAGAGTCAAAATTTGAAAGTCATTGGTGTATGGAAGTATATTTAAAACCATGATGCTAGGTAACTTTACCTACTGAGTGTGTGTTGAGAGAAAATACAAAACATCCAAGAGCTGAGTTCTTGACACTCTTATTAGAAGTCAAAGAGATGAAGAAAAAACAGCAAAGAAGACTAAGAAAGAATGGCTTCAGTGCCAGAAGGAAAACCAGGAGAGTGTAGTATATTAGAAGTCAGGGGGAGAAAATTCTTTCATGGTGAAGGAGTCACTAAACATTGTTTCGTATACCCCTTAGCATAGAAATATCCCAATTCACTAGATGTAGCTTTGCTAAGATCATTAATGTCAAAATAGAAATGGTTTCATGGTCGGGTAAGAGACTGACTATAATGGCTTCAAGGGTAGTTGATAGGAGTAACATCAGAGACAGTGTTAACACAGATGACTACTTTAGGAAATTTACATAGGAGAAAATGTGGTAGTTAGAGATATTTAGGGAGTTGAAAAACGAAGGAAGAGGCGTTTTGTTTTGTTTTGTTTTTTGCTTTGTTTTCAGATGTGAAAAACAATTGCTATTGGGAAAGATCTAGAGAACCTACATGGATGATGGAGGAAAACAGGCAATGCCATATGGGATCATGTCACTGTGTAGGTGAAAAAGGTTAAGATCTAGTATATACATAAAGGACTTGGCCTTAGATAGGGGTAGAGATGATTCCACCATAATACAAATATTAAAGACATATTATACCAGTACAGGTGGTCAATGTGGGAGAAAAGTTTGCATACCTCTTTATCAAATAGAAAATATATATTGATCTCTGTTCCTGGTTCTTGGTATGGAACTCCTAAAACTGTTGTAAATTTCTAAGTGATAAGAGCACTAGGAGCATCTTCTGTTCTAATGAGTAAACTCTGGATGGGTCCTAGGTAGGGGCTGATCACCAGAAAGAGCCATAAATAAAACTTCATAATTTTCACTCCCACTCTACTGTCTCCACTTCTCAAAGAGGGGAGAGGAGCTGGAAATGGAATTCGTAATTGACCACCTCCACATAAAAAAGTTTCCATAAAAATCCCAACAGTACGGGGTTAGGAGAGGTCCCAGAGATAGAATATGACTACATACTGAAAGGGTGATGCACTTCAAATTCTGCTCTTGGGAATCTCTGAGACCTTACCCTGTGTATCTTTTCATTTGGCTGTTCATCTGTATCATTTACCATATTATTTAATAAACTGGGAAATGTAAGTAAGTGTTTCCCTGCATTCTGTGAGGTGCTCTAATAATTACCAAATACAATAGGGAGGAGGTCATAAGAATCTCTGACTTGTAGCCATGTTGGACAGAAGCTGTGGGTAACCTGAGGACCTACTACTTACAACTGGGATCTGAAGTGGACAAACTGATGTTTTAATCTATGGACTCTGACACTGTCTTTACATAGGCAGTGTTAGAATGAAGTTAAATTATAGGACACTCAGTTGTCATTGCAGAATTTCTTGGTTTATGGGGAAAAAAACCCAGACATGTGGTAAAAAAAAATAAGGGTTCAGTGTAAAAATAAAAGAGAAACACAAGAGGAAGACTGCATTGAGTTTTCTCTCTTATACTTTTTTTGGCTTTCTCCTTGAAGATGGAGCAAGATCATCAGCTAGGGGAGTAAATTATGACTGCTGAGGAGCTTTAACTACAGAGTTAAAGCTAAAAGAGTAAAGAGATTTTATTCAAGTAATATTTAGTTCAAAGTTACATTTTTAGTGTTATTTGGGTTTTATCTAGCCACATCCTCTTACCAGATACAAGGCTAAAGAGTAGGTTGAAAAATGGTCTTTAACAAGACCTATGTTATGTTCAAGAAAATAAAAGAGATAGAAAGGCAACAGGTAAGAACATAACACAGAATTAAGGGTTTGCTTGGAACATGAGATTGGAAAGGAGATAAGGAAGAATATGTAGGAAGTGATAGACAATGGAAAATGGCAGGATTAATGGATGGAATGTTCTTTGAGGAGGTGCTAGTGAGACTGAAGTAATATTTGTGTTAGAATACTAGGGCAAACAAGCTTAAACCGCTGGAGGTAATGGTCAAAAAATTGAAATATTCTACACTGGAATGATGAAAATGACAAGTTGAAGGTTAAGATGATGGCAGTCTATAGACAACATGGGTGGTGTGGTCAGGGCCCCTATTATCAAAGCATAGTTTAAAATAGCCAAAGCTAGGGGTGCCTGGGTGGCTCAGTCAGTTGAGCATCCAAATCTTAGTTTCGGCTCAGGTCATGATCTCCTGGTTCGTGAGTTTGAGCCCCAGCACTGAGCCTGTTTTGGATTCTCTCCTTGCCCCTCCCCTACTTGCTTTCTCTCCTTCTCTCAAAATAAATAAATAAACATTAAAAAAGTAAACAAAAAATAATATAGCCAAAGCTAGAAGTACACCAACCGCAAAAAATATGTCAGATATTAAAATTTTGTGTTAAAGTTGTTCATAAAGCCTTCATCTTAACTTTTTATGGTCTGTAGAATTTTTAACTGTTCATATTTTCATCTGTGAGATAGAAATCACTTTCTTTTTTTCTTCTAGTTCAGTATAATCATGATTTATCAATTTTACTTGTTTTTGGGGAAAAAAACATCTTTCTAGTTCTCTTTGCTGTACAGTATTTTATTAACTATGCAATTTTCTATTTTATTTTCTTTCTTCTAATTTCTCCATGTAAAATTTGCCAAACTTTTTCCACTTTCTTGAGTAAAATATTTAATTTTTAATAGGCTTTCAGAAGAATTATTAAGGCACAGCCTTTTAAGATTTTCTGTTTCTTAAAATAGATAAGTGGAATATTTTGTTAAAAGCTATGCCTTTACACATTTTTAAATATTTTGAATATTTTCTTAAATTGGCCTGCCAAAGGGACAATGCTTTTCATGTGTCTTAAAAGTACCATGTGAATCTACTGAAAAAAATAAAAATATATGCCAGTCTGATAAACCCAAATGGAATCTTATCTTTAATTTATTTGCTTGCTTTCAGGTTCAATATTTATTATATTGCAGCAATTGTATATCTTCTTGTAAAATATTTTCTTTTCCTTTGCACCATTATCCTTTGAGTTGTTCATTATTTTACTGATTTGGAAGGCATTTTTATGTGTAAGAAAATTATTTTCTTTTCTTTTTTATAATTGTTTTTAATTTTTATTTATTTTTGAAAGAGACAGAGACAGAGTGTGAACAGGGGAGGGGCAGAGAGAGAGGGAGACACAGAATCCAAAGCAGGCTCCAGGCTCTTTGCTGTCAGACCAGAGCCCAGCTCGGGACTCGAACTCATCATCAGTGAGATCACAACCTGAGCCAAAGGCAGTTGCCTAACCAAATAAGCCTCCTAGTTGCCCCTCATTTTATTTTTTATCAAGTAACGTAAAATTTAGATATTATTTATCTTTTCAGTGTTGTATCTTATTCTTAGAGATAACTTGTCTATACTCCAAATTATATAAATAGGAACTTATAGGTTTATGATAAATTTTATAGATTTTAAAACATTTAAATTTTTAATTTGATTATGTGTTATGTCAATTACATGGTTGTATTGTCCCAATTAAATGACCCATTTTTTTATGGATGTTCCTTTTCTGGTAAATGGAGTAAAAAGTTGGAAGATGGTTATTAATTTGGA
This sequence comes from Prionailurus bengalensis, assembly GCF_016509475.1. Taxonomy (NCBI): domain Eukaryota; kingdom Metazoa; phylum Chordata; class Mammalia; order Carnivora; family Felidae; genus Prionailurus; species Prionailurus bengalensis. Next base: position 92,484,536 of record NC_057344.1, read on the forward strand.
GAGAAGGCAGATGAAGAAAAACTATCTTTCTAAAAGTTAAAACTTCTATGGGTGTTCTGCCTTGCTCAGATCTGGAATCAGTGCTATATATTATTGTATCTGTATCTCTGTTATGTACACAATTCATTGACTAGTATTATGTATTTACTATTACTCTCTGAGAATAAAAATAATAACAGTAAAACCTGAACACAATCATATTTATCATTTATAAGCTGGGAACTGTAGATACTACAGTTTAAAATGAAAGTTCAGAAATTAATGAATGACAAATATCTTAGTCAATGCTAATTTTAAAAAGTATAAGGTCTATGTGATTTGATTAAATTTTTGCTGGTTTGTTTTTTTGTTTTTATAAAATCTACCTTCTAAATGTTTAACCGAATTTATTTTTAAGTATATTAATTTAATATATACTTAGACTATTATATAATTGTTTACTACCTAAATTATTTTTATATGTTCTTCAGGTTGTCTGCTAGGGCATTATTAAGTTACTCCACATTTATGGGCAACTCACACTATTGAATTATACAAGGGGGAAAAAAAACATATGAAACAAACAGCTGAGATAATCTTATTTTAAAAAAGGAGACTGTATTTATTTAGGGCAGACTAGACTTTCAAAACTCTGAGTTTTATCAATTGCATTGTCTGCAATTTGTGAAAATCATATTATAACAAAAGCAGGAACAATTTTTTTCAGACAAGTATTGTGCATTGAAAACTTTTTCATGAATCTAAGGGTCAGTTGGCAATCCCCAAACTAAGCAGAGAACAATCTTCATGTATAAATTTAAAATTGTCCCTATGTTACATATATTATTTTACTGCATTCCATATGCATCAATTAAATCGCAAATAACTTTTGCATAACTTTGCAATAATCTCAACACGAAAAAAATGTGGGACTGGGTCTAAATCTTAAGTAACAAGAATGAATTTTAAGGCTAATGAAAATTATTAAAAAGCTGTTAAATGCTAACATTAAAAAAATCTTACCCGATTTAAAATTATCTAAGTAATCTGTCATGCAATACTATTACAAAATGAGTTCTTATCCTTACTACTCCAATAAAACTGATTGTTTTTTTTACTATCAATGATGCCCTAATTTTCAAATAAAACTTTTATTTACTTTTTATAGTGCATCTTAATATTGGTTATTCTATTTTTTGAAAGTATTTCCTGACTTCTGGGATACCACTCTCACCTAGCCCTTCTCTCATCCCTTTTTATAATTTTTTTAATGTTTATTTATTTTTGAGAGAGAGAGATAGACAGAGCATGAGCAGGGAAGGGGCAGAGAGACAGGGAGACACAGAATCCGAAGCAAGCTCCAGGCTCTAAGCTGTCAGAGCAGAGCCCGACGCGGGGCTCGAACCCATGAACCGTGAGATCATGACCTGAACTGAAGTCAGATGCTTAACCGACTGAGCCACCCAGGTGCCCTCTCCCATCCTTTTAATGATTATTTTGAGCTGGTTCATTGTTTCCTTCCCTCACCATAGTCAATAACACAGAAAATGGTCATACGAATTTAATACCATACATTCCAAACTCCAAGTCTTCCCATTACGTTAAGTTGCCATAGTAAACAGTTACCATATCTATCTCCTTCTCTGTCACAGTTGCCATCGCACTAAAACAGGTCATTCATTCACTCAAAATGCAGATAGTGAGCACCAGCTACGTACTGGATACTTCTTAAGTGTTTTAGGCCTATCACTGACCCATGTAGACAAAAATCCTCACACCTCTAGAATTTATATTTTAGTAGGAGAAAAGACGATGAACAATACATAGAATAATAATGGGTAAAATATATTACATAGAAGAGATGGCTTGCCTGTGAATCAGGAATGAATGACAAGGCGTTACAGTTATAAGTTTAGCAGTCAGGATAGGCCACAATGGGGTGATTGACACTTGAGAAAAGACTTGAAAGATATGAGGAAGTTAATATGGAGATACCTGATGGAAGTGCATTCCAAGCATTAGGAAGAGCATTCCCAGCCACAAGACTGAAGAGTCTCTCATACGCTGAAGAAAAAAATAGAGGTCAATGTTCTTAGAATGGAATGCACAGAAGTGGTCAGGGTTTGGGATTAATTATGTAGGACCTAGAAGGCCATTGCCAAACCTTGAATTTTACTGTGCTGTGAGAATACAATATGGAAGGTCAGAGATGGAGGCAGGTAGACCAATAAGGGAGAATCTTCAAATAATCAAAATGAGTTTCTGTTGCTCAGAGGGCATCAGCAGTAGAATGTAAAATGCCATCAGATTCTGGATGTATCCTGAACATAGGTTCAAAGGATATGTAATTGTGAGAAAAAAGAAGATCTAAATTATTATTATTAAAAAAAAGAGAGAGAAAGAAAGAAAAAAGAGGTTAGAATGGGAGAGAGAGCCAAAGCATAAGAGACTCTTAAAAACTGAGAACAAACTGAGGGTTGATGGGAGGTGGGAGGGAGGGGAAAGTGGGTGATGGGCATTGAGGAGGGCACCTGTTGGGGTGAGCACTGGGTGTTGTATGGAAACCAATCTGACAATAAATTTCATATAATAAAAGAAAGATCTATTCAAAAGCAAAAATTAAAAAAAAATAATTATTTTTTTTTTTTGAGCAACAAGATGGATTCAGTATCAACTCCGATGGAAAACCGCATCTGCAGAAGATTTTAACCAGACGGTGGAGAGACCATACCAGAGCTCAGATTTTGACATGTTGAGTATTAGATAGGTAGGCAGGTGGATATAGAAGTCTGAAGTTCAGGACAAATGCCTGGATAGATGGGATTTAAGATCAAACAAGATCACTTTGAAAGTGAAAGTAGACAGAAAGAGAAAAAGAGAAGAGGAATAAGGCTTGTGCCCAGGGCGTTTCCTCATTATTTCCCACTCAGATTGTTGGGAAACTCCTAACTCTTGCGCATAATTTAAATTTTGATATTATGTAGTATAATACCTCTGCTTCTATTATAGTTATTTTTCTACAACTCAAGTATTATTTCACATCTCCCACTCTGAAAGAAGAAAAATACAAAAATTTTACCTTGATACACAGGTGCTTAAGAATTTGAGCCAAAACCGAGCACCTAGGTGGCTCAATCAGTTAAGTGTCCTACTTTAGCTCAGGTCACAATACTGGGGTCCTTGTGTTTGAGGTCCACTGTCAGGCTCTGTGCTGACAGCTCAGAGCCTAGAGCCGCCTTCAGGTTCTGTGTGTGTGTGTCTCTCTCTCTTTGCCTCTCCCCGGCCCACACTCTGTCCCTGTCTCTGTGTCTCTCAGAAAATGAATAAACATTAAGAAAAAAAGAAGAGGGGTGCCTCGGTGGCTCAGTCAGGTAGGCCTCCGACTCTTGGTTTTGGCTCAGGTCATGATCCCACAATTTCATGAGTCTGAGCCCTGCATCAGACTCTGCTGGAGGCATGGAGCCTGCTTGGGATTCTCTCTCTCTCCTTCCCTCTCTCTCTGACCCTGCCTCATTCACACTGCCTCTGTCTCTCTCAAAAATACATAACTGAAAAAAAAAAACATTAAATAAAGTAAAAAAAGGAATTTGAGCCATACTATTCGTTCTTATTCTTCCTTTTTCATACCTTGCTCTATATCTCGGTCATATCACACTGCCCGTCAACCACATCACCAAATGTTTCCCTAATCTTACTTCTTCTTTTTATTCTGTTTGAAATGTTCTTTGTATGGGTTCATTCTTCTTAACTATAATTTAAGACTTACCACTCTTAGATTTTCCTGATCATGGCATAGAAATGTGTGCTTACCTCCTCTATACTCCTATATTACTTAGATGCAGTATCTTAGGAAAAAGTTGTATGTCTATGTTCATCATTACCCTGAGGATTTCTTGAAGACAAACTGTACAGCCCATTTTAATTGAAAATAGTGCACTTAATAGAATGCACATGGACTGAAGGAGTAAAAGAATGGCCTCGTTCAATAAGAAAACATTAAATTACTTGGGTATGTATCAACAGTCAGTTTTTAAATTGCACATAAATTGGTTACAAATATATCTACTTATTTTGGGTACATGGTGTGATAGAAAATATCACAAATATTTATTACTAGATATGTGTTCCTTTTATTGAATACTCCCTTTATACAATATATTTTATTTTATTAGATCTCTGTGTAGTGAATCAGCCAAAAGTAATGTGACGATGTGCTTATGCTGGAAGAATTATTTGATAACGGATATAACATATAAGAGAAACTGATAGAGTGAAGAACACATTTTTTAAATATCAAAATTAAAAGGAACATAGAGAAATTCAAATTAATGGAAGGATTCAATACAAAAAGCAACATAACATCAGTCTATGTCAACAAGAGTCATTAATATAAAGTTATTTTCATCTAGGCTGTTTCTAAAATGATAAAATGAAATTTATCATTTGAAAAACAATGACATAAACAATAATTTCTTTTTGACTGGGGATATTGTTTTCAAATTGTTTCTGATTAACCATGGTGGGATCGTTTGAACAGACCAAAACAATCAATTCATTTGACAAGACCTCTGAGCACCATCCAGTATTGGGAATGCATTCTGATATTCTCAAAATGTAAAAGGATATAATAGTGTTGCAAGGCCTTGAGACGAGTTGTTTCCTGTTTAACATTTTTATGTGCTGTGTCCTACAAAAACTCAAATAATTTATCAAGAAAAAGTGGCAGTGATATATTACACTCAGGGACCACCAGTGCCTTTCAATAATATTTTTTTTTTTTTCCTTTTTTGGGAATTATGACTGAGTTGTTATTGCATCAAATTTATTGCATTGCATAAAGTTAATGTTTGAGTTTTAATAAGTGGCAGAATATTGGCTGATTATTTTTTAGAAGTCTCAGGCAGATCTTGTCACTTTCCTTCCTTTCTCTCTATCCTTTCTCTTTCATTGCTCCCTCCTCCTTCCTTCCATGACTCATTTCACCAAATACATACTGAATATATAATTTAGCATGCTGTTGGATAGTTATATGAGTGAAATAGATAACACAGTCCTGCTTTGGTTAGTTTATAATATCGTGAAAGATAAGGCATAAATATAAATAGCATAAAATAAAGATTTAAAAATAAAATAAATTTAAAACTTAAAATAAGATAAAAGTCATATGCGTAGTTACATAGCAAAGGACACAGCACAAAAATATTTAAATTGCTATCAATTTTCTGAGAATGGAGAGCTCAACGAAGAATTAAATAGCCAGGAAAGTCTACGGGGTTCCTGGGTGGGTCAGTCAGTTAAGCGTCAGACTTTGGCTCAGGGCATGATCTCACCGTCTGTGAGTTCAAGCCCCATGCCAGGCTCTGTGCCAAGAGCTCAGAGCCTGGAGACTGCTTCAAATTCTGTATCTACCTCTCTCTCTGCCCCTTCCCCACTCACGCTCTGTCTCTCTCTCTCTCAAAAATAAAATAAAAACATTAAAAAATTTTAAATAGTCAAGAAAGTCTTCGTGAATGATGTAAGAATTGTAAAGGCACTTGAATAATCATGGTTTCTGTATGAAAAGAAAGTGTATCAGATAAAAAGCGGTTTAGGTATATGTAATCTTAATACAGTGATATTAGGGATTAATAAAGAGGGCTTTACTAAAATTCCTTCATTAGACTGCAGCGATAATTCAAGTATAAAGTGACAGTAGACTTTCTGTAGAGATTAAAAAAAAAGTCAGATTATTCACGATAAGTAAATTAATGAAAGGCAACAGGTTTAAATAATTTTGGCTTATGGGTGAGGGCAAAAGTGTCCAATAAAAGTTTTCTTTTCTTTTGTAAGTGAATCAAATCAATTAAGTTTTGAAGAAAGGGAGACAAACTTTATATTTCAGTTGAAGATAAGATATGTTACAGAAGAATAAAGTAAATAAGAGACCAAGGGTTTTCTTTGTGATTGCTGTGTATATTTTAAAATAGTTCAATAAAATATAAAGTCTAAAACAGCATTCAAAATGGGTATTCCAAAGAAGAAACTAAAGAAAGATTAATCCAGTAAAATATCCCTGCCTAGTATAAAGTCGTTTTCCTATTTCATGACATTTTAAAGTTTTATTTAATTACATCTAAGACTTTGAAACTGTGTTTCCTAATTTGGCCTGTCATGTTTTGATGTGCTCTAAATCTATTTATTTGTATGTCCCATTGCCTAAAATATCTAGCACTTAAGTTAACCTAAGTTAACTGATCCCTAACATATGCTTAATTGGAGTTGTAGTGTCTAATGTGCTATTGCTTTGGTATTACTGCTTGCAGTTCAATTTTTCTTAACGTTTATTTAATTATTTTGAGACAGATACAGAGAGAATGAGTGGGAGAGAGGCAGAGAGAAAGGGAGGGAGAGAATTCCAAACATTCCTGCAGAGCCTGATGCAGGAATCAAACTCACAAAATGTGAGATCATGACCTGAGCTAAAATCAAGAGTTGGACACTTAACCTACTGAGCCACCCAGGCACCCCAGCTTGCAATTCAATTAAGTTTATTGGTCATTTAAGTTAATCTCAAAGTGAAAAAAATATATATATATCACAACAGAAACCAATTTCTAATATATAGAACATACTTCACAACGGTGATTAAAGCAGATTTCTAAAAGCTCAGAGCAGAATCACAATTGTCAGGAAATTGATGTTCTACTTAGGAAACTAAAGAAGCAAAAACCAGGAACATGTGTACGATCATACATATACCGTATGATCATACAGTATAACTATATAGTTCTGTAATTATTTTAATCTTCTCTTTAAATATTCATTTGGAAAATTCCAATATATTTGTCTTTTGTGATCCACTGATAATATATGCTTATGAATGAGGTATATATCCCAAAATATATCTTTTCATATTTTCTTTTTTTAATGTTTACTTATTTATTTTTGAGAGAGAGAGAGAGAGAGAGAGAGAGAGAGAGAGAGTATAAGTGTGAATGAGTGGAGGAGAGACAGAGAGAGAGAGAGAGAAAATCCCAAGCAAGCTCTGTGCTATGAGTGTGGAGCCAGATGTGGGTGTCAATCCCACAAACCCTGCGATCGTGTCCCCAGCTGAAATAAAGAGTTGGAGACTCAACTGACTGAGCCACCCAGGCTCCCCCTATCTCAGATTTTCAAAGTGATTTCAGACAGAAGAATTCTACCTACAGTAAATATATTTGTGACAAAGAAATTTGTCTTAGTTATTTGAATAGTTGTTCCCAAGATTCAGATTCCTTTTCCAAACTATTTCTGTGCAAATTGCTTAATAATATATTATACATCATTCTTTCCTATAGAGCCTAATATTTTTGAAGGAGATCATCCAAATAAATCCAAACTCAATAATAAAACCCATCCAAAATCCATTGTACCTGTTATTGGTTGTCCAAAAATGTTGTGTTGATAATTCATTAAAATATTGCACTTTGTCCTTCTTTTCATCATATGTTCAGCGAATTTAGTTGGTTTGTAGCATAATGAATACCTGTTTTTTTCTATATGCATTTTATGTAATGTAAACATTTCACAAACTTTGCTATTGTGCATTAACCTGCAGCTACACTTAATGTCCACTAAGTAAAACACTTGATGCTAAATTTCAAGAGACATAGTGATCTTTTTTCACAAATCTTCTCTTAGCTTCCTTTAATAAAGTCATATTCAGTATTTTTATGAAAAAAATATAAAAAGTATTCTACCATATGTTTTTGATATCCAAATATTTTCCATTACTTGAAAAGGTAAATTTTTTTTAATTTAAATATATACAGATAAAATACAGTAATTGGCTGAGACTTTTAAGCAATTTTAAACTCATTTAATCATACTATATTCTATATATCCTCATTAGAAAGGTACTCAATAAAAACAATTATCAATATAATATTCCATCTATGACTTACAACTTAATACCTAATCAGAAGTTGGAGTGTTGATTTTCTAAACAACAATAAAAATGAAACATTTCATTATTACTTACAAAACTAATTTTTTCTCTGAAATGAATACTCTATTGTATTATTAATACAAAAATCTGTATTAAGATTTTTGACACTGAAATATAAGGCTTACTCCTGCTCCCACTCCAAGTCCCAAGTCCCTATTATGCTCTTAGAAAACTGGTAGCCAATGGGGTGCCTGGGTGGATCAGTTGGATGAGCTTCCAACTTCGGCTCAGGTCATGATCTCACGGTTTGTAAGTTCAAGCCCCGCGTGGGTCTCTGTGCTGACAGCTCAGAGCCTGGAGCCTGCTTCGGATTCTGTCTCCTTCTCTCTGCCCCTCCCCACTTCTGCTCTGTCTCTCTGTCTCTCAAAAATAAATAAATGTAAATAAGAAAAAAAAAAAAAAAGAAAGCTGGTAGCCAAGCAGATATTTATACCAATATGATTAGATGATTTTTTTTCTCGGAAGAAATTGTCAAAGAAAAAAAAAATTAAAACTGATCTTTAGAAATCTCCAAATAAAATCTCACTCCATGTTGGGTCCTCTTTTATGGACCAAATATTTATGTCGCCCCCAAATTTATATGTAAAAACCCCAATCACCTGGATGGCTATATTCAGAGATGAGGAAGTAATTAAGGTTGAATAAAATAAAGGTGGGTCTTTATCCAATAGAATTAGTATCATTATAAAAAAAAAGACACCAGAGAACGCTCTTTTCTCTCTCCACAGGTGTGCAGTGGGGAGAGGCCATGTGAGGACATAGCAAAAAGGAAGCCATCTGCAAGTGTAGAAGAAAGTTTACACCAGAAATCAAATCAGTAAAATCTTGATCTTGAGCTTGCACCTTCCAGAACTCTGAGAAAATACATTTCTGTCATTTGAGCCATCCAGTTTATTGGAGCTTTTTATGGCAGCCTGAGCTGCCTAATATATCCATTCTCTAAAGGTATGCTACCCTGTTTGAGAATCCATGGTACATGGGAAAAGAAAACAAAAAACAAAAACAAAGTAACAAAAAAATACATCTGTGTGTGTGTGTGTTTTTTTTTTAGGCATCCTCTTTATTTATTTATTTATTTATTTATTTATTTTTTAACGTTTATTTATTTTTGAGACAGAGAGAGACAAAGCATGAATGGGGGAGGGTCAGAGAGAGGGAGACACAGAATCTGAAACAGGCTCCAGGCTCTGAGCTGTCACCACAGAGCCCCACGTGGGGCTTGAACTCACGGACCCACCGCGAGATCATGACCCTAGCCGAAGTCAGACACTTAACCGACTGAGCCACCCAGGCGCCCCTAGGCATCCTCTTTAAATGCAAATCAGGATTCACCAGCCATGTGAAAGATCCTCTGAAATGAAAGACACTAAAGGAACCTATAAAAATAATGTTACAGGGGCGCCTGGGTGGCGCAGTCGGTTAAGCGTCCGACTTCAGCTAGGTCACGATCTCACGGTCCGGGAGTTCGAGCCCCGCGTCAGGCTCTGGGCTGATGGCTCGGAGCCTGGAGCCTGTTTCCGATTCTGTGTCTCCCTCTCTCTCTGCCCCTCCCCCGTTCATGCTCTGTCTCTCTCTGTCCCAAAAATAAATAAACGTTGAAAAAAAAAATAATGTTACAGAAAGAGAGCAATGTAGGGGACAAAAATGAAAACATAATATAAAAATTAAATAATAATTGCTATCTTCAGAGAGATAAAAAGATGAGATATAAATGGTACAGTACGAAACATGCAACAAATAAGAGAAATGCACTTGGAACTTAAAAAAACATAATAAAATTAATGTAAAAATGGAAAGATTGAAAGGTAAATTTCAGGTGACACCCAAGGTAAAACAAAAAGATAAACATCTAAAAATTAGAAAAACTATGTAAGAATGTTTGAGAATGATCATTTGAGTAATAGGCACAAGAAGTAGAAAAAGTAGAAGGAAGGAGAAGGGGATGTGGAGGGGGAAGGAAGAGAAAACCCTCAAAATTGGAGAGGAGAAAATTACATTAGGAGTAATAAAAGAAAATTTCCAAAATTAAGAGAGAAGCCTTTACACAACAAATTACAAATTTGTATGCAGCTTCCTGAATGGCTAATAAAAAATAAGCCATAGTTTCATGAAATTTTCAACACCCTTGAGTAGACTGCAGAGTATAAACAGAGAGAAAGCAAGAGAGAGAGAGATCCTACACAAATGTATCAAGCATCAAAATCCCATTAACTTTCATATAACTAAAACAACTGAGACAGTGCGTTAATTCCTTCACTCTTCTGAGGAAAAATGATTCCTAAAATAGTATTCTAATTCCAACCAAAATGTCATTTGAGAAACGGAAAAAATAATCTTTGAAGTGATTACTTTCAAAATATTTACCTGTTTTGCATGCTTTCTTGGGAAACACAGGAAGGTATTTTTGATCAAACTAAGAGAATGAACTAAGAAAAAGGAGAATAGGAGTTTAAGAAACAGGTCAATGGCAGAGGAGAGGCAGACATATATCTTGGTATGACAGTGAGAGAAAATGGTGCAACGCCATTTCCATGGCAAGTATGGTAGTCCACACTTGAGTAGAGAAAGGGTGGGTTCCAGGAGAGTTATATATAATGGTGAGCTGGTGAATGTTGGTCAACCAACATTCAAGAAAAATAAAGAAAAGTCCCATCTTGTAGCATTTGCTAATTTTTCTGTTGTAAATACTCCTACCAGGGTTGAAAACGTGACATGACTGACCACTGATTTGGGAAGAGATTCACACAATCAATTCTCAAGAACTGGTTCACAACAGCTTCAGTACACTGCTTGTATTCACAGAAAAAATAATGCTGAGCAAATAATTTATCTTGTGTCCTGGATAGTTAAATAAAGTGTTTTATATTCCATCAGGCTATTTGAAAATTAATTAATTATGGACATATAGGAAACTAAACAAAAGGGAAAATAGGGCAGCTGCAATCTCCAGGAAGGCCAACAAATATATTAACAACCCAAGGGAGGAAATGAAATATAGTTATTGATTTAAACAAAAACTGTGATGATTGTGTAAGTAGGAATGCAAAAAGAAAGTTAAGACTGAAGAATGTAAATATTTTAAATCTTTATCTTTCTAGTCAAAAATCAATGGATAATACCTAAAATAAAAAATAATGGAGATATTTAAAAACATAAAAAGGCATTATAAGAAACAGCCCAAATAATTAGAAGTAGTCAACTCTAGGGAATAAAAGGCAGGATAAGAAATGTGTTTCTCTCTTATAATCCTGTGGTGCGGTTTGTTTGAGCTTTTAATCTACGTATATATATGATGAAATTAAACTTAAATTTAAAATTGGATAAACACCACTCTATCTTGTGTTTTAAAAATATGATTCTGCTCTGTGTTAAATAATGTTCTTTCACTTCAAAGTATTAATCCAATTCGTTTTAATGTATAAAAATATGGAATCAAGAATTTACTAGAGGTGGCCATGTTCCTTAATACTAGTGAAATGATACTGTCTAATACATTCCCAATATGATGCTAATAATACTATTCAGACTTTCTCTGCAGTACTTTTGTAACATCTGGCCCTGTCTGTTCCAACTGTTACTGATCCGTAGCTGGGGAAACAGTCTCCAGTTGAATGGCCAATGCTAATTTTGCCTTTCTGCCTTCTCTTGACTCCTGCTCTCACTCCTTTTCCTTTCAATGGGTAGGTAGAGTTCTTCTAGATTTCTAGCTATTTTCTACTCTGTTTTTTTAAGAAGGAAATTTATAAATTGTCTCTCAATGTCATTCTTACTTGGGCTCTTTGGCAATTTATCCAGTATAGTTCCTTTAATTGTGAGCATTTGAAACTCATTTTTTGCTAGTTTCCTGATCCAGTACAATATATATATATATATAGTATGTATATATATACATGTATGTATATATACATGTATGTATGTATGTATATATACATACTATATATATATATATATATATATAATTTTTTAATGTTTATTTTTGAGAGAGAGAGGGAGAGAGTGTGAGTGGGGGTGGGGTAAGGGCAGAGAAGGACTGAGACAGAATCTGAAGCAGGCTCCAATCTCTGAACTGTCAGCACAGAGCTGGCCTCAGGGCTCGAATCCATGAACTGTGAGATCATGACCTGGGCCTAATTTGGAGGCTTAACCCGACTGAGTCACCCAGGTACCCCTGTTTTTTAATATTTCTTTGTACATTTCAATTAGTAACTGAGGATAGTTTTGGGAATGAAGGGACAGTTATTCTATCATAATTTCTGTTGCTTTTACATTGGTTCATAATGAAATAGAAAAACCAACAAATTAAAAAAATAATAAAATAAAATATTCAAATAAAAATCTCTTGTCTCTACAAGCCATATATTATAATAATGTGAATTAATTTGTGACTAAATAAGAACCATATTTTAGCACCCTAGTCTATAGTAGACAAGAAATGTTGGCTTATATTTTGATACAGTAAAAATTGTGTCTCAAGAAAACCTGCAACAATAAAGCAAAATCACTTGATAGTCTTTCTTTCCTATAATTTTACTTGTGTACAACTTTATTGCCCTTTTTGATATTGACTGTGTGCCATAGATAACATTATCTTTTATTTATACTCAATTTATTCCATAATTCTTATGATTTTACATATTTTCATTTATTTATGAGCAAATTGTATTTTTCCTTTTTAAGAAAGTCACTTTCAATGCCATATTTCGTTAATATGTTCATCTAATCTCCTAATATTTAAATCATATGTTATTTTGTTAGTAATATATAGGTTAAACATTTGACATAACATTTTATATTTGAAAGTTCCAGGGAAAAATTTTTTACATAAATTGTTAAATATTCAGCAAAATTCATCTTTAAAAAATACTGATATCATAGAAGTTAAGTTGATTTATTCATTTATCAACAAACATCACTCAAGTAGCTCCAATATGCCTATATCATTCCAGGAGTTTGCAATAGAGTAGCGAACGAAATAGGTAAAGGCCTTATTCTCAGTAAGCTCACAGTTAATACTGTATTGATAAAACGTATGTATCATATTTGGGTTGCATTAATGTACCTTAAATTATTTTTTCCCATTTATCCCAGTTAAAAAAAAAATAGTTGATTTGTAATTCTGTGAGGTCTCACTAATTATAAAGCTTTGTTTGTAGCTCAATGCTAAGAACTACTCAACCTGTCTAATATTAATTATCACTTGAGGTAATATAATTCAGACATGTTTACTTTTCAGTATGTGACAATTGGCATTGGTTTTAGTGTTCTAGTTAACTCAGAGGACATTTATTATATATTTTACTTCATTGGATGAATCCTAGTTATGTCTCATATACATAATGTAAAAGAAAGTTTAACCCAGGGGGATTTTTTTTAATTACTTTAGCCTCCTACACAGTGTGACCAATGCCATTCTGCAATAACTATATTTTTTTTAATCCTGGACCTCAATTATAAAAAAGAACATTTGACAAATTCAAGATGTATATTTGCCATAGATATTATTCAAGATTTTCAGAAAATAACTCAGGGATTTCAAGGAAGTTCTAACTTCATTATTGTTACATAGCACAATGGTTTACTGCGTGATGCACAAATTTGGCTAAATTTATCTAGAACTATGTATTTTGCCAAAATAATGACATGATATCTCAGCAGCTGTCTATGTTCTATAGGGAACTTTTCCCTGTGGACGTAAATTGTTGCTTCATATTATATGTAACATATAAATAAATGTAATAGGAGTCACAATGACTTAGTAGCCAGCAGAACACAAAAAGGTGCTAGATCTGATATCAGAATTATAGTTCCACTGACCTTGCCCAGTAACTCAGCTTGAGTTGTCATAGAATTTATGGAATGAGATGCCTGGATAAAAAAATCTCTGAAGTAATCATGATTGACTCTAAGAGTCTAAGATTGTATATTACAGATAGACCTGGATATACTTATGACTAAAGCATTAGGAGTATAATCTGAAATAGCAATGTCTCTTCTAAGATTTTAATTAAAGTATCAAAAGTTATAGTTGTCAGAACTGAACTTCTCTATGCCTTGGGAGCAATATAATGTTGTAGGTAAAAGAAAATATCTCTGGAATTAGATGTTTATTTATTAGCTAGCACAATCCGGCTGATGTCAATAACTACATCATAGGGTTGCTGTATTGTTTGAGTGAGTTGATATATGCAGAGGCCATTGAACTATACCTGGCACACAATAAGCACGAATAAATGCTAGCTCAGGTTTTTATTTCCACCAACATGGTTGTTAAATAAAGCTTCAGAAAGTCCTTGCAAAATTGTACATTTTTTAGACATTTAATGTATTCTCACAACTGACAGATTACAACTCTGTTAACCATAGGTAGAATCTGCCTTCTTATCTACAAAAATATTGTTTACTTATTTACAATAATTGAAATAAGAATATGTGATAGCTTTGTTACATGGATCGTCTTTCCTGAGTAATAAGTTTGCTTTATAATTGTTACTATCAATTGTTACTATAATTGTATATACTATACGCATATATATGCAGATTCACATATCAAAACTCTGAGTGATTCAAGGTCTTTAAGATGTGTGGACTTTTCTGTATTCTTATCATACTTCTATAAAACTTGTGCTCAAAAACTGTTCTTTTCTTACTAAAATGCAGTATAAACTCAACATTAATAGAAATTGTAAAACCCTGATGGAAAGCAGGTATAGCAGTAAGAGGTAGAGAAGATTATTTCTTTCATAGAACAAAATAAATTGAGTTTTGTATATGTTAATTCTCAAGTGAAAAATGTCAGTGGCAGTGAAATTTGCATGCCATTACCTCAGCCTTCAGATAGTGAAATCTCTGGAGAATTATATATTTAAGTGCTTTCTTGCAGGGCTACATTCTATGTGGCAATCCCGGAGGGCCATTCACTTTTCTTAAGTACATGCTCTTCATTTTCATGGTAGAACATCCTGTGAAAAATGCTCATGTGGAAATAGAATGGATATACGTATAACATGTGGTAGAAATATGAATATAGTTAGCCCTGGTTCTGAGTTATTTACGTACATGTCCTAAAAAGACTTTTCTCAGGAAAAAATTGTGTGGATTTTTATGTGAGTTTTTAACCATACCGATTCTTATATTTATGTAACTGTGTTGAAGGAAAATATCTTGTTAATGTAGGTTTATATAGAATATATATAGTTATGTAGGTTTATATGTAATCAACAAATAATAGACCATAAAACAGAATATATAATATAGCATATTATATACATAATATTTATTGCTGTAATGGGCATATTAAATTCAGAAATACGATACACACACCCACAACCTACATACCCCTATAATAATTAATGTCTAAAAGAAGGAAATCATGATATGTCTTGAAATATTAAGGTTTTATTACTTAAAACTCGTTAAAATCTAAGATACTAATGTTCTATTGTACTTTGTACATCATTCTGTCAAGTGACTATCATGTAGTCAGCTCACAAGAATGATGAGAGAAATAGAAATGTTCTTTTTCATAATATATGTATTATATCATTAATTCTACACCACAGGTGTTATAAATATCAACTCTTCAGTAGAATAGAAGCTATAGGTGCTTTCATTTTTGTAGGTGCCTTTTGGTAAAGATATAAATTCGAACAAAGTTATACAAATTAGAGTAACAAATTGGTTAATTGCTTTGGTTTTGCTCTAATATTAATCCATCCAATTCAAATCAGATAATTCTATTTTTTCCTAAACAATATTATCTGTCTAATGTTAATTTTCCTGAAGCAGTTCAACTAATAGTGTAATAGCTAGATACACAGTTTCACAGGGAAGCTAAATACAATTTTACATTTGTGTGATGTCTTTATGTACACAAAATCATTTAATATTATCATGTCTACTTACAGCAATGCTGGCATGAATATCTGTCGGGCGAAAAGTGAACTTATATGGTGAAGCTATTATAAAAAGTATGACTACGTAGAGGATGGAGAAACTTATTTTCCTGGCAAATTCTTTTCCTAATTGGTAACCAAAAAGCACATAGTATTCAGATGAAGTTAGATTTTTATTCTTCAAGGACCATGCACTAACAATTTGACCTTGATCAAGTAGACATTGTTCCCAATGTCAGTTTTGCCACTGACTACCCATGTGCCTTGATGTTTAGAAACTGAGTTTCTTCAACAAAAAGTGGAATAAAATATATAACTTTAATTATTGTAGAGATTGTGAATTATAATAAAATATTTAGCTCACTATGATGTATTTAACAGTAATTATAAATCTTATTATTTCTCTTGAAGTTATCTAAGGGTATACATGATGAATAGTATATACATAGCTTTCACTAATACATCTTTTAAGAATCATCATGTCAGAGAGTGGAAAAAAGGAAAAAAAAATATAGTTCCAATTTCATGTGTTTATGTAGATAATAGTATGTTAGGAAAAACAGACAACAAATATGTAAAGAAACCAATAATTATATACTTTGAACAAATGTTAAGTACTGTGGACGTAACAAGCAAGACTCCTGATGGACATAAGTTAGAGTGGGCAATAGCCTTTGATCAGATCATCAAGACTTTTCTAAGTTATTAACATTGAAGTAGTTATAAAGACAGAAAGCCACCCATGCAAAAAAAAAAAAAGACAATATTTTGGCCAGAATATAGAGAAATTGGAACCCTCATGCACTATTGGAGGGAAAGTAAAATAGTGTAGACACTATAGAAAATAGTATAGTGATTCCTCAGAAAGCTAAAATAGAATTACCATGTGGTCCAGAAATTCCACTTCTAGATATCCAAAAGGATATCCAAAAGTATTAAAAGTAGGAACTGCAGGAGATGTTTGCATACCCATGTTCATGGAAGCATTATTCAGAAAAGCCAAAAAATGGAATCAATCCAATTGATCATGGATGATGAATGGATAAACAAAATATGGTATATACATACAATGAAATATCATTCAGCCTTTAAGAAAGAGGGAAATTCTGGTACATGCTACAACATGGATGAACCTGGAAGACATTATGCGAATTATAATAATTCAGTCACAAGATAAGATAAATACTCTATGATTCCATTTGTATGAAGCAGTTAGAGTAGTCAGATTCATGGAAACAGAAAGAAGTGTGGTCACCAGGACTGGAGGCATGGGGAAATGAGAACTTGTTCTTTAATGGGAATAGAATTTCAGTCTTACAACATGAAAAAGTTCTGAAGATCTGTTTCCTAAAATTGTGTGAATTATGCCTTTAAAAATGGTTCAGGTGCTAAATTTTATGTGTGTATTTTACCATAGCTTTAAGAAAAAGCGTCATGATGATCATGTTTAAAACAGAACAGCATTAGTCAATATGTAGAAGGGTTGGATGAAAACAAAATAACTTGGTATTTTCTAGAAACTAACATCCCGAAGTTTAAGGAGCTTGAATTGTTAAAGATTGTCCAAGGTTTTGTGGGCCATTGTTAAGAGTTTTAATGTCATGTAATGTAAAATAAGAATGTATTGAAGTGTTTCAGATCAAGCAACAACTTGAAAAGATGTCATTTGTTTCTTACTGGCATCTTAACTAGCACAAACTAGTGCTAGATATTTGAAGATGGTCTATTTTTTTTCAATATGCAGATATTAAGTATCAAGTGTAGAACTGCAGAAAATACATCATGAGTTTAATGAAAATAAGGATGATCTCCATTGGCTATATTTATAGGGCTTAAAAGGAGACCAAATAGATCTATCTATACCTATATCTATATCATCCATATCTATATTTACCTATATCAATATCTATGTATCTATATATCTATATCTATCTGTACATCTCTATATGTATATATCTTCACATATCTCCTCATCACCACCATCCCTCACTCTATTCTAGGGCAGGCTTTGTTAGGAGTCTTAGGAACAAAGATATTTACAAAGATGAATAAAACTTGGGAGTAAGTAAGAAAAGGAAGGCAAAGGAATGCATAGAATGAGGGCAGAGAGGGGAGCCTGGGTGGCGCAGTCGGTTAAGCGTCCGACTTCAGCCAGGTCATGATCTCGAGGTCCGTGGGTTCGAGCCCCGCGTCGGGCTCTGGGCTGATGGCCTGGAGCCTGTTTCCGATTCTGTGTC
The DNA here is from genome assembly GCF_016509475.1 of Prionailurus bengalensis. Taxonomy (NCBI): domain Eukaryota; kingdom Metazoa; phylum Chordata; class Mammalia; order Carnivora; family Felidae; genus Prionailurus; species Prionailurus bengalensis. Next base: position 92,502,610 of record NC_057344.1, read on the forward strand.
TCCCTCTCTCTCTGCCCCTCCCCCGTTCATGCTCTGTCTCTCTCTGTCCCAAAAATAAATAAATGTTGAAAAAAAAATTAAAAAAAAAAAAAAGAATGAGGGCAGAGAGGAGGAAGAGAGTAATATCATATAGCAACAAAGCAGGAAGCAGATTACTTAGGGAAATTTGGTGAGGATAGTAAACAGCCTTTTCAGGAAAAGTATGTTTAATTTTCACTTTTACACTGTTTGCATTGCTTCTTGGTAAATGTTCTCCAGTTTCTTAAATCTTCAGTTAATCTGCCACATGCACCAATGGCTTGTGTAAGTGTTTCAGAGAATAAAATCAAGGATTGGGTTGGGTTCCTTGCCTGGTTCAATGAGCTACTAAGAAAATATAACAGCCAGATGAGTGAGATATATTTTAGGAAGGGAGTTCATCAAAAGCTTAAACTTCCAACTGCAGAGAATGAAACCCATCAGGAAGTTACAACACTTTCATGAAAAGCACCGGATTGTTCACATGGTGAGGGTCCCTGAGTCAATCTATATCTCAGAGGACGGTGTGACTTAAGCTGACATCTGAATTTAAAATAAATGTGAATGCAAATTAAGTCTTGAGTACTTCCTGAAGTTTTATTTTTGCATTAGCTTATGGACCTTTCAAGAGCACATGTATTTAGTTCACCAGTGTTTACTCAGGGTTTGTGTCCAACAATATTTGTTCAATAAATAACAATACCAATACCAGTGTATTCCCAAATAATGCCACTTTCTCCATGGCCTTCTCCATTTGAAAACATTTATTTTTTTAATGTTTATTTATCTATTTTGAGAGAGAGCAAGAGCACACGTGCAAGCTGGACAGGGATAGAGAGAAGAGAAAATCCCAAGCAGAATCCCACGACCCTGGGATCATGGCCCGACCGGGAATCAATAGTCATACACAAAATAGACTGAGCCACCCCAGGCGCCCCAACATTTGAAAACATTTATTAATGAAATTTGCACCCACTACAACATCCCACTTCAAAATCATACCCTGTGGGAAGAGATGCTGTTTATTATTCTCATGATAAAATCACACAGCTTCAACTCCTCTCCACCTTACAAGTTTTTCAGGTACCTTCTCCTTCTCATTCATCCAGATTTTGTATCTCCTCTACCCAGAATTTTATTTCCTTAATAATTGCTTCTCTTAAATCATCATCTAAATTTTCCTTATTATTGTGTTTTTCTACTGCTTTCCATAAGAATGTGTATGAAAGCATCCGTTAAATAAGTGATAAACAAGATGTCTCTGAATTTTGTTAAGTTTTTTGGCTATATCCTTACTCTGGCCCTTTATTATCAAATGTTTTGATAGAAAATACTACCTAACAATCATCTTCTAAATATTTTGTATAAACTGCTTATGTTTTATACCTCATTATTTCAGTAAAGAGCATTAAAATAACCCAGTAGATAGTCTTCTTTTTTTTAAATGTTTATTTATTTTTGAAGGAGAGAGAGACAGAGTGTAAGTGGGGGAGGGGCAGAGAGAGAGGGAGACACAGAATCCGAAGCAGGGTCCAGGCTCCAGACTCTGAGCTGTCAGCACAGAGCCCGATGCAGGGCTCGAACTCACAAATCAGGAGATCATGACCCGAGCCAAAGTCGGATGCTCAACCGACTCAGCCACCCAGGTGCCCCATAACTCAGTACATAGGCTTTCAACAATGGACCTCAATCACCATAGAAAGTTCAACAATATTCAAAATGTTTTCATAAGAGGTTATTAATGTACTTTTACATTTGATTAAATATGTCTACTTAGTAGAGTTTCTGTGAAAATCTATTGTATAACTATAGAACTCTGCTCATCCTCATTCCAGTCAACTGGCACATCATTAATAAAAGATACCTTGACATTTATAGTACTGGTGTAAGCTCAGGTAAGTTTTGCTCTGACTTTTTCTCATCTAAACCGGTTAAACTATATCTACTTTATAAGGTTTTAAATGAAGTTCTATATACAAATCATCATGCATGGAACTGATAGTCAATGCATATTTTTATCAATTCATTGATTCAATTTGTTTCTCAACTTAAGCTTCGGACTGTAGCCTTTTCCTTTTCACAAATTTCTCTTTTCAGGAAATTTTAAAAAACATGTTTTAGATTTAGAAATAGGCAAAGGAGTCTGAAACCCATAGGTAGATGGTAATTTTCAGAACAGAAACATTTGGGAGGATGTTTAAGGATATCTTTTATATACATAGTTTTCAAACTGCAGTAGAGAAGCCCTGATATATTATTTAGATGTAATGGAAAGGACTCAAGTAGTTTAAAACAATTAAGTAGGAGAGGCTCACTCTAAGGATGTTGCTGATTTATAGATTGAAGGCAACGGGACGCTGAGACAGAAATATTGCAACCTAGGGCCTCTTTAGAATAAGGCATCTCAGAGTGTCTCAGCTGCAGTATTTTGTCGCTCTTCCCCCTAGTGGCTGCCATGACAATTACATGATTGGTCTGACTAGCACAACAGCCTAGATTAAAGGTTACAGTTATGTGGTTTTCTTAGGGCCCACACTGATCCGTACCTGTATTGTTTTAGAAGCAGAGCATGAATGCCTTTGGACTAAAACAATTGCTAAAAATCAGGACGATGTTGGAGAAGGTAAGAACTATATTACATTAATTGTGGTACACAATTCGCAGAAGAAATGAGAGGCTTAAGGATCAGAACGTATTTGTTAGTTATAGCTTTACTACGCAAGTTCTATCATTTTACTTGCAGCATTTTATTTTATTTTATTAATTTACAACTTTTTAAAAGTTTATTTATTTATTTTGAGACAGAGAGGCAGAGACAGGAGGAGACAAAAATCCCAAGCAGACTGGGCACAGACAACGCAGAGCCCGACGCGGGGCTCGGGCTCACGAACTGTGAGATCATGACCTGGGCCAAAATGAAGAGTTGGCTGCTTAATTGACTGAGCCACCCAGGCACCCCTTTACCTACAGCATTTGGAAAATTGCTTTTCTAAACTAACCTCAAGCGAGGCAGGTAAAAAGTAATATAAGGCTAATATGCATTATTAGGTAATAATGTGATGTGATCCTTTGCTTACTAATTATAAATTTAAACTTTAGAATTATCAGTTATTTCCTTTTCTTCCTAAAGTTTGTCCTACATATTTGAAAAACACATTTTCAAATGTGAGTTTGAAATGTGAAAAACACACTTGAAGTAATATTTATGTATACAAGACTAGGATATTTTTCATTGTAAAATTAAGACTCATGTGCTACATCAATCCTAAGAATATTGGAAATATTAATCATATGAAAAGTGGGTAAACCGTGTTTGCTCTACCTGCAAGTGACTCTAACATGCATGCATTTAACCTACAGCAAACACTTAAAATGAGTCAAATAAATCATGACGTTAGAAATAATTTTAATGACTGGAATGATTCTGTATTCAAATACATTTTAAAGTATGGATTTCTTAAAGTACAAATATGGATTTACGAAATATTTATTTTTTTGTAAAAGTCATCCTGTTTGCTAATTTTAACAAAGGATTTTCTTTGTTCAAAAGAAGAGAATTCAGAAAAATCTAATTGAGGTTATTCTCAATACTTAGAGAATCATAATAGTGTATTCTTTTCAACAAATACATACTGCTTTCACACACACACATCCACACATATATATGCAGCTGTATGTGATTTTAAAAGATGACATCATATAAAAACATTGCAAAGCTTGGTTTTTCACTTAATATATTAATGAACATTTTCTGTTTTCTAAATATTCTTCTCGGTTGTAGTTTAGAATGCCTGCATATGATATTATCACATGCAGATACTATACTTTAGTTAATCTCTTCTGTTAGACATTTGAGTTTGTATCAGTCCTTCACAAAATTATGCATTAAAACTTCTGTTTAAGAAATAATCAAAAATCTATAAGTGACACCAGAAACATGATCGATTAAAAATGATAAACTGAACATCAAAACTAAAACGCTTTGTTCTTGGAAAGATACCACTAATATGACAAAATATGTGCGTGCTAAAGATTGAGAGAAAATGCAAATCACATACCTGAGTATCTAGAATACACAAGCACTCTTAAAAACAGCAATAAGAAAACTACCCAACAAAGCATTAAGTAAAAGATATGAGAGACACATTACCATAAGGAGATTAAGGCGCCAAATAACGCCATAAAAACATGTTCAACATCATTAGCCACTGGGCAAATAAAAATTAAAAACATGATGAGCTCCCACTACATACTATTAGAATGTCTGAATAAAGAAACATTCTGACAACACCAAGTGCTAATGATGTGGGGAACTGGATCACTTACATATTGCTGGCTGGAATAAAAAAATAATGATATAGCCATGCTCAACAATTGTTTCACCATTTCTTGAAAATTAAACATATACTGACTTTAAACCCAGGAATTTCGGTCCAGAATACTCTACAGGTAGATGTTCTTACTTTCACACAAGAACCTGCATGTAAAGTGTTTAGAGCAGCTTTGTTCATAATTGCTAAAAACTGGAAATAGCCCAAATGTCCTTGACTAGGTGAATAGATTACCAAATGGTGGTATATCCAAAAATATTATAATACTCACCAGTAAAAAGGGGCAAACTTTTGATATAGGTAATAACTTGGATAAATTCCTAGGCCTTATGCTGAGGGAAAGAAGGATGCCCTAAAAAGTTACTTACTCAGTACTTCAGTTACTTGACATTGTGGAAGAAATAAAATGATGGTGTTGGAGAACACGTTAGTAGTTGCCAGAGGTAATGGGTGGAGGGAAGGAGTGGATGTAAAAGGATAGCATGAGGGAGTTTTGGGAATGCTGGAATTATTCTGTATCCTGGTTAGGGTGGTGGTTACAGGTGTCATGCCTGTGTTAACATTTTCAGATCTTCCTTCGTTAAGGGAAAAAGTCAATTTTGTTCTTTGAATATTAAAAAAAAAAGTCTTTAAGTCACAACATATTTACTCGTGCTTTAGAACAGTATGACATAGGGTAGGTCTATTTTTAATTGTTTGAGGAACCTCCACGCTGTTTTCCAGACTGGCTGCACCAATTTGCACCTTAAAAACTGAGAACAAACTGAGGGTTGATGGGGGATGGGAGGGAGGGGACGGTGGGTGATGGGTATTTTGGAGGCACCTTTTGGGATGAGCGCTGGGTGTTGTATGGAAACCAATTTGACAATAAACTTCATATATTGAAAAAAAATAAAATAAAATAAAACAGTATGACATCACATTAAATTATTAAATTAAATGTATATATATATAAATGTATATACATGTGTATGTATATAAATGTGTATATATATGTATGTACATATATTTTGCATGTCTTAATATTGCCTATTTGCCCTTGGATAGTTGAAGCGGAATCAGTGAGCCAAAAGACATTACAAATTTTTAATAAAAACATATTTGTTGGGAATCTACACTTACCTTAAAGTATCTGAGATTGTCCGTTTCCTGTACTTTCACCGACACTAAATCTTAGTCTGTCATTTTTGCCCTATTTCAGGCAAAGTCAAACTATAAATAAATTTATACTTACTTGATATTTGATTTAATATTCTAGTCTATTTGTATTATTCCCGCTATTTTCTTTTCTTCTGTGACATGTTATTAGGAGCATTTCCACCCTACAAGGATTTGATATAACCTATTCGTTTGGCATTGCTTTTGCCTCCAGTGGTCAGGAAATTTTAATTTGTTTTGAACCATTCACTAAATGAAGATGCACAATTAGGCTGCTACTTCGAAGACATAACTTCCTGCATGTTATTAGTCATTTATGTCTCTCTCATCTGCTTAGCCTTGAATAACAGTGCTGTGAGCTGTCAGTGACTACTGCACACGCTGGGAAATTACACCGCGAAGCAAATTTGATTGTACTGAAAAGACTTTCCACAGGACAAAAGCATAGATCTCTCTTCACACAATTTTGGACTCATGCTAATGACTCATACAGTTGCAGGGCAGCCGCCAAGGAACGGTGTAAGAGGCCTAATGAATAGAAAAGCTAGACTGCCTGAGCTCTGCTCCAGAGCATTTTAGCACCTGGGTCGTAGGGTGGCGTGTAAAATCAGAAGTCTGACTAAATTGGTTTGCTCTTGTACTTTGGGACCCAGCACAAGTTCTTTTATTCCATAACGCCAACAGGTTATTACAAAGTTTTATTCAGTTCATTAAAACAGGTTTAATTTTTCTGTTTAGGAAAGAATTGAAAATTTTCTTGAGTGGCACTTTGAAAATTTGGACGTGCCCTCAAACATTATCTGTAGGTTTAACTTATTCTAAGAGAACTGTTGTTGAATATATGTTTGTGTCCTTAGGTGTGCCCTGAGGGCCAAAAAAGGACATCAAATATCGGAAATGAACGTAGACATCTTCCTGAAGTACTCTTGGTACTGGGTACCGTAGATCTGATTTGAAGGTGTATGTCTTAACAGATGCAGATGATATAATGGTATAATATTATGCAGCCTATTACATTGAGACATGCTAAAGTTATTGATGTTTTTCCAAGGTCTTTGTGAAAAGCAAAAGAGCTATTTCAGTGTTCGTGGTGACAATTTAAAGTAAAAATTCCTTTCAAGGGAGCACTTCTATGGAAATGGTTTAATTTATTAGTTTCAGCAAAAGTTTAACATATTTTCCATTTACTGTTTGTAACACTTGACATCTTTGGTTGCCAAGGCAACAGGTATGATTGTCATATAAATAAAAAGAGGTAGAAATAAAAATTGTATATATACACAAAACTAGTCTCATGACTGGCATTTATTTTAAGAAAAACAGAAAATTATATGGGTAATCAAGAAGAATAAGTTACAAGTATGCCCATTATTATTTAGTTATGACTCCTTTAAAATAATTTCTGGAAGATCAATAATCTATTATTTTCCAAATAACATGGGTAAACTGATACCAAAAACTCCCTAAACTGTTTCTTTAAGTTTGGTAAGTTGCATCCACCGGAGTAAAATACACGGGAGAAAAAGATTATGTCTGCCTGTCTTTGGCATGGTCTCTCATACCCATCCTCTTCTCCTTTCTCTTCTAGACATCCACCTCGGGTGTTCCACTGAGTGGAGCCCCCTCTCCAACACCTAGTTGGAGTTGCTAGTTCCTTTATCAACAATACCACCAAAACATCTCTTCAGTCTTTACTGCCATGCTGTGACTTCCCAATGGACATTCTTGACAGTTTGTCTGCTAACTATGGTAACAGTGTATTCAACCGCAAAATCATGTAACCTGTATTATTTGAAGTTTACTTTCCTGAAGGCAGTAATCCTACCTTGTTGTTATGGAAGTTGATATCCCTCTTATACAAAAGCTATATAAAACAGATATCCTGCCACATGTGGGTATGGGTTTTCTTTTTTTTTAAAAAAAATAATTTTTTAACATTTATTTATTATTGAGAAACAGAGAGAGACAGAGCATGAGCATGGGAGGGACAGAGAGAAGGGGAGACACAGAATCCGAAGGCTCAGAGCCTGACGCGGGGCTCTAACTCACAGACCGCGAGATTATGACCTGAGCCGAAATCGGACACTTGACCAATTGAGCCACTCAGGCACTCCATGGGTATGGATTTTCAACATGAGTTGGCATTCACAGTACATCTAGCCATACAATAAAACCCAAGCTATTGCTTATATTTAATAAAATGATCAATGATAACGTGAGTAATGCTATTACTGTATTCAGAAGATTCCAAAGTTCAGTAAAAAAGATATTATAGCTAATACACAAGTTTTTAGTTAATATACAAAATATGGAAAAGAAAAAAGTTAATAAATTATATAAATGTTAAAATGGATAAGCTCATTAAAAACCCATTACTTCTATTGCAATATCAGTAAAAGCTTAATAGGTTGTGATTATGGGCCAATTTTCCAGCTGAGGCTTCTAGTTCGTACAAAATGTAAACAGGAAGAAAAAGCAGTATGATATCAAAATTGTGGTACAAATAGATTTCATTTTACTTTTAAAAGATAAGCCAAGTCTGGCAGACTTTTTCATTTCTTAATGCATAATCTATTTTTTGAACTTCTAATCTCTTACATGTAATATACATGCAAGATTTTATGTACACAAGGTGTATGGGTGGAGTCATATATATGTGGCCACATATTCTTATAGCAGATACTTAGCTTCTTTAATGATGATCTTCATGTGGTGGAATGATTATAATATGGACACTCTCTTCTACTGATTTTTCAACCATTACTATTTCAGGAGTGTTTATCAAACTGCTTGCTGGACAAACGTTTGACAACACAGATTGATTAAAACAACCACCAAAATACAAACAACAAAATAAAGATTTAATTTCTTATAACTGCATGGCACATTCATCTGCTATTTCTCAGACAATTCAATTTGAACCAAATTTGTGGAACCTAATTCATCGAGTCCTCAAAACACTTCTGTTTGAAAATAATCCTAACTTTGGATTATTTTCCAATCACAATGTAGGAACTCAAAAGGACCATTTATATAACGCCACTATGATATTGCCATCCACCATATTTGTAGTAAAAAGAATGGGACTTTGGTGACAGTGTTCTATGATTTTTTATTAGCTATCTTGCACTTAAAGTTTAGAAAAATGAATAGGCTGCATGGAATATATGTTAAGTGTGTCAAATACGACATTTATGACAGAGCTTCACTACTTTGAACATCTTCATCTTATCTAATACATGAAACCAAGCTTTCTGGTCACTTTCCAAAGAACATATGATTTTAAATACTCACTTTTTGTAACCCTGAAAAAAATGCCACAATATTTTAAAGCTGTTCCTATCATCGCTATTATCAAAACAAGTGGTTAGGGAGATGGTGTGATAACTTAGTATATATCTCTGTTCTCTACTGTTTAAAAATCCTTGGGAGAATATTTTCAGTATTCTTGAAGTCCAGCGTAAATTTAGGCTGCTATTTGGTGAAAAGCACATTTTTTTTCCTGAGCAGCGTCTACAGAGAAGATGTAACAAACCAAGCAGGAGATGAATACTACTTAAACACCTTGCAGACATTAACAACTATTACCAGAAAAGAACTCTCTGAAGTAAATCTGAATATCACAACGTTTGAAAATATTCTAAGGTTAATCAAAGTTTATTTCGAAAGATTAGAGAACATCATAGATATTCTGCTGTTCTAATTAAATTTATCCAAGTTTCTGTGGATGAATGTGTTACTAAAGTATACATAGAATAAAAGGGTTGATTAGGAACATGTGATTTTGAGGACTCAGCTGATAAGAAACTTATGAGGGGGAAACCGATAAGAAGCCTCTGGGGGAAAAAATATATTGCATAGTCTTCACTCTGACCCTGAACATAGCATATGATACTCTAAGGAAACGAGAATTTAAAGCTGAATCTGGCGTGTTATTTGTTTGTTCATGAAACGTGCTACGGGTCAATATAACAGGTATAATTACACTAAATGTTTTATCCCCAAATGCAAATCTTGAGACATTTTGCTACTGAGGTTAGAAAACAGAGCTTCACTGGTTCACAATGCAATAGACTTATCTGGGATCCTACAGAGAAATGGATCATTATTAAAATGAGCAACTGTAATAATACATTAAAAACTCTAACCAGGGGCGCCTGGGTGGCGCAGTCGGTTAAGCGTCCGACTTCAGCCAGGTCACGATCTCGCGGTCCAGGAGTTCGAGCCCCGCGTCGGGCTCTGGGCTGATGATGGCTCGGAGCCTGGAGCCTGTTTCCGATTCTGTGTCTCCCTCTCTCTCTGCCCCTCCCCCGTTCATGCTCTGTCTCTCTCTGTCCCAAAAATAAATAAACGTTGAAACAAAAAAAATTAAAAAAAAAAAAAACCTCTAACCATACTGCATTAATTAGAGACATAACTAAAGCAAAACAACACAGAAAGATTAAAAGTATTAAATGGAAAGCAGTGGACCACGAATATGTCTACAAATAGAAATTAAGTTATGGTCATTTCAATGAGACAAAAGAGTATTCAAAGAGCTCTCTACAAAAGAAAAAGGAGATTTTTATATTAAGAGATACAATCAACCAAGAGGATATAATGGCTTATTATGCATATTGCAACAAAGCATTGAATATGTTAAAATTATTTTAAATGATGGCAAAACTTTCAGTTTTTTTTAAATTTTCAAGTTGAAAAATGTTAAATATTGAAAATCTATCATCATAGTGAAAGAAATTAATAGTCTTTTAAATGGGCAGATCAAGTAAACAGATCATAAACTAGGATTTGGAAGGTATCAATTAGAAGATTAGGATTATTTTTGTTTTTATATACACAAACACAACTTTGCACATATATGGAATGTATAATGTTTAAATGCTCACAGAATATTCACAAAATTACACAAAAGAAAATATTTTTATATTCCAAAAGATAGAAATCATTCCATGCATGTTCTTGACTACAAAGCAATAATATTTTGAACTTCGCAAAAGAACCAACAGAGATAATTCATAACCAGGAAATATTTCAAAAGAAATATTTCAAAAGAAATATTAAAATATTTCAAAAGAAATGATCAAATTAGAGATCAAAACTCATGACTGCTGTTAAATATTCAGAGTGTGGAAGGTCAAAAAGTGGTATAACTCATGCTCACGTTTGAGCAACCCTGGGTTTGACTTCCAAATCTGTCCTTACTAAATGTGTAACCTTGGGTAGTAACCGTGGGCAATTTACTCCACCTTACGTAAACACTGAAAGTACTTAGCATAATGTCTGTACAAAAGTACTCGGGAAATATGTAAATATTAACACATTTATCAGAAGAAAACATATACCCTTAAGCAAATTAATGAAAAAGTAAAAAAGACTGAAAAATATAAAAATAAATAAAAGAAAAACTGGAACTAAATATTCAATTTGAGTACATTTAAAGAAAAAATGCATTAAAAAACAGAAGGGAATTAATAAAGATGGAGAAAATAATGAAAAAGATGACCAAAGGACCCATTGATCTTATCAGTAACATCCAAAGTTCTTTCTGTGGAAAGACCAATAAAATAGGCAACTAAGAAACTCTCAAATGTAAGAACAGAATCCACTAAGGAAATATTAGAGGTGAATATACAAAAATGCCTTAGCTCTCTTATATGTCAATAGTAACATAACGGAGGGTATGATGGCAATAAAAGAACATAGTCACAAGAGCAAGAGTAACTGTAAAATATTGATGATTAACCTTAACAAACACCTGCCAAACAAAATATAAGAACATAAAACTTTGTAGACAAGAACTGATGATATGGAAATGCACATTAAATTTCAAGATGTGAATTTGAATTTTTAAAAATATTTTATTTATTTTTATTTTTTTTTAATTTAATATTTATTTATTATTGAGAGAGAGAAAGACAGAGCATGAGCAGGGGAGGGGCAGAGAGGGGGAGACACAGAATCTGAAGCAGTCTCCAGGCTCCGAGCTGTCAGCACAGAGCCAGACGCAGGGCTTGAACTCACAAACTGTGAGATCACGACCTGAGCCGAAGTCGGTGATTCAACCAACTGATCCCCCAAGGTGCCCCTAAATTTTTAAAATATTTTAATTATAGGCTAAATGTTTTATTTCATTCAAAGCAACCTCAATAAAATATTTAGTAGAACTAAGCAAAAGGAGTTTAAAAATCACAAGAAAAGAGAAATGTTCAATAACAACACCCCTTCGAACTTAAATACAAACTATAAAGGAGAACTTGTTCTACCACATTTGAAATATGAAATTATTATATCCAGTGATAGGGATTTATAAGGGTATATAAGTAATATTTTTCCTAGAATAGTCATATAGATCATATCAAAATTGTAAGTTTCTAGATATTATTAAATTTTAGGGGATATTTTATAACACTGGGAAGCAGTCTGTTGTACTCAAAAGGCGAATGATTGTTTTATTTTGGGGAAACAAACTTAAACTCATAAAAACACAAAAGTAAATTCTAAATTTACTTATAAATTTAAATAAATACAAATAAAAGAACAGAGATCATACACATAAAATTTAAAAATCATTATAGTGATTTAGTGTTAAGAAATTTCTCTAAGCAAAACCTGATACCAAGATTCATAGAAATAAATTTACGTATATAATTGAATTAACAATTTAAGCCTTTTATCTACCTAAAGTCTTCAAAAAACTAATGAACAATGTCAGAGTTTGAGAAAATATTTCAAATACAAGCAACAGCAAAAGAACTAAGGTCTATTACTTATAAATCTCTCCAACACATCAAAATACAAATACACACCCAACCATATACATACATAAAGTAGCAGAAAAAATCCTGGGCGTAAATATCAAATAGTTCATCGTGGTTACTTCTCTGAAAGGGAGTGCTTTAAAAAGAAGACAATTTGAAAATATTGGAGCCTTAATTATTTATTTTCTACTTTATCATTACTTAAATTACAACCATGTGAATATCTCTATTTTGTACAAAATTTAAAAGGAAGTTAACACTAATTATTAGGAATTGGGGAATAATCAATATTATCATTGACCTTCAGGCAAAAAATAAAACAGGTAGCCACTTCTCCTCATATCACAGTAAAATAGCTTAAAAACAAAGATGTAGTAAATGGCTGAAAAGCAGACAGGAAAATGGACAGATTTTCAAAGAAGCAACAGTAGGACTTAAGGCTGGCCTCAATTTACACAGTGGGCATTAGAAATCACCAGCAGAATAGCTTCAAAGTATAAAACAAGTATTCTAACTTGATAGAATTTATAAAACAAGAATTGTATCTTTACTTAAATACACGTCCATTAAGATGGACTAAATTTTTTTCAGACAAACAATATCTGAGAAAATATTTCACCACATATTTTAAGCAAAAGGAATATTTCCAAGGAAAAGTTCTAAGGTTAAAGTAATAAAGATAAAACAGAAGAATATATATGTGGATAGACACTAATTAACATTAATAATATGAGCTAAAATATATATACACATACACACACACACACACACTAATACTAGATTATAAGTAAGGAGTATCCTTATAAATCCTTGCATTGCATAAAAAGGGTAAAATATCAGTATTTAAGGTATTGATTGGTTGAAGATTCATGATCTTGTTACTAGTGAAATCACTAAAAAAAGTGAAAGAGGGTATACCTACCAAGTTAAGAGGAGAGGAACGATGTTAATAACTTAATCATCAAAATTAATGTGAGGAAGAAGAGCAAAAATACCATAATATGGAGAAGCAGAGAGCAGATTTTAAGTCAGTAGACTTAGAAATAAAAGTGTAACTTCGTTAAAGGTAAACGGACTTTCCAATGCAATTGTAAGGTAAAGAATGATAGAGTAGATAAAAACAAAATCAAATTATATTATGCTTGTAAGATTCATATCAACATATAACAATACGGACTGTTTGATTGTAAAAGAAAGAGACCCAAAACTCATATAATTCTATTCATATGACATAGTGTCGATTTTAAAACAATTATTTCCAAGGAATGATAAAGTATAATGCCGGAAGGTCATTATACATTTGTCACCCAATAATATGTTCACAAAAAATACAAAGCAGTATTGACAAAACTAAACAAAAAAAAAAAAAAGGAAAAACTCTCATAGATTTTTTTTTTAATGTTTATTTATTTTGAGAGCGAGAATGAGCTGGGGAGAGGTAGAGAGAGAGAGAAACAATCCCAAGCAGGCTCCGCACTGTCAGCGCGGAGCCTAAGGAGAGCTTCGATCTCACCAACTGCGAGATCATGACCTGAGTCAATTTCAAAAGTCAGATGAGCAACAGACCGGGCACCCAGGTGCCCCGGAAATTATGTTTAACAAATGTGACTACACTGATACATGCTGAACACGGCATCTACCAATGTAGATTCTACGTTTTCTACAGGTGTGCTTAAAAATTACTAAAATTGACCATCTGCCTGAGCAAAAAGGAAATCTTAATGAATATATAAACAACTCAAATTGTACATTTGTGCAATTAACTAGAAAGCAATAATGAAATTTAATTTTAATTATTCAAACATTTTGATATAAGCTGCTAAAGTATCATTAGGTCAACAAAAGTTGTAATGGAAATGGAAAACATAATGATCTTTATAGAAATGGAAACACAAAAGAGGCTTCTGAGCTGCTGTCAGCATTTTACTTACCTGTAAACAGCACTGGCTACGTAATTTGTGGGGCCCAGTGCAGAATGAAAATTTGCAGCTCTTTGTTAAAACTATTATGAATTTCAAGATTGACAATATAGTCTTAAACTAAGTACAGGATCTTCTGAGAGTGTGACAAAACTCATGAAGCTGACCTTGACTCTATTTACTTTGTAGTAAGTGACTGAGATACAATTTGAGTTTTAATCACTCTTCTTTTCTTTATGTGTGACGTGTTTTGCAATAAAAAAATTATATTTTGAAAACACTGAGGTAGTTATCCAGGCAAATTAAATAAAATCACTTATAATAGAAGACAAAGTAGAACTTTGTGTTCTAAACATCCGTATCCTTTTCCAACTATCAAATGAATATCTACATTTCACTTTATTTTTTTCTGTTTAAATACTTTGCTTGCAAGGATAAAACCAAAGGCAGAGAAGCCTTTAAGCCATCCTCATGCCAAGTTTCTTGAAGGATATGGTGGGATGTCATCCCAGGAGATGTTTTTCTATAAAGCCCTACAAAAAAAAATGTATTTGTGATGGAGAAAAAGAGAAAGAATAGAGTAAGAACATGAAAAATATTTCCTAGCAACTCATTTCTTGGCATTATGTCCAGTCAGTAACATTTACTAAAATGCTAAATGCACATATATAAGTTTTCAAATTTTTACTTAATTGTGATAACATAGAAATAATGCTTTGATATATGACCTGACCTCTTTTTAATATTTGTTAAAAACTTCTTGCAAGAAGTATCAGGTGTGTAGATCAGAGAAGTGATAATTAGCAAGGTTTCTACTCTACTGAATCTTACACCTCTCTTGCATAAAATTAGGTATTAGCTTTCTAAATTTATCAAAATGAACATCAGTCTAGGTTACAGGATGAAAAAAAGAAAATACCATGAAGAAGCTGGTGAATTGTGTCAAATTTCACTGATGATGATAATTATATATATATATATATGTATATATATATATACACACATATATATAATATTTTATATATAATATGCTATTCAGTTTTGTTTTATTAATCTCTTTCATGCAGCAGCCAGTTTGGAAGGAGAAGCATATGGATTAATGAATTTACATGCCTTGATTTCTCCCAGATACATTATTCATATAACACAAACTAAACCATTGTTTATGGCTTGAAAAAACTGCCAGATAATCATCAAACAATGACATATTTTTGAAATAATAGAAGACTAAAATTAAAAAAGGTTAAGATAGGTTCAATAGCATGTGTGTTTAAAGGACCAAATATTGAGTCAATTTCATCCCATGGAAGGCATCCTCCTATCTGTATGATTTCAAACTTGCTAATCCCTAAACTGTTTAGGACTCTATATAATAAAGAAAAATCTGACCAAAACAATCATGTATTTCTGGAGTTCTGCACTAGAGATAAAAGTTGTGGGAAAAAATGGGAATTAAAATGTTATGCATTTAAATGTTACAATGGTACACATCCTTTCCACTTATGTTTGAAAGTAAGTTCCTCCTACTCTTCCAATTGTTCATTCATTCAACAGACATTTTTAAGCACCTGTTAAAAAGCATAGATGAATCTGATAGCATTTGAAGATAACGACCATTACAAGGATGTAGAAAAAATGTAAATAATACCAGTAGTAGAAATAGCTTGTTCTTTACTGAAAATTTAATGTATACTGGTGTTTTGCCAAATATTTACATACACAATTTAAAGTAAATGGATGAGGGGCTCCTGGGTGGCTCAGTATGCTAAGCATCCAACTTGGGCTCAAGTCATGATCTTGCGGTTTGTGAGTTCAAGCCCCGTGTCAGGCTCTGTGCCGACAGCTCAGAGCCTGGAAACTGCTTCAGATTCTGTCTCTCTGTCTCTCTGTCTCTCTCTCTCTTCCCCTCCCCTGCTCATGCTCTGTCTCTCTCTGTCTCTCAAAAATAAACATCAAAAAATTAAAAAAAATAAAGTAAATGGATCTACAACCTCCTTAGATGTGGTAGAGGGAAAAAAGCACCCCCCCCCCATTCTTGGCCAATATCACCAAGCATAACCTACAGAAGAATTCAAATCTTCTGACTCCAGATAGTGCTTTAACCATCACATTAGATTCCCGTGCCAAAGTAAGATAGCTGTCATTTAAAGGGCATTATGACTGTGGCAGACTTTTTGCTTACCTCCCTTTGAGCTAAGAGATGACATAATCTGGATGATTAAGCATGATCCACATTCTTACCCATGCTCCCCTACAGCACCAGTGACCTTCATTAAGCCAGGTAAATTCTAATCATCTCACTTTTCTCGAAATTACGATATGTAGATATGTCTCCTTTTGTTTCCTTCTTAGCATGAAAAGCAAGGCTTTACAAAATAGATGATCATCAAATCTGAAATGTCTGTTGCCAGTTACACTAATAAATTGTTTCCAGATTATACCGCCATACAGCCATTTTGTTATTTAACTACAAAGCAATTGTCAGCCCTCCTCTTCCTTTCTAGGTGTTGTTAAACACCATTTCTCCCATAGTGCGTTTTCAGTTCACACTTCTCTCAAGAAACCATTCATATATTGCTTTATATTACTGTATAATTGCTTTATTATGCTGTATTGACTCTTTCTGCCCTCAAATCATTATTGATCAGCACTACCATAATTGTTCTACTTTTTCATGATACCGTATTTGACGATGAAGTCGTACGTTGTTAACAAATAATGAAATAGCAGGCTTTAAAATCATAGTTATAATGTTCTTTTTTTTTTCTTTCATTAGAGCTTAATTGCATTTCATTTCAGTATCTTATTTTCTTCCACTACTGCAGACATCACTGTGACTTTAACACACTCTCTCTATAAAATTTCTTTCTTAAGGAGGGCAGAAGTAAAAGAAGAGAAAGGATTAAATCGTTTGACAATTTCTTACCACTTACGAAAGGGCAAACACATTGCAACATCTTATTGGGGACAAATGACTGTCTTCCATTCTTGGGTTCTCAGTAATAATAGTTGTGTTTAACTTTGTTAGTTAATACTTAGCAACACTTAAACTATGTCACTGATCTGCAAACAGAAATCTTGTGTGCAGTCTGTGCTATGTATGCTCCCCTTTTTTATGGAGCAGGAAACAAAGTTTCAAGGATGCTGAGAGGGACCTAAATCCGTGTCGTATGTGATATTGGACCCATCTCTTCTAAAGGTAAACTGACCACAGGCTTATTCTTCACTCACCCCCAAAGCCACATTTCTTGCCCCCTCTTTCCTTCAAAGCCGTATTCTTCATACGAGCTTTACATAAGCTTCCTTAAAATTTGATCAAGGTAAAATAATAATACAATCTTGGATTCTAATCCAAACTTTTTACCTAATTTAGGCAGATTATAAACTCTTTTGATACTCGGTTTGTTCAGTTATAATAACTGAAGGAAATATACATAGAAAGCACTTCTCATACATTCTTAAAAGTCACGTTTATGTATGATAATCAGTTTTGTTTTCAATTAATTGTGAGATAAGTTATTTAGATTTCAGTAACATAAATTACTTTTCATGGCATTCTTTTTTTTTTTTTATTTTAACATTTATTCGTTTTTGAGAGACAGAAAGAGACAGAGTGTGAGGGGGGGAAGGGCAGAAAGAGAGGGAGGCACAGAATCCGAAGTAGGCTCCAGGCTGTAAGCTGTCAGCACTGAGCCTGATGCAGGGTTCAAACTCACTGTGAGATCATGACCTGAGCCAAAGTCAGACCCTTAACTGACTGAGCCACCAGGTGCCCCCTTTTCAAGGCATTCTTAAAGAGACTTTTATGAAATCTCCTATAATGCTCATCGAATGCAGGAATCGAACTTACTACATCTAGTACTTACATTAAAGAAAATTCACCACTCTTAAGGCTACCAATTCTATAACTGTTAAAGGTTTACATAAAACCCTACATCATCTCACATCATTTTGGTATTAGTCACAAATGTTTGGTCTAGCGCTCCAGATTTCATTCTGTGGGATCACAGCTCAGTGGGAGAAAGCAGCTCTAAGCTTTCAATTTTTAGAACTATGTTACTTTTGGCTTCTTTATAGACATCTGGTATTTGGCTCTATCCATGGAAACAATACAAAAAAAAAGGGGGGGGGGAAACAGGGTTGTTATCTATTTACCTCAAACACAGAACATCATAAGTATCATTTCCAATCTATTCAAATGAATTGGATGGATTTTCTTTTATTTTCTTTATAAAATACCTAGAACTACTCTAGTAAGGTTTTTTTTCCCCCCAAGTTCAAAACAAAGCTGTCACTTTAGTATACATAAAAATATCAACATGCTACAAAGTATCTACATATCCCTTTCAAATAATGGTTTACTTTATTCTAAACCAAAGAGAATTAAGGACAGTTATTTCCATCTAAATTGTAAATTAATATTTCAATAAAGACAAAATTACTCAAGAGAACTTCTTGAAAGGTTAGTCTTACAACAGTATATTAGAATCAAACCAAATTATTCTCAATTGATCTCATATCATTCAAAGTAAAAAAATATGTAAATCCATTAAACATTCAGCATTAAAGGAAAGGAAAGGAGAGAATAAAGGAAGAGTAAAGGAAAACAAGTATGAAACAAAGAACGATGCATTCATTTGTGTGCAAGTATTTATAGTGTGTGAATCTGGAAAAAGTATGTTGTCCTGATCATTTTTTAAGTTTATTTAATTATTTTGAGAGAGACAGAGACAGCATGAGTGAGGGAGGAAGAGAGAGAGAGAGAGAGAGAGAGAGAGGGAGAGCTAGAGGGAGTCCAATGGGATAGACTTAAACCTCAAGCACATTGTCAACTAAAGTGAAATTTTTTTTTAACGTTTATTTATTTTTGGGACAGAGAGAGACAGAGCATGAATGGGGGAGGGGCAGAGAGAGAGGGAGACACAGAATCGGAAGCAGGCTCCAGGCTCTGAGCCATCGGCCCAGAGCCCGATGTGGGGCTCGAACTCGCAGACCGCAGATCGTGACCCGAGCTGAAATCGGACGCTTAACCAACTGAGCCACCCAGGCGCCCCTAAGGTGAAATGTTTTGATCACTGTAGAAGTAGTAGCTACTACTGTATTTATTAAACCAATATGTACTCCACAGTGTTTCATAACATGACAATGTATACTTACAGTAGCTTGTAATTCCATATTTCCTATTATAACATGAATAGAATCAACCGTCATTTTCGGTATTATTCAGATGCTACAGAGACACAGAAAGTGTCTCTGAAAGTGAAAGTGAAAGAGCACACATTACCCTGAACAGTTTATAGCAGGACTTCTGCAGAACCCAAATTTTCAGTGATCCTGCTGAATTAAGAAAGTACTTGCAGTTTTGTCAAAGACTGATGTGATTCCAAAAAGAAACTCCATTTTTTAAGTTAATTTAGAGAGAGATAGAGACCTGTGCAAGTGGGGGAGGAGCAGAGAGAGAGAGAGAGAGAGAGAGAGAATCCCAAGCAGGCTCCATGCTTTCACTGCAAAGCCCAACACAGGGCTTGAACTCACAAACCCTGAGATCATGACCTGAGCCAAAACCAAGAGTCAGACACTCAGCTGACTGAGCCACCCTAGCACCCAAAGAAACTCCAGTTTATATTGAAATGATGCTTCCTGAAGCACTCAGTAGTTTCTAAAACACATAGAAAATAGATGCATCAAGAGTCAGAGACAATCAAATGTCTCCTTGATTTTTAAAACATGATGCTCCTGAAGTAACATTAAGACGACAAATCTTTGAAAAACTCTCCAATTGACGATGTATTTTGAGGAAGGAGTTTGTGAGAGTTCTTTCCCTTTTCCCACCTGCCAGAATGTGGTACAAGGGTGCACTTCTAGAATGATGACGTAAGGATCTCCGCACAAACTCCCCAGCAAAACAACCATAAATGGTGAAAGTTATTTTTAAAAATTATTAGGGCATTTAGCAAACGAATAAACTTTATTCAACAGAATCTACGGGGGTGCCCGGGTGGCTCCGTTGGTCAAGTGCCCAACCTCAGCTCGGGTCACGATCTAACGTTCGAGTTTGAGCTGCACATCGGGCTCTGTGCTGACAGTACAGAGCCCACTTGGTATCCTCTGTCCCCCTCGTTCTCCCCCTCCCCCACTCATTCTCACTCTCTCTCTCTCTCTCTGTGTCTCTCTCTCCCTCCCTCTCAAAATAAATAAATAAATAAATAAATAAATAAATAAATAAATAAAAACTTAAAAAAAAAAAAAAAAGGAAAAGGAAATCTATAAATCCAGTAAGGGAAGAGAATCTGGGGCATGTGAGCAAAAGCCTGTTCTCTTTGCCCCACCCGACTTCGTCTCTTGGAGAAGACAAGGCTCTGCCCCCTGCTCTCAGTTTATGACTGCAGAGATCTCTCTGGGAAGGACGTACGAGAAGCATTTCTTACGGCTCCCACCTCTGTACTGGCTGAGGCAAATTTCAAGCAAGTGCAACCCAAATTTTGAGAGCTTCCTTCCTCCCCACCACCCACACTTGGGGCACAGTCTCTATTCCAGGTGTGGTTAGGTAAGAATGCTGAGGCCCAGGGGCGCCTGGGTGGCGCAGTCCGTTAGGCGTCCGACTTCAGC
Source organism: Prionailurus bengalensis (assembly GCF_016509475.1). NCBI lineage: Eukaryota > Metazoa > Chordata > Mammalia > Carnivora > Felidae > Prionailurus > Prionailurus bengalensis. The sequence goes on from NC_057344.1 coordinate 92,523,403, forward strand.
CAGGTCATGATCTCGCGGTCCGCGAGTTCGAGCCCTGCGTCGGGCTCTGGGCTGACGGCTCAGAGCCTGGAGCCTGCTTCCGATTCTGTGTCTCCCTCTCTCTCTGCCCCTCCCCCGTTCATGCTCTGTCTCTCTCTGTCCCAAAAATAAATAAAAACGTTGAAAAAAAAAAAAAAAAAAAAAGAATGCTGAGGCCCGATTAAAAAAAAAAAAAAAAGCTACAGCAGGTAACTACTAATCTCAGGCTCCAACATCTAATCTGCAGCGGCAGTCAATCCATGCTAAATTTAGTCCATCCCCTTTAGGATTGTTCAAGTCCAATTACTGTTCCTAACAAACGTGAATGAAGGCGGCTGTGAGAGCAGCTCCCCTAGTCATTTCTTCAGAATCTTGCTCCTTGTCACATTAGTTCCCAGCTGTGACATCCTGGTTCCCGCCTGGTTCTCAGTCAGACGTGGAAGTGTCCTCTTTGTCCCTGATGGTTGCGCAACATCTCATTTGTGTCCCTTAAAAAAAAAACAAAACAGGGAGAGTGGTATAAGGAAGTGATCAGTAGTGACACAAATTCGGATCTAAAGCCGAATTGAGTAAGTGATTCTGGACAGGTTGCTTAACCTGTTTCTCCCCCCAATGTTCTGTTCTGTAAAATAATGATAATAATAGAAAATATGCCGTAAGATTGTTGTATTTAATATATAAAAATTACTTCAAATAGTGTCTGGATCTAGATGCATTTGTTGGATCTATGCCTGATACAATATTAAAACTCTACCTTTAATACACGTACAATTTTTCAAATATGATCTTTACAACTACTATATTGTGAGCCAGTGTTATATTTTTTAACAAAAGAGAAAACTGAGGGCCAAGGATATTAAATTCTATAACTAAATATCACCCTGAAGATATCAAAGTCAAGAATTGAACCCGGATCTGCTGAGATTTCAAAACATAAGTCTCTCACTTAAGTTATTGTTATTGTTGTATACAGTCCTCAACAATAATTCACAGATACACAGAGAGAGAATGATAAGCAAGCCCCATGTTCAGCATGGGGCCCGACATGGGGCTCCAGCCACGACACCAGGAATCATGACCTGAGCCGAAATCTAGAGTCAGACATTCACCCGACTGAGCCACCCAGCCGCCCCATACACCATTTTAAAATAGAATGATCAAAGCATCAATCACTCTATAATGATCCCAAAACCTCTGTCAAGAAAACACCTATTTAAAACGAATTCTATTTTATAAGGATGTGAGTCACTGGCTTGGTGAATGATTCAGTTTTTTATAACTATTCTAAGTGCTTTATTTTCATTAGCTTTTATAAGAGGGGAGGTATCCACCTTCTTAGCATGGGGCAAGAGAAATTTTCCTCATTATTATTCAGTCTTTATTCTATTGAGTATAAAGGGGACCTGTCAAAGATCCAAAGAAATATATGAAGAAACTTTTTTTCTAACTTTTTCCTATAAATACACTTTCTCTCTCTCTGTTTCTTTCTTTGTCACACATATATACACATACATTCATATATATGCACATATCCACACACATGTACACATACATATACATAGCTGTACATACACATAAATGTGCACGTGGATAAAAATCATATATGGGAAATTAAAATTTCAAAAAACTTAAAGGAGAAAATTTTCATACTTTTCACATTGTACTGATTTTATAGCACACTTTTCAAGTCTTTACAATGACTATCCTATTCTTTGTTCATCTATAACATTTTTAATTTTTTTTAAGTTTTATTTATTTTTGAGAGACAGAGAGAGACAGAGCATGATTAGGGGAGGGGCAAAGAGAGAGGGAGATACAGAATCCGAAGCGGGTTCCAGGCTCTGAGCTGTCAGCACAGAGCCCGACGCGGGCTTGAACACACGAACTGGGAGATTTTGACCTGAGCCGAACTGGGAAGCTCAACCTGCCGAGCCCCCCAGGCATCCCTATGAGATTTTTAAATACAAAAATATATCCTTACCAACAGAATGCTCTTGAAATAGACTGTTGCTCTAACCTGGGTTAAAACCAGACTGTACTAATTAGTTTTGCATTACTTACCCTCCTTGGGTAATTTTTAGTGCCTTAATTTATAAAGTAGATATCATGACATTAGTAACTACCTCAGAGTCTGATGAGAATTAAATTAGTTTCTGCAAAATTATTAGAACAGGACATGGCACATGACATTTGTTTCTCTCAACTATTCTGTTTTCCTTAGATTTGACTTGCTGAGGCTCTGTTACTTAACTTCACTATGTGTGAGTTCATTATCATTTCTACGTCTTTTGTTTTTTTCACCAATAGTTTAGAAATATTTCAGTTAGGTGTCTTTGCCATCTCATGACTACTACAATCACTCTCACATTATTTTGACTTTGATCTATCATGGATATAAATTTTACTGTAAGGATAGCTCTTCCTTTTTTCTCCCTACTGTTCACTTTTTGTCTCAGTGTATTGTTTGTACACTTTGGTCTCTGTATTTTCACCTCTTCTTTTGTTTCTTTCTTTGAGTATTTCATATTGCTTCACCTTCCCTAACGATGCTGAATCTCTTATATCATCTCTATGATCAATCTCTTTTTTTTTCAATTTTTTTTAATGTTTATTTATTTTTGAGACAGACAGAGACAGAGCATGAACGGGGGAGAGTCAGAGAGAGAGGGAGACACAGAATCAGAAGCAGGCTCCAGGCTCTGAGCTGTCAGCACAGAGCCTGACACGGGCTCGAACTCACGGACCACGAGATCATGACCTGAGCCGAAGTCGGACGCTTAACTGCCTGAGCCACCCAGGCGCCCCCAATCTCTTTTTTTTTTTTGACTGGAGGAGAATTTTCTGACCCCATCTTTGCCAACAGACAGTAGACATGGATTTTTCCTTGGGCTCTCTCGTTTCTATGAGGGGCCTAAGAAAATAGAGATATGAAATCAGCAAAACAAGGGGCACCTGGGTGGCTTAGTCGGTTAGGCACCTGACTCTTGATATGACTCAGGTCATGATCTCCCGGTTCATTAGTTGGAGCCCCATGTCGGGCTCTGCGCTGACAGGGCAGAGCCTTCTTGGGATTCTGTTTCTTCCTCTGGCTCTCTGCCCCTCCCCCACTCTCACTCTCAGACACACACACAATCTCTTTCTCTCTCTCTCAAAGTAAATAAATAAACTTAAAAAAATTCAAAATTAAAAAATGAAGAAAAACAGAAAGCTTTTCATGTTTAAAGCTGGAGGACTAGTTGATCCACACTTTTGAATCTATTTGTTGTGCCTACAAGTCACAGAGACGACCTTGGATGGTAGAGGACCTGCTCTTATTCCTGATTATTTATTTTATTCTTAGGAAGGGATACACTAAAAATTACCACACCTAATATGTCTTTTCTCTACCATGAGAGCTTTAGTTATGAAGACCTCACTGGACTCTCCTCCTATCAAACTGTAAGGAAGGCTCTCCGAATGGTCCAAGAATTTTCTACTTCAAAAGGCAACTTTGTTGGGGCACCTGGATGGCTCAGTCAGTTGAGCCTCCGACTTCAGCTCAGGTCATCATCTGGAAGTCAGTGAGTTTGAGCCCTGCATTAGGCTCTGTGCTGACAGCTGGGAGCCTGGAGCCTGCTTCAAATTCTGTCTCTCCCTCTCTCTGCCCCTCCCCCACTCATGCTCTCTCTCTCTCTCTCTCTCTCTCTCTCTCTCTCTCTCTCTTTGTGTGTTAAAAATAAATAAAAACATTTAAAAATTGTAAAAAATTTTAAAAAAGGCAACTTTGTTGTAAAAGTATGATAACCAGGAATTTTCACCGGTAGAAACTCTGATATCTAAGACAATGGGTAACGTTATAAGAATCTTCCAGAATTCCCAAGGTCGGCAGGTATTTCCTCTTTTTCACATAGCGCCATACGCCTAAACCACTAAACAGTAAACAAGCTTCTCCATGCAAACCAATAGGTTTTATGTTATATGACCATTCCCTTCCTATTTTAGCAACAGCTGTAGCATTAGTTTTCTTGTTAGAACTTGCAGGGTTATATTTTTTGCTGTTTTATTCTTGAATATTTCTTTGGGCAACTGAATAAATTTTATCCTTTGGCAAGTTGGTGTATCTATTGGAATGCTCAAGTTCTATGCTATTGATCAGGTGATGGATTCATGCCCCTCTCTTCCCTTAGTAATTGCACTATTTTGAATAAATTATATTTCTGGAAATTTCAGTCTTTTCCCCCACCTTGAAAAAATTATTTAAACACAGCAATCGTAAAGGGGTAAAGGTGTTTCATGAAAATTGTGGCTTATTTGGTTCAACTTCTAACGTCCTAGGAAGATGGTTTTTAAAATTGTGTTCACTTTTGCATTTTGTAAACTTCTAAAATAAGTTTTGAGATATATGTGTTGTTTTGCTTCCTTTTGAGTTTTAAGTCCTCAGAAAAATGACGAGTCTTGCGGTCTAGAAAGATTTCAATTCTGGAATGTGATAAAGAGATGAAAAGCTGAAAAATGGAATATATGACTTGCAGCGGGAAAGGACTGTATTTATTTTTATCACATTCTTTAAGACGACAACTACTGTGTGAAGTTAGAAAATCTTCTCAAGGACAAAAGAGAGGAGTCTGATTCAATTGATGTTCAAAAGTCATATATTTTTTATAACTTCTATATAAATCCTAAGATGCTATTTGAGACACAAATAAAAGTGTTTTCTTTAAAACAAACAATGCAACTGGGCTTTAAGAATGTCTTTTCTGAGAAGGTAACTCTGAATCTTTAAATAACTTACCTTTCAGTAAAAGATAGCCATGGGATATGTTCACAAATGAACACATCGTTTATAGCATGTAAAAGCCAAAGTTAGTGTTTTATTCATTGAAAATCATGAAACTGTCATGAAATTGCCTTAAAAGCTCTTTCAGAAACACGGTCTCTTGTTTATTTACTAAAGAACAACTGATATAAAGAACTGTATTTGAGAAGTGAACCACAAATGTATCTCTCAAAGACCTCTATAATCTTCTAGCTTTTCCCTTGAAAACCACAACACTCCCAAAATATTCTGGTAATTTCATATAAAAATGTTCAGTTGAACTACCAACTATAAAGCTGAACTACAATACAGCAGCCACAGTGATTTAGAAATGAAACTGTTTTTCCCTTCAGAATGAGACAAGCATTATGGTGGTAAAATTGTATTTTCTATAATATAAGACACGGATCTCCATAGTAGATTTAGGAAAATCCTCTTTTGTGTCATATATACCTCAGCATCCTCATGACAAATGCTACAAAAAATTTTTAGGGCCTGTCCTATCACCCTCCTCTTAATTCCTCATTATAAAAGGGCTGGTGACAATGAGAAACAAAATTAAAACTTTAAATCCAGGAATTGCATTTCAATGTTTGTAGTTTTGCTAAATCATAACATCTATCATCTATCACAGAATTCTGTTCATGAAAAACAAATGTTGAGATGAGAAAGAAGGTCTTTTCTTTATTTATTGATTATCGTTGTGTCCTTCCCAGAATAAAAGGAGTCTAATGAGACAAGAATTACTACTGCACACAACACACACACACACACACACACACACACACACACACACAATATGTGGTACAGGTTAAAAAAAAAGTCTAGCTATGATTTTCTTGGTACTGCAACCATGTAAATGGTCTTATTAATTGGGTTAATATAATACAATGGGCATTTTTGTTCTGAAGGTATGTTGTGATAGGAACTCTGTGGCTGGAGTTATGGTTGTTAATAGTTGTTTTAGTATTGAATTGTCATTTGGAGTGATTTCACCAACCCCTACTCGCTACTTTTGGATATAGAACAGATCACTGGTTAAAGGGAGAAATTATTGCATGACTAAGACATGTCCTGGAAAAAAGGCATTCACCAGATGAGAAGTTTTTGGATATGAGGTAGCAGCAACCCAGAGAAGTATTGCAAGGTACACAGGAAGATCAAATTCTATAAAAGGACATGGTTGGATGTCCCTCATGGCCCAGCAATGCGGTGCTTTGAGAAATAGTTACGAACATATTGAACGTGTATATACATACAGGGATGCAAAGAATGCTTCAGACTCCAAAAGACCACTCTCAAAGCCTACAGTGGCAATGTCTGAATTTGGAAAAGCAAAGGTGTCAATGCAGGTTGAAAATTTGTTTGGGAAGTACAGAACTGACTTTCAACAGCAATTGTGGAGACCAAAGAGACCAGCATACCCAATACTAAGTGATCCATCAATCATTTGCATCAGGCTTGTCACCTAAGTCAGAACTCTGGAAGAACCTGGGAACATTTTTTGAATGTTTATTAATTGTGGGGGGAGGGGGAACAGAAAGAGTTGGAGACACAGAATCCAAAGCAGGCTCCAGGCTTTGAGCTGTTAGCACAGAACCCAACGCAGGCCTCAAACTCACAAGCCGACCTGAGATGAAGTTGGATGCCTAACTGACTGAGCCACCCAAGCACCCCAAACCTGGGAATTTTCAATAAGCAATCCAAATTATGTGGCTCAGTCGGTTAAGCATCCGACTTAGGCTCAGGTCATGATCTCACAGTTCATGACTTGGAGCCTCACATCAGGCTCTGTGCTGGCAGCTCAGAGCCTAGATCCTGCTTCAGATTCTTTGTCTCCCCCTCTCTCTGCCCCTCCTCTGTTCACACTCTGTCTCTGTCTCTGTCTCTCTCTCAAAAATAAACATTAAACTAAAAAAAAAAAATCCAAATTAACCTCATATATGCTGAGATTTGAAAACTATTAGATTACACTTCCCCGTCCCCTCTATACTTGAGCAGGATGAGTTTGGGCAAATAAGAAGAAAGGAGATTTAAAAGGAAGCATACTTTATTTTGTGTAAATAAGACTAACAGACACTGAACGGTTGCTTGGTAAAAAAAAAAAAAAAGTTGATGCTTTATTTATATGCTTAAGTTTGTGGGGCAAATCTATGCAGTTCATATCCATTTATTATCAAGCATGTCTTCTCACTGCTTCACAGAGTTGCCATTTAAAGCACTATTTAATCTTGTTTGCAGTGAGAGGTTATATATCTATATGTTTATAGATCGATAGATACATAGATGGATAGATAGATAGATAGAGATACAGATATTTGCTTTCATCTATGAAGAAATCTTCTCCAATTATACAGATTCAAACCCTATCTATCTCTCAGGATGCAACCCAATTTCAACTCCTCCATGAAGCTGTCAACTAGAGGGAAGATTTACTTCTTTTGAACTCCGGTATCATATTACCTAGTCCTTTCATGTGGTTTCATAAGCTGTTACCAGAACTTATCGGTCACAACACATTCTTAAAGCAAGCAAGACCCCACCGAAAATAAACAATATATGGAAGATGGACAAAAGTTTGGACAGACGTAGAACTCCTTTTCAGGTCATTGTTCAAAGGCCTTTATTAATCACACGTGAGAAACTAACCAAAGGCCAGGCAAATGTAATTGCCTGAGTGATTGGTATCAGGTTCTAAAATCAAGGATGTGGAGGAGAGAAACTGGAGAGGATGGTGTATATACCGAGATGCAAGGGAGAAGTCCCAAAAGATATGTTACGGTGAGTCTGTTTATCAAGATCATAAATTACTTTTTGGCAATTAAGTTGTATGATATTTTCACATTCTTGAGTTGAGAACCATAGAAGTAAAGTATTTCTAACTAATTTTTGTTAACTTAGAATGCCTCAGATCTAGATTCCAATGTTTCAAGATCATAAATCAGGAGGCTTCACAGGACAAGATGATTTGAAATTAGAATTTGACGAGAGGAAGTTCTTATCACTTTTTGTCTTTTCTCAGTAACTACATTGTAAATCCCTTAAGATTATCATTTATTCATTTTTTAATTAATTAATTTATTTTGAGAGAGAGAGAGAGAAAGCACACACATGTGCAGAGGAGGGGGAGAGAGAGAAGGAGAGAGAGAATCCCAGGCAGGCTCTGCAGTGATCTCACAAACCATGAGCTGAAATCAAGAGTCAGCTGCATAACCGACTGAGCCACCAGGTGCCCTGATTTGCTTCTGATTGAACCCCCTAATACTATCCCCAATGTTCTTAGTGCTACGTATTTCACAACCAAGGGTCTAAAATATATTTTAAATTAATGATTGAACAACAGTATTTTCTGAAATAAAACTCTAAAAATACTTCTCAGTCATACAGAAATCAAGTCACAGTGATATAACACGAAGACTTAGGCACTATTTCTTATCACCCCTTACTTAGAAATCAAATATAATAAAAATTTTTATAGAAAGTGCCATCTTTATGACTATTGATAATTATATATAAAGATACATGTTTAAATGTATATGGATATAGATATTCCTTCCATTAATAGCCCTTGCATTAATGTTTAATACATTACAATTCTGTATACCCATGTTCTATAAAAGTTGTCTGCTTTATTATCAATAAAAATATTACTTATAAGATAGGGAATGGGGTGGCAATAATTTCTTCTTTCTACAGAAGAGTTGGATTCCTTTCCATGTAATTGCATGATTTTTAAGATAAGCTCTTCACCATGAGTGAAAAAGCAGATAATATTCAACTTGCAGGTGGAGCTGTGTTCCAAGAGCCCAATGTGAGTCAATTATTTAGAACTAAGGAAGCGTATAATTGCAGAAACGATTATGTACTGGTGCAAACTCACAAAATCTTATTAATATCCAATAAATAGTAATAGTATGAATTAATGTATACCTGAACGAGTTTCTAAAATTGTCTCCATGGACATTCAGGGAGAAGACAATTTAATGATATCATTTGACTGTTTGGAAGAGATCGTCCCACCCTCTCCCCTTCCCAGGTGGCGGTTTTCCCAGCAGGGACAATAGAAAAGAAATTCACTTTTTGGTTAAATACTTCCGGTCACCAGTGATTTACTAACTCTTTTATTGTCATAACAGCAACCAAAAGTGGTTCCCTGAATTTCCATATACATCTGCAAAAGAAAGGATGTCTTTCTGTCAATCTCCACTCCATGTTTCGCAAACAGTAGTTGACAATCATTTGAAATTAATTACAACCCCTGTGAAGGCAGGAACAATGGTAGCTGTAAGAGCCCTGACTCCAAACAGAGTGCTTATCATATTGCCGATCACAGACTATGTACTCAATAAGTATATGCCAAATGCATATTTGCTTGGTTCATTTAATAATGTATTGAATAAGGGGTGCGTGGGTGTCTCGGTAAGTTGACTGTCCAACTCTTGATTTCTGCTCAGGTCATGATCCCAGGGTCATGGGAGGCATGGAGCCTCACATCAGGCTCCCTGCTCAGAATGGAGCCTGCTTAAGATTTAAGATTCTCTCTCTCTCTCCCTCTGCCCCTCTACCCCGCTCATGCTCTCCCTCTCTAAAAATAAGTAGAATAAGTAAATAAATAGGTAAATAAATAAATAAACAATTGAATGAAAAGCGTAGGATAAGAACTGAAATTCTATGTCCCCTTTGATAGAAAGTTGACTACTGTTAAATCAGAAACTTATTTACCAGTTTTCTGAAGTCAAGACATTTGTCAGATACCTTTTATTGGTGGATAAACTGGATCACAGAATGTTGTAACCATTCATGAAAACAAAATCGTATTTTCCAAAAAGAATGCCGCACATTTGGTGTCCTTTCCTTTGACGTATTTGCTACCTTCCTGATTCAATATATGCTGTGTGTGTTTCATTCAGTTTTAAGGCTTGTTAGTGTTTCAAATATGCTTTAAAATAGAGAACAAGATTCCAGTGTGTGTTTTCTAAAAGGTTACACATTGCATACCCATCTTATAAAAGCATACAGATAATGTTTCCTCTTAGATTGAAGGACTGCCATAATGGACACAGCGACATTGTTTCTGAATCAGCAGTAAGGGGAACAGTGTTGCCATTAGCGTGACAAGGGCTAAAGCAATTAGATTTAAACTTGATGAAATAGCTGTACCATCCATTTACTAGATCATGTTGAAACATTTCCACATCCTTTTATGTGTTTGTAATGGCAGGTGCCCTGTGTGTTAGCCCTAGTGTTCTTTGCTGGCACCCTGACTTGTAACCGTGCATACAAAGAACACATTATAGCCTTGAGAGACTGATTATCTCTATTGTCACATCTCTCCATGGTACTGTATAATTGTTTCAGCTGCAAGTATATTGCTGAAATGCTTAGTACTGCACACTGGATGAATGTCTGCTCAACCTTCCAAAATGCTAGTGATTATACAAAGGGGAAAGGAAGTCCCTTTAGAGGCATTAAGGTTGCAGTGCGTTCTTTATGTGCTGACCTGTAAAAACACAGATGTTGTTGCCAAAACAAACAAATCAAATGAAAAATTCATACAGACTACCTGGTGAAGAAGATTTGTCTTCAGTGATTTGGACTTGATATGGCAAAGGAATGATTGTATATGCCATAAATACATTGTGGTCTGAATAGATAAAAATAAACACTACCTTAATAATTTGGTTATTGGATGTTTGCTGTTATCTTTTATTATTATTTTTTCATTACTTCATATGGATAATGCCCATAGATAAGTCCATCACTAGCTGCTAATGGCATAAGATATCACGAATGAATTCCTTTTCCTAAAAGTATATGTGTGTTTGAATTTGAAATATATTACTTTGAATTCTTAAAAACAAGAAGAGACGTAAGCAAACTGATTCAAATTATAATTTTTTCCTTAATTAATCAGATCTTGCTTAAGCTTTACCAGATGTTTTTAGAGTTGTATGTAATTATGACTAAGTGAAAACACAGTACTTTGGATTATTAAATGGGACCTGAAACCAATGATCTTCTAATTATCCTGATTTTCTGCTTGTGTGATAGCTAGACCACGCTTAGATTGGTTTCAGACTAAAGTAGGGATAGATTTATAATATCAGTATTTAAAAGAGTAGCACCTTGGTAAAGAACTGAAAAAAAAAAAAAGTACAGAACTGATACAATTATATTGGTGTCTATATTTTGAAGCTAGTAACCTGGCCAAAGTGAGGGCAAGATGAATCATTAACAGTTACAAAATTAAGTTATGATCAGGGACTAAAAGATTAATATTTTAAATGTAATCATCTAGATATCATTATGTATGTGCCATATAGTTGAAATCAACATACATGGACTACAAATATTTTAGTAAATATTGCAATACAGTGGAATATGATGTATTATACCATCTTTTGACTCTGAATAAATGCTTCCATTTAATGAGAAAATGCAATGGCACCATTTCTGGAGGCTGCCTACTCTTCTTCAATTTTCCTGCTGTTTCTATGATTAAATATTTTCTTTACAGGCTCTAATTTGTATGCCAGTGTGGTTCTGGATTGACAGGTAAATTACCCCTTATAAACATTAAGAATATTCACCAGATAAACTATTATACTAAAAACCATCACAGAGCTTAGAGTTTTTTCTTGACCTTAGTCATGAAAAGTATTACTTTTGAATCTACAGTGGAAATAAGCATAAATTATAACATCATTTAAGAGAGCGATTTCCCCCTCCCATATAATAGAATACATAAGAAAGCCAAACTCTCAAAAAAAGAAAATAACTAAGCCCTCATTCTCCACTTTTGAAATCAGCATGCACAACCTCCAATTAACTGCAAAATCTTTGTATATGACCCAGGCAATAGAATATACACCAATTGTTACCTTTGATCTTCCAGAGAGTTCTATTTATGGATTTGGCTGTGGTGTGTGCCAAATATAATTTTGGGTTTAACTAGATTTTTTTTTCCGTTGTAACATATTTCATTGTTCTTTCAATAGAGATTTATATCCATGCCTTCCTAAGGCAAGTATTGGACTGGCAATTGGAAAGTAGTGTAGGAGATTACATGAATGTTTCACTTTGGTCACAAATAAAAATTGTGAGCATCATCAGAAGGTTCCATATAACTTCTAAGGAATTTATATTACATATATTATTAGGGTAAAAGTTCTTGCTATATTTATATAGTTATATTTTTACATAGTTATATTTCTACAAAGTCATAGTTATAATTTATTTATATATCTATATACATTTCAATGATAATATTTATAATAATATTATTAACTAACTGGATATTTTTCAATACCAAAAGTTTAAGTGTCTTTATATATATTGACCTACAACAAAAGAATGGTGAAAGTAATAATATAAAATACCTACTTTATTATACAGAAATGTAGGCACAAAAACAAGTTAGGGTAAATTCCTACTTTTTGTATACTACAAATATCTGATTATTTGTATAAGTGGGCTGAAATCCACTGCTGTGTCTACCAATGGTAAACCTATATCAGATCAGCCATTTATTATTTCTCATTTGGAGAATGAAGAGTGATGAGAAAAAGACATCTTCTCTAAAACTCTTCATTTAAAATTCACATATATATCTACATTGGCTATTTAATATTCTTGCTTAATAATTTTAAAATCATTTCATCAGTTTCCATTTCTGCTTTCCTAAATGAGATGTTGTATAAAAGAGAAATAAAAGGATATTGGCATTAATATAGTAAAAATTTGTTATACTTATCTGTTAAGTCCTACAAATACATTTCTCAAATGTATGAGTAAATATGAATGTCTGTCTGTCTTTAGAGCTCCTCACTTTCCAAATGAGGAAAATTTCTCAAATGAGAAATAGAAAACTGCTGATATGATATGGATTTATCAGCAATAAAGGCAGTACTAGCTTTCAGCACATATACATAAATGGCTAATTATTTGTTATACAAAAAGTTTAAATTCACTCTAACTCTACCGATACATCTGTATATCTATATACACCACACACACACACACACACACACACACACACACACAGAGTCAAACCTCATAACACCATTTTGCTTTAAATGGAGAGCATGTAAAGTATATTTGTCTGGTACAATGGCCCTAACCCTGTTTCTAACAAGAAATATGGTCTCAGTCAATCATATCATTTCTCTTTAAATATTAGTTTTCACCTCGGTTAAGAATAGACAATGATTAAGTAAAAACTTTTTTGATGGAAACATTATCAAAACACTGTTTGCTTTGAAATGTCTGTTATTTACATGTAAATAATTTTTTTCATGTTTATAAAAATGTACAATTTATTCAGAATAATATTCCTCTACATGTTTTTTTAAGTTAAACTTTAGAGAAAAGGTAAAATTAGGACGTGAAAGCATTTACACTTAAAGCATGCAATACATCATATATACAATGTCATATATGGAAATTAATACTATGTCTGGGTAGTTATTAACATCTATAAAAATGTAGTCCTATGCACACTACTGTGATGATTTGAGAAAGTGCTCTTGGTCCAGTGCCACCTACTCGTTTTAGTACAATGTTTATGCTTCTTAGTGATCATATTAATACACCCAACAAGCCCTATCTTCACTCCCCTACTATAAGATAGTCTGGCAAATATTCCAAGTGTTCACTTGGGAGCCCTGAGATAATATACTTCAGGAATAAAAGAAAACTAGAAATACATCAGCTCACACAAGAACTAAAACTCAGCCTTTTTTCTATTATGTTTATTTTTAAGAGAGAGAGAGACAGAGTGCGAGTTGGGGAGGGGCAGAGAGAGAGGGAGACACAGAATCCGAAGCAGGCTCCAGGCTCTGAGTTGTCAGCACTGAGCCCAACATGGGGCTCAAATTCACGAATCATGAGATCATGACCTGAGCCGAAGTCCAATGCTCAACAGACTGAGCCACGCAGGTGCTCCTGGAAGTCAGCTTTAAACAGCTTAATCCTTATTGGATTAAGATGATTTGCCCCTTGAACAACAGCCTGGCCAAAACAAAATTAATTTTTCTCTGGAGGAAAGTCACAACATCGAGAAGTTTTAATCATCTTTATACTTTGTTTTATGAGATATTGTATAATGAATAGAAAATTATCAAATAAAAATTAACAAAAATAGAAAAAAAAGATAATCAAAATAGAGCCAAAAGAGATATAGATACCAAACAGAGATTTCAAATTGTCTGTAATTAATATTTTACAATATAAATGGATACATGGTGTCTTCTACAAAAATGTGAAATATTTAAAATAATCAAGTGGCAGTTATATACATAAAAAATGCATATAATAATATTAGGAACTCATTCCATGGCATTATTATTAGATTAGACTTAGCTGAATCAGTGAATTGAAAAATAAATTAGAAAATGTCCAGAATGAAGCACAGAACTATAAATTAGTTAAAACAATACCAAAGAGCCTGCAAAGAAAATTATGTTACTTCATTAAACAGTCCAGTAAACATTTCATTAGAGTCTCAAAAATAAAAGATAGGAAATCGGAAAGAAGTAATATTTGAAGTAATGATAGTAGTCAAAATAATGTTAACAATTGCCGACAGTTATAAAACCACAAATTCAAAAACAATTACAGAATACAAAATGATAACTACAGAGAAAACTATACCTAGACACATCACAGTGAAACAAAAAACAAAAGACAAAAGACACACCCAACAAGTGCTAAAGTACTAAAGTACCCAAAGGAAAAGGATTTTATCTTCTATGAAACTGTAATAAAACTGATAGCTAATTTTTTGACAGGGAAAAAATAAAATCTACAGTTAGAAGATAATAAAATAATGTCTTCAAATTATTTATAGAATATAACTGCCAGGCTAACATTCTATCCCCACCTAAAACATGCTTCAAAAAGGAAAGGAAAATAAACACACTTACTGACAAACAAAAGATCTGAAAGTACCTCTACTGAGCTGTAATAAGTTAAGGATTCATGCTGTAAACTCCTGAGTAACTCCTGGAAATAATAATGAGCTTCTAAGATTAAAAATGAAATAATAGAAACACTGAATCCATCCAAAAAAAAAAAAAAAAGGCAAGAAGGTAGAAAAAAATGTGTATGAATACAAGAAGAGATAGAGAATCAAGTAAAAATATGGTTTATTAATTTATTTATTTATGATTTGAAAGAAAAAGAGTATGTGTGTGCATAAGCAGGGGTGCTGTGTAGGGTCAGAGGGACAGAAAGAAAGAGAGAGAGAGAGAGAGAGAGAGAGAGAGAGAGAGAATCCTAAGCAGGCTCCATACTCAGCAGGGAGCCCAGTGTGGGGTTGGATCCCTGGAGGCTGGCTGGGATCCTGATGTGAGCCGAAATCAGAAGTCCGACGCTTAACCTACCGAGTTACGGCGGTGCCACAAAATATAGTTAATTTAAATAAAAACATATCAACAATTAAATTTAATAAACCGAGTCTAAATGCACTACTTAAAAGATAGAGTAGGGAAGACTGGATCAAAGAACAAAATCTAACTATGTATTTATATGAGATAAATGTCAAATACATACATACATACATACAAGAAATTCATAAATAAGAGTTAAAAAATATATGCATTATGCCAACACTAAGCAAGTAAAAAAACTGCTGCGTATACACTCATATCAGCCAAAACACAGCTTATGAATAGAAACATTATTAATTTTTTTTTAATTTTTTTTTCAACGTTTATTTATTTTTGGGGGGACAGAGAGAGACAGAGCATGAACGGGGGAGGGGCAGAGAGAGAAGGAGACACAGAATCGGAAACAGGTTCCAGGCTCTGAGCCATCAGCCCAGAGCCTGACGCGGGGCTCGAACTCCCGGACCGCGAGATCGTGACCTGGCTGAAGTCGGACGCTCAACCGACTGCGCCACCCAGGCGCCCCAGAAACATTATTAATTTTGAACGAGCTTCATTTAATAATCCTAACAGGATCAATCTATCAGGACGTTATAAAAATTCTAAACTTACACGAACTCACTTCAGTTATCTTTTCCTGTGTAACAAAACTACCAGCAAGTATAGCGCTTTGAATAATGATTTATTATTTGTCATGATTCTGAAGGTTGACTGAGCTCAGCTGAGTAATTTTCATTCAGATTCTCCCGAGATTGTCACCACATAGCAGCTGGTGCTGGTGCCACCCGAAAGCTCAACTCGACTGGACGTCTGACATGCTTCACTTATAAGACTGACAGCTATTCTGGCTCCTTCCCCGGGGGGTGTAGATGGAGCTGTGCACTGGAGAACCCGCATGTCTCCTCGCATGAGTCTTGGGCTTCTCACAGGATGGTGACTGGGGAATGTTCCAGGAATCTGAGGTAAAGCTGAAACCTTCTCATGGTCAGTCTTGTAATTCCTAGAGCACAGTTTCCACAACGTTCAGTTAGTCAAGCAATTCACTGAGGCAAGATCAGAGTAAGGAGAGCAGCAATTAGACTCCCTGTCTTGATATGAGAACAATGCACACCCAGAGAAAAGAAATTGACTGTGGTATCATTAGAGACGGGTCAGTATGGAATTTTATAATATAGCCTCAAAATACATTTGTAAAAATCGATGAAAATGTAAAGAGAAATAGATAATCATACAACCACATCATAGTTGATGAATGAAAATAGATTTTACTTTAATTTGGGAATTAAACAAATATTCCTTCTACTCAACATTTTACTGAAAATACTAATTTATACAGTAAGACAAGAACAAAAAATGAAATAGAGAAAAACTGAAAAAGACGAAATAAAATATCCATGATTTTCATTAGACATGTTGTGTATGAAGAAACTGCAAAACATTCTTAAATATGCTATCAGAATAGATTGGTGAGTATGGCACAACCACTTGATACAAGAGAAATATAAAAATCTCTATTTTATTTTCATAGTTAGTATTTTGCAACAATTAAAATTTAAGTGTAAAAATCCTGCCACTTAAAATAGCACTGAAAAACACGAAATACCTAGTAATAAATCTAACATAAGAACAAGTTGTATGCACAGAAAGTGACAAAACATTATTGAAAGAAATGTAAATCCATCTAAATAAACAAGGTATATTCCAGTTCATTAATATTAATTCTAAATTATTCTTAATATTAACATTCCATTCTTAATATCGTTAAGATATCAGTACTCTCATGAGATTCTAATCATGTTGTCAGTTAATTTCACAAGCTCATCCTATAATATATATAGAAATATGAATGTTCAAGGTTAGCCAAAATAATTTTTAAAAAATCAAAACTGAAAACATAGATCACTGGTTATCAAATCTTATTATAAAACTATGATAATTAAAACAGCAAGGAATTATTACACGTAAAGCAATATATGACCAATATAACAGAAAGTGTTCAGAAACACACAAATGTAAATATGGAAACTTGATTTATGACAAAAGTAACATTATGGAGGAATTGAGAATGGATAGTTTTCAATAACTGGTTCACATTCTTATGGAAAAAAAAATGATTTTGACCTATAAAGAAATTATACAGTGAAGTCCAAACAGCTACATTACAGATCTTAACTTCAAAATTGGAAAAGAAAGCTTTTATTTTTTTATTTTTATTTTTCAAATAAAGTCTTTAAAGGAAAAGATAAGAGAATATATTTATTACCAAACTTTAACAATGTTGTTTAATCACAATGCATAAAGCACTATCTATATAATAAAGTATTTAAAAATTGGACTATAGGGGCGCCTGGGTGGCGCAGTCGGTTAAGCGTCTGACTTCAGCCAGGTCACGATCTCGCAGTCCGTGAGTTCGAGCCCCGCGTCAGGCTCTGGGCTGATGGCTCAGAGCCTGGAGCCTGTTTGTGATTCTGTGTCTCCCTCTCTCTCTGCCCCTCCCCCGTTCATGCTCTGTCTCTCTCTGTCCCAAAAATAAATTAAAAACGTTGAAAAAAAAAATAAAAAAATAAAAATAAAAATTGGACTATAATAAGAGTTTCTATACCAAAAAGAAAAAAAGAAAATAGGCACCATTGAAATGAACAGGCAGCCATAGTAATGGGAAAAGATATTTTCAACATGTAAAAAACAACAACAACAAAAAAAACGCTTGTGTCCACAATATATTTATCACAGCCCTATAGATCACTTAGGAAAATATACAAATAAATATTAAATAATATATAAATGAGTATATAAATGGGCAAAAGAATGAAACAGGCACATCACAAAGCAACATATCTAAATGGTCAATAAACATTTGAAAAGATGCTCAGCTCACATTAGAAAAATGAAAATTAAAACCAGTGAATACACAACCACACACTTGTACGTATATACACACAGAAGAATAACAAAGCAAAAATAAAAACATCCTAAAATAACAACATAAGGAAACAAAAACAAAAACCCGACTATTTTGTTGAAGATGTAGCTCGAGTGGAACTCTCATACATTATTTCGGGAGTGAACTCAGCACAGCCACTTTAAAAAACTGGTAGTTTTCCCAAAAACTATGTACATAGATATGTATCACAATACATGTGCAATAATACTTGAAGCAGCACAATTCAAATCGTGTAAAATGGGAAATAAACCAAATGCCATCAGCACTAAAATTAATGAAGAAATCCTAGTCTATTCCTATACTCATTACTGTCTGAAAGCAAAACAAATAAACTAATGTTACAAATAAAATATGGCAAAATCTGGGAACAAATTATTTAGGTGGTTAGAGACACGTGGAAGTGTACATACATGATGTGTGATTCGATTTAAATAATACTAAAAAAAGGTAAACTTAAAAGTCAGGATGGTGGTTACCTTTAAAGTATGGGAGTGTTTGAGAGAGGGCAAATCATTTCTGTGTGAATTACTACGCCCTTCTTGTTTTAAGCGGCAAAGTATTACGGCATTTCGCTACACAGTAATGGATAATAGATTCAACACCCTATGGTGGTAAGCTCTGACTTTAGAATGGAATTGTTTTCAGGTTTTCTGGCTAAATGCAAGATGCCCCTTAAAAGAAACTATTCTTATAAAATATGTTTAATATATTGAATGTCAGGGATCATTTTCTCTCCATGTATGGTTACTCCATTCTTGAACAGTCTTAGTTATTAAATATTATCCTTCCATTGAAGAATTGAGTGAAGAATTTTCACTCATGTTTCCTAATTCTGCAGTTACCTAATTCTAATTAGCAGTACACAGGAAAAGGTAACTCTCTCTTAATAAGACATCCCCTCACACATGTGAGAAGCAAACTGTTGATTTATTTTTGGTATTTATACCTTTATAGCTTCTGCATACATATACAAAATACAAGTTCAGCACTTCTGCTAATTTTATCCACTAAAATTTTCCAGAAAGAAAAAATTCTAGTGAATGCCTGCTAAGAAATGCCAGACCAAAAGGATTATTACTGCCCCAGGTTATAAAGGTCAATGGGTTTGTTAAAGAGGAAGGATGAAGGATTTCCTGAAGCCAGGTCTCCACCATCAAAAATGCCCTTCCTGGTTCCCAGAAACCCAGATCCGCAGGCTGTTTACAAGGCAATATTTATAAATCTTTTATGAAAGGGTCAATGCTAGGGTATTGCAATACAAGCCATCATAGCTAGAAATAATGTCAAGGTCCTGCTAAAGGCTAGCGGAGTAGGTCCAGTGCACACGGTGACAAAGCAGTGTCACCTATATGGTCATGTAAGAGCTATATCGAATATTGTAATTAAATTCCATCTTTCTTTATCAATAACCTACAGTTAACTACATAATGATTCATATTGGAAGGCATTCAAATAGTCCTCAGATAAATTAAAAACATGTTCATATTTTTAAGACTTGTTATCTCAAAAATGCTTAAATTAATGGGTAAGAGCCATATATAAAAATTAAAATTTTCAAAGAAAACCTTGCTATACTGAAGCTTGAATACCATTTATAAAATTACACAGCCTTAATTCTGTATAAATAATGCAGATAGATTTCACATTTAAAAGTGTTTGGAAAAACATACCTCAGAAGGACTTCTATTCCTGATGTTAAGCAGATTTGACATCTTAAAAAATTAGCTTGATTCATAATACCCCCAAATCTGGATTTAATATAACATTTTTTTAAATTTTTTTTTCAACGTTTATTTATTTTTGGGACAGAGAGAGACAGAGCATGAACAGGCGAGGGGCAGAGAGAGAGGGAGACACAGAATCAGAAACAAAGAGAGAGGGAGACACAGAATTGGAAACAGGCTCCAGGCTCTGAGCCATCAGCCCAGAGCCCGACGCGGGGCTCGAACTCACGGACCGCGAGATCGTGACCTGGCTGAAGTCGGACGCTTAACCGACTGCGCCACCCAGGCGCCCCTTAATATAACATTTTAAAAAAGCATAGCTGAACTCATAAGTAACAAAAGGAAACAAGACAAAAAAATCTTTCTTTGGCTCCCAATTGGAAAAGGCAGTGGAAAACAGAGATGGTTGAGTGTAGCTGAACCACAGCTATCTGGGGAATGTTTTCTGATATTAGTATCAAGAGGTTTGCAGTGTAACTACTTTTTTCAAGAACTGGAAACAATGCCTTCGGTCTAGAAAAATTGTTGGGTTAAAACGGAGACCTGTGGAAAACAAAGATATGAGCCACAAGGGTACTAGGAAAAATAGGACCCCTTATAAAGAGTTATGACTAGAAAGTCCTACTCCTACGGTCACTGGATGGGGAAAATACTGTCCTTGAAATCTTGAAAATTTTGTCCTCATTTCATGCAGCTTTGGAGTTTGAGATTAAAGTAAGAGTATATTATGGGAACTCCCAAACTAAGAGGCTAAGAAATTAACCCAAAATGACATGAGATAGTGCCATCTCAATTCATCTAAAAAAGCAACGTTTCTCCGAGGAGACAACATTAAAGCAGGGTTCACCAGATTTTTACAGGTAACATTCCTGCTTTAAGTTTCATGACCCTAAATCATCCAACACACAAGGAAGCAACTATGAGTGAGGATCAGTAGAAACACAGTAGGAACAACACCACAGCCCAATTAATCTGCTCAGAAATTAAGTAATCAGATATAAAATTCAAATAGGTACATGTAAAGGTTTAGAAGAAATGAGAGGTAGAGTCACAACTGTGATTTAAGAACAAAATACTATCAAACAAATCCAAGTATATTTGATGACGAATCGAATGGATTTTCTAGACCTGACATATGTAACCTTTACAATAAGAATCCACAGTTAAGTTAAATAGTCAAGTAGATACGGATGACAAGAGAAGTAATGATACTGGATGAAGATCTGAAGAAATCTCGCAGACTCATAGCATACTTATACAAGGAGTAGAAATAAGAGGTTAAAAATAATGGATGGTAACATGGTCCAAATTTGCCGAATTGGATTTCGAAAAGAAGAAAAATGAAAAAATGAGGGCCAGGCTATCTAAAAAATAAGATAATAACTGAGAATGACCCAGGATTAATAAAAAACAAAACAAAAAACATGGATCTTCTTGTTTAGGAAGCTCAACACATCCCAAACGGAACACATTTTAAATAATTCATATTATGGGGTGTCTAGGTAGCTCAGTTGGTTAAACGTCAAGCTCTTTCTTGATTTCGGCTCAGGTCATGATCTCATGGTTTGTGGGATTGAGCCCAGCATTGAGCTCCATGCTGAGGGTGCAGAGCACATCTGGGATTCTCTCTCTCCCTCTCTCTCTCTCCCCCTCCTGTGTGTGCTCTCTCTCTCTCTCTCAAGATAAATGAATAAGCTTAAAAAATCCATACGATGAAAGATTATGTTTTTACAAAGATGACTACAACAATGTCTTGTACTCCAAATATTTTTTTCTATAATGTAGCCATACCAATCTCCCTCCAAGAGGAGAAATTGAATTCTGTCCTCCTTGAACCTGGGATGGCCTGGGAATTTTTTTTCCTCAGAATGTGGAGGGAATGATGCTACGTAACTCCTGCAGCTTTGTTAGAAAAGGTCACATGGCTTCCTCTTCTTTTCAAATACTTGTATTAGGAAATTTCCTCCCAGAAATCTACTTCTTGGAATTCAGCTGGATGTCTTCGGAAGCTCAAGCATGAAGAGGAGGCCATCGGTCAAGCTGAACCTCACATTAGACTCGTGGCAGCTGAGTGTCAGACATTTAAGTGAAGAGGTCCCCTAATGATTCCAGGCTTCAGCTGTTCAAATCTTCTCTGTTGAGGTGCTGGACATTTTGGAGCAGTGAGAAGTTGTCTCTGCTATGCCCTCCCTGGATTTCTGACCACATAATAAACAAAATAATATAGTTGTGTTATGCTTCTAAACTTAGGATGTTAACTAGAAACTGACCTATGACCATTTCCTGAAGAATATAATAAAGGAAATTAGAAAATCTTAAAACTCAGACTCACAATTTGCTATTCATGTATTTATTAAAGATGTTGTATCAAGAATATGCAAAACAAAGCAAAACAAAACACTAGAAAGAGGCACAAAACTAATAGAAAACTGACAAAATTGACAAAAGCCTTAAAAAGACACTCAGTAACAGAAGAGAACCATACAGCATAAGATATTCAACTGTATTAATCATTGGGGAATGCAAATAAAAACACATTTGGGGGGCACCTGGGTGGCTCAGTAATTTAAGCTTCAAACTCTTGGTTTTGGCTCAGATCATGATCTCAGGGTCCATGAGTCAGAGCCCCACATCAGGCTCAGTGCTGCTGGTACAGAGCCTGCCTAGGATCCTTTCTGTCCGTCTGTCTGTCTCTGTCTCTGTCTCTCCTCTCAAAATAAGTAAATAAACTTAAAAAAGAAAAACACATTTAGTAGAACTCACCATACTGCAACGGTTAGAATTAAAAAGATGAAAAACATCAAATAACGATGACATAAAAGCAATTGAAATTTATATAAATTTTTGGTGAAAGTCTAAATTGGTACAATTCTTTAAGAAGTGTTTTTGAGGTATCAACTCAGGTGAAATATGCTTAACCTATAATCCAGCAAATTTAAGTCCTATATCATCCCAGCAGTATTTATACATAGGTTCACCAAACAAAAAACAGAACATGTACTAGAATATTCAAAACTGCTCCTGTGAATCCAAATATCATCAAAATCAGAATGAACAAATACATTTTGACATAGTCAAAACATGTGATACTGTATAGCAGTGAGAATAAACACACTACACCAGCATAAATGCATAAATCTCATAAACACAATGTTGAACAAAGAAGTCAAACACCAAGGAGTACATATTGTATAATTCCTCTTATATAAATCCAAAAGCAGGCAAAACTAATAAAGATTATTAGAAGACTGAATAAAATGTACCAGTTAGAGGAGAGAATTACAAATTCTATGGGATGGGGCCCCTAGGTGGCTCAGTGGGTTGAACATCTGACTTCAGCTCAGGTCATGATCTTGTGGTTTGTGAGTTGGAGCCCTGTGTTGGGGTCTGTGATGACAGCTCAGGGCCTGGAACCTGCTTCATATTCTGTGTCTCCTGCCTCTCTTCTCTTCCCCCACTTGCACTCTGTCTCTCTCTCTCAAAAATAAATAAACATTAAAAAAAATGTTTTAAGTCTAAGGGAGCTTGAAATCAGGGGTTCTGAGAAATAAGGGACCTTATTTCTCATAGATGGGAGTTGGTTGCATTGGTTCAACTTATGGATTTCGTTCAACTTTACTTCTAATACATTTTTGTATATTTAATATACTTCATAAAACAGCTTCTGGTTTTGAGTTTTTTTGGTCAATTTTTAATAAAAAATAATTGGAGACATAGAGTGGGTTTTCTACAAAGGAATAAAAACAGCAAAAGGAAGCCATAATACAGTTGGATTGTATCTTTAAAAGACTGAAAGAAAGTAATTATCAATCAAGAATTTTATATCAAACTAAATTATTCAGAAATGGGGATGAAATAGAATATGTTAAAAAGAATGAAATGAACAGAAATTCCTGAAATAATTTTTTTCCACTCTGCAGAAATTTTCAAACATATGAATAACTAGATCCCAGAAATTGTGAATCATTACATTTCATCAGTGCCAGGATACGTGGGTCTTTGAAAGCCATTTCCTCCATTTTCGAATGCAGTCAATGTTAAGAATGGCTAGGATTAGAAAAATCTTATATTTAAATTCTAAGATTGAGAAAAGTGTGATGTTTCTGTCCAAGTTACCAGCTACTAAAAATATCATTTGAGCTAATTTATTTTTTCTTCAATTAGATTGTGAATTTCTTTTAGAGTATTTTTTTTCTTTTAACTGCCTGATGTCATGCATAAAATACAATAGAAAACTATTGTTTTCGCTTCAGAAAACAATTCTGAAACTTAATTTATAATTGTTTATTAGATGGTATATTCAACTTAATTGTATTATTTGGGGCCAAATTTTTTTTCTCTTTTTAGTTGACAATTTCTCTATAACAGTTTTTTTAGTTAACAATTTTCCAATATCCCCCTAAAAAAAACATATGTGTACATACACACACGTAAAAATCTATAAACATACATAGAAATGCAAACCTGATAGAAACCAATGGAAAAAAAAAAAACTGTGTGTGTGTGTGTGTGTGTGTGTATCAGTGAGAGATTAGTGGTTTCATGTACTTGTTCAAAGCTCTCACTCCAAAAAATAGGATTGTTGGACCAGCCCCATATTATGGGTAAATCTTGATCAATTCACTTGTTATAACTCATATAGTGCTTCCATTTCTATGCAATCAAGTTCAATATGAGGTAGCCATTTTCATAATGGAGTAATTGCAAGTTTTTATACCAGCACTAACAGCACGTATTTAATTATTGGCTTTGGGACTCCTGGGTGGTTCAGCAAGTTAAGCAACCAACTCTCGATTTCAGTTCAGGTCATGATCCCAGGGTCATGGGATGGAGCCATGCATCCAGTCCTGCATCATGCTGGTCATGAAGCCTGCTTAAGAATCTCTTTCTCTCTCTCCCTCTACCTGCCTCATGCAGATGCAGTCTCTCTCACTCAAATTAATATATATATATATATATATGTGAAAATGCCTGAACTTTCTTTTAATCAATAATCAATAAGTGTTAGTAATTAATATCATGAAAACTTGTTTGATTTTAAATCATCTACATATTTCAAAAATCTCTAAATTTAATTTTTTCATAATATTCTACATTTTAATGTGAGTTTTTACAGGATTCGAGTATATGTTCAACAGTCAAACTTTTCCATTTGAAAATGTGATTTAAATTATTCTGTTTCAAAAACTTAAATAATAAAGTGTTAACATGAAAAATAAAATAATGACTATAGATATAATCGTGGTTAAATTGCAATTAAATTCAGATTATTTCTTTTTAATAATTTTGTATCATTAATTTATCCCACTTCATAAACTTCTAATCATGAAAAGTGTAGCATGAAATAAGACTTTGAAAAATCTTTCTGTAATTATCTTTTAAATCTTAAATTTTTGAACCTCTTCCAAACAAGGCTGAAAAACTGACCTTCTGAAATAATGCAGGAAAGAGTTTTTTCAGATGAAAGATAATGCCCACAAACTTGCCCACTTCTGACCATTAAAAGGTTTTGATCATGTCTCTACTTATGTTTGATGATGAAGGTGAAATACACTAATTAGACTTTTACTGTTACTTGCTTAATCTTTTTCTTATCCACATTTCAGAGAATGTGTTTGATCTAAAGATGTGATTTAGAATAAATTTCAATTGAGTACAAGATGGAATTTTAAAAAGGTAATGAATTTAACTTCTGATGAACTAGAAATTTTATATAATCTTGTATAATAGCAATGTGGAACACTCAAACAAATGAGTATGTCAAGATAACGTATATTTATAAAATGTCTTAGCAATTTCAAGTAGTTTTTATATAAATTTAATTAATTACAAAAATTATTAACTCCAATAGTGGAAACATGAACAGTGGAAAATAGTTGAAAACATCTTAAATGAAGAATAATTTTAAATCATTTTTGAAGCATTTTTGTTTTGCAATATTTAACTGAAAACTCCTAAAATTTATAAAACATTGCACAGCTAAAGGAAGGAAGAGAAATTTAACTTTTTGAGCTCTATTTTAATATATATTATTATAAAAGTTGTTTGTAATTTCCACAAGTGGGATATAAAACCTGTTACATACTTTTGGACTTCTATATTAAAGAACTGCTAAGAGATCTTTAATTCAACTGAAAGATCTTTAAGGTTTTTAAATAAAAACAAAGATCTAAACAACAAAATCTAGTTCACAAGAGATTAACAACCCAATCAAGTATTACCAAATATCAGTGAATAATTCTAGGAACAACGAAAAATTTTAACACACAAAAGAACAGGGGTGCCTGAGTGGCTCAGTCGGTTGAGGTTAAGCATCAGATTCAGCTCAGTTCATGATCTCATGGTTCATGGGTTCGAGCCCCTCATTGGGCTCTGTGCTGACAACTCAGAGCCTGCAGCCTGCTTTAGATTCTGTGTCTCCCTCTGTCTCTGCTCCTCCCTTGCTCGTTCTCTGTCTCTCTCACTCTCTTTCTCTCTCAAAAATAAATAAACATTAAAAAAAAAAAAAAACAGGACTGTAAGAGGGACATAAAAAAGTAAAAAGAATAGAATTGTAATAGCTGGTGTGTTAGGTAGCCAGGTTCTCCAGAGAAACAGAACCAATGGAAGATCTATCAATAGATATATAGATAGATAAAATTAATTAATTAATAATTATTCAACAATTAACAATTATTAATTATTGAATAATAATTAATAATTAATTAATTATAGGCATTGACCCATGCATGTATGAAAGCTGAAAACTTCCATGACTTACACCCTCAAAGCTGAAGAACCAGGAAAACCAGTGGGAAATTCAGTTTGAGTCAAAAGCCCTGACAGGAGGGTTGATGTCAAGTGCAGGAGAAGATGCATGTCCCAACTTAACCAGAGAGAAAATATGCCCTTCCTCCATCTTTCTGTTCTATTCAGGCCCTAAACATGTTGGGTGATACCACCCTGCACTGGTAAAGGTGATATTGTTTACATAGTCTAGTAATGCAAATGCTAATCTCTCACAGACATACCCAGAAGTAATGTTTTCCCAGCTATCTCTGCATCCGTTTGCCAAACTGTCACATAAAATTAATGACCACAATTACTTGAAACTATGAATTTTAGAGTTCTGAAGAGACTGAGAGATGAACAGATTTTAATCTATATGCAAGTATTACTCAAAAAATATATAATTTGAGGAGAAATCCAAGCCACCTAAAACATTATATCAGTTTATTTACCATAGTACACAATAATAAATGGTCCTGACTTGGCACTTATATCTCTATAATGAAAAAAGGAAGTTTAAGATGCTGTTGTTTCATGAAAACATCTCTAGAAACTTGGTGCTCTGTACCCATTAAAAGAAAAATAATTTTGGTCTAGCATGTGACTTTTGATCTTGGACCCATGAATTCGAGCCCCACACTAGTGACAGAGTCTACTTTAAAAAAATATGTTAAAACATATGGGTTTTTATTACAGAAAGAAAGGACTAATTAGATGCTGATGTTTTTCATTTAATAATAATATTAAATAATATTAATATTTTATATTATATGTGTTATATTATATTAGATAAATAATATTATCATTTATAAAAATGGTAATTTGGCATTCTAATTTTAGTATAATTTTCACAAAAAATAATTAGCAAGACAGCAAAATTATTGTGGAAAATGGTACTACATATTAATTATAAAAAACTCTGCTTGGAGTCTTGTCTTCCATTGTACAGCTTTGAATCCTTGGGCAACATACTTAAGCCCTCTGATCATTGGTTTTCTCCACATGTAAAATGAGGATACTAAAATAGGATTGGTAAACTTATCTTTTTTTAAATTTTTTTTTCAACGTTTATTTATTTTGGGGACAGAGAGAGACAGAGTGTGAACGGGGGAGGGGCAGAGAGAGAGGGAGACACAGAATCGGAAGCAGGCTCCAGGCTTCGAGCCGTCAGCCCAGAGCCCGACGCGGGGCTCGAACTCACGGCCGCGAGATCGTGACCTGGCTGAAGGACGCTTAACCGACTGCGCCACCCAGGCGCCCCTGGTAAACTTATCTTTAAGCCAGGAAATAGATATTTGTTAAGTGAGAATACTGAAACCACACTTTAAAAACATTGGATTAACAAGATCTCAACCATATAAAAATAAAAGCAGACAGCCTACAATGAGATATTGCTGTAATTCCTATTGAATAAAAATGAAAAAAAATAGGTATAGAATCAATTTATTCAGCCAAACTGCACATGTCATAAGTTAATTGTTATATTATCCTTGACTTATTTTGTCTAATTATTTTTTTAATGCTTATTTATTTATTTTAAGAGAGAAAGCACTCGTGGGAGAGGGGCAAAGAGAGAGACAGAGAATCCCAAGCAGGCTCTGTGCTGTCAGCATGAAGCCTGATACGGGGTTTGATTTCACGAACTGTGAGATCACAACCAGCTCTGAAATCAAGAGTCGGACACTTATGACCAACAAGTACATGAAACATTAGCCATCAGCGAAATACAAATTAAACCCACCGCGAGATGTCACTAGGCACCTACCAGAAGGGCCGAAATAAAAACGGTGGCAGCGCCAGATTCTAATGAGGATGTAAAGCAACTACATCACTCATTCACTGCTGTGGCAACAAGAGATGGCTTGCCACTCTGGAAAACAGTTTGGCAATTTCTTTTAATAAACTAAATGTACAGCTACCATATGGCTCAACAATCACACTGCTAGGCTTTTACCCTGGAGAAATGAAAACTTACATTTGCACAAAAACCTGTGCAAGAATGTTTATAGAAGTTTGTCCATAAGAGCCAAAACTTGAAAACACTCCAGATATCCTTTCGTAGGTTATTGGTTAAGCCGTGGTCCAAGCATTCCGTATGCAAAGGTATCAGCAATAAAAAGGAACCAACTACTGATACGCTGATGAATCTCCAGGGAATTTTGCTGAGTGCAAAAGGTCAATCCCAAAAGACTTCATACTGTGTGCTCTCATTTACGACACTTCTCTGGACTGAAAAATGTTATAAATGGGAACAGTTTCATGATTGCCAAGGGTTAAGGTAGGGTGGGGGTAGTAAGGAAGTGGGCGTAGCTGTAAAAATACAACACGAGGGACCTGGCAGTGACGGAATATTCTGTATCTCGACTGAATCAATGTCAACATCCTGGTTTTGATACTCTGCTGTAATTTTGCAAGATACCACCTTTGAGGAAACTGGGTATAGGCCTCATGATATCTTTCCATTGTTTCTTACAAGTGTGCGTGAATCCACAATTATCTCAAAATAAATAGTTCAATTTAAAGAAAAAAAAAAAGAGGCGCTTCACCAACTGAGCCACCCAGGTGCTGCATCCCTGACTCACTTTTCAATGCTAGTTTAAGGATATGATAACAATCATTGCCACAGTGACCGTGGAGTGTGGCTCTCGATCAAAATATGAATAATTATTTTGGTTTACATTTTTAAATATCTGAACATCTCCAGAATTGACTGAGTGAAATGCCTGAGTTGTTCATTATAATCACTAAAATGATGTGCTAACATCTTTAATTGAACCCAGGTATTTATGTGTGTTTTAGCCCACCAGTGCATTTTATTGTTTGTAGAATCTAGACCTAAGAAGTGAAGAGGGGCGCCTGGGTGGCTCAGTCGGTTGAGCTTCGGGCTTCGGCTCGGGTCATGATCTTACAGTTTGTGGGTTTGAGCCCCGCATCGGGCTCTGTGCTGACAGCTTAAAGCCTGGAGCCTGTTTCGAATTCTGTGTCTCCCTCTCTCTCTGCTCCTTCCCTGCTCATGTTCTGTCTCTCTGTGTCTCCTTCAAAAATAAAGAAAAACATTAAATTTTTTTTTAATTAAAGAAAAAAAAGAAGTGAAGAGAAGCTGCAATATTGATGCCAGAGAGCTAAGAAGGCCCTGTAAACTAGTGAAAATTGTGAAAGTGTTACTTTTTTCTTTTCTTGTAAAGTATTGTGTATAGTGACCAATAAATTCTAATGTATGTGAACAAATTAAAGAATATATGTTTGCAATAAAGAATTACTTGTTTTTTATGCAATTTTAAAATTAATAGACAAGACTTGTAAAACTTTTTATGTTTATGGACAAGATATTAAAAATATATAAAGTTATGGATTTCAACACTTTTGTTGTATATTCCAGGTCTCAATGAAGCAGAAATATATGAAACATAACAGCAGGAAACAGGTTGAAAGCATTTATTTTTTAAAAACATAATATTTGTGTATGGAGCTTCATTATAATGCTATCTAAAGGCTAAGGAAATTGCCTTCTTAGGAAGGCATATTTTATTATGAATTTCCTTAGTAATTTAGTAAGGATATATCCTTGAATATTTTCCAATGGTATCCTTTTATATTAGTTACTTTACATGCCAAAATATTTTATTGGAATTTTCTCATTTTTGAATATATTTATATGTGCATATATTAACACAAATTTAGACACATCATGCACTTATTTATTATGTGGAGTTCTGTAATGATCAAATATTCAATATTCTATATTGTACATAACAAAATATTCAATCTTCTACACGGAGTAGGTTAACTGTAAATAAGAAATCTGATATTGCATTATATACAAAATATTACTAGAATCATGTTTATATTCTCAAGAGAAAACCATATTAAGTGTTAGGAATTATGTTTTCTATCTTCTCTATTTCACACTGATTTTAGCACTTTCCTAGTTGACTCAGTAGTCGACATGAACTTAGCAAAAACAAGTTATGCCAAATTACCTTAGCTTTATTTTTAGGTGCGGTTTCCACTCTATAATCCAGAGGAAGTCCTGGATGTAGTGGATCTTGTTTTCTGTGAATAAAATGCAAACTGGCTAGCCATTTGCCAGGATTCTAAAGGGATTCCAAGAGTGGGTAGAAGGGATGATTACTTCTTCTATGTGTGGCCTCCTCCAGCTCAGATGATCTGTAACCACCTCTTTTCTTGTGCCGTATGCTGGTTTATCGTGTACTAGATAAGACCTGCAATGCATGTGTCACTTATTCAGTGATATGATTTTACATGAATGCTTACCTCAAGGATTCTTGTTTTCCCACTCGTGTCCCAATGTGGTTTTGCATTCCGCTTGTTTACCTGAGTCAGGTCCATAATAGGCATTGGACTCTGAACTGAACTTAGAATCAAGCCAACATAAACTTGTTATGTGTAGAGGAAAATAAAATATGTGATGAAAACTTTAGTGAAGATATTACTGACTCTCCTATCTTGTTTTGGCCTTGGCCTTCATACATTGCCTATACAGATGTATGTAGGATATTTAATTATCTGTATGCTCTAAAAAATGTTTATCTGCTACCTAAATTGTATTAAATGTGTACTGTCATGTCCCCATATACATTTCATTTATAGATCAATTTACTCTCAAAACCCAAGCTCTTTATGACAAGGAAAAAAAAAAAAAAGCAATGTTACTTAGGGTATAGACTTTGGAATTATTGCCTCCATGCTCTTAGCTCCAAAAATGATTATTAATTTTTATCAAGTTTACCTCCACAATTACTTTTAATGTTATTCAATTTTCTTCATATCTGTTGCTATCTTATTCTGACCACATTCCCAGCTGTGTTACAGCAACAGCCTCCAACTGCTCTCCCTAGATCCAGTAGTTATCTCAAAACTACCCGTCAAGCCATCCTTCCCCCGTCACCAAAACTCCAAAGTATAAACTCCAAGTCTAACCATACCAATCTCTTGTTTATACCTTTAAAATGTTCTGATTTAGGGGCGCCTGGGGGGCTCAGTCGGTTAAGCGTCCGACTTTAGCTCAGGTCACGATCTCGTGGTCCCTGAGTTCGAGCCCCACGTCGGGCTCTGGGCTGATGGCTCGGAGCCTGGAGCCTGCTTCCGATTCTGTGTCTCCCTCTCTCTCTGCCCCTCCCCCATTCATGCTCTGTCTCTCTCTGTCCCAGAAATAAATAAACATTAAAAAAAATTAAAAAAAATAAAATGTTCTGATTTAAATCAAAACTTCTGAACATGATTTGCAAGTTTTTCATGATCAAGAACCAGTTTTACATGCAAAGTACATTACTGAATTATTTTCAGTCCCATTAAAGTGCCATGTTCATTCTGTTCTAACTCACCTCTTTACCTTTGAGAAGACTGTTTTCTTTCCTGGAAATATTTTTCCACCACACTCACTAACTTTTCTCTGAGCTACATGATTCATCTATCAGTTTAAGTTTTCCTTCCCTGAGATTGCCTTTGCTGACCCCCAGAACACTCAGTTTTGAAGATTTCATGTGTGAATTTATGCAACCTTAGGACCAAGTCCCTGCCCTGTAAGGGAAGTTGTCCTGTTCTGTGTATTCTTATTGACTTGTTACTTTTTTCCAGAAGAGTTTTTAGCACGGAGTGAATACTCAATGTCCCTTTTGAGAGAAAAGAAGGAATAAAAAAAGGGAGGGAAGAAAGGAGGCAGAAAAGGAGGAAAGGAGGAAGGGGGAAAACGAATGGTTAAAGCAGGAAGAAAAGTAAGAAAGTATTTTTTTAATTAAATAAGTACTTATTCATCAATTATTAATTATAATTATTAAATTAGTACTCATTTAATTCATTATCAACCTAATGAAATAAATATATTTTACTTTTATTTAATATGGTATTATAAGAATGACCATCAATGACATTTTTCAATATGTGAAAATCATAAGCAAGTTTTTACTTTTTTTTAGATTGTCCTAACCATGATGTGTTCAACCAATTCATTGGAAGAGAAAAAAAAACAGAAAAGAAGAAGAAAGATATTCCAGGTGATAAAATTAAAATTTTAAGAGAAAAACAGAAAACAGTCTATTAGATACCTTTTTACTTAGTAACACTACAACTTTTTAGCATTTTAAAACTTTGTTATTTTAAGTGTGATAATTAGGTATTTAATTGAACAGAGCTGACAAAATATTAAAACGTAATAGATTTGCTCATTTGTTCAGTACTTTTACTAATTCAATGAGATTCATACACAGGTTAGTAACTTACACTTCTGCATGATTCATTATAACAGAACACTATTTAATTTGAAAGTCTCTGAGATAAAGTGATGATACTCTGTATAAACATGTAAGTTAAATTATCTTGCTAATATCAAACTTAGAAGATGTTAGACTGAGAACATAAGACACAAAGTATGGAAAAGATACAAGCAGAAAATACTAAGTTCGGTGGTGATTTATAAGAGAAAAAAATTCCAGCAATATCCTTATTCCAACTTGTTTTCAAATGCAGATCTGTGGTTTCAAATGCAGATCTAGGTCTGTGGTTTGAAGTGTTTAATTCTTTTTTTTTTAAGTTATTTATTACTTGGAAAGAGAAAGAGAAAGAAGAAAGAGAAAGAGAAAGAGAAAGAGAAAGAGAAAGAGAAAGAGAAAGAGAGAGAAAGAGAGAGAGAGAGAGAGAGAGAGAGAGAGAGAGAGAGAAAGGGAGAGAGACAATGAGCAAGAGGGGTAGAGAGAGAGAGGGAGAGAGAGAGAATCCCAAGCAGGCTCTGTGCTGACAGCACAGTGCCTGACATGGGACTCAAACTCAGGAATCATGAGATCGTGACCTGAACTGAAACCATGAGTTGGGCACTTAACTGACTGAACCACCCAGGTGCCCCTGAGGCGACTAATTTTTTATTCACATAATAAATGTTGAATCTGCATAAAGGTGAAAAATATTTGAAATCAGTGCTTAGCAATTCTTTGTGACCAAATTATGAATTCAATTTGGAAAGAAAAACAGTATATAAATCTCTCACAAAATAGCACGTTAGCTAAACTGTGATTTGAAAGTCATCATGGACACTGTGGGAATACTACTATAAATTTCAGAAAACTGGAGATGTAATTGGAAAGACTTTTTTATTCAATTACAAGTGAAATCAAACTAACTTGATATGTTCTTAGATAAAAAGGGGGGAGGAATTTCACAGAATCGTTCTTCTCCCTCCCCCCACCCATCACTCCATGCATCTGTTCAGCTTTCTTTCTAGCCCTCGTCTTTCTCCCTGTCCTCCATGCCCTTTTTTTCCTCACTACTCTCTGCTGTCCCTGTTTCTGGATGTTCCTTCTTTTTTATGAAGACCAGCTTCTTCAACTTAACAGGGACCAGGACTCCCGAAATTTCTAGCATCACATGTCTCTTTACTTTCAGAAAGGAAGTCTAAGTCACTGCCTGAATGGAGGAGGGAATAAGGACTGCCTTAGCTTAGATCAAGTGCCTACTTCCAAGACAGAAAATTCTAAGGTAAAAGCTCTCATTTCAGCCACATGTTTAGGAGAATTTTCCGGATACAGGGGATGCTGCTTTTGTCAGCAAAACGGTAGATGGCATTTCACAAGGTGTGCGGGATTATATAGGAACAGAAAGAGGCAAAGATAAACCTATGACAGTTTTCTGAAAAATATTTTCTAGAGGAACATAATCATGTCAATATATCAAGGAAAGAACCAAGGCTATTTCTCTGTGAAGTGATCTAAAATTAACTAGAATTAGTCAATACATCCATTTAAAGCTTTTTATAAAAGCTACTTTCTTCTTGTTCTTTTTTCTACTGTCCAAACTCCTTTTGCCCGACAACAAACTATTATATTTTGGCAAATTTACTTTCTGGCATTCCTAGGGGAGTTGCACACAGTCAAACCACAGAAGGGCATGTCTATCCCTATTCTAGGTTACAGTGAAAGCAAATAAAAATGCTTGCCAGGGCACAATGCCTCACAAACCCATTTCTAGTTTGGGATTCAGCCCAAAGTAGAGGATATTTGGGCTGCTGGTTTGCCCACTTCTGTTTCCAAGGTTTGTTTACATTTTATGACTCATGAAAACATCAACAGTCTCAGAGTACCTTAATTTTAGATCCACAAATGTATTACCTTTTTCATTTCCACCTAATCAGCCAGCATTATCAATATTTACAACATTTCGTGGTTTTATAAATTTTCTAGATATTATGCATACATTTTCTCAGCAAAGTTTTTTCTTAATCATTTCAATGGCTGCATCAGCTAGTTATATTTGTTTTCATTTTTGAAGAAAACAAAGAAGCAAGGTTAAAGAACTTCCCCAAGTTCGTGTAACTAGGAAATGTGAGTTTCACTCACAGCCATGACTGACAGTGTTGTCTGTGTTCTTAATACTTCGGCAACAGTGACATCCAAATATTTCTTAAACACATTGTTTTTGTTGCCTACTGCTGGCCTTATTACCTAATGTTTGCATATTTCATTAAGTATATAGCCCATCTTAGGTCTTTCCTTAGCTCAGTCTATTCTTCAGGTCCTTGCCATATCGGATTTCTTCCACATTACGGTAAATGGCACTCACTCTCAAAAACCATCAAGACCAAATGGGATAATTTACATACCATTTTCTCGTACATTCCTGATGAGAAGTAGGTATCCAATGTAAGCATTAAGAGAAGGAACACTGGTTATTAATTGCAATCATAATCAAATCCAAACAACCCCCAATTCTACTCTACATTTAACTAAATGGACACCTATTTAAGGCCCCCCACTTTGAGTCTTTACATCTTTGTGCTGCCTGTTGTGGGCCACTCAGAAATCATTATTAGCTCTTAGCTCCTATGGATCTCCCATGACTGGCCACCTGCTATCTAAGTTTTTCATATTTACCCTTTCTGCAGCTGTTTGGCCCATGTACTTGAGACGTGAGGTTAGGAATTGTGTAAAACTTTTTGTATACTGAACAGCATCTATCAATGGTCTTGGATATAAATAATCCAATAAAAACCTTACTTTCTCTTAGTTGTTCATAACCTTGTTTAACTAATAATAGGTAATTTCATAGCGGGATTAAAATATTCTCAAGTAGTAGTATTTTTGTTTGTTTTCCTGCTAAGAATTTACCACATACCTGCTTAGGGATTTTTTTTAATTACAAGAAGTGAAGGAGATTAATTCAACTGGGAGAAAGAGAAGGCTATGATGATATAGATGATGTCTATACCAGATATAAATAAAAAGTAGAACAGATACTTCCATTCATGTAAGGAGAGACAGAAAATGTGGCAGGTGGGTAGTTTTGGGGAATTCATATAATGAGACAAGTAGGTTCTAGCTGCTATCCTCTATGACAAAATCCTAGAGAGATGTTACATAATATGGGTAGCAAGACAAGAGATTGTGCCCTGAAATACTTTTGGGATTTTGGGGGCGACCACTAAGCAGGCATTCCCAAATGAAACCAGGGAGAGAAGGGGTATCTAAAACAAACTAAAAATGACATCATGACATAGCAGGCTGAGAAAGGAACAGAATAGTACTCCAGAGGGTCTTACAAATTCTACTCATCAGGAAAATCTTCCAATTTTCAGTATGCCTCGAGGCTGAGTTGAGACTCGTGGGTCAGTCATGTAAGGGGAGAGGTGACCTTACACTGGAGGGTGATTATGAATGGACATCCCAAGCCAGACTCTCAGTGGAGGACATGGCTAAAACTCAAGAAGAGTCTGCTGAGTCTGTGTGATTACAACTGGGTTTGGCAGAGAGAAAGCACTGGGCACTTACCCAACAAATGAATGGAAGATTTCATCAATGGCCATTTTGACAGATAAAAGTACAAGCAATTGGGAGACCACTCAAGCCAGCAACCTTGCAGCTGAGTCCAGTTCAAGGACAAAGAAAAAGCTCTGTGTTACGTTAAGGATTTTCCTCCTTTATCCAGGGTTTAAAGGAACTTTCGCACTCAAATCCCTTTTGGGACAGGAACAAGGAGAAGGAAATAGTTATAAGAAGACTGGTTAAAATAGAGAAAAACTGCCTCAAATAATAATAGATCAAAGGTACCTTAACTGGAAAGTTTAAGGACTTCATTTTTCTGCTGGTAACACACTGTTTTGACTACTACAGCTTACTAGTATATCTTGGAATCTGGAATCATGATAGCTACAGCTTTGTTGTTCTTTCTCTAGATCGTTTTTGCTCTTTGGGGGTCTTTTTAGGTCAGTACAAATTTCCGTATTATTTGTCCTAGTGATGGGAAACATGCTGTTGGCATTTGGATAAGGCTTGCACTGAATCTGTAGATTACTTTGGGTAGTATGGGCATTGTAACAATATTAATTCTTCTAATCCACGAGCATAAAATATCTTTTCATTTGTAAGTGTCATCTTCAAATTTTGAATCAATTTTTCATTGTGTTCAGAGTACAGGTCTTTCATCTCCTTGCTTAAGTTTATGTCTGGGTATTTTTTTAGGTGCAATTATAGATAAAATTGTTTTCTTAATTTCTCTTTCTGCTTCTTTGTTATCAACGTATAGAAACACAACTGATTTCTGGGTATTAATTTTGTATCCTGCAACTTTACTGATTTTATGTACTACCTCTGGTAGCTGTGGGAGTGAATAAATCATGGGACTCAGGCACAGCGTAGGGAATATAGTCAATGATATTGTAACAGCGCGATATGGTGACAGACGGTAGGTCCGCTTGTGGCGGGCATAGCACAACATGTAGAGAAGCTGAATCACTACGTTGTACGTCAGAAACTAAAGCAATATTGTGTGTCAACTCTACTCAAATTAAAAAAAAAATTAAATAGAAGAATTCCTTCATCCAGTAATCAGGAAGGAGAGGGATTCTTGAGATTAAGTTCAGAGAATGTATACAAAATAAAAGTATTTTTTTTTCCTTTGCATTTAAGTAAAGAGCACTAAATTTGGGAATTGGATGCAGTTTAAATTCTATCTGTAAGGACTGGGTATTGAAGCATTTTTGTCAAAGGTTCTAATTCCAAGTTTGAGGGAAAAAACTGAACAGACCTTTCGGCAGACTGGTGAATGTCTACTTCAATGTCTACTCACACTTATTGCTTTAGAAATAAAAACCTCTAAGCATTTTAACTGAACACATAGTCATTCAAAATAAGTACTACAGTTACTGACAACCTCCCTACCAGGGGATGTGACTAAGTTCAGGACAGTAAAATATGTGAATCCTTAAGTGATATCTTCTGGAAAAAAAATGATTAACCCCCAGTATACTGGGAAACATGGTTATCACCAGTTACTATCTGGCTCCAATGGACTCTTAACTCTTCTTTTTACAAGTAATGAATGTCTTATAAATAATGTGCTAGAGTACAAAATAAGGAGTTTAAAGAAGCTTTATTAGAAATATCAATAAAAGATAAACGTAACAAGCTTCTCTGTATCAGATTAGTTTTGGAGCACAAATATCTTAAAGGCTAAAAAGAGACACAGTCATTTTTCCTTGCAACATGGAGAATGATCCAAATTATTTTAGAAATGTATGATGAAGTCCTTTCTGCAAGTGACTAACTGGATGAGGATATCATTGCCTAAGAAATGTGTATTTCACAAATTAATTCTTGTGTTTGAGAAAACTTAACTAGGGTATTGTAGTCTGAGTATTCATAGTCTGAGATTCCATTTACAAGATCAATTTCCCAGTCACCGTTAGAGTCTAGAGGAGTGCTAATAGAATTCTATGAGTTACATATATAATTTAAAAATATTATAGTCACATTAAAAATGTAAAAAGAAATAGGTGCAATTAATTTAACAATATATTTTATTTAATCCAACACATCTAAAATATTATCATTTCGACAGGAAATAAATATAAATTATAATGATATATTATTTTGCATCTTTTTTTTCATACTAAGATTTCAAAATATGGTTATGCTCACAACACATCTTTTTTTTTCAACGTTTATTTATTTGTGGGACAGAGAGAGACAGAGCATGAACGGGGGAGGGGCAGAGAGAGAGGGAGACACAGAATCGGAAACAGGCTCCAGGCTCTGAGCCATCAGCCCAGAGCCCGACGCGGGGCTCGAACTCACGGACCGCGAGATCGTGACCTGGCTGAAGTCGGACGCTTAACCGACTGCGCCACCCAGGCGCCCCATCACAACACATCTTAATTTGAGCTCATTCCAGGTGCCCAATAATCACAGGTGGCTATTAATGACTATCAGATTGGATGGTATCTTTCTAGACAATTATTTGCCTCCTTGCAGTTAACTTCTAGTAATTGCAAAACATCTAACTTTACCAAGTTTTTCCTCTTTGTCATTATAGGTGGAAAATGCTCATCTGAATTATCAACTGTGTTCAATAAAAGCTCAAAGCAGACTATCAGTTTTCTTTATACCTTCTTTTTTAATTTTTAATTTATTCTTCATATTTATGTACTTTTGAGAGAGAGAGAGAGCACAAGCAGGGGAGGGGCAGAGAGAGAAGGAGACATAGAATCTGAAGCAGGCTCCAGGCTCTGAGCCGTCAGCACAGAGCCTGACATGGGGCTCGAACTCACAAACCCTCCAAAGTGGGATGCTTAAACAACTGACCCACCCCAGTTGACCCACCCCACTCTATAAAGAGGAACCCTCTTGAAATAATGATGCAATACCTGAAACAACTGAGTAAGAACACTGACGGATGGTGATACTATTATAGCATTTTTTCATATAGTGTCTTTTTTTTTTAGCATGGTTTGGAATAATTGATGAGTGATGAAATAAATCCAATGAGGATCACGGCAAAAATTTTCAAGACATGGCAAAAATAAGTTAAGAACCCATAATGTATCTAAAATTGATAAAAGGATCCGGTAGACACATACAAGTAATTGCAAAATATGAATCTTATTCTACTATCAAAGAAAATGATGCTTTTTTCCCCCTCTGATCTTTAGAAGACCTCATAGAAAATAATAAAATATTAACCACCATGAACAGTTAGAAGTGTTCAAACAAAAACTGAAACTATGTACAATGCACACTAATAGTATATTGAAGACTAAAGATGTATGTTGCATACCACTGGCCATTTTGTCTGTGCATTCCTCTCTTGAACTGCCTACCATGTGATGTCGTTTCAGACACTATAGCAGTCATCTTGACCCCTGAGCACAAAGTTCACACACTCAGAGTTATTAGAATGGTGAGATGAGGGGCGCCTGGGTGGCGCAGTCGGTTAAGCGTCCGACTTCAGCCAGGTCACGATCTCGCGGTCCGTGAGTTCGAGCCCCGCGTCAGGCTCTGGGCTGATGGCTCAGAGCCTGGAGCCTGTTTCCGATTCTGTGTCTCTCTCTCTCTCTGCCCCTCCCCTGTTCATGCTCTGTCTCTCTCTGTCCCAAAAATAAATAAACGTTGAAAAAAAAAATTAAAAAAAAAAAAAAAAAAGAATGGTGAGATGAAAGAATCTGGTTACCAAACCAGAAGCTACCTCCTGGCTTTTTATTACTAATATTTGTTTTTACCATTCGGTGGTTGCCCTCAGTATGGCCCTCTTACAGAATGGTGAACAAATGAAGATTATGCCCATGTTTTTAAGGTTATTCTCCCAACCAAAGATACTTTCACATCGGGCAGTGATAAAGTCAATAGTAAATTACACTGAAAAACAAAAACAAACAAACAAAAAACCACCTGTCTTTTTTATTTAAAATATCTTTTACTTAACTTCCGTTGTTTTCTTATTTTTACTTTGTACTTGTTTACCGAATGACCAGACAATGCAAATGTCAATCAGGGTTTCTTTCATTTCGAAGAATGCGTTGATGTCACAATGATGAGATCTTATGAATAATAATTATCATGTAAAGTGAACTATATTGGAAAAATATTGTAAAATACTGACGGATTTTTGAACAGATGAAAATTCTATTAGTATGTTTATTCCATCTCCAAATGGTGCTAGTTCATTCAAACAGGACTATAGCTGTTACAGTATGACTTTTAGCTTTTTTTTTTTTTTTCTGCTTGCTTTCTTAAGTCTGGGCACTATATTTGTATTATCTGTATTTGTTTCATGGTTGACTATGAATAAAACATCAGAAACTAAGTTATATGTCCAAGTAATATAAAATTGCCTTGACCTCTTTGTAAATATCATCAAATGTAGCAGAAAAACACATTTTCTTTATTTCCAAACTAGAGGGTGGTTTGTTTTGAAATGAGTAGGTCAAAAAACAAATTGTACACATTTTAAAATATGAATATAGGAAACTACAAAGAAGGAAAGGAACATGTGGGTCAGGCTAATGATGCTTTGCTTATCACAACCTGACCAAAATCTATAAATGGTAAAATATATTTTAGGTTATTTCCTCTGCACCAACTTCCAGTGTAGGAAAGCCTGCACAGAAATGTGACGTTAAACTACTGTTTTCTAAACACTCAGCCCAGTTTTCCTTTTGGTGTTCACACATCTAAGAAGATATATAAACACCGCGTTTATGACTACAGGGGCTTAGATGGAGAGAACTAGAATGACTAAGTCAGAAAAAAACAATGTTTTGGGTGAAACAAAAAAATACATGAACTTTTCTTAAAGAGAAAAAAAAAAGTAACCACAAGCATCACGCATCATTCTTCAAAAGCATCTTTGTCTTAGTGGCGTTTAGCGTGAAATAAGATTAAAGGTGAAATTTACAAATAAATGAAGGTCTTGCGAGTTCATGTCTTCATTATTCATCTCTAATACCTGAAAAAGACTTGCAACATGTATTGTCCTTTTATTTTAAAAATAAATCTATTTGTGAGCAGACTCTAGTTTGAAATAATTTATTGGAAATTAAAGGCATAGCAACAAACACACAGAAGACAATAACTGCCTTCTGAATTCTACCCTGACCTTTATCTTTCAAAACAGTAACTCTCCAAAATTGCTGAAAGGTTAACTAATCTCTTAAAAGGTCACCTGTCTTTAAACTAGCTACAGTATATAAATGCTTTTCTGCTATCCTGGAGCAATTCATCAATAACTCATTAAAATAGCACTGTTTCTTTCTTAAAGTTTTTACTTTCCTGAAAGGCTATTTCCTCTTGGTCAATATAACATTTAACATATGTCATAAGTTATGAAAATATGACTATATAAGACTATTATAGCTCAGTTCGTGTAATTAAAACTATTTATTGAGTACATAGTATATGCCAGATGCAGGTCTAGTTGCTAGCAAACGGCAGCACAGAAAAAATCATAGAACGGAAGAAATGCTTGCTGCAATATGTGTTTATGTTTAGCGAGTATAATGAATATCAGCATGTGGTATTTAAGCCTAAATAATGTTTCATTAAACACTTTGAAAGATAATGCATTTGATATTATTGAATTGATTTAAACATTTTCAAAACTATTTTTTTTTTCCTAACTTGAAAGGCTACAGTGTTTCTTTCTTAACATCTTGAATGTTAAATACAAATCACCGCAAAACTCATCCTTGGAGATCCAACTAGATATTTAAACGTGATAAAAAAAAAATCACTGAAAGTTTAATGGGTTGAATAAGGTGACTATAGTAGTTGAAAAGGGGCTTCTAATTGTGGACAAAGATGGGATTCCAGAGTAATAACGCAGGGTTTCTTTCTATGTTCTGCAATTTGATATATAATCTTTTTTTTTGGTGTTGCTATTTAAGGGGATACAAAATATTTTTGTATATTTTTTGTTTATTATTTAAAAATGAATCTGACAAAAGTCCTTGTATAGGAATTAGACTTAACCATTGCCCACTCATTAATCGAGGCCCGGTGTGCAATTCTCCTCAGGAAGACCATGCTATGCTTCATGAAGAAAGACCTACTTCTTCCAAAGAAGTAACAGTTTATCTGCCCTGTGGATGAACAATTACGGTTAATAATAAACGTGCAATGCAGTTTATAAATCCATCTTGCTTAAAAGTGTTCTCATTTTTGACATTTCTTAAATTCATATTTTTCAAGCTATGGCTCTGACATATATTATGTTTTTTCCCCAGCATAAAAAAATATAGAACAGAAAATGAATCAAGAAATATCAGAGTGTACCAACTATAGTAAAGCCAAGAAGTGCTTTATGAAACTTGCGCTTCAATTATGTTTATTGGCGTGTCTCTGTATATGTATTTATGTATACTTGGTTGCAGTGTAAATAGCTTTTCCTATGAAGTTTTTTCATTATTTGAAAGACACTGAATTAGAACATTAAATCAGTCTTGAAAGCATCAATAAGAAATAATGTTTGATTTTCACAAATACTCATTAAGTCCACATCTCTTACTTTTCCTGAGAATAAGCCAAAAGTTATACCATTCATTAAATTGAAGGTACGGAAATCCACATTGATTTGAAAAGAGAATTCAAAGTTGTGATTGGAGTTGTAGGAAAAGAGAAAAATAAATGGAAGTTATCGGAAGGCACTTACGTTCAGAAAGTACAAGTTCATTCACCAGTGCACCCAACTTAGCTAAATGACTGTGAGATAAACTTAACTAATACAGTTCATGCAGAAGGTCATTTACAATTTTAGCTATATTAGCTATCTAAGAACATCGTTTTAAACACAATTTTACATCTCTTTGTTTTTAAAAATATATAGTCAGGCTTCTAATTCAATGAGGGAAATTGAAGCAGTCATTCTTTATCTTAGTGCTGTTATTGTTGCCTTTTAAACTATCTGCATGAAAGTCTGTATTATTTACTTTATGTATTTACTTACTTTTGAACTCTCGCCTATAGGAGTGTCTTAGCTCCAATGTACTCCCTATGAGAAACTTCTCTTTTCTTCTCCAAACTAAAGCACTATCTCCTTTTGCAATGCCAGTCACTAATTAGAATGTCGTTCTGTTTTATTTTCTTGATAGTAATTTTGTCATTGGAATGACAGCACTTGATTATAGAAAACCAACAAAAACCATGAGAGGTTGGAAGTCCTTTTAATGTAAAGACGCTTTTTTTTTTTTAAGCTTTCTCTACAAAAGAACCTATGCAGAGAAAGCAGAGGACAGATCAGTACATTGCATTTCAGATAACCTTCCCAAGAGCCCTTAAACTCCAGCACATTCTATGTTTACCTTCACTGGAGGAAATGAAGGCAATTTATCTGGAGGAGGAGAAATAGGCTTCAGGCTTGCTTGAAGTCCTTTTCTATTAGTTCACCTCACCTATGTTTCAGTATTTTTACAGTACCACCTTTCCAGTCTTATCCTGACTTACCTTTCTAAAATGTTTCTTTTATTTTTCATAGCTATTGTTTTTACTATGATAAACTACATGCACCGCACCACCCAGGAAGGGAAGGGTATTACATTTAATTAAATAAATCTAAGCATTCTACATGTATTTGTGAATTGAAGGTCACTTCTCTTTTTTCCTTTG
The DNA here is from genome assembly GCF_016509475.1 of Prionailurus bengalensis. Classification (NCBI taxonomy): domain Eukaryota; kingdom Metazoa; phylum Chordata; class Mammalia; order Carnivora; family Felidae; genus Prionailurus; species Prionailurus bengalensis. Next base: position 92,567,415 of record NC_057344.1, read on the forward strand.
GGAAAGTAGGCAACTATCAATTGACTCACATGGACAGGTGTATATTTGTTGTATCACTCCTTATTCTACTTATACCACTTGAGGATCATTATGGCCCTATAGTCATTCGTGAAGTAATCTCTATTTATTGTGTTGTTTTCCTGCTCTAATTGTTAGTAGTGTGTGTGTGTGTGTTTATATGTATATACATGTGCATATATATGTATTATGTATATACATAATATGTACATATGTATATATGTGTATGCATATATATGTATTGTGTATATGCATAATATGTATCTGTGTGTATATATATACATATATATATATACACACACATATATATGTATATAACATACACATTTTGATTTTGATAATTTTTTTTGGTTTCTTATTAACAATATCTGTTAAGGGCGCCTTGGTGGCCAGTCAGTTAAGCATCCGACTACGGCTCAGGTTATGATCTCACGGTTCATGAGTTCGAACCCCGCATCTGGCTCTGTGCTGACAGCTCGGAGTCTAGAGCCTGCTTCAGATTCTGTGTCTCTCTCTTTCTCTCTGCCCCTCCCCCACTCAAGCAGGAGCATGCACTCTTTCTGTCTGTCTCTCTCTCTTTGTCTCTCAAAAATAAATAAACATTTAAAAATTTTTTAAAAATATGTTAAGGCTTAGCTCTGAAATCTCAATGATATCCAGCACTTGTACTCACCCCGCACCATTTTGATACATGTGCCACTTGTTTTTCCCTTGAATTTTTTTGTCAGTTTCAAGTCTTCTTTCCTTAATCAGTGTTAGATGCATTTGCTGCTTCTTTCTTTCTTTCTTTCTTTCTTTCGAGTATGTTATACTTTTTTTCATGTAACCCCTTAACTGAGGGCTTCTAGTCATTCTCTGTATTTTTCATTATTGCTAACAACTCACCTTCTGAGCTACTTTTGCTTTCGGTTGCATCTGATTCCTTTTCAGCAAGTCTGGTGTTATTTTTCTTTTTTTTCCTCATGGTCAAAGATACATTTATCCCTCTCTTTGCAAATAGATGGATACATTTATTTTGTTTTCATTTTGCAGGGACTTGCAAATATTCAATTGTTAGTATGAAGGGGTCACATAAATCTTGAAACATAGTTTCTAACCCTGCTCACCTATCTCATAGAGGGACATTTCTCACTCTCTTTTGGACCTAGAAGCCCCTTCCAAAGTCACACATAATCCCATTAAAAGTATAAAGAATTACTCACAGGGTACTTAGTATAAGATGTATTTCATAGTAAATTTTTGTTAAAGAATCCATTATAACATTCATTCTGGTAAAGTAACATTATTCATAATATAATACACTTTCAATAGTGATTTTTTTATATTTAATAGTGGCACATTTTTATTGATGTAAATTTAAATTAAATTTATTTAAAGTGTAGATATATTATTAAGTTTGTAAACGGTACATTCTCTTGTATTTTGTCTTTGTGTGGAAAAAAAAAGGTTTGCATGTTAACTTAATTTTACATCATGGTATCAAAATAGACAAAAGCCATCGTTGTGCTTTGAATTACTTGTTTCCTAACAAATAAAAACTTAATTTATTTTGATAATTCTATAGATAATTTTCCACTGAAAAAAATTAGAAAATGGCTTCAGGATGCTATTTGCTATCTCTTTTCCTCAACAAATTTTGAAAAATATTTTACAATTTTATGCACAGTGAATAAAATCCACTTAGCAGAAATCATCGTTTTACTCTTACTTTATAATACCAGTTTTTGACATACAGAAATATTTTTGTTTGATCGTATGAATAAAAACTTGAGATCTTTTGAAATTTACCTTGAGGCTAATTTTTAAATTTTAAGATCTCTGTTTCTTAATATTGTAGTATTTCAACGTTAGTGTTTTTTTTAATCTAATAGGCTGTTATGGATATGAAATAAATAACACATAGAATTAACAGTGGAAATAAATTTAATGGACTAACACTCAACACACCACATTGGTGAACAGCTTTTGCCTCAGTGATTATCAAAGTTAATGAGTGCAGCATCAGTTTTCTCAGCTGAAATTCACAGTTAGCTATACATGCTAACACAATACACGCTGTTAAGCTCTCAAAAGATGGCATGAGGGATATAGTTATACAGTTAAATGTAAATAAAATGTTCTAAGTTGCTTGCATTGTGTGGGAAGTAGAGAAAGTGCTCTTACATTAGCCTTTCATAAGGTAAGGAGCCAACTTGTGGACTTTGAAGCAATATTGATAAAGAACTACTAAAAGAGTATAATCAGCAAGCTAAAATACAATAATAATAATAATAATACTTGACTTTTCTGAAAAGAGCAAAAAGTGGGCTACATATTCCAATTAAAAGAGAAAGTCACCATAATGGATTGAACTGTATCTTTCCAAAATTCACACTGAAGTCTGAACCTTCAGGATCTCAGAATGTAACCTTATTTGGAAATAAGCTCTTTGCAGATATAATTAGTTACATTAAGATAAACTCAAACTCAATAAGGTGCGCCCCTAGTTCAATGACTGATGTCTTCATTGGACACAAAGACACACATACTTAAAAGAAAGCTGGTTGAAAATTGGAGACATATTCTCATAAGTCAACAACTACCAAGATAGGAGGAGTTCTCTGGAACAGACTCTTCCCTAGTGTCATCAGAAGGAGGGAGCATGGTCCTGCTCACACATTGATCACAGACTTGTAGCCTCAAGAGTAATGAACAATACATTTCTGTCATATGAGCCACTCAGGTTCTGGCACTTTTTATGGCAGCATTTGCAAACTAAGTCAGAATTTTTAAAAAAGAAATCCAAATATATTGAATATATGTAGTTTGCAAAATCTATACATTACAATATAAACATTAAATCTAAAAGTGGAAGGAAAGAAAAAGTTACACTATGTAAAAAACTAACCATTGAAACTAATGCGAATTACACAAGGTAAAGAAGGATGTTTCACGTAGTGCTGGAGCAAAGAGACATCCACAGGCAAGAAAAAAGAAAAAAGACACATTGAACTAAATCTCCTACTTTATACCAAAATTAACTCATAATAGACCACGTACTTAAAAGTAAAATGCAAACCTGCAAACTTAAGTAAAAGAGACAAAAACTTCAGGATCTCGGGATAAACAAAGAGGTCTTGGGCTCAACACCAAAGCACTAGCCATAAAAGCAAAAATTGCTAAATTTGATATCAACAAACATAAGAAAAGGAAAAGAGAAAAGAAAGAAAATAAAAGTGAAAAGAGAAGAAAAGTGAAAAGAGAAGGAAAGGAAGGAAAGGAAAGGAAGGAAAAGAAAAGACAAGGAAAAACAAAAAAGAAAAAGACAAGACAAGAAAAAAGGAAAGGAAAGGAAAGAAAAGAAACTAGGAAAGAAGGGAGAAAGAAAAAAAGAATGAAAGAAATGAAAGAAAGAAAAAAGAAAGAAAGAAAGAAAGAGAAAGAAAGAAAGAAAGAAAGGTTAAATACTTGCATACCACATAGCTGAGTAAAGCTATCTAGATTATATAAAACACTCTCAAAATTCAACAGTAAAAACAAAATCTATTTAATTAGAAACTATATTTTTAAAGTATTAATTAGACATGAGACATGAAGAGGAATTTCACTAAAGAGGAGATATAGTTGCCAAATAAGTGCATAAAAAGATATTCAATGCCATTAGCCATTAGGAAAGTGGAAATTTAAACCAAAAGTACACATCTCTCAGAATAGCAAAAATAAAAATAATAATAATAATAATAAACGATAGTGTGGATACAGAGAAATTGTGTCATTCGTATTTTTCTGCTTGGAATATAAAATGGTAGAACCACCCTGGAAAAGAGTTTGGCAGTTTCTAAAAAAAGGGAAAGTTGCAACTACCATATAGACCAGGCATTGCACTCTTGGGAATTTAGGCCAGAAAAATAAATAAATAAAAAGTTGTGTTCACACAAACACCTGCACATGAATGTTTATAACAACTTTATGTATGTTGCCCAAAACTGGAAACAACAAAGGTACTTTTCAGCGGGTGAATGGTTAAACAAAATGTGGTGTATTCACACCATGTAATACTCTCAGAAATAATACTTCTAATGATACTTCTAACTATATGGATGAATCTACAGACAATTATGCTTAGTGAAAAAAGCCAATCCCAAAAGGCTCCATACTATATAAATCTGCATAACATTCTTGAAATAACAAAATTATAGAAATACAAAACAAGTTAGTAATAGGCTGGGGCCAAAAGAAGAAAAGAGTCAAAACACAGAGAAGAGAATGTGGCCAGAAAAATTCAACATAAGACATCTTTGTAGTGATGGAAATGTTCTGTATCTTGATTATCAATGTCCATACCCTGGCTTTGATATTGTACTATGATTTTGCAAGATGTTTCCATTGGGGCAAACTAAATGAAGAGTCCATGGGCTATTCCTGTATAATTTCTTACAACTGCATGTGAATATACAATTATTTCCAAATAAAAAGTTTAATTTAAAATATTTACTCTTTATAGGAACATGGAAGAACATCACATAAGTAGGAAAACATCTAAGGAACAGGTATCTACAAATATAACAATAGAATGTTACTGAAGAAGACCTAAATAAAGAAAGGGTTAGGGGTGCCTGGGTGGCTGAGTTGGTTAAGCATCCAACTTCAGCTCAGGTCATGATCTTGTGGGTCATGAGTTTGAGCCCCAATTCAGGCTCTGTGCTGACAGCTCAGAGCCTGGAGCCTCCTTCGAATTCGGTGTCTCCCTCTCTCTCTCTGCTCTTCCCCCACTCTCACTCTGTCTCCGTCTCTCTCTCCCAAAAATAAATACACATTAAAAAATTTTTAAAAAGGGTTATACTGTATTCATAAATTGGAAAACTTTATACCGTAAGGATGAAACTTTTCCACATACTGATTTCTGGAATCAAAGCAAAGCTAATCAAACCTACAGCATTGTTTTCTGTCTTTGTTTTTTTCTGGAATTTGAAATTTTTATTCTAAAATGTATGTGGAAATGAGGCTCCTGGGTGGCTCAGTGGGTTAAGCTTCTGACTTCAGCTCAGGTAACGATTTCAAAGTCTCTGAGTTCGAGCCCAGCGTCGGGCTCTTCCCTGGCAGCTCAGAGACTGGGGCCTGCTTCGGATTCTGTGTCTCCCTCTCTCTCTGCCCTTCCCATGCTCATGCTCTGTCTCTCTAAAAAATAAATAAATATGAAAAATTAAAAAAAATAATAAATTGTATGTGGAAAGACAAAGGACAAAAGAATGGCCAAAATAATCTTTAAGAATACTTACCTAATATTAAGGGCATTGCTACCAGTTTTCAGGATACATTATGAAATTATAGTAATTAAGGCATATTAGAGTTGCCCAAGGAAAAACAAATTTGTATCAAAGATCCAACTCCAGTTTAGTGGAGAATACATGGTCTTCCCAAGAAATAGAGTTGAGTCAACTGGTTATCTGTAAGAAAAAAAAAAAAAACTGTATGTATATATATGTGTGTGTGTGTGAATGTGTGTGTGTGTGTGTATATATATATATATATATATATATACATATATATATATATATATATATATATTCCTGGCACATATCTCATACAATACATTTCATGTAAATGAAATACAAGTAGACTTTAGATACAAATGTAAAAAAAACTAAGTAATAATGTTAGTATAATTACTAAAATATATCACAATGGAGAAACAGGGTAACTACAAAAGAAAATATTGATAAGCTAGGCTACATCACAAGTAACAACTTCTGCTCATCAAGAGTCACCTTAAAGAAAATGGCAAGACAAGCAACAGGATGGAAAATGTTTTTTTTCAATACATACCTCTGAAGAAATATGTGAAATCTTCTTTCACAACTTTTTATAAATAAGAAAATGGCGACCAGTCACATCTGAAAGGAAAGGTATAAGAATAAGACAGAATGTAGCATGCTCTACCCAGGTCTGCTACTCATTTTGGGTAAATTATGCTTTCTCCATCTTTGAAGGGAATTTCAATTTTGGCTATGTTAGTGGGGTACTCTGGAGGGGTGCAGTGTGCTATCTAACCGTTACAAGTGAGAGTCCTGTGCAGAGGCAGATATATACAGACATGCAAACCTAGATCCTGGATCTAAAGAATCAGATAGTAATAATTTATTTTTTTTTTTTTACGTTGAAAAGTAACAGTTGGAAAACTATTGGGAGTGACCTCTGTCAAACAGACCTTGGTAAACTTTTTTGGTAAGCAGTAACAACAACCAAGTAAGATCTAGCCCAGGTGTACGGTCCAATGTTGAGTAACCGATCAATTATTTTTGTACATTCTATTGGATTTAATTATAAAAATAGTCACTTTAGTAGCAGTAATAATGTAAAGCAAACCATATAAGATGTTATATATTCAAGCATTTATAAAAGAAAAGAATACAATTAAAATCAGAGAGTGTGCAGATAAAAGAACGCTCATATCTGTAACTTCATGTAATATCAAACAAAGCATGAAGTCTTTCTACCAGCCACTGTAAATTAGATTGAGAGTCGTGAAACACAAAGTCTTATCCTATACGTTTTTCCTCCTGTTGGATGATACATAAAAATGTTGATTATAGTATAGTTCCTCTGATTTCAAAAAATGCACTTTCCCTTGCAATGTTAGGGAAGCAGTCTTTGGAAACTTCTTTTCCCACTGAAGTATTTTCTAAATAGACATAAGATTTTTCAAAGTGATGTTACCTTAACATCATCTTGTATTAGAAAACCTAAAATATACATGTAAATTAATTCATAGAGTGGTCTGCTCACTCTGAAACTTAAATCACTGCCTGGTAAAAATATAGACACTTCAGAAGGCACATTTACTCTTAAAAGCTACTGCCACATGTAAGTTAGCTCACTGTAGCAATAGTGTGCTAAATGGCACCCATTAATGTCTCATTACGTAGAAACCTATTTTAGAAGAGCTTCTAATCTCTTTCAGAACACATGCAAAAGACTCAGAAATCTTCATTTTCAGTACTAACCACTAAGCAAAGTTGCCAAACTTAAGATAAGTACTCATTATCCCTGCAATCAATTTTTTAAAAGAAAGGAACTAATTGTCAGCTTTGTGGCCAAATCTTAACAGAGACGAACTATTGAATATTTTTAGAAACTTAGGGGTGATGTATAAGCTCTCAATATAAATTTGTTCCTCACTCTTACTGTTAATTATTCCATAAAAAAGGAATATAAAATACATTTAGGGAACTCTATAAATCAACTATTGAATGAAATGACAGAGCTTATTTCACTTCTCTAAAGAAAAGGCACAGCAATGACCTTATAAGAGTCATTACACAGTCTTTTCTATAGTGTTACAAACATGGAATTGGAACACGGATTATCTTCCATTATCTCCACTATGTACGCTTTCTTGGACACTCAACTTCCATACAGAAAACAATTTACCAGAGATAATTTTGATTTCATTTATTCAATTTTCACTTGAAGGAAAGTGATCAAGTACCTTCAGTTTTAATCAAGTTGCATTTGGTTGCAAAGAATACATTGAATACTATCGTAAAATAATTCATGATCAAAAGATCATTTATCTCAGCTGCTTCTAAAATTCAAAGAACTAATAACATCAAATATCTTTTTCTCTCATTTGCCTAGTTTTGCCTGTCTTTGGTATTCTTTATTTCTTGGTTGTATTCCTTTCTTCTTCAAATAGGCTGCATCTCTTTTCTGGGAAGGGTAGACTCCCAGCAGCCCCCATCTTAACATCCTTGTGAGGTAAAACCCTAAAAGAAAAGGAAACTACTTTTTCTAGCTACTACCTAAATGACAGTTCAGAAGAATCTAGACAATGGGATATTTGTCCTACTTTTAGACCAAAGCCTATACCCCAAGTCTAGGTTCAGTGAATGATAATCACACCAACACTACAGGAGATGGGAGAGAAATTCTCTAAAGAAAGCATAGTGGGTTTTTTTGTTTTTTGTTTTTAGACCAAAAATGTGTGGGAAACCATGCTAAGCAGATGAAATGAACAAACAAATAAAAAGCACAGTCTACCACATCTTTCATATCTAAAGTATTTAAAATTTCTATTTGGCCTTCTATGAGATATATAAAGCTAATGTACTTTTCATATAGTGAAAGGTACTTATAATTTTATTTTGTTTTAGATAAATGATAATATGCAATCATAATAATCAAGTCGAGCACTTTTAAAAAACACACATTTGGCAAATGACTGCATTTAAAAAATTATCATTTCTGTTTATGATTACCACACTATTTTATTAATTTAATATTAATTTTAAGAAGTATACGAAGAAATAAAATATTTCCCTTAACATTATAATTCAAAACTTCTTGGTGTACAAACCATGATACCTTGTATATACAAGGCCATGTATGGAGTAGTACATGCAATTTAGAGGGCCAAGATTTAGGAGATAGGTGGGTAAATTAATTTTATTCAGAGGAGGCTGCTGATTTAAAAAAAAAAATGTTTAAAAATCATATTCTGTGAGAAATTTGAAGAACAGAAAAAGTAATTCCTAAATGTTAGAATCTTTAAGCATACAATTTTAAAAATATCTACAAATAGTTGAAGAATCTTTTGTTAGAAGAATATATTCACTGCAGTTCCAAAGGCCACTAGAAGAAATAAATGCAAGTCGCATTTATAGGTTGAAGTTGACTCCAGCTATACATTTTAGTAACGTGACAAATAAAAATTAAATGAGGGTCTCTTGCAAACTACCTCTCATTCAAAATACTTTGCTTTTAATTTGTTTAATGTTTATTTCTTTTTGAGACAATGTGCAAGACAGAGTGCAAGAAGAAGAAGCAGCAGAGGGGCAGACAGAAGGAGACAGAGAATCTGAAGCCTACTCCAGGCTCGGAGGTGTCAGCCCAGAGCCAGATGTGGGGCTCGAACCCATGAACCGTGGTGAGCTCATGAACCGTGGTGAGCTCATGACCTGAGCCGAAGTCAGATGCTTAACCCACTGAGCCACTGAAGTGCCCCTCATTCAAAATTCTTAAACAGAGACAGAATGAGTGTTCTAAGAGCTAAAGGAAGACTTCAAGCGGTTAGAAGTTAGGAAAATAATTAATGCCTGTATGGTTAATAATTCTTTAAAACAAACCCGAGATGTGTTATTTCTATTTTTACCTTGCGTAGGTCACTGAAACTGAAATAAATGTTCATCTTGATCAGGAATGGAATAAATGATGAATATTTTAGAAAGAATGCCAATTAATTATTGTATGTCTTAACCTTTTGACCTCATACATAGCTATTTTTGAGAGTCAATTTTGTTTAAGCGAATAATGCCTGAATTACAATCAACCTAATTGATATATTATTGATGGCAGGAAATGATACTTATTGTAACTTTAGTAAAATGCTAAACGAATTGGTTTTCCCATGATATATAACAAATTATTAAAACATATTAAGTAACATGTTACACTAATAGTATGGTAGCATTACATTGTAGAATTATAGGAAGACACCAGAAAGGACCTAAAGGTAATGTCTAGATACAACTTATCTCACTGATGAGAAAACGGAGTCAGGTATAAGTTATTTATTTCAAGACACCGGTTAATAATTTATTCCCAATCAATGATAAATTCAAGTTTCTTCACATATTTAATGATCTCACATACTGCTACTCTTTACTGATCCGCTCACTTGGAGATTCTTGTTCTTTAGGACCGCATTTACAACATCATCAAGTTAGTGTTTCCTCCGGAAAAGTGTGACCAACATGTAAGAGGTTTGGAGGACGCGACACGTAGGAAGCAGTTTTGGAAATGAGGGATCCCTTTACGAAAATCAGCAACTAAGTCTCAGGTAATGAAACGTTGAAATTTGAGAGCTCAGGGTAATTTGCTTTCTTCCTTAAATCCAACAGAGTCAAACACCGCTGAAACCAGCGCTTCCACAGCCTTCACTATTTTAGCCCCTGACCTGCCCAACCTGCACTTACTTTAGTGTTGTGGTCTCTCAACTAGCTAGCCTCCCTCATTGTCATCTTCCAGAGCACCAAATGCCGTGACCAGTACATAATATAGCCTGCTTGAAAACTATGTGATTCTTGGGGCGCCTGGGTGGCTCAGTCGGTTGAGCGACCGACTTTGGCTCAGGTCGTGATCTCACGGTTTGTGAGTTCCAGCCCCGTGTCAGGCTCTGTGCTGACAGCTCAGAGCTTGGAGCCTGCTTCTGATTCTGTGTCTCCCTCTCTCTCTGCTCTTCCCCCACTCATGCTCCGTCTCTCTCTGTCTCAGAAATAAATATGGGCGCCTGGGTGGCGCAGTCGGGTAAGCATCCAACTTCAGCCAGGTCACGATCTCGCGGTCTGTGAGTTCGAGCCCCGCGTCGGGCTCTGGGCTGATGGCTCAGAGCCTGGAGCCTGTTTCCGATTCTGTGTCTCCCTCTCTCTCTGCCCCTCCCCCGTTCATGCTCTGTCTCTCTCTGTCCCAAAAATAAATAAACGTTGAAAAAAAAATTAAAAAAAAAAAGAAATAAATAAACATAAAAAAAAAATTTTAAATAAAATTACATGATTCTATCTGCCAGTGATTCTCAAAGAATGGTCCAGGAATTCCCAGAGTCCCTGAGATACTTTCATGGGGTCCACAGTATCAATGCTCTTTTCATAAAAATAGAATTTGAAGAAGTTTATTGATATGGCTTCAGATTCTACATTGCCACATGTGGAAACAACCATCTGTCAAGTGTGGTATCAGAGAAAATACCTATAATTATCTGAAATGCCCCTTCCTTTTCCAACTACATATGTGTGTACTTTATATAGATGTTACTTATATTCTTTTTTTTTTAATTTTTTTAATGTTTTATTTATTCTTGAGAGAGAGAGAGAGAGACAGAGCATGAGTGAGGGAGGGGCACAGCGAGAGAGGAACACAGAATCCAAAGCAGATTCCAGGTTCTGAGCTGTCAGCACAGAGCCCGACCTGGGGCTGGAACTCACGAGCTGTGAGATCATGATCTGAGCTGACGTTCAACCGACTGAGCCACCCAGATGCCCCTCTTTTTTTTTTTTTTTTTTCACATTCTTGAAAGCCTGGAAATGGGTCAGGCTTGATGTTTTAAAGACCACTGTAGCTGTTGCTCTGTGAAAAAGAGGAGAGTGTTAGAAAACATAGCTAGGCAATCAAAAGCTATATTAATAGGGCCTTTATACTTAAAAACTGATTTTAATTTGGATACAAAGACAAACCAATGGACATTTTAAGTTAGGCTAGGACAAATAAGGTTTGGAAGGTAGTGATATGGTCCAAATCAAATTCTAAAGACTTCCAGTGCCTAAGTGGAGGATGCAATATAGTAAACAATGGAAGCAGGAGAAAAATTAGTATAACTTTGCAGAAATCTGGGAGTAAATTGGTGTGGCAAAGAAGTCATCCCAAAAGATATATTTTGAAAGCAGAGCTGATGTATTGACTATTGTATTGGATTTAGAAAATTCTTAATGTTTATTTATCTTTGAGAAAAAGGAGGAGACAGAGCAAGACCAAAGGATGAGCAGAGAGAGAGGGAGACACAGAATCCAAAGCAGGCTCCAGGCTCTGAGCCGTCAGCACAGAGCCTGAGGTGGGGCTCGAACCCACGAACTCTGAGATCATGACCTGAGCCGAAGTCGGACGCTCAACCCACTGAGCCTGCCAGATGCTCCTAGAATTCTAAGAGAATTAATAAAGAAAGACTTCCAGATATTTAACTTGTGAAAACGTGTGGACAATAGTTTCATTAACTGATATGAGAAAGATATGCATAGCGACAAGGGTTGGGAAAAAAATTTCCAGATCTTAGTTCTAGACACATTAAATTTAAGTTACATACTAGACTTCCAAGTGAAAATGGTAAGTAATAAGTTTTATAGTCAAATCTATAACTTTAGGGAAACCTGGAAGTCTGTACTGTCTCAGCTGTGCATCTATCTGTAACCTAACAGTGCCTGACCAATTGTATGTACTCTCAGAGTATTTGTTGACTAAATGATGCAACACCTAGTTCCCTTACTCTTAATCTTAACTCTTCATATAGTCTCCTAATTAACTCATTTATTATTAATTATCCTTCAAGCTTACACCTTATGAGGATGAATGATGACATAAATAAGAAATCTGAGCATTTCCCTCACTGAAAAGAAAGCTCCTTGAATAAATTCTTAGAGTGAAATATTTCATGTAAACTGAGATTGCGTTAATACTTACCAAACATATAACACCGCCTAATATCCAAGAAAATTTAAGTTCCGGGTGTTACGTGTCTTGTCATTGCTGTTTACCATGACAAGCTCTGCCTATGAAGAACGTATGTATTTATTTATATGTTCATTTATTTCACTGATTTTGACAAATATTTATTGCTCAGTGCTCTCCACTAAGCATTTCAGGTGGTCATATGGAAGAATAATGTCTCTGCCTTAGAGTCTAGGCACTGGGGTCTAGTCATATTCCAGAATTACAATCAATACCTTGCATCCAAGAGAATGGTATTCATAAGTCTAATGGAAACAAGACGTGGGATGTTCTAGAGAGTTCCTGGCAGTTAGGAAACATTTTGTAATATTTTACATGAAACTAGTAACAGAGAGTTTGAAAGGGTAGTCCAGGCAAAGGGTACAGTGTATCTTCTGATTGGAATATTATAGAAAATACTGTGGCAATATTTTAAACAATAAACTGAAAAGGTCAGCAGTAAAAGGAAGAGAAGGAGGTATGAAACTAGAAACGGGGAAAAGGATAAGAAAGCTATTTGAATAATCTAAGGGAACTCTCTGAACTAAGGCAATGACACTTTAGATAAAATATGGCTTCCAAATTTCAGACTTTGACATTTTGGTTGGCTAATACCATCATCTAAAGGTGCTAAGGAAAAAACAGGAGAGAGATCTTGAGACATCCATGTGGGGATGTCTAGAAGGATAGGAAGGTCTGGAGGAACACTGAAATTTAATCCATAGTGAATAGTTATATCAATGATCATTTAAGACATAAGTGTGACTATATTTACCCAGCAAGAGTAAAAAGAGCCTCTACCAGAGGCAGAGTCCAAGAAAAGAAATGTAAAAATAAGGGGAAAAGGGTGTGTGTGTGTGTGTGTGTGTGTGCGCGCGCGCGCGCGCGTGTGTGTGTGTGTGTGTGTGTGAAACTGAGTCGAAATAGACAGAAATACACCTACAGAAGTAATAGGATGCAATGTCGTGAAAACCAAGAGAGCAGTGTGTAATGAGCAGTGGAGACTTAATAACGCCAGAGGACACAAACATAAAATTGAAATGCAAAACATTGAAATAAATTTTGATATAGTTATGCAAGATGGAGGAAGACAATAGGGCATTTCTTCTGCCATCATGAACAATGGTCAAAGTTTTCATAGGAGAATGTGTAGCTTTTTTGAACAATGTACTTCCAAAGAAAATTCTTTGAGGAAAGTTTGAAAGATAGTTAAAAGACTGCAAGATGTGGCACAGCAACAGATGATTTTAAAAAGCCGAGGTCTTTAGTCTATAGGAAATAGATTTAATGTAGTTTTCCCAGTAGTCCTTACTTATATGAAGGGCTCTTACATGGGATCTTCTCTGGAACATACCTGTGGGAATTAAGAAGTTAATACCAGAATAATATTTCACTGGGAAACGCCATACTCTAATTTGGAAGAAAGGAACAAGATTGTGACTAATGAAGTAAAAAAAAAAAATATATTTGAATTTGTTTGGCTTTGGAAGAGGTAGGAGTCATAAAGTTATAAAGATACATATTATGGTACCAAAGGGAATGCCAATGTTTAATTGAAGAAAATAATGTCTTAATGAAGTAGTTTTATTTTCAGACTAATAAGTATGCATTAGGGTTTTGTTTGTTTGTTTGTTTGTTTGTTTGTTTTTGCAGACTACCCTAATGTAACATTTCATGAAGATGAAACAGGTTTTGCTTCCAGTTATAAGAGAATATACTATGTCACTTTTATCTTTTCTTGAAATTTGATGCAGTTTCATGTTTCTAGAATGAGTATCATAAGCACAGTAAATTTTTGCTTTTCATTTCCAATTGCTTGCAAACCTGGAAAATATTATACGTATTAGAATCATTATTTAATCTTTATTAGGTACTGAAACTTGCATACTCTGAAAGCATATGAAGATTGAAATTATACTTCCATGACAAAAGAAAGTATAAACCTCATCAATTGTGTTTTTTAATCCAGGAAAATCATGTAGATCTAAATTATCCTGATAACTCCAAGTTTTAATATGTATTTTTTTTGTGATCTCTTTAATATGAAAATGACAAGAAATAGTCTCCTTGAATATATATGAAAACTATTTAGACCTTAAGTGGTATAATAGTATATTTTAGGAATATATGATTGACCTTTCATGACTAATGGCTGGTGATTTATTATTTTACCTCCCTTCCATAAAAACAGACTGTAAGACAGTGACAGACACTTAAAAGGAATCGAGGGTCTTTTTCCTGGCCAAATTTATGATAGACTTTACTATGCTTCCAAGAAAGAAAAGGATATCTTCAAGGATGGTCATCTTGGGCATAAATTTAGCCATTATTGATTATATTGTCCTCTAGTTGAAGTAACTAATCCTTCAGCTGATGGCAAATGGAAGTAAAATGGTCTGATTATTTCACTTTGAATTTTAAAAGGCACACAGTCAAGTTTAAACTTAGCCAGCTAAAAATAAAATAATGGAAAAAGGTGTTGTCAGCTAGCTGAATAAAAATAGAAATGTTTTCATTACTTCAAAAATAATGAAAATATATTTTAGTAAAGAAGAAATCAACACTCCATTTCCCAGCATTATTTTGGAAACAGATCATAGGATGATAATGTAAGAAGACCAGATGGGAAACACAAGAAACAAGAATTAGACTTTCAAAATACTTCAGTGTAAGGTACATGGGAACCTGGAAAATAACTCCATGCTTTATAAGTAATTTGTTATTAATTACACAAAAATTTACCAAGGACACTTTATATTAAGACTCACATGGAAAAAATTAAATAAAGCATATATATATATATGTATATATATATGAATATATGTATTTGTGTATATATGTGTATGTTTATACAGTGTGTATATATGTGTGTGTATACATGTGTGTGTATTATATATATTATATATATATATAATACACACACATGTATATAAAATACACACACACACACTTTAAGCATATTTTGGTCTTAATTAAATGAAACATAAAATGAAAACCATTCAATGGTTTTGTGGAATTTATTAAAATATCAAAAAAAAAAAAACTTTGCGAATGTTGTAACATATAGTGTGGTACTGAATGCAATCAACTGTAGCATATTATAAACTTTTCCACAACTAGTCTCTACTTTGACTCTAAGAAAAATTACTGCTAATATTTTCTTCATTGGAATTTGTGCTTTATATTTGAAAAGAATTCAAAAGAACAGTTACAAAGAAAAAAAATATACTACTTGATGGAAGGTGTAACACTAGTTGCAATTTAGCATATTGCTTTTGAAAATAATAGGGTCAATCACTTCTTTTCAGTTTGTATGATAAAAATTGCATACCACCCAAATTAGGGCTAATGCATCACATATTCAGTGTAGCATTTGTTTCAATAGGCCATTTACTCAAATTTCAGTGGCCACTTTTAAAAATCAGAGTCTGTAATTTCTTAATCAAATACTATTGAATAAAGTTATTTGTGAATTTTTCACAGCTGTGAAATATCAAATATGACCAGAACTCCACAGTTAAAAATAAACAAAATTTATGAAATTATTTTGATACTTAAGAACTGACATGCTGTATATATATTTTTATATGACTTATTTTTCCAAAGCAAAGCAAACTGAGACAACATACATAAAGAGGAATTATGGAATTGAAGCGATTGACAATTAAAATTAGGTTTCTATGGTTTCAAATGGCATGATTAATTCTAGAGAAATCTATGCTGAAAATAAAGAAGACCAGTCACGAGATGACTTTGACCTATTAACATAAGTTCCTGTGAATACAGTTTAAGTTATTTATAAATAAGAAAATCACAGAGCTCTTTCATATGTTTATATAAAGCGTTACCCTTGATTCACTCATAGGAAAGAAAAAAAGAAACTTACTATTACCCTAGGACTGTGAAAGGTACTTAGAATAAAGAATTGTATAAAAAGTGGTTTCCTCATCTTAAAGTAACTGAGGATCCTGTGCAGCAGGCAGGTATTACAAGGTAGGCTTTGTACCTCTGAATCTGTCACTACCACTCCCTGTCCTTCTCACTTCTATCCGGCCACTGATAGCCTGCCTTTATTTTTCAGATGCACAAAAGACTTTCCATCTCAGGTGCTTGCTCTGAAGTTTCTATCTGGCTGGGGCGCCCGATGTGACCAGCTATTTCCCAAACTAAGGTCTTAGGAATTCACTAATAGTTGCCAATTCTGTATGCTTATCTCCTGTCTTTTTGCCTAAAATTTTACATGGAGGAAAAGATGATGCCTATTCCAAGCCAAGTATAATAAAAACTGTATGCTTTCTTAATTTCCTGTCTATTAGGGCATATATATTCCCCAGTTGTAATACAATGTAGGCAAAAATCTGTTGGACACTACATTGGGAAATCTGTTGTTTCTCTAAAAACATACAACAAATGTAACTACTCCTTCTTTCTTTCTGCTTTGAAAAGAGGTGGGATAGATGGAAATGAAGAAGCTATTGGGTAACCATGAGGCAGCAAGCAGGAGGGAGAAAGCAACAAGCTAACAATAAGTTTGTCCTGTTTGCATAACTGAACACTTAAACCACTGTAGCAAAGGACTACTTCTAGATTTCTCAATGGGAAAAAAAAAACTACCTATTTTTTTAATAAATTTGTTTTATTTTTTAAAGTGTATTTATTTATTTTGAGAGAGAGAAAGAGAGAGAGAGAGAAAGAGAGGGAGAGAGAGAGAGAAAGAGAGCCAGCCCAGGCAGGAGAGGGGGAGAGAGAGAGAGAGAGAGAGAGAGAGAGAGAATCCTAAGCAGGCTCCACACTATGTTTAACTGACTGAGCCACCCAGGTGCCCTTATAAATTTTTTTTACCTTTTTTTTTTTTTTTTTTTTTTTTTTTTGAGAGAGAGAGCAGGGGAAGCGCAGAGAGAGAAAAGGAGAGAGAATCCCAAGCAGGCTCTACACTGACAGCACTGAGCCTGATGTGCAGCTCTACCTCACAAACCATGAGATCATGACCTGAGCCAAAATCAAGAGTGGGACACTTAACTGCCTCAGCCACCCAGGCACCCCAAAACTATCTATTTATTTTTATGCTACTATAGTTAAATGCCATTACTGACTGGTACAAAGCCCCAGTTCAAGTTCTCTGTTCAAACCATAGAGGACGTTCTCTAAAATTCCTTCCCCAACTAGTTATGTTTAAGTACCTGAACTTTTTTATTTACTTCCAAGCGTGTATAATAACATGTGATTTTCTCATTTACTTTATGTGTTCACTTGTTTGTTGTCTCTCTCCAACTCTGGATGGAATGGAATCTCCACGAAGGCAGGGACTTTGTCTTTTCATGTACCTTTGTATTGTCAGCACTTGAACCTATCGGAGAGACAACCCGGGGCAGGTGAAAACTGTCCGAATCTAGGAGACAGAGGAGAAATTGTGCATGTGCGTGGAAAGGAGAAATATTCTAGGCAAGACAAACTAATTTGGGAAAAGACAAGGAAACTTGAAGTGGCAAGCAGTTCTTCCTGGGTGGAAGAGTGTGATTGAAAATAGTACAAGATGAGGTTGTAAAAGATGTCACGTGGGCAGGAGATTATCCCTCACCTGCTCTAACATGGGGACTCACTGATGGAATTGAGTCAACAAGGAATGCGATAGTTATGCCTTTCCAACAGGTGAGTTTGATGCCTTGTGTCTTAGGGAAGAAATGAGGTTGCTACCAGTAAAAAAAAAAAAAAAAAGAAGAAGAAGAAAAAAATTCTGCCACAGTGAGTTATGCAAAGAAGCTTCAATCAGGCTGAATATACTGGGATGGAAGAGGACAGGCGTATTAAGGAGACTTGGAGCTAGAACCTATGTTTTGGTGATGAATTATAAGAAAAAGTTAGTTTCATATCGGTATTTCAGAAGAAGGAACACATTAGGTATAACAATAAAATTGGTTTTATTCATCTTGATTTTGAAGTGCCTGTAGAACAGTAAGGTGCCAGGATGTAATGATAATCAATAGGCGGTAATTAACCTGGACTGGAACTAAGATAAACCATCACGTCTGAAGATGCATACAGGTATGAGTTTAAAAATGTGGACGTGGAGAGATACCTTTCAGGCAGAGCATGTAGAAAGAGATGATGGAAAGGCCAGAGGAGAACTTTGGAGAAAACCAATATTGGATGGAAAGGAGGAAGAAAAATGAGAGAAGTTATAGTTAAAAAAAAAAAAACCTGAGAAAATCAGAAAAGAATAATTCTTCAGAATGCAATTAAAAGGACAGGTCGGCATCTGGTGAGAAAATATTTGAATCTCTCCTCTTGGAGCACTAGAAAACTCTCTATTACATTTAAAGTTTTTCTGCCGATATGAGTATACGTGCACAACTCTGCTCTTGTCAAAAGAGGAATAGAAAAAGAGGAAGGATCTCCATTAGTTGGACATCTCCCGACTGTGGTAAATGTGATAGGAGAACCAAATTCAATTTAATTTAGGAAATCGTAAAATGTGCTGCTTCTGGCACACACATGTTCTGCAGCATAGTATGCCTACGGGGTACAAATCAACAGCACGACTAAAGATGACTACCTCGTGCACAATAAATAGAATACATCTTGTCAGTGGATATAATTCCATCAGGAGCAAACCATCCATCCTTAACTTACCATTTCCAGTTATTTTTAAAATCCGAAATGACAACTGGTAATAAATGTTACTGAGTCTGGAAGAGTAGCACTCACTATTCTCTCAATGAGAGAAAAGACTCCTCTATTTAATGAGGGATATTTCTGACTTACACTTACATGGTAACAGCTGAATGTGTGCCTCCGTGTTACACGGCAACTCATGCACAAACGCTGATTTAGTTTTGTCATCTTTTTTTTTTTGTCCTTAAATTCTCTTAGCTACTAACTGTTTCTGCATTTATTCCCACAACAGAATTCCCCCACATTTCTGAAAAGGGGGTTCGTGTTTTTGTATGTCTCTGGAATAACTGTGTTCTTTGGCATGTTTGAATTTTTGCTGAAATTAAACTGCATTGAGAAAACTGCACGTCATGGGGTCGCTCACAAACAAAGTTCCCCTGAATGATCAGCACCTAAAGCAAGACCTGGAATTGTACCAGATCCTAATCCTTCCTTATGCCTGTTCAGATATTACTGAACAAACTATAACCATTACCCTGAATTCTAACATCATATATTATTTGGTCTTTTCTTGCACCCTATCTACACAGAATTTTACAACGTGTACTCTTTTGTGTCATATTTTAGTAGCACAACATTATGTTTGTGACATTTATCACATTATTATATGTACTTATAGATTATTCATTCTCATTACTGTATAATATTTCATTGTATACCTATAACTAAAATTTATTTAGCCATCTATTTTTGTTAGCCATTTGAATAGTTTTAGTTTGCTTTCTGTTTTCTTTTATGAGAGTTACCTGTTTGTTTCTTTTTTTTTCCCAGGTTTTGTTTTTTGTTTTAATTGTGTATTTGTATGTCTGAGTATATGTTTACTACAAATAGAGCAGGATCTTAAAATATGTTTATGTTCTTTAGCAAATATTGCCCATATTTCCATACTGTATGAGAATCCCCATTGCTCTGAATCTTGCCCCCAAATTTGTATTATCTGTTTTTCATTTTAGCCATTGCAGTGAATGTGTAATGTATCCCATGGTGGTCTTGATTTGCATTTGTTTGATGACCAACACAGTTAGCACCATTTGTATGTTTACTGCATTTTGGTTATTTGGATTTTTTCTTTTGTTAAATATCTGTTGAAATCTTTTACCCATATTTCCACTGGATTTATGTGTTTTCACTATTACTTTGTAAGAGTTCTTAATTTATTTAAAAGTCTTTTATTTGAATACACGTACTGTAAAATCTTCTCCGTTGTATGGGTTGTTTTTTCACTCTGTGTCGAGTGTGAATTGAAGGTAGACATTCTTATTTTTAATGCAGTCCAAATTATTTTCACTTCTCATTAGGTCTGTTTAAAAAATCTTATCTACTTCAAAGTCACAAAGATACTGCATGATATTTTCTTCTACAATATGACATCAATCTACAATTGATTTTTATGTATGATGCAAAGGAAGGGTATGTAGGCATGTGTGTGGTATATATGTGTATGTATATATATATGTGTGTGTGTGTGTGTGTGTGTGTGTGTGTGTGTATTAGTTGTGCAACATAAATGGGTGAAATTCTAAAGCTGTGGATTATACAATTCTTTACTCTTAAATGTTAACCTTAACCCTCTGAAACTTTCTTACAATTTTAACAAGGAAAAAAAAATGTTGCAGTGAAAGCAGACCTTGCTATCCTAAAACCTACTACAGAGAGTTAATTACAATAGGACACGGAAAATCACAAACTAAATCTGTATCTTCATCAGAAAGATCCAGGAAAGGTATACTCACAGAGAACAGTGGGCCCTGGATGAAAGGAGACAGAAAGCCTGGAAGGCAGAGTAGAGAGCTATATAATAGAGATATATTTACATATATTTCACAGGAAATCCAGCATACTATATAATGTAAACATTTTAATATGTTTCCCCTACAAAAATCTTTGGTAATTTTCTAATAATATTCACTAAATGAAGAATATTAATTTTATCAATCTGCATTTGGCAGCTCTATTTCTTTCTTCAATCTTCGTACATATTCAGGTTGGCCTTGTATTATATATTCCATCATGTTTCATATTTGTTAGCCAAGAACATGTAGCCTAATGCAATGTCTGATAATAAAGAAAGAGATATGGAATGACAAATATAATACCAGATTTGCATGAAAGATTTCAGTAGTCTTCCTTATTAAACACATAATTTGGTCTACAATTCATTAGATGGCCCAGGATATTTTTATAGCAAGTAATGAAATATCAAAGTTGTATTGTTTAAATTCTGTGAATCAAATGACATTGATGGCTTAAGTTATCTGTAATATACAAATACATAAAAGTCAAATAGACTCTCAAAAAAAAAAATGCCTCGGAACAACCTAAGTTAACTATTAAAGGAATCAATGAATTTATCATTATCAGAGGTTTCTTTTGGCATTTTAAGTCCGTAGATCAATTACCATTGATATTTAACTTGCTTTGATGGGAAAATAAAGTCAGCATTTGTAGCCCATATAATTTAATAAAAATTTCATTGGGGTACTCGTGTTTTGCTTCATTTCAGATTTGATTTCAGACTTGAAGAATGGTTTGTCTACTATGGAGCTCACAGCAAACCTCAAACCAGAGAATATGCTCAAAAAACATATTCCATAGTTATTAGGAAATAATGCTACTGAGCACACTATCCTTGACTATACAGAAGATAGATTCTTCCTAGTGGCTGTATGCTTACATGTATATTGTAAACAAAATGATATGTTCATTCGTTTATATAGTTTAGAGAACTTTTTGCTCATTAAAGCTTCTTACTCCAAAGCAGTGGTGGTTTCTTGATAACGGCATTTTCCTGACTATGGCAGTGACAGAATTGATACACCTGCTGATCACGGACAAGACAGTGTTTCTCTTACAAACTTGCTCTTGCAATGTCGCATTAAAAGGGGTTCCTAAATTCTCACCCAAAGATCTCTTTTCCTTAACTCTACTTAGGATTATGTGAGACACTTAACAATCTGTAATAAATTCCCTCCTGCTTAAAATAGCTAGAGAGGATTTCTTTCTTTCCAATGTACTTTGACCAATAGTATGTGGTGCAAAAATTAAGTGTGATGTAAATTGATTAACACAGTGACTGGGATATAGTTAATGTACAACAAATGTTAGTATCATGATTATTGAGGAGTCCTTAAATATGTATGAGTTATAAGGTATAGCTAACTAGTTGTAGATTAAACAAGTTTTTGAGCAAAGTTTAAAGGCAAATAAAATTCCTGGGAATTTTAAGATACCTTTGGCTATCTTTTACAATCTTTCTTATTGTCAATTGCAATTTACTTTACAATAACTTGGGGATGTTGACCTTATTCTTATCTTCATAGATGAAAATTTTGATGCCATTCTGCCTCAGTTACAGTTCAGAGACTCTGTAAACCTCATTTGTGATTGCCTTTAAACAGAGTCTGGTACGTAAGATATACTTGAAGACCAAATGAAGGAATACAACTCCTCTTTGGATGTCCTCTAAGCTTATCTAAGTGTTTATTTCTAGGAAAAAAGGATATTATTCTGCTCCATCTGAAATGAAGAGAAGATGAAACCTTCAGACCAGATGAAGACAATTTGGACAAGCTTAGCCAGTTTGCATCATAATATTTTTCATGATCATGGAATACTCATGCAAGCAACGGAACATTTGGATATGATGTTCTGAACTGCCAAAGCTGCCTCACCCATCAATGAATCCCATGATCTTAGCCCAGGGCTGGTAGGGCGGCTCACTTGAAAATTATCCTTGTCACCATTAACACCATAGCAACGAAAAAAAAAATCTACCAATTACTGCCACTTTATAGTTTGTCCATGTAACAGTGTTTGGGGAAAGATATTACAAACTCAAATTTACCCAAGTAGGCTCTGAGAATCATTGAAATTACCCACTATTACACCAATAGAAAGTGGCAGAACCAAACATTGAACAGAGATTTTTCTAAAAGATCTCAGTGAGTGAATGGTAGAAACCTCCTTCAGTATGAAATATCGTTCTCCCTCCCCCCATGGCAATTCGGAGATGTTGCTACTACTTGCCTTCCCCAACTATCATTTTTATCAACTGAACACAATGCGGATTTACTGACCCCTCTACTTCTACAACTAAAGATATTGTGTCTCTTCAAGCTTCTCCTCTGCCTTAAAGAAAAAAAAAAAAAAAAACAGACCTACAGGAATTCCTTCTTGAAGCCATTTTTTCTCTATGATTAAATGAAATAATTGTATTTATTAAAAAATGACATTGTATTAAATAAATAAATGTCAAAAAATAAGATAAAACTGGGGCACCTGGGTGGCTCAGTCGGTTGGGCGGCCGACTACAGCTTAGGTCATGATCTCGTGGTCCGTGAGTTCGAGCCCCACGTTGGGCTCTGTCCTGAGCACTCAGAGCTTGGAGCCTGCTTCCGATTCTGTGTCTCCCTGTCTCTCTGCCCCTTCCCTGCTTGTTCTCTCTATGTCTCTCTAAAATAATAATAATAATAATAATAAACAATAAACAATTTAAAAAAAGATAAAACTAAAATGATAAAACAGATTCCATAAGAAAAAATGGCAAATATTTCATATATTTTGTTTTTGTAAACACTAAAATAAAACAAAAAAATAAAAATAGATAATGAACATTCTTTGAAAACTATTATATGTACAGTTGGCAATTGACTTTTAAATAACGTGGGGGTAGAGGGACCGAACTCCTACACAATTGAAAATCCACATGCAACTTTTGACTCCCTAAAAACTTAACTACTAATAGCCTACTGTTGGCCAGAAACCTTACTGATAACACAAAAAGTTGATTAACACGTATTTTGTATGTTTTATGTTTTTATACTGCATTCGTATAATGAAGTAAGCTGGAGACAAAGAAATGTTAAGAAAATCATAAAGAATAAAAAACACATTTACAGTACTATACTGTGTTTATTTTTAAAAATCCACGTATAAGTGGACCTGCTGTTCAAACCCAAGTTGTTCAGGGTCAACTGTAAATATAATTGTGTCTGTAAAATTAAAGGAAACAGTTATTCAAAGAACTCATATCATTTCGCTAAAGGCAATTAAGTCACACCATGGAGATACAGTTTCAAAGAGTTGGAAACCTATCCAGATATTCCTTCTGTTGCCAAAATAAACTTTCTCTGCTTTTATAACATTCTATGAAAAAAGTCACGTTACTTCTCAGATTAATGCAGATCATCACCTGAATTGAACTGCTTCATTCATAAAGGCTTTTAACTCAGAATAAATATTTAAAGTATACTAAATATTGGACAAAGTGCCAAACTCCTAGGATGATAAAAATTAATTCTTTATAGTTCCTGATATTGATATCATTACTGCTAAGCCAAACGCTGGAAATAGAAAAATCTTTCCCAAATAGTTTTGATGAACATGGTTAAGAAAACTCAAAATGCCTTTTATTTCAATGTTCTAAAAAGTCTAGTCTGTACTTCACTGACAATGTACAGATAAGATGGTAACTTATATATACAGCAATAATAATACTAACTATTCATAAACAATTTAAAATCTATGGCTGTTATATTAAAATGGTCACTTTTTCAACATATTGCTTTAATGTATAAACATTACATTAACAAAATTGGAGCACTTGGGTAGCTCAGTCGGGTGAGCACCTGATCTGATTTCGGCTTAGATCATGATCCAAGGATCGTAGGATTGAGCCCCACGTTGGGCTCCACGCTCAGCATGAAGCCTGCTTAAGATTCTCTATCTCTCTCTCTCTCTCTCTCTCTCCCTCTGCCCCTTTCCCCCACTTGTGCTCTCTCTCTCAAATAATTTAATTAATTAATTAATTAAATAATTAAAGCGGTCTTTACTATAATACAAGATTTATAAAGAGCATACATACAGCTTATTACTAATAAGTGATAATAGAGATAAACTAGTCACACATAGTATACTTTCCTTTGTTTTCTGTAATCTCTAAAACTAATCTGTATAAATAAATCATCCCCAGTAAACTCTACATAGACTTACTCCATAATTTCTCACTTCATAACATATCTTTTTTTTAAATGTTTATTTATTTTGAGGGAGAGACAGAGAGCGGGCAGGGGAGGGACAGAGAAAGAGGGAGACACAGAATCTGAAGCAGGCTCCAGTCTCTGAGCTGTCAGCACAGAGCCCAACATGGGGCCCAAACCCACGAACTGTGAGATCATGACCTGAGCCAAAATTGTATGCTTAACCAACTGAGCCACCCAGGCGCCCCACTTCATAACATATCTTACTTAGACAATGCTTGTAAATTGTCTTCCTCATTATTAAGCATTTTGCATGTGACTCTCAGATATATCTAGATTATAAACAACATAGTGGCAAAAGTCATTCTTCGATTTATTTTCAAGTTACTTCTAGGAGAAGTGGAACAGAATCAAGTAAAAGAAGGGTAGACATTTATCTAGAGCAAAGATGTCACAGAATAATCAGCATTTGAATGATTAAGGAGTGAAGAATGAATTGGGGTTTCTTAGAAAAAGTGACTGAGACTGTTCCACACAAAATGAATATCAAATGCCCAGGGCAAAGAGATTGAGGGAGGTTTGTTCAACTAAGAAATACAACTCAGGGTTCCTAGACTGAAAAATGTGACGCAAAGTTAGGGAAAAGAAAGGTTGACTCACTGGTCAGAATATGCACTGAAGTTGTTTATGTTTTATCCAGTAAGTCAATGGTGTTAAAATATTTTAGAGGTAAAAATATTTTGAAATATTCTTTGGTATCTTAAACATAAAATAGACAAAAGGGAACTGCCAATAGTTTCTGGATAAGTTGCTGTAGCTTTTTTTTTTTTTAATGTTTATTTATTTTTGAGAGAGACAGAGACAGAATGTTTGTGGGTTAGGGGCAGAGAGAGAAGGAGACACAGAAGCAGAAGCAGGCTCCAGGTATACCTCAGAGATACTGTGGGTTCAGTTCCACACCATAGGAATAAAACCAATACTGAAATAAATCAGGTCGAGTGAATTTTTTTGTTTTCCCAGTTTATATAAAAAGTTATGTTTGCACTGTATTATAATCGATTAAGTGTATGATAGCATTATGTCTAAACAGGTACCTACCTTAATTTAAGAATACTTTATCACTAAAAATTACTCTCATCTGGGCTTTCAGCAAGCCACAATCTTTCTGTTGGTGAAGGGTCTTGCTTCGCTGTTGATGGCTGCTGACTGAACAGGATGGTGCTTGCTGAAAGGTTGGCAATTCTGAAAATGTGGCAATTTCTGAAAATAAGACAACAGTGAGGTTTGCTGCATCTACTGATTCTTTCCTTCATGAATGATTTCTATTTGATAGCATTTTACCTGCAGAAACTTCTTCAAAATTGCAGTCAGTCCTCTCAAAGCTTGCTGTTGCTTTATCAATGAAGTTTATACAGTATTCTAAATCCTTTGCTGTCGTTTCAACAACCTTCACATCATCTTCACCACTAGTGGTTTCCGTCAAGGAGCCACTTTCTGATTCTAGTGCTTCTGCTATTTCCACGACACCTGTTCTTACTTTTCCCACCGAAGTCTCGAACTCCTCAACGTCATCCATGAGGGCTAGAATCCACTTCTTTCAAACTGTTGATGTTGATATTTTGACCTCTTCCCATGAATCATTAGTGTTCCTTGTGGCATCTAGAATCCCTGTTCGAAGACTTTTTCGATTTACTTCATCCAGATCCATCAAAGGAATTACTATCTCTGGCAGTTATGTCCTAATGAAATATATTTCTTAAATCATAAGACTTGAGAGTAGAAATTACTCCTTCGTCCATGAGCTATAGAATAGACGTTGCATTGCATGAATCTTGTTATATACCTCTCCATCAGAGCTCTTGGATAATCAGACCCATTTCCAATGAGCAGTCATATTTTGAAAGGAATCTTTTTTTTTTTTTCTGAGCAGTAGATTTCAGCAGAGACTGAAAATATTCCGTAAACCATCTTATAAAAAGATGTGCTGTCATCCAGGCTTTGTTATTCCGTTGACAGAGCACAGACAGAGTAGGTTTAGCATAATTCTGAAGGGCACTAGGATTTCCAGAATGATAAATGCGCATTGGCTTCCATTTAAGACACCATCTGCATTAACCCCTCGCAAGAGATTCACCCTATCCTTTAATGCTTTGAAACCAGGTATTGACTTCTCCCTTCTAGCTATGAAGGCCGAGGTGGTATCTTCTTCCAATAGAAGGATGTTTCATCTACACAGAAAATCTGTTGTTTAACTAGTCATCCTTCTTATTTATCTTATCTAGATCTTCTAGACAACTTGCTGTAGCTTCTCTATCAGCCGCTTACCTCGCACTTTTATGCTGTGGAGATAGTTTCTTTTCTTACACCTCATAAACCAATCTCTACTAGCTTCTACTGTTCTTCTGCAGCTTCCTCACCCCTCTCAGCCTTCATAGAGTTAAAAGAGTTAGGGCCTTGCTCTGGATTAGGCTTCGGTTAGAGGAAATGTTGTGGCTGGTTTGATCTTCTATTCAGACCGCTGAAACTTTCTCCATAGTCAGCAATAAGGCTGTTTTGCTTTCTTATAATTCATGCGTTCATTGGAGAAGCACTTTTAATTTCCTTCAGGAACCTTTTCTTTGTATTCACATTCTGGGTAACCGTTTGGCACAGGAGGCTTAGCTTTTGGCCCATCTCCGTTTTCAATAGGCCTTCTCACTAAACTTAATCATTTTAGCTATGGTTTAACGTGAAAACCATGTGACTCTTCCTTTCACTTGAACACTCAGCGACTATTATAGGGTTAATAATTGGCCTAATTTCAGTATTTCAGGGAATAGGGAGAGGGAGAGGGGTGGGGGAATTACCAGTGGGTAGGTCAGTGAGAACACATATTTATTGACTCAATTTTCTGTTTTATCTGGGTATTGTCAATAGTGCCTCAAAATCGTAGCCTCAAAAATTACTGATCACACACACAGAAAAATCACTGATTACATATCACCGTGACAAATACAATAATAACAAAAATGTTTGGAGGGCACCTGGGTGGCTCAGTCAGTTAAGCGTCTGGCTCTTGATTTCTGCTCAGGTCATGATCTCGCAGTTCAAGAGATGGCGCCCTGCATTGGGCGCTGTGCTGACAGTAACAGAGCCTACTTGAGGTTCTCTTTCTTCCTCTCTCTCTCTCTCTCTCTGCCCCATCCTCATGCACTCTCTCTCTCCCAAAATAAATAGAAACTATAAAAATTTGGAAATATTGGGAGAATTACTAAAATGTGACACAAAGACATGAAGTGAATAAATGCCATAAGAAAAATGGGACCCCAAGACTTGATGGAGTCCTTTGCCACAAATCTTCAATTTATAAAAAATTTACTTATCTGTGAAGGGCAATAAAGCAACTTATGCCTGTCATTCCTTTAGTAAGAGGAGGCCTTGGCTCATTTAAGTTGGAAGTGAATCCAGAAAATCTGTTAAGTGTGAACAGAAGAGCTGAAAAGCAAGGATTCTCAGAGACTAAATAGTGTTTGGCTCTAGCTTTGGAGAGTACCTTGATCACTTTTGTGGCAGAGGTAAATCAGCAGTACCAGGACAAATTCTGTAGGGTCCACAGCGAGGCTTTAATTTTCTGGTGTGTTGAGTTTGAGAAATCGGCATGAGAAACATGAGGGTTTGAGGTGCAGGGACATCTGAGTGGTTGAGCTAGGATATACAGAGAGAAAGTGAGAAACCACACATATATCAATCCAGATGTTGTGTAAGTGTGTATTTTTAAGTTAGGGTAGCTTGGACATGTTTATATACCGAGAGACAAACATGAAATGTTACTGGAGAGGAGGAAAGAAAGGAAGAGATAATTGATGGAGAAAGATGTCCAAAGAGCAAGCAAGAAGAAATGGGATTAAAATCGCAAGGGAATGGATCAACCTTAAATTTAAGACTTAGTCTTGTTTCTCACTTGGATCCTTGAATACACCCATGCATAGACCTTTCAGTTACCTGAGCCAAAGTACTCCTTTCCTCTTAAGTCAGTGTAGGTTGACATTCTGTCACTTACAAGTCTTGACAAAGACAAACAGTGACAAAAATTTTCCTTTTAAGACGTAAAGATGGATGCAGATGATGTTGAGACTATGAGACGTTTAGAAGAAGTTACAGGATCCTTTCTGATGGCCAAACTATTTCTCTAAATTAGGAGGCAAGCTCACCCCTGAAATGTATGGGTGAGACAGGCTTAGGGTTCAGGCTTGAGTAGAGTAGTGATGGGTTAACATTGAGCAGGGAAGGAATAGAAAATAGTATGAAATGAGATGGCATTGCAAAGCCTAGACTGTGTGATGCCTGATTCGAGGAAATTTAACTAACTATAGAAGGTATTGTCAGATTATCCAATTTGCTAAGAACCATTTTTCAGAAAAAAACCCACATTTTTATCAAATGTTATGTTAATTCTGATATCCCTTGGGTTTTGAATTGGAAATCTAGGTATCCTTACCCTATATCAACTATTCAAACTTGAAAATGTAGTTACATGATCTGGTATTCCTGATAATTGCACACATCAAACATTAACTAGACAAATCATATTAGAAAGGCTTCCCATTAGAAAGGCTAAAAAAAAAAAAACCTATCATTTCCTCCAATGCTTATATTAATTCCCCTCTCTCCATTAAAGTGTGTTTTCGATTCCTTTTAATTAAGAATAAGTAATGAATACAATTTATCAGTGTCTTAAAAAGTTCCTTATGAGCCTTGATTTCATGCAAATCAATTACAAATAATTTGTTTTTAAACAAAAAACACTGTTTTTCACAGCATTTCTGAAGGATGATATACTTTTAGATCATCAGGTAAAATGTTTATTGCATTTTATATATTGTATAACATGCAGGTCTGTATTTATATGTGTGTGTATACATATGCACATACTTGGCTAAAAAGCATTAAACAGGACTTTTGTAAGTTGTAAGACTCCTGTGAGACTTTTAACATGGCAAGGTGAATTATAAATCTTTCAGCATGCAATGTCTACTTGAAAATTCCTGGGGCTCCTGGGTGGCTCAGTCGGTTAAGCATCTGACTTTTGATTTTGGCCCAGGTCATGACCTTACAGGTTTGTAAGTTCAAGCCCCACATCCGGTTCCATGCTGACAGGGCAGGGCCTGCTT
The DNA here is from genome assembly GCF_016509475.1 of Prionailurus bengalensis. Lineage (NCBI taxonomy): Eukaryota > Metazoa > Chordata > Mammalia > Carnivora > Felidae > Prionailurus > Prionailurus bengalensis. The sequence continues at coordinate 92,597,464 of NC_057344.1, forward strand.
GGAATCTCTCTGCCATCTTAAAAAATGAAAACCAAGATTCCTATACTTTTCCCTTTTCCCCCACTTTCAATGAAGTGAAACTGAAGTTCATGTAACACGTTTTGGGAAATTTTAGACAAGGAGATCTCTAAATCCCATTTTACTGCAGCATATTCTATGGAACTTTATTCTATACTATTTTGTTCATGTCCAGTATTGTGACCATGAAGTTCCTACCTCATTTTGCACACACACACACACACACACACACACACATATGCATACAGAGTCTGTATGAATTGTAATTTAAAGGTGTAGCAAAAGCATACAACCTACAATTTAAATCTGCTCATCTTTTTCCTCATTTCTAATACGTGTAATACACACTTTGTTTAAACCACAAGGATACGTGGTTTAAATGTGAGAGAAATATGTATATCTTGGTTTATATTTAAAATTTGGCACGTATCTATTTGGGGCATTTCTAATGAAACATAACATGCTTAATTGCCTCATTTTATTTTTTCTTCTTTCCATATTATTTTTTTTAATTTTTTAAAATGTTTATTATTTTTGAGAGAGAAAGAGCAAGCAGGGGAGAGGCAGAAAGGGAGGAGATACAGAATCTAAAGCAGGCTCTAGGCTCTGAGTTGCTAGCACAGAGCCCGATGCGGGGCTTGAACTCACAGACCATGAGATCATGACCTGATCTGAAGTCAGACACTTAACCGACTCAGCCACCCAGGTGCCCCATTCTTTCCATATTATTTAAGGTAGCTGATAGCAGGGGTCCATATGTCAGAAGTTACTTTTAAGTTTCAACACTCACTAGCCTTATAATTAAGAAATAATCAAGTGTACATGCTTCTCATAGTTTCATCATCTGTAAATTGATTAAAAATATCACTTTTTCATACAAATGTTGTGATGAATAGCACAGTACTTGTCACAGATGGAATATTTAAGAAATATTCGTTTTCATTATAACTTTAAAAGCATCATAGTTTTGATTTTAATGTGAGCCCTATAGGTTTACCTTGGTTTGTGCAACAATTTGGAATTGTAAAAAATTCATGGTAGCGATCGTTTATCACCTTTATCAAGAAAAGATTATTCGTAACACCCACCAATATAACTTAGAATATAACTATTCTCCATCACTAATAACTAGAACCATCTTAGTAGATGGGATTGACAGAGTTTTTTTAGTTTGTTTTTTATGCTAATCCAGAACTTCCACTGAGCAAGGAGTTTCACATGAATTCATGGAATGAGTATGCCCCCCACTCTGATCATAAAAGATTCTCTCTAGAAAATGAAGATTGTTTTCTTCTTTAAAAAAAAATAATGTTTATTTTTTATTTTTATGTTTGAGAGAGACAGAGAGAGAGGGAAGGAGAGAGAGATTGAGGGAGCGGGAGAGGAGCAGAGAGAGAGGGAGACACAGAATCCGAAGCGGGCTCCAGGCTCTGAGCTGTCACCACAGAGCCTGATGCAGGGCTTGAACTCACAAACCGCGAGATCATGGCCTGAGCCAAAGTAGGACGCCTAACGGACTGAGCCACCCAGGCACCCGGGGATTGTTTTTTTCTTAAATTATTCCCAACTCAACTTTGATTCCTGACCTTAATTTAGATATGAGAACTGATTTGAGTCTCCAGATCAACTTCAGAAATTTACCTAGGTCACATGATTTTCAGCAGTAGACCTAGCAGAATCCAGTTTGAAATAATTTCAGAGGTATCCTGCTGATCCTTACACACTGTGTATTTTCTACAGTATCAAAGTTAAGAGTGGTACTAATCTAATATATACATTAAGTTACATGTCATATATATATATATATATACACACACATATATATTTTTTTAAATTATAGCGCCAAAGCTAATTAATGATTATGTTTTTCTCAACTACTGCTTGAGTTATCATTTCCTTTCATATATATTTTGCAGATTAATCAGTGGTAAGCTTTGCAAAATGCCAAACACAGTACAATTCCCTAGCTGTATTGAACACATAAATACTCTATTCATCATCTTCTCAATTCTGCTTGAATCAGTATTAGTATCAAAGCGTCTATTTTGTCCAAAGTTTTGCCCCCCTCTTGCTCTGATTTCAATTATACTTTCTTAGTATCTCTGCACAAGCTAGAAACACCAGAGTTTAGGCGATTTTCATCTTCAATTTTAAGACATATTTCCCTTTACTGACAAAACCAGATGAGATGAATATTTCATTCTTCTGTTTGGATTATAATTTCAAGAAAGAATGTGCCCTTTAAACAGAAAAAAAAAATCTTTATTCATGACTGCTCCAAAGAACACTTCTAAGATGTACTTTTACTTAACGCAAAGCGGTTGGGATATTAAAAATGAGCAGTGCGTACTCTTTCAACATAAAGTTAGGGTTTTTAGATTCTCCTCGTAAATAAACATAGTATTGATTTTCAGGTTTGGAACATAGAAAATGCACTGGTTTCCTTTTATGCTTTTATCTTCCTGCTAGCTGTAAGGAAGAGTGTGGGCGCTTTAAATCCCCTTGATGTGTCTGTCACTGGCACAATAAACTCCCCTCCTGTGCAGAAGAGACCCGTGTCTGTCACTGGATCTCTACGGAGGTGAAGATTGCCAAGTGGGTTTTCTGTCGACTTCCGAAAATGTAACCTCCTCATCTAGGCTGCCATCTCTAGGGTGACAGATTGGGTGGATGATTCCATCATCTCATCATACTATGTTTTACCATGTGGGGCCAGATGTCATCTTTGGGGAAGAGAGTTAAAGCTTTTGTCAGAGAGTATTTCTCTTGTTTCACTTAACATCTACTCACCTTTTGGTATTGAAAGAATAAAAAATACAAACTGATAAGACTATCCCCAGGCAGAGTTTTCGTGCTACCCAAAGCAGTCTTGGCAGTTATAAAGATCCTTCAATAATCTGTCAAAAACTGACATCACTGTGTAAAGAGCTGTTCATTTCTATATCTCATTTTGGATTGATGTACGTGCACTTTTATATCCTTCAGTTCGATATAACATTTGGCCTTTCATGTTCTCAGTTTAAGCTACAGGGAATTCAAAGCTATTTCAAAGCATAATTATATCAATCTGCATATAAAAGGCTCTATGTCCTACAGAGGGTTCGATGGAAAAGCAAACTCTTTCAAAGAAGAAAATTAGAAGTAATTCCCACAACTAAAATTCACAAAAGTTAATACATTTTTCATCTGATGAGAACAGTTTTATTTTTTTTAAGCCAATAGGAGTTTAATCAAGAAAGTGATGGGGACTTTTGTGTGAGGTAGGGAGGAGAAGAGGAAGAAAGGAGAGCAGAAAATTGGAGAGGAAGGCAAAGAAACGATGCATGTACATTATACATATTGTTCGATTATACACATCACATCAGAAAACATCAAGAATTCATATTGCTGTGGCAGACAATAGGATTCTCACTTCCATATTGTATTAGTTATCTATTGCCGCATAACAATATATTCCAAATTCAAATTCGTATGATTCAAAATTCTTAGTGCACTTTAACTGGGTGTCTCTGACTAAGGTCTCTTCTGGGACTGCACTCCAGATGTTGGCAGAAGCTCTGGTCTCCTTTGAAGATGCCGCCTGGGGAAGGGAGTCTGCTTCAGGGCTCACTCATGTGTTTGTTGAGAGGCCTTGATCTCGCGCCGCGTGGGTCTCACCACAGAGCTGCCTCCAGATCTCTGCAAGCAATCCAAAAGAGAATGAGAGCGTGTATAAGAAGCTTCCCAAGATGGAAAACATAACCTTTTCATAACTTAACATCAGGACCACATTCTGTTTCATAGAAGTGGGTTCCGTATCTCAACAAGCTTCAAGGGAAGGGGGGTACTCAAGCGTTCAATACCAGGATATGGAAATCACGATGGGCCATTCCAGGGGCTGCCTACCCTGTGTATATACATCCATGTGAAGTTGCTTTGGGCACTTTTTTTATATTACGAAAGACTTTTCAAAATAGAAGTCCTGTGAATATGGTTTTAACCTGAAAGTAAATGTGACCACACAAATTTATTTTTTCCAAATATTTGCTCTCCAAATATGATCTTAGTAGTTTTCAAATGTTTCATAACTTGAAAATCACAAGTACAGTTGCTTCAATCTTTAAAGTGACCCTTTTTAATCTTTTTTTTTTTTATCATCACATAAGGAAATTTTTTTTAAAAAAACCTCCCAAACAAAATTCTGTAAATTCTGGAGCTAGCGAAATACTTAGCACCGAAGTTATGGAGCATATGGTTATCCTAGTCCCAAACAGTAAAATGCGTCTGTCTGTGCCAGCTCTTCATTACCGGCTCATTAACACTCAGGTGCCAATTGCTGGTGGCAAAGGCAATACCCAAATGGCCTAGTTTCTGTCATGCACAGTGTAATTACATTGACCTCAAGTACTAAAGCTCGCAAGTTGCCTGATACGATTTGGACACTAATTTCAGGCACTATTCAAAGTAGAATAATATGGTGAATAAACCAACGTAATAAGAGAAAAGCACTATGAGGTTTCCAGGTATTTTTTTTTTCATATGTAACTGTAACCTTAAAGACAGTCGACTGTTCTGTTACATACGACAACACATAGGACACGTTTGGCTTTAACATTATTGATCTAAAATTTTGTTAGATCTCGAGATAATGATAAAGTTGTTACAAGCCAAAAGTGAAAACTAAGTTGTTGTAATAGTCACGTTTGGGAAAATAGAAATTCCATATCATAGTTTATAATCTCACTTATTGATATGTAATGGGAGCATTATTTATATCTTATTTAAATTATGAATTCCCAGGGGGGCCTGGGGGGGCCCAATCGGTTAAGAGTCTGACTTCGACTCAGATAATGTTCTCATGGTTCATGAGTTCGAACCTCACGTTGGGCTCTGTGCTGACAGCTCAGAGCCTGGAGCCTGCTTCGGATTCTGCGTCTCCCTCTCTCTCTGCCCCTCCCCACTCTCACTCTGTCTCTCTCCCTCAAAAATAAATAAACATTAAAAAAATTTTAAATATTAATTTAAATGTGACCAAATGTAAAGCAAATCTATATAATCCTAGCAACCAATAAATATGTACTTCCAGCAAGAATTACACCATCTCTTAATAATCTAAGAGCAGATTTCTTCATCACTTTCTGTTTCAGACTTTGCTATTATGTGCAAAGCTTATTTTTAAGGTTCCAGTTGAAAAGACAGAGGGGATGAATTCATGCATGAAACTTAACTTTTTATAAAACTTCACAGAAACGAAAAGAACATTTTATATGGAAAAATTTACAAGAACAATTCAAAGACAAAAAACAAAACAAAATAAAACAAAACACCCACTACCAACAACAACAGTGAGAAAACAACCGTAACAAAATTTTGGAAGTTTGGAAGTGGACCACCAAAATGTTATCGACTTACTAGTTTTGAAAGTGTTTAATTTTGAGCTGAAAGTTAAGAGTTAAAAGAAAAAAAATCTGATTTATCCCACAGAATATTCCAAAGTCTCAGGAATTAATAGAACAAATTAGTTCTGAAGTGGGAGTGAATATAAAAATAAAAAGAAGGATCAAAAATGTCATTTAGAGGCAATTAGACTCCCAGGTTTCCCTCATCCACTGTGCATAAGTAGGTGATCAATTATCCCCTCTGGTTAGAAGACAGGAGATTTATTCTCGAAGGAGGTTAAAACAGAGGTGCAGAAGACAGCAGGTACAGTTTAATGTGAGATCATCATACCCAGAAAACTTAGGATTTTGAGTATTCCAGACATCTTTCCCCAATTAACTTTCAGAATGCATGTGCCCAGGCAGAAGACCCAAAAATACTTCCCTGAATATCTCTAACTAGCCTAAGAAGAAAAATATACTGAACACATTTACACTGGGATTTCCTTAACTAAATGATCCAGCAAGATCACCCTATAGACAAACATATTCAACAAGCTTTCCACACAAACCAGTTTTACCTTCAGCAATTTTGAATACTGGTTTTTTTTTTTCGATAATTTATTGTCAAGTTAGCTAACATACAGCATAGTCTTGCCTTCAGGAGTAGATTCCCGTGAATCATCACTTATGTACAACACCCAGTGCTCATCCCAACAAGTGCCCTCCTCAATGCCCATCAACCACTTTCCTTTCTCCCCCAACACCCATCACCCTCAGTTTGTTCTCTGCATTTAAGAGTCTCTTATGTTTTGCCTCCCTCTCTGTTTGTAACTTATCTTCCTACTCTTTTTTTTTTTAAGTTTATTTATTTTTGAGAAAGAGAGTGAGTGAGAGCAGGGGAGGGGCAGAGAGAGAGGGAGACAAAGGATCTGAAGCGGGCTCTGTGCTGACAGCAGAAAGCCCCATGGGGGGCTCAAACCCAAGGACTGTGAAATTATCACCAGAAGCTCAACAGACTGAGCCACCCAGGAGCCCCTAGAGTACTGTTCTTAATTATGGGTACACAGCTAAGTGTAAATGTCACCAGACATCTGCAAAAAACCCCTACCATAATTCCTGGAAAGAGATATTATTCAGGGAAAATGAAATGAAATATAAACTATCATCACTATTTTCAGATGAATAAGAGAAAATATTGAATACATGAAAAGAGTTCAAAATACCTTAAAAAAGAATTTTGGGAAAACATGAAGAACTTTTATACTTAAAATAATAAAATAATGAAGTTAAAAACTCTATAGAAGGTTGGAAGATAAACATAAGAAAATCACTGAGAAAGTAGATTAAAAAACTGTAGAAAGTAGGGAAGAAAACATGAAGAATATTGGTAGGGTCAGTAAAGGAGGTTCTATATTCAAATAATAAAGGATAAAAAAGATGAAAAAAATGGAAGAAATGATGAAAGCAATAATTCAAAAAAAAATCCAAAACTTGAAAGGCTTGGGTTTAAAGATTGAAGAAACTTAATAAGTGTCTGCGATTCAGATGGAAACAGGTCCACATCAAATTACATGATATTATGAAATTTCAGAACTTGATGACAAAGAGACCCTCCCATAAGAATCCCATAGGAGGTGGGGGACCTATGTTCATAAAAAGTTTAGTTTAGTTTTACTTTGGAAAATGTTCTACTTTAAAAAAATATATAGAAAACGTTTCAAAGAATCAAAGCTTAATATCTGACAAATTTGGTTTGAATCTAGTGACTGAGACCTACATCCTTCAAGGGGTCTCAGGGATTTTGGTCCTCTGAAACAGCCTACTGTTCATTCTTGCAGTATGACCAAAATTAAGCCCAATATATGTGTTGTCTTGACATCTGGAATAACCAGGAAGACTTGAAACAACCTAACTCCAAGTTTCTCTCTCCATTCTGCTCCCAAAGATGATATTCCCTAGCAGGACAACCCTACTGGCCAAAGGGCTCAGGTGAAGGTGGGTGTCAGTTCCCTACTAACTTGCAAAACAAGCCAATTCAAAAAGCCTATCCTATCTCATCAGAATCAGGGAGCACCTCACCCTCTTGATGCTACAAAGACCTGCCTCCATGACCCCTGGTTGTTCACTCTGTTCCTGAGTGCAGCCCTGTGAGGCCTTGTGCAGGATCCTTCCTGCCACCTTCCACCCCAGGGTTGTGATTATATGAGACTAACAAATTGCTGTTGGTCTATTCTGTCCTATGTCAGGTGCTACATAGTCTCCAATTCCATTACTCTGGAGCAAAAATTTTCCCCTCACCAATGGAGTGATTAGGAGGCAAGTTAAACACCTTAAACAAGATGATCCAACAATGACCCAGTCAGCTTGAATTAACTTCTCTTGGATAACTAAATGGTTTCATGATACAGGGAAGGCTGCCTGGGACTAAACTGCTTGTTACTGGTGGACTTGCACTTCAGCCTACTGGACCCTGTGTTGTCTTTAGCGGGTATTTCCCTCCCTTTCCACCCCAAAATGCTCTTGTTCTAAAGAAGAGAACTGTGGTTAATTCCCTATACCTCAGCATGATGTTTTGTCAGTTTTAGTCTACATTTGGCAGGTGTCTCTAGGACCTCTGCCTGTAAAAGCAGTGATAACACAGCACCATACCTGGTCTTCTGGTTCTTCAGCTCTACTTACCAAGGAATAAGCTAGAGCTCTCTGGTCACTGGATCTAACTTGGGAATCATTACTAGCTGCTTGGATAGCCATCTGGACATTACTGTGATTGCACACCATCAGAGGGATTCCAGGGATGGCTCATTATGTGGTTCGTGGAAAAGAAGGACATCACTACCCTACAGAAGATTAATCATGGGACCTAAGTCACTTAATAAGTCACTTAATAAGAGTCGCTCAGGCAATGGCAGCTACCTTGCCCATTTCCTGTGCTACTGTTTCCCGTGCTGCTATCCCAAGTATTTTCCTGATCTCCAAGTGTAGGTATACATGTCTGGCAACCCATGGACCAGGCACTGATGAAAAAAAAAAAAAAAAAAGGAGGAAAAAGAAGAAGAAGAAGAAGAAGAAGAAGAAGAGGAGGAGGAAGGAGAAGGACTTTATAAAGTCCAGGAGAAGAAGGGGAAGGGGAAAGAGCATTGGGTACCAGTTCCTCCCCAAACAATGGAAGAGGTAGCACAACTGCCTTCTCAATGAAAAGGCCCTAGCAGGGATGACTGGGTGTCTCAGTTAGTTAAGCATATGACTTTGGCTCAGGTCATGATCTCACAGTTTGTGGCATTGGGGTCTGTGCTGATAGCTCAGAGCCTGGAGCCTGCTTTGGATTCTGTGTCTCCCTCATTTTCTGCCCCTCCCCTGTTTGTGCTCTGTCTCTTTCAAAAATAAATAAACATTAAAAATTAAAAAAAAATAAGATAAAAGTCCATAGACAATGTGCCTGGGCTTGTCTTAGTGCTGCTGGCTACTAGCATGCCAAAGGGCTTTCTAATCATAGGGCTTGACTGCATGACTAGCACCATAGACAGGAGGATTTTACTAGAGGTGAACCCTGACCTTGGGAACATCGTTCAACTCTGGAAAAGGAGATAGCTGTCTATAGGAGTTGCTGGGCTGCCAGGTTTTTCTCTTCCCCTATGCAGAAGGTCTGCACCAGGTTGTAAGTTTCCCGTGGACTTCTGATAAAGGAAACTGCTCTCCTTGGCCTTACACTATATACCATTAGAGTGGTAGTTCTTGGCCACCCACTGAGCTCTTCTGAAAACGGTCTCTCACAGCCCCTGCACATCTATTCCTCCATACCAAGCCAACCATTACGCCTTGGGTCGTGGAGCTAACATGCTCCGTGCTTTGCACGGCTCACAAGCTTTGCACAGTTATCAAGCCTTCCGTTCTACAAGCTGGAGTCAAATCTGACCCTCTGACATATCCCATCTGCAGGGTGGTGTAGCCCCACCTCTCCTCAGTTCCTTGACACATGACATGGTGGTAGAGGAGATCAACCCTCTCCTAGACCCCTTAGCCACATGGAGAGCCCCTTAGGAGCAACCGATTGAAAAATTAAAGGGAGTTTATATACTTTATGGGCCATATTGCCACTCTTCTCATATATGATGGAACTTGGTGGAATGTTTCTGGGTTTCATTCTTTATTCAGGATGTCCTTGTAAAACAACAGGATCTAAGGGTCAGCCATACATCAGGTAGTCATCTTAGCACCACATACCCTGGCCAGAAAATGGCTCCATACGTACATATTCATAAACTCTTGGTGTATTACATAAGAATTGCTTCCTTTGAGGTAAAGCACTCTGGGAACCGCTTGTCTCACAGAGACCCAAAATATAAATCAAGGTAACAGATGTCACTACCTGTACTAAAGCCACAATTCAAGGCTTTGCCGGTATACTCTTCATCCCCTTTGGAATTTCAGAGATTATTGATAGTGGCCAAGGCATTCATTTCACTTCTCAAAACAGACAATGTTGGACTCTTGAAGAAGACATTCAATACAACTTCCATGCCCTCTATATACCTAATGTCCCCTTCAAAGAATTCCAAATAGAGCAAATAACCCCCCATGATTGCCACAGATATGGTTTAGTCTCAATCCACGTGCCATGGGGACATGCAGTCTCTATACTAATGCCACCAGCTTCCTTAATTTCCTTTACTGGTCATAAAGGGAAGATCTCTAAAGTTCATGTTTTCAAAGGTCACCTCACTATGTGGCCCTCTGTGTTGGGGGGGGGTGCGTAGCTGATGTATTAAATTAAAAAAATGCAGTTTATGATCTGCTGAATGAGGAGGCATAAGTCACCCATACAAGTTTGGCAGATAGCTCCCTTAGCATCTGAGCTCCCACTTTGGGGAAGTAAAACCCAGGATTATTTTGATCAATAACACAGTTTCAATACACTCACACAAAGGAAATAAAATCACAAGGTTTAGTAGTTACAAATCTCAGGGTGGGGGGCAAAGAGCCAGGGAAAGGGCAGTCCCCTGTCCCAGGCCACGAGTAAGGAGACAGAGAGCAGGGTAGTAGGCACCTATAAGGTGGTTGGGGTGGAGATCACTAACTTTTCACTGGCTTGATTCTAAGTGGTTATTCTAAAAGGTGTCCTGGGAAAAGCAAAGCAGGAACTTTTGATGGGAATCCTAAGCTCAGGTCCTTATCTAAATGTCCAGACTCTGGGTCTATGCAGGGTTATCATACTGTGGAATTCTTAGACAGCAACTCAAAATAGTTCTTTTTCTCATCACACTGCCTCTTCCTCCAGGTCAAGTGCCTACTTCATGTGTTGGAGAGGTACTTCTCTTACCTAGAAATCTCAGTTCATCACCAAGATAAAAATTGATGTCAAGACATCGGGGAGTCAATTTGATATGAGGACTAAAATTAAAGCTCAATATTATGTGGTGCCTTGACATCTGGCCTATCTTAGAGTGCCTTGAATGGTCTAATCTTACCTCCCTCATTCCCTTCTGGAAAGGGAGATCCAAAGAGCCGAACAGCTCTGCTGGACAGGGGAACCAGGCCCAGTTCATTCTTAAGTAGTGAGGTTTCATTTCCCTGCTAGCTCCACTTAATTCTCCCTGGTCACATCCTCCAGCAGGAACCAGAGAGAATCCCTCCCTCTTGATACCAAAAGAAAGCCTGCCTCTCACGGCCCCTGGTAGTGTCGCCCTGTGTTTCGTGTGATATCCTTCTTCCCCAGCCTGTGAAAATACATAACTCATAAATTGTTGTCAATTTCATCTGTCTGTCCAGTGTCAGATGTTGTATGTTCTCCATCCCCATAACCCTAGGATGGAAATCTCTCCCTCTCCAACAGGGTGAATAGTGGATGACTAAAACCACCCTTTATCTAACTTCTTTTTCTTTCAGTATTTCACTAAATTAGTTGAACTTAGTTGACGATGATTTTATAAAGTCCAGTTATTCAGACCTATTCTTGGTGAAGCGGCAGTTGCTATATGGGATTTCTCTGGGAGATGTACTCATATTTGTTTGACTTTAGTTTTGCTTATTCACTGCCAACATAGCATGTTGTTAAGAGGAATAAAAATGCATATGTTAAAACAACATTTTATTCTAAATATAAACCATAAAAGGACAGTCAAAACTGTCTAGTTTCTTAGGCCACATTTCATGGTGCCTTATACATGTGAACCATCCTTAGAAATGAGCATGTGGCATAGGGGGAGCATTGAAATTTAAAAATATGAAGTGGAGTTCTAGATGCTATAACTTATTTTTATATTTTTTAAATATAGTTACTTCTAGGATTTCAAGTTAAAATAAGACACAGGGACTAGAAATGCAGCCTGGCACAGGTGAGGAATTCAGTCAAGAGATAGGGTTCAGGCGTTAAGTTCATGGTTATGCTCTGCCATCATCTGGTCTATATTGGTCTCATTTTCTTCATAAGTAGGTTAAGGACCAGAATATTTTCAAAGACTTGCTCTGCACTAAAAGCCTATTATTCTGTGGGACCCACTTAAAAAGAAATAAAGCATAGAAAATAACATTCATTGCTGATAGTAGTTGATGAATAAAGGTCAAGCACCATAAAGGTGTTTTGATTAAAAAAAAAAATCTGCTGAAAATGTTAGTTGAACTTAGATGGAAAGGAAATATAAATAAATAGATTTTATGATTCTTATAACTTTATTTTTATTTATGTATCTTCCTCTTCATTATGTAGTATCATGCATGAGTCGCAAAAAGAGTGAGAGGGTTTGTGACTTAATCTGCATCCTTTTTAAATTAGTCAAGACCCCTTTTGGCATATACACTAGCCAAAGTTGCACAAGGGAAAAAAAGAAAACCTTTAAAAATATTTCTAATTTACATATTACATATGTATTACATATTACATATGTAATTATTTCTACATAAACATAATGAAAAAATTCAGGTTAAGAGACATAATTTAAATGATTCTAGTTATATTACTACATGGAGAATAAACTAGAATACAGTAGAGAGACTACTTTTGATATAAGGATAAAAATCTAAAATTTTATGGTATGTTTAAATATAACTCAGTTCAATTTCCACTTGGATAGCAAGCATAGCAAAAAATTGAATGATAAAAGGAAATTAGCAAACCCTGCTACAAATAAGATTACCTTTCTCACAAAGCTTTTTCTTTCTTTTATGTTGCCTTATTTAAGTACAGCATGATCCACTCAGGTGCACACAAAACCCCCGTCATAGTTACTTGTCCCTCTCCTTCATCAGTCAGGGAGCAAGTATAATCTGTTTTCTGAAATGTCTCCCAGTTGTGTCCTTCTTCTTCCGTTTTTACTAGTCCAGACTGAAAGTTAATTGTGCTCACTTGCTTCTTAGCTAAAGATTTACAATAGATCTCTGTTATCCCAATTTCTTTTTTTTCTCTTTTTTTTTTTTTTAATTTATTTTGAGAGAGAGAGAGAGAGAGAGAGAGAGAGAGAGAGAGAGAGAGAGCTGCATGAACAAGGAAGGGGCACAGGGAGAGAGAATCTAAGGCAGGGTCCATGCTCAGCACAGAGCCGGAGGTGGAGCTTAATCTTATGACGCTGGGATCATGACCTGAACCAAAATCAGGAGTCAGTTGCTTAACCCACTGGCCCCCCGTGCCCCCCCTTTTTCTTGTTTTTAATGTTATGAATCATCTCATAACATTATCTAAATTAGTAATGCTTTTACATTATGTGCAGCATTTATTTTCATCTTTTCATTATTATTATATCTAATACTGGAATAGACTCTTCTAGAGTGCCAAAGGAAGTATTACATTTAAACTAAAACTGTGCTTCATATGTAAACTTTAAAAATACTAATAGGGGTGCCTGGGTGGCTCAGTCGGTTAAGCGTCCAACTTCGACTCAGGTCACGATCTCGCGGTCCCTGAGTTCGAGCCCCGCATCAGGCTCTGGGCTTATGGCTCGGAGCCTGTTTCCGATTCTGTGTCTCCCTCTCTCTCTGCCCCTCCCCCGTTCATGCTCTGTCTCTCTCTGTCTCAAAAATAAATAAACGTTATTTTTTTTAAATAAAAATACTAATATACTTTGTTCACTTCACCCAATTGATGTGCGATAGAAAACACTCTTCCCACCTCAGCAGCAATACTCTTGACTAATAATCAGTGTTGTAAACTTGCCATGTAGCTTTATGAAATGTTATGCCAGTGTCACCTGATTCTGCATGATCTGTTCACAGTATTCCCAGTTTCTCCCCTGTACTGGTCCGTATAATTGGAAATGCATTTTCTTAAGATGATTGAGACGCCTTTGAACCCAGTAATATTTGCACACATTGCCATGTAAATCCATACATCCTTGTCAGAGAAACAAGGCACACAAAGCAAACATCTACAGAGGCATTCCAATGAGATAGCTTGGTATTCTTAGATTTTAAAATAAAATTTATATATCCTTTCTGTGTTTGATTCCTTTCTAGGGTATACCAGGTCACTTTACCTCATTCTTTATTGTATTTTAACTAGAAATACTCAACCATCTTTTATTTTCATTACTTTTCTCCTTGTTTTAACTTATATATGTATACGACCACATGAACTTTGAAAATCATAGCTGCTTCTCAGTCTTTTAAAACTTACTGGAGAATGAAGGAAGACAATTGTTATATTCTCTTTCCTTCTTTTTGGCCTCACATTTCTTACTTTCTCTCTCTAATTCAACTTTACTTGGTACATTTTATTATAAACATTGTGTTGTCTCTTTGTGGTCTTTGTCGCCCAGTATAAAATAAGGGTTCTTATCAGAGACTGTCAAAAGAAATTGACTATTGATTGCCCACCAGTGGAAAAGCCCATGGTAGGGGCACCTGGCTGGCTCAGTCGGTTGAGTGTCCGACTTTGGCTCAGGTCGTGATCTCGAGGTTCGTGAGTTTGAGCCCCGCATTTGTCTCTGTGCTGACAGTTCAGAGCCTGGAGTCTGCTTTCGATTCTGTGTCTCCCTCTCTCTTGCCCCATCCTTGCTCATAGTCTCTCTCTCCCTCTTTCTCTCTCTGTCTCTCGAAAAACAAATAAACATTAGAAAAAATTAAAACAAACAAAAATAAAACCAGAAAAGTCCATGGTAGCTTGTTGAAGATCAACCAGGTTTTCTGATAGTCTAAATATTAATTAATAAATGGGCACAGAATGTGTGTGTTTGCATATAGGATTATTCCCTTCATGTATTCCTCCATGAGTCTCCTTTGTGTTGCTTAATACCTCTCTCCATCTCACACACACACACACACACACACACACACACATCAATTTTGAGAAAAATGTATTGCCAGAAAACCTTGAAGTTGGCCATTCTCTCCATTGTTAATTAGGAAACACAGCTAAGAATATAAACACTCTCACACTATGAGGATACAATTCAGTTTCAGGCTTATGCAATTCACCACACCAACGCTTGTTTTCTTCGCTTTTTTCATGATTAAAAGAAGAGTCACTCACAATGATAAAGGGAAAAAGAGGATGGTGACTGTGTTCCAAATTAGATAATTGCAACATTCATTAAATGTTTCTTACGCCCAGGCAGACTGGTTGAGCAATGACCCAATGATTAGCAACTGCTCTCAAAGAAAAGTAAATATGTAAGATGAAACAAAACAAAAACTGTCTTCAATTACACAATATTCTCAATAGAAGTTTTTACATGGATTGATACATTTCTTTTAAAATAGAAATGCTCCCTCTGAGACATTTAGTCACAGATTAATATGAACTGCTTTATTTGATAAGTTTAAAACCCTAGCTTTCAAAATAAGGAAATAAAAATTGCGATTGATTAACAGAGAAAAGCGGAAAATAAAATAATTTTGAACAACCCGAGGACAGCTCTAGAGAACCGGGTCTGCCGAGCTAAGAAATTACAAGTTCAACAAGTCTACATTTAGAACCACCAGTGAAAAAATCCATTTGATAGAGCAGATACTAAGTACTGCAGATTTACAGGGCACCCTTTTAACTAACCCTGATGTAATCTTGATGTTTACAGGTCATGTTGTAGAAATGAAGAAAGACATTTCCAAGCTCACCAGGTGCTTGCTTTCCAATAAGGACTATTTGAAAGGGGGAATTTCCCAACAAGTGAAGTCAGACCAACAAGCAGATCCCAGGCCCTCACCAGACCATGTCAGTTATCAGAAGGACAAACTGTTAATATTTATACTAACAGCCAGTATGTTTTGAGGGATGTTATGGAAACAAAGGGGTTTTCTTATGCTCTCTGAGACCCCAGTCAAAAACAGAGAAATAAATGAACTATTCTTTTACTTTCTGAAATTTCTCTCATCAATATTGAGGCCCACACTGAAAGGATTGAACCTGAATCTCAAGGAAATGCCCTAGCTGACTTTCCTGCACAGACAGCAGCAACAGAATCTTAAAAGTTGTGGCTCAGGTGGTGGACTTTATTCTGCTTCGGCAAAAAATTAACCCTCATTGTCAGACTTTTTTGTCATCCTGATGTTCTTGGCACATAGTAATTGTCTGTTCCTGATTCAGAAAAAATAATAATAATAATAATAATAATAATAATAAGATAGGCAAACAGTGGTTTAAATCAAACAGTTTGGGGCTATGGGAGACCCAAGATGATAGTTTACCCTGGCTCCCTAGTAAACCCCAACTTTGGATTTTTGCACTCCTTTATCTGCCATGGTGCATTTAAGAGGACTCAAATTATGAATAGACATTGGTATAGCAACTTCTATACAATTGAGAAAACAGTTTACTACCAACATCTAACCTGTCAGATCCATAACACTGGAAAAACTATTTTTGTCCCAAGAGGCCTCAGACTTAATCCTTCTGGTCCTTTTCAGCACTGGCAGCTGGACTTTATTCAACTGCTACTTATTATGGGTTATTGATATGTATTTCTTATTTTATTTATGTTTTCCACATGGTTTGGAGCCTCCCCCTGCCACAATGCTGATGCTCTCGCCATGGCAAAGAGATTATTAGAGACTGTGTTTCCCACTTGGGGCATACCTTCCACAATCTCCAGGGATCAAGGCACCCACTTCACTGGATAAATCATATAAGCCTTAATGAAAATCTTGCAGACTTCTTGGAATGATTGCTGTCCTTATTATCCTCAGTCATCAGGCAAGGTCGAGAAAACTAATGGGATCCTCAAACTCAAAATCTCTAAACTTGTTGGAACTACTGGACTCCCTTGACCTAAGGTATTGCCTCTGGCCTTGCTGACTGCTCGCAGATCCCTTTCGGGAAACAAACTAACTCTACATGAGATAGTCACCAGTAGACCAATGTCTATTGGTATACAACTTTCTGCTGATCCCTTGTTGTCATGATAGTATGACTCGTTACCAAAAGTATTTCATGTCTTATATTAATATATATTAATAAATATGTCAATAATGTCTTATTTAGTGTCTTATATACGATCATTATTTAACATTTCTAAGTATCAACAGATTAAAGAAGACTTCCAAGTCTTGGGATCCAAGATCTCAATTCAAAAGATTCTGTTTGTTGGTCATTGTCTGAAGCTTAGTGACTGGGTATTCTGGAAACATCAACCTGAGCCCCACTGGAAAGAACATTACTGAGTCTTCTTGACCACTGACACTGCTGCAAATCTAGAAGACACTGAGTCTAAGGTACACATCTCACAGCTAAAGAAGGCTTTACCTGACATCTTGGCCTGTACAGAAGCTGAAGACCCCCAAATCAAACTGACGAGGAATAGAAGCAGCTGACATGAGTGTAGGCTCCTTCTACCCAGGACACCAGATCCACATTTCATACTTTAACTGAACATGAAAGCTTTTTTTTTTTTCCTTCTCTTTCTTTCCTTTACTCTGACATTGGTCTGGAAAGATACACAACACCCCCATCCATATTTCCTACACCAATGCTAATGGGGGTGAACTCGTCAATCTTGGAAGTCTCTTACCAAGTTCCACTTTTATGATCAGAATATCCAGTGCCTTGTTTTTTTCCCTTTCTCCAATTATAGCTGTATTTAAGCAGTTAGACCCATATACCTATGTAAATCTTTGTACAATCCCACTCCCACATTGCCATGAGCATCTGGATCAGATCTGCCCACTAAGAAATCTCTTCAGCAGCACCCATATTTGCAAGGCCTTTTTATTTCAGACAATGAGATTTACTTTCTGAATGTGCTGAGAACCTCATTGACCCCTGGGTTGAATGGGGTAAATGCATTAATCTCTGTAAACGAATCCATTAACAGAACCTCCTTAATGGGAATGGTTTGTGCCCTAATTGGCTTTGTCTTTGTCTATGATACTTTTCATTCTTCTTGGACCTGAATACCTAGTTATGGCTGGTACATAACTGGGCCATGCCTCTTGGGTTATCCAACTGTGCCTCTAATTTTCCACAAACTAAGATACTTCGTGAATTGACTCCCCTGAATTCACGCCATCCAATTAGAAAGAACCTCTCAGGAGGCACTAGTGACTCAGGATTTGCTTCCTTTGGCAGGGCCATACTTCCTTGGCCAGGAGTAAATGTAAATGAGAATATGATGGGAAACCTCTCCCTAATTCTTGAAGATATTGTAGAATCTGATGCTAAAACAATAGCTACCCAAGAAAAATTTTTAGACGTTTCTGACCAAGGTAGTTCTTAAGGACAAGATAGCTCTTAATTACCTTTTTTTTAATTAAAAAAATTTTTTTTATTTATTTTTGAGATAGAGAGACACAGAGCATGAGCAGGGGAGAGGCAGAGAGAGAGGGAGGGAGACAGACAGAATCTGAAGCAGGTTCCAGGCTCTGAGCTATCAGCACAGAGCCTGACGCGGGGCTTGAACTCACAGACTGTGAGATCATGACCTGAACCGAAGTGGGACACCCAACCGACTGAGCCACCCAGGCGCCCCAGCCCTTGATTATCTTTAAGCTCAGCAAGAAGGTATCAGTGCTATGGCCAACACCAATGTGCTGTACCTGGATTAATACTTCTGTGGAAGTTGAAACCCGGTTATATAAGATCATTGAGCAAGCCACTTGGCTTAAAAAGGTGACTCTTTTAGGGGGGTCTTTCTTTGACTTTTTTGATTTTGATTGGTTTGGGTTTGGGGGACCATGGCTCCAAAGTGCAGGCCACACATTAAAAACTATCCTGCCTATTATAATCATAATAATCTCCCTAGTGCATTGTATTCTCTCAAAAGCTTTAAATGTATGTTCACAGCTGCTAGCCACCAAGAAAATGATGTCCCCAAGACTGGGATTTCAAAAAAAGAAGCAAAGAGAATGATGAATCTAAGGACTATGAACCTGGAACAGTGACCTATGGAAACCACACAAAGAAACAACAAAAGCTGCGAGTGGTAGCCGAGAGGGGTGCTAATGCCTTCAATTTTGATGACATATCTCAGTCAAGCTGACAGTCTGATCTAAAGGAAGGAATTGTTGAAAAGGAAACCACACATCCAAAATGGAGTTGCTTCTGCTAGGCCCGCATTGCCAAACAGGGGCTTTATTCCTAACCTAATTGTAGTTTCAACCTTCCCCAGAAATGCAACCTTAGTCAGTCTGGAATTCTCTGCTCAGCACCAGTGAAGTAATCCACATAATAAGTCCCTGTTAGCCCCCAAAGGGAGGCGATCTTGCCTATCTTGCCTGAAATAGTCCTTTATTTGGTTTATGATTCCCTTGTTCTGGATTTATGAAACCTTTCCCTTTCTGTAGCCCTTTGGAGCTCTTTTCTACTTGCTAGATGAGATGTCAGATTTCTGAATTGTTCGATAAAGCCAGTTAGAACTTTAAAATTTACTCAATTGAATTTTTGTTATTTAACACTGTCCAGATCCATTTTATGATATGTCATATGCAAAAAAATATGATTCTGTCAATTATTCAGTAACTCCAACAAACATTTATTTGCATGGAAATAGAAAGTTATTCAAAAAGCACATTGGGGGTCAAGGGGGAAATATCAGGTAAATATATCCTAGTGCAATCATACATATATATTTTTCAATAGTAGGGATAGAGGGCTATTTGAGAGTTGCAAAGGGGGGCGAGGGAAACGACTGGAGCTCAGCAGCTGTGAGTTTTACTTCCTGGACTCCATACCACCAATAAATAGAGAGGCAAAGGTGAACTGAGCTGATGAGTAGATACCAAAGGCAAGTTAACTTTCATCTTGCAATTTTGCAATCAGCGCTGGTTAAATACAACTCAGAAGCAGACTAGAGTTTTGAGAAAGGAATGATTTCCATTTGTTGCCTGTATTCCATACTTTTGAGAATCAAGAATAGCGACAAAGTGATGAAAAGCAATATTAATAATTAAATACACCACTTAATGTGCGTTAGCATTGTGCTATGCATTTCACACGTGTCAGTTCACCTAATTCTCATAAGAATTTCACAGCTAAGTGTACTTCGTATTTTACAAAAGTAAAGATCAAAATTCAGATGTGAGATAACTTTTTGAAAAGATCTCCCCTGACTTTCTATAGCATTAAAGAAATTTAAATTTGAAATAGTGATCATACGATGCGGTGCTTTTCAAACATTTGGGTAATGATTCACAGCGAGAAATATATTTCACATTGTGACCTATTTTACACATGTATCGGAAAAAAAATGTTTCACAAAGAACTATTTGTTTTTACCATGAGTGACATGTTTTCATACTCTTCTACTCTACTTTTTTTCCTATTCTATTTACTTCTAGTTTTATTTTTATGTTATCGTCTTAATACACTGAATTACTCTTGTGACCCACTATTGGGTTTTGACCACAAATTTGATTACTTAATTATTTGACTGTTGAATTATTTCACATTTTCCTATAGTTTCTTTGGTTCTCAAAGCAAACTAGAATTTTCATGAAGGCAGATATTACTATGCAATCCTACCTCTCCTCATTGTTGGACCTTAATAGAAGTGTGTAATTTAATAAAATTTAATTTTTACATCTGAAAATTCATAATCTTGGTTACATAGAAGAGTCCATGATATGATTCCCAGAAAGGGTAAAAGTAAGGGACAGGAGGGACAGGTCTAGGGGAACAAAGCAACTTGTAACTATCGCTGTTAACATTCTCTTGAGAATCATTCCTGTATATTTTTATTAGTTTTTTTTTTCCCACCATAGGGCTGGCTTTTTTAGACATAAAGAGCAAGAGAAATACCTAGTCCTATCCCTATCCCTTGTTGCTTCATAAAATGAGTTTCTGTCCAGGTATGTGTAGTTTGAACTCAAGAAAATTGGTTATGTAAACCACACATTAGGTTACAAAGCACACTTTTCTTTTACCTTTTAGTTATTTCAGAATATAAATTTCTGTAAGATTTGTCCAGATTATTATCATTATTAAAAAACACTATACCTTAATTTATGTTTTCTTCTTGGAATATGATACCCATATGAATTTTATTTTTTTTCTTATGTGTCCATTGATTTTAAATATGAAATAATTTGTGTCTAAAATTTTAGATAAAATATTTTCCTTTTATTGCTCGAAGGCACTCATATCCTGTGTCAAACATCTACATTATTCCTTGTGGGCCCTTGGTATTACTACAAGTCAAAAAACTTAAGAAGAAAATATAACAATAGGTGGAAAAATATATACATTTAAAATATTCATTGTGGGTATCATGAGAATCATATAGAATTAAATGCCTACTTTCAAAAGTGTAAATATCGCAAAATCCTTTAAACCTAGCATATGTTTCTTCGAATGAGACTCAGTTTTGAACAGATGTCCCCTTAGACCTGTTATATTAAGACTGAATTTACTAAATCAGCATTAGTTGTTTTTAAACTTAGGGCCATATTTTGCCACTGATTTTTATTCAAAGCTCCCACGGGCGTCAGTGGAAGATCCATGCATGGAAAAATGGCATAATATGTATCCTAGTTTTATTTATTTCATGTGTATACAGCAGTATAAAATAATATATTACATTTACACTCACTTTACTTATGTATTATTATAGCATTCACAGTAACAAACACTATAGTTAAGATTTAAACTCATCTTTTGTTATAATACCCTGTTTTCACTCACAGATAACTGTCTTGAAAATGTGTTTAGAGCTGAAATTCCCTGCTTACTTTCAGCTCTATGATGTACGGATGTATTGGAAGTCTGAGTTCTATCGTTCAGAAGCTTTTGAGTCTCATGCGAGATTTTAATATTTGCGTCAATAATGCAAAAATTGCACGCAACTCAAAAACGTCTGAAGTGTAAAACTTCAAACTAAGCATGTGACAAGTTTTCAAGAAATAAAAGTCATTTTTCTAATTTTACAAATACTTAAAAAATAACAGTGGTTAGAAATACATGCATGCACACTAAAGGTATTAGAATTTTAGTCATATTATTGCCTGCAATACTCTGGCGGCACCCATCTCCCAGCATTCTCATAGAATGCTATAATCTAAAACCTATGCCAAGTTTTAGAAGAAACAAAAATATTCTATTGAACAGTAGCTTCACAAATTACTGTATAAGGATTTTGTTCGACCTAGCAGAGGGATAGTCCTTGAAGTGCTAACAATATATATAAAATAATTTTACTACTCCATGGCATAAAAAATATGGAATTTTGTCATTTTCTGTTTTTCCTTGTTAAAAAGGAACATAAAAAGGATGTTAAGTGCAAAGCCTTTACCACTACAAAATTAGAGTTTTGAAAAAGATAAAGAACCCAAGAAATTGCAATATGAAAAATAGAAGATTTTCAGAAAAATTATCAAGTATACCAAGATTTTAAATGTTTTTGAGTTCCTCGGGTATTAAAAGCACACATAGAAATATGAGGGGGAGAAAGAAACCACATGTCATGACAAATAACAGTGCTATGATCAGTCAGCACCGTAAATAATTTTCTTTATGCTGCCTAACATTTGCAACATTGAGTCAGTAGTCGTATTAAATATTAATTTTACTCCAGTAAACTATTTTTGTAAAGTTAAAACGGCATAATTAATAGACAGTTATTAAAGTTTATGTTGAGAATTGTGAGGATGTTTTTTCTTCCCCTTATTGAAGAAATAAGAAGGTTTCTACAGTACAGGAGATCCGGCGGCAAATTATAACACTATTAAGAAATGAAACAGGAGGAAATTAAAAGGAAATGGGAGTAATTAAAATATTTAAATCCTCTACTATAGTACTTAATTTGCAATGTTTGATAAAGGCATTGCATTTAATATCTTCAAAAAACAAAATATACATATTTCTCAATAGTTCCCAAGAAAGATGATACACTTAGAGTGATACCATTATATCTGTAAAGTAATTATGATGTGATACTTAAATATTGATTTAAAATGATTTCACAAAATTATGTTTACAAGATAAGAATTAGAATTTTACACGTGGAGGAAATATTTCTAAAAATTGTCGTTTGACATACCTTTGAAACGTTAAGACACTGTTTCCACAGGAAAATATTTTGACATTTTTACTACTTTAGAACGAACTGTGTTTATCAAGGAGTAAATGTCATGATCATTCGTTTCTGAAGTAATTTATTGACCAAATGTCATCTAATAATTTAGATAGTATTTTTTGATATGTATGAAATTATGTAAGACTGGGTATTAAGATGACTAGATTAAACAGAAAAACTATTCTAAAATTCCTTTTCATGGTAATCTAATACATGTTTTTTTGTAAACCTTTATTATTGATTGGTTGCTTTTCTATTTTATAGTCCCCCTCTCATTGGTAGAAAACATCCTAGCCAATTAGCTAAAATTATATCATTACTCTCTGGTAACTTCTGATTTATTCTGGATACAATACATGATTAATAACTGTTTAGCATTTTAGCAAATTCTATCTTTCCCACAAATTGGGCAAAATTTTCTTGTTTTTGTTGTTTGTTTTTGTTGATTAATGATATAATTTAATAATTAGAATGTAAATTAGAATAACTGTTACTATGATATATAAAAACCGAATGCGTAAATATATGGCATAAGAAGTTTGTTCAAGGGAGATGATATACGATGACATAAAAGTCTAAATAATTAAAGAAACCTTCTTAACATTGAATGAATGAATATAAACATAATACATGGAATGAATATAACCTTACTTTTAATGCATGTGATAAGGCAGATGGATGTGTGTTTTCCGCCATAATTGGAAAATGATGAATGAAAGGTTTTAATTAAAGCAGTGATTCAACAAGAAAATCATTTTCTTGTTTAAAAAGCAATTACAACAAACAGACATTTTTCCAGCTAAATTATATAGAAACATATCCTTATTAAAATAGTCTATCATTCAAAATCTTAATGAAGTAGCGCCAAAAGTTTGAGAAAATGTTACTGCTGCACTTTTGTGAACGTATGTGCTTTTGTGTCATATGCGATGGATTGGTTTTTACGTGTTTTTAAAGGGTCCCCAAAAGACTGGAATATTACACATACTTCAATAGATAAAATGATTGGGATTACGACATATTAATCTCTGTCATTTGGTAAGTCAAATGAGTGATGCCAAGATATCACTCAAATCTACATATCAAGGTCCTCTGAAAATATGTATGCATTTTATTGTTAAATCGAAGGAAAATATTCCCATTTACATGACCATAAAACTAGGTGGGAAACATTTGTTATGTGTTAAGCTTTAGTCTGCTCTTTAATAATATAGCACAGCTCAAACTATCACTGAATCCAGAAGATCAGTTAGCAGTTAAGGTAAATGTGTCAAAATTGATCTGTAATTTGGATTGGGCAAACATTTAGAAATGTTGAAGGCTTTCTTAGGAGGGAGCTTTGAGAATTCTGTTTTTTGCTAAGATTATCTCACATCCTCTGATTTTTTTCTCTTAATGTCTCTCTTAATTAAGCAATAAAAAACAGCTGGTAAAAAGAAAACTATGTAAAAGAAAGGAAAATACATCTAAAGGAATTTAATAATTGACTACGTGGACATGAAAATAAAAGGCAAGCTTAACTTTTCAAGGCTGACTCAAAGAATTTTCTCATTAATAAAACACTGACTATATTTAAGCTATAAAATCTTCACATGTAAGATAATACTGAAACAATAATGTACCATATTTCTATCTCCAAATTTATTTAACTTATTTTAAATTTAGAGATCACTTATATCTTATAGTTACTCTTTACCAGTTCAGATACTTATATATCTCTATATGTTCATATAGAGTTATAAATAGATTTTATATTCATGTGTTAGTAAGAGTCACAAAACTATGTAAAACTATGTAAAATAAAATTCTGTGTGAGTTATACGGTTGAGGACTTCTTAAAATAGTAATCTCGATTACGTATTTTACACCACAAAATGTACAGACACCCAGTGTTTGTTTTTGTTTTTTTTTCTAACAACAAATACAGGTGGATTTATAGATTCTTTATAAAAGCTTTAAATGATTCTAAATTCAAAGCCATAGAAATAGAATCGAAAGAATGTAGATTGTTAGATATTCTGATATTACATATTCAGTGCTCTTCTGATAACATCGACAGCTATATCTTTGGCATTGAAAATTCAGTACAAGTTCTTGACAAAATTGTGTAGCTTAGAGCTTCATTTTCTTTTAAACAAGGAAAAACAGGGTTGTATAAGATGAAAATTGGGAGGAAACTATTAATGATTATTCTTTTCTTAGTAAGTTTATCTTTGGGACCCTGAATTACCTTCACTTTACTATATGATGTGGACTGTATGAATCCATTTAAAAACCAACTGAGTTGTACCACATTTTAGGAAAATTATATAATATAATATATATATTTTATATTTATTTAGAAGCTTTGAAATAGTACAGTAAACACTTTGCAACACGGTGTATAAACTACAGAATGTCTTTGATATTTTGTGGGTCTTCAGAATACAACATTTTTTATAACCCACAGGTGAAAAGAACATAATCACAATCTGTCTTGTAAAGTTGGAATAGTTTGGGGAACACTTGATCACACAAAAAGAATATAAAACAGTCAAGTTTAAAACAGTGATATTGCATTTATAATGCACAAATTTCCTTTATCTTTATGACTGGCTTCTCGTGGTGAATATAAACATGTAAAGGGCTCAGTGACATTTGGAGAGAGAAAGATATATAGTGCTGTAAACAGGCACACACTGATCGGAGAGGCAAAAGCAGTTGCCTCTAAAGTTTCTACAGTTCTGCACATTTCAACTCATTTCTCAGGCCTGCTGAGAGCAATTAGGTCCTATAATTGGCCACGATGACTCCGCCGGCAATCTAGTACTCGGTTACACACAACTAACTGATGGCCAAGATAATGAAGTTGAAAAGTTGATGCTTTTGTTGGTCGACTTTGTGCAAATCATGCTGCTTCAGGTAAATCCTGTAGAATTGACTAGCATATCCTTTTCCGTGCTGTGAAAAAGAAAGAAAAATACTCTAAGAAAAGGAGCCTGCGTTTGGGAGTTTAGAATTGCACGTTACTGGAAAAGAAACAAATACAACTGGAAATAAGTCGTCTCCCTATACCAGACCCACGTCGTGTCAGAGTATTTCAGTGTTAGCCTTGGTTTCTAATTGTCAAGTCAATCCGTTGCGTGGGTTTCTAAAAATGTCAATTTTGGTATTTTAGAAAATGAGTTTTGTGTGGGAAAGGTATGTTTTATATATCAAGCACCAATTATGTGGAGATTAAACTTTTGAACTTACATACAGAACAATCCCCACTTCATTACTTATGCACGATCAGAGTATAGAAAAAAAAAGTGTGGCCTGTAAACATTCTAGAATGAGTCATTAGAATATCTACAAATAACTGGTTATACGTTTAATTGAAAAAATTCCAAATTATATATATTAAATCAACATATCATACAGAAACCTGTACTAGAAAATGTTGATGTAATTAAAAAGTTAAAAAATGCTTCACATTTTCTGGTTTTACTTTACTTCATCGTTTATATTATGTAAAAACCAAACCTTTTAATGTGTATAAAAATAATAATAATAATAAATTTATTCCCTAAAAGGAATCCGTTTTCTTATAAAAGGGTGACAGGAAAAAAGATATTGAATTTGGTCCAGTCTTATAAAATGTACTGAATTATGAGGTAGAATTTCCAAATCCAATCAGTTAGATTTTATGATTTTAAGTATTTTACTTATTTATAATGATAACGGATATTTCTTCCTACCTTTCTATAATCTTTATATTAGGCAATGAGCACAATGAGAGCAGAAACTGCATTGGCTAGGTCAGCATCTGGCACGTAATAGATATATAATGAAAATGTGCGGAAAATAGTGTTCAATTGTGATAAAAAGCAATTCTGTTGTGTAAAATCGATTATAATAATATATATACATATATAAATTAAAATATAATTAAAAATTAAGAATTACACTAAATGGCATAACTGGATTGTCTCAATCTGGTAAATAGTTAGCTTTTTTGTTTCTTTGTTTTTTTTAACACGAACATAAGAACATACTGATCAGAATAATTTTTCTTCTGTGGTATTTCCATTTATTTCAAGTAGATTATCTAGTTAATAATATTTTTTCTTAATTTATTTCTCCAATTCTCACATTTATTTTTCCTCACAAATTCAGTTTCTGAACAAATCACCAAACATTTCTTCCCTAGGTCACCATTTAGCAGACACATCAACTAAAATTGGAAAAGTCAGGCACCATAATTGACAGAAATAAAGTGAAAATGAATATTTACATGTCCCTGGTGGTAACTCATATTGAGCAATCAAAATATATATATTTTTGTAACATAATATCATGAATTATAAAACCAGTTAGCTACAACCCAGGATTATATGGTAGTTATTATAACTTACCTGGTCATAATGCTATAGAGAATATTCTATTAAAGGAAATAGAAATTTTCCTCTTTTTAAGCAATCAAATCTTATTTTCCTATGTCCTTGAATTCGAATTCCCTGTTTCATGATAAACGTGAATATATATAGTTTAAATATATTTTGTTTATACCAATCAGAATTTAAAATGCCTCAGTAAATGACAATAACTAAGCACCATGGAAATTCAGGTTTGTAAAATGAATTTGAACAAATAATTGCAGGGGTCAAATAATTTACTGTCTAATCCAAATAATTGTGTGAGTAAAAGGAAGCACAGGACATAATCTTGTGCTTTCATGGATAACTCAGGACACACGAACATCCTGCAAATAACACTACTTTTCTCAAAATAAGGAGGGGATACTACTTACAGGATGAAACTTTTTTTTTCTTAAACTACTGATTTATAAGAAACAACTTTCTAGTAATTCGAGGACAAAACAAACTCGAGTGACCTATCCACAACCTATAGAGTAATTTATTATGTGTAAAAATTAATATACCGAAAGGCACATGGCAGTATAAGGCAGAAATTAGTCAACCTAACACATATTTAAATCAGTCAAATGTTTCTCATTAGGTTATAAAATACTTATGGAGAAACCCTTTAGCGTGGATATTACATGTTTATTTCATGTAGTCAAAATACACACACAAATTGTTTTTACTGAAATAGTCCAGGATTTTAAGAACACAGAAGTTTAGCACACATTATACTTGATACCTTAAATCTCAACATAAATTTAAAATGCATATTTTAGTTACTGCTTAGGGTTACTTGTGTGCCGCTTTTATTTAAAGTGCACCTATTTCAAGTAGTTGTATGAATAATATAGCCGCCTTTTATTAAATTACCACCTCCCACCTATCTGTTAAGCCAGGAATGCAAATCTGAATAGGACAAGCGTAAAGGCTGAGGTTGAAGGTCAGAACCAAGTAGGATGGGAAGGAAAGATTTCCTCTATTTCAGCATCAAATTTCCCACATGTGAAGTAGTGCCAGATAAACTAGAGAAAATGAAATATTATTACTAAAGTTATAGTCACATACATTTTGTTTCAAGCCTTTTAAGAGCTGATTTTGAATACTGAATATTCATTGTCCTTGGGGGCTGTCTGGGTTAATGTTGGACATGCAGCACACAAATATATATACATATATAAAAGCAATGTTATTACACTTTAGAGTCAGTGCCAAGGACAGTTATTCCGCAGTGTTAACTATTATGGGTATGCATTTGCTGAAACATTTCAGGCTAGAGAGAATGGGTCAAATACGCTGAATCTCTATGCTTTATGATATATTCTACATATGTTTTAGAATTATGAAAGCGTACTTGAATTTTTTTTTTTTTTTGCTTTTTCTCTTCACTTCACAAATGCATTTTTCCCCTAGTTATTCATCAGCATACATAAGGAGCTGGTCACTTGATACAGATGAAAGATTTTCTTTTCAGTCAAATCTAAAGTAAAGGCAAAGGACTGTTGGTATTCTTTTTATATCAATTTATTCATTCACTTCATTTATTCTTCAAAGTGAGTCATAAAAATCTTACATTTAAGACCTTTATATTATTTTCTGAACTATGGATGAAAAAATTACTCTTAATGGAAAAGAGATATTCAAATATCTCCTTTTTTATAATTTTGCATACATGTATGTATGCATATATTTAACATTATAGGTATGTATATATTTAACATATAGGTTTTAATGACACTTTTATGATACAATTTTTCTTTGACAGAAACAGAGTACGAGCATGACCTGGGAAGGGGCAGAGAGAGAGAGGGAGACACAGAATCCGAAGTAGGCTCCAGGCTCTGAGCTGTCAGCACAGAGCCTGACGCGGGGCTCGAACTCACAAACCGTGAGATCATGACCTGGGCCGAAGTCGGATGCTCAATCGACTGAGCCACTCAGGCGCCCCGATGCATATTTTTCTTTATATTGTGTCATCCTGTTATTGCCTTTGATCATCTGTAAAGTATGATATTAAACTTTGGGACATTTACAAATTCTGATTAATGACATAAGAAGAATAACTATAAGCATGTATGCTGCAGAAATAATTGTAAAAATAAAAGTGCTGATAATCTATTTATACCATGAATAATATTATAATTTGCCTGCCGAAAAATAATTTAGTATAATATATTAAAATGAACATTAAATAACTAGAATATTCACATTTCTATATTTGCATAACAGGAAGCAAGTTATCCTTTATACTTTATGACAGTATGAACCACAGAAGCTAAAGAAATATATAAACGTGTGAAGTGATCTAACCTACTTCTGTGACTGAAAGAAAGAACAGCCTTCAAATATCCCAAATGACTGAGACTCCAGTGCAGTGAAAAACTTCCAGATACTGAGATCAGTAACCTACTCCAGAGCGCATTCAAAAGTTTAATGAGCCTCAAGGTCAGGACACTTCTTTATAAGTAAAGTGAAACTAGCAGAGACAAGTTAAAGCCCATTACCCATTCTAGAAGTCAGAAACACCTGCCCTCTGTGTCCTGAGTAAAAGCATATCATAAACTGAAAGATCGTTTAAAAGGAAGTCTCCATTAGAGATCTGTCCAGCTGAATAATCAATTCATTTAACTTTCCTCTATCTTATTCCTGAGACATTTTTGAGGATTCTCTTTAAAAATGTATTTTTTTTTCTGTTTAACAGTAAAGTCCAGAGATAAGCATAGTAGAGGTTACTATTAAAAGTGGGTCACTGCTTGATTTGTCTTTTATCTTCCCACTTGAACAGTATTATATTTGTTTTTATATTTTAAGATATAATCGTACATTGTCCATATTGTAAATGCTTTCCTTTTCACAAAAAAATGACAAAAAGGTTTAAAATTTTAAGATCCATATAAGGCAAAAACTGATTAAATGTTATAATTATTATGAATTATAAAAAGCTTGAAAGCCTTCTGTTATTATATATTGTCTTTTGTCTAATAGTACTAACTTAGTGCAGCATAATCTTGAGGTCTTACATTTATTTCGTAATATTCACACCATCCTCATGTTAAATTTCCTTTTTTCCTTTCATCAAACAGTATGCTCTTTATTTTAGGTTGACAGAGCTAAGAGATTATAGAATACATTTAGAAAACGAGAGTTCATCTGGAGAAAGTGGTTCCCATATGTAAACTTGATTAGTTTTTTAGAAAGAAAAATTTATAAAATGAATGACTCAAACAAGCCTTCAGAACATTCATGCGACAGATATGTATTAAATCCAAGTGTTTAGTTTAGTCTTTAGATTTATGTAATGCTTACAATGTAGTTTACAATTAATAAATGTTTATTACAAGTTAAATTCATGGGTGTTCGCAGAGATAGGTAATTGGCAAGTGTAGTTTTGTGGTATAGAATTTTACACCAAGAATGAGCAAAATGGATCATTTCTGAGAGAAAACAAGCATGTTGAGCATATTCTTTTCAGAAATATTAAAAAGAAAACCATTGCCTGCCGTTTTCATCTTTCAAAATGGCATCACTTGGACCAAATTCCTATACAGGAGCCTCATACCTAATCTATTTGCAGTTTCAACCTCTCCCTCCCAGAAATCCAGTGTTAATCGTCAGTCAGAAGAAACTTTTCTTTTTGATTAGCGATTAGGGACACAAGGGCCCTCTCTCTTCCCCAAAGGAAGATGAGGTAATTTGCATGATAAATCCCTTTCTTACCCCCGCTATGGGAAAGCAGCCTTGCCTGGAACAATCCTTTCCTTCCTTCCCTTCGTTTTGCTAATAACTTTCTTGCCCCAACTTTCTTCTATAAAAACCTTCCATTTTGTAAAATTCCTCAGGGGCCCCCTGTATTTGCCAGATCGGATGCTGTCCAATTGGTGAATCATTTAATAAAGCCAATTAGATCTTTAAAATTTACTCGGTTGGATTTCTGTTACTTAACAACAGTCACCATCCCCCCTAAAAATCCAAAGTAACCAATACTGCTATATTTCACTTGTGGTAAAGACTATATACCAATTTGAGGCTATGGATTAAAAATGAATTAGGACTCGTATTCTCACTAAGAATGGTTATGTACAAAGATACTTTATTTTATAAGCTGGAATATGCTCCCAATATCAAGTAGAGGTTGATGTACTGTACAAAGCCCTGAATTTACTACCAGGGAAAATTTAGGAATTCGTTGCTCAAAATTTATTTTCAAGCCAAACTTTATCGTTATTTAAAAGATTTAACAACCTTCAAAACAGGAGCTTCTATTTGTCCACAAGTACAGTCCACAACTATGACATATATCATGACCCTCACACAACTCTGTATGAGGACGTTAGTCTCCTGAAACATCATGGGTTCTTTCTAGATAGAGGATCCATAGGCTTTTAGAAATTTCTATATACTTGCGTGTGTTTATGTGCATATGGGTATGTGTTATTTAAAATGACCTTCTCACAAAGGTACGTTTACAACTGGTTCACTAGAAAATATCTACCCTGTGGGTTACTGCGACCATGTCAACTATCACTACTATTTTTAACAGGAAAGCTGTACAATTATAGTAACTGAATTTTGTTTTTAAAATCTTTAATTCTAATTAGCTAAATTAATTAAGAGTGCTTTGAACTCTACAGCAAAAACCAGTGATCATGTATCAGGTCCTTTAATTAGACAATACACTTTGATTATTATCATTATCTAAATTGATTCAAGCTAGATATCTAAAAACACAGTAATCATGCATAATTTTTCCATCTAAACACAAGAGTGGTCAGTATTCTAAATATCTGTTCTTGAAAGATTAAAACCATTAAGCTTTTAAATTATTTATGAAAAAATAAAAACCCATATGACAAGGTATTGCATAAAAGTTACAGATTGAAGGAATCATCTAGAAATGTGGAAAATTATGCCTTAGAGGCTTAAGAAATTTTCCCTGAGAGGGGAAAAATAGTAGAAGGCGACAATACCTAGCACACATTGGCCACTCTGTCAGGCTCTCTTGATGAATAAAACCACCTTGCATCATTGGTATCTTAAAATCAAAGCTGGGGATTGAGTTAGTTTTTTAATACTTCCATCCCACATCGGCATATATTTAGGCAATGGAACTCTAATATATATTGCCCTCTATGTTTATAATATCATCGAACATTTTTTCTGGAATCCTTTATCATAATCCACTAAAATATGAACACTATGATTTGTTCCAGAGTTATTTGAAAACCACATTTTTTTTATGTTGGTAATAAAGAAGTACCCTTGAAATATCTCTTGAAGACAAGCCACTCAGTTATCTTGCTTTAATAATGACAAAGGATGCTTTCACTTAAGTTACACAAATACCATTAGTTTATGTATCTAAAATTCTAAGAGGATATCCTTATACTCCTTTACAGAATAAATGGTTCTTCTTTTTTCTTTGACAATTATGAGCGATAACATTTACTGACATTTAGACGCTTGTATTTCAACTAGTTTTCTTCAAAACATTATAAGGAGATCAAATTAGTTGTTTCCCTGTAAGGCTGCAATTAGCATTAATTTTCAAAGCAGAAAACATGAAAAATGCCTGAATGGGATCGGTCATTCCTACAGGTATAAGGATCTTATGTACATAGACCTATCTGCAACAAACATCATTGTACCACAATATTAGATCAATTACTAGTGATGTGTGCACCTTTGTCTTTTATATGAAAACTAATCATAAATTCCAGCAAAGAAAGATAGGAAAAACTTTAAAAACAAATACATAAAACCTTCATTTAAAAATATATAGCTATGCATCTAATTTATTAACCACTAATAACCTACTTAAGCCAAATACAATTTCAAAATAATGTAAGTAAAACCTTAGATAATTAAGCCATGAAAATAAATGCAAAATCTTCAGGACTGGGAAATAAAATACTTATGACACAATTCACACAAATTTATTTTCAAAAAAGACACACACGATACACACAGCTTAGAAATTATGTATAAAAATATGGCTGTATATTTGATATACTTAATGATCCGATTTCCCCTAACATAACTCAGTTGCTTCTATGTGTGAACAAAGAGCAGATTAAAAAGAGGAATTTGCAGGCTCAGATAGGGGTTGAAATGCTGACATACTGAGAAGTGAAAGCTGACCACTGTTTTTTCTGTATTCAGAAAACAACCCTCACACTCAACCATGTCAGAAACTCCAAGACTACGTATGGGCTTCCATAACGCCTTGAGCAGGATTGCCAGATAAAATACAGAATGCCCTTACATTTGAATTTCAAGTAAATAATGAATAATTTGTTAGTATACATAAGCTCCATGCAACATTTAGGTGTCATGTCATTTATTTGTTAAACCTGGCAGCCCTATCCTAAAGCATCTGTTTCATGACACCACAGGTGACACTAGTTACTACTGAGGTAAATGGTACAGTGTTTTCTAGAAAAACATGTTGCGTTACATTTTCTAATTATTTTATAACACTATGATTCCTAAATTTCATATGTATTTCAGTCTACAATGATTTACAATTAAGATAACGATTTTTTTTAATTTAAGATTGAAAATTCAAAGAAGAAAATAAATAAATAAAAATAATAAAATTCAAAAGACAGAGAAATGAAATGCAGTTATCTACAATATAAATTCATATGTAATGAATTTAATATCATACACGAAGGCAATCTTTATTGTCATTTAAATTATTTCTTTGTATCATGATTAAATTGTAACCTTGGTTTTGAATGAAATCTTTGTTTTTATGAGATGTGGATATAGCATATTAGATCAAATCTTCTTTCTCTTTGTGCATAGTAACATAATTTTTAATCATTTATTCTAAAATCTAAGCCTATGTATACATTTTAATTTTAGTTATCTCCTAGAAACTCATTAAACCACCTCCCTTTGCCCTTTCAATTTAACCTATCATCAGATAATTAAAGATTTGAAAACTGATACGCAGTGAACTATACTCACCTTTAAAATAATGGCAAACATGCGGATTGTTGAAACAAGATCACATTATGCTTGTTAAAGGTTAAAATAATTTTAGTTATGTACTAATTAAATGACAAGATTTGGATCCTTAAATAGTTGTGTTACATCTCATAACTTTACACTTTTGTTTAAATAGGATTCACCTTAATTACTGTAAATATTTAACCACATAATAAATAAAAGTCATATTAGACACTTAGTATTTATGAAAAATACCACAATAAATCTAGAAAAAAATTCAAATTTTAAATAATCGATCTTTGCTGGGGCAGCAACAGATTCTGGTTAAATAGTATTGGCAGTGTATGTTTATATATAAGATATCTATATCATTATTAAAACATGACAAATGTACAAACCTACCTACATAGGTACAAACCTACCTACCTATCTTACGATAAAGTTCTCACACAAAAAAATCAAAATTCTACCTTATGAAAAAAGAAGTATGAGACAGTCAGTTGCCACAAGGCCATAGAGAAAGAGTTGTCTAAGAAAACAATTTGAAAATAACTTTTGCAATAATGATGATGAGTAAAGATAACAAAGACTTAAAAACTGTTAGTTACATGGAAACCCCCCAAACCTAAAGGAAAGTCAGTTAAATTGCTTGTAGCCATAGTTATCCTGTATTATTAACAAGTTCCTGCCCTTGCCCATAATCATGTATTTAAAGTGGATCTCCTTTTATGTTCATATTTAATTATCTTATATTGACTTAATTTTTACAAATATGTTTGTAAATTATATACAACAAACCATTGAAACAATATATTAGTTAAACGAGCAGTTGGTGATGGTGAAACATGAGGCTTAGGGAGTTTTTAAAGAAAAAGTAATCAATCAGAAAAAAAGAATAAAAAGACTAATACAGTTAAGACCAGAATAAAAAGGACAAAGAAATTATGGAAGGTTAAAAATTGATGAAACCCAGGGGCGAGTATGTTAGGAATAGAAATGGTTAGGTTTGGGGGATTGTTTGTTTGTTTTGGCATTAAGAGATTATTACTATTCTATTAATTTGCATAAGTCGGGAAGATGCCTAGATAACCAAACAGGAAAAAAAAAAGTTCTCTCTTAGTTTCAAGGTGTTTCATTTATTGATTCATTGATGTAGTCTATAAGCATTTATGGGTGTTTACTTTGCTGTAGACATCATTCTGGGATTTGAGACTCTAAAATGAATACACATGAATTCTGTTCCAAAAGAGTTAACGATTCAGTGGTAAAAACAATATTTTACAAGATATTTTAAAAATAACAATCATGTATAAAAATCTAGAAGAAGTTACAAAAAGAATGCATATCTCTTTTTGGACAGGCTTCATTATTAAAAGTAAAATTAGGGACGCCTGGGTAGCTCAGTGGGTTAAGCATCCAGCTTTGGCTCAGGTCATGATCTCACGGTTCGTGGGTTCGAGCCCTGCACTGGGCTCTGTGCTGACAGCTCAGAGGCTAGAGCCTGCTTCGAATTCTGTGTCTCCCCCTCCCTCTTCCCTTCCTCTGCTCATGCTCTGTCTCTATCTCTCAAGAATAAATAAACTTAAAAAAAATTAAAAAATAAAAAGTAAAATGAGTTGAATCTTAATTGACGAGTATGAGATGGCCAAACAGATGTGGTGAGGAGTGGTTTTGTAGGTGAGAGAGCATTCCAGAAAGAGAATAGAATGTGTCAAATCACAAGAAGCTGACAATCACTGAATGACATACAGCAAAACTACAGGCAGGGTTTAAACATAAAAAGCTTATAAAGCTACTGATCATTATTGTGGTCACAACAGGGAGCTTCTCAAAAATTTTAGAGGACTATCGAAGTCAAATGTCTGTAAACATAAATTAATACTCTACTTAACAGTAGAAGCCAGATGGAAAAACAGAGGGATCTTCATTAATTTTGGTGAACTAAGCACATAGGACCGGGCTTGGAGAATGCAAAAGAAAGTATACCTGTGTCTCCTCACAGAGTCCAGCAGAGAGGTTTATACTTTACATATCTGGAAATAATTTGCATTCCACCCTAAATCTCCCAAATGTAATAAATTATTTTGCAATCAAATGACTGCCTGGGTGTTTTGGAGCTGATAATTCAATATTAAAGATAATTTTGAAAGACAAAAATTGGTGAAAGGACCTGCTCAAAGAAGTGATTCTGTCCCAAATCTCAAGCCTCGCGTAGTGTCAGCAGCAATAAAACTAGGCGCCTAGAGAAAAGCGTGGGATGTTTTTCACACACATTTTAACAAAGAAAAATTAAGGCAGATGATGCTCATAGCCTAACATTAAATTTACTTTATAACCATGAAACCGAAACTTTGTAAATAAAATATGGCTCCTGAGTTTACTCTTTCAAAGAGACACTCACAAGTAAAGCTCACCCTAAGAACATCTGGGTCTGCAATTCACAGAAATAGTGAAGACACAGGAACAATTTTAATTGTTGCATTTAAAATAATATATTTTAAGTGATTAAAGGTCACATGCATTTGATCAAATCTTTCCTATCCAAAATTAACCCCTGTCATATCTCTGCCTACTAGAATTTTCAGTTATCACCTTACCTTGTATCTACTTTTCACTTCCAAAAATCTTGATACAAAAAGTATACATTTTTTACAGTCTCACAATTAACTGTGACACTGTGTAAAAAATTTCAGACTTTTGATATATATTTTGCTTTTGATACATAATTTTTCATCTTTTTCCATTTGATTGAACTGTCCTTTCAAGGGTGTTCCTAGCTGGTTGGTTATTAGTTTTTCAATCAAAATGTATTCCCTTTCCTTCAGTAGTTGTATATAAGAGGGATGCAACCTTTTCCCAAACATTCATTCAGAAGATTTCACAACCATCCTTGATAACTATTTTCTTTATCTTTTATTGCTACATTTAGAATTCTAATACTTCCTTTTTTTTTCTTTCTTTTTTTTTTTTTTTTAATTTCTCTAAAGGTAAACTTCAGTTGTCATTCTCCTCCGGGGTCTTATTGCCACGAAGCTTGACGACTGGAATACACTCTGCTGATAAAACAAAATGCAAAACAATACCGTACAATACATCCTTCCTGACTTCTCTCTGAATAGTGTCCAATTTCTTAAGCCTGGGATTCAAGTAGTGAATTGGTTACAAGTAAATGCTTACTCTAGAATCAGGTGGTCTCAAGTAAAAAGCCTAGCTCTCCCTCACTAGCCATCAGACCATGGACAAGCTACTGGACATCCCTTTTTCTTAATTTTATCATCTGTAAATGGAGACAGAAAACTTATTTCATTTGCTTTTTGAGTAAGGCTTCAAACACTAGTTCATCACTAGTGCTGGGCTGACAAGTTCTTAACAACTCTTAGCTACTATCATTATTAGCGTTCTTATTCAAAACACGTCTTCATCCATCCTAAACATAACTTTCAAACTTTAACTTCCACTATTCCCTCTGGATTTATCTTATAGATTTGGCAACTCAGAATACTCACTTCTTCATATTTATTTGCTGTCTAGTTCCACATTTTTGTTCATTCAACTTTGTCCTCCTAGAATGCCATTTTTCTTTATCAGTTAAAATCATTCAGATAGTGCTCCAATAATGGCCCCAAAGTGGAGCTCTATAAATCCTTCCTTGGTTATACTCTAAGAGATCTTCTCCAAAGATAGCCAAAGACATTTATTATAATAAAGTAACCATCTTATTTACCTGTTAATGAGATAAGAAACTTAAAGTACAATCACCGAAAAACTGCATTTTGAGAAGAGAGAAATGCTTAATTGCCGTTGACATTGCAATTTCATTCACAGATATGTAAATGAAACAAACAATTAAATCTGCTTTAAAATTTCATTTTTGCCAGAGTTGGGCAAAAGTACTATTAAATGGAGGAAATTTCACCATTTTATAAAAAAAGATGAGAAATTTTTGTTTGTATATGAGGCATGAACATAAAAAGACATAAGAAAATATAATGCTGGATTGTAATCGGGCACTAAAACTTACTTGTTAGGTCTCTTGTTATTCAGGCAAAATAGCAATGTACATATAAGGCAGTATATATGGGATATGTACAGGAAGGCAGAGGACAGAAAACAGAGAAACATAAAATCATGAGAGTTACGTAAGACAGCCCGACGAATAAACCATAAACAGAAACTAAAGTTTGGATAGTCTTTTAAGAATTTCTCCAAACGAGGCTAGGTAAGATCATTTGCTAGTCTTATGTTATTTTTAAAAAACAAAGTTACAAAAATATAAATATAATTCTGGGTGAGAGAATTCGGTTTATCAGATAATAGGATTTTAGGGCAGAAAAAGAGGCAGGGAAATATTGGAGTTCCTGCATGTCAAATACTGACTTACGGCAGGCAGAGTCTTTGGGATATCTTCTAGAAAGACTCTATTTTCACATAGTAGCAGACTGTTCTCATTTACTTTGTGTGATGATTTGGGGGCATCTGTGTCATCTACACAGAGATATCAGAACTTTTTGGAGTAACAATGTCCTAAGGCCAGAATTTACTCTAATGGGCTAGTATAATTGTCGAAATGCAGATTATGTCAAATTAGATATGGGCATCTATTTGTACCACTTAAAATTTGGAGGGGGGCGGGGAGCCCCAAGAAACGTAAGGTTTCTTTTTTCAAATATAATATGCTGCTTCTTACACCGAAATAAGAATCTGTTGTCTCAAAAGTGTATTCTTTGTCAAATTATTTTAACTGCTTGTTGTACATGATCAAGTATATTTACTCACTGTAAATACACAAGTTAAGTAAAATAATGAGAATATAATTTTTTTTTAAATTATAATCATGCTCTGTGACTAACATCACCACAAAATGAATACAACCCAGTCTTTAGTGGGCATCATACCTTTGGTTCTATTCAATCTGTCTCATTGGTTTTACAGATGAAAAAGAAAAATACGGATGCTGTCCTTTGAAAACATATGTATTATGTGGAAGAATATATACTGCAGATGTAACATAGTGATATATCGTGAAAAGAACATTTGGAGTCTGATTTTTCTCTGGGAGTAAAAGAAAGCATAATTAGTTCTATTTAAGCCAGAATTTTAATTTTCTCCATACTCAGGCTGATGTCATTGTTCCAATTTTAACTGAATATATGGTTGCCTTGAACACTTAATGAGTGCTTCCTTTGGGCCAGGCACTCCCTGCTTTAGATATGATAAATAATTTAATCTCTACAATGAGCTTTCGAGGATCTATGTCACAGATGAGGAAAATGAGTTACAGGAAGGTTAAATGAATTCTAGAGGTCACACAGCTAGTAACTGGCTGGATGAGTATTGGAACTCCGGGTAGATTGGCCCTGTAACCAGAGCTCTTAATTATACCACATCACATCTCTGATATGAGGACAGACAGAAAGACCTACTCTTGTAATTATGTAGTAGGCTATGAGTCCAAAGCAAGTATGCACATACCTTAAGAACAAAATCAGAAAGTGATATTTGCTGGAGTTAAAAATTCCATGTTCTCATACAGACAAAATGGGAAAAAAATTAGTGATGCTTAGGAAAACCTACCTGAAAATAATAAGACTAGAGTATTTTCCAAATATTTGCTAAGACCACAATCCAACTAGGTAAGTAGGCTGTGTTTCATGTACATTTTAAAGGAAATTGAGAACTTTTCACTAGTGTTGGAAAATGCCAAGTTTTGGTTATTCATTTTTGTTTTTTACAAAATTATCTCAAAAGAGAGCTGGTAGTTAGCATGAAGTATAGCGTGGGAGGATATCAATAATTAAAAATGCTTTTGCGTATTTCTGGAATGGTGCAGAGCAGGTGACACTGAGATGACCTGATCTGAGTATGTTGATCTATGCTCAAGGGCAAACAAAACTGAAAATCACTGTGCCTAGAACATAGTTGGTGCTCAACTGTAAGTTTTCTTGAATGTGTGTCATACTGTTTTTGTCAGTAGCTTGGGAAGATCTGCCTAAAACAGCTGGTTAAAAACTTTTTTACAGTTCTAAACTGCCATGGCACTACTTTATAATAAATAATAGTATTACAAATAGTAGGACCTATTGACATCCTCTGAAATTAGAAAGTAATTGAAATATGAAAAACTTTGAAAGATTAATGAAGGGTATAGAATTAAAATTAACTTCAAAGAAATATAATATGCCCTTCATAAACTATATTAAATGTTTTTATTTAAGAGGAAGATAACATTTCCCCATATTAGATATATCAGCACACTTTCTCTATTAGCATTATGAAAATATAATTTCTATGAAGAATTCCTACAAAGCAAGCAATTGAAGTTCTCAAGGATTATGTCCCTAGATCCCAGGCTCAATTTTAAATGTGAGAGATGAAAATTAAATTATTTAATGTCAAGTATTTCCTAAAAATAATTCTAAGTAAGCCTGCATTAAAAAAAAATAAGTTTCTTAGTAATTTTAATGAGTCAATATTTTATTTTTATAATTTGAGATAATTGTCTTCATTCCTTATATAATTTAAAAAAATATCATTTTCTCAAATCCTTAGCTTAATTCAAGTTCAAAGGAGTTAGAATTCACTCCAATCCATCAACAAAAGCCATTTCTACATTGTCTAATACCAAACAATCCCTTTGTCTCTATAAAATTAAGTATATTTATATAATCATAAAATATGAATGTATCTAATTCAAAAAATATTTCATGACCCTTGATTGATAAAAAGAGCTATCCCCTTACAACACTGGTTGTGTATTTACAAAATCAGTGCCTTTTTTGTGTCTTATTTCATCTTTTCGTGCCTACAAAATGGGCACTCAGTAGTAGCTAGTACTGTTATTAAATTTAGACTTAATGTTTAGCTAATACAATTTACCGTTACACTGTTCTTTTCATTTTCTATTCTTTTTTAAAATTATTTTTAATGTTTATTTATTTTTGAGAGAGAAAGAGAGAGACAGAGTGTGAGCAGGGGAGGAGCAAAGAGAGAGAGAGACACAGAATCTGAAGCAGGCTCCAGGCTCCCCATTGTCAGCGGGGCTTGAACTCACAAACCACAAGATCATGACCTGAGCAGGAAGGAGTCAGACGCCTAACCAACTGAGCCACCCAGGTGCCCCTCATTTTATTTTCTTAAGTGCAGAATTAACTCCTGCTTTCATGTTACCAAGCTAATGCTCCATTTACTTTCCAAAATAAAACTCAAAATGTAATGATCACATATAGTCAGCTTGCTATATCTTCCAATATAATTAAGAAAGCTTGTATGACTACTAGGTTTAAGGAGTAGGCAACTTGACTGTGAATCATTATTAACGGCTGTTTCATTTTTTGTTTAATTGTGAGCCATTTCACAGTAAC
This sequence comes from Prionailurus bengalensis, assembly GCF_016509475.1. Taxonomy (NCBI): domain Eukaryota; kingdom Metazoa; phylum Chordata; class Mammalia; order Carnivora; family Felidae; genus Prionailurus; species Prionailurus bengalensis. The sequence goes on from NC_057344.1 coordinate 92,638,965, forward strand.
TGACACCAGGGATTTCCTTAAAATTCAGCAGAAGATAATATGATACCAAAAGGGGAAAATTCTTATTATAAGAGAAATAAGTCAGCTAGATAAAGATTCAATATTTGACAAAGTAAGCTATTTAAAATCTATAGTCATCTGTCTTCCTTTTATAAATTATTATCATATAGTGTGAAGCTTCACATTTTTTAAGTTGTAATGCATACTTTTAATAGACACAATCTATGTTATATATTTCATATAAACAATAATTAATTATTCAATAATTTAATAAACATTTTACACTTAGCTTTTGCCCTCTACATATTTCCCCAAACTTCCTTCTAAAACTATGATTTCTCAATTTCTGTTCTTGGATAGTCAATCATCAATTGCAATTCATTGTGTGAGAGGGAATCAAAGGCTTTAAGAAACCAATTTTTTTTCCCTTTCAGAATCTCTAAGAAAGAATAAGAAGTCATCTATATAGAAACAGGAAGGGAAGGAAATAGATAAAAACCTAGGCTTCCTCAATTGCTTTTCCTTTGTCCTCCAGTAAAATTGAGCCTCATCCCTTTCACTCCTTCACCAGCCCCAATGCCGGGAAAGGTGTTTTTGCAGGAAGTACATCACAGGGCTAGAAAGTGCCTTTCTACCAAATCACAGTTGACATATGCCTACGTTTGTAGTTTGTAAAGCTTTCTAGGTAAAGTGTTTCCATATCTCTCAGGAGAAAATACCAATGTCAGGGTCAGGATATTTCCCATAATGTGCAATTTACATCTCTCAGGATGCAATATAGATCCATTTTCTCTTTTCTGCTCTCAATAAAGACAGATTAACCGATCACTATCTTATCTGTGTAGTATTTGTTTAAGCACTTAACATTTGTTAAGTCACCTCTCCCCTTTCTTCTCAATTCACAGTCCCTCAATCCTTTTAAACTCTAGTCAGATATGCTATTTTCTAAAATGTTAATGTCTTTATTTTATTAACTCTTCCTTCAGCATCATGGGTGCCAGTTTGCCACAGTCCTCTAACCTAGACTCAAAGAAATGTGAAATACAGACATTACGATTTTTCTACTCTCGTTTTAATCTGGTATTCAAATCAATATATTTAAATATTTGTTTCTATAAAACACCTCTAAGTTAACAGATTATGTTTCAATCAAAAATAAAGATATAAAGACAGGTACCAAGCATTTCTGAAAGACTAGACATGACAAGAATTCCAAAAAATAGCAAGATAAATCATGTTCAAGGAGAATACACGTTAACTGGTCTTTTTAGCTTACACGTTTTAGGCTCTGCTGATTGCTTTCCCTGTATTAACAGAGAGAATAACTGGCTATTACATTTTAGTGAAACAAATACATTATACTATTCCACTTATTCAAATTATATAAAACTGAAAACCCAGAAAAACTAAATTTGGTTAGGGGCTAGGATAGTGGCACCCCTGGGGTGGTCATAGCTGGAAGAAGACAGAATACAGGACTTTTTTAGGTACTTGTAATGTTTTGGCTACTCGACCCAGTTAATGTGGCCACTGATTACACACGTGAGCTCATTTTGTAAAAACTGGAGTTATACATCTGTGATTTTTGTATTTTTCTATATGCATATTATACTTTAATAAAAAGTTTAAAAATAAAAATGAGTTGCCATGTATGGAACTTATTTCAAGCATGAATCAAATTAATTGTAAGTGTAAATAATATTTATGAGAAAATTATGGAGATGGGAAGAATAATTAGACAATCAATGATAGTAAAAACTTTCTTGTTGAAGAGGAATAGGTTCTTGTGGTGATGTTAAAAATAAACTTCATCTTTAATAAACATACGCTGAAATAGTAATGGATTAAGCAGTCAGAACCCTGGATTTGCTCCAAAACTGTGAGGAAAAAGACAGTATGTTAGCATTTGGATGAAATAAATTTGGCCAAAATCTGATAATTGTTTAGGCTGGAGAACATGGAGAGTTTAGTACTATTCTCTCTATTTTATATGCTTGAAATTACCCATCATTTTTTAAAATGTTTAAAAGTAAAATTTAGTGGAACTCTACGAGCTCCGAGCAGTATTGTTTTCTATTACCATAGTTCTCATAAAAAAAGTTTGAGGTAAATCAAGAATCAAGATACATCTACCAAAACAAAACTAGGTTTCATGCTCTCCAGTGTAATCGTCTGAGGAGTATTTCTCTGGCAAACAAAACTTAAACCCACACCATTAGTAACTGGCAAGGGGACGAGTTCTTGTATAAGGTTTATCAACAGTGGGGAAAACAAGTACCATGGTTTTATACTAATTTTACAGGTTAGCCTCCAGATTTTCTATACATTTTCTAAGAATAAAATGATAGCAACTGTCAAACTAGAACATTAACTTTCCTATCTATGGACCTATTCCTAAAACTATTTTGATTAAACCTACAAGTGAGATATTTCATCTTATGTACACCATCAGGTATATACCATCAAGACAACATGTATGCTTATTCTACTGTTGCCGTTGTTGACTCCGAACTTTCTACCATGTGTTGTACATGAGACAAAACACAATGAAATGTTCAGTGAGCTATGAGACAGACCCTTCCCCATAGCTACTTCTTTATCCTGGGTGATTCAAAATTTAACTCAAGAAATATACATTTGATACTGGCTTTATTTATGTATTTCTCCTAGGCCTGGGTCTTTTCATCTTCTCTAAGGCACTTATTTGACGATTTTAACAAAAACACATTTACAACTATGCTTTTTATGGAATAATGCAGTCATTGGCCAACTTTCAGCTGAAATATAGTGACTGGCATAAATATAAACCTTAGGACACTTGATCACAAACGAAGTCACTTTTCTAGGAAGTATAAAATATATGATTAAATATCCAGCACAGGTAACTTGGAATCTGGTGCAGGATTCTGGCTGATAGCAACATTAAAAGAGGAAAAAAAGTCCTATTCATTACAATATTTTTGCAAACAATAAAAATCATGTTTTCCTCGTAATACAGACACCTATTTCCTCTACAGGTCAATTCTGCTTTAATGTGCAATGTGAACTGGTCCTCAAAAAGTACAACAAGCACCTAAAAAATAAAGAAACGGACCAAAACCGATTGCTACTTATCTGTTTCTCAAAAAGTGCCAAATTTTCATGTTTAACAGTTTCTGATACTGAAGTAGCCATTAGTTAAATAATCATGCTCTGTTCTTTCTCTGGTAACTGATAGATATAATTAAAAATTAAATTAAATTAAAGACATAATGCTTCTATATGGGATGTCTATATGCATAAATGCATCCATATAACAGAATCATGACTACAGAACACAGAAAAAGGATTTACAATCACTTGTTAAGCTCATTGTTGAGCTCAATGACTTAAAAGCTGTCAGTGGTAGTTTTTGTTTTGTTTTGTTTTGGTTTGGTTTGTTTTGTTTTGGTTTGGTTTTGGGTTTTTTGTCATTGATTATTTAATAACACTCTACTGGCCAGATTATAAAAAATTTGTTGAAATGAAGTTCACATATACTCTTTTCAATCCTCACAGTTAAAAGAAATGTATCTCCAGGAGAAAGAATACAGTATGTGCCTAGGTAGAAGGTACAAATATAATTTCATGCAATGTATCAGTTAACGAATCAGAAATAAAACCCTGAATTTTATCTGTGAAAATTTCTAGCTTATAATTTGTTTTCATCCGTGTCCTTTTGTATGTAATTACATTTTCGGGATTCAGTGTTTCCAAATCTTCTATACTGTCCCCACCTAAACTGATGTAGGTGATTAGGGGCCACTAATGCAGTAATTAGGAAGTCTTATGAACCTTGATACAAAACTTCCAGGATTTTATTACACTTTGGGAAACATTAAATTGACTCACATTATGTTAAGTTCAGTCTTGATTTGAGAGTATTATTTAATCTTAAACACTAAACCTCAGAGTACAAAACAGTTTCCAAGCTCTATTATCTAAATGACACTATCTGATTCCTATTAAAAGGACTTCAGAAGACGCAGACTCACCCAAAAAAAGTCTGGCACATTGAGTATTGAATAATGTTTAATGATATTTATAAGCAATTGAATTTATATAATCCAGACTTCTTTACAATATCTTTATAACTCAATGCATTTAAATTTTGACCCACACATCTTCAGTATGATGAGGCAGGAAAAAATCCCAGGTAGATAATCCTTTTCATTGAATAATTCTATTTATATTTTAATTGATAATCTTCCTTTGTTAGGCTCACATGGCAGACAAATGCTTATATGGATTTATTTCCAATGTACAAAATAAGAAAGAGGGTGGAAATGATCTGTAATATAAAATCAGGTATATAAATAATATTAATATGCTGAATGTTTGCTCAATAAAATGCAAAGTATGCACCAAATAAACTGCTTTAAATAACTGATGGACACTCACACATGGAGTGTAAAATACTGAATAAAGATATAAATTACTTTTAGCAATTAAGTTTTTTCTATATACCCTTAAATATATATTTTATTGAACTATATATCTGTGAATTCAAAAACAGAGTTAATAACATGCAAATAAGTAATTCCTACATGGGAATTATATAAGAAAAACAAGTGATGATACCAGAGGAAAATTTGGATCTATTAACTTTACAAAGAAATGAAAGATGGGACCGAAACCATGAGAGCTGTTAGTAAATAAAATATGTCCAAAAAAGCTTATCTCAATGACCTGGTAAGAAAGGGGAGTACTTAGAATTGTAAGAGAACTAACAGGTATGAAACAAATTTAACACTTTTTTAGGATATAAGTTCTTAGAATGAATCAAAGGGAAGCCTCAAAGCATAGAAAAACTCCACCTATATACATAACAAAGCACCTTGGTTGGGTGCATTTCAATATTTTGAATGAGTTCACGATCTACTTCCCCTTATAAAAACTTGGAGGTAATAGCACCAGAGAAATACAACTAATTTAAAACATATTTTAAAAATTAGAAGAGAAGAAAGTTTGCCTGGAGATTAAAAACAACTGCAGACGTATGTGTAAATGAAAAGTATAATGAGAGCATTAAAGATTATTTGGATACTTTAAAAACACTCATTCAGCCAGTCATTCATTTTTCATCACATAATTATTTAGCATTTATAATATGCATAGCCGGGTAATGAGTCTCAATACGCCAAGAGAGTATTGGATACTAACTAGTTCCAATGCACCCAAAGGCACACATTTTAAATGACATGTGATAAGTCACAGAGAAGCACTGATGTCTGAATAAGTAAAAACAAATTGCCTACAGAAATTGCCATATGTATAGATGTACAAATGAACTGTTCACCTCAGAAGATTTTTACAGCTTCCGATGTAAATCATATTAATTGAGGTAGACCATTACTTAACGAAAGAAGAAATAAGATAATATTATCATATCTCATTTATCTGGAGGTACAGGAAAGTTCCAGGCAGCTGCTGCATCAGCTAACTGGAGTAATGATACCAGTTGTGAACAGATGATCATTTTTCAAAGAAGTAAAATATCATAAAATTCAGTGAACATTAAATCTAACAATAGATATGCAGAGAATATGAACTGGGATTGAGTTATCATTTGTTTCCTGTTCATGGAGTTGAGGTGCGTAAATTATGTCGATTATGAAAGATCAATTCTTAATCACTAAACAAAGGAATTTAATGAAAAATAGAAGGATTGGTGTGATTCAAAGACTACAGATTTGTCACAAAGAGATAAACTAAAAAAGTGAGAAAGTTAGGCTCACAAATCTAGAGCTATTCTTCTAGAGAAGAGTGAGAGGAGCAAAAGTCTCAGGAATAGGATATTATAGAAAAGTAACACAACTTGGAGACAAAGGGGAACAGAAATTAACATAAGTACTAGGAAAAAAATAATCCTGAAAAAGATGTGCATCTATTTAGTGATGTATGGAGCTAGGAGACAGGGATGTTAAAAAGGCCACATACAAGAATGCTTTTTTGTGGACTTTAATATTTGAAAAAGTGATGCTATGTTTATGACATTATAGGAATATACAAATCCCAGAGAAAACACTATATGAAGATATGTAAATATGAGGGTGCTGTGTGCCAATAAGAGAAGTTGTTTATTTTGAATCCTATGTACACTCTTACCACACTATTGAGTTCAACAGATTAAGAAAACTCACAGAAGGCAGATTGAGATAATGAAGGGATTGAAAGAAATGTGACTAAACAAAACATGCTCTACAATTTTAATCAACTGAAAACTTGAAGTGCACCATAGAAATAACATCGATGCCCAAAAGAATTTTCTCAAAATGACGTTTACTGAAAAGAAGTCTACGTAAAGTGTCAGCAATTTTTCAAATGGAATGTTTCAAAAGTTCTGACACCTTTTCTTGTGTTAAGAGCAAATTTAATTGAAGTTTGAAGGGGATTCAAAAAGTAGGCAAAATTAAAATTAGGTCAGGAGACAGCTCGTAATTTTTTGGCATGCACGGACTGGTCTAAATGACGTGTAATACGAAGGCAACATGGACCATGACACTTCAGTAAATCGTTCTTTACAGTTCTAGAAACCTAGAATATTTCATGAATACAGTATTTAAAAATTAATTATGTCACTGTATTTCTTCATTTCATTCAACATAATTTATTATCTCATGACCTTTCAAATTAATGAAAAAAGATTTTCACAAATATATTTTAGATGAAATTTCATTGGTCATTGTCTTTTGACTGTTGCTAATTCTTAGGCACTGATTATGTTTATCAACAAGAAATCAAATTTCCAAATAATGAATGCTGAAATCCTGAAATCCTTTGTTTCATTTAGGCTTATTTGAACCGAAAGATATGTCTCATCCACTGACAAAATCAATCGTTAAGTGATGATGTTCAAAATGTGTAGCCAAACTCATAAGCAAGAATGATTGCAAAGATAACATAATTGTTTTAACTACTGGGTTTTTCTAAATTACCTTGATAATACAGCTTTTATCAACGATTCTGGAACTTAAACTATTTTTATGCTCCTTATTTGCTGATATTATTCAGAATGTGTCATTTGAAAGACTGATTTTATATAAGGTGTCTATAATACTAAAGAATTTCATGAATTCTTCACTATAAAATGTGACGTTATTTTTAAAGTCCAGGTAATTTTTTTTGTGTTTCATTTTAATAAGTGTTCAAAACAATGATTAACTTTTATTAAAAGTTAAAGGGATACTTTAGAATTTCTTATTATTCTAAAAAAGGTAAAGCCAAGCTAAAATTCATCAGCATTTTAAGATAAATCTAAACACTGAGTTTTGAATATGACCATATTCTACATATTTACATTTATTTCTTCAGTCCTTCAGTGTATCCCTTTGGTTTTTACCAGAGTTTTAACAAACCACAATATCGTAACAAAAATAAGAGCAAACAAGCTCATAAGGTGTTCATGACTAACGAGTATTAATAGAAACTTTCAAAATCGCTCCTGATTTAAAAACAAACTTTCATTTCATTAAATGCATCACGTATATTCTTCACAGATCTTTTCTTACACATTGGAAAAAAAAAGAAAAAATATAGCTGTATGTGAGCATTTCTTTAAAAAAAGAAACACAGAAACTTTCTTTAACATGTGCATACACGTACTTTTATGTAAAAGTTGGTTTCTTGCAAGTTTAAATTTTAAATTTTGCAATCACAAGTATAGAAACGGGAAGTCCTTGGGCACAGACAATGATCTCATTTGTATTATTAAGCATATTACCATTTCCTCATCATTTTATAAATGGCAGTGGTAGCTTCATTAGGCTTTATTTTTAGAGCTCTACAAAAATAACCAAATATACAGTTGTTTTTCTCAACATCAAAATGTACGTTATGTTTACTAAAGAACTAAATGCATGTTTAGCAAAATAAAACTCTATCTCAATAATTATTTAAATATTCTGATTCAAAATAAGTTATAGATGTCAAAATTTTAATTTAGTTACGTAAGGGACATGCTTTCAATTTAGAAGATGAGAATACTTCCATTCCTGATGATAAATAATACAAATATGAATGACTACCACCATGTGAATTTGGAGGGCAAAATGGTCAGGCATGGTTTTGATTTATAGTTTATACTATTAAATTAACCATAAAATTGACTATGTCTATTAATATCGGGCTCATGATGTAATTTTAAGTTAATATTAAACACTAAAAGTTGAAGTCATACAAATAGCTAAGGAGAGTATAAGTAAAAACAACAAAATACTTATATTTTTGCTTCTTTTTCACCTAGGGCGCGCTTCATCCCAAACCCTAAATTTTGAGTGGTGTGAGCTGGCTAAAACAGAAAAAAAATAGTTTTTTAAAACTAATTTATTCTACCATATCTGAGTAATATGGAAAAAAAATCTTAATTTTCTTAATTAAATGATATATGAATTCTTTGATTTCTAGCAACACACATAATAACTATTTTAGGTTATTTTAAACCACTAATGTGTGTAGATGTGTGAGCTAAACTTTAGGACTTTAGCATCCAAATTTCATCAGTTATGACGTTGGACATTTCAATACTTTCTAAGTATATGTGGTCTCCTTGCATTTTATAACGCCAAAAAATAAAGCAAAATAAATATCAATAGTTTATAGACAGGAGTAGTTATTTGGTTCTGAAATGATATGAGGTAATGGTATTTCCAAGAAATCTGAAAAGTTGAATTGAATCCTTCATAAAACAGTTTAATCGGTGTTGCCATCACAATGTATGTTTCCAATGGCAGATCCATGCCTTTATCAATGTCTAGAGTAGTAGTCTTGTCCTCGGTGTATTCAATACATGCCTTTCATATTTACATTCATGAGTTAAAATATATGTCCTTCTAGTTTGTCTTTCCTTTAGGTTTTTTTTTTTCTATTTCCCTCCCCTTCCTGAAGTCATGAAAGTAATGATACATCTGCAAACTGTTTTATTTTTGTTTCTAGCTTATGATCCCATGATTTTCTTTTTTTTCTTTTTTTTTTTTTGTACTAGGGGATGAAAGTAAGAAAACACCATGTACGTTAGATTTGCAATACAAAATAAAAGTCATCTTTTGATTGAGTCTTTATGAGTTTCATCCTTATCAAGTATTAGTTTATGTGGTTTGACCAAACTATTGAATTGTCAGTGGTATTTACCGATTAACTAAAAGAAAAAAAAGATTCCTATGTAGCAGAGAATAATAGGATAATTTCATTACCAAGACCCTCAAAGAAATATACTACAGAATCTCTAAACATTTTTACTTTCACTGTGGTTGTATAAAATAATCCACTTAGAGAATATGGTCCCAATATTGAAAGAGAGAAGTACAATTTTGAACATCTCCATTGTTAGAAGAATGTATTATTTTAAGTAAATGAAGAATATTGCTTTATTCGTATGTTTCCATCACATAGTTCCTCTGATTCTGACCATATGAACATATTACTAAATCACGTTGAATGGTCAAAGTGATAGCTGCGCTGATTTCTTAATTTAGCCTAAAATGTTTAATGTCACTGTGGGAAAAGGATGATTATGTGAAAATGCTGGCATCAATAAAAAAATGAGATCTCCCAGTGACTCAAGTGTCAAGAGATGTTTTTCCATCTTAATTAAGCCCTTCAAAACACATGGAAATCAAGTAAGCAAGCGAGCAATATTCAAAGGAAATATGAAATGCATTTGAAAAATGTTTTCAACATCAAAAGTTATGTTGGATTGTTGTCAACAACCATGTCCTAACACAGAAACCTGTCTTCCTGTTAAGATATTCATTTTTCCATAGTAAAGGACTGCCTGCATCCAAGAGTCACTTTTATCTTTGTTTCTGAAAAACAACCTGAGCTCTATTTTCACTAAGAAGAATGGCATGTTGAACTTTATTCCCTCAAAGGGAATACTTTGATAAAGGCTTTTATGTAATACTTACTCAAATATGGTGGTTTGTAAGGCGCTCGTGTATTAGACAGCAGTCCATCCAGCTCCTTCCTCTCCAGGGTGCTGTGAAGGGCCTTCTCTTTGCCAAAGGTGGAGAAAGACCTCTCCGCCCCAGGCTGGGCTTCTGGAGTTTCAAACACCTCAGTGTCTGGAACAGAGTCCATGCCAGGAACATGCAGATTGCTGCGATAATCCGCAGCCTGGCGTCCATCCGCGGGGACAAAAGAAGGCATCCAGCACCGATCTGAATGGCCCAGCGCTTTACATTCCTCAGTACAGTTGGAGAAGAGATCCATGCCTGTAAACAAAAGGGAAACTATGGATCCAGGTTTCACTAATGTGAAAGATTACAGGTAGCATAAAGAGTGCTGGGTGAATGCGTTTTAACAAATTTTTCTTGCCTTAACCTCATAGACATCAAAAATGTCTTTGTACTATTGTGCAAAGGGTTAGACTCTTCTAGCAAAGAGGACCTTAAGGTAGATAGATCTTTCTAAAATTCTCAGAGTTGGGAAAAAGCTGTGGGAAAAAAAAAAAACAAAAAACAAAAAACAAACTAGGGAATGGTGAGTAGAAAAAGGATGAATATTTTTAAAAATCTCTGGTGAAATTCATAATAGAGAAAAATATAAGTATAAAGCTTTTATAATCCATAATCTCTAATGATGATAAGGCATCCAACATGTTTATTTTTCCCTTAGAGACAAAAACATCAGAAATACGTAAAGCACAAATGATGATATTTAGATTAAGAAATCTAGACATTAAACAGAAAGTGAAATCCAAGAGAAATACGGCACACATATTGATAAACCAATAAATAACAAGAATGAAACAACATTTTGTGAGTGGCCAAGAGCATGCTTTCTTAGCATTTCAGAAAATGACCCTAAAAGGTATAGCTCAATGACATTCTGGTAGCCCATATTACTACTTATTATTCGCCACTGCAGACAAACCCAGAACAAATGACTATAATTAGTGAAACCAAGGTAATCAAGTATAATGTGAGTCAGCTGCAGATACTATTGACAAATACCTTATTACTTGTTTCACACTGGAAACGCTTGTCCTAGTGAACACAGAACTGTTTCCTTACTAATCCTAGGATACTAAGATTTCAAATGACACCTTCAAGTTTCATCGTCTCCCACAGATTGACAAGACTATTAAATATTATCTGGTTGTGACTCAAGAAAGCTCAGTTTCTTAGGCAAAGCATAATAATTTTGAGCATTATAGAATACTATTTGACATTCATTTTGGTAACTACCCCTATTCAGAAAAACAAGTACATAAACCATAATCACATTTTAATATTTTTCTAAACATACTAACACATTTATTGTGCATGTTTTTAAACAGGATCAATTTAAAATAACTCAAGTATGATTATTCTGCATAAAAGAAGCTCTCAAATGCATGAGCAGTCTGGAAAAACGATGAATTTCTTTTTTAATCAACAGAGTCATATTTATTTAATGAACCCATCTGATTGTTTCTTCTTACAAATATCAGGAGTGATTTTGAACTCTTGAGTTTTGGTTTTTAAATTCCTAATGGCCTTTTGTCACAAACTGCTTTACGTGTTTGTGTGTGTATATATTAACATCTGTATATATAAAGTATAGAAAATAATTTTTTTTCAGAGTATTAATCTTCTAGATTGTCCACAAGTATTTTGGAGATAAGAACAGTTAATTATGTAAATTATGTTTAAAGAAATAAAATGAATCTTCTTATCATATATTAATCTCACTTTATGACTTTTTTATTTTAAATTAAACTATGTATAATGCCGAGTCTGGCTTCGATTATAGTGTTCCATTGATAATTGTCATGCATAAGCCTTGAAATAAATTACTGATCAGTGAACTGTTGAGGAACTTAAACGTGAGCTGAAACCTGGATAAGGAACCAGGTTAAGAAAGCATGTAAAATATGTCAGTGTTTTTTTGACACCAGGGTAGCTGAGGTTTTGTTTTTTGGTTTTTTTTTTTCCCTATTTCTTCACAGAGATATTTAGAAAGAAAAAGAAAAAGGAAAGAAATTGATACACATTGACATCCTAGGTTGGTAGAAGCTATAGAACCAAAGAGATTTATATTTGAATATTGTACTAGAAACGCTCCCTATTTGAAATATGATAGAGCAAAAAAAAAAAAAAGATTTTTTGATAGATGGAATTACTGTTCAAAGTAAAATGATTGTGAGCAATTATTTATTTTAAAATTAAATCCAAATCATAATTAAGTTTGAAGTTGGTGGAATTAATACAAATATTAGGATAATACTACATTATTAAACCATAATAATAATGGGTATTAATGCAAAATTTGGAATACAGTTTTTTCTCACATGACCGATGAATATCATTTTAAATATACCACATGATACCATTAACAATCTTTCCCATCTTTTTGAGCAGCTATACTCTCAAGTACTCTCCTAATTTTAAATGTGATCATCTGTCTTATAGAAAAATTTTAATAAACTAGTCTCTCAACATTATTAAGATGTTGTATGTGTTAGGAGGTACTTTTAGTAGAACTTGTTTAATTAAATAGTTTATACTCAGTTGCGCCCATTTTCTTTTCTTGAAGTGTCTGGTTTTCTGGTCTTCGGCTTCTTTAATTATTAGAAACTAGTTAACATTCTCTCAGACGATGTAATCAAGTTCTCACGAGTCGAGAACCCGTACAAAAATGATATCATGTGCATAACAAGAAAAATGAGAAATAGGATGAAGTTTTATGCTGGAAGAACAATTTTACTTGACAGAGAAAACACTTGTAAATGATGTTCTTACTGAATTCATGAACTAGTCTTTTAAAAGTGTGATTCCCACAGTAATACCACACAGCTATATGTAACCAGAATGAAAGATAAAGTGCTACAAATTGTGCATGAACATACTCCACCAGTTTTACTGACAAAACAAGTGTACCAGTTTCTCAGGAGGAAAATGTCAGACTCAGAAGCAAAATTAAAAAATAATAACATAAAAACTACATCAATACATGTCAAATCATTTGTCTTTTAGATACATGATTTGAGAACCAAGTAAATATACCTGTTACCATTCCTCACTTGAGGGAGTCACTGAACGACTAACTATTCTTTTCTTTTTTTTTTTTTACCTTCTTTCATTTATCGCCAGTCCCATTAAATATACTGTTTAATGGCCAAATAAACAGAAGTATGTTTAAGTTCTGTTGTGATAAATGACTACATGATATACAGGAATGCCAGGTCTTCCGGGACAGGTGATGTATTAAAATGTATGCTTTTCACATTCCCCTTGGAATTTTTTAATAGCTCAAAGTGAAGGCCCCAGAGAAAATAAATTTAAGGTGATTTTTATATTTTCTCATTCAAATGCCCCTAAGTATAGAACCTGTGAGATTTGTTTAGCAGAAAAATACAGGCCAAACCTCAGTTTTGAAGTTTTTGTAATTTCTAAGAATCATCTCAACATATATATATATATATATATATATATATATATATATACACATATATACACACACACACATATACATACACATATACACATATATGTATATACATGCATATATGTATATACATATATACACATATACATACATACATATATATATATACACATATACACACATACATATACATTACTTGAAATTTCTTCTCCTAGTTATTTATTTTTCCCACTTCTCAGAAATAATCTGTTCTACAAGGCATGACAGCTGACGTGATAGACTGCTTGTTATGCAAAGATATATTTAGACAAATTTTAAAATACATATTTTTGAACTGGCAAGTAACTTGTTCTTTATAGTCAGAGGCAGTGCTATTACCATTGAGAACAAATCATGATTTCAAAAATATTATAATTGTATTCAGTTTGTGCTGTTTTCTGATGAATGTAACAATATAAAGTTATGTGTGCATTTCTTTCTCATGCACCAAGACATCATAAAAACGCTTAATTTTTCGTAACACGATAAATTAATTTTAAAGAAAATCAATACTTAATTTTTTGAGGAAATTTCCAGTCTTCCTTTAACCACTTACCAACAACAAAAAAATGGAGAGATATTAATTATAACCGCAAAAATTGGCATAAGTTTTAGGAAAAGATAGCTTGGACGCAGATATTTATTAACATGATTCACTCATGAAAAAATCAAAACATGTGCATCAAAATTTCTCCTCATTTATCAATCTTCCAGTGTGTTGATATTTTTCTCCATTTTCTCTAATATTTTGTCATATGCGTTTTTCCAATTATAAATCTCTCTGTTGCATCAAGTGGCAGTTCAGATTTTCACCAGTACCACGAATAAGCTTTTGCAAACAATCATATAAATTCACTTTATTTACAAATCCAGATGCTAATCTGCCAGTATCTACATTCTGAGTGGAGCTGGGAAAGGGAAATTTGTATTGATGATAAATCAAAAATTGTCTTGTTGGTCTTGTAAGAATGGTGCAATCGCTGAATATGTTTCATGGTATACTTTACAAGTTTGGAAATACTGGCAACTCCAGTCAGTTTGTTTTTTTTAACATGTAGCCAAATTTTGACCGCATATCCTGCATCGATCTCAATAATTAAAATTAACACACCTAGTCTAAGTTTCCTTGTAACTGAAGGTCAAACGTACAAGGAAGAGAGGTTTGACAATTTTCAGGTAAACTATAACACGTAACATTAACAGAATCATTTATTAGGTTGTCCTTTTCAATGTATTTTTTAAGAGGACACAGATATTAGAAATAAATTGATAAGTCTAATAGTGTGCATATCACAAATATTTAATAAGCGAGGCAAAAAATTCTTATAACTAAATATATCTCCTTAGATGTGCCTGTAATAATGTTAAAATGTTTAAGAATATGCAACTAAAATTTTTGTATCAGTATTCCAAATCAGAAAAAGATATTTTAATCTCATGATATAATAAACCAAATTGAAACCATATTTCTTTTAAGTACACTTTGACTTATTTGTGGCTATTTAAGCTGTGATTAATCAGATTTTCCTCTTGTGATGGTTTATGCATACATTTACCACATCTCCCTGGACTTCTGCCATATCTAACCAATACATCAATAGCACACTGAAAAAAACGGAAAGCACCTTGACAAGGCTATAGAAAGAAAATGCCACAGAGCAGTGGTCAAGCCGAAGAATTTCACACATGGAGCCAGGTGCAGTAGAAAACTGAAAAAGCTTATGTGATTCTCTGTGCAGCTGCCTCCGTGTTTAAAGCCCTTCTATGAACAAGATTGGTGACTCCAAATGGCTTAGAAAGGAGAAAAGCAAGGGGGGGGGGGGGGTGGAGAAAGAACAAAAAAGAAAACTATTCATAGTAGAATAAATAGAAGGCATATCGAAATAAATAAATACAAAATAATGCTAACAGAAAAAGAAATCAGGGATAAATAAAAAGTTAGCAAGTTTAAACAGGTGAAGCACTGAGCTAAATAGTGTATATAATGAAATATGGAAGAAGGTACACACTGAAGTAGAGATTTCAGAGTCTGTATCTTTCTAATGTTATTTTTCCATGGCAATCTGGTGTTCTTCCCCTAAAAACTAGCTCAGTGAGATTTGCTGATGTGTATGAATTTTTTTTTCATATCCTAAACCTGGATATAGACGTGCTATGAATAATATTTCCTAAATATTACACAACTAGAAGATCATTAGTACCTGGCATTACAAGAAAATAAAACAGATGTACTTATTTCCCTGAAATGGGCTTAACTTTTAGGAAATATTGTAGCCACTTGGTGTGAAGTTTATAGGACACAACATCAGTAGGGACTGGAAAAAGTCATTAAGTAAATGGATTTCAATTCTCTGCACTTAGGGTTTCATACTTAAAAAAAGAAAACACTTCAAAATCATTCTTACCATAAAATTAGACATATTAAATCTGATTGCAATTCAGCACACAAAGGTGAGATTACTTCTTAATACAAGCGTGTCATTACAATTCTAAAAGAGCAATTATCGCACTCAGTATGTTGTGCCTGCCTTGTAACTGCCAAGGAAATACAAAAGTAAATTGTTAATTCTGTGATACTTTTCGTGTTTAAGAATGTAAAGACACAGGCAAATTTTACCACTGATAAAGAAAAATACAAACTGCCTTGCTTTTTGGAAATTTTTCCGGTACACAATGTAGCATTTTAATTTTCCTTGTAATGCTTTGACATCTCAAATAATTTGAAAGAAACATTACCGAAATGGCAACAGTGAGTGCCTGTGAAATAAAACAGCTACTGGGAAGACGCATTGATAAGAATATATTCCCATCCATCTTCCAAATTTAGCACTTTTTGCAGATGTTTATTCGTTTCTCTTTCTTTGGTTAGGTTATTATGGCTCATTATGTCTGAGGGACTAAACTAATTGAAATGTTCATTGAGATTGGAGTGCTACAGAAAAACAACAACAACAACAACAACAACAACAACAAAACAAAGCAGAGGGTGGGGGAGTGGGAAAAGAATAAAATGCACCCAAGGAAACATGCACCAGATACTCTGTTTTAATATTAAACATTTTGTTTTAAAAGTTTAAAAAAGGCTAACTTAAATTAGAAACCCTGGAAAAAGAACAGGAATGAGCAATTCTACATGTACAGCTTTTTAAAGATAACAATAAATCATATGCCATATATAGGCCAAAAATGAAAGGGACTTTGTACTCAAATATAAACTTCTGGCAAGATCTGGTTTGTTGTCAGGTTCCCAGACACTAAATAGATGCTCTGTTCACTTAGCGTGAAGGCCCGCAAGGGGCAGGGACCTCCGGGGATTCTTGGCAGTTCTCAAGTCTCATTAGGTCTGCATATTAATGACTTGCAGCAATATAAAGAGACCCTTGAGCAGCCTTTCCCCCCCTCCTCCTGCCTGTGTTTCCCAAGGCTAAGTCAGCCTCAGACACAGCACACATTGGCCAAGTGGGAGGCTTGCAGTAACCACTGCTGCCAGGCGACCGTGGGGTGTGGGCTGCCCTTTGACACACTGCCTCAGCACAGTTTAGAGGTCCACCGAGTGTGTTAAGGAATGTGTGCTCTCTAGGACCAATATTACCTTGAGAATCAGGACTCTCTCACTCTAGGGTTACATCATTAACCAAAATGGAGCTCAAAAGCATGTGACCAGAGTTGAATCCAGAGATGGCCCAATGATGGACATTTTTACCAGTCACAAAAGTTAATTCATTCGCCTTTCCATTTCTTTTCGCATGTCAGAAAACCACAAACTTCAAAAAAGAAAAATTAAAAAAAAAAACAAACAACAATCACCCTATCCTTCTTGGTTGAAAGGCCAACGAAGTGGAAAATCCAACCTCATTTAATCCAACCTCAAATATGAAATCATTTTCATCATTGTAAGGTATGTATTTTATCTTTAAAGTGTCTTCTTTAAGTATTAGTAAGCAGAGTTATCGGCATCCTATAAAACTTAACAGTTAAATTTATATAGACAAAAGTAAAGCAAATAAACAATGTAAAACATCTGTGTCACATTGCAACCCCATCAGTGACTATCATTAAGCTCGTATACAAATACACACAGGGTTCAACTTCTGACAGGTCATGGGCCTTATTGAAAATATGAGGAAATCTAGGATGCTCGAGAAAATACACATTATCAAATGTTTCCTAATCTCCTGAAGCCTAAGAACCCAGCATTGGAAACCCTGCTTTCAGGCTATTCATGACTTTTCATCACCATTCCTTCTACCATTCAACACTCGGTGGCTTACAAAATGCACTGCTCTCAAAAGCAAGAAATTTGGATTCTAGTTCCCAATCATCCAATTATTCTCTTGTGACTTTGTACAGTTCAATCAATTTCATTCATCTTCAGCTACCTCATCCATAAACAAGTCTAATAATACCTTAATTGACTAAAGACTGAGGACTGGACCAGGTGAGAAATCTATAGCTCTTTGTATGCAATACAATTGCACTAAAGAACATAAGGAAGAAATAGCTCATATTCTAACATATTTCACAATACATCTCTAGCTTTACCTCTCTGAAGGAACATCAAATTTTTATAATCCTCTTTGAATATACACTTATCAACATAACATGACACCATTTTTTCTGTGGATTTACCAACATTAAACCTACAGAAAATTACCTAGGACATCATTCTTTCTAGATTTATTTAAAACAACAACAACAACAAAAACCATAAAAGTCAGCATTGCTCTTTGAACACACTTACCAGCTGACTGGCCGCGGTTGGTGGCATCGTGATCACTATCTCCTTGTTCACTGTCTCCATGACCACTGTCCTTAGAGCTTACTATGTCGGCTTCCTGGAATGCAGAACTAGAAGTACAAAAACGTGAATATTAGAATAAAAAAGGTGAAGAAACACAGAAAACATTCTTCTGCCACCACATGGTCAACAATGGTGCTGCAGATTCATAGACCTCTCAGTTGCCTTTATTTCTGCATAAAGCTGGTTTTCATCACCTTAAACTTAGCTCTTTAAAACTGAGCATAGCAGGTGGTTGAGCCCTTAAGGTGTATCTAGTTTAGCCATTTTCTATGATTAGAGTTATGTATATGTTTATATGATTTTCATAAAAGAGAGTATCCACCTGGAACAGTTAGGGAGACTATCAGAAGCAGCGTAGGCGTGTAAATTGATAAGATATTCAAATATATTCAGTAAGTTGTATATAAATAAAATATGCCCAGATTTTAATGTATTGTCTAGGAACCCCAACATAATTAGCATGTATGTTCTGCCTTAACTGGAAATGCTTTATACATTTTATATTTTAATATTGAATAATACCCCTAATTCCTAATTTTAGTAGGTTGTAAATTGTCCACACACCAAGGTAGGAAAAAAAAAAAAAAAAAGAGTCCATACCTGTTAACTCGGCGAGGTCTGTCAACTAGATAGCTGAGCTCTGCTCGCTGGTGTTTAGTCTAGAAAAAAAATAAATAAATCAAGAGCATTTGAATGCTAAGGGTTTAACTACCAGTCCTTTTTTTGAGGTAAGGAACTGAGTCTAGTTTAAGTAATTGTGTGCATTTTTATGAATTTTCAAGCTATTCTAAGACCTCACCCTAGTGACTGCTGGGTAAGGGGTGGGGGGATATGCAGAGACACTCAATCTAGACTTTCAGTAAAGGTTAAAAAAAAAATTCCAAAAATAAAAAGCCAATTTTAAACGTGTGTATGTGTGTTTTTAAGGAGAGAATGCAAATGACCTCATAGCTAGGGCTCATAAACTATTGTCCCTAATAGAGTCAACCTAGGTAAACTCTACAGTCTTTCTTTCAGTGGCCTAAAACAGTGTTTAGGTGCATACTGGTTGACACAAGAAAAACAGCACGCTCAATAAGCAAAAAGTTTGGATATTTTATGGAATTATTTTGTTGTTTATTTTCAAAATGTGCTTAAGATACAAATGAACTGTACAAATATTCATGAAAGTCAATTAATAATATCTAAGACTCAAATAAAATAACCTGCCAAGAAAGGAATTCATAAAGCCCCCTCCCCCATTCTTTTCCCCCTCCAAACGCCCTCTGCATTCTCCTCCCCCCACCTCCAGCATCCACACACCTTTTCCGGTCCAAACTTTCTAATACATAAATCAACCCTGTTCTCCCCCTCCCTCCCACCTTCCAACTCTGCCACTTCTCCATCTTTTAAATAGAAATCGGAATTGACAAGCCAAATTCTTTGAGGAAGAAAGCCATCAGTGGTGATTTATCAAGAACAGTGGCAAGAGGTGATTATTAGTTAAAAGATATATTTAAGGTAACAATTGTTTAAGCCTTTCTTTAGTTTACGCTTACAGGGGTTTGTGCCAAAGTAACTTCATTCAAATTCACACTGTGTGGGCCTTGGGTTTCAAGAGCGTCTGTAAATGCTGTCCAGAGCAGAACTGAAGGCTTTTCTGCAACCCGAGTTCAGGGGACAAGGATCTGATAAATTATTCGCTAAAACATGCATTCGAGTTTAGACGACTGTGCAAAGTTAAACAATCTATAGCTTACTTTTACACGCGACTGAAAGCATCGATAAACAAAGCAAACAGCATTAACTTTATTAACGCCTGGGACAAACGCAAAGAGAAAAAGACCTTTGCCGGTGCCAGAAAGTCCCTCCATCACATTTCCCTCGGTCCCCCTCCTACTTTTCCCTTTACCCTCAGAAAACTGAGAAGGGAAAGGACTGAGAAGGGGTTAGGATTTTAAAGGAACGATGCCTGACGTCCCGAGGGAAGAAGGAAGGTCCAAGATGGCAAAGCACCAAGGGGAGGAAATGAAAGTAAATGTGGAGGGGTGGAGCGCAGAAAATTAGGGACAACACGAAGTTTAGGTTACATACGAAGGGGTGGGATAGCCTCCCCCGCCCAATTCCTGCCCCCACAAAGATACAAAGAAGTTAATATCCTAAATATAAATACAGAGTGCACCAGAGATACAAGGGCCGGGCTAGAGGAGGCTTTCAGATGGAGGAGATGAGAGATGGTGGTCCTTTCGCTTCAGCCTTACCTCGTTGGACAAAATGCTTCCGTTGGAGATGATGTCGGGCTGCTGGTCTGTGTAGCCGGTGACGATGGCCCCGCAGGGGTTGTGCTCAGTGTCCGTACTCCGCGATGGGCTGCAGGGCTTAAGGAACATCAGGTCGGTCTTGGCGGACTCAGGGGTCAGGCAGACCTGGTAGCAGTAATTCTGGTTGTGGTGGTGGGAGCCAAAGCCCCCGGACTCCTCCACCGGCACTTGGGCCGGGTTACTGGGTACGTTGGAGCTTTGCACCAGCATGATGTCCGACTTGCTGAGTTTTTTCTTGCGCGCCCGGGCTTGGCGGCCGCAGCAGGTAGAGCCCCCACCGCCACAGCAGCAGCAGCAGAGGCAGCAGTCACTGGCCAGACAGGTGTAGATGTTCAGCTTCTTCTCTTTTTGGCAACGCACAGCAAGCACGATCATGGCTAGCAGGAATATGAAAGACACCGAGCCCAGCGCAATGATGAGGATGAGGGTGAGGTCCAGCGAGGTCTCCGCGCCGCCGGAGCGGCTGGGGCGCTGATGCTCCCCTGACCCCCCGCTACCGCCCCCGCCCCCTCCCTGGGGCTCCACGGCTCCATCCACCAGCTGCACCACCAGTGTGGCAGTGGAGGACAGGGGCGGCTGCCCGTGGTCGCGCACCTCAATCACCAGCTCGTAAGGCCGCTGGGGGTCGCGCTTGGCCGGCACCCGGCGCGCGGTGCGGAGTTCCCCGGTGCGCCAGTCCATGCGGAAGAGGTTCATTTCGTTGCCCCGCACAATGCTGTAGGTGAGCCGGGCGTTCTCGCCGTCGTCTGCGTCCACTGCGGCCACGCGGGTCAGCAGGTAGCCTGGCTCCGCCGACCGGGGCAGCACCTCCCGCGCCGGAGTCCCGTTGCGCCCAGGCAGGGGCGCCACGATGGCAGGGGCGTTGTCGTTCTGGTCCACGATGAGGATGTTGACGGTGGCGTTACCGGCCAGAGCCTGGGGGCTGCCGGCGTCCCGAGCTTCCACCTGGAAGCTGAAGTCCTTGAGCTGCTCGTAATCGAAGGAGCGCAGGGCGTACAAGTAGCCGTTCTCAGAGTTGATGGACACGTAAGTGAAGACGCTCATGCCCTGGATCTGGCACTCGAGGATAGAGTAGGCTAGCTGGGCGTTGGCGCCCTCGTCGCGGTCTGTGGCGCTTACCGCGTAGATATAGGCGCCGGGCACGTTGTTCTCGGTCACATACACGTCGTAGACCGGCTGGCTAAACCGCGGTGCGTTGTCGTTCACATCTGACACTTGCACCTGGATCGACTTACTGGTGGAGAGCGCCGGCTCGCCCCGGTCCCGAGCCACAACGGTCAGGGTGTAGGAGTCCCCGGCCTCTCGGTCCAGGGGGGCTTCGGTCACGATCGTATAGTAGTTCTTGAAGGAAGACTTGAGGCGGAACGGCACATCCCCCAGCAGCTCGCACTGCACCTGCCCATTCTCCTCGGAGTCGCGGTCGGTCACGCTGAACAGGGCCACCACGGTCCCGGGCGCCGCGCCTTCGCTCACCGCCTCCTTCACCGTGCTGAAGCTGATCTCCGGAGCGTTGTCGTTAGCATCCAGTACTCGCACAAGCACCTTGCAGTGCGCGGGCACCGCGTTGGGGCCCAGGTCCTTGGCTTGTACGTACACTTGGTACACCGGGCTCTCTTCATAGTCTAGCTCTCCGCTCACCTCCAGCCGGCCAGTGCGTGGGGAGAGTCCAAAGAGCTCCCGCGCCCGGGGCGAAATGTGGCTGCTGAAGGAATACACGACTTCGCCATTCTGGCCCTCATCTGGGTCTGTGGCGTTGAGCTGGATTACGAGCGTGCCCGGCGGCGAGTTCTCTGGTAGAGACACAGTGTAGACGGGTTGGTCGAAGGCGGGGACGTTGTCGTTGGAGTCCAGCACTCGGATGGTGAGTAGGGCAGTGCCGGTGCGCTGCTGTTGGGGGGGCAGGCCCCCTCCCCCGCCGCCTCCCCCTCCTTCTCCTCCTCCTCCCCCTCCTCCCCCGTCCACCGCGGTCAGCACGTAGCGGTGCACCGCTTGCTGCTCTCGGTCCAGCGGCTTCTCCAGCACCAGCTCGGCGAATCGGTTGCCATCCCCCTGGGTCTGCACGTCCAGGGAGAAGTAGCTGTTGGGGGTGATCTCGTAGTCGCGCAAGGAGTTGGTGCCCACGTCTGGGTCGAATGCGCTCTCCAGCGGGAAGCGGGTGCCCGGCGTGGCGCTCTCAGAGATCTCCACAGTCAGGTCCGGCTCCGGGAAGGAGGGGGGGTTGTCATTGATGTCCAGCACTTCGATCTCCACACGGAAGAGCTCGAGGGGGTTCTCCAGGAAGACCTCCAGGTGCAGGACGCAGGACGGGCTCTGCTTGCAGATTTGCTCGCGGTCGATCTTCTCGTTCACGTACAGCACCCCGGTCTCCAGGTTGAGGTCCAAGTAAGGGGTCCGCGAGTTGGGCACCGTTTGAAACCTGCGAGCTGAAAGTTTTGTAATGTCCAAGCCCAGATCTTCAGCGATATTCCCCACGAAAGTGCCATGTTCCTGCTCCTCCTGCACTGTGTAGTGAAGCTGGGAAAAGACTCCTTCCACCATCCAGAGCAAGGCAAAGAATAATAGCACAATCATCTCCAAAGGGAAAGGAAGCAGCTTCCCGCAGCCAGTCAGCCACCCAATCACCTCCCCCACCACCACGGAAAAAAAAAAAAAAATCTTAAAAAAAAAAAAAAACAAATAAAAGTGCGCTGTGTGGGGGGCTCCTGTGGCTTTCTGTCCTGAAAAATCTTATTCCTTTTGCTTCATTTTAGGGCTTCCCCCAACTCAGCCTCATTTTTCAATCTTAGCGCAGGAAGGGTGACAGGCGTCCCCTTTCCTCATCGGTAATCTTCCCACTGACCAATTAATAAAATAATAATACAATAGTCAGCGTCCTTTATTCCGACAGTCTTGGCGCAACGCGGCGCTGGCAAATCCCAAGGAGGAAATTTCGATATTTCAAGACTGTCCTCGGTTTGTCTTCTTGCTGATGGGAGGAGAAGGAGGAGGAGGAAAAGGAGGAGGGGGAGGAGGAGGAGGAGGAGGTGGTGGTGGTGGTGGCGGTGGTGGTGATGGTGATGGTGGAGGAAGATGAGGAGGAGGAAGATGAAGAGGAAGAGGAGAAGGAAGAGGAGACGCTGCTGGCACCGCTGAACATGCCTCAATGTCAACGGCTGGCAAATGCAAAAGGGCTTAAAAACAGCAAGAGGATTTTTTGCCGGAAAAACATAGAACGGCTCTGCAGCATAAAACTTTCATTCTCTTCATTTCTCCGGATGGATGTTCTTCTTGGCATTTTCTCCTCTTTCGTTTTATTTGTATTTTTTGGCTCTCATAGTTTTGTCTTTCTCTGTCCTCATCTCCAGCATCATTTGCCTCTCTAGAAGTGTGATGAGCGGCTTCTTTCCTGCTGTTTTCTTCCCAAGCCTCTTTCCCTCTAACCTGTCTCTCTTCCTTCCAGTCTTTCCCTCCTCCTGCTTCAGTCCTAGAGACTGTGATCTCGGCTGGCAGTTTCTGAGCTCCGAGCGCTCCGCTTTTCTGTTTTTGCGCAGCGCCCTCATTCTGCCAACCAATCGCTGAGGAGCACCACCCACCGAGCCACCGCTAACTGGCAGATATGGCTGTCAATCATGAGCGTCACTCGGCAGCCGGGAGGGGCGGGATGGAACCCGCGTTCGGGCGGGCTGCCGGGGTGAGTGTGAGTGTGAGAGTGAGAACAGCCCGGCAGGTCCCGAGGCGCTGGCTGGGGACTCTGCCGCGGAAAGTTCCCAGTCCCCAGCCGCAGGTAATGGAGAGGGAATAGAGAGGTTCCCCTGTTTGCATCAGCAAATGCGAAAACATAATAGCAACAGCAGCGGTATCCTCTCCCAGGAGCGGGGTTTCCAATGACGCTAACATTCTTTTTCCTTTAAGGTGTTTTCCTTTACTACCGATCGTGGAAATAAATCACCGAGAAGGGGAAAAGTTGCAGAGGGGCCGCTAACTGACAGGGGTTACCTAACGAAGGGGCTCTGGCCGAGACTGCCTGTACGATTTAAAAAAAGGGATATAACATGGGTTGTGTCAAACTAAGCGGGAGGGTCTATCGGGGCTGGATGCAGCGGAGTGAGGCAGTTGGGGCGTGGGGCGGAGGTGGGTCCTGAAAAGCCGAGGAATTCACGCCGGGAGATGTGGGCTGGCAGCTACTATAGATGTGCAGACGCGTTAGACGTGCCTCTGCCCTTCTTCAGTGTATATCCGTAACATTCTTACCAAACAGATTATCTCCCCTGGGGACCTAGTTAGGGCTACGAACGCTTTGATCAATGACTGAGGAATTCCATTTGAGCACTACCTGCAAGCACGCCAGCCTAACGCCCGACTCGCTGGCAACCGAGCGCCGCTGGGCGCTGTAAGGCGCCTCGGATATCCCTGCGCCTCGCCCTGCCAAGTGCTTCGCTGCGGCGGCGCGCACGGGCTATTTTCTGCTTTTTGTGACATTTGGAGATCCCCTTCCCCGCCCCCATTATAGACCCGGGCAGCGATTCTTGCCCAGTTTGGGGCAAGACCGCTGGGTGAAAACAGCGGGGCTGCTGAGAACACGCGCAGGGGTGGGGGTGGGTAGGCGGGCAGGGGCTGAGCACATGCGGGGCCCGAGTCTGTGCCTCTGCGGTTATCAGCGAAGGCGCTCGCACACTGACGGCGCTCGCATCCATCCTCCCCCATGCCGGAACACAGGTCTGTGAAAGCCCCAGCGGAGTCCCGAACCCCCCCACCCGGATCTCGAAGGATGCGCTTGACGAACTCTGAGGGCCCACTGCCGTGGCGCGGGGGCAAAGCAGAGCATGCATGCATCCACTTCTTGTGAAGTTAAAATACAGCGCGAACTCTTGTTAGAGAGTGGAATGAATGTCCATTCTCCGAGAAAAAAGATTTTTTAAAGCATGTTTTTATACTAATTAATGGGCTGTACGGGGGTTGTTTATTCACTAAAGCTGCCCCAGTTTAGTTTTCTTATGCCACAATATAGGACGATCCCTCGCGGCTTCCTGGTAATGAATGACCCGAGGGTAACACCAACACAACCTTCGAGAAAAGGCGGACCATTTCCCCAAGCCCGAGGTACGTTTTCATCTCTTCGTGATAGGGAATTAAACAGAGCAAGTGTCCACGGGCGTGATTGCAGACGGAGGCATGCCTCTGTGAGTCCCGAGAGTGCGTGTCTACTGCCCTGCCCCCCCACCCCCCCCCCCCCCCGCTCCATCCGCCACCACCCCCCCCTCCGCCCTGGGCTCTTTCATGGAGATGGGTCGTGCCTTTGAGCGGTTGGAAGGAAAGGATGCCAGCAAAAATGGCTAATCCTTTTTCAGCTGCAGTAAATTGACTACTGGCCATAGCCAAGAGAAAACCGCTGCAGTTAAAATGATTTTAGCATCACGTCTACTGCTGAGAATGGAATGGCAGTTTATAAAAACGACCTGTGGATCAATGAAAAGGAGATTATAGTATATCTGAATATTAATAACGGCATTGCATCTGTACTTTCCACCCTTCCCCCCTTTTTCTTTAGATCTGCAGGACTGAAATGAAATATTTTGAGCTCTTCTAGCTGACTCATCAGAATCCTGGAGCATTTTTTAAAATGACGGTAATTTTCTAATGTTTTCATTTATACATATGGAAACACTTGTGTGTGCGCGCGCGTGTGCACGCGTGTTTGCGTGTGAGAGACATGTGGCTGAATGACAATGCAGATCTGAAACTGTTTGGGGAAGAGGGTTTGTGTTTTCAAAACGTAGATGAAGTTTGCGCGGACTTGAGGCGTTCTCTGAGAGCCAAAGAGCTTCCAGAGGTGGAGATGAGAACGTGGAGAGATGGCCAGATTTGCCTGTAAATAATCACTACATCCACTGTAACACTTGAGCTGCTTTTTTTTTTCTTTTTTTTTTTTTTTTTTTTTTTTTTTTTTTTTTGGAGCTGTTGTGTTTGAGCCGGGAACTCTCTCGCAAACGTGGGTTACAGGCGTCTCCTAGCGGCGAAAGCAGCATAGGGCAAGCCAGAGAATTTTGCTTTGGAGCTCCCATTCCGCAGGGTTCGCCTGTTGGGGGCTCTGCAGGATTTCTTGGGTCACAGAGGCCTGTGTCCGCGCAGGCGACGCCGGCCCGGGCCCTCTAGAGGTCTCGCCTCTCGAACTTCTAGTCTCTAAGGCTCCCCTGGACCCTCAGGGTGACAGCGGGGTCTTCTGCTAGGGGGAACAGACCCGAGCCCGGCCTTGTCTTCCTTCTAGGTAGCTCCAGCCAAAGACAACTGCGAGAGCATTTTGTTCCGAACAAGATTCGGATACTGGCATTAATAGCCTTTTCCGCTTCTTTATCCTGGAACCATAAAACGGCCCCACCCCGTCACCCACAAAACAACAGCCTTTTAAAAATGCCTCTTAATTCCTTTTTCTTTTACGTGTCCTTCGGTGGACCCCAGAATTTAGTGAAGCCATGATTAAGTAAATAAGAGCCTCGGTGGTGGGTTCACGACCTCTTTGAAGTGCGGAACATCGTGTAATAAACCGCATCCCTCTATCCCCCTTCCCCCATTACTGGACCCGGAAGGGAGCAGTGATACCTATGGAGCACCTCCCTACCCCTACCTCCAACACCTTCTCCAGGGGAGCCAACCGTCTGGGCTAAAACAAATTGCATCCTAAATCAAAGTGGGAAAGCAGTAATTATTATTTCGAGAGGTGTATCAAAATCAATTTTCATAAAAGTCCTGGTTGGTGTATGAGAGTGATAATGCACATTCGTGTGTTTCATTGGCCTCTAAGTGCAGCAGAAGTTGGGGGGTGCAAAGGATCCCACAAATGCTTTTTATATACATAGTTAGAAACTTTGAAACTAGGTAACAGGGTTGCTTTCTTTCTTACCCTTTTGTGGAAAAAGCGGGAGGGAAACAAGTTTGTTAACCAGCGGTTGGATAAATGAGTGTTTGCAGTGATTTAACTTGACTTGAAAGCAATTTGTTTCTAAATCCTCTTATTATTGCAGTGTGCCCAGAGCTTTGAGAGAAGATTTTTTTTTTAAAGAAATGAAAGAAAAAAATTTAAATTGTCAATAAGAAGTCTTTCAAACACCAGACCTGGCCAGGATTGAGGTAGATGGTTCCTGGCATTTGCCATTCGCAGCAAGGAGAGTGCAGAGAGCAATCACAAAGGACCTGGACTGCGTTGCATCTCTTATGGCTATGAAATAGGTTTATTTGTGGTAGTGCAACCTAACTTTAGAGGTGGAAAGTTTTGGAGCCAAAGCCAGGGACGCTGATATTTTTGTTCATCTAGTTATAGAGACAATGTTGACTAAGTTTCTAGAAAAGATTGATAGCATATTTTAAGCATTTAGGTAACTCCTTAGTTACTGTGTTGTAATGCTCTCAACTCAACAGAGAACAAACTAATACATATTTTGGGGACTGGGAATACTAGATATTCCATTAAAGCATTACTTGATATTCAAAGTAGAAATGTTCTTCTCCATTTTGTTTAACCTCGTTAATATTGGTACGGCTTCACATTTCAGTGTCTTTTCAGTTATCAGTCAGGGCCAGCATTTTGTTAAACTCTAAACAGTGAATTAAAAGCACTGATGAGCTGAAGCAGCCCTCTAATGCAAAATGACAAATTGCACTTAAGCAATACATGAAGAAGAAAATGATTTATGGATTTTTACAATGGTCTGAGCAAATGAAAGCAACATGAATTATACATCCTAATGCTCACGATATCATTTTCTAATAATACTGTTTCAGTTCAGATGCTACACTCTCATCCTTTCTATAAGAGATATTGATCAATAAGAGGTCCAGGAATATTTTTAAATTAGGCAATGGTGTCCGATATGGGTTCCAGATATATATTTTTTCCCCGAGTGTGGGTGGTGAACATTTAACATACTAACATTCTGGTCAGTTCCTTCACATACTGTATCACTGAGTGATAAATAATCTTTGGGAAACTAATGTTTTGTTCCACACCTTCTTTCAGAATGCAAATAAATAGATCTAATTTAGAATGACAATCCTTATTATGTCATGACCTCTTTCTCTGAAAATCAAAGTGTGTAATCGCATCTTACCTTTTTCTGTCATTGCTTTGGATATTGAAAAATCTGATTTCTCAAAAATGTCTCTTATCTTCTTCATCTTTGTTTCATCCTATTTTTCCAGAACATTGTTTACTTCCTTAGTGTGTTAAAGACACACCTGAATTAGTAAAAAGGTCATATGCCTTAGTTTTATTTTGGCCTTAGTAGACAGAATAGTTCTTTTGGCCATCTTAAATTACAGGAAAAAAAAATCAATCAGATAAAATTTTATGTGATGCTTGTTTTTTGAATCTGGAAAAAAAAATCTATTTACCTCTATGTTATGATGGGTGACTGCTCCCAGCACTTTTATTTAACCATTTGTGTCTTATGTAAGTATTTTAGCGTGTGGGTAGAATTTTAAGAGAAGATAGTATCTTTGCTGTATTACACATTTAACCCCAGGAAACTTCTAATTACCCAGAGGCCTCTACACTCACATTGTTAGGACTAATCTTAATTGTCCAGGTAGAAAAAGAAAAAGAAGAAGAAAAAAATGAATCACAGCTTTTGCTTTTGATAGCATTCATATCACTCTTACTGAAAGTTTACTGAAATCAATGATATTATTAGGAATGTGAGTAAGAACTACAAGACATCACATTTAAAAAGCAAGCTGTTTTACTAACATGAATGCCATGTGGGTTTTACTGATGGGGTCCAGAGGTAGAAATGAAGGTTTGAACATTTAGATCGGTTCAGAACAATTTCAAAAATTAATTGCAAGCCCTGATTAAGTTTGTCTGAGTAAGAAAAAAGGTATCTAGAATTCTGTGTTTTTTCTTCACCAGTGTGTTTGCTTCTTATCTGACAGTGATACAGTCAGCATAATGCTAGTGTTTATTTGGCAAGTATAAATTGTTTTCTTAAGGGGAAGCCCCTTGAGTTTATAAATACAGAATGAAATTATCCAAATTTTGATAATCCACAAGCATCCACATTGATAATCCACAAACCACAGCATTATTTTCTGAAGAGTTTGAAAATGTTATTGGAGACAGTCACCATGCAAAGAATATCAAACATAACTTGAGAATTATATTAGTAATTAGTAATTGGAATTATAATAGTAAACAGAACAAATAGATACTTCAATAAAAAAATTATCTATCTCAGTTTGACTGGCTAGTTAGTGTAATTTTTTTGTGTTAGAAACTTGATTTTCATGATGCCTCATTTAAATGGGCCTGGGAACACTATACTGTAATATTCTTTATTTTATTACAGTTTTGATTTTTTTTAAGTGAAACTGGATAATTAACTTTAAAGAGCCAATGTATTCCAAGCATTCTTACATAAGTTAGCATAACCTCCCATATCTAAAGGTATTATCATTTCAATATCATAGGTAAAGATAATAAGGATGTTCAGAATTTAAGCAACTCACCAAATCAATACAAAACTCAAATCCAGACCTCTTGATGCTAATGTTGAAGCTCATTTTTCTACAACACGATGTTTCTCTAGTTCGAGTTAGATTTACTTAAAAAGTAAAAAAAAAAACAAAAACAAAACAAAACTAATTTAGAAGTGGGGTTCATTCAGATTTTGTACTGACAAGAATACAGCTTTCATCATAGTCAAATGGCTAGTACATCATTGAGATGAGCCATGGAAATGTATTTAAGGAGGTATTTTGTGTGTGTGCATGTGCGGCGGGGGCACAGGGCATTGTCAGGAAACCGAAACTTGAATGTTTTGTTGTGTTTTGTTTTTTTACTAGAGTGAATAGACTATAAGCAGTCATCTCTTTCTCATGCAGTCCAGCCTGAAATGGAAATTGTAAGTTTTAATGATTGAAAATGGAAATTGATACAACACACGTGCCCAAGAGAAATGCATCTCCAGTTCCTTCAGTCCTGAAAGATAGGATGTTGATCAGCGGTCCCAGAAGCATTGCCTTGATTTCTCAGAGTTTGTTAAAAGCTAGGGAAAAAAAAAAAAGTGTAATCAGTCTATACAGTGCAAATATCTGTGTTTATTTTGTATATATTTCTGGTCTTTAAAAGGGAAATTCTGTTTCAACTATCATTTGATACTAACTTCTCCAATGTTGCTCAGAAAAGATTGTTTTAATTTGAAATTTCAAAGTTAAACAAATTTATTTGACCATCTTGTGCCGGCAGAAAATGGAAAGAAACAACTTCAAAATGCTCTTAAATGCAGAAAGAAATAATCAAAAGAAGATGATTTGGAATCTTATATACCTACTGTAAGTAAAATATGTATTATTATTTTGATAATAAGTACTGACAGAGGAACAATATTGTGTTTCTTTTAGAAGAGTACTTGGTAATTCAGGGTGTGTGTATTGGATGCCCTACAGGGTAGGTTCTATATGTGACTCATTTCTAAAGGCACCCAACTATGGCAGACAATGATACAGTAAATTATGAAGAACATAAACTTGAGAATTAAGCCAAATTGGGCTCAAATCCCTGCTTCTCAAAATATGTGAACTTGGGCACACTACTTAACTTCTTTGAAACTCTGTCAAAGTGTGTCAAACATGCCGAACATCTGTTAAAATATGATGATATATTGACCTTGTTGAGTCATTGTGAGGCTTACCTGAAATGTTATATGTAAAATTCTTGGCCTGTAGTAGACTCTCAGTCAGTGTTAAATATTTTGATAGCCAGATGTTTTGAATGAGGTATCCTGAAATAAGATAATTATGGAGAATAATTGGCATTGATTTTCCTAGTGGTTTTATTTCCTTCATGAAACACAAACTAAAGAATTTACTTTGAGGTGCAAAAACAGTTTAACATTGTTCCT
This sequence comes from Prionailurus bengalensis, assembly GCF_016509475.1. Classification (NCBI taxonomy): domain Eukaryota; kingdom Metazoa; phylum Chordata; class Mammalia; order Carnivora; family Felidae; genus Prionailurus; species Prionailurus bengalensis. The sequence goes on from NC_057344.1 coordinate 92,670,362, forward strand.
ATTTTACGGAAATTATAATATAATTTTGAAGAATTGGATGCAAATAATGAATGAAGAAGACTAAACTAACAAAATTTTAATTAGGCACCAAGACATAAAAATCAATAATGACCTTTATTTCATAATCATGTTTTATATTGAAACTTTTATTTACTTTTTTCCAGATAAGTTTACATTTTCTATAAGCTTTAATTTATATAATACTAATATGTAGATAGATTTTTAAAATCATCTTGATAAGAACATGGCTCTTTCGTTGCAAAAATATTTTTCTTCTATATTTGTCGCAATTTTAGGATTAAAGTACTCTTATTTGATAGATTCGCTTATCTTTCTTCCAGTTCCTTGATGTAAAGCCTTAATACCTTCTACTCTATCCATGCCGTTGAGTACTAAAATTCTCAAAATTAAAAACAAATTAGTGAAAATCAGTGACTGAAAATAGAATGAGTTTATTAGAATGACCAATTCTGAGTGTCAAGCCTCAATTGTATTTGACTTTCTCTTTAGCATTCTCCTCCTTGCAATTTCTCTGCCTAGTTTTGCTGTTAGTATTCTCTTCAGTAGCTTCTTATAAGTTTAGAAGCAAAAGCATGCACTGGTGCTGTTATGATAGGAGCACAGCCATAGGAATACTGAAATAATAGGAAAAAAAAATGTAGGGGGAGCCTGGGTGGCTCAGTCGGTTTAAACATCTGGCTTGGGCTCAGGTCACGATCTCGCGGTTGGTGAGTTTGAGCCCCGCATTGAGCTGTGTGTGCTGACAGGTCAGAGCCTGGAGCCTGCTTCAGATTCTGTGTCTCCCTCTCTCTCTCTGCCCCTCCCCTGCTCACGTTCTATCTCTGTCTCTCTCTCAAAAATAAGCATTAAAAAAAATTTAAAAAGCCAAAAATTTAAATCATGGGTATATTTTTTTAAGGATTCACGCTCAATGTGATAAATAAAGAATATACATTAACGGGTCTGAACATTGAACAGTAGGAAAATAAACCTGTTAAAACATATAATGACTATAAATGTTGAGTGCACGGAGAATAAAGAAAAGACTAGAATAACACCAATTAGGTAAGCAAAAATTTCTAGAAAAGGGCAGTTTTGTTACTGTTTTAAAGACAACAGTGATATGGGTTAGTAGAAAGACCTATCTGAAGTGAGAAGGACTTGCACAGTGAGGAAGTGAAGGCAGGGACAGCATAAAGCTTTTCTTACAGAGATCATCAAACAGCAAATTAATCTTTTCAATTACGGGGCAACATCCTGGCTTTGGACTCAGTTTATCCTGGCTTTGGATTCAATCTCATTGGAGATTGGCTTAAATCTCCAATGTCAGGAGGCCTTAATTTTATTTCATTAGATTTTCCCCTCCCCATCACCACGTGCAAGAACTTGACCAAATTTAAGGTCAGCAGAGAAGGGTGAGATCCTCATTCAGCATTCATACCTGAGTAATGCTTTGGGTATGATTTGGGCCAATAGCCAACTTTATCCTTAGAATTATGATAAAACCTAATATTATTGCTTGTTCATTAGCATATATATTTGAGGACCTTGGCCGCTGTTGCTAATCTAATGATGAAGTGCTGATTGCTGATTTTCGCCAACCATTTTTTAACCTTGCCTAGTCAGACTACCTAAGTATCGAATTTACCAAGAACATATTGTCATTCTGCTGAACAGGATAAGAGAGAGTACTGTTTAAGCCCAAGGAACCTAACAAACGTTCAGCTGAATGATCACATTTTTGATGAAATTGTTGGCTGCATAACCAGTACTTAATAAAGATGTGCTGCTAAACACATGAATGCTTGACCTTTTCACTTTCTGCTATTATTCATCTTAAAAGATATTTCTAAGATACTTCACTCAATTCCACAATATATGTTTTTAATAATCTGTATTTGAAAAAGGTCTTTTCAAGTAGATTATTGCTAAGAAACCTAATACGGAAAGCCCATGGTACGAGTGTGTTAAAAACACTTTATCTCTTACTTTCCACTAATGAAATGCATGTCTTCTCTCTCCAATTGCTATCATTATGATTTTCTTTGTTGTCTAATGTTAATCTTATTTTCTATTTACTGCATTGACTGTATGAATATGAATAGAGTAAGCAAAAAAGCCAATATTCTGGATTGTTTTATTTCTTTCATAAGGTCATGATGATACGGTAAGAAGGAGTCCTCTGTGATTAGAATGTTAGATGTTAAGGGTAAACAGAGAGGGAGATGGGAGAACATTTGCTGCCTTAGGTAGAATCGGGAGATACTATAATTTAGAAGAGTATTTCAGGGTTAATTTAAAAAGAAATGTTGATTAACTTTGTGGACTCAAAGCAATATACTGAATTTCAAGCCAGAGGGGACACTGTCTTGCTCCTAGCTTCTCATTTCTTCAATCTCCTGAAATGGAATTATGTCACTTCAAAAAAAAAAAAATGCTATTAGTTGCATATATATATATACATATATATATATATGTATATATATATATGCATTTCCATATTCCCCAGCTTCTTCATTCCATATTATGACACTTATATTATGTTATGGTTTAGATATTATGGAGTTTGGATATAATTCTGTAATTAGGCTCACAACTATTTTGCACATGCAAGATTAAGAGTAATCCTGTGAGGTTTTTCACAGGCTAATAAAGTCAGGATTAGTTGACCAGAGTGAAAGGATTTAAGTATAAAGGTAAAGTACACACGGTAGGGAAAAAAAAAAAAAAAGTATAGTAGTTAAAACTATGTTTTTTGGTATAAGAAAATAAAAACGTATCAGTGAAACAGGGCAGATGACACAACTTCAGGTGATGTAGAAGTTTGCTTGGTTTAAAATGGAGAAATTTCGTGTCTGTTGTGAAAAGAAAGGTGTAGTTTTTCATCTTTCGTGATATACAAAGATGAATTCCCACTGGATTTGAGCGTTAATTTAAAAAATATAAAACCATGGGCTAACTAGATCTATGATAGCATCTGTCAAAAAAAAAAAAAAAGGTAAATGGAGGAAAGTGCAAATACCAGAAATTTAGTTTATTCAGGAATAGCAGAAGCATTGCACAGGGAAGGCAAAAGGTAGGAACCTTTTGCAAAGTCTGAGTGCCTGGGGAGGCTGCATTTATCTGGGAGGAGCCCAAAGAGCAGGGAGTCCAGCCAGAGTCCAAGCAGTGAGTTTATTGGCTTAAGAAGGGGGATAGATTCTTTGCAGATGTTCCTTGGCTGGAAGAGAAGTTTCGCTCTTCTGTAAATAGGGGATTTACGGGGACAGCCTTCTAGTTCTTCAGTTGTGTGTCCCTTAGAGTGCATGGGTGAGGTGCTCCGTTTCAGATGCTCTGTTTCAGAGGCTCCATTGGTGCTTTCGATTGGAATCCTTTCACATGTGGAACATTTACATCACTCCAGGTTCTTGTTACAGGGCTTACCATTGTGCTGTTCAGGTCCACTCCTGAAGGCAAGTAAGAGAATTTCCCAAACAAATATGTGAGAGACAGCAGAAATTTTGCTCTTCCCACGAAGTGAGGCACTCAAATGGTGAGCAGGAGCCCTCTCCTGAGACCTGCTCATTCACTCCTAGGAGCCCCTGTTGACTGAAACCACTGATGGTGGCAACAGATGGAGGTTCTGGAAGGGGAAATCAAGGTTGTAATTATATGGACCTCTCTTAATTGCAGTATGAGGTGTTTTGTTTTTGTTTTTTTTTTTAAGTTTGTTTGTTTATTTATCTATTTAGAAAGAGAGCTAGCAAGTGCACACCCAGAGAGAGGAGGGAGAGGCTCTGTCAGCGCAGAGCCCAACATGGGACTTCAACTCATGAACCCTGGGATCACGACCTGAGCAGAGATCAACAGTCTGCCTTTAACTGACTGAACCAAGTGCCCCTACATGGTGAGTTCCTTTTGACATTGATGTGGGAAGACGGGAATTAAGATTGTTACCCTTTCAATAATTTCCTCATTAACAGGATTTTAAAACTTCCCAATTTTTAGTGTTGATATCCCAGAAACTCTAAGAGGCTTGTTTCAGTTAGAGAGTCCTGAGATAATAACCCGTTTTTCACATTCCGACTGGAGAGTATTTCTAACCTGCATAAAGAGCTTTGACAATGTCTTCTGATTGGAAAACTAAGTTACTAGTTGTTTTATGGTTCTTACTGAAATTCACATTAATATTTGTCTAAAAGGTTTTTGACTTTTCAGTTATTTATGTTTTAGTATAGCATTCCTTATTTGAGTAACTATTTTTCTAGAATTAAATGTATAAAATAATATTTATCTCTGAAAGGCAAAAAAATGAGTAAATATCAACCAAGAGCATGTGATTTATTTATCTTAAAAATCTACTGATCTTCGTCATAATTATTTTTAATAGCACACCCAAATTAATCTGGGATGGGAAAATTCATTTACAATTTTAAAATAAATGCCCGTTTAAAAAGTTCCCTTCTTCCTCACCCTTAAAATTAGTAGTTTGGATTTAGCTGGTTTTCTCATAATTTATGTAACATTTTTATGTTTAAAATAAGGGCATGCACGAGAGCATGAGATCTGATTCATAGATTGGAGAGTCTAACAAGAACAATTTATTTCTGTGCACTTAAATTTTACATATGAAGAATTTTAGGTGTAAAGGCAGCAATGTTACTGACTTTATAGTTTTATTCCAACTTTAATAATTGTGGGTAAAATGGATTAAAAAGTAAAGGTCACAGCATTTAAGAATATCTTTTTAATATGGTGCTGTTCTCTTAAATTGCTGATGATCACAGAGTCCCTGCTGATTTATATTGTGTTCAGCAACATTTGCAAATTTTCTTTTTTTTTTTTTTATCTGAGAAGAATGTGTTATATTTCAGTGAATTATAGGTGGCAGTATACACAGCTAAATTCTATGTTTTATTGCAGGTAGATAGAAGATATCTCAGTTGGTTAGCAATTTCATATTTAAGCTTATTGCAATTTTAACTCCCATTCTAAACTCCCCCTTCCTCTTTGTTATTAATATAAGAACATCAAATAAACTCTCACAAATAAGAGAATGCTCTTGGAAAGTATTTTAAATCTGAGGTTTATTCTGACAGATACAAAGTATTGTTTGTAATGTTATTAAAGATACATTACAAAGAGTGTAATAGTCACTGACCAGTTGACTTAATATTAACATCAGAATTTTAAAGCTTAAAGCCTTCTTAGAATTACATATCAAGCCAGTGACAAGAGAATTTTTTATTCTGTCTCTACCTCTTCTGTTTTAAAAGTTACAAGCAAATGTGTTTTGACTGCTAAGTTGTAAAAATTCAATACTTTCTTGATTTACTATCTTGAGGTGTGATATCTATCTTTGAGAATAAGTACAAAATTGCTATTCTTTATGCCTCATATCCACTCCAAAAGCATTATATCCATGAGTATAATAAAATTATACATGATATAGAGAAAGAGAAAACTTTAAATTGATGATCAATAGCCAGAGTGTGTCGTCTCATGGAGAATAAGAACCTTAGGCAGTAAAGTGGTCTATTGACACCATGCCTTCCAGAACTTTTCACAAGTGAATCCAGAAGTTTTAGGAAGGTTACTGAGAGACACGTGGGTTGGAAGATGGGGCAGAGAGAGTGGAGGTGAGAGCCAAAGAGGCAAGCAGGTCAAACTCTGGTGCCCTGCTATTTTCCTGTTGTTTTGTTTTACCTATTGAACTTTGTAAACTAACCTCTTTCCCTTCTAAACTAAAGTCATCTTATCTAATTCAAAATCCTCATGTTTAGAGCAGGTAATTGAGAATGGAGTAGATTCAGACACTTGCTAAGGGTCAAGTCAATAATTAGCAGTGTAGGGCTGACATTATGAATACTAACCACTGTACTGCTAACCAAGTAAGCGGTATTTACTTTGTATATGTGTTTTCTCCAGAGTCTTTTTTTTTTTCATTCATTTATTTATTTTGAGAGAGAGAGAGAGAGAGAGAGAGAGAGAGAGAGAGAGAGAAAGAGGGAGAGAGAATCCCAAGCAGGTCTGGATCCCAGGAATTGCAAGAACATGACCTGAGTCCAATGCTTAAGCGACTGAGCCACCCACACGCCCCTCCAGTGTGGCTTTTTATGTCTGTTTGCTGACTTGCTTTGTTTGTCCCTTTCCCCACCATAACTTGTTTATTCATTTTAATGCAGCCAATTACTTTGCAAATTTTGGCCTATATAGTAGCTTGTAACTTTCAAATAGATATGCTTGCTTGCAAATGTTCATGTTAATGCTGGGCAATTGTTTTAGGATCATTTGGTTCTCTCAAGCTGATATTTAAGCATTATTAATTCTAATAAGAAATAAGTAGACTTAGAGAAATTCAGAGAGAAACTATTCATTTTTTTTTCTCTTTCAAGGTCAGTAAGATAAGTTCTCAAAACTTGAATGTTTCTTAAGTACTTGCCAACGGATTTTATTGTTTTTTGATAAGATGTAGTTCTCTAGCATTTGGAAGTATGAATATCCTTAAGCATTTGGAGTTTAAAATAGGCATAAACCTGTAGAAATACAAAAAGACATCAGCTAAATGTATTGAGCTAAGTTCATTTGAAAAATAAATTGAAGCCATGAAAATGTTGGGAGACCAACCCCAAATCTCCTGTTTGGGCCGGAGAAGTGCAATGGGCCCCAGGTTGTAGCCTCTTTATTTTTAAATAATTTACTCTTGAATAGCTTTGGAATCAAATAGCATGTTAAGAATGGGCATCTCTTCACCTGAAAAAAATATGCTTGGAGCTACCGTATTCCTATGGAGTATGTCTAAGAATTTTTCCATTATTATATTAGTTGAGCTCTCAATCTTTCCCACTATTGATGCATATGTTTAATAAAAAGGTAAACAAACATCAATGGATATTGCAGTATGAGTGCAGCTGACTTATTTTGCATGTGTGGTTAGAGCCTAGGAAAAAAATCATTTATTTAGGTTGTGCTTGCATGGTCCTATGTGATAATCTGGATTTCAAGTTTATGAACTCAAGTTTATTAAATATAGCCCCCCCCCAGTAGTTAATAACTTGTAATGCTTCATGTAACTTCAACTTGAAATTTAAAAAAATGGGAAGAAATTTTGGTTGACTAATTCATTTATTTATTCAGGAAATACATATTCAACATCTGTGCCAAGCAAGGTGTTTAGGATACAATAGCGAACAAAACAGGCAAATGTTCTTGTCTTCATTTAAGTGTGGGTAAGTAGAGACAACAACAAATGAACGTATTAAATAAATAAGTCATCTAGCTTTTCAGAAGGTGAAAAGTGCTATGGAGAATAGGAAATGTTGAATAGGTTAAGAGGATCTTTTAATTTAAATTGAGTACCTCTGAAATTTGTGAGGGTTATGGAATTCGGAGATGAAATACAGAGGGTTATTAGTAAATGACTATGGTTGTTTTGCCATGGGAAGAGAAAACAAACACAACTTAAGCTGTTCTTTTTAAAGATTTCCTTCAGGAGTTGCTTTAAAGTAGATTTCTCATTAGCCATTAAATTGAATGTTTTCCCACTAGGCAATTTGCCCCAAACACTAAATTAGTGGGAGACCCACTAAAATAACTTTGTCATTCTAATGGCAATAAGGCTTTTAAAGTAAAGGTGTAAAGGGAAGTCTGGATATAGAGTAGGTTTCCTTTTTCTTTTTTTGTTCTTTTTTTTTTTTTTTTCTCTTGGCAGAAACATAAGGTAGGATTTAAGAACATGTCAGTGGAGGCAAAACTGTGGTTTAAGATGTTGAGTCCCCAGCAGGAGACATTTGAAGAATTTCTTGGTTACATTAACAAAACCCTTATCTTCCATGGGGAATAACTAAACAATAATAAAAATACAGGCAAAAAAGAAAATGTAGTTATTGTCACTTGAGCAAGTAAGTTTCACATGAACACTGATGACAAAAAGCTTTGTCAAAGCTGACTGCTCTAAGAGTCCACGTTCATTGCCCTTTGCAAAAATACCATTCTTACACAAGCAGTGGTCTTAGAACAAGTAATGTCTTCTGTGAATGCAAAATCAGTGATTACAAAATGCTCTTGTTTCATCCTCTGAAAGATGTTCTCCTGCCTAATTTTCCTAGTTTTATTTTAGAAGAATGCGTATCTCCCAAGCTTATTTATTTTCTGCTAATGTCATATATTTATTTACTCACTTGTTTAAAAATGTGCAATGAAGTCTTCTATGTTTGGGACATTGTGCTATAAGTGCATACAAAACCTTTTTCTGGTTAAAGAAATTCCTGTGAAAGGTGGTAAGGTGATATGGCTAGTCTGAGTGCCTGATTTAAGAGCCATTGGTTAGTTCTTTCTAGTTCACAGCTGTATGACATACAGCTGTGAGTCAACCATTTGATGACAGGGAAGATGTGCACAGAAGTATCACTAGATTTGGAAGCAAAGAACCAGAAATCTGGGTGAATTCAGGTAAGTGCTACACATGTGATGGTGTACACAATGAAGACAAAGAGAAAAAGTTACATGTTGTTTAATAAGAATAAGAGACATTTTTAATACATTTCAAAATGATTTCAAATTACATCAATGATAATGATCCTTTATATATTTAAGAAGTTTATGAAGTCCTTGATTAGCTATTTTTTTTAAATGTTTAATTATTTATTTTGATAGAGAGAGAGAAAGAGAGGGAGAGAGAGGAGAGAGACAATACCAAGCAGGCTCCATGCTGTCAGTGCAGAGCCCGACACAGGGCTCAAACTCATGAACCGTGAGATCATGACCTGAGCTGAAAAGTCAGACACTTAACTGACTGAGCCACCAGGAGCCCCTTTGATTAGCTATTTTTCCAGTTCTTTTGTAAAGAAAATTATCTTGTGTGGGTTATTTTATTTTTATAATATGATGAATAAATTACGCCATTATAGATTGCATTTAATCTATTTTTTGAAAAAGATGCTCCATAAATATTTAGCTTACTGATTTGCCATACCTGTTTTGCTGCAAACCTATTATTCTATAAAGACTCTCCTATATTTTATGGATTTACAGTGCAATTAGTGAATGTATTTATAACCCTAAATGTTAAAAGAATCATGTTTAAATCATTCTTTCATTTACATACAAGGAGCTCAGTCCAGTATACCATATCTTGTAAGTACTAACTTGTGGATATCTTGTTTCCAACAATTTCATCATGTGAAATTGGAAATGTGCACTTTAGTTTCTATAGAATGACTGTTAAATTTCACATAATATCTTTCTGTGAGAAATGTGAGTAATTAAGAAGCATGAAGCTTCCTATTTAATTAGCCTACTTGTATCCACAGAAGAATGTTTAGTTGTAAAAAGTCAGAGGGAGCTTGCCTTTAGTTAATTGAATCAGGGGATATTTTACCTTTTTACATTTCCCCCCATTCATTTTATTTAGTTTTATTCACTCTAAATGACTCACTGAAAAATTCCGACTGTATACTTTTGTCTCAGTAATATTTTGTTGAAGCCTCTCTATGGCCAAATCTAGGGTCAATATCAATCATATTTTGTGACCAAAAAGGCATGAATATGTTTTTATGATAAAGAAGTATTCAAATATGAAAATAGAGTTCATCGATCTTTAAGTGTAAGGGATTTAATGTTTTGACATCTAATGAATAGTTCAAAATGCACTTTGATTGCTGCTTAATCTTTCTTTCGAGTGGATATTGCTAAACCACAGGTGTGGAGAACTTGGCTTACATATAGATCCTTCTATCCCCAGATAATTGTAGTATTTACGGAGATGAACTTTATCTGTTTCAGCTTAATATTTCTTTGAAAGGGCAGTCCTAATTTAGAAGCAAGTGAATCTAAAGGCATCATGCTTTTAATTACTTTTTAAAAAGAACCTGATTCTTTCCCCTTTGAATACCCTAAATGAGATTAAACTTTTCGGGGAGAAACAAAGCACAGGGAGTTGTCAGTGGAGAAGTGTTTTGAAGCCAAATATAAGTTACCACTCCTTTTACGGAATGAAGGAAACTAAGGAAAACAGCAGCTGCCACTTCAGCTCAGTAACTCCAGTAGCTCCGAGTGAAACCATTTGGGGACTGCTGAGTAGAAATAGTTTAAAGGTCTATTGCAAAAAAACAATAATTTTATGCATTAATTAGACTTGTCAGAAACCGCTTTGATTTTGCAAAAGTGAATAACCTTTTATTCCCTGGTTATAGTGAAGTCCTTAAGCTCATTTGATTTCCTGTGCCCCACTCGATTTCACTTTAAGGTTTCACTTTTGCAAATGCATTATACCAGGCCAATCTCATTAATGTTTTCATTTCCCTCTTGCTTTAATAAAAAAGCAAAGAATGACTTTTCTTAAAATGAACATAAGACGGGGTGGGGGGGTGTAAATTGCAGAATTGAAGGCAGGAGTAATAGAATGAGTAGCATTTTGTTTGCGTGTTTCCTACCTCAACCTCAGACAGATGATGAAGACTGCTTCCTTTTTTCTTAGGAGTGATTTTTTTATGTTGCACCATATTGGATTTTTATGGAGATTGTTTTCAGTTTTGCTACTTTTTAGTTGAGGTTGATTCAAAGGCAGAATTTATGCCAGCATTTGGGATTTTGCTGTCTAGCATCTATCATATCTTAATTCACACTCGATTACTGTAGAATTTCTGAAAATTTCAGTGTAGTATTGGACTTTTTTGATATAGTGGAAAAGAGTACGCTAAACAAATAAATAGCGTAAAAAATTACATAGGAAAAGTATACATACTTGGAGATCAAGCAGTTTTCAAAGTTTTAAATATAGCTGAAAATTTTCAAAGCATTATTTTTCAATCATTTTGACATGACAGTTTCAACTTGCTTATTAATTATAGTATTGATGTTCCTAAGAAACATTGCCTTGTTTTAGGTTTTAACATATTTCAAGTTACAGTTTCTTAAAAATAACTAATTTTTAATTTAAGTTTTTTAATGTTTCTTTTTTTCTTTATTTATTTTGAGAGAGAGAGAGAGAGAGAGAGAGAGAGAGAGAGAGAGAGAGAAGTGAGCGGGGGAGGGGAAGAGAAGGAGACTGAGAATTCCAAGCAGCCTCTGTGCTGTCAGCACAGAACCCTAAGTGGGGCTCGATCCCAGGAACCATGAGATCATAACCTGAGTCAAAATCAAGATTTGTATACATTTTAACTAAATAGTTCAGTGTATAAAATACAGAGATCTTCTGCTCCCACCCTCCCCATCTCCCCATCCAAAGTACCCAGTCACTGAAGGCAAGTATTTGAATGTTAAAAGCTTTTTTTTTTTTGATAGTTTTAGTTACATATCTAAACATCTCATTGATATTTAGATTTCTTGACCTCTCAATTTTAGGCTGCTTCTAGCTATTAATGTCCCAGAGTAGAAGCTCTTTTAACAATCTGGGTATACATATAAAAACATGCTCCTACTGCTTCCATTATCCCACTAGAGTCTTATTATAATTTTTGGTTAAAACATTACTTGGTGTTTACATTATTACAAGTATGTAAATGTTTTTATATCTGAGTTAAATGCCATACACTAGGAAAATAATTGCTTTCTTCTTCAACTGTTTTTTTTTTTTTCTGGAGTTGATGATAAATTATATCTTTAATTTGTATGTACCTATCATTCCAAATTCTCCAGATACACTATGAAATTCTCTCAGTACGTACACATCAGATAATCTTCTAGATTTTTTTTTTTTCACTGCCAGCTTCTTATTTTATTCTGCAGCTTCTAAGCTGTAGGTCAGTGATACCGCTATCAATCCAGGACTTCCTTCACCATCATCCCAATATTTCCTGTGTGTAGCTCTTGTGTTTGGTTTATTTTTATTCTCCTTCCGGGTTATCCCTTAATTTTAGGTGAATATGTCCTCCAGAAACATATGAGAAAGGGATCTTGGGAGTTAACATTTTTGAGAGCCTACGATTCTAAAAAGCATTATGGAACACTGTATTTGACTGAAAATATAATTCTAGTTTAAAAATGTATATTTTTCCAAATGTTGAAGATTCCATTTCTTCCCCCTTCCAGAGTTGCTCTTGAAAAATCTGACATTCTGATTCTAAATCTAGCTCTTTGTGATGGGACCTATTGTGCTTATTTATGTCTCCAGAAGATTTTGGGATTTTCTCTTTATCTTTGGTATTCTGACATTTTAAGATGATACAACCTGTGCGTTGCTCCACACAAAATACGACGTTTCATTGGGCTCAGGACTCACTAGACCATTTTGCATTGTAAAATGTGTGTGTGTGTGTGCTTAAAGATATATATATTTATATATATTCATACATATATATATATTTATACACACATACAATCTTTCAGTTTGGGGAAATATTTTGATAGTATTTCTTAAATTTATTTTCTTCTATTTTGTTGTTCTCCTGTAATGCCCCCGATTTCGAATCCGAGAGACCACCAAGTAGCCGATACGGATGCAAACGCACGAGGGTTTATTTGCAAGCTCGAGCTTGGGCCCAAGGATACCCGACACAGCGGAGCAGGGACTTGGACCCCTAGGTTAAGAGGAGTAGCAGTTTTATAGGGGCCAGTGGCCAATGAGATTGTAACACACACAGAAAGTTGCATAGTCATGCCAGTCCACACACAGGTGGCCAATTGAATTACAATTTACCCTATAGTAACTGTCTGAACTAGCCTATCACTCTGGTCAGAATTGGCGCGTTATACATGAGATGGTGGGGGTAGCACAAAATGGAGTTAGTCTTGCTCTGCTTGTCCAGGGGTAGGGGATTTTTGTTAAATTCCTTGGGCCCCACACTCCTTTTTCTTGAAACTTAATTAAATCAGTGCCTTAATTTTATTACATTTTCCTATTATCCATGTCTTTGTGATTTTTTTCCTGCTGTCTAAACTTTTTTTCAATTTGGTCTTCCAAGTCTTCACGTGGTTATTTTCATTTCTGTTATCATATTTTTAATTTATAAGAGGTGTTTTACTCTGAATGTACCTTTTTAATATCTGAAAAAAATATTTTCTTTTGAATTTTTTCCAATGTTTTATTTGTTTGAGAATGAGCAGGGGACATGCAGAGAAGGAGGGGACAGGGGATCTGAAGTGGGCTCTGCACTGAGAGCACAGGACCCGATTTGGGGCTGGAACTCACAAAATGAGATCATGACCTGAGCTGAAGTCGGACGCTCGACTGACTGAGCCACCCAGGCACCCCTCTTTTGAATTATTATCCTTCACCTTTATTTATTCTCTTTCTTCTCTGATCCTATTTTCTGTTTATTGAATTTTTTCACTGTTTTTCATTTACAGTATTCTTTTTTGTGTGATGGCCATTGACAATCCATTCAGTTTTAAAAACAGAACTAAAATGTTGCTTTAAATGATTGGAATAAAAGAGTTCATTACATGCTCAGCATACAAGGGTCAGTTTGGGAATGGTACCTGTCCCTTGCAGTAGGGAGAGCCATTTAATCAGGGATTTTTAAATATCAATGTCGAGGGATCATTTATCCTCAACTAATCTGCATAAAACAGAATCTTCTAATCTCTTCCAGATAAATATGAAATGGGCTGGGGAATACAACTTTTGACTATGCGGACTTTCATGTTAAACCTTTTGGTTTTTGGGGGGTACCTCACCTTCACCTCTGTCACCTTTGTCTGGTGACCCAGAGATAAAAGCCTTTTTTCTTTTTAGGTTTATTTATTTTGAGAAAAAGAGAGAGAAAGAGTACAAGCAGGGAAGGGGCAGAGAGAGGGAGAGACAGAATCCCAAGCAGGCTCTGCACTGTCAATGCAGAGCCAGACGCAGGGCTCAAACTCAGCGAACCGTGAGATTATCACCTGAGCCCAGATCAAGAACCAGACACCAACTGAGCCACCCAAGCACCCCAATAAAGTATTTTTTGTTTACCATCTCCATAAAGTTAATGCGTGTTAAGAAGAGGTAGGGGTACTTTTAGGACTGGTGGGAAGGCTAGAAAGATCTGAGAAGTGATCTAGTCCATCTTTTGACAAATCTCCCTGTTTTCAGTTTTATCCTATATGCGTTACTACTGGTAAATTCAATTCCTGAAAAATTCAGTGGCCTTTTGAAGTGGGACATGACTTTCTTCCTGTGAGGGCACTTCAGCATTGGCTTTCTTTGCTGTCCTATGTCAGTTATCATGTATCCATCTTCTTCACCTTTGCCAAAAGAATTTCCTGATGTTTCTCATCTGCTGTTTCTTCTCTTTCTCTTATGTATATGTATTTTTTTATTCATTTACTTGTCACTTTATTTTTTATTTATTTTTAAATGTTTATTTATTTATTTTGAGAGGGAGGAAGGGAGAGAGAGAATCTCAAGCTGGCCCCACACTGTCAGCACAGAGCCAACACGGAGCTCAATTCCAACAACTGTGAGATCACGACCTGAGCCGAAATTGAGAGTCAGACTCTTAACCCACTGAGCTACCTAGGCATCCCTTTTTACTTGTCACTTTAATAGTTTTAAGAGGCAACAGAGGAAAAACCATGTTCAGCCGGAAGTCACATAATATAACTTCAATTTGTAAAACTGGCAGTTCGGAATTTTTATTATTTTATTTTAGTGAATTCACACTAATGACTGGTTACATTAAATGAGTGGCAAAATGTTCTCGTGAAAAATTATTACCTGCTGACTACAGTATTCACATCTGATCTTTCCTCCACTAGAATAAAGATGATTTAAAAATACATATATTTATATACTGATTGAATTCCTTCATCAGTAAAAGTGCATCACTGATCATACCAGAGCGTTCAATTGATTTTCTATAGTACTTGGTTTCAAATGTTAAAAATGTATGGATGAGATGTCCTATCATAGTATTGGTATCTGTGTTTAGCCTGTTGATAGAATAATTGCCACTGTTGTTGTAAAATGCAATGTTGTTGCATTTTAGGCCTTGTTAATGCTTATAAAAATATTGATATTATTGGCCGATATCATAAAATGTCCTACTCAAATGTATAGAATTCAGTAAGCATACTGACATGTCATATTAAATTTCTGTAATTGAGGTAGAGATAAGAACATACTATTGAAATAGGGGCAAGCTCAAAAATGAGATGACGTCAAGTCAATTCAAGGTGGTATCATTGACTATTCTGTATTACAAATGAGAGGAAGCTTCCTAGGAAATGTAGGTTTTGAATAAGGGGGCAGATACTGGTACGATTAATTGAGGCATGATGTATACAGGAAAGAAGTTTGCGGGAGACAGATGTTTTGGTTTCAGATGGATTAGCCTTGAGGATCTTTTGAAATGTTAAATAGTCTGTAATGTAGGATGGGAACTCATCAGAAAGGTCTGGTGTAAGTATATAGAATTGATCCAGTTAGCTAAGCTACGGCGAACAGGAATATGCCCACATCACAGGTGCGTAAACAAGATAGAGAATTATTCCACTCTTGTGGAAGAAGCATAGTGGAAGGCAGCTAGGGCTGAGGTGAGCACTAAAAATTCATCGAGACTTATTTCAGATCTCTATTCTGCCATTTGAAAGTGTGGCACTCCTTCTACTCCAAAGTCTCTGGTGTAAATGCTTCATCACAGTGGTGTCTCCAGTAGCAAAATGTAAGAAGGCAGAGCTCCTCCCTTTAAAGAGACTTAGCCAGACTTTCACCCCATTCTGCTTATATCTCTTTTATGAGAATTTAGTCATATCTCACCAAACTACCAGGAAGTCCTGAATATTATATTTTATTCTGTATGGTAACATGGAAGGCTAAAAAAAAAAATTGGTGTTTTATATTTAAATAGAAATAAGGGAATGGTAAATGGAGTATGCATGTCACAGTCCTGTATTAAGTCACTGGCATATAGATTGCATTTTGAAATATGGATATGTATGAATCACAGCATGTATATTAAAAACCTTATTTTGAAGTCAGATTTCTGTGGATTGAGCAACGAATGGCAGATGAGGCACTAAAGAGAAACAGACAAATCCTTCAAAAGGCTTGGATGAAAGACGAGGGAGAGAGGACAGTAGTCCAAACATTTAGGAATTGTGGAGAAGGAAGTGAACTCAGAATGTGGTGAATCAAGAATGCAGGGTGTGGTAAGGCTGATGACCAATTAATATGTATTAAGTGATGCTAGGTATTGGTGCTGTATTGAATGCTTTTATATGCACCAACTCCTTGCATCTATCATCCCCATTTTATAAGCAAATAAGCTAGGCCCGAAAGATTAAATGACTTAAATTGAGACCCAGAGTTGCTAAATACTAGCGCTAAGAATTTTTACACCTAAGGGACCCTTTGTCCACTCATAATTACAATCTACCTATTTCTTCTTACTTAAACAGGATCTCTCCTCTTAACGACCATCCAACTTAATTACCTTTGTTTTTAGTTAGGAAGTTAAAGAGCTCAGGTGAATGGATAATCTTAGTCAGAAAGGACAATGCATGAGCAAGCTTTTGGTGGAAAAAGCCTTCCTAATGATGACAAATTTCAAAACAGTTTTACCAGGAACCTAGGTTAGGTGCCAAAGGTACACGTTCTAGTTGTGTTTCCAAAGCAGAAACTGATCATCACATTTTAAATTAAATTAATGCTCAATCCTCTTTGAACTATAAATACTGCCTTAAAAGAGGGAATTAGTATTTGTGTTTTACATTTCATTATTTTTTATTTTTGTTTGATCTCTCATCATTTAAAATTTTCACTCAAGCACAATTTAATAACTATGATAATGTTATAATTACAGTTAATTTTGTTTATGTGAAAATGATACCATGGATGTCTATGTAGTCGGTGACAATATTTTCAGATGATTTTATTCTTTAGAACCATGCTTTACACTAGAGGTTCAAATAAGTGCACAGAATAGGAAAAGGGTGTGCTTTCTCCTTGGAGAAGGGCCGATAGTTTATTTCCTAAAAAGTCTTCATTTAAGTGGACTTTTCAGTTGCTGAAGAATGTGATTCTTTGAATATATTATGTCTGTTTCTCTGGTATCATTTCTTATTGACTAACAGTGAAAGACGGATGTACACTAGGAGAATGTATTTAAACCCAATTATAAGTAATTTAATAGAGAGCAGAGCTGTGTTACTAGAAAAGCTCCTTTACTTCATGTGGTTAAGCCTCTGCTGGGACCAGTTGCTAGGTGTTTCTGAAATGAGACTAAGGCAAGCTAATTTAATTTTACAGTATTATTAAAACTAGTCAATTCATTCATCTCTCATATGATGGCGTTTTCTGAAGAAAAGTCCATTATTTGTGGTGCATTGTGAAGAGAGGATATAAATGTGTATAATTATCCGGGCCCTTAACATGTACCAGTGTACTGAGGTCTTTTTCATGCTTTTGTTTTCCCTTTATTGCAACCTTTCCAGATGGATAATGTTATTCTCATTTGACAGATGATAAAACTGAGGTTAAAGAAACATTATGAATCGTTCAAGGGTTGTAAATGATTGACTCAGAATTGTCACCAAGGCCAATTCCATAACCCGAAATGGAAAGGACTCGGTGTACAATATTCCTATAGCATGCGTTTATCAGATTCTTCAGAACGCTGTAACAAATTGTCACCCACTTAGTGGCTTAAAATGACAGAAATTTGTTCTCTCAAAGGTGTGGAGGCCAGAAGTCCAAAATCAAGGTGTTGGCTTCCCACAAAGACTCTAGGGATGAATTCTATTTTGCCTTTTCCAGCTTCTGTGGGCTCACGGTTTTCTTTGGCCTACACCCATGTAACTCCAGTTTCCTCCTCCATTTTTTCATGGCTGCCTTCCTTGTATCTCTGTGTCTCCTCTTTTCTGTGTCTTGCAAGGAAATTTGTTATTGGATTTAGG
Organism: Prionailurus bengalensis; assembly: GCF_016509475.1. Classification (NCBI taxonomy): domain Eukaryota; kingdom Metazoa; phylum Chordata; class Mammalia; order Carnivora; family Felidae; genus Prionailurus; species Prionailurus bengalensis. The sequence continues at coordinate 92,688,155 of NC_057344.1, forward strand.
ACCCACCTTAATCCAGGATGATCTCTAGGGATTCTGATCTTAACTCCATTTGCAAAAACCCTTATTCCAAATATGGTCACATTCTGAAGTTCCAGGTAGACCTACCTTTTTAGGAGATTACTTTTCAACCCAGTACAATGGACATGGCCACGATTTTAAAAACATTTAAAAGTTGTAAGATAGGGGTGCCTGGGTGGCTCGTCGGTGAAGCTTCAGACTTCAGCTCAGGTCATGTTCTCACAGTTCGTGGGTTTGAGCCCTGCATCAGGCTCTGTGCTGACAGCTCAGAGCCTGGAGCCTGCTTCGAATTCTGTGTCTCCCTCTCTCTCTGTCCCTCCCCCACTCACACTCTGTCTCTCGCTCTCAAAAAATAAATAAAACATTAAAAAAAATTTTAAACATTGTAAAACATAGCAAAAGGACAGAAAAAAATATAATGCATCATATACAATATAATTAATAATAATAAAGTGATCACCTGAGTAGCCACCACCCACATTAAGACATAGAACTTTCCCAGCAATCTGAAAATATACTGTTTCCTTTAATGATTATCTCCCCATCTTTGTTCATTAGAACTGTTTTGATTTTATGGCAATAATTTCCTTACTTTAAAAAAAAAAATGTTTGCTATTCATGTAGCAAAATAATAGTTTTATACATGTTTGAATTTTATATAAATGAAACATGACTACATATTTTATTTTGTGTTCTGCTCTTCAAAAATTTTTTTAAATGTTTATTTATTATTGAGAGACAGAGAGAGCCAGAGCATGAGCAAGGGAGGGGCAGAGAGAGAGGGAGACAGAATCTGAGACAGGCTCCAGGCTCTGAGCTGTTAGCACAGAGCCCAACGCTGGGCTCAAACTCACAAACCGCGAGATCATGATGTGAGCTGAAGTCAGACACTTAACCAACTGAGCCACCCAGGCGCCCCAAGTGTTCTGCTCTTTTAAAATAATACTGCATTTATAGGAATGATACATATCATTGAGGGTGGCTATAGTTAATTTGTTTTCTTTACAACTTACACATTTTATTTTTGTTGCATATGTTTGTTAAATTCTCTTTTTTGGGCTATCACAAACACTATTGTTATAAACATTTTTATTATATTTATCCTCATATAATTGCACAATTTTATGTGAGATACATGCTTAGTAGATGATAACATATTTTCTTTTTTACTTATTTTTATTTTTATAGAGAGAGAGTGTGCTGGGGGAGGGGCAGAGGGAGAGAGAGAATCTTAAGCAGGCTCCATACTCAGCACAGAACCCAACACAGGGCTCCATACGACCACTGTGGGATCATGACCTGAGCTGAAATCAAGAGTCAGAAGCTGAACCAACTGAGCCACCCAGGCACCCCTGAGAACATATTTTCAAAGCAATTGTAGCAATTTACCTATCAGCAGTTTATGTGAGTTCCTATTGCTCATAATAACCCATGGCATCAGCTGAAATTTTAGTTATCTGATAATTTCATAAGTGTGCAGCCAAATTCCATGACAGTTTTCACATAAACATCCCTAGTTACCAATGAGTATCATAAATTTACTGGATTTGTACTTTTGTGAACTGACAGTCATTTCTTTTTCCCATTTCCAATTTGTCTTTCCTTATTATTTCTTTTTTCTTATAATTCTGGATAGGAGCCCATTTTTATTACATGTAATGTAAATATTTTTCTACCATATAATAGTTGTTTTTGTTCTCTTTTAGTGTATGTTTTGATGAACAGAAGTTCTTTTTTAATGTAGTCATTTGAATCTATCTCTTTCTTTATGATTAGGGCTTTAAACTTTTATTTTTCTATTATTTTCTACCAATGTTTCTGTTTGCAACCCTTTTTTGTTTGTTTGTTTGTTTCTTTAAACAACCAAATCCTTTTCTGACTGGCATTCTTTTTTAGACATGGTATATTTCGACTTTAAACAAGCCTTGCTTATCAGAAGCAATTCTTTCATTTTCAGGTGTGTTGTACATTTAGTTTGTTGATTTTTCTAGGCTAACTTAGAGGCCAGTCTTAATTTGCTCATTTTACTCTTGGGGAATTTGTTTACAGTAAGCCTTAGCTATCCAGTAAGTATGGATAAAAGTGGGTTGGCTTTAAAATTGGTTTTACTCTGCTTTTTGTATAAAGAATCTCCTCAACTGATTTCAGTGTCGGTCATACTTCATATTAGGTATCTGACTACATGGAAAATTTACCTTTACCAAATATTTGACATGTGATATTTCAATTATATATCATAAAAATTATTAATATATATAATAATTATCATATTATTGATGGAGATTACGAGATTGAGTGACGACATTAACTAATATACTCAAGGACAAATGAAGAAGTTACAAATTAAAAATATGTACTGAAGCTTCATTTTTTTCAGATTCCTTCGATGTCTCTCTTTAAATGCAATTTCAAACTTTAAAGTTACAGATTCACGTATTTTAAATGACATCGCCAATTTAAAAATAAGTGAAAGAACCCTGCTCTAATTTAAACTACTTCCAAATTTCTCCCTATGAGCATTCTTGCCTTATCCATATTCAAATAAAATTATTTACATTTATAATCCTTTTGAAAGTTATTCCTGTTGTTTTTCATGTTAGTTAATGTAATGTATTTTCTTTTTCTTTGAGGAATTTTGGGGTGAGTCATAGGGAGTCTTTCGAGGACAATTTGCTTAGCAAATAAACTTTCTCCCTTGTTTAATACTTTTTAGCAAGTATTTAAGATAAGAGAAAAAAAGGCAAGATGGTCAAGGCCAGAAAAAAGATCCAGTTAGAGAAGTTCACTTACCATTTGTCTGCAGTAGATTTTTGACTACAGTTGCTGTTTTGAAAGTTTATTCCTAAGAAGATATTTATTTACAGTTAAGTTATTACAGTTTTAGAATACATAAGTTTTATTTGCTTTAAAACCTTGAAAATCATATTTATAGATTTGTAAGGGGATGACTTCCAACCTTATATCTCAGGAATTATTCTTCAAAAACAGATTCAGTAATTCTAAATGCTTCTACTAATTCCAAACCAATGGTGAAGGCTACATGTCTGAAGTTATGGGATAGGCAAGGGAAGTGGTAAAATGAAGTGGGAATATCTCTCTTTTGAATCTATTAACACAAAGAGATGAAAATATAATAATTAACTGATAAATGTTGAGAAAAAATTTAAAGTGTAGTATCTAGTTTAATGGAGTATCTTCAGATAAATGTGCTCAATTTGTGAGATGTTCTAATCCCCATTTGTCTTCTAGCAATAAGGCTATGCATAATTTATTGTGTAATTAATTCTTAGAAATCATTATATTATTCATACAATGCTGAATTCTAATGATAATTTAGTTATTTAAAATAAGACTGAACCTAGACCAGTATTAGCCACTAAATTGTAAGCTGTCTTCTGCCCATGCTCCTACCTATGGTTGTTTTTTAGTATGATTTCTCATTTTGAAAAATCTTTTGTAGTTCCTAGGTTTGAAATCTTAGAATATATGTACTTCTTTCAAAAATTACTTGTACTTTGTAATTATAATTACATCTCTTTCAGAAAAAGAACAATAGAAAAGTTGGCTATTATATGCTAGTCTCTCAGATGGATTATATTCTATCATGCTGCTGTTGTCTAAATACAAATACATTGTATTACTAGTTGATATAGATTGAAATCTGAGTAATCTATATTATCATTCTACTGGGTGTTAGGGTTTCCCCTTAAAATCATGCTTTTCAATTTCCTTTGAGTCTCTTTGGTTCAATCTCCTGCTGTTGTAATCATTAGAAGTCCATAGAAAGTGAAATTTCTCAAAATATAGACAGCTTTATTCAGAACATGAGCCCTCAGGCATTTCTTTTCATTTTTACTTAGCTTGGGATATATAGATGCACCTTTGACTTTAATGTACTTATTATAGAGCCTGAACGCAGAGTATGCTCTCTTCCGCTTTCAGATACAGGTGGCAAGAATTCTTGGTCTGCCAAGGAATTTTATTTGCTCCTAAAGTCTCACTGTCCCATTATATGACTTTGTTAGATTAAGATTTTAATAATGCAAATAAGGGTCAAGCCTTCTTTGTTGATGAAATATTAAATCACTCTTTGGTCTTCTTACATCTGACAGTTATTTTCTACTTCATCTTTAAAAGCGGAAGTGTGAGAGCTTTTCACCCAGTGGAGTAGCTGGAATTTATTCATATGAGTTCAGACCCATTGAAACCTGCCAACCGTATAAAAACAGTTGCCAATATGGGAGAAGTCTTCCTTGTGTTGTGATAGAAAGGGTTTCACTGTTTAGATGTGAGCTTAAAAGAAAAATGTATCCCTCCATTTAAAAAAAAAAAAGCATGTGCCTGCTTGTCCCAGATGGCTTTCTACAGGAATTAGGAACAAAGATTTATTTGATAACAACTTAAATCTTAAATTACTTTTCAACTTATATGTGTATGTGCTTACAAACATATTTTAAATGAACACGTATATATATATACGTGTGTGTGCGTATGTGTGTATACACACATGTAGATATATATCTAATGTTAGAAATAGTCTTAATTTAATGTCAACTTTAAATTGGATACAGAATTTATTTGGACTTGTTTTTTGACCAACTAGGCAAGCAAGCAATTTTTTTTTTTTATAATTTATAGATTTGTTTTTTTGGACTGTGACTGATACTTTGGCATGTGGATTTAAAAACTATTCAAAGTGATCTGAATTTTTATCAGTGAATGTTTCTTGACATTAGTATGTTTTTTCTTTACTACCTGTGTTCTTTTGTTAGTCGTGTTGCTATCATTCTAATCACCTGTAGCAGCAAACATGGGGTCACAGTTAAAAACATCAAAATCCTGGCTCACAGCTTCCCTGCCCAAGACGCTGGGAGTTGGCGAAGCCAAGACTCAGCAGGCATGACTGAAAAGGGAAGTCCCAATGGTGCTAGAATGGTGCTGCAGTGGCAGAAGATAGCTCATGGGTGATGTCTAGAAGAATGATAGGAAGGACATCCATCATTTGCTCCAAAGTATGAAAGTCGAATCCTGGGGAGAATCATGACAATCCTGATCCCTGAGCCGTTACAGAAGCAGACTCTGGATGAGCTGAAATGCACATGCTTCAGGCATCGTTTGATAAAAGGCCAGTCTTCCTGCTTCTCCACACTCCCCTCCCCTTTGTTTTCTGAGGCCGTTTGTTGCTGTTATTTCATCCTTTCCCTGTGCTGTAGGAGTTATGGTACTTTTACTGGAAGAGACCTCTAAAGTCTCAAAACCCAACAGAAAAGGAATGGGGAGGCTATTTTTTCCATTGATAGAGGAAGGACACCAAAATGTCGGTGAAGAGGGGTTTGAGATGTTGAAAGATGTGAATTGTTTTACACACTCACTTTGGGAAGACAAGAAGAGAACGCTTAGGAGATCCTAACATCCCTACTGCCCATGAATGGCAGGAGTGAGCTCGAGAGGGCTTCCTAGAAATCTCCATCCTGAACATAAATCATGATGGATATTCTCTCTCTCTTAACCTTTGTTTGAGATGCAGACATAAAACAAAACAAAACAAACCTCAAAATCCGGTTTATTTTGTCTCTTCAATGTTTCCCAATCATTTATTCCCCCTCCATTCATCCTATCACCACTCTTATTTGGGTCCTCAGTCGCTAACATTCAGTTTTTTGCAGTTTCTGCCTATTTTACTTTTCCATTTCTCTCTATCCAATTCATTCTAAACATTACCTTCACTATTATTTTTCAAAAATATAGCTTTTATCCCATTATTTTCCCTGCTACAAATTTTCCATAGATCTTTGATTTTGGAATAAGTTTCAAGTGCCTTAGAAACTTCTCAGCTCAAGACAGTAGCCACAGCCGCGTGCAAGCCTTCACATTTAAATGTAAACTTAATTAAATGTAAGTAAAAGAAATTAAGTTCATCAATCACAGCTTCATTTCATGTATGCAAAAGCCACTGTGGCTACTGACTACTGAATTGGTTAACATTTAGAATATTTAGAATATTCTATTCTAATGTTTAGAGTTATCTACTTGATTTAGAATATTTCTATCCTCACAGAAATTGTTATTGAACAACTTTGTCTTAGAATGTTGTACAAACCCTTCCATAATATGTTCTAGCTTACCTTTCAGCCTTATTTTCTTCTACACAGTGTCAACACACCTCAATGATCCAGTCATGGGTCTACTTATTGTTGAAAGCATCAACCATCCAATCTACAAACTTTCATTGAGTTCCTTTGATATATTAGCCATCATTATATTGGCAGCACTACTATGGATTAAAACAAGACAAAAAAAGACTTCTTTCATGGAGTTTATATTAGTGGGGAAATTATAAACATCCAAAATATTAAAAATGTAAAATGTGCCATGATAAGGGGCACGAGGAAGAAAAATAAAAATGGTAATGTTAGTGAACAATAGGTGAGTGTTTACATGGGGTGTTCAGGTAAGGTCTTTTTGTTGAAGGGTATTTCAGCCAACCCTGAATGAAGTGAGGAAATGAATCATGTAGCTCTCTGGGGAAGTATAAGTCTTTCATTCAATTACCTTCAAGATTTTACCCCTCTTATGTTTGTGGGAATATCATTTATAAAGGACACATCATCATTAACTGGTAGCCTTTATCTTGCTCTAAAGATTTTTGGTGTCAAGTCAGGATGTAATTGGGATCATAGACTGCTAAAACAAGAGGCAACTATAGAAATCATGAAATATGGCCCTTTGTGGCAACATGGATGGAACTGGAGAGTGTTATGCTAAGTGAAATAAGCCATACAGAGGAAGACAGATACCATATGTTTTCACTCTTAGGTGGATCCTGAGAAACTTAACAGAAACCCATGGGGGAGGGGAAGGAAAAAAAAAAAAAGGAGGTTAGAGTGGGAGAGAGCCAAAGCATAAGAGACTCTTAAAAACTGAGAACAAACTGAGGGTTGATGGGGGATGGGAGGGAGGGGAGGGTGGGTGATGGGTATTGAGGAGGGCACCTTTTGGGATGAGCACTGGGTGTTGTATGGAAACCAATTTGACAATAAACTTCATATATTGAAAAAATAAAAAAAAAGAAAAGAAATCATCTAATCTATTTCCTAATCTTAAGGGGGAGGTAGCTAAGATTCAGATAGGCCTAATTGGTTTGTTTTAAGTGGCAAAGAGAAATAATGGTAAAATGTTGATTAGAACCTAGTCTCCTGGCCTCTACTGTTGTCTTATTTAGGACTGAGTTTTCTAAATAATGACATCAAAATGAGGAAGACCTCTTGAACCTTTTAAGAATCTTTTTCTTTAAATATTTATATTATTTTGGCTTCCTTCAGAATTTTGTTGATATTGATGTTTCAAATGAACCATTTGTTTTTCTTTTACACTGCAAATCTATCTAATTGTTCAGACACATATTTGTAATTATTTCTACATTTATTTGTCTTTTAAACTTTAGCTTACCACTGCTGTAAAATATTTTTTAGCATTGTAAACATGACACATACACATATATATGTGTTTCTGTACAAGGTAGATGTATATGTATACATCTCTTTGCCATCAATTATATGTGATGTTTTTGTGTTCACACAGTGTATACATAAAAAAACAGAAACCTCCTTTTTTGTGGTCCCAACTAGCATAATTTGAATTGATTTAAGGCCTTATTTTCCAAATGACATCCTGAGGAATTGCTCTGAGAATTCACATAGAGGGTGGGCTAGTACTTAATTTTCTAGAACATTTTTAAGGAATTAGAAACCTTAAACTCATCTTTGGTAGGTAAGGGCTAAGTCTCCTCTTCTTGCAGAATGCAAGTTCATGGCACATTATTCAAGGTTGATAGTTTAGTAGTGTAATTTTATTATACTCACTATATTGTCAATTAATAGTAAGCTCATAAGGTGCCTCTTCATTTAATTATTTTGAAAACAGTATATTTCAGCACTGAAACTACAGCTACTGAGAATGTGTATTGAGTTACGTGCTTAAGAGAATGCCATCACCAATATACCAACACAGGTCATTCTTGATTTTGCTCCCCCATCACAAGAAGAACAATTGACAGCTATTCAAGAATAAGATATCATTGAGAGAATTCTAGAACATGGCAGTGAGGCCGAAGCGTATCCTTGCACTTTAGAGACCAAGGCAAACTACATTAGAAGGGTAATGGAAACAGCCACACGTTGACCACATTTGTCTCTTCCCCAGGATACCAGAACACCATAAAAATAGCTCTCCCTTGAGCCTCTGTTTATTCCAGTAGGAAAAGACAACAAGGAGGTCAACCAGCCTTCCCCAGCATTATAGGTTGCTTTGTGGGAGCCCTCACTCTGCTCTTGCATCATGGAGATTGCAAGGGAATCTGCAGGGCCATCTCTGAGAATCTTCTCTATTTCTATAGAGAAGGTGGGGAGGGGCTTATAACAACCAGCACATAGATCTTGGCAGACTGAGCTCATACCTGTAGTGCCCAAGTAGTAATCCCAGATAACACATCTGTTCATTTGCAGAACCTAGTCAGGGGTGCCCTCTGACCAGAGACCTTGAGGGGGGGGGGGTGCAGATCTGCCTGATTCAGGTCATCAAAGGAGGCATTTGCTAGCCTAGAGCCCAAGATGCTTACAGCCAAGCAAGGTGATGATGAGCTGTAGCTAAACCCACTACAGAGAATGCCTTCTAGGCCCATACGACCAGTAGGCTTGATGACAACTCATGAAGCTGTTCAGCCCAGTGGCACTTGAGCTGACAAGCAGACAAGAAGAATTGTTTTTTCCTAGAGCAAAACTTGTACCCAATGTTGCAGCTTCCTGTGCTATGAATAGGCAGGAGAATTAATGCATAGAAGACTGAGCGTTGCTCCTGGCCCCAACCAAACAGAAAGCCTGTTTGGGTGAGTAGCTTGGAATGGCTCCTTCCCCTCCCATCTAGACAAGGAGGCTGATATATAGTCCTACCTGCTGTGGAGAATGTCTTCAGCCCCTTCTGGCCAGAAGAACAGGCAAAAACACCTGAAAGCTATGCAGTTCGGCGTTCAAGCCAAGAGAAATGCAGACCGAGCCAGTAGTTTGTAGAGCAAAGCCAGTGGCCTTTTATAACCAGGGACATTGGGGTGCAGGTCAGCTTAACTTTAGACAACAAAGAGTTTCACCAGATTTAGAGCTATTTTGCCTGCACCTTGTTAGGGAATCTAGTTCATAGCCCTGCTTATTGTTAAATATAGCCTTCAGCCTGTCCAAAGAGAGCACTTAGTAAGAGCACACAGGAAGCTGCATTGCTAATTCAACAGTGGGACTCTGTACAAGGGTCCTTGAACAGAGAGTGTTGCCTGTCTTCTCCTCTCTGCAGAACAAAACTTGTGGCCTCATCTGACCAAAGAACTCAGTGCACATTCAGCCCTGATTTGGGCCCATCCCAAAGCAAGCTGTACAGGCCGTAGGCCCTGGTTTGCTATCTTAGCAAGGAAGCTAATCCATAACCCTATCTACTACTAAATATAGTATTCAGTCCCAAATATATAGTAAGTCTGATGAGAGTATTCACAAATGTAGAGTCTATCCTACAGCCTCACTTGGGTAGTGAGTAGTGTTAATCTAACTATTCTGTCAGTGAGACCGCCCCCCCTATTCCTGTCTTCAGAACTCAAACAGTTGCCTAGCTTCAAAACAGCCCATGCCAGCAGGCCTCAGATGCCCAAGGGCATTATCAGCAGACATACTCAGAAACCCAAATTGAACTGACTGGTGAAGAATGGCCTCTGCCAAAGCAAACCTGTAAAGTCTGGAAGAGGAGTCCCATTACTTAAAGGCACAAATACCAATGTAGGGGATCAGAGATCACACAAAATCAAGTAAATATACCACCAAACTAAATGAATAAAGCTTCACTAACTGAACCTCAAGAAATGGAGATCTATGAACTGTCAAAGAATATATAAATTAAGAAATTTAGAAAACAATGCCTGAACAAAATAAGAAGTTTGACAAGGAAATGGCAACCATCAAAAACAGAAACAAAAAAGAAATCCTAGAGTTGAAAAATATGATAATTGAACTGTAGAATTCAATAGTGAGTTTTCAAAGTAGACTTCTGTCATGCAGAAGAAAGAATCAGCAACCTGGAAAATAGGATATTGGAAATTAACTAGTCAAAGAAACACAAAGAAAACAAGAAGGAAAAAGAGGGCAGACAGCCTAAAGGACTTGAGGGCACCATGAAAATAAATAATATTTACACTATGGGAATTCCAGAAGAAGAGAAAATAAGGAACAGAAAGTATATTTAAAACAATAATGGTTAAAACTTTGGTAGTAATTACACAACAGAACACAAGGAAATAATCAAAGTGTACTGATACTAAAAGACATCAAAACGCAAGGAAGAACACAGGACCAGAAATAGGGAACAATGGGTCTACATAACAACCAGAAAACAACAACATACCAATAGGTAAGTCCTTACCTGTCAATAATCACTTTAAACTTAAATCAATTAAATTCTCCAATCAAAAGACATATGGTTAAATAGACTAAAAAATATATCAAAGTCCAATAATATGCTGTCTATAAGAGACTCACTTTAATGTTAAAACACTCATAGACTGAGAGTAAAGGGATGGAAAAAGACATTTCAACCAAATGGTAACCAAAAAAAGGCAATATACCTGTACTTATGTAAGTATATTTATATAAGAGAACTATAAACTATACTTATATCAAACAAAACAGATTTTAAACAAAATGGCAAAAAGAGGCAAAGAAGGTCATTATATAATAAAAGGGTCAGTACATCAAGAAGATATAACAGTTGTAATATTTATGCACCCAAAATTAGAGCACTTAAATATGTAAAACAAAAACTAACAGAAGTAAAAGGAGAAATAAAGAGTAATGGAATAATAATGAGGGACCTTGATACCCATTCTCAACAATGGCTAGATCATTCAGACAGAATCGATAAGGAAACAGTAGACTTGAACACTATAGACCAAATGGACCTCACAGACATATACAGAACATTTTGTACAACAACAGCAAAATGCACATCATTCTCAAGTGCACATGAAACATTTTCCAAGACAGACCACATATTAGACCACAAAACAATTTTTATAAAATTCAATAAGATTGAAATTATACCCCAAGTATCTTCTCTGAACACAGTGGCATAAATCTAGAAATGAATGGCGAGAGAAGAACTGGAAAGTTCATGAACACGTTGAAATTAACACTCTCTGAACAACGGATGGATCAAAGAATAAAAGGGAAATAGTTTCTTGAGACCAATGAAAATGGAAGCCCTACATAGCAGAACTTACGGAATGAAGCAAAAATAATGCTAAGAGGGAAGTTTATAGGAATAAATGCCTACATCAAGAGTCAAGAGCAGCTAAGATGGCAGAGTAGTAGGAGGACCTTCGGCTTGCCCTTCCCTTGAGGGATATTTATCCCTATGTAAGTATCAAATCATTCTGAATACACAAAAAATTGATCTGAGGACTGACAGAACAAACTGCACAACTAGAGGGAGAGAGAAGGTCATGTCATGGAAGGTAAGAGGCACAGAGATGGGGAAAAATGGATCTTGGGTGCCATGGAGAAGAGCAAGCCCTGGTCAGGGAGAGAGGCAATGAGAAAGAGTGAGAGAAAGAGAGAGAAGAGAGAGAAGGACACAGGAAATTGCACAAGGAAAACACTTTCCTGAAGCCATTGGCCGGGTAAAGGGGAAAGGCTGATTTTTGTGAGTTTTTACAACGAGTGGAGCTCAAAGTTTTAGAGGTCTGATGCATGGCTGGTATAGAGCTCTGAGGGCACTGCAATGTTCCTGTAGAGAAGGCAAACAGGTAACCCCAGGGGGTGGGGCACAGGCGGCATTGTCTCAGGATCACCTTGGATGCAGTGGGAAAGACAGTCCCCCCTTTCTGGAACACATCTGACAGAGGTAGTATTGCCTCTCTGGGGACAAAGGAGCCTACAGGGACCATTTGTCTCTCCCACCCCTCATCACAGGCACAGAGACACCTGCTGAGGACAGCTAAACTGGACACTGGCTCTTTAGTGTGCTTTGCTCCAACCCTCACGTTCCTGCTATCTAGTGTGACTGCCCTTCTAGGTCAAACCTGCATCAATCCCAGCATGGTAGTCACTCCCTGAGAAGACCAGCACAGGTCCCGTCACACCAGGTCCCTAAAGTTTGAAGTTACAAAAGATAGCAGGCTTGGGTGGGAGAGAGCCCAAAGCGCACTGTGCTGTTCCAGGCAGGCAAGCAACCTGGACACAGACATAGACATTATGAAAACAGCAATCTGAAGAACACCTAGGACACAAGAAGGGCATTTGTTTGCTCTTCCAGGAGGGCTTTCCTGACAGCAGCAAGCACAAATCCCTGTCTCCAGGCACAAAGGGGCTGGCTGGTGCCATTTCCCTACCCCATCCCTCAGCATAAACTAACTTCAGTGAACAGCACTGTGCCAACACTGGCTGCCTAATCTGCTTACACCAAGCCCCACCCCCACAGTGCTCTGCTGGTACTACTTTTCTCAGGCAAGTGTGCCTGAGAACCACTACCCCAGGCCCCTCTCCCAGAAGAGCAGCACACACACCCTCCCCCCTCCCATGCACCATGGCTACTGACCATACTGACCACAGAGTTCTACAAAGCTTCAGCTCTAGTGGAAATAACATCAGGTCTCTTTTACTTTAACGTTTATTCATTTTTTGAGAGACAGAGAAAGAGCAAGAGTGGGGGAGGGGCAGAGAGAGAGGGAGACACAGAATACGAAGCAAGTTGCAGGCTCTGAACTGAAAGCACAGAGCCTGATGTGGGGCTCGAACTCACAACCTGTGAGATCCTGACCTGAGCCGAAGTCAGATGCTTAACTGACTGAGCCACCCAGGCGCCCGGCATCAGGTCTCTTTTAAAAAGCAGACAAGAACACACCTCGTTAAAACCTACATCCTCTGGCCAAAGTTTAAACACTCCCCACTGCAGGCAAGGAGAAACTCTGCAGGAGACTGACCTGGGGACAGAGCAGCCATAACATAGCAGCAGAGTGCATGCAGCATACAACAGAGACACTTCCTGAAGCTCCAGGCCCTGGACAATATATGGTCTGTTTTTCATAAAGCCATACTCTCGGGGGCAGGAAACATAACAGGTTTTCCTAACACAGAGAAGGAGAGAGACACCTAGACAAAAAGCAGAGACAGAGGAATTCATCTCAAAAGAAAGAGCAAGAAAAGGTCATGAACAGGGATCTAACCACAACATACATAAGAAATATGCATGATTTTTTAAGTTTATTTATTTATTTTGAGAGAGAAATAGTGCAAGTGAGGGAGGGGCAAAGAGAGAAGGGGAGAGAGAATCCCAAGCAGGGATTGATCTCATGACTGTGAGATCACAACCTGAGCCAAAATCAAGAGTCGGTTGCTTGGGGTGCCTGGGTTGCTCTGTCAGTTAAGCTTAATAACATTCATACCATAAGAGTCCCAGAAGAAGAGGGAGAGAGGGGGGCAGAGGTTTATTTGAGGAAATTATAGCTGAAAACTTTCTTAATCTGGGGAAGGAAACAGACTTCCAAATCCAAGAATCACAGAGAACTCCCCTCAAAATCAACAAAAGCAGGTCCACACCAAGACGTATAACAGTTAAATTTGCAAAATATAGAGATAAAGAAAAAATCTTAAAAGCAACAAGACAAAAGAAGTCCCTAAGGGAAGACAAATAAGATTAGCAGCAAATCTCTCCACAAAACTTGGCAGGGCAAAAGGGAGTGGCATGATATATTCACCATGCTCAATGGGAAAAATCTGTAGCCAAGAATATTCTTTCCAGCAAGACTGCCATTCAGAATAGAAGGAGAGATAAAGAGTTTCCCAGACAAACAAAAACTAAAGGAGTTCATGACCACTAAACCAGCCCTGCAAGAAATATTAAAGGGTACTCATTGTGTGGGAAATAAAGACCAAAAGTTACAAATACTAGAAAGAAATAGAGAAAATCTCTAGAAACAATGATAAAACAAGTAATAACACAGCACTAACTTCACATCTATTACTAATTACTCTGACTATAAATGGACTAAATGATCCAATCAAAAGACATAGAGTGTCAGCATGGATAAAAAAAACAAGACCTATTCATATGCTGAATCTCTGAGAGACTCATTTTAGAATATGCTGCAGATTGGAAGTGAGGGAATAGAACAATAATTACCAGGAAAATGGATATGAAAAGAAAATGAACATGAAAAAGGACATGAAAAGGAGTAGAAATACTGATATCAGATAAACTAGATTGTAAACCAAAGACAGTAACAAGAGATGAAGTAAGGCACTATATCATAATAAAGGAGTCTATCAAGATCTATCAATTATAAATATTTATGCCCCCAACTTGAAAACACTCAAATATATAAAACAATTAATAAAAAACATGGGGCGCCTGGGTGGCTTAGTTGGTTAAATACCCGACTCGATTTTGGCTCAGGTCGTGATCTCACCGTTCGTAGGTTCAAGCCCTGAATCAGGCTTTGCGCCAACAGTGAGAAGTCTGCTTGGGATTCTTTCTCTTCCTCTCTTTCTCTTCCCTTCCCCTGCTCATGTGCTCACTGTCTGTCAAGAATAAATTAATTAATTAAAAAAAACACACATAAAGGTATTGATTGATAATAATACAATAATAGTAAGGGACTTTAACATGCCAGTTACAACAATGGACAGATCATCTAAGCAGAAAATCAATAGGGAAACAATGGCTTTGAATGACACACTGGACCAGATGGACTCAAGAGATATATTCAGAAGATTTCATCCTATAGCAACAGAATATACATTCTTTTCTATTGCACATGGGACATTCTCAAGAATAGATGACATACTAGGCCACATATCAGACTTCAACAAGTATAAAAATATTGAGATCATACCATGCATATTTTCAGACCACAACATTATGAAACTTGAGGCCAACCACAGGAAAAATTTGGGAAAGAACACAAATACATGGAGGTTAAAGAACATCCTACTAATGAATTGATGGGTCACCAGGAAATTAAAGAAGAAATGTAAAAATACATGGAAATAAATGACAGTGAAATCACGATGGTCAAAAACCTTTGGAGTGCAGTAAAAGTGGTCATAAGAGGGAAGAATATAGCAATACAGGACTACCTTAAGAAGCAAGGAAAACTCAAATTTTCAAACTAATATTACACCTAAAGGAGCTAGAAAAAGAACAGCAAAAAAAGCCGAAAGTCAGCAGAAAAAGGGAAATAATAAAGATGAGAGCAGAAATAAATGATAGACAAAAAAAAACAAAAACAAAAACAAAAAGAAGTAGAATAGATGTATGAAACCAAAGAACCAGCTCTTTGAAAAACTTAATAAAATTGATAAACCTCTAGCCAAGCTTATCAAAAAGGAAAGAGAAAGGACCCAAATAAGTAATATCACTAATGAGAGAAATCACAACCACCCCACAGAAATACAAACAATTATAAAAGAATATTAGGAAATATTATATGACAACAAAATGGGCAACCTTGAAGAAATAGATAAATTCCTAGAGATATATAAACTACCAAAACCAAAACAAGAAAAAATAGAAAACTTGAACAGACCAACGGTCCACAAAGGAATTGAATCAGTAATCAAAAATCTCCCAACAAAAGACCAGGGCCAGATGGCTTCACGGGAGAATTCTACCAGACATTTTTTTAAAAATATAATTTATTGTCAAATTGGTTTCCATATGACACCCAGTACTCATCCCAATAGGTGCCCTCCTCAATGCCCATCACCCACTTTTCCCTCTCCCCCACCCCCATCAACCCAATGTTTGTTCACAGTATTTAAGAGTCTCTTATGGTTTGCCTCCTTCCCTCTCTGTAACTTTTTTTCCCCCTTCCCTTCCCCCGGTCTTCTGTTAAGTTTCTCAGGATCCACATATGAGTGAAAACATATGGTATCTGTCTTTCTCCGCCTGACTTATTTCACTTAGCATAACACTCTCCAGTTCCATCCACGTTGCTACAAATGGCCAGATTTTATTCTTTCTCATTGCCAAGTAGTATTCCATTGTATACATAAACCACATCTTCTTTATCCATTCATCAGTTAATGGACATTTAGGCTCTTTCCATAATTTGGCTATTGTTGAAAGTGCTGCTATAAACATTGGGGTACAAGTGCCCCTATGCATCAGTACTCCTGTATCCCTTGGGTAATTCCTAGCAGTGCTATTGCTGGATCATAGTCTACCAGACATTTAAAGAAATGTTAATACCTATTCTTCTCAAATTATTTGAAAAAGAACAGGAATGGAAGGAAAACTTCCAAACTCACAATGCTAGGCCAGCATTATCCTGATTCCAAAACCAGACAAAGACTCAACATCCATTTATGATAAAAAATTGTAACAAATTAGGCATACAAGGAACATATCTCAACATAAAGAAGGCCTTATATGACAAGCCCACGGCTAACATCATACTCACTGGTAAAAGGATGAAAGGTTTTCATTTAAAATGAGGAACAAGAAATGTGTGTCCACTTTCACTCCTCCTATTCAACATAGTATTAGAAGTCTTATCCAGAACAGTCAGACAGGAAAAATAAATAAAATGTATTAAAATTGGAAAGGGATAAATAAAATTGTCTCTATTTGCAGAAAACACAACTTTATGTGTAGAAAGTCTGAAAGATCCAGCTAAAATCTGTTGGCTCTAATCGGTGAATTCAGTAATTTGTAGGATACAAAACTAACACACAAAAATAAGTAACATTTTTATACACTAGCAAAAAATTTCCAAAAAAAGAAATCAATCAATCCCATTTACAGTAAGCATCAAAAACTTTCTTGTGAGAGAAATAGAGTGATAAAGGCTTTATTATTACGAGAAAAAAAATATTTTGACCTTGTGGACCCCTTGAAAATTGTTGGAATCACTAGGAGTCCTTTGGCCACACGTCAAGAACACTTTAAGAACAAATGCTATTGTAGAATATTATCCTGCTCATTCGATTTATGTTTATCTCTAAATTCCACATCTCTTAAAACCAGTTGCTTGTGGATTTTTATATTCCAGTCCTACAGTAATGGATTGCTCATGGTACTGAGATCTAGTTTGGTATTAGGGATGTCTCTAACTTTGCATGTATTATTCTCACTGCTGAGGAAGCTTTTACTCATCTTGCAAGTCTTTTTCGGATAATCAGTCACCTTCTCTGCAACACATTAATCATTCCTGTTATCTTGCTTGTTATGTACTTCATACATACTTTTATTATTTTATAGTCATGCAGGTGTTACTTGCAGTCTAAAAGCCAAGATGTGTACAAAATACCACTTTATTTCCTCTCTAATTTACTTTACTTTGACTTTTTAACTTTCTAACTTCACAGGAAATTCCATCTTCAACATGGTAGTTTCTCCTTCCCTGACCTCATGTTCCTCCATACTCTGAGAGCCTACTTGTTACCCAGTGACTGGATATCAGGATTTGGTGACTGTGATGGACATGCTGACAGTCCCAATGCCATCACATACGGTAGAAATCTACTTGCTTGCCAAGTTTTAGCTGCTCCCATGCCATGCTTTTCGTGACAAAATGTCTTCTGAGTCTGATGACCAACGAACAGTGACAATGGTTACTTGTTTCTCCATTCCCATGCAGCCATTCTTTTTGGAGGCTATAGGGCACTGTCCCATCACACTTGTGTCTCTAGTTCCGGTCCCCACCAACCGAAGGCAAACAGTAGTTTAAAGGAAACCCCAACTTGCCTCATGCTTTTGCAAGATTCTTTTTGATTTATAATTGACCCCATTATGCTCAGTGGATCTTGGATTTACAAAACAAGGGTTGAGGATTCTGGCAGGCTATCATTCTTTTCCTTCCAGTTATATACTTGCCCTGAGTACATGAAGCTTGGCGTTTTCTACTTTCTTAAAGGGGAGGCAGAAAAAAGAAGAAAATCTGGGAGATGGAAAAGACAACACTAACTCATCAAACAATATAGTATCTATCCTTACATGTATTAGACATGATTATTTTATTAAGTTTTATCTTTGCACCCCACTCCCAAACACACATACACACATGTATGCACACACAATCCATGATGTTGATGTGAATGCCTTGACATAGGTAGTTTCTAGTGCCACACACAATGACCAGCATATTGTAGAATTTCTAAATATTTTTTAAAGCAATCTAAAAAAATATACATAACTTAGGTCTTTACCGATATATTTTATCTTAATTCTCTTTGAAGAAGAATCTAAGCTATGCCTTCTTGTTCTTTACTATTATAATTGAGGAATTAAAAGCTAAAGACCACGCAAAAAAAATACTGATACCTTTCGTTAAGGATTTAAACATACTAAAACAAGTTCTGGGTGTAACAAGAGCATTTACTGACTATCAATGCCAGGCAGAGCTCTAGATTGAGGCATTGGGGAGGAAATACACAATAAGTAGACAATGTGTCTTCTGACTCAGAATTGTTTATAAATTAAAATTTCCTTTAGTGTTGGAAAATTATAGCCATCTGGTAGGTACACTTAGGTATGCACACTAATTCATTTGTCCGCAGGAATTTCTTATAGCACTAAATGAAATGATGTTTTAAAATCGCTAGTACACTATGTCATAGTTGTCATAGGTGATGCCCAGGAAATGGAAGCTATTTACTTTGCTTTATTTCCCTCTGACTATAGACCTGTGGGTCTATAGCACAGCTATTATGCAGCTTTGAGAAGTACCCGTTTTTCCTGCTGCCAGTAAATTCTTTTTGCACCAAGAAGAAATCTGGACTTCTCGCCGAATTAATGTGCATAACAAAATAACTATTATACAAGCAGAAAAAGGGAGGGACAAAATGATTCTGTAATGTCTTAGAAATGTACTTCACAGGAGACAGTGGGAAGAAATCTGAATTTCCCAGTACTTTTAAAGTTTTTTTTTATGACTTATTTGTCTGTGTTTTATGCGTGCTCAATTTCTGCTATGTCTGGATAAGCTCACAGTATGTGTTCACATGACACATAATGCTCAGTTTCTTGAAATAATAGTCATAAGATCTCTTCCAGCATAAAACTTAGTCCTCATCATATAATGAAAGAATTTCCATAACTTTAAAAAATATTTATTTATTTTGAAAGAAAGAGACACACACAGAGAGAGAGAGCTTAAGGAGGGGAGGGGCAAATAGAAAAGGAGAGAGAGAATCTCAGGCAGGGTCCAAGCTCAGTGCAGAGCCCAATGTGGGGCTCGGTCCCATGACCATGAAATCAAGACCTGAGCTGAAATCAGGAATTGGATGCTTAACTGACTGAGCCACCCAAGTGCCCCAAATTGCCCTAACTTTTTAATAAGCATTTTAGGAAGAATGATTTAGGGTAAATTTAAAATTTATTATAAAACTTCTATAGATATTTGATGAATTTTCAGACTGGGAATGTGTTTGGATAATTTTTTTCAAAACAAAAATCTAATAATGTAAAATCTTTAACATCAGTCTTCCTTGTGTTGACGCTTAGAAGTGCAGGATGTGACATCTGTATCTTAATCTTGGCTCTCCATTGGCCACTGTGAGCAAATTTTTATATTTTCTGATACCCCAGTTTCACATATAAGACTGGAACTAGAATTAGGAACTTGTCATAGGTTTATTGTGATTAATAAGTGAATAATTCATATAAGATGACAAAAGAGTATCTAGCTCATTGTCAGTCTTCATTAAATATTAAGTATAATAATAAACTATCTTCTAATCTCTGTCTCAGAACCTATATTTGTATATTTCATGAAATATTATTTAACTTTTAAGAATTACTTTCATCTTGCATCTAAAATATGCTGCTGCTGGGGTGCCTGGATGCCTGAGTCAGTTAAGCATCTGGTTCTTGATTTCAGCTCAGGTCATGATCTCACAGTTTCATGAGTTCAAGCTCCACATCAGGCTCTGCACTGAGCACAGGGAGCCTTCTTGAGATTCTCTCTTTCTCTCTCTCTCTGCTCCTCCCCCACTCATTCTTTCTCTCTCTCTCTCTCTCTCTCTCTCTCCCTCAAAATAAATAAACTTAAAAAATATGCTGAGCAATTATAATATATTTGGATGATGGATTATCTCATGGAACTATTCCTTATTTATTTCCTACTCCTTGATTTCAGGAATTAAAGTTTGAATTTAGAAAAGAAGTTAATATTCCTAATTGTAAATGCCATCTTTATAGTGTAGTTTAATCATAAACATGATTTATTTGACATCTTGTTAACAGTCTCTTTCACTTATGATAAAATAAATCCCTGTAGTATTGTTTGAATTATTACATTAGTTATGTGTTAAAAATCTCCTTTCTCTGAACTTGGTATTAATATACTTTTCATTCTTAGGAGGTTATAGGAAGTAGGTAAGCTTTTCCTCTGTTTTCTTTACTCAGCTCCAAGGTATGTACAGTGATGAGTATCATTGAAATTCTGAGATTTATCTCACTTTTACACTCACTGTTAACTTGCCTAACTTACTTAGTTCATGTAAGCTTGCGTGCAGATCCACTTTGACAAGTAATTTGGAAGGTTGTCATGTTTGACAGAAAAGCTTCTGTGATCATGGATTTTCTACTCTATTAATATTGTCAACTGGACTCTTTTCTGACATTTTAAAATAAACGTGAGCCATATTTACTATTATTCAAAAGACAGATCATGCAACTACTTTGAATGAAAAATATTTCACTGACTAGTGAGAATTTTTAAGACATGAATGTTGTATTCAGAAATTTTAAATCATTAAAATTCCAATTATCAAAAAATCTATTATTTAGTGGAATTGAGGCTTTTTTTTGTACATACTTAAATTTCACTGCTGTGTTACACTTTCTTCAGCCAAATGAAAAAAGCAATACTCTTTTAAAACTTCAATCTAGACAATGGCTGTTTTGTGCGTTTCCATTTTAAATAAGCAAATAATTTCTCTAAAGGTTGCGATGTAAAAACACTATGGGGAAAATCCTCTCTTATACCACCCCCTCTTTGAAAAAAAAAGGAGGAATCTCTTGAGTTTTTCAGTTACCCAAATACAAAGCAGAAGTTTCTTCTAAAATGAAAGATTCTATCAAAGTGGTTCCAGGAAGCTAAGCCTATTTGCAAGAAAATGAGAGCAGCACTCCAGTAATTCAATCAGCATACCATAGTAGCTAAGATAAAGATTTTTTTTAGCCAGATGGCATGGGTTTATAATTCTGTCTCTACTACCTGTGACCTTGATAAGGTTATATGCTTCAGTTTCCTTAACTATAAAATGGGGATAAAAAAATCCTACTATCTCATCAGGTTACTATATGGGACAAGTGGATGTGTTTTTACTTTTTATTTTTAAAACACTTTGAATTGTGTCTGGCATGCACCATAAACACAGACTCAGGTGAGCTTCCCTGTTTGGCACTACTCAGTGCATATTGTCATTTATTATGAAAAAAAATAAAAAAGGTACTGTATGAATGACTTCTCTGGGAGGGGACAACTGGAAGATTGTGTTTGGCGACTCCTGGACTTTGTTGATACTAATATGTATAGTTTTGCTGTAATAAACTATATCTGTGAGTATAATGCCATTTATGAGTTCTGTTGGTTCTTCTGTTGAATTATTCAGCCTAAGAGTGTTCTTGGGATCCCCTGAAACTTAAAATCCATGTCAGAAGTGAGGGTGATTTTGAGGATTCCTGAACTTTGCTCGTCCATTCACAAATATCTTCACACTCTATGGTTATCCTGAAAGTTTCATGCATACTTCTCCTTTAGGCTACTTATTCTGTTTTCA
The DNA here is from genome assembly GCF_016509475.1 of Prionailurus bengalensis. Classification (NCBI taxonomy): domain Eukaryota; kingdom Metazoa; phylum Chordata; class Mammalia; order Carnivora; family Felidae; genus Prionailurus; species Prionailurus bengalensis. The sequence goes on from NC_057344.1 coordinate 92,709,988, forward strand.
TACCTTTCTTTTCCAATTATATGTCCAGCAGCCACCCTCAGCTCTTACCCATGAGTACAAATGTCAGTATATCTCAAAACTTCTTTTCTTCTAGGAAGAGTGGATAGCCAGATATGCTGCCTGAAAGTATATCACTCACCACTGATCCTCAGTAATTCAGTAATTCTATGGCCATCCACATTCCTCTAACCAGGTCTGCATTTTTCATCTCCTGTTAACTGGTCACAGGGAAACCCCACTGAGGCCACGGCTATGAGTTTAGGAAGAGTTGGAGAGCAGCATGAATAGTCATCATTCTGAGCCACCAGCTCATGCAATTTAAATGCTTGGTGCTTTTGGACCTGGTCTCATACATAGCATTTCCATTTAATGATGGAGTAGATATAAACTAGTTCATGATGGGCAATTCATGCTGCATATTTACTTGATGTTCTTTAATTAGACATTTGGTATTTGCCAGAACCCAGTAAATTGCCAGGAGTTGCTTCTCAACAGTAGAATAATTTTTGACAGAAGTAGACACAGCTTTCCTCCCAAACTAATGAGTCTTTCATGTGATTCTCCTATTGAAATTTATCAGATACTCCATATACCATCGTCATTGTCTGTGTACATGTCCAACATTGCTTTGATAATAATCTGCAAGTTATTTTCTGAGATCTATCAGGCTTTCCCACTGTCAAACAGAAAAGTTAAAAATGGGTAGGATAGGAATCACCAGCCCTTCAACTCTTAAATATTCAAATAGTAGTAAAAATCCTCAGTTTCCTTACAGATGTAGTATTGCTTTTTATCTTCTATTTGTAAAAAGGGGGAAGGCAGTTCCAAGAGGTTTTCTTTTTTCTTTCCTTTTTTTTTAAGCTTTTATTACCCTAATAGTGGGAGGTCAATGTAAGAATTCTAACTTTGCATTCAGGGACTGAAAAAATAACCACAGGATTGGTTGTGGATCAATAGTATCCATGGGGAGACATATACCATAATTCTGTCATTTGACCTCCCATTCTGTCAGTTGGGTCTCAGATGTACTTGTGTTCTGAACTTCAGTGTTAATTCATCCTATACTTAGATTTGGAGATTTGGGTATTTATCTGTATCCAGTTATAAGGCATCCAAATAAATGGCTGTGTATCTCCCTGGAGAAGGCTTGTACACATGTTCATTTAACATACCTACGAGTACCACTGCAGGGATCTTCCACAAAGCCTCTCCAGTCACTAGTCAAAGGACTCATCATCTATGAATTGACTTAAGGCCATAAATTGACTTAAGTCTATTCTACTATGGTAATTTTTTACCCACTGAACTGATTTTTTTTTTCTTTATTAATGTCAAGCACATACAGGTTGCTTATTTATTGCATTCTAGGGATATCATAAGAAAATGCCAACTGCTTCAGTTTCCTGCAAGTTTCCTGCAATACTCTGATTACTACCCTTTCCTTGTGGTTTTATATTAGTTCCATATGACTTCTTCATCTGGCCAATACTATACTGGGATTCCATTTTTCCCATTATAAACAGTGAACCCAATTTTCTTGGAGTATCCCTCACAGGACAGCTGCCATAATTTCTTCATAGATAGTGTTGCCTTCCTCATCAATATATTTATTAATGCCTCCAAAAAAGAAAACCCCCAATTATTATTTGTTTTTTTTTTCTTTCATGATCATTAGTAATTGTGCTATTTATTGGTTTGTTTGTTAACACCCCCATCCTTCTAAGATTTCTGGATTAATAAGGTAAGCCTTCTTTATCTTATTCTTTGGTAATTTTGTAGTGCCTAAAATAGGTCCTACTATCAGAGACACTTAATAAATCATTACTGAATGAATGAATGAATCAATCAATCAATCAGTGAAACAATGACTATATCTGCATGCTTCTATGTGAATGTTAATATGGGATAGGTTTCCAGAAATTTGAATTGCTTTGTCTAAATTTATGGACATTTTAATTTTATGAAGTACCATCTAATTGTCCTACAAATGGATTTTGCTAATGGACATTTTCATCAAATATGTATGAGAATACTCATTTCCACAAATTCTTCCTAATACATGGCCTTAGTTTTATTGTCAGTCCATATGTGAAAAAAAATCCTATTGATTTAATTTGCATTTCTTTGATGACTGGTACATTCAAGTATTTCATATATAATACATACGTATTTAATATATATGTATATATATTATATATGTAAAATATATATGGTTCTGTTTATATATACTGGCCCTTTATGTTACTTTATGTGTAAAGAGCTTGTTCATACACTTTATTTATTTTCCCATTGAATTTTAAAAACCGTTTATTTGAAGAAGGTCATTTTGTTCTGTAGATTCTGTTGGTTATATATGGATTTGGCAACCTTTATGAATTGTGTTAATTATATAATTTTTTCTATAATTTCATTTGTATTTTTTATATAACCTATCTTTTCATCTGTGAGTAAAAGCCTAGGTTTTTCTCCCCAGTTCTTAAACATTATTTATTTTTCTTGCCTACTGCAAAAGCTTTAACTCCTGTACACTTCTAATAAGAAATGAGAATTATCTTGTCCTTTGTCTCAAAGAAAATGTCTCAATTATATTTTTGTCTGGAAGTTGTTTATTTATTTTGCATGCTTTTATTAAATTTAGGGAGTTAATTTATTATTGTATTCGCCAAGAGTTTTCTTTTTAAGAAATCCTGGATGGATGTTTAGTTTTACCAGCATATCTTTTGAGGGGACCATATAATTTTTCCCCATTAATATGCTGATGCGGTGTTTTGTATTGATTTTTTAAAAGATAACACCACACTTTTATTGCAAAAATAAATCCAATTTTGTCATGTTTCTTTTGCCTTTTATTAAAAGCTTGATTGATTCAGTTTGTCTATGTTTTGTTTAAAAATTTTGCACCTAAATTTAACCATGAGTTTTATGTAATCTTCCTTTCTTGTACTTTTTTTTTGATTATGCTTTTTTTTAATTTTAGAAAAAAAACCCTCTTTTTCTAAAGCAATTTAACTTTTTAATAAAATTGAGAGTGTGGTACAGGGATTTCTCATGTATTTCTTGCCCCCACAGATTAATAGCTTCCTCCTCCATCAACATCATTCATCAAAATTTTAAATCCAGAATGAAAGTACATTGGCACATCATAATTACTCAACTCCCATACTTTACATTAAGGGTCACTCCTGGTGTTGTACATTCTATGGGTCTGGAAAAACACATAATGGCATATGCTATAATATCATTAAATTTCACTGCCCTAAAAAGCCTCTGTGCTCCATTTATTCGTCCTTTCCTCCCTCCCAATCCTGGCAAATACTAATATTTATTGTCTCCATAGTCTCCATAGTTTTGCCTTTTTCCAGAATGTTGTACAGTTGGAATCATACAGTATGTAGTCTTTTCAGATTGACTTCTTTTTTTTTAAATTTTTATTTATTTTTGAGAGAGAGAGAGAGAGAGAGAGGAAGAAGGGATACAGAGAGAGAGGAATACAGAGGATCTGAAGTGGGCTCCATGCTAACAGCAAAGAGCCTGATGAGGGGCTTAGACTCACAAACCATGAGATCATGACTTGAGCTGAAATAAGGAGTCGGACAGTTACTCCACTGAGCCACCTAGATGCCCCCAGATTGACTTCTTTCACTTAGTAATATGTATTTAAGTTTACTCCATGTCTTTCATGGCTTCATGGCTAATTTATTTATAGGGATCAATAATATTGCATTGTCGGGCGCCTGGGTGGCGCAGTCGGTTAAGCGTCCGACTTCAGCCAGGTCACGATCTCACAGTCTGGGAGTTCGAGCCCCGCGTCGGGCTCTGGGCTGATGGCTCAGAGCCTGGAGCCTGTTTCCGATTCTGTGTCTCCCTCTCTCTCTCTCTCCCCAAAATAAATAAACGTTGAAAAAAAATAAAAAAAAAATAATATTGCATTGTCTGGATAGACCATAGTTTATCCATTTACCTAATGAATAACATCTTCATTGCTTCCATTATTTTACAATTATGAATAAAGCTGCTATAAACATCTATGTGCAAGTTTTTGAGTAGACATACACTTTCAGCTCCTTTGGAGAAATACTCAGGAATGCAGTTGCTGGATCATTTGGTTAAGAGTGTCTAATTTTATAAGAAACTGCCAAACTGTCTACCAAAGTGGTTATACCATTATGCATTCCCTCCAGCAATCTGTGAAAGTTCCTGTTTCTCCACATCCTTGTCAGAATGTTGTCAATGTTCCAGATTTTACCACCCTAATATGTGTGTAGTGGTACCTTGTTTTAATTTCATTTTCCCTGATGGCAAATGGTGTGGAGCATTTTTTCACGTTAATGCTATCTGTATGTCTTCTGTTAGGATTTGTTTTGTTTTTTTTTAATTGGGTTTTTAATTGTTTTTTTTTTTAATTTTTGAGTTTTAAGAATCTTTGCATATTTTGGATGGAAATTCTTTATCAGTTGTGTCTTCTACAAGTCTTCCAGTCTGTGTCTTCTCTTCTATTATTTTGATAATGTCTTTCAAAGAGCAAAAGTTTTTAATTATAATGAAGTCCAGATTATCAACTCTTTCTTTCATGGGTTGTTCCTTTGTATCTGAAAAAGGCATGGCTATACCCAGGATCATCTAGGTTTTCTCATATCTAGGAATTTTATAGTTTTGCATTTTACCCTTAGATCCACTTTGAGTTAATTTTTGTGAAGGGTGTAAGGTCAATTATTTATTTATTTATTTATTTATTTATTTATTTGGCACATGAATGTTCACTTGTTCCAGTACCATTTGTTGAAGAGGGTGTCTTCATTCCATTTTATTATATTTTATTCGTTGTCAAATGTCAGTGACTATATTTATGGAAGTCTATTTCTGGGCTCCCTATTCTGTTCCATTTGATTTATTTATCTATTCTCTAATCCACTCCACACTGCCTTAATTACTGTAGTTTTATATCTCTTGAAATCAGGAAGCATCAGTCTTCCAAATTTGTTCTTCTCTTTCAATATTGATTATTCCAGGTTTTTTGCCTTTTCATATTGTATTGAATCTATAGATCAAATGGGAAAGAACTGACATCCTGAGTCTTATTGAGTCTTCCTATTCATGAACAAAGAATATTTCTCCATTTATTTAGCTCCTCAATTTCTTTCACCACAGTTTTGTAGTTTTCCTCCTATAGATCCTGTATAAATTTTGTTAGATTTGTACCAAAGTATTTGTTTTTGATTGCTAATATGTTATTATGTTTCTCATTTCAAATTCCACTTGTTTATTATAGATATATAGGACAGCAATTGACTTTTGTGTATTGATCTTGCACCCTGCAAACCTGCTATAATTACTTATTAGTTCTAAGAGCGTTGTTTTTTAAATTAATTCTTTGGATTTTCTACATAGGCGATCATATCTTCTAAATAAACAGTTTTATGTCTTCCTTCTGAATCTACACACCTTTCATTCTTTTTTTCTGCCTTATTACATTAGCAAGGACTTTCAGTATGATGTTGAAAAGGATTGGTGAGGGGAGACATCTTTGCTTAATTCCTGATCACAGTGAGAAAGCTTCAAGTTTCTCACCATTAGGTACAGTAGGTTTTTGTACGTACTCTGTCAAATTGAAAGAGTTCCCCTCTATTTTTAAATTACTGAGAGTTTATATCACAAATGTGCTAGATTTTCTCAAATAATTTTTTCCACATCTATTGATATGATCACATGATTTTTCTTTCTTTTTTGTCTGTTAATGTGATGGATTATATTAATTATTTTTTGAAGGTTGAACCAGCCTTGCATACCTGGGGTAAACCCACTTGATCATGATGTATAAATCTTTTTACACATTGTTTGGTTCAATTTGCTAGTATTCTGTTGAGGATGCTTGCCACTGTTGCTGGATAAAGTAGTCTACAGATGTTAATCCTATCCAGTTGATTGATGGTGTTGTTGAGGTCAACTGTGTTCTTACTAATTTTCTGTCTATCCTGTTTCTGATAGAGTAGTATTAAAGTCTCCAACTACGATGGTGGATTTAGCATTTCCTCCTGGCAGTTATGTAGATTTTGCCTCATGGAGCTTGATGCTCTGTTGTTAGGTGCATTCAGATTTAAGTCTTTTTGGAGAATTGGCTTCATTATCATTATGTAATGCCCTTCTTTGTCTTTGTTAATTTTCCTTAACTTTTAGTCTGCCTTGTCTGAAATTAATATTGCTACTCCTCTTTCTTTTGATTACCATTAGCATGGTGTATATTTCTCCAACTATTCACTTTTAATTCATATGCCTTTATATTTAAACTGGTTTTCTTTTTTCTTATTTAAAAAAAAAATGTTTATTCATTTTTGAGAGACAGAGAGAGACACAGTGCAAGCAGGGAAGGAAAAGAGAGAGAGAGAAAGACACAGAATCTGAAACAGGCTCCAGGCTCCAAGCTGTCAGCACAGAGCCCGACATGGGGCTCGAACCCACAGACCGCGAGATCATCACCTGAGCTGAATTGGCTGCTTAACCAATTGAGCCACCCAGGTGCCCCTAACAAAGTGGTTTTCTTTTAGATAACATAGAGTTGGGTAATATTGTTTGATCCACTCTGACAATCTCTGTCTTTTAATTGGTGCATTTATACTATTGACATTCAAAGTGATTATTGATATAGTTGAATTAATATCTGTCATATTCATTACTGTTTACTATTTGTTGCCCTTGTCCTTTGTTTCTCTGTGTGTCTCTTTTACTGCCTTTTCTGATTTTAAGTATTTTATTTTTTAATTTTCTTAAGCATTTTATACAACTTTCTCTTCTTTCTTGGCATGTTATTTATATATATATATTTACTCATATATATATATATATATATATATATATATATATATATATTTACTGTCCTAAAGTTTGCAATGTACATTTATATCTAACCCAAATTTACTTTCAAATAATAATACTTCACTTTATGATAACATGAGTATCTTATATTAACAAAATTGTATTTTTCCTTCTGTCTCTTATATCATTACTGTTACTCATTTCACATATATAATCTTACATAAGAATATATACACACATTTATAAGCATATATAATTGAACACATTGTTACTATTATTAATTTGAACAAATATTTCTATTAGATCAATTAAAAAAATAAATAAAGGTTTTATTTTACCTTCACTTATGCCTTCTCTGGTACTCTTCCTTTGTCATAAATAAATAAATTAAAGTTTCTGACCTATATCATTTTCCTTTTCTTTAAATAATTTAATATTTCTTGAATGGCATGTCTCCTTGCAAAAAATTTCCTCAATTTTTGTTTGAGAACTGTTATGCCCAGAATTCATGATCCCCAAATACCACCAGGGAGCCGAGTCCGATGTAAAAGCAAAAGAGCCTTTATTCGAGCTAGCTTGAGCTCAATCCCCTACCTGCACCGACACAGCGGTGAGATACCAGGAAGAGAGAGCCAGTTTCAAAAGGACAAAGGTTTTATTGGGGCCTAGGGGCAGTTGGTGAGGTAATGGCTTGGCCTCAGCCGATTGGCTGGGGAAGGGTCCGAGTCCTGTTAGGCAGGTGAGCGGGAGGTTGCTCAAGGGGAGGAGGTGTGGTCAAGGTGAAGGACACAGAACAAGATGGAGTCGGCCGGCGTAGGCCCGCCCTTTCAAGAACATCTTTATTTCTCCTTCATTGTTCAAGGATAATTTCACAAGGTATAGAATTCAAGGCTGGTAACACTTTTTCACTCACAATTTAAATATTTTACTCCACTCTATTTTTGCTTGGATGGTTTCTGAGGAGAAGTGGAGAATAATTCTTTTTTTTTTTTTTTCCTTATAGGTAAGAATTTTTTTCCTATTTTTTTCAGTGTTCTTTTCTTTATCTTTGATTTTTTTGTAATTTGAAAATTATATTCCTGATGAGTTTTTTTGGGTAATGGTGGGGGTTTTGGGGTCTGGAGCCAACGACAAAGAAAGAATTCTTTTTTTTTTTTTTTAATTTTTTTTTTCAACGTTTATTTATTTTTGGGACAGAGAGAGACAGAGCATGAACGGGGGAGGGGCAGAGAGAGGGAGACACAGAATCGGAAACAGGCTCCAGGCTCTGAGCCATCAGCCCAGAGCCTGATGCGGGGCTCGAACTCACGGACCGCAAGATCGTGACCTGGCTGAAGTCGGACGCTTAACCGACTGTGCCACCCAGGCGCCCCGAAAGAAAGAATTCTTGAAGACATATTTAGTGCAAAAAGGTGGTTTTATTGAAGAATGGAGACAGGACCTGTGGGCAGGAAGAGCTGTCCAGGGACCATGGGGAGAGACTGGTTATATATTATGGGGTTGGGGAAGATAAAGTCCAGGGGAATTTTCTAGTCAGATTTTCACATGCTAAAGAAGACTCACAGGATACTGGAGGCTTAGCAATTGTCAAACTAAGGTGGTTTTCCCTCTAGCAAAGCATTAACATTAAGACAGTAAGGAGTTCCTGTAGAAACCTTTTACTTTGCCTGCCTCAAGTATTTGTCAATGGGCTGCAGATTATAAGTAAATTTAGTTTTATCTGCCATTTCCTTCTGACTTTGTTTCCCACACTACTATAGAGGGGTGATGGAGACCTAGGTCCTGCAGGACTCTGAGCTCTATCAGTTAACCATTGGTTTTTCCCCTTTCCTTTGTTTTTGGGCAGGCAGGAGTGCCTGAGGAATATCACACATATCCCACCTGGGAGTTGGGGGAGAGGGGTTGTGTTTGTGGCCTGTCGGCTTGCCTTATGCTCTCTCATCAATTCCTACGTGGAGATTTTGGCATTTATCATGTTTGGTGTTCTCTGAACTTTCTGGATATAGGGTTTGGTGCCTGACATTAATTTGGAGAAATCTTCAGTCATTATTGTTTCAAATATTTCTTCTGTTCCTTTTTCTCCTTTCCTTCTGTTATTCCCATTATGTATATGTTACACATTTTGTAGTTGTTCTACAGTCCTTATGTTTTCTGTTCTGTGTTACGCCCAGAATTCGTGATCCCCAAAGACCACCAGGGAGCCGAGTCCCATGCAAAAGCAAAGAGCCTTTATTCGAGCTAGCTCGAGCTCAATCCCCTACCTGCACCGATGCAGCGGTGAGATACCGGGGAGAGAGTTTCAAAAGGACAAAGGTTTTTTTGGGGCCTAGGGGCAGTTGGTGAGGTAATGGCTGTGGCCTCAGCAGATTCGCTGGGGAAGGGTCAGAGTCTGGTTACTCAGGTCGCCGGTCGTGTTTTGAAAGGGAAGTTTGAACGGGTGAGCGGGAGGTTACTCAAGGGGAGGAGGCGTGGTCAAGGTGAAGGACACAGAACAAGACGGAGTCGCCATCGTAGGCCCGCCCTTTCATTCTTCGTTTTTAGTCTTTTCAGTCTTTGTTTTTCAGGTTTAGAGCGTTCTATTGATACTGTTGGAGAAGTAAATGAAGTACGCCAAAAATGGCCAATGGGGCTAAAACAAACTCTAGCTTAGAGACCCGTCCTCTGTCTTCTTCTTCCTTTGTTTGCTGTGTGCCCGAAAACCCCCACAGATATGGAGGCTGTCAGCTATAAATTACCCTCCCCACTTGCATTCTGGGCTCAGACCTTTGGAGAAACAGTCTCCTCTGAGCCCACTGGTGTTAAATAAGTCTCCAATCCACCAAGATCTCCAAGTGCCACTCGGTTTTTCCGCCAGTGTTTGAGCCTGGTTCCATAACAATACCAGGCAATTTTTCCTCACCTGTGTCCAATCTACTGAAAAGTCCCATCAAAGGCAAGCTTCATTTCTGTTACAAGGTTTTTATTTTTTTTATTAGAAACATTTTTTTTAATGTTTTTATTCATTTTTGAGAGAGAGAGAGACAATGCGTGGGCAGGGTAGGGGCAGAGAGAGAGGGAGACACAGAATCTGAAGCAGGCTCCAGGCTCTGAGCTGTCAGCACCCGACTTGGGGCTTGAACTCAAGAGCCGTGAGATCATGACCTGAGCCGAAGTCAGAAGCTTAACTGACTGAGCTACCCAGGTGCCCCAAAACCAATATCACACTATATGTTAACTAATTAGAATTGAAGTAAAATTTCAAAAAAAAAAAAGAAAAAGAATGGAAAATTTACAATTTAAATAAATAAATAAATAAATAAATAAAATGACCATATTTCTGTATGAAAAAAGTTTTGGAAACAGTGTGGTAATTAGTTGCACAGTGATATGAATGTAATTAGTGCTGCTGAATTATACACTTAAAAATGGTTAATAGAAATCACAAATTTTGTGTCAAATATATGTTTTACCACGATAAAAAAATGATCATGTTAAAAAAATAAAATAAAATTTGTTTCTCTTCTTCTTCTCCTGCTGGAAGCCCTGGGAGAATTTTCTCCAACATTTACCACGAGAATCTGGCTAAGCTATTGGAGGTAAATCTCACAATCTTGTGGAACATGTTTATGAATGTATCCCCCCTGTAGTTTTTAATTCTCAGAATTGTCTGCCCTGAGCCTCCAGTAATTCACCAATACAGTTCAGTTTTTCTTACCTGGCACTGGTTTCTTAAGGAACTTTCTGCTTGTGAGTCCCTGCTCTAGTAAACTAATAGTTCTGTATTTGCCTGTTTGTTTCTCTAATTGGGGGGTCAGCAGTTTGTCCTGTGTTCTCCCCTTTCTTGTGGATCCAACAAGAGTTGTTTGTTCAGCATTTCACTTGTTAGGATGGACTGGTGACTTTCAAGCTCCCTAAATAGGGAACTAGAAACTGGAACCTTCTTGTACTGTGTGTGTCAGTTTTTAATATGAAGTTAATGGTAGTAAAATAGTATATTCTTTTTATTTTTAAACTTTTTATGTATTACTAGAACCGTTGATTCATACAAATTATGTTCACACTGAAAGGGCGGACCTACGCCGGCTGACTCCATCTTGTTCAGTGTCCTCCACCTTGACCACGCCTCCTCCCCTTGAGTAACCTCCTGCTCAGCTGTTCAAACTTCCCGATCAAAACACCTGCGACCTGCGTAACAGGACTCCGACCCTTCCCCAGCCAATCAGCCGAGGCCACAACCCTTCCCCAGCGAATCTGCTGAGGCCACAGCCATTACCTCACCAACTGCCCGTAGCCCCCAATAAAACCTTTGTGCTTTTGAAACTCACTCTCTCTCTGGTATCTCACTGCTGCATTGGTGCAGGTAGGGGATTGAGCTCGAGCTAGCTTGAATAAAGTCTCTTTTGCTTTTGCATCGGACTCGGCTCCCTGGTGGTCTTTGGGGATCACGAATTCTGGGCATAACAACACGTATGTATCTATATCTTTATGAATATATGTGTATCTTATTTTAACAGTTGTGCAACCACTCCCCAAACCATATGTATAATTGTGTTAGGGCTAGTTTTTAAATAGAAGAACCTAGTTTACCTTTGAAGTAAAGTGTCATTTTCCCATATATCAATGATATATGTTTTTGTTTCATTGGTCACCTTTCAGTGATAGCACAGTCTTAGTAATTATGGCTTTATGAAAATGAAAATCCCTGATTACTTAAAGACCAAGACTTTGTCCCTACTATACTAGTTTTTTCTAAGACTGCTTAGGACAAAAAAAAAAAAAGACTCAAGACAATCCGTAGAGTCCTACAAGAAGGAAATAGCTTGTGTAACATGTATAGTTTCCAAAAGTAATGAACAAGTAACTGTCTCCAAGAGAGTAGAACCTGATATCCTAGAGAACAATAAACAAGGAAGTTACATTTGGTCAGGAATGTGGGTATAATAAAGGAACTTTCCCCACAGTAAGTTAAAGTCAGTAAATTTGAGAAAAGAGTGCCTTTTAGGCCCTGCCAGCAGCATTGTTTGATTCTTACTGGCAGCTGTGCACCCTGTGTTTTCTCTCCCCTTTCCAAAATGTAAGTTTTCTACTCTGGTTATATTGTCATTGTACACAGGACTGATAGTTTGTCCTTTATATCATACTTTGCAAGACCACAACAACTGGGTCCAGCCATAATGGAGAGAACTACCCAATATCCAGAGATCTTTAATGGTCTTTTAACTATCTATGGTAACTGGATAAAACTTTGGATTGTCATCCTTGGGGAAAGAGTGAGTATATACCCCCTGTGGGAAGAGGGTGCACATAGATATTTATCAACAGAAAGGTGGTTTATGCAGAATTTGTAGCTGCTCAACACTGCACTTGTTCCCCACTTTTTTTTTTTTTTTGAGGATGGTGGGAAGGGAGACAGGAAAGAAATAATCCCTAACAGGGTCCATGCTGTCAGTGCAGAGCCTGATGAGGAGCTTGATCTCATGAACAATGACCATGACCAGAGCTGAAATCCAGAGTCAGATGCTTAACCAACTGGGCCACCCAGGGGCTCCTGTTATCCATTTCTTGATCCCAGAGGTAAAGGTTGCTAATCTCGCTTGTTCTTTTATGTGTATGTACGCTCCTCTCAGCTCTATTTGCTTCTTGTCTATTTAGAATGGGGAGCACTGCCAGAGAGGCCTTGGGTGGCATAAGGCGAGGATGGCAGAAATTCTTCTGGCCATTTGGAGGAAGATCGCTCTGTGAATCTGTTTACTTTTTTGAGCAAAAACAAAAACAAAAACAAAAACTGAGCTTCTAATACATTTTTGCTATGTCTTAGTTAAGGCATCTTTGACAAAGTACCATAGATAGGTTCACTGATAAATAGAAACTTATTACCCATAGTTCTGGAGGCTGGGAGTCTCAGATCAGAATGTCACCATGATTAAGTCCAGAGAGGTCACTGACTTCTCTTTGTATCCTCATGTGACAGAAAATGAACAAGCTAGTTTTCTGCCCGCTTTCCATGAGAGGAATAATCTCGCTTATGAGGAGGGCTTCACTTCATTACCTAATTAGTTCTCAGAGGTCCCACCACCACATACTATCACATTAAGGGTTAAAATTTCAACATATGAATTTTAGGGTAACATACACTTTCAGTATGCAATATGCTATTTATTTTGACCTCCATTTGTTGCAGCAGTTAGTTGATCTTGTCTAATAAAAAGAAGATTACTAAAAGAGCACAAAAAACATATATTAACAAATTCATCCAGAATGAAACCTGTTCAACTTCTAGCCCCTTATTGCCATTTTCAATCAATTCTATAATCATTCTTCTATAACTATGTAGCCTTAATGTAACGTTTAACTTGCCCAAATTATTATTTTTTATGGTGACAATAGTAAAAGACTTTGATGGCTAAATTCAACACATACAGTGGTAAGACTGGCTTCTGCCATGTCTGGCTGAAGTATGTTGTTAGGTCATCAGGAAATCTGTCTTTTATTCCTCTTGGCTTGGATTTCCTCTGTGTTGGCTTCATTGGGATAAAGATGGCAAACGGCTGACTCAGGCTACAACTCAGGCTTTAAACCTACACATTCTGGTGAGTAGTATGCTGCTTCTCCAACCTCTCTTTCTCTCTCTCTTTTTTTTTTTTAATTATTTTTTTAAAAGTAGGTTCTATGCCCAATATGGGACTTGAACTCATGACTCTGAGGACAAGAGTCTCATGCTCTACTGACAGAGCCAGCCAGGCACTCCTCTAATATCTATTTTTGAGAGCACCATAATTGGTCTACTTTGCATTATATGCTCATATCTAAAGCAATCAGTTTGCCGTAAAATAATTTTGATGCCACATGCCTAACCTTGCAGTATGGACACATCAGAACTGCAAAGAATGAATCCCGTTTATGAAATAGAGGTTCATCTAAAAGATAAAGGGGAAAAGTAATGAGAAAATACACACACATACACACACACACACACACACACACACACAAACCCAAAACACAGATTTCCACTGTTGAGGACCTATCTGAATTTCAACTGTAGTTATAGATGCTGAAAATAAGTTAGTTTCACAGTTCTCCCATAGTGTCATGAATTAAAAAATGTATACATGGTTGGGGCGCCTGGGTGGCTCAGTCGGTTAAGCATCCAACTTTGGCTCAGGTCATGATCTCACGGTCCGTGGGTTCGAGCCCCGCGTCGGGCTCTGTGCTGACAGCTTGGGGCCTGGAGCCTGTTTTGGATTCTGTGTCTCCCTCTTTCTCTGACCCTCCCCTGTTCATGCGCTCTCTCTGTCTGCCTCAAAAATAAATAAATGTTAAAAAAATGTATACATGGAATCATAATCACCTCCCCATTTCTCTGTTCATCCTCCTTCAAAATGAAATGAGAATATTTCAGCATCATGATTTTATTTTTCTGTTGTAGACGTCTTTCAGGCACCAATATGGGATTGAATTTGGCCTGATATGGCATTCTATCTCCTAGTACCATCATCCAAATGTCATATGAAAAATAGAATTGACTTTGTATATGGTATACTTTGTTTTTCCTGTATATAATTAATGATGTTCCGACATCATCTGCTGAGTTAGATACAGAAGAGTTTTCCTACTGATTTGTAAAGGCATTGCTACCAGACAGATGTTCAAATGGGAGGCTATGAATCATGGCTTTCTAATCTGTTTATTGTTTGTCTACCACTGTCCCATCATCACACAGCTGGTATCCCTAAGCGTCTTAATATTTGACAGGATGAAGTGCTCCTCCTATTGCTACAGCTTTAAATTTGTCTCTGCTATGCATTGCCCTTCATTATTCCACATGGGTTTGTAGTTTACTTGTCAGCTTTGCAAATCATTTTTGGGATTTGGATCAGAAGCACATCCAATTTGTAGATTAATTTGCAGAACATTGACATTCTTACGACATTTAGTCTCTCCAACGATGGGTACATTATCCATTTCCTGTTTTGCACATTAGTGTGCATTTTTAGTAGTGATAGTTGTAGTAGTAGTAACGATAACAACAACCAGTTGCATGGTGGACACTATGTGGCAGACGTTGTTCTCAATGTTCTGTCTGTGTATCAACTCCTATATTGCTACTGGTGGGAAATATTATCTACGTTACACTAATGATGAAACTGAGGTACAGGGAACTTAATGACATGTGCTGTTATTTAAGAGGAAGAGCTGATATTTGAACCCATGCAGTGTGTCTCTTCATTAAGATCGGATAATGCCTCCCTAAGAACGTGGATCTCCTTCTTAGTGATTCTACCATTGGTTTAGTACCTTAGATTTTCTCATTAAATAATAATACTTTATGTGCATAACTACAATAAAAGTATTGTTACATCCCCACCCTTAAACTAGTTGTGTTTACTTGCTTTCGTATTACCTTAGCTAAGACTTCCAGGAAAACGAGCATGACCAAGGGTGATAGTCTTGCACTTGATTTAAAATAGACTACCTTTAAGTATTAATATTTAGCAAGATGTTTGCTGCTTTAATAGTTAACATTATCAAGTTATTTCTCTTCTGTTTCTTCCATTTTTTCACTATAAATGGGTGCTTAACTTTTAAAAATGTATTTTCTGCTTCTATTTTTTACTGTTAAAACTTGGGCTTTCCTGAGATGCATCCCATGCTCTCAGAAGAGATTGCAGAGTCAAAGAAGCATGCTTCCGTGCTGACTTTTTATGGGCCTTGGGAGGGTTACTTAAGTTCCCGAACAGTAACAATCTTAGATGCTGGCCAGAGGGAAACTTGCTCTGGGCCCTGCCCTTTGGGAGGTCCTATGCACCACAATCACACACACAAAATGAATTTATTAAATAATACTTGAATGCCTTTTATTGTTTTTTAGGTAAACATTTAACAACAGCCTGTCAAAAATGTCTGTGTATGTATGCATATACCTACCTGTATGTATACCTATAAATTTCATTGATATAAAGGGTATATAATGTAGTGCTGATAAATAATAAAATAATCAACACTATTTATTGTAAATTATACATAGCTAATTGTTTTTCACAGAATGTTTACATTTATTTATTTATTTATTTATTTATGCTTCACTCCATATGTATAATCAACTTTTCATTCTATTGACTAGCAAGTGTAGTCCTGATGTGTATATTGGTTGATATTTTTCACTTACGTCAAACAGACAAAGTGAAATAATGAAGACCTGTATTAGAAGTCCATTTGTGCATCAGTGATGCAAGCAACTTCTTTGCTGAATTGGATAGTCAGTTTAGAACTAGAGAATAACGTTTTTCAATTTTTTATTCTACTCACAATGCAATGGCTATGCACAAAACACGTTCAGGTTTGATGTGTATGATTAACATGTTCTCTTTCACTTTCTTATGCTTAGACAGTCAACAAAATAATAAACATCTGATTATAGTGTTTGCCTTTTGCTTTGGGTTGTGTAATTGCCCCCAACATGGCAGACTTCATCTCCATGTGGAGGAGGCATGCAGTGGTGCACCAGTATAAACTGCCTCTGCACACAGATAAAACAGATATAAAGTCCTTTTCAGCACAGAACATAGTAAAATGTATTATGGGGCGCCTACGTGTTAAGTGTTAGACTTTGGTTCAGGTCATGATCTCGCGTTTATGAGTTTGAGCCCCACAGAGGGCTCTGTCCTGACAGCTCGGATTCTGTGTCTCCCTCTCTCTTTGCTTCTCTCTCTCTCTCTCAAAAATAAACATTAAAAATGTATTAAAATAGTGATCCATTTTGAATATTTATTTTCTTAACTTTTAATATAATGTTAAAGTGTATGTTTACAAAATTTAATTCTCAGTAGTGTCTGTATTTATTTTAATTTTTTTAATGTTTATTTATTTTTGAGACAGAGAAAGACAGAGCATGAACGAGGGAGGGTCAGAGAGAGGGAGACAGAATCTGAAGCAGGCTCCAGGCTCTGAGCTGTCAGCACAGAGCCCGACGTGGGGCTCGAACTCACGGACCATGAGATCATGACCTGAGCCGAAGTCGGACGCTCAACCGACTGAGCCACCCAGGCTCCCCGTGTATTTATTTATTTTAAAGTTTATTTATTTATTTTTGAGAGACAGAGAGAAAGAGAGAGAGAGAGAGAGAGAGAGAGAGAGAAAAGGGCAGAGAGAGAGGGAGAGAGAGTATCCCAAGCAGGATCCACACTGTCAGCACTGAGCCTAACACAGGTCTTGAACTTACAAACAGTAAGATCATGATCTGAGCCAAAATCAAGGGTTAGAGGCTTAATTGAGCCACCCAGCTACTCCAATAATGTCTGTGTTTAAAAATTGGCTTGTAAAGTTCCTGAAGATGCAAGTTGTTCTGAGCCTTCGTGAACAGACTCCAGCACACTAGCACATCTGCATGCAAATTCAGCACCTATTGCAGATATATTGCTTCCCATAACACTAAACATATACTTTCCCATATGTTTCCGGCTCCAGAAAAACACTGTCTATGCCTCTTGTGCTGTACTTTAAAGCAAAAAATGTGACTAAATTCATTGATATGAGATGGACTTTGGAGCACAAGGAAGATTTGGACAGAAGTGCTAAGGAAAGCTTATTAATAACTAGCCAAATCCTTCTTTAAGACAGGGCCAGAGCAATAGGTTTTGCATGATGAAGTATCAAGTTCAATACTGCAAAACTTCCTTCACTTTGTATTCCAATTCATGATCCTGGAGTTACACATTCATTAATCTGGTACTTGCAGATTGTATAAAGTTGTATAAAGCAGGAGAGAAATATTATACAGCTCTGTTTGATTTATACTTTTTTCTTTTTTTCTTTTCCTTTCCTTTCCTTTCCTTTCCTTTCCTTTCCTTTCCTTTCCTTTCTTTTTCTTTTCTTTTCTTTTCTTTTCTTTTCTTTTCTTTTCTTTTCTTTTCCTCTTCTCTTCTTTCTCTTCTCTTCTCTTCTCTTCTCTTCTCTTCTCTTTTTTCTTTTATTGAAAAAGAAGCCTCAAGTGAGCAAAGAGCAAAGGTGGAGAGAGAGAGAGAGAGGATCCCCCAAGGGGCAGAGAGAGAGACTGAGAAGCAGGGCTCATCTGAAACAGAGCTCGAGTTCACTGGAAGTGGGGCATGAGGTCACCCCTTGAATGACTTGAACTCATGAACCTGTGAGATCATGACCTGAGCCGAAGTCAGATGCTTAACTGACTCAGCGACCAAGAGAGAGACAGAGAGAGAGAGAGAGAGAGAGAGAGAGAGAATCCCAATGCAGAGCCCGATGTGGGGCTTGAACCCATGAAGCTGTGAAATCATGACCTGAGCAGAAACCAAGAGTCTGAAGCTTAACCAACCGAACCACCCAGGCAACCTTAGGCTGATTTTAATTGTAGATCTTGATAAAATTAAATATGCTGTTATAACTACTGTCTGATATAGAAACAGAACTTTACCATCATTTCAGAAGTGTTCCACATTATGCTTATCTTTGGCAGTCAGTAACAACTCAGAAGTGTAATCTTTACCTGACTTCTTCCCCCATGCATTAGTATATTGGGAGCAATGACTCTTGCTATAGGCTCTTCTATGTTTAAGTGGTTCTGGACAAAGCCTAAGCCCTAGAAGAATAGAAGCTGCCTTGTTTTTGTTGGTGGTGCTTGTTTTAGTTAAACGTCTTATGTTGAGTGTATATGTTTATGTTGCAAATAAATCATTTGAATGGGTCAGGCAAGAACTTGATAATTTGAATATTGGCTTCCTTTCTGGTAGGCTTGATTGGTCTAATAACCAAATTACTGGTGACTAGTTAACCAGCTAGGTTATTCAGGGGAGTCAAATTAATACAAGAGAAGCGTGTCACTTTTAAAGGTACTTGATACTTGTAAAATATGCACCTTCGTAAACTCTTCTGATGAAATTAGTTCTAAAGAGGACAGTCTGTCAATCCCTACATACTCTCAGTTGCTGCAGAATATCACATGCTTTTGATGTTATGTGGGAATCCTATTTGTGCCACTAAATTTAACTTTTTTCTGCCTGTCTTGCAGACTGATAGAGTACTTTAGTTGTTTGAGCTGGTGGCTCTTAACACTTTCAGAACCGTGCGTGGCATATAACCTTATAAGCTTCTTTGCAAAGTGTGTTTAAACGAAACCTAAAAAGCTGATAACAGCTGCTTCAAAGTAGTATTTATTTCAGAATCAGCCTTGTACACAGGAGAATAACTGAACCATGGATCTCAGTTTAGCCTTTTTATAATTGCAGAACTATATATGCACTGTTGTATTACAATAATTTTTAAGTGTCATCTTGAATTGGAAATGTGTATTTTATTTAAAAAAATTTTAACATTTATTCATTTTTGAGAGTGAGAGAGACAGAGGATGAGCAGGGGAGGGGCAGAGAGAGGGGGAGACACAGAATTCGAAGCAGGTTCCAGGCTCTGAGCTATCAGCACCTTGAACTCACGGACTGTGAGATCATGACCTGAGCTGAAGTCAGCCGCTTAACTGACTGAGCCACCCAGTCGCCCCAAGAAATGTGTATTTTAAGTACTAGTGTAAAGGTAAATGAAAAACACTTTTTAAATGTAAAACAAAAATCATATTATTTGCATTTTTTTAATTCTTGGAATGCCCTGCTCAGATTTTTCTGTGAGATTTGATATACGTTGGAAATAATTCCTTTTTTTTATTTTATTATTTTCTGGAAGAGTTTATATAAAATGGATACTGTTTCTTTCTCAAATACTTGAAATAATTTACCAGTGGAAACTTTTACATATGCAGTTTGATTTGTGAAAAGTTTTTAGAAATGGATTCCATGTTTTATTTATTTTTTTAAGTTTATTTTGAGAGAGAGAGAGCAAATGTGCATGGAAGCAAGGGAGGGACAGAGAGAAAGGGCAAGAATCCCAAGCAGGCTCTGTCCTGTCAGTGCACAGTTAGACTTAGGCCATGAACCCATGAACCGTGAGATCATGATGAGCCAAGATCAAGAGTCAGACGCTAAACCCACTGAGCCACCCAGGGGCCCGGATTCCATGTTTTAGTCATGTCAGAATATTTAATTTTTTTTCTAAGTTGGGTTTTGAAAGGCATGTGACCATTTTATGTATATTTTCAGATTTTAGTGTAAACTTGTTCACAATATTCTCTTTTCAATGTTAGCAGGATCTATAGTGTGCTCTCATTTTTAATTCATGGTTTTGGTAATTTTTTCTATTTTCTGGATTAGTTCTAAGGGAATTATTAAAAATTTACATTCTTAAATAAAACATCTTTCAGCTTGGTTGATTTTTCTCTATTGTACAGTTATTTATTTTCTGTTTCATTGATTCTGCTCTTATGTTTATTAATTCCTCCTTTCTAATTTCGTTGGTAAGATTTATTGCTCTTTTCTATCACCATGAAACAAAAACATTGATCATTTATTCTCAACTTTTATTCCTTTATAATGTACGTGCTTTAGGCTCTAGGTATTCAGTTAAGCACTGCATCTCTCAAAATTTGAAATGTGTCTTAAATTAGCCTTCTGTTGAAAACACTTTTTAATATCTATAGTGGTTTCTTATTTGATCTCTCTGACATTTAGAAATGTTATCCTTGATTTCCAAATAGTTGGAGATTTTCTAGTTAGTATTTGTTATTGGTTTCTGGTTCAATTTCACTGTGGTCAGAAAATATACTCAAAAGGCTTTTAACCTTTAAAACCTGTTGAGCTTTGATACATAATGAAGAAAGTCATAAGTTTTGAGAATTGTTCTATGTGCACTTGAAAAGAATAAAGTTTGTCATTGTAGCTTTCAGCTTCTATTTATGCCATTGTTATTTGTCACATGTCAATATTTTGAATGTAATTTATTTCTCCTTTGATTATCGTCAATTACTGATTTAAAAATTTTAAAGCTATATTATAGGTGTGACATATAACACACCTATCAGAATGGCTAAAATGAAAAACTCAGGAAACAGCAGATATTGTCAGGATGCAGAGAAAAGGTAACAATTTTTCACTGTTGGTGGGAATGCAAACTGACTCAGCCACTCTGGAAAACAGTCACTCTGGAAATGGAGATTCCTTTAAAAATTAAAAATAGAACTATGCTAGGATTCAGCAATTGCACTACTGGATATTTATACAAAATATACAAAAATGCTGACTCAAAGGGGCGCATGTACCCCAGTGTTTATAATAATGCTCTCAACAATAGCCAAAGTGTGGAAAGAATCCAAATATCCATCGACAGATGAATGGATAATGAAGATGTGGACTGGAATATTACTCAGCAATCAGAAAGAATGAAATCTTTCCATTTGCAACAATGTGGATGGAACTAGAATATATTATGCTAAGTGAAATAAGTTAGAGAAAGACAAATGTCATAGGATTTCACTCATACATGGAATTTAAGAAACACAACAGATGAGCACAGAACAAAGGAAACAAAAATAAGATAAAAACAGAGAGGGAGACAAACCACGAGACTCTTAAATACAGAGAACAAACTGAGGGTTGCTGGAGGGGAGGGGAGTGGGGGGATGGGCTAAATGAGTGATGGGCATTAAGGAGGGCACTTGTTGGGATGAGCACTGGGTGTTAATGTAAGTGATGAATCACTGGGTTCTACTCCTGAAACCAATACTACACTGTATGTTACCTAAGTCGAATTTAAATAAATAAATAAACAGATAAACCTATATTATCGGGTTCTTATGGTTTTAGAATTATATCTTCTGGTAGGCTGACCATATTATCATTATGATATGATCCTCTTTGCATTTAATAATGATTTTAATTCTAAAGTTTTCATTCTTTAAAAATGTTTATTTATTTTGAGAGAGAGAGAGAGAGAGAGAGAGAGAGAGAGAGAGAGATTAGCATGAGTGGGGGAGGGGCAGAGGAAGGAGAGAGAAAAAATCCCAAGTATGTTCTGCACTGTCAAGTGAAGAGCCCAATGTGGTGTTCAAACTCACAAATTGTGAGTTTATGACCTGAGCCCAAAACAACAGTCAGATGCTTAACTGACTGAGCCATCCAGGTGCCCCCGTTTTTTGGTTTGTTTGTTTTTTGTTTTTTGTTTATTTTGATACTGTACTAAAGTAGCTTCTTTTTGCGAGTGTGTGGTCTTATTTTTTTATACAATTTTATCTTCTTTGAGTTTCATCCTATTTCTGGTCCTTGATAATTTTTTTTCTTTCTTGTTTCTTTTTTTTCTTTTTTTTCCTTTTTTTGTTTTTCTTTTTCTTTGTCTCTTTCTTTCTCTCTTTCTTTCTTTCTTTCTTTCTTTCTTTCTTTCTTTCTTTCTATTTGAATTGAAAACAAAGCAGGAAGCTAACAACCTGAAGTTGGCAAAAATTAGATCCAATATCCTAAAATTAATTTAGTATGTATAAACATCCTAGAGTCTAGGGCAGGAATTAGAGAACTGATAGCTCAAAAGGGTTCTCCATGTTAACGTAACTTCTGGCAAGAAAATTAAAGATACTGTTACAAAAACATGATAATGTTACAAACCCTATGTTTGTACTAAAATTGTCCTGGGATAAGCATCACTAAAATATTAAAAACCAGAAAACTGGTTTAGAAAATGTCTTGCTTTATTCTTATAGTTAAGTCATTCTATTTACAGGAAAATCACAATCAAAATCTAGACAACCATTTTTTTTTCTGCTGTAATTGAAGACTTTAAGAGATCACATCTCATGAGAGATCATATCTCATAATCTCTCAGCTATGTATTTTAAAAAGTTCTTACATTAAATTTTATCCAGGATATCTATTTGTCTGTGTTTGGATTAGGGGAGAGATTTTCAAATTAGCTTAGTGTACCACATTGATGGAAGCATTATTTACAGCTTCATTTCAGTATTTATTTGGCATGTACCATGTGGGTTTGCTGACCTGACAAGAGGTTAGTTTTATCCCAATTGTACAACACACTGTTGAAGTACGTGGAAAATATAATCTGCAGAAATAACTCCAGTAACTCAGTTAAGTCCACTGTATAATTTTATAATAGTTTCTGGGAAGTAGTGTTATACTGCTTGGGGTGGACCAAATAATACCCAAACATTCTCCAAAGATGGTCACGTCCAAATCTCTAGAATTCCTGAATATATTATGTTACATGCATAGGAAAGGGGAACTAAGATTGCAGATGGAATTAAGTTTGCTGATCAATTGATTTTAAGAAATGATTATGCTGATTATAGTGATGAATCCTATGGCATCACAAGGGTTGTTGAAATGTGAAAAAGGGAGGCACAAGAGTCAGAAAAGATGTGAGGGAGAAAGCAAGGTCAGAATGGTGTGAGGCAAGATCTCAAGCCACCAATGCTGACTTTGAAGATAGAAGTCCATGAGCCAAGGAAGGTAGGCAACCTCTAGAAGCTGGAAAAGGCAAAAAATGGATTTTCCCCCTAGGTCCTCCCTGAAGGAACATAGTCATGTCAACACTTTGATTTCTGTCCATTGAGACTCATCTTGGGTTTTAACCACCAGAACTATAAGATATTAAATGTTTCAAGATATTAAGTCATGGTAATATATTATAGTAGCAATAAGAAAATAATACACTGTCAATCCCCAAATTTAGTCTTTATTTAAGATATTTTAAATTTCAGAGAAGTTATATATTTTCATGACATTAAAAATTAAGGGTTATTTTTAAGGAATGGACGGTACCTTCCTAGAGAACTGACAATCTACGGTAATGGAACACTAACAGCTTTTAGAGGATGGTTGCTACAGCTTAAGGGTCTCCAGTTTGTACCTTGAAGGAAGACTAAAGAATCTTTCTACTTTGTATTCCTGAAGCTGAGCCATTTTAGATGTCAAAGAAGGATTAAATTTTTTTAATTAAGTTTTTTATTTTAATTCCAGTATAGTTAACATACAGTGTTCTATTAGTTTCAGGTGTACAATGCTCATCTGAGTACAATTACTCAGTGCTCATCATGATATGATACGTGTACTCTTTAATCCCCATCACCTATGTCACCTATCCCCCCATCTGCATCACCTCTGGGAACCATCAGGGTGTTCTGTACAGAAGTCTGTTATTTGGTTTGCTCTTTTTCTCTTCCTCTTTTTGTCTTTGCTTATTTGTTTTATTTCTTAAATTACACATATGAGCCAAATCTTATGGTATTTGTCTTTCTTTAACTGACTTACTTCTGCTTAGCATGATACTCTCTAGCCACCCCCCCCCACCCCTTGTCATTGCAAATGGCAAGATTTCATTCCTTTTTATGGCTGAATAATATCCCATTATATATAAACCACCTCTTCTTCATCCATTCACCTATCAATGGACACTTGGGCTGCTTCCATAATTTTGCCATTGTAAATAATGCTGCAATAAATGTAAGGATGCATGCATCCCTTTGCATTAGTGTTTTTGTATTTGGGGGGTAAATACCCAGCAGTACAGTTGCTGGACCATACAATAGTTCTATTTTTAACTTTCTGAGGAACCTCCATACTGTTTTTCACAGTGGCTGTACCAGTTTGCATCCCACCAACAGAACACAGGGCTCCTATTTCTCCACATCCTCGCCAACACTTGTTTCTTGTATTTTTGATTTGAGCCATTTTGATAGGTGTGAAGTTATATCTCACTGGAGTTTTGATTTGCATTTCCCTGTTGACTGATGTGGAACACCTTTTCATGTGTCAGCTGGCCATCTGGATGCCTTCTTTGGAGAAATGTCTGTTCATGACTTCTGTCCTTTTTATTTATTTATTTAAAAATTTTTTTTAATGTTTTATTTATTCTTGAGGGAGAGAGAGACAGAGCATGAGCGGGGACGGGGCACAGAGAGAGGGAGACACAGAATCCAAAGCAGGCTCCAGGCTCTGAGCTGTCAGCACAGAGACAGACGTGGGGCTCGAACTCACGGACTGTGAGATCATGACCTGAGCTGAAGTCAGATGCTCAACCCACTGAGCCACCCAGGCGCCCCAACTTCTGTCCTTTTTAAAATTGGATTATTTGTTTTTTGGGTGCTGAGTTTTATAGTTCTTTATATATTTGGTACCCTATACAAATACGCAAATATTTATATATTTGATACACTATATCAGAAATGAAATTTACAAATACCTTCTCCCATTCCAAAAATTGCTTTTTAGTTTTGTTGATTGTTTCCTTTTGCTGTGCTGAAGCTTTTTGTTTTGATGTAGTCCCAAGGGTTTATTTTTGTTTTTATTTCCTTTGATTGGATTTTTCTCACTGAAATTCTTAAACAGTATAATTAAGAGAAACTTCTCATATCATGACAGTGGTCTTATTTTTCATAAAGAATAAACATTTCTGTCTT
Source organism: Prionailurus bengalensis (assembly GCF_016509475.1). Lineage (NCBI taxonomy): Eukaryota > Metazoa > Chordata > Mammalia > Carnivora > Felidae > Prionailurus > Prionailurus bengalensis. The sequence goes on from NC_057344.1 coordinate 92,735,069, forward strand.
TTTTGTTCCTTTTCATAGATAGTTTAGTGGGCATTTGGGAGAAATTGTTTAAAATTGTTTCCTTGTTATAATTTTAGCTATGAATCGAATATTTTACATAATATTCATTTGCATTCTGAATGGCATGTTAGGTAGCATCCACATGTGCCTCAGACTGGTATAAACTGTCCAATGACAAAACTAGAGCAATTAGAAATGAACTTGATGTCTTTTATTCAAGAGATGATGATCCACGGATTGGGGGAATGCAGTGCTTCACAAAAAGTGGAGCACCATATTGGATGTATTATGGGCAAAAGTGAGTTTTACAGCATATTAAAAGAGGTGAGCAGAAACAGAGTACGATTGGCTAGGCGGTTGGGGAGTTCCTTACAAGGCTCGCAGGTCCAAGTTGAAGGGTAAGGTAAGCTAGCTAAAGCAGAGTTAAAGGATTATGATTGGTGTATGTTTGCTCTCCTTGACAGAAGTTTCCCATATATGTAGATTGGCTTAGATTTAGATTTGTGACCTGGCCCTGGCCAGTGGGGCAGCTTCCATTTTGTGAGTCCCGATATACGACTTTGTCAAAGCATATATTTTATCATAAGTCTGGTAAACTAATTTGCATCAGTATGCAATCAGAGTCAAGGCTTGTTTTAATTTAGCTTCTGAGTGAGATAAAATTAGTACATAAATTCTGACCTAAGAGTGTTTGCAAGTTGCATTCTCTCTTTTGAGATACAAAGACATTATTACATATTTATGTATCAAACAGTTTAAAATAATTCTGACATTTTTATGTCTCTCTACCTGGAAAAACCTACCGCTTACTCCTTCTGAAATTCTTGATTATTCTGTATGTCTCTCTCTTGCTTCATTTATTAAGTGCCTTATGAGCAACTTGGGCATGGTCCATCACCTCTACATATTTTTGTGGAGGACATCCATCAGTTACATTATTCCGATTAAATGCATTTTTGGAGATTGGGAAAGAAGAATGTTCTTTATTATTTCTAATGCTTCCCAGCTACATGTTTAAGTACAGAATGAGTTCCAGACCATGGCTGTAGATCACTTTTATTTTCTTTTTCAAAAAATGTAGAAAAACAGTTTTTGCTAATATAAATGTTCTATCTCTTTCTGCATGAAACGTGGTCTTTTAAGTTGAATATACCCAAATGAAATAAAATGCCCAAATGTTCTAGTTTGTATTGTTAATTGATTAGTAGCCCATTCAACTATTACTTTGATTATGTCAATGACTCATAAGCTTTGCCCTTTCTGCATTCACTGGCAGCATAGCTGATTTTTAAAGGGCTATTTCTGGCTTCATTGACATTTGTAGTGACTACAATTCCTTTCAGTCACTTGCTTCCTTCGATGATACTTTTATTGGCTCAATGAGGACCAATATCTTCAGTATTCATATTCCAGTATTCTGAACAAAGACATTGGAGCCATAGCCCACTTAACATGCTTAATTATGAGAATTCATATGGTAAATGATGCCATTAAGGTTTAAATTAAGTTTTCTATTCATGGATTCAGCAGGAGCTTCTTCTGAATTCAGAGTAAAGTACAAATCTTGCCCCCCTGCAAATATTTTCGAAAGAAACAAAAGATCAAAAGAAGAAAACAGCAGCTTGTTTGGCCCTACCATGATTTATGTGCGGAGCCAGACTCAAGTATCAGGAGCACCAATTATAGCTCATAGATTATTCAAAACAAAGTAAACATTATTTATTATTGCTTTCTAATTATGCATTTTTAAAATTTCTTTTATTGCTTGCTGATTATTTCACGGTCCTGCCACATAAAGTATACTCAGTCTAGTTCTCATAATAAAACTAATTAAAATGTATGGATTAAATTTTAATTTCCATCCTACTTCAACTGCAATAATCTGAAAAATCTTCATATTTCTCTTTAGAACAAAACATTAATCTCAGTACCAAACACTAGTTAGTATATAAGGCTTCTAGCCCTTTAGGAAAATTTCTAATTATTACTTATTTTTTTCCATGACATTATTAGGAAAACCATTAGAATATTTCAGTACATTGCAATTTATGAAGATTTGTTATTAACTATGGCTGTATTCTCTGTAAAATGTAATCCTAGAATGTCAATCTAGCTCTGAAACAAATCTCTACAGATAAATGTATATATGTTGGAAGTAAAGGTATTTTTCTTTTTCAAATAGACCCTGCATGAACTCATAGAAAACATATTTCACGATGAAGGAAAATAAACTAAATTATCTTTATGTGCAGAGGCAAATGACATTGTATTTGTCAGATTTCTTAATTTCAAAAAATAAAAATTAAAAAATAAAAGTTTATTTTGAGAGAGAGAGAGAGAGAGCACAAGCTGGGGAGGGCAGAAAGAAGGAATCCAAAGTAGACCCTGTACCATCAGGGCAGAACTCAAGCCAGGGCTTGAACGCACAAACCATGAAAGCACCACCTGAGCTTATGTCCGACACTTAGCTAACTGAGCTACCCAGGCGTCCCTCAAAAAGCAAATTAACTCGGGTTGCCTTGAGTAAAACAGTAGTTTTAGGGAAGTGCTAGATCATAGAGTTTCAGGGAATACTGTAGAACTAGGCTTGGACAAGATCAGTGTCAGCAGACAACCCAGAGAAAAATCACCTGATTAAAACATCACCACTAATTCTAGTTCTTTTAATCAATTAAAATTTTTTTGTTTTAATGTTTATTTATTTTTTTAGAGAGAGAGAGGCAGAGCACAAAGGGTAGGTGCAGAGAGAGAGGGGCACACAGAATCGGAAGCAGTTTCCAGGCTCTGAGCGTGCAGGTTCAAACTCATGATGTGTGAGATCATGACCTGAGCCGGAGTCGGATGCTTAGCCAACTGACCCACCCAGTCGCCCCCACTAATTCTAGTGTTTGCTGTTATTGTCGCTACTCTTGCCCCCGGACACTTAACTCCACCACAGTTGACACAATCTCTAATCCGACTCTGTGTCTTTGTGTAAAGTTCTCAGACTTTAAATTTCAGAGCCCCAACTAGAAGAATCGCAGTGGACCAACACCCCGTTCTCTACCTGCCAAGTTCATGGGAGAAGGAATGTCTCTGCCCTCCTTAGACCTGTATCTCTGGTCATCTCTACGTCCGGTGAAATGGTGAATCAAAAACATTGAAATTCTGCTTGTGGGGAGGATTTTCCTTCACTGTCATTTCGGGCCACCTGAATGTGGTGGTATTTCTTTGGCAGTTTATATCTCAGTAATACCAACTAGTGGCACCATCTATAAGCTGGGTTTGAGTTTGAGGACTCAGGGGGGCATAGCTGTGATTTGAGGAAGAAATGGCCATGCAGCAAGAATAAATGGAACTCAGAGAGTGAGCCCTCAGTTGTGCCCATAGAGCCCATGTGAATTCTGTTCCATATACACTACTTCACCTTGATGTTGGAATATTGCTAGTCACGCTCATGCTTATCTGTTATGGTAGGTGATCTAATGACACTGAACGATGATGGACAGCATAGATTGCATGGTCCTTGGTTGAGTCTTTATTGCACAAGGAAGGCACGCATTTGATAATTAAAACTATTTCTCATAGAGATGTGGTTTTGCTCTGACGACTGAGTTACATTATTATCATAATACCCCCTCCCATGTATGGTGTTGAATTTTGGTACACAGCTATCCACTGTGGAATTACTACTAGACAACCAAGGACTAAGCACACTCTACCTCCGTCACAGCCTGCACCACTGAAGAAGCTTCTTTTGTTCTAGGTTCCTCATACTTTTGAAATAATATAATCCATAAAATGCCAATTAAGACTGTTGAAGAAAAGTAATGCTGGTCAAAGCTTAAGCATAATTCTGGTGATAGAAAATCTAAAAACAGGAGTCATTAATTATTAATTTGCTAGTTGATGTTGGCCAATTGACTTGTCCCTATATCCTTATCATTAAAGTAAGTTTTCTCACCATACTTCTGGCTCTAGCAGGATTTTGTTTAATCATTGAAATATATTGGGAAAATTCTATGACTTTTACCGTCACTTTTTTTTTCTATTGACTCAGGTAATTAGAGAAAGTAGCAATTTGACGTAGATTTCAGGAGCACCTGGGTGGCTCAGTTGGTTAAGTGTTCAACTTCAGCTCAGGTCCTGATCTCACAGTTGTGAGTTCAAGCCCCACTGCCAGCTCTGTGCTGACAGCTTGGAGCCTGGACCTCCCTCTCTCTGCCCCGCTCCTGCTCGTGCTTTCTCTCTTTCTCTCTCTCTCAAAGAATAAATAAGCATTAAAAAAATTTTGAATGTAGCTTTCATATTGATCAAGAAATTTCTGGATAAGACAAGTCTGAGTAAGAGAACAAATTGAACAAACTACTCTGAGCTTAAGTAGCTAGCTACCTTAAATCTGTGTTAAATAACATGGAGGTTTTAGGTACTATTGGATGATTTTAATATATGTGTATTCCCTTCAGTAAATTTTATAAATAAAAGCATATTATCTTCCAAAATATGTTCTCTTAATTTACTTCCCTTTTGCATTTCTCCTATTATCTTTTGGAACTAGTCTAGATTTGTGTTGGTATTATGGACCTTTACCAACTACTCAAGCATAAAAGACCTCCAATTTAAAGGGCTAAGTTTAAGGAGGATGTCCATGGGATTTGATCGACAGATCAGTAGAGAGCAGTTGGAGAGTTTTTTGTAACCATGTATCAGAATGACTGGTCTTCTCTATTGGGTAAATTAAGTCTATTATGGAGGCTTGAGAGAAGAGACATATCCTGCTGAGCTGGAAAGGGTAAATGAAGAGGAAATTAAGAGTTTGACTCTTTACAAGTGAAATTAGTGGTTTACAGTGTGCAATTGGTCAAACATAAAGATAAAAATACTTGTTGTTTGGGTAACACAAATAGATACTAGTTATTAGAATCAGTCCAACATTAATTTTCTCTTAAGGACAAAGAAGAGCCGTTTTAAATGTCAAATGAAAATTTAAAGCTAATTAGAGAATACCACTGAGAAATTTAAAAAATATAAATAAAAGAGAAAAGGATTTTCTGAGTGCCCCAATATAAATGAAAGTTCTTGAACAAAACTAAAATGTAATCAGATAAATGAAGTACAAAATGCATCATGTAATGAAATATTGAGACATGTATCTGACATATTTCTGAGATGTGATTACTTCCGTTTTATGTTATATAGCCAAATCAATTATTTAAAAAAAATTTTTAATGTTTATTTTTTGAGAGAAAGAGACAGAGTGTGAGCCAGGGAGAGTCAGAGAGAGAAGGAGACAGAGAATCCAAATCAGGCTCCAGACTCTGAGCCGTCAGCACAGAGCCTGACGCAGGGATTGACCCCCACAAACCATGGGATCATGACCTGAGCCAAAGCTGGATGCTCAGCTCAACCAACTGAGCCACTCAGGCGCCCCTCAATTATTTTTCTCAGATAAACAATAACACTAATTCTATCATCATGACAAACTATAGGCACCTAACTTTAGGTATTTAAGCTTCAAATTAACATCATAATAAATGTATCCGTTTGAATATTTTTGGAAAAAAGTGAAAGGTAATACTTTTGTCTAATAAATTAAGAAAAATACATTATAGATTATTAATGTAATGTCAAAGTTACTTTTCTGTATGACAGTATCCCCAGCTTATTAAAATATGTGTTTTTTTGAAATATGTATTTTAAATGTAAAGTCTAGTATTATGCTTCTAATCTCTCCATTCCTTGCTTAACACAAATCCTCAGCAGAGTGAAAATTCATATAATAAGTCATAAGTTAACAGCAACCTTAATAGCAAAAACACAGCAGCAGAAAGCACTTACTGGACTTCTTACTATGTTCCATCACTGTGTAAGTGCTTTATAGGAACATTCTCTTCACTTCTCACAACAACCCCACCGAATAATTTCTATTGAAACCAAGACTCAGAGAAATGCAGTGAACTGTGAACTATCCAAGGTCACACAACTACTGTCAGTCCAAGGACTCTGGAGTCATTTTCATTTTATTTATTTAATTAATTAATTAGTTAATTTTTAAAAATGTTTTAATATTATTTTGAGAGTGAGAGAGACACAGCACAAGTGTGGGAGGTGCAGAGAGAGACGGAAATATAGAATCCGAAGAGGGCTCCAGGCTCTAAGTTGTCAACACAGAGCCCGACATGGGGCTTGGACTCACGAACCACAAGGCCATGACTTGAGCTGAAGTTGGCCATTTCACTGACTGAATACCCAGGTTCCCCGAGTCATTGTTCATTTTAAATCACAATTGAACTTTTACCCTCTGTTTTGTGTTCTACTTCTGCATAGAAAACCATCCATAAATTAGGCTGTTCTAAGCAACAACATGATGCATTATTTCTCTTGATATTATGGATTCACTGGTGCTATAGACAGAATATTTTCATCCCCTCAAATTTATGTGTTCAAACTAAAACACCAATGGAATGACTTTAAGAGAGGTGGGGTTTGGGGGAGGTATTTTGTCAGGAGGATGAAACCCTCATGACTAAGATTAGTGCTCTTATAAATAGAAATAACCCTAGAGATCTCCCTTTCCCCTTTCATGCTGTGAGAACTCAGACGGGAGGTGTACTTCTGTGCACCAGGAAGCAGGCCTTCACCAGAACTCAAACCTGCTAGTGCCTTCATCTTTGACTTCCTGGCCTCCAAAGGCCAGAGAAAGAAAGTGACAAAGAAATTTCTGTTGTTTATAAACCACTCATTCTATGGTGTTCTACTGTTGCAGCCTGAACAGACTAAGACAATGGACTCTATTGAGAACATCCTGTCCTTCACATGGTGCCAGCTGGAACTATAATCACCTGGAGGCTCAACTGGACTGGAACATCTAAGATGGCTTACTCAACATGGCTGCTAGTGGGTGCTGGCTATTGTCTGAACACTTGGCTGACACTGTCAATGGGAGCACCTTAGCTGTGACCTCTCCACCTTCCTTGGAATTCTTTCTGTATCGTGGGTGAATTTTTAAGAAGACACTATCCAAACAATGAAAGCAAGAACTGCAGATCTATTAAGGTCCAACCTCATAAGTTATAGTTATTTCTGTTGTGTTATAGTGGTCAGTGAAATCTGTAGGTCTAGCCCAGAACCAAAGGGAAGAGAAATAGACTCCCATCCCTTTTTGGGAGATGTGGCCAAAACTATGCAGCCATTTTAATCTACTATGTTACTAATTTGTTAATAGGTCATGTTGATTTCAATAAAAAAGTTAGTATTTATATTTTAATGAAGTTAAAATTCTCTTGGAGATTTTAAATTATTAACTTCTGTTTTTTTTCTCATATTATTTAAATCACAAATACCAGAGGTATATGACACCATTGTATTAACTAACCTTTCCATGACTGTATATTTTATGGGATGCTTTATTACCTTATGGAAGGTAACATTTTTGTTGTTGGAAAAAATAGAGATATTAATGTTTACTGTCATCAATTTCACAATTTTTAGTAATTTTTTTCTAATCCACTACATTATTTTTATTGAAACATGCCTTTGTAGTTATTTTCCTTACTAATAATTTTTCTGTTATGTTTTTGGAGTTGACAACCAAAATTTCACAGTCTTCTCTCCATGGCCAAGGAAATATAATCCTGTTACTTTTCCATGAAAAAGAAAAGAAAGAGTGACCGCATTTTGTTTCATACATTTGCCTGATTGTTTCAATCAAAACACCACGAATATGACTAAAATGACTATTTAGTACTTGAAAAATTAATGTGGGACTTTATTCCACATTCCTTTATGACTTTAAATATCTAAATATTATAAATTATTTATGACTTTATTATTTCATGATATTGCTCTTAAATCATTAAAACCATATCAATAAAACTGGGAGCTGATAAAATTATAAGATGGTGAATAATGTGATATACAATTTAAATAAATTGTTTTCATACTGAATACAGTTATAGGTAACTATCATACCCTTGATCTGGATATTATGCAAGCATGCTGTCATAACATGGATGGGTCATTTTCTTTTTTTTTTTTTAATTTTTTTTTCAACGTTTTATTTTTTTTATTTTTGGGACAGAGAGAGACAGAGCATGAACAGGGGAGGGGCAGAGAGAGAGGGAGAAACAGAATCGGAAACAGGCTCCAGGCTCTGAGCCATCAGCCCAGAGCGTGACGCGGGGCTCGAACTCACGGACCGCGAGATCGTGACCTGGCTGAGGTCGGACGCTTAACCGACTGCGCCACCCAGGCGCCCCTGGATGGGTCACTTTCTAAATCGGGCTTACTGCATTTAAATTCTCTAACTAAATATTTGGAAGTCTATGATATTAAGACATGACCTATTTTAATTTAATTCTTTCCTGAAATTTATGCAAGAACTGATTGCCTACAACTTTTCTATAAATTACTTTAATGTATGTAATAATACTTACAAAATATTGGGCATGTAGTTTTATAGGCTTCCTATTGGGAATTTGTACTGACCATTTATTATATGTAAAATCTTTTTTTAAAGTTTATTTATTTATTTTGGATAGGCAGAGTGAGTGGGGGAGGAGCAGAGAGAGAGGGAAAGAGAATCCCAAGCAGGCTGTACACTGTCAGCATGGAGCCTGATGTGGGGCTCAAACCCACAAACCATGAGGTCATGACCTGAGCCAAAACCGATAGGCAGATGCTCAACTGACAGAGCCATCCGGGTGTCCCACTATACATAAAATCTTAAAGGACAGGTATTTATTAATTATATCCATTATTAAGATAAGAAAATTTAGGGTTAGAAAATTGAATAAATTATCCAAAGTCACACATCTAACAGGTGATGGAGGCTGAATTTGATGCTTTAACCTCCTGTCTCTAAGCCTGTGTCTTTATAATATTATGTCCTATATAAGTTATTAAAAGAGCTAACTGATAATTCTTTCTACAGCACATATGAGATTAGTTTATTTATCTTCTCTTTGTCAGGTACTGTTCATGGCACTGAGGAAATAGTAATGAGCAAAATAGATATGGTTGTGGACTTCTGGGGTTTTAGGGTAATGCAGTATATAGCCACTAAGCAAATATATCAGTTTATAATAAAAAATGTGTTACAGTGCCAAGCCAAAAAGGAAAAAGATAAGATAGCAGGAAATCGAAAGACTTTCTTAATGAAAATTCATTTGAACTGAGATCTGAGAAAGAGAGTTTGAAAAGATGAAAAGCAGGGAGGGCTTGGGATGAGCACCAGCCAGTGAGAAAAGCATATTAAAGCCTTCTATGAAAGAAAACAATGTTCAAGTAATTTAAACAAAGTCCATATATTCTGGAATGCAAAAAATTAGAAACAGGGTATATCAGATGATCCACAAGTATGTAAGGGCAAGATTAAGTTTTAGATCATGCTGAATATTTAAACTTTACCTTGAGATCACTGATGTGTTTTCCAGAGTGGGTGACAAATGAGTTTTACTTTAAAATGCTACACTGGCTACGTTTGTAGAGAACAAAGGGAATAAAAAACAGTTTATGAAAAAGTTTGAGGTATTTTTATATATCCACGTAGACATGAACAAATAGATTAGAATTCAGAGAAGAGATCTAGGCTATGAAAAAATATTTTGAAATAATTTGAAGTATAGAGATGCTAATTGAAATAAAGGCGACTGAAGATTTAGAACAGAAAAAAAATGAGGTCTACGTTTGTTACACAAGAGCTGAGTCAACATTGAAGAATGATATTCCATATTTCATATGGATGAAATCTTGATGAAATGATTTTTTTAGTACCAAAAAAAGAGTTTTTGAAGGAAAAAGCAAGTCGTTAAAAATATTGAAGGCTGCTAAAGAGTCAAGTAGACAGGAAAGAAAAAGTATCTTGGATTGAATAATATGGAGGCCATTGGCTACTTTAGTGGGGCCAATTTTGAAAGAAGTTTGGGGCAAGAGCCAGATTGGCATGGGTTGAGGGGTGAACACAAAGTGAGGAAAGAAATGCAGGAAGAAAAGACCAACTCTTCCAAGATATAAATCTTACAAAGAGGATAAGAAAATTAAGTTTATAAAAGAATTTTTATAGAAGATCCCTTGGAAAAATATTTTTAAAGCTCTGTGGAAGTATAATTGAGTCTTAATAAATCGCACATATTTAAAGTGCACTTGACAGATTTTGAAATATGTATACCCTTGGTGAAATCATCACTCTCAATGAATACAACCATCAGCCTTCACTTTTCCTTATGCCCTTCCTCCTGCCCCTCCCTTACCCTCACCCTATCTCAAGACAACAACTTACCTGTTCTCTGTCAATTAGTTTCTTAAATTCTAAAATTTTATATAAATGAGAGCATACAATATGTTTCTATTGCTCATCTGGCCTCATGTTTATCTGGCCTGTTTCATTTCATGTAATTTATTTTGTAAGTTCTGTTTTTGTATATATCAAGAGTTCATTCTGTTATGTGGATATGCCACAATTTATTTTTCCATTCACTTATTGATGGACATTTGGCCATTTCCAGTTTGGAACTGTTACTAATCTGCTATGAATATCCATGAAAAAAAATCTTTGTATAGATGCATGCTTTTATTGGTCATGGGGAATAACTGGAGGTAGCAATGTCTGGGTCATATGGTAGGTGTTTTAATTTCTTAAGAAACTGACAAACTTTCCAAAGTGGCTGTCCTATTTTCCATTCTCATTACCCTTTATCTGAGTAGTCTAGTTTCTCTACAAGCTTACCAATACTTGGAATTGATAGGCTTTCTCATAAGTGTACAGTGATATCTCATTGTAGTTTAAATTTTTATTTTACTAATCATGTTAAATACCTTTTTTATATGCTTATTTGAAATCCTTATATCTTCTTTGACAAGGTGTCCATTCAACCACTTTACCCATTCAGTTTTTGAATTGTTTGCTTTCTTAGTGTGAATTCTTTATGTATTTTAGACACGTCCTTCATTAGATATACAATTGCAAATAGTTTTTCCCATATGATAGCTTGTCTTTTCCTTCTTTTAACAGTATCTTAAGAAGAGTGGAAGTTTTAATTTTGATAAAGTACAAATTAGGATTTTTTTTTCTTTTGTGGATCACACTTTTTATGTCATATTAAATAAATGTTGGCCTAACCCAAGTCACAGATATTTTCTCCAATGTTTTCTTCTGGAAATTTTATAAATTTTGTTTAGGTGTAAGATCCATTTTAGTTTAATCTTGTATATAATTTTAGGTGCAGTTTAAAGCTTTTCTAGTAACATGTGAAAAGATTAATTTTTTCCTTTGAATTGTTATTACAACTTTTTCAAAAATCAAATGACTTAAAATTCATTATCTTGGCTGTGTTATACTGGACAAGTCAAATGACTTACTTTTAATTCAAGTTTTCTTTTCTTCAAACAGTGGAAAATAGGAGAAGCACTTTAGGTTTGTTTTGGAATTAAAATTAAGTAAATATGTAAGACATTCAGTAGAATATTTTCTACATAGTCATTCTTCAAATATTGTTTCATTTTATTCCATTTATACTCAAAGTAAAACTTAGGTGAATCGTTTTAATATAATCATACATAATGTAATATAGAATCATCTGGAGATAATTATCAAACATCCACATGATCTGCCACATTTGTATTTTGCATTCATATTATTATACACATGTACATATGTATAAAGTTATTGAGGAAATATGATTGTTAATTATGAATGACCACTTTTGTAAGGAAAGAAAAGTACAATGGTATAACTTTTTATTATTAATAGTTTTTATGTTTCTTTTTGGAAATTCTTAACATATATCCATGTATACAAAAAATTTTTTTTGAAAATTAGACCACAGGGATCAGGCAAAAATAATGACTTTTTCATCCTGTATATGGACACTCATCGGTTCTCATTGCTTTCTGTTGCTTCCTGATGTTGTAAGGTAAATCTATACTGGAACTTGTATTCATTTATTGTTTCTTTGACTGTACAAAGGTGTATTGACTACCAATAATATATGAATCATTTTTGGGTTGGTTTATGAAATGAATAGAAGTATCATTATTTTTTTAGGAACTCAGTATACTCTGAGGAAGAATAAAATATAACTGTTATAAACCAAAATTATAATATGTGCAAACAAACAAATATTAGCCATGAAGAAGATTAAGCACATTATTTTATAGTGAATTTGGGAGGGAAATTTGGGTAAGAAAGCATCAAAGAAGAGATAAAAATTAAAAAGACAGGGTGAAAATGATAGTTAAGGAGAGGAAGAGCATTTTGAGGAAGAAAATAATATGCCAATTTAGATGATCTTAAAAGAAATGTCTTATTCCAAAAATCTGGAGTTGTAATGTTTGCTGAAGTGAGGTGTGTATGTTGGCAATGATAACAATTAAAAATTTGATTGTCACAGTTGGTTAAAGTGAAACCTAGGATTATTTTACATTAAAATTAAAACGATGACAGTAAAATGATCACATAGTTTTTAATTTTGTATGTATAACAGGAATTCAAATATTTTGTTTTAATATTTTAGTGGTAAAATATTTAAAATGTGAAAATAAGGATTTTAATGACAATTCAATGAATAAATAATCTTATGATTTTAAAATGATTAGTGGTCAGTTTTTTAGCTTATGTATCAATTGAGAATTTGCTCAAAACATGTTTCATAAATATTTTTAAAAAATTATTGATGGTTGTATTAAAGTGAATTTAAACTACTTTTTCACATTCTTATTTATTTTTCTGTTACTTTTTTTTTCCAATGTTCAAGCTTATACTTTTAGCATATTACCATCAAATAATCTTTGTTACCTGGGTATGATTTTCTGTCTTTCACAAAATACTGCTCTATTATTATCTAAAATTAATTATTCTTGATTTCTCAGTGTCACGGCTTTCAAAGAAACCCATACTTTTAGAGATTACTCTAAAACATGAGTGATTATACCTTATTTTGCCATCACCAAAAATAAATGGGACTTCTTCTGAAATTATTATTTATGTATTCTCATTTCTTTCTGTTCTCCCATATGATCACTCATCTATACCTTTAAAATATTAACTGATTTCGGTGCGCCTGGGTGGCGCAGTCGGTTAAGCGTCCGACTTCAGCCAGGTCACGATCTCGCGGTCCATGAGTTCGAGCCCCACGTCAGGCTCTGGGCTGATGGCTCAGAGCCTGGAGCCTGTTTCTGATTCTGTGTCTCCCTCTCTCTCTGCCCCTCCTCTGTTCATGCTCTGTCTCTCTCTGTCCCAAAAATAAATAAACGTTGAAAAAAAAATTAAAAAAAATATTAACTGATTTCATGTGATTCTCTGACTTTAATTCTAAGAATTAAGCCCTATAAGTGTATGTAATCTAAAATGACATTTTCTTCATCTTTCATAGTCTTATTGACTACAAAAATTTTCTGTTCCAGGCTATCAATCTGTCCTTGATTAATTTGTTTCCATTACTGCTGTTTAATTTAATGTATTTATTCTCATCGATTAATTTCAATTTATCTGCGTTGAATATTTACTGTTAATTTTTTTGGCATAATGTTAATATATTCCTTAGTCCACTAATTGCCCCTGAGATAAGGTATATTCCTCATTTCAGATCATCTTATTTCTTTTAATTATTTTGAGGATATTTTCATCCATCAATGTGTCTAACTCTCCCTATTATGACATCAAGTTAAATACCTTTTTTTTATTCTTTTGCCATAACAATGCCTTTTCATAGAAAAAAGCAGAAAATAATCTTACTGCTTTTATCTAATGGCTAAATAGTATATTAGTTATATGCCAAAATTTAAACAATGGTATAATTTCTTAAATTACAATTAAAAAATCAATTTTAAAATATTTGCCCTACATGTTAAAAATTCAATCATATGTTCAAAGGCAGCTTTTTTTCCCCCTTTTCTGGCAGGAATTTTATGATGTAGTCTTTTTTGGAACTTCTGGAAATTGTGTAAGCATATATGATTACAGTTGTGTATTATAATTTGTATGCTATGAGTTATAGATAAGTTGATATGTTTATTCCCTATTCGGATTTTAAATTCTCATTTTCATAAGAATTTTCATACGTGGTGTATAAATCAAACAATTATACATTTTCTTTTGTTTGTGATATGGTGAGTATTGTGGAAAGAAATTAAAATATTTAAGTAAGCTATTTGTTAACATTTAAGAAGCAGTTATATGATTAAGTAATATTTATTTAAGCATATAAACACAATTTTACTTTATGGGAAAATCCCTTTATCCTTTTCTTTCTCCTCTTTTTCCACCCCCTAACAGAGCATTTGTTTCTAGCCTGATTCTTTGCTGAACATTTATTGACTTATTTATTTAATCTCAAGACTAAATATACTCAAAATACCCCACAATTACAATTGTTAGTAAACAACAATAAATTTCATAGGATATTCAGGTAAAACGACATTTATATTTAAAAGTATTGCTTGAAAGCAAACAATGTGTAAAACTGAATATTATGGCTGTGTAGGAGAAATGATAACCACTTTTGCTTCGTCTTTTTTTGGCATTTTTATTTAATTGTTATTGTGTCCATTGCTAATTCATTGCCTATTATCAAATTATCCTTAAAAAGTTTTGAAGATTTTGATAACATAATGTAAATATAGCATACCAGTACAGAAGTGAAACAAACTACATGAGATTCTAACAGGACTTAGGTTTAAAATATTCTGGAGTAGGGGCACCTGGGTGGCTCAGTCAGCTAAGCATCCAGCTCTTGGTTTTGGCTGGGGTCATGATCTCACAGTTTTTGAGTTCAAGTCCTAAGTGGGGCTATGAGCTGACAGTGTGGAACCTGTTTGGAATTCTCACTTTCTCTCTCTCTCTCTCTCTCTCTCTCTCCCTGCCTCTGCTCTGCTCATGTTCGGTCCCTGTCTCAAAATAAATAAATAAACTTAAAAAAAAAAAAAACATATTCTGGAGGACACATGTAATAATTGGATTTATTTATTTGTTTGCCTATTTGTTTATAAGTAGGCTTCATGCCCAGCACGGAAACCAACACAGAGTTTGAACTTATGACCCCAAGATCAAGACCTGGAATAAGATTAAGAGTCAGATGCTCAGCTGAGTCCCCCAGGAGCCCCAATAACTGGATTTAAAGTGAAGTTGGTTTGGGGCGCCTGGGTGGCTCAGTCGGATAAGCGGTGGACTTCGGCTCAGGTCACGATCTCGCGGTCCGTGAGTTTGAGCCCCGCGTCGGGCTCTGGGCTGATGGCTCAGAGCCTGGAGCCTGTTTCAGATTCTGTGTCTCCCTCTCTCTCTGACCCTCCCCTGTTCATGCTCTGTCTCTCCCTGTCTCAAAAATAAATAAAACGTTAATAAAATAAAATAAAATAAAATAAAATAAAATAAAATAAAATTGTTTCAAGGAGTCTGGGTAGCTCGGTTGGTTGTCAGACTTCAGCCCAGGTGAGATGATCTTGCAGCTTGCGAGTTTGAACCCCACATCGGGCTGTCTGCTATCAATGCAGAACCTACTTTGGAACCTCTGTCTCCCTCTCTCTCTGCCCCTCCCCCACTTGGGCTCGCGCTCTCTCTCTCTCTCTCTAAAAAGTAAACATTTATAAAAAATGAAATTGTTTCAAGCATAAATGACTACGTGAGTTTTAAAAAATGATCTTTAGTTTATGGAGCAGTCTAGATTTATAGAAATATTATGAAGATTAGTAGTGTTCCCACATACCCCACATCCAGTTCCTCCTATTGTTAACATATTAGTATGATACACTTGATAATGTTGATAAATCATTAATTGAAGTCCATACTTTATTCATATTTTCTTGATTTTCATCTGGTATCATGTTTGTGTTTCCGGATTTTGTCTAGGATACCACATTACATTTAATTGTCATTTTTACTTAGATTTCTTTTAGCTCTGACATTCTCTTAAACCTTGTTTTTTTTTATGGCTTATTTATGTTTTGTTTTTGATTTTTACATTTGTTTTGTTTGTTTTGCTTTGCTTTTGATGACTATTAGTTTTGTGGAAAACTGGTTAGGTATTTTCTAGAATGTCTCACTCTCAGAATTTGATGTTTTTCTCATGATTAGACTGGGGTTATGGGTTTTGGGGAGGATGACCACAGAGGTAAAGTGCTATTTTCATAACATCATATCAAAGGTACATACTATCAACATGACTTATGACCACTCATGCTGACCTGATTCCCTGGCTGAGGTAAGCTTTGTCAAGTTTCTCCATTGTAAGCTCTTTTTTTCCCCCCACCCTTTCCATACTGTACTCTTTGGAAGGAAGTTTCTATATGTAGTTCATCTATAAGGCATATATAGAGGTACATTCCCCCCTCCTTGAGGGTGGAGTATATGCATAAATTATTTGCAATTCTTCTGCACAGGATATTTATCTCTTCTCCCTCTTTTATTTATAAATTAAGTCGGGATGATGTGACAGCTTAACAGTAGTCTTCCTGTCCAAGAACACTATTTATTTAGATCATTGACTTTTTTGTCAAAATTTTCTAGTATTTTGCATATTAGTGCTATGTATATTCTCTTTGATTTATACCTAAGTTTTTCAATCATAGGTGCTATTGTCAATGCATTTTTTTTTCTTTTTCCCATGTGCTCACTGCTTACATATTGGAAAGCTACATTTTAGAATTTGCTGTTGAATAGGAGTGGTGAGAGAGGACATTCTGGACTCTTCCAGATCTTATGGGGGAAATTTTCATTTTCTTATTGATTATTATGGTGGCTGAATGTTGAGTGTGTGTGTGTGTGTGTGTGTGTTTTGTAGATATTTTTGTTCAAGTTGAAGTCTCCCTCTGTCTCTACTGTGCTGAGAAATTTTATCATGAATTAGTGTTGGACTTTGTTAAATTCTGTTTTGGTATCAAATGATATGATTATATAATTTTCTTTCCTTTCTTGATGTGGTAGATTACAATGATTTTTTAAAATACTTATTTATTTTTGAGAGAGTGAGAGAGAGAAGGATGGGCAGAGAAAGAGGGGGCCAGAGTATCCGAAGTGGGCTCTGAGCTGACAGCAGAGAGCCCCATGTGGGGCTTGAACTCAGGAACCATGAGATCCTGACCTGAGCCAAAGTCAGACGTGTAATGGAAGACTGAGCTATGCAGGTGCCCCTACAATGACTGATTTTTGAATGTTGAAATTTCTTGTTTGCCAGAAATAATTCCCACTTCTTTATGGTATATGATTCTTTTTATACACTGTTGGGCTTGATTGCTTATTATTTTGTTGTAGATTTTTATATTTGTGTTTATGATAGGTATTGGTCTTCAGTTTTCATCTTTTGTAATATATTTATTTGATTTTGGTACTAGGGTAATGCTGATCTCATACAAAGAGAAAGTGTTTTCTCTGTGTTCTGGAAGCGATTGTTTAAAATTGGAAACTTCCATCTTTAAATATTTGGTAGCATTTATTGTCAAAAATATACTAGCCTGGTGAGAATTTATCTTAATCTGGCTAGAAATTGGGCTGTATTTAACTTGTTCTGCAGTTGTAGGTTTTGGGGGCATCACATTTCTCTGTCATCCTTGTTTTCATTTCTCCTGTTGTCCTTTGGCTTCCTTAAATTTCTTTCTTAGATTTTGTGTCTTGCAGCTCTTTTTGCTCTAATCCACTGCTATTATACTGAAGTCCTTCCTGATGGTGTGGTTAAGTTAGACACGAGGGAAGAGGGTGATAATCTAGTGACTATAGAGTTTCTTTCACTTTTCTCCCCAGAAGCAAAGATAGAAAGCCTAGAAGAGGCTGGGATAGGGGAGATGCATTTGCCTGATTTGGGATACATCTCTGGTAAAGTCTTTTCTAGAGCAAAGGCCATTCGTTGCTATGGAGGACACTTAGATTATTTCAAAATAGGTACATTTCCACTACCCTTGCCAGAGCCATAAGGACGTATTTGTTGACTCTCCACTCTGAGAATCTGGGGAGCTGGTGTGGTGCAGGAAAAAATCACAAATATGTGGACTTCTCTAAGACTACCATCCTCCAGCATTTTTTTTTCACTTTCATGCTAATCTGTGTTCAGCTTCTAGCATGCTGTTAAAATTGTCATTATCCTATCAGTTTAGAGTTTCAGCAATTTCTGTTTCAGGTGAGCAGATCTCAGCCATGCCCTTTAGATTTGTATCTCCAGATTTATTAGTGGCTTTTTACCCTCAGTTCTCTGATGTGTCCAAGAAAAGTCGTTACACTGAGTTTCTTCATGTTGTTGTTGTGAAGGCAGGAGTGACAACTTACAAGTCAATTAATTGTCAGCACGGAAGGCAGAAATTCTATGGTACGATTATTTTAGTCTTTACCTAACTTTGTTCTGTTTCAATCTATAAATCTGTTCTTCTCTGTATGTTACAGACATTTATGGCTGAAGAAAAAAATAAAGCTAAGAAGATAATTATAAATTTAAATATTTGAACCTACACAATATACTCTAACCACAGAGGTATTATGACCAGATTAATACTTCATTTTATGATGAGGACATGTGAGTGAAATTTGTTTCTATCCTTTCAAGACATGCTGCTATTACCAGAAATTTAAAACATGGTCTTGGGTTGAATAGTGTCATCCATGGGAAATTTTCCATTTTGATATTTGCAATTTCAAAGTGACTGGCAAAATATGTATCAGGTAAAGATCCTGTCCCCATGAATAAACACTGACATCAAGAGTGCCCTCCACTTAAGCATTTTGCCAGGGGACTTCGACGCAGTTATAAACACTTTTGTGTTCAGTTTTTGAAAAAGAGATTCATCCACTAAATAGAAACCTATATTTGACTCCCTCAAAGCGCTCTATCAAATCTAAGAGATGTGCTATTCCTACTTAATTTCAGCTTGAAATTCTGTAATAATTAATTCTGGCATTTTGGACGGCTGAAACCTCCAACTTTACAGTTAATAGTGTGAAACCCCTTTCCCCAAAAGCTACATGACACATAATTATTTTACGTATTTAAAATTCAAATTGCTGTTATTTTTGAATTCTATAAAACTTCTTGTGATAATTAGAGATCTGTCTAGAACAAAGTGACTACATATCTAACTATCGGGTTTTGAAACTGGAAGAGGCTAGCAGGCAAGGAAATTGACAATGATTTCTTCCTCTGCATTTCTAAATCTATAGAATGTGTCCTCTGAATATGGAAGCAAGCTTTAACAATGTCAGAAAAGGAGTTTGTCTTTACTGTTTCTTTACTGAATTTGACTTTCACAAGAAAAAAAACAACAACAACAACAAACAGAAAAGGGATTTTGATGTCCAAAGTATTTGCATAGTTCCTCTGCAATATTCATGATTTGAGATGCCTGACTTTGAATTCTGATTATTAGCTATGTGACTTTGGGCCAGTTACTTATTATTCTGTGCCATTTTAATATTGAGATAATATATTACTTTGTAGTTTCTATAAGAGCTGGATTAATATGTCAGGTGATATGAATACTGTGAACATTGTCTATACAGATAGTGTTTGCTAATATTATCAGACTTTTGGTGTAATAATTCACAAAACATACTATCAAATGCACAACATAGTTTATTTACAAAGAGTTCCATAGAAGAAAATTGTTTTGGATTGTTAACAAAACAACAACAACAAACAAGAAAACAAAACTGAAAAAAAAGAAAACCCTGCAAGGAAACAATCTTATTTCAGGATATATCAAAATCGATATTGGGAGTCACTGCATAAAAAAACAAAATTCATCAGTTTTCCTATGAAGCCCTTCCTCTCTTTCTACACATAGTGATCTTATTTTTTCTCCACATCTTATTTTTGGAAATATGGTAAAATCTTTGTTTTCTATTTGAGGTAGCAATTAAAATATTCAGCAATCAAGATATAACCTTATTCCCTCTGGTGTTTGTTTACTAGACATACTAGTATGTCCCAATCCCAAGCAGGCTCTCTGTCTCTCTCTCTCTCTCTCTCTCTCTCTGCCCTTTCCCCATGTGCGCTCTCTCTCTCCTTCTCTCTCAAAATAAATAAATAAACTTAAAAAAATAATGTATCTTATTTAATCCAATATATCACACATATGTAATTTTAAAAATCAAAATCAAAATTAATGAGATATTTACATTCTTGTATCAAACTAGGTCTTCATAGACCACTATGCATTTTATGATTAAAAGCATATCTCGAATCAGACTGTTCATATTTTAAATGGCTCGGCAGGGTTTCAGTATGAACATACCATTCTAGAACATATTGTTGCTCAATCATATAACAATTTTTGTGTGTAATTTCAACAATAATAGAAGCAATCCCCAAGCCATGTCTGAATTTTAATATGAACTTTAGCACATGTAAAATAAGAATAATTATTTTTTTATCTATTTTGAGAGAGAGAGAGAGTGCGTGCAAGTGAGGCATGGACAGAGAGAGAAGGAGAGAGAGAATCCCAAGCAGGATCTATGCTGTGAGTGTAGATCCTGCTGTGGGCTCTCCCAAACCTTGAGATCATGACCTGAACCAAAATCAGGTATCAGAGGCTCAACCAACTGAGCCACCCTGGCATCCCAAAATAACTAGCTTTTTTTTTTTATCAACCTTTCATTGTACATAATTTTACCAAAATCATTTTATATTATTTATATTATTTACATACTAAGTAAGAAGAAAAGATTAATGGGGGGTGCTAAATTTAAGAAATCAAAATATGTTACTATCTTTATATAATTCGACCTTACAGAAAATAGAACAATTGTGACGTAGTCTTTCACGTGTAGTAACTTAAAATTAGAATATAGAGGGCATATATATTAAAATGTATTAGATAAATGAATCAGGTATTACAGAGTAGTGGACTAAAAGCACAGTTCAAGTAAGAAGATCTTTGCCAAAAGGGAAGTTGGCAAGGTGAAAAAGTTTTGAACTTAAATTGAAACAAGGCTCCTTTTTCTACCTCTAATATTAAACAGATCTAGGTGCTGATCAGACTTGTGTATCTTTAGGGATTTTTGGTATTGGTTTACACTTGTAAAAGAAAAGACTTGATTGAATTATGTTGCTTGACATTTCCAGACAACTGAAAAATATTACGACTGATCATGTACAGCTCAGAGAAGCCCATCATATGAGCACTTCATTTACCATAATGTAGACAAATGATCTGATCATACCTGATTACTTAAATTTTAAGTTTTGATGTTCATATGCAAAGTGTACTCTGGGTTTGAGGTTGTGGGAGAAAGGAGTCACATGTCTTGCATCTAAATTTCAATGTTATCTCCAAATACGTGTTAGCAGCTATCCACTGAAAGTATTGAAAAAAGATGATTACTCTCATTTAAATTTAAGTCATTTGTACATTACAAAGTCGACTTCCTTAGAAATTTCATAACCACCCTATGGATGACGCAATTAAGTTGCACAGCATTTTCATTTCAAAGTATAAATTTTCAAATAAATATTTAAAACTAAGCGTTTTCATAAGTCTGAGATCTTTTGCTCTTTTTGAAATAAAAATAAAGTCATTGGCAATAGCCTTACTTCTACTACTTTCTTAAAGTACATTATAGAATCGTATAAAATTGGCTCATAAGTATAGCTAGCATCACCTCATCCTAAAGAAAGCAGCCAAACAATCAGATACCTCACAGTTGCTTTGCATGATTACTATCAGGGAATTAGAAGATTCTCTGGTATTTGTCCTTGATACAACATTTACACAGCTCTGGGAATTACATGTAAATTAGAAATCAATTGAAGTGAATAGCATGCTATTATTTAAAAGCAAATACATAATTTCAGGGGTATAGGTATATGCATTAACTGCTTTAATGCATTAATGTTCAGAGAAAATAATTTGACTTTTAATTTCTAAAGCTCTAAAATTGAGAAAAATATTTTGCAACTTTATCAAAAAGATGAGCTACATGGAATGCATCGTAACATGATTCATCAGTCATGGCACGTCATATTTTATTTCGATTGGGCACATTTGTTCAACATAAAGAGATCAAGCAGAGAAAATAAATGACAAATATTTCTTCAGACACCATTTGACCCAGCAAGTGTTAGACTCTGCGGGCAAGTCACAGTGGCTGTAAATAATAGGGTTAATTGCAGGCTTTTTTCAGCTTCAAAAACTCAGTTATGCTCAAGAGAAAAACAACAAAGTTCGGCAGTGATATGTTAATAAGCAATTTCAATTTTGTTCATCATTACTGTTGTTTATCAAAACTAAAGCATGCTGCTGGAGGTGGGGTGATCCTTTAGTTTTGAACTCAGGGCCAAAGAAACAGATCTCAATGGATATATTTAGCACACAGAGATTGAATTCTCCACCCTCTGGTTTGCACTACTGGCTGTATATCAAAATACGTTTTAAAATTCACATCTTCAGTCCATCAACATTTGATTAAATGAGGATGTTTTCAGGTAGATCCATTGCTTCAGTATTTTTCAGAAATAACCTCCGATGATTCTTATGCACATCTAGGTTGACAACCAATCGACTGTAACACCCTCTTCTTAAAATAACGTAATAGAGATCTTTGAGGCTGTGTAGTCAGCAAAGTATTATCAAAGTTTTCTTCACTGTAAATTACTCAGTTTGATCTATCCTTAATCAAAAATGCCTAACAGCCCATTGGAGGTGCATATCAACTGCATGGTGAAACCAAGAATTCCATGAAAGATAGGTACTTTCAATATGCAAAAGTTTATTATTTCAAGCTACCATGTATCTTTTTTTTTCTTTTAACACACTTTATTTGATTGAAGTGTAACTGACATACAACATCCTTGTAAGTTCTAGGTGTATGTCATGGTGATTCGATATTTGTAAGGTGATAGATGGTGGTAACTAGACTTACCTTAGGGATAATTTTGCAACATATAAAAATATCAAATTGCCACCATATACCTTGAAGGCTCATCTTTCAAAATATGAAAGGATAACAATGTGCTGTATTCGCATACAATTTAAACATTATTGAAAAAAATTCTAATTGTTTTATTACATGAGCAAAAGATGACAGCGAAACACTGAAACAAAATTTGTTATCAACCAGCTATTGTGAAGAAAATTAGCGTTGGTTGTCAATAAGTACTGACAGAAGATAAAAGCCCACCTACAGGAGTCTGAATAATGGGCACAAACTTCTGCTGTGTCCCTCATTTTGGCAACTTGCCTGTTGTGCAAACTTACGCAAAACCAGTAGCAAACAAACATGACATCTATAAAGAAAAGACCACACAAGAGATATGTAATTAAACAGAAGAAAGATATGCACCATGGAAACCTGTACATCCTACCATGAAAACCCAGTATCCTAAGTCCGTTGATGGCATATATTCTAACAATAAGACCTCTAATGAAATGACACAAAAATTAATCAAAAACCCATTTCCAAACTAGGCTACAATATGTATATTTCAATCTGATACGTTAACATATCTAATATAATCTATGCTTTGCCTTTCTTACTGTGTGTTTGTGCTGGCAGGTCCACTGGTAAGTGGCCGATTTGCTGAGATCCATGCCTTTGAGACCCCAGAGCTTTTGTATATAAAATGTGATGGAGGGGCACCTGGGTGGCTCAGGTCATGATCTCGCCATTCCTGAGTTAGAGCCCTGCGTCAGGCTCTGTGCCTATGGCTCAGGGCCTGGAGTCTATTTCAGATGCTATGTCTCTTTTACTCTCACTACCCCCCCCCTACTCATGCTGTCTCTCTCTGTCTCAAAAATGAACATTAATAAATAAATAAAAATTAATTAATTAATTAAAAAATGTGATACAGTCTCTTACTAAACTTACTCAAATAATAGACACACAAAGCAAACAACAGAGAACAATGAGACAAATGAACTCCTAACCTATAATTTATATAAATTTGATTAAATGAGTAAAGTGATCATTTTCTCACCCTTAGTCTTAGTTAATGGTACAGTAGCATTGTTTGAATTATACATGTTGGAGATCGTAGTGTCCTCTTTAAATCATTCATGTTTCTTAGCCTCACATGTAATTATACTCAAGTTCCATTTTTTCTTGATTTTATTTCTCTTCATTTTTAAGCTAACACCTTCCAGTCCCAAAGTCCAGGCATCCATGCATTCTTACATATTATTACATCAGCCTCTAAACTATTACTTTCCTCTGGTATCTGCCTCAAATTGCTATGACTCACATTTCCACCATTTTTTGTCAAAACATTGATCTAACTATAAACTCGTCCGTAAGAAAACCACCATTTTCAGTTGTTTCCAAGTAAAGTATGAATTCCACCCATTTCAGATATTTTATTCTTTCATTTCCCAACTCCTTTTCAATAATATGCCATAGAACCAATTAAATTGGACTCTTTAGGAGGCAAGATAACATAGTGATCAAATGGCTTAGATGGCTTAATTGCTTAATGACCAAAAAAGATGGGCTTTTAAATTAGCTGTGGTATTTGAGGGCTGACTCCATCACTTAACTTTCTCTGACTTTGGTGAAATTACTTCAGTGAAATCAAAATTATGATATTAACTATTACACAGTGATACTGTGAGTGCAAAATGCTTAATGAATATAAAATGGCTTCTTAGTACTTAATATTATTAGCTCTTAATCATAGGTTGAAATGTGGTCTCACAGAAAGGTATATTGAAGTCCTAACCCTCACTCAGCACCTCAGAACTGGACCTTATTTGGAAATAGAGTTGTTGCAGACATTATTACTTAAGATGAGGACATATTGGTGTAGGGATGACTGGTATCCTTATAAGAAGATGACCATGTAAAGATGTAGAGATACAGGGGTAATGTCATGTGAAGATTGAGGAAGAGATTGGAGTGATGCATGTACAGTGTAAGGAATGCCAAAGATTGCTGGCTGTTACTAGAAGCATGGAATAGCTTCTGTCTAAGGGTGCTCAAAACGCCGGTGTCAATACCCTGATTTTAGACTTCCAGACTCCAGAACTGTTTGAAGACACTCCATTGGTGGTATTTTTGATGGCAGCCCTAGGAAGCTAATACATTTTACTATTTCAAGTTTATTACTTATATTCTCTTATCTTTATTCCTTTGTTTCTGCTTTACTAGTTGTGCTTTTCAGGACTTGATTCCTATTTATGGCTTAAGCTCAGTTCTCTAATGTCTGTATTTCTACCATCCAATCCCTACTCCTATTAACTCATAAGTACCTTTGCTACAGTATTTATAATAATTTTGTTTATTTATGTATATTCCCTTTTTCTGGAATATAAACTCCAAATATTCAGAAACTAGAATTTATCTACTTTTTATTCTTTGTTGGCCCTGTGTCTTTCACAGAGTTTTGCATGTAGAAGTTCATGAAACATTTTTGAATTAGAATTGCTTTTAGTAGTTGGGGCACCTGGTTGGCTCAGTTGGTTAAGTGACTGACCTTCGATCTTGGCTCAGGTTATGATCTCAAGCTTCCTGAGATCCAGCCCGGCATCTGGCTCTGTGCTAACAGCAAGGAGCCTTCTTGGGATTCTGTCTTCATCTCTCTCTGCCCCTCCCCAGCTCATGCTTTCTTTCTCTTCTCTCAAAATAAATAAATTAAAAAAAAGAATTTCTTTTAGTGAATATGACAATGACAGAGTATCGTTTCTAGACAATCTTTGTAATGATAATTCTAAAACTCATAAAGACATTGAAAACTTTTTAGAATATGTTGGACAAATGGTGTAAATGAATTTTATAATATGCAATTTAGAATAAGGCTACTCAGTAGATACACTGCATCATTAAACTTAACATTAACTATTTTTTGTTAGAATATTTGTTTGCTGATTAGAAAAACATAAAACTCCTAAAGATTTCTTTTTTAAAGGAACATATTATTTGAAAGTAAGATTATGATCCAGTTCAACATTTTATACAGCAAATTTAAAAATTGTTAAATTTGTAGAAACTTGAAAAAGTATTTAAAGTTGGAATGTCACCATCAAAATTCACCTTTGTATCTTATTCTTACACTCAATGACAAAATAAAAGCTCAAAGCTTTTTAGCATTTCTTGTTTAACTGAAAGCACAGTCTCTAGCATATTCTATATCTAGTGCTTATTTTACCAAATCTCATTAGATGAATATATCCTCGTTCTTTAATCATCAATGCTACAATTTTTAAACATTTATTCATTTTGAGAGAGAGAGAGAGAGCTGGGAAAGGGGCAGAGAGAGGGAGATAGAGAATTCCAAATAGGCTCCACGCTATCAGCACAAGGACCCATGTGGGGCTCAATCTCATGAACCATGAGATCATGCCCTGAGCAGAAATCAAGAGTCACTCAACTGACTGAACCACTCAGGTGCCTCGAAAGTGCTGTGTTTTTAATTTCAGCTGTAAGATCCTTTCAGGCAGGTCTAAAACCTGGGTGGCAAAGAAAAAAAGTCAGCTTTGATGTACTCAACTTCACAGTAAACATCCAGGAATGTGCTGAGGTTAAGATAAAACAAATTACACCAGAAGAGTTGGGATTTTGACAGAATTTGTGAAGGCTTGAAAGCCAGAGAAACTTGCACCTCTAGTCAGGAGGCTGCTTTGTGTGTGGTTTGTTGAAACTAAATATTCCACTTTGCTTGTGTCCCTTAGCATTCCTCTGTCAATTTTCTCATCTACTTGTGACAATCCTACATTTTATAATTTGTTGTACTTTATCATAGAAACAGACTTTGTCACATAGTATCTCATATAAGGTTTGGCATGAAATTTAATTTTTATTTGAAAAACAAACCAAAATGTAGGGGTTTTTTTTTTGTTATTAAAAAGTGTTTGATAAGAAAAATAAACCTCTCAAATAAGAAAAGAAAATGGGAAAGGAAAAGGCATATGCTTGGGGATAGGAGGTAATCAGTAGTTTTTGTGTTTTGCACAAAAACAAAATACGTGAAATTCACTTCACCGCCTCATGGTTTTTACCTTAAGCTGTCTCCACTATGAACCATCATCTCATGTGATACCTTTGGAAAAGAGTTTGCGCTGGTTAGGTTTTCTGTGTATAAAATATCAATAGCCAAAGGTGTATCTATAGAATCACCTCGCCCCTTACACATAAAAGTCTACAGAATAAAAATCATTCATTTTTTTTCTTTTTTTTTAAAGCAGGTCAAATCAGTTTTTTGAGTATGTGTGTGTGCGTGCGCGCGCGCGTGTGTATGTCTTTGTTTAATCACAGTAATAATTACAGTGGTATTAGGTAAATATTAGCAGCTGTGTTTTCGTATTATTGCAGTTTAAGATGGAGAAACACCCACACCAGTAGAAGCCTTGTAGAATATTAAACTGTATTTAAAATGTCCATGCTATAGAGTTAAAAGAGAAATTTTAAGAGCATAATAAAATCATGACTCTCATAAAGATATAAAATAAACATATCACAGGTTTTATTTAATTTATTAAATAAAGAGGGACTAGAACAAGCAGAAGGTATTTATACCCTGAGTATAGGTTATATTTACACGGATATAATTAAATGGTTTATGTAGCACCTGCAAATCATGCTTTATAGTTGGCCAAAAGTTTCACTGGGATAGGCACTATGAAAAACTGAAAAATTGAAAATGAGGTCTGGAGGTTATATTGATATTATACTGATAAAATTTAGTGCCCACTAGTAATTGCGGTAAAAATGTTAAGGAAAAATTCATGGTCTGCTTACAAAGTTGGATAGCGTTTTTATTTGCTTCTAGAACTCACTCTTCAGGATTAATGAAAGCTCTTATCTGTTCAGTCTCTTCAACCAACATATCTCATACTTCTTATTTAACACAACCTAAAACTCTGCTGAGGAAATTACTTCTCTGCCTCCC
This sequence comes from Prionailurus bengalensis, assembly GCF_016509475.1. NCBI lineage: Eukaryota > Metazoa > Chordata > Mammalia > Carnivora > Felidae > Prionailurus > Prionailurus bengalensis. Next base: position 92,762,836 of record NC_057344.1, read on the forward strand.
TTCCAGGTGGAGTTTGTTCTTCCATACTTTGGGTACCATGCACAAGGTATGGTAAATGCTCTCGTCAGTTCTTCAGTATCTTTCATGCTGCTTATCTTTGATGAATTTTTTAAATATTTATCCACTTTTGAGAGAGAGTGTGTGCGCAGGGGAGGGGCAGAGAGAGAGAAGGGGACAGTGGATCCAAAGCGGGCTCTGCACCGATAGCAGCAAGCCCCATACGGGACTTGAACTCACAAACCGTGAGATCATGACCTGAGCCAAAGTCGGATGCTCAACTGACTGAGTCACCCAGAAGCTCCTCTTTGATGTATTTTTAAAAATCCTTTGCTCATTTAAGTCCCATGCCATGGGAATAAAATGCCTCTACCCCAGTGTACCAACAGTATCTACTATTTTACTGAAAATGTTGCCCTGTAGGTTGTAGTATTAATATATTGATCTTGTCAACCCACCCAAAAGTATGGATTCTCAATTTCTTGACTTACTCACCAATAACAATTTATTACCAATAACTCCTTTCAGTTACCTACACCCTAGGCTTTAGCACCTGCAAATGTAAGACTAGTGGGTGAATACATTCGGACATTCTTCTTTCAACAAAACTTTTCGTAACAACTTTCTCTCTATTTGTAATCTCCTAATTTTTTCCCCTTTACCATGCTGGATCCCCAAGTGCATCATGTGTCTCTGGTTTTATCTAGCACTTGTCACCTTGTTATGATAGATTTTTCTAACACTAAGAGTGACCAACCATCACAGCTTACTTTGAACTAAGAGGTTTGTGTGAACACAGGACTTTCAGTGCTAACACAAGAACAGTCCCAGCAAAACCAGGGCAGTAGATCACATTACTCCATTACTGTAGTCTCTTACTCTGGTTCTACCAGCCTGGTTAAGACCATAACCTAATCCACTGGAAAAAATCTCTCAGTTGGTTAGACTCACACCACTATAGACTCATAGTTTGTCTTTAACACAACCCAAGAATCCAATATTATTTATGTCAATGACACTTCTTTATATTGTCTCTTTATACCTCAAACTGTCACATTGCCTTCCCCCTATTTCTCCGAAAAAACAAATTCATTAAAATTACTTCCGATAGACCTAAATTTATATCTGTAACACTTCCATCACCTTTTATTTATAATGGAAGAGGAATCATTTCTTATCCAAAGCTAATCCCCTGATTTATAGTCTGAGTTGGTTTCATTCTGCCCCTTTCAATTGTACCTCCAATTGGCCTCCAAATCTGATTTATTCTTGCTCTAGAATATCCCTGAAGCTGTTCCATTTTTTAATGTATCCATATCTTAATTTTTTTAACATTTATTTATTTTTGAGACAGGGAGAGACCGAGTATGAACAGGGGAGGGTCAGAGAGAGAGAGAGAGACACAGAATCTGAAACAGGCGCCAGGCTCTGAGCTGTCAGCACAGAGCCCGACGTGGGGCTCAAACTCACGGACTGCGAGATGATGACCTGAGCCGAAGTCGGTCGCTTAACCGACTGAGCCACCCAGGCGCCCCAATGTATCCATATCTTAACCATTATGGTAGCTTTATAACTAGTCATATGTCTGTAATGTATCTACCGTCCAGGTGACTTAGGGCACTAAACTCAAGTGATCTTTGAAAAATACAAACTGATTATATTCTTCTTCTTGAATCAAAATGATTCAAAGACTTTTAATTATGCTTAGCATAACACTGCAAAACATTAATATGATCTGTCAAGTCCTACATCATCTGGACTAAGACTCCTTGTCCAGTTTGATTTCTTCCCCTTTTATTTATTTATTTTTTGATGTTTTTATTTATTTTTGAGACAGAGAAACAGAGCATGAGCAGGGGAAGGGCAGAGAGAGAGGGAGACACAGAATCTGAAGCAGGCTCCAGGCTCTGAGCTGTCAGCACAGAGCCTGACACGGGGCTCGAACTCACAGACTGTGAGATCATGACCTGAGCTGAAGTCGGATGCCCAACCAACTGAGCCACCCGGGTGCCCCAATTTCTTTCCCTTTTAAATTGTACTCCACACATGCTAAACTTTTCTTGTGTTACTTGGAACAAGTGTGCTGATATTTTACTTGGAGATTTCCCATATATTGTTCCTTTCAGCAGTCCCTCTTCAGTACCTGTTACTCATTCTTCAGATTATGACTTATATATTACCTTTTAGGACTTTCTTGGAGTCATAGACTGGTTAAGAATGTCTGTTGCTTGGTCTCATGTACTTCCCTATCAGAGCACCTGCCACAAGCTCAGTGTCTGTCTTCCTTACTTGACTATGGATTACCCAAGGAATCTTGCCTTTCCTTTTTACATTGTATCCAAGGCAACGAGCTCAGTGCTCGGGACATAGTAAATGAGCAGTATGCATTTACAAATAAAGTAAATCAGTAAACTTAATTTTACAAATTGTCTTGGGGTATTGGTTGTATTTATTATCAGAAATATATTATAATAAGTCATCATAATATATTATTTTAAGAGAGGAAGAAAGCATGAGCAATGGGGGGGAGTGGGGTGAGAGAGAGAGAGAGAGAGAGAGGGAGAGAGAGAGAGAGAGAGAGAGAGAGAGAGAATCCCAAGCAGGCTCCGCAGTCAGTGTGGAGCCTGCTGCAGGGTTCAGACTCACGAACCCTGAGATCATGATCTGAGCTGAAATCAAGAGCCAGATGTTTAACCAACTGAACCATCCAGGGGCTCCATCCTGTTTTACTAGTTGTTGGATCTAAACTAACCCATAATTAAAGATCAGAATTGTTATTATTACTTTATCAACAGCAAGCTTTCTTAACTAGTTTTATTTCCCATTGCCAATTCCATTACATTCCAAACTCTTTTTACTCACCTTTGATTTTGGACGTACCTTTAGCTGGTTAGTAGGAGTGGTATCATTATTTAGCCTTTGCATCTAACAGAACAGCCTTCCCTCCTTTTTAAGAAGATGTTAAAACTGTCATGTTTCCATGATATTCTAGGTTCTTTTAAAATAGATTTAAGATTTTTATTTTAAAAATAAATGGCCAAAAGTGTAAGAATGAGATACTTAAAGTTATTATCCCAAAGAAACTCAGCAAATCTTATATATACATGTATGTATACATCTATACATATGTTATTATAGACAATCTATAAAATGGAAGAGCTATAGGGAATTTATTGTGTCCTCTATTTTTAACTTTTTATTTATTCAACTATCTTAGTTAAAAAAAATGACCTTGGAAATATTGCCTATGGAATGTATAAGCATTTGAATTTAGCAGCAGAAACTTGCCATAGGAAACTTAAACTCATACACAACTCATACAATATACACACCATGACATTTTAATTCCATAATATTTGAAGTGCGCAGGAATACAACCTCTTGAGTTATGATTTTGGCAATCAAAATTTTCAGTTGAGTGTAGGAACACATCTTTTTGAGTTATGAATTTTGCAATCAAAATTTTCAAGTGATATTTGGTGTAGCAACAAGAAACAGGGAGGCACTTTAATAGCTTAGAAAGATTTCTACCTTGGGTAGTTTTAACTGTGCCATTTGTTAGCTTGGTGACATTGAACAGAATACTTAATCCTATCTTGCTTTTCATTTTCCATCTATAAAATGAGGGGTAACCACAAGTGCTTGATGAACCTTAGTTACTATTTTTTTTTACAAAGATCAAGTTAATATGAAGTAGTATATGATAAAATAATGAATGATAAGCTGCTTATAAGCTGTTGGTTACAACTTCTATGGAGCATCCTCCTTCCTGCTACAGATCTGCTGTATGTCAGGCAATTCCTGGCAGGCTTCTGGCAATGAGAGGTGGAGCGGCTTAATGGGGTTTATTGTACTGAGGGATGGCCTTTGGGACCCCACATTTATGGTGAATATATCTCCACTCCATAGCCCATGCGGAACACATTCTGCATGTGGTTTCTGGTATTGTGATGCCTATGCAGAAAAATCTGATGTTCCGAGTTCCTGGGGTTAGGAAACGCTCTCATGGCAGAAGTAACTGCAAGAGTAATTAATTCTTTGGGTTTTGCCTTCTTTTGCACTTCGGGTAGAAATTTTATTTTACCATCTCTTCAATTAATTTTTAGTGGTTTTCAGGGGAACAGGTGGCCCTAATACCTATTCTATTTTATTGAACACAATACACAGAGCAACCATCCAGCCATATTCCTGGATATGGAAGGATCCGTGTATGTCTTAACTTTTATTTTATATTCCAGAAGTAACATGTGCTTTGAGGGCTGAAGTAAAAGACGTATTTCAATAAAGTGCCATGTAGAAATTAGAAATAATTAATTCCTTAAGTTATCTAATCACAAAAGGATCTTATTTTTAAGATTCTGCCTTAGTGCGGCACCTGGATGACCCAGCTGGTTGAGCATCTGATTCTTGATTTTAGCTCATGTCATGATCTCATGGTTCATGGGTGCAAGCATCGTGTCAGACTCTGCATGGGTAGTATGGAATCTGCTTGGGATTTTCTCTCCCTCCCTCTGACTCTTGCCCCTTCCCTGCTCATATGTGCACCTTCTCTCTCTCTCTCAAAATAAACTTAAAAATAATAAAATAAAGGGGCGCCTGGGTGGCTCAGTTGGTTGAGCGGCTGACTTCGGCTCAGGTCATGATCTCGCGGTCCGTGGGTTTGAGCCCCGCGTGGGGCTCTGTGCTGACAGCTCAGAGCCTGGATCCTGTTTCAGATTCTGTGTCTCCCTCTCTCCGACCCTCCCCTGTTCATGCTCTGTCTCTCTCTGTCTCAAAAATAAACGTTAAATTTTTTAAATAAAATAAAATAAAATAAAATAAAATAAAATAAAATAAAATTAAATAAAATTAAAATAAAATAAAATAAAATAAAATAAAATAAAATAAAATAAAATAAAATTAAATTCAGCCTTACAATGACAGTGCTGCTACTGATACGGTTTTAGTAATTCAAAATATCACTGAATAAGATTCCGGTTCTCATAAGCCTTACCTTCTCCTGGGAGGAAACAATAAACAAGGAAACAACTATGTAATCATTATTTTTATACAGAAAAAAATGCTTTGAAAAAAATTAGGGCATTTTAATAGAAAATGACTGGAGGAAGAGGCTATCTAGTTTAGACTGGGCAAATACGTAATTTGTGAGCTAAGTGTAAAAAAGGAGTTAATGAAGTGAACATCTTAAATCAAGTAGAAAACCCTGAAGCTGCTGTTTGTACTAGAAGATTAGACAGAGAGTAAGCAGGCTGGAATGCAGGGAGTTGGGGAGAGTACAAGTTGAGAAGTGTTTAAGGACCACTGCATTTAGTGCTTTATAGAATATCTTCAGAAATTTAGTTTTGATTCCAATTGCAGTGGATTGTTTCAAGCAGACAGGTTATCCAGATTTGATTTAGGATAAAAAACAAAAAAAAAATCACTTTCACTCTTATGTGGAAAATGGATTGTACAGAAGAAAGACACTAGTCTTTGGGCTGCTTTTGGCCAGAAAGGAAAAGGGCTTAACATGAAGCATTATCAGTGGTTGTTTTTTCAATAGAAAAAAAAAACATATTTGAAAAAATAAATATTAAACAAATAGAATCCATGAGAATTCTGTGCAGATTATGTAGAAAGAAGTCTATGTGGTTCACTGATTTTTGGCTTGAATGATTGGTTTGAAATGCAGTACCATTTCTGTGAAAGAGACAGAATGAAAGTAGACGTATAGAGATGATGCAATTGTTTCAAAATTGGGTTTGAGTTGTGTACTGAACATCTAAGACATTTCAATATGGAGAAGCAGCCTGTCTTGGTAGGAAAAACATGTATTTGTAATCAGACTAAGATTTTAATCATGGCTTTGCAGTTTACAAACTGTAAAAAGTTAAAAAGTTAAATTCTTTGATTCTCAACATTCTTTCCCAGTAAAGAGGGTTATTAATACAAAATATTGAGTTTATTTGAAAATTATAGATTACATAGTGCTAAAGGTTTGGAATTTGGAAGCTGTCTTATATCATCATTAGCATATGTGGTTTGTATAGTGGGAGGAAAAATTATAGATACCATTTGGGGGAGATTTTACATATAGTTTTTTTAATCTATGAATTTGAATGAAATATAATACAAGAACTAAGGGGAAAATGATATGATGGAAAGGAAGGAGGCATCAAGGGGGCCAGTAAATGTGGTGGGTAAAGTTGATGCTGAATATGGAAAAGATCTCATAAAGGAGAAGTTGGGAAGTTGGAGGGAGGGGAAGCAGGAAGAGGGAGTTTAGGATGGAAACGATAGTCAGTTGTAGATACAAAGGGAATAGAGAAGTCTCAGTGAGTGATAATAATAATGTCAGTCATCATTAACCTGGTAAGCAGTTGCGTCATTGGAGACAGAAATCTTGGAGAAGAAGGAACACCTTTTCTATTCAGAGAGGTGTAATAACATAATAATATGGAGACACACGGGTGGCTCAGTGAGTTGAACGTCTGACTCTTGATTTCAACTCAGGATATGATCTCATGGTTTGTGAGATGGGGCCCCACATCGGGCTCTGCACTCATAGCACACAATCTGTTTGGGATGCTCTCTCTCCCTCTCTCTGCCCCTTCCTCCTTTGCACTCTGTCTCTAAAAAGAAAAAAATAAAAATTAATTAATTAATTAATTAACAAATAAATAAATAAAATAGTATGAGCATATAGCTTTTCATTCATAGAAACAAAGTTGCAATAAATATTTTCTTCCGTACAACACAAAATCGTGTACGTAGAGTGAGGGTGAAAAGGTTTGGGTAGGGCATTTGATGAAGGAAATGACAGTTGGAATAAAACTATCAAGTGTACAACTTCTCCAAAATCACTTGCTGACAAGAACAGTAAAAGTCCTAGAAGGATTATTGGAAAACATTTGCTTTCTTAAAAAAAAAAAAATCTGGCTCTATATTCTTATGTCATTGTCAGTAAGAATATGAAATTAAGGTACACTAAAACTATATTAAAATTAAATGTAATTCAGCATCTTCCATAGACTAAATTGTGACATACATGTTTTACCAAAAATGATCTACTTAAAAAGAAAGACTATTTTTATATATTGCTGAACTTGAAGACATGCTGTTTTATTAATTAGTGTACAAGGAATTGTTAGGTTACATGATTATGTTCAATTAAGTATAATGAATATAATTAATGTAGTTGCTGTTTTAGGTTTTTGAGTTAATAGTGCCATTAAATGCTGCTGTTTTTGTTGTGATACTGATTATTGTTATAATAGAATACCAAACTTTGAAATGAAAGGAAAGCTAAAAGTTTGGCTACAGCAGTGTGTGTGCGTGTGTGTGTGTGTGTGTGTGTGTGTGTGTGTGTGTTTAATTTATGTTGTCATTTAAACCCAGATCATAACTTAAACACATTATGCAATAATTAGCTTTTTAAGTCATTACATTAACTACTTAAAAACATTTTTATCTATTTAGAAAGAATATTTTCACGTTAAAAAATAGCTGTCAAATTACAACTGGAAGATGAGTATACATGCCTGTTAATTATCTGAAATGAGAAAACATATTCATTTAGTTCCTAGGCAAGTATGTTAAGCATCTTCAACATGTCAACTTTTAAAAATAAGGTTATTTTTCTTTATCAAATTCTTCAATAATTTACTTCTATGTAAAAACAATTTCCATAATATTCACCATCAGTAACAATGCACAATTAAATTTTAATACTATTTGTAGTTTCTTTTCACACCTACTTGTTCTACAGGAGATAGAAATGAATATTTAAATATGAATAAATGAAAATCCTCCTTTTACATTTAAGCAGTGCTATAAAAAAATGTGTGTAATATGCATTTCTTGGATTATTTATAGTTTAAAGATCTTAATTAAATAGGATGTTCTTAACATAAATTAGAAATGTACCATTGATTCTAAGCTATAGCTATATTAATCACACTGAAAAAATGTGAGGGAATACTTATTAAAATTATTTTATACATGTTCTCATTTTAGATATGAAAATGTATAATTTCATGAGTTTTACTTTGTGTCATTTTAGTCACATAGCCTCCTGGACACTTGGCTTCTGCTATGTGAGTTAACTGAAAGTTCCTACTTAAGATGTGAAAGAATGAGACCCCAAAAATATTTTACTTAGTTTTAAAATCATTTTACACAGTTTTTGTGGTAGTAAGCATTTGTGGTGTTTTTCCCTCCAATAATGTAGCATTTTGATGTTTGAGGTTTATAAGTGGTATCATAGCATGTAATTTCCCAATTTATTTGCTGAAAAATGGAGATGACTCTCCTGTGTGTTGGGTATTGAGAATGGGTCTGGAGTTGTAATTTATCAATCATGTATTTCTTTCTCTGTTGGGATAAATATGAGGTTTCTGTTAGTTTTCTCTCAGCAAAAAGATCAGATTAAATATGGTTGAGGTTTATTTTTTTGTGTTCATTTTTGAGAGAGCAAGAGAGAGACAGCATGAGGGGTTAGGGCAGAGAGAGAGAGGGAGAGAGAATCCCAAGCAGGCTCCTCAATGCCAATGCAGAGCCTGATCTGGAACTTGAACACAAACCATGAGATCATGACCTTGAATTGCAATCAAGAGTCAGATGCTCAACCCACTGAGCCATCCAGGTGTCCCTGGTTGAGATATCTTAATTCAAAAGACATTAGTGCAGAATTTTGAAAGGGCATTGTATTCAAAATCAGTTGACATTATTGATATTTAAGGCCCAGTTCTGCTCTTTCTTACTGAAAACCACTTATTTTGTTCTATTTTTTTCATATTAGTTGACAAGGGTAATCCAAATTATGTTCTTTTAATGCCTTCAGGTGGGGCTGCTGCTCAGTGGTTTCCCACTTCATAAATGCTGAGGTGCCATTGAAAACCTAATCTACTCACAGGACCTGGTTCTGAGTGTAACTCACAAGGGAGTAGGCAACAGGCCCAAGAACTAAGTTTTCAAATTTCGAGTGCCGATTAAGTCAGAATAGGTTGACTTTCAAATATTATTAGATTGAATTGACTGATTCCCTGAATTCTCTCACTTGTAAAACTTTTTTAGGCCTTTTTCTGTATTTGTGAAAAGAATTAAAGTTATTGATTCAGTTTTTTTACTCTTCAGTGCTATTCAAGCTGTTATTTTTCTTGAGTCAGTTTTAGAAAGTTATAATTCATCAGATTATTTTCTGTTTAAATTTTCTTCAACAAAAAAAATTTATCGTTTTTTTAAAAATATATGCAGCATGTGTAGCTATACCTATTTTTTAAACATATATTTCTGTGCTCTTTTTAGGATTTCTATTAATGTTGTCATACATTTATCAAATTTCTTTTATTTTTTAATTTTAGTTAACTTTTTTTGTATAGCACTTTGTTTACAAACTACTTCCACATTTTTAAAGTTTTAATTTAAATTCCAGTTAGTTAACATACAGTGTGATATTAGCACCCAGTGCTCATCACAACAAATGCACTGTCCATCCACATCATTGCAAATGGTAAGATTTTTTTCTTTTTTATGGGTAAGTAATACTCCTATATATATATATATATATATATATATATATATATATAATTCCTTATCTATTCATCAGATGATGGGTAGTAGGGCTGTTTCCATAATTAGACTATTGTAGATAGCCAAACCTACATGCTGCTATAAACGTCTGAGTGCAAATATCCCTTTGAATTAATATTTTTGTATTCTTTGAGTAAATACCTAATAGTGCAATTGCTGGATCATAGGGTAGTTCTATTTTTAACTTTTTGAAGAAACTCCATACTATTTTCCACAGGGGTTGCCCCATTTTGCATTTCCACCAACAGTTCAAGAGGATTCCCCCTTTTCTAAATCCTTGCCAAAACCTGTTGTTTCTTGTGTTGTTTTTCATCATTCTGACAGGAGTGAAGTTATATATTACTGTAGCTTTGATTTGAATTCCTTTGATGATCAGTGATGTTTGAGCATCTTTTCATGTCTGTTAGCCATCTGTATGTCTTCTTTGGAAAAATGCCTATTCATGTCTTCTGCCCATTTTTAATTGGATTATCTGGTTTTAGGCTGTTGCATTTGATAAATTCATCCAAATTGGCAAAGAAGAAGTGAAACTGTCACTATCTGCAGAAGACATTATTCTGTAGATAGAGAACCCAAAAGACTACCAAAAAACTGCCAGAACCGACTCAAGAATTCAGCAAAGTTGCAGGATACAAAATCAACCTATAGAAACCTATTGCATTTCTATATACCAATAATGAAGCAAAGTAAAGAGAAATTAAGGAATCAATCCCATTTACAATTAGACCAAAACCAATAAGAAGTGAAAGACTTAGATCCTGAAAAGTATAAAATACTGACAAAGAAATTGTAGGTGATAGAAAGAAATGGAAAGATATTTGTTCCATACTCATGAATTAGAAGAACAAATTATTGTTAAAATGTTTATACTATCCAAAGCAATCAACACTTTAATGCAATCCCTATAAAACTATCAACAGCATTTTTCACAGAGATAGAACAAATTTGTTTTAAAATATGATTCAGGGCACCCGGCTGACTCAGTTGGTGAAGCGTCCAATTCCTGACTTTGGCTCAGGTCACGATCTCACAGTCATGACATCCAACCCCACATTGGGTACTCTGCAATGAGTGTGGAACCTAATTGGGATTCTCACCCTTCCTCTCTCTCTGCCTCTCCCCTGCTCCTGCCCATTCTCTCTCTCACAAAATCAATAAAGAAACATTTAAGAAAATAAAATATGTGTCAATTTTATCTTGTTGAACCTCTTTACTGTATATTTATCATATTTAAATATATTATTAATGTTATTGTTTATCATTTGTATTCCGTTAAATAGTGTTCTCAATTATTCTATTCTCATTTCTACTTCATTTATATTTTTTCTTATTTCTTTCCTAACTTCCAAATTATTAAAGTGTGTTTTATTTATTTTTGAAAGAGAGACAGACTGCAAGCAGGGGAGGGGCAGAGAGAGAGGGGGACACAGAATCCAAAGCAGGCTCCTGGCTCCGAGCTGTCAGCACAGAGCCCAATGCAGGGCTTGAACCCATGAACTATGAGATCATGACCTGTGTCAAACTCAGACGCTCGGCTGACTGAGCCACCCAGGCACCCCTCTAACTTCCAAATTTTTTAACTTTAACCTTTTATATATTTAATATAAGCATATTATGTAAATTTCCTTCTATGTCTAAATTTAGGTTCATTCTATGAGTTTTCATAAATATTATTGGCACTTTTGATTTCATTGGGCAGTGGATGGGAATTTTAAATGTTTATATCATCATTTTCAACATAATTGCACGTTTGCACAATCCTAAGAAAATATATTACATATAATGCAGAATCTATGAAATTTGCTTTATATCACATTTCATTGATTTTCTCAAATGTACTATACTATAGGTGTATTTTCCAATTGAGTACAGAAAAAAAATACACACACACACACATTGAATGAAACGTTTTCTTAAAATCTCCTATATATTACAAATTAATAATCTAGGTATATTTATGTCCTTTAATTTGCTGATTTTAACATAATCTTAAATTTGTGGAATTGTTTATTTTTCTATTTTAATTTGTTAATTTTTGGTGTTTTGAATTATTATTAGATGTACAAATATATCTCCCTTTGGAATTATGCCTCTATCCATTATGTAGCAAACTTTCTTATTCTTGTCTATTTGAATACATATCAGCTTTATTTTGGTTGATATTGCCCTTCCTATCTTTTTTGTCTCTTCCCACATATCTCTCTATATACATGTATATGTATAATTTATGTATTTGTATTCTATGTATATATATATATATATGACCTATATATATATATATATAACCTATTATATATATATATATATATACACACACACACACACACATGCACACACACCCATTGGGTATACATTGGGTATAATTTGTACATGATAAAATAAAATCTTAAATGTATATCTTGATAATTACATATGACTTTTCATATATGTATATATTATGTAACAACCAACCAAATAAAAACAGAAAATTTCTTTATTGCAAAATGTTATTACACGTATCCATAACTTGTTCTTTACTACTGCTTAATATTCTTTTGTATGAATTTAGGCCCATTGTTCCATTTTCCATGTAAAGGACATTAGTGCTATTCCTAGGTTTTGGCTATGATCAGTAAAGCTACTATAAACCTGTTGTACATGTATTTTTGTGGCCATAGGTTCTCATATCTCCAGAAGCAGAATTAATGGATTATTGGGTACATGTATTTTTAACTTTAGTAGCAAATTCTGAAAAGTTTAAATGTGTGTTTAACAACATTAACATATTTTTGTATACATTAAACTTTATATTTAAAGTGTATAATCTGGTGAGTTTTGTCATATGTATACAGCCATGAAACCATACCATAATAAATAGAATATACCTATAACCCTTCCCGCCCAAATACCTTTCTCTCTTGCTCCTCTGAAATCTTGTTCCCTGGATCACTCGGTTAAATAAATAATAGTAGTATGTCTGTGTTATATCATACATGTATGTTTAACTGTTGAACTAAAAAAATATTTTCCAAACGATTCCAAAGAATATGTAAAATTTTCAGTTGTTCCACATTCTTTTAAAAATTTTTTTAATGTTTATTTTTGAGAGAGAGAGAGAGAGAGCAGAAGAGAAGCAGTGGGAAAGGGGCAGAGAGAGAGGGAGACAGAATCTGAAGCAGGCTCCATGCTCTGAGCTCTCAGCACAGAACCTGATTCAGGGCTCAAACTCACAAACCATGAGATCATGACCTGATCCAAAATCAGACACTTAATTGACTGAGCCGCCCAGGTGCTCCCAATTGTTCCACATTCTTACAACACTTGGCATGATTACACATTTTAATTTTAGATCTCTAATAGGTATCTAATAGTGTCTCATTGTGGTTTTAATTTATATTTCTTTAATGAATAATGCCAATGTGACTTTAGTATTTTATACCTACCAACCATGTATGAGAGTTTCATCGGGGATTGTAAATAGATTTGATTTTCCAATTTGTATGAGTATCTAGTTGTTTTTGACTGTGATTTAATTTGTGTTTTGAGGAATAATAATGTTTGACAATTTTTCATGTGCTAATAGTCTAATTGAATATTCTACTTCAGCAGAGAATTTTAGAAACTTTCGCTCATTTTTTTAATTGGGTCATTTGCTTTTTCTTGTTAGTTTTTAAAGTTTATGTGTTCTGAATATGAAATTTTTGCAGATATTAGAATTTCAGGAATTTTCTTCCATTCTGTGGCTTACCTTGTTACTTTTTTAGTAGTGTGCTTAATAAGCAGATTTTTAAATAATTTTGATAAAGTCAAAGTTGTCATTTTTTCCTGGTCACACTTGCCATCTCCTGTTTAAGAAATCTTGGTCTGACACTAGGTCATGTTTATATTCTGCAGTGTTTCTTTCTGGAAGCTTCATGGTTTACCTTCATATTTAGGTTTCATCTTGAATTAATTTTAGAATATTGAGCGGTAGGAGTCAAGGTTAATGCGTTTCATTCTCGATTTCCAATTGGTGCAGCACCATTTATTGAAATTATGTTCTTTCCCCCAATGAATTGTTTGGATGCCTTTGTTAAGTGGCCGTAGAAGTGAAGGTCTATTGTGCTCTGTTCTGCTCCGTTGATGTGTCTTTTTTTTTAGGCATTGTTCTTTTTATTTAGATCATCAAATATATTTGTGTAGTCGTGCTTACAATATCCTTTTGTGTTGTTTTGTTTTGTTTTGTTTGTTTTGTTTTGTTTTGTTTTGTTTGTTTTGTTTTGTTTTGTTTTAGGATTTGTTGATGTGTCCCTTTCTTTACTATTTGGTAAATTGTTTTATGCTCTTTTACTTACTTGGTTAAAATTGCTAAAGAGTTATATTTTATAACTCTTTCAAAAATTGATTTTTTGATTTATTTATTTGATCTACTTTATATCTGTTTTCTAGTCTATTGATTTCTTTCCTCACACTTATAATTTTGTCCCTTCTAATATTTTTGGGATTAATACACTTATCTTGATCTGGTTTCTCGAGAAATGGGTTACTTCTTTTTTAACATATCATGTAAAGCGGCAGAGTTCCTTGAGTACTGCTTTAATTGTTCGCCACTAACTTCATTGTTTATATCATTCATATTATTATTACTCAAGGCAGATGATTCTGACTTTTATTAAAAATTGCTTAATAAGGTAGTTTTTTGTTTCTTTTGGTGAATGTTCCACATGTAGTCAAAGATAATAGGTTTTCTGAGGTTGTATAAATAGTGTTTCATGTATAAATTATCTCAAGTTGGTTCAAGTCTTGTTTATATCTTTTATATCCTCACTATTATTTTTTTTATACTTGCTTCTATCATATGTTGAATAAGGACAGTTAAAACCTTCAAATATGATTGGGAATTTTACTTCTCCGGTTAATTTATTTCTTCATATATACTGATGCTTTGTTATTAGGCACAAACATATTTAAGACTGTTAGATCTTCTTATGGAATCGTCTGTTTTATTATTTTGAAATGTCTTTATTCATCTCTGATAATACTCCTTTATTATGGTTTACTTTGATATTAACATATGCGTAACAGCCATCTCATTGTTGGTGTGTGCCCAATACTCCTATGTCGTCCATGTGGTTGCAATAGCACCCTTCACTGAGCTCAGTCTTATGACCATATTAAGGGATGTTATATTGGATTGGGGAGAGTCATAAAAGATGGAGAGGAAACATAACCGAGCTTTCTATTTGAATGAATGGGTCATTATGTTGATATAAGTCAAAAATCGGCAACAGCTGCTTTATAGTCAGTCAAGGTTGGCCTTGAAAGAAAGTGGCAGGAGAAAATATTTTCAGTGGACCAGGCTGTGAGGACCAGACTGGTCTTCTACTGAATGTGAAATGTATACTGGTTCAAGGTAAGAATTTATATGGACTTATGAGCAGTGGCAAATGGCCTGAGTGGCTATTCAAATCATTAAAGGAAAAAGCCTAGAAATTGGAAGAAAAGTGGTATGAAGTAGACACATATGGCTGAATTTATTAGAGTAGGCATTGGTTTGCAGACCTTTGTGTCTCATATTCATGACCACCAGGATATATCCACCATAGAAAAGGATCAGAACAACTAAGTAGACTCAACTAGTTAGCATTACCAACTACATGGTGGGACATTTGGAACCTTCTGGAGGGTTAAGAGATTTGTTCTTATTGGAATAGACACCTATTCTAGAGATGAGTTTGCCCTTCTTACACATAGAGCCTCAACGAGCATCATTATCTGGAGTACATGGCACGCTAAATCCATAGACACGAAGTCCCACATATTCTATAATTTGACAAAGGGACTCAATTCACTGCAAAGAAGTTATAGAAGCTCACCAATGACTATGAGATCAACTGATTGCATTTCTTTCTGCACCATACTGAAGCTGATGGCCTGGCCAATCAGATTGCCTACTATAGCACATCTGATATGTCATTTCAGAAGCTGTGTGCCATCCAGGATGTAGTATATATGCTGAATCAGAGGCCTCCATTTAATTCTATGTTTGTAATAAAGAATAATACATGATTCTGGTAAGTGAAAGGCAGAAGCAGGTGTGATAACTAATTTTCTGAAGCAATTTGGCTGGGATACAGTGCCCAGATATTTGGTTGATTATTATAAATGTTTCTGTGAGTATATTTTTGTTTTTTTTAGGATTTATTTATTTATAGAATAGGGCAGGGGCAGAGAGAGAGAGAGGGAGAGAAAGAGAGAGAGAGAGAGAGAGAAGGAGAATTCCAAGCAGGCTCCATGCTCAGGGCAGAGCCTTAAGCAGGCTCAATATCATGACAATGGACCTGAGTCCAAATCAAGAGTCAGATGTTTAGCTGACTGACCCATCCAGTCACCCCCCTTTTTAAAAGTGTTTAATTGGGCGCCTGGGTGGCACAGTCGGTTAAGCGTCCAACTTCAGCCAGGTCACGATCTCACGGTCCGTAAGTTCGAGCCCCGCGTCAGGCTCTGGGCTGATGGCTCAGAGCCAGGAGCCTGTTTCCGATTCTGTGTCTCCCTCTCTCTCTGCCCCTCCCCTGTTCATGCTCTGTCTCTCTCTGTCCCAAAAATAAATAAACGTTGAAAAAAAATTTAAAAGTGTTTAATTAATTAATTATTTATTTATTTAGACAGAGAGAGTGTGAGTTGGGGAGGGGCAGAGATAGAGAGGGAGAGAGAGAATCTCAAGCAGGCCTGATGCCCATTGTGGAGCCAAATGTGGGGGTCTGTAAGTATATTTTTGGATAATATTTACATTTAAATCAGTAGACCTTAAGTAAAGTAGATTGCTCTACATGTGAATGGTCCTCATCTAATCAGTTGAAGGCCTGAATATAACAAGGCTAATCCTCCTGGAATAGGAGAGAATCCTGCTAAAATACTGCTTTTGGACTTAATATTTAACATTGACTCTTGGTTCGCAAGCAGACTGTCTTTAGACTCAAACTTCAACTGTTTCCTGGTCCTTTAGTCTGCCAGCTTCTAACATCAGATTTCAGACTTGTCAAGCCTCCACAAATGTGAGTCCATGCCCTAAAATGATTTTTTTTCTCTCTATATCCACATACTGTTGATTTTGTTTCTCTGGAGAATTCTTACATTATAGTAAACATAGGCCCAATTACCATCATCCGGATGATCCACTGGCAGAATCTGAGTTCTTATCTTCATCACTTTGATCTCTTAAGATTTAGAGGTCTTTGTTTTAAAGGGGGTGCACTCTTGCCAGACGATACAGCCATGGTCCCATTAAACTTCAAGCTATAATGACACCTTGAAGCTTTAGGTCCAGGGACCAGAAAGAAAGAAGAAACATCATCTTTTTTTTTAGATTTTTTTTTACATTTATTTATTTTTGAGAGACAGAACATGAGTGGGGGAGGGGCAGAGAGAGAAGGAGACACAAAATCCAAAGCAGGCTCCAGGCTCTGAGCTCTTAGCACAGAGCCCGATGTGGGGCTTGAACTCACAAACCGTGAGATCATTACCTGAGCCGAAGTCAGACGCTCAACTGACTGAGGCACCCAAGCGCCCCGAATCGTCATCTTGATAATAGCACTTCAATCAGCAGGAAAGGGTAGAGTTACTCCTACACAGAGGCAAAGAAGGGATTATGTGGGGTGATCCACATGGGTGCCTCTTGGTCATTTTTATTCTAGTTGTGAATGGACAAGTGCAGCAACCATATCTTAAGAATAGTACAATCACCATAAGCTCAGAATCACAAGAATGAGGCATTAAGCTACAGTACCAGATAAGCCACCAAAATCAGCTTAGAGAGACTATGAATTCCAGATGCAGCCCTAGACCAACTGCAGCAATGGACTAAAGTGAATTTCACTAACATGTGACTATTGAGTTTCCTTGAGTAGGAGGATCTCTGCTATGTTACAGTGGCTACTCACTGAATATGTATGGACAAACAAATCTGAGTAGCACAAGGCGTCGGCAGTAGCCTACATGGAGGTGCATTATCTGAATTTCCCTTCAAGAAAGAGCTTGCCTTTTAGCTGCAAGGAGTTCAGCTGACAGCTACAGTTGTTAGAGTCTTTTGAATCTACCTCAGGCTTGAGGCCAAGGCCAAGTTCTTCCTGACCACACCCAGCAAATGATTGAGCATACTGTTGGTACTAGGGTCTGGATATTTCTCCCTCTAATGAGCAATCTTCGCTCCAGAGTGTCTACTGAGATGGCCAAGAATTTACCAGATTTGTGTTATGATCGAAGTCTCTCTTTGCCTAATCCCGCTTACTTCTTTGGTCACATATATTTCATAAGCATTACTAACTAATAAATGTCTTTCTTGTACATAACAAAGCACCACAGACTGGGGGGCTTAAACAACAAAAGTGTATTTTCTTATACTTAAGTTGGCCAGAAGTTTCTGATCAAGGTGTTGGCAAATTCGGTTTCTGGTCATATCTCTCATCCTGGCTTATAAATGGCTGCTTTCTCTCGATGGCTTCTCCCTGGTGTGTGTTCATGAGAGCAGGGGAGGATTTAGCTCTCTGGTATGTCTTCCTAAAAGGACACCAATTCGATAGGATTAGTGCCCCATCCTTGTGACCTAATTTAACCTTAATTACTTCTTTAGAGGCTTCCATCTCTGAATACAGCCATACTGAGGTTTGGGGATTCAACATATGAATTTGCGTCAGGGGGCACAAACATTCATTCCATAACCCTTGTGTTTTCAACTCAGCCTCATATTGCTTCTTGGAAGCCGAAGTTACATACCCTGAAGAGTCTGATGCCTGCTCTGATCCCTATGCACAAAATAAAGAAGTGTCTACCTCTTTCACGAAAGCACCGATTGATATCTGTGAACTGATTCCTTCTATGAATTTTGTTTGTTTAGACATCTCTGTATTCTAAGTTCACCCTGATACCTTTATTCATATAAAAAGGAACTGATAAATAAAAAATATTTTGTGTATTAATATATTACAATACATAATAAAATAAATTAAATCATTTATAATTAAAATCACATATTGATTATAATAATCATATTATAATATATAAAAGATTTTAAAAATTTATCAGTTCCTTTTTTTAGTTATTACTGCAGCTGTGATCAGCTGAAATGTTTTTTATGTTTCACTGATGTGGCAACATTAAGATATTAAAAATTTTTTTTTCATGTTTATTTCTTTTTGAGAGAGAGAGAGACACACACAGAATGCTAACAGAGGAGAGGCAGGGAGAGAGGGAGACACAGAATCTGAAACAGGCTCCAGGCTCCCAGCTGTCAGCACAGAGCACAATGCGGGTCTTGAACTCACAAACCATGAGATCATGACCTGACCTGAAGTCAGATGCTCAACTGACTGAGCCACCCAGGTCCCCCCGAAGGAATTTTTTTTTTAGTATTTCTTTATTTTGGAGACAGCACAAGGAGGAGAGGGACAGAGAGAATGGGAGAGAGGATAGGAGTAGGGCTCTGTGCTGACAGGCTGACAGCAGTGAGTTTGATTTGGGACTAAAACTCAGGAACCCCAAGATCATGACCTGAGCTGAAGTCCAAAACTAAACCAGCTGAGCCACGCTGGTGGCCCCCAAGGTTGTTTTTTTTTTTTCAACATTTTATTTATTTTTGGGACAGAGAGACACAGAGCATGAATGGGGGAGGGGCAGAGAGAGAGGGAGACACAGAATCGGAAACGGGCTCCAGGCTCCGAGCCATCAGCCCAGAGCGTGACGCGGGGCTCGAACTCACAGACCGCAAGATCGTGACCTGGCTGAAGTCGGACGCTTAACCGACTGCGCCACCCAGGCACCCCTGTTTTTTGTTTTTAAGTTGCATGCATTTGACTCAGTCCATTTTCATTTCCACGTATTGTAGCTATTATAAACTTAGATTACATTTTACTTGTTTTTTTCTTTGTCTCATTTTATTTTATTTTGTTATATTTTATTCCTTTCTAGTTGTCTTTAGATCTGATTGAAGTTTTTCTCCCCTTCATTATTAAATTTTCCTCCTCCTGGTTTAAAATATATACTTTCTGATTTTCTTCTTCCAGTTTAAGGTAATCAGTATTTTTAGCATGTGTACTTATTTAAAATACGAAGTTAACTTTTTCACATTGCAAGCAAAATAAAATAAGAAATTTAGAATTACCAGATTCCCAATTTACACTGTACTATTGTTGTAATTTAGTTTTGTTATCTGTAACTTAAGGAGTTTAAAATTATTTATACTAATTATGTTTGGCATGCACTATGTTTGTATAAAAAGTCTTCAATGAAAATAGCTCAGTGCTATTTATTTCTATGCTTTAAAGTGGTTTCCTTTCAAAACAGTTTTGCACCATTTTCTTTTGACTTCCATTGTTGCTCTTAAGAAGTCAATTATTTTACCAATTGCAGAAAACTTTTGCTTTCCTATGGCTGCTTTATGATTTTTCTCTTTCCTTTCACTGGTCAACTGTGGTTTAACACTTAACTTACAGACATGGATTTATTTTTATTTATTGTGTTAATGTTCTTTAAATTTTCTGAATCTGAAGAACAGTGACTTTCATTAATTGATTCTACTCATTTAAAAAAAAATCTGTCCTAGAAATTCTAATATATACCTTGAATTTTCTAGTTTTTTTTCAAATACCTCATTCTTTGTTGTGTATTTTCCATATATTTATTTCTCTGTGTTTTCTTTTGTTTATTTCCTTTGATTCACATTTTAATTTTATTAATTCTATTTTCAGGTCCATCTAATCTGATGTTTAACAGCACCATTACTTAAAAATGTGTGTGTTTTTAAGTTTATTTATTTATTTTAGGAGAGAGAGAAAGAGTGAGAGAGAGCGCAAGTGGAAAAGGGGCAGAGGGAGAGTGGAGAGAGAATCCCAAGCATGGCCCACACTAAGCATGCAGTCTGACAAGGGGCTCAATCTCAGGAACCTGTGTGATCAACACCTGAGTTAAAATTAAGAATCAGATGCTTAACTGACTGAGTCACGTGCCCCGAAATGTGTGTTTGTGCATTGTTTCTAAAATTTCTGTTTGACTAAATGACAAGATGCCTCACCATTTGTAATAGTTTAAGGTGCCCAATTTATACTTTGTTTTTCTTATTTTACTTTTTTAAACATAAAAACATTATTGTTGCATTGTTTTAAAATGTATTTAAGTTTGGAAGTACTTGTGGGTTTGGTTAGTTAGTTGTTTCAGATGAGTCTCACTCATTGAGCAATTTCCCTTTGTGTTTTGTAATTTTTGATTGTGAGTCCATTATTGTTAGTCTATCTATGGTAATTCTAGAGGATGACTTTCATCACGATTCCCCCAGAATAAATTATACTTGATCTTTTAGGTTCCTGGGACCATTGCATACCCAGTTACTCTTAAATTAAAAATCCTAGGTTAGTAACAGATTAGAATGTACAGTGGTAAGTCATTTTTAAAATGCTTATTATATCTCAAAAGTTTATTCATTCATTCATTCATTCATTCATTCATTCATTCATTTAAACATTACCAAATAACAAAGCAGGTTTAAAACTTTCTTTGTGACTTGCATTTATTTATTTACTTACTTATTTATTTATTTATTTACCTTTGCCCAGATATTTACTTCATCCTGAGATTAGCTTTGTGTATTCTCAAATTCATCTCCCTACTTTTACAAGCTCCTGATATTTATATGAAAGAGATGTGGTACCTAGGTTCTATCTATTCCCTGATGGCATCTGCAAATTAATTGATTAATAATATCTCTGAAACCACATTCCATTTTGTTCCCTGGGCTCCGTTAATTTTCTTTAGACCTACATATTTGAAAGCATATTAAATTATTTTACTCAGCATTTTACATTTTATATAATCAGTTTTCATATCCGATATCATCTGAATAATTAGTGTTGATGCTATAAAATTTTTAAGTCCACTGAAATATATAATTTTAACGTCCCTTCTAATTCCTTAAAATTTATGATGCTTTTGCTTTTCGTAACTAGTCATTAATGTATAATTAATTGATTATGGCACAAAATAAATTCTTTAAGAATTCAAGTATACATAAATAGCAAAACAAAGACTGATTCCTTACAATAATCTTAAATTATTAATTTGTGGATTCATTCACTTTAAATGCTTGCTTCCCTCATTTTTACCCACTCTACCCATAAGAACAATTATGTTTTTTTTTTCTTTATTTTGGAAGAATGCCTTATAATTTTGGCTCCATGATACAAAATAATTCTCAAATAGAGCAATAACTCCTTAACTTTATCCCTGAACTATAGATATGAAAATGATTATAGTCAGTTGGGTCTCAACAGTAACATTTATTGCTTACTTAGTTATTGTGCGAATTTAGATATTTTCTGAAAAATTAAAACATGATATGTGTGAAATTTTAAGGCATTATGTAAACTTCAATGAAAAGACTGACAAAAAGTCAGCATAATAATTTAGAAGATCTTAGTTGTTGATCTTCATATTAAAGCCAATTAAATCATGAACAGTATCAATTTCACCTTGTAATGCCTTTGTAATATTACAGTTTCTATATTATGCAAACAATAGCCTTGTCCATACCTGAGAAAATTGCCTATACAGCATATCAGCACAGTGTCTATGATACTAAGATTTTCACTGGTTGTTTCTGCTACATTGCATTTTCTTTCCCCTTTCCTGTATTCCTTTCTTCTTTCATCTCTCTCTCTCTGTCATTTTTTTTCTTTTTCTCTCTTAGTAACCTCACTTGTTACCTAATGACTTGCCCACTTTAAACTCTTTATTTCTGAACTGCCATGATTCATTTTCCACCCTACAGATCACTGCAAAAACAGAGGCCAGAAATACTTCAACTCAAATTTTTCATTATTTAATGTGACAAGTCTATCCAGATCTCCAGAAAAATTACACATTTCTAACCCTAACTTTGAAAACACCTGTCCTGAATTGAAAAAGTATCTTCCAAGTAATTTTATTGTTTCCTCTCTGCAAGTCCTGTTCCCACAGAGATGCTTTATGTATTACTATTGGTAGTGTGGTCTGAAAGTTTGTGTCTAATTCATATGTTGATATGTTGAAGTTCATGTGTTGAAAACCCATTGCCCAAAGTGATGATATTAGGAGATGGGGCCTTTAACTAATTAGGTTATCAGGGCAGAGCTTTCAGGCTTGGGGATAATACCTTTCTAAGACACCCTACAGAGATCTCTAGGTTTTTCCATCATGTGAGGACACAGCAAAAATATCCTGTCTAGGACAGCGGGCTCTTACCAGATGCTCAATCTGCCAGCATTTTGATATTGGACCTCCCAGGCCTCAGAACCGTGAGAAATCAATTTTTGCTGTTTGTAAGCCACCCAACCTGTGGCATTTTGTTACATCAGCCCAAATGGACTAAGATGATTGTATATAGTTGTTGAATGCTTTCCCTAAATTTTATTCTTTATCTTTGCAGGTACAAATATTTGGCGATGCTAATACAAAGACATGAAACCGATTATTTACTTTAAACTAATATTTGAATAGCATTTCATAATCTATAAAACAATTTAATGTATATTATTTTAAATGCGAATGGGAGATAGAATTATCTGTATTTTGTGGATGGAGAAATGGACACTCAAAAAGGTGAAATAATTTACTTAAAAAAATAAAACAGGAAATTCCAAAATTTATTGGATCCGTACTTACCTAGAACAGTTCCTCACCTACTTTGAATTATTAATAAACCCTTGCTGCATTAATAAAATAAGACAGAGGTGGGTTTACATCAAACTTTTTTGCATGCATGCTTGCAAAATCATATATGATTTTGCACAATATCCTTGAGCATTCTGAGCTTCAGTTTCATTGGCTGAAAATTGAATATAGTAATGTCATTTAAAAAAATTTAGAGAGAGGAAGAGAGTGTGAGTAAGGAAGAGGTGCAGAGGAAGGGGGGGTGGGGAGAAGCATAAGCAGGCTCCATGTTCAGCACGGAGCCCAACGCAGGGCTCCATTCCATGACTCCTGGGATCATGGCCTGAGCCAAAATCAAGAGTGAGACATTCAACTGACTTCGTCACCCAGGTGCCCCCCCAAATACTAATGTCATTAGTATTGGTATGATCATGAAGTAGAATAACATATGTGACATAACCCACAGTATGTCATTTAATTTCCTCTCCTATCTGAAGAATCATAGTTCTCGGTGTTTCAGGACATATAACAAAGTGCAGGATTCTGTATCGTATCCTTCACCTAAATTAGGCATTTTGTTTGTCTGCTACTTTTTTTTGTTTCTGTCTTTGCAGATTGTGCTATTTGTCACCATCAAAAAGTAAAGACAAAGTATGGATCACTTAGTGATAAAGTGGAGCTGTATTTCCATTCTTGCAGCTTGTATATATGTATTTGTTTTAATGTCCTTAATCATAAAATTGCTATGGCAAATTGTTTAAAACTTTTTTAATTTAAAAGTGAAAATTTAATTTTTTAAATAGTCATATTTAGTAACCTCACAAAACATCTGTGTATGCCATATTAGTATTCTTAAGCAGAATTGAAGACAGAATCCCAAGAGAAAATGACTGCAAGGGTATTTCCTCCCTAAGATCCACCTGGAAGATTCTTTCAATCTGCAGAGGATTTGTCCTTCTTTTATTATTACCAGCATTTACTAAACTTACCTTGTTCTGAGAGGCAGACACAGTTGACAGTTTAGAGAGAGAGACTACTGCAGTGTAAGAATCCTATTCTATTTGGTCCTACACATCATTCTTAATTTTGAAACATTCAAACATAACTATTCTTTGCCTCTATACTTACAAACAGATTAACTATAAAAGTCAGCTGAACAGCTGAATTCACTTCTTGGTGATTTACTTTCTAGTTTGGATTTCTGAAAGCTGACTTCCAGCTTATGCTGGGTAAAACTGTCGTCCTTCACCTCTTCAGGATAACTTGGTTTTCTGCACAGCAATGTGTAGTTTGTATATCTTGAACACACCCTTGCACATACTCCTTATTGGGTGTCTGGTGCCAGCCTAAAAAATTGTCTACATCTCAAAATTATGCACGAATTGTCTTATTTTTATCAATCAACTTATTAATAAAAAAGGCTAAATCTCATCTTTGCCATTTATTTTCAAGCACTTTTTATGTACTGTATACACATCCTTGCACACATTGTTCAAACGTCTTGGCTGAGAAAGACACTCTTCAATGATTTCTTTTTTTTTTTTTTAATTTTTTTTTTCAACGTTTATTTATTTTTGGGACAGAGAGAGACAGAGCATGAACGGGGGAGGGGCAGAGAGAGAGGGAGACACAGAATCGGAAACAGGCTCCAGGCTCTGAGCCATCAGCCCAGAGCCCGACGCGGGGCTCGAACTCCCGGACTGTGAGATCGTGACCTGGCTGAAGTCGGAC
The DNA here is from genome assembly GCF_016509475.1 of Prionailurus bengalensis. Classification (NCBI taxonomy): domain Eukaryota; kingdom Metazoa; phylum Chordata; class Mammalia; order Carnivora; family Felidae; genus Prionailurus; species Prionailurus bengalensis. Next base: position 92,787,766 of record NC_057344.1, read on the forward strand.
GCTTAACCGACTGCGCCACCCAGGCGCCCCTTCAATGATTTCTTTAATGCTTATTACGTGCCATGAACTGGCTGGAGGTACTGAAATAAAAAAAAAAAAAGGTATTGTTCTTTCCTGAAAGTGCTAGTGAATAACAAACTCATGAAGTCTTTTTATTTTCATTGTTTTGATTCCTTAAATGTTTGGGTGTAAATAACATACATTCAGACATACTTCTGACTTCTACAGCAAAGATAGGCCATGTAGCCTCCAGAAATTGCCAATTAACTTGAATATTTATACTAAAATGAAATGATTTGCATAAATAACCCCAGAATCCAGATGAGTTATATTTTGGCAAGGTTATCATTCTATAAATGGTTCATTCTCGTACAGTGGAATTAATCTTAGAAGGTCAGAAGGTTGGGAAGAGATAAAATTAATCCACATTACTGATAAAATACGAACTTAACTTGCTTAATAATGAGACCCTGGAACACTTTAATGTTGTGAACTCACATTAGAAAGTTTCAGAGGGCTGCTATCATTCACCAGATGCTTCAGACTACAATAGATTGAAATCAAATGAAAGTCAGTATGTCTTAGGTATCAAACATCTTAATACATCATGTCATTAATAAAACTGACTCAACTACTTTTCCGATGGCACTGTTAGATTTTAAAATTAAAAACAACAACAACAACAACAACAACAACAACACCACCAATCCCACGGATCTAATATATCTAGAGAGATGGTGAATATAATGATATAAAGTGGTATTTCCAAAAGTCATTATTGTACAGTGCTAATTCACTGAACACAAGCCTACGCATATAAAATGTCTCAATTACAAGCATTCTTGCTCTCATTTTTCTTGGATTCAAGAAAGTTTTTACTATGGTAACAAATTTGGGGCTGTCTGTGACACCATCATCTCTGGATAGAGGTGATACAGATGACTTCTTATCTAGTGTCAAGAAAAGGGCACTTATTTAATAATCCTCTTTTCTATTGTCCTGGCAATACCTGAGAGGTACATTTTTCTCTTTTTCTCTTCATCCACTGCCTCATATTTTATATACTTTCTGTACCTAAACAACTTCCTACTGGACATTTCTTCTTTGATTTATCAGTAGGTAACTCAAACCTGACATGTTAAACTCAACTATACATCATTTGCTTATTGGTTAGGTTTTGTTATGATAACACCCCCATTTTCACATGGGATTATAATTAACATATATTGTTTGTACTGCGTGAGGCCTATTGATCATTTGTATCTCTGCTAAGCTTGACTGGATTCCGGATGACTTCTTTTTCTGGGACCACTATCTGGGTGTTCTCATGGAAGAAGGTAGATGCAAGAGCCAGACTATATTACAGAGTAACACTTAAAATTTTACCTGGATGAAGTCATGGTACAATGATGTCTGCTGACATTTCCTTCACCAAAATACTCATTGGACTGTGCATAAGGTCAGTAAAATTCATTGTTCAGGGGAAGTGGTATAACAATGAGTAGGATTGCATAACCCTAATACAGAGAGAATGAAGAGTGGGCAGCATTAATTCAGTCTACCACAATGTCGCCAATCTGATCTTTTCAATAAATCATCCATCTTGTTGATCATGCCTTTATGATAGTAATAATACCAACTACATGAAACTTAATAATATTCCTGAACTCTTGTTTATTCCTCAACACACAATTGGCCATCAAGAATTTCATGAGGCCATCTCTTCGAGTGTTTTCCATTATCTCTCCATCTGATTGCTACCACCTAAACAGGCGTCCTATCATTTGTCATTCATGTAATTATCACTATTTCCTTCTTAAATCAACTGATTTAAGATTTCCTTGAATCCCTTTTCCGACTGAACAAAAATTTTTATTTCAAAAAATGTATTATAGGGGCGCCTGGGTGGCGCAGTCGGTTGGGCGTCCGACTTCAGCCAGGTCACGATCTCGCGGTCCGTGAGTTCGAGCCCCGCGTCAGGCTCTGGGCTGATGGCTCGGAGCCTGGAGCTTGCTTCCGATTCTGTGTCTCCCTCTCTCTCTGCCCCTCCCCTGTTCGTGCTCTGTCTCTCTCTGTCCCAAAAATGGATAAACGTTGAAAAAAAAATTCAAAAAAAAAATGTATTATATAATCTTTCCTAAATTCTGTTTTTTTTTGTTTTTTTTTTTTGTTTTTTGTTTTTTTTGTTTTTTGTTTTGTTTTGTTTTTGTAGTTCCATGACTTTGTGGATAAAGTTTTTAAGCCAGAACATACTCATCTTTTATGACAAAGACGCTGTTTAGGGATGCAGCCAAAATTTCCAACTTTACCACTCTTCCACAATATATTTCACCTAGTTCAATATTTATGTTTCTCAGATGGTATCTTCACTTTGAAGTGTCTTTTTTCCTTTCTCTATTCAGTAAATGCCTGCACAAGGTCCTGCTTTAACACCATATCTGGAGAGGCCACTCTCCATCACAGCCACACGGTGTTTTTGTTGTTTTTAAATTTATTTACTTTAAGAGAGATAGAGAGAAGCAGTGAGAGAGGAAGAGAGAGAACCCAAGCAGGCTACACACTGTCAGTGCAGATATGGGTCTTGATCCTACACATCCTGAGATCATGATGAGCCGAAATCAAGAGTCAGTTGCTCAACTGACTGAGCCACCCAGGCCACTGAGCCACAGGATGTGGTTTAAATGGTCTCCTGTGTGATGCAGCACTGTGTGCCTACACACATAAGATATTTTTGCACTTTATCCCAAATACATTCATGTGTCTCTATCCCTCACCTGACTATGAATGTGAAAGTGGCATTTAGTGATATAATAAAATAAAAACTCTCAATTTTTTGCGTGTAAATTTTGGCAAAGATTGTTTCATTTGACTTTATTTTTGATATCCCTATTAGTATTTTCATAATATTGGACCTTTTCACGGTATGATATTTATAATGTTTTGCCAATAGATAATACAATTCCAATTTATAATGGTTTGACCTGCCATACTATCTAGGAAATAATTGGGCCATAACCAAATTTTCACCTAAACTTACTTGAATTTATGGCCAGTGAAATCTTCCTTATACAGAATTCTCACAGTGATGCATTGTTATGAAAATTTTAAATAAAATATTTCAATTTGATATGTATATACTTTATGATTAGTCTATAAATTAGGTTACACTCGACAAGTGAATCATTCCCCTTAAAATCCAAAAATTGAAAAATAAGATCATGTACTTTGAGGATTAACAAAAGTTAAACTAGTGGCTAAAAATTAATCTCATAAGATTACTAACTATTACACTAGCCAGGCTTTTTTTTTTTTTTTGATTTGCTACATATATGTTACAGAATTTAAATCCTTCATATTGATTTGGTTCAGATAATGTTTACTCTCTTGTTGGGAGATCGGTCTGCCCTGGTTCCTGTGTGTCCTTGCACATCTTTGCTGAATATATCAAACAGCGAGATCCAAATGTCTCCTAAGAATGAGCAGTTTCAGTAGCTAGTCACATAGACACTTAAGCATGTCAAGGAAGCCGTATGTGACTACTAGGCAAATCCTTGTTCCCCAGGAGAGAGGAATGGCTTATTTTCTGCCCTGCTACAAAAAGTGTTGAGCCATTGAACCTAGACTCCTCTGCTGTGATACAACACAACTTGTATGTAGTCTCTATGTGGGCCCATCTTGATTGCTGTGTTGTAGACAATGAGCTATTTCCCTGGATCCCTTGAGTTACATTATTATCGGCTTATGGTCTTCCTACCTGCTTGCTTTTTTGGGGTCATTTTACTACTCTTTGCTATCTTCTCAGATCGGCCTCCTTCCCTGTCAGATTTCCTCTCTTTCCAATTAGTTGTTTTTCACATTCAAAAATACCCGTAATCTCCATTTACAATATTTTTTTCTTATAATTTGATGAATGGAATGGTATACAATGTGAACACACAAGGACTAGCCTACACAAAACTTTGGCTTCAGTTGCAATTTGTAGAGCCTTTTAAAATTGGATTTATGCCACACTGGCTGATATATTCAAAGGTGTTTTTTGTTTGTTTGTTTGTTTGAACAATCTTTATTTCTTAATAACTTGAAGTTGTGTGTCATTATGTCCTTAAACTATTCAATATAGTCAAAGATATGATTACTCTGATTTTGATCCATTCGAGCTGACATAATCATTCTAATGTACCCATGAAAGTTGGAACTCAGTCAAATGAGCTTATGTGTTTTTCTTGAAATGAATTTAGATATTAGATATTAGTTTAGATATTTAGATATTAGTTAATTCTGTAAGAGCTTTTGTTTGCATTGTTCTTAATCGTGTGTTTTAGCTTCTTGCGTGTCTGTAAAGTAGCGTCTATACAGGCATACTTCCAAAAGGTATTTTGTGATAATTTTTTTTTCCCCTGGAGGACTTCTTCAAGCTGTTCTATTGATAAATGCATGGTGAAACATTAAGAGGGAAATGCAAGGTAATCTTGGTTTCCCAAAATTACTTTACCATGACTCCTCCTCCTCACATCCAGCAGAAAAAAGGTAAATCGTGACAAGTTAAGTATTGTTCCAAAAGGATTGTGTGACATACCTTTTTAGTGACCCATACTGATAATGTGTTATTGAGAATGATCCGTGTTCCAGAGTACCGTATGTTATAGTAATTGGTGGCACCCTGATTTTCTTTAGGTTATGCAACTTGACACCATATTTTTTTTTTCTTTTGAAAATATTTTCAATCATAACTTCTTTTTTTTAAACGTTTATTTAATTTTGAGACAGAGAGAGACAGGGCATGAACGGGGGAGGAGCAGAGAGAGAGGGAGACACAGAATCGGAAGCAGGCTTCAGGCTCCGAGCCATCAGCCCAGAGCCCCGACGCAGGTCTTGAACTCACGGACCGCGAGATCATGACCTGAGCGGAAGTGGGACGCTTAACCGACTGAGCCACCCAGGCCCCCTCAATCATAACTTCTTAAATGTTTAAGCGAAAGGTTGATGAAGTGCTCTCTAGACCTTAACCCTAGCAGCAGTCATTTTCTTTATTAAATTTAAAACAGGTCTTTATATGAAATAAGGTTAACTTTATTATTAGTTTTGTTATTAATGTTAATGCATTTATTAATGTAAAATATTATACAGATGCTCAATTAAAGGTATTACAGTGAACAGTTACTATTAAGCATTATTATCTGTATCTGTAGGTGGGTAACAGATTCAGAGGATTTAACAGTTGAACTAGTAGAACCCTAGATTCAAAATGGATATTTCTGATGAGAAAATTGAAAGTATAAATAACTGAATACCATGTTGCCTTTAAGAAAAATAATGCATATGTATAACTGCAGAGTTAATACAATTTTCACATAACCTTCCTATTTTGAAGTTTTGTTGTTAATTACAACACTAAACAAATAACAGGATAAATGAGATCCAAGTTGCAGCCATAGTTCTAAAAAACACATGAGTTGTCCATATACATTATTCTATTGCATTTCATTCACTTTATTGCCTGAATGCTTTTCTGCACTTTGATTTCTATTTTAATGACGTTATAAGCTGATATAATAAGAGATCATTCTAGAGAGTTAGAGTTGAGTAATTAAGCAATTCAGCAGTTCTGGATTCCAACCAAATAGTTTTTAAACCTGCCTTGTTATGATCCATAGATATTTCTTGTTTGTTTTTTTTTTTTCATTATGAATAGCCTGGGACATGTAGATGACATCTTGGGAATTTGTGCTTCCAAGAACAGCCCAAGTAGCCCTGTTTACCTTGCAGCTACGGTTTCTTATTTTTATCCTAATCTTACTATTTTTCACCTCCAGCTTCTGCCGGGGAAGGTGTTCCAGAGGGCACTGGACCTTGGCAAATCAAATGAGCATTTTTAAAAGAACACTACTTAAAATGTTTAAAATGAGCATATTTTAAAATGTGCAATAGTGAAAGCCTTTGTGTCACTGATTTTCAGAACACAAAACTAAAACCCAGCTTAAAGACCAGCTTGCCTCCTTAGCATGTTGCTTTATCCAATTATATACCTTAAGGAATTTTATTCATCCTTTTATAAACCTGTATCAGTGTTGAAAGTGACTTCCTCTGCTTTTCCTATAGAAAGACATCATTATAAGGATATTAATTTAAAATTAAACCAGGTAACAAGATACTTATTTGAAGAACAGGATTTCTATGGGTTTTTTGGGAAAAATTACATAGAAGTTTTTAATGAGAAAATATTACTTATCTTGAACAGAACTATGTTAGTAAAGTGCTTAAACCATGTAATTTATAATACTTTGATAATATTAAAATGTGATGAATGAGGGAAACTTAATAATCTTTGGGATATTTAGAGGTTTTCTAATTAGATAAAACAAGCAATTAAATTCACTTATAAGGGCTTCCTGGAAGGATAGATAAATTATTTTATTTTTGTAGATCTCTCCACAGCATCCAAATTTGATTTTGCCAATTTTACTTTCCAATTAAATTCAGAAGTGGCAAGAATGTGTTACTACTCACAAATGTCATTTATTCATTTTTTTTATTTGTCAATGAATTATTAAGCATTTACTATTTCTGTTGTCCCATGTTTGAGGTAGTGAGTATATAAAAGGAAATAAAACACAGCCAATTCTGTCAAATATTTCAAATAAGAAAAAATTCTCTGAGCTTCTCTGTTAATTGTATGCTTTTTTTTTTTTGCTGAAAAAGTTGAAGTTTTATGCCTCCTGAAATTATTTGTCTATGTTAAAAGCAGGACTTTAGAGTCTTCAGATTTCTTTGTTGATGTTTGTGTTGGTGTTTGGAGGAATATTTTATGTATTGTTTGATATAAGAAATGTGTATAGTGATTCAATCAGGCTTAAAAGAAAGATTAAATCATTGCAATCTAGGGGAATAGTTTATTCCCAGGGATTCGTTATAGCATATTGAAAATAACAAACTTTCATATTCCCTTAACCTGTCTAAGATAGGGTCTCATAAACAACTTCAGATAATTTGGGGGAAAGGTTGACAATATATGTTACTTAACAACAGTGGCTCCTTGTGGGTTACCTAACAGTATGTTTCATTTGCTCTAAATTTCCTGACAGTGGATTTATTCCCCCTACTCTTCTCTACAAACAATTTCACGTTTAGCCCCTGACAGCATTTTACTGTGTAAGCCCAGAACAATAATAGAGGTTCACCTGTGGTCTTCTTTTATGATATGTAATCCTGAGCTATTCGAACATTTCCGCTTACTGTGCATAGAAGGGCAAACGGGGTTAAGTAAAGGAAAAGAGAAGTTAGCAAAATGAAAGCAAAAACTTTCTTCATGACACCAAAGCACGAAAGGGTCAGTTCTATTTATAAAAGAGGATTAGTATTAGCTCACTGAACATTTACAATTCAGATGACAAGGAGATACTTTTAAGAGCTGATTTACTATTCTCAGGCCAGTACTCATGCCAAGTGAGCTAAAGTAACTTCACCAGCTGAGTTAGTAAAAGTACTTAATAGACTCATCTAAGATATCCACAAGAGTGGCTTTTTGGCTGCAACAACAGGGCCTGCAGCTGTCAGCTTTCTCCACTGTCACCAGTAGATATCACTGCAGTCAATTAGAATTACTACAGAGGATTTCAGACAGAGACACATGCATCTTTTCGTTCTTGCATAGGCAGCTGCCCAAAGGTCACTAATCCATGACTGGAGGGAGGAAGTCTTGGCAGAGATGGGCCTCATGCATTCAATGAACAGCTATAATCATCTGTCTAAATGTCTTAGCGACAACATCAGACTGATCTCTCAATGCAGTGAAATGAGTTTCCTTTTAAAACCCATATGATATATCTTGGCATATTTAAACAGGTTAATCCTGGTCACAATGACAACTCTTCTTGTAATTTGAAAATTTGAAAGGAAAATGTTAAGTGTTTACACTCTAATTATTTCCTAAAATGATAACAGTAAGCTCGGTGCTATTTTTTTCTTTTCAAAGTGTTCTTCAATAATGAAGGGCATTTGTGAGTATTTCCTTAATATAAACATTAATAATTGTATAAGCATATTATTTCAATTTAAAGATTTTGGTAGGCATGCAATCTATTAATTTTGGTTGATTAAATTATATCTTTAAATTTTTCTATATATTTTAGGTTTTAGATTCTGAACTTCCAGAAAGCATGGGAGTGGTGGCAGAGAATAAGTTTTCTATACTTTAAGTTATCTAATTATTCATTAGAATGTAGTCACAAATACACAGAAAGGAGGAATTCTTTCAAAAAGTAATAGGAGATCAACCTTCAGTGGTATGAAATCAATGTCATAGTTTACTTTGAGCCAATCTGAACTCATTTCTTAAGAGATGCTATATGGTTACGGTCAAAAGCAATTAATGCTAACACCATCTTTTGGAAAAAAAAAAGTTTTATGCTAAGTTATATTACTATGTTTATGCTATGGCAGAAAAGAAAACCACATTCATGAAATTCATAAAGGAAGTAAATTATTATTAGGTTGTGAGAAGAATGATTTTACCTTTATATCTATATAATATCAAGGTAAATGGAGTCTTAGCAGAAATGTTATAATTTGGTTCAAATAATCCTTTTATTTAGATTTGTGGAAATAATATTTTTTACAGAGTTCACACATAACTAATTCTAGGGGAAATTTTTCAAAATTTTACGTTTATCTTAATTATCTTTATTTTATTTGGAAAATCATTAGCTTATTAGCCTATACCGGGTTATATCTTGTAGGTTTCATGTGTATGTTTCAGGTTTTAGATGGCTTCACATCCCCAATGTTCACAAGATGATGCAGCAACTCTAACCACTATGTTTCTCTTTACTGCATAAACACTCAAAGCAAAAGTGAGGAAGATCTTCTCACCCCTCTCTCCTCTCCTGTTTTGATCAGAAAGAAAATCATTCCTCTTCCATTTTTTGTCTCTCTGTATGAAAATCCAGCCGAAAAAGAGGCTAAGGTGTGATCTCCTGGTAGGGAAGGAAGAGGAGGAAACATTTTTGCTGGTTAGGGACAGATGGTATCTGCCGCACTCACCATAGTTAGAACAAGAGAGGACATCACATCTTTTTGAATCTTTGTATAAACAAGGGGGAACTGAGAGCCACTCTATTTGCATGAAGTGTGTGCAGGTGATCTTGGAAACTAGTGACGCTTGGATGTCGGCTTCAAACAGCCAAACATTAGTGAAGGATTGAAAAATTACAGAGGAAAGAAAAAAATTCTCTTTGATGTAGAATATAATTGCATTCGATTACCTTGATGACCAAGCTACGTCTGTTGGACACCCATTTGGAAAATACGTGTCATCATTTTGAATGATTGATATTTCTGGAATAAAAATTTTTATCAGTAATAACGCTTGATATGGCTTGTTTCTCAATTGTATAATCCAGTTGTTCACAATTCTCAGAATAAACATCATGAACCTGCGAAATATGAATAAAAATGGAATCTGGGTAAGAAAATAAGGAGATGCATTTTAAAAGCATCTGATTAAGTCTGGGGCTGATTTATAGCCTATAGACCGTTGAAGGGAAAAAATTACTGTGTACTTAGACACATTTTCCCCTTAATATTAGGGAAAATAAAATTGGACCTGGTAAGTTAGTGCCATGACAAACTCACGTTATTTTCTTTCTTTTTTGAGTTTTGCTTTTTGACGAACTGAAATCGAAAGCTGATAGCAAAGAAGGGACTTGTTTGAGCAAAAATTGGAAATAAATCCTAGAGCTTTAAAACAGGACTGTAACTTGAAAGATTTGTATTAAGCTCTTTTGTCAGATTCAAAGTTCTGCATAAGTAAGAACTCAATGAATGGTATATTTTAAAAAATAGTTCCTTTCCTGCTCAGATTTGTTTCTAGTAAATGCAAAAGCATTTTAGGAGAGTAAGAGTTCTCTGATAAGTATCACTTTCAAAATATAGTGCATGCTTTTATATTGAATTTTATCTGGAATATCTACATGGACTTCCCATAATATCCTGTATTTTTAAAGCAAGCATTTTTCTTGTGTAACCATATATTTCAATATTGTTTTAAAATTTGATTGTTTCCGGGAGACTGTTGTCATCCAGGGGCTGATTCATTCAGTGAATATGGTGTTTGAAGAAGTGCCCAGCAAAACATGATGTGCAAATAGGCCCGTAACACATGCATTTGCGAGTGATGGTGATGGTGATGGCAGATTATAACCAATCTATTCTATTGTCCGTTTTTTCCTTGGAGAATACCGTCTATACTAAATCACTGAAAATGTCTTATTTGTTATTATAAGTGAGATAATATCGCATACTTCACAAATGTTGTCAGCCTGTTTAGATAACACAGAATTTGAAACTTATAAATAAAATTAAGATGAATAATAAATCTCATTGACTAACAAAGAATTTTAAACAGCACTTGATTATCTCAATGCAATGTACAGACATACAGCTTAATCTATGAAGATAGAAAAGAAACAAAAATAAATGAAGTGTTTCAGGAGATGGTTCCCGTAAATCTTGTAAGGGTACCAGGAACCTACTGAGATGAAGTTTATGCTTTTTTTTTCTTTTCCATTTCAATTTTTAATTTTTTTCCCAACACAGAGAACAAACAAAATAATTACCTGGCTATTTCTTAAAAGCTGTCTTTTCATTGTTTAAAAATTACTTATTATTGGGGCGCCTGGGTGGCGCAGTCGGTTAAGCGTCCGACTTCAGCCAGGTCACGATCTCGCAGTCCGTGAGTTCGAGCCCCGCGTCGGGCTCTGGGCTGATGGCTCAGAGTCTGGAGCCTGTTTCCGATTCTGTGTCTCCCTCTCTCTCTGCCCCTCCCCCGTTCATGCTCTGTCTCTCTCTGTCCCCCCAAAAAAATAAACGTTGAAAAAAAAATTAAAAAAAAAATTACTTATTATCAACCATATGATGGAATTATTTTTAGGTACTGGAGATACTTAATTCATATTTATTTCTCGATGACTTACACAAAGAAATTTAATCTTTTTTAATATGCTAGCTTAATCATCTATAATTTTCAAGATAGTATTTTAATTTAGCATTAAAATATCATCCCGAATGGTATCAAATAAGCAGAGGAGACATTTCACACCAACTTTTACTCTAATATTAAGCTTTAAACTTTCTACTTAATCATTCAAATTAGCCTGTGGACAGTTGATTTTTACTCTCAACCCCATTGCCCTTTCTGATTTCCCAGTTATTTTTTTTAAATTATCATACAGTATTGTTAACAACAGGAATATTTTGTTATAGTTTGACAGAAAGAAATACAATTCACTCCATCAGTCAAATACATTATATACCAAAGTAAATTTCTTTCCTTGAATAAGTTCTTCTCTTGTAGTTAAAAATAACATTTGTAAATATGCGGGCTCGTATGTTATGCATTTGGTAATAGAAATGCAAATGTATGAGTCAATATCATGATTATTAAAAGTATTAATACATATGCGGTTGAATACATTCATGTTTCTATGAGAAAAGTGTTCTCAGAGATCATTTTGATGACATGTTTGGTAATTTTAGCATAATACAAAATTTCATGTGCGGCAAGAAATACGTGTTGAACACTTAGCATTTATTTCACAAAGTTTTTCTTCATTTCTTACTAGCATGCAGAGGTGCAGAAACTTTATCGCATTAGGTTCTATGAACTCAGTGTTCTTTGTGACAGTCAAGTCTCTTTGGTTATAAAGAATGGAGACTCGCCGAACTATTTAGGAATAGTGGGGCAGAGATTTATCATGATCAAGATATACTTCAGTGTTCAGAGATCTCCTTAATTGGGAGACAGGAAACAAGGAATCAGCCTCTCTGTGAGGTAGATCTGGGCACATGAAATGCAGTCAGGCGAGGCTGCTTTTCATCTCTCTCCAGTTCTACCTGCTTCTTGTATGTTTTCTCCTGTGAGGAAGGAGTGGAAGGGACGCTTTATTCTCAGGCTATTGCATTTTCTAAGCATATCTGCAATCTGCATGATCTTTCCATTTATATACCATTACCTAATTAATTAGTTAAGACTTTATCTCTTGTAAGAAGACTGTTATTGGTCTAGCCTGGATTAACTCCCTAAATGTTATTTGTTGTCTGGATTTTGATGGTCACAGGGAAGAAGGATGGGATTGCAGAGCCATGGCATAAGCTGTGGGTGAAGGGAGGTCTCAGGAAGGAAGCTATGAGTAGTTGGAACCTTAAAAACTGTCTAAAATAGTATTTAGAGTGGACAATTATAACTTTAAAAATGTTATAATCATATAATTACTTGTAGAAAATGAAAGATCTTTGAAAAATTTCAGGCTCTGGAGCTTGGAAAACGTAGATTAAGATCCCTGCCCTTCCTCTCACGAATAGCATAAGCTTTGCCAAAAATCTAAACCGTTCACTGTTGTTTTTAAAACTGACATACTAGGCAGGTTTTATTGACTGCACTGCATAGAATCTCTTCTAGAAAATCTTCCCTGTTAGGAACCCATCAAAGTGATTGCTCTATATACATTGTGCCTTAGCTCTTGTGACAATAGTGGTGTTTAACTGAATGGAGTGGATCCCCGGATGAAGCCAAGACACCTGACCGTTGGAACAAAACTTCTCAGATCCTTTCATCAATGACAGATGGAGGTGGCTATTTGAGCTTCGAGGCCAGGGTTCTGGAAGATTTTTAGTTCCCTTGAAGCTATCCTTTGTAAATTGTCCTTGCAATCAATGAACTCTGTATTCCTATTGCAATAAAGCCTCTGTATTTTGAGAATCTCTAATTGTAGCTGAAATAACTGTAACTAGAAAAATGAAGAAGTTTTCATAGTAAAGACTAACGCATTTTGAGCACTAATTATGTGCCAGCCATTGTTCTAAATACATTACACATAATTTGCTTAATTTTCAAAGCAACTGGACAACATAGGTACTATAATTATTTCTGTTTTTACAAGTCAAGACCCTAAAAAACTGCATTGAACACTATGCTTTCATGAGCCTAAAAGCATTGGAACTGTATTTGAAACCAGGCTAGTTTGATTCCAAAGATCATGTTATTAACCACAAAGAACCCCATGATAAAAAGTGGTTTGAGCCTTGTGACAAAGTGACTATTTTTGGTATTACTGTTACCTTCATATTCAGGCACTGAATGACTATTATTGTACTTACATTCAGATGAGGAAACTGAAGGTCCGGGAGCTACCTGAGTTCATACAACTATTTGAGGTCAAATACAGAATGTGAATTCAGAGTCTGTCTCTCTATTATGTGTTTTAAAAATAATAACTTTAATTGTTTTGCAAAATTTTAAAAATCAATTCTGAAAGCATTTTATTTACAGAGAGTTATATGCTTAGCTGTTTTTGGTAGCTTGGATCTTTGCTAATACAGATAACAAGAATATTAAGTAGACTCAGAACAAGCTATGTCAAATCTTTAATTTTTAAATGCTTATTTAATTTGAGGGAGAGAGGGAAGGTGTGCACATGCATGTGCACAAGGGCATGTGGAGTAGGGGCAGAGAGAGAAGGAGACCGAGAATCCCAGGCAAGCTCTGTGCTGTCAGCCCACAGCCCAACATGGGGCTCCGTCCCCCAAACCGTGAAATCATGACCTGAGCTGAAATCAAGAGCCAGAGGTCTATCCCACTGAGCCACCCAGGAGCCCCTCAAAGTTTTGCTTTCATTCACTGTGTGACTATGCCCCAATCACCTAACCATTCTGATCCAAGTATTCCTAGATAGGTTAGTATTACGCCAACAGTTTCCAGGCACAACGCAAGACGTACTGGATTTTAGTCACTCATGAATTGTGTGTTGTCTTTCTCTTACAGCACTCAGGGCAACTGTCTGCTGGTTTCCACAAGGTTCCCATCATTTGGAATGAGGAAATAGAGAGGGATTCCAGACTTAAACGTTTACATCCTTTGCCTATTTTGTAGTTTTGCACAGAACCTGTTTATTTTTTTTTTTATTTAAAAAAAAATTTTTTTAACGTTTATTTATTTTTGAGACAGAGAGAGACAGAGCATGAACAGGGGAGGGACAGAGAGAGAGGGAGACACAGAATCCGAAACAGGCTCCAGGCTCTGAGCTGTCAGCACAGAGCCCGACGCGGGGCTTGAACTCACGGACCGCGAGATCGTGACCTGAGCCGAAGTCAGACCCCCAACCCACCGAGCCACCCAGGCGCCCCATTGCACAGAACCTGTTTAGTTTTGGTTTTCAACATGCATTGATGATTCATTATTGATATATTCTTTAAATATAAATGAAGGCTAACAACGTGAATATACTTAACACTCCTGAACTATATACTGAAAGTGACTAAGCTGGTAAATTTTGCTGTGTGTATCTTACGACCATTAAATGTGACAGAGGGGAAACAAAGTGAAAAAGAGAAAAACAAGGAGATTAAAATGTACTATATATTAAAATAACTCGAATCTGCCCATATAATCTTGACTATACTAGCATTGAAATACTTAAAATACTCACACTGGTTATGAAAAAGCCCACAGCTAACATCATCCTCAACGGGGAAAAACTGAAAGCTTTTTCCCTGAGATCAGGAACACGACAAGGATGCCCACTCTCACCGCTGCTGTTTAACATAGTGCTGGAAGTTCTAGCATCAGCAATCAGACAACAAAAGGAAATCAAAGGCATCAAAATTGGCAAAGATGAAGTCAAGCTTTCGCTTTTTGCAGATGACATGATATTATACATGGAAAATCCGATAGACTCCACCAAAAGTCTGCTAGAACTGATACAGGAATTCAGCAAAGTTGCAGGATACAAAATCAATGTACAGAAATCAGTTGCATTCTTATACACTAACAATGAAGCAACAGAAAGACAAATAAAGAAACTGATCCCATTCACAATGGCACCAAGAAGCATAAAATACCTAGGAATAAATCTAACCAAAGATGTAAAGGATCTGTATGCTGAAAACTATAGAAAGCTTCTGAAGGAAATTGAAGAAGATTTAAAGAAATGGAAAGACATTCCCTGCTCATGGATTGGAAAAATAAATATTGTCAAAATGTCAATACTACCCAAAGCTATCTACACATTCAATGCAATCCCAATCAAAATTGCACCAGCATTCTTCTCGAAACTAGAACAAGCCATCCTAAAATTCATATGGAACCACAAAAGGCCCCGAATAGCCAAAGGAATTTTGAAGAAGAAGACCAAAGCAGGAGGCATCACAATCCCAGACTTTAGCCTCTACTACAAAGCTGTCATCATCAAGACAGCATGGTATTGGCACCAAAACAGACACATAGACCAATGGAATAGAATAGAAACCCCAGAACTAAACCCACAAACGTATGGCCAACTCATCTTTGACAAAGCAGGAAAGAACATCCAATGGAAAAAAGACAGCCTCTTTAACAAATGGTGCTGGGAGAACTGGACAGCAACATGCAGAAGGTTGAAACTAGACCACTTTCTCACACCATTCACAAAAATAAACTCAAAATGGATAAAGGACCTAAATGTGAGACAGGAAACCATCAAAACCTTAGAGGAGAAAGCAGGAAAAGACCTCTCTGACCTCAGCCGTAGCAATCTCTTACTCGACACATCCCCAAAGGCAAGGGAATTAAAAGCAAAAGTGAATTACTGGGACCTTATGAAGATAAAAAGCTTCTGCACAGCCAAGGAAACAACCAACAAAACTAAAAGGCAACCAACGGAATGGGAAAAGATATTCGCAAATGACATATCGGACAAAGGGCTAGTATCCAAAATCTATAAAGAGCTCACCAAACTCCACACCCGAAAAACAAATAACCCAGTGAAGAAATGGGCAGAAAACATGAATAGACACTTCTCTAAAGAAGACATCCGGATGGCCAACAGGCACATGAAAAGATGTTCAGCGTCGCTCCTTATCAGGGAAATACAAATCAAAACCACACTCAGGTATCACCTCACGCCAGTCAGAGTGGCCAAAATGAACAAATCAGGAGACTATAGATGCTGGAGAGGATGTGGAGAAATGGGAACCCTCTTGCACTGTTGGTGGGAATGCAAATTGGTGCAGCCGCTCTGGAAAGCAGTGTGGAGGTTCCTCAGAAAATTAAAAATAGACCTACCCTATGACCCAGCAATAGCACTGCTAGGAATTTATCCAAGGGATACAGGAGCACTGATGCATAGGGCCACTTGTACCCCAATGTTCATAGCAGCACTCTCAACAATAGCCAAATTATGGAAAGAGCCTAAATGTCCATCAACTGATGAATGGATAAAGAAATTGTGGTTTATATACACAATGGAATATTACGTGGCAATGAGAAAAAATGAAATATGGCCTTTTGTAGCAACGTGGATGGAACTGGAGAGTGTGATGCTAAGTGAAATAAGCCATACAGAGAAAGACAGATACCATATGGTCTCACTCTTATGTGGATCCTGAGAAACTTAACAGGAACCCATGGGGGAGGGGAAGGAAAAAAAAAAAAAAGAGGTTAGAATGGGAGAGAGCCAAAGCATAAGAGACTGTTAAGAACTGAGAACAAACTGAGGGTTGATGGGGGGTGGGAGGGAGGAGAGGGTGGGTGATGGGTATTGAGGAGGGCACCTTTTGGGATGAGCACTGGGTGTTGTATGGAAACCAATTTGTCAATAAATTTCAGAAAAAATAAAAAAATAAAAAAATAAAATTGCAAAAAAAAAAAATAAAAAAAAAAATAAAATACTCACACTGGAAAAAAATATACTTACATTGATTATGGCTGTGTATGTGTGTTCCACAATATTTAATTTGGTAAATAATACCAAGTGAAAATATATATATATGGGGGGCACCTGGGTGGCTCAGTCAGTTGAGCGACTGACTTTGGCTCAGGTCATGATATCACAGTCTGTGAGTTCAAACCCCGCGTCGGGCTCTGTGCTGACAGCTCAGAGCCTGGAGCCTGCTTTAGATTCTGTGTCTCCCTCTCTCTCTGTCCCTCCTCTACTCATGCTCTGTCTCTATCTGTCTCAGAAATAAATAAACATTAAAAAAATATTTTAAAAAAAGGAAAGAAAAAAATATATATATGTATGAGCAAATAATCTAATTCTTATGGTTATTAAACAAATTGAAATCACATATATAAATGAATATCCTGCAGCAGTATAGTTTTCCATAAGTATAGGATTACTATAGAATTTGTTGTCCTTACAGGGAAAATTTTGAAAGAGAATAAGAATGTGGAAACAAACAAACAAGGCAGCAGTCATCAAGTGTAACTATATTGAACAAATGTGAACCAAAAATCGCTGTCTATGTGCAAATAATAAAACTGAAGCCCAAATTGTTTAAGTGCTAGGCCAGAAGAAATAAAAAAAGAAATAAAATTAGCATTTATCTTCTCAGAATTTCCAACTAACTAGGTTTTATTACCTCTGTTCTATTCCAAAGTAATCAGTTTTTATATGAAACAAGTGAATTGTGAATTAGTTTTCATATTAAACCTCTGCCATTTAGTAATACAGGTAAAAAATGAAAACACAAATAAGTATAACACGGAAATTATAAAAATATTCTGTACATCTATTGGAAGTATGACAAACTACATTTTTTTAAACAACTAGAATCATGATGATTAATCTTTTGCTTCTAATTAGAAACAATACAACAGACTACATTTGCTCTATTGGATTCGTCTTCTGAAACTATAAAAAGTTATACAATTAAGAATTATTAAAAAGCACATCAAATAAAACTCCTAAATACTTTTCCAGCATAATACAAGTTCCTTTTCCATCATAAGATTTAACGGTGGTATTAATTTGTCACAAATAATTGATATAGTGGCTCAGTGTAGTTATTTTTCAGTAGAGTGTATATAATTTACTTCTAGTTGAAATACTAAAGGGATATTCTAATGATGTTTTTAATCTAAAATTGATACAATATTGGGATACCTGGGTGGCTCAGTCGGTTAAGCAACCAACTTCGGTTTAGGTCATGATGTCATGCTTTGGGAGACTGAGCCCCTCATTGGGCTCCTTGCTGTCAGCACAGAGCCTGCTTTGAATTCTCTGTTCCCCTCGCTGTCTGCCCTTCCTCTGATTGCATTCTCTCTCTCAAAATGAATAAACATTAAAAAAATAAAAATGAATTTAAAAATGAAATTGATACACTATACAATATCTAAATACATTTTCATCAAAATTAATAAGGAGTTTCCGGGACACATAATTCTGGAAATATCTAATATTTGATCGTCACTTAGTAACTGTTATAAACAATATGTAGCTCAATTGAGGTCGAGCCACTAATTAATGTATAAACAAAATTAATAAAATGTTAGGTTATTCTTATGTTGCTATTAATGTTATCATCTAACTTTTCAAGATTAACATATTGATATTCCAACGTATTTTTAAATTACATAGTTTAAGGGATTTTAGGGAATTCAAAATTTATTAGATGTAATTAATACATAAAAAGTAAACAGAAACCCAATTTATTTTTTAGGTTTCAAAAACAGAAATAAACATAATTATTATATATGTGTAGTTTATTGTTATATATAATATATTATATAGTATATTAATAATTTTCATATTATATGTAATATTTCATATCCTGGCATTGGTTCAGGACCTCTGGCATCAGGAGCACAAGCAGGTCATAGGATACAGAGAAGGGCGTTGAAGGCTTTCCATGAAGACTTGGGCTTTAATCTCAATGTTATATATATTATATATTATTATATATTATATATTATTACATAATATATATTATATCATTATTAGCATTAGCATTTTTAAAAATTATTTTCAAAGAGAGAGACAGAGACAGACAGAGAGAGAGAGGAAGGGAAGAGTGAGGGAGGCAGGAAAGAGAATCCTTTACAGGCTCCACACTCATCACTGAACCCTACACAGGGATCTGTCTCACAACGCTGGGATTATGACCTGAGCCAAAATCAATAGTGGGATGCTCAACTGACTGAGCCACCCAGGTGTCCCAGCCAACATTTCTTGATGACAATAGCCAGTAGTTTCCCATCACCTTGGAATCATGAATCAATTAATGTATGAGTTACTAGGTTATTTTAATAAAGAAACACAAAGTCTTGGTATGCATAATCAAACATGCTACAATAATTTAATATTCAGAAAACCTTCAAAGTATATTTGTCCCTTTGACTAAGAATAAATCTATACATATTGGGGCACCTGGGTGGCTTAGGCCATGAAGTGTCGACTTCAGCTCGTGTCATGATCTCTAGGTCTGTGAGTTTGAGCCCCATGTTGGGATCTGTGCTGACAATTCAGAGCCTGGAGCCTGCTTTGGACTGTGTGTCTTCCTCTCTCTCTGCCCCTCCTCTTTTATGCTCTCTCTGTCTCTCAAAAAGAAATAAAAAAATTTTTTAAAAATTTAAATAAAAAAGTAAGTTTACATATAATGACCAGTAAACCAAGAGGAAATCATTTAGTTATTAAAATTACCAATTTTTCAAAAACATATATTTTTCTAGGTACTGTTCTAGACTATAGAGTTAATTGGGATTCCACTGTGTTATAGAGACAATAAAGCAATACAGAAAAGGCAGGTGAAAAGTTACATGAAGAAAAGAAAATGTCTGTGAAGAGTAAAATTCTAAGGGCTGATGAAGTACGAGCAGATATGTTGGATGGAGGGAGGGATTCAGAAAGACCTGATTTACCATGAGGAAGGTAAATGTGCTTTGAAAATATGTCAAATAAAGGAATTTCTGACAGAAGAAACATAAGTGTAAATGCCATGAGGCCAGAACAAACTTGCTGTTTTCTAAAGAAACAGGAAGTCCAGAGGAAGAATATCCACTGTCTACTGTTTAGAAGGAATGAGTTGTCTTATGACCATGACTAATCATCGCAAGTCACCGGACTTCTGTTTTCATCACTGCCTAGTAGAGACATAAATATGCCATAACTACCCCAGACTTGGGAAATGGTAATGTTTGCCAAAGCACATTGAAAATCTTAAAGGACTATAATAGTGTAAATTATTGTTTTAGAACTACTCTTATATGGTCTAATTTAAATAGTGTGAGCCCCTGTGCCTGCTGGATGTCACAGTAATTCGTGATGTTTACTTGGTGAAGTGTGTAGGAGTGAAAACGACTTACTTTATTGCACAGTTTAAATGACCTTTTCACCATTTAACCATTTCCACTTTTCTCCACTTTCTTCTGAGTCTCAGTTCACTTATTGATAAACAGGAGAAATAAACCTTATTTATAGGTTTTGGTAAAAATTTGTTGAGATACTATATACCCAGTATGTAGCAGAGTGCCAAGGATATATTAATTACCAAATAACTAGTTGCTTTAATAGCTGTAATTGTCCATTCTAATAATTATTATCAACATATATACCAGAATAAAGTATCTAATCTCATATAAATTCATATGTAAAGTTCTTAATCACTGATGGAGAATGTATAATTATATCATAAAGTAATCATAGATAACAAACAAAATAAATTAAACACACCAACTCTATTTGGAAGTCAGTAATTTTATTAAATAATGAAAGTTTTAGAATAGTAGAAGCACCAAACTCAAAAACACATTCACATTGTTAAGAACGTTATGATTAACCAAAATAATTAAATACACACACCATTGGCTTTTAATTAAAAAAGATAACCATGTTATTTCATAAACCTCTTGAATCATTACAAGTATGGTAGTTTTATTTGTTAGATAATACCTTCTAAAATGAGATATCTTAACAGAAGCATAGAATGTGTTTCTGCAAAGGATACAAAGCATGGATTCTATAATTTTATGAATGCATATTTAGCAGCTAGCCTGTATTAAGATTTATGGATAAAATGATGCAACAAATCCTTTCTACCATTAATATCACCTAATTTGGGGGAGACTGTCACATACACATGGATATAATGTAATGTAGTGAGTTAAAGGAAACTAGGTATACAGAAATTAGGCTGTGATATGAGATTGGTTAAGGAGGGCATTTTGAATGAGGGAACCAAAAGTGAAGATTTCAAGGTTTTGGATCCAGCCAATCAAAATCAGGAGGATTTGAGTGTTAAGGCATAGGGGAAACATGAGCTACAACATTACCAAGAAACATGAGAAATATTGATTGGAGATGATGAATTTGTTCATGTTCTTTCTTATGATAATGATTCCATGTAACAAAATTTAAAAATCTTTGAGTTCATCCAGTGCAATATTTTAGCATTTGTCACATTGCCTGGCTCATAGTAAGTTAAAAAAAGATAAACTTACCAAATTGTGCATGTTAATTATGTGCAGTTTATTATAGACCAACTATATCTCAAGAAAGCTGTAAAGCATTTTGCAAAAAGATCTAACAATGGATGGGAAGTGAGAATGTAGGTAAACAGTAGAGGATCGATCTGTAACATATATAAATGAAATATAATAACATATTATTGAAATCTCATCTCTAAATTATGTATCAGGTGCATAGATAACTCACTAAAACTTTTGAAAAACAGATAATCCCCACAATCTTTCCACATTTCTGAAACATATCTAAAAACTCAAAGATTTTTAAATCATTTTTAACTTTTAATTTTGAGATAATTTCAGACTTACATGAAGTGTCAAATATAGTAGAGTAGAATTTCTAGATACTTCTCATTCAGTTTCTCCTAATATAAACATTTATATACCTATGGCACATTTGTCAAAATGAAGATTAGCATTGGTATATTATTGTTAACAAAACTACAGGCTTTATCACGACTTCAGTTTTTCCACTACTATTTTTTTTTCTGTTCCATGATTCAGTTCACAGTACCCCATCATGGTCAGTTTTCCTGATTTCTTAGACACATCCAGTCTATGATGGTTTCTCAGTCTTTGTGTTTCATGACTTGGAAACTGAAGATACTATTCAGGAAATTGGAAGAATTTTGTAGAATGCCCCATAGGTTTGATTATTTGTAGGTTTTGTCATCATTCAACCTGGGGTTTGAATTTGGGGAAAGAATATCACAGAGGTAAATTGTCTTTTTCATCCTATCATATCAAAGGGAAAATGGTATCATTATGACTTTCTGCTGGGGATGTTAACCTTGAACAGGTGTTTCATCTGCCAAGTTTTCTACACTGTAAATCTCTTCAAATTCATGGGTTAGCTCCTTTACCCCCTTCAATATAGGTATATATTATTTATTGATAATATAATTAAATTCATTCTTTAGTCTGCACCCCATTCTGGAACCCCCTGACATTATGCTTTTATTTCAATTTTAAATGAACTTATAGGAAAATTCCCTTTGTGAGTTTTGACAATGCATAATCATGTATCTACTACACAGTACTATATAGAACAATTCTATCACCTCTAAATGTTTCTACCTGTTGCCATTTGTAGACTACCTCTCTTTCTATTCCCTTCCCTAGACAGCCATTGATCTATTTTCTATCCCTGTTTAGTTTATTCCAGGATGTCATATAAATTGAATCATACAATATATAGCCTTTGGGAGCTGGCGTCTTTCACTTCATAAAATACATTTAAGAGTTATTAACATTGTTGCATGAATCAGTCGGGTTTTTTTTCTTTATTACTGAGTAGCATTCAACGAAATGAACGTTATCCAGTTTGTTTATCCATCAATCTGTTGAAGGATGTTTGAGTTGTTCCAGGTTTTAGTAATTATAAGTAACTGATATAAGCTGTTGTGTACAGATTTTATGTCAACATGTTTCCAGTTTACATGGGAAACTTCCAAAAAATGGAATTGCTAGGTTATATACTAAGTGTTCAATTCATTTTTTTGCCAGTTATTTTCTCCTCCAAACTCTTTTCAATTGAAATAAAATTTACATAAAATAATATGTATTATGTGGAGTTCAGTAAGTTTTGAATATCCATTTCTTCATGTAACTAAATCCAAATCAGGATTTAAAGCATTTTGATCATCCTGGAAGTTCTTTATGTTTCTCTCCAGTCAAACCCCCTTTGCTGAACCTATGTGGACACAACTGATGTTCTGATTTTTATTTCCATAGATTAAGTTAATCAATTTATAACTTTAATGAACAAATGGAAAAATACTGTATGTATTCTTTTATGTTTGTCTTCCTTTATTGAACATCATGTTTTTGACATGATTCACTTGTTTTATGAATTAATTATTCTTATTTATTGATTATTTCTTTCATAAAATTAATTTATCACACTCAGTTTATTCAGTTGTTTATGGACACTTTAGTTTTGTTCGTTTTCCCCAAGATTTTTTGATTGGATGAAAAAAAGATAAAATTAACAATTGTATACATATATTTATAGAGAAACATTTTCCTTTCTTTTGGGTAAATTCATAAAATTGTAATCACTGAGTTAGGGGTGGGTATATTATTACTTTATAACTGACCAACAGCATTTAAAATTTTTTAACTTTTATTCAGGTTTTGACAGTCAGAGAAAGGGCATGAGCAAGAGAGGGGCAGAGAGAGAGAGGAGTCACAGAATCTGAAGCAGGCTCCAGGCACTGAGCTGTTAGCACAGAGCCCAACTTGGGGCTCAAACCCACGAACTGTGAGACCACGACCCGAATTGAAATCGGACACTTAACTGAGCCATCCAGGCGCCCCATCAGCATTTTAAAATGCTGGAATCATTTTACATACCCGCTAATAATATGTTAGATTTCCAACTGCTACACGTCCTCAATATTGATGTTATCTTTTTATTTTAGCGTTCCTACAGGATTTGACATCATGTCGTATTGTAGTTTTAGCTTTCATTTTCTTGATGAATAAAAACTGAAAAAAAATTCTTGTTAGAGATATGTCTTAAGAATATGTCCTTTGCAGTTACTGGTTTTCACTTTCTTTTTTTTTTTTTTTTCAATAGGTTATCTTTATGGGCAAGGTATTTTTAACGTTAATGATGTCCAATTAGTTTTTTTTCCTTTCAGGAAAGTTCAATTTGTGTCCTCAGAAATTTTTACTGACCCATGCTTTGAACATCTTTTACTAGCTTTTATTCTAGATGATTTTTAGTTGTAGCCTTTACATTTAAGATTCTTCTTGTTGACTTTTTATTCTATTATAAACTATATTCTTTTAGTTATAGGTTCTTTGTTATTATTATTATTTGTTCCTTACAATGTGTATGATCGTGTCATTTGCAGATAAAGAGGGTTGCGGTCTTCTTTTTCAATCTTTAGGAATCATCTTTTTTTTCATTGTATTTTTGCAAAGGCAAGGTCCTCAAGGAGAATTCCAAGGTGACAATAGAGCCTTTTGTAAGGGAAAAACATTCAATATTTCACCATTAATGATGAGAAAGTCCCTCTCCACCCCCTCTTTCTTTCTTTCTTTTTTTCTTTCTTTCTTTCTTTCTTTCTTTCTTTCTTTCTTTCTTTCTTTAAAATCCTACTTCTGGTTTGCTGTGAGGTTTTCTACACATTTAATTTTGACAAGTACTTTTCCTTTGTTTACGTAGATGATGCATTTTTTTCTAGTTTTTTTCATATAGTGATGTAGATCAATTTGTTTTCAAATGCTAAACCAACTTTTCTTTCCTAGGTTTAATCTGTGTAGTCAAGTTGTATTAATTTTTTATGTATTACTGGATTCAATTTGCCAATATTTCTTGAAAATGTTTGCATCTAAATCCATGAAGTATGTTGATCGGTAATTTTCTTTTTATAGTAATGTCTTTGGAAGGTTTGACAACATGATTAAATGAGTTAGGGAGTATTCTGTCCTAGTTAATCTATAAACTTGTTTAAATATTTGGAATAATTTACTAGTAAAGCTAACTGAGATTTTTTTATAGGAATATTTTTGAATTCATTGACCAAAAAGATAGAGGTACATTCCGTTTTTATTTCTTTTCCTCTTCCAGTGTTTTTGTAAAGTTGTGGGTTTTTTTAAGTTTATTTATTTATTTTGAGACAGAGAGAGAGAGCACACTCATGCACACGTGTGCCATCAGGGAAAGGGCAGAGAAAGAAGGAGAGAGAGAATCCCAAGCAGGCTCCACACTGCCAGCACAGAGTCCGACGCAGGGCAAGAAAAGTTGTGCTTGTCAATTAATTGTCCATTTCTTCTGACTTCCTAAATATTGCCATAATCTCATTCATAATATTTGTTATTGTACATTTAATATTTATGGAATATGTAGTAATGATCCCTCTTCAATTTCTGATGTCAAAATTAATTATTTTCTTGATCAGTCTTGCTATGTTTCTATCAATTATATTTACCATCTTTTTAAATTTTTTTTTTAACATTTATTCATTTTTGAGAGTGAGAGAGAGAGCTTGAGTGGGGAGGGGCAGAGAGAGAGGGAGACACAGAGTCCGAAGCAGGCTCCAGGCTCTGAGCTGTCAGCACAGGGCCTGACACAGGGCTTGAACTCAGGGAGTGTGAGATCATGACCTGAGCCGAAGTCGGATGCTCAACAGACTGAGCCACCCAGGTGCCCCAATTATATTTACCATCTTAAAGAACATACTTGTGAATGATTTTTTATTTGTTTGCTATTGCATTTATTTTTGCTATTTTGTTTCCTCTCTTGTAAATAATTGAACTTTAATTTGTACTTACATCTTCCTTAATATATATAGTCTTCTAGCTTCTTTAATTTGCACTTCTGGCTTCTTAAGTTGAAAACTTAGCCCATAGATTTTAAACTTTTCCTCCTTTATACTATGAACGTTTATAGCTACACATTTCCCTCTTCATAGATTTACCTGCTTCTCCTGATGTTTTTGCTATGTTGTACTTTAATTCTCATTTAGTTGGAAATATTTTCTATTTTCTCTTGTGATTTATTTTCCAACCAATAGGCTATTTAGGAGTATATTGTTTAATTTCCTATTATTTGGGGAAATAACTGGCTATTTTATGATTTATAATTTATTTTGGTTGAGATCATAGTGGATACTCTGCATGATTTCAGTACTTTACAATTTGTCTAGTTTGTTTTATGTCCTGCCATTATAGCTGTAATATTGTAGAAATAATAATTAATTAATAATATAATTAAATATTAATTACAATAATTAACTATAATAATACAATTAATATAATTAAATAATAATTAAATTAATTTATTATGTGGTTCAAATTTTATCATTCTATTTTCCTTCTACTTTTATATTTTCCGTCATTATATTTTTATGTATTTGCTGAGAAATGGGTGTTAAATGCTCCATTGTGATGAACATTTACCCTTTTTTAACTTTAGTGCTATCAATTTTGCTTTCACGCATTTTGAAACTCTGTTACTTAGCACATCTTTCGAAATATTTCTTTGACCATTTTATCTTTATGAAGTGACCCTCTTCATCTTTGGTAATACTACTTGTCCTGAAGTCTAGTCTGTCTGATGCTAATGAAGCCACATCAACATTTTGAGTTTAGATTTTGCATGATATATCTTGCTTTTTATTTTTAACCTTTTCATGTCTTTATGTTTCAAATGCATCGCTTGAAGGCACACAGTTGTGTTTTAGTCCGTTTTTTTTAATTATTCTGACAATTTCTGTCCTCTCTTTTAATTGGAGTGTACAGTCCATTTACCTATAATTGAATTATTATGTTTATTTTTCCTATGTTTTCTAATTATTGTCTCTGTTCTCTATATCTTCTTTTTCTTTCTGCTATCATTTGAGCTAATTGAACACTTTTAGTTTTTTTAATTTTTTCATTCTATCTACTCTACTGGCTTTTTTTTTGGCTATCCTTTTTTATTGTTTGCTCTAAGAAGAGTGAAAGTTTAGCTGTAGAAACAGAAGTACTAACTGCTGTATTATGATGAATTATGGCTCCCAAACATATCCAGCTCCAAGTCATTAGAAACTGTTAATGTTATGTGGCAAAACTAAGTTCGTAGATGTGATGGTTAAAGACCTTGCAATAGGAAGATTATCCTGGATTATCCTAGTGGGTCCTAAAAGTAATCAAAAAGGACCTTATTGAAGGGAGAAGGGGAGATTCAACAACAGAGAACAGAAAAAATACAAGGTGACCACTGAAGTATAATCCTACCTGCTCTCTCTAGATGCTAAAAAAAACAAAGAATCAGTTTCTTCCCTAGAGCCTGCAGAGGTAGTACAGCCTGCTGATAACTTGGATTTCAGACCAGTGTTTATAGAACTGATTTATAGAACTATTAGAAAATAAATGTGTGTTAAGTCCCCAAATTTGTAGCTATTTGTTACAGCAGACATGAATGAACACTTGGATAGAACCTTGTATTGGCAGTGTCACCAAGAATACTCGCATGTTATGTTTTCTAGGGTTTAGCAGCACCAAGGTACAAAACTAAGATGGAATTTTGATTAATCATTTCTTATCTTGAAAGGTCCACTTAAATGTCTGCTGCCAATGTAAGGTATGAAGTCATTGGAATTCATCATATACGTGAAGAACACAAAGTATTTGATATGGCTAGAAGGACTTTACCCATTATATGTTATAATTATCTTTTACTAAAAAAAAGCTAAATTCGAAGACAAAGGTAATTTATTATGTCAAAACAAATTATCCATCCTGCTAAATTCACTGCACCAACAATATTTCTAAGTGGAATATTAGTCTTCATCATCTACGCTCTAACCTAATTAATCTTAATATTCTGGACTTGCAGAGTGACAGACATAGAAAGGTTTTTGGCCAGTGTCTAGTGCCACTTGAAATTTGAGACAATGGGTGCCTAGAAACATTAAATTTATCATTCTGATTCTAAGACAGCAAAACGTGCCACCAATTAGTTGACATTCCATAGAATACATTTTTCTCAAATCCTGAAAGAGTGATTCTGTAACTTTACATCCTTTAGATGTGTATCTGGCTATTTTCCACTTAGTTGAAAAGTCATGTTTCACTTAGGAAAACAACAGTGACTGTAGGATTTCTGAGGAGGAATGGGTTAATCCAGGTCATTTTAGGCTCACCCAAACGTTGTTGGAGAGTTAGCTGAAGAAGGCCAGGGAAAAATTTCCTTAAAATAGTTGATTCACAGGCATTCACATGGAAGCCACCATACATTTCACCCATCTCATTAGGATATTGTTAGCTGTTGAAGGAGGCCATTTTCCTGGGCTGTCTGTCTCAGAAATAGTGGTAGATCTCAGCATTTTTGACAAGACCTCTTAACATCCGTTCTCAGCTGCTGGCAGCACCAGTAGATGAGTCTCGAGGCTCACCTTTTGTGAAAGATCTGTTTCCACCTGCCTCAGAGATCATTTCCCCTTCCACCTTCCAAATCCGGTACAAGTGTCTCACAGTGGCTTCCCCAAACTCAGAACTACATTTGGGGAAATACAGCTCCTGATTTCTCTCTGCAGTGCATAAGAGACTCTAAAGGGGGTACCACTGACACTACATTGAGCATGGATCATTTTCATTGAATCCCTTAAAGTTTATGACTTTGTAGTAATTGAAATAGCCTTTAATAAAAAAGAGGGGATTTGCCTTTGCAGTGTACTGACTGTATTGTTCTATTGGGTTCCTTGTACTGTTTATTGTGTCTACTAATATTTGTCTTCTGTCTGCGTCTGGATTTCTTCAGGCCCTATCAGGCAGTGGTATAATAGAGTCATAATAACAGTAATAGCAATCAACCAGGGGTATAATAGCATCATAATAATAGTAACAAAAGAGTAAACCTAAATTACCTCCCAAACACTACATATTGGATTTCTAATGTGTGCTTCAGTTTGTCAGGGACCATAGTCTTTCTCAACATGTTAACATCCATCATTTCATCTTTGATTGGAGATGACCTCATCAGACATCTTTGGTCATTTATTGATATGTCCTATATGCCTGTTGTTGATATTGTAATAACTTTTTCTATTCTGTATCATCAGTCATCTAGCTGAATTAGTAGGTAGGAGAAGAAGTATATCATTTTCCCCCCTAAAGGCTATAATGGTATTAGAGCCTTATTTAATCTGTCCCAAAGGAATTCTGCAAAAGTCCCTAGGATGAATGAGGAAAAAAAATCTACATTGAATTGGACTTAATTATATTTTTCTTCTAGATTCTGCTGTTCTTTTTTTTTTAATTTTTAATGTTTATTTATTTTTGAAAGAGAGGGACAGAGCATGAACAGGGAAAGGGCAGAGAGAGACAGAGACATAGAATTCGAAGCAGGCTCCAGGCTCTGAGCCATCAACACAGAGCCCGATGCTGGACTAGAACTATGAGCCGTGAGATCATGACCTGAGCTAAAGTTGGAAGCTTAACTGACTGAGCCACCCAGACACCTCCAGATTCTGCCATTCTTAAAATATAAACTTTAGGGGGCTCCTGGATGGCTCAGTCATTTAAGCATCTGACGTTGACCCAGGTCAATTATAATCTCACAGTTCATGACTTTGAGCCCCTCATTGGGCTCTCTGTTGTCAGCACAGAGCTCACTTTGTATCTTCTGTCCCACCCCCCCTCTCTTGCCCTCCCCTGCTCTCTCTCTCTCAAAAATAAATTAAATAATAAAAAATAAACCTTAAAACATTTTGGAACAATTTCACTTTACAGAATTATATTCAATCTAGAACAGAGAGATTCTGTATACCCCGAATCCATATCCCCCTATTACTAAAATCTTACATTAGTATGGTACGTTTGTTACAATTAACGAACCATATTGATACATTATTATTTTTTAAAAGTTTATTTATTTATTTTTAGAGAGAGAGGTAGACAGAGAAAGAGAGAGAAAGGCAGAGAGAGAAGGAGAGAGAGAATCCCAAGCAAGCTCTGCAACTCTCAATGCAGAGTCTGACACAGAGCTTGAAACCATAAACATTGAGATCATGACCTGAGCCGAAGTCAAGAATAGGATGCTTAACTGACAGAATCATCCAGGTACCCCAATATACTATTATAAACTAGAGTTAACAATTAAGATTTTCTCATTTTTCCTAATGTTATTTTTCTTTTCTGAGATCAAATCTAGCGTAATACATTATGTTTGGTACTGACATCTTCTTAGGCTCCTATTGGTTGTGGCATTTTCTAAGAATTTATTTTGGATGATTTTGATGCTTCTGAGTGTAATTACAGTAATTTTCTGGAATGTCTCTCAGGCACTGCCTGTTTTTGTTTGTTTATTTGTTTGTTTCATATTCACTTTTGGTACCACACAGTTACATTTCCTTTCTCATCACATCACATTAAGGATCCAAACTATCCATATGACTTATCTCTGTTGTATCAATATGACAAATCTCTGAATTGAGATGGTGTTTGTTAGTTTTCTATACTGTAAAGTGACTGTACCCCCTTTGCACACTGTACTCTTTGGATGAAAGTCGCTATGCAAAGTCCACACTTATGGAATGAAGGAAATTATAATCCACTTTCTTCTCTCTCTCTGTCTCTCTCTCTCTCCTTTTAAATTTTTTTCAACAAATATACCTTTAGTTTTCTACAATGAACTGAATGTTTGTTTCAAACCCTTTTTACACTTGAGTGGTCTGTCCCATTTTTTCTAATGGTTATGAATTAAGTTCTGGAAACTTTTCTTTTAACTTTTTTTAACTGAAGAATAATTAACATACGATTATTGTGTTAGTTTCACAGTTACAACATAGTGATTCAATATTTATATACATTACAAAATGGCCACAACAGTAAGGCTAGTTACTATCTGTCACCATAAAAGTTGTTACAATATTATTTGACTATATGCAGAGAGAGATTGCCTCTCTTTATGCAGAGAGAGAAGGGGAGAGATTGTCAATGCAATTGTCAATGCACAGCCCAATGCAGAGCTCAAACTCACGAACCGTGAGATCATGACCTGAGCTGAGAACAAGAGTCAGTTGCTTAACCGACTGGGCAACCAGGTGTCCCATTTTCTGAAGGACAGAGTATTTACATACATTCTTTGGAATTCTTTGGCACAGGAATTTGTCACTCTCCCCCCATTTATTTATTAAATCCTGTTAGATGTGATGTTCATTTTAAACATTGTTGGGTTAGATTAGCCAAAATTGTGTTAAGAGTTTTTACATCTGTTTTATGAGAGATATTGTTCATGTAATAAACATAAACATATATTGCTGTACATTAGAGAATTAATTAGGAAGTATTCATCCTGCTTTTAATATTGAAAGATATTGTAAAGAATTGGTATCACGACTTTCTTGAATGTTCAATAGAATTCACTGGTGCAATCATCTGCATGTGTTGACTTCAGTTTCGGAAGATCATTAATTGTTCTAATTTTTTCGAATAGATACAGAGTTAATTAGGTTATCTGTTATCCTTGTATGTTTTTATAGTTTGCATTTTTCAAGAAATTGGCCTATTTTACATAAATTATCAAATTGGTGGCATAGACTCGTTCATAATATATTTTATTATCCTACTTTCTATTCAATAATAGTTATGATTCCATCAAATTTCTGATACTCTTAATATGTATTTTCAATTTTTCCTTGGTTAATATTGCTAGAGTTTTATCAATTTTATTGATCTTTTCAAAGAATCAGATTTTGGTTTAATTGATTTTTCTCTATTTACTGTTTTCTGTTTCTGTAATTGCTGCTCTAATTTTTGTTATTCATTTTTTTATCTTGCTTAAGGCTGTATTTCTCTTCTTTCTGTAGTTTCCTAAAATGAAAGCTTTAGATAATTAATTTTAGAATTTTTTCTTCTCTAATGTGTTTTCACTACTACATTTTTCCTTTAAGCACAGCTTTCACTGCAATCTGCAAATATGGGCTAATTGTGTTTTTGTTTTAATTTAGTTCAAGTATTTTAAATTTATTTTGACACTTTTTTTGTATCCTGTGTTATTCATAAGTATTCTTTAATTTCCATTATTTTTTGAAATCTACCACCTATATTTCTGTTTTGATTTCTTGTTTAGTTCCATTTTGAGACCAGACTTTATATGATTTCTATTACTCTAAATTTATTAAAATGTATTTCATTGTCCAATGTGCTCTATGTAGGTGAACTTTCCATTTGAACCTAGGAAATATGTATTGTGCTGCTTTTGGATGGAATAGTCTATAAACATCAATTAGATCAATCTGATTAATAATGTTGTTCAGGTCAAGGATAGCCTTAGTGATTTTCCACCTTTTTTGATATATTCATTATTGATGGGAAGTGTTAAACTCTCCTAATTTAGAAGTAGATTTGTCTCTTATCCTTTCAGTTCTATTAGTTTTTACTCATGTATTTTGATGCTGTGTTTTTAGGTGCATACACGTTTAGGATTATTATGTCTTTTTGCAGAATTGCCTTCATTATCATTATGTAATGTATATATTTATTCCTGATGATTTTCTTTGATTTGGAATCAGATTTGTTTGAAGAGCTACTCTAAGTTTCTTTTGATTAGTGTTACCATTTTATATATTTCTCTCTGTCTTTACTTTTAGCCAATCTGAGTCTTTTGTTCTTTTTTTATTCATACTGACAGTTGTTGTCTTTTAAAAGATTTTTTTTAATGTTTATTTATTTTTGAAGGAGAGATAGAGACAACGTGAGCTGGGAAGGGGCAGAGAGAGAGGGAGACACAGAATCCAAAGCGGGCTCCAAGCTCTGAGCTGTCAGCACAGAATGAGCCACACAGGCACCCCAGTTGTTGTCTTTTAATAGGTATATTTAAACTAATCATACTTAAAATGGTCGTTTGTATACTATAAAAACCAGGATCAATAACAGCCAGGTCTATAATTATATTCTGTTCTTGACAGAGGTCCTTATTCTGTGTTCTGTCTTTAAAGTGTGCATTTGGGGCTCCTGGGTGGCTCAGTTAGTTAAACGTCCGACTTCAGCTCAGGTCATGATCTCACAGTTCGTGGGTTCAAGCCCCGAGTCGGGCTCTGTGTTGACAGTTCAGAAACTGGAGTCTGCTTCAGATCTTGTGTCTCCCTCTCTCTCTGCCTCTCCCATACTCTGTCTCTCTCTGTCTCTCAAAAATGAATAAACATTAAAAAAAATAAGTAAATAACGTGTGCATTTTATGTGATTCCATTTAATCTCCTTCTCCAGGATATTAATTATTTCTCTCTTTTTTTCTTTTATTGAGATTTCCCTGGAGGGTTTTTTTTTAACATTTTATTTATTTTTTGAGAGACAGCGACAGAGTATGAGCTGGGGAGGGGACGGGGGGGGGGGGGTGTCACAGATTCCGAGGCAGGCTCCAGGCTCCGAGCTGTCAGCACAGAGCCTGACTCCAGTCTCCAACTTATGAACCATGAGATCATGACCTGAGCCAAAGTCGACCGCCTAACCAACTGAGCCACTCAGGTGTCCCAGATTTCCCTGGAAGTTTTTTAATAGCCTATATCTGATTGAAAATGACACTATGAAATAAACAAACAAGTAAATAAATAAATAAAATAAAATGACACTACTCAGCTTCATGTGTAATAGGTACCTTTTAGCACAGTAGTCCAAATCCCTCTCTCCTTTCCCTTATGACAAATGCTTTCATTCTTTTTACTTCATCACATGTTATGATCACATAATACATGGCTGTATTTCTTACTTTCAATTATCCTTTAAAGCAAGTGAAAATAGGAAAATGAAATACTTAATTCAACTTTCATTTATTCTTTCTTCATTGCTTTCTCTTTCTTTATATAGATTCATACATATGATATGTATCATTTTTTTCTTTTGCTTAAAGATATTCTTTGAATGTTTCTTGTAGCTTCTATCTGCTACTGATAAATTTCCTCAGATTTTCTTGGTTTACATTTGTATTTAGTGTAAAAATATTTTTATTACTCTTAACTTTTGAAGCATAATTTCACAGGCATAGAATTTTAGGTTTTCTTTTCTTTTTCCTTCAACACTTTAAATATTTCACGTCATTGTTGGAGCACCTGGGTAGGCCAGTCAGTTAAGAGTCCAACTCTTGGTTTTGGCTCAGATCATGATCTCACAGTGCCTAGGTTTGAGCCCGCATCAGGCTCTGCACTGGCACTGCAGGGCCTGCTTGAGATTCTTTCTCTCTCCCTCTCTCTCTGCTCTTCCCCTACTTGTTCTCTCTCTATGTATCTCAAAATAGATAAATAAACCTAAAAAAATATTTCACACCATTGTCTTCTTACTTGGGTTGTTTCCTAAGAAATATTTGCTCTACTTCTTATGTTTGTTCAAATGTCTTTGGCTTTTTAAAAATTTTTAAATTTTTTCTTTGATTTTTTGGAGTTTGAATATACTGTGATTTTGATTGTTTATAGTCTGAATATGCCTAAAGTATAGGGTTTTGCGTGTGTGTGTGTGTGTGTGTGTGTGTGTGTTGGAAGGGGTGTGGTTGTTGTTATTTATAATGCTTGGGATTCCTTGAGTTTCCTGGATTGGTATCTTTCCTTAATATTGGAAATTTCACAGCCATTATTGCTTCAAATAATTCTCATGCTCCATTCTTTCTTTTCTATTTCCAGTATGTGAATGTTACAGCATTTTAAATTCTCCTTTAGTTCTTGGATATTTTCTTCTAGTTTTTCATTCAAATCTGGAAATTTTTGGTTGATGTAATTTTCAAACTCACTGATTCTTTTCCAAATCCAGTACACTAATGTTATCATCAAGAAAATCTTAATTTTTATTACAATATTTTTATTTGTAGCATTTCCCTTTAATTCCTTCTTAAAATTTCCACCTCTCATGTTACCCATTTACTTTTTTTCTTATTATCTGTGTTATCATTTAAGCCATTAGCTTCTGAATTGTATTTGTTTTTAAGTTTTCTGTCTGGTACTTCCAGCATCTGTTTTATGTATGAGTCAGGTTCTCATGTTGCTTTGTTCCTTTAAATTGTTTTTCTCATAGCCTGCAGTATGCTTTATGATTTTTGTTAGGAATCAGACATGTTGCATCTGATAATAGAACTAGGGTAAAATAGTTCTCCAGTGTGAGGATTTATGCTAATTTATGTTAATGAGAGTGGGAATTGGGCTTTGCTTGCTGTTTGTTTGCTATTTGCCGCAGTTTTAATGTTAGAAACTTGCAGCTTCTTGGTGGTTCCTGTTTTTGTAGCTCCTCTTGACTGTGGGTTTCCTTAGTACTCCTCCTTGGAAGAGAGTCTCTGTCTTCTAGCTTTTTCAGCTGGGATCCACAATTGTTCTATTTGGGTCCTGTTCTTGTGTTGAGGAGGTTCTACAACCTTCCAATTTATCTCGGTCTTTTAGGGGACCTGTGTCTTTCGCTTCTGACCTTCATAAGATTTTCTTCTCTTACAGTTTTTTTTCCCCTCCCATGTGAGGCAGAAAGTCTGGAGGGGGCTGACAGGGTGGAATGACCTTCTATCAAGGCTCTGGGATTGAGGCTCTGATAAAGTCTTCCCTAGAAGAGTGGGCTTTTGTCAGGTAGAATGCTTGTGGTGTAGTGGTATAACTAACAAGGATTACTCTTCTTCCTCTCCTAGAGCCATGAGGAGAGTTTTCTTGCTTGCTTCTTCACCAGGAAAAGCTGAGGAGTTCTTGAACATAAATCCCATGAAATTGCGAAATTTCTTAAAGACTGTGTCCCCAAGAAGTTTCCCACTTTCACCTAAGTGCATACTTAGCCTCCAACAATTCATCAAAGCCACATTGTACTTGTCCCTGTCAGCTTGTGTTCCAGGTAAGGAGTCCTTGACTAGTCCTCCAGGTTCACTTGTTTCACTAGATCTCAGCGAGGGAGTTTGTCCTGGGAATTCAGTTCTCTGATGGGTCTCAGAAATTACTGATTTTTAGTTTGTTCAACTTTTATTGTTCTACCTAGAGGGAATTGAGTGATGTCCTGAAAGCTATTTACATATTGGAGTCAAAACCAGAAGTTGGGATTTTTTTTGAGCCACATAGTATATCTCAAATATACTTTAATGAGGAATTTCTTTCCTACCTGGTATACTGTCAAAAGTTTTGAGAAGCCACTTATGGATAGATTCTTTTTCCAAGGTGGTTTAGAAAGTGTCTTAATCCTAGGAGGCAGCTTTCAATGTTAACTTCTCAGTCATCCAAATAGTTTACAGGTCTCCTTGGTCTTAACACGGTGAAGCACTTCTATCCTCCAAGGTTTGGGTTTTCCTGTGTGTCTTTCCCTACAGCATACTGTTCTCAAAACAAAACAAACAAACAAAGCATAATTCTAAGTAACAATTTGTATTTATGGTTAAAATTTGAAGTCACTTTGAAAATGAAAGCCAGTAGGGAATTCTACCAAACATTTAAGGAAGAGTTAACACCTATTCTCTTGAAGGTGTTTCAAAAAATTAGAAATGGAAGGAAAATTTCCAAACTCATTCTATGAAGCCAGCATTACCTTGATTCCAAAACCAGACAGAGACCCCACTAAAAAGGAGAACTATAGACCAATTTCCTTGGTTAACATGGATGCAAAAACCCTCAACAAGATATTAGCTAACCGGATTCAACAATACATTAAAAAAATTATTCACCAAGACCAAGAGGGATTTATACCTGGGATGAAGGGCTGGTTCAATATCCGCAAAACAATTAACATGATTCATCACATCAATAAAACAAAACACAAGAACCATATGATCCTCTCAATAGATGCAAAGAAAGCATTTGACAAAATACTGCATCCTTTCTTGACAAAAACCGTCAAGAAAGTAGGGATAGAAGGATCATACCTCGAAAACAAAAAAGCCATATATGAATAACCCAACGTTAATATCATCCTCAAGGGGGAAGAACTGAGAGCTTTTTGGGAGTCTTAGCCTCTGCACTCAGACAACACAAAGAAACAAAAGGCACCCAAATCGTCCAGGAGGAGGTCAAACTTTCACTCTTCACAGATGGCATGATATTCTATATGGAAAACTCTAAAGATTCCACCAAAAAACTGCTAGAACTGATTCATGAATTCACCAAAGTTGCAGGATAAAAAAATCAATGCACAGAAGTCAGTTGCACTCCTATACACCAACAACGAAGCAACAGAAAGAGAATCGATCCCATTTACAGTTGCACCAAAAACCATAAAATACCTAGGAATAAATCTAACCAAAGAGGTGAAAAATCTATACGCTGAAAACTATAGAAAGCTTATGAAAGACATTGAAGAAGACACACACACACACACACACACACACACACAGATTCCATGCTCCTGGATAGGAAGAACAAATATTGTTAAAATGTTGATACTACCGAAAGCAATCTACATATTCAATGCAATCCCTATCAAAATAACACCAGCATTCTTCACAAAGCTAGAACAAATAATCCTAAAATTTGTATGGAACCAGAAAAGACCCTGAATAGCCAAAGAAATCTTGAAAAACAAAAGAAAAGCAGGAGGCATCACAATCCCAGACTTCAAGCTATACTACAAACTATAATCATCAAGACAGTGTGGTACTGGCACAAGAACAGATACTCAGATCAATGGAACAGAATAGAGAACCCAGAAATGGACCCACAAACGTATGGCCAACTAATCTTTGACAAAGAAGAAAAGAATATCCAGTGGAATAACGACAGTCTCTTCAGCAAGTGGTGCTGGGAAAACTGGACAGCAACATGCAGAAAAATGAACCTGGACCACTTTCTTACACCATACACAAAAATAAACTCAAAATGTATGAAAGACCTCAATGTAAGACAGGAAGCCATCAAAATCCTCGGGGAGAAAGCAAGCAAAAACCTCTTTGATCTTGGCCGCAGTGACTTCTTAATCAACATGTCTCTGGAGGCAAGGGAAACAAAAGCAAAAATGAACTACTGAGACCTCATCAAAATAAAAAGTTTCTGCACAGCGAAGGAAACGATCAGCAAAACTAAAAGGCAACTGACAGAATGGGAGAAGACATTTACAAACGACATAGCAGATAAAGGGTTAGTATCCAAAATCTATAAAGAACTTCTCAAACTCAACACCCAAAAAACAAATAATCCAGTGAAGAAATGGGCAAAAGACATGAATAGACACTTCTCCAAAGAAGACATCCAGATGGCCAACCAACACATGAAAAAATGCTCAACATCATTCATCATCAGGGAAATACAAACTGAAACCACAATGAAATCCCACCTCACACTTGTCAGAATGGCTAACATTAACAACTCAGGCAACAACAGATGTTGATGAGGATGTGGAGAAAGAGGATCTCTTTTGCATTGTTGGTGGCAATGCAAACTGGTGCAGCCACTCTGGAAAACAGTATGGAGGTTCCTCAAAAAATTAAAAATATAACTACCCTACATCCCAGTACTGGCACTACTAGGTATTTATCCAGGGGATACAGATGTGCTGTTTCGAAGGGACACATGCACCCCCGTGTTTATAGCAGCACTATCAACAACAGCCAAAGTATGGAAAGAGCCCAAATATCCACTGATAGATGAGTGGATAAAGAAGAAGTGGTGTATACACATAAAATGGAGTATTACTTGGCAATCAAAAAGAATGAACTCTTGCCTTTTGCAACTACGTGGATGGAACTGGAGGATATTATGCTGAGCAAAATTAGTCAGTCAGAGAAAGACAAATATCATATGACTTCACTCTCATGAGGACTTTAAGAGACAGAACAGATGAACATAAGGGAAGGAAAACAAAAATAATATAGAAACAGGGAGGGGGGCAAAGCATAAAAGACTCATGAATATGGAGAACAAACTGAGGGTTACTGGAGGGGTTGTGGGAGGGGGAATAGTCTAAATGGGTAAGGGGCATTAAGGCATCTACTCGTGAAATCATTGTTACACTATATGCTAACTAATTTGGATGTAAAAAATACAATTAAAAAAAGAATATAATTGAATATAATTGATGAAACAAAAAAATAATAAAAACATTTTTAAAAATTAAAAAGAAGAAAGAAAAGGCAAGCTAATAGTTTTACAGCAACAAGGTCAAAACCAGAAAAACTAATTGGTTTAACAGAAAGTTTAATTATCCCAAAGTATCCTAAATCCCTAGCGTTAGGGTCAGCACATGTTAGCACGTGTAGTGCATCAGGGTAGAAGTGAAATGTAGAAGTGAAGAGCATGAACCCTGGAGCCAAATTACCTTTGTATAAATCCTGGCTTTGTCACTTGTTCCCTGGGTTGCCTTGGCAAGTTATTTAATCTTTTTGTACTTCAGTTTCTCCACCTGCAAAGCTGTCATAACAACATACTACTATCCTCATAGTGTCGTTCTGGGTATTACCCGGGAAAATATTTGTAAATTGCCTAAAACTATAACTGGCACACAGTTAATACTTTGTAATATTGTTAAATAAATAGAAAACATAAAATAGAAAACATAAATAGAAAACCTTCCAAAAAAAAAAAAAGAAAAGAAAAGAAAATGAAAGCCAGTATTCAGTAAGATGATATTTTGAGATTGAGCCTATCCTACTGGACTATAATTGAAATATTTTATGAAAAATATTTTTTTGAAGTGTGGGGGAAGTAACATTCTTTATCCAACAGTTTAGGAAAAGATTTTGTGCAAACAGGAAAAATCATATGCCAAAGACACGCACTTGTAAGATAATTAAGATTGTGTCCCATTTGGGGCATCTGGGTGGCTCAGTCAGCTAAGCATTCGACTTCAGCTCAGGTCATGATCTCACGGTTTGTGGGTTCAAGCCCCTGGTTGGGCTTTGTGCTGACAGCTCAGATCCTGGGGCCTGCTTGGATTCTCTGTCTCCCTTTGTCTCTACCCATCCCCCGTCCATGGTCTGTCTTCTCTCAAAAATAAAGTAAACATTAAAAAAATTTGAAAAAAATGGTGTCTCATTTGATATATCCTTACTGTGCTTATTTATAATAGGGCTCCTACAGAAACAAAAATAGTACTTTCACGCTTATTTTTGTAATCCAAACTACATTTTAAGTTCTACGGTTTTCTTCATTCATTTGTCCAACGTGCACTGAAAGTTTAAATCTGATATTTAATTTCTAGTGTACCTTAGACCATTTACTTCGACTCTTAAAATTATTACTTAAAGAATCTTGGTGTACCGTTCTATTTATTGATGGTAATTTCAGCTTTCCATGTCCCTTCTAAAAGCTCTGCCTATGTGGAACAGGAAGACTGGAACTGACATTAGATTATCTCCCACCTTTAAAATGATTTTTATTCTCCATTGCATATGTTTCACATTAGGAATAGAAGAAATCTGCCCGAAACTGATTGAAAAACAAACCTTCTTCCTCAAAAGTGTTCATTTTTTCACAGACTCACTAGGCTGTCCACTGCCTAGACAAAGATATTCTGGGAATCTTCACTTTTTTCCCCCAGACATTCCATTACAAATCTTGTTACAATACACAGCTTATTTCTCCACACCCACACATCTACTAACATTAGTTTTCTGAAGTGTGAAACAGGGCTTCCTGATGGCGTCTTCACATTTTACGTAACTGTTGATGAAGCCACTGCTGACACTGGGAATGTCACTGTAAAATCCTGAGACATTTTGGAGAGGAGAAAAGCGTTATCCAATTATTTGCTCAAAATACAGCACTGGCAAGTAACTGAGCAGGCAATCTCAACCTACCTGTCAGCTCTTCAAAATCCATGGCTTACCAGTTTGAGGCGACATCCTTGTTCAAAGCCTTATTAAACAGTTTAAAAACCATGAATTATAGAGTTCTGCTCATTTAGGAGACAAGAAGGAAATATCTACTCAGCAAAAAAAAAAAAAATGAGGATATATGATTTAAATTGGTCAACTTCACAGTCTGAATTCGGTAGACAGTTGCAGATTTGTGTGTTTTGTGGGGTAGTTTGCAAATTATTGTGGTATGAAAGAATTATTTTGCAAGCATATCTGTAACAGCGTTAGAGAGCTGCAGTTCTCTGAATAGTTCAGGACAAAAAAACTGCTTTAGGTTGAATTTCTCTGATCATCAAGGAGAGCTATGTGTCTTTGGCCTGATTTATTCTTCGCTTACATCCCTATAGTCGATCGCAATCCTCTATTTCTGTTTATAGTTCTATACAGTTAATTTCAAATCCTCTACTTTGCAAATTAAAATGCCTTATGTCAGATCTTAATTGTGAAAACATAGTTTTACTCTGAATTAATCAAATGGGGAGGGGGAGGAAATCCTTTACATGAAATTATAATTTTGAATAGAGACAAAATTGACATTATTTCAGCTTATTTAAGAAAAAAAATAAATGATTGTGGTGAAGTGCAGATGGCTCATGGGTATTGTCACATATATTTTTTTCTTGTCAATGTAGAGAAATATAAACTACATAAGCAATGTAGAATTATGGCAGTGATCATTAACTGTGTTCAACAATATTTGTTTGAAGTGTTTTACACCTTTTACTTTTCATACTGTAAGGCATTGCTTCTTAATCTTACTTTCTCTTAAACACTCAGTCAAATGCTTAACATTTGGGTTATATTATAGGTATTTTTAGCCTGGGTTTACATTATAGGTATTTTTACCATGCAGCCAGCACAGGCTACTTTGAAAACAGTTTGTATTTCTTATCTTCATTGACACTTAGGTGTGGCCAATGAGCTATAATAAGAAAATGTCCTGTAGTTGCTTCTGTAAACTTTCTTTAAAGATGAAAGACTCCTGTCTGTTCTTATTTGTATCTTCTTCCTTCCCACTATCTTGAATACAGAGAATAGGCTGGAGCCGGAACAGCCACTTTGAACCATGAGGTCACCCCAAGAATGGAGTTAGCACAAGACTAAGTAACATAATAGAAGTAGTCAGAGTTCCCGAGGATTTCACAGGCAAAGCCTCCATTACAGATCTGGATTTCCTTCCCGAAAATGTTTCTGTCAGAAAGCTGTAAACTTTTATTTTGGTAAAAATACTAATATTGTAAGTATCTGTTACAGCTAGGCTGGGCAGAAAAACATTCCATGCTTATGCCAAGTTTCTACCCAAATGGAGATTGCTACTCTACTAAATCAAAACTGAATAGTACTGGTCATATGCTTTTTAGCAGGAAAATTTTCACTAACTGTTCTTGGAAAAATATCTACCCTTCTTCATGACACAAATATGATTATTCTGAGCCAATCTTTTCACACATTCAGGGTGGTAGTGGTGGTAATGGACTAGAAAAAAAATTTATTTTTATCTAGATACAGTTATTTATCAGAATAGAACTACTATGATCTCCCTCAATGGCTCTTTCCCTATCCTGGCTCCATTATAACTAGGTCTGGTTTTACTGGTCTATTTTTCACTCCAAGATGTCTGAATCATGAGTAATGCTTACCTATCACTGTTATGTACCAGTTAATGTACTTTATTTAGTTTGGCAAAGTTTGACTAAGAGATATAAAATACTCCTCTAGTCCATTCATAGCAAACAGTATTCTGATCTGCTATACTCAAATTAAAAAGTAGATTGTACCTACTCTCTCTTAGAGGAGATATTCATAGTGTTTTATAGGAAACTACATAAGGATAGCAACATAAGATGAGTGCCTTATCTCCCACCACAAGTTTAGATCATCAATAAAAGAACTTAAAGATATAACCAGTACAGTATTTCTTGCCAATTCATTTTCCTTTGCACAAACGTATTTTGTATGTACACATGACCTACATAATGACTAATCGAGTATAGCATATAATTTATTGATTAATATCTGGTTTATCATCACGACATATTTTCCTGAGAGGAACACTTTCCTAATGGAAAAATATGTATCTTTGATTTGTCTTAGCTTTGGTTTCACATGCAAAATGAAGTGAAATATTTTGGTACATTTTCAGGTATGTTATTTTGAATTTCACACTTAAGATAAAAATCTTTCTAGTCTAGCATTATAGGGATAGTTGATTAACTCATTTTATACTGTTGGCACAGAGTAAGGTACATTTTAAGACAGTGGATTAAAAAAGGAAAAGGTTTATTTTTTAAAATATCCAATGAGCAAATTTAAACCAACCATAAATATTCATCAAACTAATTAAACACATCATGTACAATCAGGTATATTTGTTAGGTTGATATCAAATCAAAGATTTCATATTTAAAAGAGTCGAAAATTATTCTTTTAATATGCAAAACTGATAAAAATTGGCAGTATGAAATGGAATAATCATAATCACAATTGAGCTTGTAGGTGACATTTAAATCCTCAGACAACTGAAACACAAAAGTTCTATGTAGAATTATAGTGTAATAATTTAAAAATCATACTTAAATGTAAAAATTACCTTAATATCACAAAATTTTTCATTTATTGTGACATTTAGGAAATAAAACATTAAAATTAAAATATCTTGTAGTTTTTTATTGATATTCCTTTAAAGGAATTACATTACTTATGAATGTTGCTTAATTGGATCCTATTTTAGATATGCTAGGTATTTTTCTCTACTGTGAGACATAGGTCCACAAAGGATCTTGTGTTTAAAAGACTTTTCAAACGCTTGTTTAAACAGCTTTTGTAAAATAGACACATGGCTTGTGTTATGATTATTGTGATTTAAATTCCTCCAAACGCTCAAACACATAGTCTGGCCATGGAATTAGATCCAGGTATTTGGCATTAGCATCCTTATTGTGAGTATATTAAAATTCGTATCAGGTTGTAAAGTTTTAAAAGTTCTACAGAAATGATGCAGAGCAGCAAAGCTAACATGACTTGTTCAACTGGGTAAAAAAAAAAGTACATTTGGAGACAGCTTCTTGACTATTACCCTGACTATTACCCAGGGAAATATCAAATATCTAAGCGAATGACTGACCATGAATCTGGAGAATTCCTGCACCTTACGCTCTTCTATTGCTTACTCATTCATTTAATCATATGAATAATGCAATCCATTAGAATAAAATACAAATGAGTCAAAGTATTTGTTTTTTGGAAGAGTTGGGTAAAATACTTAGTAATTTTTCATGACTAAGAATGTTTTACCTTTAAGTGAGTATGTTATGATTATTGAGAATATTTCAGGGACTCCTGGCAACATTATCACGTACAAAAGAAATCTGAAAATCTAATGTTTTCTGCTTTAAATATGTACTTTTGGAGCTTGTTGCTCTGACACAGCCCTTTCTCATGAAGATAAAGTGAAAAACGTTAGTTGCTTACAGATTCAGCAAACTTAAATGGAAAGTGCATTATTTTTATGGTACATTTGCAAAGCTCAAGTGAAAGACTCTATCTGCGGTATTTGGATATCGTGTTGCCAAAATGTTCTATTATTTATCAATATTTTTTAAAGCCCAGTGGAATTATATTATTGCCACTCTTCCCATTATACATGTTACACCTGGGTGATTTCTCTGTCCCAAACACACACTTGCAACTATGTAATTAACATTTCCATTTTCTCCTTTTTTCTCCCTGCCAGATACTCCATTTCCCAGTATTCCCAATCCCAAGGAATTAAATCACAATTTGAATGATCATTAAAGTCTGTCACTAGAATATAGATAATTCTCTTTCTCAAGTTCTGTTTGTGGATATCGCTTTCTTTTTTTTTAATTAATTAATCATTATTAT
This sequence comes from Prionailurus bengalensis, assembly GCF_016509475.1. Lineage (NCBI taxonomy): Eukaryota > Metazoa > Chordata > Mammalia > Carnivora > Felidae > Prionailurus > Prionailurus bengalensis. Next base: position 92,832,147 of record NC_057344.1, read on the forward strand.
TATTATTTTTTTATTCTCAGGTTAGTTAACATACAGTGAAGTCTTGGCTTCAGGAGTAGAACCCAGTGATTCATTGCTTACATATGACACCCAGCGCTCATACCGAAGAGTGACCTCCTTAATGCCTGTCACACATACACCCTACCCCCATCGACTCTCAGTTTGTTCTCTATGTTTAAGAGTCTCTTATGGTTTGCCTCCCTCTCTGTGTTTATCTTATTTGTCCTTCCCTTCCCTTATCATCTGTTAAATTTCACAAATTCCACATATGAGTGAAATTATGTGGGATATGTTTTTCTCTGATTGACTTATTTCTCCTAGCACAGTACCCTCCGGTTTCATCCACGTTGTTGCAAATGCCAAGATTTCATTCTTTTTCATCACTGAGTAGTATTCCATAGTGTGTATGTGTGTGTGTGTGTGTATACATATATATATATATATATATATATATATATATATCTCATCCATTCATCAGCAATTGGACATTTAGGCTCCACTACTTGTTTTCGTAACTCACTTTTGCCTATAAGAGGAAAACAAAATGTCACCTTGATATTGTCTGAGAAGACATCAAATTCTGCCTCTACTGGCTCTTCAGCATCAACTCTTACTGAAGTTCTCCTCAGATATTACCATCAAGTATTAAAATTCTTGCAGCTCTTAAGGTTTGTTTATGTTAAGAATAGTCTCCCTGTTTGAAATGCTTCCCATCACTACTGCCACTCTCTTCCTGCCATCATCAGTCTCCAAACCACCTTATCGTTAGGGATAACACCTATTTTTTTTTCAGAAGTAAGTTCGTGTAACCTTCTCTGTGATGTTTTTCTTGGATCCCAGAGATATAATTTATCACTCCTTTTTTTTTTAACAACTAAACCATTTGTCTACTTCTGTAATCACTCCAGAACTTAATATTGCATTTAGAGTTAATGTGTCTGTTTATACTTAATAGACTGAAAGTTCAGTGGGTAATTTAGCTCTGTATTCATACTATTTAAAACAAGCCCTTCTGGAAATGGTCATTGAATAAAAGTATGAATCATAAAGAAACAAAATGAAAAGGAATATGTATAACATTCTACTGAAAACAAAGAACTTTTATATGTATTCTAAGAAATCATTCTGAGAAATAAATAAAACACAAAATATAGTAAAATCAAGATTCCAATTTTATATGTGAAAAACTAAAATCTTATTTCCCCAGTGTCACATCATGAGTATGGGAGTGGAAGTTTGAAGGCAGGTCTGCTGATGAAATGGCTTCATTTCAGTTTTTCAAATAGAAAGTGTTATTTAAGAGTCCTGACTATTTGGGAAATCTACAGAGTTAGGACTACATAAGAATTGGGTTTTATATATTTGGGGGCTCCGGTATTTGGTGCATAGACATTTATAATTGTTAGCTCTTCCTGATGGATAGACCCTGTAACTATTATATAATGTCCTTCTTCATCTCTTGTTACAGCCTTTAATTTAAAGTCTAGTTTGTCTGATATAAGTATGGCTACTCCAGCTTTCTTTTGGCTTCCAGTCGCATGATAAATAGTTCTCCATCCCCTCACTCTCAATCTAAAGGTGTCCTCAGGTCTAAAATGAGTCTCTTGTAGACAGCAAATAGATGGGTCTTGTTTTTTTATCCATTCTGATACCCTATGTCTTTTGGTTGGCGCATTTAATCCATTTACATTCAGTGTTATTATAGAAAGATACGGGTTTAGAGTCATTGTGATGTCTGTATGTTTTATGCTTATAGTGATGTCTCTGGGACTTTGTCTCACAGGGTCCCCCTTAGGATCTCTTGTAGGGCTGGTTTAGTGGTGACAAATTCCTTCAGTTTTTGTTTGTTTGGGAAGACCTTTATCTCTCCTTCTATTCTAAATGACAGACTTGCTGGATAAAGGATTCTTGGCTGCATATTTTTTCTGTCTAGCACCCTGAAAATCTCTTGCCAATTCTTTCTGGCCTGCCAAGTTTCAAAAGAGAGATCAGTCACGAGTCTTATAGGTCTCCCTTTATATGTGAGGGCACGTTTACCCCTTTAATACACCACTTACAGAAATGGATAGATCATCTAGACACACGGTCAATAAAGAAACAAGGGCCCTGAATGAGACATTGGATGAGATGGACTTGACAGATATATTTAGAACTCTGCATCCCAAAGCAACAGAATATACTTTCTTCTCGAGTGCACATGGAACATTCTCCAAGATAGATCATATACTGGGTCACAAAACAGCCCTTCATAAGTTTACAAGAATTGAAATTATACCATGCTTACTTTCAGACCACAATGCCATGAAGCTTGAAATCAACCACAGAAAAAAGTCTGGAAAACCTCCAAAAGCATGGAGGTTAAAGAACACCCTACTAACGAATGAGTGGGTCAACCAGGCAATTAGAGAAGAAATTAAAAAATATATGGAAACAAACGAAAATGAAAATACAACAATCCAAACGCTTTGGGACGCAGCGAAGGCAGTCCTGAGAGGAAAATACATTGCCATCCAGGCCTATCTCAAGAAACAAGAAAAATCCCAAATACAAAATCTAACAGCACACCTAAAGGAACTAGAAGCAGAACAGCAAAGGCAGCCTAAGCCCAGCAGAAGAAGAGAAATAATAAAGATCAGAGCAGAAATAAACAATATAGAAACTAAAAAAACTGTAGAGCAGATCAACGAAACCAAGAGTTGGTTTTTTGAAAAAATAAACAAAATTGACAAACCTCTAGCCAGGCTTCTCAAAAAGAAAAGGGAGATGACCCAAATAGATAAAATCATGAATGAAAATGGAATTATTACAACCAATCCCTCAGAGATACAAACAATTATCAGGGAATACTATGAAAATTTATATGCCAACAAATTGGACAACCTGGAAGAAATGGACGAATTCCTGAACACCCACACGCTTCCAAAACTCAATCAGGAGGAAATAGAAAGCTTGAACAGACCCATAACCAGCGAAGAAATTGAATCGGTTATCAAAAATCTCCCAACAAATAAGAGTCCAGGACCAGACGGCTTCCCAGGAGAGTTCTACCAGACGTTTAAAGCAGAGATAATACCTATCCTTCTCAAGCTATTCCAAGAAATAGAAAGGGAAGGAAAACTTCCAGACTCATTCTATGAAGCCAGTATTACTTTGATTCCTAAACCAGACAGAGACCCAGTCAAAAAAGAGAACTACAGGCCAATATCCCTGATGAATATGGATGCAAAAATTCTCAATAAGATACTAGCAAATCGAATTCAACGGCATATAAAAAGAATTATTCACCATGATCAAGTGGGATTCATTCCTGGGATGCAGGGCTGGTTCAACATTCGCAAATCAATCAACGTGATACATCACATTAACAAAAAAAGAGAGAAGAACCATATGATCCTGTCAATCGATGCAGAAAAGGCCTTCGACAAAATCCAGCACCCTTTCTTAATAAAAACCCTTGAGAAAGTCGGGATAGAAGGAACATACTTAAAGATCATAAAAGCCATTTATGAAAAGCCCACAGCTAACATCATCCTCAACGGGGAAAAACTGAAAGCTTTTTCCCTGAGATCAGGAACACGACAAGGATGCCCACTCTCACCGCTGCTGTTTAACATAGTGCTGGAAGTTCTAGCATCAGCAATCAGACAACAAAAGGAAATCAAAGGCATCAAAATTGGCAAAGATGAAGTCAAGCTTTCGCTTTTTGCAGATGACATGATATTATACATGGAAAATCCGATAGACTCCACCAAAAGTCTGCTAGAACTGATACAGGAATTCAGCAAAGTTGCAGGATACAAAATCAATGTACAGAAATCAGTTGCATTCTTATACACTAACAATGAAGCAACAGAAAGACAAATAAAGAAACTGATCCCATTCACAATTGCACCAAGAAGCGTAAAATAGCTAGGAATAAATCTAACCAAAGATGTAAAGGATCTGTATGCTGAAAACTATAGAAAGCTTCTGAAGGAAATTGAAGAAGATTTAAAGAAATGGAAAGACATTCCCTGCTCATGGATTGGAAAAATAAATATTGTCAAAATGTCAATACTACCCAAAGCTATCTACACATTCAATGCAATCCCAATCAAAATTGCACCAGCATTCTTCTCGAAACTAGAACAAGCAATCCTAAAATTCATATGGAACCACAAAAGGCCCCGAATAGCCAAAGGAATTTTGAAGAAGAAGACCAAAGCAGGAGGCATCACAATCCCAGACTTTAGCCTCTACTACAAAGCTGTCATCATCAAGACAGCATGGTATTGGCACCAAAACAGACACATATACCAATGGAATAGAATAGAAACCCCAGAACTAGACCCACAAACGTATGGCCAACTCATCTTTGACAAAGCAGGAAAGAACATCCAATGGAAAAAAGACAGCCTCTTTAACAAATGGTGCTGGGAGAACTGGACAGCAACATGCAGAAGGTTGAAACTAGACCACTTTCTCACACCATTCACAAAAATAAACTCAAAATGGATAAAGGACCTAAATGTGAGACAGGAAACCATCAAAACCTTAGAGGAGAAAGCAGGAAAAGACCTCTCTGACCTCAGCCGTAGCAATCTCTTACTCGACACATCCCCAAAGGCAAGGGAATTAAAAGCAAAAGTGAATTACTGGGACCTTATGAAGATAAAAAGCTTCTGCACAGCAAAGGAAACAACCAACAAAACTAAAAGGCAACCAACGGAATGGGAAAAGATATTCGCAAATGACATATCGGACAAAGGGCTAGTATCCAAAATCTATAAAGAGCTCACCAAACTCCACACCCGAAAAACAAATAACCCAGTGAAGAAATGGGCAGAAAACATGAATAGACACTTCTCTAAAGAAGACATCCGGATGGCCAACAGGCACATGAAAAGATGTTCAGCGTCGCTCCTTATCAGGGAAATACAAATCAAAACCACACTCAGGTATCACCTCACGCCAATCAGAGTGGCCAAAATGAACAACTCAGGAGACTATAGATGCTGGAGAGGATGTGGAGAAACGGGAACCCTCTTGCACTGTTGGTGGGAATGCAAATTGGTGCAGCCGCTCTGGAAAGCAGTGTGGAGGTTCCTCAGAAAATTAAAAATAGACCTACCCTATGACCCAGCAATAGCACTGCTAGGAATTTATCCAAGGGATACAGGAGCACTGATGCATAGGGCCACTTGTACACCAATGTTCATAGCAGCACTCTCAACAATAGCCAAATTATGGAAAGAGCCTAAATGTCCATCAACTGATGAATGGATAAAGAAATTGTGGTTTATATACACAATGGAATATTACATGGCAATGAGAAAAAATGAAATATGGCCTTTTGTAGCAACGTGGATGGAACTGGAGAGTGTGATGCTAAGTGAAATAAGCCATACAGAGAAAGACAGATACCATATGGTCTCACTCTTATGTGGATCCTGAGAAACTCAACAGGAACCCATGGGGGAGGGGAAGGAAAAAAAAAAAAAAAGAGGTTAGAATGGGAGAGAGCCAAAGCATAAGAGACTGTTAAAAACTGAGAACAAACTGAGGGTTGATGGGGGGTGGGAGGGAGGAGAGGGTGGGTGATGGGTATTGAGGAGGGCACCTTTTGGGATGAGCACTGGGTGTTGTATGGAAACCAATTTGTCAATAAATTTCAGAAAAAAAAATAAATAAAAAAAAAAAAAAAAAAAAAAAAAGAATTGGGTTCTGTTTGGATCTGTCCTTAGAAGACATGGGATCCGATGGAATTCAGTTTTCTGAGAGTAGGACACAGTGCCTTCTAAGTTCTTATTTAGTTCTCAAACCCTATGTAACTTTGTTTTGTGGTTACTGACTATACTACTCAAAATAACTTTATACTTTTTACTTAGTAAAACCTGAGACTTAATAGTGAAATCCAAGTTTGCTCAGGAATTTCCCCAAACTCTTTTTTCCTGCATGCTCAACATTTTTTTTAAATCTCAACATATGTGCCTACTGACGTTATTCAGTTTATTGGATATTCAATTTCTTGGATATTCACACTTCAAACTCCATTTTTCCACAGAAGTAATTATGTGTCATTGAAAAATTGGAAGAAAATGTTAATATATTTGAAATGTGAAAATAAAGCTTATATTTTGCCCTGGCACCATTAAGATCAGATGTTAATGTTATCTCACAAATGGGAGAAAATGATCAAGACATCCGAAAGAAACCACACCTACCTTGTATCAAAAAAAAAAAAAAACAAAAAAACAATCCTGGGAAGATTGTCTACTGGTCTGGCTATAATTTTCAAAATAAATGAAGCCTTGTCCTTTCCTTCCTTCCTTCCTTCCTTCCTTTCTTTCTTTCTTTCTTTTTTTTTTTTTTTTTTGCAAATTACTGACTCTAACAAAAATACAACACATCATCCCTGTTTTCTATACTGTTGCTTGAAGGATAAGCCTAGTAGCTAGAATTCAAGGGCATGTTCACAAGAAGGATTCTCAAGGACTTAACCTATTAAATCTACAGAGTTCTTTCCTTTTCTTCTCCTTCCTTTCTTCTTTTCTTCTTCTCTTCTCCCTTCTTCCCCTTTCTGCTGCTTTCTTCCTTCCTTTTCTTCTTTCTTTCTACTTTTTCATTAGCAAGATTTATCCTTGACCTCAGTTACAATTGGAATCTCTCATAACAAAATTCTTTATTTCAACTTGTCTGGTCTATTTTGTTTCATGCAACAGAGATCTCTTGGTTCTCTGAAGATGTTCATTGCTTTCTAATTAGTTTTATCTTCTCCTAGGCTCTATTTTCTTGTTTATTTTATCCAAATTCCATTCTTTTTCTTTTCGGTTTGCCTTTCATGTTAGATTTTCTTCAGATGTCTGTCAATCTTTTTGTGCCTCTCCATATTTAAGTGGGAGACATTGAATTTCTAATTGAAACTGCTGTGTTATGGCTTCACTCTCTGAGCATTCAACAGGAAGGTGTGCGGCTGAATGGAGGTAGGGACCACGGTATCAGCATACGGAGGCCTTTTCTCTTGTGACTGTGTCTTTTAATGACACTCCCGTACAAAAAAAAAAAAAAACAAAGAAAGAAAGAAAGATAGAAAGAAAGAAAAAAAAGAAAAAAGTACACTGTTTTATACAGTATATAACCACACTAAAAAGATGGTGATTCTGTCACAAAAGTGCCTTCTGGAGTCTTCTCCGTAGAGCCACACTGAGGTGTTTTTGAACTGCAAGCCTCCAGTTTATATCAAGTGATCCCAATTACCAATACCAAAATTATTGGAACTTTCAAAATTAATCAACTATAAGGTGGTTTTCTATGACCTTTAAGATAACAGAAATTGAAATGTATGTTATCTGGGTAAAAATTAACTACCCAGATCAACTTTCTGAAGGATTTGAAGGTGTGACAATGTAAGGGGAAGCACAAGTAAAGGGCAAGAAGCAAAAACATATAATGCTTTTGTAGAAGCCATGAGGCTCTAGAAAATATGGCATTGATAATCATCTAGTATTACCTCATGGTTATTACATGCGGGGCAATATTCTAACACATACTTGACCTTTTTCAATTAATCCTCACCCTGTTGTCTCTCTATCTGGAGACTGACTGTACAGGCTATACTAATGAGCTCCTTACTCCTCTGGCTTTTAGCTGAGTTCAGTCAAAAGAATAGAAAGAGAGAAGGAGATCTCAGGATCTACTCCACATGCTTTCCCCTACAGATACTCTCAAACTGCCTGTTTCCCTCAGCCCAAAGCCATCACTCTTTTGAAGTCATCCCTCTCCACACAAACGTCTCTTCCTTCAGGAAGCTGATAGCCAATTCGTCTTCTTGCCTTTTAGACCTAGGATGGGTGACGGTAGCCACTATTCCTTGGAGGTTGCCTGTACCCTGCTCATTTTTTTAAGTCCTTTTACTAAATGTTCATATAATTATCCTTACTTCTACATACCATCTATTTTGTTTTAATTGGGAATGTCCATTCCATTGACTGACAAGGCCATCTCAGAACAAGAAGAATATAGTGAAATGTTTTTTCTATTGAAGAAAAAAAAAGATGAAAAATAACAGCTAACCTTTATTGAACCCGTAGTAGTTGCCAGGAAATAACCTGAATGCTTTTCATTCACTGTCATTAATTTCTCACAAATGAACGCAGAATCTATTATTGTTACTTTTTATTTTATACAAGAGGAATCTGTGGAACGTGTTCCAGATCACACAACCTAGTATGGTAAAGCAAGGACTGAAGTCAAGGATGATTGACTCCAGCCTATACACTCAGCAAGTACTCAAATGGCATTTGTTAATAGGAAATGGCTAACAGGACAGAGAATGCTTATAGTAGAGGCAGCTCTACCTGTCATATCAACTATAACTTGGTTCTAGTGTTGCCAGAACTGATTTGTTAGAAGAAGATAGATATACAGGTTTTTTTATAACCTCTCCTAGTTTTTAAGTTTAGACTTAAGCTCCTCCCAAAACAAATACAAACGAACAAACAAACAAACAAAAACCAAAAAGTTCCTAACCAAACACAAAACCCACTTTCTGTGGCCCAAGCAAAAGTTTCAACTTGCTAAAGAATGGTCCAGTGACCGGTATTTTATAACATTTCAAAAACTGAGTTGAAAATCAAATTAATATGTAAGTAACCTTAACTATTTGTGCTTTTGATTAACAGATTTATCTTAAAGTAACTTAAAACTGTCTGCAGAATAGCTTCTGTAGAAGTGTTTCATAAGTTGAAAGTTTTCTAATTCTTTATTTATCTATATAAGACCCAGATCACTGAGACTGTGACAGCACAGTTAGTCCTATATTTTCTGCTTAATGATCTCCTTGATCTCTTGCTTATTTTCAATTTGTTATAAATGAGTTTTTGTATAAGAATAAAATATTGCCTTTGGGGTTGGACAGATATACTTAGAGATACTAGCTCACAACTTATTCACTATTAATTCAGGAACTCAGTTTCCTCACCTATAAACATTAGAATGACCATATCTAATTTTTAGGTTTGCTAAGTATTAAATGAGGTTATGTGTACACAGAACCTAGCAAATAATTAAGGCTCTAGAGTAGGAATAGCTGGTTAAAATCCTAAACAAGATCAAATATTTTGTATACATTACTTAATGTCTATATCTCCCACTACCCTCCTCTATCTTTGATTGTTCTCAAACTTGAGTGTACATTAGATAGCCTGGAAGTTGTTCATATACAGATTCCACTGAGTCACTTTCAGATTTTGTGATTTATTAGTTCGGGGAGGGTCCCCAAAATTTGCATTTCTAACATGCTTCCAAATAAAGTTAATCCTGTTGGTTGGAGACCATGCTTTCAGAAACACTGTATTATATAATGTTGTTAATGCTGTTTTTCAAAGGACTGTTAATGAGCCTTAAAAGATGTAATAAGATATCTGTCATCAACTACCTAAGAATGTAACATTCAAGAAATGTTAACTAGTTGATATCATTATCCTTATTACACTAAACTACTTGTTTCTCTCTTTTCTTTCAAAAATATACTTGAGAATTTATCTACAGAATTCCTTTTGGTAACTTAATTTCTTCTTTGAAATGAAGATACAATTTCTCCATTTCTAAGAATGATACTTCTTCATAAAGGAGGAGTGATAATTCTTCATAAAAGAAGGGTGAAATGTATATTAAGACCCCATCACCCACATATTTATGTATATGGTATAATGGTTGACTATTGCTACGATAATGCTTCATAACTCAGAGGCTTAAAGCAACACATACGTATTCTCTTACTCTTTGTTCTATGAGTCATCAGGAATAGCTCTGTCTTAGTGTGTGCTGTGAATCAACTGAGTTGGTTTCAAACTTCACGTCAGGGTCTGGCCCACACTACTGGTCCATTCTGAGTTTCAGACTGCAGAGACAACAGCTACAGGGGGCATGCTTCTCTTATGGTGCCTATAGAAACACAAAAGGGAAGCCACAGCAACCATGCACATGTAAACACCTTGTTCATGACACATTCACTAGTATTCCATTAGCCAAAGCAAGTCATTTGGCCACTCCCAACATGAATGGGGTCAGGTCAGGGATATTCTCAATCACAACAAAGTGACTTGGCAAAAAAAAAAAAATGAATACAATAGAAAGTGACTCAAGAGTAATGCAATCTAGTAAAGGAGATCTAGATCTACCAATCTAGTAAAGGAAAATATTCTAGACATGAATACTTGAGAGACATGAATATTTTCACATATTATTATCTCTTCCTTTCAGAAATAAAACATTCAAATTTTTCTATGGGAAATTACTTTGGGAAAGTGTGAAAAAATTTGTGCACATTGGTAATAGAAAGGGAGGCTGGTCTCAACAGAAAATAAATGGCATTTTACCCATTTCTAATAATTCTTGTAAGATTGGAGGCCTCCTTCAACTGATCATGTTGTTGATGATGATGATAATGATGAAATTTATGTAGAATTAGTATTAAAATAAATACCAGATAAAATTATTTTACATTTTGATATGGTACAATAATTGCATGTAATATTTTACATGCATCTTTGGAACTTTCTTTGGAGGTGTCTTGTATAAAACATATTGGATTTCATCAGTAAAAGTTAGGCACTTCGGCTCTTTAAAAAAGTACTGTTAAAAAGATAAAAAGACAAGGCTCAAACTGAGAAAATATTTGCAAGTCACATATCTACCAAAGGACCAGAATCTAGCATATAGAAAGAACACTTACAATTCAACAGTTAGAAAAGAAACAACAGAATTTTTGAAAGACTTTATAAACAGGAACTTTAGCTTAGAATTACAAATGACTAAGACATTTTCAGTCATTAAGGTAATGGAAATTAAATCTATAATGAAATATCATGGCATACCTATTAGAATATCTAAAATTGGGGCCCCTGGGTGGCTCAGTTGGTTAGGTGGCTGACTTCGGCTCAGGTCATGATCTTGCGGTCTGTGAGTTCTAGCCCCGTGTCAGGCTCTGTGCTGACAGCTCAGAGCCTGAAGCCTGCTTCATATTCTGTGTCTCCCTCTCTCTGACCCTCCCCTGTTCGTGCTCTGTCTCTCCCTGTCTCAAAAATAAATAAATGTTAAAAAAATTAAAAAAAAGAATATCTAAAATTGAAACATCTGATCATATAAAATGTTGGTGAGGGTTTTGAGCAACTGGAACTCTCATACACTGCTTCTGGGAATGAAAATAGGAAAACCACTTTGAAAACAATTTGGCAATTTCTTAAAATGCTACTCAAACACCCATTATTTCATCCAGTCATTCCTCTGCCAAAAGATGTAAAAGCAAATTTTCATGGAAATTTGCACATGAATTTTCGTAGTCATTTTATGTACAATAACCAAAAGCTGGAAACTTGTCATAAGAGTAAGTTGATAAATTGTGGTATGTTCATATATTGGAAGACTAGTTAGCCATAAAAATGAATTAACCACTGATACATGCAACAGAATAAATGCATTTCAAAATAATTATTCTGAATGAAAAATGCTACATAAATAAAAATACATATTACATGATTATATAAAATTCTAGAAAATCCAAATTAATATCTGGTAACAGAAAGCAGATCATAGGGTTGCCAGAAGCTAGAAAAGAGCTGATAAATATAGGCGGAAGAGATTACCAAAGTTCTTAGGGAAATTTTTGGATGTGTTTATGTGTTTATTATCATGATTGTGTTCATAGTTTCACAGGTTTACACATGTGTCAAAACTTACCAAATTATAGATTTAAATATATGTATTTATTGTATACCAAATATACGATAAAGCTGTTAATTTTTTAATAAAATAAGAGGAAAAAAATCAATGAGCATGATTGATCCTAATTCTAACCTTATTGATTTCAAAATCCATTCAGTGGTATTACAGTACAAACAGTATTTAACCAATAATAAGTTTGATTCTTTGTGGTCTATAAAGCTACAGGCCAACTTTTTCTTTCTACTGTATCAGTTGAAACTGTGGTTAACATAACAGTTTTTGATAGGTCCAATAAGGAAAGGGTCATTTTTTTTTCAGTGAGAATTCAAATTTACAATGCATTTTTCTATGACTGTCATTATATTGGAGGAATTATTAAAATCTCTAAACTAGTTGTAATTAGTGATAATCAATAAAAAATAAAAAAGAAAAAATAAACAGTAAAATTAGTTTACTCTAAAAATAGTTTCATAGTAAAATATGAAACTCTTGCTTATTTATTTCCATTATGCTCCAAAAGATTTCTAGCAGATAAATTCAAAGGAGAAATGAAAATATAATACTAAGAGCATTTAGATATGGATAAAAATGATAGTTATTTTCAAAAATGAATCTTGCTGAGGTAGATGCCTATCATTATGTTAAAATATAATAGGGTACATACCCATTAACCCAGAAAACCAACGACTAAAAATATAGAATTATTTTTCTACTCATAATATTTTGTACTTTGGGTTAATTTTACTTTAGAGATTTACTTCTATAATCAAACTCCAAGCTGTGTCCAAGAGTCATTAACAATTCCGTTTTATTAGCTTCACCTAATACTACAACTATAATTATTTGTTGATCAACTTGAATCAATGGCATACTTTAAGTAATGTTTGAGTACTTGTATATTCTGAAGGGAGTCAAAATTATACATCTAGGAAGAGCTTTACAGTTATAATTCTGATGTCAAATCATGCTATTTTATTCTAGTTCTTTGAACACTGTTAATTCATGTATGATATATTTGACAAATGTCAATTAACAAGAATGTTCAATTAACCAAAAGACCCAATTTTCCGATTATTTTTGGATAAATGGGTGCTTACTAAAATTTCTACAATAATTGCCATAAATGTAACTTTTATTATTTATATACCCATGCCTAATGAAAATTAAAGATCTCTGACCTGGAATTCTCTCGATGTTTTGATGAATAAGGCAATTTCAACTAATATGTGTGTCTTGAAAAGTAAAATACAGAGTTCTAGCAAACAAAGGATTTACAATATAGAGTTTTATGATACATTTTATTCATTAATTAGTAATGCTTTATGATATAAAATATATTAAGCTTGGTACTCGCATATTGTACAGATTATTAAGCTATTGTTTCTCAGGAGGGTGAAACTGCCCTTCATTTGCATACAAGACCATAGTTCGGCCTCGTGCTTCTTTCTTCATTCCCAGAACCAGCTTAATTATGCCAGTGTTACAGGGCCAATTTACAAAGCCCCCTCCTCAGTATTCTGAATGCCAACTCTATAGTCTCTTCCAGGGTCTGATAATGCAGCCTATTTCCTTTGTTCTTACAGTCCTCCCAGCGGCTGTTTGCTCTAATTATTATCTCTGTGATAATCTAGTTCATAACTTTCTGTGCTTTAGGCTTTCCAATGCTTATGTAACTAATTTCCCCTGTAAATTTCTCTCTGTTGAAATGCTTTACATGGTTTTCTTGGAACTAGAGACACTGTGGAACTAGAGGTATTATGTAGTTGGATATACTTCTATATGATTAAAGAAATCGTCTTTAAAAATCAATTTGTTTTAGGGGCACCTGGGTGGCTCAGTTGTTTAAGCATCTGAACTTGGCTCAGGTAATGATATTGTGGTTCTTAAGTTTGAGCCCAGCATCTGGCTCTGTGCTGACAGAATCCTTCTTGGAATTCTCTCTCATTCTCTCTCTCTCTCTCCCATTCCTTCATTTTGGACTTATCAGCTGAATTTGCCATATTTGATAATTCCTTTCTCTTCTCCTGGTTACCCTTTTTTTCAATCGGCTTCCAAGACAGCACATAAGTCGCTTTACTCTGACTGCCTCTTCCTGTTTTTTTTTTTCTGGTCTCTACTTATCTAACCTAACTTCTAAGATTTTTTCTCTCTCTCTTTTTTTTAAATCTACTTTAAAAAATATATACTTTCCCCTTTGGAAAACTCCTATAGTCTCAAATAAATTATACACTAATCATTTGTGTTGTCAATGTTCTTGTGTAGTGACCTTCCTGGACTAATTTTCTAAAGTGTACCTTTGTACACTGACCTTTGTATGGTCATTCAAATCACTGCTCATACTTGCATATGTGAACCAAAAATCTTTCATGCCTTTAATGTGGAACTGTACGTGTTGCTTCCTTCCTGCCATTGTCTAGCAGTTTAAGACTTTGTCTCAGCTTTTAGTTCTTGCAGTGATCTGCTCATCAGCCAGAATCAGAACTCCCAGGCCTCCTCAGCTCTTTCCTGGACAAGTTCACAGACCTACACACGCATGTGGCCTCCTCATGTCCCAAGAATGTTGGAGCTTTTGAAATTCCCTTAGGGACCCCTGATTCATCATTATGGATTTTTGCCCATCTCTTTTTTTTACAACTAGTTTTACTCAGGTAGATGTGATTTGAACAATTTCTACTCATTGTTTTTGACAAAAGCCCCAGGGTTAAAGCTTTTCCAACTGCAGGAGATCTAAGGCAGGTCAAATAATGACAAGTCTTGCAAATGGGATGTTTCCATGGAGCCGACAGATTATTGAAAGTTCACTAATAATGGGGCTCTTTGGAGACGTTTTGAGTCCATTCTGCCCATTTCATTGACTGCTCCACTGTTGTTTTTCAGAGTTATTGTGACTGCAGCGTAGCTGGGTTTTATTGGAACAACATAGAACAACATAGAACAGAGAAAATGGGTTTGGTAATAGGGCAAATTAATTTGCCACAAAGTTCACTGTTCTTACACAGATTCAGCCATCTAAAAAAAATGCTCATTAGACGGTTGCAAATCTTTGTTAATTTCCAGAGGTCTGAAAAGCAATAATTTTGACCTTTTTTTGGTGTAAAACAACAGAAATTTATTATCTCACCGTTCTGAAGCCTTGAATTGCAGAATCAAAGTGTCAGCAGAACCATGCTCTCTCTGGTGACTATAAGGAAGAATTCTTCTATGCCTCTTCATAGTTGCCTCTGATAGTTGCTGGAAATTCTTAGAGTTCCTTGGCTTGTAGCTGTGTCCCTTCAATAAGTGCCGCATTGTCACATAGCCTTCTTCCGTGTCTTCCATATGTGTCTTCAAATCTCTCTCTCCTTAAAAGAAAACTAGGTATGGGGCGCCTGGGTGGCGCAGTCGGTTAAGCGTCCGACTTCAGCCAGGTCACGATCTCGCGGTCTGTGAGTTTGAGCCCCGCGTCAGGCTCTGGGCTGATGGCTCAGAGCCTGGAGCCTGTTTCCGATTCTGTGTCTCCCTCTCTCTCTGCTCTTCCCCCGTTCATGCTCTGTCTCTCTCTGTCCCAAAAATAAATAAACGTTGAAAAAAAATTAAAAAAAAAAAAAAGAAAACTAGGTATATTGGCACAGGGCATTAGGCTTACGTTAGCCCTAATCCAATATGATCTCATCTTAATCTTCAAAGACCCTATTTCCAAATAATGTCACATTCACTGTTACTGGGGGTTAGGACTTCAACCTAATTTTGGAGGAAACTCGATTAAATCTACTGTTGGTTTGCCGGCTCTGCAATTGTGACAGCTTTTTTTTCCCCTCCTAAGCACAGTTTTAGCTCTGTCTTACAGGTTTTGATATGTTGTATTGCCATAAATCATTTAGGCCAAAGTACTATCTGATTTCAATTGTGGTTTCTTCTTTAGCTCATTGGTTTCTTAGTATGTTTGAAGTTGTAAAACCTTTGCAATTTTCTAGTTACCTTTCCATGATTGGCTTTCTGCCTCATTTCTCTGTGATTACAGATCAGACTTTGTATTATTTCATCATTTGAAATTGGTTGAGACTTGCTTTATGGTCCAGCATATGGTCAGTTTGCTAAAGGTTGTGTGCTTGCTTAGAAATAGTATGAGTTCTGCAGTTATTGGATACATGGTCTACGTATGTGTTCATTAGGTCAATCTTGTTACCTCTGTAGGTTATGTCTTCTCCTATCTCTGCTGATTTTTGTATCCACTTGTCCTCTCAGTTACTATAAGAGGTGTCTTAAAACCTTCAGCTACTTTTATGAAATTGTCCTTTTTAGTTCTTTCACTTTTTGTTATATTCAGGGCTATGTCATTAGAGCACATGAACATTTATGTTACTTGTATGGAGGACTGGGTTTTCAGAAGTCCTTTTTCCAACCATTCTAAAAGTCCTGCCTCCCAGACCTCATTTCGATTTCTTAAAATAATGACATGGTGGAAGTCTCAGGATACCAAGGGACTTAAGATGCCAAAAATGTATGCTTCCCCTTCTTTCCTTATTTTCTTCAGTACTAAGCACTCTACAGACATTTTCCACACTGCTTTATGAGCTCTGGTAGAAGTGGTTCTATTCAATGACTTCAAGTTGATGTGGCTCACTTGGTGGTGGGGATTGGACATTGAAGAGTTTCCTTTTAGTTTATTTAAAGCTGAATGGTGATGATTGGATACCTGCTTCACTAGAGGAAATTTCATTTCTTATATGTTTCTTTGGAAGAAACTGTGGGCTCTTGATTATATCTGGTTGCATTTCTCTTACATTTATTGAAACTTCAAATACAAGTTTCTCAGGTCTTTTTTACAGTAACATAAAAATCCAGTCAAACAGGGGCATCTGGCTGGATAAGTCAGTTGAGTGTCTGACTTTGGCTCAGGTCAAGATCTCAGGGTTCATGAGTTCAAGCCCTGCATCCAGGCTCATTACTCTCAGCTGGCTTGAGATCATCTATCCTCCTCTCTCTGCCCCTCCCCTGCTTGTGCTGTCTCAAACATAAATAAACAACAACAACAAAAGAAAATCAGCCAAAGAAATGTGTAAACATATAGAGTTAGTTAATAATAAAATAGGATTACATTTAGATCTTGATTTTGTTTTTTTTTTTTATTTTTTTTAATTTTTTTTAACTTTTATTTATTTTTTGAGATAGAGATAGAGCATGAACAGGGGAGGGTCAGAGAGAGGGAGACACAGAATCTGAAACAGGCTCCAGGCTCTGAGCTGTCAGCACAGAGCCCAACGCGGGGCTTGAACTCATGGACTGTGAGATCATGACCTGAGCCGAAGTCGGCCACTTAACCGACTGAGCCACCCAGGCGCCCCTTGATTTTGTATCTAGAGTCATTTCTAAAAAGGCTACCAAGGTATTGGTATGATTTTTCTGGAACCAATACACATTAACCACAATTAGCTAATTCCAACCGTTTTTAATGAAAAGTATTTCCAATGCAGTATTTTTGAGTGTAAAGGTACCTTTTAGTCTAAGGTAGGGATTATTCTAACAGTCTCTCATTAGTCTAATAAAATGAAAATTCCCATAGTAATCTAAAGTGGAACCAGGCATACATTCAGTGATAGATAAACAAAGATTCAGGCAACTATCACTTTGTTTGAATCCGGTTAATGCTAAAGTAATATCTCTCAAGATTCATCCCATTTTTATCACAAGTTAAGAAATTGGGGCTTTAGGACTAAAAACACAGTTGACAATGCAATATATTCGTTCCCCTGGGAAAAGCTTCTTGTCATGTCTTCCTAAGACCCCTAAGAGTTCCTCCACTCACCATGAGCTGACAAGACCAAGTTTTCATAATCTGTCACCTGGATCATTGTAATATTCTACTTATGGCCATCCTGCTTCCTGCTGCATCCAGGACATCAAACTATTAGATGGATGAATATGAATGACTGGAGCATTTTTATGAATAAATTTACCAAAAGTTCCCTTACCAGGCCCAAGAGTTTATGATTATATAATAGATATAATTCTTTTGTATGCTGAGCTAAAACTACGTTGCCAAGTGTAGGGTCATTTTTCCATAAATCACCTTTTAAAAAATGTACATAAATGACATGTTCTTTCGTTTATTAAAGTACCCCTTATGGCTTCTCATAATATTCATATTATAAGCCAAACTGCTTCCCATGATTTATGAAACCCTTCATTATCCAACCTCAAACCCCATATCCTGTGACTTTCTACCTCATTTACTCTGCCATGTGAACCAAGTTGGCCTTTTTGTGGTTCATGACCATACCAAGCCGAACCAATATGTGCTCTTGCCATTACTGCTTCCTTTGATGGACCATTCAACTCCAATCACTTTGGCTTATCGCTTCATCTCATTTTTAGGTCCCTGCTTCAATGTCACTTTTTCTAGAGGGATTTCCCAGCCACCCTATCTAACATAGCAGGTAGTGATGTTTGTAAGAAGAAAATGAATAAAGCTGGGTGCTGAGATAAAGATTGACCCAGTTTGTGAGAAAGATACTGCTTGGTTAGGAAGTAAGGTGATATTTAAGCTGAGAAGTGAATAACAAGGAGAAGTCAGCTTTGTGATGACAATTTATAGATACTGTTCAAGGAAAGAATAGACTGCAAAATAGGTTAGTGCCTTCATCTTTGAAATCAGTGAGCTTTTCTCATGATGCTAATTCTATCTAAAATGTTCCTTTTTTAGGTTTGTCCCTGTCTTACTCATCTTTCAAGATCCAACTTATATGTCATCTGTTATTTGAAGCCTTCCATACCCCTTTTTATGTAATGTTTGTTCTTTCTTCTGATCCCTGTGCCTCCATATTCTACATTTTGTTGTCTGCACAGGGTTTAAATGGGGTATATACCTGATGAAATTATGTGAAAAATAACCTAGGTCACATGTTTATTGATCAAAGGTGGATTTATTTTTATGTTCAATATGAAACAATGATGTTTCTTGCACTAAAAAGTATGCAGCATCTTCACATATATTTCAAAATAAGTCTTTATGTTTAGGAAGCTTCCACAGTATTCTGATTTATTCCAAGACAAAAACATTCATGCTTGTGTGTCTATAGAGAGGTTCCATAAAGTCTGAAAAAAAAGACCATTATCCATAAATCATCAAAATCACAGTATGAATTGTCAAAAACAAAGTTATCTATATATCCAGATTCTATGAGCACCTTATACATAATTTTCTTTAAAAAAAAAGTGTGTGTGTGCGTGTGTGTGTGTGTGTGTGTGTGTGCAGGCATACTCTCCTGCCTTGCTGGTTCTCTAAATTTAGTCTGACTGTTGGGTTGTCTAGCATGGCAGATGTTGATAGATATATAAAGAAAACAAAGACTCAGGGCAAAGCAATCAGAAGAAAATTATCATAGGATAATAACTAAAACAGTCAAAAAGTATTTTTAGCGTTTGATGATAGCAACCTTCTTAGGGAAGAATGATTAAGATTGAAATTTTAGCATTTCTGATACACGCAAAGACTAAAGTTTTTGTAGAAAATAGAAGCGACATGAGAAGACGTAGTCAATTTCAGTATATATGTTGTGAATGAAGAACAGCATAAAAAATTAAATTTATGCAGCATTCAGAATGTAGGATGATAGAAAAATTCAGAGCAGACCAGTATAGACATTTCCCATTCGAATGCTGATTTCAGTGTCTTATCAGTTTCTTAAAGAGGAAGAATATTCGTGCATGTACCATTTTAATATCTTTATATATGTTCATTCTTAAATTTACATATCTTAGTATGTAGAGTCTTATCTAGTGTTTAGTTTCGATTATTTATTCATTTATTTATTAACTATTTATTTATTTATTTATTTATTTATGAGCTGTGTAGTGGAGAGAAGGAGGATTCTTACTCTTGATATAAACCATTCTTTTTAGAATCCACAAACTTTCTAATGATTCTAACTCTAGATCAGGACTTATATAGAAATATTGCTTACTTACATGGGTTTTTATGGAAAGAGTTTAAGATATTTTCCTGCTCTCTTAATTTGGAATGCTTAGATTCTAATTCACTTTCCAACTATGTGACACTATATATATAATGTAATTTCCCTAATTTTCACTTTATATATCAGTTTATATTTTTAATCTAAGAAATATATGTATATATATCCAGATTCTATGAGCACCTGTATATATATATATATATATATATATATATATATATACATGAGCACATGTATATATATATATATATATACATATATGTATATATATATATACATGAATGTGCTAACTAAAATATTAAATCCAAGTTCCTGAAAGAAAATTTTCTGAGTTTTATGTTTATATGTTCAGCAGTTCACACAATGTCTTACATTCAAGTGCATGCTCAGTTGGACAAAATTGAACAAAGCTATATTTCTATTGGTTATTAAACAATTAGGTATCTAAATATGTGTTTTTCTCCTCAGAGAGCCAAATTTTGCTTTCTGAAAAATACTCTTCACATACGTGTTCAGATTTTTATTTGCTTTCAATCTAAATTCAATCAATCCTTACAAACTTACAAATGCCATGAGGAATAGTTTTGTATTAAGCAGATGCTTTTTAATTTTTCATGTAAAGAATCTTCTTCCCTAATTTGAATGGCACACAATTCTTTTTCATGTTTATGTGGAGAATATAAAGGAAAAACCTTGTGCTAATAGTTTGTGATCAGATTTGTAGAGATTGTGTTTCAGTATTTGTAAAGGCTTATAATTACTTTAAATGTATTTCCGACCTTCCTATGCTTTTAAAATATTGCTGTTAAAAATTAAAACTAAACATTTATACACTTAGGTTTGAAATGCAAGTAAAATGTGTTTGTAAACAAAATTCAGGTTATTTAAATGTATCAATAAATATTCTAGTTGAAACCCTATGTTATGTGTTAAGTGTGAACAACCACTCTCAACCTGAGACATTGGTTGTTGGTGTAATCATTATATAATTATTTAATTAATTACTTATTTATTCACACATGTGCACACATACAAATCTTTCATATCTTTGTCTTTTTCTGCTGTATTTTAGAAAGTTCATTCAGAAATATGTTTCAAGTCGTTAATTTTCTCTTTGGTCAAGAGTATTAAGCTATTGGTATTTTTACTCGTTCTAAGATTTTCAACAATTTTATTTTTCATTTCTAGGTCTGTTTTTATTATACAATTTCAGTTTCTTTTTGTCATCTGTATTAATTATTTATTTATTTACTTTTTAAAAACTTTTTTTTGTTGTTTATTTTTGAGGGAGAGACAGAGTGTGAGTGGGGGAGCAGCAGAGAGAGAGGGAGACACAGAATCTGAAACAGACTCCAGGCTCTGAGCTGTCAGCACAAAGCCCAATGCGGGCCTCGAACTCACGAACTGTGAGATCATGACCTGAGCTGAAGTCAGATGCTTACTGATCCCAGGCACCCCATCTTTATTAATTTTTTAATTAATTTTATTTTAGAGAGAAAGAGAGAGTATGAATAGAGGAGAGGGCAAGAGAGAGAGAGAATCTTAATTGCAGACTCCATGCTCAGCCCGGAGCCTAATTCAGGGATAGATGCCATGACCCTGGCTGGGATCATGACTTGAGTCCAAATCGAGAGTTGGTTGAACATCTAAGTCACCTACATGCCTCTCTTCCTTATCATTAGTACCCTGTTTATACTTCCACACTTTTTTCTTTACCCATAATTAGTTGAGCTTTTAAGATATTTTTTCTGTAAATTTTACTCTCTGAAATATTCTCTTTAGATAATTTTCACTGCTTATTATCTCTGCTGGTTTCAATTCATATGTCTTATGTCTTTTTTATATGCTTTGTGTTTTATGGCTTCTGATTGTGTACTGATCATATTCCGTGGTGCATTTCCTGAGGGGATTTTTTTTTAAAGCTGGGGCTAAATTTGTTTCTGTTGGATAATTCATTTGTTACTGCTGAGTGATTAATGATACTACCGATATGGGATCCCTGTAACATAGTTTACCACTTGAAGTATTTCAACTGCCTGTTGTGAATTCAAAAATTCAACCCATGTCAAGGTTCGTTTTTGTCACAAATTATCAGAGGATTTCTCCCCTTTGACTCAGTACCACAGTTAGTAGAAGCACATTGAAAATCCTTTTGTTGAAGAATTTTTCAAAAAAAAATTTTTAACCATTCAACTCTGATAATATACAAACATTTCTCTTCCAAGTTAATCGGCGTTTCTTACTATATTCAGCACATTGTGTAGGAACGAAGTTTTATATTCTGTTGCCCTTGTAAGATGTACAAAGACATTCAGTGGTTCAAAAATTTGGCAGAAATTTTCCCACGGAAAGGTAACATTGTACTGTCTTATCTTATAGGATACCTGCTTAGTATTTAGTTTGGAAATCGAGTTTATCCTTTCTGAACTCAGAAAATTTTTGAAAATGGGAGTTTTTAGTGTGCTTCATCCCTTAGGACAATTTTTTAAAGGTGAGAAATATCTAATTAATTTATGAACTCACTCTACATGATAAATGATTGACTGTTCATTTTAAACCACCTGTAGTATAATCATTTAAATTCATTTATTATGTATGAATTTTGATTACCAAGAAAATCATATATGTGAGCTTTTCAACAAAAATCTCTGTTTAATGCTAAATAATATCTAATGTTGAACTTATAGTCTAATATAACATGTAATGAAGACATAAAATATTGAAAAATATTTAATAGTTAAAAGTATAGAAGTAAACTTATAAAAAATGAGTTGGGAGGCACCTGGGTGCCTCAGTCAGTTAAGCATCCTATTCTTGATTTCAGTTCAGGTCATGATTTCATGGTTCATGAGATTGAGCCCTGAATTGGGCTCTATGCTGACAACATTGAGCCTGCTTGGGATTCTCTCTCTTGCTCTCTCTCTGCCACTACCCTATTTGCACCCTTCAAAATAAATAAATAAATAAATAAATAAATAAATAAATGACTTGGGTCATATTAAATAGTTTATAAAATTAAAAATTAATATTTATGATCAACAACAATGTAGAATAATACTAGCTAATAATTACTCTAGATTTTGTATTAAGTATTCTATATTAACATCCAATTTAATAATCATAATGTACTTATGAGGAAGAGATTATTTTTATCCTCAAAACATAGATAAAAGACTTAGGATAAGAGGATAAATGTTATTGGAAAGTTTATTCAGTTATTATGTGGAAAACTAGTAAAACTCAAGTCTGTTTTACTCTATAATCTGTACTACAACTTTGTATAAAAACCACTGTGTGAAATATTAAGTATGATACATAATATCAATAAGGATAAGCATTTATTTGTTGACATTATATTTCTGTATAAAACATTATAATTAGCTTGCTAAGGCTGTCATAACAAGTACCACAGACTGATGGCTTAAACAACAATTTTTTTCTCACAATTCTGGAAGGTAGAAGTTTAAGATCAAGGTGTCAGCAGTGTTGACTTCCTCTGACGACTCTCACCTGAATTCATAAATGCCATCTTCTCCTTGTCTTTACATTATCTTCCTTATGTGTGAATGTCTGTCTCCCAATTTTTGTTATAAGAACCCTAGCCATATTGGATTAACACCAATCTCATGGCTTTATTTTTAATTTAATTACCTCTTTAAGGACCTTGTTTCCAAATAGAGTCACAATCTGCAGTACTGATGTTAGACTTCAGTATATGAATTTGGGGGGATATACTTCAGCCCATAACTAGATAGATAGATAGATAGATAGATAATAGAACGCTGTATAGAACTATAGCTGTAGATGTCACTCTATACATATAATGCTGTAAGTAATATCCTAAAGTATTAAGATAAATGATTAATACTTGTACATACAGCCCTTTCTAGGAAGGAATGACTGATAAATTTTAAATTGTGCTTTTAAGGCAACTTTGCAGAGGAGGTGGATTTGCAATGACACGAGAGATGAGAGTGGCTGTGATGGTAAGGGAGAGACATCTCTGCTAGGAGAAGCACTTGGATGAGACATTGAAATAGGAAAACAGGGGCTGGATTCAGATGACAGTGACAATGGATACAGCCACTTAGCCTGTATAAAGAATCGGTTTGTGAAATGATGAGAGGGAAGAGCAATTTAGCACCAATTAATGGAGAGCTCAGATGCCAGAATAAATAATGTTTATGCTGTTCTGAAGGAAAATAATCACTTATGCCATTGTTTGTATGTTCGTTTTTTAACTTGTCTTATTGTACTCTCTTCTGCATCAAAAGAAGATTTACCCATTTTCCCTTCTTTCTTTAACTTGTTTTTATTTTTAATTTTTACTTTTTTTATTTTTTTATTTGAAAGAGAAAGTGAATGCAATCAGGGAAGAGGGGTGGAGAGAGAGAGAGAGAGAGAGAGAGAGAGAGTCCTAAATAGGCTTCATTCTCAGCACAGTTCCCAACCTGGGGCTTGATCCCAGGCCCCTGGGATCATGATCAGTGCCAAAATCAAGACACTCAACTGACTGAGCCACTCAGGTGCTCCCCCATTCTCCTTTCTAAGGCAAATCACTCTACCTACACATTATGAATCACATTGTTGACTATCACCTGAAAAATTCTGACATTAGTTATATCTTCTATCTCTGTATTCTTCAATTTATTTTTTATTGTTACCTCTTCTCTTTCTTCCTAAAATTCATTACTCAGTCTCTTCAGGATTAACTAATTTTCTGTCTACAATTTCCCTTGCTTTGAATTTCTTAGAAACAAACCAAGCATTTATTTTCCCCCTTCTCACCTTTCACCCTTATCCTCCTGCACCTTTCTCTTCCACCACTCTATGAATATCAACCATGCCAAAGCATCCACTTGTCAAATTTCATGACATCTTCTCAGATACCACATAGCTCCACTTACCTTTATCACTCTATACTGTTGATGGGTATTAAAAAAAAAAGATGTGGATTTTGAAAATACACATAGCTAAATTATCTTGATAAAATTTCGTAACTTTTAACATTCTGAATATAGTAGTGATATTTAAGTGAGGAGGAGACAAAGTACCAGAGACTCTTAAATACTGAGAACAAACTGAGGGTTGCTGGAGGGGTGTTGGGTGGGGAGGACAGACTAAATGGGCGACAGGCATTATGGAGGGCACTTGTTGGGATGAGCACTGGGTCTTATATATGTAAGTGATGAATCACTAAATTCTATTCCTGAAATCATTATTACACTACATGTTAACTAACTTGGATTTAAATAAAAATAAATAAATAAATGAAACTTTTTAATGAGAATAAATAAATAGATAAATGGGGAGACAATAAAGTTAGGGCATGTTCAGCGTGTATTACAATGGATGACTCAGAATACACCACAAATAAGCAGTAGCTAATATTATCTTAAGAGAATTGTCATTCCCCACTCCCCCTGATTTAGATCTTTTAATGTGCTTTAATTCAGCTTCAAATTCCACATATAAGAGCTTCTCCTCACCCTATGTTAATAATTATGGGTATTGAGAGAAGGTTTTCTTGTAAGATAATCACATATTATGGGACACGAGAACACAAAATCTTACCATATTAATGATACGCCAGATTACCTGGAAATTTGGTTGTAAAATTTTGAGGCAAAGTTGTGTTGTTGTTGTTGTTGTTGTTGTTGAAATTGTTTTTAATGCCATAGAGAAACTGCCATAATAAATTGTATGAGGGCTGCTGTGCTGGGTTCCATGGGTGAGGTGCAGGCCCGTCACTTGAAATGGTGGTCTCAGAGAGTCTTTCTTCCAGGCCACTGGCTCTCGCACTACTCCGGCAAGAATTCCTAAATGTGAGGCCACGCATCTAAATCCCGGTTATGAAACCTTTTCCATCCACCCTTTATTTTCTTCTTACCTTGGTCTTTACTCAGTAACTTTTCATCTAATTGTTTTTATTTATATGTTAGAGACTGATTGTGCATTTGAAAGAGATAAGAAAGACTAAATGACCATAAGGTTTAGGTGAAATTTCTTCCCCCTCCCTAAACTCCACTTAGCCTAATCTCATTTTATCTATTCCAGGTCTAGGGACCCTAGTCTTCTTCTTGATCCATGTGTTTTTGATCCTTTTACCTTCCCAAAGACACTTATATATACTGCTATTTGTATTTAAATGATCTGGCCTCTGTCATCTCTCACATCCCAGCTCAATCTGTACTTTCTTAACAGTCAATACTTGTCCAACCTCCTCATAATTTTTTTCTCATTTTATTGGTTATCTACTTCTTACTATGGAACTAATCATGGTTGCAATGTTATTTCTATTAGTATTAGTATTCTCTAAGTTTCATAAAAACAGGTTTTTCATCTATTTAAGCTGCTTTTAGATCCAAAATCCAAGACATAATATCCCACAATAAAGTGGTTTTGAAGGAAAGCATAAACCCCAGTCCTTAACAATATAAGAGCTCTTTATCTTACTGAAAAGAGAGTTTCTGTTTATTGAAACACAATGGATGGTATACCCTTCGAGAGAGCCATTGAAATGATTTCATTCTCTCCTTGAGTTATCTCAAAGGACCAAATGCCCACTCTCGTGAATGGATCAAATGTCTATTTTCTAAAAACAGAAACATTTTAAAAAATTACACACTTTCTCTCTCATTCCTCTCCTTTCCATGATTTGGTATACAATTAAATAAAGTAATCTCCTTCTCCATGAAAATTTATTACTTTGTATATTTTTGATAGTCCTGTCCTCTTCCCACTTCTCTAATTACTCTATGCCAAACTTTTTTTTTTAATTTGGTTTTTAACAAAATTTTTGGATTGTTTTTTTAAAAATGTTAATGTTATCAGATTTTTCTTTTAAATCTTCTTATAGTTTCAGTTATCTTGAGTAATCACATCTATTCTTGTTGACATTACTGAATATTAACCTTCTAACCTAATAAATGCATACAGAAATTGCATGTGTGTTTTAACACACAAACATATGATTCAGTTATCAAATGGAATGTATTGACAGAATCTTATTGTTTAGATGAAAAAGTGAGTATGTATTTGTCCTGATGATATTTAGGAAGCTATAATCAATCAGTAATTTTCTAGTGTGATATGCCTTCTTAATAGTTTTGGTCTCAGTATCACTGAAAAATGTGGAATGGGAAAATTCAACCAGCTTAAAAGAATGAAGCCCATCAATGGGGGAGCGGGGCAGGAAATGTGGTGACACAAACCAAATTTGATAAATATATCTTGATAAATATTTTAAAAGGTTTAGTGCTTACAATTTCTCTGCATAATAATCCATCTCTCATGACAAACCGTATGGTGATAGGTGAATATTTTGGGAAGTAAAATCTGCAGATATGACCTCAACTCTCAACTCTGAAGTAATTGTACCTGTAGGCATCTGATAACCTTATGTAGATTCTACAGACTTTGGTAACTTGGGATCAGTAACATCCCTCTATGTCACAGATGTATCTAGTTCTTACATATTGGCAGGAAGATAATAGATTCATATGTGCTCCCCATGTCTAGCATCAACAGATGATACAAAGATAAATATTATGTCAATGTGACATTTCCTTCCTAGAACATTTAGGAAGAAAATGTTCTAGGAAAACAGTAATACAAATAAAGAGTCGATAAATCTGAAAAGTAGGAAAATGATGGGTCTCCTCTTAATTTCCTCTCCTTTACTTCTCTACAATATAGCCAAAATGTTTTCAAAATTTAAATTTACTGTGTCACACACCCACTACTAAAAAAAGAAAAAAAAAAAAGAAAGAAAAGACTTTTGGTAGCTTCCCATTTCTCTTTGGATAAAACATGTGGTGTTAACATGGCTGGCATGTCATTGCATGGTCTAGTCCTTGTCTCTCTGTCCATTTATATCTCCCACTACTCCCAACTTTGTAGCTAGTATACCATCCAAACTGGCCTCTTCGGTCACAGGTCTTTACATTTGCAATCCTCCGTATTGGTTTTATTTCATACCCATTTACCTACTTAACGTGTATACATTTTTTTTCATATTTTGTATAGGAGTGATTTCTCAGGTAAACTTAGATCATGCTCCTCTGTTTTATACTTTTATAGCATCTTATTTATATTCCAGTATGAAATCTTTTAGTGAACCTATTATTATAGTAATTATTTATTTAATATGAATTTTTGGCACTGGAACTAATAATTACTGAGAAAAGAGAAGAGCCTTTACTTGTTTACTATTGCATTTCCACCAATCACTTTTAATTGGCCAATAAATGTTGGCTTTGTGAGTGAATGGTCATTAACAATGCTTAATTTGAAAACACAGGAGAAAAGAATATTGGCCTAGAAAGATCTGATTTAAGGTCTTTGTGTCTTATGCCAGAAGACATTATTTGGTTTTTGATTAACTCAAATAATCTTTTTATATATTTTTCAATAACAATGTGATTCTGAGTTCTGTGGTATTATTCATGATTTTTTAGTGTGCAGTATAGCAACATTAAGAATAACAGTATCAATGTGAATCGTCATTTTAAAAATTGCTGAAAAACTGAGTTTTTGTGCCTAGAGTTCTTATATTTCTGCAGTTTCAAGGTCAACTGTGTAAGTTAACTACACGACAAAATGCTAAGAAGCAATAGACTTTGGGTTTATAGGTAAAGGATAAAACTAAAGTGACTCTGTTTCAAGAAATGCAATTATTTTATGTCATAACATGTTCAGAAGTCCATGAATGTAATGGATTTTTTTTCTCTTTAATCCTACTACAGAATATTCCTCAGCTAAATGAACTCAGGTTCTTGTTTTGCATGAGTCCCATTAGTACCGTCATAGAAGGTGCTACCTTCAGTCTAAACGTCAATACTTGCAACTGCATTTGGTTAATTATATGACATTACTTTTCAGCAATGTCACCTCATAAGGACTAGTTCTTGAAATGACATAAAAATCAATGCATTTCATAAGATTTAATAAGAATTAAAGATGCAACATAATGATAATGTTAAAATATACATAACAGTCATAAGGAATGGATATTTTGGGCATAACTCTATAATCGGGCACAGTTTACCATTAAATTACCAAAATATTCTCTATTTTTAAAATTAAACATGTTAAATCTATTCCCATGGATGATTTTATAAATTTTATAGATTTATTAAGTAAATAAGAGAATTACTAACTAAAAATGTATCCTTTTGAAGCTATGTGTTTAAGAATATCTTTAGGTAAATTCAATATAGGATGATATTTAAGCTTGGTACGACTTCCTAGACCAAGTGTCATGGAGAAGCCAACATAATGTATAACAACAACTTAGAGTTATCTTACTACTAAATTCATAACTGGAAAAAATATTGTGAATTCATTTGTTCATGAATAATAGACAACATACCCTTTTTATGACTAAAATCTTAAGGAGTTCAGTGAGGACAGGGCCTCTTTGTTCCACAAGAGAAACTATCAATGAGGGATAGCTAATGTCTTGTGATTTTTAAATTATATTTTTTCTAAAAGTTTAAGTACTAGAGTAGGATTTGTAGACAAGTGCGAACAATTATTGTTTCGTGCACAGTAAGCATATTAAGATTTATTGAGTAATCAAAATATTAAATATTTTAAATAAATATCATAAATAATGAAATGAAATTTAGTGTTTATGAAAAATTGTGTGCTACACTGAGCATTTGATACGTTTATTTTGTTATATGTCCTTCAATCTTTCTAGTCTAAATAGACATGATCTTTCTATTATAGAGATGAGAGAACTCTTGCCACAGATAAGTCATGTAACTTCCCTGAAGTCATAGGACTCCTACATGGTAGAACAATTATTCAGAGTCAGGTCCAATTTCAGAGTGCAAGTGGTTTTTCTTGAACAAATATCACAGAATGGAACAATTATCATCAATTATAATTAAGTTTAAACATGTATGTCTTTATTAAATGGGTTTTCTTGCTGACTTGTCTATCTTTCAATTTATCCAATAAATATTCATTGAGCCTATTTTCGAGAAATTTTAGAGTATACAAAAGGAAGACATGAAAATGAATAAGGGATTACAATACAATATAATTAAAGCAGGTATGTTGCAATAAGGGTATTGTGAAAGTTTTTAAATGGAGCGTTTCACTTGGGAAGAGTCTGAGGTGTGTGTCTTGTGATAAAAAACAAGAAATTTGTTTTGTAAAATGTGCCACAAAAACATGTATCACTGTAGCTTTTGAAATGAAGGGCACCTAGGAATGATTCTGGAGGTAAACGTAAAAGGTCTGATATTTACAAGACTTAGAACTCAATCTAAGGAGTCTGGATATTATCCTAAAATTTACAGGATCCAGGAAGATTTTGGCTTTGAAGAATTTTAGACAAAGTGTATCCAAAAACAGTTTCTTACTTTGCAGATAAATCCCGAGTATTGTGTCAAGAGTATCTTAGAAAAAGGAGGTTAAATGTACTTTTTTTGCCATCCTACCTGCAAATGAAAATTAATTCAAAGTAAGTGTAAAAAAGAGAAGTGGAAAACAGCAATACTTATGTGATAGTATCAAAAGAAATCTGCTTAGGAGGGAAATGAAGAGTAAGGTTAAAGATAGAGCATTAACATTCCATTTCAGCGCAATCCATATATTACATATACAGCAGTGTATCTAGTTAATTAGGCTGTTAATTTGATAAGCATGACTAGCTGCAATTTATTTAGAACAAACTAATAATGGTTTCGCTTATTAAGGATGGTTTAAATGTATGGAGATAAAAAGGAGCCCTTGAAAGAGATGTGAGTTCCTATCAATCAGGGTCCCTGGTTGCAAAACACCTTTAAAAGAAAACTTAAGTAAAAAAGTAATTCATTGGATAGTAGCAAGTAATTCATAGAATTTACAAGTGTACTGGTCAGTGGACTCAAGAAATGGACAGGTCCAAGGGTGGCTGGTCTCCAGAATCTTCCGGCAAAGCCAGTACTGCCACATACACATACATGCCCTGCAATAATTCAAGTGTGAAATACAACTGGATTTTGAAAACCTGAGAAAAAAAATAAACACATTAATCACAAAACTCGCATTAATATTTGTATATTAATTACATGCTGAAATGGTAATATTTTAAATCTTTGGTTTAAATAATATATCTTTTAAAATTAATTTTATCTGTTTGTTTTTATTGTTTTGAATGTCACTACTAGGAATGTTAAAATTAGATATGTAGCTTACCTTGTGTCTTGTATTATATTTTTATTGGATGGCATCATTGTAGAAGACTAGTTGGGGGGGGAGGTCTTGTGTGTGTGTGTGTGTGTGTGTGTGTGTGTGTGTGTAGGAAAGAAACAAAAGGAACTGGAGTAAAATTGGCAATAGTATTGAACTACAGCATTTAATTATTGTTTTTTCCCCCTCAAACCAACATCATTTTTACCATCCTAACCCCTTATTCTGCTGTGGGAAGGTAAAAAGAGGGATAATGAAATGGTAATATTTTAAATCTTTTGGTTTAAATAATATATTTTTTAAAATTAACTTTACCTGTTTCTTTTTATTGTTTTGAATGTGACTACTAGAAATGTTAAAATTAGATATGTGGCTTATCTTGTGTCTTGTATTACATTTTTATTGGATGGCATCATTGTAGGAGACTAGAATGGGAAGGTAAAAAGAGGGATAAAATAGTCTGGATGTTGGGGATAGCCCAGGGTCCCTTAAAAGGTATAGAAAAGAAGAAATAAAGAGAAAAGACTTGCATTTGGAAGTTGTAAGAAGGAACATGAACCAATATGTGTCTTCAAAAAATTTTGGTGTTTGTGTGACTTCTGATTTTCTGGACACATTTCTTCATAAAATTTGACCCCAAAACTAAATGAAATGCCTAAAAGAAACATTGCTGTTAATGTGAGAAAAAGATAAAGTCAGGATTCATTTAGTATAGTAAAAAGAACATGGGTTTATTTTTACTGTCACTTTGCACTCACATGAATGTGTGAAAAGGAACTGAGGACAGTGCATATAAAAAGGAGAAATTTCTAATCCTGTTTCTTCTCAGCAGCCTTGTAAAACACCAACTAATATACTTAGTAAAATAAGATGTTTTAACTGTTGTTTGCAAGAAAATCTGATTTTTTTTCAGGGGCAGTCAGAACAGGAGCAAATGCTGACCTGCTGTTTCACACAATACAATCCCGTTCTTCTTGTTATGCCCATTAATCTAAGAATTGCTGAAGAAAGCAAACTTTTTACAAGGGACAAAGCCTATTTGAGCTTATAGTTTTGCCTTAGGCCGAAAATGGAAGGAAAGGCCTTTCCTAACTTTCTGACCATATGTGGTAGTCATCTCGCTAAAAGGGAAAATCTTTCTCAAGCAATTCCCTAGAAAGAAATGTCATTATCTCCAGTAGCTCTTTTGATTATTCTGCATACCAATCCATCAGCCAGTTTTCTAGGAGCAGTTTCAGCGATGACTGTTAATGCCAGCAGCAATTATAAAGAAAATTGATCCTGTAAAAGCAACAGTTTGATATTCATTCCACCAAACGGCCTCTTCCACAAATAATACCAGAACCTTTCCACACTTAAAAGCTACAGCAGACATAAAGCAAAATGATTGCCTTGGCCAGGTGATTGAACCATCATAGGCATAAAATACAGGACTGATATTTTAAAGAGATATGATGAGAATCATTTAATCGGAATAGATACTGCTCAGTTTTAAAGATTAATAAGAAAGAAAGCTTTCTGCTGTCTAAAATATCTTCTGTATAATGCTCAAAGCAGATGAAGACAGGATTTAATTTCTTGCTGCTAGTCTCATGGATGCCTGGTTTATATTTGTCATCACACATAAATGAAAGAGAAGCTAATTTCAGGCCTTTAAGTACTACAGTGTAAGTAGTAAGGCTGCGGACAACACACAAAAGTATAATTCCTTACGGTGTATTTGTTGGATTGAAGCCCCATCAGAGACAGCTCGCTGAATATATGGAGCAAGCTTTATGATTCCCTATCACAGGTGGAGTTCCCTGAGTCTGTTTCTTCTTCTCTTCCTCCTCTCCTTCCTCCTTCCCCTTCATCCTTTTGATTTGTATTTTTTAAATATTTTTCAGGTTTTTTGACATATAATTGACATAAAGCGCTTAGTTTGAGGTGTAACTGAAGCAGTGACTATGGTATATAGTCTCCACAAGTAAAACTCATACTTCTCAGCACTTATCTGAAGAGCCTGGGATAAGGTAGGTGCCTTAGAATTTCAAAGGGTTTGGGGGCACCTGGGTGGCTCAGTCGGTTAAGTGTCTGACTTCAGCTCAGGTCATGATCTCGCAGTTGGTGGGTTCGAGCCCCATGTCCGGCTCTGTGCTGACAGCTCAGAGCCTGGAGCCTGCTGCAGATTCTGTGTCCCCCTCTCTGCCCCACCCCTGCTTGTGCTCTGTCTCTCTCTGTCTTTCAAAAATGCATAAACATTTAAAAAATAACATTTTAAAAAGAATTTCAAAGGCTTTTAACAGCTTCCATGATAGATGTATGCTTTTTCTGCATTAATAGTAGTTCCTTCAATTTGGGTTTCTCTGACTAGTTCAACCAAGGCCACTGCCTATGACTTCACATTCCCATAGGACTCTGGGGTACCGACGTTAAGCCATTTTCTACACAAAGTATGCATATAAAAGCAAATCCATTAGGCCAGAAGAGATCATGGGGCTTTGCACAGACATATAATAATGACTGAGAGTTACTAAATTTTCATAGATGCCTACCACATGTCTTGAACTCTGCTAAATTCTTTGATATAAGTCATCTCATTTTTAAGCCAAAGAGTGAGCTTTTCCCATGCTTACAGATGATCAGAAGGAAGTTCAAATAGAAAGCATCTAACTGACTTTATATAGATGCTCTTTTCATTTCACAACTGTGCATCTCATTATAGGCACTCAATAAGAAATTGGTGAGAGGAAAATGAATAAATGAATGAAGGAATGGGTGTAGAAATTAACTGGGATGTATATTATTCCATTTTTACATATTTCTGGTAGTTTAAAAATTATACATCTAATATTTCTGTTAAATGATTTGTATAAAATCATGTAAGTCAACTTTATATGTTATATCATTCATTTAAGTAGTTTTAAATAAACCAACTATAATAACATTTTTCTAAAATAAGTTTATCCCAGTGATTTTAAAAAAAAAGAATATCAACCTTCTCAATTAAGGTAAATATAGTAGTTTAAATATTGCTTGTATATGTTGAGAAAGAAGAAGAATGTAAATAGGTAAATAAAAGGTTTTTTTTTTCTGGATTTATGCCTACTTTTCATGAATCACCAATAAACAATTCTTCTGTTTTGTATTACAGAGTTATATTTCCTAACATAAACATAAAGCATTATGAATACTCCACTGAATATTTCAGGTTTCATTAAAATTTTACCAATTATCTGTTATGTACATTTTAACGTATATTTTATTGTAAATATTCAATTTAAAGTCATACGTAGTAAAAACAAAAGTCATACATAGTAAATGTGCCCCAGTTAAACTATGTAAAATACATACTTATCGACACACGTCTAAATACTCAAATATAGGTAAGAAAAAAAATAAGAGCAGTATTTTTTCATAGAGTCTAAAATTTTCTGTTATGTCTGAGGATAAGTCTAATGTACTAGATTCTGATTTTTAATCTTTCTAATAAATATTATAAATTTTAATCAAGAACTAACCTTTTAATATTGAGTGTGGGTTGCACATTGGTTTTCAATCACTTAGTAATTTGGTTTTGAAGAATCGAATTTCATTTGTGCCAGATTCAAATGTATATAAAATGAGCTGTCTTTTTACTAGCAGAATGACTAGTGTTGTTCAGGGCAATGAGTACAAAATTGATTGACTAAATTCACCAATGTTATAATCCTAATATTACGAGCTATAAGTTTCCTTATTTGAAAGAGTTTTGACTAACTGCAGATATTTGTTGTGTAGTTAGGTTTTATGAGCACTTCGTGGCACAGTTATCTGTGAGAGTCAGGATATCAGTAAACATATGTGGAAGAGGTTAATAATGTTTACTAATAAACTCATCAATTAAAGTATTATTTATGTTTATAGTGTCACTTTTTGTTAATGTATATTTCATCATATTAATAAATTATAATACAGTTCAGCAGAGGCATTTCAATTTAATAATTAAAAATTTAATTTAGTTACCTTATAATTTATGGTCTTACGGCTAAAACAATATCCAAAACAATAAGCAGAATTTGTTCTTTCCTGACTCCAGTATTCACTATTATTTGGTTTTATGCTATAGTTTACATGCCTAAAATTTCTAACTTTTATTAAATCTTCTAGTCACCTCATTGTTGAGGAAAACCTTTTTAATTATTGAGAGTTTTCTCTACATTCCCAAAGTATCAGTTTCAATTGATGAATAAAGAAATTTATTGCAATGGTTAAGTTTAAGCATTCTCTGGGCAAGGTTTTATAACCCTATGACTTCATCTTAAGTAGAGATTTCCCTCATCTGGCTATTTATTCATCTGCCCACATTTGAACTCTACATAGTCAACGAAGAAAATATAACAAAAAGGTAAGCAATTTTTAAGACAAATCTTTGATGATTTTATTATCAAACTTCCCTTCAAAATGATATGAAATGATAGTAGGAAAAGCAAATAGAAGATTTTAGAGAGGATAGAGATTTCCCAAAGATCTGAGAGAACAGATGTACAATCTGCATCACTATGTGAGTATCAGTGCTCAAGAGGTACAAGCAGTAGGTTTCTACACCCCCCGTTGCTCTTGTGAGAACAGATCTCAAAATGCACTCCGCAGAGATTTCACAAGTTAGTAACCCATGCAAAGTATTTTGGGGGAAAATAGGAAGAGTGCAGAATAATTGTGGAGGAAGGAATAGTACCTGGGTAACAACTACAAACTCTGCTTAAAAGGATAAATGCATTCAATCAAATAATTGTGCACATTTGATCAATGACCTCTTTATGTGAACATACAGATGGCAACATGCTGTTTTGGAGAGCCATTGCCAAAATAACGCTTTATAGCAATTGATACCAAATTGGTGTTGCTCATTATTCAGTGGGAGGTTTATGGCTCTGCTAGGCTCAGGTTAAAGATCAGCTAGGCTTGTTCAAGTGAAAGCTTTGTTTTGGATTCTGGTCTGCTTTATCAGCTTATTCCCTTGGAGCAGTGGCTATCTGGAGCATGCCCTTCTCTAAGTGAAGGGCAAAAAGACAAGAATGAAAGCCAGACAATAAGAGCACACTTATCCTTACACTGACTGTGTTTGCTAATATTCCATTGGCTAAAGCAAGTCACAGGACGACATCCAAACAGTGGAGTAGCCGTGTTTATGCCCCTGACAGAAGGCGGCCCTGAGAAAAGTGAGAAACAAAGGACAGATCATAATCAAGCAGCACAATTCCTCGCTCTTGGTTACTATGATTAATTTCCCTTCTATTTGGAAAATACATTTAATTCTTCCCCAAATCACCGGAAAATCTGCCCCCATCATGGCAATACCCACTTATGCGGATGTCCTAAGGATACGCAAGGATAAATATAAAGCACTCAGCCTCGGATGTAGAAGCTGCATTCTATAGCTAATAATATTAGTCATATTAATGATAGACATGATATTTAATTTCATTGGAACATTACTATAATTAAAAACTTTTCTATATTTTTATCTGAAAATTATCACTATATTATATTAGAGAATGTGTTATTTAAATATTTCAATATTCCAATAGTATGCTTATTTGTTACTTACAAGCATGACTTGCAACTTGTAACTTTTGAATGAGGGAAAAAAGAGAATTTAATCAAGTGAGTTAGGCAGATGCCTTACGACTTAACTTTCAAATGGAATTAATTCCCAGGGAAGGCAAAACCCCTGCAAACACAGTAAGTGAAATTTAACGTCAAATGAATCTTACATATGTAGTGTACTCTAAAGCAATAAAACACATAAAACTATCCCCAGCAAATATCGACATACACGTATATCAAGTCAAAGAGAATCCACTTTGTGAATTAACAGACGTAATAGAACAATTGAAAATGAACAACGAATACATGAAGCACAATTAACAGCAAACAACTGGTAATATTGCCCCATTAAAAAAAGAATGATTTAGTTTCCACACCCCATGCAATAATGGAAAATGCAATTTGGTTCTTTGGTTGTGCTATAATCAGCCAGCTTTCAAGTGATTAAAATTCTTCCTGTTTTTCCCCCCCTCTCTGTTTCTTTTCTTTTCTTCTTCCCAGCTGCCAGATGGGGGTTTGTGCATTGGCCTCCACCACATCATCAACATCTCTGCTTAAATTCTAGTGAGCTCTGAGTGCTCCATTACCCATTGCATTCTGCCCCATTTGATCCAGGCGCATTTGCCACTTTGATGCCTTCGCAGTACAAACAAGGTGCA
Organism: Prionailurus bengalensis; assembly: GCF_016509475.1. Lineage (NCBI taxonomy): Eukaryota > Metazoa > Chordata > Mammalia > Carnivora > Felidae > Prionailurus > Prionailurus bengalensis. The sequence continues at coordinate 92,869,216 of NC_057344.1, forward strand.
CTAATCAAAGCTTCCCTGTTCCATCCCGTGAGAACCTCTCATCATTGCCGTGGTTTCAAATCTGGTGCACCCCATTACCACTTCATTTTGTTCCCTTTGATCCTATCAGTCTGACACTTTGATCCATGCACTGCACTAACTGGACTCATCAAAGCTTTCACACTTTTGTTTTTGACAGGCAGTGACAAAGATTCCGGCAAGATGAGGGACTTTTCCTCTTGTTTCCGTTGCATTTTCAGCATCAAATATTTTTTTTTAATTTAATTCTGGTTTCAGAAGACATTTATTAATTTCATCAGCAGTAGATTTTAAAATGTATATGTTTTCACTAAATTCTACCCAAAGCAATTAAATATATCCATGTCAGAGTTGTATATCATATAATTGTTTAATGCACCATGGGTGTTTAATCAATGATTCTAAAATGCCAGTAGCTTAATGGAAACAATTAGTGGTGTGTAAAGCAACTGTACTGATATGAACTTGAATACTGCTGGGGCGCCTGGGTGGCGCAGTCGGTTAAGCGTCCGACTTCAGCCAGGTCACGATCTCGCGGTCCGTGAGTTCGAGCCCCGCGTCGGGCTCTGGGCTGATGGCTCAGAGTCTGGAGCCTGTTTCCGATTCTGTGTCTCCCTCTCTCTCTGCCCCTCTCCCGTTCATGCTCTGTCTCTCTCTGTCCCAAAAATAAATAAACGTTGAAAAAAAAATTAATGAACTAGAATACTGTAGAGCTCCATCTTAGAAAAATATGTACCATCTAATAGCATTTATCAGAAAATCAATTTGTCTTATTGAGATATAATTAGAAAGACTTCTGCATGTGTTTTAAATATACTGATTGACCAAGTATGAATGGAAAAAAATTGCTCATGATTAGAAAATTGGAAGATTGGCTTGTTCCAATTCTTTTGCTTACATTTATTTATTTCAGGCATAGAAATCTTGGTGTGTGTATTTTCCTACATGGCGTTTTCATGAGCTATTTAAAATTATATGTATCTGGTGATCTATTTGACTTATAAAACATAGTGGAAATAAAGCTCTAAGAGTACCATAAGATCACCAGGGATTTTATTTTTCTTAAGTCCCCTAATTCTTTTATTATTTTTTAAAAAATGTTTAATGCTTATTTTTGAGAGAGAGAGAAAGAGAGAGAGAGAGATTGAGCACAAGCAGGGGAGGGACAGAGAGAGAGAGGGAGACACAGAATCCAAAGCAGGCTCCAGGCTCTGAGCTGTCAGCACAGAGTCCGACACGGGGCTTAAACTCATGAGCTGAAAGATCATGACCTGAGCCCAAGTTTGACGCTTACGCAATTGAGCCACTCAGAAGACTCTTAAGTCCCCTAATTCTTAAATACTAATAATATAAATTCCCCCAAAATTAAGGGATTATGAAGGGAACTTTATGTTCTGATGGATAGGTTTCTAGGGCCTCAAAATGGACAGTAATGACAAAAGTTGATCCTTTGGAGGGATGTCATATTAAGCTATCTATACGAGATAGAAAGGATATCATCAGTGAATGTGACACTGATAAGATTGCTCTATACCATTACTTTCTGTATGAATAGTAAACATGAACACTTTTATTACTGTTTTTACTATCCAAGACTCTAAGGATATGAGAAAAAAAAATGACTAGAAGGTAAACTAATATCAAGAAGCATCACCATGTATACACTAGCGATCTCTTGAGATTTTTAGACATTAAACAGAAGAGGCCTTTAAATTAGTAGAAACTTTGGTAGATTTCCATTCTCCATTTAAAGAAGTAGAACTGTCCACACAAAATATATAATTCACTCAGTGAAATATGCTGAATGTAACATACTAGCCTAGTTATAGTTCTGTGCCTCCTGATGGTTAGGCACAGAACCTCACAAATGAGGTTTACCTATTGACCGCGTGGAAACTTCACGCTTCTGCCGTTTCTGCTTCTGCTTTTTCTACTTCTTCTTCTTCCTCTTTTTCCTTTTTTGGAAAAAAAAATGTTTATTAATGACAAGTCCTAGATATTACACAAATTACACAGCACACCTGGGCCACACACTGAGGCTGTGGGTACAGAGAAAGAGAAAATGCATAGACCTGAAGTTCTTTCATTGGAGTGTGTGTGTGTGTGTGGGGGGGGGGGTCCACAGTTTCTCAGTCTCATTCTTTATTGCTGACTTTAAAACATAAGAACAGGAATTTAAATTTCAGGAAGATTGAAAACAGGTACCCTGAATGGTCTGTTATTGAAATCAAATAAGATGTCTAAAACAAAGGAGCCTCAATGGGGGGGGGGGGGTGGAACCTTGCTCTTTACTCAGGTGGCCAAGTGGCAGTGTGTGTGTATTCAAAATAGCCTCTTTGGAGTAGATACCTCCTGGAATGGATGCCTCCACAATCTAAACTTAAGTCAGGCACTTGCATGACAAATCTAGAAAATAAAATAAATAAAATAACTGTCAGGGCTTACACTGTGATCCCCCCTTGTGATGTCAAGGCATTAAAGTCAATGGTGAGGACATTAACTACCTTGGTAATAATTGATATGCCAAAAGTCAGAGGTAGGGCACATCGTAACCTAGAAAGTACAAATCTAAAGAGGTTTATAGTACCAAGTCCTATAATCCATATGCAGGCAATGGTCTAAGACCCATTTGTAGCCATTTTTTCAAACTTGAATGAACCGACAATGAAGTTAAGTCAGTGACCTCAGGGGCCCAAGGAATTTGTTCAAAGATTTGTGGAATATTTTGACATATTGGGCCATTGGATATAAGTAAGGTTTGAACCTGTCCTGAGTTGGCATATTGCTCCATATCTCCTTGAACCAGTCTCTAAGCCCTGAGAATAGATCAGTTTAGTTCAAAGTTTATGTCTCATTTCAGGAAGCAGTGTTTCAGGTGGTTCCCCAAATTAGGCCCATAGGGCGCAAGTAATCAGCCATTTAATAATAGTTATTTTCACAGTTTTCAAATTCTGGAGGGATCAAATAGGGAGAAAAGGATAAATGTTCCATCGTTGTTCAGAAAGGTATATCGTACACAAATGCTGTAGGAACTCGAGCAGGTACTAACCATGAATATTGCAGAAAAATTCCCTTGATCTTCTGGAACAGTGAAGGTAAAAGGAAACATGTTGAACTATGCTCAAAGCATTGATCTTCTTAAACCCATGCTTCTTAATAAGCAGTAGACAAGGCATCCTGGGGATAAATTGTTTATAATTTACCAACATGATCTCTTCTCAAGAAACCAAAATATATCAAAGAAAATATGATTAGTCCCTGTCTTTAGCAGCATATGTCCTTAGATAAGAAGAAAGGAGAAATACATATATTAGTTAATGAGATAGAGAATATCTGGAATATTCAGGATAATTATGAAGTAGTGACCTGAAGCAGGACCTCAAAGTTCACCTAGGACATGTTCCCACACTTATCTCAGGGAAGAAGAAGAAGGGCCAGAACAAGAAATGTCCAATGGTTTCCTCTACCTGTCTGAGAATAGTACAGTCTAAGTTTCTTGAGAAAACCCTAAGAATGAAACAGTGTATTCATTTTGACCTTTTAGAGTCTTGGCCACCAAAAATAAATAAAAAGCTGTTTCTAAGGGGTTATTTTTCTGCCTCACATAAGTTTCTTTTGGTGTTTTCTTCCTTTCTGTAACTGAGGTAGGACCGGAGTTAAGTCATTACAGCCCTTTATACAGGGGTCACTTGACCTAAGCCAGCCTTCTTTGTGAACAGTGATTGATTTGTTGGGCATATTGGGTCAGAGTTCTATTTGGAGGAATAAAATGAATTAATTATAAGAGGACTTCTACTTTTCTTTGATCAGGAGATATAAAAACTATGCAGCCCTAGTGAATGTGTGTGTGTGTGTGTGTGTGTGTGTGTGAGTGTGGTGGTGGTGAATCTATCTAGAAAGCCTGCTGAGAGAACCAAGCTTACATATTATACCACAGAGCTAACAGATGATAGATCATGAGAGCAGTAGATGGATAATGACCTGGATCCTGCTATGTAAAACCAACCGAAATCTGTATATTTTAACTATTTAAACCCATTCTCTACCTTTTTACTTGAAGATAGTTTGATATTAGATTGATTCACCTGCAATCAAAGGTTTTTATATACTAAGTGTTAAATTTACTGGAATATTTGTTGGAGCTCATTTGTAATAGTTTCGTTTTTGTAATGCTTTCAGCATGATACAATATTTTCAAGAAAAAAAGGTGATTGTCAGATGGTTTCTCGGCATGATAGAATAAATAGGGGACAAATAACAAACAACCAAAGTAGGAGCTTTAGGATTGGAGCCGTAACAAAACTGGATTAATATACTTACTTACAAACGGTCTAAAAATGAAGGACATATTTTCTTCCATGTATCTACAGGATTAAAAATTAGGGATAAAATTCACTTGTGTATAACAGACTGAAAGATATTTGCCATGAAGTTCTACAGATAAATTACCTTTAGCCTTGCCATGTTTTTTTCTTATAAACCTATACTTTAACCATTCAAAGTATTATTCTTTTCTTATACATTATGGCAAAATAACCTACTTTTGGTTCAAAAGTAGGTTTTATATATATATATATATATATGTATACATATATACACACATATACGTATACATGTGTGTGTGTGTATATATATATATATATATATATATATATTTTAGTTTGGTTCAAAAGTAAGGTATATATATATATATATATATATATATATGTATATGTATATACCTGGGTTCTTTGAACATATGAATTCATTTCTGTTCTTTGTACAGATTACAGTTTTCTGTATAGAAAGAATTTATTTGTAATAAATAGCTAATGCAATATATGTAAAATATCCCATCAAATAATTAGATAATGTTTAAACACATTATTTTCCAATGTGACAGTTGAAAACAGTGCCTCTTTGCTATTTTAATTTGTGTTTCTTTAATTAGCAGTAAGGTTAACAATTCTTCATATGTGATGGTCTTTTTCATTTCCTTTCCATAGTCTATTTATATCAATTTTTCTATCAGTGCTTTTTAAATGTTTATTCATTTATTTTGAGAAAGAGAGAGAGAGAGCATGTATGCACCTCTGAGCAGGGAAAGGGCTCAGAGAGAGGGAGAGAAAGAATCCCAGACAGGCTCTGCACCATCAGTGCAGAGGCTGACGTAGTGCTTGATCTCATGAACTGTGAGATCATGACCTGAGCCAAAGCCAGTAGTCATGGGATGCTTAAGTGACTGAGCCACCCAGGCACCCCAGTGAATATATAAAATGGGAGATAATAAACTATCTATATGTATTGATATAACTCATTTATTGAGATAACTCATAGTCCTATTACTGAAACACATCTCAATTTTTCTTTTTACACATTTCATTTTTTTACTCCTTTTCTATAAAGATTATAATAGGCTTTCCTTTTACCTTTCTCATATTTTAAAATATGTATGAGATCTATTTAAAATTTTATTAATGAATTAAGTATTCAAAATAATTACTTTAACTGTAGCCTGTAATTTACAATTGGAATAAACCAAAATATTTATTTTTAATATATGCTAGTATTATGTAATATATCATGATGACTCTGTCGTTGTTAGTATAATTTCCCACTCCTGTTGATTGTGTCTCTACTACTATAATTTGGATTTTTCATTCAAACCAAATTCAATAAATGATAATTATTGACATTTACATTCAGATTTCTAACTTGATGAATACTATTTTTCTAAATTTTTTAAATTTAATTTAATTTTTATTTTTAAAGTTTATTTATTTATTTTGAGAGAGAGAGAGAGTGAGGATGGGGGTAGGGGTAGAGAGAGGAGACAGAGAATCCCTAGCAGGCTCTGTGCTGCCAGCATAGAGCCCAATGTGGGGCTCGAATTCATGAACCATGAGATCATGACCTGAGCTGAAATCAGGAGTTGGTTGCTTAACCCAATAAGCCACCCCAGCTCCCCTCAACTTATTTTTAATTTTAATTGTTTTGATACAATGGTTTCTTTTACATTCTTAAGTTCTTAATTTTGATTTTTCCTGCAAGTGGATTTAAAAATACTCAGTCTATCTACCTTTTAGAAGAGTCACTTGAATTGTGTTTTCTTGAAACCTTAAATAGGTAAGAAGACTTTATTTTGAATAACAAATATTTACGAATTACAACTTGGCAAGTCCTGATAATCTGAAATCACAAAACTTTCTCCAGACGTACCTTGTAGACATTGTTTCACAGATTTCTCATTTGTGAAGAGACTTGTAAGGTCACATTGATATTTATTCAGTCCTTATTGAAATGTGATTTGTTTCTCCCTTTGTTTTATGTTTACTTCCTATAATTGATAATATTTCATGGTATAGTGTCTGAGTCTCATTACCTTTCTCAGTCTTTACCTTCAGATTATTGTGAATTTTTCCATTTGCATTCAGAATTTCTTTTTCAGTTCAGATATACTTCACCACTGGGGGCACGTGGGTGACTCAGTCGGTTGAACATCCAACTTGGGCTCAGGCCACGATTTCACAGTTTGTGAGTTTGAACCCCACATCGGGCTCTGTGCTGACAGTGTGGACCCTGGCACCTGCTTCAGATTCTGTGACTCCCTGTTTCTCTGTCCCTCCGCCACTCATACTCTCTTCCCCTCTCAGAAATAAACAAACATTAAAAAAAATTTAAAGGTTACTAGGAAGATGGCGGCGAAGGAGGACACTGGGCTCACCACGCGTCCTGCTGATCAATTAGATTCCACCTACACCTGCCTAAATAACCCAGAAAACCTCCAGAGGATTAGCAGAATGGAGTCTCTGGAGCCAAGCGCTGACGAGAGGCCCACGGAAGAGGGTAGGAAGGGCGGCGAGGCGGTGCGCTGCACGGCCTGGCGGGAGGGAGCCAGGGCGGAGGGGCGGGCCACGGCCAAGCAGAGCCCCCGAGTCTGGCTTGCAAAGGCGGAGGGGCCAGACGGAGTGTGCTCTGACAGCAAGCGCAACTTAGCATCTGGGAGGTCATAAGTTAACAGCTTTGCTCAGAAGGCGGGAAGGCTGGAGGATAACGGGAGGGAGACTTGCTGAGCCCCGGGTGGACAGAGCTCAGTTTGGTGGGGAACAAAGGCGCTTGCCAGCGCCATCTCCCTTGCCCATCCCCCAGCCAAAATCCCAAAGGGAACCAGTTCCTGCCAGGGAACTTGCTTGCTCACGCAAACACCCAATGCTGTGCTTCTGCAGATCCATCCCTCCCGTGGGTCTGACTCCCTCCCGCTGCCACAGGGCCCCTCCTGAAGTGGATCACCAAAGGAGAAGCAAGCTAAGCCTGCCCCTCCTGCCCCCTTGCACCTTGCCTACCCACCCCAGCTAAGACGCCAGATCCCCAGCACCACAAGCCTGGCAGTGTGCAAGTAGCCCAGATGAGACACGCCACCCCACAGTGAATCCCGCCCCTAGGAGAGGGGAAGAGAAGGCACACACCAGTCTGACTGTGGCCCCAGCAGTGGGCTGGGGGCAGACATCAAGTCTGACTGTGGCCCCGCCCACCAATGCAAGTTATTCACGACAGCACAAGGGAAGTGCCTGGCAGTCCCAAACCACTCCAGAGACTGTCCAAAATGACCAAACGGAAGAATTCCCCTCAAAATAATCTCCAGGAAATAACAACAGCTAATAAACTGATCAAAAAGGATTTAAATGATATAACAGAAAGTGAACTTAGAATAATAGTCATAAAATTAATTGCTGAGCTTGAAAACAGTATAGAGGACAGCAGAGAATCTCTTGCTACAGACATCAAGGGACTAAGGAACAGTCAGGAGGAGCTGAAAACCGCTTTAAACGAGATGCAAAATAAAATAGAAACGTCCACGGCTCGGACTGAAGAGGCAGAGGAGAGAATAGGTGAATTAGAAGATAAAATTATGGAAAAAGAGGAAGCTGAGAAAAAGAGAGACAAAAAAATCCAGGAGTATGAGGGGAAAATTAGAGAACTAAGTGATACACTAAAAAGAAATAATATACGCATAATTGGTATTCCAGAGGAGGAAGAGAGAGGGAAAGGTGCTGAAGGTGTACTTGAAGAAATAATAGCTGAGAACTTCCCTGAACTGGGGAAGGAAAAAGGCATTGAAATCCAAGAGGCACACAGAGAACTCCCTTCAGACGTAACTTGAATCGATCTTCTGCACGACATATCATAGTGAAACTGGCAAAATACAAGGATAAAGAGAAAATTCTGAAAGCAGCAAGGGATAAACGTGCCTTAACATATAAAGGGAGACCTATAAGACTCGTGACTGATCTCTCTTTTGAAACTTGGCAGGCCAGAAAGGCATGGCAGGAGATCTTCAATGTGATGAACAGAAAAAATATGCAGCCGAGAATCCTTTATCCAGCAAGTCTGTCATTTAGAATAGAAGGAGAGATAAAGGTCTTCCCAAACAAACAAAAACTGAAGGAATTTGTCACCACTAAACCAGCCCTACAAGAGATCCTAAGGGGAATCCTGTGAGACAAATTACCAGAGACATCGCTACAAGCATAAAACATACAGACATCACAATGACGCTAAACCCATATCTTTCTATAATAACACTGAATGTAAATGGATTAAATGAGCCAACCAAAAGACATAGGGTATCAGAATTGGTAAAAAAACAAGACTCGTCTATTTGCTGTCTACAAGAGACTCATTTTAGACCTGAGGACACCTTTAGATTGAGAGTGAGGGGATGGAGAACTATTTATCATGCGACTGGAAGCCAAAAGAAAGCTGGAGTAGCCATACTTATACCGGACAAACTAGACTTTAAAGTAAAGGCTGTAACAAGAGATGAAGAAGGGTATTATGTAATAATCACAGGGTCTATCCATCAGGAAGAGCTAACAATTATAAATGTCTATGCACCGAATACCGGAGCCCCCAAATATATAAAACAATTACTCATAAACATAAGCAACCTTATTGATAAGAATGTGGTAATTGCAGGGGACTTTAACACCCCACTTACAGAAATGGATAGATCATCTAGACACACGGTCAATAAAGAAACAAGGGCCCTGAATGAGACATTGGATCAGATGGACTTGACAGATATATTTAGAACTCTGCATCCCAAAGCAACAGAATATACTTTCTTCTCGAGTGCACATGGAACATTCTCCAAGATAGATCATATACTGGGTCACAAAACAGCCCTTCATAAGTTTACAAGAATTGAAATTATACCATGCATACTTTCAGACCACAATGCTATGAAGCTTGAAATCAACCACAGGAAAAAGTCTGGAAAACCTCCAAAAGCATGGAGGTTAAAGAACACCCTACTAACGAATGAGTGGGTCAACCAGGCAATTAGAGAAGAAATTTAAAAATATATGGAAACAAATGAAAATGAAAATACAACAATCCAAATGCTTTGGGATGCAGCGAAGGCAGTCCTGAGAGGAAAATACATCGCAATCCAGGCCTATCTCAAGAAACAAGAAAAATCCCAAATACAAAATCTAACAGCACACCTAAAGGAAATAGAAGCAGAACAGCAAAGGCAGCCTAAATCCAGCAGAAGAAGAGAAATAATAAAGATCAGAGCAGATATAAACAACATAGAATCTAAAAAATCTGTAGAGCAGATCAACGAAAACAAGAGTTGTTTTTTTGAAAAAATAAACAAAATTGACAAACCTCTAGCCAGGCTTCTCAAAAAGAAAAGGGAGATGACCCAAATAGATAAAATCATGAATGAAAATGGAATTATTACAACCAATCCCTCAGAGATACAAACAATTATCAGGGAATACTATGAAAACTTATATGCCAACAAATTGGACAACCTGGAAGAAATGGACAAATTTCTAAACACCCACACTCTTCCAAAACTCAATCAGGAGGAAATAGAAAGCTTGAACAGACCCATAACCAGCGAAGAAATTGAATCGGTTATCAAAAATCTCCCAACAAATAAGAGTCCAGGACCAGATGGCTTCCCAGGGGAGTTCTACCAGACGTTTAAAGCAGAGATAATACCTATCCTTCTCAAGCTATTCCAAGAAATAGAAAGGGAAGGAAAACTTCCAGACTCATTCTATGAAGCCAGTATTACTTTGATTCCCAAACCAGACAGAGACCCAGTAAAAAAAGAGAACTACAGGCCAATATCCCTGATGAATATGGATGCAAAAATTCTCAATAAGATACTAGCAAATCAAATTCAACAGCATATAAAAAGAATTATTCACCATGATCAAGTGGGATTCATTCCTGGGATGCAGGGCTGGTTCAACATTCGCAAATCAATCAACATCACATTAATAAAAGAAAAGATAAGAACCATATGATCCTGTCAATCGATGCAGAAAAGGCCTTTGACAAAATCCAGCACCTTTTCTTAATAAAAACCCTTGAGAAAGTCGGGATAGAAGGAACATACTTAAAGATCATAAAAGCCATTTATGAAAAGCCCACAGCTAACATCATCCTCCATGGGGAAAAACTGAGAGCTTTTTCCCTGAGATCAGGAACACGACAGGGATGCCCACTCTCACTGCTGTTGTTTAACATAGTGTTGGAAGTTGTAGCATCAGCAATCAGACAACAAAAGGAAATCAAAGGCATCAAAATTGGCAAAGATGAAGTCAAGCTTTCGCTTTTTGCAGATGACGTGATATTATATATGGAAAATCCGATAGACTCCACCAAAAGTCTGCTAGAACTGATACAGGAATTCAGCAAAGTTGCAGGATACAAAATCAATGTACAGAAATCAGTTGCATTCTTATACACTAACAATGAAGCAACAGAAAGACAAATAAAGAAACTGATCCCATTCACAATTGCACCAAGAAGCATAAAATAGCTAGGAATAAATCTAACCAAAGATGTAAAAGATCTGTATGCTGAAAACTATAGAAAGCTTATGAAGGTAATTGAAGAAGATATAAAGAAATGGAAAGACATTCCCTGCTCATGGATTGGAAGAATAAATATTGTCAAAATGTCAATACTACCCAAAGCTATCTACACATTCAATGCAATCCCAATCAAAATTGCACCAGCGTTCTTCTCGAAACTAGAACAAGCAATCCTAAAATTCATATGGAAACCACAAAAGGCCCCGAATAGCCAAAGTAATTTTGAAGAAGAAGACCGCAGCAGCAGGCATCACAATCCCAGACTTTAGCCTCTACCACAAAGCTGTCATCATCAAGACAGCATGGTATTGGCACAAAAACAGACACATAGACCAATGGAATAGAATAGAAACCCCAGAACTAGACCCACAAACATATGGCCAACTCATCTTTGACAAAGCAGGAAAGAACATCCAATGGAAAAAAGACAGCCTCTTTAACAAATGGTGCTGGGAGAACTGGACAGCAACATGCAGAAGATTAAAACTAGACCACTTTCTCACACCATTCACAAAAATAAACTCAAAATGGATAAAGGACCTGAATGTGAGACAGGAAACCAGCAAACCCTAGAGGAGAAAGCAGGAAAAGACCTCTTTGACCTCAGCCGTAGCAATCTCTTACTCGACACATCCCCAAAGGCAAGGGAATCAAAATCAAAAGTGAATTACTGGGACCTTACGAAGATAAAAAGCTTCTGCACAGCAAAGGAAACAACCAACAAAACTAAAAGGCAACCAACGGAATGGGAAAAGATATTTGCGAATGACGTATCAGACAAAGGGCTAGTATCCAAAATCTATAAAGAGCTCACCAAACTCCACACCCGAAAAACAAATAACCCAGTGAAGAAATGGGCAGAAAACATGAATAGACACTTCTCTAAAGAAGACATCCGGATGGCCAACAGGCACATGAAAAGATGCTCAATGTCACTCCTTATCAGGGAAATACAAATCAAAACCACACTCAGATATCACCTCATGCCAGTCAGAGTGGCCAAAATGAACAAATCAGGAGACTATAGATGCTGGAGAGGATATAGAGAAACGGGAACCCTCTTGTACTGTTGGTGGGAATGCAAACTGGTGCAGCCACTCTGGAAAACAGTGTGGAGGTTCCACAGAAAATTAAAAATAGACCTACCCTATGACCCAGCAATAGCACTGCTAGGAATTTACCCAAGGGATACAGGAGTACTGATGCATAGGGGCACTTGTACCCCAATGTTTATAGCAGCACTTTCAACAATAGCCAAATTGTGGGAAAAGCCTAAATGTCCATCAACTGATGAATGGATAAAGAAATTATGGTTTATATACACAATGGAGTACTACAGGGCAATGAGAAAGAACGAAATATGGCCCTTTGTAGCAACGTGGATGGAACTGGAGAGTGTGATGCTAAGTGAAATAAACCATACAGAGAAAGACAGATACCATATGTTTTCACTCTTATGTGGATCCTGAGAAACTTAACAGAAACCATGGGGGAGGGGAAGGAAAAAAAAAAGAGGTTAGAGTGGGAGAGAGCCAAAGCATAAGAGACTGTTAAAAACTGAGAACAAACTGAGGGTTGATGGGGGGTGGGAGGGAGGCGAGGGTGGGTTGGTGATGGGTATTGAGGAGGGCGCCTTTTGGGATGAGCACTGGGTGTTGGATGGGAACCATTTTGACAATAAATTTCATATATTGAAAAAAAAATTAAAAAAAATTAAAAGATATGCTTCACCATCATAGCCGATGCTAGAATGTACTGCAACACACAGTGAACAAATCATACTTACAATACGTCTGGCCTTTGATAGGTGCCCAATATGTATGTATCAAATGAATGAATGAATAGGAGTGAAACCTATTAAGTGAAGGGATACAAAAAGATAAGATCATATTTACAGTGCATCTTTTGATCAGATTGGTCAGTTTCATTAATTCAAGACTCATTGAAAAAATGAAGCATCACAGCAGGTTAGAAAAGGAAAAATCAGCACATATTAAGTATGAAATGACCGTCAGAACCTAGTACTGAAAGTAGTCATGAAGATAAAACTGTCTCAGGATTGAGATATAAAAAGGGAAATTGGTGATCGTAGAGGACCAGGATTGTCAAGCTGTTCTCTGCCAATTTGAAAGCAAAGAATCTGGATCAGATTTGCTTTCTTTTGGGGCAAGTGATTTATAGTAATTATACCAGCTAATGTCTACTTGCATACTACTTTGTGCTAGGTATTTGATTAATTTTTTTTATATATTAACTCATGTTCTATTGCATCTTGAGTCATGAAAATCTGTTTTTATATGGTCTATCTGTAATCTTACTTCATTCTTTCATCTTTTCTCATTCTGTTATTTTCTTTCCCTTGTTTTGTTTGATAAATGCTGTATATTTTTGCCTTATGAAATTTCCAGTCTTTTGAAGATTTCATGGCTGACATAATAGATAAATTTCATAGTTATGGTCTTTCTTCTTCGTCTGAAACTTCAAAATGAGGTGTGTCTACTCTTTCCATTATTTCAGAAGACTTATTTTGGACCTGAAGAATAGTGTGAGATCTAGAGGCCGACTGCATGGCTTAGAATCCAGTGTATGTTATTTTGTACCTGTGTGGATTTCGACACCTTGCATAACTTCTCTGTGCTTTAACTTTCTCTAATATGAATTTAGTGGCTTCTCTGTAATGTTACAAAGGAAAATAAAGTAAGAATATACTATACCAATTCTACTCTTCATTACTTCATATCAGTTATTTTGAACTGTCCTGTCTCCATATATATTGGACACTAATAGATCGGCGAGAGGAATAATTGTAGGCTGGTGCCTCAAAATTGACTCTTGTAACTGTTTAGAAAAATGCCCTGTCCAGAGCCTAGTTTTTATTTTATACTGTTATACTTGATTTTTTCACATCATAAAAGATTTACATTTTTCATGATTCTTGTGTATTTGCCTCGTCGTTATTGACATTTCCTATCAACTATTGTATTAGATTATCTTGTAATATTAGGTTGATGGTAATAAATGTATCCATCATTTCTTCCATATTTTATATAAATGAATATCTGAGAATTTGGAGGAGACTCAGTGTTAAACCCCAAAAATCAACCTTGTATTTTTGCATATATTTAGGGAAAACATTACAGAACTGGTTAGCAGTTTTTCAATACACTAATTCATATCTCTTACATACATTTCATTTCCTACATTCAATATAAAGTAAATTTAATTCGTTTTGTAATCTTTTAGCACATTCCCGCCAAACCCATCTTTGCGATGGCCTTGTGAATTTTCAGGCATCATTTATAATTCATACGTTTTTTAATTGTTGTGAGAAACATTGTAATAGAATTTATTTGCACTCTTGTGTGTATATATATGTTTATACATGTGTATGTATATATGTGTGTGTGTATATACACATACACACACACAAAATTAAGTCTGTTTTGTTATTTTCATCATACGAATAGTAAAGAATATGACTTGTGTTTATGCAATTAAGAGGATGAATCTTTTTTATGCTCCAGCCAATTGAACACACTCAAATCAAAGCATTTGTAATTCTCTGCAGTGTATAAAGATCTTACAAATAATCTTAGGTGCCCAGAAGACATACAAACCATTTTATTCTACACCTTGATGCAGATATATATTTGTTTTCTTTTTTAGAGTTTATTCTTTAATAATTGAAAAAGCATAATGGAATTAAATACCTCTCAAATACATTTGAAAAAATAAATAAATTAAGGCCTACCAGTCTACTATGTATCACTCAGAGGAATATTAGGCATAGTCACTTTTTTATGTTACCTATTATTTTGCATAGAACTTAACCAGAAATTTGAATAAATGCTGTCCATATGAAGAACTATTTTAAGAAAGATCATTGATTTTGATATTTGAAAACTTGCCTAAATGCTTATAACTAAGCTCAAAATATTGTTTTTCAGCTAAAAAAGTAGAGAAATAATTTTACACATTTTTAAGGCATTAGCATTTCAGAATAAAGTGATTTAAATGAACTCATCTAAAAATCGTGTGTTGGTTTTTAGAGTTTTACAACAGTTTCAGCAAAAACGTTTTAGACAAATAAATTGGCTTTAAAATTTTACTAGATAATTACAATTATTGTTTAAGCAATTCTGAAGTTAGCATTTTAATTGCACTAGAGTATTTCCTAGATCTGAGCTTTATACACATGCACGCACACACGCGCACACACACACACACACACACACACACATACACACATGTACAGAGGCATGCACACACATACACAGTTCAGTTGTTAGGAAAGCATGTCAGCATGACATTCAGAGGGTTATGTAGAAAACTCAAAGAGATTGCTTCTTTCTTCTCTCTCTGATTGTGTATTTCTTGCATTTATGATATTAACACAATGTGAATACCAGTATTTTTCCCTTCAACAAAGCATAAATCTAGATCCCTCTGAATCCTCTGAAGAAGAGAGAATGATCTGCTTTGAAGTAATGAGTTCACACACACACAAATTCAAACATAGTTTCAAAGATACTATGTGACATATCTCATATGGTGAAGAATGCCTTCAATAAAACCTCAGTTTTGGTTTTCTTTTTTTTTTCTTTTCGGAGATGGTAAAGATGTTATTTGTTTAACAGCAGTCGTTAAAAACTAGATGTTTTTGCTAGAAAATACATTTTTGAAGCTCCATAACAAATATTTTTTAATAAAAATGAGGTAAAAATTTTAATACTTCATAAATTTAAGAAACTCATTTGAAACTTTGTAAAAGTTTTCATTGTAAAATGTATATACTGAAATATGTGCATATAGTTTAAGGCATGAAAATAAGGATACATCTTCCATGCATTAGTAGACTAAGAGATAAAATATTTGGCAGTATTTTAAGAGCTTCAAATAGGTTCCTCAATACAAGCCTTTTTCTTAACCTCCTAAATTTGCGTGACTTTTTTCTACATAATTTTTCTAATAATTCTTATTAGTGTCCCATTAATATACATCCTTAGTTTTTCCTGTTTTTGAAATATATATAAATGGGCTTTACTGAGGGAATTCATCTCAGATTTCAGTCTGTCCATCAATTTCATGATTAGGATATTGATCCAAGTGTATGTATTCCTTTTGATTCTAGTGGAATATTCCATTTTATGCATAAAAATGTATCTATTACAGTGTTAGGAATCATATAGGTTGATTCCTATACTTTGTTATCAAGAAAAATGCTCTAAGGAATATTCGTATATTTGTTTCCTTTTGCTGTGGAGTAGAATTGCTATATTGTTTTGTCAATTCCCATAGTAATAACAATTTATTTTCTTAATTTTTTAAAATGTTTTTATTTATTTTTGAGACAGAGAGAGACAGAGCATGACCAGGAGAGGGGCAGAGAGAGGGAGAGACACAGAATTCAAAGCAGGCTCTAGGCTCCGAGCTGTCAGCACAGAGCCCGACTTGGGGCTTGAACTCATGGAGTGTGAAATCATGACCTGAGCGAAGTCGGATGCTCAACGGACTGAGCCACCCAGGTGCCCCATATTTTCTAATATCGTTATGCTTGTTTATACTATCACAGTTAGGAGTTCTCATGATTGCACATTATCTATAACCCAAGATATTGTCTGACTTTTAATTTTTGTTTGTTTGTTGTTTTTTTTTTGGTGTGAAATGACATGCTATTGTGAGTTGAATTTACAGTTCTCTGATTAACAGTGGGGTAAGTGATAATGAACATGTTTATGTGCCATTTGTAGGTTTTCTTTTTAAAGTGTCCACATATTTTTGCCAATATTCCTTCTGTTTTTTTCTTATTGTTGAATTGACTCTATATTGTCAATTGCTAACTTTTTACTAATCAAATATTACATATATCTCTGATTTTGACTTCAAGCATGTTCACTCACTTTATGGTAATTCTTGTAAACATATACATATTTTAATTCAAATGTAGTTGAATAAATAAAAAAAACCTTTCTTTTGCAATTAGAAAACAATTGCAATTTTATTTCTTTTAATTTTTTACTAATTTTATTGCTTTTAATTTCTTTTACTTGCTAGCTTAAGTCTAAAGTAAATGTTGACTAGCTAATTGACATACTTATTTTGTTTCTGATCTTAAAATACTTTGAAATATTTAAATACTTTCACCATATGATGTAACACTTGATGTAAGATTTTTGTAAATGCCTCTGTTAATTTAATAATGTTTATTAGAACTACCAGTTTTTATTTACTACAAAAGTAGAGTTTTATTTAGCACTTCTGAATATGATGTGGTGGTCATTTGGGGTTTCTCACTGATTTTTATGGAAAATAATGTTGCTCAGTTCTTTAATATCAAACACACATTACCATTATTATGATGCAGGATCCAGTCTATGTATCTACTCTTATCATTTGCTATTAACATTTAGCACTATTGCATCTCTGTGCTATCAGATTTAACACATTTGAGATTTCCTGCAATTTTCTTTTTTGTATTTTTATTTTTGATTTTTCTATCTGTTGCTGTAGAACAAATTATCCCAAATGTAGTGATTTAAAACAAAAGTGTTTATTATCTTATACTTTCTGGGAGTTTGGAAACTGTGTACAGTTCAATTGGGTGACTCTTGCACAAGAGTTCATCTGAGATTTGACTGGGGACAATGTTTTAACAACTTCACTCAGTGTTTGTTCAGAACCCGTTTCTCAGTGTCTATTGGCCTGAAGTTCTCAGATTTTCATTGACTGTTGATTAACTTCTTCAATTATTTGCCAAATTAACCTCTCTGTATAGCACAGCTCACAACACAGAAGCTGGCTTTCCAATGGCACCAGAGATCTAGAAAGCAAGAGAGGCAAAGCAAAATGGAGGCTTTGTATAATCTGCTCTCAGAAATGGCATCCCATTCCTTTTGCTGTTTTGAATTTTTTTAGAAACTAATTGTTAGGTCCAGTCCACACTAAAGGAGAGGGAATTACACAAGACCAAGAATACTAAGGGGGTAATTAGAAGCTATTTTAGAGCTGTCTACCACAATAATTTTAGTTTAACATATGTATATACACACATATATATGTATATATATCAGCTTATTTACATAAGTCTTCTTTTTAATCCCTCATGAAATGTGCTGTTTATCTTTTCCAAATTTACATTGCCAAAAGTTTGTCTAATTTATGGCATCATTTAAAGAAAAAAGGAACTTTGTGTTTCTATACTGAAAGTGTTTATTAATTTTCTCTTTTTATCTTCCTTGGTTACTTCTTTTCTTATTAATTTTCCTTTCTGTTTGTGTTCTATTAATTTTATCTTTTCTTCATATGTAGTTTTTAAAGTCTATATATTTCCTCATAAATAATGCTTTAGCTGCATCCCACATGTTTTAATATATAATATTTTTTCATTGTAAATCAGCTCTCAGAATTTTATAACTTCTGTCAGGAATTCTCTTTGACTCATTTGTAGAAATATATATATATATTTAGAGAGAGGGGACATTAGAAAAGAATATCCCCATTTTTTTTAATGTGTATTTATTTTTGGGAGGGAGACAGCGCACAAGCAAGGGAGGGGCAGAGAGATAAGGAGACACAGAATCCTAAGTAGGCTCCAGGCTTTGAGCTGTCAGCACAGAGCCCCATGCAGGGCTCGAACTCACCAACTGTGAGATCATGACCTGAGCTGAAGTCAGACGCTTAACCGACTGAGCCACTCAGGCACCCCTGTAGAAGTATATTTTCAAATTTCCGAATAAAGGAATTTTTTTCTAATTACCTATTATTTATTACTAACTTAGTTGCATTGGAGTCAAAGTTTGCGGTCTGAATAAATTCGAACTTAATAAATTATTGAATGCAACATTTTGGACCAGCACATTGATAATTGTTCATCATTGTTTAGTGCCAGTTTTAGACAAATAGGTATTTTCCATTTATGAGACTCAATATTTTATGTATGTTTTAGATCTAGCTTAGAATAACATTCAATTTTACTGATTTTGATGTATGCTTGATGTATAAATTGTTGAAAGCAGAATATTAATATATTTGAATGGTGTCTTATTCTATTTTTCTTGTAGATGTCAGTTTTTAACTCTTGGTAATTGAGACTGGTATCAAGGACATCCATTTTTTTTAAATGTTATATCTTACTGGTGAATTGAAAATTGTATTATTGGGGCGCCTGGGTGGCGCAGTCGGTTAAGCATCCGACTTCAGCCAGGTCACGATCTCGCGGTCCGGGAGTTCCAGCCCCGCGTCGGGCTCTGGGCTGATGGCTCGGAGCCTGGAGCCTGTTTCCGATTCTGTGTCTCCCTCTCTCTCTGCCCCTCCCCCGCTCATGCTCTGTCTCTCTCTGTCCCAAAAATAAATAAACGTTGAAAAAAAAAAATTAAAAAAAAAAAAAAGAAAATTGTATTATTATGTAGGAAGTTTTTATTGCTAGTGTATTATTCTACTTAATTTCCTTTCTGATATTAATATAATCACTCTGGCTTCTTTTGCTAATATTTAGTGATATATATATATATATATATACACACACACACATACATATATATATTTTTTTTCTGTTCTTGACTTTTCAACATTTCAGAACATTTTGGTTAGAAAGCTTATATATACGCTTTATTATTTTAATAAACTGTACTTTGAAACTGGATATTTAGTCCATTCATATTTATATTTACAATTATATATATTATATTTATGTTATATTTGAACTTTTTCATAGGATTATCACCTTTCTATCTGTTATACTTTTTTTTTCCCCTCTTCTTTTTTGTCTCCCTTTAGGTTAATTGAACTTTTGTACTTTTTTCTTTCTTCCTTATTTATGTTTTCTTCTTTATTTTGTGTAGTATTTTACAACTAGGTATATTCTTTTAGTGTTCCTAGCTACTTTAATTTGAACATTTAACTGATTTTTAAGTAAATCAATGTGGTTTGGTTTCTTCTGGTTAAAGCAGTGACCATGGAATACATTAAGTCTGATCACGTATACTCCCATTTATGTGTTACTAATGTACAATATTATATTCTTACTTATTTTCACTCCACAAATTAGATATTACAATTGTTTTTTTTTTTAATATTTGTTTATTTATTTTTGAGAGAGACAGAGAGAAACAGAGGATGGGCAGAGAGAGATAGAGAGAGAGAGAACGCGACAGAAAATCCCAGGCAGGTTCTACACTCTGAGTACAGAACCTCACCCAGGGCTTGAACTCACAAACCTGAGATCATGACCTGAGCTGTTTGTTTGTTTATTTGTGTTCCGCCTGAAGGAAATCTTCTAGAAATTTCATAAGAGCTGACCTATGGTTGCAAAGTTCTCCTGCTATTTTATTTTTTGTTTGATATTATCTGAATTTTACTCTCAATGAAAGTTTGAGCATATATTTGTAAGTTAATAACTATTTTCTTTCTCTCAAAAAATTAAAATATTAGTCATTTTTATTTCGATATATATATCAGAAATCAACACAGCCTTGGGTGAGGAGCCCAAAACTTGCAGGTTTTCAGTTTTATTGAACAGGGTGATCAGAGGGATGGAGAAAGGGAAAGCCTGAGAGCAGAAAACTATTGAGTACTGAGTCAGAGCTGGGGAAAAGTGTCAGGATACCCCAAGTAAGGCATATGTTAATCAAGTTAAGGCCCAATGAGGCCTTCCATCTCTAGTCTCTTTTCCTAGGCTTCTCGTCCAGTCCAAAAAGTTCAGTTTAGTTCTTGGTTTTAGAAGGAATGCCTGTGGCCCTCAGTCTCAAACAGTGTATCTTGTCCATGATATCAGATATTCAGCCTCATAAGTATGGACACCATCTGGAGTGAGGTGTTTTACAAGTTTTCTAAAACAAAGACCATTAATGTCTCCCCTCTCCCCGCCTTGCCTCACTAGAGACCAGACCTAGATTTTTTGTTTGTTTTCCTTGTTGTTCTCAGTGCTTCCCATTTAATAATCAAAACTTTACCTTCTTCTTCTTTTTTTTTTAATCATCCCCTATTGTCATCCAAACATTTCATCTGGAAAGGATGAATGCAAGAAGGATAAAAACATATTTAGATAAAAATGATTTAATATAACTGAGTCAGAAAGGTACATTATGTTCAAGAATTGGTTTACATAAAATCCGGATTTTTTTGAAGGTTTCAAAATGTTCTTACACAGTCTCTCATCCTTTGCCTGATAGACATTTGATCTCTCATATAATTGAGTCTTTAGAAAAGAACTGAACGGAATGCATAGTCCTTACAGGATCTCCCAGGAGACTGAGGTGTCCATAATTGTAAAAAAGAGATATAAATTTGAAGGAAAAGGCAGACAACCTGATTGGACGTGTGACATAAATGAGATGTGCCCTTTTGGAGAATTGCTGCTCTGAGACACCAGATGGCTTACCTAAGATGTGCAGTCCGGGCTAATATTTCTTATTCTCTTTCATAAGCCAATGAAGTCTGTCCTTCAGGTTTTAATTTCATTAAAACATCCAATAATCCTTGTGGCTTGGGGGCGACGCGGAACACTGGACATTGTGTGTCCAATGACTGAGCCCACTGAGGAGTAGCTAGGGCTGCAAATTTAGGTCTGTTGTCAGATGCAGTGTTCTCGGGAAACCCCAACAGGAAACATGTGTGAACTTATAGGGCTTGGATACGTGCGCTCTGAGTCAGTGGAATGCTTGGGGATGTCTAAGCCAAACGTAGACAAAGTGTCAACTGCGGTTAGGATGAAGCAAAACACTTGGAGTGGGAAATATCCGTATGCTACTCTCAATTTTGCAGTGAACCTGAAAACTGCTTCAAAATAATGTCTTCAGAAAGAAAATGGAATTAACCATCACGCTTTTAATCACCACTATAACAAAAATGAGAGGCTAAACGTGGAGAAAGTGCTAACCCCCACCCCTTCCCATTTTACTTTTTCCCATGAAAAGGTACCCTGGGGGCGCCTGGGTGGCGCAGTCGGTTAAGCGTCCGACTTCAGCCAGGTCACGATCTCGCGGTCCGGGAGTTCGAGCCCCGCGTCGGGCTCTGGGCTGATGGCTCAGAGCCTGGAGCCTGTTTCCGATTCTGTGTCTCCCTCTCTCTCTGCCCCTCCCCCGTTCATGCTCTGTCTCTCTCTGTCCCAAAAATAAATAAAAGTTGAAAAAAAAAATTAAAAAAAAAAAAAGAAAAGGTACCCTGGTGAAGGTCAGGTGGGTTAACATAGACGTGGGGGATCTCCAAGTGCTTAGCATACTTGCAAACGCTCTTTAATAATGAGAAAAACAATGTGATGACAAACTACTAAAGAATTACAAGGTCAAAGGTAAATGGTAGTGGGACCCAGTGAGGCAAAGGTAATCCTGAAGGCACTTTACCCTGAGAATATTTATTAAAAGTGTAAAACCTAAGCTTTGTTTACAATATCTTATTGTTTACAATATCTTTGTTTACAATATCTTACAATGTCTTTTAAAAATTAAAAAAAATTTTTAACATTTATTTAGTTTTGAGAGACAGAGAAAGACAGAGCATGAGCCGGGGAGGGGCAGAGACAGAGGAGACACAGAATCTGAAGCAGGCTGCAGGCTCTGAGCAAGTTGTCAGCACAGAGCCTGATGCAGGGCTCAAACCCACAAACTGGAAGTTCATGACCTGAGCTGGTCGGATGCTCAACCGACTGAACCACCCAGGCGCCCCAATATTTTACAATATATTATGGATGAGCCAGTACCCATCCAAAGTAGAAGGTCCAAAACTACAATCTGTCCCTACAAAACTGGTACACAAAGTTTCATATACAAAGTATGAAGTAGAAATAAACTGATGAAAGCCACATCCACATCATGAAACCTATGCATAAATGTACCTTGCTGTTAAGCAAAGCAAGGCAGAAATCCTTTAGAATTTGTAACTTCAAGCAGAGTAGTACATATTTGTAGCCCAAGTTCATATCCAGGGAGTGATCAAAAAATGTAAAGTAATAATTAAAAAAAAAGCTAAATTAAAAGTGCATCCAGGCAATTAACAGAATGTAAATACAAAGCCTCTCAAGGAAAGCAGAAGATAAAGGCCAGAACATGAGAATCAACAGAAAATGGAAAGACACAACTAAATTCTTTAGATGTTTTAATTATCAGACACCTTATGTAATAATTACGCTCTCAATTTCTAAAAGATACAAACTGGGCTTGAAAAAAAATATATATATATACACCTTACAAGTTGGAGGAAAAAAAGTAATTAAATATCTGTTTTAAAGAAAGATGATATATAATTATATCACACAATTCTACCCCCATATACTTTTGAATGAGGAAAAAAGTTAAAACTTCTTAAATCTCATAGGCTGTTCAAATACATGATGAAGATATTAGTTATATAAGAAATTGAATCGCTAAATATGTATGTTGAAATGTCCACAGTATTTACCAAATAAGAGAAACAGTGTGTGTGTGTGTGTGTGTGTGTGAGAGAGAGAGAGAGTGTGTGTGTGTGTGTGTGTGTGTGTGTGTGTGTGTGTAAAACTTCTAAACTAGTAAATTGCGGGAAAAATGCAAGGGAGTGAGCAAAAGTAACACATAATTAGGACAAATGGAAAACAAAAATAAATTTAAAACCCAAAGAATAACTAATATCAAAAAAATGGCATTACTACAAATATTAAGTAGACGATAAGATATTATGAATAAATTTAAGCAAATAATTTGAAAACTTATATTAATAGGATAAGTTTCTTGAAATGTAAAATGTGACCACAGAAAAAATAATAAACTTTAAAATATATAATGAAAAAATCAGTATGTAAGAATAATTCACAAAATCAAAACCCCAGAACCAGATCGTTTCTTGATTCTTTGATGAATTTCACCAAACATTAAAGATACAAATAATTTTAACCTTACACAAACCTTTCCAGAGAATACGAAACAGAGAAAGTTCCAATTTGTATGAAAATTGCATAACCTTATATTGAATTCCACAATGGCTAGTAGGGAAAAAGAAATTTACAGTCCACTCTCAGTCATGAGATAAGACCAAAGTCTGTAGACAAAATATTAGGTCACAGAATCATGTGTGAGTGTGTGTGTGTGTGTGTGTGCATGTATAGATATTTTATTGTGTTGAATTTTGGTCTATACTATGTATGACTGGAAAGTGGTTAAACAGAAGGAAACATACCAGAAATACCATTTGACAGAATTATTCAGAAAAATAATTTGATTCAATTCAACACATTTTGTAAATTGTTTTTTTTAAAGAATTGGAATTGACACAAGATTCTTAAGCTGATACAAGATATGTACAAGAAACCTAAGCAAATACAATGAAGAAACATTGGAAATTTTTTCTTCAAAACTGAGAATAATAGGACACTTGATGCAATAATACAAGAAAAATAAACACCTTTTAAAATTTTAAATGGATGTATAAGTACATTGTTACTTGCAGGTAAGATGATCATATATATATATAAAGCAATTAGACTTTAATTTACATATACCAGCAATAAAGGATTAAAATATAATTAAATAATAATACTCTGATAGGGTGTGTTTTCCTGGAAAGAGCCTCTATGCCAAAGACTTAAGTACAAATAATCTGAAGAAAAAGGAGTTTGGGGATGGGGTAAGAAAGATAGTGAAAAGAAGCCATTCATGAAACTAATATTTTTGGTGAAGCCCATTGTTCAGTCTGGGGCTCTCTTCTAGGTAAAAAAGGTAGTCTTTTTTTCATTCTTTTTTTATCTTTTGAGAGAGAGAGAGAGAGAGAGAGAGAGAGGGAGAGCAAGCCAGAGTGCATGGGAGTGAGGGAAGGGGCAGAGAGAGAGAGGGAGAGAGAGAATGTTAAGCGGGCTTCATGTCCAGCAGATCTCACAACTGTGAGATCATGACCCGAGTCGAAATCAAGAGACTGACACTAAACTGAATGAGCCATGCAGGCACCCCCCAAAAAGGTAGTCTTTTAACTCTCACACTAGTTAGTGATTGGTCCTAGGCTACCCTTGAGGTGGTTGTGGTAAGCATTGCACACCAAGGAATTCTAGGTCTCTATAATGCCAAGGTAGCGCCATTGCTCAAGGGTAATCCTCAGAACACAACAGTTGTGAGACCTGAACATCAAAACATGCAGAAACTAAAGGTTCGGAGGTGCAAAGTGGGGGGAACAGATAGTCCATGAAAGGACTCAGCAGTGTCCAGTACAGATGTCAACCACATGGCTACCTAAAATATTCAGGGCCTGAGAAATAGTGAAACCTTTTAAGATCTCCAAGGGAAAATTATAACGAACCAAATTAATTCCATGTATTGGGAAAGAAATGGTTTAAAGATGACAATTTTCTAATTGGGCTGTAAATCAATACTAAGAAAGTGTATCAGTGGTGGAATAATAGTCATTGAAAAAATAAAATCAAATACAGGATAAAGTGATAGCCCCACATGAATGGTCTCTGTATATATGACATGATGAGCCCTGCCAAAAACAGGCAAAAATGAAAAAATAATAACTGGCCCTGGCTGATGTTGCTACTCACATAGGTTTCCATACTCACTCCAGCAAAAAGAAAAAATAAAATAAAATGTGACTTTTGTATCGACTCTTAAAGCAATTCAAGATTAATCAGACTCAAATGTGGCCAATAAAGCCCCACAAACCATAATATAAAGAAGAATATCTTCATGAAATCAAAACAGGAAATAAATTTTTAAACTAGACCTAAAACACTTCTAATGGAAGGGACTGATAATTTTTATTACTATACAATTAAGACCATTGTTCATCAGAAAGTTTCAAAATACGGCAAAAATACAGTCAGAGCAGTTATGGATCACATACATAATCTACAAAGTATTAGTAAACCAAAGAATATTTAAACAAAGACCCAATGAAAAAAGTAGGCAAAAGATTTGAATAAACATTTTACAGTCTAAATGGAAAGGCATTTTTTGAGATGATGATTCACTTTTCATACACTGAAAGAAGGTGTATAAATTGGTCGAGTCACATTGAGAAATATCTGGCATTATTTAGTAAAGTTAAAAATGTCAAAACATTCTTAGCAGTGCTACTGCTGGGACTAGGGTAGGTCTATTTTTAATTTTTTGAGGAACCTCCACAATGTTTTCCAGAGTGGTTTCACCAGTTTGCCTTCCTACCAACAGTGCAAGAGGGTTCCCGTTTCTCCACATCCTCGCCAGCATCTATAGTCTCCTGATTTGTTCACTTTGGCCACTCTGATTGGCGTGAGGTGATATCTGAGTGTGGTTTTGATTTGTATTTCCCTGATGAGGAGCGATGTTGAGCATCTTCTCATGTGCCTGTTGGCCATCCGGATGTCTTCTTTAGAGAAGTGTCTATTTGTGTTTTCTGCCCATTTCTTCACTGGATTATTTGTTTTTTGGGTGTGGAGTTTGGTGAGCTCTTCATAGATTTTGGATACTAGCCTTTTATCCGATATGTCATTTGCAAATATCTTTTCCCATTCCGTTTGTTGCCTTTTAGTTTTGTTGGTTGTTTCCTTTGCTGTGCAGAAGCTTTTTATCTTCATGAGGTCCCAATAGTTCATTTTTGCTTTTAATTCCCTTGCCTTTGGGGATGTGTCAAGTAAGAAATTGCTGCGGCTGAGGTCAGAGAGGTATTTTCCTGCTTTCTCCTCCAGTGTTTTGATCCTGAGAAACCTAACAGAAACCCATGGGGGAGGGGAAGGAAAAAAAAAAAGAGGTTAGAGTTAGAGAGAGCCAAAGCATAAGAGGCTCCTAAGAACTGAGAACAAACTGAGGGTTGATGGGGGGTGGGAGGGAGGGGAGGGTAGGTGATGGGCATTGAAGAGAGCATCTTTTGGGATGAGCACTGGGTGTTGTATGGAAACCAATTTGACAATAAATTTAATACACTAAAAAAATTTTTTTTTTTAATGTCAAAACATGAGGCACCTAGGTGGCTCAGTTGGTTAAATGACTGACTCTTGAATTCTAGTCCCATGGTCATGGAATTGAGCCCCTCATTGGGCTCAGTGTTTAGTGCTGAGCATGGCGACTACTTAAGATTCTCTCTCCCTCTGCCCCTCTTCCCCGCACGTGCTCTCTCTCTCTCTGTCTCTCAAAAAAAAAAAAAAAGCAAAAGATTTTAACCAGCAATTCTACACTGAGGTACATCCCTCAGAAAATTTTGCACATAAGGCATTCAGAAGATGTGTAAGCTGTCCCTGGCAGAGTATAATGGACTACTTACCATACAACAATCCATAAAAACGAGTCAAAGCTAAACACACACACACACACACAAACTGATGAATCTCACAACAGGACATAAGTTTGAGAAAAAAGAAGCAAGTCACAAAAGATCTGAAAAACTCTAAACTAACATATCATTTAGGGGTGCAAACATAGGTAGTAGAAGTTTTGTTTTTGTTTTTGTTTTTTTTAATGCCAACATAGTAGTTGGATTACTTTTTATAGGGAAGAAAAAGAGATATCATTTAGATGAGGAACACAGGGAGCTACAGTTGTGATTTTCAGTTCTATCATTTGCCTTATGAATATATGTGTTTTATATGTTCTCTTACATGTATACGATGAGAAATCCTTTCATGTTTTCCCATTTCCTATTCTATAGGATAAGAGACACATTCCTAGATTTGTCAAATGAGGCCCTTTATACTCTGACTTCAGGCTGTCTTTCTAATCATATCTCTCAACTTTTATCTGCACATTCATACCAAGCTCACATTTTGATTTTTACTCAACTCACTGTTAGTAAATAACATGATCCCATAACTTTCCTACTTCTGTGGCTTAGGTCTTCCACTTACCTTGGCCACCACTTCCTAGTTTGTTATTAAATGAACGCAAACTTCATGGTAATAATCAGTTAAAGACTTTTACTCTCACTTTGTCCTAAACTTTACATAAAAATTAACATTTTTTTCTTCTCTCTTTTTTCATGGTATTTTGTCCACTGCTACATGCTAACATTTATTGTATTATATTTAATTATCTGTTTTCACGTCCACATTCAGGCAGAAGACAAATTATTGAACTTATATTCACGTAACAGTACTCTTTATCTTCCTAATCACATTGAAGCCTGGGGCTCCTTTTTTTTTACATCCGTCAGGCTTGGGACTGTCAGTTTCCTATTGAAATATAAGCTTTTGTGTGTCCCTATATGCATTTGAAACCTCAGTGATGGCTGTTCTGAAATTGTCTGAGTGGTACATTCTGTTGTATGTGGTCACTAACGTGTCCATGTGTGTTTGTGTGTAGTGTGGGGGTTTGAATACAGTAAGTGTGTGTGTGTGTGTGTGTGTGTGTGCGTGCTGTGTATGTTCTTTTGAGTGTGGGTGAGGAGAGGAAATTGCATAGATAGAGATCAGTTTCCTCAACGTAGAACTTGAACAGATCTAGCCTATGCACTGGACAGTTACCAGTCTTATACCAGTCTTTTGGCTTTGCTGCCCATTGCAATTACTGTAAATATTCTGCTGTATGTAGAGTTGAAACTGAGGTTTATATTTTATTTTTCCAACTCCTGAGAAGGGGAACTAGAAGAAAAAATGAGAACTTGAATAGCATTTTTTTCCTTACTATGTTAATGGACCCCGACACTTGTACTCAGGCCCGTGAAAATGTTACCAGGCTAAGACTCTGTCAAAAATAAAGGTTAAGAAATAAATTATCAAAAATGAAATAACAGGTACTATTTTGTATTAATTATTGTATCTCTTTTAATAGAGGAAATTGTCATATTCAGGAAAAATAATACCTAATAACAAAATTCCTATAATTGAATATATTCTTTCATTTAATCATTACATAGATATGTGCATCTATAACACTTTACATCTAAATATGTTTGGAATGTTTGTTGAATATATTTTGTATTTACCCCTAGGAAAGTCTAATCTATTTTTAAAAATTCCATTTGTCTTATTCTAGTTCTTATTTTAAGTTATATTTCTATATACAAAAAAAAAATCAGTATTGCTATGAGTTTATAAGCTCATAGGATTTTGGAAGACTGAGTAAAATTTTACATCACGTTACATGACATTATTTTTGCCTTATATCATATCTCCTAGGGATTCTTTCTATGGTAACTGTACATATTTTCCACCATTGATCAAGTAACAAATCCCATCCTCCCCAAAACATCTGCTGAAACAGATTTGTCTGTAGAAATGGTTTCCAGATCTGAATTGCACTGTTCAAACCATTGTCAGTATTCAACTAATAGCTAGTTCCATTTCTGGGGCTATATTTAAGTATTCATTCTTGATTCAAGTTATCTTGTTCCAAATACAGAAGAAGTGAATTTTTAGATGTCCTAGCTAATTTTCAAGTCAAACCATCATGGTCTATTGCTCAATTCTTCCAGAATTGACCTCTTGTGTCTTGGTACCTTTATCCTGAACATAACTTCTCAACTATAAAAGTTGTTTTGCTATTGATCCTTCACATGTCTTTTATATCCAAGCTGACTATGAACTATCTTGAAGTAAGGGTTCCATGTCTTATTCCTAATTATTTCCTCAGTATTTATCTTGCTGTCTGGGGAAAGTTTTGAACCAAAACTAAATGAATTCATGAGTTGATATTATGATATAATAAGACGATTATAACCAGAAATATCCATGAAAGCTGAAGACTAATCTCAGTAATTTTTATAGAACTCAGTCAGCTAATTTTATCAGTACTATATATATATATATATATATATATATATATAAATTTTATGTTGCACAATGACTATAGTAATGAAAGACAGGTGATAAATACTACTGTGAAAAGAAGACATGGTTTAATTTTATTTAAGGAAAGTCTAATCAGTTGTCTGAACAATCACGTAAGTATTTAAATGTTAATTATTTTTCTTGAATTACGTATTTTTATTTAATGCTGAATATATTCTTTGTATGAGCACTCTATAACATACTCATAGAAAAAACTTTCCGTCCTCACTTTTTTTCATGTGATATTCATTCACAAAAAATGTTGCAAATAGCTCCCGTTTTGCTGTGCTCTGAAGTCAGCAATTTGAATGGAAAATAGCAGGTGATTTTTTGGGGGGAGAGGGGTTAATTTCTGATATTTTCTTTGCTGCATAGCATTTGTATTAGTTTGCTGAGGCTGCCATAACAAAACATCACAGAAAGAGTGGACTAAATAACAGAAACTTATTTTCTCAGTTTTAGAAATTTGAAGTCCATGATGAAGGTGTCTACAGGGCTGTTTTTCTTAAGGCTTCTGTCCTTGGTGTGCAAATAGTTGCATCCTCTGACTGCACATGGCCTTTTCTCCATGTGCACCTCAACCCTAGTGTCTCTCCCTACGGTCAGGTTGGATTGGGTCCTACCCTAAAGGCCTCATTCTAACTTAGTTGCCTCCTAAAAGGCTCGATCCCTAAATACAGTCAATTCTAAAGTATCAAGATAAGGGTTTCAATATATGAATTTTGTCCATATTAGTACTTAAACATACACAAATTTGAAGAAATTAGGTAACAGTTATCTGTATTTAGATTTTTATCTAAGGTTCTAAATGTAAATGCAAGTGTTTTCTTAAACTTAACAATGTGGATATAAACATATTCTTAAAATTAGTCTAAAATTCCTTTGACCTTAAATATATATGTGTTTGAAAAGGTTTATGAAATTACAAATGATTATTCATAAATTGAACATTGTCTTAAGTTTAAAAATTAAATATTTACATTTAGAATTAATTCTGTTACCTTTTTCAGAAATTAACAAGGCACAAAGAATGAGATTAATTGTTGAGAAGACATCTTTTATGTCTGCTTTTTAAACTATGTTAAGTTCTATTTGAAAGTGTTTTTAAAATAACACATCACATTTAAAGTAGTATATTTTTTAGTACTCACTGAAATAATTTTTACACTCTCTTTAAAGTACAAGAAAAAGATGAAATGATTTCAATCAACAACAAGAACTATATCTGACCATAATCTACTGCTAAAATTTTAGACTTTGTGATTAATATCAATTGCCACAAATTAAGTTAAATATGAAGTTTACAGAGGTCAGAAAATGACCAAAAAATATCATCTTAAAATAAATAGAAATATATTTTACTCCTACTTCTTCATTCAAAAACATTTAACTTGGGGCACCTGGGTGGTTCATTCATTAAGCGGCTGACTTCGGCTCAGGTCATGATCTCACGGTCTGTGAGTTCGAGCCCTACGTCGTCGGGCTCTGTGCTGACAGCTCAGAGCCTGGAGCCTGTTTCAGATTCTGTGTCTCCCTCTCTCTGACCCTCTCCAGTTCATGCTTTGTCTCTCTCTGTCTCAAAAATAAATAAACGTTAAAAAAAAATTAAAAAAAAAAACATTTAACTTTCTCTTTCGCTCTCCCTCTGTCTCCTCCCTCTGTGTCTTGCTCACTTCTCCCCCTAATCCTACCTTCTTTTCAGTTACAAACTCTTAGGAAAGATAAGTAACTCACACCAAATGTGAAGACAGGAAGAATACTACAACCGAGTCATGTTAAGAAGCTGAATAATAAGTTACCTGTTCTTACTGTGTTTAGTGACACATGTTCAAATTGTTTTTGAAAAAAAACTTTTCTTTTTTTCTTTTTCCTTCATTACTCTCTTTTCTTTTCTTTTTTTTCTCTTTCTTTTTCTTTTTTTTTTTTTGTACTGGAAGCAGGCATTAAGTTCATGCTGGGGATAGGGAGGGATGGACAATCTTGGTATGCAATGCAAATATTCTCTTTCTTTCAAATAATGGAGGAGACGCCTGAAAATAAAAGACTCTTTTTTTTTTTGCCTTTATAGAAGGAAGTTTCATTTTTTTAAATTATCAATTCTTTTAAATCATTTTTACTGGATAATCAAGCTCTGGATTCTTCATTGACATATATAATACAGGCTTAAAAAGTAAAAGATTTTTCTATGTGAAGGTAAGATGATACATTAGATAATGACATAAAAATGACATAATTTTTTTCCATTGTTTTAGAGATAACTACAGGTTTGGAATGATTAACTTCCAAAAGCTTGAGGTAATGTATGAAAGAAGGAAACCTCAATCAAAACAAGATAACACAAAAGCTAAATAGGAGGAGAAAACATTGAGATAAAACAAAATAAAATGTTAAAATAAATTCAGATATAACAATAATCACAATAATTGATATAAATAAATAATGTTGACATAAATAAATAAAATTGATATAAAATGTAGAAAAAATAAATTTCTCCTTTTAAATAAGCTCTAAATATATAAGGTAAAGGAAAATAAAAGAGCAAGGAGACTTTAAAACCACCATCATATGGAGAGATTTCAATACATTTCTTAAAAACACAATTAGATAACAAATATTTCGGGTTATAACCATTGTAATAAAACACAAAGCAACCTAATTTACATGCATGTTTGTACACATTAGCAAGGGGTAAGAGATATTTTAGTTAAATAGTGGAACGCTAAAAACAGCACGGATGTGAGGAAAAAAACAAATTTGAGGCAAATGCCGCCAAGGTTAGACGGTTAGCAGACGTCTGAATTTTTTCTTTAAATAATAATTATTGTACCTCTGGTATCAAACATTAAATTTTAATTTAAAATTTTAAATTCATTAAAATTATTCTTAACCCTGTTGCACATCTCTCTCCTGCCAACACTATGTTGCAAATTTGCTACATTAATAAATGTTTGTTTAAAACTGAGGCCACTGGAGGTGTGTGAAAAAGTCAGTAATATCTCCATTTTCGTTTTTTACTGAACACATTAAAAAGATATATATTTCCATAATCTTTTGTAGATGGTTCATAAAACTTGGCTCTAACCAATGAAAACGCATGTAAATTAATGGTATTCAAATTTTTTTTTTCCTTGGCTCTGCCCTGTGGAATATCTTACTTTTCTGTAAGAAGTAATATTCAAAGATGTAACCTGAAGTTTTCAAAGTAGTGAAAAGTAGAGGACAAAAACTTAAATACCCATCAAATTTCAATAGTTAAATATAATGTAGTATGATCATATAACAAAATACTGTATACCTGTGGAAAGAATGAACTTGATGTATAGCTATCAATCTCCATCTACCACAAAGCACATGTTTTAGTTTTTTTTTTTTTTAATTACGTTTCAGAAAGAGGAATGTAGTCCAAAATCATTTGACCCACTACTAAAAACAAACATACAAGAAGAAAAAATCTTTAACTGCGTCTGGTAGATAAAATTATAAAAATTCCCTGAAAGGATCCCACCCAAAAGCATAAGTTTGATCATTATCTGAAGAGAAGGGAAGAAGATAAGAACTGATTGTGCTCAATGAAGATTTTAGGCTTATCTTATATGTTCGTTTCTTTTAAATCAAGAGGGACTCATTTGCATTTTTAAGTTAATTTAAAATTAATTAAAAATTTCAAGTACATATCTATTACTTCTACGATTGTCTTTTATCTAGTTTAAACATTTTAGTTGCCTCCATTTTTCCTTATATAATACACTTTATGTTTCTTCATTAGCTTGATATCACTCAAAACATGCTGCACATTTTTCTAATCTTAAACTCTGGTGTTATGATGATGCTACATGTGCCTGGCTGGTCATCATCAAACCTTTTGTTTTCAGCAATTCTCACTCTGGGGTTAGAAAGTGGGGTACTGAAGGGGTGCCTGGGTGGCTCAGTCGGTTAAGCGGCCAACTTCAGCTCAGGTCATGATCTCGCGGTTCATGAGTTCAAGCCCGGCGTCAGGCTCTGTGCTGATGGCTCAGAGCCTGGAGCCTGTTTCAGATTCTGTGTCTCCCTCTCTCTCTGACCCTCCCCCGTTCATGCTCTGTCTCTCTCTGTCTCAATAGATAAACGTTAAAAAAAAATTAAAAAAAAAAAGAACCTGGGGTACTGAAATACCAGGATTTCTAAAGTGAAAAGGCACTATACAGTGGCAAATAAGTGTTTGATAATATAATTCTAAACAATATATATTTATATTGTTAATATTTTATAATATTATAATTGATTACATATAATATATATTATACAATTATTGTATAATATATATTATTATAATTTATTATAATAAATTATAATAATTTATATTGTTAGATAATATATATCTAAACAATATATATTTATCTTCAACGATAAATCTTTGTGATGGGTATGTGGAAACAATGGACTCTTCACCAGCAAATAAGTAAACAATAACAACAAAAATTAGAAGCATTGCCATAATTATTCTTCTGTAGTCTAAGATTATTTTGCATTCATCTCAGTGTTCACGCTGAGTCTTTTGTTGCAAAATCACCTAACTCCTTTTCTACCAAATTTCTTGGTTTTGAACTTACATTTGTCTCACATTCAAAGTAAAGTTCTACTATGGCCTTTTCCCCTATTTTCTTTCTTTTTTTTTTCTTCTCATAACAAAACTCCTTTCTAAGTCTTCTCTTCTTAAATTCTTCTTCATTGTCTAACCTCACCCTTCCTACTTAGAGCCTTAGTCGCCATGTCCAGAGATAAAAACCAAATTAAAAGACAGAAAAAAAAAATTACAAAATATCAAACTACAAAATATATGTAAGAATTCTTGTGGATGTGTAACACAAAGGGATGTAACATAGAAGGTAAAATACTGCAAAATCACTAATTTTAATGCTGTGACTTTCAGGGTCAGAGAAGTGTGGTTATAAAATGTTTATGTTTTGTGGAATTTTTTTTTCAAAATTGTTTTGGACCCATGATATTGTGTTTTCACACATACATAAACAGGATTCCACAGTAACTGATATTATAGCTTGATAGAAGGCATGGCATCGAGGATAAGCTTCACCAGAAGACATATGGGCACCGAGCGGCATGAAATTCCTACATTTATCGCAGTTCAAAAACTGGTCTTCAGTTTTGTCAGCATTGCGGTAACGAATTGTACAAATAAAAGTAACAAAGAAATGGAAATAAATAAATTAGATAACTGATCTATTTCTCTAACTCTGATTTTTTATATACCTACTATGTGTCAGCATAATTTACATGCTACTTGTTGCTTACCAGAGCTACAGATATTCTACACACATGGAAAACGAAACTGAAACCAGTTATCACTGCATTTGGATTAATCTGATAAAATGTAGGTAGTTGTGGGTAGAGCCAAGAGAAATTAAGTTATGTGAATTGATTTGCGAACTCTTAGACACAATTTTATTGTTCTCATATTGCACGTGGGGTTTGCTCCATTTGTGTGTTCAAGTCATTGCAAGAATGTTGACCTCATGCCAGATAGCAGACACAGGAAAAGGGTGAAAGGAGGGGTGCCTGGGTGTCTCAGTCAGTTAAGCATTTGACTCTTGATTTTGGTTCAGGTCATAATGTCATGGTTCCTGAGATCAAGCCCCGTGTGGGACTGTGCTGAGAACACACAGTCCTCTCCTCCTCCTCCTCCTCTCTCCTCTCTCCTCTCTCTGCCTTTCCCCACTCATGTCTGTTGGTCCTCTCCCTCCCTCCCTCTCTCTCTGTCTCTCTCTCTCTCTCTCATGAAACAAATGAATAAACATTTTTTAAAGCGGTGAAAAGGGTGAGTAAAACATACAAAGTTCTCTAAGCTTT
This sequence comes from Prionailurus bengalensis, assembly GCF_016509475.1. Classification (NCBI taxonomy): domain Eukaryota; kingdom Metazoa; phylum Chordata; class Mammalia; order Carnivora; family Felidae; genus Prionailurus; species Prionailurus bengalensis. The sequence continues at coordinate 92,904,649 of NC_057344.1, forward strand.
TGTCTTGAAACTGGCACTAATGTGATAAGTGATAATTCGCTTCCATTTCTATTTTAACGAAAATACCAAAGGCAGTCATTTGGCCACACTTACTATCCAAGGGTGAGAAAGGACTCAAGTGAGCATGTGCAATACTACTACAGGGAGTAAATAAAAATTGGTTCACAAGAGCCCAATGTACCACCGGGATTATAAAGTCTTACTTTCTTCCTTTTGCCTCTTTCTACCTCCTTCTTGCTGATGAGGTATAGAGCTCAATCTGCCAAGGAATGGCAGAACCTTAGCATCCAAGTCACCAAACTTTTAGAAGGACTGCTTCTTTTTTCCAGAGCAAGTTTTAAGTGTACTCCATCCAACTGAAAGAAATATTAAATAGTGAAACCATAAATCATCAGGGAAAACAAAAGTATGCTCACTGATACAATGGGTTTCTGTTTCTAACAAAATTTCACAAAAAGGAATTTTAAGCAATGTTTTAATTAGATGGGTTTATTCATTGGCCAAAAATATTTATAGATTGTCTATTAAGTTTTAGAATAGGTACCTGAATTATAATGGTTAAGAAAATGTAACTGATCTTTGCTTTTACTAGGAACTACAAAGAGAATTTGAATTGTACTAAAGAGGTCATTGGAAGCAATTTCTGAACTTTAGGAAAATGATGATGTGGTTGTGTAAGATTGAGGCAATGAAGATAATAAAATAGGGACATATGAGAAGTATGGAATGGATAAAACTGTGTGTATGTGGACTGATTTCTAGGATGATCCCAAACTTCCTATCTTGAGCACATAAGGATATGATGTGAAATTTAAAGAAATTACTATAAATAAAAGAAGACTTTTTTGAAGGATAAATGTAAGCTTTCATTTCTAAAGATGTGTAGTTAGAGATGGTTGTGAGAAATTTTAGTATAGATGTACAGTAATTAGTCGAATCTATGAGCTTGGACTTATGAAAATAATTTGGAGGTAGATATATGCTGAAGTTAATTATCAGCATCACAATGACATTTAGTAGACAACATCAATTTGAAGAGGAACAGGGAGTGAAAGAGTAGATAAGAGGTTATCGGATTTAGCCCTGTTCCACACATATTTACTTGTCAGTTATTATGAACAGCGTCTAGAAGGGTGGCTGAGAAGGAATAGACAGATAAATGTGTAACCTCATGAAGCCAAGGAAGAATACATTTCAAGAATTAGGAAGTGTCATCTTTATATGATGCAGTTGGAATGATTAAGTAAAGGAAGAACTATAATTGCAACAAGAAGGGATAAAATATAACACAGACAGCATTGGTGAGGTGGTAGAGGGTTGATTCTGACATTTTTTTAAATTAAAAAAAAATTTTTTTTGAGACAGAAAGAGACAGAGCATGAGCAGGGGAGGTGCAGAGAGAGAGGGAGACACAGAATCCAAAGCAGGCTCTAGGCTCTGATCTGTCAGCACAGAGCCTGATGCGGGGCTCGAACTCATGGACTGTGAGATCATGAGGTGAGCCAAAGTCAGACACTTAACTGACTGAGCCACCCAGGCACCCCTGATTCTGACATTTTTACTTTGTAACAACCAACCTAAGAAGTTTGAAGTGCTAAGGCATTTATTTATTTATTTGCTTGTTTATTTTATTTAATTTTTATTTATTTTTGAGAGAGAGAGAGAGAGAGAGAGAGAGAGAGAGAGCATGCGCGCACAAGCGGGGGAGGGCCAGAGAGCCAGGGAGACACAGAATCTGAAGCAACTCCAGGCTCTGAGCTCTCAGCACAGAGCCCAAACCCGGGGCTTGAACTCACAGACCATGAGATCACTACCTCAGCCAAAATCAGACGTTTAACCGACTGAGCCACCAAGGGGCTCCAGTTTATTTATTTTATCCAGTAAACTTTTAGGTTGAATTAATATGGAAAGTCATTCCTGAGAAATATGCCCTGATATGACTGGAGGAGTTGTAAATTGTAACTTTTATTTTCTCATCATGAAAGTCCTTGATATAAATAAAAGCTTCATTGATCAGATATAAAATTACAACATTAAATGTCAGTTTCACTAAAAAAAAAATACTTTTAGACAGTCAGAAGGGAATGAAATAAAATCGCCGTTGCCAGGCATGCAAATCTCCAGAGTAATACATTTACTTCAATATTGTATTCCATATTTCATGATTCTAACATACCCATGAAATTATTTCTGGTTTTAAATGTTTTGGGGTGGCAGAGAGCAGTAAAAAATTTAGTTGACTCTGGGAATGTATAAAATTGTATCGCTGAAATCGGTTTCATTCAAATCTAATTGTCAATTTTCTTTCTCTTTCAGGAGAAAGTAATAGGGATATTGATCAGGAGTCCCCAATGTATCACTCTCCTTCCTTTGCCCTAAACCTAAAAGACCCAAAGTTTCTGATCAAATAGAACGAGTGAATTCTTTTTAACAAAAACCAAACTAGATATCTACTACTTTGTATTTTCCAGCAGTCTTTGAGAGTGGAAAACTATTACTAAAGTTTACGGAGGACATTTAACTGAGGTTTCTGGCATAGTACCCTTCTCCTATTCCCCCCTAGAGTGCTTTTATTGTGGGTTCTAACTGCCAAGATCTCAGCTCCTAGACACTGAGTATGGTAGCTCTGCTCGAAAGTTCTGTAGTTCTCAGGAATGTCTTTAATCAGTGTGTTTGATGGAAAATTTAAATCAAAATTTCAGTGAGGAATAAAATGTTTGAATTCACAGCTTCATGTACGAATTTGATACATTCCCCAAAGCAGTATCAAATAACACCTGTAATCTAAGAAGCAGAAGGATACATTGTGAAAGATAATTTTAATATTTCAGTCTTAAAATTCTTTGTATTATTTTTGACTTATTGTAAAGTTTACCCTATCAGTTCAGTAATCCCTTTGGCTAGATCAATATGGCTTTTGTGTTGGTTTATGTATTTCCAGAGTCATATATTTTTTTCTATCAATTTATTCATATAAAAGTATCATGCACATAAAATAAAAACTTCGAACTAGACAGAAAAGCGTAAGGTAAAAAGTAGAAGTCTTTTCAATACAAAGGCCCCCCTCTCAAAATATGTTACTATTTTCTGGTTAGCATAAACATATTCTTTTTAACGACCAAAAAATAACTTATTGTTTTGGGATACCATACTTTATGTAGCTACCCTTTCAGTGATGCTCTTTGAATTATTTTCTATGTTTTACTATCGCAAATAATATCGTAATCATTTTCATAGAGCTTAATATAATGTTGCAAGTGTATTATAGGAAATAATCAGTAGTGAATCTGCTTGAGTAAAATTTGTATGTGTGTCTGTGTGCTTTTAATTTTAATAAGGTAAATTATTCTCTAGGATAGTGCTATCCAAAAGAACTATCTGTGCTGATGAAAATGTTCTATGAGTCTATGTTGTCTAATAAAATAAACTCTATCCATGTGCGGTTTGAAATATGGCTCTTATGACTAAAGAACTGACTTGTAAATTTTATTTAATTTTAATTAATTTTAAATAATCACACATGGCCAATGGCTACCATATGGATAAGCACAGTTCTACATGGTTGAAGATGATATTTTATTCCACAAACTTGCAAATGTTAAGCATTAGCAAACATTTTAAACTTTGCCCCTTATTATGAAGAAAAAAAAAAAAAACCTTTCCCTTTGCTCTTTGTTTTACTTTAATTATCTTTGAGGATGAGCCTATTTGCATAGATTCTGTGGACAGTTTTATTTCTTTAATGTGATTAGCTGTCCATGTACGTTAAAAACTTTCTCTTTGGCTATTCATTTTTTTATTATTAATTTGTTAGAAGTTTCCATTTTATTCATTAGCTTCCTGTGATGTATTTGAAAAGTGTCTTAAACTAAGGTAATCATTTTCCCACATTTGTAACAATTTTTGTTAAGCAGAAATTGAAAATTTTCTTGGAAGAAATTGGTTCATCTTTTTCTTGTGGCTTTTTATATTTGCGTCTTATTTAGAAACAGTTTTCATCATTGATATTAAGAATGAGTTTAGGGGCGCCTGGGTGGCGCAGTCGGTTAAGCGTCCGACTTCAGCCAGGTCACGATCTTGCGGTCCGTGAGTTCGAGCCCCGCGTCAGGCTCTGGGCTGATGGCTCAGAGCCTGGAACCTGTTTCCGATTCTGTGTCTCCCTCTCTCTCTGCCCCTCCCCCGTTCATGCTCTGTCTCTCTCTGTCCCAAAAATAAATAAACGTTGAAAAAAAAATTAAAAAAAAAAAGAATGAGTTTAGATTTATATTTCCTAATAATCTTAGAAGTTTATTTTTACATTCAAAATTGAGTCATCAAATTTGCTTTTCAGGATTCAAATGCTAAAAACAAACAAACAAACAACAAACCAATCCACTAACTTTTTTCTGCTAATAATTTTAAATATTTATTACATGTTAAATCCAAATTCATTGTAGTCCAGTTGTAATACAGTTTAAGAAGTTCAACTTATCCGTTTGATTTCTTTTTATTCTCCCAAACCATAACCTTATGGCATGTTGCAGAATCCAGTAGAGCTAATAATCCAATTTTTCCAATTAAAGAAAACATTTTTCGAACTGTAAAAAAATCAGTCTCAGGCACTAACCACCCAGTGTTCGTGCAGACTCCACAAATTACAGCCAACCCCTTCACAACAGTTCCAGTTGTAAATTTTCTGTGTCCTCAAGCCACCTGAACTACTTCGCAATTTACAAATTAGAGGTTTCCTTAAATCTCTTCAGATTTGATAATACACCAATATGACTCACAGAACTCACTAAAACTGCTACTTTTGTGATTACAATTTTATTATGAAGGATGAAATTCAGAAATAGCCAAGAAGAAGAGATTCGTAGGGTCAGGTCTGGGGAGGCTCTAGACGTGAAGCTTTCATGCCCTCTTTCCTTGGAGCCAAAGCACAACACCTTCCCAATATATCACTGTGTTCATCAACCAGGAAGCTCCACAGAGTATGGTGTCTAGAGTTTTCCTTGGGATCTCACTACATAGGCTATATTGATTTAACCATTGCCCATGAAATTGAAGTCCACCTCTAGACTTCCTCCCTTCCCTGGAGGATGGACTGGCTCAAAGTTCCAGTTTTCTATCATGTAGTTGGTCTTTCTAGTGACTACCCCCATACTAAAGCTATCTAGGGGCCCACATGAGTCATCTCATTAGCATAAACAAGACAGTCCTATCATTCGGGAAACACTAAGAGTTTTTGAAGCTATGTCAAGAACATGAAGCAAGGACTGAACTATTCTTTATCATATTGCATGTTCTCATTACGTTCATATTTAATTTATATATAAATCTAGGAGAATTAGTATCTTGGTTTTATGGTGCCTTTCTCTGCAAAGCTGAATTTTTTTAGTGCTTATTTCTTTATTTTAATTTTTTTAAATCTGTATTTATTTTTGAGAGAGAGACAGAGTGTGAGGAGGGGAGCAGAGCAGAGAGAGAGAGAGACACCGGATCTGAAGCAGGCTCCAGGCCCCAAGCTGTCAGCACAGAGTCCAACGAGGGGCTTGAATTCACAAACCATGAGATCATGACCTGAGCCGAAGTCGCACGCTCAACCGACTGAGCCCCCCAGGTGCCCCTATGTTTATTTATTTTTGAGAAAGACAGAGTATGAGCAAGGGTAGGGGCAGTGAGAGAGAGGGAGACACAGAATCTGAAACAGGCTCCAGGCTCGGAGCTGTCAGCACAGAGCCCCACACGGGGTTCAAACTCACAAACCGCGAGATCATGATCTGAGTCAAAGTCAGCTGATTAACTGACTGAGCCACCCAGGTGCCCCTGCAAAACTGAAATTTATATTTACATTTGAAAAATTATTTATATCAATAAAGCTTTAAATTTATTAAATTAATGGTATATATAATATTTAAATTTATGGTATATATAAAGGAATAAAATATTAAAAAATATAGATTTAGTAAGTAATATACAGACATGAAGATATCTCTTACTACTTTAAAGAGTTTGTTCAATTATTATTTTTGGTTTTGAAAGTACGCAACAATGATTTTGTCTCCTACTGTTTTGTTGTTTTATAACCTCACTTTGTTTTCTTACGTAATTGCAGCCACTGATCTATTCCCCATCTGTATAGTTTTGTCTTTTTCAGCATATCACATACATGAAACTATGCAATTTTTTTTGTCTTTTATTGTTTATCAAAATGCACTTGACATTCAACCAAGGTTTTTATGTCTCAATGGTTTGTTCTTTTATTTTCTGGGTAATACTTCATAATACAGATATATCACCATTTTTTATACATTCCCTGACTGAAGAACATTCAGTTTGTTTCCAGGACTGGTGATTATGCATATAAGTACAGAATCATGTGCAGGTTTTTCTGTAAACATGCTTTTATTTATCTTGGCTAAATCCCTGGGATGGGATTGCCAAGCCATATAATGTATTAGTTTTCTATTGCTGCTCTAACAAATTGCTATATATTTAGCACCTCAAAACAACAAAAATTTAATTTAAAAAAATAAAAAATAAAGTTAAATTACTTTTACCTGAAAAAAAAAGAAAGAAAACAAATCTAACCTAACTCTGTGTGCACTATCTGAGCAAATAGCAAAGTAAAAGAAGAAATGCATGATATGAGTCTACATTTTGTCAATAAAATACTTGAAGAAGAAAAACAAAAACAAAAACTTATTTTTTTACACTTCTGGAGGTCAGCTGTTCAAAATAGGCCTCACTGGGCTGTAATCAATGTCAGCAGGGCCACATTCTTTCGAGAAGCTCTAGGGGAAAATTCCCTTTTTTGTTGCCTGCATTCCATTGGCCTGTTTCCCATTCTTCAAAATCAAGCATTGTAGCATCTTCAGATTTCTCTCTCACTCTGACCCAGCCGTCTTTCTCACTCTGACTTTGTGAGACCACTGGGATTATATTGGGCCACCTGTGTAATCCAGTATAATCTCCCTATTTTAAGGTCAACTGATTAGCAAACGATTCCATGTGCCACTTTAATTCCATCTTTCCATGTGACTTAACATATCCACAGGTTCCAGGATAAGAAGTTGACATTTTTGGGTGGTGGGGAGAGGTGTCATTATTCTGCTAGTGACATATGCTGAGTATATTTTTAACTTCGTAAGGAACAGCCACACTTTTCTCAAGTGGCTGTACCCTTCTGTATTCCCTCAAGCAATGTGGAATCGTTCCTGTTGTTCTGCATCAGTATTGACAGATTTCTCAATATCACTTCCACCGTTAGTTTTCATTCTTCTCTTTTTACGGCACCTGAGAATGGGTCTTCCAGCTCTCTTCTAGTTATGTCAGCAGGTTGTATTCATTTTCCTTCCTACAGCTGCACTTGCTCCTCATGAATTCTTTCCGAAAAACAGTGTCTGTTTTCTTTCAGTATGCTATGGCTTTTACTACCTGTAGGAGGTAGAGAGAAACATCTAGGAGCATTTTTATGTCTTTCTTGCCGTGAATGTTTTGGAACTCTACCCAGTGCTTTGCCACAGGGAACCTTTTTCGGGGCTTTCACCAATTGCTTTTATGAGTGCCGTTTGAGGTCTAGGGAGAAAAGCCTGCGAGTGGGTATGAATTCCCTTTATACCTTCAGCCTATAGGGATTCAATATTATCTTACTAGACCATACCTGATATTTACCATTTCATTGATAAATGTAGCTGAATTGTCCTTGCTGGTGTCTACTGGCATTTCTTTTTGTATATAAATTAGCACATAGTCTTTTAGGTGCCTGTTTTTCCTTACATTTTGGGTCCTTTGGTTGCCTAGCAATGTCAGCCTCCTGATGGGTTCAGAAAACATTGTGAATTTTCAAATTGTGTGGCTCAAGTTTTATTGTTATTGAATGGGTAAGAGCTATGCCATCACCATGTTTCTACATCCCAAATATTTTTAACTGTGCAAAGACTTATTGAAATTTTTAATAGAATTTATTATATAGTGAATTTCCTAATGCTAAAAAAAATTTGCATTCCTCATATTAATATCACTTGCTTGTGATGCTTCTTTAAATAATATCCTGGAATCTACTTGCTAATTTATTATTTTCAATTCATAGAAGAGTTGAAAAAAATATATATATATTATATATGAATATAATATATATTATAATAAATATACTATCTATAGTACATATATATACTAAATATATGCTATATATATACTAAATACATATATAGTGTATACATACATATAGTGTATATATATACACATATATACATATATATACACAATATACACACACATATATATACACACACATATATATATACACATATATATACACATATACATATAGTGTATATATATATATATATATATATGGTACCATTTCCTGTAGGTTTTAGTGTCAGTGTTGTTGTGGATTGATAAATGTATTTGGATTTTGTTTTTAATCTCTATTTTCTTGAAAAAACTTGAAGTACACAGACATAATCTATTTCTTTGTGGTTTTTTAAAGATTAATTTCTTAAATATTTACTTATGTTCGAGGAGAGAGAAAGAGGGTTCAAGGCAGGGGAGGGGCAGAGAGAGGGAGACAGTGGATCAGAAGCAGGGTCTGTGCTGACAGCAGAGAGCCCAATGTGGGGCTTGAACTCATGAACCACAGGTCATGACCTGACCTAATGTCAAATGCTTAACCAGCTGAGCCACCCAGGCGCCCCATATTTCTTTGTGTTTTGAAAGAATCCTGCCTTAGCCTGTTTGCGATGCTATAACAGAATACCATACTAGGTGACTTGTAATAAACAGAAATTTATTTCTCATGGTCTGGAGGCTAGAAAGAACTAGGAGGCTAGGGAATTCAAGATCAAGATTCGATGTCTGGTCAGAACCCGTTTCCCTGTGTTCTCACATGGTGGGTAGAGCAAGGGAACTGTCTACAAGAGATCTAATCTCACTCCTCTCTCATGGTTTAATCACTTCCAAAGCCCCCGCAGTGCCATCACATTCAAGCTAAGATTTAACAAATGAATTTTGTGGGGATACAAACATTCAACTTATGGCAATTTCCTCATGAAAGTTCTTCAAAATATTATTTTAATTGGAGGCATTAGATGGCTGTAATCTTCTTAATTGTTTTCTGTCACTTTGGGATACCTATTTCTTTGACATTATTTTTTAAACCAAAATGTCCTAGAAACATAATTTCTTTTTTTAAAGTGTTTAAAGATGGATAGATTTTAGAAAAGTATTCATTTGCAATTTTCCTACTTTTCCCTTTTTTGTGATGGTTTTTCCACTTTTTAATTTTAAGTATCTGTATTTTTTCTACCTGTATCTTTATTATATTCTTATTCTTCCTTCCTTAAGTGCATTTTATTGCTACATGAGCAATATTTTCTGTATACTATATGAACTTCATATTGACTTACCCTTATAATTTGCTTCTTACATTTTAGATAGTATTTACTTTTTGAGGCAAAATGAGAAAATAATTATAATTATACATTTTCTGAATTTTAGGATCTTATTAATATTTTTAGTTTTTGGTTCAAGAGATTTATCTCACCCTACCGCAAGTGTCTCATGGTCAGGCCATCAATTGCATTTATTAAAAATGACTACCAAATACTTATTGATTTTTTTTCCAAAAAAAGACACTTATCTCTGTCACATATTAGTGTCATTTTGCACAGTGTTAGAATGACTTCTCTCTAACATGATCTAATAGATAAAAGATTAACATTGATATTATAATGTTTTCCTCCTAACATGGCATAATAGGTAACAAGAAACATTAGTGGAAGTACAAGAATTATGTTTTTAAAAATTTTTGTTTCTATTTTAACTTCTTGCTCATTAGAAGGTATTATTTGTAAAACAGATACTTTTGCAACTTCTATCTAGGCTTTTGAAATATTATTAGATGCCTTTGCTAATTAACTTAAAAATTCTGTATTTGAAGATAAAACATTTTAGATTTAAGAACATACTTCATTTATATAATTTATTGTACAAATTGCCTTACTTTTTTCCTTGGGTATTAACTATACCATATCATTGACAGTAATTCCATTTCTACTCTACGGATAAGAAAATGATGCTCAGAGATTAAAAAACAGTAAATAGATTCAATCTGATATGCTCAAGTTGTAGTGTCATGTATCCAAAATAATCTGATCAAAACTTAAGTTTTTTTTTACAGATATTATGTCTTTGGCCAAACATATTATTTTTTCAGAAGTTGCAAGTGAAAGTATTCTATTTTTTAGCGTTCAAACTTATTATACTTTTTCGAATTAAGATTTCTTTATAATTTTTTTTTCATTTTCTTATCTCTTCTGTAATGAGGTTATATATAAAGCCTGTGCAAGAAAAATGAAAATATACCTATGCCAATATGATATCTCTGTCAATGTTGTGTTTTAATACATATATATATATATATTTCTATTAATATCTGTACTCAAACTTCTAGAGTCTATGGAAAATTAAATCATACATCTTGATTATCAATAAATGAGGGAAACAATAAGCATTCTTAAGCAAATTGTTTACCAGAAAGTTTACTTTGTAGTAAGAGCATATTTGTTGGCATAAAACACCATGCAAAAAAATCCTCAAAATCTGTATAGTAAAAGAGGACATCATGAAGAGCTATTTAAAATGGCGTTCTTTGAATTCTAGCTTATGTTAAAAATTTCAATTCTATATAAGAGTAACATCTTGTAATTTAAACTATCTTTTCTGAGTATGTCAGCAGAAGTAGAGTTCATTAAGTTGATATAGATCTTTTCCTAACCTTAACCAGACTTGCAAGTTTAAGTTTAGCAGAGTATTCATATGGTAAGCATACTGAAACTGCTTACTTAATATAAAGTGCAACTTGTGCTATCTATTTCAAATTATGTATTTTGGGTCCCACTTTTTTGGAGAAAGAGCCTTATAACTCAATCTCTTTTCTAACAATTTCAGCAGAATGTAACTTTAAATGCTTTCCAGATAAACAGCCTGAATTTTGAACTTACAGCCTTGTGAGCATGAAGGCCAGACCATGTATAACAACAACAATAAAGAAATAAAGAGACAATAGAAAAAAGAGTAAGAATAAGAGTGGCAATCTTATTTCAATACAGGCAAATATTAATTTTCATGTTACTAGGAATAATGTAGAAATATGATAGTTTTATTTGTAGAGTCATAAACATTATACTTACCCTTAATCAAATTTATCTTTGCTAAACTTCTACCTTGAAAACATTATTTACTGGAGTGCCTGGGTGGCTCAGTTGGTTAAGCGTCCGACTTTGGCTCAGGTCATGATCTCGCCATTCCCGAGTTCGAGCCCCGCATCGGGCTCTGTGCTGACAGCTCTAAGCCTGGAGCCTGTTTCAGATTCTGGGTCTCCCTCTCTCTCTACCAATCCCCCGCTCGTGCTTTGTCTCTCTCTGTCTCTCTCTCTCTTTCTCAAAACTAAACATTCACATTTTTAAAAAATATTTATTTTACTCTAATCATCTGTTCAGCAACTTCTACTTGTTCTTTCTTGTCTCTCAGATAAAGTTAAAAAATAAAATTCTCCACAATCCTGTTCCATTCTAACTGTAAGCTCTCTAATTGTATCTGACTTGTCCTTAACAATAATTTCCATTTAATCTGTATATTCTGTTAACTCAAAGCTGTCTGATACATTTGGAATCATTCCCACAACCAATTCTTAACATGTACCTTTGCCTTTATTTATGTTTAAGACTAAATCTTGCAAGGCTTTTCTGTAAACAACCTGACCAGTGTATCCACTGATACAGTTGCTTTATTCTGAAACTTTTTACAATGCCCTGCCTTACTGCACAATTGCGTTGATATATTTTTGTAGATAATTTGCCCTATTGTTAGATTTTCAATTCATGGTATTAACTCTGGTTTCTTTTCTGACCATTCTTACTCATTCATCAAATATGGAATTTTAGTATTCATATTATTATTATTATTATAAAAATAATAAAGCTTGTAAAAAAAGAGGATAATTCTCTTTATTTAGTGAACAAATTAAGTCTTCTGGACTTTCAGTAATTTACCAAAAGTGACTCACACAAAATGTGAAAATCTAGGATTTTTTATCCAGATCCAGATCTCATCTAATGGGGAGTCCTTGCTTGGCTGAGTTTTAGGTGAGCCACATGAGAAGTCAAGTCTTGACAAAGTCGAAACAATGGGAGGGTGCAACCTAAATGTTTGAATCAATTTCAGAGTGTAGATTATCTGAGATCCACATAGATCTGTAGGGAAGTCTCTTTCTCAATTTGTAAATGGCCAGGCAGTTGAATCCCATAGCAGGAAGTACCTGGAGTGTGAAAAAAATTTTCCTCTTTTTCTTTCTTTTGTTATTCAGAGTAAGCAGTGAAATAACAACACCTTTTATGAAGGTAATGTGTGTTCATGAGTGTGTGTTTTAATGTTTATTCCACTGTATAGATATAAGCTGAAGTTTGGCCCTCCTTACAGATTGAGCACCTTTTATATTTCTCTCTGTCTTTTTAAGTCATATAAAAAGATAGATTAGGTAGTTTTAGAAATGAGATTGAAAGCAGGATTTATATACCTTTATAACACTTATTGTCTACTGGAGGAAACAAGTTGATAAACTAGCTATTAATCCCAGTGATCAATTAATTTCTGTGGCAATTTAACCTTAAGAAACACAGAAGGTTCTTAAATTAATTATTTTAGGGAAGAATATTGTCAAGGAAGCTTTCTTAGTTAATGTAACATAAAAACTAAAGTTTGAAAGAATTATAAAAATGAACCAAGAAGTGAAGAACCCACAAAATATATGTATATTAGATACAAAAAGCAGCATAAACCTTACAGTTTTTCAATGGCGTTCTAGGATGGTTTTGGAGCCAGTTATGTAGTGTAGAAATATGCAAGCTACCTGGCAGTCTCTGAGCACCGCCCCCCCCCCCAACCCTTTCTGTGCACTCTGCAATTTCAGTGAAGGATAAATGACTACAGGATAAAGCAATGGGCTCTTTGTCAAGGAGCAGGAGAAGCGACAGAAAGAAAGGGATAAGCCCAAATTGCAATAACAGGGATTCTGCCCATCAGCTCATCAACTCATCTATAAAAGCATAAGCGAAAGCCTAAACTATTGGCCAAAAGCCAGCTGCTCATTAATAATGAAAAGAGCTGACTTTCATTAGAGATTAAAAGGCAAATTTACAAAGAACCCAAATTAGTTATCTGAAAAGCAAAAAATCACTGTGAAACAGAGGCAAAAAATTGAACAATCCACAGATGAGGGGAAAATCAAACTCACAGAGCCTTCAGGACAATCATTAAACAAAAAGACATAGTAAATATCCCCAGTAAGGATAGGAATGATACTGACTACATAAAGGGTAGTTATATGTTAAAAACTCCTAGAGATATTGGAAATGAGAATCAAATTATTGAGGAAAAAACTAAATAACTTGGTAGCATAATGAATAGACACAGCCAAATGGTATTTGTCTTATTGTATGTTTTATATAGTAAAATACCGTAAACTTAAGTGTATAGTTTGATGAAATTTGACAATGTATTGATGCATGTTACCATCATTCAAATAAAGATAAAGAATAGTTTTTCCTTCACTGCAGAAGATGGCCTGGTGGCCTTTTCTCATCAATACAATATTCCTTGCCACTCTACACACAAACACATGCACATAGCCCAGGTTTTTATCCACAAGATTAGCTTTATCTGTTCTAGAATATTATAAATCAAATTATATAGTATATACTTTTGTTGTATAGCCTTTCAATGCAATATTTTTGAGATTCATCTATGTTGTATCACTAGTTAATTCATTTTAATTGCTGACTATAGTTTCACTGTACTGATAAGTTACAATTTATTTATCCAGTCTGATAGTTGGTAGAAATTTGTGTTGTTTCTAGTTCTTTGATATTATGCTAAAAACTTCTCTGTTATTCTTATACTAGTGTTTTTTGCTTATTTGTCTTAATAAACAAATTATTTATCTTGTGTAATGGTTGGGTCTAAGGTTTAACATGTAGGACTTTACTGGAAACTACCAGTTTTATAAGGTGATTTTATCATTATACATTTCCTTAGCAGCGCTTCCACATTACCACACTTTCTTTTTAATTAATAAGTTGATTTATTTTATTTTTTATGTTTATTTATTTTTGAGAGAGAGACAGAGAGAGAGAATAAGTGGGAGAAGGACAGAGAGAAGGAGACACAGAATCTGAAGCAAGACCCAGATTCTGAGCTGTCAGCACAGAGCCCAATGCCGGGCTTGAACTCAGGGACCATGAGTCCACGACCTGAGCCAAAGTCAGATGCTTAACCAACTGAGACAACCAGGTGCCCCACTAAGTTTCATTTTTTAAGGCAGTTTAGCTTCACAGCAAAATTTAGCAGAAGATACAGAGTTCCCACATACTACATATCCCCACATACCCACAATGTTCCCTCCCCATCAATGTTCCACATGAGAGTGGTGCATTTGATACAACAAATGAACCTACATGACCCATCATTACTACCTAGAGTCCATAGTTTACATTGAGTTCATGATTGGTGTTATATATTCAATGGGTTGTGACATAGATATAATGATATGTGTCTGTCATTATAATATCATACAGAATAATTTCCCTGTCTTATAAAACCTCTATGCTCTCTTTATTCATCTCTCCCCACCTCCAACCCCTGGCAACCATTAATCTTTTTAGTCTTTCCATGGTTTTGTCCTTATACTTTATATAACCTTTTTATACTGACTTCCTTCACGTAATAATATGCATTCAAGTGTCTTCTATGTTTTCACATGGCTTGGTAACTCATTGCTTCTTAGCATTCAATAATATTTCATTATCTGTAGTACCACAATTTATTTATAAATTCTCCTACTGAAAGACATCTTGAGTGCTTCCAGGTTTTTGAAATTATGAATAAAGCTGTAATAAGCATCCATACGCAGGTTTTTTGTGTAGAGATAAATATTCAACTTCTTCGGGTAAATACCAAGGAGCCCAGTTAATGGATCATAGGGAAAGAAAAGGTTTAGTTTTGTAAGAAACCACCAAGCTTTTCTAAAGTGACAGTTTACATTTCCACGAGCAATACATGAGAGTCCTTGTTATTCTTGCCAACATTTGGTGTTATCACTATTCTGGATTTGGGTCATTCTGACAGGTTTGTAGCATATTTCATTGCTGTTTTACTTCACAAACACATAAGATGCTGTATATCTTTTTATATGCTTACTTGCCATCTATGTATCTTCCTTCATGAAATGTCTTTTGATATATATGCTCCATTGTTTAATTGTGTTGTCAGTTTCTTATGGTAGAGTATTAGGAGTCATTTGTATATTTTGTTCTTTATCAGATGTGTTTTTTTGCAAGTATCTTCTCTCAGTCTAAAGTTTGTTTTCTCATTCTCTTGCATTGGTTTTCAACAGAAGTATTTAATTAAATGACCAGTTTGTCAGTTCTTTCATGGATTATGCTTTTGATGTTGTATCTAAAAAGTCATCACCTGGCGCGCCTGGGTGGCGCAGTCGGTTAAGCGTCCGACTTCAGCCAGGTCACGATCTCGCGGTCTGTGAGTTCGAGCCCCGCGTCAGGCTCTGGGCTGATGGCTCAGAGCCTGGAGCCTGTTTCTGATTCTGTGTCTCCCTCTCTCTCTGCCCCTCCCCCGTTCATGCTCCGTCTCTCTCTGTCCCAAAAATAAATAAACGTTGAAAAAAAAATTAAAAAAAAAAAAAAGTCATCACCTTACCCAAGGCTATATCTAGATTTTCTCCTCTGTTATATTCCAAGAGTTTTATAGTTGTTTGTTTTATATTGAGATCCATCGTCCATTTTGAGTTAGTTTTTGTGAAGTATGTACAATCGATATGTAGATTCTAGTTAGTATCTAGTTGTTCCAGAACCATTTGTTGAAAAGACAACCTTTGGTCCATTGTACTGTCTTTGCCCCTTTGTCAAAGAGCAGTTGACTGCACAGTGAAACCTTGGATTGTGAGTAACTTGTTCCGCAAGATGAGCAAGCATTTCTAATAAATTTTTACTGGATAAACAAGTGGCATCTTGTAACATGGGTAGTACATGACACTGAATGCCACATGATCACAACTGGGCCAAAGGTTCTTCTCTCTCTCTTGCTGCCTGATTGTGGGTGATCGTCTCCAGTGCTCAGATGCTTGGTCTCAGGCTGCAGTTTTTGGCAGACATCAGTGGTTTTTCAGAATGGTGGAAGGTGCCCACAACAGGCACTAGTGTAGTTTTTGTCACTTCAAAGCCCCTATGGACAGTCCTTTGCTTTTCCATACAAGAGTAAGCCTGGGAGTGCTTTGCTTCCTTCTAGGTCAGGCTGCCTGCAGATATGGACACTTTCCTCTGCTGCCTTATTGCCAGTCACATTAAATACAGTATATGACAAGAGTTTATTAACACTGTACTGTAGTCAACATCCATACAAGCGTATATAATGGCCCCCAGACAGAAGAAGATTCCATTGAGCCAATAGCAGTTGTTCCATTAGTGATAGTGAAATCTGTCCAACACAATAACCCTCCTCTCTCTTGTCTCCCTCAAACAGCCATGAAGGTTGTCAAAGGTAAGTGCAGGTTAATTTACTTTTCTTTATGTTTTGTATTTTCTTTATTATGTTGTATTATATTAAAGTGTTGCAACCATTTTTATATGAATATTTTTGGGTTGTGGAAGGAACCATCTGAGTTTCCATTATTTCTCATGGGGAAATTCGCTTTGATACACAAGTGCTTTAGATTGCAAGCATGTTTCCAGAATGAATTATGCTAACAAACCAAGATTCCACTCTACTTATGCGGGCCAAAGACTGGATTCTCTAACCTGTAACATTGATCTCTTTGTCTGTTTGTTTACCAATACAATGCTGTCTTGGTTATTGTAGTTTTATCACAAGTCATAGGTCATGGTGCTGGGTAATGTCCACCTCTGACATTGTTCTTCTCCTTCAATAAAGAATTGGCTATTCTGAGTCCTTTGCCTATCCATATAAACTTTAGGATTAGTTTGTCAATATCTACAAAATAACTTGCTGTGCTTTTGATTGAAATTACATGAAATCTGTAAGTCATTTGGAGATGAACTGGCATCTTGACAATATTGAATCTTTTTATCCATGAGCATGTGGTATCTTTCCATTCATTTCATTCTTTTTTTTTAATGTTTATTTACTTTGAGAGAGAGAGAGATCCCAGGAGTAGAGGAGGGGTTAGAGAGAAAGGGAGAGAAAGAATTTCAAGCAGCCTCCACATTGTGAGTGCAGAGCCCAATGGGGGCTCGATCTCACAAACCATGAGATCATGACCTGAGCCAAAATCAAGAGTTGGGAACTGAACCGACTGAGCCACCCAGGCGCCTCACATTTCATTCTTTCATATCTCTCAGAATTTGATAGTTTTCCTTATATAGATCTTGTACATATTTTGTTAGATTTATTCCTAAATATTTCATTTTCTGGCTGCTAATGTAAATGGTATTGTGTTATTAATTTGAAATTCCATTTAGTCATTGCTGGTGTATCCAAAAGTGATTGACTTTTGTAAATTAATCTTATCCTGTAAACTTGCTATAATACCTTATTAGTTCCAGGAGTTTTTGGTTGATACTTTTGGGTTTTTATACATAGACAATCATGTCAACTAGGGACAAAGAGAATGTTATTTCTTCCCTCTCAATCTGTAATTTTTTTTTTTTCCTTTTCTTGTCCTCCTGAATTAGCTAAGACTTTCGGTATGATATTGAAAGTACTGGTAAGAGGAGACATCCTTGTCTTATTCCTGATCTTAGTGGAAAAGATTTGAGTTCCTTAACATTAAATATGATGACATTAGTTTTAGGTTTCTCTGTAGATGTTCTTTATCAAGTTGAGAAGATTCCCCTGTATTTCTAGTTTGCTGAAAGTTTTTTTTTATGAATTGATATTGGATATTGTCAAATGCTTCTATTGAAATGATCATGTGCTTTTTCTGCTTTAATCTGTAGATGTTATGGATTATATTAATTGATTTTTGAAAGTTGAACCAGCCTCACACACCTAGGGTAAATACCATTTGTTCATGATGTGTAATTTGTGTTATACATTTTTGGATTCTATTAACTAATGTCTTGTTGAGGATTTTTGCATTTATGCTTATGATAGATATTGGACCATATTTTTCTTTTCTTGCAATGTTTTTATCTGACTTGGTAATACCAGACTCATAGAATTTGTTAGGAAGTATCCCCTCTGTGTTTATCCTCTGAAAGAGGATGGTAATTTCTTTTTGAAATGTTTGGAGAATTCACCATTGAATCCACCCCATCTTGGTCCTTTCTGACTTAGAAGGCAATGAGCTATTGATTCTGGGTTTTCAGTTTTGTTTGTTTGTTTGTTTGTTTGTTTTTGTAATAGATGTAGAATTGTTTAGATTTTTTATTTCTTCTTATGATATTTTTGGCAGGTTGTATCTTTTAAGGAATTGTTCCACTTCATCTGGGTTATCACATCTGAAAACGGAGGTTTTCATCATATTTCATTATTATACTTTTAATGTCCATAGGGTTTGTAATGTCCACTCTTTCACTTCTGATATTAGTAATTTGTGTCTTATATTTTCTTCTGCTCAGTATGGATAGAAGGTTAACAATTGTATTGATAATTTCAAAAAGCACGTTTTTGATTTTGTTGAGTTTCTCTTTTGATTTCCTATTTTCTACCTCATTGACTTCTGCTCTATACCCCCACACTCACCCCAGTTAGTTTGGATTTAATTTGGTCTTTTTTTCCAGTCTCTAAAGGTGGAAACTTAGATGACTGAATTTACATTTTTTTTCTTTTCTTTTCTTTTTTTCTAATAGATGAAATAAATTCTATTAATTTCCTTCTAAACACTGCTTGCACAACATCCCACAATTTTTGCTAAGTTGTATATTCCTTTTCATTTAATTCTTCTTTTCACTAAAATTCTTCTTATGATTTCTCCTTTCACCTATGGGTTATTTAGAAATGTCTTGTTTAATCCCTACATAGTTTGGGCTTATCCCTCTATCTTACTTGCCTTGTTTTCTAGTTCAGCTTCACTGTGGTCTGAGAGCAGACATGTATGACTTTTATTCTTTTAAATTTGTTAGGAATTGTGTTACTGCCTAGATATGACCTATCATGGTGAATATTCCATGTGAGCTTAAGAAGAATGCATATTCTGTTATTTTCTGGTAAAATAGTTTATAGATGTCCCTTACATGCAGTTGATTGATGATATTTTTGAGGTAAATTATGTCCTTGCTGATTTGCAACCTGATGGATCTGTACACTTTGATAAAAGGGTATAAAAAAATCTCAATTTATAATAGTGGATTTATCAATTTCTCCTTGCAATTTTATCAATTTTTGCTTCAGTATTTTAGTGCTCTGGTTTTAGATATGTACGCACTAAGCATTGTTAGCTCTTCGTGGACTAATGACTCTTTTCTCATCGTATTGACCCTTTTTATCCTTGAGAACTTTACTTGTTCTGAGGTGGCTCTGTTTAAAATTTGTTTAGATCACCATTATCATGGTTAGTCTTTCTCTAGCTCTTTACTCTTAATCTATATGTGTCTTTATATTTAAAGTGGGTTTCTTATAGACAATATGTATTTGGGTCTTAATTTTTATCCACTCTCAAAATTCATGACTTTATAATTGATATAGTTAAACCATTGTCTTTTATAGTGATCATTGATATACTTTAACAGCTACCATATTTATTGCTGTTTTCTCTTTTATCCTCTTGTGTTTTGTTCCAGTTTTTATTTTCCATACTTTTTCTACCTTTTGTGGTTTTAACTGAGCATTTTATATGATTCTATATTCTCTCCTTTCTTAGCATATCATTTCTTTTTAATTTTTTTAATGTTTCCCCTAGAATTTGCAATATACATTTACAAATAACCCAGATATACTTTCAAATAACACTGTGCAGTTTCATGCATATTGCTGGTATCTAATAACAAAATGTTTCTATTTCCTTCCTTTTATCACCTATATCATTGGGCATCATTTACTTCAATGATACATAAGTAATATAAACTTTAATCAAATTGAATCCGTAATTTAATACATTGTTTCTATTAGTATTTTGAACAAATTGTTATGTGTCATATCAATTAAGAATAAGAAAAATAAAAGTTTTTATTTTACCTATTTCTTCTTCAATGCTCATCTTTCCTTTATGCATGTCCAAGTTCCTGGTGTATATATTTTTTCTTCTCTTTGAACAATTTCTTTACGAGTATTGACAAGTCTACTGATGACAGAAAAGATGTCTTCAAGTTTTGTTTGATAAAATCGTTGTTATTTCTCCTTCACTTTTGAAGGATAATTTTGCAGGGTACTGAAGTATGTTGTGTTTGGTTTTCTTTCAACACTTTGTATATTTCAGTTTACTCATTGTTTTGTACAGTTTCTAAGAAATTGAATACAAATTGTATATTTGCTCATTTATAGGTAATATGTTCTTTTTCCTCTAGCTTCTATCAAGACTTTCTCTTTTATATTCTGAAACTTGAATGATATATGTCTAGGTTTAGCGCTTTTTTTTTTGGCAATTATTCTGCTTAGTGTTCTCTGAGATTCATGAATCTGTGGTTTAATAGCTGACATTAATTTGGGAAAATTCTTTCATTATTACTTATATCTTTCTTCTGTTCTTTTCTGTACCTTCCTTTTCATATTTTCATTACATGTGTAACATCTTTTATAATTATCCCACAGTTCTTGGATTTTTTAAGTTTTTAAATTTTTTTTATCATTTCTTTTTAGGTTTTCAGTTTTTGACGATTCTATTGACACATTCCCAACTCCAGAAATTTTTTTCCTCAGCTTTGTCCAGTCTCCTAATGAGTCCATCAAAGGCATTCTTTATTTCTGCTACAGTGTTTTTGATGTTTTTACTTCATTTTTTATTCTTTCTGAGAAATTTCATTTCTCAGCTTATATTATTCATCTCTTCTTGAATGTCATATACTTTTCACATTGAAGTCTTTAACGTATTTATTGCAGAATTTTTGAAATTCCTGACCTGTTAATTTCAGTAGCCCTGCTATATCTGACTTTAGTTCTGATGCTTGTTTAGTCTCAAATTTGCCTTTGCTTTGCCTTTTATACTCTTTGTATTTAGATTGATACCTATTTAGATAAATAAATAAATAGATAGATAGATAGATAGGCAGTCATCATGTACCACATAAAAGGAAGTACAGTAAAAAGACCTATAATAATGGGGTGGTAAAATGTGGGGGGAAAGTCTACAGTCTTATGATTAGGTCTCAGTCTTTGGTGAGTCGAGTCTGTGTTTCTGGACTGTGAATTTCACCAATGATTCTCAGTCCCTCCTTTGAGACAAAATATTTAGGAGGAGTTCGAGTTGAATATTTCCCTTTGTCCAAGTAAGTAGGCTCTGATAAAATCCCTGCATGTTAGACTCTGGTAAAACCATTTGTCCTAAGGTCCTTTTAGGAACGGACTAGTCTGGTGTATTTCAGATTTATTCACTCCCCCTACCCCTTTGGAATCACAAGGGAATTTGACTCTGTTGTTAATTGTGAGAACCAGGTAGGCCCCTGGAGGTAAAATTCACAAAAGTGTGGGGGCCTTTGATGACCAGTCCCCCTTGGAGTTTTAACTTCCGGAGTCATCCACACTAAGTCTCTGATGATTTATCAATTCCAGTTTAGATTTCCCTGCCCCTGTACCAGTTCCTGTGTAGGTTTTTGCTCTTGAATTTCTGCTTTGAACACTGTGATTTTGGAGATATAGGAAAATACAGAGAATCACAGCCAAGACCTGCTTACCTGGAGCAAAAACTGCTGGATCTATAACATGTTACAAACAAATGGTAATTTTGACAAGTTTGTGGAAATTGACAAATTGCATGAGCTTGAAAGTGAACAAACATGAAGGTGAAACTCCTGGAAGCCAGTTGGAGGGGCACCCAAAAACTTTCATAAATTTTACCTATAGGAATCTACCAAGTTTTTATGATGAAGTGCTAAAAATATCTCCTTGTAGTTCTGGCTGGGGATGGGGAAAAGGAATCAACTAATGTATGTCCATATTATTCTCTATAGAAAAGGCATACTGTCCTGGGGGAAAAAAAAAATGTTAGAACCTTATCCTCTCTAGGAGGAAGGGCACAAGAGCCTCTAGTTCTCCTATATTATCAACAAGAGGGAAAAAATCTGAGAAATACTTGTGAAGGTTGTAGCCCAAGGAGTCAAACCTGCTGAAAGAACTGAGATTTAATCATAAGATTACAGAATGCTTCCCTTCCTCCACACTTCCTGTCATCCACAGGACTCCAATATAATAAAAGTGGATGACAACTGAAAAAGCTCCAAAGCACAAACTCCGTGTAAAAAAAGGATTACTTAGAGGAAACAGAAAGACAGGAGAGACAAAAACAAGGACACTGGAGAAATTTGAACACGGTCTTCACCTACAGTTAAAACAAATATCTAACCCAACCCAACTCATAGGCAGATTAACATAAAAAAAAAAAAACAACCCTCATATTAAAGGTCCATTACCTCAGTTCCTATCACTTAATATATTATGTCCATCTTTTAGTAAAAAATTAAAAGCATTAAAAAAAAGAAAAACACATTCTTGAGACAATGCAAGAATCAGAAACAGACTCAGATATGATATACATACTGAAATTATCAGACAAGCATTCTTATGATTAATACGCTGAGGACTGTCATGAAAGAAAGAAATGATATGCAGAAACAGATGGGTTCTATGAACACAGAGGTATTAACACTCAGAAAAATCAAAAGAAATCAAAAGAAGTAAAAAACACAAACAAAATGTCCTTAATGGGCACATCAGTAGACTGGAAATGACCAAGCAATGAATTAGTGAGTTCGAAAATATGTCAAGAGAAACTTTTTAAGTGAAATGTCAAGAGGTAAAATAATAAAAGAAATAAAACAGACTATCTAAGACTGTCTAAGAAGAGAAATTCAAAAGATATGGCATATACAAGTAGAATACTAAAAGGAGAAAGAGAAAACAAAGTGAAAGTCATATGACTGAAAATTTTCCAAAATTAATGACATCACCTTGGATTTGGTGGTGAGTTTTTAAATTCAACAGCAATAGTATGATCTATGAAAGAAAACTTGATAAGTTAGACTTTATTAATAGTAAACACATCTCTGTGAAGGAAACCATTAAGAGAATCAAAAACAAAACAAGCCAAAACTGAGTGAAAATATTTGCAAAACATATATGTGATAAAGGATTTCTATTGGAATACATAAAGAATTCTAAAACTAAAAAAAATTAAGAAACACTGAAGACACCATAAAAAATGGGTAAAAGACTAAAGCATCTCAACCCAAAAAGATATGAGGAACATAAGTATATGAAAAAGTGTTTAACATCATATGTCATTAGGTAATTGCAAATTAAAACTAAAATGAAATACTACCACACATATATTTCAAAAGCTAGAATCCACACACCAAAGAAGTGACAATGCTAAATGCTGACGAGGAGCTAGAGAAATAAAAACTCTTATTTATTGCTGGATGAAATGCAAAAAGGTATGGTCGTTTTGGACATGGTTTTGCAATTTCTTACAAAGCTAAATAAAGTCTTCCTATACAATATAGAAATATCATTTCAAGATATTTATCCATCCGGTTTAAAAACTTGGGTACACACAGGAACCTGCATGTGAATGTTTATAGATTTATTCATAATTGTCAAAAACTGTAAGCAACCAAGATATCTTTCAACAAGTGAATAAACAAATGGCAGTACATTTATATAGCAGAATCTTACTCGGTGATAAAAATAAATGAACTATCAAGCAATGAAAAGACATTAAGTCCATTTGTAAAGTAAAAGAAGCCAGTGGGGATACACACTATATAATTTCAATTGTATGAATTTTTTATAAGACAAAAGTTTTGGATGATAAAATGATTAGCAGTTGTCACAAAGTTGGAGGTACTGAAAGTTGAATAGGTAAAGCACAGGTGAATCGTTAGGGCTGTGACATTATTCTGTATGATACTATGATGCAGATAGATAACATCAAGCATTTGTCAAATTCATAGAACTTTAGAGAAAAAAAAGAGTGAGGCTTAATGTATATAAATTCTAAAATTTATATTTTAGGAGGTCAGGCGACCCCTGAAGGGAATGCGGACTGGTACCAATGTCTACTAAAAATGTATTAAACTACCTCACTTAAGGGGATGGAGAGAAAGTGTTGACTGAAGTAAGTCTGGGAATTAGTGGAGAAAATGTAAGACTAAAAAGGCAAGAGACTATCACGCATAAGCACAGAACTCTAGTTGTTGGCATAGTTGTTTTTCACGGGAGTATGGTTAACAGTTCCAGTGCTATCATACATGTATATCGGAATAGAACAATTAAGTAAGTGGGGCCAAAATTCTCACTGTCAGAGTGAGAATATTTTGATTAACAAAATAATATAGCAAAATAATAATCTATGTGATAAACACTTTATAGTTAGAGACATTATTTAGAACTCATGTTTACCTGAATATAGATGCAGATGGTTACATAGGAATATATTTATAGATTTTGTCCATACACTTCTACAAATTGTCCATACAAGTTGTATACTCTTATTTTTCCTTCCTTTGTCATCTAAAATGTCCAAAAGCAGAGGCTGTCTAGTAGCAACATGCACACCTAAAGCCTCAATCTTGGTTTTTAATCTCATTCCCCAATAAAACAACAACAACAAAAACAAAAACAAAAACAAACAAACAACAACAACAACAAAACACAAGGCTTTTTGAAGAAACTGATGGTGTTAGGACTGGAAATATTCAAGGTGAGCCTGGAGCAACCTATAGGACTAGAAAGTGAGGAAGTATTCAAAAAACAAAAACAAAATAAAAGGTGAAGGGATACAGAAGCAAAATGATAAGAGTTTTCAATAGCCGATACTGGAACCATTCGAGCAACCAAATAAGGCCATTTGGGACTATAACATATAAAATTAATATCTGGGTTGGGGTGCCTGGGTGGCTTAGTGGGTTAAGCTTCTGACTTTCGCTCAGGTCATGATCTCGAGGTCCGTGAGTTCTAATCTAGTGTTGGTCTCTGTGCTGACAGCTCAGAGCCTGGAGCCTGCTTGGTATTCTGTCTCCCTTTCTCTCTGCCCCTCCCCCACTCATGCTCTGTCTCTCTCTGCCTCTCAAAAATGAATAAATTTTTGAAAAAAATTAAAATTATATCTAGGTCTATACTGATTGAAATACCAGATAGAATAATAAGCCAATGGGGAAGAGTAGACAGATTGCCCATGCAGAAGAATTTCAGATAATTCATATAGATACTCTACCTACAAGGAGAGGGAACAGGATTCCCTGCTGCTGAAGGGTGGGATGTATATGCTAACTTTACTCCAAAAAAAATACAATATGAAAAGGCAGAAAAATATAGAGTAGCTTTAGAGTGGAATAACCTGAAAAACACTACCTCAACCAGGTGGGAAATGTCAACATCAACACTCACAAGTCGTAAATAATATGTACCTTTGATAAGATGGGATAACCCCAATCTAATCATGATAAAAACTTCCAACAAATTACAGTAGAGGAATGTTCTTCAAAATAACTGTCCTGTGCTCCTCAAAACTCTCAAGGTCATCAAAACAAGGAAAGTGTGAGAAACTGTCATAGCCAAGAGGATCCTAAGTAAACACCACAACTAAATTTATGTGGTATATTGGGTAGATTCCTGAAAAATACAAAGAACATGAGGTAAAAATAAGGAAATATGAACAAAGTATGAAATTTAGTGAACAATAAGGTATCAATATTGTCTAATTGTAGCAGACTTACCAAACTACTATAAAATAATAAGGAGAGAACTGAGTGCAAGGAATATGTTCTCAATTTTTTGTCAGTCTAAAACTGTTCTGAAAATTAGTGTTTATTTAAGAAACATACAGAGGGAGACACAGATCTTTTGTCTTTTGGAAATTTCATTTTACGTTGTCTCAATGTAAATGAATATTTGCTGTCTCCTCTCTCAAAACTTTTTTACCAAACGTGAGCAGTGATGCATAAAACATGATTCCTTTCCATCCTGGGACATGAGTGTTTGTCTCCTTGTATTGAAGTTTCAAAAAAGGCATTAATAAAAGTGTCATGAGTTAGATTTTGAACAGTCTGAACTTGATGCAAGTACAAATGGGAAAAAGACAATGTCCTCCGTTAAAGACTTTAAACTATGTCAGAACTTCCTTCCTTTCCTCTGGGAGACATTCATTTCAGTGGTAAGAACACATTACTTTTTGGTAGGTAAGGCTTGCTTGCAAATTAGATGTTCAGATTCAGATCCAATTCACTTCTTATGCCTTTCTTCTTCACTCAGGATTTCCCTTTTAGCTCATGATCTTGCAGTGTGTTTGAGAGGCATGGTTTATTTATGCCTCATGATTATTACTTCGTCTTCTACTTTTCTTCTCTTTCTTCTGGATCTTTCAAGATAGGCATGGAAGAAGTAGCGACTGGGATTAAGTGAAATAAAATGCTATTTATTTACTTACTTATTTTTAATGTAACTACTGCTGCTATTATAGTTTTCTGTGGAATATAACTGGATTAGTGTAAATAACCCTTTATGGCAGGTGTCTTTTGTGAGGTTTGGTATAGGTTCTCGAAAGTCCTCGCACACATGGACACTGAAAATCTACCTTATATGGGCAATGTGAGTTTAAACAGTTTTTAAAATCACTCCATCTTTAGATCCTGTCTTTGATGATACACCACACAACCTCATATGACTACATTCTTTGTGCACAAGGATACAAATTCTGGCTATGACCAAAGCTGGGTGTTCAGGAAGCCCTTTCCCCTCATTCTGCCCTTGATAATAGTTTTACTCAGGTTTCCAGGTTTGGTGTTGCAGTGCAGGTGCAGTTCAGACATCAATCTGTATGTGCATATGTGCCCCAAACTCCAGAGGACATATGTTAAGCTCTCCTAAATGCTCTCTTACCATGCTGTTCTTTTTTCTCGAGGGCAATGACTTCCAAATCTGTTATATTCTAGTACTTCAAATAAATGTTCGTGGTGGTGTCAGAGAGAAAAAAGTTGACTTCTCTTTTCAAACCCTTCAGAGGTTTTCTGGACGTCAATCTGCACTCTTTATCAACTGTTGTTATAAATATTGGTACTTTCACTGAAATTACGGGTCAATAGGAAGAGTACTCCAACATCCTGGGACAGACACAGAAACCGTACAATTGTCTAGTATAAGTTTAACTGAGACTCTCTCACTTTCACAAGCCAGTTTGGTGATTAAATTCATAGAATCATAGAGAGTCATATGCCTGAAAGAAGAGAGTTGAAATATAGTAATAAAGGGGTATTGTTGGGGCTCATTTGGTTAAGCATCTGACTCTTGACTTTGGCCCAGGTCTTGACCTCATGGTTTGTGAGCTTGAACGTTTGAGCCCCGTGTTGGGGTCTGCACTAACAGCACAGAGCCTGCTTAGGTTTCTCTGTGTCCCTCTCTCTCTGTTTCTCCCCTGCGTGTGCTTTCTCTTTCAAAAATAAATAAGCATGAAAAAAAAGAAAGGGGTATGTTAGGCAGCAACTGAAGACACTTGGTGAGAAGAAATACGGTACTGTGCATTTTGAGATACTACTAACATTAAAGAGATATTGGAAAGCTAATTAAAATATATTGCACATATTTACCATTTCAAATATGTGAGCACTACGTGAAAATTCACCTAAGAGGACTACGGAATATAAAGTTTTGCCATATCAAATGCTCTGAATTTTTCAATGACCTAAGATATCATAAACAGTTTGTGAGGTATTGTTTTAAGTAATAGAATAAAGGAATATGTGCTTAACATATGAATCATATAAAATATTTGAGGGTGATCATGAAATTACTTTAGAGTTTGAAATGTCACAGTGAAAACATTACAACTACCAGGTTTTTGTTATTCTGCACAGGCATACTTCAGAGATCTTGCAGGTTCAGATCTAGACCATTGCAATAAAACAAATAGCACAATAATGCTAGTCAAATGGATTTTTTGGTTTCCCAGTGCATATAAAGGTTATGTTTACTCTATACCATAGCCTATTAAGTGTACAATAGCATTTTTTTTCAAAAAAAAAAAATAAAACCTTACTGAAAAAAACCTTTTCTGAAAAAAAAAATACCTTAATTTAAACATACTTTATGCTGGGGTGCCTGGGTGACTCAGTCATTTAAGTATCTGACATCAGGTCAGGTCATGATCTTATGGCTCATGAATTTGAGCCCCATGTTGGACATTGCACTGACAGCTCAGAGCCTGGAGCCTGCTTCGGATTCTGTGCCTCCTTCTCTCTCTACCCCTCCCGACCTCTTTCTCTCTCAAAAATAAATAAATGTTAAAAAAAATGAAATAGATAAAAACACTTTATTGCTAAAAATGTTAATAATCACCTAAGTTTTTAGCCAGTTTGTAACATTTTTTCTGTTGTACCTTTTTGCTGGTGGAGATTCTTGCCTCAATGCTGATGGCTACTCACTGATCAGGGTAGTGGTTACTGAATGCTGGGGTGGCTGCAATAATTTTTTTATTATTATTAATTTTATTTTTTTAATTTACATCCAAATTAGTTAGCATATAGTGCAACAATGATTTCAGGAGTAGATCCCTTGATGCCCCTTACCTATTTAGCCCATCCCTCCTCCCACAACCCCTCCAGTAACCCTCTGTTTGTTCTCCATATTAAGATTCTCATGTTTTGTCCCCCTCCCTGTTTTTATATTATTTTTGTTTCCCTTCCCTTATGTTCATCTGTTTTGTATTTTAGAGTTCTCATATGAGTGAAGTCATATGATTTTTGTCTTTCTCTGACTAATTTCACTCAACATAATACCCTCCAGTTCCATCCGCATCATTGTAAATGGCAAGATTTCATTCTTTTTGATTGCTGAGTAATACTCCATTGTCTCTCTCTCTCTCTCTCTCTCTCTCTATATATATATATATATGCCACATCTTCTTTATCCATTCATCCATCCATGGAGATTTGAGCTCTTTCCATACTTTGGCTATTGTTGATAGTGCTGCTATAAACATTGGGGTGCATGTGTCCCTTCAAAACAGCACACCTGTATCCCTTGGATAAATACCTAGTAGTGCAATTGCTGGGTCATAGGGTAGTTCTATTTTTAATTTTTTGAGGAACCTCCATACTCTTTTCCAGAGTGGCTGCACCAGCTTGCATTCCCACCAGGAGTGCAAAGAGATCCTCTTTCTCCACATCCTCGCCAACATCTATTGTTGCCTGAGTTGTTAATGTTAGCCATTCTGATTGTGGTTTTGATTTGTATTTCCCTGATGATGAGTGATGTTGAGCATTTATTTTTTCATGTGTCAGTTGGCCATCTGGATGTCTTCTTTGGAGAAGTATCTATTCATGTCTTTTGCTCATTTCTTCACTGGATTATTTGTTTTTTGGGTGTTGAGTTTGAGAAGTTCTTTACAGATTCTGGATACTAACCCTTTATCTGATAGGTCGTTTGCAAATATCTTCTCCCATTCTGTTGGTTACCTTTTAGTTTTGCTGATTGTTTACTTTGCTGTGCAGCAACTTTTTATTTTGATGAGGTCCCAGTAGTTCATTTTTTATTTTATTTCCCTTGCCTCCAGAGACGTGTTGAGTAAGAAGTTGCTGTGGCCAAGATCAAAGAGGTTTTTGCCTGCTTTCTCCTCGAGGATTTTGATGGCTTCCTGTCTTACATAGAGGTCTTTCATACATTTTGAGTTTATTTTTTGTGTATGGTGTAAGAAAGTGGTCCAGGTTCATTCTTCTGCATGTCACTGTACAGTTTTCCCATCACCACTTGCTGAAGAGACTGTCGTTATTCCATTGGATATTCTTTCCTGCTTTGTCAAAGATTAGTTGGCCATACATTTGTGGGTCTATTTCAGGGTTCTCTATTCTGTTCCATTGATCTGAGTGTCTGTTCTTGTGCCAGTACCATACTGTCTTTATGATTACAGCTTTGTAGTATAGCTTGAAGTCTGGGATTGTGATGCCTCCTGCTTTGCTTTTCTTTTTCCAGATTGCTTTGGATATTCAGGGTCTTTTCTGGTTCCATACAAATTTGAGGGTTGTTCTAGCTCTGTGAAGAATGCTGGTGTTATTTTGATAGAGATTGCATTGAATATATAGATTGCTTTGGGTAGTATCGACATTTTAACAATATTTGTTCTTCCTATCCAGGAGCATGGAATCTTGTTCCATTTTTTGTGTCTTCTTCAATGTCTTTCATAAGCTTTATATAATTTTCAGTGTATAGATTTTTCACCTCTTTGGTTATATTTATTCCTAGGTATTTTATGGTTTTTTGTGCAACTGTAAATGGGATTGATTCCTTATTTTCCCTTTCTGTTGCTTCATTGTTGGTGTATAGGAAAGAGACCGATTTCTGTGCATTGATTTTATATCCTGCAACTTTGCTGAATTCATGAATCAATTCTAGCAGTTTTTTGGTGGAATCTTTAGGGTTTTCGATATGAAGTACCATGCCATCTGTGAAGAGTGAAAGTTTGACCTCCTCCTGGCCTATTTGGATGCCTTTTACTTGTTTGTGTTGTCTGATTGCAGAGGCTGAAGTGATTTCCTAAAATAAGAAAACCCAAAGTTTGCTGCATTGACTCTTCTTTTTATTAAACTACTGCTCTGTAGCATGTGATGCTGTTTGATAGCATTTTACTCACAGTAGGGCTTCTTTCAAATTGGAGTCAGTCCTCTGGAACCTTGCCACTGCTTTATAAACTAAGTTTATGCAATATTCTACATTTTTTGTTGTCATTTCAACAACATTGACAGCACCTTCACTGGAAGTATATTCTATCTCAAGAAACTAATTTCTTTGCCCGTTCACAAGAAGCAGTCCTCATATGTGAAAGTTTTAACATGAAATTGCAGCAAATCAGTCCCGTATTCAGGTTTCACTTCTAATTCTAGTTCTCTTGCTGTTTCTACCACATCTGCAGTTACTTCCTTCACTGAAATCTTAAACCCCTCAAAGTCATCCATGAGGATGGGAGTCAACTTCTTCCAAACTCCTGTTTGTATTGATATTTTGACCGCTTCATATGAATCACAAATGTTCTTCATGGTATCTAGAAGATAGTATCATCCTTTCCAGAAGGTTTTCAATTCATTGCCAGATCCCTTAGAAGAATCACTATCTATGACAGCTATAACCTTATACAATTAATTTCTTCAATAAGAAGACTTGAAAGTTGAAATGATTTCTTGACCAATGGGCTGCAGAATGGATATCGTGTCAGCAGACATGAAAACAACATTCGCTTCATTGTCCATCTTTTTTTTAAATTTTTTTTAACGTTTATTTATTTTTGAGACAGAGACAGAGCATGAACAGAGGAGGGTCAGAGAGAGGGAGACATAGAAACTGAAACAAGCTCCAGGCTCTGAGCGATCAGCACAGAGCCCAACGCGGGTCTTGAACTCATGGACAGCGAGATCATGACCTGAGCCGAAGTCGGCCGCTTAACCGACTGAGCCACCCAGGCGCCCCATCATTGTCCATCTTCATCGGCACTCTTGTGTGACAAGGTGCATTGTCAGTGAGCAGTCATATTTTGAAAGACACTTTTTTCCTTTTTTTATGAGCAGTATATCTCAACAGTGGGCTTAAAAATTTAGTAAACCATGTAGTAAACAGATGTGCTGTCAGTCAGGCTTTGTTGTTCCATTTGTAGAGCACAAGTAGAACAGACAATAACAATCCTTAAAGACGTTAGGATTTTTTAGAATGGTAAATGAGCTCTGGCTTCAACTGAAAGTTACCAAATGCATTAACCCTTAACAAGAGAGTCAGCTTGTCTTTGAAGCTTTGAAGCCAGACATTGACTTCTTTCTAGCTATGAAAGTCCTAGTTGGCATCTTCTTTTAATATAAGGCTGTTTGATCTATACTGACAATCTATTGTTCAGTGCAGCCACTTTCATTAATGAGCTAGCTACATCTTCTGGGTAATTTGCTTCAGTATCTATATCAGCACTTGCTGCTTCACCATGTACTTTTATGTTATGGAGATGGCTTTTTTCTTAAACTTTATGAACTAACCTCTGCTAGTTTCAAGCTTTTCTTCTACAGCTTTCTTACCTCTCTTAACCCTCATAGATTTAAAGAGTCTAGGTCATTGGTCTGAATTAGGCTTTGGCTGAAGGGAATGTTGTGGCTGGTTTGATCTTCTATCTAGACCACTGAAAATTTCTCCATATCAGTGATAAAGCTGTTTCACTTTCATATTATTTTTATGTTCACTGGAGTAGCACTTTTAATTTTCTTCAAGAACTTTTACTTGCATTCACAACTTGGCTCACTATTTAGCACTGGAGGCTTAGCTTTCAGCCTATCTCTGGTTTTAACCTGCCTTCTTCACTATGCTTAATCATTTCTAGATTTTGATTAAAATGAGAGATGTGCAACTCTACCTTTCACTTGAACATTTCAAGGCTATTGTAAGGTTATTAATTGGTCTAATTTCACTACTGTGTCTCAGGGAATATGAAGGCCTGAGGAGAGGGAGAGAGACAGGGAAACACTGGTCAATGGAGCAGTCAGAACATATACAACATTAACGATCAAGTTAGCTTTCTTATATGGTGTGATTTTTGGTGGCCTAAAACAATTACAATAGTGACACACTAATCAAAACACACTAAGGTGATCACAGATCACCTTAACAAGGATAATAATAGTGAAAAGGTTTGAAATATTGGGATAATTACTGAAATATGATGCAGAGACACTAAGTGAGCAAATGCGGTTGGAAAAACTCTATTGATAGACATGCCACAGAGCCCTCACATATCTCCAATTTGTAGAAAGCACAAAACCTGCAAAATGCAGTAAAAGCAAGTACAATAAAACAAAGTATGCCTGTAATAGTTCTGATAGCACCAAAAATTCCAGTTTGATAATTTTGGTTGTATTTAAAGGAATAAAGGTAAGTTAAATATAGTGGGCTAGCAATTGCTAATTTTTGTAAACTGTCTGATCAGGGTATAATTTCAATTTGCCACTCTCAAAATAAATGATGTCATTCATTCTCAAACATTACCTATTCATCATGGGCTGTTAGTACATTTTATTAGAAGAGAGTGACAGTTTTCACCCTAGGAAGTAGCTTTTATCTAAAATGTGCCTTGCATTTAGCCTATTCTCCAACAAAATAAGGGCACTATGGGGGATTTTAAAGGATTCTGGCAGAAATCTGGAACCAGCCCCACCCAGGAGGGTGTAATCTCCTTTATAATCAATACTAGAGCTGAGGGTTGCAGTGAAAATTCTTGAGGTGCACTTCTCTTGACGTTTGTTTTGATTAAGCATAACACATTTCTATTCCAAATTTATTCATTTGGCCAGCACAAGCCAAAATATTAGTATAATTCTTTTCTTAATTCTGTACATCCATGTGGAGTTCTGTAGAGAAAATCAGCAGATGCAAAATTTGTTTCAAGTAACACAGAAATAATTTCCTCTAATCTGTCTAGTTGGGTTTAATTGTAGGTTGTCTACAATTGACTAAACTATACGAGGATTTTACATTTGAGATAATTTAGTTATAAAAGTTAGTATAACCTTTCCTCTTCTGCTTTTGTGTTTATATTGAATTAACTGATCCTTGAGTTGTGAAAAAGTTATCCACATGCCTAAGTTGACTTGTCAAATAATTTTAATAGCTATAATTTCAAATAAAATATAAGATTAACAGTGGTGATTCACATTTAACTTTTTGTTTTTATTAATGTCTTGTTTTATCTATCATAAAAGAAAAGAGAAGACAATCAGAGATTAAATTATGTACATTGCCTTCATTCAGTTCCTGTGTCCATTTCGATTTCCAGCTATGTCGTTGAGAACATCATAAAATCATTTATTCTCACCATGTCTCACTTTTCGTTCTTCTCCAAGGAAAGTTATTCATCCATAAATCCCAAAGTACTGTACCTTGTTCCTAAGCTTACAAGAAGATTATATGGATTAATGAATATGAAGTGCTTAGCATAATGCCTGGCAAAGTTAGTTACTGTTATGATTACTAAGAAGTTTTTCAAAAGGGGAATATTTTTAAAATAGCTATTGTCACTTTTTCTGATATATTTCCTAACTGAATGAATCACATTTAAAAAGACTTACACAGCATTCATTAGATGAAAGGGAAAATATTTTATGACCAACAACCAGCACAATTTTTTCTTAGATGCTATTATATTTGATATTTGATATTTGATACTATATTTGATAGTGTGTCTATCTTAGTTACTCTGTGTGTTACTGAGATGATCACTCCGTTCCCCTTTCAGAACTCATTTACTCTAAATTATAGGGTTAAATCCCATATCTCATAATTTATTTCAGAGTTCTCTATTCAGGAGGGTGTAGGTGTTCTTTCTTTTTAGTTTGTGTCTATATTGTGAGTCATTATTTTCCATAGTAACTGCTCACCATCTTTTCCAGTGTCAGAGAGTGTATAAGAAAGAGTGTGATCCAGGCTAAGCAAATATACAAGTTGTGTTTTTCTAATAAGGTGTATGCATGTGTGCATTTGTGGGAGAAGGTTATTTTAAAAGTTTATTGAAAAAAAATTAAAACATGAAAATAAAAGCTGTTTAATTGAAAAAAAAAAAATAAAAGTTGCTTACTTGACCTTAGCACAAAATCACAAATGAAAATATGTCACAAAGATATTTTTTCAAGTTTTCTAAAGTCTTTTCCCATGTTTTAGAGTTCACACATTTGCCACCCTTTACCATCCTCTCATGAGAAATGACTATTGCCACCTTTTATTCTACCATCATGAGAAATGCCTACAAACCCATAAGGAATGGAATTAATTTCTGGGCCCATTCTTCTTCCCCATATGTATGCCATGATTCCAAGACATTCAGCCTGGTTTGTAGCCAAGGGTCACATCCTGCAAGTCACTGATACGTGTTGAGAACATTCATATTATACAGAACATCCTTGTAGCAACATGGAGGGAACTGGAAAGTGTTATGCTAAGTGAAATAAGCCATACAGAGAAAGACAGATACCATATGTTTTCACTCTTATGTGGATCCTGAGACTTAACAGAAGACCATGGGGAGGGGAAGGAAAAAAAAAAGAGGTTAGAGAGGGAGGGAGCCAAAACATATGAGACTCTTAAAAACTGAGAACAAACTGAGGGTTGATGGGGGGCGGGAGGGCAGGGAGGGTAGGTGATGGGTATTGAGGAGGGCACCTGTTGGGATGAGCTCTGGGTGTCATATGGAAATCAATTTGACAATAAATTACACATTTAAAAAAATTAAAAAATAAATGTCTGGGGGATCAAGTTTGGGCAAAGTTTCTGCAGGTTAGATTTCTTTTGTGCATTGTGAATACTTCCCCATCCACCATGTGCCAGCAATCCTTTAACTCTTGAAGTTTTCTGAGTGAGCTATGCAAATCCACAAAGAAGATACAGTAAATGGAGAATTGATTACAGAAATATTGAACAGCATAAGTCACAGTAAGAAAGAAAATGTTTCTTTAATTAGAAAATTTCTCATACACCACATGGAGAGGAGTATCTTTTAATTTTCTTTATGCTTTATCTTGGAACTTATTGGAATGCATGGAGTAAATGTTGTTAAATGGATGCTACATTTTTAATATGTTAGAATCAATGATTTAAAGTTCTAGATAGACTTTGATCTCTCTCCAAGTGGGTAAAGAGCTGTTTTCCC
Organism: Prionailurus bengalensis; assembly: GCF_016509475.1. Classification (NCBI taxonomy): domain Eukaryota; kingdom Metazoa; phylum Chordata; class Mammalia; order Carnivora; family Felidae; genus Prionailurus; species Prionailurus bengalensis. The sequence continues at coordinate 92,940,467 of NC_057344.1, forward strand.
ATTTCACTTAAAAAAGAATTTTAGGGGCGCCTGGGTGGCGCAGTCGGTTACGCGTCCGACTTCAGCCAGGTCACGATCTCGCGGTCCGTGAGTTCGAGCCCCGCGTCGGGCTCTGGGCTGATGGCTCAGAGCCTGGAGCCTGTTTCTGATTCTGTGTCTCCCTCTCTCTCTGCCCCTCCCCCATTCATGCTCTGTCTCTCTCTGTCCCAAAAATAAATAAACGTTAAAAAAAAATTAAAAAAAAAAGAATTTTATAACTGTTTCTGAAAACACACATAAAGAAAATACATCTGATTACTAACTGCTTTATGCCAAAAATGTGTTCCACTGGATAAACAGGAGATGGTTGAATTAATAAATGATACAGATAAGTCTCCTGGTCATTAAAACACTCCCCCAGTATCAATGTCCTTTGATAATATATACCATCAACGGGGAACATATCTGTCCTCCTATCATTTTTGAGAAAGTAGATAGATATAGACAGAAACAAATAGAAATAGTAGAAATAGATAAAAATATACAATAGATATAGAAAGAGTATAGACTTACGGTGTTGATATATGGTGGACTAAGAACCAAGGATTTGAAGCTGGTTGTGTTAGATTTCAAAATCTAAAGAATTATACATTATTGTGCCAAAATATTTTACAGATTCTATTTCTTTCATTTCACCAAACACTCTCAAAGAGAGGTTTGTTTAGGTATTAGGAAGGCAAAAGTGTCTCATCAACCCAGTTGTCTCCAATTTCATTCTCATGGGTGTCAACTAGAGTTAACCCTTGAATAACATACATTTCAATTGTGCAGGTTCACTTAAACACATTTTAAAATATATATATAAATACTATATATTCTTGTGAATATATTTTTCTTATGATTTTTAATAACATTTTTCTCTAGCTTAATTTATTGTAAGAATACACTGTATAATGCATATAGCATACAAAATATGTGTTGCTCAACTCTTTGTGTTATTGATAAAGCTTCCAGTCAACCACAGGCTATTAGTAGTTACGTTGGTGGGGGCTCAAAACTTATAAATGGATTTTCAACTTCATGGAGGGTCAGTGCCCCTAACCCACATGTTCTAGAGTCACGTGTACTCCCTAAATTTATGCTTTTCTTATTTTCACTCAAGGTCCACCTTTTAATAACATCTTGAGATAAATATAATTTTCAGTAATCATTAAAGCAGCATGTATGTGCATATCGGGGTAGGTGAACTGAGAAGAGATAGCATTGAAGAAAGACCACTATTAATAAATTTATATTTTAGCCAAATCATCTTAAGGAAATATGGTTTAAATCTATGTTTCTGGTCAATAAACAAATGGGAGTTGATTGCTATTCTATACTATTATTTTGGAAATAATTTTCAAATATCACTATAACTTTAAAATCATGAACGAATAAAAGGAAAGGCAAGAGCAAACATTGGAATTTCCTTCTCAGTGATCAGTAATAAAGTTTACTTGTATTCTCGCTCAGAGAAACTAGGTGTCTGTTAATATTGGACCCAGGTCAAAAATCAGTTTTGTTGGATTCATTTGCTTAATATGGGCTTACTTCAATTCTTAAGTTATTTGAATACATTGTGAATACTTAAAAATAAATAACACATTTGGGCAGCTGGGTGTGTCAATCGGTTAAGCCTCCGACTTTTGATTTTGGCTCAGGTCATGATCTCACAGTCATGAGATTGAGCCCCACATTGGGATCCGTGCTGGGTATGGAGCCAGCTTAAGATTCTCTCTCTCCCTCTTCCTCTGCTCCTCCTTCACTCATCCTCTCTCCCTCTTTCTAAAAATAAATAAATAAGTAAAAATAAATAAATAACACAAAAATAAATAAATAACACAAAAATCCAAACACACACACACACACACACACACACACACACAGGGAGAGGGAGAGAGAGAGAGAGAGAGAGAGAGAGAGAGGGAGAGAATATCTGGCAATATCAAATTCATATGGTATGAACTGCATACTTTAACTATGTCAGAGTTGAGTCACTATACAATTCACCAGCTAAAGTGGTAAAATTTTAAGAGCAAAAAGAAGTGTCATTAAATTGTATGTCTCACTATCAGTTAGAAGTCAGAATTGTCTCAAGGAAATGCAGATGCATGTTTACTCTAGATATGATTCTTATAGCCATCAAATTATTTAATACTTCCTATTGACTCTCAGACTCTAAAGAAAAGTGTCAATAGTTTTCACACTGTTGTACTGGTAAGAGGAGGGGAAAATATTTCCTACACTCACGTTTCTAAGAAAATAAAGAAATACTATATTGAGAAAATGGTTTTACCTCAAAGCTTTATGCATTATTCTCATTGAAAATTAAGAATCTGCCTTTAACTCCAACATCTCGTATAAGATTCATTTTATGGCATTTTGAAAACCATTGTTGAGTTCCAGTTTTATAAATATTTTGCTTCATTGATGTTATAATTTCCCAATAAATAAAAGAATCTAAAAACTTGCTATTTGTCTAAAGAAACATGTTTTTCAAAAAACTTGTCAAAAATAATTGTCAAAAAGAATCTTTGAGTTTTTAAAAGTTCTAAATCATTAAGAGTATTTTTGGATCTTAATCTGGAAGTTATAGTGGAAAATATCAAATATTTATTCATGAACACAAGATACTATTACCATTATTACTATTTTTACTACTAGCTTACAGGGACTATATATTAGAATAGGAACTTGAACATATTAAGAAGGTCTTCTAAGAATTTTTCACTAGAATTTTATAAAATATATAGTATTGTTTTCCTGCAAAAATATATAGGTTCTTTTTGGAGAATAAAAGTAAACAGGATTCAGAAAGAAAAATTTAAGGGTATAGTACCAGAACACAGTCAAACTTAAAAAAAAAAAATATTAGAGTTGATGCACTAGTTAAAATTAAGTTTGAATTTTTTCTATCAAAACCAAAGTCTTTAATGAAAAATTAAGCATTGTAAATTTATTTTCTCTCTAAATGGCCTTCAATGTTTCTTAACCAGGTAGGGAGACTGAAGAGTGTGACAGCAGCTTTGTAAATATTCAATAGTAAATATGCAGTGTAGCTGGAAACAGAAATTCAGGAATCGAGTTTAATCCACTAATCTGGATGTCTACTTTGGACATCAAGAATGAGAGGAGTTATTTCTAGATAGTTGCAAAGATATAATAGTGAAATTAAAACTTACCATCACTAACCTGAAAATATCTAATACATTATGCATTACATAAATTTTTAAAACATATTTATGTATTTCACATCAAGTTCTAAGTACCACATGGATACATATATACAACTGTGTCTAAATGTGTACATATATGTGTATGTATAATATTTATATGTGTACAAATAAATGTGTGTGGATAATTGGACCAGTTAGATCTGATAAGTCTCCCATACATGCACAGATTCATATGGCCTTGTAGAGAAAATAAGAGAAGATCCTATAGAGATAATTTCATCAAAGAAGGTAAAACCAAGAACTCAGAATCACGTGTTTATTGACATGGGAGATGAATACCTAGACATGTCTTTCAAAAATATTGTGAAATACTGATAATTTAATATGCTATGTTGCTAATAAATTAGAAGTTAGCATATAAATTGTATACTTCTTACATTTAAAAACTTGTTTTACCTAAATGTTGCATTTGCATTTGATTTGAAACAGAGTTTTAAACTATTGTATTTTTTAAAATTTTTATTTAAATTTTAGTTAACATACAGTGCAATATTGGTTTTAGGAACAGAAATCAGTGATACATCACCTATATACAACACCCAGTGCTCATCACATTAAGTGTCCTTCTTAATGCCCATAACCCATTAAGCCATCTCCCACCCGCCTCCCTTCATCAACCTTCAGGTTGTTCTCTATCATTAAGAGTCTCTCTTGTGGCTTGCTTCCCTCTCTCTTTTTTTTCCCCCTTCCCATATGTTCATCTATTTTCTTAAATTCCACATATAAATGAAGTCACATGGTGTTGGTCTTTCTCAGACTGACTTATTTTACTTAGCATAATACTCTCTAGCTCTATCCACATTGCTGCAAATGACAAGATTTCATTCTTTTTGATGCATGAGTACTATTTCATTATACATATATACCACATCTTTATCCATTCATCAGTCCATGGACATTTGTGCTCTCTCCACAGTTTGCCTATTTTTGATAATGCTGCTATAAACATACCTGTTTGAATCTGTGTTTTTGTACGCTTTGGGTAAATACTTAGTAGTGCAATTGCTAGATCATAGAGTAGTGTTATTTTCTAGTTTTTTGAAAACCTCCATAGTGTTCTCCAGAGTGGCTACACCAGTTTGCCTTCCCACCAACAGTGCAAGAGGGTTCCCCTTTCTCTGCATCCTCGCCAACGCTTATTGTTTCTTGTGTTGTTTATTTTAGCCATTCTGACAGGTGTGAGTTGGTATCTTATCATGGTTTTGATTTGTATTTCTCTGATGATGAGTGAGGTTAAGCATCTTTTCATGTGTCTGTTAACCATCTGGATGTCTTCTTTGGAAAAATGTTTATTCATGTCTTCTGCCCATTTTTTAGCTGGGTTATTTGTTTTTTAGCTGTTGAGTTTGGTTAAGTTCTTTGTAGATTTTGGATACCAACCCTTTATCTAATTGTCAATCGCAAATATCTTCTCCCGTTCCATTCGTTGCCTTTTAGTTTTGTTGATTATTTCCTTCACTGTGCAGAAGCTTTTTATCTTGATGAAGTCCTGTCCTAATAGTTCATGTTTGCTTTTGTTTCCCTTGCCTTTGGAGATGTGTTTAATAAGTTGCTATGGCCAAGATCAAAGAGGTTACTGCCTGTGTTCTCCTCTAGGATTTTGAGGGTTTCCTGTCTCACATTTAAGTCTTTTATCCATTTTGAATTTATTTTTGTGTATGGTGTAAGAAAGTAGTCCAGTTTCATCGTTCTCCATGTTGCTGTCCAAATCTCCTAACACCATTTGTTGAAGAGACTGCCTGCTTTCCATTGTATATTCTTTACTTCTTTGTCAAAGATGAGTTGACATGGAAAGTGGATCCATTTCTGGGTCTGTTCTGTTTCATTGATATATGTTTCTGTTTTTGTGCTAATAGCATACTATCTTGATGACTACAGCTTTGTAATATAGCTTGAAGTCTGGAATTGTAATGCCTCCAGTTTTGTTTTCCTTTTTCAGGATTGCTTTGGCTATTTGGGGTCTTTCGTGATTCCATAAAAATTTTAGGATTGTTTGTTTTAGTTTCCTGAAACATGCTGGTGGTATTTTAATAGGAATTGCATTAAATGCCTAGATTGCTTTGGGTAGTATAGACATTTTAACCATGTTTATTCTTTCAGTCCATGAGCAAGGAATGCTTTTCCACTTCTTTGTGTCCTCTTCAATTCTTTTCATAAATGTTCTATAGCTTTCAGAGTATAAATCTTTCATCCCTTAATTAAGTTTATTCCTAGGTATCTTATAGTTTGGGTGCAATTGCAAATGGGATTGATTCATTGATTTCTTTTTCTGCTGCTTTGTTATTGGTGTATAGAAATGCAACAGATTTCTGCATGTTGATTTCATATTCTATGACTTTGCTTAATTCATGTATTAGTTCTAGTAATTTTCTGGGGGAGTCTTTCAGGTTCTCTACATAGAGTATAATGCCACCTGCAAATAGTGGAAGTGTGACTTCCTCCATGCTGATTTGGATGTCTTTATTTCTTTTTGTTTGATTACTGATTCTAAGACTTCTAGTATATTTTAAATAGTAATGGTGAAAGTGGACATCCTTGTCTTATTTTCTATCAGAGGGAAAAGCTCTCAGTTTTTACCCATTAAGGATAATATTAGCTGTGGGTCTTTTGCAGATGGCCTTTATGATGTTGAGGTATGTTCCACCTATTCCTACTTGTTGAGGGTTTTTATCAAGATTGAATGCTCTATTTTGTTAAATGCTTTTTGTGCATCTATTGACAAGATTATATGACTCTTATCCTTTCTTTTATTAATGTAGTGCATCACGTTGATTGATTTGCAAATATGGAACCAACCCTGATGCCCAAGAATAAATCTCACTTGATCATGGTGAATAATTATTTAATATAATGTTGAATTCTCTGTGATAATACTTTATTGAGAATTTTTGCATCCATGTTAATGACAGGTATTGACCTACAATTCTCCTTTTTAGTGGGGGTCTTTTTCTCGTTTTGGAATCAAGGTAATATTGGCTTTGTAGAATGAGTTTGGAAGCTTTCCTTCCATTTCTATTTTTTAGAACAGTTTGAGAATTATAGGTATTAACTCTGCTTTAAATGTCTGGTAGAATACTTCTGGGAAGCCATCTGACCCAGGACTCTTTTTTGTTGGGAGACTTTTGAATGCTGATTCAATCTCTTTGCTTGTTATGGTCTGTTCAAATTTTCTATTTCTTCTTGTTTTAGTTTTGGTAGTCTGTAAATTTCTGGGAATATGTTAATTTCTCATATAATTTTTATGGTATTCTCTTATAATTCTATTTCTGTGGTGTTGGTTGTCATCTCACCTCTTTCATTCATGATTTTATCTATTTGGGTTCCCTCCCTCTCTCTCTCTCTCTCTTTTATTCTCTATATGCCATTTTTATTTCTCTTTCAATATAATTTCTTTACTATGTGAAAAGACACTGATTAATTCTTTCAAAGAACCAGCTCTCAGTTGCATTGATCTGTTCTGTTTTTTGTTTGTTTGCTTTTTTCTGTGTCATTTCTGCTCTAATCTTTATAATTTTCTTTCTGCTGGTTTTAGGTTTTATTTGCTGATCCTTTTCTAACTCCTTTAGGTATAAGGTTAGGTTGTATATTTCAGACCTTTATTGCTTCTTGAGATAATTATTGGATTTTTGAAGCATAGTGCATTGAAATATTTTTTATATTAATGTACATAAAAATAAAATTACATATATTAAGCATAACATGTTTTAGTGCATTATTCCACTTTCTCTCCCATACACATAAGTTGGATTACATCTTTGTGAAAGGGAAACATTAAATTAACCAAGTTAATTAAAAAATATTGTAGAAGATGCTCTAAATATATTAGGACTAAAGAGTTCCAGAGCTGACCTGGCCTTATCGGTCTTCGCAGGCTTTTAAAATCAGTTTGGGGTTTTCTGTTCCGTGAACTAAAATTTAATAATGTGTTTTTAGAAGGTGAAGGTCCCAGGCTAAAAACATTTCTCCTTGAGAAAATTTAGAGTCTACATTCCCAAATATTAACTCCCAGGCTAAATTTTAAACACTTTTTAATCTTTTGTCTCTTTAGATATAGTAATTATTTATGGTTAAATTGAATTGGATACCAAAAAGATGAAGCATTTTATATATAGGTCTATCATTGAATTTACCAATATTTTGCCTGCATTTTAAAAGTCACTAAATGATTAAAATAATCTTTTCTTTCTGATAAAAGGAATATATTTCACACAGCTATTTTATGCACTCTGCTATTCTGCATTTTATAAAATGACAATTAACAGCTGGCTTACCAATTAATGTGATTTAAAAGAAAATTAAATTCAAGGCACCCGGGTGGCTCAGTTGATTAAGCAACTGGCTCTTAATTTTGGCTAAGGTCATGATCTCACATTTTGTGAGATCGAGACCTGTATCAGGCTCACCCTGAGTGTGGAGCCTGCTTGAGATCTGTTTCTCTCTCTCTCTCTGCACATCTGCTCACACACTCTCTCTCTCTCTTTCTCAAAATAAATAATAAATTAAAAAAAAAAACTTAAATCTTTTAAAAAAGAAAAGAAACAATGACTACCTATTTGTATATAGTAACAAGTGATACACTGGAAAAAATGACTGATTTTATATATAAATTATATATAATTTAGTAGTATAGATTCTAAGTTTAATCTAGTCTCTATATTTGAATTTAGAATGATGAGCTGAATCATAGATTTAAGTGGACTCAAATTTACTCACAAAATGTTCGAATTATTTCAATTCAATTCCAATTTGATGACTAAAATATACCTTTCTTTTAATTTAGGTATTTCTGTGTCTTCTATTCAAGATTTACTTTATATTTCTTTGATATCCTCAGAAATAAATGTAGGCCAAACATATCCAACATTGGGAAAAACAAATAAATGAAAACATGTAACTTATATTGTCATAATCATTCACCTAAAGAATACCATAAAAATGCACTGAAAATATCCATGATTCTATTATTTTTAAGCAAAATTCATTTCTTACTGAGATATACTAACAAAACAGTAATACATTTTATTTTAATGTGATTTCCCATATGAAAAGGTGAATATTCTATATTAGATAGCAGGACATCTTTTAACACACACAATGCTTGAATTTTGCTCAAATAGAGTTCCATAATAAAGCAAAAAGCACCTTACTTCTGGATGTAATCAAAACTGAAAAACTAGCAGATTAATCTATCTCAAGGAACTAATTATTTCTTCAACATCATTTTTATTAATTAAGCCAATAACCTGATGTAGTGTGTCAGTTGAAGCTGATTTTATTTACCGTTGTGATAAAAAAGTACGCACTTCATAATACAGAAAATCTACCTCTGTGGTTGTTACTGTTCTCTCTGACTTGGACATGCTGTTCCAACCCATTATTCTGATAAAATTTGAAGTAAATTTCAAGGCAGATTATTTGAAAAGGGTAGCAACAATGAAGTCTTTTTGGTATGGAAAACATTGAATTACCCTTATGTCAATGGCTACTGTTTTTTAGTAAAACAATTTTTTATGTATCATTACAAAAATATTAAATTTGAATCCCTTTTGTTTTATAGTTACTTAGTTTTTAATTCCAGGAACATCACACATTTCTCGGAAAATTTATAATGTTTATTTATGTGAATGTCATCTGCAGTTACTAACCATTTTAAAATAATAGTAAATGCCCATCTGTTTTAAAATAAAAATATATCATATTAGCTCTTTTAGCCAGTTTAATTTGTCCAAAATGTTGCTTTCTTTAAATATCCTTATTTTTCTTTGTTTTGAGAACATTAGGCCAATTAACATTACTATCAAAATGAATTTTGCATGTTATATTTATCACCCTTGCAGATTTATAAGTGAAAATTGCTATGTCATCTATGTTTATAATTGTTCAAGATCTGCAGTAATAGAAAATTGAATGACGTTACAGAGACATCATTCAGACTATAAATTCTTAATTTAGCACCCTAGGAGACTCAATTGTTTTGCCTTTTATTACTCATTTACTCTAGTCTTCCACATTGTATAACTAAAAATGAAATGGTTTAAGAGCTTATTTTCTCACAAATCTTGCCCTCTTGTTTTCAGACAGCAATATTTTATACTGAGCTCTAGCTAATGCTTTATATATTTCAAAAATATATAGCAAAAGAGATCATTTAAAATTTTCCAGCTGCTTAAGATTAGATGGGGAATTAAAATAGGTGACAATGGAAAGCAATAAAGATGAGATCACTGAATAACATCAAATTATCTGTTTTAAGATGTATATGATTTATAATTTCTGGCAACTCTATAAGCTTCAACAAAAACTATCATGGAATAAGAGAAAGTCTGTAAAGGGAGCAACAAAGTTTTGAAGCTCAACATATACAGGTGTTTCCAAAGATATTTCTATGCACAGAGAAATATATTTTGACAAATATTTCATAACATGTGTTTCTAAGTAAAACTCTTCATAGTCCTGCCAGCAACTCACACTAAAAGAACTTTGTGGGCACAGCTGTTGTGAATTTAATGACATGAAATTATGATCAAATGGGATTTATGTATATATCTATTTCAATTTGATAGTCAAATTTTTCAGTGAAGATGATGTACTCCTCTTGTTGCATTTGACTAAATAAGTGATATTTATTGGAGGTCTTCTAAAAAGAACGGAAAAGTACTCAGGAATGGTGAGCAGTTAAGTTGTTGCACAGTAAGATCTTTAAAAAGAAATGAAGCAAAATAAACTCGGACTTTTGGTTTGCTAAGTCATCACCCAATATCCATTGGCAGATTTTTACCTGTAATGTTTCAACTAGCTGGGCTTTTAATATAGATTGTGTGACATAATTAATAATCACTTTGGAAGGCCATGGGGACACTTAAAAGGGATTGTTACTATGTAGAGTAGTTTGTCCAATAACGCTCTCTACAATGATGGATGTATTCTGCATCTGTTCTGCCCAATATAGTAGCCTCTTGTCAAGGTAAACACTTGAATTTGGCTTATATCATGTGGCTACAAAACTGAAGTTTTAATTTTATTTAATTTTAACTAATTCTAATTTAAATAGCTACACATTCCTAGCAGCTACCATTTTAGAAGGTACAAGTCTAGATAGAGTATTGGAAACAGGACAAGTCTCTATCACCCGAAGGGGTTTTTGACATAAATATAACCTATATGAGTAAATTAAAAATTGGTGAATGTTTAATCGTTAGATGTTAATAGTTGCTTAACCACAATTAGATTAACATCAAACTGATTATAATAGCTATGATTTCCATAGCTGTAACATTTAAGTAACAATCGATATTTTGAGCTCAAACTCTCATCTGCTGGGGAACGTGACAGACATGCTCCTTGACTCTACAAAATGTGAATATTGTTGTAGTAACACATTAAAGTTTCATTATCTGGCTATGGTTCAAGAAAATAAATAGCTGTGTGAATTCGAACAATTACATTCACGGAAATGAGAAGAAGTGAAAGTTACAGCCAAAATGGCTCCTGCAGGTAGAGCTAGCTGAACAACATCAACGCATATCTGCTTCCAGGAGAGCATTCCAGTGACTAACAATAAAACCAGATTATAAGGAAATGAGAAAACATCAGTTGAAAAAAATAAGCCCTAGATTTTATAAACTGACAAATAAAAAAGACCCTGAGATAACTCAAACGTAAGTTGGCTTTTAAAACATTTTTATGTAGAACACACATATAAATTTATCTCCTAAGAAATATTTGCAGGTATGGTTTGCTTCTTGGCCTGTCCAAGAAGATCACCTCAATTGTGCTAATCAAATCTGCAGGTAGTGGTACTCTTCTGCTCAAAAGCTCTGGAGTTGGCTGTGTCACTCAGCCTCAGAGTCATTGCAATAGCATTTCAGGTCTTACGAACACGTGCAACTCATGACCATTCCTGCCCATTGACTCTCTGACATCAACTTTTGTCATCTTCCTCCTCATTCTGCTCCTGCCTCACTATCTTTCCGTGACATCCCCCTTAATGAGCTTGGCATTCTCCTGATCCAGAGCTTTTGTAACTGTTGCAGAATCTTCTGTTCACCAAAGACATCTGAATTCCTGTATGTCCGTCTTCTCTGGGGTAACCACGTGATTGTGTTTTATCAACAGAATGTGAGTGATGGTGATTTGGCCACTTTCAAGTCTGACCCCTGAGAAGAATCTGGTGCTTCACTCTGCTCTTTCCCTCTCCCCAATGACTGAATGTGAAATAACATACTTAGAAGACTTGTGTTGAAGATAAGAAAATTTTCAGTAGCCTGGATCCCCAAACGACAGCTTGATGGAAAGACACCCACCAGTCAGGGACATCTATATTCTATTGTCAGATGATTGAGAGCTAGTGTATCATTCTTGAACCATAACACATTTCAGTATCTATTTGTTACCGCAGCCAGGGTTAATTGAACTAATTCACTCAGTCACCATATAAAAATAAAATATTAAAGTATACATCTATCTATCTGGTTAAATATTTTCTGAATGATTTCTTGTTTCAAAATGAGCCAGCTCAGTCTTTACAATCTAGTGAATTTTATAAAGAATTATATTTATTGGAAATGTGAAACTGTATTAAGATTCAGGTAACATGGTCTTATTTCCATAAGAATTATTATCTTTGGAATCAAACTTAATGCTACTGAAAGCTTGAACACCACACTTTAGTGGTTAAAAATAAGACAGTATAATACATTCTAAAACATTACATAAAAAGAAAGTAGACATTATTTTGGCTCACAAACTACTTTCCTCTTAAAGGTTTTCACAAGCATATGGCCAAAAAGAGTTTACCTTCAGTACAATTATTTTGTCATACCAACAACATAGCGATAGTAACATATGCACATCTTTCTGGCTCTTGTACTTAGAATGGTAAACATTTAGCAAGAGCTAAAGGTAGTGAGTCAAAAAATAATAAAGGTGTTCCATTTTTTCACAATACACAAACTGTATCTTTCCATGTTCCTTCATTCAATTATTTGAACAACTACCAAAATAACCTATTATGTGCCTCCTTCTTTTGAGGGGGGAAGGTGAATGACACATAATCCCTGAGGTTAGTATTTATGATTGATATATTATGCATATAGTTGAGTGTTAGTTTATATTATTTATTTTGTGTGTATTACTTTCCATAGATATTTAATTTATGAAAATATGGGACACTTGCCGATGGTAATTACTTTAGACTTTCATTTTTATATAATTCTCCACAATGATAAATAAATTTAGAATAAACGTTTCTATAAACATTTAAATATAATTTAAATATCAGTGAGTCTAGCATATGCTTGCTTAGAATTCTATTCCTTGGATTATTCTGTGTTTATGCATATACATGTGGTGTAGTCTTAAAAGAAAAAGAAATGTTCTTATTTTGTGGTTAATTGTACTGATGAAAAATTCTAAATATTAAACAAAAACCACAATATCATTTTAGACTATTTAATATACAAACATCTACATATTCTTAAACAAATCTATGCAGAATCCTTTTTAGCTTAAAACTGGCATAATGTTTATGGCATTTTGTAATTGACAAGCTGTTTCAACATCCTTAACATATGCATGTGCAATCATTCACTTACATATTCTAATACCAAATATTGAATTGTGTGGGAGGCTGGGAAGCCAAGCTCAATTAAATTCATTTAACAGTTTTATTTTTTGTGGACAAAAGAATGCTTATCACCATACCTATTTAAGTTTTATTTCTTGTAGCAAACCAGTTCAAGGTGTTACTGAATGAAAGAGTAGAAGCAAATTAGCAGGCATTAAATGCCCAATTCTAAGACTATGACACGGAGAAATATTAAACCATTTAATAATATTTGCTAACATTATCATTCTAGGCAATGGTTTCAAATATCAATATGGAAGAGATATTTGTTTATAAACAGACAATGATAATTTAATAGGAGAAGCAACTAAAAAAAAGCTCAGTAGCATTTTCATTTTACAGTGAAATATTCTAATGACAAAAAGTGCATTTCCTTGTCACAATTCTTAAAGTCTAGCAATATTGTTCAGGAAATGTGGTGTATCTCATTAGTTTGATTTTTATTTTCAATTATGATTTATTTTTGAGATTCTTTGCCAACTTACAAATTAAGATGTTAGATGAGCTTATTCCTCTTTGTTTGCTTGCTGAAAAGAAATCATCTTTCTTTAAAATTTAGTGCTTTGGAAATCTGCTAATATTGTCTGTATATGACCTTAACTATTGGTAGACTATAATGAGATGACTTTGTTTTTCCTCTTACATGGCCTGTGTCTCTCTTATGCAACAACCACCTCGACTAAGCCCTAGAGAAGTTCTATCTCTTATCCTTTCTACATGGAAGGAGCTGAAAATCTCAAGGGATATTTGCTCCAGTATTTCTCAATCTTGACTGCATATTGGAATCTTCTGGGAAGCTCTTACAAGATTGATGTCAGATTCCCACCTCCAGAGATTCTGATTTAATTGGTATAGGCAGTGGATTGTTCAAGCTATTTTATAAAAGATCATCTGTTGATTCTATGGTTAAAAAATCACTACTCTAGTGTATCTCCCTCTCTCCCCCTTTTATCAGCTCCACATGTATTCTGTAGGAGCTTCATGATTATTGGGTAATAGATGTTAGGCATATTCAGGAAATCAGCATGGAAATCAGCAAACATTGTTGTCAGTTCCCTATAGAAGTGAATATTAATGCAGCTACCTGCAACTTCTTTAGCAGATTGGCCTAAAGAATACTGTCAATTGAATGAGAGGACTAAAACAAGGGATGAAGTTCAAGCAAAGAGAATTGGGATAGGATTCCAAGCATATTTTGGAAGAAGAGGAAACCTTTGCAAAATAAGTGTGGGATGGAAGGACAAGCCTACAGTGCTCCAGGGACAAGAAGTACAGAAGGATTCATGTTTCCATGCAGAAAGGCATAAAAACAGCAAGTAGGCTACAGGATAAAATCCACATTCACCATATGGTTTTCTCAATGTGTATATGAAAGTGCAAATGACATAATAAACAGATGTCTAATTCTTGAGTCATATTGACAGGTTTAGTTTTTTTTTTAATCTAAATAGAATCTAAAACCATGTACTAGAACACATAAATTTTGAAGTTGGAACTGAATATTTTAAGCATAATCCTTGTATAATCCCATTTTGTATATGGAGAAATCAAGGCATAGGAAGGCTACATGGTTTTCTCAATTTTCAAATACAATAATGTAATCGCATTTGGCAAAGACTGCAGAAAATCACTAAAACTCCTGCACTTTGACTTTATAATCTGTAAAATAACTATGTTGAGACAGGTGGACTCTAGTATATGTTCTACTTCCAAACAGACCAATAACTTCTTAGAGTTGAATTCTCTTTGAAGAAATTAAAAGAAACATCCTCTTGGTATTCTATCTAGAAGAGGATTCATTTCAAAAAATTTGGGCGTTTGCCCATTTAGTATTCTGAAAAGTCTTCCTTTGTCCATTATTGGTTAAAAAGTATCAAAGCTTGCTTGGGGGTAATGGCTAACGGCTTCTCTAACTTCTTTGGGTCATGGATTTGAATTCCTTCAGGGCAACATGATTTTGTCACCTGTGATGTGCTCTGTCTAGTTTTTTTCCTTTCCATTTTGAAGATTATACTCCTTCCTAAAGGGGATAGAGCAAAAGGCCATTGGGGTACTTTTTTTAGCTACATCCCCACTTCTAAAATGACACTGTTTTTACAGATGACAGACATATCTATTCCATTTTCATCTTGTTTCAAAAAGGATTCAGTAGTTTTGGGTTTTTTAAGTATCATTTACCGTGTTATCTGGCATTGTTTTTATAAGTCTGTATTAAATTTGTATATACATTCTTAATGCTACAAACCTTGTTTTCATCATTGGGGCATGTTCTTTTAAAATTTGTGAGCTAAATAACTTCCAGAAGTTATTACACAAAAAGAAGGTCTTTGATTTTCTTAGGGGTTAGTGCTAAGAGCTGATAAAAGTGTATGTTTTGACTTTTTTGATATTTGGAAATAATGTTTCACACATTTCACATTGCTATCTGGCAGCCATGTCACTAATACTATTTATATGCCTTCTTTCTTGTAAAGTCCTTAGAAACTTTTTGCACTCATTAAGTCTTAAAATCCCAAAGACCAAAATAGATGGGACACATTGTTCTCACCTTATAATCAGATAAATTGAGACATAAATAAGTAAATGATCTCTATAACCCCAGAGCTTCGGGGGTCATTTCTACATTTTCAGAAGAAGAAAAAAAAACTATTAGTAATGACTTTGAAATGTATTAAATTGAGAATATGTACACTATTGTGTTGCTCTGTAACTCATATTTTGAACTACAAGTACGGTATAAAAGTAGAAGGGAAAATAAAAACAAACAAAGAGACCTTGAGAACCAAGGTTAACCTGGTCATTGTCTTGATGTTTGGTAATGTGAACTACAGACTTTATCTAATAGGTATATGAAGTTTTCTGCCCTTTAAAAGTCATTTACAATGTCAATACTGTGATTTTTGCTATATAATTTCCAAAATAAGTTTTTTTCTGGAATTATTTTTTAATACCTAGAGGTCTTATAGAGACCCTTAACGTGTATTTATTATTGAGAGAGACAGAGAGACAAAGCATGAGCATGGGAGGGACAGAGAGAGGGGGAGACACAGAATCTGAAGCAGACTTCAGGCTCTGAGCTGTTAGCACAGAGCTCGAACTTACAAACCACTAGATCATGACCTGAGCCAAAGTCTAATGCTTAACCAACTGAGCCACCGAGGTGCCCCATAAAAGCCTTTTGAAAAACTCTATGTAATCTACAGTTAAAAAATTTCTAAGTTCTGTAACACATTTGGAAATGTTAACATATGTTACTACCTTAATTATGAATGGGTTACTTAAAAGGAAAACATGAAAATAAATATTGATAAGCTTCTTTTATATGATATTAATTAATAAGTTAGCCTACATGAATTTCCACTTCCTTTTGCCTCATTTGTATACTGAGATACTAAATGTAGTACCAAATACCCCCCACTTTATGGCCAAATCTTTTACATTTAATTAGGTCAGTCATAATGCTATTCCATAGAGGATTCGCATGTTTGAGTTGCTTTATATTGCATTCATTTTCTCCTGTTCTACATAGAATAACAGTATTCCTATGTAGAATCCTCTATTACCACCATAAACAGGAAAGAGTATACATTAATCTGTTTACATATATTCTTTTTTTTTAAATATATGAAATTTATTGTCAAAGTGGTTTCCATACAACACACAGTGCTCATCCCAAAAGATGCCCTCTTCAATGCCCATCGCCTACCCTACCCTCCCTCCCACCCCCCATCCGCCCTCAGTTTATGTTTACATAGTGTTCTTTTTTTTTTAAATTTTTTTTAACATTTATTTATTTTTGAGACAGAGAGAGACAGGGCATGAATGGGGGAGGGTCAGAGAGAGGGAGACACAGAATCTGAAACAGGCTCCAGGCTCTGAGCTGTCAGCACAGAGCCTGACGCGGGGCTTGAACTCACAGACCGCGAGATCATGACCTGAGCCGAAGTCAGATGCTTAACCGACCGAGCCACCCAGGCGCCCCTATAGTGTTCTTAATCAGGCAAGTATTTTCATGTTAAAAGTCAGAAGAGTGATTGATAACATTTGAGGTAAACATACCTGGGAGATGAAGACAGGATGACTCCTGGAAGGCTACTAATTTTCTATTCTTAAGGCATAAGGTTATTACACTTTTAAAATGTATCAGTCTGTACACTTCTGATTTATGAATGTTCTATATGTATTTATACATTATTTAAAATTTTATTTTAAAAACGGCTAAAGATATTAACTAAACATATTAGCTGAAGCAGAGAAAATTAAACCCTTAGTGAGAAAGAAGATCAGGGCCAGATTACTTAAAGATATACAGTTAATAGAACAACAGGGATTTAAAATAAGAATGGCCCCAAAGTATATAATGTTAACCTTTCTCCAGTAGCAGAAATAGTTCTGCCCCTAAAGACAAGTCTAACAAACTCAATAATGCATATCTTTTCTGAGTTCCAAGCTTCCAAGTCATAGTCAAAAGAGTCAGGCATATAAAGTCTGGCCTATGATTAAGGGTTAGTCAAGTGACCACTCCAACTTGATTAAGATTGCTTTAAACTTGGTTTATTATTGAAAGAGCAAACAAGGAATGCAAAGAATATATAAGATAAAAACTAATGATGGGTGGTTGCCAGATCCTAATACAGTCCTAATTCCTCATGGAATTGTGCTAAAAATTTGCTAATTTTAACAGCTCTTTGAAGTGAGAAATCTATTGAAAGAAGAACCTCAAAACATTGGCCCACTGTATTTTTACTCTCTAAGCCAGGGACTACATATCACTACATTTTCATCACGTTACAATTATTTAGTTCAGTTTTCTTTCTTATAGATATCGTGGACTCATAGAAATATGGTCATAGTCTACTGTCTCATTCTCAAACCCACACCTAAACTTTCAGTACTACTCTAGTGTCCCAAGACATAGCACAGCTAAATCTTCTAAATTACTGGTATAAAATATAGCTACTTTTCTGGACCTTGACAATTATTATCTTAGACCATGAAAATCTAAGTCTGTTGCCTCCCAAGAGTTCCAGAAACTGGTGGTAGATGTTCTTCTACCTATGTTGGAAGGCCTTAAGGAAGTTTCTATCAACGTCAGTTTTTTTTTTTTTTCAACGTTTATTTATTCAACGTCAGTTTTTGTGTCAATCATTTTCAGGAATTGTTGTTAGTAATCTTGAGAGAAGTGGTAATATGAAGATGCAAGGAAAATATCAGACATAATGGTGCAAGAGTTAAATGTTGAAAACTATTAAAGAGTGGAAGTTGCTGAGATAATATTTTCTTAGAAGTAAGTGCAATTTGGGGGCTCAAAAATGTTGATTTTGAGATGGATAAAGTCTTGAGATGGATGTATTATAGACTCTTGATTTCTGATTCTGTCATTTGGAGGTCAAAGATAGATGAGTTTATAATTTATATCAAAGGATTGTTCTCCTAAATTAATTTTGTCTATTATCATTCCCCATTATTTTTGTGAATATACAGAATATTTAGTGATGCCTCGCAATGTGTTGAACCTACTAGTAGAGGAAAACTTCACAGTTAAATTATTTCGATGTTATCATATGTTTCAAATAGTAAATCAGTTTTGGTGGCACATGCTATGTAATAAACATAATGCCCCTACTGCATTAAGAAACTTATAATAAATAAATGCACTTAGAATTGGCTGTATTGTGTACATAACACACTATTGCAACTAAAAAAGTAGTGATATTATACTAATTGAGATACAAGTTATCCCTGACAAATTCAAAATTATTTTTGCCTCCTCAGTTGAAGTATCAAATTAACATTATTTAAACACTGATATTTATTTTTTAAGTATTCTGTACAGTCTTACTCTGTACAATTTCTCTCTTTCCTATCCTGCATCAGTTTGATTTTAGAACTATTTGAGCATGTGAAGGATTACTTGGTAAATCAACCTAAGTTTTTTACAATGTTATTACACATTTTTGTTGTTGTTCTTAATGAGTTTTCTAAATTTTGTTGTGCTGTTACAGTCAGGCCTCAAAACTATTTTATTGAATTACTTAATATATAAAGCTCCAAAAACTTTAGTTTGCCAAATTGAAGTTGTTTAAAGTAAAGCAGGTAAACAAAAGAAAAGTAACATGTATTTCAATAAAAGCAAGATAGGAACTATACTCAATTTAGTAACTAAAAAATTAAATTATATAAGAGGTTATATATTGGATTTTACTTCTAAATTCTAAAATTGTGGTTGGGAGCAAATCAAATTGAGTTAGAAATCTGTGAATGTGATTCTCATTTAAATGGGATATTTTTCTGAAATAAGATGAAAATGGGAAAACCTATAATTATGTAGCATCTGACTTTGCGAAAGCACTCAAATAAACATAAAAAAGAAGTAAATGCTTGCTGAGTTTATCTTATATAATTTATAAAAGAAATCATTAAGAAGAGAAAACAAAAGTACATATGAAAATATGTGAAATTCAATATTTGAAAAATAGAATTGGAAATATCCTTTGTTAGAAGAGATCAATGAAGAGATCGATAATTCTAAATGTACTAACTATGAAATATGTAGGAAAAATTCTCCTACTTTTGTAAAAATAGTAAAATAGGTCAATTAAAAAAAAATTGTCAGAAAATTACCAGTGGTAGTGATAAACTATTAAAGGTAGATATGGATAAAATAATTAATTTGTAGGTAGACATACTTGCTGAATTGTCCATGATAATGCTATCATTCACAGTATTTTGGGGTAATCATTAATATTCTGTTGTACTCTCAAAATAGCTCCTAATTACTTAAAAATTATAGTTTAGCCATAAACATATGCAATGTATATGATGAATAATTATTCTCCTGATCTTATTTTTCATTATTAATGAGAATATTCAGTTTTAAAATTTGCATTTAACTGTGTCAGGATACAGCTATTTCTATTTTTTTAAGGAATACAAATTTGACAAATTAGCATCGAGTAGCCCCTTTCAATTGCAAAATGGTGGAATTTAGGCAATAAATTATATGGCCCCACTATGTATCTGATAAGCATTGAGGTAAATAGTCCATTCACGACAAAGCAGAAAAAAAAAAGTAGTTAGAGACACAATGATTAGAAAAATTTTATGAAATATTCTTGCCTTTTGTATCAACTTTAGGAAGAGTATTATCCCCAGACATCAAGAACTACTAATTACAATTAGATGTTAGTACACATCTAAGGGTTTAAAAGCTTATCACATATCCTGTAAGCTTTACAGATCTTTAACGGATTAAGTTTTGAGATTCATAACAATAAAACTTTAAGGATACTTCAGCTATGACTTGTAAAAATGCACTTAGCAAACTCATATATAGGGGAAGGAAGGTCACTGAAAAAACAAACAAACAAAGCCTCTATAGTTTGTATCAGATTTGTGTGTGTGTGTGTGTGTGTGATGTTTATATGTGTTATTATTCATAAGGATTAATAAAGTACTTGTATTAAGAAATCACAGACATTTTCATAAGTATTGTTTGAATAATTTTTTTTCATACTATTTACCAAGAGATCTTGAGTCTTTACCAAGAGGTCTTTTCGTTAGATTTATATACTCTTTACCAAGATTTATAGATTTATAGATTTATATACTATTTACCAACCAATATTACTATTTACCAAGAGGTCTTTTAGTTAGATTAAATAGAGAAGAATTACTTTTACAGATTTTTAAAGATCATGGTAATTTAAAAATATTGTTCAATTTAACTCCAAAATTAGTGAATGTGTCTTGATAAATGCCTAGGACACTCAGAATTTATAAGTAGAAAACAGGCACCATTTATTTTCTTAGTAGTCTCTTAAAATAATGATACTATTATTCAGAACTCTAATTTGTTTGTGTAATTACACATGCATATATATATATATGTATATATATATATACACACAATATATATATACACACACTCTTGAACACATCTCTTTAAACACAAATTCCACAGGAATGCATTTTTACTCATTATCAAGAAGAGAACTACTAAATTAGTGGAGGTTTAAAAACATTTGTTGTTGCTTTAGTCATATTTTTATAGCAAGAATATGAGGAATTCTTTTTGTCCTTTTTTAGTAAAATCAAGTTACATTTTATAAAGGGCACGTTCTCGTTTGGTATTTGTGAATAAGTTCTTTTAGAGAGAAGAGATTATTTAGAGCAATAACTCAGTGGTGTCTTTAGAACTTTACAAGTCCTGATGATATCCTTGAAATATAAGGCAGAAGAGAGATGAGAAGGAGAGGCAGCAGATTCAGCCCAAACTAACATGATAAATAAAAGCTTGTAAAAGTAGAAAATGAATTGCTGACTATATATATTCTGGCAGTACCTTTGGTCCGTAGATACATAACAAATGTTTCAAACGTCTTTATTTTTTGATGTATATGAAAAGTATAAATTACTTTTCAAAGTATAATGCAAAAACAAGTAGTCGTCAAAATATCTTAAATATCTTAAATATATGTCATCTGTAGCTGATGACATATAGTCATTAAAATAATATGCAAACTTAGTATTAAATGACTTCTCCAAGAGGTATGTAGCAGGTGATCATGGAAAATGGCTATAGATAAAACGGAAGTCACAGGGTGTATTTATGGTTATTTTGGGTAAATGAAAATGTGGCTACATTTAAACAAATTTTTTTTTTTATGTTTTCATTTTATTTTTGAGAGAGAGACTGAGTGCCAGTGGGGGAGGGGCAGAGAGAGAGAGAGGGAGACACAGAATCTGAAGCAGTCTCCAGGCTCTGAGTTGTCGGCAGGGGCTTAAATTTTAATCCATAAATATGGATGTGAAAACAACAACAACAACATATGCTGTATTAGTTCTGAAAGAAAATGAAAACTGGAAAGACAACTTAATTTGAGTAAATATTCAAGTACTATTTTCTACTCATTTGATCACTACTCAAATGACTGTGATCAAAACTGATGGGATTAGTTGAAGTTCAGACTCTGGCCTATTGAAAACTTCTGCATTGGCTTAGTGATCTTGTGCCCAGGGTAAAACTTGGTTAGCCAGTCACTACCATTTTAACCCTGGAGGTCATGTTTCTCCACACTTGAGGACACCACAGTCTACTTCCATGGGACCAACTGATGTCCACCCTTACCTTAGGCTTGGTGGATTATGTTTATCCACTTCATCCTTGGATGACTATTTTCATTGTTTTCAATGTTCTTGAGCAATCACAAATAATAAGGAGAAGTTTTAATTATTTACTTATTAAAAAAATAAGAAACCTGCGTCCCACACACACCAAAGAAAAAACAACAAACAAACAAACAAACAAAAACACCCGAGGGGTTGGGTTCGTTCTTGAGGCAAGGGAACAATTTAACAAGACTTGGTTATTTTGGGGGACAGGAAGGAAAATGTCTTTTTACTGTACAGTTGTTTTCATATTTATTTTAGTGCTATCCAGACTTAGCTTTCTATTAGAATAATTCAGAATAGGGGTGCCTGGGTGGCTGAGTTGGCTAAGCGTCTGATTCTTGATTTTGGCTCAGGTCGTGACCTCACGGTTTGTGAGTTCGAACTCTGTGTCAGGATCTGCGCTGACAGTGCTGGGCCTGCTTGGGATTATCTTTCTCTCTCTTTTTCTCTCTGTCTCTCTCTCTTTCTCTCAAAATAAATAAATAAACTTATTTTTTAAAGAAAATAAAATAAATAAAGATAAACAAAAATACACAATTAATGTTTGAATACTAACCAAATACTTAAAATACACTTGAAGTCTTGTTATCCTCCTAGATACAATTCCCTCTTACCACAAGACGGATAAGCACTGTCCTGAATTTAGTGCTTATTGTACATATGTATATCTCTTTAAACATACGCAAAGCTTTATGTGGTTTTAACTGAATCTTAATGGCAATATATGAATTTTTCTGAAATGTGCTTATTTATTTCAAAACTATATATATGGGCTATATCTACCTTTACCTTTTTACATGTAGTACTATAGTACTATTTCCTTCATTTTTATTACTGTGGAGTATATGCTATCGACTGAAACGTATCTCCCCTCCCAATTCATATGTGGAGGCCCTAAAAACTAATTTGACTGTGGTTGGAATTTGACTGTATTTGGTCTTTAGGAGATAATAAAAGTTAAATGAAGTCATAGGGTGGGACCTTATATAGGACCAGTGGTGTTATAAGAAAAAGAAGACAAGACTTTATTCCTTCCATGTGAATGCATTAAGGAAAGGCTATATGAGGACATGATGACAAGGCAGTCATCTGCAAGTCAGGAAGAGAACCCTCATCAGTAACTGAACCAGACAAAACCTTGATCTTGTATTTCTATTCTCCAGAACTGTGAGGAATAAAATTTCTGTCCTTTAAGCCACTCAATCTATGCTATTTTGTTACGACAGCCCAATCACACTAAATAATATACTAATATATCCTCTACTCTTCGTGTGTACATTAGAGTGGTTTGAATTTTTTTCCAGTTTTCGTGAACATGCAGTTACATGTCTCATTATGCTTGGATATAGGAAATTTTATGGGCATGTGTATATAGACATTTTAAAAAGCTCATTTTATATTTTTTGTTTTGTTTTTTTTAAAAAAGATGATTGTATTGATTTATACTTCTATAATCAACAACAGTGTATAAATATTTTGTTTCATGACTCCTTACTGACCCACAATATTATCAGGTAAATTTCACCTTTGTCATTTTGATAGGTGTGAAATAGTTCTTGATTTTTTTGTGTGTGTTTATTTATTTTTGAGAGAGAGAGAGAGAGAGGGAGAGACAGAGTGTGAGCAGGGGAGGGGCACAGAGAGAGGGAGACACAGAATCCGAAGCAGGCTCCAAGCTCTGAACTGTCAGCACAGAGCCCAATGCAGGGCTTGAAACTCACGAACCCCAAGATCATGAACTGAGTGGAAGTCAGATACTCAACTGACTGAGCCACCTAGGCGCCCAAATTCTTCTTGTTGTTAATATTTACTTTTCCTTTGACTAATGCTACTATGCTTTTTGAAGGGGTATTGTTCATTAATACTGCTATTATTTCCTCCAAATCTTCCTTTTAAATTTTTATTTATTTCTTATGTTAATGTGGAGGACTCCTTTATATTAATTATTGTTAGATTTTTTTCCTTACATTTGACATGTATTCATTTGTTGAGAATAGAGATACTGATTGATTTGCTTCAGACTATCTTTTCAAGGATTCTTGAATAATGAACAGCTTTAGAAGATACGGTGTCTCTCTCCAGAGTAGTGGTAAGTGTGTTTACTGTCTAATATAATAAAGATGATGTCTCCATTCAGGGAAAGGTTTGGGCATACCTGCTACTAATTATAAATGGTTTAGATTTTCTAATTTTAGAGTCCCTTGCCTATACCAAAACCTACTGTGGTTTTTCTTTTTCTTTTTGAGCATTTGAAGGAAGTGAAGAAGTTAGGAAGGTATGTATTTAAGGAAAGTTTCACAAGCAGGAAAAGCAGCAAATATAAATGTCTTAAGGGGAACCATAACTGACATGGTTGACATAAGGTAAATAAACCAGAGTGTCTGAAGAATGCTGAGCAAGGATGGGCGCCTCTGTTGGTTAGGTGTCCGACTTTGAAATTTTTAAATTTTCTTTTAATGTTTATTTATTTATTTTGAGACAGGGAGAGACAGAGCATGAACTGGGGAGGGTCAGAGAGAGGGAGACACAGAATCTGAAACAGACTCCAGGCTCTGAGCTGTCCGCACAGAGGCCGACGCGGGGCTCAAACTCACGGACCATGAGATCATGACCTGAGCCGAGGTCGGCCGCTTAACTGAGCCACCCAGGCGCCCCAAGTGTTCGACTTTGGCCCAGGTCATGATCTCACTGTTCCTGAGTTTGAGCCCTGCATGGGGCTCTGCGCTGATAGCACGGAGCCTGCTTGCATCCTCTTTGTCTTTCTCTTGGCCCTTACCCCGCTCATTCTCTCTCTTTTTCTCTCTCTCCAATCTCTTTCAGAAATACACACACACACACACACACACACACACAGAAGAATAATGAGCAAACAAAACGGAAGTAGGAGATAAACTGACCAGCAGGGTTTGCGGGAAAGTTATACAACCATGAATACCATTCTGAGAGTTTTGGTTTCTATTCCTAATAGACCACAGAAAGCACACAGTTACCAGGATCACTTGGGCTGCCATGATAATGAGATATCCTGGGGTAACAGCCAGAGTAGGAGCGGAAATGTTAATTAGGAGGAGGGATGCCTGCATGGCTCAGTCCCTTAAGCATCCGATTCGGGCTCAGGTCATGGTCTTAGGATCCTTGAGTTCAAGCCCCGCCTCCGGCTCTGTGCTGACAGCTCAGAGCCTGGTGCCTGCTTCTGATTCTGTGTCTCCCTCTCTCTCTGCCCCTTCCCCAGTCACACTCTGTCTCTGTCTCTCAAAAATGAATAAACGTTACAGAAATGTATATTAAAAAATGTTAATTAGGAGGATATTACAGGACTCCAAGTGAGCAATGGGCAGTGGCTTAAACCACTAGCTGTAGAAACAGAGAAATGAGCAAATTATGCATCTTTTAAAACGTCATAGATAGCAAGGTTTTTAATCGGATGTGGGTGTGAGAGAAAAGAAAAAAAAGAAAAGAAAAAGAAATCTAAGATTAGTTAAAAAATTTTGACCTAAGCACCTGGAAGGATAAAGGATGTTTTGCCATCAACTGAAGAGGAAGGTTTGGGGGAGAGGATCCAGAGAGGAGGAAGGAGACCTGGTTTGGGAGTTAAGATCAAGAGTTCAGTCTTGATAATTACGATATTGAGATATTTATTAGACATGTTTGTAGAGATGTTGAACAGGAAGCTAGGAGTTTGAGCATTGATGCAGTTTTTATGTACATATTTGGGAGTGTCAGCAAATAAAAGACATCTGAAGCTGTTAGATTAAATTGAGTTATCCAGGGAACAGGTTTAGTTGGACTATAAAAAAGTATGTGTAACTGAATCTGGGATTTTCCAGGAATTTGAAGACCCTCTAGGAATTTCACAAACACACACAAAAATACTAGAAAGAGTATCTAGTGAGATAGGAGAAAACAATGGTAATGTGCATCCTTAGGAATAAAAAATAAAATAAAACAAAGTAAAGAAAAAGAATTGTGTCAAATGCTGATGTGAAATGAAGTAAATGAGAAATGAGAATGGTCATTAGATTCAGAAATATGGAGATTATGGTGCACTTGAAAAGAACAGTTTCAGTGAAGCATTGATTGAAATATTGGGTGAGGGGTGAGAACCTAAGTGCAATGAGTTTAAGAAAGAATGCAACTTTTACAGGGACTGGACCTATCCATTTGCCTGAAACACCTAAAACACAAGCAAAATACATGAAACATTCATTTTAAAGACACTGTTGATCACCCAATGAAAATGAATACTTTTTGAGTGACAAGAAACAAAAGAGATGAGTTTTATTGTCAGAGCTTACTGATTTGAGACTTTCCCAGTTTTAGCTCAGGAAAAAGAGGCCATGGTTGAACCCAACCATACTCCCTGAGTTACGGAGCTGAGGATGAGTAAGAGAAAACTAAGGCAGCTGGAATTTGAAGGATACCGTGTATTCTTGGTTGACAGTTTTTCCCTTTTAGTACTTTAAATATGTCATCCTGCTCAGTTCTTTCCTACAAGATTTCCACTAAGAAATTCTGCTGATAATCTAATAGGAGCTCTCTTCTATCTGGTGAGTCTCTCTGATAGTTTGATTACAATGGGTCTTGGTAGGATCTCTCTATTCTTTTCTTACTTAAAATCAATTGAGCTTTTTGAATTGTAAGTTTGTTTCTTTACTGAAACTTGGGAAGTTTTTGACTTTTTTTTTTTTTTCAAATAGGCTCTCTTTCTTTCTCTTGGGAGGATATTAAAAAGTATCAAAGTCTATGTTTATTTTTTCCCTAATACCCAGGCAAGATCCTTTCTGCTCCAGTACCCATTGACCCAGAAACTATGAAGTTTTCCAGTCTGGCCGTTGGTAACGTGAGCTATTACTGGCCCTGTGTGATGCCATAGCATTCCCTACAATCCTTTTCGGTGGTTATTTCCCTGGTATTGAATTGTTTTCTCACATGCATCTACTGATTCATACTATGATCGTCTCAATTGATGCAGAAAAAAAATATATATATATGACAAGATTCAACACTCTTTGTTGAGAAAAGCACTCAACAAATTAGGAATAAGAGGACACTGCCTCAACATAATATTAGTTATTTAGGAAAAACTTAACAACTCAAACATTTGTAATAAGAATGTAAAATGTTACCTCCTACGTGAAACTACTTTGGCATTTATTCAAAATGTCAAACAAACACCTCCTATATGTTCTAATCACTCCATACTTATGTATTTACCTAAAAAAATAAAAAGCACATTTTCATACAAAAAATTGTACACAAATGTTAATAGTGTCTGTAATAAGCAAAATATCTCATAGTGATATTTTCTTACAATAAATACCACTCTACGTGAAAAATGAGTGAACTGTTTGTGTGTGCCATAGTATGAAAGAATTTCAAAATAATTATGTTGAAGGAAAGAAGATAAAATATTGTATATTTTGGGGGACGCCTGGGTGGCACAGTCGGTTAAGCGTCCGACTTCAGCCAGGTCACGATCTCGAGGTCCGGGAGTTCGAGCCCCACGTCAGGCTCTGGGCTGATGGCTCAGAGCCTGGAGCCAGTTTCTGATTCTGTGTCTCCCTCTCTCTCTGCCCCTACCCGTTCATGCTCTGTCTCTCTCTGTCCCAAAAATAAATAAACGTTGAAAAAAAAATTTTTTTTAAATATTGTATATTTTGGTTATATTTTATAATATATATTTTATAATATATAACATAACTATATTTTTATGGTTCTATACTTAAATAAAATTTCATAAAAGTCCAAAGTAATCTATAGTAACAAAAATAAGAGGAGTGTCTGTCTAGGCATGGGGCACTGGGAAGGGTGGAGATAGGAAGGGACGGGAGAGGAGGAACAGGTATCATGAAGAAACTTTGTAGGGCACCACACAAGAACACTGAATTGTACTGACAGTTTTATGGCTGTCTCCATGTGTTAAAGCTCATTTATTTGCACACTTTATTTATTTTAATTTTGTTTTACTGTTAATTATTTTTGAGAGAGAGAGAGAGAGAGTGGGGCAGGTCAGAGAGAGAGGGAGACACAGAATCTGAAGCAGGCTCCAGTCTCTGAGCTGTCAACATAGAGCCCAACACGGGGCTCATACTCACTAACCATGAGATCATAACCTGAGCCAAAGTCAGACACTTACCTGACTGAGCCACCCAGGCACCCCAGTATTTGCACACTTCAAATGGTGCAGTTTTTAAATATCATTTGTATCTCAATTTCAATAAATTAATTAATAGGTGGAAAGGAATATGAAAGAGACATTATATACATCTTTTTGAGGAATGTTAGTGCAATGGAGAGCAAATTAATGAGGCATAGATATTGGGGAAATTGTGGAAAAAGGAAGACATTTTGTTAAGACAGGAGAAATTTACTTTTTTATTCTGGAGGGAATTATAGAGTATGGCTTAAAAAAATTGAAAACATAGGAAAAAATACCAGTAGAAACTTACTAGAATGATATCTTTGATAAGGAGAGACAGTATGGAATCTACTATGCAGATAGCTTTAAAGATGAGTTGGGAGGGAGAATATATGATTGGATTGTTAGATCACAGAAGATCCTCTTTTGATTAAATTTACTTTTTCAGAGAATTCATATACAAGATTATTAGATAATACCAGTCTTGGGAGGAGTTACTGGGGACTTAGGATAAAGAGACTGTGAAAGGGGAATGTTGAGTGGGAGTCAACGCACTAGTGAAGTAGAAGATGATTACACGTTAATGTTGTTTGATTGACTTGATGTTTATCTCTATTTTTAAGTGGTACCAACTGTTAAGGTACTTTGGTTTTCTCCAGGAATTTTTTATATATGAAATTTATTGTCAAATTGGTTTCCATACACACCCAGTGCTCATCCCAAAAGATGCCCTCTTCAATACCCATCACCTACCCTCCCCTCTCTCCCACCCCCCATCAACCCTCAGTTTGTTCTCAGTTTTTAAGAGTCTCTTATGCTTTGGCTCTCTCCCACTCTAACCTCTTTTTTTTCCTTCCCTTCCCCCATGGGTTTCTGTTGTTTCTCAGGATCCACATAAGAGTGAAAATATATGGTATCTGTCTTTCTCTGTATGGCTTATTTCACTTAGCATCACACTCTCCAGTTCCATCTACGTTGCTACAAAGGGCCATATTTCATTTTTTCTTATTGCCATGTAGTACTCCATTGTGTATATAAACCACAATTTCTTTATCCATTCATCAGTTGATGGACATTTAGGCTCTCCAGGCATATTTTGAAGCATTGGCACATGTTCAGAGTAGGGAAAGATTTGGATTGAATCAACAGGTTTTTTTTTGTTTTTTTTTTTTTTGTTTTTTTCTTTCCTCCCAAGTGACACTACACAGTGAGAGAGGGCAAGGGATTCCAAAGAAAGGGAAAAAGTGGTATCTAAAATAAAATGATTGATTATAGAACATAAATATCGCAAGCTGGGGAACAAGAATATCAAAGGGGTAAATGACAGTGAAAAGTTGATCAGCACAAAAGCAGTGGAGGTCCTTGTGGAGTTGAAGGATTATTGGAGTGAAGATACAAGAAGTGAGCTGGAAAGATAAGCAATTGAAGGTATGAAGGTGACATTATGGATGGGTTGTAACTATTATTGTATCTTAAACAGATTATTTTGCATATTTACGTATCTCTTCAACAAATCCTTAGTTTTTTGTTAGTCTCTTCTAGTTCCTCCCACAAGTGAAAATGATCTACTTCAAATAATGTGCCATTACACAATCATTCTACTCAAAACTCTTCTTGTTTTCCTTTCTGTTTAAGAACTTTCATCTAATTGTGTCCAAAAACACAACCACCACTTTAGAAAACTTGAACATTGCTTATTTTCAAACTCACTGTCATAATTCTACCATTCCTATCTGTTCTGCATAGATTTATATCCCTTGCTCAAGACCAAAATCAGCATGCTTTACTTTTAAGAATAATTCCTGGGGCACTGGGAGGCTCAGTTGGTTAGGCGTCCTACTTCGTCTCAGGTCATGATCTCACAGTTCATGAGTTCAAGCCCCTTGTCAGGCTCTGTGCTGACAGCTCAGAGCCTGGAGTCTGCTTCGGATTCTGTCTCTCTCTCTCCCTCTCTCTCTCCCTCTCTCTCGCTCTATCCCTACCCCACTTGTGCTCTCTCTCTCTTAGAAATAATAAATGCATAAACTTGAAAGAAATAATTCTTCCCCACTTCATTGCTCTTGTTTTCTCATGACTCTTCTGCCAAGACTTTGTTAGATCACCTTTTTCTTTTTTTTTTTTTTAATTTTTTTTTCAACGTTTTTTATTTATTTTTGGGACAGAGAGAGACAGAGCATGAACGGGGGAGGGGCAGAGAGAGAGGGAGACACAGAATCGGAAACAGGCTCCAGGCTCTGAGCCATCAGCCCAGAGCCCGACGCGGGGCTCGAACCCGCGGACCGCGAGATCGTGACCTGGCTGAAGTCGGACGCTCAACCGACTGCGCCACCCAGGCGCCCCAGATCACCTTTTTCATATGATATTTTGTAACTATTTATCAAATCATAATCATGAACATGATTTTTAAATTCTTAAACCGTATTGTTAACTCAGTTAGATGAACCTAATTCTATTTGATGCAGATAAAGAGACTTCCAACGATTGAATGATAAGTGGCAGCTTATCAGAGAAACTCTAGAAGTAAAATTACATGTTCTACTGATTTCTAATTTTATAAGGTTTTTTTTTTTCTGTTTTTAATTCAGTCTATTCTCCATTGTGATTTTGATTAAGGTCAATCACAAAGTACGTTATAAGGATGTGAACTTGTCAACTGGCTAAAGAGCTAAACACAACAATTTCCTTTTTTAGATGGAGTGCGGAGAATTATTCATTAATAAGAGGAATAACAAGTGAGAAGTGCTTCATCCCACTATTGTTGCTCTTTATTTGGAGTATGCAAATCACTTTCTACCTTCATATTTTGTGCCATATCCCAACAGTGATTACTTAGGAAACCAGTAAATAATAATGTTTTCATGTAAGAGCAACTGATTTACCATTGCTCAGAATGGAGAAGTTTGGACACATCTTTTTGTTGTTATCTGAATATTTATTTGGACATAATCTGCAAAAAAATTAGTTGTATGCGTTTATACATTTTTATGACTCATTTTAGATTGATAGGCTTCTTATTTGAGTTTTAGAGTAGTTCATATTCTTGATTACCTTTTTTCACTTTTATTCTTTTATTCTTTTGTGCCTGTACCTTGTCATCTTACCTATATATATTTTTCCCTCCCTTTTTTTTTCTTCAATTTCCTGAACCAACTCTACTCTCCTTCAAGACTCATGCCCTTAAGATATTGTCATTAACCTCAGCTATGGGACATTGTCAAAAATGCTTTCTGGAATGGAAACAACCTTGTCATTTCATTAGAAAATGTGCAAGTGTATTTTGAAACTTTTCTTATTTTTATCTTCAAGGTTATTTTATCTTTGGGGGGAGTAAATACTTTTTTTTTTTCCAAGATGAAATCGTACAGATTTCCTCTGCAAGGAATTTCAGCATTGACTGCTGGCCATGTACTTAGGTTGATAATTCCCTATGCCAGACAAAAAATATTAATCATAATATTTGTTATAAATATTCAAACCAGTAAGGATTTTTCAAAGGCTTTAGATATACCATTCTCTCTCTTCTTACCATTATTTTTCCAAGCATAAAAAGTGACCATATCATTTCTGCTTACTGGTAAGAACTATCATGTTATTATTGTGTCCTCACAAATTCAGTCGTTGGAAAGATGGCTTAATTTGCCCTTCATAACAAGTCAAATATATTCCAATCAAAAGATAAAGCTGCACCTGTTCTGTGTGTGTTCTAAATTTTGAGAATCATTTGATATATTTCTTCAAAGATGACAAGAAAATTAAAATGCTTAAATCTTGTGTAAAAGAAATCTGTAGCATCAGATATTTAAAAATAAAAATTCAATGAACTGGAACAAATTAAGAAGCTGGAAGTATCAATAAAAATATAGTGTGTGTTATGTTGAGGAACATACACAGTGTTAGGTAAAAGCCCTTTTCTTGAAAACGTCTTTGTTGTTAATCAGAGGAGCCTTTCAGCTTTTAGAGTCCCTAGATCTATTTAACTTAAATAGAAGAAGCTTTGCTTTAAGCAGTTTACATTAAAGTATGGTGTTTGGATTAAACAAAATACTAGCTAACGGAAGGAAAATAATACTGGACGGTTATGCCTGTTTTTCAATACTCATAGCAATCCTACAATGTTAGAAATTCTTAGTTAAGATTAAAGCTGAGTTTGACTAATCTAGCATCATCATGCTTACTCCAGCATGCTAGCTTTCTATAAAGTACTGATCCAGCAACCT
Source organism: Prionailurus bengalensis (assembly GCF_016509475.1). NCBI lineage: Eukaryota > Metazoa > Chordata > Mammalia > Carnivora > Felidae > Prionailurus > Prionailurus bengalensis. The sequence goes on from NC_057344.1 coordinate 92,972,876, forward strand.
GCACCAAAATCTTCTGGGAATTCATGTTAAAATATATATCCCTCAACCTTACCACAACAATGTGAGTCACAATCTCTGGAGGTGAGGAATGCTTTAATAAGCCCCATGAGTGACCCTATATACCCAATTGCTAAATATCACTGCACTATAGCATGCAATATTACCTGGTTTTGTGTCCAATGAATAAAAGTCCTCAACTCTCAATTGGTGCAAAGGTCTTAAAAAATTAAGTCATACACATGATCTATTTTTAGCCCGAGTACCTTGGTCCTGCCAAAATCAATGGAATAATTGGAAAAAATGAACGGAGAAAGACTCTCCCTAGAGAAGCCAAGAGAGTGCAGCATAAATAAAATATCAGCCTGTTCAAGGTAGACTGTTCTAGTTTACTGATACACGAGACTCTCTTGTCAGGTATCACATTCAGTTACTAAAGTAGTTTCAGTGGAGTCATCCATAAGTCACTGTTGATATCTAATGGCAAGAAAATGTGGTATGCAAGAGCCACCCGCTCATCTAGTACAAGAAGTTCACTTTAAAAACAATGCTCTGTCAGTCTGATGTGAATCCAGCTAAACTCCAGTGCCATAAACCTGTTATAAGAACATATGCAAAGGCACCGTAAAAAAGTGTTGATTTGGGGGGAACCAGAGAAATAGAGAGATGTGATGGCTCTGCCCTCTTTGAACCTAAGTATTTTTTCATCCAGGTGGTAAAAATATAAACAAAACCCAAAAAGAATTAGTTTTTCTGATAAAGAGTGACATGTCAAATGTAATCTCTTTGAGCTTGGTACACAGAGACAGCGAAACATTCAGAAAAAAAAATGTCAAAAATAAAGCATAATGGAAGTAAGGTAGTAGGATTTTTTTAGGGATACAATAAAATGCATATTTATTATACAATTTCTACAACATATTCACAAACACTAAGATAATAAATACTTTCCCAAATGTAGAAGTTTTTTTATCAGAGGACAATCATTAATGGTTATAATTATTCAGCAGGTCCAGAAACTCTATCAAATGAAAAAAATAAAACCAAAGAAGCTGTATACCAGAAGATGTAAGATTTTTAAAATTTAGATTTTCAGTATATTTATAGAATTTTATTCTACCGTACTTTATTGTACCATTATATTAACTAGGTGATTGAAAGATCGTTTTATTTTTTCAATGCTTAAATCCTCTATCCTAATTATCTTTTAAGTGATAAAAATAAACACTTTTATCTAAGATTACACAGACAAAATACTGGTGTTCCCTATGTGCACTAAAAAAAATTGAGAAAATAATAATATAAATAAAACATTTTTTTTCAGTTGTAAGTTGTAATACTTAACAAAAAGCTGGCTTTTAGTCACAGATATGGTGTGATAGAATCCAAGAATGAAGAAAGCAAGAACAATCTCTTTACCTTGGCTGTGTCCCACCACCTATCACCTGGATACAGGGTCTCGTGGCAAAAAAAAAATTCTCAGTAAATGTTAGGAGCTAAAATAATGAGTTCAGATAATGAACTAGATAAAATTTCATCATGATTCCAAAATGAATCAAAGTACTGTTTCTTCAATTTATAAGGTGAATTGGTAGAAAGCAGAAAAAACCCTGAAGCTTGAATTTCCTTCTGTTATAACTACCTTTTACTTATAAGAAAATACAAAGAATGAAAAAGTACAGAGGAAGAGAAAAGTAGGGTACTAATTGTCTGTGCCTTGCAAGAGTAGTTTAAAAACAAAGTGTCCCTTGCCCCCGCCCAATACACCATCCTCTCATTCCTTTTTAAAAGGAAAGACAGAGAAAAAAATGCCTTGACTCCAGTCATGTTTAGATCTAGTTAGATTTGTGAATATTTTCTCAGTTATTGACAGCGGTTATTGAATTTTGAATCTAAAATTAAAATATCCATAATTAGGTTAGTAGAATCCCAAAACTATATTTATAACTGTCTTAATCTAAGCAGTCTGCTAAAACAAATACCATCAATTGGGTGGCTCACACAGCAGACATTTATTTCTCACATGAAGGGTAGCATATCCAAGATCAAGGTGTCAGCCAGTTCTCCTCCCGGTGAGACCCCTCTCCCTGATTAGTGAATGGTCACCGCCTTCTCCCTGTGTCCTTATAAGGTGGAGAGGGAGAGGTCTTTCTCTCTTCTTTTTCTTATAAAGCCACTAGTCCCATCATAAAGGCTCTATTGTCATGACTTTATCTAATTTTAATTACCTTAAAAGGGACAAATTCCAAATACAGTCACATTGGAAGTTGGGGTTTTAACTTATGACTTTTTAAAGAGAACACAATTCCATCTATAGGGATAACTTCTCATGTCCTAACTGGAGATCTTATATTCCATATTTGGTATAAATTGAATCATTACAACTATTATGATTTGCTTGTATCTGTTCTGCTATAACCCAACCTTAGTACAGTTTAGGCTGCAAAACTATACTCATCCACTAACAATATCTTTGTGGCCACATTTATTCCGTATTTATGGAAAGACCTGTGTCTGTATACCTACTCAATTGTTGTCTTGCAAATTGTAGCCAGAGTATTTCTATCTTTCTCTCCCTTTGCCTCTAACATTATAATTCAACCAACTGTTCTATGCAACAGAGAATAACTTGATGATGATATTCTTTCCTAAATACTACTCATCTACCTGAATTTTCTCCTCCTTCCTCAGACACAGACATTCTCTAGTAAGGCTTCTCTGCTTCAGGCCACTGTCATATAGCTTGATCTAACAATCTCTGATCTTGGTTTTCTTCGCTGTGAGGTACGTTCTGAATTTTAGCATATTATTCGCTTAATATTCTCTATATGAAAAGTCCTATATTATTAATAAGCTGCAACTTATAATAATCTTTGCTATTATAAGCCACAACTCATAGTGGTAAATATTGATTTTCACTTTGTGGCAGCGTCATGATTCCAGAGGCACAATTATTCTGAGACAGGAAAAGTATTGGTTGAACTTAATGACTCAGAGTAACATAGCTAGGTTAAGATCTTCATATAAAGCCAAAAATTGATCCTTATAGTCATTAACTAATCTCTGCAATAACGACTATAATTTCTAATCCCTAATATCATCTTTTCATGGACATGTCTCCATTAGATTGCACACATAAAGTTTTAACAGTTTGTTACCCCCTTTTCATTCTTATTTTAAGATTTGGTATTAACAGTCCTGTAGAGTATATGTGAGAGTGGCTAAACCTCTTATTACAAGGAAGAAACATCGGTAACTATTCGAGGAGATGGATGTTAACTAAACTTCCTGTAATCTTTTGCAATATATGTATGTCAATATGTTAGTACATGTCATGTCATTATGTGGAATGTAGACTTATAGAGGACAGCAGGTCAATTATACGACAAAAACCCTTAGACATGGTAATACGGCACAAAATATTATGTAGCCTTTACTAATATAATCTTTCTAAATGGTCATAGATGGACAAACTTGGCAGCTTTGTTTAGTGAAGTTATTTTTCTTAGCAACTATATTTCATTTAGGCCTTTTTATCAGTTCTTGCAGCAGAAGACTTGAGTGCAATATCTAAAATAATACCAGTAAGTCATTGTTTGTCCAGAGTCTCTTGTGACTTGCAACACATATTGGCAACACCCTTGATACGGATTTATCACACTAGTTAGTTTAATTAATCCAAATCAACTAAAACACATTAACTATGTGCCCAAAAGAGACCTTCACAGTCAACTAGTGTGGGGCACAAAAGCTGGAGCAATATTACTTCAGGTCAGTTACCTAACTGTACCTCAGTTCTTTGTGAAATAACAATAATAATGGTAATCAAAGTTACTCTATGAATCAAACATAATAATGAAAACCTATAAAATGATAGATAACTTTATACATTTAGTGATCCATTACTTTTCACGTTTAGCTTCAAAGTTGTGAACATGACTTTTCCCCGAGTACTAATATTTAATGAAATATTCTGTAACAATTGAATCGACCCAAAATTAATATATGCCGATATCAGCTTGTTTCACCTACCACTTCTTTCATTTAACTTGATCCCTTCCTTATTCGCTGAATCCCTAATTGTAGTCTGAATCGACACCACACATTTTAATTCACATTTAATTTAGCTCATGCCACTTAGTTACTTGTTTCCTTATTTTTTCTAAGCTTCTCCAGTTTCTCTACTAACCTTACTATCAGATAACATTATGTGATATAAATTCTAAACCTAGTGTTCTCATATCCTTTTCCTTATCCAAATAAATTTTACGTTCTACATTTAACAAGCACCTATTTTTTTTTCAATTACCATACTGTAGGGAGTCTTTCTTGAAAGATATTTAAGGGAATTTGGAGGCAAACAGGACAGGAATTTATTAAAAAGGATATGAATGAACTTCCAGACTTCCAGCTTCTACTCAGAATGTGGTGAATTGAAAAAGGTTTCATTCTCAAACTGAATCAAATAAACCAACCAAAAAATTCAGCTGAAAAAAACTGCACTTTTTTTTTTTTTGAACTCAGTAGTATTTCATTATGATCATAGGCTAACCCACCTTTATGCAACATAAGGAGAGTCAGGGAGACCAAAGCTCTGGTTCATCTGGGCTGTTGGCAAGAAGCATTTAGAAAAATTCAGCTAAGTAAATATAAATTAGTGAAGCCAGCTGAATGTGCAATGGCAAAAGAAAGTGAAGCTTCTGGGGGTTGCAAATATAGAGAGTATCCACAGTCTCTTCTAGGCTTTAGATTCATGAACCTTTTTCGGGGCTTACAGAAAATATTGGGAACTTCTAAGAAAATGTCCTTCATGGCACGGGTCTCAGAAGAAGAACATTAGCTCTTTGTAGGAGAGGCATGAAGCAGTACAATATTATTTAAAGATACATTCAGATCATAAAGGAATTAAACTAGAAATCAACAACAAAAAGATATCTGAAGTGCTCCAAATTTTTGAAAATTGAACACAAATAAAAAAAAATTGTGGGTCAAAAGTAAGTTTCAAGGAAAATTAATAAATACATTGATCAAAATAAAACTTAAATTCAACATATAAATATTTCTGAGATGCAGCTATAGGAGTGGTTAGAGGGAAATGCATAGAATTATAAGTAACACTAGATTCAAATTGCTATATGTGTTTCTCACAGAAGTAAGGTTTAGAAATTTTATTTTTTAAAGTTTATTTACTTTAAGAGAGAGAGAGAGAGAGAAAGAGAGGGAAAGTGTAGGGAGGGGGCAAAGAGAGAGGAGAGAGAGAGAATCCTAAGCAAGCTCCATGCTGTCAGTGCAGAGCCTTATATGGGGCTAGATCTCACCACCCTAAGAGCATGACCTGAGGCAAAACCAAGCATCAGATGCTTAACTAACTGAGCCACCCAGACTTCCCTAGATTTAGCAATTTTAAAATTGCTTTATACAAGATGAATTAATTAAACAAGGATGTTGATTGGCTCAGGTGTTTCTACTCTGAGGCAGAATATATACACAAACAAAAATTGAAGCCTGTAAATGCCTCAAGGGTACCAAACTGGAATCTCAGGAAAACCATAAATAGTCAACTACAGCTTACAGCTGCAGCTGATCAAAAATATTCTTACGTTGCTTCGATGTTTTCTCTATAAAACCTCTCTGAGCTGCTGTTCGTGGAGCCCCTAACCACTTCCACTTTGGCACTGCCCAATGGAATTGAAATTTTGCTCAAATAAACTCTTCAAATTTTAATATGCCTCAGTTTACCTTTTAACACATATATGATTGGTAAGTAAATACAGACCGGGAAAACCAGATTTCGCACCCTCAGAAAATAAAGTTACAAGTAAGCAACAAGCATCAAGCAAAGCTAAGATGAAGCCTGTGCCACTGACTTGGGAAAAACACAGTTTCATACAGAAATAGGTGATGATCTGTTTTTGCATGTGAAATACAATATACATGTTATGAAAGGATTCTTTAAATAGAATAGACTTGCTGTCAGAACACCTAATAATAGTATGGAAAACTACAAATTACATTGACTAATTTCAAAGAGCCCAAGAAATCCATGATTGCATTTATAGGCTTCCTCATTGTTAAGCTTTCCGTTGCTTTTGGAGAATGGGGATGCTTAGCAGGAAACTTGAGAGACTGACAACTCCATTCAGAGTCCATTCAATTCAGCTCATCTCTCTGTAAATTCCCAGAATCTCGCTGGCACTGCTTCTCTGAAGAGACTTACATTTTTATGGGTCTCCTTATCTGGGTTCTGGCTAGCTTTCTCTTACCATTGGTTTGGGGGCCTAGGGAATATTAATAGCTTTTCAGTTACTCTCTCTGGGTTAGTTGCCACAGAACTAAGAGATAACTATTAAGAAGTTTCAGGAAAACAAAACTTTGAGTGAAGTTAGACTAATACTTAAATTATGTACTAGAAAATTTCTTGGCTTCTACAGTATTAAGGACCTTATCTTATTAATAACATCTCCTAATATTTAATGTATGCATTTATACCAAGCACCTAAGGCTACTGAATGAATGAGAGCTATTAACACACAGAAAGAATTAGCAAAGTTTTCCAGACAGAGGGAGAACGTTCATTAGTTAAAATATGGTCAATGAAAAAGTTGCCGGAGGGTATCAAAAGAGTAAAGAATAATAGTAAAATAATTTTAAAGAGTGGTATAATATTAGCAGAAATTTTTATGTTAAAATCATACTCATCACCCAGCCTCCAACCTGTCTTTATAATTTCTCCTTCTGGGTATTTTATAAAATGTTGGATTAGAAAACATCTTGGTTTTCCTTGCCATGTGCCTTTTTCAGAGATTCTCTTCAACCCAAAGTTCCTGAAGACTGGGCAGTAACCTCATGACTCTGTCCCTAACCCTTCAGCCACACTGGTTAGAATGTCCATTTCCTTGATACGAGGGACAGGAAAAATAATTTTTCCTATTGATTTTTTTTAAATGTTTGTTTGTTTACAACAAGCAGGGAGAAGCAGAGACAGGGTGAGCAAGAATCCCAAGCAGCCTCTGGGCTGTCATGGGGCTCCATCTTGTGAACTCAGATCATGACTAACTGAAATCAAGAGTTAACTGAGCCACCCAGGTACTCCTCTCCACTGAATTTTAAATTAGAACTCAAATAGGCTATTTCATGTGGTAACATGACATAAAGAATCAATATGTAGAGTAGCTTATGGAGCATCAGAGTGAAAAAAAATAATCTCTGCACTCTGACTTTCATTTGCTCTAGAGCTTTCTTGGTTGTTTCTATACCTCAGACTTGACTACTGAGTTGTTCTGGATTCCGTGAGGACGTTTGCAATAACCATTCCCCCAAACCCTCTGTAATTGGAGTTAATTTAAGCAGTTTTCTGTTTTCAACTATATCAAATATATATACACATACAATATAATTGAATTTGTTTATGTTTAAAATTGCATCTAAATTGTAACTTAAAAAGGTTGCATAATATTTCAGTAAACTGGTGTATCATATTTTATTTGTACTATGGATACTTAGTCTGATATCCCCTTTTGTTATTTTAGATATATTTTTCAACAGATTCTTTTTTGTCCTTTAAATCATTTATTCCACATAACTCTTAAGAGTAGGATCACTGACTTCAAGTGCTCTAACTTGTTTTTTTACTTTGTTTAAATTATCATTCTGCTTTCCATTTTTATACAAATTAAATACACATCATTTGTCTGTTCATGTTATGTTATTATAATATAGAGAAAAAATAAATGATCTCTTAAAGTCAACTTTTAAGTTCGGAAAAGGGGAATTTAATTTTGGCAAGACGTTCCAAATTGATGTTATAATATTAAGACAATAAAATACTTTTATCCTTGAATACTTACAATAAAAAGTGACCTTATTTGATACCTGAATATAACAATAATCTAGAAATGCTTAGGATGTGAGACACGGATCTTTTTCATATATTTATATTGTATCACTATCATTGGAAATTTATCAATTTTGTTTCTAATCTGGAAGATTAACTAACGAAGATTTATGTGACATTTTCCCCCATGTAATGAACAGTTTAGTGGACACTTACTAGTATCTTAGTACTTAGATAGTACTTAGTACTTAGTAGTATACTTAGCACTTACCTACTTCAGTAGATACTTAAAGTCAAAAAAATCTTGTATTGGGGCATCTGGGTGGCTCCTTCAATTGAGTGTCCGACTCTTGATTTCAGCTTGGGTCATGATCCCAAGGTCATGGGATAGAGTCCTACATCAGGCTTTGTGCTGAGCATAGAGCCAGCTTGGGATTCTCTTCCTCTTCCTCTACCTCTTTCTGCCACTTGCATGCTCTCTAAAATAAAATAAAATAAAATAAAATAAAATAAATAAATAATTAAATCTTGTATTCATCTATATTAAAATAAATTCTGTCAGTTGAGATAACAATGAATACCTATTCTAGTTAGGTATAATAAGACTAGATGAAGAAATAACTATTTGAATCAAATTTCTATCCTTTCAGTTATTTTCATTTTGACCTCCAGTAATAAAACAGGTAAAATGGTTCAAGAAGGGCTAGATTTCTGCCAAGACTTTGGTATTCATTAGGAACTTCAGGCATGTTTGATATGTATTCTTGGCAGCTAATAAAATACACCCACGTTTGATCCAAAATGGGTTTAAAATAAAAGTAATTTGTTTGCTTTAGTAATGAGAAATATGACTTCTATTTTTAATCTATGAACATCACTGAGGTCATCAAACTTTCTTGGATTGATTTTTGATATACAGTAGAAGGTAGTCTAAGTAAGCCACAAAATAATTCAGACTACACATTCCATTTAGAGTTGAGGATGTTAAGACCCTCCCCCATCCCCTTATCTACCTAAATGGAGAGACAACAGGAATTCAGAGACTTATGTTCAGTTTCTAAGAATCTGACTCTCTAAGAGGCTGTGTAATAAAATGGAAATACTGCACTCCCATGAGTCAACTTAGGAATGTAAAGATAATGATATAACGGTGTTGATGTAATGTGTGTCTCTTTCAACAGAGCTGTTGATTCATGATTGTTTGTAGTGTCATCAAGAGGTAGGCTGAACTGGAAAATGCATTATTGTTTTTGCATACAAAGTAAAATAAGACCAAGAAAATAATGTCTTTTAAAAAGTCATGATTGCAAAAACAACAGATAATAAAACTACACTCTGTACAGCATCTTTTAGTGGCATTTTTCCTACTCATGTTTTTGTCTACTATGAAGGATTTAATAATGTTCTGTATGAGATTGTAACTCACATCAATGAAGCAGCCTTAGGAAGGAAAACAACTATAAGTTCAATCAAAAGGGGTCAGAGGCTGTATTCAATTTTTGTGCTCTAATTAGTCAATGAGCTTCATTTTAAGTACAGTGTGTGAAGAGATCAGAGGCTAAATTCTCCCATTACACACTCATCTGTAACTATTCCTAATTTCAATGGAAGTTTCCACGTAGATAGATAGGAGTGTAAGTTAGATCTAGCAAATAAGATGTAGGGAAATTCAGTAAATGCTATATTTTTTCTAACTAATTATTTTGGTATTTAATTTATCTAACAATATTTTATTACAAAATATCTGTTCCCTGATGTCAATCGAGTACTACAAAACAGAAATAACTTTACATGTTTGATCTTTATTAATTATCAGATACTTAGAAATAATATCTTTACCTATGTTAAATGTATTTAATGGTTTCAAAATTGTAGTTATATAGTCTTTCTTGTGATACACTTACTAAAGCAATTTTACACACATTTGGTCTAGTTCAGGACATGACAAGTATCTTTCCGTAGAAAGTGTTAAGCTATATAAGGGATTAAAATTAACTAGTCCGGGGCGCCTGGGTGGCGCAGTCGGTTAAGCGTCCGATTTCAGCCAGGTCACGATCTCGCGGTCCGGGAGTTCCAGCCCCGCGTCAGGCTCTGGGCTGAAGGCTCAGAGCCTGGAGCCTGTTTCTGATTCTGTGTCTCCCTCTCTCTCTGCCCCTCCCCCGTTCATGCTCTGTCTCTCTCTGTCCCAAAAATAAATTAAAAAAAAAAAGTTGGAAAAAAAAATTTAAAATTAACTAGTTCAATGGCTGGGATTACTTCACTGACCTGAATAATAATAAGAGATTGATTGGGATTTGTTGAAAACCATAACCAAGGGTATAAAATCAGAGAACTTCTGTTGTATTTTACTTTTATTACAAGGACAATTAGCATTTTTCCTCCATAGAGGAATTTTTTTAACTGGAACTGTGTCATGTGTTATTCTTTGATCATTCCATTCTCCGTAGTTTTCAAGTCCTTAGTTTTACTTGAGGGAAACTGAGGGTATACAGAGAAATAAAGAAAAAGAGAAGCACATGTGGTAAAGATCAGCATGGTTATTAATATTTAACATACCACACTATGGATAGTACTAATTATCATTTATCTTTATATTTTTATTAAGGGCATAAAAATTGTTATTATTACCTTGCTTTAGAAATAGAAATATTAAGGTAGGGTACTGTAATTGTATACAAAATATGGAGTTACTTTCTCTCTTCTGGCACTGTATCTTAAGACAAATTTCCTGTTACACTCAAATAACAGCATGTTTTCACACTTTCAGTATTTCATAGAAATTTGAAAATTAGAGTGACATTTTTAAACATTTAGTTTTTATTATGAAACATAATGCACAATAACAAATATGCCCACAACAAATATATGCCACTTAACAAATATTTATACAGCGATCATCCATATCATCATTGTTCAGGAAATGAAATGGAATTTTGGTAGTAAAGAGATGTTCCTTGTGTCACAATCTTCTCCTATTCTCATTGTGCTTACCTTTCTTCTGGCTTTCATTATAACCATTTCATTTCATTACTTAGTTTTCTGCCTATATACAAACCCAGAAAGTGTAATTTTTCTATTAAAAAAAAAAACACAAACATGGGAATAAGTCAGAATGTATGCTTTTGCCTTTTGCTTCCATGCTTTAACATTGTCTCAAAATATCATGTGTTTGCAGGAACGAAAGTAGCTGTAACTTGTTTTTTATTCAGTTTTTTATTCATAAAACTTGTATTTTATGTCAGTGCTTTATTGTACAGTTCTTTATTTATTCCACCGGTCATACTCTGTTATTTCCAATTCTTGGATAGAAGCAACACTGTCATTATAATTGGTCTTTAGTCTAAAAGGAGATAAATATTGTAAAAAATGGACTGAAAAACTGCTCCAGGTTAAAAGGAATTAAAAAGGCATGATCTATGGGATGCCTGGGTGCTCAGTAGGTTGAGTGTCCGACTCTTGATTTCATCTCAGGTAATGATCTCACAGTTTATGTGATTGAGGCCCGCAAGGGGCTCCACACATTCAGTGCTTTGTTGAGCCTGGTTATGATTCTCTCTCTCCCCATCTCTCTCTGTCCCTCCCAAGCTCTCTCTCTATTTCTCTCTTTCAAAGTAAATAAATACATAAAATTTTAAAAAGACGCATGCTCCATTTTTTTTTTTTAGCTTCAAACAACATTAGGACAATTGCTGAAATCTTTGTTATACAAGAAAAAATATCCCCCCCACCCTTTTTAAATGAGAAACATATTAAAATATTTAGTGGTGAGAGACTTTAGGTCTACAACTTCCTTTAAAATTGCTCAGAGAAATAAGGAGAGAGACAGAAAGAAAAATAAAATATGGTAATATGCTTTCCTGTGAGGAACATAGATGAAGGATATACAGCAATTATTTGCTCTGGCCTTGTCAAACTGCCAGAAAAGATTCCCACATGGAGATATGGAAATTTTAAAAGTGTTCGGAACAAAAGATAAAATAAATATGTGATAAATGTATGTGATTATTAACTACAAGATGAGTAGTATAAAAATCAAGAATAAAAGATATGAGAGTTATAACGCAAAAAGTAAGAATGGTATGTGGTGAAGTTAATATGTTCTAATATTCTGGTATTAATAGGGAAAAGGTAAAATTGATAATTGTGTTAGACTCAAGAATGCGTATTTTAATCCTTTGAGTATTTATTAAAGTAATAGTAAATAAATTACACCTAGCAACTAATGGAACGGACAAATGTGGAATAAAATGTAATTGATAAAAAAATAGAGGGTAAAGAAAATATTAATAGGTATTAAAAAGAAAGATTATGCATACAAAATTAAATATACAATAATTGCATTACATGTCAATGGATTTGATACTCCATATAAAAGACTAAGGGTTTCAAACTGGAAATAAAAAAGGAAAACACTCAGCAATATGAAGCTTACAAAGACATGCCTTAGGAACACAAAAGAGTTTGAAAAGGATGGAAAAACACCTAACCAAAGAAAGCTGGTGTATTTACATTGTATAAAGTAAATATAAGGCAAAATGAATTTCATGTAGGTAATAAATTTCATGTAGGTAATAAATTTCATGTGAAGAGACCAGTTCATCAAGGAGTAATACAATTCTAAATATGTATTCTCCTAATAGCAATGGGGTATAGAAAATTTGAATAACATTTTATCAATTAGACCTACTGGGCATAAGTAGAGCTCTATATCCAAAATATTCTGAATCCACTTTTCCAAGTGCATATACAACAGATTCCAAAACAGACTAAATCATGAGATGAGAGACATATCTCAATAAATTTTAAAAACATGTTGAAATCCTTCAGAATATCTTGTCTGACCACAGTGGAATTAAAATAGAAATCAGTCAAAATAAATAGAAGAGCCCATAAATATTTGAAAATTATGTAATATTGAATGAAATAATCTATGTCAAGAGAAGGAATCATGACAGAGATTGATGACAAAGAAAATACAACATAGAAAAATGGGAAGATGTGGGGCGCCTGGGTGCTCAGTTAGTTAAATATCCGACTTCAGCTCAAGTCATGATCTTGTGGTTTGTGAGTTCGAGTCCCGCGTCGGGCTCTGTGCTGACAGCTCAGAGCCTGGAGCCTCCTTTGGATTCTGTGTCTCCCCCTCTCTCTCTGCCCCTCCCCTGCTCATGCTCTGTCTCTCTCTGTCTCAAAACTAAATAAAAAAATATTTTTTTTTAAATTAAAAAAAAAAGTCAGATGCAATCAAAGGCATGCTCAGGATAAACTTTACATTGTATTTCCAACATAATGACCTAATTGTCTATCTCAATAACTTGCAATAATAATGAATAATTAAATCTGAAGAAAGTGAAATGAAAAGAAATTACAGATAAACACATACAAGTAGAAAAAAGGAATTAAACAATCAAAAAATTTGACACCACCTGGGCTGACAGCTCAGGGCCTGGAGCCTGTTTCGGATTCTGTGTTTCCCTCTCTCTCTCACCCTCCCCTGTTCATGCTCTCTCTCTGTCTCAAAAATAAATAAACGTTTAAAAAAATTTAAGAAATATCTTTAATTTAATAAATAGCATTGTACATACATTTTAGAAAGTGCTTAGGATACACAGATTAAGTAAAGTCCATTTATATTCAAATAAATAAAATCACTATTATTTTCATGGATTATGATTTTGTATGAAAAAGATACAAAATATCTAAAGAATATAAATTAATATTAAGAAATGATTTTGAAAGGTTGATACAAGATTAATATAGAAATATATTTCTATATACTAGCAACAAATTGAAATAAAAATTAAAAACATGATTTATATGAAAACTAAAATATATAAAATAATTATCAATATATCTAACAAGAGCTGTGGCAGATTTCTGTACTCAACAACAAAAAATTATTCTTGAGATAATTTATAGATCTAAATAAGTGAAGGAATACAACACGTTCATATGTTAGATGACTTGAAATTGTAAAAAAAATAACGTTGTCTCCTCAAATTATCTCTAGATTCATTGCAAATCCAAAACTCAGAAAAAAACATGCTAATGTTAAAATTGATAAGGTGACGGTAAAATTTTATGGAAACACAAAGGGCCAAGTGACAAGGGAATCTTGAAGAGTACAGCTGGAGTACGTACACTCTCAGATATTCCGATAGCTGTTATAAAGATACTGTAATTAAGGCACTGTAAAGTCAGCTCAAGAAAATAGAAGTAGATCATTAGAACAGAATGGAAAACCACAAGCAGACCTATCCAAATTCAGCCATCTGATGTAAGACAAGGTTGCCCCTGATGTGCAGTGGAGAAATGTGTGTCTGTTTAATAAATGAATTGGTTAAATGAAAGCAATATCAGAACCACTATAAGTTGAGTGTCCAACTCTTGACTTTGCTTCAGGTTGTGATGTCACGATTTGTTATATGTAGCCCCACATCAGGCTCTGCACAGACAGTGTGGAGCCTGCTTGGGATTCTCTTTCTCCCTCTCTCTGTCCCTGCACTGCTGTCCTTCTCTCCCTCTCTCTGTCAGTCTTTCTCCCAAAGCAAATAAATAAACATTAAAAAAACAACAAATTTGCAATGAATTCTAGATGTGCATATGAAAATGAAATAGAATATGTTATGTTAATAGAAAATATAGGTAATTACTATGAATTGGGGTAGGCACACATTTTGTAAATGGAACAAAAAATATAATATAAAAATAAAAATGGCAAATTTGGATTAAAAAATAATCAGGGCTTTTTGTATGACACGAGACACCAAAAAGAGTATAAACTTTGAATATAAGGTGTGATGTATTTCTATTCTGTATATTTAATGAAGAAAATGCAGAAAATATGAAGAATGTTTATAAATCTGTAGGGAAAATAGAATGAAAAAAATAAAAAAAAATGAAAATATGAGAAAAAAGGTCTTGAAAAGACATTATAAAAAGGAGCTGATGCAAACAGCCAATAAACATAGAAAAAGGGCTGAATATCGTTACTCACCAGGGTAATTCACGTTAACTACACAATTAGACACTAAGCCACATCCAACAGAATAATTAAAATGAAGAAAATACCAAGTTTGAGACAGAGTGCAGAACAAGTGGATTCATATGCTGTGGGATAATTACTTTGTAAAGCCATTTGACAATATTTACCACAATAATGGGAATGAACATCATGAATGAATCTGCCCATTGCCACTCTCATCAGAAGTCAGGCACAAAAAAGTATGTTATGTATGATCCCTTTATATTAACTATAAAAAAGGCAAAACTTACCTATGGTCTTGAGAGTCAGAATGTAGTTTTCCAGTGAGTGGGCAGGTTAAGGATAGGAAATATGTGTGGGGATGGGAGTAGGGAGATGAAATTCTTCTGGGATGTCAATAGTGATCTATTTGCTGCTTATATAGGCATATACGCTTCGTAAAAATTCATTGCAGTCTTATGATTTGTGAATGTATCTGTATGTATGTTATACTTTTAAAAAGAGTTTGTTTAAAATTTTCATTCGCGTGCATTTCTAATAAAGGTCATGTTATTATTTTCTTTTGCTCCTCTTATATATTTGTTATAATATGTATGCATTAAAAGGACATAATATTGAACCAAAACAAGATGGATAAACTTTTGACTACAAAAAATCAATCGCAAACTGTAAACTATTGCCCTTGCTCTATATGTAAGTAAATAAGTAGTGAAGTATTAGAATTAAAAGTGACTATATATTTGCATTTGTCTACATGTATATCTATATCTCTATCACTATATTTCTATTTACCAATCTGTTTCTATCTCTATCATCTATCTATCTGTCTATCTACCTATGTATCAACTATCATCATCTTCCTCAATCTTTTTAATTCTGATGTTTATCTTTCAATTCTAAATGTGAAAAAATCATTAAGCCATTTTATGAATTTAGGGCTGTAGCAATGGAAACTGGCTTTCAGAAGCTCAATTACAAACATCGGAATTATATCCCTAAATAAAGTAGTCTCGGTTTCAAGTAAAAAGTACAGAGTAGATGCTCACTAAGTATTTGTTAACTATTGAGGGAAGAAAAAATAACAAAAGTGTTATTTCCATATAGCTGCTATCTATGGAAGTAGCAGTGTTATAAAAAGTCCAAAAGGAAATTCAGAGAAGGAACAAAATAATCACAAATCTAAAAGAAAAAAGCAAATGTCTTTTTGGTAATCCCTGAGATATTAACATACAAATAAGGTAAATTGAAAATATAATATGCATATTGTATTTGAATCAAAAAATAAATGGAAAAGATGGGTTGAGTCCACAAATAAAACAACATGAGCAGGTCAACACAAAATTATTTTTGAATATAATATATGTTCAATATTTCTTCTTTGGTTTTTAAAATGCTCATTAAATTTCTCTTAAAATAAATTGAAACTATTAGAGACATTTTATATATTTCAGTCTTTTAAAAATTCTTTTTGAAATTGCTTTTGCTTTACTTAAGATGCGATATATGAGATGGCAGATAACTTTAGTCATATCACCTTATTTATTACGGATTGTAGAATTATCTACTTTGATAATAGCTTTACCATTTGATTCTTGCATTGTTCAAAGAATGCAAAGTTTTATAATTAGATAAACTATGTTAGAGTTACTCTGACAATTAATGACCTCAGGGTTCATCTTGATATATGGAATTGAGTTGATTGTTGATCATTGGACAGGTTTTCTCATCAGTCAAACATCAGTGGAACTGCATCTAATCATGGCAATACGTACAAATGTCTTCTTTGTATAATTTTGAAATTTTGAAGTACTTACGACATTCTCGTATATGTGTCAATTATTCTTTTACTTTGATTTAATCACTTTTGTTTCTGGCATATCCTAACTAGATTGTTGAAATTTTAATATTTATTTGTTTTTAGGAGCGCACAAACTGGGGAGGGGCAGAGAGAGAGAGAGAGAGAGAGCGAGAAACAGAGGATCCAGAGGGAGATATGCACTGACAGGCTGACAACAGTGAGCCCAATGTGGGGCTCAAACTCACAAATGGTAAGATCATGATCTGAGCTGAAGTCAGACACTCAACTGGCTGAGCCACCCAGGTGCTCCTAGATTGTTGAAATTTACTGAAGTGATAATTTAGGCTATATGAATCTTCAGCATTAATAAAAAGGAATAGATTTCATTCAGAATCTATTCTGAAATTTCATGTTATAGAATGCATTCAAATATCTGTAATATTTATTTAGAATGTACACTACAACATATTTTATTTCAGTGGTCTACTGGAGAGAAAATGTTGAACAAATCTGGTATTTCTCTGATCACCGAACTTCATGAAGTATATTGAAAATTTCTTAACTGTATTAAGAGATTTTAATTTGATTTTTCTCCTGTAATTTTAACCCTTTATAAAATACATTATTCAAAACATTTGCTTGTATTCCTACCCTGATCCTTATGAATTTACAAGATAGTCATTAATATTTCTTTACACTCTAGGATGGCAGCATCTTCTTAAATTATAATGTTTTGACATTCATACTACATATTAATATATAAAATGTGTTCTTTTCACCTACATAATGCATTATATCCTAAAATTACACACTTATATGATCCTTGTCGAAACTTAATTTATGATACTTTGAGTCCTAACGTCAGCTAAAAATATAAGAAAATAGGAAAGATATATCTGTGCAATGATATGTTGTGTTGGATTCAATATTTACAGCTTTATTAGTGTGATAAGGTGTAATGAAATTACAAAAAAAATACAGACTTGAAATATATCAAAATTATGAAGCATGGGACCATAATGTTCACTTCATTTGTGTATTATTATAATTCTGAGTTCTGTCTCTTATGGCAAACATTATAATGAGGAGGAGAAATGCAGAAAATTGATTTATTCTGAAGACAAAGATAATAATGAGGTGAGATGAGAACATATGCTTAAAATTTCTAACTTTGTCATTGTGTAGGTTGTGCAGTTTCTGTACTTCATGACTTTATAAAATAAGATATTCTGACTTTATCTTTATATTTTATTGTGATATGATTCAAACACAGAGAAATTGGTAGGATGAATTGGTACCTCTAATGCAGTATATACCCGTAATATTTTTTTCCTACAGAATTACGAAATTTTTTGCAAAATAATGTTATAGATATTCACATATATACAATGTTCAGAATATGGAATCGTACTGTATTCTGGGTTAATGATTATATTTAAACTCTAAACATATTTGCATGCCTGAAAATATTTTGTTTCTTGATAACAAATTGCTTTTACCTTTCTTTTTCTATTTTCATGGAATCAAAATTTTCCAAAAATATTGATGCATATGACTAAGGAATAATAGCTAATGATTTTAAGGCACTAGACATTGTTATAATTTTTTATTTAATCCTCAAAACCAGTCTAGCAGATGGGTAGTAATATAATCCCTATTTTACTTAGCTATAGAGAGGTACTTAAACCAGGTCACACAGTTATTTTATGACATATCCAGGATTCAGAACCAGAAATTAGAGTTTCAGAGTCCATATGCTCAGCCACTGTCTTACACTCCTCCTACTCAACAAGAATTCATATCTGTGGTCTTTTCACAGGCACTTTATTATATGTTGAGATCTATGATTACCATGCTGGACTATTTCAAAATTCTCTACCTGTATTTTACTTTTTAGCATTAAGATGAGCCATGATAACCATGGAATGAAATATCTCTTACTACCTTTGTATAAAAGAAATGATATCACAAATATTTACATTATCCTCTAATGCCTCTCACTTGCCTTAGAGATGTTCATAAGAGAGAGTAGAAGGATATTTCTCTACTCTTCAGGCCTATTAACAAAATGCAATTCTAAGCCACTGTAGTTACCATAATAGACATATTGTTAAAAATCTCTTTTTCCATTAGCATGAGTTCATCATTTACACGGTGACTCCTAGGAGTCGTTACAGCTAATATTTGAGCAAGGTGTGGTTGGGAAAAAAAAATTAAAGAAATTGAGAGTCATGAAAGTTCATTTTGGAAGTAATGTATTGAATCATTTTGGAATTTATCAGAATAAAATGCTAAAACATTCTCTACCCACACAGATATCACTTTTTGCAGAGATACATTTTCCCGCATAATTCATACAAATTTTGAGCCAGAGAGTCTTTTCAACTATACGTGTGTGTGTGTGTGTGTGTGTGTGTGTGTGTGGTTTGTATGTAAAATATGGGGGTTAGGAGTGCTGGCTCCTGTACACTTGAAATTTGCATATAACTTTTGACTACCCAAAAACTTAACTGCTAATAGTTTACTGTTGACCAGAGCCTTACATATTATGTAAACAGCTGATTAATACATATTTTGTATGTTACATGTATTATATATGATATTATTAGATTAAAATGAGCTAGAGAAAAGAAAATGTATTGAGAACATTATCAGTAAGGAAGAGAAAGTACATATATAGTACTATACTATATTTATAAGAAAAATCCCTGTGTAAGTGGACCTGACAGTTTGAACCCATGTTATTCAAGGGCATATATGTGTGTGTTATGACAAGCCACATATTCTCCACCACTCTGTCTTAGAAAAAGGTGGCATGGAATTTGGTTTTAAAAAACTGAAAGTTGGGGCGCCTGGGTGGCGCAGTCGGTTAAGCGTCCGACTTCAGCCAGGTCACGATCTCGCGGCCCGTGAGTTCGAGCCCCGCGTCGGGCTCTGGGCTGATGGCTCAGAGCCTGGAGCCTGTTTCCGATTCTGTGTCTCCCTCTCTCTCTGCCCCTCCCCCGTTCATGCTCTGTCTGTCTCTGTCCCAAAAATAAATAAACGTTGAAAAAAAAATTTAAAAAAAAAATAAAAAAGGGAAAGTATTGTGATTAAACAACTGCTATAACTAATCTGTGGTACTTTATAAGGATAGTCACTCTTAAGAGTCTTCATTTCTTACTATTTTTCTGTTGTAATTATCCATACAGACTAATACCTGAGTCACTACTAACATAAAACTATTTTGTATTAGTTCAACACTTACACTGATAGATAGGTGTACAGGCACACGTTGGCGATATTGCAGTTTGGTTCCAGATCACTGCAATAAAACGAGTACCACAATTAAGCAAGGCAAATTAATTTTTTTGGTTTCCTAGTGCATACAAAACTTATGTTTGCACTATACTGTAGTCTTTTAAGGGTGCAATAGCGTTTTATATATATATATATATATATACACATATATATATATATATACACATATATATATATATATACACATATATATATATATACACATATATATATATACAGAGAGAGAGAGCAATATATATACCTGAATTGAAAAAGTATTTATTGCTAACAAATGCTAACCATCATCCGAGCTTTTAGTGACCCATAATCACTGATCACAGACTATCGTAACAAGTGTACTAATAATGAAAAAGTTTGAAATATTTTGAGAATTACTGAAATGTGACAGAAAAATGAAGTGAACCCATGCTGATGGAAGAATGGCATCCACAGATTTGCTCTATGCAGAGTTACCACAAACTTTCTATTTGTAAAAACAAAAACAAAAACAAAAAAACCCCCAGCATCTGTGAAGTCCAATAAATATACTAGATAATATTTCCTGACACATTATATGTAAAAGGGTATTTGCTCATTGCTCTGGTGCAAATGACCAGAGAGATATCACTACTCTGAGCCAGTGAAAAATGTGCATTACTATTACAAGTGTGAGAGTCAAATCTCCATGCCAGGATCATCTCTATAGATGTATGAAAATGCATTTATAATATTTTAAACTTGCTTCTCGGGGGACTGAAAAAGGAAATATATGACTTACAATTTCATCATTTTGAGTAATTTAAAAAAGCAAATAAAGGGGCGCCTGGGTGGCTTAGCTGCTTGAGCGTCTGACTTCAACTCAGGTCATGATCTCTTGGTTCATGAGTTCGAGCGCCCCATTGGGCTCTCTGCTGTCACCACTGAGCCAGCTTCAGAACCTTTGTCTATCTCTTTGCACCTCCCCTGCACGTGCTGTCTCTCTCAAAAATAAATAAACATATTTTTTAAAAAGGGAAATAAACTTCACACTATTTTGTTTGCATGCACAGTAGGATTCAGGTATATATTTATCAAAAAAAAAAAATTAAAAAGAAAAGAAAAAATAATTTAAAATCTGGAGAGCAAACTTTTAGCAAGGATTTAAAATAGGCTTTGCCTACCCAATTTCTCATGTATTTTCATAATCAAGCTTATGATCATGACAAAAATGATACTGATGTAGAGTTTTAGAAATACTGGAGAGATTCTTTTAATTAGGATACTGTTATTTATTATTTTCAACTGAGGATATAATTTTGTATTATTTAAAATATCTTGAAAATTCCCTACAGGATCTCAAGATTATGGATTTGCATTTGATATGATTAAAGTTAGAATATATATTTAAATGTGACTTTGTCTCAGGTTTAACTTCATCTCCCTTAAACTATTTATGCTTCAACTAACTGGGAAGGAAAGATTTAGTTCTAAGCAACTTCGAATTTGTTTTAAACATTTAAAGGGATGTCATTTGTTTCTTGTCTATAATGGCAACAGTGCTTCAAATAATTTAAGTATGAACATAGTGTTGTAATTCAGAACACAGGATATTAACCCAACCACATAAAGTACAATAATGGTAATTTATATAAAGTTGTCATGCCTCAGTTTATTAATTTTTAAACCATTTTTAGTATACCTATGTAGCATGTTTATGACTATTACATGAATTAATCGTGCAAAACACTTAAGGCAGAATCCAACACATAAAAGTTTAGCTTATTCTGCCTGAGGCTTTGGATTCTCTGTGCTTTTGTAGTTTCATTAGTATTATCCTCTTACCAACTGAGTTGACCCATGCAAATTATTGCATATTATCTACTATTTGTCATCTCTAGGCCTGGAGGGAGTTAAACTGAATAACAAAATATATAGGCCAATAATTTCAAATTCCAAGTGTTTGTATTTTATAAGGAAAAACTTACATTTAATAAAATTTTGAAAAATATATTACAGCTTGATCACATTAAAGTATTATGGAAATCATATTTTGTTCGATTTCTTCTTTTTTTGTATTTTTATACTCTAATTGCTGATTAATAATACTATGTGTATGTTTTTAGAAAATGCAGAGTATTTCTAGACTGTATTTCCAGACTGTACCTGATTCCCTTTCATTACTCTGTCTCTGTTATATTTTATTTTGGTTTGGTTTATTTTATTATTTTTTAATTTTATATCTATCTATCTATCTATTTTTAGTGGTTAGTAGTTTATTATCCTTTTGGATATACCTTTTCTGTAATGCCCATTCAAGTCTTTTGCATACTTTTTTTTCTTGAGTTATATTTTTTTAACATGCAAGAATTTGGGGGATTTGGGAGGGATTTTTTTAAAGTATAATTGACATATAACATTATATTAGTTTCAAATATCCAACTTGATGATATGATATTTTCATACACCATGAAATAATCCCTACAATAAGTCTGGTTACCATCCATCACCATAATAAGTTACAAAATTATTTGTGTCTATGTGCGCGTGAGATGAAAACTTTTAGGATTTACTCCCCTTGGCAACTTTCAAGCATGCACTACAATATTGCTGCCTATGGCCCCTATAGACCAATGCTTTACATTGCATCCCCATGACTTATTCATTTTATAATGAAATTTGTATTTCTTGAGCTGCTTCACCCATTTCACCAACCCCCTTTTCTTCTAGCAACAGCTGTTCTGTTTTCTATATATATGGCTTGTACTGTCTTGTTTGTTCATTTTGTTTTTAGATTCCACAAGTAAGGGAAATCATATGGTATTTGTTTTTCTCTAACTTATTTTACTTACAGGAAATCCCTCACGGTCCATCTGTGTTGTCACAAAAGGCAAGATTTCATTCTTTTTTATGGCTAAGTAGTGTTCCATTGTATATATATGTGTATATACCACAACATCTTCATCCATTCATCCACTGATGGATAATTGTTTCCATGTCTTGGCTATTGTAGATAATGCAACAACAAACATAGGGGAGTATGTATCCTTTCCAATCAGTGTTTTTTTGTTTTCTTTGAATAAATACCTATTGGTGGAAATGCTGGATCATATGGTAGTTCTATTTTTAATTTTTTGAGGAGCTTCCATACTGTTTTCCACAGTGGTTTCACCAAACTGCATTTCCACCAGCAATGTATAAGACCCAAGGGTTGGGGCACCTGGTGTGGGGCACATGCCCCCTTGGTCTCCAGGGAGAAGCTGTGGCTTAGTGAAATCCTCTCAACTGTGGGTCACTGATCTGGAGGTGGGGTTTTGGGGGAGGATGCACTTCTGACTCTCCTACCTGTTTCAGTGTGGCCCTTATATCCTTATTTGTGGAGGAGCGGTTCAACCAGTTTTCAGGTCTTTTTCAGAGAGAAAGTTTCGTATGTACTGGTGCATTCAGAGTCTCCATGGGAGGAGGTGAGTTCAGAGTCTTCCCATGTCATCATCTTGGACTGACCCCCTTCCTTTCATTACTTTTACAGCAGGGAATCTGTGATCCTCTGACCACATATCACCCAGCACATCCAATCTGTCACTTTTGCTAATACTAGGGTGTTCCTCACATCATTTCAATTTAACACACACTCATCCTTTTTTAAGCATTATTCACCAGGGATAGGCATAATAATACAAATTCTGCAAATGAACCTTCTATGTCTTAATATAAAACGTGCACTGGAAATATCTTCAAAATTATGAAATTTTAAGTCAACTAAAATTATGAAATTTTAAGGATATACCAAGGTAATTCTTATTGATATTACACTCTAAGTAAGAATATGTACATTTTATTCCTTGTATAGAATTATCCCTAATAATTTTATCTCAAATTGTCATAATTGTTCATATGGTAAAACTTGGCATTGTCATTTTTCAATTTTTATATTCTTGCATATTAAAAAAAAAAAAACTAAGTAGGGACCCTGGGGTGGTTCAGTCAGTTGAGCGTCGGACTTCAGCTCAGGTCATGATCCCACAGTTTGTGATTTTGAGCCCCACATCAGGCTCTGTGCTGACAGCTCAGAGCCTGGAGCCTGCTTCAGATTCTGTGTCTCCCTCTCTCTTTGCCCCTAACCCACTCACATTCTGTCTCTGTCTCTCTTAAAAATAAATAAACATTAAAAAATTTTTTAATAAAAAAACTAAACAAAATCCTGTAGAATGTTCATTATTTAATAGTTAAACTATTTTTTAATATACACCTATGACTAAAAGTTTTTATGAAGACACTTTATTTTTTTTTTTTCAACGTTTATTTATTTTTGGGACAGAGAGAGACAGAGCATGAACAGGGGAGGGGCAGAGAGAGAGGGAGACAAGATCGGAAACAGGCTCCAGGCTCTGAGCCATCAGCCCAGAGCCCGACGCGGGGCTCGAACTCACGGACCGTGAGATCGTGACCTGGCTGAAGTCGGACGCTTAACCGACTCCGCCACCCA
Organism: Prionailurus bengalensis; assembly: GCF_016509475.1. Classification (NCBI taxonomy): domain Eukaryota; kingdom Metazoa; phylum Chordata; class Mammalia; order Carnivora; family Felidae; genus Prionailurus; species Prionailurus bengalensis. Next base: position 92,997,228 of record NC_057344.1, read on the forward strand.
GGCGCCCCTATCAAGACACTTTAATAAGCAACTGATGGGCAAATGTGTCTTCCATTTTTTTTTTAATTTTACATACTTGGGAATATAGAACTGAATTAAATAGTTTCTATTTTTCAAATTTAAATTCAGGACTTAACTTAATTCTCTAGATATTGGAGAGAAAACATAACATTTGGAAAAAGCAAATATCAGGAGCTGGATAAAAGGATTAAGAAAAATCAGGTTGCATATGCATTAGAAATATGTATTTTCTGAAATACATGATCTTAAGTTATGTTTAAGTCCTAAGTATTTTTATTTTGTGGAGACATAACTCTTTCGAAATAAAGTAAACGGGTTGTAGACAGTCCATTAGCCACCCAACTAAATGGCTTCACTTCATCATTGACAGGAAGTATTCTGTGGTTTTTACCCTACCAGTAGGCACGTACTTTACTAGTATTGCACCTTAAAAAAAAAAAAAAATCTACTACAAACTAGCATGTGACAATTGCCTGTCATAATGCAATATTGATAGTTCCTATAATTTTTGTTAAAAATATTTTTAATAAAAATACTAAACATACTGTGGGGAATAAAAGCACCAAATGAATAGTAATCATCAGTTATATATATATATATATATATATATATATATATATACACACACACATATATATATATACATATATATATTAACAAATATATATAAACAAATTAAATATTAGGACAACTACTAAATGCCAGGATATATAAATACAGGTTTATTTATTTATTATCTCTTTTTTTCTGTCTTTCACTCTCTCTCTCCATATATACATATACATATATAAAGAGATTGTATGAAATAAATAAGTTTTTTTAACCTATCTTTTGCATGTTTATTTAATCTGATTATGTTATCTCTATTCTTCATCTAGAATAGATTCATTGAAATTGAAAAAGATTTAATTCCTACTCCTGGTTAAACTGACCAACTTGCAGGAATACTGATAAAGAGCATACAATAAATGTGTTACAAGAAATATGTTTCTGGTAATGCTCTCAGAAACAGATAGTGCGTTAGATTTTGTATCACCTTATCTAAAACGGAATAGTAAGTAGGATTGGGCAGAAGACTAAGTAGAAATGTAAATATATTTAGTTTGAAGAGTCTGGGAGACTCTTAACACAAAGCTCAACACAAAGATATTTATAATCAGTTTAATACTAGAATATGAAGTGGGAGTCAAGAGGAAAGGGCACTGGTAGTGCTGTGATACTAGTAAGAGAAGCTAAAAAGAGTAATTAACAGTTTAAGAGAAAGAGACTGCCTGGACGAGTCTTCCTAGCATCACAGCCAATACTGGGGTTTGGAAAGGTTGTGGATGTACACTGAGCTGTACCTACACAGGGGTAAGCAGGATATGGATCAACTTGAAAACATCCCCAAGCCACACACAGATTCATCAGCAAAAGGTGGGAGACTCACTGTCACTAGGGGCTTAAGCACAACCTTGCAAGCACTGGCTGAACATTGTGATACTCTGATGTAGGGGCATCTCCTAAGACCTACAAATAAAACCACACGTATCCTTGCATCCTTAGGTCTGTGCAAATAACCAAGACTGAGCCCTCTCAGGAGTAATCACAGAGGGAAAATTCAGTCTACTCATAGGCAATAGAGGAGAGAGAGAGAGGAGTAATCCTTTGAACTGTGATAGCAGACTCCAAGTTATCACATATCCAATGGTAAAAGGCCAAAATCTAGCTGGTAAAGGGGCTTGTGAACAAGAATCTTTCATCAGTAAGTGGTTTAGCTGTTCCAGAGTTTAAATATAAAAACAAGAAACATCTGAGAAAGTGCATCGAAGGAAGCATCGTGGGAAAAAAAAGTTTCAGAGAGTTACTTCAGCCAAGTCACTAAACAAGTAAGTGACCAGAAAGACAGCAACATTAACATAAAACCCTGAGGACACAACCTAGGAAATTATTATCCAGAGTTGCTAAAGAAAAAAAAATAGTTTTCAGGTAAAAATTGAGATGTACAAAGAAACCAGAGAGTATGATCTACACAGGGGAAAAAAAAACGAAGAAGAAGAAGAAGAAGAAGAAGAAGAAGAAGAAGAAGGCAGCTGTACACTGGTTATGAAGGAGGCCAGATGTTAGACTTAGCAAACAAAAACTTCAAAGGCATAACAAAAGGAAAGTTGTCCCATGTTTATGATTTACGAGAATATTTTACATTGTTAAGATGTCAATAGTTCCCAAATTGGTCTTCAAATTCAATGCAATCACTGTCAAAATCACAAATGGCTTTTTTTTTTAATTTCCCACAGATGTAGAGAAGTTGATCCTAAAACTCATGTATTAAAAAAAAAAAAGAATCTTGAAAAAGAACAAAGTGGAGGACTCACACTTTCCAATTTCACAACTACGAAAAAGCTGTAGTAATCAAGTGAGTATGATGCTGGTGTAAAGACAGACATGTAGATCAATGGAATAGAATTGAGAGGCCAGCAATAAACTCTTGTATTTATGATGAATTGATTTTTGACAAAGATGCCACTAAAAGTCAATGGGAGAAAATTGAATTTTCAACAAATGGTGTTGGAACAATTGAATAATCAAAAGCTAAGGAATAAAGTTTGAATGCTATCTCACAACATTTATAAAAATTAATCCAAAATGGAGTATAAGCCTAAATGTAAGATCTGAAAAACTACAACTCTTAGAGACAAACACATGAGTAAATATTTGTGACATTGAGTCAATATTTTCTTAGATATAATATCAAAAGCACAAGTGACAAAATAAAAAAGTAAATAAAATGGACTTCATAGAAATAGCCTTTTTTTAATAATAACAATAATAAACTACTATCAAGAAAGTGAAGATACAACGCACAGAATGGGAATAAATTATGAATCATAAATCTCATAAGTGACTTGTATCCAGGATACAGAAAGTACTCCTACAACTCAATAAAAGACAACCTAATTTTTAAAATGGTCAAAGGATTGAAATAAACATTTCTTCTGAGAATACACTTAAAAAGCCACTAAGTACATGAAAAGATGCTCAAACCATTACATTAAGCACAGAGTTGCCACATGATTTATTAATTTCACTCATTTTTATATATACAGGCAGTGAAAATGTATGTCCACGTAAAACCTTGTACGTGAATGCTCATAGTCACATATTCACAATAGCCAAAAGTAGAAACAGCCCAACTGTCTTTTAACTGATGAATGGAATTGCACCAGGGGTATATCTACACAATGAGATATTACTGAGCAGTAAAAAGAAATGAAGTGCTGATACGTATTGCACATAGAGGAACCTTGAACACATTATGCTAAGTGAAAGAAGACTGTCTCAGGAGATCATGTGTTTTTCTAATTCTATTTCTCTGGAATCAAGGCAGTGATGGCTTCATAGAATGAGTTAAGTTATTCATATTCTCATTTTGTTCATGTATCATTTTCCTGTCTATGTTCATATCTTCCTGTAGCTGTTTGAGCATATTTAGAGTACTCTTTTTTTTTTTTTTAACATCATCTTCTAGTAAGTCTAAGGGTAGTTTCTGTTGATTTTTTTTTTTGTTCCCTTGAATGGGCCAAACTTTAATCTTTCATTATACATGACTTTGATTTTTGGTGGAAAATCAAACATGTACATATTGTACTGTGGTAGCTCCAGAAATCAGATTTCCACCGTTACCCAGAGTTTGCTTTTTTGTGTTCTGTTTTTTGATGAAAGGTGACTCTGTGCCTTGGATCATCTTAATGTGAAAGCTTAAAATTTGTCAAGTCTTCTGAGATTATGTTTTTGGGCTTATGCCATTGCTTTTTAAATTCCACCAAATCTGTGGTTGCTTCTAAACATAATAGTCTTTAAATATCTGGCTCCCAAAAGGAGAAAAAATAAAAGAAAAACAGATGGTGTTTCTTTATATTCTTTGGAAAGTCTTTCAACTAGTAGAGTGTTGAAACAATGGTGCAGCCTCTGCAAGTACACTTAATTATCAAAAGCAACTATCGGCTACCAGAACACTTAACTTCAATATTTGGAGGATAAGGTCTTTAATGTTCAACCTATCTCTAGCAAGCACATTAGGAATATGGGCATGGCTGCTGGCATGGCTGGAGGGCATGGGGTAGCTAACGGCTGCTGTGTTAAAAGCTGAAATTGATAGAAACTAACCACAGTTTGCCAGCCGTATTTTCCCCTGGAAGCTGCCAGTGTTTAAGTAAACTCCACAGTTTCTTTCCTGTTTTTTTTTTAATGTTTGTTTATTTTTCACAGAGAGAGACAGAGCACAAGTGGGGAGGGACAGAGAAGGAGGGAGAAACAGAATTTGAAGCAAGCTCCAGGCTCTGAGCTGTCAGCACAGAGCCCCACACGGGGCTTGAACTCGTAAACTGCAAGATCATGACCTGAGCTGAAGGTGGAGACTGTACCCATTGAGCCACCCACAGGCCCCAAAACTCCACAGTTTCAAGTCAACTTCCTACAGCTTCTACCAGTATAATTGTTGTCTGGGTGGAAAGATAAATTCTTGGTGCTTCCTACTATGCCCTACATCTCTTCCCTTAGCAACTTCTTGAGACATATGGAGTTATAGGACTCAGCAAAGCTGTGTCTGGACTCCTGACCCACAAAAATAGTGAAGGATTAAGTAGGATAAATGTTTCTTTTTTCAAGAATCAAGATCTAGATTAATTTGCTACCCAGCAAATAAATTTTTAAAACACATGTTTCTGTTATATATAATAGCATATAATATACTTATTATAAATTATCTTTATACTTAGTGTATAATATATGTACTTAGAATATAATATATAATTATAATGTATACCCAGTCATCCAAGCAGAGGTAATCACCTTTCTGAATTGCAGATATCACATACACAAGCATATAGAGAACTTGTTGTAAGACTTTAGCCATAGATTGAAAGAAAACACAAAAACTTACCTGACAAAATTTCAGAGTTGTTCGCCTTTCCAGTGAGCATGAAAATGTCTAAATTGATTTTAATTCACAGGTAGACAAATGCACAAACAAATGAAAAGCCAAACGAGCTAGATTATCTTTTCTCTCATTCCTCAGACTTGATCTCCACATCCAGTGAAAAGAATACTTACTCACCATAACCAAATTCCCAATCATCGCTGCTGCAAATAGAAAATAGCTTAGCATCAACTGTGAGTGAACCGAGAAAACACACACAAGCACACAATCAGTAACACACACACACACACACACACACACCCATAAACCCACAATGCAGAGAGTCAACAAAGTCATAGCCCTATTGCCACTTGGGATTTATTTGAAAAGCCAAGAAAAGACATGCTTTGATCTAAACAGCTGTGATCTTAGGCAGCAATGAAGATACATAATGAATGTATGTCAAATATTTAATCAACTCATAATGCAATGAGGAAACCAGTTAATGGTTAAAACCAGTACACGAGAGAATTTGACTTAGGGAGATTTATATTTTCTACTGGGAAAAATTGATAACTATGAACAGGAATTATTTACATTTTTGTGGGCAGGAATAATTTCCATTGTTTAAGTTTACTTTCACCCAACAAGGTGGTTAAATAGCCCGGGTACTAGAAAATCAAACTAGAATGTACACACCTGTGGAATCGTAATCACTGGAGGGTCTGCCAGAAAATGCCCAGCGTTCTGAAAAGATACCCAACTATGCCTTTTGCCTATAGTGAACAATTTAACTGGGTAAAGCTTTGATGAAATGAATTTGTATAGTATTAAGGAAGACCTAAGATGGAGAAACAAAGCTACCAAAAGGAAATGGAACTTGCCAACCCGAAATTGGCTGCTTGCTAAATTAAGAATCTGTTTCATTTGTGAATATTAAGAATATTTCCCCTCACTTTCTCCCTATGAAGTTTTCCAAATACATGTGGTCATGTAGAAATGTGCACATGTTCTGGTAAGTTTGATAGCAAATAGGTATGCCCAGAACTCACACTGTTGTGAATACTGAAAATGTTTATTTGCTCTGGGAAGCACACCCTATAGAAAGAACACAAAGGTAGTTAAATCTCTAGGGATCTTCCTCTCTGGTAGTTCTCTGCTATATGAAACTGGGTGTTACCAACCTTATATTAGAATCCCAAAGGCCAAAGCTAGACAAAATGACTTGAATTTGGTTCAAAGGAAAATAGACACAGATAGTGAATTCATCGTGTTTGGTTCAGGCCTTAATTTGTATATAAAGGATTTGATATGAAAAGGATAGCTGATACAAAGACAAATACTAATTAAATATCACTATAGCTGATAATTAGATGTGACAAAAATCATAAAGGTGGAAAATGATGCCTGAAACTAGGAAAATATCCTGTTAGAGGAAATTGTTTATGAAAGGCAAAGTGATAGATCATTTGAATAAGTACATACGTGGAGGGCAAAAAAAAGTTGATTATAAATTAACTTCAGGGGACAGGATGTCTGATAACTCTACTATTTTCTTTAATTGAGAATACTTGCAAAATAAAAATAAATTTCCATTCCCCTAGGACTTAGAAACTTTGGAAACAATTGTAAACCTACACCTAGAATTATTCCTCAATATTTTTAATGATAATTAGCTTATTTTTTTTAACATTTATTTATTTTTGAGACAGAGAGAGACAGAGCATGAACAGGGGAGGGTCAGAGAGAGAGGGAGACACAGAATCTGAAACAGGCTCCAGGCTCTGAGCTGTCAGCACAGAGCCCGACGCGGGGCTCGACATCACGGACTGCGAGATCATGACCTGAGCCAAAGTCGGCCGCCTAACCGACCAAGCCACCCAGGTGCCCCATAATTAGCCTATTTAAAGTCAACAACTCATATTCCTGAAGAAATACATTGTTTAATATTTATATCAAATATTAAAAACACTTAAATAATTTAACTATATATTGTATATACATAATATTTAAAAAAATTAATGTTTATTCATTTTTGTTAGAAAGATTGAAAGAGACAGAGAATGAGTGGGGGGTGGGGGAAATCAGAGAGAAAGAGAGGGAGACACAGAATCCAAAGCAGTCTCCAGGCTCTGAGCTGTTAGCACAGAGCCTAAGGCCGGTGTGGAACTCACAAACCATGAGATCATGACCCAAGGCAAAATTGGACACTTAACTGACTGTGTCACCCAGGTGCCCCTATATATATATACATATATTTTTTTTACATGAGAAGAATGAAATATTTTGCAACCAGAGTGCATAATTTAATTCTAGTATTTTTTAATATGGTTGCCAATTTTGGCAAGTAAGAGTCTATTTTAAAGTGACCAAAAAAGTATTTTTTGAAATATAGTTTGAAAATATCTAAAAACAACAAGAAAAATAATTTGTGCATTTCATAAACACAAGCTGCAAACTGGTGGCAAGTAGGCTGAATTCAGTTCCTAAAAGAGGTTGGTTCATACAGATGAGAAATCTATTGATCTTTCATTTCGATGTACACAATCCCCAATATTTGAGTTTGAATCACTCCTTGTTTCCTGAATTGTAATAAACTTCACTAGTTTGCATTTTCTTCTTGGACCTTATATTCATTCACATTTGATACTTCCGGCTGAGCCCCTTCTTTTCTGGAAGTAAGTAATTACAAATAGATTTGCAGAATTGGAGTGTCACAGCCTCCCTACCCCACTCCCTGCAGGTTATATAGATTTTTGAGTTAGGAAGACTAGTCCGTACTTTCTCTACCTTCCAGGTCGCAGAATAATAATAACAATAGTAATATCTAGTACATGCATATTCTTGACCAATCCTCTGTGGTGGGCTTTATTAAGTAGTACCAATTTATAAATAAGGAAACTGAGACACCAATTACTTTTTCAAGTTGTCAAACGATGGATCCTCTCCAGGACTTCTCTGACCCCAGCAGATAAATCACCCAATGGTAAAAGTCAACCTTAGTAAAACTTGCACATATATGGCATTTATGACACACTGGTCACTTAAATAAGGACTCTGCAAATATTACTTAACCATTATCCAAACTTGTGAAGCATGCCTTTTTATTATCATTGTCTCTATTTTACTGATGAGAAAACTAAGGCACAGAGAAGCTGTTAGTTAGTTCAAAGTCATATAGCAGGGAAGAGACATAGCCCAGATTTTAATTCTTCCAGTTTAGCCCTAGAGCCTGTGTTCTAGGGTTATCTTTATACTTATTTTAAGTCATTGCAAATATTGTGAAGTAGGAATATGTCATAAGAGGAAGATGTCCTACAGATTATTTATTATTTTAATCTCTGAAGATACTCATGTGCAAAAGTAGCAGATTTTCTTAGCTGAACAGTGTTCTATTTGTTGCTGAGAGGCGTAGCCTCTATTTAAATTCTCCGTACTTCCCTACATTCCCACTGTAAAGTCATTTCTTTTTGTTCAAGGAAAAACTCACTTAAAAACCCAAAGCTTTACTGCTTCAGATTCTGTGTCTCCCTCTCTCTCTGCCCCTCCCAGCTCTCACTCAGTCTCTTTCTCTGTCTCTCAAAAATAAATAAACATTAAAAAAATATGTAAAAAAAACCCAATGACACAAAGATTTATCTTAGAGGCATTAATGAATGTACCACCCGAGTGGAAAGTAGGTATCTGATAGGGTAGGGCTGTTTTGATATGCAGAACAGTAAATACTCAACTGCTGAATTTCTGGGCCCTGGAGAAATAGATAATATCATTGACAACTATCAAATTTACTATTTGTAAATAGAACAAAAAGGTGAACTCCCTCATGTTTATATAATCTATCTGGTCCGAGTGAATATAAGTAAGCAAGATCAGCTAAATTGGGTTAACTAACACATCCCAGTTTGTTTGAGACTTTGTTTTAGTACTGAAAATCCCCTGACCCAGGAACTCCCCCGTATTGGGCAAAACCAGGATGGTTTTTTACTAATCAATTGGGCTGTTCTAAGGAAGGTAAGAATAGTAGTGGAGTTTATAGCTTTCCTGCCCAGTCTCATATTTCCTCGAAACAGACTTTGTAACTATGAGCAAACACCTGTCAAGACTCATGTAAACATGCAGTCATGTGATTAGATGCTGGAAATTGAAACAGAAATGTTTCTCTTCAAAGCAAAAATCAACTTGCTTTATTATCGAGTAGTCCTCCTATGGGCCATTAAATGTTTTAACATTTCATTGGGCATCCATGGCCAAGATAATTTGCTCGCTAAGATGTTGAAATAAGTAAAAGCCAAATCCATTTTTGAATTGTTACTACCTTTATTTTGTGTAATGTCTTATCCTAAAGAATTAGAGGAAAATTAAAACTATTGCAAGTCTCACAAAGACCTTTAAGAAGAGTGTAGATCATGCTTCCTACCATTGGAAATGCAAAATTAACTGTTCTTAACATAGCATAACATTATCATAGCATTAACATTCTAGCCCCTCATAAAGTATTTTGCTCATTTGATGTCTTAAATTCACTGTGAGATCTCTTTAATGACTTTAGTTATGTGCCTAGTAAATAAGTATTTCTTTATGGGAGTATTTCATTGATCTCTACTTAACATACAGCTAACTTGAAAGGGCAATTGTTCAATGATTCATATCTGGGAGATTATTTTGCAGCTAATAACCTGCTTCTCTAAGGAATAAACCTGTACTTTGAACCATGATGATTCTTAAATCAAAAGTAGCAAAACCTGTGGGGAAAACGACATTTATAGTTGAAAATATTGATTTATGTATGCCACAACCTGGTTTCAGGTGTTACAACATTTCACATGTATGAAATAAGAAAATGAGTTTCCAACAGTGGAGCCTGTTATTTGGAAAGAATTGGACTTGGGGAATTAAAAGAAGATAGTCAATATACCTTATACCTCTACCATGGCTGCCAATCTCAGGTTACATTTTTAAACAGAAACAATAAGAGGTAATTTTCTTCAAATAATGATACAGGTTCTATAAATAATGTCTTCAAATGTAACATAAAAAGTTTGCAATATTAATGATTATTCCATGTCATATTTTATTAAATTCATTTCAGCTATTCCATTTAAGTATTGCTGTCGTTCAGCAAACCTAGTTATTAGGTTTTGTTTTTGGCTTTATTTTTTGGCCCAGGCACGAACTAAACAACTAGCTGGTAGGGGCCAAAACCTCTGCCTGAGAAATCACAGATTCTGTGCTGGCCACTCAGGTGAGTACATTTCTTTCTTTCCTTCTCCCTCTTTCATCTATTCCTATCAAATAACACTCCTATAAAATAACTCCATGGAGAAAAATTGATGTATGTACACCACACACATTTTTAAATATCTTACAAATGCATGATGGCTTCAGAAGTTCTATTGGTATTTGCTTCGTTATCTATTTGAAGTTCTGTTACTAGATACTTAGACAAATTAGTTCATTAGGTATTCTGGATGGATTGAATATTTTATGAAGCGTCCCACTTTATCCCTCGTAATATGTCTTGTTCTGAAGTCTAGTTTACCCGTTACTAACATTCGTGGTTTGTATTTCCCTGGTATATTTCCCATCTTTACTTTATGTGTACCTGTTTATATTTAAATCACTTTCTTGGAACAGCATGTAGTATAGAGTTTAGTTGTTTTATTATTTTTTTTAATTTTATTTCATCTGACAATGCTGTTCATATTCATGATGCCATTTTCTTTTGTTGTTATTTGGTCTTTTCTTTTATCATTGCTGTAACATATCTGTATTTTAATTAATGTGTTTGGATTTGCACTCTTTGGTGTAGTAGTCACTAGCTATGTGTGGCTGTTGAGCTTTGAGATATTGCTGAATTAATTTCTGAGATACATGTCATACGTGTAAAATGCACTCCATTCTTCAGTGACTTAGAACAAAATGCAAAATATGTCATTCCTGATTGTTTATTGATTACAGGTTGAAATGTTAAACAAAATTTTAGAATTTAAAAATTAATTAACCTTTCATTCTTAATGGGGATAACACAAATATTTAAATATTAAATATTTATTAATAAACAATTGACTCCAATTATGTTCACCTTTAAGTATTTGGGTGTAGGCTACTTATGTTTAAGTACAATGAAGCTATTTTTGGCTTCATTGTACTTCTATAGATGCTATAAAACCCACAATATAAATCAGTTATCTTTTAAAAGTATTAAAAATAAGGAACACTGTATCTTGTATAGACTCACATATTTGCCATTCATGACATTCTTCATTCAATTGTGTATGTACAAGTTTCCATTTGGTATTATTTCCCCTTTGATGAAAGAATTTTTTAAACTTTCTGGTAATACAGGTCAACTAATAAAGAATTCTCACAGGTATCATTTTTTCTAAACTCTTTTATGTACCTTCATTTTTGAAAAAAAAAATTGTTTTACTGGGTATAGAATTCTGAGTGTGTAATTCTATCTTTTCCTCCATATATAATATAATATTTGGTTTTGGTTTCGGTTTCTGACTGCTTTAGTAGCTTCTTTTTATTAATTGTTTTCAGCCATTTTCTATGCTGGGTGTGGTTGATTTTAGGTTTGTCCTTACTTAAAGTTATTATACCTTTTTGTATTGGGGAGTTTATATTTTCCGCCATATTTAGAAAATTTATGGCCATTATTTCCTTAAATATTTTTCTCCCCCTCCTTATCTTTATTCTAGAATTCCAATTACATGTATGTATCCCATAGGTCACTGTACGTCTATTTATTTTCTTTGTTCTCAGTCTTACTCTTTTATTCTAGATAGTGTCTATTGGTATGTCTTCAAACTCACTGACATTTTCTTCTGAAATATCTATTTTTTTCTGTAAATATTATCCTGTTCGTTTTTAAAGATATTTTGTTTTCCATATATAGAAGTCCCACCCATGTCTTTTCTTATCTTTTATTTTCCACCTCATTATGTTCAAGTTTTCCTTTATATTCCTGAGCATAGTAATAATATTTATAATAGACATTTTGGGGCACCTGGGTAGCTCAGTCGGTTAGACAACCAACTTCAGCTCAGGTCATGATCTCACAGCTCGTGAGTCCAAGCCCCGTGTCAGGCTCTGTGCTGACAGCTTGGAGCCTGGATCCCACTTCAGATTCTGTGTCTCCTCTCTCTGTCCCTCCCCTGCTCACATACTGTCTCTCTCTGTCTCTCTCAAAAATAAACATTAAAAAATAATTTATAATAAACAGTTTAAGGTCTTCTGCCTATTTCATCTTCTCTGCACTTGCTATTAATTTATGTTTTATCTGTTTTTATTTTACACATCCCACATCTTTACTTGCTGATTACTTTTGTATGGATGTTATACATCATAGATTTTGTGTCATGAGTGTTGTACTCACAAAGTATATATAGACTTCGTTCTTGCACACACACAAATTTGTGAAAATCAGCTTTATCCTTTAGAGACTTGCTTTGCAGTATGTTTAGGTGTCTCTAGAGTACTCTTTATCCTAGGTCTAATCTAGCCCGGTTCTAGGGCATGGCCCTTTGCAGGTGTCTACTCAGTGCCCTATGTTTATGAGGTTTCTATAGTTTGACCTACTATTTATGGATGGTCCTTTCCTTGATCTTGGGGGAATTTCAGGGCCTAGTTTCATGCACAGGATAGTACTCTAAGATGCAAGCAGAGTCTTCCTTCTGTCCCTGGAGCTCATTCTTTGTTTAACTGTCTTATTTCTGGAACTGTACCCAGAATATTCTAGCTTCCAGACCTTATCAAAATAGGGTCTTTGGGACACCTGGTTGGTTCAGTCACTTAAACACCTGAGTCTTGATTTCAGCTCAGTTCATGATCCCAGGGTCATGGGATCAAGCCCCGTGTCAAGCTATGTGCTAAGCATGGAGCTTGCTTGAGATTCTCTCTCTCTCTCTCTCTCTCTCTCTCTCTCTCTCTCTCTCTCTCTCTCTCCTTCTGCCCTTCTTCTTCCTGCTTCCCCACCTCTCTCTCTCTCTCTAAAATAAAAAAAAGAAACATAGTATCTTTGTCTCTTCAACTCAGAGAGACTGTAGGACTTTGGGGTTTCAACGCCTCTGGCGATTGCCTGCAAGCTGTCCCTGGGCACTTTCTCTTCTCAAGACTCAGCATCTTTTGCTGCACATTGTCCATTATGAAAACAGCTGTTTGTTATGTTTAGTCCAGTTATCTGTATATTACATTTATGGTAAGAGGGCAATTCCTGTTATCATTAATAAAATTCTTAAATTTTTCAACCATGAAGTTTTCATTGACTTTATCATAAGATTACATTTGCATTTAAAAGAATGTTATGTGTATTTAACATTTTAAGTTACTTTGCAACAGGGCAGTTTTAGAGATATTAAGTCAGCACCTACCCAGACTACAGCAAATTTTCCAAATCAAATAACACTAATGATAGTGTATAGTAAATGTATAAAAGTGGCTATCTAGTGGTAGCCTGAATGAGATCAGAAATTATTGAAGTATATTTTTATTTTGTTTTAAATTAAAAGTGACTTTAAATTTTGCATCTGTTGGCTCCTGCTATACTTACCTAGTGATCTTTCCTTATTTTTCCCTGCATCTCAGTTTGGGTAACTTTTCTTTTCTTTTCTCTTACTTTATTTTTCTAAAATGTTTATTTATTTTTGACAGAGAGAGAGGCAGAGAGAGAAGGGGACAGAGGATCTGAAGTAGGCTCTGCACTGAGAGCAGAGAGACTGATGTGGGGTGGTTTTATTTATTCTCCAGGAAAAAGGAGTACTATTAATATTTGCCTTAAAATTTTATTTTTTAAAATAAACCCTATGATTTGCTTATCCAAGACTCACTCTTTTAATTTTTTAAAACCACTTTACAAACCAAATAATTTAATATTAACTGCTTTTTTATATTATCACTCAACCCTTCCAGACAATTTCCTCTCAAAGTGCATTTCCTTGTCCCTATAAATGAAATCTCACTCTGACTTTCCAGTCACACTACTTTTTTTTTTAATATCTTTTGTAACACATATCACAAACTGCAAATTGTGTTTATTTTTTTATTGTTTATTCGCTAATTGCCTGCAGCCTGTTCTAGTTTATATGCTCCCTGAAGACAAAGACTGGATCTCTCTTCTTTACATTTGCATGCACAGTGGCTTCTATATTACCTGGACAATAACATGTGCTCAGCAATTATTACTCACATAAGTTAATAAATTAATACGAAGAATCTTAAGCAGTATAACTTATATATCAGCCAAAGTGACTCTGCTCTTTAAGATAGCATAAGGTTGACTTAATTTCCATTCATGCATTACTGAAAGCCACATGCCTTCCCAGACATTTTTAACAATTCCTATGGGATCACATTATCACAGTCCCACTTAGAAGGAGACCTCTTGCCTTTGCTGAATTAATTTAATTTAGTGCTATTCTCTTTACTCCACATGTATTATTACTTTTATATTCTCCACTGCCCAGAGGGAGAAGAGCATTTTTATTATTTTTTAATAGAAAGAGTCATAAAATAATATACATTTAAAATAGTACATGCATATACTTTTGCTGATATAAATTATGTTCATAAAAGGCACATACCTCTGTAGATGGCTTTTGTGGATACGTAGATGAATTCCACTGCTTGTCAATGGCATATGAAGTTGAATAATACACATACTTGTTCTTAAAAATCTGTTTGGTGTTTTGCTCAAATCAATTTTTGCCTCCCCACCATGTTGCTATGTGGCATTCTCCCTTGCTCTCTCAATCTTCATGTGTCCTTTCTGTCTTCCTCCAGTGCATCTTAGCCAGAACCACAAGTTAAACAACCAAATGACTGGTCAAACAATCAACCAACTAAAAAACATCAAACCTTCCCATGTTCCTAATTAGATGAAATTGACTGTTTCTAGCATCCTGCTCCCAATTGCAATCCAGGTTTTGGGCCTCTTTTCAGGTGTCCAAAGAATCTAAAATCTCTGTAATTACTGCTTGCCATGCTAACAGAGTTCAATTAATTTTATATACTAAGACCATTCTTACATGTTTTTCTTATCTAAGTACTAGAGACTGACACCCCATTACTCTAAATTTAACATGGAAATGGTTACAGGCCACTCAAGCTTTTACCAAATAGATCATAGAACATTTAAGGTAGTTATTATGGGAAAAGGCTTAAAGAATTTGTTAAGAGAGGACCAGATAATTGCAAAATGTTGCCGAACATTTAAAACTTAAAAAGGAAGGAACAAAGAAGAGATAGAAATAAAGAAGGAAGGAAAGAAGGGAGAAAGAAAGGAAGCAAGGACAAATGAAAGAAACAGAAGGAAAAAAAAAATAATAAAGTGCTCTCATATTGCCAAGCAATTGAGGTGAGTTTAGCATTGTAGGTTTCGACACCAAAACAGTTGGGTCTCATTTATTGGATTTTGTATTCCACATGGATTAAAAATGTATTGAAATATGCATGTATGAACTTATCACTTGAATGGTGTTTGAATATAATTAGGAATAATTTTCTCTTACATATTTATTAACATACTGATTCAAATAGCTATCCTATAAGGTATTAATTACATAAAGCAGAGTTCACCATATAAGTAAGAAATATAATATCAAGCTGTGCTATAAGATTGGCTAGTGCTTTGAAGACCATACATGTATCATGAAAAGGTACTTTTAAAAAAAAAATAACAAACTATACATTTGTTATCCCTATTCTCAAATTTCAAGGATTCTACTACCATGAATAGGAAACTCGATTCACCAAAATTAGAAATTCTTTAAATTTATACCCAGCCTGAAAACTTTAACTAGAATGGCATAGCTAATAAATAAATAAATAAATAACCAAAAAAGAAAAAAAAAACAGCCAAACAAACAAACAGTTACATGTAAATTATACTCATAAATTATACTGGATGATATACTGTGCTAACATACCACGGTCTCTTCAGGACAGATGTACCCTTTACCAGCTGTCAAGAGTATTGGATCTTCTTCAGGCATTGCCTTGCCTGAAGGGAGCAGCAATGGCAGCATGCAGATCAGTTTTGTTGGGTGGCCATTCTGGTATTGGCACAGGACAAATAAGTAGAGTGGCCACGGTTAGTTCATCCCTTGGAACAGACAGGCTTCTTTATCTCACATGGAATCAAGGGCACACTTAACACCACCGTCAGTGACCAACTTTGGGAGTATCATGGACTGAATGTTGCTATTCCTCCAAAATTTCTATACAGAAGCCTTACCGTATGGTTGTGTTTAGAAGTGGGGACTCTAAGAAAGTAAATAAGGTCAAATAAAGTCATAAGGGTGGGGGCCCAGACATGATAGAATTAGTGTCCTTGAAAGAAAAAATGCCAGAAAACTAGCTGTCCCTCTCTTTGCATGCACCCATTAAGGAAAGTCTATGTGGGCACATAATGAGAAGGCAGCCATCTACAAGCCAGGAAGAGAGTTCTCACCAGAAACTAAACCCTGCCAGAACCTTGTTCTTGGAATGTCCACCATCCAGAACTGTAAGAAAATAAAGTTTTGTTATTTAAACCACCCAGTCTGTGGTATTTTGTCATGGCAGCCCAAGATCACTAACATAGGCCATCGCTACAATTCTAGGCTCTGCAGTTTTAAGACTTCTGTTCATCATGGGGGAATGTTTCAAGATTCCTTGTAAAATTTTAGATAAGACCATCAATTGCAACAAGACACCTGCAGGCTGGGAAGGTTGACATCATCCTGATAGGGAAAATTGAGCTTGATCATTAGGAGGAGGGACTGAGGTTACACAAGAGGATCAGGTAAGAATACATTTGGCATCTTTGTGATTCCTTGGATTGTCATTTGGAATGCTCTGCCCAGTTATGATGCAAATGGACAAGTGCAGCCATTATTCCTTGGGTAAGGCATGGTGACCAGAATCAAAGAAGCCTCAGGAATGAAAGCCTGATAAGGTAAGTCTTCTAGGCCATTAAAAATACTAGTTAAGGATGAACAATATAGAAAGGGCAGTACAGAAGGAAGATAATGAGTCAGTTGCAACTCTTACACTAGCTGCGGGGGCAGACTGTAGTTCATCTCACTACCCATCCTCTGTGAGTTTCCCCAGAAAAAGAGACCAACCAGAATCCTGAACCAGCTGTTCCCAGATGGATCAAACTGATTATATGAAGTAAGTGAATGCTGTGGTTTAACACATGGTTCTTTCTTCGATCCCAAAGTACTAATTCCTTTTCTGATGGCTAAGATTCCTCCCTAGGGTATGACTGTATCCAATAACTGAAAGATCCAGGGGTAAAAAGAGATAATTCAGGAAATCTCTTACGGGTCCTCCCAGCTGTGTAACTGCCCATGATATTGACGAGGCCTATGTTGTACTGAGTGAACAGTTCAACTTCATCTGGCTACTCCTGCTACCTTCCCTTCCTGCATAAGGAGAGTTCCTTAGAGACTCGCTAAGATTTCAGCTGTGTAGAAATTTCCATTTCGAACAACCCAGAGTAAATAGTGAATAATTTACATGTTTGATAACTGTAGGTTTGGAAGGAGCCCAATAAGTAGTACCCATCTTCTTTCTCTGAGTTCTAAAGTGTCAAGAAGCAGAAATAGGACTCAAGCAGATACCTATCAAAATTGAATTTTCCTCTTGAACTGTAAATGACAAGGTTCTAATTTAAATGTTTGGCAGCAAAGAGCTTCCTCATGCGACATTCACACTTAAGCAGTCTCACCCTGTCGTAAGTTGGTTGGATAACTACAGACTTCTTTTTTTAGATAGTGTTTCCCATAACTTACATTTATGGGAACAGAGAAGAATGTAAACTCTTTGAAAGCAAATAATCCCAGAGAAGAAAAGGAGTAGCTGAGCAAACAGAGAGAGTTCCAGCCCCTACATTTATCCAATTTTATAATTTGATGCTTATAATTTGTCGCTATCCTCTTTGAAAAACATGGGTAAATTTTACAATTTTTGGAGACAGAAAGCTTGATTGAAATGTAAGATAAAGAATACAATTGTATTGACCCTGATTTTTCAGGTTTGGCAGGATCGGTGAATGAGAGTATTGACTCGCATACATAGAAAAATCTTTAAAAATCTTTTATTAACCTACTTATTTGAGCATATGAGATTCCCATGTGCATCTAGGGGTTATTCTTAATCTTCCACCTCAATACACATAGCTATATAACTTGGTTTTCTGTAATAAATCCAACCAAAGCTTATCACAACACAAGAGGATACTCTGACCTCAACCTACATCTTAGTTTCTCTCCACAATCAGACATAGTAATGAAGTTTCAATGCCTTTTTGTTCCTAGCCTCAGCTTTTCTCTTTTCTTTTCTTTTTTTTCCATTAATACCTAGACAGCATTTTAAAAACAAACAAGCAACACTAACCATAGTAATTCATTCCTTCTACCTTTGCAGTGTTTGCTTCTTTGGGATTTAGTTTGTATTCAAAATTTTACCCATTATTTAAATAAAATGAATATACCAGTTCATAGTATACTTTGTTTTTCTTGACGTCAATTAGCATTTATTTCCAGCAGTAATTTTTTTTTCGCATTTTAACTACCATATTTGATCTCATTGCCTCCTCTGTATATTAAGGGAACATAAATAGTTAGTGCTTAATTAAAACTTATTAAATAACTGAATGACGGTTGAATGTGTGATATTTCCTATGATCTTGAGTTATTAAAGTCAAAGTGTTTGCTGTTGTGTAGGGATATTATCTCTGTAATTAAGGAGGTAAAGGGATTTCTAGGTGAATGGCATATTTGAGGAATCAAAGCTTTAGCATTAATATTTGAGTATATCAAAAAACATCAAACAAGAAAGTACATTTTATATAATATTCTTTGAGAAATTACTAAAAAATTACCATTTAATTACTTTAATAGAACTTAGAGAAGGACTTTCAAATATATATTATCACTAAACAGTGGAATATTGTAGTTGGGGTGGACAAAAGAACACTATTCTATAGTGGAAATAGCATGGGCTTTGAAGGCTGCTTATAAAAGCCTTTCGTGTGATCTATCAATAATATTCTTTGGTATTTACCCAAATGAATCAAAACCTTTGTTCAAACTGCACACGGATGTGTATATCAACTTTCTTCATAATTACACATATTTGGAAGCAACCAATAGGTGAATGGATTAACTCTGGTACGTGTACACAATGGAATATTATTTAACACTAAAAAGACGTGAACTATTAAATCATGAAAAGATGTGGAAGAGCCTTAAATGCATGATACTCAGTGAAAAAAACCAATTTGAAAATGCTATATGATGTAATTCCAACTCTAGGACATTCTGGAAGAAGCAAAACTATTGAAAGATTACGAAGATCAGTGATGGCCAAGAGTTGGGAGAGAAATGAATAGGTGGGGTACAGAGGATTTTTAGGGTAGTGAAATATGCTCTGTATGATACTATAAAGGTAGATACATGTCAATATATTTGAACAAATCTGAGTATATGCAACACCAAGAGTGAATGCTAAAGTAAGCTGTAGACTTTGGGGTGATAACAATGTATCAATATAAGTTCAACAGTTGTAACAAATGAACCACTACAATGGAGAATGTTGATAATGAGGGAACCTAGGTTTGGGGCAGGGGCTATATACAAATCTCAGTGACTTCTGCTCAATATTGCTTTAAAAATAAAAGTGCTCTAACATAAACTCTTACTAGGAGCTCCTGGATGGCACAGTTGGTTAAGCTTCCAACTCTTGCTTTAGGCTCAGGTCATGATTTCATGGTTTGTGAGTTTGAGCCCGACATCTGGTTCTGCACTGACAGTGCAGACTGGGATTCTTTCTCTCCCACTCTCTCTGCCCCTCCCAAACTCCCACTCCCACTCTCTCTCTTAAATAAATAAACTTAAAAAAATTAAATAAAATCTTACCAAATAATAGTATTCAAAATGTTGTTATAAATTTTAAATTAATATCCTGAGAATAATAGGAAATATGTTGGTCACATCCTTTTATTTTTTAACATCTTTTTATATTTTTATTTCATTGCAGAAGTTTAACTCAAAATTCCTGAAGCTCTAACTTTTTAAATTCTATTATATAAAATAATTCTTTGAATGATAAATGTTTAAGCTATTATGTTTTAAGTAAAAACAATTTTTATAATGAATAGCATGAAGAGCATTAAGCAATATATAAATTTTCTAAAAGAAAAAAGAAATCTTGAAGAACATTAAGCTATATATTATTTAAAAAATACATCTTATAAGGAGCTCTTTGACATCAAATGAAAATTATCAATCTAAGTGGCTTTCTCCTTCAAAAATAATTGGAGGTTAAATTTGCAATTAAGAATTACCTTTTGGGGCGCCTGGGTGGCGCAGTCGGTTAAGCGTCCGACTTCAGCCAGGTCACGATCTCGCGGTCCGGGAGTTCGAGCCCCGCGTCAGGCTCTGGGCTGATGGCTCGGAGCCTGGAGCCTGTTTCCGATTCTGTGTCTCCCTCTCTCTCTGCCCCTCCCCCGTTCATGTTCTGTCTCTCTCTGTCCCAAAAATAAATAAACGTTAAAAAAAAAAAAATTAAAAAAAAAAAGAATTACCTTTTTGTGGGATGCCTGGGTGTTTCAGTTGGTTAAGCACCTGTCTTCAGCTCTGGTCATGATTTTGCAGTTCGTGAGTTCAAGTCCCACTTGGGGCTTTGTGCTGATAGCTCAGACCCTGAAGCTTGTTTCGGATTCTTTGTCTCTCTCTCTTCCCCTCCCCCTCTTGTGCTCTCTCTCTCTTTCTCTCTCTCTCTCTCAAAAATAAATAAACATTAAAAAAAATTAAAAATAATTAGCTGTTTGTTTTGTTCCTGTTGTAAACTTATTCTCAAACTTTGAAAGCTTTGTTAATATTTCCACATTTTGATATGAGTAGGCTTGCCAGGGCTCAAACTGAATTAGGCCTGAGTTCTAGTCTTTTTAATGTTGTTTGAAGAAGTCTTTTGTTTCTTTTAAATAAATATTGATAAATAAATATTTGCCACCTTGGTATTTAAATGATCATTATTTGTGTTATTATGACATGAAGATATATATATATATATATATATGAGATAAGTTTAAATATATATGTAATATATATGTACAAAATTATTTTTCCAAACTTTAAACTAATACCATAACAATATATTTTTATTGCTACTTCATTGTGTTTCTCATTATAGTTTAATATCGTTGATGGATTTGGTTCTATTTCCACACTATGTATTTTCCCCTTAATCTTCATGATCATTTTTTTTTTCTTTTCAAAAGTGGCCTCAATTCATCAGTGCTGTATATCCAAGACTTTTGCAATGTCACTTTGCAGCTGCAGCTATTAAGGGAGTGGAGTCTCTTTTCCACCCCTTAAATTTAGACTGGCCTTATGACTTGCTTTGGAAAACAGAATGGAAAAAAGTGGTTGGTGTGCCACTTTTCAGCATAGGTCCAAAAGGTCTTTTGGGTTTCTACTCATTCTCTCAGACCTGCTGCCAAATTTGAATAAGCCAATACTAACCTGTTGGATGATGAGGTAATGCTAGCTCAGCCTCTATCAGCTAATACAGCCTGAGAGACAGCCAAACTCCACACATAGGAAGGAAGTGATCTTAGAGTAGACATAGCCAGTTGACCCATCAAATACCTTAGCGACATCAAATACCTTAGCGGCCTCGAACACAAATGCTCATTCTTTTAATTCTCTAAGTTTCTGTCAGTTACAATGCAAGAAATGATGGGTAGAGTTTAGGTATTTTAAGAACAAAATAAACCTTTTAAGTAACTTTTAATTGTACAGTTGTTGATGTTTGATTGGGTTGGAACCATATTTGAAGTTCATTTATCAAGATTGCTGTAGGAAATTACTTATTCATTCGTCAAGATAAATATTAGATTAATTGTATCAAATTCGTTTTATCTTAGGCTTGTATTTGGTTCAGTTTCTCAGAGGGAATCTATAGTAAATGAAGTTTTTTAAAGCCAAAGATGATATTCTTTATTCCAATTTGTTCAAAGATTTTAAGTCTTTTTTTCAAAAGAAGGGGAAAAAAGATCTATACAGGTGGCAGTTTCTGTTATAATAAATGATCTAGAGACAGATACTATAGCATATATCCTCGTATTATCTAATTATATGTCACTAATTCACTTATTTCCATCTACGTATCCTATCTTTATGAGACAAAAACACCATAATCAAGATTTCAGGCTATTTCTATGATTAACATAAAAATGTAAAGAATATCCAGTAACATAATTGATATGATTATAAAATTTTAGAAGTAGAAAAAAACTATAATTCATCTACCTATTTTGCTGATAGTGAAATGTTCAGAAGTTCAAGTGATTTTTATTAAGTTTAAATAGCTGTTTAGAAACAAAGTTGTAACTAAAACTAAAAGCTTATACATGTCATAAAATGTTCTATGTATAAATATTATGTGTTAAGAGAGCTATTCCAAGCAAAGTAAATTCACAATCAGAGAGGTAAGAATATTTCTGGATAATTCATTAAACCAATTTGGATACACAAATAAGTCCTAAATAAAAAAAAAATTAAAAAGGAATAAGTTATATGGACACAATTTGCAACTGTGAAAATAATTCACAGTGCTCCAAAATAATTCTGGGATATGAAAAAATATGCTCATAATTTTCTTAGCCTATATTACTTTATTTAGATGACTTTTTTTAGTTTTATAATTATCTTTTATGTCAAGAGCTTATTCCACATCATTCTAATCTCCTTTAAATGTACAAACATAGCCTTTATGACATATATATATATGTGTGTGTATATATATATATATGTATATATATACATGTATATACATATATATATATATATATATATATATATATATATATATATAACAACCATCCACAAATTGTCATTTTTGGTTTGTGTGGTTATATGAATTTCATATCAAGTTGAATTATATATATTTGACTTCATATATGTGATTCAAGTTGAAATGAATATTTGAGAAATATTACTTTAGAGGCTATTAGTAATTTTATCTCCTCATACATGAGCAATATATCTGATAATAACAAATAGGGAAACATTTAATAATTCCAGATGGTCCTCTAAATACTTCCAATTTAAAGTTAGCTGGCATACATAATACCTCCAAATTTAAAATTGTCACATCAGAGACAAGCTGTGGGTTGTACCAGCTATGTAAGCTTTTGTCTCTTTTTTTGGTTGTTTTTAAAAATTCTATAATCTCTCTTTACTTGAAGTATTAATTATGTCCACTGGCAATTTCAGAGTGATTTTTATTCTTAAATCTACCATTGTAGGACTGAGGGTAGATTAACAGCTTAATCACACCCATATGGTGATCATTGGAATTAACTCTTATTATTAGGAAAAAGAGAGTATCAGAGGTGTATCATCTACTTACGTGTTGTTTACTCAGCATTCAATTTCAAGAAAGATGGCAGTCAATAAATCAACTTGGATAGGTCATTGGCAGTCTATCCATTTTGGGTGGACACATTTCTCCTTAAAACCTGGCTAGTTCTTGTCACACTTCCCATCTCTGTGTCCTGCTGTGTTGGACAATTCTCCTTGAGAAATAAATGTTCCTGCCTTTCTGACTTCAAAATGCTGTCTGCAATCCTAGCTTGTTTGTTTGTTCGTTTGTTTCATTGCCCTGTTGGCCATAACCCAACTATACTTTTAAATGAATCTAGTATAAATGCCTGCTTTTGTCTGAATACTTTTCTGTCCCCAAAATTCGTATGCTGAAAGCCTAATGCCCATTGTGATGGTATTAGTTGGGGCCTTTGGAATGTGCTTTTATTATGGAGTGGAGCTCTCATAAATAGGATTAGCACTCTTATTGAAGAGGTCCCATAAAGCTTTCTAATCCCTTTCCACAATGTGAGAATATTATGAGTAGTCTGTAACCCAGAAGAGTGTCCTCACCTCTACTATGCAGGTACCATGATCTTGGCCTTTCAGCCTTCAGAGCTATGAAAAATACATGTCATTTATCAACCACCTGGTCTGTATTAATTTTGTTATAGGAACCTGGATGCACTATAAGAAAAGGACTTGTGCAAATTGCATTTGAATTGGTCATGTGCATTAGGTGACTGGATTGCTCTCCTAAGATTCAACTTCCATTGCTAATCAATTTTCAAAATGGCACGTTCCTTCTTCCCAGACCATTTATCATCTTTACCTTCTTTCTTCTACCTCTTTGAATCAAATTCTTACTTCACTGAAGTTTATTGTGTGAATATGTTGAATGGATCAAAACAACTTAAATTATTATATGATGTCACTTTTCACAAGGAGGAGCTTTATAATGGAAATGAATTGATCTTTAACATAATGCATAAAATAGATGATTTCAGTGCAAAAGTCTAATGGTATTTCCTGACTGACAGAAACTCCTGTTGCATCATTCATTCAGTCAGAAGATGTATACAGTCGGTATTCATCACTTCACTAAATCAGTAAACACTGATTAAACGCCAGCCCTGTGGTGAGACTATACTAGATAATGAGATAAAGAGCTTTAAAAAATGCTCATTAGACATGTTAGTTTAGTGGTAACAACAAACCAACCAACAATTACTGCACATCAACAGTAAGTATATAAAACATATGCAAATAGGGTATCTCAGAAACTCAGAAATTGTGCACTAACTCAGAAGTGTCCTCAGGAAGTGAAGAAGAAATATTGTGGAGGCGGCTGTATGAGTAGAGGTTTGAAAGGAAAATTGGAGTTACATGAAATGGTATGAAGAATAAAGTGGAGATGATATTCCAGGCATCATTCTTGTAACACGCTAGGATCCACAAGACACATTAATGAGGGAGAGTGGGGCAAGCTGAGGACAAAGTAGAGGCTAACAGCACTCACCACTCCCCAGGTGGGATATGTGTGACATCCCTCGAACACTCCTAGCTGCCCAAGAACAGGGGAAAAGAAAGACAGCAAATGGTTGACTGGTTGACTGACAGAGATCATAGTCATGAAGGACAAGTGTCTCCTTCAGTTTATGGATAACTCAGTAAATTACAAGGAAAAGGTAGTATTATCCATAGCCCTATCTCCACAAACCCATAGACTCTGTCTCCTAGAGCCCTAATATCACCCTCATCAAGATGTAAGGAGGTTTAAGTGCTGTGATGTGGAAATCAAAGGCAAATGAAAAATTAAATTCCCTTACTGCCTATGGCCCATTGACAAGTCCTTGACACATGCAGAGTGACCTTCCTCTAGGAGCTCAGCTGCTTTAATGATGACACTTTCCTGGGGTGAAAGAATCTTGGCTTAACATTATCCTGACCCCTCCAGGATCTTGTGAGTCTCCATAAACAAATAAAAATTCTTTTGCAAACCTTTATCTTTAACCACAAGTATATGTTGGGCAATTATACTCCAAGCATAAGGCCCCTGATATACATCTGAAGGGTCTCATGACTGAGGTTTCACCAAACAGTTAATAAAGGATTTTTTTTCCTAACCACAGCTAGATCCTCAAGGTCCTGGAAACCTTGCTTCCAAAATTCCTTAGAGACTTACAGTGTCCCTAACCCCCTCCCAATCTGAGGGTATATAATCAATCACTCTTCACAACCCTAGTGCAGCTCTTTCTGCCCACAGGTCTTGTCCCCATGCTTTAAAGAAATTATGTTTTTGCACCAAAGATGTCATCAAGAATTCTTTCTTGGCCATTGGGTCCAAACCCCACCATCACCCCCAAATTTTATCAACACCCTGGAAGGAAGTTTTAGGAAATTGCTCAGCAACCAACAGAGGCCCATTTAAAGCAGAAAAATTACTGACAGTCACTTTTGAAAAGCTACATAATCTAATAATACAAAAAGTCCTATGTATTTTCTAATAAAGAATCTGTATGTGTTAAACATAGTTCTAAAAACAGTTGTTTTACTACTACCTGTACAAATAAATAAGGAAAAGCCACAGTATCGTGTCACCATATATCTCCAGAATTTATTTTTACTTTGTTGCTTTCAATTTTGGAATGATTTCTGAATTTGAAGTTAACAGAATTTATTTTATTACTACCTATAATGTCCCATGGCATGCTTTATTTCTAAGTATTCCTAAAGCTTAGAGCAATTGCAATTCTTCACATGCTTCATATAAGAGGACATGAATATATTCCCACGGGAGCTAGTCTAATGCTTCTGCTCATTTCAGTAGAGTTGCCTTTAGGCTATGATAAATACTTTTTATTTCTGGCTTTTGACACCTGTGATAGTTATATTAGGTTTCCATCAGTTTTAACAAAGAATTATTGTGTTGAATTTTGAAAGCAGTTGAAGTGGGAAAAGTTCATAATTAATTACAGAGGCAGCTCCTTATTGTCGAAATAAATTTATAATTTTAGAATTACAGAAATAAAAATTCTCCAGGCTACACTGTATAACTAAGTCACTGCATAAAACATCTGCCATAGTCAGAAAGCTAGAATTTCAGAAAGCTGCCTATAGCTACAACAGCAATAGGTTAGGAACACCAGGCCTGAAAATTATCCCTGTCATCAAAAATATTCATTTCAAAAAAAAGAAAAAAATCCCTTCTTTTTGCTATGTATATCAATATGAAATTCATGTTGAAAAGGTGTGAGAAGAGGACTGGAGGAAGAGCAATAGCATCTGAAATTCTAGCTGTAAAGGGCAGTGGGAGATGTTGTTTACAAACTTTTCATTCTATAAAGGAAGGAATTCTGGAAAGGTTATGGGATCAGTGTTAAATGAGCCAATACATGATCTCTCTAAAGTCAACTCCTTCATTTATTCAATTTCATACTCATCTCCTTTCCCTATATTAAGCTTCCTGATCAGAACAACAACAAAAATAAACAAGTATAATGCATTGCACTGTAAAGGAAAACAGGCATCCAAAGTCTCATAAGTCACTGCATTTAAGTGTATTTAAGTGATTTATTCTCTGGTTCAGTCTTAACCTCTCCACTAAACAACACCAGCACACCTGATTAAAAAGAAAACAACACGAGGAGGGCAGAGAGATAATAGAAGAAAAAGCTTAATGGACATAAATAGATATGTAAAACAGCAAAGAAAAAAACCATGAGTACCTATTCCAGTCTTCATTTCTTTCCACCATTACCATGTTATCTCTGCCAGCAACCAGCATATTAAGCTGATTCTTCAACCCTTGGAGTGAGCCAAATCTTTGTTCTTGCTGCAGTCGGTGAGTCTGCATGCATTGTATGCCATTTTTCTCCATTAATATCTATCAGAGGACATTGATAATTGAAGCAATTAGAGGCACTTCGAGGAATAATTACATAAAAAAAATATGCCTCCATTTCTGTCTTATCAATAATATCATTTTTTTCCCCTTGATCATCAGGATCCATTTCCCAAGCCAATCCCTTTTTTGCCTGTTTTGTTATGATCATATGGGAGTCCAAAATGGCCACATTACTATATCAACAACTCATTCGGTGTGACAATTATTTTACATCCTGAGTAATTATCTCTCTTTTGGGTTCAAAGACCTCCACATAATCTAAGTGCAAAACAATAGAGATAAGAAAACAACAAAAAAAATTCAAGTAGCTCATTAGGTGTAGTACAATGAGATGCCTCTCCCATTTTCTTGGTTTGGGAATTTTATACATTGATCATAGAATATCTTTTTTTTTAATTTTTTTTAATGTTTATTCACTGTTGAGAGACAGAAAGAGACAGAGTATGAGCAGGGGAGGGGCAGAGAGAGAGGGAGACACAGAATCTGAAGCAGGCTCCAGGCTCCGAGCTGTTAGCACAGAGCTTGATGCTGGGCTTGAACTCACAAACCGCGAGATCATGACCTGAGCCAAAGTCGGACACTTAACCAACTGAGCCACCCAGGCACTCCTACATTGATTATAAAAGAGAAATCATTCCGTAGTGTATGTCAGAACAGCACTGTTAATTTGCAAGGTGCTTTTGAGTGCTGACACTATAACTGAGTTTTCAAGAGACTCTGCTACCATTCCATAATGGTGGTTGCTTCTAGGCTAGTGTGCTACACGGTACAGTGAATCCTTTGAACACAAGCTCATTTTCCATATAAAACAAAGCCCATCTTTGGAATGCTATTGTGTGGAATATGGTGTGTTAATTATTTATAAGGTCTGTAGTTGTTTCCAGGAGAATTGTATTGATGAGGAAGACTAATAAAGAACAAAGGAAAATTACTGTGCCCACCTTGGTAGAAAGGGACCAATATACTTGACTTGGCACTAAATAACTGTCTAGTCTCCTTAAAATACATTATCTGGAAAATTTATCATTTGTCACTAATGCTGGCAGATTAGACACTTAGCAGTAGTAGCAGATGGATCACCAATGAGAGAGAAAATTAATATTGTTGATCCAGTGCATAATCTCTATTCCTGTCATGACAGCAAATTGAATGCACCATATTTGATCAGGCATTAAGATGGCTGGAGAAGTATGATTTCTCTCAAGAAAACATACTGTGAATCTGATTATTAAAATGCCCTTAAAGATATGAAACATATGGAAACAAGCATTTCCATAGTCTGGATGCATTATGTGAGGTTTATCTGCCTGTATCTACCTACCTTTTCTATTATTGATTTATGAAAGTATCTGATAATTCATGAAAACAATTAACCAACATCCAAAAACTCACTCTAGAGCTAAACCTCCAATTGGAAACTTTGTTTCGTGGTAATGAGGACACCCAAATATACTCCCTGAAGTTCCTTACTCACTTGTCATTCAGGACTGCCTTAAAATGGGACTGACAATAGTCAACACTTTATATCAAGGAATTTCTGGACTTTCAATCTCATTTATCTGAGGTAAGCATTGAATCTATTTTTCATCTACCTCTTTGATCATTAGAACCAGTCTCAGAAAATCAAGAAAGCATTTTTATATAATATGTCTAATATATGCACTCATATCAGTGAATTTATTCTACTCTAAAATTGTCATTCCCTGTTCTAGAAACTTCAGAATCCATTCGTATACACATTCTTCTCTTTGTTCCCCTGATCAATGATGGAATCTTGCATTTGTTTTAGTAAGTAAGTCTTTCATTCAAGATACAACTTAATAATTAGCCCGCTGTCCTATTTTAATTTCTGGACTCTAATTTAAATCTGCAACAAATGAAGGGTGATATAGGAAGACCTGACTTCCCTTGAAAAGCAATATCTTGGGTGATTCATCAGTCTGAGAGGAAGATTCGCTTATTCCAGCAAGAGAACCTTGGTAGGGATTGGATATTTCAAAGGACTCTGAGTCATCTACATTTTTCTAAATGCCATTATTACAATACTGGGATCTATCTATTTCCATAAATTTTCTGACTTTCACTAAAGATACCTAGAAAGTTGAATATGCATCATAATTCAGCATCCCACAGAATGAGATTTGGGATCTCATTTTCAGGTACAGTAACCCTATTGTTACAAGAGAGAAAATAATTCTTTTATGTTAATCATAGAAACCCTCACATCTTCAGACTTTGCTTTGAGATGAGGAATTATTTTATTTTTTCTTTTAAATGACTTCCCTGAGTAATTAAATAAAACAGACTTCCAGGAGTCTTTCCATTCCTTGTACAACCCCTAATGATTTTTTTTTTTTTTTTTTTTTCAGTAAAGACTTGGTCACCAAGTCTGGCCTTCAACACCTTATAACACTTAATGGCAGGTACCCATCTTTGATAATCTAACTAAACACAGGGTTTAATGGACTAATTTTTCCCCTCGCTTTAACTTCAAGCCTAATAGCAAATTCCAAATTTACATTTTCTTGAGAATCTGTGGCTGACAGCTGTTATGTCAGTGACTCATTTATTTAATGCTTTCAGTTGTTAGCCACAGTACTGTGTTAGCTATTTAAAACTGTAGCTACCTTATGAAATCACTAAGAAAGTGGAACATCCACAACAACTACCAATCCACACTGCAGAAGTGGAAGTGGAACACTGCGGGTGCTATCTGCTGGCTCATGGTCTGCTGCCGAGGGTACTGTGTGCTGGCTCAAGGTCAAGAAGTTGCACGACTAGGAAGTGTTTACAGAATCAATCGTCGTCTGCCGAGAGGAGGAAGCTGCGAAATTTGAAACAATCTCTAAGATTGGGACATTGGTACAATGGCTGCTGGATCCCAGATCACATTTGTCTTCTGTGGGGAATGAGCTTAGGAAATCCCTGGGCTTGCACCCATGGGTAAACATGACATAAAGAATTCGAAAGCCGTAGGGTGTTCACACCCAAGTTTGGATAAACAAGATTAGGTAAATAGGTATAGAGAGGGTGGGACAAAGGCTTCAATATAGAACAAAGGTATATGAGGTAAACAAGATTAGGTATTCAGTGTGGAAACGCCCCCTAACTTAGTACTATAGCAGAAAGCTGCTTTCACAGAAGGAAGGACCAAATTAGGTAAACAGGTAAATAGGGCTATAGACCTGTGTGGGGTGAAGTTGCCCACAGTGGAGCTAATTAGCAAAAGAAAGATGCTTTGTTGACCCTGAGGTAGCATGCTCTATCCTTCTTGTTCCCTAGAAACAGAGGTTGTGTCTCATGTCTGCTGAAACAACCTTCTGCCTGGTGCCAGGATTTTTTGTATTAACCCAAACCCCTAATCCCTCATATCTTCAAAACCCCTTTCCCTCAAGCCCATGAGTTAATGTTCACAGTTTCCTTATCTCTTGTGCATGTCCATCACCATGTTTGTAAGCCTTCTGATCCTAATAAAAACAGAGCAAGGACCCTTAAGTAGGGCTCTTGTCTTCTCTGAGACATTATCCATCTCTTGCATTTTAATCCTGCATCCCACTTTCTTGCTGGACAAGAACAAACTCTAGACCCAGAGTCTAGGATGGTCTTCCATAATCAGCATCTTCAAAATGTATGTGTCTTTCTACATGGAACTTAATCGTTCCTCAAAATTTGATGGCTGAATCTAAGCCATGCCTAAAATCTTAAGTAGAAAAAGTTCCAGGAGGGACACCTGGGTGGCTCAGTTGGTTAGGCATCTGACTTCGGTTCAGGTCATGATCTCATGGTTTGTGGGTTTGAGTCCTGTGTCAGGTTCTGTACTGACAGCTCAGAGCCTGGAGCCTGCTTTGGGTTTTGTGTCTCCCTCTCTCTCTTCCCTTCCCCCACTCTCACTTTGTCTCACTCTGTCTCTCAAAAATAAATAAATGTAATAAAAAAAATTAAAAAGAATTAAATAAAAAGTTCCAGGAAATGAAGTTTTATCCTGCAGACTCTACTCCTCGACTACAAGTTATTTTAAAAGGGATCAAAGTAAATACTGAGTGAACCAATCCATATTATCAATATAAAACTACTGGGCTTTTAAATTATTATCACTTATTGCATCTTTTATAAGTTTTGTAATTTATATGCACACCTTTTAAAGTACTTTGTTTTGTGGAATTGTATGTAGGTTGTGAATAAAAGGAAAAGAGAAAAGAAAAATGTATTTTTATGAAGATTAATAAAGACTATTCTTAGGTAGGCCTTTGTTAATTATTCAAAGAAAATAGAAATAACAATACGTGGTCAATTAGAAGAATCAGTAAATAAGAGTATATTACTTTTTAACCTGATTCATAATTTGATGTAAACAAAAGTCCAGAATAAAAATGCGTTGTCATATTTTATAATGATTTCTAATATTTTAATATTTTATACTTACAATGTTTTATTATATCATTAATAATTACTCAAAATTATTTTATTTATTAATAATAAAAAGTGAAGAAATCTGCCTATAGTGTTATATTCAATAAACGTTAGCAAACTATCACCAAAGGCTTATAAAGTAAAAATGCTGTTTCAGTTTGTTGGAGGAGAAGATGGAAAAAGAAGTCAAGGGTAAATAAGGGTCGTAAAAGAGATAAAATATAAAATTCATAGAATAACCAAAACAGAATACAGAACTGTTTCATAAAATAGTAGGGAAAAAAAGATAAGAAAAGCAAAAGTGAAAAGATAATAACAAAAGATAATATGGACAGACAATAGTTGAGAAAAGGCTTTCAAGTGTTTTCGATGTGACCTTGATAATTTATCAATCAGGAAGAAAGTGAGCAATATTAACTCTGCTTGAAGACAGAAGTAAAATCTATCTTGTGAAAGAGTACTTAAGAGTGTATTTTGAACTTAAGAAATTACATTATACAAAATATATATATATATATATACACACACACACACATGTATGTGTACATATTTATACTTTACATAGATAATGTATATATGTGATATATATATATACACATATATATATATATCGAAGAAAGAAAGTATTTACAAATATGTTTTACCAAAGCAGAAATGAAGGTGATTTCTTAATTTACATAAAACAATGGGATATATTGGGAACTAGTATTATCCTAAAAAAACACAATTTCCAAGTTCAGAGCAATCTACTACTCTCCCCTGCCCCCTGCTTCCTTAGCAAGACTTATATTACAAAAGAACTACTCCATTTGATGTCAGGATATATTATTAACCTACATATGGAGAGTTTGCATATTTGTAATTTTATTTTTTTTTAATTTTTTTTTTAACATTTATTTATTTTTGAGACAGAGAGAGACAGAGCATGAATGGGGGGAGGGCCAGAGAGAGAGGGAGACACAGAATCTGAAGCAGGCTCCAGGCTCTGAGCTGTCGGCACAGAGCCTGATGCGGGGCTCGAACTCATGGACCGTGAGATCATGACCTGAGCGAAGTCAGACGCTCAACCGACTGAGCCACCGAGGCGCCCCTGCATATTTGTAATTTTAAATAGCAAACTAGTATTTGTATGGACTTAGTATAAGAACAATATCAGTGAACACTTACCATTGTCTTCAGATTGTATTTAATTATTAATCTTATGAAGGACCACAAACCATGTGTTGATTGTTAATGATACTTTACATTGACTCAATCCCTTTCAAAAAATGTTTTGTCATAAATTATCATATTCAATTCTCACAACAATCATGGCTTCTTATTCCGTTTACCAAAGCAAAGGTAATGTCCAAAACATTTCTTACTCTTTCACATTTATTAATAACAAAACATTCTACTGTCATGTTTTAAAATTTTGTTTTCAGATAGTCCAACTCCCTTCTATTTTACCAACGTTCCAAATTAAGGTTAATGGCTTTTCCTCAACTATTCTTTTGCTGCTGGTTTTCATATTATTAGGACTTATAAGCATGTTTCAATTTATGGTAGGTTCTAACTATTCGTTTAAAAAAAGCACTTTTATTTTGCATATGTGATCTAAATTGACTTGAAGAGCATACTGATACTATTGTACATGTGGAAGAAAAAGAATGGACTTGGAGCATACTAAATTACGATAATTTATTTCCATTCGGGAACACTTAGAGTCTTATATAAGTTAAGGCAAAAGAGCAGAAAGGAAAAAAAAAAGAAAATATAGATAAACGATGTACAATTTCCATTCGTTTACTAATTTCACTCCTTAAAAATCTCACAATGTATTTTTTTGACCTTACATATGCAGTAGTTGAAATTGAGGAGGAATACAAACTATGTATCAAGTGCTATAATTTTGAGGTTTGAGGATGCAATTCTGATTTGAGGGTGTAAAACACTTTGAAGATGAAAATATGATTATGATACGAAACCTATTGAAAGTGTCCTGTGTGTTCCAACACGTCAGGCATTACCCCCAATTTATGACTGTTGTTTCAACATTAACACTTGTCTAGGAATTTTCATTTTTTAACAAAGTATTTTATTAGTGATTAATAAAAATAAGTTGCAAATGGGTTTTTTAGAACTCTCCTTTGGACTTTGAATTTTTCCGTATTCTCAGTGTGGCTGGAAACATATGCGTAGTGAATAGAGTTCTTATTTTAAAACATGATTAAGTCAGAGAGACACCAGCAGTAACTCATCATAGTCAGTTAAGATATTTTACAGATAAAATATAACTAAAGTCATTCCTTCAAGGACAGAATGCAGTGTGCTCACCGGTAAAATGAACAGTTGGATATGAAGGGCCAAGGACAGCTACCTCCACAAGCTCTCAAGTAGTTTTCTGGGGAATTCGGTATTATTGCCCTTCATCACTAGTGTACCAGACATTTGCGATGTGATTCATGTTGTAACTCAATGCATACATTAAGCCACAAGACAGATGATCAGTGGGAAATATGAGAAATTATTAAATGCACATGCGAAATTTGTGTAGGAAATAGTGCTTAAATAGTCCTGTCATTCAGTCCGTGAAGACTAATCTGAATGTTTTATGAAAATAGTTTACATTTGTGTGTGTATATGCGTGCACATGCTTTCTTTTCTTTTTGGTAGATAGTGGGAGTAGAATAACTGAATTCTTTAGTGATTAAATTTTAAGAAACTGCCAAACACTTTCCCAAAGTGTTTGCAGAATTTTATATTCCTATTAGCAGTGTATGAAGTTCCAGTACTCCCACATCCTCACCAACACTTAGTATAAATACTGTCAGTCCTTTCATTTAGCCATTCTAGAAGGTGCATTGTGATATATCATTGTGGTTTTAATTTGCATTTCTGTAATGACTAAGATGAGCATCGTATGTGACTTTCCATCTGTATACCATATTTTCATTTGTTGATTTACCATTCTTATATCAGATATCGATGTACTTTCTGTTGAAATATCTTGCTTGTTTATATTGGATCGTTTTTCTCTTTGTAGTGAGTTTTGAGAGTTCTTTTTATTTTCTGGACACCAATTCGTTACAAGATATGTCTGTGTAAATATATTAACCTACATGTGGTTTGTCTTTTCATTCACTGACTAGAGAATAAAACAGCATTTAAAAAATTTGATGAAGATCACGGTGCCTGGGCAGTTTAGTCAGTTAAGCGTCTGACTTCTGCTCAGGTCATGATCTTGTGGTTTCAAGCCCCTCATCGAGCTCTGTGCTGAAGGCTCAGAGCCTGGAGCCTGCTTCCAATTCTGTGTCTCCCTCTCTCTCTGCCCTTTCCCACTAACACTCTATCCTTATCTCTCTCAAAAATAAACATTTAAAAAAAAAGGAAAAGAAAATTTGATGAAGACTATTTATAATGATTTATTTTATTGGCTTTGCCTTTGGTATCACCTAAGACAATTTTGTTAATTCAAGAGCACAAATATTTTCTGTTTACTTCTAGAGAATAATCTTGGTGAAAATTGACATCTCAGTAATATTGAATGTTCCTGCTTTTAAGGTGGGAGCTGTTTCACCAGTTGAATTTTCTTAATGTTTCTGCTCCATCCTCTGCCTTGAGGTTTTGCTTGTGGGTCAGAGGCCAGGTGAGGGTCTTTTTCACACTCTCCCCACTTTTCTAGTTGTGAAAGGCGATTGCTTCTGCCTGAATGCTGGCTAGTCATTGGTGGGGAAGGACTGTCCTGAACGAGTGTCGGTTTCATGTAGTTCCTGATGCCCTTGGACACTGAGCTGGGGTTTTCTCAGTGATTTTTCTGCTCCTCAGTTGGTAAGATATCACTTAATGCCTAGGCTCAGAACGCTTTTCTATCATTCTCCCATAGCAGAGAATTTCCTTTCCTCCTGCATCATCCAGTCTTCACTTATGTCCTGGGGACAACAGTATTTGCTATTCTTCCCCCAGCAGCTTAATGTTAAGTTCTGAAGCGGAGAAGAATCAGCAGCAAGCTTTCTTCCTCTTCCATAGTAGCACCCTCTTTCAGGCCTACAGGTGGTTGGAAAAATGGATTCTGTCTCCTGACTTGTTCTCAGTCTTTTTCTTGAGCTTCCAGTAAAGATTTATGAGGAAGGGCCCCTTGTGTCTGAGGCTCCCAGGTTCCCTACACTTTCAGTGAGTCTTGTATTTTGCAATTTGTTAATAATTTAGCTTAATGCATCTTAATCAGGTGCATGGTTCTGGCAAATGGAAGCCAGGCTTGCAACCTGTTTCTTTTTGGAAGTGCCTACTATTAAATTAATTAGACAAGGAGGCCATTAGGCTGACATGGCTCCAATGCCATGGCGACCTATAGAAGCAAACCAAAATCTGAGCCTCTAAATACCTCAAAGTTAGGAAATCAAAGATGCTAAGGACACTCAAAGCTAGTTAGGCTTTAAGCTATCACCAATTAAATAATTTACATTCTTTATTTCTGCACATTGTGTATCTATAAGTGTTTCCTAGCTCCTGTATGCTGAGTGTTCCTAACAACTAATGGATTGTCACTGTCAGATTCAAATAGAGTTTTGCTCAAATACAGTCTTAGAATTTTAATACACCTCAGTTTATCTTTTAATAGTGCCTTTTCTAAAACTCAGGATACTAGATAACCCTGCAATCTCAGCTCTTTTTTGTCTTCAAACAGTGATGAGTTTGTAAATGTCTTTCTTGTTGTTGTTAATGCTTTTTTCCAGTTTTCTATGTTCTATGCATAATTGTTGACTCTTTCAGCAAAAGAGCTTACCAAAGAGTTAAAGGGCACAGGTTTTGTATCAGTTTCTTCAATGGTTTAGATAACCAGTTAATTCTAATAATGGTTTAAAATTTTCATCCGATTTATGTAATCAGAAAAGCATTCGGAAGTTTATTTTATCCAAAGTGAAACACATGATATTACTGTTATTGTAAGAGCAAAGTTTCAATATTAAAGTTTCCATATAAATGTACCTATTTTTGTTTAGTTACAATATAAAAAAAAAAGTAGGTGAAGTACAGTACACAATTAGAAAAAAATATTCTTCCTAAATAAGACATCTAGAGAGTACAGAAGCACTTATTATTGGCTGAAGTGAACTCAAAATTTAATTATATCCAAGATAGTTGCACTATTTATTCAATCAAAATAGAATCTTTAAGTTTTCAACATTATTTTTAAATTACAGTTATATTGCCTGGATTAATTTAACTAGGGCACTTTTGTAAATGAATCTGATGTACAAAAAGACACTTCGGGGGTGCCTGGGTGGCTCAGCCGGTTAGGTGATTAAGCCTCTGATTTTAGCTCAGGTCATATTCTCATGGTTCCTGATTCGAGTTCCGCATTGGGCTCTCTGCTGTCAGCATGGAGCCTGCTTCACATCCTCTGTCCCCTTCTCTCTCTGCTCCTCCCCACCCTCTCTCAAAAATAAATGTACATTAAAAAAATTAAAAATGAAAACAAAAAGCAAAAAGGCACTTCAGCATTGCACTGCATGCTTTCTTTCTCTGTTACCCATTATCAGTTGGATACTATGAATTCCTGAAATATTAAAGAACTAGATTAGATACCAGCATAAGCATCCTAAAATTGTCTTGATTTTTAAAAGTTAATTAAGTCCTTTTATTTTCAAAAGAGTTAAAAATCTTTAATTAAAGTATTTAATAAAATGAGCACTGACCTTTCCAAATCTGAAGATTTGTCACATTGTAGTTATTGAAAAACAATTTTGAAAACAAAAATGCATTGAAATATGTTGCTAAAAAACAAAATAGAAATTGAATAAAAGGAACAATAGGCACAGTTTAATTTCGAAATTCTTTAAGTATATTTTGATATATATAGCCTGTGGAAAGAAAAATGTC
This sequence comes from Prionailurus bengalensis, assembly GCF_016509475.1. NCBI lineage: Eukaryota > Metazoa > Chordata > Mammalia > Carnivora > Felidae > Prionailurus > Prionailurus bengalensis. Next base: position 93,034,684 of record NC_057344.1, read on the forward strand.
TTTGAAACCCAATTTTTAATTAGGTTAATTTATAATTTATTCCCAGAATTCCTATGATTTCCCAGCAGCCCAATTTCATGACACATTCAATGGAGTCAAAGAAACAAGTTACTTGATGAGTTTTGAGGCTCTAAAATATTTTTTTCAAGAAGGCATTAACTAATAAAATACTGAGCAGAAATATTTTTATGCTTCAATGTTAAAAACAAAAGAAATGAAATTGTTCTCCATTTGGCAACATCAATATGAATTTACTTGGTATTTTAGCATGTGTACACAGAACATTATATCAATTAAAAATATTATGGTCAAAAGAGGAAAAAACAGTCATTAATAATTTGAAATTAGCTAAGCATAAAGGACAACTTTGAAGATTTCAGACTATTGTATTAAGTATTAAAACTACTGAAACTATATTAAAAAACATTCTTCAAATACATAGCAGTAGCAAGATGTTTGCAAAGTAATGGAATAAGAATTGGATTGATTATAATATCTGAAAAATACTAAAAGAAATTCATTGTTTTTGGTTCTTTTTAAATTTATTTGTTTTTTTATTTGTTTGCTTGTTTCAAGTTTTTATTTAAATTCTAGTTAGTTGACATACAGTGTAAATATTGGTTTCAGGAGTAAAATTTAGTGATTTGTTACTTAAATACAACATCCAGTTCTCACTGTGACAATTGCCCTCTTTAATACCCAACACCCATTTAGCCCATTCCCACCTGCACCTCCCTTCCATCAACCCTCAGTTTTGTTCTCTATAGTTAAGTGTCTGTTATGGTTTGCTCCCTCTCTTTTTGTTTTCCTTCCCCCTATGTTCATGTGTTTCGTTTCTTGAATTCCACATATGGATGAAATCATATGGCATTGTCTTTCTCTAATTTCACTTAGCAAAATACACTATGGCTCCATCCACATTGTTGCAAATGGCAAGATTTCATTCTTTTTGATGGCTGAGTAATATTATATATAATAATATATATAATATAACACACACACACACACACACACACCACCTCTTCTTTATCCATTCATCAGTTGATGGACAAATGGACTCTTTCCATAATTTGGCTATTGTTGATAATTCTGCTATAAATATTGGGATACATGTGCCTCTTTGAATCAGTATTTTTGTAACATTTGTATATAAATACTTAGTAGTATAATTGCTGGATCATAGGGTAGTCCTATTTTTAACTTTTTGAAGAATCTCCATACTATTTTCCAGAGTGGCTCCACTAGTTTGAATTTCCACCAATAACATAAGAAGGTTTCCCTTTCTCCACATCCTCACCAACATTTGTAGTTTCCAATGTTGTTAATTTTAGCCAATGTGACAGGTGTGATGTGGTATCTCATCGTGTTTTCAATTTGTATTTCCCTGATGGTGAGTGGTGTTGATCATCTTTTCATGTGTCTGTTAGCCATCTGGATATCTTCTTTGGTAAAATCTATTCATGTATTCTGCCTGTTTCTTATCTGGATTATTTGTTTTCTGGGTGTTTAGTATAATAAGTTCTTTCTAAATTTTAGATACTAACTCTTTATCAGATATCAAATATCTTCTCCCATTCTATAGGCTGCCTTTCAGTTTTGTTGATTATTTGCTTCTCTGTGCCAAAGGTTTTTATCTTGATGAGGTCCCAATACTTCATGTTTGCTTTTGTTTCCCTTGCATCTGGCAACATGTCTAATAAGAAGTTGCTACAGCTAATGCCAAAGAGGTTGCTGCCTGTGTTCTCCTCTAGGATTTTTATGGTTTCATGTCTCACATTTAGGTCTGTCATCCCTTTTGAATTTATTTGTGTGCATGGTATAAGAAGTGGTCCCGGGGGCGCCTGGGTGGCGCAGTCGGTTAAGCGTCCGACTTCAGCCAGGTCACGATCTCGCGGTCCGGGAGTTCGAGACCCGCGTCAGGCTCTGGGCTGATGGCTCAGAGCCTGGAGTCTGTTTCCGATTCTGTGTCTCCCTCTCTCTCTGCCCCTCCCCCGTTCATGCTCTGTCTCTCTCTGTCCCCAAAATAAATAAACGTTGAAAAAAAAATTAAAAAAAAAAAAGAAGTGGTCCCGTTTCATCCTTCTGCATGTTGCTGTGCAGTTTTTCTAACACCATTTGTTGAAGGGACTGGCTGTTTTCTATTGTATATTCTTTCATTCTTTGTCAAAGATGGGTTGACCAAATAGTTGTGGGTCCCTTTCTGTTTTTATTAATTTTGTTCCATTGATCTGTGTGTCTCTTTTTGTGCCAGTACCATATTGTCTTGATGGCTACTGTTTGTAATATAGCTTGAAGTCCAGAATTGTGATGCCTCTAGTTTTGCTTTTCTTTTGCTTTTGCTTTGGCTATTTGGGGTATTTTGTGGCTCCTTACAAATTTTAGAATTGTTTGTTCAGCTTTGTGAAAAATACTGGTGGTATTTTGATAATGATTGCATTAAATGTGTAGATTGCTTTCGGCAGTATAGACATTTTAACAATATTTGGTCTTCCAGTCTCTGAGCATGGAATGTTTTTCCATTTCTTTGTGTCCTGCTCAATTTATTTCATAAGTGTTCTATAGTTTTCAGAGTACAGCTGTTTTACCTCTTTGGATAGGTTTATTCCTAGGAATCTTATGGGTTTTGGTGCAATTGTAAATGAGATTAATTCCTTGATTTCTCTTTCTGCTACCCTGTTTTTTTTTTTTTTTTTAATTAATTGATTTATATATTTGGGTGTGGAAGTTGGAGGCACAAATATTTACAATTGTTAGATGTTCTTGGTGGATATATCACATAAACATAAAATCTAGTTTATCTGATATAAGTATGGCTATTCCTCCTTTCTTTTGATGTCCATTGGCATGATAAATTGTTCCCAACCCCCTCACTTTCAATCTGGAGGTGACTTTAGGACTAAAATGAGTCTCTTTTAGGCCATACAGAGATGGGCCTTTTTTTTTTTTTAATCCATTCTTATGCCTTATGTTTTTTGATTGGAACATTTAGTCTGTTTACATTCATAGAGATTACTGATATACATTTAATGCCATGTATTACATGTAAAGTAATTGTTTCTGGATATTTTCTCTGTTCCTTTCTAGGCTTTGTGGCTTTTGTTCTTTCATTCCCATTCAAGGAGTGCTCTTTAATATTTATTTGAGGGCTACTTTTGTGGTCATGGACTCTTTTAGTTTTGTTTGTCTGGGAAACAGTTTATGTTTCCTTCTATTCTGCATGGCAGCCTTGATGGATAAAGTATTCCTTGTGCATATTTTACCCATTCACCATTTTGCATATATCATGTCCTTCCTTTTAGCCTGCCAAGTTTCTTTACAGAGATCTGCTGCTAACTTTATTTGTCTTTCCTTGTAAGTTAGAGATTTCTTTTCCTTTTCTTTCTTTTTTTTTTCAACATTTATTTATTTTTGGGACAGAGAGAGACAGAGCATGAATGGGCGAGGGGCAGAGAGAGAGGGAGACACAGAATCAGAAACAGACTCCAGGCTCTGAGCCATCAGCCCAGAGCCCGACGCAGGGCTCGAACTCACGGACCGCGAGATCGTGACCTGGCTGAAGTTGGATGCTCAACTGACTGCGCCACCCAGGCGCCCTTTCTTTTCCTTTTCTGCTTTCAGGATTCTTTCCTTATATCTGTATTTTGGAAACTTTACTATGATGTGTCTTGGTGTTGCCTGCTGTTGATTTTAAGGAGTGTTCTCTGTGCCTCTTGGATTTGGATGTCTGTTTCACTCCTCAGATAAGGGGAGTTTTCAGCTATAATTTGTTCAAATAAACCTTCTGTCCTTTCCTCCTTCTGTTCTTCTGGAAGTCCTATAACATGAATGCTATTACACTTCATGGAGTTGCTGAGTTCCCTAAGTCAACAAAGGTGATTCCACATTTTTTTCCCCTTTTATTTTTAGCTTCATTATTTTCCATGGTTTTTTCTTCTGTATCACTTATTCACTACTCTGCTTCTACCATCCTTATGGTCATTACATTCAATCAGTTTTGCATCTCAGTTATATAATTTTTTATTTGGACCTGACTAGTTTTTAAGTCTTTTATCTCTGCAGTAAGGGACTCCCTGGTCGTTTTTTTTTTTTAATGTTTATTTATTATTTAGAGAGCATGAGCAGGAGATGGGCAGAGACAGAAGGAGACACAGAATCTGAAGCAGGTTCCAGGGTCTGAGGTGTCAACACAGAGCCTGATGTGGGGTTTGAACCCATGAACCATATTATGACTTTAGCTGAAGTCAGATGCTTAACTTACTGAGCCACCTAAGTGTTCCTCCCTGGTGTTGTTTCTGCTTTTCTCAAACCCAGCTAGTATCTTTATGGTTGTTGTTTTAAATTCTGATTCAAGCATAGTACTTATATCTGTTTTGATTAGATAGCTGGCTGTTATCTCTTCTTGTTCTTTCTTTTGGGATGAATTCTGCTGTCTTGGCATTTTATCTGGGTCTCTGCCTTTTCTGTGTTAAGAAAGACTGTTATGTTGTCTGCTCCTGAGAATAACAGCTATATTAAGAAGACATCATATATTGTCCAGGGCCTAGTACTTCAGGAAGTGTTTCTGGTATACACTGTGTGCACTCAGCTGTTGTGTTTTCGCTACTCTTTCCTTCAGGTCAGTCCTCTGCAGAGATTTTCCTTGCCTACAAGGGGAACTGTTTTTACCTTGTCCAATGTGAAGCAATTTTTAGCTAGATGTGTTTTGGTCTGCTTGTTAAAAGAGACTAGATCCTATTTCCCCTAGAGCTGAAGCTTTGCAGCACTCTGGTCAGCGGACTTAATAGGTGTCAGGGGGTTTGGACTGGTCTTCTCTGGGAGGTGCACACCCCTGCTCTGATTCTCAGGAATACTTGCCCTAATGAAAAAGCACATGCAGAGCACAGGGTGGTGGGGCTTGGTGTAAGCAGCTCAAGCCTCCACTGTGGGCACTGTGCCCACTGAAGTCTGTCCATGCTCATGAGTAGTGGTAAAAATGGCATCAGCCAGCTCTCTCATCCCTGGAGGGAAGAGTTCATGACTGCCACTATTCAGAAAGTCCTCACAGAAGAGCAAACAATCTCTCCTTGTGTGTCCCAGGCTTCTCTCAGATCCCTGTCTGTGTCTGAGCCTCTGCCTGCCCAGAGGCACAGTGGTCCTATGATTTATCTCAGGTGCACTGGCTAGGTTTCAAAACTCCAAATTTTAGGGACTAGGCTCACACAGACTCTACATGGTGTGGACCTGTGCTGATCCTCTGGGGGAGGGTCTTGCCACATCCTGGCTGGTGATGATTTTTCCCAGAAGGGCAGTTGCACAAAAGTGCAGGGGCTTGGAGTTTATGGTTAAGTGTAGCAAAAGGTGGCCTTCAGGACAGAAGGACAGAAGGACAGAAGCTCCTGTCCTCAGCAGCTGCCTCTGCTTCTAAGCTAATAAATAGGGCAGCTCAATGGCAACTTCTGGCTGTTTTGTCAATGAAGAGCCAGGACAGCCTCTTCCAAATGTACTCCAAAAAGGGAACTGTGTCCCCTAGTGCAACCAGAGGATTCTTAGACAACACTGTCTACTCCCAGTCCTCTGTCCTCCTTCTCCACAGGATCACCTTTGCACCTGCCAGGCTCCACTCTGGTGATGGCACAGACTTCTAAAACTTCAGATTTTGAGCTCTGCTATTTGTAAAATCTTATGATTAGCTGCTCCTCATTTTCCCCATCAGTGGTTATAGGGAAATGCTTTTCTTGTTCAATGCTCTACACTCTGTTAGGGGCATCTGGGTGGCTGAGTTAGTTAAGCATTTGACTCTTGATTTTGGCTCAGGTCATGATCTCATGGTCATAAGATGGAACCCTGTGTCAATTCTGCTTGGGATTCTCTCTCTCCTCTCTCGGCCCCTCTTCTCCATTTGCTTGCTTATGCACTCTCTCTGTCTCTCTTAAAAAAATTAAATATGTATATATATGTATATGTATATATATATATAATTACAATATTATATAAAATATTACATTTTTAGCTTTCATTTCCCTCTTAAAATTTCTAGGTTTGAAAAATCAATATTGTGAGGCTGTTTACAGTTTCTTTGATGGATGGAAATGTAAGTAAAGAAATTATTTTATTATATTATAAGTTGAAAGTGTTACAGGAGTAATGGGAGAGGAGGGTGGTTATAGATGCAAATGGAGAAAGAAGCAGAATGTGTCTCAGTTTTCACTATGTCTAAAATCACCAGAATATAACATCACACAGAGATGTGATGCAGCCTAGAAGGATTATTTATTTATTTATTTATTTATTTATTTAAACAAGAGAACCTGGAATTAAGGAAGATTCACATGGTCATGAATGAATGTGTTTTGCATTTATCATTTTCATAACCTAGATATGTCCAATTTATAATGTCTTATTCTAGATAAAATATCTATCCTATTTATAAAATATCAATTGACTTTTAAGAATATTTTGTGTATATCATATGTAGCTTTAAATCAAATCATTCAGTTAGTAGATGTATAATCCTAATTTTACTAAAATCACTTTTCTAAGAATGAGGAAATTGAGTTTCATAAGAGTCAAGTAATTTGCCAAAACTTAATTGGCTGTAGAAAAAAGATAGCATTTTCAGACTAATGGTCTCCTAGACCAAGTTATTTACAATAGCCTCACACCATTTCCCTCTTCATGTGTTTGCTTTTTAGGCAAAGGTTTAGAGGGAAAGAGTACTCTAGGACATACTTATTCATATAAATTACCTTATAATTTTTTCTTACATGGGTATTTGTTTGTAAGTTGAAAGTTAATTTAAGTAAAAATCATCCAAATTGTATGAAAAGTGACATTAGTATTTTAAGTGCCTTTATAAATTAAAACTGAGAATAAGACTATAAGAGAAATAAGAAATTGAATTATTTCAATAATAAATTGACTTACTCTTTGATTTACATGTTTACTTTCAAGAAATAACTTTTTCTGAAAACCCTGCACATATTAAGGTTATATCAGTGTGTTTAAGCAGACCATATGCAAGGGCTGTATAGTGCTAGCCAATGAGCAGCATACGCCATATCCCTGCATAATAATTTCAAAGTTCTGAAAGAAATCATAGTGAACTCTTTAACTTATCAGTAATGAATACAGGATTATGTTTTTCTTTGGTAAGTAAGTACTAAACCAATAAGTAAAGGCTGAAATATTTATACTCTATTCTTGATCACATTATTGAAATAGAACTCTATTGTTGACAAATCAGACATGAATATTAAAAAGTAGATATCTCAGGGTCATTGTTGGGCAGCTGTATGTACATCTGTCTCCTACTAAACAATACTGTAAAATTTCACACAACAAAATATATAGCAAAATGCAGTTAGTTTTCTCCCAAATAAATTTATCTCTATAGCATAGGGGAAAAGAAGGCAAAAGCATAGAATGCAAAATGTAGCTCTTGCCAAATGAGCCATGTAGCTTATAATGTAGGTTTTGAAAAACATAAAACATTAACTGAAAGACTTTATAATGAGAGATGGCTTCATATATGGTGAACATCAATATATAAAAATGACTTTAAAATATGTGGTAGACAGGTGTGTGACTGAATTGATACACAGCAGCTGTGACTTATGTGTGTTTCTAATTAGAGAATTAAAGAAGCTTAGCAGTTCTAACCTTTCTTCTTCTTCTTTTTGTCTTAATATTAATAAAAAATAGTGGTTATTTAACAAAATTGTTGATTCAGTTATTTAGTGATTAGCTATGGTAATTGGCTATAGATATCATGCCAATAAAAAAAGAAATCAAGGAATATCCAAAACAAGCCACTTCCCTTAAAAGAGTTTTTCCTCTTGTCATAAATAAGAACTAAATAGAATTTAATTATTTGAGACACAATACTAATTAACGATAAAGTATCCCTCAAATTGAGATCAATACGAAAATGAATCTAAAATGTCTCAGTTGATAACCAGTCAACGGGTTCCCATTTTGGGCCTGTTTATTATATCCAATCACTAAGCTAAGTGCTTTCAGTGGATTACCTCACTTAACTCTCAAAACAGTGCTATTACAAATGCTATTACAGTCCCCAGCAGGGAGAATGAAGCTTAGAATACTTAAAACCATGCTCAAGGCAGTATGGCTAGTAGGTTGAAATGCCAGGATTAATATGCAGCCCCATGATTTCTCAGTCTTACACTCTTAACCACTGCTATCCTCTGCTTTGCATCATTCTCACAGTTCCCTAATGTGAGGGAGTGGGTGGGTGGGTGAGTCCCACAGTTCCCAGAGAATGGAATGATGGCCTTGTTTAATGAGGATACTAGTCTCTACATCTCGTTTGGTAGGTCTGCAATATTGAAGACAAGTTTAAGGCTTATTCTCATCATATTCTAGACACAGGTCCTTTCAGGCAGATGATAAACCTCCAAAATATTTCACATGAAATAATGTGAATATGTTCACATGACTCTGGGATACATTAGATTAGTAAAACCATAAGTCAAAATATGAAGCAGATTAGGATAATGATGGGGTGGGCAGGGTTTGTGGGTGGAAAGAGAAACTTTTTGCCATTAAAATTAGGGTTTTCTTATAAATTAGGATAATAATAGTATTAACTCAGAATTTGAAGTATAAAATGAGATATTATATATAAATATGACTTATAAAGGAGAGGATTTCTTAAATGGTGGGCATTTATATGAACTGAGGTTTTAATGTGTATTATTTCCTAATTGTCATATATTACTTTAAAATTTGACCAAGTGAAGCATTTTTTCATGGATGTTTTAAAGTTTATTTATTTACTTTGACAGAGAGAGAGAGAGCACACAAGCAGAGGAGGGACAGAGAGAGAGGGAGAGAGAGAGAATCCCAAGCCGGCTCTGTGCTGTCAGCACATAACTAAATGAGGTGCTCGATCTCAGGAATCATGAGATCATGACCTGAGATGAAATCAAAAGTTGAACACTTAACTTACTGAGACACCCAGGTGCCCTTATACATTATTTTATTTTATTGTGTTCTGGGAATTGTTAATTATATTTTGAAAACTTAAAATGAAAATATGAGGTATAGTTTGCACTTGAATTCAAATGATGTTTGGTTTTAAGGAGTCTATCTATATCAATCATAGAAGTTTTTTCTGGGAAAAAATATCAATATATGAGTCAATATAAATATCACAGTTTCATTATTGAAATCAAATGAACACATGTAACCATTTATATAGAACTACAAAGAGGAATATATTTCATAACTTGTATTTCAACCAAACTGACTTCAAATATTCACATGCTCAATGAATATTTTCTTTATTGTGTGTTTTACATGGTTACATCAAGACAAGTTTAAGAGCACACATGTACATTGTTGTAAGTGTTAGTCTTTTTTTTTTGTAGCAAATTTTAAATTATTAAGAAAAACCAACATGTTTAAGATCATGACACCAAAAGGGAGGGTAAAAGTCATATTCATGATAGTTTTCATTTCAACTAAAGGTCCGTACAAAGTTGACAATACCAAAATAAGTAAAGCAACAGTGAGTGCTAAAATCCCAAGGGTTTGCTCTGAACACAGCGCAATTTATGTTTGTCTAGTTTTAAGTTATTTTGCTGTGATTTCTGTAGTCATGACAATATTATAGTAATCACCTCTAATTTAAAACTGAAATCATATGTAAATAATTCATAAAGTAATACTTTTAAGTTATGTTGAAAGATAATCAAGTTTTAATGCCACTGGAAATGCTTTCCTGTCCCTTAAGTAATCTCAGTATCAGTTGCAACTGTTTCTGACCAATCCTAGAAACAGAAAAAGGAATGGTGTTTTGCTGCTGGCTTGAGGAAAATGCAGCAGAGAAATAAGGAGAAGTGTTCTTTCTCACAAGGAAAATCATTGTAAACGCTGTCTCATAAGTATGGGTATTTGAAAGCTCAAATTTGTCAGATTTTAAAGATTTTCTCATAAATGGATTTAATTTGTTTTTGAAAAGTAAGTGGAATTTGTTGTTTCTCTTGCAATGATTATTGTTTTTCCAGCAGAGTTTTTCCACAAGGGAATGCACAAGATGACCCCTGAATTCTGTAAAATATTGCTGTATTCTCTTAATCAATTCCATTTAAAATGTGGTTTAGGTTGAGAACCCTTTGAAAACTTTTAAAATGAAATCAAGCCACCTGAGAATTTAGCATGGGAATGTGAGATATGACAAGGAAAAACTATGTATAATAGAATAAGGTTAATATTAACTATTTTGCTCAACACTTTTGTTCAAACTAAAACTATATTATTTTAACTTTCCAATAAATAATTCTCCTTTTTAATGTTTTATTTGCAAACTAAAATATTTGGCACATATATTTGTTCTTTTCAGCATTAATTATTTTTAACTATTAAGCTTTCTTTTTATTTAAATTTTTTTTAATGCTTATTTTATTTTTGAGAGGTAGAGAGACAGAGCATGAGCAGGGGAGGGGCAGAGAAAGAAGGAGACACAGAATCTGAAGCAGGCTCCAGGCTTCAAGCTATCAGCACAGAGCCTGATGCAGGGCTCGAACCCATGAACCATGAGATCATGACTTGAGCCGAAATCATATGCTTGACCAACTGAGCCACCCAGGCACCCCTTTTAACTATTAAGCTTTCATTAGCTCCTTTTTATTGGTTTGTCTTCAACTACTTTTAAGTAGTTATATGGCTTCTTAACTGAAAGTTATTTTGTAGTCTAAGGAAACAATTCAAAAATGTTCATTATACCTCCACTTTGAGCATTTAACTACTGAACTTTTGTCCTGTTTTAATTCATTATTTTTTTTATTATGTTATAGTTTAAACCTTCTTGTTTCACTTGCATTATATACTTTTGAACACTCAACGTCTCTAAAATATATAATGCTTAAGAAATTACTATATTCAATAAATAATTACTGCCATATACAAATCTTGATATGAGCAACCACATAATGAAATTGTGATGGTTAATTTATATGCCAACTTGGCTAAGTTATGATCCTGGTAGTTTGGTAGAACACTAGATGTTGCTGCAGTGGTATTTTGTAGATGCAATTAACATCTAAAATTGGTTTCCTTTAAGCAAAGGAGACTATCCTTGATAAGGTGAGTAGGCCTCAGCCACTAAGTTGAACTTAAGAACAGAAACTGAAGTTTCTCTAAGAAGAAGGAATTCTGACTTAACACTGTAACACAGAAGTCTTACCTGAATTTCCAATCTTCCTGTCCACTTTACGAATTGCAGCCTTGAGACTATAACATCAACTTTTATCTGACTTTCCATCCTGCTGCCCTATCTTACAAATTTCAGATTTGCCAGCCCCCCTAATCAGGTGAAGCAATCCTTAAAATAATGCATTTTTAGGGACACCTTGGTGGCTCCATCAGTTGGGTGTCCAACTCTTGATTTTGGCTCAGGTCTTGATCACAGGGGCACGGGATCAAGCCCCATATCAGGCTCTGCACTGAGCATAGAGCCTGCTTAGGATTCATACTTCTCTCTCCCTCTGACCCACTCTCCCACTAGCTTTTCTCTTTCTCAAAATGAAAAAAAAAATATTTAAAATAATGTATCTTTAAAATAAAATAAAACAATATACATATATCTTTATTGTGTCTGTACTGGTTCTGTTTTTGGTTTTTGGTTTTTGGTTTTTGGTTTTTTTTTTTTTTTTTTTGAGAATCCTGACTCATAGAGAAGTTATAAATATATAATGAATATTAAAAAGTAAGATTTAATGTATGTATTCTTATACAACAAGTTTCTTATAAACTATTACATATCACAAGAAAAAATAAGATATGAATTTCATTTCTATATAAAATAGACTCATCGCATTCAAGTGCTCTAACACTTTCACTCCCTGCTCCCCCACTATCTTCTATTAGCACAATTAACTTCTAGCTGAGATGGATCAACACAATTTCCTGTTAGTAGTAAAGACTGCATTAAGTGCTTCTTATCTATCAGGCACAGCTTTAATCTCATTCTCCAGTGTAAGGTGAAATCCATTGCAAGAAGATGACATTTGCTATATTTCGAGAAAATGTAACTGGAGAAAAATGTAGATGAACTGTTTTAAGCTATTCCAAGAAAACAAAAATGTTCAAAAAAGAAGAAGAAAGTGCTCTTTATAACAGTGAGAGATCCTGCAATCCAATTGTTCTTGCTTAAGTCTTGAGTTTTTTAAATGTTTTTAAAATGTGAACACATTGTGTATACACACAGACACACACACACACACACACACACACACACACGCAATGTTAGCAATGCTAACATTTACAGTGTAGATATAGATGATATAGATATAGATATAGATATAGATATAGATATAGATATAGATAGATATTGAATTGAATTAGTGGGCTAACTATATAACACTAGATTGGTATTTTTTTACAACAAATTTGCATATAATGCCAAAGCATATCTGTAGAAGAGGTATGATTTTTTTTACATTCTTGCTATAATTTAAAGCATGTTTTTATACCTGAAAAAATCATAAAGAACATATTTTTACTGTATTGACTTAATCAATGTTGGTGAAATTCTTTCTAAGACTACTTCGAAAAAGCTAAATCCCAATGTTATTCTTTAACTGTACATGAGTGTAAACTGAATATAAATTGCTTTTGCAATGGATTTGAAAGCTTCTCTGCAACTATCTTGTCAATTTTATTGGCAGAGATACCTAGTTAAGACATTTTATTCAAAATTTCTCTGTGAGAAAAAGGCCAATAATGGCAAGAATATTGAAACGCTGCTAGGAGATCTTAGTCTATTTTTCCCCCAGTGCTATCAATCTTTATTCTTTTGTTGTTTGTTTGTTTAGTACTACTAAAGCTTTCTCTTTATATGGATTAAAATGAATTATAATGTTCTTTTTTTTTTGTTCTTTCAGAGTTTCTTTATAATGTAATAACTCCTCACTGGGTTCATTATGTCTGTCTTCAATTGATATCTAGAATTATCCTCATTTTTTTGGTGAGAAAAAACAACAATAATGAGTTTTATAAGATGTGCACAAGCATTTTAGCCTTTTTTTTACAATTATTAGAATGAAGGAAAAAAGCTAATTTTAGTAGAATTGGTTTGAATTAATCCATGTAACTGAAAATATTACTGATATATTTAAGAAAAAATGGCAAATCACAAGTAACATAAGAATATGAGGTTAATTTCTTTGATCATATAAATAAAGAAACATCTCAATGACAAAATACACAGTCAATATAATATTTTATATTTTAATTTTTTTAATGTTTGTTTTTGACAGAGAGCATGAGTGGGGGAGGAGAAGAGAGTGAGGGAGACACAGGATCTGAAGCAGGCTCTACACTGTAAGCACAGAGCCCAATGTCGGGCTCTAACTCACGAACTCAGACCATTACTTGAGTCAAAGTCAGATGCTTAACCAACTGAGCCACCCAGGAACCCTTAGAATTTTTAAATGAAATATCTTTATTACTATTGAAACATTTAGTAATAAATATTAAATATTGCACCCTGCCTTTCAAAATGGGAACATAGGATACAAAGTAATAAGAACCACTGTCATCCAATCAGTGGGTGAAAAGACACTCTTAAATACTTTTTATGGCAATGTAAATTGGTTCTATATTGTAATATGTTGATAGACACACAGAAAATCCCTCTTTTTTTTGTATAGGAACTTTATTGTGAAAAATTAAAAATTGACAGGGTTAGGTACAAACATGTCTGATGCAGAGTTTTTTGTTTGTTTTTGGGTTTTTTTTTTGTTTTTGTTTGTGTGTGTGTGTGTGTTTTGTTTGTTTTGTTTTGTTTTGTTTTGTTTTGTTTTTGTATTCTTTAGCTCAATGTGTCCTGCACACAGGATAAGTACCAGGTACTTTGATGTTGTGGATACTGTAGCCAATCAAAACAATCTTTTCTTCGTCCTTACTGAGTTTCAACTCAGCATAGGAACAGATGGTTATTAAAACGTAATCATATTCTGGTGGCTTAGTTGGTTAAGCATCTGACTTTAACTCAGGTCATGATCTTGCAGTTTGTAAGTTCGAGCACCACATCACGCTCTGTGCTGACATCGTGGAGTCTGCTTGGGATTCAATCTCTCTCTCTCTCTCTCTCTCTCTCTCTCTCTCTGTCTCTCCCCCACTCATACTGTCTCTCTCTCCCAAAATAAGTAAACATTTTTTAAAAATTCAAAAAAAAATTTATGTTGTATGCAAGTGATGAATCACTGAATTCTACTCCTGAAGCCAACGTTGCACAGTATGTTAACTAACTAGAGTGTAAATACACATTTAAAAAGAAAAAAATAATAATAATAAGACAAAGCAAACATACAAGAATAAAAAAACTTTTTAAAAAACTAATCATGCATCATCTTTCCCTCTTTGTTCCAGCTCCACTACTTAGCTCCTGAGTGACTTTGGGCAAGTATTAGACTCTCTACATTCTTGAGGTTGTCAAGTATATTTATATATTTGCTTTATTTTTTTAATTTTTTTTTAATGTTTACTTATTTTTGAGGCAGAGAGAGACAGAGCATGAATGGGAGAGGGTCAGAGAGAGAGGGAGACACAGAATCTGAAACGGGCTCCAGGCTCTGAGCTGTCAGCATAAAGCCCGACCTGGGGCTCGAACTCACAGACCGTGAGCACATGACCTGAGCTGAAGTCAGACGCTTAACCGACTGAGCCACCCAAGAACCCCTATATTTGCTTTAAATATATACTGATATATTTAATACTGCAGAGTATTGCAGAATAAAATAAGGTATCATGCCTCAAGTCCTAGGACAGTGACTGGCATATGGAAAACTTTTACGAATTCTTGTTTGTTATTCTATTAGCAATGGTGGTGGCGATAATAATAGCTAATAGTATAAGGGAAGCAGGAATTGATGGTAGTTGTAGGAATGGAAGAGTAACAGTTCTGCTGTCTGTCATTTTGCCTTTGAATCATACAAGCAGCACTGGGCATCAATGGCTTTGAGATTGCTATCTCCCAGATACTAATGTTAGACAAATATTTTCTAAAATAAAATTTCCTGTTCAAAAGTATTAGTCTGTTCCTATTCTCAGTTAAACCAAATACTTTCAAGACACTTAAAATTTCATCTCCAATTCTGGGTTTTGCCTGAAGTCTAAATACTATCTTCTAAGTACTCTGCATGTTTTGAGAAAAGTATGCATATCTTTATTTTTTTCTCATGTTTTTCTTCATTGTGTACTCAATTTCTTTTAAAAAATATTTTTAGTTTATTTATTTTTTGAAAAAGCGAGAGCAGGAGGGTTTGAGAGAGAGAGAAAGAGAGAGAGAGAGAGGGAGAGAATCCCAAGCAGGCTCCACACTGGCAGGGCAGAGCCCCATGTGGGGCTCAAACTCACAAACTGTGAGATCATGACCTGAGTCAAAATCAAGTCAGATGCTTAACCAACTGAGGCACCCAGGAGCCCTGTACTCATTTTCTAAAATTTTTTTATGTTTATTTTTGAGAGAGAGAGAGAGAGAGAAAGACAAAGCATAGGCGGGGTAGGCGTAGAGAGAGAAGGAGACACAGAATCTGAATGAAGTCAGACGCTTAATCAACCGAAGCACCCAGGAGCCCTAGCAATTTCTAAATTGATGCCTTATAGGGTTGTTGGGAAATGCAAAGTGCTGAGAAGAATTTTTCACATACAAACACTACAAAAGTGCCTTCAATTATTGTTATTTAATTATCTCCCTACTAAAAGTAATGTGCCATTGGCACTAATTTAATTGTATCCAGACTTCTGGTTTCTGGTCTAACATCTAAAGAGCTTGAGAGTTATGTCTCCAACCTATTTGATAAGTAAAAAGCTGAACAAACTGAAAAGTCAACAGCTCTTCTTACATCTGTTAGTGATGTCTCATGGCAATCTGCTGCCCCGGAATTAGAGAGACAGACAGGTGACACAGAGAATCACACATTACCTGAGCAGAAAACTCCACAGGAACCAATACTGGTTGGGAAAACCTACACTATAATTGATAAATTGCTGTAGGATCAGTGAAGTCAAATGTGAGAGTTAAACACTTCAGGGAAGGCCAGACATGGGGGCCTCGCACACTTTTGTGAGTTTTACCATCAGAAACCTAAACTGGTTCTCACAGCGACCGTCGGAGAAAAATCCCCTCATGCTTCTAGCAAGAGAAAGGAAAAAAGGAACCTTTTTGAAACGTACCAAACTATTCTGTTCTTTCAACAAGGCTTACCTTTAAAAGGAACTGTTTTTCCAGAACTTAGAGTACTGGGGTTTTCTCAGAATTTCACTGACCTGGGAGAAGGCAAATACTCTATCCAGTCAACTCTAGTCATCCTGTCTCACCTGAGGGGATGGAAGGAAACTGAGAAGCACTTGTGAAATTTAAAGTCACAGAGGGGCATCAACTCACCAAAAGACAGTGACATAGTGATAGGATTCTAAAATGTTTCCCCTTGCTCTACATTTCACCACACAATAAAAGCTTATTTAGTGTATTTCCTCTTACCTAATACATCATGTCTGGCTCTCAAAAAAAAAAAAAAAAAAAAAAAAAAAGAAGATCACAAGCACACTAAAAGGCAATACACAGCTTGAAAGAACAGCAAACATCAGAATCAGACTCAGAAATGTCAGAAATGTTGGAATTATCAGACTGGGAATTTAAATCAAATATGACTAATACACTAAAGATAGTAATGAACAAAGTAGACAATATACCAGAAAAGATGGACAAAAGAAGCAGAGATATGGAAATTCTAAGAAAGAATAAAAAATGATATACTAGAAATTAAAAACAGCGTAACAGAAATGGAAAATGTCTTTGATGGGCTCATATGTAGACTGGACATGGTGAGGATTGACTCTCTGAGCTTAAGCATATCTCAAAATAAACTTCTAAGATGGGAAGAAAAAGGAAAAAAAAAGAGTGGAAAAAGCAACAACAACAGAATATCTAAAAGCTGTGGAACGACTATAAAAGGTGTAACATGTGGAACAGGAATACCAGACACAGGAAAAAAGGAGTAACACAAATAGGTGAAGCAATAATAAGGGAAAATTTCAAATTAATATCAGATACTTAAACCACAGATCCAAAAAGCATAGATGACACCAAGCAGAAAAGTACCAAAAAAAAGGGGGGGGGGGAACTAGTCACATCATATTCGAACTGCAGAAAATCAAAGAAAAAAAATCTTAGTTATTTCTTATTTATTGACTGATTTTAGTCTATTTTTTTAAATTGTATAGTTGACATATATGAGTTTTAGATATACAATACAGAAACTCAGCAATCCTATATATTATGAATGCTCACCATGATAGGTACAATTACCATTATCACCATACAAAGTTATTACACTATTATTGACTACAATCCCTGTGCTATACCTTTCATATTTAGTTTGTAACTGGGAGACTATATCTCTCAATTCTTTTCACCTGTTATCGCCTATCCTAGCCACCAGTTTATTCTCGGTATTTATGAGTCTGTTTCTCTCTTATTATTGTTGTTTTTCTTGTTTTGTTTTGAATATTCCACATATAAATTAAATCATATGGCATTTGTCTTTTTCTGACTTCATTCATTTTTTCATTTTTTTTATTTATTAAATTTTTTTAATGTTTATTTTTGAGAGAGAAAGATAGACATAGTGCAAGCAAGGGAGAGACAGAGAGAGGGAGACACAGAATCCCAAGCAGGCTCCAGGCTCCGACCTCTGAGCTGTCAGCACAGAGCCCAACGCGTGAGATTATGACTTGAACCGATGTCAGACGCTTAACCGACTGAGCCACCCAGGTGTCCCCTGACTTCTTTCATTTGACATAATACACTCTGAGTCCATTCATGTATTTGTGAACAACAAATTTTCATTTTTTTTTCATGGCTGAGAGATATTCTATTGTGTTAATATGCCACATGTTATCTACTCATCTATCAGCGGACACTGAGTCTGCTTCCATACCTTGGCTATTGTAAATAATGCTGAAATAAACATAGAGGTTCATTTATCTTTTCAAATTAGTGTTTATGTTTTCTCTGGGTGAATACCCAACAGCGGAATTATTGAATCTTAGGATATTTCCATTTTTGTTTTTTGGAGGAAACTCCATACTGTTTTCCAAATGGCAGAATGTTGAAGGTTTGGCTTTGCTTCTCCTTTCTGCTTTATTTTAAAATGTGAGAGCAAAGTGGAGCCTGGGTGGCTCAGTCGGTTGAGTGTCAGACTTCAGCTCAGGTCATGATCTCACATCTTGTGGGTTCGAGCCCCGTGTCAGGCTCTGTGCTGACAGTGTGGAGCCTGGAGCCTGCTTCAGATTCTGTGTCTCCCTCTCTCTCTGTCCCTCCCCGCTTATGCTCTGTCTCTCTCTGTCTCAAAAATATATATAAACATTATTATTATTATTTTTTTAATGTGAGAGGAAAGAGATAAATTGAAGAAAATGTTAAGCAAAAAGGAACAAGAGCTTCAGTATTTGGAAAATTCTCAGCGCTTATCCATACTGTAAAAAGTGAGGAAGCTTTTTCTTTTTTCTTTGTAATGTTTATTTTTTTGAGGGAGAGAGACAGAGAACAAGCAGAGAAGGGGCAGAGGGAGAGAGAAACACAGAGTCTGAATCAGACTCCAGGCTCTGAGCCGTCAGCACAGAGCCCGACACGGGGCTCGAACTCATGAACAGTGAGACCTGAGCCAAAGTTGTTTGGTCAACCAACTAAGCCACCCACTTGCCCAGAGAAAGTTTGTCTGAATACAATACTACGAATGTTACTGAGCAGCCATTTGGTAAAGAGACTGATTAGTGTGAGTGTGAATTACAGATCTAATCAGCCATCACAATAGCCGTCCACAATACAGATGAGTTTATCGCAGCCCGGATACTGCCGTTTTGGACCAAAGGGAACAGAGATAGGAAAAAAAAAAAAAAAAAAAAAAAAAAAGACTTTCATACTTCTGGGATTCTCTAGAACTGGACAACAAAGCTACCTGGCTAAAATGGTTCACTATTCTTCAAGCAAAGCGGCGAATGGCACCAAAAGTGATTCAGAAATTATGAGAGCTGCCTCCAAGATTTTGAAGGATGAAACTTCTGGCTTCATTTCAGCGAGCCAGGCTTCCACCACCAGAAGGCTTGAGGGTTGGGTGGCTCTGCACCACCACAGGGGAGGGAACTCCCAGTGGAGCTGTGGGGATAGAGCTATCACCTAAGACCCCAGGGGTGATGTTGTTGCTGCCCACGGCCCATCAGGGGGCACAACATTTAATCAAAGAGGATTATTTTCCAGCTTTAAAGTCCAACTGTATTTGCCTTGCTTGTTTTGAATTTGCATGAGATTGACCCATCATCCCTCCATACCTCCCAATTTTTCCTTTTTATAATGGGAATATCTATCTAATGGCTGCCCCACAATTTTATTTTGGAAGCACCGATCTTGTCTGATTTTATAGTTTTGCAGCTGGAGAGGACTGTTGCCTCAGGATGAATTATACCTCAAATCTCACGAATACCTGACTTAGATGATATTTAGAGAGATTTTGCGCTTTAGACTGTAGAGTTGAAACTGGAATGAGTTGAGACTTTTGTGACTGTTGGAATGGAATGAATGTATTTTGCAAAGAAAACATGAATTTTAGGAGATCAGGACTAGATTGAATTATGTTCTCCACAAATGCATACGTTGAAGTCTTAACCTCTAATGTGATTGCATTTAGACCTAGAGTTTAGGAGATAATTAAGGTTAAATAAGATCATAAGGGTGGGGTCCTAATCCAATAAAACTGTTGACCTTGTTAGGAATCTCTCTCTCAAACTCTCTCTCCATGTACTCTCAGACAAGAGACCATGCAAGGACAAACCATCTGCAAAACAGTGAGAGAGTCCTTATCAGAAACGGAACTCTGACAGAAACTTCACCTTGGACTTTCTGGTCTCCAGAACTGTGAGAAAAAAAAAAATCTATTGTGGAAACCACACAATATGTGATATTTTGCTATGGTAGCTTGAGCAGACTAATAATGTAAAAGGAAAATGATACCAGTCAGCAACTCAGATCTTAATAAAGAAATGAAAAGCATTACAGAAGGGCTAAGTACAGGTTAAAAAAAAAATAAAAAGCTTTTATTTTTCTTTTTATTTTTAAAAATTTTTTTTTCGACGTTTATTTATTTTTGGGACAGAGAGAGACAGAGCATGAACGGGGGAAGGGCAGAGAGAGAGGGAGACACAGAATCAGAAACAGTCTCCAGGCTCTGAGCCATCAGCCCAGAGCCTGACGCGGGGCTCGAACTCACAGACCGCAAGATCGTGACCTGGCTGAAGTCGGACGCTTAACCGACTGCGCCACCCAGGCGCCCCGATTTTTCATGTTCATAATTTATATAACAGATAACAACTTATTCAAAATGATAATAGCAACAATGTATTTGATTATACATATATATAATAGGCAGTACAAAAGTGTATATAATGTTTACGTATGCTTCTGTATAAGTGAAATCAAGACAGCAATGGGCAGAGATAGGAGAGAGGGATTAAGATTATTTTGTTACTAAAAGTACTTGCAGTTCCGCAGAGGTTGTATAGTGTCATTTCAAAGTAGTCTTTGTTAGTTGCATATTGCAGATTACAATACAGCGACTAAAAAAAAAAAAGAAATTAAAAATGCATGACTAAAATACTGAGAAAGTAGAGAAAGTGGAATCACATAATGCACAATGAAAAGGGCAACATGCAGAAAGGAGTGGAAGAGAAAACTAGCAATAAAGAATAAGAACAACAATAGAATACAGTACCAAATGTAGCAAAATTCCTATGTTGAAACCTAATCCTGTGATGATATAGGAAGATGAGGCCGTTGGAAGGTGATTGGGTCACTGGCAGGGATTAATGCCCTTATAAAAAGAAAGCAAAAAAGAGATCCCTTGCCTATCCCAATTTGTGAGGACATAGTGAGAAGACAGCAGTCTGTGAATCGGGAAGCAGCTGTCACAGACACTGAGGCTCTGCCACTTGATTTTGGACTTCTTAGCCCCCCAGCAGTGTGAAAAATAAATGGTTGTTTTTTTATATTATCTAGTATTTGGTATTTTTTTTAATATATAGTAACCTGAATAGACTAAGACAGGTAGATAGAATTGCAGTTATATCAATAATCATTTTTAAAGTCCGTGTCTAAATGCACCAATTAAAAGACACTGTCAGAATAGATCCAAAAATAAAACCTAACTATACGTTGTCTACAAGAAACACCCTTTTTTTTAAAATTTTTTTAACGTTTATTTATTTTTGAGACAGAGAGAGAGAGAGCATGAACGGGGGAGGGTCAGAGAGAAGGAGACACAGAATCTGAAACAGGCTCCAGGCTCTGAGCTGTCAGCACAGAGCCCGACGCGGGACTCGAACTCACAGACCGCGAGATCATGACCTGAGCCGAAGCCGGCCGCCCAACCGACTGAGCCACCCAGGCGCCCCTAGAAACACCCTTTTAAAAAAATGTTTATTTATTTTTGAGAGGGACAGAGACAGAGCACAAGTGGGGAAGGGACAGAGACACACACACACACACACAAACAAGCTTCAGGCTCTGAGCTGTCAGCACAGAGCCCGAGGAGGGGCTCGAACCTACAAACCATGACATCATGACCTGATCCAATGTCTGATGTTCAACCCACTGAGCCACCCATGTGACCCAAGAAATCCCCTTTAAATATAAAAGCATACAGAAATTAAGAGTAGAGGGAACTAGAAATATATCTTATGCTGAAAGTAATGAAAAGAAAGTGGGTGTAACAACATTAATTTCATACAGAACAGACTTCAGAAAAGGTAAATGACCAGGGATAAGGAAAGGCTTAGAAAAAGATAAAACAGCCAATTTTCCAAGAAGACTTAACTCTTCATGTGATTGCCTGTAACCACAGAGCATCAAAATATTTGAGGCAGGGCCTCCAGAACTGTGAGATAATAATTTTCTGTTGTTTTTAGAAATAAATAAATAAATGAATGAATGAATGAATGAATAAATAAATAAATAAATAAATAAGAGGAGAAACCTGATAGATACGATCTTTTCCACTCTTTAAAACCTATCATAAATGGCAATTTACACACACAAAAAAATCATCCTGACACTTCTTTTCAAGCTATATGTGTCCTTATTACTTTTGTTTCTCACTTCTGAATCACATTTTCTTTTACTTATTGAAATAGTGAAAGTAGTTATCCAAGAGTTGCTTCTTGAGACCTAGACGTATATCCCATAAAAATGCTATGTATTTGTAGAGTTCTAGCCAGAAACAGCTTACAGTTGAGAATGAGGTAATATGTTAGTAAAAGATAATAAGTAGGCAGTGAGGATAACCTTTAAGCAGCTTGCTAGGTAAGCAATTGGTCTGAGACCACAGATGGATCCCAGGGTCTGTATTTTGAGAAAGAGATTTCAAATTGTTTTCAGCTTTATCAGTTTCAACAATATCCCTATGAAGTTTATATTTTGATCTTCATCTATTTTTAAATTAAAATCCCCAGGATCTCCACTAGTTGTTGGATTTAGTAGGGTTATTAAAACCTTGAAGTGTGTATCTTTTTGCTCAGATGAATTTATTCAAATTTTATATACAGTATCATTTGATGAAAATTTTTTAGTTTTCTTTTTGGTTTGTTATTTTTGAGAGAGAGAGCACAAGCGGGGAAGGAACAGAGAGAGACGGAGAGAGAGAGAATCCTAAGGAGGCTCTGCACTGTCAGTGCAGAGCCCAATGCGGGACTTGAACTTAACCATGAGATCATGACCTGAGTCAGAATCAGGAATTGGACACTTGGCCAACTGAGCCACCCAGGCTCATGTTTTCATGCAATCAAATTTATATTGTCTATGCTTTTTATTTATTATAACATGCTTAGCCAGATCTTCTTTACTCTTTACTTCTTTTATATAAGGTCAGTTATTTTTCATGTTATTTTACATTTTCATATTTTATGCTTTGATTATTGATTTATTTATAAACTTTTTAGAGGCAAGGCAGTTCTTCTGCCTCACACATAGATACCAAGGGTTCTTCGAGGTGTGTCATCAATTGTTATTTATCAAAGTGTATAATTCTTTTTTAAAAACCAAAGATATTTGTCTATGACAATGTTTTCAATGGAAAATGCCAAGTAAGAATGTTTCATAATGTGCCATGGAGCAGAATTCAATTAGTTGTAAATAATAGATAGAACATTTCAACAAGCTAGGATTTGAGAAGTATATGCACATTAGAAAATTCAGAAATTATATCTAATAAATATAAAAACAGAGTGCAGTCAGGATAGGAAGAAATCCTGTTCCATGGAAGAAGCACTTTTGAAGGATGACCATATCAATAATGCTGTTATTGAGTATGCTTTTATATGTTTTGAAAATTTTGGATATCTATTAGATCATTTTGCAATTAATATAGACTTTGTCATTTTTAGTTTTGTTTTTGTCATGTACTGAAAAATTTTTTACAAGTTTTGAAAGTTGAGTTCTATTTCCAGGTTGACAGTATTAGCGACTCACCAGCCCATCCCCCACTCCCCCCCCCCCCCCCGGGGGAGCGGAGGGGAGGGAAGAAGTGGAAAAAGCTATTAAAAACAAAACAAAAATCCAAACTATTCTAAATCTCTGGAAATTGTCCTAAGGGCATATAGTTAATGAAAACGTGTTTTTTCAAGAGAATCTACTAAAACCTAGTATGATCAATGAGAGTCTAATGTTTGAGCCACCTCCCACTCTATTCTGCCCCTTCCCATCCCATCTGTTTGACGGTGGCTTCAGTCAAGGTAGAAATGTCTTAGAAGATGAAAACAGTCCTTGATCTCCCCTCATACTCCAAATCAGGCTTGCAGACTTTCTGTGAGTGGCAGGTCTCCGGCATTTCTCATCCTTCTAACTCAAAGTTGAAGAGACTACATTCTAGGTGAGTATGGCTCAGAGGTCGGGGGGGGGGGGGATCCCTTCTTCCACCCTGGACAAAATAGGACAAAATCTCTACCCCAGGCAAAGCAGGTCAAGAATACTGGGGCCTCAACTAACCTCTTCCAAGCTCAGTCATAGAGTGACTCTCCACACCTGGAGAGGCAGGGATAAGGTAGCCAAAAGGAACAGAGGCTACTCCTGGCCCAGAACCTGGAATAGTGGCTCAGAATATTTGCCTAGAACAAGAAACCATTCATAAAACAGAAGTTCAGCCGCTCTCCACAAAGGAGTGACTATTTGAAGCAGTGTGGAAAGTGCAATCTAAATGTACTGTTGAAGGCAACAGTTCCTTTTAATAAAGAGCAACATGTTAAACCATAAGCCACCTAGTTCACGAGAAAAAAAAAAAGGAAAGACACTGCAAAGAAAAGCCCTTAAGGACTCAAAACCCCAAAGACACCTCAAAAACTACTTCTGCCAAAATATAATTGGATCATACTACTGAGCAACTTGTGTCCTAAGGTATTGTCAATTGTTCAATCAGCAGGAAATGGAAGATCCTAAGGGGTAGGGGTTTAATACCAAATAAAGTAGACAGATTACCAGAAAGATCAGGAAAAGAGAAAATCAAATATTGTTCTGCTAAAACCACTGCCATCTCAAACCTAAGCCATAAGCAAAACTAGGCAGGCTTTCTCTAAGTAACATCAAATTCTTTACACTACCTGGAAAATACACCACAGTAAAATAGTCTAGCTAAGTCACAAAACAAACAAACAAACAAAAACACACACATAAATAATCCCAGAGGGAAATAAGTATTCAGAGTTTCCATAATATATTATCTAAAATGTCCAGTTTTCAACAACAAAATTATAAGACATGAAAGAAACAACAGCCTGAATCATTAAAAGAAAAAAAAATGACAATAGAAATTGCCAGTAAGAGGAACCAGACATCAGATTTAACAGATTTTTTTTTTCAAATTAGCCATTGTAAATATTTTCAAATTGGAATGTACCCAAATGGAAATTCTGGAATGAAAAGTACAATAATTGATTTGATAATTTGTGAGAGGGGCTAACGGCAGATGAACTGGCAGAAGAAAAAATAAGTGAATTGGGTTTTAGATCAATAGTATTTATAAAGACAGTAAAAGTGCATATTCATTTTTTTCTTTTCTTAACTGATTTAAACAGGAACTGTATAAACATATGGGTAGAATTATATTGTTGGACCTTTAATATAAAGAAAATGCAATATATTTGACAATAAGAGAACAGAGGATGTTAGTGGGAGTGGAGTTATAATTGGAGTAAAGAAAGGACAAATGGTATTTTTATTCCAAAGAAATAAATAGAATCAGAAATGGTAAGCAATGTAAATATAATTTTATAAATATATATCTGATTCCCTTTTATTTTTCAACCTCTTAAATAGACATAAAAATATTCAAAGTAGTAACCATAACAATGTATTGTAGAATTTATAACATGTATAGATATAATATATATGTAATATGTTATATACATGTAAATATATATTCATGTATACATGTATACAAATTATATATACATATTATTTTATATACAATAATTATATATGTGAATACACATACACATACACCCACAAATATCATTGAAAGAAAAATCAGGGGATAGCGCTGTATAAGAGTAACATTTCCACATCTCACCAGAATTAAGTTAGCAGAAATCTGAAGTAGATTATGATGAATTAATATGTACATAGGAAGCCCTGAAGGAACCACTAAGAAAATAACTCAGAACAGAATGGAAAATAAAGGGTTGAGAAAGAATTAGATTGAGATTGAGTATTTTTTTTCCAAAAAAATGTCATTTGTGTGTGCTTTCCATAATACATACCCTATAAAAGATTCACATTTAAAATTTAAAAAGAATTAGCAAAAGCATTCATATTTTAAACAGTGAATTTTGTTTTTAAATATATTAAAGCTCACATGATGTTTTGTATCTAATATATTTAGTTCTGAACTTTTAATTGTGTTAAGCTGATGCAGCGGCCCCTACAATTTTCTTATCACAAAATTTTATTTTCATTAATTTATTGTTTCATGGCTTACATCTCCAAGTAGAATATGTGGGAAGTCGTGTAGCTGGTAGCATGATATTTGAATACTTACATAGTTGAGAATTTTGGGGGGGAGGGGGGGTTGGGGGGTTGCATAATAATGGTGGTGGATTTTGTTTTGTTTCATGCTTTTTGGGTAAATCAGAATCCTGAAATTATCAAATCTTAGAGTATGTGTATATTTTATCCTATTAGAAACATAGTTTTCAGTGGAGAGGGCTTGTTCCTCTTTCATTAAATTTATCCATAACTAAGAATTTTATATTTAATGATGCTATTATGAATATTTTTTATCTCAGTTTCAAAGTATTTATTTCTGGTTATGGACTGCAGTTGATTTTTCTATATTGACCACATATTTGAATAATTTTAAAAGTATTTGTTATTTTTAGTCTAATTGCTGTAAATTTCTTATGACTTCTTAGAATTTTCTGCTGACACAATCATAAGGAGACACTAGATACAGATTCTAGAAATGTATCTTTAAACTTCTAAGTATTTGTAGTTTTAAAAAAATATATTTGCTATGGATTTTTACTTTAGTTTAATATTAAAATATTAAAAAAGTTTAATATTAAAATTTTTACTTTAGTTTAATATTAAAATATTAAAATGTAAAATAAAATAAAATGTGGGTTTTTGTTTTTGGAGTGATTTTGTCTGGCTTTGATAACAGGGTAATGCTAGCATCGTAATATAAAGTGGGAAATATTTCCTCCTCATTTCTTTTCTGAAAAAGATCGTGTAGAATTGGTATTAACTCTTCTTTAAAAATTTGTTCATAATCTCCTGCAAAACCATATAGGCCTCCTGAGTTTTGTTTTAGAGTGTCTTATTAAAGACTCAATTTTACTTAGAAGTTGTTAGATTACTCACAGTATCCATTTTCTATTGAGTGAATAGTGATAATTTGTTTTCAAGGAATTGCCTCACTTTGCCCAATATGTCAAATGCATGTGCATAGCATTATTTGTAGTATTCCCATATTCTTTTCCTCTATGCCAGGAGTGTCCTAATACCTCTGTCTCATTCCTGGAGGTGGAGATTTGTCTTCTCTGTTTTTTTTTTTTCTTTGCTAGTCTTCCTAGAGATTTCTCACTATTATTAATCTTTTCAAAATATAACTATTGTATTGATTTTATCTATTGTATTCCTGTTTTCAATTTCAGTGATTGCTGCTTTGTGTTATTTCCTTCCTTCAGCTTGATTTGAGTGTGTTTTGCCCCTCTTTTGCTAGAATCTTGAAGTGGGAACTTCAATTATTGGTTTGATTCTTTTCTAGTGTAGGCATTTGATGTTAAGAATTTCCCTCTCAGCACTTGTTAAGCTATGTTCCAAAATTTGTTCTGTTCTGGTTCCCTGATATATATATATATATATATACACACACACACACACACACACACACACACACACACATATATATGTGTGCGTGTGTGTGTGTATACATATATATATAATTCTATATATATATACACACACATAGGTATATATATATATATGTGTGTGTGTGTGTGTGTATATATATATATATATATATATAATTCTGCCCCTCCCCTGCTTATGTGCTCTCTCTCTCTCAAAATAAATAAATAAACTTAAAAAAAATATATAGCCACTCCTGTTTTCCTTTGATAAATGTTTATATATATACATATATAATATGTATATATATACAGTTATATTTATATTTATAAATATATATACACAGTTATATATATATATCCCTGAGACATTCTCTTTAATCCATAGGCCAACTAGATATGTGTTGTTCAGTTTCCATGTATTTGGATATTTTCTTGTTATCTGCAGTAATAGATTTCTATGTTTTCATAGTGGTTGGAGAATATACTTTGCATGATTTTATTTAACTTTGTTTTTTTACATTTGTTCAGGTTTGTTTTATGGCCCAAGATATGGTCTGTTTTGGAATATGTTCCATAGGCACTTGAAATGAACGTGTATTCTCCTGTTCAATGGGATGTTTGATAAAAATCAATTATTATTCTATACATATCAATTAGGTTATCTCTTTTTTTTATTGTGTTGTTAAATTCTTCTATACTTTTGATGATTTTCTGTCCAGCCAATCCATCAACTCTTCAGAAAGAATGTTGTTGTTTCATGTGTTGATGTCTACGATTATAATTATGTATTTGCCTATTTCTTCTTTCAGTTAAGTTTATTCTTTACATATTTTGTAGCTGTCTTTTGGTACTATTCATTTAGACTTTTTATGTCTTTTTATGGATTAAACTTTTTATCATTATACAATATCCATTTTTCTCTGATATTTTATCTGCTTTGTATCTATTTTATCTGACATTAACATAACCACTCCTGGGGCGCTTGGGTGGTTCAGTCAGTTAAGCGTCCGACTCTTGGATATGGCTCCGGTCATGATCTCATGGTTTGAGTTTGAGTCCCCTATAGGGCTCCATGCTGACAATGTGGAGCCTGCTTGGGATTCTCTCTCTCTCCCTTTCATTCTGCCCCTCCCCTGCTTATGTGCTTCTCTCTCTCTCAAAATAAATAAATAAACTTAAAAAAATATATAGCCATTCCTGTTTTCCTTTGATTAATGTTTATATATATACATATATATATAAAATATATACATATATTTTTTACATATACATAAAATATATAAAGTATATAAATATATATATATATACAAAAATATATACATATATTTTTCCCCCTATTGCTTTACTTTCAATTTGCCCAGGCCATATTTGAAACAAGTTTGAAGTTTGGGTTATAAAGTTTAATCCACTTTGACAATATCTATTGTCTTTGGTATATTTAGATAATTTGCTTTTAGAAAGATATCAACTACAACATTAAAAATAAAGTTGAAAGGTAATATTGTTCTATAATTTTCAAGTTGATTTTACATTTCTTCCTTTACATCTGTTACAGAAAAACACTATAAGGTAGTTGCTCGTTTTTATTAATAGCTTAACATTATCATATGTTTGGAAACAGTCACTGACTTGATTTGAAGGAGACAGCATTCTGTAATTGACAACATATGGGATAAGACCAGACATGAGTTCTGCTGAATGCTTTGCTAGTAAAATGTTTTCTAACATTTATATGTATCATTTCACATCCTAAAATCTCAATTTGTTCTCAAATAGTGTGTTGTAAAGACCAAATGCAATGTTCGAAACAGTTTGTAAACTGTAAAACACTGACTGTATCACCAGTTGCTATCAAGCCTACTAATTTGTCCCAAAACAAAGAAAATAGTGTCTCAGTCTGGTCTAGAACATGGGGCTTTTCCTTTTCAGTTTTTACTGTTTTTCCAATTGAAATTATGAAACACTTCTGCATTTGTTGTAAGGTACATTTTAGAAATTGAATATGTTCAATTACTCAATATGTAACTTAAATTTACCGTTGATTAATATTACTTAAGTTTACTTACATTTACAAAGAAGTACTGAAACTATCACAGCTTATTACTTTTTAAACCTCAGGAAGTCATAACAAAATGCATTAGGTAATTATTTACAGTCCATTTTTATTAAAACCTAAATTAACTAAATCACATTGCTTCAAATTAAAAAATACAACTGCATAGAAATGAATGTTCACTATATGTGTAATATTGTAAATATAAATAAATACATGTGTGTGTATATATATATATATATATATATATATATATAGCAGGATTAAAAGATAACAGACAAGTTACCAAGTGAAAAACTTGAATTTGAGAAGAAAAGATAGTAAGTCTCATAACATAAAGAAGACAAAAAACTGGCCATCTAGTTTAGTGATAGGATATTTCATTTTCTCCACAAAAACTGTGAAACTTTTGAAAGGTGTAGGACAATAAAATATAAAATTATGGATGAAATAAAGAATTATTGACCTTCTGTGTCAGAAATCCTAATAGGACTGGTTGTATCCAATCTCAGAGAAAATGTGCAGTTAGTAGATTAGAAACAGCAAAGCTACTTGGTTCAAGTGACCCCATGATTAAATTCAATATAACTTAGAATAGTGACCTAAATGCTATATCAAACTAAAGTTTGAATTCTCAAAGGCATATTTTCAAGGTGTAAGAAAAGGAATGGAGAAAGTGGTCTAGGAAATAATAAGATAAAGCTGTAGCAAGTGAGAATAGCTAAAAAAAAAAAAAAAAAAATCAGCATCATCCAAAGGGGCTAAAATACAGAAAGGAAGGAAGGAAGGAAGGAAGGAAGGAGGAAAATACAGCCACAATAACTCTACCTGAGCAACCACTTTCAACTTAACATATTACTTTAAGGTGAATGAAGTGTCCTTGTTTCCCCCCACCTCTTTTTTTTTTTTTCTCCAATGATTTATTCTCTTAGTGGCCATCACATATTAATGTTAGTGATAATTAAATTCCATATTAAATCAGCTTGTATGCTCTTTCCCTGAAGAATAAATGCAAGTTAGCAAGAATTCTTATTGGATCGTAAAGCTCTTCCTTAGGAAATGGAACAAAGAAATTATTCCCTAAAGCCTATCTAAAGGATAAACCTCACAAGTTTTATTAAGTTGTTAAATAAAACAGTAGGCAGAATTGGGAAACTCAGTAAATGAAATAAAAAAAATTTTTAAATGTAAAAATATTAAATTTTTATTGAAGGTAAAATCGCATTACGATGTGCAGTGATGCCTGACTTAACCAATACCTGTCCAAGCAAGTATCCATCAAGTAACTGCCATGCCACATAGCTAGAAAGTCTTAAGTAGAAGTGAGGATGGCTATAGAATGCCCAGATCCTCCACAAAACAGAACTTTATTACCTTTACTTGAAATACTAAAGCAAAGTATATGTGCTCACATAGTCTAATTCATCAAGAATCAAATGGTAAGGAACCTGTAGGCTATTCTTTCAATAACACAAATCAGCTAAACTAAAAAATCAAATTCAGTTGATTGTTATTTCCCAAGAAATACCAAAGGATTGTTTTTCACTCTAGTTAGTACAGCAGAATTCTGAGACTTGTTTTAGCCCTTTGATTTCAATTTCTGCAACACTTATGTTCAAATGCCACGGTCCAACTTCAGAAGGATCTATTAAAACCAGTTGCCATTTTATTGAAATCTTTTTTTTAATTCTTTATTCTATTTCTTTTTTTTTGAAAACTTTATTCTCTTTAGGAGTAGTAAACAGTAAGTCATGATTTTGTAATTTTATAGATTTTATTTTCAAAATCCACTGAAGGTGGAGAAATTAAAATTTCTTAACTAAACCTAATTATAAATGATTGTGTTTACAGAGATGAATTAGTAATAATTGATGTAAAAATGAAAAATGATTTTATAGTTTTAGGATTCTGTATCATCAGAAATATTCTAGTTATAGGTAGTTTCATTACATAAATAATAGAATCTGAATCCATGGGGAATTTTGTTAATCATAATATATCATTCTATGCCTTGCTTATGAATACTCACTATTCAAGAGCTATTTATTTGCAATCTCAAAGAAATATATGATTTTATCCATATTGCAGTCTTGTTGGATTGGAATGATTTTTACACTTACTCATAGCCTAATAATCTGAGAATATTACCCACAGAATAAACTACGAGATAGTCTAAGTCACGTAGTGTTTAGCAGAGAATATAGATAGATCTTATTCTTTCAAACTACCTTTTGCTAGGAAGCATGACCGCTTTGAAAGTGCTTTTTTCATGCCATCTTTATGATTTTGCCATATCCATGTATCATCTACATGGTTCTTTATTTAATATTGTTATTCAGGTTGACCCACTTTTTACTCCAAGAATATCCACATATGAAAATTCCACATCACCATCATGAAAGACAAACAATATTCTTCGATGTAGAGTGAGAGTAACTGTAAAACATAAATTAATAAAAAAGTGTTATTAAATTTAAAATTATAAAATTATATTTTCAAAATCTTATGATAATGAAAGTAACTTGTTTTTTTAAATGACCCACTGGCAAGGTTTCTGATATAAAAACGAAAGCATTTATGATTGCCTAATATCACCTTTACACAACTCAGCAATAATATGAGAGGTTTTGTTTTATTAGTGACATTACCATCTCAGCTGCGTTGTTGGAAAAATGAAACACCAGAATAGACTTAAAAAGAGAAAAGCATATCTAACTTTACCTCCGTGCAGATACAGGGCAGATAGTGCAGCTGGCTTCTGTCTTTGGCTCCAAGATGACTGCTACCAAGATCTTGGCCATTCAAGCAGTGAGGCATAACACGTATGGAGACCATCCACATCCTTTGAAATCCATGTCCCTGAAGTGGCACACTATTTCAGAATCTCACCTCTTATTGGGTAGAACTCAAATTGGGTAGAACCCGGGAAGTGTAATTCTAGCTTGATGACCACCTGCCCAGCTAAAACTCAGAAAGAGAAGTACTAATGGACAACTAGCCGTGTTATCACTGGTTTAAATAAGGCAGTTAGACTTAATAATTAAATAATAATTAAAACAATTTTGTTGCTATTGCCATGAACAATACAAACTCACATACATGTCAACAAAAAGGTTAAAATACACTAAGTACCTTTTCTAAAAATGTCACATGTTGGGAATTATTTCCTAAACATAGTTTTAAGGAAAAATCATTCCATTATATATATATATATACTTTTTTCAAGAATCTCTCTGAATCAATCTCCAAAACCTCATCTTTTGAATGTGCTCAATTATTTAGTTATATTTTTTTAAGTGGTAGAAATGAAGTTCTTTTTATTTAATGTTGATTTATTTCATTTTCAGAGAGAGAGGGAGACAGAGAATCTCAAGCAGGCTCTGTGCTCTTAGCACAGAGCCCCACATGGCGCTTGAACCCACGAACGCTGAGGTCAAGACCCGAGCTGAAATCACAGTCAGATGCTTAACTGACTGAGCCACCCAGGCGCCCTTAGACATAGGTCAGATTTTAATTCATGATGAAACAGAAGTTTTGATTTGATAAATCTAGACCAACCACTGGATAAATGAGATCAAGCTAACTTCTGCCCATCAGGCTCCACTGCTGGACATGAGTATAGGATCAATACCACAGAAAATTCATAAATTTCATCCACTGATTAATGGCTGGCTCTGCAAAGAAAATATGAGTGTGTTATAAAGAGAAAAAGAGTAAGAATGGCCATTGCACGGGCAACCATTTATTCACAACTATAATTTCTTCAAGTCTTTACAACAGGTTAGATTTCTCTCTCTTTTTGCTCGCTTACCACTTAGAAGATTCTGTGACACTTGCACCTTGCTAAAATTACTTGCTTACTTGTTTGTCTCTTACACTCGAAGGTGGATTTCTCTAGTGTAGGGAGCTACATTTATTCTTATTACAATTATTATTATTATTATTATTATTATTAACCTCTTCATTTCTTTCCTTAATTGCAAATGAGAATAGATTTTTTCTTTTTCTTTTTCTTTTTTTTTTGCATATGATGTGGAGACTTCAAATGTTAATCAAAGACTGTTAAATGAAAGGGATGTTTTACTAAACTGGGTAAGATTTTCTGCCAAATCAAAAGCCAATCACTTACTTAAGAAACAAAGATACTTATGCAGACTATGTAACATGTATACAGTATTTGTTTTACTGCAATATAGATCATTATCATCTAAATTTCAGATTTTCACAATGTATCATAGTTTACTTATACTGTGTCAACGAGCTGGAAATCATGAAAATTGCCTTAGAAACCGCAAAGTATTAATTCAATGTTTTTCATCAATATGCTAATATATTAGCTCTTCTGGAAAACACAAAGGAATTGTTACCAAACCACGTTAAAGACCCATAACATTTTCAGGGAATGTTTGTTGGCTTTTGTTTCTACTTTGGATCAGGTATACTGAATATAACATTTTATTTTTATTTTTTTTTCAACGTTTATTTATTTTTGGGACAGAGAGAGACAGAGCATGAACGGGGGAGGGGAAGAGAGAGAGGGAGACACAGAATCGGAAACAGGCTCCAGGCTCCGAGCCATCATCCCAGAGCCTGACGCGGGGCTCGAACTCACGGACCGCGAGATCGTGACCTGGCTGAGGTCGGTCGCTTAACCGACTGCGCCACCCAGGCGCCCCCTGAATATAGCATTTTAAAAAAACTACCAGGCAGTGTAAATTGAACCTATGCAAAGACATATGATTCACTGAGTTTAATACTTTCTACTGAGAAAAGAGACAGATATAGCTTACAACACACTAGAAATTATGTAACACCCTACGATATTAGCAATCACAAATATCACGTAGCTTGGGAAATACAGCCAGAAAGAGGTACTACTAATACTTTTATGATTATGCACAACAAAGTTAAGAAACAGAAGGTAACACTTTTTATATTACAGAATGGTTTCTTTTTTATTTATTTTTTTGAACTAGACTTTTACACCATGCAAAATCACATTTCCCTCAAAGAAAAAAAATAACTATTTACATTTATGGAACTGTTTCTCTGTCAACCTGTTAAAATTTTTAAAAATAATCTCAATATATTGATAAATACTTTCATTAGAATTATATTGAAACAGGGGCGCCTGGGTGGCGCAGTCGGTTAAGCGTCCGACTCAGCCAGGTCACGATCTTGCGGTCAGTGAGTTCGAGCCCCGCGTCAGGCTCTGGGCTGATGGCTCGGAGCCTGGAGCCTGTTTCCGATTCTGTGTCTCCCCCTCTCTCTGCTCCTCCCCCATTCATGCTCTGTCTCTCTCTGTCCCAGAAATAAATAAACGTTGATAAAAAAAAGAATTATATTGAAACATAGTGATTAAAAAAAATTGACACCCTAAAATTCTATATGTGCTGTATAATATGCTTAAGTTTTTCATTTTTATTTTTTTTGTTTTTCAAGTGTGTGTGTATGTGTGTGTGTTCCGTCATATTCATATTAACTAAGAACCATGAGGTCATCATTCAATCTAACCTAGTATTGTGCCATCTTTTAAATTCTCTCCTTCTCCTTCTAGGCAGAGAGATGATAGATGATAGGTGATAGGTAGATACAGATTGCAGATATATCCACACATATATATGCACATATAAATTCATGTATTACATATGTAATGCACAAATATATGTATAATACATATAAATATATTATAGACGTATACATAATTACATGTCATACATATGTATACATATGCACATATAATATACACACATATATATACACACTATACATATGCATAAACCTTATTCTCAGTATCATTGCAGTTATTTATTTATCTGCTTTGCATTAATAAATATCATGCTACATATTGATACTAAAACCTGAAAACAGTCGCTGTTTATAAGACAAAAATATTATTTCAGCCCAGTGACTACCGTATTAAGTAAAATGACTTTATGTTTTTGTACTTTAGTAAGATATAATTTTTTTTTGAAAATATGCCATCCACAGGAGACATAGTTTATCTCTCTTTTTTTTTAACATTTGTTTATTTTTTAGAGACAGAGAGAGGCAGAACATGAGCAGGGGAGGAGGAGAGAGAGACACACACACACAAAATCTGAAGCAGGCTCCAGGCTCTGAGTTGTTTGTTAGCACAGAGCCCGACACGGGCTTGAACTCGTGAACTGCAAGACCATGACCTGAGCTAAAATCAGACGCTCAACTGACTGAGCCACCCAGGCGCCCCAAGATACAGTTTTTTTAACTTTCTGAAACTAGAGAGTTACGTTACCATAAAACCATAACAGGATCCATTTCTCATAGAACTATGCCAAAAATACATGAAGACTGAGACATAGGATCATACATGAATTTTGAAAGGTGACGTGAGAAATCTGGTCATTTGTAAAAGAGCTTACCCCACAATTGATTTCATGACCAGCTTTCTTTTTTCTCTAAAATTCCTTTGGCAAAAGGGCAGAAAAAAATAAGAATGTCTGCCATCACCATAGTACCTTAGCAGGCACTATACTTCTGTTGACATGTGACTTAGAATGGACCTACAACTTGAATGTATGTGTTGGGATGGTAAAGAATAAGCAAGAGAAAAGAAAGGAGCATTTTCTAAAGATGAGTTGTCGGGATGCAAAATTACACAAAAGTAAATAAAACGTGGACTGTTATAATGTTGTCATAGGGAAGGGACATCAGCCAGGGAAGTAAGAGCTTCAACTATACACAGTGTAGTTGGCGCTGGACCACAAACTTGCTAGTGGGGTCATAATTCTAGCAAGTTTGAGTTTAAAATTGACGTGTATGTTACTTGAGCTAAAATCAGCTTACTTACTGATTTTCTTCTAAGAAAAATCAGTCCAGAAGGGGAATATTAGATTTGGTAATGCCAAGTAAGCACAAAGTAAAGTGAATTTAATTTCCAAAAACAAACAAATGGACAAACAAGCAAACATCTGGGAGATAAGCAGTTCCTTTATAGAATAAAGTTACAAAACTCATTGTGGTGACCTTGTACACTATATTCTCATTTTCTGTATTCCTCTCCAAGGTACAGAGACCTCTTGTACTTCTCCATAGCTTTGCTCCCAGCATGGCCGCACCCAAAGGCTATTTGCAACCTTTTCAAACCCATTACTTGGTTTATGATTGTTTTCATAACTCTCACCATGGCTTTGCTAGGTTAGCGGGACTAAAAACATTACAATGTTTTGGTTATTTCCATTTTTAAAAATTTTTTTTCAACATTTATTTATTTTTGGGACAGAGAGAGACAGAGCATGAACGGGGGAGGGGCAGAGAGAGAGGGAGACACAGAATCGGAAACAGGCTCCAGGCTCGGAGCCATCAGCCCAGAGCCTGACGTGGGGCTCGAACTCACGGACTGCGAGATAGTGACCTGGCTGAAGTCGGACGCTTAACCGACTGCGCCACCCAGGCACCCCGGTTATTTCCATTTTTGATCAGAGTACTACTGAAAAAAAAGGAGAAGTAGAATTTAAGTCTTGTTATAGGTTGAAAAATACTCATACATATAATTTTGTACATATTTTCAATTGTTTATCAAGCACATTCTGAAATGTTAGAAGCCCTCTAACACTTAGAAATTTCCCTCCTAAAATTGCTGGTTATGGTTGAAGTACCAGCTTGGTTACCTTGACAGGTATCTTTTACCTGTACTCGTAGCTAACATTATTCTTATCACCATAATGTCATACTGCGCTAACTCATTTCATTGCTGAATATGTTTCTTATATTGTTATAGAGGGTTTTTTTTTTCAATTTTTAAGTTTATTTATTTATTCTGAGACAGACAGAGAGAGAGAGAGAGAGAGAGAGAGCACAAGCAGGGGAGGGGCAGAGAGAAGGAGCCACAGAACCCCAATCAGGCTCCACACCATCAGTGCAGAACCCGTGGTGAGGCTCAGACTCACAAACTGTGAGATCATGACCAAGCCAAGATCAAGAGTTGGACTGCACCACCCCAGGGACCCCTACTGTTGGACAGTTGTAACTGAAGTGAGAGTGGTGACAAAATTTAAAGGCTTATGAAACACATGACTGTCAAATTTCAGGAAAGGATATCAAAAAACATTTTCTCCTCTAGCGCTCACATAATCTCTTTATTCAGTTGATATCATAGCACTGACAAAGTATTTGAGGGTTTTAATTAGAGGCATAATATGTCAGAAATTTGTGCTTAAGACCAATTTTTATCTTTCAGGCTTGTGTTTGGAGATGCTCAGAGATTGGATGGTAAGAGAGAAAGAGTGTGGGTGGGCAAAGCATTTGGATATCTAGAGAATATATTCCAGGTGTGGTAATGGGTGGTGCCCTGAACCAGGGCAGTAGCAATGGCAGTAGTGAGAAAGTCTATATTTTAAGAAGAACTTAAGAGGTAGAGCCAATGGATCTTTCAAATTAATTTGACATGATTTATTTGGGGAGATGACAAGAACTATATATAACTGGGTAGATGAATCTAGCATTTAGTAATATAATAAGGAACTGGGTAGAAGCAAACTTGGGGGTGAGATATAGAAAACTAGATTCTGTTTATATCACGTTGAGATACTTTTAGACATAGAAATAAATGTTTCAATTGGACAGTTATTTATGTGTCAGAGTCCCTAGTCAATATCTGTGTTAAAAGTAGAGATTCTGCAGTTAATATGTGTAAAATTGGCATATTAATTCAGGGGGCAAATGAGCTATAATACAGAAAAATGTAGAATAAAGAATAATTAAGATGAATTTTCAACCATATTAAGGCTACTGGGAGACTGAACTATATGCAAATTGAAAATAAGTCGAGGGCATTCATGAGTTGTAATGAAATTTGTCAATAGACTTCTGAGAAGGAAAACCTGCTTGAAAAACCTGGAGAAGATAAGATGAAGTAAAATTTGAAGACAAATAAAACATGACTCGTTTTTGAGAAAAAATCTCATGTTAAGGGTAGATAAAAGAGCTACATGATATGAATGGTTACTTTTAGTTATAGTAAAATGTATTCAATTCAATGTATTCAATACTAATATGTGTTTGTATATTAAAATTGCTGATATTGGGGCGCCTGGGTGGCGCAGTCGGTTAAGCGTCCGACTTCAGCCAGGTCACGGTCTCGCGGTCCGTGAGTTCGAGCCCCGCGTCGGGCTCTGGGCTGATGGCTCAGAGCCTGGAGCCTGTTTCAGATTCTGTGTCTCCCTCTCTCTGACCCTCCCCCGTTCATGCTCTGTCTCTCTCTGTCTCAAAAATGAATAAACGTTAAAAAAAATAAAAAAAATAAAAAAAATTAAATTGCCGATATTGTAGAAAGGAGAAATTAATAAATGGAGAGAAAAAAGGAATATAAATATAAATATTGTATAAATATAACAATAGAGATCATCTTTCATTTTTTTTTCTTTTTTTCCTTTTTCTTTCTTTCTTTCTTTCTTTCTTTCTTTCTTTCTTTCTTCTCTTATGTTCATTTATTTTGAGAGAGAGAGAGAGAGAGAGGGAGAGGGTACATACACAACCTGTGTGTACGAGTCGGGGGGAGGAGCAGAGACAGAGAGAGAGAGGATCCGAAACATGCTCCATGCTGTCAATTCAG
This sequence comes from Prionailurus bengalensis, assembly GCF_016509475.1. Taxonomy (NCBI): domain Eukaryota; kingdom Metazoa; phylum Chordata; class Mammalia; order Carnivora; family Felidae; genus Prionailurus; species Prionailurus bengalensis. The sequence goes on from NC_057344.1 coordinate 93,073,725, forward strand.
AGCCCAATGTGGGGCTCAATCCCATGAGAACTGTGAGATAATGACCTGAGCCGAAACCAAGAGTCAGATGCTCAATCCACTGAGCTACTCAGGCGTCCCTCTTCCTTTCCTCCTTTCTTTTCTTTCTTTTCTTTCTTTCTTTCTTTCTTTCTCTCTCTTTCTTTCATTCTTTCTTCCACTCTTTCTCGAGAAGCCAAACTTCCCATCGAGTCAATCATTGATGAGGTAACAGCACAAATGCTGACCCATTTATTCCAAGATAAACTATTTGTTTCCACATATGAAGAAACAGACATTAAATAAGTCTCAGATTTTTAGTGCTGCTGTATTAAAAGTTTTTTTTTAGATTTTTTGGATTTCTCAATAATTTTGAAACATAGCTTTTACAAATATAAAATTTATGGTTTCAAAGATTTTTCTTTTCTCTAAGTAGTTTGAATATGTCATCCCATATTGACTTCCAGCCTCCATCATTTCTCATGAGATATCAGATGTAAATCTTATTGTGGATCTTTGTGGATCCCTTGTATGTGAAAAGTCACTCTTTTCCTTCAAGATTTCCTCATTGGTTCTAGACTTCATCAGTTTGATTATAATGTGTAGGTGTATTTTTTTTTCTACTTGTAGTTTGTTGAAATTTTGGGGTGCATCAATTTATCAAATGTGGAAGGTTTTCTCTCATTATTTCTTCAAATGCTTTTCTGGCTCTTTCTGTGTTTCACCTCCTTTAGGGACTCCCACTATGCATATGTTAGTATACTTGCTGATGTCCTACAGGTCTTTGAGGTTGTGTTCATTTTTCTCCTTCCCCCCACCCCCTTATTTTTCTCAGATTGGGTAATCTCAATTCACCTATCTTCAAGTACAATGATTTTTTTTTTCTTTTTCATGCTCACAGAAAGTTTAGTTCCTCTGGAGGATTTTCCATTTTAATTGTATTTTTCAACTCCAAATTTCTGTCTGGTATCTGTTTATATCTGTTTACTAATGTTCTGTATTTGGCGAGATAACATTTTAATGTGTGCTTTTAGTACTTTAGACAAGGTTTTCTTCATTTCTTTGAATGTATTAAAAATAGCTGATTTAACATCTTTGTCTAGTTAATCCAGTATCTATGGGTCCTTAATTTGTTTTGATCACTTTTTTCTTATGTATGGGTCATATCTTCGTGTTTCTTTTTGTGTTTCATAATTTTTTTGTTGTTGAATTCTTAACATTTTGAATGTTATAATGTCATAACTCTGGAAATCAGATTTCCCCTTCTCCACAGTTTGTTGTTGCTGCTCTTTTTTATTTGTTGTTTGTTTATTTAATGAATTCTCTGGAATAATTTCATAAAGTATCTATTCTTTCTCATATGTAACCACTAAAATCTCTACTCTGTTAGCTTGTCTAATGATTGAATAGTTTTACTTAAATGCTTTGAAACAAAACAAAACAAAAAAAAAAAAACCCTTTCCAGTTCCATGTGTGGGTTTGCAGAGTGGTTTTGTATGTATTACGAAATGCCTTTAAAGCTCAATCAAGAAGTTTATAACTCTATCAAAGCCTTCGTTTTCTGGTTGTGCAGTCTCAAGTTCAGTCACATGTCAGAGGTTAGGGCTTTTCAGGTCTTTTCTAAGCATATGCACAGCCCTGGGTGTGTGCATTTTCTTCCAGTTTTTCAGGAATATGTCAAAGCTTTTTAGATTCCGTATTGCCCAATGCATCTCACCCCCAGCCTTTCCTTTGAAGCTTGTTGTATAGTTTATCATTTACCCCCACTATTAGCCATTGCCTCAGCAGCAGTATGAAAACTTTTGTTTATAAACATTTTCAACAAATGTCCCTGGGCAGCTAAAAGCAATTTCCAATTAGGTGAATTAAAAACAACCCTTTTGAGTGGGAATTTCGTGAAGCTGCTAGACAATCAGTTAAGAACAATCTGTGAATGAATTCCAATCTTCTCCTTCCTATACCAGTACTGGGAACATGGGCTATTGTTTTCAAGGCTACCACTGAGCTGGGGAGCAGAACATGAATCTAGGGTAAATTAAAGTACCACAAACTCACTCTACTTAACGAGTTTTGGTGTCTATTTTCCTGAATAAGTGCTCCCCAAAAGCTTTTAATTAGTTTCCAAGGCTCTGATCATGTTGATTCTGACAGTTTTGTCATATTTTTATTGCTTTTAAGTATGGCTGACTTTGGGGGTCTCTTACTGAAAAGTAGGAACATAAGACATCACTCTATTAGTATGTTTATGAAAGAAATATTAATGATGAAGATTATAGAGAATATTATAGATTAACATTTTTTCTACACATAAATAATCTAACTGAAATTACACAAAACACCTTAACTATTGCTGACATAAGTGTTATTATTTATGATTGAACCTGTAAATATTTGGCTACTCTCATGGTTTGGGGCTAAACTAAACTTTCTTCCATTAATTTTTTTAACTTGGCTCAATTTATTTTCAAACTGGCTTTGGAGCAGAGACAGGTCTACCATAGCTAGGCTGTGCAAATTGTACTTGTGATAACCATATCAAGATCTAAAGAGACATGTTGTCATGTTTGCTTTCTTGTACTGCACTTATATGGATGGTTCTACTCCAAGTAATTTGGACCGCAATTTTGGGAAATTATGTAAAATTGATGATGAAATTATACAAATTTATGAACACAAAAATAATATGTTTGTATTTTTTATCAAGAAATCATACTTAGGAATATTCTGTGTCTAAGAGGACTTTAGTATTTTTATTTTATATTTTACAGGCTTAAAGATTTTTTTTACCAATGTTATATAGAGTTCTAGGAAAAATAAATCATCATATATATATAACAAAAGGCTACTTAAATAGTTCATTGAACTTTCAATGAAATATCTGGAAAGTACAGTAAAAAAAAACACTTTCAATGGTTATTTCTTGAAGACAATTTATCAGTTATTACAAAAATATGTTGTTTCTTTCATCATCATTATCATGATATCCATCATATTCATCACCATAAATTGCATATGTCATAATTATAGCATCAATCTGTATTCTTTTTATTGCATTTGTTTTCCTAAAAACTCTGACAGTAGCAAGGCAATCATATCAATGATTTGGTTATTATTTCAGATCAAGATTTTAAAATGCAAAATACTTGCTTAGAGTTATATGACAAAAAACTGTAAAGACAACACTAGAAAATTGTTCGTTCAAAACTTAGTCCAAGATTCAGTTTAATATCCTACATGGCACTGGCATTCCTAAATGTGTACTCTCATGCATAATGATGCATGGAAATATCAATTCATGGATTGAATTATGTGGAAAAGAAAGGAAGAGTTATTTAGCGATTAGAACATAACGAAGTCTACAGAATGCATGGACTGTTCTTGGAAAAATTTGGACTTTAAAAAAGTGATCTAATCTCACTCCGTTGCCAATATTTCCAACGGTGAAATGGATGTACCTGTTTCTAACTGTGAAACAAATTTTCCTGAGAACAGTATTTTCCCATTTATTTTTAATTGCTTAGAGATACTCTGACAAGATGCACTATAGGAAGAGATGTATTATCTTTTGAAGAGATGTTATCACACTTTCTTCAACACTGGAACTGCAGAGCTTTACTATTGTGTAGAAGTGGGGTTCATGATGCACACTGGTGAAGACAAAAATCATTGTATTCAATAAAGAGAGATGGAGATGATCAGAATTTCTCCAGAATATTCCAAGAAGAAAAAAATATATAAAAAATTAAAATTAGGGGCGCCTGGGTGGCGCAGTCGGTTAAGCGTCCGACTTCAGCCAGGTCACGATCTCGCGGTCCGTGAGTTCAAGCCCCGCGTCAGGCTCTGGGCTGATGGCTCGGAGCCTGGAGCCTGTTTCCGATTCTGTGTCTCCCTCTCTCTCTGCCTCTCCCCCGTTCATGCTCTGTCTCTCTCTGTCCCAAAAATAAATAAACGTTGAAAAAAAAATTTAAAAAAAAAAAAAAATTTTAAAAAAAAAAAAAAAAAATTAAAATTAAAACACATCCTTGTTATTTACAAACATTTCTACTAAAATATTATATAACATGGACCTGAGATTTTTGAGAGCATTTAAAAGAAAACAAATAGTTATAATTAGTTTGCATTCTCTTTTACATTTTTTATTGGCAACAAATATTTCCTGGTTAATGTAGAAAACCTGATTAACTTAAAAATCAAAATGTTTAGAGAATAAGTGTTCAAAAGCAATTTAAGCAAGGAGCTTCATGTGGGAAGGGATTGTTTACTGACAGTTTGTTTAGGTTGGCACATGGCTATGCACACACCTTTGTACTGAGGAGAAAAGTTGTAGAATTAGCTATACCGTCAGTGGAAAGAAACCTGCCAAATGTTGTTAACTTATTCCATAAAAAGAGAGAGAGAGAGAGAGAGAGAGAGAGAGAAAGAAAAGTCAGAAATAAGCAAGCTGCCCTAGTGAAAAGGGATCTTATCACATTATTGCCTTAAAAGGACAGATAAGAGTAGAGGTCTATTTTCTCTGTTCACAGATAAGTGCACACTTCTGATGATTCCAGAGTGAAAACTCTTAAGCTTGATAACAAAAACCACCATGTATGGCAATTCTGGTAGGTTGTCTGGGACTTCCTTTGCTACTATAAAAAGTTACTGGGGTAACAGAGAAGTTTCTGATCCAGCACAAAACAATAGGTATGCTGAAATCTCAAAAGGCAGCGCCGCACAGTTCCTACCAATGCAGGGCACGTAGGCTCGAAAGTCCCTCTTCACCACCCACTAGCTGCGTAACTTGAGAGCAATATTCATACCATCTGTGCCTCTGTTTCTTCATTTGTATAATGAGAAAATAACCTATAAGTATTATTGTACAAAGGAAACTAGTTAGTGCATGCAAATTGTTTAGAACAATGCCCATAAATCAGGGTAGCTTATCTGAAATCCTGTAGACAATTGCAGCTTGAAATAGTATTTTACTCCTCTCATGTATGTAATTCTTATTGCTCTAAACTCCTCAGTCTTGAAATAAGGCTTTTATGAGAATCATATTTTATGTAAGAAGAACATAGGGCTGATTTCAGGATTTAACATCAAGAAAATCTGAAGGTCACAAATATCCGACATCTAACAACTCTCTCTTCAGAAGAAATATACCGGTTGGAGAAAAAGTTCTGTCAATTTTCCAATTCTTAAAATTCAATATTAGATATTCTCATTTTTATATAAAAGTTTGTATTCTTTGATAAAATGCAAATGTCTCAGGAAAATATTGAGTTACCAGTTAAGCATGCTTAATGTAAATAAGTTTATCATCTTTGGTCTATATACGAGGATTTGTTTGTTTGTTTGTTTGTTTATCATTTATTTATGTAATTCAGGGAGATATTATTCTTTCCCTTCTTTTTTTTTTTCCCTTCTCATTGTGAACAATGAAGTTCTAAAACCACCAGATTTGGGACAACAGAAGGCTGGCTCATGTCAGGTAATGGGATTTATTTATTATTTATTTATTTATTTATTTATTTATTTATTTATTTATTATTTAGTTATTTATAAGTAAAGAAGGAGAACTGCTGCTTTCTAGAGTAAAATGCCAGATCTCCAGCAGGCTAAGGAAGGCATCCACTCAATTATTCAGGGAGATGAATCAACATGTTGACAATTTACTATCAAACAGTAATGTTTTTACTTGGTCTTTGTTGGGAGGTTATAGAATAAAAGAAAGAGAGAAAGTGAGCAGATGAAGAGATAATAACTTCTAAGCTTTTTTTTATGACTTTATATACACTAGCCTATTTATTTCTTTATGCCACATAACTTGGAAAGCAATAGTCCCATAGATTGCCTATCTAATGTTAATAACCTTTATATACAATTTATAGATTATGACGTTTTTTTCTCAATGTTGTTTAATATCATCTTTTCTAATAATTGAAAATTCAATCCTATTTTCAACAGCTTAGAAAAAGTAGAACATTTCAGCTCAGAGAGACTGAGAAATGTCAGAAAAGACTAATGTCTGACCTGAACACTTTCTGTCCTTCCATCTTGCTTTATGTGACTATTTAAAACAACATTATATAGCACAATAAAGAGGTATGAGAAATTTAAAAATACCTCATGCTATGATAAAATACATAACTTAAGAAAAATTATTTTAGCACATCACATCACTGGCCTACTTAATACGGAGGAGTAATATTTATGAACCTGTAATCTGAAGTAAAGCTACCTGGATTTACATCCCATTCTAATATTTTTTGGTCCGATTTGGGATGATTCATTTAAACTTTCTAAGACTCAGTTTCCGCATATGTAAAAGAAAGACAATGGGTAATACTCCATTCACAAAATTGTGGTAAGGATTAAATCAATTAACACAGTTAAAGTATTTGGCTCAAGACCCAGGAAATGGTATTATGCCAAATAAATACAGATGTCATTATTAAAGTTGGAATTAAGGTAGATATTTATATAATGATAATTTTTGATGTGCTAGCTCTTACCATTGAGAAATTATGAAATAAGTTATTCCAAAGGAGAAACACTGTAAGACAACACGTAAACTGATATAAGGAGGAAATTTGCTAAAGTAATTTTGCATTTGCCTCCGCATAAATGGAAATGAACAAATGACATAACCCAATTTTAAGATTAATTGGTAATTTAGACTGTCTAGATTTCAGTTACTCAAACTTTTATTATATTTCAGGAGCAGAAATAATCAATAATTTAAATGTAATATATTCATATATTTTCAATAAAATTCTACAGATGCAGTTTTCCTGATTATACTAGACAGTTCTTTCATAGCAAGACTTTGTAAAAGAATTGTTGTTTCAGTAATTTTTCATACTTTTAAAGATTTTTTTTGTTTTGAGTTTAGAATTATTGACCTGGTGAGTTAAAAAAACAACAAAGTTCATGTGCATGCACGCACACACACACACACACACACACACACACTATTCTCATCAAGAAGTTATGTTACTAAGATTTGAGCTCATCAAAATAACATGAACTCGATGTCTGAAACTGATGTCAAATTTTTCAGGAATAGAATTTCTCTCTTTTATTGGTAAATGTAACTTCCTTTCTGAGAAAAATAATGGCCAGAAGGCCTCATAATAGAAGACTCTATAGGCTTTCTAGACATCAAATAGCTCTTAGACAAAGAACACCTTTACCAGTTAAATTTGAATACATTGGAGGTTGTCCTTAAGCATTATAAAAGCTAATACAAATAAAAGGACTAGCAATTATTTGACACTGTTTTTCAGAATTTTGATAAAAAAGTGGTCAATATATATCTATGTATATGCTTATATAATCAGGAAAATGATAATGGTACAATAGAATAAATAGTATGCATAGATTACTCTAAATAAAGTACCAATTAATTAGCTTATATAAACAGTTACATTCAGAAAACAATGATTTGGAAGTATGAGAGTTAGGATACCACATTGAAATGTGATGGTAGCTTGAGATATAGCTGATAGATAAAAAGTCCATTAAAAGAAGTTAATCCAAATTTATACAAAGATACTAAAAATATGGTGAGGGGTCAAGATGCACATTGCTATGGAAGTATCGTGGCTATTAGAAACATAAGGAAAGCTGAAATGAACGTTTTCCTTTTTTCTATAAAAATATGTGATGACACAAACAGAAAACAGTATATTATTATACTCAATGACAGAATGAAAACTAGCTTTAAATTAAACCCTTCCACTAATCTATGCCCCTTCTCTGGACTTTAATTTTCTTTGCTGAAAATGTTAGGTGCTAAGTAAAATTCTAGTACTATCTAGTTACTAAAGGAATACCTCTCTTCCTTTCTGGCCCAAAGATTTTTATGTTTTATATTTCCTAAATTTATCTTTTTAGGGTCTTTTATTCTAATTGGGTAGTGGCACATTTTGTAACCTGATAAAGAATTATTAGGCATCACTGAGCAGAGCGGAATAGATATTTCCTGGTGAGAGGCCAAAGATCAAACTATTATTTTAGGAATAAAATGAAAAAGAGAATGTAGGAAATCTGATTTTTATTTCTATTTCTTCTATTGTATCACCCTGCTAGACTCCAGTGATCCAATCTATAGTTGGAAATTCTAATATTCAAAACACACTCAACTTACAGAACACATTGGTGATATAAAATAAAATATTTCATAATTATTCTAAAAAGAGACCCAGACATAACAAATTTTGCTATGTACAGATAAATTTAACTATAAAAATATAAAAATCAGAGATTAATACAAAAAATGTTGAAAATGGATTAATTTTACATTGTTATGAAAATACTTGAATAATAATTTTAAAGCAAAAATTTTAAATCCCACAGTTTGAGGTTATCTACTACATATAGTTTTATTTTATTTATAAATAAAACAGCCATACTAAAAATTTGTTGGAAATGAGATCACTTTACTTTGACTTTTTTCTAATGTAGCATTGTGTGTTAACTACACTAAAAAAAAAAAAAAAAAAGAAAAAGAAAAAGAAAAAAGAAAGAAAGATTAAAGCAAAAAGGATATCAGTGTCTCAGATAAAATTTTCTTCTGGAAGATGCCAAAACAAAGATTTTAAAGGTTGCATAATATGCGGCATGGCTACTTATTTCAATCTGAAAAATTTTAATGTCATTTTTTATATACTGATAATATGAATTATGTATTTGTGTACATTAGTTTTTTTTTTACTTTATTCTGAGAAACAGGGAGAGAGAGAGAGAAAGAGAGAGAGAGAAAGAGAGAGAGAGAGAGTGTGTGTGTGTGTGTGTGTGTGTGGGTGGGTGTGTGTGTGTGAGGGAGGGGTAGAGAGAGAGAGAATCCCAAGCAGGATCTACACTGTCAGCACAGAGCCCGACAAGGGGCTCCATCTCATGAACCATGAGACCATGACCTGAGCTGGAATCAAGAATCAGACATTTAGCCGATTCAGTCACCCAGGTGCCTCTATACATTACATTTTTAAAAATTTTATACTTTGCCATATTTTAAACACCAAAATATAGGAGTTTTATTTTATGACTATGATGATAAATTTTTTTTCAAATATAATTATCTGGGGACCAACAAATGCTTTTGGGGTTGAGAAATAAAAATAAGGCCTAAAATGTCTACTCATACAGTTCCTCCCTGAAAATTATCCCTTAAAAACTTCCCTGTAAAATAAAAGAGTAAGGTAGAAATTTTTCATGCCTTTAGATTTGGTGCTTTTTATTCAGATTTGTGCTGATTTTTGATGAGTCTAAATGCATTTTCTCAGACATAGGTAGAAACTGAGACCAGGTAAATGGGACTTTATCTGCATCCCAACACTTTAGAAAGAATGTAAGTTTTCTAGGGTCCAGAACTCTTAAATAAGACTCCTCATATATTTATGAAAACATTTTATTGAAACAGTGAGACTGAGCACAGAAAAAAATCCCAGCTCCTGTCAGGCCTGACTGGCTGAGTAGCCACCAGAATCACTCTTCATACCTTGCTGGCCTTCATCCCTGAAGATCAAGGAGAAATGAGATTTTAGCTAGAGCTGAATTTAGAGTAACCTGTGTATTTATACCATCCAGAGGACACTGTGCAGTGTTAACCTAACAAACAGCTAAGTATGTCAAGGATCTCTTGCTCATTACCTTAGTCTCAATACAACTTTCAAAGCCACTGTCTCCACTCTGGTATTTTATACCTCTCCTCTCATCTCGTTACTTTGTTCTTGATTTTTCTCTGACCAAAATTTTTAGTCTCCCCTTTATTTCCATTATGGCCTCTTAAGCTCCTTATTAATGAAGCATAAAATCACCTACTTCCCAAACCTTTTCGTGCTTGAAATGAAATTTAGCTTTCCATTAAGGACTTTGTCTTCCCATGAGCCTCAGAAATGGAGACTTCCCTGGATCACAACAAAAATGGCTCAGGTTTTGGTGATAAGTTCCTTGTCCTTTAATCACATGTGCCTTATCCCCAACACCCCAGTCTGGCAAGTTGACTACTATTTTCTTTAAAAACAAAGTAAAACAAAACAATCAAACAACAATGTTGACAATGTTGAACTATTGTCATTTAGTTGTGCTTCTCTTTACTTTTAAAAATATATTTTAGGGGCTCCTGTGTGGCTCAGTTGGTTAAGCATCCGACTTCAGCTCAGGTCATAATCTCACGGTTCATGGGTTCGAGCCCAACCTTTGGCTCTGTGCTGACAGCTCAGAGCCTGGAGCCTGCTTTAGATTCCGTGTCTCCCTCTCTCTCTGCTCCTTCTGTCTCTGTCTTAAAAATAAACATTAATATATAACATATTAATGTTTATTTTTAAAACTACCGATTAGATCTCTAAATAGATATGCCAATAACATTGATCAGTGATCTTGGAACGTAGATCACAGTGTCTGTCTCTCTCTCTCCATTCTCAAACTAGAGACCTCATCGGTATGAATCACCAATCCCAGATCTGCTCATCTCTTCCACTCTGCATTTACCTATCAAGCCCACAGTTATCACTCTAGACTGCTAAACTCCTAAAAGTTTCAATAATTTCTGTATCCATAGCTTTTTGATACTATTAGACTTTTTCCCCCCTTCTTCCTTTTAGTTTAGTATTCCACTCTGTAGCCTGAAGTCCCTGGTCAATCTATTAACTACCATTTTACTGAGACATTTATACTTTTTCTGGGGTCCTTATTGTATCCTTATAGAATCTCCCAAACAAAATCGTAGTATAAATAAACTAAGATTTCAGACTATTCAACATTTCTGCAGAGGATCAATGAAAATTGTAGATTGATTTCATAGTAATGCATCTCAATATACCACATATGAAATACATCACTGTATTCTTCTCAATATGTCTACCTTGCCTATTCAGTTCTTCCCAATGCTCTGCTACTATTTCAATTATTGTACACTTTATATAAAAGTTTGGTTTTCCAATTCCCAGCTAATTCTAAGAGTATGACTATCCTGGCAAAGTAAACAGAGAACAAAAGAAACTTTCAAACTAGAAAGAAATTGCTTTAACATTTAGCCACTAAATCTGTGAACTTTGCATCCATAACACTCCCTTTCTTCCCATTCTCTAATTTAAAAAGAATGGTCCTCCATTCTTTTTTTTTTTTTATTAAGGTTTATTTCTTTTTCAGAGACAGAGAGAGGCAAAGCGTGAGTGGGGGAGGGGTAGAGAGAGGGGAGACTCAGAATTCAAAGCAAGCTCCAGGCTCCCAGCCATCAGCACAGAGCCTGATGCAGGGCTCAAACCTAAACCGGGAGATAATGACCTGAACTGAAGTCAGACAGTTAACCCACTGAGCCACCCAGGTGCCCCTGGTCTACCTTTCTAATGTCTTCACTCTATCTGTGTTCTGCAAGTAATAATTTTTCATATCCTTACATACCTAATCTTAATATGACCTCTCCCTCCTTTCTTCTCAACCCCTTTCTGTATATTGACACCATTTTAAGAGCATTTTGTTTATTAAACAAAACATAATTATCAATATTAACAAAAATTGCTTGACCACATATTCAATTACATACTTGATGGCTATTATTTGCCAAATAATAATCTATGTCATGGAATATAGCAACCAGCATAGTAAACAAAAATCTCTGCTCTCTTGTAAAATAAACAAAGAAATTATTTGTGTAGCAATTTCTAAAGTGGTCGATTATATTGTGAAAATATAAGGTGTTAAAGAGAATAAGAGTGCAAAATTTGCAAGAAAAATGCAATTTTTATATTGAGATCATTAAGGATGCATCACTGAGTAAATAACTTTTGAACAAAAACTTTAAAAAGGTGAGTGATGAAGCCAAGGGGGTATCTTGGGAAGAGGATGGAACAACAGGTACAATGATACTGAGAAGGAGCATTCCCCAAAAATTTAAGGAATGGCAAAAAGTCAGCATATCTAGAGGAAAATGGGCAAGAGGGAGAAGTGTAGGAAATGGAGTCAAAGAAGAAAAGGGAGACAAGATTTGTAGACCATGGTAAGGATGTTAGCTTTTTCTTTGAGTGAAATGGGGAATATTGGAGATTTTGAGCAGAGAAGTCATGCAATCTAAATATGTTTAATAAGATCCCTCAGGCTTCCTGCTTCAGATTCTGTGTCTCTCCATCTCTCAGCGCCTCCCCTGCTCATGCTCTGTGTCTGTCTGTCTCTCAATAATAAATAAACATTAAAAAAAATTTTTAAAAAAAGATCCCTCAGACTTCTATGTAGACAACAGAATAAAAATGTTCAATAGTGAAAGCCAAAACCATTTTGAGGGGTGCAACAATAATACAGCCAAAAGATGGTTAAGACTGAGACCCAGGCATTGATAGGGGTAAGTAGTCGGAATTTAGATTGCATAAGTGCATAAAAATGATTTTCTGATGAATTGGTTATGGAGTTTGTGAGGAAAAGGTAAGTTATGGATAATGCCCAAATTTGGAGCCTAAACATTTCTAAGACAGAGTTATCATAACCCAAAATGTGGAAAATCGCTTCAGAGGAATTTGATAAGTGATATGTGGAGTTGACTTTTGGGTTTTTTGAGGTTACAACTGATCACCAATAGGAAATATTTGGTAAGCAATTGGACTACATGGATACATGACACATGTCTAACGTCCAGAGGAAATATAAATTGAGAATTTCCAGTGTATAGATGACATTTGAAACCATTATTGTGAATTAGATCACTATAAGAGTGGCTATTGAAACAAAATGAGAGTTTCAAGCCATAGGCACTAGGTGACTCCAAGGATAAAAATTTAAGAAATGAAAAAAACAAAACAAAACAAAACAAACAATAACAACAAAGAACTTGAAAGAAGACTGAGAGGAAGGGCACATTAAGGCAGGAAGAAAACTTGAAAAGAGTGTGTTATTCCAGAAGCAAAGAAAACAAACAAAAAAAGGATTAAAGAAAGAGTGACCAAATGTACAAAAGCCACTAATATGTTAGGATAATTAGGATTCACAATTGACCATTATATTTAATAGCATAGAAGATCCATGATCTTGATGAAAGTACTTGTGTCAAGAAATGAGAAAAATCCTGAATGGAGTAAATTATAAGACAAAATTGGAGGAGAGGAATCATACATAGTGAATCGAGGTAATTATTTTTGAGAAGTTTTGCTGCAAAGAGACAAAGAAATAGGGTGGCACTTACTAGACTAGAAACTATCCCATGGCCATTGATAACAAGTATCTACCAGAATTGACTTTAAACCAATTTAAGTGATCAAGGACACCTTGCTTTGTGAACATGCTTTTCAAACCATTTAATCTGTACTATCCCATTGCTTCTGAATGTCCTTCAATCAAGACTGTATCTCTCGAATAAACTTGCCTCTAAGTGATAACAAACCAAGAAATGTCTTTTCTGAACGAGACTTGTCTTGTAGATACCCACTGACTTAGATTCCAGACAATCCAGCAAATCTTGATCAGCAATATACCACCTATTATCAACGCAGCAATCTTTTCTGCTCAGAAAGACTGTCCTTATGAGCGTAGCTATTTATTAGTATAGTAAGCAATAAACTCGGCCTTGTGATTTTCTATTTCAATTATAGGATAGTGATCTCAGTACCCTTGGATACTACTCTTCCTGCATATATCTCTGTTCTCTATTCATGCTTGGAAAAAAGTTTTCCACCCTTGATGTTTTCATGTTCTTAAAGTCTCTTCCTGCTAGTGTTCTAGTATGTATTAGGTTTTGTTTCCAGCTACCACACTTTCAATTAAATTGCTTTTGTTCCTTATAAGTGTCCTTCAAACTGTGTTAAGGAGAATCCCTGGGGTACAAACGACCTTCCAAAGAGTTTATCCCAGCATGAAGAGCTTTAAGGGAATCAACGCTCAGGTCTTCAACTTCTATTTGCACTCACTCTTTCCTAAATTGCTCTGCTAGAGAAGGCCCTCAGGAGTAACCTTATCTCCACCTTACTAAATAAAGCCTTACCTCTCACTCTTCCCGAGATTTAATTTGGTACATTTCTCAAGAGGTAACACCTTCAAACAAAGGGACGTTTTTAAACCTCAGTGTTCGAGAAACCTACTCTTCCAAGCCAACACGAACTACTGTAAGCCTTAATCATTCCCTGTGTTGCACGTACAGCTGTTAAAACAGAAGTATGACATTGGAGATGGATATTTTGATCTGTGTTTGGGTATTCCGAGTTCGGACAGACAATACAGTAAGGAAACAGGAACGATTTTTTCTTTCTTTTTTGACATTTTTCCTGTAATGATCTTGCCTTTTCCAACCTCCAGTATCACAAAAGATTCTACTGCCTCCTGAGGGGTAATTCTGAAGTAGTACACAATGGTAAGAAATATCGATGGTGGCTTTCACTCAACAACTGTTTCTCTTTACTTTTTTTATTCTATTTATTACTTCCTAGTATAGCCTAACAGAGTATCTTCTTCTGTGGTAACTAATACATCAAATAGGAATCTTTAAATTACTTTCTGTATGACCTACACTTACTAGAAGCCCCATACTTTCTGTTCTTTGGTGCCTGAATTTCTGCAAACTATGTCTCTCAAGTTACAAGGAGAATCCTCCATAGATACATTAAATCATTGAAAGAAAACAATTCCATTAAACCCATTTACTGATATATTTCCCATATCATTTTTTTTTCCTGTGGGTTTATTATCTTAGTTAGCCTGAAATATATTTTCATTAGCCTTTAAAAACAATATTCCTAGTGATAATTCAATTCTGAAGGTGTTTCAATACTCACAAGTTTATAGTCCAAGGAAACGTTTAAATTGTATTAAATTTCATCTTACATACTTTTTTTAAAAATATAAAACAGTGTGGTAGTTGTCTGAAATACTGTAGACTAGAGGAATGTAATTAGGAGTTCATGAGAAAAATGAATAAACCAAAATGTCTAACTTGAGGAAAATTCATTCACAGGTTTAAAAAAAAATTAATGTTTATTTTTGAGAGAGAGAGAGGGAGACAGAATCTGAAGCAGGCTCCAGGCTCTGAGCTGTCAGCACAGAGCCGGACACAGGTCTTGAACTCCCGAATCATGAGATCATGACCTGAGCCTAAATCAGATGCTTAACTGACTGAGCCACCCAGGCGCCCCGATATAAAAATTCTTATAATTATGTCTCCATGTTCAGAACCCACAAACCATGAGATTATGACCTCAGCCGAAATCAGACAGTCAACCGACTGAGCCACCCGGGTAGGTGCCCCTTCATTCACATGTTTTTAAAAATGAGTTGTAATGAGAATATAAAATCAAAACTTAATTACATATTAGCATATATATTATTTTAACCCATTTTATTTTTAGAACAGTTTAAGTTCAAAACATAAACTGAGCATAAAATACAGAGTAGCCATATAGCTCCGTATTATTTTTATTATGCAAAATTTTAAATAAAAATCAGAAATACCATAGCAGAGGTATATATATCGTAAAAGCACAGAAAGTATAGAAAAGCATAAAAACAAAATGATTAACCCCATTTTGCTATCGCTTAGACAAAACTACTGTTAAAACTAAATTTTTCAGGATCTATTTCTGTATTTATAGAAACATAGATATATATTTCACAAAATTGATACCACATTTTATATAATATGACCCAGCAGTTTTTAGTTAAAAATCACTTTTTCCATGTCTATACTTTTTCAATTTCCAATACCTATTCCAAATTCACATTTCCCCAGTTGTCCCAAACAGGATCCAAATCAGTATCATGTTTTAAATTGTTAGTTTTCTTTAAATTTCCAGCAAATACATCTCCACCAATAAGATTGCCATTTAAATTAGGATGCCCACTTACATATGAATTTCCAGTGCACAGTGACCATTACTTTATTAGTATAAGTATGTCCCAAATATAAAAATGAATTATGGAAACACTGAAGAGGTTAGAATTATTTTTGTTGTTGTTATCATTTGTGACTATCATTATCATCATTTTGCTACTTCAATACAGAGAGCATATCTACATCTATTTTATATATTTCAACTGAAATGTTTTATGTTGTCAAAGCAATTATATTATATATCACAGCCTAACAATTATTTCTGTCTTTAGTTTTTAAAGGTCTTAAATGCCCTGCCAGTTAATTTAATTAGGTCTCCCCCTTCCATGTTTTTGTTGTGATTCCTCTCTTGCTTTGCTAGATTTTGTTGTTAGTGTCCTTTTTTAAAATTTCTTTCTTTATTTATTTTAATTTTTAATGTTTATTTATTTTTGCGAGAGAGAGAGAGTGTGTGAGCAGGGTTGGGGCAGAAAGAGAAGAAGACAGAATCCGAAGCAGGCTCCAGGCTCTGAGCTGTCAGCACAGAGCCCTATGTGGGGCTGGAACTCAAGAACTGCAAGATCATGACCTGAACCGAAGTCAGATGCTTACCCGACTGAGCCACCCAGGCACCCCTAATATACTTTTCTTTTTAAATCAAGATTTATCAAAGTCTGTACTTTTCCTAAATTCTTACATAATTTAAAATTTCTATCAGCTGCTCTTGGGTCCATTATTTGGATGACTGCCGGACTAGATACCAAAGTCACATGTTATAGTTGTCCTCCCTCAGAATTTCATAGAACTTGCTTCACAGTTTTCTGAACTGAACATACTATGAGATGTTTTTCCATCTGTTTAAGCATAGGATTCTTACCTCTTCATCAAAATTCAATAAATACAGTAGGCTTTTCCTTGGTGCTTACAAGTTAAACACCTAAGCACCCATCAACGTAGTTAGTGTTGGAAGAGAACAGAGGTAGCCTGAAACTTCACCAATTTCAATTTGTTGCCCTACCTGCTAGTAACTCCACCCATTACATCTCCTTCCAGATGGGCCATCTTCACACTTTTCCCTCATTTATAAGGTCAGTGTGGCTCACAAAAAACCCCCACAAAAACCAAAAACAAAAAACCAAGCCAAACCAAAACAGAACAAAACAAAAATCTTCAGTCTGAATCCTCAGTAATGTGTTGTATTCAGTGCTCTCTTTTCCTTGTATACTTCCTTCAGTTAGAGAAATAACAATATAGTTGGAAATGTTTTCCTTTTAGACCAGAAAGAGTCTTCTAGATTTGCAAATGCAATTCTGCCATGTGCTTTTTTGCATCTCTATAGGAACAATCTCTATTTTTTTTTTCTTTTCCCTAGATCATTCACTTGAAAATCAAATTTTGAGGAAACTTGTTATCATTTCTCAGTTTTCACACAAAATTTGGTCCAAACTTCTGGATTTTAGAAGATTCTTTTAGTTAGTAAGGGCCAGTTAATTTTTTAATTGAAGTTAGTATTTCTTTTAAGAATATTTTCAGGAGTTTTTGAAAGAAACAATATGGTGTAAAATAGCTCTATATTGAATTTTGGATTGCATTTTTGGATATTATTAGTAGTTTCATTATTAAATGTATGAGCAATCAAGGTTAGTTTTGACAAGATAAATACGCAGAACATTGTATAAAAAATTAATATTCTCACCTGCAATCCAGGTCTTCTGACCCATCCTCACCATTACTTTTTTCTTTCATCCTAAACAAAATTAAAATTTGACCATTTTCTATACCTATAATACTTAACATTCATACACATAAAAAACATGCATATTATACATATCTTAAGCGTGTTTTTTTTTAATTTTTTAATGTTTGTTTATTTATTTTTTTAGAGACAAGAGACAGAGCTCAGACGGGGAAGGGGCAAGCATAAAATTGAAGAGATAATTCTAAATTCCAAAAAGTTGGACCGGAAATTTCATTCTTTAATGTTGCCAATCTAATCAAAGAGATTCTAATCTCTTTTTGTTTCTGTTTCCTACTCTCTTAATCATCTGCATTAATGCCCTTTGCTCACTTTTTCCAAGCTTTCTTTCTTAATGATTTGTAAGGACTCTGTATATTGAAAATACTTATAAGTGATAAGATTTAACAGTTATTGAACATTTACCATCTTCCATGCCTGCTATATATATATATATATATATATATATATATAATTTCAAACAAAACTATATAAGCTCTAGTATATGTGAATTATTATCCTCATTCTCAAATGAGAAGCTTAACAGGATAATTAATTTGTATATATCACAAAACTACAAAATTATTCCATGATATACACCTATGCAGACTATCCTAGAGTCCACCCTTTTAAATTCAACATTATACTATATGTTGGTATATAACTTTATTGGCATAGCAATCCAACTTCAGATTTATAAATATTGTCTCCTAGCTTAGAGTTTTTGTTTCAGATTGTACATCTTCATTTTACATAGTTCCTATATTTACAAATAACTTGTCTGTTTACACTTCAGTTGTATATCAATTTTAAATGCATCTTAGTAATGTCTCGGTTATGTTCTGTTTTCAGATATACACCAACTAGTCCAAAGCATTTTTATAGAAACGATCATTTTTAATTCAGTGGAAAGGTTTTTATCATATACTGTAATTTTTTAATGTGTACTGTGTTCTTTTATAGTCTGTCTTAATGAATTAGGGCATGCTCTTTATTTTTTATTTTACTTAAGTATTTTTATTTGAAATTACCATGTTCCTTCTCATGAACTATAGATTATTTGGCCTATTTTGTCATATTGTCTCAAATTTTGTACAAATATAATTATTTTAATTTGAGGAAAACTAAACATTTTTATGACATGATGTCCTGTGATTTAGAAACATGATGTGTTTCTAAATTATTCAAATGTAGTTATCTGCAAATCAAAATAATGGTTTTAGGGCGATTTTAATTTACTTTTTATATATTCTATCTTGATATTTCGTAATCTATAGACTGAATTAGGAATTTAACTACCATTGACATATTCTATAAAAACATGTGAAACAATGTAGGAAAATATTGTTAATTTGTTCAGTTTGCCATTCTAGTTTGATTAGAAAACTGTAGTCCATTATTTCTACTATCTTTTTTTCCCCCAATTACTCCTTCTATATCAGACTTTACTCTATCCAGTACCACCACTGGTTGGATTTTGAATCATAAATCAAAAATAAGTATTTTAGAGATAACCCAAATATTTTATAAGAAATAACTATGGACATAATCATTTGCTTCATTTTGTCATTTGGCGGTTTTGTTGGTTATTAACAGAAACAGATTTGCATGTATATATGATTTATCTTTGTTAGTACTGACATTTGTGTTTTTAATTGGGAGTAATTTCAAGAAATAATGTAATTTCTTTGCATTTAAAGCAAATTTTATTTTAAAAAAATCAATTTTCATTCCTATGCTGTATTTTGCTGGAATTTTTACAAACAGACACAAGGATTTTTTTTTTCTTTCTATAGAATGAAGGTAAAATGTGGCCCTAGCATTAACAGACATTTATGATGAGACTATGCATAAGAGGGATTTATGAAAGACATTGTTAGGTGAATAAAGTAGAATAGATGAAACATTTTTCTTTAACCAATTTAAAAAATTATAATTTGATTCTTTGCATGTCTTAGGAAGAATAAGCTGTCATGTTAGAGAAGACTGTTGACAGAAATGCTAACCTGACTGCTTCTTCAACAAGAGGGAAAAAAAATGATGAAAACGTAGGGAAACAATAATTGGTGCAAAATGAATTGAATCAGCAGTGGGAAAAACTGAGAAATGGGTTTTGGCTGCAATAATTTAACCTATTGGGTATCATTTTTATTTAACATGAGGTGGAAACATAACAAAATTTTGTCAAAGTATGTTTTTCTTTCATTTCATTGAACTGTTTAAGAAATAAAAATAATTGAATAAAGTAAACATTCAGAAATCTAGTTTTTTTTAGTTAAATTATTTCAATTAGTGCAAGAAAAAAAGGATAGCATTTCAATTTTCAGGCACCTTTGGGAATGACTTAACTTTATATTTTGTGTAAGCACTCCAAAAATATACTTTTCCCTAATAAATATTTTTATGCCATGTCTATGTTCTTGTTATACAATTACTTCTATGTTTGATAAGAATTTTTATTTTATCCCCTTTTCTCATTTCAATTGTGTTTATTAATCTACACTGCATGTCCACACACACACATACACACACACACACACGGTGTCAAATTTCAATGATCTCTATTAATGAGGCTTTAAAATGGAATTATCTA
The DNA here is from genome assembly GCF_016509475.1 of Prionailurus bengalensis. Taxonomy (NCBI): domain Eukaryota; kingdom Metazoa; phylum Chordata; class Mammalia; order Carnivora; family Felidae; genus Prionailurus; species Prionailurus bengalensis. The sequence goes on from NC_057344.1 coordinate 93,093,816, forward strand.
CACTAAATTAACCAAAAACTACAGATCACTCTAATTATTAGTTTTGATCTAGATTATAATACTACATGTTTACAATTCAAGTAAAACAGACAGTGCAGTTTTAATTGGGAAAATACATACGACTAATTATAAAGAACTTTTACTTTAAATTATCCACAGTGACTTAATAGTGAACTAATTTACTCTAAAGTGTTGGGCTTAGGGGCGCCTGGGTGGCTCAGTTGGTTAAGCGCCTGACTTTGGCTCAGGTCATGGTCTTAGTGTGAATTCCAGCCCCACATCATCAGGCTCTGTGCTGACAGTTCAGAGCCTGGAGCCTGCTTCGGATTCTGTCTCCTTCTATCTCTGCCCCTCCCCCACTTGTGCTCTGTCTGTAAAAAATGTAATAAATGTAAAAAAAAAATTTTTCTTAAAAATTAAAAAAAATAAAGTGTTTGTCTTAGTTTTTGCAGTTTACCCAATTAAATATGGGTGGTCTTGGATAACATTTGAAGAGAAAACATGATTATATATAAATTTGACATGATTAATATAAAGGGACTGATTGGAAAGTTGCATTACATAACATCTAGATGTTGAATGAAAGACTGCATAGAATAATTAGTTGTTACCATAAGAATTGGCAAAATTTTGCCATTTTGTTGACTCACTGACATCACTACCAAAAAATGTGATGATACTCAAGAATGTGGATAGTTTAGTTTTTTATACTGATTTTTCTTCATATTTATAGATAGAACTTTATTACTCATTACTATTTAAATAAGGAGACATGAAACTTAAGTACCATGATTAAGAAAATCTGATCTTTTTTTGGGTTGTTTTTTTTTTTTGCCATAAAAGTAAATGATAGAATGATATGAAATTCTACTGATACAGAATTTCTTTTGAAATTTGTTTCTGTTATTAAGTTGCATTTCCTTAGGAAATTATTCTTTCAAAAAATATCAATGCTTCCAACACCGTAAAATTGTTTTAGTTATTTTTAAACAGCAAATGATTCCTTTTCTGAGACATTAAATACTTCTCTGAATTCCTCAATGTAACTCTGAGTTATCCTGGAATTAGTTAAAATTAATTTTAACTCTTATAAATTGTTTGAGACATCTAAAACATGTTCCAACAGTCCCTAGTTATACTGTTTTTAATAAGTGCAAGTTTTTTTCAGGGTCTCTAGATGCTTTTGATGATGTGCTGTTGGCTATACATTCTTCAGTTATTGAAGTCTACATTTCCCTATTTCAAAAGTTATGTTTCTAGTAATCTGCCTTTAATTCCAATTATCTGTACTGCACCACAAATTTTAACCCTGTGGACAATTTTTTAAAAGACAAATTTGAAGTTAATGATTAAAAATGATTAGATAGTATGAGCTTTGAAAATAGAGCCTACCAAATTTTATCCATAAGCATCATTTTTACATCGAATACAGACAGCAGTAGTTGTTGGTGGATTTTATATACTTTTAAACTCTAAGGATGAAGAATGATAAATGATGAATTTCTTTATGTTCTTTCTTCCACAATCATTACATTCCAAAACTATCATTAAGCTGCAGTTAGTTATACAGCTTAAAAGTATACTAGTGCTGAAAAATGGTAATTTGTTTTTTGTTGGTTTATATTCCATTTATCAAATTTCTAAAGCTTCTTTTAGAACAGCACAGTAAAAATCTTATAACAATGTTTCATATGAATTTAATAAGCAGTTATTTTTTCAGACAATAATTATATTTGGAAAAGAAATCCCAACATGTAAAGCCATTTTATTTTTTTATAAAAATTTTAATGTTTTTATTTATTTTTGAAGGAAAGAGAGACAGAGTATGAGCGGGGGAGGAGCAGAGAGAAAGGGAGACACAGAATTCGAAGCAGGCTCCAAGCTCTAAGCTGTCAGCACAGAGCCCGATGCGGGGCTGGAACCCACAAAGTGTGAGATCATGACCTGAGCAGAAGCAGGACACTCAACCGATTGAGCCACCCAGGCGCCCCTGTAAAGTCATTTTAAAGAATGCTTTTGGTTGATAAAAATACTCCTTTCAAGATGGGTTTGTGCTTGTAAAATTACAACATACATATGCCCATATCTGTTTTGAACTTTGTCAACCTGGTCAGCTACACTGACTCTACTGAGGATTGAACACAAATAGATCTGCATGGCTTAGTGAAACTGAGAGCACTCATGTGTTCTTCCCACCTGGGTCCTTTGGCTTGTGTCTATACTCAGAATGCATACAGTTTTATATCCATCTACATTCCTATTGTTTATTTTCTTGCAAGTTTTATTACTTCAAGATTAAATTTAGAAGACACTTAAGTAAGATAATGGCAATTAATAATTTTAATGTTTATTTCTGAACTAGAGACTGCGTCACAGGAGAAGGCACAGAGAGAGAGAGAGAGAGAGAGAGAGAGAAAGAGAGAGATCTGAAGCACGCTCTTCACGGACTGCAGAGAGTCCAATGTGGGGCTTGAGCTCAAGAACTGTGAACCCTGAGACGAAATCAGAGGCTAACTGACTGAGCCACCCAAGCTCCCCAATAGCTTTAAAATTGAGTCCCATTTTACTATTATTATTAACAAATTCACCCCTTCGGTAAAATGAATGTAGATTTAAAAAACAAATTTTTTTTCCAAGATCAATATCTAGGAAAATACACATGACATTTAATAAATTGATAAATGTTCTAAAATAAAAATAAAAAGAATCTTGATGTTCCCTATCTTTACCAGAAATGAATTGAAATCATTTATTCATATTTAACAACTAGGTCTTATTTATAAGGTGTTTTTTTTTTAAAAAGTGAAACATGTATTTTTTATTATAACATGAACATAATTATTAATATAGTAGATGAGGAGCACACATTCATGAAAGCATTAATCTTTTGCCTAATTTTTAAATATATAATAAAAACAAGAGTTGCCTGGGTGGCTCAGTTGGTTAAGCATCCAACTTCAGCTCAGGTCATGATCTCATGGCTCGTGAGTTTGAGCCCACAGAGCCTAGAGCCTGTTTCAGATTCTGTGTCTCCCTCGCTCTCTGCCCCTCCCCCACTCATGCTCTGTCTCTCTCTGTCTCTCTTTCTCTCTCTCAAAAATAAACATTAAAAAATTTAAAACTAAATAAATAAATATGAAATCATGTATTGTAAATTTACACTAAATTCACAATCACAATAAAAGCTAAAATTTCAAGGTTTACTGTGTACATCTGTTGTTTTCTTCAATTGTAAGGATTACATACTTAATTCTGAAAATAACATTAAGAGTTGGGTCGTTATGTCATTCTCTTACAAATGAAGAAATAGGGGCACAAATAAAAACTAAGTAACTTGCTGACGTCATAGGTATCAAATATTGGAACCAGGAGCTGAAATGGTACAATTTTATTCTAGAATAAAACCTCTCAACCTTATGAAAATGGGTTCTGAAAACTTATAATATGGATGACACTGAAAAAAATTACAGAAGCTAATTTCAAATTAAATAAATTTAAAGTTAATTAGTTAAATTGGTAATCTGTATGACACTATGGAAATACGTTGTTTATTTATTTTCTTGACATATTAAGACTAGATTAATCAGTCAGGTATATCTTTGGGTCCAGAAAGTGTCAATTAAATGTGTTTGTAAATTTAACCACACAAAGTAGATTGGGTTGCAGCAAGAACATTCAACCATAAGTAAACTTGGAGAGACAGAGTTGAGTTAAATTCTAAAGCCAAGGTCTAGAGGCTCAAGTCCACAGCACAAAAAAGCTGGGATGGAAAGGTAAATCATATTAAGAGAGCATTTATCGGTTTTCAATACTTTATTTTTATTTTAAACAAGCAAGTTCTTAATCTCCCTTACTGATCATTTTACGTAGCAGAAAGAGTAAATAATCATGTAGTTTACTATTTTATACACAAAGAGTTAATTCTTTAACAAAAGGAACTGTTGGAGACCTTGGGCACAACTCATTCTAGAAATTCTAGAATTTCTAATGGCCAGAAAGAGACTCAGCAGACCAAATATATAGATTTTTTCCAATGTATGGTGTGAAAAAATTTATACAAAGAAAGAGATGTCATTCCATTGTTGACAGTGTGCCCTGACTAAAAATGATAAAAGTCTGTGGTAATATTCTCCACATTTGAATAAGTCTGGGGTATGGATAAAATAGTTAACTTTCAACTTACAGTGTTTTTAGTAATAGCGGTTGGAAGTTGAACTGATTCAATTTTCTCACTGCAAAGACAAAAGATCAATAAAATAACTTTTGAAGAAACTCAGAAACATGGAAGATAGGAAATATCGTTTCGTCCTGAGCACTCCTAACCAAGAAAAACATCCTAAGTGAGCCAGAACTTGCCATAGGGTCCAAGGCCATGTGCCGATACTAAGAAGTGAGGCATACGTTCAGCTTCAGTTTCATATCCTGGCTTCTTGGCCTAACCAGAATGGAATTAATACCCAGATTGAAGGAATGAGAAATATTCTAAGGGATCCCCTAAGACCCACAGGGGTAGCCTGCTATTCTCTCTAAGCCCAGTGCTGCTTGCCTATGCAGATACTTTCCCTCTGCATCCTTGAAAAGTTCTCTCTGAGACCTCAAGGTTTCCACCCGTTGCTGATAGGCGGCTACCCCCTGGACCTCGAGAAATTGATTACATTCTTAAGAATTGCTTACTGTTATCATTTTAACTTTTATTACTCTTTTCACATGTGCATGTTTCAAATCTTACTTATTTTTTGTACTAGAAACTTCCTAAACTTGTCAGTTTATGAACAAGTTGAAGTGTTTTCCATTCTAAACAATCTCTTCAGTTATCCATGAATCCACAAAATTGGTTATTTTCTGTCACTTTTCTCTTTCTCCTCTAAACTTCTTGTCATTAGCTCTTTTTCCTCACTCACTTGTTCATACACTTCAATATGGTTTTACTGGACAAATTCAGTTCTACTAAGATCCCAAATGTGCTCCCATTTTTCAAATCAAATGGGGCAATATTAATTCCTTATTTTAATCAGTCAGTTTTATTTATCACGTCTCCTTCTAGTATTTTATTCTATTTGGTTTTTTGAAACTGTATACTTCTTGTTGCCTTAGTCATATTTTTGCAAACATTTATTTCAAACACTTATTTCTTGTCCAGACTCTGTAAGAAGACTAAAGTTATTCTCCAATTCTGCATTCTTTAAATCCAACTCCAACATTATTTGTCCACCTAAAAGACACATATCAAAGTTTAGGACACCTGCTTTAAAGCCTTTCATATCCTGCAGCAGATATTAATACTCTCTTTATGAATAATCATATATTATTTATTCTTCAGAATAAAATAAGTTGAAACAAATATTTTCACAATAAGATTGTATATAAAACTTTGACTTTATTTCCTCTCCAACAAAAAGTAATTGTCATGTCTCTGGGAGAGGATATAAGGAAGAAATTGCAAAGTGATATGGTTCAACATTGTTGATGACTCTTCTGCTCTTACATGTCTAGAACAGTGACAGCTAGCTTTTATTAGATCTTCACTCTGTGGATTAACATACACACACAAAACTTAAAGCCAGACAGTGTGGGAAAATACAGAACAGAGGGAGAGTGTGCTGTGTTTGGTATATTCTTTTTTTACATTTGCTATTAACAAATTGCACAAATCTAGTGGTATAAAACAACACGCACTTCTCATCTTGCTGTTTGTGTGGTTAGAAGTCTGAGAACTGTGCGGCTCAAGGAGTCCTGTGATAGGGTTTCCTAAGGTGGAAACCAATGTGTTTCAAGGCTGCAAGCCTTTCTGGACACTCAGGGTAAGAACCTGCTCTCAAGGTCAGTATGGTAGTTAGTAGAATTTATTTCAGTGGGATTGTTTGACTGAATTGTCTATTTTTTTTCTGGCTATCAGCCAGAGATCATTCTCAGCTTCTTGAAATGGATCACATTCCCTGGTAACGTCCCCTTTTTCCATCTTCATTGCCAAAATGGCAGTTCGATTTCTTATCACATTTATAATTTTTCCGGTTTCTTCTGATTAATCTCTCCTGCTTTCCCCTTCTGCTTTTAAGGGCTCATGTGATTATATCGTACCTATGCAGATTATCCATGATAATGTCTCAGTTTTGAAGGCTGCTAATTAGTAACATGAATTGCTAATCAGCAAAGTTCCTTCATAGTAGTACCTAGATGAGGAGACAATATTTGAGTGGACATTATCATATTCACCCAGAGTCAGATCTTTTAAATATAGAGATGAGAAGAGGGAGTTTTCAATCTCTTCTGTTCCACAAAATGGAAATAATAAAGGCAGAGGTACTACTGGAAATCATGTCATTCTCTTTTATTCTGTCTCCAGGGTACAAATCTAATTCACATATTTTTTTTTCCAATGGGAAAAATCTATCCAATAGATAGACGATATATATATATATATATATATATACACATATACATAGGTAGATAGATAGATAGACAGACATAGTTTAAATGTCTCTCAAAAGTTTTTTAAATGCAAAACAGTTTTATAGAAAATAACAGTAGAAAAAAGCTGTTGAACTATGTAATGATGACATATTAAAGAAGAACATGAATTATACGTTCATCCCTTCCACTTCCAAAAGCTATATCTGTCCTAAAGAACTTTGAAACTATAGTCCAGATACCACCTTTTGCAAAATGATCAATTGCCTTCATTTCCTAAGAACGCATAAATAAGCAATGTCTGTATTTAATGGTGAGTACGAAGACATTTATTGGGGCGTCTGGGTGGTTCAGTCGGTTAAGTGCCCACTTCTGCTCAGGTCATGATCTCATGTTTGATGAGTTTGAGCCCCGCGTCAGACTCTGCGCTGACAGCTCAGAGCCTGGATCCTGCTTCAGATTCTGTGTCTCCCTCTCTCTCTCTGTGCCTCCTCTGTTCACACTCTTTCTCTCTCTCTCAAAAATAAAGAAAATTTTTTAAAAAGACATTTATATACATGTGTGAAATCCGGGTTCCTTAACTGATGTTCTTATAGATTACTGTGAAATCAGAATCTGTTACCATGAGACTATAATAACAATGGTGACCAAGAAAAGACAAATATCCATCATTGTCATATCCAGCTCCTGTTCAAATATCTAGCTATTCTTTCTAATTTCAGACACTTTAAGATTATTACAGGAGATAAAATAGAATCATAAATTCAATAATATAAATCTAAGAGTGTGAAAGAACTCTTCAAAGATCAGCTAATACATGATGGTTTCAAACATGTTGTTATAGCACAAAAGTTGCTGGTAAGATCATAAAAAATCACGGCACAGAAAAAAAATATATAAATAACAACAACAACAACAACAAAGGGTGCTTATAAATCTCATAAAGATAGGAGAAATTTTCAATAACTTTCTCACCCTCCCTTTTTATAATCATTTGATGTTTTCTTGTCATATCCAAGGCTTACAATGTCTATGTCACCTGCAATTATTACTTCTATAAAGAATTCTTCTGCCCTAATCTCTCTGTCCCCCAACTATTGCTTTTCCTCTAGTTGATTCCTGTGTGAGGTAGGCACGAGGGTTGTGATAGGATGAATGAAGGTAGCAAGCCGTGAACTTAGCTGTGCAAGTTGATTGCTGTCAAGTGCAGGTTTGGGAAAACTAATCAAGGACAGTCTGGGTTGCTCTAGGATGGCAATATGGAGGAGAAAGTTATACTTTTCAGCTCCATTCGGGCACTTAGGTCCTCAATGCATAGATTAGAATGGAGAACTACCTGACCATTTGCCTTGGATTTTCTGAGTAGCAAAGAAGAGGCTTTGAGCCTAAGAGAAACTGAATCACATAGATGTACTTTCCTTGATGCCAGGCTAACAGGTGGATAGCTGTAGGAGCTGCTGAATGTTGGCTTTCATTATAAGCTGTTATAGCAAGAGTAAAGGTTTTCATCACTAACAAAGTGAAGTGAGTCTGAATGAGTTCAGAAAATGCTATATTTTAGTTTATGCAATTGGAACCTAATGTGTTATATCTATTTGCATAATTCTCACGTCATACATAATGTGTTCCTGAAAATATGTATGAAATTGTGTGTTGATTTCAAACTAGAGAGAAATTTATCATAATATTTGGCTCTTTCGCCTCTATAATTCTGCTTACAAATGTAGTCAGTAACTTGGATAATATTGGCATCAATTTTTAGGATATAGAAAAAGTAATGAAATAATAGATATTTTAGATGACTGAGTTAGAATCCCTAAAAGATTTTGCCCCACTGGGGTGACATAATGAACCATGTAAGATGACATTTAGCAAGCCTGAAAAGTCATTTAGAAACTTTAAGCTCGGGGCTAGTCTACAATCAACAAAAAAAGAAAAGAGAGAGAGAGAGAGAAGGAAGAAAAAGAGGAAGAAGAAGGAGGAGGAGGAAAAGGGGAGGAGAGAGAGGAAACAAAGAAGGAAAGGAATGAAGGAATGAAAGATTGAAGGAACTAAGGAACAAAAGAGGCAAGAAAGGAAGGACAAATCAGATAATAGGCAGTATTAAAATAATGATGAGATCTAGAATAAAAACCTTTAGAATGCTGATTTACAGCATCTTCCAAGTTATGGCAGTATTTCAATTATATCTCTGAGCCATCATATGCAGCAATGATTACTGAATTCTGAGGGAAGAAACTAGTATAATGAATATACTCAACACTTCTCAAAAAAATTATCTTTGGAAAAGACTCTGATTGATATGTAAAGGCAATTCTTTCATTCAATTTAAAATTAGTTAAATGTCCGTTGGCCAAGATGTTTTTAAAAATCATATTATGCTTTAATTTGAAGCTGAATGAACTTGGGAACATATTAGAATTCTGATAATAAAGTTATGATTCATTCGTTATTTCATTCAACTATACAGATTTTTTGCAGGCATGTAGTTACTTTAATTAATGAATCTGACAGTTATTTATTGGGAACTACTTTGAGTTGAGCTTTTCTAATCCCAGTCAATACAAGAGTAAATAAAAGAGGTGAGGTGACTGTTCTTATTGAGCTAAGAACCATTCTAGTGGAAGAAGAAAAAAATATTTATACAGACAAGATCATTCTAAACAGTAGTGTCCTAAAGGGAAATATATATATATATATATATATATATATATACATATATATGTGTGTATATATATGTATATATATATGTATATATTTGTATATATTTGTATACACACACACACACATATATATACATACATACCCCATGTGGTGGAGTAAGTAGGAAATTTAAATAGCATTTCTAATGAAGGTTTCCTGAAAAGATGAAATTTGAGGGCCTGGAGGATTTTATTTACTGATTTTTTTTTAACCCACAAGGTTAATGCTTTTGAATTTAAAATTTGCCATTGGGTTTTTCTTGGAAAAGCTTAACTCATAGTGCTTTCCTGTTAAGAGACGGCAGTAAACCCATCCTGGGCCATGTTCTTTTGTTGTCTTTTTATTGTTCATGAATCCACAGAATATGCTTTACCTCCCTTGTTGAGTAATTGTTCCCTTAAGTTCTTTCAAAAGCTAAGCTCATGCTTCTATTTATCTGAAACCTGGAAGTTGTCCATATTCCCTTATGCCTGTTGTCACCATCTGTTCTTACTGAATGGCCACTTCCCAACAATACTTTGATAGCAGTCTCTCAGGACATGGGTAACATCTTGATAGCAACAGATAATGGAATTGGAATCTTCCCTTACTCTCCGTAATTACTAGAATAACTATTTCAGGCAGAGGAGACATGCTTAGTAAGTTTCAGCATCTTTGCTAGAAGCAAATCTCTCTCTTTACTCCTTGGGTGGAGCCTCTTCATATGGTCACAAATCCATCAGTACTATCTGCCTGCAAAATTATAGAACAAGTGAACTTACCGGATGGCAGTCTCCTCTAATTTTTGAAGCAATCTGTCACCAAATGGCAGTAATCACATCCAAGTCTATTATAATTTCTGATGATGTTGGGTCTAACAGCACCTAACAAGAAATATGAGAGTGAAAAAATTAATATGATCTGGTATTTGGGAACACAAACAATTTAACATGTTCAAGAAATGTGGATTGCCTATTGTGCCACAAAGTTCATCAAAAAATCTTTAAAAGGTAAATAAAACATATGAAAGTTGAATTTATCCTTAAAATGTTTAATATTTGAAAAATATGTCCTTCCACATAGCTTAATTACCTTTTATTCAAAATCATTTCTGAGGATACGTTCATAATCAATAACAATCTTAGTAGCTGTGTTGCACAGCTAAGCTTTATTGAAGCTGTTTTACCTTGGTGACACAATTCAAGCTAATGTGCCAAAAAAAATGTAGCCTAATTAGTACAAATGAAGGAAAGGAGGCAATTAGCCAAAGGGGAATAATGAGCAAAGGAAACTGGTAATGTGAATCTAGACAATCCTAAAAACTTCCAGCCAGGAAGGAGGTAGCTAGCTGCGTTTACCTATTATTCAAAACACACCTTGGAAAATGAGGGGTTTGATTCATCCTTAGCTTTATTTTAACATAGATGTATTTACTTAGGATTATAAGCATGAGTCGATGTTTTTTATTAGTAATTGGTATGATTAAAGACCATACCGATTTTAGTAGAATTTTATTATGCATGCTATCACAATTTCATTAAATAGCAGGTAAAGAAAAACTACAGTGTTTTAAGTGGTATTAGTACAAATTAAGACTATAAATGCCTAACACAACAGAAACCTATTATTTATCATGCTGTGATCTATATTTAAAGAAAACAGAACAAAAAATCTGTAGTTTAGCTAATTTCACATTTTAAAAACTATAATATTAGGTCTTCAAAAAAGAATATATTTGAATGGTATATGGATGTGTTTGAAGAAAAGATCTCCTGTTGGTCTTTTTCTTCACTGTTAATGACTTTGGAAGTCTTCAGCTATGATCCAGAGGAATATTTGGAGGCAAGAGAAGAGAATGAGAAAGGTGTAAATATTTATTTGGGTTTTTTCCTTTATACAATATATAAATCCTGCTTATTTATGTATGAGATATTAAAGAATACCAAAGAAATGAGACACCAGGACAAGGTAGACAATGAAAACTCCCAGTACTATTTTTTTACAGTGTTAAGAGAAAGGTGGAATTGGTGACAGACTTTATTTATCTTTTTAAAGTTTATTTATTTATACTTTTGAGAGAGTGTGTGTGTGAGAGGGAGAGAGAGAGACACAGAGAGAGAGAGAGAGAGAGAGAGAGAGCCTATGAGCATGAGTAGGGGAGGGACAGAGGAAGAAGGAGAAGGAGACTCCCAAGCAGACTCCTTGCTGTCAGCACAGAGCCCCACACAGGGGTTGATCTCAGGAACCATGATATTATGACGTGAGCCAAAATCAAGAGTTGGGATATTTAACCAACTGAATCACCCAGGTGCCCCAATGACTAGACTTTAAAATACATTGAGGTCTATACAATCTGAGAAGTGTCTATCAACTCTGGCTTAGAGTAAGATGTTGCTTGACTCCTATAGCATGGGGAATGTCATACAGTCAATTCATTTCTATGACTTCAAGTGAGATTTGCTGACTGTATGTTATCACGGGATCTCAAAAGGTCAACATCACTTGGAGTTTGAGTTAATTTTAAAATCTCTTATCTTAGTAGGTGAGATAATCCTAGAAGGTGAGAATTTGTCATTTTCAACTCAAATGTGTGGGAATTTTCATGAGCAACTCACCCTTTTTTATATCAGGAAACACATGAGAAACTTATTTCTCATCACTTCCTGTTTTACACTAGTGGAACATAATGGTCACAAGAAAGATGATATTGATGACAATAATAACAATGACAATAACTAGCAGGGGAAGCAAGACTAACCATTTAATTTATCAGTTGAAGAAAAAGAAAACTAGGCATGTTTGGTCAAAGCCTTTTCCTTTTCCTCTTCTGGAACACAGTGTGTCCATTGGGAAAAGGAGACCTTGGGTTGGGAAGTCTTTTCAAAGGGAGTTCAACCCAAGTCTAGCTTACATAATCTGTCTTCCTGGGAAGAAGTTGTTCCATTTGGTTTAGCTTTTATTAGTAAGAAAATTGGTAGTTTGTCTTCCATATTCTACTCTTAATTCTTATTTTCTTTATCAGATTGTAGGCAGAAGAAGGATGTCAGGGACCCTAATATTTGGTGCACAGTCTTGACACATTTACATATAAAATAAAAGTGGGCATTAGGAGAGCAAGTTAGATACATGGAGAAGCTTTGAGTAAGTCAAGTCCAGGTCTTGAGAATTTTGGGTTTGGAATCCCATATATGGGCAGGGTGTTTTTGCCTGGGTAGTTGGTAGGAGTGATTATAGGAGGAGCTGTGGATTACACACGGGTGTAGTAGACCTTTAATTGCTGTGTATTCAGCACAGTTGAGAGAGTAAGTATAATCCCTGGTGACTTTGCCTGCATTTGAATGGTACCTTCTGGAGAAGGTGGACGTCAGTAGCTACAAGCAAATGACACCTGGGCTACGATGACCTAAAACAAGGGTTCACAGTCTTCAGCAATGTTGGGTTTCAGAAAATTCTAAGGCCTTAGTAGAACCTCGGACCTCAGGGGAGACTGGACCTTGTGACAGTCTGCATGGTCGGAAGGGCAACCTTAGCAGATATGGTCTAAAATTCTCAGGAAAAGCACAAGCCTTTAGTGGGACCAGATGATCCAAAGGCTTCTGGCCATTGAAGCATAACTTGCACCGTGCTGGATATATGCATTTGGACACAAGAGCCTCAGCAGGTACGTGGGAGCCTCACAGGACAGCTTCAGCTTTAGCGAACAGATGCAGCTGAGCAATATTTTGATTATGAAAAAAATAAACTTTCTACATATAGGAATTTTTAGTTCTTGGGGATATTGCAGTGTTCTTTGCTATTAAACTACAAGGCATCTGGGTTCCTTGTATGCTACAGAGCACAGGATCTAGCTTTAAATTGCTATTTCCAAGGCTGAGTGGGAAGCATTAGTTCAGTAGCCCCCAAATTCCATTAGGTATTCAGGGCCAAAGAGGGAACTGTGAAAGTAATAGCTGAATTCCTGTACCTTCTTCTGGCTCCAGATTGGAAAATATTGCAGTCGCCGCCCTCCCTTGGGCTTTTCAAAGTTTCTAGGTTCTTCTGACACTAGGAGTCAGCCTTGTTGCACTCTAGAATTTATGAGAGCTAGATTCCATCTGCCAGAATAAAATATCGTCTATCATTTAAACACTGGTTAGATTCCCAAAATCTTTTCTACCAACATTCCACAGTGGAAAAATTTTATGATGTAACTTCTGTTCATCCAGACCACATGATACATTATTCCATATATGCCTTTCAAGTACAAATATTCAGGCACACAAAATTATTTTACGAATTGTAATATAAGATAAATATAATCTTACATTAGTAGAGCAAGAGAGTTAAAGTACATCTCTAATTGCTTAAGATATCACTAGAGAATGACATATATTTGAGTTATTACCAGAAACATGAAATTGTAAGAGATGAACATTGACTTGAAAAAACTGAAACTAAGTTAAAACCAAATATTTTCTTTTGATTGCACTACCAATGGATAAATGTGAGTGGAGTGAGTCATTCCTGAAAGTAAATACACATTTGTAAATTGGAACAAACCAGAATATGAATAAATTTCCCGAATTCATTCTCAACCGATGTTCTATTTAAGTCCTAGCATATCATACAAGTATTTTTAAAGTATACTGAAGTGTTTTGGTTGAGAGGTAGTAAATCAAATCCTAATATATTAATGATGTATTTGCCAGTTTAATACAGAAACACAGAAACGCCTGCATGTTCAGAAAGGCTTACTCAAATGTAGATATTTACAGCATATTGCATGTACTTAGTATTAATATATTATTCAGAGAAACAGTATTTTCAAATTTTTGATGTTGTGTATTTGCAGTGTAGCGAAGTACAATTGCTATTGTAAAGTACTTTTTGTAACCATTTTCACAGAAGTTAACATTTAACCAAAACCTGCTTTACTTCGGTTTGTAGAAAAGTAAACATTTTAGTGATATGCCTGAAATAAAGACTGTTTACAGCTGTTATTATAGCCTTTGTTCTCAGATTAGTAGTTGCAGGCAAGTGTGTCTTACTCTTTTTTTTTCTTTTTTTTACAAGTACTTATAAATGCTGGTTATTTGTCTAAGTGAACCCCTGCTGTTTTGTAAAGACAAACAATTAATTATTCCCAACCCCAACACTTTATTGTCACTATAAAAATACACAGTACTTTTCTACTTCCATTCTTTATAGTTAAGCCAGATTTTCACAAACTCCTTTTTAACACTGAAGAGAGCCAATGTGCCAGCTGAAAATTCTATTATAGCAACTTTCCATATTCTGCTTCATCTTGACATGGTGTCACATTCATACACCATAGACATCTCCATTAAATGGGTCCTTTTCTTCATCAAGTTGACAAGGAAAGACTATCATAACTGTTTAAAGTGTCTTCTTTAAATATTCAACAATATCAAGACAGACAAAAATAGGATCTGTATATTATAATTTTCCTCTTCAGTTAGATAATGCAGTGGAGTGGGGGATGAATCTTTACTCCTGGAAAAGCAGAGGTGTGATTTTATTTAGCCATATTTATGTTCCACTATGTTTATGCATTTATTGAACTTACCTTGTGACACCACTTTTTTTTTACCATAGCAGCCTCTCCATGGTTACACAACAGAATTGAACAGAAAAGCATAGAGGCAAATAAAATTTTACCATATGACCATGGAGAGTGCACTTAGTCCAAATTTAGATTTTAAAAATTCCCCATGCAAAAGACAGAAATAGCTGGAACAGCATAGATGTGCTTATACAACTATCACAAAATACAGAAATTTCTAAGTTGAACTGTCTATTAACTAAATTAGAGAAACTACCATGAATAAGTGTTTCATGTAAAATCCAGGATGCTCACATATGCGTTGGGCCTTAAACAATTTCCAAGTTGGGTAATACAAATCAAGAAATGTTGAATCCAGATCTTGAATTTACTAACAACAATTTAACATAGGGGAAAAAAACACATGCCAATTGTTGCGTATAAAAATTACAAATTTTTGATCCATGGGAACAACTGTATGTAGAGTTATCTACATATTAATTGTGTATCAGAATATCTTACCTTTATTAATATTAAATCGAAACCTATGCATCCTATATTCTGTACATTTTTCATAGGTCATATATAGTTCTTAAATACGTGCTGGAAAAGTCACTGAAATCACACATGACCAGGGATATGTGCATTGCAGTACAAACAGAAGAGAGAGGTTACAAAAGTACCAGCCCCCTCATCTGTCCTACATATACAGGTGCTGACTACGTGTATGTGAAGTTTCATCAGAAATATCAGGAAATGTGAAAGCACATTAGATATATTCAAAAGAAACAAATCTTTGGATGCAGTAAACCAAGCCCCAGAATATTACTTTGATACCTGACTGAGTTGCTAACACTTCTCTGTATTTTTCTTTCTTCTTTATGAAAACATAATGAAAGGAAAGAGAGCAGTATTTACAATGGAAGAAAAAAATATCTATGCCGATCTCAACCTTTTGGAACAAAACGTCTTAATAATACCTAAGTTCTCATCTGCTAAGGGTACGGCAAAAATTAATTTCAGTTTCTACTCAATAAAGGGGCTTTATATGTAGTACACAGAAATAGAAGGTTGCTGTCAGAAAAAAGTGCCATATATATCAAAGCAAGTGGGAGGGAGGACGCTGAATGGCTCCAATAAAGGAACTGACTTGAATACAATGCATCTTTTATTAATGATAACAGAAGTGGAAAATAATCGGGTGGATATGTGTGTTTCTAACAATAGGACTATTTTAAAGACAAAAATCACTTGGGAAAAGAACTTAGAGGTCAGATCATCAAAGATTCCTGAGCTGGATGCATCAAGGAAAGGTCATGAGAAACAACCCAAAACTAGAAGTAAACTGTATATTTTAAAAGATAAAAGTAAAATTAAACCCAGTACATTATGTCAAGTTGGATTGGATCCTGGACTGAGAGGAGGGGCGATTGTTGGAAAAATTGAAATACATTAATTTTTATTATTACATTAGTAATAATAATACATACATTAATAATAATACTTATTATTTGTTAAAATGAGTAGTAGTAAACATACAAATTAAAATACATTATTACAGGAGGAAAGATTGAATTATAAATTAGATATTATATTTTAGGGGTTATGTTTACATTGTAGTTATGTAAGAGGATATTGCATTTCTTAGATATTACTGAAGCATTTAGAAGTGAAGAGTCACGATGCCCACAATTTTACTTTCTCTTGGTATATGTGAATAGACACGCCTACACCCACACACAGGCAGAGACAGAACTTGGTTTGCACAATATCATATTAATTGAATGCATGCAGATCACAATGGAATCCATACTTTCCAAGCTTCAGTGACAATTCAGATCATATCCAAGTTACCATGTGAGAGTGCAAAGTGAGGGCTGCGTATACATCAAAAGTAGTAAAGTATTAATAAAATATTAATAAAGGTTAGTCAGGTTGGTCAGAAAACAGGTGCTTAGCTTATTATTTTTCAATTTTTTCTATTTGTAAAAAATTACACATACAAAATTAATTCCTTTTTCTTATCTATATTCAGATAAAATCTGAAAAAGCATCTCTGCGATAGGAACCCCTTTCCCACCCCTCACTCCCACATGCACACTCTTACATGGGAGAATAAAAAGTTAAATGGATATCAGAGAAAGCATGATTATAATTCAGACTTAGTGGAAGTATATCTAAAACTTCGTGAAATTGCTGTGACAATAAGTCGCATTAGTGAATCTAGATAATTTGACGTAATTAGAATTACATTTAAGTTCAACTTGTTAGAAAAGTACTTACTCAGTGTCATTTCCACGTGAATAGTTGTTTATATATGTTAGTTTGTAACGTGTCACTGTCAGTTGCAGCTGTATTGTTATGATCATTCAAACCATGGAATCAAATATAAAAATTTAGAGATTGAGTAGGTAATAGTGTCCATGAAATTCTTATCCTGTATATCTTTCTACTTATAATACAGTATCCTCACCCTCTTATTTTCATTTCCCACATAAATACGTACACTATTTGTATATGACAGAATAATGGTACGGAAGTTAAAAACTTAGCTAGAACTACAGAGTTTGCATAATTGCTAAAGATAATGAAAACTATAGAATGTGAGAAGTGGTCATAAATGATTTTATATTACTAAATATGTCAAATTTGAAACAATAGTTAATATGCTAGAGAATGTCAAATGGTAACATAGAGAATATGCCAGTTTTATGCTAGAAAACATTAACAGGTAAAATTGTTACATCTCAGCTTTATCCAATTAAACAAGGAAATATCCAGCAAAATTAGGAGGAGAGGAACAAAACTGTGAAATTGAATCACAGAATGCTCATGTTGCAGGTTAGGTTCCCTGGGGTATAGATTCTGAGATGGAGTTCAGTGTGCAGGATAAATATTCAGGATTGCCCTTGAGATCAAAACCTATAGAAGTGAGGGGGAGGGAGTGGGCTTGGACAAAGGAAACACTGAGTTGTCATTCAGGCCCAGTATTCATGGACAAACCCATCATGAGCTATAAAAGTTATCTTTTCAGAGTTGACCTCAAGGTCAGGCACAGAAAGTGAAAATTCCTTAAGTGAGTTATTGGGAATGAAGGTAAGTGAGGCCATTCTCACTTCAACTCTGTTCCCAGAACCATGATAGAAGATTTCCATATACCAAATTTATCTCCATATAACCAATTTTTTCTGATCAAAAAAATGCCTCGGTGGGGACTAAACATTGACTTTTGTTGTTGGCATTTGGATATTTGATAGCAGCAAGAGCTACATGAGTCTTGGTGAGTAGAAGCCCATCTTTCTGGGCCCATGAAGAATCTCTATTTCTGCCAGCACTATAATGGCTAGCCAGAGAGGCTGGCTGATGTCAACTGGTTGACTCACTTTATCTATTTGTTGTTTATTGTCTTTTCATGGCAGAGGCTCTCTGGTCAGCATTGACGTGTGATAGGAAAATCTTCACACTTTGTGCCCACGCTCATATATAATATTCTTTCCTCTAACCCAAACTTTCCTGCTCATAACCTTCCTTTTTTTTCCTTCTATTTGCTACTGTCTGTTACTAACTATAAATTTTAACTCCGCATCGTGTCTCTTTCCATACAGAGTATCTGGCAAGGTGCACTGCCCATTGAGGGAAGTTTCTCTTGCCACTGTCTTTCAAGGTCACCACTGAATGAATCTGTAGAAAATGTCCATGCATTGTTGGCTTATATCCATACACATAGTTTTCTCTTTCCTTCCTCCATCAGGTAGTCATTAGAATCCTTTAATACTACCATAATTGTGATAATTGTGAGCTGAGGGAGAGGAGCTGGAGCAGTAATGGTGGATAATGACAGCCAGCTTGGGCAGCTTGTTTTTGTTCTCTGATTCCGCATGGACTTGAAGGATGAATTCTGCCTTCAAATGATGGATCATTGCTTGGGTCACCTGCACTTCTGACCTGATGGATCTAATATAAGTCAGCTCATACTAGGCAGTTGTAACCACATGGCCATTCGGTGCCCATCGATAGATGTTCTACCTCTGGGATGCCCCACTAAAACTCTAGAAATTATATTTAGAGGCATATGATTTTCCGCTGCAGGTGGCATGGCCACACTCCAGAATGCCAGGGGCCTATGTTTGATTTTACCATTAGGGCTTCCCAAAATTTGTATAAGGCATCTCTTTCAATGACTGATACCTTTAATACCAAAGGGCCTATTAGTCATGAGCCCTCAGAGACAGAATGGCTATAACCACTGTCTGGATATGATTCAGAGTCCTTCTCTGTTCTGAGTTACACTGAAAGTTGACAGCATGTCATGTCACCTGGTGTATTTTTCAGATCAGTAATTCCAGGATTGAAATATGCCATATCTACTTTCTTGGAGCAGGGCTGGTACCATCATCCCAGGTTTAACTCCCCAGAAAGCAGGCTCAGTTGAGATGCAGTTTGGTGTACTAGATATGTTCTAAGGAATGTCTTTCCTTAGAATCAAAACATGTGGAAGAGAGAAGAAAGAGGAGGGTTGATCAAAGGGAGAAGTCTCAGTGTAATGCAGGTGCAACGTCCACATTGCCAAACCCAAAGAGAAATGTGGATCTAGGATGGTCTTTTAGAATCTCTTCAATTTCAGTTACAATTGTCAATAATTGATCAGTGACTGAGCATACACCACCCTAGGAAGGAGCATGATCTTGAAAGAGGAGATACTCTTCAGGTGAGACAGTCCCCAGAGGGAACTAGAAGGTTCTTTGCCACCAGCACTCTTAGTAGTTACCGTAACAAATCTTCCTTTTGAAGGCTTGGCACATGCAAAATCTAGTGGAGATTAATGATAGGCTAAATATTTAGCCTTTGTAAAATTAGAAAGGGGAAAAGGGGGAGATACTGCATCATTAAAATGATGCATAATTTTAAGGTGATTTAAAGAGATCTCTGTAGGCATAACCCTGATGGTGTAATAAATGAATACTAACATCATCTCTATTTTCCAATATAGTGAGAAGGAGCAGAAACTGAAGTGAAAGTTCATCTCTGCCACTTGTTTTGGTATTTAGTCTTAAGCACATCCCTTGAACTTGTTTGAGGACCATTTTCCTTTTCTGTAAAAAGTAAAGTCGTATTTCTGTATAGCTTTTTTTGAATATGCTGCATGCCTCTGAAAGTATTTAGCATAGAATTTATGATTCTATTAACTGTTTAATACTTTAAAAGCAAATTACCAATATTTTCAACTCAGTATATTAAAGGATATTTTAATAGGAAATTTTTATAGCCTAAAAAGTTGATTACATATAGTTTTCTTACTTCCAAAAAATATACTATAATTATACAAATTCAGGCATGTGATATAAAAAAAGCATACCCATACAAACACACGAAGATAAGATGATAATTTTAGCCTGTGCAAACACTCATATGAAGTTTGGAGTAATTTCCTCATATGGAGAGTATATATATATTTGAAAATAAATACTTTCTTACGTATTTCAAGTGTTACTTCTCCTATATTCTTAGTTCATTTTTCATTTCTTCTAGATAAATTTATTTTAATTACCTGTATTAATAGCTATTTTCTCCTAGACTTTATGATAGATTTCATGTTAGAGATCTCTCTAGTTTGTATTGTATCACCAGTGTTTTGGGCCTGATGCATAATAATTTAATCAATTAATATTGAATGAGCAGAGGAAGGAATAAATAAATGAATAAGTACAATAATTTATGAAAAATTAATTACTTAAATGTCATGAAATCCAAAAAGAAATAATCCCAGCAATTAAAGAAATATAGATAACAGGGCTCCAGTGAGCAATGCAAATGATGTCATTGTTTGATTAATGCCTACCTTCCCCACCACACCATAAGATCAATAGGGCCAAGAAAGAATATGATTTTATACAACTGTCTGTGTGTGACAGTTGATTGGTACTCGAGAAATGTTTCTTGAAGGAAAGTGTGAATGAATAAATTAAGAAACTGAGTCAGGACCTAAGACCAATATGTAAGAACGCTAACAGAACTTGGGAGCTTAGCTGCAATGACTAGTTATCACCAGAGGAGGGAAGCAAAGGGAAACAGAGCAGCTGGCTTGGTTGAACGAAAGTTACCCCTCAGGAAGCCTTCAGAAAAGGACAGTTACTCCAGCAGCAAGTTCTGGTCAACAATTAGAAGAGTGGTTTATGCACAGGGACCATGTAGGAGCCACAGAGGCAGTTACTCCCAAAAGGCAAGTCAAGCCTTTAGTCAAGACCAAAAGACACTGCAGAAAGCCAGAAGACGAATGTTAAAATATGATACACTGACAAAAAAAAACCAAACATCAGAAAAAGGAATAACAAGGCTTCAGACATGTAGTCAGGTGGAAAATCTCTTCTGACAGTTCTTGGGTTGTTCTGTGCGTCTTTAGACCTTTTGATCGGGTCTTGGAACTAAAATCTCTGCTTCTTAAAATGACAGAAGTCTAGACTTATTTCAGGGCTTTAATACCTAACAATAGAGTATATAGTTTGATTTTTTTAAGTTGTTAAATATTTAAGAAATGAGAGTTAATCAATACTCCTTGATTATAGACTCAAGAAATTATGAAAAAAGAGAAAATTTGGTACATGTTAGCCATCACAAACAAGTGATCACGTTTTAGATCAGAAATCTGGAAAATATGGGTATTTCACCTAACAATCCTTATCTCTTATAGTTGTTCTCAAGTGAATAGATAGAGTCCCGTATCTTCTCTGGGTGTAGTGACAGCTGTGAACACGGGAAATGGGTTTACAGAAGATCTGTTTGAGTACAGACTTTCCCCATAACCTTGGCTGTGCTTCCCAATTTAAATAGATGCCATTCTGACTTAATTTCCTGTCT
Organism: Prionailurus bengalensis; assembly: GCF_016509475.1. NCBI lineage: Eukaryota > Metazoa > Chordata > Mammalia > Carnivora > Felidae > Prionailurus > Prionailurus bengalensis. The sequence continues at coordinate 93,115,303 of NC_057344.1, forward strand.
TTTTTCTTCAGTTCTTTTTATTTTTAGGATCCTGATGTAAACTTCAAAATGTAATTTTATCTTATTATGCATTTAGTGTATGACTAGGTACATGTATGAATTAGGAAAATGATAACCGATTTATGAGGCTGGCTTCTCACAAAAGCCATGATTTTAATGCAGGGTTATAGCCAAAATTGCTCTTGATATTGCCTCCCATTTTCCTGATTCTTGGATACCAAAATAAATACAGATTAAACCCTGATTTCATCACATCACTGTGGATTCTGATTTAAACTTTGTTAAATTCTAAATTCCTGACTCAGAAACCCAGTTATGTTAACGATTACTCTGACTTTGGGTAAATCACATAGCCTTTTTTTGCCAGTTACATTATCTTTAATTTCAATATTTAGACTAGGTCCCAGTAAGGAGGGCCATCAATCTCCATGCTATTAGTTATAACATGGAAGGCATGCTATTTCTACATTCAGAAAGCAAGCAAGCAAGCATGCTTGTACATATGAATACACACAAATACATCTCAAAAGCTTAAAACCCATTTGAATTTTGAAGACAGAAACAGAATTAAAACTCGTAACTTAGTTCAATCTATTTTATAGAAGATTTATTTAGAAGTTAGTACAGGTTTTGTATTCAGCTAAATCACTTAAGTATAACATAGAAGTGTATTAAGAGGGGCACCTGAGTGGCTCAGTCAGTTAAGCATCCGACTTCAGCTGAAATCATGATCTCATGGTTTGTGAGTTTGAGCCCCGCATCCGGCTCTGTGCTGACAGTTCAGAGCCTGAAGCCTGCTTCAGATTCTGTGTCTCCCACTCTCCCTGCCCCTCCACCACTCGTGCTCTGTCTCTCTCTGTCTCTCTTTCTTTCTCTCAAAAAGAAACGTTCAAAGTTCTTAAAAGAAAAGAATTATGATGGGAGTGACATCATAAAAAGAGTGGAAAATCTTAAATTTTGTTTTCCAATCAGAAATCCATAGAAACAGATTGATTGAACAAAATAAACCAGCCTACTGTGGGTAGTAGCTCAACAAGCATACATCGGTGAGAGATTCCTAAATCTGCAGCAACAAATTAATATGTCAGCAAGACCGGTTCTAGTGAGTGTGTGTTGGTGGGCAGTGGGCAGGGGAGCCGCGCACAGCTGCAACAGCATACAATTCTGTTTGTCTAGACTCAGCCCGTAATTTCCCTCTTTCTCTGTACAAGTTTGAATAGGTTAATGACATCACCATGACATAAATACTAGCTGGGAAACTTAAAGTAACATTTTCTCATCTTCTGTACTTAGATTTTTTTGTTCGAAGATTTGTTCTTTGCTTCAAGGTGTTACTTCTAATAGACGGTCTTCTGACTTTTCTAGCTGTCCTTTTCTACTGCAGTTTGACGTTTTTCTGTAGTTGCAGGGCATGGATGTATTTACTTATATCCAAAGAAAGCATTCCAGTTTTGTTCCTAATCTCTCATCTGTTTATAATTTGTTTTCCAGCCATCTTAACCTTATTGTTTGGTAAGTCCATCAACTGATGGCTGGAAAGTCTAAACCCTTGATCTCTTATTTGACGTTTACATTTAAAATAAATCCCAGTCTCTCCTAAACAAATGTATTAATGGTTAATAAATAAATGATATCATTAAAATGACATCACTGTCATTTTCATGTTAACGTGTCATTTTCATCGTTCATTTTCACATATTATTTTTACGCCTTCCAGATGTTGATTGTTAATGTCTTTAAAACGTTTCTCCTTTGTAGATTAATCTAAGTTCTTAGGTGAATTTTCAAATCCAAATCAAGAAGAGATTTAGTTGAGAAAGAAATTAGACTTCCCAGGGATTCTGAAATAAATTCATATCTCCTTTTCCTACGTGCATTTGCTATACAATGTCATTTCCCTTTTTTCTCCATTCTAGGTTATACTTGTCAATTCTCTCAATTTAGGAGACTATGGTTCTTTAAATCAATATAACATTGCTTTAGATTAGTGAATCTCTCTAGAAACAAGATATCCATGTCAGACACCAAAATCAAAATATTTTACAAGTAGAAACATTTCATTTTTAGTTAAGAAATCTAGAGAACATTTCTTTTTCTTTTACATATGAATTCATATAACTAGTCTCACAAAAGGGTCTGGATTATTGTAGGCACTAACCCATTGTTACTTCAGCTATTTCCTCCATATAATAATATTGAATGTAATATATCAGGCTTTTTGGTGTCCATATAGCACTATACAATGAATCAATATATTTTTAGGTTAGAAATGCATTATACAACTTTTCCCACTTTTTGAACTAAATTAAATAGCTATAATGAACAGAAGTGTGTAACTGAAATTAGGGATTATGAAAAGTTGAGAAATACAGCTAAATCAACAGTCTGGGTGTTCTTTTATCAGTGCAAATGAAACGGACTCAAAAGATGAAGGCTGAGACTTCAATGCCATGAGATATGATAGCATAAAGTAGTCTACGGATAAATGCCTCTTTCTTTTTCTGCGTTTGAGAACTGAGTGATAGCTGAGTGCTCCAAAGGTGATCGCTTAGTAGTTACATTTGTTTTATACTTAGAACTATTCTAGTCTATTAAAGATAATGATATCCACTTAGCAGATTTATTTTGGGCATTTACTATCACAGAGTATAAGTATTCTTCTCATAAAATTCACTGAATTACATTATAATATTTTCATTGCACTTTATGGATTATACTTTTGTTGACAGCAATGTACGATATTTCCAGCCTTATTCGCTTAAGTAATTATGTAGTTTAAATAAAACAATTTTAATTGTTTAATAGCCTGTGAGACTAACAAACAAACAAATCCTCTTTGGCCTTTTGGCGAGATATAGAAACATATCCAGAATAGAAAGAAAAAAAAGAAAAAAAAAAAATAGGTCATTTGTTCTTGTAGTTTTGGGAGACCTCCAGCAGGTGGCAGATTTTCATAGGCATCTTCATGATACTTTTTCATTTACAGTCTGTCTAAAATGACTCAACCAGAAAAGTGAACATAAAAGATGCTTATAAGTGATTTATTTTATTTGACGATTCCAGTAAAGTGCACACAAAATTACTAAGTTAACTTTCTTTTATCTCTAATATGCAGTGTGGTTGTCAACTCTAAAAAAAGTAAATTTTGTTACATGTTTATAATCACATGTAAAGAGGTGACAAATATTTCTGAAAGTCAGCTCTAAGTTATATCAAATATAACAACATTTTATTTAAGAACATAATACAAATCAGTTGCATTTTTCTGTTTAATAACACAATACAAATCAGTTGCATTTTGCTAAATTGTAGACTTAATTATATTTTTAAAAAAAAATTATGTCTCTGTGTCATTTTTTTACCACATTGCCCTATTCTCCTGTACTCCATAGGCAACCATTTTCATGATTTTTATGGCTATTATTCCTATGAATTTCCTTATAGTGTTCCATAAATTCTATCCCTAAATAATATATTGCTTTGTTTTGCATGTTGGTCATTTATCTTCATGTAAGTAATCTTCTATATCGTCTTTTATTCCTCAACATCAAGTTCCTGAGTTTCATCTATGCCAGTATGTGTCACTGCAGTTCATTCCTTTAATGTTATTTAGAACACTATGCGAATATTCATTCCATGTTACTTTTGACAGACACTTGCATTGTTTTTAGTTTCTTGGCTAATAAAACAAAGCTTTTATGAACATCTTCATATGTATCCTTTGGTGCACATATCTTCATTTTTGAGTCATAGGATATATCTTCAGTTTTGTGAGATGATAGCAAAGTATGCCCCAAGGTATCTTCTCTCTCACAAATGGGGTTTTCAGCCTCGCTCTTTTTTTGTCCTGTTGAAATTTGCTTAATTAGCACAAATATATATTGTATTCAATTTTAAAGTTATATGTGATTTTATACCTATATGCCACAGATTACTTTTTTCTTTTTCTTTTTCTTTTTCTTTTTTTTTTTTTTGAGAGAGAGACACAGTGTGAGAGAGTGATGCGCGCACGTGGGAGAGGAGCAGAGGGAGAGGGAGAGGGAGAATCTTAAGCAGGTTCCATGCCCAGCATAGAGCCCAATGCAGGGTTCAATCTCACAACCCTGAGATCATGACCTGAGCTAAAAATCAAGAGTCAGATGCTTAACAGACTGAGTCACCCAGGTGCCCCCACTTTACTTTTTTCTTATTTCCTTTCATTTTTCTTTCCTTTTTTCCTCTCTCCCTTCTCTCTTTCTCTCTCCCTCTCTCTCTCCTCTAACTCTCTCACTCACCTGTCTCTCTCAGCGGAATTGTCTTTCTTCAGGTTTGTTGGTTTTGATGAGAAGAAACAGGCAATCGAGATTTGAAAATTTGAATAGAAGTTGATTGTAGTTGAAGAGAACATACTGCATAGGACCTCTTGCCAGGTTAGAAGAGGTTGTTACAGACACATTCCTGAGAAGGAGGCCTAAACAGCCGATGTGAGGATAGTGCAAGTCTGAGACTTCATTTCCGGAAAAAAAGTACTGGTAGTTGCTGAAAAATTGTTTTTTTGTACTGGAAAAAAAGCATAAGATATAACTATAATAAGAATATAGTGAACTTTGAACACTTCTAATGTTCTAATGTTCTAGTGTTTATGTGATGAAATATGTCACATATTTTATCTAATCTACATAAATACTCTACCATTTTCTGCCCACAATTGAGATATTTTTTTCATTATGCAGATTGTCTTCAAATTTAATTGACTACTTATTATTCTCTTAAACGTCTGACACTAAAATGCCTTCAGAGTTTAGGTGAGCAAAATAAATGTTAGAAGTATGCAAAGGTGACTGAGGGTAGATGTTCCACCTGAATGCATAAAATGTCTTTTTAATGTTGTTAGACTAGCTTTAATACTATGGGGTTAGTAGCTGCCTGAGAGAAACACTTGCCTTTCTTTTCTCCTGGACTGCACACTCTATATGAGTGGCTGCACTGTGCTCTTTTTTCTTGCTGGAACGACTTTACATCCAACTGTACATGTCCAAATAGAAATTGAGTCAGGTTTGATTTGGCTGTATAAAAGTTAAAAATAAAAAGAATATTTAAATCAAGCAAAAGTTTGCCTTTCTTTCATACACATGCACACCTGCACACACGCATGCACACATCAGAGAGAATACATGGTTAGTGTGGTGGCCCTACGCTCACAAGCAACCAAGTCTCCTCCTAATTGTTCACTACATTGGACAGCATGTGACTTCAAGTTCAAAGTTGCTTCATAGTATGGCCGCCCACATACATGGCAGAAAAGGAGTAAAGAAGGGTCATAAAACAGTGCCCCTTCAGCTGAGTCAGAGCATACTTAAATAACGTTACTCTACAACTCATCATAGCTACAATGGAGGCTGCGAGATACAACCTTTAATCTTGCCACTTGGCTGCCTGGAACAGGAAGTTTCTGGGACAGGAGTTCCATTTTTAAAAAGAAAGAAAGGGAGACTGGATATTCCTTAGGCAACTAGTAGTCCCTGCCACAGCATACATGTTTACGCTTCTGCTTTCCGGAATTTCTTATACCCGACTCTTCCTATATATTCATTCTTGTTTTAAGTAGTCTACAGCTTCTTCAAGCTAAAAACAAAATAACAACAACAACAACAACCACAAAAACAAAAAACAAAAAACAAAAAACAAAAAACAAAAAAATTTTATCCTTTTGAAATTATCTAAAAGTTTGTGTCTGCCATTATAGGTATCCAAGTATGCGATATATTTCACCCACTTTCTTAGATACTATTTCATATTTAACTTTTTGCTTTAAAGAGTGCCATGTATATGAAGGTATGACAAAATATTTTTCAACTACATTAACCACTTGTAGAGATTTAAAAGTGACTGAAAATAGTACTTGTTGATCTAGGAGATAGCTTCACAGTACAGTGCTTCTCTACAGAACGAGAACATAAAGGGAGGCATTGGGTTCTTTGGTTATTTTGCATTTGTTTTTCTTTTTTATTTCATTTTATTTTATTTTATTTTATTTTATTTTATTTTATTTTATTTTATTTTATTTTATTTTTACATTGAGGGACTTAATGACTTAGAAGTTACCAGTTTTGACTTTGGAAATTGGGCACTGTTACGGTGTCACACTCCTACTGCCAAGAATGTTGATGGCGTACTTACATATCAGTCACTACACCATGAGTAAAGCGGCACAAGCTCCAGACAAGTCACACTGTTATCTCATGATTAAAGGACAGGCATAGTGCTAAGTAAAATAATAATAATAATAATAAATAATAATAATAGGAGGGTGAAGGGAATGAGGGCACTTGGAGGTGCTCATCTAATAGCTACGATTTTTTTCTGCTTCCTTTATCTACAAAATGTCATCATATTTTAAAACTCATTTTTACAGGATTCAAATAAAGAGGCAGGAAACTCTGGGCTCTTGAAGCAAATCTATTGCTTCTATAAGCCACTGTCCATGCTCTTAATCCCCCCCTTTTTTTTTTATTCTGCCAGAATCTAAAGATCCATAAGCCCGAGACAGTGACATTTACTGGGTGCCAGCAGAGCTTATGAACTAAAGTGCCTCTTTGTATTTTGATCCTGAGTGCCGTTCTCTTTTCTAACGTGGCCACTCAACCCTAAATTATAGTTGACAATTGAGCAAAGCCTTATTTTCTTATTTGTCCCTTGCCTTTTCTCTAAGAAACATTTTGTTGTTGTGGCGGTGGGGGTAAGTATAGAGGAGATCATTCTTACTAATATTATAAGAATAAATGCATTGCCTTATTTAAAAATCATATAAATGCCCTAAGATTCCCTCTCAGAAAATCCTCTTTCCATTCTGTGATTTGGGCCTTAAAAAAAAATATATATCACACCACTGATTGATTGATTGATTCATTTTATTTATTAATTTTAAGGGCAGCTCTGATAATACAAACTTACCATGAAATCAGGAACGAGAAACATAAGCAACTAAATGCCTACACTACATATAGCATTGGTTTGCCACAAAATGTATACTTTGGGCATTTGAGATATTTACATATACCTTAGTGAAGTCAAATAATAATGGAATCATATGCAAATATAGCTTTCATTTCAGTTTATAATGTATCATAAACCAATAAGTATTGAATTCAGTGGCTAATGTATTTTATAGCTTAAATGTATAAATAATTTGTTTCTCTTCTAGAGTTTTAATAAAACACTTCCTAATAAAAGACATGTAATTACTTCCTTCATCAATAATTTTATATCATATTACATATACACATTTATTATCTCACCTAATATAGCACATACTATGTATAAGGTAAGATAAATATCTCTATATTATGAAATCAAGTTATTGATTTTATATATATATATACATATATATATAAAGTTTTCTATACATTATAGGTATAGTTCATAGAATTCTATACATTTTTAATAAACATACAGTGGTGTATCTAGTTTATAATATAGCACATTTTAATATCAAAATATAGCATCAAATGAAAATAATTTCATTGACTGCAGAACATTGCAATATTTCCTAAAAGAATAAAGATTTAACTGAACTTTAAATTTTTTTTTTCAAAGTTTTTATTTATTTTTGGGACAGAGAGAGACAGAGCATGAATGGGGGAGGGGCAGAGAGAGAGGGAGACACAGAATTGGAAACAGGCTCCAGGCTCCGAGCCATCAGCCCAGAGCCTGACGCGGGGTTGGAACTCACAGACCGCGAGATCGTGACCTGGCTGAAGTCGGACGCTTAACCGACTGCGCCACCCAGGCGCCCCTTGAACTTTATAAGATGATTGTAATAAAGAGAGTAATGCTTTGGCTGGTTCATGACAAAAAAATTTTTTTCTCAATGATTTTTTTTCTCATCTTCTCCAATTTCTTTCTTTTCTTATGTAACTTCTTCCTTGTAATCTGCCCATGGCAATTTTGATTTAACCTCATAATTCTCACAAACAGCTCTCTAGAGTTAGCAATTATGTTCAAAATGAAAAGCAATGTGAGATTTTGGTTACATTCCTCTTATACCTTTCAACATTATCGAACACTCTTAGCTACTCCTTCATTTCTTGAACCACTCTCTTTCCTTGTCTTTGATTTTGCATTCATTTGACTTTTCCTCCTTCCTAATCCATCCTTCTCTTCGTTTTCCTTTTTAGGCATATTTCATTTGTCAGACACATGTTCATGCTCCTAAAGATTTACTAGTAATCCTTTTTTCATTCTGTCTTCTTGCAGATGATTTTACTTGTGTCCATGACTCTGAGGACCACCTACTCATATATGAATCACAGGGCTATTATCTTCAACTCAAACTTCTTCAAGGTCCACATTCCTGTATCCAACTTCTTATGTGAAAGGTCTTCCAAAAATATTTCACAAGACCTTAAAATCTCTAATAGTCTTCTCTATACTTGACCTTCTTCAGCTATGTTCATATTGAGTTGAGTCATTTAAATCAAAACCTAGGATTAATTCTCAACATTATTATCTCTCTTCCTGAATAAATTCAGTTCTTCATCACGACACTCTGCCATCCTATCTCTCAATCTATTTCCAGGCCTCTTTTCATTTCAGTCATCAAAGCTTTAACTAAACTACCATCTTTTCCCATATCATACTTGTGACCCATAAAAATCTAATTGGTGCTCACATACACATTGTTTCTTCACTCAAGTTTATTCTCTGTACTGAAAACAGAATGATGTTTATAAAGCTGAAATACATTTATGTCACACTTAAATTTTCATATTACATAAATAGACCAATCTCCAAGCTTAGAATGCTAGAATTTCTTCACAATGACTTTAGGAAAAAGACAAAACTTCCTACCACCATTCCTTCCTTTCCTTTCTAGCATCTTCTTACACTAATTTTCCTTTTTGCTCTAATTTGCTTCAATTTCTTTTATCTGATGTGCACCACTCAAGAAGCAGTGTTTATGCATACTCTAGCTTTGATTGGAATGTTCCTTATACCTGTTCATGCATGTCCAGGATATAAATTAGGAAGATTTTTGGATAGTACATCAATAATTAGTCTCTTATACCTTTTTGTTTCTTTTTTGGTTGTATTATATCCTGGCAGAATAGAAACCTAATATTGCCAGCTTTTACATCAGGTGCTCTTTGCATTATCCCAAATTCGGGGGGAAATGAATGCATCATACTACAACTTAAAATTCCCACATTAAAATGCAGAAAAGGATTACTTCACAGTAGTTGTTACATGTGAAATGACTATTATAGTAACACACAACCACTTTGAAAAATATGACTAGCTAAAATGTCACCTTTGCATATCACATCTGCAGAGCAAGCTATTTAAACATGGAAATAATTACATATCCTGCATTTTTTATTCATGGCTTTTCTTTCAGTTAAGAGTGAACACTATTTTTTTTAAGGGGCGCCTGGGTGGCGCAGTCGGTTAAGCGTCCGACTTCAGCCAGGTCACGATCTCACGGTCCGTGAGCACGGTCCGTGAGTTCGAGCCCCGCGTCAGGCTCTGGGCTGATGGCTCAGAGCCTGGAGCCTGTTTCCGATTCTGTGTCTCCCTCTCTCTCTGCCCCTCCCCCGTTCATGCTCTGTCTCTCTCTGTCCCAAAAATAAATAAACGTTGAAAAAAAATTTTTTTTAAAAAAAAGAGTGAACACTATTTTTTTTAAAGGCCAATGTGTTTAGATTTGAAAATATAGAAGAACATGCATGCTATGGACTAAACATATGTCTCTCCAAAACTTATATCTTGAAATTCTAACCCCAATGTAATGGTTTTATGAAGTAGAGACTTGGGAGGTTAAATAAGGTCATGAGGCTGGAGCCATCATAAATAAGATTTGTTCCCTTACCAAAGGAACTCCAGAGAGATTTCTCTCCATCTTTTGCCATATGAAGAAACAAGAAAACTTCAGTCTTCTTCCCAGAAGGCTCTCACCAGAACCCAACCATATTGGCATCCTGATCTCGGACTCCCAGTCTCCAGAACTGTTACAGATAAACTTCTGTCGTTTATAAGGCACTATGGTACTTTGTTATAGCACAGAACTGACAAAGACAATGGGAAAACATAAAAAGAATAAGTGACGCATGTTCACTAATCTGGTGGTTAGAGCTTTGAAAAAAAGTGTCACTCAAATGGAAAGAATACAACACTACCCAAGGTGACTTACGATTTTCAATACTAATTTCAAATTTTAAAAGAAAGTATATTCAAAATAAAGTATTTTGAATTTCTGTAGTGAGAAGTACCACCAATTAGCTCTTGTGATTGTAATGTAAATGCCTGATGTTAAGCTTTTGATTGCTGAAGCACACACTTCTTCAAAGAAGCCCACCTCAAATAAACACATTGTCAGCTACACTACTGCAAAAATAGCCATGCTGCCATTCTTGAAGTTATTTTAGAAAGTCCTGTGTAACCCAGATAACTGACATTTGCCTTTCCCTCCCTGCACTTTAATTCTCACTCTTGTTTTAAACCAATTCACCTATGAAGAGTGAACCTGGGAAAATCTTAGCATCCCAACCTTGACCCAAATAAAAGCTGCTTCCCAGGTCTGGGTGCTGGCTTTCCACGCCCCATCTGTCCTTGAGTAGCCCTTGGACATGCTGTTTACCCTCTAGGGATTGTGAGGAATAAACCTTAAATCTAATTTTTTCAAAGCTCTTGACTGGTTGTTCTTTCGGTGTATACTGCTAATCATAATAAAAAGCAGTGTAACCACAGCATTGTGTCCACTCAGAGAACCTTCTGTGGGGACTTCCCAAATCCGTAAGAACCTAGATGAGTAGTCTCAGGAATTTCTAGCTGATAACATCACTATGGATAGACTGAGAGCAACACAGCAATTTATGTTGATGTAGTGTCCTTAACTACTTTAGAATACATGTGGCTGTTGAAATAATTCATAATATTTTGGGAGTAGCAGTTCTATTTTATCTAGGCATTTCCAGGGTATAAACATATTGTTCCCCCCTCACAAGTCACTTCAGCTTTTTAAATAATTCTCATTTAGGGGCTCCTGGGTGGCTCAGTTGGTAAGCGTCATGATTAGTCTTCAGCTCAGGTCATGATCTCACAGTTCCTGGGTTTGAGCCCAGGTCATGATCTCACAGTTCGTGGGTTCGAGCCCGCCTCGGGCTCTGTGCTGACAACTCGGAGCCTGGAGCCTGCTTCAGATTCTGTGTTTCCCTCTGTCTCTGCCTCTCCCCCACTCACACTCTGTCTACCCTTTCTCTCAAAAATAAATAAACATTAAAAAATATTTAAACATTGTCTCCCTGTGCCCAAAGCTGGACTTGTGGATTTTGCATTCTTTGATGTAGTAGGAAAGAGATTGAAAGAAAATACTTTGTGGGGCACCTGGGTTGCTCAATCGGCTGGACATCTGACTTAGGCTCAGGTCATGACCTCACAGTTGTGAGTTTGAGCCCCGCGTCTGGCTCTGTGCTGACAGCTCTGAGCCTGGAGCCTGCCTTGGATCCTGTGTCTCCCTCTCTCTCTGCCCCTCTCCCACTCACACTCTGTCTCTCTCTCTCTTTCTCTCAAAAATAAATAAACATTACAAAATTAAAAAAAGAATAGAGGAAACTATGTGCAAAAGGATAGGGGGTTACTTAAGAACTATCTGTACTTTAATTTTTCTACAAACTTAAAATTGCTTTAAATATAAAACCTATCAATGAAAAATTCTATAGTCGATAAATGAATTGATGATTCTAAAATTTTTCTTCAAGTAATTGTTAACACAGAAATGTATGTCAACAAACCTGTATTATAATAATTGAATAAAAATATTCAAAGATTAAGCAAATAACACATTTTAAAATTTGTCATTCAAATTATTAAGCTATATTGTTTTTTATAACAGCTTGCAGCTCACTACAATATGTAAGGACATGATCATTTCCACCAAAAATAAAAATATACTGAAAATTATTATATGACATTATTTTATTTTCTTTGGTAATTTAAGGATAAAGTTACAGAAACCACAATTTTCATTTAATCAATTAAGATATGACATACATATTTCTTGAATATGATTCTTTTTACATTATTATGTTGACATTTTCCCCAACATCATATCATTTACCTTCTCTGAGAATCTATTATTTCAAATATTATTTTTAATTCCAGGATCACCAATTATTTTCTTTTCATTGACTGGTGTTTCTATTTGAATAGCCACAAGTTGACTTGTTTTGGATGTGGGAAAGTTTTATTTAAAAAAAATGCCTCTTTTTATTTCCCATATTTCTCTACTTCCCTTTCACCTCATATCCTCAAAATATTTACTCATATTTCCTTATTGTCATTCATTTTATTTTTATTTCATATAACCTAAATGGCCATCACTTGCATCCACATATCCCAATATTTCTTCCCAAAATTAATACACAGGAAGAAAGAAATCTGCATAAATTGAAGGCATAGAATGCTACATATCAAACTCACTATTATTCAAAAGAAAATTAAAACCACTAACTTCTACAATTAAAATAGGGACACACTAAAAAGGTTTTTCACACAAGTTGAGGTATTTCAAGATGCATTTAAGATTTCAAAATAAATATTATAAACATTTGTGCTTGTATTAATGTGTCTGGGTTCTCCCACCTTTGTGTTGTTTATTTTTATTTTTTTATTTTTTTATTTTTTTTTCAACGTTTTTTATTTATTTTTGGGACAGAGAGAGACAGAGCATGAACGGGGGAGGGGCAGAGAGAGAGGGAGACACAGAATCGGAAACAGGCTCCAGGCTCCGAGCCATCAGCCCAGAGCCTGACGCGGGGCTCGAACTCCCGGACCGCGAGATCGTGACCTGGCTGAAGTCGGACACTTAACTGACTGCGCCACCCAGGCGCCCCTGTGTTGTTTATTTTTAATTAATAAACTTTAGGTTTTAGAGCTGTTTTTGGTTCACAACAAAATTGGGTGTAAAGTACAAAGAGTTCCCATACACCTCTGATCCTACACATGTACTGCCACATTATTATCAACAGCCCACACCACAGTACTCTATCCGTTACACTAGATAAATCTACACTGACATATCATCACCCAAAGTCCATAGTTTACATTATGGTTCACTCTTCTCATAGAATCCGTGGGTTTGGACAAATACATGATATGTATCCACCATTGTAGTAATCATACAGAATTGTTTCGTTACCCTAAAATCCTCTCGGCTCTCTGCCTTTTATTTCTCCCTCTTTTTTCTAACCCCTGGCAAACACTGATTTCTTTTACTATCATCATAATTTTGCCTGTACCAGAATTTTGTATAATTGCAGTCATGCAGATTGTCTTCTTTCATTTAAAAATACTCATATAAAATTTGCCCATGTCTTGGGGAGTCCGGGGGGTTCTTGGCTTTGGCTCAGGTAATAATATCAAGGTTTGTGAGATAGAGCCCCACATTGGGCTCTGCACTGACAGTGAGGAGCCTGCTTGGGATTCTCTCTCTCCCTTTCTCTCTGTCCTTCGCCCACTCATGCTGTTTCTGTCTCTCTGAAAATAAATAAAAACTTGAAAGAAAAAAAAAAGATTCTTTCATGTTTTTTCAGGGCTTTCTAGCTCATTTCTTTTCAGCATAAATAATATATTCCATGATCTGGATGCACAATAGTTTATTTATTCATTCACCAAATAGGATACTAGGTTGCTTCCAAGTTTTGGCAATTATGAAGAAAGCTGCCATTAAAATCCAGGTACAGGTTTTTGTGTGAACGTAAATTTTCAATTCATTTGGCTAAATACCAAGGAGCATGATAGCTGGATCATGTGGTGTCTATTAAAAAAAAATGTTAATGTTTATTTATTTTTGAGAGAGAAGAGACAGAATGTGAGTGGGTTACAGGCAGAGAGAGAGGGAGACACAGAATCCAAAGCAGGCTCCAGGCTCTGAGCTATCAACACAGAGCCTGATGCAGGGCTTGAACCCAGGAACCGTGAGATTATGACCTGAGCCAAAGTCGGACACTCAACTGACTGAGCCACCCAGGCGCCCCTGTCATTTTTTTAAATATAAATTCCAACACCTCCATGTTTTCATGTTTTATTTTCCAGCTCATTAAAATAATTAAAAGCTAAAAAAAAGATGTTGTTTGTATTGAATAAGTTATTAATAATTTCCAACTGATTCTGAAGAAATAATATTTACATTTATTTCTACCACATTGATTTTTAATTTCTAAGAATATTATTAAAATTATTATGATATTTGGGACACCTGGATGGATCAGTCGGTTAAACCTCTGACTTCCGCTCAGGTCATGATCTCACAGTCCGTGAGTTCAAGTCCTACATTGGGCTCTGTGCTGACAGCTTAGAGTCTAGAGTCTGCTTTGGATTCTGTGTCTCCCTCTCTCTCTGCCCCTCCCATTCTCATGCTTTGTCTCTCTCTCTCTCACTGTCAAAAATAAATAAACATTTAAAAATTTTTAAAACTGTTATGCTATTCTTATATTAGTTACAACAGCAAATATTTTCAAAAGCACCTTCATTTTCAACTTCAATCAAACAGACTTCCAAACCTTCATTTTTTTTTTTCATGTATTAGGTGGGAAACTCAAAATGAAACATTGAACCTAAACTGTCTTTCTATTTGAAGCATCTGTTGATATAAAGCCAACTTTATATAAATTAACTTTAGCTGTGAAATTTTCCTATTATAGGAGTCAAAACTTTAAAAGCTCATGTCACATTCCCTACATGCACAAGAGACCTGGCAATTAAAAGTTATTAAAAGTAATTAGAAAAACAGAAATTTAATTAAAATAAAAACTAAAGTTCAAAGAGTTATATAAAAATGTGCTTTCTGAAATTGTATGGATTATCACCTTGGGACACACTTTAATAACCAAAATACAAACTTACTTTTCAAGTAGATGCTGATGCTTCTTTAGGACTTTTGCTTTCTGATTCCCTTTTGACCATTAATATCACTATGTCCTCCATGTTGATGGTATCATAGAAGTCAACAAACGTTTTGATGGACTGCAAGATCATTAATTCATTAATTTCATCTTAAATATCTCCTTTACTTCTGTACACTCATTCCAATTAAAAGAATTTATACTAAAATGAAACCCTAAATTTGCATGAATTGTTATAGTTTTCCTCTATACACTAAAGAACCACCTCAGCTAGAAAATATATTCTGAGTTAGGATTCTTTAGTGTCTGTTTTCTGTACAGATTACTGAACAGCCAATTTGTAAGTTCTCACATTTCCCACTGATCCCCGGTGACTAGCCTTCTTGAGACTCCGTGCACATTTCAGGCCATAGCACCAACCAAAGCATGGCAAGCTTCAGGGCAGGAGAACTAGCCCAGCTTCATCTGACACCTGAAGGAATTGTTAGTCGCCCTAACTATTCCTTTCTGTACTGCTCAGTGTAGTGGCTTTGGAGGGGAGCATTGGGTTACACTGTCTCAGGAAAAGGGACATTAAAAAAAATATTAAGTACCTCTTTCAAATTAATGATATCTTAGACCTTTAGTTCACTGCATGAACATTTACACACTGCAAGACCAAAAAAAAGAGAAGAGACTAGAAATACAAATTGTAGGTCAATGAAATTCTCACATGTTTATTTTATTGCATGGATTTATAATGATACTCCTTTACAAAATTGAACATCTCTCTAGTACAAGTGATAATGGGACTGGATACTAGGATATCAAGTATAAATCGGCACCACACCAGGCAACCAAGCTATATGGTCTCCTTACACGTGTGTGTGCATCCCCCCACCCCCCGCACTATCAAGATTGTTTAAGTTGATTGTACCACACTTTGGACACAGGTCATTCACCCTATTTCATTCTGCTAAGGCAGTAGTTCTCAACTGAATGCAATTTGCCTTTCCGGGAAATTTGTTATGTCTGGAGATATTTTTGAATGTCAACGCTGAGGATTCTTATTGACATCTAGTGGGTAAAGGTCAAGGATGTTGCTGAACATCTTACTATGTACAGAATGGCCCCCAAAACAAATGATTATAGGTGTAGTCTGTTGGTAGTGCAGAAGTTCAGTCACCCTTCTCTAGATAGATCGATCACAGCAGCCTTTAGCATCTAACCATTGGATCAAAAAGTACATGAAAAATTTTAAATTTTTATAAATAGGAAAGAAAGATGGCTGTCCCAAAAGAATGTTCATTGTAAAATAGATATATAAAACACTATAAAACTATTGATTATTTCATTAGCATTCACATATTTCAATGAGGTCTCTGTTAGTAATAGTTCAACCTAATTTTTTAAAAGTTGTTTTTAAAGCATTTGGACCTTGAGTGTAAATGATAAAAATAAAACAAATAGACTAGGACAGTAAGATGTTATAAAATACCTTTCAAGGAACTTGCTTTTAGAAATTACCTCATTAATTCTCATACTATGCCCATAGGGTAGGTAATAATAATTATTGTATCTGTTTTACAGATGAGAAAACTTGGTCATGCAGAGGTTAATTACTTAGAAAAGTTTAATTTGAGAGTCAGTTATAGGACTGGGAATCATATGCCAACTTAAAATTTCAAAGTATAATACTATGCCTTGTGACTCTATATTAGACTGAGTCCAAATATTTTTTCATTATTATATCAGCAATTACATTTTACCAGGAACATTAGGAGTGACATTAAACTCTAATTTAGCATTTTATTTATTTATCAATTCAATATATTTAGATTAAATGGCTATTAGATTGAGAGCATGTTGATAAGTACTATGAGAATCTATTAAGTATGGAATGGAATAAGGGTCTTTCAAGTCAAGATGGGAATTTTCTCCTAATTCATCTTCTCTTAAAGGAAAAGTCCTTACGTTCACGAAGACAGTGCTACATGTGATCTCCACACATCCAAGTCTCTGGAAAAGTCACTGCATGGAATTATTTTTTCTATTGCCACATCAGCATAATTATTCACTAGATGATTCTGATTCTTAAAATACTTACTGTTTATACATTTCATCCCTTTATAAGTGAAGTTTGACTGGGAAAATAATTTCTTTCCAGAAGTATATCCTAAGAGAACCTCTCCAATACTGAATATAATGGCCAATAATTAAGATAACACCTGGTGCCTAATAACTATGGAGTACATGTTAATTATTGTTATTATCATAATTCCCTTGACGAGGAATTAGATGAACTTGACTGAATTAAATTTCAGCTACTAAAGTTATCATTACCTCTCTGTCCCCACCACTTTCAAGGTGCAATAACTGTCTATTCCAGTACTAGTTGCTTTTAACAGTGAACCAGATTTCCACTTGCATATAAATAATAATATTGAACCATATTCTCTTTGACTTTTAAAAATAAATATTCACAGCCAAAAATAAATAAATAAATAAATAAATAAATAAATAAAGTTCTCCAATTAAACTACCGAACCAAAATTAATCTAAACTTTCTTAAATTTGTGATTCAATGACAAAGCAAAATGAACCAAAAATCAATCTTTACCTCTTCTTTCAAGTGATTGAATTAAATACACACTTTACATCCTACTAATATTTCTGTTTTTAGAATTTTTTAAATGTTTATTTATTTTAGATAGAGACAGAGAGAGAAAGAGACAGAGCATGAGTGTGGGAGGGGCAGAGAGAGAGGGAGACATAAATTCTGAAACAGATTCCAGGCTCCAAGCTGACACAGGGCTCGAACTCATGGACCAGGAGATCATGACCTGAGCTGACATTCAACCGACTGAGCCACCCAGGTGCCCCAATTCCACTAATAATTCTAAGCAAATCTATCAATTGAGACAGTATAGTAATATTGGTTAATCTTTTAAGTTTTAGAGAAGACTCAACCAACTTAGCCTTTTATGTGCTTTTGACCATGGACCAGTTCTTCAGTCTCTGTATGCTATTATTGACCTATAAAACAGAGGCGATGATAATAATATTATTTACATCACAGAGATTTTGTGAGAATTGAGTCAATCCATCATAATAACTTAGCATTGTACCTAGCATGAAGTGAGCAGCTAATAAACATAAATGAATATAGTGTCAGTGTTATAACATTTTCTAATGAAATGTGCCAGCTTCATTAATTAATGTCTTACTGTTTCCATTCTTACATTGGCAATTTTATGCCATGAAGGGTGGGCATTGATATTTTTGAAGAAAATTGATATGATGAAAATAGTATTTTTGGATGTTCAGTATGATTGTGGAAGGATATCCAATAAAGAAGAGAATGGGACAATAGAGATCAAGAAAGGGTTAATAAAATAATCTAGATATGGAGAGTAAGAGATTAAGATGAAGTAATAAAAGATAGA
The DNA here is from genome assembly GCF_016509475.1 of Prionailurus bengalensis. Classification (NCBI taxonomy): domain Eukaryota; kingdom Metazoa; phylum Chordata; class Mammalia; order Carnivora; family Felidae; genus Prionailurus; species Prionailurus bengalensis. The sequence goes on from NC_057344.1 coordinate 93,133,607, forward strand.
GTGACCTAAAAATATCCTGCAGAGGCAAAGTTATAGATGCAATCGTTGCCTCTTTTGTTTGATACCAACATAAGAAAGCGATTGCCTTCTTGGGACTAGGTCTGGGGAGATAATTTCTCTCTCCCCAAATGCGTGTTTTCATGGTTGGAAAAGACCAATGTGATGAAAGCATATCATAGTGAAGACAACTGACCACTATTTTGATAGGATCATCACTCCCCCCCGCCCCAAACTTATTACTTTGCTCATATGTTTATAATAGTATATCCTCCAAGAAGTCAGTGTTTGGAACGGCATTTCAATTTAAGCACTCACATTGAAGTATATCATGTACAATGTAACTTACTTATAGTTGACTTTGTGTAGTGAATCCAAAAAGATTTTACATATGCAGACGTAACAACAAAAAAGTTAAATTTGATTTAAAAATTAAACTTGAAGTATGAACATGAGAACATGTTCTGCTTCTTGTTTGGATATGGAGATCTGCAAGATTATGTATTCATAATGACAAAGATAACCATCTGAGTAAGCTGAAAAATTATAGTTTTCTTTTTTTATGATTTTGTTTTAATTCCAATGTAGTTAATATAGAGTGCTATATTAGTTTCAGGTGTACAATAAAGTGATTTAGCAATTCCATACGTTACTCAGTGCTCATCAAGGTAAGTGGATTCTTTTTTTTATACTTTCTTCAAATGTTTTATTTTATTTTATTTATTTTTTTTTTTTTGAGAGAGAGAGAGAGAGAGAGAGAATGAATGAACAAGGGAGTGACAAAGGAAGACAGAGGATCCAAGGCAGACTCTCACTGCCAGCACAGAGCCCCGCCTGATACAGGGCTCAAACTCAGGAACTGAGATCATGACCTGAGCCAAAGTCAGATGCTTAACCCATTGAGCCACTCAGGCACCCTGAGAGAAGTGTACTCTTAAGAAAACAAAGAAGATAAGTGTACTCAATCCTCTTCTCTTATTTCACCCATCCCCCACCCCCCTCCCCTTTGGTAACCATCAGTTTGCTCTCTATAGTTAAGCATCGGTTTTTTGGTTTGTCTCTTTTTTTCCTTTGTTTGTTTTGTTTCTTAAACTCCATATATGAGTGAAATCATATGAAATTTGTCTTTCTCTGACTGGCTTATCTTTACAATTATGAGAAATGTGAGGACTCAAAGAAACCCAAATAGAATAAATTCCGGAAAGTGAAAAGCTTTTCATAAGAGCCCTTTTTTTTTTGGTAATGGTGGAACGCTGGGCATATGGCAAGTCCACTGCGATGAAGGAAGGTGGAAGCAGCTGAACTTTTAAGAAACTTTCCGTACCTGCCTCTGTGCTGACATAGCAAATTAAGATCCCAGAGTCTCAGGCACAAAGTGAATTTGCAGCCACCTGCTACTTCTTCTTCATAGGTGCACATTGAATAATCAGAGGAAATACACCATAAGCTGGGGCAGAGAAAGAGAGTTAAATGGTCCCCTGTGTTATGGAGACTCACTCCATCAAACGCAAGGTAGTTATTGTCAGAATGCATCTGGGCAGAGCAGGAGAGCTGAGAAATATCAATCAGAGAAACGTCAGGTTTTGGGGGAAAAAAAAATCGGAGAGTCAGATAGGAGTACTAAGAGAAAGTATTCTAGGAGTTCATGAACCCCTGCCCTCTGAAGTCCAAGGGACCTGAAGGCCAAAAGGAATCCAAATACGTGGAACCACTAGACAGCACAGAGGCTACCCCAGTGACTCAAACATGGCAATTATTATCAAAAACAGGGAGAAACATCACACTGTTCTGCAAAGAGGTAATTTGGCTGTCATCTAGAATTGTCAGTTTCTCAGTTCGTGGAAAGTCCCAGTTGTACCATTAAGATGCCATAAGTCACAGAGAGGACTTGTTTCTATTTAGGATATAGAAATCTGCAAGGAATTTTGCTCTCAACAATTTAAAAAAGTCAATATGATACAAAACTATATGTTTTCTTGAACCTGTGCAAAAGCTGAAGTTATAAACCAAGCATGTAACTCATTATCATGGAGAAAGTTCAAATTATCATATAAAATGTCCTTGACTTTCCATCATATGATGTCTATTTTTATGAAACGCACATCCATGTTTTACCATTTTCTCTCTTCATTGTGATGCATCAACCCTTCTCCGCAAGCAAACCCATAACACTATCTTGTTACCATTTTATTTCCTTTCTCCTAATATGTAAAAGACTTCTCAAAATGCATATTTGGGCTTGACACAGAATATATATTTGGTCAAAAGTAGTATTTTTAGGAAATCAGTTTATCTGTGGTAAAAATAAAAAAATTACAGAAGTGAGAGAGTAGAAAGAAGTCAGAGAGTTGGGGTTATCCAGGACCTGGACCGGGCTTCTAGAGAAAGGGATGTTTTTGAGCAAAATTTTCCAATAAACTAGGACAGATATCCAGTGTTATTTAGTTTACTACATCATAGATATAAGACCAGTTTATAGAATTATTTAAAATCTCTTTTTACATATTCTCAAAATAGATGATTTTTCTGCTTTCTTACAGTAAAATATTTTTAATTGTAATTTCTAGCAACATAAAAATATTGACATTTGAAAATGTTAATCTTTTAAATTCCTACCAATATAAAATCTCTATTATTAATAGCATACACTTCTTTTTTTAATATTTATTTATTTATTTATTTGCTTACTTATTTATTTTTTTATGTAGGTTCCATGCCCAATGTGGGACTTGAACTCACAACCGTGAGATTAAGAGTCCCATGCTTTACCCACTGAGCCAGCCAGGCACCCCTCAATAGCATAATTTCTAAATAAACTGGATCTCATATAAACATAATTAGAGTTGTTGGAAGTTACATAGACTGATAACTTTTACTATGTATTTAGCATAAAGTAGATGACTAAGTTGTAATTGCCAAAACCTGGAAGTTACCAAGATATTTTTCAGTGGGTGAATGGATGCATAACCTGTGGTACACCGAGACAATAAAATATTCAGTGCTATAAAGAAATGAGCCATCAATCCATGAAAAAAACGTAGAGGAAACTTAGATTAATATTACTAAGTAAAATAAATAAATTACACATATTGTTTTATTCCAACTCTACGACATTCTAGAAAAGGCGAAACTATGAAGACAGTAAAAAGCTCAGCAGTTGCCAGGAGTTAGGAGAGAGGGAGGCATGAGTAGATAGAGCACAGAAGATACTTAGGGCAGGGAAACTACTCTGTTTGCTACCATAATGGTGGATCCATGTCATTTTGCATTTGATCAAGCCTCTAGGTATACAACACCAAGAGTGAACAGTAATGCAAACTAACACTTTGGTTGCTTTTAATGTTTTGATGTAGGTTCACCAATTATAACAAATGCATCATTCTGGTGGGGGACTGTGATAACGGAGGAGGCTACTACCATATATGGGGACAGAAAGTATATAAGAACTGTGTATTTTAAACTCAATTTTGCTATGAATTTAAAACTGACCTAAAAATAAAATCCATTAAAAATAATCATAAGTAAGTTTTTAAAAAGATGAAGGTCTCCATAGAGTAATTTGTGTTCAGATTATGTCATGAATAAGGTCATTTGATAAAGATAAAAGACATTTTTATCACCCATCTTTACTGGCTTTTGGCAGGCCTTATTTCCTTGCCATATTGTCCTCTCCACAAATTTGCCTGAATGTTATCATGATGTGGCTTTGGCTTTCCCCACAGCAAGTGATTTGAGAGACAGAGTAACAAGGAACCACAATGCCTTTTATGAGCTAATTTTGGAAATGATGTATCGTCATTCTAACATAAACTATTGATCACACAGACCAATCTTTCTATAGAATAGGAGGAAAATACACATGGTTGTGAATACCAAGAGGTGGAGATCATTGGGAATCATTTTGGAGTCTGGCTACTTCAACATAATGAGGTAAATATCATATGAACATATATTTTCCATTTTTCTTGCTATTCACATGGTTCCAGTCTCTCAAATGTCAAGAAGTATTCTTGATTTTTTTGTAAAAAATTGTTAGGTTTATTTTACAGTTTTATTGAAATATGATTGACACACAACACTTCATAACTTTAAGATGTCCAAAAAATATTGTAAAATGATTACCACAGAAAAATTTAATTAATCCATCATCTCATGTACATACAAAAGAAAACTTATAAATGTTTTTTCCTTGTAATGAGAACTCTTAGAATTTGCTCTTGACACATTTCAGATATACCATACAGCAATACTAACTTTAGTCACCATGCTGTACATTACATCCTCATTACTTATTTGCCTTATAAGTGAAAGTTTGTGTCTTTTGACCATCTTCATCCAAGTCCCTCACTCCCCATCCTCCACCTTTGGTAACCACAAATCAAATCCCTTTCTGTGAGTTTGGGCTTATTTATTTGTTGTTTAGGTTCCAAATATAATTGAGATCACAAAGTATTGGTCTTTCTCTGTCTGACTTATTTCATTTAGTGTAAGGCCTTCAAGATCCACCCAGTTTTTCACAAACGGCAGGATATCCTTCTTTTTAATGACTGAGTAGTATTCTAGTGTGTGTGTGTGTTTCACAGTAAAATATCACCTCACGTTTCTCAGAATGGCTACTGTCAAAAGGGCAAGAAATAAAAAATGATGTGGTGAAGACGTGGAGAAAAGGGAACGCTCTTGCACTGTTGGTGGGATTGCAAACTGGTGCAGCCATTGTGGAAAACAGTAGGAAAGTGCCTCAAAAAATTAAAAATAAAACTGCCATATGATCTAATAATTCTACCTTTGGAAATGTGTCTGAAGGAAACGAAAGCACTATGTTGAAGAGATATCTGCATTCCCATGTTCACCGAAGCATTATTTACAATACCCAAGACATGGGAACACCCTAAGTGTCTATTGACAAGAAGAATGGATAAAATGTTGTTAATCAATATTTTTTGAAAATGAGTCAACTTGAAAGAATTCTGTGTTTATTATCTTACATTGCTTAATAATAGAAAGTCTCCTACCCGCCTTTAAATTCTGTATTGTTCTTACAGAGTGACAATATATTACCTTGATAATAAATCCCCTTATCAACAAAGCTGTTGACAAAGCTTCTGCTATTGTAAAAGATTCTTTAACCAACACTTTCTATATTTAGAAAAATTGCAGATACTTATTAATACATATTATAAATGCATTTCAACATTTTTTTAAACTTGCAGAAACAACTAAGTTTTCAGTTTAAGCCAGAACTCCTACAGTGTTAATCCACATTAATGATGCACAATTTTCTGATAAGCACCATTAATGAATCTTAATGTCATTAAGTTTATAGTGAGATTTTTGACTTAATAATACAACTTGACAAAAGAATCTGAAAGGACACTAAAAAAAAATTTCTAGTTAAGACAGCTTAAATGTCTGCACCTGAAAACAAATGTTCTGTAACATATAATAAATACTTACATATATACTATTTGAAGTCCTCATAATTGATATCTGAGAGAATAGTTAACATTTAAAAAAATCTCACTAAGGAAGAAAACTTTGATAAAGATTTTATGTAGAATTTTAAGTTACTTTCAAATGAAATAAAGCTCCTAATTATCAGGTTTGTGTTTCAGTTACAATAAACATTGCTCATTTGTGAACTTGTGTTAACAATTTCATTCAGAATCAACAGTATGGCAAGCTTGAAAAGATCACTTGTGACCTTATCAGTTGAGAAAACATTAGGCAATTTGAAACTTATTGGTCCTTTTTGGGAATTACAGTTACTAAAACTGGACCAGATTCTTGATGTCTTCCAATGCAGGGAGTTGCCATCAAAGATTTGCTCCCAATCCTATACATGTTTTAAATGTCTAGAAGCCATTTTTGTGGGAAAAACCAACTATTAATTATCCTTGGCGTTAGGACTTGAGATGGAGGAGAAGCAGGAGGACCTGGGCTTTCCCCATCCCTCAAACACAGCTGTATTGAGGTCAGGTCACTTGGAACACCCAGGAAATCAATCTGTGGAGTGGCAGGAGGATCTCACAGTTAGAAGGAGACAGCTTGGCAGGCGCGAGGTGTGTGGAAGTGAATTGAGGGAGAGAAAAACGGTGGTGCGGTGGAGAAGAGGGAACTCTTTCCATGGAAAGGCAAAAGGGAGAGAAACATTATTTATGATGAATCACTGGGTTCTACTCCTGAAACCAGTACTTATATTTTAACTAACTTGAATTTAAATACATAAATTTAAAAAATATATATAATCAACTAGAACCTTCCTCTTATTTACATATAAACACAAAACATTAGGTACAGAATTTTAATATAGACAATTATCCAAGAATTCAATCACTGTATAAATTGAAGGAAGATTATACTTTTTTTGGTTGGGAATGCTGCCAAATATTGTTCACCACTTAGCTATATGATAGGTCACACTCCATGATATTTGAATGAACAGGAAAAGCCATCTTTATTGCTCAGCATTTGGAACTTTTACATTTAGAGTTAATCCACACATGCATCCAAGTACCTGACTACTTTTTTATACCATTTATGTAGTTTAGTCTAGGCATTTACACATTGAAATATAATTTATTTCCCTTTCATGTCTCCTTTATGTTAAAATCAGGGCATCATAATGATATTTTTTAAATATAGTCATAGGTTACAACCTCTGTGCATTTAAGTGTAGTAATGAGAACACTAAATATTGTTATAAGGAGGAGACGTTGGGTCTCATAGGATTGAGAACTAATTTGAAAGTGGTTTTCATGTAGTATGGAACTAGCAGAAGCTCTTTTGTGGGAAATATTAAATAGAGCAAATAAATGCACTATGTTGAATTTTCTGTCCTCAAATTAAATATATGTATATATTCAAATGTATATATATATTCATTATATATTCAAATGTATATATATTAATATATATTCAAATGTGTATATATTCAAATATGTATTCAAATGTATATATATTCAAATATGTAGTCAAATGTATATATATTCAAATACACACACACACGCACACACACACACACACTCACACATAAAAACAGTTACTATACAAAATGCACCAAATTGCTACTTTTAATTTCTTAGTTTAGCCAGAAGACTGACTTAAAAACATAGCACAAAAGAATTTTCTACTCATATGTTTTCATACATTGTAAGCTCAAGTCACCACATACCAATTCCCCCAAATTTCCCAGTTTCTTATTTATTCACTCTGCCCATCTTTCAATACTAAAAACAAAACATATTTTTCTATGCAGAGCCTTCCCATGCCCACATTCTAAATTAATTCAAATCTCTTCTTAGACAATAAACTAGTTTATTTTACACCTGATATTAAAATAATATTAATATATTATTATATAATACATAATATAATAATAATTAATATTAATGCTAAAATTATATTCTGTCATATATACATATATACATATATATGTTGTTTCCCAATTTGCAAACTTTTCCTAAGTTTCATCAATTTGCATATAAATATCCTGTGTCCACACAGTCATGAACTTCTCCAGAAACACCAGTATCTTTCACATAGACTGTAACATATAGGTACTAAATTGAAAGACTATTATAAAAATTATCAACATCATTATCATTTTCAATGATAGAAAGTGCTTTAAAATTGACTCTATTATTGCCTCTTCACAATATTTAATTTATATCTAATGTGTTTATTTAAATTGTAATGGTAATGATGGTTATATAGTCATAATACTTAGATTTATTTTCCTCAAATGCTAATACATAGCAGCTCATTTAAGAAGAATGCTTCAACATCATTTTGGAACATCATGAAATGTTTGAATTTTTCATTAAGTCAGTTAAAATCAACAATACGTAGTAAATTCTACTTAATTCTTATAATTTTGCAATAAACATTCTCTATATTTAAATATTTTTCCATGTGTATTTGATTGCTTATATGATCATACTATAGAAAACACTACAGTTATGCTGGTAAAGATATGTAATTACCACTAGATGAATTACATATCTGTAAGACCTACTTTTGTGTCAAAAAAGAATAATGAGACATGTCTTTTGGCTTAGTGATGTATATGAATATAATTTAAAATAATTACTAAGGGGTGACTGGGTGGCTCAGTCAGTTAAGTATCTCAGTATTGGCTCAAATTGTGACCTTGGGATCATGAGATCAAGCCCTGTGTAGGGCTCTGTGCTGACCATGGAGTCTGGGATTTTCTCTCTCCTTCTCTCTTGCCCCTTTCCCTTGTTTTCTCTCTGTCTCTCTCTCTCCCACACACTCTCTCTCTTTCTCAAAATAAAGAATTAAACACTTAAAATAATAAATTAATTAATTAATAATTACTCAGATTTAGAATAGTTGGAATATAGGCCTGAAAAGGTGATTTTTGGTAATTTTTTTAATAGAATGTTAACATGACTTCACAGTGCTTTCGAGCTGTGTAATTTTGGTTTTGGTAACATTTGGGGAGTAGGGAATTGAAAATTAAATAGTGACAATAAAGATTAAAGTAATAGGAAAGTACTCATCTCTAATTTAAAACAAAATCAATTCTATTTAGTATCAAGAGAAACTGAATAGAAACCAGTTTCAATTTATTTCATTAAAGATACAGTGAAAACTCATCCGTCAGTTTTATTTAATAAAGGAGATAAATGAAATAAATAATAAGCAAAATGAAAACTATTATATTTTGTTATTTTGGCCATAAAGATTTTGATAATATGCTTGCTTTCTCACAAAAAAACATACCCTTCCTGTTTGAAGCATAATTTTTCTCAAGAGTCATTTTGCCTTAATATGCTGCTATCTGTTCTAGAATTTTCTCTAGAAATGAACTGAGTCACCTGTAGAATCCAAAGCAAGATAACAGTAACCATAGAAAAGCTGAATTAGCACTTATATTGTTTTTAAACCTTATCTAAGTCATGGTGCCCCAGGGGTAAAGAAGTAATTGGGGCTTAAAAGTCCTTTTCCAATAATTTATGCTCTGAAGGTATAAGCAGAATTGTTATTCCAATGAATAAATACCAAACAAGATACAGTTAACAGCAATATTAATATTGCATAAATAAATAAAAGATTTAATTAAAAATATACATATATTATATTATCATAATCTATTTGCTGTTATATTTCTTTTGTTTTTAATGTTTACCTTTTTTTGAGAGCGAGAGACAGAGAGACAGAGTACGAGTGGGGGAAGGACAGTGAGAGGGAGACACAGAATCTGAAGTAGGCTCAGGCTCCGAGCTGTCAGCATAGACCCCCACTTAGGGCTGGAACTCATGAAACATGAGATCATGACCTGAGCGGAAGACAGACCCTTAACCAACTGAGCCACCCAGGAGCCCCTGTACTGTTATATTTTTAAACTAATATATAATAAGATAAGAATTACATTAATAAATTAACTTTAAAATACAGGCCAGTGTTATTTTTTGTATTCACTTATAGTGCCACAACTTTTGCTGCTATATTACTATTTCCACATCCTTGCTGAAGGTGTGGCTACTGAATGGCCCATAATACCTACATATTATTCATAAAGTATGTGAATAAAATTATAGGTTAATAGTTAAATGTTTATGTGACAGAAATAGACATTATCATCAAAAATTGTACTTCACAATTTAAATTCATTGACATAATCAGCGCACCTGTGGGGTTCAGTCATTTAACCTTCTGACTTTAGCTCAGGTCATAATCTCACAGTTTGTGAGTCCAAGCCCTGAATGGGGCTCTGTGCTGACAGCTCAGAGCCTGGAGCTTTCTTCGGATTCTGTGTCTCCCTCTCTCTCTGCCCCTCTCTCGCTCTCTCCTTCAAAAATAAATAAACATTAAAAATAAATAAATAAATAAATAAATAAATAAATAAATAAACAAATCCATTGACATAATTGTAATCAATATTCTCAGGTACATTATACCAAATAATTGGTATTAAATAATTACTAAAGGGGCGCCTGGGTGGGTCAGTTGGTTAAGCGTCTGACTTCTGTTCAGGTGATTATCTCACGGTCCGTGAGTTCGAGCCCCGTGTCAGGCTCTGTGCTGACAGCTCGGAGCCTGGAGCCTGCTTCAGATTCTGTGTCTTCCTCTCTCTCTGACCCTCCTCCATTCATGCTCTGTCTCTCTCTGTCTCAAAAATAATTAAACCTTAAAAAACCTTATTTTTTTAAAAATTTTTTTTTTCAACGTTTATTTATTTTTGGGACAGAGAGAGACAGAGCATGAACAGGGGAGGGGCAGAGAGAGAGGGAGACACAGAATCGGAAACAGGCTCCAGGCTCCGAGCCATCAGCCCAGAGCCTGACGCGGGGCTCGAACTCACGGACCGCGAGATCGTGACCTGGCTGAAGTCGGACGCTTAACCGACTGCGCCACCCAGGCGCCCCTATTTTTTTAAATAATAATTACTAAAAACAGAGATTTAAGAGTCAGTTTTTTCTAATGACAGTTTCTACTAAATAATCAAATTTTCTCAATTTATAAAAGAAAACGACATGGACTTTGACCTCATAAAATACAGAGTTCTTTATCACATAAAGCCCTCATTATGGTGTTAGAAAATAGAAATCATTCAGATGTTAGCCAAGTTATATTTCCAATCTATGGATGTAATTTTTTATCTGCTTATAGCTGATTTTTTTTTTAATTTTTTTTTCAACGTTTATTTATTTTTTTTGGGACAGAGAGAGACAGAGCATGAACGGGGGAGGGGCAGAGAGAGAGGGAGACACAGAATTGGAAACAGGCTCCAGGCTTTGAGCCATCAGCCAAGAACCTGACGCGGGTCTCGAACTCACGGACCGCGAGATCGTGACCTGGCTGAAGTCGGACGCTTAACCGTCTGCGCCACCCAGGCGCCCCTATAGCTGATTTTTAAAACAACCGTTGTAATCTTAAACATATGTGTATGTGTGTGTGTGTGTATATATATATATATATATATATATATATACACTTATATGTATATATATTAATATATAGGTTGATAAATAGGGCAGCACAAAAAAATTACATTACATTGGGCTGGCTGGGAGATCTGAAGACCACTCATAGCTATTACACAATTGCAAGAAGTTTCTAAGACAAACAGCTACACTCATGGTTATGATTTATTACAATAAAATAATACAAATTAAAATTAGCAAAAAGAAAGGTGTATGGGGCAAATTCCAAGAGAAACAAGGTGCAAGCATCCAGGTGTCCTATTCTAGGAGAGTCACATTGAAACATTTACTTCTTCCAACAGCTCTGTGTGATAACATATGCTAACGTATTGTCAACCAGAAAAGTTCCCCTGAGCCCTAGTGTCTAGAACATTTATCAGGGTCATACATATAGGCATATGGCACATGCATGACTGACATCAACTTGTCCCATTCCAGCACTCCAGAGCAAAAATAGGTGTTTATATCACAGTTTATCATTAACTCTCATATCAAATTGGTAGCCTTCAGCCCAATGCCTCAGGCATTCAGAAAAGATCATATCAGGCACACTATTGAAGGGTTTAGATCTCATCTCCCAGGAGCCAGCCTATGGGCAGATGTGAAGAAAGTTGTTGTTGGTAACTTGCAGGTTTTGAGCATTTCAGGTATGATGAGTTAATCCCTTCCTGCATAGTGTTTATTGCATTTCAAGTTTCAAGGAGTTTAATACACCTCAGATAAGACAAAAGCAAAGACAATCAGGTCTAGACTTATGAAGGAAAAACTTCTGAAGACCAAAGATAGAGACTCTTAAAAATGGATGGGGAGGGCATATTAAATGCAGAAATCACCACTAAAAATGTATTACTAATATTTGTTCTGAGATGATAGAAGCTAGAGAGAGGGCATCGTGTCTTCAAGGAAATAAAAGAAAAAAATCTAAAATTGTATAATACGGGAGAATGTCACTCAAAAATAAAAATAATGAGATATATTTTCCAAATGAGCCAAAGTTGAGAGGATTTATTTGCAACAGATCTATATTAAAAGAAATGCAATGTACACTTCCATTTATATATTTGTATTTGTATTCCAAAATTCCATATTGTATTTGTATTCCAAAATACAAAAACTAGCCAAATATCATAATTCAAGATACATACACAAGGAGATCATGTAAGTATAAATATATGCAGAAAGTTGTTATAATAAAAACCAGGAAAAAATGAGGGAATTGTAATTTGGAAAGAGAACAAGGGTACGTGGGGGATCTGGAGTGCTGGCATTGCTCTATTTCTAGACCGCAGTTTGTGAAAGAGATTATCTAATTTATAATAATTTACTTACATGTATATTACATTTATGTATATTTCTATATACATGTTATGATCTATAAATAGACATTTTATTTGTAAAAGGCCTATTATTGATGAAAAACTAGTATCAAAGGCGATTCATTGATTATTTATTTAAGTTGTTCACTGAAGCGGCATAATAAAAATGAGACAAACGATAAGGTTTGTGTGTTTGTGTGAGGCTTTCATTTTGCTTCAAATATAAATTTTCCCTCTTTATTGATAAAGGTAAAAGGGGACAATGCTATTGACATGATACCGTGAACACAGATATCTTATTACCTCCTAAAAAATTTTAAAACCAGCTAATGTACTATTAAAGATAATGTACCACTTGGATCTCTATACTTTACTGAAGGATTTCAAATACAAACCACAATTCTTCAGGAATCTCTGAAAACAAAAACACAAAAACAAAAACAAAACAAAACAAACAAAAAAAACATACTGCAGAAAGGACCAGACCATGAATGAGCCAAGTTGACCAGATGACTAATGTCTTGTAAGCTAGAAGATGCCATCTGGAGGCAAAAGGTGAACCATGAAGAGATATGCCACATACTATTTGGAATACATTTCATATGTGCTGATCCCCGAGATTTGAAGGCTGTAGCACTGTGGGAGTACAAAGTTCATGTCCAATTCCAGCAGCTATGGCAAGGAGAAACCTGACACAATGTTAGAGTTATGCCCTTGACCAGCAGGTAGGATCAACTCAAATGAAGTTGTACATTGCCAAAGAGCTGGGTATTTTAAAGGTTTTTCCAGCAAAGGCATAAAACAAAGAGGAAAAAAATAATATTTTAGGAAAAAATTGTTTAGACTGCTCACAGCCTAGCCAATTCCCTCAAAATTCAAACTTTTAAACTAAAGATTGTGAAATAACATAACAATGATATCACTTTTTTACCATTTATGCACCAATCCCAGAAAAACATGCAAGTGTAATTTTATAACATTCTGACACCTTTTGGGAAAAGCATTCAAATTTTTAAGGACTTCCTTAGCCACTTTTACACAGTTTTCTTTCTAGATTAGGTTTAGAATAAACTTTGAAAATTCCCTTAAAACCCTCTAGGATTTTCATTAGGGTTGAATTATATTTACAGTTCAATTAAAAGTAGAACTGTCATTTTTAAAATATTGAGGGTTCCCATAGAGAAACATAGTATATCTCACCATATCTTCAGAGACAAGTATTTTGAGAAGTAAAAGAGATTTGAAAATTATGAAAAAAATTCATGTACCAACATATCCAGCTCTTCACTTAATATCTCCAACTAACTGCCAAAAATACATCAGAGATGTAAATATTCATATTGGAACTCCATCTTCAAGTTTCTCCCTCTACCAGCATTTCTCTTCAGTCTATGGCACTTCCATTTTTCCAATAGTTTACACTCATGTCCTTGTAAGAGTTATCCTTACTTTTTCCTTCCCATATCGCTGCTAACATCTAATGACCAGGGCCTTTGAATGGTCTTGGCACATGCAGAGTACTCAGTAATATCTACTGAAGGAATAAATGAATGAAGCCATTCAAGATTCCTATAGCTTTTGGGGGGTCTGGGTGGTTCAGTTGGTTAAGTGTCCAACTTCAACTGATGTCATGATCTCATGATTTGTGAGTTCAAGCCCCGATGGGCTCTGTGCTGACAGCTCAGAGCTTGGAGCCTGCTTCCAATTCTGTGTCTCCCTCTCTCTGTCCCTCCCCCACTTGTGCTCTGTCTGTCTCTCTCTCAAAAATAAACATTAAAATATTTTTTAAAAAATTAAGATTCCTATAGCTTTTCTGTAAAGAGCCATCCCAAATTCATACACTTAATTTCAGATTTATTGTTTCCATAAAGCATTATATTATGAATACATACACAAAATAAGGTGATGTCATCCCCCTGTTTAAATCACCCCATAATATCCCTTTTGTATTTTATTAATTAGCTTTGCATCTTCTTAGCATCTTTTAAAATCTGTAATGCAATCATAAGAGTCAAATTAAAAGTTAAAAATGTTAAATAATGAATAGGTATTCTTATATTTCTGCTTCATCATCTATCTCATGCCTTCATAGGTTCCTATCTGTCCACATTTGCTGTATATATGCACGAGTAAACAAGTACAGAGATTCTGATTCCCTCCTTATTTTGTATCAAAGATAACCATTATATAAACTATTCAGCACTTCCTTTTTATTTTTTTTAATTTTTTTTTCAACGTTTATTTATTTTTGGGACAGAGAGAGAGCATGAACGGGGGAGGGGCAGAGAGAGAGGGAGACACAGAATCAGAAACAGGCTCCAGGCTCTGAGCCATCAGCCCAGAGCCTGACATGGGGCTCGACTCACGGACCGCGAGATTGTGACCTGGCTGAAGTCGGACGCTTAACCGACTGCGCCACCCAGGTGCCCCTTTTCCTTTTTATTTTAAATATTTTAAAAAGTCCTCCTATTTCAGAACATAGAGACATTTGTCAGGCCTTTTTGGACCTGTAACATTTTCCACTGTTTGCATGGGTAAAATGCATTCAATCCAAGTATTTGCTTGGATTTCACAACTTTGCCATTACAAACAAAGTTATAATGAATAGTACTCATGCAACTATAATGCATCATAATATGTAATATATAATAAATTATCTGAAACAAAAAGTTTTACAGAGTACATTATTTTGTAGTTTATCAGATTATATATACGTATATGATATTCCTATCTATGATATTCCTATCCACAGCTGTTGTATCAATTTGTACTTTTACCAACAAAATATAGAATTTGATTTTCCTCAGGCCTCTTAAAAATATATTGCCATTATTTTTTAATTCTTTAATGTTTATTTATGTATTTATTTATTTAATTTATTTACTTTTAATATAGTTTACTGTCAAATTGGCTAACAAACAGTGTATACAGTGTGCTCTTGGTTTTGAGGGTAAATTCCTGTGATTCATCGCTTATATACAACACCCAGTGCTCATCCCAACAAGTGTCCTACTCCATGCCCATCACCCATCTTCCCCTCTTCCCCACCCCCCCTCCCATCAGCCCTCAGTTTGTTCTCTGTATTTAAGAGTCTCTTATGGTTTGCCTCCCTCCCTCTTTGTTTGTAATTAATGTTTATTTTTGAGAGAGAGAGAGAGAGAGAGAGAGAGACAGAATGGGAGCAGGGGCAGGGGAGGGGCAGAGAGAAGGAGACACAGAACTTGAAGCAGGCTTCAGGTGCTGAGCTGTCAGCACAGAGCCCAATGCAGAGCTCAAGCCCACAAACCATGAGATCATGACCTGAGCCCAAGTCGGAGGCTTAACCAACTGAGCCACCCAGGTGCCCTAAAATGTATTGCTATTTAAAATCCTGGAGCCTCCAGCAAGAAATTCTGCTGGGTGATACTTGGTGAGACCTGTACCAGATTTGAACCCACAGCATTGTGATATAATAAATTTGTGTTGTTTTAAGCTACTGTTTGTGGTAATTGGTTGCTGCAGTGATGGAAAACTAATGCACCAAGAAACAAATAATATCAGGAGATAACATTAGAAGGATATAATGGAAATAAACTATAGTAGGGATTTATATAGTCAGAGACTAGCTTTCTGAAACCATAGACGTGGATTCAGCATGTTTTCACCCATGTTTTCTTGACAAGGCCCATGATCTATGCAGTCGCCATGCACGTCTATTGATGGTTTTCAAGTGTTGGCAACAGGACTTCCTGGGGGAGTGTTTTCCATGGACCACTTGTTACCAACAACTACTTTTGTGCACATTCCTTTGTATATTGTCATTTTACTGTTTGTAAGAGTGTGGCAATGATAGCTTAATTGTAAATATTTAAAACTGTTAAAAAGTTCAAATTTGTTACCAGAACTGATTTTCCTATAATAGTAGATATATGAAATAAATTAATAATAAGTAATAAAGTCTTGATCATTTCCTCGTAACAAAAAGTTTAAAAAATAAAATCTTTCTTCCAAATTAATTTTGACACAGATATTAATAGTGTTAATAGGCATCCATGACAAGTTTTTACTTTAAATTGGATTCCTTTCAGGGCTTTGCCAGTTAGAATAATGATTGCTGTTGTCTTTTAGTAAATATATTTTATTATATTTGATGTAACCTCTTTCCATTCTGTTTCTTGATTAGAAATGGCTTTGAAACTCTATCAAATCCATTTTCAGCATCTATATATGTGAGCATATGGTAACTCTTACTTTGTGGCCAAAATGTATTACATTGGTAGATTTCTTGCCTTCTTGGAATAAAACTTAATTTGTCATAATAGATTTTGATTTTTATACATCGTGATAACATAGAAATAGCAACGATTCTAAGAAAAATGATATTGTATATAAAGTTTGCATCCCCATTGTGTCACTTTGGGACATGTGAGAGGAAGTCACCAAGCCTTGCTTCTATATACACAAGATTTATTGCAAGAAATGCTTGGTGAAAGATAAAAGGGAGGTTGTAGGAGTAGAAGGGAAAGCCTTCAGACCACAAGTTGGGCATGTAGGAAGAATATCTAACAACAGTACAGTTCTAAGAAAATTTCGGAGCAGCAGACTTGAGTATCAAGCCTAAGTTGGTCATTAGAGACCAGTTTCCTGAAGGAGTGGGCTTACCCTAGTTCTCAAAGCCATGCTTATTCATTACTATGAGCACACAGGGAGGTTGGGTAGAATGGAGGAGTATGGCCTGCAGAAAGGCGATGGTGGATTCACAATGGCAGTGACTGGGGCTCAGTCAGCTCTGTTTCCACAGGCAGATTATATGAGCAATGAGTTTCCTTGAGTGTCACGCTCATCTCCCTCATTCTTCTACCTTTTCTAAGGCATGTACATTGAAAAAAGCCTCATCGTGGGCTTAGTGAGGATGGCTGTGAAGACTCTTCTCCCCTGTAAGATATGCAAGAGCTTGGAGATCAGAACCAGAGACATGAGAGTCATAGAATATGACCATCCTCAGGAAGAGTTTGATATGGAGAAATATGCAAACTCCCATTTGTAAGGTTCACATCAGACCCATGGGATAGTTCTTGTCTTTCATTTGCTTCAAAAATCTGAAAAGGAGCTAAAGTTTGATGTAAGTCTTCCAAAAGTCTGAATGAAGGAGAGTGTAAGAAACTAAGATACAGAAAATCTTCATTATGGTCCATTGGCAAAATAGTGCATAGCTTGAGGACTGTTATATCAATAATCCTCTATAGTAGAAATATTGGCTGTCAGTTTTAAATGCTAGGCCTATAGCACATAGGGCAGAGCAACTACCAATACTAAGTTTCAGTAAAACATAAATAATAACAATACCAATAATAATAAAGACACGTACAAATGGCTTAGTAGGTAGAAAGAAGTAGGACAAATTCGTCAATGAGTAAATTAGAATTTCTGGAAGAAAGAGATGACACATTGGACAAAATATTTTAAAACCATTTATGGTGAATCACCCAAAGCACATATACATATAGTCCTTTCTGGAAATAAAATTGCGTTTTAACTTTTATTTTATTTTATTATTTTATTTTGTTTTATTTATTTTATTTTATTGTTTTATTACTATTATTTTTACTATACGTGCACATATTTGAGTAATTCTTAATTTTTTTCAATGTTGTATTTTATATTTGAGAGAGAGAGGGGAGAGAGACAGAGCAGTAGCAAGGGAGGGGCAGAGAGACAGAAACAGAAACTGAAGCGGGCTCCAGGCTCTGAGCTGTCAGCACAGAGCCCGGTGGGGGTTTCAAACCCACGAGCAGTGAGATCATGACCTGAGCTGAAGTTGGACCCTCAACTGAATGAGCCACCTACGTGTCCCCTTTTTAATTTTTACACTCAATGCCTCATAATCTTGTTACTCTAAACACTATACCTTGTATAACAGTTCCAGCTGCAAAAGGCTGGACAAATCAGTATATGCTGCCATATACAAGGCTCTCTGGCTATCCTTCATGGCTTTTCTTTCAGATTTTTTCCACCAACTTCTAACTTCCTACTTTAATAGTTTCTCCTCACTCAAGCAAAAAATCTCACCTCCCACTGCAGAATGGAAATAAATTTATTAACCATGAATCTACTAAAAACTATTCCCCTTCGCCTCTCTGTTTGATTAGGCTTGCCTTTAGTAAGAAAAGTTCTTTTTTTTTTAATATATATATATATACACTATTGATGACATTTCTTCCATTATGTCAAGAACTATATTCTTCAGTGGTAACCACAACCCATCGTATTTTACCTTCCCTCATTGGTTACTCCACGCTGATATTTAAATACATTATTACCACACATCTGTACCACACACCATAGACACACATACAAATAAAACAGAGATGGTTCTTGTCCTCATGGAACTTACTACGCAGTGGTAAAATTAGACACTAAATACTAGTTAAAAGTTGCAGATTGTATTTGTTTGAAGTGCTAATAAAGAGACATTTATGGTGTTACAGGGGTACCTTCAGAGGGAGAATTTGGTCTTAGTATACAAATAGTCTCTTATGAAGAAGTGGGTTAATTGTTAATTAGACTTGGATCAACTTAGGTTTCAGATGCTGAATGGACTCTGGAAGTCCACGGGTTTTTACACCTGCGATAGTGTTATTACAAAGTACAGACTTTAACAACAGAAGGATACGTGGTAAAAGGAAACCCGAGAACTCAGGAATAAGCTTCTTTGTGTTTCCACCACTGCACTTTCTTTGTCTCCAAGTCTTTAGCCACTAAGCACCTTGCCACCAGGAATCTCAAAGTCAGCTGGTGGTAGAGTTTTCACACTGAGCTGATATGCAGGTGCATTCTAGCTACACGGACAGTCTTAATCTGGAACTCCCCACCAACCCCCGGACTCCTCGATATTCAAGTGTGAACGTAAGTCCAATGACAAAACAATTACCAAACAATGCCACAGGGTGGTACATCTTATTGCAAAACAACGCACAATCTATAGATATGGAATATAATTTTAGTTTGGCTTCAAAGACAATGATGAGAAGGATAATCGTGATGCTACAAATGCAAACAAACTTCTAGACCAGGCACATGTGTACTATGCCAGTGACACAGATAGAAGATGCTGCGGAAAGTGAGGAGTCTGACTTATGGAGGAAGTCAAGAAACTGAGACAGAAACAACTGTTAAAAGGAAAACAATTCTTCAGTTCCATGAAATTTCTTTAGAGAGACGTGCTAATATACTGGAGTATCTGCAGGCTACGTTTAGCACTTGCTAAAAAGTTGTTAAGCAATAAATTATTGCCCTGATAAACTTCCAATAGAAATAGTAGAAATAGAAGTCAAACACTGTAAGAAAGTTAATAATCCTAAAAGAAGGCACCCAGGTCTGTCCAGCCCTGTTTGGAGAGAGATATCATATGATCGATGCAATCTAGAAAAGATGAACGTGAATGAAACAAATTGGTTATAGGGTAATTTACAAGGAAATGCAAGGTTGAGAGGAATAAAAGATGTGAAGGAAAAGGCCATCCTGAATGTGAATGTATTCCTTTAATGTTTGTTGACTCTTTTAAGAATGTTAGGATACTCAAATATATGATTCAGAAACACGAAATACTTACTCCAAAGCTCTTGAAAGGTGTCCAGTTTCTCAGATATTACCAAGCTTTTGTATTTTACAATAGAATTGCCCATTGAACTTGAGTTATTTCCCAAATGAGGTGTTACTAAATACAGAGAATATGAGGCTGATTCAGATAATTCTAATCCCTTCTCTTCTCACAGAATAGAAATAATAGACAGCATGGGGTGGAGGGTGAGTGAGTAGATGGGCAGCAAAGAAAATTAACACTATAAAAATCATTAGGCTGTAGAAATGGCAAGTTCAACACTGTTTGTAACTGCTTTATGTTCCTGTAACTCCCGAGAATGGAATCCTACCAAATGTTTCTTTCACTGTCAAATTTTGATGATTAGCAATTGGTGTGTTTTTTCAATAAGTATATAGTTTCATGACTCATATTCTACTTCATGAAAGAAAGAATTTCATAAGATGACACTAACTATAGTAAAGAGACTCAGGGTGACGATGCTTAAGAAGTGGTGGCAACAGGTGTAGAAGAGGATGATTATATCGCAGAACGTTATTAACAGCATCAATATCTGGCAGATCATAAACTACAGTGATTCTGCTATATGTAGTCTAGAAAATAATCTGCAGTGTGAAGGCTAATGTAAATATTAATTACTTACAGTCTTATATTGCTTAATTTGCTAGATTTTGAAATTGAATAGTGCATACAAACTTTAAAAATCACTTCATTGTATTTAGAATTACATAGTAAATTTGTGTATGACTTATATAGGATTCAGTAAAGTAGCCAATGACTATTCATTCACTACTGTAGACTTTGGGTCCTGTGAACTATTTCTTCATATAACAGGTGTGAAATGTATCAGAATTCTAACTAAGAGATATAAATGTATAGAAAATTTTCTTAAAGGAACAACTAAGGTAGTTTTCAAGTCAGCTTGCAAAGTGATTTTTTTATCACTTTGCACCAAAAATGCTATCTCTGTGTATTAACTGAAAATGCTTTTTAAATGTTGACCTCCACGTATTAGCAAGGAGTTAAAAATATCCCCCAGTTTTACAACTGATGCTAAAATTATAGTTTTGTTTGGCGATTGTTATATCATGTGTTAGTTAAAAGAAAATTGTTGATGTTAAGACAGTTTATCCCTGGACCATTAATAGTATCTTAACCTCACCTGAAAAGAAAAAAAAAATTCTAAATCAAAAGAGTAGAGGTATAAACTCAACACAAGTTCTCACAGCAAGGTCTCAGTTCTCACTTACTTGGTTTTCTCCCTTTGTTTTGAGCAGTTGTTATCACACTCAGTGTGCATTAGAATAACCCGGCCTACCCTAAAAAAGCACTAATATCCAAGTTCTATCCCACATCACCAGAATCAATATCTCTGGATTTAAGTCTAAGGACTCTTCTGATGGTGTCTACTATCTTTTTGGATGATTTTGATGTGTGGCAGAGAATGAAAACTAGAGACATAGAGAAGGGACATGCATCCATTCTTAAAAGGGAAAAATACCATCTTTCAAGTTCATACTTGAAATCAAGCTTTCCATTTTAGCTTGTGTGGAATTCCCTTATTTATAAAGAGAAAAAATCATTTTTTAATATAAATGTGACTTGATTATGCTGCCCTTACAAGATTATATAGTAAACTTTTAAGGGAATAGAAAATTTAAGAATGTTTTTAAGAATCAGGCTCTTATCACAGTATTTATTTGTAGAAACAGTAACTTTGCTAGAGTGACATAGATTTAACAAAATAAACAGTGCTGTTTTTATCATTGAAGAAATGTGCCATTCTAAAACCAGGTTTATGCGAATCCTTACTGAATTTCAAATTTATAAATAAACCCCACAACATCCAAAAACATATCTGTCTCTTTTCTTTATTTCAAGCCTTAATTGAATGTAATATGCCAGAAAGTGATTCCAAATATTTCATAGCAGCAATTCCCTACACAGAACTATGTTAATGGGAAAACATTTGGGGCTTCCCCTAATTTAATGGGGCATTTTATTATGTTTAAATAAAGGGTTCTTCACAAATGAGATCTCCTGCTGAATAGAATCGTATCGAAAAAGCAGTAGAAACCTGTCAATAATGCCCATGAGTCCTATAAAATGTTTTTATTTCTTTCATGGTATGTTATGCTTCATCAGATTCCTTAATCCAAGTTGCAGTTCACGTTGCCATTCTGAAACAGCTCAGTGATCAGTAATTTCTCTTCTAGCTGTGGCATAACAACCACAAATGCAGGTTATTCTGGGAACTGGGATTTGTTTTGCATAAATCATATTTTAAAAATCATTTCTAAATGAGATTAATTTATGATAGGAAAATTATTCTTCAAAGAGATATGAAACTGAGCCTTGAGTGTTTTTTCTAAGCATAAGACCAAATTTGTCAGTTGGTGGTTAGGGATTTCTCTGAGGAAAAAAAAAAAATGACACCGCAGGAGAAATAAGATGCTTCCCACATTGGCTCTAATACCTCTTTAAAATGGCATTAGAGAAGTGAGTGACAGATTACATTTTCACTGAATTTTTTGGTTGGGCTTTATATGATTTGTATTTCTTTTCAATTAGGCTGAATGGTTTAACACGATAAAATACAACTGATTCGGCAGTCTCAAATGTATTAATACTGAAGTGGAAAAGGGAGGGTATCTATCATCTTCTAGAAGATGACTGCAATTATTTTTCCTAGGATGAAGGCTTTTCTTTGTATCTTGTTTCCACATGTTTTTCATTTAAAGAAGTCTGTGTGTGTGTGTTGAAATGATTTGGTTATTCCTATTACAGCAAGATTTAAATGCTCATATACAGAAGAATTATACAGTCTCCAAAGTACTGCTTAGCTTTAGAGTTATATTTTATTGGGGCACCTGGGTGGCTCAGTCGTTAAGTGTCTGACTCTTAATTTTGGCTCAGGTCATGATCTCGAGGTTTGTGGGATGGAGCCCCATGTTGGACTCTGCGTTGGCAGTGTGGAACCTGCTTGGGATTCTCCCTCCCTCTCCCCCTCTCCCTGCCCTCCCCCTACTCGTGCTCTCTCTCTCTCAAAATAAATAAATAAACATTAAAAAATAAAAATAAATCTATATTTTATTCATTTTAACTCTTTTATTAAATGGCACATACTGTTTATACTGAGAATTCAAATATTTTCTAAAGTACCTAAGGTCTAAAGGGAAGAGAAAACAGCAAGTAATTTTGATTACTTTTTTCACTATTGCATTATTTCTTAAATTTTTTTTTCAACGTTTATTTATTTTTGGGACAGAGAGAGACAGAGCATGAACGGGGGAGGGGCAGAGAGAGAGGGAGACACAGAATGGAAAACAGGCTCCAGGCTCTGAGCCATCAGCCCAGAGCCTGACGCGGGGCTCGAACTCCTGGACCGCGAGATCGTGACCTGGCTGAAGTCGGACGCTTAACCGACTGCGCCACCCAGGCGCCCCAATTATTGCATTATTTCCAATGTGAATCAATGATATTCATCTACATTTCTCACTTGATTTCACTTAGATAAACTTTAAATCTATAATTCAGTTTTCTAAATCTCTACCATGGATAAAAAGAGTCATCTTTAAAAGATTATGACCTTTTAGAAATATGTAAAGTTATATAGATATTGCTGCTAAGAGTTAAATAATCACGGTGTAGCTAAGAGCATATAGTTTGCATTTAAGAATATTTAGCAGAAACTTTCAAGTTAAAAGACAAAATAGCAAAAGACTCATAGGTCATAAAATCAGATAGTTTTTTCCAAGGTGTCAAAGTTCAAGTTTGTGTCTATGTTAGGGCATTAAAGTAACTTACTTTCTTTCTCTTGTTACCTAACACCTTTTCTGCTCCTCTCCCTATTCTCTTTACACCTCCATCTTCCCAACCCAATCTACCTTTTAAGAAGAGTAATTCTTAAAATTTTTGGTCCTAGAATCTGCAAAGTTAATTGTTATATTGATATATATTATATGATTGTCGTTATGTTTATTTTAAAGCTGAAAATTTCCAGGTAGTAGGTGTTACCTTTGAAAAGGGGACTAGTTCAAAATAAAATTTCTGAATGTACTATTGGCAACTTTCTTATAGAAGTGCAAGGATCATCATCATGGATAGCACGGATAGTAGTGGGGCTTACTGATTTACTAATAATAACAAAAAAAAAAAAACAAGAACAGTGTGAATGTGTGAAAATAATTTCAAAAGTTAGCAAAAGCTTGTCAGGGCTTATAATTCTTGATCTAATAAAATTTATTTTGTACTCATATTTTAAACATAACTTTTGTTTCCTTTAAAAAGCAACCAGAAACATTTTTGTAGAGAACAGCTTGCTTTAATGGGTTTAAAATGGTTATGAAAAGTCTTCATTAGGTAACCCAAAGATATTTTAATGCTCTCTGGGACATTATAAGAGAGCACATGTGAATGGAATGCACTATAATTATGTTTATTTGTATTTCTTTATTTTTATTACTTTGACAAAAAATGTAGTAGGTAATAGAAGGTGAGCTTTGCTCTTTAATGTTTAATGCCTTTATATTTCTTCCCATACTTCTGTGCTTTTCAAATAAAGACAAATATCCCATTTCATAGCTCTGCTTAATTAATCAATATATCTAACAGTTGGATTAGTTCAATTAATATACATATATAATACATGTATTATAATGAACAAATATATTATAATGAACTATAAGGAATTATAATACATATATAATACACGTATTATAATGAACATATATATATATTCATAACAATTTTAAGTAGAAATTACAGTAGTTTTCCCTTATCCACAGTTTCACATTGCACAGTTTCAGTTTCCCATGGTCAACTGGGGCCAGAAGCAGATGATCCTTTTCTTGATGTAGCATCAGAAGGTCAATAGTAGCCTAATGCTATGTCACAATGTCCACATCATTCACCTCACTGCATCTCATCAGGTGGGCCCTTTATCATCTAACATCATCACAGGAGGGGTAAATGAGGTAGAGTAAGATATTTTTAGAGAGAGATCACGTTCACATAACTTTTATTACATTATATTTTTATAAATGATAATTATAATTTATAGGTGTTCTATTTTGTTATTGGTTGATATTGTTAATCTCTTACTGTGTCTAATTTGTAAATCAAACTTTATCATAAGTATGCATGTATACAGAAAACAATAGTATATAGGGGTTGGTACTACTCAGTTTTAAGTACCCAGTGGAGGTATTTGAATGCATCCATCCATGGGTAGAGGGGGACAGCCACACATCATCACTGATGACTCTGTCACCCTAGTAGCCAGTTTGTTTCCATATTAATGTCTGTTTTAAGAAGGAAAGATATTTTGTTTTTTTTATTTTACATTTTTATGTTGACCAATATATTCATATTTTCAGGCAAAAGTTTATACAATTCAATTCATTTATTTTCATCCAAGTCTCAAAACCAAATCTTGAGGATACTGTTTTGATTCCAAAAATATTCCAACATTTCTTTCAGTTTTAAACAAAACAAAGTAATACAAAAGTACAATTATAAATTTTCCCATTTGCCAAATCAGACACAGGGAAGGCTGGAGAAAGTAGACGAAATATTTGAGTGTGGTATTACGGTCTCTGACACATTTAATGTAAATGAAATTCACATTGGCAATGCATTAAAAAAATGTTAAAAGATAAACTAAAGCATATTAAACATTTTAAGAGTTTATCTGAACAAAAAAATAATTTGAATAGGGTGGTGTCAAACTGGAAATTATTAGGATCTCCACCACAGGAGCTTCAAAGAGAGATTTTCATAGAGGAAAGGCAGAAGCAAGTGAGGGAATTATTATGTTTAATGCCTAGTTGGCTGTTTGTAATTAGTTGTCCTTAGGTTTCGATTTCATAATCTTTTAAAAAAAATTTTTAATGTTTATTTCTGAGAGAGAGAGAGAGACAAGAGACAGAGATAGAGCATGAGCAGGGAGGGTCAGAGAGAGGGAGACACAGAATCCAAAGCAGGGTCCAGGCTCTGAGCTGTCAGCACAGAGCCTGATGTGGGGCTCGAACTCACAAACTGTGAGATCATGACCTCAGCCAAAGTCGGATGCTTAACCGACTGAATCACCCAGGTTCCCCTCGATTTCATAATGTTAAAGCATTAATTAATAGGCTTACATTTTGGTGTGCTTACCTAGGCTACCATGACATCAAAGCCACCTCAATCTAATGGCTTCCTTTTTAAATTAATGCAGATAATACTTGTCTCCTTTCCCTTTCTGCTTTCACTGCTGCTGACAAGTTGGTATTAATCTTCAAAAACCACTTACGGTTGTAATACAATATAATTTAAACAGACAAATCTAAACTAATTTAGTTATTTTCTCTAAATTACAATACACTTAACTTGTGTTTTATTTGCAAAAATACAAAAAAAAAACCCAAAAAACAAAAAACAAAAACAAAACAACACACACACACACACACACACACACACACACATCCAGAATCGTTTTTTTGACTATCTCACTATCCTGAGTTCACTATGAATATTTTGGTGTCTCACTTTTTAGTCTTAAATGTATAGATATATGGTGACATGAGAGAAGGAGATAGACATAGAGGTAGGGAGAAAGTGAGAGACACCAAACACATGCACGTGAGACATAAGATAAAGGCTATCTAGCAGAGCTTAGGTGAATTCCTATTGCTACTGAATCATAAGTGATTAAATAATGTTGTTCATGTAAGAAGTAACAAGATTGGGTGCGCCTGGGCAGCTCAGTCAGTTAAGTGTCTGACATCAGCTCAGGTCATGATCCCTGGTTCCTGGGTTTGAGCCCCACATCCGGCTCTGTGCTGACAGCTCAGTTCTGGAGCCTGCTTCAGATTCTGTGTCTCCCTCCCTCTCTGCCCCTCCCCCGCTTGTACTCCGTCTCTCTCTCCCTCAAAAAATAAATGAACATTAAAAAAAAAAAAGAAGTAACAAGATTAAAAATAAAAAGATGCAATTAAAAGCAATTGATTTTAGTAAGCCAGAGAAAGACAAATACCATATAACCTCACTTATATATGGAATCAAAAGCAAACCAAAAAACTGAACTCATAGAGAGAACAGATTAATGGTTGCCATAGGCAGGTGGGTGAAATGAGTGACGGGGGTCAAAAATGGGTGCAAACTGGAGCGCCTGGGTGGCTCAGTCCATCAAGCATCTGACTTTGGCTCAGGCCATGATCTCGAGGCTTGTGAGTTGCAGCCCCGTTGAGCTCTGTGCTCACAGCTCAGAGCCTGGAGCCTGCTTCGGATTCTGTGTCTCCCTCTCTCTCTCCTCCCCCACTCATGCTCTGTCTCTCTCTCTCTGTTTCAAGAATAAATAAACATTAAAAAATGTTTTTTTTTTAAATGGGTGCGGGAGGGAGGGGAGAGTGGGTGATGGGCATTGAGGAGGGCACCTGTTGGGATGAGCACTGGGTGTTGTATGGAAACCAATTTGACAACAAATTTCATATGAAAAATAAATAAATAAATAAATAAATAAATAAAGGGTGCAAATTTCCAGTTACAAAATAAATAATTCAGAGAAAATCATTTTCTGGCTTTCCATTTGATTAATCTGGCAAATGGGATACAGGTATATCTCAGAGATATTGTGGGTTTGGTTCCAGACCACTGCAATAAAAAAAATATTTCAATAAAGTGAATGTAATGTATAGCATAGTGACTACAGTCCAAAATACTGTACTGTGGTTTAAAAAGTTGTTAAGAGAGTAGATCTTGAAAGTTCTCATCACAAGAAAAAAAATTGTATCTGTCTGTGGTGATAGTGGTAACTAGATTTATTGTGGTGATCATTTTGCAATATATACAAATATGAAATCATTACATTGTACACCCGAAACTAATAGAAAGTCATATGTCCATTATCGGTCAACTAAAACAATAGTTGCTTTGTATAACTTCAATGTAGTGGTCATATTATCAACTGGTATTTAATTATTCCTTTACGTCATGTAAAAATATACAGCCTGCCTCATAATGTCAGCTGTTACAAAGGAATTTCATGCCTTGGATTTTTACTTCTAAAATATTATCTGTCCCTTTAATGTATCACCAATATGATTTTTAAATATTCCATGAGGGGCGCCTGGGTGGCGCAGTCGGTTAAGCGTCCGACTTCAGCCAGGTCACGATCTCGCGGTCCGTGAGTTCGAGCCCCGCGTCGGGCTCTGGGCTGATGGCTCAGAGCCTGGAGCCTGTTTCCGATTCTGTGTCTCCCTCTCTCTCTGCCCCTCGCCTGTTCATGTTCTGTCTCTCTCTGTCCCAAAAATTAAAAAAAAAAATAAAATTAAAAAAAAATAAATATTCCATGAGTCACAGAGACAATGTTATGTATTCACTACCTTTCCCTCTCCCTGGGCATCCTATTCCATGTGATTAATCTGGCAAATGAGATACAGGCATACCTCAGAGATATTGTGGGTTTTGTTCCACTGCAATCAAAGAAATATTGCAATAAAGAGAGGCAAAACATTTTTTCACATAAAAGTTATACTATACTACACTGTAGTCTATTAAGTGTGAGGCAGCATAATGCCTTAAAAAAGAAATACACATTCCTTATTTGAAAAAACAAATATTGCTAAAAAATGCTACCTATCTATCAACTGAACTTTCAGTGAGTCATAGACTTCTTTTGCTGGTGGAGGCCTTGATGTTGATGGCTGCTGATTGATCAAGGATTTGCTTGCTGGAGGTGGAGTTGGTTGTGGTAATTTCTTTCTTTTTAATATTATTTAATTTGAGAGAAAGAGAGTACATGAGCACTGGCGGGACAGAGAGAAAGGGAGAGAGAGAATCCCAAGCAAGTTCCATGATTTCACCCAGAGCCCGACATGGGGCTCGAACTCACAAACCGTAAGATCATTACCTGAAACAACCTAATTGGCCATATGGAGAATCATTACATTGATTGACTGTACTTTTCACTAACAGTTTCTCTGTACCATATGATGTTGTTTGATAGCATTTTATCCATGATAGACACTTTCACATTTGGAGTCTATCCTTTCAAAACTTGCTGCTCCGTTACCAAGGAAGTGTGTGCAATAGTCTAAATTCTTTGTTGTCATTTCAACAATCTTCACAGCATTTTCACCATTAGTAGTTTCCATCACAGGAAACCATTTTCTGTGCTCATCTATAAAAACAACTCCTCATTCATTAAATTTTATCCTGAGATTGTAGCAATTCAGTCACATCTTCAGGCTTCACTTCAGATTTTAGTTCTCTTGCTTTTTCCACCACATTGGCAGTTATTTCCTCTACTGAAGTCTTGAACGCCTCAAAGTCATCCTTGAGGGGTTTCATCAACTTCTTCCTAATTCCTTCCCATGTTGATATTTTGACTACTCCCCATGAATCACAAATGTTTTTTTTTTTTATTTTTTTAATGTTTATTCATTTTTGAAAGACAGAGAGAGACAGAGCACAAGCAGGGGTAGGGCGGAGAGAGTGGGGGACACAGAATCTGAAGCAGGCTCCAGGCTCTGAGCTGTCAGCACAGAGCCCGATGAGGGGCTCCCACTCAAGAACTGGAGATCATGACCTGAGCTGAAGTCAGATGCCCAACCGACTGAGCCACCCAGGCACCCCTCACAAATGTTCTTAATGGCATCCTTAAAGGTGGAATCCTTTTCAGAAAGTTTTTAGTTTACTTTACCCAGATCCATCAGAAGAATTATTATCTATGGCAGCTATAGCCCTACAACATGTATTTTTTGAACAAGAAAACTTGAAAGTTGAAATGACTTCTTGATCCACGGGCTGCAGAATGGATGTTATGTTACCAGGCATGAAAACAATATTAATCTTGCTATACATCACCATCAGACCTCTGGGGTGACCAGGTGCATGGTCAATGAGCAGTCATATTTTGGAAAAAAAAATTTCTGACAAGGAGGGCTTCACAATGGACTTAAAATGTTCAAGAAACAATGTTGTAAACAGATGTGCTGTCATCCAAGTTTTGTTCCATGTATATAGCACAGGCAAAGTAGATTTAGGATAATTCTCAAG
Source organism: Prionailurus bengalensis (assembly GCF_016509475.1). Taxonomy (NCBI): domain Eukaryota; kingdom Metazoa; phylum Chordata; class Mammalia; order Carnivora; family Felidae; genus Prionailurus; species Prionailurus bengalensis. The sequence goes on from NC_057344.1 coordinate 93,163,486, forward strand.
GACCCTAGGGTTTTCAGAATGGTAAGTGAGCATTAGCTTCCGCTTGAAGTCACCAGCTGCATCAGCCCTATCAAGAGGGTCAGTCTGTCCTCTGAAGCTCTAAAGGCAGGCATTGACTTCTCTTCTCTAGCTATGGAATTCCTTCTTCCAATACAAGGCTGCTTTGTCTAGGTTGAAGGTCTATTGCTTAGTGTAGCCACCTGCATTCATAATTTTACCTAGATCTTCTGGAGAACTTGCTGCAGCTTCGACATCGGCACTTGCTGCTTCACCCTGTACTTTTATTTTATGGCGATAGTATCTTTTCTTAAATCTCATGAACCAACTCCTGCTTGGTTTACACTTTTCTTTGGTAGTTTCCATACCTGTCTCAGCCTTCACAGAATTGAAATGTTAGGGCCTTCCTCTGGATGAGACTTTGGATTAAGGGAATGTTGTCGCTGGTTTAATCTTCTATCCAGACCACTGAAACTTTCTCTATATGGACAAGGCTGTTTCACTGTCTTATCATTTGTATGTTCATTCTTATCACTGAAAAAGCACTTATAATTTCTTCAAGAGCTTTTCTTGTGTTCACATCTTGGCTGACTGTTCAGTGAGAGTCCTATTCTTCACCCTATCTTGGCTTTCAATATGCTCTCCTCACTAAGCTTAATCATCGAAAGACCTAGAATTCTTCCTTTCACTTGAACACTTAGAGGTCATTGTAGGGTGAGTTACTGGCCTAATTTCAATATTGTCATGTCTCAGGAAATAGGGAGGCCCAGGAAGAGGGAAAGAGACGCGGAAACAGTTGGTCAGTGGAGCAGTCAGAACACATGTAACATTTAAGTTTGCTGTCTTACATGGGTATGACCTGTGGTGCCTCAAACAATTACAATAGTAACATCAAAGATCACTAATCACAGATCACCATAACACATACAATAATAATGACAAGTTTGAAATATTGCGAGAAATACCAAAATGTAATACAGAGACAAGAAGTGAGAAAATGCTATTAGAAAAATGACACCAATAAGACCTGCAACGATGCAGGGTTACACAAACCTTCAATCTGTAAAAAATGTAATATCTGCGAAGTGTGATATAGTGAAGTGCCGTAAAACCTGATATGCCTGTATGATCAAAACTGAACAAAGCAATGATTCCTACAGATCTCTGTTCTCTGTAACAGTGACCACAGACCATGCTTTGAGATGTCAGAGAATTCCACAACACCTTGTATTTCTGAGTGACTGTGTGGAGTAGAACGTCATCTCTTGCAATCACCCAGGATGAAGTATATGGAGTAAGTGAGAAATAAACTTTTCTTGTGTGAATCAACTGAGCTATAAGGTTTAACTACTTACCAGAGTATAAACTAGCCTACTTAATTTACACAGCTTGCAGCCGAAACATATTCTCCATACTGAATGAAAAGCCAGCTAACTGCATTTTTTATATTGCTATAAAACACACACACACACACACACACACACACACACACACACAACATTGACTCTGGGTGATAATAATTTGTCAGTGAAGGTTCATCAATTTTATCAAATGCGCCCACCATACTGGTGGGGGATGTTGATAATGGGGAAGAGTAGGCATGTACAGGGCTAGTGGGTATACAAAAAAATCTCTGTTTCTTCCACCCAATTTTGCTATGAACTTAAAGCTGCTCTAAAAAATAAAGTGTATTAAAATATTGAACAGAGAAAACACACATATTATTAATTTATTAATAGTTTTATTTTTTTACATGTAGTATGTTCATAGATATTAAACTTAGGAAATATATATGATAATTTTAACTTGTCTTTGATATTTACTACATAATTACAAAATTCCTGTTTCATTAAATATTCTAATAAAACACACTTTATTATTGAATAGCACTTTTTATTATATGTATGTATTAAAATCTATCGATGAATATTTAACTTGACATTTTTTTTTGCTATTTTAAACAAGGTTGAGCGTATTTCTGGAATGACAGAAGTCTAGAAAGTCAGGTGGTTATCACAGAATGCATCACTATATTATTACCAAAGATTTTTTTCCCCTTAAACTAATCATACAAATTGGGTACAATGACCTGTTAGTCTGAAAATACTTATTAAAATAGCAATTAACTCTGCATAATTTTGGAAGTGTTGAAACTGAGAAATAAGGATCTGTTGACTACCTCTGGAAGTTCGGTGACAGGCCAAAATTACAGTATTTTCTTAGCCTAATCAGGGCACTTCATGATCCATCACATTTACACTTTGGGGACTATTTACCTTATTCACATGTTGAATTAGACGCCGCTAATGTCATTAGTTGTGTCAGCTACTTTTTCAACTTGCTAATTGTCTGTAATATCTTAATTAAAACATCTATAAAGATGTGTTGCTCTATTGTTTCTGCTTCTTAAATAGAAATTTTCCCAAGTAACAAAATTAAAGTGTTTTCCTAAAGTTGAATATAATTATTGAGAGATCTAATTTGAAATAATTTTGGTCTTTTTAAAATAATTGTAGTTAGTATTACTTTTTGACAGTGGCGTTTCCTTTTATTGCTTTTGTGCTTGCTTACTTTAATATTCAAAAGAAGATTGCATTGTCTATTAATTAAATCATGAATTAATTCACTCAGTGAACAATTGTTTATTCTACCTTTCTGATGTTGCCAGTATTGTTTTAAGTAGAGAAGATTAGAAAGAAACACCACATGAATCAGGTAAGTGCTAAATAAAAGTATGTGTTATTTTATGATTTTAAAAGTGTTAACTGCGATTAAGGAAGATTGCCTTAAAAAGGTAATGCTTGATCTTAACCTGAAGAGATGATTTAGAATTCGTTGGGCCTCGAAAGAGCAGGAAACAGTATCTTCTGATCATTTTGTGTAGGTTGGCATTGCTGGGTATGGGATCCAGTGAAATTATTTTGGGAGATCGTAGCAGAAAGACACAGAGGACACCAGAGGACTTTTTGGAAGTTACAGGCAGTCATCCAAGAGCATTAAGTAAGTACATTTTGTTTAGATTCACAATTTAGTAAGATAATTCTGGTTAATCAGGGAGTAGCATAATCGGAGAGGTTGAGATGAGAGATGGCAGCAACAATTAGGGGGCTGGACTGAACTTGCAGGGTGAAACCGGCATGCTGAAAGTGGACTAACAAGTTGGTAATTAAGTAATAAACTTTTGGTGAGAAAATGGAAGAGCTGATAATGATAAATTGCAGAGCAATTGAGTATAATTGTAGAAATCTTAAGTAAATCATTTGGGGAATAAACATCTTATCAGTAGTAATAGTAACATCTCCGCTACTACTACCACTATTTGGTAACATCGATTTCTGCCCATCTGCTCGACAATGTAATAACCGTAGTATAGCATTTTGAAACAGGGATTAAAATGTACTAAATATATACTCACTCTTTCTCTGTGAATTTCGAGCACATGTTCATTTAGCAGTCTTCTTGCAACAAAGAAATCATTAATCCGAAAATATGAATTTATTCTATTGATCATTGTCGGTCTTCTGAGTGCATTATTCATATGAGCTTTATCTTTCTTTAAATGTGATGAACTAAATTATAGTTCATCTCTACGGCTACCGGCATGCTGTCGCAGGGTTATGTCAGTGAGCCATCAGTGGGATGCAGAGCATGTTTAAGGGTTAGGAAAGAAGTGTCATTAAAACAAAAAAGTACACGTTGTATAAAAAAGAGGAAGTACAGACAGAACAAAGAAAGTGCAACAACAGCTACTTGACTAGTGGAGAAAGAAAGTAGAATGTGAAAGTACGGAGGCTTCACATCTGTAGCTGAAAATGGCTAGAGAAAAGCAGATTCTAAAATTAAGGATCACTAACTTTGTTGTGTCCCAGGAGTCATTCTCCATTTCCCTAAATCAGTTACCCTCCCACTCGCTTGGATAATGATAACACACCTCTACAATGTTTGCCATTCTCTCTCCCATCCTCGCTCTCAGGTGAATGGCCTTGCTTCATATTTAACTGTGAAAAAAATCGATTCGATCAAAAGAGAATTCCCACAACTTGCCTCTCAGTTCACGTAGCTAGTGCCTTCTGTTACCCTAATGAAAGAATTTTCTTTGCTCATGCATAAAGCGGCTTCCACCCTCACTTACCGGCTCAATGGACATTATTGTACCTCCTCTCCTGTTCTGTTCCTGCATTCTCTAGGATTCTTTATCTCACAGATTGTTCCCAATTGTAAAAATATTTTTTTTTCCACTGCAGACTGAAATCACAAAAGCTATCTCTTAAACTCTATCTTTCACAGACTATCCTTTTTGTCTTGTAGATAAAGCAAAATACCTCAAAAGAGATGTCTATAGTCAATGTTTTCAATTGCTCTCATCTGATTTTCTGTTGAGTCATCTCTAAGCATTGTTTTAATTCTAATAATCCCTTAAAACATCCTTGTCAGTGCCACAAAATCCAGCTTTCTATTATTAATCTAAATCAGTCTCAACTAATTATAGCAAATAACACAGTTGGTTATGTGGTGCTTGCTTTTATTCTAAAGTACAACATTCATACTGTTTGCTTCTGATTGATCTCATCATCTATCTCCTTTGCATAACTAACAGTTTATCTCTGGACCTTGAAATTTTAGAGTATCCCAGGATCTATTCCTGATTTTTTCTTTGACTCTATTTTTGCTTTGAATTCACCTCAACCTCTGTCATGACTCCAAATACCGTCTATATAAAGACTCCTCATTGGTTATTCATCTAACTGCATAAATTCCATCTCCACTTGGATTCTTTTTTTATATAAATTATTGTCAAATTGGTTTCCATACAACATCCAGTGCTCATCCCAACAGGTGCCCTCCTCAATGCCCATCACCCACTTTTCCCTCTCCCCCACCCCCTATCTACCCTTAGTTTGTCCTCAGTCCTTAAGAGTCTCTTATGGTTTGCCTCCCTCCCTGTCTGTAACTTTTTTTTCCCCCTTCCCCTCCCCCATGGTCTTCTGTTAACTGACAAATGGATAAAGAAGATGTGGTTTATACATACAATGGAATACTACTTGGCAATGAGAAAGAATGAAATCTGGCCATTTGCAGCAACATGGATGGAACTGGAGGGTATTATGCTAAGTGAAATAAGCCAGGCAGAGAAAGACAGATACCGTATGTTTTCACTCATATGTGAAACTTAACAGAAGTGCATTTGGATTCTAATACACATTTCATACCAAAAGGTTTAATAACAAAACCCTTAGTCTACCTACAGCCCTTACTGTAAGTAAATGAAAGCTTTGGTTCTCTTTATTCCTCCTCTTTGTTAAAACCAACCCTTTCCTTCCTGTTAGGCCAAAAATTGGAATCATCACTGATTCTTTTCTCCATCCAACATCCAATTCCTCTACAAATACTGTAGGAATTCCTCCAAACTTATCTGGCATCTGCTACGTCTGTCTTCTAAATTATCGCTTTGTCCAGCAACATTTATGTCTTGCCTCTGTTGTTTTATATCTCCTAATTAATCTTTTTAGTTTTATCTTTACCCTTCTCCTAAGTTTATTTTCATAAAGCAGCCAGGGGGATCTTGTTAGAATTAGGACAGATCCTATCACTATTCTGATCAAAACTTTCTACAAGTTCCCCATTTTCTCAATGTAAAAGCCAAACGTTTACAGGGCTCTTCACAGCTCTACAGGATCTGGTCCTGGGATTATGGATGCTGCCTTCTTATTCTTCTTAACCACAGCAGTCGTGCCGCAACTCCGGTGTGAAGACTTTCACTTTCATCCACCTGAAAGTGTCTTGTTTCAGGTTTATACAACATACATTTCCTCATCCTCCAACCCTTATTTATATATGATCTTCTCAGTGAGGTCTTTCGGACAACCCTGTATGAAATTGAGATCTTTCTCCCATCCCCTAATATTCCACATCTATCTTCTCTGCTTTGTTTTTCTTCCTCACATTCATCACTATCTTATTCAGTATATGTTTTAGTTATTTTATTTAATTGTCTGCTTCTGCTGTCTGAGGACAGGGATCCTCGTGCCCCACATTTGCTGCTCCATACCTGATATCTAGGTTAGTTTTCACATAGAAAACACCCTTGATATGTATTTGTTGAATGAATGGGTGACTACACATATTAGGAAATATTTTGAGAAATGCAATTACACAGTTTGTCTTTAAGTCATATTATCAAATTCAATTCTAAAATATGCCCTGCTTATAAATACAGAGGAAAGAGAAACACAAAAAAGAAGAAGGGAAAAAATAAAAGGGAGAGAACACAAAGAAAAAAAAATGGAAAAAAGTGTAAGCCTTCATTCAGTGAGTGTGATCTTTGCAAATGTTAAGCACAATATCCCTTAACCTTAAAATCCTTACTTGCACCCCAGGGCACTGAGATTAAGACCCAAACCCCATATTCTGGGTTTGCATATTTAGACAGAAAGTGCCTCCTCCTAATAGGATATCACTTCACCAACTTGTCCCAAGGCTGAAGCCACCAGCCTTTTTGTTCCACAGATGTATTTAGTTTATGTACTTCGTTCAAGTCTTCCTTATCCTCCTGGCCCAAGGATAAATGTCTTTCCTGAAAATGGACTTTCCTCATCACCTAATTTAAAAAAAATTCACCTACTAATTCTGTGTCTCATCACCCGGACCAATTTGTATCATGATCTGCTAATTTATCATATTTGTGAATTGTCTGGGTGGTTCAGTTGGTTAAGCGTCTGACTTCGGTTCAGGTTATGAACTCACAGTTTGTGGGTTAGAGCCCCATGTTGGGCTCTGTGCTGACAGCTCAAAGCCTGGAGCCTGCTTCGGATTCTGTGTCTCCCTCTCTCTCTGCCTCTCCCCTGCTAGCACTCTGTCTCTCTTTCTCTCTTTGTCTCTCAAAAATAAACATTAAAAAAAATGGATCATATTTGTATTTATTTGTCTCAATTAAGCAGCATTTGAGCTCTATGAGAATTAATTTTAGCTATTCATGCCTGGACCCATTTGAGCTGGGCGGGACTTCGACGTAATCGGTTGAAAGAATCTATGTCCTTAATCTACTTGAAGGTGTGAGAGTGCTTACCAGCCCACCTGCCAACCTTGCTCAATCACCTTGATGATTAGAAGAAGCAGGAGTACCCTACAAGAAAAAGGGGGTGGGGAGACATAGGAAAGCTTTTTCCACTGAGAGAGTACACATTTCTGATCATAAATCCCGGTGTGACAAAAATGTCCCTTTTAAAAATTTTCCTCAAATCAGTTATGATGCTCAATCTATTTTTGCAAGAAAATACCTTCTTATTTTCTCCCACCTGACTTTAAAGTGGCTGTTTGGAACATGACCTGTTTGTAAGTTAAAGAATTCCAATATTTAGTTTGGTATTTACAATACAAGAAAACATCAAAAAGAGTCTCCCATTATTGCACCTTTAATTCTGATATAAAGCATATAAATCATCTTGGCCTAGGAAAATCTAGACATAAGAGAATGAAGAGCATTAAGGTTTGCTGATTAAGTTGTTATACTGCAATTCTCGTGTTGACGATTTGCAACATAAATGGAAAATGAACCACAATTCATGTATATTCATGATAATTGCCCCCCGAAAAAAAAAAAAAACTGGCTCGGAGTTTATAAAGTGGTTTCTGTTCACAGCAAAATAATGATGAAGTATTTTAGATAGTCAATTTGTGCCTATTTCTTATAACACCAGTTATTTTAAAACTCAAATGTTTTAGTATGTCTGGTATCTGCCTAAAAGCATAAGGGGGAATTTTGGAAATATCAAATAATACCATATTTTTTGAATAAAAGAATTCTCTCATACAAAGCATTTACCGTTCAGCTTAGGGATACAAAAGACTTTTTGAGATTTCAAATAGAAGTCTGTCTGAATGAGAAATCATACAAGTATATTTTTTCCTCAATAATAGGTATACAGTATAAATACACTTTGCTCTATTTGTGGATTCATTTAGATTACAATTTATATTTCTTCCTTTTAAGTTCAATTTCTTTTTCATAGCTACTTCTGGTTTTCTATGTTGAAAATGCTTAATTGTTTATTTAGAACCTTTTTTAAATGCATGCTTTAATAATGGAACGCTGAATCACCTAATAGAGACAGTGATCGTATTAATGAAAGAACATACTTTCTTGGAAGGAATGCTTTGAGAAAAAGTGGGATAAGAGAATGTGAGTTAGGAAATCAGTTGATGCATGCTGCATCCATCTTTTCTGTCACACATAGAAGGGCCCCGTTACAGACTTATATACGGTTATACGTGAAAGTTTCCTCCTACTCCAAAAGAGGCTCTCGGATTCTTTTTCTATCCACTGCAGTTTGTAGGTGAGTATCAGAAGTCACAGGCTCAGACATTCTTGCTGGGCTTATGGATTGCGTGAGGTCACTTCCACCTAGAAACAAAACTTCCAAGAATGGGTCTAAGCCACAACTCACAATATTATCTACCGCATTTCTCGTTTGCTCCAGTATGGGCCAGCACAGAAACACTGATCTCCTAATTTTGTCATCTTGTGTTCTGACCGATCACCTCATTTTGTGCTGGAGTTTTCTTCTCCAGCTTTCATGAAGCTCTTTCATCCCGATGGTATTCCATCACTAACAAAGAATCTGTTTGACTTTGCCCTGATACTCCACCTCAGTTTGGTACTATCCACTTCCTCAACTTACGGTGACATTTATGCTACATATGAATGAGTGTTTTAGATTTTCTGCCGATTTGATATTTTACTGTTATGCAGAATTTATTTGAATACTGCTTTTGAATTAGAACTGACACTACTACACCCCAAACTCTCTACCTCACTCACAAACACAACAAATTGCTCATTCAAAAGATAGCAGCTGTTGAATGTTCAGGTTTTTTTTGTTTTGCTTTGTTTTCCAAACATTGCTCTTACACACTCTTTTTCATCCATTCTGTTAAAGTTTGAAAATTAAACCTAAATCAACCTGAATTGCAGCACAATTCCAAATTCCCATGCAAAAACTAGAAGAGTAGTAAAAGAGTAGTATTAAAAAAAAGAATATTTTTTTTTATATTCTTTCTTTTACCATCTAGGTTTATATTATGAGGAAAACATTATAATAATAAGCAAATATGACAGAAAATCTCAGGCAGAGATTTTGTTCTGCGTCGTACCAAAAGATGACATTTACAACCTGGTCTCTGTTTTATAAGTCAGATAAAGAGACATTTAGTATACAGTTCAATTAATTTCATTTTCAGTAACAAGTAATAAGGACTATTAATGATTACATAATTGAGGCCTGGACTTAGAGGCCCCAGGGTTGGTTCGGTGGCTTAATAATGTCATCAGTGACTCAAACATTTTAATTTGAATACTTTCTCTTTCTGAGTACACTTAGCCCTGGAAAAACCACGGCTTTGAATGTCACAGGTCCACTTATATGCAGCTTTGTTTTCAATAAATACAGAGCAGTACTGTAAATGTATTTTCTCTTCTTCACAATTTACTTCATAATGTTTTATTTTCTCTAGTTTAATCCTATTGGAAGAACACAATATAGAGTATTTATATATATTGGGGGACAGGAAGTTTGGATGAGTTTTAGGCTTCAAAGCGTATAGAGAAAGGGCCACTCCTAATGGGAGTGGTACCAAACACACCCAGGTAGAATTTTTTCTAAGAGATGGCAGTGAACTCACTGTCAGTGTTATACTTTGGACACTGTATAAGATATTGCTGTTTGCGGGGTGCCTGGGTAGCTCAGTCGGTTAAGCCTCTGACTTCGACTCAGGTCATGATGTCACAGTTCGTGAGTTCAAGCCCCGCGTCGGGCTCTGTGCTGACAGCTCAGAGCCTGGAGCCTGCTTCAGATTATGTGTCTCTCTCTCTCTCTCCTCCTCCCCCCTGCTCACACTCTGTCTCTCTCTCTGTCTCTCTCTCTCTCTCAAAAATAAACATTAAAAAAAAAAAAAAACCTAAAAAAAAAAGATGTTGCTGTTTGGTAAATCTAGGTGCAGTGTAGGTGTGGCCATTGTCATAGGTATAAAAAAAATGTCTTTATACCCCAGAGCATAATTTGAAATGGAGATTAGATTGCTAGAAATATTGATAGAGATATTTACTTATCATAATTAGGAGGGAGTACATTGGAGATATTCTTAAAATTGGAGAATAAGAATCATTAGGGGCATATACAGTATACAGTTAGGTATAAGAGTAAGGGGGTAGTTCTTCTATGATGTTTAATAATGTCCCTTGGACATCGATGATAGACAATCCCCAAAGATTTTGATGATGAATATAATAACTGGAAGGTAACTCACAAGCTCATCCTCACTGTAAGGGCACAATCTTAAAAGCTGGTTTTACTTATTAGTCAAGATGACCTGAACCTAGTTCATCTGCCCATTTTTATGAAGAAGTCCTGCTCAGAGTTAGCCTAAAGAATGGATCCAATCCTACATCAAACACAGAGGAATGATGTTCCCCTGTTTTTCTCTCTGAGACTATTGCCAAAAAAATGCTATCCAGCACTTAGTAATGGACTTCTGCATCATGGTAGGTGCCACTCAAGGATCATTGAATCTAAGAATCTAAGAACCACAGAAATTAATAATGATTCTGTGTTGATAAAGTCTCAGGGATACTCAAACTTGTGATAACTAGTATTACAATCCAATTTCCCTCTTTGCTTGACCATGAAAGTAATCAATTTATATACATGACTTATATACATCACTAGTTACCATCTTAAATGGTAGAGAAGAGAGATTTTCAGTATTTTTTTTCTTTTTCTTTTATTTTAAATGATTTTCAGCCTCAACCATTATTGCTTGGAAAATGGTCCCTTCATTAAATAGCTATGCAAACAATCTATTATTTCTTAGGTTTTTCAAGATTTTCATGATCATTTATTAAAGTGCTGCACTAATATTGAGTGCTGCACATATGTATTCCCACTCTTCTGTATTTTTAGGCTTTTAAAAATTGTTATTAGGTTTCCTTCAAAGTTAGGAACATATGTCTTATGGCTAATGTTGCCAGATAAATGGTCTATAAAAAAAATGAATTGTTAACCTGCCAGTTTTTTTCTTAATTAATATTTAACTAGTTTGAAATTTTGATAATTTAGCCAAAGTATAGGCTTAAGTTTTTTCTTCCTTTTGTAGTATTATGAAAACGTTTCTAAGTAAATATATACTATCATGATGATCATGAATTTATTTTCTTAATTTCCTTATTAACTCTATTATTTTTTTCAGAATTTAGGATATATATAGCTACTCATGATTTATATATTAAGTTTTTGCAATGCTACTGTATATATGTATGTATCAGTAAGATGTACATTTCTTTCTGTTAATACTTTTCCGTTCTAGTTATTTCTTTTTTATAGAAAAATATGGATTTTATTTCTATGCATAATAGCTATATTTTCTTAATAGTAAAGGATATTCACTTTTTGTCAAATTTACCTCTGGGTGCCAATTTAAGAAATCATGAAAACAGTGCATTTTGGACATAATGCAAAAAAAATATTAAAGATAATAAATGTAAACTTCCTTCCATGTTCTGCCTTTATAGCCATAAAAGGTAACATCTGAATTCTCTGTAAGGAACTATTTGACAAAGGGTTACTTAAGATGCACATTCTTGTATATGCTTACTCTTTAGAGCACGCAAATAAATATTAAAGGCTAATATTTATACGCATGTGCACATAAAAACATACTTTTTAGTAGTATGAAAAAAATAGTATGTCACAGAGGAAACACTTGTTACTAGCAAATAAGGAAAAGCTATACTTGAGACATCACAGAAGTAAGTAGAAGAAATCAATGAATTGTTTAGACAAGAAATAAGGAAAATCTCCTGAACTAAAATAATCAATCACCACAGAGACTTGATGAAACGATTTCATTACTTGCAATCCACCAAAGGTTTCTTTCTATTAAAAAAATAAATCCTTTGGGAAGATTCTAATCATTAATTATACAGATAAATTGTCTCTTTAGTAGCAGAAGATACAAATAACATTTCAAATACAAAATAATGTTAAATTTATCTGATGTGTATGCAACTCTTTGCATTCACATTTTACTGGAATTTTAACAGGAAGATTCTTGACAATATCCTCTTGTGTGTATAATCATATAATTTTATGTTTTTATGGTATCAATACATAAGAAATATCTAAAAAGAGAAAGAAAAACATAAAATAAGCACCAAACTAGGAATTGTCTATTGTGTAATTAATTAGGAGGTAAGATCACTTAACAGATTTAACAGCTGAAAGAATGGTGTTTTATAGCTTTTAAGTTAGCTTAATTAATTAGAGTACATAAATAATGAGTTTATCATGATAATTTTTCTCTATAGTCTAACTGCATAGATCAATTACTGTCAACTACTTAACACATGTATACTTTTTGATCTAGTGAAAGATATGGCATTCACTCATGTATTTATTCAATCGTTATCCATCCAAATATTTATTGACTATAAGTTGTCAGACACTGGGTCTGCAATGACCAGTACAAACAGATATCAGTTGCTGTTATGGAATTTATAGTGGTACAGGTCATAGCATGACTGCATTATACATGTGTAATTTCAAATCAATGGAGTAACTAACAAGTGACTGCAGTGGAAAAAGTCATATGATAAAAAGGCTAGACAGATTTGACTTTAGAAGGAAGAGTTAATAAGAATTAATGAATAAACACAAGATACATATGTATACACACACTAAATAATAGAAACAATTTAAATTACATTTAATTTACGTTTAATACTATGTAAATTCCATACTTTTAAGTATATGCTGAAAATCAAGCTATTTGCACAGGTCTTAGTTCAGGCTGCTGTAACAAATTATCATAGACTGGGGGACTTAAACAACAAGCATGTCTCTCAGTTCTGAAGGCAGAAGTCCAAGGTCAGGGTGCCTGTATGACTGGTTTGGGTGATGCCCATTTTTCTGGTTTATTGTTAGCTGTCTTCTTGCTGTGTCCTTACGTGGCAGAAAGATAACTAGTTAGCTTTCTGGCCTCTTATAAGGCACTATTCCCATTCATGAGTGTTCCATCCTGATGAATAATTACTGCACATAGACCCCAACTTTACATTACCACCACATTGGAATTAGGATTTCAACTTGTGAATTTCAGGGGACACACTCAGTCTATAACAGCACATAATAAGTAACATGCACTAAATATAACAAACATAGACCTCTCTCTTTCTCTATGTTCTGCTGTTATAACCATATAAAGCAACCTTTCACGTTCTCAAATATCTTAAAAAGAAAACTATTTGAAAAATAGCACTTTAAATATAAACATGGATGTATGTATATATGGATATAAATTAAAAATCTAAATTTGAAAGTTAAATTTTATATCATTTTAATAATATCTATATATATAAATACTAACAAAAATATTTATTTGGGAGGGGCCAAATGGAAAAATGTCTCTACAGCATAAGACACAATTATGGATTCAAGGAATCAAGGAGAAAATGTCGTATGTTTCTAAGCCACTCTAGAAATGTTGTCTCCCAAATAAGAACAATGAGAAACCGCTGAAATGTTTCACAGGAGTTACTCTAACAGCTTGAATGCTTAAAAAAATATTATTTAAGCTGAACTTTAGAGAATGAATTGGATGAAATCAAAAGAAGATGAGTAAAAAAGAGATAACTATAAATTAGATTTGGAAAATAGCAACTGATTTGGACTTGAGAGATATACAGGAAAAAGTAATAATGTTTTTAGTAACTGGATATGCAAAAGAGAGGGACGAAGATTTGTCAAAAGATGTCTTAATTCTGGGGCTCCTGGCTAGATCAGTCAGTAGAGCATGCGACCATTGATACAAGGCCATGGGTTTGAGCTCCACATTCATTTTGATTTATTCTTTGAAAAATAAGACCACATGACCTCTATAATGAAATCAAAATTAATACTATCTCAGATCATTTTTTAGCACATACAATAGTTTACGTTATATAACTATTCTCAAATAGGCCAAATATCATTAGAAAACACTTTCTTGGCATCACCTGATCTTGTTGGTATTGAATAATTTGACAAGTATTACTTATTAAGCATCTATTGTATTTGACACTGGCTGATGCTTCAGAACTATGATGTAGGTTTCTTTAGTGTTAGTTCACCCTTTTCCGTATTTGAATCTTCTCGTTTCTTTCCTCTTTTTTCAACATCTCAACATCTCATTTGTTTTGAATATTCTATTCTTTTTTTTTCTATTCAACGTAACTGACCAGATAAATATCTCTGTAGGCTAAACGTGTGATAGAATCACAAATTCACTATTGAAATTTCTAAGATTTATTATTTTCCTTTCATAATATAAATGCTATTTAGTATATAGCTTATTTTCCAAAGAAAAAGCATTTTTAGCTATCATTTTGTTAACAAATTTCTTAAAATTGATTATATCAGAAAACATTGTGTAATATTCATTCTCTAGAATTTCAGAACACTTTCATAGTTTATTTCAGCTAAGTTTAAGTGTTCTAAAATTGAATATATATATATATATATGTATATATATATGATTTGCTTTTCAGGGTATTAAACTGAATTTATAGAAAGTAAATTGATCTCGCTAAATGTAACAAATTTATTTTTTGTCTACTTGATTTGTTGTTTTATAAGCTGTTGTATTAATGCCACTAGCTAAAAATGTTGATTCCTTTCTCCTTGAAGTTCTAATTGTTTTTGCTTTACATTCTTTTATCTTCATTGCTGAATTTCTATACTTAAAATGTTTATATATTTTTGCTCTATTGTTTCATTAACCAGCATATGATGCCTTTAATGACACTTTCAATACATACTCCTATATTTTATTTTGTCAGATGTTGATAATATCACTCTTCATTGACATAGCTCATTTTTATATGAAAAATACATTTCAATTCATTTATTTAGATATTTTAATATATTTTGGATATATGTATCATTTATATGCAACATATTATTAGAAAAATTTTTTTATCACATCTCACAGACTTATAGTTGGTTTTAAAACCCATTTTGGAGGCTCCTGGGTGGCTCAGTCAGTTAAGTGCCCCAACTCTTGATTTAAGCTCAGGTCATGACCCCTTGGCTGTGAGATAGAGCCCTGTATAAGACATGGAGCCTACTTAAGAGTCTCTCTCCCCCTCTCCTTATTCCCTTCCCTTTCTCTCTCTGTCCCTCTCTCGTAGATAGATAAATAAATAAATAAATAAGTAAATAAATAAATAAAACATACATAAATACATAAATATATAAATATATAAATCAAACTTTTGTTTTTATTACAATTACTTATGACATTTACTTTATTTTATTTATTATCTTTTTTTCTGTCTTTCATGTTTTCTGTTGGATAGATCATTGTTTTTGTTACATTTTGCTTTAGTTATTTTGGTATTTTCCTTAAAGTTTGAGCCTGTAGTAACGCTTATTTGCCTTTAGGAAGCTCTTGATATTAACAGTATTTATAATTTCCCCATACAAGACAAATACTCCAGTATATGATTCTAACATCTCTCTCTTCTTTCTCAGGACTCCAAATACATATTAGGCCATTTGATTTTTTCTCATAGGTCTTTGATGCTACTTTCTTTTAAATTTATTTTATCTCCTTAATTTTAACATAGACAATTTATATTGAGGGGCGCCTGGGTGGCTCAGTCAGTTAAGTGTCTGACTTTGGCTCAGGTCATGATCCATGGTTCCGGGGTTCGAGCCTCACGTCAGCTCTGTGCTGCCTGCTCATAGGCTGGAGTCTGCTTCAGATTCTGGGTCTCCCTCTTTCTCTGCCCCTTTCCCGCTTGTGCTCTCTCACTCTCTCTCAAAAACAAATAAACATTTAAAAAATTATATTGAATTATATTCAAGGTTACTGATTTTTTTCTTGATGTTCTATCTGTTGATAAACTGACTGAACAGATGCTTCATCTCTGATATCATGTATTTTCACTTCAGGTATTCTGTTTGCCTCTTTATATATTTGCCTTCTCTTGAGTGGAAATTCTCATTTGTTAATACCTGTTCACCTTTTCTATCAGACATTGTATTATATGAATCAATGTAACATTAAAACCCTTATCTGAGAGTTTCAACATCCTACTATTTTGTGTTTCTTGTTCTGTTGAATATTTGATGTCTTGACAGTGTTGTTTATTTGTTTTGTTTATTATGTGTGTTGTAGTTGAATGCCAGATAGTCAAATCTTGGTAAGGGGGAGGAAGAGAAATGGAAAAGTACTAAGAAAAGTATCTTCAAGGGGCACCTGGGTGGCTCAATTGGTTAAGCATCCAACTCAGCTCAGGTCATGATGTCTGTCGCAGTTTGTGAGTTCAAGCCTCACTTTGGGCTCTGTGCTGACAGCTCAGAGCCTGGAGCCTGCTTTGGATTCTGTGTCTCCCTCTCTCTCTGCCCCTCCCCTTCTCTCTCTCTCTCTTTCAAAAATAAACATTAAAAATTTTTTAAAAGAAAAAAAAAAGGAAAGTATCCTCAAAGTGTCCCCTTTCTGTCTGTAAACCCTCCATCCTGCCCCAAGCACATATACAAAAGGAGGCTTCTGCAGAGGCACCACAAAGACCTTTCCTGAACAACGTCTGGCCCAGGAATGTGAAGGTATATAAGACTATTACCAGCCAGAGAGACTTGAGTCCTCCCTGCAACTCTCCTCAGAGACTGCAAAGCCCTAGTTATGCCTAAGTCTGGTGTGGAGAGGCCTTATATTCGTCATGAGGCCTGCCAGATGAAGGCTGCGTATTTGCCTATGAGTAGGCTTGGAAAATCACACCTACCTTTCTTGTCAGGAGCTAGACTGCTCATACCTATCGTCCTTATTTTTAACCATTTGTCTTGTTCACTTGAGTTATCATGTACTGTCTTGTCTGTTGGAGACATTTGTGTTATTCAGGTGGTTTGAAATATTTCCTGGAATCTGAATAATATAAACTTTTCCTTAATCTTGTTGTTCAGACAAAGTAATTGAGAAAGCAACAAATAATTGTGAAGTCAAACAGTTCTGCATTCTGCATTTTCCTGTCCCTGGACCCAAACCAACTCTGAGTAGGGGGTTTCCTTTGAAAACAATTTTTTCTGGAGTTTATTTATTTATGAGAAAGACGGACAGCACGAGTGGGGGAGAGGCAGAGAAAGAAGGAGACACAGAATCCTAAGCAGGCTCCCAGGCTTTGACCCGTCAGCACAGAATCCGACGCGGGGCTCGAACCCATGGATCATGAGGTCATGACCCGAGCTGAAGTCGGTTGCCCAACCAACTGAGTCACCCAGGCGCCCCTCCTTTAATTTTTTTTAAGAAGCATGAGCATTGGAAAAGGGTGGTTATCTTAGTTTGTAGAACTCACTGGTTTTTGAGGAAGAATAGGTGGAGATGTGAAAACTAAAGGATGGCTAATCATTTATTTTGAATATATATCCTATGTATATTCATATATTTTTATAATTTTTCCGTAAGTGTATTTCCTTATTTTGAGAGAGAGAGTGACAGAAATGAGCAGGGGAGGGGCAGAGACAGAGAATGGGACAGCGGATCCGAAGCAGGCTCGGCAGAGAGCCTCATATGGGACTCGAGTTTAAAAACCATGAGATCATGACCTGAGCCGAAATCAGAGGCTTAACCAACCGAGCTACCCAGGTGCCCCCATTTTGAATATATTTAAATTTGAAATAAGAAATTATAAAATAAGGTTTTCCTCAAACATGATACTACCCCCTATACATCTAAACACATATTAACCTTCCCTTCATAGAGGATATGTCACATCTTTAGCGGATGTTCATACTTTTTTAAGCTGACTCACACTGCTTTTTGATACTCTCTCAATTAAACACTGAGAAATAAGATTAACCACTAATTAACAGTTTGTCCCCATGGACAATGATTCAGGTTCTATTAGGAACCTCTAGCAATCCATAAGGTTTTACTCAAAGGGAAAATACCTGCAGAAGACAGAATAATTTTTTTTCCAAATTATAAAGGAACAGAATCATTTACCTAAAAGTTCTGTGAGGTATTCTCCTGAAACTGCTATCTTTTTTCTCTTTTGTGTTTTTTCAAACTTAGAAAATGCAAGTGAGCCTTTTTAAAAAACAAAACAAAACTGCAAACTGAGGTCCAATTAATACTTATTGAATCATAGATCCCATGGCACAATAATTATGCCTTGAATTTTATGCATTGAAAATATAAGTATTAACAATAATGATAGATTTTATTTTTATTTTGAAATGTTTTATTACCATTTAGTATCATTATTACTTGTAGTAGGAAAATAATAATGAAACCATGTATTGAGCACTTACTAAAAAGTTAAATACTAATATTATTTCCATTTTATTTATGATACAATTTAGCCCAAATGCAAATACATTTTTCAGACAACTCATAGCTGGTGGAATATTCCAGAACAATACTTTTAGCTTCTGCATGGAGAAGAGCATCCTGACAGACCTTGACAACCTCATCCTCCCCTGTGACTGGCTCAACTTCCACTCCAGTTTACAATATCAACAAATTGTCCAAGTACGATTGAGAGTTGGGAAAATCCTCTCCTGGGGACTTCTCCCGACTCCAGTGGTGCCCAGCTGAAGAATCATTATCCTGCTCCTTCATAATGCACCCAATGGTAAAGGTACATACTCGCTGTTCTCTTGAAATATTTTTTTTTTAACTTTCCAGATTAGAAAACTATGTAAACGGAGCTGTGACGTCTTACTTTCTCTATTTTAATTTAAGATGGAAAAAATTATGATTGCTTGACTTTCCTTCAAGCACTTTACCACGTCCTGAAACAAAAGGCAATGAGAGGGTAATCGGTTTGGGGTAAGAGAGGAGGTTGATGAAAATGACACTATATATTAGAATTTGGCATTCAAACCATGGCGAAAATAATTGAAGTTTATCTGTTGGTCACATTTCACTTGAGTTGTTGGTATAAATACAGTAACAAATACAAGTAGTATAAATACAAGTGGAAAGGGGGAAATTGCATCTGATTTAACCCTGAAGAAATGTGATTAATATAAATCAGGACAATTACTATGTTATTTTCACTTAATATTTCTGTTTTGGTCAAGCAACATTTTCCCGATCTGCTCTTTCCTTCCCATTGTCAGTGACTGTGTGTGCAGCCTTTACTGATGCTTCCCTCTGTACAGATTCTTTGGAATGTGTGCTCTATGATGCTTTACTCACCAAGCTGCAATTTTCACTCTCTATTTTTCCACTTCCCATAATCAGTCTGGATAGGCTGAGTTAAAGTTTATTACAGAGGAATGAATATGATAAAAAAAAACAAACCTCAGTAACTGGTATTTTATTTTTCCATTTGAGAGAAACTGAGCCTGCCTTATCATTTTCTAATTTATTAAGGCAAAATTTATTCAAATATCTTAGAAATATTATATAAGCACCTTCTCTTTTGGTAAATTGCATCCTGGGGTCTCAGTGATTCCACATTAAATGAATTGAAGCCATTTAATCTTTTACCTGATTCCACATGATTTACAGAAATGTCTACGGGTGTTACTAAAGGCAAATAAAATAAATGAAATTAACTTGGGTTGGTATTATGCAACTGTAAACTAGAAGCTGAGGTGAATTCCCATTTCTAGTTGTAAATCTTTTTGAACACTTTATTTGGATGAGAAAGACAGAACCATTATGTATCCCCTTTGATTTTTTCCACATAATCTAATTTTCTTTGAAAAAAATCAGAGTATCATATAAGCAGCTCATGTATCTATATTGATACAAAGCATCTGATATTTGTGGTTATACCTTTTTAAATGCTTGTTTATTTATTTTTGAGAGAGAGAGAGAGCACGCACCAGCAAGTGGGGGAAGGGCAGACAAATGGAAAAAGAGAATCCCAAGCAGACTCCCTGCTGAGCACTCTGTCAGGGCGGAGCCCCATGCAGGGCTTGAACTCACGTGTGAGATCATGATCTGAATCAAAATCGAGAGTCAGATGCTTAACCTACTGAGCCACCCAGGCGCCCCTGTTGTTATGCCTTAAAGTCTTTTAAAGGAGCAAGGACATTTTTTGAATTTTCTGTAAAATGTAATAATGTATGGGCATATTTGGAAAACATTTACACACTTTACCACTGGCTGTTTGGTTTGCATTATTTACTGAAATTATACATGACAAAAGAAAAAATAGACTTTCGTACTTTTGTTTTTCAAATATACCTTTTGTGGTGTTGAACTGAGACTGGTAGAGAAATCACCTTTCAGAGAAGATCAGAGGCGACCCTTCCTATTGCTTAAGTATTGATATTTCCACTCAAAAGTTATCCCACCAAGGTTCTCATAATTACAGACATCCCTTTTCTTTGATGATGGTTCAAGTACAGTTTATGGGCAATAATTGTCAAAAACTGAAAGCTATTATATAATTTTAAGACATTTTTTGAACAATTATTGGTTCAGAACAAAACTGAATGGCAGGTACAGAGATATACCATATAAACTATACCTGCACCAATACAGAGCCTTCTCTATGATCGACATTTCCTATCATTGATACATTTGTTATGATTGACAAAACCTACATTAACACATAATAATTGCCTGAAGTCGATAGTTCACATTATGAGTCACTCTTGGTGTTTTACATTCTGTAGGGTTTGAGAAATGTATAATGATATATATTCATCATTATAGTATCATGCAGAGTATATTCATTCCCCTAAAATTTTTCTGTGTTCCACCCATTCATTTCTCTTGCTCCTGTTCAACTTTTAGTAGAGCCAGTGATCTTTTCAAGATCTCCATACTTTTGCCTTTTCCAGAATGTCATATAGTTGGAATTGCACAACATGGAGACTTTTCAGATTAGCATTTTACGTTTATTAATATGCATTAAGTATTCTCTCATGTCTTTTCATGGTTTGATAGCTCATTTATTTTTAGTGTACGTTGTCTCAATGTACCCCAGCTCATTTATCCATTCACCTATTGAAGGGCATCTTTATTTCTTCCCAGTAGTGACGATTATGAATAAAATTTCTGTAAACATCCGTGTATAAGTTTTGTGCAGACATATATTTCAATTCTTTTGGGTAAATACCAAGCAATATCCATTGCTGAATCATATGGTAGGAGTATGTTTAGTTTTGTAAGAAATTGCAGAACTGCCTTCCAAAGTGGCATTTCCACCAACAACGAATGAGAGTTTCTTTTGTTCCATGTCCTCACTGGCACTTGGTATTATCAGTGTTTCAGATTTTTCCATTCTAATAGGTGTGGAGTGGTATCTGATGGTTGCTTTCATGACACAAAATGTGAAGCATCTTTTCATACATTATTTGCTATCTCTGTGACTGCTTCTGTGAGGTGTCTATTAAGGTTGTTGCAGAGATTTTTAAATCAGATGGACCTCTGTTTAATAATTGAATCTGCTGCTAATTAACTGCCTGAGATTGGAAAAAAATATTTAATGTCTCTAGGCATACTTTTCTATTATATTAGTATATAATTACATATAATATTAGAATAACTGTGACATAATGTAGTCATGAAGATTAATACTTCCTGTAAAGAATTTAGAAATATACCCATGATATTGAAAAGTGCTCAATAAGTACTAGTTAATATTTATTGCATTATTTTGTATTATAAATGTTAGTGATTTTTAATTAAAAAAAAATCTTCATTTATTTTTGAGAGAGAGAGAGAGACAAAGTGTGAGTGGCGGAGGGGCAGAGAGAGAAGGAGACACAGAATCTGAAGCAGACTCTAGGCTCTGAGCCTGACATAGGGCTCAAACTCACAGACCAGGAGATCATGACCTGAGCAGAAGTCAGATGCTTAACTGACTGAGCCACTCATGCACCCCTATGTTAGCGATTTTTAATATTAATTAAATATGGGTAATAAATATATGAATAAATGAATTTGCTAATGTATAAATGTCTAAGTTTTCTTGAATAAACTGTTTTGTATTTTTCTATGAGTGCTGCAAATTATTCTTTGTATTATTTTGGTAGCAATAGATATCTAAACTCTCTTTTCATTCTGAATTCATGTTTCTAAGCTTTATATAATACTTATAAAATACAAATTTTATTAGCTCCGTACTCAAACTAAGTGAATTAACTGGCCAGTATGTATGAAATACAACTTTTGAATAGTGAAAATTGTCCATATCATATTATTTTTTAAAATTAATTATTAATAGGCTAAGGTACATGAAAGGTCTCTTGGTTAGGTAACTAATCTAACTCTATAGTTTCCTATCCAACTAGCCAATCTTTTAAATTCATTGGTGAAATAGGCAGCATAAATAGTAATACAAATAAAATAATTTTATTTTCTAAATATATAAAAATATATTAATTGGGCATTTTTTTATTTGGAATTCATTTTCACTTAGCTGTCATCTTTCCATCTAATCTCAAGCCCTCATTTGTTTAGATGATCTATGCCATTGAAAGAGCAGACCTAGGCTGGCCGACTCCATTTTGTTCTGTGTCCTCCATCTTGAGTGACTATGTGCCCAACATGGCCCCCTTTCTGGGAAAACTGCAGAAAGAAATTCCTGTTCAAACCTCAGACCACGCCTCCTCCCCTTGAGTAACTTCCTGTTCAAACTTCCGGTTCAGACCATGCCGCGCAACCTGCTCAACAGGACTCTGACTCTTCCCTAGCCAATCTGCTAAGGCCACAACCATCACCCTACCAACTGCCCCTAGATCCCTATAAAACTTTTGTGCTTTTGAAACTTGCTCTCTCTCTCTGGCATCTCACCGCTGCGTTGCTGCAGGTAGGGGATTGAGCTCGAGCTAGCTGGAATAAAGGCTCTTTACTTTTGCATTGGACTCCGCTCCCTGGTGGTCTTTGGGGATCACGAATTCTGGGCATAACACCATAATGTTTAAGAAAACTTCTAGCATTTTAGGTGGTAAAGAGAAAACAGACGACATTCTAGACCATTGTGAGAAAGGTCACACTATGATGAGCAATATATATTTAGGACCTAATGAGAAATCTGGGATTCAGAATTGCATGATTGACTGGTAATTAGTAGAAATGAAAAATAGAATTAGATTGTGGAAATTGCACATATGTTCACTTGATTAATATCCTTTGCATTTAGATGGTATAAAAAGAGGATGTAAAACGAAACATAAATTTCAGAATAGGTGCTAGAATTGGTATCACAATGCTTGTACCCCAAACCTAGGATCCAAACTACAAAAATGTTGAGAAGGTAAATGGAGAGAGGGCTTACACAGAAAATTCTTAGATTAGAGTTCTTGCCATGTTGTAAAGACCCCTTGACTTGATCTTTAGTCACATTGTATTTTTCTGCAGATATATGACATCTGTCTGCATTGGGGAGTTAGTGGACTTGTGATTAACCACACCCCCAAATCAGGAAGTTAGGAGAGGTGGATTGGTTATCTACTTTGATTAGTAATTAAATATAAAATTTCTTTGTCCCTCTTTCCCTCTTTTCAGATCCTGTGCTCTTGGAAGGTGTATTTGGCAAATTTGAAACTTCTTCCTGGAATAACCAGCAGACAACTAAGCCTTTGTTTGGAACTGTTTGTTGACTAAGAGTAATGAGACAAGTCATATATTTGTCCCATATATCACCCTGGGCAGAGGAAAGCATTCCATTGATTCAATAGAAGAGGAAGATAAGAGATAAACTAAGTTGCACTTTATATCCTCTGGGTAATGCTTTCTCAATGTATCAGTTAAACCCCAAAAGCGAATCAAGTCCAGATCTATTATACCCGTCTGGCTTGGTTGCCCCAATTGTGTGTCAACTCTATGGCTTTGTCAGATCCTTCCTTTACCTTCAAGTCCACCTCATTTGTCTTGTCACCTGGGATCAAAGTCTCCAGCTGAGTAGACACCACTGTTCTAGGTGAGTAGAAGTGTGAATGTTCATAACGCAAAATGAATCTGAAGTGACAATTTGAAACACAATTGTAATATACTCACAGATCTTTACAGCGCAATTGTTTTGTAAAATAATCTCAAGTAATTAGAAAGATAGAAGAGAGATAATATATTTGAATGGTTTCAAGTTTTCTTTAGTGGAAGTAAGAATGAAAAGAAAGTATTAAATGCATTGTACCACAGTTATTGCAAGTGAATATAGGAAAAAGCCATTGTTTGTAAGTACATGTTAAATGGACTCATCCCTTACTATGTTGAGGTTTAAGCTCAATAAAAAAAAAATGTTTATACAAAAGAAAAACTTTACAGCAATAATAAAACTCTTACTATTGCAATTTAGAAAAAGAAGACTTTCTTTCAGGGGATATAAAACTTTAGCTAATGGCCTAATTTTTTCTATTAGAATGCATGTTTTTGTAATATAACTTTGATAATCTAAGGAAATACAAAAGACTATTGAAAAATAACAGACTAAACCCCTTTTATGGTGACAGTGCAATAGAAATACAATTTTATGCTTACTCTTATTATTAAAAGCAAATTCTTTTCTAATGAAAAAATGAGTTGTGTAGTATAATAGAAAGGGACATTGGCTTTAGGCAGAGGGCTTTATGTAAAATGCTACAAAATGTTTGAGTAGTTGATTTACCAATTTGATGTAATTCTGTGGTCAAAGACATTTTTGTATAGTTTTTCTAAATTGTTATAAGAGAACTGCACAATATGACACCATATACATTCTTTTCAGAATCAGATACAAAATTGGCATATTGCCAAATGATAAATTTCTTCCTAGAAAAAATCAGATTATTGTTAATTAAATCCAATGATATAAATCCAAGGGTATAAATACATGTTTGGCAAGGCATATGAATGTATTTTGACTTTTTAATTTAAGGAATATTAAGATATGTCTAATAATTCTAATATAGCCCTGTATGGGAACTTTCTACCTCTATAACAAACAGATTTAAAATTTATTAATCCATATGTGCATAGTTGTAACCAATCTGTTAATTTACAGTGTCAAGGCAAACATTTTTTTCCCCTATTTTATAAGACTGTGTGGAATACCATCTGCTACTGGAAAGTCTTACCCTTAAAATTTAGATGGGTATTCCAAATATAATATCATGGGCTTATTTCTGTTTTGTGTAAACTCAACATCTGTTGAATTAAAAAAGATAAGCTTCCATAGTGTTGTTTTAAGTAAGTTATCTATTAAATATCAATGAAGATATACATTGTTTAGTACCATTATGGTATATGAGGGATTTTTTTTTCTCTTGTTAATTACACTCAGAAAAATTAACAACTTGTGGCACACTTGATGTCATCTAAACTGAGGTGTGGAATTTCATTAGCTGTGGGGTGTATCACTCATTTATCAAAGTCTGAAAAGTCAGAGACTGCCATCACCCTAATAAGAAGTGTCTTTATTTATAATGAAATAAATTGGTGAAACAGGTAAGCAAAGTTAGCTAAACAGGGCTTGCAAGGTTAATATTAGGATGATTTAAGGAAATAATGTTAGGAAAAATCAATTCAAATTAGAATGGTCTTTGAAAATCACTAATTAATTAATGATGTCCTTTAATGTATTGTATGATGGTAAGTCCCTCTTTACATGTCCACCTGCCAAAGCACTTAATTTGAAAATGTTTGGCACAGAATTACTTTACGGGATATATATTTAGTATTACACAAATAGTGATTTTTTTAAAAACATTATTGGCGTAGGAGCTCATGGTTGTTTGCATATGCTTTTCCCTGTGTGTCCATTTCACTGACAATTTCAATGAAAGTATTCTTTTCCAATGTTATATCCAGAAATTTAGTTGGTGTTTATACCTTTCTGGTATCACTAAACCATACATTGTACCTACCTCCAAAACTGGCCTTGGGAAAAAGATAAATAAATATTAGCTTAATAAATAAATACTTCAACTTCTTCTTTTTCAGTTACCCATGATCAACTAACCACGGTCGAGAAACAAATGATCCTTCTGATGTATCATCAGAAGGTCTATAGTAGCCTAACACTATGGCACAATGCCTATGCATTTACCTCACTTTATCTCATTACATAGGTATTTTATCATCTCACATCGTCACAAGAAGGATGAGTATAGTACAATAAAATATTTTGAGAGAGAAAGACGACATTCGCATAACTTTTATTTTAGTATACTATTATAGTTGGTCTATTTTGTTATTAATCATTGCTGTTGATCTCTCACTGTGCCTAATTTGTGAATGAAACTTTATCATAGATATATGTATGTATAGGAGAAAACATAATACGTGTAAATTTAGGTATTATCTGTGGTTTTGAGCACCCACTGGTGTCCATGGATAAGGAGTGACTACTAAACATAGAAGTGAATCGTCATGACTTTGGGTTTTGCAATGGATTATTAGATACGACACGGAAAGTACAAGTAACAAAGTTTAAAAAAAAAAATAGAGGGGCATCTGGGTTGGTAAAGCTTCTGATTTCAGCTCAGGTCCTGATCTTGAGGTTCATGAGTACGAGACCCATGTAAGGCTGTGTCCTTAAAGCACTCTCTCTTGCAGTCTCAAAAATAAATACAACATTAGAAATTTTTTAAAAACATTAGACTTTATCAAAATTAAAAACTTTTATGTATCAAAGGACATATCAAGAAAGTGAAAGACAACCCACAGGATTAAAGAAAATAAGGGCAAATGACATGTGTTGGAGGAGACATGGAGAAATTGGAACATTTGCACATTGCTGGTAGAAACGTAAAATGATGTAGCCACTGTGGAAAAATGCTTTGCTCGTTCTTCAAAAGTTAAACAAAGAACTACCATATCGTTGAACGATACCATTCTGAGGTATATACTTACAGGTATTCAAACAAATATGTGTGCACAAATGTTCATAGAAACGCTTTTCTCAATATCCAAAAGGTGGAAACACAACCCAAATGCCTATCAATGAATAAATGAATGAAAAAAATGGGGCACATACATGCAATAGAATATTATTCACCTGTAAAAAGGAAAGAAGTACTGATACAGATTGCAACATGGATGGTCTTTGTAAACATTATGTGAAGTAAAAAACATATATATAAAAGTTCACAAATTGCATGAATCCATTTATATGAAATATTAAAAACAGTTAAATACATGGAGACTGAAAGCAGATTTGTGATTCCAATGAACTTGGAGGAGGTAGGGAGAAGTGGGAGTCACTACTTAATGTGAATAATGTTCTCTTTTGGGGGATGGAAATGTTTGGATCCTGATACATACAGTGGTTGCACGACATTGTGAATGTACTAAGTGCCACTTAAGTTTACACATTAAAATAGTTCATTTTATGATATGTAAATTTCACCTCATGTAAAAAAAATACTTTGCTCTTGGCAGGGGATAATGTGAAGGGACAAAGAAGTTTGTGAAGAGTAGTCATATTGAAGACTGTCCAAATAGATGTTTTAAGATGTAAAAATTTTAAAAATGTATTATTAAAAATAATGCATGTACTGCATCATCCAGCACATTTTTTGAGCAGATATAATGCGCAAGGCAGGTGCTAAATCTGATACTGCATTAATTAATGCTTTTGTCTTAATGAAGCTTGAATTATAATAGAGAAGACAATATTAAAGACCTAAATATATTTGTGTTGGAATACATATAGACATGGAGGAATTTACAAAATTATGTACCTGGAAGAGATTTGGAAAGACATTTCTGACTATGCGACATTATCCCAGCTCTGCACAATTCATATATGATGGATAGGTAATAGCGAGAAATTGGAAACATATAGGAAAATAAAACCAGAGCAAGGTCAATATCCTGAATTGCATGAGACTACAGTTTGCGAATATTGAAAATAATTAGAATGGAAAATTAAGACAGAATGAAAAGATGTTTCACATGATAAGTGTTACATGTGTGTGTTTCTATATTTCTTAGTATTTCTCCATATATACTTAAGAGATGTATATTTTATCCACACCAAATTAACTAACTGGGTCATATTAATAATCTTAACATGATTATAATTATTCAATTGGGCATTTACTTATGCCTTTACTAATATAGCAGGTTGATAGTTACCAAAGTCTGGGGGAAAAATTCAAAGTCTGGGGGAAAAATATATAACAGAGAGAGAGAGAAGTGGAGGCGAGAAAAGAGAGAGAGCATTTAACAAGATGCTACCTGCAAATGTAGTCTGTAAGGTTAAGTTGATAGAACTGAATAGAAAATTACAGAATAAATACTGAATATAAAATTACAGACTAAATACTAAAAGAAAGAGATTTTTCTTATTTTCATTTTCTGTGTTAGTAAATGTTAATTAATTGGTTTCCATCTGGACACCTTATTTAAAAGATAGAAGTCTGCGAAATAGATTTCACTCTTTGGATATTGGAATTCAGGTATTTGTATCATGAAGACTGTGTTCTGATTTGTTTCTTCTTTTTTTTAATTATATTAGAGAAAATAGATCAAATACTTGTGTAATTCTGTATATTTCTATTTAATAATTATGAATAAAAATTCAAAAACTAACTCTGGCAGAATCAATATATTACATTTAATTAAAGTCACTGCTATTATGGTTCTTAGCACTCTCTGGATTAGTGACAGTTTCTCAGATGAAAGAAAAAATAGTATTTGTAAGCTGACTTAACAGTTGTCTTCACGGAGCCAGATGGTAATACTATTCATACTAAATTTGGTCAAGTATCTTTTTAATACAGACATGGATTACATATGTTAAGAACAAGACAATATAAACCAAAATCACATAAAAGTGTAACCAAGGGGGAAAAAAAGCTTGGAAATATCCAAAGTAGCTGTTAAATACTTGCAAATTCATTTTGCTTATTATCCAAAGAGCTACATCAAAGCAGAGAAAAAGATAAAAATTATTGGAAAAAAATCAGTAAAATCATGATTATTAATTTCTGTATTTTAAATATTTTCATTAGATCTTCCTAATTGTAAAATAGATTGATTTGTGGAGAAATAAAATCGAAGGGGGGAAATACTCATTTTTGATATAACTAAAATTATGTTGGAATATTCGTTTTTGTCTATACAGTATTTTCATAGAAGGAACATTCTTGTATGCACAATAGAAATAATGAGTCCAATAATTTTTTAATCATTGACTTACTTATGAATAATTTGTAATCTTGTATTCCTTTTTTTGTGTTTTATTTTTATTTTTTTATTTCAGAGAGAGAGAGAGAGAGAGAGAGAGTGAGCATGTTAGCAGGGGAGCAGGCAGTGAGACAATTATTAAGGGACCTAAATTACAAAAGGAGCAATAAGCAAAGAAATTTTAGGTAAGCAGGTAAAGAGATTTACCCAAAATCATATTAAGGCTAAGAGGTTTACCGCAGTAAACCTCACTATCGTTTACTTACATTTTTTTGTCACAGTAAAGTGCATTATAAACAAAACTTGACTTTGTTTTTTATTGTACTACTTGGTTAAATATTCAAAATATAGAAAATAAGTATTGAATTTGAATGCAAACATTTAAGTTCTCAATTGCCCCTAAAAAGGACACTAATTATGTAGAACACAGACACCAACGCACTTAAGTAAATATTTTCATTGTTCTGAAATTCTTATAAATGCGACATTATTTTTTTTTTCTTCATAGATAGTGTAATAGTCTATTTGATGTGTAAATTGGCTGGATAAGAATCCCGTTATTCATCTAAACCCTAATCTAGCTGTTGGTGGGAAGATATTTTCTAGATGTGATTAAAATCTATAATCAATAAGTTTTAAGAATGTCAACTAGAAGTAAGGAATATTATTCTAGATAATCTGAATAATCCCATCACACACTGCCTATTTATATTGGTAAAGAAAAAACAAAGTCCATGGCATGGTGTGGCAATAGAAATTTCCACTGAATAATTCTGACCAAATACTTATAGACAGCAAAATCTGGGTCACCACATGTTTGCTACTGTAGAAAGATGTAGTCAACAACACTGAGAAAATGGACAAAGAAAAGAAAGAGCTCAGGACTCTAAATTCCAATATCCACATAAATTACTTGAAACTTTCTATATCTGCCTTGACAAAATCCTTTATCTCCTGTAGCTGCAGGCCAATGCTTTTGAAAACCAAGGCTCAAAGTTTAATTCTTTGAGTAGCTAAATTACAACACAAATTTCTGTTAATTTGAAGACATCATTTGAAAGAAATAGAAACCTAAAAATTGGAGTATGGATATATGGGGCAATCCTGATGAAGTTGGAGACACTGATCTTCCAAATTCTGATAGGTATTATTTTCTCTCTCACCTATGTCTGAGGAGTTTACCCTTCCTTTGCCTAAACATCTTAAAATGGCTTCTTCTGAAATAGTTGCCATCCAAGGTACTTCTGATTCCCCTCAGGACATACCCCCAACATTTTCATTGCTTTTGGATCTATAACTAGATTCATGTTGGAGCATGCCCAAAAGTATGAGGTACAAGGTGTGATTTCATGATGAGTTGCATGACTTTTCAAATTTATACAGACATAAGTCTTGTAATATGTGTGAAAATTAATCTCAAGGATGTGGAATTATGGTAGAAAGAATATAAGGTTGGATCTGGCTGAATTTATTGATATGGTCCCCTTAAACAGAGCTTCTGGAGGCAGTGTTTCAATTCAAGGGATTAGAAAGGGCTCTAATAGTTTGATGGGCTGAAAGATGCACTCACAGTATCCCCATGGTAGATAAATGTGGAATGCTAGAGCTGCCTTTGTTTACTATAGTGAAAGACATGCAGAGGCTTATGGATATTGGAATATTAGCATTAAATTATTATATAAGACCTACTACCCTGCCGTGTAAAGGCCCAGGGAACATTTATTTATTTATTTATTTTGCCATGGTTTTTGGAAATTTTGTGAGGTGAGTTCCATCATCTTTAAAAGAATGGTGTGGTTGCTTTTTTTTATAGACCAGAAGTTACACTGCATATACTGCTACTATTGAACCGAGATTCCTAAATGCAATAGGAAAAATAGATGGTAATGGGGGCCAAGTGGTGGCACATAATGCTAAAAGGAGTGTGTGTTTACCATAATAGACAATGGAATCAAAGTTCTAATATGAATGATCTGACTTGTGGAGACCTATGGCATTAACTGTTTGATCATGGTCACAGTATCCCAAGAAACTAAGAAACAGTTGGACAGTCTACACAATGTGTTTGCCTTCTTCTTTTCTTCTTCTTCTTCTTCTTTTTCTTCTTCTTCTTGTAATTTCTTCTTTATAAGCAGAAGAGTTCTAAGATGAACGTACAGAATTCTAATTTTAATCATCAAAACAGAAAGTTACAGGCTTCAATTAATTCCCAGATTTGAACCAGTTTATGGACCTAGAGAGAGGCTATATCCCCTTGAGAAAGGGCCCTGCTACACTGTCAGAAATTTATTCAGTTAATCTCACTCTTAGACTTCCCCAAAGTGACTTATGCCCATTTACTAGGGTGACTGTGCACTAAGAAAAGGGAAATAATCAGAATTTTTAGGAATTACTGGACAAATGGCCCTTAATCAACAGTAATTCCTGAAAACACAAAATATTGCTGTTATCCACCAGTCTGAATAGAGTTTATAGAGGTCAGATGATGAGTTAGCTCAAGTCTATTTTCCAGTGGACCTAGTAGGGTCTCTGAACCAACCCTCTGGCTATTTAGCACTTTTAAGAATGCATAATTGGAATAGACCAGCAATTGGTGAAACCTCACATTGGTCCCTTGACATTAGAGTAAGGGCTATTATGGTAGGTAAATTCATGAAAACTGCCACTACCCACAAAGTCGAATGTGGGTAGACCCCTGCAGTCCTGAAGGGGTTACAGAGATTAGCACAAAAGTCAAGGACTTAAAAGATGTAGGGATAGTGATTCCCACCACATCCTCATTCAACTATTCTATGTAGAAAGCAGGCAGATCTTAGAGAATGAGTGTGTATTAATAATAATACACACTTATTCAAATGTTGACTCCTATGTCCGGTGCTTTTCCAGATGTAGTTCCCTTGCTTGAACTAATTAACACATCCTCTGATACTTGGTATGGAACCACTGATTTGGCAAAGGCTTTTCTCTCTATACCTGCTAAGTAAAGACCACTAGAAGCACTCTGACACCAGATATCATGCCAGTCCATTACTGTGATGATATTATGCTGATGGAATCTAATGAACAGAAAATAGCAACCTTCTAGACATACAGGCATAAAACATTTGCATGTCAGAGGATGGGAAAGAGATCCCACAGTCCTGTTTCAGAAGCTTTCCAACTTGGTGAAATTATTAGCTGCTCAGTAGTATAAGCTATGTGGTCACATTCAGTTTAAGGTAAAAGATAAGTTGTTGCATCTTGCCCTTCCTAACACCATAAAATAAACATGATGCCCAATGTCCCTCTTTAGGTTTGGAAAGCAACATATTCATCATTTGAGTACTATTGTTTTCAGTGATCTGCATGTTTTCAGTGTCGCTCAGAATAATTAAGTCTCTGCAGTTGCTTTGCCACTCGGGCCATATGATCCCCCAGATCTGACAAGTCCTAAAGTGTTGGTGGCAGATAAACACATGTTTAGAGTCTTTGGTCAGCTCCTGTAGATGAAACTGTGTAGACCCTTAAGATTTTTTATCATGCTATCCTCTGCAGGTAAAGACACATCTTTTGAGGATTGATGTTAGGCTTCCTGTAGGGCCTGAGTAGAGACTGAATGCTTAACTATGGATCACCGAGTTTCCATGGAACCTGAGCTGCCAACATAAACTGGGTTCTGTCTGACCCATCAAACCACAGGTTGGTGTGCACTTCTAATGGGCCTATCTGGCATTGGGCCTGACCAGGTTCTGAGGGTACAAGAAAGTTGCATGAGGAAATGGCCCACATGCCCATGGCTCCTGCTCCTGCTACATTATCTTCTTTCTCCAAATCACACCTCCAAATTTCTCCAAATCCACACCTCTGGCCTCATGGGGGTTTTCTATGGCCAGCTGACTGAAGAAAAAAATTAGACCTTATTTACAGATGCCTCTGCATCATATGCATGCACCACAGAAAAGTGGACAATAGCCTCTATCTAGGACATTCCTAAAGGACGATGGTGAAGGAAATCCTGCTAGTGAAAGAGCTTCAAGCAATGTACATGGCTTTTCATTTTGCCTGGATGGAGAAATGTCTAGCATAAAAGTTTATATTGACTCATGGAGTGTGCCCCATGATTATGCTGAAAGGTCAAGGAGTAGGAAAGAATAATTATAAAATTAATGATAAGCAAATATGGGGAAGAAGTATGTAAATACACTTCTCAGAATGGGGACCGAATATGACGGCATCTGTGCATCATCTAAATGCTCATCAAAGGTGGTCTTAACAGAGAGTGTTTTTTAATAATATAGGACAGTATAACCCATTCTGTGGATACCAGTCAGCCTCCTTCCCCAGTCACTGCTATCATTGCTCACTGGGCATATGAATAAAGAGGCCATGGTGGCAGAGATGGAACCTTTGTAAGAGTTCCAGAACTGGGCTTCTTTCTAACCAAGGTTAACTTGGCTATAGCACTGCTGATTGTCCAATCTACCAACAGCAGAGAATAACAACAAGTTGTTGGTTTAGTGCTATTCCCAGAGATGAACAGCCAGCTACTTGGTTGTCGGTTGATTACTTTGTGCTGCTTCTGTCATGAAAAAGACAGGGCTTTATTCTACTGGAATAGACACATTGCACATTGCCTTCTGCCAAATCTACCACCCATGGACTTAGAGAATCCTTTATCCAGCATCTTGGTATTCTACACTGCTTTTAATCAAGTAATTTGTTTCACATTAAATGAAACGTGACAATGGGCCCATGAATATAGAGTTTCCTGGTATTACTACCCTCTCAATCATGAAATACTTACCCATATTGAAGGGTGAGTTAGCCTTTTGAAATCTGAGTTACAACGCAAGTTAAGTAGCAATACTGTTCAGAGCTGGGGCACTCTCCCCTGAGTTGCTGTATATGCTGTACAGTGTGGCCTAGCAAATGGTGCTATTTTACCTATAAAATGATTTACTGGGTCAGAAATCAATGGAAATAGAAGTGGCTCCCCTCATTATTGTCCCTAGATAACCCACTATCAAAAATTTTGCTTGCTTGTATCTAAGTTTAGGCTTTGTTGGTCCAGAGGCTTTACTTCAAAAAAGGAGAAAAGCTTCCACCAAGAATCAGCAATCATCAGGAATCACAAAGATGATTCCATTACACTGCATGTGGCAAGTGCCACCTGGCTACTTGGGGCTCCTCATATATCTGAATCAACAGGCAAAGAAGTGGGTTAGTGCACTGGCCGGGATGATTAATTCTGATCACTAATGCAACATTTCACTGCTAGTACACAGTGAAGGTAAGACTGTGTCTGGAATATAGCAGATCCCTTACAGCGTCTCTTAGTACTACCATATAAGGCTACTGAAGTCAATGGAAAACTGCAATAATCCACCTCAGACAGGACTGCTAATAGCCCAGAACTTGAAGGATATATGGTTTGGGTCATCTCACCTAGGAAAAAAAATAATAAACACAATCAGCTGAGTTTCTTTCTTAGGGCAAAGGGAATGTGGAACAGGTGATAAAGAAAAGGAACTATGACTATGTGACCAGTTTTAAACATGAGAACAAGAAGGGGCGCCTGGGTGGCTCAGTTTGTTAAGCTCCCGACTTCAGCTCAGGTCACAATCTCACAGTTCTTCGGTTCCAGCCCTGGGCTCTATGCCGACAGCTCAGAGCCTGGTGCCTGCTTCGGATTCTGTGTCTCCCTCTCTCTCTGACCTTCCCCTATTCATGCTCTCTCTCTCTCTCTCTCTCTCTCTCTCTCTAAAAAATAAGCATTAAAAAAATAAAAATGAATAAGAACAAGAAGACTGTAACAGTTATAAGTATTCTTCCTTATTCTGTTATGAATTTGGGTCATGTACACACCCTGTCACAGACAGCTAGCTAGGTATAGATGATAGATATACAGATATATATTTGTGTGAAAGAAAGCTTTAAACGTACCTAAGTATTAGTTTGTATCATAAAATCATTAAGTTTATAAACAAATATAACCATAATAAAATGATAAAGTTTACCTCTTATATTTCAAATGCCTGGATTTTTAAATACATAGTATTAGAGGTCACAATGGTAAATTAAAGTAGACATATCTTTACTTTGCACTCCTTTTTAAAAGACAATTTCTCTAGGCACTGCATTTTATATAGCCGGTGGCAGGTATAACTTTCAACCTACCGGAGACCATTCCACTGGTTTCCACTGCTGCTGTTGTCCAGCTAATCGCCTCTCATTTAAAGGTAATTTGGTTTTTTTTCACCATTGCTCCTGCCTGCTTTTCAAATTCTCTCTCTCTCTCTCTCTCTCTCTCTCTCTCTCTCTCTCTTTTTCTTTTTCAAAAGGATAGATTATCCTTTACTTAAACTGCCTGGAGGTGGGTGGCTGTTGGTCATGTGACATTTCATACTGGTACCTTTCATCATATTTGAAAAACTCCCAGCCATCACTTTCCAAATATTACTTCAAACCAAATTTTGCTCCCCTTTCCTTCTGGAAATGTGCTTAAATATATTTCAGAACTTATTCTATCCTTCATGTCCATCTCTTTTTTTCATATTTCCATCTCTTTGCCTCTCTGCACTGCATTCTCAACAAAATAGTTTCTTCTGTCATAGTCACTTCACTAATCCTTTCTCCGTTTGTGTCTGTTTTAAGTCACTCATTGAAGTTTTAGTTCCATTTTGTTCCCATTCTGCTCTTATACATTTTGCTTTTTTTTTCCAGTTCCACTAAGCAACTTCGCTTTTGTTCTGACTGCAGATATTTTTAAGCCAGGCATCAATTTCTTCAAAAACAGTAATCAGTCTCAAATGTCTAGAATTTAAATATATCTAATTAGCAACAGCATTTGATGTTGCAGGTATGTATAAAATGATTCATAACTGAGAATGTTATCAACTGAAATGTTTGCAGGTCTGTAGCTAATGGTTACCACCTTGGAGCCTAATCCTCTTGCATAATTATATTTAATTCTCTCATGTTCAATTGTCCTTGAAAATACTTCTGTAGATATTTTTTAAATCCTAGGGTGAATGGGTTGTTTTCCATGGACGAACTGAATTTGTTTGTAACAGGGACATGAAAACTCTGTTATTCTATAACTACCATACACTACATTTGTGGCTTGATCCCTTTTATGCCTTTTTCCAAGCACCAGATCATTGTTCTTGTCATCCCCTAGATTTTGGGGACAGCAGGATAGTAGGAAAGTTCATTTGGGTTTATTCTCCCCCTAATAATACAGTTTTTTAATAACTCAAAAGTTTTTTAATAACTCAAAACTTTTAAAAAAGTTTTTAAAAACTCAAAAGGTTTACTTGTGTGTGTGTGTGTGTGTGTGTGTGTGCGCGCGCGCGCGCGCGCGTGCGCGCGCACGTGTTTCCAGCAGGTTTTTAGTTACAGTTACGCTCCAAAATCTGTGCTTGTCTTGTATGGTTGAAGCGAACGCTGAGGTATGGGAGATTCAGCAATATGCTTAAGTACCATACATTTGCTTTCATTTACATCTGCCTGGTATTCTGTTATTATTTCATAATTAATGTTTTAAAGAAGATTTAATATTTATTATATTCTGCATTTTCATAGATTTCATTGGGAAAAACACAGCGAATTATAAATGGCAAATTTTTATAGGCAAACAACCAGATGACACAGGCAAGCGAGTCATTTGGGGAAGTCAATGTAAATTTGATTTGACAATAGAAATTATTTTTCTCAAATCGGGTATTGTGTAGAATGCCATTTATTGTATTTCAGTATAAGTTAATGTTAATTTCTCTATGAAAGTTATATTCATAGTATATTGAATGTTTAGGTGAGAAAATGCAAATTTAAGCAAAGAAAGTAGTATAGGGAAATAATTTGACTTATATTGAATAAGGAGACTTTTGGAAGGGTGAATGAGAAATTTCTGGAGTAGTTATATTAACTGATCTAATCTATATATTTGTTAAATTTTCCACATTGAATAATCTAGATATAGATTATCTGGAACTGTGAAAAACTGATTTTTAAAAATCCTATCTTTTATTTTAAAGATATATATATATATATATATATATATATAATATATATGCATATATAGATGTATGTTAATCCAATCAACTCTTAATTATTCAGTTGTGGCATCATTTTCTGCTGAAACAAAAAACATAAACATGGGATGTGTTCTAGGAACACCACTCAATGTGTACATGAAATAGGTAATAGTACATACTTTGTTTATTTTTAATAAAATTAAAACCAGGTGTTTTATATGTTGAATTACTTTACTAAATAACGCCAAATAAAATTACTGTTTTCCAAAGCAATACTTATAAACACATAAACATTCAGAATGTTTTTGTTCTTATTCTATATAATCTACTAACAAACGAAATTAATATTAACTTCTTTTTGGTAACTAATGAGATAGTAGTCTTGCCACTTTTTCATTTTATTTTATTTATTTTTATTTTTTTTTTAATTTTTTTTTCAACGTTTATTTATTTTGGGGTCGGAGAGAGACAGAGCATGAACGGGGGAGGGGCAGAGAGAGAGGGAGACACAGAATCCGAAACAGGCTCCAGGCTCCGAGCCATCAGCCCAGAGCCTGATGCGGGGCTCGAACTCACGGACCGCGAGATCGTGACCTGGCTGAAGTCGGACGCTTAACCGACTGCGCCACCCAGGCGCCCCCACTTTTTCATTTTAAACCTAGTTCCCAGTTTTATACTGACCAGTGAATGAATACTTATTTCTGAGTCACTTCCAAGGAATCTCATGCTTTTCTCTAGCTTAAAAAAAAAAAAAAAGTATGCAGAGGTAGATTTTGAAAGCAAAATTATCTAAACAAAATCTCTTTGAAGTGTTTGTATTAGTAATTTGCATAAATAATTTTTTGTTAAAATTACAGTTTTATTGATGTCTAGGTGCCTTCGAGATATGTCATATGTGATATATCACATTGGGTCGTATTTTATTTATTGTTTTGTGCTGTCACATCAAACAGTGAAAGTTTTAAAAAATACTTTAATAAAACATTTGGATGTAAATATACTCTAAATTCTACTAATTTACAATGTATTGGATGTTACAGTACATTTAGATTGGAAAATATGTGGAATATTTGAAAGATGAACACTATATTGATTTAGCAATATTCGAAATATGTCTTAATGGGCTCTGCCTGCAAGCAACAAAGTTCCATTAAGGATTTCTCAAGTATTGGCAGTTCTTTTAAAAAAGGACTTTGACAATTGGTAGTGACAGCTTGCAAGATTCTAATAAAGGGGAACATGATACAGTTAGTCATAGAAATTGGAAATCCTTTTCAGACTTCAGCAGCTGTATTTGTTATGTACATGTGTATATACTAGGTCTCTGCCATTAACCTGAGACTGTTATTCACTTCAGTATTTCTCTTTATAAAATGTAAATATTTTTACATGGAATATATCGTTCTTTACCAATTCATTACTTCTTTTAGGATTTACACATTGAAATTCATAAAGTAGAGTTAAATACCTCACCTTCCCCACACCCCCACGAAAAAACAAAACAAAACAAAATGTGAATTCGGATACTTTAAATTTCAATTTGACACTGCTGTGTTGTTCACTTCTTCTTTTCCTATTTGTAACTAACAACAGAAATCTGTTTATCATCTACAACCTGTTTACTTATGCACTTAATCCTAAAACGCAGAGAAATTATTTTCAGAATTGCTAACCTATGCCTTTGCAAATAAGAAGCATTCCAGCCATGCTTCATAATTTGCTTAATGGCTTTTTCTTCTCTAGACTTAGGACATAGCGTCTAATTACTGTGTTCCTGAGTTCATTGATTTAGTTCTTTCTGTTCATCTTCAGTGTGGTTGTTTTACTATTGAAATACTAAAATTTGTTTGACTTGTTTTATTTGCAGCTCATTTTGGCATTCCCTCCACCACCATGTTGCTGGTTTCTCCAGCCATCACTTGTTTGGAAGAGATTCTTGTAGACCTTAATGAATGGTTCACTGATATAAAATATTCCAAGCTCTTTGATATCTAAAACATTTTTCTGTAGCTTTGCTAAAGGAAAGAAAGTTTCACTCGATATAAAATCCTAGGTTAAAAGGTTATTTACTTACAGTGTTGAAAATGTGGTTCAATTTTTTATTTGATTTATGTGTTGATTTTGAGAATCCCAATGCCAGCTTCATTTTACTACACATGTAAGTCACTTCATCTATCTGCCTAGAAACCCTAAGTGTTTATTCCTTATTTTTAAAGCATAATTGTTTTATCAGGATTTATCATGAGATTGATTATTGCAGGTCAATTCTTTACTTATTCCCTGCGGAACAAGTTTGTATGTGTTTGAATCTACATAGGAGTAGATGTACTCGAATCTACTCCTTTGTAGATTAAAATCTTTCTGTATTTTGGGGCACCTGGGTGGCGCAGTCGGTTAAGCGTCCGACTTCAGCCAGGTCACGATCTCGCGGTTCGTGAGTTCGAGCCCCGCGTCAGGCTCTGGGCTGATGGCTCAGAGCCTGGAGCCTGTTTCCGATTCTGTGTCTCCCTCTCTCTCTGCCCCTCCCCTGTTCATGCTCTGTCTCTCTCTGTCCCAAAAATGAATAAACGTTGAAAAAAAAATTTTTTTTAAATCTTTCTGTATTTTGAGGAAATCCCATTGTTTTATATTTATTTTTCAAGAAGTCCAGTTATAAGTAAATTCGATTATATTAACTTGTCTTTCATTTCAGCCAATTACTCTTTCTTTCTTCAGCACATTTTCATTAGCTGAGGGTTTTTCTCCTTTTTTAAATTTCTCTCATTACATTTTTATTTGAATCTATAAGCCCTCTGGCAGCTTGTTGTTTAGTCTTTACTACTAATATTATTTTTTCCTTTTGTTCTACATCTTTTTATAATGTCAATCAATACCGGTTTTATTTATCATTTTTGACCATTCTGTTTGAATTTTTGGTTCAGTTCCCCCCTTCAGTTCCAAATACTTATTTCAGGGAATTGAAGTTTGAGGTGTTGTTACAACTTTCTTCTGCTTCAGCGTTCCCATCAGCTGAATTCTGTGGGCTCTCATTTCTATCCTTCATTTTATAACTCTTTTGTGTGCAGGTACGCTGGCTGCCTTTCTGAGGATACAGCTGGCGGTGTGAACACAGGATCGCAAGTTCAAAAATGCCTTTTTTTTTTTTAAAGGAGAGAAAACATGATTCATTTACTGAATGCCTTTGCGGGGAGCGATATTTCACATGTTTAATTTTTTGATATTCTTTGTCATCAAGGATTTAAAATTCCCTGTCCATCTTCCGTGTCTCATCAGACAGTTTTCAGTAGTTGCCTCTTTCTTCCATCGAATCTTCTCTCTGGTAGCATCACTTTTCCAAAGCTACCACTTTATGCCCCTTTCTTGTTTTGAAGTCTTCCCCCCTTAACCTGTGCGCTAATTGACCACAGTTAGATCAGGGTAAATTTTTCTCTTGCTGGCCCTGGCTGCAGATTAATTGTAGGACTTCCCTTTTCCTCTTTTCTGCATAGTTTGTTTTTGTTTGTTTACTTTCATAAATAGCACTTGGAAGACTTGTTTGAGGAGACTTGGGATTAGGGTGTGAAATAGAATATGGTTCACTGGAATTTGATGGCTAATTTTCTACGTATAGGTCTTAAAATTTTGTTTTGTTCAGGGCTTGAGTTTTATTTATTTTTCATTTATTTATGTTTAGCTTTACAATTCTTCTTGTTCTTTGCTGTATTTTTTTAAAGTATAAGTTAAGAAGTGTAGATTTATGCCCTAATTTATGTCTTGAATTTATTTTATAAATCAGTAATTATTTCTGTATAATACATGTTGTGTATAGCATGTACATATACAAAATGGATAAAATAAGATGTAAAATACAGTATAGTTTATAAGTTAGTAATTATTTCTGGCTACTACATCTTATGTATAGTACGTACATATACAAAAGGGATATATAAGATTTGTAAAATACAGCACAGTTTATAAACAGTAATATGCTATTTAATTTATAGTACATAATACACTATTCAAGATGCATTGTAGAATATATACTATACGATGCATAACTTATTATTTTTTAAATTTCAATGTCTATTTATTTTGAGAGACAGACAGCAAAGCACAAGCTTGAGAACGGCAGAGAGAGAGGAGGACACAGAATCCAAAGCAGGCTCCAGACTCTGAGCTGTCAGCACAGACCCTAACGCGAGGCTCGAACCCATAAACCACGAATTCATGACCTGAGCTGAAGTCGGTTCTTTGACTGAGCCACCCAGGCACCCCCACAATGCATAACTTATAATAGATAAAGAATAAGACACACTATTTGTGTAACATATATTAGATATTTTTTCTGGTATGTTTACATATCGCGTCAAATGTTTTAAAGTTATTGTTATAGACATATGGCATATATTATAAAACATACACATAATATATGACATATAATTAATATTTTATATAAATATTACAAAACATATATATGTAGCTATTTATGCTTATATCTGTGCAAAATGTGTATTTATGTAGACTGTATTAAACATGCTATTCCAATAAAAACTTTTGATTTTTTGTATATTTTAATATAATTTGAGTTTCCATTAAGAAGATCCTCCTTCATTACAATTCTTTTT
The DNA here is from genome assembly GCF_016509475.1 of Prionailurus bengalensis. Classification (NCBI taxonomy): domain Eukaryota; kingdom Metazoa; phylum Chordata; class Mammalia; order Carnivora; family Felidae; genus Prionailurus; species Prionailurus bengalensis. The sequence goes on from NC_057344.1 coordinate 93,205,208, forward strand.
CAAAAAGGTCTTAGAATTTCCAAGGTTTTTATCTATATAAATTTGGAATCATTTTATCAGTTCAATTACCATATTAAACAAAGTTAACTTGTAACAATATATATCATTTGATATACATTGATATTGACATTGATTATTTTATTTCTAGAAAACAATGTTTGTTTCTTTTTGAAAAATGTTTTATTTATTTACTTTGAGAGAGAGAATGAGCACGAGCAGAGGAGGGGCAGAAAGACAGAGACAGAGAATCCCAAGCTGATAATTTCTTTGAGTTTTAATTTGTCTAATAATATCTTATTTTACACTTATCTTGAAAGATAACTTCCATGACTTTATAATTCAAAATACATGGTATTTGTCTCGCCAATTTAAAAATCTTATTTCAGTGTCTCTGGTTGAGATTGATGCCATTGAGAAGTTAAACTTCAGTCTTATGATCATTCCATTTTAGTTGCTATGCTGTTCCTTTCCTGATATCTGGAGATAGTCCTCTCACTCTTTTTGGTGTTCACCAGCTTCATCAAAATTATTATAAATGTGTTTGTATTTTCTTTATTTTTGTTAAAATTTGAGGTCTCCAGAATGTGAGAGTTGGTGCTTTTCAGAGAGCATTTTCTTATTAAATATTATCCCTTCTTCATCCTTTCTTTAATGTAATTATCATCCTCCAGAGCTCTAAGTAAACATACATCAGTTCTTCTCCCTGTATCTTTCATGTTTCTTAAGTTGTATGCTACCTTTTCCTTTCTTATGTGTGCTATAGGGTGTATTCTTTCTTCAGATCTATTTTAAATTAATGTTTTGGGTTCATTAGTTAACCATTTTCTTTTGTAACCTATACTTTGAATGCATAGGAATATTCCCTTTCCTTTATTCTTTTTATCTCCTCTAGAATAAAAAGCCAGTAATTTGCAAATTTATGAGGGAAATGGTTGCTGTTAAATTTCTCACAATTTCTTATTAAGTCTTTCACTAACGTGGATTAAATGGAATAATCCACTAATTCTGTGCAAATAGTCCACTATTTTTTTTTCTGATTGCATAATTAAATATTTTATTTCTAGCTATTCTATTTGCTTTTTTCACATTTTTCACATCACATTCACAAAATGGCATTGTCTGCCATTTTGTATAATTTTTATTTCTAGCTTATATTTTCTTTTACTTCTTAATATATAGTACATAAATATTTTATATTCCGTTCCTGATAAACCTAAGGTCTGAAATAAATGCTGATCTGAATCAGACACCGGCTTTCTTCTGCAGTATCTCTTTCATGGTTCATGGCTCATCATTTTGAGAATTTTGACTATCAAAATGTTCTAGGTATTTTTCTTTGGCAAATATACAAGGCCTGGATAGAAGCTGTGACAGGATTTGCATTTGCTTTTCCCAATCTCTGTGGTATCTGTTTATTTCAGATCACTATTGCTTGAATACTATGACTTCAATTGCACAAGCAGTGTAATATTCTACTTAATTTCACATGATGCCTGGATTGTGCTTATGAATATTCAAGTATTGTGTGTATGTGTGTGTTGTATACTAGCCACAAATTCAAGACAAGCAAATTTCCTTGATGAGCACTTCTCAGGAGCACAATCAGATCTTCTTGTTCACCTTTGCACTGTAAGTGTTCTCATTTAAAGTTAGACTAATGGAAAAGTATTTCATTAGACTCCCTATTGCCAAAGAAGGGGCTTAAACTGTACCTCTGTCTCTACCCATCCATTCATCAAAAAAGTGATTCGCATTAATAAATCTGTCCCTGTTACCCTGAGGGTGAAGATGCTTAGGGTATGTGCTTAATAAAAACAGTTCTTAATTTTCCTTAGATTTTGGCTTCTGGGATTCCATATACCGAAGCCAGTGATTAACTTAAACATTTTTATTATGGGGCACCTGGGGGCTCAGTCGGTTAAGCATCCAACTTCTGCTCAGGACATGATTTCATAGTTGGAGCGTTTGAGCCCTGCTTTGGGCTTTCTGCTACTGTCAGTGCAAAGTCCACTTCGGATCCTCTGTCTCCCTCACTCTTTGCCCCTCCCTCGCTAGTGTGTAAGTGCCCTCTCTCAAAAAATAAATAAACGTTAAAAAAAATTAAGACATTTTTATTACCTATTTCCAATTTTTAAGTTCATTTTATCCTGAATGGAGGGCTCTTTTAGTACATTAATCCACCATAATGTTACTATAGGAGTCCAACATTTTTTTAATATGATTTTGTGAATGCAGTCATTAAATGTTTGTATGATTTTTTTCTTTTGGAGTGTATATGGATCTCCCTTTTACTTATTTATGCATGCTTTATAGGGAGAGAGTGCTTACAAATGGACAAGGTGCATGGCTAGCCTTAATTTCAGCTAATAGTCAAATTTTCAAATTGTAGCAAGCATTCCACTGCGATTTGTTAATTTAGGAATTTAAATGTTTTCCTACTTTCCCTACTTCTTATTCTTTTAAATTTTTTTTGATGTTTACTTATTTTTGAGAGAGAGAGAGAGAGAGAGAGAGAGAGTATAAGCAGAGGAGGAACAGAGAGAAAGGGAGACACAGAATCCGAAGTAGGCTCCAGGCTCCAAGCTGTCAGCACAGAGCCCGACGTGGGGCTCCAACCCAGGAATCATGAGATCATGACCTGAGTCTAAGTCGGTCGCCTAACTGACTGAGCCACCCAAGTGCCCTTCTTTCTTACTCTTAATTCAAGAAAAACTTGAAAGTTACTTATCTTAATATTCGTTGAAACTTTTTCCCCAGATGGATATAAAATATAGACGACTTTTAAAAGTCCCATGAACCCCTATTCTAATAAATGCATCTATGTATTAATGGGATATTTGAGCAATTTGGCTTTCTGTCCTGAGTGAGAGAGGAGGCAGCCAGTGATGATGTACTTCAAAAAGAATACCATATTGGACAAATAGTCCAAGATTTTAGTTGGAGATAACTAAGTTTTTTTGTTGTTTACGATTTAAAAATTGGCTCCATTGTTATGATTAGAGATGGGTAAGTATTTTAATAGTTTCTGTATTAAAAAAAAGTTTTTCTGTTTTTACTTTCTTCATTGGAACTTGAGTGGGAAGATATAAAGATTCAATTATGCACACATTGCTAACTTCAGTTAGAGGTTACAATTACATATTTCAATAATAGAGAAAGTTATCATTCTTTATTTGCTTCTCTCTTCAAAATGATATGTTCTCAATCATATCTTTGTAAAGGAGACTTGGAAATAACTGAAATATTTATACTTTTCTTTTATTTTTCCTCCCATTGTCTTGCCTACTTGCTAGCTTTTCACTTCCATGTTTTCCCCCTAAATATCAAAACATCAATTGTATCACAGTATATAAGGCTTTGAGAGTAGGGAACAGTAATAATAAAAAAATATGTTAAAATAACTGCATTTCATTATCTGGATCTTTTCGAGGATGAAGGAGGAGAATGAATTCAGGGCAGTTATCCAAAGAAGTGTTGTATTAAAGCAAAGTGGGTGTTCTTCTGCCCTCCCATACATGGTGAATTAGTCACAGACCTCTGATGAATCAAAGCTCCTTTTGATCTGCAAGATATTAGCAAAGGCATAAGGGCTAGAGTGCATTTGAACAAACATGTAGTTGTCAAGCGTTTATTCTGGTGATTACAAGAGATTGACATGAAGTTCTTTGAGATTCTGCTCTGCTTGCCTTTTGTAAATGTTGAGTACTTCAGGCTGTGGCAAATGTCTATTGCATGAATAAAGTGATAGATGAGGGCAGAGGCTATTGACAGGTGAGGATAGTTATTCTGTGGCATAATCTGCTTAGAAATAGCTATTATATTATAGAGCTGATGCTTGGAGTGGTCCAGCAATATTTATTTCAAATGTGATCTACTAGTGGTCAAAACTGCTTCAGTTAATTGAGATCATGAAACAACAACAATAATAAAATTAAGCATTTTAATGAAAGATAATATCATGATTGGAGTTATTGTATCTGTACAACTCTAATCTTTCTAAAATAATTTGATGATCCAGGTACTAAAATGTGAAATTGTACTTATAGATAAAGAAATGTTTTCACATATTTTCCTTGCCCCAATTCTATTGTTGGAAATTATCTTCTAGTTTCGCTTCCTTCTCCTTTATCTTTTTTTGAAACCACTGCAAACGAACAACCCAAAACAAAATCGAAACAATCAAAACCCTTCAACAATGCATTATCTGTATACCGCCCCTGTTTTTCTTTTATCATTGGCTTCCAAAGCCCCAGTAGAAGTCAAATCCTTGAGATACAGGAGCTTTACTTCCAAGATACTTCACTTCCTGTTTCACAGGACCATATTTTATTTTCATGAATTTAGTTAGTTTAACCTATTTAGTATCACACACATCCATTTTTAAATGTGTCAATTTACAGATCATCAAACAATGGACATTCTCCTTACATACGAAAACCAACTGTCTCTCCCTTACACCTCACTCCAAGACTTATTTAATAAGTTCATTCCATATTTCTTCCATGTGACTATTTGTAGTTTCAAAGCCAGCCATTACTTATACACAGCCTCACTGAGAGGAATTACCCATATTACCTACTGAAGGATTTAACCAAATAGGACATGATTTTTCTGAGTTATTCCATTCCCCCTAACCACAAATGATTGTTCCAGGAATGAGGCATGTCATCAAAAAGTGGGGCTAATACCAAATATAACTTTTGCTTGCAAATTTGGTTCGGACACGAAAACCAAATTCCATTAAATAACCCTGGGGGCTTAAGCTTTGATGTTAGAGAAACTCTGTGAGTACAGGTTCATGCTGGTCCATATGCAATCCAAAGTAAGATCTTCAATAGGTGGAACAATGGATCACATGAATCATAAGAAAATTAGTGCAGAGACAACGGTTATATATAATCCAGCTCTTACGAAATGTAATTTTACTCCTTGTTTTTTTTTTCTTTATATGAGCTGATTTTAATATATTTCTATTTCAAGCAGCTCAACATCTGCTAGATAAAATCCTTCTGTGGCTATGTTTACTTACACTCTATCTTTTATTCTCCAGCTTCTGAATTTTCGACTACTCCAGTAAAATAGCTGATTAAATTTTTCATTTTGTTTGGCAATTGTTTTAGTGTCGTTGCTTTAAATTTTTTTTTTTTAAGTTTATTCATTTTTGAGAGACAGAGTGAGAGCAAAGGAAGGGCAGAGAGAGACACACACACAGAATCTGAAGCAAGATCCGGTCTCTGAGCTGTCAGCACAGAGCCCAACATGGAGCTCGAACCCACAAACCACGAGATTGTGACCTGAGGTGAAGTCGGATGCATAACTGACTGAGCCATCAAGGCGCCCAGCTTTTGTTGTTTTAAATGTAGTGTGTGTTTACCTTTCCCCCATTTAGATACAAGTTTCATAAGAACAAGAACACTATTCTCTCATTCTCTATTCATAGTGTAATTCCACCAGTATAGGATAGCATCTGTACACACTATTTATATATACAAAAATATTATATAATATCATACATTATACATATCATATTCACATATAATGTTTATTAATATTGTATATAATACATATTAACAATATAATATGTAAAATATTTGATCCAACAAACATAATAAGATGGTCAAAACACGAGTCACAGTGTTTTAAGTTACAAAAGAGAAAGCTTCTCTTTAAGGCTGTCACTCGGAAATGTATTGTCATATTTAAGGGTTTGCGTGAAAGCACCATTTCAAATTTAATGTGTTACCTTGCTAAGATAAGAAGGAAGTATTACACTCTCAGCCATATGTCTAAAATACATTTTAAAAATGCAGCCTCATAGAGAAGAAACATCTATTTTCACCTGAATGTATCAGAAAATATATTTAGCCATATGTGAGGAGTATAGTTTGTGGTTAACTATGTATTTTTCTTGCAGATGACAGTATCTGTCCTCATAGGACATGATTCAATTTGCAAGAGACACTTAAAATGAGATTACAAAATCACAACTGTACAAGTAGTATCTAGTGAGAGAAAAGCTGAGTGATACTTTTCATATTTCCCTCCGAGGAGGCATCCCCTCAATGGGCCAGGACAGACATGTAATAGAACATCACATCGGGTGAGCCAGTAGCATGAGTGCTGTTTTGCATTCTGAAATCTCATTCTGACTTCACTGTCCTTACAATTTGTTAGGTGAACTATAATAAAACCCCCACACGGACTACATCACTTTGGATGCATGCTACATTTTACATAGGATAGAAATAACTTATGATCCCCCAGGGTAATGGATGCCTCAGCAGGAGAACAATGATATGCACGGAACTCCTAAAATGAAGTTGTCTGTCCTGTTCAGAAGTGTTGAGTCAGATATCGACTTCTCGAATATTACCGAAAGAAATGTCAAACTGCACCACGTTCAATTAACAGACTTATATTGACTAAAACTGAAGGAGAAACCAAAGGAAAACTAATAAATTTGGGTTTCAAATAAATTCGTGAAAGGATGAGATAAGTCCCTTTTTTCTAGTGAACTTTTGTAATTTTATTACCCGAGAGAGAGAGATAGGTGAGATCAAATATTGCATCATTGAAAGAAAATCAGACACTGAAATAAAATCAGTATTTGGTAAATGCTCAAATAAAGTAGAATTTTAAAGGATGTATGAAAATATTTAAAAATTAATGCTAAGATCATAAGATGATTTGCAATGATGTACAATGTGTAAAAGCATATATTTTGGTGGGGTTTTTTTTTCTTTAAGTTTTTTAAAAACATCACCATTTTAAAAATATGATACCTTTTTCTTATGAAAGGGTAATATGTATTTTAGGCAAATACTGTGATTGTGAAAAAAACATCTCTGATAATTATCTGTAAACTAGAAGCATAGAGAAATTCCCCTTAATACGGATCAACAGTTTCTATAGTATTGGGAGAATGGCCCTGAAAATTTAATCTCTGAAAATGTTACTAATACTGAATGCTTAGTAAAAAACACAATTTACTTGTTCCTGAGGGTTCATGTAAAATCCAATACATTTTTTTTTTAAATTTCTATGTCTTTTATCACTGTAAAGCTATAATGGCCCAAGGACATCTCTTCTATGGAAGTCAGAAATGAAATTCATCCAGAATATTCCAGGACATTTGTTGGCAACAGTATCAGAACCTCAAGGGTATTTCAGAATCTTCCAAGAATCATTTGACCCTGGAAGTTACTTTAAGAAGGACATTGCTACATTACTTTCCACGTAAGGAGTGGAAAGTGAAAATTGCCATGTTTTAATGGTCAAAAGGAGATAGATAGCGGTGTGTTTACTCTCTAGTCTAATATAAAACTGACTCCATTTCTAGGATTTTTCTAGATATAAAAGGAAGAAATGAAGTTGCTATAATATATTCTGGTATTAAGAAGATAGGTAAAGATGAGGTTCAATTCAAAGCACAAGGTTCAAAGTGTTTAAGATACTACCGCTAGCTTTGAACATAGAAGATCCAGGTGCCAAGAAACGTGGGCAGACTGGAGCTGAAAGCAGACCACTGGCTGACAGCTAACAAGGGAATGGGGATCTCAGTCTACAACTACACAGGATTAAATTCCACCAACAACCTGATTGCAGGGGTTCTTTGTCAGAGCCTCCAGGGAAGTGTCCAGACTGTCCAAAAGTTTGATTTAGGCCTAGCGTGACCATAAATGGAAAAATCAATTAAACTCACCCAGACTTCTGACTTATAGACCTGAACACTAATAAATAGATATTATTTGAAGGTGAAAAACCTGTGGTAACTTTTATGCTTTAATAACAAATAAATACACTTTTTTTTATTAAAAAAAAATTTAACGTTTATTTATTTTTGAGATAGAGAGAGACAGAGCATGAATGGGGGAGGGTCAGCGAGAGGGAGACACAGAATCTGAAACAGGCTCCAGGCTCTGAGCTGCAGCACAGAACCCGTCGCAGGGCTCGAACTCACGGACCGCGAGATCATGACCTGAGCCGAAGTCGGCCGCTTAACCGACTGAGCCACCCAGGCGCCCCTTAATACACTTTTATAATGCATCCAGGTCCTGTTGAAGACCGTCGAATCTTCCTCACCAGACATCTATGGATTTTCCATTGTGAGATTTCTTTGATCTTTACATACAATGACTATATTAAAATGCCATCAAGATCTTGGCTGACATCTGAATACTGGCACTAGGAAATCAACATAGAAAGGGTACAAACGTCCAGGATTTGAGGACTGTGCATTTAATGAGGCAGAAGATCTACTTTTTATTTTTTTTATTTTTAAAGTTTTAAAATATTTTTATTTATTTTTGAGGGAGAGAGAGAGTGCAAGCCAGGGAGGGACAGAAAGAGAGGGAGACACAGAATCTGAAGCAGGCTCCAGGGTCTGAGCTGTCAGCACAGAGCCAGACGCAGGGCTGGAACTTGTGAACCACGAGATCATGACCTGAGCCAAAGTCAGATGCTAAACCGACTGAGCCACCAAGGTGCCCCAGAATATCTACATTTTAAAGATCATCTGGGATTAACAACAGCAGTCACTAAAGTACAAACAATAGCTCCAACAGACATACCTACTAGCTCCCAGGTCACTCAAAATCTAAAGAAGAGAGTTTGATATCCTCGGGTAGAGGAGGGAAAAGTCTGAATGCAGAGGACCACAGGAGCAAAAGGACTTCTCCAAACTTCCAACCACACACATAAGGAACCTATCTCTAAGAAGCAACAAATGTTTCATTTTTTGCTTGACTGTAACATAAGCCAAATTAAAAGACCAGAAATCTATCTCTCCTCGGCCCCCCAAAAGGGAAAATAAAGAAGCATGTACATGTTTTATAATTCTATATGTAGTACAACATATGAATGCCTATTACATTTTAAGTTTTGATAACTTTTATTCTGACTTGCACTTAATTTATAGGACCTACATGGACCAAATGGTATAGCTGTTTCTGTGTCAATAAAGAATGTAGAATGATAGACTATAAATGGTTAAAAGTAGCAATAAAAACAACTAGCCTGACTTCCTCTATTAATCAGACGACAACAGCTAAAGCAAAAAGATGTGCCCTTTCCAATTTAGGCATGATGTTCTCTAGACAGTGAGAGTGACTTTGAAGCATAAAAAGTCGTTAACCTTCCTGGCATGATGCTGTAAAAGGTGTCTCCTTACATCTATCTACTTCCACAATCATTTGGATCAAAGAAAGGTGCCACTGGTCTGGTTTTCTCTTGTGACTCAGACTTCCATTCCAGGGGAAGTAGCAATGTGTTGCTTATTTTGAATCAATTAATCGTTTTGCCTGTGACTGTAGAGTTGTGCTGTTGTACTCTGAGGAAAAGAAACTTGGACAAGTAGTTTCAGACAGTGTACCTTTTTAGCTTGCGGCAATTATCGTCATTTGCTTTCGCTCAGTAAGAATTCCAGAGTCGTATTAGCTTCTTTCCTCATAAAAATGACAGCATCTCAAAAATATTAGGAAATAGATGTTGTAGGATTATACATTAAATGTGAAACTAATGAGGCAGAGAAAGTAACATTGGTTGATTATCTGACCAGGAACAAAATTAAAATTTGAGCCAGCACACTTGAGACAGATACTAGAATCAATTTTTACTCATACTTTAGGGTTTTTGTTGGGATGAATGATGGAAATTTCTGCGCGAGACTGTTAAGAAACAGATATTTCACAATTGGTTTGCCTGCGAGAAGCAGAAAAGTAATTGGTGAAATTCCAAAAGCTGGCTCGAAAATGGCCTTAAATTGACTTCTTATTGGTAGTTAGCTGAGGTCCCTTCCACATGTCGGTTTCGGAGTAGATAAATTTATTATATTTTTGGCTATGAGTACAAAAGTAGTGAAGGGAGACAGCTCTGGACAATGGACAAGAGAGGAGTGTAGAGAGAGACTAACAACACACATACTGGCAGCTCAAGTTGATAAGATTATTTTGTTTGATTTGACAGTTTATTTAACTCCGGCTTGAGGTTTTAGAGATTTTATAAATGCTGAATGATATATTGAGACTGAAGAACTTAAAAAAATGCTTTCAACGAATAAAATAAGAAGCAATGGTGACATAACGTTCTCACTGCCAAAGTTAGCAGTGACCTACTCTAAAGGTTCCGTATGGCACATGGCAACAAGTGATGAAATCAAACTGGAAGCTAGGTTGTGGAGGTTGAACATTTGGCAACAGAAAAGACATTGAGATAAAACAGGGTGACTAAGGGGAAGCTTAGTTAGGAAGAAATTTTAATAGACCTTAGATTGAGGTACTCAGGATTTGTTCAGAAAAAGGCAGGAATCAGGGCGCCTGGGTGGCTCAGTTGGTTGAGCATCCGACTCCTGATCTTGGCTCAGGTCATGATCCCAGGGTCGTGAGACTGAGTACTCCACTGGGCTCTGCACCGAACTTGGAGCCTGCTTAAGATTCCCTCTCTTTCCCCCTCTGCCACTCTCCCCTGCTTGCACTCTTGCACTAGGAAATATTTTTTTTTAATTAAAATAAAAATCAAGAATCTATTTCTGGCAGAAATGACAAAGGCACACACAGGGCACTGCTTGTCACTTACTAGATTGGTAAAAGTCAAAATGTGTTGTAAATAGAATCTACGAGTGTGGGTAGGATGACGCTTTAATACATTATTGGTGGAAATGTAAACTTCCACCAAGTTGATGCAGTTGATACAGAGACCAAGTGCGAGAGGGGCAGAGATAGAAGGAGACAGAATCCCAAGCAGGCTCCACGCTATCAGCGCAGAGCCCAATGCAGGGCTGGAACTCAAAAACCTGATCATGACCTGAGCCAAAATCAAGAGTCCAATGCTTAACAGACTGAACCACCCAGTACACACTAGATTTCAAAACAATACAGATCCTAAGAAATTTCCCCACAAATATCTGTACATATATACAGTCAAAAACAATGCAAATGTAATCATTAAAACACTATTTGTATTAGCTAAAGATTGGCAAAAATATGAATGTTCGGCAACATAAAACATGTTAAATGATACACACTCCTGTCGCAGTATGCTTTGCAGTGTTTTTAAAGAATGGGACAGGTCTAGGAGTATTTAATGAGAACCCCAAAATGTAGAGTTAAATGAAAAAAAAAATCAAACTGCAGAAGAAGATACAGATGTGCTATATAGCTTGCAAAGTTTTGGTCCTTCCAGGTCTTCCTGACTGACAAGACATAGTTAGAACAATAGGCATATTCCCAAAAAGGCAGAGCGCAGAAGGATAAAAAATATCGGGCTTTCTGATGACAGCATTAAACTTCTGCACTTATTTCAAAGTTCTCATCAGATGGGAAATATAATTGCAATTGCATATCCTCTTCTACGAGCAAGAACTTGTTTTAAAAAGACTTCCAGGGGCACCTGGGTGGCTCAGTCGGTTAAGCGTCCGACTTCACCCGGGTCGCGATCTCGCGGTCCGTGAGTTTGAGCCCCGCGTCAGGCTCTGGGCTGATGGCTCAGAGCCTGGAGCCTGCTTCCGATTCTGTGTCTCCCTCTTTCCCTGCCCTTCCACCATTCATGCTCTGTCTCTCTCTGTCTCAAAAATAAATAAACGTTAAAAAAAAAAATTAAAAAAAATAAAAATAAATAAATAAATAAATAAATAAATAAAAAGACTTCCAGCTGATTCATATATTTACCATATTTTTATTGTTAGTATTAGTGGATTGGAAAGTGTAAAATAATATGGAAAGCTAACACTTTATTATGTTCCCTGAGTGGAATATAATAGGAATAATATTCACAACTATATGCATATATTTCCTTAATGAATATGGCAATATATTTAGTATAGATTTGTTAAATATATAATACACATAATTAACATATACTTATATCCCAGTATATTTCTTCAAGGAATATACATATGTATTTCCTTAAAGAGAATGGACTAGGTTAATATTAGGGAAAACTTTTCTATGAATTGCCTTGAAATATTTTAAATTCTATGAAGTTTTACCTAAATTTTATAGTCATGGATTATAGAGAATGAAATTTTTATGTTAGTGGTTTCAAAGCTTGTATTAGTGCTTTTATGTTGTTGAGTAATAAGAAGTCATCCACCAGAACTTGTCTCTTTGACGATCAGAAAGGTACTTCTTACAATATTTGAAAGAAAATCACTATTGTCTTGAGATGGTGCGTTGGCTACAATTTTTTTTTAAATCCTATATTTTATTTAGGATTTTAATTATATTATTTCTGGTTCAACACTTAACATATGCACAGATTTAGTTTCTGGTAGAACATATGCCAGTATTGTATATTTGTTTAAAGGATTAAATACGGAGCTGACGTAAGAATGTTCTGTAGGGATTAAGATATCATATAAATATATATTTCAATATTTCCACATGTATTTTACTAATATAATGGCTGAGATTATAAGGACATATTTTACCATAGTAAGGCTTTAAGAAAATAAATCTTAACTTGGTGTAGCTACAGCATAATTTCCTTCCAGGCAGGCAGTTTGGTTGTGAGACAAGTAATCCTCTGGGTAATCAGAATTGCAAAAGGCACTGATGATCATTTAGATAAAAGAATATAATACCAGAAATAAATCTGGGTGAGATGGCCAGCCTATATAATACAAACAACACAGACATGAATTAAAAACAGATTTATTTAGAATCTTCCAGGAAAGGAGAAATATCCCATCAGCAGAATGAGTGCAGAAAATATGTCATCTACCCTATCTTTAAATAGAAAAATAATTCAAAAGTAAAGTTAGTAATACTAAATACTAAGTCAAATGATACAAAATAAAACTTTAGACTCTGACAGGAAAAACATCAATGATGCTGCTTCATAACAACTGTTCAATAAAAGGGCTTGCAGATTTTTAGTGTGAATTTGAGGGAACCAGACCTTGAGGGGTGGTGCTTTGAGGACACCGCCAAATCTCTGCTCTCAACAATAGAGAGAAATATTTAACCAGGGAAATCTTGCCTTGACTGTACAGGATTAGAGAAAACTATCATTTTTTTGTCATAAACTTTGTCAAATATAACACAGGGCCACAGATAAATAATACAATAATGGCTTAAAAATCACCTCTTGATTAAGTAGTTTGGGGATACAATATTTGTATCTACATTCTATGTTTTGGTAGGGTGTGGAGAGAGTAAAGAAAAGGACCGGAAGGGAACATGGCTGGCTCAGCGAGTTAAGCATCCAACTTGGGCTCAGGTCATGATCTCTGGTTCAGGAGTTTGAGCCCCGCATCCAGCTCTCTGCTGTCAGCTGAGTCTGGAGCCTGATTTGGATTCTGTGTCTCTCTCTGTCCCTGCCCCTCCCTTGCTCGCACTCGGTCTCTCTCTCTCTCTCTCACTCTCTGTCTCTCTCTCAAAAATAAAAACATGAAAGAAAGAAGAAAGAAAGAAAGAAAGAAACCCCCAAAACATCTTAGACCAAGTTCCACAGTGCACTTGTAGTAGAAGAGGGTTGAGTAGTAACAGATACTGAAAGGTGGCTGCGAGCATGGTGGCATTAACAACAAACAAAAGACAGAAATAAAACAAAATTGTTAAAAACAAATACCCGGGGCGCCTGGGTGGCGCAGTCGGTTAAGCGTCCGACTTCAGCCAGGTCACGATCTCGCGGTCCGGGAGTTTGAGCCCCGCGTCGGGCTCTGGGCTGATGGCTCTGAGCCAGGCTCTGGAGCCTGTTTCCGATTCTGTGTCTCCGTCTCTCTCTGCCCCTCCCCCGTTCATGCTCTGTCTCTCTCTGTCCCAAAAATAAATAAACGTTGAAAAAAAAATTAAAAAAAAAAACAAATACCTGTTTCTGAAATTACTGAAGATTCCAGATCTTTCCCAAAATCCGCAGAGTGCTATATAAATTAGCTAAAACAAACCTCAAAAAACAAACAAATAAAAGACGTATGTAAATACCTATTTCAGCTATAGAACTGAAACACTCCAAAGAACAGAGAGGATATAAGAGAATATTAATTCACAGTGTTGGAATAATAAATAAATAAGGAAGAATGTTCAAGCTTTAATAAATAGTATAAAAACAACATCAGGAACGAAAAAGAAAATGTGACCTTTGGAAAGATTCTGTAACTCAACTAAGAAGAAAAACACAGCATTTACTAAGTCAAGAGCATAATCTAAACCAGATATTAAATTTATAAATTTTAAACCTTGTTTTGGTTAGTAAATGAGTTCAGGTTGTTGAAAGCAAAGACTAAGAAAAAAGAGGTGAAAGATAAGAAGTTGACTGGCAAGTAATTTTGATATACAGTGTTGATATAGATTAAACCAACAATATTAATTATATTATCCACTTCTCTGTGTTATTTTAATAATGTTTTGCTGAATTGGTCTGTGAGGAAATGAGAGAGACAGATTAATATTCCAATGTTAATATGCACTGTCAATTTTTCTTTGTACATATAACTTGATGTTAAATTAATGGATTTATAAATCCTGATGATTATGTTTCCTTTATTTTGTACTTTATCTTTCATTGATGCAGAGAATATAATCCTTTGCTTTTCAATTACACAAGATCCTTTCTTTAATGGACACATTTTATAATTTTCAAAAAAAATTTTAACAGACTTCAAAAACATGATAGAGAGTTAGGTCTGGGCAACAATTCAATAAAGCTGGATATTAAAATGAAGGTAAATAAACAGAATCTGACTGCTTAGAGTTAAAGAAAAGATACTATATTAATATAGCTTGAGTTAAAGAAAATATTAAAATTCCAGTTTCAGGCCACTTTGAAATTAAGCATTATAAACATACATTTTGTGAAAATAATATTTGCATTAAAATATATGGGTGCAAAACCATATCGATAGAATAATTAAATGGTATACCTTTCAACAGGAAACATAAAGATAAATAGTATAAAATGTAATACAATTGTTAGAAGAACATCAAAAGAACCTAAGAAAATCAAAAGGAAGAAATAATAAAATAAAAAATATAAAGTGGAATGTTCTTTAAAAAATTATCAAAATGAATAAAACAGTAGCTGGTATAACCAATGGAAAAAGTGAAAACTTTCACCTTGTTTAATACATAAATGTGCTTCTTCATGCCAACATATTTGAAGATGTCATTAAATATGTAATTTCCAGAAAATTTGTGTAAATGAACACATATAATTCAAGGATATAGAAAATTTACATGGATTCTTCATGAATTTAAGTTTTGATGTTGCCAAAGAATCTTAAAAAAGAAAAATGCCTATGGATTTGCATGTTTCTTGTTGAAGTTTTAAAATCCTTAAGAAAGATAATAATATAAAGTGAAATCCCAAGAAAAATAATTAAATTTTTAAATCTATTTATGTTGAATCTATCTATTTCAGTATATTTGTAATCTATCGATGTTGAATATTGGACATTGTGAAAGCTTATAAAAATTGAAAGTTCTTAGAAAATGCCAAAGATTAATGTAGTTTAAATAAGCACTACAAAAAAATAATACAATAGTGAAGTAATTGAAAAATATATAATAAAATATTAGGTGTTATTTCAGAAATAATAGAGGTGTGGCTGCAGAATTGGACCTCCTTAACATCGTTATATTACCTGTTAGTGGGTAAAGTGTATTTCATTAATATTAATATACAAATTCTATTTTGTATTTCTGAACAGCTTCTATTGCTTCAAGCAGTTTTATACAAATATTAATTATATCTGTTTAGTAGACTCTGGCCAAAATAACTCTCTCCTAGTGTTATCTTTTTCCAACAAAAAACACTTTTATTTAAAAAAAAAAAAGAATCAAAATCTCTTTCTCCACTTATATTATCAGAAAGTCCTTTGGATCATGGCTTTGTGTAACCATGAACAGATCATCTCATTTCCATTTCCTGAGCTGCTCATAACATGCAGCACATTAAATCAAGTCCACTTGGGGAAAGACCACTTAATTAATTAATTTCATTAGCAGTAAGACAGATGAGAAGATATGGTTATCATATGATAATCACTCCTTTGGGATATTTTTCTGGCACAATGTGTTCCATATTTGAGTGGTAAAAGAATAGACACTCTTTATTAGTTTTATTAAGTTGCATCTAGATGGACCCCTAAACACAGATTATGGGATAATGTATTTGCACTTAGAATTCAGACAAAAAGAGTTTTTATGGAATCTCAAAATATATGAGGCTTTAATTTTTCACAACCTGATATTTTGGTATTTGTGAGAAGGGATTATTGATAAATGCAGTGATTTGCTTCCAGGGTATATTTGCATACAGTTGAATATACATTGTATAACTAGTCAAGTTCAGACCTAGAGTTAATACTACTGGGAATGGAGTTTAGAATCTTCAACAAAATACTGTTGTTGTTTTTTTATCAGTCTGCTACAAATTCAACTAAAGAGAAACCCTTTATTACTTAGAAAATGGAAACTATAAAACATGATCTTTTATAATTGAATAAGTCATGGCGATCAGTTAATAAACTAGAGGTGCAGTAGTGTCCCTCCCTTATCCATAGTGGATACATTCCAAGATCACCAGTTGGTGGATCCCTGAAACCACAGATAGTACCAACCATATTTTTTACTACTTTTTTTTCTGTACATACAAGTCTGTGAGAAAGTTTAATTTATAAATTAGTCACAATAAGAAATTAAAAATAATAACCAATAATAAAACAACACTTATGACAATATACTCTAATAACATTTTGTGAGTGTGGTCCCTCTCTCTCAAAATATTGTACTACACTCACTCTTCTTGTGATGATGTGAGGAGATAAAATATCTACATAATGAGATGAAATGACGTGAATGATGTAAGCTTTATAACGTAGCGTTAGGTCTTCTGACAATACATCAGAAGAAGAACCGTCTGCTTCCAGATTGCAATTGACCACAGGTAATCAAAACTATGGAAAGTGAAACTGTGGATACGTCTTTTAGATATATTGTGAACTCCATAGATTTAGTTTTTTTTTTTTTAATGTGGTAAATAGGGGCACCTAGGTGGCTCAGTCAGTTGAGCGTCTGACTTCAGCTCAGGTCATGATTTCGCGGTCTGTGAGTTCGAGCCCCACGTCAGGCTCTGTGCTGAAAGCTCAGAGCCTGGAGCCTGCTTCGGATTCTGTGGCTACCTCTCTCTCTGCCCCTCCCCCACTCATTCTCTCTCTCTCTCTCTCTCTCTCTCTCTCTGTCAAAAATAAATAAAACATTAAAAAAATTAATGTGGTGGGGCGCCTGGGTGGCGCAGTCGGTTAAGCGTCCGACTTCAGCCAGGTCACGATCTCGCGGTCCGGGAGTTCGAGCCCCGCGTCAGGCTCTGGGCTGATGGCTCGGAGCCTGGAGCCTGTTTCCGATTCTGTGTCTCCCTCTCTCTCTGCCCCTCCCCCGTTCATGCTCTGTTTCTCTCTGTCCCAAAAATAAAATAAACGTTGAAAAAAAAATTTTTTTTTAATTAAAAAAAAATAAATAAATGTGGTAAATATACATAACATAAAATATGTCATATTAACCATTTTGTGGAATAAAATGCATTCATGTTGTCCTGCAAACATCACTACCATCCATCTCCAAAACTTTTTCATTTTCCAAATTGTAACCATATACCCATTAAACACTAATTCCCCATATTTTCCTCTCCCCAGTCCCTGCCAGTCACCATTCTATGATATGACTACCCTAGATATTATTTACATAAGTAGAATAATGCAGTGAATGTCCTTTTGTAACAGGCATATTTAACTTAACATGATGTCTTCAAAGTTTATCCATGTTGTTCCATGTGTCAGAATTTTCTTCTTTTTTAATGCTGAATCGTATTCCATTGTATGTGTAGATCACATTTTGTCTATCCATTCATTGAGGGACAGTTGTGTTGCTTTCTCTTTGTGGTTATTGTGAGTAATATTGGTATAAACATGGAGATACAAATAGCTGTTTCAGTCCCTGCTTTCAATACTTTTGGGTATTTACCCAGAAGTGGAATGCAGGGCCTTATGATAATTCTATATTGAATTTTTGAGGCATTGCTGTGTTTTTCATAGCAGCTGTTTAGTTGTACATTCCCAACATCAATACTCATACATTCCAATTTCTCTACATCTTCACCAACACTTATTTTCTTTTGTTTTATTTTATTTTATTTAATAGCCATCTTAATGGGTGTGAAATGGTATCCATTGATTTGCATTTCCTGAATGACTGGTAATGTTGAGCATCTTTTCATATACCTATTGGCCATTTGCA
Organism: Prionailurus bengalensis; assembly: GCF_016509475.1. Classification (NCBI taxonomy): domain Eukaryota; kingdom Metazoa; phylum Chordata; class Mammalia; order Carnivora; family Felidae; genus Prionailurus; species Prionailurus bengalensis. The sequence goes on from NC_057344.1 coordinate 93,223,435, forward strand.
TATTTTTTTTGAGAATGACTATTCAAGTTCTATTCTTTTTTTGAATCAGACTAATTTGTTGTTGATGTAGTTATTGAGTTGTAGAAGTTCTTTATACATTCTTGATATGAACCATTATCAGATACTTGATTTACAAATATTTATAAAAATATTTATAAAATATGTATGATTTAAAATATTACATATATTACAGATATATGATTTAAAATATTTCCAGTTCCATGGGTTACCTTTAAACTCTGTGCATAGTGTTCTTTGTTGCACAAAAGTTCTTAATTTTTGTGTCGTCCAATTTATTTATTTATTTCCTTCTATTGCCTGTGGTTTTGGTGTTATAAGCAAATAAATCATTGCCAAACTCAATAACATAGTTGTTCCTATGTTTTCTTCTAACGGTTTTATAGATTTTGCTCTATTTTGGTTTCTGATCCATAATCAGTTACTTTTTGTGAATGATGTATTTGTAAAAATGCTACTTCATTCTTATTCATGTGGATATCCACTTTTCCCAACGTTATTTGCTGAAAACATATTTTCCTCTTACATGATTGTCAGAAATTATTTGGCCATATGCAGGAAACTTTATTTCTGAGCTTTCTTCCACTCCAGTTGTTTACATATGTATTTTTATGCCAGCATCACACTTTTGATTGCTATAAATGTGAAATTTGTTTTGAAATCAGGACGTGTGGTCACCCAAGCTGGTTCTTTTTCAAGATTGTTTTAGCTAATTGGATTCCATTGATATTCTATATTGACTTTAAGATGGATTTTTATCTTTTGCCAAAAAATGTCATTGGCATATTGATGAGAATTGCATTGGATATGTGGAAACTTTGGGTAGTATTGACGTCTTAACAATTTTATCATCCAATCTATGAAGATGACATGACTCTCTGTTTGTGTGTGTGTGCGTGTGTGTGTGTGTGTGTATGTGTGTGTGTGTGTGTGTTTGTCTTCTTCAATATGTCTCAGGAAAATTTTATAGTTTTCAATGTACAAGTTTTTTGCCCGCTTGGTAAAATTTATTTCTAAGTATTGCATTTTATTTTTGATGCTATTATAAATAGAATTGTTTTCTCAATTTCTTTTTTGGATTGTTCATTGTTAAAATATAAAAACACAAATGATTTTTGAGTGTTGATTTGGTATCCTGAAACTTTGCTGAATTCTGTTATTCATTCTAATAGGTGTTTGTGTATGTGCATGTGTAAACCCTTTTGGATTTTATTCACATAAGATCTAATTTTCTGTGAACAAAGACTGTTTCCTTTCCAATTTTAATGAATTTTATTTTTTTTCTTGTGTAATTGCTCTGTCTATGATTCTAGTATTGTGTTAAATACAAATGAGAAGGTGGGGATCCTTGTCTTGTTTCTGATCTTAAAGGAAAAGTTTTCACTTTTATGTTATTGAGTATTTTCATATATGGCTTTCCTTACGGTGAAGCTATTTCTTCTAGTCTGTTAAGTATTTTATCATTGAAGGGGTTGCATTTCGTCTAGTGTTCTTTCTACATTAATTTAAATGATGATGTGTTTTTCTTCATTTTGTTAACAGGTAATGAAAAATGCAATTTTATTATTCTAAAGAGTTATTAAAGTGATATTTTATTTTTGTTTTGTCAAATAAAACATGGAAAAATTGCATACAACAACTCAATATGTCAATAGCTAAAGTAAATTTAAAATTGTTTCTCACTTGTTAGTTTAAAAAGAAAGAAAGAAAATGTGTTTGAGGCAATTATTATCTAATTTAAATGATTTGTCTCATAATTATTGACAATGACCTGTAACCTACATGATAAGGTGGAATTTTCTTTTACTAGTCTACAAATAGCTTATGCGACCCTTTGCCAATGATAACACCATTCCTTTTGCTTTGCATACACATCTCAATTTGTTCACTAGTTGAGATCTTTCAATTCATTCTTCAAAGTAGAGTTGAAATGTTACATCTTCTAAGCCGCATGAGCACATTTTATATTAATGAATCATCAGATATTACTCTTTAATATAGTTTTCAAAATTTTTATGTTTTACAAGAAACAACAATTTTAAGGTCATCTCTAGCTCCTGAGTAAAATGCCTGGCATAAAATGGGCTCTCCATTATTTGTTTAATTGAATCAGTGTATAAATAATGGCCAACCAGAATTATTTTTCCCAAACCTTAGTATTTCCATTAAAAAAAATTAAATCCATGTTTGGGTTCTTTCTTTTGATTCATATCTATGCTCATATCTATTCATATCTATGCTCATATTCATATCTATGCTCAATTCATATGATTGTCTTTAATATTGAACTCACCTCATGGTAGTAGACAGTGCTTTAATTTTATGCCTATAGCATCTAGCATATGTATTAATTCAAGCTATTGTAGAAGTTTGTAATTTTTCATTTATTTATCCTTTAATAATAAACCATTTACTTTTTAAATTTATTTTTATTATTTATTTATTATTTATTTTTAATATAATTTATTGTCAAATCGGCTAACATACAGTGTGTAAAGTGTGCTCTTGATTTTTGGGGTAGTTTATTTATTTACCTTGACAAAGACAGAGAGAGTACAAGAAGGGGGGAGAATGCAGAGGGGGAGAGAAAGAATTCCCAGCATGCTCTTCACTGTCAGTGCAGAGCCTGATGCGATGCCCCATCCCACAAACTGCGAGATTGTGACCTGAGCTGAAACCAAGAATTGGACACTCAACTGAATAAGCCACTCAGGCACCTCAACCATTTATTTTTCTAACTCAAGGCATATGAGACATTTGAATCATAAAATGTTTTCCTAAAATAAAATTGCAAATATAAAATAAGATATGTTACTTGAAACTTTCACAATAATAGCAAATATGTAAGACCAGCCCATTGGGGCAAAAATGGCTTTAGTACTCAGCAGCTAAATACAATGGGGATACTAGAAAGAACGTATGATGTATTTTAAGCTGCATATTAAAACTCTGATAAAAACTACTAAATTTTACATGGGAGTGTACATGAATATTAATATTAATTCATTTTACATGGGGATTCAATCTGTAAAACATCATAAGAACACTTTGAAGTTTTGAGGGTCAAACAGTTTTTATTTTTAGTGGAATTGAAATCTTCTCAATATGCATTTATATACAATGATGGATTTTGTAATCTTCTTACTGTGAAAGGACTGTCTAATATAATTCAGAAGTTCAATCAAATGAATAAATAATTGATAAATTAACATGTTCTGTTTGCCAAGTTTTGGTGAAATTTCTGGAACTCCTGGTGTAAATTGCCTCATTATTTCCCCCTCATAATTCCATTTTATTCTGTTAGTGTTTTTTATTTTAAAGACATGTTTGATTAATCCAAGTATAATTTGAGTTTAAGTGTATGCTTCATTATGTATTTAAAGTTATAATTCAGAAATCAAAGGTGATTTCTTAAAATGGCTGTTGAAATGTGTTTGTAGCTGTGTTATGGCCATAGAAGAAACAGTCAAAATCTGTTGGTTGAATGAATGAACACATGAGTAAATGAATGATTCTGAAATAGAATAGAGGATTATGAATTACATTTAGTTAACAACTAAAAATGGTAGAATTTGTAGTTAGATCTGTAATTTTAGAAATTATTTGTATCTAATTTTTTTCTTGTTCCATATAAACAATTGAAGCCTGGAGATTTAAATGATGTGTTCTGATCACAGTGAGAACAGAGATTTAGGTCATCAAATTGAAATCCAGAATTTTTAAAATATATGTCTAAGGATGAATTGAAGATTAAGTGCTCTCTTCTGGCAGACATCTAGTTCCATATTATGAAAACTAATCCTGTGCTATATTCCAGGCGGGTAGGATCAAGAAAACCAGGACTCTCTCTCCCCACTAGCTCCTTGTCTAGGACTATAGTTTCACTCAATAATGGCAGGTGAAAAGTTTCCAATCCCAAATAAGGTCTTTGTTGGAAAAGTTTTATTCCATGCAGGTACAATTGAAAAGACCATAATCCATCTCCCAACCCAAACTGTACACCTAGAATAGAAGCTTTGCCTTAGGAACAGCAGGTTGAGGTACTGGGCCATGATTGTCGTCCCTGCCTCTGCTCCAGCCTTAGCCCATTTATGGAGCAAAGTTTTCATACTAAGAGGGGCAAGCTGACAAGATAAAAAACTATCACCCAATCCAGAGCTTGCTGGTAGACCATGTGTGGGTGTCACTGTAGGAGAAGTCAGCTGCTGTCCTTAACCCCAGTCCAAGGAAATGGTGCAGAAATTCTACCTAATGTGGGAGGTAGGCCATAGGGACAAGAAGCTTCACAGCAATATTAGAGAAGATTGGCTTTATATGGACCACAGCTTGAAGAATTCTATGCCTGAGAGCATTGCTGTAAAGAATGGAGACAGTGGTGGAGAACAAATAAAAGCAGAGCATCTAGTAGTTTAACAGAGACAACCAGGGGAAGCGACATCCAGTGAGAACCCTTCTGAGATTACATTCAATCTTGAGTTTGGGAATACTATGTTTGCACTAGACTGAACCTATTCAAAAGCAATCCGAGGAGGACAGGGGCCAACTAGAAAGTATTACCCAAGCCGCACATACATCCATCAACAAAAGATACAACCTTATTGGCACAAGAAATTTAAGTGAAACCTCTAGCCAAATACTGGCTGAAAGATAAGCTATAGTCTTTCAGGGATTTTTTTTTTTTTTTTAGGAAACCAGTTTTAAAAATAAAATTACAAACTTCCCTGGCTATCTAGAAGACTGTATGCATGACTAAGAGTATACTTTCTCAGAAGCAATCAGAGAGAGAAATTCCAAGCTACATGACCTGGCTGAATGTCAGAAAACATAAAACATTCTGAATTGTCATAACAATATACACATATACACCCAAATATAAAAGGAAAGGGGTATACAATGGATACAATGGAAACAATCCTACCCTAAATCTTTTGGCCAATAAGCCATTAATTTACATTTTTCCTCTTAAATAAAAACTTTTTTTTTAAGTTTATTCATTTATTTTGTGAGAGTGGGGGAGGAGCAGAGAGCGAGGGAGAGAAAGAATCCCAAGACCCCAACACTGGACTTGATCTTGTTATCCTGAGATCATGACCTGAGCTGAAATCAAGAGTTGGAGGTTTAACCAACTGAGCCACCAAGGCACCCCTAAATAAAAACTTTTACTATGTCTCTATGTATATGAAACTTTCTTCCATCCTTTCCAACATGTGGAAATCCAAAGCTCCGTCCAGTTGGTATAAGCAACTTCAGAAGCAATATCTCTGGGTAACATGCTGTCCTCTTTGTTATGCCTATGATTTTAGTTGCCAGACAAATGTATTGCTAATAAATTCATTAATGTTAATAATTTTTATTTATTCCTAATTAAGTTAATAATAAATATATAGCTTTACATTATATATATATATGCTGTTAATGATCACATCTTCTTTCAAATAAATGAATTACCACATGATTTGATAACCAGTATGGTGGTGTAGTTAAAACAAGGAACATTACAATACTATTATTTCAGTTAAAACTTTAGTTCTCACAACTACTAGCAATGTGAACTTGGACAAGTTCTATAAGCTCTGTGTAATGGTCTTTCCATCAGTAAAACTGAGAAACTATCCTGCCTTATTTGACTTTTGTATTAAATGTCATAATATATGAAAATGCTTAGAAGACTACCTGACATACACTAAATGTTCAAATTGGTTAGCTTTTATTGAAGGTAAAAATTTATTGGTACTTTACTAAGTTGAGTGAAGACAATGAATAATACTTATGTTAAACTCTCACCCTGACCTAAATCTTTGCCTAGAAGTATGAATAGAAAGCTGACACATTTCTATAAGATTTTCTGGATTCCAGATTTAAATATAAGGTTTTAACTTCTTGTATTGCTGAAAGTTAAATAACTTGAAATTTGAATGCTGCTTAGTGAAATAAAAGAAAATGAGGGTTTAACATATAGGCTGATATTCCAAGACTGTTAATCACAAACATATACCTATTTTTACTAATTGCTCTTTAAATTGTGTTTGATTATTTTCGCTCTTGAATATTTCGGCTTCTTAACAAATGCAAGAATCAGTGAAAAATCAAATATTATTCAGACCAGTAATTCAGATTGTCTAGTGTTATTTCAGGCATTCATTTAAACTGCCTTCATACCATTTCACTTTTTTAACAAGCATACCTATTTGAATATGAATTCATTCTGTAAATTAACACATTAAAATTCTACATCGATCATTTTGAAAAGTTAATGAAAAAGAAATAGAACACTCATTTCACATCAGTTCATAAAGTATAAGTATGCCCTTACAATCAAAAACTTTTTGATTTATATAAATAAACGCTGAATCCAATTAGCCCATTGTCACAAACCTGTATGCAATGGCAATTTTCAGCACCAGGACTTTTTCCACATGTCCAAAAGATGTTTCTAAGGTACGATATTCTAGTACAGAATGGTTGAATCACTATATTGTACACCTAAACTGATATAACACCATATGTTAACAATACCGGAATTACAATTTTTAAAAAGTAAAAAAAAAAAGTGTGATATTCTAAAATGAGATAAAGTAACTTAATATACCACTGCTTCTCAACCTCTCTCTCTCTCTTTTTAAAAGACCGGATCAGCTTTCATTGGCGAATGTTAACTGGCACTCTATGAAAACAGTGATGGCTTGTAGGATTTGCCATTGTAATGATGTAATGTCTCTAATGGTGGCTTATTCCTCCCTATCAATGTGATGCCACTAAATTGAGCAGAGAAGAAATGTACACGATGCCTCTGGTGTAAAGCAGATGGACAGGAACCAACTCAACACCACTGCTGGAGAATATTCACCAGTCACTTGCATTATAGTGGTTTTCAGAGAAACTTTTCTGGAAAGTAACAGAATGAAGGTCTAGGAGTAGTGAAGCTATTGTTTAGCTGATTCTGTATATGGTGTTCACAAAATATATCTAGTTTTCGTTTAATTAATGTCATATTTAATTAATATCGTATCTGCTTTTATCCTAAAGTAATGACAGGATTGTTATTTAGCTTCACATAACACTTTTAGGTTTCTAGGAAATGTTTTTGGATGGGGTCTTTTAGTAAGATGAGCTCTCATAAGAAAGGAAGTATAATAGTAGAGTGTTGCTTAGGGATTCCATTGAGGTGTTCCACAAGTAGTAAATGAGCTTTTAGCTCTTTCACTTACATGGTGTCCTTTCCACTTTTTGCTTAGATAGATAGACAAACAAACAAATAAATAAATAAATAAATAAATAAATATCAATATAGTATCTGTTGTTTAAAAATGGATAAGACCTAGCATATTGTTAATAGACCGCAGAACTAGAAAACAGATGGATAAGATTTCAAGTCCCCACTGTGTAAAATCATATGACCTCAGTCAATAAATTTGACCTCTCTGGGCAGTGACTGCGAAGATTGTAAAAATGGCTGGCAAAGTACCCACCAATTTTAGTTACACTTTTTACTAAGTGTGGTGACTTTCAAGTGATTTCTAAACGATCAGAAATTTCACTGTTGTGTTAACGTGTAACAATTGTGGAAGCGCTCAAATTTTATTTATTTAACTCCAGAGCAATAATTAGGAATTTTCATATGTATATTTAATTATTGGAAACCATTATAACTGTAACAAACATCCTTTAGTTCTCCTTCATGGGGAAACTGCTTTTTCCTTAGCCAGTTCTATATCTCCATACAAACTGCAACAAAAAAAAGGTTTTTTTAACTTATTATCCTGGTTTTTTTTTGTTTACGTTAGACTCACTATTTTAACAGTGAGTTTCAAAGCCTCTTTCTTTCTACTTCATTCATCTCTTTCAACATTAAATTTTCCATTGTCTCGCACTAAATAATTTTGTTCTCAATTTATTTCATAAATTGAAAAGTTTATCAAACCCCTTGTTGATCCAACAACATTGTAGGGTTTTACAAGTGTTAAGTGAATTTGTATATGTAACACAATTAGAACAGTGTCTGCCCAATAGAAGAGACTGAGTGTTTGCTATAATTCGTACATACTTACTGAGTTTTTACTATGTCCTGTGTTCTGTGAAAGGTGCTAGTGATTAACTTAAACAATTGATGCTGATTGCTCTGAAAAAAACACTGATATCTACGGTGAGATAAAGAAAAGTAAACTGAAAATTACTAAAAGGATACATGAGGTTGTCTTAGAAAATAGCTTTGAAGACTAAGGAAGGGGCCTTGAAAGAAGTTGAATCTAAGCTGATTATAGTAAATATCAAGATTTTCATCCAGTTTCCTAAAAAGATAAATAAATGCCTACAAAAATTGTACCAGCTTTTAAAAATATAGTATTTAGTACTATTTAATATAGATGTAAATTGAAGAAATATGTAGCCTTTTATTGCACCAAAGAGAAGGATCTTATTCAAAGAGACTAAATAATATGTGTTTTCTGCTAACATTTCAAATAGTTTGGTTTTGAAACACAAAAGTAGTTCAACCATTGAAAACCAGAGGAAGTCCATAAAAGGTTGACTGGCTGATTGATTGATTGATTGATTTACTTATTTATTTATTCATTCATTCATCTATCAATCTATATCTAAAATATCTTGATAATCATCTTCTAGTCATTTGTCTCACGAGGGAAAACTTATTAATGAGTGGCATGAAAATCTGGTTAATCCATTCAACAAATATTTTTTGAATACAAACATTGTGTTATAGTTTAGTGAAAAAAATACAATCTACTTTGCTTATTCTTGCTTATATTCATATACAAATGGACCAATAATATAGACATTTTTAAGAATAAATAGTAGGAATAAGAATAAATAGTAAACCAGATGGTGATAAGGGCTTTCGAGAAAAATCAGGTAGTCAGGGAAGACAGAACATTGCTTGAGGTTATTTTTTAAAAAATAGTATTGTCACAGAAAGTCTCACTTTTGAAGTTTATCTATTTTTGATAGAGACACAGAGAGAGCGTGAGCAGGGGGAAAACAGAAAGAGAGAGAGAGACAGAGTATCTCAAGCAGGTTCCACACTTCCCATGAACCATGATATCACAACCTGAGCTGAAATCAAGAGTTGGATGAGGATGATCAACTGACTGAGCCACTCAGATGCTCCCTGCCTTTTTTTTTAAAGTTTATTTAACAGAAAAACTCACTTTTAAAGGTGACATTTGATCAGAGATCTGAAGGAGATGAGTGAATCAATCGGGAAACATGTTTCCACACAGAAGGAAGATCAAGGACAAGTATATTGTTTGTAAAAGTCTTGGATTTATTCGAGTAAAAGCAACAAAACCATTATTGCTGCAGTGGAGTAAAAGAAGAAAAGAGAAGAGAGGAGGTGAGCACATTAGGTAGAAAATCTGGTAGGGCTTTAGGTAAAAGTAAAAAGTTTGAGGATATGTGTCAGGAATTATTTCTGATGGACACTGGAATATAAACTTAAAAAGAAGACAAGTGAAGGCATGTTAGAGTTTAAAATAAATGAATTATATATCAGAATATGACATTTCAAATGAAGTACAGTGATACATACACATATATATGATGATTCTCAATCCATGAAATAACCATATTATACTAAGATGAGACTCCTGAAGTATCAAAAAAAATCTCTTCCACTAAATAAATAAGCACCTTGTCAAATTTATTGTGATTATTAAACCATAGTGGTTTTTTTTATTTGTTTTTTTTTTGAGGGAGGGGCAGACAGAGAGAGAGAAAGAGGGAGAGGGAAAAGGAGAGGGAAAGTGAGAGGGAGAGAGAGAGAGAGAGAGAGAGAGAGAGAGAGAGAGAGAAAAGCTTAAACAGGCTCCAAGTTCAGTGCAGAGCCTGATGTGGGACATGATCCCATGACTCTGGGATCATGACCTGGGCAGAAATAAAGAATCAGATGCTTAACTGACTGAGCCACCCAGGCACCCTGAACCATAAATGTTTTATATCAGATATGCCCATAACATTTTGGGTTTATAAGGTTAAAATAAAATCCCACTATATCAAAATTATTGTATCCTAAAGAGAAACACACATATCATAGAATATCAGAGTAATGAAACTTATACTCTCAACTATCAAATCCTTGAAACACTTGAGTGGTCGAACCATTAAAACCTTCAATTGTGATTGAATAAGCAGATAGAGAAAGAAAAACATTACTCAAGAAACAATGAAAATAAATAGGGAATTATATTGAGTTAGTGTATTGAATTAATTGGAACAAAAATATTTTCTAGTTTAGAAGACTGACTTTCATGCAAATTATTAGAATAAATTTAGTATTGGTATTGAATGTTACTGTTAAATTATTCCAAAGTATTTTGGTTTTAATGGTGAGGAATAACAAGAGTCAACTTTTCAGTAGTTTTAAAATGTTTTATAATAATTTGTGAGTGTTTAGGTCAGTCTGTTATACGAGCATTCGATGGTGAGTTTTATGTTACTTGATGTCTGGAAGGAAATTAAAACAGATTATTTCAATTCCTTGAAATATTTGATTTGAAAGTATTTTCTCTTCTATGAATGAATAAATTTGAGTTTTAAAAATTATAAAAGAATTTCATTTTCCTATATGTAGTATGATTTTGTTTATGCTAATAAAAGAAACTGTCATTAATTAACATTTTAATCACTGTAGGTATTTCTGGTAATTGCATGTTTTCAATGCTGTCATATTCTCTTCCAAAAAAATTCTAATTCATAAATATTCAATCACTTGGGTTCATTTTCATCATAAAAGCATCAATCCCTATGTTATTTATAGGAAAAGTAATATAATTACAGCTACTGCTTCAAAACCTAAATGTCTTCAATTGCTATTATTAGTGCATGAAATATGACTAGATAGTTAATATAGAAAAAACAGGATAGAAAGAGCAAAGAAGTATCAAAATGAATGATAGATCATTCTATCAGACTTGGGAAATTTCCACTTAAATTTTGTACTTACACAAAATATTTGAAATAAAAAGCTGAATAATAATTGCCATACGAATTTAATCAGTAGAGTCAGTCAAACATGCTATTCTGCACAAATATCCCTATTTCAGGGCCGCCTGTATTTTATAATAATAGTTGTGGAATTAATGGAGTATTTATTTACTTTCACAATTTGGTGGCCCTTGAACAGTGAGTTGTTCTTAATCCAGATGAAAAAGAAATGCCCTCAGTTGTTCTGAATCAGTTGACTAGTGTGGAATCCAGAATTTCTTTCAAATGACTATTCCAGGTAACTCAAATACAGCAATGTTTTTATCCATCCGTTGAGAAACACTGTTCTAGAAGAATTACATGCCTCATTTTGGGGGAGCTTCAATGATTTCTTATAAGGTACACTTTCAAGTTTGATATGAATTTGCTTTTAACACCTTGAATTTCATTTCCAAGACTATCACAATTTGCTTTAATGAAGCAAGTTTCTCTGGAAATATATTTTTAAAATACAATAAAAAAGACAAACCACATGGTGCTTCTTTGCTTTCTTAGATTGTGTGTAGCTTTAGATTATCTATTCCAGGTGTAATTAGAACTTTTGTATTATTATTATTATTATAGTCAGAAATATATCCATTTTCTCTTTGTTGACAGTATCAATGAAAAACCATATCTAGACCATAATTAAATCAGTAAAACCAGGAGTATTTGTTCAGAACTAATGCTATAAGGATAAAAGAGACATCATTGATGAACCACACGCAATTTCAAAAACAAGTGGGGATTTATAGCCAAGGAGCAGGGTGGGTGGGGGTCAGAGATTGGAAAGTTACTAAGCGGGGGGAGCTTCAGGGGTATGTAAGGAGGATTTATGCTGGAAGCTGGACAAGGTAATCAGATACTAAGAGTGGAAAACAAAAAATCTGCTCAGATATCCAGGGTGGGGATTCTTGCTAAACTGATTCAGCAGAATTTCTGTTAAAATTGGGTGATCCAAAGATGAACACAGAAGTTCAAAGGTAGAAGCCTGGTTGAAAAGGCCAGTCAGAGAAACCTGACTAAAGTTTGTTCAGGAGGTGTCTTGTCAGGAACATAGGGTTTCTAATTTGAATTTTAATTGTTAAAAATTTCAAATTTAATTTAAAATGCAGAAACTTGATTCTTGCAAGATTTGTTTTCCATTTTTCAATTTCTTCTAAAAGTCTGTTCTCTCTCTCTCTCTCTCTCTCTCTCTCTCTCTCTCTCTTTTTAATGTTTATTTTTGAGAGCGAAAGAGAGACAGAGCATGAGGTAGGGAGGGACAGAGAGAGAGGGAGACACAGAATCTGAAGCAGGCAAGCTCCAGGTCCTGAGCTGTCAACACAGAGCCAATGTGGGGCTGAAACACATTAATTGTGAGGTCATGACCTGAGCCAAATTCAGACACTTAACCGACTGAGCCATCCAGAATCCCCTACACTCCTCCCTGTTTTTTTTTTTATTTTTGTTTTTGTTTTTGTTTTTGTTTTTGTTTTGTTTTTGTTTTTGTTTTATGACTGGCATTGTGAATTTCAAATTAGTTTAGCTGTCCTGCAGTTTCTGGGACAAGACTTGAGGTTTTTTTTTTTTACTTACTTCAAATAATTATTGTTTGATTATTTAATGAAAACTAATTTAAGTCAATTAATACATACTATGCTGCATCAGTGTGTATTCACAAAGACTATCAAAAAGACTAAGATATTTTGCCACTAAGGTTTTCAAATTCATGACTGCACATTCTATCCTCTATCCCCAGTGAAGCAGTGTGTTTCTTGTTTCGTACTTAATTTATATAATGACACATTCACATGGAATAACATTGGTTCTACTGCTTAGTATACACTTTTTCCCTTTTTTGTACTGTACTCTTTGGAAGGGAATCACTGTCAAGATACACTAAAGGAGTGAGTTATTATGCTTTCTTGCAATTAGAATGGACTCTTCACAAAAATAACTTAGAATTCTTTTGCACTTGGGGTGCCTGGGTGGCTCAGTCGGTTAAGTGTCAGGACTTTGGCTCAGGTCACGATCTCACAGTTTGTGGGTTCGAGCCTTGCGTCAGGCTCTGTGTTGACAGCTCGGAGCCTGGATCCTGCTTCACATTCTGTGTCTCCCTCTCTCTCTGCTCCTCCCCACTCATGCTCTGTCTCTCCCTGTCTCTCAAAAAAGAATAAATGTTAAAAAAATGAAAAAAATTTTTTTTCTGCATAGGATATTTGTCTCCTCTCCCTCATTTACTGATTCATTATGTACTAAAGGATATGTGGTTTATACTTTGAGTTAGAATTCAATAGTTTGTTATTTGTTTTCTTGCTTAAATTCCAACTTTAGACTTTGACGCCACTTTCATTTGGCTCTTTTACCACTTTGACATACTCCCATGTAAGACTGGTCATTTGTGGGTTGATTTTAAGCACTTCTTTGCCTTCTGGCACTATAGGAGACTCTAGTCTCATCTTGCATATTCCTTGCTTGAGTTCTAGAATCAACAATTTCTCCAAGGGATCCTCATTTCTTTTTTTCTTTTTTAATTGGAGAATGGCATTAGAAACCAAAAGCTGAGGAGCAGATGTGTTTATTGCTACTGGGGCATCATTGTTTCAAAAACTTCTTGGCTGACAGAGAAAAAAATATGTACTTACCATTATAATTATATATTTTTTTCCTGTCTTTCTGTTGCTTTATGGGCCTTTTAAAATTGTTGAATAATATTTCATTGCATGTGTTTATTTATTCACCTACTAAAAGACTTCTTGGTTGCTTTCCATTGTTGCTAATTATGAATAAAAATGCTATAAATAATTATGTGAAGGTTTTTAAAGGCCATACATTTTCAAACCAATTGTGTAAATTCCTTCCCTGGCCTCATAGACAGAGTTGAGAAGTATTCATTCTGATTTTATTTTCTGGAAGGAATAATTGGTATGATTTCTTTCTTCAAAGTTTTGTAGAATGCACCAGTGAAACTATCTAGGCTGTATATATATTTTTTAAGATTATATAAATGATTGATGAAATTACTTTAATACTTATAAGGCTTACTGAGATAATTTATTTCTCCTTGCTAGCGTTTCAATAGGTTGTGTATTTTATGAAATTAGTTTATTTCATGTAAGTTATCAAACTTGTATGCACAGAGTTGTTTATCGTATTCCTTTATTATCCTTTTAATGCCTGTGGGATCAATAATTATGACCTATCTTTCATTTCTGCTATCGATAAATTTTGTCTTCTCTATTTATGTCGGTTAGTTTGGCTAGAGTTCTTTTTATCAATTGTATTCAATTTGTTCAAGGATCTAATTTTTTTATTTTATGGATCTTTAAAATTGTTTTCCTTTTTTTCAATTTGAATGATATCTGCTATACTTTTTATTATTTCTTTTCTTCTGCTTAATTTAGGCAGAGGTTACTTGTCTTTGTCTGCCTTTTTAAGGTAGCTGTATTATATTTTAAAATGTCTGGCACCTGGGTGACTTGACAGACTCTTGATTTGGTTCAGATCATGAACCCAGTCTGGTGGCATTGGCTCAGTGCTGAGGGTGAAGCCTGTTTAAGATTCTCTGTCTGTCTCCCGCTGCCCCTCCCCCGCTTGTGTTCTCTCTAAAGTAAAATATACATGCGGTGCCTGGGTGGCCCAGTTGGTTGGGCATGCGACTCCGGCTCAGGTCATGATCTCAGGGTTGGTGAGTTCGAGACCCACGGTCAGGCTCTGTGCCTGCCGACAGCTCAGCCTGGAGCCCGCTTCAGATTCTGTGTCTCATTCTCTCTCTGCCCCTCCCCCACTTGTGCTCTGTCTCTCAAAAAAGAAAATGTAAAAAAAAAAAGAAAAAATAAATAAAATTATATGTCTAGTTTAATGTCATAACGAATAACTGCTTTTTTTTTTTTTTTTTTTTTTTTTTTTTTTTTTTTTTTCAGAGACTTGGTTTTTTTATAGTAGGTGAGTTGGGCCTGATGGGAGGGAGGAACTGTAGTGGGCAACCACTGCCCTGATTATCCCTCCCAATGGTTATGAATGTGCCAAAAGTGCCGCCACTCTAAGTCATGATTTTTCCATGTCGCCCATCAGCTCTGGACCCTGCTCTCGGAAAAGACTGCCTCGGCTGCCTGCCCACTGAGCGGCCCATCGCAAAGCCCGTCTTCATGCAGTGGAAGCAGCCTGGCTGGCACTGTCCATGGTGCCCCACAGCCACCGGCATCTCCTTAGCAGCTTTGGTTGCTAGTTCCGACGACATCTTTTTTAACTGCATTAAGTTTCCCTGACTAAGTTGTCTGGAGTTTATACTCTTTACCCTCGAAGGTCAAAGGAAGTTTTCTATTGAAGCAGATGTATGGATGTTCCTAACAAAATTTCTAGCTCTAAGACTTACCTATTTATTCTTTTTGGTGGAAATAAACATTTTGTCGAGGCTGTTGAATGGACTCTGGAAGAAGAAAAGGCCAAAATCAGTATTATTAAATTAAAAAAAAAAAAGCACGATCAAGCAATTACCATTTTAAATGCATACACACTAATGGAGATTATACATTTCTTAGTATTTTTCATAAATCTCTCATATGTAGCATTTCAGGTGAAGACATAAATGCTTATGTGTGTATCCCAATGATATTCAGGACTAAATATTCACCATATTTAGTCCATTTAAGTTTTTAGATTTGAAGCAGAATAATTACCTTTATGTATGAGTCTTAAAACAAAAATAATACTGAACTCATCATGTTACTGGAATAGCAGTTTTTAAGTGCAAATTTTATTCCATTAATGACATCTGCTGAATTTTACTCTTTGCCAGGTTGTCTTAGGAAATCATACCACTAACTGCAATCCAGATTTGTATTTCATTTAATTTTTAATCAGCAGAAACTGTTATGGCCATGAGAATAAAAACTATGTTAATAACTTGATATATTCCTGCTACATAACAAATCATATATGTGGTTTATGCTAAGTGTACCCCAAACATTTCACATTAAAAAAACAGCATTTTCAAAAAATAATTTAAAATATACTACTAGGCAACAAAGTAATTGTTGGCATGTCCAAAAATATCTCAAAAATTATCTTTTCTTGCCTCTCAGATATTTATCTTAAATAATTGAGTAATAGTGAAAGTTTTTTAGTTGTTCTCACTGATTTCAGTTTCTGGCAATTCTTATGTCAGATGACCTAATTTAAAACATACAGAGGAGGGGCGCCTAGGTGGCTCAGTTGGTTGAGCGTCCAACTTCAGCCTAGGTTAAAATCTCATTCCAGATTTCGAGCCCCACATCGGTCTGTGTGTTGACAGCTCAGAGCCTGGAGCCTATTTTACATTCTGTGTGTCTCTCTCTGCTCCTCCCCCACTCATGCTCTCTCTCTTTCTCTCTCTCTCTCTCTCTCAAAAATAAATAAAATACTTTTAAAAAACATACATATATGTATATGCATATGCATATATACATACATATATTTTTCATAAATCCTCATATGTAGCATTTCAATTGAAGGCATAAATGTTTAAATGTGTATCTCAATGATTTTCAGGACTAAATATTCATCTTATTTAGTCAATTTCAGTTTTTAGATTTGAACCAGAGTTTCTGGCAATTCTTACGCCAGAAGACTAATTTAAAAATACATATATTTTAAAAATACATTATATGTATATATATATACACACACACACACACACACATACATACACATGACACTTTTTAAAAAATATATCTTCCAACATGATAAAACACAGGAATACAACTCACCCTTTACACTATTGCACTCTAAATGGGAAATGCAACAATGTGAAAATATATATTCTCTTCAAGTTAATCTAAAAATTTAAAACACTTATCAAAGAATTAGATTATTTCATAACAATACAATTTTAAAATTTTGTTTATCAAAGGGTGTGGATCCCTGAGGGACCTTCTAATGGAGACCATAATATGAAATAAAACTTTCCTTGAAAAAACTATTAAATTGGATGTGTGTGTGGGGTTAACTTTTTTAACTTCTGTTTTATGACATTAGACAGCACATGCATAGAAGATAAATAAAACCCAGGGAAGTAAACCTGAGAAATAAAACTTTTTTTTTAAGAGAGATTTGATGATAATATAAGTATTATCACATAAAATGAACCTTTAGTAATCCAGAATATTTTAGTTCACCATCCAGGATTAAAAATTGAACAGAAGGGGTGCCTGGGTGGCTCGGACGGTTAAGAGTCTGACTTCGGCTCATGTCATGATCTCATGGTCCGTGAGTTCGAACCCGGCGTCCGGCCCTGTGCTGACAGCTCGGAGCCTGGATCCTGTTTCAGATTTTGTGTCTCCCTCTCTCTCTGCCCCTCCCCTGTTCATGCTCTCTCTCTGTCTCAAAAATAAATGTTAAAAAAAATTTTTGACAAAAAATAAAAAGTAAAAAATAAAAATTGAACAGAAAATAGTCCAGTTCAATTAGGAATGGAAGTCTAGTTCAAATGAATGCATTCTTAGAAAACTGTACTGTGTTTATCTAGGATTGCTTGTGCCTATGGCCACCTTACATAAAGCCAACATAAGACTTCTGAAGGAAGGTAACATCATCTTATTCCCCCAATTTTACTATAATTTTTTCATATACAATGCCAAGTACATTAGCATATACATTAGTATATCTTTAGATAGATAGATAGATATTATAAATCAAGGAAATATCACTAAAAAGCAAAAGAAGTACTACACAACAGAAAGAGACCCAAAAGCAACCAAGTTAATAGAATTTTTAAGCATGGACTTTAAAACAATGTCCTGAACAAGTTCAGGAAAATGCAAACAAAATGAGAAAAATATAGCTGAGCACTAGAAGCCATAAGATATGTACTTTAATTTTGAACAATTGGTAGTTACTGTAAGTTTAAAACCATAATATTAACAAGCAGTCAAATGAAATAGGCTGCTACGTAAAGTAAATGAATGTTGAATATGTTCAAAATTGACATTAGTGATGCACTTAATATTTTGAAGTCTAACGTGATTCTTCTAGTAGTACAATCAAAACAAATTTTGTATTTTATTCTCTGATACCTAACGTGAAATTAAAAGTAATTTTTTCACTGAATATTTTTATTACAGACCTACTATGGGGTTGGAATTTAATTAAGTTACAAATGAATAGTTCATTCTTACCCTTACTAATTTAGATAAATGGCTTTTAAAACTTCACATCACTTTTAACATCATGCGGTATTGAAAAGTCAATTTCCCTCTTGGAGTAAGTGTGGAGTTTAAAATGAATGGAAGATGGAGGCCTAGACAGGGTAAGAAGTTGGTTCCTTTATCATAATTTTTAATTTCCTGATGTCATCAGCAGCTTAGCTATTCAGGCACCTACTTAATCCCTTTAGAACTTTTTTCTGATTTTCAAAATTTAGCCTGAAAACTTTATTTTGAATTATTATGTAAATTGCTTTATGAGAGAATATAACCTTATGTCCTCCTGATGGAAACAGAAATTGAAAGAGACAATCCTGAATTAATGATTCTATCCCTGAAGAGTCTCAAGTGTGAAAAGCTCAAAAGGGAGGGTTATGAATTTTATTCTTTTCACGTCCACTTTTGACTCTCAACTAGGGTAGAATAAGGGTTATGTAAGAATAATTTTATTCTTTGTTTCTGCCAATTTAAAATGAGAACAATTGTTCTTTTCTATGGGAACTTGCAAAAGGTTTTCAGATTAATCTGTTAATGAAAATTACTAATGACAGGAAGAGGAAATATGGATTTTATAATATCCAAATATTTTAATTAAAATTATGTATTTTACCATGACATACCAAGAAGGAAATATATTATTTCTGATAGGCAAATCTGCAAACTGCAATGTCCAGTTGTATGATAATATGTGAAGTATTTCAGAGAAATTTTATGGAAATTATTGAAGACTATATTTAGAGAATGCTCAAAATAATTGTTGGATACTAATGGTAAAAGTTCTATCTGCTAGATAAAGATTACACTTCTTATTAGGAAGAAACCTAGTTCACATTTTCAGGCTTGATACTGTTTTTCCCTTTCCTTATCTTCCTGACCATGTGAACATTTCTATTAAGACCCACTTAAGTGGCTCAATACAAACCCTAATCAGGAGAATACCACTGGAAGTTATGGAAAGGGTTAACTAAGTAAGTCACCATTCCATTTTCTGCATCTACTTTACCTCAAATCTTTTACTATGTATCTCTGGGATGCAGACAAAATAGTTTCTTGTTCCATACAAAAATAAGAAAGCCATGTTGCCTACTTTGCTGGTCTGAACTACAAAAAATTATATATATGCATATGTATATTATATATTCATTTATATAGAGGAGTATATATTTTTACATACAAGAATGTATATATATGTTCCTATTCATAGTAAAAATAATACAGTTGATAACCAAATCTACACTTAAGATACTGTCTAAACATGTACATGTTTATTGAAGGAAGATTCTTGCATTGATCAAAGAATCAAATTGATATATTCAGTGAAATCTTACCATTGTTTTTTTTGCTTTCATTTGCATGGTCTGTGATTGGAAATACTCCTGTATCCTTTTTTCTGCTTTCTGAGGCATTGTAATTCTAGGGCCCCTTCAGCTGATAATGTGTGCATCCTTTCTACTGTGAAGTGTTGCAGCCTCTCAGTATAGCTCATAAGAAATCACAATTTATCTTTTCACCATCCTCAATGAGCACCAATGCAAAACTCTGAAAAGCTCTCTTTTCCATCCCTCCCATACTGAATAAGCATTCATTCAGGAGCAGAAAGTCCCTGTCTTACTTCTTCTAATGTTTCATTCAATCTATTTCTCAGCACAAAGGAGAAGGATAGCAGTGTCCTGGCTGGAATTACCTATAAAGTGAGTGGAAGCTCAAAGGAGGAAAACTTCCAAAGTATCTTCTTTTCATTAATATGAAAAACTAACTTTTTCTAGGAGGAGATACAAATTTGACACATAGAAATAAGACAAAATTGATACATTTATGGGTATTGTAATACCAAAAATCAAATACTTCTTCTATGCTGTTTGTCCAGAATATAGTCCCAAAATGAGTGATATCTTAAGGCATTTTCTTATATTAAATTCATGCATTTTATCTCATAGCTAGATATATGCACATTTAAATACTAGTTTGATGCAACACCTGAAAAATTTATAAAGGTACTGCTGATATATTTTTATCATAATAAAATGGAAAAAGTAAAACAAAATAGGAAATGTGTTTTACATTTTATGATTTTTAAAAAATATTTTATATGTTAAATTTGTATTGCATTCTAAATTTAGAATTTTCAGGCCTGTACTCAGCTTACTTGCATGATTTTAACTTAAAAATTAAGAGAATAGCCTATGAATCCCATATTGGTTGAGTCCAAACACAAACTGTACCTAAATAGCATAGAAATATGTTCTAAATATTGAAAATTCAAATTTCTTTGTTGAAGATCAAGGTATATTGTTGTTTTTCAAATTTAGAGTCCACATTGATTTTGTTTACTGTTCATATGAATAGTTGCAGATTGCAGAGTGATATTTTCTCTAGTGCTTAAAAACAGAAAGATTAAATCTTGTGGATCATCACTATCAAAAAATATTTTTAAACATACATATTTTGTTGAAGTTTATTGAGGATTTTTTTGGACATATGATAGTGCCAAATAATTGAAATTTGGCTCTTAAAAGATTAAAAATTTCTAAATTCTATTATACATTATAGATATGTTTCCTACTAACTTATCATTTTTTTGAAAGGGAAGTATACTATTCTGATTCTTATTTGATGCCATAGCACCACTGCTTAAAATATTATTGGAGTAATAAAAATGGTAGCATTTATTACATACATGGAGGTCACTTTAAGTGCACTTACCTTTAATATTTTTTGTAATTTGAGTACCGCGTTGAGGTAGGTACCATTATCATTCTCATTTTACATCCAAGAAAACAGAGCTAATAGTACCTCTTTGGAGGTAAAAAGAGCATGTGTCTTTGAAGCAAATTTGAGTTTATACTCTGGACTCATCACTAATACACCCTACAAAGTAATAATCGCCATTAGAATACTGTGGTAATGTCAGAAAATGTTAAAACATGTCATATTTTTCTCTCTGCTCTGTATATACAATTAGATTTCACTTTTGGAATTTCTTCTTTTCTACGTTAGAGTCATCCAACTTACTGCCAGCTACTAATTTCTTAATGCTTCTTGAGGCTCCTGGGTGGCTCAGTCGGTTGAGCGTCCAGCTTCGGCTCGGGTCATGATCTCGCGGTCCATGAGTTCGAGTTCCGCGTCGGGTTCTGTGCTGACAGCTCAGAGCCTGGAGTCTGCTTCAGGTTCTGTGTCTCCCACTCTCTCTGCTCCTCCCCTGTTCATGCTCTGTCTCTGTCTCTCAAAATAAATAAATAAATAAACATTACAAAAAATACTTCTTACCCTGAAGCTGTGTAAAGCTTCCCTGATTTTCTACCTGT
This sequence comes from Prionailurus bengalensis, assembly GCF_016509475.1. NCBI lineage: Eukaryota > Metazoa > Chordata > Mammalia > Carnivora > Felidae > Prionailurus > Prionailurus bengalensis. Next base: position 93,244,898 of record NC_057344.1, read on the forward strand.
TCTTCTGTATATTATGTAAATTTCACCCAAAATTCTAAGTCAAAGTAAACATCTTGAGGTTGATGTGATGTTACTTTGAACGCACAGATTTTATGCACATCATTTCATATTTTATCGCTTTTTGTATTATTCACATAAATTCAATCCAAAATGTTTACCTGGCAGAGATCTCTGGATAATAGAATGTTTTAAATTTGTCAACAAATATCTTACGTATAGTTACTTCATTAGAAATGTTCTTTTTAAAAATATGTTAAAATGATATTTTATAAGATTTCACATTCATTTTTTTTTAATATATGAAATTTATTGTCAAATTGGTTTCCATACAACACCCGGTGCTCACCCCAAAAGGTGCCCTCCTCAATACCCATCACCTACCCTCTCCTCCCTCCCACCCCCCATCAACCCTCAGTTTGTTCTCAGTTTTTAAGAGTCTCTTATGCTTTGGCTCTCTCCCACTCTAACCTCTTTTTTTTTTTTTCCTTCCCCTCCCCCATGGGTTTCTGTTAAGTTTCTCAGGATCCACATAAGAGTGAAACCATATGGTATCTGTCTTTCTCTGTATGGCTTATTTCACTTAGCATCACACTCTCCAGTTCCATCCACGTTGCTACAAAAGGCCATATTCCATTTTTTCTCATTGCCACGTAATATTCCATTGTGTATATAAACCACAATTTCTTTATCCATTCATCAGTTGATGGACATTTAGGTTCTTTCCATAATTTGGCTATTGTTGAGAGTGCTGCTATAAACATTGGGGTACAAGTGCCCCTATGCATCAGTATTCCTGTATCCCTTGGGTAAATTCCTAGCAGTGCTATTGCTGGGTCATAGGGTAGGTCTATTTTTAATTTTTTGAGGAACCTCCACACTGCTTTCCAGAGCGGCAGCACCAATTTGCATTCCTGCCAACAGTGCAACAGGGTTCCCGTTTCTCCACATCCTCTCCAGCATCTATAGTCTCCTGATTTGTTCATTTTGGCCACTCTGACTGGCGTGAGGTGATATCTGAGTGTGGTTTTGATTTGTATATCCCTGATAAGGAGCGACGTTTAACATCTTTTCATGTGCCTGTTGGCCATCTGGATGTCTTCTTTAGAGAAGTGTCTATTCATGTTTTCTGCCCATTTCTTCACTGGGCTATTTGTTTTTTGGGTGTGGAGTTTGGTGAGCTCTTTATAGATTTTGGATACTAGCCCTTTGTCTGATATGTCATTTGCAAATATCTTTTCCCATTCCGTTTGTTGCCTTTTAGTTTTGTTGGTTGTTTCCTTTGCTGTGCAGAAGCTTTTTATCTTCATAAGGTCCCAGTAATTCACTTTTGCTTTTAATTGCCTTGCCTTTGGGCATGTGTCGAGTAAGAGATTGCTATGGCTGAGGTCAGAGAGGTCTTTTCCTGCTTTCTACTCTAAGGTTTTGATGGTTTCCTGTCTCACATTCAGGTCCTTTATCCATTTTGAGTTTATTTTTGTGAATGGTGTGAGAAAGTGGTCTAGTTTCAACCTTCTGCATGTTGCTGTCCAGTTCTCCCAGCACCATTTGTTAAAGAGACTGTCTTTTTTCCATTGGATGTTCTTTCCTGCTTTGTCAAAGATGAGTTGGCCATACGTTTGTGGGTCTAGTTCTGGGGTTTCTATCTTATTCCATTGGTCTATGTGTGTCTGTTTTTGTGCCAATACCATGCTGTCTTGATGATGACAGCTTTGTAGTAGAGGCTAAAGTCTGGGATTGTGATGCCTCCTGCTTTGGTCTTCTTCAAAATTCCTTTGGCTATTCGGGGCCTTTTGTGGTTCCGTATGAATTTTAGGATTGCTTGTTCTAGTTTCGAGAAGAATGCTGGTGCAATTTTAATTGGGATTGCATTGAATGTGTAGATAGCTTTGGGTAGTATTGACATTTTGACAATATTTATTCTTCCAATCCATGAGCAGGGAATGTCTTTCCATTTCTTTAAATCTTCTTCAATTACCTTCATAAGTTTTCTATAATTTTCAGCATACAGATCTTTTACATCTTTGGTTAGATTTATTCCTAGGTATTTTATGCTTCTTGGTGCATATTGTGAATGGGATCAGTTTCTTTGTCTTTCTGTTGCTTCATTGTTAGTGTATAAGAATGCAACTGATTTCTGTACATTGATTTTGTATCCTGCAACTTTGCTGAATTCATGTATCAGTTCTAGCAGACTTTTGGTGGAGTCTATCGGATTTTCCATGTATAATATCATGTCATCTGCAAAAAGCGAAAGCTTGACTTCATCTTTGCCAATTTTGATGCCTTTGATTTCCTTTTGTTGTCTGATTGCTGATGCTAGAACTTCCAGCACTATGTTAAACAACAGCGGTGAGAGTGGGCATCCCTGTCGTGTTCCTGATCTCAGGGAAAAAGCTCTCAGTTTTTCCCCGTTGAGGAGGATGTTAGCTGTGGGCTTTTCATAAATGGCTTTTATGATCTTTAAGTATGTTCCTTCTATCCCGACTTTCTCAAGGGTTTTTATTAAGAAAGAGTGCTGGATTTTGTCAAAGGCCTTTTCTGCATCGATTGACAGGATCATATGGTTCTTCTCTTTTTGTTTGTTAATGTGATGTATCACGTTGCTTGATTTGCGAATGTTGAACCAGCCCTGTATCCCAGGAATGAATCCCACTTGGTCATGGTGAATTATTCTTTTTATATGCCTTTGTTTTCGATTTGCTAGTATCTTATTGAGAATTTTTGCATCCATATTCATCAGGGATATTGGCCTGTAGTTCTCTTTTTTTACTGGGTCTCTGTCTGGTTTAGGAATCAAAGTAATACTGGCTTCATAGAATGAGTCTGAAAGTTTTCCTTCCCTTTCTATTTCTTGGAATAGCTTGAGAAGGATAGGTATTATCTCTGCTTGAAACATCTGGTAGAACTCCCCTGGGAAGCCATCTGGTCCTGGACTCTTATTTGTTGGGAGATTTTTGATAACCGATTCAATTTCTTCGCTGGTTATGGGTCTGTTCAAGCTTTCTATTTCCTCCTGATTGAGTTTTGGAAGAGTGTGGGTGTTTAGGAATTTGTCCATTTCTTCCAGGTTGTCCAATTTGTTGGCATATAATTTTTCATAGTATTCCCTGATAATTGTTTGTATCTCTGAGGGATTGGTTGGAATAATTCCATTTTCATTCATGATTTTATCTATTTGGGTCATCTCCCTTTTCTTTTTGAGAAGCCTGGCTAGAGGTTTGTCAATTTTGTTTATTTTTTTAAAAAACCAACTCTTGTTTTCATTGATCTGCTCTACAGTTTTTTTAGATTCTGTATTGTTCATTTCTGCTCTGATCTTTATTATTTCTCTTCTTCTGCTGGGTTTAGGCTACCTTTGCTGTTCTGCTTCTAGTTCCTTTAGGTGTGCTGTTAGATTTTGTATTTGGGATTTTTCTTGTTTCTTGAGATAGGCCTGGATTGCAATGTATTTTCCTCTCAGGACTGCCTTCGCTGCGTCCCAAAGCATTTGGATTGTTGTATTTTCATTTTCGTTTGTTTCCATATATTTTTTTAATTTCTTCTCTAATTGCCTGGTTGACCCACTCATTCTTTAGTCGGGTGTTCTTTAACCTCCATGCTTTTGGAGGTTTTCCAGACTTTTTCCTGTGGTTGATTTCAAGCTTCATAGCATTGTGGTCTGAAAGTATGCATGGTATAATTTCAATTCTTGTAAACTTATGAAGGGCTCTTTTGTGACCCAGTATATGATCTATCTTGGAGAATGTTCCATGTGCACTCGAGAAGAAAGTATTTTCTGTTGCTTTGGGATGCAGAGTTCTAAATATATCTGTCAAGTCCATCTGATCCAATGTCTCATTCAGGGCCCTTGTTTCTTTATTGACCGTGTGTCTAGATGACCTATCCATTTCTGTAAGTGGGGTGTTAAAGTCCCCTGCAATTACCACATTCTTGTCAATAAGGTTGCTTATGTTTATGAGTAATTGTTTTATATATTTGGGGGCTCCGGTATTCGGCGCATAGACATTTATAATTGTTAGCTCTTCCTGATGGATAGACCCTGTAATTATTATATAATGCCCTTCTTCATCTCTTGTTACAGCCTTTAATTTAAAGTCTAGTTTGTCCGATATAAGTATGGCTACTCCAGCTTTCTTTTGGCTTCCAGTCGCATGATAAATATTTCTCCATCCCCTCACTCTCAATCTGAAGGTGTCCTCAGGTCTAAAATGAGTCTCTTGTAGACAGCAAATAGATGGGTCTTGTTTTTTTATCCATTCTGATACCCTATGTCTTTTGGTTGGCACATTTAATCCATTTACATTCAGTGTTATTATAGAAAGATACGGGTTTAGAGTCATTGTGATGTCTGTATGTTTTATGCTTGTAGTGATGTCTCTGGGACTTTGTCTCACAGGGTCCCCCTTAGGATCTCTTGTAGGGCTGGTTTAGTGGTGACAAATTCCTTCAGTTTTTGTTTGTTTGGGAAGACCTTTATCTCTCCTTCTATTCTAAATGACAGACTTGCTGGATAAAGGATTCTTGGCTGCATATTTTTTCTGGTTAGCACACTGAAGATCTCGTGCCAATCCTTTCTGGCCTGCCAAGTTTCAAAAGAGAGATCAGTCACGAGTCTTATCGGTCTCCCTTTATATGTGAGGGCACGTTTACCCCTTGCTGCTTTCAGAATTTTCTCTTTATCCTTGTATTTTGCCAGTTTCACTATGATATGTCGTGCAGAAGATCGATTCAAGTTACGTCTGAAGGGAGTTCTCTGTGCCTCTTGGATTTCAATGCCTTTTTCCTTCCCCAGTTCAGGGAAGTTCTCAGCTATTATTTCTTCAAGTACCCCTTCAGCACCTTTCCCTCTCTCTTCCTCCTCTGGGATACCAATTATGCATATATTATTTCTTTTTAGTGTATCACTTAGTTCTCTAATTTTCCCCTCATACTCCTGGATTTTTTTATCTCTCTTTCTCTCAGCTTCCTCTTTTTCCATAACTTTATCTTCTATTTCACCTATTCTCTCCTCTGCCTCTTCAATCCGAGCTGTCGTCGTTTCCATTTTGTTTTGCATTTCGTTTAAAGGGCTTTTCAGCTCCTCGTGACTGTTCCTTAGTCCCTTGATCTCTGTAGCAAGAGATTCTCTGCTGTCCTGTATACTGTTTTCAAGCCCAGCGATTAATTTTATGACTATTATTCTAAATTCACTTTCTGTTATATTATTTAAATCCTTTTTGATCAGTTCATTAGCTGTTGTTATTTCCTGGAGATTCTTCTGAGGGGAATTCTTCCATTTGGTCATTTTGGATAGTCCCTGGAATGGTGAGGACCTGCAGGGCACTTCCCCTGTGCTGTGGTGTATAACTGGAGTTGGTGGGCGGGGCCGCAGTCCGCCCTGATGACTGCCCCCAGCCCACCGCTGGGGCCACAGTCAGACTGGTGTGTGCCTTCTCTTCCCCTCTCCTAGGGGCGGGATTCACTGTGGGGTGGCGTGTCCCGTCTGGGCTACTTGCACCCTGCCAGGCTTGTGATGCTGGGGATCTGGCGTATTAGCTGGGGTGGGTAGGCAAGGTGTACGGGGGCAGGAGGGGCAGGCTTAGCTTGCTTCTCCTTAGGTGATCCACTTCAGGAGGGGCCCTGTGGCAGCGGGAGGGAGTCAGACCCGCTGTCGGAGGGTTGACCCCGCAGAAGCACAGAGTTGGGTGTTTGCGCGGAGCGAGCAATTTCCCTGGCAAGAACTGGTTTTCTTTTGGATTTTGGCTGGGGGATGGGCGGGGGAGATGGCACTGGCGAGCGCCTTTGTTCCCCACCAAACTGAATTCTGTCGTCCGGGGGCTCAGCAGCTCTCCCTCCCTTTGTCCTCCAGCCTTTCCGCTTTCTGAGCAGAGCTGTTAACTTATGACCTCCCAGACGCTAAGTCGCGCTTGCTGTAGGAACACAGTCCATCAGGCCCCTCCGCTTTTGCAAGCCAGACTCGGGGGCTCTGCTTGGCCGGCGAGCCTCCCCTCCACCCTGGCTCCCTCCCGCCAGTCCGTGGAGCGCGCACTGCCTCACTGCCCTTCCTACCCTCTTCCGTGGGCCTCTCGTCTGCGCTCGGCTCCGGAGACTCCATTTTGCTAATCCTCTGGCGGTTTTCTGGGTTATTTAGGCAGGTGTAGGTGGAATCTAAGTGATCAGCAGGACGCGCAGTGAGCCCAGCGTCCTCCTACGCCGCCATCTTTCCTCTCTCCTCGCCAAAATAATTTCGAACTGAGCTTTGGAACATTTCAGGGCTGGCATGGAATGCAGTTTTTACACAAGTGTCTTGTGGTTCAGAAATCCGATTTCACAGCTTATCTTCTATTAGATGAAAGTGTTTACGGTGTGTCTGGAGCTGGAGTAAGTTCCTGCGGGTGCCCAAGAGCAGGGGCCTCCTCTCTCCTCTAATTAATTTGCTGATGCCTAACTGCACTGACGCAGGGGTGAGATACTGGGGAGAGAGCTTCACATTCATTTTTGATGTGACCACAGAGGCAGAGGGATGCAGCCACAAGCCAGAAATGCTGGCAGCCTCCAGAAACTGGAGGAAACTAGAATAGGTTTATCCTAAAACTCTGGAGGGAGTGTGACCCTACTAACATCTTTATTTTAGCCCATTGACACTGATTTTGGACCTCTGTTCTCTAGGATTGTAAGAAAATAAATTCCTGTAGACTTCATCACCAGGTAAGTGGTAATGTGTTAGAATAACCACAGAAAACTAATACACACTTTCATTTACTTTCATTATTCCATCTTGATTATCTTAAAGATTATACAGTGTATCTGCAATTTACTGTGTCAATAAACATCAGTATGTATTCCACTTTTAGACAATGATATTCTTGGCGGTATTGTAATAATATGTATGAATTATGTACATATGTAATTCATTTCTATATATTTTGATTCAAAGGAGGCTATGAATTTATACTTGCCTTCATTTTAGCATTCTCTTTCTTCTGTAGCATTTCCTGCAATACCTCAATTTCATCTACATGCAGTTTTCCTTTGTTATGAATTTTATTTTAGCACAGAACTTCTGAGAATAATTTTTTTTCAATCACTATATTTCAGAAAATGTCTTAATTTCTTCTTGGTTCTTGAGCAATATTTTATTAGGATTCACAATCTGGTTTGTTCGTTACTTTCCTTGTGCATTTTGACGACATCGTTCCATTTGGTTCCTAGCTCCCACCATTTCTGTTCAGAAGTCACCTGTAAATCTCTTACTGTTTCTTCTTTGAAGGCAATGAATGTTCTTCTGATTCCTTTAAATATTTTCTCCTTCCCTTTAGTGTTCTGTGGTTTGAAACCACGAGTTCTATTATACCTAGATGTGTTTTACTACAATGACACATTCATAGTGCTTCTTAATAACGTATGCTGATGTCATTTTTTAACTTTGAAAATTCTCAGTAATTAATATTACACATTTTACCTTTGCCTCATGTTCTTTTATGCTTTTATAAGACTCCTTGAACCCATATGTTAGAACTTTGGGTCCTACGTTTTCTGTCATGTGGATGATGCTCTTTTATGTAGTTTCTATCTGTTGCAATCTCTGTGCTTACTGGTGGAATATTTTATACCTCTGTTAGGTTGTGATTTGTCCTTAAGCAAATATGTTGATTTTATAATTTTACTTGTTTTTGTCAAATAGGAAATTTTATTGATTTTTAGTACTTAATTATCTCCTGAAAATGTCTCTTATTTCATTACATTATCTCACTGATCAGTTATTTAAAAATCTCTACTCTGAAAATTCCATGTTTGGTTTTAGTGTATTCTCTCATCATTGTTACTATTCCTTATTCTTTTTTCTTGATTTTAAATTGTGCCAATTGTTGGTATGTCTGATTATTTTATTCGATTTTACAATAAAATACCAGCTATTATGTGCAGAAAAAAATGGAGGCTATTAATAATGTTATTACATTTTTAGATATAATTTGGATTTGCTTCTGGGAAGGAAGCTAGAAGGAGAAGACAGCATATTAGATCGTTAACATATTTAAGACCAGGTTTTTATTTTAATGATTCTTTTTTCAATAGTAGCAACTTTCCTTGTGTTTCAAGTAAAAAACTACTGTGTAATAGTGTTTCCATTCTTTAGGGAACTCTAAACTCCAATATTTACACTTAAGCCTAACACACTGACATAAGTTCTATTCAGCTCCTCAGTATCTCAGAAGGAGTTTTTACTCAAGTTTATTGCTTCCCACATTCTTTTCTTGAATTAGGACATGATTTAAAGAGAAAGTAGTACCGAATGTCAGACTCACTTTCTGCCTTCTCTTCTTTGTAGGATTTCCTTTTCTCAAGATATTAGTACCTTGGCAGCTTTTCAATTTCTTCAAACTAATTTCCAGACAACAGTGTCATTAGAGAGGGAGAGAGAGAGAAAAAAAAACATTTTAAGTTCTCCTTTGCAGATTAATTAACAATAAAATAGCTTTCCATCACTGGAAAAGGAAATGAAAATGTATTCTTCTAAGCATAAAATCTTTAACTCTACTCTTGTAAATAATGTAAAATTTAAACTTTCCAGTATAAATGTCATAATAGAATAGATATTAAGCATCCATGAATTTTGATATATATTTCCTTCTGTAAATAATGCCTATTGAAGAAATTGACCTCGAGAAGTAAGCAATCTAAATCATGCATGTATTGAGCAAATATTTGAGAAATTGCAATGAGTTAGACTTGGCACAATGTTCACTAACCTTGTACTCTGATAGCTCAGAATTAAGTACAATACTTTACATAGTACTGGAGTAGGTATGGAAAATATTTAGCCTGCCACCTGATTTAGCATTAGACATGAACTAAAAATGGTTTCGACATTTTTAAATATTTCAAAACATAATAAAAAAAAGAAAAGAATTGTGACATGTGAAAATAACATGAAATTCAAATTTCAATGACCATAAATAAAGTTTTATTGAAATATAGTCACACTCATTTATTCCCACATTTTGCTATTGCTGCCTTTACAGTACAGTGGCAGAATTGAGTGATAGAAATCATCTGACATTGAAAGCTTAAAATATTTACAATGTAGCCCATTGCTGACCTCTTATTGAGTCATTGATTGTTTGTTTGACCCAAAACAGCATGACAACATGGATTATATTTTAAAATATAAACATAAACAGAAATAGAAATATAAATGTAAATAAGTTCCTTTCATTTTAGAAAGAGAATATAAATGGGGAGAAGACAGAGGGAGAGAGAGGATTTAAGCAGGTTCCATGCTCAGAGCAGAGGCTGATGTGGGTCTCAGTCTCATGACCAAGGAATCGTGACCTGAGCGAAGATCAAAGTCAGATGCTTAACCAACTGAACCACGCAGGCACCCCAACATGGGTTATATTTTGGAACTTGTTTTTCCTATTTAGCATACAAAAATATCTTTATTTTGCAAACCTGTTTGACGAAGGGTTCTATATTTTGATTTTCTCTTACCAATGCCTTCAGAAGGCATAACTTAATTTTGATTTTCTTTGTCTATACGTTGATAATGGCACTTTACAAATTATCACTGTGTAAATAACATCCCTGGGGGGTAACCTCTAATAAATCTTGAGTTTCTAATTTGTAGAAAACACTATCTTCAGAAGCTGTGTTGACATGCCAACTCCAGCTCATTGATTTTCTTAGGTTCCTAGAATGTATTTATTTTATATTACAAGGATATATAACAGATCTTTTAAAATACATTAGGAATTATATGTGTTACGTTTCAGTATAAAATCCCATGCCTATTTGAACACATATACTTGTTTTTATGTTGTTTAAAAATTGATTTTTTTTATTTCCAAAAAAAATAAGCCATATATTTAAAAATGCCTTGAAAGCCATTTCTGGAAATAGCTGCAAGTAAGTATAGTTTACGACAGTTTGGCTAGTGGAAAACTAGATAAGAAAAAACTCTCTTTTTATTTTCTTATAGCTTACCTAGTACACTACAAAAGTTGTTCTTTTCTTTTTTCTTCTTTTTTTTTTAATCTAATTTTTTCTAGCCTGGCATTAAGTTTTAAAAAATAAATTTACTGGGCAACTTAGATATTTTCAAGCAAATGATTTGTGAATCAGGTCCAAGTGTTAATCCAAGCTTTAATATTTCTAATTAATTAACCTTGGCTACAGCTGCTGTAAGCTGCAAAGCAAGGGATTACTGGGTGACTTATCTGAGAATAAAACAAATCCATTATTTGAACAAAATATCTTTAAAATGGTTGCCTGAAACCTACAGAAGCTTTGAAGCATGTTGATATAAAAATCACTCTCAAAAGCCACTTAATTCCCTTACGATACTAAAACCCACTCAGCTTTAAAAAAAAAAAAAAAGCCTTAAACTTTAAATACTTGGAGATTAATCCCGTTGTCTTTAAACTCAAATGCAACCATTCTAGTGTTTGAACAGCAATTGAAGTAGAACACTTATGCAAACCAGAAGAGACTTTACTTTCTAGAAAAAAAAAATGTTAATTGGGTTGAGAATCCACTATTTTTTAGCTACCTTTCTAGAAAATCCTGAATTAGGCAGTGAAATAATTTTATATTTAAATAAAAGCAAATTAATGCAGAATTCACAGAGGTTTGCCTTTTTGAATCTATAAACTCATTACTCTTACAATTTTATCTTGACTTGAAGTATAATCGTGCATATTGACTTTACATAAAATGGAAATGAAAATTTAAAACATGTATAGAATCAAGTCAATTCTCAAAATATTTATATTTAATTATGAAGCACATTATTTAGGCCCCAAGAAGTATAAATGCAGTGAAAATGAATCTGCATTCCTATTCTGCCTTGTAGTAACACTTCAATATAGCTATAATTAATTCTAATATATTTGTGATATTGTATACTTGTTATAATCTTAAATTCACAAAAATTTGGGTAATATCAGAAGAAACCATATTCACTTTTAAATCAATGATAGTTTATAGGTGATCACAAGCCTGGTAATATATACATCCCAAAGTTTTTTTTTTTTTTTTTTTAATTTGGTTTAGAGAACATCCAGAATAAAGTGGAAAAAAAATGGGTTAAAATGACATACTGAACACACCTATTTTTCTTCCTTCTGAAACCCATACTAAAGAACATTGAGTAGATTTTTAAATCACGAGCCCACAAAAATGAGGCAAAGGAAAAAGTAAGGGCTTAGTAGAGTGTCACTAAAATAAGGCAGATCGTGTTTATAGAGCAAAAGGATTCTCTAGGTGCTCTTTCTAACATTATGTGGGCAAAAATCGTGTCTCCCATTTGTTTGTTTTTCCTGAGCCTAAAACAGAGAATTAATGGCCTAGATGCTGAGCACTGCAGACTACTTTTGCTATTCAGATCCCAGTAGTCTGGATTATAGGATATTCACATCCAAGTGAGAGGGAGGAAGTCTTTATTAGAAAATCCAACAATCCTGATACAATTGCAAAAGAGATGATATCAACATATATTCTCCAAAGAACACTTATCTGGATATTCTAGAATATATTGTACGTTTGGCAAACCATATCTCCTAATGGATCTTCCAAGCCTGTAACTCTTAATTATGATCAGGCAACTGAAGATTATCTATGGAAACCCTCTAACCTGAAAGATAGAGACAAAAAGGTAGCAGACAGAATAAGTTAACTTAGAGTTTATAGTGAGTATTCACGGCAAAGGGAATATTAAATACATATCTTATCCTTTGCATACAATTTTTGATCAATTTGAACTAATTTTACGACTGAGCAGTTAATTTTATCTTTAAAAAATATTAGTATTATGAGTATTGCTAATATATGGAAACATTAATATATTTAGACTTTTATTCTTTTTAGAAATCTAAGAAAAAAAAATACACTTATTTACATTTTTTTAATATATATTTACTTTTCAGAGATAGAGAGAGATAGAGCATGAGTGGGGTAGGGGCAGAGAGAGAGAGATACACACACAGAATCCAAAGCATGCTCCAGGCTCTGAGCACAGAACCCGATGTGGGGCTCGAACTCACAAACTGTGAGATCATGACCTGAGCCTAAGTCAGATGTTTAACTGACTGAGCCACCCAGGCACCCACAGATATACTTATTTTTTAATGTATATTTATTTATTTTGAGAGAGAGAGAGAATGTGAGTGTGTGCACATGCAAGCACAGGAAGGACAGACAGAAGAGGAGAGAGAGAATCCCAAGCAGGCTCCATGCTGTCAGTGCAGAACCTGATGCGGGGCTTGAATTCACAAACCGTGAAATCATGACCTGAGCCAAAATCAAGAGTCAGACACTTAACCAACTAAGCCACCAAGGTACCCTGATATACTTATTATTTTTTTAAATAAATTAAAACTCATCTATCTTTCAATTACCATATGGACCGCTGGGTACTTTTATAAATCTAAAACACATTACAGAATCTTAATAATCTTTTATCTATAAAAATATTTTGCTCCTTCATTAATGTAGGAAATATTTTACTAGTCATCAATTATTCCCAAATAAAGAATCAAATAAGAAGAGGGAAGAATTCTGGAATCACATAGAATAATGATGAAAAAATGAAATAAACAATCACCCTTTAGTTTTTATATTGTGTAAGGAATGTGTTGCATTATCTTTCACAGAGTATAACAGAAAAGTAGGGAAATCCATCTCTGCAGTGTGCTTTTAAATTTCTTACAACTGAGAAATAAGATTTTTCATGTTTGGTCCTTGATAGAAAAGAGATGAAAATTGGCAGAGGATTATATTTCACAATTATTAGATGAGTCTGAAGATTAATTCAAGGAGACTGGTTATACCCTAGATTCTGATTATGATGCTAAAATTGATCATAAAAATGAAAACTCAGACTATTATATTAATCTTTAGATGATGATATTCTACTTGATTTTTCTCAACTTCACAAATTAATGAGTGAAAAGTATATTTCTAAAGACAAAAAAATAAAATATATATTCTCATGTAGTTAGTAACTCATTAGGAAGAATTTAATGATACAATATTTTTGGTAAAAACCTAGTCTAAGGCAATTTTCTGAAAGAAAGTGTGATGGCAGTTTTTATCTTTGTTATGTTTGCATACCAAAAGTTATTAACATAAAAAAATTTACAATGTTTAATATATTCTTAAAATTTCTTTAAAAATTAGTATCTTATAATTATCCTTTTTATCTCTTTTTACTTATTATTCTTTATTATTCCTTTATTTTTATATTTGTAAATTAATCATTTTAAACATATAAAGCATTACAAATGTTCATTGGAACCAGGTAGTAAATGATGAGGATGTTTTCCGAGGGATATTTTCAGGGAGAAAGCAATGCATCCATGAAGAAATAGAACACCATTAAAAGGAATATCAAAGTCACAAATAATATGGCATTTGTCTTTCTCTAACTTCACTTTGCCTTATGGTCTCTAGCTCCATCCACCTCATTGCAAAAGGGAAGATCTTGTTCTTTTTGTGGCTCAGTATTATTCCACTGTGTGTATATATATATGTATGTATATATGTATGTGTGTGTATATATATATATATATATAGGTATGTACATATATAGGTATGTACATATATATGCATGTATATATACATAATGTGTACATATGTATGTACATACCTATATATGTATACATATGTATACATATATAGGTATGTACATATATAGGTATACATATATAGGTATGTACATATATAGGTATACATATATAGGTATGTACATATATATACATACGTATATATATGTATGTATATGTATACATATAGATAGATAGATAGATAGATAGATACACACCACATCTTCTTTTCCATTCATCAGTTGAGGGACCTTTGGGCTGTTTCCATAATTTGGCTGTTGTAGATAATACTGCTGTAAACATTGGGGTTCACGTATCCCTTTGAATTAGTATTTTTGTATTCTTTGGGTAAATACCTAGTATTGCAATTGCTGGATCATAAGGTAGTTCTATTTTTAACTTTTAGAGCGACCTCCATACTGTTTTCCTCCATACCAGTTTGCATTCACTCAAATGTGGAATTGAAGAAACAAAACAAATGAGCAAAGGGGGAAAAAAAAGAGAGAGGCAAACCAAGAAACAGACTCTTAACTACGTAGAACAAACTGATAGTCACCTGAGGGGAGAGGTTTAGGAGGCTGGGCTAAACAGGTGGTGGGGCTTAAGGAGTGCACTCATTGTGATGAATACCAAGTGTTGTAGGACAGTGTTGAACCACTATGTTGTACACCTGAAAATAACATGACACTGGATGCCTGTATGTTAACTACTTGGAATTTAAATAAAAATTTTTTAAAAAGTGGCAAATGAGTGCTCTTAGAAAATATAAATGTGTAACAGAAATGACCAAAGAAATCGAAAGACAAAGTGGAAAATAAAGATAAATGTCTAACCGAAAATTGAATGAAAAAACGAGAATTGGGAAATAGGAGGAAAAAAGAATAAAATTAAAAATATTTCAAGAACAATCAATATGGAGTTGCGAGGAGTTGTAGAATCTATGAGAAGAGGAAATTGATGAAAAGACATCATTATTGAAATAGTTCAAGAAAACAATGAAAAATTGAAGGACATTGACTTTACAAACTGGAAGAGTTCACTTAATTTCCAATACGACCTATGAAAAAATATGCCCAGTTGCATCGTTATGGAATTTCACAACTATGGACACAAAATCAGTCAAGGTTTCAGAGTAAACAAAAGCAGCACACAGAGGATCAATAATAATGTCAGCATTAAAGTTCACAAAATTAGAAGGTGCAAATAGGTTTTTACAGCTCTGAAGAGAAGTGGCTTCTGAGCTAGACTCTATACTTAACCCAGCTGCCAATCAAATGTGAGGGAAAAAATGTGTACACAAGTCATACAAACGGTTAACAATGATGAAAATTACTATATATGTACATGTATATATACATATGTGTATATATACATGTATATATACATATGTGTATATATACATGTATATATGTGTATACATATGTACATATACATATGTATATACACATGTGTATATATACATATATATGTATGTAGCCACATACATATGTATATACACACATATATATGTATATATGTATGTAGCCACCAGAAAAAGATAGTAAGCGGGGAACAAGAAAAAAATGCAAGATCCTTTAAACAGATGATCCAATAAAAATCCCCGAAGATGTGAAGAACTCACCCTCATAACAATGAAGTGAGATCCCAGGTATTCACAGATATAGGAGAGCAATTCTAGATTAAAACAGTGGAACTTAGGAAACAGCTATATTAAAATTCTCATTACTGAAGTATCTTTTAAATTTTTTTTACTAATTTAAATCTGATTTAAGGAAATTCACTTTTGCTAAGGAAAGAAATTATATTTTGTTATAAAGACTACCCCCCCAAAGTATTTAAAGTCTCACATTCTGTTAAGGAAATTGTTGCCTTGTTCCAGTGATTTAAAATCAGTTGCACCATAATCTTGGTTAAGTTTCTTTGTCTTTAGTTACAAACCAAGCTCAGTTTATGAATAAATAAACTTTATACAAATAAGGTTTTCCCCTGCAAAATTTTCTCATAATAAACAATGAATGCTTCAGCACTAATTTAACACAAGTTCAATATATTACAGGTGTATAACTAGGGAGAAGCAATCAAATAAGCCCTTTCTTTAGTATTTGCTCTATTTCAATATTTTTGTTTGATTTTGAAAAAATCCTTGCTTTTGTCATTATTTGACAAAATCTAGAAATCTGACTAAAAGTGTTATCTTAAGGGGACTTTTATGCGAGGTGCTGAGAAATTACAGATTTCCTTTGATGTAAGCATATCCACTAATCTTTTTTTCCTTAGTATATGCCAGAAAATCTGCATTACCCCCAGGGATTTTGATGAATACATACATTTTAGATTAACTGCCTTAAGAAATTATCGTTAGCATGATTATTTTACATTGTCTATTCTTCCACAAATAATAATTGCATAAAATGCCATTGCAGTGTAGAACGTGGTACAATTACAATTGAACATAGAGAGATGGTACAAATAAGGTAAATAGACTGGGTATAATACAATTGAGAATTTGTGGAGATTGGGGCAAACTGATGAGAAAATGAAATGTCCCATCAAAAGAGAATAATGTGTTGCCAGCTGATGGTTGCCATATAGGAAATTGATCTTAGTGATGCCAGATCTGATTTTTCAAGGAATGATAAAAATAGACATTTTTAAATTTGAAGTCTCTCGACTTAAATCTAGGCAATCACTTCTTTTTTACACACTGATAGGCATCAACATAGAAGCCAAATGCACCAATTTGTGAGCTGCCTCTATCTAGCGGGCTGACAATTTGCAACAGCTTACATTTTGCTATTCCCATTTGATGAGTCAGATGTTAATTGTATAACAAAATGTATTTTTTTTATTTCTCAAACTTGGTAGGATGGAAAATAAGAATACACCAACTCTCTTTTTTTTCCCCTTGAGATGTGGCATTTTAATAAATGTGTACATATATATACATATATAATTTTCCCCCAATTACTTAAGTGGCATTCTTGTGAGCAGAGAAGAAAATTGAAGTTCTAGTAAATAAAGGCTCTGATCTCCTCAGTGATTGTGTGGTGAACAAAAGGTTTGACCTAGGGGTGCAAAACTGTTAAGATGCGATTTTTGTAACTAAAGGAGAAAGCTCATTTTCAATAGGTAATATCAGTTCAGGAATGACTAAGATTAGAGATTCAAAGTTCTAGAAGTTCACTACAAGATCATACTAGACTCATAGGCCAAGGAACTATGACGGTTTTATCCATCTCCTCTCTTACTTTAGACTTACCCAGTGAGTTTCTGCACGCTCCCATCCTGCCTCTCCACAAAAATTCGTTATAACTAGGTAAGAGTATGAATATGAAACAAGTATTGCAAAATTTAATAGTATATAAACAAAGGCACCAACAAAAATGCTGTAGAGCCCAGATCCAAAATACTTCAACTTCTCCCCATTCAACCTCACTAAAATACAAATTCCATGAAGAAAGTACACAAATTCAACCCTGTATTTCAGGTGTAGAGAAAATAGTCTTTCACATGGTAAATGATCAATAAATATCTGTTTAATGACAGAATTACAGTACATGTAGCAATATATATGCACTGTACACATGGTATAGATGATATAAATAGATATAGACACAGATATAGATATAGACAGATGATACAGATATAGACAGATATGATTCTTTGGGATTTTTCAAGATATTTGGATTTGTTTTGTGTAGATTTTTCTACACTTGCCTTAAAAGGCTGCCTTGGAAATGAAAGCATTAATTACAATAGATTACTATTTCCTAGCTGCCTGTTTTGTTTCAACAATATTTGAGAGGCTATAATAGTGAATAAATTTTTTTAATCTGTCACCCTTATAAAATTATCATCACCGTGGGAATACTGATGAATCAAACACTCATTAAACACAGTGTGATACCTGCTATACTAAGAACTAGAGAACACAAGGTGGATGGTTTACCTAAGCCAGAGTTGAAGGTCAGGGATTTCCTGGAAGAAATCACTTTTAAACTGACTTGAAAGGTAAATAGTAATTGGCTAAAGGAAATGTGTCTGTGGTTAAAGTTAACATAGAGGAAAAGAGTGGAAAGACTTGAGGCCGAAACAATCAGGGCCTAGAGTGTTTTAATAATCCTATGACCATGTACAATGAGCTTGATTTTCACCCATAAAAAACTGACTGCAATGCAAATCATTTAGAGACATTGTGTTAGACCAATGTATATTGTATTCCCAGAGCAGGTATATTGAGACCATTAGAATGGAAGAAATGTTTTTGGTTACAAGTCACCAGAACAGCAATTATGGGAGGGAGGGAGAGAACTAGAGAGATTTGAATCCAAAGAAGTTGCTGTGTGCTAGGTGAAGTTTTATTGAATACTAATGATTTCATGGGGTTTAATGTAGAATTGATAGAACATATTGATTTCCTGAGAATCGGGGAGATAGAAGAAACTATAATGCTGAAGTTTCTGGCTTGTGATTTGCTGGCGGTAATATTACAGAGGACATTTTAGGATTAATAAAGCCTTAAAAGAGTAATTCTTAGTTTGCTATATTAAACTTTTCAATGTCAAAACTAATAAACTGACAAGACACTCAACATTTTTCTTTCTCTGTAAAATATGTGGCTTCTACAGATTGTGTTTCTTCTGGTTTCATGTTTGTGGAGACATACATGGTTGCTAAGAAATGAAATACAATTTGAAGAACTCTCTTACATTTGTAGATAAGACCTACCTTATGAAGAGTAAATTCAGGAATTACTGCTACACACACACACACACACACACACATACATACACACACACACAAACACATGGGCCAGTAAGTGCTACGTTACCACCAGTAATAATACATATTTATTTGTAAAACACTTGTTAATAATTCTTATGAGAGATATTTTTTCTATGTCACTTGTCATATTTTCAAAGTATTAAGCAAAATTCAGAACAAAATGACTAGCACATTACCAGAAAAACAATAAAATACATTTTCATAGTTTTATATTGATCTATCAAATATTGTTAATTTCTAATTTCTTCAGCCTGGAATGAGTTGGGCTGTTTCATCTATAATTATCATTACAATATAAATTAAATAAAGGTTGGAGTCTGTAGATTTTCATGTTTTTATTAATTTGAAAAGATAGGATTAAAATATAGGGCAAAATCCATACTAAAAATATTTCAAGCATATACTAATTTTATGTAATTTTTTACTTAAAAGAAGTTAGCTCATTATAGGTGATGCAGTCTCCATAGTTCTCCTCTTTAACACAGAACCAAAAATGGTATCATTTATTCATTGGAACTTGTTCAGTGCTATAGTTAAATCTCTATGTATCTGTCAAACTGTCGTTCCCTCACTGGAGAGCCTGTCAGAAATAATCATTTTATGGTTTCACATTTATAAAGGTGCAAACCCCAGTTATTCTTGCCTTTTGTATGTCAAAAATCTTGAAGACATGAAATGTTTAATAAAACTACTATGGACACCCAAGTAAGCACCCCACTCCCTTTTTGTTTTTCATGTTTCCTTCTGTTGTGTTTTATTCAAGAGTAGGTCCTACAACTTAGATAATCTGCAGGTTTTAAAAGATGTATCCAGAATAGTTTATTACTTTACTAAAATATATTTCTAAAATATGAAATTAAATATGAACTTCTACATCAATGGATATTTTATAAATAGAATCCCTAACATAACATTGGAAATGTTTATTTACACCCTCAAATTCTTTGTTTTGTTTTATTTTTCTTTTTTATTGAAGTACAATTGACATATGGCATTATATTAGTTTCAGAAGTATAGAATAACGGTGATTCAATATCTGCATACATTGGGAAATGATCACCTTATTAAGTCTAGTTATCATTCATCAATATAGAGAGTTACAGAATTATCTTTCTTAGGATGAGAACTTTCAAGATACACTATCTTAGTAACTTTAAAATGTGCAACACAGTTTCATTAACGACCATCACCAAGCTGCACATTATTAAAATTCACTGTTTAACGAAGAAATCTAGCATAGGTTTAATAACTTCATGAATGTTGCTAAAGAAGAAATGACAATAATTCTTTTATGATGCAATAGTAAAGGACAAAACTATGCATATACTGGAGAAAACAGAGCTGTTAGTTTATATATTATTACAGGTCATACATGATTTAAATAACCATTGGAAAAAAATCGCGGATTTTAGAGATTAAATACTGTTGTATGTTACCTAAAATCCAGGTATTCTACAACACTTTTTTTTTTTTACTAGAAATAGCATTTGCAAGAATGTAGAATTGAATGTGCGTTTTTATTGCTCAAAGGAAAGAAACATTTATTTTTTCTTTCTTACCTTATGATATATTTTCTCCCAGCATTTAATAGCCTTTAGTTTCAAAGCCAAATACTGTAATTCGGTGTGTTAGAATCATGGGACATGATTTTTTTAGATCTACAAGATAATTCCCAAAATATTAATTCCAAAAAACATTGATAAAACTTCCAGTGGTGCAACATTCAAATCAGTATGGGAATGATATGGTTTCATTGAGAAAAATTCTAATTTCAATGCTCATTTCATGAGATTTCACAACAGATGTTCATTTAGTATATAGCCTTAAAGGAAACTATAAAGAGATCTATCAGCATTTTATCTCTGCTGTTGACTCCTAAAGTCTGTGTTAAAAATATGGATATGTTGCTTTTGCGGGGCTGAAATTTGATTCTGGAGCTTCAGAGTGGGGCCAGAATATCTTTTTTTTTCTTTCTTTCTTTTTTCAATTATTTAATTTATTTAACCTCTTAGTTTTAGCAAGCTTCTTGATCCTCGTTAAATCTGATGGGGTCACTTAAGATGCAGAACCACTGTTTGAAAAAGGCAAAGAAAATTCCTAGCTCTTTTTCAGAATATCAGATTTTTACCCGCTGGGTAATCTCTTTTATTCCAACCCACTGGAGTGGATAAATGGCTAGATAGTTGAAGCTGAAAGGCAAATGTTAGAAGAAGGTTTTATGTAAGAGGTAGGACTTATGACTAGTTTGCTCCTGGGCAAGAACTTCATCCACTAATTAGAGTGCTTAGGTTTCAATATGGACTCCACTCCAGGTTAACTGCGGGTTTAGATAAGCTCCTCAACCTCATTAAGCCTCATTTTCTTTATCAATAAGATAAAAATTATAATGATCTCTATTAATGGGGAGAGGATTAACAGATAAGTACATATAATATTTAGAATAGTATGTGGTATATACAGCTCATTTTTTACCATTACTATGTTTTCTTTAATTACTAGTTATTATCATTTTCATATTGGTATCCCAAAGCATACTCAATAACCCAGAAAATTCCTCTGGAAGAAGAATGGCAATTCATGGGCATATTCAAAACCTTGGAATTTTGAAAGGAAAATTAATATATAATCATACAATAAAACAAGTATAAATTATCTTTGTTGGAATACTTTCTGGTCATTTCCCACAAAAACAAAAACAAACACAACCAAACAAGAACAAAGGCATTGTCTTTCCTTGCTTATACGTTGTTTTCCCAATGAGACATACGCATGCATAAAAAAATTATTTTTATTTTCAGTTACTATCTAAAACTTTCATTGCCAAAAGTAAGTTTTAAATTTGACACACAACTTGCTGGAAAGTGTTAAGACCTTTAGGCAAAATATAATAACAGAGATATGTTACAGTAAATGAGGATTAGCATGTCCTTTACCTATGGAACAAAGTGACCTGTTTAAGGACTTAACACCTGATAAGGTAGTATTGCAATCCAAGTCTCTTAGCTTCTAGTCCAAAATACTTTCTACCACTAAAATCAAAAGAGGAAAAAAAAAAAAAAAGGATATGCCTTTCAAAAATGTTCTCTTTTCCATGGCTTCAATTACTGAAGCCAATAAAAAAATTTTAATGTAGGCTGTTTGTTTTAATCACTTATTATGTATTCTTCCTATCCATCTATATTTAAAATTTAATATTCCATTACCTCCCACTTACCAACTGCCAATCTTCCACCTCTTCATTCATTAATATTCATTCTTACATCTCATTTCTTTCAAAATATGTTTTTGTACTACCTAGGAAGGTAGATCGAGATTATAAGATTTAAAGCAAATGGTTAATATATTAAATTTACCAAACACAGAAGTAATTTACAACAGGGAAAAAAGGTGCTACATATGTGTTGAAAGTTCAATTAAAAAGGTTAATGAATACAAAATGTAAGAAATTTTTGGCCTAGAAGTGTACTCAAAAATATTAAATAGACATAAGATAAAAATATCAATTTTAGAATAATAACAATAGACAAGCACAAGGGAATGATAGATTTTCATATATGTATTAATTGTTTATTATTGCCATAACAATTTACCACAAACTAAAAGGTTTAATACAACATGAATTTACTATCTCTGAGGTATGTAGTTCCAAAGTGTGGTGGGTTTGGCTAGTATTTCTGCTTCAAATTTCACAAGTTCAAAATGAAGTTATCAGAAGGGCTGGCCTCTGAGGATGAATCCACTTCCAGATTCAATCAGGTTGTTTGAAGAATTTAGTTGGTAAAATGGAGGTCCTTGTTTGCTTGCTGGCTTTTGGCTGATGGTCAATCTTAACTTTTAGAAACTGTGTGCTTTCCTTGCCTCATGGCTGTCTTCACTTTCAAAATAAGCAAGGGTAAAGCAAGTTCCTCTTTTTAAAATATCTTGTTTTTTTGTTTTTTTTTCCTCTACATCTCTCTGATAATTCTGCCTCTTTCTTCCACTTTTAACGCGCCCATGTGGTTGTATTGGGCCCACACAGATAATTCGGGATAATTCCTCTGTATTAAAGTTTGTAACCTTGACTATCTGGAGAGTCCCTTTTGCAATGTAATATAACATATTGTCAGGTTCTAGAGGTTAGAACATGGGCATCTGTGCAAGGGTGTGGGAAGGTGGAAAGAGTAGGCAATGACCTATTCATCTCAACATAGTTAAAAGGAGATGATAAAACTCAACAGCTTTGTGGTTTGTTCATTACAGTAAATATTTCCATTTCTCTTGATCTTTTCTGAAAGGGTACAAATCATATTTTGGGGACCCACTTCAGTGTAAAGCCCTGAACTTGTACTGATCTATTCAATAAGCATTTATGGATACTTCCTCTATGATATGTCCTATTCCAAGCACCAGGATTAGAGAGGTAAGGATAACAAATAATTTTCTGCATTCATGGAGTTCACAATCTAGTGAAGGAAACAATCAATAATTTTTTATTAGAATCTAAGATTATGCCAATTGTAATAAATACATTTAAAAAGCAGGTAAGAAGGTAGATATTGAGGTAGGACTAAGGGTATACTTTAAGAAATAAATCAATCAGAATCTGGGAAAATAGAATTCCAGAAAAAGCAAACAGAATAAATAGGGTGATTCACATGAAGGAGTCTGACCTATTCAAGAAAGACCAAAAAAGCCAGCGTGGATAAAGCAAAAGAACAAAGGACTATGGAAGGAGAATGAGTTAGAGAAGAAGAACATGGTGAAGAGTTTGAATATTAGTCTTGGGATAATAATAACAAGGTTTTGAACAAACAGTTAATGTTGATGTAGTCCATGTATACTTCACTCTTTTTATTATTTTTGAGTTGGGGTTCCCTTTAGAGTCTATTTTTATAACATCTCAGCTAAAGAAATTTAGAATTTTAAAATTATGTTTTATCATGATATTTTCACTATTAATTTCACAGTTTCTTTTTTAACTCAAAAATTTAGCAAATGTTGTAACACAACAAAAACAACCAAAATATTCAATGCTTTAGATTTACAAAATTTGAAAGTGATTTTATAATATGGCTCCATGAACAAGAAAATAGATTTTCTTGAGATTTCGATTTGGTATAAAAATAAAAGAGAAGAGTTTGGTTTGTAAATGTGTAAAAATGATGCATAGAAGAACAACAAAAATAAAGCAAATGACTATATTGAATGCGTTCTTTAGTCAAAGTGAATTTTGATTCGTATTTTACTTTTTTATGACTAAATTCCTTCAAATACACCATGAATGACACACAGAATAATTTTAAGATCAAAGCCCTGGTTCCTGGCTTACATGCAAAATAAACTCTTTATTTTAAGAAATCTCCTTTCCATCTCTGTAAAATAATGAGGCAAATCTATAGGTGTAACTTATTAAGCATTATACAAAACAAGATGTGCACATTTTCCAGGTGGTTTGTAGAAATAATTAAATATGTTTCGGTGACTGCCATCTGTAATATATAACTATTTAGTTTGAAACAAAGTAATTTTAATTGCATAATGCCTTGTTTCAAAGAGAGAAAATAAGGAACACTTTTCAAAAAGAAAAAAAAGATACAAAAATATTTAGTGTTTCTTTTTCTTCTGCATTTCACATAACTTAATGATCCCAATGTTAAGATTTTTCCTAAACTCCCATGTTAAGATAGGCAAGCTTTCCCAAATCCATTTAGTAGGGTTTTCAGGAATAGAAGGTTCTAGACTATTGGGGTATTTGCTAGATATGCTCTGAGGCAGGCAGTGTGGCCAAAATTACTATTAGTAAAGGGAGATGTGTTTTCTTTTGATCCATATTTATAGACAACAAACAATGCAACTTGGGCCTAATTCAAATAAAGTATTAATTTACTATGGAACTGCCAGTTTTAATGCATACATTACAAAAATGTTTGGGATAATATGCTATTCCTTAGCAAATTTAGTCTATTCTCTTTTAATAATTTAAGAAGATACTCTATATCTTTAAAATAACATATACAAAATAATCTTGAACATATTTTTAAGATTCCAAAGGCAAGTAAGAGTGAAATTGTTCAAAGGATTTCTATGTTTTTCTAGAACATTTTTTGTGTTCATGCTGTTTCATGAGATTCTCTTCATAAGTGAAGCTTGATTACAAGACAAATTTAAAGCTATTAAATTAAAATTACACTTAATATGCCAAACTCATGTTCTCCAAGATTAAAGCTTCTATATTGTGCCCATATTAGAGAAGGTCCCCAGTTGATCTTTTTCAAGGAAAAAAATTCATTGAAAATGAGAGCATATTAATAGATTATGATCAATGGCTAATATGGAATCTAAATTATAGAACATTGCTTACAACAGTAGGAGAAAGAGTTCTGAACAATTGTCCAGATCATAAAAGATTGTGTCTTAAACTATGCTTGCTATTTTGAGATCTATAACTTTCCCAATGGGATTACCCATCTCATCGCCCAAATATATATAAACTTATTATTCTATATTATTTTGTAACATTATATTTCATTTGTTTTTATGGAGTTCCAATCTGATATTAATTTTATCAATACACTACATCATTTAGCAAAATCTAATGATAGCCCAGTAAATATATACTGAGAAAATAGCAAATTAATTTTATCAGCTATTCCAACAATTGCTATAATGGGAAAAAAGAATACCTTAATGTGTGATTAATAATATGTATATCACTGATAGATCAGCAATATATTTTTAATAATATGTACCAATAGCACAATATATTTTTATAGATAGTATTTTATCGTTAATCCACAAAGGATTCATTTTTAGATACCCCGGTTTTCTATTTAAGATTAAAGGAATAACAAAAAATAAATTATATATAATTTCTAAAAAAATAAATTATAATTATTATTACAAAAATAGCACTGAATGGGGTATCTGGGTGGCTCAGTCAGAAGCGTCTGACTGTTGGTTTAGGCTCAGATCAGGATCTCAGAGTTCATGGGATTGGGTCCTGCTTTAGGATTCTCTCTTTCCCTCAATCTCTGCCCTCTACCGTGCTCACGTTCTCTCTTTTTCTCTGTTTCTCTCTCTCTCTCTCAAAATAAATAAATAAACTTAACAAAAATAATTATTATAAACAAAAATAGCCCTTGAAGTGAAAATTGTTGTCTGTGCTTACATAACTGATCATTGAAAAGGAAATTATTTTCAATGTACTTTGTCTTTTCCTGCTTATGTCAAACTATTTTTGCCAATATTTGCATTAGAAAACTATGTTGTATAATTTAATACTTGTAAATTTTTGCAGAATTTTTAGATTTAATTAATCATTTAAAATGAGTTTTAAAATGTTAACATTCTCGATTCAAATGTTAGCATATAAATCTGTAATGGTGTTGGACTGATTGATGTAATCCAAGTGTGATGCAAATGGAACATTTTATAAAAAGTAAATAGAAAATCCATAGCAAGTGACAAACTAAAATATGGTGAGATGCTACCACTATCAGGTGGAATTGTAGTTGGCTCCATATTTTGCTCCAATTAATTTTTAAAAATGAGAAAAGTCCTGCTACACTTAGTAGCTTCTTTTTGTTTGTTTATTTATTTATTTATTTTAATATAATTTATTGTCAAATTGGCTTACATACAACACCCAGTGCTCATCCCAACAAGTGCCTTTCTCAATGCCCACCACCCACTTTCCCCTCTCCTCTGTCCCCATCAACCCTCAATTTGTTCTCTGTATTTAAGAGTCTCTTATGGTTTGCTTCCCTCCCTCACTGTTTGTAACTTTTTTTTTTTTTTGCCTTCCCTTCCCTCATGGTCTTCTGTTAAGTTTCTCAAGATCCACATACGAGTGAACACATATGATATCCGTCTTTCTCTGACTGACTTATTTCACTTGGGTAGTAGCTCCTTTTTAAAAAGTGATTTCTCTTTTCTGCCTTTCTCCTCTGTGATTCATTTAGAAGGAATGAAGGTTGATATTTGGACTAAAGATACAGGAGGGGAAATAACGAACTATATCTTCAGAGAATTAAATGAATAATGGTAGTGGAGTCCCTGTGATAAAAATACATTTAAATCATATTTATCAATCTGTAGTTAAATAGTTTAAATTCTTATATGGTTCATATTACAATGATTTAGAAATCCTATCTAACTTACTGTAAAACCATTATAATATGAAATATCAACATTAAAATATTGAAATAATTGTGATTTACATTGAGTCACACATGCATATTTCCACATTTGAGAAGCCTTTGCTACTGTCTTAAAGCCGTGAGTTGTTCAATTATAATATGAAAAAATAGGAACTTACACACCAACTATGTCTTCCTTCATTTGCAGCATCTACTTTCACTGACAATGTTAGCTGTATGTATCAAGGCTTTCTACAATTGCTAATGCTACATATAGATAGATACATATATAGATATAGATAGATGATATAGATACAGATATAGATATAGATGATATAAAAATAGATATACATATAGATAGACATATAGATGATATAGATATATAGATGTATATATATATAGATATGTGTATATATATATATATTGATGTGTATGT
This sequence comes from Prionailurus bengalensis, assembly GCF_016509475.1. Classification (NCBI taxonomy): domain Eukaryota; kingdom Metazoa; phylum Chordata; class Mammalia; order Carnivora; family Felidae; genus Prionailurus; species Prionailurus bengalensis. Next base: position 93,271,816 of record NC_057344.1, read on the forward strand.
AGAATATATATTGATGTGTATATATATATATATATTCATGAATACATATATGTATATATATATTTAAGTTTATTTATTTTTGAGAGAGACAGCATGAGCAGGGGAGGAGCAGAGAAAGAGTGAGAGAGAGAGAATCCCATGCAGGCTCCACACTGTCAGCACGGAGCCCGATGTGGGGCTTGAACCCACAAAACTGTGAGGTCATGACCTGAGCTAAAACCAAGAGTTGGAGGCTTAACCAACTGAGCCACCCAGGTGCCTCAACGTATGCTGAATTTTTAACTATATATTTCTGAGTCAATGGCACAGAAGTTTTCATGTTTTTGTATTATGTAGCTTCTTGAAATAGTCAAATAAATTCATGATAGATATTACATGTTCCCCAACCTCAATCCATTCTAACTATCCCATCAAATCCCATGACATAAACCTTATACTCCATGCAAATTAAATCGCTTACTATTACTCTAAAACATTTTATACATTGTTTATTTATTAAAATATTTTCCTTGTTAAAAAAATATATTGACTTTGTATGTTTGCCTATAATAAATATCACTTTAAATAGATCAAAATTTTCAGCTTATATGAAATCTTTCTTAATGTTCATCCTTTTCTTAATTAGCATTGAAATTTTTCTGTTTATACCCAATATTTCCTGTTTTAAAATGTTTATAACCATGCCTTAAGTTACTCATTTTTTCCACACTCTTGTCATTGCTTATAATAAATCATATTTGGGATACACTCTTCTATACCTTAAACTTTTTCAGGGAAAGAAAAATGTTCAAAACATGGTATTTAGTTGATTTTTCCTGTTCTCCACACAAATAATCATAAAGGTTTCAGTGTATTAGGATATCTATTCATAAAAACGGCAAAGTTCCTTATCTTTGAATACTGGGAACATGACACCAAGTTTAAAAGTGAAGGCTGAACACATATTCTAGAATGAAAGCTGTATAAATTCTTGCTGTCTTATGAATGTAGACCTATTCACATTCTGCACTGCTGTATATTTTACATGTCTCACTTTTCTGGAACTATTGATTATCAATGAATCCCATTTAAGATGCCTAGTCTTATTTAATTTATTATTGCAGTCATCTGAAATTCTAACTATATCCACTACTTGCTTCAAATATATAATTATTCATTTTGACAAAAGAACTAAAATTAGAAATCTCCTGAATGGTGCATTTACCACATACAATTCACAACACCACAGATCCACATATTTGTCTTGTTTTCAGATAGAGAAATAATAGCAAAGGCTTCTGCTGTCCTCAGGGTCTTGAGGACAGGTCACTTTACTGTCCTGATTGCATCTAAATGAGGAATCCTGCATGGTTTTCTACAAAAAGAAACTACTAAGTCTGTACACTGGCAGGTCCATAGTGAGGTTGGAGCTGAGGGAGTTCTGGTTTCCCTGGTTTCTGGGTGACAAATCTGGGGAAGTTATGGTCCGTCAGGATGCACTTTAATGGGAAACTAAGAAGCAAATGTTGTTGAATGAATTTTTACATAGTGTGTATGGCTTGTGTGAAGTATATTGAGAGGCCTCTGTTCTGGTGTGCTGGAGGTAATACTTTATCACTATGATTGTTTAGAATTGGTGGAGCATGATAGTACTCAAAACCAGTCCACCCATAAAACCTGGAGATGGGGTAGAGGGATGCCCTTCCCATCACTGATAGTCACTGTAGAGGAGATGACACCATCACTTCTGCTTGTTAATCTGTAATCAGCCAGATGACTTACTCCTATTTTTCACCTGCTTTTCCTAACTCATGCTCCTTTTACTCTTACTTCTAGGATCATACTCCACAGTGAGGAGTTATGTACAATATTTGCCTCAGTGTCTGTTTTCTAGAAAGCTGAGGCTAAGCTATCGCTAATATCATTCACCCGACCCTGCATTTGCTTATAGATTCACCTGCTACCGTTCTCATGTACAGTCTCTCCATTAACCCTGAATTAACTGCTTGGCTAAGAATGCACCATTCCTATTTTCATATTTTGGGTGGGGTTTTGAAAATGAGTTTTGAATCAACATGCTCGTGTTTTTTTCATGCCTCACACATCTGCCATGAGAGTTTCTAAGTATTAATGATTTCTTCTATGATGCCTTTATTAACCTTCCTTTACAAAATACACAGAAGCAACCAAATATGGATCACATTCTGTTGTATTTACTGTTCGTAATAATAACTTGTTCTTTCTATCATTATCTGTCTCAACAAGTGAGCTACTGAGGGCTTGGCATATGGGAAGCACCTAAATAAGTAAATACTGAGTGGAAATATTATTTACATTACCTTGGTTTTTTGCATTTATCTTTACTCACTTATCAAGTACACAATCTTTCAAATTCATTTGGTATTAGTGTAAAAATGGACCTAGAGGATCCTAATACTTATCTCACGCTACCTCCCACAATTTATCACAAGGAAACATTTTTCAAAATCTGTACTCTGTCTCTGAATCTGGAATATTCCTTTACAAATTCCCTCACCGAAACTATATAGTTTCAATCTGTCAGCACTTTCAAAATGAGTAAATACTTTTAAATTACTTTCACCATGTATTATTTAATATTAAAAGCATTAAAAATTAAGTTCCAGGTACTTTTCTAAGCACTTTGCCTCGACTATCTCAATTGATACAAATATCTTGTGAAAAGGTATTATTATTATCTCCACTTAACAGCTGAAAAAGGTAGAGCAAAGTCAAGCAATTTGTAGGTTACTCATGTGCTGATTTTGTAAATCAAACCCAGACAACAAAGAATCAGAACTCCTGTTCATCACGCTATGCAATAACATCCCATTAAATGCTGTTGAGCCCCTTGCCACAAATAGCTAATATTCAAATAACAATATTTCAGCAACAAAGAAGCAGTTTGGAAACCTTATCCTTCTATGCTAAAATTTAATTTAGAAAATGTTAGTCAAGGAAAATATAGTTAGCAAATTAACTTGTGAGTTTTCTAAAAGATTTTCTTGTATTATGTTTATAATGTGTCAGCCTAAATAAAAGTTTCTATAGCTTAAATGAGAGCTTAAATTTTTCAACTTTTTTGTGAAATGTCATCAATCATGTGGTCCTTAATTGACCTCCTTCCTTAATAATAATCAAGGTTTTTGATAAGAAGTGAAGAAAATGATGAAAAAGTATTGGAATGATCATTTTAAAAAAATGTCTTGATTATATTTTCCTTAGATCTTTAGGAGATGAAATCCAAAGAATTTAGTGAGGGAATCAAAACTAGATATGGAAAAGAACTGTCAAGAATGATCCCTAGTTTTCTGCTTTCATCATGCATACAGAAAGCTACAAAGATCACTTCAATTTTTTCAAAAATAAACCAAATAAATTACAAAGTTGTAACTTCACTTGTTTGAGTTTCACTTCACTTGTCCATCAGAGACCAGAGAGCAACCAAGTAACCTGAATTTTAGAAGCTAGAAGAGGACAAGAAAACCAAATAACCTGAATTCTGAAGTGAGACTAGTCTCACCAAGAAGAAACAGAACATACAAACTATCTCCCTTGTTAAAGAGAATAGGAAGTAAGAGGAACCAGTCACCAGACATACTGGTTAAGTCTTTTACAAAACTAAAGACCAAGTGTGGGTATCATACAAATCTGTAATTGTTAGTGGGCCTAGGCACAAGGCTTTTTTCAGTGGCCCCCACCATTTGCTCACAAAAAGGATTGGGGCATAGGAGGAGAGAGCCAGAGAGAGCCTTGCTCAGTGCCACAAAAATGTGGGAAATGATCGCTGGTGTTTGAGGATGAGCAGAAAATAAATATTGCCGGATCTCCTACTTTCCTACAAATCAAATCCATAAACTCCGGGAGAAGACAGAAAATATCCTAAACAATTGGTAAAAACGTATTGTGGAGGAAGGGTAGAAGAAGAAACGCGCTCTCGCTGGGAGATAACCAGGAAATTTTGCTGGCCTTGGATCCTATATTAATGCCAAGCTGAGATCAACTACTGATGAAAGGCGGGCAGAAAACTTCCCTCCAAGGGCAATCTCAGAGGCATTATTGAGAACATTGAAAAGTCCCACCCTCATAAAGCTCAGGAGCAGAGGACTACCTACCAGTTAGGCAGGAACTGGCCAACTGAGACCACGCCACACATGCTTAAAATAAGCCTAGAGGGGCGCCTGGGTGGCGCAGTCGGTTAAGTGACCGACTTCAGCCAGGTCACGATCTCACGGTTTGTGAGTTTGGGCCCCACGTCGGGCTCTGGGCTGATGGCTCAGAGCCTGGAGCCTGTTTCCGATTCTGTGTCTCCCTCTCTCTCTGCCCCTCCCCCGTTCATGCTCTGTCTCTCTCTGTCCCCAAAATAAATAAACGTTGAAAAAAAAAATAAAAAAATAAGCCTAGAATGGGGTAATAAAAAGGAAGTTGGCTCCGGGAGAGAGGATAAACAACATGGAGATTGACCCATATGAAGTACAGCTGTGTAAAGTTGTTTAAAAACTAAGAGTGTGCAGCCGCTCTGGAAAGCAGTGTGGAGGTTCCTCAGAAAATTAAAAATAGACCTACCCTATGACCCAGCAATAGCACTGCTAGGAATTTATCCAAGGGATACAGGAGCACTGATGCATAGGGCCACTTGTACCCCAATGTTCATAGCAGCACTCTCAACAATAGCCAAATTATGGAAAGAGCCTAAATGTCCATCAACTGATGAATGGATAAAGAAATTGTGGTTTATATACACAATGGAATATTACATGGCAATGAGAAAAAATGAAATATGGCCTTTTGTAGCAACGTGGATGGAACTGGAGAGTGTGATGCTAAGTGAAATAAGCCATACAGAGAAAGACAGATACCATATGGTCTCACTCTTATGTGGATCCTGAGAAACTTAACAGGAACCCATGGGGGAGGGGAAGGAAAAAAAAAAAAAAAGAGGTTAGAATGGGAGAGAGCCAAAGCATAAGAGACTGTTAAAAACTGAGAACAAACTGAGGGTTGATGGGGGGTGGGAGGGAGGAGAGGGTGGGTGATGGGTATTGAGGAGGGCACCTTTTGGGATGAGCACTGGGTGTTGTATGGAAACCAATTTGTCAATAAATTTCAGAAAAAAAAAAAAAAAAAAAAAACTAAGAGTGTTGAGCAATCACTGAGAAAACCATCTTTTGGGACCATAGCCCAAACCCTCAGCATGAGGCAAACTCAACCCACCACTATAGATATGTGAAGTCTGGGGGCACCCGGGTGGCTCAGTCAGTTAAGCATCTGACCTTGCCTCAGGTCATAATCTCGCAGTTCGTGAGTTTGAGCCCCGCAGCGGGCTGTGTGCTGACAGCCAGAGCCTGGAAGCTGTTTCACATTCTGTATCTCCCTCTCTCTCTGCCCCTCTCCTGCTCACGCTCTGTCTCTGTCTCAAAAATAAACATAAAAAAAAAAAAAAAAAAAAAGAAATGTGAAGTCTGAGTTACATTGATGACAACAAAATCAACAACAAAATGCAAATCCAGGTGAACTCATGGATAAATTGATTAATTTCCTTACATGAATGGACAACTGGAAGAAGCATTTCCAGGATTAAATAGCAGTTATCTCAATTACCATTGCCCCACTTATAATGTTTATCATTTAATGAAAAAGTATCAAATGGACCAGAAAAGACAAAAAAAGAAATTTTGTTAAAGATAAAGCCATTAGGAAAAGAAGACACGAAAATGATGTATATGTTGGGACTATCAGAAAGGGTCTTTAAAATAGCCACAATTAATATATTATGGGATATAGTGAAGCTGGGGTGGCATACAAAAAGGTGTACGTAATTTTAGGAGAGAAATGGAAGATATATGAAGAAATCACATGAACTGAGAACAGGCCAACATAAAGTATTCAAATTTTTAAAACTGAAAAGAAAGCAAAAAAAATAAGCAAAATAAACATAGTATGTAAAAGCTGTGGTAAAACATGAATTTGAAATCTGTAAGAAGAATAATACAAGGAAAATACTTGAAGATTAAGATATTCCAATTCTTTTAAAAATATTTAAAAAATCAAATCATGTATTAGCTCAGAGAATGCTACCCAATATAATTTCTAAATTTGAGTCATATATAATGTCCATGGACTTAAAGAATCAATATTTGTAATGTGTTATTTTCCCCAAGTTCACCTAGACATACAGCATTATACAAATAAAATCTCATTATGCTCTTTTTTGCTGTTGATAGAAATCAAAAGTGATATTAAAATTTATGAAAAAGCAAAGGACCTTGAGTAGCCAATTTTGGAAAAAAAAAAAAGAATACATTTGGTGAATTTGTACTACCTGGTCTAAGACTAGAAAAGAAAACTACAATCCAGGTGAAGTCTGCAGTAAAAACAACAGTGTGGTATTGGAGTAATGACAGATACATAGATCTATGAAACAGAATAGAAAGTTTACGCAGTGGGGCATTTTGTGGGGGCACTGCGATCTGGGTTTGTTTTGCTGAATAAAATTGGAAAATAAAAAATAAATAGAGAATTTAAATATAGATGCACATGGATATGTGGGTTTTGTTTTTGTTTTTGTTTTTACGAAGATGGGGAGACCATTCAATGTTAAAAGGATACTCTGTAATAAATGGTGTGGCGGAAAATGGGATGGTCATCTGTAAAACAATAACCCTCAACCCAGATTTTTTGCCATATCCAAAAATCAACACAAAATGAATTATAGACCAAAATGTAAAACCTGAAACTGTAAAATTCCTATGAGAAAGGTTATAGAAGACAATTTTTGTGACGCAGGATTATGCAAAGATTTCTTAGATGGGACATCAAATGCAAAATCCATTAGGTAAAACAATTCATAAATTGGACTTCATTGAAATTAAAAACGTGTGCTATTTGAAACACAGTCTATTAAAATAAGAAAAAAAAAAGCGGCAGGCTGGCAGCAAATGTTTACAAAATAAGTAAATGATAAATGTCCACTATGGAGAGAATACAAAGAACTCTCAAAATGCCGTAATTAGAAAACTTAACAACAAAAATTTGAAAAGACAATTCATCCAAAGAGATACAAAGATGGCATAAGCACATGAAAAGATTCTTAACATAATTACTCACTTGGGAAATTCAAATTTAAATCACAAAGGGATACCACTACAAACATAATAGAATGACTAAACTTTAAACAAACAAACAAACAGAAACACTGAAAGTCACAAGTCCTGGGAAGGAAAGCATTTAGAGATCATCTGGAACTCTCATACACTGTTGATGATTTTTTAAACCGTACTGACACTGAGGAAAATCAGGCAGTTTTTGTAAAATTAAATCTGTACCCTATGACCCAACTATCCCACCCCTCGGTCTTTTACTCAGGACAGATGACTATTACATATATTCACAAAATGATCTGTACATGTGTATAAGAGCTTTATTTATAATTGCAAAACTAAACGAGAAATGATCTATCTGGAGAATAAATATACAAATGGGGCATATCCATACAATGCACCACTCAATAAAAGGAACATCCTACTCATACCTGCAATGATACAGATAAATTTTAAAACATTATGCCAAGTAAAGATTACAACTCTATACATGCATATGATTTTTTTGGAAAAGGCAAAACTACAGGGACAAACAGTGGGTTGTAAGTTATCAGGGCCTGGAATGAAAGGGGGTATGATTATAAAACAGTAAGGGGAAATTTTGAGATGATAAAGTTTTCAGTTAACCTAAACTACCAGAAAATCCTTGTGGATTGAGTTACTTCCTAACTTTAATATACATATGATTGTGACTTTTATGTTTGTTGTTTACTTATGTATTTCATATTATGTTTTTAAAATTCAATGCTGAATCAAGTATTTGTTCCAGAATAGTGGATACTCCTTCCTTTCTAAAATCTGTTAGATACTTCAGATATATATCCTTATACTATTTTCCTATCCTTGTTTTATATTCTATTTCCTTTGCTAATGTAATTACTCATTTCCTTCTCTACACTTAATATTCTTGAGAAGACACACTGTGAATGCTTTATTCATTATTGACATTCTTCACTCAGCCCCAAATCTTTACTTAGATGATGGTTAATTATTTTGTTGGCTGAATATGTTTCAAGTGATAACAAGAAATTTAAATTTTACTTCTAATAAAAAAAAATCTAGCAAAGTTAGAAACTGAATTCTTTGTGTGGTATTTTATATGCCCAGTGTTTACCTAAAGGCAACCTAAATAAAGCATCAGTGGTTAAATACCTGGATCACTCCAAGAGCTAACAGTCCTAGAAAATATATAATTTTTACGGGAGACTAACCATTAAAATACACTGATCAATAAAATGTGTCTATATCACGCTCCGTAATCTACTCAACACTGATTTAAAATAATGAAGTGAGCTGAAACTATAATGTGGTAAACTAGAGTCTTCAAAAGGAATATTGAGAACACTAACACAAAAATGATAGTAAACCTGAAATTTTCTCTAGCTTCACTAAGAATTGATTTTTATGACTTGAAATTATTTCTGAATGTGTGTGTGTGTGTGTGTGTGTGTGTGTGTACGTACATGTGCACATGCAGGCACACACAAATTCTGTATGCATTAATATCCATTATAGTGTTTTTTTGACAAAAATCCATAAAAGCTTTATAGCTTTGTCATTTAAAATACAGACAATGCAGATAAATGGATAGGAATTGAACCATGACCTAACATTTGTTAATTAGGTGGTTTTGAATTTTCCATGCCTTAATTTCATCATCTGTAAAATGAGAATAGCGTTAATTGACTAGCCTTATAAAATTATTTTAAAAATTCAGCAATTTAGGGGTGCCCAGGTGGCTCAGTGGGTTGAAATGCTGACTCTTGTTTTCAACTCATGTCATGATCCCAGGATCCTAGGATCCAGCCTTGTGTTGGGCTCTGTGCAGAGCGTGAGCCTGCTTAGGATTCTCTCCTTCCCTGTGCCCCTGTCCCCTGCTCTCTCTCTCTAAAATAAAAATAATAATAATAATAATAATAATAACAATAACAATAAAAATTAAGTAGTTTAATATATTCAATTTTAACTTAATGCTTAACATGTTAGCTAAGGCATTAAAACTCGTATATAAACATTGGCTTTTCATATCTCTAATTTTATATTTGTTTACTATGTTCTTTGCATTTTCATATATTTCTCAATATGTTACAAATAATATAGTTATGAAATTAAAAATAACAATTAGGTTTATAAAGTCCAAAATATATAAATATGCTTGAATATGCTAAAATCTAAAGATATATAATTTAAAGGAAATATGGCACCCTAGTCAACAAATTAGCAAATTTTCTAATAGACAATTATTTTTCTTATACTTGTCTTTCAAATATATACTACCTCTATGTATTTGAATTAAAGAATTTTGGGAAAATATTGCAGCATAAACCTAAACTTATCTATATAATGAGTCAGTGTGAAAGATAAGGCTATAAAACCAATTTATGAACAAGTAAAATGTACATTTGTGCATTAAGATATTTCTCCTTGGTCTCAAAAGACTGAAAACAATCTAAATGATAATTGCCTCTATATACAAGACCCAAAGAAAAATAAGTAGGTGGAAAGGGAAATCAATATTATTTGAAGAAAATATTATTTGGATATTTTGAATGCTCTATTTGAATATAAGTATTTCATTGTAATGCTTATTATTGTTCATTTATTTCTTTTGATGCCATTTACTCTGATTCTTCTTTGCACCCCATTATTAAAATAAAATTTGTAAGGGGCGCCTGGGTGGCTCAGTTGGTTGAGCATCTGACTTCAGCTCAGGTCATGATCTCACAGCTCGTGAGTTTGAGCCCCGCATCAGGCTCTGTGCTGACAGCTCAGAGCCTGGAGCCTGCTGCAGATTCCGTGCCTCCCTCTCTCTGCCCCAACCCACTCGCATTCTGTCTCTGTGTCTCTCAAAAATACATAAACATTAAAAAAATTATAATTAAAAAAATAAAATTTTGTAAGATAATCCACATTCTCTTAAGGGAATTTCAGAGGTGCGAAGTATCAACATCAATCATCCTTGGGCTATGTTTGTATGTATACTTATGTCATCAGGCCTATTTCTTCACTGCATGCTCAGCTATATGTATTACTCAAAGTGCGTACTCTTGAAACTGTGACAAATAAGGAAAGTTCTTTAAGTTCAAAAAATCTTTAATTGTAACAAGTATGGTGAAATACAACGATTTCATATCTGACCAGGGAGTTAAAGAATCTGGTGCAATATGATGACTCCTAAAATCTCATGTTTAGAAATTTTTCACTTTAATGCCAATACTTCTTTCTAGCATATGAATAGCAGTTATAGAGTGCTATTGTGAAATGAATAGAAAAACTTTGAACATTTGGATGATAGTAAATGTTTTCAATACTGATTTATTATTTTTAATCTATTTTAGAGAGAGAGAAAGAGACAGAGAGTGTGAGCAGCGGAAAGGAGGGCAGAGGGGGAGAGAAAGAGAATCTTAAGCAGGCTCCACTCTCAGTGCAGAACCTGACACAGGGCTTGATCCCACAACCTTGAGATCACGACCTGAGCTGAAATTAAGAGTCAGATGCTCAACTGACTGAGCCATCCAGGTGCCCTTTAAATGCTGATTTAAAAGGCAGAATCTCTGACATTAAATGCCATATTCACTTTGGTTTCATCTCAGGATTATATAGAGTTGGAAAGAGCATCACTCTCCCCTTACACAAAGAAAAAAATCCAGACAAAATGAAGGTCAGAGACTACTTAAGATCATCAAAGAACTGATATTTCAGAACAACCAAATAACTCTAAATCTAAGGAGAATAGATTCCTGCAGGGAAGTACAGGATCAAGCACCATATTAGAAAGGCAAAGGATGTAGGATGCTGGGTAAAAAGAATTCAGCTACAATAGTTGATGAATTGGCAGTGGTCAATAAAAGACTGGCAAAAGTCAATGAGCCCCTAGTGGCCACAGATAAAGGGAGGGATAGCACCTTCTTGCTCGTCTTTTTTGCCATGAACCCTCACAGAAGCTCACAGAAAAGGGAAATGCATGCTGAGAAAATCGCCTCCTAAAAATGGGCTTGATGTAGGGAGATAGCAGCTGTTCTGAAAGGGGTAAAAACCTGCGTAAGAATCCTTGTCCAGCATCAAATAAGGGGAAAAAATACTTCAATCTGTGGGGAGAATAACAAAAACCTGTCACCAGTGAGACACTGGGAACAACCATTATAAATGGGAAATGGGGATTGTTTTCTACTTCTGAGAAAGGAGAAGAAAACTACCTCTTGAGACCAGAACTAAAACTGGTATAAGAAGGGAATAATTTTGAAGGACACTCCCAGACATCTAGGGACACATTTACTGAGACGAGGTTAATCAGAATATCAGAGACCACTCCTTTCCTGCCCCCCAACACTAGCTTACCAAGTATGGAATAAAAGTAATAGTGGAATACTGCTATGAGATTTGGTAGCAACAAACTGCATTAGTCAGGGTTCTCCAAAGAAATAGAACAAATAAGATATATTTGGAGATATATGAGGAGATTTGTTATAGGAATTGGCTCACACAGTTATCAAGGCTGAAAAATCTCATGATCTGCCATCTGAAAGTTGGAGAGCCAAGAATGCCAGTGATGTAATTCTGTTTGAGCCCGAAGCCCTGAATTCTGTATTCAGGTTTCTCAGATAAACTAAAACTAGGAGCATTTCCCACCAGCAAGATGACATTGAAGAAATGTTAAAGAAAATTCCTCAGACTAAAAGAATATGGTTAGAGACAAAATTATGAATGTATACCAAGGAATTAAGAGCACTGGGGAGAGACTAGTCAAGATGGCGGCATAGGAGGATGCTGGGCTCACCGCGCATCCTGCTGAGCACTTAGATTCCACCTACACCTGCCTGAATAACCCAGAAAACCACCAGAGGATTAGCAGAACGGAGTCGCTGGAGCCAAGCGCAGATGAGAGGCCCACGGAAGAGGGTAGGAAGGCAGCGAGGCGGTGCGCGCTCCACGGACTGGCGGGAGGGAGCCGGGGCAAAGGGGCAGCTCCCCAGCCAAGCAGAGCCCCCGAGTCCGGCTTGCAAAAGCGGAGGGGCCGGGCGGACTGTGTTCCGACAGCAAGCACGACTTAGCATCTGGGAGGACATAAGTTAGCAGCTCTGCTCGGAAAGTGGGAAGGCTGGAGGACAAAGGGAGGGAGAGCTGCTGAGCCCCCGGGCGACAGAGCTCAGTTTGGTGGGGAACAAAGGCGCTCACCAGCGCCATCTCCCCCGCCCATCCCCCAGCCAAAATCCCAAAGGGAACCAGTTCCAGCCAGGGAACTTGCTCGCTCCGTGCAAACACCCAACTCTGTGCTTCTGCAGAGCCAAACCTCCGGCAGCAGACCTGACTCCCTCCCTCTGCCACAGGGCCCCTCCTGAAGTGGATCACCTAAGGAGAAGCAAGCTAAGCCTGCCCCTCCTGCCCCCGTGCACCTTGCCTACCCACCCCAGCTAATGCGCCAGATCCCCAGCATCACAAGCCTGGCAGGGTGCAAGTAGTCCAGACGAGCCACACCACCCCACAGTGAATCCCGCCCCTAGGAGAGGGGAAGAGAAGGCACACACCAGTCTGACTGTGGCCCCAGCGGTGGACTGGGGGCAGACATCAGGGCGGACTGCGGCCCCGCCCACCAACTCCAGTTATACACCACAGCACAGGGGAAGTGCCCTGCAGGTCCTCACCACGCCAGGGACTATCCAAAATGACCAAAGGGAAGAATTCCCCTCAGAAGAATCTCCAGGAAATAACAACAGCTAATGAGCTGATCAAAAAGGATTTAAATAATATAACAGAAAGTGAATTTAGAATAATAGTCACAAAATTAATCGCTGGGCTTGAAAACAGTATATAGGACAGCAGAGAATCTCTTGCTACAGAGATCAAGGGACTAAGGAACAGTCACGAGGAGCTGAAAAACGCTTTAAATGAAATGCAAAACAAAATGGAAACGACGACAGCTCAGATTGAAGAGGCAGAGGAGAGAATAGGTGAACTAGAAGATAAAGCTATGGAAAAAGAGGAAGCTGAGAAAAAGAGAGATAAAAAAATCCAGGAGTATGAGGGGAAAATTAGAGAACTAAGTGATACACTAAAAAGAAATAATATACGCATAATTGGTATCCCAGAGGAGGAAGAGAGAGGGAAAGGTGCTAAAGGGGTACTCGAAGAAATAATAGCTGAGAACTTCCCTGAACTGGGGAAGGAAAAAGGCATTGAAATCCAAGAGGCACAGAGAACTCCCTTCAGACGTAACTTGAATCGATCTTCTGCACGACATAGCATAGTGAAACTGGCAAAATACAAGGATAAAGAGAAAATTCTGAAAGCAGCAAGGGGTAAACGTGCCCTCACATATAAAGGGAGACCGATAAGACTCGTGACTGATCTCTCTTTTGAAACTTGGCAGGCCAGAAAGAATTGGCACGAGATTTTCAGGGTGCTAGACAGAAAAAATATGCAGCCAAGAATCCTTTATCCAGCAAGTCTGTCATTTAGAATAGAAGGAGAGATAAAGTTCTTCCCAAACAAACAAAAACTGAAGGAATTTGTCACCACTAAACCAGCCCTACAAGAGATCCTAAGGGGGACCCTGTGAGACAAAGTCCCAGAGACATCACTACAAGCATAAAACATACAGACATCACAATGACTCTAAACCCGTATCTTTCTATAATAACACTGAATGTAAATGGATTAAATGTGCCAACCAAAAGACATAGGGTATAAAAATGGTTAAAAAAACAAGACCCATCTATTTGCTGTCCACAAGAGACTCATTTTAGACCTGAGGACACCTTCAGATTGAGAGTGAGGGGATGGAGAACTATTTATCATGCTACTGGAAGCCAAAAGAAAGCTGGAATAGCCATACTTATATCAGAAAAACTAGACTTTAAATTAAAGGCTGTAACAAGAGATGAAGAAGGGCATTATATAATAATTACAGGGTCTATCCATCAGGAAGAGCTAACAATTATAAATGTCTATGTGCTGAATACGGGAGCCCCCAAATATATAAAACAATTACTCATAAACACAAGCAACCTTATTGATAAGAATGTGGTAATTGCAGGGGACTTTAACACCCCACTTACAGAAATGGATAGATCATCTAGACACACGGTCAATAAAGAAACAAGGGCCCTGAATGAGACATTGGATCAGATGGACTTGACCGATATATTTAGAACTCTGCATCCCAAAGCAACAGAATATACTTTCTTCTCGAGTGCACATGGAACATTCTCCAAGATAGATCATATACTGGGTCACAAAACAGCCCTTCATAAGTTTACAAGAATTGAAATTATACCATGCTTACTTTCAGACCACAATGCTATGAAGTTTGATATCAACCACAGAAAAAAGTCTGGAAAACCTCCAAAAGCATGGAGGTTAAAGAACACCCTACTAATGAATGAGTGGGTCAACCAGGCAATTAGAGAAGAAATTAAAAAATATATGGAAACAAACGAAAATGAAAATACAACAATCCAAACGCTTTGGGATGCAGCAAAGGCAGTCCTGAGAGGAAAATACATTGCAATCCAGGCCTATCTCAAGAAACAAGAAAAATCCCAAATACAAAATGTAACAGCACACCTAAAGGAACTAGAAGCAGAACAGCAAAGGCAGCCTAAACCCAGCAGAAGAGAAATAATAAAGATCAGAGCAGAAATAAACAATATAGAATCTAAAAAAACTGTAGAGCAGATCAACGAAACCAAGAGTTGGTTTTTTGAAAAAATAAACAAAATTGACAAACCTCTAGCCAGGCTTCTCAAAAAGAAAAGGAAGATGACCCAAATAGATAAAATCATGAATGGAAATGGAATTATTACAACCAATCCCTCAGAGATACAAACAATTATCAGGGAATACTATGAAAAAATATATGCCAACAAATTGGACAACCTGGAAGAAATGGACAAATTCCTGAACACCCACACACTTCCAAAACTCAATCAGGAGGAAATAGAAAGCTTGAACAGACCCATAACCAGCGAAGAAATTGAATCGGTTATCAAAAATCTCCCAACAAATAAGAGTCCAGGACCAGATGGCTTCCCAGGGGAGTTCTACCAGACGTTTCAAGCAGAGATAATACCTATCCTTCTCAAGATATTCCAAGAAATAGAAAGGGAAGGAAAACTTTCAGACTCATTCCATGAAGCCAGTATTACTTTGATTCCTAAACCAGACAGAGACCCAGTCAAAAAAGAGAACTAGAGGCCAATATCCCTGATGAATATGGATGCAAAAATTCTCAATAAGAATCTAGCAAATCAAATTCAATGGCATATAAAAAGAATTATTCACCATGATCAAGTGGGATTCATTCCTGGGATGCAGGGCTGGTTCAACATTCGCAAATCAACCAATGTGATACATCACATCAACAAAAAAAAATATAAGAACCATATGATCCTGTCAATCGATGCAGAAAAGGCCTTTGACAAAATCCAGCACCGTTTCTTAATAAAAACCCTTGAGAAAGTCGGGATAGAAGGAACATACTTAAAGATCATAAAAGCCATTTATGAAAAGCCCACAGCTAACATCATCCTCAACGGGGAAAAACTGAGAGCTTTTTCCCTGAGATCAGGAACACGACAGGGATGCCCACTGTCACCACTGTTGTTTAACACAGTGCTGGAAGTTCTAGCATCAGCAATCAGACAACAAAAGGAAATCAAAGGCATCAAAATTGGCAAAGATGAAGTCAAGCTTTCGCTTTTTGCAGATGACATGATATTATACATGGAAAATCCGATAGACTCTACCAGAAGTCTGCTAGAACTGATACATGAATTCAGCAAAGTTGCAGGATACAAAATCAATGTACAGAAATCAGTTGCATTCTTATACACTAACAATGAAGCAACAGAAAGACAAATAAAGAAACTGATCCCATTCACAATTTCACCAAGAAGCATGAAATACCTAGGAATAAATCTAACCAAAGATGTAAAGGATCTGTATGCTGAAAACTATAGAAAGCTTATGAAGGTAATTGAAGAAGATTTAAAGAAATGGAAAGACATTCCCTGCTCATGGATTGGAAGAATAAATATTGTCAAAATGTCAATACTACCCAAAGTTATCTACACATTCAATGCAATCCCAATCAAAACTGCACCAGCATTCTTCTCAAAACTAGAACAAGCAATCCTAAAATTCATATGGAACCACAAAAGGCCCCGAATAGCCAAAGTAATTTTGAAGAAGACCAAAGCAGGAGGCATCACAATCCCAGACTTTAGCCTCTACTACAAAGCTGTCATCATCAAGACAGCGTGGTATTGGCACCAAAACAGACACATAGACCAATGGAATAGAATAGAAACTCCAGAACTAGACCCACAAACGTATGGCCAACTCATCTTTGACAAAGCAGGAAAGAACATCCAATGGAAAAAAGACAGTCTCTTTAACAAATGGTGCTGGGAGAACTGGACAGCAACATGCAGAAGGTTGAAACTAGACCACTTTCTCATACCATTCACAAAAATAAACTCAAAATGGATAAAGGACCTAAATGTGAGACACGAAACCATCAAAACCTTAGAGGAAAAAGCAGGAAAAGACCTCTCTGACCTCAGCCGTAGCAATCTCTTACTCGACACATCCCCAAAGGCAAGGGAATTAAAAGCAAAAGTGAATTACTGGGACCTTATGAAGATAAAAAGCTTCTGCACAGCAAAGGAAACAACCAACAACTAAAAGGCAACCAACGGAATGGGAAAAGATATTCGCAAATGACATATCGGACAAAGGGCTAGTATCCAAAATCTATAAAGAGCTCACCAAACTTCACACCCAAAAAACAAATAACCCAGTGAAGAAATGGGCAGAAAACATGAATAGACACTTCTCTAAAGAAGACATCCGGATGGCCAACAGGCACATGAAAAGATGTTCAGCATCGCTCCTTATCAGAGAAATACAAATCAAAACCACACTCAGGTATCACCTCACTCCAGTCAGAGTGGCCAAAATGAACAAATCAGGAGACTATAGATGCTGGAGAGGATGTGGAGAAACGGGAACCCTCTTGCACTGTTGGCGGGAATGCAAACTGGTACAGCCGCTCTGGAAAGCAGTGTGGAGGTTCCTCAGAAAATTAAAAATAGACCTACCCTATGACCCAACAATAGCACTGCTAGGAATTTACCCAAGGGATACAGGAGTGCTGATGCATAGGGGCACTTGTACCCCAATGTTTATAGCAGCACTCTCAACAATAGCCAAATTATGGAAATAGCCTAAATGTCCATCAACTGATGAATGGATAAAGAAATTGTGGTTTATATGCACAATGGAATTCTACGTGGCAATGAGAAAAAATGAAATATGGCCTTTTGTAGCAACGTGGATGGAACTGGAGAGTGTGATGCTAAGTGAAATAAGCCATACAGAGAAAGACAGATACCATATGGTTTCACTCTTATGTGGATCCTGAGAAACTTAACAGGAACCCATGGGGGAGGGGAAGGAAAAAAAAAAAAAAAGAGGTTAGAGTGCAAGACAGCCAAAGCATAAGAGACTGTTAAAAACTGAGAACAAACTGAGGGTTGATGGGGGGTGGGAGGTAGGAGGGGGTAGGTGATGGGTATTGAGGAGGGCACCTTTTGGGATGAGCACTGGGTGTTGTATGGAAACCAATTTGTCAATAAATTTCATATAAAACAAAAAGCACTGGGGATAGAATAAATAAATGAGGATAATAAAGTATTACATTTTTATAATTATTCAATTATCTAAACCAAGATTGTTACACAGTATTGATTGTTCATGGTACATATATCAAATACAACAAGAGTATTATAAAGGAAAGAATTGAGAAATCGAGACCATATTGTTGTAAATTACTTAAAATACCCATGAAGATGTATAATATTGACTATGGTTAATTAAAGATAAAAATTGAAAACCTCAGGGCAACCGCTGAAAGCATAACTTAAAAGTAAAGATAAAATTGAATGATTAAAATGACAAATTTGCTCCAGTAAATGAAGGGGGGGGGGCAAAAACAAACAAACAAACAAACAAACAAACAAACAAACAAAACAGATGGAACAAATAGGAAACAGCCTGCAAAATATCAGGTTTTAATTCAGACACACCAATAACCAAATAAATGTGAATGACTTAAACACAGCAACAGTAGCAAAAAGGCAGAGACTGTTGGGGTGCCTGGGTGGCTCAGTTGGCTAAGCGTCCAGTTTTGGCTCAGGTTATGATCTCATGGTTTGTGAGTTCAAGCCCTACATTGGACTCTGTGCTACAGCTCAGAGCTTGGAGGCTGCTTTGGATTCTGTGCCTCCCTCTCTCTCTCTGCCCCTCCCCTGCTCATACTCTGTCTCTCTTTCTAAAAAATAAATAAACATTAAAAAAAAAAAAAGAAAAAAGCAGAGACTCTTAAATTGGATAAAAAGAAAAAATGCTTTCCACAAGAAAAGCACTTTAAATATGAGGACATACATAGGTGAAAATGAAAGGATTGAAATTAGGGAATACAATACCCAAAAGTAAACTGGAGTTTCAAAGCACTTCAGAGCAATGATTATTATTAAAAATGAAAATAGATACAACATAATGAAAAATAGTCAATTTCCCCAAAGTCATAACAATACAAAATATGTATATTCTCAACAATAGAGCTAGAAACACAGAAAACAAAAATTAATGAAACTGAGAAAAATGGACAAACATATTTTTTGGCTGAAAATGTCAATGCTACTCCTTCTACTTGATAAAAGAAATCAGAAAATCAGTCCGAACATAGAGACTAAGGAAGATGGTATTCCTATGATCTGTCAGTTTCTGTGGGAAGTTAAGAGCCTCTTTTTCCTCTGTAGGCGCTTAACATTGTTAATGCACTATGAGTTCACGTTGCAATTCGATTATTTTTACTTCAATTATTTTCATGCCAATCCCCTTTACAAAAATATGAGACCCATGAGGAAGGCTAGAGAGATGTAGAGGGATGTGATATTTATTTGATCCCTAAAGCCTGATATATTGAAGAACCTCGGGGTTTCTGACTACACACAGAAAATCTACAGGTGCTTCATGTGATACATATGGAAAATAAATGAAAGTATGTCATAATCTTAACGTGTAAGTTTTCAGTAGTAAGAAGATAAATATTTGTTGCCTGTATGCATCATCCCCATTTATCATTTTCAGAGTGAGTCTTATGATAATTGTAACTGGAAATGTAACATAAATGTATTCTATTATGTTGGGTTTGGTTGTTTTCTTTGTTTTAATTTAACGTAAATACTGGTTATTTAATGTATATTGAATTATCATCTCTTCTTTTCCTCCAAACAGTCTAATAAATGTGAAATTTCCAAATGTATTAGAATTAAAAGTAAGCATAAATATAAAGATAGAAGAGGATAAAGGTTAACTTCCAATAATATATCATACCAAGAAAATAAATTATTTGCTCAAAATAGAGATTAATTTGTATATAAATGATGATTCCTGATGGCCAAAACATCATGCATTATGCTACCCTGAAGCTTAACAATAAATATAGAACTACTAGTCATATTTCTTTGCTAATTCTTTATACATGTTACTTCTAGGAAGAGACTCCATTTTTAAGTAAAATAAAGAATGTGCTGTTGTTTCCCCCATTGAGCACTAAAAAAGTTGGAATTAAAACAATGGTCTTGGGGCGCCTGGGTGGCGCAGTCGGTTAAGCGTCCGACTTCAGCCAGGTCATGATCTCGCGGTCCGTGAGTTCGAGCCCCGCGTCGGGCTCTGGGCTGATGGCTCGGAGCCTGGAGCCTGTTTCCGATTCTGTGTCTCCCTCTCTCTCTGCCCCTCCCCCGTTCATGCTCTGTCTCTCTTTGTCCCAAAAATAAATAAACGTTGAAAAAAAAAATTAAAAAAAAAAAAAACAATGGTCTTGTTTTTAATCCATCCTTATATTCAAAATAGAAAGTCATTTTATGAATTATTAAATTTCTTTCAGAATCACTCATTTTGATTTCTAAGTATTCAATTATGTCAGCTCCATAAAGAAATACGCACTAACACCAATATAAGAACTTTATAATAGTATTTAGAAAACATGACTTTTTCTGAAAGAATACTTTGATATTTTAATAATAATTATAAAGGATAAATATATATTTATTGAGTTTATGACATTGAAAATCTATTAAAACATTAATTAAAGTGAAAAAAATTGATAATTGCAGTTATCCATACACAAGTCTCTCTCTCTCTCTCGCTCATATGTAGAGAGAGTGATAAATCGAGACAGACACACAGAGAGATGGATAGATGTCAACTGCAATAAATAACACATTTAAAACAGCAATTGTACCAGTTCCTTAATCTGCTGAAAAATTCTAGCAAGTATGTCATGCAATTAACGTAAAAATTCCAATGGTAAAAAAAATTGAAATACTTTAAGAATCAAATATCTTAATAAACTATACCCTTGTTATCTCAATTGATATATAGAACAAACAAAGCCTGCTTACACAATATTCTTTTAGATATTTTATTTGCCAAAAGTATTCTAGGTGCTGTGAGCTTCATTTTTTTTTATTTAACCAAAAATTAGGGTATATTAATTGCAGATAACCTCAAAAATATCAACTGATTTGTCCCAGAATACTGTACTATGTGTCCCAAATCCCCATCTACAAATGTGATATTCATGTTAGTTTATAAAGTTTCAATGGGTTTTTAAAAATAGTTACTACCATATATATGCAGCAAAAATACAGATGATAGATGATAGATAGATAGATAGATAGATAGGCTCTTTAGGATTCTGAAATAAACTTACAGTTTGTCTTTACTTAAAGTAAGTACTGTGTTATGGTTAAAAATATAGTCTCAAAGAAAATTTGTCTGGTACAATAAGGAACTATTTTTGCTTAACATAGCCAAATCTGCAGCATTCTGTGTTAATGAGGCTGTGGTCACTCTATACCAATGCATACTGACCTTATCAACAAATTAGTACCTTTGCCATAGGTTGAGGGAAAGCTTAATTTAGCTTATACACATGCAAAGAGTTTCTTTAAATCCAGTGCCTTCTTTGATTCTCGTATTGCAAAAGAGACTTTACTTTCCAATGTGCACTATAAAATAACTGCCTTCTTGGCTTATTTATTAACTAAAAAATATATTTTCTCTCTTTTTACAAGGTACTGCTGCTCATCCCATCTTTTTGCCTTAAGACCTTTGCGTCTGCTCTGAGACAACGTCCTTTTTAGGCCTTTAACCGAGAGGGTAGTTTATGCTTATTTTTGTGGAAGAGAATATTTAATGGAATCTATATTATGTCATTTTCCTGCAGCACCATTAAATACCAAATCCTCCTACAGATAGATAGGGGATGTGTGTGTGTGTGTGTTTTTATTTGAATTTTATTTAAATTTTAGTTAGTTGACATACTGTGCAATATTGGTTGCAGGAGTAGAATTCAGTGATTCATCACTCACATACAACACCCAGTGCTCATCACAAGTGCCCTCCTTAGTACCCATTATCCATCTAGCCCATCTCCCACTTACTTACCTCTATCAACCCATACATTGTTTCTATCATTAAGAATATCTTGGGGAGCCTGGGTTGCTCAGTGGTTAAGTGTCCAACTTTAGATCAGGTCATGATTTTGCATTCCGTGAGTTCAAGCCCCACATTAGTCTCTGCCCGTATAGAGCTGTGTGCGGACAGCTCTGAGCCTGGAGCCTGGAGCCTGCTTCAGATTCTGTCTCCCTCTCTCTATGCTCCTCTCTCTCTCTCAAAAATAAATAAATGCTACAAAAAAAAAGAGTCTCTTGTGGTTCATTTCCCTCCCTTCTCTCCCCCACTTCCTATATGTTCATCTGTTTTATTTCTTAAATTCCACATATGAGTGAAATCATATGGTATTTTCCTTTATCTTATTGACTTATTTCTTTTAGCATAACACAATCTAGCTCTACCCACATCATTGTAAATGGCAAAGTTTCATTCCTTTTGATGGCTGAGTAATATTCCATTATATATATATATATATATTCCATTATATATATATTATATATATACAATATATACATGTATACAATATTATATACATATACAATATACATATACAATGTACATATACAATATACATATATACTATATTATATACAATATATTATATATATATACAATGTATATATATACAATATATTATATATATATACTATATATATATATAGTATATATATATATATATACCACATCTTCTTTATCCATTCATCTGTCGATGGACATTTGGGCTCTCTCCATAGTTTGGCTACTGTTGATAATGCTGCTATAAACATAGGGGTGCATCTACCCCTTTGAATCTGTATTTTTGTATCCTTTGGGTAAATACCTAAGAGTGCAATACCTGGTCATAGGTTACTTCCATTTTTAGTTTCTTGAGGAACCTCCATACTGTTCTCAATAGTAGCTTCACCAATTTGCTTTCCCACCAACAGTTCAAGAGTTTTCCCCTTTCTCTGCATCTTCACCAATACCTATTGCTTCTTGTGTTAAGTTTAGCCATTCTGACAGGTGTGAGGTCGTGTATCTTTGTCGTTTTGATTTTTAGTTCTCTGATGAGAGATGATGATGAGAAAGGGTGATGTTGAGCATCTTTTCGTGTGTCTGTGAACCATCTGGATGTCTTCTTTAGAAAAGTGTCTATTCATGTCTTTTGCCCATTTCTTCACTGGATTGTTTGTGTTTTGGGTGTTGAGTTGGATAAGTTCTTTATAGATTTTGTTTACTAACCCTTTATCCAATATGTCATTTGCAAATATCTTTTCCCATTCTGTCAGCTGCCTTTTAGTTTTGTTGATTGTTTCCTTCATTGTGCAGAAGCTTTTTGTCTTGATGAAGTCCCAATACTACATGTTTGTTTTTGATTCCTTTACCTTCAGCAATGTGTCTAATAAGAAGTTGCTCCAGCTGAGGTCAAAGAGGTTACTGCCTGTGTTCTCCTCTAGGACTTGGATGGTTCCCTGTCTCACATTTAGGTCTTTCATCCACTTTGAATTATTTTTATGTATGGTGTAAGAAAGTGGTCCAGGTTCATTCTTCTGTATGCTGCCATCCAGTTTTCCCAATATGATTTGGTAAAGAGACTGTCTTTTTTCCATTGTGTATTCTTTCCTGCTTTGTCAAAGATTACTTGACCATATAGTTGTGGGTCTATTTCTAGGTTTCTATTCTGTTCCATTAATCTCTGTGTCAGTTTTTGTGCCAGTACCATACTGTCATGACAATTATAGCTTTGTAACATAACTTGAAATCTGGAATCGTGATGCCTCCAGTGTTGTTTTTCTTTTTCAGGATCAATTTGGCTATTCAGGGTCTTTTGTGGTACCATGCAAATTTTGGGATTGTTTGTTCTTTGTGAAAAATACTGGTGGTATTTTGATAGAGATTGCATTAAATGTGTAGATTGTTTTGGGTAGTATAAACATTTTAGCCATGTTTGCTCTTCCAATCTATTAATATAGAATACTTTTCCATTTCTTTATGTCCTTTTCAATTTCTTTGTAAGTGTTCTATAGTTTTCAGAATGTAGATCTTTTACCTCTTTAGTTAGGCTTATTCTTAGGTATCTTTTTTTGTGTGTGTGCAATTGCAAATTGGATTGATTCCTTAATTTTTTTGCTGCTGCTTCATTTTTGGCATATAAAAATGCAACAGATTTCTGCATGTCAATTTTATATCCTGCAACTTTGCTGACTTATTATATGAGTTCTAGCCAATTTTGGTGGACACTTTCGGGTTTTTTGAAAAGAATATCATATCATTTGCAAATAGTGAAATTTTGACTTCTTGGAGATTTGGATGCCTTTTATTTCTTTTTGTCATCTGATTGCTGAGGCTAAGAGTTCCAGTACCATGTTAAATAATAATGGTGAGACTGGATATCCTGTAGGGGAAAGTCTCTCAGTTTTTCCCCATTGAGGATGAGATTAGCTGTGGGTCTTTTACATATGGCCTTTATGATGTTGAGGTATGTTCCATCTATATCCACTGTTGAATTTGCTAATATCTGGCTGAGAATTTTTGCATCCATCTTCATCAAGGATATTGGCCTGTAATTCTCCTTTTTAGTGAGGTCTTTGGTTTTGGAATCAAGGTAATGCTGACTTTGTAGAATGAGTTTGGAAGTTTCCCTTCCATTACTATTTTTTGAAACAGTTTGAGAAGACCAGGTATTAACTTTTCTCTAAATGTTTGTTAGAAATCCCCTGGGAAGTCATCTGGCCAGGACCCTTGTTTTTTGGGAGATTTTGTTTAATTATTCAATTTTCTTTGATGGTTATGGGTCTGTGCAAATTTTCCATCTCTTCCTGCTTCAATTTTGGTAGTATGTGACTTTCTAGGAATTTGCCAATTTCTTCCAGATTGCTGAGTTTGTTGACATATAACATTTCATAATATTCTATTGTAATTGTATTTCTGTGGTGTTGTTTGTCATCTCTCCTCTTTCTTTTGTGATTTTATCTGCTTGGATCCTTTCTCTTTCTTTTTAATAAGTCTGGCTAGGGGGTTTATCAATTTTGTTAATTCTTTCAAAGAACCAGCTCTTAGTTTTGTTGATTTGTTCTACTGGGATTTTGTTTGTTGGTTTGTTTCTTTGCTTATTGTTTGTGTATCTTTTATTTCTGCTCTCTCTTTATTATTTCCTTTCTTCTGCTGGTTTTGGCTTTATTTGCTGTTCCTTTTCTAGCTCCTTTAGGTGTAAGGTTAGGTTTTATTTGGGACTTTCCTTGCTTCTTGAAAAATGGATGAATTACAGTATACTTCACTCTTAGGTCTCTCTTTGCTGCATTCCAAAGGTTTTGGATTGTTGTGTTTTCATTTTAATTTGTTTACATGAATTTTTTCTAATATTTTCCTTAATTTCTTGGTTAATCTGTTCATTCTTATTAATCTCCATGTATTTGAGGGCTTTCCAAATTTTATCTTGTGGTTGATTTCAAGTTTCATAGTGTTGTGATCTGAAGATATGCATGGTAAGATTTCTCTTTTTTGTACTTGTTGAGGACTGACTTGTGACCCAGTGTATGATATATTCTGGATAATGTTCTGTGAGCACTCCAAAAGAATGTGTATTCTGCTGCTTTAGGATGAAATGTTCTGAATATATCTGTTAAATCCATCGGGTCCAGTGTGTCATTCAAAGCCATTGTTTCCTCTTTGATTTTCTGCTTAAATGATTTGTCCATTGTTGTCAGTGTGGTGTTAAATTCCTGTACTATTACTGCATTATTATTACTGAGTTTCTTTATGTTTGTTATTAATTGATTTATATATCTGGGTGCCTCCACATTGAGAGCATAAATATTAACTATTTTTAGATCATCTTGATGGATAGACCCCTTAATTATGATATGGTGCCCTTCTTCATCTCTTGTTACAGTCTCTGTTTTAAAATCTGGTTTGTCTGTTAGAAGTATGGCTATTTCAACTTTCTTTTGATGTCCATTAGCATGATCTATATTTTTCCATCCCCTCACGTTCAATCTGCAGGTGTCTTTAGGTCTAAAATGAGTCTGTTATAAATATCATATAGATGGATCTTGGGTTTATTGTTTTTTTTTCCCCTCATACCCTATGTCTTTGATTGGAGCATTTAGTCCATTTACATTTAGTGATTATTGAAAGATATGGGCTTAGTGCCATTGTGTTACCTGTGGAGTTGGTGTTTCTGGTGATGCTGTCTGGTCCTTTCTAATTTTTGTTGCTTTTGGTCTCTACCTCCCTCACCTAATCAAAGAGTACCCCTTTAAATTTCTTGCAGGACTGGCTTAGTGTTCACAAACTCATGAGTATTTGTTTGCCTAAGAAACTCCATCTCCCCTTCTATTTTGAATGGCAGTCTTTTTGGATAGATTATTCTTGGCTGCATTTTTCCACTTTAGCAAGTTGAATATATTTTGCCACTCATTTATTGCCTGCCAAGTGTCTGTGGACGTATCTGCAGCAAACCTGATCTATCTTCCCTTGTAGGTTAAGGACATTTTTCCCCTTGCTGCTGTCAGGATTCTTTCCTTGTCTTTGTAGTTTGTGAATTTAACTATGATATGTTTGGCAATTGTTGACTTCTGTTTAATTTCATGGGAGTTCTCTGTGCTTCTTGGATTTTGATGCTTGTGTATTTCCCCAGATTAGGGGAAGTTTTCAGCTATAATTTGCTCACATAAACCTTTTGTCCCCTTTTCTCTCTCTTCATCTTCTGGGACTCCTGTGATATGAATGCTACTACTTTTAATAAATTGCTGAGTTCTCTAAGTCTGCCTTTGTGATTCCCAACCTTTGTTTCCTTCTTTCCTTCAACCTTTTTTATTTTCCATAATTTTAACTTCAATATTGATAATTCACTCCTCTGGCTCATCCATCCTTGTTTTGTGGCCTCCATTTGCATTTGCATCGCAATTATATCATTTCTCATTTTCGTCTGATTAGATTTAAGTTCTTTTATCTCTTCAGAAAGGTATTCTCCGGTGTCTTCTATGCTTTTTACAAGCCCATCTAGAATCTTTGTAAACATTGTTGTAAATTATAGTTTATCTTACTTATATCTGCATTGATTAAATCCTTGGCCATCTTCTTTCTCCTTTCTTTCTATCCAAGTGAATTCCTCCATCTAGTCATTTTGGAGGAAGAAACAACAACAACAACAACAACAATAATAATAATAGAATGAAATTTAAAAAATTGAATTTAAAAAATCAAATAAAGGAAACTAGATCTTAGGTGTGTTTTGGTTTCCTTGTTAGGATAATTTTAATAGAAAAAAGGGAAAAGACAAAGGAACACTGAAAATGTATAAAATAAAAAAATTTAAAAATTCAATTAAAAATTAGAATAAGAGAAACAATTTTGTTCTTTTTGTATCCAAGAAACAAAAGAAAAGAAACAAAAACAGAAGCAACAACAAGAAAGAAAGAAAGAAAGAAAGAAAGAGAGAAAGAAAGAAAGAAAGAAAGAAAGAAAGAAAGAAAGAAAGAAAACATGAGCAAACAAAAAAGTTCAAATTAAGCTAAATCTAGTTTCCCCTAGAGCTGAAATTTTGTTACGGTCTTTGTTCAGTAGACTAAGTTTATGGGAGGGATTTATGCTGGTCTTTTGAGGGAGAGTTCTGCGACTCTTATTCTCAGGCCAACTTGCTGTAGTGGAGATGTGCCTGGAGGCCAACAGAGGGTGAGGCTTGGTGTAATGCTTCCATTCTCCACTTGATAGAGCTTTTTAGCTCACTTGGGTTGATCAATGTTAATGGGCTAATGATTAAAATAGCATTACTCCACTCTCTAGTCTCCAGAGCAGGAAGTTCCTGCCTTCACAGACATGTGATCAATCATAATCCTGTGTCTCCCACTTCTGTCAGCTCCCCCGACCTTCTCCCTGTCTTGTCTGAGCTGTCTGCCTTACAGGCGGCACCTCCCCCAAGAGTTTTATCTCAGATGTGACTGTGTTTCAAAATCAATACTTTAGAGTACCCTATGCCTCCAATCCACACTGATCCTCTGGGAGAAAGCCTTGTCGTGTCGTGGCTGGGGCTGGCTTGTCCCAGGAAATAGGTATACCATGGAGCATTGCTCAGAGTTTATGGTAAATTGTAATACACAGTCATTACCAGGGTTTGTTGCCCTCATCTGGCCATATCATCTCTACCAATTACACTCCAAGTAGGGGAATCTCTTTTTCCTGTGCAACCCAGAGGACTTTCAGACAATTCTACCCACTGCTGGGGCTCTGCCCTGCTTCCTCACTGGAGCATTACTAGGGTCTGACATCTGAAACTTCAGACTTTGTGCTCTGTTGTTTATAAAAAACTGGCCATATTGAAACCCTCTCTTTTTTTCCCCCACCAATGGTTTTGGGGAATAGTTTTCTTGTGTATTTCCTTCTTCATGTTTTCATTCTTTTTCTCTAGCTGCTATCAAAGGGAGTGTTTTCTTGTGCAAACTCAATGCTCTGCTCTCTCTTCTCTTCTGTCTTCCTCCTTTCCACCAAGACAACTCTATCCCTCTGTGGCACAGCAGCTCTTCCTTGCCCTCAGTTTACCTCTCTGTATCATGTAACTGCTGTGTTCTCTCCCTTAAATTATGCAGACTGTTCTGTTAATCTTCAGATCAATTTCCTGCATGTTCATGTGGTTTGATGTATATCTATCTATGTGTTCAAGGTATGAGACCAGTCAAGGTCCCCTTACTACTCTGCTAACTTGACTTCTGCTCAAGAGATGATCTTTTTTACTAGTACACATTTTTCTTTTTTTTTTTTTATTATTGAAGAATAGTTGAGAAGCATGTTATATTAACTTTAGGTGCACAACATAGTGATTCAACAATTCTATACATTACTCAATACTGATCACAATAGGTGTAGTCATAGCACACATTTTAAGTTAATTATGGGTTAACTTATTCTAAGTATATTTGCCAATTCTTTTAATAAATTCCACCAATGTGTCAAATTAAATTGGTGAAACATGGATGGACCTAGAAACATTATGTTAAGTGAAATAAGACAGAGAAAGACAAATATCATGATTTTGTTGCAGCATTTTTTACCCCAATACTCGAGATACATTGTCTCACCAGTTCATGGAATGAAGAGGTGGGCACAAAATATGCAACAAGCAAAAGTTTAGTATAGTACAAGGAAGAATAGTATAAAAGCTGTCTTTACAGAGAGGGGCATTCAAAAGTGAATGCCTATGACTATAGGCAACCATCCTTGTTTTATAAGTTTCTGGTCAGCCCTCCCTTCCCTTCCCCCCTGTTTCCTCTCGGGTCCCACCCTTATTGGCTTCATGACTCTAGATGCTGGGTGGTCCATTCCTAATTGGCTCGATTCCATTATATGAGGGGTGAACCATTTCTTGTGGATCATATGTCTTATGGTGTACTACTTATTTTTAGTTAGGACTTTTGTCAAATTCCTGAGGGAAACCTGAAGGGGAGTAGATGATGTCTGTTACATTCTTAAGAGAACCTTACACCCTAGGGAGTTTACTGTGGTCAGACACTCCCAGCATTGTTCCAAAATATGTGTTTTTCCCTTCCCAGGGACCTGAGGTCCTATCCTCTCCCTCTCTGACTACTGAACTCTATCTTTTCCTATCATACTTTCATTTATATGTGGAATCTAAAAAAAAATGATTAAACAAACAAAAAGTTAAATCAGAGTATAAATACAGAGAACAAACCAATAATTGCCAGAGGAAAGAGGCTGGAAAGATGGTCAAAATGGGCAAAGGGGAGTGGGACACAGAAGCTTCTAGTTATGAAATGAATAAATGATGGGAATAAAGGGTCCAACATAGGGAATATAATCAATGGTATTGTAATAATGTTGCATGGTGACAAATGGTAGCTACACTTGCGGTAAGCATAGCATAATGTATAGAGTTGTCAAATCACTATTTTGTACACCTGAAACTAATATAACTCTGTGTGTCAACTATACTCAAATTTAAAAAAAATATTTATTTTTCTTGAAATTTATTACAATACTGGGAGAATAAAAACATGCTCAAATCAATTTATGGTGGAAGTTGAACATGCAGGCACTTTTCATGTGGAAAATAGACAAAGGTGATAAAAATGGCTTACATGCTCACATTTTTTCCCCTGAATTCTACGGAGACATCAAATGGCCATCTCTAGATTTGCATGCCTCATTTCTTGATAAACACCTATGATAGAACACCATTGATTGTCTAAGGCATTGTCTTAGGAAAGAAAAATTGCATAAACAAGTTTATACAGAAGAGTTCATTTTCTTTTCTAACTTGTAGTGTTTGAAACCTGATATGGGAGGAGAATTGAATCAAAACAAGTCTAAGATGTGAAAAGCTATCCAGTCTCTCATTTTCTCAAAACTTGTAGGCTCTTTAATTGAATTCACTTTCTATCATTTTATTAAATACCATAACGTATTTTTTAATAATAACAAAAGTTGATAAAATTGTGCTAATAGCTCAAAATATTATGGATACTAATTGTTTAATTAATCTACTTATTTTATTCATTAGCTGTGGACATGAAGTAATTATAATTTAATCTCTTATTGTACGAGTATGAAGGCTATATTACAATAAATTGTATGTAATTTCAATTATGTAATTATGATACAGGATGAAGCCATTGTCACTGATTCACCAAGGAACTGTCTTCAAGAAGAATAGTAAATGATATTTTAAAATCACTGTTTCTATCATTTTACTTTTTCATGGAATGCAGGCATGTCTTCTTTAGATTCGGTTAGTATGAAGTTTGACATTTGTTGGGTGTGAAATGCATGATGCAGTTCATTATTAATTTATTATCACCATCAAGTAATTTCCTCACCAGAGAGCAGTAAAATGCTCCCTTTTCTATCAATTACATTCCGCTGGATCAAAAAGAAGAATTTCACAGCTACTTTTTACCAATACTAAATCTAGTAAGAACAAGTAAATGTTCTAAATGTCATGGTCACTGTATATATAGTTTAATCATGTCTTTAAATATTCTTTTAGTTCTCTTTTCAGACTAGTTTGTTTCCCCTGAAAAAAATTGATGTGCTTAAAATTAGTCAATGCAATAAATTGAACTGGCCCCTCTTGGTTCATAAAATATTTACTGTGTCCCCAAATGTCAAAATACTTTATTCTAGTGTTTTCAAAAACTATGATTTATCATGCTGTCAGAGGTGAAGAATTAGGTTTCCCTCTTGAAGCAGATAATAACAAACTGATAGTTTAAAAAGTATGTATTTTAAAATCCATGAAATCAAATTTCACTTCACATTGTCTGCTGTATTATGTAATGTCTTTGTATTAATAAAAAAACTGTATCCGGCACACTTTTTGCTGCCAAAAAATAAACTAAAACGGGTTCAGATGTTAGGCTTCGCTAAAGAGAAGTCATTCTAATTTGTACCAATTCCACATTTCCTTACATTTAGTAACAATTCTCTCAATATTCGGAAGGCCATGTGCGGTGATTATAGACCACAGTGGGGAATAAACTTTTCCTTACACTCCACTAGCATTTCATATATTTTTTTTCTTTAACCCACTTATTTATAATAGGCTTAAGGGAAGAATGGCTTTTCAGATAGCAAAAGGCAGTGAAGCAGCTAACATAGAATTTCATAAGGTTTTTGCTGGGTGGCAGAGCAGTAATAGTTGCATAAGTGGAAGCATTTCTAGGTGCACCTGGCATTTATCACCAATTCGAGGGCACACTTGTCTTTGGTGCATGGCCAGGTCTATAATCAGGTAACAAGGGTAAACTGTATAGTGATGATTTTAATGATCGTTTTAGGAGAGGGAAGTACAAGTGCTTAGTATCTTCATATTTAATGATGAAATATAGATGACTCTGCATACTTCTTCCGAAATATATTTGAAATTCCAGTTTCAGACCTCTCTAATAAGTAAATTAAGAAATATTTTGTCATTCCAGAAGAAACGCGAGGAATGCTTTCCAAAGACATCTTCAAAATGAAAGACGTAAATCATTTTAATACTATAAACAAATTTAGAGAAATACATGTGTATAATCTTAAATGGATTTGCAAGTATGATATTCACTAACATCATGTATTTTTTTGGCTAGAGAAAATAACAAGTTCTTAGATACTACTCATGTCTTAACTTTAAAAAATAAATACAATAATGTGCTCATATTGTACATTGAGATAGCAATCCTTTTTTAAATTATGGTTTTAAGACAATGCTTTATTTCAGTGAAAGTGTAACCATAATAAATTTTGGAAAGACTTATTTCAACAATAAAAATAGATAGTAAATTTGCATTGTATGTTGAAAGTAATTACAAATCTGAAAACACATGTTGAAGTCAGAATATAATATTTTTTGAAATATCTACTTTAAGTGACAGGTTCATCTTCTTTTTTTAAAGTAAATTTTTTCATGAGTAACTTTGTAAAGTTATTTTCACTGAGTCAGTAAACGTGTGAGTTTGATGATCTATCCATATCTGATAGAAATTCCATCACCTGATTCTCATTGTTCTTACCTATAGTCAGACTTGTGGTTAGTACTTACAGACCCATGAAAAATTAGCTCAATTATCTTGAGTAAGATATGTCATCTGAGTCTCAGTCTCCTTATCTCTAAATCAAGAGTGTTGGAATATATGAAATATGTAGACACTGCATGCTCTCCCAGTTCTTTATGCCTGTAATTCTTTACATCTGTGAATGTCGTGATGTATTAGAATTGAGAAATATGATGAGACTAAAAGCATGCTTATTTGATCAAGTTTGTCATTTGATTTTGAACCTTCACATTACTATTTAAACACTCAAAATAGATAATGTGTCTAAAACAAATATGAGGAAATTAGCTAGCGATGGCAACTTATTTTTAAAAATACAAACATGAAATATATTATTTAAAAGGCATTCCATGTCTTCTCTTCCTCTAACCATATGCATGTGCGCACACACGCACACACACACACACCCATACACACACATAGTCGCGTGTCCTCACGTGATACACACTTCTAAGCCTATCTCCCACTGTAATTTTTACTTTGTGACTAGGGCAAGAACTCCAAAGTTTATAAGGGAAAAGGTATTTTCTTTTTATTTATTTTGCTTCGTTTTTTTCTTTAATGACGCTGTAAGGTTTAAAACTGTTAAGTGGCCATGCTCTAAGTGTTGGAGAAAGGGGGAACATTTGTTTTATTAACCTCAGGAAAATTAAGAATCGCTATATTTCTGTACATAGATAGTATAAACTCTATCTAGATCCCAAATGTTAATTTTTGTATCATAAACTCTTACAACACTACATATTTTCTTTTTTTTTCTTTTTTTTAACGTTTATTTATTTTTGAGACAGAGAGGGACAGAGCATGAACAGAGGAGGGTCAGAGAGGGAGAAACAGAATCTGAAACAGGCTCCAGGCTCTGAGCGGTCAGCACAAAACCCAACGTGGGGCTCGAACTCACTGACCGCGAAATCATGACCTGAGCCGAAGTCGGACGCTTCACCGACTGAGCCACCCAGGAGCCCCCATATTTTCAAATGTACATGTTTTTACCTTGATTCTGCCTTTGCTCACTCTTCTTCAACTTTTCCTCATGTTTCTCAAGGCCCTATAGTGTTTTGTGGTTTAATTTTTAAAAGGTAACCATAGCATTCCATGCAACATGATTCTTAAATATCAAAATTATAAAACAGTTTCATTATGAAAATCAATAATTCTTTTTGCCATTCATCCTATACCTAAACCCACTTCTTTAGAAACCATTTTAATTCTTTCTGTTTTTAAGTCTTCACTGGCTTTCCCCTGTGACAGACTTCTAATTTTCCTACGTTACCTATTCTCCCCTTATTCCATCTGGCCATAAGCCTCTGTGCAGAGCTAGGAACTTCCTTTCCAGGCCAGTCATATTGTTATGTGTGGCCATGTGATTACACTCAAGCCAATGGCATAGGAGTAGCTTCTAGTCATAAATTTAAAAATATTAGTAGGATGGTCTTCTATTTCTCTCTTTTCTTTATTCCCAAATGTGCTGCTAGTGAGCCAGCACATGAGGGAGAGATACCCTGCAGGTGACCAAAGCAATAGAACAAGGAAAACTGGATCCTCCAATATCCTCATGGAAAATAACCACTTATGTGACCTAGCTATCTACTACACTAGACTGTTCTGGAAGAAAGAAATACACATCTGTCAAATTTAAGTGTCATTTAAGTGTATGAACTTTAAGGTCTTATTGTTATAGCAAATTAGTGCATGTCCTAATTAATGCAGAAACTGGCATTTCATTTCTTTTTAATTTCAAGGCATTTTATTTATTCTATGGTGCAAAGAAGGGTTCTAATGTAACAAAATGATGACATAATAAAACAAAACTAACACATCGTTGCTTTACTCTGGGCATAACAAGTGGGATATTGCCATAAGAAATAACCTGGATGAAAAGACAAGGAAAGGAGAGGAGAGGAGAGGAGAGGAGAGGAGAGGAGAGGAGAGCAGAGGAGAGAAAAGAAGAGGAAAGGAAAGGAAAGGAAAGGAAAGGAAAGGAAAGGAAAGGAAAGGAAAGGAAAAAGAAAAGAAAAAGAAAAGAAAAGAAAAGAAAAGAAAAGAAAAGAAAAGAAAAGAAAAGAAAAATAACTTGAATGGATTAAATAACCAGATAGTAGATAGTAGCAAATAGTTGGTGAAAATGATGATTGAGATAATTAATTAAGTAGAGGAGATACATGACTTTCTCTTGTTGCAGGGGTGGAAAAGGTGTGTTTATAGTAAGGGGAATGCATTTATACCCTAAGAGGTAATAGAGTGAATTGTAGAGGACACCACTGACTGTTCCCAGTATCCTGTTCTCCCCCTGCTTTTAAAGTAATAGAAACACTCATGTTTTAGAAGATATGAGCCACCCCAGATAGACACTGCATTGTCCGACCTCTCTTATACCCGTATTTGTCCATGAAATTATTATTATTTTTTTTATCGCTGGAATTTGATTTACGTTCTCAGGTCATGTTATTTAAAAAAGAAGTTACCCACCTTCTGTATCCTTTCTCTACCCGCCCATGTGTGAGTATTCTATCAAGTCAGCTCTAATTAAGTGAATTAGTAGGATAATATCCCATGATGACTATAAAAGGAGGTACGAGGAACTTGGGTTCTTCGAAGACTTTGCTGAATAAAACAACTTACCTGGTTTCAAACATCTTCCTACTTTTCAACTGATAAGTGAGAAAAAATAAATCTCTATTGTATCTGAACACCTATAAATTGTTATGACAGCTTGGCATATATTCTCACTAATACATAAATGCTTCACTAATGTTTAAGCAGATCTTTCAAAAAGTTTATCATCTGGTGATATATTCTCTTTCTCTCTTGCTTTGATAGATAAGGATAAATTTGACATACCTTTTTTATTCCTCCCTCCATTTCAATGGTTAACTGTATATTTCAAATAGCACATTTCTATTTCTATTTCATGTATCACTACCCACCACAGTATTTCTACTCCAATTTTATAAGCTAAAGAGATTAGTCCTCCCCTCCCACTATTCACCTTCTCTCCCAAATTCCAGATCTCAAACCTACAAATTATGTCTTTTTTATCCTCAAAGATGATAATGATTTCATTCTTTTTGTAACATTACTTAAATCTTTTATTTCAATTTGGCTTTCAATTTTGTGACCTCAATTGCTTGTAAGAGCTGAAACTAATTATTAAAATTCAGACTTTTGTGACTGTCGAAGTACATTCACTATGGAGAAAAATACTGGGCTACCATTGGATGTCTCTTGTGCATGTATCTAATATCACAATGCTAGTGGTATGCAAACGATGTTCCCAACAACAGTTTAGGATTTCTTTTTCTTAGAGGTATCTTTATTGGTGAATGGATTTATACCATATATTACTTGACAGAACTTCTTTTACTCCTGTCCTGACTTGAGCCCACCCTTTCCTTCAGTCTTTATTCTTGTCTTATTCCCTAGTTGCACTGGAAAAAATTCCTGAAGTCTTGATAAAAAAAAAAAAAAAAAAGTTAAGTGGGAATAAAATTATGCATTCAAAATTATCTTAAATTTTGAAACAGTTTTCTCATGGTCTTTAAATAATAGTTGAAGAAGTTTCTTAACAGTTTGATTCTTGTTCCATTAGATTTATTATATGTTTTTGTTTGCTTTGTTTTCAACTTGCTGGAATATTTAGATTTGTACCTTTCTTCTTAGTGTACCAATATATTTTTTGATATATCTAAAAGATTTCTTTAAAGGTGAATATTTTTATTGATTTTGTTAAACATTGTTATTCTTTCCATTTTAAATCCTATGCCATTCAGCTCTGAGATATTTTTTACTATTATATTCCTGACATTTTTCTTCTCTATGTTTTCTTTCAATGCTTTTGAAATGTCTCACATCTAATTCAGATCCCATTTGCTACTTGAAGTAACTCCAGACAAGTACAGCCTACCTTAGTTTCTTTTAACCTCTGAACATCAACCGCATGAAATTGGATATGTGTCTGTATCTCTGTGTGGAGAGATGTGGGTGTATATTTCAAATTCTGACTATAGTTTCTCATAACAGTTTTACCTCCATAACTGAATTATAAGATCCTTGAGATATTTATACCTCACTCCTATGCTTATTTTGTAATTCCCTCTGCTAAATCCTTTATGATATATAGTGATTAACAAAATAAAGATAATAAAAAATACCTACTTCACAGTTGATATACATGGTATATGGTTTGTTCTTCTTATTACATTAGAGCTGCACAACTATACAAAATTTTGCTTGGCATATCTTTGACCTAGGAAGTGTTAAATACAGATGTTGTCAATAGTATGTGAAACAGTTATCTTTCTCTTATACACCCATGAACCTTTCCTTGGTATATACTTGCTAATCTCCTATGTACCCTTCAAGATATTTAATCTTTATTTGCGTGCTAAAAGTGCAAATGGAAATTTTATCTATAATCTTTGAATAATACACCACTCAATTTATTAGTAATGCCGCTTTACATAAACCTATCCTTTTTAATATATATGTAAGGTAGTTAATAGATATGTAGGGTAGTTACTTGGTTTTGGTTTACCCATTAGTATCACTAGTACCAATAGGACCTTAGCAGCAGTTCAAGACAGACATTTTGAATAAAACCAGTTTGATAAAAAAAATAATAATAATAATTTAGCCAAGAGTAACCAGGAGATGGCTCATTAATTGTGAAAAGGACATATTTTAAATGTTCCCAGTTATCGCCACATAAGATCTACTGAGTACACAAAACCTGTTTTTCAGGCCACAGGCACCCCTTGTCTATGCTCTCTCTGTCTTCTAGAGTCAGCATTATCCGACCCTGAGTATAGGCTCTAAACTCATTCACCTCAGTGTTGATAAATTCTACCTTTATCCCTGTGCGTTAGATTTCTAAGGCTGTCCTAACAGGTTAACACAAACTTGGTGGATTAAAACACAGAATTTTGTTCTCTCATAGTTCTGAAGACCAGACATTTGAACTCAAGGTATATTTGAATTCAGTGGTGTATTCTCTCCATATTGCCTGAGGGAAATGTGTTTTTTGCCTTTTATGGCTTCTGGTGGTTGTCAGCATTTCTTCAACTAGTGGCTACTTCACTCCACTCTCTGCCGTCATGGTCACAATGCTAGTCTCTTTTCTTTTTCTGTGTCCATTACAAAGACACTGCACGTTGAATTTAAGGCTGATCTGAACAATGAAGGATTATCTCATTATCTCAAGACTCTTAACTGTATTTACAAAGACTCCTTTTCCAAATAAAGTAACATTCACATATCCCAGGGATGAGAGTGTGGATGTGTCTTTCTGAGGACGACCACTCAACTCATTATAGTCTGATATCACTTACTAAGAACTCTCCACTTTGATAAATACACAGAGAGGTGTTCATCTCCTTTAGCAATGATGGGATGGAAATGAACCTACAGCACGTATTTTTAAAGGAACATAAAGAGGGTTTTTCAGTTTCTTTCTACACAAATTACTGCACTGTCAGGGATTGAGAGGTATCATTTCTAGCTATTTGTCTAGTCTTCTCTATTTATAGGACAGGAAAATACTAAAGAATTTTGCATTACCCTCTGCCCCAAGCTTTCACCAAGATGATATATCACTGTGAAATTCTGTCTTTGACAAAATAAGATCCTTTTCAGTTTCTTTCCTTCTTAGCTCCTTTTTTCTGTCATATTTTAATCTCCCTCCTTTTTCAATTCAACCCAGATAATTCTTATAGTAATTAGTCATCATAGCTAACAATTTTAATAA
Organism: Prionailurus bengalensis; assembly: GCF_016509475.1. Lineage (NCBI taxonomy): Eukaryota > Metazoa > Chordata > Mammalia > Carnivora > Felidae > Prionailurus > Prionailurus bengalensis. The sequence continues at coordinate 93,309,711 of NC_057344.1, forward strand.
TAAAGACTCTAATTGGCTCTAATTTTTACTTCTTTTGTCCTTTAATTTTGGTCTCTCTCTCTCTCTCTCTTTTTATGGGGGAAGGCTTTTATGAAATATCATGTTAGAATGGTTACCACCAAAAAAACAAGAGATAATGAGTGTTAGTAAGGACACAGAGAAAAGGAAACCCTTGTACAATGTTGCTGAGAAGGTAAATTGGTGCAGCCTCTGTGAAAAACAGTATGGTGGTTCTTTAACAAGTTAAAAATAGAACTACCTTATGATCTAGCAATTTCACTTCTAGATACATATCCAAAGAAAACAAAATCATTATTTCAAAAAGATACATGCACCCTCATGTTCATAGCAGCATTATTTATAATAGCTAAGACATGAAAACAACCTAAGTGTCCATCAGTGGATGAATGGATAAAGAAGTTGTGATAAATATATACAATGGGATATTGTTTAGGCATAAAAAAGGAAATCCTACCATTTGAAATGGCATGGTGGAACTTGAAAGCATTATACTAAGTAAAATAAGTTTGACAGAGAAAGACAAATGCTCTATGATCTCACTCATGTGTGCAATCTTAAAAAAAAAACAAAAAACAAACAAACTAAACTTATTGAAGCAGAGAAGAGATTGGTGGTTGCCAGAGAAGGGGGAATGGGGGTGGAGAAAAGGATTAAAGAATGTTCACAGTTACAAACTTCCGGTTATAAGACAAATAAATTTTGAGAGTGTAATTTACAGCATGTCATTTGCGGCATGTTAACTATAATTAACAAAATTGTGCTGTATATTTGAAAGTTTCTAAGAGAGTCAATCTTAAAAGTTCTCATCACAAGAAAAAATTGTAAGCATGTGAGGTGATGGATATTAACCTAACTTACTGTAGTAATCATTTTGCAATATATATATATACAACAAATCATCATTTTGTGAACTTTAATACATGCTGTATGTCAGTTATATCTCATACTGGAAAACAAACAACAAGCATAACAGTATTAAGTTTATGTCTCACAATACAGTGAATGAATCTATAGTTTGATGCCCGGTGCCGTGAGACAATTCAACCGAGTGTTTTGCATGTCTTGTGACAGCTTTCTCTTCTGCGTTAGCATTTAAAAATTTTTTTTTGGTTGAGATGTAATTGACACATTACATTAGTTTCAGGCATACAACATGATGATTCAGTTTGTATATATTTCAAAATGATCACCTTGACAAGTCTAATATAGTTAAAATCCATCACATATGTTGTTTTCCATAATGTACATAGTTATACATTTTTTTTCCTGTGGCGAGACCTTTTAAGATCTATTCTGTCAGAAACTTTCAAATATGAAGCTTAGTATTAACTAGAAAACCATGTTGTATATTATATCCCTATGACTTATTTATTTGTTTGATAACGGGATCAAAGATGTTTACGTGACAAAAACTTTGGAAGCTAGTAATTCTGTCTCCTTCTGGGTCAGAGGGAAAATACGGCACTTAGTCAGGATAATAAAAGATATTTATCTTTATTCTTTAGAAGGAAGGATGGACTGATTTAGCAGCAGCAGTCTTATACAATTGTTTTTTGTTTGTCTGCTTGTAAGCTCAGTGTTTCTCATCTGTGACACAGACACACTGTATATAGAGCATCGGCCACATTGCCGCTTTGAGACTTGAGAAGCAACGGACCTGAGGAGAACATGAAGTCCATGTTACTTTCTGTACCATAAGTAATATACTGTCTAAATTGACCTTGTCTCGTTCTCTCCTTAGTCGCCAAATCTTTCGAGGTATGGCAAGCCAACCTAGCAGCTAACCACCGCACTGTTGCTTGAGGGTTGTTTCACACCTGAGAAGTGGCCCTTCTTTATGCATTTATTCAGATACTGAAAAACCTTCCACATAGTTGCTCTATTATATTCTAGGCCTTAACAGCCCCTTGACTGATTGTTTTATCTAACTAGCATGCTAAACAAGTAAAAGAGAATGGGAAGGAAAGATCTAGACAAAAATCTTTAAATCAAACATGTCGCTTCCATCAACATTTTACTGAATGGAATACAGACACATAATTTCTTTGCATATAAGGCAACTGGAATATATTATCTAGTGATAAATATGAGAGAGAAGGAGACAGATATTTGTAAGTACAAGCAGTCCCTATCACAGCCACTATTAGATATTATTAAAAATATCGTCTTCCAAGATTTTATACTGCAAGATTTGCCAATCCTATGGTAAAATCTCAATGAATTATGTATTATTGAATTTTTGATGGAGTCTCAATTCCAAGAATCCATGTGTGTTAAATCTCACCTCAAATCTTTTAATCTTTGGTCTAGTTTTTTTTTTTTAGTTTTTTTTTTCAACGTTTATTTATTTTTGGGACAGAGAGAGACAGAGCATGAATGGGGGAGGGGCAGAGAGAGAGGGAGACACAGAATCGGAAACAGGCTCCAGGCTCCGAGCCATCAGCCCAGAGCCTGACGCGGGGCTCGAACTCACGGAGTGGGAGATCATGACCTGAGCCGAAGTCGGCCACTTAACCGACTGAGCCACCCAGGCACCCCGTCCTTTTCATCTTCTTTATACTCTTCTCCGACCCCACACTCTATTTCAGGTCCTGTAATACTTCTTTGCTCCCCATTAGAGTAAAACTATTTTAAAAATTTATTTTTAAATTCACTGCACATATGTACTTCTCTTTTATGACTCCTTTTAATCCATGCCAAAGTAAGACAATTTCACCCCTATGCCCACTCCACAACATAAGACTTTTGTTAGATTATGGATAATTTCCATATTTGAAAATCCATGGCCATTTGTCATTTCTCATCGTGCCCGAACTTCTGTCAACATTTGATATTTTTCTACACTTCTTCCTCCTTGAATCACAGTCTTCTCTTCGCTTTCAAGACAGGGAATATTCTCAGTATTGCTCTTTCTTCACAAGACATTCCTTTCTAGACTACATTTATAATTTTTCTTAATGCCACTGACCTCCAAATATTAGAAAGCCTGATATTCAGTTTTTGGCCCTCTTCTCTTTCCTCAATGCATTTATTTCCTGCCCATTTTACCTAATCTCATTGCTTCAAATATGCCACCTCCATGCCAATGATTTGCAAATTTATATTTCAAGCCTAGATCACTCTCGTGAGTCACAAATTCATATATACAACATCTACAAATGATTTCTACACTTGAATGTGTAATAGATGCTGTTCTGCATTCTTTCTCATCCATGTAAGTAGCAACTTCACTTTTCCAGTTTTTCGAGCCCTGAATGGTAAAGTTATCCTTGACTATTCTTTTCATTTTTTTAATGCTTATTTATATTTGAGAGAGAGAGACCAAAACAGAGCATGAGCAGGAAAATGGGAAAAGGGAGAAGGAGACACAGAATCAGAAACAGCTCCAGGCACTGAGCTGTCAGCACAGAGCCTGACGCGAGGCTTAAACTCACAAACTGAAATCATGACCTGAGCCAAAGTTGGCGCTTAACCAACTGAGCTACCCAGGGACCCCATCCTTGACTATTCTTTTTCTTTCACATTACACATGCAATTTAAAAGCAAATTTTCTTTCTAGTGTTTTCAAAATATTTCCAGGATTAAACTGCTTTTTTAAAAACTATGTTTCCAAGATTCTAGTCCCTCATGTTAGACCAGAACCCAATATGGGTCTTATCTGAAATTGTTGCTTAATGATGTCTCTCTTTTTCTGTTTGTTCCTCTAGAATTAATTCTTAGTAAAACAACTAGAATAATTTTAATAAGCATGGGACAGATTTTTTTCACTCTTTTTTTTTTTCTCAGAATTCTCTACTGGATTCCAATTTTATCTAGTAAAGATCATAATCTTAATTATTGCCTGTAAATCTCATCACAATCCCCCAATCTGATTCCATTTCCGTGTTTTGTGACCCCTATTCTTCCCAGGCTATACTGCTCTAGGCCATGCCTTATTGATTACTGACCATGTCAGACATTCTACTGTCTGAGGGACTTGGCTCTTCTTAGAATAATTTTCTTTCAGTTAGCTGAATTATTCACATTTTCTATTTTATTAAGTCTTTACTCAAATGTCACCTCAAGAATGCTTTTCCTGACATCTTGTTTAAGTATTAGCTTATTCCTGGGGTGCCTGGGTGGCTCAGTCGGTTGAGCGTCCGACTTCGGCTCAGGTCACGATTTCACGATTCGTGGGTTCAAGCCCCGTGTTGGGCTCTGTGTTGATGGCTCGGAACCTGGAGCCTGCCTCAGATTCTATGTCTTCCTCTCTCTCTGCCCCTCCACCGTTTGTGCTCTGACTCTCTCTCTCAAAAATAAATAAACATTTAAAAAAAATTTTTAAAAAACATTAGCTTATTCCTAAGCCCTTCTTTTCCTTTGTCACTGCTCTGTTTTATTTATAACGCTAATCGCTATCTCAATTATACATTATGCATTTTCCTGATTATTGATATCCTGTGCTAAAGTATAACCTCCATGAGGTCTAGAAATATGCTTTGTTCACTTTTATGCTTGACATATACATAGTGATCACTAAAATTTGTTGAATGGAAGAACATTTTACATGCTCAGAATGCATTTATTGGAAAATTACTTTCCCATTTTTTTTGCTCTTGAATAAAAAGCAATCAGTTTATATAGAAAGAAATAGATGACTGGTTAACAATGACAACAAGAAAAAGTAGGAATGTAACCTTCACGTTAATGTATTTTTAATTAGAATTGAGAAATAAATGTAATAAATGTAAGTGAACTTATACCTTTCCAAAGATGATAACATTTTTTGCAAGTGAACAACATTGTTTTTAATTGTCAAGCATTTCATAATTATAAACAACTGAGATCCATCAGGGACAATTAACAAACTTTATTATTTTCATGGCTATATATTTTTAACTGTTGCAAAATATATACAGTTTTGTTTCTATAATTTTTCAAAAAAAAAAAAGCAATCCTATTCAGCCTGTCAGAGAACTCTAAAGAAAATAGGTTTAGAAAATTTTGATATGAACAATATGTAATTTCTATTGTCACAATATGGAATTTTAAAAAGGGAAATTAACTTATAAGGGAAAGAATAGAATTAATGCATTAAAATTCAGATTAAAATGAAACAACATTGGAGGTAAATTAAACAACTCCGGCAAGTGTTCAAAGCTTCGTTATTCACTGTATAAAGAATATCTACAAATAAAATGTTAATTTAATTTTGTTCTTCTTAGTCATCAGTGTTCAAAAAGTGTTTAAAGGCAATGCTATTTTAAGCAAATAAGCCAACTCACATATTTGTGACCTCTCGCTCTATGAACAAAATACGACGAAATATAAAGTAGAAACTATGTCCAATTATCGTGATGTACACAGGGAATGTGTTCATTTGATGTGAAGTGGTTAATGCTTATTCCTCTTTACTGATGAGGAATACATTTGTTGTTGTTGGACGTACTTTTTTGCCTAAATAGTCCAGATAATTGTCTCCAAAACTCTAATCCTTACTCATGGCTTATTATTACTCATTTTCTTATTACTTATTACTGTAATCTCTTATTTCTTATTACTGTATTTTCTTATATCTTGAGATATCTTCCTTACCAAAATGTTTTTGCTTATGAGAAGATTTTTTTATGAAACTTCAGTCTACATACATATAATTATGAGATGTAAAGATATTTTCCCTTCTAAGAGCCCAACGTGGGCTCCAACTCACAAACTGCGAGATCATGACCTGAGCTGAAGTGGGATGCCCAACCGACTGAGCACCCAGGTAACTCTCATTGTCCACTTTCTATTTGGCCTTGCTAAATTTCCTGAATTTGAATTTCTGAAATTATTTTGCATGTTTTAATATACATTCTTCTTTATTAGGGCACATTTGAGTGAATTTTTGTCCCTTGATTAAGAATCTGCCCATGAAAACTTGTGATGTTGTTAGGTTGTAACTTACCTTAAACTTTCCTTTATTCCCATTGCCTAGCATAGTGCCAGGTAATTAGTACATGTTTTTAAATTTTTTTTTAATGTTTGTATTTATTTTTGAGACAGAGAGAGACAGAGCATGAGCAGGGGAGGGGCAGAGAGAGAGGGACACACAGAATCCTAAGCAGGCTCCAGGCTCTGTCAGCACAGAGCCTGACGCCGGGCTTGAACTCACGGACTGTGAGATCATGACCTGAGCTGAAGTCGGACGCTCAACCGACTGAGCCACCCAGGCGCCCCATAGTAGATGTTAATAAACACTTTGGAACCAATACATGAACAAATGGATTAATGGTGTAGCACACGTTGGTTACACATTTGTGCTAAAAGCAATTTACGCACCTCACAACATTCACTAGCTTTGGTTTTCTGCCTGATGATACTGAAGATCCTCCAGAAGCTGCTGAAACTAACCACATCCTTATGAATTCAGGGAAAGGTTTGAACCTTTATTGGAGGGAGTTTCCTTTGGCTCTGTTGCCATCTTGTAGTAAGGACTGCATTGGTTTAAAAGGCTTACCTGCTCAACTCTCAAGAGTTTTTTACCCAGTTTTTCCCTATCCCTCATTCCTCTTGAGAACAAGTTTTAACACCTTGTGACCAGCCTTGTACATCAAGCTTTTTGGCTTCTACCCTGGAGTTGCCTTGTTGGTGCTGAAAGAAGAAAGGTAAAGGCAGACTCACGGCACGCATTCATTCACCTGGCCACCTTTGGTTTCTGTAGAAGGCCTCCACTGTCGTATTCAGCTGTCGTTTGGAAGCAGTGGAGACAGTAACTCCTAGAATTGCAGAGGGTTTGATGACTGAGTGGAATATCTCTGAGCAGTGATGGATTGGAGGAATGGATAACTTCTTCTCTTTGTCCCAACAACTTAATACTATTTCAAGAAACAAGGATAATACCATCTCTCTGCAGACCTCCAGTGAAACCAAATACTCTTGTTAACAAAGCTATGCACTATGTTTACCTTTTGCCAGACTCAATTTTTTCATCCTTCCCTGCTTCCCCCAAGGTTATACCACCCAAGAAAGTGCTAACATATATGATTTTGGGCTCAGGCTTTGTTTTCTAAGGATACTGGAAAAAACTATATTACAAATGATATCGCATTTGTGAACCCTGATGTATAGGCTTTGAGTGATGATGAGTGTAGGTTCATCAACTGTAACAAATGCATCACACTGATGGTGGATGTTGATTTGGGGGAGGCTCTGTGAGTGGGGGTAGGTACACATTGGAACTGTCTGTTGCCTTCACCTCAGTTTTGCTCTAAACCAAAACCTACACAAAAAATAAATTCTATTTGAAAAATTCACATCACTAAGGTGGTAAATTGAATGGATAGTCACCCTCCATTATTTGCTGCCACTCCATGAGCATTAGATATCTTCTTCACCTTTTTGAATTTAGGAAAGTCCGTATGATTTGTTTTCACAACTGAAATATGAGTAAAAACAAAATGCACAATTTCAGGGAGAAGCTGTGAGAGCTAGAGCATCCTCTAGCTTGCTCTCCTTCATTTCTGCATGAAAATAGGCAATGCTTCAGATGAACGTTGCTTTGTCAGTTTGGAACTGAAACCAAATACCCCAGAGATCAGAACCAGGGCCAAACTGCGATGAATCACTAAAATGAGAAGGAAATAGACCTTTGTTTTATCAGCCCGTGTGATTTTAGACGTATAACCTAGCTTCTATTGGTGGAAAATAACACCAGAAGTCTGTTTTGTCTTCACATAAACCCTTACTAAGGCATGTGTAATTGGCTTTGGAGCTGGGTAGGAGGTAATGAGGCGGCAGTTATGGAAGGTTAGAAGGAATACAATTTAAGTTATAACATGGTTAAACATGTGAAAAAAATGATGTCCTATTTACTTTGGAAGGTAAACAGTATATCTAATAAGCGTGTAACTTAAAGTGAAGTATAGGAAACTAACAATATGAAAGCAATCAAAGTAGTGTGTGTTTGTTAGATGAGGTTTCCTCCCCCATAAAAATCGGCTATTTTGCGAGGAAGAACAAACACATCAGAAACAGTGAAAATGTGAAAAAAAATCTTACAAGAGGAGAAGAGGTAACTAATTTTCTGTCCCAATCAGTAAAAAATAAAATTGAGAAATTCACAGACCATCTGAGGCCTATTCAACTCAGTCTTATAGCAAAAATAAAATCAAAGCCTTGGCCATAGTACCCATGGTTAAAATGCCAAAAAAAAAAAATTAAGGTGGTACCTCTAAGTACTTACACTTAAAAAATGCTTTAGGAAAACTTGCCTCTTCTTGCTGCTTACTCTCAAATTACCTGAATATAATTTAAGAGACAGAGGCAGGTCTTTAAAAGAATTGTGAATATGAATTCTGGCACATTAAGCTGATTGAAAGTTAAATAATTTTAAAAGGTAGCACATGTTTAACATTGTAATGTGAAAACAGCTATCACCTTGGCCTTAAAGAGACTGATTTCTAAAAGATGTTTTGGGCCCCAAACTCTCTATGAGAAGAACAGGGGAAATAGCTGTTTCACCACCAAGGGCAACAAATTATACAGTGCTTTCTTCAGATGTAACCAAGATAGAAAATGAGAAAAGGAAACAGCTTACAGAGGATAAAAATAAAAATCACAGAGAAGAAATAAGTAGATGAAACTATTCTAGGTAGTGAAATCAGGGTCTAATCAAGAAGCATTTCCTAGTCCCAGGGTTGAGTTGCTTTTTCAAATCTGGACAGCAGAATTTCAGAACTTCTATGAGTAAAGGAATACTGCATACCTCCCATTCTCTTTTCTGAATGAATTGTTTATTGTGATTATCTCATCCCTGTCTTCCTTTTGATTATTGAACATATGGGATGGGATAAATAGCTTTTTTCTTTTAATTCACGGAATTATAGATCAACATAGCACTTTCAAACCTGAAGAAACTACTGTGAACTGCCCATGTATCTTTCTTTTAGAACAAAGCAGGGGCTGGAAGTAACCCTGGTTGCAGGGGATTAGGATGTGGAAGTGATAATCTGCCTGTAGGAGGGGGAAGGAACCAAATATATGGTGACCAAAAATGTGCACTTTCATAAACTGTGTATTCTTCACAAATATCTGATCCTCCTTCCTATTGGAATATCATATATCTATAACATGTTAAACTCAGATTATTGATGGAAGTAACATGTCACTTCCAATCAGAAGTTTTAAGCTTTAGCACATACTATTCCATATTCTCTGTCTGTCTCTGTCTCTCTCTCTTCTCCTGCCTCTGTGATTGTGGGAACATTCATTGTTTTCTTAGCATACAGTTTTCTTAGCCTCCATACATAAGTGCCCTAGATGAACAGAGGTCCATGTGTTGACATGTAGCATAAGTGAAAAATATACTTTACTATTTGAAATCTTTGAGATTTTTATGTTGTTTGTTTTTACAACATAATTTAGCCAATCCTAACTGTTTTTCCATCCATCCCCTTCCCTTGTGTGCCTTATTAAAAACAATAAAAGCCAATTTAATTGAACAAACACCCCACAGAGGATGTCATTAAACTCTGGTCAGGGGTAGATCTTATTAAAAGCCAAACATAGGGATCTTACTACTCTCATCAATGATTGCTTTTTTCTTGGGCATTTGACAACATTCTGGTTAATGAGTTGTTAGGGAAATTGGCTCGTGTTTTTGAGAAAAGTTTCCTCTGAAAAATGAAATACATATAATCTAGACATTGGTTTGGCTTTCTTCTAGGTACTTTCTTTACTAAACAGTATGCTCAAAACTGCAACAGTCATCTTGCAAACATGAGCAAAACTAGTGAAAATTCAAAGTCCACACTGATGAGTATGTTAGAGCACAATATGGAAGGATATTGGGTCCTTTGTAATGTCATTGACTCATTGTATTTATTCACCAACTCAAGAACTGTTCTACCATAAGCCTTATTGTTGTGAATTAATAGTTATATGTTGTGTGTATATATATATACATATATATATACATATATGTATATCAATTAGTTTATAGCCTTATCAAATGTAAAAGTATGATTCTAATGGATATATTGAAAAATACCATACAAATTCATTTTTTACTATAATATTATTCAAAGTAAATTGGTACTTAAATCTAGGAACCACCAAATTAATGGTAAGTAATAACAACATATTTTGAAACTACCAAGTACTTAAGATTTCTAATTATAAATTTCATGAATTCAGAGGTTCCCTAGTTTAAAATAAATCTGATATTTTTAAAAACTACAGGAAAAATTTTTGATATTTAACAATTACAACAACCTGGATGGGCTCTAGTGTATTAATTTAAACTTATGTATTTCAGTAGCTCTTTGACTATATAAATGTTAAAGAATATTAAATATTAAGAATCTTTAGTTAATTGCCCCATTGACCCATCTGCAAAGCCATAAAGTCCTACAGGTCCTTCCCATGTCATATCTTGCCACCCAGGTTTCTACTTCCCTTTCTGACTCTACGAATTCATGTGATTAGATTGGATCCATTTAAGAAATCCAGGATAATCTCCTTATAGTTAAGGTTTTTAATTCAGCTGGTTATCAAACCTAACTCCATATGCAACCTTTATTTCCTTGTGGATATGTAAATGAGATAGGTAGGTGTAACATATTCACAGGTATTAAGATTAGAACATGGACTTTGGAGAGTTATTATTTTGCCTAATAGAAAACACAAAACATTTAATTTGGGTAACTATAGAACACAGCATTTTGATTATTTCTACTTAGTGTAATATATTCTAAAAACACATACCTAGAAATAAACCTTAATTTTCATTCTTCCTTCATATTATTATTAGTGATGATGCTACTATTATACTCAAACTATTTTACACATATATTTTATGCATGTGTATGTATTATATATATATGACAAATAAGCAATTATTTTGCGTTGTAAACTACAAAGACTTTTGTAAAAAAGAAAACTATAAAAATCAAGAAGTTACATTACAAACACTGTAATGTTAGAATTAATTGAAATACTCATGATTTTATAATATTAATAATAAAAATTCATGAATATGAATACATATAAACTGCTGCTTGGTCTACTAAAAAGCAATTAAGCAATAACAAATCCAAATAGCAATGATTACCCTAGTTCTTTTCTTATAATTATTAAATATCATTGTCCATTAAAAAGCAAATATATAAGAATAAGCCAGATCTCCTGAGAGGAATTGCAGATTCCAAGTCAGGTACAGGAGACATACAAAAGGAGCCTAAGATATTTTCTTGTACCAGAAAATTTTAAAAGCCATTAGAAATAATTTGGTTTTCTCAGAAAGACAAAGGAAATGATACAAAGAGGATGCCATCGAATCTCAAAAAGAAAAATGTTTCTCTGATTGAACTAAAAATCATTTAATCTATTTACAAAAATAAGTCCTTAATGTTATAATGGTGACACAGATAATAAAAAGGTGATCATCTTTTGATGTAGTTAGTCTTCTGTGAAAATTAACTAGAAATGTACCCCATGTTTTCTGTGTAAAATGTATTCCAAGAAAGTTTCTGTTTCTTTCTTCGGCATGTCGCTGTCCAGTTTTCCCAGCACCATTTGCAGAAGAGACTGTCTTTTTTTTTCATTGAACAGTCTTTTCTGCTTTGTCAAAAATTAGTTGACCATACTTTTGTGGGTCCATTTGTGGGTTCTTTATTCTGTTCCATTGATACATGTCTGTTTTTATGCCAGTACCATACTGTCTTGATGATTTGGCTTTGTAATACAGCTTAAAAGTCTGGAATTGTGATGTCTCCAGCTTTTTTTTTTTTTAAATAATTAATTAATTAATTTTTATTGTTAACATTACTTTGGCCATTTGGGGTCCTTTCCGGTTCCATACAGATTTTAGAATTGTTTGCTCTATCTCTGTGAAGAATACTGGTGTTATTTTGATACAGATTGCATTGAATGTGTAAATTGCTTTGCATAGTATAGACATTTTAACAATATTTTTTCTTTCAGTCCATGAGCCTGGAAAGTTTTGTCATTTCTCTGTGTCTTCTTCAATTTCTTTCATAACTTTTCTATAGTTTTCAGTGAGGAGATCTTTTACCTCTTTGGTTAGTTTTTTTTTTTTAAGTTATTTATTTTGAGAAAGAGAGAGAGAGAGAGAGAGAGAGAGAATCCCAAGCAGTTTCTGCACCATCAGTGCAGAGCCTGATGTGGGGCTTGAACCCACGTACTGTGAGATCATGGTCTAAGTCAAAGTCTAATGCTTAACTGACTGAACTACCTGCATGCTCCTGGTTAGGATTATTCCTAAGTATCTAATGGTTTTTAGTGTAATTATGAATGGGATATATTCCTTGATTTCTTTTCCTTCTGCTTCATTGTTGGTATATACAAATGCAACTGGTTTCTGTACATTAATTTTATATCTTGCAACTTTGCTGAATTCATGTATTAGTTCTAGAAGTTTTTTGGTGGAGTCTTTCAGGTTTTCCACGCAGAGTATGAGGGCATCTACAAAGAGTGAGAGTCTGCCTTCTTCCTTGCCAATTTGTATGGCTTTTATTCCTCTTTGTTTTCTGATTGCTGATACTAGTCCTTCCAGTACTGTATTGAACAATAGTGGTAAGAGTGGACATTCTTGTTGTGTTCCTGACCTTAGGGGGAAAGGTCTCAATTTTTTCCCATTGAGGATGATATTAGCTGTGGATCTTTCATATGTGGCCTTTATGATGTTGAGGTATGTTCCTTCTATCCCTAATTTCTTGAGGGTTACACCATATACAAAAATAAATTCAAAAGAGATGAAAGACCTAAATGTAAGACAGTAAACATTAAAAATCCTAGAAGAGAACATAGGCAGTAATTTCTTTGACATCATCAAGCTTCTTACTAGATACATATCCCAAGACAAGGGAAACAAAAGCAAAAATGAACTACTGGGATTTCATCAAGTTAAAAAGCATCTGCACAGTGAAGGAAACAATCAACAAAACTAAAAGGCAACCAATGGAATGGGAGAATATATTTGCAAATGACATATTGGATAAAGGGTTAGTATCCCAGATCTATAAAGAACTTATAAAATCAACACCCCTAAACCAAATAATCTACTGAAGAAATAGGCAGAAGACATGAATAGACACTTTTCCCAAGAAGACTTCTAGATGGCCAACAGACACATGAAAATAACTCAACATCACTCATCATTAAAGAAAAAAAAAATCAAACCATGATGAGAAACCACCTCACACCTGTCAGAATGGCTAAAATAAACAACACAAGAAACAACAGGTGTCGGTGAGGATGCGGAGAAAGAGGAACACTTTTGCACTGTTGGTGGGAATGCAAATTGGTGCGGCCACTCTGGAAAATGGTATGGAGGTTCCTCAAAAAATTAAAAATAGAACTACCTTATGAGCCAACAATTGCAGTACTAAGTACTTATCCAATACAAAAATACTGACTTGAAGGGACACATGCACCCCAATGTTTATAGAAGCCTATCAACAATAGACAAATTATGGAAAGAGCCCAAATATCCATTGACTGATGGATTGATAAAGAATATGTGGTGCATATATATTTAGATCCAATGGAGTATTACTCAGCGATCAAAAAGAATGAAATCTTACGATTTGGAACAATATGGATGGAACTAGAGTGTATTATGCTAAACAAAATGAGTTAATCAGAGAAAGACAAATACCATATGATTTCACCCATGTGGAATTTAAGAAATACAAGAGATAAACACAGGGGAAAAGAAGGAAATTAAAATTAAAACAGAGAGGGAGGCAAAGGATTAGAGACTCTTAAATATGGAGAACAAACTGAGGGTTGCTTGAGGGAGGTGGTTGGGGGGGTGGGCTAAAGGGGTGATGGGCATTAAGGAGGACAATTGTTGCAATGAACAGTGGGTATTATATGTAAGTGATGAATCACTGGGTTCTACTTAAATTGATATTACATAGTATGTTAACTAACTTGAATTTAAATAACTAAATTAAAAAAAATAAAACGTATTTCAAAGTAAATATAGAGTCATGTTGTTCGTAAGAGAAAAAATCTTCATTACAGAATAATTTTAATTAGTAATTGTGCAAAGAAATACTGTATTAGAAAAATCATCAGTTTTAATCCTCTAAATAATTTGATTCAAGACAAGATTAGACCATTAAATATAAAATCGTTGAAAGAATGCAGGCATGAGACTGACATCCCCTGAACCACTCATTAGTAACAATATTCCGATGTGTCCCTGGATGTGACTCAATATGAAAATCACAGAACCATTATGAAAATTCTGGGCAAAAATAAAACATAGTTAAATCTCATTAAGCTTGTGGAGTTACTATCTTGCTTACTGGCAATTAAAAGCAGGAAAGAACCAGTTAAGTGAAAGCACAAGTCAAGAAAGAAGGATCCAGAAAGAGAGATATTTAATAGGAAAAATGATCCAGTTTCTTCAGTTAAGTTAATAGCATTATACAGAATAGAGTAGAGATTGTTTTGTTCGTAAGAGACTTAAGAGACATAAAAAGTAAAAAAATACATAAATATGAACTAGATATAAGATATTAAGAAATTATTATTAATTTTGGTATGTCAGTGACATTGTGCTTAGGAGTAGCAAATATCCAAGTTGTTCAAAGATGCATACTGAAGTGCCTTGGAATGAAATGACATAATGTCTAGGTTTGATTTGAAATATGGGGCAAAGAGATGAAGTGAGTCTATGAGTAAGTGTATGAAAATATATAAGCATGATATGAATTCATGATTCTAAAAGATTTGAGAATGTGTGTAATAATTTCCTAGAAGAATTCAACTTTCCAAATGAGATACACAAATAAATACAAAACCCATATGTTCTACAACAATCAATGTTATTTCCCACAGAGAAAACAACAAGCTTAGTCCATTTTCCTGGATTGTTCTATGAAACATTCAATGAACATATAACTTTGCTTTTATAAAATCTTCTACAGAAAAGAATGAGATAGAATACTGAATACTGCCTACTTTTCTAAAATTATGCTAGCAAAACTTTGAAAGCAAACAAAGCAAGACAAATATGAGAAGTGAAACCTATGGGCAGCCTCACTTAAAATGTATATACAAAAATTATAAATATGTGCAAATATTTGTAAACAGAATCGGACAATGCATGAAAGAATGTTAAAATCATTAGCATGTAAATTTTCAAGCTCTTCATTTTAAAAAATCTATGCTAAGTTGCTGCCACACACTATGCATGAAACTTCAACTACATTGTATTAGACTTTACTGTGAGTGGAAAAAGCTTAAATATGATAAAATCATTATAATGTAACTTTGTAATAGTTTGTGATAATTATAGGACTGATTAATATAACATCTCATATTAACTTAGCATAGAAAGTACTTGTTAATCAAGATAGAAAAGCAGAAAACATAGGGGAAAATATTAATATATCCTATCTACATTTAAATTACAGCCTTCTGGTCATCAAAGGGTACCAGACAGATAATGAAAAGTTTAGCTCAAGGTTTGTGAGCTCAAGCCTTGCATTGGGTTCCGTGCTGACAGCAGTGGAGCCTGCTCGGGATTCTCTCCCTCCCTCTCTCTACCCCTCTCCTGCTATTTCTCGCTCTCTCTCTCTCAAAATAAATAAATAAACATTAAAAAAATGCTTAAATTCACCAATGTTCATGGAAACATAAATTAAATCATCATTTGCTATTCATCAAGTTAATACAAATTAAAAGTTTTGATAATATCAAAAGAGCATATGCAACAACTAAAATGCTTATACAAAATTGGCAGGTATGTACATTTTGAGAACTGCTTTGGGAAACACCTAAAATTATCTAGATTAGCAAAATATATGCAGATCCTAAAAAATTTACACCAAAGTTTATGTCTGTAGAAACTTTTCTACATGACACAAGGAGACATGTAAAAAAAAGATATGGTCAGAGCTCCAGTGTTTTTAATTCTAAAAACCTGGAAATAGCACATCTTCCCACAAGAAAAATTGATTAAATAAATTGTGATAAATTTATAAAATTGATTAGTATATGGCAGTAGAAATCAGGTGTTAATTGATGAGTTTCCCAAGACAGTGATCAAAATGGGAAGATTTAAGTTTGTGAAATCTGTGAATAATTGAAAGGGAGGGGCAAGTTTATAGTAATTTGACAGGTTAAACTATGTCATATAAGTTATTTTCATTTAGTTTGTTTACTTATTTTTAATTTTTAATTTATTTTTTGAGAGAGAGAGAAAGTGTAAGCGTGGGGGTGGGGGCAGAGCAGAGGGAGAGAGAGAATCTCAGGCAGGCTCCAAGCCCAACCCGGAGCCTGATGTAGGGCTCAATCCTGGTATCATGAGATCATGACCTCAGCAGAAATCAAGAGTCAGTTGCATAACTGGCTAAGCCACTCAGTTGCTCCTATTTAGCTTATTTTTATTCATATATCTACTTATTAAAATACATTCTGGAACATATAAGTTAAAGAAAATACAGTGAAAGCATTTCTAGAAAGTGCATACTGTATGAGGCAGAATGTCATCATCTCAAGAACTTGACTGTTCCTTGAGTATTTATTCAAGAGTTCAGTTGTTTTCATGTTCAAACACTTAAAAAAAAGATTAATAACATGAAATAGTTTGAATGGAATCATCTTTTGTATTTATGTAAGTTTTCTCTTTCTGTTAAACACAACTGAACATTTTAAAGTATCTTCCTTATTGTATAGTGGGGTGTTGTATTGGCATAGTCCAGACCCCAATTCTAAACTGCTTACCTCACATATACTTGTCAGTTCCAATGTTTGTACTGTACTGGCGTATCAAATTGTTGGGGTTTGGGCTGGGTGGGAAGGAATTGGACTTTGGACAGGGATCTGCTCACTGTAGCATAAACCCATAGAACCTTCAGCAAGATTCTGTCCCTGGCACATCTCTCTCTGGAAGGTAAACTGATGGGAGTGAGTTGTGTTCTTTCTCACTGCCTTTCTTTTTTTTAAGTTTATTTATTTATTTTTGAGAGAGAAAGAGAGAGAGAGAGAGAAAGAATGGGTACGTTTGGGGGAAGGGCAGAGAGAGAGGGAGAAAAAGAGAATCTGTGTCAGCACAGTGTCATTCAGAGCTCAAACTCAGGAGAGTTGAGCCTAAATCAAGGGTCTGGCACTTAGCCAACTAAGCCACCCAGGTGCCCCTCCCCCCACTGCCTTTTTAATAGCAGAACAAGGTGCCTTTTTCAGCCAAAATTTTAAATAAAAGTTTATTTCTTTGATTTTCACAACATAGAATTTAATTGTATACGTCAGGGTTCAACTAGAGAAGAAGAACTGGTAGGAAAGATGTATTAAGAGATTTGTTTCATGGAAATGGCTTTCATGATTGGGGTGATGGCTAGGCAAGTCTGAAATCCAGAGAGTCGTAGTATGGAAGGAGTTGTAAACAATAGTAAATAAATGAACGAATATGACTATGTTCTAATACACTTTACTTATGAGCACTGAAAGTAGAATTTCATGTAATTTTTACATGCTATGAAGTATTGACCTTCTGACTTTTTTTTTTTTATTTAAAAACATAAGAAACCACTAAGCCCCTGGGTCATACCAAAACATGTGATGTGTCAGATTTGGCCTATGAGTTAGTTTGCTGTCCCAAGAGTTCTCAAACTTGATGGTCTCAGTTTTCACTTACACTTTTAAAAATTGTCAAAAACCTCAGAGGATGTTGTTTATGTGGCTTAGCATCTATTGATGCTTTAATATTAATATTAAAACAGAAAAGAATTAAAATATTTAATCATTAATTCAACTTGCAATAATAAACCCATTACACGTTGATATATTTTTAAATAAAATCCTCACTTTATTTTCTGAAACAACAAAAAACAATGGGAATGGTGTAATCTAATATTTTTGCAAATTTCTTTGATCCTAGTTTAATAGAAGAGAGCTGGCTTATCTTACCTGCTTCTGCACTCTGTTGCACTATTACATTTCAGGTAACCTCCATAAAGCTCAACTGTACACTCATGAGAGAAAAGAGTCAAAAAGGTGAATAATGTCTTAACATTATTGTGAAAATAGCTTTGACCTTGTTGCTACACACAGTATATGTTAGACTGCCTTGCTAAGACAAAGCAGCAAGTGTTAATATTGAAAAGTGGTCTTGCCATGTTAACATTTGCCTTTCATGCTTCCTGCACGTTATGTTATTCAGGACCCATATTTTCTGAGAAAACAACACTTTAACACTGACTGCCGGTCAAGGTAGCCCCTTTCCCATTTCTGGCCACATTCACCACCATGATTTTTCAGATAATGTTCTGTGCTCCACCTTTCATACCTTCTACTTTATTGAGAAATAGATTACATGTAATAGAATATTTCTAATTTTCTTCCCTTTAATTGTGTTCCTACATCCTCAGAATTTCTGTGATTAACCATGTTTTCACTTGTCCTCCTCATTTTGAGAAATATGAAGAGGTTTCCTCATTTCCAAGGACAATCTTCTCAGGTTTCCATGAAGTTCATATTGTGTCATCTATTTCTTTTTCTCTTCAAATTTATGTTTTTTGCCCCCCCATCACTGGTTTTTAAACATTTGTAAACTAATTTCCTAATATATATTTTTTTACTACCAGACCTAAAACAAAACAAAAACAAAACAAAATAAATAACATGCATTTCTTTAATATAATATCTTCCCTAGTAGCTTCTTTTTTTAATATTTATTTATTTTTAAGACAGAGTGAGAGCATGCAAGCAAGAAAGGGGCAGAGAAAGGGAGACACAGTATCTGAAACTCTGAGCTGTCTGCACAGAACCCAACACGGGGCTGGAGCCCATGAACTGCAAGATCATGACCTGAGCTGAAGTCAGACACTCAACCGACTGAGCTACCCAGGTGTCCCTCCTGGTAGATTATTTTCTAAATATTGATTAATATCTCTCAACCAATGTATCAAAAATCACAAAAGATTGCCTACTGTATTCACTCATCTTTTAAGACAGTAAATATTTAGAGATTGTCAATTATGTAGTGGGCAATTTCTAGTTGGTGAAGATAAAGTATCAATAAACTGTAATTCTGCTCTTCATACAACTGAGGCCTAGTTGAGACAAAGTAAGTAATATTAATTCATTTGGGGAGGTTCACCTATAGAGACATTGAAAATATGTATGAATTTGACTTCTAACTCCTTCCCCTTTGGCTTTCCCAAATGAGGTGTCCAGATTTTTCTTGTGTTGCTAGTGCAGTGTTTTCTCTGTTTTCTGTTGCCTCTAAACAGATATTCCTTCAGGCTTCCCCAGAATTTGCTTTTCTTTCTCTTTTTCACTTCTGCTGCAAATTGACCTAAATGGATTTGGATTTTTAACAATTTCCAGTTTTTCAATAAATAACAATAGACCCCAATAAACAGAATTGGGTGGAAATTGAAAGAACCTTCATTTACTTTACTTACAAATAGTGAGGATGGTGTAACAGAACTGAATTTCAGATTAAAATCTTCCAACTGTATAACATGCAAACACCCCTTACAACAAGTAAGGGTTGCAAGGAAGAAAAATGCAAGTATACATCTGTTTTCCCAGTTAGGAAAGATACCCACTCTCAGGCCTGCAAACATACTATATAAATTCTTAAGTGCATATAAAGATAAACCCAGGCTTTTGGTTGGGTCCAAAAATGAGTCTTTGATGAGTGGAAGAGATAGGAGAGCAGAGCTCTAGACTCAAGAGAATAGTACTGCTTTGAGGATGGCAGGATGCTGGGCAGGCCAAAATCTTTATAATATAGCCATACATACTTACATGAATTGAATGCCGTTCATTTCACCAACTGCAAATTTGATCTATAATCCTTTATGTTAATTAATGACTCTGGTAGAGTTTTGTAATCTTTAAATTATTTATGTAGCTATTTCTGTAATATGGATTGTTATTTAGATTATTTAATACAGTAACTAGGTACTCAGAGGGCTCAGAATGTGAGTAGCGGATTAGGCTATTTCAAATGTTAACTCTCTTTTAAATTTCAAGATCTCAATGTCTCTTAAATCTGGTTTTACATTTCATGTAAATTATATCATTTAATGCTTTACTTATAAGATAGTGGCTAAGAGTGCAGGCCTTGGAATCCAGCATATTGAGTTGAATCCAAACTCATTTAGATCTTTTTGTGTTAAAAATACCTTAAAGTTCATTTATTATTAAGATAGTTATTTATATGATTATAGAAGATACCCACTAAACAGTATCTCTTATGAGCTATATATTTTAACTGGATGGATATAAACATTAAAATTCCACATTAATATTGTAACATTATTTTAAATTAATACAAATATTAATTATAGAATTAATACTATATTGACATTACTTCTGTGTAAACAAACAAAACGTTTTAATTCTGACTAATGAAAATTACTTTTTTAATTTTTTTGGTTTGAGAATAGTAAACCCTGAGCCACATTTTAATAAAGCACAAATAATTTTGACATTGAATTTGTGTATTTTTCACAAAAACAGTGTATTTATAGTTAACCAATTGCAAGTTCACAACAGTTTTAGGGGATGATTATCTTTTACGTAACTATAGGGAACAGCTTCTATTTAGAAAGGAGAAAATATAATTTAATGAAAGGGATTTTGCTCTGGTATATATAAAACTTACCTGACCTTCTATCTCATTTATAACCTTATGTTAACTTTCATGAGGCAGTTAAGCTTTTGATCTGTGAAGAAAATACATCATGTTATAAACAGAAATATTACGTGGTGATCCAAAAAAGCAACTGACCTATGAAAGCTATATTTCCTTTTCATATGAAAATCTAGGGCTTATGGGAAGAATTAGAATGCAATATGTCTTGCTCTCCCAAAAGTACTGTATGCTATTCATTTTGATATGAATAATAAACCTTTTCGTAGTTTCAAACAATGCCTTTTGGGATATATTCTATGATGCTTATGTAAAATATCTTGCAGATGCTTTATTCCTTTAACATTTGCAAAATTTGTGTTTCATCCCCTTGAGTCCTCTGTTTTGTTTAAGGCCGGATAGGGTAAATGTTGGTGCAAACTCATTAGCATCAAAAAATACCAAGTTAATCAGAGAGTAATTCAAAAGCAAATACACATGGTCGTGTTATAGAGTTACTTAGGTTTTACTTTAATACTCAATAGATGAAAAACATATTCTGCAAGTTATGTTCAAATTGGTTTTCCCAACTCTGTTTAGAAATGTATAATTCTTTTATTTTTTTAAATAATTATCATATTTAATTTTTTGACATATTTCCAGCAACTTTCACTTAATTTGAAAGTGTTCTCTAGTTTCTGTTTTATAGGAAAAGAATGTATTTTACTGAAGTGCTTGAAATACAAGGAACTATTAACACGTATGTATTTTCATTATGTCAATTTGATTAATATCAGCTTGATACAATGAGAATAAAGCAATATTTTCACATAAGTATGAATATTAGAAAAGCATCCCCATTGATCTTTTACATGCTGTGAGTGTGTTTTATTTGGCACTAAAAACGAACATAAATTTCTAATTTTACATTTCACCAAGAAACATTGCCATTAAAAAACAAGCTAAAATATGTGACTGTATTCAGTGTCTTTAAAACCGGTTCTTTTCACTTGATCTGCCGATATATCATTATGAGAATTAGACACTTGAGCTTTTTGAGTAACACTATTGTTGTGTGGAATGAATGGAGAGGAACCATGGAGTACTGAATTCTGAATGTGAATACCGGTTCTGTCATTGCAAGCTGCATAAAGTTCAGATATCATCAATATCCTTAAACCTCAGAGACCTCATCTAAGAAAAGCAGGTCAGGTCTACTTGAATGAATTGTTTTCATGTTTAATTATAAAAGTTTAGATAATGTAGTTATTATATTACTCAGTAAATAAGTACTTAATATTGTTAGACAGTAGCAATAATATAAATTACTTGTTTACGCTCTTTAGCTTTTATAGAAAAATCAGCAAATAATATCCAGAAAGTTTGAAAGAAAATAAAAAGTGTTTGATTATTCTGGTAGGGCTGGTAACATATATTTCTATTTTTTTATCTGCGTATACTAAGTTGTAAATATGGTATATATACAGTTTGTAGACTGTTTCAATTTTTAATTTATATATAGGCATTTCTCCATTCTAGTACATAGCTGTATTCTTCATAGTCCCATGCTATCTACTCAGATGAGATCATATTCAAGTTGTATGATTCGAAAGGAGTGTTTGGTATGTAGGTGTTGAATACCATTCATCTTGAAAACACACACATATATATATACACACAAATAAAAGTAAGCAAAGATATATAAAAAACAGGACTGAGAAAATCCATCAAAAGAAACCTGAGTATAGTCTCATACAATATGAAAACTTCCTGTTAGATATACTGAAATTATACTTATTGAGAAGAAAGTTATGATATATTACAAATGCAGGTATACAATAAAAACTTACTACTCCCTAATTCAGAGGGGCAAGAGTTAAAGAAAAAGCTAGAACATTGGAGAAACACAACTACCTCATTTGGAAGTCCTTGTAATGTGATGGAGTCATAGATTTCAAACTGACCTGTCACTTGGCATCTTATGCCCAAGTAGAGACACAATGGGTAGAAAAAGCCTGTTGCCAGAAAGCCACATTGACCTGAACTGTCCCTAATACTTTGGACTTGCTTTCAGTTGATAGAGCACCTTGCTGAGTTGGAAGAAGTTTCCAATGACTTGGCTGGATCTTCACATATTGTTGCATATCTCTGTAAAGTAACAGAAAGAATACCCAGCATTGAGGCTAGACAAAGTCACATTATGGACTACGCCTAAATGAATTTAGAGATACGGTCCTTAACACAGTAGATTCAACAAATACAGAAAAGGAATCAAACAGAAAGGAAGTTCTATCAAGTCAACTCACCATATCAATTTCTATCCTGAACCATAGAAATGTTAATATTTGCATCATTTAGCATTTCAGCTGAAAATGTGAGTTTATTTCTTACAGATTGATAATAGGAAGAAGCAATAAGACACATGCATAACTTATGTAAATTATGCAACCAAGAAAAATTTCTCCATTCAATGACAAACACAAGGAAACAATATGGTTGCTATGAAAATGTGAATAAAGTGGAATATATATACATATATATATGTATATATATATTAACAAACTTTAAATTTATATATTCCACTTAATATATTTTGTATATATTTGTATACATACATACACATATATATATATGTATGTATGTATATATATGTATATATATATGTATGTATGTATGTATACAAATATATACAAAATATATTAAGTGGAATATATAAATTTAAAGTTTGTTAATTTTGAGAGAGAGAGAATGTGCATATGCATGCTCACAAAGTGGGAGAAGAACAGAGAGAGAGAGGGAAAGAGAGAATCCCAAGTAGGCTCCACACTGTGAGCCCACAGCTTGAAGTGGGCTCAATCTCACCAACCATGAGATCCTGACCTGAGCAGAAATGAAGAGTTAGAAGCTCAACTGACTGAGCCCCCAGGTGCCCCTACACTATATTTTGAAGCAAGACTTTTTTACATTGATTCAAAGAATATCATCACATGTGTCTTCAGTTAGAAAATTTGAGATTATTAAATTTAGAATTATCAAATACATTTTATAATTTTTGACATAATTTCTTAATAATTTAGAAGATTTGAACTAAATATATGTATGTAAATACACAAGTGTTTGTCACATATTTATATTTGATCCAGGTTCCCAGAAGGCCTTCTGAAACCAAGAGTAAGTAATCTCAGCTAACTTTTCATCTGCATGATATGATTAACTGTATTCATACGCAGTGTTTGATTTAACAAACATTTTTTGTGCAGTTAATGTACAGTTCAAGATGGCTCCTGAGTTTTCTAGAGTATAAGTTCAGAAGTGAGAAGGATAAATCTTTGCACAAAGAAAAGAATTTTACTCTAATATATATGGAGATATTCTTGCAAAGATGATGTATTCCACACCTCCTCTTAATCCACCCACATGAAACATTCAAAATTAGCATCTTTAGTAAGTGTATTAGTTTCCTAGGTCTGTCATAACAAAGTATCATTAACTGGGTGGCTTAAAAGACAAAGGAAATTTATTCTCTCACCATTTGGGAGATTTAGAAGTCCAAAATCAAGATGTTGGCATGGTTTGTTTGTTCTGAGGTCTCTGAGGGAACAAAAACAATATCATATTTAACTGTACCTAATGAATATGGATACATTCAAATATTAGAAAAATGGTATCAATCTGGGCAGTGTAAAACAAAAACCTAAAGTTTAAAAATGAATATTATTTACATGTGCTTCAATTAGAAGGAAGATTATTAATTTGCCATCATAGACAAAATTACCAAGACATAACAGTACCATTTTGCAGATTCTACATGTTGCTTACTTAAAATCCTATGAAAGAAACATAATTTTCATTATAATAATGTAGACTGAGTTTGACATTGAACATTTTTGTTTAGGAAATCAAAAAATATTTATTTCATGGTGTTTCTAGAATTTTCTGTATGTTGGCAAACATTATCTCGCAAGAAATTGCTTTCAACAGTTTTGTAAATTCTTTCTGTAAATATTCTTAAGATCACATGCTATGGAAACTTTTTATTTTAGCGTAATTGTTCATATCAATTGAAATTTAAACATTTAAGTAAATTTTAACTAGAGAAATTTAGAGATATTCAAATGAAACATTATGAAAATTTATATTTATAAAGGAAAGGCATACCAAATATCTACTTGACTTTACTGATTACATTTTATTGTTGAGTGTACTTGATAACTTTATTGATAAAACTGAAAACTTTAATAGGTACTACAAGTAATGATTGAGCTACTAAAACCTCTGTTAGAGTTGGTCTGAAAAACATTGTACCGGAGTTCAAAATTATTGATACTTACCAGTTACCAAAAATGGAGTAATCATAAAGTTGGTAAAAAATGCATATGGACTTCAACCTCATGGCATCTGGTGGACACCAACCAACACAAAATGAATCAAACAAATCAAACAGTATTTCCACTCAAGATTTAACCTTTTCCTGTTAACTTAAATTCATAATCACATTGGCTGTCAGGACTAGCTAGCTTATTGATTGCATGTGATTCACAGCTCTCTTTCAACACAAAGAATACAAAAGATCACATTTTTTTTTAAATTTTTTTTTTTTAACGTTTATTTATTTTTGGGACAGAGAGAGAAAGAGCATGAATGGGGGAGGGGCAGAGAGAGAGGGAGACACAGAATTGGAAACAGGCTCCAGGCTCTGAGCCATCAGCCCAGAGCCTGACGCGGGGCTCGAACTCCCGGACTGCGAGATCGTGACCTGGCTGAAGTCGGACGCTTAACCGACTGCGCCACCCAGGCGCCCCCAAAAGATCACATTTTAATGTAGTTATGAGTAACTTTTAAAAAAGATAGTGCCCTAAGTTCATCATTTATAGATACTAATTTATGTTGAAAGTATTTTACCTTTTCTCATGGCTATTGGACAATTTCAGTTTTCTTCCTCTTTTTGGAACAATTGGGATAAATTAGGCACTGTTTAAAAACCAACCATTTTATTATTACATGTGAATATTTTATTATCATGGAGTTGTACACAGCTTTGTTTAATTATTATCACTCTCCTATGTGTTTTCAACTCCTTTACCATCTCTATTTTTGTACATTATTCCTATCTCCAACTTACGTTTTATAATTAACGTTGAATATTCTACTATTTTACCCCTTTTTTGAAAAGGCAGCTCCTAGATTTATGTCTTTATTTTTGTGTATGGTGTGAGAAAATGGTCCAGTTTCATTCTTCTGCATGTTGCTGTCCAGTTTTTTCAACACCATTTGTTGATGAAACTGTTCCCCGCCCCACGAATATTCTTTCCTGCTTTGTCAAAGATTAGTTGACCATATAGTCATGGGTCCATTTCTGTGTTTTTTCATTCTGTTCCATTGATATCTGTGTTTGTTTTTGTGCCAGTACCATTCTGTCTTGATGACTACAGCTTTCTAATATAGCTTGAGGCCTGGTCTTAATTATCTTCAAACTCATTAATTTCTTCCTTTGTCATTATTTTTTATTCCTTCTAGTTACCTTTCTTCTGTATTGCTATAATTTTTCGTATTTCATGAGTTAAATGGTGATTCCCATTTTTTCTCCATTAAGAGTGAAAGTATGTAAATACTACATTATTTCTGATTACCCCTCTTGCCCATAGTCAGTTTCAGTTCATGTACAATTCATATCATATGGGACAATATTGTAATTCGGGAAACATGATTTGTTTAAGTTGTATTATATAACAGTAAAAGTTGAATAATAAAGAGCATTGACTTTTTACACTGGCCTAAGTATATAAGTATCTTGCATATATAGACAATTATAACATTAAGGTATCCCCATGAGGAAGTTACTGTCCTAAACTTATTTTATTGGTGACATAACTAAGGCATAGACATATCATATCTTGCTCAAAGTCACCAGTTATGCAAGAGCAAACCAAAATTTATATCCAGTGTGATAGTAAGTCTTATGTGTCAACGTGGCTAGGCTAGGGTGCCCAGTTGTTTGGTCCAACACTAATCTAGATGTCCCTGTGAAGCTACTCTGTAGATGTTATTAATGTTTGTAGTCAGTTTGACATAATTAAAGGTGATTATCCTCAATAAAGTAGATGGGTGTCATTCAGTCAGTTGAAGGCCTTAAGAACAAAAACAGGTTACAAAATGAAGAAGCAATTCTGCATCAAGACTCTTAGAAATCCTGCCTGATTGGGGCGCCTGGGTGGCGCAGTTGGTTAAGCGTCCGACTTCAGCCAGGTCACGATCTTGCGGTCCGTGAGTTCGAGCCCCGCGTCGGGCTCTGGGCTGATGGCTCAGAGCCTGGAGCCTGTTTCCAATTCTGTGTCTCCCTCTCTCCCTGCCCCTCCCCCGTTCATGCTCTGTCTCTCTCTGTCCCAAAAATAAATAAACGTTGAAAAAAAAAAAAAAGAAAAAAAAAAGAAATCCTGCCTGAGTTTTTGCTCTGCTGCCCTGTCCTACAAACTGACCAGCTTCCACAGCTGCATGAGCAAATTGGGAAAATAAATATTTCTGTCTCTCTCTGTCCCTCTTTCTCTCTCAATCTCTCTCTCTCCCCCCCCTTCCTTTGTCTCCCTCCCTCCTTCTCTCTGTGCTATCATCTATCACAATCTATCTATCATCTATCTATCTATCTATCTATCTATCTATCATTTATCTATCTATCATCTATAATCCATCATATGTTATTTTACTCTGGGCATAACTCACTGATAACTAACATTTTCCTTCAGGTTCCTCAACTGCCTTGTTAAGAAAGTTTTGTCATTTATATTACTTAACTAGCAAAATAGCTAATGCCTTGATGCTAGGTAGCAAGATATCACATGTTGCACTCCACAGTCACTCCCAAATGTACACACTTCTTATCTTTTCACTCAACATGAAGACAGAAATCAATTTGGGATTTCATTTAAAAACTGATATGTTTCCTGTGTGTTACCCCATGATTTTTAAAGAGAGGCTCTGCTGCTTTTTATGCTTATTACTTTTTGATTTGTCAGGTTTGTTGAAAAATCTTAGTCAAGTTCTGTATGTATCCCTGATTCATATGCTAAGATAAGAGGCAATAGATAACCCACCCTTCCTCACAGTCCATAGAATACCACCTGTCTAGGCCAGATATCTCTATAAACTCTACTTGGGGGAAAAATATGACAGAAGTCTCACTGTTTAAATCATGTACATTTTTAGTTTGTCTCTTAATTGACCTCTGTGGGAAAATTGACATATCTGACCATTGTTTCCTTACTGAAATTTTCTTCTCTTGATATCCATGAGCCAATCAGGCCAGACTGTATTATTAGTTTTTTAAGACCTTCCTCTGTCCATCTCCAAAATGATTATGTGCTTTCTTCTCTATCAGGAGAATTTTATGTATAAACACAGCTTCATATATTTCTTATATCCTAACATCTCCAAGGAAAATTGAAATACTTGCCTCAACATGTATGACTTGTCGGCTTATACAATGTCCAACTCTATATAATCTGCAGAACTGAACAGCTCAGTCATGAATATAACTTACTACTCATTTTTCAAAGGATTCAGAGTCACTTTAAGCTCTGTAAAAAAAATAATTCATCATGTTCCCCCCAATCTTTAGTCCATTTCAATCTTGCTCTCTCTCTCTCTCTCTCTCTCTCTCTCTCATTTCTATATCTCAGCAACTATCTATTGTCTACACAATTTGTTAAGCCAGAAGTCTGGGAGAGAGAAAAATCCAAGAGGAAAACTCATCTTCCTTCTTTTTTTTTTATTTTACCCACTGAATCACAAAATCTTATCCATTTTACATCCTAAATATTTGCCACTGATTTGATTTCTCTGTATCCATTATTTTTATTATAGACTAAACATTTATCATGTTATGATTGGGACCTTGCAAATCTTTTGTCCAAATCTTTTGTCAGTTTCACACTCTTTAATCATTCCTGTCTATTATGTCTTCTCTTCCACTGCCCCAAGTGATTATTCTAACTCAATTACATTAACCCTCAGCTTAAAATGGTCTACTAGCTCCTCAGTAACTAAAAATTGACATTTAAACTCAAGATAAAATCTAAACTCAAAAAGTTACAAAACACCATCTAAACTTTTCTTATGATCTGATTCCTCACTCCCATCTTTGGTCTTAAACCCAAATGATACTATAAATCATGGTTTACATTAGTTTCTTATTGTTGCCCTTACAACTCACCACAGATTTGGTTTCTTAAAACAATATAAACAATTATGTCACAGTTCTTATAGGTCGGAAAACCAGATTGGCACAGCTATCTCCCCTGCTCTAGGTTTCAGAGATCTCAATCAAGGGGTCAGCCAGCTGGCTTCTTATCAGAAGACTCTAGAAAGAGTCTCCTTCTGAGGTCATTCAAGTCGTTGGCGGAATAAAGTCCCCTGTGTTTGTAGGATGGAGGTCTCCATTTCCTTGCTGACTGTCAGAGTCTGTCCTTTGATCCTGGAGGCTGTCACTGGTTCTTGCATGTTGATACCTACGTTTCAGAGCCTGCAACAGTGTATTAAATCCTGCTCACCCATGGAACCTCTTTGACTTCACTTTCTACTACTTTGGTCTGACTTCTTGCATCTTTTTCTTTTAATTTTAGCTGGATAAAGTTATCCAATTTATTGACTCATGTGATTCCATTGGACTCTTAAGGTCTTTAGCCTTAATTACATCTTCAGAATCCCTTTTCTGTTGGCATAACATGTTCACAGCGATTAGGTCATGGGTCATCCAGCAATTAGGTCATAGACATTTATGGGTATCATTATTCTGCTTGCAATGTTACTGTTCCTTCACGTTTGTGTTCTTACTCTTGCATCTTTCTGGACTATACCTACCTTTTGATATGTCTAGAAGATGATTATATACCCCTCACATCTCAGCCTAAAGGCTGCCACTTCTGACAAAATAGGCCTGTTGAGATGAACCTTCTACAAGGCTACCATTGTGCATTATCTTCTGTCATAATTATGGTAATTAACTTATTTTACTGCATTTGTGCATATCTCTATGCTTACTAGACTATAAAACTTGTGAAGATAGGGTGAATCACCATAGGAAGTTTACTATCAAAATGTGGGGGAAAAAATGAGAGAATGAAGTGTTAGTTTGATACATATATGAGCAAATCTGTTTTTATAGTTTTCATGATTCTTGTTGAAAGTTATTACACATTTTAAGTGAGGTGTGTTAGAATTTTGTGCCTAAATTTTTGATAGTCAAATAAGGCAAAACATATGTATCTAGTGCCATGTGCTGCAGAGAAGCTTATTGAGGGAACACTTACAAACAGGGAAGAAGCAGTGGCAAATCTTGCTCCAAATCTCACTATTATACAGCTTAAATGGCCAATACTTTGATAGACATACCCCTCCCGCATCCAGTAATGCTCTACATATTTATAAGGTCAGGGGACAAGAATATCTGTGTGAGCAGGTAATGATAGAAACCCCTAGAGGTGGAATGCTTGTTAGAAAAGAACCTCTGGAGCTTTGTGCCTGCTGAAACGCTGGTCTTCCCTTTAGCTAACTTGAATCCTCTGAATCAACATTCAGCTCAGCTATCAGAGGAAGAAAACGAGCCTCAAGGGCTATCCAAACTGATCACCTTTTGTTTCTAAAAGGCAATAATGTATACTGGAATTACATTACTATGACTTTAGGGTTTTTTAAATCAGACAGACATTTGTTGGAATGCCAGATATGCCATTTATAAGTTATATATATAGACAAAGGTTGCATATAGCAAGTACGATATACATATATATTTATACGTACTATATATAATTATATTAAATATATATTTATATTTGTGTATATATTTGTATATTAATATAAATATTTATATTTATATATTTATATTTATTTATATATTATTATTATATTAGATACATATATATATACATACATATAAGACAATGATTGCATCTAGCAAGTTTGAATAACATACATCGTAAACCTTTGTATTCATTAATGAGTAACTTTTCAAGCCTCTCCATTTTTTAAAAATTTACTTTAAAAATAGAGTCTTCATGATCTCTTCAAATCACAAAAAACAGATAGAATTCTGTTTATTATTTTACTTCATTATGAATGAAAGTTAACCAGGAACCACATTTTGCCTGATGGGAATTAAATTGTAATTAAAAAACAAAGGGTTTTGTGATCATTTATTTCACTTGTTCACCATTTGAAAACTTGATTTACATAGAATTCTTGACATTCTTATCTTTTTAATGTGCTAGGAAATTATTACTATTTAGCCTCTTTCCTATAATGGAACACTTTGGAGTGTAAAACCAATTTAGCTGCCAGTGGAAATAAGTGGACAAGAAATTAGTTGATAGGTCTAGGAGAGAAAGCTCCCCTAATTTAGAAACTAAAAGGATAAGTAATTGTAATTTTGGAAGCTCTTATTTTAGTTATGATGAAAATTGACAAGAGAGTGGGATTTCTGATCACTTTATTATAGTAATATAGAGGTCTAAAACCTAGGACAGTTTAGTAGTTTAATTCATCCACTTAAAGGAAAAAAAAAAAAACTTACAGAGAGTGAACAAAATTATATTTGGATGTGAACAGGTTTAATGTAATGGTCTTGGGTTTTCAAGAGAATAAAAAATATTAGAGAAATGTCTACTACCCTTATCAAGGTCCAGAATATATGCATTTCATGTTTTTTAAAATATTTATAAAAATGGTTGGGTAAACATTGCTGAAGGCTAATGTGTTATCAAGGCCAAGATTATCTGATGATCAATATGAGATAAAAGCTGTCATCATGATGGGCTGTGAGTGCTAAAAAATTCAGTAACCCAAAGCCATTCAGGAAGCAATTAAAAAAAAAAAAAGCTTAGGAAAAACACACATTATAATGGTAGTTTGGGGAAAAAATATACAGAAATGTTTTCTCCCATTTATGTTGTTCTAATTCGTTGTCTGACTTATAAACATTAAGTAATAAAATATGCTATAGTGTAAATAACTTTTATATTAAACATTTTATTTAAAAATGAGTAATTTCAAAACTATTATGAAATAGAAGGCAGATGATATGCTGTAAATATGTTTACAATATATCAAATATATTTGTATAAAATATAAGGAAATAATATCCATGTGTGCCCAGATGTTTAACCTTTTTAATTCACTGAAACTTGAATTTAAGATATCAATTGCCGGGGCGCCTGGGTGGCGCAGTCGGTTAAGCGTCCGACTTCAGCCAGGTCACGATCTCGCGGTCCGGGAGTTCGAGCCCCGCGTCAGGCTCTGGGCTGATGGCTCAGAGCCTGGAACCTGTTTCCGATTCTGTGTCTCCTTCTCTCTCTGCCCCTCCCCCGTTCATGCTCTGTCTCTCTCTGTCCCAAAAATAAATAAACGTTGAAAAAAAAATTTAAAAAAAAAAGATATCAATTGCCTTGTATAAAAAATGTGTCATTATTTAGACAGAATTATGTACTCTAAATATGGAGAAGATATACATTTAAAAAATGTCAGCCTCTATTAAAAGCTAAATTAACTGATAAGGGAACTTGTGCCTGTAGGAAAATTTACAAACTTGCTCTTAGAATTTAGCTATGAATTTAAAAATTGTAAGATATATATAGATAGACAATAAAATTTTACATATACCTTTTTATTCAATCAACAAAACAACTTAAAGCTTAAATGTTAGTGGTAATTTTAAATTCTTGTGATAAAGAAGAGAAACTCTGTATTAAAAAAAATTCTAGGGGCACCTGGGTGTCTCAGTCGGTTGAGCGTCCGACTTCGGCTCAGGGTTCAGGTCATAATCTCTCAGTTTGTGGGTTCGAGCCCCGCATCAGGCTCTGTGCTGACCGCTTGCTCAGAGCCTGGAGGCTGCTGCAGATTTTGTGTCTCCTTCTCTCTCTGCCCCTCCCCCGCTCACGCTTTGTCTCACCGTTTCTCAAAAATAAATGTAAAAAGAAATTTTAAAAAAATTCTGAAGAATCCCACTTCTTTGTAAGAAAATTTGTAAAGAATTTTCTTAAGTGGGCATGGCACAACAATTGGCTTATATATTTATTCTAACAGCTGTGAGGAATTTTTTGTTTAATAGTTCAGAATCTGTAATGTCATCAGACGAGGTGAGGCTTTGCTTTTTCCCCCCCACCCCCTAATCTATTTTTTAAAATTGCATCTGAATGGCTTTGGATTCTTGAAGATCTTTAGCAAAAATATGTAACTCTTCTTACATGTTTGGTAACTACCATCTGTGGTTACCAACTGTAAATTATGGTTTCCAAGAATGTTTCCCTTCTCCATTTGTTAAACTACATTCTCTTAAAGATACCATGCAAGATATTATTTGTTTGATAAGTAATTACTTATTCCTCAGAAATAAATTAGTCTTACTCCTCTCTTTTATATTTTGTATACTACTTTTATTGTATTTATATGTCCTACCCAGGCTTGTCCTACACTTAGATATTCAGTAGTTATTTAATTGAATGAAATTTCAGGGCTCCCAAAATAGATATTTCTGCTTGAAACTGGGGGTAAAAATCAGCACCTAATTCTTGTTCTTACCATAAATGCTATTTAGAAATTATTTTTACAAACTATTTATCTATACATTGGTCTTATATTCGATCATAGGTTTACCTGGTGAATTAGGTTATTTGGTTATAAATTGATTTCATCATATGCTATAAATCAAGAACTACATATATCCGTGACCAGGTACAAATTATACCTTGAGTGTATAGCTTTGAACGTTGTTAAGTGCTAAATGAATAAATTAATTACAACCATTTCCACTATCTAATATAAATCATGGTATAATCTAGCTTTGGGCTTTCTTCTTGTGCTTGCTAAACTCTTACTCTAACCTCCTGAGCCTGCCTATCTTTTCATAGAAATTTACTCCTGGTAGGAACTCTAAAATCCCCTGTATCTCTTTGTACTCATTTTTTGGGTTTTTGATGGCAAGGCTTTCTCATTCTGGTATAAGGTTTTACTAATGAATTACCTAATCTTATAAAAGAAATAATAGCACAATAGCAGTATAACAATACTAAACCTCATTAAGATAATACTGATTTATCAACTATATATTATTCAATGTAACTTCTTGTGTCCTGTGATATAAAAACGACAAATTAATATTTTATGTCAATTTGGGAAAGGAAAAATAAATATAGTGCATACAGAAAACAACTGTATAACAACAGAGCATAAACTAAAAGGTAAGTAAAATAGTGTACAAGCCTTGAATTTCAAACAAGATGATCAAACTTTTTAGAATCTGTTAACTGCTCTAAATGTATATTTTTTACTAACCTTGCCTTTGATTTCAGCTTTACAGTCTAAAAAAAAAAAAAGGCACAATTGCCAAGATGTATTTACTGTTTTTACAGTAAGATCTTTAAACTATAACTTGTTCATTTTATCAAATTACATTTATTCAGTACAAGAAACTTAAACAAAAAAGTGATGATAGAAACTTCTAAATCAGGTTTAGTTTCAAAATTCTGGTTTATGAATCAATACAATTTTGTAGAATTTAAATATTTCTATAACTCAATACTGGCACCACCTGCCACTATCTTCTTATGTTAGAGTTTTATCATTTTGAAAAAAGATGGCAAATAACAAATGCTCCCTGAAACCTTCTTTCTCTTTTAGGTATAAGCTTCAGTTCATAACAATTTACCTTTCTCTCTAAGCATTAGAAACAGAAAAAAATATATATGATAAATCCTAGATGCATATCTTTCTCACAAACTTTATAAAATGTCCATTGAATTTTAATTTTATGCTCTTCAATTAATAAAATTAAGTAAAGCCTGTTCTGACTGATGAATGATTTCATAATGCCAATATTGAAATATAAAAGTAGGCATAAATTTCTGATATCCATTGGGTCTTCTGCAATCTTAGTCTATTTTGCTTTATCATTTATAATTTTAATTTTAGATTTTGAACCAATATTTTTTTTAGTAAAATGACTATTTCCCCCCAAGATAATATTGTATGTTCTGATGTAGTGCTATCATCAAAATGATCCAATTTTCTATAAATAAAACAACATTGTTCTAAGGGTTTGTGTTTTGTACTGTTATTTATCATTACATCTGTATTTGTTCTTCAAATTTGCCTTTTCTGTTTCTTACTTAGGGAAGAATTTTAAGGGTTTATTCTTTATGCTCATACCATGTGTTTTTAAAGACAAAATAATGCAAATTTATTCTCCATTTGGCTTACGTAATTTAATTCTTCTTCTACCTTTCCAAATTAATTGTGTTCTGTTAATCTGAGCTTTGCTTATGTCTGCATTCTGATATGACCTTTTAATTTGTCTTAATAAGACTGATATTACTGTCTTTGTCATAAAAAGATAGTGGCCTTTGCCACAGATGACTTAAAAATGTATTCACAAATCACTTCTAAGTGTATTCATTGATCAGAATTCTAACATAAGCAATTTTTATCATCTTCTTAAAAATAGTGAATAGGACATTTTAATCCTCTGAAAATGATTCTCTTATTTGCCCCTATTATCTACTTTAAAGACAATTTTGAGTGTCCACCTGAAAATTCACTTTTTTAGAAGATTTCTGAATTGAACCCTAAAGGAATCTTTTCTCTGCAATTACCCTTGTTTATCATCCATTTGATTTTATTTAACACATTATCTGACAACAAGAGAAGATCCATGACCTTAATCTTACTGATCCTCCTTCATCCATTAGGCAAATGCCTAATTTAACAAATGAGTCTTCTGCTTGCCCTAAAACCAGAAAACTCTTTTTTCCTCAAACTAATCAATGAAACTAGTTTAGAGAATAAGATTTTTTTTTTTGAGGGGAAGGACCATTAAAAACAAAAAAAAACAAAACAAAACAACAACAATAACAACATTACTTCAGGGCCATGTTTAAACATGAAAAACACATTTTAAAACTATGAATCTAGAGCGTATAAATATTTTAAGTGATATTAGAGTATCAGTAAATCAGCACCTGCCATTGGAATTTCTATACTTATTTGCTCAAATGTTATTTTTGTTATTTGAAGATTGAAAAAGCAGTAGATACTATATATACCTACAACCATGTCTGAGATATACATTTTCCATACAGACATCTTAAATTAATATTACATAAAATCACCTTGATGTTACATGTATGATGTATGCTTGACAAATCTTCTTTGTGCCTACTTTTTCAAATTTAAAGCCCAAAGAAATGTTACCCTGATTATATCCTGAATGAGAAGCACATATAAATTTTTCTG
Organism: Prionailurus bengalensis; assembly: GCF_016509475.1. Taxonomy (NCBI): domain Eukaryota; kingdom Metazoa; phylum Chordata; class Mammalia; order Carnivora; family Felidae; genus Prionailurus; species Prionailurus bengalensis. Next base: position 93,345,586 of record NC_057344.1, read on the forward strand.
AATATGATCTAAATAAGCACTGACTTCAGTGGCTTACAAAAAACACACAGCCTTTTTTACAGAGATTTAAATTCAAAAGGCCACAACAACAAATCATTGAAACACCAGGCAAAAGATTTTACCTTGGATGTCATTCACACAGGAAGATGATTAAGTCATGATCCCACTTCTTATGAAATTTATCATTTTGTTAGAGATTGTAAGAATATATATTAATTAACATTAAATAACTACAATTAGAGTTCCAGTTGAGAATGAAAGACAAGTTTCCTAGAACTTCTAGAAGTTCATAGACTAAAATAACACCTTCTAATAATTTATGTGTATCTTCTCTACTCTTTCAATAACCATTTCTAATTCTCATTCTTTCCAACAAGGTCTTATGTTCATTAGGTATTTTGGTTGCTCAACTAATACAGATGGGAGGGGCATTTATTTTACTGATACATATTGAATAATGGAAAACAAGAATTTCTCTCCCATGACTAAACTTCACTGAGTACTGAACACAGACCTTCTGGGAAGAGGAAAAATAGGAATACACTGATTCTTATGAAGATTGGAACTGGAAACTTATTCATGATCCAAAACACCTCCATTAAGTAGGTTATTATTTTAACTATATACCTTCCTGTTAAACATAATAACATTAAGAAGAATCTTACAATATACTATAACAGCAACAAATAGTAATTCATGTATTTCTATTACAGAACTTCATCTTGAATGAAGATTTCTCTCTCCATTTCCACTCCCTCACCCTGCCCCACAAATCAAAGCAAAATAAGTACAACAAAAAGCTGCTCACCTTCCCTTGAGTTTTGTGTTGACAGGGTAAGAAACCTGGATTGATCTCTTTCTTCCCACTGAAGTTTTCATGTCCTTGCTAGGCAAGGATCTTGTGACACAGCACTAAATCAGTCATTTACCAACCTATGGATTGGCTGGTCAGGTCACTTCTGATAACCCACTGTGAGTATGATGAAGGGCCTATGTGGTAGAGACAATCTTAGGGCTATGGACAGAATGAATTTACAAGAGGGTTTGAATCAATGTCTGCCACCCACCAGCGCCCAGGCTTTGCAATATTATGGTACAGTCTGTCTCTGTGAATGACAATGTCGTTCACCTTCAAGATTCCATCTAATAATTGGCAGAAACAGTTCCTAAAACTAGCATCTTGATCTCCTTTAAGTAGTACTCTTTATGTATATACAAAAGCTGGGTTTCAGTGCTCCCATAATACACTATTTATAAGTGTTTTGAAAGTTGATTTTTTTCTAATCGTTCCCTCACCCTTATATCTTCCAACAGACTGCTTCCTTGAAGGAGTTAATTTTATAATATATGTACCCCTCTATGTATATTTTGTATATTTAAATCTCCAATAATTAGCCCAGGTCTGTAGTTGCTATTTAAATGTTCGGTAAATGACTTAAAACTTAATTTTTAAGGGGGACATTTTTTTAAATAACTTGTTCAAATAAATATTTTATAGACTTATTTTATAATTATAGAGGTTTATTCCTACATAAACAACTTCCCCACTACTTGAAACATAACATATATTCCATGTGTACTTTTAAGCCAATGTACTGAGAATGGCAACATCTGTAGACAAGATAATTTATCAAGTAACTTGGAAATGGCATGGTAAAAATGACTTAAATATTTTCTTTTATGGCTTCTTATATTGAGAGGCCTGTGCACTGACACTGTGTAAGTTTAACAGAGAGAATATTTCTCCCAGTTTAAATGTCAGACATACTGGCTTTCCATAAGGAATAAGATTATATTTTATTCTTATGCATTATTTCTAAATATTTGTGCAAATATTTATAAAATGTACTGTCTCTTAGTTTGGATGAAAAATATTAAAGATTTATGTACACATTGCTTATCCATTTGTTGTGCTGAAATTTTACTTTAATAAATTGAAAAAAATAATCTCCTGATGAGAACTGATATTGATACATAGGGCCTTAGTTGTTTTGTAACTAAAGACTATAACCTCGAACTTGATATATTAAATTTTCCTTTGGAAAACAGTGATTTTTCTAAGACATGTGATGCTATTTCTATTTTCTCAACAAAAGGTTTAAATTTTAGTGATTTTGTGTATTCATGTAACTTTTCCAAACAGATCACAAGTTCTTTGAACTCAGAGTCTATATATTTATTATAATCCCTTTCATGCCAACTCTTCTCTCTATTCTGTATTCAATACACAATAAGCATACAATAAATGATTGTTATTCACAAAACTTTTCATCTGGACACCACTAAGATGGGGAGAAATATATTCTTATAAGATTTTCAGAAAAAAAAAACTGTCTGAATCCTCAAATAGTTGGTGACACTCTGTTTTATATACCTTGAAAAAGGTCAACAAAAATAATATTTTAAGAAATGTTTTTAGGTACTGTACAAGTTTATAAACTAAATATTTTACTAACGTATGTTATTTAAAGATTAATCATGAAGGGAAATGTGTAGTTAAAACACTTGCGATAGTGGCGTCAAATAAATCATTTTGAACAGAGCCGGAGAATATTGATCGAAGGAAACTTAAGCCAAGTGCTTCTGTTTTCCTGTGTATTTTCACCAAGTAGCGAGTGGAAATAAGACTGGTTTAGGCATGTGTCAATGGGTATGTTGCTGGGAAGTTAGTTGTTGACTATGTAAGTTTAGTATTACTTATGTATTAACAAGAATGCAGGTTTTTTTTTTTTTCAATACCTCTTTTCCATTGTTCAGTCTTCTCTACTCTGTGACTAGGGCTTCTTTATTGCTAACTCACTCTTTTGTTCTTACCTTACACTTTCTCACACTGTCTCATTTGGTTAGTATTATCGTCTTACTTTATTTAAAACAAACAAGAGTATTACGCTGACTTTACATCATGTCCTGCATAAAACTGCATGTGGCAGGCCCTAGAAAGATGAATGTGAAGGCCCTTTGCTTGTGAATGGGGCATAAAGGTAAAATTTGAACAGAGCCCCAGGGACTAGCATGATGATTTGAGTGGAACAGGTGGCCACAATCTTCTTCCTGTATGTAATTGGTAAAAACAAACAAACAAACAAACAAAAACACCTTAAAGTGACAAAATCCAGCAGCACCGGAAGTATTATGAAAAAAAGGAGGAAGTCTGTTGTCATAAGGATTATTTCCTCATTAAAAATAAATAAATAACAAAGGTATTCAGTTGAACACCTAACTATAACCTAAGAATGTATTGGTTCACTAGCCACTGGCCCAATAAAATCCTTAAGAACATAGACACTTAAGAATATTGACTGTACATCTTCAGAAGTCTCTGTATATTTATTTGATAAAGACTATAGAAATTATGAGACCCTGGTGGGCTTGAAAATGACTCCTAATTGAAATGGACCAGTGTGGGCCAATCCAGCCCTATGCTTAGTATGCTTATTATGCTTAATATTTTACTGATTATTACTATGCTTCATGCAAAGCAAGACAAATTATATGTTGGGCTGCATTTGATGGCAGCCTTGAGGCATAGATCACTCTTCAGGTGAGAAAATACTAATGGTGAGACTAGAGAATTAGCAACAATACTTATATAGAACAAGAAATAATTAATTCATGACAATATTATATATTATTTTTCTTAGCATTTTAATCGATTATTGTAAGAGTATTCATTAACTTAAAAAAGATTACTCATTAATAATAATTAACATTAAACATATACACCTTGAATTTGGGCACTAAAATCAGGCTTCTCATTATTTATGTTGAGAACTCAGTGGGATCTGAAGTGTAGTTCATGACTAATAAACTAAGAGAAACTCCTCTGTTGGCTCAGAGCTAAACCTAAGTCTTTGACTTGTTTTATTACTTATGCTTTTCTATATTGAAATACTTGAAGATAAAAATTTGAAATACATTATTTTGAACTGATGCACACATGCTATTTATGCATATGTATATATTTCTATCCACTTTATATCTGCACATCAATGTAAAAAATAAAATATATCAGTATTCTACCAATTTCCACTCAGCAAATTACTGGAGAAAAATACTGGCAAGTTTTCTTCTCTTGTCCACCTAAGAATGAAAAAACATAAAACTATTTCATTCTGTTGTCAATGTGATAAACATTTAATGTATCAACCAAGGGAGGCACTTCTTTTTTCCCCCTCAATTGGGAGTGGGGAGGCCAGGCCAACGAGGCGGTGTGGGAAGAACGATAGTATAGACAACTTTAAGTATTAATGTGCTCCAAAAAGTACTTCTTTGAAAATTGGAAGTCACTACCGTTTAATCTTCACCAACTCTAAGCTGTGTGATTCTATGAAGATATTTTTGAGAAAAATAAAACTACCTCTGCATATATCCTGTTAAAACTTCATTACTTTTCAATAATTTTCCCTTCCGTTTTCAGTAAAAAAGCTCAGTAGCATTTCTAATACATTCACACTACTGGACAGCAATAGACTGGCAAGGATATGTTTGTTAGTTTTTTAATTTTGCAATAGATAGCCATAGTGACTTTTCTTCCACCTATGAACAGTATAGTATCTATTAGTCATAAACTGCTATTAGCTATGATCATAAGCTGCTACTCATGTGGCGAGAAGTAATTGCTTTACCTATGATTGAACATAATGATTCAGGAAGCTTAGCTATTTTATTTTTTTACAGTCCCAAAATACCACTTCTCTTACATCTTAAAAAATTATACTATTTTTTTCACATGAGAAGAGAGACTACTCTTAATGGAAATCTTACAATTAAAGCTTTTATTTTTAGAAGACACATTTGAGAAAGTTTAATCTTAAATAAACTTAAAGAAAAATCATTGATACTGAATAATCAAGTATGAGTATTTTAAAATTTGAAAGAGCATCAATAGAAAAACATGAGACTGATTAACTAATGAATTAAACTATTGAGTATGTACATTTCAGTTATTAGTCTACTAGTCATTATCTATTTAATCACAAGGGCAACCTGTGCACACACAATCTGATAATCTCAAATGTACAAGATAAAATTCATCTTTTAATTTTTGCATTCCCGAAAGGCAAACAACACTATGTTGGGTTATAGCCCCACAATAGCTGGTACACATAATATGACTGCTAAATATTTGTTAAATATTTGAGTTAACATTTTAAATTTTATGCCTGTGGCAAAGTATGTCATAATTAATTATCTGAATCAAAGAAACCACCAACAGTTAGCAAATATCCAGCTTTGTTCTGGGTATACAAATATTCATAAACCCTTATGAAACAGAAATAAAACAGTTTGAGGATAGAAAACAATGATTAAGAGAATAAATAGGGAATATGTGTTGTGGGAACAAAGTCTAAGAAATAGTAAAACTGTAGGAAAATGAGATCAATGAATAGATACATGATATCTATTAGTTTAACTATGCTGTCAGTTATGAGCTGTTTATCATAGTAAACATTAAGACTGTTAATAAACTTGAAAATGACATGTGACTTCACAAAGGCCACTGGGAAAAACTCTCTAGAGCCGAAACATTTCAGGGAAAGAATAAAATGAAGAACTCCTAAACCCACTGACCTAACGGTCTGTGTCTAGTAAGCACAAGTGACCAAACTCTAAAGAACTTAAGCATAACTCGAATAACAATAGCACTGTATTAACACTGGCGGAATAAGGTTTACAAGAATGTGGCATTAATAGTAATACTAAGCCATTTGCACAAGGCTTTTATATAATTGTAAGAACTGCTATGATAATAATTAGTTTCTCAGGAATTGTCGGTTTCAATTTTGAGTCATATCAATATTTCATATTAAATGTTAAAATTAGTTTGTCAACCAGACAACTATAACATAAGCCTTACTTTTGCGTAGTAGAATATCCTTAGTAAAATCATTGGTTAAGTCTGTATTACTCATTTTTTTTTGTTTGTATTCTTACCCCACTAGTTTTTTGTGTGTAATTTTATGCCTGAAGAAAATAAGATGGGATAATGTGTTCAATATAAGTGATAACATTTTTTATGCATTTTCCAGTCATTATTTTGAACCCACAGTTTAAATGCATGTTTGAATTATACTTTGGTGACTCAATTAACATAGAAAGAGTTGACTGGTTAGATACACCTGTCATGAGATTCCAAATGTGAAAATCAATTTGCAAAATATAAATCCCTTTTTCAACAAGTACAGACTAGGTTCGTATTTCTGTTGAGTTCTCATTTAACTCTGAAAACTTATCTTTATCTGGGTGTCTGGGTGGCTCAGTCTGTTGAGCATCCGACTTGACTTTTGCTCAGGTCATGATCACAGGGTAGTGGGATCGAGTCCCATGTTGGGTTTTGCACTGAGAGAAGAGTCTACTGGGAACTCTCTTTCTCCCTCTGCCCATCTCCCCCACTCATGGGCTCTTTCTCTCTCTCTCTCTCTCTCAAATAAATAAATCAATGAATAAAGGAAAAAAAGACATTTTATCTTTCACCGTAAAGGATAGTAAATATGCATGTTGCCAAGAGAAAACTATTAACTTTGATTAGATTTGGAATTTATTATTTCATTAATTTATAAAATATTTAAATATATATATTTATTTTCTTTGGATATTAATAAAAGTAATCATAAAGATTAAAATGTTTATATATACACATACAAATAAGTGTGTATATATAATCATATATATTAAAAATGTGATAGAATATAAAATATGGGTGCCTGGGTGACTCAGTTGCTTAAGCGTCTGACTGTTGGTTTCATCTCCTGTCATGATCTCACAGCTTGGGGGTTGGTGGGGGCACTGAGTTCTGCACTGACAGTGTGAAGCCTGCTTGTGATTCTTTCTCTCCCTCTCTCTGACTCTCCCCTGTTCACTCTGTCTCTCAAAATAAACAGATAAACTTAAAAAAAAATTTTTTTAAGGATACAAATTTAACAAGTTTATATAAACTGTTTACTTCTTTAAATTAATTGAAGTTCTAGGGGCGCCTGGGTGGCTCAGTCGGTTAAGCGTCCAACTTCGGCTCAGGTCATGATCTCACAATCCGTGAGTTCTAGCCCCGTGTCAGGCTCTGTGCTGACCACTCAGAGCCTAGAGCCTGTTTCAGATTTTGCGTCTCCCTCTCTCTCTGACCCTCCCCCATTCATGCTCTGTCTCTCGTCGTCTCAAAAATAAATAAATGTTAAAAAAATAAAAAAATAAATTGAGGTTCTAATAAATTATTAATATAGTCATGCCCATAGTTCCTTAATTGCTCAAATATTTCATTTTCTACATTTTATTTTATTTAAAAAAATGTTTCATGTTAATTTATTTTTGACAGAGAGAGAGAGACAGAGCATGAGCGGGGAGGGGCAGAGAGAGAGGGAGACACAGAAACCAAAGGAGGCTCTAGGCTCCGAGCTGTCAGCACAGAGCCCGATGCAGGGCTTCAACTCATGAACCTCCAGATCATGACCTGAGCTGAAGTCAGATGCTTAACCAACTGAGCCACCCAGGCACCCTTATTTTTTAAATATTTAATGTTTATTTATTTTTGAGAGAGAGAGACAAGAAGATTGTCAGTGGGGGAGGGGCAGAGAGAAAGAGACACAGAATATGAACCAGGTCCAGACTCTGAGCTGTCAGCACAGAGCCCGATGCAAGGTTTGAACCCACAAACCATGAGATCGTGACCTGAGCCGAGGCCAGATGCTTAACCAACTGAGCCACCCAGGTGCTGCAATATTTTAATGCTAATTAAAAACAAATAAGTGAAGATACAGAGCAATATTAATTTCAGTTTCTGGTTTTTACATTTGAGCAATAGAAAAAATTAAAACAAATTTACATATAGAATTTTTTGATTAATTTTAATTATACCCCCAAGTTCATCATAGAGTCCAGTTCCTACAAATAAATATTCTGAGAGTGTGTTTTCACACTATTATTGCCACAATATCACTTCCTTATATTCAGTGTAAATTATAATACTATAAAAATTATGAAGCCACATAATAAACTAACACTATCATGGCTAATATTTTTGATACTCATTTTCTTAAGTTGTTACCTTTATTAATTAGAATGGTTTTTACAAACCCTGCAGCAATCACTTTCCCCCAAATAGGGTATTGAAGGAAGGAAATGTTTTAATTTTTTTTTTTTTACATTTATTATTTTTGAGAGAGAGAGAATAAGCAGAGGAGGAGCAGAGAAAGAATGAGACACAGAATCCAAAGCAGGCTTAAAGCTCCGAGCTATCATCACAGAGCCTGATGTGGGCTTGAACTCACAAACTGTGAGACCAGGACCTGAGCTGAAGTCAGATGCTTAAGCAACTGAGCCACCCAGGTGCCCCCTTTTTTTTTTATTTATTATTTTTTTAACATTTACTTGTTGTTGAGAGACAGAGACAAAGCATGAGCAGGGAAGGGTCAGAGAGAGAGGGAGATACAGAATCTGAAGCAGGCTCCAGGCTCTGAGCTGTCAGCACATAATCCGATGCAGGGCTTGAACCCACAGGCTATGAGATCATGACCTAAGTCTAAGTTGGACACTTAACCGACTGAGCCACTTAGGCATCCCTTAAAGAAGAAATATTTTAAAAATCAGCTACTCTAATGTTACCAGACAGTTTATCTAAACAGTTAGATCTCTTTATTAGTTTAAAATTCATTTTGAAACACTTAAAAACAGGAAGCTGTTTAGATTGTATGATTAGATGCCATATAGACCATTGTGTTTGTATTAAATGCCAACATAAGAAATTTTAAATGATTAAGGGGTGCCTGGGTGGCTCAGTCAGTTAAGCGACTGACTTTGGCTCAGGTCATGACCTCATGGTTCATGATTTCAAGCCCTGCACAGGGCTCTGCACTGACAGTGCGGAACCTGCGAGGGATTCTCTCTCTCCCTCTCTTTCTCTCCCCTCTCTTGCCGGCACTCTCTTTCTCTCTCAGAATAAATAAATAAACTAAAAAAAAAAAATAAATTTTATTTATTTTATTTTTTTGTTGTTTACTTATTTTTGAGAGAGACCCAGAGTGAGTGGGGGAGGGGCAGAGAGAGAGAGAGGGAGACCCAGAATCCAAAGCAGGCTCTAGGCTCTGAGCTGACATCACAGAGCCCAACGCAGGGCTTGAACGCATGAACCTCGAGATCATGATATGAGCCAAAGTCGACAACTGACTGAGCCACTCAGGCGCCCACCCCCCCCCGCCTTTAAAAAAAATAATAATAATAATTAATTATTTCAGCCTGACTATAGGTCACAAATACAAAAAAAAATAAATTAAAGGTGCTTCATGTTAGGGAAAGTAAATGGAAAATATACATTTTGTAAGACATGCTCATTAAATATAGTTTTTCGTACACGTAGTACAGTCGATTCATTTTAGTGATTCCTTTTAATTGATGACGTCACCAATTATTTGTGAAAAAAATATGTATCTCCAACTTTGCAACAGGATTTTACCCGTGTGTCGTCTGTTTACTGTAGACAATTTTGCCAATAATTCCAAGTCTGAGAACCGTTAAATAGAGCTAAGTCCCTGATATCCTGTTTTGAGAGTTAGGATACCTATGCAGAATAGGCGACAAAATTATAAAAGAAATTCTGCCTGATTTAGTGAACACCAGCCATTAGCTTTTCAAACGACCTTGGTTGAAAGAATAAGGAGAGGGAGATCCTTTGGAATCCTTCTGTGTCGTGCACGTGTTAGGGAGAAGGCCAGGGAGGCGCTTCCTTCATACCGGGGTCTGCTGGCAGGATACCCAGGACTACTGAAGACTGGGTAGCATCAGCAATAATGTGGGGAGTTGAAGCAGAGTCAGCCGGAGGTGACAGAAGAGCAGGGCACAGGGCTCAACTGGGGGCAGACTCCAAATCCAAACAAAAGCTCGGGTTGAGGAGGAGGGAGCAAGAAAGTTTGTCTTCTGTAGGCCAGATGTAGGCAATGCAAGAGAGAACTTTCCTGGAGCTGCCTTGACAGACTGGACCGGGAACTGGCTGAGAGCAAAGCTGGGGAGAAGGCCGGGTGCTGCCCAGAGCTGAGACTGGCGGCTGCAGAGGGAAACAAGTCCACTGCCTGGGAAATTCATTCGTGAAATTATTGTGTAATCATTATGTGATATGGAAAAATGAAAATTAAAAAAATAACAGCACAATAAGCGATATTTATTATGATAGTTTGTTTAGATAAAGCAATAGGTTATGTTTTCTCATTTCTAAAATTTCTGCATATAAAATCCAAAAGTAAAACACAAATCTGGACGTTAACTAACGTCTGAGCATTTATACACTCATTTTATTAATGGGTAGTAAAACAACAACAAGAAGATTTTCAACAAAACACGTATCTTTGTCCTAATTTTATAAGTGTTGGGGACTTATAGCCACAGATACATGATGAAATGCAATTGTATGAATGTTTGCTTCATGAATTTAACTAAGCTAGCACTTAGTTAATACTTTTAAAAATAAATTCCAACGAACTACTAACTCTAGAGAACATAGATATTACTATGTATTTGACTCACTCACCCTTGAATGAACTAACCAATTTAACAGCCTAGAGACAGTTGACCTTCAGCAACTATAAAAAAAAAAAAAAAACAACAACTATGTAACTGCTAATGATTTTATTGTCACTAAATTTAATCCACTTATGGCAATGCCCTTTCCACTGTCACAGGCTTCATAGTTTCTTTCATCAAGCTGAATAAATTTTTGTTAATGTTATGCTTAATGTACAGCTCTTTAGTTTTGTTTGTTTTGTTTTCTTTTGGTTTTGGTTTTGTTTTTTTTTGTTTTTTTTTTTAATTTTTTTTTTTATAACATTTATTTATTTTTGAGACAGAGAGAGACAGAGCAGGGGGAGGGCCAGAGAGAGAGGGAGACACAGAATCTGAAGCAGGCTCCAGGCTCTGAGCTGTCAGCACAGAGCCTGATGCGGGGCTGGAACTCACGGACCGTGAGATCGTGACCTGAGCGAAGTCGGACGCTTAACCGACTGTGCCACCCAGGCGCCCCTGGTTTTGGTTTTTAACGATGGGCTAAAGCATGGTTTCATGCATTGGGGATTTAAAATTTGAGCATTTTCTAATTTACTTTGTATTGCAAAATTATTTCCTGAATTTCGTCTTTCGTAGGCCAAACTGCACTGAAGCTTTTATAGATAATTTTCTTTGATCAATACATTAGAGCTTAAAAAATGTTATTCTTGTACATGTCATAAGCATTCTATCACGACTTTTGCATGGACAAATTGAGTTACCTATAATTGTATAATTTATTTTGTTTTATTATATTGTAACGATATATTTCAAGGATATTTTTTCAAAGTGAGATATCTTCAGAATATAAAAGAGAGTTAAGGGGAAAATATTACCACTGAGATAATAAAAACCATTTTATAATTCAGAGTTGAAATATACTGTAAAAGTGTATGATTATTTTGCCTTCAAAATCTTCACTAAACTTTTCTTACTGAGTAGATCATCACTTTACATATGAGACTTCTTGTATTGTTTCCAAAATTTAGTCCATTTTCTTGGAGGAAAAAAAACAAACAAAAAGTGTTTTGAGGGGCGCCTGGGTGGCGCAGTCGGTTAAGCGTCCGACTTCAGCCAGGTCACGATCTCGCGGTCCGTGAGTTCGAGCCCCGCGTCGGGCTCTGGGCTGATGGCTCAGAGCCTGGAGCCTGTTTCCGATTCTGTGTCTCCCTCTCTCTCTGCCCCTCCCCCGTTCATGCTCTGTCTCTCTCTGTCCCAAAAATAAAAATAAACATTGAAAAAAAAAATTAAAAAAAAAAAAAGTGTTTTGAAAAACCTGTCAGAGTGCGGCTAATTAATTTAATTGTAACAAAAATGGCATTAGCTTGATAAAAAATTATTTAAAACTTACTCTTTATTTTATATCGGAAATACGAGAAATTTCTTTAAATGTTTATCTATTTTGGGGAGAGAGAGAGAGAAAGTGAGACCGTGAGCGGAGGTAGGGGCAGAGAGGGAGGGAGACACAGAATCCAAAGCAGGTTCCAGCTCTGAGCTGTCAGCAAAGAGCCTGACATGTTGCTCGAACCCATGAACTACGCGTTCAAGATCATGACCTGAGCCTAATTCAGATGCTTAACTGACTGAGCCACCCAGGTACCCCAGATATATGACAAATTTTGATATGGTTATTGCATTGCTTTATATCCATTCCACATTGTTTAATAAACATACAGAGTCAAAATATTTGCTTAGAAAATTAAAATAAATCTTTACTGGTATAAAATACTGTTCTATTAATGATAATAATCATCATGAATTACTACTATATGTAGGCTAGTAACTTAAGCTTAGGGTATATGGTTTTGATGCTTATTCTACTTTTTTTTTTCTTTTTTCATCTTATTATTCTTTTAATGTTTACTTATTCTTGAGAGAGAGGGGGGGGGAGGGGCAGAGAGAGAGGGAGACACAGAATCCAAAGCAGGCTCCAGGCTCTGAGTTGCCAGCATATAATCCGATGCAGGGCTCAAACCCACAAGCTGTGACATCATGACCCGAGATGAAGTCAGAAGCTTAACTGAATGAGCCACCCAGACGTCCCTCTTCTTTTTCTTGTTTTAAGGTTGGGTTTTTTTAAAGTTTTTCTTATTTATTTATTTTGAGAGAGACAGAGAGAGTATGAGAACATGAGTGGGGGTGGAGCAGAGGGACAACGAGAGAGTAAAACCCCAGCAGGTTCCACACTGTCAGCACAGAGCCCAGAGCCCCACCGTGGGGTTTGATCTCATTATGGTGAGGTCATGACCTGAGCTGAAATCAAGAGTCAGATGCTTAACCAACTGAGCCATCCAGGAGGCTCTCGATTCCCATAATTCCCATAACTAGTATAATTATTTATCCGAACCCATGGAATGTATAACACTAAGAGCGAATCTTAATGGGTGATACTGATGAATCAATATAGATTCATTAACAATGAGCCACTCTGTACCACTCTGGTGGGGGATGTTACTAGTCGGGGGAGGCTCGGCATGTGTGAGACAAGTCTCCGTATGGGGACTTATCCAGGGAAGTCTCTGTGCCTTTTGCTGAATTTTGCTGTGAATCTGAAACTCTTCCAAATATGAAAATCTACTTTTAAAAATCTAGCATAAATATAGTTTAATGCAATGTAAGTATGAAATGAAGTTAGGCATATGACATAATTATTTTAAGTTGTACATAAAAAGTATAATATCCTGATGTAAATATATACAGGAAGTGGACACCTTCAGATTCCAGTAGATTCATTGTTTTTATATAAGCCATAGATTTACTTTCAGTATTGGTATATTACCGAAAAGTAGAAGTAAAATGAGGTCTGCATTTTGCCTTAAAAACAAAATCTTCTTAATGCACTCAACATAGTGTTTTCCAAAGAATGTTGTCGCATATGCTCAACACTCATTATATATTCAAGTACAGCCGAGGTTATTCAGTCAGCATAACAACATCTTGTCGGCAACCTTGCTGATCTGTATAAAAGCCAATAAATACTGAATGTAGTGGTATTATCTGAGAAGAGCAATCTTGCCCAGGACACAGAGGGATCGTTCCTATCTTCCTTCAAGTGCTTTCATGAAATATTTATGGTTCAGATATACCAGAAGTGGATTTCAGTTTAATATCTACTCTCAACTGTAGCTGTGTTGAAGCATGCATTAGTCTTTCCATGTGGATTTTGAAAATATGTCAGCTGGTAATAATAAATCAAGACATACAACTATTAATTATTCGTAGTAAATGGGAAAAACAAACACTGACACAAATAGTTCTAATTAAATAATTAATAATATATATGTCAAGTGCATTTTTATATTACTTTACATTACTTAAAACAAGAACCCCCTGATCGCCATACCACGGTGGACTCAGTAACAGAGTGATCACAGATCTTGGTTAAGTAATGCAACCAAAATGTAGACACAGATAGAAAAACAGATAAAACCTTCATGAAATGTGAAGTTTATCTTTACAAAAAAAAAGTACTTAAAAGATAAACTGAACCAGACAACTCTGAAACCTCTTATATGGAACTAAGGGGGAAAAAATCTGTTCATGAATTATACATTTTAATAAACCAATTAGTTCTAAACTAAAACAAATAAAAATACCTTATAATTTGGTGCTCCATATTTATAGAGTCGAATACACTTTTTAATCTCCCATAGAAACTCTTGAGACGTGTTCTAACAACAAATCTAAAACAAAAGATCATAGTTTATATTTATGAATAGGTCATTTTCTCTCCATTACATCCATGATTAAATTTCGATATTCCATTACCTTCTAAGGCATTTTGTTCTACTTTGAGGAAAAGTGACAGATGTTATTCTACTTTTTTTCACTGGATCTTGGTTTCTGTAAACTTTTTCTGCTAACATTTGTGTGTGTGTGGTGGGGGAGGGGGGATTTCCAAAGCATATAACACTTTGATTCTAAAATGGGACTATACGGCACGCAAGGCAACGTATATTTTGGAGTTACACGCCTTTACTTGACTTTTTTTTAACTACAGCACATCTGCATTCTTAGCCCTATTGACTGTTTTACTACCACCACCCCCATTCTGTCATGCCTCTTGATATCTATGTATTATGACCCCTTTCAGAAAGATTATATTAAAAAGCCACACAGGAAAACGAGCAGTGGCTTGAGAGTCGAGATAGCGGCACTTTTGTCTGAAATGAACAAGTAACTGGCAGTGTGGCTTGGGGCAAGACAAGTTACTGTGACTATGCTTTATCATGTGTCAAAAGAGGAGAGTGGAACTAGATAATAAGTCAGACATTCTAGCTATTGGTTTCTGTGAAATATGTATATTCCATTCTTATTCTATCAAGGACGTGTTAAAAAAAAACTCCTCTATCACTTATTCACACACGCAGACACACTCACACACAGACACTCTCATATGCCATGGCCCCCAAAACAACTTTTAAAGTACTAACATTGCAGCCTTTGGATCAGTAGTCTACTACTGATATACTTCATTTCTGACTTGTTAGAACTCTGGTGTAATATAAAGATAATTTGTAATATTGTTATGGCTATAGAGAGGGAAAGAACTGGACATATTTTCTTTTAAATTATAATAATATTTTCTGTACTAGTAATTCAAAGGATACAGGCAAGAGCACTAACAAACCAAGCATTTTTCTTTTGGAGAAGATAAAAACAAATATTGATTCTGTTGTATGTATTTTCTCTCTCGCTTAGGACATATTTTAGTTTGAATTCATACGTAAGGTTTCAGCAGTGCATGTGGAACATAGCCTAAAGAGGAAGAGCATTTATGCTGAGGTATAATTTCAATGTTTATCTCCTTATTACAAATCTTACCTGATATTCTTCAGCGAGTAATGTTCCCCCAAATCTATAAAATTTAGGTTTATTTATGAATAATTTCCCACACAGACTAGGCACAGTCTCCCAAATGAATTGAACACATAAGGACTCCCTGTTAACCTTCTACTAGGAAATACTCTGAATATGTTTACCAGAATACTGTTGTTTGTTTTTTTTTTTTTAATTTTCTGATAAAGACAAGGAAGAGGTTAAAGTTTTCCTGGAACTTTTTTTTTTTTTTCAGTCACCAATTTATCAGGGAACACGAGTGATTCTGGGAGAAAAATACAAGGATGGACTCTCAGAGTGGGATGGGAATGTGAGATAGTTTGTGTCCCCTCTCCTGTTCATTGGGGACGCCCACTCCTGGTAAGGAACTCCATCATCAAGTAAACAATACGAGATCGTTAGTGGATACCAATAAGTCATCCAAGTGCTCGCTGAACGTCTCTGAGACGTGTGACCATAATGGCATCAACGAAGTTTATCACAAATTCAAAAGCATGCATGTCTTTTTATTAATGGACACAAATAATCTGATACAGAAAGGTACCCGATCTGCCAGCAGTGGAAACCAGAACTGACTCCTAATGTGGTACCCAACCGTAAAAGAATCAGTCATCCAGGAGAAAGGTGAAATTTACTGAACTGTGTTTATCCCAGGGAGGGACAGAAATTTGCCTTAATTGGGCTGACAAGGATTTTGAATGTTGGTTTCCTTTCCTTAGACAACATATTTGGAGACCAGAAAAACAAAAAAAGTTCTTACCACAATTTATATCAACACTAAAGGTATACTATTTAATGTTTTTATACAAAGAACTTATTTAAAAGTAAAAGATTTAAAAAATGTGGCATTTGGGATGTTATCCATGGGCTTCAATTACATTCACACATGTGCCTGGCACATAAATAAATGATACATCTTCCAACTATCTTCTAAGCAGCTAACCCAGTAGAATAATGGAATGGCTTATTGAAGACATTTCCTTTATTGACTGGAACCACCACTGGCGTTTTGCAATTAGGGCCTTTATGAGGTATATTCTAAATATGTTGCATTTATAAGATATAATTTCTTCCCTGGTCAGAATATAAGGATCCAAGGACAATGTGTAAAAGTTGCTTTGTTGCAAAATAGCCTGTTTTTCATCCCTGTTACTCTGAGATCTGCTTCCTGAGAAATCTTACTATTTATTTGAAGGAATGTTTCCAAAAGGTGGTGCAATGAATTGCTCATTTAGACCTGTTCTTTTTGCCAGTAGGCAAAAAAAGAGTTAAAATGTTGCCCAGGGTGATCAATTCCCAGGTGACCTAGTAGAACAAGCATAAGAATATGAACCCTGGAGCCAAACTGCCTAAATTCAAATTTCAGGTAAGTAACTATTGGCAAACTTGCTTAAGATCTATGTCACAATTTCCTTGATAAAGTGAGGCTCTCAATAGTTAAATTTGCAAACTCTTTGAAAAGTGGCAGGCAGAAAATAAATTACCTATGCATATTTACTTATGACATTAGCATAAATATTAAAGTGAAATAATATTGTCTCAGTTGCGGAGGTAAGGAGTATGTGTGAAACCAAAGTAGTCCTCTGGGATGCAGCAAATAGTGGTAAAATTATTGCAATCCTATACAGGCAGGAACACCAAGGTTCAGACTATTCAGGAATAAAGGGATTATTTCACAGGGGAGACAAATAATACCTTAGCATCAGAGATTTAGAGGCAATTTGAATGGGTAGAGTGAGAATGGGGAAGAAAACTGTAAATTTTCATTATGAACTCGTGATCAATGGGACAAAAATCTCAAAATAGCTTCCAATACTTTCATTCTTGCTTCTCTCTCTCTCTCTAATCTCTCTAGTGCTCTCTCTCTTTATGTTTTTCTTTCATAATATCAACATTATCATCAGCATCATCCCTTCTTTTTCATCAACTTTACCCCTTCATTTTCCCCTCTTACTTTACCTCATAATTTTATAGAGAGTGTGTTGTTTATGGCTTCATTTACAATGCAATACGTTTGTTAAATCATATCAAGAGAGGCATCTGATTGCAACAGGAAGAATGGTAGTGTTGCTCTTGTTGAGAATTTCAAGCATAGGAAGAGGAATGTGGATGCAACATAGCATCCTAGCTGCGTTTTGAACAGTGAACTGTGGGGAAAAAAAAATGTTGTATATTTCTGAACAGTAATGTTGAGGCAGGAAAACAACTAACCTTATGAGTATCTTCTTTGGCAGGATGTCCAGAGTATGATCTCTTTTAACTCTCAAAATCATTCCTACCAAGAACAGAAAAATATATTTCTTTTGTTATCAATATCAATATTTCTTTGTTATCATGTCAAATATTAAGCCACGTGTTAATTACCTTACTTAGGAACTCTTTGTAATGTGTTTCCATGCTCATTTATAATGGATGAAAAGAAATGGTTCCTAGAGTATGTAACATAAGTTGACCAAAGCCATATAGCTACAGACTGGAAGGATTTTGTGTTACAAGGAAATTCAAATTACATTTGAGGCCCACCTGTCATTTTCCTATTATTCTATGCCTCCTTGAATGATGTGAAATTAGTGTAAACATCGTATTAAAGGAATAGCATAACTATTTTGTAAGTTTTCTTGTCGAAAACTGGAGAAAAGCATCTTAGGGAGGAATGAATATTATGGAGAAGAACAAACAATTTTGAAACGTTCCAAAGAGGTGAAAAGCTATTTATGATTGGAGTTTAGAAACATGAAAGGGAGATAAATCTGGGGATAGGGTTTGGTAATTGTCATGGTGCGTTGGGTTTAGAGTTTATGAATTTATTCTGATATTGGTATTCCGGTTGGTATTGGGGAATCAGCAGTTGTTAAGCTTAACCCCAACTGTGTAAACATAGTCTTTACACTGTAGGAAAGAGCATGAGTAAGAATCTAGTTTGGTAGTTAGAAATCTAGATTGCATATGATGGAAAAGCAGATGGTGTGTCCTACTACACAAGAGGAAGAAAAGAATAATCTTATCTTCAAACTGGGGAAGTAATAAAAAGGTATAAAAAGGAGTTCATACGTACATCACATTACTTCCTACAGATAAATCAGTCCATAGAAGAAAGCAACTGGCTCACATCTCTTTTTTTTTTTTTAGTCAAATGAGAGCAATTTCCCTTCTAAATATGTTACCAAACATTTCCTTCTAGTATTAAACAGGAAGAATACCCTGGGCAGATGTCAAATAATTATAAATATCAAAGAGATTTACTACTATTACTTATATTTGATTTAATTTCATTTGCTTTATATATCATCAACTCTTTTTCTTCTTTTTATTGTATCGGTAGAAAGAATAATGAGGAGGAAATAATTCTTTGAATTTTAGTGTCAAGTGTAGAAGCATTTGTGCATTTAAGATCTTGTTTTTTTGTACATTTTTAAAATAATATACATAAGGATAATACTAAGAACTTTTACAACAACAACAACAAAAGGCAAGTCAAATAGATATAATTCTGGCTTGCTTTTTCAGATTAAATTATAAACGAACTAAAAAGCAAATTATCTTTTGATGGGGGAGCTGACCCTTTCACTCAAGTTTGTACTGGATGAGTAGAATGTGGGATTTCCCTGGAAAGCAAATGGGGTGCAGTTGGAGGCTTTAGGGTGCACCATGTGGCTGTGAGCATGTGGGAGGAGTAAATGCGGGTGCTGATGGAGGGGCTGGAAGAGAATGGAATGGACTGAGCTTCAGGGGCACCTTGGAGAGTGGCAGAATCAAGCCCATGGTGCTGTTGCAACCACCGCTCTTCCCAGAGAAAGCCTGAACTCACAGGATCTCTGGAGTTCTTTGGGGCAACAGAGGTGTCTTGGGATGAAAACTACCTGGATGAGCAGACACCAGAGGCCCCTCATCACAGACTTGTCCTTAAGGAGTCTGACTCATGCCACTTATCAAACAAATCCCAATCTTCCTCGATACCTAACCTCCCCCAACTCCCCCAAATCAGTGTGGAGGCACCTATTCCCAGACAGAGGTTAGAATAGAAGAGTGTATATTACATGCACAGGCCTCAAATCTATAGCTTTCCAGAAGGCTTTCATCCAGGGAGACTCATACTGGACTGCTGACAGAGCCATGGATAAATTTTATTGTTTTAAGACACTAAATGTGTAGCAGTTTGTTATAACAGCAATAGAACGTCAAATTAACAGTCCAGACTTTATTGTGTTTAGGCAACAAGTAGACTTGGAAGTCTTTAGGACAATAGAACAATATAATCCAAGCTCTGTTTTAGGAAACGTGAGACATTTTTATTTCTCTAACCAGCATGCATTCTGCCTATTGGTCTTCCAAAACAAACCTAACTTTTGTTCACGTGTCCTTTTCCTTCTTCTTACTAGTCCATAAACCTCCACTTCAGGGTCATCTGAATAATATAGGAGTAATCTTACTAACTTTACTTATAATTGATTTATACGAGTGAGCTGATAAGCCAGTTCATTTAGTGAGATAGTAAGAGGTATGTGGTAGGTTTCTAAGGAGATTCATCTTGATCTTTGGGGAGAGAAACCTCTCCTCTACTGAAAGGGAAAGGGGCAGGAACAACTTAATTTGATGTTCTTTATACCTTTGAATTTTTTTTTCCTATATAAGTTAAAAAATAAAATATTTTCTTTGTAATTTAGTTTTGTTTTTAGTTAGACTTCTGTTTTCCAGCGTTAAGTGTCTTAAGGAAGGAATATGCATGAAAGCCACACTGAGAAAACTAAGTAATGAACAAATTAGACCAGTTTTCTTAGTGAAACACATTACAATGACTCTAATCACATATTTAAAATATTGTCTGCTATGAATATTTGTAATTTTTATATTAACATACTATTCCCACCAATTTCTCCTCTTTACTAAGTACAGTGGTGTTAGTTTAAGTAGTTGTATCCATTGTTATGGATTTCTGCTTTTATCTTCCTGTGTCCTACAGAGTTAATGCTGTTCTAAAAACATTTTTTGATAGCTTCCACAATCTTTTCTGACAAGGAAAGGATAATCACTATTTTTTGGTATCCCTAAATATTATTTTAAATTTTGCTAACATGATAATTTTGAGAAGTATACATATTTAAAACAGTTTATACATAATTTTTTCTAGTTGTCCTCTATCTCAATATTCAGTAACTTAAGTTTTGTATCTGTCCTTGAACTGCAAGTGTATTAGCTTTATTAGATCAATCAGTTCTGGAAGACTTGTAAACTCACCATCCTTCAGTCTAATATCCATATATAACTACACTAAAATACAATTGTAAGCAAATGCATATTTAAATATTTCCCTATGAAATACTAATAGAGGTGTTACATTTTTTTCTTTAACATATTTTATTCCTTAAAACATTGTACAAATAGTATAAAATATCATTGAGCTTTTTACATTTAATACATTCATATTTAAATAAGATAGTTCTCAAATTATTTTTTAGTATTTAGACTATGGCAGATGTAACAGGGAAGGAAAATTTACAACACATATAGAAGATATCTTAAAAGAATACAAGGTCAGGAGGATTCTGAGAAGTTTTGAACTTCAGTTGATGCTGAACTTTAAAAGTTTATAAATTTTTTTTCCTAAATGACTTTGCATCCATAACCCAATTTGAGTAAGAGAAGGAAGAAACTTTATAGAGCTATAGAAAGAAAGTGAGTGAAAAATTTATAGATATGAAGAAATAAAAAAGGAAGGAAAGGGAAAAAAGGAAAGAAAGAAAAAGAAAAATGCACTTCTTTATCTGATTTCTTGGCTGATGATTTTAAGTAAAAGAGCATTTTTTTCTTTTCCTATTCATCCTTACTTTAACCACCTCTCATTCACTTAACATTATATAATTCATTTTATTGAAGCTTTTATTGTCTATTCTGATATTTGTAAATTTAACTTCCAAATTTGTGAAATCATTTTTATTTTTTATGGCCTCATTGTATTTCTGTGCTCACAAATTTAATAAATTCTTCAGCTGTGGTGTTATTAAAAAATTATAGCATATAATTTTTTGAAAGCACTTGAATATCTGTGATGTTTGTTTATCTCTTTGGAAATTAATGAGAGATTCATTTCCTCCTCAAATGATAGCCATGTAACCCAGAGCTTGAGAAAATTATCAATATCTTATCTAAATTAAAATCTAAATTAAATCTTTTTTTTTTTCTCCATGGTCCAACCTCTTCTTAGTGAGTATTCAATTATTGTAGTGAATTTATTGTTGTGCCGAAGATTGTGGGGAAACATTAAAAACATTTAAAGTGTTACTCAAAACAAAGTCATTTAACATCCTATCAAAGAACAAAATTTGTAGGGATTGGCATAAGAACCGACAAAAGTGAGAACGAGAATTAGAAACCCGTGGTTGTTGTACACCAAAGACCATTAATAAAGTGAAAAGGTAACCAGCAGAATGGGAGAAAATATTTGTGAATCATTTATCTGACAAGGGCTTAATATCCAAAAATATAGAGAAAAATCATACAACTCAATGCAATGAAAATGATGTTGAAAGACAATCTGATTTTAAAAACTAGGTAGAAGAACAGAATAGACATTTTTCCAAAGAAGAGGTACAAATAGTCAATAGATATATGAAAAGGTGTCCAATGTCACTAGTCATCAGGGAAATGAACCAAAACTACAATGAAGTGATTACCTTCAAGATATCACCTTTAAGAGTGGCTATCATCGAAAAGGCAGAGATAACTGGTATTAGCAAGGATATAGAAAAAAAAAAGAAAACCCTTATTCATTGTTGGTGGGGATATAAATTGATGCAGCCAGTATGAAAAACAGTATGGAAATTCCTCAAAAAATTAAAAATAGAACTATAATATGACCCAGAAATGCTATTTCTGGGTATATACCCAAAGGAAATGAAAACAGGATATTGAAAAGTTATCTACATCCCCATGCTCATTGTAGCATTATTCACAGTATTGAAGATATGGAAACAAATTGTCTGTTCATCAGTGTGTGAATGGATAAAAAAATAAGTTGTTCGTATACACACACACAACAGAAAATCTGTCGTGAGAAATTACCGACATTCTGCCCTTTGCGACAACATGAATGGAACTTGAAATCATCGTGCTAAGTGAAATAAGTCAGAGAGCCAAATATGGTATGGTGTCACTTACATGTGGAAACTTCAAAAGCCAAACTTGTAGAATCAGAGACTAGAATATTTCCAGGAGTTTAGGAGTGAAGGATACAGGGATATTTGGTCAAAAAGTAAAAACTTGCATTAGTCAGATAAGTAAGTCCTAGTGATATGACGTACAGTTTGATGACTGTAACTGAATTGCATTGTATATTTAAAAGTTGCTAAGACAGTAGATCTTAAAAGTTCTCATCACACACAGAAAACTGTAACACGTGAGGTGATGGGTGATAACTAAGCTTATGATAGCAATCATTCGCAGTATATACACATCAATTCATTACGCTGTACACTTTAAACTAACCCGTATATGTCCATCGTATCTCATTTTAAAAGGCATAATAAACAAGACATAATTCATGGATAAGTTAAGAGGCCTAATGTGGTTTTTTAGAGAGTATTTGGAGATTGAATTTTATGGCACAGCTAGTTTGAAATGGATAGCTACATTTCCAACAGCTGTACCAGTACGGAGAATGGCTGGTAACAAAAGGACTTCTTGGCAAACCACTTCTCTTATTAAATAGAGAATGCAGTGTGCTTGGCATCTGTACTTTAAGTAATTTGCAAGAAAATACATTACTTAGCCAGCTGTGGATTCCACTATTTCACGATCAAGATTATAAGTCATTAATCAATTTATAGACATAAATACACTATTGTTCAAATACAAATAAGTATTTAAACACCCTGGAATCCATAAATGTAATTAAAACAATAGTTTACTACATTCATTTATTTGTCTTCCAGCTGTTTGGGGAAATTACTGAAGCGTGGATCCAAACAGCTAATACCATATTTAGTTTTGTTTATTGAAATAATGAAAGTGTGTTAATGACAAAGTGCAAAAATACATAATAGAAATTAATGTGCTGTGAAATAAAATTTTGTTTGAAAATCAAAATGGGTACAGTAAAAGCTTGTCTTTAAATGAACATTGCATAATGTACATTTAAAAATTATTAAATCATTTTTATTGAAGTGTGTCTGTAAATTACACCCCATGAAAAATGACAGCAATATGCTCAAGACAGACAAAGTCTAGTCTATGGAACTAAATTAATTTTACACAATATTCAAAAGTTATTTTGTATAACATTAGAAAATAGCATTTAAAAGCATCTTCATAAACTATATTCCATTCAGTGCTTATATCCATGAAGTATTTAGTCTCATTCTAGTATAGTTACTTCTTATGCATAATTCCTTCATAAAAGTTTTATTCTGATTCATATTAGAATGAACCATGACTATCTCATATGTAGTACATACATTGTAAGCATTATATAGTATACAAACATACAGAGAAATGTGGGGGTACATAATGTTACTAGATTTTATATGTGCTATTATTAATACAGAATATCAGATATGACTAATTTTAACATTTTCAAAATATTTTCTCAGGTGTAAACAACTTTATATATCTTCAAAAATACAATATTGTATACATATACACTACCATTTAAAAATATGTTGGGGGACATGGGTGGCTCAGTCAGTTAAGTGTCCAACTCTTTTTTTTTAATTAAAACAATTTTTTTTAATGTTTACTTATTTTTGAGAGAGAGACAGAACAGGAGTGGAGGAGGGACAGAGAGAGAGAGAGAGAGAGACAGAATCTGAAGCGTCTCCAGACTCTGAGCTGTCAGCACAGCGTCCGATGAGGGACTGGAACTTACAAACCGTGAAATCCTGACCTGAGCAGGAGTCGGACACTTAACTGACTAAGTCATCTAGGCGTCCCTTTTTAATGTTTTTTAATGTTTATTTTTGAGAGGGAGAGAGAAACAGTGTGATAGAAGGAGGGGCAGAGAGAGAGGGAGACACAGAATCCAAAGGAGGCTCCAGGCTCCAAGCTGTCAGCACAGAGCCCAATGCTGGGCTCAAACTCATGACCCATGAGATCATGACATGTGCTGAAGTTGGACGATTAAACGACTGAGTCACTCAGTCGTCCCAATTCTTTTTTTTTTTTTAATTTAATGTTTATTTATTATTTATTTATTTTTAACTTGTTTTATTGTGTATTTTTTTTTTTAATTTACATCCAAATTGGTTAGCATATAGTACAACAATGATTTCAGGAGTAGATTCCTCTGTGCCCCTTACCCATTTAGCCCATCCCCCCTCCCACAACCCCTCCAGTAACCCTCAGTTTGTTCTCTATATTTATGAGTCTCTTCTCTTTTGTCCCCCTCCCTGTTTTTATATTATTTTTGTTTCCCTTCTCTTATGTTCATCTATTTCAGTCAGAGAAAGACAAAAATCATAAAACAGATGAACATAATATTTATTTTTGAGACAGAGAGAGGGAGACACAGAATCTGAAGCAGGTTCCAGGCTCTGAGCTGTCAGTGCAGACACCCACACACATGGCTCAAACTCACGAACCATGAGATCATGATCTGAGCGAAAGTCAGATGCTTAACCAACTGAGCCACCCAGGTGCCCAAAGTGTCCAACTCTTGATTTCACCTCGGGTCTTGAGCTCATGGTTCATGAGATTGAGCCCTGCTCCTGGCTCTGAGGTGACAGCAAGGAGCTTACTTGGGATTCTCTCTCCCTCTCTCTGCCTCGCCCCATTTGCACTCTCTCCTTCTCTGTCTCTCTCTCTCTCTCTCAAAATAAATAAATAAACATTAAAAACATAAAAATTTGGGGCACCTGGGTAGCTCAGTTGCTTAAGTGTCCGACTCTTGTTTGCATGATCTCAGGGCTTCTTAGGTTTGAGTCCTGCATCAGTCTCTCTGCTAACAGCACAGAGCCTCCTTGGGACTCTGTCTCCCTCTCTCTCTCTGCCCCTCCCTTCTTGCTCTCTGTCTCTCAAAAATAAATAATAAACATTTAAAAAATAAATAAAAATATTTTAACTTACCACCAGATAAATCTTAAAGTATACAATTTTATCAATATTGATTAAATAATATTATTTAATAAAGACTTTCAAATGAAGTACTTTATAACTGTAAACATCCAAGTTATGCTTTTTAATTTTTTTTTCAACGTTTATTTATTTTTGGTACAGAGAGAGACAGAGCATGAACGGGAGAGAGGCAGAGAGAGAGGGAGACACAGAATCGGAAACAGGCTCCAGGCTCTGAGCCATCAGCCCAGAGCCTGATGTGGGGCTCGAACTCACGGACCGCGAGATCGTGACCTGGCTGAAGTTGGACACTTAACTGACTGCGCCACCCAGGCGCCCCCAAGTTATGCTTTTTAATGTCAACATTTTTTCTAGGGATCTAAAGAACTAATAAACATCAACATTATAAAGTGTTTGTTGGTATCAAATTATGGAATATATACATAATCACTTTGCTTCTATTAAATGTCCAAATAGAACAAATAGAAATAAATGTTCATTATCCCAAAATGCATATGGAACCACAAAAGACCCCAAATAACTAAAACAACCTTGAAAAGGAAAGCTAAGCTGAAGACATCATAATTCTCGACTTCAAGTTATATTACAAAGTTGTAGTAATCAAAACAGTATGGTAGTGGCACACAAATAGACATAGAGATCAATGGAACTGGATAGAAGAGCCAGAAATTAACCCACAACTATACAGTCAATTAATTTTTGTCAAAGCAGGAAAAAATATTTGTCTTTTCAGCAAATGGTGTTGGGAAAACTGGACAGCTACATGCAAAAGAATGAACCTGGACCACTTTCTTATACCACACACAAAAATAAATACGAAATGAATTAAAGACCTAAACGAGAGACCTGAAACTATCAATCCTAGAGGAGAACCCAGGCAGTAACCTCTTTGACATTAATCATAGCAACTTCTCACTAGATATGTTTCCTGAGGCCAGGAAAAGAAATGCTTCTGCACAATGAAGGAAACAGATAAAACTAAAAAGCTACGTATGGAATGAGAGAAGATATTTGCAATGACATATTGGATAGAGGATTAGTATCCAAGATATAAAAAAAACTTATAAAACTCAATACCAAAAAACAAAAAAAAAAGCCAAAACAAATATTCTGATTAAAAAATGAGCAGAAGACACGAAAAGATGTTTTTCCAAAGAAGCCATAGAGGTGGCCAACAGACATATGAAAAGATGCTCAACATCACTCATTATCAGGGAAATACAAATCAAAACTACAATATCACCTCACACCTGCCAAAATGGCTAAAATTAACGACACAAGAAACATCAGGTTTGTTGACAATGTGGGTACACTATTGGTGGAAATGGAAACAGGCACAGACACTCTGGAAAACACTATGGAGATTCCCCAAAAAGTTAAAAATAGAACCACCCTACATCCAACAATTGCACTGCTAGGTAATTTACCCAAAGAATACAAAGATACTAATTCAAAGTGATACATGTGCCTCAATGTTTATAGCAGCGTTATATACAATAGCTAAACCATAGAAACAGTCCAAATGTCCATTGACTGATGAATGGAAAAGAAGAGGTTGTGTGTGTGTGTGTGTGTGTGTGTGTGTGTGTAAAGGAATATTACTCAGCCATCAAAATAATGAAATCTTGCCATTTGCAATGCCATGGATGGGTCTAAAGAGTATTACACTAAGTGAAATAAATAACTCAGAGAAAGGCAAATGCCATATGATTTTACTCGTATATGGAATTTAAGAATCAAAACAAACAAGCAAAGGGAAAAAGAGTGAGAGAGAGAATGGTAAACCAAGAAAAAAACTGTTAACTATAGAGGACAAATTGATGATTACCAAAGGGGAGGTTGATTGATGATGGGTTAAACAGCTGATGGTGTTTAAGAAGTGCACTTGTTGTTATGAGCACTGTGTGTTGTATGGAGGTATTAAATCACTATATTGTATACCTGCAACTAAAACTACACTGTATGTTAACTAACTAGATTTTGAATAAAAACTAAAAAAAAGCAAAGCAAAAATGAGCAAGTGGGACTACATCAAATTAAAAAGTTTTTGCACAACAAAGGAAATCATCAACAGAATGAAAAGACATCCTACTGAAAGGGAGAAGATATTTCCAAATGGTATATCTGATAAGGGAATAATATCCAAAACATATAAAGAAATTATATGGCTCAATAGCAAAAAGCAAACTATTGAATTTTTAAAAACAGGCAGAAGACATGAATAGACATTTTTTCCAAAGAAGACATACTGATGGCCAACATATACATGAAAAGATGCTCAATATCATTGATTGTCAGGGAAATATTGATTAAAACTATACTGAGATGCCTCACACATGTTAGAATGGCTATTAAAAAGAGAAATAATAAGTGTTCGTAACAATGTGGTGAAAAGGAAACCCTTGTATACTGTTGATAGAAATATAATTTGGCATAGCCACCATGGAAAACAGTAAGGATGTTCCTCAAAAAATTGAAAATAGATTACCATATGATCCAGCAGTTCTAAATCTGAGCATTTATCTGGTGAAACTGAAAATACTAACTTGAAAAGACATGTGTATCTCCATGTTCACAGCAGTATTACTTACAGTACTCAAGATATAGAAAATACCTAGCTGTTCATTAATGGATACATGAATAAAGAAATTCTGGTATATATATTTAATGGAATATCCAGCCATAAAAAGAATGAAATACTGCTATTTGTGACAATATGGATGGACTTCAAAGACATTATGCTAGGTAAAACAAGTCAGACCAAGAAAGACCATACGATCTCCCTTACAATGTGGAATACACACACACACACACACACACACACACACACACACACATACACACACACACACACACAAACTTACAGGTACAGAGAACACACTGTGTTTGCCAGAGGTGGAAGGTAAAGAGTAGGAGAAATAGGTGAAGGGGAAAAAGAAAGAAAAGAAAAAAAAAAAAGAAAACACAATACCATCTAGATATATTACTCAAAAAAGAATGAGAGATCTTTGTAGTTATGGAAATGTATCTGGACTGTATCACTGTGAACAACCTGGTTGTTTTATTGCACTAAATTTTGCAAGATTTCACCATTGGGGAAACTGAGTAAGGATTTTAATAGTATCTCTCAGTATTATTTCTTACAGTTGCATGTGGTTCTACAATTATCTCAGTAAAAATTTTAAGTAAAAAAAGACACTAATAAGAAAATACGTAAGTGATGTACAGACTATGACAAACATTTACAGAATGCGTATCTGGGAAAGGACTCATTAAAACAGTAACAACAGGGGCGCCTGGGTGGCTCAGTCGGTTAAGCGGCCGACTTGGGCTCAGGTCATGATCTCGTGGTCCGTGAGTTCAAGCCCCGCGTCAGGCTCTTTGCTGACAGCTCAGAGCCTGGAGCCTGTTTCAGATTCTGTGTCTCCCTCTCTCTGATCCTCCCCCGTTCATGCTCTGTCTCTCTCTGTCTCAAAAATAAATAAACGTTAAAAAAAATTAAAAAAAAAAAAACAGTAACAACAACAAAACAGAGGTTTAACATCTGGCTCATACTTTAAATGGAAAACTAATCTACGATCTTTGTCACCAACTTTAATTTTTTTTTTAACTTTCATATTTTTGAGTCGGAGAGCGATAAGAGAAGGAGCAGAGAGAGGAGCCAAACAATCCAAAGCAGGCTCCAGGCTCTGAGTTGACAGCACAGAGCCCGAGGCAGGGCTCAACAGGAGCAGTGAGATCATGACCTGGGCCCAAGTCAGACGATTAACCAATTAACCGACTGAATCACCCAGGTGCCCCACCAACTTTAAAATAAGTAATGAACTCACATTGTACATTCAAAGATAGACTATAACAAAAGCTTGAATCTTTGAGTAAATATCACAGGTAATACTCTTTTTTGAAAAATATATTTTAAAATATTATCTTTAAAAGAAGAATAGCCAACCTCTACCATTCCATAAGTCTATATTTGAGCTTTCAACACATTTCCATATTAATGCAGTTGAATATATGTTCTGAGGCTGGAAGGTGTTCATAGTTAACATATTAATGGTCTAGTTGAAAAGTATTAGGAGAATGAAGTTATTTTACTGACTGTAAAATATATATATATGTATTGTTTTAAAGGACCCATTAAATAACATGTAAAAATTATGAGAATAAAAAAAAGTAGAAAAAAGCTGCCAATTAAATGAAAATTTACGAATGAGCAGGAAACGTATTTTTCATTTTGCAAAATGCAACATTGACAAGATACCTGTGTTCCTTTATTATTATAGCTTAATTGCTATTTTTATTGTCTAAATGCTTTCTAACATTCCAAACTTATTTTTATCATTTTGCAATATAATGCTATCAATACACTTTTCAATGCAGTTTATTAAATGAGTACTATTAAAATATCAATGTCACGTGAGCCTTTCAGAATATGAAGACGAGTTAGAGAAGAAATATGAGTGTTAGTCAATCACCTTTGTATCTCTTCTTCTTTACTGTTATTTATTACCATCATGTAAAAGCCCTATTATTAATTTTGCTTATAATGTTCTAAAATAAATGATTGGTGGGAGGTCTTTCAGTATATCACCACCTCTAGGGTGAGTCTAGGCAGCTGTTATAAGACATGACTAAGCCAGGGTGCTCCTTAGTTGGATTTTTCCTTGTTAACAGGGATTTCTCTGTCCCCCTTCTTCCAGGATGGGTGCAACTATTGGAGATGGGGCTGGGGTGGAAGGCTGTGATGTCAAGATTCAGAGGAGAGAATAGAATATGTCATTACTTGGTCTTCTAGAGCTGCAGAACAAACAGTGCAGATGCAGATGGTATGCCTTTCTCTTGCTTTTTGAAACCTTTTTTCAAGCTTGACTACAGAGACAAAGAGGGAAAAGGAGGCAAGAAGGTCCTCCTTCTTACACATACAAGGTACCTGTTGGTAACTATACCCAGGTTTTCTTTGCCCAATTTTCCAGTTCCCATACCTCTTCCAAGGTTAATTTGGATTTGTGTGTTTCCCAGCAGCTTCCTATTATGCTGACCCAAAGGTGGCAGCCCGAACAGTGACCCTTCTACAACTTGTTCGTGGTCGTATTATTAGACCTACCTTCCTGATTACAAGTACTAGTTTATCCCCAAGTAGGCTTCCATGCAGAGACATCTCATTTGAGTCCCCAGGGACTAGAACTGGCTAGAAATTACCGTAAGAACTCAATAAATATCTACTGCTTAAATTGATGAACCAATGAATTTCTTTTGACCTTGAAGAATAGATAGATCAAGGAGTTCTAAGAGAGGCTCTCTGGTCCAAAGGAAAACATAGAATAAAAATCTAATTGAATTAAGTATTTCACGTAGGCTAGAACCATTAAAAGTTTAAAACACTTTTGAAAATTGTTTCTTAGTGCACATTGTATCTAAAAACTATTCACAGTGTTGGTAATTTTCAACATCATCTCAGTCAGGTTAGTTTAATGAAATCATGAAATTTTCAACATTTCAAATTTGATCATGATAAAAACATATCTACAATAAGAATTTTAAGAGCCGTTGATTAAGATTTCATAGTCTATCACCCCACAGAAGCAACACAACTTGTGGAAAGCTACTCTAAATTTTTAGAAAGGGTATTTTTCCAAACTTAGGAAGAACCAGCAGTTATGAGACATGGCTTTAAATATGGTTGACGAGGCTGGTATAAATTTTATTTCTAGAGCACCCGTAACTGTTATTTTTCACTTGTTGAAAGTAACAGTAAGAAGTTAATGTACGTTTGCAGGTGGAAGTACTTGCTGCAAGGTATAAGACACCTTCTGAGGACACTGAGAATCTTAGCATTCAAGATGAATATGTCTTTGACTCAGCATTTAGTTACAGAAAGAAAAAGAGAAAGGGGAAAATAAAAAGTGTTATTATGACAATAAGAAAAAAAGGAAGGTTTATCATTTATCAGCAAAACGAGTGTGGTTAGAGGAGGTCAGTGACCTACATTCAGTTAGACTGAAAGAAACAAGATTATCTTCACAATAGGACACATTAAATCCAGATAAAAAATGAGGCTTTAAAAACCAAACTGACATTATTCCATAAAAAAACATATTGAACCTATATTTTTTTCTTATAAGGGCAAATATAGTTTTAAATATGATTTAACAAATAAAATTATATAATGAGATTACACACAGACAAATTTGTATATTTGTTAAACATTTTGAACTTTACATAAAAACGTACACATGCTCATATATAATAAGTCATTTGTCTTGGCTCTGAATTCTCCGTAACACATATATTGTAATTGCCTTTTGGTACAAGTCAATCTGTTTATATTGATTTTTTCCAGGAGAGGTACACATTAGATAACCCCTACCCTATGTTTTGAGATTAATCTATATTTTGAATACAGTATAGGTGGATATTGTGGACAACCTTCTTTCATACTATAAAAAAAACATATTATAATTTTATATTTATATGAATAAACCACTACATGGTAAAGATGTGATTGAAAAAGTTGAAATACTTAAAATTTGTAACTTATTCATAAGTTATCTTTGCAAGAAATTCATTAAGCAGAAAATCTATCATTATTTTACTTGACTTGTGTAAGATTATATAGACTATAAACATTACAATGATAGGGAATAGATAAGGAAACATATATCAAAAATGTCTTTTTCTCTCTTCTATCACTTGATCCTGTCCTTTACTGACTCCTTCTCAGAATTTATACATGTTTGTTATCTTACAATTAAACCAGAGGAAAGAGAAGCAGAAAATTCATTCTCTCAATCCTGTGTCTACTTCATATACTCTCTGATCTTTCTCTTTCCTTTAGAGTCAAACTTATATAAAAATATATTTATAATCAATTTGATAAAACAAAATTTCAACACCACTTTGCTTTAATTATTGCTATAAGACCTTGAAACATCATTTAAAAACAGACAAAAATAGGGCGTCTGAGTGGCTCCATCAGTTAAGCATCACACTTCGGCTCAGGTCATGATCTCTTGGTTCATGAGTTCGAGCCCCACATCAGGCTCTGTGCTGATAGCTCCAAGCCAGGAGCCTGCTTTAGATTCTGTCTGTCTGTCTCTCTCTTTCCCTCCTCCACTCATGCTCTGTCTCCTTCTCTCTCAAAAATAAATAAAAATTAAAAACAGACAAAAATACATAGCTTATAACTAGAAATTCAACCAAAGATAGTAAATAGAGTAAATAATTACACAGTGTATTTGATGGTAACAATTGCAAGAGAGGATAAGGAATTGGGTATCTTTGAAGGGAAGCTGAGATTTGCCATAAGGAGTCACAATAGTCATAGTAAAAATGCAATATTTGAATAAATATTTTAAGGAGATAAGAGGTTCAGTTGTATTGATCATCTTTGGGAAGAACATTCTAGGCAGAGAAACTCACTTACACAAAGGCTGAAAGCATGATTTTTTATTAGAGACTTAAATACAACAAGGAGTCCAGAGTTCTTAGAACAGAATGGCTCATGGGACCAGAAAAAAATAAGCAAGGAAAATGAAGAATCAGATAATGTAGGTCTTTGTGAGTCTGGTGAGCTCTTTAGGTTTTATTTTGAATGAAATAGGAATTCTTGAAATGTTTTGAGTAAAGAAGCTACATGATCTGATTGCATTTATGAATGATGATGCTGAGCATTGTATTGCATGATAAAATAAGAGAAGCCAAAAGAAGGCTTTGGGCAAATACATCTACAGATATGGTTGCCATTAGCCTGGTAGTAGCAGTGAGGAGATAGAAAGTGGTCAGATTCTGGAATTATTTTGAAGATCGAACAAATAGAATTGGTGGATTGATTGGGTGTTATAAATGAAAGAAAAAGGAGAATCAAGAAAGTCTCCCAGACTTTTTCTCTAAGCAAAGATTAGGATAAACTTTCCATCAGTCAAGTGGAGGGAAACTGTGCTAAAACAGATTTGGGGTGAAAGATGATGAGCTCACTATTGAACATGTTCATCTGGAGACGTAAAACAAAGTTGAAATTAAGTGCATAGAATTCTGGAGTAGTAGTAGTAGTGACAGATTGTTAGAAAAATGGGAATAGAAATATAAATATTATTTAACAATTGGATTTCGATAACATGAATTATTTCTAATTTCTTCCCTCCAAGTCGTTCTCAGCGTGCTAAGATGACTCTGTCCTCATCGATCCCACATTTCATATAAGCCATTAATATTCTCTTGGCCTCTATTTTCAAAAATCAGTATTTCTTCATAAACTTTTTTCAAATTTTTCCACAATTGCTAGTGCAATTGTATATATATATATATATATATATATATATATACACATATATATGTGTGTATATGTATATATATATATACATATATATGTATATATATATATATATATATACACACACATTTCAGTTTACTTATTTTTGAAAGAGACAGAGACAGCATGAGTGAGGGAAGGGCAGATAGAGAGGGAGACAGAAAGAATCCTAAACAGGCTCCACACTGTCAGCACAGAGCCTGACACAGTGTTCGAACTCATGAACCGAGAGATCATGACCTGAGCTGAAACCAAGAGTTGGACCCTTAACTGACTGAGCCACCCAGGAGCCCCTTTTCCTAATCTTATTTAACCTCAAGGCAGCATTCCCATGCTAAACACATTGTCCTTTTTCATATCTTCTCCTTCCTTGATGTCTGAGTCAACAAACTCCCAGTGTCCTACCTCCCAGATAGCTCATTCCCATTCTCTTGTGCAGTATCTTAATGCTTTATCATCACCTACCTATTGGGTTTTCCCACAGAACTATCCAGGGAATTTTTCTTCTCATTTGATATACTCTAATGGGGTAATTTTATTAGTCTGGATTCTTGATTTCAAGCAACAAAAACATACTTTGGTTATCATAAGCGAACAGTGACTATATTGGACTTGAAGATTAAATAGGAGATTAAAAGAAGATGGAAGCCTAGCATAGTGAAACACCTCTCATACGCAGTTCTGATTCTCTGTACTCTCTTCCCTTCCATTTTATTCTGTCAACATCCCACCTTCTATCAATATTCCCTCTTGGACCTGTCATTCAATATTCAAAAATCTGTGAGCATCTGACTCACCAAAACTATATGTTTGCCCTTAGCTTGTGTGGTTGTGTATGTGAGTGTCGTTGTGCGTGTGTGTGTATATATATATATGTATGTGCGTGGCAGGTTCTTACAGGTAGTGAATAGATCTAAATAAAAACTTGAAAAGCATATCATTACTTTTAAGAATATCTTCAAAGTCTCAAATGATTAAACAGGCTTCTCATTTGCTGTCTTTTGTCTAATCACTTGTTATGTCTCACCTCAGTTTCTTCATTCTTTACTCAAGTCATTTTGAACCTCTTTCAGCAATTCTGAAATAACACACATTGAAATCAGAAATATGTTTGTTACACATCACATGGCTAAGTTGTAATTAACCTCTTCAATTTTAATTGTGTGTTTGTGTGAGGGCACTTGGGTGGCTCAGTTGGTTAAGTGGCCAACTCTTGATTTCAGCTCAGGTCATGATCTCACAGTCACGAGCTCAAACCCCGCTTTGGGCTTTGCACTGGGCATGAAGCCTGCTTGAGATTCTCTCCCTCCCTCTATCTCTGCCCCTTCCCCGCTTGTGTTCTCTCTCTTTCTCTCTCTCAAGATTAAAAAAAAATGTTGTTTTTCTGTGTGTGGAAAGCAATCCTGGACACTGCCCACCACCCAGTCTGTAGATGTGCCTACACTGGGCTTTCATGAAAACCTTAATTTTTCCACATGAGAACACTTGATAAGGAATACTTACATTGTAATTCCTTATTTTTCTCTCTAAATTATTGAAGGCTAGACCTTGCTTATTGTACTTACCAATATACCCCCATAAAAATATTATAGAAGATGTTAAATACTTAGCAGATAAACATATACTTGGAAAGACTATCCTACTCAGTAAAATTATGAACTATTACTTTTAGAATAGATATATCCATGTTTTTAATTACATGTCTAATGCATCAGTTTATGAACCTTTTGTTTTGCAAAACTAATCACCATGTTACAATGTGGTGGCCCAATAAGGTTGCCTATTTGAGCCAAAGAATGCATTAATATAT
This sequence comes from Prionailurus bengalensis, assembly GCF_016509475.1. NCBI lineage: Eukaryota > Metazoa > Chordata > Mammalia > Carnivora > Felidae > Prionailurus > Prionailurus bengalensis. Next base: position 93,381,129 of record NC_057344.1, read on the forward strand.
TGATAAGCATTCTGTTCTATTTGACATTTCCATTTTTAATTCTAAACTGGAGGGTTTTTTTTTTACTGAGGTTTATGAAAAGTCAGTTCATTGCACAATTTTCTCAATACTACTACTATTACTACTACTAATAATAGCAACAGCAAAATCTTGCTGAGTACTCTGTGCCAAGAAACATTTTAATCACTTTAGAGTAATTAAATCATGCATCCCTCATATATCTTTATGAAATAAAGATTAAATTATTCCCATTTGACAGCTGAAGAACCTGAGGTACAAGGGAGAAAAATATTGTGACTCACCAAGGTCACATAGCTAGTAGGTGTCAGGGTTGATATTTGAATAGGAATAGTCTGGGTCCACAGTTCATGGTCATAATCCACTGCAGGTTATCAAACAGGTGAGTAATAGAGAAAACTGAGATCAAAAGCAAAGGATCAGCTTTATAAAACTGAATCAGAATAATAGCATGCCCTGAGGCAAGAGGGGTGATCTACTACAGAATGGTGACTTACTCACCATTAAGAGCCAGAAGGAGCATCAGAACAATCATTGACCCTTGTAGGCTCTCTCTCTTTCCCACATTCTTTGTGAAAAAGTGCAAACTACCCTACTAGGCCAGAAGTAAAAGGAGTATATATTTATATATAAATAAATATAAAAATATATATAAATATAAATATAAAAATATACATAAAGTAAAAGAAGTATATATTTATACATATAAACTGCCTTAAGTTAAACAAAAATACTCCAGTGATGATTTGTATTGTCTATTTCACTGTTAGATTCCTGGACTAAATTGGCCAATGATTAAACCTAGTACAGTATTTCAAACCTCTAGGAGGTTAATTAACTCCACGTTGGTATAGCATTCTTATCTCCTGTGAAAGCAACAAAGTAATGAACCCTTTATTTTTCTTTCAAGTTTTTATTTAGTTTCCAGTGAGTTAAATAGTGTTATATTAGTTTCAGGTGTAGAATTTAGTGATTCATCACATACATACAACACCCAGTGTGCATCACAAGTGCCCTCCTTAATACCCATCACCCATTTCACCCATCCCCTTAGCCACCTCCCCTCCAGCAACCCTCAGTTTGTTCTCTGTAGTTAAGAGTCTGTTTTGGGGCACTTGGGTGGTTCGGTTGAGCGTCTGACTTCCGCCCAAGCCATGATCTTGGGGTTTGTGAGTTCGAGTCCTATGTCAAGCTCTGTGCTGACAGCTCGGAACCTGGAGCCTGGTTCGGATTCTATGTCTCCCTCTCTCTCTGCCCCTCCACTGCTCGTACTCTGTCTCTATCAATAAATAAATAAACATTAAAAATAATAATAAAAAAAAGAGTCTGCTTCTCAGTTTGCCTCTCCATTTCCCCCCCATATATTCATCTGTTTTGTTTCTTAAATTCCACATGTGAGTGGAATCATGTGGTGTTTGTCTTTCTCTGACTGACTTATTTCGCTTAGCATAATACTCTCTAGCTCCACCCATGTCATTGCAAATGGTAAGATTTCATTCTTTTTGATGGTTTAGTAATATTCCATTGTGCGTGTGTATAAATATACATCTTATATATTATATATAATATATATAATTTATATATTATTTATAATTTATGTATTAATATACACCACATATATGTGTATATATGTATATATTTATATGTAATATAAATACATATTAATATATAATATAAATATATATTTATATTTCTCATATATACACACACACACACATAAACTTCTTTATCCATTCATCAGCTGATGGACATTAGGGCTCTTTCTATAAAATTTGGCTAGTTTGATAATGTTGTTATAAACATCAGGGTACATGTATCTCTTCCAATCATTATATTTGCATCACTTAGGTAAATACCTAATGCTGTAATTGCTGGATCTTAGGGAAGTTCTATTTTTAACTTTTTGAGGAAACTCCGACTGCTTTTCAGAGTAGCTATGCAAGTTTTCATTCCCACCAACAGTGTGGTAGGGTTCTCCTTTCTCGGCATCCTCACCAATGTCTGTTTCCTGTGTCATTAATTTTACCCATTCTGACAGGTGTCTCATGTAGTTTTGATTCATATTTCTCTGCTGATGAGTGATGTTGAGCATCTTCCATGTGTCTATTAGCCATCTGGTTGTCTTCTTTGGAAAAGTGTCTGTTTGTGCCTTCTGCCCATTGCTTAACTGGATTATTTGTTTCTTGGGTGTTGAGTTTAATAAGTTTTTTTTATAGATTTTGGATACTATCCCTTTATCAGATATGTCATTTGCAAATATCTTCTCCCATTCCATAGGCTGCCTTTTAGTTTTGTTGATTGTTTCCTTCACGGTGCAGAAGCTTTGTATTTTGAAGATGTCCCAATAGTTTATTTTTGCTTTTCTGTTTCTCTTGTCTCCAGAGACATGTGTAGTAAGAAGTTGGTATGGTCAATGTCAAAGAGGTTGTTGCCTATGTTCTCCTCTAGGATTTTGATGGTTTCCTGTCGCATGTTTAATTCTCTCATGCATTTTGAATTTATTTTTGTGTATGGGTATAAGAAAGTGGTCCAGTTTCATTCCTTTCCATGTCTCTGTCCAGTTTTCCCAACATGGTTTGTTGAAAAGACTTTTTCCCATTGGATACTCTGTCCCGCTTTGTTAAAGATTAGTTGACCATATATCTGTGGGTCCATTTCTGGGTTTTCTATTCTGTTCCATAGTAATGAATCCTTTGTATTCCACAGAATTGCACATGAATATTGCTACTTTCTGCCAAGTTGATGTTTGTGGAATATCAATAACTACATACCAGTGCTTCTCTAATCTAACTGTTCACTGGAATCACAATAAAGATTTAAAAAGAAACACAAATGTCCAAACACCTCTACAGGGCTCCTGGTTCAGAATCTCCAGTTAGAGTTTTGTCTGCACTTGATCCCCAAGCGTAGCCGGAGTTGATAATGACTGTCTTAAACAGCTAAGACTGTTAGCATGTATGGATAAATAATCTTAGAACAAAGATGATAATTGGTAAAAGTGTTTCTTGTTACTAAGAGAAGTAACAGATTAAATAAAAGCAAAAATAAGATGTGTAATCTCTACAGCAGAAAAAAAGTTTTAGTTAATTGGATATGAGAAGGCTTGGCACCTGTGTGAAAAATGAGCTTAGCTAAACTAAAAGTAGATGAAGAAAAAGGAATGAGTCAACGAAGTTAGCATAATTATATGGTGTACCTAAATTGAAATTAAAATCCCAAATGTTGCTTTGATTAAGTCAGACTTGAGTGCAGATTCAACATCATACTCTCATGCAAGACATGTGATTTTGATGTGTATACTTGGATTCAAAATATGAAGGACAAAGCATATATTTTAGTTGATCTTTGCTGTTCTTTCTCCCCTGAATTTCCCTCATCAGCTATTGTGGCCCCTAGCAACCCTGAATAGGTTATCATAATAGTTTCTCTCTCAAATATAAAATGAAAATAAATTACAAATATAATGTAAATACATAAATCTTGTTTTTTACCTACTTTCCTTTAATACTCTGAGTTTTTATTTAGCTTAAATGTTGGGATTTTTCAACCTCTTGGAGCAAAATCCCTTTATTCAATTAAAAAGACATTCCCACCACTATCTTCCTTTCCTTTACATTTCTTTGGCCTGAAGTCCAATGCAATTTTGAGAGTATGTAACAAGTTTTTTTTTTAATTTTTTTTCAACGTTTTTTTATTTATTTTTGGGACAGAGAGAGACAGAGCATGAACGGGGGAGGGGCAGAGAGAGAGGGAGACACAGCATCGGAAACAGGCTCCAGGCTCCGAGCCATCAGCCCAGAGCCTGACGCGGGGCTCGAACTCACGGACCTCGAGATCGTGACCTGGCTGAAGTCAGACGCTTAACCGACTGCGCCACCCAGGCGCCCCAAGAGTATGTAACAAGTTTTTATGCTAGCATCAAGACTTTTAAATCATATTCGTAGTATTTCTGACTTGAAACTCAGGTCTTAATCTTTATTACATTTATAGGATTCAGTCAGTGTTTTACTTCTCTTGTGTTTCTGATAATACATGTACTTTCCATAGCTGATGAAGCAAAGTTACATGTAATTACAAATCTAACAAATCTAAGGTAATGAAATACAAATTTCAGTTATGAAGGTATATACAATGAGGATAACACAATACGTTCATTAATCTTGTTTCCGCAATGCTTTGCTTGGATCATATAAAAGTGTTCAGTGTTTAACATGTAGGTATATAACAGTACATAAGAGATACAAGACACAGATGTCATTACTAAAAAAAATAAATAAATAAATAAATAAACCATACACACAAACAAAAAAAAAAACCTCTTTCATTTTTTCCCTTTCAGTACAAAGGATCGGTGAGGTTCTGCCACTTTTTCACACCACGAAATCAGAGAAGAGTGGAGATAACTTTGTGTGGTCTCATGTCACTAGGTATCAGTTACTTGTCAACGGATGAATCTAGGACATATCCTTCCTTCGTCAAAAATTATTTCGGAGATATTGAAGAAGATAAAATACACTATATAGCTTTTTTATTTTAAAATTGCTTTAAACATTTGTATCAGTATGAATATCATTCCAAAAAAAAAAAAAAGAGAGAGAGAGAGAGAGAAGCAGTGCTATGTTAGTTGATCTTGTAAAAAATGAGAATAAATAGGACCCCAATCTTCTATACCTACTAGAAAATTAAGCTGTTAGTTTAAGTCTCCTTGGATTTCCCTACACCACTGGTTAGTATAAAGGTCTCGGAAGAACAATGGAGAAAGCCCCTGTGGTCGTCCATTCATAATGCCTACTGCAGTTCCACTGCTTCTATGGTAAGAATAATCAGACGGCCAGGTATCCTTTTGAACATAGTAGTCTTAATGTAAAGCCCATGTACCTAAGATGTACCATGAAATTATTTCTTACCTCTCCTGAATGATTCAGGAAGGCAAGGTATATGCCCCACACAGAATCAACTATCTTCCTTCCTCACTCGAGGGAAATTTTCGCTTTTTTCTCTCCCTAAAATATCTGTATTGAAAAGTCAGCTTCCACCTTCCTAACCCATGCCCCCCAAACACCCCCTTCTTCACAACTCTTAGGACAATCTTTTAAGATGTTGAAGATTTCTGAAACAGGGGCACCTGGGTGGCTCAATCGGTGAAGCATCTGACTTTGGCTCAGGTCATGATCTTGCAGTCTGTGGGTTCAAGCCCCTCATCAGGCTCTGTGCTGACAGCTCAGAGCCTGGAGCCTGCTTCAGACTTTGTGTCTCTGTCTCTCTCTGCCCCTTCCCTGCTCACTCACACACTCTTCCTCTCAAAAATTAATAAACATTAAAAAATGTTTTTAAAAAGGGTTTCTGAAACAAAAGACAGGAAGGTACAGGCTTAGAATACAAAAAGGACCCAATAAATAAAAGCTCTTTGAAATTGTTGTTACTGTTACTGTCATTGTTATATCAAATGTCCAGCATGTTTTCTAATATGTAAAATGTATAAGGAAGCTAATTTCTTGCTCATATTAATGTGGTATTAGGTTCAGTTTCCATGTGATCTAACTTTTCTGTGAAAGCAGTATCTTTTTATTTTATGATTTTTTTTTAAACTCAGGATTATGAGCAAACCATTTATTCAGTCTCAAAGAGGGAAAAAATAATGCAAGCAAAATTAGCCTAGCTTAGAAAAGCGTGAGCAAAAATGATTTAAAGGGTTGTCAGCAAAATCTAGTTCCCTTATGTTTAGTCTTAATTTTCTATACGCTTAAATATTGGCTTACTTAATAAAATTATTGTGAGTGGCCAAAAGAAAATGCTTGTGTGGGCTCTATGAAATGTAAAAGATGATTTAGCATATATTTATAAATAGCTTTTGACTTCTCAGAAAGTTGTCCAACTGTATGCTCACCATACTGTATGACTGAACTTCTAAAATGATCCTATTTGTGTGATGAACCAAGTGAATGCTTGCAGACATATGAAGAAAAGATCGGAATACTGGAACACGGTAACTCAGACCTGATGGCCCGGCTGATCTTGTTTTAAAACTATGTCAACTGTGGAGGCAAAACTATGGGCTGCCTGCTTTGTGGTCTTAAAAGCAATATCTATCACTCATATTTTATTTTTGGTTGAATTGTTCATTATGGGAATTGATGAATATAAGATCATAGTTAGTGTTTATAATTCTTTGAGTCCTTTTTGCCTGTTGATATGAGTAATATAAGATGACTAGTAATGACTAGGACAAGGTTAGCTAAAGACAGGGTTTAAACATTAATAGATTAAATACTTTTCTAAACTGCTTATAAATTTATATGGATGCACACACACATATACACACGCCCTCAAACGAAACAGTGAATATATACATTACATATTCGTTGATAAGTATGTTCCAAAGGTATTCATTTCTGTCTCGTATAACTTTAGCAATCCCATTTCATTTAACTGTGTTATTGATCTTACTTTTTTTTATCATAATTTTCATTTGCTTATCACTTGGAATTTTCAAGCATACTTAAATATTTTATTAAGCATGCATTTGAAGTAGGTGCAACCTGTTTCAAACACTGACTTCATGTATCACGGGATGGGAATTTTAACACAAATATCCATTTAAAATGATCTTCTTCAGGCACAGAGAAACTGTTCAAATGTTTATAAGCATCCACAGAGCTCACCCCATGCACAGTGAGGTTGTCATTTAGAAGTTCAGTTATGGAGCAGAAGCCACAACAGCATGTTCCATAGGTCCAGTCTTCTGCAGAATCAGCACAGCCTGGTATCCATCAGCAAAAGCTCTGCACCTAACTGTTACAGGAGCCCTTCTGTTATTGCACATTTAAAGAGAATATCAAATAAAGTCCATATGCATACTTAAATATTTAGGATGCCATTTTTCTGGTAAAATTCCCCTTATGATGTTACAAATACTTAGATTTTGTAAAGAACTAAATGGTATTCTAAAAGCAAGCACTGCTTTATCTTTGAAACAATCAAATAATTGTGAAACTTTGATGTGGGATTACTGGGATAAAATATTATGCATACCTAAGGCCAGTGTAGTTGATTTTCAGATGCCATCCTATTTATACCATTTCAACAAAAGACAACAAGCTCTTTATTCACAGTGAGAAGTAAGCATAGGATAGTGGCAGCATAATATATCAAAGGAAAGAAAATACAAGGCAAATATAGTTTTATCACAGTGTATATATAAATGTAAAATTTATTCTTTAATGTGTGTAAATTATACTATCTTGGAATCCCACATTTCAGGAATATAATATGATTGACGGTAACCACTTAAATTATTTGGCTAAACATTAGGACAGAATAGGTAAATTTCAAAGGGAGACATGTGAGCTAGCAAACTCAAAAAGTTACGGTGCAAAATAATTATATGCAGATAACGATTCTAACGTATTTACCATATTTTGGATTGAATCTCTATATATTTTAACATAGAGTTTCTTCAACAATGTCATGTTTTATAGAACTGGATCACACCAAACAGTTTATATTTCTTATTCCATGAAATACTGTACCAAAAAACAGGTCACTTAAATTCCACAAAATATTCTATTTGATTTACTTCTCTGACATGAGCAGCTGGTTGATGTCACGTATTTAAAAGATCTTTTATATCCGTTAGTCTTCTCAGTGTATTAATGGATTGATCAATAGGTTTAATAAGCTCTAAGAACATAAGATGAAGCAAATGTAAAAACTAACTGTTAATATGAGTATTCTAATATATTTTGCTAACACAGGCATCCCCACTGTAAGTGGGAATACAAATTGTTCACCTTTTTAGGGAAAATACACTTAGTCTCTACCCAATAATTTTGCTGCTAGATATAAAGTCACCAATATATTTGAAAAGGAAACAAATATATATGTAAGAGAGTGTTCATCGTATTATTTGTACTGGAGTGGAGGTGGGACTAAATGAACAAGTGTTCATTAAAGAGAATCGGTTAATTAAATTTTGTTACATTCATATAACAGATTACTCTGGAAATGTTAAAAATAATGAGATGGAACACATTTACAGTTGGCAGGGAAACCATCTTATAAACACAACTTAAGTAGATAAAAATATTTTACTGGAAAAATAAGCAAGAAAATGTTTTCAATAATACGGAGGAGAAGTACCAGTGTGGTTAAAAACAGTATTTTCACGGGCGCCTGGGTGGCTCAGTCGGTTGAGCGTCCGACTTCAGCCCAGGTCATGATCTCACGGTCCATGGGTTCGAGCCCCACATCGGGCTCTGTGCTGACAGCTCGGAGCCCGGAGCCTGTTTCAGATTCTGTGTCTCCCTCTCTCTCTGACCCTCCCCTGTTCATGCTGTGTCTCTCTCTGTCTCAAAAATAAATAAACATTTAAAAAAATTAAAAAAAAAACCCAGCATTTTCATTTCATACCTTAATGGTTGACTACTCTTACCTTTCCATGTGTTGAATCTAAAACTATTCATTTTTAATTTCCAGAGTGGTTATCAAGGCTAGTGAGTCAACTTAACATTCTGCTTTATAGTATTATTTTTTAAATACATATTATTTTTAAAAAAACTAACAAATAAGCTGACCATCTAGAGCATAAATTTATTTTATGTAAAAGAAAAAAAGAAAAAAAAAATTGCCTCTTATGGGATTTCTATTTCGGCTGTAGAAGTTTGAAAACTTAAATCTCCTATTTCTTCATCTATTAATATTCAAACTCCTGACAGAATAGGAAAATTTATTTGCTTAACATTTCAGTACTATTGTCTAGGGAAAAATGATTATGAATATTGAAAAATCACTATCTTGTAGAACTCCAATGACTTTACAGATTAATACAATAAAAATAACAATTTTCACACAGTGTTGATGATCATTTCAATTCATGAATTTCGTCATTTGCATAAGCCTTACAAAATTCTGAATTCAGACTTTTGTTTTACTAATTACGTACTTTTTAACATTTAAAAAAGAAATTGAGGTTATTTTTGCAATTGGTGACACATATTAACATAATTATGTGAAACTGAACTTTTTGTACAGCTGTACTTTTACTTTCAGTAATTTCTTTTTTTTAAATTTTTTTTACATGTATTTATTTATTTTTTTTTTATTTTTTTTTTTCAACGTTTATTTATTTTTTTGGGACAGAGAGAGACAGAGCATGGATGGGGGAGGGGCAGAGAGAGAGGGAGACACAGAATCGGAAACAGGCTCCAGGCTCTGAGCCATCAGCCCAGAGCCTGACGGGGGGCTCAAACTCACGGACTGCGAGATCGTGACCTGGCTGAAGTCTCGGACGCTTAACCGACTGCGCCACCCAGGCGCCCCTACATGTATTTATTTTTGAGAAACAGAGTGAGACATAGCGTGAGCAGGGGAGGGAGGCAGAGAGAGAAGGAGACACAGAATCTGAAGCAGGCTCCAGGCTCTGAGCAAGAGGTCAGCACAGAGCCTGATGCGGGGCTCGAACCCACGAACTGTGAGATCATGACCTGAGCCGAAGTTGGATGCTCAACCGACTGAGCCACCCAGGCGCCCCTACGTTCAGTAATTTCTAAAGGTACCTGCAACATCCAATTAAGGTTTTTCTGTTCCAATTTTCAATTGGTAACAACCAATGCAGATTGTTTTTTGACTTCAATAAATATATTTCTTTTTTTTTTTAATTTTTTTTTTCCACGTTTTTATTTATTTTTGGGACAGAGAGAGACAGAGCATGAACGGGGGAGGGGCAGAGAGAGAGGGAGACACAGAATCGGAAACAGGCTCCAGGCTCCGAGCCATCAGCCCAGAGCCTGACGCGGGGCTCGAACTCACGGACCGCGAGATCGTGACCTGGCTGAAGTCGGACGCCCAACCGACTGCGCCACCCAGGCGCCCCAATAAATATATTTCTTAATGAAATAAATATTAAAGAAATTACATATATACTCGATTAAACAAAACCTTACCCAAACTGCCAACATCTAGTTCTCAATTATTTTGGGCAACAAATATCCGTTATACAGAACACTGGAAGGTCCAGAATTTTGCCATAATTATAACCTAAAAAGCTAGTTGGTTAACTTTCATAGATGCTGTCATAAGACACAACACAACTGGATCAGAGACAAGTAACTTCACTGTTAACAACAAAAGTTGTATCAAGAGTTTCTTATTGGTGCTGTTTCCCCATGCTCTCCAGTCCCCATGGGGCAGCGCAGGTGGGCTGAGAAAAAAGCGCACAGACTGCACCTTATGGGAGAGAAACACTGCGAGCTGAGATAATGTCCTTTTACCCTAAACCTGCTTTTTGTCTGGAGGCAAGGCGTTACATCAAGATTGCACACTGCAAGCACTTTTCCTGAGAAGTGGCCCATATAAAGAGTGGCCAAGGATTTGCATTCCTTTGTTTTGTTTTTAATGAATGCTTATAGCAAGTTTATTCATAATAACAACACGTGGGCACAACCCAGATATTCTTTAACATGTGAATAAATAACTCTGGTGCATCCAAATCATGGGATTCAGCAACAAATACAAAAGTGCTTTTAAGAGACAGAAAACGCTGTATGAATCTCTGGAGATTCATAAAAGAAATACAGTAAAAAATAAACGCTAAAATGTTATATTTTACGATTAAATGTATGATTCCATTTCTATAGTATTCTTAAGATGACAAAGTTATAGAAGTGGATAACAAGTTAATGGTTGCCAGAAGTTAAGGAGAACGTAGGGAGAAGGAAGAAGTATGGCTATAGATGGGCAACACGAGGAATCCAGGCGCTAATAGAAATGTTCTGTATCTTGACTTCATCAATGTCAATTTCCTACTTGTGATACTGTCCTACCTTTTGCAAATGTCGCCATAGGGGAAATTGAGTAAAAAGTACATGAGATTTTTCTGCATCATCTTTTACAATGTGAATCTAAAAGTATCTCAGACTAAAAGTTTGATTTAACAAGCAATGTGTGCCTTCTTTTCTTATTTTGAGTAATCCTCCAAAAATAGAGGTTAATATTTTTATTCCTTTGTGTATCTTTCACTGAAGAACTGGTGAAAGAGCAGAAAAGAAAGGGAGACAAAAGAATATAAATATTCTATTCTCAGCATAATAGCAATAACTCACAGGACCTGTGGAAGATTGTCCCTTATTACAATTGTTAACAATTTTTTATTTAAATTAAGAATGTTTTGGGGTGCCTGGGTGGCTCAGTCAGTTGAGTGTCTGACTTCAGCTCAGGTCATGGTCTCGTGGTTTGTGGGCTCGAACCCTGAGATGGGTTCTATGCTGACACTTCAGAGTCTGAAGCCTGCTTTGGATTCTGTGTCTCCCTCTCTCTCTGCCCCTCCCCCACTCATTCTCTCTCTCTCTCTTTCTCTCTCTCTCTCTCTCTCTCTCTCTCTTGCTTCTCTCTCTCTGTCAAAAATAAATAAACATTAAAAAATAAAAATGTTTTATTATATGACCCACACAATGTTCACAGTGTGTATGTCATAAAACATGACTGACATATGATGAATTTAATTTTTTTATGGGGTCTTCTGGAATCTCTGTTTTAATGTAGGACTATAAAAAAATGTATTACATTGGAGAAAATGTCAGTGATACGGAACTCAATTCCTTTCTACATTCATTAGGAACAAGCTGATATAAAGGCCACAAAAGGTAATCATAAACAGGTAAGTATTGGAAATAGACTGATTAACCTAGCAGAAAGAAACTTAAAGTAGCAACAAGTTTTTTTAAATACTAAGGACGGCTAGGGCTAAGGAAGGGAATATTATGCCTAGAGATGTTAGAAGATTCACACGTTATCAGTTACACCTAGGGTTTGAAATAAATATACAATTCTGACAGGAAACTATAAGCCTCAAATAAAATCACCCTAGATTCAACCCAGGAAACTTAATGACCCCAAGATCAGAAAAAAATTAGATCTCTAATAGTGGGTTGATCGGTTGGATGTCCACAAACATACTGAGGATGGAAAATAAGACAAAAAGTAGAATGAGATAAAACTGACGGGGTGAAAGTATGCAAACAGAGATTGCATGAGACAAATACTAGTTAAGGACTCAGTGATGTGTTTCCCTTGTCCAGACACATGTGGTTTTTATTTCAATACTCTTTTATGAAAGGAAGGAAATGCAAAACAAAAAAAACAAAACAAAAACAAACAAAAAAAAAAACATACCTTCTAATTCAAAATGTTGCTTGCCTAGCAATGGTCATTGCAACTTCCCAATCTCTTGTAAAAAAACTTATGTTAAATGTTAAAAAATATAGTGTCACAACACTGAAAAATAAGACTAACAGGAAACAAAATGTGGAAGTCTGTATGGTATTATCATTAAGCAAAACACCGCAAAGGTCCTTGATTTATATGAATTTACTGAGAGTTTACTTAGTGGAACAGATACTGATAAAGACTAGAAAGATCGTTTAAGCTTTCCCCATGTCTGCTAACTAATACAGAAACCCAACACTTATACTAACCTTCCACTGTCGAATCACCTCCCTTTAATTTTTAATTTTTATTTTTATTTAAAAAATTAATGTTTATTTTAAAGAGAGAGGGGAAGTATGAGTGATGGAGGGACAGAGAAAGAGGGCGACAGGATCCGACGCAGGCTCTGTGCTGACAGCAGATAGCTCAGTGTGGACTTCGAACTCACAGACCATGAGATCATGACCTGAGCCAAATTCTGACGCTTAACCAACTGAGCTTAACCAATTGAGACACCCTTCCTTTTATTTGTTTAAGTGCGGTGTTCATGAGACACTGCTCTGTTACTTGATTTCAACACTTCTGTTTTCAGATCAAAACATTGGGCTTTGACTGCAATTTAAGAGGATGCAAAAAACACAAATTATGTTAGGACGTGTGCCCGGTCTGGATCTAATGAAGCCCCAAACAAACAAACAAAAATGTATGAATAGTTATTTGCCAAATGGAACAGCCTGTATTGGAGAACGGGGAGCAGTTTTCCATGTCTATAGAGCTTGTGGCATTTTTTATACTAGACTATCATTTCAACTATGTTTTGATCACAAAAGTCTGGGAAGACAGAAGGGGTATATCCTTTGGGAGAAGAAGAAGCTATCTTTTCTGACCAGGATAATAATATCTCTTTCTGAGGCAAATGCCAGGCATATTTGCTAGCAGCCTTCTTATAAAACCTGGGATTTTTCTAATCTCAGGGCTCTTCGGACTTAACACAAACACATTCACCTGGATTTGCCCTGCATTGCCCTGGGGAAGGGCAATGGAGACCTATATGGACATCAAGCAAAGGCTGCCTGCTGTGCTGTGAGAAATAAATTACTTTGTCTTTGACCTGGAGTTTCCTGTGTTTTGCAAGTATTTATAAAACTGTCGCAAGCTAACTGCTGTTAACTGTTAACTTGAAAGTAGGTAAATCTCAGGCCCTTGAGAGTTTTAAGCATGAAGCTGATCTCTTCTAAACTCCTGCCCCTTTCTCCGTGTGGCCAGTCTCTAAAGCCTCTTTAGGAATCCGAACAAATGCCCAAAATGCAAACAAGAGGGAGGCATGTCATCTTATCATGACACCTGTTTCTCTACTAATTTAGAAGCAGTAACATCTTATTTTCTTATTTGAATACCTTTCAGTGCAAAAGAAAAAAAAATACAACAAATTATGCAAGGCCTACCCCCATCTCCAACACCTGGGCCCATATATATTGAACTGGGAGAGGAGAACATAAGTATTCCTGTCGATGAGAGGGATTTACATAGAAAGTATTCCTGGCTCTCTGCCCCATGTCAGCTCTGCTGCTCTGATGAATGTTTACATCCCTCTGCCCCTTCCACCCCACTTCCTAGCCAAGGGTCTGAGACGTTCCTGGGAGGGGCTAGCATTTGAGTTCCCTTCTGAGTTTCTACTCATTGTCTTAGGTTCGGGACCTTAGGATAGAACAGTAAATGTCTGGAGTAAACACTGCCCTTACTTCAGGGATCTCCTTTTGGAATCTGAGAAGAAGACAAACAGCACAATTGAGAGTGGGGCCTGACACTCCTATGACACTAGAAAAATAGGGAGAGAAGAAATGTGTCAAATCTCCAAGAGGGGATCTCAGCCCCTGTGCCTGGCAGAGTGGGAAGGGAATTGATTTCTCCAAAGGGCTCCCTGCACACAGGCTCTACCCTTCCTCCTCTGTCTGAATCTGTTTTACCAATGAAGTCAGGCTGGGCACTTCACATTGGACAAGAAATGAAGCATAGTCTAGCTTTGGAGTGAAGCTGAAAGTGATTAGAGGATTGTGGTTATGTTGTTGCCACCTTCCCAGCCCATTGAGGTTCTCCTGAGTCCAGGAGAAATAGGAGCTCCTAGGTCCCTATAAGGTTTTGGACTCACCTTCAGCTGCCATGGAATTTCCTAGAAAAATTTCTCAAGAAGAAAAATAATTATTTTTAGGGGTACCGAGGTGGCTCAGTCGGCTAAGCATCCAAGTCTTGATTTCGGCTCAGGTCATGATCTCAGTGTTCATGGGCTCAAGCCCTGAGTCGGGCTCAATGCTGACAGCATGGAACCTGCTTGGGACTCTGTCTCTCTCTCTGCACCCCCCCCCCCACTTGTGTAGGTTTGCTCTCTCTCTCTCTCTCTCTCTCTCTCTCCAAATAAGCAAATTAAAAAAAGAAATAATCATTTTTAAGAATGTTAAATGGTAAACGCCTATTAGAGTTCAAGATACACAAAACCACACAAGCCAGTTTATTTTGAAAACAAGTTTTTGATTCACTTTAAAGTAAAACTTTTCTGGACACTCGCATAGAATCTTCTCAGTCTAGGTCATAAAGGTAGTGTAACTCTATCAGTTAAGCTAATCTATACAGCACATATCAATGAAAACTAAAGGATTATCTCATAGACATAGATGCAAAACTACCAAATGAAAGCTGGCAATCCCTTTCTTACCAGTCCAGCAGAACTTAAAAGTTCATCATGACCAAATAAGTTTTAACTAGATATAATTTATATTAGTAGAGGTATTGCAATTATGTCTCATATAAATACATAAAAGGGAAATGAAAACAAAAAACTCATGATTAACTCAATCAATAAAGCACTGGAAAAATCCACATCCCTTCCTTGAAATAAATATAAATATCAAGGAAAAAGTACCTCTAACCAAATTATAACAAGATGGTTTCCATTTTATTGGGGAAAAAAAAGGGTTCATTCCCTTCAGCACATAAATATTCTGTAATATCTTTCATTTTAAAATAAACAAAGGCCATCCTTACTCCTATTTCCCCAGACAACCATAATTCACTCTCTCTTCTCCTTTATAGCAAAGATCCTCCAAATATTTCACCCCATTCTCTTTTGACCTTTCCTTGATTAGCCTTTGGTACTATGCATTCCATGGATACTGCTCCTTACAAAGTCACGAATGCCTAGATTCCATGGTCTTCATTATTCTTCCTTAGTCTCTGTAACATTTATTTGTCTTTTTCATCATATTTGACTTCAGATACCATATTTCCAATTTTTCTCTTACTTCAGTGACTACTCCTTATGGTTACTATTCTTTGATCATAATTCCTTCTAATTATGTCCCCTGAATCCAGGAGTGCTCCAGGATCTAGTTTTTTAATCTTCTTTTGTGTATATTCAGGCTTTGGCTCTCATGATTTGATTTTGAGTCTGTAACAACTATCTGCTAATAATTCTCAATTTTATATATCCAGACCCAGGCTCTCTCTCAGACTAGATTCATATATCCATCTGCCCACCAGATACTTTCTTTTAAGGTCTAATGTATCATCGCATTCTCTGTGTGATGAAAACCATGGTCTTGGTCTCCTGCCCACAACATCCACCTGCTCTTATATCCCATTATCTCAGTCTGTGGCATTCAGTTGCTAAAGAAAGTCATCTGAAGTTGATGGTGACTACTTTCCCACACACCCTAAATCCAATCTAGCATCAAATCCTGATTTATTTACCTTCTACATATGCCCTGAATTGAAGTGTTCTCACCACCTCAACCATTATCTATTACCTTTCTCTAAACCACCTTCAGAGGTACAATTTCTTAACCACTATTGCCTTTTCAACACTGAATTCTACACACTGTAGTCAGAAAGAGCCTTTAAAACTGATGGCCAGAAAATATAAATCCCTTATCTTTGTGTAAGGAGGCCCTTCATGATCTATCCTGGCTCTGTGACCTAACTCATCTCCTACTTCTCTCTGGCTTGTCATGTTCCCAAGCTACCACCTTACTAGTGCTCAAATACACCAGGCACTTTGTATTTGCTGTGACCCTCAATGTTCCCTCAACCTGCACTTCTGCTGAAATATATGACTTTTCTCCAGATTATACCTCAATTCCTGTTACAGCTCTATGATTACCTCCCCACATGATCTTATATCACATACAGTTTTGATCGGTAACTTATTCATTCATTTATTCATTCATTCACTTTATATATGTCCACATTGCTGAAATGTAAACAGTGTGGAGGAGATAAGAAATGTGTCACTTTTCTTCACTATTCTATTTGTATTATTCGGACAGTGACTAACATATTAATCATTCTCAAAAATGTCAAGAAAATAAATGGAATAGGGAATTTAGACAATGGTCACATCATACAGGACCCTGACCTGGAGCTTGGATTTTATTTTGAATGTAGTGAAAATTTTGAGGTTTCAGACATAGTTAATTTTTACTTTTCAAAGATCATTCTCATATCCTTTGAGAGTTGACTATCTGGAAGAAAAACACTAGAAATAAGGAACCTAGTTAGAAAGTTCATTTAGTGACTTGTAATATTTATTACTTGGAAAAATAAGTGTTTATAATATTCTTATATTATACCACAATGACTTCTAAATGGATTCAAGAATTAAATATTAAAAATAAAACCATAAAATATGAGAAAAATATGTAAATATTTTTATAAAGTCACAATAAGAAGTGGCTCTAAGTAAGACATCGAAGATTGGAAAAGTTAAAGAGTTTTGTTATATATAATTACAAACATTTTAGATTTTCCATATGATTAAGTTATCATAAGGTAAGGAAAAAGGTAAATAACAATCTATGTGAAAACAACTGAAATGTGTCTTAAATAAAAGTAGTTAATTTTATAAATATTTTAAAACCTTATTAATTATGCTAATTATTCATATACCCAAAGAAAATGATTGGGGCAAAAAGCAAAGGAAATTCAAAAAAGGTTTTAAATTTTTAATGAATATGTAAAAATAATGCTAAACTTACTACTAATACAGATACATATGAAGATAGTGAATTGATGCTATGCCTAACTTAATCAACTTTAATAAAATTTAATCAAATTATATCATTTGTTGACAAGGGAAAAGTGAAACTGAAAGTTCATTATTTACAATATGAATATAAAATGGTGCAAACTTTCTGAAAACCATTAATAATAAAATAATTAATAATTGAAATTAATCATACATTTTAAAATTACAGACAATTTTGCACATCCAGACAAACATTTTTATCTATAGGAAGCTTTGCTAAGAAAAAAAAATTACAGAAACTTGAAAAATATATGTGTAAGAAAACATTTATCATTACAATCTAATGGGAAAAAATGAAAAAATTAATGTATGGTTAAATTAATTAAAATTAAAGTATGTATTTATAAATACAGTATGGTAAATTATAGAAGGGTATTGTATTCCAACAATAATGCATAAAAATGAATATACACATATATGAGGATTATATTCTACTCCAATCTTTATTCATTTACAAATAATATACTTTGGGTGTCTTAGAGTAAGTTGATGATCTACACTATTTTATTTTAATTCAAGTATAATTAACTTATAGTGTCATATTAGTTTCAGGCATACAATCTACTATATTTTGATACCCTACTGTTCAATTTATTTTAGTCTTCCATAGGTAAAAAGCCTCCTTTTATCTAATAGGCTTTATGTTTTCGAACAGTTTCATGTTTGCAGCAAAATTGAGAGGAAGGTCGGAGATCTGCCATATGCCTGGTGCACCCACACGTGCACAGCCTTGCCGTTATTAATATTCCCCATCAGATTGGTTCATTTGTCCCTCCACAGGTTTTCGTGTGGAAATAAGTTTTCAACCCTTTTGGGAAAGTACCAAGAAGCACCAGTGTAGTGGTATCTCATTATTGTTATAATTTGCTTTTCCCTAATGACAGATGATGTGGAGCATCTTTTCATATGCTTATTTGCCATCTGTATGTCTTCTTTGGTGAGGTATCTGTTAAGATTTGTGGCCCATGTTTAAATCAGATTGTTTGATTTCTCATTGCTGCTGACTTTAACAGTTCTTTTTATGTTTTGAATAGTAGCTTTCTTTTGGATATTTCTTCTGCAAATTTTCTTGAAGTCTGTGGTTGTTTTTATACTAATGCATAAGCGATTACTAGTTCAGGTTGAAAGTAAGGTGTCATGATTAGTACATTAAAGGCAGTGAACACAACATGATAGTTACAATATGCTATAAGAGAAGTAAAAAATATTTACATTTAATTTTGAATAATAAGCTGAGCTTCCTTTTGAGCAGTGAAAGGTATTCTATAGTTGGATGGGGCTTGAGATAAGGTAGAGAGAAATATTCTTAAAGGTTTTATATATATATATATACATATATATATATATGCATGTGTATATGTATATATGTGTATATGCACATTTATGTCTGAATAATCTTAGTAATAATAAAATGGTATAACATTCTGATTTATTTTCTAAATATATTTATGAATTAATATATTAAGAAACAACGGACAGAAACCTGTAAGGAAAGGTGAAATCTTGTGGCAAACTGCATTAAATTTAAGAATCCATTCTGTTTTATTTTTGAAACTTTGATTAGCATATTGAAGAACGTATCAGTATCAGTTATCTATCTTGCAAGTGTCATAGTGGTTAAGAAATTTCGTTAACTCTCTTGTTTAAGATAATTATCTTAATGCTCTCATGAAGAACAGGATGTCATTTCTCGTGATATTTTGGTGACAGCAGTATTCTATAGGCAGCAGCTAAAATTTTGATAAAAGCTGTTGAGGAGTTTAAGAACTATTATTTTAATCTCTCTGATTTTAATAAGAATTCATTTGGACTCACAGCATGGAATGATAGATAATGCGTATTAATCTTTCTTTGGAAATAACATAGCAAATAGAACAAAATGTATACTCCATTAAAGTAAATTTTACTTCCTATCCAAATGTGACCTCATTCCCTCCCCACCTGACTCACCCTTCTTAATCATCCTGAAGAGCTATTTAATCAAAAGTTCTGTTTATTCTATGTCCTCAGTATCTCCTAAATCAGTATTGTATGGTTTTATTCCCAATATCACCATGTTGCTAGTGGTGATCATCTTTTCTCAAAAAAGAAAAAAAAAAGAAAAAAAAAAGAAGGAAATAACAAAATAATCTCTATTGTAGCCTACTTCAGAAACCTTGTGAGGTGACTTTGTTTTTTTCCCCTCGGGAAAACATAACATAGACTTCTCAATGCAGTAAAAAATACTTTTAAGTAGAAATTAGTAGAATTTTATGAAAAACAATGATTTGTGTGCTCCAAAAAATGGTATTGGAAGTTAAATTTAACATGGAAGCATCTTGGAATAAGTTATAGTACTCTATTTTGGTAAATTTCCACATAAGGTACCTATATTTCTATAGAGAGTGTTTTGGAGAATTGTTTAATAGCAAGTATGACAGATGATTTACTCGATTATTTTATAAATAAACGACAAGTGATTCTAAGAGGGCATTATCTCCAACAAATATCCACACCTAAGAACTTTCTTTAAGGTTGACAAAATCTGTTTATGTGGAAACACATTACTAAATAAATATATGCAATTATTTAAGTACACAAAAAACCTAAGCATTCTTCCATGCATTTTAAATTTGATAAAATACAGAAGAATAATTTCCATTTCAATGACTACATATCTAACAGAAATTTGATGGGAAAAAGGGAGAAATAATACTTGAAAAATATTCCTTCACAATTTGGCTAAATAAGGATATTACTCAAATGAAAAAGATGATGAAATAATACTGGTTCCCTAAAAGTAACCAAAGCTCCAGAAACCTGTCAAGCTGGGGAAAAAAAAAAAAAAGTTCTATTGTTTTTATTTATTTTTGAGAGAGAGAGAGAGAGAGAGATAGAGAGAGAGAGAGATTGATTGTGAGTGGGGGATGGGCAGAGAGAGAGGGAGACAAAGAACTCGAAGCATGCTCCAGGCTGGGCGCTGTCAGCACAGAGCCCGAAGTTGTGCTATTTTTTAATCAAACAAATTTATATTATTCAAAAACATTAGCATTATTTAAATTCACTGAACTTTAATGTATGGAAAATAAAAGGCATACTTGTTCATTTACACCTTAAGAATTTTCAATGCAGTAGGGAATTAATTTTAAGTAACTTTTTCTGAATATAGGATAGATATACTAGATTGAACATTAATTTGTTCTTCTTACCTAAAACAGTTTTAGGTAAATTGGAAAGATGTATTTAAAATGTACACTATTGTTTTTCTTGTTTTTTTCCTTTTATTTTTAAACCAAGAGTTGCACTGCAGCAATTTCCCCCATATAATGTTCCAAATCTCAGGTTGTGGAGTTCACGCTTCTCATTTAAAGGTGTGAATATTACTGCTATAAATGGCTTAGCCATCTGTAGATCATAACACAGCTGTCTGAATTCTACCTATGGTGGTAAGTAGCTGTCTTTCTGAATCAGTTCTTATAACTGACTGTGGTGACCTTGACTTTGTATTGATTTGGCCACCATTAAATGAAGAAGACTTCTATTATTTGCTGTCTCATCCATTACTATGAGTTTTCAAAATATTTTCTACAATATCGGCAGCAAAAAATTTCATTCTCTGAAGAAACATTTAACTGGACAGAAGGAATTTCAGACTACAATAGGTCAAGAAAAGGATTTTTACTTTGCAAATCCATTTTAAAAACACCAAGATTTTGGGACACCTGGGTGGCTCAGTCCGTTAAGCGTCTGACTTGAGCTCAGGTCATGATCTCACAGTCTGTGAGTTCAAGCCCCATGTCGGGCTTTGTGCTGACAGCTCAGAGCCTGGAGCCTGCTTCGGATTCTGTGTCTCCCTCCCTCTCTGCCCCTCCCCTGCTCATGCTCTGCTTCTCTCTGTCTCAAAAATAAATAAAAACATTTAAAAAAATTAAAAATACCAAGATTTTATCTAGGTTGACATCTTCTTATAGCATAATAATTAGTGTTTTTTTTTATAAAAGATATTTAACAAAGAAGATAAGTATATATAATTATTAAAATATTTTCCATTGATATTTAACTCCATTGCCATGTATTATAAAATAATACTGATTACTATTATTTTAATTTACTTGTTATAAAAAATAACTTTTTAAATGTACAGTTATTTGTATTTGTAAACATGCATGGATTCTAAGCACTGCAACCTAAGGCAATAAACAGAACAATTCAAACACGCCCAAATAATTCTCTCATCTGATTCCTATATTTTTCCATTTTTAGAGTGTCAATTACATAGAATTATAGAGTTTGTCACCTTTTGAGTCTGGGTTCTTTGACTTCATATAATGTCTTTAAGAACTTGTTTATGTTGTGGCTACATAAACACTGAGTATTACACTGAGTGATATAACAGTTTATTAATTCATTCATCCATTAATGCATATTTGGATCATTTCCAAGTTTTGGCAATTATCAACAATGCCATTCTACAACATTTATGTTTAGGTTTTCACATGAGCATAAATTTTCATTTCCTTAGAATAAATACCTAGAAAAACTGCAAATCCAGGTGATTCAGTATTATTAAGTTATAACAAAACAAAACAACATCTCCACACCACATTTTAGAGAATTTTTTTTTCCTTTATTGTTTTCTTTCCTTTGTCTCTTCTCTGACTCTACATGAGGCCTGGCATATTTCAGGTGCTAAATAGACTATTGTTTAATATAAATAAATTAAATCTTTAATTTTTTTAATTATCCTATTATGGTGTATCATTTCTTAATAACAAAACAACTAGATGTCCATCAACTGATGAATGGATAAAGAAGTTGTGGTTTACATATACAATGGAATGCTATTTGGCAATGAGAAAGAATGAAATATGTCTTTTTGCAGCAACGTGGTTGGAACTGAAGAGTGTTATGCTAAGTGAAATAAGTCATACGGAGAAAGACAGATACCATATGTTTTCACTTTTATGTCGATCCTGAGAAACTTAACAGAAGACGATGGAGGAGGGGGGAAAAAGTTACAGAGAGGGAAGGAGGCAAACCATAAGAGACTCTTAAAAACTGAGAATAAACTGAGGGTTGATGGGGGGTGGGAGGGAAGGGAAAGTGGGTGATGGGCATTGAGGAGGGCACCTGTTGGGGTGAGCACTGGGTGTTGTATGGAAACCAATCTGACAATAAATTTCATATTAATTTTTTTCCAAAAAAATAACAAATAACAAATAACAAAACAACAACAAAGAGACTTGTTTCTAAGAAACTCCATTTAAAATAGGACCTAAAGAATTTAAAAGAGTAACCACTGTGACCAGACCATGAAGAGAAGGCTGTTAAAATAACATTAACCCGCTAAATGCTGAGAACTTCAACACAGCTTTTAAAATTTTCAGTCTGAGTAGCTTATCTTGGACTTTATTACACCCTCTAACATTTCAGTTTGAAAAAGAAAGGGCCCTAGCCCTAAAAACTATTATTTTCCTCCTCCAATTATAACTAATTATATAGAGGACTTTGGCCTCAGTTTCTCCATCTATAAAATAGGTGATTTGAACTAAAACATTTTTATAGCTCTTTAGAACGCTAAATATGTATAAGTGTTGATGCTTTTTATTTACGTGGCAAATAGATGCCGGCCAATGAATACAATAAATATTATGATCTTAAAAGGTATATAACAGAATATTCGTGCAATGACTGCTGAATGATGAGGTATTGTTATGGAGGAACGTGAAATGATATGGTGAGAAGAAAATGATCTTTGGAATTAAAAACATGAAATTGAATTACCTCTTTGCTTCTTATTATCCACAAGATCTTAGATGAGTTTATTAAGATTTTGAAGATTTAGGTATTCTATATATAGAACGGAGATAATGTGACATCAATTGCATTAGCTACCACTATAATTAAACGGTGTTAGTTTTCTTACATTATGTTTGCCTGTTAATTAGTGTAATGTATTTTTTTTTTTTTTTGTACATGTTAACAGATCCCAACGGCTATTTTAACAGGACATAAGACCATGCTTTCCAGATATTTTGCAACCAGTGGTAGTTTCTAAGAGTGCTCCGTTTCTCTTAAGATTTATCCTTATAGTTCTTGGCCTTTTCACAGCAGGGGGATTTACTTTCACCCTCACCACCAGGGGAATACCAAGCTGTTTAAGGTAGTCCTTTCCAGCTCTGTAGGTACAGCCATGCACAGACCTTTCAGAAAAAACCTTGAAGGTCTCCAGAGAAACATTCTAGAAGCATGTCTTAGCTACGCCGTATTTTGTCACATGTTGCTTTTCCACAGTTTATTTCTGCTTACTTACTCTGAGGCAAAACACAGTGCCAGTATTCCCTGTGATCAGACTTAAGCCTCAAACGCTCAGACTTTTTTTTTTTTCTTGTCCGTCATCTGTTCTAAAATATGTCCCTATAGGCAATTTCCCAACTCAGGTATGTGGAGGACTTAAAAACATCCCCAGAGGTCTTTCTGCTTCCTAAACAAAACTCATAAGCCGTAAGGAAAAGCAGAGTCCAGCTAGACATAGGTCTTTCATGCGAATATTCAGACTAATCTCTAATAATTGCATGTATATTTAAGGTTATTGCACAAATTACGTTTAATATACCTGTGTTCACCATCTGTTATACCTCTTGGGGAATTGACACTGAACAGTTGGGAATTCTTTTTTATAAGCAATAATGTTTTATAGCTCATAAAGTACGCATGAAATAAACCCTTTTAATTTTAATTATATCTGAGAAATTTATATTATAGTACTTCTGGAAAAATTATGCGTCCCTTGTTTAGAGGTGACAAATTATGGAGGTAAGGAATATACACAGGTGTGCACACCCCAAATATACCACCTTCCAATAAATTCTTTTACATTTGCTGATTTTGTTAAAGAACAAAAGTTATTTAAAAAAAAAAAATACATAGCATCAAGTCAGGCAGAAGAAAGACAGGAATTCCATCTTCCTAAGCAGATGTCAAAAACATTTAAACAGCTGTCAGACCAGTTCAAACTGTCATCAGAAGTGACCTTAAAAGCAAGTTTAGTTTTTAAATGTTATAAAAAAAAAAAAAAGTGAAAAAATAACACAGTGCCGTTATGCAGCTGTCTGAAATATTAAATGAAAGAATGAACATCTGTTCAGTTGCTCTTCAAACTTTAATGGTTTGGAGAGAAATTCTGTTGTCTCAGATCTTTAAGAACATCTGAGGCCCATACAGCTTCAACACCTGTGAAAGATTCTCTCTGAAATCATACATTCCTACTTCAAAGTCTTTTACTACTATTCTTTGCCAAACATATGCCAACAAACAACAGAACAAATTATTAATAATATTTATGATATTTAAACCTTCTTGCAGTGTATATTTTAGACCAAGAATAAAATCCTTTGGACTCTTATTCACAGAAGATATAAAGCTACTTTTTAATGTCGATACTAGTAAAAGAACAATTTGGTAACAAACGAGCTATTTTACTGTATCTGAACGCTAGATACCTAAAATTATTTGTTTTCAAAATTAAAAAAATAAATAAAATCGTTTTGAGAATTAGTTATACATATGCTTTAGTAGTTTTAAAATGCAATCCTCTTTAATATGCTTATTTCATTCAGCTGTATACGAAAATTATTCCTTTTAGAATTGAAAGAAATGCTGTGCAAAGAAGTATTAGGTTTATGTTAAGTATTTTGTGATGAAAGTCACCTTGCTAATATAAATAAAACGGTTCTAGACACACATTTGTCTAGAAATGTGAACATGTATTTCCTGTTAATGTCTTTTTCAAATATATGTGTGTATTTGAGTGAGCACATACATACGTATCTATGTGTATATAATAGATTCTGTATATTCTAGCTGGTGATGCAATACTCCAAACTTAAAACGCAAAAGCTACAACGATCTCTGGTCAAAGAGATGCCGTGTATAAATTTCTATTTCCACGTGCTTCTTCTAACCTAAAAGTACCTCCAGTTTTTCCATTGATCTTTGCACCTTTGATGAGAAATCATTCAAGTGACTATTTAAAGCCAGAATTGCTTTAAGCTACATTGGAATTTAGGCCCTTGTACACCATTAAACATGAGAGTTTTGAGAAGAAAATATAAGTATTGCTTTTGAAGTGTATAAATGAGCTTTTAAATGTCTACCATTTGAAAACTGCTAGTGAAAACGGGGAAGGTTTTATAGGGAAACCATACTTTTATTCTAATGTCTGGACATATGAGGAATATTTTTTTACACTGATGTGAGACTGCAAAATTAGATTTCTTTAGGCTCCTGCAGACGCAAGTCTGTGCCTTTAACTCCGGCTTTACATTAAAATTAGCAGGGGGCACCTGGGTGGCTCCGTCAGTTAAGTTTGAGGCCTGCATCCAGGTGTCAGAACAGAGCCTGGAGCCTGCTTCAGATTCTCTGTCTCCTTCTCTCTTCCCTTCCCCTGCTTGCTCTCTGTTTCTCTCTCTCTCTCTCTCTCTCTCTCAAAAATAAATAAACACTAAAAAAATTGAAAAGGAAATAGGAAACGTTTCTAAAATCCAAGTACCCAGGCTATACTTCATATCCATTACATTAAAATCTCTAGGTTGGCAGGTAGCTTGAAGGGCTCTTAAAGCCTCAAATGTAGTTCTAATATACATCCGGTTTGGAAACAATCTGTAAAAAACGTAAACAAATAATCACTTATCAAGTATAATAAAATAATCATGTGTTTTGTATAAATCGATGTCTATTTCTAATTAATGAAAAACATTTTATTAATGTTAAATATGCTGCTCATATATATATGGGTATTCAGTATCTTACCATCTCAGAGACAACCAACTAAGAAAAATGAAACAAAACATACCTAAGTGTTGTGACATATTGCTATTAAAAAAATCCTGCTTAGAGATTTTTGGCTCAGTCAGTTGAGTGTCCAACTTTGGCTCAGGTCATGATCTTGTGGTCCGTGAGTTCAAGTCCCATGTCAGGCTGTGTGCTGACAGCTCAGAGCCTGGAGCCTGCTTTAGATTCTGTCTCCCTCTCTCACTGCCCCTCCCCCACTCATGGTCTGTCTCTGTGCCTTTCTCTCAAAAATAAAGATTAAAAAAAAGTTTTTTAAAAATCCTTCTTATTTTTAAATTACTATAAGGAGTAGGTATGAACTCTTGAGTTATAGATTTAAAATTAAAATTCTTAATGATTCTATACAGAATAGCTGAACATTTAGGAATGCAACGTAATATTTAAAGTTCTATGGTTTTCTATGAGTGCGTCACAAATTACTGAATGATAATTATTCCCCTTCCTATGTAGTTTTATTAACCCTTACAAATTAAACAAATTTTATAAATTAAATAAGGTTATGACAACTGATAAAATATTTTAAAAGTGGTTTGCATTTTCGTCTTTCATAATTAAAATTTGCATACTTAAATAAAACAGAAACAAAAATTGTGCAATCCTTCATAAAGACATAAAAAACTATAAGTTCTATCAGATAACACAAGGAACTTGGTTTTGAATTTGAACTCGCCCAAGTCCGGGGCGCCTGGGTGGCTTAGTATGGGGCACATGGGTGACTCAGTCAGTTAAGCTTCTGACTTCGGCTCAGGTCATGATCTCATGGTCTGTGAGTTCGAGCCCCAGGTCGGGCTCTGTGCTGACAGCTCAGAGCCTGGAGCCTGTTTCCGATTCTGTGTCTCCCTCTCTCTCTGACCCACCCCCATTCATGCTCTGTCTCTCTCTGTCTCAAAAATAAACAAACATTAAAAAAAAAAGTGAACTCGCCCAAGTTCAAAGCATTTGGATTAATATTTTTACAAGTTTCTCGGAAAAGGAAAACAACCCCATTAACCAGTAGTGTGAAGAACTGCTTAATTTCACATAGCACTTGCAAATATATTTTTTATGATTGCTTAATTGTGTTGCTTTACCTTCATAGTCATGACATTTAAATTCACTCTGTCATATAAGGAGAAAGAAAACATTAAAATTGATTGCATATACCTACAAACCATGATTTCAAATTTTAAGAGCCTCTTGAATATTTGTTCCATAGTTTTTTTAAACTATTTATTTTCTCCCCCTCCCCCCTCCCCTTCCTCCTTCTTCTTCTTTTCCTTCTTCTTCTTCTTCTTCTTCTTCTTCTTCTTCTCCTTCCAATTCAGACCCTCTCTTAAAGCTGGTTCAGTTACAATGTAGAGACTAAAAATTAATAGTATCAAATAATAGGATGCTGAATCTTCTACCTCAATTATGCTATGTTTAAGTCTGTTTAATATAATCATAATATTATTGATAGAGAAGGAAAAATCAACAAGATACCAGTTCAAATATCTAAGGTTTCAGGTTTCTGCAGTTTTTTTTTTTCTTTTTTTCTTTTTTTTTTTTTTTTTTTTTAATCTGGCAACTTAAAAGATACCATCTTGTGTTTGGAGCAATAGAGATAACCCTTTCCTCTTTGTGCAATAAAATTTGAAATAGCATACTGGCTTGTTTTATTCTCTTACTTAAATATACACTGGGGACATATACACTTAACGATTGTTTACATAAAAATTTCAAAATATCTGAATACGAAGGCAACATGTGCACGCACACACTCATATGTATACATGTAGGTGTATATGTAAATGTCTCTCTATACTTACATATAAACTTAGTCAAACATCATAAATAAATAAATAAATAAATAAATAAATAAATAAAATATCTATTACATAACCCTCTTTATAGCTATAGATTTATGTATATGTATGTGTGCATATGTACATACCCCCACACATGTGTAGGTATATGCACTTGATTGCACTTTTGCTTTCTGTCCTGTACAGTTTGTTGTCTCCAGACACACATTTTTGAATAAATTTATGTGATTGTAGTCATATATTTAAATTCATATATATGGAAAAAAGATACCTTCCTTTTATTTTTTCTTAGCTATTAACAACACAAGTATATCATAAAATGGATTCTAAAATGAAAACTCTCCCTTAATTTCTGTTATGACACAAACATTTGACTTTAATCTTGCATTAACTGGTTTTTCTTTCATATTTTTTCTAGTCAACTTACTATTTGCCAAAATATTTAGGTAGTAAAAAATTTGATAGCTCATTAGCAGATGATCTACTGTCTGCACACAGCACAGTATGGATTCATTCTTGGCACCTGTGACTAAAATGCCATTTGGAGCACATTTCCACAAGGACACCTTGGAGGAAATTGTTTTATGTTCACTGAATATATGTACTGTTTAAGGAAAATTATGGATTGGGATCACAGAATGGCAGTACAAAACATATTTGATAATTGCTTACTGTGTATTTGCAAATCCTGCTTTATTGAAACCAGAAGTATTTGGCTCTCTGTGTTGTTGTCAGTTATTCCTGGCACTTCATATGCGTTGGCAGAGTTTAAGGTTTGAATGGAAAAACAATTTAGAAAACTGTCACATCAAATTGGAGATAATTATCTCAACATAATCTAGTTAGAGCAAGAAGTTGCAACAATTAAAAAAAAAATGTGACAGCATTGCTCTCAGTTGAGAACAAAATGGTTAAGGGACGCCTGGGTTGCTCATTCAATCGAGCGTCTGGGTCTCGATTTCGGCTCACGATCTACCTGCTGTGGGATGGAGCCCAGCATTGCACTTGGCGCTGGTTGTAGAGCCTGCTTGGGATTCTCTCTCTCTCTCTCTCTCTCTCTCTCTCTCTCTCTTTCTTTCTGCCCCACCTCTGCTCATTCTCCTCTTTCGCTTTCTCAAAATAAATGAACAAACAAAGAAAAATGGTCTGGGTGCCTGGGTGGCTCAGTCAGTTGGGCGTCCGACTTCCGCTCAGGTCATGATCTCATGGTCCATGCGTTCGAGCCCTGCGTCCAGCTCTGTGCTGACAGCTCAGGGCCTGGAGCCTGCTTCGGATTCTGTGTCTCTCTCTCTCTCTGACCCTCCCCCATTCATGCTCTCTCTGTGTCTCATAAAATAAATAAACATCAAAAAAAATTAAAAAAAAATGGCCTGGCTCCAATGGACTTTTATGGTTAGGCAAGCCCTGCTCCAATGATAACAGTGTTTTATATATGGAAGCAGCATTTGGTCCCAGTCATTAAAGAGAGGAAATGGAGAGCTAGGACAATAAAATATGTAGAAATAAAAATAAACTAAGCATTCACATATTAGGCACAATTTGAGATGGTAAATTGATAATAAACTATTAAAGCAAACATGTCTAATTGAAGAAACTTGAAGCTCTTAATCACTATACTGTATTATTTATTATAATACATTATTGTTTTCTCAAGGTTTAGCATTAATCTCTTAAGACATTAACTTTATATGAGATTAAAAAGTGGATTAAAATGATGGATATGTAGGGACGCTTGGGAGACTCAGTTGGTTAAGCATAGGACTTCAGCTCAGTTCACGATCTCACGGTTTGTGGGTTGGAGACCCCATTGGACTCGTTCTGACAGCTCAGAACCTGGAGCCTACCTCGGATTCTGTGTCTCCCTCACTTTCTGCCCCTCCCCTGCTCACGCCCTGTCTCTGTCTTTCAAAAATGAATAAAAATGTTAAAAAATTAAAACAAAATGATTGCTATGTAAAAAATAAATAAAAAAATACAACACCTGAATTTGTGCTTTATTAAAAATACCAGAATTTTCTTTGGTTTCTTATCTTTCTTTAGTATCATCAGCCATTTACAATTCTTATAAAATAAATTAGACAAAGCTTTAATATTTCAACTTCTTTCAGGCCAAACAAAATAAGCCTTATGCCATCCATTCCTGGTTTGATTAAAATGCAACATATAAAGTAAAATTTAAGTGAGAGTTTAGAGGGGTGCCTGGGTGACTCAGTCAGTTAAATGTCTGACTTCAGCTCAGGTCATGATCTCACAAGTTTTTGAGTTCGAGCCCCGTGTTGGGCTCTGTGCTAACAGCTCAGAGCTTGGAGCCTGCTTCAGATTCTCTGTATGTCTGTGTCTGCCCTTCAGCCTTTCTCATTCTGTCTCTCTCTCTTTCTCTCTCAAAAATAAATAAACATTAAAAAAATTAAGTAAATAAGTGAGAGTTTAGAAGTTTCTTTGTAAAATGAAGTCCATCATTACTATAATTAAATATAAGCTTTTTAAAAGAAATCTAAAATTACTATCTCTAGACATTAAAAGTAACTTAATTTCTATAGTTTAGTTTGATATGTTGAGAATTGAAATTATAAGCAACAATAGAAGCAAGATAAATTAAATTATAGTTTGTAGCTAAAATATATGAAACTAAAAATAAAGCAAGACAAAAATCTTATTATAAAATATATTAATTTTTGTTTTATCTTTTCCCTAATTGAGTAAAAGTTTGGCTATTGTCAGAAGGCAGGTGGCTTTCTATAACTTTAGTTATCTTATGTCAGGAATAATCATGAGAATAATAATAAAATAATCTATTTTGTCTCCCCCTGTTCTGTGCATGAATGTAAACTACAGCAATCCCATGATTCTTAGCTAACTAATACCAGATATTCCTATGGTCACTTTAAGTTTCAGACCATGATTCCTAGGGGCCCCTGGGTGGCGCAGTCGGTTAAGCGTCCGACTTCAGCCAGGTCACGATCTCGAGGTCCATGAGTTCGAGCCCCGTGTCAGGCTCTGGGCTGATGGCTCGGAGCCTGGAGCCTGTTTCCGATTCTGTGTCTCTCTCTCTCTCTGCCCTTCCCCCATTCATGCTCTGTCTCTCTCTGTCCCAAAAATAAATAAACGTTAAAAAAAAAATTAAAAAAAAAAAGTTTCAGACCATGAT
Organism: Prionailurus bengalensis; assembly: GCF_016509475.1. Lineage (NCBI taxonomy): Eukaryota > Metazoa > Chordata > Mammalia > Carnivora > Felidae > Prionailurus > Prionailurus bengalensis. Next base: position 93,412,189 of record NC_057344.1, read on the forward strand.
TCCTAATCTCTTCTTAAGATATACAGTATGTAGCTTTTTTGATATCTAAAACTACTGATTTCTTTTAAAGTTATATGTACCCTCTTCTTCCCTGCTACCACTAACTCCAGAGAAATGCCTGAAATACGTGAAGACAAATGTGGTGAGCTCCCTGTTTCTTGCCCAGTTTTTCTTCTTTCAGCTTACCATCCACTTTTTGATACAACTTTGACCCATGATCACTTCGAATTTTTGCGTGATGTCACAACACAGCAGCACCTTTCTTCAAAGAAATTTCCTTAATATTTTCTCATCTCCATATACTCCCAATTGTTTTAGCCCCTTGATGTAAGATATTTAAATATGTAAAACCAGCCCTTCCAGTCATTTATATTTTGCAGAATGTTCCGTCTTGCAATATAGTTTCATATCTGGTTTCTATTTAAAGGTATCAGCCAAAATGTCCATGTTAACACTTTTTTGCCATTGTAATTCATTTGGGGCAAGGAAAGAAGAAGAAACAGAAGTGGCTAGCAGTCAAATTTCCCACGGCTAACCTGCTAGTCCACATGCTGTCTTTGCTAGATACCCTTCCATTGCCATCAGTGTTCTTACTATTAAATTTGTATAAGCAATATTTACTTTAAAAGTGCATTTTTTTGGGAAATATGGGCATTGTGGCGATACATGCACGATCATTGCATTTCCATGATAACACCTACACATACAGGGATTAGGTTTTGCCATAGGTAGCAGAGGAGCTCTTTAAAGTGTTGAAACAGTACAGAGTGAATTCAGTTCTGTAATCTGTTATGGATGTGTGCCACATTGGGCTATGGTGTAGAGGGCTGGTAAAGCAAAATGCACAACAATTATGGAAATACATAGAGACTTTTATATAGAGTTTCTTTGTCCTACCACCCATTTCTCTTCTTCACCAATTCTTATTGTGAATTGGCAGTGACTATTCTGTGGCAGTGACTATCTATGGACATCCACCTCAATATGTGTTTGAAGCAAATGAATGTCAATGGACACTTGACATTTGTTGTAGCTAATATATCCTTAGATGAGTATCAACTGTTTTTGCTCAAAGTCAAGACAATTTCCCACTTGCAATACATGTAGCACGAAAGATAATTTTGTGCGTGTCAGAATAATCTCAATGGTAATTCAAAATAAATTCCTTTAGATTAGTTGTCAGTATCACAATAATTATTTGCAGATTCTTTCCAAAAACAGAAAATTAGACACCTCTGTACCCAGTGCCAGATTGTAAGGAAAAATTCACTGGAGCTGGGACGAGGAAAGCAGGAATTATTCTGGTGAGAAGAACAGAGTATAAAGGCCTCTTTGCACACTACTGGGAAACATCCACTACAGATACAACATGGGAAAGAGAAAGGACGTTGACCTGAGTAATATCCGTCTGTAGGGAAGGGAGGAGGAGATATATAAAACTTGTAGAGGGGTTGGCCTTAGTAGAAGTGTAGACCATTTCTGCATTGTAAGAGTCAGGAAATCAGAATAGATGGATTCAGATGCTGAGAAATGGATGATTATGATTGTGAGAGCTTGTAGTAGTCTCTCAGATTGATTCTATTTCTCCCTGAAATGGGGAAAAAGGGACTCAGCTGAGTGAAGAAGAAAGAGGAGCCGTTGAGAAATTATAAAACAATTACACAGAAAAAAAAGAGAAAAGTGGTTTGACCAGAGAAATACAATATGAATCCTGGACAGTATTAACGATCCCCTTACATTTTATAATCATAAAATGAGGGGAATCAATGTGGTTCCTGAACATTATTAGGGGAGCCATGCAATATAGCAATTTCCTCTCTGTGAACCAACATTCACTGATAAAATTGTGTTTTAGCATTTACTCACTACTGTTTACCTTTGTTATGATTACTAAATCTTAAAAAAATCACATTTTTATTGATTACATGCCACTGTTGCCTACAGAAATTGATAATTAGCCAATCTAATTAATGGGCTAAGATCTTGTATGATGCATAACTTATTTTGTGTGACTTTCACAAATTGGACTGGTAAATTTCCCATGAAACCTGGCCATTTGAAAGCAGTTACATGTGCGATTGACAACTGTTGTTGCTACTTAAAAACAAAGAAAAAAAAAATGATAGGATTTCCACAGGTGATTTCCAAATTATCAAATTACCTTCTGAACACTGACTGTGAGGCAATATTCTAAGGTATCCTGGAGGCAGCCTGCTTTCATCACATTCAAGGCTCCTAATTGGTGTTTCTCTATAGATAAATACAGAATTAAACACTGATACCATGGAGGAAGAGCTAACATCTCCTATTCAGGGAAACAAACAAACAACAACAACAACAAAGAAATCTCATTAAACACTTTTTTAAGACTCTACCAATAATGTAGATTTGTTTCAAGAATTAGATTTTTTTCTGGCTATGCTTGTTTTTTCTTCAATGTAAATAACAATTGAGTGATTATTTTCTTTGTTTCTTTTGAGTTGATGCACTGTTTGTTTGTGTTTTTTTTTTCTTTAGTATCCCCTCTCCTCGACTTAATCTAATATATAAAAATGAAATTTGGCACCTCTCAATGAAATACCAAAAAAGTATCCCTTAATAAATATGTTATTTTCCTTCTTTATTTTTATTTTTAAATAAGAACAGTGGCCCTCATAAACTTATATAAAGCAATTTAGTCACTTAAACTTTTAAGGGAGGGACACCTGGGTGTCTCAGTTGGTTGAGTGTCCAACTTTTGGTCTTGGCTCAGGTCATGATCTCATGGTTCATGGGATTGAGACCTGCATTGGGCTCTGTGCTGACAGCTCAGAGCCTGCTTGGGATTCTCCCTCTCCCTCTGTCTCTGTCCCTCCTCTGTTTGAGCTCTCTGTCTCTCTCTGTCTCTCTCTCAAAATAAATACATAAACATTTAAAAAATAAAATAACTTTAAGGGAAATATTTATAATACTTTCAACAATATTTGTGGTGAATTTATATTTAATGTGTGCCATGTTAGGTGTGGTGGTTGGAGCATATAAAAACAGTAGACTATCCTGAAGGGAAGTACATAGAACACCTAAGTGTTGAAAAAGTAACATGTCATAAGGGTTTAACAGAAAAAGAGTTTTAAGACACAGGAGAGAATAATGTTGCTTTCTTATTTTCAGGGGAGGCTTACTATGTGAGTCAGTATTTCAATCTTACTTTGAAATGTGCAGATGATTTGGAAAATCAGGTATACACTTTGAGATCACATACATAAGTTGGGTCATCTACAAGTTGCTTAAGTATATTTTGATGAAACAAATAAAACTCCTAGATAGGGAGTTTTCACATTGTTTATTTAAGATCAAAGTCATCAAATATATATCAGAAAGGAAAATTGTGGCTTAGCAGTTTTGTATAGAAATTCTTTTTCATCTGGGTATTAGGTTCATTGAAAAAAATTGAGGGCTAGAAAGCAATGAAATGACATGACAATAGCCTTGGCATTCTTGTTATATTTTACTAGAAATTGTAAGAGTAGAGAAGAAGAAATAGAGTTGAATAATACTGGGAAGGCAGATTACAGGTAGACAGGGATACGAAAAACAAATTAGATTTATTTCAGAAACTTCAATATTGGACGATTAGGGAAATATTAGTTCCATTAAAAATAAGTCTCTGAGTAGAAAAAAGCATTTCAGAAAAGAGAAGATGAGTTCAATTTTGGATGTGAGTTTGAGATCTTCGAGTGAAGACTTTGATCAGACTTCTGTAAAATGATCACGTTGAGAATAAATCACAATTGTAGTTATAAACATGGGATTCATGCACATGTTGGTGATATAAGCCCTGAAATTGCATAACATAGTCAAGGGGAAAAGTACAAAATAGCAAAGAAAACTTTAGGAGAATAATGCCTTAGGGAAAATGAACTTTAAAATATATTTTAAAAAAAGAGGTGTTTTGAATTCATAAATCCATGTATTTTCTTGAGAATTTTACACATTCATGAAGCTTCAAAACATAGATGTTTCATTTGTTTGTTTTTAGTATATGTGCTGCCAAAGCGAGCACTCATTTGTTTGTTTTTAATTGCAACTTGCAAAGTTAATATATTTTGGTAAAAGTAAGTTTCACAATAACAGCCCCATCATTTTGTTAAGTTTACTGTTAAGGCAGTTATAGAAAGCTACTAAATTTGACTTTGCCCAATTTTACCCAAACGACAAGAAAATACTTTCATTAAAAGTTCTTATGCTATAATGTAAATGTTATAAGATATGGTTGTGTGTTATTCAAAAATAATTAGTAGCTATGGAATAATTATACATATATAATATATATACATATATATATACACATATACACATATATACATATGTATGTGTATATATACATATATATGTATATGAACGCTCATGTTTCTAAACTTAATTAACATGTAAAAAGCATGTTTAAGAATTTATTCAAGGGGTGTCTGGGTGTCTCAGTCAGTTAAGTGACCGACTCTTGGTTTTGGCTCAAGTCATGATCTCACAGTTTCATGAGTTCAAGCCCACGTCAGGCTCTGCACAGTCAGCACAGAGCCTGCTTAGGATTCTCTCTGTCTCCGCTTCTCTTTGACCCTTCCCCACTTGCACTGTCTTTGTCTCTCTCAAAATAAATAAACTTAAAAAAATTTAAAAACAAGAATTTATTCAAAAGGTTAATTGAGGGGCACCTGGGTGGTTCTGTCAGTTGAGTGTCTGACTTCAGCTCAGGTCATGGTCTTGCAGTTTCTGAGTTCAAGCCCCGCGTGGGGTCCTGTGCTACCAAACAGCTCAGAGCCTGGAGCCTGCTTCAGATTCTGTATGTCTCTCTGTCTCTCTCTGTCTCTCTCTGTCTCTCTCCCCCCTGCTCATGCTCTGCCTCTCTCTGTCTCTTAAAAATAGATAAATGTTAAAAATAATTTTAAAAAGGTTAATTGAAATTAAACACAAAATGAGAAATAACAATATAATTTTTACTTGCTATAATTATAATCATATTATCATAAAATTGAACTTTCCTCAAGAAAATACAATTTCTATTTAGAAAATGTACATAACAGTACAGCTATTAATATAAAATTCTCCCTGCCATTAAGGATTATGACTTTTAAAAAATTATTAAGTTTTTATTTTAGTAATAAAAAATCAGCTAAGAATAAATTTCACCAGGAAGGCAAAAGTACCAGGAAGGTACTTTGAAAACTTTATGACATTGACAAAGGAAATAGAAGATTACAGAAATAAATGGAACAATATACCATGATCATGGATTGGAATAATTACTACTGTTAAAATGTCCATACTACCCAAAGCAATTTCAGATTGAGGCAATCCTAATCAAAATACCAATGGTATAAAAATACCATTTTTATATAGAGCTATTTTATATAGAGCCATTTTATATAGAGCTAGAACAAAGAATCCTAAAATGTGCATGGGAACATAAAAGACCACAAATAGTTAAACCAATCTTGAGAAAGAAAAACAAAACAAGGGTTACCACTCTGCTTGATTTCAAACTTTCCTACAAAGCTATATTAAACAAAACAGTATAGTACTAGCATAAATACAGACACATCAATTAATGGAATAGAATAGACGATTCAGAAATAACCCAACACATATATAGTCAATTAATCTATGACACAGGAGACAAGAATATACAATGTGGAAAAGACAGTCTTTTCAATAAATGATATTGAAAAAACTGGACAACAAAAGAATGAAACTGGACAACTTTCTTACACCATATATAAAAATAAATTTAAAATAGATTAAAGGCTTGAATGTAAGGCTTATAACCAGAAAATCCCTAAAAGAAGACATAGTCAGTCAGTAATCTCTTCTACATCAGTCTTAGCAGTATTTTTTTGGACCAGTCTCCTCAGGCAAGGGGAACAAAAGTTAAAATAAATGGGATTATATTAAACTAAAAAGCTTTTACACAGTGATGAAAACCATCAACAAAACAAAAAGGCAACATACTGAATGAGAGAAAACATTTGCAAATCATACTTCTAATAAGACCTAATATCCAAAATATATAAAGAATTTACACAACTTAACACAAACAAACAAACAACCCAAGTTTTAAAAATGGGTAGAAAACTTGAATAGACATTTTTTTCCAAAGAAGACATGTAGATGGCCAGAAGGCACATTGAAAAATGCTCAACAGCACTTTTCATCTGTCAGAATGGCTATTCTCAAAAAGACAAAAAAAAAAAAAAAAAAAAAAATGCTGGTGAGAATGAGAAAAAAGAACCCTCATACACTGTTAATGGAAATGTAAGTTAGCGCAGCCACAATGAAAAAGAGTATGGAGCTTCCTCAAAAAATTAAAAATAGAACTACCATACATTCTAGCAATTCCATTTGTGGGTATTTTTCCAAAGAAAATGAAAACACTGATTTGAGAAGATATATATATATATCTTAATGTATATGCAGGATTATTTACAAATGCCGAGATATGGAAGCAATCCATCAACAGATGGATAAAGAAGACATACATATGTATATATGTTTGCGTGTATGTATATAAATTCATACGTACATACATACATACACACATATACATATATACATACATACAATGGAATATTACTCAGCTAATAAAAAAGGATGAGATGTTGACATTTACAACAATATAGGTGGACCTAAATGGTATTATGCTAAAGGAAATAAGTCAGAGAATGATTTCACCTATGTGTAGAATCTAAAATACAAAACAAATAAATAAAATGGAAAGAAATAGACAGATACAGGAAAATTATTATCAGAAGATTCAGTTGGGGAATAGGCAAAATAGGTGAAGGGGAATAAGAGGAACAAACTTTTGGTTATGAATGAAATAAATGATGGGGATGTAATACAGACCACAGGGAATACAGTCAATAATATTGTCGTACATTTGCATGGTGATATATGGTAGCCAGACTTATTGTGGGGTTATTTAATAATGTACAAAAATTTCAAATTACTATGATGTACACCTATAACAAATAGAATTTTGTATGTCAGTTATAATTTAATAAAAATAGTAGTTATCTTTAAGCATTTAAAAAAGAAAACTAGAACTAGTTGAAATCTGGTTTGCCTCTAAACTACAGGACTTAAAAAGCCTTTATTGAGCTCTGTAGCTGAAAATGCCATTTCCCATTTAATAGCCACAATGGAAGTCCTGTCCGGCATTTATTCTACCATGGATAGCCTCGAGTCATATTTATTCTACTGTCAAAAAATATTTACTTTTATCATGAGCTTGTCATTTTACTGTACTGAAATGAAAGAAGGAAATGGTTTAGAAATCACGAAGTCTCTTGTAAATGTAATGGCCCTTGATAACTTGTAATTATTTTGTTGTTAAAATATTTTTAAACCAAATATTGATTCTAAAATATTGTGAGACAAGCAAAGTAAAAGATGGGAAATCTAAACTTGAAGGTAGCAAGTTTTCTCTTGGTCATTGACAAATTAATTCATCCTGACACTAGTCAGGTTTACAACCTAGTTTACATAGCTGATGTAACTGTTTCTTTGACAGGGTCAGAATTAGTCCTATTACATAGAATATTTATTTTGCAAACTGTAAATACAGGAAGAAAAACTCTTTGTAATGGCAATAGCTACTTGAAAGAATGACCTTGAGACTATAGAAGGGTAACAGGCCTGTTTGCTCTTGATCTAGGTTTAGTCTATTTTTCAACAAATAAATAATTAGGGGAAAACATACAACGAGAAAAGGGAGAGGAGGTTGACCAACCAGATGGGCCAAATGAGCCTAATAATGAAAACATTTGACAAATATTGCCCTGTTTACTCATTTATCTTGGTTGGACTCAGGAAAAAAAAAAATTATATACCTGATGTTTTAAACTGTGGTATTCTCCCCACTTTTGTTGAGAAAGAATTGACATACATCACTTAAGGCATACAGCATGATGGTTTGATATCCATGTATTGTGAAATGATTATTGCAGTAGGTCTAGCTAACATCCATCATTTCATGTACATAAAATAAAAAGATAAGAAAGAAGAAAAGAAAGAAGAAGAAAAAAACTATCTTTTTTCCATGTGATGAGAACTCTTAGGATTTATTCTTTTAACTTTCCTGTATGTCATACAGTAATGCTAACTATAGCCATCATGTAGTATATCACATTCCTGATATTAATTATCCTATAACTGGAAATTTGTGTCTTTTGGCCACCTTCCTCCAATTTCCCCTAAACCACTCTCTGTTATCTTGTGATCACATGTCTGATCTCTTTTTCTATGAGTTTATTTCCTTTTTCTTTCCTTCTTTTTTTATTTTTATTTTTTAGATTCTACATATAAGTGAGATCATATAATATATATCTTATTCTCAAGTTAATGCACTCAAGGTCCATTCATGTTGCCACAGATGGTAGGATTCCATTTTTGTTCATGACTGGATAATAGTCCATTGTACATATATAACACAACTTCTTCATCCATTCATCCATCAGTTCACACTCATGTTGTTTCCATGTCTTGACTGTTGTCAATAATGCTGCTATGAAAATAGGAGGGCAGTTATGTTTTTCATTTCTTGCTTTCATTCCTTTGGATATATTCCCAAAAGTGCAATTGCCAGATAATTTGGTGGTTTTATCTTTAATATTTAGAGGATCCTCCATACTGTTTTCCATCGTAGCTGTACCGATTTACAATGCAACAGTGTACAAGGGTTTCCTTTTCTTCACACCCATGCCAGAATTTGTTATTTCTTGTCTTTATGAGGGATGTTCTAACATGCATCATTTTTGAGAGAGAGAATGTGAGTGGGGGAGGGGCAGAAACAGAGGGAGATACAGAATCCAAAGCAGGCTCTAGGCTCTGAGCTGTCAGCACAGAACTTGATGTGGGGCTGGAACCCACAGACCACAAGATCACAACCTGAGCCAAAATCAGACACTTAACTGACAGAGCCACCCAGGCTCTTCCCATGTTTTGTTGTTGCTGTTGTTTTCATTCATTAGTTGTTCAGAAGAGTGTTTAAATTCCATGTGTTTGTGAATTTTCTAGTTTTTCTGTTAAGTTATTTCTGGTTCCATGGTGGTGTGGTCAGAAAAGATACTTGATATGATTTCAAACTTCTTGAATTTGCTAAGCCTAATATGTGGTTTTGTGTCCCAATATAAAGCCCATCCTAGAAAATATTCCATGTGCTTTTGAAGAGTGTGTACTATGCCATTATTAGATAGAATGTTTGGTTATCTCTGTTAGGTCCGTTTGGTCTATACTGTTGTTCACATCTGCTATTCCTTATTGATTCTCTATCTGGGTGATCTAGCTATTTTGGAAACTGGGATATGAAAGTTCCCAACTATTATTGTATTTCTGCTTATTTCTCCTTGTAACTCTGCTAATTTTTGCTTTATATATTTAGGTTCCCTGGATGTTGGGCACATAAATATTTACAATTGTTAGATCTTCCTGATGGATTGGCCACATGATTATTATTATGGATTGACCTTGTCTCATTTTACTATTTTTAAAGTCTATTTTGTCTAATATAAATATAGCTACCCCTGCTTTTTTGTCGTTGTTTTACCATTTGCTTGAAATAACTTTTACACCTCTTCACTCCCAGTCTGTGTCTTTAAGGCTAAAGTGAGTCTCTTATAGGCAGCATATCGCTGGATCTTTTTTTTTTCTTTTAATCTATTCGTGATTTTTATCCTACTGTCTTTTGTTTTGTTTCAATGTCTTTTGATATCAGTATACTTTGACTTCTTTATCTTGTTCTTTTTGTGTAATTGTTACTGTAATTTTCCCTTGTGGTTACAGTGAAGCCTAGATAAAATATCTTCAAATTATAACCCCATAGTTTAAACTGATAACAATTTAACGTCAATGAAATTCCTAAACTTTAACTTTTTACTTCTCCTTTCCCTCACATTTTAGGTTATTGCTATTACAATTTATATGTTTTTATATTGTGTAACTAGTAACATATTATTTTATATTGTGTAACTATTAATAATAGTTACAATAACTTTTACTATATTAGTTTTTCAAAATTTTTAAACTAGACTTATAAGTGAATTATGTAACACCAGTACATATTATAGAATATATTTGACTAAATATCTGCTATTACCAGTGAGTTTCAGGCCACATTTTTATGTCTTTATGATGTTAATTGCTATTAATCCTTCGAATAACTCCCTCCAGCATTTCTTGTAAGACGGGTCTAGCTTTTGTTTGTTTAGGAATATCTTTGTCCCTCCTTCATTACTGAAGAAAAGCTTCATTGGGTATAGTGTCCTTGGTTGACTATTTTTTCCTTTCTTTTTTAAAAATGTTTATTTATTTATTTTGAGAGAGAGGGCATGAGTGGGGGAGGGACAGAGATAGAGGGCTAGAAAGAATCACACACAGGCTCCTAGCTGTCAGCTCAAAGCCTAACATGGGGCTCAATCTCATGAACCATGAGATCATGACCTAAGCCAAAATCAAAAGTTGGAAGCTTAACCAACTGAGCTACCCAGGTGCCCCTCCTTTCAATATTATGAATATGTTACCTTGTTCTCTCTTGGCCTGAAATGCTTCTATTGAGAAATCTGCCAAAATTTTTATGCGGGTTTCCTTGCATGTAAATTCTTTTTCCTTGTTGCTTTTAAAATTCTTTCTTTGCAGAAACCTGGATGGCTCAGTGAGTTGAGCATCTAACTCCTGATTTTGGATCAAGTCATGATCCCACAGTTTGTGCAATCAAGGCCCATGTCAAGCTCTCCACTTTCAGTGTGGAGCCTACTTGAGATTCTTTCTCTCCCTCTCTCTTTGGTCTTTCCCTGCTTGCTCTTCCTCTCTCTCTCTCTCTCTCTGTCTCAAAATAAATACATAAAATTTAAAAAAATAAATGAATAAAATATAAAATTCTTTGCCTTTTGACAATTTAATTAGCACATGTCTTGGCGTTACCCCATTCAGATTCAACCTCTTTAGAGTTCTTTGGGCCTCATGGATATGGATGTCTATTTCTTTTTTCAGGTTTGGGAAGTTTTCAACCATTATTGCTTTGTATATACTTTCTCCCACTTTCTCTTTCTATTCTCCTTCAGAAACTCCCATAATATGAACCATATTTCTTTTCATTGTATTCCATAAATCGTGTAGGTTTTATTTTTTCCTTTTGCACCTCTGACTGAATAATTTGTAAGATCTTATTCTCTAGGTCACTGATTCTTTTTTTTTTTCCATAGTTGAATCTGCTTTTGAAAGTCTCTACTGAATTTTTTACTTCATTACATTTTTCACTTTTAGAATTTCTGATTTTTTTTTACTAGTTTCTATTGCTTTATCAATCTTGTTCTGTTCATGTATTGTTTTCCTGAATTTGTATAGTTACCTGTGTGTGTTTTCTTATAGTTGATTAAAATTCTTTAAGAGAATTATTCTAAATTATTTGACAGTTCAAAGAGTTTTAGAGCTTGATCAGTTTCTTTAGTGGGGTTGTATTTACCTGATATTTTATGTTCCTTGATTTCTTACTTCAGTATCTGCACATTTGAGTGATTAAGTTCTCTTCCAGACTTTACAGGTTTTGGGGGCAGAAGCAGATATTCACCAGACAGTTCAGTTCAGGTTTCTGGGTGTGTCTCATGGTAATTTTCTTAGGCAGGTGGTGTCTCCTATTATGACTCATTTTTGGGTGAATCAGTTGAGGTTGGGAATGGGGGTGTGCTGCTGGCTGAGAACTATTGGATAGGACTACTGACTTTTCCCTACTCAAGAGAGAATGAAGGAAGGGCTTCATTCTTCCCTGGATTCATTGGTCAGCCTTACTAGATGATTGCTACTAGATACTCTATTCACTTATAAATGGGGTTCTAAATTAGCTTCCTTGCCCTGGCAGGGCAGCAGAGCAGAACCTAGGGGCTGTATAGCTTGCTGTTTTAAGACTCAAATCAAGCAAGTGTATATACCTAATTCCCTGGTCACGTATGGCCACCAGTTTATCTCTGCCAATGAGGAAAACCACAAACTGGGCTCTCTGTTTAAGTGCCATTCTATATAGCCCCACTGTTGAATGGACTTCTCAGCTTCCTCATGGTCTGGCTAGGTTTTCTAGTTAGACTGGCTGAAAGATACATTCAGTGATAAGTGGGGCTATGAATTAAATTCTCTGCCCAGGCATAGTTGGAAAAGCATCTGTAAAATTGGTGAAGCTCCTTATTTGGTTTGCTGTTTTAACTCGTATCCAAGTTCTGTGGCCAAACAGTCAGTGACTTTGGTCTACAAACCATTAGCTCTGCCTTCCCTTCTCTCACCTTGGGCATCACTGGGCTACATAGCTTTCAAGTATTTTTCCAGACTCTCTGGTCAAATGGGATAAGGAACCATAGTGTATGTGGCAGTTATGTCCCAGCCCTCTTGCCTGAATGGGAAGAGAAAGGCTACTGTCCATTTCTCAGTCTGTCCAGTTGAGAGGGACTGGAAACTACCTTCAGTCTTGGCAATGAATTAACCACTCTGCCTTTGCATAGCATGAAAAGTCTCCATGCCTGGTACTAGCTTAGCTCTGGGAACTCTTACTTCTGTCTGTCTGTCTGTTGGCTGGGGCACTGGTGGGACATACAGCTTCTAGGAGCTGTTGTCAACTCTTATGATCAGATGGGATTAAGAGAGCACTCTTTACAAACACTAGGGCTATGACTCAGCACCTTACCTGGGTGTGGGTATTGAAGAACACAAATTCAACCAGGAAATTTAAAGATCAAATTGGCTTTATTCAATGATTTATTAATCAAGCAGTATCCCACCTAAAAAATAGAAGGTACACTAAATAATTGTACAAAATGGAAGATTTTTATAGACAAATGGTGTGGGAACAAGGAAGTTATCAGCAAAAGAAAGGTTTATGGAATGGTCACTTTCTCTTAGGGGGAAAGGATATGGGATTTTATCATGCACATTACATTACTAGTGCTGATCAGGAAGTTCCAAACTAATTGGTTTAAAATTCATCTCCTGGGAGAGGCTGAAACTGCAATTGGTTAGGTATAAAATCTTAACATAAATTACTCTGTTTTGGTTTTGTAGTTTCTTTTCAACACCGACAAACCTGTCTCTAAGGTCAACAAAATTCATCTGAGGATCCAAGTCAAGTCAATCTGTACTTTGCCAAGTGATCTCATCAAAGTGTGCCCTCAACTTGGTTCTGCAGTTAAGGAAAGCTGCAGTTAAGTTAAGGGGTTACTACTTAGTACTATAAGTATGAACTCAGTGGGCCAAAATCCATGTGCTGGTTGTTGCAAGTCCTTTTCCCCTTCTCCATTATAGTCAAATTCTCAATGATTGAACCCCACAATTTTCCCTGCAATGCTCATAGCATGAGATCAGAGTAGGTGTAAGGATTAAATTGCAGTGTAGGGCTAAGCTGTAACCTTAAGAAATAACAGCTTGTTTTAACACTGTAGATTAAGAGATAACAGCCTTGTCCTATCAATCAAAGGAATAAAAGTTCAAGGAAAATCAACTGGATTAGTGTTTGATTGGATTGGGGCAAGGGCCTGTCTGAACTGTTTCCACCCCCATCTGGGAACTATTTCTTTGTTCTGTTCCCAGGTGATGATAAGACAATGTGGTCAGCTATAAAAACTCTGTACCCCAGCTGTTCGAGACCGCACTCTGGTCAAGAGTGTTGGTCCTGATCGGTTTGCCTTGCCTCTCATTGCAATAAACTTTGTTTATTGCACTGGTGCCCGTAGCATTCTGTTTCAGGAGTCGTGTGGGTGCAACATTTGGTGCGTTGGCCTGGAAAGTTAAAGGTCTGAAACAGAGCTCTTTCCATGGATTGCTCTGCTGACCCTTGGAAGGAAGCTTGGGATTGGGAAGAGGTAAGGATTGGGGCACACCATTTGAATGACTCAAGAGGGTCTGCCATATGCGGCTATAGACCCAGAGTCAGGGTTCCTACCGGGATGCCAGTGGATCCCATTTGGTTTGGTTTTTGTTAGAAAGGATCCTATTTTCATGTGGCTGCCACGGCCTACTGGCCTGGAGATCTCGAACTTGTGTTCTCTTCGTGTCCTGATTGTTTGCTTTCTGTTAATTGTCTGTGCGTCCTATTCGGGTTTTGCCTACTTGTTTTCTTTCTGTTGATTGTCTGTGTGCCTTCTTGGTTTTGCCTATCTTTGTCATGGGTCAAAATCAGAGTATCCCACCACTGAGTCTTATGCTAACCTGTTTCCAGGACTATGGGAGAGCTGCCTCAGTTTTCGGCTTCCACATCAAGAAGCCAGTCCTTCGAACTCTCTGAGGTAGAATGGACCAGCTTTCAGGTTGAATGGCCTCCGCAAGGGTCCTTTGACCTTGCTCTGGTATATAAGGTTCATGCTATTGTCTATTCTAGGCCCCTCCTTGAAACTATATTTGTGACCCACCAGCCAACTTGTGGTGACTGCCAGCAGCTGTTGCAGGTTCTCTTCACCACTGAGGAGTGGGATAAGATCCGTCACGAGGTCCAGAAATTAGTGATGGGACCAAACCCACCGAGGGGCAACACACCGAGGATCCTGCCGTACTCAAAGTTTTTCCTTCCTCACATCCTGAAAATTGGGACCCAAACACTCCTCACAGTAGGTGATTATTGACCCTATTTCGCCAGACTCTACTGGGAGGTCTCCGAGTGGCCACCTGCCGGACCACAAACGTGTCTAAGGTAACTGAAGTAGTTCAGGGGACCGAGGAAAGCCCCTCAGCCTTAGAAAAGTTCATGGAGGTGTACTTTACCTTTACCCCTATAGACCCTGAGGCACCTGAAAATAGAAAGGCATTAAACCTGGCCTTTGTCTCACAGGCAGCCCAAGACATTCGGATTAAATTACAAAAATTAGATGGGTTTGAAGGGAAAAATTTATCTGAGCTAGTTGAAATAGCCCAAAAATTTTTTAACAATAGGGATTCTCAGGAAGAGAGACAGACAAAAAAATTGACTAGGGTCGTGGCGGCCGTCCTGGATGTCCACAAAGGAAGGGGACCCCAAACGCCGAAAGAATTCTGGTCTGGGCAAAAGAAAAAAAGACAAAGGGTTAGAGCGCCACTAGGAAAACAATGTGCATATTGCAAGCAAGAGGGACGCTGGTAAAAGGATTGCCCCAACTTAGCCCAGTGCAAAACTCGGCCACCCCAGGCGTCTATAATGGAAGTCGATTCTGACTGACAAGGCCACGGGCGGTGGCTCTGTGGCCCCTTCTGAGCCGTTGGTTACTGTTAATATAGGGGGCCAGCCTAAGACTTTCTTGGTGGACATTGGGGCAACCTTTTCAGTTCTAAAACAAGATCCTGACCCCACCAGGCGAGGAGCAACCTTGGTGCAAGGAGAGACTGGGTCCCAAACTTGGTAAATGGACCACTGAAGGAAAAGTAGATTTAGGCGGTAAAACTGTTATCCTGATATCAACATGTTTTCAGACGCAGTAGTTTTGTGTTTCAAGGGCAAAGGCATTTCGGGGCTGCAGTTATGACAGACTGCGAGGTTCTATGGCAACAGACCCTCCCCACCCCCCCTCCGCCCCGAACCTCAGCCCAGCGCACAGAACTCATCACACTAACTAAAGCCCTGAAACTCAGTAATTTATACCAACAGCTATGCCCTTGCAACTGCGCATGTGCACCGGTCCGTCAATCAAGAGCGTGGCCTCCTCACGGCGGAGGGCAAGAAAATTCTAGACCTTCTGGCAGCCATCTGGGAGCCTGTGAGACTCCGGATCATTCACTGCCTGGGACATCAAAAAGGCGACTCCCTAGAGGCAGTCGGAACACCCCTGGCTGACAGGGCAGCACGGGAAGCTGCCCTAACTGAAAGTAAAAGTGCTTTGGGACTATTGATACCCTGCTTCCCCCGGAGCCCAATTTCACTCCTAAAGATTTGGAGTGGATTTCAAGGAAAGGGGGAAGTATGATACCGGGAGGAAGTGGTTTCAGGATCCTGAAGGTAAGATACTCTTACCCGCGGCACTCGGGCGACGCACAAGGTGCGTCTGCTCCCCCAAGGGACTCCTATCTGGGAAAAACAAAGATGGCAGAATTGGTGTGGAAAAGTTCAGGGCACAAGGGCTGGGAAAAGAGATAGAGGAGACGGTTGAAAGATGTGTAAGTTGCACCCAAGTAAATCAGGGTGCAAATAAAGTTTCGGAAGCTAAAAGAGATAGAGGAACTGACCCAGGCCATTTTTGGGAAGTCGATTTTACTGAAATTAAACCAGGGAAATGCAAATACAAATATTTGCTCGTTTTTGTGGACACCTTCTGCGGGTGGGTTGAGGCATTCCCCACTAAATCAGAAACGGCTCAGGTGACAGTTAAGAAATTATTAAATGAACTAATTCCTAGATTCGGGCTGCCTCTGAGCATAGGATCGGACAATGCCCCAGCCTTCACCGCACAGGTATCATAGGGTCTAGCCAGAGCATTGGGAAAAGGATGAATCGGATTCTAAAGGAGACCTTAACCAAATTGTCCCTTGAGACTGGCGAAAATTGGGTTGATGTTCTTCTGCCTTTTGTCCTCCTACCTGACATTCACTGTAAAACATTCAGGGGTCCTACCATTTCTGTTCAGGAAATCTTGTAGTTTATTGTTATAGTGATTGTGGCATGTTTGGGTGTTATTTTAATTCATGAGACAGAAAGAAACAGATTCATGTGTAATGTTGAATATTGGACCACTACTGCTTTTCACATTTGTAAATTGGTTTTATGTTAAGCCCTGTAGCCTAGAAAACTGCTGTTATTTCTGACAGACATGTATTAATATTGTACTTTGAAGGTTATAAATATTATGTGGAAATTCCTCCCTTTTGTTTTGAAATTTATAATAACAAGATCTTCATGTTAAAATGTGGTTTTGTTGAGCCACAGTTCTTTCTGGGGAAAGAGGGCTGTGCAGAATGGGATCATTTTCCTTTATGGGTTTCATTTTTAATAGAATGAAATCTCGCTGCGTCAGTAATGATATTTAATTTATATTTGTGCTGGCCATTCATTTAGTAATCTCTACCGTAATTTTAAGACAATTGAAATGTAGAGATTTTGAACCTTGAGCACTTATGATTCATCTTAAACTGAGATGGTAAAGGAGGCTTAGTCTGAGTCAAGAGGCACGAGCTAAAACCCTGGAGCCGCGCTGGAAAGGACCGCACACCGTGATCCTGACTACACCAACTGCTGTGAAGATAGACGGTGTCCGAACCTGAAGTCATCACTCAGGTTAAGAAAAACTGCGTGGAGGCGGAAACACCCAGGACTGATACGGGACCAGAGAATGAACAGCGATGGAAGGTCAAAAGACACCCAGAGGATCCTTTAGAAATAAGACTGATGCGGGAATAATAATAATTGTCTGGGTTTGCATAATAAGCTTGGGAGACTGTGCGGAACTGCACCCCTTATATTTTTGGCCATACCAATGGGAACTCAGAGACACTGTCACAGGGAAGGTGGTAATGTCTAATGCCTCTCATACTATGCCTTGTTTCTTGTTCGACCTGTGTGACCTGGTGGAAGGATGGGGGTTGCAAACCTGGGAAAGAGCTCTCGGGAACACTGGGAAGAACAATTATGGATGTGGAAATAGGGCACTAGGGTGAAATTTGGCTAAGATGCAGATAGAAAAAAAATGAATGTGAAGGAGAGGGTCAATACCACTGTGCCAAACGGGGTTGTGAGATGCTAGCCCCTTGGTTAACAGGACGGGAACTTGACCCCCTAATTATTCTCCTTAGAAACCCAAACCCCCAATATGAGGCCCAAGGAAGATGTAACCCAACACCAGCTCATCTACTTTCTCCTCATTCTGGGATACCGGGCACACTTGGGGCCTCCGAATGTATGATGTGATTGTGCCCTTGGGGTTCACGACCAATTTTAACCCTAGGGGACCTCCAAGGGCAGGGTTGGTGCATAGTGTCCCATGCCAACAATTCCGGAGTAACTCGAGGCACTCTCAGTTTAGTAAGGAACAATCTTAGAGCCAGGGAACATGCCAGGGAGGCCAGCAACAATTGGTATCACTTAGTCCCCCTGGCTCACATCGCTGCTCAACACCATAGCTGGGCCACTGCTATTGTTACTTCTCGGGTTAACTATCGGCCCATGCATTATCAATGCATGGTACAGTATGTCAAGAGGCGAGTTGGTGAAATAAGAATTATGATGATTAGGTCAAACTATGTCCCCTTAGTTCCTAATGATGAATCAAGGGATTGATTCACGGACAAAAAAAGGGAAAATATAAGGGTTAAATTGTAGTGTAGGGCTAAGCTGTAGCCTTAAGAAATAACAGCTTTATTTTAACACAGTAGGTTAAGAGATAACAGCCTTGTCCTATCAATCAAGGGAACAAAAGTTCAAGGAAAATCAACTGGATTAGTGTTTGGATTAGGGCAAGGGCATGTCTGAATTGTTTCCACCTGCATCTGGGAACTGTTTCTTTGTTCTGTTCCCAGGTGATGATAAGACGCTGTACCCAGGCTGTTCAAGGCCTCACTCTGGTTAAGAGTGTCGGTCCTGATAGGTCGGCCTTGCGTCTCATTGCTATAAACTTTGTGACTGTCACTGGTGCCCGTAGCATTCTGTTCAGGAGTCATGTGGATGCAACAAAGGCACAGATAGTCAATAGAGTATTTATCAAAGGAAAGAAATTCAAATTTGAAGGATTTCAATTTTACAGTTGCCAACTTTCTTTATTATGAAATTTATTGTCAAATTGGTTTCCATACAACACCCAGTGCTCATCCCAACAGGTGCCCTCCTCAATGTCCATCACCCACTTTCCCCTCTCTTTCCCCCCCGCCCCCCCATCAGTGATAGCACTGCTAGGAATTTACCCAAGGGATACAGGAGTGCTGATTCATAGGGCACTTGTACTCCAATGTTTATAGCAGCACTTTCAACAATAGCCAAATTATGGAAAGAGCCTAAATGTCCATCAACTGACGAATGGATAAGGAAGTTGTGGTTTATATATACAATGGAAAACCACTTGGCAATGAGAAAGAATGAAATATGGCCTTTTGTAGCAACATGGATGGAACTGGAGAATATTATGCTAAGTGAAATAAGTCATACAGAGAAACACAGATACCATATGTTTTCACTTTTTTTTTAATCAAACTACTTAAATATAGTTTTAGGAAGACTAATGTGAGTTTTTAAATTTATGCACAATATTCTCTAATCTATACACACAGATTTTTGAAAAAGAAGAAATTATCACTATGGTGTCATTCTGAATCAAAAAGAAAAAAAAAAAAAAAAAAAGCTCCTGTTCTCCCTATGTGGGTCTTAAGGTACTTTCTTTTATCTTTTTATCCTTTTTTTTTTTTCATGCTATACACTCCTCTCTAGAAAAAGCCACATTCCATAGTTATTCTGGTGCCTCACAGATAATATAAATATCTCCTTCCTTGACACTTTCACTGAGTTGTAGTCTTTTTTACTCTAGTGTATTCTTAATATGAATATCCTAGGCTTCTTTAATTTCACACGCTCAAAATTAGTACTCATTGCCAGGGCTTTTTAAATATAATTTGTTCCTTGATTAGTTGAGGTCATTCATCCAGTCATATAAACATACTTCACAAAAGACTTTTCTTCTGCCATCTCACATTCAATGTTTCAATAAATATTCTTGATTCAACCCCCAAAAGTTCTTTGTAATATACATGTCTCTTCTCCAAGGTAATTGTAATGCTTTAGATCAAGATCTCTTTCTCATTAAAAAAAAAAAAGTTACTACAAAAATATCAAAGCATGTGTGTAAATAAGAAAGTAGTAAACATTTTACAGAAGTGATAAAATACATCACAACCTATTGGCAAGGAGTTCAATTTAACTGTACATACAAATTATGCAAACTAAAATACCTTTGAGTAGCTTCTTTCCATATGTTCATTTAGAAAAGAATAACATTATTAAATTATTGTACTGATACTGATACACTTAGACAACATTGGCACATCATATATTTTTTCACTTTACTTCAAATTTTGCACAGCAACAAATTTAAAGAGCTATAAAAACTCAGATCTTTTAATCTAGTAAGCTTTCCTCGTCGTCCTTAATAATATATTCCTAGGAAGTGTTCAAGCTATGAAAGAATATATATTCAAAGAGATGTTCACTTACCATTCTTTATAAATGTGAAATAATAGGGGCGCCTGGGTGGCTCAGTCGGTTAAGCGTCCGACTTCAGCTCAGGTCACGATCTCACGGTCCGTGAGTTCGAGCCCCGAGTCGGGCTCTGGGCTGATGGCTCAGAGCCTGGAGCCTGCTTCTGATTCTGTGTCTCCCTCTCTCTCTGCCCCTCCCCCGTTCATGCTCTGTCTCTCTCCAAAAAATAAATAAACGTTAAAAAAATAAAAAAAAATAAATGTGAAATAATAAAAAATAACCTGTAAATAAAATTAAATTTTCAAGAGTAAGAGTAGCCTAATCATTTTTCTACTTGTGTTTATAAATGAGAGATGTGAATGTTTACCTATGGATGAAGCATACCAAAAGAAAAAAAAAGTTCTCTTAGGAATGGTGAATTCAAGATGCTAGCAAGAGTCCAAGGTTAATTAGACTAATTAGATTTGTTTCATATTCTAAAACAGAATGCATAAAATTACATACTTTTTTGCATATTTTGCTTTTCTATGAGCAGAGTACTTATGTTTAAGAAATAATTACTAGTTAAATGCTTTTTCAACAAGTATAACTCTTTCACATTACATATTTCTTTTAAGTTTATTTATTTATTTTGAGAGAGAGAGAGGGAGAGAGTGCTTGCTTACACTAGCAGGGCAGGGACAGAGCAAAGTGAGACAGAGAATCCTAAGTAGGCTCCATGCTATCAGAACAGAGTCTGACAAGGGGCTCGATCTCACAAACCAAGATATAATGACCTGAGCCAAGATCAAGAGTCAGACGTTTAACCGACTGAGCCACCCAGGCACCCCTCTTTTATATATATTTTGATCATTCATCACTAAAAGGAATTTATCATTATTAAACTTACAGAAAAAGGAGTTTATATTGATATTATATAAATGTTCCTTATTTAAACTAACAACTCGATTTATAGGAAAGTAATTTTGCCCCCCCCCCCCGAGTTGTTTCTAATGGAAAAACTTTGGAAAGTATATATTCCATAATAGAATATTGATAAAATAGATACTAGTATACCTATGTAAGAGAGTAACAAATACTTATCTACAATTATGTAGTATAAAAATATCTAATGACGGGGCACCTGGGTGCTCAGTTGGTTAAGTATCCCACTTTGGCTCAGGTCATGATCTCATGGTTTGTGAGTTTGAGCTCTGTGTTGGGCTCACTGCTGTCAGTGCAGAGCCCTCTTCAGATCCTCTGTCCCCCTTTCTCTCTGACCCCCAACTCTCACGTGGTCTCTCTCAAAAATAAATAACCATTAAAAAAATGTAAAGAATACCTAATGACATTAAAATGTTATATTTTCTTAAATAAAAAGTAAGTGGTATATTACATTCAATTATGATCAAATTTCTGTTCATAAGAAATATAAGAAACATGACTCTTTGGCTGTGACTGCCCATTTTACTACACAACATTGTTCACAATAGATAGTCTCTGACAAGTACTCTGAGTTGGAGGACTTTGCTATGCACAAGACCAGCTACATAATTTGCAGGCGTAAAGCAAAATGAAACTGCAGCGCTCCTTGTTCAAAAACTATTAAGAATTTCAAGACAGCAGAGCAAATAAAACCAAGAATGGGTGCCTTTGGCCAGGTCCTTGTGATACAATATTAATATGAATAATACAATATTAATATTAATAATATTAATATTGTAATATTAATAATATTAATATTGTAATATTAATATTAAGGAGGATTTTGCTTAAAAAACATGATAGCCTGCACAAATTGAAGTAGAACCAGCAGAACCGCCATGGCTAACCATGTGGGTATAGGTCAAAAGTCTTAGAAAAATGGGAATTTGATAATGGATGTATTATGCAAGATCAAAAAACCTACCTGGTTACCATGTTTCATGGGAGGACTCAGAGCATGCTTCCATTACCATAGTAATAAGGAATGTTCCATTAAGAAAGGTTATAGGCCAGGGCTGATAATAGGAAATTCTATTACAGAACTGTGCTTCCTAATGCAGATGATAAGATTTCAAAATAATAGAGGCCAGATATTGGCCGGTAACCATCACAGTAAAGATGGATAAATGTATTTTAATAAATGACAAGGTTGAATTGGTAGTTTGGAGTGTCTGACCTTCAGAGAATTAGGCACATACTTAAGGAATATAGGGCCCCTAGAGGCAAAAAAAAAAAAAAAAAAAATTAAATCCAAGGAAATAGGAAAGTAGACACCTACCCCAATAAAAAGTCTCCATGAATTTATCATAGAAGACATGTCATGGATGTGCACTCTGTCTCCTTTGCATTTCTGCTATGCTTATATTTAAGTTCTGGAACTGATTCTCAAGCCATTTTCCCTTCTATTACAGGAGGTAAGGTGTTCTTAAAATGTCTCCTCAACGGTCTCTGTCTTTTACAGCATCTGTAAAGTTTATTAATAATAATAATGATATTAATGATAATGATATGATACATGATGATGATAATAACAATAATAATAATTTGAAAGTAGAAATAGTAAATGGCAAAAAGAAAATAAATAATTTTCTTTTTATTCAAGCCTTCTGAAATTATTAACAAAAGTTAGGTCTAAAATTCTTAAATTACACTTAAACTGTAATTTCAAGTGCTAGAGCTCTTTAAAAACACAATGTTTCACATTTTACCTAGAATTAGTTGCAATCCACCATAGATTGGAGTTTTTCTATTTTTGTTGCCACAGCCTTCCAGTGGTTATCACCACTCTAACTTATACCACTAATAAAAGTTCCTTCCTCCATCTGACTAGTGTTCCAGTTCCAAAATCTCATCTTGGGAGTCTACTTCCTGTATTTCTTATATAAATCATCAAAATGTTTCATCTTTTTTTTTTTTTTTTTTTTAGTTTTTTTTTTTAATGTTTGTTTATTTTTGACAGAGAGACACAGCATGAGCAGGGGAGGGGCAGAGAGAGAGGGAGACACAGAATCTGAAACAGGCTACAGGCTCTGAGCTGTCAGCACAGAGCCCGACTCGGGGCTCAAACTCACACTCACAGACTGCAAGATCATGACCTGAACCGAAGTCGGACGCTCAACCGACTGAGCCACCCAGGTGCCCCAAAGTGTTTCTTCTTAAAGCAGGGATAAGAAAGGGAATTGGTTGTTAGTTAATTTGTCAGATGATCCCAAGAAGCATGATTTAAGAAACAGATTGGGAAAGGAAATGGCAAACTAAAGGTCCATTATGAAGGGCATCGCTGTGGGCAATGTTAACCATTTCCACTGCTGATTCATTTTTACTCTTAAGATGTCTATCAATTGCAACCAGAATTGTTGACCTAAAGCAGAAAACTATGAAGCATTTATCACATGCATCTCATTGTTTGAAAGTTTCTCTCCTGGGTGATCCTTTCATTTTCTGCCTGTCCTTGGCAATGGATTAGATTCCAGCTGCCCTAGGGTTGGCTGTGAATCGGAAAGCAGAAGTCATGGTACAAACCTGAGATGAGAAGCTAGTACCATGTAGTGAATCTGATCTCTCAAAAAACCCGCCACAGCTGAAACTGAAATTAGATTGGGCTGGAAGGCTGCACCACCCACTATAACGAATGGCATCCGCTACAACTCACTTTCAATATTGTAAGGTGTTTTGTTGTTGTTGTTATTTTACACCTCACTAGTCTGCTATTAGCTCCTCTCTCGTTCTTGGTCTTTCTGGGTTAAACCATTTGAGTCCCTTAATTTTGAATTATTTGGTGTTTTGGAACAAAGAGAGATAATTGCTTGTTTAACTAAAGATAACAAAGAAATGCACCTTACTATATGTTTTGGAAAAGGTCCCTAGAGCAAAACATTCAGGTTTTTAACCCATTTCTGCCCATCTCTAAAACATTAGGTTCAACTGCAGTTAATTACCAAATACTGGTATTTACAATCTAAATTCTGTTGCCCAAAAAACATCAAATAATACATTCAACTTTCTCACATATACAACTTGAACTTACATTACACCTCATAATAAAAATACACAGAAAGTCGTTTAGATCTTACACTGATGGATTTATCTATTTGGAAAAAAGTGCCATTTTATAAAAATAAATGTAAATTCAAAATAAACCCAACCAAACGTGTAAAAGTTTTTAAATGATCATTCTAATTTTGTCTTATATAAAAATAAAAACACTTTGTAAGTGTTATATAAATGCAAAATTATTTAGGATGCGAATTTTTTTTCTTTTTGCTTAAAATCAGTATGATATAGTTCATAGTACTGTAAGGGGAACATTTTTTCCAGAAATATAAGATATATTTCTATGAGTTATAAAGTTAAATTTATGGAAATGATTTGTAATTTATTGAAATATATTTGACGCTGTACATTTGTTAAGTATCCAGTGGAAATATTTTTCTTTATATTGTTGTAGAACAGAGAAAATGCCTCAGGGAAATGCCAAGCTTTCTTTCTTCAACTGACAAATAATTTTATGGCACTGTTATTAAATTTCTTAAAAACATCAATTTTATATCAAAGCCCTATCAAGTAGACAATTTTAATAGAATGTTTATTGTTATTTTTGTTTCTAAAGGCCATAAAACTCAAATAATATGAAGTAAAACAAAAGAATTGTGTTGCTAACAAAACAATGAATAATTTCACTGAACTGTCTTGTTAAATATCTTGGGCTTCACACATTGTGGGTTATGATGACAGCTTACATGGAATTACAGTACATGCTCACTTGGCTGATATTACGTACGATCAGAATTTTTCAAGCAAGAGAATGTTAAAAATTCATGCTAAACTAAATGTTGAATGGACAGAAATATATTCAGAACGACACCTCCATTTTTAATATATGGCAATGCTGTTAAATATGGAAATTTACATATTGTATAATCTTACTTTGCTAAGGATTTCAGAATACTAAACAAGTACATCAGATGTAAACCGGTCTGTTGGAATGCCTTACTTATCCTTACCAATTGTGGCAGGTTAGGTCCTTCAGATAGCAAACTCAGAGATGTAGAATAGCATATGGAAGTTTATTCAGGAATATTCCTATGATAAAGATCTCGGAAGGTGAAGGAAAAGAAGCAGTATTAGGAAAAGAAGTAGGGGAGGTTAGGTTGTGATGCCCTGTCAACAAAAACTTCAGCCAGTTCTGAGGGTCTTGCTGAAACTGGGATGGCCCATTCAGAATAATTCTGAACTGGGGAGAGAGGGCTGGACCTGTGTGTATTCATCTAGCGCTGTCATTGGTTGAGGTGCCTGGGTGGCTCAGTCGGATAAGGGTCTGACTTTGGCTCTGGTCATGATCTCATGGTTCCTGAGTTCAAACTTTGCATTGGCAGTGTGAAGCCGGCTTGGGATTCTCTCTCTCCCTCTCTCTATGCCCCTTCTCTACTCTCACTCTCTGTCTCAAAATAAGTAAAGAAACTTAAAAAAAAAAAAAATCAAAGTTGTCATTGGTCGCAGGCTGCCTTAAGGCAACATAACCTTAAACAAAGCTGTTTTCCTTATGTGAGGCAAATCCAGAATAGGTCGGCCAACTGAGAGCAGTCTGTTGGGAGTGCTCCAAAGAACTTAAGCTGGTGGGGGGAACAGGTAGAGGGGGTGTCATTTTATTCTCATAGAGGAAACTGATAGTGCATCACACAATCCACTACAACTTACCCCTTATGCTACACTGGGAGTAGAATATATATGAGTTCCAAGATCCTAACGTGTTATTTTCTGGAGGAAAACATGAAACAGCAAAGTTAGTGGGACAAATTGTATCGCTTGCTACTGTAGTTGGGTGCTGGGATTAACTGGCATGCATCCTTTCTTACTGTCTCCCTCCCTATCATTTCTTCTAGGTTCCTGTCAAACTCAAGTAACAATTCTGCTAGTAGTGGTGGTTAACCTGTGGTGTAATCCAGAATCTCATTCATCAGTGGCAGAATATAATATTTGTAGCATGTCCAGCTGGTTCTGGTCTTTTTGGATGATACTAAGACAGAAGGAAGAATCAACATAGCTCTGGGCAAAATTATAAATGAATACTGAGGTCTGTTCCAAGTAAATACAAACTGTCTCAGATCCTCTTTTCTGATAGAAATGGAAAAGAACCAATTTGCCAGATCAATGGCTACATACCATGTACCAGAGGCCATGTTAATTTTCTCTAGCAAATATATTACATCTGGTACAACAGCTGCAATTGGGTTATTACCTGGTTGAGTTTGCAGTTATCCACTGTCATCTTCCATCTGTTTTTTTGTCTGTTTGTTTTGTTTTGCTTTGTTTCTGGAGCCAGATGGTAAATTAATTGGAGAAACAATGAACTCTTGGATCCTTTAGGTCTTGAAGAGTTGTACTAATTTTAGCTGTTTCTCCTGGGGCTCAATATTGTTATTTATTTAATTGGCTGGGGGCTAGTATATTTTTAATTTTTTTTTAATGTTTATTATTTTTGAGAGAGACAGACAGACAGAGACCAAGCAGGGAAGGGGCAGAGAGAGGGGGAGGCACAGAATCTGAAGTAGGCTCCAGACTCTGAGCTGTCAGTACAGAGCCCGATGCGGGGCTCCAACTCACAGACCGCGAGATGTGACCTGAGCCGTAGTCGGCCGCCCAACCAACTGAGCCACCCAGGCACCCTGGAGCTAGTATATTTTTAATACCTATATTTATTTATCTTATCCTGAAACCAAACATGAAGTTTCTGAATTAAAGATCAGACTTATTATTACTGTAGTAACAGCACTGGTTATCTGTATCCCAGTCCCCCTGGGATGATTCAATGAGGGCAGATGTCACCTGCATATTTACAGGAAAGGAAGCCTGAAATGATGCATGTGAGAGGTTATACAGGAACTCCTTTATAGCACTCCTATCGCATTCCTCAAAAAACAAACAAAAACACAACGAACAAACAACTCCCCCCCCAAAAAAAACACACCCCTGAGAAAAGGGAACCTTCTTTTTAATGTAAAAAAATCTTCCCTTAGAAAATAAGAGTGAGTCCCTAGTTTTTACAGCATTTTGAAATATAAACAAATGGTTCAGAGTTTTATTACCTTTAAGATGGAATAATATATCTATAGATTTAACACCCTTAGAATGTGAAGAACAAATAGTTTGGGGGAAAATGGCACATTCTTTGTCTTAATAGCATTGCAATTGTTTTTCCTCAGAAAATCCTGACAATGCAGAAACAAGAAAATATCTTCACAGAAATTGGCACTTTCAGTGTTACACTTGGGCTTCGCTATGAAAGATCTTACCCTGCAAGGCAAGGAACACATGGAAAATCCTTCCAATTACACAGTGGGTCTATTTCAATTACATATTTGGTGATTGGAAGGATAGCCACGTGATGGTTTTGTAGACCCAGTGGACTCACTGTGACCTTACCTACACAATATGCTTATATATCCATGCGCTTCATATGTCTCCTCTCTAACTGTGGCTCGTCATAATACTCTGTGGCTCGTCATAATACTCTGGCGTCCTGCATGTCACTGTAAGCTTGATACTTGAGTACATAGTCATAGGTATCTTTGAGAAATGAATGGTGGAATTATTACCACACACAGGAGTCATGGTACAGTTTTTCCCCCCAAAGACCAAGACTCTTCCTCAGTCACTGTGTTCTATGCATGAATACTAGCTCAAATTTGAAAATTAGGCAAGAAGTCACAGCACTTTATTAAATAATTGATCTCGGTCATATGATTGCCTGTTTTTCATTATATAAACTGAGCATTATCCCTGGTGACTGCCCACCTATTTTTTTCCTCAGAGGGAAGCCATGTTCTATTAAGAAATTCCATAACACTCATGGATCAGTCTCCCGCATTGCCCCTTTTACATTGCCACTTCTTTTGGCAATTTTGTTCACTTGACTTCTGAGGATTAAGCACTGATAGCAATTGGGAGGCACTCCACCTTAAGGAGTGGAACACTATTGTAAACTCAGAGAGTTTAGGATAATCTAGACATGTAAAATTTAGGGGGAAATCAATGCGAATATTCCAACCTCATGTGGCAGAACCTCATTATTTCTCAGCCGGGGTCTTGATCTTGTCATTGTAGATGCATATAATTTGAAAGAAGAAACCTCTATGGAGTTCTGCTACTTTAATTATTAAGGTCTCAGGGTTTTCTTCCTTCTGGCCATAGAAATTGAGAATCTTCTATACTAACAAGAGGTTCTTCTGACTTTCATGTTAAGGTCTTAATTGTTAATTAATCTCTTTTCTTTCTTTATTTTTTCTTTCTTCCAAAGCCCCCTTCGTCCTTGGCAATGGCAACTCAATTCCAAAGTCTTCATAGTTACCAATACTTCACTATTTTTCTTTAATATCTTCTCAAAATCTTCCACTTTGTATCTGTTAGTAAATCCACCAGCAGAATATCATTCCAACTTACCACCAAAAAAAGTGTTAAATATTTACGATTAATTACCTAATGCCAGGACCTATCCTTTTTGCCTACTAATAGTGACGGTGAGTTCATTGCCAGCTGAACAGCAGTTGATCCAAAATCTTACCTTGGTATCTACTTTCTCAAAGCAGTATTGATACCAGATATCACATGTTGATTTCCACAGGAAGCATATTCTGTACATCTTATTAAAGCAGAGTCTGAAATGGAGATTAGCATGTAGAAGATTTATTAAGGAGTGTTATTGGCATTCTCATTACTGAAGGGGAAATTATGATGCAATTTGAGCAGATAGAGAACTAGGACTGTGGTACGGTTTCAATGAAGGCCCCAGGTAGCCCCAAGAGAAATTCTGCAGGTAGGAATTATTCTGAATTGTGGCAAAAAGACTTAGCACCCATAACCTTGTATAAGCTATTCGCTATTTTGAGTTATTATTTCAAGCAGGCATGATCTTGGGTGAGGCAACTATTTTTAGCTGAAGCATTTCTGCAAGAAAGCTGAGAGCAAAGGGCTATCTACAGACAACTCACCCAGCAGCTAGGGGACTAAGTACTGAAGAAGGATCTGGTTGATGCAGCCTAACAGCTATTATATCTGCTACTATAGAACAGGTTTTTGCCTTTTTAATCTTTTTTAAAAATACGTTTGATATTTCCTCCTTGGATCAGCCGTGGTCAGCATGGACCTTGTTATGATTTACAATATGTTCCCTCAGTGTTGAAATCCAAATCCTCAATACCTCAGATTCTGAACTTACTTGGGGATAAGGTCTTTACAGAGGCAATCAAATTAAAATTATGTCATTATGGTGGGCTTTCACCCAATATGGCTTGTGTCTTTATAAAGAAAAGAAATTTGGACATTGAAAAATGCACAAGAGAAGATGGTATAAAAAGAAAGCCATAAGGGGAGAGAGGATTGGAGTGATTCATCTTTAAGCCATGGAACTCCAAAGATTCCAGAAAACTACCAGAAGCTAGGAGGAGGCAAGGAAGGATTCATCTACAGGTTTCAGAAGATCATGTCCTTGCCAACACTGTGATTTGGGGCTTTTAGTCTCTGCAACTGGAACACAATAATTTTTACTTTAAGACACCCAGTTTGTGTTACTTTATTGTGACAAGTACATGGGAAACTAATACAGACTCCAAAATAAATAATATAACAATTCACTGAAACTGTCTCTTAATTTAATTTTATTCTCTATTAAAAGCTATTCCTTTAGGGGTGCCTGGGTGGCTCAGTCAGTTAAGTGTCCGACTTCAGCATAGGTCACCCACCATCTCACAGCTCGTGAGTTTGAGCCCGCATTGGGTCCTGTGCTGACAGCTCAGATCCTGGAGCCTGCTTCGGATTCTGTGTTTTCCTCTCTCTCTGCCCCTCTCCCACTGATGCTCTGTGTTTTTCTCTTAAAAAGTAAATAAACGTTAAAAAATTTAAAAAAGCTATTTCTTTAGATAGATAATATATAGTAAAGATATAATTGAAGAAAAAATAGGAAACATTTATGAGATCATTGAGATTTGTAACATTAGAACAAATCTGAAGAAAGTAATTTCATGTACTGATAATTAAACAAGGTGAGAACAGGTTATAATATTAAGTTAGATGGTCTGGGTAGTCCTCACTGAAAAGGCAATGTTTTGAGCAAAAACAGTGGCAGTTGCCTTAAGTTTGGACCAAGCCTGATGAACTACAGGAAAATTAATAAATCCAAAGTAACTAGAGTGGGTAACATTTTGGGTTGAGTAGCAAGAGAGGAATTCAGGATGCCAGATCTCAAAGAAATGTAAAGGTCAGTGCAGAAAACATACAGCGAGTAAAATGGAATTCTGTTGCATGGCTTTGAATGGAGTGACATAATCTGATTATCATCTTCACAGTATCACCTAAGTTGCTTGTTAATAGACGTTAAAAGGGTAAAGGATAGGAATGGGGCCAAAAGTTCGGAGACTTCAAGCATCTGGGGAGAAATAATGGTTTTGATCAGAGTGGTAGCACCATGATAGATTCTGACAGATTTGACCTTACTTAATTGTAGAGTTGATTAAGAAGTCTCTGGGTGACTATTGTCTTGAATCTGGTGGTGAGATTGAAGTTGCCATAGGTCAACAGGGGCAGAAATTGGGAAGAAAAGATGGGTGTGAATCAAGGGAGAGTGAGAACAAGCTGAAACTTCTGAGGGCAAACTGGATCCCACAAGAACAGACTGAAACCCACAGGGACAAGCTGAAATCTACCTTTGACTTTTACCGACTCCAACTTGATTCACGCATACGACCTCCAGATGAAACAGGCACTTTTCACCCTGCAGTTGTATATTCGCCTGAAACCAGATCTTGAAGAAACTTAAGGAAGCTATCTAGGGAAGCTAGAAGAGGTGTGGGCCTGGCTAGTGGCCCACACCAACAAGATACACCAGCATGTCAGTGAGCCGTATAAGTTGCAATGGCACCTGATACCCTGTACAAACCCTTATAGTAAAATGGCTGTGGCTCCAGTGCCACCTTTCAAAACGCCACTCATACAAACATGTGCCGAACCCTAGCCTTAATCATGCAGAAAGGAAATTCGAAGAAGCTTTGTTTCACATCGCTACATTGACACAGAACAGAAACCAGCAAAATTTACCCTTTTTCAATGTGGATTATGTATGCAACCTATCTTTTCTACATTTGGAATATTCTATCAATTGAAAAGATAAAATATATTTTAAATTAATCTCCAAATCCGATTTTTTTGAGAATTAACTTGAAAGATCAATTGTGTTAAGTTACATTTGACATATTGTTTAAACAAGAGCACAAATATGAAACTTCTTCTATATGATTGATTATTTTGATGGCCAGGAAAATATTTATTAAACAAACCACATTCAAATCCCATAAAGTCAACTTACATATTTAAGACAAAATATAATGGGATATTAGTTACTTCAGAGAATTAAATTTTTCATGTTATTTTTCAGAAATGGGTATGATTAACTTCTATAAAAATACTAGATTAAAGTTCTTTATATTGTTTCTCTTTATCTTGTAGTGTTAGATGTTATACACTGGGGAGGAAGAAAGGGTAGTGAACATTTTATCCTCAGTTGTAAGATTTTAATAATAAATCATGTTTGTAATTAGTTCATTACTATAAATCTAAATCTTTTAATGTTAAGTATTCTATTTTTATTGTAAATATATATTACCTATCTTAGTGTAAAATGTTCTTGGTTTGTTCCCTAGGCACACAGCTTCCATACTTTAAGTGAAAAATAAAGTTATTATAAAAAGAGTGATGATTTATATCATCACCACAGCTTACCCTATGATAATAATTTAAAAGTTGAGTTCATTGTTTTATATCTTTTCTTCCTTTTGTAAGATGAATGAAAAAAGAAACATCTCATTCATACAACTTTCAGTTTATACAAAAATAGGGCACATTTAAGAATCTTTAAGGAGTGGCATGCAAAGATTATAAGCTTTTCTCATTATCTCCCATGTCTATTAAATCATTTTTGATAAATTAAAATTAGTCATTTTGATTAATTCCTCCTTTCCTGGAAATATATATCATACTGCATTCAGGATTAAATTGGACTTTTAGAATGTAATTAACTCATTTTAAATGCACATGACTACTAGTAGCACGCAATGATATCTATATACATATATAAGAAAGAGTAGATCCCTCTGGCCTTTGGAATTTGAATAACTCAGTTGAGTAAGCACTACTTATTATTCGTGCTACAAATACTTATATCTTTTACACTTGGAAAATCAAACATAATTACCATGCTAAATATAGTGAAGTACTATATCTATTAAATCAAACACTTTAGTATGGATACCCAAAGTGTTAGATTAATTAATTATAAATGTTCATCTCTAAGTGATTTTTTGAAATATTAATAATGTTAATTTAAATGTCTCAACGGACAGTGTTCTGGTGGGTAGCATGCTTCCATTAATAAAAAGTTTAGAATTATATGTGACTATTAATGGTTTCATATACAAATATAAAACTCATATTTTTAACTTATTCAGAAAAAGTAGAGAAATTATAACAGTATTTTGGATATGAGATAATTGATTCTATTTTTTTTAATTCTATTTTTTACAGGTGGAAAATTATATAACCACCAGAGAGGAAAATTTAACTTTCTAACATTTATCTATTTTTGAGAGAGTGAGCGAGCACGAGCGGGGGGAGGGGCAGAGAGAGAGAGGGAGACATAATTTGAAGCAGTCTCCAGGCTCTGAGCTGTCAGCACAGAGCCCGATGCAGGGCTCGAACTCACAGACCGTGAGATCATGACCTGAGCCAAAGTCCGATGCCCAATGGACTGAGCCAGCCAGGTGCCCCAGAAAATTTAACTTTCTAAACCTATAGCATTTATTTTTCTGAAGTAGTCTATTGTGACAGCAAGCACAGTATATATATAAGCCCTAAAAGAGAAAATAAGGATAAAAACATCATGAAAGGGATTTCAAAGGACTTCAAGAATGTATTAGAAGTAATGTACAATCTACTATTAAAAGACTTTTATTCATTCCAAAATTATTTATTGAGGGTTTATTCTGGATTATCCAAAGAAGATCCAACAGGAACAAAAAAAAATGGTAAGATCTTCCTTCCTCATTCTTTGTTATAAGATCTGGTTTGGAAATCAAACGAGAGGAAAAATAAGTACAATAATTTCAACTATGGTAATGCTTATAGTTTTTAAGAGCAAGGTGCTCTGGTTATAACTAATGCTGTGAGAGGGAAGGAAAGCTTCTCTTATCCAGGGACCTTATCAGGCTTTGGTTTGTTCAATTATTTAAAAATTTAAAATACCAAAAGACGTAGACAGGGAAAAGGGAAAGAAAGTTATTAGAATTAGAGCTGTTAGTCCATTTAACTTAACGTTGTACTTTCAGCCTATTTCAGTATTTTTGTCCTATCCTTGTTCATAAAATTTCCCTTTTTTGAGGACAGGTTCTGTATCTTCTTCATAGTCATGAACTTGCACAGTATCCACACTAAGAATGTCTTAAATACATATTTGTTGGAGGGGGTAAAATAATTAGTAAGAGGTTCTGACTGCTTATTAAAATTTAATACTCCTGGATACTGTGTGCTTTGACAATAAATATTATGTATTTTAAGATTTATCCAATTTATTCCATAAGTTATAGACTGTATTATATATGTACCCAGTTTGTACATAAACGTTTTATTTACTCAAAATATATGTAAAGGTGATAATTAGTAAGTAACCAGGAAAAGTGTATTTCTCAGTGCCTGCCATTTAAAGTGAGGTCTTAAAATGATACAGTCCATTATTGTTTCATCTGTTGCAATCGATCGACTTCAAAAAAAAAAAAATCCCTGTGTTTGGAGTCATTGTTATGAGGCCATGGCAGGCTGAGTGTTTGTGTCCCTTCAAAATTAATATATTAAAATCCTACTCTTCAGTATGATAGTATTAGGAGGTAGGGCCTGACCATACTGCTCAGTCCTCTCCGTGGTCTCATTGATCTCACTTACCTTGGCAAGTCTTTTTTTTTTTTTTTTTAACTTTTCAGGGTTCCATAGATTAAAAAGTATTTTCCACTACTACTATATTTTTAATTATTTTATTTCTATACATTCAGAATTTATCTTTATTCCTCAGAAAACCATTTTTGATTCCTTCATATGTTTGCGAGAGTGGCTTTAAAGATAGAGACGATACATACACTTAACTGGATGAGCTCTATTGACCCAGAATTAAGAAGAAAGGATATCTCAAAACTGCTCTTAATGCGCTTTTAATTGCTTTCATTCTCTTTCTCTTGGAGATTGTCTTTTTACTATAAAATACGGGTCTCAAACATCCCACCTGTCTTGGAGATTATGCTTCTCATTGAAGTCCTATATTCCCTGATATCTTAGAATGCTTCCTTACCTGTTATTTGTTATAACTTGGATATAGTTAATTTGTTAGATTTGAAACTAAGCTTCTCTATATTTTCCCTGAAGGACTTATATAATCTTGATCTTTACCTTATGGATGGGAAATGACATATATAATTCCCTATTTCAGATGTTCTATATCTTATAAATTATCCCAAGCAAGAATCAAGAAAAAAGATCAACTCTAAGCTTCCATAAATCTATGTGTTATACTGATCTTTATTTTGAATTACCTTGGTAACCCTTAATATATTGGGAAAGTGTGAAGTTTTCTAACACTAGGAAATCACTGTTTTCTTTCTGTGTTCTGTTTTCCATGGATCTTTCTCAACAGTCACCAACACACTCACAACAACAACAAAAAAGATTAGTAATATTTCTAAGACAAATAACACATAAACTGATATCTCTCACAATATACCAACTTTCCTTTTAAAAAAGTACAACTGGGTCATAGATATTTGCATATCTATATATGTACTCTCATATGAATATGCTCTGTGAGACTTTTACCTTATACACAGTTCATAATACACTGTAGCCAGGGCTTTTGCTAATATGACAATTTCTTATTCTTGTGTATTTTCATTCCTAGACCACATCTTTTCTGGCCTTTCTTTTATGTTTATTATTAAAAATGTAACTTCAATATTTTGACCTCCATTGATCTCCCAAAGTTTTTCCCTTAGATCACTTAAAACCTATATAATCATTACATCTATTAAGAAAAAAGTGACTACATTGTTAAATCAAGTAAAATATTTTTGTTATTATAATGTTGAAACATTGGATTTTTAGAAAGCTGGAGTTTTAAATAATATTTAAATAATAATAATAATATTGAGTATTCCTTTCAATTTTCAAAATAAATATATATTATATACACATACATATATACACATGCATATGCATTTTTATGTAAATATATGAGAATATATATATTAAATAGATGTGAGAACATTATATATATATGTACACATTAACTTACTCCATGTATCTGATGAATAATAATATGTACAATACAAGTACTGTGTTCTAAATTATTTTATTATGTCACACTAAAATAGGTATTCTATTGCTTGCAGAAAAAAGAACACACACACACAAAACAACAACAAAAAGAAAACAAAAGCATTTTAAAAGCTCAAATTATAATTAAACACAGAAAGGTTTTATTGAACCAGAAATTCCCATACAGCAGTGTAATATTAAATCTGACATGTGCATTAGTTATACAATACTGGTATTTTATTTTTCCATTTCTTTTCTTTAGGTTTTGAAATAACATTGCATCAAAATATAGCCAGCCTTATATATCCAGACTGATCACATGCTAAAAACCTAAATCATAGTTTATTTTTAAAATTTGTGAGTGTTCACATTTAAGACTGTTAGAGAGGGGGGCTGTTCAGAGAGACTTTTATTAGCAACCTGGATGAGATACTATACTTTGAGAAAAATAGTTCATAAAAACTGCAGCTTTTCTCACATGAAAAAAAAATTGAGTTCACATTCTGAACATCTCGCCTTTGCCCATCTCTGATTTTTTCTTTTTCTTTTTTTAAATGTTTATTTTGAGAGAGAAAGAGAGAGAACGTGTGTGTGTGTGTGTGTGTGTGTGTGTGTGCACGCACACATGAGCAAGAAAGGGGCAGAGAAAGAGAGAATCTTAAGCAAGTCTCCATGCTGAGCATGGAACTCCATGTGGCACTTGATCCATGACCCTGGGATGCCCTGAGCCCAAATCAAGAGTCGGAGGCTTCACCAACTGAGCCATCCAGGCACCGCTCTTTTTTTAATTAAACAGATTTTTCACTGTAAACTGTTGATCATAATATGGTTTTAACTTTTTTAAGCTTCGCTATTTAGGGTTTTCACTCTAGTCTTTTTAAAATAACATCACAAAAAATTTCAGAACATAATTTAATGTTTTGATTTCTTACAAAATATGTATTGAAAATATGCCTTTGCACAAATATATGTACATAATATATTTGCTAATATGTTACATGTTTCATTCTATCTTGGAATAGGAAGGAGTGATATTGCTATTCAAACTTTCAATCTTCCCACCATAGTCTATCATTGTAGAATATTCTTGTGTTTTATCAAACTATTACCTCTCAAGAATGTGCTATATTATCTATCTATCATCTATCTATCTATCTATCTACCTATATACAGTGCTTTCTCTGGGTCTATCCTTAATGACAGGTCCTTTGGTTTGTAAATGGTCATGGCCTCATACAAAGTTGAATTGTGTATAAGATTGTTGAATACATTCCCTTTTATCTCATCAGCCTCTCTTAGCTCTATCCTCAAATAACTGGATTTTGAAATCATTTACAGCAGGACTTTTTTTTTCTTTTTGTTCTGACTGTACTCCATATAGTAGCGTAAGGCATAGTTTATCAGGACATACACATTGCATTAGACAGTATAAGCTATCATGCACGATATATGGTGCATTCATGTAGCTAATACCCACCCCCCCATTTCCTTATCTCTTCAATGTTCTACATTCTCCTTAGCTTATGAGCCATTGATTGTCATTCACTCTACAAAACAGTAGAAGGAACTGCAATACAAAAATGGGTGGCAAACTTGACCAAAGTCCTAGCCAGAATTACTCTCCGAAATTATTTGCTAAGATCTCTATAGAAATCTCTCTCCAAAATGCCAGTAACTACATGGAGTTAACTAATTCTTTTTTCATGGAAACAAAACCCACGCATTTTCTCATTTCAAATTTAAAACTGCACCAAATATTACCCATAATAAGAACTTTACAAAGAATAAAAGAAAAATTGCATTTGATATAATTACTAAAAAATAAAACAAAGCCCTATAGCCTCTGCCAAATTCAAAGCGCAACCTGAATGAGGGGTTGTTTTTAAGATTTTATTAAAAGAAAAAAAAAGCTAAAACCTAGTGTAAATGCTATTTTCACTTGATGCAAATTCATACTTTATTCTACTAATTCATCATACAGTATGATGGAATAATTCTTGTGTAATATGCCTTTTTCTTTCACTATAAAAATAATTCCCTACAGCTATGTCCAGATATAACACTTTTGTTTAAAAATGCTTTAAAATTTCAATAAACTCAGATAATATTTGCTCTTCTATTACAGAAGTGGGATTCCTTTTCTACCTTGTAGCAGTAAGCTATTACCTTAAAAACTAGGCTGAGTTCTTCCATGCATAGTTACCTTCTGTTCTTGACATTTATACTGACTTCTGGTGTTTAGTCTAACTAAGTAGAGAAATTAAACCCCAAAGTCATAGAGAATTTGGGCTTTTTGTTTCTACTGTCTTATTAAAACTAATACTCCAGGGGCACCTGGGTGGCTCAGGCAGTTAAGCATCCAACTTCAGCTCAGGTCATGATCTCACGGTTCAGTTTGTGAGCTGGAGCCCTGCATCCGGCTGTGTGCTGACAGCTCGCAGCCTGGAGCCTACTTCGGATTCTGTGTCTCCCTCTCTCTCTGCCCTTCCCCACTCATGCTCTGTCTCTCTGTCTCTCCAAAATGAATAAATGTTAAGAAAAATTCTGGGGCGCCTGGGTGGCGCAGTCAGTTAAGCGTCCGACTTCAGCCAGGTCACGATCTCGCAGTCCGTGAGTTCGAGCCCCGCGTCAGGCTCTGGGCTGATGGCTTGGAGCCTGGAGCCTGTTTCCGATTCTGTGTCTCCCTCTCTCTCTGCCCCTCCCCCGTTCATGCTCTGTCTCTCTCTGTCTCAAAAATAAATAAATGTTAAAAAAAAATTAAAAAAAAAATTTTGAAAAAGAAAAAAAAAACCTAATACTCCATTAATTTTCTGTACTCACACTCACTCCATGTATATATGAGCCTTGACTGAAATCTATAGTTTTTTATTAATTTTAAAATTATAAATACACTTGGGGGCACCTGAGTGGCTTAGCTGTTGAGCGTCTGACTTCGGCTCAGGTCATGATCTCATGTTTCATGAGTTCAAGCCCCACATAGGGCTCAGTGCTGTCAGAACAGAGCCTGCCTCAGATCTTCTGTTCCCCTCTCCCTGCCACTCCCTTACTTGGACTCTTTCAAAAATTAATATAAAATTAAAAAAAAAAAATATATATATATATATGAATAATCTGTGAGTAAAATTAATGATTAAAAAATATGTTTGCCATGAGTTAGGGATTAAGAGAATAAAGGCAATCAAAGTGACATTTCTGGAGGGAACTGTAATCATCTAACACTAAGGATTTCAAAGATCAAGTGGGGAAAAAGAAAATGAACTACTACCAGAAATACTTCACTAAATCTCACAGGAAAAAATACTCACAGGGAAAGAAATTTTTTTTTGTTTTGTTTTGTTTGTAGGTAAGAGTAGAATCAGCAGACACTATTTTCTCGTTGTTACTGTTGGTTGTGGTTGTTTTTTCCAGCACAAGATGTGGGTTTATTCAGGAGTAAAAGAGATTTGCAATCTGGGACAAACAAGCTGTGGCAAAACCATAGGCACGTCTGGGGGTGGGGCTGGGGTGGGGCCGGAAAGAGACGTAAGTTTTTTTAAGGAGAAAATTGGGAAGGCAGCTATAAACTAAAATTTCATTGGAATGAATTGGAAGATTGAAATATGGGATCTTCTTGGATGAATCAGCAAATACTTTTTAAAATGTAGTTTCAGATCCTATTTTGGTGTACATGAATCTAGTAAGATTTACTGGTTTAGATATAAAAGGTGTATGTTCCAGTGATACATTTTTTTTTACACGAAGACATTCAATTGTATCAGATTTTCTATTATAATTGAATATGTGTCTACTTATTACCCATTTTAAAGTTTCTACAACTTTAGCATCCCATAAAATATTACAGATTAAATATATATCCTTTTAAGGGTCAAAATTATTCCACTGGAGTTAAATGTTTTAATCAACTTTTTTTACATGCCCTCATACATTTTAAAAAATTTAATTAAAAAAATAGTTCCAGTGTAATTAACTTAGTGTTATAGTAGTTTCAAGTGTACAATATAGTGATTTAAAAATCCATATATTACTCAGTGTTCTTCAAAATAAGTGTGCTCTTAATCCCTTTCACCTACTTTACTCATCTCTTCATGCGTCTCCCCTCAGGTAACCATCAGTTTGTTCTCTATAGTTAAGAGTTTGTTTTTGATTTGTCTCTTTTTTATTTCTTTGTTTGATATGTTTCTTAAATTTCACATATAAGTGAAATCATGTGGTATCTGTCTTTCTTTGGCTTATTTTGCTTAGCATTATACTCTAGATCCATCCATGTTGCTAATGGCAAGATTTCATTATTTTTTATGGCTAAATAATATCTCGTTCTATATATATATTTATATATGGCTAAATAATATCTCGTTCTCTATATATATTTATATATATTATATATATAAACAATATATATGCCACAATATATAGACTAGATATAGATATAGATATAGATGATATAGATAGATAGATACCACATCTTCCCTCTCCCTTCATCTATCGATGAACACTTGGGCTGCTTCCATAATTTGGTTATTGTAAATAATGCTGTAATAAACATAGGTGTACATGTATCCCTTCAGATTGATGTTTTCATATCTTTTGGGTAAATACCTACTAGAGAGATTACTGGATCATAGGGTAGTTCTGTTTTTAAGTTTTTGAGGAAACCCTATGCTGTCTTCCAATGTGGCTACACCATTTTGAATTCTCAGCAACAGTGCTTGAGGGTTCCTTTTTATTCTTTGCCAACACTTATTGTTTCTTGTGTTTAATTTTAGCCATTCTGACAGGTGTGAGGTGATATCTCATTGTGGTTTTGATTTGCATTTTTCTGATGATGCGTGATGTTGAGCATCTTCTCATGTGTCTGTTGCACATGTCCTCACACTTACAATTATTTTTAGTATAGTTTTTTTTTTCCATTTCAAAAAATTTATGACAGCTTCTTATTTGACTCTCTTTAAGTCAACGTCATATTCTGTGATCAATTATTATTCTATAGAATGCAAAATAATAAAATAAATTTGTAATAAAAAGAATGCATATATATGTGTAACAGGGTATTAGATTGGAACTTTGCATCAGTTTGTGCTGAGGCCCCAAAATGGGAGATGTCAACCACACTCACATTCTAAATTTGAGTTTTAAATCACCCCTTCAGGACCTGCAAAGGAGGTATCCAAAAGTCAAATCAGGGACAATTAGGTCACCAACAACTTCCAGTGCATTAAAAAGGAGTTTGAATAGTAGGAGGATTTTATTGGCACTAGTTACCAAAATGTGCTGTGAGTCCACCTTTACTGGCACAGAGGAGCTTTAAATGGATTTTTCTTTACTTCAAGGAGACTCCTTTGGAATATAGTATGAGTTTTCTACAGTTTGGGAAACACAGTGAACTATTAGGTAAGTAATGCCTAAGCAGTCTTAAAGTCAGGAGGCTGAGTAAAGTGATCTGTAGGTTGTAGGCCGGAAAATAACTGCAAACTCATTTATAAAAGGACAAAGTTCTGTAATATCACCACACCAGATGAGAGAATCCCCCTCACATTCTTTTAGATGACAGTTGCCTGAAGAGGTAAGGAGAATTCAGCAGAAATGAATCGGGTTTATACATTTGCATCCCAAGAGAGGAAGGAGCTGTCCAAAGAGGGCAAATAAAGGGGATTCTCAATGGCTTCTAAAAGCATCCCAGAAGACAATTAGTTTTCAATCCCTGACAAGCTCAAATTAATCGCAGAACCAGTAAGATAAGACATAGCTTGATAATTTAATCTTTCTTCCTTATCCTTCTTTGATGTAAGAGGTTATGATAAATGTTTACCATAGGAAAGAAATACAAAGCAGAAAAATGAAGAAGCCAACCATATTCCTTATTTCATCAAATTCTTCTAGAGTTAATTCTCAACTACAGAAAAAGACATACCAAAAACAGAGAGACAGACAGAAAGACAGAGAGAGAGAAAAAGAAGAAAAAGACATATCAGAGAAAGAAAGAAAGAAAGAAAGAAAGAAAGAAAGAAAGAAAGAAAGAGAAAGAAAAAGACACATCATTTTATTTTTTTAAAGATTTTACTCAAATTCAAGTTGTTAACATATAGTGTAGTATTGGTTCAGAGTAGAATTTAGTGATTCATCATTTACATGTAACACCCAGTGGTCATCACAGCAAGTACCCTCCTTAATAGCCATCACCCATTTAGCCCATCTCCCCACCCACCTCCCTTCCAGCAATCCTCAGTTTTTTCTCTATAGTTAAAAGTATGCTATGGTTTGCTGCCCTTTCTGTTTTTATATAATTTATTTTTTTCCTTAGCTTCCCCTGTATTTATCTGTTTTGTTTTTTAAATTCCACATATGAGTGAAATCATATGGTATTTATCTTTCTCTGACTGACTTAATTCATTTAGCATAATACACTCTAGTTCCATCCATGTTGTTGCAAATGGCAAGATTTCAGTATTTTTGATAGCTGAGTAATATTCCTGCATGTGTGTGTGTGTGTGTGTGTGTGTGTATTATATATAATTTGTGTATATATACCACATCATCTTTACCCATTCATCAATCAGTGGACATTTAGGATCTTTCTATAATTTGGCTATTGTTGATAGTATTGCTATAAACATTGTTTTGTTGGGTGGGCACCTGGGTGGCTCAGTCAATTAAACATATAACTCTTGATTTCAGCTCAGGTCATGACCTCACAATTTGTGGGATTGAGCCCTGCGTTGGGCTCCATGTGCTGACCACACAGAGCCTGCTTGGTATTCTCTCTCTCTGTCTCCCTCAAAATAAATAAACTTGAAAAAAACAAAAAATGAAAACAACAAAAAAAATTGTGTTGCATGCACCCCTTCAGATAAGT
Organism: Prionailurus bengalensis; assembly: GCF_016509475.1. Lineage (NCBI taxonomy): Eukaryota > Metazoa > Chordata > Mammalia > Carnivora > Felidae > Prionailurus > Prionailurus bengalensis. The sequence goes on from NC_057344.1 coordinate 93,454,545, forward strand.
ATATTTGTATCCTTTGGATAAATACCTAGTAGAGCAATAGATAGGTCGTAGGATAGCTCTATCTTTACATTTCTGTGGAAACTCTACACTGTTTTCCAGAATGACTGCACCAATTTGCATTCCCACCAACAATGTAAGATATACAACATTTTTAAGTAAAGAATTTTGACTATTTAATGGGACTAAATATTTAATAACAATTATACACATACACACACACATATATTTTACTTGAAATTATTGGAGGGTTTTCATTATCTGAGTGAAGAGATAAGTCATGGGATCTGCCTTGGATCTTATCTAAGTACCGGGGAATTAAGCATCTAGCCCCACAGAGCATGTTGAGACAAATAGAAAAGGGAAAAACAATAAGGTTGTTCCTATTATTTCCTGGGTTCACTTGTTCAATGTGAAATACCTCAAATCAAACACATTGGAATGATTATTAAAGACTTAGTTGATGGGGCGCCTGGGTGGCTCAGTCAGTTAAGCGTCTGACTTCAGCTCAGGTCACGATCTCACGGTCCGTGAGTTCAAGCCCCGTGTCGGGCTCTGGGCTGATGGCTCAGAGCCTGGAGCCTGTTTCAGATTCTGTGTCTCCCTCTCTCTCTGCCCCTCCCCTGTTCATGCTCTGTCTCTCTCTGTCTCAAAAATAAATAAACGTTAAAATTTTTTTTTTAAATAAAGACTCAGTTGTTAATTTAAATATTTATTATTTAAGATAATTTTATAATTATAAATAAAGAGTTGATTAATGGCAATAATTCTACAATAAGTGGTTTATCATACTTTTGATGATCTACTACTAGCATTATAATCTCATGGAATTATGTCTTTTCTAAATTTTTATAAGACTAAAATATTTTGTTAGCATTCCAATATCTCAAGCAATTGATAGTCCATTTTAATATTTATATTTTGCTATTAAAGATTTCTCTAAAATTATTTTTATTAATTTTAACACACACTATGAATTCTTTTATCCTTATATCTATTAACCATTTATGCCCACTTTTAAAAAAAATTTATTATTTAAAAAAATATTTTTTAATGTTTATTTATTTTTTTGAGACAGAGACAGAGCATGAGTAGGGGAGGGACAGAGAGAGAGGGAGACAATCGTTAGCAGCCTCCAGGCTCTGAGCTGTCATCACAGAGCCTGATGTAGGGCTTGAACCCATAAACTGTGAGCTCATGACCTGAGCCAAAGTCAGATGCTTAACCAACTAAGCCACCCAGGTGCCTCTATACCCATTTTTATCCTTATGCAATTTTTTAACATAACACATTATAGTTCCTGAATTTATCTTGTCAGTAGATCATGAAAATTAATTATCTTCATTTGATTTTATCTATATCTGTTATTATAGTAAAACAAATCTATTGTGTATATGATGTTTCATGGAAAGTAATCAATCACATTAGTATTTACAAAGCATACAATTGGCAATGCCAATATTGTTTGAATTGTGTCAAAATTACAGGGAATATTCTTATTTGAATAGAGCTTTATTGGTTTTAATGCATTTTATTTATGTTTTGTTATCCTCACATAAGTTTTCCAATTGTCTTTTAATTAAAGACTAGTTAACTCTGTCATAATAAACAGCAAATTATTGATATTTTGATGGAATTATTTTAATTATATTAGTTTGCAACCAACAACTTAGCCAACAAATATCTCAACTACTTATAAATATGTGGAAACAGAGACCATATCCAGAAGAAAAAGAGGAATAAGTCTGTAGATATGATTTTTTAGACTGTTGAGTATTTGAAATGTCTCTTAAAATAATTTTTTTGTAGCTGTGTAGAAAGCCACTGAAATTTTACAAGCAAGAAATTGGCAGAGTCAATACTGAATTTTATTCTGATTAGTCTATAGGCAGAAATATATATATTCTGCCTATATATAATATAAAAATATGAATATATTTTATAAAATATATATTATATGAATATATAAAATGAATGAATATATAAAATATAAATATATTTTATATTTATATATTATATCTATTATATATAATAAAATGAATATATAAAAATATGAATATATATTTGTATATAAAATAAATACATATGAATATATTTATATATATAGTTACAGAGATATACTAGAATAAGAAGGAGCACTTATAGGCTATTGAGTAGTATTGGAAGCTAATAATAATATCCAGGATTAGAGTGATAACTACTTAATTTTTTAAAAAAGGGAATAATTGTGAAGAAATAATTAGAAAAGTTAATTTCTGATTTTAAAAGATTAATAAATACATTCCATTTCTTTTGCTGGAATAATAAATGTTAGATACAGATATATTTATGTCGTTCTGCTACTAAAAAATTAAATACGAATAGGAGATGTTGTAGAAATAATCTAAAAACTTCCTACTCTGGGAGCAAACCTCATTCAATTTAATAAGTCATTCTCTGAAGCATTTTTTGAAGGATCTGTCATTCTGTGCAATATTTAGAAGATAACATATATATATACACACACACACACACACACACACACACACATACACACACACACACACATATATATTAATTCTGTGTCTGCCCAAATGTTCTGTCCTGTTGTTATCTACCCCTCACCTTGTCTCATTCCATGCTATTAATTGCTGACTCTGTAATATAACCTTGTATTAAAAGAAATATTCAAAAAAGACTTAAGCCTTATCTTTTCATGTCTTTTGATAAGTTAAAAAATTACAAAACAATTGAAGACTTACAAATAACAGGGAAAGAAAAGGGGGAGGAGGAGGATGTAGAAAAGGATGAGGAGAAGGGAGGGGAGGAGTGTTGTCCAGGGACTCTCAAACTTGAGAAAAACCCACGTATTATTAAAAATAAGTAAGTAAGTAAATAAATAAATAAATAAAAAGATGGTCAGAAACTGGTACAAAACAATAGAAGCTTGATTATTTCAGGTGCACTAAAAACAGTTATGGTAGGAAAAGTTTAGGACCTGAGGTCCCTGGGTGGGGAAAAAACACATATTTTGGAACAATCCTGGGAGCGTCTGACTACAGCAACCCACTTCACGTTTGAGGTTCCACTTAAGGATGTAACAGATGCCACCTACTCTCCTCAGGTTTCCCTCAGGAATTTGACCGAAGACCTAACTGAAAATAACTAGTAGACCTTAAAACATAGGATCCACAAGTAATGATATGGCTATAGATCACCCCTCATACGCTGGAAATGAGCCAATCAGGAATGGACAACCCAGCACCAATAAGGGTAGGACCTGAGAAAAAACAGGGGGAAGGGAAGAGGGGACCCGGGCCAGAACCACATAAACAGAGTCCCTTCTCTATTGTTAAGGGCATTCACTTTCGAAATTACTCTCTATAAAAAGAGCTTTCCTACTATTCTTCCTTCCTGATCTTCCACTCTAATAAACTTTTGCCTGCTGCTCATTTTGTGTCCACCTCCTCATTGTTCCAAGTGGCAAGACAATGAACCCCAGGTATTGAAGTAAAAAATCCTGCAACATGGTTTGAATTAATTAATTATTTAGCTAGTTAGTTATATATAATACATATTAATTAGAAACACTTAGAAAATGCAGAGAAACAAAATTAAAAATATCCCATCACTCTGAGATAACCCCCATCACTCAAAGATAATCACTATTGCTTTGATATTCTGATTTTCTTTTTTAAATTTATTTTTTTATTATTATTATTTAATTTAAATCCAAGTTAGTTAACATATAATGGTTTCAGAAGTAGAATTTACTGATTCATCATTTACATATAACAGCCGGTGTTCCTCCCAACAAATGTCCTCCTTAATGCCCCTTGCCCATTTAGCCCATCCTCCCCACCCAACACCACTTCAGCAACCCAGTTTTGGTCTCTGTATTTAAGAGTCTCATGGTTTGTCTCCCTCTTTGTTTTTATATTATTTTTGCATCCCTTCCTTAATATTCATCTGTTTTATATCTTAAATTCCATATGAGTGAAATGATATATTTTCTTTCTCTGACTGACTTATTTCGCTTAGCATAATACTTTCATAATTGTTGCAAATGGCAAGATTTCATTGTTTTTGATCACCAAGTAATATTCCGTTATATTTATATATCCATATATATATATATCCATATATATCCATACACACACACACACACACACATATATATATATATATATATATATATATATACATACCATATCTTCTTTATCCACTCATCAGTCTATGGACAATATTTGGGCTCTTTCCATACTTTGGCTATTGTTGGTAGTGCTGCTTTAAACATGGGGTGCATTTGCCCCCTTCGAAACAGCACTCCTATATCCTTTGGATAAACACCTAGTGGTGAAATTGCTGGGTCATAGGGTATTTCTATTTTTAATTTTTTGAGGAACCTCCATACTGTTTTCCACAGTGGCTGCACCAGTTTTCCACCAGCAGTGCAAAAGAAATCCTCTTTCTCCACATCCTCATAAATATCTGTTGTTGCCTGAATCGTTAATTTTAGTCATTCTGACAGGTATGAGGTTGCATCTCAATGTAGTTTTGATTTGTATTTCCCGGATGATGAGTAATGTTGACCATTTTTTTCATGTGTCTGTTAGCCATCTGGATGTCTTCTTTGGAAAAGCCTTTGGAAATGTCTTTTGTCCATTTCTTCACTGGGTTATTTGATTTTGGGGGGTTGAGTTTGATAAGTTCTTTATAGATTTTGGATACTAACCCTTTATCAGATATGTCATTTGCAAATATCTTCTCCCATTCCACTGGTTGCCTTTTAGTTTTGTTGATTGTTTCCTTCGCTGTGCAGAAGCTTTTTATCTTGATGAGGTCTCAGTAGCTCATTTTTGGCTTTGTTTCCCTTGCCTCCAGACACGTCAAATAAAAAGTTGCTGTGGTGAAGTCAAAGAGGTTGTTGCCTATATTATCCTTTAGGATTTTAATGGCTTCCTGTATTAGGTTTAGGTCATTCATCCATTTTGAGTTTATTTTCGTGTATGGTGTAAGAAAGCGGTATCAGTTCATTCTTTTGCATGTTGATGACCAGTTTTCCCAACAGTATTTGCTGGAGAGGTTGTCTTTTCTCCATGGGATATTCTTTCCTGCTTTGTCAAAGATTAGCTGGACATACGTTTGTGGGTCCGTTTCTGGGTTCTCTATCCTGTTCCATTGATGTGCCTGATTTTGGGCCAGGATCATACTGTCTTGATGATTATAGATTTGAAGTACAGCTTGAAGTCTGGAATTGTCATGCTTCCAGCTTCGGTTTTCTTTTTCAGGATTGCTTTGGCTATTCAGGTTTGTTTTTTTTTTTTTTCTGTTTCCATACAAATTTTATGATTGTTTATTCTAGCTCTGTGAAGAATGCTGGTGTTATTTTGATAGGGATTGCTTTATTTATTTATTTATTTTCCTCTCTCTGCAAGAAGCAGATATTGGTCTCAGTTGCCTCATTGAAAAAATCTTCATGCTTTCCTACCTCTTAAAGAAACCATAAATCTCACTCAGATCATGAGAGAATGTAGCATCTAAGCTTAACAGTATAATAGGAAAGTTGGCTTTTGAAAAACTTGGTTCCAAGTTGAACTTGGCTTTAAAAACTAGCAGAGTGTAAGGCTTTAGTTATTCTCACAGCTGGGATTTATGCTGTGATGGAAATCACTCTTTCACAGTTAATAAGCATGTGGATGTTTGTATCTTACAGGAACTGTGGGTCTAATGACAAAATTTAGCAATATTTCATTATTTATTCCTACTTTTATGATATTCAGGAGTTTTATATATGTTGCTGCAGAAATGAGACATCCCTTTAGTTATCCTTCACTCACTCTTTAGATGACATAGAACTGACATTTATGCTTTGGCCTCCATTTGCTATATATCATAATTTATAGTTCCCTATAATTATATTTTTCTAAGAATAGTCTTTCATTTTCATGACTTGGGAGATCAAATGTTGAACTGTTCTCTTTTTGAGTTTCTAAATAAAATAACCAACATTTTCTTTCCCAATGTGAGCTTTGGTCACATATTTCTTTCAGAGTAAACTTATGAAACTGGCTTATATGTCCAAGAGCTGTATATGAAATAGAATGGCCTCATAAAAAATAATATTTTCTTGGGGCACCTGGGTGGCTCAGTCAGTTAAGCCTCCAACTCTTGATTTCGGCTCAGATCACGATCTCACAGTTCGTGAGATCAAGCCCCACATCAGGCTCTACGCTGTCAGCATAGAGCCTGCTTGGGATTCTTTCTCTCCCTGTCTCTCTTCCCCTCCACTGCTCATGCTCACTCACTCTCTCTGTCTCTCGAAAATATATAAATAAATTAAAGAAAAATAAAAATGTAAAAATAAACAAAATCATCTTTTCTTTACAAATTTTTATTTGCTATTATTTTTTTTTATTATTTGTAGTGATGATCTTGATCAATAACTGTTATTTACATTATTTGATCTTGTCAATTTTCTGAGGTTTAGAGATATTAACACTGACTTGACTTAATTTATTTAATATTATAAATATTAGAAAACAATTGCCTCTTTTCTGTCTTTGCCTTGTTTACTGTTTCCCCCAACACCACCACCAACTGTAGACTCTGGAAAATATATTTGAGATTTTATTTTGTCATATTTTTGCTTGGCATCAAAGAAACTGCACAAGTTACTTGTTCACATGTAAGCTCACCATTAGTAAGTTCACACAAATCATTAAAATATTATTTTCAGCTTTATAGATTGAATTTTATTACAAATTGTTATTGAAACAGACTTCACATATTATAGGTGGAAAATAAATAAACACGGACAATTGAAGCCTTTTAGCCAAGATTTTACATTCTACCTTTTGAAGTAAACCCTTTTTTACGTTCACCATTTTGATGATGGACACATGAAGAATGAGAAGAGATATTTCTTTTCATATTAAATACCATTTAATTCTATGTGCTCACCTCTGTTCGAGATAAGAGTTATAACTTTTCCAGATAGTTATAAATTTGGATTATGTAATATATATCAAAATGAATAATTTTAAAGTTTAATTATATTCTTAGTGTTAATCAATTATTTTAAAAAGAAAAACAACATTACACAATGAACTGAAAGGAAAGCTAGGTTTGTCTTGCCATGTCTTATTTCTTTGCTATTTTCCTGGAGATAGATTTCTTTCTTTCTTTTCCCTTCCTTCTTTCCTTCCTTCCTTCCTTCCTTCCTTCCTTCCTTCCTTCCTTCTTTTTTAAGTTTATTTATTTATTTTGTGAGAGGATGTGAGGAGTGGCAGAGACAGAGACAGAGAGAGACATAGAGCATAGCACAAACCCACAAACAGTGAAATCATGACCTGAATTGAAATTGAGTTGGACGCTTAACCAATGGAGCCATGTAGGTGCCCCCCATTAGTAGGTTTCTAATCTCGTATTTCTAGAATACCTTGTGCACAAAGGGTATTGGTGTCATACAATTAACATGTTTTTCTATATTTTACACTTTTGAGTGAGCATAAAAAATACAAAAAGGAACATTATTAAGTGATAATGTTATTACTTAGCTATTAAATCTATTTAATACGTAGTATAAAATAAATATTTGTTTTTGTTGCTATCATTTTTGATAATTCCATTGTTCTTTAACTTATAATCAAGATTATCAACACTAATAAGGTTCTATATATTTAAAGCTTAAAAGACCTTTCAAAAACATACTAAAATTTACACAAACACAACACGCTGTGATAAAAGAATATCTTGAGTATCCTTGTTAATCAGAGGATATTTCTGTAACAGGTTAAAATGGTAAACTATTACTCAACTCTTACTGGGATACCTTCACTATAAGATTGTTATTTACTTAGTAGGGATGGTCCTCATCCTCCCTGAGAAATATTTAACATCTAACTAATGCACTATTATGTGAATAGAAGAATTAGAAACATTTTCACAGGTTACTTTGGGGATCACTTACTACTCACACGGTGCAGAAAACCATATTTAATTGTAGATGTTCATCACTTACCCATTTGGGAAAATGCTATATGATAATATCCAGAGACACATACTGAAAGATTTTTAGAAGCCTGATGATTTTTACAGAATATCATTCTTTATCAGAAAAGACAGAAAATTGATGGAAACAATCTCATTTCTGATGAAAAGATGACATCATTATTTCCACCTCACCCTCACCAAAAATTGAGAGATACAAACGTATGGTTTTATATGTGTTCTACCAAAGTGTCCAGTCTTACAAACACCATATATTAAACCACACGTGAAGCATTCTGCCTTCAGAAATATGTTAAATGCTAAACTGCCTTTGTGTCAATCATAATGATAAGAACAATTAGATGAGAGCAAAAAGTGGATATTTTAAACATTGTTCTTAGGTTAAGATTTTAGGGATTAAATTTAGTCATCCTCTTGATTGCTTAATCACACTGTGTCCTAAATGGATAGTTATTGGGAGGTGTTCTTTTTTTTCCTTTTATTTATTCACACCGTGTACAGATATAAAAGTAAGTCCTGTGGCTTCTGTTAATGAGTGTAGAGCATCTAGTGATTACTGTAGGAGTAGAGCACAATGTATGTATAGAGTTGATACATTCTTTTTCAGTAATATTCAACAACAATGTGAATTCTAATTCTATACAGCATAGCACATAAACATAATAAAAGAGCCATACTAAAATTAGCTCATATAATATTTCTTCATCAATAGATACAATATATACGAATTTAAAGCATGACATAATGCACCATATGAAGGGTGCATACAGAAGTATTAAAGTAGGTAAGGTAATTAGAAAACATTTCATGAGAATGATCAGAAAAACATTAGCCAAATTTATAGGATTAATGTTAGAATTAATTAGAATGTTAGCATGTTAGAATCTGTAAGGGTTATGAAATGCATTATGTCATGAGTCAGCAAATTACTGTCTCCAAGAACTTTCTACTGCGTCACTTATTTTTATAAATCAGTTTCATTAGAAAACATTCATACCCATTTATTTATATATTATCTATGGCTGCTTTCATAGTATGGTGACAGAGTTGAGTAGTCCAGCAGAGACCATATAGCCTGCAAAGCCTACAGTATTTACTATCTAGACCTTTATAGAAAAAAATTGCTGGGTCTTGTTTTATGTAATTAGAATAATAATAAGATAGACATTGAATTATTTTACAAAAGAAAAACATAAAAGAATCTTTATAGTTTGGCAACGTGGTAGTACGAGATGACACTCATTTCTACTATTAATGAGAAATCCAGGATAAACTAAAATATTTCAGAATATATAATCCAAGCTCTTTTTTTTAATAATCAAAGATCTTAAAAGAAAATCCACAGTTATAGAAAGAATGAAGATTCTACAAATAAAATTAAAAATATGCAAACGGATACAGCAAGCTCTGGAGAAGCGGGTTCCAGTACCAAATGTGAACCTTTTATCATGTAATAGGTTTTTATAGTAATTTGGGAACAGGTGATGAAATCGAAATCTGCCTTTGTTTTTATTACAGGCAGAGCTAAGTCTGTGATCAGTATTATAAAACCACTCACCTTACCTGGGAAATTAATAGTAATTAATAATAACAGTAAGATTATATAATGTATAAATGAGTATAAATAAATACACTTACAGACTTCTCTTGTTTTTTCTCTCTCTCACATGGTAGAAGGAGCTAGGAGGGGTAACTGGGTGGCTCAGTTGGTTAAGCATCAGACTTCGGTTCAGGTCATGAGCTCACAGTTCCTGAGTTCAAGCCCCCTGTCAGGCTCTGTGCTGAAAGGTCAGAGCCTGGAGCCTGCTTCAAATTCTATGCCTCTCTCTCTCTCTCTCTCTGCACCTCCCCCACTCGTGCTCTGTCTCTCTCTTTCAAAACTAAATAAACATTAAAAAATTAAAAAAAAACAAACATTAAAAAAAAGGAACTACAAAACAGTAAAAAATAAAGAAGGAGCTAGGGATTACCCTGGAGATTCGTTTTAAGGCACTAATCCTAGTCATAAATGTTCTACCCCTATGGTTCAAGCATCTACCAAAGGCCTCACCTACGTCTACTATCATTTTTTGGGAGTTAGGATTTCAACATATAAATTCTGGGGAGGGACAAACATTCAGACCATTTATATTTATATATATTTAATGTTTTACATACATATATATACGTATGTTACATAATAATTTATAACATTTAAATTGTATTCGGGGCGACTGGGTGGCTCAGTTGGTTGAGCGTCGGACTTCAGCTCAGGTCATGATCTCATACTCTGTGAGTTTGAGCCCCGTGTCAGGCTGTCTGCTGATAGCTCAGAGCCTGGAGCCCGCTTCAGATTCTGTGTCTCCCCCTGTCTCAGCCCCTTCACTGCTCATGCTATGTCTCTCTCTGTCTCAAAAATAAATAAAAACATTAAAAAAATTAAAAAAATAAAATACAATGATATGTAACTGTATATAATGTATAAATCTATGCATACTTAATATATATATTTCAGTCAATAGAAAGTTGAAAAAAAGTACTGGAATGAAAGAAGCAATGGTCAGCATAAATATTGATAAAGACACATACATAAGTGTTAAGAATCATTGCTTATGATAATGTGGGAGATTCACAAAAATGTAAGGAAGAGCAGGTGTAGCCACATTCAAAGAATATAAAGTCTTAAATTATTTGGCTGATGAGTACACCTATTAATAAATACTAAGCATGTTTCATAAAGGTTAAAATAGTTGGGCTACCCTGTGCAAGAAAAAAATATGTGTAATATGTAACTTCCAAATCACTATAAAAAAAATAACAGGAAGAGAACTGTATCTATCTATCTATCTATCTATCTATACTCTATCTATCATCTATCTACCTATTGAGGGGTTGAGGTATATATATATATATATATATATATATACATACATATATATACATGTATATATATATATATATGACAGAAACAAAAAACAATCTTGATGAATATAATACAATAGGACTAAATCTAAGTACAACATAAACACAATAAAAGTAAATGAATTACAATAACACCAAAAACAATTTGGATATTAAAAATCACACACAACTCAATACTTACAAAGGCACAGTGAAGCATAATTATACAAGAAGAATAAAAGTAAAAGAACTGATAAAGACATGCCAGAGAAATAATCAAGGAAATCTGGTGTGGCTACACTAATTTCAGTCAAATAGAATACAACACAATCAGGTTATAAGGGTTTTCTCTTTCACACACATAAATGTAAGTGCAATTCATGGGTATTAAGGCATGAGATCAACTATTAAGGAGGAAGGAGTAGAAAGCTAACATCCTCTTTCTTTAAGAAATCTTCTGAAAGTTGCACATAGTGTTTCTTTTGTACCCCTTAACCAGATATTAGTGATAGGGTCCCACCTATATGTGGAAGAAGCTGGGAAATATCCTCATATTCCAGAATACCAATGCCCAGTTGGATGTCATTCAAGGCTTCTCTTACTATGGAGTGTTTGGTAAACAGATACTTGAAGAAAACAAGGAGATTGTCATAGTCCCAACAACATATTTAAAGCAGAAACCATAGGGGCGCCTGGGTGGCGCAGTCGGTTAAGCATCCGACTTCAGCCAGGTCACGATCTCGCGGTCCGGGAGTTCGAGCCCCGCATCAGGCTCTGGGCTGATGGCTCAGAGCCTGGAGCCTGTTTCCGATTCTGTGTCTCCCTCTCTCTCTGCCCCTCCCCCATTCATGCTCTGTCTCTCTCTGTCCCCAAAAATGAATAAAAAACGTTGAAAAAAATTTTAAAAACAGAAACCATAACATATTAAAACACTTAGATGACCAGAAATCAAAGCCTTTGAAAACTCATTTCATCAAGAGCAGAATATATATTAAATCGTACCTCTTGAATTCATTTGCCCTAATGAAAACTGCATTCTTTTCATAGTTTGGTAGATATATCTCTTCAGGAACCAAACCTACTAGTTTTTTTTTCTAGTATATTATATTAACAGTTAATAAAAATACAAGACATATGTAGAGAAAAGTTGACACAGTTGCACAACCAGTATTAAAAACCGATTGATGTTTCTAGAAACATTACCTAAATATTTTAAACAAAGAGATGTTGCTTCCTGTTCCCCTTTTCCTCCTTCTCCACCTTTAGGGAAGGGAAAGAAAAAGTGTTAATTGCTTTTAAACTTACCTTAAATATATGTTTATTGTTAGAACCCACATATAAATGAGGCCTTAGAATATTTAAGATTATTTCCTACCTTTTTATGTGTAGCTTCCTGTTATAAGGAATCAAATATTGGAAAATATTTGAATTTGTACTAACATAAATTAGAACATACAAAGAAAGTAATAATAGAAAAAAATGTCCTGGTGAAGATATAGGTATGCCCATATATCAATGAATGTGTGCCTGTAGGTGGATATACAATATCATTGATTGTATAATCAATATGTCTGGAAAACATACTCATCTTAGTCATAGTTTCCAGAACAATGTGATTAGAATGCTGTTAATGTGCTCACATCTTCATTTGAAAATATAATATTTCTTGCAAATAATAAAGCCATTCAATTTAAAAATAGCATTTTTGTCATTTCAATAACTCCTAAAATACTTTTTCATTTCTGTTTTAATAAAAGAGGTATCTCAAAATATTAAAAAATTTAGCTGGAGGGACAAAATGTACTGTGAATATATGTGACAAATTTTATTTTTCTGAAATATGTATTGGCTAGCTGCTGTCATTATTAGAATCTCCAAGTATAATATTTTCAGTTATTACTTTTACTGACACATATTACAGAAACTGAGTAGACATACACTGCAGGATTTGGTAAAATGAGATATAATTCAAAGAAATTGTACTATTGAACTCTTAAAAATCACATATAAGGTTAAAACATAAATGTGCTATTAACAAAGAGATATTACCTTACTGTATAATGCCTTCCCAAATTTAATTTATGACTGATTTACTTTATGCCATTGAATGAACTTTCTTTGTTTCTCCCCCCCCCCCATGGCTTCATTATTACTCAATTTAAGTCAAGTAGCAGAATTATTTATGCTACTGTGTTAGAACATAGAACTAAAATACAGCCCAAGTCTTTCTCATTGAGAACAAGCACTTAACTCCTTTAAGCAACATAGGAATCTTTAAGGTTCTTGGTTGTGGACTAGATTTTCTGATTGTCGTGAGTCTGTGACATTAATCAACGTATTGTAATGCTCTGAGAAAACATTTATTCATCTATAAAATGGGGATAAGAAAATTCTCTTCATAAGGGCAAATGATAATCAAATGAGATTGTACATGCTAACCTACTATTCAGAGTCTTAAAAATAGAAGAGACTTAACAAATACTAAAGTAATATGAATATTAATGTACAAGACCATTAACCTAATTGATCATTTTCTCATTTATAATGTGTTCCCATCAATATCGAAATATATTTGGTTATGGAGTCATATATATTTTTTTAAGAGTACACAACCAAAAATAAAGTTGGTGCTACCAGGGGTGTCTGGGTGGCTCAGTAGGTTAAGTATCTGACTCTTGATTTCAGCTCAGATATGATCTCAAGGTTCTGTGCCCACAGTGTGGAGCCTGCAGGGATTATCTCTCTTCCCACTCTTTCTCTGCCCCTCTCCCACTCATGTGTGCATGCGGGCACATGCCTGCCAGCTCTTTCTCTCTCTCAAAATAAATAAATAATCATTTAAAAATGTTAGTACTACCAAATTAACTCTTTAATAAATAACAACATGTTGTGTACTATATAGTATACATAACATATAATATTGCATCTATTTTATAATGAACTACACATAGAAATAATATAAAATACTGAAAAATTATTATGGGTTTTACATGTAGTATAAAAGGTCAATAAATTAAAAGTATGCATTAAAATGACACTATGGAGTACAAACTAACTAATGATAGATATTTAATTAGCTTTGGCACAGATGGATGTTTATACATTAAATATGAATTACAGAAAATACAGAAATTCTGTATTTTTCTGCATAGGAGAAAATAGAAACATTAGAAAAAAATTACAACTCAGGGCACCTGGGTGGCTCAGTCAGTTAAATGTCCGACTTTGGCTTGGGTCATGATTTCACAGTTCGTGAGTTTGAGCCCCACATCACGCACTGTGCTGACAGCTCAGAGCCTGGAGCCTGCTTTAGATTCTGTGTGTGTGTCTCTCTCTGCCCCTAAGCCCACACCCCCTCTCAAAAATAAAGAAACATTAAAAAAATTAAAAAAAAATTACAGCTTAAGGAGATAAACTAGTAAAACACAACAATGAACTCAAACAATATTCAAAATATGAAAAATATTTGCACCATAACTGATATTAACTTAATACCTATAGTAGAGAAAAACACTCCTATTATTTAATATAGAAATTGGATAACTCAAAGGAAAAAAAGGTCAGTATACGTTCAGAAAATTCACAAAAATTGTCCAAAATTAAGTAAAAATAGAAAAAAAATTGTTTCATTCCACTGCTGTCTATAGAAATGCAATCTAAAATAATGTTACCATTAGAAATTTCATTTTGTATGATGATGAAGCATATTAAGAGTGACAATGGTCAGGTTCAACGCATTCTTCTATAGAATTTATGATAACATACACCTTTCAGAAGTATAACTTTTCATGCAGGACTATGGAGGACTAGTTTTACAAAATGTCCATATCCTTTGACAAAGTGCTGTGGTTAGCATGAAATATCGATACATTGGTCTTATTTTGTAAATATAGACACCCAAACATACTGCCTACATGTATACCCATGTTCAGATATACATTGTATAAAGATGTGCACCAATACAAAACAGTAATTATTTAATTAGGTGTTAGTGATTTTGATCGTTTTATGCATTTTGCAATGGCAGAAAATTATTTTGCACAATAATAATATATTCTTAATTTTGTAATTAGAATTAAAACAATATATTTTCATTTGGATGAAAATAAAGTTAAGGAGTCATATATAAGAAATATTCAAGTTTATTAAAACCTCTGCTTTAGAAAGCCAAGATTAATGATATATAAAAGTCTTGTTATTGTTGGTAAGACCGAGATAAATGCATGAATATTTATCTTTTAATAGATTTTGAGTTTGATTTAATGAAGTTTTAATGTTATACTTTATAATACACCACTATTTCCTATATAGTATGAAGGATCGTAATTGGAATATATGGTCCAATTCACATTCAATTAGTGATATACTATTTCATACTAAAACTTGTGCTGCTGCTAACTCTTTTAATTTGTGGAGACTGTATTCTAATTAGATTTTATAATGATAATTCAAAGAAATTATCTAGTAAAATCTCTTAGTTGTTTTTATTTCCCTTTAGAGAAGGTTATTAATTATTGAATTCATCAAATTCTAATCTGTACAAAAAGACTAGTTCCTTTGGTGACTTAATAATTGTAAGAAATGACCTAAAACTGGTACCATCATTATAAAACTAAAACATATATTTGATGTACAAATATAACATAATATGATTAACATCATTGTTGGAAAACTATTTTTTCAAATATCAAATCTTTCTTAAAAGACATCAATAATACAGATAGTTGCAAAAAGAACACAATTTTCAAATACAAACTAAATATCTAATAAATAAAATATCTGAATAGAAACAAAATAAATTTTAACTTTTAAACAGTGTCAACTTCTAAAATATTAATAAATTGATAACACAAAATTATTTCAGAATGTGGGAAAACAAGAAATTGATTGTATGGCTTGCAAAGGTGCATATCAGAACAGTTTTCTAGAAGACCATTTCACAATATATATCAGAAACAGTAAAGTTTTGTATTTTTACTTGGAGAAATTTATTCCATAAAATTATAACTTGTTACATATTAGTTTAATTTGATGACTATTTGTCATCACATTAGTTATTAAAATGAAAAGATGGACATATCCAAAAAAGAGAAAACTGGTTTATAAAAATTAAGTTAATTCTATATGATGGTCAGTTGTATAATGTTCAATCGTTTAAATGCCTGCACTCTACACACCCCTAGGTTCATTGCAGCATTATTTATAACAGCCAAGATATGGAAATAACCTAAGTTTCCATCCATAGGTGGATGAATAAAGAAAATGTGGCATATATATTAAATGGAATGTTATTCAGACATAAAAAGAATAAAATCTTACCATTTGTGACAACATGGATGGACTTAGAGGGTATCATACTAAGTAGAATAAATCAGTCAGATAAAGATAAATACCATATCATCCCACTAATAGTTGAGTTAAAAACAATGCACAAACAAACAAACAGCAAATTCATAAATACAGAGAATACACTGCTAATTGCCAGAGGAGAGAGGAACCAGGGAAATGGGCAAAAAAGTGAAGGAAATTAAGACATACAAACTTTCAGTTATAAAATATGTAAGTCACAGAGATAAAACTATAACATAGGGAATATACTTAATAATATTGTCATAATATTGTATGGTGACTGATGGTAAATAAATGTATCATGGTGGGCACTGGGTGGTTTGTAGAATCTCTATGTTGTGCACCTGAAATTAACAGAGCATTGTATGTTAGCTATATTTAAATAATATTTTTTTAATTCTTAAAAAAAAACTCTCCAAGAAATGTTTAAAAAATGAATAAAATAAAATTGTGATAATTTGAGATTTTTGTTCAATATTTGTTATATTTTGTACATCAATAATTAAAATTTATACAAATGTAAAATTGTTTAATAGTATGGAAAAATGCTTACTACACATTTAATATGTAAACTCCTAGCTTACAAAATAATATAAACTGGTAATTTTTTATGATGTGTATATTTACAGATATGCTTTAGTTAAAAAAATAAAACATATCCTTTAGTCTGTGTTTATCATAAATAAAAAGCATAAACATAAGAAATAAAAATTAAACATAATAGTTTTGTTAAAGTGGAAAGTGATATTTTTCATTGTGTTCCTTGGATCAAAATACCTTTTTATATTTGAATTATCTTTGATAGTTTGTTATTCATACGCAAGATTTACATACGTAGGATAAATACTTATAAATCATAGAATAGCATGAAAATAAGAAATTGCTTTATTTTAGGGACGCCTGGGTGGCTCAGTTGGTGGAGTGTCTGCCTCCTGATTTCGGCTTGGGTCATGATCTCATGGTTGGTGAGTTCGAGCCCCACATCAGGCTCTGCACTGACGGCATGGAGCCTGCTTGGGATTCTCTCTCTCCTCTCTCTGCCCTTCCCTTGCTCATGCTCTCTCTCTGAAAATAAATAAATAAAATTAAAAAAAAGAAATTGTTTGATTTTAATTATTAGGTATTAGTAAGCAATAGCTGAGATAAGATTAAGTTTCATGTGCCATTAGGTTCACCTTTGGCATCGCAGGCGTGATCAGAGTTCTATTATTTCTAAATATTCTTTCTGGACTAATCTACATGCTTGCAGTAGTTACTTGTTCCATGATGGCTATGATAATAGCACCTGTGGATGGTGGATTAAAACATTTTTTTCAAAGCTGAGAAATTGCCATGGAATTACATTCTCTCTTGGACAATATATCTTTGCATAAACAAGACTACTGAAAGTAGGAGAAAATCCAAGAAAATACAGCATAGAAATAGTAACCAGAATTGTATATGCCTTCTCTCCCTCCTATTACTTTTTATTTTCATTTTTCATAAACATTGCATTATCTTCATATTAACTCTTGCACAAAATGAATGGTGTGTGTGTGTGTGTGTGTGTGTGTGTGTGTGTAGTCATGGTTGTAATTTAAGAGTCTTTTGGGTAAAGGAATCACTGAACTGTAAAATATAAGTGACCCAGATTACTGCAGGGAGTCTTGCCTGCTGCTATTAACCCTTACCTCTGTAAAGTAAACCTGTGAGCAAAGA
This sequence comes from Prionailurus bengalensis, assembly GCF_016509475.1. NCBI lineage: Eukaryota > Metazoa > Chordata > Mammalia > Carnivora > Felidae > Prionailurus > Prionailurus bengalensis. The sequence goes on from NC_057344.1 coordinate 93,472,461, forward strand.
AAGATTCTCACAGCATGCTGTGACCAACATCAATGGGAGCAGAAAAGAATTATAAATAGATGTAGTAGGTAAAATGAAGACAAAAATCTGGATCAGGAAGCCTGAACACGAAATATCAAATACTTAATTTTACTTACATAATAATTGACATCAAGTTTTAGCTTCACCTTTCAAATTTAGTTGATTCCTGAGTATGGAGAATAATCATTCATCTATACAGTAATAAGGATCATAATAAAAAAGAGATTTTAGATATTGTAAACATAAACTCATGGGATTAAATATGATAATTTAATGGAGATTGATCTATAGTGAAATAGTATTATTAAGAAAATACTTGATCATAGTCTATATGCATTTACATTTACATTGTCCTATAAACCCCATCATTTTTTAAATAATACAGGAGGGAAATCCTTCCATGACCATTACGGTCCAAATATTCAAGTTAGATTTAATTCCTTGCTTGTTCTCTGACATTATATGTGCTTCTTTTACATTTTTGAGAATTAATTTAAATCCCATCAACATATAAAATTCCCTTTGTATTTAAAACAATATTAAACAAGACATATATTTTTATTTGATTAATCTTCTAAAAAAGAATAAAACTTACAGTCATAATTATAGAATTTTTCTGAGTGTCAGAGACTCTGAGAAAGGAAGTCAACCTTTCTGCAAAGGCCACTGAACCAATTTATAAGTGATCAGCCATCCAAGAAATCTGAAAGTTCTGGTTTTATTTATTCACTGAAAGGAGACAGAGCTTCCCATATTTATTTCACATTCTTAAGACATGACAAGAAATTCCTTTTTCTTAATGTGTCTAAAACTGCGAACTTCCAAGTTGATATACCAGTAATGCTAGTCTTCCTCTATATTACCCGTTCCAAGTTTCAAAGCTTTTATTCAGTCTAATAATGCCTGAAAGCAATAGAATCAACATAATCATAGAAGTGGTTTCTATAGTAACTTTTATCCTGATGATAGTTCACGTTTTTAATGACCTTTATACCAACTTGTTAAGATGAACAGAAGAATTGTATATCATCATAATATAGTTGTGCTTGCAAATCCTCAAGGATTATATTTTAGAATGTCCTTAACTTACAGATGTGTAAACATGGAGCTGCATATGATTTAGTAACTCAAAGAAGGTCTTAGAACGATTGCCATGTTAAGACTGGTGTCAAAGACTGACTTTCAATCATTCAACCAGTATCCATTATTATTTCAGAACCTACCTTAAATAATAAGAACAGAATTTTAGAATTGGTTATTGCATTCACGATGTTGTGCAACCATCACTGCTATTTGTTTCCGAACGTTTTTATCACACTAAGTAGAAATTCAGTATGTATTAAGCAATAACTCATCATTCCTGCCTCCTCTAGTCCCTTAATCTATCCTGCCTCTATGAATTTGTCTATTCTAGATATCTCGTATAAGTGAAAACATACCATATTTGTCCTTTTCTGTATAGTTTATTTAATTTAACATAGTGTTTTCAGGTCCATCCATATTGTAGGGTGTATCAGAAAAGAACTTCATTTCTTTTACGGCTGAATAATATTCCAGTGTGAGTGTGTGTGTGTGTGTGTACATTTGTTTATGTATTCATCAGTTGATGTACACATGTATCTACCTTTTTTTATAAGTACCTATTTAAATCCCTATTAATTTTTTTTTTGTGTGTGTATATACCTGAAAGTCAAATGGCTCATCATATGGTAATGTCATGCTTTACGTTTTGGGGTACCATCAGACTGTTTTCCACAGCGGCTACACAATCTTATGTTACCACCAACAATGCACAAGTGTTCTTATTTCTTCACATCCTTGTCAATACTTTTGTTTTCCATCTTACTTAGTTGTCAATATTGCAGACATCCGAGTAGATATGAAGTGGAATCTCACTAATTTGAATTCCCATATTGACTAATCATGTTGAGCATCTTTTCAGGTACTTATTGGTCAGTTGTATATATACTTTGGACAACTATCTATTCAAATCCTTTGCCTGTTTTTAACTGGCTTCTCTTTTTGGCATTGTATTGCTCTTTATGTATACTGGATACTAAATCCTTATCAGATATTTATGATTTATAAATATTTTCTCTAGTACTGTAGGTTGTGTTTTGATTATAGTTTTAATGTTTTTATGAAGTAATTCATGTGAGATTTTTTATTTAAAAATGACATACTGTAAAAAACTAGCGAAGTAACCCTAAAATTTATTAAATGAGTTAATATAAGTTTTAGAATTACTAATGGGAGCACATGCTGTATTTGAAAATTCTTCCTGGATCTCCTTCTGTTAGAAAGAGACTATTCTAGGGCACCTGGGTGGCTCGGTCGGTTAAGCCTCCAACTTCAGCACAAGTCATAATCTCCCAGTTTGGTTGGTAAGTTTGAACCTTGCACTGGGCTCTTTGCTGACAGCTCAGAGCCTAGAGCCTGCTTCAGATTCTGTGTTTCCCTCCCTCTTCCCCTCCTCTGCTCATACTCTGTGTCTCTCTGTCTCTCAAAAATAAATAAACATTTTTAAAAATCTTAAAAAAGACTATTCTTATTTGCCTGAGATATATTCAAATTCGATCATTCCAATAAATGTTATGAGTCATGTTAATCAGCTGTTATTTATGGAAATTCTTCTTAAAGAGATGCTCAATAAGTATACAAATCATGAAAAATTCTTGCACAAGTTTTTAGCAAACTATAAATAAAAATTACCTTCCTTAATATTATGATTAATATATTAGAAAACTATCACAAAATATTATGTTACACACACAACATTATGCTAAACTTGAGAAATATTACTGCCTGTTAAATACAGAAGAAGATATCATGACATTGGTCACTTGATGGTCAACATTTAGCAGAACATACTAAGCAAAACTTGAAGGGTAAAAATATAATATAAATTACTAAGAAGATAATGTTATGCATAAGGACTCCCAGATGAAAAAGTTTGCACAGAAAAGTACCTACCTTCAAAAATTCAGATGGCCATTCAATGAGAAAGAATGAAATATGGCCCTTTGTAGCAACGTGGATGGAACTGGAGAGTGTGATGCTAAGTGAAATAAGCCATACAGAGAAAGACAGATACCATATGGTTTCACTCTTATGTGGATCCTGAGAAACTTAACAGAAACCCATGGGGGAGGGGAAGGAAAAAAAAAAAAGAGGTTAGAGTGGGAGAGAGCCAAAGCAAAAGAGACTCTTAAAAACTGAGAACAAACTGAAGATTGATGGGAGGGGGGGAGGGGGGGAGGGTGGGGGATGGGTATTGAGGAGGGCACCTTTTGGGATGAGCACTGGGTGTTGTATGGAAACCAATTTGACAATAAATTTCATATATTGAAGAGAAAATTCAGATGACCATTTCACCATTAAAGCCATTTTGGTGACAAAAACAAAACAAAATAAAACCTTACGATACGTGTACGCTGATATTTTCCAGGTCTGTCTTGGGTGGTTTTTCTCTGTTTAAGTTTTTAAAGCAGAAGTTCTCAAGGTCAGAAAATATTCTTGTTTAGTTTTAAGAGTTCATTGATTTAATATGTCCAAGAATAAAACACAATTAAATATTTGCATAATACGAGTAAGTATTCTTTTCAGAGCATTCTGATGATTTAAATATTTTTGCATTGATCTAAATACTCCTTTGTGATTACATAGAGTAAATATATTCTATCCAAAGGTGCACCCTGTGCCATGAATATATTTGCTAATCTAGAAAAACAGAAAATATTTTCAGTAGAGATGACATTCTATAATAGGTTAGTTTCCTGAAAACTTTGGGAACAAAGAGAATTTTAAAACAATATTGATAAAACTGACCCAATAGTATAATGAATAAATTACTATCATCTCTGTTGTTCAGGTGGCTAATCTGTGAGTTTAAGAGGTTAATAATTTGTCAAAATATAAATGAAAACAAGACTGATTCTCCACACAGTCAGTGCTTCCATCAATTCCATTGTTTTTGCAACAATTAAGGACAGAAAACAGGTTTTGAGAGATAATAATAAGAGCCTGTTGATGATTTCTTGTGCTGGAATAAAAAGAGACAGAGGTAGATATGTTAGATGCTGGATAGATAGATAGATAGATAGATAGATAACAGATAATTCATTGTATGTGTGCTTCAAGCCACAGTTACTGGACTCAGTGTCTTAAACAGAATATTACTAGGTAATTTGGGTTTTTTTGAAAGTAAACTTGAATAAGATATTTAAGAAAAGATAAAAGTATATATCATCACTAAGTGGGTTTATTCCAAGTATGTAAAACTGTTTCAATGTTCAGAAAAATTAGTATAATCAATTAGATCATCAGGCTAAAAAAAAAAATCACACCCTCAAATGAATAAAATCAGAAAAAAAAAAAGACAAAATCTAACATCCCCTTTCATGATGATGGAAAAAAAAATGGAAAAAGAACAAAGACAACAAAAAAACCTCTCAGCAAACTAAAAGTAGAGGAGAACTTCCACACCTCAAGTGTGAGGAAATGGCATTCAGATTCACTAAGTCTTCCATGGTGTTTCTCAAAGCAGGACTGTCCTTTTCATTCATGAACAAGAAACATACAGTGCCAAGACCTGTCCTTGTGTGTCCTCTTCAGCCAGTGGAGCTTTTTTGAAATCTGGGTCCTGATGAAGTGCCCAAATTGTTTCAAGCAACCCAAAGAGTCAGGATGGTGGTGGGGAAGCATTCCAGAGGACTTGTCTCACCTATTCCATAAAGGATGGCCCCAAAGCAAGATGGAACAAAAAGCACATTCCCATCCACAGTCTTCTCGGAAAGGCTAGAGATTTTCACGGAAACGATGGCTTCTATGATGGGGTCCAGCACCATGATGAAGAGGAGGAAAACTCATCAAATTTGTGGAGACCAGAGGAGGAAATGGTGGCAGAGGCTGCTGCACTGTGGTTTGCTTTCAGTGGGGCCGGCAGGTCAGTGACTCCAACAAATCCCAAGGCAGAAAGAAAAGGCTCTGATTCTCTAAGACTCTGCAGCTTTGGAAATGCTAAGCAGATTTTATGACAACCTACAACTCAGCAACCAATTGTGAAGCATTTTACTACACTTGTGGAAGACATGGTGATTATGTTTCCATCCAGATGGTTGACAGGCTAATCTGAAAACAAAGGCGTAGACAGCCCTTTTACACTTCCTCGGTTACACGCTTCCAATAAAACTTTTTCTAAATTGCCCCTTGGCCTGCATGGAAATAAAATGGTGGTTAAAATAAGTTTTTTTTTTAAATTTTTATCAAAAAATTTTGATAAATAACATGTACAAAAACCCTATATCATACTTAATGGTGAGAAACTAGATGCCTTCCCCTAAGATTGGGAAACAAATCGACGGTCCCTGTCATCACTTTTATTCAACACCATACTGGAAGTCCTAGCTGATGGAAAAGTTAAGAAAAGAAAAGACACACATGCTGTGAAGGAGGAAATAAAACTCTCCCTATTAATGGATGATATGATAGTCTGTGTTGAAATCTGTAAGAATCAATATAAAAATTCCTGGTACTACTGAATATAGCAAGGTAGCAGCAAACAAGGTTAATTTGAAAAGCCAATTGCTTTCCTTTGTACTAGCAATAACTAAATTTAATTTGACATTTAAAATACAAGATTATGCACAAAAATTAGATGACGTAAGTGAAAAACTTCCTAAGTATGTACAAGGACTATATGAGGAAAACTACAAGACTTTGATGACAGAAGTCAAAGGTCTCACTAAATAGAGGGATATTGTATGATCATGAATAAAAAATTCAGTATTGTTAAGGTGTTAGTTCTTCCAAACTTGATCTATAGAGTCTACACAATCCTATACAAAATCCTAGCAAGTTATTTTGTAGATATCAACAAACTGATTCTAAGATTTATATAAAAAGACCCAACAATATTTAACACAATGCTGAAAAAGAAGAAAAAAGTCAGAGGATTGACATTACCAAGCTTCAAAGCTACCGTAACCAGCACAATGTGGTATTGAGAAAGAATAGACAGATCAATGAAATAGAATAGAAAGCACAGAAATAGACCCACACAAATATAGTCAACTGATCTTTGATAAAAGAGCAAAGGCAAATCAATGGGGAAGTCTTTTCAGCCTATGACACTGGAGCAGTTGGATATCCACATGCAAAAAAATAATAATAATCTATATACAGACTTTACATATTTCATAAAAAGTACCTCAAAATGAATCACAGATCTAAAATGTAAAATGCAAAACTACAAAACTCTTAGGAGATGATAAGTGAAAATCTAACTTTAGATGTGGCAATAACTTTCCAGATAACAACATTAAAAGCATTATCCATGAGTGGAATAAATGATAAGTTGGACTTCATTAAAACAAAAACTTCTGCTCTGCGAAAGACACTGTGAAAAGCATTAAGACATAAGAGACTAATAGGAGAAAACAAATATCAGATAAAGACAGTTATCCACAATATATAATGGACACTTAAAACTCAACAATAAGGAATCAAAAAAATCCAGTTAAAACTGGGCAGGAGATCTGGACAGAAACCTCAGAGAAGATGTACAAATAGCAACTAAGCATAGGAAAAGAAGCTCAGTATCCTATGTCATCAGGGAATTGCAAATGCAAACCACAATGATTACATCACTACACACTTGGAGTGGCTAAAATCCAAAAAACAAGCAACACCGAATGCTGACAAGAATGTGGAACAGCAGGGGGCGCCTGGGCGGCGCAGTCGGTTAAGCGTCCAACTTCAGCCAGGTCACGATCTCACGGTCCGGGAGTTCGAGCCCCGCGTCAGGCTCTGGGCTGATGGCTCAGAGCCTGGAGCCTGTTTCCGATTCTGTGTCTCCCTCTCTCTCTGCCCCTCCCCCGTTCATGCTCTGTCTCTCTCTGTCCCAAAAATAAATAAACGTTGAAAAAAAAAAAATTAAAAAAAAAAAAAAAAAAAAAGAATGTGGAACAGCAGGATATCGCATTCATTGCTGGTGGAATGTAAACAGTGCAGTGACTTTGGAAGAGAGTTTGGTAGTTTCTTACAAAGCTAAATAGTCTTGTCAGATGATTTCATAGTCACGTGCCAGTTTAGGTGAGAATCTGTAGCACATTACTAAGTGAAAGAATACAGTCTTAAAGACTACATACTGTACAATGGCAAGTATATGCCATTCGGGAAGAGCAAAACTAAAGGAGTAAAAGATAAGTAGTTGGCAATTCGGGGTTTGGGGAGAGGATGAATCATCTATATGGTAATGGATTAGAGTTGAGACATCAGTAAGAACTCATTTTTCACTTAATGTAATTGTAGATGGCTATATAAAGAGCTAGTATTTACAGATATCTGTATATATACAAAGTTCAGTCTATACTAACTATAACTATATAAATATAACTGGCTATATTTTCAAAATGACACTCCAGTAGCAATGAACATGCCTAATGCCCAGATCTTGATTTTTAATACCATTAGCTAATAAAAGGAATGAAGGCTCTGTGGAGAAACACTAATGTTAGGACTGGGGTAGGAAATACACAGGATGAGCCTTGAACATGTTGTCGTGCCAGAAAGTAAGGAAGTGCTCAAAACACACCCACATCCACATACCCCACACCCCACCTCCAACCACAATCGTGCTTTCTAATGGGGTATGTTAAAGAGACACAGGATCCCACTGAAAGAGCACCTAATGGCCAAAGTGAGAATGATTTATGCAATAAAATAAACATGGCATTATTGGATTTTAACCCAAATTATAAAATAACTATCCATATACTCATACTCTTAAAAAACCATCCTATAATATTCTTAATACTCCTCTAAACTGGTAAAGTCAGTTAGTGGAATTCTGAGACACTTTCATAGTCAGGAAAACCTAAGGAGACAAGACAACTAATGATATGTGGCATCCTGGATGGGATAATGGAACAACAACAAAATACATGAGCTAAAATCTAAGGAGATCTGAGTAAACTATGAACTTTAGCGAATGATAATGTACCAATATTTATTTATTTGTTTGCTTGTTTGTTTATTTACTATAGCAAACGTACCATTACCTTATACTAAAATAAGATGTCAAAAACAGGGAAAATTGTGTATGTCTATAGCGGGGCATATGTGGGAACTCTCTATACTACCTTCTTAAATTTTCTGTAAATAGAGTACCGATCTAACAAATAAACCTATTAATAAAAAAAAAAACTACCCTTATTTCACCACCTCCATGGAAGTATAGCTTATTTTCTTTCCAAACAGTAATTTATAGTTCAGAAAGATACAATGGAATAAAAGTTTTAAAAATACACATAATTTAGTTTTTAATTACTCTCCAAATACTGGCTTCTGATACTAGGAGAAAAATGTGCATTAGTAAGATGAAATAGAAAGCTTACATTGTAACAGATCGATTGACAAATGAACAGATCAACTTGGCAAAATAGCGTTGAAATTTTTGGGGGGTGGGGCACACACCATTATTTGAGGGCTTTAGGGAAATTTGGAAACAGATTTGTACATATATAAATTAAGTCATATTACATTGTACAAATATATATTACATAGATATTCAATATATATATATACATATACATATACATATAATTGGTGTATATTATGAACAAGATGTATGTTTTATTATTGATCTTCTTTATAAAATAATTAAAATTGTCAAAGATGTGGGTTTATTTCCTAAATTATTTTATATTACAAAGATCAATCACCCATTTTAATAAACTTCAGTTTATTACCTCTTTGCATTTAATATTTTCTTAATCTGTGTATTAAAGCATTAATGGGGCGCCTGGGTGGCGCAGTCGGTTAAGCGTCCGACTTCAGCCAGGTCACGATCTCGCAGTCCGTGAGTTCGAGCCCCGCGTCAGGCTCTGGGCTGATGGCTCAGAGCCTGGAGCCTGTTTCCGATTCTGTGTCTCCCTCTCTTTCTGCCCCTCCCCCGTTCATGCTCTGTCTCTCTCTGTCCCAAAAATAAATAAACGTTGGAAAAAAAAATTTAAAGCATTAATATGCATTTTTAAAGTCTTATGTTGTAATTTGAACTTTATAGCAATAACAATTTAATTTTTACTTGCTTGCAAATAATGTATTGTTCTTCCAAGAACATTTTTCTCAGTTATCAGTGTGACAAAAACTCCCTGTAGAATTTCTTAAAAAATTATTTCAATGTTGCACAAGTGAGCGACTTAACTGCATTATCCTAATTTTTTCTTTATCCTTTTAAAAAAAATTTTTAATGTTTATTTTTGAGAGAGGCGCAGAGTATGAGCTGGGGAGGAGGAGACAGAGAGGGAGACACAGAGTGTGAAGCAGGCTCCAGGCTCTGAGCTGTTAGCACAGAGCCAGACATGGAGCTCAAACTCACAAACCTCAAGATCGTGACCTGAGCCAATGTCAGATGCTTGACTGAATGAGCCACCCAGGCAGCCCTATCCTATTTTTTTCCTAATGAAAATGATTTATCCTTTCCCTATTATCAGAGCACTGTGAGTTCATATATCAAGAGGTAGGCTTAATAAATCCTCTCTCCCTAAAAGCTCTCCTCAGACCAACCATTAAAAAATTGCAGCTTTTTGTTTTCAGTTAAATACAACATTTTGTGTATATAACATTACTTTGACAAATATCATGCATGATAAATTTTATACTGAGAGTGCCAGTCTGGGTGAAAAGATGCTAAATCTTGAATGAGGAGCTTTTAAGATAAATTTTTAGTGGTTTATGCCTTATGGTAAAGGTCTCTATACTGATAAATATATATATATATATATATATATGTATATAATATTCATATATTGATAGATATATTTTAAGTTTACTATGTAGTTAAATTTTTAATGGAATTATTCTTAATGATTAGAGATCATGTTTCCATACTCGAAATGACATTTTTTATTCTAAAGAAATATGTTATATGTATTCATCAATCACTTAAATGTGCTATACAAAAATATGTACCATTAATGCAAATCTGTGATGTGCAGAATAAATAGTATTATAATTGGGTACCTTTAAATATATGATTTAAATATTTTAAAGCAAAATTATGCTGGCTACATTTTATATACCTTTGGATATACAAGATGTATTATATTTACTAAAAAATGATATTTGGGGTGCCCGAGTGGCTCAGTTGGTTAAGTGTCCAACTTCGGCTCAGGTCATGATCTCGCAGTTTGTGAGTTCGAGCCCAGTGTCGGTCTCTGTGCTGACAGCTCAGAACCTGGAACCTGCTTCACATTCTGTGTCTCCCTCTGTCTCTGCCCCTCTGCTGCTCATGTCCTGTCTCTCTCTCTCAAAAATAAAAATAAAATCAACATTAAAAAAATGTTTTAAAAATGATATACATTGGGGATACTATCTATTTTATAAAGTCTTCAGAAACTTTTGACTGAATATTTATAAACGTACATGCACACTAATACACACACAAATGTATATACACATATGGATTCAAATAAGTCATTTAGTTCATCTATTTATGAAAATATGAATTTACACTCCTTGACAGAAACTATGGTTGACCCAAGTGCTCAGAAACAAGAGAGAAGATACTTCATTTACCAAACAAGCACATCTTGTTGAGATCTCAGCTCTGAGGACTGTGAAGAAAGCGTGGTGAAGATTCTGTTCTGATGAGGGTGGGGAGATTGGCAAAGAGACCTCTGACCTTCAGAGGCAATAGGCAGGAGCCATCACTCAGGATATATTCTACATACTGTAAGTTGGGAGTTTCAGTGTCTATGTCCTATGATAGCACAGTGGTAAGGGCTCTGCTGAGCAGTGGGGCCTTGTGATACAGGTACTCCTTTTTATGTAGGCTCCGGGTTGGATACTGTAGCTAAGCTAGAGGTTCTATGGTCTATGTAATACCCTTTAATAAATGTATTTCCTTCTTGGGGGAAAAAAGAGAAATGAGCAAGTAGAAGAAATGGAAAAAAAATAATGTATATTTGAAAATTTCACACTCTCCTTTAAAGTTGTTTTGTTTTTTTCCTAGTCCAATGCTTCTCAACAAGGGAAGCAGGGCTCGCTCAGGGACCAGTTGACAGCGTCAGCAGACATTTTTGGTTGTCCTAACCAGGTGGGTGTTGCAACTGGCATCTAGAGGGTGGTGGGCACGGATGCTACTAAACATGTTGTGACCCCTACATGCAATTAAGACCCCTACAACAAGAAAATTATTGGGCCCAAATTTCGATGGTGTTATGTTGAGAAAATCTGTTGTGGGGTGGGGGGAGGGATAAAAATTCTAGCAGGCAGAGTGTGTCTAATGGCACTTAAACAATTTTAGAAACAATATATCCAATACTCAACTTTATGTTTTGTATAATAAGCAGCCTGCTGGCTTCACAAAGCTTAGGTGAAATCTAAGGTGTGATTTGATATGTGTGATTGATATGTGACAGCCTGTTTGATGCTGAACCAAACAGCAGATGGACAATGGAATCTTTAAACTTATAGGTAGATGTGCTCATGAGACTGTAAAAAAAACAGAAATGGCAAAAAGACCGGGTACAGCATTAAGCTTTCCAGCATCTATGAAATGGACATTTAATTCATTTATAAATGTATGGGTCATTGTGGTCTCTGCAGGCCTCTTACAGATGTGCCTGAAACATGAGTGGAGTCAAAGCAATGAAGCAGGAATCATGCGAAATAAGAGGATTTCCATTTGCTACATTAAAACTTTGAATAGTGGCTCAGTTGGTTAAACGACCGACTTCCGCTCAGGTCATGATCTCGCGGTTCATGAGTTCGAGCTGGGGGTAGGGCTCTGTGCTGACAACTCGGAGCCTGGAGCCGGCTTCAGATTCTGCATCTCCCTCTCTCTCTGCCCCTCCCCCACTTATCCTCTGTTTCTCTATATCAAAAATAAATAAAATGTAAAAAAAAAAAGAAAATTAAAAAAAACTTTCAATTGTAAGCTTTTAACTTTCCGTATGTTTAAATAAGTCAAAATTATAGAATATTAAAATATGATAGTAATAAATTAAATACATATTTGAATAAGTTTATTTGGCAATACAGTGAAATTTATCTTTAAAATCACCAAAATGTCAATTCAATTTGGAAAACTATGTAACTAACATCAATAGGTTTATAAATCTATCAAAAAATGAATGTCAATTGTATGATTTAGATAACATTTGGGGCTTTGTAGTTATCATACAAACGTAGACTCAGAAAAAATTAACTTATTTTTAAAACAGTCATTTTTTTTATAAAGTAAACTATCATAGAGTTTTAAGTCCTACAGCCTTCCTATTCTTAAAATGTTCTATTCTTTCAGTGCCAAAAAAGACTAATGAGATGGAAAAAGGATAATACAGTATAATATATATCCATACCAGTAATGCAATGAACTCAGGAAGGTAGTAAAAAAAAAAATCAATTAATTTTTATGAGTGTTTTAAGATTTCAATCTTAAATGGTTATTTTCAGAGCTATGTGTAAATGTTAAGATAACACAATATAAAAGAGCAGATGGTCTTTTAAAGCATATAATCTGCATATAGATTCAATACTATTTTGATAATTTTCACATAACAAAACCCTTTGTAACTATCGGAAATCTAAATATACTTTAACTCCAGATGCACAAAACACCTATGTCTCAAACAATTAATTTTAAAATTACGTTTCTTATCTATCTTTAACTGCTCCCGTTAACAACACAGGCACACAGTTCAGTGATCACATCCATGATTTAAAGTAGAATGCAGGGTCGATTATTTTCATTTTTGTCTTTAAAAATAATAATTACTTTCAAGCATTTATTAGTGTGGGACCTAAAAGAATGAAAAATCCAAAACACGTGGTTTCCATCCAAATACTAAAGAAGGCATCTGATTTTGGTGAGTACAGGAACCTAATTTTTGCATTCCTTTAGTCTATCCTGAAGAAAAAATTAAATGAAAATATCATACAGGGTGTCTACATTGTACCATTTTGAATCCATTACCTATATATCTGAGAGGGGTCTCAGATACTATTTCAATCACTTTTATATATTTGAATTGATAATTGTGACTACCAGGAGACTGTGCAAGACAAGTCACCAAGATGGGGTGGATTTTTCTTTTTTTTAATCTTTTGAGGCAATTTTCTCTTCAATCATAAGATTCCATTTATCTTTGTGATCTTAGGGAAGGCCTGTGAGATGTAAGCCAATCTTCTCAAGCTTTAATATGCATCCACATCACTTGAGGAGGTGGTTCAAGAGCAGATTCTGAAGGTCCAGAGTCGGGACTGAGATTGTGCATTTCCACACACACTTGATTGATGACGACTATGCTGGTCCTTCCTGCTGACACTGCATTTTTGTGAGGACAAATTGTAAAATGAAATGACTGTACAGTACTTAGCACCACGTCTGAGATACAGGAAAAATAATATGTATACACTGCTAGCCAGCTATTATGTTTTCAAAGAATGTATAAATAGAAGATGCTAGTTTACTGGTTATTAAAAAATAACTACTGCATCTGTTATCATTTTGCATATGCATCTTCTCTTGTTCTCTTGTTTGTTTTTCTCCATAATTATTATTTTAAGCTTAACTGGTCATGGGGTGCCTGGGTGGCTCAGTTGCTTAAGCGTCCAACTTCAGCTCAGGTCATGATCTCACGGTTGGTGAGTTCAAGCCCCGCATAGGCCTCTATGCTGACAGCTTGGAGCCTGGAGTCTGTTTCGGATTCTGTGTCTCCCTTTCTGTCTGGCCCTTCCCCTCTCAAACTCTTTCTCTCTTTCTCTCTCTGTTTCAAAAATAAATAAACATTAAATTTTTTTTTAAAAAATTAAGTTTAACCGAACAATTTTTTTTCTTTTTCATATGCATGACCTATTAAGAGAGTCAAGTTAATTTGGGGAAGATTTAATTTTTCTCTGTTCTTGGAACATGTATTATTCAAAGTATCATCATTCTTTTTTTTTAAAGAGTTTTATTATTTTTTTAAACATTTATTTATTATTGAGAAACAGAGAGACACAGAGCATGAGCAGGGGAGGGGTAGAGAGAGAGGGAGACACAGAATCTGAAGCAGGCTCCAGGCTCTGAGCTGTCAACACAGAGCCCAACGCAGGGCTCAAACCCACAAACTGCGAGATTATGACCTGAGCAGAAGTCGGTCGCTCAACCAACTGAGCCACCTAGGGGCTCCCAAAGTATCATTATTCTATTTCTGAGGCTGTGATATGAAAATATGAAAATACAGATTGCTCCTTCAATACCATCTCTCAGTTCTAGAGATACTTCTTTGATACACACATATATATATATATATATATATATATATATATATATATAATCTTATCTTTAGAGAAGTTCTAGGTTCACAGAGAAATTGAGTGGAAAATACAGAAAGATCCCATATACCCTGCACCCCTACCCATGCATAACAACCCCCTTCCATCAACATCCCCTACCAGAGTGGCACATTTGTTACAATACATGGACCTACACTGATACATCATTATCACCCAAAGCTAATCATTTATATTAGGATCACTTCTGGGATTGTATATTCTATGGCTTTGGACAAGTATATAATGACATATGTTAACCACTGTAGTATCATACGGAATAGTTTCACTACCTTAAAAATTCTTTGTATTCTGCCTATTCATCCCTCCTTTTCACCAACCCCTGACAGCCACTGATGTTTTACTGTCTCCATAGTTTTGCCTTTTCCAGAATGTCAAAGTTGAATCATATAGTGTATAGCCTTTTCATATTTGATTTTTGACTTAATAATATGTATTTATGTTTCCTCTGTCTTTTCATGGCTTGCTAGCTCATTTCCTTTTAGCACTGAATTATATTCCAATGTCTGGATGTGCATTGTACAATGATATACATGTATTTATTTACTGAAGGACTTCTTGGCTCTTTCAAAGTTTTAGCAACATTTAATAGAGTGGTTATTAACACCATGTTCAGATTTTGTGTGACCATAAATTTTCACTTAACCCCAAAACCATAAGTTTTGATATTTGAGACAATACCAAAGAGCATGTTCCCTGGATCATATGGTATGGATGTTTAGTTCTATAAGAGAACACCATATTATTTTCCAAACCGATTGTATCATTAAGCATTCCCAACAGCAATATGTGAGAGTTTCTACTGCTCTACATTCTTGCAAGCATTTGATGTTGTCATTGTTTGGATTTTTGACCATTTTAATAGGTATGTAGTGGTATCTCATGGTTGTTTTAATTTGCATTGCCCTGATGACATATGATGTGAAGCATCTTTTCATATGCTTATTTGTTATCTTCTTTGATAAGCTTGTAAATCTTCTTTGATAAGGTATCTGTGGAAGTCTTTGCCTCATTTTTTAATTGTGCTGCTTTGTTTTACTATTATTGAGTTTTAATAGACATATGTATATTTTGAATAACAGTCTCTTGTCAGATGTCTCTTTTGCTGGGGCGCTGGGTGGCTCAGTTGCTTAAGCTTCTGACTCCTAATTTTCAGCTCAGATCATAATCTCACAGTTCATGAGTTCAATAGTGCAGAGCCTACTTGGGATTCCCTCTTTTCCTCTCTCTTTCCCTCTCCACTTGCATGCATGCTCTCTCTCTTAAAATAAGTAAGTAAACATTAAAAAAAATAAAGATGTGTCTTTTGCAAATATTTTCTCCTACTCTGTAGCTTGTCTTCTCATTTTCTTGACATTGTGTCTTGCAGAGCAGACATTTTCAATTTTAATGAGGTCTAGCTTATCAATTATTTCTTTCGTAGATTGGGCCTTTGGTGCTGTATCTAGAAAGTCTTTGCCATACTCAAGGCAATTTAAGTTTTCTTCTTATGCTATCTTCCAGGAGTTTATATTTATATTTCCATGTTTTATATGAGGTCTATCATCCATTTTGAGTTAATTTTTGTGAAGGATTGAAGTTCTTTGTCTAGATTCTTTTTTTTTTTTTTTTTTTGCATGTGGATATCCAGTTTTCCACATACCATTTGTTCAAGAGACTATCTTTGTTCCATTGTATTGCCTTTGCTCCTTTGTCAAAGTTCAGTTGGCTATATTTATTTGGGTCTATTTCTAGACTCTCTATTCTTTTTATCTATTATTTTTCCAATACCACACCCTCTTAATTATTATAACTAGTTTTACTATAATCTTATACTTGGGAAATAGGTTTTTTGTAAAACTAACTTACATTTTGTATGCGTGTATAAGTCTATATTAGTTTTCTATTGTAGAGTAATAAATTACCAAAAATTTAACATCTTAAAATAATATGCATTTATTATCTCTCAAATTTGTAGGTCAGAAGTCGAGGCAGGTGCAGATGAATCCTCTGCTTAGGGTCTCACAAGGCTGAAGACAGAGTGTTGGTAGAGCTGGATTCTTTGGAAGAAGCTCTCAGAGAGAATCAGCTTCTTACCTCATTCAAGTTGGCAGAATCTAGCTCCTGCAAGTTGGTTTTATGTCTCTGTGTCCTTCCTAGCCACCATCTGGGGATTGGTCTTGGTTTCTAGAAGCTGCTCACGTCTCCTCATAGACGGCCCCTTCATTCCGTGGCCAGCAATGGAATCTCTCTCTCATTTCATATCTTTCCCGTAGGTTTGAATCTATGTGACTTTCCTTCTGCTGCCAGCTAGAGAAAACTTTCTGATCTTGAAATGCTTCCCTGATTGGGTCAAACCCACTAAAATAATCTCCTACCTGATAGTCAGCTGAGTTGGAACTTCAATTTCATCTGCAAAATTCCATCTTAGCAGTAGCTGTAAAACAAGGGGATGGAATCTTGTGAAGGTTTTGTTTTAGAATTCTGCCTACCATAGGGGCGCCTGGGTGGCTCAGTCGGTTGAGCGTCCGACTTCAGCTCAGGTCACGATCTTGCGGTCCACGAGTTCGAGCCCCTCGTCAGGCTCTGGGCTGATGGCTCAGAGCCTGGAGCCTGCTTCCGATTTTGTGCCTCCCTCTCTCTCTGCCCCTCCCCCGTTCATGCTGTGTCTCTCTGTCTCAAAAATAAATAAACGTTAAAAAAATTAAAAAAAAATAATTCTGCCTACCATAAACTTTATCTCCAACCCCCTCCCCCCACATCCTTCTCCCCATACCGAGGACATCTGTGGTATTGTCTGTATCCCTATAAGAATTTTATATATTCTTTTAGCTCTATACATCTTTCTTGGAAAACGAGTCAATTAGAAGATATTTCAGTTTTGTTCTGTCTAATATACGGTATTTTCTTTTTTTTTTTTCTTTTAGCTATTCCTTCACTCTTCATCTTTGTCACAATTGTGATTTCCCTCTGCTTTGTCATTACTGTTTCTAAGAATGCAGAAATCTTATTCTTTAGAGAATCAACCTCGGTAACAGGAAAAGGGCTTATAAAATATTGAAAACCTTCAAAGATGCACAATTTCTTCTTAATTTTGAACGAGTACCAGTACTTGTACCAGTAGCCTCAAATGACTAAGTTTAAGTTCCTTAAGCCTGCTAAGAATTTGCATCATAAAATACCACACATATATTCATTTTAAGACTATTGATTAATTAAAACACTATTACCACTATTGATTAATTAAAACAAAGACTCTTAAGTTTTAATAATTTCCAGAATCATTTGGAAAGCTCATTAGAAATGTAGATTCTTTGGCTCCATTTCACAAAGATTCCCACTTAATATGTCTAGGGTGAGGACAATACAACTACGTTGATGCTAATGCAAACAATAAACACACGTTTAGAAACAACATCCTGGCCTCCATGCGCACACACACACACACACACACACACTTATGCAGCACTGGAACACATATATGCAGTCATATCAAGTGGCAGCCTTACCTCAATTCTCAAGTGAAATTATAGTTTTTTTCCTGCGTATTTTATGTTACAAATTTCCTCAGCCAGGTGCAAGGGACTTTTCTTCTGATCCCTGAAAGCAGGACTGTAGGCCACACAATCATTATTAACTCCTATCCAGCCTCCATTTTTCCTCCATTCATCTAGGCCCTAGGCACTATTACTGTTCAGGGAGCAAACTGTTCAAAAAATAGATGACACTGGGAATTGAAGATAAAGCGAAATGTATATTCACGAAAGGCTTATGTGCTTCACAAGGAAGTTTAGACTTCAAGCCACAAAGAGAAAGAGGCTTTAGTTGGTTGAGCAAAAGCCAGTCCCTATAGCCCTGATATGCAGGATTTAATATATAACTAATGGCTTGCATGTCTCTAGGAAGAGCTGGTTGGCCTGAGGTTAGGGAAGCTGCCAACAAAGGCCAGGCTAATGGTAAAAATCCTCCTCTGATGTGGTAGCAGGTGGCTCTCAGAACTTAACACAACTCCTATGACCTGTCATGAATATTGTCAACTCCAACCACTTCCTCTGCTGCAGCTAAGCAAGTGTTTTGCGAGAACTCACCAGTGAAACCCACCGAACGTCATATCTGGCTACACTTCTAGTAACTGATGGGGTCTGTGTATCCTGGGCACCTGGTCCTTCTTCTCACCTTTTTCTCAGGTTTCCTGGACCATGTATGCATTGTTGGTTTCCTTAAATCCTTCCCTCACCATTTTATATAGATCCTATTTTTTTTTTCGTTGAAAGATCAATGTTAATGTTCAATCTCCCCCTACCACCCACCCCAGGGCCCTGACTAATGGCCTTACAATTTTAGATAATGCCTTGCATTATAGCTGAACATCAGAAGTGATCTATTAGTAGTGGGATAATTAAATGTACCTCAATATTAACTGAAAAAGTCCAATTAACCCAGCAGATGCAAAAATATAATCATCTTAAATAAACCATTTCACATAGTCCTTATATATTAGAAGCATAGTTACAAAACTTCAACAGTGTTTTGTTTTTTAAATGGATTTAAAAAAAATTAATGTTTATTTATTTTTGAGAGACAGAGAGATAGACTGCAATCGGGGGAGGTGCAGAGAGAGAGGGAGACACAGAATCTGAAGCAGGCTCCAGGCTCTGAGCTGTCAGCACAGAGCCCGACGCGGGGCTAGAACTCACGGACTGCGAGATCATGACCTGAGCCGAAGTCGGACATTTAACCAACTGAGCCACCCAGGCGCCCATCAGTGTTTTGTTTTTTAAATAATAAACCCTCAAGAATACCTTTTACATGTTTCTTCTAAATAATGAAGATATATCAAATCAAATTTTAAAAAATGATCATGAATAAAAATTTTGCAATTACTAAATATCCCTTTCATTTTTCAATAATTTTATAGTATAATGCTTTTGATAAATGAGAAAAATGTGTGAAAATAGTCATAGAAAATATACATTAGTGTATTTTTCATTTTTTATGTATAGAATGGCCTCTGACATTATAAGAATTTCTTCTGTTTTTGTTCAAAAAATGTAATAGTGACAAGCTTTCTGTGGCAATTTCTTGTGTTTAGATTTTTATATTTGCTTTATCTATGTGGATAGAAGGGATGAAAAACAAAGAATAGACACTCATAAAAAATAAATCCACCTCTCCTTTTCTTAATATATGTATAATGTTAGGAGAATCAAAGACAGAATCTGTACAGCCAGAACTTCATCCATGTTCATTGAACAAGTAGCTATTTTAAAAGTGTTTAGTTATAATCTGGTACAAATTTACACAAATCATGAAAAGGCTCTAATTCCAAGATCAGTTCGAAAGGACATACTAATAAGGCCTAAGAAAATAACCAAAATTAATCCATACTTAACTACATAATGCCAACTTTGAAAGACAGTGCAATTTTAGTAGTTTCTTATGGCTGCTGCAACAAATCATCACCAATTTGTTAGTTAAGACCACAGAAATTTGTTTTATCACTGTTGTGAAGGGCAGAAGTTTGGAACCAGTATCGTTGGGCTGAAATCAAGGTGTTGATTTGGCCACACATACTCTCTCCCGTGGCCTTAGCGGATAATCTATTCTTTGACTCCTCCAGCTTCTGCTGGCTGCCAGTGTTCCTTACCTGAGTCACTCCAATTTCAAGGGCAGCATATTCAAATCTCTGTCTACTTCTGCTCGATATCACTTTATCCTCTGTGTGTGAAATCTTCCCTTTATAAAAATGCATGTGGTTACATGAAGCCCACCAATATAATCTTAGATAATTTTCCTGTCTTAAGATTCTTAAATCAATCACATCTGCAAAGTCCTTTGTTTGTTTGTTTATCTGTTTTTGTTTCTATCATGTATAGTAGCTTTCACAAATTCTAGGGATTAAGATGTGTGCATAATTTGGGCAGTCACTGTATAGTTTATCACCACATTCTTTTGTCTTTGAAGTTCTAATGTCTAGCAGAGAACCTGACAATAGTTAAACAATAGTTGGAATTTAACAAATATTATCACAAAAATGAATAAATGGAGAGATTTAATAATCATTAAGAGTTTTAGGCATTTGTATAAAACATTTTGATATTTTGCTTTATGAGCCTCTATTTGTAACATTTATATCAAACTATTAAATATATCCTTTTTTTCTGGAAAGTCTACAGGTCAAAAATAAATCATAGAATTCAATGTAGAAATTTATTCTTCTTAAATAGTTACAGCAGTGGTAATTTAAACTTTTTTAATGTTTATTTATTTCTGAGACAGAGACAGAGCATGAGTGTGGGAGGGGCAGAGAGAGAGGGACACAGAATCTGAAGCAGGCTCCAGGCTCTGAGCTGTCAGCACAGAGCCCGACGTGGGGCTTGAACTCACAGACCGCGAGATCATGACCTGAGCCGAAGCTGGACTCTCAACAGACTGAGCCACCCAGGCGCCCTACAGCAGTGGTAATTTAATTTTTTTTTTTCAACGCTTATTTATTTTTGGGACAGAGAGAGACAGAGCATGAATGGGGGAGGGGCAGAGAGAGAGGGAGACACAGAATCGGAAACAGGCTCTAGGCCCTGAGCCATCAGCCCAGAGCCTGAGGCGGGGCTCGAACTCACCGACTGCGAGATCGTGACCTGGATGAAGTCGGACGCTTAACCGACTGCGCCACCCAGGCACCCCAGCAGCGGTAATTTAAAACATCCTTTGTTATTAGAAATAAGATATTCTATTATTTTTCCATGCTATTTTGTATTGCATAAACACCTTGAGGCACTCTATTTTTGTTTGTTTCTGTGTTTTCTTTGGGGCCAATTGTGTGCCTGTTTGTGTTTGTGTGTGTGTGTGTGTGTGTGTGTGTGTGTGCGTGTGCGTGTAATTCCATACAATCAAAGAAATCAATTTACATGGATGTGTGAAACTTACCCTCATAGTTCTCTGACTTATCTATGTCACTCATGTTAAAGTTTTCCTCTTATAAAAAGATGTGAGGTCTCTTCTCTGCCACCTACTTTCAAATCCTTTGATAACAATTTTAATAAAGACTGTCAGGTATGGAATAATTATCACTGTGTGTTACTCTCCAGTAATGAAAAATACTTATTACTTCGCCAAGCTATATTTGAAAGCTAATTTTTAAATTTATATATTCCTTGTATAACTTTTGCATTATAAAATACAAATGTCAATATTTTTCAATGTACACATAAATGTAAAATTATATGGAAAGTATCTGGTATAGTGCCAAGTTCAAAGAATATTAATTTCCTTTTCTGCTTCCTTTGTTAGCCACTTATGGGTATAAGAACCATGTTATAAATTTGCCATTATTAATATATTTGAATGAAATATCTTATTGGAAAGTTTAAATGTTACTGAAATATTTCAATATAATTCTTCTTCCGAAATATTTAACAATCAGAGAAATTTTAATCAAAATAGCATATGAAATCTTTTCTTTTGATTGCAGATGTAGGTGTGTATAGTATAGGGAGGGTTATTGAATAAACAGTTTTTGTCTCCTTACCCCTGCCCCAATTCCTTGGACTGAACTGAAAGCCCCACACTGTCTCTGACTTTCTGTGTCATCCACTATTAACATCGAGAAAGACTCTTGACATTCATGATTATATTATTGTGGCATTCCCTTCATGTCCTGCGGCAGGATCAGGAGATGAAAAACCGGACTCACCTTGAACTACTTGTATTTTCTAAATTATCTTTTGGCTAATAAATATGGACAAATATTAGGAAGTAAAAATAAACTCTAAAGTAATCTTTAAAAAGGCATACATATAATCATTGTATAAAAGATATTCACATACTTGGGTTCTTCACAATTTATCTAAGACATGATATCCTGAAAATAAAATGTAAGAAGTTTTATTACAGTGCAAGTAATAGAAAACGACATGTGGTTCATTTATTATATTACTTGAACATCATCCATTGGGATAAATTTAAAGAAACAGTTCCTCACTGTCCCACCATATGTGGCACAGAACCGGGAAAACTGGCAGACTAGACGTCAGAACAGAGGAGAGGGTCATAGCCTCTAGAATTGTGGGATTTCAAGTTGCCGGACTGAGGAATCATTGGCCTTTCACCTTGTACAATTAGAGACTTACATAAAATAGTAATAAAATATGCTATTACACTTGTTTTTGTCACCTGACTGTCCATGGTTGGTTAAACAGTGACTGAAGGACAGGTTTTGAAGTGGCCAGTATTGTTTGTCTTAAACACGGAAATTCCTGGAGTTGATGTGAGGCTAACTGCTGGATCCCATGGAGTTGGCAGGAGGCTAACATCTTTTCTGAGAAGCCAACATACAGTACTCAGTCTTAAGAGAAATAAACATTATCTCAGAGCAATATTCCAGAAACACGGGGAATAATAATAACACTGAAAAAGAGAATGGAAACAGAAACTATCATTGGGTCCAAAAATGGATTTTATATAAAAAGGATAATGGTTACAGTGAAAATTTAGTTCAAATAAGTATACAAAAAATAAAGATTCAGGGCTCAATGCCTCAGTGAGTTAAGCATTTGACTCTTGATTTTGGCTCAGGTCATGATCTCACGGTTCTTGAGATTGAGCCCCACATTGGGGGCTGCTTGGGATTCTCTCTCATGTCTCAGGCCCTCCCCCTGCTTGTGTGCTCTCTCTCTTTCAAAATAAATAAATAAACATTTTAAAAATAAAGATTCAATAGATATTAAGGAGTTATATTGAGGTAAACATGAGAAACATAACAAAAATAAATTGTTATAGAAAAAATAATATATAACATGAATGCTTGTAGGGATGAGCACTGGGTGTTGTATGGAAACCAATTTGACAATAAATTTCATATTAAAGGAAATAAAGAAACTTACTGGTAGTAATAAATACATTTTCAAGGACAGATTCTCTAACATTGTAATGGTGGTGCAGAATTCACTTACAACTCTAGTTTAAAAGTTAAAAAAACTAATATATCAAAAATAACCATAACTAAAATATCATTGGATATTGGATGCATTATATTAAAAGGATATAAATAAACACTAATAACTTAAAATATGAGGGGGTAAGAAGTAAAGATATAAAGTCTGCATAATATCAAAGTTAAGTTGATGCCAATTTAAAAGGAAATGTCATGAATATAAGATATTTTATGTAACGCTCAGGTAACCCAAAGGACAAGCATGTAGCAGACACAAAAAAGAATGTGATTAAAGGCATAAAATTAGAATACTGACCCATGAGTGAATCCAGTTAAGATCAGTTGAGCAAAGGCTACATCAGTAGAACCCCTCCACTGAGGCTGGGCCAAATTGCCAACACACAGAATTATGAAGTAAAAAATTATATATGTTTTATGCTATTATTCTGAGGATGGTTTACCGTATTCCAAATCTAACTGATACAATACTCAACCAAATATGGGTAAGATCTGTACAAAGAAAACTATAAAACATTTTTGAGAAAAATGAAAGATTTAAACAAGTTGAGGTACATATGCATATTAAAGTCACATATAGGAAGATGTAAAGTTGTGAATGTGCCACAAATTGATCTACAAATTCAATATATTTCCAAAAACAACCTTAACCAGAATTTTGAATAGGGAATGAAAAGTGAATTATGTAATATTTAGGGTAACAAAAACGGCTGGGACTCACCAAGAATTCTTGAATGCAAACAAACAATCAGAATTCATGGACTTACTCAGATTCAATCAGTTATCAGGACCACAGTAATTAGGACACATACAGCAATTAGGACAGTGTTACATTGTCATAAAGTAAGACCAATGGCGTAGTACAGCAGAATAAATTATCTAGAATTATAAATACACATAAATAAACACTTGATTTTAGTAAAGTTTACATTTAGGAAAGATCACTTTTCAATAAATGGTGGTGCCAAGTGGATATTGACGTGGAAGAGAAATTATTCATGACCTTACCAAAAGTTACACACAAAAATTAATATCTAATTTTTATAATATCTAAACATTAAAGTTCATCAGTAAAAATTAGACATTTAAATTTGAAAAAAATAAAAAAACGACATGTTCTGTAAGAACACCATTTTTAGTATAAAATCAACAACTAGATAAACTATTTGAAATACACATAACTTGCAACATTGTTTATATCCAAACTATATGAATATGTTTGAAAATATACAAATTAGTAAGAAAATGAACGATCATCTGGTTGAAAATGGCAAATGAAACTTGAAGATAATTTCACAAAGAAATGTTCAGATAGTCAAGAAAACACAAATAGTACCTTATTATTTGTCGAAAACAATACAAAATAATACAAACACTATATACACATTGGAATAACTAAGAGAAAGATCGTCAATAAGCTGTGTGAGAGACATTCTCAAGCAACGGAACTCTTATACATTGCGTGTGAGTGTGTAAATTTGTACAACCACTTAGAAAAACTACTAGGATCTACTGAAGCTGAATAAAATATTTCCTGATGACCCAGCAATTCCACTCTAGATGACTCTATCCTTATCTTATAGGAAACCATATTTTTTTAAGTTTATTTATATTGAGACAGAGAAAGAGAGAGAGAGAGCAGGAGCATGTGGGGGAGGGCAGAGAGAGAGATAATGAGAGAGATGATCTCAAGCAGGCAGTATGCTGTCGGTGTGAAACCCCACATAGGGCTCGAACCCATGAACAGGGAGATCATGACCTGAGCTGAAATCAGGAGGCAGGAGCTCAAAGGACTGACCTACTCAGGTACCCCCAAAACATATATATTTTTCAAAAAGACATGTTTAAGAACATTCATTGATGCTTTATTTGTAATAGCAAAAACTTGTAAGCAAAATGAATTGTGGCATATTTATTCAATGAAATAATACATGATGATGAAAATAAATTAATTTCTGTTACACAAAAGAACAGGGATGAATTTTTTAATATATAATGCTTAGTTTCTACTAAGTATTAATTTTTACGAACCAATACAAAATCATATTAGATATTTAGCATCGTTTCATTAGCAAGTATTTTAGTATAAGGAGAATTAATAGTTATATTTTACCAGAGATAGTTTATAGAATATAGTGCCTTTGATTGTTGTTTAAATAGACTTGAGAACCATCTGAATTATGGAAAAGTTAAATTATGGATTTAACTGGTAACTAGAGTTAATTTATTTGAAGTAACTTTTAAACAGTATTAAAAGAAACTTTCCTTTTTCCTTCTATTGCCTCAGATAATACAGTATAAATGTTATTAAAACAATACAATAAAAATAAAATAAAATGAAGAAAGGTGGGCTTTCCAGGTTTCAATTTCTTACTCTTGGTTTTATAGCAGCAATACAAATATATCAAATGTAAAAAGGAAGAAATAAGAGTATTTGTACCAGAATATTGTCAATCATCTGACCAATAATATTTCCAAGCTCTGAAATGGTTGGTACCATTTATTAATTTTTTTTCCACTTCTCTACACTTTGCCTGCACTCACCTTGCTCTAACTCACCTGCAGTAGCTGCTCATATAATCCGAGTACATTCATCTTTTGAACATGATCAGCCTTGTAGAGCTGGGTTACAGCTAACATGACATCAGTGCTGATAGATTGACTGCATTTCACTACTTCACTGGTGTCGGTCATGTGTTGCCTTATGATGTAGAGTCTGGTTCATAGATTACTGATGAGACTACTCAAGAAACTGGATGGATGTCTGTGGCGAGTTCAACTATCAGAGTCATAAAGAGGAGGGACAACACCATTACTCCGAAGACCTGGATGTTGACACATTAGTGAAAATTATCTGTTCATGTATTTTTCTAAAGTTGGAAAACTACTTTATTTCAAAGATGGTATTTACCAAATTGTACCAATACATGTTGTACCTGTTCATTTGCATATATATCCTAGTCTCATGGTGCATACAGAGCAGATATTTGTTTTAGGTATGATATTACTGTTTTGAAGATCAGTCCATTTATAAGAAAGTTTCTTTTAACTTGTACATTTACAAGACACAGCTGAGCTGAATTCTTTATCAGTGTGCCTTCTAATAGAATTCCACTATTGCCTATTTCCCACTGAGTTTGAAAAGAATAGTCTTTTGTTATGATAAAATGCTCTTGATTCTGTGTAGAAAAGGATGGTACAATTTTATGGCAATGCAATTTATGTTAACAACATAGATGAGCCTGTAACTGCTCTCCCATTAACATTGTTGTTTTTCTCTGTTCACCATTTTCTAAAAAGTCCACCTTTAAGGTTGGAATATTTCATACTTTTCTCCAAACAAAATGTGTCTTTTTTTATAAAAACTCACTTATGTCAGACGAGCTGTTATTCTGGGTAAGGAGATGGGGAGAAAAAAGTCATTTCTATTTTCCCCAAAGGCATTTTATTCATGAGCAAAGTCTAAATGGCAAAATCTTATTTCTTCTACAAGTTTGCTCATGAGGATAAATGTTACTCCACTTATAAGAAATAGCATATGATAGTGAAAGTGCTGACTAATTTAGTCCAATATAAAAATGTCCAATTGAAAAGTAGGGTTTTCTTTTTCTTAATGTAAATAATTCAGTCACTTATTTAAGATAAATTAACTACAAAACTAAAAAAATAATTTTTCTGTGCCCGTGATATTTATGTATGTAGCATCAAAAACAAAATGGACTTTAAAAACTTTAATAGATTTAGAAAAAATAAGATATATAGACTGTAAAATCAGTATAAATAGAGCCTATATAGATATGTGTGTGTGTGTGTGTGTATGTATGTGTGTGTGTGTGTGTGTGTATGCACATGCATAGTCAGTAAGATTAGAAAGAAGATGGCTTGAATGGTTTTTCAAGTGATAGAATTAACATATAAAGTAATCAGAAGAGGCAACTGAGGAAGAAGGTGATGGAGTGAATGGGAAATATTTAGTGCCCAAGGTGCTTTTAATATGCCCTTCATGTTGACTAAACATTATGTAAGTTTCTTCCTGACTAGAGGCTCCTGATCTACGTTTTCTTTTCTTTTCTTTTTTTTTTTTTTAATGTTTATTTATTTTTGAGAGATAGAGCACAAGCGCCAGAGGGGCAGAGAGAAAGAGGGAGACAGAATCCAAAGCAGGCTCCAGGCTCCAGGCTCCAGGCTCTGAGCTGTCAGCACAGAGACCCACGTGGGGCTTAAACCCAGGAACTGTGATATCATGACTTGAGCCGAAGTCGGACGCTTAACCGACTGAGCCACCCAGGCGCCCCTAAGTGACCTACCTTTTCTTAGAGCATGTACCTTAGATGACTTGTCATTGCAATTTTTTCTCTGACCTCCTTTGAAATGTATATAAACCTCTTCTTGCTAGGTATAGGGCCCATGGAATGTCTTTCTTAAGGACCTGAGGCCTTCCTTTTGAAATGTAATCATCAAGAAAGGTAGCACCCCGTTTCTTAGTCCCTGTGGGAGGCACTAGCCTAACTTCCCTGGATGCCGGCTACAAAACACAGATAGCATAATCATAGAAAGCAGCCCTTACAAACACAGAAAAAACTCAAAAGTGTTCATCCCATTGATCAATCTCCACCTCGACAGTATGTCCTCCAGTACTTTTCTGCTAGCTTACCTCCATACTTAAAACCCTCCTGGCTTTGTGTCAGTGGAGTTGAGTTAAATCTGCAACAACCTTGAATAGTCTCCCTTGCTTATTTAGTTTTGGCTGGTAAACATTTTCTCTGACTTTAGCTATACAGGAGATTCAGAGAGAAGTAGTACTTTTTGTTTTGTTTTGTTTTGTTTTCCTTTCTATAGTAGTGAGGGTTTTTTTTTGGCGGGGGTGTTATTTCATTTAATGAATTTAATCTATTCAGTTAGTGAGAGGGATTGTGGTAGATTAACTGCAAAACTTCCCACAATTATTTATCCCTGTATCACTGTCTTACCCAATGTGTATTTGCAGCTTCAACTCATAAGAAAAAAAGTTTAATTCCATACTCTCTGAGTCTGGGCTTGCTTTGTGACATGCTTTTGCCACTGCAATGTGGTGAAAGTACTTTTGCAAGTTCTGAGAGTAGGCTTCAAGAGACATCCACCTTGTTTTGGGATGATGACACTGCCATGGAAAGTAGCCTGAACTAGCTGGTGAAAGATAAGACACCATTTGGAAGAAAGCTCATTTTCTCCACTCTTGACTTCCCAAAGAGTCTACAGCAGCCATTTCCTAAAGTGAGAATAACCAGCCAAGACAAACAGAGCAACCTACGTAATGCGCAGGTGACCATGGATGCCTGGGTGAAAACATTTGCGACCAAATGACCATTTTAAAAATTAGCATTAAATATAATTTTTTTAACTTGAAATATCTATCTTAAATTTTGTAAAAATAAGCATGAAATAAATGTGATCTGTTATATGCATGATTTTATCTTTAGAAACTGGTTCACTTAACTATTATTTTCTATTTAAATACACTTGTGAGTTTAGATAGAAGTATGGAGAGAATATTTGAGTCCTCCTTGTCAGATTATCATCTAAAATTTTTATGTGTTCTCTTGGCTAGGCAATGTTTAAATTTTCTTAAATATGAAATTAGAAATTAAGTGTGTGTATATGTGTACATGTATGTGTGTCCGCACATGCCCATGTGTTTGTAAAATAAGTTGTGGGTCAACTGTGCAAGAATTAAAATTATGTTTGCATGATTGTGCCTTTCTTACATGTATCCAGCACCTTTATTGTAGTATATACATATGCTATGTACAGAAAGAAGTATAGATACCTACTTTCCACCCCTGACTCTAGAAATGTTTATTTAGTGCCTAATATGTGCCATGTACAATGTTATTTACTGAGGATACATATGAAGAAGATATGTGTAGGCATTGCCAGTTTTATGGGTGAGCTTGGCAATAAGCAAACATGTATGAGCACTTAATGGATGTAATTGTGAGAAATATTATGTGAAGTACACCATGCTGTAAGATTACAGAAACTTGCAGGTCAAGTGGCATAGGAAATGGGAACTAGAATCAGGATGTATTAGGCAAAGCTATATATATGTCTTATATATTGCATTATATGATATATCATATATCATATGCTTAACATATTAATTATATATGTTATATTTATGTTTAATATATACAAACATCTGCTCAAATCTAGAATTATGATTATGATGGTGCCAAGGGAGTATTCCTGGAAAAGACAATGAAATGCTGAAGAATTCTGAGTGGGGAGGGGCATTTATTGAACTTAAGGGAAGAATACAATGGGTAGAGAAAAAAGACACAAATCACTGATTTATGCGGGAGAGGTGGGGCAAGCAACATCATGTTGGACTATATATATAATTCAAATGACCAACAGCTTTACCCTTAAGCCACTATTTTTCATGTGGGGAAGTTATATGAGTTTAATATTTGCCAATTATATGATATAAAGATTATAAGGCTTAACTCTTACCTTTAAAGAGCTAATAGTTTCATAAGGGAGATGCACATATTTCTATTGTATTTATCATTAGTGTTTAATGATGAATATATTTATGCACACATATATAATATTTTTATTTCTTTTTTTTTAATTTTTTTAACGTTTATTTATTTTTGAGACATAGACAGACAGAGCACGAACGGGGGAGGGGCAGAGAGAGAGGGAGACACAGAATCGAAAGCAGGCTCCAGGCTCTGAGCCATCAGCCCAGAGCCCGACGCGGCGCTCGAACTCACGGACCGAGAGATCGCGAGATCGTGACCTGAGCTGAAGTCAGACCTCAACCGACTGAGCCACCCAGGCGCCCCAAATATTTTTGTTTCTAAATGGAGGTGGACAGCAACAAGTTCACTTTAGAAAATTTACCTTTGATACAGAGAAGATTAGTAATCCTATTATCTATATGGATCTGGATGCTAGATCCGATTATTGCTTGCCTGAAAATAAAGATAGTTATCACTAGAAGCAAACGCTGATGTAGAAGTAGCAGCTCATGTTGGCATTTTACACAGAGATTGGTGATGAATTTGTAACTCCGGCGCACTGCCAAATATGTAACTACTCCTGAAAATAATTCAATAAGCAAGCTGGCACAGTTGGACATGTCTATTTGTGACTATGCCCGTGAAACTGGGACGATGCTATGAAGTCACCAGACACATTTTATTCTCTTCATGGGCACGGAGCTAAACCACATTTTTTCAGCTTTTCTAACATCTAAAGTCATGAGATTGAATTTTGACCAGAGGAACATGGGTACAAGTGATGGTGCCAGGCTACATGGCTAAGACCTGTCGTGATGTCCTGTGTTCTTGTTTTTTGCTGGCTGAATACAGTGTATCTGGTGGAGAACCCTGAATCTCTGTTGGATGCGAAACCCAGCTAACACACTAGGATTGTGATAGGACAGAGAAATAAGCCATTTATTGTGTCATAGCCCTGATATATTAGGGTTTACTTGCTACCACATCATAGCCACGCCTAACCTAACTTTTCTAGGTAGGGCACGTAGAATGATTTGGTAAAAATGTTATTTTTTGCTTAAGGAACCTATGACCTGAGGGTCATCTGTATCTATATGCTATTTCTCAGAAGTCTCCTGAGAAATTTACATCTGGACACTCACAGATTCAAGATTTGAGAAGTATTGGGAGGAATGAATAAGTTAACAAGAATTTGGTGGATTTGAAAACCAATGAGTTATTAGGTGTGAAGTACATATGCTTATGTTTTAGTTTAAATTGCATGCTGCTGGGGCGCCTGGGTGGCTCAGTCGGTTGAGCGCCCGACTTCAGGCTCAGGTCACCATCTCACGGTCTGTGAGTTTGAGCCCCACATGGGGCTCTGGGCTGGCAGCTCAGAGCCTGGATCCTGCTTCGGATTCTGTGTCTCCCTCTCTCTCTGCCCCTTCCCAGCTCATTCTCTCTCTCTCTCTCTCTCTTTCTCTCTCTCTCTCTGTCAAAAGTAAATAAACACTAAATTGCATCTGCTATTTTTCACACTATAGTTAAAATTATGATGTATATTGTCTGCAGTAAGTGTTACCATGAAATCTAAGATTTAGCCAAGTGTTTTACCAGCCCACAAAATTGTCTCCTCCAGCAACTTTTCCTCAGGAGAATTGTGAAATGTTCATTAGTTAATTAGGCATTCTAGATGGCTAAGTAACATAATATTTCCTTTGATTGTTCTGCTTTAATTAACTATATTTGGAAAAAAATGTTTTTTATTTAATTTAAAATTCAGAATCATTCTACCTATAAATTAATATTAAAGTAGTACAGGAAGCTGGTATTCAACTGAGTTGGAAACATTTTATGTGCAATGTTCAGTGTAGTAAGAGGATTTATTGAAATATTTAATTAAAATGATAAAAGTATATTGTTTTTACACCTGGCTCCTGGAGTGTATAACAGCTGTCCTTTAACGCCCTTGTATTATAACTGGTGTTACCCTGACTGCTTTTAAATATAAAGCATTTATTTTGAATTTATTTATTTTAAATTTAAGAACTGCACTTCATATGAAATAATTAATGATTACTATTAAGAAAATGTTTCATCTATTATTTATTATACACTCATTTTAAAGAAAATGTGTGTGTGTGTGTGTGTGTGTGTGTGTGTTATTTAGGAATGCGTATTAAAACATGGTGAAATTGGGGCGCCTGGGTGGCTCAGTCAGTTGAGCATCTGACATTTGCTCAGGTCATGATCTCACAATTTGTGGATTCGAGCCCTGCATTAGGTTGTGTGCTGACAGCTCAGAGCCTGCAGCCTGTTTCAGATTCTGTTTCTCCCATTCTCTCTGCCCCTCCCCCACCGAGCTCTCTCTCTCTCTCTCTCTCTCTCTCTCTCTCTCCAAAATAAATAAACGTTAAAAATAAAAAATAAAATAAAATAAAATAAAATATGGTGAAATCATTGAGAGAGTTGAGAAGTAATAAAATTTTCTTTTAATCCGTGTATTCTTGGTGTGGTAAAGCATTCAGAGGATGCTGCACCTATGCAATAAAGGAGAATTTGCAGAAAATAAATGTTTTTTTCCTATGTTGAAAAATAAATTATGATAATGCAAAATAACATTGACAAAAAGGCAATAATTATATCTGACCTTGTTTCTACAATGGCTAGAGATTTATAATAAATGCAAATATCTGAATTATAATATAAATAGTTGTAATCAGAGTCAACTCAGTGTCAAACGATTAACACATGATGGGGTGCAGCATGTATTTTCAGGTGTTTAGAGAAACTGTCAAAGGTAAAAAGTCACACTAATCTCTCCTATTATTTTTAGAACTTTATTAGCCAATACTGTTATTTAATTATTTCCTAGATACACAGCTTGCCCTCTCATCAAGCCAGTATGCCCAGCACATTAGTGTGAGTTACTACATTCCTTTTAAGAACAGAATATTTGGGGGCGCCTGGGTGGCTCAGTCGGTTAAGCGTCTGACTTCAGCTCAGGTCACGATCTCGCGATCTCTCGGTCCGTGAGTTCGAGCCCCATGTCGGGCTCTGGGCTGATGGTTCAGAGCCTGGAGCCTGCTTCTGATTCTGAGTCTCCCTCTCTCTCTGCTCTTCCCCCGTTCATGCTCTGTCTCTCTGTCTCAAAAATAAATAAACGTTAAAAAAAAAAAAAAAAGAACAGCATATTTGTCAAGGGCTTACAGAAACATACAAAGATTCTGCCCTCGGAAGTGGTTTAACAAATCAGAATATTTGGGCTAGAATAGTATCAACTGAGATGCATTCCCATTACACTTTTAAAGTGAACTGAAAATATCAACATTTAACTAAAGTTAGTTTCAACAACTTCATCTAAGAAGGACCAGCCGCTATAATTACCATCAATCGTCCAGAGGGGATATATAACAAAGCACTGTATCAAACATAACATTATATCCTCATCGAAACAGTAATAATTGTTATGTTACAGCTGTTTAAAATAATGTGCAACATTGTCCCCTGCTTTCCTGTGACTTCACTATTAGTTGTAAGAACTAATCTAAACTGCAAAACAAACAAAATTGTATTGGATTTTCAAAGAGGGTTTCTTTTCTCCCTGTTATTTCACCTTAGGTAACTCTTAAAACAATATCACTCTTGAAACCCAGGTAGTTGATTTCTTTTCAATTTATGTTTCTAAAGTTGCGAAGAATAGTAGAAAAGCACTCGTGCTGTTGTTCATTTTCTTTCTTTTTTAATGAATCTGATTTTTTTTTTTTCAACGTTTATTTATTTTTGGGACAGAGAGAGACAGAGCATGAACGGGGGAGGGGCAGAGAGAGAGGGAGACACAGAATCAGAAACAGGCTCCAGGCTCTGAGCCATCAGCCCAGAGCCCGACGCGGGGCTCGAACTCACGGACCGCGAGATCGTGACCTGGCTGAAGTCGGACGCTTAACCGACTGCGCCACCCAGGCGCCCCTGAATCTGATTTTTTTTAAGGGAAGGTAATAAAATCTCCAGAGTGTCAAACGGAATTTGACAGTGGTTTCTTTCATTTTACTCATCAACTGGAAAAACCACAATGTCCTAGATTGGAAACGTTTTCCCTAAAAACGGGATACAACGTAGCAACTGATTTAAATTTTAGATACGTGAAACAGGCAACGAAACAAAAAGTCTGGAAATTCAAAA
The DNA here is from genome assembly GCF_016509475.1 of Prionailurus bengalensis. Taxonomy (NCBI): domain Eukaryota; kingdom Metazoa; phylum Chordata; class Mammalia; order Carnivora; family Felidae; genus Prionailurus; species Prionailurus bengalensis. Next base: position 93,506,418 of record NC_057344.1, read on the forward strand.
CTCCTCCTTTAGAATGTAATGGTCTGCCAAGCTGCCATGCGATCAATATGCCAATTGCTGAGTGCAATTGAAGGCAGTTTAAGCTAAAGATGAATAGCAACTTCTAATAATCCTTGTTTTCTAAGGATAATCCATAAGAAACATTTTGTACCTTAGAGCTCATATATTACATAGCATAAAGAAGAATTAGCACTCTAAATTAATAATTTAGTGCTTTCTGTCCTAAAATACATAACTGAATTATTATTAAATTTTTGCATTTGAAATGATTTAATTACATCTTACGTGGGGAAGGGTTGTCGGGGTGCCTAGGTGGCTCAGTAGGTTAAGTGTCAGACTTTGGCTCAGGTCATGATCTCACAGCTGTTGAATTCAAGCCCTTCATCGTTCTGTATTGACAGCTCAGAGCCTGGAGCCTGGCATCAGATTCTGTGTCTCCCTCTCTCTCTCTGCCCCTCCTCCGCTCATGCTCTGTCTCTGTCTGTCTCTCTCTCAAAGATAAATATTAAAAGAAAGAGAAAGAAAGGAAAGAAAGAAAGAAGAAAGAAAGAAAGAAAGGGTTGTCAAATAGTACTTATCATTTGGTCCTATTTAAATTTAACAAAAGAAAGACAGTAGTGTAATTGTAAGGTAAAGATCTATGAGGTTTCAGTTATTTTATTTTTACTTTTTTTTATGTTTAGTTCTGACACAGAGAGAGACAGAACATGAGTTGGGGAGGGGTAGAGAGAGAGGGAGACACAGAACCCGAAGCAGGCTCCAGGCTCTGAGCTGTCAGCACAGAGCCCAAGGCGGGACTCGAATTCACAAGCTGTGAAATCATGACCTGAGCTGAAGTCCGTCGCTCAACCGACTGAGCCACCCAGGTGCCCCAATATTTCATTTATGAATAGTGGGCATGTCCATCATGGGAAGGGAGTTTGGTGGTATATGGCTATCAATTTCCAATTTTATTTTTATGCTAATTGAAGATAAGTATATGTATTTGTATGTCAATTAACTTATTACAATTAAAGAATGATAGTCCTGAGATAGTCTTACATTATTGTTGGCTTGGTTTGTCCTTATCTTAAAAAATGTTAGACATACATTTCTAATGCTTATAAAGATATAAATATAGTTAATATTACTGTGGTTACTGTTGTGGTAGGCAGCCTCTAAAATGCCCCCCTCCCCATGATCTCATCTCCTGATATTCACATCCTTGTGTAATTCCTTCGTGAATGTGGGTTGAACTGAGTAATTCATTTCTAACAAACAAGTTACAGCTGATGAGCTGGAATAGCTCTTACACAATTAGGTTATGAAAGACCATAGTTTCACATTAGTTGTGTTTTCCTCTCTTTGATGTGGTCTCCCTTGCTCTTTCTTGGACTACTCACATTGGGGGAAGCCGGGTACCATGTCATGAAGTGGCCCTGGCCAGATACCCACATGACTAAACTTAGCTTGCCAATAGGCAAGTGAGTTCAGAAGGAGATATTCCCTGAGTTAAGCCTTGAGATGATTACTGCCCTCGCTGCCAGCTGAGCCTGAAATACTGCTAAGCCATGCCTAGCTTCCTGACCCATAGAAAGTGTGAGATGAAATATTTGTTGTTTCAGTTGCTGAATTTTAAGGTTATTGGTATGCCACAATAGCTAACTAATTCAATTGCCTATACCCTAACTGAAAGAAATGTTAAATATCAGTTGAAGATAACAAAAATAGAGATGCATTTTTTTTCTTGATCCAAGTTTATAGAGCTCTGAACACGTCCCTTTGGATTCCTGATTAAGAATTCCTATTTTAGGCCCACTCATGAGGAATGAAATAATTTCACCCATTGAAACCACTGAAATACACCTAATATAACTATCTTTAAGCACTTTAGCTTCTAAAAAATAAGCAATTTACACAGTATCAGAAGATAATTTACATGGCTTTGATGATGTTGCATCCTACTTTACCATTCTCTTAATAAGGTGAATGTCTTTGTAAAAGAACTTTTCTTAATGAAAAATACTCCCTATTGATATAGCAAATGCCACTTAAGTGAGTTACCAACAATGACCAAAATTTTTGAGAAGATGCATATATAAGTTAGGGATATGATAATGACTTGTAACTTTCTTGAAGTCATGGATGTTGTGATTTGATTACAGAAACAACTGGTAGCTATCAGCTTAAAGATACAAGTCAGGCAAAGAATCTGGGAAGCAGTTATATTTCAGGAAAAAATATATATATAATTAAAGATTTGATCGTTTTAAAAATATTTTAGCTAAGCCCAAATTTGGTAGCTTCCTAAGCTGAAGCAAAATGAGAGGAGGCCATATTAGTTCTCGTTCCTTTCATGATAATAATGAGAACAGAAATTTATCAAACAATGCTGCAAATATTGAAATCAATAAAGAAACTTTAAAACTATTTAGATTAATAGAGAGCAAATCTTGAAGACCTATATGTAGTAACTTAAAAGTCAGTTTGAATTCATGGAAAATAAATCAAATAGTTTGGCAAATCATAACCAAAATAAGAATAAGCAAAATATCTCAATTTCTTACTCTTTTCAAGGACTAGTTGACATGATCTAAAAAAGAAAAACATATAAATTACATACAGTTTACACAAAGATTAGTACTTAATTTTGTATCTCCACTCATCCCTGCCCAGTGGTATCCCAGGAAAACATAAAGTTTAGTCAATTTGCTCATATAATATAAACTACACTGGTAGTTATGTGAGAGAAGATTGCTATTAAAAACAATACCTTGCACATTTTTTTTTTCCAAAAACATGTTCTATTTAAGAAAATCCTGAGGATCTCAGTAAAAATTCCTGTAACTATGATACAGATAGTATACACCAAGAGAGACAAATCCAATATTTGCTCTTGTTGAATAAACGCATGACTACAGAGGGGGAAATTGTGGTTTTTTTCTCACTCTTGTTTTAATTTTTTTTAACGTTTATTTATTTTTGAGACAGAGAGATACAGACAATGAACAGGGGAGGGGCAGAGAGAGAGGGAGACACAGAATCTGAAACAGGCTCTGAGCGGTTAGCACAGAGCCCGACACGGGGCTCGAACTCACGAACCGTGAGATGGTGACCTGAGCCGAAGTCGGACGCTTAACCGACCAAGCTTCCCAGGCACCCCTCTCAATCTTGTTTTAAACCATATTCTGGAAAATGATCCTTACAAGAAATCCTATTTTGTGTGTGGATTCTAGCATCTTTTCTGGAAATGATAGTCCATTCAAGATTCAGTAATAGAATCAATATATTAGGCACAAAAGTTAAAACATGTTAGAGGCAGTTCATTGTCATTCTCAAAGTAAATTTATGAATCGGACATAATGTAATAGTAAAAAAATGAACAATTAAAAAATACCATAAGATTTTTAGGTATGAGTCTTTTTTCCAAATATTTTCATTTCAAATCTAAAATTTTATCATTTAAAATGTTATCGAATGAATAGTTCTAAAGAAAGATTGATTTGATGTAAAACTTATGGATGCGCTTTTTTTTTTAATCTTTAATGCTTATTTATTTTTGGAAAGAGAGACAGAGCATGATCAGGGAAGGAGCAGAGAGAGAGGGAGTCACAGAATCTGAAGCAGGCTCCAGGCTTTGAGCTGTCAGCACAAAGCCCCACACGAGTCTGGAACTCTTGAACTGTGAGATCATGACCTGAGCCGAAGTGGATCGCTTAACCACTTAACTGACTGAGCCACCCAGGCACCCCAAGGATGCTTTTGGAAGCACATAAGAAACATAACATTATTAGTTATAAAATATTTGTTGAGATATTGCCTATGTTATATATGGGTTATTTTTATGAACTTTTTGGTTAATGACAGGCAAAAACAACCAACCAAACAAAAAACTTTGTAGATTTATTTATACTTACCATTTCCTGACACCATACTAAATTTAAAGTGCCATTATTTAATGTATATGAAGTTTTCACTGTCGCAAATTATTTGAACTGATAAAAGTATATGGACTATGACTAATACAATTGCTTAATTTAATTATTGAAAGAGATAAATTGCATGCACAATGTGGTGTGTAAAATGTCAGCCTGGTAGCAATTATGATTTTGTTTACTGTGACAACAGAAGCAAATATTCAGTTACAATGGAAAAATAAATGTAATATCATAATTCAAGATATATAACACATTTGACAATTTTAGCTAATTAAAAATAAGTACAGCATATACTCAGAAATATGTTTACACTGTCATTATCTATTTTTCATTTCTAAGCTATTTACATTTATTTACACATAGACACAGAGACAGGGTCCAACATATATTTAAATTAATTATTTCCTAAACATTTTTAAAACGTGCACATAGACTATCTTGGAAAAAGATATTTGGATGATTTCAATGAAACTGACTCTCAACTGAGAAAAGTGAAAAAGAATAAAAGATAAAAATAATTAGCAAGTGATGAGGTTTCTGCACACACAAAAGAACATGTTATTATAAACTATACACCTGATACTTTAGAACTATGATTTTAGATATCATCTTCTGAAAAAAATTTTATGTGATAAAGAGTGAGAATACTTCTTTTTTTTTTCTGGAGAATCTAAACTATTTTTTATATTAAACCAGAGGGAGGAATATTCTTCCTGTGAGTGTTTATCAAAAAGAAAATTAAAAAAAAATAATGTGTTTATTTATTTTTGACACAGAGAGAGACAGAGCATGAGCAGCGGAGGGGCAGAGAGAGGGGGAGACACAGAATCTGAAGCGGGCTCCAGGCTCTGAGCTGTCAGCACAGAGCCTGACGCGGGGCTCAAACTCATGGAGTGTGAGATCATGACCTGAGCTGAAATCGGACACTCACCCAACTGAGTCACCCAGATGCGCCCCCCGCCAAAAAAAAATTTTATATTGCAGTGACTTATGCATTTAATCACATTCTTATGGTAAATAGTTTTCAGGGGGTATTTCTTATAATATTTCTTAATGTGAGCCAATGGCACAGTACCAAAGTATGGTTCAGGTCAAACGATTCTACATAACATCAATACATAATGACCATGGAACTTGTTGCGGGATTTGCTTAGGTCAGAGATAAATTAAGCATGTCAAGAACAATGAATGGAATGAATATTCTTCCATTAGAGTTCTGTAAATATTACTTTTCTAATTAAAATTTTATAAAATGGTCATCATGAAATTCCTGTTGCATACCTACAATGTACCTAGAAAGCATTCCAGGGTAGATAGTAAATATGAAACACAAGTCCCTGCTTCCAAGAAGCTTATATTAAAATGAAAGTGTGAATGGGACAGTCAAAGAACCAAACAGATGGATCAATAAGAAAAGTATCAGGAAACAATAAATGCTAGACAATGAGTTAAAATAGGGAAATATGATTCATAGTAACCTGATGGTTGTTCTTTATTTAATAATTAGAGTGGGTCTCTCTGAGTGTGAAATCTATATGAACTAGAAATTTGAATATATTGGAAGGTCTACAACAGCAAACTGAAGACACAGAAAACAACTGATAGAAAATATATGATGTTGGGGCGCCTGGGTGGCTCAGTCGGTTAAGCGTCCGACTTCGGCTCAGGTCATGATCTCGCAGTCTGTGGGTTCGAGCCCCACGTTGGGCTCTGTGCTGACCGCTCAGAGCCTGGAGCCTGTTTCAGATTCTATGCCTCCCTCTTACTCTGACCTTCCCCTGTTCATGCTCTCTCTCTGTCTCAAAAATAAATAAATGTTAAAAAAATAATAATAAAATTTAAAAAAATAAAAAGAAAAAAAGAAAATATATGATGTCAAACGAAATAGTAAAATGAAAAATAAAATCAAAGAGATTACAAAAGGATTCAAGAGAAAGTGGTATTGAAGTCAGGCAAAGGAGATCCATTATGCGTATAACAGAAGTAGCTGTCAAACAAAACTAAACTCATACTACAGAAAATATTTAAAATTATACTTTAAAATACATTTATTTAACAAATATTTGAATATACATGGGCTCTTGGGTGGCTCAGTTGGCTAAGTATCTGACTTCAACTCAGATCATCTCATTGTTAGTGGATTCAAGCCTCGTGTCGGTCTCTGTGTGACAGCTCAGAGCCTGGAGCCTGCTTTGGATTCTGTGTCTTCCTCTGTCTCTGTGCCTCTCCTGCTCGTGCTCTCCCTATCTCTCTCTCAAAAATTAAATAAAGAAACAAATAAACAAACATGAATATACATGGTGAAGGAACACATCAATCTGTCAATTGCAGAAAATAGAGAGGAAGAGCTCTTCTAGTTAGAAAGAGACAACAGATCTAATGAGAAAATATAATGTGTAGATTTTGGATCTTACTGATGAGAAAAGAATAAAGCTTAAAAAGGCATCTTTAACAGAAATTTGAATATAAGCTAGCTACAGAAAAATCTACATTTTTATTACTAATTTTATTAAGTATGGCAATATCATTGTAGCTTTTAGAAAATCCATGACATCTTTTAGAAATATATACTAGACTGCACAGATACTTGATGACATAATATCTGAGATTATATTACAAATTTAGCTTAAAAAATTAAAAAAATATTAATATATATGCTAAATATCTTAGAAATATTTAATATTGGGGCGCCTGGGTGGCGCAGTCGGCTAAGCGTCCGACTGGCCTGGAGCCTGCTTCCGAATCTGTGTCTCCTTCTCTCTCTGCCCCTGCCCCCTTCATCCTCTGTCTCTCTCTGTCTCAAAAATAAAAAATTAAAAAAAAAAGAAATATTTAATACTAAATTTCAGTGTACTAATCTCTCTAATTGTTACAACTGATGAACCAATATTGATGCACCATAGTCACCCCAAAATCAAATAGCTTACATTAGGATTCACTCTTGGTGTTGTGCACTTTATAGGTTTGGACAAATATATAATATGAATTTACTATTATACTATCGTGCAGATTTTCACTGTCCTAAAAATCCTGCATTTTGCCTATTCATCCCTCTCTCCCCCAAATATATATATATGGAATATGTATATTCTTTAAAAAAAAAAAAAGAACTAGGAACAGTAACCCTTATGAACATAGACATAGAATACTTTGACAAAATTTTAGCAATTTTTTTCAAGATAATGTGAAAAATTATCTTACATCCTTACCAAACAGGGTTTTTGAAGCAATAGAAGATTGTTTTAACATTTAAAAAAGCAATCAACAAAATTGACCATGTCGAGAGGAATATTACAAAGCAAAATGACCATTTCAATAGATGAAGGAAATTATTCAACATAATTGGCTAATACACGAAGGTCAACATACAAAAATCTATTAGCAATTGGAAAATAAAAATAAATAAAATAATTCCATTTCTAAGAGCATACACAAAAATCCTTCAGAATGAATTTAGCAGAAGTCTATAGTATCTCTGTACTGAAAATGACAAACAGTGATGAGGAAAATTAACAAAACCGGAATAACTGAAGTAATATACCTGTACCACAGATCAGAAGAGCCTTAACTGTTAATATAGGATTTCTCCACAAATCTGTCCACAGTTTAAAAGCAATCCAATTCAAAATCCTATCCTATGAGTTTGCTTGCAGCCATAATAGAATAACAGGGACCAGATTTGCCTTCATACTTGATAAAAAAAAAAAAGACAAAATATGTGAAGCAATATTTTTATAGCACTGGACATAAGACAACAAAGGACAGTGATCCTGAGGGACAGGAAGCAAGGTACATGCACCCTATCATTGTTTTGGCTTACTTTCCCTTACTCTTGTGAGGGTTTCCAGACCATGGGCCAGGGAGGGGGAACCCAGTGCAGTAGAGGCTGAGCTGAAAATACAGAAACCAAAGCAGCTATTTGCAAAAGAGAGTACCAGAGAAGAGAGAGACATGCACAGAAAAAGAAAAATAAATCAGAAATATGTAAAGGGTCTCCATTGTCTTCTGCTTAGATTCTCCTCAGCACATGCTGTGAGAAGCTTCTTGACCACAGGAAAAGAACTACCAAAAGGCCAAAGACACATAGCCACACAAAGCTGAGAATAGTGCTTGTTCTCATTTGCCTGATGGAAAATCTCATGTTCGTCGGGCATAGATTAGAGCATTAGAAGGATCTTCCCTCAATAACAGGAAGTTATTAAGTCCTAGAAAAGTATAAGCAAATAGTTCAGGCAGAAGGAACAGGGAATCAGATGGAAATCTGGATCCACACCAAGAAAGAGCTTTGAGAATCATGACCACATGGATAAATACATACAGCTTTTAAAAATTTGAATCTCGTCATAGACAGTTGAATATTTAAACAGAAATAATAACAGTAGAGTGAGTGATTTTACAATGTACTTCAGTTATCTGGGCTATTTGTACCTGATCCCATATGTACCATTTTCCTTTTTGTTCCGTATGTTCCATTTTCATTTTATGACAGAGCATTACAGGGAACACTCAAGATTGTGATCTAGTAGGTATGACAATACCCAGCTCACAATGGCTGTTCTGGCTGTCAGATTCCATGATGTCCCATCATTAGTGTCTCCATCTCAGATTCCGTGATGTCATTAGTGTCTCCATCTCTGCCAAAGCTCTGAAGTACCCGAGGAGCTGTTTCCCAGTGGTGTACATTTAGCTGTTGTGAGAAGCAGGAACTAGCCTCAAACTATTGCCGGCATCTCTTTCAGTAAGAATCGCCATAAAATTCATGTGATTTCTGCTGTTTTGTTTTCTGCAATCTAGGCCTAAGAAAACATTCCTGCTCCGGACCCAAATAAAAGCTACTAGTTTTTTTTGTTGTGCTGTTATTTAGTAAAGAGGTTAAGTGTAGAATATACTATCTTCAGACCTCAAAGAAGCAATTTTATTTCTTTGTTCCTGATGATGGCAGGTGCACAGTGTAATGATTAGTACTTTGCAAGGTTTGCCCAAGCATTCTCAAATTTAATAGGCCGTTCCCCCAAAATATTCACTGGTGTGGTAGGCACCTACAACTTTTTTTTGGTTTTTATCTCTTCTGTGTGTAGCATATGTGTCTTACCAAGGTCTCCAATTGCCCTGAGGATTTTTAAAATCCAATACATGAACACGTTGGAGTCATCATAGTGGATTATATACCATGATGTTATGCTTAAAATCCAAATGTTTTATGTCCTTTCAGAATACATTATGAAAGGAGCTAGGGAACTTAAATGAAAATCTTATGGAAAACTATACATGTATACTGTTATCCAAAACATATGAATAGGAGCTATTTCTGGTCTTAATTTTTTCAGGTTTATTTATTTTGAGAGAGATAGAGAGAGGGGGAGAGAGCATGAGTGGGGTAGAGGCAGAGAGAGAAGGAGAGAGAGAATACCAAGCAACCCAATGTGGGGCTCAATCTCACAAACTGTGAAATCATGGCCCAAACTGAAATCAAGAGTCAGACACCTAACCGACTGAGCCCCCAGGTGCCCCTCTGGTCTTCATTTTTGATGGAGACAGGAAACAACACATTTGCCAGTTCACAGTGTAACTGAGTTTATATTAATCTAAGAAAGATTTCACATTTGGCAGCAATTTTCTAATATGGCTACACTTGGTAGAGTTTCCAGTAGTTTACTGTCATTCTCGAAAATACATTTGTCTTTCTTTCCCTTGTTTTTTTTTTGTAAAGGATCAGATTGATGAAATAAATAGGAATAGAAGGGAGACTCCCTTTTGATCCTTTAAGTTTTTAGGAATGGTAGTGAATGCTACCATCCTTCCCAGAATATGGTATTTTATTTACACTTTTGGCCAGAGTGAGGCAGTTTTTGGGTCTTTTCTTTGGCTTTCCATTATAATAGTATTTAACTCCATAATGTAAGGATTAAATGTAGCTTCTGCCAAGTACTATGTAAATTAATAAGTATTCTGTGTTTTGGTAATGGTAATATGATTATTGGATCCAGCGGAAAACTCTGTGAGCCATATGTGAGTTAATGATTTTTTTTTTTTTTTTTTTTACATTGTCTGTATATACTCCTAAAAGCAGAGCCATCGGGATGCTTTCAGCCTGAGGTATTAATGTGTACTCAGACTCTGTATCTAGAGGTCTTCAACCTGTTGAGATATTTTATTGTCTCATGTTACCTGAGTTAACAATGTTGATACCTAAAAGGAAATATGTGGTGAGTCATTACTGCATGTATTTACCAAAGAGGTCCAGCATTTTTACTTATGGAGACCCATCTTATCCTTGAGACCATGGAGTCCAAATGTGAAAACTGGCTTATGTACTGTAGCTAGTGAGAAGGCCTTTGATGGGATTATCAATAGATAGCACAGTTGATGAAAGGATCTCTGAGTTTGAGGATATCCTAATAGAAATTGCCAAAACATATAAGAAAACAAAGATAAAAAAAATAAAATTTTCAAGGACTGAATGACAACCATAAAATATGTAACATACACATACAATACTATTTACATTAGCACCCCCAAAATGAAACACTTAGGTATAGCTATAACAAATATATACAAGATCTATAAGAAGGAACCCACAAAAACTGTGATGACTGAAAACAAAGAACTTAATAGATGTGGAGATACTCCATGTTCACAAATAGGAAGACTTAATATTGTCAAGATATCAGTTCTTCCCAACTTGATCTATAGATTCAATGTAATCCTAATCAAAATCCCAGCAAATTGGGGCACTTGCGTGGCTCAGTTACTTGAACGTCTGACTCTTGGTTTCAGCTCAGGTCATGATCTTGCCATTGTGTGAGTCCAAGCCCTAGCTAGGTCTCTGTGTTTGCAGCATAGAGACTTCTTAGGATTCTCTGTCTCTTCTCTCTCTGCCCCTCCCCAACTTGTGCTGTCTCTGTCTCTCTCAAATAAATAAACAACAACAACAACAACAACAACAACAACGACAAATGCCAGCAAGTTGTTTTGTGGATATCAACAGATTCTAAGTCTAAATATAAAGGCAAAAACCCAGAATAGTCAATACAATATTGAAGGAGAAGAACAAAGTTGGAGGATTGACACTATCCGACTTTAAGATTTACTATAAAGTGACAGTAATCAAGACAGTGTAGTATTGATGAAAGAGTAGACAATAGATTAGTGCAACAGAATAGAGAGCCCAGAAATAAGTCCATGCATATATGGCCAATTTAATTATGACAAAAGAGCAAAGAATACACAATGGTGAAAGGAGGGTCTCTTCAATAAATGGTGTTGGGGGCACCTGGGTAGCTCAGCTGGTTAAGCACCCAACTCTTGATTTCAGCTCAGGTCACAATCTTACAGTTCGTGTGTTCAAGCCTGCATCAGGCTCTGTGCTGACAATGGAGCCTGCTTGGGATTCTCTGTCTCCCTCTCTCTCTCTGCCCTTCTCCTGGTCATTCTCTCTCTCTCTCTCTCTCTCTCTCTCTCTCTCTCTCTCTTTGAAATAAGTAAACAGACTTAAAAAAAAATAAATGGTGTTGGGAAAACTGGGCTGTCATATTCAAAAGAATGTACTAATATCTTACATCATTCCCCAAAATCAAAATGGATTAAAAACTTGAATGTAAGACCTGAAACAGAAATATACCTAGAAGAAAACATAAGGGTTACTAAGCTCATTGATATTAGTCTTGGAAATGAGTTTTTATATTTGACATCAAAAGCAAAAATAAACAAGTGGGATTATATCAAACTAAAAAAAACTTGTGTTTAGCAAAGGAAACTGTGAACAAAATGAAAAAGCAAAGTATGAAATGGCAGAAACTATTTGCAAACTACATATCTAAAAAGGAGTTAATATCCAAAATGTGTAAGAAACGCATACAACTCAATAACGGAATAATTAATATCCTAATTTAAAAAATAGGCAGAGGATTTGAATAGACAATTTTCCAGAAAAGAAATTAAATGGCCAAAAAGTATGAGAAATTAATTATATTCCTATAAGTAACAAGCCAAAGGTAAAAACACTTGGAAATTACTTGCAATGAGAAAATCCAAATCCATGAACACGTTTTGATCATTTGTGTGTGTGTGTGTATGTGTGTATGACAGTCCAATGCTAAAAAGTAAAAATATGAGAAAACATTGAGTAGGGAAGTCAATTATATACAAATTCAGTAATTACAAAATTAATTGCTGATTCTCATAGTTGTGATTCATTCAAAGACAGTATCAGAGAGGATAAGTGGAAGTTCCAGATCTCTGAACTAGTAAGGATTGCCATCGAAAGTAATCTTAATGGGCTTAGCCTTGAACCAGAAGACCATATGTCGCATACATTAAGTCAAAGAAGAAATAAGGGAGCAGGCGATAGAAAAGTTCCACAGACTAGGAAGTTTGAATAAGTTAAGAGAGAACAAAGAACTGAGATGTTTATAATTCAGAATTGGTGTTTTGAAAGTGGTCTACTAAAGTTAAAAGTTGTTATTTTTATACTAACATTTTATAAATATATGTCTTATCTTCACACATATATCTTATTTTTTTAATTTTTATTTATTCATTTATTTAAAGAAATTTAATGTTTTTATTCATTTTTGAAAGAGAGAGACAGACAGGGTGTGAGAGAAGTAGGGACAGAGAGAAGGGGGAGACACAGAATCTGAAACAGAATCCAGGCTTAGAGCCATCAGCACGGAGTTGGACAGAGGGCTCCAGCTCACAAACCATGAGATCATGACCTGAGCTAAAGTCAGACGCCTAACCAACTGAGCCACCCAGGCACCCCATATTTTTAAAATATTTATTATTTATTTATTTATTTATTTATTTATTTATTTATTTTTGAGAGACAGAGCACACATGAGTGGGTGAGGGGCAGTGAAACAGGGAGAGAGAGAGAGAATCCCAAGCAGGCTCCATGTTGCTAGCAGAGTCAGATGTGCGGCTCAATCCCATGAATCTTGAGATCATGACCTGAGACAAAATCAAGAGTCAAATCTTCAGCCAACCAAGTGACCCAGGCACCCCAAACATATATTTTATTATCTTTTTTTTTTTTAATTAAGAACTAGTGTTTTTTGGTTATTCAGCTAATTAACTACCTAGCTAGTATGCCTAGTGAAGTTGCTAAGAATCTGGTCTTTCTGACTCTAATGTGCATTGGATATTATTGCTATAGTTTTCTTTACTTTATTTCTTCATGCTCAATATTTTAGGCTTGATTTGCATTCTGGAGCATTCAAAATATTATATTCTATTAGGTGCTTTTATTATAGAAATTAATATTTATCCACCCACCCCCTGTCTTTCTTCTCTTGTTGGTAATTAACATATGCATGCCTAATGTTAATAGTATGCATATCCATATTTCTAAAGTTGAAATACATACTTTCATAGACACCTTATATAGTCACATTTTTCATTACTACTCTGGATATTATCACTTCAGGTTTTATATAAATGGTTTGTTATAGTACATTGTCTTATTTGTCCATTACAATTATTTCCAGGCTTCTACTGTAAATGATATTTCACTTATACATATCTCAGATTACTGTTTGCTTTTGAATATTTGCAGTTTAAAAGACAGAGAAGGAGAGGGTGGCTGGGTGGCTCAGTAGGTTGAGTGTCCGACTTTGGCCTAGGTCATGATCTTATCCTCCTGGAGTTTGAGCCCCAAGTCAGGCTCTGTGCTGACAGCTCAGAGCCTGGAGCCTGTTTTGGATTCTGTGTCTCCCTCTCTCTCTGCCCCTTCCCCACTTGTGCTTGTGCTCTGCCTCTCTCCATCTCTCAAAAGTAAATAAACGTTAAAAGACAGAGAAGGAATATAAATCACAAATACTTAAGGAAAGCATCACTTCAAGAAAACGTTACAAGAAAAATTGAGAAAACAAAGCATTTCCTGCTGAGAGATTTTGAGGAGTAGCTATGCATTGGAGAAGATGAGGGTATTTGACAATTTAGCAACTTCTAATTATGTTCTTTTTTTTTTTAATGTTTATTTATTTTTGACAGAGAGAGAGAGAGAGAGAGAGAGAGAGAGCATGAGCGGGGGAGGGGCAGAGAGAGAGGGAGACAGAATCTGAAGCAGGCTCGAGGCTCTGAGCTGTCAGCACAGAGCCCGATGTCGGGCTTGAACTCACAGACCGCGAGATCATGACCTGAGCCGAAGTCGGTTGCTCAACTGACTGAGCCACCCAGGCACCCCCTAATTATGTTCTTACTCTTATTATATTGTATTAAATGAGTTTCCAGATCTTCAACACTTTCACATTCTAATGTCAATTCAAACATTCTCTATGGAAGAATACAGATGAATTGGGGTAATTTCTATCTGCTTCCTACATTTGTACAAATAACTGAGAACTAAATTTCTTGTTATGGAATTAACATTGCAAGTCATATTTTATAACATTATAAAGTTTTCAGAGAAATGATATGTTGACTCAATTTACTGTATAAATTAGGGATATAGATGGAGATATGTATAGGAATTAAAAAATGGGAAATAACTGTTATTTAATTTTAATAAGAATTAGAATCTGAGACAATGCATGCTCTAAGACATTTACATAGGAAGCCACAGAAATTTACCACCATGAAATTAATTTTGTAACTTAATATCTAATAGAAATTCTGATTTTTGTGACTATCTTAATTAGAATTTATTTAAAGTGAACTTCAAATACATTTAATATTTTAATATATATTATAAACATGGGAGCAATTGTATTAAAATATATCAGTGTGTGTATGTGTATGCACATATGCATGTATTTCTTCACATAGATACAATTGTATGTGCATGCTTATATTTTATATATGTACATATATTTATAATCCATATCTATCAATCTATTTCTCTTTACGTGCACACACAGAGAATATATAAATATATATAATTTTCTTATATGAACTATAATAAAATATAATCTTATGATATGACACAATCTTAAAGTATTGCATGGTAAATATATTTTAAATGACTTTTAATTGGAGGTGCCTGGGTGGCTCAGTCAGCCGAACATCTGTCTGTCTTTGGCTCAGGTCATGATCTCACGGTTTGTGAGTTTGAGCTCCACATCGGAATAGTTGCTGGGCTAGCTACTGTCAGTGCAGAGCCTGCTTTGGATCCTCGGTCTTTCTCTCTCTCTGCCATTCCCTTGTTTGCTCTCTCTCTCTCTCTCTCAAAAATAAGTAAAAATTAAAAACATTAACAAGAAATGACTTTTAATTGTATTGAAAAGATGCAAAATATAATGGGGTACTTGGATGGCTCAGTCAGTTAAGTGTCTGACTTTGGCTCGGGTCATGATCTCATGGTTTGTGAGTTTGAGCCCCCATCTCAGGCTCTGCGCTCACAGCTCAGAGCATGGAGCCTGCTTTGGATTTTGTGTCTCCCTCTCTTTCTCTGTCCCTCCCCCACTCAATCTCTGTCTCTCTGTCTCTCAAAAATAATAAACATTGAAAAAATAAAAGATGAAAAATATAGTAATTATAATTTATCTTTTAGAAATAAAAAGAAACACCAAATTCAAAGATTTAATCTGCTCAGTTATTAAGGATACCATGGTGAAAACAATAGTGGTCCGTAGATATTATAACTTTTTAAGGAAAAAATCAGATTGCAACCTATTTATATACATAACCATTTAGAGAAAATATTGCCTAGTTTTTTGTTTTCATTTTCAATTTTTTTTCCTTCCCCACATGGTTTACTTTGGAAAAATGAACAACATATAATATTAACAAAGCAAGTAAAGATGAAATATTGTAGTCCATATGCAGGAAATACTCACTGTAGTCAAAAGAGATTTTCTATTTAAAGATTATAGGATTGCGTTTAGAAACAGAGCAATTTAGTGTAATATATTCTATGAATACGTAATTTTCACCAGGTCAGCCCCTTCTTTTTTTATTCTCTCCACAATGCCCAGATGAGCTCTTTGCTTTCTATTTTGCATCAAAGACAAATTACTTCCTTGCTGTACTCAGAAATAGAAGAATATAATGAAACTCAATGTCATTTAGCAAGGCATCAGATTACAAAGATGGTCACTACAACTAGCTTTAAAAAACTTTTAGAGCAGATACATAGCACCTGTTTTGTTCCTTTCTTGACTTGAGGTGGTAGGGGAGGTGATAAAATTACAAGAAAGTGACAACCAGATAATTTTTACAAACATCTAGGAAACTAATTCTCAAACTTTTAAAATATGCTTCCCAATCATATAGGACAAAAATCTACTAACCATATAAAGGGATAGAAATATTTGATTTTCATAAATTTGCTTGTAAAATTACACACTGGAAGTCCCTGAGGTTTTAAGTTTAGAAATTTAGTCAAGTTTCTCTCTTGTAATATAACATTGCGGGACCCCTCTATAATGATTTATTCTAAAAATAGATGGGAGTCCCAAAGACTTTCTGAGAGAATGAGGACTTCTTTAAACTTACCTTGTGTTCTCCATGATCTTCAATTGCTGTTATTATTGCTTTTTTTTTCCTTCAATATTGTTTTAGATTTATTGTTATTATCTTCTTGTCAGGTTTTCTGCAAGTAGATAAGTCAATCTGTTAATTATTTTGGCCTCTAGTTTCCTAGACATTTATACATGAAAGTGTGGTCTTTTGACATAAAGCCATATTTTGGTGTTCAATAGTTATAACACACACTCCAGCCTAACTTTTTACCAGGCCAGCTTATTAGTTTTGTGTTGCTTGTCATTATGTGCCACAATTCCTTAAATACATTGCCTATTAATTGGATATTCCATGATTTTGTGCAGCTTTCTCTCTGATAGCTCTGACTCATGCTTTGATAAAGAGAGGTAGATATTCATTTTCCATTTGTCAAGCGATTCTTTCCAATTAACTTTGAAAGTAGAATAATTTCCATTATTTGGAATATTTCATCTATTTTGTTCATTCTCCCATATTCAAAATAATGATTTTGTATATGATCATTAGTCATTTCACTCATTTGACTTTTTGTGCAGACTGTTGGGTAAGGATGAGACTCATAGTTTGCTCTTTTCATACCTCTCACTATTCTTATCAATGAACTTTTTTTTTTTTGGCACATCCTTCTCTTCTTTCCCTCTGAAGCCTTATCTATATATTTTCTTTGTAAATATATGATTATATACATATATACATATATATATACATATGTGTATATATATGTATATACATATAATATATATGCATATAATCATGCCATATTTCATGACTTAAGGTTTCTTGCAGTAAATCAATTTTACTCAATAAATAAAATTATCTTATAATAACACTAAGATTAATAATATATACAATGTATTGAATGAGTTTATGAATGATTCTTGATTCTTTGAATCGAACACTGTGATAACTTTATTACACATATTGACCAATTAAATCTTTATAATACAGAAAAAAAAATCAATGATGAAACTTTAAAATTGACAAGCTGGAGAGAAATGCTTTCATTGAAGCACATGGACAAGTTCATTTTATTTATTAACATTTGTATAGAATCTGTCATGTGTCAGACACTATTTGTTTTATCAACTATCGCAAATATTAACTCATTTATTCCACGTGACAATTACAAGAAGTAAGCCATTATTATTACCGTACATTTTTTACCGATAAGGAAAATGCAGCACTGAAAAGTCAAATACGTTGTCCAAGATCTCCTAACTAATATGTGGGAAAGCATGGATTCAAATCTGGACAGGCTTGCTACTGAGTACACAATCTCACTCACAGTGCTGTGAGGGCTCTCTTGCCTTAGTCCTGATAGAGGATATACTAACATAAATGGCATTGATTGGTATGTTTCAAAACAAATAATGGCACCCATAGACACCCAGAAAACATATTTGGACGCTATCATTTTACAAAGATCTAAAGGACTAGGAAGTCAAAGACATATTTATATTTACATTTCCTTTTATAAATACTGTGAGTTCCCAAAAGAGAAGAGTCTGTGTTAGATGGTGCAAATTAAATTACTGGGCCATCACTTAAGAAATCGGAATGAGAAAGCCTAAGCAAGGGTTCAAACACATTGTATGGAAAACAAAGAAACTGAATTTGCCCTGGAATCAGCTGGCCTCCTCATCTGGCTCTAAACCAGTGAGAACTCGATCAGATAAATCTATGGACTCAAATATTACATGCAAAGAAAAGCAACAGCTGAGGGACTATTCATAGAAAATAATAAAAGGCAAGTGGCTCAAATTGAAGTCCCACAGCTTGGTTGGTAAGTGTCATTCACATGGAGCTTTCTCCTCCTGGGATCCCACAAAGAGAACCTCTGTCTACTTGAAAGTTTTTCCTATTAGACAGTTATTTCTGCATTTCTTATCTGGACTGCCTTACTCTCTCTATAAAGCTTTGTTGAATATTGCCTTATATTTTTCTAATTGTTTTTGTTTACTCCTAACCCCTCCTTACTTAGACTTCAAGACCCATTTTGAATCCCAAATCAAATCCTCCCCTACTATCACAGTCTAATTTATATATATTTTTTTCCTGTCTGCACTCCTTACGTAAGTAATACATTATAATTTAACTGCATAAAACATGGTGTATTTTCATACTGATAACTTGCTTAGAATAACTGCTTAAGTACTTTAATTTTACCAGGTCCTTTGTCTTAAGCTACCTGCATCCTTGGATACATCCTAAGTGTATTACCCACAATAAGATTTCAAAAAATATATATTTTTTATCCGATAGTGTGACTAGACATGCTGAAGATACTCTAAAAGGTATGATAAAGTCTACTTTTAAGTGCTTGGACAACATGATTTATTAAAGCAAAACACTATTTTGTCAATAAATTCTCAAAATGTAGGTACTGTTTTGTAGGCAGAATAATAGCCCCCAAAGATGGTCCCTTCTTAATCCTCAGAATTTATCAATATATCTTACATGTCTATGATTCTGACACCAATTCCAATGTGTGGGTTTTTCTCTCACACCAAGTAATTCTCTGATACCAGCTAGGGACATCCTGCAATTCAATTCAATTCTGACACCATCCATCTGAAGATAGTGTCAGATCCCACAGGTTAAGGGCCCAGTCCTACAAAACTGCTCTCCTCTCCACTTCAGATGCTAACCTCTAGCTCAAGCTCTTATCTATGGGCTGTAGATCAGAAGTTCCACTGGCCCCATTCTTGGGTTGAATTAATTTCCCATAGCAGCTTACTAGAACTCAGAGAAATATTTTACTTGCCATATTATCAGTTTATTATAAAAGAACCTTCATTGGAGAGGTATGATTGATTAAATCACTGGCTGCTGGTGATTCTCCAGCCCCTCACTTCTCCCTGGAGGTCCTGGGATGAACTGAAAGTTTCAACCCTCTGATGACATTGTTGGGTTCCTGGCAACCGGCCCCCATCCTTAGGTAACCTAGGGCCTTTCCAAAAGTCACCTCATTAATATAACAGAAAGTAATTTTCCCCCCATCTTCTTCACTAAAGAACTTCCAAGAGTTTTAGGAGCTTTTTGAAGAAGGAAGGAGAGAAGATAGCCAAGGAATATGGATGGCCACTAGAATTTGGAAAAGGCTGGGGGATGTATTTTTCCTGGGGCCTCCAAAAGAAACACAATCCAGCTTATATTTTCATTTTAACCCATTTAGAACCTTATCAGACTTCTGACCTTCAAGAATCGAGAAATAATAACATGTCTTGGGTTAAGTCACTAAATTTATTGTGATTGTTAGGGCAGCAATAAAAATATAATACAGCCATAATGATGATAAAAATGTTTGCCACATCAAAGAATGTAAATACTGTGTGATTACATTTATATATGTGTTATTTTTTAAATATGATATCATTATTTCAGTCCTTTTATGATACTTACCTAATGCAAAGTCTCAGAACATTTTATCATCTGTATTTGGCATAGAGTAAACTGGGAGGTGGGTGTGAGATTGGGAAACATATCTTCCAGATTTTGCTTAAGGAGCGGTAAATTGCATGGCAAGTAATTCTGTGAATTTTCATGAGCATGTTTATGAATGGGCATCTATCTATCTATCCTCTATCCTCTATCTACCTATCTCTTTATCTATCATCTATCTATACATACATTTCTATTGACACTATTACAATTTGGAGGATTTGAATCTATTCCTGTTTTAACTGAAACAAACAAGTTTTGTTGTTTTGTCTAAATGGTGAAACTTTCTAGTTTGGATACTTTTTTTTTGTTACTATTTATGCCATTTCCTACATGTTCAGGTAACCAAAACTATCTATTCCATTTACTTAATGTCTTCTCTGTCTTCAGAGATTTCGCTTTTCTGAAATAGGTCACTGTAAAATAAGTTTTTATTTTCTCTGTCAGTACTGCAGTCAAATATAACTAAACTCTAGTGTGTACAAAACTGACTGCATTCTTGCTAATAATCATGTCATATGATGTATCTATTAGAAATGCTGACTCTGACCAAGTAAAAGTGACTAGCTCTTTTTTACCCATGTTGTTTCTGGTTTTAATCTTCATTGTATGTCTCCTCTTTTGAAAGTCCTACCCTTCCCTCACCCCTTGTCCTATCCATCTTCTATGTATCCTCTATGTATTATCTATCTATCATCTATCTAATTATCTAATTTAAATGACTTTATTCTCATTTAAAACTATATAAGAATTATTCTAGAGAGAAAATAATGGATATAAAATAAATTATTTTTTTTTCAACGTTTTTTTTTATTTATTTTTGGGACAGAGAGAGACAGAGCATGAATGGGGGAGGGGCAGAGAGAGAGGGAGACACAGAATCGGAAACAGGCTGCAGGCTCCCAGCCATCAGCCCAGAGCCTGACGCAGGGCTCGAACTCACGGACCGCGAGATGGTGACCTGGCTGAAGTCGGACGCTTAACCGACTGCGCCACCCAGGCGCCCCAATTATTTTTAATCTAAAAATCTTTGGAACTATCTTTGACTTTTCTATTTAGTTTTACCTCTTCAAGCAACAAAAATAAACTTGACATTATTTCTTTGTACTATTTTAAGCAATACACTAATATTTAAGTGTATTCATAGATACAAAATAAAATCAAATGAAAGCCAAAAATAAATATTCAAAAATATTCTCTAACATTTTTTAAATAATGAAATTTTACCATTTAGTTTTAGTTTATGTATAAAATGAAAACACAAATGTGAGCCACTAAATTCATTCCTAAAAAAAAAAAAAAGTATTTGTTTAGAGAGTATCCATTAGTGATTAGAAACATGGACACTAGTTTCCATCTACTAGCCTAAAATCTTGGTCCTGATCTTAAATTGCTCTTTGGCCTAGTAGAAGTTTCTATGTATTCTCTCCGTATCTTGGTCCCTCATTAAATTACTGGAAGAATTAAGTGAGTAAATATATTAAGTCTTCAGTATAAACACACAATAAACACAAACCATCATAAGAGATTCTGTCATAGAAGACCAAAATAATATGAAATAGCAGTTGAAACAGATATTGGACGTACATAGTGACAAACTGATAAATGAATAAATAAGAAGAATTTGAAAGTCATGTTTTCTGCACTAGAGTGGCATCTGAAACATACGACGTGGCATAATACATTAATCTGCCTTAGTATCAAAATAAGTATTACTTTGCCATTTACTATCAATAAAGAACCACCACAAATTCCCTAGAAGGGTGAAAATTCAAAACTCATCCAGATAAAAACTGTTTTTATATTGATACTATCTCTGGGGATATGTTTGGGATTGAACTTCTTGTTTTTGAGCACTGTGACATTATTGTTCATTGGAATGAACATGAGAAATTGCTCATCAATGACACATAAAATTTTTTGAAAGATTGGAATTTAAAATCCATCCCTGGAGCTCGTCTTTATATTGAAGCAATTTCATAGCCAGGGTTTGAATTTCAGTCCTTACGGACTTTAAATGAGAATTGTTTTCACATTGCTTACAGAATAAACTAGGAGGACTAAATATATGTCTGTGCTGATATAGAGACTCTGTGTGAAATTCAGATTATTCAAAGGAAATACAAATAAGTATATTATGTACATACTCTCATATTTTCCTGATAAACTTTATTTTTATTTTAATGTTCGTTTGTGATAAGAATTAATAATAGAATTAAAGATAAATATTCACGTTGTATGAAATCTTAGATTTAAAAAATGTTACATATCTAGTTTCTTATATACTCCATTCTCCAATCTTATTTCTGTTTCCAATTCGTCAATTTTAAAAAACTATATAAAATATCCAAGGGAGATACATTAAATCTAAGATGACATTTCACATTAATATTGTACTATTTATTATAGATTATATTGAAATTGAGCATAACAGTGAAAAATGTAACTCTAATCTTTCTGCAGACATGAGAATGATGTTAGGGCAACACTTATGTGTTCCCTTTTAAAAATTTTAAGTGTCCTATTTGACGATGCATAATACATTTGCATAGTAGTGTAACATTTATTCATATCCTACATGGATATATTTTCTAAGATCACTATCTTTAACCCTAAATTGGTAAGACTGAAAAAAAATCTCAAAACACAGACTAGAAATAGCTATCAATATGTTTATTTGTTTTATTATATAGCTAGAAGTTTTATATTAGACAATACATGTTCAATATATATTTAAGAAAAAAGATTGAAGCATTAATACCCCAGGCCATTGAAATGGACTTGAGGAGGTTAATAAACATTAACTCAATAAATATTTTTAAACACACGACAGACACACTTATTGTCATGGTTATTATAAATGGAGCTAACAGTCAAATAGATAATGCCATTTCTCAATATATTTTATAACGAATATAAATAGAATGGAAAGGATATAAGCACTATTCATGGAAGCACTTTTCAGGAAGAGATAAAGAGCCGCACAACCGCTAAAAAAGGAACAACAGAACATCATATCATGGGGTCTGTTAAGACTGAGACAGGAAGGGAGAGGAAGAAAGTTCAGAACGGATAATGTAGATCAGTTTGCTTAGCATCAGAAAGACATGTTACATTTACACTCAAAGTACATGGTCTTTTGTACTCAAGTTACACGAGAAAGACATGAGAAGAAGGTTTGAAGCAAGTATATTACTTTAATTTACAATTTAGGAACATGTTCGTAACTAATCTGAATGCATAGTCTAGTAGGAGTTTCTGGACTGAAGGAGGCTAGTTAAAAGGCTATTGAAACATCCGGAGGAGAAAGAAAGTAAATCAGGAAAAATAAAATTTACATCTGTTGAATTAGAACCCAACTCATAGTCTATTTGAGAAAATATAACCCTGGTAAAAGTAGAGTTAAGAATTGAGACACCAACCTCCAGTATCCAACCCCAAAACACATTTTTTTTTCTGCTATGCTGAAAAATATCTGTCTTTTGTCTTGTTTCCCATTCTGATTTTCCTTCCTCTGAATGACCATTAAAGATGAATACATGGGCTTCTAGGAGAAACTGCTTCAAAATTCTAGAAAAGTTTTTGGAAGATTAGATCAATAGTGAATCTCAAGTGTAGTGTATCAGAATTCTCTCATGACAGAAAAGTAAAAAGGTCAACATGTTAATGTCTGTGAAGTCATTTCATATTTGTAAAATATCCAGCTCTGACTCTATCAAGTGTTCGTGATTTACTTCCACTTCTAGTTTAGTCCAAAGAATGTTCAGGGTAGTACGGGGTACAATAAATAAAATGGCACAATGCCTAAATTCCAATATTGACTCCACCATTTGACAACTGTGTTCTACAGGGAAGTCACTTGGGCAGTTCAAGCCCTCTCAGACTCCACTTCCTTACTTATCTTTTTCAGAGAGTTATTTTGATGATTAAGTCAGTAATAATTACTTACAAAGAGTATCACACACAAGAATGACAGTAAGTATTACACACAAGTATGTATCACACACAAGTGACTTACTTACAAGTGAGATACTTACAAGTGACAGTAAGTATCACACACAAGAATGACAGTAAGCAATATTACTATTTATAGGTTTTCTATCACTTATACTCTTCTCTTGCCATGTAATTGAAGGCATTCACAGCCTCTGGGAATTAAAATGCAGACATTTTTGGGGAGTCATTACAGAAAATTCCTCCTATCAATGTAGTGTTTTCATGATTCTGATAAAATAATCTCTCTTATGATAGTTAAGTCATTTAAAAATCACTTCAGTTCTACCTTTCCTTTTGTTTTTTGAAAGAATGTGACAATATCCTCGTGGAAAACAATGCATGCTATGAACTGTTATATACAAAATACAGTTAACACTAAGAGTTAGTGGCAAAAAACTAAAACTTTAACTTAAAGACGGGTCTTCCTGATGCATGGTCATGATGCTACAATTAATGGAATTTATTTATTTTTCTTGTAATGTAAATATAAACTGTCTTTTAATATTATCTTTTATTTGAAAATTGTGAAATGCAATTAAAAATGCAATTAGTATTTGACCAAAGATAACTAAAATAAAAAGGAAGAACGATAGGTTGGTTTCCCAGGGAACACATGAGAAATCTGCTTTGATCGCAGTTCAAATCTCTATTTAGGGTTTCTTACTCAGGATTATCATTTTGCCACCTTTAAAAAAGAAATGCTTACTCTATTTTTGATGAATATTGAATTATGTTCAACAACTGTTCATGTTTTGATCTTCTCAAACTGGTGAATACAGATCTTAATTAGTAGTCAATGGTTTGATGAGTGGACGTAGGCAGAAGAAAAAAGCAAAAAAAGTTAATTTTCCTGCAATGTTAATTTTAGACAAAATGTTTGGAAAGTCTCAATTTTATGTTAAAACATAAAAGAGCTATTTCATGAAATATGCAATATTTATATGTTTTTATGATAAAGGGTGTTCTAGTAAATGTATGCTTGTACTATGGCCAATTTATGTTATAATTTTGAAAACTATGTATGGGCATTTGTTTATTCTTCCCTACTGATAGTGTATTTTTTTTTTTAACGTTTATTTATTTTTGAGACAGAGAGAGACAGAGCATGAACGGGGGAGGGGCAGAGAGAGAGGGAGACACAGAATCGGAAACAGGCTCCAGGCTCTGAGCCATCAGCCCAGAGCCTGATGCGGGGCTCGAACTCACGGACCGCAAGATCGTGACCTGGCTGAAGTCGGACGCTTAACCGACTGCGCCACCCAGGCGCCCCCTGATAGTGTATTTTGACAAGAAAAGGTCAAAATCAAAACCAAAAGTCAATTAATTAAAAAAATATAGAATGCAAAATATGAAAATAAATTATTTACAAGATATCAGAAATGGCTAAATCAGGGGCGCCTGGGTGGCTTAGTTGATAAAGGTCCGACTTCGCCTCAGGTCATGATCTAGAGTTTCAGGTTCGTGAGTTTGAGCCCCGCATCTGGCTCTGTGCTGACAGCATGGAGCCTGAAGCCTGCTTCAGATTCTGTGTCTCCTTCTCTCTGCCCCTCCCCCAGTCACACTCTATCTCTCTCTCTCTCAAAAAGAAACATTAAGAAGTTTAAAAAAATGATTAAATCAAAAAGGATGAAAAGGGCTCGGATTCTGGAGAGAGAACATAAGAATGGTGAGCTAATTATCTGCAACCTCAGGGTCCCTGTTGGCTATTTCAAGTCTGTGTGTTCATAGGGGCTAAGATTTTAGGTTTTGAATAAACAGAGACCTACTCCTATACAAACGGAAAAAAAAGAAAAAGGCATTTTTGAAGTCATGGAGCATTTTGAAGTCATGGAGCATTCCTTGTCACAACACTTTTTAATTCTGTGCAGTATGGAGATCTAAAATCTAATGTGAGTGGAATTTTGGCAGTCTTGCAGCACTGCAGGGACAGAGATTAGAATCCACAGCTCCCAAACGGAAGGGCCCAAGTGAATGCACTGGGATCTCAGCGGGAAGACTGAGATCAACTCAAACTTCACTCACTTTTGTCGCTAATTAGCTGAAAGTAATGGCCTTCAAATGACTCTTGTTAGGTAATGAAATAAAGAATAATTTCTGGAGAAAGATCATTTCACCTAGGACCTATATATTTATAAAAACAAACTGACATAAAATAAAAAAAAAATTCTCAACATGCTAACAGGGCCGTAAGGCCAGAAGTTAAGAAGAATTCGAAAGAAAGAAAGAAGAAAGAAAGAAAGCAAAAGAAAGAAAGAAAGGAAGAAAGAAGAAAGAAGAAAGAAAGAAAACTAAAATTAAAACTAAACTCACATATGATCCACTTATGTAATTTGGCGCCAAATATTTTAAATTAAAAAATTATTTTTTAATGTGTCTTTTTGAGAGAGAGAGAGACAGGGAGAGAGAGACAGAGACAGAGACAGAGAGTGAGCGAGTGAGGGGCGGAGAGAGAGGGAAACAGATTCTGAAGCAGGCTCCAGGCTTCAAGATGTTAGCACAGAGCCGGATGTGGTGCTCAAACTCACCAGCCATGTGATCATGACCTGAGCCAAAGTCTGATGCCCAACTGACTGAGCCATGCAGGTACCCCTAGCACCAAAGATTTTAAAATACAGTGGCATGGTAAAGAAAATAGAAGAGGCATTATTTAGAAAACTAGTTAAAAGTATGGAGAAAATTGAATATAGGAATGTATGAAAAATATCAAATGGAAATTCTAGACTTGCAAAATACGTATTTGAAAATCAAAATTCATAGATGATAGTTAGCAGAAGGTGAGAAAATAAAAACAGACTTTTTGAAACTGATGAGAGACACAAGGAAAATATATACACTGAAAGAGACAGAAAAAAGTATTAATTTAAATAATGAATATGATATGTAGGAAATAGTAAAAGTTAAATGAAGAGGGAATGATATCCTCAATGTATCAGGAGAAATGGTAATGTTTTGAGAAAAGATACTGGAAATTATTACTTTGAGGAAAGGTAAATATTAATAATTTTAATATATAATTTTATAAATATTCTTAAAATTGCCTTGCTATAATTGTAATTTATACGAATTCACAAACAGATGACTATCATGATATATAGCCTCTTTTGATAAAATTAAAAGAGGTCCCTGCATTTTATGTGCCAAATGTCATAATAATTTGGTTTTAAATCTGTTAAAAGGACTCACAAGAATTCTGATACATATTTGTGAGTAATGTATACAAATTCAGACTGATACACCTTTATTGTAGTTGAGATTCCAACTGACCATAAGTAGCATTACTGTTGGATGGTATGATTTTTCCAAAATAGTGAGTAATTCTCAGTAAATATATTAAAAAAATTTTTTTTTGATAAGTGCAATGTTGGAAATGTCAATGAACATTAAAATTATTCAAAATATATTATATTTGGATCTGGGAACAAAGTTAAATTTTAGGGTCAGAAAATTTGCTCAAGACCCAGGACAAGTCTTCTTTATGTGAAATTGTCTCAAACCCAGGGCATCTAGTATTTCAAGGATAAACATCCACCAGAATAAATATCAGTTGGGCCCCTTCAATCACTAGACAACAAAATACAAACTCACAGATTTCCCCAAATGTTCCACAAAACATGGGAACTCCCTATCTCCCCACACACATATGAAAATCACTGTCTATAGGGACATTTTAGGTAAATTTTCAAGAGACTGAAGTATTGTAATTTTCCAATCATTATCTTATAATCTTCTCTTTTCAAGCTCATATTCGATATTTAGAATTTTTTTAGGTATATTGAAAATAGGACCTCACTCAAAACAATTACTAATCATCACCACCAACACTAAGATCTCTCCCCTTAGGCTACCAACATAACTACTGATTCCTTAATTCTGCTTTTTCCTAATTCCCCAATGGATCCCCAAATCAGTTCTCCATAAAACAAGAGGGAACTTCTTTTTTACAAATTACATTATGTCACTTTTCTGCTCTCCTCTTTTGAAAGTCTTTCCTTCCACTTAGAATACAATTATAAATTCTTCATTTGGCCTGGAAATGCTACAACACCTACACTCTGTCCACTTCTGCTAACCTTATATTCTACCATTCTTCTACTCATTATCCACAAGCACATGAGCCTTTAAATTCTCCATGCAAACATGAGGCTCAGGAATCGTGGGATCCTCCTCCCCTTTACAGATTCCTAAAATGTGCTTCCCTAAGTTATGCACATGAGTAGATCCCTTGTTTGATTCAAGTAGGTCAAATAACTCCTCTTATGTCTAAACCAGCACTCAATCCACTTAGCAGGCATAATTTTCCTTCACAGAACCTATTAATACCTGACATTATATTATGTGTTTATATATTCATCTGTTATATTTTGTATTCTCCTCTATATGTGTTTAAAGGCAGAAAACTGGTCTGATTGTAATATGCTATATCCCAGGTACCTAAAATGCTACCAAGAAATAATATGCATTTAATAAATGTTAAGTCCTGGAATAATCTAATGGTTTCCTTTCTCTAAATTTTAGGAAAAATAGTTTAATTCAATGAATAGTAAAGGTATAGGATATTTTCTTTGAAATGATTTTCAATCTTTCCATTAAGAGAAAAGTTCTTTCTTTCTCTTTTCTCACTTGACTACACAATATATCATTTTATGAGATCATAAAGTAATATATATTTTTGATCCCAAGAAGAATTTATCTGCCCTGAAACTGTTAGTCTGATAGCTATTGTTTTAATATTTGCTAAAGTAAATCTTCTAAGCCTCTTCTATTGGAATGATTTTTTTAATACTTTATTTGTATTCTTCTTTAAATGAGCAAAGGGAATAATCTAGCCACAAAAGACTTACAGTAACCCTGATGCCAATGGGAAATTGAATATTTTTAATAAAATATTGAGGTATGTTATTTTACATTTTGTGTTATGTGATCTGTTATATTAAAATGCTTGTCTGGGTATTAAGAAACAAGAACACCCTGAAAATATCCTTAGGGTCATCTACAGGTAATACAAAGTCAATAAAATTGCTTCACTAATGATTTTGAGTCTTCCCAAAGATTCTGGTACTGAGTTAAGTTTTAGCATAAGATGAAAGAATATGTCCAATAAAATTCAATCTATGAGAAATTCAATCTATGAAACAAAAGCCTCTGTTATCAGAAACTTGTAATTTTATAATCATGATTTCATCATTTCCCTTAGTAGAATTGTCACAGACCTATAATAATTTAATCTTTCAATCATTGAACTATCTTGCCTTTAAATAATATAATTCTGCTTTTCCACAGAGATACATTTACAAATAAAAGAACAAAATTTTTCAAAATCTTTTTTTTTTAAAGAGGGACAAATAATGTGGATAATAAGAGTCTGTCAATCCATAAACTTTGGGTAGAGAAGTCTTTAAGTCAATGCTCATTTGGCAATAAGAATATTTATTATTTTATTATTTGTATTACTGAAATCCTGTAAAGATATATTTGTACATGTACTTACATTTAAAAAAAAAACTGAAAAAGTAATCATCTTAATAATTTTAACATGTGTTACAGCATAAGGTTTATTTTCTTTTCTGATTTCTACATCGCTTCCCTGAAGATACTATCTTCCTTTATTGAAGTTGAATAATTTCATATACTTAAAACACCACAGGGAACAACAGGAGAGTGGTAATTTCAAATTTTCATAGTGTTTTTTAATTTGGTTTATGGCTTAGAATTAGCATGTCTGTGCTCAATGCCAAAAGATGTTTGCTCATTTGTTTGTTTGTATTTTGCCAGTGAGGACCTGAAATTTCAGAAATACATGCATAACATCTATTATAATTCTGTCAAAAGTAGGAGTCCAACTCTTACAACTAAACTACTATTTTCTCAAGAAATAAAGACCTTCAGTCGGTGCTCATACTTTATTCATGATGTGTGTGTTTGCATCATTATCTACTTTGAGTCATTTTCTTTTTGTTATGTGTCAAATAAAGTTGAAATTATGTACCAAGTCACATTTCAATGTGCAATTTCTTTTTTTTTTTCAACGTGTTTTTTTTTGTTTTTTGTTTTTTTTTTGGGACAGAGAGAGAGCATGAACAGGGGAGGGGCAGAGAGAGAGGGAGACACAGAATCGGAAACAGGCTCCAGGCTCTGAGCCATCAGCCCAGAGCCCGACGCGGGGCTCGAACCCACGGACCGAGAGATCGTGACCTGGCTGAAGTCGGACGCTTAACCGACTGCGCCACCCAGGCGCCCCTCAATGTGCAATTTCAATGCACAATAAAGTGAAAGATTCCTTTCAAGATACACTCATCAAATATAACTTAATAGGAAAGTATGTGTTGTGATTGTGAATATGCATTTATTAATTATACATTAATTATTTGTTAACATGACGCTCAGGGCCTGAAACAAGTATGAATTTATCTTTGAATTGAATTATTTAATATAAATAATAAATCTTTATATTATAATAAATGTTGCTCTAGTGTATGAATTAATTTAGTTGTTTAATGTCTGTAAATCCTTAAAAAGAGTTATCAGTGGGAAATATCCATAATTTTTGTTGAGTTTTTTATATATTAACTACATTTATTGTTGACTTCCTAGAAACCAACTCAACATCACAAATATAAAAGTTTAACAATTACTACACTCTAATGAATTTTGGGAAAGTAAAATTCAGTCAATGGTTCATACACCCAAAGAATGTTTGTCTGAGTTATTTTTATTTTAGTTTGGTTGCATTTGAGAATACTTACAATGTAAGTATTTAATAATTGGTATGTATTTGATGATTACAGTGTGCAATCAGCAATGAAGAAAAATTATTAAGACTAGATACTGTCCTTCCTAAGATTACTATTAGGTTAGTAAGCCAGAATACAGACTTGAAACAGTTAATGTATTAAAATTCATATGAAAAACACATTTAATTAGCAAATGCACATTTAAAAATGGCATCTCAACTTGACACCTTTAGGGACTATTTAAAAAATTTCTTTCGCAGTCTAAATTTCTGGAGAGGAAGAATATTTGATAACTGCTTTATATTGTTGCTTCTAAAATAATGCTCAGCTTAGAAGCTCTTTGTCTGTAGAGAAGGCTTTTATCAGCATCCCTGCCTTCCACTACACATTCTTTTACAGAAAAAGAGAAACCTGCAAGTTTATATCTCAACATAATCTCAAACTTGTTTCCACTGCTGAGATGATAAACCTTTAATTTTATTTCCCATTCAGGTTTATGCCTTTGTTTAGTTTCTAAGAAGTAGCGAGAAGTCTGTATTTTATTGCCTGAAGTATACAATGAACTGGTATGATATCTAAACTTCCACCTTAGATACAAGTGTAAGAAACAGAAAAAAAAAAAAAAAAGTAGATAAAGGATGAAAAATCTCAGCACAGGCAGGAAAATAACACAAATTGGAGGAAGGGCTCAGCCTAAGAAATATTCATATGCTATCATGTAAATGACTGAGTCCTCTTTGCCACTCTTAATTTAGTATTGAACTTCTGCAGATCTCTTAAAAGAAATTACTCTTAAACATTGTTTTGACGTCTTTATGGAATTTTAATTTACAGTTTACAAAATGTGCAAATATAAATATATTTGTACTACATAATATATATAACAAAATCCAATGATAATACATTGTTTTATGAAAATATTTAAAAAAATATTTTCTTGGGGTGCCTGGGTGGCTCAGTTGGTTAAGCGTTTGACTTTAGCTGAGGTCTTGATCTCATGGTTCACGAGTTCAAGCCCTGCGTCAGGCTCTGTGCTAACAGCTCAGAGTCTGGAGCCTGCTTCATATTCTGTGTCTCCGTCTCTTTCTGCCCTCCCCACTTGCGCTCTCTCTTTCTCTCTCGCTCTTTCTCAGAAATAAATAAACATTAAAAAATTGAAAAAAAGAAAAAAAGAAAAATTTTCTTAAATTATTAAATTATTTAATATATGCATAAAGATATTTTGCCTATATGATCAACATATGTGTAGAAAATGTGCCAAATCATTACTTACTTGGTGTAAATCTTGTACAATGTTTGTGAACAGTTTATATGCCAGGACTGTCGAGCAAAATATTGTTAGGCAACGTGACATTTTCGGGAAAGAAATATTTTTAGTATTTGAAGAAGTAATTATTCAATGCTTTTCAAAATTTGTTAAATATTCTAGCTCAAAAATAAGCTTTGAATTTCCCCTCAATTTTGAAAAATTGAGAAGTGATTTTCTTCAAGTATAATTATAAATAACAAAATATATAAGAACAGTGTAATTGAAAAGCTTGAAGACCCTTAATTATAGTGGTACAAATGTGGCATATGAAACTTGAATTGCAGCCTAATTATTACTTCGTTATGTCTACTTAAGAAATTGCTGACAAATGGTTTATAGTTTTAACTTAAGAAACTAGAATAAAATTTAGAAGTAAAGATGTGTTGACTCAAAAAGCATGTTGACATATACTATATAGTTGGCTCTGAAACATATTATGAAATTAAGAAAAATAAATACAGTGTAAATTTGTACTTGAAGTGTATATGTATATCACAGTGAGGTAAACACATTTTTATTTATTAAATAGGACATTCGCACATTCTGATTTTGCTTTCTATCAGATGTCATTCTCATGAGTATTTGTATACTGGTGTGTGTATAAATGTAAACATGTTTATGCAATTTCTAATAAATACATGTTATATACCTCTATATATTATATACATTTATTAAATGTATATATTATGAATCACATTATATCAGATATACTTAGTACTATATATATCAAAGTGGTTTATGTGATTGAAATTCTAATACAATGCAGTTTTTCACATGCTATTTATTCACATATGTGTGCACACATACACACACGGCACAGATTTAATCAATTTTGTCAAATACGTAACCATTTTCTTAATCGAAATATACAATCTTCTTATCACCTTGGAGAGTTCTTTCAACAAAAACATGGCAGCTGCATGTTGTGTGATTTTAGATATTTGTCTTTATGATTCTGTATCAATTTTTCTGCATTGAAGTAATAGACTTCTGCATTTGTATCGGTTGACTGGTACTTTACTATCTACTCACATTGGGGTTGTCTTTTATTGTTAATTTTCAGTACAGGATGAGGCTAACATTTTCTGCAGAGCTGAAAATTCTAGATATTTACTTTCCCAGTCTGCCCTGTATTTAATGCATGTGGACTTGTGATCTAGGACCAGATAATTGACAGCCTCAGTGCCAGACTTTAAATCGAGAGCCACTGTGGCAAAAAAGCATGATAAAGAATCCACGTTGATATCCTGCAGTGACAGCAACAAATCCATTCTCTAGAGACAGCAGTCTAGCCGCCATGATTAAATGCTGGTAGTATTGGTGGGCAGTCAGAATGACTTTTACTCAGAATGTTTTCTGTCCTATGATTTTGCATTAGTTCTGGCTTTGTGGCCTCTCTTTGTTTCCGTCTATTTCTGAACACATTCCACTCTTCTTCTGAGTGATTCTCTAAGCTTACCGAAGTCTATGAAATATTTTCGATTCAAATCAGCCAGTCATTTTTGTTGTTGGCTTCTAAGGACACTGAATGGTATAAATAAATATTGCTCTATGGTAAGGGTGAAAGGGTGGGGGGAGTCGTCACATGTTCCAGGAAATAGAAAATATCTGGTCTGTAAATGACAAGCTACTCCGGAAGAAAAAAACCTTTATATGTAGATATTAAAGAGCCATAGGAAAAAACTAGGGAGAGAAAGAGAGGAACCATAATTGATCGTAGAGCACAACAGAAGAGACAAAATAGATTGCCTTCCTTGGGGAGAAATAATGTTAAGGGCCAACATATTAGCCTCAGGACCAGTTGGAATCATGTATGCAAGCAAAAGCCAACTAAAGAGACGCAACGCATTTCTTCAGTCTGACGTGGGGGAAAAAGTGCTCCTGGCTAGTCACATATTTTGGGCAGATGTGAGGCATCTGTTGCTTACACCTGAGAAAGCTAATTAGCTAATTAAATTCTTAGGAGGAGCAGGAAAACAAGCCTGAGGTACAAGATTCGCCCCAGCTGAGTTGTATGCTCTACTACCAAAATGAATGTGAATTTTAAGCTAAGAGGAAGGAAAACAAGTGAGGATTTTATTTCAAGCCAGAATTACAGAAGTTAAGTAAATAAAAGAAAAAGGATACTATATCAGCCACAAGGGAAAGAATGCACAGTTCCAGTGTTTTCTATTAATTGGCTTTATTATATTAAATAAACATATCTATTCATGGCAAAGTTACTTTTTAATATCAGGCCAATTTTATTATATATTCGATTTTACTTATTATACATAAATTACTACATATTGGACAGCTTTATTATATGAAAATAGAATTTCAATTATACCCATACATAAACTGTAAAGTTGCCCTTGATTCCCTTACACTTAATAGAGCACAGGGTCAGCTGTTAATTCAGGCCACCAAGGTTAGCATCTTTATGTGCTGTGATTAGGTTTTTGTCTGCTGACTCTATAGAAGGCATATTTACATGAACCCCATTTTTTACTCATAACTCACATAATTAGGGTGCACTCAAAATGCTAAAATTACCTCAGTTGCAAGATAAATATCTATTTTACACTAAAGTTCTTGACTGGACACCTTGTTAATGTGATTTTTCTCTTTGCACATTAAATATAAAAACATATCATTGTAAATGTCATGAAGACAAGCTTAGCACTAGGCAGAATGCACTGATTAAAGAAGATTGGACTGTAATTCTAATTACTTAAGTTTTGAAATATAGAACATATGAAGGTTAATTTTATGTGTCAACTTGACTGGGCCACAGGATGCCCAGATATCTACCTAAAAATTATTTCTGAAAGTGTCTGTGAGGGTGTTTCAGGAAGACATTAACATTTGAATCTGTAGACTGAGTTTAGAGAAGATTGCTCTTGCCCTTCTTGAGGTGGGTGAGGATCATCCAATCCATTGAGGGCCCAAATAAAACCAAGAGGTGGAGGAGGCAGAAATCACTCTCTACGCCTGACTTCTGAGCTGGGACATGGGTCTTCTGCTCTTGAACAGGACTTAGGCCATCAGCTCTAAAGATTCTCATGCTTTCAGACTCAGACTGGAACCACACCACTGGCTTTCCTGGGTCTCTGGCTTATAGAGAGCAGATCATGGAACATCTCGCCTCCATAATTGTGTGAGTTAATTCCTCATAATCCTTGATAGATAAATATCTATCTATCTATCTATCTATCTATCTATCATCTATCTATATCATGATATGATATATGTATATGCATGTATGTATATGTATCTATCATCTACCTACCTGTTATCTATCTATACTCTATTAGTTCTATTTTCCTGGAGAACAGGAAAACCATCTCTTCTTACAGCTCTCAGCCCTACTCTAATGACATCTATTTTGTCGCTTACACAGACTCTAAGTTTCCTGGAGAAATTTGAATAACATGGAACACGTGTACTTTTGTTTAAAAAATATAATCTAACATTTAGCAGAGTTGTAAAGTACGAGTTCTCAACAAGTGAAGATTTAAAAAAGCACATGCTAATACTTCTGTGTTTTGATTGCGATAGAAGTGTTAGAACTGAAGTCAGCCACATGTATCCAAGATGAAATTAAGGAATTCTATTTTATATCATGTTATATTTACTCAGTATAACTTGTGAGAGAGTGAAAGATTACATTTGGAAATTTTTAAAAATGCATTGAAGACACCAACACCTTAGGGGATAAGAAATGTGTAATTGCATCATATATAAAACTTTGAATTTTTTTGTTGTTTACTACCTTAGTTTTGAATTTACATTTAATGTTCTTGAAAGGGAAAGTACCTGTTCAATTTTTTTGCTTATAATAAACTGCCCCTTCATTCTAATTTTGATCATGAAATTTCCAAGAATCTTCACATAATAAAGGGAAAAGAATACTACTAAGTGAGGATAACTGCTTTTGTCATTAAAATAATATATTCTTGTAAAACGTATTGTAAAGTGACCCACTGTGCCCTTTAAATGCTGAGGACTGATGCAGTATACAGCAGTGCATTTCATTTGCAAGGTCAATAAAACTGGTATATAAAGAGATACTTTGTTTTTAGTAACCTCTTAAATATCATATAAACATTACATTGAAATACAGCATTAAATAGCTATATTTTTTATAATTTATATAAAACACCCATAAAATACACATATATATTTTTTAATTTTTAAATATTTATTTACTTTTGAGAGAGAGAGAAAAAGAGAGAGGGACAGAGTGTCCGTGGGGAGAGCAGAAAGAGGCACACATGGAATCTGAAACAGGCTGTGAGACTCCAACTCACGAACCATGAGATCGTGAGCTGAGCTGAAGTCGGACACTTAACTGACTGAGCCACCTAGGCATGCCAAATACACATATATTTTAAAGTGGGCCAGAAATTATTGTTTCCGTGTGTCCTTAGTAGTTATCAATCAAGCAATGTGAATAGTCTTCAAACTTCAAACACGTTCTAACAAGGATACTTGAAATAAACTTAATGAAAGAGAATTTTCAAAATTATTATGTTTAATAATGTGAAAATCAGAAAAAAATGTAAAAACCAGAAAATTCTATATTTCTTTGCGATTTTTAAGCTAATCTCAATGTCTTGATAAAATCTAAGCTTTAAAATATAAATACTACAAATTGTATTAACAGATATGGCAATCAAAATTGCAATGTAATTTACAAGATAGTATAATTTGCATAGATATAGAAATAATTTTAGCCTGGCAAATGCCAGATAGATTGCTCTTCTATGAAACTGGCAAATTTAACCTTGTTTGTCAGTAAGACGGCCAATGGTTACCTTTTTTAGAGTCTGTGTAAGCAACGAAATAGATGTCATTAGAGTAGGGCTGAGAGTTGTAAGAAGTGGTTTTCCTGTTTTCCAGTGAGTTCGTGGTACCAATGGAAATGAGAAATTATAGTATATATTTTTTTTATGTATTCAAAAGCTTGCCTTGCTGGCTCATTGTTGCACATAAATCTGCATAATATTCATTATCATTGATTGCCTAGATGCCTTGAAATAGCTTATCTTTCTGTTGATTTTTAAAATCTGCAACCATTTGCAAATATCCAAATATATGATTATATGGAATTACTTTTTTAAAATCTTTATTCTACACATGAAATATGGATCCAACTGTGTTTTCAAGTTAAAGTGACCTTGGTAAGCCATTAACTTTCCAGGGTTCAATTTTCCTATTTCCAAGATGTGATAACAATACCTGCCTCTGTTTACTTTGAAGAGAGTGAAAATAACGGAGATAAGGTAGATTCTCCCAGGGCCTAAAATAGTTGCTGATAGCATATGAAATACTTTTAGAGAAGCAGAATTAACTTCTCCAGCCACTAAGTAAACTCCGACTAAGTTACTGTTTCAAAATTATTATAGAAACTCAAAGAGCAGAAATACAAATATGAGCGCAACATAAAAATTAAATTAAGCATTAAATTGAGTTGAAAACACTAAAGCACAAATTCTGTGCTATGAACACAAACCCAAGAAGAAAAAGGCAAGGAGGCAGGAATTAAGGCTAATGAAAATATAGTATTAAGGAATATTACTTATGGAGTGGTTTATAGTTTACACTGTCACATATTTTATTTAATGTGATTCTCCTAATAATCATTTGAAGACGTGTCCTATAGCAGGGTTGTAGCAGATTTGTGACGTGCCACAAGATGCTTCTTCAGACATTATCATTTTTCCCTTTGCCTATAGTGTAGCTAGCTGGTAACCTCCAGCTCTTTGCCAGAGTGGCCTCATTTTTTTTTTTTTCCCAGCAATGTCATTTATTTTATTGTTTATTTAGGAATACTTTCAAATTCACATAAAGTTGCAATAGTACAAAAGTCTCCCATATAAACTTTAGCAGGCTTCTGCATTGTTAACATTTTACCACATTTGGTAGCGTTTCTCTCTCATTTTTATTTTCTTTTTCTGTAGCACTTGAAAGCAAACTAGAGACATGATGTCCTATTACCCTTGAATACTTTATAGTCGCAAAAAAAGTTCTCTTGCTAATGATAACATAATTTTCAAAATACGAAAATTAAAATTGACCCACTATTACCAAGTGTTTACCAACTGCATTCGTATTTTACCTGTTTACAAATTCAAGAAATGTGTTGTGTTTGGTCACCATGTCCCTTTAATGCTTCAATTTGAAATCGTGCCTCAGTCTTTCCCTATCTTTCATGACTTAGATATTTTTTTTTAATTTTTTTTTCAACATTTTTTATTTATTTTTGGGACAGAGAGAGACAGAGCATGAACGGGGGAGGGGCAGAGAGAGAGGGAGACACAGAATCGGAAACAGGCTCCAGGCTCCGAGCCATCAGCCCAGAGCCCAACGCGGGGCTCGAACTCACGGACCGCAAGATCGTGACCTGGCTGAAGTCGGACACTTAACCGACTGTGCCACCCAGGCGCCCCCATGACTTAGATATTTTTGAAGAATGTATATATATATGCATATATATAATATTTTGTTATATATTACATGTGTATACATATGTGATATTTTTACATATTTGGTATCTTGGAGAATATACATGTATAAGCTCTTTGGCATACTCACATTATTCTCTAAAATTTTTCTTACTTTCTGGTAATAGTTCCTATGAACTTGTCTGATATTTTTTTCTGACTCAGATTTGGAGGCAGCCATGTCTCCAGGGATCTATAGTTTTTTCCATTTTTGGTTTTCAGTAGAGAATACTGTTTAGAAATCAAATATACACATATGTAGATTTCTATATTTATCTTTAAATCTCTATGTACCTACCTACCTATATGTCTGTTTATCTATCATATAAGTATCTTAAAATCCATAAATTCACCCACTCCCTTTAACTTCAATCCAACATGACAGGATTTATCCTAATGCCAACTTTTCCATGTTTCTGCAGTGAAAAATCTGGCTCTAATCATCAACAAGGTA
This sequence comes from Prionailurus bengalensis, assembly GCF_016509475.1. NCBI lineage: Eukaryota > Metazoa > Chordata > Mammalia > Carnivora > Felidae > Prionailurus > Prionailurus bengalensis. Next base: position 93,545,195 of record NC_057344.1, read on the forward strand.
TCTATTTACTTAGTATCCCCTGTATTTGATCAACCTTTTGCCACATTAGCAGAAGTCTCAGCCCTGAGCATGCTTCATAAACTCCACCCTGGCTCACCTTCCAAAACAATGATCTAGACAAGCCAAGGACATATTATTCTCAAGGTAACCCTTAGACAATGCATAGCATGATGGTGATTACTGAGAACACTTTCTTCTCAGAATGGCTCTCAGCCTAAGATTAAGCAGAAAAATGGTATAATGGCCCAGTCATTTCCATCCTACTTGGCAAACTTCTAATGGGCAATTTTTCCTTCAGGTCTCCACACTGGGCCTGCAGTCATGTCTATATCACAGTTGATGGCTAACCCTGGCAAGTCCTCCTCCTTCACTTTTCTTTCCACCGGTGTTACTCCCAAAATATTTGTATGACTAAATCCATGTCCCTCTGTCCTTTCCACAGAACTCAGATTATGACAAGGGAGTGGGTAAACCCACCATGACCTCCATGGAATATAAATTAAGGATTATTGTTGAAAATCTTATAAGCCAAAATTAGCAGAGAATAAATGCCTCCCCAATTTCTATTTCATAGAAAAATTTGTGTGTAGGCAAGTTATAGCCAGAGTTGGCACACTATGGAAACAAATTTCATGGTGAGGTTCCTTTGGAGCACCACAAACCTCTAAAGAGAAAGAGAATAGGGAACAAAAACTAATAAGAAACAGGATGTGTTTAGCTATAGAAAGAGGAAGAAATAAATATACAGCCACTTTAGAATCGCCCTCCCTACCATACAGGTGCAAAACCTAAATCAGCTTCCATCAAAGATGGAGTAACTCTAGTAACATTAGCTTACCCCCAATAAACTATAAAACTGGTTAAAATGTATGAGCTAACTGCTTTAAGGCAGTAACAAAATATAACCCAAGACTGAAATCTCTGAGAGAAGAGAAATAAGCAAGGCAAGTCCCACGATAATGTCAGATCTAGGCCTGCAAAGAATTTCCCAATGGCAACACAGAGAACTGGATTTCAAACACAGCATGGAGGTCCTACTAAAATGAGGAGGCACAGATCAGAGTTTGGGGAAATAGATCGGTTGTCATCCGCAGGAGCATCTGCAAGTAGAGAGCTTCATAGAGAGGTTGCCCAAGGTTCTCATGTGGTCTCCCTTGGGAGTTAATTGTGGGGGGCTAAGATTTGCGTCCATGGAGTCTGCCTACCAATGCTTCCCTGGCAGTGGCTGCTGGGGAGCTGAGAGTGAAACACAAGAGTGTAAATTTGTCACAAGTTAAGGATGTGTACATTTTCAATTAGAGAGTTTTAATGTGTATAAATTACTCCTCAATAAAATTAATTAATATTAATGTTATTATTGCTGATTTAAAAGTAGAGCATGCTAATGGCACCTGGGTGGTTCAGTCAGTTAAGCATTCGGCTCTTGGTTTTGGCTCAGGTCATGATCTCACCGTTCATGAGTTCGAGCCCAACGTTGACAGTGTAGAGCCTGCTTGGCATTCTCTCCCTCTTCCTTCCTCTGCCCCTTCCTCACTTGTGGCCCCCCTCCCCCGCCAAATAAATAAATAAACTTAAAAAGATGAAAAAAAATAAAAGTAGGACATGAGAGATTAAAGAAATTATGTTACTTTTCCTGAAATCGTAAGACCTGTAGGCAAAATGACCAATTGAAAATAAAATGTATTAATCCTTAATCCAAAGCTAACAGCTCTCTCCCCCAGTCTTTTGTCCCATATATTATATTACATATATTACATATAGATATATATGTATCTATATATAGATCTATTAGATATATGTAGATATCTATATATCTATATCTATAGATACATAGATATCTATATCTATATATATTATATAGATCTATTATATAGATCTATTATACATATCTATTATCTATTAGATATAGATTATCTATTAGATATAGATATAGATTAGATATTAGATATAGATATTAGATAATATATATAGATATCTATATCTATATATATTATATATAGATCTATTATATATATATTACATATAGATCTATTATATATCTATATATAGATATATATGTAATACATGTAATATATATAATAAATATATTACATATATGTATATTCATATATTAATTATAGTAATGTGTTATTTTCTGTATGATATTATATCTATCTTGATAGATATCTCAGACACACACAGAGAACTGATTCTTGTTATGTGTGGTAGTTGTGTTCTATGAAGTTCAGCAATACTGAATCAGAGATTACTGAAACATTACTTTTGAGTGAAATATACTTAAGTTCTTGTGAGCCTCAAGTCTCAACATTTTCATCAACTGATCAGTATATAATCTTGTTTCATGTATATTTATCTTTTAAGACACTTTGTTTAATCCTTATAGCTGGTTTATTAATACTGAATGGATGGCCAACAACACTGTAACTCACACCTGAATAAAGTCAATTTAACATACACATTTTCTTTGTAAGGCACATCAAAGCCTTGGGCCTAGGAAAACTAGATAGCACTTTAGCACTGCACTTGGGGGACATTTTAAGCAATTAAATCACCAACAAAAGGTGCAACAATGTGACTAGTTTGTTTTGAACTGAAACTGCTAATAAAAAAAAAAGAAAAAAAACTCTGAAATCTCGAAAGAGTATTAAAAAATATATGTTTGAGGGAGTGAGGCAAACCACAAGAGACTCTTAAATACAGAGAACCAACTGAGGGGTTGATGGGAGAGGCAAAATGGGTGATGGATTTTGAGAAGGGCACTCGCTGGGATGAGCACTGGGTGTTGTATGTAAGCCAATTTGCCAACAAATTATACTAAAAAAAAATACCTGTTTGATAGAATTAGAATACTATCAAGCAACAACGAATTGCAGGACAAAAATGAAAGAAATGGAAGCTAAGAAATATCAGCCCAGTATTTGGCACTGCTAGTTCCTTGAGTCATTATTTGATTCAAAAAGTATAGCTGAAAGCCTGAAAGTCAGCGTAGATATCTGTTAATAAGAGGCTTCAAAACTATACAAAGTTTTCAACAGTCTCACTAAGTAGGGGGCAAAATTAAAGTTTAGTGTCTTCCAAAGAGAAAAAAACTTAAAAAAGGAAGACTTAGAATGGCAAATAGAAAATCACTCTAGGATAAAAGTACTTCACAAGGAATGCAAGATTCAAAACTGGTTCAGTGTCTGAATAGATCAAAGTAATATGTTCATACCATACTAATCTAATGCTAATTAACCTTATCCATCTTCTACATAAGATGGCATTAACCCAAACCTCCAATTACTCTAATTTTAACGTAAAATATTTGATAATCCAAAAAATAAGCTATGTAAATATATGTAAATAAGCTATGTAAATAAATGACACTAAACTAAGTGGAAAAATTGAATCAGTCCAAAGGTAGATCAGATATAAAATCCCAATCCAGAAGGTAAACTTTTTCAGTAGCAAAAGAGAAATTATAAAACAGTAATTAAACAGAAATTCCAAAACTGAAGGTAGAGTAACTGAAATTCAAAATTCAATGGGTAGGTTTTATCACAGAGTTTTGAAAGTCAAAGAATTAGTTGACTGGAAGACATATCAGAAGAAAATACACAGTCTGAACCTCAGTCAAGCATACTGATTAATCTAGGCAGATGATTTATGGAAATGGGCAATTCTTGTAATCTTATTCACAATTGAAAGGTTAAAAAAAACACAACAACATAGATGATCTACAGAATACAGTGAGTGCAGCATAAATGAAATTGGAGTCCCAGAGAAAATGAAAGAGAGATGAGACAGAGCATTAATTGAAGAAATGAAGATGGAAAATATCCAATATGCATGACAAATTATATATAGAATATTAATCCAGTCACAAAAGAATGTATTTGTATGGTTTCCATTACAGAAATTTCCAAAGTGGGCAAAAGTAATCTGTGACTTTATAAGTCAGAATTGAGCTTACTTCTCACGGGGAGGATTGAGGTATAAATTGGAGAGAGTAAAAGAAAAATCTAATTTGAAAGTAATGGCTTATTTGTTGAGTCTTTTCACTTTAGTATAATTCATTAAATTGAACACTTATGGCTTTATATGCTTTATTATGTGTATGTCGTAACTGTTTTCAATTGTGATTAAAATCATTAGTATCTAACCAAAATCTTATCTCTAGAGAACCCCAGTTAAGGAAATGTAAATGGTGAAAAACTATGTCTCATTTATTTATTGTCCATAAGTTGCTAGCCACCTTTCTAGGTAATAGTTTCATACTTATTTAGCAGCAACCATTTTTACTTTATTCTCACTGAGTACCCTTATTCTTGAGAGTCTCTATAGAAAAAGCATCTAAGACTTAATAAGTAAAATTTCAGGGGCACCTAGGTGACTCAGTTGGTTAAGCATCTGACTCCCTACCTCCACTCAGCTCATGATCTCACAGTATGTGAGTTTGAGCCCCACATAGGACTTTGCACTGACATCATGGAGCCTGCTTGGGATTCTCTGTCTTCGCTCTCGCTGCCCCTCCCCCCACTCATTCTTCCTCTCTCTCAAATAACTAACTAACTAAATGAATAAACAGACTTTAAAAAAAAAAGACTTCATGAAATTTCAATCTTGTATATGTTGAGAAATAAATCCCCTCCAAAACCTTTATCTTCAATTTTCCTCCACCCCCTAATTCTTCCCTCCTCCTTCTCTGTTTCACCATCGTGTGGCAAGGAAATTCACATGGATGATTTTACTTCTCTTTGAAATATAATACTGCATGCTGAAAAATACATGGTCAAGAAGTTAAATTTTAGGAAACAAAGTCATTTCTTCAGATTTCATGTAATAATCAGGTTTATAAAATCTATAATCTTTATTAAAGCTTTGAAATCAAATCTTGGCCCTGGGTATTCAAAAGAAAACCAGAGGTTGTTGAGCCAATTAAAACTTATCAGTTGTGTGCTATAGAACAAATCAGAATAAGGGCAACATTCATAATAACTTTGTATTGTAACTTGCTCTGTATTATTTCAAACTGTAATCTTCAATTTATTTTTCCATGTTAATGCAACAAATGTTAACTAAATGTAAAAGGGACAAAAAGTATTTTTCATTGCTGTTCTTTGTAATCAGGAGGACGGGATGTTTAAATGACAAATCGGTTTTCTGGGTGAGGTCAGAATGGAAATCCAAAGAATCTTTTTTGATTCATGCAGAGTCATGTATTAACCACTTGAGATTTGGATAAAAAGGGATTTAAGATTCCTCATTTCTCATTTAGAGATAATTGCTTTAATAACTTACTCTCCAGTTTCTCTTCAGAAAATCATCTTTCTAAATTAGTTGGCTATTGAAGGTCCTCAGGTGCACACATGTCAAATTTAGTATTAACTGAAGTGTATTCTCTATTAGAAGAAGAATTTCCATCTGTGCTTATATTCAATGTCTGGCTACTGAAATATATTTAATCTCAATATATGAATTAGTCATGCAGTGAACAAAACTCACAGGATGACAAGTTAAAGATTTCTCCCTTTTGCCATCAAAAGGATGTATAAACTTGCAGGAAATAGTTGGCCAACATTAAAAGCATTCAAAATTATACCTTTATAATTATAATTATATATATATATATGGTATATTAACATATTCAAATAATAGGATCTTCTACTAATATTATCATTTAAATAATATTATACATTCATTTAGTTATTTTCTAAGGAATATGATCTATGATCTATGATTATCAAATCTACTTCATAAAATATTTGATTTTATTTGAAATGTGCTGCAACATGAAACCTATAATTGTTATAGTGGTAATTTCTCCTCAGGACTCCAACTCATGACTGCTGCCCTATTGTATTTAGAATTCAATACTTAAATAGAATTGGGAATATAGAGTTGATAGCTCCCGAATGTTTTTACAGAAACTCACTCCTTATGTCTGCATTGAATGTGGATGTGTTAAGTCTCATAGCTCTATGTCCAGAAGAGACAGGCAGACCCTACACCAATCCTTCCAGTCATTGTGTTCTCCGTTTTTCTGTGTCTCACTCTGTTTACCCAAGTCTCTCTTCCTTCTAATCTTTATTTTAATAATGGATAATAATTTATTCTGCTTTCACAATGTTTGACACTTTATTATAATACTTGATATTGTAAAGATGAAAACATGTTAATATAAAATATGTATCATTCTTCAAGTAAGTGGATAATAGCTCCTCAAATGTGAAGTACATAGCTGATCTTAATTTATTGCTATAATTTTTATAATCCCTTCAACTGACAGTACATAAAAAGCACCTGTTGTAATTGGCAAACATTTTGATTAATTTAGGCAGATGATTTATGGAAATGGACAATTTTTAGAATTTTATGCACAATTTGAATAACACAGCATACTAAGCATCTAAAGAAATAGTTATATTTCTACATTTTAGATTTTTTTCTGTAAAAAAACCAAGATATTAATCCTGGAAAAGTGGCACTGGCTATAATTTCAATGATACAAAATGGTTTTAAATATACAACAAACTATCAGAATCACATATGTTGAAACCCAAATGATATAATTTCTTTGATTTATGGATATGTCACTAAAGAAAAAAAGTTTTGTTTTTACTTCTCTTAAGATCATGATGCTATTTGTTTTGCATATGAATAAGGTTATCACCTAATTTATTCTGCTTTTAGCATTATGATTTAAATAGTGTTTAGCTAAATAAAAATAAGAGTCACTGAATTCCAAAACTTTGTGTACTTAAAAAGAATATTAAATATTTTCTTAATTCTACAATTCTATTTGGGAAAAAAATTTCATATTTTCTTCTGAAAATACACATTAATTGTACATTTAAGTAAAAGCATAACAAAGAATAACAAAATGAGTACTCAGATTTTTCCTTTTAATGCAGAAATAGACTGATGACATTTGGGAAAATGTCAATCAATTCAAGTGATTTATCTTCTACTTCATTGTAATCCTAGGATGACTAGAAGAGATATAAAAAAAGAATAAGATATATAATCTATTTTCAGATCTCTCTCAGCACATTTTCCAGTAAAGTATGTATAAAATGATGAATTGGCATGAAAGGATATCGTATAATTGATGGTAACAATGTATGGCTTACATTATTAATACAGGAAAGGATGTTCTAAGTAGGTGGATATCTTTCAAGGAAAGAACAGAAGATAATGTGAGAAGACTGACAATAGAATTAGCTAATATTATAAAATATAAAAGTGAATAAATGAGTTATGACTTATATTATAAAATGGCTTGAAAGAAGTCGATGAGAGGAATGTAGATCTGATAACATACACAACTGACAGTTGTTCGGTAGAGGGATACTAAGATAAAAATTCATTGCTTAGTAGAATGACTTAGGGTGGCGTTAACTTTGTTTTAGTCCCGTCTCCAGTGTTTAGAATGCATGCACTTTCTGCATGCTACTTTTTATTTCTGCTAGAACCCATAGAAAAGCAGCTAGATAATCAGAATATCAATAATATCCAACCTGAAAATTATTAGCAAAATATTACATCACTGCTCTCCACCAAAAAAGGAGAGATGCTGTCTCTATCCTAGATCAGATATCTCTAGGAGCCAGGCCACTAGCCTAAATCCATTCTTCCCAGGTGCCTCAGATACGCACAATTTCTGTGACTCCCCTAAGGCCTTTGAAGCTAAAGGGCAAGTAAGCCACCAATCATAATAATTATTATTTGGGTTTAATTACCCTCCCTTTGTCTTTCTCTGGATGCTTTAAATCTTCTGTTTCCATCAAATCTAGTTTGCATTTCTTAACTAGCGCTTGTTTTTTTATATTGTTTTAAATTTTAATTGCTGTATAGCTAACACATAGTGTTATATTAATTTCAGGTGTACAATATAGTGATTCAACATTCCATACATTACTCAGTGCCCATCATGATATTTGTAAATATCTTCTCCCATTCTGTAGGTAGACTTTTACTTTTGTTAATTGTTTCTCAAGCAGAGCAGAGCTTTTTATTTTGATGTGTTCCCAATAGCTTATTTTTGCTTTTGTTTTCCTTGTTCAGGGAACTTATCTAAGAAAAATGTTGTTATGGCCAATGTCAGAGATACTGCTGCTTGTACTCTCTTCCAGGATTTTTATGGATTCAGGTCTCTCATTTAAGTCTTGTATATGTTTTGAGATTTTACTTTTGTTATGATGTAAGAAAGTGGTCCAGTTTTATTCCTTTGCACGTAGCTGTCCAGTTTTCCCAGTACTGTTTGTTAAAGAGACTCTCTTTTTCCCATTACATATTTTCCCTCCTTTGTCAAAGATTAATTGAAAACCCATTAAGTGGGTTTATTTATTTATGAATTTTCTATTCTGTTCCATTCTATGTGTCTATTTTTTGTGCCAGTTGTCATACTGTTTTGATTATTTCAGCTTTGTAATATAACTTGAAGTCTGGAATTGTGATACCTCCACTTTTATTTTCCTTTTTTGAGTTGATTTGGCTATTGGGGGTCTTTTGTGTTTCTATAAACATTTTATAATTGTTTGTTCCAGGTTTGTGAAAATTCTGTTGGTATTTTGACAGAGATTGAATTAAATCTGTAGATTACTTTGGATAATAGAAATATTTTAACAATATTTTTTCTTCTAATCCACGGGCATGAAATTCTTTCCATTTCTTTGTGTCATCTTCACTTTCTTTCATCAATGTTTTATAGTTTTTAGAGTATAGATCTTTCACCTCTTCGGCTAAATTTATTCTTAGGTATTTTTTTTTGATACAATTATAAATGGGATTGTTTTCTTAATTTCTTTTTCTGATGCTTCATTAGTATATAGAAAGGCAATAGATTTCTGCTCATTGATTCTGTATCTTGTGACTTTAGTAAATTTATTTATCAGTTCTAGTAGTTCTTTTAGGTGGAGTGTATAGTTATATATATATAGTATCATGTCATATTCAAATAGTGAAAGTTTTACCTCTTCCTTAACAACCTGGATGACTTTTATTCCTTTTTCTTATCTGATTCTATATCTAGGACTTCCAGTACTATGTTAAATAAAAGAGTGGACATCCTTGTCTTGTTCCTCACCTTAGGGGAAAAGTTTTTGCCCATTAAGCATGCTGTTCCCTGTGGGTTTTTCATATAAGGCCTTGATTATGTTGAAGTATATTATTAAAAACTTTATTATAACAAATTGGGCAACCTAGGAGAAATGGATAAATTCCTAAAAGTATATAACCTACCAGAATCAAAGCAAGAAGAAATAGAAATTTTCAACAGACATTATCAGCAACAAAATTGAATCAGTAATCGAAACCTCCTAACAAAATAGAAAATTTCAACAGACTGTTTACAAGCAATGAAATGGAATCAGTAACCAAAAACTCTAACAAACAAAAAAGTTCAGGACTAAAAATGGCTTAACGGGTAAATTCTACCAAACATTTAAAGAGTTGATATCTATTCTTCTCAAACTATTACAATAAATAGAAGAGGGATACTCCCATATTCATTCTATAAAGCCACCATTAGCCAAATACCAAAAACAGAGAGAGAGAGAGAGAGAGAGAGAGAGAGAGAGAGAACTAAAGGCCAATAGCTCTGATGAAAATGAATACAAATTCTTCAATAAAATACTAGCAAACTTCTGTCATTGCTGGATATGTGTCTTTTGATGGCTTAGATTGCCATTGCTGCTGTTACTACTGTTTTAAGACCTACCTATTACTTACTGTTATAAATTTAGCCAGCAAGTCAGCCAGTCAGTGTCAGCTGAGATATTTTGCCATCATGGTTACAGTTTTAAATAGATACTCAGAGAAATTACATATAAACGAAGGCCTGAAGTAGCCATCTTCCTTTGTAGAAGAGATTATTCCAGGCAGAGTGAAGAGTAAATGCAAAAGTTCCAACTCAGAATTGAAACAGTAGTTAGCAGTTTTGAGGACAATTATTGGGATAAATTTAGACTGGTTTCTACCATTACTACTAGTTTCTCTTTTCTCAGAGGGATATGAGAAGTTATTGGAACATATTAGAAAGAATAATGTCTTAATCAGCTGTTGGAGGAATAGTCTACAAGAGCACAACAGTGAGATCAGAAACACCAGCTGGTGGACATAGTCTAAATCTAGTTGAAAGAAAATGTCAGTTGCTTGGAAAATGGTGGTGACAATGAACAAGAGTGACCATTTGTTTATTTGTTTGTTTATTTATTTTATTTATGTTTATTTATTTATTTTGAGAGAGAGAAAGAGAGCCGGTGCATGAGTGGGCAAGGAGCAGAGAGAGAAGGAGAGACAGAATCCCAAGTATGCTCTGCACTCTGAGCATAGAGCCCAATGTGGGGCTCTATCCTATCAACCATGAGATCATGACCTGAGCTGAAATCAAGGTTTGGATGCTCAACTGATTGAGCCACCCAGGCACCCTAAGAGTAGCCATACCTAAGAGTCTCTTAGAACTGTCACAACAGGTTCTGACATTCACCTCTACTAGTTTAAAAGAGTAGTTTTCCCATGTAGATTAGCATAAAGATTTGACTCCACTTCTATGATTAATTTAGAAAGGAAAAACCTTCAGTAAGTACAAACATTGGTGAAGATCATCAAGCTGTTCAGCTTGCTTATGTTAGAGATAATAAAACTTTTTTTTTTTAAAGCATCTTTCTCTGTCTTATTAACCAACAGAAACTCTACGGAAGGTTCCCAGAGAAGTACTTTTTTAATTGCTCCACAGTCACTCCATTTGGAGTCTATGATCTTTTCATGGTAGTAATTTCTCTTTTGATAAACTAGTTGCCCTAAAAATAATAATTTCTAAATGTTTGAACATGATTTGAAAAAAAAATCTTGAAATGATAATGTTGTCTATGTCTTTCTTTCTTTCTATATTTCCTCTAAATTGAATGGATAGATTTTCTCCTCACAAATGTATAAGTGTATTCGAATTCATGTGCATGGCAGCATTTGACTTAACAAGAATTTTTAAAAATCCAAATTAAATTATTATAGTGCTAAGAAATTACTGAGTACACAGAGCCTACCGACTCCAGCTTCAATTCTCTTGGAAGCATAAAAGTTAATAAAGTAAAAATGGACCTACCAACAGCAAAGCTGTGATAGGAGAACTAAAATTGAAGCAGAAATCATGGCTTCCAAATGCTACTATTACTTGCAAAAGAAAAAAAAAGTCTGTAAATCTATACCAAACCATAACATAAAAAAAGATTATCTAAGCTCAAATGCAAAATTAGTGCACTTACATCCATATATATCAAGACAACTGATATACCTAACAGAATTATGTTTCTGAAAATAAAGGAACTGACTTTTCCAGTAATTTGGCTGGTTGACAAATTCTGTTAAATTATACAAGTGAAGTCCAGCCTGCATTTGCATACAAGTACCCTTCATTGACTCTCCCATGGGATATTCCACAGATCTCTTTGTTTCCTTTCACCATTGCTACTACAAACCAAATATGCAACTTTGGTTAACTACAGGTGTGTTACCGGTGGTTTGTGATTAGTGTGCTTTAACAAGTAGAGAACCTACAGAAATTTGTCTGAAAACCTCACTGCGTAAACTAGGACACTTGACCTACACAAGTTGCACAAATATAATTCTTAGCCTTCATCTGCTTGATGCACCAAACTGAAAACTATCTAAATGTCCATCAAGAGTAGAATAAACAGGGGCACCTGGGTGGCTCAGTCGGTTAAGCCTCCGACTTTGGCTCAGGTCATGATCTCATGGCTGGTGAGTTCAAGCCCTGCGCCAGGCTCTGTGCTGACAACAGAGCCTGGAGTCTGCCTTGGATTCTGTATCTCTCTTTCTCTCTGCCCCTCCCCCACTTGTGCTATGTCTCTCTCTCTCTCTCTCTCTCAAAAATAAATACATATTTTTAAAAATTAAAAAAAATCTTTTTTTAATAAAAAAGTAGAATAAATAATTGTAATATATTAATAAAACAGCATATTATACAATAATCGCAAGAGAAAACTACAATATACAACAACAAATAAATCTCACAAACAAAATGGAGAAAGAAATCAGACACAAAAGAATATATACTGCATTATTATAATTAAATAAAGTTTCCAAGCAAGCAAACATAATCAATATTGTTAGAAGTCAAAATGGTGATTATTGTTGTGGGAGAGAGTAACTGAAAGAATATTTTGGAGAGTTTATGAATTATTGTCCAGTTCTATTTATGGATCTGGATTCTGATTACACAGTGTGTAAATTATCTTAAAAATGATATTTAATGAATTGTGTACTTTTATGAATATGTGTTATATCTCAATAAATGTGTATCAAAATAATAAACAAAAAACAAAAACCCAAAATATTAAGTAATATATTTTCCCATCAAGTTCTGCTCTACAAAAAATGGCTGTATTCCTTTCAAAGAGTAGACAAATCAAATTTTTATTTGATTGTGGTCAAATGTTATTCAAATTTAAAGAGCCAAGGTTTCTAGTTTAATAAAATTTTCGTGAACCAAAAGCGGAAAGTGATAAATTCAACAAATTACAATAGGTTCTCTCAAAATATTTCACAGTCATATTTTTTTCAGAAATTTAAAAACTAAATATAACACATGTTACTGTACAAATATAAACCTGTTATTTTTTGTTATTTTCTGATGGCATGTGTATGTTTTGACTGTATTTTTAAAAAAATAATTTAGCTTAGCTGAAGACACATTGTTTTTGCGCCATTCTTTACCATTGAAAGCTCAAATAGGAATGAATATCTTGTCAAAGACCTTCAACATACTCATATATCAAATATATGATTACTATTTATGTGGAATTCAGATTCTGAAACATGTATTTTCTATCAATAAAAAACAGGCATCAGTTATGTCATCTTAAGATCTTGTAAACTTGAAAACCTTCTCAGATTAGCAGAACTATACTTATTATAAACTAAGCTGTCTTATTTTACCAAATATTTCATTTATAAATGTTTCATTATCTTGAATGTTATATTTTTCAAATCATCGATGCAATCAGGAAACCATCTGCCCAAAATAATCGTGTCTAAGAGGTCTGCTCCACAAAGCATAATCAAACCCAGTTCTGATGTATCATCAAAAGTGTCAAAATATAGTTACAATATGGTCATAAAAATGAGCATTTTTTTTTACTTTTTTGGTAATGGGCCATATTTATGGCCACTTACAACAGGATTGATCAGTTAACTAAACAAAATGAAATGACAATTGGCTGTTAAGGAAGCCAGAATGATTAGCAAATATGACGTTGATAAGTCTCAGAAAGTCACAACAAAATAAACTCTTTAAAGGAAATAATAAATCAGTCTAATTAAATGAGGCAGTATTAGTAAATGTGACAATAAAATTTCTCATCTTACTCACTTACCTGCAGCAACAGGTTTGAAAGTGCAGTTCTTTCAGATCCTGCCTTTAAACATCATCTAATTTCAAAATATTCTAAAGGAACATGCAATATCATTTTGTTTTTGTAATGGTGACTTAGAAAAATCACTTCTCTTAATTGCCTGTAACTAAAATTCTCCACTCTTTACCATTGTCAGCATACAATTGGTGAAGTCACTTTTCCAGGAGAAGCTCTGGGCTCATGAGGTCCCTCCCTATTGTGTGTTACTGCATGGGGGTGGGGGGAAGGGGGTTGGTGAGAATTTGTCTCTGCTTCTCTTATGCACCTCAGTGTGACCTTTTTATCCCTTGTGGAGAAGGCTGATCAGCCAGCTTTCGATCCTTTTTCAGAGTGAATAATTTCATACGTAGTTGTACACTTGGTATGTTCATGAAAGGAGGTAAGTTCAAGATCTTCCTACACATCCATCTTGGATGGCCCTGAAAAATCACTAATTTTACTTTTTAAAATTAATGTAATATTCAATCAATTCAGAATTAATTTCAGTGTGTGCAGTGAGAAAGACTTCCAGATTTTTAGTGGTCAAGTATTAGTAGTTTGTCACAATGTGATTATCTTTTCCTCACAATGTCACCTCCACTATGTACAGGCTTTTCATATATATTTGATTCGCTCCCTGCATTATCCTATTTCCTTAAACAATTTGCTTATTTGTATGTCAGTCACCAAAATTATTAGCTTACTCTTTCAACTTTACTTTCTATTGTCTGATTTTTTCTCTCTTTTTCTCTATTTTCATTTTTTATTTGAATTTTATAATATGCTTTCCCAGGCCCAAAAAGAAAAATAAAGCTCATAACTAAAATTACATTAAATTGACTAATATAAAAACTGACATATTTAAAGTGTTGAGTTTTTCTCTCTGAAAACACTTTACATTCTGCCATTTATTTTTTTTATTTGATTAAATAAATGGAATTCTAAAGCTTTTTTTTTTTTTTAGTTAAGGTTCTTGTTCGTTAGCAATTTTTAAATAATTAATTTAATAATTTTTATTGCTATTATAATTAGGATTGTTTCTTCTTGTTAAAAATTTGAAGCCACTATGGTTGATGCAGATTAAAGCTATTACTATTTGTATATGAGTTTTGTAAACAACGAATCCTACATATACTTGTTTTCGAATGCATTATTTTTTTCACTTGATCATAGTGTTGATTTTCCAAACATTAAATCAAATTATATAAAATAATGATACATTTGTATCATTTCTATTGTTTTAATTGGTTTCTTTTCTCGTGACAGCCTGGAATTTGCTGGCAGTTCCAGAAAAAAAAATATATGTGGTCAATAAAACTTGTGACTTTGAGCCTACTTGTTTTAATTTTATTTAATCCTGATTTATGCTTCTAGTATTTTAACATTTAGATTTCAGCCTTAGGTTTATCCATAGACAGATGGAAGGATGAAGGCTGCAGAACAAAAGAGGAAGTGAGGACAAGTGCAAAGGAAAAGGATAAACAAAATGAGTAGAGAGATTTGGCAAAGAGGAGAGAGGGAGAAAAACAAGTTTTTTTTGAAAATCAGTCATGTTGATTTTCTGAATTGACACAAGGCTTTTTAATGAGCACAACATATAGAAAATTTTAACCTGTTGCTATGATATTGGTATGTTTTCTAATAATTGCCCATTTTATTTTTATATATTGTATGACTATTTACCTGTAATATTTCATGACATCTGCCTCAGGTGGAACAAAGTAGAAATGTTAGTGATTTGCTGTTATTAACAGTGCTGTTGTTGATGATACCACCTTTGGTGAGCTAAAAAAAAAAAAAAGGATAGTCATGGTTAAAGGCAGGGAGGAAGATGATATGATTTAAATGGGTTAATTGATACAGATAGAGATAAATCATAGCAGATAGATAAGGTGATCACAAATTATGTCAATTATAAAGGGGATGTAATCATGCTATTTTCATACCATCACTTCCACATAAGGGATAAAACTTAATTTTGGCTCTCAGACAAGGTAAATACTCATGACTGGTATTGAGAGAAATCTCCCAACAGACGTTCTCTTAAGGAAGAAGTTTGGATTCCTGCTGATCTTTAAGTTCTATCTAAGGACTCTTTACTTAAAAAGAAGTGACGTAGAACAGTCTGATGTCTCAAGTTATGGGTACTTCACTGCGATGACCATACAGTTCACGGTTTGTAGTCTTTGCTTACCATTCTGGTTAACTTTAAAATGTTCTGAAGTAAATACTAGAAATCATATCTAGAGGGCAAATGAAGCTGAAGAGTTGATCTTGTACACTTTCTGTGGCCATAAGTCAAAATGATGTGTTGCTAAAATAGCTGCCCGGCTGAGTTAGAAAACAGACTACTGCTGCCTAGCTGGTATATCACAGCTTAACGTGCTTCTTTGAATATGTCAGATGCATATGGAGATGAAATCATTTAAAGACAATGGGAATGGAACCTTGAAAAAAGCAGATTTTGGTGAACTTGGCAATGGTATATTGCAGATTGTTTTAAAAAGAGACATTTGTGGGAATCTTTATGGCACACCACAATAGAACTCTGTTAGATACTGAACATACCCAGTTGCAGCTGCATAACATGTGGTACTTTGGGTACAGATAAGTTTTCCTAAGGGAAACATTTCATCACTCTGCAAAGGCAACAAAATATATGGTTGTTTGGTCAGCTCTGGCATAGTCATTGCAAACATCCTGCAGATATCTTTGGGAGTGAGTCAGGCAGATAAAAATATTTCCTGTAGACTCAACATTCTGATTAAAAAAAAAAATGCTAACCAAAATAACATCACTCATAGTAACTAATTTCCAGGGGAGTAGTTGTATATAGAAGTCAGTATGCAGACAACACAAAGTTTTAATTAAATAGAAAACCAAATAGAGAGTCAAAGCAACTTCATACCTATCAACAGTGCTGGAGACTGACTTATACCGTTAGCCAGTAAAGAAAATTGGTATTCGAATCAGTATGAATTTGACATCTTTAGAGGCTCCTGGGTGGCTCAGTCGGTTAATCAGTTTATCATCTGACTTTGGCTCAGGTCATGATCTCACAGTCCATGAGATTGAGCCCTGGTCCGGCTCTGTGCTGACAGCTCAGAGCCTGGAGCCTGCTTTGGATTCTATGTCTCCCTCTCTCTTTGGCCCTCCCCTGCTCACACTCTGGCCCTCTCCTACTCACACTCTCTCTCTCCCTCTCAAAAAAATAAATAAACATTTAAAAAATTAAAACATAAAAAAAGTTTATATCTTTCAATTTCAGTGGCTTAGTTTGCTACAGAACCAAGTCTTTAGGGGGTGCAAAGGTGGGGAGAAAAACTGAGAATAATTTTAGGTGAAGTATTATGTCAAATATCACATTTATCTCTGTACTATGGGCATGTAGTATAACAGAGAATTTCAAACTTCACTGATAAAATTAAGTAAAACTCTTGGGGTGCCTGGGTGGTTCAGTTGGTTGGGTATGCAACTCCTGATTTTGGCTTGAGTCATGATCCTGGAGTCGTGGGATGGAGCCCCATATCGGGCTCAGCACTGAGTGTGGAGCCTGCTTGGGATTTTCTCTCTCTCTTTATCTCTCTCTCTCTCTCTCTCTCTCTTTATCTCTCCCTCTCTCTCTCGCTCTATCTCTCCCTCTGATCCTCTCCTCTGCTCATGCTCTCTCTCTTTAAAAATAATAATAAAAAAATTAAGTGAAACCTTGAAGTATGAAAACAATGATTCTCAGGATGAGAAAATATTTTGGTGAGTTGAGTTGAGGCTTCCAATTCAAGTGATATTACGGAAACATATTCGCTAGAAAATAAAATAAATTTGACATTAGAAAAACTATACACATACTAAATATTTAATCTATATTTTAAAAGGTTTTAATTGTTCATAATGGATATAAAAGAATACTTAAACTGGTACAAGAAAAACAAAACTGCAAAGGGATATGGTCACAATTAACATGCATTATAAAATGAATATCTACTCTCCACTGGGTGGTTCAAATCCTATCTGTTTTTATGTTAATAGGCTTCTTCTTTGTATAACAAAGTATTTCAGCAAGACGAGATACTCAAGGAATGTAGACATATATAAATATATACATAGAGATATAGGTATAGATATATATAGAAAATATATATGATATATATGTAACCATTTTAAAGCAGAATTTGTTGAATCAGATCTCTTCAAAACAGAAACAAGCATGCTTATTAAGTAATGTCTTATATTGATTATAATGAAGAAAAATAAAAATTTTCTAAGAAATTTGGAATTCATTTTGTTCCTTCATCAATTTTGTTAGGAATTCTATGAGTGGAATAATATATCTCAATGTTTTTTTGAGATTAATATGAATTCTTTAAGTACAGCTTTAGAAAACAATGTGTAATAATTATATTTATATAAGTATATTTATACACTCCTCATTCGTTATAAATGCTTATGAATAGCAATTAAGAAAATGGGTTGCATACAAATACTATTTGAATTATCTTTATTTATGTAATCACCATAGTTGGTGATTTATTGACATCTATTATTTATTGAGATCTATGTGTCAGGAACTGACACGGGGCTATAACTGGATTGTTTAATTTGATCTTCACTACCATTCCGGTGGATGATTACTTTCTCAATTTTATATATGAGAAAACTTAGAAAATTACTTGCACAAGGTCTCACTACTAGAAAAATAAATGCCAGGAGACAGTCCTATGAGCTCAGAAATTTTTAACCACCACGTTGTACATCATCTCTTTCAACATCATCTCTTAAATCCACCATGTGTTTATAAATTATTTCAGAATCAATCTAATGTTTATTTGTGTTTGTTGAAATTATTTATACCAAATTATAATAAAAGAATAATTTCTATATTTTACCAAAATATATGATTTTTTAAATGTATACTTATTTATTTAGAGGCAGAGAGAGAGCAAATGAGGGAAAGGCAGAGAGAAGGGGAGTGGAGAATTTGAAACAGGCTCCACGCTGTCAGCACAAAGCCCAACATAGGGCTCCATCTCACAGACTGTGTGATCATGATCTGACCCAATCAAGAGTCAGATGCTTAACCAACTGAGCCACACAGGCGCCCCCTAAAATATATGATTATTTAAATTTCTTCAACCATTACTTTTACACATTAGTATCCCCTATAAAAATAAAACTATACTTCTGTCATATACTATGTATAATTTTAGAGGTTTCAATAGATCCCAATTTTCTTTTCTCTAAAAAAAATGTTAAAGTGATTCTGTAAATATTTGGCATCATGATTTGCTTTACAAAAATTATTGCAGCACTGTATTCAGTTATGCAACTTACAAAGTGAACGATAAAAAGCAAAAGGAACAATAAAGGAACGATACCAAAAGGAACAATGAAGACAACCAGAGATAGAGTCTAGAAGTTGACTCACTGGTTTATTGAAGAAAAGTTGGTGATTATGTTGTCTCTTAGTTGATGATAATGATAGATAGATGATAATTAGATAGATCGATAATGGATGATAGATAGATAGATAGATAGATAGATAGACAGATATAGATAAAAACACCCTCAGTCCATGAGATGCTTAAGTACACGAACCATGTTTTTCCATTACAAGGGTACCATCAATTTCTCCTATTTGATTACCACCAGACATCGGATGAAAGAACGAAGATAGAAATAGATTTCTTAAATAATAGACCAGCCACCCTGTTTGAGGTTGCCTTATATTTGAATAGTGAAGGTTACCATGCTATTAACTAATTTCCATAATAAACAATGCAAATTAAGAAAGCATTCTTCCTATAAAACATAACATAAAACATACAGCCAATTATTATGAAAAAATACTGTAAGCAAAATGAAGACATGAAAAACTATTTTTTTTAAGGAGGAGACATCAGTCTTCAGCAAAGTCACAAATAAATTCCCTGCACTCAGCATGAAGGTGCAAAAGGAACATTCACCTCTGCCCTTCTATGTCGGGTTTTTTGTTGTTGTTTCTTTCCAAGGTCTGAACCTTAAGAATTAGACAAAATGAATGTCCTAGAAGTTCATATTTTACTGAACAAATATTAATTGACCAAACAGAAAAAAACTCTGAATTTTTTTCCCTTCTACAATAGTTTCTCTAGATGAAGTACCACCTTTCAAAAAGTTGCTAGATGATAAGCTTTGATGTGTTCATTTTAAGTTTGTCAATTGGGAATTAATTGCACATAAGATTTTATACAGCACTAAATGTAAATGTTTCTATATTTCCAGTTATCTCACCAATTAGATGTAAATTTGAAAAGCCCCTTTTACTTAAGAAAATTTTTGTGTTTAAAAAGTTGCATTGCTTGGTATTTTGCACCTAAAACCTTAATATAAGAATAGCTCAAATGATATAAATCAGGATGAGATATTTTTATATTGTAGAATTTCCAGATGTAGATTATCCTCCAAAAAAACATGTTTTTTTCTTGTGAATAACTCTAGCTTTGTTTTTTTAACAAAAATGACTGTAGTGAGAAGCTACATGAATTAAAATTATGAATAGAACATTAATAACCAACTCAGCTACAGTCAGCTATGGAATAAATATCCATTCTTAGCATTTATGATTGCAATAATTATCTTTATTCAGAAGATAATACAAAGTTAGGCAATCTCAAAGTTTCTATTAGTCAAAAAAAAAGGACCACAAGATTTTAAAAGTATTCTCCTTTTTATACTACCAACTTTAAGTATAATTTTATTAAAAAACAATATTTCTACATTTTTAAACTTCTCAACTCAGACAATTAATCAAACATGGGATTTGTGCACACCAAATTTTCTGCATTTTGAATTTAAGGAAGTGCTCTATCGATCTTATTTAAAAAAAAACATTTCCCTTTATACTATTCTCAGAAGTCGCCATAAAGACTTAGTTTAACACATTTTATAAAACAGATACAAGAATAAAAGTTTTAAGTCGATTGGTAAAATGCATTTTTAAATACTGTTACAATGTTACATAATGCATTGACTTGAGTTCACAATTACACATTCAGATAATGTTTGTGACAATTTTATTAGAGATCACTTGGTTTGTATTACCATAGAGCAACACAGTTGTGCCTGCTGTATTTCAACAATGGTCCTCAACCTTCACAAAGAAATACAAAGAGCATGCTTAAGAATGATGTAGCAGAATACTCTTTTTTTTAAATGCATCAATGTCAGGTTTTCTAGGAAAAAAAAAGCCCGTGTATTAATGCACATAAAAACCATCCATCAGAAATCAGTTTTGTGGCTCTTTCTGTATATTTCAGCAAAGTTATTTACTAATATACAAATTTTATGACTATTGACCATCTAACGTACTTTAAGAATAGATAATCACTATCCCCTCATGTTTTTTGTTTGTGTGTTTGTTTGTTTGTTTTGAGAGAGAGAGAGAGAGAGAGAGAGCAGGGGAGGGGCAGAGAGACAGAGAATCTCAAACAAGTTTTACACTGTCAGCATTAAGCCTGATGCAGGGCTTGAATTCATGAACCATGAGATCATGAGCTGAGCTGCAATCAAGAGTCGGACACTTAGCCAACTGAGCCACCCAGGCTCTCCTGTGTTATTTTTAAACATAGAAAGTATAAGAAAACAGATTTGGGGCACCTGGTGGCTCAGTCGGTTAAGCGTCTGAATTCGGTTCAGGTCATGATCTCATGGTCCGTGAGTTCGAGCCCTGCATCGGGCTCTGTGCTGACAGCTCAGATCCTGGAGCCTGTTTCAAATTCTGTGTCTCCCTCTCTCTCTCACCCTCCCCTGTTCATGCTCTGTCTCTCTCTGTCTCAAAAATAAATAAACATTTAAAAAAAATAAGAAAACACATTTTAGGAGAATCATGTTTTTATTTGGTTTTCTTTTGATCAACAGGTGTCCACCAATCATAGTTAATATAATGATTGAATTAATCTTAAGCATTATTTACTCCAAACAAACATACCATGCTTTTTATTTCATTATATCAAGCCTGATTTTAGTTTTATATGTTCCCCCCAGATATGTTTCCAATACTACTGGCAAACATTTTCTTCAGGTATTGCCATCTAAATCTTAAATCTCCATGTATTTATACCTACTAAAGTGACACTAATAGAAATTAAGGTCACAAAACCCATTCAGAAAACAAATGTCTGACTGTAAAACATATGAAATTTCCATTTATACTGCAAATGACTCTCAAAAGAGGTTGTGCTAAATTATACTTCCATTATTTTTCATACTTCTCATTTGTGTTTACTACAATATTTTTAAAGAAAGTGATGAAAATTTTTGCTTGAAGTACCAGCTTTCACAAGATTTGTTGAATTTCTCTATGGTTCTTTATGTTTTGTCAGATTTTGTCCAACAAACTGAACAGTTTTGTTATTTACACTCTGGGTTATTATATATTCTTGTTTGTTGTCAAATGTCCCTATCAGTAACTTTTATGCTTTTCTCCTGAAATTCTATTTTTTCAGAAACCAGAAATTTACATTGATATATTTTGCAGTTCTAACTTTGCTTGGTATCTTTTAAATTTTTGAGTATTTTCTTTCTTTTTAAAAATGTATTTTATTTTATTAAAAAAAATAAAGATAGCAATATCCCTTTATAGTTTTTCAAAGTTTAGATGTCAAACATTGGTTTGCAACTCTTTAAAGAAGGCATCTAAATTTAATATTTTAGAATACACTGAATTCTATAGATTCACTTCCGGGGGTAATTTCATAAGATTTCAGCTATATATAATTTAAAATATTCTTTCAGTATGCTTACATACCCTTGAATGTCTGGTTTATTATTAAATTCTAAAAGAACATATTAATAATAATCTATATATAGATAATATGGTTTGACAACTTCACACAGTAAAAAAAGAAAACAAAACTTACAATTAATAATACACTGCTCACATAAATGAGAATCATATTTTCCACAATTAAATTCAATGAGATCACTATTATAAAACTTGGTATATATTACAATAAAAAATGTCTCAGGTTATAACCATAACATGTCACAAATTTTATCTATATATTTTGTAACCCTAAATTTCTTTCTCTCTGGACATAACGTTGCCTAGAAACTTCTCCATTGAATGAATACTCACCTATTCTTAACCTAACTCTTCCCCAATGATTTTTTTTTATAATACTCCCAAGTTTTAATATATTACTTTGACTATCATTCTTCTACTTAGAATCATAATAGATGTGCTAGTAAAGCTAACATCTTTATCCTTTTTAAGCCTGTGACTTCCGATAGGGTCATGATCTCTCAGTTTGTGAGTTCCAGCCCTGCATCAGGCTCTGTGCTGCCAACTCAGAGTCTGGAGCCTGCTTCTGATTCCGTGTCTCCCTATCTCTCTGTTCCTCCCCTGTTCACGCTCGCTCTCTCTGTCAAAAATAAATAAACATTAAAAAAAGTAATAAAAAAATAAAGTATAAAAAAAAAGGTGAAGGCAGGGCTGTGTTAGTGGGAAACACAAAAGGTGACTGAAATTAGAAGACAAATCCATCAACATACATTAATTAAAAAAAAAAAATCAACAGTTGTTCCAAATCCGATGAACAATAGAGAGTAGATCATTTCAACAATACAGGTTTATATTACTGACTTGATAAAGTAGATTCATTCTTCCTTATAAACACAGTTCAAACAACAGCCAATGCCTAAGAGCAAAGCTGATACAGAAACAAATACTGAGCAGTCTCCTTTCTACCCAATTCCCTCAAAATATTACTGTAGCTGCTGGCACTTCTTATAAACATTTAGGTTAATCTTAACCTCTTTGTTATGTGTATGTACGTTTATACACACATTTTCATAATAGTGTTGCTTATATTAAACTTTTTTCAGAGGACAAGAATCATGAATATTTCATTTCCTTTATTCAGCCTCCTTGAGACTGCTATGAGGAGATAAGCGCTTATTAAATGCTGTTGTTATTATTTTGCTTAATAATGATGATGAAAAGGAAATATAAACACCAGACATTTGCTAGAGGAACATGGTTCCTGTACATCGGAATATTCCACTTCGATTCAGTATTCTTCTGCTAATTAAAATAAGAAGCATTCTCTTTGATAGTAGTCTTTCATGAAAGCTTTTATGGAAGTCTATTTTGAAACTTAAATTACTGAACATGACTAAAACTCACTCTAATAAAAATCAAAACACAGTCAGAATACTCCACTGAACAATGCAGATACATTTTTACAATTATGAAAGATACCACATTTTACATGTTTAATGAAAAAGATTAAGAATAAAATTTGACATGATAAATTGAAATGATTAGTAGAAATTTATTCTATTACAAAGGAGAAAGGAAGATTGAAATCTTCAAAAAGGGTAATCCATCTTTGAGAGTCGTTTGACAAATAATTTTATCTCTACCTTAATCATCTTTTTTTCAGTCATTTTTTTAAAACCCTTCTCATTTGAATTATTGTTTGTTGCACCACTTTGTTAGCCTAACTATTCTTATTATCGCATGTAAATATCTAAGAATATGCCAATCCTGAGTTATAAATCCTTTTAATATAGAGAACAAATACATATGTTTAAGCTTAAATACTTAGAGTATGCTTAATCATATGGATAGGACACAGTTCATATACTTTTATAAAATCTATGATATTAAACATATTTCAGGGATTATCTTCTCTACTTGTCACATTTTATTTTTGGAAGTGCCATAACGGCCCTTTTTTTAATCTCATAAACAAAAATACTGTAACTATATTAACTTTAACTTCGTATATTCTTTTGGAAGTTTCAAGTGTTTTTATAGAAAGAAAGAACCTTTTGTCAACCACATAAATGCTCTTTCTGGCTTTTAAACATTTTCTGTAAACAATGCTGAGGCTTTTATTTTACAATCTATTAGCATGAGAAAATCATGCAAATGTCCTTGTGACTAAAATGAAAGCTTAGCATACAGAGAAACTAAAATTCATTCTATTTATGGAAAAGCTTTTTTTTCTCCCTCCTCTAATAGTCATATAATAGGTTTTCAAAATAAATGTGCTTAATCTAGTTTTCTGTCATTCACAACAAAGAATGTATATATTCTTTAATTCTTAAAAATAAAATGCTAACACTGACATTTCAGGAAACAAACACATTCTAGTCATGCATTTAAGAATTCTTTACAGGGTCACCTGGGTGTCTCAGTTGGTTGAGTGTCCAACTCTTGATCTCGGTTCAGGTCATGATCTCACAGTTTGTGAGATTGAGCCACATGTCAGGCTCTGCACTGGCAGTGAGGCACCTGCTTGGGATTCTCTCTCTCTCCCTCTGTCTCTGTCTGTCCTTCACTCACTCTCCCTTTCTCTCAAAATAACTAAACTTAAAAAAAGAAAATCCTTGAAAAAAAAAATTAAAAAAAAAAAAAAAAAGGGGCGCCTGGGTGGCGCAGTCGGTTAAGCGTCCGACTTCAGCCAGGTCACGATCTCGCGGTCTGGGAGTTCGAGCCCCGCGTCAGGCTCTGGGCTGATGGCTCAGAGCCTGGAGCCTGTTTCTGATTCTGTGTCTCCCTCTCTCTCTGCCCCTCCCCCGTTCATGCTCTGTCTCTCTCTGTCCCAAAAATAAATAAACGTTGAAAAAAAAAAAATTTAAAAAAAAAAAAAAAAAAAAAAAAAAAGAAAATCT
Organism: Prionailurus bengalensis; assembly: GCF_016509475.1. Taxonomy (NCBI): domain Eukaryota; kingdom Metazoa; phylum Chordata; class Mammalia; order Carnivora; family Felidae; genus Prionailurus; species Prionailurus bengalensis. The sequence goes on from NC_057344.1 coordinate 93,570,244, forward strand.
TTACAGAAATCCAAACTCTTCAGATACCTGTAGTTGTCTCTTATTCCAATGGTTTATTGTGGTGCCATCGAATGTAATGAAACTTAATGCTATAAAAACAATTGATATCCATGAAATCATTCCCATCTTTTCGTGCTGTGGAAACTGAGTCCTAAAATGCATACTACCTATTTATAATTCACTTTCATGGTTTTATGATTAATATAGCCCTGTATGTTTCTGTGAGAGGCTACATATTCTTTCATAACACTGGTGCCAATTATTGACTCTTAGTGTGAAAACATTGTAAACTGATATAAGCAATGTTTAATTAATGCTATTTATCTTTTGGGCAGTCAGGATGGTGGAAGAGTATGGGCACAGAAACAAAAGCAGGGGCGCCTGGGTGGCTCAGTCGGTTAAGCGTCCGACTTCGGCTCAGGTCATGATCTCGCGGTCCGTTGAGTTCGAGCCCCGCGTCGGGCTCTGTGCTGATGGCTCAGAGCCTGGAACCCGTTTCGGATTCTGTGTCTTCCTCTCTCTCTAACTCCCCCCCGTTCATGCTCTGTCTCTCTCTGTCTCAAAAATAAATAAACGTTAAAAAAATTAAAAAAAAAAGAAATAAAAGCACATCGATTTTATTGGTCACTTACTTTGTGCTAGACACTTTGCTAATACTTGGAGGAATCACTCTGAATACACCTCCTCGCTAGTTCTTTGGAGCTTTATCAAAAATGCTATGTTATGATGGCTCAGAGCCTGGAGCCTGTTTCCGATTCTGTGTCTCCCTCTCTCTCTGCCCCTCCCCCGTTCATGCTCTGTCTCTCTCTGTTCCAAAAATAAATAAACGTTGAAAAAAAAAATGCTATGTTAATTTCAAATGAGAATACTGGTGGTGTCCTTGAAAAGAAGGAATTTAATAAGAATTGGCACAGGGAAAGACCAAATTGTTTAAATCATCCCATATCTATGGTTCAAATGTGTTTCATTAAAATTGTTAATAAATTAAATTTTATTTCAGAGTTTTCTTGAAAATTATAAAGAGAATCATCAGAATATTTATAATTCATGTTAATAAAGTAACAGGTTGGGAGGGGAATCATGAATAATAACTACTGGGAAAATGTTCTTTCTCTCATTTTTCTTTTTTTTTTTCCAGATTAAAATTTTTATTAGTTACTGTCTGAAATTGACTAATCAAGAAATTGAAGTTTAAACATATTACAAAAATATATGAAGTGAGCCTACAGAAAAATTAAAAGATTATAAATACCACAGGTAATAGAAAATATGTACATGCATACACACAGTAACAGACAACTAACAAAATCTCATAACCAAAATAATGCATTGAAAATAGAATACACGTGAACAGAAACATTAAAATAATAATTTTAAAAAAGCTATTTATTTTAGTTACCATTGTGTACGTAACAAATTCCCTCAAATGTCAATGTCAAAAACATAATATTACAAGGTCATGAATTTAGACCTGGCATACGAGGATGTGTTTTCTCTGCTGCAATACTTCCCCATTTGTACCAAAGACGGGACCTGGAATTAAGTGAGGTCTGGATTACTCCCGTATCTAGAGGTTGATCCTGAATATAGCTGAGTGATTGGGCAGAACACCTGCTCATGGCCTCTCCTTGTTGCTGAAGTTTACTCACAGCATAGGGAACATCCCTTGAAAGAGTCATCTGGCAGGTGACTGTCCTTCTCCTTGCTAGCTTTCCACCACATTCTTTTCAATAGAAATGAGTTACTAAGCCCAGCCCACCCTCAAGGGTGGAGACTAGATCCCACCTTTCAGTGAAGTAGCATCACGGTCACATTGTACCAAGGAAAAGATGAAACAAGCAAACAAAAAAATAAAAGAAGAAAAACCCGGGCTTGTATCTGTAGAGAATAAATCGGTGGTTACCAGAGGGGAGATGGGAGGCAGGGATGAGTGAAATAAGTGTAGAAGATTAAGAGTACGCTTATCATGATGAGTACTGAGTGATGTGTAGAATTGTTGAGGACAATGTTGTACACCTGAAACTAATATAATGTTGTATGTTTATCAACTGGAACTAAAATAAAAACTTAAAAAATTCAAAAATAAATTATACTGAAATTCAAAACAAAAGGAATGGCATATGATGGTGCAGTCATATTTGGCAAATAAAACCTGCCACAGGCTAAATAAGGAGAAAAATGTGAGCAAGCCAGTATCAAAAATCAAAAGCAATGAATTAAAAATAGATAGATTTGTGATATCAATCAAAATAAGTGAAATCAACCCATTTAAACATTTTTTTAGATTGCTAAAGTGACAAAAACTCAAAAATATCATCTGAATCAAGGTGACGTAGGAAGTTCAAAACCAAAACCAAATAAGCAGTAACAACAAAATAAACCTATAATTGCTCTCTGCTCATTTAAAATGATTAGTGTAGCAGTAAGTATATGATTTCTCATTAAGTTCAGTTTTGGCAAATATTGAGTAATTATAACAATGTATATGGAAAATCAGTACCAAACACGAATGCCTAAGCACCCATTTATACGTAAATAAATCTTCTCAACATCCATACAAAAAAAAAGTATCATTAGGAATAACATTTTATAGATGTGTAAAATGAGGCTGAGACACATTAAGTAATTGGAAAAGCAGAACTAAATCTTAATCTGTCTCATGAGATTTATAGCTATTATTTTATATAGCTTAACAGTTATTACAGATAATTTTCAGCTTAATTTTAAAAATTTTGATATAGCAATTCCAAATTAAAATCGACACCTGACGCTTTATCTGCTTCAAGTATCTATGTTTTAACTATGCACATTGGTAATACACTTTACCAGCAATAAAATTTGACACAAGGATTTACTTAAACTATAAAAAAAGTAATTTGAAGAATACTCGCAATTTTCAAAAAACCTCAGTTTCTCTCAATTCTAGACTTAAGATGAGCCTGGCACTTTCCTTTCCTGATACTACAGAAGAGTTTACAGTGTTTCGTTGTATGGACTAAATTTGAAGTTCTTCAAGGACTTTTCACTACAGGCTTTCTCTTCTGCATTCTGTGTAGTGCCAGGAACTCTGTGGGTGTTTAATAAGGATTAATTGGTGTCAATGGCAATAATGACTTCTATTATCTCCTTGAATATTGATACCATTAAGAGTATGATGCTTAAATGGGTCTAACTTTATTTATAATTTCCAACAATAGCCAGGTGATTTAACAGGAAAGAGCCTTTTCAAGTGAATAAAAGTAGAAAATTAGTGTATAAGACAGTAATTGCTATACTGTATCATAATCTTAATAAATTGAAGTTACAATTACCCAGACCAGTGCCTAGTGAAAGATACTTGGTAGGCATTTACAGATACCCATTAGGTAAATCTATTTATGCAAGGTATAATCACACATAAGAAAGTCTATAGGGTAAAAAGGAACAGCGGACTTGAAATCAAACTTGCTGTGTCAGCTCTAGGATATATAATTGGAACATCTTGATCACATTATTTAGGCTTTAGATGTACTTATTTACTTACAATGGAAATAATCACACAAAACCTTGCAAGCTTTTCTTCACCTCTAAACAAATTAAACAACAGATTACCAAATGAATAAAACATTCAGCCATATTAAAATATAACTGGAAGTTTTATTAGGGATTCTAAAGAAAAACAAGGTGTGTGATGAGGAAGAAAGTAAGCGCTTCGAATTGACAGATGAGGTAAAGAATCTTTGAGAAATTGACAAACACTCTAAGAGTTGAGGAGTAAATAAAATCACTCAGTCATGTAAAAAGACTGCATGTAGGTTTCCAAGCAACGCAAACAACCAGCAGAATGCACGAAGGGAGGAAGGGCTTTACTTATTTCAGGATCAGAGTATGAAGAGTGTTAGGATCAGAGCTTGAAAAGGTAGGATGGGAATGTATTAAAAGGACTTTTCAGAAAAGATAGGGCAAAGAAGATTGAGATAGTGTGAATGATAAGCTAGGACGAAAACTTCAAAATTAGGCTGAGAGATAAAATAAGACAAAGCAGAAATATTTCTTTGAAAATGTTGCTATGAAGATCAATAGTGACATTGATAGAAACATTTCAAGGGGAGTATTGCAGATATCTGGTACATTTCAGTGATTTCAATAGTGAATGTGGTGTGTTTCGTCTGAAATTACTCAGAGGAAATAACCTGAAACCCTTCTCAGTATACTATAAGTAGAAGTTGCGATTAAAATGTAACAATCTCCTCTTAATGCATAGCTGATGGCAAACCTATCATTGCAAGAAAGTAAAGAATATCCCAGAACTACTAATTGGAAGCTGATGTTTGAGCCGGTCAGGGATAAGACTTGGAGGTTGAATTTGGCTTTTTTAAGTAGTCAAGAGGCCTTGAAGTTTGCAGCCATATGGTCAAACAGATGAAGTTTATCAACGCAGGAAGTAGGGACTAAGATTACAAATTAAAACCTCAACTTTCCAAGACCTCATTGTTTACTGAAAGGAGAGACTGACCCCAGAAGACAGGAAAACAGCAGAAATTTTCTCTCTCTTTCAGGCCTTTAGAATGTATAAAAAATATTAGCATTTGTATGTGAGCACTATTTTGGTGAGATGGAAAGGGGCCAGATGCAGATCAAGAGAGAGAAACCAGAACAAATGTTATAGTTTGTTACTCACAGTGCCCCAGGGAGAGCACAGAACTTAAGGCACAGGACCGGTTAGGGAGAGACCCTGGAATTGATCCAAGACAGAGGGAGAGAGAACTGTGGGTAGATGTCTTTATTGTGGCTTCTGTAGGAAGCCAGGAGCCAAGCAGGGTAAGCATGCTTAGGATTGGCTAAATTTGAATGATTTGGGGATATAGAGGCTGTCCTTTCTTGTCCATTACTTGGCTCTAGGGCAGTGAGGACAGAATATAGTGGCCGGAGCATGAGAATCCACTCAGGGAGGTGATTAGGAGTGTGGACTTAATTAGCTGCCCAACTTAGAAAATGGACTGAGCTCACACTGAGACAAGGCAGCATCAAAATAAAAACAAAAACAAAAACTATATTATAAGCACACAGTATAAAGCACATAGTATAAATAAGAATAAAATATAAGCACATAGTACAAATAAGAATAAAATGGCACCTCACTATGATATTATAACATTGCAGAACACCAAGGACGAAAAGAAAATCTCACATGCACTCAGAGAAGAAATAAGAAATTGCAAGGATAATATTTATATTACCTGCTACTTTGCAATAGCAATATCATTAGCTGGAAGAAAATGAAACTGTATCTCTAAATTACTAAGAAAAATAACTCTTATTCTGCAAATCAACATCTAATGAAACTATCTGACAAAGGAAATAAATATACAAGCTTATGAAAACTGAGTGCTTCTATGTCAGATATTTTGTTTTAAAATATTACATGCATTAATTCATTTGGTCTTTACAGTAGTCCTAAGAAATAGATTGTATCAAGTATCTGATATCACAGATTAAAAAACTGAAGCACAGAGAGATCAATAGTTTTGAAACACAACAAAGCCAGTAAGCCAATTTCTAGATCACAAGTTTCTAATTATTGCATTAAACAGCTTCACCAATGTATGGAATGAGATTCCACCAGCTTTAGATTATTACTAAAGATAATATTTAAAAATGCAATTCTGGGGCACCCAGGTGGCTCAGTTGGCTAAGCATCTGACTCTTGATTTCAGCTCAGGTCATGATCTCACAGTTTGTGACTTTGAGTACCATGTCAGGCTCTGTGCTTGACAGTGTGGAGTCTGCTTGAGATTCTCTCTCTCCCTCTCTCTGCCCCTCAAAATAAATAAATAAATAAATAAATAAATAAATAAGGGGTGCCTGGTGGCTCAGTCTGTTGAACTTCCGATTTAGGCTCAGGTCATGATCTCACAGTTCTGGGGTTCAAGCCTCACATTGCGCTCTGTGTTTACAGCTCAGAGCCTGGAGCCTGCTTCAGACTCTGTCTCCTTCTCTCTCTCTTCCCCTCCCCCATGCTTGCTCTCTCTCTCTTTCTCTCTCTCTCTCAAAAATAAACAGAAAAAAAATTAAAAATAAATAAAATAAATTTTGAAAACAGAATAAAATGGGTATAAAAATATAGATGACTCTAAAATAAATGTAAAACTATATCCAATATTTGGAAATAAATAGAAAACAATTGAAATACATGATTTTGAAGAAAAATAGTTTATCAAAGCTGAAAGAATTTGTAGGAAACTATAATAGAAATATAACTATTAATCTAAATAAATGAATTTTTAAAACTCATAAAAACAAACAAAAACTGGCCAAAATATTTGATAGGGGCGTTTGTCTAATCTTTAAGGATCTTCTATTTATAAATTAAATCTGTGAAATAGAAAGAGACAAATTTCTCCCCAATATATTTTTTTCTGATGCTGTAAAACTTTGAGAACAAAACCAGACAAGAAAGGCAGGAAATCAGGGGCCTGGGTGGCTCAGTAGGTTAAGCGTCTGACTTCAGCTCAGTTCAAGATCTCACAGTTCATGAGCTCCAGCCTGGCATGGGGCTCTGTGCTGACAGCTCAGAGCCTGGAGCCTGCTTTGGATTCTGTGTCTCCCTCTCTCTCTGCCCCTTCCCTGCTCACACACACACTTTATCTCTCTCTCTCTCAAAAATAAATAAACATTAAAAAAAAAAAGAGAGAGAGAAGAAACGTACAAAAGCTAAACTAATCTCACAGATAATTATCTATTTCCAAGCTTTATGTATATTACAAAGCAATTCCAGGAAACATACCCCATCTACTTATGAAAGACTTTTAGTAAACTAGAAGTAGAAGAAAATTCTTTAATCTGATGAATCTTTAAAGCTCCATTGTGTCAAAACAACAAAGGATTATTATATAAAACACACGTTAAAAAATGTTGTGAGGGAAAAAAATTCCTGTGAGTCAAAAATTGATAGCAGAGGACATCCAAAAGGCCAGTACATGTAACAGGTAAATACAAATTTCAATTATGATGAAATATAATTTGAACATATCCAGTTCAACAAAAAAGTTGAAACTCTGACAAATCAATTTCACTCCAAGGGATATATTCACATTCTCAAATCAATTTCACGCCAAGGGATATATTCACATTCTCACAAGAAAAAAAATTATATGTATGTTCATTAAAGCTTTATTTTTTTTTTATGAGCAAACAAGAAAATAACCAAGTAAAAGAAAGATGGATTTACAGTTCTATAAATAAAATGAAGCACTATATAAGAATGAAAACAAATGAAATAGATGTACATGTATCAAGGGAGATTCATAGGTCTGTGTGCCAATGGAAAATAAATTTTACTTTTTATAAATTTATTTAAACAATTTTTTCAACTTTTTTTTAATTTATTTTTGGGACAGAGAGAGACAGAGCATGAACGGGGGAGGGGCAGAGAGAGAGGGAGACACAGAATCCGAAACAGGCTCCAGGCTCCGAGCCATCAGCCCAGAGCCCCACGCGGGGCTCGAACTCCTGGACCGCAAGATTGTGACCTGGCTGAAGTCGGACACTTAACCGACTGCGCCACCCAGGCGCCCCACTTTTTATAAATTTAAATAAAATAACAAATAATAAAAGCAATCTCTGACATTTAGCAAAAATTAATGTCTAATAAGTCAAATATTAAAAAAAAGAAAACATCGTCATCCTGAAATACTTACTAATTCCACTCCCTTCAACAAAAATAAGTTTTTCAAAATAGGATGTAATAGTAGAATTTGTCTTTCACACTGAAAACATGGCTCTAGTGTTTCCTTAGTTTTTCTAGGGCAAAAATGTGTTTCATGTGTTCATCTCCAAGCAGGTCACTGAAGTAAACAAATGTCTCTTATTAAATTTATCTGCTTAAAAAAAGGAAGAAATGAGCTATCAAATCAATGGGATCATGAAGAACCTTAAATGCATATAGTTAAGTGAAAGAAACCAATCTGAAAAGTCTACATACTGTATTATTCAATATATAGGGGATACTGGAGAAGGCAAAACCATAAAATAGTAAAAACATCTATGGTTTCCAGGAGTTCCTGTGCAGCTGGGGCAAGATGAATAGGCTGGACAAGGAATTTTTTAGGGCAGCCAGACTATTATCTATGATATAGTAGTAGTGGATACATTGTCTTAGTCAAACCCATAGAACACACACTACAAAGAGAAAATCCTAATGTAAACTATGGAGTTGAATTAATAATGTATCATTATTGTTTCCTCAGTTGCAATAAATGTATCACAGTTTAATTAAGGGGGAAAGCCAATGTGAGGGGTGTTAAGGATAAATATGGGAAGGGTGCCTGGGTGGCTCAGTGGATTAAGCGTCATGTTCAGCTCAGATCATGATCTCACAGTTGGTGAGTTCGAGCGCCGCATTGAGCTCTGTGCTTCCAGTGTGGAGCCTGCTTCAGATTCTCTGTCCTCCTCTCTCTTGACTCCTCCCTCCCCCTATGCTCCCCGCCCCCTCAAAAATAAATAAACATTAAACACGGATGAATATGGGAATTTTTCACTTCTTGCTCAATTTTCTAAAACCTAAAACTACGCTAAAATTATCTTAATTAAAAAATAACACATGTATTCTAAAAGTAGATAAAAGAACTACTTTTATATAATGCAGTCAATGAAGAGGGCAAATAATACTGATTTTTATCATGTCATTAGCAAATGTGAGTAAATATGTGCTGTCATGAATATTATGGGTATTCTTTAAACAATTTCGCATTGGGATGTGTTTGAAGATGCTTTGAAATAGAATCTTCAATTTCAACACTTGATATGCCTGAGCTGCATTTGAAGGATGGACATACACTTATTATTTATGCACACCTAAAACTAAAAAAAAAAGAAAAAAAATGAAGAAGATACTTGGGGATATTTTTATATACAGGCAGATGGTCTTCACATTCATTTTAAGCTGAGTTTACTCAGTGCGATAACTTCCTATCTTGTATTGCTGAGGGTTGTTAGACTAGCTTTCTTTCCTGTGTCCATCTTTTCACAGTGGAGCTCTTCCTTTATCAACTCTCCGGCCTGAACTAATTTTTATTTTGTATTTATTTGTGGAGACAGAATATATATGTATATTCCAAATGACTACTTTCTAAGCCCTTTCTTCATTCATTCTAAACTTTGAAATTTTCTTTTTCTTTCTTTCTTCTTTTCTTTCCTTCTTTCTCTCTTTCTCTTTCTTTCTCTTTCTTTCTTTCTTTCTTTCTCTTTCTTTCTTTCTTTCTTTCTTTTCTTTTCCTTTTTTTTTTTTCCTTTTTGGAGAGAGCTTGAGGGAGCTGGGGAGTGGCAGGGGGAAAGAGAATCTTAAGCGGACTCCACCCAGTGTAGAGCCCAACTCAAGCTCGATCTCATGACCTTGAGATCATGACCTGAGCCGAAATCACAAGTCAGAGACTTAACTGACTGAGCCACCCAGGTGCCCCTGTATTTTCATGCTTCTTAAAATTACATAATTGATGAGAATTTTCCAAGACCCTGCCCTCATTCTCTCACATGTTGCCAATAGTGTCAGCCACCTCTGATTTTTTATGAATCTATTTCTTTCCACCCACATGCAGTGTATTTATAGTTCTCAGGATGTGTTCTGAAAATGACTTTCTATAATCATTCACTTACTATGAAAGAAGTTACCGGACTTCATAACATATACATTTTTGTTATTTGTTTCTCACTAACGATCTAAAAGCCTTTATCAGCTTTTCATTGTAGGCTGCTTTTAAGTTAGAGTAGAAGCAACTTATTTATTTACTTTGCTGCCTTTTAGTGGCACAAGTTTTGAATTAGGTTCACAAACAATATGAAACTGGCAAACATTTCATTTCCATTTTAGTCATTTATCTTAGCTCTTCTTGAGAAAATCTCTCCTAAGCTGCTTTATACACTAATCAAATCACTGACTCTGCTATTTATACAATTATCGTTTTGGATGCAATGGGCACTTGGATAGTGGTTAGGAATGACAGCAATGGAGCCGAAGTATTTAAGTTAATGTCTGGCTCTGCTATATTCCAGTGTTTTCCCAGGCAACTGACTGTCTTCCTGTGCTTCAGTTTCTTATAAAAGGGACTAATAACAGCATTTATCTCTTAAGGCAGAAACAAAAATGGGTTTATGTAATTAAAGTATGTAGCACAGTATCCAGCATTGAAAATTGTTCAATACCTGTGGTCTATTTGTAAGGCTATACCTATAACTTTTTGAATGTATATTTTATGTAACACGCAATAGTACTTTCTATAATATATAATATTGTCATGTTCTTGGCACCATTCAGTCCAGGAATTTAGAAGACTTGTGTGTACTTCATTAAACCGTATGTAGTTTGAATAGCAATAGTGGCTACACCCTGAGAACTACTAAAGAATTATGACTTCTGGGCAAGTGGTTTAGTCTGCATTACCTCATGTTAACTGATAATGAGAATAGAACTCATATTTATGGGGCATCTGCAAATTTCTAAAACCTGTAAGGCTTATCTAATTTAATCTTCATGAGCACTATATGAATTACATGTTATTAGCTCTTAATTATCAGACAGAAAGTGAATATTTTGGTAACGAAGCCAGACTAAAGGTTTTGGAGCTTTGATTTTCAATCCTATGTGCTGTCTGTGACACACACAAAGCATCACACAAAATCCTCAAATTCTAAATCCCTGGAATACAGCCGTGCTGGAAAGGAAAGCTTATTCTATTGTATCTTACTTTATAAAATGGCTTCTTTTTTATTGACCCCAACCGTTAAAAGCTTCAGTCTGAGTTTTCACTTAGAAGCACAGTAATGACATTTGACCTCTCCTGGTCTAGAATTTAGAAGGGCATCACCAACTTCTACTGAGCCATAGGTTCTTGATTATTTACCAGGCCAGCATTTAGATACTCTGCTCTGTAGTGGGCTTATGTATCCAAATGATGTGGATAAGGGTGTTTGCAAAAATGTTTTATCTGTGTTAAGATATTTTCTTTTCATATTATCATATTAAATTATATTGATAATATTGATCCATATTAATAGTTTAGGTTTTAAAGCCAGTTGTTTCTGCCACAATTCTGCATTTCCACAACCTCTCATTTCTTCCTTAGTGATTTCTGTTTAATGAGGGCACTATTATTAAAGTAGTCTAGTACGAAACTTTTAAATTACATTCTACTTCTCATATTTACTGAAAATTAACCACAGAACTATTGAAAGTATCTATGAAATTTCTGTTTGCCATTTTCACAGGGCTGTATCTCTGGTGCAAGATTCCCACACCCACATTTATGCTTTTCCAGTAGGTTTTTTTTTTCTTTTTTAATGTTTATTTATTTTAGAGAGAGAGAGACAGAGAGTGAGTGCGGAAGGGGCAGAGAGAGAGGGAGACACAGAATCTGAAGCAGGCTTCAGGCTCTACGTTGTCATCACAGAACCGGATGTGGGGCTTAAACTCACAAACCATGAGATCATGACTTGAGCCAAAGTCAGACGCTTAACCGAGTCACCCAGGCACCCCCCTATAGGGCTTTTATTTTTCGTTCTACTAGCTCTCACATCCTTCTTCCTTATCACCAAGAGATCTTAACATGCCACTGCTGAAGCACATTGGTGGCTGATGTGCTAAATGAATTGTTCCATTGCTTTACAAAACTTCTCGCGTTTTTAACATTTCACCCAACTTAGTTTTATTTAGTTTAGTTATTTATTTAGTTTAGTTTATTTATTTAGTTTTTAACATTAACTTTTATGAGGTTTTCAAAAACATTTTTGCTAGCATTACTAGACTAATATAGTCTCCATTCAATGCTATTAGCCAAAGTTATTCATATGGCCAATCCCAAAGTCAATAGGTGGTGAAGAGCATTCTAACCATGCTAAGAACGTGTCAAGGGTATAGATATATAATGATACTACAGAGGAATAAGAACCTGGGTCAGTAATTCAATCTGTACCTATATGATGCTATGGACCAACGCTTGTCCCCCTCAAGATCCATATTTTGAAGCCTTAAGCCCCTAAGTAATGGTATTGTAATATGGGGCCTTCGGGAGGTAATTTCTTTTAGATAGGTCATGAGTTTGGTGCCCTTAACGGGTTTAGTGCTCTTATAAGGAGACACATCAGAAAGCTTAAGATCTCTCCCCACCTCTACTAGGTGAGAACACAATGAAAATGAGGCTTTCTACAAACCAGTAATAGAACTCTCATCAGAACCCAATCATGCTTACATTCTGATCTTGGATTTCTAGCCTCCAGACCTGTGGGAGAATACACTTCTTTTGTTTAAGCCATTCGACCATGGTATTTTCTTATGGCAACTTGAGCTAAGACAATGGTAAAGAGGTCCAACATCATTAAAGGGAAACTGGATATATGTTTTCCATAAAATGATGAAATGAAAAGTATAAAATGTATCCAGGTTCCTACTGCCTCCATAGTGCTATTGGTGACCTGGTAATAAAAATAATTAACCTTTATTTACTAGTTACTCCATGCCTTGTGCTAATCAATGTATGTGTATTAACTTTCTTACTCTTCACAGCCTTCAGAGATACAGTTCTCTTTTAAACCCCACGGAACCTCACATAGAGGATAAGTAACTTGCCCAAGGAGGTCAAACAACAGTAAAGAGTCAGGATTCAAACTCAGATGTTGCACTCCAAATAGCTACCCATACTAATTCTCCACACCTTATTTCACTTGAAATAAAGCCTCAAATGCATCCCATCACACAGAAGAACTCAAGTGTCCACACAATGTTTCAACAACATTGTTAAAACAGAGACCCTGTCACTTCAGGCTACTTTAAGTCACCCCAAGTCTCATGATTCTTCTGAACCTTCCTTCACCCTCTTCCTTCTCGACTGTTCTTACTGCTTCTGTTTTTCAACCATTTTTGCTAGCATTACTAGACTAATATAGTCTCCATTCAATGCTGTTAGCCAAAGTTACACAAACACAGTATGATTGTTTTTCATAACTATCTATGCACTGACTGTTCTTTTCTGCTTGGAATCCTTTCTCCAAACATTTATAGCTGTTTCCCTTGATTGATAAGATATGTTTAAAGACTATTTTTTTTTGAAATTTATATGTCTTAATATCCTATAATCTTACAACCTGGATTTTTCTATATGCAGTTGACCTAGAAATCTTGCCATTATCTATCCTGTTGATCAAACTTTATGGTTACTCACAACATTTATTACTCTCTGGAATAATGTTTATTTATTTATTTTTTTATATCTCAGTATATTAAGGAGTAAAAATTGTATCTATATGGTGTTGTTTAGTGCCAGTAGCCATTGGCAAAGAGTAGCAATTTAGTAAATATTATTTGAATAAATGGATATAGGGAAAATGCAATTTGTTTAATTACTCTAGTTTATTTTTTTTAAATCTTCTCCTATTAAAATGTAAGCACCATAAGTGTAAGGAACTTGCACAACGTCTTCAATACCAAATACCCATTCCTTAAAAAAGTGCTTGTGTGCATAGTACAAGTTGAATCAATATTTAATGTATAATGGATACATACATATTATTTCTTTCTTTTTTGAGACAAGGATATTGAGAAAAGGAATTACTAGTATAAAACAGAATCAAGATGATCTCAGATCTGATCCATATTGTTTCCACTGCATGATTCTGGGTAAAGGAAAGTCAACCTCCCTGGAAACACAGAGCTTTCTTTTCCTCAAAAAAGGAATAATGGTATATTTCAGACACTATCCCAGAATCAAGATTTTTAAAAGCTAGAAACACTCCTTATAAGGATGATTTTGGAGAGCTTAAAGAAAGTAGTTTGAGGAAAGAAATGCAGTTATGCTGTTCTAGAAATTTGGTTGTTCTGGTATAATTGTCACACCAATTCAGAAATCTGACTAAACAATTACTTGTTTGCTACTCCAGAATTTGGTTTTACTCTCCTACTTACCATATACTTAATATCTTTTCTTTACAAAAATACTCCAAATAGGAAATACGCTTTGGAGTTTGTCAGGAAGAAAAATACATATATATATATATTTTTTTTTTTTTCTTAATTTGGGTCAGTGCGGAAGAGAGCAGTGGGTCCTCTCATGTGTTTTAACATCCACAAATGGTAGTAGCTGAGGATAGGAACCCCGATAGAACAAATTCTTCACACCCTAAGGTGTGTGACCTCGTAAGTAAAACTTTTACTCCAAATGATAAATATGACTACTGTTCCAGATGATTTCTCCCACTTTTTTAGGGTAGCCTTATGCTTATTTTATTTTCTCTGAGTTTCTCAAAATATACAGGACTTTTCTGCACTTCTTGGGACCACTATGTCAAGGTTCTAATGGGTTTGAGATGTGTCAGATGTTTTTGAATGAGACCAAAAAGATAGTGGTTATTTTTTGTGTGTCTATCTTCTGCGAGGCCGAGTATGAGATAGGGTATTAAGCTAGTAAGAAAAAAAAACTATAAAGCATAATTCACTATGTCTTCACATGTATATACAATCTATAAATTTCCTATAAATAAATCATATCCTTAAATTGCAGATAGTATGTTCCAAAGGAATACCAATAATAAGTGCTAAAGAGTAACAGGAAAGGAGAGATTATTTCATTAAGGGTTGATCAAATAAAGCTCCATGAAAGATCACATTTCAGCAGTGATTTGAAGGGTTTCAGAATTCAAACACAGTACAAAGTATAATCGACTAAATTTAAAAAGACACAATATTCAGTCTATATCAATATATATATACACTATTTATCCATGCACTTTGATCGTCTATGATCCAGATTTGAAAGAAGAGTAGCTTAAGATTTAGAAACAGTGTTGTGGAAACACTGAGATGAGGAACCAAAGGCAGCACACTGTCCCAAGGAATAAGAATAAGACATATTTCATGCTTATGTTATGCTGTCTATGACCCATATGAGAAAGACATTGGTATGTAGACTTTAAACTGTCTTTAACCTAGACAGGTTCAAGTCTACCAACGGAGTACAGTTTGGGGTTTAATTGTATGGTATTGCTATTATTTTTGAAAACAATATTTTGAAAACAATATTTTGGAAACAAAATAATTAAGGTGGAATACTTGGTTGGGTTCTGTCACAAATTTAAGACCATGGGGAAAAACATTAAATCTATTCTTATGTAAACACAGACAATTTTTTTTTCTCTGAATACTTTTATCACATTGTTTACGTTGAGCCTTTGAAAAATAGTTGATTACCTGGGTAATATTTTGAACCATTGCCAGGAAAAGTGTTTTCTCATAATATTAAAAAGTAATTCAGAGTTAGGGATATAAATCATAATAAGCTTCTATGTACCCTCATGAACACAAGTAATGGCCACAGTCAAGAAATATTTACTCAGAAATAATTCCTTGTATGCAGTAGTCGTTTAAGTTCAACAAAAGATCAATATGTAGAAATTAACATAAGTAGCCTATTTTAAAATTCCAATTAAAAACCGACTTTACATTTGCTTATAATTTTTGTAACTTATGCTATTTCAAATTAGAAAAGAAGTATTTCTGTTACAAAAGTAATTTTACATATTTTCTAAAAATGATAAATTATTTGAATGTAACTTCAGTGGAATGATATAAATACCTGTGACTTAGCAATAAATTACATGCTGCTATATATATATATATATATATATATATATGTGTGTGTGTGTATATATATACATATATATACACACATATATATACACATTTGTATATACATATATATACACATATATATACACATATGTATATACATATATTCAAAATGAGCTCAATTGCTTATAAATAATCTCAGACAATGCTGAGAGCTTAGGTTGCCAGTTACTTGACAAAAGGAAGACTGGAGGCTTGTAGTAAGCATATACTGGCATTCAACTTTCTGGGACTCCCTTCTTTAAATTTTTTTTTTTTTCAACGTTTATTTATTTTTGGGACAGAGAGAGACAGAGCATGAACGGGGGAGGGGCAGAGAGAGAGGGAGACACAGAATGGGAAGCAGGCTCCAGGCTCTGAGCCATCAGCCCAGAGCCCGATGCGGGGCTCGAACTCACGGGCCGCGAGATCGTGACCTGGCTGAAGTCGGACGCTTAACCGACTGCGCCACCCAGGCGCCCCTGGGACTCCCTTCTTTAGAATGCATTGTTACTACCAGATTGTATTCACTAACAAGATTTCAGAGTCTATCACACATAAGATCTACATTTGTATCAGTGCCATTTTGCTTGTGCTGTAAATCATGCATATTTCAACATCATCTGTATGGCCACACAAGAAAGGGATGATTCAGTTGCTAAAAAGCCAAATGGTCATCACCTAAGTGTCATGTTCATGCAAATACTTTAAAAGAAATTCATCCCAAAATAATGACCTGCTATTTTAAAAATTATTTTTACTTTGTTTCTACTAAATTCATTTTCATGTATGTTATATCCGATTAATGTATAATAAGAAATACATTTCAAAATTAATTTGGAAATACAATTTTGGCATGAGATTGTTTTATTGTAATTCATGTATCCTCTTATAAAGTCTAGAATGTGTAAATGTTCTCCAGAATGTACCTGTAACAGAGATGCTAAGAATAAGGATATCTGGTCAATTTCCTTTTTTATGTGATTTCATCTGCGGTGAGTTTAGTCCCCATTTGTATTCCTTATGTGGCTTGATGAAATTAATTCCATAATTTAGTAAATTCGTCCTTGATGCTAATCATTTTGGGAAACAATACTCAAAGTTGCCCATCAGCACTTATACTGGAAACCACCATTTGTTTCCTTTGCCAGTGGGTCACAGAGAGGCTGATAATGTGATATTTGTTTTTTGGGTTTTTTTGTTTTGTTTTGTTTTGTTTTGTTTTTGTACAGTGTTGTGGCCTATGGAGGAGTTGACATTAATATCCAACAACCGTGTAATTCATTTAGCATTAAGAATATATGGTTCATAAACAATAAGCATTCCTTCATTTTTCTTCAAAGAGTGACTGAACATGAATTGAAATTTTATTTTAACAAAGCCAATTGATGGGGCTACATTTATGTAAAAACTAAACAACATTTGTATGAAGTAGGAAAAAAGTAATTCTTCTTAAAAAGAAAACAAATAAATTGATATGCTGTTTACTTCTCAATAAAAATAACTAAAACAACTAACTCATTAGAGACAATACAGATCTTTTTGTGTATTATAGAAAATACCCTAATAGAAAATCATTTTAATTAAATTAATCAGATACTCAAATTCATTCGCAAATACTTTGTTATAAACCCATTCTATATCATACACTCATGAAGATTATAGTTTATGACTACTTGTTCTATTTGTCATTTTTTTCATAGAAATGATTGCTATTTTTACATTTTAATGAGATTATAAAGATTATAGAGATTAAACAATGTTAATTTGAAAATAAACTCAGATTTTTAATATTTCTGCATTGATATCACTTGTGCTCACCCATATCAACTTTACAGATGTTATATGGTTGCTGAAGTTAGCATATACTTCAAGTTTTAAAATTGCAACTCATTTAGAACAATACATTTTTTATTTTGTGAGTCTGTCTTTAAAGATGACTTTGGGAACTGGAGGGTGTTATGCTAAGTGAAATAAGTCAGTCGGAGAAAGACAGATACCATATGTTTTTCACTCATATGTGGATCTTGAGAAACTTAACAGAAGACCATCGGGGAGGGGAAGGGGGTAAAAAGAAAGTTACAGAGAGGGAGGGAAGCAAACCATAAGAGACTCTTGTATACTGAGAACGGACTGAGGATTGATGGGGGGTGGGAGAGAGGGGAAAGTGGATGATGGGCATTGAAGAGGGCACTTGTTAGGATGACCACTGGGTGCTGTATGGAAACCAATTTGACCATAAATTATATTAAAAAAAGATGACTTTTATTCATGTAATAGAAAAAATAATGAAATACAATTTTATTCATAAATGGACTGCTAGGTGAAAATAAAGATAACAACACATTCTTTGTTACTGTTTTCAAGGAAAGAGGATTTATACCTGTTTCGCATAAGACAGTTTATCTCTTGTCCTACATTGATGGTGGTGGGTCTTTGGCAGTTTTAACCAATAGAATACAAGAAGAGCAGCACTTTCCTTGACTGGTGCTTATGGGCCTACCCCTTATTAGACCTTGATCACCTGTTTTTCTTTCTTGAAATACTTGTTATGAGCCATTCTTTTTCAAAATCGTGCTGCCAAGCTGTGAGAAGCTCAGGACACCTGTGTGATTCAGTTGACAGCCCCAGCTAAGCCCAGTCCTCAAGCATCAACCATCAGCACGGTAAGTCATCTTGGAAGTGAATTTCCAAGCTCCAACAGAGCTATTCTAACCTGCACTATGTCTGCTCAAGTCCTGCCCAATGATTACATTATAAAAACAAAAACTTGTTTTTGTTTTAAACCACAAGTTTCATTTTTGTTACAATGGATCCCTTAGTATTTTAAAACAATTTTTCTGTTATTTTTAAATTTTATTATAGTTGATGCACGCTAAAAATTATCTGTAAGAAACTCATATAAATCTTAGTTATAGATCTCATTTTCATTCACCCCACAATCTTTTTTTTCTGCCCAAAATATTTATTCAATGATGCAAATACTATCTTTCAATTTTCTTTTCTAATGTCTTTTTATTCCTTGTTTATTTTTCTGATAAAAAAATCATTTTTTTCTAACTTACAAGGAGGAATAATAAATCACCTAAATATTCAACTTTAGATATTAAAACATATAAAAATATTATGAAACCATGTACTAAATTTTAATAGCAATTAAGTTTTGTACTGTCAGAATTTTCATAGCAGCAAATAAATAATTGTTTTGATCAGTAGTTCATTACATGGTAATCTCTAATAGAGTTTTAAAATACTTTTTTGCCTTTTAATGGAGAATGCATATTAATTATTATATTGTGATTCACATCATAGTAAAATTATTTGTACATTTAAACTAAAAATTCAGCCATATTCTGAGACTTTAAACACAGCAGATGAAAATAAATGCCCTATAAATATCTAATTTAAATGGAAAACTAACAAAAATTATTTAAAAATATTTTCAAATATATCCCTGTTGGGGCGCCTGGGTGGCTCGGTAGATTAAGTGTTCAACTCCTGTTGGCTGTGGTCACGATCTCACAGTGGTCCCTGGGCTCGAGCCCTGCATTGGGGTCTGTCATGACAACAACACAGACCCTGCTTGAGATTCTTTCTCTCCCTCACTCTCTTCCTCTCTCTCTGCCCCTTTCCCACTCATGTGCACACACACACACACTCTCTCTTTCAACAGAAATAAATAAACTTTAAAAAAAAAATAAGAAGAAACTTTCAAATACTTCCCTGTCAATGTAGTGTTGAGAAAGCAGGTTATTATTTGGCATATTTTTAGATCAAGTAGTCTTCCTGATTTTTATATGTGCTCCTCCCTTGTAGGTCAAAGCAGTAAAATAATACATTGGCCAATTAGGACAATTTGCTTGCTTTTCATCTGGAATAAAATCATTGCAAAATATTGATTTGGGTTATAATGACATCATAATAATATCTGCTGGGAATGTATTATAATGCCTATTTAAATCATCCATATTTAAAGTTACCTAAAATATATAAGAAAAACAATTTCAAAGTAAGGAAGATACTTATTATTTTGATATATAATAGGAAAACTTTAGCAGAAGCACTTTTGTATAGTTTGCTACCTACATAACAATGCAAAGTAGGCCTGGGTAGAAGTATAGGGTGAAAAGTCAGATTTTCACAGGCAAGTTAACAAGTGGAATGTGCTTGGGGCACTTGGGTGGCTCAGTCAGTTAAGTGTCCAACTTTTGACATTGACTCAGTCACAATCTCATGGTTCATGGGTTCCTACCTGCATCAGGCTCTGCAATGAAGGTGCAAAGCCTGCTTAGGATTCTCTCTCTCCCCATTTCTCTCTCTGCCCCTTCCCCCCACCCCCGCCAGTGCTCACCCTCTCTCTCTCTCTCCCCCAAATTAATAAACCTAAAAGAAATGAAAAAAAAAAAAAAACCTGGAATGTGCTCTTGTTCTAAGCATTGACTAATAAACAGAAAGACAAGAGGATATTTGAGTTGAGTTTAACAGAGGCAAACATTACTGCATAAGAGAATCAGAACTGTAAGTAATCATCAGATGGAGGAAACAGGACAAGTTTTTGATGTAAAAAGGAGATTTTGATTGCCTAATGATAAATGTAGAAAATAATATAATAAAATATAGAGACTTGGATTCATGAGGTGATGATTCTTAGTTATCAAATAAAATAGGTGACTTAGCGATAAATACTTGGTTTCATTTTTTAAATTTACACTTAAACTCAGAGTGGATCCTGAAGCTCACACAAGGGCTGCATTTGCAAGTAGTAATCATATCACCTTAGTTTTAGGGCAAGAAGGTGTAGAATCAGAGATGTAACTAATAACAATGAGATAGATATGACATAAAATCCAATTAGGTGTGACAAATATTTTTTAATACCAAACACATATAATAATAAGTTTATTAAAGTCAGATATTGTGTGCTACACACATGAATTAAGTAAGTTATTTCCCAATCACTAGTTTTAAATGTTTTTGGTCAAATATCCTTTCTGTGCCTTTCACATCATCTCGTATAGCAGAATCCATGATTTTAAGACACTGTCAAACATTAAAAAAATTAGAATTTGATCTCACTTTCAATAAAAACTCTCCCTCCTTTATTTATTTTCAGTGCCGTTGCCCTAAACAAATTTTGAGGAGAGATGGAAGGTAGTTGTCTCTCCTTCCTCCAGTAGGCTCTCTTCTCTAGTGTGTTGGGAGCCAAAGGACAGAAGACAAGCTTCCCATGATGAACATATATACTCCTTATGAAGTCTCTGGTTATCAAGGTAAGATTTTCTGGCCTCTACCAAGTGCTTGATATATAGGAGGTGCCCAAGAGCCAAATGACTTTAATTTCGCTAGTGTAAATTTTCCAGAGGATTGTGGAGAGGACTTCCTTGGTGCAAAGTTTTAATGAGGAATATCTGCTTAGATTCAATGTCTTTTTGTCCTTCCTCTCCTCTCTTAGCTACACTTGCAGAAACACACCTCACAATTTTACTTGGTAGTTTTTGTGGGAAGGAAGGGAGATGGGGAACATCTAAGGCAAGCCAAACACGTTGAATTCCTTGGCATTCCTGGAAATTTACTCATCCTGGCCAAACCAAATGGTGATAACACATTTTTTTCCTCACTCTGAAATTTTTACCTTCTCTAACCTCTCTCCTCAGCTCTCTCTCTCTCTCTGTGCTCAAATAAGCCTTGGCATCAGTCTAGCTGGTTCTTTACTTAAGCAATCTTCAAACCTGAGGGTTTGATATCAAGGGTCTCCTTTGTTCAGGCACCCTGGTATCTAATGAATAATTTTCTTTGAGGTTCTTCATTTTGTTCATATATTTTCCTCAAATTCTTCTCTACTTTTTTTTCTCTTTTTTCTGCTTTTTAGTTTTTTGTGAGTAAATATGGAGCTGAAATGATGGGGGGATCTGCTTATCAATTGTTTTCAAGTTCCTTTAGAAAATGTGGCTTTTGGGGGCGCCTGGGTGGCGCAGTCGGTTAAGCGTCCGACTTCAGCCAGGTCACGATCTTGCGGTCCGTGAGTTCGAGCCCCGCGTCGGGCTCTGGGCTGATGGCTCAGAGCCTGGAGCCTGTTTCCAATTCTGTGTCTCCCTCTCTCTCTGCCCCTCGCCCGTTCATGCTCTGTCTCTCTCTGTCCCCAAAATAAATAAACGTTGAAAAAAAAAAAAAAAAAAAAAGAAAATGTGGCTTTTGGTATCAGTTCATTTTGAGTTTAGAGTCCTAGTAGTCAATATTGCAACATCTAGAAGGGTCTCTAAATGCATCTCATTTTATATTCTAATTATATAGTCAAAAATTCTTCATTTTAAACACACTTATTCTACGCTTTAAATCCATATTTATTGATTCATTAGTGCAGTTCAAGAGCAATAAAAGAATTCCTTCCTTCATGAAGTCAGAGATTCCAGACTTTGAATACATGTTTTAAAGATAATAAAAATTGGGGTGCCTGGGTGGCTCAGTCGGTTAGGCGTCTGACTTTGACTCAAGTCATGATCTTGTGGTTGTGAGTTCAAGACCCGTGTCGGGCTCTGTGCTGACAGCTCAGAGCCTGGAGCCTGCTTCAAATTCTGTGTCTCCCTCACCCTCTGCTCCTCCCGTGCTCACATTCTGACTCTCTCTGACTTTCATAATAAATAAATGTTATTTTTTTTTTTAAGATAATAAAAGTGATGTGATAGAGAAAGAGTGACTGTGATAGAATAGAACACTACATAGGGTTACCTGGAAAGTCCTTTTGAAGGAAATATCTGAGTTGAGATCCAAAGATAGGAGAAAGTGGTCATACAAATACAAGAAGATAAAATCTAAATGCAAATATTGATCTACCAATTCTACCAATAACAAGAGAAGTAATGTTGATTTGTTTCAGGAAAGAAAAGAAGAACCAGAAGGATCATGAAGCTAGAACTTATGGCTTAAGGTATAAGGAAGAGAATGGCTTGAGGAGAGATCAGGTCAGCGGCTGATACAGGACTTAGATGGCCCTGATAAGGAGATTAGATTTTATTCTTTTTTTTTTTTAATTTTTTTCAATGTTTTTTATTTATTTTGGGACAGAGAGAGACAGAGCATGAACGGGGGAGGGGCAGAGAGAGAGGGAGACACAGAATCCGAAACAGGCTCCAGGCTCTGAGCCATCAGCCCAGAGCCTGACGCGGGGCTGGAACTCACGGACCGCGAGATCGTGACCTGGCTGAAGTGGGACGCTTAACCGACTGCGCCACCCAGGCGCCCCTAGATTTTATTCTAAGTGCAAGAGAAAGTTACTAAAAGATTTTAGGCAGAAATTTCGCTTTATGTTTTTAACAACAGAGTGGATTTTAACAGATGAATACCAAAGTGAGGACGATTTTGGAAGAGAGAGATGATGAATTGTCATTGGAACTAGGGAAGCAAAATAAAGAAAGATGAATTGGTAACTAGGAGAGCAAAATAGAGAAAGAAGGGGAGTGAATTAGAAATAGACTCACTAATATATTAGAACACAAGAAGAATACACACATCTTTCTGTGAGTTTGGGTATAAGATTAAGAGGAAATAATGAGTACAATATTTGAACCTCAGGTCCAGGGTGGTGCCGTTTACATAGATAGTGATGAGCAGGCAAGACAAAAAAAAAAGGATTTGTGAAAATATGAAGAAAAAAATAATAGTTTCATTGTGGAGATAGTACATTCAAAGTGTCCATGAACTATTTAAATGGAGAAACAGGACAAGAACAATTGCTTAACTGAAAAGACACTGCCAAATGCCATAAACGCCAGTAAGAAGATGAAGCTAGAATTTTAAATGAATTACTAATGACTGATAGTAGGCTGGCTTGGGAGTGTGATGTCACTAGAGACTTCAAACATTGGGTACTCACATACTCTTACAGACTCTTCCTCCAAGAACCTCACTAGGGTACTTACAGGACAATTATGAGAACGTGCTGAGAAACCGACTCCTTGAGCAAGTTGAGAAAGAAGAAACCCCAGAAGCTCCACCCACAAACAGCTTACCTACTGCTTATATAGAATAAAAGCCTAAATATGCAGGGAAAATATAATAGTCAATGTTCTCCAGAGAAGCAGAAACAACATGATGTATACATATACATATACATACACATATACATATATGTATACATGTGATATTCATTCATGCAGTGGCAAGCTAGAAATCCAGGAGAGAGGATGATGTCATTCCAGACTGTATCAAAGGCCTGAGGACAAGAAGAGGTGATTGTGTAAGTTCCATGCTAGAAACCGGCAGGGTTAAATGAACGAGAAGATCCAGTGTTTTACTTCAATTCCAAAGGCAGGAAAAGACTCATGTCCTGCCTTGAGCCATCATGAAGGAGGAATTTCCTCTTATTTATGGAAAGGCCAGCCTTTTTGTTCTGTTCAGGCTTTTAACTGGTTGGATAACTGACATTTGTATCAGGGAAAACAATCTACTCATTCTACCAATTCAAGGTTTTTGTTTGTTTGTTTGTTTTTCCCCCCCATTCCAAAAAAACCTCATAGATATACCCAGAAAAAAGTTTAACTAAATATCTGTGCACTCCATGGCCTAGGGAAGTTGACACAAAAAATTAACCATCATGGGGAAGAACAACAAATTCTAGCCTTAGAAAGCTAACAACTAGGGGTGCCTGAGTGGCTCAGTCAAATGGGTGTCTGACTTCTGATTTCAGCTCAGATCATGATCCCAGGATAGTGGGATGGAGCCCTACAACAGTCTCCTCGCTGAGTGTAGAGTTTGCTCACAGTTCTCTCTCTCTCTCTCTCTCTGCCCCTCCCCTGCTCTCTCTCTAAAATAAACAGAAGAAAAGAAAGAAAGAAAGAAGAAAGAAAGAAAAGAGAAAAGAGAAAAAGAAAAGAAAAGAAAAGAAAAGAAAAGAAAAGAAAAGAAAAGAAAAGAAAAGAAAGCTAAAAACTAGAAGGCTAGAATGCCCGATCCCATCAGTGGAAAACCTCTGTAGTTGGGAGAGGAAACAAGACAGAACAAGAGCAAAATAACTATCCTTGATAGAGGAAAGGAAATACATGCTAAAACAATCCCTTTATCTGGAGGAATCGTGAAACACCTATGAAGGATATACCTCCAAATTACAGTTCACAGTGTCTGCCTGAAGCAGAGACATAATCACAATCACAGAAAACATAAACATGCACACATACAAACACACACACCACCACCAGCACCATAACACTAATAATAATTGAGTAAAAACAAGAATGCAGCTGTGGCAGCTAGAAGATACAGATTCTCTATGGGGAGCTGTGCATTAAAAAAGATCCAAGACAAGAGAAAAGGCAAAAATAAAGTACCAGTATGTCATTCTCCCCTCTCCTAGGTTGTACAGCATTTTATAAGGCAATACTTTAACCATCCAGCAAGTTCAGCACTTTCTGCCAAGCTAACACCTTTATTTTATTCATTAATTTTATATATGTAATATTAAAGATAATTTTAATATGGAAATGATTTTCAGCAAATAAATCAAACTGGAACAGATGTAAAATATAAACTCTGTTCATCTATCTTTGTAAAATATATTCAATTAAAGAATGTTTCATCTTACTTTGCTTTCTAGAACACTGAAAGTATAATCATCTGATAGATACCTTATGACTTAAGTTTATGTTAATGTGTGTTACTTGTGCATTTCTTCTTGCTTTTTTCTAAATTTTATTTTGACATTGAGAAATGCTGCCATTTGGAAAGACCCGAAAAAAATGGACAAAGAAGTCAGTGCAACTCGTGGTGGGAAACAACACAATAAAAATTGTATACCTCTCCTATTAATGTATGATTACATAAGATTCAAATGACATATAGATAATTGTCAGTATAACAAAAATTTAATGTTATTTTACACAATATATTAGTGACTAAAATGATTCATTAGCAGTGATGTATTCAATTTTTAACAATATATTTGGCTAAAATTTATTAAAGGTAAATATTTTCTGGTTTATAATATTTTCCATGGTTATTTAATACCTGTTTTAGTATATTTTTCATCAGGGGGACTCAAAAACACCACGTATACATTTTTCCTTGATTTTGTGTATTCTGTATTAGTGAAAGTCATATTCAGTTTGAAGTTATGACAGAGATGTGACCAATCTAAAGGAAATCTATAGAGAAATGTAAGTCTCTGGTGGTTGTTTTTTTCCCAAATTTGATTAATTGTGGAGCTACTTCTTCAGGTATAAAGGGAATGAAGCAATTCAATATAGTTTGCTTCCTACCTTTGATATTATAACACAAGTTTATCATAAGAGCAAAAGACACTGAGTAATTATAGTTGACAAATATAACTGTCTACTGTTAGCAGAGGTAACTGTGAATTACATGTTACTGTACAAATATTGCTTTTTCTCCCTCTGTAATTTGAAATTAGCTTCCAATTTAAAACTCTCAGGCACGTGGCAAGTTTTCTTAACATAATATTGCTTTTTTTATAAATCATATAATTATCAAAATTTTTTCAGTTAATGGGCAGTTTAAAAAATATAAGTAAAAAAAAACATTTAATTAGTAGAAAAGCATTATCTGTACAAAATCATTGGAACTCTATTAGACTCGGTTTAGCTTAGGTATTAAAATGTGTGTGTATATATATATATATAGAGAGAGAGAGAGAGAGAGAGTGACGTACTATTCTATGTTTGGTAAAAGTCCAGACCAGCACTGTCTACTAGAAGTTTCTGCCATTCTAGTGGCAAAATACTGGCAGTATCTAGTGAATACTGAACACTTAAACATAGCTACAAATATTAAAATACTGAACTTTAGGGGCGCCTGGGTGGCTCAGTTGGTTAAGCATCCGACTTTGGCTCAGGTCATGATCTCTCGGTCTGTGAGTTCGAGCCCCGCGTTGGGCTCTGTGCTGACAGCTTGGAGCCTGGAGCCTGTTTGAGATTCTGTGTCCCCCTCTCTCTCTGACCCTCCCCTGCTCATGCTCTGTCTCTCTCTGTCTCAAAAATAAATTAAAAAATTAAAAAAAAATTAAAATACTGAACTTTAATTTATTTTTGACTAATTTATATTTAAATATAAATAGCCACATGTGACTGGTAAATACTGTATTAGGCAGCACCAATCCATAGTATAAGTTGTATAGCTGGAATGTTGTTGAGTCTGGAGCATGGTATACATTATGTTGTTTCCATTATAAAATTTTGTTTGTTTAACATTTATTCATTTTTGAAAGGCAGAGAGAGACAGAGTGCGAATGGGGGAGGGGCAGAGAGAGAGGGAGACACAGAAACAGAAGCAGGCTCCAGGCTCCACGCTCCGAGCTATCAGCACAGAGCCCGATGTGGGGCTCGAACTCAAGGCCCACGAGATCATGACCTCAGCCAAAGTCAGCCACTTAACCGAGACACCCAGGCGCTCCAATGTTGTTTCCATTATAAAATTAGTTCTGTCAGTCTTCATAAAGTCCTTAGATATCCTAGTATAACATCTATTGAAGATCGATTAACAAATGTAAAGTGACAATAGGTAGTCCATCTAATTATGGGAAGATAGTATATTCTATTCCTCTATTCATTCTCAATCTACCTCTGCACAGAGTAAAGCTATAAAGAAGAGAAAATCACTGTTGAACTTATACTCCTTCAAAAATATAAGGTATACTGAGACATGTAAATAACTTAACAAAATTATGTATTTTTTCTATGTAAGTTATCCTATATTGCCCTCAAGTGTTTAGTCTATTAAAATGTGTATCCTGATTTTGTCACTTCTTAACCTGAGGATAAAGTATTGAGTTTGAGTATTTGGGTTTATTTTTATGTTTTAGCTTTTGTAGAAACATTATGTAACATGTTTTTCAAGTGCGTATATTTAAGAATATAAATATATTAATTAAATAAAAATGAGGAACTATTCATCTACATAAAAAACTGTGATACTTCAAGCCATTTCCATTCAGCTAAACATATGAAGAGATGACTGGCCATAACTGGTGAGCTGAAATACACAGAACTATAAGAATGTATGTTATACAAATATGTCAGGGACTCTCTAAAAGAACTTTTATAAATGATGCTACAATGTTCTTTTTTAAATTTTCCATAAATAGGCCTTAGATAGATTAAGTTGACAAAAAATAGAGAACAATCGTTAAACTTCCCTATTAGACAGCAATATTTTTTTTCTACTTGAAATGCCATGTAGACAGATATCCATTACAATGAACATTCCTTATTTCTTCCCTGGTCACCACCTGAGCTAGAACTGTTCATGAAACATGAAATCCTCTCAATTCTTTATTATTATGTAAATACTTAATTACTTAATATTCTAATCAAATTCTCTTTTAGCATTATACCATTGACATCCTATATGTGAATATGAGATTCTAAAACTGTCTAATACTTTCTCTTTAATTTTTCATATCATATATTATCAAAAAGTATAAATAATGTCTTTCTTTACATCTAATTAAGAAATGTGGAGATAAATCTTTTCTCCGTATTGATTAGAGCTCTCTGAACACTTAACCCAAATTGCAATGTATCACCATGTATTCCTTGAAGGGTTCACATGAAAAAGGATCAATAGACCTTCAAAGTACTAGTTTACTAACTTCTTTGCTGTAGAGAAGCAGAGAAAAGTGCTAGAAAACCACTACAAAACAATGATAATGTCTCAGGCCTGTTTCAGTAAGAAGTAGAAGAGGCAAAATTTTTACCTTGCTCTCTACAGAATACAGTCACAACATGCATGTAATAAATATATTGAACCTTATCTATACAAATAATTATTCAAACAAGGAGAAAATAAATCATGATTGTCAAACACTTGGCATTCCAAAACCATTTAAAGAAAATATAAATCTATTAAAATAACAAATAAGTCCAAAAAAATTTGTTCTTCTTATCTATGGAATCTCAGAGAAGCCTTTATAATCTTTTTTAAAATTTTTTAAAACATTTATTTATTTTTGAAATAGAGAGAGACAGACCATGAACGGGGAAGGGTCAGAGAGAGAAGGAGACACAGTATCTGAAACAAGCTCCAGGCTCTGAGCTGTCAGTACAGAGCCCGACGCGGGCTCGAACTCACGGACCGCGAGATCATGACCTGAGCTGAAGTCCGCTTAACCGACTGAGCCACCCAGGTGCCCCTACAATCTTTATTTTTAATCACTATTTTTATTTTTGGTTAGGCAGATGGTTCTAAGCTTTTATCCAAGTGCCCATAATTCTCTTCAGACTAAAAACAAAAAAAGATGAGAATCCAGCTTTAAGGATGTGGATTAAAAATATAAAATAATAAGCAGATAGTAAATTTTACACATCACATGGCAGGAGTCACTAGCAAGCAATTGGTAGTAAAAGCTGAAGAAGGCTTAGAATCTAAGTGATTTTACTAACTCATGGTTTCTACTCTTAAGGAACAAAGCAAAAATAAATAAATAAATACATAAGTAAATTAGATACAGAAGAAAGGTTTCTATGTTTTAATTACTTTGAAGTTTAAATATTTTTAAAATTAGAAAATTAATCAAATATATATTATACAAATATATAAAGAAAATGAAAACTGATTAAATTTAATTTATAAAAAGCTATATAAAGAGTTAATAGTAAAACAAACACTCTTTAAGTCCTTCCTAGGTATTAGACCAGATTTAGCACTTCAAATGAATTAATTCACTCAATCCTAATGATACATTAATGTATTAGTTACTATTACTATCCTCACTTTGCGGATTGGAAAACTGACTAGGTGGTTGGCAACTTTGCCCAAGATGCAAACACTGGGAGGTGCAAATGCTTAAATTCGAATATAATCAGTGAGATTGTAGACCCTTATCTTTAACCCTTTTGTTCCACAGCTTCATGATCCCTTGAAAATTCCGGTTAACTCTACTAATTCCAATCTTTTTTTCCTCTTCTAAATAATTATTTGGTAGGTATATTCTAATTGAATCCTATCTATGCCATGTAAACAGTTACTCATTTATTTGGTCAACAAACACTTTTTGAAGTAATTATATGAAAGGCCATGAACTAATCACTGGATTTATAGCACTGAACTATAATGTCATTGTATCTACTCTCACAAAGCTTATAATTTATCCACACAATAGATAAATATATAGTCACATAAATATAAGAATTAAAAAATAAGAGACTCATTTTTTCCATGGTAAAAGTAAATTGAGTACTATGCTGAACAACAGTGGTGAGACTGGACATCCCTGTCATGCTTCTGACCTTACTGAAAAAGCTTTCAGTTTTTACCCATTGAGGATGATATTAGCTGTGGATCTTTTATATATGGCCTTTTTGATGCTGAGTTGTGTTCCTTCTATCCCTACTTTCTTGAGGGTTTTTACCAAAAAAGGATGTTGTATTTTGTTAAATGCTTGTTCTGCATCTATTGAGGGAATCATGGTTCGTATCCTTTCTTTTATTAATGTAGTGTATCACATTGAACTGAATTGTAGTGTATCATATTGAACTACCCCTGCAGCCCAAGGGTAAACTCCACTTAATTGTGGTGAATAATTCTTTTTAATGTCCTGTTGGATTTGATTTGCTAGTATCTTGTTGGAAATTTTTGCATCCATGTTCATCAGGGATATAGGTCTATAATTTTACGTGGGGTTTTTGTCTGATTCTGGAATCAAGGTCATGCTGCCTCATAGAATGAGTTTGGAAGTTTTCCTTCCATTTCTATACTGGGATTCTTAGCTTCATCAATCAGACAACGAAAGAAATATAAGTCATCCAAATTGGCAAGGAAGAAGTCAAACTTTCACTCTTAGCAGATGACATGGTACTCTATGTGGGAAAACCCAAAAGACTCCACTAAAAATGTTAGAACTGATACATAAATTCAGCAAAGTCACAGGGTATAAAATCAATGTACAGGAATTTGTTGCATATCTATACACCAATAATGAAGCAGCAGAAAGAGATATCGAGGAATTCATCCCATTGACAATTGCACAAAAACCCGTAAGGTACCTAGGGATAACCAAGAAAGGGGTAAAACAACTATAATCTGAAAACTATAGAACACTTAAAAAAGAAATTGAACAAATGGAAAACAAAACATGCTCATGGATTGAAAGAACAAATATTGTTAAAAATTCTATGCTACCCCAAACAGTCTACACATTCAATGCAAACTCTATTAAAATACCACCAGCATTTTTTCACAGAAACAGAATAAACTATCTACAATTTGTATGGAACCAGAAAAGACCCTGAATAGCCAAAGTAATGTTGAAAAATCAAAGCAAAGCTGGAGGCATCAAAATTCCAGATTTTAAGCTGTATTATAAAGTGGTAATCAGCAAGACAGTGTGGTACTGGCACAAAAACAGACACATAGATCAATGGAATAAAATAGAGAATCTAGAAATGGACCCACAACTACATGATCAACTAATCTTCAGCAAAACAGAAAGAACAGCCAATAGAAAAAACACAGTCTCTTCAGCAAATGGCATTGCAAAAACTGATAGTGACATGCAAAGGAATGAAACTGGCCCCATTCTTACATTACACACAAAAATAAATTCAAAATTGATAAAAGACCTAAATGTAAGACAAGGAACCATCAAAAACGTAAAGGAGAACACAGGCAGCAAACTCTTTGGCCTCGACTGTAGCAACTTGTTACTAGACATCTCCAGAAGCAAGGGAAACAAATTAAAAAAATGGGCTTTTAGAACTTCTTTAACTAAAAAGGAAACAAACAATAACAACAACAACAAAAACACATCTGCACAGCAAAAGGAACAATCAGCAAAACTAAAAGCCAACCTACATAATAGAAGAAGATATTTGCAAATGACATGTCAAATAAAGGGCTAGTACCCAAAATCTATAAAGAACTTATCAAACTCAATACCCAAAAAATAAATAATCCAGTGAAGAAATGGGCAGAAGACATGAACAGACGCTTCTCCAAATAAGACAAACAAATGGCTAAAAGACACATGAAAAGACACATGAAAAGATGAAGTGATGCTCAACATCATTCATCATCAGGGAAATACAAATCAAAACCATGATTGAGATATCAGCTCACACCAGTTAAAATGGCCAAAATAAACAACACAGGAAACAATATGTGTTGACAAGGATGAAGAGAACGGGGAACCCTCTTACACGGTTGGTGGGAATGTAAATTGGTACATCCACTCTCGAAAACAGTATGGAGTTTCCTCAGAAAGTTAGAGATAAAACTACCCTATTACCCAGCAATTGCACTACTAGGTATTTATCCAACAATACAATAATACTTATTTGAAGGAGCACATGGACCTCAATATTTATAGCAGCACTATCAACAATAGCCAAATTATGAAAAGAGCCCAAATGTCCATTGACTGATGACTGGATAAAGAAGAAGTGGTATATTTATATATAATGGAATATTATTCAATTATCAAAAATAATAGCATTTTGCCATTTGCAACAAAGTGGATGAAACTGGAGTGTATTATGCTAAGCGAAATAAGTCAGTCAGAGAAGGAAAATGCTGTATGACTTCACTCATATGTGGAATTTAAGAAACAAACCAGATGAACATAGGGGAAGGGAAAGAAAAATAAAATTAGAAAAC
This sequence comes from Prionailurus bengalensis, assembly GCF_016509475.1. Taxonomy (NCBI): domain Eukaryota; kingdom Metazoa; phylum Chordata; class Mammalia; order Carnivora; family Felidae; genus Prionailurus; species Prionailurus bengalensis. The sequence goes on from NC_057344.1 coordinate 93,602,468, forward strand.
AAAAACAAAAACAGAGACAAACCATAAGAGATTCTTAACTATAGAGAACAAACTGAGTGTTGTTGGAGGGGAGTGGGTGGGGAGATGAGCAAGGTGGATGATGGGCATTAAGGAGGGCACTTGTGATGAGCACCAGGTATTATATGTGAATGATGAATATCTGGGTTCTATTCCTGAAACGAATACTACGCTATAAGTTAAGTTACTTTAAACAAATTTAAGAAAACATTACTCTTGGAGAAATTTAGATATCTTTTCGGTATATTGATAAGTAGCTGACTTTTGAAAGATAATTATCTATGGGTCTCAAGTTTCTGCATAACTTCAGAGTAAGAAACCTAGACCATTTAATTCTAGACAATCTTTTCAAAGATGCAGGTTTTTTGTTTGTTTGTTTGTTTGTTTGTTTTAGCATTTGATTTCTTATTCCAAGATTCAACATAATTCCCTTGCTTCTTTGGACCCTCAATCATTTAATGACCCTCTAAATAATATCTTTGTTTTATCATCTTAATAAAACTATAATATGTGAAACACTCTTATGCATTTCCACAGGAATCACAAAAATAGCCACTATAGTAGTTTTTAAAATGCAATTTTTAAATTAATTTTTATATACACAAAATCTTTTTAAAAGTATTTATAATCTCAAAAACTTGTTATTGCTTTATAACTGAAGCAATATTATAGACTTGAGGGGAAGAAGAGTTAATAGTATAATTTGAAACTTCCATGAAAATAACAAATAAAACATAATTGCAATCTTCTGCATGATTAATAGGCTAGAATTACATCTTTAATTTCATCATGCAGTATGTTAACTATGGTCTTTTGGTTAAATAAATTTAATTTCCTAGGAGATCAAGCTACTACTACATGAATGCAGTTTCTGAATACCTCATATTATTATTTTTAATTTAATATCTACTGAATTTGATTAATGGTTTACTTTGATTAATTTTATTTTCAAAAGACCATAGCTGAAAAACTTCATTTTATTAAATATCATTGCTTGAACAGAACAAGGTAGTGATGAGTTTCTATCTTAAAGGTGTTTTGATATATACATTACAAAAGTAAAAATATAATTTGATGTGTTTCATATTATTGCCCATAATCTTAGGAATTTTTTCTAAAATTAGGATAATATGAAATGTATTCTAAACTAAAAGAAAAAAAAAGATCTGAAAATATGGTATACATAGACATTTCAACCAAAGACATAAAGTACAATTCTGAGGAAAATTTTGACAGAAGTTATAGGAGTCAAAATGTTAAAGCTAATTCAATCCATTTCAATCCACCTTTAGTAAAATCCTGGCAGAGGGGATCTATTTATCTATATAAGCATTATGTCGCTTTTGGAAAAGCTACTGTTAAACTAGTTGTATTTCTGAGTCACAGTCAACTTCTCCACAATTCTCTGTATATTTCACCACATTTTGAAACAAAGTGGAAACTAATAAAGCATTATATAAATAGTGTCAAAATTAGTAGTAATCACAAAACTACTATGTGATTATTTGTGTAAATATACATATACACACATACTAGCCATATGCCTATTGTGTTTATATGTATAATACATACATTCACACTTTCATATGGTTGCCAAATAAAGTTTTTCATTAGTGCATCCTCATTGCTACCGCAGTGAACAAAAGACAAAAACTCTTGCACTGATTAAGCTTATATTTAATTATATAGATAAGCAACAAAGTATTCCCAGAACCACAGGAATGATCAAAAATATAATTACGATTAGCTCCAATTAACAGCTATAAATCATGGAATTACAATGACTTTGTTCTTGCTTTGCAGCACATATACCAAAATTGAAATGATACAGACAAAATAAGCATGGCCCAATGCAAGGCTGAGAAGCAAATTCGTGTTGTTCCATATTAAGAAAAAAAGAAAATGGTAGCTATATGTGGGGATAGATATTTTCATTAGCTTGATTGTGCCAATGCATATGTATATCAAAACAAGTTGCACACCTGAAATATATACAGTCTTTGTCAATTATACCTCAACAAAGATGAGAAAAAATATTTTACTTATGCTGCTACCACTATTCATTCTGCCATGACAAGATGGCATACTAACATTTATATTGTTCCATTTACTATGCTCCTTTCATATGTCATCAGGCTCATATTCTCAACAACCTGATTAGGTATATATTGTTATTTCCATTTTATTGATAAGAAAATAAAGGCTCAGAGCTTATCAATGTCTGATATCTATAAGAAGGTAATGGGAAAAGCAGTAAATATAAAGAAAGAGTAATGTCTGTATATAAGACAATTAGTTCAAAAGGCATGTTGTATTTGGATATGTTAGGTGCTAAAAATATAAATATAGATATGATTTTAAGACCTATGTTCTAGATATATATGGAAACAATAATTATGACATAACATAATATATGGTAAGTTATACATTGTTGAAGGTAAATGGAAATGACTTATTACCAAATCCTAAAATATACTTAAAAACCTTTTTTAATGCTTATTTATTTTTAAGAGATACAGATGGGGAGTGGGGAAGGGCAGAGAGAAAGGGAGACACAGAATCTGAAGCAGGCTCCAGGCTCTGCGAGGTCAACAGAGAGCCTGACAGGGGGCTTGAGCCCATGAACTGTGAAATCATGACCTGAGCTGAAGTCAAGGGCCCCTAACTTAAAATAAAGTCTAAAAAATAATGCTGACATTAGTTATTATAACTTTGGTAACTATACATACTTACTTTTTTTTTTAACGTTTATTTATTTTTGAGACAGAGAAAGACAGAGCATGAACGGGGGAGGGTCAGAGAAAGAGGGAGACACAGAATCTGAAACAGGCTCCAGGCTCTGAACTGTCAGCACAGAGCCTGACGCGGGGCTCGAACTCACAGAGGGCAAGATCATGACCTGAGCCGAAGTCGGACGCTTAACCGACTGAGCCATCCAGGCGCCCCATTTTTTTTTTAATTTGAGAGACAGAGACAGAAAGAGAAAGAGAGAGAAAGAGTGCTCAGAGGAGAGAGGCAGAGGGAGAGAGAAAGAATCCTAAGCAGGATTCATGCTCCGCGTGGAGCCCGTCGTGGGTTTTCTTCCCATGATCCTGGAATCATGACCTGAGCTGAAATCTAGAGACGAACACTCAACCAACTGAGGCGCCCCAGTAACTGTACATAGATAATTATATATATAATTAGATATAGATTAGATAGATTAGATAAATTATATATATATATATGTATAATTAGATATAGACCAACCATCAGAGCGCTAGAGAAAGAAAAGAGGTAAGAAAAGAGAGAGGGAAAATACATTACTACTTCTTAACTCAAGTTATTACAAATGATTAAATTTAATAAAGACTAAAACCTTTTACAAAATAATGAAATAAAAAATAATTCAGCTTATTTTTTTCTGAAACTGGGGGGTGGTAATTTAATCTTCTGTAGTAATTACAAAGAAGAGAAGAGCCACAATTCTTACCAAAATTTGATGGATAGCTGCCAAGTACGCTGGCATCTGGTTTACATTGTCTTCCTTTTTGCTTTTGTTTTTTACAGTCTTTTAATATCTTTATACTGATAGCTCTTTCAATGATCAATAATTAGAATAACAGGAATAAATCACCAAACACTTGAGTAGCTGACAACATGAAATAGAAATACACACTACAATGAAATAACTAGCATTGGAAAAAATAAAATTATAAAAATTCATTCAAATGATAGAATAGATATAATTAATATCAAGAAAGATGATAAAACATTTTGACTACTTAAAATAACAAGAGTCTAGAGAAAAAAATTGCTTTTGAGAAAATGAAATTGATTAATATAACTTCCAAGTTGAAAAAAGGAATTGTCTGTGTATTAGTAAACTGGACAAAGTGAGAATATCTAGATGCAAACATAAAAAGATACAAATAGATATAATAGATATTTAGATAGATAACAGATAGATAGCAGAGATAGATGGGAATTGGGAGAGGACATTCAGTTATGTGAAAGATAGACATAGAAAGAAAACACTCACAGACTTGGGGTTGTAAAAGTCAGAAGCACTGGATTTATCTTAAGAACTTAGAAAAAGAGGGGGCGCCTGGGTGACTCAATCAGTTAAGCATCCGACTTCAGCTCAGGTCAGGTACTCACACTCCGTGAGCCCAAGCCCAGTGTTGGGCTCTGTGCTGACAGCTCAGAGCGGGGAGCCTGCTTCAGATTCTGTGTCTCCCTCTCTCTCTGCCCCTCCCCTGCTCATGCTCTGTCTCTCTCTGTCTCAAAAATAAATAATAATTAAAAAATTAAAAAAAGAACTTAGAAAAAGCAACAAAAATTAGGAAAAAAAATGATACATATGTGCACAGTGATTAGGAGCATATTCCAAAAAGAAAGTCCAGAAATCAAGCCAAGAGGTGGTTAGTTCTTTGAAAAGATCAATAAAATTGACAAACTTTCGAGATGGATGTCACCTAAACTTTTGTAATTATTTCCAATATACACATCTATCAACTCATTATGTTTTATATCTTAAACAAATATAATGTTATATAACAAGGAAATCTCAACAAAACTGGACACAACAAATAAAATTGAGAAAACACTGGAAAAAATTGTTATAAAAAATAAGAGGAGGAACAAATACCAAAAATCAGGACTAAAAATGAGTAGTAATTATATACCAGGTGCCAGCAATCCTTTTTTCCTTTTTTAAAGGATCAGATGGTAAATATTTTAGGCTTCTTGTTGTCACAACTCAACCTCTTGCTCTAACTACTCAAACTGTTTCTGCTGTTATGGCATAAAAATAGTTATAGACAATATGTAAATGATTGACCATGGCTATGTTCCAGAACGCTTTATTTATAAAAACTGGCTGACTCACAGGCCACAATTTGCTGACTGCAGTTTTTTTTAAGAGAATTCAAGAGTAATTAATATTGCATGTCAACTATACTCAAAGAGCAAAATTTTTTAAAAATTTAAAAATAAAATGAATAGGTTTATTTTTAAGAAATATATAATTCAAGAAACTTATAAACTACTTTTGTGGGTAATACATATACTAAAAGATAAATCGGAATATATTAAAACTTTTAGCTCAATAAATTTGAAATGTACATAAAATACACAATTGTCTAGAACATGTATTTTTCCAAAAGTAACGTAAAGTTAAATAGAAAAGCAGAATTGTCTATAGCAAATCCATTCATCTCATAAAGATCATTTCCAACCTTGATGGCTTTACTGGTAGATTGTTCTAAACATGAGACAATAATTCCAATATTACATATAACTTTTTGAGCATAAAAGGAGGGAATGTATTCCAATTCTCTTTATTTATTTATTTAATTTATTTTTTAAGACAGAGAGCAGTCAGGGAGGGGCAGAGGGAGACTGGGAGACAGAATCCAAAGCAGGCTTCACACTGTCAGTGCAGAACTCAATGCAAGGCTCAAACTCACCAACTGTGAGATCACGACCGGAGCCAAAATCAAGCATCAGACACTCAACCAACTGAGCCAACCAGGCACCCCATTCTAGTTCTTTTTATGAAGCTACACTAACCTTAATATCAAAACTTTCCAGGCTGGTAAAAGAAAATTAAAGTCAATCTAATTTATTTTTTTAAAAAAGAAAATCTTAAAGAATATCAAGCAGAAATCAACAATGCATTTAAAAAAAAATGTGGCATCATGGACAAAAAGGTTTATTCCAAGAAACTGTAGAAAGCAATGGTGGCTTCATACGAAATTATCAATCAATGTGTTGCACTGAAACAAAAGAATTAACAAAATTATAAGCTTACTTTATGCCATGGTCTTAAACAAAGTAAACCTTATATTTATCAACCTACAAATAATGGAGAATATGCTGAACTTGATGAAATCTGTTTTCAAAAATCCTTTGAGAAACATAATACTTAATGATGAAATGCTAAAATATTTCCTTTGAGATTGGGGATAAGATAAACATCAATATCGTAAATAATTCTAAATTTATCATATTGGAGATCTTAGACATGGCGGCAAGATTTTTTAAATTAAGAAAATGATTAGAAAAGGGAGAACAAATGGTCATATCATGGAAGCTATTTTTATGCACACAGAAAATTCAAAGAATCATTGGATATGTTGTGCTAATTAATAACAACTTTTACAAGATTCTTTGACACAAACTCATATGTGAAAATCAACTGCATTTCTATATATGAGCTACAAACACTAAGTAAAATACCACAGATACAACAATAGAATTTTAAAATCAAGTTATTAAGAATAAGTCTAACAAAAAGTCTTCCAGATCTTCTAGAAAACAACAAAAAGCTTATTGACAATAATTAAAGATGACACGAATGCATTGAGAGTTTTGCCATTTTTAGGTTGGAAAAGAAGTTAAAGAAGTCAAAGAAGTCATTTCTCCTCTAAATTCATCTTTATCATCAATCCATCCCAAGCAAAAGCTCGGCAAGATTTTATTTACTTATTTATTTATTTATTTATTTCAACGTTTTTTATTTATTTTTTGGGACAGAGAGAGACAGAGCATGAACGGGGGAGGGGCAGAGAGAGAGGGAGACACAGAATCGGAAACAGGCTCCAGGCTCTGAGCCATCAGTCCAGAGCCTGACGCGGGGCTCGAACTCTCAGACCGCGAGATCGTGACCTGGCTGAAGTCGGACGCTTAACCGACTGCGCCACCCAGGCGCCCCAACAAGATTTTATTTAAATATCAAGCTAATTCAATAAGAAATGTTAAATATAAAAATGTCCAGTATGTAGTATGTAGTTTCTTAAAGAAAATGATAAATTGGGGAATGTATTATAAAATATAAAAACAGTGTGGTATTAGAAAAACAATAGATAAATAGATGAATGGAATGGAATATATAGACCATAATAAGAAAAATGCTTATATGGCACATGGTATTTGGGAGAGGTGATACCATAGATCAGTGATGCCAGATGGATTCGTCAAGAAGTGGTGCTGGTAAAACTGATTATGCCAATGAAAAACAATTAAATTGACCTCTTAACTCACACCGTATATAACAAGTTCTCCTTCAGGGAATAAATATTTAACGTAAAAGCTAGGCAAGAATTGCATAAAAATAAAGAAAAATGCATTCTACGTGTGCTTTATGAAATGTGAAATCTAAGTGCTCAACCTGTATGTAATCAGAAAAATGCACACGAAAATGTTATTAGATATTGTATACACAACAGCTTGATACAAATGAAAGTCTTACAACAGCAACTTTTGGCAAAGATAGAATATTGAGAATTTTGTATTCTTAAATGCTGAGAATGGAAATTGCTATTTCCATTTTTGTAAAGAAATTTGCATTACCTAGTAATATTGAAGATAATTATATACTCTGATCAGGAAGTGAATTCTAATCCTAGGTTTGCATGTATATGTTCATTAAGAAGCATAAAACAGAACATTTACAGAGTCAATCATATATTCAAAACAGTGCAAATATTCATCACCAGTATAATGTGATATATTACTACCATGAAATACTACATTATAGAAAATATTAAGGTATTTTATTTAGATACATCAATATGGTATTCTCTCACAACATAATAATGAATGACACGATGTCGCAAAATAATGCATGCAGTATGATTCGGTTTATCTAAAGTTTAAAAACACAAAAAGTAATTTAAATGGTTGGTAAAAATTTACTAGACACTAAATCTATACAGATAATCATGGAAGTTATTTTAACAAAATTCAGGATATCGATTGCCTTTAAAATGTAGAAAAAGGGTTATTCTCATGAAGGGGCTTCTAAGACACCAGCCACATTCAATATATTTTAAATGTTTTCAGTTATTGTCTTTGAGAGTGTGTGAGTAGGGGAGGAGCAGAGAGAGAGAGAGAAGGGGGACAGAGGTTGTGAAGCCAACTCTGTGTTGACAGCAGAGAGCCCCATGAGGGGCTGGAACTCACGAACAGTGAGATCATGACCTGAGCTGAAGTCCAAGGTTCAACTGACTGAGCCGCCCAGGCACCCCTACATTCAATGTTTTAAACTAGTGTTGGTTACCCAGGTATTTGCTTTAAGGTTATTATAGTCATAGTATATAACATATATTATATGATCCCTGTATTAGTTCATATATATGCTTATATAGAGAGTAAAATAACCTTGGTTTACAGGCATAATGCATTCCAGAAACACGTTTGTAATTCAAAGCACTTGCATATCAAAGCGAACTTTAAAAACTGTTGGCTCCCTTGAGATCATGCGATGTTCAGCGTCAGGTACTAGTTGTATTGTAAGACATAGCTTGTTCACCTTCCAGGTGGGGCCGGGAGCCGCCATGTCCCACGGCTCTAAGCAGCCCTTCCTGGCCGCTGCATGAGTGCGACATCCCCTCCCCCAGCCCAATAGGGGCTGCATCCCAGCCCCTGCCTGTCCTGTCCGAACTCCTGGGCCCCCGTCCCCCAGGGTCTTGACTCCCCCCCACACCCCAGTTAGGACCTCCCTGGCCTCTTTCCCCACCCCTGCCCCTCCCAGAGGTCCCTGCCGCCCCTCTTGTGCTCCTGCCCCGTCCTGGGAATAATGACCCCGTTGGTGTATTGTAAAACATAGCTTGTTTATTATGTTAAAATCTATTAGACATGTTTGCTCATCTTGTGTAACACTTGCAGAACAAGTTACTTGCAATCCAAAGTTTTACTGTATATGAAAGTAAAATATACTAAGCAAATTGTATCTAAGGGAAATATATATATCAACAGGCATATCAGAAAAAAAAAGGAGAATTTGTGGCAAAAAATAGAAAGACTTATAAAGGAAAAAAAAAGAGTATTTCATATTTATTAAAGTACATGGATTAGCCAACATTGATACCAGAAACATTTACCTAAATGGAGATAAATTAAATGGAGTACATAGGAAAAAGCGGGTCTTAAGTCTCAATTTCACTAAGCAGAAAAGACTTATGTGGATGCTTTTAATACACACACACGCATACACACACACATATTTTGCTATGCTTTTTGTTCTCTTTTTCTCCCACCAAACAATGTGTCCTCGCCCTATTTCCATTATTCATATTAAAGATTATACAGATTCAGTTCAGGAGGTATCATCTGAGGACATTTTACCTGTCACTCAGCTGTCTCAGTACACTGGGCCTCTGCCCAGCTGTTTCCTGATAATTTTATTCTTTTCTTCCTGGGTTAGAGCCGATGTTTTCTGAATGCTGTACATCCTTTTTAATATATTATTTTTATATTCATGGAACATAGTACTAAGTAAGTTTCTCCAAAACAGGTGCACAGAAGGAAAATAGTTTGAATATCTAAAAAAGTTTGCTTGTTTTTTTTTTAACTCTTGAAAAAAATTGGTTGACTATGTTTACAGTCTTAAAATAATTTTCCTCTCAAATTTGGAGATTTTATTTGTTTTCTCTGATACAAAGTGTTGATGGTAAAAGTTGTTCCCTAAACTATCCACATTGCTCTTAGGGGGACAGATGGTCGTTTTCCATTTCTCTCAGGCATAATGTTACATTTGGCAACATATATTGATCAAGTGGTTACATTGTGGAAGTTTTATTTTATTTTATTTTTTTTTCTGATGCCCAAATCTACAAGAGAATCACCAGGTCACTCCAGATACTGTTCAAATTATTTAACAAATTTTCTCTGGGCCTTTGCTACTGATGTTCACTACCGGTTGTTCTTTATGATTTATGGGGTTCTGCTTTTATTGGTTCTTGTCAAGGATTCTGGGGTATTGGTTTATTTGCATAGACTATGACACTAGGTTTTGATGTCCAGCTTAAGCATCTATTTTCTAGACGAAACTTGAATTAACATTTGTGTTTTTAAAAATTTTTTTTAATGTTTTTTTATTTATTCTTGAGAGAGAGAGACAGAGACAGAGCATGAGTCAGGGAGGGGCAGAGTGAGAGAGGGACACAGAATCGGAAGCAGGCTCCAGGCTCTGAGCTGTCAGCACAGAGCCTAAGGTGGGGCTGGAACCCACGAACCATGAGATCATGACCTGAGCCTCGGACGTTTTACTGACTGAGCCACCCAGGCGCCCCTAAAATTTGTGTTTTAGCTCAGTTTTCACTGTCTACTTTTTTTGTTTTTTTTTGTTTAGTTTTGCTCACAGCATCCCAAGCAGTTTGGATTCCCCTTCCACTAGAAACTCACATGTGTATGTTCTTAGTGTCTGCCTCCTATACTTCCTTATATTTCCTGATATTCTTTAATCTCCTTTCCTTCTTCCAGAAATTTGTTGAAGCCTCTTGAACGCTTAAGACCTTTCTCATTTCCTATGCTGTTATATTTAATTTCCTTTTGTACTTCATTTACAACTTTGCATAGCTGCATGGGAGATGTAGTCATATTTTTCAAACTAAATGTAAAAATATGTTGTTTTAAAATGTGAATAGCCGTCAAATTTCTAATAATTGACCAATAGTTGAGGCTACTCATTTAATTTTCATTGACATTTCTCTCTCCACAAGAAAAAATGGTGCTCTCTTTCCATAAGACAGTACTAAGAGATAATACCTACTTGTTCAGATATAGAAATATAGTTTTCCAGGAAATTGGAGACCATCTTATTCTCAAGATAGACTCCTATAAAAACTCACAATAAACAGCTGTATAGATAAGAATTACTTTTATTTTGCAGCTTAAAAAATAAATTTCAAATAGCTATCCTAATTGAATGTATTATTAATGAAATACCCTTTCTATGATAAAAATTCTTAGAAAGCAGATCAGATTGAATTATCAAAGGTTGCTTACAAAATATGGATTCTACTAAAGGAAGAAAGGCTATTGGCTTTCAATGAGCATTCATTCTGAAAAGGGTGTGATCAGATGTCTCTACAGATGTCTGTGACTAGTCTATACAGTGTCCCTTTTCTCTTGACAACTCTTTATAATCATTGCCTACTTTATTCTTTCTGTAGACCAGTTCTCTCTGGTCTGATGCTCTTTAGATACATTTATAATTGTGAAAAATTTAGTAAAAAAAATAAATAAACCTGTTGGGTCACTGTATTTAATTTTACTAGAGAAGTTTAGATAAGATTTTGTGCAAGTGATACAGCTGTGCCGATGTAGTCCAGGTGTATTCCAACCCCACCTTACTGAAATTCAGTCCTAGTCCCATGATTATACTTGAGTGGCCAACAATTGTTTCCCTCCATCTTTGTGTGAAATAGTTTTGGATTCCTTTAAAACTTCAGTTGCCATGATGATATGTAAGTTTCACTTTTGATTTCTTAAAAGTTAACTATATAGCTGACTCTTGGACAACATGGGTATGAACTGCATAGGTCCACTTTTACGCAGATTTTGTTGTTATTGTTAAATGCAGTAACTGTAATTTCCCCTCCTTATGATTTTCTTAATGACATTTTCTTTTCTCTAGCTTACTCTGTTGTATGAATATAGTATATAATAAATATAATATATACAATATGTGTTTACCTACTGTATATATTATTCATAAGGCTTCCAGTCAACAGTAAGCTTTTAGCAGTTAAGTTTTTGGTGAATCAAAAGTTATACATGAATTTTTTATTACGGTAGGGTTCAGTGCCCCTCACCCCTGTATTATTCAAAGGTCAAGTGTATTTTCATATTTGGTGATATCTTAGTTTTGCATTCAATATTCAATATTCATCTAGTCACTATCCTATTCTCCATATTTTTATAGAGGTGAAGTGAAATTTGTAGCTTTTCTAATTTTTACCATGTTGTCTAATAAAAAATCACTCAATGTCAATTTTTTTCAATCTATTTTTTTCTGGTTAGAGTCCCCTCTCTAGTTTCTTATATAATCTATCGTTACTTCAAAACTGATTTAAGTGGTAACAACAATAATCTTAGCTATTTCTCTGTTTCCCACAATAAATGTAGCATCTGAGCCCCACTTCTGAGAAATGTATCACCCTTTAAAATGACATTTATCATTTCTATAACACACCAAAACATTTTGCATACTAAAATAGTAAAACATTCTTGATCACTTTAAATAGTCATATCATCAGAAACAAGGAACACAGGCTGACTTTCAATGTGAGCATTGGAGCTATCAATACTTATAAAACAATTCTCCTTAAGGAGACGCAAACAATGCAGCACAAGGTCATTCTATCAGTGAAGGAAGGTCAATTCAAAGATGAAATGAACATGGATTTCCATTCTCAGAGCTTTTTTAAAAAAGAAGTTATAAAATGCTAATTCCTGGGTTTAGACTACAGTCTTGCTACATAAGTGTTGCAGATTGGATGTTTGTATCTCCATACATTCATATATTGAAGACCCAATCCCCAATGTGATGTCATTTGGAGGTGGGTCATTTAAAAGGTAATTAGGTCCTTTATGGTGAAACCCTCATGAATAGAATTAGTGCTCTTCACAGGAAAGACACAAGAGAGATGATCTATTTCCACCATGTAAACACATAGCTGTCTGAAACCTTGGAAGTGAGCTCTTATCAATAATTGAATCTGCTGGAACCCTTAGTCTTGGACTTGCCAGTCTCTAGAACTGTAAGGGTAAGTTTCTGTTGTTTAAGCAACCCAGTCTGTATTTTCTTTTTTTTTAAAAAAATTTTTTTTTCAATGTTTATTCATTTTTGGGACAGAGAGAGACAGAGCATGAATGGGGGAGGGGCAGAGAGAGAGGGAGACACAGAATCGGAAACAGGCTCCAGGCTCTGAGCCATCAGCCCAGAGCCTGACGCGGGGCTTGAACTCACGGGCCGCGAGATCGTGACCTGGCTGAAGTCTGACGCTTAACCGACTGCACCACCCAGGCGCCCCAAGTCTGTATTTTCTAAAGCAGCCTGAGCTAAGACCATGAGTCTTCAGAATTTATATGTATTTTTAGTCTTTAAAAAATAATTTGTGAGAACATTTGACTGCAAGAAAGCTGCTGTCCATTTCAAATAACACACATTTTACACTGAAAGCCATTTACTTCTTAAACCCAAAGTCTACATTATTGCTTTTATAAATATTTAGTCTATATTTGGGTATAAATAAAATGTACAATATGAAAGTCATGGGCTCGTGTTTAACATCTCAAAAACTTCTGAAAAAAAAGCTAAAATTCCACTTTTTTCCATTGTATCTTTTCTTTAATGTTTCTTTATAGTCTTCCAAATTGGATAACTTTTTTTTTCTATTTGTTACACTATTTTACTTAGAAGGACAAGAGTATAGATCAGGCAAATAATATGTACAAGTTTACTCTCTACCTTGATTACATTCCTGCTTTATTCCAGTTTCCATAAAATGTATTATGTAAAATAGATTTGAAAATATATATTTTACAGTCAACATTTATTTGGTTGTAAAAATAGAAACATCAGAATAAAATATAAATAGATAATAAGCTTTACTTGTGAGCCTCTCCATCTTTTCAAGTGGATCAGGTAGACGGATGGCACTTTAAATAACATGTTAAATTTAGAGAGAGAATACATTAAATAGAAAAGAAAGTAGTGGAAAATAGGAAAGCCTTTCCATTAAGGGTTTCAGATATGAAATGTTCTATTCAGACACAGACTAAGCCTAAAATGAGAGATATTTTTTTTTAACTGAAAGAGCTAGAGAGTAATTAAAGGTAATTGGCATGTTATTATTCTTAAAAGGTTCCCTTTTCTGTTCTAAGAATACCAGGGAACAATTGAATAGATAAAAAGCGAACTATAAATTGCCAAATAGATCTTTTGTATAACAATGCAGCTCTCTAGACAAAAGATATTTCAAAACCATGAAAAAGAGGGAGGTGTATTTGCCCTATTGGCCCCACATCCTTCCTGACCACAGTGAAGTGTCCCCAGATTTTTAAACTCACAGCCGTAGGAGCCATCTTAGTAGGTTAAGAGGGACTCAGAAGTGAATGAGATAACCCTGAGGGAGACCAGTTGGTTGCCAGAATTTAACCTTAGGTAAGTAGAAAATCACTTGATAAATGAAATTGAAAGCTGAATAAATACTTTTATTTAAGAATACCTATGGCAGATTGAGGCTGTTAACATTATTGATCCAATCTGGGAAGCCCTCCCTCTTGCCCTTTCTCTATCCGAACCTGCATATTTTTTCTCAGAATTGGATCAATACAAGTTCTCATTATGAAGCCATTTATTTACTACCCTACCCTTCAATGAACTCTTTTGTAAAGACTTCTATCCTACCTGCAGTCAATCCGGTAGCACACTATTCCTCTCTTTAGTTTCTCAGACCAACTAAGACCCCCTCTCATTAATCTAATCTTAATCTAATTAAAATGTAACCCCTTACTCATGTATTCTCTCTAAAACAAGATTTTTTTTCCCGATTCATAAATTTACCAAATTCATTTAAAGATAGTTCTTATGAACCTCCACTACTTCCTCTATTTTGAAGGCAAAAGTGGATTTCCGTGTTTTGTTCATTTGCCTCATCTTTTCTTTATGGCTTCTTTCTTAAAGACTTCAGATATATTTTATTTAGGGGCATCGCAACTTGTTAACTAAAAGTTCAGTTGAAGAACCGGAGTAAAAAGGTTTTTTTCAGGGGCGCCTGGGTGGCTCAGTCGGTTAAGGGTCTGACTCTTGGTTTCCGCTCAGGTCGTGATCTCGGTTTGTGTGGTTGGACACTGAGTGGGGCTCTGCCTTGTTGGCACAGAGCCTGCTTGGCATTCTCTCTTTTCCTCTCTCTCTCTGCTCCTCCCCTACTAGCGCTGTCTCTGTCTCTCTCAAATAATAAGTAAGTAAACTTTCAAAAATAAAGCTTTGGGTTTTGTTTTTTTTTTTCATGCTGTACATGGCCCGGGCATTTATCAAAAGTAAAGGGTTCTTCACTGCAACCGCCCTACTTATAACACTTTCATACCACTTAGTTCTGACACTGTTTTTACTGTTCGATTGCATGCACTTTCAAATCATTTCTACAGCATTATTGACTTATAATCAGCATCCAAAAAAATGGCACACATTTAATGTACACAGTTTGTTGACTTTGGGCACACACAGACACACACACTTGTACTTTCACCACAGTTAAGGTAGTAAACATATCCACAACTTCCAGAAGTTCCCTTGTGTCCTTTTGATTTTTTGTGTGGTAAGAACACTTGAAACCTACCCTCTTAATACACTTTTTAGTGCACAACACTATACTGTGAACTATAGGCTCTACACTGTACAGCAGATACCCAGAATTTATTCACTTTGTATAACTATAATTTTATATTCCTTGAATAATATAAGCCTAAAACGTAGCTCTTGAAACAACTCACAGGATCCAAAATTAAAGTCATGCATGAATGAAAAACTGATTTATATGTGGATATTTTACATTTAATCATCAACTTGACGAGGACAAATTTAATATATTTATTATCAACCGCATTATAAGACATAATCGTAAGGCACGTTTCTTTCTACGTTCTAGGATTGTGTTGAAGCTTAATGTGGGAAAACAAAGACACATGTAATTTAGTTTTCTATATATTATTGAGCCAAAAGGCTATGTCTGAAATTCAGCTGTAGGGGTTCAGAATATGTCACCCCAAAAGGTGTCACTTTGGCATATTGATTATTTTAAATTAAAGGTACTTGAGAAACAGCTGATATAGAGAAATTCTGACCTTCCTTTGTCTTCCTGAAAGCAGGAGATAAATTTTCCATATAAAAGTTACCTTCCCTGTACCAGGAAGGTAGAAGGCATCCTTACCACCAGAAATGGAATTTAGGGCCAAACGTCTACATAAATAAAACTAGTTACTTTTTCTCAACTTTACCACTCTAAGCCCAAATCATGTTGTATTGTTAATTCTTCATAAATTTATTGTTTCTTTGTCTAAAATGTATAAAACTCCTGCTTCGGTCATTTCTAGGGGTCTTCTAAAAAAAATTTTTTTTTCAACGTTTATTTATTTTTGGGACAGAGAGAGACAGAGCATGAACAGGGGAGGGGCAGAGAGAGAGGGAGACACAGAATCGGAAGCAGGCTCCAGGCTCTGAGCCATCAGCCCAGAGCCTGACGCGGGGCTCGAACTCACGGACTACAAGATCGTGACCTGGCTGAAGTCGGACGCTTAACCGACTGCGCCACCCAGGCGCCCCATAGGGGTCTTCTATATGTATGAAATTAATTCTATTTTTCTCCTGTTAATATATTTTATTTCAATTTAATTATTCGATCTGGCAAAGAACCTGGAAGGGAGGAAAAGAAAATTTTTCTGCACCTACAGTTTGGTGCCCAGTGTGGGGTTGGCCACTGGCTAGTCATTGTTAGCACTGAGGCTGCTATAGCTGAGAGATCTGGGGATCTCGGGCAAGAGCTGGCCCAGGGTAAACATTCTTACCACATCAGTTTTCCATATCTGTGCCTGCAGAGTCCAGTGGAAAGTAGTAAGAGTGTTTTTTTCCTCTTAGCAGAAGAAAACATGCGTATGAACTAGATCCCTCGGTACAGGCACCCTGATAAAGATTTTGTTATGATCATTCTTGTTTCCTACTGATCCCTTTCCTCCCAGAGATGGTGATTGTTTTCTTTTGTCTCTGTCCCTTGTATCTTTTGTCACAAGGTGGGGGACATGTGTGATGGCAGGAATCATAGTGTAGAATGCAGGCATCGATCCGATCCTATAAGCCTGTTGTTCAAGCTGGCCTCACAGACTGGTGAGTTCATGGTTCTTACAAGGCAAGAGTCTATTTAGATATACTTGCTGTGGGTTCCTTGCATAATAATGAGATGAAGTTCTCCTTTTTTCTGGTTCTATGTTCTGAGAATTTGGCTTTGTGACAACTGAGAATATCCTTTCTGGCCTTAACCAGCCAGGAGGGGCAAGTGTCACTTTGCATTTGGCAACCAACCAAATGAGTTGTGGATCCAAGACAAAAAGAGACAAACAGCATTCTCTTTGACCATGCCAACTGTGAGAAGAGCTGTCTTAAGGGATCCCCGTTTGTAAGGGGCCTTTATTGTCTCAACCTTCATTGTCTCAGTGCTGGAAAGTCCTCTTCCAGGAGAGGATGCCCAGTGTCACAGATTAGCAGGTCTGTGACTGGAGATATCTCATATTCTCATGGCAAACTGGAGACACCATTTCCCTAACACCATTCTAACTGCTAGTGACAATGAAGGTCTTTGCTTTCTTAGGCTAACTCTGGGAATTAATTTACTGGATTTTGTAGCTGAATGTTTTGTACCATCTTGGGCATGCTTCTTGCTTCCATGTTGAAGACATGAAGGCTTATTGGCTTGAATCACTATTAAAATTAATGATCTTTGAAGATCCTACTCATCAATAACCAGGCGATGGACACTTTGAGTTGGAAAAACTTCTATATCTGAAAAAAAAAATAATGTTATTTATTTTTGAGAGAGAGAGAGAGAGAAAGAGACAGAGCATGAGCAGGGGAGGGGCACAGAGAGAGGGAGCCACAGAATTGGAAGCAAGCTCCAGGCTCTGAGGTGTCAGCACAGAGCACAACACGAGGCTCGAACCCCAGAACCATGAGATCATGACCTGAGCCAAAGTTGGACACTTAACTGACTGAGCCATCCAGGCGCTCTTTTCTGAAAAATATTTTAGAGAGCTATTATCCTTAACAATTACCTTATTGGTATCTATGGAAAGACCAAATTAAAAACAGGATGCGAAGGAGTATAATGTCTAACCTTAGGAATTTCCTTAAAAAATGAAAAAACAGAAATTATAACAAAAATTAAAATCCACATCCGATGTAATTTCTCCTTCTCACAATTTAGCCGCGTATCCTTAGCAAATTCACTTAGCTCCCCAGTCTCTTCCAGTTTCCCCAGAAATTCTTTGAAGCACCCAGCTGCCTTTTTAAATTCTCCATTCCCTAGAAGATTCACAGAGACCATATCCAGTCCAGGTTCAGGATACAGGTTTTTCATGTAATATTGAGAGGCACAAAGTGACGTTAGCACAAACACCCAAGATAGACTGCAGGGCTGACTTTGCCATCCCATACAACTCCTCCTTCTTTCCAGGGCTCTGTAATCAGGCTCTACCAGCTTCAGGCTTTCCTATGAAATAATCTTTTTGGATGTATCCTGCACCTCCCACTGTAAAGAATCCAAGTCCCCTAGATAAGAGCAGATATATTAAATTTTAAAGCCCTTTTACTTTTGCTTTCAGAAGATCCTACCAAATTTAGAGAAGAATTAGAAACAATAGTGACCATTTACATCCTTACTCACAGGGATTTTGGCTACTGAGGAATGTTCTTCCCATCTATGATTATACTCTAGTTAGCAGAGCAAGCCAGCTAGCCCTCTGGGAAAACTTACCTCAAGAGGAAACAAATGACCAGAATTTTCCCTTGTTTTACAACAAATGATCAGGAAATGGATCACCTGGAGGCTGATGTTCAGGGGCTGAAGGAAGTAATAGTAAGGGTTTTTCTTGCTAAGATGAATTGGTCCAATATTGAACTGTAAATTCAGGAATAAAAAGGAGGGAACATTTAAAGATCTTTGTTGAATTCTTTATACAGGCTTTTTAAAGGAATACTGCATTAAGCCCTAAAGCTCTAGAACATAGAAATCTTTTGATTTCCACCTTAGCAAGAAATCTTCTCCCTGATAAAATGACACAAAGTATCTGACCTTGTCTTAGAACGCAGTCTTCACAAAACCATAAACGCAGCTCTAGAAACAAAGTCTGTCTATCTTTAACAACCTTAAAACCTCCTCTATTCATCTCAAAATTATTTCAGATATTATAAAAGATCAGGACATTGAAATAGAATTATTCTAATAAAGAAGGAAAAACTTACACAGTAATTACTCTAGATTTCTAATAATAGGCAAATAATCCCCAACACTACTAGGGAAAAACTAACATTCTTTCTCTGTTTTTTGAAGACACAAAATTGACCATGTATTATAAACATCCAGGAGATAATTAAAACACCACCCACAATCCCCTAAAACTGAAGAAAGAAAGAAAGAAAGAAAGAAAGAAAGAAAGAAAGAAAGAAAAAAAGAGGGAGAGAGAGAGAAAGAAGGAGAGCGAGAAAGAAGTGAGAAAAAAAGAAACAATTAAAAGCAAACTCTTAGAGCGCCTAGGTGGTTCAGCCAGTTAATTGTCCCACTCCTGGTTTTGGATCAGGTTATGATCTCATGGTTAGACGGAGCCCTGCATTTGGCTCCACACTGACAGCATGGAGCCAGCTTGGGATTGTCTCTCTCCCTCTCTCTGCCCCTCTCCCACTGATTCTCTCTCTCTCTCTCTCTCTCTCTCTCTCAGTCAATTTTTAAAAACCTTTAAAATACAAACTGTTACAAAAATTTCTTTGCCCAAAATCTAGTCCACAGCATCCATAATATTACTTATCAAGGGCAAATATAAATCTTAAAAGCCTTCTCCACAATTTTATTTATTTTTAATGTTTATTTATGTATATATTTTTGAGAGAGAGAACACATGAGTGGAGAAAGTGCAGAGAGAAAGGGAGACAGAATCGGAAGCAGTCTCTGTCAGCTCACCACCCAATTCAGGGCTTGAAATCATGGACCTTGAGATCATGACCTGAGCCAAAGTAGGAACCTTAACTGACTGAGACATCCAGGAACCCCGTCTTCTCTACAATATTAGTAAAATGCTTTAGTCATCTGATCAAGTGGATCTAACTTATTCCAATTGCCAGAAATATTATTTAGATTCAAATGTTATTTATAAACTAGTGAATTGTATTCTTGTACCTGATTCATGGCTAAAATTTTAGAACAAAAGCCATAAGGTCTGTTTTAATCTGTCTGAATGTTTATATATGTCTACAAATGTGTTAATATATGTAATATTTTTCTACCTCCAGATGGTATTGACAAAATTAAGTTGCTATAAAAAAAAACCTGTATTTAATTAGCTTAAAGAAAAATAAACCTTTATCAAATTAAATATTTATAAATTTTCAGAAATATAATTGAAACTAACCCAAATGCTTTTCAAGTTCTCATGATCTGGGATACTCTTTGGTAAATAGAAATGAGTTTAAGTTTGTTGGCTTTATTAAAGTAAGCATGTCTTTAGAGTTATCAGCGTTAAATATAGTGCAGACATACAACTTTTATTCTGTCTGGTTTATTAGTCAAATAAGTTCATGTTATCTCTGTTAAAAATGCTCTTATTAATTTCATCTATTTTAATATTTTCAATTTTGTCTTGCATCTCTCTGAAGATACACTCCTAAAAAGTTGTTATTTTTTGTATTAACTCTGATTCGTTGGATATGAGTTTCTCTGCTAAGTTTTGTTTCACTCTTTCTTGCTTTTCTTAAAAGTGTGATGACTTTTAACTTTCTTTTTAAGTTTATTTATTTATTTTGAGAGAGGCAGAGAGAGGGAGGGGTGGAGAGAGAGAATCCCATGCAGGATCCCCACTGCCAACGTAGAGCCCAAGGCATGACTCAAACTTAGGAACCGTGAGAACTTGAGCTGACCTGAAATCAAGAGTTGGAGGCCTGACTGAGCCACCCAGTGGGATAAGGAGCTGCGAGGTACCTCAGAGGTTGGAGGGAATAATCTTCCGTGTTTTCCAGCATTGCTGCACCCTGTTCCTCATGGCTTTGCCCATTATTGGGGCTCTGCCCTGTTGATCTTACTGGCATTCCAAGGCTCTTCTTGCCAACTGTAAACAGTTTTATCATGTCAAAGTGACGTCTCTTCATTTGTTTGCCCAGTGCTTTCATATTACTTTTCTTCCTTCACCAACTGTTTTTTGTTTCTGAGATTTTCCTTTCTCAAAAACAAAATAAACACGATCGATAGCAGCAAATACTGGAGCCAAAGAACTTCATTGTTCAATTCTATCAACTCTTTATTTTTTTCATGCCTATTTATTTATTTTTGAGAGAGAGAGGGAGAGAGCTGGAGCAGGGAAGGGGCAAAGAGAGACAGAAAGAGAGAGAATCTGCTGTCTGTGCCGAGCCGGAGGTGGAGCTTGATCTCATGAACCTGTGAGATCATGACCTGAGCCAAAATTAAGAGTCTGATACGCAATCAACTGAGCCACCCAGGTGCTCCCTATCAACTATTTAAGACAGAATAATACGATTATCAAATAAACAATATAGATGAGGGAAAAAAAAAAACATCTATACAATACAATACATTCTGAACTCAGAATAACCATGATGACCATGAGACCAGAAGTCTGACAAGGAAGGAAAATTACAAATCAATTCACTCATGAATATAAATTTCAAACCTTGAATAAAAATATTAGGAAATGAAAAACAACAATATATAGAAATGATTAGTGTACAATCACCTGTTGTTGGGTTTCTAATACTATTCTTTACTAATTATTCTCACTGAGTATGGAAGATGTTCTGAATCAGGGTCTGATTCCTTAATACGTACATAGATCCCCTGTTTAGTCCTTACCCCTGAAAATACCACAAAATACAGACCAATTGAGCTGAATGGCTAATGAGGCACCCATGTATGAGGAATGAGGGAAATGGATTTTCCTCTGCTGAGAGAGAGGAGATAGGAATGAGGGAAATGGATTTTCCTCTGCTGAGAGAGAGGAGATAGGTGTCCCTTTTCCCTATTGAAAGGGTCTCCTTCTTACTTCAACATTTAAGTATGTAAATAAAATCTCTCCAAGAGCCAAGTGACAGAGATTTCTAGCACCACACTTGAAATATAAATACCTTATAAAAATAAGAAACAAGTAAATCTTTTTGGATAAAAAAAAATGGATATTTTGGATACAAAAATTTGAAGAGTTCCACTTCCCTAAATATTCCCAGGACAGTGATATTTCACTTTTTCCTATAGAATAAATAGGAAAAGACCCAAACTCAAGGAAATATTTTCAAGGAAATGAATTAGTAGTATTTACATAAGTGAATTATTCCACTTTATGTATTTTGTACTTCAGAAAAAAAATTATTCTTTAGAAAAAAAATTAATGTTTATTTATTGTTTAGAGGGAGAAAGAGAGAGAACGAGAGTGAGCACAAGTGGGGGAGGGGCAGAGAGAGAGGGAGACACAGAATCCGAAGCAGACTCCAGACTCTGAGCTGTCAGCACAGAGCGCCATGTGGGGCTTGAACCTACCAACTGTGAGATCATGCCCTGAGCTGAAGTTGGACTCTCAACCTACTGAGCCACCCAGGCACCCCTGGAAAAAAAAATATTCTAAGCAGATTTTGTTTTTCTAGCACTAATTACTTCCTTTTATATTAATTAAGCTTGTTGACTCTTAGTTATATCAATTTTATTAATTTAGTTTTGAGCAGAATGTCTCTATTTTCCTCAATTTTCAGAAAAAAAAGTTTCCAAAACCAAAAGTGTCATTTCCATTGGTATTTATGTCACCTTGTTACATTTAGCTTTTTTCCTCTAATGCAGCTACAAAAATAATAGATAACAACAAATGATTTGTGAAGCCGATTGAAAAATGTTTATGCTATATTAGACAACTTGATGAAAATGCATTAAGCTCATGAGTTTCTAAAGATTTGTTAGTGCCTGGAATCCATGTGAGGAGGCATCCAGGAAACTCTTTCAGCATAAACTATGTAACTTAGTGAAAAATCAATAAAGCATACCAATAGTTTCATAGGATGACACAACCTTGCCATGTAAATTTTTACAAAGCAAATAATCTCAAACGAAACAGCATTTACCCAAACCAAGATTTGTTTTATATCAAATTCAGTTAAGTTCAATGAACATTTAATGAATACTCTAAGTACCCAGATATTGTGATTGGTTCTGGAAATGCTAAGAATTGCTCCCTAATTACTGTAAACTCACAGCGTAGTGGAGGAGAGAGGTTAGACATGTACTTTCAATGAAATGTGATAAATAACACGATCATAGTACTTTTTCTTAGTGTTCAGATATTGATTACAGTAAAACCTCAGATTGTGAGTAACTTGTTCTGCGAGTGTTCCACAAGAGAAGCAAATATTTCAAGTAAATATTAACTTGATAAACGAGTGATGTCTTGCAATAAGGGTAGTACGCGATGCCAAATGTCACAGGGTCACAACTGAGCCAATGGTTCTTGAAATTCGCTTTGATATACAAGTGCTTTGGATTACAAGCATGTTTCTGCAACAAATTATGCTCACAAACCAAGGTTTCACTGTTTGATTTATAAACAGTTCTTCAGAAAGGACTGAGTTTGGGATGAAGCATAGTCTTAAATTGGATAAAAGAATATTGCTGATATTCCAAAGGACCACAAACTACAAAATTAGAACTGATACTATTTCTTAAAACCTGAAAGTGACTAAAAACATATTTTCAAAGTAACAGTCTGTGAGGTGGAGAGAGAGTTTTAGCATGAACAGAAGAGTCACACAAAAGAAACTTCTTTCTTCAAGAACCCAAACTAAAAATAGCTCTTTCCAAAACAAAATACAATATGCCTGGGTGGCTCAGTTGGTTAAGCATCTGACTTGGGCTCAGGTCATGATCTCATGGTCCGTGAGTTCCAGCCCCGCGTTGGGCTCTATGCGGACAGCTCGGAGCCTGGAGCCTGCTTCAGATTCTGTGTCTCCCTGTCTCTCTGCCCCTCCCCTGTTCATGCTCTGTCTCTCTCTGTCTCAAAATAAATAAACATTTAAAAAAATAAAAAAAACAAAATACATATCTAAATTCTCAAAAATTTCTTTTAACATAAATAAATAATTTATGTTAGCATGTTTCTTTTAATATGAAAAAATACGCCCTGGCTAATTATTTAATGGGAAGCTTTAGGTTTTAACTTTGCATCTGGATCTATTGAACTTTGTTTCGGTTCTCTTTGGTAATATTTTTAAGTTCTATTTTCTTGGCAAATTTCAATAATATAATATGGTGTTATCAACTGCAATCACCATGTTTTATGTATATTATATAAATACATATTATGCAAACTCTCATTATAAAAACATAAATATATGTAAATATATATATTTGGTATCTTCATCCAGTATTCCAGTGATGGATAGTTGTTTCCATATCTTGGCTGTTGTAAATAATGCTTCAGTGAAGATGGTAGTTCAGATGTGTCTTCAATATCCTGTTTTCATTTCTTTGGATTTATACCCAGAAGTGAAATTGCTGGATCATATGGCAAGTAATTCAATTTTTACTTTTAAATTTTTTTTAATGTTTATTTTATTTTTGAGACAGAGAGAGACAGACCATGAATGGGGGAGGGGCAGAGACAGAGGGAGACACAGAATCAGAAGCAGGCTCCAGGCTCTGAGCTGTCAGGACAGAGCCCGACGTGGGGCCCGAACTCACAGACCGCGAGATCGTGACCTGAGCTGAAGTCCGACGCTCAACCGACTGAGCTACCCAGGCGCCCCTTACTTTTACAGATACATCTATTCTGAGTCCCATAGTAGCTGCACCAGTGGCTCTACCAGTGTATAACGGTTCCCTTTATTCCAAATCTTCACCAACACTTTCTTATCTTTTATAATTTGATGACAGCCATTCTAGCATGTGTAAAGTGATTTTTGACTGTGGTTTTTATTTTCATTTGCCTGATTAGTGATGTTGAGCAACATTTCATTGTCATTTATATACACAGTGGCCATTTATATGTCACTTTTGGGAAAATGTTTATTTGGTTCTTCTGCCCTTTTTAAGTAAGATTTTTTGTTGTTTTCGTCATTGAGTTGTAAGCATTCTTTACAAATTTTGGATATTAACCTTTTAACAGATATGTGATTTTGCAAGTTTTTTATCCCATAGTTTGCCTTTCCATTTCGATGATGGCTTACTTTGCTGCACAAACTGAAAATTAAGAATTTTTGTAATAAAAATATGTTGACGGTTGTCAGATGCTTTTTCTACATCTATTGAAATGATTAGATATTTTTATCTGTCACCTTGTTAACGTGGTGTACCACATGGTGATTTGTGGATGTCGAACAATGCTTGCATCCCTGGAATGAATCCCACTTGACCATGTTGTATGATCCTTTCAATGTACTGCTGAATTTGATTTGTTAGCATTGTTTCATTTTGCAGTAAATATGGTTCGTAGTTTTCTGTGCTGCTTTTTTGAAGTGGACAAATTAGTTGAAAATACATAAAAAGTAATATGCAGACATTCATTCCTAAATAAAGAAAAAGAGTACGCATGCAGGTGTCTGACTCATAAATCCAATTTGTCAGCATTTTTAATAGCTTATGTTTGTCAATTTTTTGCGTAGCTATTCTGGTTTGTTTACATATATATTTATATATTTTAGCTTCATGCTTGTCACTGTTTCACATAATAGTTATTTAAATTATCTGGCTACAGTCATAATTACACCTGATACAAATGTATTTGGGAACAAAACAACCAACTTTTGGCATACATATAAGCAGTGGGAGAAGAAGTGTGTGAGCATAGGAGAAAGGGCTAGCACAAAACATGCGCCCTGCCAGGGGCCAGGTAATCCTGGCAGTTGTTGAACAGGAATTGGGAAGACATTCAAAAGTACTTCTGCCTTGGATGCAAACATGAAGGAAATAAATAGTAGTATTATAAATAAGACTTACTATTTTACCAGAAGTAAAAAAAAAAAAAATAGAAAAAGAAAAAGAAAAAAGAAAGAAAGAAAAAGAAAGCAGAGAGGGATAAAACGAAGTGGGAAAATGAGAGACTGATGGGGCGGGGTCTGCTTTGTCTGTCAACTGCCCAAAAGTGGCAATTATACCATAGCGTACTTAGTAATCATTGTTTTATTTGGCTAAAGTACACTTCCAAAGATGTGGAAAAGTCTGACTTAGTTTAGTAAAGTAACACTTTCTCTTGAAAAATTTTGGCACTAGAGAGTATATACAGATAAAAAGAAGCAACATATATACATTTTTTTCTTTTTAAAAAGCCACATATATTAACTGAGTCAAATATTAGAAATTGACATTCATTTATTTGTTAAAGTACCTAACAGAGATGATCTTTGATTTTCCAATTCTTCGGTAACCAATAATCTTTACTTTAACATAGCAGGTAAACTGATGGAAGAATAACATTTAGATATCAATAACAACAGAATTCTTTTTTACGTGAAACTTTCAAGAAAAGAAGTGAAATTAAAACTAAACAATGCTGCAGTCTGTCAGTTTTAGATGTTATTTTCAATTAAATGTTTCTTCATGTCTAGCAAAAATCCTAACAATTAAAACAAGTGTTATTTTGTTTCCATGAACTTGAAATTGATTTTGCCATTATTTCAAATCATACTTAATTTAGTTTTTCAAGATTTAAGAAATTAAAGAAGTGTGTGAAAAGAAAACAATTAAATAGAAAATAAAATGATCATCGAAGTAATAGGCAAGAATTTGTTGAGTAATGCCTATATATTTTCTCATATATATATATATATATTTTTTTTTTTTTGGTTGTACAAATTTCACTCTCCTAAACTGCATTTGCAATGAACTCAGCTATAAAATTTGTCAGACTGCGAATGATAATTGTAAACATGTCTGGTAGTGCCCATTGCTTTATTTGTGGGGGTTAGAGCTGAGATGTTTCAATACATCAATACATATGTTTGTTATTTATTTAAGAAGTCTATCATACATACTATACATGCACACTTGTTATTTTTAAATTATTACATATTTCACTATATTATAGAAAGTATTTATATTAGAATTAGTAAGTATAAATATTATATAGCAGAGGAATTATCTCAAATGAGGATCATATTACATGACTAATGCACAGAGAAATAAGTGATTTATCATGGGATCCATTTAAGATAAGACAACAAAACCCTAGCTTTGGAAGTGCAAATGGTCCCCTAATTTTGAAACATGATAGGTAAATTATCATATGGTAAAACATTTACCACACATAACAAAATGAAAAACTCAGGGGAAAATTTTTTTGGCTGACAAAGAGACAGTTCTCTGTAGAGACTCTGTTTGTCTTTTATTATTTCACACAATAATCTGTTCCTACACCAAGGAGGAAAAAAAAGAAGTTTTTTAAAAAGGCAAAGAGGTACCTTCAAAAAAGTCAAAAATTTACATATTTTTAAGTAATAATAGTTAGAAAAGGAAGTGGAAATCAGTATGTGATTTCAAATGATTGCATAGTTTTAGAAACTATTATAAAGAAAATGTGACCGAGCTTCCTGTTTTCAGTTGCTGAGAGGTTTAGAATCAAAGGTAGCATCTGTACAAAGAGACAGTCATTGTTATGGTAAATGCCTTTTAAAATTGGACTAGGTAGTAAATAGTCACACATTTTTTAAAAATATTAAAAAAGGTCTTCGTTTGAATACCTACAAAGAACCTGACTTACATATGCAGCAAAAGAAATCTAAAAATATTTTACTTTAAAAATTGCAAAAATTAATTTTCTGATATTAAATTCCTTTTAGTGAAAATGAAGGCAATTTGAGACATGGTGCACTTTAAGAAATATCTTTGTAAATAATGTTTACTAAAACAGTAAATGTAAATCTAAAGAATATGGTGTGTAGTGAATATAAATTATTGAGAATATCATGGTGATTACATATGTTTTTGAAATTATCTATCACAGAGTTGTCTTTACAAGTAAACAAGATGTTTTAACAAAGGCAAATTGGAGTCTTCAAATATCACCTTTGAGAGGGTTAATAGTCAATTGATAGGTGATTCAGTACAGCTGCTGGTGAATAAAGGTATATTTACAATCAGTATTTGATATGATTAATGTATTTCATGCTTACATGCATGGAAATCTGCTACATTTCCGAAAGGAACATGTGAGATTTCTTCCTTTCCATTTTCCATTTATTCTTCAGTCATACTGGTATATTTGCGTGATAGTTTCTCTATTTCATCTTCAAACTTTGTAAAGTGTATGCAGAACTTAAGTGTGTAAAAAGTTACCATTGGCCTTTGAGATTGGAATATGATAGAAAGTATGCTTTTCTATTCACTATTAAAAATCCAAGCTACTGACGAATTTTACACCGCACTAACTTAGAGAGTCAGAGAAAATGAATGGAAAGGAGCTTTTGTGGTTGGCAGACTTTGGATTAAATCTATCACAGCTATTAATAAATGTGCTTCATTAGATATATTACATAGCCTATCCTAGTTTCGGCTAATCTTTCTTCATTTAACCCTTCATTCAATTTAATATAATCCTTCTTTCCTTCCTGCCTACCTACCTTTCTGCTTTCATTAATGACTAGCTATTCTATTCAGGTATTTCTGAAACTTGTGATGGATAAAGTAATACACAATTTTAACAAAATCCTTACCCTAATGAAACTACATTTGCTCAGCAACTAATTAAATGTTAGTGCCATTTTATGAAGAATGGGAAGAAAGAGATTAAGGAGTCAAACGTTCTGATGAGATATTTATTAGACATCTGATTTCTAATATTCGGTAGACTTTCTAACAATGAGAATGTGGACCTCATGAGAAAATGCATACATTTGAGAGTCATTGGTTAATCAAAAATATTAAAGATTAATGACGCTCAAATTCACCTAAGTTGAATGCATGAGGGGAAGAGACAAAGACGAGACTCAGAAGGAGGAGACATTAACATGAAAGAAAATGAGAACAGTCCGGGAGTCTGGGAAGTCCAGTAAAGCAATAATTATCAAAAGAGAGTGGTATATTCTGCCAAATATTGTGTAAAGTTTGAAAACAATAAAAAATAAAAATCGACTAGGAAGTTTGGTAAAATGGAGAGTATTGGTGATCTTAACAATGTTAGTTCTCGTGAAGTGGCAGAATTTAAAAACGGACTAGAATGTGTGAAGAGAAATTAGAAAAGTAGAGACGGTAAATACAGAAAAGTCTTTAGAAAAAAGACTAGAGCAAAGAACAAGATTAATGCTGGAAGTTCCCAGGGTAACATGGGGTCAAGGGAGAGTAAAATTTATAATTCAGCATCAAGAGAGAATGATTTATGGATAAAGTCCTTGAATGGAGAAGAGACAATTGCATCCAATATACAAGTGGGAGACTAGGTCTTAGAGTAGAGCACGGAGAGCTAATGTATCATAACAAGAAGAAAAGCAATGTTTCTGGGTGTGTGAGGGATACAGATGTAAAGATGGTGGTAGATATGTGAGTAGGAATATTAGGGAGGTCGTTTCTAAAGGCCTTCATTTTGTCATTGAATCACAGGAAATGACTATAGGCAGGGTGGACAATACTGATGGTCTAGGCTAAAAGCAGATGTTAGGGTTGGGTTTCACTTCCTCAGTCTATGGGAGAAGAAACTCTAAAAGAAATGTTCAGAGACATAGATGTGGATAATCAGAAAGCTCCTAGCATTCACTTAGTATTATTTGATGAGCAAAAGTATCTTTGAGAGAATGAAATGGGATTTCTCAATAATTTGACAGATACAAGGTATCCTCTCCCTGGAGATAGTCTCAGTTACGATTACAATTAACTCAGACCTCATCTGTGCTCGTTAAACGTGGATTCTTCTAGCATAGAATTATGGGTTAATTTTGCCCAATTTCAAGTCATCAGAAAGATTGATTTGTAATCTAACTGTGCATAATCTATCATCTGAATATGTGGTTACAAACCAGTAACCCTAGGGGCACCTGGGTGGCTCAGTCATTTGAGCGTCCAACTTTGGCTCAGGTCATGATCTCACAGCTCCTGGGTTCAAACCCTGAATCGGGCTCTGTGCTGACAGCTCAGAGCCTGGAACCTACCTTGGATTCTGTGTCTCCCTCTCTCTCTGCTCCTAAACCACTCACATTCTGTCTCTGTCTCTCTCAAAAATAAATAAACATTAAAAAAATTTTAATAAATGAGTAACCCTTAACTAATTCAGACTAATGGACAAAGCAAGCAATCAGCATAAGTGAAAAAACTATATCGTAAATTTTGTTTTAAACAAATGCTGTTTTAAGTGTCTTTTGAAACTAGAACCAGCCCAGGAATAATACTTAATAACAGTCATTTGTTGAAAGATGAATATTGCCAAAGACTTCATACAGACTGCTTATAATCTACTCATTGATTTTAAAAGGGAGTCAATATTATTATTACTTCATAAGAATGGAATCTGAAATTCAAATTATGTAATTTAATTACGTTTATATAGCTGGCAAGTTACAATGCCAGAATTAAGCATAATTCTGTCTGAAACTAATAACTATGCTCTTTTTACTACACGCATTAAGGTACCAAGCATATGAATTTTCTATTAAAATAATAAGAAATTATTTGTGAACAGGTAATAATAGGTTAAAATATGACACAAATGTAACATGTTTTTATTTATCATTATCACACAAGTGATGTATCATCTTTAATACTTGAGTCCTTGCAAACAGTTTATTCTCTAAAGATATTTTTCTTACTTCTCCTCCAACATGTTTATGCTTTTAATTTAATGCTAATATGGTATGTTTTAACCTGAACAAGTTAAATACTTTACGAGTGGAGTCTCAATTGATACAATTTTGTTATTCAATTGGTACCATATTGAGATCCCTGTTTCGCCCCACAAACCAAACTCTAATATGTTATTAACAGAAAATTGTCTTTCTGCATCAAATTTTTCAAGTTTCCTCAGCAAAGTAGCCATTACAAAAGTTATATTTAAACCTAACACTGTGAACTTAAGTGTCAGAGGCAAAGAGAAACTATTGTATTTGCTTTGAGCATTCCACATCGTAATAAAGGATATTGGATGCAATTCAAATCTAACTTCATTTGAGAATAACCCCAGGCATTCTGTGCCTGTATTTCTTGTAATTTGGACTGGCTATTGGAAACTCATTCAGTTTTGCCTCAAAGCACCCACTAACATCAGACCAAAAAGCACAAAAACTATTATGTGACGATGAGCCTCTTTAGACCAGACACAACAGGTATGGGCAATTGTATAGTGCTGGTGACTCACTAAAAGAAAAACAAAATTCTCTTTCAGAAGGAGTGACCTGTGAAAATAATTACTTAAACTAAAAATAATTTTCATAGTTTAGCAAATAGAGTTGAAGGCAATCAAAATCATATCTCATACAATCTTTAAACATACATTTTTTTTCTTTATAATAGGGCTTCTTTTCCTGTATTTGAGTACAAATACTTTGAGTAGTCGCTCAGATACACTGTTTTTGTATCCCTCACAGAATTTACCATGGTGCTTGGCATATTAATAATCATCCCTTAAATACTGTTGAGTTGAATTACATTTAGTAACAGTTAAAAGGTGTTTTGAATGGATAACTTAAAACAATACTACTAGATAAATTACTACTGAAGCACTTCCAGATAATAATATCATGACACATCTTTAGCCAAGGTAAGAAATAAATGTGGGAGTAAACAATAAGGAGGTTAAGTTCAAATTTAGAATTTGATAGACAATAGAGATTGCTTTTTAGGTCTAAGTATTGAAGGATTGATATTCATAAAATTTTGAGGTCTGAAGTTATTTGTAGAAATGTTTATTAGATATTCTAATCAAGAGATTAAAATGTTTGACAACTGTAGAAAATGTACAAGTGAGACATTTGTTGAACTTTTCCTGAAAACATAGAAATAACCATGTCTTAGCCTCATGCATGAAAGTGTATGGTAAATATAAGCAGAGAATTTCTATTTTTATCACAATATTTTGGTTGTCACTGAAAAGGTGTGGTCAATTTATGCTACTTATTTGTTATTGTTCAATATATAACTTAAGGAACAAAGCACATTTATTTTTTGCAATTAAAGGAAAGATGTGTTGTCCCAGGTAAAATTGTAATTTGGATAAATTTTATCTCGAGTGTCTCTTAATTTTCTTGTTAACATTTTTTTTAATGTTGCCCAAATAAAGTCTTATTTCCACAAATCACTACTTAGGAAAGGATTTTTTGGTGAGGCCAACGTTTCAGTGACATAGTACATTTAGAAATGCTCTACTCTGTTATTAAGGAATATGTCTAGAAGTACGCCTCAAATTGAAAGTTTCTTTTTAAAGCTCCTGGGTTAATGGTGTCTTTTTCAGATTTCTCTGGCATGGTACAATGTTTGTGATTGCTAAGCATTCTTAATAAAATAAGTATGCAAATCTTCTAATAACTGAATAGAATTATTCTCTGAACAATTTCCCAGGTGTTACTGCTATGCTTTGTTATTAAATATTTAATGCCACCTATTAAATCCTACACAAAGTCAAACAATAAGCTCACATAAACTAATATTTAATATAGTACTAATAAACTTAAGAATACATAAAGGAAAAAAATACATTTCAGGATAAACAGACTCTGAGGTTTCCCTGCATTACTTGGTAAAATTTAGGACACAGTCTCAAGAAAACATTTTTTTTCCCCTTCTTCTGCATCAACTCATCTACGAACCAATTTATTTCTGAAATAGGCCCCTGGGGCAGACTGGTTGGTGACTGTAATGGGGATATCTGGCTGGCCACTCAAGGAAATTGCTATGGACTTTTAATCTTATTTTGATTAAGTTCCGTGTAGATTGTGTCTGCCAGGCTAACACTAACATTACTGTTTCTGAGCTCCTTTGGCTGCTGCTAAACTGAGTCTCATTTATTTTTCCTACTTTTTCAAGGTTATGTTGAAACAATATTACCCATTTCGTATAAATAATATATGTTTATGTTTTAAATTGTGCTAGAAACTGACATGTTAATAAAGACACCATATTTAACAAGTCACAAGTTTACGAAAGTCACTTTTTGGGGGGAAAATAATTTTAGGCTAAAAGAAGAGAAGAAAAGAAAATCCCTATAGGAAAAAACAACAATATCTTCATGTGTTTAAAGTTGCAAAATGATAATTTTTTAAGGAAAATAAATACGGTTTTAAAATAACTAATCAGGGGCTCCTGGGGGGCTCAGTCAGTTGAGCATCCGACTTCGGCTCAGGTCATGATCTCGCAGTTTGTGGGTTCCAGCCCCACGTCGGGCTCTGTGCTGACAGCTCGGAGCCTGGAGCCTGCTTAGGATTCTGTGTCTCCATCTATCTCTGCCCCTCCCCCACTTGTGCTCTGTTTCTATCAAAAATAAATAAAATGTAAAAAAAATTTTTTTAATGAAACAATAAAAATAATCAAAGAGATGTTAAGTGAACAGAAGCATCAATATGGACAAAGTATAGGTTTAATTTTTACCTGCTTTCAGCAAATATGTAATCAAGATAAAAACAACCTGATGTGCTCTATCATCTTGTAGCAGATAAACACTAGTTGATTGTCCACCCATCAATACATTCCTCTTTGCTTCTTCTAAATAGAATCCCATTATTATGCAAGTATCTACTCTCTCTTCAAGCAGCATCCATGAATCAGGGGACTCTCATCCCCCACCAAAGGGAAGAGATGGGTAAGCCCTTTCCCTTTGTTGCCTCAAAGATTCCACAAGAAATCAGACTTACATCATATAGTTTATGGCATAGCTTCCAGATTAATAATGGTTCATGGGTAGGCAGGTGACCTAATCTGGCCTAAACAGATCAAGAGATGGACTTGTGTTCTGCTACTGGAATTTCCTGTCTCCTTTTCACATATGAATACCAAAGCATGTTGCACCAGTGTTTATCAGAAAAAAAAAAAAAGA
Organism: Prionailurus bengalensis; assembly: GCF_016509475.1. Taxonomy (NCBI): domain Eukaryota; kingdom Metazoa; phylum Chordata; class Mammalia; order Carnivora; family Felidae; genus Prionailurus; species Prionailurus bengalensis. Next base: position 93,636,008 of record NC_057344.1, read on the forward strand.
CTTAATATGAAAAGCTTCCATCTTTAGTACATGATACCATAATTCAATTACTGTTGAAACAAAGTAAGGATTTCTGTCTTATGTCTTGAAAGCATTTTGACATTTCTGGTCTTACATATCACTTCTCAGACTTACCTGTGGTTTAAGAGCAAAACTTCTCAGCTATGGCAGTAGCACACTGGTGTGAAAGATGTGTTACACAACAGGTGACATCTGGTCCCAGTAGCTGTTAAACAATCAGGTGGACCCCTGCAACGCCAGAATCTTCAGGTCACTTGTTTTCAGCCACGAGCAGTGTAACCTATAACTATTATTAACTTATTTGAAAGCAGTACGGTTGCAATAATAATCAAGTGTTGGCCTAGAGGTTCTGCTTTATAATTCAAAACAATTCAATGGGTCATAGTTGAGTAGGTAAGAGGATTCTAGTCATTTCTTCAAATATAGTAATTTCATATATTGTCTACACTAGAAGAAACTAATACTATTCTAATACACACTTACTCATTCAGAATTTGTTGAGGTCCAAAAATAGTTTACAGCTCTACAAAAAAATGTGAATTCTTCTTATAAACCTTTAATAGAAAATATTTTGCTTGATTTTTCTGTATCTACTAACTTTATAAAGAATTAATAAAATTTCACAGTATACTTAAAATTTAACAATATATTAAAATAGTCTCACAAATTAAAATTTTAGCCATTATAAGTTGTCTTATAGTTTATTCTTTGAGAATTAGTTTTAAATCATTGCTAAACTACATATTTGCTTCTTAAAAACTCTTTCCAAGCTGGTTTCAAGGTCAATTATTCCTAAGGATATGTACTAGTTACTATGACATTAACTGGGTATTAGTTACCGACATTTTCATCAAAACTATGCAAAACCATCTGAGGGCATACAGGAAAGTTCCATTTTCAAATTGGTGGGTAGTTGTGGTACTCAACAGGTTTTTGTCTTTTTTTTTTCCTTCTGCAGAGCTCCTTTTTAATCTTTTAAAGCATTTCCCAAACCTATTTACATCTAACTTTTTAATCGATTGGATGACATAATATATAACAGTATAAGCATACTACTAATTTGAATGCATCAAGAATGTTGAATCCTCAAAAAATGAAATAAGCCCCAAAGCTGAATTTGGAAAGAAAATTTCTACATTTGGAAGTAGTAGAAGTAATCATTCATATTACTTCTAATCAGTACCATTGATTTTATTCCTAGTCTTGGAGTTGTCTCATTTTCTCATTGCGTAATAGGCACAAAGAGTCCATTACAATCTCTTATTTTTCCTTTCTTTAACTTCAAAGTGTTATTTATGTTTTTAATTTATTTTAAAATTTCAATGTAATTAAATATATCAGACGTGACACTCTCTATACACACACATTATATATCATCTTTCTATATACCTTTGGAATACCAGCACTTTATACAGAAGTGATTGCTTGAGAACTCACATTCCTGAGGATGCTCCTGACCATGAAGACACCTGTGCCCAGATTCACACTGTAAATGCTGCAAAGTCAGCACACTCATGTTTTATTCATTCTATAAATGCTTTAACATAGACACAAATAAAGCCTTTCCTTTGGTTTCCATCAACTTAGCTGGGATAGGCTGTAACTTTAAGTAACTTACTAGAGACCCACATACCAAGAGTGAACAAAAGAGAAATAAACTTAGGAAATAATCTATAAGTGTGTGTATGAGCACATGTGTGTTTTTGTCTTCCATCCTTAGGACTTTAAAGATCTGTACAACTTTAAAGTTGTATCATCTGTGTTCCTCCCCTATACCTTCTGGTCTTTATTGTTATGAGAACCACCTACTTAACACTGTGGGGCAGTTTGTACTCATTTATTCTCCTATACCCAGGTAATGGTGTCTCCACAAACACCAAGATAGAAATTCTCTCCCTACTTCCCATGTATTGTTTCTCTAAGGAGAATGGAGGGGCAGTGGTTAAAATTTCTATAAATTTTAGTAGGTATTGTTCAAGTGTTAAAGGTTAACAAAAAACAGATCCCTAAAAAATTCTGGTATTTCATAAATAAGAGAATGTTTTCTTCACCAAAATGATCAAAAATGTTGTCTGTCAAAGCAAACATGCAATGGTTAGTGGATGTAAGTAGTGGAGCAAATAAGAAATAAAGCAACTACTTAATAATTTTTTTACGTTTATTTATTTTTCAGAGAGTGTGTGTGTGCGTGAGAGAGAGAGAGACAGAGAGACAGAGAGACAGAGAGACAGAGAATCCCAAGCAGGCTTTGGGCTGTCAGTGCAAAGCCTGAGGCGAGGCTCAAACTCATGGTCTGTGAGATTATGACCTGAGCCAAATTCAAGAGTCATTTGGTAACTGACTGAGCCACCCAGGCACCCCTAAAGCAACTACTTATATCTCTTCATTTGTCTGTAGAGATATTTGCATATTTTCCTTTTCTCTTTCTTTTACTAATATCCATAAAATGTAGAATGTATTTGAGGTATTTACAATTTAAGCCAGAGTTTATAGAATAAAGAAATACAAACATGGGTTTGAAAAGTGATCTACACATTACTAGTGGTCTTGGACTTGAAGCTGAATATAGGAGTAACGTGATTTGACATTTTCTTCTTTAGAAAATGGATGAGTGTGATTTTGGTTTTATAAGGAATAGTTTGTTTTAGTGACTGGAATTTTTATTTTTTTTTGTCTGAAAGAGAATATGTTTTCTTCTAGGACACATGGGCATTTGTCAAGCTTCCAACACTTTCTTTTCCTTTTTCTTTTATTTTTTTTTTCATATTTATTGGAAAAAAGGAACTGAGATATAACCAGCCTAAGAAAAAAGTAAATCCTGCCATTTGAAATAACATGTATGGACCTTCAGGTCCTTATTGCCAAACCTTTCTTTTATTTAGGAATCCTAATATAGGGCCTTCCAGTTTCAAAGCTCTTTGTGATTATATTTTCCTCTTTCTATCACCTGGAGGTTAAATTGTGGAACAGACTTAAATATGATGGGTTAGCCCCTCACTTCTGTGACTTTTTCAGGGGTAAAAAATAGGTACACAGTCTGAAATTATTCATGATGACCAAATAGATATTATAGCTTGACAAATGAATAATTTCAGACTCTTCACCAAGTCACCTCTTCAAATATAGTAATTTCATATATTATCTATACCAGAAGAACCTAATACTGTTCTAATATATACTTACTTGTTCAGAATTTGGTGAGGTCCAAAAATAGTTTACAGCTCTACAAAAAAAATGTGAATTCTTCTTATAAACCTTTAATAGAAAATATATTGCTTGATTTTTCAGAATCTACTAACTTTAGAAAGAGTTAATAAAATTTCATAGTATGCTTAAAATTTAACAATATATTAAAATAGTCTCACAAATTAAAATTACAGGAGTTATAAGTTGCCTTAGAGTTTATTCTCTGAAAATTAGTTTTAAATCATTGCTGAACGACATATTTGCTTCTTAAAAACTCTTTCCAAGCTGGTATCAAGGTCAATTATTCCTAAGGAGATGTACTAGTTACTATGACATTAACTGGGTATTAGTTACCGGCATTTTCATCAAAACTGTATGCAAAACCATCTGAGGGCATACAGGAAAGTTCCATTTTCAAATTGGTGGGTAGTTGTGGAACCCAAAAATTTCCAATAAACTTGAAAAAACAGTAAAAGAAGAAGAAAAAGAAAGTTTGGAAGCTTGACAATTGAATTAACTTCTACAAAATTGTGCATTTTAATTTTTTATATACTATTGAAAGAACTCAAAGGTGAATTTTTGCCTAAGAAGTGAAAGGTTATTCTCTTTCCATCTGAATTATATCTTTTAGACTTCATTTAGTGAGGTTTTAATGATGCCAAATTACCAGTCTTGGTTTTGTTTATGTTAAATAGCTATTTCACTTTTATTATTGGAATAAATTTTTATGAATATAAAATTCTGCATTTTAAAAAATTACTCCAGTTACAATTCCACCTTATTGGAATTTCATTTTTTATTGAGAAATTAATTCCAGTCTAATTGTTGCTTCTTATGTGTTTTTTTAAATTTATTTATTTAAATTCAATTTAGTTAACATGCAGTGTGGTATTGGTTTTAGGAGTAGAACCCAGTTATTCTCTAACATATAACAACCAGTGCTCATCCCGAAACGTGCCCTCCTTAATGCTCATCACGCATTTAATGCATCTCCCCACTAACCTCCCTTCCAGCAACCCTCAGCTTGTTCTCTGTATTCAAGAGTCTCTTATGGTTTGCCTCCCTCTCTGTTTTTATCTTATTTTTTCCTTCATTTCCCCTATTTTCATCTGTTGTGTTTCTTAAATTCCACATGAGTGAAATCATATGATTTTTGTCTTTCTCTGCCTGACCTGTTTAGCTTAGCATAATATGCTCTAGTTCCATCCACATTGTTGTAAATGGCAAGATTTTATTCCTTTTGATTACTGAGTAGTATTCCAACGTGTGTGTGTGTGTGTGTGTGTGTGTGTGTGTGTGTATACACCACATCTTTATCCATCCATCAGTTGTTGGAAATTTGGGATCTTTCCATAATTTGGCTAATGTTGATAGTGCTGCTATAAACATTGGGGAGCATGTGTCCCTTCGAATCAGCATTTTTGTATCTTTTGATTAAATACTTAATAGTGTAATGCTGGGTCGTAGGGTAGTTATATTTTTAATTTTTTGAGAAACCTCCATACTGTTTTTCAGAATGGCTGCACCAGTGTGTATTCCCACCAACACTGTAAAAGGTTTCCCCTTTCTCCACATCCTCCCCAACATCTATTATTTCCTGTGTTGTTGATTTTGGCCATTCTGATATTTGTGAGGTGGTATCTCATTGTGGTTTGACTTATATCTCCCTGATGATGAACGATGTTGAGCATCTTTTCATGTGTCTGTTGACCATCTGCCTGTCTTCTTTGGAAAAGTGTCTAATCTTGTTTCCTGCCCATTTCTTAACTATGTTGTTTGTTTTTTGGGTGTTGAGTTTGATAAGTTCTTTCTAGATTTGGGATACTAACCCTTTATCTGACATGTCATTTTTAAACATCTTCTCCCATTTAGTTGGTTGACTTTTAGTTTTGATGATTGTTTCCTTCACAGTGCAGAAGCTTTTTATCTTGATGATGTCCCAATAGTTCATCTTTGCTTTTGTTTCACTTACCTTAGGAGACATGTCAAGCAGAAGTTTCTGTGGTCAAGGTTAAAGAAGTTTTTGCCTGTGTTCTCTAAGATTTTGTTAGTTTCTTGTCTGACATTTAGTTCTTCCATCCATTTTGAATTTATTTTTGTGTATGTTAGTGTCCAGTTTTCCCAACACCATGTGTTAAAGAGACTTTTTCCATTGGATACTCTTTCCTGCTTTGTTGAAGAAGAGTTGGCCATACATTTGTGGATCCATTTCTGAGTTCTCTATTCTGTGCCATTGATCTATGTCTGTTTTTATGCCAGTACCATGTTGTCTTGATGATTATAGCTTTCTAATACAGATTACAGTGAAGAATTGTGATGGCTCCAGCTTTGTTTCTTCTCTTTTATCATTACTTTGACTATGTGGGGTCTATTCTGGTTTCATAAAAATTTTAGGATTGTTTGCTCTAGCTCTGTGAAGAATGCTGGTGTTATTTTGATAGAGTTTGCATTGAATGTGTAGATTGCTTTAGGTAATATGGACATTTTAACAATATTTTTCTTCCAGTTCATGAGCATGAAATGTTTTTCCATTTTATTTGTGGCTTCCTCAACTGTTGCTTCTTTAGAGTTAGTATATCTTTTATTTACAGGCTGCTTTTAAGATTTTTCTCTTGTGTTATTTTCTGCTTTTCACTTATCTTGAGAACTTTTCAAACAGTTCTCACCTTGTTGGGAATCTGTCAGACCACTTAACACTGTTTATATTGTCTTTCATCAGTAGTTAAAAGTATTGACCATGATGACCATGATCTCTTTAGTTATTGCCTTTCTCCTTTTAACTCTATCTTCTTCTGGGGTAGCTTTTAATTCGATTCTCTGTATCTTTTAACTTTTCTTATATTTTCTTTCATTTTATTTCTCCTTATTACATGTGGGTTATTTCCTAGTAGTTTTCCATTATTTTTAGGTGTTCTTTTTTTTTAATCTGCCATATTTGCTTTTGTATTTCTCTACACACATCTTCCAGCTTGTATTTTGTTACTTTAATATTATAAACATAATTATTCCTTCCTTAAGTTCTGTCTGATAATTCCAGTGTTTGAAGCTATATTTTGTTTCTCTTGTCTTTTAGTTTGTTTACAGATTTTCTATTATATTATCAGACAATATACTGATTCTTCTCTGTCTCTCTATCCCTCTCTTGATCTCTCTCTCTTGCACACACATGAGACACAAAAACTCACACACACACACATAACACAAAAACACAAATAATATATTTCATACACTTGTGCCAGGCACAATTCTAAATGACTTATGAGATAAATTAATTTAATTATCAAAGTGAACCTACAAGTTAATTACTCTTATATTCACTTTACAGTTGAGGAAATAGAAAACACAGATAATAAATGACTTGGTGAAATTCACACAGCTTGTTCATGTAAATAATTTCTAAATACACCCTGAGGTCTAAAATTAAGGTAATTTTCTCCAGAAGCTTTGCTTTTGTAGGCATTTCTCTTTCCCAGACCACTTTAAACTGAGGTCAAAATTTGAGTCCCTGGACAACATAGATTTTATCCCATTCTACAAGTGTGTTCAAAGACTGCTTCATTCTTGTTTATACCCTTCATTGGATTCGATTGGGTTTTAATATTCTAGCTTAGTGTAAGTAGGTCTCTGGTCAGACTCTCCTTATATTAGTCATAACCTTTATTTTCTCTCTCTTTTAGCTGAGGAGTCCATTAAAACAAAAAGTTCATGTAGACTGGATACAAACATGACTTAATTATGTGTTAACTAACCTTCCTCAGAGTTCATCTTCTCTAACTGTTAAAATGTGTTTCTTTATAGCTTTGTTCTTCTTCCTTTGACTTTCATTGGATTGATTGAATGATTTCTTTTTTCCCATACATACACTTTTGACTTAAAGTAGATCACTATCAGTAATTTATTCCCTGTGACACAAATGTCTTATAATGTATAATCACTGATTTCCCGTTTCATTTTACAGGTATTTTAGTTTTTTCTAGTATTTGTTTTGCTGTGTTATTTTTGTTTACTTCAACGTAGCAAATGCTTTCTTGGGACTTGCCCACCTGTTCATATTTACTATTATCTTGCCTCTATTGATCATGTATTCTATCCACTCATCTATTTCTCATTGCTTCTGAAGTCCTCTCATACTTTAACAAAAAAAAACGTGATTTTTAAAATTGTTTCTGTTTTTTGTGTCATTACCAGGGGATTATAAGTCTTATATACTTTATCTTTCCCATAAGTAGAAGCAAACGATTATTATTGCATTCTTTCCAATATCTCTATTCTCTCTTTCTGGAACTCATTCTAGATGTTCCTTGCATCTGCCTGTTCTTTTCTCCATGTCTTTTGTCTTCTCATATTTTCTACCTTTTTGTTAATACTCTGCATTCTGAATAACTTCCCATATTTGCTCTCTAGATTATTGATAGAATCTTCAGCTAGCTATAAGCTACTTTTTAAACTGGTCAACAAAGCCTGAAATGTTTACTATTGGGCCCTTCAGAAAACGTTTTCTGGGGCACTGGGTGGCTCAGTTGGTTGAAGGTCCGACTTCGGCTCAGGTCATGATCTCACTGCTTGTGGGTTCAAGCCCCACGTCAGGCTCTGTTATGACAGCTCAGAGCCTGGAGCCTGCTCCAGATTCTGTGTGTCTCCCTCTCTCTCTGAGCCTCCCCCATTCATGCTCTGTCTCTCTCTGTCTCAAAAATAAATAAACATTAAAAAAAATAAGAAAGAAAGAAAATTTTTCCAACACCTGTTCTCGAATGATTTTGTACTCTTCTGAAAGCCTCAGTGTATCAATGACCAGAAAATGATATATCTGTTCATTTTTAGTTTGATGACTCAAGACAATTTAATAATAAATTTGAAGCCAAGGAATCCCTGATGTTACAAGTTCTCAGGAAAGAATACACATTTGTTTCCCCACCCATTGCTCCAGTACTGACAGACAATAATCCTCTTCATTTCTTTGTGTTTGGTTAATGAATATTTTTCTTACCTACCATTTCAGTTAGGTATAGTTATCAATCATCCTTTCATTAATGAGTGATAAACCCCAAATGTGTAAGTTTCTGTACTCTTCCCTCCTGCCATCCAGAAAAGTCAAAGCAATTGGACCTGCTGGTATTAAGTGTTGCTGGTATTTCTAGATGAGGTCATTTTCCTTGTTTTCTTGTAGTTTTAGCTATATGTATGTATAGAAATTCCTAGAATTTTTAATATTAGCATTTGTTATTGAGATTTTTCAGGTATGGGACGCCTGGGTAGGTAAACTAGCTTGGCATATAGACTACGTATAATTCTACAGTCCACATTGTACTGTTTTCAGAAATAAACTTAAATTTCCTAATAAGGACTATAAAAATGTTTGAAAGAAAAGCGCTTACTAAATATGATTATATAATATTCCTGATGTAAATAACAATTAGAAATTAAATGTGAGTTTTATTCAAATATAGACCATGAGATAAACACAAATTATACTTATTTTTAACAAAATAAGCTACAAGTAATACATTGTACAAATTATCTAATGCAATAATAGGTTCTCCTTTAATAAGTACAATGTTAGAATCATTAGAAAAAAATATGTTTTATATATATATACATACATATATATACATACATATATATTTAATTTTTTAAGTCTATGAGGACTTAATTTGATTGGTTTTGAAATAATAATTTCCCAACACAGTGTCTTGGCATGTTTCATTTACACAAGAGAAAACTCTTTAATTATAAGAGTTTTAATTTATCCTGGTAATTTCATAAGAAAAAACATGATTAACTACTTAGGAGAAATCAGTTTTACGGGTAATCATAAGTAGTTAAACCACACACACACACAAAAGAAAGAAATGAAAGAAAGCAAAGAACAAGCTTATGCATATAATATATAGAAAAAAAACAGTCTTTCAGTTAAACTAAAGTCAGTTTTAAAATATTTCTTTAGACACAATTGACTAAAATCTTCCTATTTTTGCTGAGTAACTAATAATTATATTTTAAAATTCAATTAACTCAACATAGCAATGGAATTTTAAGCAAACATATTATTTTAGAAAATAAATGATACATTTAGAGTGCTGACATTTAGCAAATGAAAGTTTTGTGAAATTTTTAATCTGTTTTAAAATCATAAATGTTAAAATTAATTAAATGGCAGATTTACTTAATGAAATAAAAACAGAAGAATATTTTAAATACTTAAAGGCTTCAGGAAAAGTTCTATTGTAAGTACTCTTTTTTCAATAAAGATCACAAATACCTAAATTTAAAATTGCTTCAACTAATAATGTGTGCTTACCTTAGATACCTAGCTCATGCCTCTGAACCCTGGATTCATTGTGTGATCACATGGTGAGTTTTGCAGTACTCATTTCTTGGTCTCACTGTAGTCTGATCAAAACAGAAATTTAGTTTTGAAGAAGATGCATGGGTGTTTGAAAAGTCTCTCTCTCTCTCTCTCTCTCTCTATATATATATATATATATTTATACGTATACTTTTATATATATACTTTACATATATATATACACACACACATATATATGTGTGTGTGTATATATATATATATATATGTATATATATATACTTTTTTATTTTGTTTTAAGGGACAGAAATCATGAGCAGGGGATGGGGCAGAGGGAGAGAGAGAGAATCTTAAGCAGGCTCTATGCTCAGCACAGAGCCAGATGCAGGGCTTGATCCCATGATCCTGGGATCATGACTGGAGCCAAAATCAAGACTTTGACACTCAACTGACTGAGCCACCCAAGCGTCCCAAAATGTCTCACATTATTCTAATATTGTGTGAGATTAAGAAACAATAAGCATAGCTAGGCTGCCTGTAAATACTCAACTTGCCTGAAATTATTATAAAGAGAGAAAATATTCATGAGAACATAAATGTAAGAATTCAGACATGACAGAATATTTCTTCCTTTGTTTCGAAATAAATTTAAAATTCTGAATTATACTTGAAATTTATAACAGAAATTGCTATAAATTTTTTTTGTATAAAATATTTAGTTGTTTTAATTTATACCTTTAAATTTGACTTTCAGAAATAGTAAAACTTTTGGTAGCTGCTATAAAAACTATCTTTACAGTGTTTGAGGAAAGACCAACAATAATTGTGTTTTTTAAGTCTGTACTTACATGATAAAATGCTATTTTTCTTGACTTTGGATAAAATAAATTTAAGGAAACTGATTGGATGCTTCAATTAAAGACATAAGTTTTTGCACAAAATATAGCATCGTTGTAATTTTACTTACTTTGGCTTCATTTGCAAAGGGTCACTAAATAGCCTGGATCTTTTGCAATAATTTATTACGGTGACTGAAGAGATTTGACTTTCTCATCTTCCTTATTTTATTATTTATCTTCTTATTTAAAATATCTTCCTCTATATTTTGCTTCCAATTTTTAACATTTCAATCTAGAGGGAGACAAATAATATTCCTGATTTTTAAGAGACGCTTTTATTATCCTCCTGTTTTGTAAATAAAAACAAGCAGTAATATGGTTTCAAAATATCAAAGTGCATTTCTAGTAATTCTACTGAAAATAAAATTATAGATAAGTAATATAAACTGTGGCAGCCCTGAAAAATAATAAAGGATGACATCAGCAGACCAGAAAATTTATAAATTTTGGAATAGATGAAGCAGATTGTATCCAGTTGATGGATAAACTAATAATTTTCTGTTACTGAATTTAGATCACAAAGCTTAATACCTGCTAATTGGCAAGTGGGCATGTTTCTCTAAGAGTGGCCCAGAAATTTTACAGTATCAGAGGATAAATCATTGGCAGCAGGAGAATTGTTTGCTAGTAAGAAAGGGAAAAAGTGCATAATTTTAGTCTAGAAATCCAACATTATTTTATTTGGCAGACAATGGCCATACTGGTTGAAACTCAGGTTTTACATGTTAGAAATTACCTCGTAAGCAAATTGAAAAATATGCCGCTACAAACCACCAAGGGACAGGAAAACATGGAGGGAGGAGTAATTTAAAGGAGAATAAAAAGAAAATAACTGTACAGAAGAAAAATTCCTTTAAAAACTTCAATTTTTCCTAGGCTTTTTAACTATAACTTTTTAAATACTATAGCTGTATGCATTAGTTTTATCATTATAACTGTTTTACTAGTCTGCTAGGGATGCCATAACAAAAAACTACAGAATGGATGATCTGAACAGAAATTTCTTTTCTCAGTTCTGTAAGCTGGAAGTTCAAGATCAAAGTGCCGGCTGGGTCCCTGTCTGGTAACCATTCCTGTCAGATTAGGGCTACACTTCTATGACCTCATTTAACCTTAATTACTCCTCTACAGGCCCTGTCTCCGAATATTTTCACACTGGGGATTAGGCTTCAATATATGAATTTGGAAAGGACACTGTTCAGTTCATAACAACAGTATACACAAGTCTTATAACTATAACTATACATGCTATATAAGGGTGATGGAAGATATGAATACTCTGAAATTAAAGACATAGTAGCAATAAAATCAAAGAGGAAAACAGTTGAAAGTAATAAACATAATGTTGAATGACACTTTAAGTAAAATTTTAGGAAATTTTCCAGAGTTCAAAGTAGGCAAAAAGAATTAGATGCTAAGCTGGGAAAAGAAGGGTGATGTAAGATTGAGTGATTTACAGTCAACCTAAACTTGGAATCTTCACATTCTTAAACAGATGTTTTGTTGACCCTTTAGAAATCTCCTTTTGCTTTTTTTTTTCTACAACCTTTGATCATATTTAGGGCACTGCAATCACTAGATGAACAGGAAACCACATGCTAAAGAAACCCATGGCTGCTGATTCTGGATAATGCAGTCATTTCTTTACAACAAGAAAGGATATCAAAGAATTATACGACATGTCAGGAAGGCCAGTGGTATAACAGAGCAATCAAATTAAGCATAGGAAATAACTAAAAGATAACAGATGTTAAGCAAAAGGCAGACAAAATATTTTACAGGAGTACTGACTTCTTAAATATTCAAAGGTATTGCTCTATAAAAATGAATATACTGTTACGATAAAGTGAAACTAGGGATTAACTGTGACTTTGGAAGTTAATACTGTGATATCTAAAATTACTTTTTTAAATCATTGGAAGGAGTCGAATATAATTGCAGCATAACTAAAGACTAAACAAACTGGAAATAGCTGAGTGAATATCCTAAAAGAAATGGAGAGGGGCTTGGGGAACAAAGTTTGGGAAATAAAGGGATTTACATAGAAACAAAACTTGTACTCTTAAGCATTAACTATTACATTATCAGCATATATATATAAAATATATGTATACATAATTTTTAAACTTAAACTTCTATGACCTAATATATGCCAAAATGAATTACATTAGAATAATTTTAAAAGAAATATATATAGGGCTCACTGGTGGCTCGGTTGGTTGAGGGTCTGACTCTTGATTTCAGCTCAGGTCATGATCCCAGGGTCCATGCTAAACATGGAGCCTGTTTAACATTCTCTCTCTCTCTCTCTCTCTCTCTCTCTCTCTCTCTCTCCTTCTGCCCCTCTCCCCTTCTCATGCTCTCTTTCTCATATATCTACAGATCAACATATAGAGATATCAGAAACAAAGGAAATCAGCATATAGAAATATCAGAAAGATATTTACAGATCAATATACAGAATGACTGTCCCATTATAACATTTTGGAAATACATCGCTTACCTGATTTTACAGATTCATAGCTAGAGAGTAATTTGCCTAAGGATGAATCATCTCATCATACCTGATTTAGATGTCTTTTAGATGAGACTTCATGCTAGAACCAGGTAAGACCTTGGGGGCTATGGGGTTGGAGTTAATGTATTTCATAAGTTATAAGGACATGGATTTAGGGGAACCAGAAGCAGAATGCTATGGTCTGAAAATTTGTGCGCCCCATTCATACATTGAAATCCTAAAGCCCAACATGATGTTATTAGGAGGTATGGCCTTTGACAGGTGCTTAGATCATAGGGTGGAGCCCTTAGTGTTCTTATAAATGATATGACTAGGTCCCCAGCCTCTTCTACCACGTGGAGACACAGCAAGAAGGCATCATCTATGAATCAAGAAGTGGGTTTTCACCAGCTACCACATGGAACTTGTTTGTGCCAATCTGCTGCTTGGCCTTCCCAACATCCAGAAGCATATGAAATAAATTTGTTTATAAGCTATCCAACTTAGTAGTATTTTGTTATAGCAGCCTGAATAGGCTAAGACAGCATATGTTTAGCTGGAATAGATAGGATCAAATATTTCCCAAAGTAGTTTCACCCATTTATACTCAATCAGCATCATTTGAGAGCTCCAGCTGCAAGGTCATTTTGGAATAGTCTTCTTTTCTTTTAGCAATTTATATGAATATTTGGGTTGTGGATACATGCTTGTTTATGGACACTCCAGGATTTTTTAAGCTAATTTTACCTAAACTTTTGATCTGGGCTAAAAGAACAAGCCCTGAAGTTAATTCTGAGAGATAAGATCATTAGATACCATCCTCTGAGATTTAACCCCCCCAGGGGTGTATGTTTACATTTCAAGAGAGAATGAGACCCTGTAGAGATATCACAGGGGGTTGTGCAGCTGAAGACTCAGGTTTTAGTCTTCCCCTGAAGAGATTTATTTGCATTCCAAAGAGCTAGAGTAAGACCTCAAAATTCTTCCCATGGTGTCACCATGGAGACACTCTCAGGAGGTGTCAGAGAAGCTGGTCACTCTTTTACATAAATGCCCAGATTCTTTTTTCCAGGGTTCCTTGCCTCCTGTAGACCCCCTTATATGTAGGAGGAGATTTCATTCTCATTGCCCTGCTGCAGGGTAAGAACTGGGACAGCCAGGACCCAGGCAGAAGGCAGCCATTTTTATCTGTTCTCCATGTCCTTCTGGAGCCCAACACCATGGGATCTGGTCATATCTCAGAACAATCCATAATTCTGCACCTTTATGTTCTGACACCAAGTACATCTATGGAGTGAGCAGTAGAAAGACTCTTGACTGCTAGAAACAATTTTCATGGAAGAGGCTAAATCAAACACAGTGACTTCAGTGAACCCAAACTAAATGCATTCCATTATATAACTGTACTAAATTCACATAAAAAATGATTTTTAGCAATATATAGTAACATTGTTTCTAATATTATTTTCTATGACAAGCAAAGTTATAATTGAAATTCTTTTTACTGTACCCTTGTGTATATGTTGTGTATATGTATACTCATTATATGTGTAACACTAATTTTATTTATTTATACCCAAAAGTGCTGAGACACAATTATATATCATATTTTATACTGAGATATAAAATATAGACAGTAAATTATGCAAGGCATTGACAAATAGTAGTGTTTGAAAGTTTTTTTTTTTTTTTCCCTTACAGTTCTTGCCAACATTTATTTATTTCCCCAAATCCTGGGCTACCTACCATTTAACATTATTTTAACTCTCAACGATTTTTCTTGATACCTGGGTTTTTTTATCTGTCTGTATAAATTCTTGTTTCTCCTGAATGGCTTTTGAAAAGTCACTGTATGCAAGAGATATAGTTGGCTTCCTTCATATTTGAATTATAATAAACTGTTTTACTAAAAAAAGTAACAGAATAGAAACTAAAGCAGCATAGTGTTTTGCTTAATGATTCTAGATATTGATTACATGAACAAATTAAAAAGATTGAGAGAAGAGAACAAAGTCATTTTATACTGTCAGGAAAATAGAGGCATAGTAAATATCCAAAATTGTTTTCAGTTTCAATCATGTCACCATGTGTATATGCAAATGAGCTGATTATCAAAATTTCCATATAGAAAAAATGTTATTTTTAAAATTCATGAAAAGCAAATGCTACATAAAAATAGTGTTTGAAAAAAATCGAAATCAGAAGTGATACTCTTATAGGTCCCTGAAAATCTCTGGTGAAAATTCAGATTAGGAACACTTGGCTTTAATAAATAAAAAAAGAAATGGGTAATAACATATAAAATTTTAATCATGTAAAGATTATTTTCAGTAGTTCTAGAATCAACACACTCAGTTTTAAATAATCATTCTGAGAATTTTACTTTAATTTTTATCAAGAGATTTAACCCATTTCCAGATACAGAACATGTTACAAATGAGCTGTTTAAAAAAAAAAAAATCAGTGTTTTCATTAAGCAATACCATAAAAAAGCAGTTCTTTTATGAATATTTCAAAAAATTTTATATTAAATATGTGCAATTGAGGCACAGAGTATATGACAATTTTTACCAAGTCCATAAATAAATGAATTAGTAATTGAATTTTGCAGGAAATTCAAAGTGACTTAATTTCCTGATCTGCAAAAGTTCACATGGTAAATAACTGAATGAGAATATAAAATTAGTTTGACCCTAGGGTTTGTCCTTTTTAAGAGTATAGATTATTGAAAAGTGTTTAATAAAGAGTTCCTTGTGTATAATTACTTTACCTAAGGTTAGGGTTATAATTATAATAAAATGTTTCAAAAACTCTTTTGAAAGCTCTAAATATTTTAAGTCTCATGTTCTACCAACTGAGCAAGTCGGGCACCCCTGAAAGCTCTAAATATTTTAATAAATTATAGCATGAACACTGAGATAAGATAGAATTATCTTTGGTCTTTAAGACAAAAGCAATTACGTCCTGAAATCAAGATTTATATGAAAATATAATGCTTATTTGATGTTATGTTGGAGTCTAGAAATCAAATCTCATCAGGAGAAGGAAATTAGTATAAAGAATCTCTTTCTTCTTAGTCATCCCACCTCATTTTTGAAGTGAATCCCTTTACATACTTTTCTTCTTTTATTGTCATATACCACTATTCTTTCTTGTTCTTGGCTTGCCTCTGTTCGTTGCTATTTCTCCACCAGAGCATAACAAGAGGTCAACACTCTTAAAAGCCCAGTGTGTATATTTTGATATTTTTATCTATACTGATCACCTAACATTTATAATTCAATGAATTACATTGTATTTTTTGACATCTTTATATGTACACATCTTTTATCATTCTCTCGTTTAAATCTGAAAGATGTCCACTTAGTAATAAAATATTTCAGTTGCAAGGGTGCCTCGGTGGCTCAGTTAGTCATCCAACCTCGATTCAGGTCATGATCTCTCGATTTGGGAGTATGAGCCCCGAGTCTGGCTCTGTGCTAACAGCTCAGAGCCTGGAGCCTGCTTCAGATTCTGTGTCTCCCTCTCTTTCTGCCCCCCTCCCGCTCATGCTGTCTCTCTCTCCCTTTCATAAATAAATTAAAATAAAATACATAAAAAATACTTCAGTTGCAGAATATAAACATTGAGAAAAATTTATTAAGTGAACACTATTACATAATGTTACACAGCAGAAGTTGTAAGTATCAAAATAGTTTTTCTAGTCTTATAATTAATTCATATCAATATGGCTTTGGGCTGTATTCAAATCCATTCCATAGCAGAGTTAGCAGTTAAACAAACAAACAAACAACAACAACAAACCTTTGGGAAAAAGTGAAGTTCACATACATGCATTTGCACACATGCATGCGTGCAGGCACACGCACAACACACAAAGATACACACACACACACACACACACACACACACCCCACAAGTAGGATTACAAATTTATAGCCAAAAGATCTCACAAAGTAAGCAGGTATTTCAACATCTATTAAAATAAATGAAATCTACTATAAATACTTCTAACAAGATAAACAAGTGAATACTGAATACATAATCTTCTTTTCATCTCTTTCTCTTTATGAAAATGCCCATGAATTGGATTTGTGACTACCTAGGGCTTATATGAAAAAGCAAAGAAAATAACACTTAATTCCAAAATGGCAATAGTGGTGACCATATATAAACCTGACCTTTAAAAGATCATTCGGCCAACAACATACTTAATCAAACTTGTTTTTAGAAACTAGATGCTTAAAGAAATAAATCAATAATGTTCCTAGTAAACAGAAATGCTATTACATCTATTTGAAGACTTTTGAACTGTTTCATGATGCTGTCAAACATTTGTTTCCGTGTGTATTCTTTTGCAGGACCTTTTAGATGATTAAACAACTTGGTGTTTTCGAATATATCAAATAAGATACTCTATGATATTTTGAAAATAGATCAATAATTCCTAATCTTTCAATTCTTAACATTCTTAATTATTTAATTTACAAATCAGTAGCAGGAACATCTTTATTAGTATATGCAAAAAAAATTTGAAAAGAGAACCATTCCTGATTTAACATATTTTCAGAAAAGCTTTCTATTAAGAATATGCATGGGATGGGGCGCCTCGGTGGAGCAGTCAGTGAAACATCTGACTTCAACTGTCACGGCTGGGCTTGTGAGTTCGAGCGCTTTGAGCTCTGTGGTGACAGCTCAGAGCCTGGAGCCTGTTTGGATTGTGCGTCTCCCTCTGTCTCTGCCCCTCCGCCACTTGCTCTCTCTCTCTCTCACTCTCTCTCTCCCTCTCCCTCTCAAATAGAAACATTTAAAAATTGAAAAAAAAGAGTTTGCATAGTGTATTTTTTCTGAATAAATGATAGAGTTGTTAAACACAGTAAGGGAAATCTGTAAAAACTAAAAGAGACAAAACATACAAATCTAAACAGCAAGCCAGCAATGAAGATGGCCACTGCCAAAGAAATATCGACTTGAACTTGAATGCAACACATCGACTTGATCTTGAATCTAGAACCTGATTCTAGAGAATCAGGAAGGGGGTATCAGAGCAGAAACTCCCACCTGAAGTTGATATACCAACTAGATAATACTTGAAGCACGTACCAATAGACACACACATGCACACTGTAAGTAGGTAGATATTGGTATAATCTGTCACAGCCTCGTCCCTAGTCAAGGACAAAGGAAGAAAGAAAGGGAAGGAGGGAGTGAAAGAGAAGGTTAAGAAAAATGAACACAAAATAATAAGGGCAAGGTGGGCGAGAGAGGCATAATTACAAATGAAGCAGTGATAGAAAAGAGAATAGATGCATTAATATATTTTTCCCAAGCATATTTTTTTAAATGTCTGATGAAATAAATTCCGAGCAAAAAAATTAGCAAAACTAACTGACTATGGATTAAAGATCAAGGGGCAGAATGTTCTTAAAACCATTGAAACAATCGAGGAAACAGATTATGAATCTCTAAAGAACCCACATGTGAGTGGAAAGAAGTATTCAAGGAAACATAACTCAAATCCATTCAATCTCATACAGTGAAAGTGTAAGAGATTAGAATAATCGTAATACCTAGCCCAGACAACGACAACATAAGAAAGGGAATTATAGTCTGATCTCACCAATGAACAGAAATGTAAAAATCTTAATCAAATGATTAAAAAATCAATGCCACATGTATACATATTATTTTTAAGGAAAGAAAAAATGTAATCATATAAATGTTTGCATCCTGAAATAGATATGCTTTAATTTGTTGCTAATGTCTTCCATATTTTATGTGAGTGCCACAAACTATTTTAGATTTTTAAGGGTAAATGTATATGCATTATTGCTTTTAAAAATGAGTTTTATGCTGAGACAAGACTTTGAAGTGGTATAATGTAATTACATGACAAATTTTCTCTGAGACACATAATCTAGCACTTGTATTTTTCACACATTCGTAAGACAACATAAAAGTGATTGTACTGAGTCACCAAATGACACGTTTAAATTTTCCTCCATCTCCAGTAATAGATCATAGATAAAAGGAATTTCAGGGGCACCTGGGTGGCTCAGTCAGTTAAGCAACCAGTGCCGGCTCAGGTCATGATCTCAGTTTGTAGGCTCAAGCCCCACGTTGGGCTCTGTGTTGACAGCTCAGAACCTGGAGCCTGCTTCGGATTCTGTGTCTTCCTCTCTCTCTGCCCCACCCCTGCTCATGCTCTGTCTCTCTGTATCTCAAAAATAAATAAAACATTTAAACAAAATTAAAAAAAAAATAAAAGGAATTTCATATTGGAATAGTTGAAACGCATTAACTAATTCATTAAATGTTGTCTCTGAATTGTATCAGTTAGAGAATAGGAAAGTATACTTAAAAGGAGCTTAATTAACAGTGCAAGTAGAGTATACACTGCAGATATTTCAAAAAATCGTAATGTTATCTTTGTGTCAGTCAAAACAATTGAAACATTTCAGTAGCATAAGTTATAAAAGATAATATAATTATTAATTTAATAGAATTTTTGATGATTCTATATTTCTACATTTTATTATTATTATTCTATATTCCATTATTAAAAGCCTAAAAAAGGGCACTATATCAATAGGATCACAACTAAGCCCAAGCCTAACCATGATGACTATTGTGGTCTTGATGTATTTTAATTTCATTTTATTAATATCCTAGCTGAAAACAAAAATTCATTATAAATATTTTGTATAATTATTTTTATAATTAAAAATTTACTAAAAATATTTCATTCATTTAAATCTCCAATTCACACTAAACACCTAGAAACTGAAAATATTGGTCTTTCCTGCCCTCCATCCCCAAATTTATGCCTTCCCATTATATAACTATGTTAGTAATCCCAACTTACTCCATTTGTTCAGGCCAAAACATTGGCAGAATTATTGACTTTTTTCTCTAGTATATGGGCTTAAAATATATCTGGTTTGCACAGAACAGCTCCAGTTTGCTATTTTTGCCTCATATAATCACATATAGCCTACCACAATCATCCTTAAGCTTGTTCCAATTTGGACAATAAATTATACCATCACCTTATTCATAATGCACATGCAACCTACTGGAAAGCCTTTCAAGGATGCCTTCAAGATATAGTCTGAACCCGGCCACCTTTCTTCCCCATCTTTACCACCTGGTCCAAGCCTCAGTCATCTCACGTTAGGAACAGTTTGGCATACTAGCTTCTTCACTAATCTCCCTGTTTTCTTTGTTGCTACCTTGTAGTCTGTTTTTACATAGCAGTCATAGATGATACTGCTAAATCTTTAAACAGGTTATTACTTTTCTGTTCCTACTCTTCGTTGGCTGTCAATCAAGTAAAAAACCGAAATCTTCACAATTTCCTAGGCATCCCTATGTGCCCTTAGTCCTACTAGATCTCTGACTTCATCTCTTCTGCTCTATCATTTTGTCATCCTTTTAGGAACATAACAGGTACATTCTGACCCCAATGTCTTTATTCTTACACTCTGAAAAAAATCTTCCCTTATTTATGCACCTGGCTCACTGTCTCATAACCAATCATTGTAATCAAATAGTACCACACAGTGACGTCCTCCCCACAGAATGCCCTATTTCTCTTTCGAGCTTTACTGTTTGTGGTAGAATTTAGCACCATCTGGCATAAAACACATTATACTTTGTGATACTATTTATTGTCTTTCTCACAATACAAGACTATAAACTCCATGAAGCCAATACAATGTGAATCTTTTATTCATTGCTTTTACCTTATCCCACCACCTAGCATATAGAAGATGTTCAATAAAACTTTATAGAATGAATGAAAAACAACCCTATATTTTATAATAAACTTGCATGCATTTTATGAACAAGCCATAATTTATGTAGCCATCTGCCTAAATTTGCGTGCTTTTTCAAGTAAGAAAATCACTGCCATTAAAACGATGATGTGTGGGGCGCCTGGATGGCGCAGTCGGTTAAGCGTCCGACTTCAGCCAGGTCACGATCTCGCGGTCCGTGAGTTCGAGCCCCGCGTCGGGCTCTGGGCTGATGGCTCAGAGCCTGGAGCCTGTTTCCGATTCTGTGTCTCCCTCTCTCTCTGCCCCTCCCCCGTTCATGCTCTGTCTCTCTCTGTCCCAAAAATAAAAAAATGTTGAAAAAAAAATAAATAAAAAAATAAAAAAAAACGATGATGTGTGTGTGTGTGTGTGTGTATGAAAACGTGTGTGTGTGTGCACATATAGGTGGGTGTTTTCATGAGAATAGTATATATATACATATATATATATGTATATTTATATAAACATAGAAGCTTTTATCTAATAATATTTATAAATGCTTTTGTTTTGTTTCATTATGTGATATGTATATATATGATTTCATAGCCAATTCCTGCATGTCCATAAAGCTTTAATAAAAAAGAAATAATATTATTAAATAGCTATCTGGTTAAAATAGTAGCAAAGTACATTTTCCTGATATAAAGCTCAGAGCATTTTGAAGAACTCTTCAAATTTATGAAATAGTGGCTCAGTTTTTTTCTATATTTTATTACAAACAGTTTTCAAACTGTAAAATTAAAGGTTCATGAATGCCTATTGAATAATTACACCACTCATATGTGAGCCTAGAATAGCAATATGTGTGTTTGTTTGTTTATTTATTTATTTAATGGAGAGAGAAAGAGAGAATGTGTGTTCATGTGAACGTGCAAGGTGGGAAAAGAGCAGAGGGAGAGACAAAGGGAATCTTAAGCAGGCTCCACACTGAATGTGGAGTCCGCCTTGAGGCCCAAGGAGCCCATTCACACCACCGTGAGATCATGACCTGAGCCAAAATCAAGAGTTGGATGCTCAACTGACTAAGCCACCCAGGTGCCTCAAAGTTTTAAAATTATATGTCTATGTGATAGGCAACATACACGAGCAAAAGATGTATCATTTGTTTTATTCTCCATTAATAAAATAGAACCGGAATTGCTATTACTGTCTCTTTTGCTGTAATAAAACTTAACCGTCAAATAACCTGATAATTGAATCTTGTGAGTACTTTTGACGAATCATCAAAATTAAGGGGGCATCCCTAGATGCTAGTTTATATCAGAAGTGAGGTGTTAGCCTTGATGAATATTATTGTAAAAATGGTGTAATTACACGCAACGATTTGTTAACCTTTTGTGTCACTAAGTAAATTTTAATATTTATTATCAATAATTCAAGCATGTCAAAATGATTATTTATCAACCGTGGCCTTTTAACTAAAAAGTTCTGTCCTCTTGAGGGTGGTATCCGAATTCCCTTTGGCATGAAGATATTTTTAACCGGCACATGTGCATTTCAGGAATTTGATATAACTGTAGAGAACTATGATTTTCCCTTCCCCATAGTTAATAATTTCTACTGTAGCGAACCCCCCGCTTGTAAATGTATTATCATTATAACATTTGAATGACAAACTAAAATTTGAAATATTTAGAAGCATTGTTCTGAACTCATTAAACTTTCTAGAATCATGTCATAAGGAGAAAACAATTTTAAAAGACTTAAAATTTCCTTACAAATACTCACAAATAAATTAATACCTGTTAAGTTTTATACTTATTTGCATTTTATCATAAAGACTTTCTATGTGTTTTTTGAATTTGTGTGACCTTAGTAAGATTGCTAAACCCATTTCCATATGCATAAATGAGAGAATAGGATTAGACAATCTCTAAGGATCCTTTTTGCTCTAAGATTATATGATTCTAATTAACTGCACTGCCTATCTTGAGCAGGGAAATTAAATTGCAACTATAGCTGAAGTTTCCTTCCCATTGAATTAATACTTAGGGACTTGCGAAAGTGGAACCCAGAAAGGCAAAACAGTTTTCTTACAATAGATCATAATAAATTCGCTTATATTATTGAAAGGTCATTAGCAAGAGTTTGTTTTACTGCTTTGTTCTGAATCCTTTCCTCTCTTACTAACAGGTACATACACGTTTATGCATTATGTTATTCAAACAAAATTTAAGTTAATTCATGCTTTACTTTCTCTACATGAAATTCCAAAGCTTAAAAACGTTTAAGTTGGTAGGGAACATAGTACAATTTTCTAGCCTTGATTGAGGGAGAATTCAATGTTTTTTAATAATTTCACCAAAATATGGAAAGATTGTTTATTTTTTCTAGATTCCAATTATTTTATCTTTAAAACTATTTTAGGGCCTGTGGTGCAGTTGGTTAAGCGTCCAACTCTTCATCTCTCCTCAAGGTCATCACCTCACAGTTTGTGAGTTCAAGCCCCCCATGGGGCTGGCTCTGCTGATGGTGTAGAGCCTGCTTGGGATTCTGTTTCTCCTTCTCTCTGATACTCCCCCACTTGTGCTCTGTCTCTCTCTCCCTCTCAAATTAATAAATAAACTTAAAAGAAATTTAAAATAAATAGTGACATAAATTGTATAAATCCATGTAACTGACAGCAATCAAATTTGATATTTCTCTAGTTCATTTATTTCCTATGAGGGGCAACATAAAGCAACAATCAGATTTCAAGCATAAATGCTTTTCATGTCTCCTATGAGACATGTCATTATTATTGTTATTCTTGTCATCATTATTATCATTTGAATGCCTGTATAGATCTTTCCAAGTTGAAGGTGCATAGCAAATAAACATTTTTGATTTTCCTAATTGAAAATATCTTGGTAGTTTATTTGTAATAGAGACAATTAATTGTCCTTAGTATGCATTCTTCTGTCATCTGTTTAGTAATATAAACATAAGGACATATGACCTTGAGCAAATTACATTTCATAGCCTGTTCAATACGAATTTTTTTATCAAGTGCAACATGAATATCATGAACGTAAATTTCAGTTCATCTCATGAAGACAAAACTTGTATTAGATTCTATTAGTTTTATTGATTGATAGATTGATTTTTAGTTTCAAGTTTTTATTTAAATTTTAGTTAGTTAGCATATAGTGCAATATTAGTTTCGTGAGCAGAATTTAGTGATTTATCACTTACAACACCCAGTGCTCCTCACAAGTGCCCTTTTTAATACCCACCACCCATTTAGCCCATTCCCAATCTACCTCCCTCCATCAAACTTCAGTTTATTCTCTACAGTTAAGAGTGTCTTATGGCTTGCTTCCCTCTGTTTTTTTTTTTCCCTGCCCCTGTGTGTATCTGTTTTATTCTGTAAATTTGACATATGAGTGAAATCATATCATATTTGTATTAGATTTCATTTTACATTTCTTCCTCCGGTTGTAATGCAGGAGTGTTGCCAAGCTACCTTTAACCATAATGATGAAACTAAGATAAGAGTATAGAGAATAATAAGATGGAAGTCACCTACGGCCCAGAATGAACTCATGGACTGTTGAAGAGACACACAACACTGCATTAGGGGTCACTTTTTATAATAATCATTTTTGAGTAAGAGATATGGGCAAGTATATCAAACTATCAAACTATATATTTTTTTCTCCTATAAGATGTTGATGAACAGACTTACCTATCAAAAGCAGGAAAAAAAAAGTTGGATTATCTAATTTCTAGACTGAGAGGACTGTTGTAGCATTTTCAAAGACATATTCTTCCATTTTCTTAACATACTGCAACATTTGTAGTTTATCTCATGCACTCATCATCAGAAATAGGGGATATTATCTTTATTATACCAGAAAATAGACAAAGCTATTTTCTGGTCTATAAATAAACACTATCTTGGTCTTCCAAAGCTTTTCACTATACAGACATGTTTGAAAAGATAGCTTGGACCAAAAGTGCAGTTAGTGTTTCTACTCAACAAGAGTCGCGTAAATACAAGAAGTCAATTGAGAGTTACCTCTCAAGAAATATATTTCCAGGTTGCTAGCTTTCTCCTTCCTAAAACCGGAAGGCCCGGGAAAGTACTTGTGCTCTAAGATCCCTGCTACTTCTCCTTTCTAACTTGCTTTCTCTCAGTCCCCTTTTCCCACACCATCAAATAAAGTACTTTTCTCACCTATGCAAATTCACTATGGTATGAAAATCTCTAGGGTACTAAAAAGAGATCCTCTTAAGAGAAATCTATTCACAAACTGTTGACACCACGTTACAGGGTACATTAAACCTTGGGCTCAGTTTTCTTTTTCCCTGTCATTAGCAACCTCTTCGGTGCTTGCTTATTTTTCTCTATCATGTATTATTGAATAGCCATATTTATTCAGAACACACCATAGCTCCTGTTCTGAGCATTTATATGTACAGGTCATTTAATCCTCACAAGAAGACCAAGAGGTAATTACTATTATTATTTCCTTAGAATAAGAAAGCTAAGGGAGAGAAATTCAGTGATTTTTCTTAAGACTTCAGAGCTAGTCTGTGGCAAAGCAGATATCGGAACTAAATTAGTTGGCCTCCGGTTCCTGGAACTTAAACACATCATTATGCCACCTCTTAGTATATGTGAATAATGACATGCATGCCATATAATTATGTTATTTAGGTTACATTGAACAAAGATAAAATAACTTGGTGTTTTTTATCTTAAAATAATAGAATTAAAAGGTATATACAAGCATACTCTGTGAAACATCTTTCTAGTAAATCTTTTTCTATTCTAATTCTTCCTTTTTTAAAAAAATGCAGTATTTTAGACTGACATCTGTGTTAATAAAAAATGTAGCAATATTTATATAAGGTCACAATCTCGTGGTTCATGAATTCAGGTTCCACGTCGGGTTCTACGCTTGTGGCACAGGGCCTGCTTGGGATTCTGTCTTCCTCTCTCTCTGCCCCTCCCTACCTTGTTCTCTATCTCTCTCTAAAAAATAAATAAACAAACATTAAAAGAAGTCTATATGTTATTCCACAGGGTAGGAAGAGGGATATAGGACACTTGAGATAAAAGAGTATCTTCCAGAGAAAAATGAGGTCTGACAGAATTTTTTCACTCTCAGATTAGGGTGCTTTACAATGTCTTGCTAAAAAGATTTTCAGATAGTCCAGAGCAAATGACTGTGATGATATACAAATCTTTATTACTGTCTCTTTGTTCCTGTTTCCCCATTGTATATTTGTATGTATGATAAATATTAATATTTTGAAATCAGATTTACTGACAAATGAGGACCTTCTCTGGATTGATTGCCAAGACTGTGAATGACTAGAAGCACTGGATTTGGACTTGGACCCAGGGTTTTGGGAGAGTTCTGTGTTGTTTCTTTTGAGAAGAAAGGTCAGTGTGTTCTAGGATGGGAGAAAGAATAAAGCGGATATCTTGCCATCGAGGATAGCTTTGGCAAAGATTGATGAGATAATGACCATATTATTTTCCTCTTCTGGATCATATACACTTACTATATTTCCCAAACTAAAGTGCAGGTAGATTGCAATCCACTTAACAGGTCAAGAAGTTATGTGTTATACTTCCTTCTGGGCTCTGAAAGGCCCTATGCAATCCTTTCCACACTACTTTCTTTTTTTAATTTATTATTATTATTATTATTATTATTATTTACAGAATTCAGAGGATACAGTGGAAGCCTGTAAGAAATTTCAGAGAATAAAACCCTCTGTTGAGCTATGATATGAAAGAGAGGAATAAAAAAAATGCGTCAAGCCACTGCAATTTGTACTTTTTCTGATTCCGGAGCTAGCACTAATTTCTTTGACTAATATAGTGAATTTTTCAGTGAGTACTTTTACAGAGAAGGTGACCTCAATAGCAGAGATAAGAATAAGATTATAAAGTTTAGGGTTGCTTATGACTTGTCTTGCCTGTCCCTATACATGATAGAATATGCCTCTCTGTCCTGTTGAGCTCAGGTACAGCATGTGATTTACTATGGCCGTTGGAATGTGAATAGAACTGAAGCATGTATTCCCTTCTAGAAGTGAAGATACAGAGAGTGCCACACATCACAGTCTCTTTTTCCTTGACTGCCCCAACTTTCAGTGTTCTATAGTGGCTGCTTTGTCTACCTGAATTCTTGTGTAAGGAGGACTATGACTTAGAGCAGAGCTCTAAGCAACCACCTGATGGACGTGTAAAATGAAGGATATAAAAATCTGAGTTGTTTCAAGCCACTGATATTTAAAGGTTGTTTGTTTTCTCTCTGCTTACTTTTCCTGATATAATTCCATTGCTGTTAAGGAAATATTCTTTGCTCTGATATGTTGCATTACTTTTGCAAAACGCAAAGTTCTAGGTATGACAGTAACCTGAGAGCTGGGTAAGATCTAGCCAAGAAATTGGTGTAAATTAAAATTCTACCACTTATTACTCAAAGCTGAGTATATTTTATGAGTTCTACCTTCTATTTTGAGGTCTCTTTGCTTTTCTTTTGTAGTGTTTCCCTAAAAGATCTGAGCAGATGGCTGTAACCCATTGTTGCCTTTTGGAAACAAAGAATAATAACCAAGTAAAACCACCCAAATATACTTTAAAGTCCACGTGCAGTTTATGCTGCATGTCCCTGTAGTTACTTGTCATTTATGACCCAAATCGCTTTTAATGAGTAATGCAACACTTCACTGTATCCCAACTTATGTGAACAAGCAAGACTTAGAAGGTATGCAAAACTTCCTTTATTAGTTGTGAAGGTGAAGTTACAAAACAAATAAACCTGGATTTGTAATACAAATACATTAAAATCATGCTTGAGACCTTACGTTTTAGGGTCTTTATGATCCAGAGATTTTCACCTATATTTACTAACCTATCCCAAGTTGGAATTTTTGCCCGTAAAATCAAGTAACAGTTTACAGGCTAAATTTTAGGGAATTAATGCTTAAAATGGCATCAACCGATGAAAACTATGTTTTCGTCTATTTCATTCAGAGATATAAGATCAGTTATATGATAGATTTATATGGATGTTGGCAGGTAAAACTATTTTCATTTGCTAAAATTACAACAAACTTAGTAAATGAAAATATGGATTTGACTTCTCCATCACTCTCTCAGGTATATTTCCATGACTCTGCCTTAATCACCATGATAATCCTATCCAACTATTATATTCAAAATAAACTATAAAAAACATAAATAATGTGCTACATGAGAGCTACATCATAGGAGTTAAATGATGTGAGGTATAATTAATAGTAAACAGACTCTGTCCTCAAATTTTATAAAGCCATGAGAATTCACATCATAACTGTGCTGCAGAGCAGTAGCCTATCTGCTTATTAATTATATCCCATAAAAGCAATATACCTGCACTAATTAATTATACTTGAAGTAACAACTATCACTTAATTAAGTGTACCATTTCTAATAATGAAATTTTAAAATAATTGGAATCTTCTACCTAGAAGCAGTTAACAATTATTGCCATTAGAAGGGAAATCAAACATGGCTACACTAAGCAAACACAAATTCACAAATGACATTGAACCTGAGATTAACTGGGGCAGTAGTTTGCAAACCTCTTTGTGAAGGGCCAGCTACCAAATATTTTAGACTGTGTTCGCCATACGGTCTGTGTTACAACTACTCTGATCTGACGTTATTGATCACAAGTAGCCATGGACAATATGGCAAAATAATCATATTGCTATATTCCAATAAAATTTTACTTGCCAAAACAGGTCATGGGCCTGATTAGTCCTGTGATGTGTAGTTTGATTATCTCCAACCAAGGATCAAACTATTGAACTCATCTTCACTATATTTTTAGATTTTCTAATCTAGGTTCCTTCCTTCACATCCCCCCCTTAGCCTTGATGCTTAAGTTTTAAATACCCTTATCATATACAATAATAAAGTACATTAAAATGTATTTATCAAAAGCTTTCCCTTTCTTCTTATTATTTAGTATTTTTACTATATTACAGTTAGGTTACAAGAAAGAAGTAGACACTATGGAAAGGTATGACTGTTTTGTAAATGTCAACAAAAGACAGCAGTGACCATATTAAAACTATGAACTATGACCCACCAAAAAACAAGTAAGGAAGAGGTAAAGTACATAAGTAATACAGTATATAGTTTATTTCCTTAATGTGAGCCCTTATGTCATTTTATTAACATGTTATTCCTTTGAGATAGTAATTTGGTTAGTAGATAAGACGTACATTTTACATTTTGTTGTCTGGTACATGGGTGTCTTTTTACCATGCATTGTGTGCCTGCTCTCATTCAATGTGCACTGATTATGTACCCCACGTGTATTATGGAGAATTCCCTGTTCTGTCTTCCTTTCCATTTTGCTTCATCTCAGTCAATGATTTTCACTCAAAATTAATATCTATTGACAGTAAAGAAACTGAGATCAATCCAAGAATCACTGTAAAAAAATGGTGTAAAACATAGCCGTTATGAGACAACCCTGCTATTTTTATTTATTATCTCATCTGAACTTTTCTCCTGCAGAGTTCACCTGGTTGCTATAGTCACTCCTTCTCTCTTCAATACTTCTCTCTTCTGCATCATTTCCATTTTTTCTTCTATGTCATTTTTATCTTCATATGAATGTGTTTTTATATACCACATTTATAGACCGCCTGTCCCACAAATACTGTGCAACTTCTTTGTTCTCCTTCAGACTAAGTCTTCTGTTATGAAAGTTATCCAGAACATACAGCGCCTAATAGAAGCAGCAAGAGAGGGTATCTGTGACAGAACGATGGCCTCCAAAGACATCCAAGTCCTTTTCTCTGGAATCTCTAAATGTTGCATGGATTGTCTTGGTGGGCTTTAAACTCCATCACAAATCTCATAAGAGTGAAGGGGAGGAATATTTAACACAGAAGGCAGAAGGTTATGTATGTGATGATGGAAGTGGAGAGAAATTTGAAGATACTACACTGCTAGCTTTGAAGATGAAGGAAAGGTCATGAACCAAGAAATGTAGTCCTCGAAGTTGGAAAAGGCAGAAGAAACATTCCCTGGAGTCTCTGGAGGAAGCATGGCCCTATTGGCCCCTGAGTTTTGGCCCCTTTAAAGGGAAGTCTTTTAATATTTCCACATTATATCATAGGTCAATTTATCATAGGATTTCTAAGGATATGTTTTATCAGGTTATCAAAATACCTTTTAAATCCTTGTTTAATAAGTGTATATATATATAAGCCAAATTATGGAAAAAAGCACAAATGTCCATGGACTGATGAATGGATAAGGAAGATGTGGTATATATACAATAGAATATTATTCAGTCATCAAAAAGAATAAAATCTTGCCATTTGCAATGACGTGGATGGAACTACAGAATATTATACTAAGCAAAGTAAGTCAGTAAGAGAGAAACAGATACCATATGATTTCACTCATATGTGGAATTTAAAAAACAAAACAGATCAATATGGGAGGGGGAGGAAGAGAGGCAAACCAAGAAACAGACTTAATCATAGAGAACAAACTGAGGGTTGATGGAAGAGAGGTGGGTGGGGGATGGGCTGGATGGGTGATGGGTACTAAGGAAAGAACTTGTGATGAGCACCAGGTGTGGTATGTAAGTGATGAATCACTAAATTCTACACCTGAAACTAATATTACACTGTATGTTAACTAACTGGAATTTAAACAAAACCTTGGAGGAAAAAAAAGAGTGTGTACATATGTCATGAATTCATAAATTCTGTCAAATGCTTTCTTCTATAGTATATCTGATAAGACACATATCTTATGTATCTGTATTGAGGTGATGTGATTTTTTCTCATTTAATCTGTGACTGTGGTGGACAATGTACTTTTTAATTGGATCTCAAGGATAGAAAATTACATTAATCATTATCCTTGATTAATGACATGATTTCTTGCTCTGCCTACTTCAGGTCAGCTTTTATACATAGTTAATTAAATAATTAGTTTAAGAGTGTGAGTGGCACCCAGAAGGCCCTACCTCACCTGAAAACTCAACCTAGAGGAATAACCATATGTAACCACACAGTTTCCCATGCCCGCATTAACTCCCATGTGTCGGGGTTGGAGCCACAACTTCTCTCTCCTCCACAGCACCAGCTAAAATCTAAGCTCACTTACTTCTATCTCCCACCTATTGTTTTCTGTGGGGGCTGCATGAAGTGTTGCCTTGTGGATGCGCATCTTTGAGGCTGGGAACTCTTAAGGGGTCTTGGAGGTAGATATGTGGCCTTCTTCGCTGGCTTTTCTTCTTTCTGAGAAATGTATCCCATGAGTCCCGCACACATTGGGTGCCTCTGATATTGATCCCTGTCTCCTCAGGACAGGACCATTCCATTCCCTGCTCATGCTCTCATTTCTTCACATCAGAATTGGGGAAGTACCATCAAGGAAAAAACAAAATAAAACAAAACTATGGAATACAATTATTTTGTGGGCTTATATCCTCTTAATAACAAACCTCTCAAGACTTGTATGGCTTGGTTGTTCTCCAATGCCTCAAATAGTTGTTTTGTATATTTTGCCCAGCTTTTCCAGCCATATTCAGCTTGTGGGCTTATTCACTGTGAGCTACTCTACCATGGCCTGAACCTGAACTCCTCTAATATGTACTTAAATGGATAGTTGTTGTGGTTTATGTTGCATTTCTTGTATTTCTAATGAGAGTTTTTAGGTTTTCTATTTTGCCATAATTCTGGAACTAAGGACCCATTCATCTCATTCTAATCTAGTTTTTTATCCATAATTTTAATGAAACTGTTATTTTAATGACCACCACTAACTTCTATATGGGCACTATTCACATTTTCCAAAGCCTCAGCAACATTTCAGATAATTGACAACTTTTTCTTCTTCAAAACATCCTCCTTTGTACTTTTCCTTAAAAATAAACTGATCTGAATTTCTTCTTACCTCTCCACCATGTATTCTCAGCTCAGTTTTGACAAGTTTTCTCTCTTGACTCATTTTGTATTAATATCTATGGTCTTTCTAAACCCTTACTTGGATGATTTAGACTATATACATATATGTACATATATACACATATATACATATGTACTATATACATATATGTATACATTTATATGTATATATATACAATTTTAAAAGCTTCATATATGTTGATATTGCCTACAATTTTATTTCTACCTATGACTGTTCTCTAAGCTTCAAACTTATACAGTGTTGTTTAATCACCATTGTCCATTTCTCTCATACCAATAACTGATAGGCTTAGTATTTCTTTCTCTAAAGTATGCCTCAGGTGTATTCACTTCTTCATCCCCATTGCCAGTATTACTATCAAAGACATCACCACCATCATCATGTCCATTCCAGATTGGGAAAATAGAGTCTTACATCTATTTTTTTTCCCTAAAATCAATTCTTCAAAGAGTAACGTCAGACAGAGCCAGAATGAGACATTTGTTAAAGTGGTAAAGGTAGATTTTTTTCAGAAACTGTGGCAATAGGGTACAAGATGTTTCAGTATAAAAATTAGCTATACTCAAAATAGAGTATAGTGGGAATTTATAGACAAAGAGCAGGGTGGGGGGAGCAGTGGATACAATATTAAGAGGAGACATCAATGTTAGGGAGATTCTCACTAAACCAAACTAATGGAATTATTGCTGACAGTAGGTCGGGGAGAACAGCTATCAAAGGTGATCCGATATCAAGGGTAGGGAATTACCTCTACACTGTATTGTTTCTCCCTAAACTGGATTATTGTTAAAACTGGACTATGCAGGCCTATCGAGGAAGGTGCCAAAGTCATGGCCTAATCCAGAAGAAGGCTGAAAAGTTTGGTCAAGGAAAAAGTCTTCCTCAGCAGCTATAGTAAATTTTTAATGGAAAGTGAGGCATATTTACATTCTTTAATGATTATCCACTGGATACGTTATGTGAAAACCCGCAGTTTTTATTTACATCTTTCTTCTTTCATCTCCTGTCATTTCTGCTTCTTGAAAGTTGTAATTTGGTACATTTTATTAGTATGTATTATTTCTCTACGTAGAATGAAGAGTAATAAATGTCCTCCCCTTACCTTGCTACATGTATTTTATCCTAAATTCCACCATGTCTCAGACTGTGACACTTGCTTCACAATCTTGCTATCCGACAAGGGCAATATTTGATCTTCCTTTTATTTTAAACTTTTCTGAGTTGCTTTGTTTAGGTATGTGTCTTACACACAGAATGGATTAGATTCTGCTTCACTAGCCAATAAGAAAATATTTTAGTTAATGATCCGTTAAGCCCATTTATACCTTTGATATACTTAGTATGTTGGTTTTTAGATCTGTCATATTTATTTTTTACTATATAAGATATATCTATATATAGATAATAGATATAATCTTATACTGTATTGACACTTTTTTTGGTGGGATTTGTTTGTTATTTAGGAATGTTTCTTGTCTATTCTTGCCTTTATCTTATATAACCTTATAATAAATATTCATTACCTTTTCAATGGCAGATACTGCCATTATTTTTCATTATCTCCCCCTTTTCAATTTGTTGTGAGTTGTATTAATTCTACCTATTTAACACATTTAATACTAGCAAAATGTTTTGTTGCTTTGATCCCCACTACTTAGTCTTTTTTTTTTTAATATTTTTAATTTTTTTTGACACAGAGAGAGACAGAGCATGAGCAGGGGAGGGGCAGAGAGAGAGGGAGACACAGAATCCAAAGCAGGCTCCAGGCTCTGAGCCGTCAGCACAGAGCCTGACATGGGGCTCGAACTCACGGAGTGTGAGGTCAGGACCTGAACTAAAGTCTGACACTCCACCGACTGAGCCACCCAGCACCCCCCCCTCCCACCTACTTAGTCTTAATTCTGATGTTAACATATTTAATCATTGTCTGCAAGTTTTGTTTGTCTGAACTTAGCTTCGTTATCAGTAACTAAGATGTTTCTAAGAAAGTGACTATAGGAACTATATTTCCAAAGTTTCCAAATGTGCATAATACTCTGTGTTCTTTAGATACGACGCACAGTTTGAATAAATGAAATATCTTTTGGCTACCATGATCTTCCTTTCATAATAACTAGAACAATTCTTCATTACCTTCCTGTATAAAATATTTTGCTCAAGAAGTCTGTTGCCAATATGAATTTCCTACCTGTTCAAATGATGTATATTACCTCTTTATTTCAATTTTCCTCTTTAGAAAGAGGAATCACTACATGTATGTTGTTCTCCTTTGCCTGAGTTCTAAATTTAGAATGTTCTTCTCCAATGTTTTCGTTTCTGGCTTGCATTTTCACTCTTGTTTTTCTTCTTCTCTCATTATATTTTGTATCATATCTATTTGATTTTATGTTCCTTTTAATTGTCTTTACTTCTGAAAATAATTGTATAAAAATTACCTTTTTGTGTGCCTTCTCTTTTCACCTTCCACCAGATTATTTTCTGTTTGTCTCTCTGTCGCTGATTCTCTGATTAATTTTGATTTTGTTCTCAGTATTTTTATATTAGAATAGATGCCCTTTTCTTTAGGATAAGTAATTGTTGGTAATTTCTGGTTATACTCTGTTGATTGTGGGACCTTTCAACGCTTCCTTCTATGTTCATATTACCTTTGCCATTAACCCTGACCTGTGTTGTTGCATCCTAATAACAATTTGCCTGAATGTTATGTTGTCACTTGTCTCCTGTTTTTTTTTTTTTTTTTGGTTTGTTTTTTTGTTTATTTGTTTTTTGAGTGTTAACTTGAGTTTTTGCATCACCTCTTATAACTTCTCTTCATGGTCCCAGTATTTTTAGGACAGCCAAGTATATGTTAAATAAGAAGACAGTTATAAATATTGATACCATAGGCTACTATTGAAAATCTCTCCAGTTTATCTTATTTAATTTTCTCATTAACATAAAGCTATGAAAAAATACAATAATCTCACTTTAAGACAGTATTCAGCAAAATATAGTGTACCTACTATCTCCATATACTTGATATTGTATTTATATGAAACTAAATAACAGTGAAACTCTTTTGGTTGGTCTCTGCCTTAGTATACTGTTACTTTTTAGATAATGTAATAAAAATTAAATAAAAAGTAGTTTTTCTCAGAGACCATATTTATTTCTAATGTGGTAGCAAAATAAGTATCTCTAGACCGAATGAATTTATCTCCCTCTAGGTTTAAATAAGAAATGGTCTCTCATCCAAATACTAACCAGGGCCAACCCTGCTTAGCTTCAGAGATTAAACGAGATAGGACGCATTCAGGGTGGTATGGCCTTTTGTAGCAACATGGATGGAACTGGGGAGTGTTATGCTAAGTGAAATAAGTCATACAGAGAAAGACAGATACCATATATTTTCACTCTTATGTGGATACTGAGAAACTTAACAAAAGACCATGGGGGAGGGGAAGGAAAAAAAAAAGTTAGAGAGGGAGGGAGACAAATCATAAGTGACTCTTAAAAACTGAGAATAAACTGAGGGTTGATGGGGGTGGGAGGGAGGGGGGGGTGATGGGCATTGAGGAGGACACCTGCTGGGATGAGCACTGGGTGTTGTATGGAAACCAATTTGACAATAAATTTTATATTAAAAAAAAGAAATCGGTTTATTTCTCATTGACACATTTATATCCTCGGTCATATAATTATCCACTTTTATCTGCTCACATATTATATCTTACTTTGTTAGCCTAGGAAAACGAATATTCTTACAGTCCCTAGTCAGCTTTTGTTGTGCTTTCTTATTATAATATTTGCTTCACACAAACTCAATGCTCATTCCACTTCTCATTCTCCATCACAAAAAAAGCAGAGGTAAAAATCTCTGGGAATCGTCTCTCTGATACGATTAAATGACACTATATGAATTGTGTTCTTAATCTATAAAATGGGAAAAGTAAAAATAGCAAGCCTTCCATTGCCACCATGTGAAAAAAATCACAAGTTTGATGAGTGTTCTTTGGAGTACCTAGCACAGAAAACATATGTGGGCATTTGTTTTCTTCCACATCCTTTAGTAGTTTAAGACCGTTTTCACAATAAAATGGTTTACATAATAAAATAGTATACATGTGGTAGTTATTACATAACCCTTATTCTCTTTCTACTATTACTGTTATTCTTCATTTTGTGAAATATGTTTTCAAAACCTAATGCAATGCTGACACGTAGAAAAGCAAAACAAGGCAACTTTCTTCAGAGATTTTAAGTATACATTTCTATACCCAAGGATGCTAGAAAGCAAGATTATAATAAGGTATTTCATACAAAATCATTTTTTCAAAACACTTCCTCTAAAGTTGAAGAAATAAAAGTCTTTTCATATTTTTCCCATATGCTTCATTTAACATTTTTTTCAGTAATACTGTAGATAACCAGTATTATCAAAGACAATAAAACACATACTTTTGTAACCAATATGTTATAATGACCAGAGGAGGTATCATTTGAAAGTGGGGGTTTTATAATATTTGGAATTGTTAATAACCTAGCTACTCACTAACACATAATTTGGAAAAATATGTTTACTTTTTCACAGGCAGTTTCTTTACCTATGAATGTTACAATATTATCTTTCCCATATACTTTTCTGACAAAATTTACACAGGATATTATATCTTCCACATAAATGCTATAAAATTACATGCACAATGCATTTTTGTTACTATTACTATATGCTAATAAAAATTTGATTGACTTCTTTACTGATTGTATGTTTATTGTGATATTTATAAATGCAATAATTTTAAAGTTAAGACTTGACTATTATCTTGATTATGGAGAAAGCTTTGAACACACAAAAATAAAAATGTTTATTTCCTTTTATATAGGTCCTGGGAAGAGGATTAGTAAAAGACAACACATCAAAAAGTTAAGAGGGAGAAATAGCTTTTCTTGTTGCTGGTAAATTTAATGAAATCTTATGTTATTCGACTGGCAAGTCTCATTTCTTTGAGCATCTCAGTGAAGACTGTCAAAAATCATCAAAATTCAACACAACAGAGTAAAAGCTAATAGTCTTTTTGTTATACCAAAACTAAAAGGATTGGTAAGTCTCAAAATGAAATGCTATTACTGAAAATCTGCTTTTATCTAATGCTTTGTGCAGTGAGTGAAAATTGAACAAATACATACTCTTTTCATGGTGTTAAAATGAATTCTGACACCATTAAACAAATATTCTTTGGTCCTAAAATCTCCTCAATTATTTTCCACAAATAGTATTATTAGAATATTTTATGTGATTCTATCCCATAATATTCGGATTACCATAATAAAATTATTTTGTATGGAATAAAAATGAAGCATTCCTAAAAAACATATTATGATGAAGAGAGAGTTCTTTAGGTGGTTACCATCTTAAAGAAATTTATATTGTAATCATCTTTTGATAATCTCTAATGTAATTAATAACAATCTTCTCCCCCTTCCTGTAAGTTCTTACCAAAATCACAAAAGAACAAAAAAAGATAAAATATATGTCAGACCAAGATCTCAAATCCATTCATATTTCTCAAGAAATGAAAGCAGTTAAAAAGCTTTTATATGATCCATATTTTTGTTTATTGATAACTATAGCAAAATTCCAAACAATTATTTAATTATGGAGTTGGGAGAAATAGTGAATCAGAAAGATCAGACAAGTGAGCATTATCGCATAAAGGATTTGTCCTTTGGAATTATATTATATGTGAAGTGTATTTCATAATATTCATTCATTTGT
The DNA here is from genome assembly GCF_016509475.1 of Prionailurus bengalensis. NCBI lineage: Eukaryota > Metazoa > Chordata > Mammalia > Carnivora > Felidae > Prionailurus > Prionailurus bengalensis. The sequence goes on from NC_057344.1 coordinate 93,673,438, forward strand.
TTGTTCATTTATTTATTTAACATATATTCCTTGGATACCAAATAAGTATTAGTCATTATTATAGATCCTTACCTGGTCTGCCAGAAAGTGGAAAGAGCCATATAAAATGAAAAAGCAAATATTTAAATATACTGACTATATTGAGTATAACAAAAGCCAAGTGTCTCTTAGGTTGAGAAGTTGCAATAAGAATGAAGATAAATTGGGGCGCTTAGGTGGCTCAGTCAGTTAGGCATCTGACTTCAGCTCAGGTCATGATGTCGCAGTCCATGAGTTCGACCCCCACGTCAGGCTCTGTGGGACACCTCAGATCCTGGAGCCTGCTTCGGATTCTGTATCTCCCTCTGTCTCTGCCCCTCCTCCCCCAATCTCTCTCTCTTTCTCTCTCTCTCTCTCTGACTCTCAAAAATGAATACATGTTAAAAAAAATAAAAAAAAATAATGAAGATAACTAAATCCTATTACATTGTACTGGAATCAGGGATATCAGTTTATACTTATGTTAATTTTTTCCAAGATAGACAGAAAGGTAGAAATGGATGTATAGATATCGAAGTAGATAGAAATAGATATATTTATCTATCTATATCTATCTATATAAATAGTTATAGATAACACTCTAATAGTGATAAACATACCCAGAACCAATCTATGGCTTCACATTATTCCTCTATTAAAAAAATAATAATAATAACAGGTCTCCTTTCAGCAATGCCTGATTTCAGGGTTGTAGCAGAGAAAGAATAGATGAGTCTGGAACAACTTTTTATGTAAGAAAATAAGAAAGTCTCAATACATGACGAAGACATGCCAAAGAACACTGGGCTTAACTTGAAATGGCTCTCAATAGCCGAAACTAAGATAACTTGAGCAAGAAAGAAGCAATGATGGTAATGGATTAGTAAGATTATGCAAACCAAATACACAAGAACACATACTAATATAAATTAATAATTGAATAAATAAATGAAATGGAGAGAAAAAAACATCTACCATATAGTAGAATTGTAACTAGTATATGTAGAGGAAATCATGGGTATAGAAACTCAGTACTTGGCAAATACCATATAATTGTTTCAGGTCAGAATGCTACAATTGTGGGTGAAATTATGGTGAGAAAAGAGATATTTACATAGTTGTTCAAGTATATACCCCCAAAATATTTATTTTAAAGACATTTTAGTTTAAAAACTTTAAGATGGAGAAATCTGGTGGAGAATACCTTAACCAAAATGATCAGAGTTAACATCATCAGAAATGGGACAGGGTGACATCTGTATGTCCTGGTATAATGCATCAAGAAAAACAAGTTCAGTCTGTTATTGTTGTCAGTACATTATCTAAATTTAGCCATCGGGAAATATCAGAGAAACTCAAATTTCAGAAGTTTACAAAACAACTTGCTTCTACTCTTTAAAAGTATCAAGGTCAAGAAAGTCAAAGGAAAATTGAGAAACTGTCCTAAAATTAAAAAAAAAACAAACAAAAACCAAACCAAAACAAACAAACAAACAAAACCTAAAGCAATGTAACAGCTAAATATAATATGTGACCTTATTTTGGACCTGGTCAAAGACCATTAGTGGAAACATTAAGAAAGTGGGAATAAGGTCTGTAAGTTAATGACTAATAACATATCAATTTCAAGAATTATACTGCTAGGCATGATGTTAATATTTGGGGAAACTAAGTAAAGAGTATGTAGGAATTCATCGCAGTAGTTTTACAAAATTTTAGAAGTCTGCAATTATTTTGAAATGCAAATTTAAAGATACTATTGAAAATAATCAGCCCTATTCAGTGTTATTTAGCATTGTGCTAAGTTAGAAAATTCACCACCCATCCCTGAGTGATTTGATATTGCGGTGAATAAGATAGCAAATTAATGTAAACAAACAAGTAAAGGAGTGATAAAAATGTGCTGAAAATTAGAAATAAATAATAACATGTAACTAGTGATATATATGATAGCTAGTGATAGCATGGAGGAGCACAGATCTCTATGAGAAAATGAAAGTAAAGCAGTAACTCTAAAATGGAAAAGAAGCAATTTGATTGTAGAACCAACGAGTTTTCCAAGACAAGGTGTTTGTGTAAAATCCCTGGCATAGAAACAAAGGTGTTCTACTACTGGAAAGGGACCTAAGTCACAAAGACCCAGGAGGGCACTGAGGGGTGCCTGTAAATAGAGAGCAGGGCAAGGTTCATGTCATGGATGGCTTTTGCATCTTTGAAAATGATTTTTAATTCTATTACACCGGTAATTAAAGGATTCCAGGCAGAAGGAAAGTATGTTAGTTACAGTTAAAAAAATAAAAAAGGAAAAAAAGAGTTTTCCAAACTGAGACAATTTACATGGGAACAAGAATAAACACAATAATACCAATTAGGTAGCTATTTAAGTAAAAGTATCAAGAGAGAGTCTTTGTTAAATACAATAGGAGATATATTTAAGAGATGTTGAAATCTGAAAAACAAGAATTATTGACAGATTTTATGAATGTTCAGTGTGGCAGAATCAATGACAGTACCAGCTGGGGTAGAAGAACAAAAAATGAAACAGAGGACAAACTTCTATTTGAAACAGCATGAACTTGAGTCGCCTGTGAACCGTACCAGATGAGACCTTAAGTAGATGTATGAGGATATAGCAAAGGAAATTTCTCAGAATATAACAAGGCCTTTAAACCTGTGGAACACATGAGAAGACTTCGGGAGGAAAGATACATCAAGAAGAAACACTTTAAGTAGAAAAGAAAGAAAGAAGTCGATTATGTGATTAAACACCAGTGCATACTAAAGGAGACTTTTTAAATAATTATTTTGTTGTGTATTTTCTTCTTCTTCTCCGTATCCTCCTTTCTGCCCCTTCCCCTTCCCCCTCCTTCTCCCTCTCCCTCACTTTCTCTTTCTTTTTCTTCTTCTAAGGGAAGTTTAGAAAATGAGATCCTAACTGTAGAAAAATAAGAGGTCAATATAAACTTTCAATAGGTAAGGAGATACTCATTAATGAAGAGAAAGCTCTGCTAGAATAAGAGACAAAGTCGGGGGACTGTATTTTGCTTTATAGAAGGAACAGTTCTTTTACAAAAATGAGAAAAGAAGACAGGAGCACAGGTAGACAAGTCGCAAAATTTGTTATGGGAAGATGAGGTTGGTCTTTCCTGATGAATTCTATTTACTTAATAGGGGGAAAAGCCACCAACGTAGTATTATATTTGTGGTAACTTTGGAGGAAATTGTCCATATGAATAGTGTGAAAATGAATACATGGATAGCTTGACACTATTTAGCTTCCTTTCAAAATTTTTAATTATGAATTTAAAATATGAATGTAAAGTTTAATTATGTGGTTTTTCTCCTGGAATTCTTGAGCTCTTTGGATGCTAATACATCCAAAGATGGAATCAATTAGCTCATCCCAGTAACTTGTCTAGAAAGAAGTGGTATAGATCTGAATTATCCTTATATTAAAGAATCTCTGGAAAGAATAATAAAAACCAAAAAATCCTAGACCACATAAAGAGAAAATTAGTCAAAAAAAAAAAAAAAAAAGCAAAAGGAAAAGACAAAAACATGCTATTGCAAACTTAATCAACGACATATAATTTAAGAAGGAGAGGGAAGTAGACATATATTTTTTCACCGAGGATTAGGAAATCAGAACAAGTGTTGAAATTTTGTATACTAAGCTCTATACTAGGTACAAAGAAGAAATAAAATACCTAGCATATACCTAAAATATAGTATTTAATAGGAATGTATCTAGTAAGTACATAGAAATATATAAATAAAAACAGATTCATCCTATTTATATTGAATGACTATTATATGTTATCTCATTTATCCTCACACTATCCCTATAGGTTAAGTTCTACTAATTGGATAAGTTAGTTACAAAAAAGATAGTGTAACAGAAAGAAACTGGATATCCTAATTAAAATTTGATTTTATTAAGTGACAAATCTATAACCTGGAACCTAGTCTCCCTAATAATATCAAACTACCTTCTGAACAACAAAAGGTGGGGCGCGTAGGTAGCTCAGTCAGTTAAGCATCCCACTTCTGCTCAAGTCATGATCTCACTGTCCCTGAGTTCGAGCCTTGCATCAGGCTCTTTGCTGACAGCTCAGATCCTAAAGCCTGCTTCAGATTCTATCTCTCCCTCTCTCCCTGTCCCTTCCCTGTTCTTTCTCTCTCTCAAAAATAAATAAACATTAACAAAAATTAAGCAACAAAATGAAAAGATGAGGTTGCTTATGTGTGTGTGTGTGTGTATATATATATATATATATATCATCTTAATTACCAAAGTCTATTAACACAGAGGGGGTAATGAGGGGAGTTTATTGTTTCTTAATAGTTTAGAATTAGGAATTTGAACTGATATCATTTTATTAACTAAAATTTGATAGACTGTCTAATGCATGTGTAAACCTGGCATAATTTTTGGAAACTGCTATATTTCCCCTTACCCTCTCTTCATTCTACTTTACTAATTATTTTGCTTTTTTTTTAATCTTTAAAGACTGAACCTAATATTTAGTTCTTAGATATGATTTTTCAGATGTGAACTTTACTTAAATAATAGCAAAATATATGCTATAACATGCAAATTTGATAGCAAATCAAATTTTAAAAGAAAAAATGTCTTTCAAGGACATCTCCATAATGATAAATGAAAAAGAAAACATATATATCTTTGATATTTTTTTCTATTCTTCTATCAAAATTCTCCTAATCCTTAAAATGAGATTAGCATGCTACTGAAATCTCAAGAGAAAAACCCTTAGAATTGATAGCTCCATTGCCAACACCACACATATAGACAACTCAGATTTTTAATACATTGGAATTGTAACCATTCTATTACTTTGAAGAGGTGATTACACTTGACAGACTTTGTGTTAACCTTTCTTAGTATGTCAGCTATTTTTTTTCTCAAATCATTTTATAAAAATGATAAGGGGCGCCTGGGTGGCGCAGTCGGTTAAGCGTCCGACTTCAGCCAGGTCACGATCTCGCGGTCCGGGAGTTCGAGCCCCGCGTCAGGCTCTGGGCTGATGGCTCAGAGCCTGGAACCTGTTTCTGATTCTGTGTTTCTCTCTCTCTCTGGCCCTCCCCCGTTCATGCTCTGTCTCTCTCTGTCCCAAAAATAAATAAACGTTGAGAAAAAAATGATAAAAAAAAACAAAACAAGAAATCCTCAGAGGATAAGAACAAAGTTATAAAAATAATCAGTTAAAAAACATTTAAATTGCCACTTTATTTTTTAACAAAAAATTAAACTTTACTAATTTAGGAAGTGTGCAAACTCTTGAACAATAGTCATGAAAATATAAAGTGCAGATCTGATAAAATTCCTCTGACTTTTATCAAATGTGTTTAGATTGGAAATAATGGATAGCCTATTTCACAAATCTTCTGGGTTCATAGTAAAAAAAAAGTTTCTGTTCCTTAGGAAAGGAAGTAAAATATATTGGATACAAAAAAAAGCATTGAGATATACTCACCTATAGCATTCTAACATAGGAATTAGCTTGAAAATTTTATTAAAACTGTATTTAGGGAAAAAAATAGACCAAAAGTGTTTGGGTTTGGTAAAGACACAAAAGCAAAACTAGCAAGTTACATTTTTTTCAACTCATACTTGAATGGACAAATTACAAGAGGAGAATAACAGTGGAATTTCTATCCATTGAAATTGTTTGCTATTTAGTTTTTAGATCATTGTTTCAAGTTGCTTTCTGGAATTTGCTGATTGTGTGGCATTTAAATTAATCTTACTCTTCACACTGATTTTCCTCTAGTTTCTTTTTCAACTTATCCCTCAATGACATTCTATATTTTTAATAGGTACTCAAAGAATGTGTGTGTGGAACTGAAGTAATCATTAGTTAGAATCTACAAACTATTAAGGAATATATTATCTGCCTTCTTAACATTTGAGATCTAATTATCTTGATATTTATAACCTGCATTCTCCTGTATTTTCACTATTTTCTTTTTATTATTCTGAAAAGCTTTAATATACATAATTTAATAATCTTTGTATTAGCTAGGTTTCCATTGGCCCTTTACCTCAATTTATCACATGGATAATGACTTTTAACTATGTTCCCAATTCTAAAACCTGAACTAAGAATATGATATTTCTTACCTTCAAATAAATTAAATTTTAGTCTAAATGATGAAGAGTCTACACAACTGGATTCATCATAAGTTAAAAAGGATTACTGGAATGAAAATGTTAGAAAATGCTACGATACAGGAGTAGGGAACAAAACAAAATGAAACATCCCATTCGGATGTTGCAGAATAATATGGGGCCTCTTTTTTCACCCAAATAATTTTTGGAACTTCTCCAAGCCTTTACCCTACTATAGCATTGCATTCCTGCTTTGATTTGATCCCATCATGTGTTTTGCATTATATTCTGTCTTCTTTTCCCCTCCCTGTTCAAGTAATTATTTCCTGTGACAGATTCCTTTATAGGGTTTTATGACTGCTTCAACACCAAAAGTTACAATATAATACAAGCCAGACTATGTCAGCAAGCGAGTTATCAGTTGCAAAAAATTTCCCCAATTACAATTTAGAAAATATGTCAAATCACATGAAAAGTTGAAAGAATATACTTGTAACTCAATCTCAGTGTGTGTGTGTGTGTGTGTGTGTGTGTGTAAATTTTGTTGATCTGATTCAAAAATGACTTGTAAACATGATGATTCACCAAGGGACAGCAAATTATTCATTACTTCCAAAAAGGGCAAGATAGTACATATGTTAGACTTTGTGAGCCTTGTTGTAGTCTTTGTCACAACTACTAAACTCTTCTGATGTAGCACAAAAGCAGCCATAGACAATAAGTAAATGAATGGGCTTGTCTATGCTATAATAAAACTTGTTTCATAAAATTTTTACGTATCATAAAATATCAATTTCCTATTGATTTTTTTCTACCACTTAAAAATGTAAAAAGCATTCTTAGCTTACAGGTTGTACAAAATAGGCAATGGGACAGATTCAGTGGATGGGCAGCAGATTGCTGACCCCTTTGTCCCACCTATAAATACTATTGGGTATGTCTCCTAAAAGCAATGGCAATGTCCTACAGATACACACACACACAAAAATATTATGTGTGGACATTGTGTTAAATACATTTTAATTATACAAGTAATACAGGAATGTATTATCCTTGAAAACAATCAAAGAATTCTAAATGGTGCTTTGTTAGTTCATCCCCAATTCTTGTTATCTGTGTGCTTTACATACTCCTAGACACTTTTCAAAGCAATCACATAAGTTTATAAAACAAGTGCTATTGCATATTTTGCTTATAAATCATCTGGGGAGTAAATGCATAAACAATAGTTCTGCAATTAATTTACTCGCTTTAAGAGGGAACATGCTGGAGACAAAGGAAGAAGACAGGTTTCTGTAAATATGCTACAGACAGACCTCCTGGCAAACGAACTCCTGATTTTCCATGAGGGAATTCCCCTACCTATGAAATCCATTCAGCAGAAAGAACATTTACTTTTAGGATGACTTATGGTAAACAAACCTAAAATCCTTTGATATGGGGCATAGTTTCATGGATCATCCAAAGACAAAAAAAAGATTTCATGATATGAATGTTTCCCCTGCATAAGTGAGGTAACTGCACACCTTACTTAAAAATATCATGTTGTCTTTGGCTAATATACATCTGATGTTGGAATCAGTGGCCAAGGGGGCATCCCAGTAGACCTGACTGCATCCCGCTTCACCTGTCCTTCGCAATAATTTTTATCCTTGAGATTATTTATTTGCATAAAATCTCTGAAGCATGTCAGTCTGATTTGTTAATGCAATACTTTGTGTGTGTGTGTGTTTACACCATACAGTAGATTTTAATTTTCAATTTAATATGATTTCTAGAACCTGTTGATTCGGTACATGTTAATTCACATCATTCTGTTAACGCTTCAATATCTTCAATATGCCGTAGTTTATTTTACCTTTTCTCTATTGATGGACATTTAAGCTATTTATAAAGATTTGACTACCACTAAAAAAAGCTGCATTAGACATGCTTGCACAACATTTTATGGGTACCTATGTTAATATTTTTCCAAGGCAAATGATGACTTAAAAGAAGTTGCGTTTATAAGGTATGCATATTGTAAAATTAAATAGATGTTAAAAATTGCCACCTAAAGTGGTTTTACATTATGGGTGGCAATTTGATATTATTAAACTGTCATTTTTTTTCTAAAATGTTGGATGAAAAATATATTTTCTTGAGATCTTATGTGCCACAGGAAGTAGTTAAAATTGATACAACTGATTTAGAAAAAAATACCGGGGTGCCTGGGTGGCCTAGTCGGTTAAGCGTCCAACTCTGGGCTCAGGTCGTGATCTCACTGCTTTGTGAGTTTGAGCCCCACGTCAGGTTCAGTGGGCTCTGGGCTGACAGCTAGCGGCTGGGAGCCTGGAGACCACTTCAGATTCTGTCTCCACCTCTCTGCCCCTCCCCAGCTCATTGTATCACTTCCCTTCTCAAATAAACATTAAATAAAATTTAAAATAAACTTAAAAATTATTAATTAATTAATTAAATATCCACATTCCTTTGCCTCTAAAATTCCTTAGTGATATGCCTTAGATAAATCTATGCATATACTCTTTATATATATGCCCAAGTATTTTCATATCAACTTTGTTCCCAAGCACCCAAAATTGCAGACAAACCAAATGTGTACAAAAAATTAAAACAAAAAAAACTGTCATTATATAAATGATGAAATATTATACAGCAGCAAAAATAAGTAAACTACAGATACTGTACCAACAATAAGGAATGTTTCCATAAATACATGTTGAACCAGAAAGTGTGTCACAAAAAATACAAAGAAAATAATTTCATATCGGTTGTCAAAGCTGGGAAAACTTAGGCATGTTGTTTAGTGATGCATACATAATGTACCTTTTTGAGGCACAGTAATAAAATTATACCAAACGGTAAGGTAATGAGTGTTTTCCTCAGGAAGGGACACATGGAAGATTCTGGAGTACTGACAATATTCTAATTCATGGCCTAGTTTGTTTTACACAGTTTGGTTGTATATGTAGTTAAGCTCTACAAATGTGCTTGATTCATTCTTTTGCATTTCAAAATAGAATGGTCTATATCATAATTTGCTTTAACTAATTATTAAAGTTTTATGAATCTACTGCTTTGTTCTCTCAGTAAATGCATATTTGTACAGCTTTATCATTCTTCTATTCAGATATTTTTATTTTCCTAAATGATTTCTAGGAGTCCTACTATAATCATTTGTCATACATGCCTTAAATATTTTCTCCTGGTCTGTCAACTATCTTTGAAATCTGTTTATGATGTGTTTACTAGTGGGGAAGACTCTATATTTAATGTGGTAAGATTAATCAATTTTTTCTCATGGGTATTGATTTTTAAGTCTTGTTTAAGAAAGCAAGAGAGGGTCATATCTTTTTTTTTTTTTTTTTTTAATTTTTTTTTCAACGTTTATTTATTTTTGGGACAGAGTGAGACAGAGCATGAACGGGGGAGGGGCAGAGAGAGAGGGAGACACAGAATCAGAAACAGGCTCCAGGCTCTGAGCCATCAGCCCTGAGCCTGACGCGGGGCTCAAACTCACGGACCGCGAGATCGTGACCTGGCTGAAGTCGGACGCTTAACCGACTGTGCCACCCAGGCGCTAGAGGGTCATATCTTATGTAAGTGTAGTGAGTGTGGGAATTTGGGTAAGAACAAATGAACAGTGATCAGCTAGAAATATGTGGATGAACATCTCCTAATGGGAATGTTCTCCCCTCCTGACAAAAAAAAAAACGTTCTGACTGCAAACAGAGCAAGCTTACAATAGTATGAAACTCTGTCCTCCTCCAAGAAAGTTGCTCAGTAAAAACATAGGGTGTAGCAGAGACTTGCCTTTCAAAAGGTGAATGCAAATTCAGAAAAAAATAATATATATATATATATATATATAGTCATTTAGGTAAATAAGAAACAACAATATTACAAGTACAGAGGAAAAAAGTTACAATAAAATAAAATGTAAAATAAAATAAAAACAAATGGAGTATCTATACAATAGCAAAGAAGAGACAGTATAAAGCAAGAAGAAAAAGACTTCCAAATGAATATAAATATACTCAGAGGGATGCAAGTAGTTACTCTGTCCATAGAAAAATAAAAAAAAAAAGAAAGCTAAAAATGAGATCTGTGAAATAAATAATAGAGATGTGATCATTTCTCAACAAGTCATGACTAATGAAATACATGTAGAAGCAAAAGCATGAAATATTCTTAAACATAAGCTAACACACTCAAATAAATGAGCTCAAATGAATAGCACAAATATCCATCCTTTTGGACACCTTCTACTTGCCCTTGCTGTTTTGTTCCTCCCTTTTCTCCTGTACTTTCTGCCCTGGAAAGGGCTTGGTATGGATTCCATCTACAAGGGAGTCCCTTTTCCTTCAGCTGCTGGGTGAATTCAGTAGGGGAGGGTGAACGATTTGGATTTGAAGGAAAGCAAAGAGCAAGATCAGAGTATTTAAAATTTAGCTTTTGACCAGCGACTGGCTTGGTCCCTAATATATAGATTATTGCTCTCTAAAGATGGCTCTAGTCTTGTCTTCTATAGTTCAGCCAAGTTCCCTGCCAGTGGCCTTTTAAACCAATCTCTATTGTCACTAACCAAGGGCTATTGCCTCTCCCTTGTTTTTTGTTTTTGTTTTTGTTTTTGTTTTGTTTTTTTTCTGACCCCCTACACAACTTTGTAAAGAGTCTCCAAACCCTCCCTACGTTATACTTCTTTAATTGTACGAGCAGTTTCTCTTTATGACCCTGACTCATACATGAATTTCCTAGTTACGGAAACCGATCGACTTAGAGGTTGTTTTTTGTTTTTTTTCTCTTTTTCTTCTTCTTCTTTTTTTTCATGTTCAAAGCTAGAAGGTAAATATTTTCTAAAAATTTGAGGCAACTGAAGTGACAGTTTGGTTTAGAGCTGAGTTATAGAACTACGGCTATTAGAAAATATAGTTTCATTTTTCTGACAGTTTGTTCTCTGCTGTCTAGGGGATTTACATTTTCTTTTCCTATGGAGAAGGTCAGAGTATGATGGATTAAACATTAAGAATAACTTTAAAAAAATCGTTTAAACCAAAGCATGACCCAAATGACAATATTTCTGAAGGTTTCTATTTTTAAATTCTTCATTTAAGGGCAGTGATTTGGAAATCCAGTCAAAATCTTGTTACCAAATTAGTGCACTTATTGATATTAATAAAATATTAAATATTATAGATGATCATCTAAGCCAGTTTTTGACACAATGCCTAGGGTCTTGTCAACCAAGGAATGACAAGGTGCTAAAATGTAAGCAAAGCATTCATTTTGGGGTCTTAGAATTAGAATTTGGGGAGCATAGATTGAGGTAGAAAACTAAAAAGTGTTCCATTGAGGAAGTCATTTAGGGTTTGTTTTTTTCTTTAATAAAAATTCAGAAATTGCAATGAATTACATAAGTTGTCTTTCAATTATTCTGATTGGAGGGTAAATTTGAATTTACAATTCATTACCTTACTTAGGTCACTTCATCAGTTTTTAGGAAAAAAAACACACTTTTCATTGTCCTCAGAAATTCCTTTATCAGCATTTTCCCCATTTTGGTTTCTCCTGGCATCAGCAAAAGCTCAGCAGTTCAACAAAATGGAGCTGTAAAGACAAAATAGAGTTACTTAGGTTGCCTTGTCAGCAAGGCCTGTAGCTTTCCCTTCAGACTTTGAGTAACCAGCTTTTGGCAATTCCTGACTTTCCCTTTTTATTTTTGAATTTGAAAACAGAGAAAGAAGAGTAAATGCATATGTGTCTTGCTCATGAAAGCAGGCACAAATAAGATGGAAAACAGCCAAAGCGGAATGGTAACAGAGAAAATATAGTAACAGCTGATTAAGAAATAAAGTTCTCTGCCTTTGGTGGATGTAGAAGAAAATACAGAATTGTGAGGACAGAGATACTGGAATAAAATCCAGGTCAGTCTTTACACAGAGAAGAATGATTTAGGATGAGAAAGAACAAAGAGTGACCAAATGGCCTTTTCTCTTTGACTGGGAATTCTACTGGAAAGGTCTCTCTTCCCTCTGGAGATCATGGTAAGATAGACCGAAGTCTCTGGCTAGCTATACATTCATGGTTCTAGGTCAAGTAGGAAACAAATTTGGTACTATTTTACTTTAAGGCCATGCAAAATTGTGTCCCTTTGTCACCAAGAATATTAAACACATTGCAAAGCATACATAAAACAATCAACCCAAAGCTGGACTTTAAGGGTATTGAGCAAACTTAAAATTTTAGGGCTCAAATGTGGGGCTGCTTCTTGGTTTTTCTGCTTTGAGAAATAACAAGTATATGTCTATCATGTGTGGACTTCTTTTTAAAATAAACATTATAAAAGGTAGCTTATCACTAAGCCAAAATGAAAGAAAATTAAAGTCTCAGAGTGGCTCTAATATTTTAGCAGGAGTAATAATAATTCATTATTTTATATGCATACTGAAGATAAATGTTTAGAAAACACCATGTACAATTTTAAATAATGCAGAAAATGTTAAAATATTAATATTTTTGAAAAACTTTTATTTTCCCATTATATCAGCCTTCTCAAAATTAATCATATCATACAATATAATTATTTAAACATGAAACTGTTCCAAGAAATATAGAAAATACAATAAGGATAGCACATTATGATAGGTATTCTTCTCACTGCAGAAATAAGAGAGATATGATAAATATTTTCTTCAGTGACTAATTTAAACACCCAACATAGAGATAAATAATCTGTTATTAATATTCATTTAAAAATTATTTAAAAGTTATCAAGGGAAATTGAGTTCTGACAATTTAGTTTTACTATTCAGAAGCTTCTATTACTAATTAAAATTATGTTTTCAATTATTCAAATATTTACACTTTCAAAATAACATTTACATTTAACTCTTATTTATACTTTACTAATTTTGTTCCATTGGGAAAATAAAATATAATTATACATATGAAAATATATGATTATATATGATCAAATGCATATCACTAATTAGACAAACTTTTCTGATGTACGTTGCATTCAGAACAAAATAAAAGAAGTAAGTATGCTATGTAAGTATGCCTCTTATACAGCAGATATTTACTTATTATTCTGTCCATTGTCATAATTCTGAATTGGTCTTTTGCTGACTTCTAGTCCAGTCCCAAAATTTTGGCATAATATTCACAGTGCAGCAGAGATTTCCAAGAAGCGTTCTGTGCAAGTGAATTGAAGTACTGATTTAATACGCCTACATATTTTTAGAGACTCATTATCAATACATAGAATGCTGGAGATATAATGGCTCAAAGAAACTGTAACAAAACAATATACCTAAAAATTTAAGTTGACAATGACCCAGTACAAAAAAAAAAGGGAGGGGAAGAGAAAGTAAAATCTCTATAGAGAAGACCATTAGAAAAAAAAAATACAAAATATACTGTCAACATGGAAACACAGTAAAATAAGTAAAATAAAAATAGTAATATTCAAGAAATAATAGAAGAAAAATTTCATGAAGCAATGTAAAGTGAAGTTGTTGATCTAGAAGCATTTAATAAAAAATAATAAAAATACCAAGACATTGTTCGATAAAATTACTAAGCTTTAAGTGGAAGAAGAACAAATAACATTGGAAAACCTAAGTGGTCTTCTGCTCAGTTTTTCCACAGCAGAACATTATCTAGCCACTTTATGTAAAAGCATAACTCAAGAGTTTTACACAGAGTCAAATGTCCTTATCACATGAAATGGCCATCATCAAACATTCACGTTAGAGAAACAAAGCAGGCATTTTTTGTTTGTTTGTTTGTTTGTTACAACAAACTATTAAAAGATAAAGTTATACCAATGAAAATATAAAACATTAAAAATTGTATCCTCAGGAGCTGATAAAAAATGACTGAAATATATCTGTATACTTATTGTGAGGCTTAGAATAACAATGTAATTTTAATTAACTTTTAGGATATGGACTTGCCGTACCTAATAATGATTTGTTGACAGAGGAGAGAAAAAGCTATAAAAGTTATTTTTATGAATCCTGTCTAAGGTAGAATATTTTTTAAAAACATGTGTTTCTGCTTTTCCTTTTAGTTGAGAAACGACCCATCTAAAATTTGTATATGGTGTGAAGTAAGAACGGAAATTTTTTGCTCCCATAAGTTTATCTAGTTTTTTCAGCTTTGTTGTAAAGATATTTCTTTTCTATTTATTTTCCCTTTGACATTTTAGATAATCCATCATAAAGATGTGAACATATTTATAGATGCTCCATCAATTTACTTGCCATTCATTATGCCAATATAACACTCTCTTGAATAATGCAGCTTTATAATAAGTCTTGAAATAATAATGCGAGTCCTCTGACTTTATTTTTTTTCCAAGACTGTTGTGGTTATCAGGTTTCTTTGTATTTCCACATTAATATCCATATACACCTTAGCATGGAATTGTTTGTTTCTATTTTGTATTAAAAACTGCTGTAGTTTTTACTGACATTGAAATGAATTTATAGATCAATTTAAGAAGAATGGGCATTTTATTGATAATATTTCATATGAACCTGTGTTTCTCCCCATTTTCTTTTTTAAATTTCCTCAGTAATTTTTGTAATTTTCAATATAAAATCTTGCATATATTTTGTTATATTTATTCTTAGATAGTATATGCTTTTAATTATTTTATTATGAATATAATTTTTATTATATTTTATTTGTTTATTACTCGGATGTAAAAATACATTATGCTTTTATATATTACCTTATTTGTTACAAAATTGTTACAATTATGTATTATTTCTAGTAGCTTTTCAAGTAGCTTCTTTAGTTTTATTTGCATGAGCAATCATATCATTTGCAAATAAAGACAATTTTGTTTTTCCTATTCAGTCATTAGGCTTTTATTTTTCTTGTCTTTTTTATTAAAGTTTGGGCCTATGGTAATATGTTGACAATAAGTAGTAACTTTCAGGGAAATTATCCAATATTGTACCATTAAATATTATCATAAACATAGATGTCTTTGTATTTTGTAGAAATAAACATATAACACCCAAATGAGAGTAAACTGAAGCTATTTATTCATAATTAGTTATAAAAAGTGTCAGCTACAATCACTTTTGTTTTGCAGAGACTCAAATTCAGGCAGGGGAATGAAAAGGCATTATAGCTGAAGAAAAGGGAAAGCTTCAGAATATTGTAGTTATAGAGAAGCTGGAGGTGAGCTAAGTAGAAATGAGGTAGCTGATGTGAATCAGTTTAGGGAGATATTTAACCTTCTCTGGTTGACCCTAAGTTGGCAGCAAGGGGGAAAATAGAGAAGATGATAGTTACTGCCAAAACATTGTCTGTTCTGGGTGAATTGATACAGAAGTTGTGGTTTGATTTCCTGGGCTTTTGTTTCAGAGATTGTGGGTTAGAGTTCTATTCTCATATATGATATGGCCTCCCCCCCCTCCCCAATTTGGTCATTATCTTGCCTGCAAGAGACTGACTAATTTAAGGAAGGCTAGGGATTCAGATATTCCCTGTTTGAGAATGCTTCAATTGTGTCCATTTTGGAGAATCATGTCATGAGATCTTGGATTTTTTATAGTTTTATAGTAATTTCAATCTTCTGAAGAGAAAGTGGCTGTAAAAAGGCAGTTAAGACTTTGGATGGAATGCAACGGGTTAGAGTCATGATCATTATAACAAAAACAAGAACAATCAATAGTTACTGTAAAATGCTTCAGAACCAGGAGTCCCAATTGCCCAACTCGCTCCAAAAGAATAAATCCTACACGCTTTTAGGATCAGCCTTAGAGACTTATGTAGCTTATTCCTGAAGGCAGTGAGAACTTGTTTTATCTTGCTATAGTAATCATATATATTTTTTTAATTTATATTTTATAATGCCTTGACACCTTGGGGCTCTGTAGACTACCCCTCTTAGGGTTAGCTAAGTCCTAGAGCTAGTCAACCACTTGCTCCTGGTTATGCCTTTTATATGCAAACCAACCAATCTGTAGTACTAGATAACTAGAGACCACCCCTATAGTTCAGAGCACCCAAATCCTTCAAAGGATTCAATCCTAAACCTACTCAGCTGCCTACCCTGCCTCATCCATTGCTTCCCCAGAAAAAGCACAATAAAGACTCTGGCCCATGCTTTCCTCTTGTTCCTCCTTCCTCCTGACTGACTGGTGCTTCTCTATGTTCCCCTGCCCTGCTGCATGGGGTACCCTGCCTCATGTTTCTAGACATCTGAGTATTAAAAACTTCTTCCTTTTTGACAGTAATTTCCTTGCCTCCATGTGCCACTATATCCTCGTGAAAACAAAATCTTGGGTACATTTTAAAAACCCCGCCTGGTTCACTGATTGAAATGTAAAAATATTAGCAGTAACAGATACCACCATGACTGGCTAACAAGAAATCTAGAGCAATAAATTCATCCATCATTACTTATTCCAATGAATTGAGAATCATCAGAGCTCTGTCTAGGGAGGAAGTACAATTTTTGATTACTTCTACCAAAGTTAGTGATAAGCGTCTTACAGATTTTTTTTTTCTATTTTTATGACATCCCACCCTACTAGTGGGAACCCAGCTGTGATTATTCACACAAAGTGTAATTCTTCCAGGTGAAATGCTCAATAAACAAGGGAAACATCGATTTTAGAACTTGCATCTGGGTCAAAATTTCTAGCATAATGATTTATAATGTTAGGGTCACACTGTGCAGACAAGTCTTAGACTATCATTCCTAAAAGTCATGAGGCATTAGTCTCATGACAGACATCCTGGACACAAAGAAAGTAGTATAAGAGAAAGCCACATGAAAATCTCAGAAAAGAGGAGTTGTTCAAGACCTGAGGTGGAGGGCACCTGGGTGGCTGACCCAGGTGAGTGTCCGACTCGATTTCAATTTAAGTCATGATCTCATGGTTTATGAGTTCAAGCTCCACCTCAGGCTCCACACTGCTGGTGAGGAGTCTGCCCCAGATTCTCTCTCTCTCTCTCTCTCTCTCTCTGTTGCAAAATGAATAAAGTTAAAAAAAAAAAAAGACACGTGGTGGAAACCAGGGCCTTACATTCGCTGGGTTCCATATTTGGATTTCTGTTAGTCAGCTCCCATTGGCAAGTATTTGAGCCATTGTTCAATGAAGCTGGCTGAGTTTAAATTGAAAATAACCCAAAACCACCTAGATTTTAATCAATAGATTGTAATAATGTATTTGCTTTTCTGAGAGAGACACTAATAATGTCACTTTTAATTATTTTAATTATTTAAGGTCCTTTGTCCATTTTAGTGCAAGTGGAATGCCATCAGCTAAAATTCCCTATACTCTTGTTTGGTGAAACAAGAATTGTTCAAAAATTTTATCATGAGACTCTGATGATGGATGCTGCATATCCAGTAGTCAGTAAGACTGAAGGCATTTTCCAATGTTTTGGATAATCTAAGAATAGTATTAGAATGAAAATATTCTGAGTTGATGATGATAATAAATAAGGAAAGAAAAGAGAAAAAAAGGCAACTATGGGTAGATAAAAAGAAGAGGTCTGTGAAAATTGAAGAATTTTACTAATTTTACTAATTTTACTAATGTTTTATATCTAACTATATCTATACAGAGCGAGCGAGAGAGAGAAAGAGCACATAAGCAAGCTCTCGGCTGTGTCTCCTTATAAAACTCTTCTTCATGATCCATCTTGGGTGTAAGCTGTTTACTATCAGGGATCATTTAACTTGTTCCAAAGATCTTGTATCAGCAACTTACTTCCAAAGATCAGGTGTTTCTAAAGGATATCTGAGAAACCACAGTTTGAGGTCTCCTACTAGAATTGCCTTCCAAATGTTTTTTTTTTTTTTTTTTTTTTTTTTTGCATTTCTGAGTAACTTCTTTAGTTGTGAAAAATGAATCCAAGAATTGATCCCCTGGAGTCTCCCTGTTGCATTTGTAAACAACAGTACTTATCAAGGTCCCATGAAAGCAACTATCATCAAATATTGGAAAATGCTTGCAAAATATCGCGAAATAACAAAAAGCTTCCTTAAGAATATGCAGTAATATGGTTTTAATCTTGATGATTGCACTGGATACAGTACAGGATTCCCTTGGTATACTGTTATATCTGAGTGAAGCAGAGCGTAGTCTAATATCAGAGATAAAAATCCCTAAAATCTCTAAATGCATCGTTGTTCCCCCTACCAATTTACAGGAACTATAAACGATATGTTCCCAAGGGAGTGAACTATATGGCCACAAGGGCTGGTGGGAGTATCTTCGGCCAAGGAAACTGAAAGGTTTCTGAAACTTTTCTTAATTTTTATTTAACAATGCCAGTGGTTCTTTAATCTTTTCCAGAAGATTGTAGATGATAAGGAGAGTGTACTTTTTGAGATATCGTTGTTACAATGGTTAAGCTTGATAGACTAGTAAATATACACACACACACACACACACATATATATATATATATCTACACATAACCAATGTACCATATATATTATATATGTACATATATATGTATAATATATGTAATATATGTAATATACAATATATATAATATGTATAATATATATATTGGTTATGAGTGCTTCTTCCTGTTCTGGATTTGGCTTTCCCTTTGAAGTGAAACTTTTAGTATAATGCTGTTGGCTTACTTGCCCCATTTACTCACTCTCCAGGATAGTGGAGTGAAGTACCTATTGAGAGAGTCTGAAATGAAAACTTAGAAATGCATATCACCGAATAGTTTTTGTGTTTTGCCACATAGAGACTCACAGAAAGCACCCATTCTGCTCTTCCAGGAACATGTGCATTGTCTGTGAAATGAGTCTTGTTCTGGTTCAGTGTTGCTTCTTGCTGGATGGATACATCTATGGAACACTGAAACTCAAGTTTAGAAAGGTGACTCACATCAACAAGATGACACTATATTCTATAAGACCTTTTTTATCCATATAAAAGTTATTTTTTCTTTCTTCCTCCTTGTAATGAAAGCATAATAGTTCTACATTTTTATCCTAATGTGCTCTTTTTAAAATTAATTTAGGAACTGGGGAGACTGAGTGGCTCAGTTCGTTAAGCATCCAACTCAGGTCATGATCTCACAGTACATGAGATGAACCCTCCATCCAGCTCCATGTTGACAACACAGAGCCTGCTTGTGATTCTCTCTTTCTCTCTCTCCCTCTCTCTTTGCCCCTCCCCTGCACATGCTTTCTCTCTCTCACAAAATAAACAAATAAATAAACTTAAAAGAATTATTTTAGGAACTAGTCCACACATACAATAATTAGTCTTTCTGCACAAAATTGTATTTATCTTTTATTATAATTAAATACAATTATTTTAATGTTCAATTTTATAAAATGTTTCTCTACTTGTTTCTTTATTTATCTATATACTTTAAAGAAATACCTGGAATGCTGTTCAACAAATTTTTTAAAATGCTGTTTATTTATTTTGAAAGAGATAGAGCGAATGAGTGCATGAACAGGGGAGGGGCAGAGAGAGAGAGAGAGAGAGAGAGAGAGAGAGAGAGAGAGTTCCAAGCAGCTTCTATGCTGTCAGCATGGATCCCACATACAGGGCTTAATACCATGACCACAAGATCATGACTTGAGCTGAAATTAAGAGTTGGACATTCAACCAACTGAGTCACCCAGGTGCCCCAATGGAATCCTGTCCAACAAATTTTGACAATGGTTGCTTCTTGATGGCAGAATTTGGGGTGATTAATTTAGTATCAAGTTCATTATTTTATACATTTAATGGCTTGATGTTTTAGTCCATTCAGGATGCCATAATAAAATACCATAAAACTGTGATTTGAATAACAAAAATTTGTTTGTCACAGTCTGGAGGCTGCAAAGTCTGAGTCAGGGTGTTAGCATGGTAATTGTGATGAAGGCTCCTTTCCTGGCATGCAGATGGCTGCCTTCTAACTATGTAAACATATGGCCAGGAGGGTGTGAGGGAGGGATATGGAGAGATGAGAGAGAGAGACACAGAGTGTCTGAGAGCCAGCTCTCTAGTATCTCTTCTTACAAGTCTCTTCTTCATGATGACTACTTATCCTATCATGAGGGCCTCATTCTTATTACTGCATCTAAACCTAATTATGGCCCAACGGGCCCATCTTCTAATGCTGACTTTGAGGATTAGGGCTTCAACATATGAATTCTGGGATAATACAAGTATTCAGCCCATAATATTTGCATTTGAAATTACTGAGAATTTATTTAAACTAAAAAGTAATAGGGTCATCATTATTGATAAGAAAATAATTTGGGGAGGAGGGGAAAGGCCCCAGTCTTTGCTTTACTAGCTGATGAAATGCTCACATAGAGTTGAAAGTAATTGTTTACAATTTCCTTTTGAGGATAAAGAGTTTGCCAATTTTAAACCCAAGAAAATCCCAATAATCTATAGCCTAATGTCACTAAGTACATAAAAGAAAGTGTCATTCTAGGGAATGTATAGTATATCTGACAATGCATTGTGGAGATATCTAGAATTATTAGAATTACTAAAAGAGTTTAGCAAAGTTGATGGATATAAGATAAAATATCCAATTCAGTTGCATTTCCATAACTGGGAAACATTTAGGAAATATAATTTTCATAAATATAGTTTAGTAGGTGCTAACGTAAGATGATTTATAATAAAAAAGACAATGCATTCTTACCTCACCTTGTAGATGTAATCAAGAACATGAATATGAAAGATAACACATATAAAGTATGAGATCAAATGGTCAAAATTAATGTTAAGGACATCTGCCCTTCCTGAATCAGCAATAGTTAAGGGAAAGTAATCATAAACATAATGAAGGTATTTGCAAAAATATAGCAAACAACTGAAATTCATAACTTAATAAGCTTCTATTAATTATTTAGAAAAAGACAAAAACATTAAAATAGGAAAATATATAGGCAAGCATTTTAAACAATAAAAATATTAATGAAATGAAAATATAAAAAAAAGTGCCAAAGAAAAACTATAACATGAGATATAACTTCACCATACTTCAGGTTACAAGTTGTTAGACTTGGTTCATCTTTGTGTGAATTAAGATTGAGGCAATGAACATTTGTCTATACTGCTTGTTAACATGAAATTGTTGTGATCACATTGTATAACAATTTAACATTATTTAGCATAGTAAATGTTAGCATTTAACAAAGTTAAGCATGCACAAACCTAGTAATCCATTAATTCCATTTCTAGACAAATCTTTTCTCATGTGCTTTGGGTCACAAGTACACAAATGGTCACAATAGCATTGTTAATTTTTTTTTTTTAAATGGGGTACCTGGGTGATTCAGTCAGTTAAGCACCTGACTTGATTTCAGCTCAGGTCATGATCTCACAGTTCAGATTATGGGATTTAGTCATGCATCAGGTTCTGTGTGGACATTGCAGAACCTGCTTGGGATTTTCTCTCTCTCCCCCTCTGTCCTTCCCCAACTAGTGCACCTTCTCTCATTCTCTCTCTTTCTCTCTCCCTCCTCTCTCTCTCTCTCTCTCTCCCTCCCTCAAAGTAAATAAACTTTTTAAAAAATGGAAAAAAATTAATGTTTAATAGTGACAGGAAAATTAAACATGATCTACTCATTTATTTGAATACTAACACATACATCAAATTGGATTATTCCAAGAATATTAGAGATAAAAAATAGCAAAGTAAATCTTGAAGAGGAACAACTTGGTGGAAGGATTTCCTCTGTTTCCTCAGATATTAAGGCATTATAAGATACAATGCTTCAGACAGAACTATATTTATGAAAGTATAGACAAATCAATCAAGATTGATTAGAGGATCCATAGACAGACTTATGCAAATGTAGATACTTAGCTTTTGTCAAAATTCCATGCTCCAATGTATTTAAGCTGATAAGGATAAAAATGGCGCCTGTTCAATAATTATTATGGTACTGATTGTATGCTTACATCAGAAACAAAAACAAAGAAATAAAAATCTTGGCTTCTAAAGCACAGCCTCACCAAATCAACCATGCTAATTGTGGATCTAAAAATCAAGACAACAGCATATAGAATAGAACATAAGAGGTTGTGTTCATGACCTTAGAGTACAGGCAAATCAATTTTTCTTTAAAGAGTCCAATAGAAACATTTATTAGAGACTCAAAACCACACACAAAACAATTTAAAAGGCTAATAAACATAAGAAAACATGCCCAATGGCTTTATTAATTAAAGGGCTAAAAAGACAAATTGCAGTATGCCCACCCAAAAGGCTGATAATTCTCGAAAAGACCAAGTGTTGAAACAGATGTAGTTAAGTGGGAATACTCATATATGGCTGGTAGGGGCAGTCTCCCTTGTCAACACTCCTCATTCCTCTGACATCTCTTGGGAGTTCACTTTTCAAATACAAACCAATAGATCCCCAATCGTCTCCTGTATTAGGGAGATGGCCTACTGTACCCCTGCCTTAATCACCCCAAGATCAGGTACCAAATCACTAGACAAACTGACCAATTCTAAGCCTAATTACTCTTCCGTATTTGTTCCTTCCCAGAGAAACCACAATAAAGGCTGTTGCCCAAAATTCTTCCCTCTCTCCCTGCCTTGTAACTGACCCTGGTGCTTCACTATGTGGTCCTCCTTGCTGTGACATGTTGCCTTCTCTGCGGAAATGTGAGTAAAAAGCTATCTTCATGACTGCACTTGTTTCCTGATCTGTTGGCCTTGCTTACCTCAGATTTTCTACTAATACACTGTAGTAGAAATATATTTACTGGGGCAGTTGGGTTGCTCAGTTGGTTAAGCATCCTACTTTGGCTCAGGTCATGATCTTGTGGTTCATAGGTTCGATACATGCATCGGGCTCTGTATTGACAGCTTGGAGTCTGGAGCCTGCTTCTGATTCAGTGTGTGTCTTTCTCTCTACCCCTCCCCCACTTGTGATCTCTCTCTCTCTCTCTCTCTTTCTCCTAAAAATAAATAAACATTAAAAAAACATTTATTTATCATAGGTAAAAGTTTAGGAAAAGATATTCTAAAAAATGACAAAGCACAATCATACACAGGTACCTGAAAAAGAATGAGACATTCAGAGGATCACAGGTTCAATGACATGGCTAGTGTGTGATTGGTGGGTAATGCAGAGGAGAAAAAGCTGAGTTCTAAGTTTGAGGTTAGAAAATTAGGGTAATATTGAGAAAAGAGCTGAAAGTTCTAATCACTTAATCTAACGAAATCAATAATGGAGAATCCATGCAGAATAACATCTGGCTTTGTTTTTAGTTTTATGTTTTTTTCAAGTAAATTAGAAGCAGAAATATTTTGGATTTTTTTTGTCGTTGTTATTGCTTTATTTTCTTTTGGTGACTTCTTGGTTTTGATTTGGGGATGTTTTTATTTTTAATTTATTTTTCCTTTTGTGATACCTAAAGACAACCTCTTGTTTACATGTTAAAATGTGATCATACTACTTTTTATATATATATTTTTATATATTTATATATTTATAACTATAACTATATAGTTATAACTATATGATATGTATAGCTATATATAAAATTATATATATATAGTTATATATAAAGAATAATTAGGCAAAAATCCATCATAAGCAACCATATTTATTAGGTGATTTTGTATGCAACATAGCATGTCATAGTCTTAAAGAAATACATCTTCTTATCAGAATAACCACTAACTAATGATTGTATATCATTTCAACAATAAAAACTTAAAATACATATTCTGATAAAAGGGAATTTTGAATTTGTGAATGCTTGCTTTTCTTCTGATTAAAAAAAGAAAAAAAAAGAAATGTTTATGTTTTAAAAGACAACCTATCTTTTGAGATCTGAAGAATTTTTGTAAATATATATTAAAATCCTCTCTGCTTTGATTGGTTGACAAATTAACTTTCAATTATCTAGACATTAATATATTATATGTTTATTTAAGATATTTTATTACAGTATTTCTGACATATCTATCCATATCTATATCTAGACAATATCCACATGAACAGCAGAGTGGGAGCTTGATCCTGTTCCAAGGAGTTTGTTACTGAAATATGAAATATAGTTTCTTCATATAGTAGTTCATATCTAACTTTCTTCCCATTAGAAATTTGTGGTTGGTTGTTTTTCAGAAAAATTCTATCAATTTGATACAAAGTGTATCACAAATAGTATAAAATGAATATTTTATAAATTGAAATTTTTATTTTGCTCCCGGTTGATAGAGCCGTCTTTTTTTTTTTTTTTTTTTTTTTTGTAAAGTAGACTTTGAGCCCAGTGAAGAACCTGAACTCAGAATCCTGAGATCAAGACCTGAGCTGAAATCAAGAGTGGAACAATTAATCGACCAAGCTACCCAGGTGCCCCTGTAGAGAATCTTATATATGAAGCTATATAAAATGAATTACTATTTAAATATATTCCAAATAGGTATTACAATAGCTTATATTTAAAAACTTGAGGGGCGCCTGGGTGGCTCAGTCGGTTAAGCTGCCGACTTCGGCTCAGGTCACGATCTCGCGGTTGGTGAGTTCAAGCCCTGCGTCAGGTTCTGTGCTGATGGCTCAGAGCCTGGAGCTTGTTTCAGATTCTGTCTCTCCCTCTCTCTCTGACCCTCCCCCGTTCATGCTCTGTCTCTCTCTGTCTCAAAAATAAATAAACGTTAAAAAAAAAAATTTAAAAACTTGAAATAAGTGAACTAATTTATGTTTAGGTAGGTAAAAACAAAGAGCACATTTCCATCATCTATATTTAAATACTCTCTATGTATTATAATTAAATGCTGTTAGATTCTTGTATCTCTAAACTGTATACTATTACTTGAGAGAAAATAGATGTATATTTTCCCAGAAGTTATCACATAAACACAATATTAAGTAAAGTTCAAAATTGCAAGTAAAAGTAAAAATCAAGTAATCATTTAATTTGGAGCAAATACTGACACAAATTTATCATTATAAATGCACAGTAAACAGAATAGTCAAGTCTACTGGTTGCATCATGAATTATTTATCAACACTTAGAGGTGCATAATCAGAACAAGATATGTGAACTTGCTCTAGATTTTCAAGGATGAAAAAATTACATATTCAATAGCATGGCAAAATAAGAAAAAGGGATGATCTATTAAAATATTTTCCTGAGTAGATATCAGCTAAAAACCATGCCAAATACATATATACACTGGAATTCTACTGAAAAGGTTTCCAGCAAAAATTAAAAAAAGAAAAAATTCTTAAAACTTCCTGAAACCTTTGTATGTGAATTATTTCTCAATGAAGATCAATTTAAAAGGCCCCAAGTGTTCAAAATTATAATACTAATAAGGAAATATGTATTAATTTTAAATTTAAACTTAAAAAATCGATATATGCTACCAACATGGTGTCAATAGGGGCCTGCGTAGCTCAGTTGGTAGAGCATGTGACTCTTAATCTCGGGGTCATGAGTTCAAGCCCCACACTGGGTGTAGCGTTTACTTGAAAAAAAAATACTACATTAGAATTGATTAATGGAATTAGAATTAAATTGTTTTTGATTATTTGGGGGTAATATTTTAGCTGTAAGTCTTGCAAGGTTTGTATTATGCAGTCAGCATTGATATATTTACTTGAGGAAGTGTACAGCCCAAAAAGTTAAAGATATTTAATGACATCATATTAATTATGCTTGTGTTTAATTTTTTATACAAATGTATTAAAATATATAATAGTAAAAGAATATATAATGTATAAGTTTATTGATTAACTGGCAAGTTGGATCACAGTTGCTCACAATATTATAACCAAAACTGAGATAGAAACTGGACTATATATAGTTTGACTAATAGAGAAAAAACTCTAAAATGAAAAAAAGAAAGCAATAGTGAATTCAATTGTGAAATAACTTGTGTAACTGATTTATAAATAATATCAAATTAGAAGTAAAATAAATTCTAGTACAAACATTTAAGAAATATAAAACAATTTTCAGTAGTATGAACCTTTCTTAAAATTTTCAAAATGGATATTACAATTAAAAAATCAATTAGATGTTTGGGTCATTTTTCCCCTATGACTGATTCATAGTAAATTCCTAATCATCTCCCTTTTGAGATGTATACACCAAGTTAATATTTTCAATACCTCTAGAGATTCTTTATTTCATAGGGATTTGCTCTGTTATTTAAACATAATAAGCAGAGGGAATAAGTTCATGCTTATAAGTGCTTCTTTAGGCTACGGCAGGTCAATATCCAGACCCACACATACTTTTCCAAGGTGTTCTTGCTAT
Organism: Prionailurus bengalensis; assembly: GCF_016509475.1. Taxonomy (NCBI): domain Eukaryota; kingdom Metazoa; phylum Chordata; class Mammalia; order Carnivora; family Felidae; genus Prionailurus; species Prionailurus bengalensis. The sequence goes on from NC_057344.1 coordinate 93,699,834, forward strand.
AGGTACGTGCACACAGTGGCCACATGTGGGCTATTATTATATAATATTCATATGACTCACCATTATTTTCTAAATTACAATCAGCCTTTATGCTAGTACTTGACTCAACAGCCTAAACATCATGTGACCTGAGGTTGATATTAAGTCCAGGGCTTCTGCCAGCTGCTCAGCTTTGTTAGGAATCTTACTGTGAAAGGTTTACTCAACATAACAAGTTTGACATTACTAGACTTTTAGAACACTTCCTCTAACAGTTCTTAAACTCATTTTGCAATTTTTTCTTTCTGTCTTCTCTCAGTTCAAAATAAAACACTTTTGCAAAAATCACACAAAGCTTATTTTTACACCCTAAGTGAAACGTTGCAGGATTTTTTACCAGAATACCAGGGAATCCTTGTCTCACCGCTTTGAAGAATGAAGAGGTGGACACAAAATGAACAGCAGGCAAAAGTTTATTAGAGTATGAGATTAGAAAGGAAGAATGGTGGGAAAGCTCTCTTTACAGAGAAGGAGGCACTCAAAAATGAATGCCCACCAACAATAGGCAAGGGTCTTTCTTTTATAAAGCTCTCCCCTTCCCTTCCCCCTTGTTCCTTCCCAGGTTCTATCTTTATTGGCTGGATAACTCTGACTACTGACTTGTCCATTCCTGATTGACTAGTTTCCATTGTATGAGGGGTGGTCTATGGCCACACCCAACCTTGGGAGTAGGTGGTGTCTGTTACATTTCAAGAGGGATCTTAACCTGAGGGAGTTTGCTGTGATCAGATGTCCCAGCCTTGCTCCAAAATATGTCTTTCTCCACCCTGGGGACCTCAGGTCCTAATCCTTTCCCTCTCTGCCTATTTTATCTTATTTTATTTATTTATTTATTCATTCATTCATTCATTTATTTATTTATTTTCCTATCATACTAGAAAGGTTAGTGCGTACCTTCTCTACATTCAGTATAAAAATTAAAAAAAAAAAATTAAAAAAAAAAAAACACCTGGGGAAGACATTAAACATAAGCAGAACACAAAACACAAAAATAAAACAGAAAAAAAAAATTACACCAGTTAACATTTTCTATTGCAAAAATAAAATTATAATTCTTTGGAAATATTTTAAAACTGATTTAGGATATTATTTGATGAGGGAAACTTTATATTTTATTTTGTATCATAAGATTATAGAAGTTAAGATTTTTATCTGGGCAACTCGGTGTGTTTTCATAATAGTAAGCCATATGAATTTTTGCAGAAAATCACATTAGTCTATAATGGCTCTTAACACACAACATCATAAATTCAAATCTATGCTAATTATGGATGTAAAAAATCAAAGCAATAGGATATAGACTATAAAGTAAGTGGTTGTTTATGGCTTAGGTGTAAAGAAAACCAGTTATAAAAAAGTCCAACAGAAAGGTGTAAGAAACTTGAAAAGACATATAAACAATTCTAGATTTAGTAACAGGATACTGTTTTAAACTCCAAGTTTTTTTTTTTTTTCTCAAATAGTGTCATTTTGTCATGTGCCTCTGAAAATGAAAACCTCCAATACAAATCAATAGTCATTTATCATAAGAATTAAATGTTACCTCAGAGGATGCTTTACAACTGAGCTTAGATGAAATTTTAATTATTATTTTCAAGACACTTAGAAAGTTAACAAGCAAAGCCAACTCAAAACAACCTTTTGTTTCTACTGCCTACAAGTCTTGAGAATGGCTTTGAATATGTGCTCAAAAAGATGATCATAATTTGATTTGTTTCGACTTATTGGATTGAAATGATCTCATGTAAATTTTAGTCCCTCCCAACCTGGATTAAAAATATCCTTTGGTTAAATCAATTGTGTAGAGTTCTGTGGAATGATAAACACCTTAAAATAGGAAAATTTTGTTTGAGTTAACGATAAGTAGAATGCAGATAACAAATTCTTTGCAATTTCAGATTTGAAATTGAGAAGAAAACTACAACTTTATGTATCTGAACTTACTGTGACAGTGTCACAAATGATAGAAATAAAGTTTCACACTTCCTAAAGATTTTGAACATGTTCTTTGGTCATATTGTAAAATGTACTTAAAATACTAAATAATTTTCTACTACGAAAAGGAAGCATTCAACTCGAAAGTCATACCTGTTTAGCAGTGTCTAGATATTGCTCAACGAGGATGATGCGGCAGATAGATATGTATGCCCACCGATGTAATCAACATGTCAAGAATAAATATTATAAATGGCAAAGACTACAACCTAGAAATATGAAAAAAATTTCAGTAGAGTACAGACAGATAATATTAGGAATGAATTGAACTGAAATGAGTAAGCAATTCACATTTGTTCCACTGTATCTGAAAGAAAACTATGTGTATATGAAAGAAAACTACACTGTATTTGAAAGAAATGACATGAAAATGACGAAAATAAACTACTGGATTTAGCAACATTACGTCACCAGACACCTACATCTTACAAAAATTTGCTTTTTAAAAACTCTATCATTCAGGTAATTATGATAGAATACACATTTTTTCCTGAACAAGGAGGGACAAGAAGTAATGAAAGGCCTAGGAAGAGGGACAAGATACTGAAGTCCATAGACTGTCAATCATCAAGACGTCAAAACCCGTAGTAGTGCAGGACTTAAAAAAGTGGGTGATGAGTGAAATGGATGGTAGAGATAATAGAAGGGGAGATATTTTAAATTATTTTTCAAATATCAAAATACTTTTAAATATCAAGAAACAATTGTTCTCTAAAACAAGAAAGAAGAAAAGTTATTGTAGATATGGTGGGTCCAGAAACTGAAGGATAAGATTTCAGGGAATTATCAATTTGTGGTAAAGATCCTGGTGAACGACAGGGGTTTCAGTGGAATGTTTTTGAAAGCCAAAAGCAACTGAAAGAGACCAAATGGTTTGAAAGAGCAATCAGAAGTGGAAAGCTGGTGTAGACAGATGCATGACATAAGCAATAAATGGGCAAGATTTATGTGTAATTTTACTTGTTTGCTTGTTTGCACAAGGAAAGAACAATGATAGCCAGGTCGCTGTAAATGAACACCAAATGTATATATACCTAACCTCTGTATCGTTAGGTATGTGAAGCTGGGGTGGACAAAAGTAGCACCTCACGGAAAGAATCACTGAACACTGGGTCCAAGTTTTCACTGAAACTATGGAAGATTTTGTCAACCAAAGCACATGTATCCAAGAAGACCTATCAAGATGTGGGATTGAGGATAGGAGATTAGTTCTGGTGAAGATGCAGGACATATGCTAATTAAAGTATGATAGTAAATGACTTAAAAGTGAGAGGTAAACCAGAATACAAGACATAGAGTTTCATTCCCCGTAGGCTCTTTGGGGAGGAAGAAAAATCGTGACTTGTAAAATAATGACTTCAGGAATTGTTCTGATGACTTAAGGAATTGCCACTTTTCTGGAACATCACTCAAGGTAAAATGCTCGTGAGAACATGACTTAATGAAAAGTCTCATAATGCTTGGACACTCAGAAAATTGTTCAGTATTATGTAAACTCTAATTGGGGTACTCAGAAGTTATGATTACAGGTATTTTTTTTTCTTTTTTAAAGTTTATTTATTTATTTTGAGAGAGACAGAGGCAGTGTGAGTCTGGGAGGAAAGGGAGACAGAAAATCCTAAGCAGGCTCTACACTGTCAGCACAGAACCAGACCCAGAGCTCGAACCCTCAAAACTGTGAGATCGTGAACTGCGCCAAAACTAAGAGTGGAACACGTAACCGCCTGAGCCACCCAGATACCCCTACAGGTGTTTTTCTGAGGTTTTGCTACATTTATAATTTTTTCTTAGTAAACTGTGTTGCTTTCTTGCTTATTAATAAAGTTAAATTTTATTAAATGAAAAGAATTCATAGTATTTACAGATTCTGTCTACTGTATGGAAAATTATAGGAATTTTGCATATGTTCAGCTTAATGTAATCATTTCTTGTGTTCTGTGGAGCTGATCCAGATTCAACAAAATTAGCCCTAATTTTGTGTCATTTATTTGTTTCTTCTTTTGGGTTAAATATGGTTTGGAAAAAAATGTGTTAGAAAATATGAAAGTTGTGAAAATCACTGGCTTATTAGAAATAGTGCTCTAGGGGCGCCTGGGTGGCGCAGTCGGTTGAGCTTCGGACTTCAGCCAGGTCACGATCTCGCGGTCCGTGAGTTCGAGCCCCGCGTCAGGCTCTGGGCTGATGGCTCAGAGCCTGGAGCCTGTTTCCAATTCTGTGTCTCCCTCTCTCTCTGCCCCTCCCCCGTTCATGCTCTGTCTCTCTCTGTCCCAAAAATAAAATAAAAAACGTTGAAAAAAAAAAAAAAAAGAAAGAGTGCTCTATTCAAAGACAGAGTCCTGTCTTTAGCTTACACTAAACAGTTTAATTTCAATCTGTGTCCTGGATAGGAATTAAAATTAGTTTTGAAGTTTGGAAATTATTAGAGATCTTTGTTTTTTGTGTTTATTTTTTCTGGTTTTGAAATACTTTCCTATCAATATCTTATCATTTCTTTGATTTCAACTGTGTAATGTTATTCATGGATTGGTTTATTTATCTGAAGTCGTTTTTTTCCTAAATATTACCTTCATATGGTTATAAAATGGATGGAGTATAAGTAATAAACAAGAGCAAAATAATCATCTGCTAAGAAAGCTCTTTTTAGTAATTGCACTAATAATTTATGGTATTTGTTTTTAATTCATTAATGGCACACGTTTTCTTTTCTGCATTTTCAAATACTCTTGGTCATTATAATGGAGCGTTTATTTATTTTTTCTTCAGAATTTCACAAGTTACTGATAATAGCAAACTATAACAGGAATATTTTGTGTTATGCTTTGGTTGTTTCCTGATTCTAGTCCGTTGTTCGGGACAATATCAAAATGCTGAAGAGTTTAGAACTACTCTGATAATTTTACAAATCAAAGAAAAATATTCCTTCCAGATAGCTGTATGAGAACTAGTACATTTTACTATTCATGAATTTATTAACTACCTCCTTTGGAATGGATTATGACCAGTGTTTAAAAATGCAGTCGCAAAGTAATGGAGTCACAAAAGTTAAAAGTGCATCTTTATGCAAACATTATTTAATTAAGCTGCTATATTTACAAAATTGACAGTGTTAAATGACTTTGAAAATGGTTGTATTATCTTTCAATTTTTTTATTTCTTTTTCTTTTTTTTTTTTTTTTTAGTATTACCTCTGCAAAGTAAAATGCTTTTTAAACTTCTCCTTTTGAGTTTTCAAACATTGGTATTCTTTGTCTTGAGTAGATTAAAACGTCTAGTTATAAGAAAATACTGGACTGGTTCTCCACTTTTTGGGGACCCAATGCAAAATGAAAATAAGTGTTGTGCCTTGTTCAAAAACTAAGAATTTCAAGATGATGACAGCAGAATATAAACAAAACATGAGGTCATTACACATACGGTGAGTCTTGGGTGACTGCACAAGTCACACAAATATGATGTCTGCTGAAAGCCCATATCCAAATAGGTAAATCTTACAGATTCTTCAAACTAAGTAAAAGAGAAAATGTATTTCATTTGTGTACTCATTAATTTGTATGATTGTCAAGTAAATTGGCAACGATATCGGAATGTGTGCTCAGAATCTCATTTTACAGTTAAATAAGCAGTTCTGTATGAATTATTTTTCAAAATGAAAAAAGATTTTTCTAAGAAAAGGATTCCCAAAATAATTAAATTAACTTATAATTTAATTCTGTGTATAAGTTCATATCATTTAATTATAGAAGTATATATTTCATTATTGATTTAAGTGGAAAGAGAGAAATAAAATGTATAATCAAAGTTACTCAACTTATTTTTAAATTCCATATATCACACTGAACAAATAAGATTTGAGAGAAGAAATAAATGAGTGTTTTTGAACATGCAAAAATATTTTCTTGTATTTTTGAGCCTGTTAGCAGAGCGGGAGATCAGCACTGATCCACCTCCTGCTTGAACAACTCTAATGTGATTTTCAAGCCGGTTGTAATTTCACCCAAAACATATTGCGATACGGAATGTATTTAGTATCACAGAGTTTGTCCTCCATAATAATCTGTAAGAGAGAAAAGCATTGTTCTTGAACTTCATGGCTGTTCCTTTTGAAGGTGCACACATATTTACCTGACCAATCCTCCTTACTCTCTATTTCAAGTTATCTGGTGAAATTAATTTGGAATATAATTGATGGGCTGTTTGATCTGAATAAATGGGTATGTTACAAATGCAAATGCATTTGTGTATTTTACAGCTATGTCGTTTCAAGAACTGACTTATTTCTATCTGCTTTTTATTCACTTTTTAAAATTAGGCTACTGATGCATATTAGAATTTAATTACACCAATTAGTACTGCCACATCAGACATATGATGTGCCTTCAATTAAGAAGTACCTAATGGGTATTAGTACAATTTGGCTTCATAATTAAAGTTCTAAGAACAGCACAAATTAAACATTATGATTACAAAACATTAAAAATCTACTGGTGAAATTAAAGCTGAATATTTTAGCTTCTCCATTTAAACGGATTTTTAAAAAGGAAATCAGGATTATGTAAAAAACAATGTTAATATTATTGAAGCATTCTTAATTAAAGGGAGCAAATTATGCATGCATGCAGATATATGTATGCATAGATAATGATTAAGTATTTAAGAAAGTATCAAACATAACATTCCTGTCATCTAATACGTGTTAAAAGTTATTACTTCAGGGTTTTGTTTTGTTTCTTTTTTGTTTCTTAATAAAATCTTGAATAGCTGTGGTCCTCACTTAGAACTACTGCTTTGGGGAGCACAGATGACAGGCAGTCCCAGTAGCTGCCCCACTGGTTGTGTGACTGTGTTTGCACTGGGGTCGGATTTCTTCAGAGTGCTTCCGGACAATAACTGAGCATGGGGGTCCTGGGGGAACACCTTTCTTAGGAATTGTACTCTTCTTACAGAAGACTTTGAATTGAGGACTCCCCATTGGTCTGGCCAAAATTTATTACCACTGTGCTGACGGCTGAGAATCTTGTGTCCCAATTCTTCCTTCTTTCCTTCCACAGATATCAGAATATCATTTGATTCCCTGCACTTACACCTACTTCTTCTCCTTAATGCTTAACAAGAAATTCTCCCAGGGGCGCCTGGGTGACTCAGTTGGTTGTGTCCAACTTTGGGTCAGGTCATGATCTGAGAGCTCCTGAGTCTGAGCCCCATATCTGGCTCTGTGCTGAAGCTCAGAGCCTGGAGGCTGCTTCAGATTCTGTGACTCCCTCTTTCGCTCCCTCCCCAGCTTGTGCTTCTTGTGTTTCTCTCTTTCTCTCTCAAAAATAAATGAACATTAAAAAAAATAAAACAAACAAACAAACAAGTAATTCTCCCATAGGTCTTTTGCCTAACTAAAAACTTCTTTGTGTTCACTTCTTAAAAAACCTAATAAATATCTTATATGGAATACACACATCTATGTGTTTAATAACTTTTGGCATTATTGGAACTCTGTTTTTTAAAGATTATTTGATGAGATATATTTTTAAAAAATCCAAATTGTAAGAATATATTCTAATCTGGGTTAATTTGAATTTTCTTCAAAAGAAATAGAATATTATGAAAAATTCCAAATTGTCTACACATAGATAATAGCCATTCACAGAAACCCCAATACTATATTTAAAATAAGGATCATGACATTTATATCCCCCTACTTGCTAGGAACTACATTTAAGTAAATATACATTTGTCCACAATTTAAATATCAAAAGAAAAGTAAGACATTCAAAACTCACTATTCTGATGGCTTTCATTGATTTATGTTAAAAATATCAAATATATTAATATCAAAAATAATATCAAAATATTAACTGATATATTTTATCTATTATTTTAAGTACCTTGTAAATTATCTTAATCATTATAAAAATCCTACAAGATCAATATTCTTTTTTACACATGAGAAACTAAGTCAGGGCACATGGGTGGCTCGGTTGAACAACCAACTCTTGACTTCAGCTCAGGTCATGATCTCAAGGTTGGAGAAATTGAGCCCCACATCAGTCTCCATGCTGAGAGTGGAGAATCTGTTTGGGATTCTCTCTGCCTCTCTGTCTCTGTTCCTCCCCTTCTCACACACTCTCTCCCTCTCTCCCTCTCTCAAAATAAATAAATAAATAAACTTAAAAATTAAAAAGAAACTAAGTCAAAGAGAGGTTTAAATGAGTGCCAAGAATTACACTGAAATAGTGTTTACTTGAGTCCACATGCACATGTATACTGACCTAGGACACACACATATGGAAAACACATATCATGGAAATTGTCTACTGAATTGTGAAGTCTTGGGTAGCAAAAAAGTTATGCAAAGTCACTTTCATTAACAGAGTTCCCATTCAGAGCTGGCTTCTGAAGAGGAGAGTGACTCTAGAAATGCATTCATTTGCCTGTTTATTCATTCATTTGTTAAGCAAAATATGTGAATCACATACTGTAGGCTCTTTTCAGTGTTCTGATGTATAAAACAGATTCTGTGGCTTACGGATTGAGGAAAACTAATCTAACTGTACTAATATTCACTTAAAAGGCAGTAGATGGGGCGCCTGGGTGGCGCAGTCGGTTAAGCGTCCGACTTCAGCCAGGTCACGATCTCGCGGTCAGTGAGTTCGAGCCCCGCGTCGGGCTCTGGGCTGATGGCTCAGAGCCTGGAGCCTGTTTCTGATTCTGTGTCTCCCTCTCTCTCTGCCCTTCCCCCGTTCATGCTCTGTCTCTCTCTGTCCCAAAAATAAATAAACGTTGGAAAAAAAAATTTAAAAAAAAAGGCAGTAGATGGTAGATCATTCTAGGAAGGCAGTTTAGGGGAGTATATGAGGAACATCTTGCTTAGACTAGAAACCTTTCCTGAAACCAAATAAAGTAGAATGATTTGCAATACAAATTTGTTTACAGTTTTTCTTCCAGTATTTCTTGATTTCAATATATTCTTATTGATGAAAGATACAAATGTATTTATAAGATCTTTAAAATCCGCTAGTTCTGTAATCACATAATTTGTGACATGCAATCTGTTTTTTCATTGAAGGCAATCCTATTCAGTTTTGGGACTAATTTTGACATAACGTTTTCAGTTTACTGCACAGTGGCCAACATATGATTTTTCTTTTCATTTCTGGATTAGTTTTATGTTTCTTGGATGACATATATGAACTTTTACTGTCTATTTGAACTTTCTCCACGATGTGTTAAGGTGAACGTGAAAGATTTTACTTGACTGCTTGTAAATTTATTGTAGGAGATTTTTTCTTTCTTCTTCCTTTCTTTTTATTATTATTATTATTATTATTTTTTTTTTTTATTTTGCATTCCCACCCCTATACCACCTCATTTCTTTGTGTTTCTAGAGCTTATATTAAATGAATGTTGAACCTTCCACATTTATCCTTCAATTGGTCAAACATGGCTTGATTAAAGTTAACATGGAAAGACCAGCTGGCTGCTTTTTAGTGAAAAGAATTATATGGGAGCATGTATGGAAGTGGACAGAACCTTTGAATGAATATTGCATGAATGAGGTGGGAGAAAATGGTCAGCTATTTTAGGAAGAATATCGTTAATGAGATAAATCATAAGATCCATCAATTTCATAGGAGTCAGTTTGTTGACTAGATAATTGAAAAAGATAACAATGGTACCCACAAGGCTGACTTGCCCTGTTTGGCTTCCTTCAAGTTCACTACTATCAGTATTTGCCAAACATATTCGCGATGGGGGCCCTGACACTTAGCAGTCTCTTCCTTCTTTTGCAGGTATGGCCTCTGAAATGGCTTATGAATAAGATAAACACAGGACCTTCTTCACTTGTGCTTTTATTTTTCTGATTTGTTTTTGATTTATTATATTTCAAAGTGACAATACAATTAAGATCTCACTTATCGGTCTTTCAGTTTCATGTTTGAAGGCTCCATTTGCAAATAACCAATGCCCATTATCAGGTCAGGTCCCATTCTTTAAAAATGTGACCTATTGGATGTCTAGGTGGCTCAGTCAGTTAAGCCTCCAACTTTGGCTCAGGTCATGATCTCATGGTTAGTGAGTTCAAGCCCCGCTTTGGTGCTCTGTGCTGACAGCTTGAAGTTTGGAGCCTGCCTTGGATTCTGTCTCCCTCTCTCTCTGCCCTTCCCCTGCTTGCATGCTGTCTCTTTCTCTCAAAATAAAGAAAAAAAAATATATATGTATATATATATATGAAAAAAATTTAAATAATAAAAGAATAATGTAGCCTATTGAATGAGTAGCCATGTATGAAACATACTTTTCTTCCCATAGTCCATGGTGTTTTGCACATACCCCTTGATAAGATTAACAATATTTTCCTGGGATTATTAATAGAAGGAGGTAGCTCATCTGGGGCCTTTATTTGTATAACAAGATATACAATGTTGGTCTTACCCAGTTTTTTTCTAGCTAAATGTGCTCCACTCCCCCCCCCCCAAAAAAAGACTTCTCTTTTTTCTGAAAGGATTAGTGGGAAGAATTTGTAATTTAAAATTATCACCTCTGTTGGTACTTTTAGTATATATTTGCCAATTTAGGACTCCAAGATATTTCAAGCGGTAGAGTCACACATTAATACGATGAAAGGGTCATCAATGATAATTTCCCAGTTACATTTCAGGAAGAGATAAGAGTATTTGATTTTTTTGTGACCTCGAATTTTGGGTTTCAAACAGAAAGGGAAACTATTAAGTAAAGCTCAGCTTCCCATTTCTGCATCTAAAACACTAGATTTCATTGTTCTGCTTTTTCCCACTCTTTCTAAAATTACTCAAATTAAAAAAAATATATTTATTTATTTTTGAGAGAGAGAGAGAGAGAGAGAGAGAGAGAGAGAGCGCACAAGTGGGGAAGATGCTTAAAGAGAGAGAAATAAAGATGCCAATCAGGGTCTGCCCTGACAGCAAAGAGCCTGGTGTGGAGCTCATACCCATGAACCTCAGATCATAACCTGAACTGAAGTTAGAGGCATAACAGACTGAGCGACCCAGGCACCCCAAAATTACTCAAATTTCTTAAAAGAATCACAGAAACCTTAGGAATAGATTTGAAAAGAGAAATATGAGCTGCCTGGATCCAAAAATAGGCCTTTAGCCACATGCTATCTATTAAGAAAATAGAAAAACTCTAAACACAAAAATCAAGAGTATAGTTGCCTTTCTGCGTGGCAAATAATGAATGAAAAATAACTGCAAAGTTATTGATACTGTTTTCATTCTTAAATTAGATTGTGTGCTCAAATGTGTTCATTCTATTAATATGACTCATAGATGATATATTTTAATCAAATATTAATGATAGAAATAGAATACAGTGAGATAAAATATATAGCGACGCATTACAACAAAAACTAGAATTGCAGTTGAATATAGGCAGGGTCTTTATAAGACCTAACCTTTCATTATGTAAATAGATATCTTTTAGTCCAAGAAATCCCATACCTTTTTAAGCATGAATGGATACAATGAAATGAATTGAACCAAGGTCTATTGATGCTAATTTATAATATCACGTAACAAAAAAAAAGTAAATAAAATTAAAAATCCTAAGTCTAGAAAAATGAAAATAGTTACATTAGTGAGGATTTATATAAATTCAAAAGCATAATTATTAAGCATAAATAGTTGTTGCAAAGTTTAGGACTTCCTGAATAATTCTTATTCTTATTATTCATTACTAAAAATATTAAAATTTCATTCCAAAAATATCATTATTTTTAAACTTTCATTTGTTTAATAATAACTGCTGTGATTGAGGGAGATGTAAAACAAAAATACACTTTGAGGTGAATATCTTTCTATAAGCCAGCAATATACACTGATCCTTCCTTTGTAAAGTAATGCTATTATAAATGTATACACAATTCAAATTATAGATACTGAATTATGATGCATATCAAATTTTCAGAAGCTTAATTTCATATGTTAAAGATAACAAAATAATGATACTATGTAAATAAAAATATAAATAAATATATTACTCAACATATTACTCATTAAATGTACCATCTCTGTAATATGTGTCTTTGCTATCTTAAATTAACTGCCCACAAGATTTTAGACTTAAACTTATCTCATCAACTGTCACAAAGTCTTTGGCTCTGATCAAATATAGTCCTATAAACACTGTGTATAGACATTGTATTATCGCTTAAAATATTCAAGATTTATATATTTTTATTTTTTGTATTTTATTTTTATTATCATATTTTCATAACCACACTAAATAATTCAATAAATTGATATATATTCATCACCCAAATTCAACAATTACCATGGTTTTGCCATACTTGCTTCATGTATTCCTTTTCTCTTTTTTCAAAATTACTAAAATAATTCTATCATGGGGTGCCTGGTTAAGTGTCCAACTTCAGCTTGGGTCATAATCTCACGGTTTGGAGTTCGAGCCCTGAGTTGGGCTCTGGGCTGACAGCTCAAAGCCTGGATCCTGCTTTGGATTCTGTGTCTGCCTCTTTCTTTGCCCCTCCCTGTTGTGCTCTGTCTCTCTCTGTCTGTCTCTCAAAAATGAATAAACATAAAAAGTTTTAAAAATTATATCACAGAATGTAATTTCATGCCTACATAATTAAGGGTGCATTTTCTAGAAAATACAGATATTTGGTTATACATTTTTTTAAAAGGAAAACTAATTTTACTTTAAGTAGGATCTCAATTCAATTATTGCTTATTTTCAATGACACATACTTACCATATATCCTTCCATTATATATATGAGAACATGAGTAGGAAAAAAAATGTCTGATATGAAATCGTAGTCAGGGAATAATTTTATTTACTCAACTAATCTACTAAAAGGAAAGGCGACACCAAAACCTGTTTTATTTATCTAAGTTATCATACTATGTTTCTAGAATTTGAAATCTTTCAAAGTGTGTTCATTATTTGTTTCAAGTAAGTTTCTTAACTATTGTCAATCTCTTACATAATCAAGAGCAATAGAAAGGATAAAATAGACCCTGTGACTGAATGTAGAAATAAAAGTAGAATATCTAGCATAATAATAGTAAATGATATTAATAGCATATTAGAAGTGGAAAAATGTATCTTACATAATAAGTTTAAAATCTAGTATAGATTTCATAGAAAAAAACAAAAAAAATCTTGAATTGATAATCAATTAATTGAAAGTAAAATTATTCATGTAAGGTTTTATTTTTTGCATATTCTTCTTTCCCTAGGCTTCCTTTATTGATATAACAGAGAACAAAGTGTATGCCTTTTAAAAAGCACCAGGTTTGAGGTGCCTGGGTGGCTCAGTCAGTTAAGCGTTTGACTTTGTCTCAGGTTGTGATCTCACGGCTCGTGGGTTCGAGCCTCATGTTGGGTTCTATGCTGACAGCTTGGAGCCTGGACCCTACTTCAGATTCTGTGTCTCCCTCTCTGTCTGCCCCTTACTTATTTGCATTGTCTGTCTGTCTGTCTTTCTCTCAAAAACAAATAAACATTAAAAAATTAAAAGAAAAAAGCACAGGTTTGAAGGGAATATAGATGAAAGGTAATATAAGCAAATAAAGTGTGACAATTATTTTTAAATTAAAAATAGAGGGAGCACTGGGGCATGACTAGGTGGCTCAGTCGGTTAAGCGTCTGACTTAGGTTCAGGTCATGATCTCTGGGTTTGTGAGTTCCAGCCCCACATCAGGCTCTGTGCTGACAGCTCTGAGCCCGAAGCCTGCTTTAGATTCTGTGTCTCCCTCTATCTCTGTCTCTGCCCCTCCCTTGTTCATGTTCTGTCTCTCTCTCTCAATAACAAATAAACATTAAAAAAACATAGAGGGAGCACTGAGAGAACATAGCAAAAATATGTAAACTTTACCAGTAAGGAAGTGAATATAAGCTGAGCTAAGTAGGTTTATGCTGCATGAGGCAGGAGCTACAGTAGATGAGGATAAGGACATACAGTAGATAGGAGGCTAGATCATATAAAATGTCACAGTTAAAGGAATTTCAATTTTTGGCTGGGGCAATAAAAGCTCTTGATAGTTTTAAGCAGAGGATTGATGTGATGAGATTGGCAATTTTCAAGAAATAATTTGGGCAATATTAAAGCAAAAGATCAAAGAAGTTTGACCCTGAGGTAAGGAAATAAGATTGAAGTCTTTAGCTATAATCTAAGTGAAAATTGGATGGAAATCAAAGCTATTTACCCAGATAGGCTGAGTCAAAACTAATGAATAAGAAGGTGGTATGTTGAGGAGAGTGAAAAACCCAAGATTGTGGCTTGGGAGTCTGGTTTGGGTAATGTGGAATGATATATACGCAATTATGTCCAGGTTTCGTGAGCAAGTTCTAGCCAATGAAATGTGACTAGAAGTCATGCAACCCATTTTCGTTTTTTCTTCTTAAATTTCCTAAGACATGGATTTTTTAATAGTTGTTATCATAGCCCATCTTAACTAATACCATGTTGTTAGAAGGAATGAGTGTTATTGTAGCAAAAAGTTAAAATATGAGGCATTGTATTACAGTCTGGAGAGATGATGAGGAAACAAATAAAAAATAATAGAAGATTATGGGAGGTACTTTTCCATTCTTACCTCACAGAAGGAAGTGGTAGGTAGCCAAAAACTGTTGTAATGGGTGCTTTCCCCCAGAAAACAAAAGCACAGTTTAGTCAAAGAACTTATTCCATTTGTAATACATAGAGCATTCAAACAGTCAGTCCAGTAGCCTTTCATAATTATCAAAAGCCCAGTGTCTTCTAGGTGCTTCCTACTCTTGCCTTTATAAATGAGATTTTTGTGATTTTTTTTGCTCTTGTTCTCATTTACATAAGGAATCAGAGGTAATATTCTGGAACAAATGGGGACACTTCAGAACCTGATGAAGGCTATCTTACATCATACAAGTCCAAGAATTTGTGCTGGATAAACGTCTGGGTTGTGTTCCTTGGGGAGGAGATGATGTCGCTCCATGTGAGAAGTGAAGAATGAAGTGTCTAAATTCCATCTAGTTAAATTGGACAGAAGATTTGTAATCCATTTAAAGTCTGGCACTCTAAAATATCCCATATAATTTTCTATATTTCTCTTCCTTTGTGCTCTGGACCTTGAGGGCCATATGCTTCAGATGGAGGAGTTTCCTGGTCCGTAAACACTTGAGACAAGTAAATAATAAAAATTTAATGTGAGACTTGGAGGGATATTTGTTACTAAGCACAGTTTAGTCTATTCTAAATAATATAAGGGATGTAAATCGAGGTATTTGAAGAGCAACAAGTTGGTAATGGTTAGGGGTGCATAATATGATAACTTAAACTTGGAATATGCCCGGTTTGAGAGGACTGTGAGACATGCGCATCAAGATGCCTTGTTAGTAAAATTGAACATAAGTCTAGAGAGATGAACTTTCACTGATGATAGAGAGTGTTGAATTATCAGTATGTAAGTGGAAGCTACGCGGACATGTTGAAATAGCTGAGGTTGTAAAGTGGTTCTGGTTAGAGTGCAAAGGTAAAGAAACCCACAGCAGAATGCTGAAGAGGTTTAAGAATGAAGTTCTTGCTATTAATTTAAAAAGAAAATATTGAGTATGTGGCTGTAGACTATAAATGGGCTTATTCTAAATATAAAACAGAAGCAATCTAAGATCAGATTACTTTTAGAAAGTGACATCACTTATTGATTCATATTGAGCAGTTCCAAACATAAACTTTAAAGTATTCATATTGTTTTTCTATAGGAAGACATGAAGATAATTCAACACTAATTTGTTTACTATTTAGTCTCCTTTTAGATTCTTACTACTCTTATATTCTTACTAGGGACACATCTATCACATTCATCTGTCGATATCAGTTTCTAATATTAGTCCAAGGAGCAGGTTGCAATGTTAAATAGAAAGGTCATAGTAAACATCATTGAAAAGGCAATGTTTAAGCAAAAACTTAAAAGTAATAAGGGATGAGGCATATAGATACCTGAGGGAAGAGACCCCAGGTAAAGGGAACAGCCAGTGCAAAAGCCTAAGAGAGCCATGTGCCTGGTTTGCTTGAAGAAGTGCAAGGAATCCAGTGAGGCCTGAGACATGGAGTATTGATGAGCTCATTGGAGTAACAGGGATCTTGATATTTTAAGCATCACACTGCCTTTGACAATTCCTGTGAATGACATGGAGAGCCACTGTGGATTCTAAGGAGAGAAATAACATAATCTGATCTTTCTGTTGGAAGGATCACTATCAATACTGTGTTCATAACTGACTGCAAGGGGGCCATTTTCAAAGAGAGACTCCAATTAGTATTGAATTTACTTGGAAGGTGGGTAGTGGTGATTCCAACTCCAGTGGACATAGAAGTGGATTCTGGATATTGTCAAGCTTTTGTGTTTAAGCAATAAGAAGGATGGATTTTCCATCAAATGGGTGGAGAAACACGAGCAGGTATGACAGGGGCAGGGAGATGGAGATCAGCAATTTGCTTTGAGGCACGTTTACTGTGAAATGTCTATTAGACATCTGAAGTAGTGACAGCCCAACCAAGAGACTACAAATCATTAAGAGTTTAAAACAAAGAGAATTCGCGTAGAAATGATTGGTGAAAATAGCTTTTTTAGAAAAAGCAATCAGAAAAAATAACAATAAAATAAAAAGGCAATCGGGAGATTGTGAGGCAACCCAGAATTTAGCAGCAGCAACAAGAAGCTGTTATCATCTTTAGATGAAGGGACAAGGATAGGAAGCTAGAATACTGGAGCTGAGCAGAGGTGTTGTGGTGGGAACCTGTGTAAAAAATGCTCCTGTGTAAAAGGAGCCGGAGCCATGGAAGAAATGCAGCGGTGACCAGGGACGACACTGTGACAGAGAGGGATTGAGAGAATACTTAGATTTTTCCTTTCCCCACTTTTCATTGAATGTCTCCATTGTTTGACCTCACCTGGAGGCCGGACTTCAGAAAATCCTGCGATACACAACCCACACTAGTCAGGGCCTCTGTGTTATGAACTGAGCAGGGTAAAGTGAGAAATGGATTTGAGGAAAAATAGACTCATTCTGATCATGACATTCAAGCAGAAATGTAAACGATGCAAGTGAATTTATGAGTATGGAATTCGGGATGGAGATAAGGCGTGGAAATATAAATGTGGGAGTCATTAGCATTTAAATTGCACATAAAGCCATGAGATTGAGTGAGAGCACCAAGGAAACAAGTGCAAAGAAAGACGAGGGGGAAAAAATTCAAGTACTGAGGAATGGAGCATTCCAACATTAAGAGTTCTAGGGAAAAGTGGGGAAACCAGTGAAAGAGACCAAGAGAGGAAAACAGGACTAGAGAAATAGTAAGAAACCCAGGAGGCAAGTGAAGGAGAATGTGATGATAAGCTATATCAAGTGCTGCCAATAAAGATCAAGTAAGAGAGAAAAAGAGAGAAAGAGCCATTGAGAGTGGAGTAGAAGCTTAGTTAGAGTGCAGGGGGAGATTTAAGAAAGCATGAAATGAGCAAATATGGAGACAGTGAGTATAATTTGAGAAGTTTTAATAAAGAAGGGATTAAGTTCCCTGGTGGTATCTGGTAGGAGAAATGTGACAGTCAAGGGTTTTTAGCTGTTTATTTGTTTGTGATTTCTAAGAAGGAAGAAATAATATTTGTTTCATTGTGAAATGACCCAGTGAGGAGGAAAAATGCGATTACATAAAAGATAGGGAAGCATTCCTTGAAAGAGGTGTGCTTGTGCTCACAGAGACTTCATGAGTAAGCACGGGGGATGCCCTCAGGTAGGAGCATGGATATTTCCCTTCTGGCAATGACTCTCAACAGGGGGCAATTCTCTCCCAGGGGTGGGGGCAAAGGGGGGAGAATTTGGCAATGTTTGGAGAGAGTTTTAGTTGTCACAACTCAAAAAAGAGAGGCCAAAAATGCTACTATATATCTTACAGTGCACAGGACAGCTCCCACCTTCCATCCCCAACAAAGCATTGTTTGGCTCATTAGGTCAATAGAAACTGTGTTAAGAAACAGTCCTATGGTAATATGCTCGGTAAGTAGTATGTAAGTTCAGATATTGGTATTTATATGCAAGAAAGAAAGTGATGCATTATGGAAGAATAGTGGGCTTCTTCGGCAACATTAAGGACACACTTGATTTTCAAGGTCATAGTTTTAAAGAAATAACATTCCGCATGATTTAGTTGAATGTTTTATCCAAGTGCAATCAGGTACATGAAAACAATTCCAGAATTTGTGGAGGTGTGCATGAAATCAAGGCTGTAGTTTTATAAAGTGAGTCATGGTTAGTAGATATAAATTTATTTGATGCCCAAGGAGAGAACAAAATATTTGAAAGGCTGAATGTGTGAAATAATGAAGCATATTCACAAAACAGCAAATCATCTTTTGTAGAGATGATCATTTAATGCATATGAGAGAAGAAATGAGAACTATGAGTTAAATTTGTGCTTATGAAATGGGCAGGAGTAAATGATGTTGAATCTAGGCTCAATGATCAAATTATTTCAGAATACTCAGAATTGCACTAAAGCAAAGATTGAAGACGTTAAGTCTAAAAACAAGGAAGCTAATTTTTAAATTAATGCATTAGTCAAGTGTGAATTTATGAAAGCCTTACCTGTTAACAATGACAATAAGAATATAGATGAGGACAGGGATTGAGGAGTAACATTGGGTGGAATCAATTGGGATTTGAGCTTCATTATATCTCATGTTTAATAAGTAGTATGTGATTTCTAGTCACTATGTAAGAAATCCACATGTTAGACATAGGAACAGAAATAAAATATACAGCCTTCAACATTTTGCTAGACCATGGAGGAGAGTTCTGTACAGAAAACAGAGATTCAAGAGTGGCAAGGAAATGGTGACACCTCTTGATAAATCCTCTTCCTCGGTGGAGACAGGTGTGGCAGTGATGCTCCTGGGAAACAAAGGTAGGAGATTGGTCTAATCCGTTAGTAAAGATACTAATGTAGAACTTCTGGAAAATAAACTAAATAGTTTTTGGTAGCAGAAGAGTCTCTACCTATAAAGTGTTTTTAGAAGACTGTACAGGGTTGTCTAGGATTGCTTATGTTAACTAAACCAGGAGTTGAAAAATTTACCGTCATAATTCCCAGGAAAGTGTCAAGTAAACTAGGCCACTGTCTAAGCATAAAAGGAGATATTTTGTAATTCGCAAAGTACCTCTGTGTATATAAGACACTTGAACATTTTACTTAGAAACTAAATCTAGAAACTTGCAGCAGAGCACATTAAATTACCAAGAAAGGACCTGAGCTCTATACCAGGGGACTGGATCTTTTCCTGCTTCCTTAAGTTCTCATTGTTTTATCCTTGAAATTATTGGTAAAGCTTTATACTGAGCAAGATCTCTGATTTGTGAGCCTTCTTCGATGATCTAGTACTTTGTGTGAGCTCGGACTGGCACTGAGGACAGGATTGTCTCTCAGATCCCCAAAATATAATCTTTTTTTTATGCTAAAGGAGGAAATGAAAAAAATACAATAAAGTTTTGATTCCAGAATGGTCGGCTACCCAACGTTAGTGTGAGTGGTGAAAACACTGAGACATATTAAGGTGGGTAAGTCTTAGCACTGAAAAGTGGAGGAAACAGACTAGGATCTGGTAGCAAGGAACAGAGTACAGGGACAAAGGGCAGTTAGAAAATTCTATTAACTGGCATTACTAGCCCATCCGTAAAAGTCCAACATTTAAGAGTGGAGGGGATGGTAGTGAGAGAAAAGTCTGTAAGACTGGATTTTTCTTTACTGAAAGGCCTTATTTTCTGTGGCTTCTTGGAGAAATCTTATGCCTTCTTGGAAATGACTCAAGGCATAGATTACTCAAGAAACAATTCATGTAATAGGAGGCCGTGATCAAGTAATGACTGAATATTGAGGACATTTTATTAAAGAACTGCACATTCATTCAACAGAATATTGGTGTATTGTTATTGGCATGGATTCTTCAAATTCACGATCAGGGGATGTTAGAATTCTATTATTATCACATAGAAGGGATTGTTCAGGTGAATCAGTAATCATTAAGTGGTCAAAAACTTTTGAAAAAAACTTCCAGATATTATAACAGCCCATCTGCTGCCATAGTTAAGGCAGGGTTTGGCAGGCCTATTCCGAAAAGGTTAAAACCCCCTCCCTAAATCCCCCAGGGGGCACTCCTTTTCATGTGAGAAGAATGTTATAAGTCCAGTGAACTTAGACAGGTTTTCTATTATCCAGAGATAATGCCTTATTTAATGCTATTGACATAGATGATGAAAGGTTCAGTGAGAGGGGCTTGGTGACACTCTCCTGTCTTAGGAGCCTTATGAAACCATGGAAGCCCCCCCCCCTCAACCCCACCTCTCCCCCCCTAAAAAAAAAACGTTCAAAAGGCAGTGACAGACTTAAGTTTAGCTGCTACACATGGGATTATATGAAGGAAAAACTGTTGTAAGCACAGTGGGAAGGAATTAAAAATAAAAGGAAGAAGTAAAAACCAGCTCACTGGAAAGGATTTGTTTTTGGAAAAAAAAAAAAGTAAGTAAGGTTTACAAAGAAGTGAACTTTAATAGATTTCCCAATAAGGAACTGATAGTGCATTATCGACTTTTGAATGAGGTGGGAGGAATGCTATAGGCCCACATCCATCCCTAGGGTATACTTGAACAGAGTGCTGGATTTACCTCCTAGTTAAAACTAGAAGGAGTTTGAGAAAGACTGAATGAAGAGTTAAAATCTGTTCACTCAACCCTCCTGTTGGGCATCTAAGACCACATGCCATAATTTGAGTCAAGTTGCCTGGGATGGTATACAAATTATTTGGGGATTGTTAGAATAGAGTCAGAATAGAATAGAGTAAAAAGCACAGTAACCCTTGTGGAAGATAAGGATGATACTCATGTCTAAGGTGAAACTTGGATTGTATGGAAAGAACAAGGGCGGGGGAGGTGCCTGGGTGGCTCAGTCGGTTGAGCTTCCAACTTTGGCCCAGGTCATGATCTCGCTGTCCGTGGGTTCGAGCCCCGCATCGGGCTCTGTGCTGACAGCTCGAAGCCCGGAGCCTGTTTCAGATTCTGTGTCTCCCTCTCTCTCTGACCCTCCCCTGTTCATGCTCCTTCTCTGTCTCAAAAAATAAATAAACATTAAAAAAAAATTAAAAAAAAAAAAAGAAAGAACCAGGGGAGGAAAACTAGATGAGTTACAAATTGAAATGTGAGATTGCAGAGACTGTTGTGTGAGTACACTGCCTTTACATAAACACAAAATTAGAATTGATATTATATGTGAACTGAGCATTGTCATCTTTGCCCTTTTCACAGAGCATAGTAACTAAGGCTAGCCTTCATCAAGTTTTAATTAGCCATGATAAATAGGTTTCTTTGGAATTGCCCAAACTCTCCTCAGTGGTAAACATTAAGCAATGCAACCTTCCAGGGGGCAATAAGAGACTATTGTTCTAATTAGGTAAACCGTTGAGAAGGAAGCCTTTCTTCTATTCATTCCCTTTTAGTAGTTCTGACTGGTCAATAAGTAAGGGAGACAGTTCCTGGGCATTAACAGGAGGCTATTAAGGTGTTTCATTTGCATGCTGCAGCTACCTAATATGATGAAAATTAGGTTGGAAATAAAGTAGGCTAAAAGGGATAGATACATCATCAGGACTGGCTACATTATTCATGGGCTGAGTGTGAAATGAAAATACAGGGGCCATTACTCAAAAGTTGTTAAAGATTTCAGGACAGCTCCAATCGAGTGTTAAACCGATCTCAGCACCCTCCTAACCACAGGTTTCTCCGTATGTGACTCTACAGGTTGTATAACCATGAAGCTGGCATTATAGACCTGGCTGATGTCTTCTCTCCTATCCCGATTTTGGATTTCAGTTAGTCACCACTGAAATCTTGAGGAATGAAAACACATTCATGCTTACTATCTTATCATAGATTTGCTTTAACTGAATAACGCATTGTTGTAATCTAGTAAAGTAGGATTGATAACTAATAGCAAGAACGTCCATACCCTACATTGATGCTATCAGGCTCATTTCTTCTCAGAGGAAGAAGTGGGAGAAGAGTGAAGGATGATAGTCATCCATACTACAAAGAGAAGCTGACTAATAAATCCAACTAAAACTCAAGGCACAGCTCGACGTGTAAAATTCCTGGTAATTATTATGGAGCAACCAGGAACATTCTTTAACTATAAGAAGCAATTTGTGTCTGACAGAACCTGCTATTAAGCAATAAACTCAGATGCTGGCAAGACTATTCCTCACCTTGGAATCTTGTTTATCCCTATTTACAAAGTCACTAGAAATAATTCTCAATGTGAAAACAACACTGTATTAGTTTCCTAGGGATGCTGTAACAAATTACCACAAATTGGTAGCTTAAAACAATAGAAATGTACTCTCTTACAGTTCTGGAGGCTAGAAATCTGAAATGAAGATGTTGGCAGGGACATATCCCTCTGTAAGCTTTAGAAAAGCATACTTCCTTGCTTCCTCCTAGATTCTGGTACTCCCAGCAATCCTTGCTGTTCCTTACCTTAAAGACACATGGCTCCAATCTCTGCTTCCACTTTCACATCACACTCTTTTGTGTATCCTCTCCTCTTTCTTAAGGACATCAGGAGTTATTGGATGTAGTACCCTCCCTAATCTAATGTAACCTCCTTTTAAGTAACTACATCTGAAAAAATCCTATTTCCAAATGAGGTCACATTCTAAGGTTCTGAGCAGGCATAAATTCTAGTGGAACACTATTTAACCCACTACAGGTACTGAGGAAAAACAAGCATTGAAAGTAGTATAATAGGGGATAGCACAGACAGTAACATTAGGTCCTTATGAGCCAAGGCAATTGATCAGATATTAGAAAATACTCAAACTAGAGCACTTTTGAAGAAATTAAACAGGGCCACTACATCAAAATCCACAGGATTTTGGCCCAAAATTTGCCTCTGGCACCTGTGTATTATGATCCATTTCAAAGGCACATGCATTCATGCAAGATGAAGCAGCCAATGTCAATAAGCAGGACAGAATATGTAATTAATGTGACCCCCAGTGAAAAATGTAAATGCAAGGCCTCCTGCTGAAAAATTCTTAATTGTTGATTTAGTTAAGTCACTGTGCCCTGAGATTAATGAGAAGTAAGTCACAAAATCCACTGGATCATGAGCTAGTAATGTGGGAATGAGGGAGAATACCACAACATATCTTTCCCACCTCTAAAATCTTCTTTTGTTTTGCTTCTAATGGTGGTCCCAAATCCAAATTTAAATTTGTGTATACTAGAGGAAGGTTATATCAGTGACCAAGGCATAATATCCATGACAGTTGAATTTGACAGGCAGTGCTGTGCAAGGTAATTTATGGAGGGTCTCTACTTCCTCCCATGTAGCCAGTCAGGGCTTCAGGTGAATGCAGCCTCACAAACAAGCAGAGAAAACATCGCCTGACGTCTGTTAAACCCTAAAACATTTGTTTGCATGTGCTACCAAGGCTCTTATTATTGGCTGTATGTATAAATATTATGTGTTGGAGTTACAAAACCTGATAGTGGGAGGAAGTGTTTGAGAATAGGGTGAAATTATAGCAGATGGAAAAGATGTTTATAAGTAGATTACATTACCACAGAGGGATGCCACCACAGTATTTCCACGCAGGCAGCTCAGAGAGAGGGTATATTTAACTATCTTTTGCTATTCTCCTCCAATGGCCAATGTTGGTAGAAATCTTATGGCCTGTTTTCTGCAGAAAAAGGAAATTGGACTCCTATTGATTTGAATGTTCTACTTGTAAAATTTGGATAAAATAAATCACAAAGTGCTCTCTGATGGCACAGTTTATGGGTGGGTGAGTACAGTTATCATTTAATTCCAAGGCTTTGTTTGCCATTCTAGGATTTTTTTCCAGAAAATACTATCTATCCTATGAATTGCATACAGCAGAAGATGCTGTATAGCAGAGATTCTGTACCCCCTGTGGCCATAAATCAAGACATACATTGTTAAGACAGCTCTCTGTGTATGACAGAAAGCAGATAGTGGTAGCCTACTTGGTATATCACAGCTTGATCTCATCTGTTCCTTTAAACATATGAAATTAATTTAAATAATGCAAAAATGGGACCCAGAAAGCCTCAGGGAATGTGCTTTTGGGTGTGATTTGTTGGTCTGAAATTACAAATAACTCCTAGCCAGAGGTACGCAGAGAAATTTATGGGAAGCCTCGTGACACAACTATATTGCATTTGGTGGTAGAATAAACGTGATTGGGAATCTCATGACTCACAATATTTTTAGGTGCCGACAAAACTTTAAACATTTAATTAACATGTAATCCCAACAACATATGTGGCAGATTAATCAGCACTGGTCTCCCTGTGCCAGGCATTTTGCAAGAATTACAAGAGTTGTTCATATATCCCTGAAATATTATTCCAGTAGCCCCATCATTATGATGGAAAAAAAAACTTGGTACTTCAAATAATGACACTAGAAGGAGTTTGTTTATAGAAGACTAGCTGCTGGAGGAAATCAGCTTGGGTAGAAGACAAAACTCTAATTGAATGCACTGAATGAATAATGACTCTTCCATACTCATTAACAAGGCTGGGAGTAAGCTTGCACCTTGACTGGGGACAGACTATTGGATATTCTAATCACTATGAAATACACTGTCTTTAAATTTCAATGGAAGGAGTCCACAAAGAGCTAAGAAGACTTAAAGAAGTAAGAAACCAAGATAAAGAAGTAAAATCATGGGAGAACTGCTTAGTGTATGTTATGGCTGGTTGTAACTAAACATTGTGAACTTTAGCATTGCTCTCTAATAGCCCAGGTCATATTAATAGAAAAAAGTTTGTCTTCTGTGCTATGGAATTTGTGGAACTAGATGGATAAGGAATAATTCTCTGATATCCATGGGATGTGGATGAGAAATTTAACCAGTAAACCTGTGTCTATAAAAACCTGGGATATATCCAAGATATGTTTATGTCTATGAATCATATAATGTACATACTTTAGTGAATATGGACTTTTAATAACCAGTTTAATCACTGGAAATATATGATATGTAAGAAAAAGTTAATTTTGCTGGAAGGAATATTATTTTCACTTATGTAAGGTGTGTCAGGTATTACCAAAATATTTTTCTCACAGCTAAATAATGGCTTAAAATTTCATTGACAGAATTAAACTCATATATGTTTACGAGATGATTCCCAAATGAGAAAATATTGTGGGAGCTGATATGAAGACCCCCAATTAAAGTGAAATCAATAAAAACTATTTTCCCGATAAAAATTGATCTAAGAAAACTATGTATTTAATTAAATACTCCCACAGGCACACAGAAAACAATTCAAATAATTGAGGTTAATGGAGGGAAAAAAAACAATTGAGTTATAAATGGACTTCAAAAGACCTGTAAAAAGAGATGTTAGCAAATAACATATTTTGTAGAAGGAATTCTTACTCTCTATTGGATAGTTCAAATCAAAGCCAGAGTGTTAGGCTGCTTAAGCAAAATATTGCAGAAAATCTTATAAGACAAATAATGAAAATATATCAGAGATATTTGACCCCAAGATGCTGACCCAAGTCAGAGGGTGGATTAAAAAGGCAAGGAACTACACATCCCCCACCCACCATCCTCCATCAACCCTCAGTTTATTCTCTATTATTATGAGTCTCCTAATGTCTTGTTTCCCACTCTCGTTTTTCGCCCCCCCCTTTCTCATATGTTCATCTGTTACGTGGGTGAGAGGTATTAAGGATTATTGATATGATGAGCACTGGGTGTTGTATGTAAGTGATGAATCACTGAATTCGCCTCCTGAAAATAAATAAATAAATAAATAAATAAACAAATAAACAAATAAACAAATAAAACTAAAGGGACCAACAGCTAATCTGTGATTCTCTACTATTACCAAGGAGAGGCCCTCCCAGGACACAAAGAAAACATGTGACCCGGTGCAATTGTGTAAACATACTAATAACAGAGCTCCTGGAAATCAATCCAAATGTTTTTCTGCCAGAAGAGTGATTATCAATAGAAATTCTTTTAGTAGAATGTGACCCAGGTGTTTAGGATTGCTTATAGTTAGCAAAGCAGGGATCCGTGTATTTATGGGAGATGACACCCTGGAAAACGCTACATATGCCACGAACTCTCTGGTAAAAGAATGCAAATATTTTATGTAATATTTGTAAATATATGTAAATATAATATTTAAAATATGTAAAATACTCTCCATATAAGTGAAGTGTCCACACACCTCCCTAAAAATCCCTTCACTCTGCCTGGGCAAAGGAATGTCTGATGAAAGAGGCAAGGGCTTGGGAATCAGAATAAGATACCTGAACCAATCCTTGTTTTGCCAGTGCCGAATGATTACCTGAATTCTCAAAATTTCTAGTAAAGCTTGATATTCCATAAGATCTTAGATTCTTGCAAGTCTAACTTCACAATTCTATCATTGTGCTATCTCAAGGAATCATGTCAATGTAAAGGAATGAGTCCAGAAACCTCAAAGTTTTCAGTATTTAGGAGTCAGAGTACATAAGAAAGAGAACCTATATGACTTACAAATGTATGAGAAGAACTAGGCAATAAAAGTGTAAAGTTAAAAGAAGGACATAATTTCATGAAGTGAGCTAGAGCAAGTCAGGTAAAAAAAAACCCAATAAATCAACAGTATCTTTCAGTAGTCAAGATAGAGTATGGGAGGCTACAAGAGTGCTATCTGTGTTGTAATACTCAAGTCTACCTTTGCAGTGCTTAAGTCGCCAGAGGCACTATGTAAACAGGTGAGTGTGGCTGTGTTCCAGTAAAAACTCATTTACAAAAACAGGTGGCAACCAGCATTTGGCCCATTGACTGCAGTTTGCCTATCCCCAGCTTAATAAACCCAACTCTGGTCATAAGGATGATTTCACTTTAGTTTTAAACTTTCCCATATGCTCAAGAAAGAGAAGTAAAACTAAAAGATCTAAGAGAGGAAAATATAAGAAATCAAAGAAATAGTAATGGCAGTATAAGAAGATGTATTTATGAACATGGGAGGGAAGATTTTCTTGTGTCATTTCTCTCTATGAGATGGGAAGGAAAAAGCCAAGAAGTGATACAAATTAGAGTCAGCACCTTTAAAATGAGGGGAATCTGGGGCGCCTGGGTGGCCCAGTCCATTAAGCGTCGGACTTCGGCTCAGGTCATGATCTCACAGTTCATGAGTTCGAGCCCCACGTCCGGGTCTGTGCTGACAGCTCAGAACCCGGAGCCTGCTTCGGATTCTGTGTCTCCCTCTCTCTTTCTGCCCCTCGCCCTCTCTCGCTCACTCTCTTTTTCTCTCAAACATAAATAAAACATTTTTTTAAATGAGGGGAATAATATTAGTGTGGAAACCAGAAGACAAAGTCCATCTGCTAAGAATCAAGTGTGGGCTGGGTAATTTAAAAAGTTGGTGAATGTTGGAGTATCTATTGTGCAAAAATAAATGAGAAAAACAATTGGTCAGAAAGTCAAATAATTTAAAGTGATAATATGGAAAAATAATCCAGACACAGAGTTTGTGTCATTCACTAAAGTGTCTAACCCAAGAGAGTAAACTATGCCTCCTGAAAAAAAAAGCCACCATTTGAACTTCACTGTTCAGTCTCGGTGTTATTTTTAGGAAATTCTACGAAGTTTCTAAGTGCTTTTTTCTAAGAAGGTTCAGGAGTGTATGCAAATGTAACATGAAATAATTAAATAGCAGAATAGAATATATTAGCAGAGACTTATATTTTTTGATCTTATAATAAACACTATCAAAACAAATAATTTGTTTTAATTCAGTTTAATAAGATAACATACATATATTAATTTTAACCTATGACCAAATCCAAAGTCATGTGAAAAGTAAATATTTCTTTAAGCTTTTTTTTTTAAAAAAAACTAAGCAGATGTAGAATATTTAACTCCAAATTAATTGGGAGAACTTCATAGTATCTTATAATTAAGTTGCCTTTAAATATGCCTGAACCTTCAGGCAAACATCTGTGGTATTTGTCTCCACATGTTTCAGCACGATGAGGTGATTTGAATTCAGCAAAAATTTTAATAGCTTAAGTTGAAACAGGAATTATCCTAAGGGAATCTAGTGGAAATGTATTCAAGAATATAAGTACCATATCTATTTCTTTCATGAATATTGGCTATGCTTTGATGTAGCAATTGTTCCTAGCCAAACACTTTATGAAGACAAATGATTGATATAATGGAGGACCTAAAGATGCCCTAAAGCACATGAAAACAGAAGTACCTTTGTCCTGAAGAAGCCTGTATTCTTACGTCTATAGTTTGAATATAAAATTTGAATGTAAAAATTGGGGCTGCAAATATTCTACAAATCACAAGGAAAAGCATTCAAACTAGTGCCGTGGCATCCATTCAAAACATCTGAAGCCATTTGTCTTCCTGAATCGCACCCAATGTAAAGCTTTTTCACACAGAACTAAACAGAAGTGAGCATCAGTAACACTTCCAACACGCATACATTTTGTTCTAAAGGAACAGCTGTTACTTGATGAAAAGTTGATGAAAGATGCCCAGCATTTGTTTTTAAAAAAGTTATCACCCAAATAAGAATTGTTGGGAACCAGATGTTAAAATTGAGAGTGGTCTGTTTATTTCAGTTGAGAGTGTTATAAAAATGTTAATAAGGTGTTTTTATATCTATTACATGGTGATGTTTGACTCTTTAATGTGCTTTTTGTTATATTTGACTGCCATTTCTATAGTGTGGTGTTATTGGCGTTAGATCACTGAAGAGTAAATAAAGTGAGAGAAATGCTCTCTTGGAACCAGAATAATGAACTGGAATGGAAATAGGTGACACGATTCTGCAGACACCTTACAATGAAAGCTTGGAAACATTAATATATTTCCTGTGCTGAGAAATAACCTCGCATTATTTAACTTGATATTTATCATCACGTCTGAAGGAACTGTACTGAGACCCCCGAGACATCTGAAGGAAACCGTGATTTCTCATTACTTGAACCCACCACCTGCCATGTGCAGCCCACCCCCATCAGTTTTAGCAGGTTTCAATCAGCCACTTACTATATAATGTGTAAATTGTTTTAATTACATAAATAATACATTCTCCTTAGAGACAACTAACAGTTAAAGCCTCACTGAATAGTACCGAAATCCAATTTCTTCTTCGGAGAGGATTATTGTTTCTAGTTTGGTGTATATTTTTTTCCTAATATATTTGATGCATTTATAAATGCATGTATATTTGCCTATTGAAAATATGCATGGGGGCGGCTGGGTGGCTCAGTTAAGCATCCGACTCTGGATTTTGGCTTGGATCATGATGTCATGATTTGTGAGATTGAGCCCCGCATCAGGCTCTGCAGTGACAGCATGGGGCGTGCTTGGGACTCTCTCTCTCTTCCTCTCTCTCTGCCCCTCCCCTGTTCTCTCTCTCTCTCTCAATATAAATAAATAAACTTAAAAAAGAAAACTTAAGAAAAGCAAAAAAAGAAAATATGTACAATTGGCTTTTGTCAGTATGCTCTCTTCAATGAAGTGCTTATTATGGGTCAGTTTGAGGTGTGTCTTTTTTTTCTATTGAACAGTATACCTGAAAAATCTTACCATGAGAATAACACTAGCGTTAAAGGTAATAAAATTAATAATATTAGTCATATTTATCCCAGTGCTTACTGTGCACTGGGCATTAAGTGTGGTACATGGATTATCTCATTTAATCATCATGACAAACAAATGAAATTGACAGTGCTCTTACTGCATTTTACAGAAGGGGCGGGAAGTAGGTATTTTTCTCAAGGTCAATACAGGGAACAAATGCTTTAATCCAGAAGATTCTGTTTTTCAGAGATCAAGTCATTAACCACTACACAAAATGGCAGCATTGTAGTCTGCATAATGAATAAACCATTTTTGTGTAGCCATTCTTGTCTTGATAGATGTTTAAAGTTCTTCCAATTGCAGTGCAATACTGCAATTGACATTCTCGCATATTATTTACAATGTATTTCCAAAGATGGAAATCTTAGCCCTATATTTATTATTTATAGACGGTAGAATACATAAGAATTGTACTCTAAAGCAACTCCCAGCTGTATATTATACCAGCATAGTTTGAGCCTTCTTACATTCCTACATCCTCAAAAACCTTATTAAAGTTTTTCATATTGCTGGGACTCCTGGGTGGCTCAGTTAGTTAAGCTTCCGACTTTGGCTCAGGTCATGATCGCACAGTTCGTGGATTTGAGCCCTACGTGGGGATCTTTGGTGACAGCTCAGAGTCTGGAGCTTGCTTCAGGTTCCGTATCTCCCTTTCTCTCTTTCCCTCCCTTACTTGCGCTCTCTCTCTCACTCTCTCTCTCTCTCTCTCATACACAAAAAAATAAATAAACATTAAAAAAATTTTAACAACAACAAAAAAATTTTTCATATTGCCTAACTGATAGAGGTAAAAATGGTACTTAGTTTTAATTCATTTAACTGATTAGTGATATTAGGCTAATTACATATGTTCATCATTATTTGTATGTACTGTAATTCAGAAAGTCTTTTCAGAAATTTTGCTTGTTTTTCCATTATGTTGAGTCTCTCCAAGAACCAGTTTGAAAGTTAGCTCTTACAAAAAAACTTTCCTGTTTCCCCAATTTGAAACACTTGCTTCCTCATTTACATTTTACAGTAATTTATCTACAAATTCTCCCATGGCGTCACATTCTACTTTTCCCATAATTGTTATTTCCATATTTTCTAATCTCCCCTTTAATCTCCTTTAGGTGATAGTTTGTGCTGATTAATGTTTATATTTCATATTAAAATTAACAAAAGATAAAATAATGAAAAATTTATTTAAATTAGTTTTTAGTTTTTTTTCAATTACTATTTATACCACCTACTGACAGACTTATTTCTAGCATATCTTATTTTAAAATAGTAAAAGCAAACTGAAAAAAATCCTTTTATGATCATTCAGATTCATAAAAGTGATCTGCTGTAAATACGAGATAAACGAGTTTTATTTTATCCATATATATTCTAAGAACAATTCATCATATGTCTAGAAACTTCTCTGATTTTTGTCCTTCAAGAAAACTAAAAAAAATCTTCTGTCTTTATTTAAATTATAAAGAATAAGGGCCCCTGGGTGGCTCAGTCAGTTGAGCATTCAACTCTTCATTTTGGCTCAGGTCATGATCTCACGGCTCATGGTTTCAAGCCCCACACCAGGCTTAGAACTGACAGTGTGGAGCCTGCTTGGGATTCGCTGTTTCCCTCTCTCCCTGCGCCTCTCCCCTCAAATAAACACTGGGGGCACATGAGTGGCTCAGTCAGTTAAGCATTGGAGTCTTTACCTTGACTCAGGTCACGATCTCATTGTTTGTGGGATCAAACCCAACCCACACTGGGCTCTGCACTGACATTGTGGAGTCTTCTTGGGATTTTCTCTCACCCTCTCTCTTTGTCCCTCCCCTGCTCATGCTCTCTCTCTCTAAAAATAAATAAACATTAAAAAATAATGATGAATTTGAAAATTCTTTAAAAACTCAAAGAAAACATTTAAAAATTTCTTCCATTATTAAAAACTTAATTATAAAATTATCATACAATTTTTATTTAGTTTATTCATTTAAGTTTTTTTGGCATAAAATGATATATTTAATTGTGATGTAATAACAATAAAGAAATAAAGACAATGTGGGACTTTAAGCAGAATTCAGTACATAAACGAGTCTCATTTGACGATTTCTACCAAATAACAACAGATTCTGTTCTTTGGTGGACTCTTCAGTCTTCCTCAGGTTTTTCAGGTTTTAAACATTTCCCCAAGTGACCTTGAACTAGTGTGTACAGTTTACTTTCGACTTTTGAATGCTGTGAGTGGCAAGAAGTCATGAGCATTCCTTTGGAAACCCCAGAAGTAATGGTATGTATCCTTTGAGTTAGTGTTTTATTTTATTAGAACCCACAAGTATACAGGAGGAAATTCAAGGATATGAGCATAGAGTTGGTCATTGAATACTTTATCTTTTATGGTGTTCACTGCAAAGTATAGAGAAGAAGTTTAAATTTGTGATCATGGTCCCTAGTTCAAGTTCTCTAAGAGTTTACTTCTTGCTCCTAGAAGATTCTGCCCATTTATGGTTAAAAGCATAGTGTTTTAAAAGCCTGTAAAATATTATTAACCCGAAATAGCTACTGAAAAGTCAAGAACATGTTATCCACAATCCCAAAAGACAATCCTCCCATAGTGTTTCTTGGGGACATTACTTTCTTGAGATAGAATGAAAGAAAACAAATGATATTCACATTTAATAAATTTGGGGTATATACTTTAGCTTCCTCTCGAATATTCAGAAAGAACATATTAAGAGTTATAAGGCAAAAAACTATGCTTAAGCTATTGTAAAATTAAAACATGTTAAAGAGTGGAAATCTTTCCCCTCCACAGGATTACACTTTCAGAATATAAAAGACTTGTCCATATGATGTCTTAGGTATGGCAAATACCATGAAGATATTTTTCTTGAAATGGGGTATACCTATATGTGATTTCTTAGAGGAGTTGAAAAAAGCACTCGCTTGGTAATATTCATTCCTCATAGAATCTTTGCTATTCGCTTTGGAAAATACCTCAGCATCTTGCTTGTTCTCTCTGGTGTTCTTTCTATTGCAATCAGCCATAGTTGTGCACCTCTTCCATTTAGTCAAGGTTTACATTTAACATAGAAGGCTTTGGCATTCCATAAATCTGGAATCTAATTCCAACGGTTGCTCATTAGCTGTGTAAAATAAGAGCAAAATTTTGAACCTCTCATTTGGTTTCTTTATTTGTAAAGTAGAGATATTAATATAGACTCTTAGAGGGGTAGATTAAATGACATATTGAACAGGAATAAGTTTATATAGTAATTGCTACATAAGAAAAACTCAGTAAACTATGGCTATTATTATCATTAATATTTCCAATAAATGAAGGCTGACTTGGTTTTTATAGTCCAGTCAGAAGAAAGGGTTGATTTTACACACACACACACACACACACATACACACACATCGCATTCTTTGTCACTTCAAATGTACAAAGTCAATTAGCCACCTTGTATGCCCATTTTCTGATATATAAAACAATGGCACTATATTGGTAGACACTATTGGTAGGCTATGGGACAGGCTAAACAAAAGCTATACATACACTTTTGTCTCTGTTTTCATCTAATAAACTGAAACATCCATGTGTTGGTGGATGTGGCCATGCAATGCAGGTGACATGTAAGTGGATGTCACAAATTTCATTGCATGTCTGTAACTCGATGCTTCAATGTCAGTCCCAGTTCCACTGCTTTTCTCCCAGTCCTAAGCTACTTTCTCCTGCTTCTTTCATAGGAGAAAATAAACCCCGTGCATGTTAAGTGTACTTTTACTTGCATTCTGTGTTACTTAGAGCTAAAACTTATGTTAACTGAAACTAATATGAATACTTGGTCACAGATTCAGTCTGAAGATTATAATAGATTAAGTACAGAGTTCTGTTCATTCGGTAAATAATTTTAAGTGACTGGTTATGAGCAATGTGACATTTAAGCCCCTGGAATAATGTGGTCAACTGAAAGATCTGCAACTCTTTGATTACATGAAAGGAACTGGAGACAGCTGAAAGCAGGCGAATAAATAGATAATTGCATATTTTGTCCACTTCTCTAAATGTGATAAATGTGGCAGATAGAACTAAGTGTAGGAGTAGAGGAAGAAGAAGTGATTATGAAAAGGTGATCAATGAAATACAATCTAATGGATGATATTCAACGATAGGAATAATTAGGGAAAAAAGAATTAGAACACTTTAGCTTTGTAAAACCTCTTGAAAACACCATTCCTCTTTTAAATTAACAATGAAATTTATCTAATGTGTAAAAAAACAGTGGTTCGTTGGTGGGTCAGAAAAGTCAAATTGATTAGTATAAAAAGTGAGAAGGAGACTGGAAGAAATATTAGAGATAAGCAGATGGCAGATTATGTCGAGGCTTGTAGGAAATAACAAAAAGATGTTCTATTCCAGTAGTATTGCTGAGTAAGAAATCCATCTCAAACTGTTTGGAATAAGCCAATAAACTTTTATCATAGCCACATATTCTATGGGTCAGGAATTCAGAAAAGGCACAATGGGGATGGCTTTTGTCTCAATGATGGGTCTCATCAGGGAAGACGCATATACCTGGTAATGATTCATCATTGAGGGCTAGAACAGTCAGAGCTGAGAGGTTCATTTCCAAGATTGCTTCTTTATTCACATATCTGGCACTTGGCCTGGAACATTTGAAGTCAGACACGATCTAGGTCTTTCAGCAAGACTCATATGCAAGGTCTCTCCAGTTAGCTTAGGTTTCTCTCGGCATCAGAGAGGACCTCCTGAGTGAGTGTTCTGATAGGACTGAGCAGAAGTCACATGGCCAATTCTGACCAGATCTCAAAGGTCATGTAACATTGCTTCTTTGGTATTGTAGTAGCTTAAGGAATCTGGGTCCTCCCAGATCAAGGTCAGGGACCTTAGACTCCATCTCTCTGTGAAATCAAAGTTGCAAAACTCTGAAGCTATATTTCATAACCATAATACTATAGCAAATGGGGGAAAATAGAATATTTGCATATGTTTTACTGTCTCCATTCTTCTTAGAAGTACTGTTTTTTCACTCTCCTCCATATTCTGCTACTCATAATCTTTCTCATTT
The DNA here is from genome assembly GCF_016509475.1 of Prionailurus bengalensis. Taxonomy (NCBI): domain Eukaryota; kingdom Metazoa; phylum Chordata; class Mammalia; order Carnivora; family Felidae; genus Prionailurus; species Prionailurus bengalensis. The sequence continues at coordinate 93,734,649 of NC_057344.1, forward strand.
TTCTCCATTAAGTTCTGTCTCTCAGAAACAATCCGAATCAGTTATTTTACATTAAATTATAAAATAAAGATAATTTTGAAGTATTGTCACTTGCAAGGGAAAGCATACTTAATTCACAAAATTATAGATCTGGATAATTTATTAAACTCCCTTTCCTAGGGGAACCAGAGTAGAAAGGTAAAAAGTCTGACAGGGTATAATGAATATGCATATATTATATTAGTGTAGAAACTGTGGTTCATTAAAGTGCATTTGTCCTATCCACAAAGAATACCTATTATTAATATTTTGTCTTGCTATATGAGACTGAGGACACAAAGAGCCAGTCTTTATTTTTCCTAAATAAGCCAAAATTAGAATTTTTATCTGAATTCTTTTGATGATTTTATCTTAAAATTAAAAAAATTCTCATCTCTGAGCCTTTTTTTTTATCCAGAGCTCATAAGCTTCTAGCTCATAAACTGTCCTTAAATTAAAATAAGAGAGTAATCATAAAATTGAGGCAGCAGTGGAGATAATTATTGTTTTGAAGGTGATAATCACTTGCCCCCATTTGTAAAAATATGAAATAGTTGCTTTGTCCAATGATTTTATATTACCATCAATTTTTTTCTTCAAATTCTTTCAATAAGATAAAAATAAGCATTTCTAAGTTCATCTTTATTTAAAATCAGTTAACTTAACAATATTGAATCTTTTACCTTACTGTAGAAGTTAATTTACTGAGTTATATCCACTAAATCAAATAATTATTCTATGTTTGCAGTATTTCACAGTATTTTTCTATTATAATTCCTTTTTTTTTCCTATGTGTGAGGAAAACCATTTTTTTTCACGTGTTAATTGAAGATATTAGAGCTTCTAAGAATGGAAGCTAGGACAGAATAATCCTTATTTTAATTATACTCCATGATTTCCATTATATGGACTGTTTTTAAAAATCCCACAAATTTTGTGCCATATAAAAAGAAGTTGAGTGTCAGGGTATCAAACAGAGCCACTGGAATCAGTCATGAAAGATAGAGAGAGGAAACATAGTAATGTAATTCTTGAAAAATTATGGTATGTCACAGGGTCACAGAATTTGTTCCTTCTAATTTTCAGAAATAATATTGGAATTTAAGAAGAGAGAATACTATCAGGAAAGAGGCATTTGTATGATCTAAAAGTTCTTTCTGACCACATTCATTTTCATACTTCAACTCTCATTTTTATGTTAACAATTCCATAATAACTATATTTATCTTTTTTCTCTGTATAAATTTTATTTGAAAATGGAAATTCCCTTTAAAGATACCGAAGCAGAGCACCTGGGTGCTCAGTGGGGTAAGTCTCTGACTTTGGCTCAGGTCATGATCTGATCATGATTTGCGAATTCAAGTCCCACATCAGGCTCTGTGCTGACAGCTCAGAGCCTGGAGCTTATTTCGGATCCTGTGTCTCCCTCTCTCTCTCTGCACCACCCCCACTCATGTTCTGTCTGTCTGTCTGTCTCTCTCTCTCTCAAAAATAAATAAACATTGAAAAAAAACATTTAAAATATGTATCAAAAGCAGAAATTAATGAATATGCATTCAAAAAGTTCTGTTTAAGTCTTCCCTATTTCAGTCACTGTTACCACCATTGTTTCCATGTATCAGACACAAGGAGTCAATTGATGAATTATTTATGTCTCTTTTGTATATGACTTTTTATGAAGCTTCCCTGTTTTCCAGTACCATTGTGTGTCACCTCATATATCAAAATCACATTTGTTTTGCTCTCCTTCCCTCCAAACGTACTTGTTCCACTTAAACTTACACAAATCTCTCAATGATACAACAAAATATGATTCTGTTCACAAACCTTCAGAGACTTCTCACCGAATTTGAACAGAATTAGAATAAACGGTTAATTCAGTCATGGGTTAATGAATAACAAAATACCCCGATCATCGATTCTTCCTTTTTTTTTTTTAAAGTTTGTTTGTTTGTTTAGAGAGTACATGTGCCTGTGTACCAGCAGGGGAGGGGCAGAAAGAGAAAGAGAGAGAATCCTGAGCAGGCTCCATGCTATCAGTATAGTGCCCAATGTGGGGCTTGATCCCTTGGACTGTGAAATTGTGACCTGAGCTGAAACAAAGGGTCGGGTGTGCCCCTATTCTCCTTTTTTTTAAACCACTACAGAATTAAAAATTTCCACTTCCAATTATGAAACATTTCAAATGTGCCAAATAATAGAAGAAAAAAAAATTTGGTACAGTGGTACCACCATAAGTAAGAGTTCACTATAAGAAATATTATCAGAGATACTAGTGGCTTAAATTTGAAATTTACTTGCCTATTTCTATACTTTTACCAGTACAGTTTTTACAAAGATACAGCTATAGAGAATATTTACATGTAACATACAGTAGTTATGTTTATATCTTCAAAATTAAAATAAATATCATAATTTTCTGTGTATTACATGAAATGGACTTTCTAATCTCATTATTGTAGTTTTGAGAGCCAGTCCTGATGATGCTTGGATATCTACTTTTGTTAAATTTCCAGGTAGGATTTAATTAAATAAATAATTAAAAAAATTTCATATTAGGGAATATTTAAGAACAATTTTATTTTACTTATTATTTTTTATTTATTTATTTATTTATTTATTTAATTTTTTTATTTGTTTATTTTTTGAGAGAGAGAGAAAGAGAGCACAAGCTGGGGAGAGCCGGAGAGTGGGGAGACACAGAATCCAAAGCAGGCTCCAGGCTCTGATCTGTCAACACAGAGCTGATGAGGGGCTGGAACCTGTAAACCATGAGATCATGACCTGAGCTGAAGTCAAATGCTTAGCTTAGCTGACTGAGCCACCCGATAGCCCCTTAAAAACTATTTTAAATGTTAAAAACAGTGCTGTAATGAATATTCATGGTCTCTTTTTTCATACATGTTAAAATTTCGGTAGGATAGACCAAGAGCAGGCACAGGGATTTTGAAACTTTGAGTACGTGCATCTTGAGTCCTTTTTGGTATTGCCAAATTGCTTTCCAAGATAGTTGTATACATTTATCTTCCCACCATACAAACTTTAGAGTTCCTATTTTCCCATGGCTTCACCAAGCAGGGGAGATTTTCTCAAGTGCTAAATGGTAAAATAAGAATGACAAATGTGATCACTTTAAAAACTCAATGTAATTAAATAGAATATATCTTATGTTTTATTTAAAACTGACACAACGTGTTTTTCACATTTGGAATTAGTATGATGTTGGGATACAATTTATAACTTTTACAATATATCAACCAACTATACCATTGCTATTGTTTGAATAGTTACTAATTTTCCTGGCTGATATGAAATACATACATAAGATATAAAAAGTCTTGTATCTATTGATGATGTCCTGATATATGCTCTGGGGAAGGGTCAGAGAGAGAGGGAGGCACAGAATCCGAAGCAGGCTCCAGGCTCTGAGTGGTCAGCACAAAGCCCCACGCGGGGCTCAACTCATGGACGGCGAGATCATGACCTGAGCTGAAGTCGGACGCTCAACCGACTGAGCCACCCAGGCGCCCCATCCAATGGTCAAATTCTTAATCTCTGAGTCAATGTCACACTGCATAATTACTATGGATTTCTAATCAATGCTTATTGACTCTCTACTCAGTGTCAGCATGTGAGTTTTCCAGGGCTGCAGCAGGTTACCATAAACTGGGTGGCTTAAAGCAACAGAAACATGTTCACTCAGTCCTGGAGGTCTGAAGTCTAAAGTTAAGGTGTCATCAGGTCATTATCTTTCCAAAGATTCTAGAGGTGAAGCTTTCTTTGTTCTTATAACTTCAGGTGGCTCCAAGGTGTCCTTTGGCTTGGGACTGCTTAACCCCAATCTCTTCCTCTGTCCTCACATGGCTTCGCCTCTTCTCTGTATATAATGTGATGTTTTGATATATGTGCGCATTGTGAAATGATTACCACAATCAAGCTAATTAACATATCTATCCCTTTTATATTTACTTTTATTCTTCTTTCCTGGAAGCCGAGCTATCCCGGCCTGAGTGGAGGGCCCGGGCTGTGGCCGGATTGGTGACTGCAAGGCAGACTACTGACAGTGAAGCTTCTTGTACTCCCACTTTTAGGTAATTAGGCCTTAAAAGTACCCGGGGTATTGTCTGTTGGGGAATTGCCCTCGGCATGCCCCCTGGGAAAAGAACCATTAGGGAAGAAAATAAATTTCCTCAAGGAATTGTGCGGCCTTACGTTTAGCCCTTGCCACCCCCTATGGAGACTCCTCTACGTTTGCCAACAAAGAAGGCCCATAAAGGAGAGACATGGATTTGAAAGCTTCACTCCCCTAGGCCCACCTGGCCCCCCGGAGGTATTCCAGATGATGACTGAACCTAGTCGGTTAAGGTACAGAATGGTTCATTGGTTCCTGGTGCATTGTCTCTCTGAGAATGTATGAGGCATGGATTTCTAAGACTTTTTCAGCCCCTTTCTGGCACCTTGGACCGAGGCAAACACACTGTTCTTCTGGCCTCATGTGTTTAGGAGGTCATGTCCCTGTAACTGTTCCACTTGAGGTGTTGAGAAATGGAGGGCCTTTCACGAGAACAGCAAACAAATGCTTTGTAGATTATAGATAAACGCAGATGCATAATGGAATAATGTAAGAAATTAATCAATAATCAAAGGGTATGCGGGAAAATTAGGGGAAAATCACCATGTTATTTCTTAAAGGTTGTTTACACATAGGAACATTTTCAAAATTAGGTAATGTTAGAAAAACACAGATGACGTATGCTACAAGGAAATCACTAGCAAATATAATGCCACGTTTGCTACAATAAATCGGCCAGTTCAACACACTGCTGTTGTCTGTGTGCATTTTTATTTTAGTTTTAGTTGTTAATTTTAGTTTCTTATTTTTTAGTTTTTTATTTTAGTTTTGTTTTATTTTCACCAACGCCGTTCTTCCTTTGGGAACCCCTGGTTGCTTGAGCTGGTCTCCGGAACTTTTTGGTGTTGAGAACACTTGAGATATACTATCTTAGCAATTTTTTTTTTATTTTTAATGTTTATTTACCTTTGAGACACACACACACACACACACACACACACACACACAAAGAGTGTGAGTGGCGGAGGGGCAAAGAGAGAGGGAGACAGAATCCCAAGCAGACTCCAGGCTCTGAGCTGTCAGCACAGAGCCCGGCACAGAGTTCAAACCCACAAACTGTGAGATCATGACCTGAGCTGAAGTTGGCTGCTTAACCGACTGAGCCACACAGGTGCCCCTATCTTACCGAATTTTAAATATATAATACCTTATTATTAACTATAGTCACCATACTTTTCTAGTTATTTTCACTATAACATCTTTTATCCTTATGGGTTGCTGCTCTTATTATTAGTGTTACAGTTTCTAATAGTCAATGGTCATCTAGATTTGCCGTGATACTTAACAGTTCTTGTATTTACCATTACTATTTGCTTCCATACTTTGCTTTCTAGCTCCTTTTCATTCTTCCAGTATTATTTTTTATAATGATCCAAGTGTCCTGATGGTTGCCTGAACGTGGATGATAGTGATAGAATAACCTGATAGTATATACACATATACATATATTTTTTAAACCTGGTATATTTTATTTTATTATGTTTTAAGTTTTATTTCTTTATTTATTTAGAGGGAGAAAGAAAGCATGAGTGAAGGAGGGGCAGAGAGAAGGGGAGAGAGAGAGAGAGAGAGAATCCTGACACGGAGCTGTATCTCATGAGCTGTGAGATCATGACCTTCGCTGAAATCAAGAGTTAGACACTTACCTGACTAAGCCACCCAGACACCCTTGTTTATTATTCCTTTTTAATATATTTACCCATTTATATATTCATTACATATTATATATATTTCATAATTTATTTTAGATTATTTATTTTTAATCCTTTTAATCTTATTTTTCTTCTAATTTTCATTGCTCGTAAATCATTTTTAATTTTATATTTTGTTATTTTTGTTTGGAAATTTATTTTTAATAGAGTTTTAAATTTAAATATTTTCCCTTGTGGCAATTCCTTGTATTTGGGACAATGGATCATTCCTCAGAAAAAAAATTATGTTTATATTTATGCTTCTTATGCTAAGAAACTCATGGGAAATATTGACTTTGGACCAATTTTTATTTCAGTTTATCATGTCTAAGGTTTCTAGACTACATGAGTTTTATAAATTCCTACTTCAATCTTGAGTAAGGAATAGGGAAATGATGGCAAATTCTTAGCTATTTTCTTAACAACTGAAAACAGTAGAAAATGTTTCATGCTCTTTGATGTTCGGCAGAAATTTTGTTCTGGACAATTTATTTCAGGGTCCTAAGTACGTGGAATCTCCAAAAGGTCAAATATACCTAATCCCTGATTTCCATTAAATTATAATCCTTATATAGTTAAAATAATAACTCTCAAACAAATATAAAATGCTACACTTTAAAGAAGTTACTTAACTAATTACTTAAAGAAGCAGTCAGTACAATGTCTGTGAATGGTACAAAGCACATCTGAGAAGCTGATATATTCAGTGGTGGTTTAACAAATGAATGTTACGATATGACAGCTGAGTTAGATATAAAATTGATTGATGCACAACTATTTATTCATACTCATAAATATGTGAGGTTATTTGTTTCAACTTGGAGGTAATGTTTGTATCTCCACAGAAAAAAAAAGTTAACAAGTTTTATTTTTACTAAGTTTGTGATCTTCAACCACTAGGAAGCAGTGAAATGAACCAAATGCATTCCCCTAGAAAAACCTTGGGTACCCTTTATACCCAAATGACATTGAAGTGTATGTTGCTCAGCCTTATTATATATTTATTTAACCTCATTTCCATGTTTGAGATAATTTTCCTGACACATGGCCCATCACCCACCACCAACCTACTCAGGGCATGTACACCTCAAAATCCAATCCTTTCTATTTGCTTACCTCTATCCCATGCCTGCTCAGAGGATTAAAATCTCATTTTTTTTTTTGATATTCCTGTTGCTGCGCTATGCTACGTACCTCAGCTATACATTTTAAACAGAGATTAATACCTTTTACACAGTATTCCTGGCATTTACACTGCAAAGGATTTCAAGTTGTCTTTCTTACTCTTCTGTTTGAACTAGAGTACCCTTATCATGGTCCTTCTCAAACAATTGTAATTTCATGAAAACTTTATTCAGCCCTCAATAAATTATCTTTTCCCTTCTCTGAATCTAAATAATGATTAGTTTCTGTCTCCTTCATATATTTATTCAACCAATTTTATTCTTTTGGACTTGCACGCACACACACACACACACACACACGGAGTCACATCTTCTATGGTAGAAACTAAGTATTAAGTATAGCCAATATGTTCCTAAAAAAATCCAAAACTGTCTTCCAAATAAACTGGATTTTTTTTGTACCAAATTTTACTACTTCCAGAAGCTATCAATTAGTCATGGTTTGGTTTGGTTTTACTTTTTTCTTTATCACCTCCCTTCCTGCCCATGACATTCATTACTTTTTCTATTTTTTTTTCCCAAAAAGCATCTTACCTTTAAATGTAATGGTAGGCTGAATAACCCACCACTTTTAAATATTGTTTTTTGTTATTTCCTTTCCTTTCCTTTCCTTTCCTTTCCTTTCCTTTCCTTACCTTTCTTTTCTTTCCTTCTTTCCTTTCTCCTTTCCTCCCTTCTTTTGTCCCCTCCCACCTTCCTTTCTTCCCTTCCTCCTTTGTTCCTTTTTTTGATAAGCTTATGTGGTTTAATTCATATAACCTAATATATATATAGAAACTTCATTATATTTGTATTTACTGTTCAAATAAATCATAAATGTCTTGATGGAGATGAGTATGCATAGTTTTCTTTGCATTCTAAGCAGTATTATTTAGGCTTTGAATAAATAAAGGATTCATAAATATTTGTTTTATGAAAGTGAAATAATCATGAGTGGCTACATATCCTTGTTTCCAGAAGTTTTCTTGTTGATTCTTTATTAAAAACACTAGATAATCCCCTGACCACAATCCTTCCTATGTAAAACCTCATATATTCTCTTAATTATTATGTGTGCTTTCATCTATCAGTATATCTCCAAGATTGCAGAACAATTGGGATTATAATAAGTGGAAAGCATCAACAATTATAAGAAAATCTTGAGGCAAGACACTTCATAAGACTTTAGAAAGTAGATCAGTAAAAATAATTCATGATAGAAGAAGCATGGATTCATCAGCTTGACTATTGTTTTAGGTAGTAAAACAACATTTATAAAAGAGGCTTCAGTAATAATGCCTAATGTTTCATTCTTATAGGGTAACTTAGTAATTCAGATGTTTTAGGGCTCTTGGTTTTCTTTTTTTTTTTTCCAGTTCTTTTATATGTAAGAGTGAACTGGTCCTTAAATGACAATTTTTTTTCTTCTTCCTTATGGCAATAAATACAGAAAGTTCTAGCGAAAACTGCCTTTTCAAACTATACCTGAACTCTGTGAAAGATCCTATTGTATTTTATTTTAGCTATTTAGCTATTAGCCTGTCAATCACTAAGGAAGTGGAATCAATTAACAAGTATCAACCACTGTGCTAGGACTTGCTCACATTTTTTCATCTACCTAACAGAATCTTCATAACACCTGAACAGATGCTAATTCACAGGCATTTGATCAATTGAATAACACATACCTTTTCATCTGATTTCATGTGTAAACTCTACGTGGAATTTAGTAAGAAAAACATTCATAAAATTCAATCATTAGCTCACACAGCTTCAAGTTATTATCATGGTAGATATTTTGTATATATTTCCAAATGACAACAAGTGGATTTTTTGGTCCAACATTAATTTTTGTGATGAATATATTTCAAAAATATTAACTTATTTACAGAACAAAAAGGAAATCAGCAAGTGAAAATAGTTTTAATATGAAAAACTTTATAATTATAAAGACTAAATGCTCATTTTCAGAAGTTAATGAAGTATTAGATGTTTAAGAGCAACCAAATCAAACTACCCTAAATATTAAACTCCTTATTTACAATTTTGCTTATAAATACCAAGACATTCTTGCCAATATATAAATGAGAGACTTTAAAAGAATGTTGATGATTTTAAAAATAGCTTTTAGAAAGATAACAAAGTGATTTTATGTCCTGAAGTGAAGACCCTGAGAGGCATTTTTTCACATGGCCTGTCAAAATATATACCCAAACCATAAGTGGATGTCTGAGTAATAATTTATCTACCTTTATGTGATTTGTCAGGTTTTATTTTTCAAAACAAGAGTTGGTTGACATCAGCAATATCTTCACTTGAAAATTTTTTCTGTTGTTTTCTCAATGTATAAGTAGAGTGCTTCAGCAGAATATAAAAATACTATTAAGTCATTATTAGTTAAACCAGACACACCGTACATAATCAAATAATGATACATACATAAACAATAATTTCATGAGTTTATAAAAATTTCCAAATGTACAAATTAAATCCAGCTACCAAGGTAGTGTTGGAGTGCACGTCATGATGAAAGCTCAACGTGGGCCATTTTATTTTGAAAAAAAGTATATATTACTAAAGACATCCAGGATAAATATGTTGCTGCTTTTAAAAGGTCTTGCAAAGCCATAGATATTTAAAACATATTACCATTTTAATTTCTCATTCTGCTTGGTACTATGCCATACAAACAACAGTGTGGAGAAGGAAAACTTTCCAGGATTCCTTGATGCCTCTTGGGACTTTCCACATACCTAGAGAATTAGGTCTATAGCTCTTTGTTCAGTTAATTGTTCTGATCTGAAGGCAATAAGACTCTTAGCTCCTTCCTAAAAGAGTCAATTTGTTGCAATCCTTAGATTACTAAATCTCAGTTATTGCGTCCCAAATTTGAGCCACGGAATGTAAGAAAAACTAGAACTTTATCTCCCTGTATATTTACATGTCAAAGAGATGAACCTTCAGAATTTGGAGACAAGTAAAGGACATCAAAGCCTTCAAAGGTGGGACCATCAATTTCCTGAAAAGATTTTACTGACATTCAAAAAGGCTAGAATAAAGAGGCCTTTTTGGTAGAATGGGAGGACAGCTGTGTGTCCCCTTTACTGTAAGCAAAACAAACAAACAAAGAAAATAGGTTTCTTCATTTTTATCTGTAGAAAATCTGGCTATTCACTAGGACAATTGACCTGACTCTCTACAGGTTTTCTTGGGAATAAAGCCTGGGGAAAGGGGCAGCAAACACACATTATTAAGAGATCCGTCAGCCTGAGAATACTTGTGTGCACATTAAAAATAAAAAGAATAAATATTAATAGTAAAAGGACAAGACACAGATTCCCAAATTTTATTGAATAGATGAGTGGATGAATGAATAAGAAATAGAAATTGTAAAGATTGAAGATGTTCACTTCCATTGAAAAAAATCAGAGAATCAAATTGTGAATAACTAATTTGCAGAATGTTTGGGTAATTATAAGAGTAAAAAGAGAATTGGTGTTCTTCAGAGAAAATTAAGTCAAAGCAATTTAAACTTGAGCTATAGCCAGAGAGAAGGAGATTGCTATCCATCTAGGGGTGCTTAAAAATGAGGAGCTCATCAACAAGACAAAATAGAAATTGAGAGCAGTACAAAATAGCATTTGATGGCACAAACTGTTAAGTCATTGTGAGAAATAAGCCCATGGACCCAATCAAAGGAGGGACATGGAGACTCGGAGCACCGTTCTTGTAAATGCAGATGTCTGATTTACAGGTACATTTGGGGTAGTTACAGCAGACAATTTATTTCCTAGAATGAAAGTCCTTCCCCTGGTTCCTCATTGGCTGAGTACTACAGAGGTTAGGGCTTTACCCAGACATGGCTTATGCTCATGTAAGGCAAAAAATAGTCCGATTGGAACAAATATACCAATGTGACTTTCAGTCCCTCCTCCCTTTGTTCTTTGGCACATGCTCATTGCAAAGCCCATGAAAATAAAAGAAACCACAAAATGTAGAGGAGAAGAAGAACCAGGAAGTGCAGGGTCTTAGGGTTTCCGACTCCATTGTTGGGGGAAGGGGGATTGGGATTCATACATATTTTCAGCAGCTTTTAAAACTACTGTTAACTAGACAGCACAGCTTTTATTTGGTATTTCTGAAAACGAAACATCTCCCTTACTTCTCACAGTCATGAAGACTGTTTGTAGGACATAAGTAAACTTAAACCTTTGGACTGGCCTTTCATGAGGAAATAAATCGTTCATGAAAATCACTGCTATTTTGAAGAAAACAATCCCCATTCTACCTTAATCTTTAATATTTCCAAGAAATGCACAATTTTGATCAAAACTAATTCAGTTGACATAAACAGGAGCATGTCGGCCTTGTTAAGGCCCTTTCAGATATGAAAGCACAATAGGATGGAAATGAACAACTCTACCCTCCTCTAAAAGTTAGCCTAAATTCATCACTGCACAAGAACATAGAAGAGTTTGGTATCATGTTGCAGGCCTATACCGGAAGAGGACACTTGAAACAGAGTTACAGAAATAGTGGTTCTATTTACATTGAGCATGCCAGTAAGAAAATTTTCTTCATATATTTTCCTCAAGGGTCTTGAGAAACATATTTTCAGGAGCAAATATTTGAAATAAATGTGTAGTTTCAAAGCAAATTATTTAGCTCTTACTTTTAATAAATGTCCTGTTTTATTATACAGTCACGTTTCATAGTCACATTTCAAATTGTTAATCTTCCAGATCAAAGTGCATAGAGAACTAAATCATGGGTTTTTTTTCAGTAGGCTCACTTCTGTCTTCAATATAGGTCCCTATTTTTGTGCCAAATTAAAAAAAAATTTTTTTGTATTTTTATTTAATTTTTGAGAGACAGAGATAGAGAGCAAGCAGGGAAGGACAGAGAGAGAGGGAGAAAGAAACCTAAGCAGGCTCTGCACCATCAGCGCAGAGTCCAATGCAAGGACTGAACCCATGAACCATGAGATCATGACCCGAACCCAAAGTCAAGAGTTGAACGTTCAACCTACTGAGCCACCCAGGTGCCCCCAATTTTAATTTTTAACACCTTTAATTAAGAATAGTTGATTTGTGATGTATTACTTTTTTGGCTAGAATGGCATCGAAATACTTGTTGCAAATGAATTCACATGTAGACTTAGACTCCATTAGTAGCTACTTCATTGTCTCCCTTTCTTAATCTCAATGTTTAAATATTTGTCCTGCGAACCTTTTTTACAATGGTTTAAAATTGTTTAGAGGGATTTTTCAAAGTTAGTTTTTGTAATTCTGACCATAACACTATTTAAAAATTCTGACTTGGGGCACCTGGGTGGCTTAGTTGGTTAAGCATCCAACTCTTGATTTCAGCTCAGGTCACCATCTCATGGTTCGTGAGATTAAGCCTCCTGTTGGGTTCTGCACCGACAGCTTGGATTCTCTCTCTCTTTCTCTCTCTTTCTCTCTCCCTCGGTCTTTCTCTGCCCCTACCACATTTGTGTTGTCACTCTGTCAAACTAAATAAATAAACATTTAAAAAAAGACAAAAAACTGGGGTGCCTGTGTGATTCAGTCAGTTAAGTACCCAACTTCAGCTCAGGTCATGATCTCCTAGTCGGTGACTTTGAGCCCCGCATCAGTCTGTGTGCTGACAGCTCAGAGCCTGGAGCCTGTTTCAGATTCTGTGTCTCTCTCTCTCTCTCTCTCTCTCTGCCCCTCCCTGGCTCTCACTGTCTCTCTCTCTCAAAAATAAAATAAACGTTAAAAAAGTTTTTAAAAAAGGACAAAAACTTATGACAAATGTTTTCAAATAATTTTCAATATCTATTTGAGTTTTTTTTTTTTTACCAAAACATATGGATCCTGTATTTAATCTAGATTTACATTCACCAATTTAATAAATGTTTCTGAGCCACTGGTATTTGATTGACTCCATAGAACTTAACAAAACAAGAAGTAATGTCTGATTCAACTAATGGGTGATATGTTTGGTTATGAAACCAACTCTTATGGATAAGCTTGCATAATGATGGCCATGAGATTTCTACTAGTCTGCTTATACATAGGGCTTGAAGGAAGGAATATATTTTTGGCATTAGGCAACAATGCCTGCTATTTGTGGGTTGAGACTTTTAGTAAATATTTAGGAGGATTGCAGAATGGAGGGGGGAGGTATTATTTATTCTTGTACTAGAATACTCATTTCTAATTCATGTGATGAGATCAATAAGAAAGGGAGAAAATCTCAGCATTTTGAAATGCTGAACAGTAAAAACTCCATATGTATAACAGTTGGAAATTATTTTTGCTAGTTACTTTTCATATAATATAATAATGTTGGCAAATGAACAAGGCAATTCCTAAATGAATTATATAATTATTTGCAGTACTTTCAAAGATATTGATCTCTCTTCTTTATAAGTAATTCATAGGACACAATATTAAACAATAGATAAAATACCAAGTAAATATGCTTCAGGGCATCACTCACAGCATAATTAAAAACTAACTTACTTTTTGATTTCAACAGCCTCAATTCCCATTCAACATAACTGTGCATGACAAATTTATTGTCAAATTACTTGCAAACATAAGGCTGAAAAAGATTTTTATATTAACTTTACAAAACTTTCTCTTTTGAAATAATCAATATTTTATTTTATTAATTTAGCTTTCTTTAACTGCTTATAATTTGAACTGAGATATTTGAAGGAAAGTACAATTTTTAAATTATCTCTAAGTCTAAAAATAAATGTTCTTAGCCAGTATGCCAATCCTACCAAGAAATCTTAGAAACATAGAAGTAAATTCTAAAGAAAATAAATATCGCTGTCTGCCTAGGCACATTACACATGCTTCTTCCACTAAATCTCTCTAAGACTGACTGCTTTTTCAGGTTTTTTTTAAAGACGTTAGACATATTCTATTCTTACATTGTCCATCCTCACTTAATCTTTATTGGTTGTACTTCAGGATCTTATCGACTTCATATTTCCATTAAGAATACTAGGTACTGCTGCTTTTCCACTTTCATTTTTATTTGATATAAACAGAAGTCACTTTTCCTGTGACACAAAATGACACAAAATGATCATTTGATGTATTGTCCAAACTGCTGCAGTGTTGTGACTGTTCCAGGAAAATCAGGGCGTACAATATGCCCTCCTATTGGAATACAAAATTTTGCTTTATTTTTTTAAAGATTAGTTTTAATGTTTATTTTATTTATTTTTTGAGAGAGACAGAGAGAGAGACAGAGAACAAACGGGGGAGGGGCAGAGAGAGAGGGAGACACAGAATCTGAAGCAGGCTTCAGGCTCTGAGCTGTCAGCCCAGAGTCCAACACTGGGCTTGAACTCACAAACTGCAAGATCATGAACTGAGCTGAAGTCAGATGCTAAACCGACTGACCCACCCAGGCACACCTACAAAATTTTATTTTTATTTTTATTTTATTAAATTTTTTTTTCCAGAAATTACATAAAGACATTAAATTCTTAATTTTGCCTTTGTATTTACTCATTTATACAGTTTCAAATTGGACACATTTCTATGATTAACACTTTTATTATATTTATAAAAATATTTTAATAAAAACTTTTCAAAATGACAGCTAAATTCTATTTAAAGGAAATGAGAATTTTAACATGTTATTTGCAACTTGTTCCACAGTATTCCAATAATACATAAAATTTTGTATACTAATTAAAAATATTTTGGATGTTAGGGTGCCTGGGTAGCTCAGTTGACTAAGGGTCCGACTTCAGCTCAGGTTATGATCTCGTGGTTTGTGGGTTCAAGCCCGCGTCCGGCTCTGTGCTGACAGCTCAGAGCCTGGATCCTGCTTCAGATTCTGTGTTGCCCTCTCTCTCTGCCCCTCTCCCATTCACACCCTGTCTCTCTTTCTCAAAAATAAATAAACATTAAAAAAAATAAAGAAAATATTTTTGATGCTAAATAAAACTAATTTGTTTAGGATATTTTGCTTTCCTGAGGAGACTTTGAGAGAATTCTGATCAGGTCATAGATATGAGAAGAGCATTTTAAAAAATAGGCATTTTGCAAAGAATGGATATTAAAAAATAATAAAATAAGAACAAATGAATGGCATCTGCTTGAGTAAATCTAAGGATTCTGAACATGACCAGGTATGTCCCAATTAGCTGTAAAAAGATTGTAAGGACAGAGCATGAATCTAACTAAGCCTATCATATAAATTGAGTTGGATCATAGGAGGAAGTGACTATTTGATGTATGTATTGAAAGGGATTCCTATTTGACAGGCGTTATTAAAAACTAAAAAGAAGACAAAAAAGAAAGAGAAAGAGAAAAGAACTGCTATACAAGATAAGCAATTAGCTCTAGAGGAACAAGGCTTGTAGACATATTACAAAGATAGATATGGTGATGAGAGTGGGCGATGGGAGTAGGGAATTATCTTTAATACTGGTGCTGCCTATTGGGACCTCGTGATGAGATCAGGTGGATGCTCACTTATCACTTATAGTTATCAGAGCTATAACTCTCACCAATGACACATTAACAGATTCAGAAAACATGGGATCAATAGTGGTGATACAGAGAATAGAGATATTAAAACGTTTTCTACATGTAAGATCTTGTTATTGATGTATGTGCGTATAATACATTTTATAATATGTAAAATACATTCTTTATAGAATATATTGTCATATATACTACCATATACATTATATATATATATATATATATATATATATATTCATACACACACACCTATTATATAAAAATGGAGAAAATGATGGTAAAAAGGAAGTATTATGGAGAAGAATTAAAGTGAAGTCTTAGAAGAGGGATTTGAATTTACATGTGAATGAAGAATGACCCAACAGTTTTGTTCCAGGGATTGAAAAATGGATTATATACCAGTCCAAAAAACAGGGACCACTTGAAGTTTTCATGGGTAGACAGTATAATATGAGGGGTAGTTACAAAACTGCTGGGAAGGCTGAGAGAGTAAAAGTAGCCTGTGGAATTATTCCAGATGATGACTCACTAAAGGAAGCCACCGTTATCCCTGGAAAACCAAACAGCGGAAGGGGTACAGTCCATTCCTTACAATTCCACACCAACAATTGGCCCAGCTGCAGTGCAGTTGCTATTAAGTGGTAACCCTGGACTCTCAATGAAGCTTCTAAAGACATTGGTGCTGCTACTCCTGCTGTCACCATTGCTGTTGCTGCGAATATGTCCAGGAGCACACAATTCCACCCATGCTGCTGATCATGTCTTTAAAAGTAGACTGAAACTATTATCTATTGTATGATTCCAATTCCATGAAGTTCAATATCAGGCAAACCTGACTCATAAAGGTAAAATTCAGAGCATGGTTGCCTATATCAATGACTAGGAAGGTTCACAATGGAGACTCCGGCATTTTAGTAATACCAATATATATTTATCTGGATTGTAATAATACTAGTATTTTATGTTGTAAAAATGTGCTATGCTGTATGCTGAAGACCTGTTCCCTTATAGTTGCATTATATACATCATATTTTAATACAAAAATCAATAACAGTAGTTCAAATTCAATGTACAATATTGGACAATTTTTGGAAGAAGCCATTGGGAGGACATAATTATTTGTTGACCCATGAGCTGGACCCAGGAAATCAGAGACTCCTCATCTCCTTTTCATTTCTTAGAATGTGCTTTCCACTCGCTTTCTTTGCATTGGAAGCTGCTCCAGGTTGCATTCTTGAGATAGTAAGGTGATGTTGAGACCATCTGGACAGTGTATGTGTCTGAACCCAGTTAAGGAATCTGTATAAATTTTTAAGATTTGGCAGGCAAGTGCAGACATCTATTCTGGAAGCTGTCCAAAACAAGCCTTGTAAGTAAGTTCCCTTGCTTATTAAACCTGCCACCTGCTGAACTGCAGTGTCCTGTTTCTTCAGTTTCTCCTGTCCTTCGCATACGGGGACTGATTTCAGATTACACCTGGGAAGCTCCCAGGGTTGCAAAGCAAAAATAATGGCTTAAAATATTCTACTCCTAAAGGTCCTTGAACTATTAGAATGAATATAGAACATTTTGTTAAAATAATATGACAAACCTAAATATAAAGAGTATTAAATTAAGGCAGGACTTTGAATAAGATATTTTATATAAAGTTATAGGAAATTAGTAAATGTGCATGTGTATACAAAGTATTATTACAGAATTGTAAAATCCTGTTTGATTCATCTGGAAAATATTTACAGGTGTCCCATAGATTAATTGGAAACACTTTAAAAATGTTTCTTAGTGGTACATAACAATAGCTAGTGACATCTTAGATTCCATGAATAAGGGGAAGAGTGGCTTGAGAGAATTTATCTCTCTTTTATGTAAAATTTGAAAAGTCCAGTGACGTTATATTAGCTCCATTTTGTTGGTTTCTTTTGTTGTTTGTATATCCCTAGACCTGTCTCTTCCTCTTCATGTATGACATAACTCAAAACAGTCTGTGAATTATTTACAATAGTAACAAGGATAAAGGACACACACATTTCTTTAAAGAACACCAATTGGAAGCAACATGTCCTGCTTCTGCTCATATGCCATCGTCCAGAAACTAGCTGCATTGCCTCTAGATACATTCACCAAAGCAAAAGGAGGCTGTAAAATGTAGATTTTGGTTTGCCAAGATTCCTGAAAAATACATATTCAGATGATAGAAGAAAATGAAAATTAGAAATGTCTGTCACTTTAACTCTGAAATATCCGCATGCATTCCCAAACAGAGAATATCCCTAATTGTTGTCTGATTACTGCTTTCAGCTCCCTTTCCATGATATCTGCTTAATGGAAGTGATTCTGGTGGGGACTGTTTACAGTGTATCCTCCATGGACTAAATTGCTGGGGAGAATTCAGAATATACATTTTATATTATAATTTTTTCTGTCTCATGTACCCTTGCTGGACCTTTTCCCACAGGTCCACTGACAGAATATATTCTCAAATGGAAATATTTTCAATTTTCACCTCCATTGAAATGTGCATAATCTATAGTTACTAATTGCTATGAATGGATGGTAAAAAGGATGAAATCATCAGCTATTTGAATAACACAATTCTATTTTGTATGTCTATAACATAGACTCAAGCCTAAGTAATTACTCTGAAATACATGACTCATTTTGAAGTAAGTCAATAAGAAATAATTTCATCAAATGCCAAATGTAGTATCATTTCTAAATTGTACGTACGAAAGCGGGGAATGTATCAGAATAAGAGGCAGCATGCAGAACAAATAAAGGAGAGTAGTAATTCAGAGCTGTAGACAGAAATTGCCTCTTGGTCAGATGAGTAAATATTTTGTTGTTTTAAAGTTAGCCAATGACAAGACCTTTCAATCAATTCTTTTTGATGGATAGATTATCCATGGATACCTGTTTTCTTACCATATCCTATTTTTAGATATTGCATTTTAAAACTTCTAAGAACATACATATCATCTTAATTGATCTATTATTGTTAGTGTTTGTTTTTTTTTAATTCCGAAAAAAATCATTATTTTGTATTATATTAACAAGCTTGATTGTGATAATGTAGGATTTATTTTTTTTTTTAATTTTGGTGGGTCGATGATATATTTTTCTGCTGAGAAAGAAGGCTGTTCATAACCTTAAATCATGTTAGGTTTAAGAGCAATAAAAATTGTGGGATTTCCTTAATGGCTTCCTTGACTTCACTTCTGAAATATTTATCAGTCTCAAATATATTGCATTTTATGTTGAACAATGTCTATTTATAGCGTCTGGTAGAAGACTAACAACTGATTATGGATCATCACTTCAGAGTTGGGCTCATACAAATATAAATCTCAATATTTCTATTATAATGTACTAATGTCTTTCAATTTGTAACTCAATTAAATATACTTTGTTGGTTTCCTGCTAAGTGCCTAAAATTGTGGATGGTAACATTATGCAAGGTACTGTGAAAATACTTAAGCATTATGTATGTCCATTGCCCAAGAGAGTATTAATCTTTAGGGAGGCAAACATAGCCTACAAGGAACACTGAGGGTATGAAACAGATAAGTTTGAACTTTGTAAATATATTTGATACTGATAAAATCTATGTGGAATCACCTATAAGAGAGTTAAAATGGGTGTCTAAGAAGATAATGCAAAGCAAAATAGAAAAATTAGAGACAAATAAAAGGTGGAGAACTATTTTGAAGAACACATTAGTAGAACTTGATGATACATTTAATAAAAACAAGATTACAAATGCAAAAGCAATTCTAAAGTTGTGTACATTCATCAAGAATCTATCTTTTTTTTTTTTAAATTTTTTTTAACGTTTATTTATTTTTGGGACAGAGAGAGACAGAGCATGAACGGGGGAGGGGCAGAGAGAGAGGGAGACACAGAATCAGAAACAGGCTCCAGGCTCTGAGCCATCAGCCCAGAGCCCGACGCGGGGCTCGAACTCACGGAGTGCGAGATCGTGACCTGGCTGAAGTCGGACGCTTAACCGACTGCGCCACCCAGGCGCCCCTAGAATCTATCTTTTTTAAAAAAAACAGCAAAATTATATATATTTAAGGTATATAACATGATGTCTGACACACACACAGTGAAAAGATTATTATAGCTGAGCTATTTAGTGTGAGTGAATGAGTATGTGTGTGTGTGTGTGTGTGTGGTAAGAGCACAGTATTCAATATTATATTATTAACTAGAGTCACCATGATATATATTAGACGTCTAGACTTATTTATCCTATATAACTGTAGCTTTGTGCCAACCTTTTTCTAATTTGCTCCACTTCCCCACTCCTGAAAACAAACATTTTACTCTTAGATTTGACTTTTTTTAGATTTCACTATAAGTGAGATCATATAATATTTTTCTTTCTCTGTCTGGTTTATTACACTTAGGATAATATCCTCCATGCTCATTTATGTTGTAGCAATAGCAGTGTATCCTCTTTTAAAGCTAAATAATATTCCATTATCTTTATACTGCAATTTCTTAATCCTTTTATCCATTAACAGATACTTACTTGGTCTCCATATCATAGCTATTTTGAGAAAATCTCTAAGGAGCATTGGAGTGCCAATACATCTTTGAGGTATTCATTTTATTTCCTTTGGGTATATACCCAGAAGAGAGATTGCTGGATCATATGTAGTTCTATTTTTAATTTTTTTAAATGTTTATTTACCTTTGAGACAGAGAACGAGCAGGGGAGGGGTAGAGAGGGAGGGAGACAGAATCTGAAGCAGGCTCCAGGCTCTGAGCTGTCAGCACAGAGCCCGACATGGGGCTCGAACCCATGAGCTGGGAAATCATGACCTGAGATGAAGTCGGTTGCCCAATTAACTGAGTCACCCAGGTGCCCCTAATTTTTAAAGAAACTTCCATACTGCTTTCCATAATGGCTTTGGCATTTTACATTCCCATCTACTAGGATTTACTTTTCTCCACATCTTTGCCAACAGTTGTTTTCTCTTGTCTTTTTATCATAGCCATTCTGACAGGGTGAGATGATATCATACTGTGGTTTGGATTTGCATTTCCCTGATGATTAGTGATAATTGAGCACCTTTTCATATACCTTCTGGCCATTCATACTGGAAAAATGTCTTTTTGAGTCCTTTGCCCATTTTCCAATTTGGGCTATTTGTTTGTTTGTTTTGTTTTGTTTGTTTGTTTTTGCTGTGGATTTCTATAAGTTCCTTATATACTTTGAGATAACCACCTCATCAGATGTATAGTTTGCAAACATTTCTCCCATTCTATAGGCTTGCCTTTTTATTTTGTTGATTGTTTTCTTTGATGTGCAGGAACTCTTTAGTTTGATATAGTCCCATTTGTTTACTTCTGCTTTTGTTGCCTGTGTTTTTGGTGCCATATCCAAAAAATCATTGTAAAGGCCAATGTCAAGGGTTTCTATGTTTTCTTCTAGAAGTTTTATGGTTTCAGGTTTTATGTATAAGTGTTTATCCATTTTTAGTTGAGTTTCACACATGGCATAAGACAATGGTTCAATTTTATACCCTTGCATATAGATATTCAGTTTTCTCAGCACCATTTGTTGAAGTGACTGTACTTTCCCCATTGTGTATTTATGCTGTCCTTGTAAAAATAGTTGCCATTTGCAACAACATGGATGGAACTAGAGTGTTTATGCTAAGCAAAATAAGTGAGTCAGAAAAAGGCAGATATCATATGATTTCATTATATGTGGAATTTAAGAAACAAAACAGATGAATATAGGGGGAGGAAAATAAAATAAGATAAAAACAGAGAGGGAGACAAACCACAAGAGACTCTTAAATGTAGAGAACAAACTGAGGGTTGATAGGGGAAGTTGTGTGGGAGATGGGCTAAATGGATGATGGGCATTAAAGAAGGCACTTGTTGGGATGAGCATTGGGGGTTTTATGTAAGTGGTGAATCACTGAATTTTACTCCTGACAACAATACCACACTATATGTTAACTAATACCAATTTAAAATAAAAAAAAGTATATTTCACTGTACATTCTTGGATTTATTTCTAGGCTTTTAATTCATTTCCATTTTCAAATGTGTCTTTGCTTATGCCAATACTCTACTGTTTGATGGCCATAGCTTTGTAAGATAGCTTGAAATCAGGAAATATGTCATTTCCAATTCTATTATTTTCAAGCATGCTTTGGCTACTTGGGGTCTTTTGTGGTTCCATATCAATTCATGATTTTTTAAAATTTCTTTGAAAAATGCCATTGGAATTTTGAGAGGGACTGCACTGAATATGTACTTTGCTTGGGTGGTGTAGACATTTTAACAACAATAATTCTTTTAATACATGAACGTAGGATATGTTTACATTTACTTGTGTTTTCTTCAACTTCTTTTATCACCATTTTGTATTTTTCAGTGTACGGTCTTTTCATTTCTTTGTCTCCTTTGTTAAATTTATTACTAAGTGTTTTATTATTTTTGATGCAGTTGTAAATAGGATTGTTTCCTTGATTTCCTTTTCAAGATTTTTGGTGAAAGAAATGCAACTGATTTTTATATGCTTATTTTGTAAAATTTTACAAAAGTTACAAAACTTCCTGAAACTTTACTGAACTTATCAACTCATAATTTCTTTGTGGAATATTTAGCATTTTCTACATTTAATACCATGTCATCTGCAAATTGAAACAATTTTACTTCTTCCTTTTGATGTCTTTCCAATTTGGCTAGACCTTTTAGTACTATGTTAAATAAAAGTGGTCAGCATCAATATCCTTGTCCCATAGAATGAAAGATAAAAACCTCCTTTTCATCTTAATAGATACGGAAAAATCATTTGATAAAACTCATACCAATTCATAAGTAAAACTCTCAACAAGTAAGCATAAGAAAATTTTCTCAACCCGATAAAGGTCTTTTAGGTAAAGCCTATAACTAACATCATAATCAACAATGGAAGTTTTCCTCTAATATCTGGAACAAAACTTTATTAAATGTATCGTATTCAAAGCATAGTTTAGATCTATGGAGAGTATAAATAAGGATAATGTACAGTTCTTTATGATAAATGTGGAGAATAATCATTTTTTGTACAAAAATAACATTTTGGAGATGTGATATTGGAGGAAAGAAAATGCTTCATTGTTGTCAATAAACTTTGCTCCTTCTATATGTTTTACCATATTCTCATTTCCTATAATAATTAAGGTAACAACAGTGCTAAAGTAACACATCATCCAACTCTTAAAGCAAAACAAAACAAATAAGCAAACAAAAGTTATCTTTTACCTATATTATTTGACGGCTAGTTGTGGTTTCCTGAAGGGAATTTAAAGACCCATTCTCTTTCCACATATGGCTTTCCTATATTCATAGCATTAGTGGTTACTCTACAGATTGTTTTATTTTTTTTTAATTTTTTTTTTCAACGTTTATTTATTTTTGGGACAGAGAGAGACAGAGCATGAACGGGGGAGGGGCAGAGAGAGAGGGAGACACAGAATCGGAAACAGGCTCCAGGCTCTGAGCCATCAGCCCAGAGCCCGACGCGGGGCTTGAACTCACGGGCCGCGAGATCGTGACCTGGCTGAAGTCTGACGCTTAACCGACTGCGCCACCCAGGCGCCCCTCTACAGATCGTTTTAATTCTAACCTACTACAAAGTCGGGAAAGAGATGAAAAATTATGAACTGGAAATTTGAGTCAGGTCTAAAAGTAGGCCACATTATTTCTACACGTATTCCATAGTGTATAACTTAAATTTCTGCACAAAATGTAGGAGAGTCTAACAAATATAGCCCAAATTTATTTATTTATTTTAATTTTTTTTAACGTTTATTTATTTTTGAGACAGAGAGAGACATAGCATGAACGGGGGGAGGGTCAGAGAGAGAGGGAGACACAGAATCTGAAACAGGCTCCAGGCTCTGCACTGTCAGCACAGAGCCCGACGCGGGGCTCAAACTCACAGACTGCGAGATCATGACCTGAGCTGAAGTCAGCCGCTTAACTGACTGAGCCACCCAGGCGCCCCTATAGTCCAAATTTATTATGTAAAAAAGAGAAGCTGGATTTTATGTTCAGCTAACTGTTTTTAATAAAATTGCTAACATTGGCCTTAATTTGTATTCTATGTGTTGGCTGTCATCATCTATTTCTTGTCTGATATGGAACATTTTCAGGATATCCAAGCCTTCTAGTGCATCATTATTCTTCAAGGTTGGCCGTCCCATCTGCACAGTCAAGTTTGATGGGATAAACTCAGTATAGCCTGATCCTTTGTCTTTGTCAGTGATTGAAACAAAAGTAGGAGTATGACTTGATTCAGTATAAAGCAAATGAGGGGAAATCTTATAGAATCCTAAGAAAGATGGAAGAAAATACACTCTATGTTAGTCTTCTGAGTACTATTGTATCTGGAAACAATATCTCCAAACTTCTGCAGTTATGTTTGATGCAATATTGAGGATGAAAATGAAAACAGACAACAGCAGAGAACAGAGAAAGAACCAGAAAATTGAGGATATCATTTATTAAGTGAATACACAAAGTCTGAGACCTCTTTCGCCTCTCAACTTCCTGTTATGTTAGATTAATAGTCTTTATTCCTGAGAATTTGAAATAGTATTTGGCAGACAAGAAGGCGGGCCTCTCATGTTTTCATTCAAGAAAAACTCTTGCAAAGAGAGTAATTGGTGGGCTACTTCCAGCTGCTCTACCTCAGAACTACGAACCACATTGGTAATGCACATGGCATGATCTGCCCAGCCTGCACCCTGCCAGTGGCTGAGCAAGTCAGGTTTACCAGGGCTTGTCCAACTTGAGATTTTCTAAATCACAGTGTTTGTTCTGGGGCTTTTCCAGTCCAGCTGAAATTTATCAGACCTGCACTGCTGTCTGACGTTTCTCCTTCCCAGTCATCCTTACTGGCCTCTGTCCTATTATTGGCACCACACTTGCATCATAATCTAGAGATTCTTCTAGCTCCCACTTGCTTCATCTTCTTTTCCCTTCAAAACTATTTCCTCCAATTAACCTCTTGCGTGTGGGATTTTATCTTGGCATCTCTCAGAAGACTCAAAGTGACGATTTTTCTTACTGTCAGTAAAAAGCTTCCTAATTGAAACATCATTTGTTAATTCAATCTATATGTATTAAACACAAAGCATCAGGCTATGAACCAATAGTATTTTTTTCCATATTCTTATTATGGTACATATGAGACTGTATTACTTTACGTTCCTTGGTATCATTTTTCTCCATTAAACACAAAGCATCATGCTATGTATTGGAGAAAAATGATGCCAAGGAACGTAGAGTAATACAGTCTCATATGTACCATATAAGAATATGGAAAAAATACTATTGGTTCATACGGATGACGTGTAAGAGGTTAGAGAAATTGAGAGTGAAAACTGAATAGCAATTAGAATTAAAATAAGATAAATATAAGATGGAAAGTTTATAAAATACGTTAATAATTAAAATGATAGGGTGCCTGGGTGGCTTAGTTGGTTAAATGTCCAACTTGGTTTCGGCTCTGGTCATGATCTCGCAGTTTGTGGGAGGAAGCCCCACTTTGGTCTCTGCACTGGCAGCACAGACCCTGCTCGGGATTTTCTCTCTCCCTCTCCCTCTGCCCTTCCTTTGCTTGCACATGTGCATGCTTTCCCCTCTCTCTCTCTCAAAATAAAGAAATAAACTTTAAAATAATAATAATAATAATAATAATAATAATAAATTTACCCAGAGCTTTGACCATAATGGTCCAGACAAGTAAGTGTTTAATGAAATTTGTATGCAAATCTTATATGCAATTTACCAATGATGACTACGTAAGTTTCATTATGGCAGGGGCCACATGTATTGTTTTATCACTGCATTCCCCCAAAACCTAACACAGTGTAGTACTTAATAAATTATTTTGAGAAGGAATCAACTATTTTTTAAGAGTCAAGACTTTTTTTCTTGGAAAAGTCTCCAGCCCATATTTGTAATTCATACAGTTGGTTATAAGAGAAAAAAAAAACTGAAGGGCATGCCCCATATAGAGAAGCTATTTCAGAAAATTATAGAAATTCATTCAAACAATGAAAAAAAAGGTAGATATGGATTAGAATTGGTTGTTACAGTTCTCTGTCAAATTTGGACTAAAGTGTGAATGTTTCCTATTTAATAACAGAGAAAATCAGAAATAAAAAAGGTATTGTACATATGAGATTGTTTTGTTTGAATTGCCTACAGAATATCATATGCGATATATATATTAAGTCATTGAATGTGTAGAAATATAAATGTAGAAGGCAAAACCACCTACCTGTAGTCCTTGATAACTGAATTTTCAAATTAAAAAGATATTTTGAGACCCCTAAGACTATAGAGGTAATGTCCACTCCATATTTTATTGAGGAAAGAAGAAAAACAAGGTCATAACTACTTGAGCTCTCACCACTAGTATGTTTCTTATAGATACATAAACTTAGTGAGTGTAATCAGTTGTAAAATAATAAATAGCTGTAATAAAGCTTTGCCATCCATTTGGGGAAAAATGTTTTAACTGTATACGTACGTTAAACTGACCCAAAATGTATACTTAGAGCATATAGAACATTTTCCTTTAACTTGTTTAAGAGAATCATAAATGAAACATAAGAACACCTGATGAAGCTCAACTGGATTAATCCAACTGTGAAAAATAAAATGACTAGTGTTCATCTCTCTATTCTTATTAAAACAATAGACTACCAGTAAAGAAAATCAATTTTGTGAAAACAGCTGTAGATGTGTTTATTTTATTCATATTATGTTCATTGCACTTCATAATTAAATTGCTGCTTTAAGAAATGATGTAAAATTACATATTTAGATATACTTTCTAGAGGGTTAATTGAAAATTGCTTACCAAGGCATCACAAGCCACAGATTGAATCTGCTTTCATAAACTTGTTTTAGTTATGACACTCAATGTACAGATTTGCTGATATGCAGTTTTACCATGAGGCATTGCTTATTCTCGAGAACTTAAGGAGTGGCCATTTTTGGAAGAAAAAACTCACATCAAATAAGTTTTGTTGAATCAAGTAGGTTTTATTTTAAGAAAACTATTTGGAATTCTCTTTTTTAAAAAAGTATTTATTCTAAAATCTAAGACAAAGAGAAACATTTGATACTTGATATGAAACTACTTTTTTAGTTGGTCATGGGGTAACCATCCCTAACTTACACAATTTCCAAAAAAAAGTCAGAAATTCAAAATAAAAACAGCAGAACGGTGCTGGAAAATGACTGTTATTTTATAGAATCAAGGATTAATTTCCACTAATTATGGCATGGATGAAACTAATTAATTAAATGTTAAAATATATCAAAGAAAGTAGTATTAGAACAGCTTCCCTGGTGATCCCTGGAACAGAAATTAGGTAGGTCTAATTCCTGTGCCTGTTATAAATTGCTTTTTTTCTTTTGATATTTGTATAAAACCTTACCAACTAAAAGAAAAATTGCTAAAAGCAATATAAAGAAATGCCATGTAGCTTTCATTCAGAGAATGCTTTTAGGTTCACGAACTGACCAAATACTTTTCTAAGGAAATCAATCCCCTGTAGAACAATGTGTTCCTCTTGATGCCGTGTCTCTTTAGTTCTTCAAGATGATTTCCATAGTCCTTCCTTGACCTTCACAGCATCCCAAATATTTTGAAGATTAAGGCATATGTTAATGCTTCTTTCATAACTTTCCTCAGTTTCTTTGTCTGATGTTTCTCAGATTAGTTTTTTAGGATTTGCACTCTCGACAATAACATCATCAACACAATGCTGTTAAATCCTTCTAACCTCCCATCAGATGGCATACAAAATCCACTTGTCTCATTAGTGGTGTTTTTTTGTTGTTGTTGATGGTGGTGTGGTTTTGTTTTGTTTTGATTTTTTTTTAATTAAAATAAATTAATGTGGTTTTTTTTGACAGAGAGAGAGAGAAAGAGCATGAGCAGGTGAGGGGCAGAGAGAGAGGGAGACACAGAATCTGAAGAAGGCTCCAGGCTCTGAGCTGTTGGAACAGGGCCCGACGCGGGAGCTCAAACTCACGAACTAAACCCTGAGCCAAAGCCAGATGCTCAACCGACTGCCACCCAGGTGCCCCAGTGGTGTTTTTAAGTGTCATTTGAAAGGTGATGTCTTCCAGGTTTCTCCATCGTAAAGTAACTCTTCATTTCCTTTATAATGAT
This sequence comes from Prionailurus bengalensis, assembly GCF_016509475.1. NCBI lineage: Eukaryota > Metazoa > Chordata > Mammalia > Carnivora > Felidae > Prionailurus > Prionailurus bengalensis. The sequence goes on from NC_057344.1 coordinate 93,762,362, forward strand.
GTGTTATATATTTAAATAATGTATAATATGACAAGGTGTAATATATATTATTTAATTAGGTAATAGATAATTATTTAAAGAGAAGATAATTTAAGGCAATGAAAATATCTCGTTCCTTATATAACATTTACATATAGGTTTAGCATCCATTGGTTTCTTGATTCAATTAAATGTTACTCTGAAGTTTGCCCAAAAATGATTTTTAAAGGACATTGTAACCACTTCTCCACTTATTGATTGACATTCAATGGGAAAAATAGCTCTTTCTCCTATTTATTTATTTAAATATTTATTTACTTAAATTAATAATTTATCATTAGTTAAATAATTATCTATGGAATAGCAGAAGGAAATATTTATATAATAAGTAATTATATAATTAATAAATAAAATAATCTAAATTGTAATTATCCCAAAACAGGCATTCAAAACACATAAAACAAAAATTATCTAATTAAAATGAGTAGTAATATCTAAAAATACAGTATGAGATTTCAATATATCTTTCTTAGGGACCAGTAAACAATACACGGAAAATTAGTAAAGAAGTCTTGAAAGAAAAAAAAAAAGTCTTGCAAAACACTGCCAAATTGACCATTTTGACATTTGTAGAACAATTGAAGAAATAACAGTAAAATACACATTTTTTCCAAGTTTACAGGAAACATGACCATGATGGGCCATATTTTTTTATAAAATAAGTCTCGGGGCGCCTGGGTGGTGCAGTCGGTTAAGCGTCCGACTTCAGCCAGGTCACGATCTTGCGGTCTGTGAGTTCGAGCCCCGCGTCGGGCTCTGGGCTGATGGCTCAGAGCCTGGAGCCTGTTTCTGATTCTGTGTCTCCCTCTCTCTCTGCCCTTCCCCCGTTCATGCTCTGTCTCTCTCTGTCCCAAAAATAAATAAACGTTGAAAAAAAAAAACTTTTAAAATAAGTCTCAATAAGTTGGTAAGAATTTATGACATGACAAGGACGTTCTCTTTCCACAAAAAAATTAAAATATAAATTGATAATAGAATGCTAGCTGGAGAATATTCAGACTTTTGGAATTGTACTGTATACTTCAAAATAAGTTTTAAGAAAGAATCACAAGAAATTGTTTAGAAATGAATAAAAATTAACATACAATGTACTAAAAATTCATGGAATGCAACTAAAGCACTTCTTTGAAATAAATTTTACATCAATATTTGCTTAAAAAAAGAAATATAATCACTGGATTGTATGGTAAAAGTAGTTTAGTTTTATTTTCATACCACCAAACTATTTTCCAAAGTGTCTGTATCATTTTGCATTCCCACTAGCAAATGAGAGTTTCTGTTGCTCTCAATCCTTGTCAGCATTTGGTGTTGTCAGTGTTCAGGATTTTGACCATTCTAACAGGTGCTTAGTGGTATCTCAGTGTTTTAATTTGCATTCCCCTGATGATATATGGAGTATCTTTTTGTATGCTTATTCACTATATCTATTTCTTCTTTGGTGGGATATCTGTTAAGACTTTTAGCCCATTGTATTTACTTTATTTATTTTTTAACGTTTATTTATTTTTGAGACAGAGAGAGACAGAGCATGAACGGGGGAGAAGCAGAGAGAGACACACACAGAATCGGAAGCAGGCACCAGGCTCTGGGCCATCAGCCCAGAGCCCGAATGGGGCTCGAACTCACGGACTGTGAGATCATGACCTGAGCTGAAGTCGGATGCTCAACCGACTGAGCCACCCAGGCGCCCCTTTTAGCCCATTTTAAATGACATAGTTTGTTTTCATATTGTCGAGTTTTAAGAGTTCTTTGTGTGTTTTGGAAAACTGTCCTTTATCAGACATGACTTTTGCAAATATTTTCTTCCACATTGTGTTTTGTCACCTCAGTCTCTTGACATTGTCTTTTGCAGAGCAGAAATTTCTTAATCTTAATGAAATCTAGCTTATTAATTATTTCTTTCATGGATGGTGTCTCTGGTGTTATATTTAAAAAGTCACTGCCATATCCTAGGTCATCTAGAATTTCTCCTAAGATATCATCTATGATTTTTTAAAATTTTGCATTTTACATTAGACTGTGATCTATTTTGAGGTAACTTTTGGGAAGAGTGTAAGGTCTGTGTCTAGGTTTAGTTTTTTGTGTATGAATGTCCACTTGTTCCAGCACCATTTGTTGAAAAGCCTGTCTTTTCTCCATCACATTGCCTTTGTTTGTTTGTCAAAGATCAGTTGGTATATTTGTGTGGCTCTCTTTCTGGGATCTCTGTTCTGTTACATTGATCTATCTGTCTGTTCTTTTACCGATTCTACACTCTCTTGATTGCTGTAGTGTTACAATAAGTCTTAAAGTTGGGTAGTATCAGTCCTCCAACTTTGATCTTCTCTTTCAATATTGTATTGGCTACTCTGGGTCTTATGCCTCTCCATATAAAGTTTATAATCACTTTGTCAATATCCACAAAGTAAATTGCTGGGATTTTTATTGAGATTGTATTGAATCTTCGATCACATTGGGAGGAGCTAACATCTTGACAATGTTGAATATTCTTACCTATGAACATGGACTATATCTCTATCTACTTAGTTCTTTGATTTTGTTGATCAGGGTTTTATAGTTTTCCTCATATAGATCTTGTACATATTTGGCTGATTTACACCTATGTCCTTTTTTTGTGAGCTAATGTGAATGGCATTGCGTTTTAAATTTCAAATTTCATTTGTTCATTTCTGGAGTGTAAGAAAACAGTTGGCTTTTTTATGTTAATCTCATCTCATATTTTATAATCTCGATGTAATTACACATTAGTTTCAGGTAAATTACCCTTTTACTGTAAAATTAAACGGGGTTACTTGATAATACAATCTTTTGTCTTCTATTAACATTATTAAGCAAAATTTAAAAATTATCTTTATTAATTAATTAATTTTAATGTTTATTTATTTTTATGAGAGAGAGAGAGAGAGACAGAGCGTGAGCGGGGGAGGGGCGAGAGGGATGGAGACACAGAATCCAGAATCGAAAGCAGGTTCCAGGCTCTGAGATGTCAGCACAGAGCTGGACGCGGAGCAAATCCAGGAATGGTGAGACCATGACCTGATCCGAAGTTGGACACTTAACCAACTGAGCCATCCAGGTGCCCCTCTTTTTTTATTTATTGAAATATTATTCATTAAATATCTACTCTATGCCACCCAGTGTTCAAGTCATTGAGAATAGCTCATTGAATAAACAGAAAAAACATGACCCATCGTTACTTTATTGTGGGAGAACACAAACCATAGAAGGAAATAGTAATGATACACAAAAAATAGACAATAGTCACTTTTGACAATAGACAATAGATAAAAACGCCTGCATTCTTACACTATAGACAATGGAAACAGAATATAAAATAATTATAATACATAAGTAAATTCCAGAGTATTTTAGCAGATGGTTATTTCTACTAACATATAGAAAAAAATAAATAATGAAAGATATTGCTTAAGGAAAGATTAGAAATTTATGAGTGGTCAGTTTTGGATTTTTGCAGCAATGATTACTGAGCAAAATTTACATATGAGAAAGAGAAGAGCCATAGGAGTATTGGGAACAGAATATTCCAGGCCAAGAAAAGCCCAATATTCTGGGAAATAATCTTTCTTGGTGGACAAAAGAAGCCATTAGAAAGCTCATGTGACTGTGATGACGTGGGCTAAGGGTATCTTTTCAGATATGATAAAATACTAGCCTAGAGTATTAAGTTATTTTTTTGCAATTGGAAGTTGTACCGTCAAGTGACTTCAGTCCATCCCTCCTTTAGAAATTTTACTGAAGTTTCATTTTTCCTAATGGTGTCATTTTCTTTGTCATGCCCTTCCTATCATGTGAATTTCCAGTTATTCTCACTCCCTCGCCTACTGCATATATATTCACTTATTCTATCTTAAATTCTTCCATGAACAACTCAAATACTTTAGTTTGTTAGGAACTTCTTATGCCTCCATCCTTCCAACAATATATTGGATCCTGTTATTCCCTTTCTTAAATCCAATGCTATACTCACACTATACATTTAATATTTTCCAATTTTCCCCTATATTTCTACTTCTTTGAATAGCATTTCTGTTTTTATCTTCTAATGTCCACTTATTTTTGTCTAACAAAATATTAAGCAGGCAAATAATTCACGGAGCTTTCAAAATTCAAAGTTATGGATTTCTCTTAGCCTCAAGTTTATCATCTGTAATAAATCAGAATAGCTTGTCATTAGAATTAAATATTAAAACATGTTTAAGATATCTTAAAAAGTACTTGGCATATGTTATATATATATTGGTTTGTTTCCCCTCATTTTGTGATTTATTTTAGTCCTTATGCATTTATAGCTTTATGGCATCTATAACTAACCACCATGTATTTTTCCTGTTCATTGGTTTTGTTTTATGTACGTCACAAGCACATAAACTCCTTGGACTCAGGAAACTTGTCTTGCTCGTGTTAACGTCCTACTCATCTTCTCATAAACACAGTTTCTTATACATAAATGTTCCCTAAATGTTTATTAAATAAGTTAATGTTAAATATACACATACTTTATTCATTAAACTTTCAAAGGATTGATCTGTGTTAAGGTTTGAGGCTTCTTTGTTAAACCATAGTTTTGAACATTTTTGTAATATTTTAAAAACAATACATCTTTAGGAATTAATTAAAAATCAATATTTATGCTTGTAAAATTATGGATTATAGAAGCATTGTAGGATAACCACATACATTTTGAAATAACGAATAAAGTTAATTCTTAAAGTTTTTTTTCAGATATCATCATCCTATTTATTCTCATCTTCTTTAGATTAAATTTTTATCCTGAATTTTATTTTTAAGTAAAGCTCGTAGAATCTTTAACTGTAATAGGCTTGCAAAATGTTTAAATCAACTTAATCTATGGAAGTGTTATTAACTAAGTTCAACTAAAATTACATAAAGAGCAATAATGCATTTTATTTTCTTTTTCACATTTTCCTAATGAGTCTTGGAAGTTTATATAATTATTTTAATTAGGGTTATAAACTTCTACCTGGGCAGGTGAGAGGCTAATTACCTAATTTATATGCAAACTGAGCAATTTTCTCTAGGCTCTTTAGCCCTTCATCTTTCCATTTAATTTTCTCTGTTTCAATCAATTAATACTTATTTTGTTTTTGTCCCATTTAAATGAATGATTAAAAATTACCCTTAGTGTAAACTCTATGTGGATGGTTCAACTGAAGAGTATTTTATCCCCAATGTGTTTTAGGTGAAAGTACCTTTAATATCTTGTGTTTACTTACAGTTGTACAAGGCATATTGTATATTTAGGAAAAACACAGTATCAGTTTGCACAAAGTGCATGCTAGCCTCAAACTTTAAACCATAATAAAATAATAATAAAAATATAATGATGTTCATCCTACTTAAATAATTACTTAAGTGGAGAGACTTATGTATGTATTGTCACTCCACTTAAGTGGAGAGGACTTATGGTAAGTCCTCATTTTCGTCAACGTTTTCTTTTAGTGCTGAGAACAACGGTGGGTAACAGGAGAGTAAAAGTCAAGTCTATATCATGCCTATAACAGGTTCTAGATCATATCACAAAATGAATCTATTTTTATTTGTTTCAAGATTAGCTCCATAACTAAAACACAAATACTACCTAATTATTTTGAATCAGTAAACAAAAAACCCCTGCATTTGGATCTGAGAAGATATGTATTTGCAGGCAGTCGTCATAGCCATTTTCAGTGCCATCATTATCTGGAAAAATTCAGAACAATGAGTGGGTTTCAAATTAAATTTACACATAGGTCATCAGACTTAAAGTGTTAACTCTATTTCGATCATCTGGAAGTGTAATTTGTATAACATTTTTGCTAGAATAATCCCGATTCTTTCTTCTAAATGATAAAATTTCTACTTATTTTTATCTAGTTGGAAAAAAACCACACACACACACACATACACGATCAAGTCACAGATACTGTATTGCTGCTATCTTTAGTGAGATACTTTCATTAGTATTTTGAGTAGAATTTAGGTTTTTTAATAAAGCTTTTCTCTTTCTTTCTTTCTTTCTTTCTTTCTTTCTTTCTTTCTTCTTTCTTTCTCTTTCTTTCTTTCTTACCAAAAGTGATGGCCTGAGGACATAATATAATACAAAACTGTTGTATTCTTAGGTAGGAGAAAACACCTAAAACAAATAGTTAAATTGCACTACAAAGAGATTAGCTAATTATACTTGGGGAAAAAAATCATACAAGAACTATGTAAAGCATTGTCCTTTTCCTCTGTTGGAGGGCATTTATTCATAGACATCATGTGTGTTTTCTTCCCGAGGGGAGAGATTGACCTAGAACCCTATGGGCAGCTCTTCACTGTTAAGCTTGCCAACTATTTGTCAAGAATGATTAGTGAGAAATAAAGAAAGAAAATCTCCCCTGTTGATAATAAGGGGCAAGTAGAAGAGACTCAGAAATTATCATAGGGAATCACATTTGTTCAGTAAGAATACTTTGCATTTGATAATATATATCACTGACCCAACCTTTATTTTTGCATATTTTAGTGATGTTGAATTTGACAGGTTTGCGATAAAACAAAAAAACTGTGCCAACTCACAAGTGGATATGTACGTGCTAATTATTTTTACTGTAAATAATAATTTTATGTTTTGTTATCTAGGTGAGAGAAAGGAATAATTAATTGTGGTTTACTCTTAATCATACTTTTAGAAACCTACTTTAACTGTCTGGATTTATATATAATAATCAAAAACATATTTTATGTAACAAAATTAAATGAAATAATTTACAACTTTATTTTGAAATATATTCTGAATATATTACAACAGAAAACTGAAGAAAGCTGTAAATTTTCCTTAACAGTTTCATAAAAGCCTCACATTCCTTATGAAATCAATATTAATGTCGTAGTAATATTTTGATCTCCTATATTTGTAAAACTAATGGAGATTTTTTAGTTATCATTTTGACTCTTCTCTTAATGGGGTAACCAAGATAATATAGGCTTGCAATACCGGAAAATACAGCATGCAGAAGTTTTGTAATGAGTCTGAACAAAATGTGCTTAATTTTGTGTGGGGGGCCAGGCCCCGGTGCCAGGCTGAGACCGGGTCGAGCAATGTTCCCAGTTGACTCAAGCCAACCCGGTGGTTCCCCCTCCCATTCCCCCATTTTCAAGGGCATACAAAAAAGCCTTGTCAAGGCTGAGAAAGTTAATTCCTGAAGACTGTGGTCTGCAGGTGTTGGCAGTAATGCTACCTCCCTTTTTCTACCCCGAGTCAGATAGAAACAAGCATGGGAATTGTGTTTTGCTAGCAATCTTATCAACAAGGTCTTGTGACCCATCTAGAAAATGCACAAGAAACACAGAACTAAATGTTTTGGTGGGCAGCAATTATGTGAAACCTGTTTATTCTTAGAATGACCTAACCCATAAGAGTCTGGTTATAAAAGATTGTGTACAGCAACAATAAAGCCGTCACTTGGGCCATCAGCCCAGGGGACCCTCCTGTTCCCAAACTTTCTCTTCTCTCTTTTTTTCTTGCATTCCCCTACCCTCAGGACCCTGACCTCGGTGTTTGTCGCGCCGGCCGCGACAATTTTGGACGTATATCAACTTATGCTAGGTCTGTATGTCGCATAAGACAAAATATCCTAAATAATTGAGATTGATATTGGATTGTTAGATTCAATAAAGTTCACTTTAAAGACTGAAGAAAATTGCCACATTCATTTGAAATCCAGACAGATATTAAATCAACTCCCAGGAGAAATTTAAGTTTCATGGCTCCTTATGCTAATAATCTCAAAGTTCAAATGCTAACTTTTTAACTCCATTTTATTTAGAATGTATCACAAATCCATAATGCAAAAGGATGGACTCCTATTTTCGAAAGTGATCTTTGCCTTTTTCTTCTGCAGTAGCTCAGACTAGAAACTCTAAGCAATTCTACAACTAAGATAATTTTAAAAGTTGGATAAAACATAAAAATATATTGCTTTAATGCTGCAATGCACAGGCAAGAATATAAAAATTACTTAGAAATGAGGCCATTCCCTTGAGAGCATACACGGGCCTTGCTAAAGCTGAGATGAGATTCTTTGGGATCCTGAAGGACAGAGGACCAGAAACAAGGCTCAAGGGCCAACCAGCTTGGAAATTTAGTAGGAGAACCCCGTCAAGCAAGGACTGTGAAGAGCAATACATTTTGCATGAAAATGAGCTAGGATTAGGCATGTCCTTTTCCTAAAAAATGGTAAACAAAATTGCCTATGTTGAACTTTGATTCTCTAGAAGTTTCTATTTTACATCTTTTCAGAGAATGTATTCCTACATAAAAATCTCCAACCTCCCTTTTTGGTTTGCACAAATATAACCTGTGTCACCTGAAAATCCTCAAGACAGAAATGTAGTTTAAAGTGATTCCAGTCTGATTATAACCCCAGATACTTGGCAAAAGCAAGTTTATATTACCTTTTGGGAACTTACCTTTCACTTTGTTTTAAAATCATTTACATAGATATACTTTCATGAGAGATAAGCTGACAGAAAATGGAACATAATGAAATACAGAGAAACAAGATATATAAGAAGGAACTAATAGGGAAACAAATAGACAACAGAATCAGATATAGAAAGACTCCAGATATTGTAATTATCAGACTGTAAAAGCAAGCAGGTTTAATCTAAGTGTTAATTAAATTGAGTAGTTGAAATGTTAATTCAAACAAAAGTAAACACATAACTGAGTCATCCATAACGTATTAGAGACAGTTAAAATTAGAACAAAATGTAGTATATTTAAAAGCTACAAAAGTGGGGCGCCTGGGTGGCTCAGTCGGTTAAGGGTCCAACGCTTGGTTTCGGCTCAGGGCTTGGTGAGTTAGAGCCCCACATTGGGCTCTGTGCTGGCAGTACGGAACCTGCGTGAGATTCTCTCCTCTTTCTTTCTGCCTCTCCCCCACTTGAGCTGTCTCAGTCTCTCAAAATAAATTAAAAAACTTAAAAAAAAAAAACTTACAAAAGTAACAAGTGAGTAGCTCACAAAACTTACAAAAGCAACTTACTTAGAAAGTAACTTACCTAAGTAAACAGGTAACAGTCATTCATAATATATTAGACATAGCTAAAATTAGAACAAATGTTGGGGCGCCTGGGTGGCTCAGTCGGTTTTGTGTCCGACTTCGGCTCAGGTCATGATCTCACGGTTCGTGGGTTCGTGGGGCTCTGTATTGACAGCTCGGAGCCTGGAGCCTGCTTTGGATTCTGCGCCTTCTTCTCTCTGTGTTCCTCCCCTGTTCTCACTCTGTCTCTCTCTCACTCTGTCAAAAATAAATAAATATTAAAAAAAATTAAACAAAAATAAAATTAGGACAAATGTAGTGTATTTACAACTTGAATAGAATTAACTCTAATGGCTAAAAGTATAAAAATGAACAATAAAGAGGAAGGATTAAGTGACATGGAAGACAGGTACAAATGACTATCATATTTTACAGCCTCAAATATTTGTTAGTGAGATTTACTGACAAATTACAGACTTAATGAAAGATCAATTCTCAGATTCAGGAGAAGTCACAAACAGGATGCACAAAAATGAATTCATACCTAGATAATTCTCAGTTTTTTACCATAACCCATACCTTCAAGCCTATCCTTTTTTTTTTTTTTTTTAATGTTTATTTTTGAGAGAGCAAGAGCTCATGTGCGTTGGGAGGGGCAGAGAGAGAAGAGAGCTAAACAGAGTATCCTAAGCAGCTTCTGCACTGTGGCTCAGAGGCTGCTATGGGGCTGGAACTCACCAACCATGAGATCATGACCTGAGACCTTAACTGACTGAGCCACCCAGGTGCCCCATCTCTATTCTTTTGACTTAATCTGCCCCACCCCCCACAAAATTTATCACCTTCTATCATGTATTAAACATCTTATTTATTTTTTGGCCTCTGTATATTAGAAGAATCTCAAAATAGATTTTTGGTTTGTTCACAGACACATTTTGTTTTTATTTTTTTCTATATGTATTTTGATTTTATTTTTCTCCAGCTGCTTTTAACATTTTATGTCTGTTGAGTGTATGTGTGTTATTGATATTTGTCTTTATTTATGTTTTCAGAAATTCTTGAAACTGTGATTTGATTTTTATTATAATTTGAGGAAACATCTTGGCCTTTATCTTTCTAAGTGTTTCCTCTGCCTCTTTGTTTTTCTAGAATTTCGATGACTTTTACTGATTTCATTCACTACTCCACCCACCTCCCTGGTCCAGGCCTGCACCACTGAGAGTGAGTTTTTTTCTGCTATCCAACTCTGTCCTCAGTTTGGTTTGCAGGTTCGTTTGTTTGTTTGTTTTGTTTAACCTTAATATGTAAGGTTCATAATGAAAACCTGTTAGTGAGAATGAATTTCCCTGTGGCTGTGGCTCTCAGAAAGCCTGTCTACTCATAGTAGCCTTCACTATGCCTTGAGAACATTGTCAAATATCTCTGCAGAATTCTTACACACTTGTATGGAAACCTGGTATTACTTTCACAGCCAGTGGTCATGTCTTCTCTCTTTTTGGAGACACCTTCTTGAAGACACCTGTATTTCCTCAGGTTCCAGGCTAGGTGGTTATCTGCAAGGTAAGTTATGAACTCAAGAAAAGTTATACCTTTGTAGATTATTTGTTTTTTTCTTGTTTATTAAGATAGGAGTGGAACCCTTTCCAAGTTCTTAAATCCTAAGCAGAATACTTGTGAGTATATATTTTAGATGTTAAATTTTAACTTAATGTCCTCTAGGTTTGCATTATATGAATTGAATATATGTTATTGGGTGTTTACAAACTTGGAATTAGTATATAATTTCTCGTAAGTGAGATGCCTATTTATAACATGTTGCCCATCTTTTCCATATCCAATGTGTTCTGACTTCAACTTTTATCTAGTGGTTTATCTGTTTATCTAGCATTTATCTATCTATCTATCTATCTACCTATCTACCTATCATCTATCATCTAATATAATTTGATTTTTTATCTGTTTTCATGGTTTGTCTTTTGCTGTCTAATAAACTTTGAAAATATGTATCTTTCAGAGCTCCTGGGTGGCTCAGTGGGTTAAGCATCCAACTCTTGGTTTTGGCTCAGGTCACGATCTCGTGGTTTCATGAGTTCAAGCCCCACAAAGCCCCTATGCTGACAGCACTGAGCCTGCTTGCTTTCTCTGCCCCTCCCTGACTACACTCTCTCTATCTCTCTCAAAAGAAATAAACTTAACAAATATATATGTGTCTTTTAAATGGAGTGTTTACCTGAATGATCTTTATTTGACGCTCATATGGTTTCTCTTAACTCTTTTAATTCATAATATACCTTTTTGCCAATATGCTTTAAATTCAAGCATTTTCCTCACTCTTACTGGTTTTAACAATATGCATTCTAGTATAGAAGTGTTGAATCACTATGTCGTACCCCTAAAACCAATATTACCCTATATGTTAACTGACTGGAATTTAAATAAAAACTTAAAATAATGTGCATTCTATTTCTGTTCTTCCAGGGTTTGTCTTTAAAGTTTACTACTAGAGTCAATCATTGTTATTTGCAGTAGTTCTATTCCGTAATGCCACTGCAGACACTGAATTAACAAATACCGAACTCTTGTCTCAAAGGAAAATACAAGATCAGGTTCTTGTGAGCCTCTGGTCACAAATTTATCAACTGAAATTCTTTGCATCATATAGGTTCATTCCGTTCTTAAAAATGAGCCATTCCTATCAGCAATGAAAACCTGCTCTTCTACATAACCCCTTTTCTTAGCAGATATTTTTAAAATTCTTCCATAGCCTCCTGACCTGCAGAACCTGCTTCACCTGCAAGTTTAACATTTTTCACACTGTATTGCCTTTTGAAGCAGTCAGTACTCGTCAAGAAAGATTTAATATTTTCCTGATGCTGAGTAAGGAGATTGTAAATTTCTATGGTTTTCAGCCCTACAACAATGCTGTCCACTCTGCCTTTTTTGAAAAAATTGGTCATCATCTCAAGAATCCATAAATTTTGCCATTATTCCACAGATTCATTATGCACTACAGATGTTAATTTAGCACTTTCTAAAATAGCCTTATATACAGTTCAGCGAATTTACTTGTCCTTTTTCTGTATGTCCATATTATTGATTCATTAACATTGAACTCATGGCCAACAGTACTATAACTCACGCTTGAACAAAGCTTATCTAACAAGTATTTTCTCTGTAAGTCACATCACATTTTTTTTTGTACACAAGAACACTAGACAGCATTTTAGCACTATCTTTAGAACCCCTTTTAAAACAAAACCCCAACAAAAATTGCAAAAATGTGGGAAGAAATGTTGCACTCAATAGCCTGTAATAAGACTCTTGTTTGCATCATGAGAGTTGAAACAAGAAGACAAAGTGTTACTGTGTTCAATCTAGCTGGGAATGTGCAGGAGTTGACTCCATTGTTTAGTTTCTTTGACCACCTCTGGAAGGAGCACAAAGGTGCCACAAGTATTGGTTCTGGGTTGTAAATGAATTATAGTGGGGATGCAAATTCACAAGTAATGAAGATCAACCGTGTATTCTTTTTCACATCTTTGTATTTTCTCTGAAAATTTTCCTTACTTTTGGCCAGTTTCATGTTGCAAGTATACATAAACATTGGAATATTTCCTCTTAAGTTATAAACATTTAGTAGTAAAAAAGTAAATATATATATATATATATATATATATATATATGTATGTGTATATATAATTTTGGAAAGTTTTTAGCCAATTCAGTGCAACTTAGTCTTTATTTAGTTGTACATATGTATTCAATATAATATACTAAGATAAAATTCATATTTGCCTATAAGTTTGAATTCTAACAATATACATGAATATACACTTGCATAACTATTATAGTGTTCTTCATTCACATCATTTTCCCATTGGTGCTACATATTCTACTCACATGATGGTGAGTCTTATTTTATTGTGGCAAAGCAAAATAAGGTAGAAAAAACCCAATCGACTGGAAACACCTCAAATTCATGTGAATTTCATAAATGTTCTTCATGTAAATTAAATTCTAAACAAAATATCACATGTGTAATGTATAATATATATACATACATATATTTCGCATATAATTTCAGAAGTGTCTGCTTGCTTTTTGAAACTCAAAGTTTAAAACAATTTATTTTGATCATTAGTTAACCAATTTTTCACTTAACTTCTATCTCGACCTGGGAGGAGATTGGCATACAATATGGAAATAAAGAAAACATTTACAGAAAACATCCATATGGACACATTTTAGACAGATGATCTGATTAGCATAATAGCCACCAAACTGTTGAATGAATAATCTCTTTTATTTGCTATTTAATATGCATCTACTCTAAACTCTAAATGATATTCAGTAAAATAGTTTATTTGAATCCATAAATCTTTTGTTAACAACTTGCCAGTTAAACCATGGAAATTATTTCTGTTTTCTGAAAGTGATTCTTTTTTCAAGCTGTTTTTGATAATGAACTGATGAAGGTTAATGAAGATTAACTAATTCTGTAATAAAAGCCAATGTAGGGATGCTGACATATGACTATAGTGCAGAAAATATTAATGTCTTAGTCTCAGATTTTTAATAGTAGTTTTAAGTGCTCTTTCAATAGTTATAACATTTCAACAATTGATTTAATATTTTAAAAATATGTACTTCTTTTATTGTGAACGATACACCAGCCATAGGTACAAAATTCCTAAAATAAAAATAACAATGACTTTTTAAAATAAAAGTTTAGAAAATAAAATAAAATAAAATTTCATGGAGTTATTTTCAAATACTACAAATTTCAAAGGGTTTGATTTCTATTACTTCCAATATCTTAGCACACAGAAAATATTGACTTCTTTGAAACAAAATGAAATTAATATTTGGTACTGGTTTATAAGCCAAAATATATTTGCCATTGTTGGAAAATGCTACATTCCATATATCCAGAGGTCGTTGGGAAACAGTTCAACTTATGTTAAAGATGGAAAAGAGGAAAGAAACTGAAAGAGTGGTGAGAGGGATTAAAAGATAACATAATAAAACCTGAAAATGCTAGATTGATAGTTAATGTTTATAAGTAAATATGTTTATATTGTACCATTGATTAAAGCATTTAGTTTCCCAAATAAAAAATAATTATTTTTTGAAATCATCATTTTCTGTTCCTGCACAATGCTGCATTTTTTTCTTTCAAATTAAATCTGGCAAGCAAATGAAAATCAAATACTATGCATAAAATAATTTTTTGACAATTTGTTGAAACTCTTTCCTTTACATTATGTTCCAAATTATATAATATAAAAATAATATAAAATGACTAAACATATGTAAAGGTGTTACAGATTATGTTTTCCACATTTTCCTTCTTTCAATATACTTTGCAGATGTAGCCATTCTAAATTACTATTTTGCAAACTAAGATGATTCTCAGTAGGGAAGCCATACCTCATGTTGTTTTCATCAAAGGGAGCATAGTCTATATTTGCCTGCCTGAATATTGTCATTATATTACTAATTTACACATTGGGAAAAGGGTCAAGAGTACTCCAAATTTTTTATGACTTGATATTAACCTGAAAGGGGAATGTTAATAACTGATGAAATATACCCACAGTAGTTCAACATCAAGATAGTTTAAACTTGTGCATTTTAAAATAAAATATTCTATCCGGTATTGTTGAATTATGTTATATACATAGTTTTGGGGGATTAGTATTCTTTATTTGAGACAGATAAATATATTTTATATTATACCATAAAAGTAAGGTAAAAAATTACAAAAAGAGTGCATATTAAAATAATATCACCCAGGTAAGACGTGATTCAATATAATAAATGTACTGATAAATAATTAAAATGTAGTTTTATAGTGTTCTTATATTTTAACTAAAATATAATTAAATCATTTTGAAAGCCATTATTATTCAAACTGTCATACATATCACAACATGTACATATTATTATTTTCTTAATATTATTGTATTAAAATAAATAAACTTCTATGAGCTTTTCTTAGGTTTTCTTTGCCTCAACAATATAGTACATTGTTGTTTCAAATTGTTAAATAGAATTATATTTTGGGGCATCTGGATGGATCAATCAGTTAAGTGACCGACTCTTGATTTTGACTTAGGTCATGATCTTCTGATTCATGAGATGGAGCCCCATGTCTGGCTCTGGGCTGATCAGGGAGTCTGTTTAGGATTAGGATTCTCTCCCCTAGGATTAGGGTTTCTCTACCCCTCCCTTACCTGTTTGTATGCATGCATGCTCTAAATAAATAATTAAATAAACTTCAAAATAGTTAAAAAAACAAGTATATTTTTAGGTATTTCTGAAATATCTACATCACAAACATTTTCATATACAAATTTTAAGCACTGGGAAGTTGTGAAAGTAAATAATATTTTCCAGCAAAACCATTATATTTGCTGGAATTCTTCAGTTATAAAAATCAAAATGTAGTTGCATGGTATTGGATAAGAGTGAAAGATGTCAGTTCATTTGTAAATGATATGAAGTTGTTTATGTTGGTCCATTAATATGCTCATTGTTTTGGACGTCTTTGATAATATGGGGTTAACATTTTGAGACCATGACAGAGACAGGAGCTCAGTACAGAGAAGACTTATGAATAAAGGAAATAAGTAGAGCAGAGATCAAAATTAGGCAGACGCAGAAGTGGAATGATACTGAAAACAAGTGATGGGACTGCGGAAAGCTCTGTGGCTGATCATCCATTTCTTTGAATGGTGAAAGTAAGTACTAGTGTATTTTGACAAATGAAATGGAAAACCTGACCCAGATGGAGATGCACACCAGTCAAGTTGCCTACCCCTATTATTTTACTCAATCATAGGAAATACGTAAAAAACAAACTGTTCATTAGCAATCCTTTTTCTTGCAATGGGAAGAACGTGCCTCTGCATCTTTTACATTTTCTTCCTCAAACGTTTGTTGTTTTCCCCACAGGACTTAAATTTAATTTGTTTTCCAATATAAGTTTTCCCTATGCTGTCCAGTTGGGTTCATAGATGCAATGTCTCAAGAAGCACATTGTCCCCAATCACACAACACAAGCCGGAAACTTCAGGTGTGCCACTGGAACGTATTTGTATGACTCCACGGAAACACATCATTGCAGCTAGAAACATTACTCTAGGAAATTGTGGCAATATGAACATCTGTGACTTACAAAAAATAAACACTAAACAATTCACAAATAAATGAGTTGAAACTCAGAAAACAAAATGGTATAGGTACAGCTTACTCTTTCAAACATTTTGAGTGAAGGGGCGAGTCCTTGGTAGCACAGCTGTGTTATGTACAAAAGAAAAAAAAAATGCTTCCTTTACTTTGTCATCTAATTTCCAAATAACTTAGAGATCATTTGTTTTCCAACTGTTCCATGAATGGGTCTGGGAAGCTGAGTCGGTAGCCAAATTGTTTGGTTCTCCACATAAAGAATTGTTTCTTTGTTATTTTCTCTAAATGCTGTGCACACTTTTAAATCCGAACTTAGAGTTGCCCTTTTTTCTACTCCTTCCCAAACAAGTCTGTTCTCTACAACTCCCAACTGTTGATTAGCAATTCCCTCTATCTTCCACATTTCCTCTAAACATTCCCTCCATTACCTTGCTTTAATTTGATTATCCCTTCTTTTTACTTTTTTTAAAATATTTTTATTACATTCATTTATTTTTGAGAGACAGGGAGAGACAGAGCACTAGTGGGGGAGGGGCAGACAGAGAATGAGACAGAATCAGAAGAAGGCTCCAGGCTCTGAGCTGTCAGCACAGAGCCCAATGCAGGGTTCAAACTCACAAACCATGAGATCATGAACTGAGTCGAAGTCGGATGCTTAGCCAACTGAGCCACGCAGGCACCCTGATTCTCCCTTCTTCACTTTAACCCATGACATTCTTTGTTCCTTCAACATTGTTTTTCTTTCTGCAGAAAATACTTTCTTCAGATTTCACCTTTTTTGCTCCTCTCAGTATTTGTGTCTGAAGTAAATATTTCCTTATATTTCTCTGTAAGGTTGTTTCTCCATTTGTGACTTTTTTAAAATTATTTTTTTGTGAGAGGGAGAGAAGATGCACGTGAGTGGAAGAAAGGGCAGAGGGAGAGGGAGAGAGAGAATCTGTAGCAGGCTCCATGCCTGGTGAGAAGCCCCACCCAGGGTCCATCTCATAATGAGGAGATCATAACTTGAGCCAAAATCAAGAGTTGGATCTCAACCAACAGAGCCAGCCAGGCACCCCAAAAGTTTCTATTTTAAACAACAGTTTTTATTTCTTAGAAACGGCTTCCTAAGAGATACTGCCACATGAAAAAAAATTGGTATGGTATTTGCATATTAATAGTCGCCACTGTTATAAATAATATTCTAGCATTTGGATACGTAGTACAAGATATATTTTAGGCTCTAAAATAAGTCTTAAACTCAAGTTTAAAAAAAATAAATTGCCATAAATGATAAACTAAAATCAAGTAAATGCGTATCTCCCAAAAAAGAGCAAAAGTGCCTTGTTAGGATTTATTGAAATCTTAGCCAAGTATAACTAAAAGTAAATTTATATCTATTTCTCATTTTTATCTCCTCTTCTCTTGAACATCTAATGATATTATTTTCTTAAATCATGCTATTTATGACCCAAATGTCTGTTCAGGAGTGGCTATCATTCTTTCACTGGTTTCATGCCAATTAAGGAAGATTCTTAACCTTTTGATCCATATTGTTTAAAGCCTATACAAACCTCTATCACCTAATCCAACCAGCCCAGATTGTCTCACTCAAGCATAATATTAGTGTTTGTTTATTTTTAAAAAAATTTTTAATGTTTGTTTTTGAGAGAGAGAGAGAGAGAGAAAGAGAGAGAGAGAAACAGAGACAGAGTGCAAGTGGGGAAGGGTCAGAGAGAGAGGGAGACCCAGAATCCGAAGCAGGGTCCAGGCCCTGAGCTGTCAGCACAGAGCCTGATGCAGGGCTCGAACTCATGGACTGAGAGATCATAACCTGAGCCTAAGTCGGACATTTAACCAGCTGAGCCACCCAGCCCCACATTAGTATTGAGAAATACCTTCCATATGGCCAGCAACCACCCACCACAACTACCTATTATCCCAGAAATAACATTTTAAAAATTAGTTTACATTGAGTTTCAAATTTTTGTGCTCCTCAACTAAGTGAATTAGCTCCTACAATGCTAAATGATTATTTGACGCAGTGTTACCCTTTGCAGTGAATGAGGTCTCATAATTTCTTCCATTTTTTGGTTGAAAAAGGGATTAGGGAAATTATAAAGAGAAGCAAGTTCCAGATAATACAAATTTTTATTATTATGTATGATATACTTATTTATCATATATGCTATATCATGATATATATATCACAAATATGTGTCATACGTTTATATATGATTAAAAATATTTACATACTTATTATATATTGTATGTGTTGCTATTCGTCAATTCCCCAGCCGTATATACTCAAGTATTCTTATACTTGTCTGTAAATTATGTTTCAATTAACAATATTTCCGTTTATTAAACCACATCTTCTAAAACTGAAGCCACATTTAAAGATGCTTGATAACATTGAATATAATTTTGTTTTCCATTTTTATACCTATGAATCTTAAGAATTAAGTATTTCCAATCTAACATTTGTCTGTATTCTTGGAAACTAATTTACATTATTTGTTGTTTTTAGGAATGTGCAGTAAGTGAAGAGTCTAATGTTATTTTGCTCAATCTACATGTAATTTGAGATCGGATACATATATTCCTACTAATAAGTCAATGAAAGAAGTGCTTATTTCTAAATATAATTCCAATTGTGAGATATTCAGATATTTTATATTTTGTTACATCAATGACTAAGTGTAATCTAGGAGTTACCGGGAATATAGAAAAGGCAACTTGAAACTGTAACTGTAAAACTTCAAGGTAAGAAAGCAACTTAGCAAATATTTTTCTCCAGTTTTCACCATGACTTTATACACACACATACATTCAGATTCATATTTAGATAAATATTCAGGTTCTAGTCAAATATATTCACTTCATGATCAAATTTTGATAAAAAGTGTTTTAAAACCTGCATCCTTTCCTCCATTGCATTTACTAATTGAACTATTTTGTTTATTTTGTGGTTAAAACATTCTAAGATTTTAATGCAACTCAGATTCACGTTTGAAAGTTTTCCACCTTTTACTGTAGAAAAATTATCTTTTTCTTAGATTTAGAACAACCTTTTAAGATCCACTAGGGACAGGTATATATGCCTTATTTGCTGAAAAGTTCATTCTACCAGTTAACTGATATTTAAATTTTTGCCTAAAATAAATAGCTGTCCATATCTTTAGATACATGGTTTCAATTGAGTGTTTTGTATTATGTATTCTAAATAATTTTGATAAAATGATAATTTAGACAAATAAAGTGATTATTTCTTTTATATTAATTTCAACCTCTTTCATTGATATTTCCTCTGCTTTAAGCTTTCTTGATGGTTGCAGTGAATGCTAAAAGTAAACTTTGTATGGGGTGTTTAAAATATTTGAGCACTGGGTGTTGTATGGAAACCAATTTGACAATAATTTTCATATTTTAAAAAAAAAGGAAAAAAAAGAGCTGGATATAAAACCTTAAAAAAATAAAATAAAATATTTGAAAAACATTCTTATTGTTTGTAAGGCTTTTCTACTATTAGTATTTTCTACTACTACTTTTCTACCATGTAGTTTTCCTTTAGGGATCTGAAGCATATGATTTCTCTGATCCAAAACACTTTATAGGCCTTAAAAGTCAAGTTACAAAAGAACAGTCAAAAATTGGAAAGATGTGATATTTAGAATACCAGTTATATAATAATGGAAGATAATTTAGCTTTTGAAACAATTACATTAGACATGACATATTTAACTATAATTTGCAACTTTTTTACGCTTAGGAAATTTTTACAACTATTAAAGTTAATGAAGAAAGCAAATGGATTTCAGACTAATTAAAATTCGGAAAAAATTGATTTTAATTTTTTGAAAGAATGGAACAGAGGAAAATATGGTCATTGATGATATATTACTTCCAGAACCAAGCCCAAGTGAATATTTTAACTAATACAAAAAGTAAAGAAAAACAAAAAAATAAAAATAAAACATAGGATGTATATTTTTTTCTAAATGCAACTTGCAGTAGCAAAAAAGAAGTAATTCAAAAACTTATTAAGGAAACATAAAATATAACTTTAATATTGATATGCTTGTGTGTTTATAAATTCATACACTTTTATAAAATATATATTTCCGAGAATGAGGTAATCACAATACAGAAAGTATCATTTAACCTTAAATTGTCAAAATTTTCTTATTAGTCTTTCCACATCTTCTGATTCCAATGAGATAATCTCAATGATAATAAGTAGAGTTCATCAACCAAAAGATACATTTTTGGTATTTGATTCAATTAGATGGAAAATTATAAGTTTTGACATGTCGTTAATTGCAAAATTTATCTTTGTTATTCTAAGCAAGTGCTTAGTGGGGTGTATCTGGATAGTCTGTTAGTGATAATTTTAGTTAGTCAGAGACTCAGGGAGGTAGTCTCAAGAAATGTTTATGCAGATGACACTAAATGAAAGAATTTGTAAAATCTGCAATTAACTTAATTATAATTCAAAGCTATAAAAATACTCATAGTTAAATAAATAAATAAACTAATTAAATTGTCCCTGTTCTCCTTCACAATGTACAGTATATTATTTCAGCTTGCTTACAAGGAAGGCTTCTCATTTTTCTACTCATTTTAACCTGACTGCTATGTAATGATATTAAGGAAAGAAAAACAGAAAAAAATATGTGTTTTCCCCAATATCCATCTCTCCAGGAAGAGCTCTGGACTCCGGCAGCTACATTTTCAATGTTCTTGTCTCAAATGGATTTGGGACCTATATAATAGTTCCAAAACTGCAGAGCAGAAGTGACCAATAAAATTGAATGGTTCTCAAGCATAAGAAACTGTTGAAAACTGAGAGCAAACTGAGGGTTCATGGAGGGGTGGGAGGGAGGGGAGGGTGGGTGGTGGGTATTGAGGAGGGCACCTGTTGGGATGAGCACTGGGTGTTGTACGGAAACCAACTGGACAATAAATTTCATATATTGAAAAAGAAATTGAATGGTTCTCATCCCAAATACAGAATTAAACCAAGCCACCAGATAAGCAACAAATATCCATTTGTCCACCATCAGAGTTTAATATTTATATATCACATATTAAATAAATATTAAATATTTCAATTTGTGTAAAGCCTGTTGTTTAGTGATGGTATTTTGAAAAAATTATTAAAAAATACTTTTCAAGATGTCAGACTTGTGGTCAAATTACATCACTGATTGAATTTTCAATTGATCGAATCAAATAATGTATAAAGTAATGCATTGTAAATTACTAAGCATTTTTTAAAAATTAGTTAATTAATTAATTAATAACAATCTACTGTCTGTAAGTTTCTTCTTTTAGACTCTACATGTAAGTGATATACAATATTGTCTTTCCCTGACTTATTTCACTTAGCATAATGCCCTCCATATTATCTCAGGTGTTAGGATTTCCTTCTTTTTTTATTGGCCAAATAATATTTCTATGCGAGGGTGTGTGAGTGTGTGTGTATGTGTATATTTTCTTTATCTATTCATCATTGATAGATGCTTAGATTGTTTTCATGTCCTGACTATTGGGAATAATGCCACAATGAACATGAGAGTGCAGATATCTCTTTGAGATAGTATTTTCATTTCTTTTGGCTATATTGCTGGATCATATAGTAGTTGTCTCTTTTAAAATTTTTAATGAAACTGTACTGATTTTTATAATGCTTGTACCAATTTACATTCCCACAAAAGGTGTACCATTTTTCCCTTTACTCCACATCCTCATTTGGCATTTGTTGTCTCTTATCGTTTTGATAATAACCATTCTAACAGGTGGGAATGATATCACATTGCAGTTTTAATTTGCATTCCCTCGATGATTAACTATGTTGAGCATCTTTTCACATACTTGGTGTTTGGCCCATTTTTCAATTGGGCTGTTGTGTGTTTTTAATATTGAGTTTTCAGAACTCTTTATTTTTGGGTAACAGTACTTTATCAGATATGTTTTATACAAATCTTTTCTCCCAGGCATTGGCTTGTCTTCATTATTTTGATAGTGTTTTTAGTAGAGTGGAAGTTTTAATTTTAATGAAATCCATCTTAGCAATTATTTCTTTCATGAATTGTGCCTTGGTGTTGTATCAAAAAGGTCATCACCATACTCAAGGTAATTTAGAGGTTTTTCATTGTTATCTATGAGTTTTTTAATTTTGCATTTTACATTAACATTTATGATCCATTTCTTTTGGTCAGATCAAACAATGTATAAAGCAACGCATTGTAAATGACTATTTAAAAATGGAAATAAATACCATTTATTCCAAATGTGTTTCTATTTTATAACAGATTAGAGGTTTTAACTTCTTTTTCTCAAAAAAGATCATGTAGAAAGCAAATCCACCATATGAAAAAATTACTAGTAGTATTAGTAACAATAGCTTTTAAAAACATACAAACAAGAATGAACATTGGTGAACTTGTATCACCAAATTCTCAAAAGCTAAGCATAATTCTATTATTCTCTCTTTTATAGCATAGTCCAGTTATAAATGTAGACTACTGAAAATGATATTAAAACATTAAAGAGACAATAGAGTGAACAAAATTCTTACAGAAAAATGGGAACAAATTAATTTTTTTATACCCCCTTATTGGTTCTTTAATGAAAAAAAAGTTTTCTAATTAATATTTCGTTTACCTTGGGGACAAGTACATAATGCAGTCATCAGTTTACTTAGATTCCAAAATACCCATTTATTTATGTACATATTTTCTCTATTCAAATTTACTATTCATATCACTAGTCAATTTGCATATATTAAATCAACATGCATAATTTACTATATTTTGAATATTTTATTAATGAAAGTCCTTTTCTATGATTTTTATGTGCTCTTAAAATTTAAATACTCAAACATTTAAAAACTTAAAAGTCAACAATTGAGTTTTAAATATTATTTTATAAAATAAAATATTTAATTATAAGTATTAACTGTATGCTATCACTACGACTATTGGGCTAGGTAATGGGCAGCTATTGTAAGCTCTTTTGCCAGATATGGAATTTTAAAATCATAAGTAGAATATTTTGTTTAAACTATTTTATTTCACTTAAAATTAGCATATGCTTACCTTTACCTAGCCAATACTTCATAATTACTCTTTTCCAACAACTCATGACTAGTTTAGCTCATGACTTTTTACCAGGCATGATGACTCTCAGTTTCGCAAGCTACTTCCTTAACAATGTGGTTTATGAAAGCAGAATTAAATTAACTTATCCTGACAGTTTTATATTTCAGATAGAGACTATTTCCAGAGTTTTGCCTTACTTAATTGTGAGTACAATTAAAAAGTAAAACTTCCAACCCAATTAAAAATAGATTGCTATGCAAATAATTGCAATGTTGTTGCATGAAAAAAATATACACAATGTGATCATGCTGCTAAATGTGAGAATGAATTATAACTGAGAAAAATCAGCAGGTCATATTGGAGGAGTTACACTTCAATACTTAACCAATATTGTGTTAATTCTGTTAAAGAAAAAATATTCTGGCACTTGTTAAACCAGTAAGGATGACTTTATTCAGGACTATTGTGATAAGTGTCAAGACTAACCCAATCAGAGGGAGAGATAATGCTCAACTCTGAATATAACAAAAATAGCTGGGGATGTGTAGCCAACAACCACAGTGAGAAAATCAATGGATAGAAATTGCTAAGGAGACATCAAAGGGCAGAAGCATTTTATTAAACTGACTGAACAGGATTCTTGCTGAAGACAGGCCAAGGTGACCAGATATAAGGGATAGAGTATGAGGAATTTGGTCAGATATCTTGGAGGATCAGATATCAAGGGTGAGAAATTCTCTAAACTGATTTCGCAGGATATTCGCTATCACTGAACATGGCAGGTTAAAGATGGGGCTCAAGGATGAGACTAGTCAAAAAAGAGGGCTTAGAGGAGCTTGACTAAAGTTTGATAAAGGAAGAATCTTTGTCACTTCAAAAATAATTTTCTAAATTTATGTTTTAGCCTATGAGCATCCTGATTTTTTGTTTTTGGTGGAGGAGTGGACTTACAGCATGCATGCAATGAAAGAGAAGAGCTTAGGAAAAATTACTTAAGAAAGTTTGAAAAACAACATGAATCTGACCATATGATAAAAATCAAACAACTTTTATGGCTATGAGTGATTTGTAAAATAATTCTCAAATTTCCCATTATGTGTCTTAGGTATATGTAGGATTTACTATGCTCATTTATCAAAATTAGAAAAATGAAATAGAGATATAGAAATTGCCTGATAAAGCAATTTGTATTAGTTCTTATGAGAAACTCTTTCTGAGCTATATTATATAACTCTATGCTCTATTTCTGAATCTCTCATTGAACGCCATTTGAATTAATTAATGAAATTATTAGAATATATATGCCACTCTGTGAATTAACGGATGTAAATATCAGATGTTAAAACAAATACAGCCACTTAGATATTCATGAAGAAGATAATATTTTCAACTACAAAACGTTCTGAAATCTGATTCGTATCAATTGAGATCATTTCAAAAAATTAATAAACGGACTTACTGGAAGAAATATAGAAAATATTATCTTACTGTATTTATCTATTTTATTATATCCCTAGAAGTTGTAAGAAATATTTACTTCTTTTGATTGAATTTGAGTTTGTAGTTCAGCAAAAAATGTTATAGTGCACCAGTGATATGAATATTTCTACCTTGGATGGATAATATTCTGAATTATTTGGAACATATTTTCATTGCGAGTAACTTTTGTCTATGTAAAATAGGCTGATATTAAAATCCATGTTTTCATTTAGCAAAATTTGGCCAATAACGAATTTTTGATTTGGCTCTGATATTTAGTGTTATCAGGGACAAAGTTGCTCTTTTCTTCTGACCTTTCTCCCATGCTTTCCACTTCAAGTTGCAGGACTGCATTTACTTCATTTATCACACCAATATTCAAGGCAAAATAAATGTAACAAGGAATACTGGCTAGCACATTTATGTGTTTTACAGAGAAACCTCCTCAGAAGTGTTCATTTATACCTCCATTATAAGAAATGATTCAAATTTCTAAATCTTCATGGATGAGGGCTGAAAAATCAAGAAAATAAATTTTCATGAGTACAAGACAGCAAATAATTATGGACTTAGGCTTATTGGCCAAACTGAGGTTCTGTAAGTAAGGAATTAGAGGGAAATTTATAGTGGGCAAGCAAAATTCATGTTTTTTTTTATGGATTTACATATATAACTATATATTACTAATCATGATAAATTACTTAAAAAATGTATCCTATGATTTATTATTACACTTTAAAGTGTTTACATTACTTTTTGTATGTTCACATACCTTGACATACCTGAATAAAAGTTTTAGTGGCTGATAGTGGAAGAAATGGGGAATTTAAAGGTTTTAAAAAATCTAAACCAAGGGGTACCTGGGTGGCTCAGTCAGCTGAGCATCTGACGTCAGCTCAGGTCATGATCTTATGGTTTGTGAGTTCGAGCCCTGCACCAGGCTCACTGCTATCAGCACAGAGCCTGCTTCGGATTCTCTGTCTCCCTCTCTCTCTGCCCACCCCCCACCTCGCTCTTAAAAATAAACATTAAAAAAATACAGATGAAAGACAAAAACCACATATATTCAGAGTTGGCAACAAAATTTTCTGTCCTATGTTAAATCCCAGAAACCAGTGCAATGTGTATCATAATTGAATATTGTATAAAATAATGGTAATAAATATAGATGCATTAATGAAAATAATGCACATTAATATTGAGTAACAGATGCAAAAATAAAGTGATAGTGATGATAATAATATGTACAAACATAAGCACTTGTATCTAAAAGCCCAGAATTTCCGAATTAAACCTGGGTAAGGATGGGAGTATAGTGTGCTGATTATATTGTTAAGCTATGAGACCAGACAGGGTAGTGTTATATCTCAGTAGCCTTATAAAATGGGTTTTCAATCATGTTCATCATGTAGCTATTGGCTTCAGTGTTGGGAAGTACCTTATTTCCACCAGCTTTTTAATTCTAAGTAGCAGTCATGTTGGTGCCGTCTTATTCATTCATTCCACCAGGAGTCAGTGTTTAGCTGAATGATAGTTTACATCACGTCAACTATTCTCTTCTTCATTTTTGAACATAAGAAACCATTTACATAGGCAGATTTGTTTATTTTGCTCCTCAATTTTGACTCAAAGAATGTAGCAACTAGTAACCTCTCTCTTTTATATGCCACATCCAACCCATAAACACTTATCTTTAAAATAAATCAGGTTTGGGGCGCCTGAGTGGCTCAGTCGGTTAAGTGCCTGACTTCAGTTCAGGTCATGATCTCGCCATCTGTGAGTTCGGGCCCTGCGTCGGGCTTTGTGTTGACAGCTCAGAGACTGGAGCCTGGTTCAGATTCTGTCTCCCTCTCTCTGCCCATCCCCTGCTCACGCTCTGTCTCTCTATCTATGAAAAATGAATAAACCTTAAAATTTTTTTTGAAATAATAAAATAATCAGGTTTGGGGCACCAGATTGATGCCATTGGTTAAGCATCCAATTCTTGACTTCAGCTCAGGTCATGTTCTCATGGTCATGAAATTGAGCCCCAAGGTGGCCTCACACAGAGCATGAATCCTGCTTGGGATTCTCTCCGCACCACCCCCCCACCCTGTCCTTTGCTTGCTTGTAGTCTCTCTCAAAATAAATAAAGAAAAAATTAAAAATAACAAAATAAAACATATCAGATATATATATATTTATATATAGTTATTTTATAAATTTTATACGTATATATATCAAATTGCTATCACTACCATCCATATTCAGGCAACCATCTGCACACTTGGATCATTGCCAAAGCTTCATAATTGATCACCCTGTTTCTTACCCTGCATCCTTGAGGCTACTTCCCACCCAGGAGTCAGAGTAATCTTAAAACACAGATCAAATAACTTTGCACCATTGTTCATAGCTTTCTAACAGCTCCTCCCATCTCAAAGTAAAACCTAAAACCCTGTCACTGCTTGTGAATCTCCACATTGACAGGTCTCCCACCATCCCACTCTATTCTTACCACAGCCCTCATTGCTCGGGTCATTCTCTCCTCAGTGTCCTCCTGTTATACCGTGTAAACACCAAGCTTCTCTGGCCCGAGAAACTTCACTGGCCCTTCTATCTGCAGAAGAGCAATGTCCTATTCAGATCTGCATACGCACCATCCCTTGCCTCTGGGCCTGCTCAGCTGACTCCTTTACAGAGTGAACATCCCTGACCACCTGCTCGCCAGCACTCTTAACCTACTTTCAAATTTCTCTCTAGCACTTATCAGCATCTTAAACAATATCTTTTCTTTCTCTTTCAAAAATATCTATTTTTCTCCCAAGAAGAATGTTTAAGTTCTTTAGTCAGGAACTTTTACTTTCTCTTTGCTCACAGTCTCATTTCAGCACGAAGATGCATCATGCCATAAAATGTGGGCATACGGCAGCAGGGGAAAGGCAGAGGGAGAGGGAGAGAAAGAATCTTAAGCAGGCTCTACACCCGGTGAGGATCCCAATGAGTGAGATCATGACTTAAGCTGAAATCAAGAGTCAGACGGTTAACTGACTGAGCCACTTAGGGGCCGTGAGCAATAAAATATTTTAAAATTAAGGTATGTACACTTATTTTTAAATATATTGCTATTGTATACTTAATGATCTACAGTGTAGTGTAAATATAACTTATATGCACTGGGAAAGCAAGAAATTCATTTGACTTGCTTTATTATGATAGCCTAGAATGGAATCCACAATATCTCCCCGGTATGCCCATAAATAATTAATAAGCATTTGTTGAATTATCTTCCATAAATTCATCCTTAATTTGTCAACTGCTGATTCATTTATCTCTGAAATCAATGACAAAATAAAAGAGTTATATTTCATTTTTTTACTTAGAGCAAATATTTGCTGAGAATTTAATCCGTGCCATTCAAATTACTAGGCTTTGAAATTTGTTAGCTCTATTTATCTTGTGAGGTAGTTATATGCTATCATTCAGGTTATACTTAATAAAAGAGAAACTAGTTGAGGTGTAACAAACAATCTGGTTTTAATACAGTAAAAACGTTACTTCAAAGAGCTGAGCAACAAAAACAGGAGACAGTGATAAAACCCAATGGTTAGCACTAGCAGAGAGAAAGTCCTTTTCTTGGAGTTGGAGGGACAATGGAGAAAGTTGAGGTTGAAAGCCAAGATGAGGACCAATTTCATGGTAGAAAAACTGCCTAGTGAGAGGTGGGGCCAGGACGAAACTTGATCTCTGATGGAGAAGCCATTAAAAGCAGAGAAAGGAAAGAAAGAAAAAAAAAAAGGAAGGGGAAGGAAGGGAAAGGAAGAGGATGAGGGAAGAGAGGGAAGAAAGAAAGAAAGAAGGAAACAAAGAAAGAAAGAAAGAAAGGAAGAAAGAAGGAAGGAAAGAAAGGAAGAAAGGAAGAAAGAAAGATGGAAAGAAAGAAAGAAAGAAAGAAAGAAAGAAAGAAAGAAAGAAAGAATTACCCCCTCCCCCCCATCTATATCTGCCCTCCAGTTTTTAGCTTTTGCCTTCTATTGTCTGAATCTACCCAGAAACCAGATGTCAAGGAAGACTATTTTAAGTTTCTGGGACAATGAATATAAAACAAATGGAACTGTTGAGGGATGGATCTGAGAGCAAAGTGAATTTGATTACCACATGAATAGTATCATGTCATTTAACAGATTAAAACATTTAAGTCCGAAGAGATGAAATATTTTGTGAGACCCTACAGCTTTGTCAGGATTGAGCTGGAATTGGAAATAAAGACAGTCAGACTCCACATCCCTCAGTGGTTGCAACTGATGACACTTAAAAAAAAATACTTTGGTTTTCTCTGCACAGGCACGGTACTTTGATATCACCAAAAACATGAATGTTTGTGGTGTGTGTGTGTGTGTGTGTGTGTGTGTGTGTTGTGTACAAAATGAGTCTATAATAAATAAAATAGTTAGCTTAAATTCTTTAAGAGAGCAAAGAAAAAGGATGGTTTTTCCAGTAATGGTTGGTAATATCCACCAAAGCCTATTTTCAAGCAGTAAAGTAATTCTAGCTACCCATTAAGGCAAACTATAGCAACCCGTAGGTTGTCTAGCAAACAATAGGAACTCATCAAATGTTTTTTGAAGGTTATTATGCCTTTTAGGGTATTATAATCCCAAAACCTTTCTGTACACCTGAGACTGAACAAAGCTTGTGATAGTTGTGATTGCTCCTATAATTCATATACAGAATTGAATTTTGAGTGTGAATAACCCAGGTATTTCACTTCCATTTTTCTTGTGTAACATTTACTTAATACAGACTTTGTGCTCTTGCTGGACCCTTCTGTTACATTTTTGAAAGGTTTATTTGTTCTTCAGGTCAACTGTAGAAAGAGTGTTTCATTCATCATTATAAGAAGAGCTTTCCTCATTCTATTATTTCTACACAAATATTTATTAAAAATATATGGATCTGTTTGCTATTTATCTGATGATTCACAAAAATGATTTGAGAAAAATTTAAAGTTACATGGCCCACTTTCTATACACATAATCCACACTACTAAGTAATTTATAAAAATCCATAAAATACAAAATTAACTTAAAGGTCACTAGGCTCTCAGAAGAATAAATGACCTTTGATGCTGGAATTCACTGAAGTTTTTTTTCAGGTTTTGCATAATATATTATACATCACTTCTCTCATGATATTTCTGGTAAAAATTAAAACAAAGCTCACACAGAATGATGCATTATAAAATATGTAAAAATTTTAAGACTCTCATAATTGGATGGATACCTAAAGTACTACCCTGAAAATAGAATTAGAAAAATAAGGAACATTAATCTTAAAATGGTAGTATGTTTCTGTTTATTTAAAATAGATATAGATAGGGATTCTGAGAAGAAAAAAAATAACATGAAGTCACAGTAGAATATTATTTACAGATCATATGATAGATAAAACAGGATAAAAAATCTTAATACTGATCTTACCTTGGATTTGCAAAGACCATCATCATGTATAAAAAGCCAATGTTATGTAGAGGTGTCTTGTCTTCAGTCTAAGTTGAAATCCTGAGCAAGGAATTTTTGGACAGATTCTGCTATGGTAACATTTTGTATTAACCTTTCCTGGTATACCCCATGTCAATTTGCAAAGGCAGGTGTATGTTAGGCATTTCTCAACTTGCTGTGTTTCTGGGAGCTTATATCACTTGGTTGGTCTGTAGTGTCCACTATACCTCTGCTAGGATCTGGAGTCTTTCTGATCTGGGGTTGTCTCTTAATCAGCTTCCAATTATTTCTGCACAGTATTATATTTTTGAGGACTATATCCTTTAGATTTTAAGAATATAAAAGAGATTTTGTGTCCATGTATTCACACCTGAGTATGTAGTCATTCAAATATTAACTGAATACAAATTGATTGGGGCATATCACATGCTGGTTATTACTCTAGGCCCTGAGAATGGGACAGGGCACAAAACAGACAAGTCTTTTCCTTCGTGGAATAAAGAACAGATACCTTCTATGTCAAGTGCTACTATATGGCTGTGAAAAAACCCAGAAAGGTAGCTAGAGGTTGCACTGAAGGTAGTGGGGAGCTGACAAAAGAGGTTGCTATTTTATATAAGGAAGGCAGAAAAGAATTTTAGGATAAGGTGGCATTTTAACAACGATCTGAAGAATATAAACGAGTGACACAAAGCATCTGAAAAGAATGATATCTGGAAAGAATGATCAGTCAGAGGAAGCAGCAAGTGCATATGCAATGGGAGACAAATGTTCTTTATTTTTTTTTAAAAGAGATATGAATGGTTACAGTGGGGTGAGGAAGATAGAGGGTATTAAGAGACAAAGTCAGACAGAGGACAGAGGACCTGATAACTTAGGAACGTGGAACCCTTATTAAAGGATCCAATTTTACGTTAAGTGAGATGTGAAAAAAATGGAGGATTTAGACCAAAGGAACAATTTGACTTATGTGTTAAAAATATCACTGTGAGAGCTGCAGTTAGCACAGACTATAAATATGGAAGCAGATAAGGAGGCTATTGAAATTATCCAGTCAAGAATAATGTCATCTTGGACTAGCAGTAAAATTGACATATTATCACAGGTGAGAACTGGCCAGTTATCTTGGTATATTTAGAAGGCCAAACTAAGCAAGTATTCTAGGGTTTCCAGGCAGCATGATAAAATAAGAAAAACAAGATTGACTCAATTGTGTTTTGACAGAGCAGCAAGGATAACGTTTCGATTTATTGAGGTAGCAACAATTCTGGATTATGTTCAGGTAATTTTAGGGTGTGGGGCTTATGTGCAGAACACAAGCTTGGTTTTGGATTTCTGGTGTTGGAGATATATTCTGACACCCACGTGGAGAGGAGTGGCAATTTTTGGTGGTTGGGTGTAAGTATCTGTTTGCTGTTGAGTATAGAGGTCCAAGGTGGATTAAAACAAATCGTGAATAACCACTGTCGAGGAAGAGACCATCTACAAAGTGAATGCATACAGAGAAGAAAAAATATCTAAATGTTTGATGTTTAAAGGTGAAGGAACTGATGGTGAAGTAACAGCAAACATATGTTATGGAAGACAATTAAAAGTGTTTTAAGAAATAAACAAAGACCATCAATATAAAATGTGGCATTCATTTAGACAGGATCTAAAAATTCAGCATTGTATTTGCTGAAATATGTTTCATTCAACTTATGAAGATTAATGCTTATCTCAAATATGCTCAAAATAATGGAACAGGAGATAGTGACCTTAATAAGGACAGTAGAGGAATGAGACTGTAGCTGCAAAAGGATAGCATACTGCAAAGATTTGTTTTAAGTATGTTTTCCTTTGTTTTTAAAATGAGACCTATGATGGAAAGATTTTACACTGATGGTGACGATTTAGGTAGGACAGAGGAGAAACTGACTTCGTAGGAGGAAGAGAGAGTTACTGATGAAGTATGTCCTTAAGAATTTGAAATGAGGTGACACTGGTGAGGCAACAATATACACACACTGTGTCGGGAGAAAGTAGATTATATTTATACAGATGCAAGTGGATTAACAGATATTATGACGCAAAAATATAGTTATATCATGATTGTCTCTATATCTCAGTAAATAAAAGAGATTATTAGAATGAGGCACATGAGTATTAGCCATTATTTTCTGAAGTTTACTATTTCTGAAAATAATGTTTTTTACAAAGCAAAATACATGAATAGTGGGAAATTTTGCACTGAATTGGTGGTTCTGAGGAGAATAAGGGATGAACATATTAAACCATGTTAATTAAATGGAATCTCATCATGCTCCTCACATAAATGATAAGGCATACATTTCCATGCTGATCATGAAGGAAGTAATGTCTTTTCATGTTCTACTTACTTTAGGAATCAGGATTAGCAGATTCTGGGAATGATTTTTAGGCTAATGTATGATCTAAGAAAAAGATCTAGAAAATTGTATATGCAAGCCCTAAAATTTTGCCTTAAAACAGTTAACATTTTCTTAGAACCTATATTTACAGGGCATTGTTTTGGATAATTTATAGGGATTATGTCTATACATTTTCACAGTAAGAGTATGAATTTATTATTATTATTGTCTGATTTTCCAAATGATAACATTGTCTGATTATGTAAATTATTAAATTACTAGTATACTTTGATTATTTGAAATATTGTAGTGTATATGAGTAATGTAGAAAAAGTATATATAATCTTACACAAAACGGTAACACACGCACACATATGCTGGAGAGGACCGAAGCAAGTGACACAGAATTAAAATAACTAAGAAAAAAGCCTGAGAAAATATAAGAAACACAAAATAATATTTCAAGGAATTAAGTGCACCCACACCCACTTTTGGATAAGCCTTGCCGAGTATAGATAATGTAGGTGTTATATACTCAGAATTGTGCATTGAATAACCTGGCTTAGCTTTCTTTCATGGTGATAGGATATTTTCATGTATTACACACATTATGTGCAACAACAGAAAGAAGTAGTAAGGCAATATTGGCCCAAAGGAACATCCCAACAAAAGGAAAACATCTCAATTACTCATAAATGTATAAAAAGTCTAAGGATCATTTTGTTAAAGAAGTGAAATCTATAGTCTAATCTCTACGAGAGGAAGAGGATGTGAGGAAATCTGACCATTATATAGAAAAATTGTGTCTCTATCCATTGATATATTAAAAATATACTCACAGATTAATATGCATTTTATAGTTACATTTGAATAAATAATACTTTACATTTTTTTGGTTTACAAAATGATGTTTATTAGCCTATTATTTAACATTTTGTAGAAGTACTAGCTAATGTCTTAACAATGATATAAAACTGAAGAAATAGATACAAAGTTATCTTTCTCTGTAAATGACATTATTGAATTTCTAGAGACCTTTGGAAAAAATATTTAAGTACTAGAAATGAAGGTTCAGTAACAAAACACATTGTAAAATATATGCGTGATAATGTAAATAATATTTGTTAATATGCTATAACAAATTAGAAAATATGCTAGGGACATTAATATTTAAAAATATTATGCTCAGGGGTGCCTGAGTAGCTCCGTCGGTTGGGCGTCCAACTTCCGCTCAGATATTGATTTTGCGGTCCTGGGTTCGAGTCCCACGTCAAGCTCTGTGCTCAA
Source organism: Prionailurus bengalensis (assembly GCF_016509475.1). Classification (NCBI taxonomy): domain Eukaryota; kingdom Metazoa; phylum Chordata; class Mammalia; order Carnivora; family Felidae; genus Prionailurus; species Prionailurus bengalensis. The sequence goes on from NC_057344.1 coordinate 93,796,342, forward strand.
AACCTGTAGCCTGCTTCAGATTCTGTGTCTCCTCCCTCTCTCTCTCTCTGCCCTTCCCCTGCTCATGTTCTGACACTCTTTCTCTAAAAAATAAACATTTTTTTAAAAAATACTGTGTTCTTCCCCCGCTCATGCTCTCTCTTTGTCTCTCAAAAAGTAAATAAGCATTTAAAAAAATTAAAAATAAATAAAAATATTACGAAGCTAGTTATATAGCCATGAAGTAATCAGCAGATATAAGATAATAAGACTAAAATTATACTGGTTAAAGTAAATGTTAACTCCATTAAATAAGGAAAACTACAATGCACTAGTATTTCTTAAAACTCTAAAATAGAATAAACTAATTAGAAATTAAATTATTTATTAAAAATATTCATCCAAGAAAATGGTTTCATAATTTAATCGAATGTCATCTTCTGTCGGTTGTTTTTTTTTTTTATGTCTTTTTTTTTATAGTATTTACTGAGTGTATGTATATACATCAGGTATGGGACTAAAACCTTTACAGCTGTTATTTGAATTATTAATTACAGTAAGGGCATAATAAAACTAAAATTGTTAGCCTTTTTAAACGTGGATGAATTAAAGCTTGAAATAGATGCTAGGTAGGGGCACCTAAATGGCTCAGTTGGTTGAGCATTTGACTTCAGCTCAGGTCATGATCTCAAGGTTGGGAAGTTCATGAGTTTGAAACCCACATCAGGCTCTGTGCTGACAGCTCAGAACTTGGAGCCTGCTTCAGATTCTGTGTCCCCCTCTCTCTCTGTCCCTCCCTGCTTGCACTCTGTCTCTTTCTCTTAAAAATAAACATTAAAAAAAAAGAAATAGATGCTAGGTGAGAGGCCATGCCTCTAACCTAGTTTGTAGTTTTCCTTTGTAACTCCTAAAGTTTCTGTTATCAAAATCACCAATATTTCATATTTCCTTGCTCTTTCAAATGAAGTATTTATACCTTTAATATTCTCTACTTAAAGATCTTGTTTATTCACATTAAAAATAAAGCAATAGCATGTTACATGAAATTAGTACAGTTTCCAAGTAAAGAGTATAAATAAAAGCAAAACTCTAGTCTGCCCTTCCCTAGTCCCTGTCCTCAAAACTATCGAAATCACTTTTCATAAATAAACCTACTAATAACAGTACATGGTGCACTGTCACAGAAAAAATATATGCAAACATAGAATTTTTTATATAATTCTTTAAATTTACTCCAAGTTCTGAATGTAATTTTTCTTTTGTAAATAATAATAAATTATCCCTTAAATGTCTTCCTTGTAATATATACTATGTATATAATTAACTATTTAGTAATCTTACAATAAATGGATATCTAAAAATTTCCCAAATTTTTTCTTATCCACCATGTAATAATGATCATGTGGGTAAATTCATCTTGCTGATTTTTGAATATTCAGGAGGATACATTTCTATCAGTCTAATTTATACCAATTGTACCAATTTGAAATCTTACCTATTGTGTAAAAATACCTGTTTCACAGTATTCATAGTATGTTTTCTGCATCATTATGTGCACCTAAATCTGCTCTGTGTTTTAGGCACTTTACATGTATTACATCATATTATGTAATCCTTAAATTATGCTTTCAGAAAATAACATTGATACAGTTTATTTCTTTACATATACACTGATCTACTGAATCAATTCTCAGATTTTTATCTTACTTATTTTTAGTATATTATTTGGATTATTTTGAAAGCGGCATATATGGATTTAACACCTGCTTTCGAGGAGCCTGGGGGGGCTCAGTAGGTTAAGTGTCTGACTCTTGCTTTTGGCTGAGGTCATGATCTCAGGGTTCATGGGATCAAGCCCCACATCGGGCTCTACACTGCTTAGAATTCTCTCTCCCTTGCTCTCTGCCCCTACCCTGCTTGCACACATGCATTTGCAAGCATTCTCTCTCTCTTTTTCAAAATAAATAAAATACACTTAAAAAAAAACAGTCCCTTCGTTCTCAGTAGAACTTTATTTTTATTTTATTTTTCTTTTGTTTTTAGATCATATTTGGCTCTCAGACTGAGCCAGTTGTCTGGTAGGAAAGCTTCATAGCAAATGTGCAACCACTGGGCATGGACTCCCCAACCTAAATGCAAGGATACATGCGATTGTTTCACAGACCTCCTCAGCACAGTGCCCTGGTCAGGGCTTTGTGCCCAGTTAGTGATGTGTCTGGGAACATGTATCAGAATGTTTGCTGTAGCTAACATCTGCTTAAATGAACTGAATTGGTCAGCCACAAGACTGGAAGAATATTTCAATCTAATTATATCCTGAAGTGTATTTTTTTTCAGATATCTCTAGCATTCATGCTAATATAAAACAAAAATGAAAATTTTCAATACAGGTGACTTGTATAGTGAACCAGAGGCAGAACTTCAGAGTCTGTATAAACTGCAAGAATCATGATGCCCTTCATTCAAGTCTGATTGACATTTCCTCCTCTCACCTCAGCACCTGTCATCCTCTGATGTGCTTTGTGTCTTTGTAGTCTGGGTTTTTCTGGAATTTGATATAAATTTGAATACTTTTGTGACTTCTTTCACTTGCCATAATGTCTCTGAGATTTTTCCATGCATTTACACGTATCATTTGACCATTTATGTTTATTGCTGAGTGATTTCATTCGATGGATGTACCAATAAGTATTTATGTCTTCATCAGTTGATGGACATTTAGGTTATTTCCAGTTTTGAGTTTTTATGAATAAGCTGCTTCTAACAATCTAGGACAAGTTGTGAAAATATGTGTTTTGATTTTCTTGGATACATACCAAGCAGCAGCATTGTTGGGTCATATGATAAATGTATGTTTCAATTTAAGACAATGACAAACTACCTCCCATAATTTTGCATTCCCACCAGCATTGTATGAAAGTTCCAGTTGTGCCACATCTTCTCCAACACTTCAAGTTTTCACTTTTTAAATTTAGCCACAAGCCTCAAGATGTCAAATTCCCACCTCCTTTTAATCACAATTAACCATACTACGAGCCAGGGTACTCGTCTTGTTTCTGTCCATCTTCAGTGCTTACAGTCCTCCCTTTTGTCTCAGTTTCATTCAAGATGAAGTCAAAATTCTTACACATTCATGTAAACCCCTTTCTAAACCATCTATGCTTACATTTGTGAGGCATGTTCCTAGCAACCACTTCTTTCAAACTCTGTCCAATTCCTATGCCTTTTATTGAAGTATTCTCTCCCCATTTATTATCCAATAACTTTCTCAGCATTTAAACAAAATATCTCCCCTCTCTCTCTCTGTGCATATATATGTATATATATATATATATATATATATATATATATATCTGCAGATATATATACATATATATGTGTATATATACATATATGCAGATATATATACAGATATATATATACAGATATATATATTCCCAATGAGAATTATTTAGTAATCCCAGTGAAACATATTTGCTAATTTTACTCTTTCAGTAATGCCTGATTTAAGCTTCCTATGCAGTAGGTATAATATTTGTTTCAATTCTTAACATAGTTCCCCTAATATATTACCTTGCATGTACTCAATCAATATTTTAAGAATTCGTATTGATTAATAAGTGCTTTTTTTGCTTTACGGACATTTATGTGCAAAGTTACAACATATAAATCATTTATAATATAAAGAGCATTTCCCTTTTGTTATTTTAAAAGTTTAATTTGAATACATACATAATGTTACATTTTATACCATTATAACATATAAAATATCTCAGCAATTTGAATATACTTATTTTATTGTTGTAATTTTTAAAAATTAAAACATTAGGAAAATATTTTTAGATGAAGTTGTTTTATTTTACTTTTAAATATTATGGTCAAGTTCTCTCTTCTCCGCAGATTTTTTTCAGTAGTATAGTTTTCATTGCATGAATGAAAGAGTATGCTTCATAATCCAAACATACTATAAATATGTAATTAAACTGAGACCTCTATTTAGGCTCATTTGCATAATTTTAAGTAAAATATGTTACACTGCAGATGCTGAAAGCTTTCATGAATGCTTATTTTTTCAACTCTTAATTTGTCCTTAGTCCTTATGTTTTCATTTTTTATTTTTTATTTATTTATTTTTTTAACATTCATTTATTTTTGAGACAAAGAGAGGCAGAGCATGAACAGGGGAGGGGCAGAGAGAGAGAGAGGGAGTTACAGAATCTGAAATAGGCTCCAGGCTCCGAGCTGTCAGCACAGAGCCCTATGCAGGGCTGGAACTCACAGACGGTGAGATCATGACCAGAGCCGAATTCGGGCTTTAACTGACTGAGCCACCCAGGCACCCCTGTTTTCATTTTTTAAATAAAGAACTAAATGGGTGGTCTGCATACACAGAAAATAATGTGATTTGCTTTCAACTATAGTTCTTAGAATTCACCAGATAAAGATCATATAAATTCTTATGGGATATTTTAAAATCATTAAATCAAGTTATCGATTTGGCACTTTTGTTTTCTTTTTTCTTTTTTTTTTTAAATTTTTTTTTTAACGTTTATTTATTTTCGAGACAGAGAGAGGCAGAGCATAAACAGGGGAGGGGCAGAGAGAGAGGGAGACACAGAATGGGAAGCAGGCTCCAGGCTCTGAGCCATCAGCCCAGAGCCCGACGCGGGGCTCGAACTCACGCACCGCGAGATCATGACCTGGCTGAAGTCGGACGCTTAACCGACTGAGCCACCCAGGCGCCCCAAGAATGCTCTATCTTTAAGACATATGGTGATAGTGTGGATCTCGTAAAACAAATTTTGTGAAAGTTTAGGAACTTGGTAGTTTTAAAAATGTTTCAACAAACCATCTCCATGGACACTCTCCTCAACTTTGAAACATAGTTTTTAAATATATCACTCAATTTTTTGTGCTAATTGCCTTAAACATATTAAAGGCTATCTAGGAAAGAACAGGAAAGATATCTGAAATATATTTTTTTAATGTTTACTTATTTTTGAAGAAGAGAGAGATGAAGTTGGATGCTTCATTGACTGAGCCATTCAGGTGCCTCAATGAAATATTTTTAAATAATAGTAAATGATCCTTTTTCCACCCAAAATAATTGAATAAAAATAAAATTAAATAACATAAATCTGTTGAAAGACAAATTACTTAAAATATATTTTTAGGAAACTCATTTTAACAAAGAAGTCATTTAACTTTATACCTACACTTGGATGAAGCACAGTATATCTAAAATAAGACTTTTTATTCCTTTGGTTGAGATTATCCACACCTCAATCTCTCTATTCCTGTCAGAAATATATTGGACAAACTATTACATTTGTGCACATCTAATTGTCATTTAAATCCTCAAAAGAATGCCTTAAATTAAAAGACAAATAACGTTTAAACAAAGCAGTGAGAGTAGTAAGCTATCACCTCTGAGTTAGATAACCTAACAAACATACATCCACATTTACTGAACATTCTTTCCTTTACTATCAGTGGCTGTAATTAAGAATAATCACATAAAAAGGTCTTTTCATTTTTGTTGGCTATTTCCTGTTTGCCTGAACGTCAATAATTATTTAGTATTTACTGTTGGTTCATGGGTTTATGACTCTACATAGTTAGCAATTACCCGAAATCAGTATTTTCACACACTACTTATAGTTTAATTCACGATCATATTTCTCCCAATAGTTTCACATATTATTGAGAACTATCATAATTTCTATATAAATAAAGACTCAAGCTAACCTAAGTGGAGGGAGAAAGAACAAGCTGATTAATATATTTGGAAAACTAATAACATATAAAAATGAGTAGTAGATTAATTTTTTTCTATCTTTTTAATAAATAACATAGGCTAGACAGTAATTTATTTTTAGTAAAATAAAATATAGGAGGAGTTAAGATGTTGGAGCAGTAGGAGGACCTCAAAAACAGCTAGATAATTATCAAATCACCCTGAACACCCAGAAAATTGATCTGAGGATGGAGAAAACAAACTGCACAACTAGAAAGAGAAAGAAGCCACATCATCTGGCCCAAGACGTCATTAAATAATGGTGTTAAAAGTATAGCTGCATTTAGAAAACCATTGGGTCAATTTGGAATTTTAAGCCATTATGCTCTGCTAGACAGTTGAGTCTGGACCCAGACTAGTTTTTTTTTTTTTTTTAATTTTTTTTTTAACCTTTATTTATTTTGAGGCAGAGAGAGACAGAGCATGAATGGGGAGGGTCAGGGAGAGAGAGGGAGACACAGAATCTGAAACGGGCTCCAGGCTCTGAGCTGTCAGCACAGAGCCTGACGCGGGGCTCGAACTCACGGACTGCGAGATCACGACCTGAGCCGAAGTCAGACGCCTAACCGACTGAGCCACCCAGGTGCCCCTGCACCCAGACTAGTTTTAAAGTAAATTCTCTCAAACAAATGTGCAGATGACCACTACACAGATCAAGAAAGAGAATGTTAGCACCCAAAAGCCTTGGGTTCTTTCTCATTGGCATATGTTTTCTCCTCTCCAAAGGTAAACAATACACTGCAATAGGCTTCTTCTTGTTTTTGAATTTAAATGGAAAAATATAACGTATTTTCCTCCAAAAAAAAAAAAAAGTAAGTCACATCATAGAAGGCAAGAGATGCAGAGGTGCGATTTGAGGAAGAAAAGAATCACAGGTACCATAGAAGGGAGGGAGCCCTGATCACAGAGAGAAGAGAGAATGAGAAAGAGAGAGAGGGAGAGGAAGAAAGATAAAGCAGCACCCATAGGATTGTACCAGAAAAATACTTCTCCAAAGCCATTGACTGGGACAAAGAGGGGGGATGATTATCACAAGTTTTCATAAACAGTGGGATGGAAAGTCTGAAGTTTTAGAATTTTTTCACCATCACCAGTTTTAAGCCCAGTGGGCACAATAGCAAGCCTGTGGAGGAGGGCAGAAGTCTGGGAGTGGACAGTGTGCTCTGAAGATCCCCTGGATAATGCTGGGAGAGATAGTTCCCTTTCTTGGAGTGCATTTGGGAGAGGCGACACTGTCTCTCAAGGTACAGGAGAATATTATGAAAACTTATACGCCAACAAATTGGGCAACCTGGAAGATAAATTACTACAAATATACAAACTACCAAAACTGAAACTGGAGGAAATAGAAAATTTGAACAAACCAATAACCAACAAATAAATTGGATCAGTAATCAAAAATCTCTTTGGGGTGCCTGGGTGGCTCAGTTGGTTAAGCGTCCAACTTCAGGTCAGTTCATGATCTCATGGCTGGTGAGTTTGAGCCCCGCATTAGATTCTTTGCTGACAACTCAGAGCCTGGAGCCTGCTTTGGATTCTGTGCCTCCCTCTCTCTCTGCACCTCCGTGCTCACGCTCTGTCTCTGTCTCTTTCAAAAATAAATAAACATCAAAAAAAAAACCATTAAAAAAATACAAAAAGTCCAGGGACAGATGGCTTCCCAGTGGAATTCTACCAGAGATTTAAAGAAGAGTTAATACCCATTTTCTAAAATGTTACCAATTAATTAATTAAATAATTAAAAAAAAAGAAACACAAGACAAACTTGCAAATTCATTCTATGAGGCCAGCATTACTTTGATATCCAAACCACACAATGGCTCCCACTAAAAATGAGAATTATAGGCCAATATCCCTGATGAACATGGATGCAAAAATTATCAACAGCATACTAACAAATCAAATCCAACAGTACATTAAAAGAACTATTCACCACGGTCAAGTGGGATTCATTCCTGGGCTGCAGAAGTGGCTCAATATTTGCAAATCAATCAACATGATACACCACATTGATAAAAGAAAGAATAAGAACCAAATGATCCTCCCAATAGATGCAGAAAAAACATTTGACAAAACAGGACATCCATTCTTGATAAAAACCCTCAAGAAAGTAGATAGAGGAAACATACCTCAAGTTCAAAAAGGGCATAAATGAAAGACCCATAGTTAATATTTTCGGTGGCAAAAAACTGAAAGCTTTTCCTCTAAGGCCAGGAACAAGACGGGAATGTCCATTCTCACCATTGTTACTTAACATAGTACTGGAACACCTAGCTTCAGCAATCAGGCAACAACAAAAAATAAAAGTTTTCCAACTTGGCAAGGAGGAAGTCACACTTTCACTATTCATAGATGACATGAAACTCTATGCAGAAAATACAAGACTTCACCAAAATTACTAAAACTGAGACACAAATTCAGCAAAATTGCAAGATACAAAATTACCATACAGAAATCTGTTGCAGTTGAAGCAGCAGAAAGAGAAATCAAGAAATCAATCCCATTTATAGTTACCTAGGAATAAATTTAACCACAGAAGTAAAAGATTTGCACTCTGAAAAGTATAAACACTTAATGAAAGAAATTGAAGAGGACACAAAGAAATGGAAAGACATTCCATGTTCATGGATTGGGAGAACAAACATTGTTAAAATGTCTGTACTACCCAAAGCAATGTACACATTTAATGCAATCCCTTTCATAATACTACTAGCATTTTTCACAGAGCTAGAACAAACAATCTAAAAATTTATATGAAATCACAAAAGACCCCAAGTAGCCAAAACAATCTTGAAAGAGAAAAGTACAGCTAGAGGTATCACAATTCTAGACCTCAAGCTGTATTACAAACCTATAGTCATCAAGACATGATACTGGCATGAGAATAGACACATTGATCAATGGGACAAACTAGAAAACACAGAAATGGACCCATAGCTGTCTGGTTTTTAAATTTTAATAATATTTACAATAAAGTTATAAGTCATGTTTGGATGAGGTTAGTGTTGATGGTACTGAAGTTACATCCGTGTTGTAAAATGGGTTATTTTACCATCAATTCCACCAAACGCTCACAATTTTTGCTCCTGTAAACAGTATATAGTTGTATTTTCTATGTTTTAGTATAACACCGTTTCACTTTTCACTGGAGCATATAGTCATATGTTATTCATTTAGTTGCTGATATATCTTTGTTTAAAACTCTCATTTTCTTTTGTGCTTCCTAGTTTTTGTACTGGGCATTTTTTTCTCTTTAAAATAGTCTCTTAGTGTTAATCCATATGTTATCAGTTTTTAATGGTTACCATCTTTCAGTTTGCAATTTATACTATTTCTATTCTTTAACATTTATCAATAAGTTTCAACATGCATAAGGAATCTATCAAATTTGAACATATCATTTTATTATTTTCCCAGATAACTGAATGACCTTTGATAATGTTAACTCCATTAATCTACATATCAATTTTATGTCAGTGTTACACTTTTTTTATTTTTGCTTTTAGTTCACTAGATATCATTATTTCTCTGTTCCAAAGTCAAATTAATATTTCCTTTGCTCATCGTTTTTTTCAGTTTAGAAATATTATATATAAGTCACTCTTTTCTTCAGCCTGAAAATTATATACATATATATCCTTTAATATTTTCTTTCGTATGTGTTGGTTGTTCATAAGCTCAGCGTATTTTGACTGTGTGTATAAAGCAAAGTTGATTTTTTTCTTCCATCACACTGAATATATTTTTTTACAATTCATTTGGCTTCTATATTGCTTTTAAGAAGTCGCTTGTTTGCACATTTTATAGTGTCCTTTTTTCTTTGGTTGTTCTAAACACCTCTCTTTCTCTGTCTCTGTCTTTCTGTCTCTGACCTTGTCATTATCTCTCTTTCTTCCACATCAGATTCATTATCAAATGCTAGCTTAAATTTTGGTTTTGCTTTGTTTCACTTTAGGTTCATTGAGCTTCTTAAATAGATATATCAGTGTCTGCCATGACTTCTATAAATGCCTAAACCATTAAACACTTAAATAGTTCTTTGCCCCATCTATTTTCTTCTGAAATTCTATTTAAATATGTCATCCCACACAACTTTCCAATTCTGGTAAATTCTCTCGTATATTTTCCTCTTTTTGTCTCGCTGTGGTGAATTATATTCATTCTCTTCTGCAGTCTAGCTTCCAGCCATCTGATTCTCTCTTTCACTATGTCCAAAATTCTGCCAACCTCATGCCCTTAATGTTTTATTTCACTGATAACATTGCTTATGTCTTTAAAGTTGTTACTTATTTCATTAATTTGGCTAGGAGGTAACATTGTATGTTTTATTTATATTTTCAAGCTTTTAAAAAATTTCTTAAAAATAATACAAATACTTGCTTTTTGGTGAGTCTTTACCAATATCAGTGTATATCAGGGTTTTAGAATTTTACAGTTTTTGTGACTTTGTTTCTGTTGTTTTTTTCTGCTGCTTATTGCTCACTGTGTCTTGTTTCCTCATGTGCTTTATTAGCTTTGAAAGTATGATGCTCGTTGTCTCTGTCAAAATTATTTTAGAAATTTCCGAAGTCCTGGAATAAAGAATTCCCACATAGAATATTTCCCTTGGGGTACCTGGGTGGCTCAGTCAGTTAAGTGCCCAACTTCAGCTCAGGTCATGGTCTCACTGCTAGTGAGTTTCAGCCCTGCATAGGGCTCTGTGCTGACAGCTCGAGACCTGGAGTCTGTTTCAGATTCTGTTTCTCCCTCTCTCTGCCCATCCCCCCAACTCTCAAAAATAAAGAAAACATTAAAACATTAAAAAAAAAAATATATATATATATATATATATATATATATATATTATTTCTACCAGGAAGCTCTAGAGATAATTATCCAAAAAATAATAAGTAAGTAAGTAAGTAAATAAATAAATAAATAAAAGTTAATAGATTCCTGGAACTTCAAAGTAAAGAAATAGGTACTAAAAATCCCTGTGATAGCCTACGGATTCTCCTCATAATCAAATTTTTTCCTGTTTATATTTTTTAATCTGTTTTAATTCATTTTCAGGTAGCACTCCACAAATCTTTCTGGAAGTGGAGAGAAAAGATTTTGTAAATTCAGAAGTAGCATTGCTGGATCATATGATAGCTCTATTTTTAATTTTTTCAGAAACCTCCATACCACTTTCCATAATGGCTACACTAATTCACATTCCTTCCAACAGCATGTAAGGGTTCCCTTTTCCCCACTTATTTGCCAACACTTCTTATCTCTTATTTTTCAGTAATAACCAGTCTAAGTATGAAGTAACATGTCATTGTGGTTTTGATTTGCATTTCCCTGGTGATTGATAATGTTGAGCATCTTTTCATATACCTGTTGGCCATAAAAAGTGTTGGGAAGACTGGATAGTCACACGCAAAAGAATGAAATTGGACCCCTATCTTATGCCACAAACAAAAATTTACTCTGAATGAAATATTTAAATGTAATACTTGAAACCATGAAACTTTTAGAAAAGAATCTAGGGAAAATCTCCTTGATATTGATCTTGGCAATAATATTTTGGATATGACACCAAAAGCTCTTAAGCAAGAAAGGCAAAAATACACCAGTGGGAACACATGAAACTAAAGGCATCTGTACTGCAAAGGACATAATCAACAAATGAAATGCAACCTACACAATGAGAGAGAACATTTGCAAACCATCTACCTGTAAGGGGTTAATACCCTTTAAATATATCAGGAACTCACACAACTCACCAGCAAAAAACCAAATAACCTGTTTCAAAAAGGGGGCAAATGATCTTATTAACATTTTTTCTAAAGGAGTCATCAGTTTTTTTAAATGTTTATTTATTTTTGAGATAGAGAGAGACGGTGTGTGAGCAGGGGAGAAGCAGAAACAGAGGGAGACACAGAATCCTAAGCAGGTTCCAGGCTCTGAGCTGTCAGCACAGAGTCCAGCAGGGGGCTCCAACTCACAAATCACAAGATCATGACCTGAGTCAAAGTCAGACACTTAACTGACTGAGCCATCCAGAGGGCCAAGAAGTCACTACTTTATTAGGCATCCTAATCAAACTATCTCAATGTACTTGAAAGAAAAATATGTATATAGTGCTATAAACTAGTTTTTCCCTCTGCTAGTTATAATTTTATTTATTTTAAAAATAAGTAATAGAATTATTATTTTCTTAAATGAAACAAAGAAAATCAATTCTAATTATAATAAATACTTCATGACATGTTTGGATTAAAATGTTTTCTTTATTGAAAGAACATTCCAAATCTGAAAGATACTATATAACATTTTCTATGCATATATTATTTGAGGTATACTGAATACACTTAACATAACAGATGCACTAACATATACTGCTTCTCTTCTTCAAAGGTGTTTTTATTTACAGCTAAAAATTTATTCTAGGAAGAGAATTAAAAGTAGCTAAGAGCATCGCCTATGTTTAAATACGTGAAAAAAGCAAGTTTGAACATGCAATATTTATTGCCCACCTTTCTGCTATCTTTGCTTTGCTCTCAAGGGAGTTTCCCTGCAGAGGAATTTTTGCTTTGACAATAGAGAATAGGAAAGTTTAGGTTTAAATATTGTCAATTCTCTCACTGCTCCACTCTGAAACATTTTTTTTTTAATTCAAAATACTTCCAAACACTTCAGATCACCCAGTTTATGATGCCAGGATTCACCCTTCACAGAAATAGTAGAGAAAGGTTTTAGTAAAGAAAAACAAATAATATAATGAGGTATCACAATATCTGCACTAATGATGAAAGAAACATAACCCCCAAACCAGATTATCCTCTTACTTGAAACAACCTAATAATAACACACGGTGTGCGCGCGCGCGCACGCACACACACACACACACACACACACACACACAGAAATATATGGCACTGGATATGAGTAAAGAAGGGCAGTGATCTCTGAGAGAGAGAAAAAACAAGAGTGAGCCCTATGAACGCCCCCATTTTACTGAATGCCTAGAGAAAAGGTTCTAGGCAGTTAGGGAAAGTGACTCCTGTTGCTGAACAAAGGCAAAGCTTTTGGAGAGACCATGGTGACTAAAATTGGCAGGACTGAGAGGATAGAGATTCAAAGAGAAAACTCTCTGATGTCTGTAAATTTTCTCCTTTGAGCATTTAACAGAATACTGATTAATGCATGCATCTGAAGAATCTACTCAAGACCAGGGAAACAAACACCTGCAAAGATTAATAGAAATAGTGCCAGGGGTGCCTGGGCTCAGTTAAATGTCGGACTTCTGCTTAGGTCATGATGTCACGATTCATGGGTTCGAGCCCCGTGTCGGCCTCTGTGCTGATAGCTCAGAACTTGGAGCCTGCTTCGGATTCTGTGTCTGTCTCTCTCTTTGCCCCTCCCTTGCTTGCACTCTGTCTCTCTGTCTCTCTCTCTCAAAAATAAATAAACATTAAACAAAAGAAAAAAAACAGTGCCAGACATTCACATAAAACTCAGATTATGCAGGGTTTTACCAGCCAAACTAAAAAAAACACAGAAAACAAAAGAATAAAATAAAATAACAAAACGAAACAAAAAACATCTCATAATTCAGAGGGCATTTGGTAAAGTAATCAGGGAAGCCTTACCTCGGCAATAGGAATTAATTACATTTATACTGAACATTGATCTGAAACCATCAAAAAACCTATAAATGTAAAATCTGAAAGCATCTGTTTCCAATAAACTACTTGTATTCCAGAAAAAAAAGCTCAAGGATACCCATATAGAAATGCAAAAAGCCGTTACCTACAAGATAAAATTGACAAAAACAGTCCTCCAAAAACTGCAGACAAATTGAAACTTCTATAACCAAATCAGAAAGAGATTGGCTATATTAAATTTTGTAAGGATTTAGAGCAAGTGGAATTCTCATAGTTGATGGTCAAAATTTAAAATGCTTTAACATCTCAAAACCCTTTCACAATTTCTCATAATATTAGACTCACAACTCCACTGCTAGGCATTTACAAACTCCTCTCCCCAAGTAAAATAAAAACATACATTCACAAAATAATATGTATAGTAATGTACGTAGAAACTTTATTCAAAATAGCCAAAATTTTGAAGCATTCTAAATGTCTAACAAAGGGAGAGCAGATAACCAAAGTGTGCTATATACATGTAAGAGATGGCCTTTTTTTTAATTTTTTTAACGTTTATTTATTTTTGAGACAAGGAGAGACAGAGCATGAACAGGGGAGGGTCAGAGAGAGGGAGACACAGAATCTGAAACAGGCTCCAGGCTCTGAGCGGTCAGCACAGAGCCCGATGCAGGGCTCGAACTCACGGACCGCGAGATCATGACCTGAGCCGAAGTCAGACACTTAACCGACTGAGCCACCCAGGCGCCCCAGGAGATGGCCTTTTGACAATAAAGATTATGAACGTCTAATAAACACAATGATATAATAAATCTCCAAAAAATGTTGAGCCAAAGGAGCAAGGCATAAATGAATATAAATTTACTGAAGTTTAAAAGGAGGTAAAACTAACTTGTGGTATCAGAAATGTGATTGCTTCTCTAGCGAAATTTATTGTCTAGAAAGAAGCAAGAGGAAACTGTTGGGTTCATACTTGTGATTTTTAAAGAGATATAACTTATTTCAAAAAAAATATACTAACAATTGTTCAGGGATTTGGCTTATATCCTACCATAGGAAAGTAATATTTCATAATACTCAAAAAAACACCTCACTCTTACAAAATGACACTTTAAATAAAACAAATTTACAACTATTTGGAAACCAACTTAGTAATTTTCTATAAAATTAATTATCCATCTACCTCATCACCCTAGATCCATAATTACTCCTAGAGGCTTTCCCAAGAGAAATGGAAATTCATATCTACAGAAATATAATTATTTTTGCCTTATTTTCTGGAAAATTTATTCTATATCAACTGTTACAGGTAATTGTAATTTACTATTATATTTTAATCCTCAGTATTTTTATACTTTTCCCCAAGCACCCTATTATTTTTTTAATTGAAATATATTTGACAAAGAACATGATTGTTCTTGCTTCTTTTTTCCTTTTTCTTTTTTTTATTGAAACGCTAAAGCCTAGGTTGAAGTTCAGTGTGCAAATGTGCAAATAATTGGCTGCAAGCTTCGCCATAACCTGATCTGGCTTAGTTATTTAATTTGGGAAATGCTATGTCAAGATCTTGAACAGTCTATTAGTCAGAGTTGAAATAGAGAAGTAGAACTAGTAGAAGATAATTGAGATTTACTATAAGAAAGTGACTGGTTAGGCACTTCAACTATGCTTAGGGCAGGCTGTGAGGGAGGGCAAGCTGGAACTTGGGGCAGAAGCTGAAGCTACTGTCCACAGGGAGAATTTCTTTCTCCAGATGACCCTAATTCTGTTTTTGAGATCTTCCATGTGATTGAATCAGACTCACCCAGATATATCTAGGATAATGTCCTTTACTTAAAATCAACTGATGGTTCACTTTAATCAAATTTAAGATACATCTTCAAAGAAAACCTAGATTAGTGTTTGAATAACTGGGATCTGTGGCCTAGCCAGGTTGACACAGGGAAAAGATCATTACATTTAGATTCCAAGAAAAAAAAAATGGACATCACCAATGAATCCTTTTTATTTCTTCATATTTAAATCATTTTATGACTAATTTAGAAAACTATGAATAAAGGTAAAGGCGAGAACAATATCAAGAGAAATAATAACAATAATATTAACACAGCACGCTTAATTTTTCCCCATATTTTTTTCTGGTGTGAAGACATATATACCCTAATTGAGTAACATGCTCTGAATGCAACAAATTTCTCTTCTAGGGTGTGTGTGAACTTGGAACATATTCATCCTATAAATACAATTCTAAGATTTAAATATATCTGTAATAAGTTCTAACTCACTGTTAACTCTTTCTTTTCCAAGATTTATTGATATATGATATATCAATATATTTTATATATCAATATACCAATATTTATATATCATATATATTATATAAAAATATATTTAAAATATATTTATATCAATATGATATATATTTATATATCATTTATTTATTTATCATATCAATATGATATATATTTATATATCAATATATTTATTTATATGATATTATTAATATATAACATTTCATAAATTTAAGGTGTACGATATGATGATTTGATAAACATATATGTTGTGAAATGATTACCACAATGAGATTAGATAACACACCCATCCCTCACATAATTAACATTTTGGGGGTAATATGGCCATGTATATCAAATAAAATTATTGATAAATGAAACAAGTATTTTACAGACTATTTTGTCAAAACATGAATTCAAAATACCCTTCTTTTTCTTTCAGTCCTAGATTTTCTCCAGTTTGAACAAATACTGGCATTATTAACTCTGCACCCAAAGTAAATAACTGATTAAAGACACATCATGAATCTATTTGCATGAAGGTGCAAATGTGCAAATGTTATTTTGAAAGCAGCGAAAAAGTTAATGAGGATATTTAATGAACTCAAAGAGTCCATTTGTTGGATAACTCAGTCTCATTAATTAGATGACTCGTCATTATGTAGTGAGCCTTCCCATTTTTTGAGTGGCTAGGGGATAAAAAGCTCATGTTTATGACATCACTCTACTAAGAAACTTGAAGATTATTTCATTGTTGTTCAAGTTAATATGACAAGAGCAGTGGGATAAAAAATGAATGACAGTTACTTTTTGGGTTGGAGGGAGAGAGGTTTAACAAAAGAGACAAGAATTCTTACCACTTGCTTAAAAATTGAGGCCACGTTTTTCATAATATTTTTTGGTTTACTGCATGCCAGTGCTCAAGATCTAATTATGAATAAGTCATTGTCTCTGTCTTATGGAAGACTATAGATTTCTAAAAACTGTAGCTTGGAAGTGGGTACATAAACATAAAAATTATAACAAAACAAAATAAGCATATATCTTCATGAAATACTTCAGAGTGAATGTCAGTAAACTTTCTCCAGAGGGCCTGATAATAAATATTTTAGGTTCTGGCAGTCATATGGTTTGTGTTGCAGTATTCAACTCTGCCTTGTAGCACAAAACATTATAGACAATATGTAAGTGAATGAGTATGGCTGTGCCCCAGTAATACTTTATTAAGAGACATTTGAAATTTGAAATGTTATGTAATTTTTTACATGTCACAAAATATTTTTTTAAACTATACATTTAAAACTCTATGGGCGCCTGGGTGGCGCAGTCGGTTAGGCGTCCGACTTCAGCCAGGTCACGATCTCACGGTCCGTGAGTTTGAGCCCCGTGTCAGGCTCTGGGCTGATGGCTCAGAACCTGGAGCCTGTTTCTGATTCTGTGTCTCCCTCTCTCTCTGCCCCTCCCCCGTTCATGCTCTGTCTCTCTCTGTCCCCAAAATAAATAAACGTTGAAAAAAAAAACTCTGTAAACCATTATTATCTGGCAGGTTATATAAAAGCCATGGTCCACAGACTGCTAACGTCTGTACTGGAGAAACAAAACTATGGATTAAGTAAAGCTTTCCCACAGAAAACAGAGTTTGAAATTAGAGTATCAATTATAACTAAGATAGTCAAGTGAAAAGTCTTTCAAACAAGATAGAGTGGGTTTTTCAAGGTATTCATATGAGAAAGAGTACAGAATTTGGCATAATTGTAAGTAATTTTGTGGGCTTAAAAATGTGTGTGTGTGTGTGTGTGTGTGTGTGTGTGTGTGGAAGGGGCAGATGTCAAGAGATGATAATAAAGAATTTAGTTGAGGCTACATTATAAATGCCTTTTGATCATCCAAAGTGCTTATAATTTATTCTAATGGAAGGGACAAGACACTAATGGGATTTAAATAGGACATAAAAGAATCATATTTTTGTTAAGTCTCACCTCAGATGCATAGTTTGGGAACACACAGGCAGAGATTTTATTAATTAGCTAGTACATTCAATAATCCAAGACAAAACCTAAGGTGACCCCAACTACAGTAATGATATGGGTTTGCTTATATGCATATTGTTTTTACATGACACTAAATAGAAAATTAAATATGCTATCACAATGGCTTAGACATTAAATCCTTATTATCAAGAAATTAAATTCATGTTATGGTACAATACCAGTAAATTTATCTAAGTTCCAATGAACTGTCTTGATGACTGTCAAGAGCTGAACTCTCAGGTATTGAGGTACTCAGTTAAAAAAACAAGCTAAAAAGAAAGTAATAATCAAGCATTTAATTACTTACAGAGATAGCATAAGAGACTAAGCTGAAAAAAATCACTGGTTCCCTTATGTTCCATTTTCCCCCTGGAAGAGCTCTGGGTAAGGGTCAAGTGGATCAGCACAGATGTGAGGATCTTCTCACGACCAAGGAACCGTGAACAAAAGGCTTCTCCCATTTTATAGATGTGGGCTTCGGGGAAGGAAGAAGAGAAAGGGCTAGGAAATGTACTAACTCCTGAGTCAGAGTGAAGAAAAATGTCCTCAAGGTTTCCTCTTCTCCCCTACCCCCAATAAGGAAGTCCCAGCAGAGGCATTTGGAGAAGACCCAACACGGTAGAGTAGGCCAGGGTCTTCACACTAACTAAAATCAGTATGACTGTCTACTAAAATATATGATTTAAATAGAACTCAAAGTCATCTAACATGATAAATAAAATGTCTAGGCTACAGTAAAAAACCATTTATCATACAAGAAACCAGGAAAATCACGACTTAAATGAGAAAAGATAATCAGTTGACAGCAACCCCAAGATAAATTAGGTATTAGAATTATCTGAAAAGGATTTTAAAGTAGCCATCACACACAAAAAAATGTTTCAACATCAATTACAAGTAAGTGATGAAATTTAAAAATTGACAAAAGTAGAAATTATCAGCCAAAAAATAGGTTACGCAAAAGAACCACATGACAATTACAGAAATAAGTATGACAGAAACAGAGATTTAAAGTTGCTGAATGGGGTCAATAGCAGCATGGAGATGACAGATGATAAAATCAATGAACATGAGAGCAGAATAATAGAATTTAACCACTTTGAATATCAGAGATAAACTAGAGGGATCAATAAGATGCACACAGATTCAGGGATTCATGGGGCAGCAACAAAAGATTCAACGTCCTGTTATATTGGTACCAGAAGAGAGGGGAAAATGGAAAGAGGCTGAAAGAGTATTTAAAGATATAATGTCTGAAAAAAATTCCAAATTTCGCAAAAGAATCAAACTTAAAAATTCAAGTACCTAAAAAACAAAAAATCAAGTGACAGTAGATTTCTTTTCTTTTGGGGGAGGGGGGTGGGTGGGAAGAGGGAGACAGAGAATCTTAGGCAGGCTCGTGGAGCCTGACACGGGGCTCGATCCCATGACCCTGGGATCATGACCTGAGCCAAAATCAAGAGTCAGACTCTCAACCGGCTGAATCATCCAGGATCCCCAACTTTTTTTTACGTGAATCAATACAGATTAAAAAGAAGTGACACAATATATTTCAAGTGCTGAAGGGAAATAACTATCAAATGTGAGTTTCATATGTGGTAAAACTATGCTTTATGAATGAAAGGTTAATAATATTTTCAGATGGGGCGCCTGAGTAGCTCAGTTGGTTAAGCATCCGACTTTGGCTCAGGTCATGGTCTCATGGTTCATGATTTCAAGTTCTGCATCGGGCTCTGTGCTGACAGCTCAAAGCCTGGAGCCTGCTTAGGATTCTGTTTCTCCCTCTCTCACTGCCCCTCCCCTGCTCGTGCTCTGTCTCTCAAAAATAAATAAAAATGTTAAATACATTAAAAAATATTTTCAGCCATCACAAAAAAAATAATTTGTTGCTAGCAGACTTACCCTTACATGCTGGCTAAAAGCTTTTCTTCAAGTAAAAAGGAACTGAAGAAAGAAAGTATTGTAGAACCTTAGGAAGGAAGGAAGAAATAACAATGGCATAAGAATGGGTGCATACAATAGATATCCCTTTCTTAGTGAGTATTAAAATTCATATTTGGTGATTGAAACAAAAATTATAATCCCATCTAGTATTCAAGGTAATGATATTTAGAAGTGAAGAATATAAAGGGGCATCAATATACACAAGTCTTCCACACTTTAATCAAAATGGTAAAACATTGATATTTGCAGACTTATAAATCACATATGTGATAGGGATGCCTGACTGGTTATGTTAGAAAAGCATGCAGCTCTTGATCTCAGGGTTGTGAGTTTGAGTTCCATGTTCAGTATGGAGATGACTTAAAACAAATAAATGTTTTAAAACTCACTTACATATATTATAATGCCCAGAATAACACAATCACTTAAGTACATCAAAAGTCCCAGAGCAAAGAATTTATAAAGTAGATATACTCAAAGACTGAGTAAATTAAGATGGAAGTGCAGTGGGAAAGTAGAAAAGAAACAGAAAAATGAAAGGCTGAGGAAAAAATAAGTAAGAATAGCAAATGTCAGATTTAAATTCTAACATATTAATAACTGCCCTAAAATGTAAATGGTGAAAATACACCAACCAAACAAGAAATTGATCGCACAGATAAAGGCATAGCTCAATTATATACTGCTTACAAGAAGTTCATTGCACATCCAATGACATAGGCAGCTTGTGAGTAAAATAATGGCAAAAATATATATATATCAGGGAAACATTTGCCAAAAAAAGGAAAGGAAGTAGTGGCTATATTAATATCTGACATAATATTTGATAATCTAGACCTTCAAGCAAAGAATATTGCTACAAAGACAAACTTTACTAGTGATAAAAGGATCAGTCCACCAAGAAACATAACAGTTCTAAATGTGTGTGCACTAAATGACGAGGTGTCAAAATACACGAAGAAAATTTGAATTGAAGGAAGAAATAGACAAACTCACAATTATAGTTGTGGATTTTACAGCCCTCTTTCAGCAACTAATAGAACTTTGAACAAAGAAATTAGCAACAGCAAGCACATAGGAGATCTGAACAACACAATCAAAACCAACAGGATTATACATAGGCACATATATATTAATTATGTGTAAGTGTATTGTGTGTGTACACGCATACAATAACAGCAGAATACATTTTTTTTCAGGTGCCCATGGAATATTTACCAAAATAGATAATTCCTTTGGCCATTAAACAAACCCTGACAAATTTTAAATAATTGATATCACACAGAGTACGTTCTTGACCATACTGGAATGAAATTAGAAATCAGTAACAGGGGGACACCTGGATGGCTCAGTCATTTAAGCTACCAACTCTTGGTTTCTAAATTTTTTTAATGTTTTAATTTATTTTTTAGAGAGACAGACAGAGACAGAGCACAAGCAGGGGAGAGGCAGAGAATGAGGGAGACACAAAATCTGAAGCAGTCTTCAGGCTTTGAGCTGTTAGCACAGAACCAGACGTGGAGCTTGAACCCATGTACCGCAAGATCATGCCTGTGCCGAAGTTGGACGCCCAAACAACCGAGCCACCCAGGCCACCCCAAATCTTGATTTCGACTCAGGTCATGATCTTGTGGTTTGGGAGTTGGAGCCCCACATGAGGCTCTGCACTGACCCCATGGAACCTGCTTGGGCTTCTCATTCTTTCCCTCTCCCTCTGCACTTCCCTGCTCATGCTCTCACTCTCTCAAAATAATAAATAAACTTAAAAAAATCAGTAACATGGAGACAACTGGGGTTTTCTAAACACAAAATTAAATTAAACAGCACAGTTTCAGATAATCCATGGACAAAATAGAAATCCTCAAATGAAATTCAAAAATGTATAGAAATGAATGGAAAGAAAGATACAACAAATCAAGATATGTGGGGTGCAGCTGAAGCAATATTGGAAAGAAAATTTATAGCACTAAATGCTTAAATTAGAAATGATGAAAAGGTCTCAAATCAATAGTTTAAGTAGCTACCTCAAGAGTTTTCTATATAAAATTATGTCTTCACAAACAGAAACAATTTTAATTTTTTCCTTTCTCATTTATTTTTCTGTTTAATTATCTTAGCTAGGACTTCCATTACTAAGTTGAATAGAAATGGTGAGAGTGAGCACCTTTGTTTTGTCTCTGATCTTAAAGGAAAAGCTTTCAACCTTTTACGGTTGCGTATGTCAGCTATGGGCTTGTTATCTATGGCCCTTATTATGTTGAGCTATCTTTCTTCTATATCCTATTTGTTAAGAGTTTTTGTCATGAAAGGATGTTGTATTTTGTCAAATGCTTTTCTGTATCTGTTGTGACGATCACATGACTTTTATATTTCATTCTATTGATGTGATACCACATTTATTGATTTGCATATACTGAACCTCTGTATTATTATCTTAAAAAATGCATGTGAATCTATGATTTCACTTAAGAAATATTAAGTGCATTGGAAGTAATATTGTACCTGTAAGGATTTTCTGACCATAACTAAATGATTGCTTTTTAGTATTATCAGAACTTGATTTCATAGGTACATTTAAGTTGTTGAGAAAATGAAAAATGCTATCTTTAGATTCAACAGAGCCCAAAGTGCAAAAAAATAACAACACCTTTAAGAGAAAGTTTAAAAGAAATATCAGGTTATATTTAAGAGACAGCAATAGAAATAAGCAGGTCAAGATCAGAGAACTAGACAATAATTAAAATACCATTTATCCTCAGGATCTGCTTAGTTTCTGACTTATTTTTATTACAAAAAAAAGGTATATCTGAACAAAATAGTGGTTGTCATCAGAGGCCCACAAAAACAACAAAATAAACTGACAAACTGTCATTAGAAAAATATTCAAAGTAGTATTAAAATGTAGTTTTCTATATTCTAAATTATTAGTTTCAAGGTATCAGTGCCCTCGCTTAAAAAAAATGCATTTAATAGACAGCAACACAAATAAGAAAAAAAACTCGACCAAGGATCTTGGGATATAGAAGGAAAAGCATCACAATAACTCCTAAATGAAAATAATGTATGTGGTAAATGTGTACTTCATCTGAAAAGTCTGTGAGTAAATGAGAAGTTGATTTCATCCCCCATGGATTAAATATGAAATTGATAGAGGTCAGCCAGTGAGAACTTCTGACAAAAGGTTGGGGGGAATACCGGAGACAACATTGGTGTGACCTTAGAAATTTACTGTGTCCTTAGTGTGCCCTTAGAGATTATAAGCGCGAGCACAAACTTTTGAAGAAAAGTAACAGAAGGAGTATTTTAAATAATTGCCTTTTTTTTTAATTTAGAGGTGATCCAGAACTGCACAAATTCTGCCTGTATGCCTTAACCTGAGCATTCTTGAAGATTCATAACTTGAAATGATGTAAATCTAATTAGGTTGTTGTTTCCCAAGCCAATATAAATCAAATAGATGTGTTTTTTTAAACTTACAGTTGGAAATAGCTATGTAATTTCATAAAGATAACTTCAAAAATAGTTGAGTCTTAAAATATTATTAGTGTTAAATATAAGAATGATTTTTGATCACTGACCAAATCCACACTCAGCATCAAATTTTTTGCCCATACTGAGCTTAATGTGAAAAGTGAAGTATCTTAG
Source organism: Prionailurus bengalensis (assembly GCF_016509475.1). Lineage (NCBI taxonomy): Eukaryota > Metazoa > Chordata > Mammalia > Carnivora > Felidae > Prionailurus > Prionailurus bengalensis. The sequence continues at coordinate 93,819,662 of NC_057344.1, forward strand.
CATCTGGACTATGGAAACCCTATAATTTTTTTATAACCTTCAACAAGTTGCTGTTACGTCATATTGTCTTGGTATTACCATATATAATACTATTAACTATGATTATTAATATACATTAGTCAAGCTAATTTTCAGAGAGGGTAAACAACTTTCTCAGGGAAAAGGCACAATTAGAAATAGAATCTTGAAACAGAAAACAGTCTTTATCAAGTAAATGTTTTCTCTAATTTACCATATCTTCTGCCACTTGGTATTTTTTCTCACATATATATGTTTAATATATGTAAGCATACGTATGTACTACATATATGACCATATGTATATAAAATATGTTTTCTCCGTCTAATGGTAATGGCTTTTCAAGTTATTAAGTGTTTTTCCATAAGTCATAGAAAGTTTTTTTTATAGGAATATTCTATTGTTTTCAGAAAATGTATTTTTCCCATTTTTTAGATTTTTGATAACTGCTACGGTGAACATTCTTAAACCTAAGTTGGCATATTAATTAATAATAATTACTATTTTTTTTAATTGAGAGAGAGAGAGCATGGGCAGGGAAAACGAGCAGAAGAGGAGAGAGAGAGAATCTTAAGCATGCTCAGGGCAGAGCAGAATGCAGGGGTCGATCCCGTGAACCGTGAGATCGTGACCTGACCCAAAATCAAGAGTTGGATGCTCATCCAACTCAGCTACCCAGCTGCCCACAATAATTATGCTTTTAAGATAAGTACCCAGTTTTTATGTTACTGGTTAAAGATCACTCATATTTTAAAAATTATTACCTACTTAAAGGTTTTGTTATGTGTTGCCAGACCATTGCCATGATTTATTTATAACATATCACAGATTGATTTAATGAAGCTTTGGTTTTCTTTTTGTGAGTCTGAAGTCAAACAACTGACAGTAACATCATGAAGGTTAGTTCTGTATGTTGGACCCTGTTGGCCATATGTTGATTTTTTTTAAAAGTTTTTTATTTAAATTCCAATTGGTTAACGTATACAGTAAAATTGGTTTCAGGTGTGGAATTTAGTGATTCATCACTTACATATAATAACCAGTACTCATCACAACCAGTGCCTCCTTAATGCCCATCACCCACTTATCCCCTCCCCCACCCAACTCCCTCCTCAACCCTATTTGTTCGCTATAGTTAAAAGTCTCTTATGGTTTGCCTTCCTCTCTGTTTTTTTTTTCTTATTTCTCCCCTTTGCCTATGTTTATCTGTTTTGTTTCCACATATGAGTGAAATCATATGGTACTTGTCTTTCCCCGACTTATTCCTCTTCTCTTCTGCCACTTATTATACTTCAATGTCAATACCACAAAATAAATTCTGAATGTAGTTCTCACCTCCACTGAATAGGTGAGCTTTCAATTCAATAATTTCCATATATTCATAATTCCATTCATATCCATAATTCATAATTTCCATTCAATAATTTCAGTTCCTACCATACTAACTGCCTGATTCTGTTCAACATATATTCATGCAGCTATCACTCCTCACAAACCCCAGTGATTACTTTTTATTATCCGCAACTTGTTTGGCTAATTTGATATGGCAAGCATAAATCAGTGCTCTTAAGCTATGAATCATTTCTCACATATATTAAATATTTACTACATGCCAGGTACTTTCAGGATGCACAAATTAAAGTGTTTAAAGATTAGAGAAAATGGCAAATAGATTTATGATTAAAATAATTTATCAATGAGTAGTGAGTTAGGCAAAATTCATTAGTACTGAGTATAGGAACATAACTTAATCCTGAATTTCAGGAGGTTTGAGAGCACAGTCTAGGAAAGAAAGAAATATCAACCACAAAAATCATAAAAAAGAGAAAATGGCACATCATGGTGGCAAAAAGTATAACAGAGTATAGAATTAGGAGGAGGACAGGGAATGTGAACTACATATTTTAGTAAGGGCAAGCCATAAAGCTTTTTCTTTCATGATGAAGAATGTAGATTTTGTCCTGGGGAGCTTTTAAAGATTTAAAGAAAAGTGATGCAATGATTAAAGTTAACTATGTAATTTTCAACACTTGGGATTCTCTGTGAAAATGTATTGAGAAGACAGTACCATTCAGTATTATCACTGTAATAATCTAGGTTTAAGATTCTTTTATGGCTAAACCAAAATGTTGCTAATTTGGAGATGGAAAGAAAAGAGAATATATATATTATATATTTTATATGTATATATACATTACCATATATGAATATTATATATAATATATATATATATCAATTAATAAATTGCAGTTTGGTCTTATTGAGAAATTCCTGTATGATATTCAAGAGAAGAAAAAAATGTCTAGTGTGTAATTATTTGATAAATATATCAGAAACTTAGAAGCAAAATTAGGATTAAGTGGAGAAATAGTAGCTTTACATTGAAATCTTAAGACAAAGATGACTGAAAGGAAAGACAGTAATAATACTATAAGCAGTAATATCAAGAAAACTCTGATTGAGATTATGTGTGAGACAAAGATTGAAGGACTTTACATGGGGTCAGTTCATTTAATCATAGCAAATGTTTTTTCCTTTGCTTTTCATACATTAAATTTACTCTATGGAGATAGCCAGTGATGTATGCGCTATTGTTACCCTTAATTTGAAAATGAGAAAACTGAGGCAAAGAGAAGTTACGAACTTTTCAATATGATAGCAGCAAGGAATTGATGAAGCCTGGATTCACATCCAGTTAATCTGATTCCAGAGATGACATTCTTCCCTATCATGGGACAATGCCTGAGTCGAGTGTGGTATCACTGAAGGCAAAGGAAGAAGGTCTACAGAAATGAAGGGAAATGAAAGATAGTTCTATCATTTCCAAAATGATAGTTAGAATAGGGAATAAAATGTTACCTTTGATAACCCTTAAGAAACATTTAAGAAAGAAACAATCTATTGAAGACCAGGCATTAGCTTAACAACATGTAGGAATGAGAAAGTAGTGTGTGTGTGTGTGTGTGTGTGTGTGTGTGTGTGATAAGAGTACAGAATTGAGTAAACTTTAAATGATGATAGATGAATGAGTTTCTTTCTTTTTTTTTAAGTTTATTTATTTATTTTGAGAGAGAAAGCACACATCACATGCGAACCAGGGGAAGGGCAGAGAGAGAGAGAGAGAGAGAGAGGGAGAGAGAGTAGAGGGAGAATCCCAAGCAGGCTCAGTATTGTCATCACAGAGCCTGAAGTGGGACTTGATCCCATGAACTGTGAGAGCATGACCTGAACCCAGATCAAGAGTTGGATGTTTAACCTGACTGAGCCACCCAGGTGCCCCAAAAGAAATGAACTTCTGAAAGCAAGTTTGAAGATACATGAACGAATGGTATAACTGATACATTTAGGGCTCTGAGGAGTTTGGAGAGGGCAATATTAAAACACAGTTGGTAGCATTAGGTATACAGAGAAAGAAGCACCTATACCCTGCCTATTGTGGTATACCTAGATGCTGGTCATCATAGTAAGTAATAGAAACACAGATATTTAATAACATTTCAATCAAAAAATACTAAGGACCTTATTTTTCAATTAATTATATGAATATTGGTTAACCACAACACTCTAATGTTGATGGTTTTATGTGGTGTTATAATGGCTTTCATAATTTTTTTTAAGTGTTTCTCTTCTGAGTTGAAATATAGTAAATGTTGAATTGTGTCACTTTGTCTGAGGTAGTTGCTCTAGTTAAAAAAAAAATTCAGAATAAGGAAGATGGCGGCGTAGGAGGATGCTGGGCTCACCGCACGTCCTGCTGATCACTTAGATTCCACCTACACCTGCCTAAATAACCCAGAAAACCGCCAGAGGATTAGCAGAACGGAGTCGCCGGAGCCAAGCGCAGACGAGAGGCCCACGGAAGAGGTTAGGAGGGACGGTGAGGCGGTGCATGCTCTACAGACTGGCGGGAGGAAGCCGGGGCGGAGGGGCGGCTCGCGGCCAAGCAGAGCCCCCGAGTCTGGCTTGCAAAAGCGGAGGGGCCGGGCGGACTGTGTTCCCACAGCAAGCGCGACTTAACGTCTGGGAGGACATAAGTTAGCAGCTCTGCTCGGAAAACGGGAAGGCTGGAGGACAAAGGGAGGGAGAGCTGCTGAGCCCCCGGATGACAGAGCTCAGTTTGGTGGGGAACAAAGCCGCTGGCCAGCGCCATCTCCCCCGCCCATCCCCCAGCCAAAATCCCAAAGAGAATCAGTTCCTGCCAGGGAACTTGCTGGCTCCGCACAAACACCCAACTCTGCGCTTCTGCGGAGCCAAACCTCCGGCAGCGGATCTGACTCCCTCCCGCTGCCACAGGGCCCCTCCTGAAGTGGATCACCTAAGGAGAAGCGAGCTAAGCCTGCCCCTCCCGCCCCCCGTGCACCTTGCCTACCCACCCAGCTAATACGCCAGATCCCCAGCATCACAAGCCTGACAGTGCAAGTAGCCCAGACGGGCCACGCCACCCCACAGTGAATCCCACCCCTAGGAGAGGGGAAGAGAAGGCACACACCAGTCTGACTGTGGCCCCAGCGGTGGGCTGAAGGCAGACATCAGGTCTGACTGCGGCCCCGCCCACCAACTCCAGTTATACACCACAGCACAGGGGAAGTGCCCTGCAGGTCCTCTCCAAGCCAAGGACTATCCAAAATGACCAAGTGGAAGAATTCCCCTCAGAAGAATCTCCAGGAAATAACAACAGCTAATGAGCTGATCAAAAAGGATTTAAATAATATAACAGAAAGTGAATTTAGAATAATAGTCATAAAATTAATCGCTGGGCTTGAAAACAGTATATAGGACAGCAGAGAATCTCTTGCTACAGAGATCAAGGGACTAAGGAACAGTCACGAGGAGCTGAAAAACGCTTTAAACGAAATGCATAACAAAATGGAAACCACCACAGCTCGGATTGAAGAGGCAGAGGAGAGAATAGGTGAACTAGAAGATAAAGTTATGGAAAAAGAGGAAGCTGAGAAAAAGAGAGATAAAAAAATCCAGGAGTATGAGGGGAAAATTAGAGAACTAAGTGATACACTAAAAAGAAATAATATACGCATAATTGGTATCCCAGAGGAGGAAGAGAGAGGGAAAGGTGCTGAAGGGGTACTTGAAGAAATAATAGCTGAGAACTTCCCTGAACTAGGGAAGGCAAAAGGCATTGAAATCCAAGAGGCACAGAGAACTCCTTTCAGATGTAACTTGAATCGATCTTCTGCATGACATATCATAGTGAAACTGGCAAAATACAAGGATAAAGAGAAAATTCTGAAAGCAGCAAGGGGTAAACGTGCCCTCACATATAAAGGGAGACCTATCAGACTCGTGACTGATCTCTCTTTTGAAACTTGGCAGGCCAGAAAGAATTGGCATGAGATTTTCAGTGTGCTAGACAGAAAAAATATGCAGCCGAGAATCCTTTATCCAGCAAGTCTGTCATTTAGAATAGAAGGAGAGATAAAGGTCTTCCCAAACAAACAAAAACTGAAGGAATTTGTCACCACTAAACCAGCCCTACAAGAGATCCTAAGGGGGACCCTGTGAGACAAAGTCCCAGAGACATCACTACAAGCATAAAACATACAGACATCACAATGACTCTAAACCCGTATCTTTCTATAATAACACTGAATGTAAATGGATTAAATGCGCCAACCAAAAGACATAGGGTATCAGAATGGATAAAAAAACAAGACCCATCTATTTGCTGTCTACAAGAGACTCATTTTAGACCTGAGGACACCTTTAGATTGAGAGTGAGGGGATGGAGAACTATTTATCATGCGACTGGAAGCCAAAAGAAAGCTGGAGTAGCCATACTTATATCAGACAAACTAGACTTTAAATTAAAGGCTGTAACAAGAGATGAAGAAGGACATTATATAATAGTTACAGGGTCTATCCATCAGGAAGAGCTAACAATTATAAATGTCTATGCGCCGAATACCGGAGCCCCCAAATATATAAAACAATTACTCATAAACATAAGCAACCTTATTGATAAGAATGTGGTAATTGCAGGGGACTTTAACACCCCACTTACAGAAATGGATAGATCATCTAGACACACGGTCAATAAAGAAACAAGGGCCCTGAATGAGACATTGGATCAGATGGACTTGACAGATATATTTAGAACTCTGCATCCCAAAGCAACAGAATATACTTTCTTCTCGAGTGCACATGGAACATTCTCCAAGATAGATCATATACTGGGTCACAAAACAGCCCTTAATAAGTATAAAAGAATTGACATCATACCATGCATACTTTCAGACCACAATGCTATGAAGCTTGAAATCAACCACAGGAAAAAAGTCTGGAAAACCTCCAAAAGCATGGAGGTTAAAGAACACCCTACTAAAGAATGAGTGGGTCAACCAGGCAATTAGAGAAGAAATTAAAAAATATATGGAAACAAACGAAAATGAAAATACAACAATCCAAACGCTTTGGGACACAGCGAAGGCAGTCCTGAGAGGAAAATACATTGCAATCCAGGCCTATCTCAAGAAACAAGAAAAATCCCAAATACAAAATCTAACAGCACACCTAAAGGAACTAGAAGCAGAACAGCAAAGGCAGCCTAAACCCAGCAGAAGAAGAGAAATAATAAAGATCAGAGCAGAAATAAACAATATAGAATCTAAAAAAACTGTAGAGCAGATCAACGAAACCAAGAGTTGGTTTTTTGAAAAAATAAACAAAATTGACAAACCTCTAGCCAGGCTTCTCAAAAAGAAAAGGGAGATGACCCAAATAGATAAAATCATGAATGAAAATGGAATTATTACAACCAATCCCTCAGAGATACAAACAATTATCAGGGAATACTATGAAAAATTATATGCCAACAAATTGGACAACCTGGAAGAAATGGACAAATTCCTGAACACCCACAGTCTTCCAAAACTCAATCAGGAGGAAATAGAAAGCTTGAACAGACCCATAACCAGTGAAGAAATTGAATCGGTTATCAAAAATCTCCCAACAAATAAGAGTCCAGGACCAGATGGCTTCCCAGGGGAGTTCTACCAGACGTTTAAAGCAGAGATAATACCTATCCTTCTCAAGCTATTCCAAGAAATAGAAAGGGAAGGAAAACTTCCAGACTCATTCTATGAAGCCAGTATTACTTTGATTCCTAAACCAGACAGAGACCCAGTAAAAAAAGAGAACTACAGGCCAATATCCCTGATGAATATGGATGCAAAAATTCTCAATAAGATACTAGCAAATCGAATTCAACGGCATATAAAAAGAATTATTCACCATGATCAAGTGGGATTCATTCCTGGGATGCAGGGCTGGTTCAACATTCGCAAATCAATCAACGTGATACATCACATTAACAAAAAAAAGAGAAGAACCATATGATCCTGTCAATCGATGCAGAAAAGGCCTTTGACAAAATCCAGCACCCTTTCTTAATAAAAACCCTTGAGAAAGTCGGGATAGAAGGAACATACTTAAAGATCATAAAAGCCATTTATGAAAAGCCCACAGCTAACATCATCCTCAACGGGGAAAAACTGAGAGCTTTTTCCCTGAGATCAGGAACACGACAGGGATGCCCACTCTCACCGCTGTTGTTTAACATAGTGCTGGAAGTTCTAGCATCAGCAATCAGACAACAAAAGGAAATCAAAGGCATCAAAATTGGCAAAGATGAAGTCAAGCTTTCGCTTTTTGCAGATGACATGATATTATACATGGAAAATCCGATAGACTCCACCAAAAGTCTGCTAGAACTGATACATGAATTCAGCAAAGTTGCAGGATACAAAATCAATGTACAGAAATCAGTTGCATTCTTATACACTAACAATGAAGCAACAGAAAGACAAATAAAGAAACTGATCCCATTCACAATTGCACCAAGAAGCATAAAATACCTAGGAATAAATCTAACCAAAGATGTAAAGGATCTGTATGCTGAAAACTATAGAAAGCTTCTGAAGGAAATTGAAGAAGATTTAAAGAAATGGAAAGACATTCCCTGCTCATGGATTGGAAGAATAAATATTGTCAAAATGTCAATACTACCCAAAGCTATCTACACATTCAATGCAATCCCAATCAAAATTGCACCAGCATTCTTCTCGAAACTAGAACAAGCAATCCTAAAATTCATATGGAACCACAAAAGGCCCCGAATAGCCAAAGGAATTTTGAAGAAGAAGACCAAAGCAGGAGGCATCACAATCCCAGACTTTAGCCTCTACTACAAAGCTGTCATCATCAAGACAGCATGGTATTGGCACAAAACAGACACATAGACCAATGGAATAGAATAGAAACCCCAGAACTAGACCCACAAACATATGGCCAACTCATCTTTGACAAAGCAGGAAAGAACATCCAATGGAAAAAAGACAGCCTCTTTAACAAATGGTGCTGGGAGAACTGGACAGCAACATGCAGAAGGTTGAAACTAGACCACTTTCTCACACCATTCACAAAAATAAACTCAAAATGGATAAAGGACCTGAATGTGAGACAGGAAACCATCAAAACCTTAGAGGAGAAAGCAGGAAAAGACCTCTCTGACCTCAGCCGTAGCAATCTCTTACTCGACACATCCCCAAAGGCAAGGGAATTAAAAGCAAAAGTGAATTACTGGGACCTTATGAAGATAAAAAGTTTCTGCACAGCAAAGGAAACAACCAACAAAACTAAAAGGCAACCAACGGAATGGGAAAAGATATTCGCAAATGACATATTGGACAAAAGGCTAGTATCCAAAATCTATAAAGAGCTCACCAAACTCCACACCCGAAAAACAAATAACCCAGTGAAGAAATGGACAGAAAACATGAATAGACACTTCTCTAAAGAAGACATCCGGATGGCCAACAGGCACATGAAAAGATGTTCAGCGTCGCTCCTTATCAGGGAAATACAAATCAAAACCACACTCAGGTATCACCTCATGCCAGTCAGAGTGGCCAAAATGAACAAATCAGGAGACTATAGATGCTGGAGAGGATGTGGAGAAACGGGAACCCTCTTGCACTGTTGGTGGGAATGCAAATTGGTGCAGCCGCCCTGGAAAGCAGTGTGGAGGTTCCTCAGAAAATTAAAAATAGACCTACCCTATGACCCAGCAATAGCACTGCTAGGAATTTATCCAAGGGATACAGGAGTACTGATGCATAGGGGCACTTGTACCCCAATGTTCATAGCAGCAATCTCAACAATAGCCAAATTATGGAAAGAGCCTAAATGTCCATCAACTGATGAATGGATAAAGAAATTGTGGTTTATATACACAATGGAATACTACGTGGCAATGAGAAAAAATGGAATATGGCCTTTTGTAGCAACGTGGATGGAACTGGAGAGTGTGATGCTAAGTGAAATAAGCCATACAGAGAAAGACAGATACCATATGGTTTCACTCTTATGTGGACCCTGAGAAACTTAACAGGAACCCATGGGGGAGGGGAAGGAAAAAAAAAAGAGGTTAGAGTGGGAGAGAGCCAAAGCATAAGAGACTGTTAAAAACTGAGAACAAACTGAGGGTTGATGGAGGGTGGCAGGGAGGAGAGCGTGGGTGATGGGTATTGAGGGGGGCACCTTTTGGGATGAGCACTGGGTGTTGTATGGAAACCAATTTGACAATAAATTTCATATAAAAAATAAAAATAAAACAGAACTTAAGGAAAAGAAAAAAAAATGTAATTCAGAATCTAGATTAAAAAAAACTAAAAAAAAATCAGATTTTGCGTATAAGGATTGTGTTAAATATCAGAAGACAGCCATATGTAAGTAATAAAACTATAAATTTAATAAGAAATTTTATGAGTGTATTTTAATTTTTTAATATAATTGTGCTGAAATTGTATATCATAATCTTTTAGTTGTTAACCAGCTGTCATGATATCTTAACTAGCTTACTTTCATTTTATAACTAGATGAATTTAGAATTTACTACAGATTTTTTTAATATGTATTTACTTATTTTTGAGAGAGAGAGGTAGGGGGAAGAGAGCACGAGTAGAGGAGGGACAGAGAGAGAGAGAAAGAGAATCAAAAAATCCCAAGCAGGTTCCGTGCTGTCAGCACAGAGCCCGATGCAGGCCTCGAATTTATGAACTGAGATTGTGACTTGAGCAGAAATTAAGTGTCGAATGCTTCACCTGCTTAACCGACAGACCCACCCATCAACCCCCACCACCAGGTTTTTTAAAGGAACGTTGCACAAGCCTCCATACTGTTTACTTCTCTCCTACTGCTATATATCCAGGGGCAGAAAATTGATGCTGAATTTAAACCTTTAGCTAAGTTCTTAAAAGCAATTTAATATTTTTTCAAACTTCAGAAAATATAATAAGATGAGCAAGTACCTAACATGTCATTAAGCAACACAATAACTGATTGGGCTATTGAAATAAAACCATCAATATAAGAGCTTGTCAGGATTTTAGCAATAATCTGTACAAGCTTTACATTTTCAATATAATGATACTGGTTCCAATATCTTCACAGTTATAATAAAATTAATGAAATAGTAGAAATAAGGTTGAGACAATATATGGATTGTGACAATTAGTTGAATGAAATTCCTCTGTTTGTGTTGACTTTTTTGAAAAAGTCTATTGTAACAACTATCTATTCCTATTTATTTATTTATAATCGTGTCCCTAAGCATGGTAGCTGAAAATGATTTATTCACCTGCCTTCAAGAATATTAGAGTTTGAAACTGTGATTCATTTTAAAAAGAGCACCATGGCTGTATTTTCGATATGACACATCCTTCAAATATTTTACATTTTGAAATATAATTGATTCTATACAGTCCCAGGCACTATCTATAAAGGGATTCTATAAATTCACAAGTTTTCATCTTTTAGAAACTATAACTAAAAACAAGTTTAATTTTTTCAATATTTTTGTACAATAAAAAATTAGACACAGAAAATAAGTATAATATTAAAATCATACAAAAGATATTTTGTCATATCACAGTTTCATTTTTCAAGTAATATATTAATTTCAGTGTTTTATACAGATAAATATATCTCATGGGTCAGAAACATATTAGTACATGTTTTGAAGGAGCATTTTCAATGAATATTGTCAATAGACTGAAACATATTTGAAAAAAAAGCTATGAAAAAAACAAATAAACAAAACATCAGGTCTAATCTGCAATTTGCTGGGGCACCCGGGTGGCTCAGTCGGTTGAGCGTCCGACTTTGGTTCAGGTCATGATCTGACAGTCCATGAGTTCAAGCCCCTCATCAGGTTCTGTGTTCATAGCTAAGAGCCTGGAGCCTGCTTCGGATTCTGTGTCTCCCTCTCTCCTTACCCCTCCCCTGCTTTCTTGCTCTCTCTCTCTCTCTCTCTCTCTCTCTCAAAAGTAACTAAATACTAAAAAATAAATAAATAATTTGCAATTTGCTTCTTTATCTCTAAGTAAATCCTCAGAATTTGTTTACGATCACGTCAATTTCAAATACATTTTGAAAAACTTGCTGAAAAAGCAGTAGCATGTTATGATTGAACTGCAAAATCTTACTCCTTTCAACTAGACTTGCCTGATCTCTCAAGAAGTTATATTATGAGTTTTATGATCATTCAAACTCGGAAAAGATGTGTGGTAGCAAGCCATTGTTCTGCTGGGATATAGATAAATAAAGGATAAATAAATAATTGAAGAGCTTTGGACAGCTGCGTGTCTGTAGCAATTGAAAGAAAGGAAGTCGTACTGTGAAGCTTTGAACTAAAGCATCTTGTTCACATAAGCTGACAGGGTAATGGAAAGAAGAGGATAAGATAATACATATATTATAGTCAGTGCTTGTCCATGATACATGATTCACTAAGCTGGAATTTATTATTTATATTATTTATGGGGATTATTGGTAACTGCCTTTTGATTCTATTACAAACAACTTAGAAAAAATTCATGATAGGCCTAGAGAGAGAATATAATACTGTCATACACATCATTTTAAAAACCTTTGACTATTATTAAGTACTAAGCTTTCAAACACCTTTTATTTTACATCTTTTTTTCCTGCACAGAACCAGGTAATAGAAACAGAATCATAAGCCATTTGTCCTTCAGTCATATAATAATAATTCTCATATTGTAATAGACTTAATAAGGCATCATTGTGGGACAATGCTTGTGATTAGTCACATTCCATTATTTCCGACATTCTTCTTTCACCTCACAAAAATCATATCATAAATGCATTTTTAATGCACCTGTAAAAATTGAATTATTTATCCAAAGCTTTGTATCATTCTGATAAATTAGATCATCAAGAAATAATTTTATTTCATTCCCAATATAGAATGTTATATGAAGAACAATTTTCGGACTCAAAAATCTGTGTATATTTGGGTGAGTGAGTTAGGTAGCTTGCAAAATACATTCATGTGCTTTTAAGCTACGGACTTACACTTTGTGTAAGTGAGTATGCACACAATCTCTAATATATATTCATATATATGTATACATGCATACATTATATATTCTTCATATGTATATTAAGAATAGGAACATATATATGAATACATAGACACATTATATTCCTCAAAAACAAAACAAAACACTCAAGGCATCAAAGAGTCCCAAGAATATTCAGTAATAACCAATAATAAATTTAAATTTGATTTTTTAATTTTATTTAAATCAAGTTAGTTAACATATAGTGTTAATAATGGTTTCAGGATTAGAATTTAGTGATTCATCACTTACATATAACACCCAATGCTCATCCCAACAAGTGTCCTCCTTAATTCCCATCACTCATGTAGCTCATCTTCCCACCCACCTCCCCTCCAGAAACCCTCAGTTTTTCTCTGTATTTAAGAGTCTCATTGAGCCAAACCATAAGAGACTCTTAAAAACCGAGAATAAACTGAGGGTCTATGGGGGTGGGAGGGAGAGGAGGGTGGGTGATGGGCATTGAGGAGGACACCTGTTGGGATGAGCCCTGGTGTTGTATGGAAACCAATTTGAGAATAAATTTCATATAAAAAAAAAAGAGTCTCATGGTTTACCACCCTCTCTGTTTTTACCTTCTTTTTCTTTCCCTTCCCTTATGTTCATCTGTTTGTTTCTTAAATTCCACATAGAAGTGAAATCATATGATATTTATCTTTCTATGACTGACTTATTTTACTTAGCATAATACATTCTAGTTCCATCCACATTGTTGCAAATGGCAAGATTTCATCCTTTTTGATTGGTAAGTAATTTTCCATTGTATATTTATACCATATCTCCTTTATCCATTTGTCAGTTGATGGACATTTGGGCTCTTTCCATAATTTGACTATTGTTGATAGTGCTGCTATAGATATTGGGGTGCATGTGCCCCTTTGAATACACATTTTGTTCTATTTGGATAAATACCTAGTAGTGCAATTGCTGGGTAGCTCTATTTTTAATTTTTGAGCAATCTCCATGATGTTTTCTAGGGTGGTTGCACCAGTATGCAAGTTTGCATTCCCACCAGCACTGCAAAAAGTGTGATACTAAATTTTAAAGAAGAATATAATGTATGCCTAATCTATAAAAGGCAATACAAAATATCATGGACATTGTGATTTAAAAGATGTTTTATTATGAAAAATTCACACAAAATTAAAATCTAAATATATAAACTGTTAATGGTACAATAGGAGTGATGGGAATATTGATGTTCATTGTAAAATTATTTCACCTGCTACAAGTGTTTGAAATAAAATAAAATGTTAAGAAGTACAGCAAAAATAAATGCATAGCTCAAAGCATTTTCATAATGTAAATGCACTAAGATAACCAGCTCCCAAATCAAAGTGTAAAACATTGCCAGAATAAAAAAAAAATCTACCCATTTCCAGCAACCAATTTTCCCAATGTCAACCTCTTAATGAGAAAGGTTATTCTGTTTTTGAGTTTTCTATAAATGGATTCACACGTAATTTACTTTCTGTGTCTGGAATTTATGTCAATGTTATGTTTTTAAAAGTCATATGTGTTTTGTTCCCTCATTGGACATTTTTCTGGTATTCAGTTTTTAGCCATTATGTACAGTGTCATTTTATTATTTTACTAGTTTGTGTGTGTGTGTGTGTGTGTGTGTGTGTGTATGTAAATATTTATATATGCTTCTGTTAAATATTGTGATAGACACTGAGATACACCAGTTCAGATTCAGGAAGAATGTGCTGCCATTTGCAAGGTCTTTGGTCAGCAAACAGCTACCAGCTGTTACCTCCTTCCTGGTTGCCCCCAGTACAGAGAGCTGCCTTGCCTGCCATTACATTGTTTTTGAGAAGCCTGCATCTGGTAACTGAGTGAGGTGAGCATATGAAGACTGTATGGAGGCCTGGGTCATTTCAGGCTGTCATTAGCAAATTTTGTCAGGAACTTCTCCTTCCAGAGCTTTCCATGGATTGGTCCAGACTTTGTTGGACTTTCTTTACAGCTCAACCTTTGCCTCTACCCAAGTCTGCTCCCTTCCGCTTTATCCAATAAGAATTAATTGTCATAATCTTCTTACACCCCAAATTTTATTTCCACCCTAAACTCCATATTACTGTTGGCTTCCAGAGGACTCAGACTACAGCAGGTATGAACCTAGAAATAGAAATTCTGCATTACAGGTGTGTACGTGTAAAATAAGTGTTGTCAATTAATTTTCCAAGTGTGCAAATAGTGTCACCCCGACCACAAAGAAATGAAATTTCAGCGTATACTACATCCTTGTGTCTACTTAATATTGTCTATTTTTTTCAGTTTAGCAATTCCACTATATATGTAGTGATATTGTATTGTGGTCTTAATGTACATTTATTTAATAATAATGCTGAGCACCTTCTCTTATTCCTATTATTCATCTGGACATCCCCTAATATGTTCTTTTTATGGCTTTGTCTGATTATTATTTTAGATTGGCTTTCTTTCTTTTACTTACTTTTAATTGGCATATTAAAAGTTTTTTTACTTAGTTTGGTTTTTAGTCCATTGTCAAAAGTATGTGCTACCATTATCTTTTTTCATTCTATGGAATCCATTTTATTCTCAGGATTGTCTTTTGATAACAAGTAAAATTTCCATTTCATATAGCCAAATGAATCTTTCTAAAAAATTCTTTAGTGGTTACGTGTCTAAAAAATTATTGTCTATTCTCAGGCTGTGATGATGGTCTCATATATTTTCTTATCAAAGCTTTATAGTTTTACCCCTCATATAAGAATATAGAGTTAATCAAATTTTGGCTTGTGTACTGTAATAGGTACAAATTAATAGATGCTTTTCAAATGAAGAGTTAATTGACAAGCTTTCTTTTAAAAACAATCTTTAATGTTTATTTTTTAGAGAGAGAGAGAGAGAGAGAGAGAGAGAGAGAGAGAGAGAGAGAGAGGAGACAGAGTGTGAGCAGGAGAGGGGCAAAGAGAGAGGGAGACAGAATCCAAAGCAAGCCCCAGGCTCTGAGCTGACAGAACAGAGCCCAACGCGGGGCTTGAACTCACAAACCATAAGATCATGACCTGAGCCAAAGTCGGAAGCTCAACAGACTGAGCCACCCAGGTGCCCCAACAAGCTTTTTTATTAAAATGTCCATCCTACCATTTTTGCACTGCATTGTCACATTTATTGCAAATCAGGTGACCATATATATGTGAGCTGTTAACGGACTTTTATTAGTCTATTTTTCTAATAGAAATTAGAGAATTTCTCATTCCACGCTAATACCGCATCACACTGTGTTAATTATTGTAGCTTTATAATAGGTCTTCATAACCCATATTTTAAAATACCTAGCTTTTCTCTCTGTTTCGGGATTGTCTTATTGATTTTTTGCATTTAAAATATGTATATTTACTACACAGCAACCAGTTATTTCAATAATGATATGGGTGGGAAAAGTAATGTGTTTCTTTAGTTATTGAAATGCAATAACATATTGGAGAGCACTTATACTTTACATATTTCTTAAGATCAAGCACATAGATAAGACTAAATATTTTTAAATATATATTTTTGAAGAACAGTTGAAATACAGTGTTATATTAGTTTCAGGTGTACAACATAGTGATTCAACAATTCGACGTATTACTCAATACTCACTGTGATAAGTGCAGTCACCATCTGTCACCATACATTATTATTGACTATATTCCCTATGCTTTGCTTTTCATGTCAGTGACCATTTAATAACTGGCTGGTTGTGCTTCTTAATCCTCTTCACCTATACCAGCCATTCTGACAGGTATGAAGTAATATCTCATTGTTGTTTTCATTTGCATTGCCCTAATGATTAGTGATGCTGAGTATCTTTTCATGTGTTTGTTGGCCATCTGTGTGTCTTTGGTCTATTCAGGTATTCTGCCCATTTTTTAATCAAATTATTTATTTGATTAAATAAATAGTCCATTGGACTCGGGTGGAAAGCAGTGCCTCACGGCAGCCACGAACTCGGGCACGGTGTCGTCCAGGGTAAAGACCACAGCGTTGGGGCCCGCGTCAAACGTGTACGCCACCTTGGTCTGCCCGTGGTGGGCGTTGAAGCAGTGCACGAGGCGGATAATGCGTCTGGAGATGTCGCTGAGATAGGAGATGGGCGGGAAAGTGTCCAGTTGGTGTTGAGTAGTATAATAATTTCTTCATATATTTTGGGTATTACCCCCTTATTGGATATATCGTTTGTAAATATCTTCTCCCATTCAGTAGGTTACCTTTTTTTTAAATTTTTTTAATGTTTATTATTTTTGAGAGAGAGAGAGAGAGAGAGAGAGAGAGAGAGAGTGACAAAGAGCAAGCAGGGAAGGGGCAGAGAGAGAGAGGGAGACACAGAATCTGAAGCAGGCTCCAGGCTCCAAGCTGTCAGCACAGAGCCCGATGTGGGGCTCAAAGTCAAAGACCAGGAGATCATGACCTGGGCTGAAGTCAGCCGCCCAATCGAATGAGCCACCCAGGTGCCCCAGTAGGTTAACTTTTTGCTTTGTTGATCATTTCCTTTGCTATGTAGAAACTTCTAATTTTGGTGTAATCTCAGTAGTTCATTTTTGAATTTGTTTCCCTTGCCTGAGGAGACATATCTAAAACACGTTGCCAAGCCAGGGTCCAAGAGACTGCTGTCTCTGTTTTCTTTTAAGAATTTTATAGTTTCAAGCCTCAAATTTAGATCTTTAATCCATTTTAACGGTTTTGTGTGTGTGTGTGTGTGTGTGTGTGTGTGTGCATGGTATAAGAGAGTTGTCTGTTTTTATCTTTTGCATATAGTTTTTTCAGTTTTTCCAACACCATTTATTCAAAAGACTGTCTTTTCTCTGTTGTATATTTTACTCCCTTTATCATAGATTAATTATCTGCATTAGGAAGAGTGTATCTTTGAGCTCTCTATTCTCTTCCATTGATCTATGTGTCTATTTTTGTACTGGTACCATACTGTTGTGATTACTATAGCTCTGTATTATATCTTAAAATCTGGGATCGTGATACAACTCTCCTTATTCTTCTCACTTTAAAATGTCTAGTTTCCCCCTGTTTTTCAGGATTTTCTTATTTATTCTTGATTCTTCTTATTTCCATAGTAATTTTAGAAACATGTTTGTTAAGTTATACTCATGTACATACCTCCCTAATCTATAGATTGGATTGGGGAGAATTCATATATTTCCAATATAGAATCTCATAATTAGGAAACACAGTATATCCTTCATTTATTTAGAATTTATTTACTTATCTCAAAATTTAATTGGAATTTACAATACAAAGATCTTTCACATAATAATACATATTTTTTAGTGTTTTTCCTGGTTTTTTTTTGTCTTCAAAATGCTTTTCTTTCCTTGTCTGTTGCTGTATTCTATTCGTAAGAATTTTGTGTTGTAATTTTGCATCTATGTTTATAACAGAGTTAGAAGTATGATTTCTTTTCTGTTTAATGTTCTTTCAGTATCAAGTTTATGCTGGCCTAATTAAAAGAAGTCGGCACTTCTGGCTTCTACTTAGAATGTAATAGCTAGAGAGTGTATTCCCACATTAAAAATAAGAAATCAGGTAAAAAGAAATCTTGAACTCATCAGAGAGCTGAGACTGGAAGGCAATCAACTAGTCTCAAATCTAAGAAAAAAACACACACTTCTGAGGGGGAAACGTGAGCACAAGCACTGCTCCGTTGGAGCAGAGAGCAAGAAAATATGGGAGTATCATAAAAGCAGTTAAGAAGATTTCAGTTACAACACATAATGAATTGCTAAAAGCCAACTATTAATAAAAGTGTATAAAATGTCTGGGAGCCACAAAAGATGGGTTTGCACAGACTTGCAGGCTCTTCCCCACAGTAACGCTATGTGCTCAGGAGAAGGTTGGGGGCTAAGAAAAGCTTCAGGCACTTGTGTGAACTGTGAAGGAGGAAGCAGTCATTGTTGATGGAAAGACAAAGCCTCCGTCTTCTCTCCTTTGTCTCCCAGGGAACAACAGTCTCAAGCCCCAGGGGAGGAAACCAAGCAGTCATCCACAGGACTTGTATTTGTCCTTTTTATTTAAATGTTTTTTATTTAAGATCACCTCATAAAATGAAATCTCTTCATAAAATTCCCACATAAAAAGTTGAGATAATGCAATTTCTGAGAAAATGTTTCCCCTAACCAACTTCTAACGTGCTCATACACATAAAATGTAGTTGTTTCAGATTTAATCGATGTACTATATCATGTGACATTTAAAATTTTTAAATGTTTATTTATTTTTGGGAGAGCAATAGAGCATGAGCAGGGCAGGGGCAGAGAGAGAAGGAGACAGAATCTGAAGCAGGTTTCAGGCTCTGAGCTGTCAGCATAGAGACCAACTAGAGACCGGCGTGGGGCTCTAACTCATGAACCATGAGATCACTGAGCTGAAGTCAGACCTCAACCGAGTGAGCCACCAAGGCACCCCCATCGTGTGAAATTTTAGACTGAAATGACTCAACTATAGTAAGCAAAGGAGAACCTCCCTCAGTATTGTTCCTGAAGAACATCTGTTACGGTATTACAATAAAGCTGAAAATACTGTTTCCCAGCAAATGATTAATGCATATGTTGGAAAGACTTATTTTATATTGTTATCTTAAATAATGAGAAAAATTTCTACAGCATAGTAACTTTGTGCGATAGTTATTTAACTCTTTTTAATTAAACTAAATGGTTGAAATGTTCAGTTATTTTTCAATTTTCAACTTTTTAAAATTTAAGTACAATTGACATACAATATCCTATTGTGTACATCATAGTGACTCAATATTTTTATACACAACAAAGTAATCATCATGATAAGTGTACTTATCATCTCTCACTTTATGAAGTGGCTACAGTATTAGTGACTGTATTTCCAATGTTGTGAATTATATCCCCATGAGTTCTTAATTTTATAATGGGAAGTTTCTACTTCTTAATTCTCTTCACCTATTTCTGTCTATTGGTTTTTAATAATAAAACAATATCATAAGCAGTTAATAGTACATCAGTTAAGATGCCTTTGGCTTCAAGTAAAAAAAATGTGGAAATAAAATAAACATAATGTTTATCATATAAGAGATTCATTAATTAATGCTTCAATATTTCTTTTTTGATTTCTAAGCAGTTCCTTTGGCTGTGCTCTGATGCTTTTTACAATAATTTCTGAAGCTCTAAGCATTATCCTCACATGGAAATATGTAAGGCACTAAAATGTTAGCTTCTGTGCTGTTTTATTTGAACGTTCTCAGAAACTTCAGTGGACTTACCCTTAGGTGTTATTGGCTAGAGATATGACATATTCATGTTGATTATCAATTATTGGCAAGGGAACAGAAATGCTATTGTTGCCTATAGTAATCAGCATCTACCAATTACTCAAACCATGAGTAAATAATGGCTCATTGGTTAAAAAGGTAGTAGGGGGGTAATAGTTGTTTTGGTAGCAGTCATGCGAAAATATTACTTTAAATAGCAATTTATATATTTAAGGATCACATAATATAATATTGGTCTAAAAAGAAAGAGCTTCTTTTTTTCTCTTCTGAAATCTTTGAATCTTATTGCTAGTGTAGAATTGATACCAAGCACATGCAATTCCCAAGTTGAGGCCAGTCTCCTATTGAAAGGAAAGCCGTGGGTGTAAAATGTGCATAAATGCTCACATAGCCTAAAAGTATAAAAAATTAACTCATTAATCCATGGATGAAAGTTTATCTTTCTATATATATCATTTCCAAATACATGCATGGACTTTTAAGAGCTCTTTTCAATATGAAGAGGCTTATAAAATTGGTTTGATCTTTGTGTCAGTTTCTTACTTCTCCTTATTTCAGTATTCTAGGAATTAACCTTGAATTTGCTCAGGAGGCATTTCAAATTACGATAAGAGCAGATCAACTTAGAGTAAAAAACTCTGATTCATTATTGAATATGTAAAAAACAAAAACAATTAATAATTTGTTAACATAATTATGTACCAATAGTCAAGCAACATTAATTACAATAAGAATTGTATTCACTAATTAATAACACGTATTTCTTCCACAAGATTACAATTAAAATATCAATATATTATTTATATTAATTTTGTTAGATACTTTCCACTTTGATTTGGACGAATATACAAGAAGTGGAAAAAATACTTCTTACTCTGTACTGTTATGAGAGTGAATCATGTAAAGCATAATATAATATTCTAAACATATATGATAAATCATAAGTCTTAAGAAAAAGGAAGAACCAAAGCAGGATAAAGTTTGGGAGAAAATTCATAACCTTAAAAATGATTAAGTACTGGATATGTATAGACTTTAAAGGAGATTTATCATGACAGACAATGAAAGTAGTTTGAAACATGGCTCATATAAGAAAGAAGGGATGTGAGCAAGGAAACTCTCTTGACCAGTAAAAAAGCCTTTGTGTAAATAAGCTGCTACAATTGGAATTATTTAGATATATTTTAACTTTTAGAAGGACTAAGTTTATTTTTTTTTAATTTATGATTGCTCTAGAATGATGAGATTTAATTATATTAAATTAGAGCTGAAGGATTTCATTTTTGGATTTTCTTTGTTTGTTTGCTTAGAGAACAATTTGAATGCTAGCTATATACCAGTATCTGACTTACTATCATGTTGAAGAAAGACACGCCAGGAGAACTTATCCCAGTTTAATATAAAGAAATAATTGTATAACTCATTAGTAACAACAGCAGATATGAGATTGTATCTGCCATTAAAGGTTTACATTAAAAAATAATAAGAAATGAATTAAAATATTGGAAAGATATTTTAACCCTTAAGAATAAATTTGAGGTTGAAATTTTGTACTTTCTTAGATTTTGGACACCTGAGCTCATTTAAGAAAACTAAGTATGTTCTGTCCATATCTCTTCCAACCTTGAGACAACTGTTTAATTTATTTTTGTTTGCCTTTTTCTGTCTGAATATTAATTTGCTTAAGTGAGAACACAGAAAAACTATCAGGTAATGCATAAATTTTGCATAGTATTATTTATATCTTTAAAATTATATCTTATCTCATTTCTAATATTTGAATTTGTTAATTTTTAAAAATTTTTCTGCAGATATATTTCTATATTTTATTTCTCTTTCAGATAAATCTTAGACATATCATAGAATATCACCTGTATAATTAAGTTATGCAGAAAGTATTGACACTTTTTTGGCCTGTATGAATATATTATAAAATTGTTCCAATGACTTAAAAAGGTAGCATTTTTTCTCCTTGTAGAAGACATAATTTTATATGGTATATTATTTTAATGTTATACATACATGCAATATTTACACTTGAACATAGGAGGAATATAATAGACAAACTCTATATACTGTTTCACTCTAGTATATCAATATAACTCCAGTAAATAATATTTGGGTAATTTTCTCCTGGCTATTTCCTTGTATTAAGGTACTGGTACGTGAATCTTTGTCTTAAATATTTCTCTATATTACACATTAATCTATATACTGAGTAAAGTTTACACCTCCTCCTACAAGGAGTAATATTAATTAATTATCAGCATTTTATGGTATTCAATCGAAGTTTCTAGAAGTAGATTCCTTTACTGTACCATTTTCTAGTTCTGCAACTTGGACAAGTTTCTCAGTTTCTCTGTGTTTCAGTTAGTAACCTATAAAATAATGGATTTTTATTACCTACTATTGAGGAGTTCTTTGAAGAAAAAAAGATTTCATTCATATAGAGTTCGTAGAAGAGAGCCTTACAAATAGTGCTCATTAAGTGTTAAATACTAACATTACCATCTTTGCCATCTTATTTTTACAGAAGTTTATCCTTTATGGATGAAAGATAATACGATCTCTTTGTACCCAAGGCTACTCTCTTAATACCTCAGGCCATCCCTTTACCCCTTGTCATTGACTTCCTTCTTTCCAGTGAACTTAGTGTGGGTGTAATTAGAATTTCTGATTAAAGTTCTGGTTAGAATTTCTGATTAAATCAGGGAAACACATCAGTAGGCTTCTCAACAACTAGATTCTGCTGCTTAAAGGCAAAAGATATGGGCTGGTTCCCCAACAAAATCTACCACCAAACCTACTGCTATTCAGAAATCTCTAGGACTGAAATGAAAGGCTCCAGAGGAGAATGAGAGGCCAGTTCACTGCGCTTTGTTTCTCTTTTTCCTGATACCCATAACTATAACTTTCATTTCACTTGCCATTGACTTTCCTTAAGGGTTTAGTGTACTCCAGAAAGTCGGGTCTTTAAACAATCAAAAGAAAAAGAATGTTCTTGAAAAAGATATCTATAATCTCTCAAGAATTGGTCACTTCCACTCTGAACTTTCTAGTGTGGCAATGGTCTCCTTCTCTAATTTTAAAGTAAAGTCTTGTGAAGCCTGCTCCAGGCTCCAATTGTATTACCAAAGCTTTAAGAAGATATTTAGTTATTTCAAAAACAGAGTCCAAAATTTGACCTTTAAATACATATTTTTATACTCATTAATTTACTCCTTCTCCTCACTCTTTATGAGTTTGACAAACCTTCAATACATTCTGAGGTATAATCTTATGGAACACTCTAAAATTGATAACTCCAAGAGTATGGATCTTCTCTACACAGAATTGTTCTAATACTCTTATGAGATATCTTCTTTTCTGATTATATCTGGGAGTTGTATTCAATCACAGATAAAGATATCCACTAAATAAATAGTCTCAAAACTCTTTACTACACACATATGTTCACCAAAGAGGAAGCAGAATATCAAGGCTGCAAATATACTTATCTACGACTGAGTTTAATTTAGCTGAAACTTTTATTTCATCTTGTTGGCAATACTGATGATCACAGTATTGCCAAGTAAGGTTAAAAAAATGTCTCATTTAAAAATCTGATTTATCTTTAACCATTTAGTCACTTTAGAATAATTTATTGAATGTCCTTTCTCTTCCTTCTGAGAACTCTGGAGGCAATATAAGTTCCAGGATTAGTGATTAGGTTTGAAATTATGGATCATCCTTGTTCAGAGCTTGTGGGCTGCTTACTTTATAAACATTCTTTGTCCATCCTGATATCCACAGAGCTATCAAATAACTCAGTATCTTCGTACTCATTAGGTACCTCCACTGTTGAAGTTCTTCATTACAACATGGCCTTTGATCACCAGTTTCACAAGTTCTTTGACTACCTACCCTTCTCAAGAGTCTTTGGGTACAGTAGATTGTACTCAACCTATCCTTTACACTCTGAGTAAGTTGGTCAAACTTTTAATGCTTTGTCTAGTCACATTGTCTTTTTCAATGATCTTTAAGACCATCCTTGGTCTTTTCTTCAATAGTTCTCCCAGTGTCTTTCTTTACCATACTAGTCAGACACCCAGTGTAGGGTTCCCCTGACAGAAATGTGGCCACCTAAGATTTCTAGGTTAGTAGCTTCCAAGGTGGTAGTGGAGAGGAAAAGTAGGGAAGGCAACATGTGTTCCCAGAAGAGCATTTGGAAATGTATGCAGTTTTCCTTGGTTGTCACAATGACTGGGTTGACAGTGTTCAAGATGGACCTACAAAACTAAAAATTGTCCTCCATCATCAACAACCATTTATGAAACAAAAGGTAATAGAAAAATTTCCTCATAACTCTCATTAATTCTGCAGGGACATCTACTGCTTGAACCTCCTCTCTTTGAACCAGATGAGGATTTGACTCAAGTGTCAAATTACATCAACCCCATATCTCTTGCTTTAAAATATTTGTTGAGGTTTTTCTGTTAGGTTGAGAACTGGCTCATATGCAATTGTCTCAAGTTTATTAGTCATGAATAAGCCATATGTTGTTGTTCTTGTTCTTGTTGTTGTTTTCCTTCAGGTCTTTTTGTGCTTTTTTAAAAAAAATCGGAACTCCATCTATTTTAGTAAACAAATTTTCTGTCTCAGATATATGACTTCTATCTTGTTAGAAAAACTGATTTTTAGATTTTTTAAAAATATTTTGAGTAATTCATAAGACCCATGTAACACATACCAAGAAAAGGAACACTTCCATTATACCTCATGGTCTTTTTCGGTAAAACACTATTCTCTCAGCACCTAAGCAATAATCTGTCTGATTTCTATCACTATAAATTAGTTTTGCCTCTTCTAGAACTTCGTATAAATGTAATTACATAGTACATACAACTTTATGCCTGAGTTCATTCACTCAATCATTTTCTCAATGTAATGCTTCTGAGGTTCATACATGTTCATGCAAGTATTACTAGCTCATTCCTTTTAAATACTGAGTCATATTCGATTGGATGGCTACCTATTTTATTATTGATGGGCATTTTATATCTCTAGTTTTCTTTCTCCATGTCTTCCTTTGGTTCTTGAGGATCTTTAAGACAGTTGTTGAAAGTATTTATCTGGTAGACTTGTCATCAAGTCTTTCTTAGAGAGAACTTTGGTTGTTTTAGTGTCTACTTTGAATGGGACATAGTTTCCTGTTTCTTTGTATGCCCTGTGATTTTTTGTTGGAAACTAGACATATGAATCTAATAATGTGGTTACTCTGGATATCAGACTCTTTCTTTTCCTAATGTTTTTCTGTTTTGTTATAAATGTTTTTGTGCAGAATATCAGTGAACTTGAAGAGTAAATGAGGTATTTTTAAGTCTTTTCTGATTCTGCCTCTTTCCCTGGGCCTGCACAGCAACTTTTTAAATTCTCCCTGTATAATGGATGCTTTTTGCAACCAAAGTAGAAAAAAGAAGAAGAAGAAGAAGAAGAAGAAGAAGAAGAAGAAGAAGAAGAAAGATAAAGGTGAAATAAAATCCATTGGCCTTTTAAATTCTCTGGAAGTCATTTTGGCCAAATAAGGAGGGATTTAAACAATGGGAATGGGTGCAAAACCAATGGCTTCACAATCACCAGCGATCTGAAACAGACTCCTAATATTTGAAGTACAGGGTCCTAATTGCCTACCCCCACCACCTAGCACATTTCAGGTTCCTCTTAAATCTGCGTCTGTTGGATTTAAATTCCTAAAGACCCTAGGGGTGCCTGGGTGGCGCAGTCGGTTAAGCGTCCAACTTCAGCCAGGTCACGATCTCGCGGTCTGTGAGTTCGAGCCCCGCGTCAGGCTCTGGGCTGATGGCTCAGAGCCTGGAGCCTGTTTCTGATTCTGTGTCTCCCTCTCTCTCTGCCCCTCCCCCGTTCATGCTCTGTCTCTCTCTGTCCCAAAAATAAATAAAGGTTGAAAAAAAAATTTAAAAAAAAATAAATTCCTAAAGACCCTAAATAAACTTTTGGTTTGCTTTGCCTCCTCAGTTTCTTGTTTTACACTTTCACATTTCTGTTCAGAGAACTATATTTTACACACTGAGAAATTATCATTTGCATTAAATCAGAGGTGTGTGATTGGCATACATAAGCACTTTAGATTTTGCTCTTTTCTGGGTGTATCACTAACCTCGTGACTGAAAAGTGAAAGGACCACTGATCTTTAAAGAACTCTAGAATGTATAATGGCTTTTTTTGTGTGCTAAGTTGATATATAATGAAATCCCTTTGAAAAAAAGGTGTATATGAAAAAAATGTAAAGCAAACAAGAGTGCATGCTATTTTTGTTTTCTTTGGGATTTAAAAGGTGAGGAGAGTAGTTTTCCTTAAGGAAACTAATAGTGTCAAAGAAAAGTGTATACTTAAATAAAATTTGAAGTCTAGGAATAATAAATTTTAGAATGATAAATTACAATCAATGAGTAGAACATGCTTGTGAAAAATGTTCATAGTTGCAATGTATTATAAATGATCCAGGATTAGTTAGATGGCCACAGGCTAACAAGAACAAAATTGAAAATGTGTCAGTAGCTTTCAGATACTTTTTTTTCTTTTTTGGTTGCTTTTGTGTCTGGTTTGGTTTTCCTTCCTTTCAACAAACCACCTCCCACCCTAACTTGGTGCCAGTCTCTGGTGTTACTTAAGAATTCTGAAAACATTGATTCCCAACATGTGGTTCACAGATCCTTGAAGGTCCCTCTTTTAGAGAAGGCCTTTTAGGGAGTTCACCAAGTGAGAACTCTTTCCATAATCATATCAAGACATGTTTTGCCTTTTCCACTATGTTGACAATTTCACTGATGGTGCAAAAGCAATGAAGAGTAAAAGTGCTGGAATCTTAACATGAATCGAGACAGGCACAACATTGTTCTGGTAATTATTGTATTTTTTGCCTCAACACACAGAAAAAAAAAAACAGAAAAAAGTTTGGCCTCCACAGCAAAAATCACTAATATCATTGGATTCTTCACATTTTTTCGATTGTTTTTAAGCAAGCTTCATGCTCAGCGTGGAGCCCAATGTGGGGATTGATCTCAGGACCCTGAGCTCAAGACCTGAGCTGAGATCAGAGTCACATGCTTAACCAACTGAGCCACCCAGGCATCCCTGAATCACTGACTTTTAATACAAGTCTTTTAAATATTTTGTGTGAAGCAAGAAGTATGCGTAAAGCACCATTCCCATTTGCTACTTATTTTTAGCTATCAAAGCCTTAAGACCAATGTATTCTTTACAACTGGCAACTACCAGGAACTCAATATTCTTACAGCTAATGTTACCAATACTATTAAAATGCTGTGCACATCTAAAAAACAGAATTGTTCTAAAGTGTACTGTCATAAAGCTGTTTTCACCTACTTTGAATACTTGTTTCTTGCTTTCACTTCTGAATTCGGTCAATAGTAGGTGTTCGCAAGCAGAAAACACCTGGTGGGTGTATGCTTGGCCTTTCGTTTTCTGGGGACATGGTAGAGAGAAATGGACTACAGCTCTAATCCTGGCAGATGAACAACTGGAAAGCAGAGAGAGACTTCCTCCTGGTACTGAAGAACATTGGTTCATTGCTGGCTTGGTGGTATAAGTATACCATTATACTTATGGTTTAAGTATAACATTAAACCTAAAATGACCTAGCAGGCACATAGAGGGACATTAATCAAAACAGTAGAAAAGTCATTGCTAGTGGAATAAGCTTTGGAAGAGACAGGTAACAAACTAAAAGAAGGAGGAAAAGGAGGAAGAGAAAGAAGAAAAGGAGGAGAAAGATGGAGGGAGGAGGAGAAAATGGGGGAAAAGTTGAGCACTTCAAGTACTACATTAGAAGAAATATTTGTGGAATAAAAGCATACCTTTAAAATGTAATATATCCATAAGTAATTGTTCCAGTAGATGTTACTATTTTGACCGACCTTAGTATTCAGAAAGATCAAGTAGAATAAATACTACAAAATATAAAGACATGGGAATAATAAAGGAAAGGATAGGAAAATTGAAGAACAATGCAGACACCTAAAATGCAAGTGATGAACATTCACAGGTATAGAAAGATCTGGTGGAAAACAGAGGACTTCACAAAAACAGGACAAGCAATTTTATTTAACTTAAAGAGATTCTGAGTCAGAATTCTGAAGTAAAAGGCTAGTGCGGTTTCATTTCAGCAGGGTTGAGCAGAAATACTGGCAAAAATGTTGAAGTCTAAAATGAAGGGAAAACCTGGAAAAGCTTCCAGAGAGGTAAAATGAAGTTAACACCAAAATAAATAAATAGATAATTTTACATCAAACCTCTTACGCAGCATGTCAACATGTACCTGTCTGTAGTATTTATCTATCATATTTGTAATAACCGATACAACCATAAAAGATTATATTTGTTATATTTGTAATGAGAAAGATGAACTTAACTAGGTAATTATTTTATTTTGTATTTTTCAGTCATTAGTGGAGTTATTTATTTTGAGAAAGACAAAGACAGCATGAGTGAGGGAGGGGTAGAGAGAGAGGGAGAGAGAGAATCCCAAGCAGGCTCCACACTGCCAGCACAGACAGCACCACGGAGCTTGAACTCACAAACTGTGAGATCGTGACCTAAGCTGAAATCAAGAGTTGGACACTTAACCAATTGAGCCATCCCAGTGTCCCAATGATCCTTAATTTCTAAACAGACTAATGTTACCAAAAGAATCCTTTTAGACCTAACAGTACCATAACAACAAACATGCATAATCACATAACCTGCCTCTGTTTTACTTTTTTTTCATATGTATTCAATTTAGGAAATGTTTATATTATACAGTATATAAAATATAACTATATATTTTGTTTAGATAAATTCATTGTTGTCAGCTACTGAATGAGGGGAATGACTATAATAATCAGTTGATTACCGGGGACACTATTGACTAAAGTCCAAACTACAAACATGATACAATTTCCCTATCTGTCTATCTATCTATATCTATCTATCTATCTATCTATCTATCATCTATCATCTATCATCTATCCATATTTCTATCTTTCTATATATAATCTACTTGTATTTCACTGTGGGGGCTGGTTCTTAACAACATTTTCTTTGTTTTAAGTAAAACACATTCCTTAATATATTTTAGTCCCTCAATAACTGACTTATTTTATATACTAGTTGGAAAATTCTTGCATGGAATTGAGGTTTTAAAATAAAACATTAAAAAGAGAATTTAATGTACGTCCACATCCTCACATGATCATGGCTGATATTAAACATGCATTTGGACCAATCCCTTTACCACCTGCCCCACTCTCTTTTAGTTTGAATTCGCCAAAATAAGTATACATAGCATCGAAAAATTCAGGCTCTCTTGCCTATGTATTTGGGGCTGACAGGTGATTCATGAACGCCAAACCATCTCACTAATAGTTTTCGCTAAGTTCTACAAAAATTATAGGGTTCATGTAAACATAGCAAGTTAGAATCAAAGTTCTCTTCTGCCTGATAATCCAAAGCATACAGACCAGTGATTCATCAGTTTTAATTCTTAAAAATTCCAGAACCAAACACTCAATTAAGGTATTCAAATTTCAAAACTCTAAATGTGAGTATTCTGAAAGTGATTTTTATATTTAATCTGTGAAGCTAAATGCATGTATAGTTATTTGTTTTAATTAGAATAAAGCAATCTGATATATACGTGTGTGTGAGTGTGGATGTAAGTGAGTAAATATTTTGAGTCACAATCACAATTAACCCAGTGTGAAAGGAGAGAGAGCAGTTCAGATTAATCTGAGCAAAACAGAAATTTTAGAATATATATTGATTTTTTTTTACTTTCCAAAATACTTCCATAAATCACGATCATTGTATGCCATTCCTGTGTGCCCTTGATTCTGCAAACTATAATCTAATCTTTCACTTCAAGCTTCTAGAAAAGAACATTGTTTCTTAGCATTTCTTCCTACTTATGCATTTTACTTACTTTCTCTGTCTGCTTTTTTCTTTTATTTACCTACAATATTGCTAGCTATACACATGATGCTGACATCTCAAGGTCAACAAAATGAACTAATGAATAATAATACTTTTGTTCTCAGTGGGATTCTTGCCCATGCGCTTAGTAAACTAAGAAAAAATAAACTCTCCAGCACATCACTGTTTTCAAGCTTCTAAATGTGATTCCTGAAATGTTTGAGGCCAAAAATCTTTATGACTACACTTTACCTTTATGACTTAAAACTTTATACAGACCATCTTTACCTAGTATTTTCTAGTTTCTGTATCCACAAGAACATCCTATGTGATCTGATATTTGCATTCTGGATAAAACAAATTGATAAATGTTTTATAATTTTCATTTCATATGAAATCAAAAGTAATACTTTCCTGGTAATATTCAAGGAATGATTAGTTCTGTCTCATTTATATTTATTATTCTTTTCTATTTTGATAATTTTTCACATATTCTGATTATTCATTACCACCACTTGCACAATTGATTGGCTATAATGAATGCTGTGAGCTCTACTCAACTGAAACAGCTCTTCTTTGTAGGATTCACATTGGAAAATAATAAAGGTGTGACAGGTAAATATATTAGATAGGAGAGTGCAAGAAAATGGATTAGAACAGGACAATTGAAACGAAAAAAGAGAAAAATTATGACAGACTTTATTAGAAGAGATAAATGTACAAAAATAGCACATGTTAGCAAGAAAGAGATTCTATGAATCAATTGTACTTTGGTACAGTGTTTCTTAATATCTTCTGCTCTTAACACAGGTTCTAAAGAATCTCCAAAAGCAAAGAATTTTTAATGGAATTCTTCTCACTGAAGGGTAGCCACTTGACACACTTCTTTCAGGAGAGTTTGAATTTTATAATGGAAATATCATGACATTAACCAAAGGTGTTCACTAACTGATCTGAATTAAATAGATACAAACCAAAGGCAAGGTACCCTTAGGAATTTGAACATAGAATAATAATGGCCTAATTTATTCAGAGTATAAAGTGCACCTTAAGTTCAGTAAAGCAATTATAATTTCTATCTTGCAGAAATGTTTTATTTTACTCACTACACTCAGATTATTTTTCTCTGATGATAATTGATTGCCTTTCATGTACAATATCTATTTGTCTATCATCTATCTATCTATCTATCTATCATCATTTTCAGTCATTAGTATGAAAGGCATTGCCACTTGTGGTAAAAAAAGAAAAAAATCACTGTACATTGTTATTTACTGCAAAGACTGTAAATGAACAAAATAACCTGCTTAAGCTCATTATAAAATGAAACATATGCAAATAGAGAAAATAGTCCGAGCACAAGGTTAAGATTTACAATGAAATGCAAAAATAGCAAAAGAAGACTCTAGTTATCTCTGATTCCTTTGAAATCTTGGAATAATTGTTAATAAGTCTAAAGATTCTAAAGAATTTTGTGTTTATTAGAATTTGTAAAAAAATTGTTTTTTAATCCAATTTTTAATTATTATTTCCTACAAATTATGAAGCAAATAATTCCTGTAAATGATACAATTTCTAAGAATAGTAATATGATTCTAAGAAATATGCCTTTTAAATATTATACAATGCATTGTTATTTGTGATCTTCTGAAGTGTTTTATTTATTCTTTTTCTCTTCTCTTTCTAGTGGAGTTATGTTTGGCTTCACTAGATTCTTGAAAATAAGAAATGATTTAAGGGGTGCCTGGGTGGCTCAGTCAATTAAGCATCTGACTCTTGGTTTGGTTCAGGTCATGATCTCACCGTTTGTGAGATCGAACCCCGCATCAGGCTCTGTGCTCATGGCTCAGAGCTTGCTTCGAATCCTCTGTCTTCCTCTCTCTGCCCCATATTATTAATAATATGGATTTTAAAATGGAACAAAATATGTAAAAACAATATTAATTAGCATTTTAGAGGCCACCAGTTTCCATCAGTAATGCCAGAGTCAAGCAATTAATTACAGTACTCCAATTTTCACCACGAACATTTAGTTGTGTTATATGACCCCAAAATACTTCTCATAATATTCATTTTTCTATTGATTTTTACTCTTATTTACTGAAATAAAATTTATACTTTTGATGAGTTTTGACAAATACATATTCCCATATAAACAACATTAAAGTATAGATCATTTCTACACCCCAAAAAGTTTTTTTAATCATTTTGTGCTGTTAATCTCCAGACCTAAGTAATCACTGATGTCACTTTTGTCACTCCAAATCAGTTTTCCATTTTTTATATTTTCATAGAAAAGGAATATTACACTATGTGCACTTTCACCTTCATCTTCTTTTTTGAGATAAATCTATGTGTTTGTGTATAGCAGTAATTCATTTTTTTATTATAAATTGTTATCTCAATTATGGATGTATAACAAATTGTTCTTCCATTTACCTTTTTTAATCTATCATTTTTTGAATGTTTATTTACTTTTGAGAAAGAGAGACAGAGAGTGAGAGGGTGAGGGGCAGAAAAAGAGGGAGACACAGAATCTGAAGCAGGCTCCAGGCTCTGAGCTGTCAGCACAGAGCCTGGCTCGGGCTTGGTTGGAACCCACAAACCGCGGGATATGATCTGAGCCAAAGTCGGACACTTAACTGAATGAGCCACCCAAGCACCCCTCTTCCACTTACCTTTAGACAGAATTTTGAATTATTTTCAGTTTGGGGTGATTATGACCATAGTTGGTATGAATATTAAAGTATGAATTTTGGTGTAGATATTTTTACGTTCTTTTTCAAAACACTCAACACTTTAAAGATACCATTCCATGTTTTGTTGCTTGCATAAGTTTGGTGATCACTCAGTAGTGATTTGTATAATTGTCTTCTCTTTACATATGTTTCCATGTTTTCTCTTCTCTGCTTCTAAGATTTTTCTCTTTAACATTGATTTTCATGGGCCTTAAGTGTGGTTATGTTTGTTTTTATCCTGCTATAGTTCTTTGTTTCCTTCACGGTCCACAATTACACATCTGTTAGACTGCTCACTATTTCACCACTGGTCCTAGAATCTCTGCTGTTTAGATTTATTTATTTATTTTTAGTGCTCTGTGTGTGTGTGTGTGTGTGTGCTTCAGTTGGTGGTTTCTATTGCTTTGTCATTGAGTTCACTAATTCTTTCTTCTATGGTAACTATTAATTCCATCCAGAATTGTTTTAACTTCAATATTGTACTTTTTATTTTTAGAAGCTCCACGTGGTTCATGGGGCGGCTGGGTGGCTAATTCGCTTCAGCATCTCTCTCAAAAATAAATAAGCATTAAAAAATGTAAAAAGGAAGTTCCACGTGGTTCTTTATTTTGATCAGAGATAGGGCATTGCATATTTAATATTGTTAAATGTTGTTTTACTGTCCTCCTTTAAAGTGTTTTGAGGCTTGAACTTTAACAAAGTGAGGCTTGTTTTTAAGCTTTGCAAGGACTGGTATACAGTAGGCTTTAACATAAGTACACTTTAGTCAAACTGCTCAATTCTGACCCTACCCAAGACTATACTGAATATTCCAGGTATTCCAAGAAGTCCATCATTGTAAATGGCTGGAACTGAAATTATTGCCCAATTGTGTGTGAGCTCTTTGCAGTTTTCTGCATCTAACACCTTTCTCATCCTTTACCCTGTGCGTGTGTATTTCATCATTCAATATATCAAGGGGACTCCTTTGCAGATTTCTGCAGGAATTTCTCTGTATACAGCTGACCCTTGAACAACTCGGGTTTGAGCTGTATGGATCCACTTACGCACAGATTGTTTTCAATAGATACAGTATAGGGCTATAAATGTATCTTCCTTATGGTTTCCTTATAACATTTTCTGTTCTCTAGTTGCTTTACTGTAAGAATATGGTATATAATACATATAACAAAACTATGTGTTAATTGACTGTTTATGTTATCAGTAAAGCTTTATCAATCAACAATGTGCTATTAGTACTTGGGCTTTTGGGAAATCAATAGTTATGTAGATTTTCTTGTTGTTGTTGTTTAGTATATGTGGATTTTCTTTTTTTTTTAATTTTTCTTTTTCAACGTTTATTTATTTTTGGGACAGAGAGAGACAGAGCATGAACGGGGGAGGGGCAGAGAGAGGGAGACACAGAATCCAAAACAGGATTCAGGCTCTGAGCCATCAGCTCAGAGCCTGACGCGGGGCTCAAACTCACGGACCACGAGATCGTGACCTGGCTGAAGTCGGACGCTTAACCGACTGCGCCACCCAGGCGCCCCTATATATGTGGATTTTCAACTATGAGGAAGCTGGCTTCCCCGACCCCCATGTTGTTCAAGGGTCAACATTTGATCCCTGTCTTTGCTGCTTTGACTGCAAATCCTACTCATTTGCTCCTCTTTCCTCATGCATCTTTATGTCCTTAACCCAGTAAACTCTAGTGGCTGGCCTGGGTTTCACCTTAGTCCAAAAAGTACCTCTAGGTAGGAGCAAGGAGCATGCCCTGGCTCTCCTTTTCCCCACTTTGCTCAGAGATTATAGTAATGTGCCTTTGTCAATGTCTGAATGCCTAATTTATGTCACTGAATGTCAGTGACTCATTCATCTTAGCTGGAAATGTATATTCTGTGTGTGAGCATGTGTGTGTCAGTTTTAGTTTTGAGGTAAAGGAAATTGTTCATACATTTAGAAATATTTTATAATTATGTAATTGTTTAGTTCTCCTTTAACTTTTACTGTATACTTAAGTATGCAATATCTTACCTTAAATACACATGTGTATTTTATCTAAAATACCAAACTTTAAAGTCTTCTATCATATAATAAAAAAAAAAAGCAGTGGCAGTATTTTGTGAAAAGTCTAGTGATATTTTGAGCTATGCAATTTTTTTGAACTAAGAATTGTTTGGATCATGAGTAAGAATGAGATCTGTAATGTGTGGCAACATATTCTTTTTAAACAAAGGATATATGTAGTCTCTATTTTAATAAATGTCTGATATTTAAAATGCTGTTACAGTTTGAGACACTCTGAGCAACAGATCACTAGCCCCTTTCCTCAGGAATAAAAGCTTTGTCTCACAGAGCACATATCAGTTTGAGAAATGCATTACTGTTGGTTCAATAGCCTTGTTTGTTCTGCTCATCTGTATGGAGATGTGCTTATGATACTTTTCTGGACATAGGTTTTGTAATGGCTCCATTTTATCGTGTTATGGAACACCTGTTTTTGTATTTGTTATTATATATCCTCCATACATCTCCAGCAAAGGGAAGTTGAGCAGAAGCAAACATAGATTAATAGCTGGTAGGTGTAATAAACTACACAGTCTAAATTCTTGCTGTTTTTAACCCCATCCCGTCACTGTAGTTCACTATAATATTTCTAAAACTCTGCTTTCAGCCACTCTTTTTGTTTCTGCAGCTGCATAAGCAGGTGCAGGTTTGAAGCAGTATAAGGGATGAAAGAGAGTTTATCATGTAAATAATAGTATCATTTACCCCACCCCAACCCTGTAATTGACCTGATTGATCATAATGTTAAGATTCTACCTCTGAATTCGCTAAAAACCACTGGGTAAATATATAGCAAGGGTTATTTTATTGACACCGTAGTACCTAATAGCAGTCTATCTTTTAAAAATACATATTATTTTCTTAACGGAACCAAGTGAGGTTTTCGTTCTCTAAGTGTATCTTTTGCCTTGCTTTGAAATGAGAAATACCATATCATTTTATTTTCTGCTGCACATTTGCCACAGCCCTTAAAGATTTCACACAGAGTAAAATAAATCATCCAGACACGTAATATTCATAAGCAGGACATTTTAAATAAAACTATTAGGACTATTCCTTTTAATTCAATCTCCTGATAGATTTTATTTTCAAGCCAGGTGCACAAAGGACATGATGATGTAACATCCATATTCCTATTTGAATACACTGGACTCATTGGCTTCTTGAAACATTTTTGAAAGCTGGAATATATCCAAGAGAATTATGCTTTAATGTCCAGGTGTCTTTTATAGGTAATAAGATAAATGTATCAAAAATATCTTCTATTTGGCTATATTTCTTACAGAAAGAAGTGAAAAATGATACAAAGGAAGTTACTCTGACATGAAACAAAAAAGAAAGAAGCTTTGTGGCAACTTTATGTGAAATATTGCAGAGGTGGGTAATATAATCTTGAATAACTAACAAACTACCCTAGATGATAAAACAGTGTGTAAGTTCCGAGGAGGAAGCCACATATTCTGTAAAGATAGGATTTAAAAGGACAAGTGTTAATAGAGTCAGATAGTCTATGCAGATGGCATTTTGAGCTTATTAAAACTATCTCATGTCAGAACAAATCGAAAAGAACTTACTATTGATTTATATAATTCAAAATACAGCCACTTCCAATGTTTCTTTTCAAAGCCAATAATATACAAATACCCAAGTATATACGCTTGACATCTAATTTATTTTTGATATTCTGTGAGCCTAGTGCACCAGTTTGCTTACATCTGAAGTACAGAGTTATAAAACAAAATTCAAAATGTTGTGAACATTTCATTGAGGCCATTACTCTCTATTCAGCAAGGATGAACATTTGAAATATTCTTAAAATCAGTTTATCTCTCAGACTAACACAACTTGCCATTTTTAAATCTGATAATGACCTTAGCATTTCTTTTGGAGTTGAAGTATCGTAAATGTTACATCCATTTGATAGAGTAATATTTAAGGTGTCTAGAAATTTATAAGTTTCTTTATGCCAAAGTAAATACAGATAAAATAAACTGGATACAAAATACTAGCACAAAAGTGAGATAATATTATGCTTCATACATTTGCCTTCAAATCAGATAACATTCCACTTTGATAAGCCATCATCCCTAAAAATCACAGCAGATAGTATCTCCCATGAATAAGATTTGTTACGTGTTTTTAATATTAGGTTTTTCTTTTATTCAACATTAAATTAATAAGCAATTTGGATTTCTAAGAATATTCTTATTTGTCAATCCAGATGTCTTTTTCTCTTTGTCTCGTCTTTTTTTCTCTTTCACTTCAGTGTGGTTTTAAACTGAGATTATTCGACGAACTCTGCACTGGTAACAAAAATTTCAAGATGTGTATAGCCAAAGTACAGTGTTCAACTAAGCTACATTCTTTGAGTCTTTCAAGAAAGAGGAACATGATTATTAATTTTGAGAGACACAGAGTGCAAGCATGGAGGGACAGAGAGACTGGGAGATGCAGAATCTGAAGCAGGCTCTAGGCTCTGAGTTGTTAGCATAGAGCCCAACATGGGGCTTGAACTCACGAACCGTGAGCTATGACCTGAGCTAAAGTTGGACACAACCAACTGAGCCACCCAGGTGCTTCATATAGTTTGAATTTTATTTGTTTATTATATTAGGATGCAAACCATGTGCATACTATAGAGAAGTTCATTACACAAAAAGAAAGATTCTAGAAGTAAAGAGATCAAGAATGACTGGTAGAGAGGAAGGAGGAGACAGAAGGAGAGAAAGAGAGGGAGGAAAGAAGGAAGGAAAGAAGGGAGGAAGAGACAGAAAGAGGGAGGGGAGAAAAAAAGAACCTGTCATATGCATGTGCATTTTCACTGATGCCCAAGTCAGAGAGCTTTTGTTTTTATCCAGTAGGAACAAAGTAAGACTAAAGCTAATTTTAAAATTTCAAGGATTCACCTAGCAGTTTTTCAACATAGAATTTAGTTAAAATTAAATTATGTAAATTAATAAATAATAAATAATATTTATATAATAAATACTTATATGAAACAAAAGTAATAATTAATGAGGTGCCTGGGTGGCTCAGTTGGTCAACCGCCCAACTCTTGATTTCGGTTCAGCCCATGATCCCAAGGTGGGGGGCTCTGAAAACACTGTGTCAGGCTCTGCACTGAGCTTGGCACCTGCTTAAGATTATCTCTCTCTCTCTCTCTTCCTCTGCCCTCTCCCCTGCTTATACTCCCTCTCTTTCTAAAAAAAAAAAAAAAAAAAAA
The DNA here is from genome assembly GCF_016509475.1 of Prionailurus bengalensis. Classification (NCBI taxonomy): domain Eukaryota; kingdom Metazoa; phylum Chordata; class Mammalia; order Carnivora; family Felidae; genus Prionailurus; species Prionailurus bengalensis. Next base: position 93,857,366 of record NC_057344.1, read on the forward strand.
AAACAAAAGCAAAAAAACCAAACAAACAAAAAACAAAAAAAAACCAGTAATTATCAAGACACATAATACTTTGCTGTACTTTACTATTATCTATACTTCTGATATTATTTATACATATTTTCTTTTCACAGTGGAAATACCATAGAATGATGTGTTACTGCATATCTCTTCCACATTCTGTAATAGCACCTTAATAGTTTGAAATTGGCCATGTTCCATGAATTTACATTATAGAAATCGGAAGTGCTACAAAGCAGGGTTTGAGTTATTGTTTGTTGATTCTTTAGAATTAAGAAAGTAATAGCTCTAGCCACTGTTTTGTGAATAGAAAAGAAAGAAAAAAATAGAGAGCAAGAAAGATGATATTGTTGTAATATTTCAAAATAATGACTCAATTTAGCAAAAAAGTGCTGATATCATTGATGAGTTTTGTGGGCATGGATTGGCTATATTAAATCCATAATAAAGTGTATTGTATATTTTTTATTATCATTTGTAAACTGTGTGCTACTTAATATTTATATCAGTAAAAGTTATAATATGCATATGCATGCTGGATTTATTTGTTTATTGGTGTTGAGGGGGCAGTTTTTAACATTTATCAGCTAACCACTGCCTAGGATATATCTATTTATAATTTGTTGCTTAGAAGATTCCTTAATGAGGTCCCATAGAAAACCATATTAATAAAAGGAACTTTGGTTAAGTCTACACTTCTGGTCTGACAAATGTAGACAGACAAAGTATATATAAATAAGAACATGCATCTAAGAATAGCTGCATCTAAATTTATTCACATATGGCAGTCAGAATTCTAAAATGGTTTCTATAATTCTGTCTTCTGGTACCCACATCTTTGGGTAATAGCCATCCCTTAAACCTGGGCACGATGTGTAAGTTTCATCTAAACAATAGACTATGGGAAGTTGAAGATATTTTGCAGATATAATGAAGGTCTCCATTCAATTGACTTCATGCTAATAAAAAGGCTATTATCTGGGGTGGTCTGCCCTAATTGAGAGAGCCTTACAAAAGAGGGTCAGAGGCAAGAGATTTTTCCCTCTCACTTCATTACTATATTTAAATAAACAAGTTTATAGAGACTTGCAGCCACTAGGAAATGAATTCTGCCAAGAATCTGAAGGAGCTTAAAAGTGGACACTTCCTTAAACAAATCTAAGGTTGAGGATGCACGCTGTTCAATAACTTGACTATTATAGCCTGGTGAGATAATGAACACATAACTAAATTAAGATGTTCCTGGAACAATGCCCAATAGAAAGTATAAAATAAAAAGATTTTGTTGTTTTAAGCCTTCAGGTATGTAATAATGTGTGTGTGTGTGTGTGTGTGTGTGTGTAATACTCTGCAAGGGATGTTAAACAAGATTGTTTCTGTGGAAGAAAAAATATATATTTGGAAACTTGGTTCTTATTTTTAATGTTTAGTTATTTACTTTTAGAGAAAGAGAGAGAGAGAGAAATGGGGCAAAGAGAGAAAGAGAGAGAATCCCAAGCAGGCTCTGCACTATCATGACCTGAGCCAAATCAAGACTTGAACGCTTAACAGACTGAGCCAACCAGGTGCTATGGAAATAGAATTATTGATGGTCAATTAAAAATCTTATTTTATTTCTTAATCTCTCCAAAAGTTAATTCTTTAGGAGAGCCCGGGTGGCTAAGTCAGTTAAACATCCGACTTCAGCTCAGGTCATGATCTGCGAGATCATTCGCAGTTCATGGGTTCAAGTCCCGCATCAGGCTCTGTGATGACAGCTGGGCACCTGGCACCTGCTTTGGATTCTGGGTCTCCCTCTCTCTCTGCCCCTCCCCTGCTCACACTCTCTCTTTCTCTCAAAAATGAATAAAACATTAAAAAAATTTAAAAAAGAAGATTTAAAAGTTAATTCTTTAAAGCATATACAAAAATGAAATTAATAACAAAGAAAACAAATGTGGAAGAAAGTAATAGAGTGTATACTGTTATAAGGACCTTAGAACATATATGAAGCAGTGGAATATTATTTAAAAACGGACTTTGTAAGGTCAAGGGAGGCTGCTATATAATAAGCAATAGAGGAGATAAAATGGAATAATAAAATCCACAACTGAATCCAGAGAAAGGGAAAAAATAATTTGTTTAATGGAAGACAGGTAAAACAGAAAGGAAGATGGTAGATTGTGATGTAAACATACGGATAATCATTGTAAATGGAGATGATCTCAACTCAGGGGTTGAAAGAAGACAACGACTACCAAATTAGATGAAAAAATTGAGACCCAACCTCATAGAGACTGTAAGTATCTCATTTAAATATAGACATGGATAGATTTAGAGTAAACGAATGGAGAAACATATTTCTCACAAACACTGACATCAAGAAGGTAATCAAGAGGGAAATTCATGATATAGGGTCGATTCTGCAGGAAGATTGAACAATCCCAATTGTGTTATTTACAGTAGTCCCCTTTGATTCAGTATTTTGCTTTCCTCAGTTTTAGTTACCCACTGTCAAGTGTGATCTGGAAGCACATGATCCTCTTTCTGAGTATCATCAGAAGGTAAACAGTGGCCTATTGCTACATCACAATGCCTATGCCATTCTCCTTACTTCTTTCATCATATAGGCATTTTATCATCTCACCTCATCACAAGAAGGTTCAGTAGAGTACAATAAGATATTCTGGGAGAAAGAGAGAGACCATGTTTATCATCAATTTTATTACACTATATTGTTAAAATTATTCTATTTTACTATTAGCTATTATTGTTAATCATAGGTATGTATGTACAGCAAAAAATATTATATGTAGGGTTTGGCTCTTTTTACACTTTCAGGTATCTGCTGGGGGTCTTGGAAGATATCCCCACAGATACTGGAGGACTAATGTAATTCTGAAACTACTTTTAATCTACATAATCTCTCAATGTGGTTTGAGTCAAATGAAATGATCTTCTGCCTTATTCACATTTTATAAAATATGAATCAAAAATCACATTTGACACGTTAATTTTAAGATATTTCTTGAAAATTGATTGTCTAATGGAGAGAAGAAAGGCACCACATAATTTAAATACAATATAGTGAAGCTTCCTTAACTACCGTTCAAAGAAATTCGAGACGTCTATATGGAGTGTTGTGAAACCTTCCGCTTGACAGCAATTTTAGAGGCTTCTCAAAAGTCACTGGGTAAGGAACTTTTTCTAAAGCATGGTGTCCTACTAACGTCACTGGGTTAGCTATAGAAAGACAAATATTTATGTGTGTATTTGACTTAAAACTGACCCTCACTCCTGAGAAATATAGCCTATTATTAAAACGAAATTGACAAACAGGAAAATAATATGCAAAATACTATTATTTTCAATTGCTTAAAACTAAAGCTATTTGGAGTATGACACAAGATGAATAGCAAACAGTGTGAGTAATAGAACCAAATTACCCACATATAAAATGAGAAAGATGAGTTTTTTCCCCTTTATAATGATATCACTAATCGTATTTACTACAAACCTAGGGCAATCATTCTTAAAACATACTTCTAATTTAAGAATATGCGCTACACAGACTTTATGGTGCCATCAAAATCTTGGTTTTATAAGCCTGTTTCCTAATGCTTAGCTCAAATTGCTTTGACAAGGTTAAAAGAAAGATCAATAATTTCTAGGAAGAGCTAACTGATATTTAACTGAGAATATTTTTCCATATTAAATGCCAAAATTGTGGCTCACCACAGTAATAATAATGTGTGTGTGTGTGTGTGTGTGTGTGTGTGTGTGTATACAGTGCAGTTTAACTAGAGAAAAACTAAAAAATCAAGAAATTATGGAAAAATATGCTTTTCCTCTAAACCATAAAGAAAATACCTCAAAGTAATATCTAAAAGAAAACCACAGGTAAAGTGAATTATGTAATAAAAACTAAATCTAAAAAAGGTTAAATAAAATCATAATGAATGATTACCTTCTTTGGAGCTGTGGATAATCTCATCAGCTTATCCTTTATCTGTACATCTAAACACAGCTTTTATTAACATATATGACCATTTCTAGAACATGATTTCATCTCAGCTTCTCATTTAGTGACCACAATGTATTATGTGTGTATGGGTACTTGGTTACAAGTAATAATTTGGCAAAAGGAAATTGCTAATACTTCAATGATGAATAAATGTCACTTTCACTAGGAAATACACAACAAGTGAAGAAAATGCATTATTGGTTCTCATATTCCGAAATTAGGCAAAGGACTGGAACACCGCCCATAAATACACGGTGTTGTACAACACATTTTTATTATTATCTAACATAAAATTATATTTGACTATCTTTCATATTGTTAAATGTGCAATAAAGAGAAAGTCAATATTCCTTTTACCACTTGGTCTACTTTTATGTTAGTTTTAATTTTATTGAGATATCCATTGGCAGCATTTTTAACACTCTAATAACTCTTTTCTGTATATAAGGAAAGGTTATATATATAGAGAGAAAGCCAAGAAATATTTGCATTTTGGGTTGTTTCAAAGTCATCACCTCCAAATCTAAAACACAGAAAAAATAGTGAGGCATTGCATTTCTTGGTTGTTCAAATAAATCAGGTTTCTCAAATAAGTCAGGTGAGGAGGGGAGGTTGGAGATGTAATAGTACACCGAGACAGGGCTTTCACATGCATGCAGAGATACACTTTATTTTACTGCTTTTGACTTAGAAGTATCTATTTATTCAAAAAAGAATTTTGCCAGATAACATGGAAAAATTCAAATATTTTAAATTTGGTGGGGGTGGGACTGCCTTGATTTCCAATCCTTCCAATTAATGCATGAAGATAAATAAGGAAAAGGAAAAAAATACAGACTCATGTCAGATATATGTACACTAAATTCTTCTTTTCCAAAAAAAATACCACATCCAAACAAATGGAATTTCTAATGAGGTTGCGATGATAAATAATTTCAAATATGAAAATGTAATTGCTTCAGTTTTCCATTGTTAATGAAGACCATAATATATATGTAGAAAAAAGCCAACAGTCATGGGGTTGGTTTTTATTTGACTGGCTTATTATGAATGTGTAGACTTCAGAGATCTAGAAATTTCATTTGCCTGTGAGTTGCACAGAGCAGGAAGAAAGTGAGGGAACAAAGCTTCTTTTTCTATTGCTCCATTCTTTTGTTATGTTTGTTTATTTATTTTGAAAGAGAGAGAGAGAGCAGGTGAGGGGCAGAGTTAGAGTGGGAGAGAGAATCCCTGCAGGGCTGGATCTCACCAATCAAGAGATCATTACCTGAACTGAAATCAAGAGTCGGACATTTAGCTGACTGATCCACCCAGGCACCCCACTGTTGCTCCATTCTTTGTACATTCCCTGAAGTTTTGCTGGCTGTTGTAGCAAACTATCAAAAAATATATTATGACTGAGGCACTGGGGTGCCCCATGAGCGACCTGCTCTTGATTTTGGTTCAGGTCATTATCCCAGAGTTGTGAGATTGAGCCCTGCATCGGGCTCTGCACTGAGCACGGAGCCAGCTTAAGATTCTCTCTCCCCCTCTGCCCCTCTCTGCTGCTTGCACTCATTCTCTCACTCTAAAATTTAAAAAAAAAATGAAAAAAAGTGTATATACATATCATGACTGAAACATGGTACAAGTAAATGTGTCAATTATTAAAAATCCAATATGGTTTTCTTGGATGATTCTTATTATACAAGAGGTGACCAACAAACAGGCTTTTCCATCCTCATGATGCTGTCACTTTGGCTTTGGGCGTAGAAAGACTGTGCCTCACTTCTGATCACATTTCTTCAGTGTCCACCAGTTAGGAAGGAAGAGAATAGGGAGGAATACAAAAGGCATATGACATTATAAAGTGACTCCTTTTATCAAGCCAATGGCAGGTCTTCCTAGTAAATGTCCTATATGTTCCTTTGGCCAAATGTATGGGGTTTGTTTGTTTGACTGTTTGTTTTAAACATAACTGTAAGGGAGATTGAGAAATAGACTTTTGCTTCCTTACTTGTTCTATTTTTGGCTATGCACATCATGAAACTAAATAAAGCTGGAGTTTATGTAATAATAAGTAAATGGGGAAAATGGATGTTTAGTTGGCAACTGACAGCTATGCCCATGGCCACATGGACAGAGCTAATTGTTCCATGGATAGCAACACAAGGTAAGGTTAGCACATTCGTATTACTACCTATGTCATCAGTTCTTTTGTGTCTATGACCAGTGGTGTTAGTTTATATTCATGAGCCATCAACAATGCTAATTACCTAACATATAGTTTATTATTAGCCCAACCTTCTACCCACTTATAATGGCAGGTAAAGGACCACTGATCTTTAAGTAGGAAAAATGAAGATATTTATGTCCCTGGAAGCTATTTTGAATACCACAGCATTCTCTATTGATATTTACAAAACTAAAGTATTGGCTAGTTGAAACTCTCCATCCACCTCATAATAAGCTTTGAGTAGGAATAGGTACTTCAAAATAGTCATGGCCTAACACGAGGATCACTCAAAGTCATAGACCCTCATTGTTGCCAAATTAGGCTTTATAAAGGAGGCATAAACCCAAGAAGTGACAACTTGTCTTTATGAATTTTCTAAGTCCTCCTGGACTTCTCATATTCCTTTCCTGAACATCACTGCCTCTGGTCACATTTATCTGGAAGTACCTACTTATATCACATTGGGTGTAATTAGAGTGTCCACAAGATCTGATGTGCCAGATGGTTATAGCTTTCACTTGTCCCAGCACCCTATCCAGACAGTGAACAACTGTACTCTCACTTTTAAAAGTATCTCTGTCTGGATAGCAGTTGTACTGGCCAGGTAGCTATGAGGTTCATGAACAGAGTTATGTGGTCATGCAGGTTCCTTATGGAGTAGTCTCCATAGTTCTTAGATCCTTTGCTTCCTTGATTCCTACTACAGTATCAGTGAATAAAAGTATCAAGGAGATGCAATCACAAAATAATCCCCCCAAATCTTACTACTAATAACAAAAGTAACATTAGTTACAAAGACTAAGCATATTTATAATAATTCAACTAGGTTTCAGTGTTTCACAACTTGCAGAATGGTAAATATCAGTGTTAACCCAACCTAGAATGGGGCTTTTCAAACTTTAATGTAAATACAGATCACTCTGGAGGTCTTTCCAAAATCCAGATTCTGACTCATGTCTTGGGTGAGAGATAAGACTTTCCGTCTCTAGCAAACGTCCAGTTGATGTAGATGAGCAAATGAGCAGATCACACGTAAGCCTAGTCTATTTCAAGATAATTAATTTGAACTTGGAAAATGCAATTGGTTCCATTTATCAAAAGTAAATTACAATACAAGTGCTCTTTGAATTCAAATGCTTTGTTTGGTACATAAAAGATTAGAGATAAATTGAGCCGAGCAAGTTTTAAAAGTAGCTGTATTAGTTTGCTAGGATTGGCATAACAGAGTACTAAGCACTGGACAGCTAAAACAACAAAAATGTACTCTCACAATTCCGGAAGTTCAAAGTCTGAGATTAAGGTGTCAGCAGGGTTGAGTTCTTCTCTTCTTGACTTGCAGATGGCAGTCTTCTCCCTGTGTCTTTACATGATCTTACCGCTGTGTGTGAGTGTCTGTGTCCTAATCTCTTCTCATGGGGACACCAGTCATATTGTATTCAGGCCCGCCAAAATGACCGCATTTTAATTTAAAGACCTTATCTCCAAATAAGTCACATTCTGAATTATTGGGGATTATAACATCAATATATGAATTAGGGGGTAGATACAATTCATCCCATTTCAATACTATTCAACTTCCCCGGACATAAAAAGGCAAGCAGAGCTTTTCCTTTTGAATAATTTTTTGAAGAGTACAAAACATTATAATATTTTTCCATTTATTTTAATAATATTTTTACAATTGCCTTAAAAACAATTTTCTTCAGGTTTGATTATTTTTTCAAGTAAATTATTAAACAAATGTGCCAAGATTTTCTTTAGGTTGAGGTTTAAACTAGAGAGATTACTCTTTGGGCTTAAATGTACATGAAGTTGGTAAGAGGATCCATTGTGTTGTGACAGAAAGAGTTGCATTTTCAGTCAAACTGTGATGGTAAGTAGTAAATGAGCGATGGTACACGTGTAACTTTTTCTAAGCTTCATGATAGCATTTACAAATGTGGCAGTAACTACCAATATTTGGTATATAATAAATGTAGTATCTCACAATATATGGGAAGAGTTATGAAGATAGTGTACATGAAACAGTAAAAGAGCATATTTTAAGATTTTGGGCAGAGTTGAAAGAAATGTTATAGAATAGAATGAGAATGGGTTTTGTCCTTAAACCCTAGCTGTATGACTATGGGTAAATCACTTTCCTCCTCTAAGCAATTGTTTCCCCTTTCTATAAAATAAAAATCACAATACTTTTTAAAAAGTGTTTATTTATTTCTGAGAGACAGAGAAAGCGTGCAGCAAGCAGGGGAGGGGAAGAGAGAGAAGAAGAGAATCCCGAGCAGGCTCCACGCTGTCAGTGCAGAGCCCAATGCAGAGCTCAGTCTCACAAAATGTGAGATCATGACCTGAGCTGAAATCAAAAGTTGGATGCTTAACCAACTAAGCTACCCAGGCACCCCAAGACTACAATACTTAATTTTCAGAGATTTTCTAAGTTTATGTAATTGTCCTTTTCCTTAACAGATACTCAATACATTTTACTTTTGATCTCAAATCATTGATTTCCTAGAGAAATGCTGACCCTAATTTCTCCCATGACAGTATTTTAGATATTTTTCCAATTATATCTTTATGCTGACTGTGCTAAAAAACCAACAAAACTCATGATGATAAAAACATAGAGTAAATAAATAGGCATAGTAAAATTCTGAGCTATTACCTCCATTACACACAATAAGTTACAAATGATTACCTGAAGTCCTTGCTCAGCCATCACCAAGAATGTTTTTTATTATCTAAGGTCAAACAAAAGCAAGTGGTGAAGCAGAAATCAAAGCAAAAGGCAAACAATAAACAAAACTATTTATAAACTATGTTAATTACATTCCAAAATAAAATAAAACTTGCATCTAAGCAATTAATTCTACATTCCATACAAGAATTTGGGCTGTTCAGTTTCAGATAAGAGATCTCAAAATTTATTATCTTGTAAATAAGGAAGACAATAGGTAAAGAACCAAAAGACCAGTCAAATTATAATAAGTTCTTTTAGAGGAGTGATTAGAAACATTATTAGAAACAGATAAATATGGCTCAGCTGGATAAGCATCTGACTTTGGCTCGGGTCATGACCTCATGGTTGGTGGGTTTGAACCCCGCATCAGCTTCACTGCTGCCAGCACAGAGCATGCTTCAGATCTTCTGTTCCCTTCTATCTCTCCCCCTCCCTTATGCTCTCTCTCTCTCCTCCTCTCTTCTTCTCACAAAAATAAACATTAAAAAAAGAGAAAGAGATAAATATGTCTAGATAGTGAGAACATAAATAAATTCCCTGGTTCCCTCCACCCAAAGCTGATTTCTGAAAGGACAGAATTGGTGATGAAAACCCCAGAGGGTTTGGAGGAACTGAAACTAAAAACCTTGCCTTTGTGTGAGTCTTGAATCTTGGTGAGCCTTGAGAGGACTTTTTCTTGCCAGAAATAGTGGCAAAATTAGTCTAACCAAAGAGTCTTGAGGCTATCACCCTCCAAAACCTCTACCCAGATGTCATGCAGTTTTCCTATTCCCAGATAGAGCAGCCGCGTTTTCCAAATCACATCCTGTTTTAGAGTTAATGCAATTTTGGAAGAGTAGTGCAAATGTAAAGTATTAATAAAGGAAAAAGTAGGATAAGTTGTTGTTTTTTTTCTCATTGATACCAGTGGCTTTGAGGGTAGCTTTGAACCAAAGGACCCTGTGAATTCATGTTATACTGTAGACTCTTCCCACTCTGGAAATTATACAGCAACTAAGGAAGAATGAGGACCAGCTAAATGGACATATTGAGAAATGGCAGCAACTAACTTTACCTTAAATTGATTTATTTATAGTTTAAGATATCAAGAACATGGGAGCTTTTGCTATAAGATAAATAAATTACAGAAAAATAGAGAATATCACAGGTCTTTACACCTGAATTCTTGTAACACCAAGACTTCGCCTACTGGATATTGCAGTTAACTTTTAAATTATTATCTTAAATAGCATATACTCTGTATTAGTTGCTTGGACTGCCATTACAAGCTATCACAGGTTAAGTGGCTTAAACAACAGAAATTTATTTTCTCACAGTTCTGAAAGCTGGATGGTTAAGATGAAGGTGCTGTTAAGGGTTGAGTTTTGATTCCTGGCTTGCAGATGACCACCTTCTTGCTGGGCCCTCATATGGCTCTTCTTTGTGCATACACAGAGAGAGAGGTCTGGTATCTCTTCTTTTGCTTAAAAAGACACCAATCACAGAATTAAGTGCCCCTATATATGCCTTTCTTAACTTTAATTACCTCCCTTGGACATTATATCTCTAAATGCAGTCCCATTGTGGGGTTAAGGCTTCAACATAAGAATTGAGGTGAGGGGTTCACAATTCAGTTCACAAGGATACTCCCAAGATTTTCAAAGTAGATTCTGAAAAATAAAAATTTGCCTAATATTATCTTACTCAGAACCCACTTCTCTGAAGATTTGCTCACATACATATTAAGATTTATGGGGGCGCCTGGGTGGCGCAGTCGGTTAAGCGACCGACTTCAACTCAGGTGACGATCTCACAGTCTGTGAGTTCGAGCCCTGCGTCAGGCTCTGGGCTGATGGCTCAGAGCCTGGAGCCTGTTTCCGATTCTGTGTCTCCCTCTCTCTCTGCCCCTCCCCCGTTCATGCTCTGTCTCTCTCTGTCCCAAAAATAAATAAAAACGTTGAAAAAAAAATAAAAAAAAAGATTTATGGTCCATCAACATAAACATCAAATCAAGATAACTTACTGAAATATAATATTTCAAATTCAGACTTATTGAAATTAGTATTACAACAAAAATATAATAATAATTTCCATAAATATTTTAAACAAAGCTAAACTTTACAGATAAAATGACCATAATTATGAAATATAATGCTAGAATATATCTATACATATTGCACTAAAAATAATTAAGGTGATGCATTTAAGATATATGATATGATTTCCTACCAGAACCATACCCTGTGGTATTTCTATCATTCTTTTTTCCTTTTAAGTAGCTCTTGGAAGCCATTACATCACTTCTTTTTGAGTCTTAGTCACTAACTTGTGGATGATGCTTAATGACCAAGTCTATTGAAAAGATGGATGAAAAAGGCCACTTTGCCAATGAAGATCTGCATTTCAGAGATTTTCCTTCTTTGAATTCTATGTCTTTGTCATGTCCATAGTGCTTTTATGGACTTCTTAAGTTTCTACTGTTCTTCTGAAGTTTAAAATATAGTCAGTGGTTATCAACCCACTGATTTACTTGTCCTTTCAGGATATGGACATTTGAATTGCTCATTTTAGGTTTTGATTTTGTATTTAAAGAAAGCAGTAATCACTGTTATAATGCCCAAAGTATGCCACCTCTCCACTATGTTTCTAAATATGAGGAAAACTAAAGAACCTATAGGCCTGGGAGGCTAAGTTGACATAAAACTATAGCCAAAAAACAAGTTATAGAAGTAAATAAGCAAGTATAACACAATCGAGGTAACACCGGGGTCATTTACTTTTGTAAACCTTTGTAAGAGTCTAATTACACAATGCATTATTATAATACAACTTTTTAAGTTCCAATTGGTCCTCCATGATGCTTGGAGAATGAGCAGTGACTATAGGATTTACAAATAGCAGGATTGCTCAGGTGATATTTTTAATCTTACTTAATCTCAAAGGAAAAGGAATTAATTATTTAAGTTTGACTAAATGGGAAGTGAGTGAACATATTGTTAGAATTCAAGAATTTGCAACCAAACTTAACATTGCATTGCTATGTGATTGAGAATTTATTCTGAATATAGTGATGTTCCCACCCTCTTAATGCCAGCAGAGGGAAAATGTGCCCTCACAACTAATTTGTTTGTTCTTTTTCTTACTAAGAAAATATAAATTAAGAAACAAAGAATGATTTTTATTATGAATGTCATCCATAATAGAAAATATGTATAATATATTGCTGATTAGGAATGAAATAAATGAAAAGACCTTATGATTTTTGAGCAAAAGTTGAAGTTGTGCAAATGAAGATGAGAGAAAGTCACAATATTGACAATAACAAAGCTTATCAATTAATAATTCAGGAACTCTATTGCAATTATTCACTATATTTTTAACCAAGCAAGGCGTTTGGGTCAATGGGGGAAAAGTGTTAATATGAAAATTAAAACTATTACATACAGAAATGCACTTCTTGAAATGTGATATGTTTTACAATTTGAATCAACATGAACAGCTCCAGTCAGCAAGAAGAAAATTATTAAACCATTTCCCTTACCTTTTGTCAACTGACAAAAGGAGGCAGAACTGAAAAAGAACAAAGGCCATTATTTGGGATCTCAGAATTGTCATATGAGGAGCATGAATCCAGAGAAACCGGAAAAGGGAGCTGTTCATATGTAGAAAGTAAGGGGCCTTTACGAGGAAAAAGAAGGGGATAATTACATGATTTAGATGAAGAGAAAAGAGAAAAAGAAAACTTAATTTAGTGCTAACCATTTGAGACACTTTTGATTTCTATCTAGCTTATTACTTTATTTTTGTTATCAAACTATCCCTGGTATGCTTTTGACAACTCTTCTGTCTTTATAAAATTCACATCAACAGTTTTATGGTCCTAATGCCAATTATTCTGTTGGACTTTATGAGCAACTTCTTATAAAATAATTATCACTCTTGGCCAGTTCAAGATTTCATTTGTTAGAAAGGAAAATGGAGTCTCTCATGTCCAGACACCTTATACAATTTCACACTATGATAATTTTCTAATAGAATATTCAAAAAAATAAGTGAATTTTATTATATGTTTGGTGTCATTCAGTGACATGAGGATTGCAACATGCATATAAAACATGTTTTCTGAGTTTGTGTACCAATTAAGAGAAAACATAAGAGATAAACTAAATAGTAACCAGGTGATATTTTAGACTTAACTGTCTTATCAGTTCATGGACTATTAAAATAACATTTTAAAAGCTGAAGTAAAAAATAAAAAGTATAGATTAAAAAAGAACAGAAAGTATATAAAAAACTTTAATTTTTTTTAATGTTTTTATTTGTTTTTGAGACAGAGAGACAGCATGAGCAGGGGAGGGGCAGAGATGGAGGGGGGACACAGAATCTGAAGCGGGCTCCAGGCTCTGAGCTGTCAGCACAGAGCCCAACGCGGGGCTCGAACTCACGGACTGTGAGATCATGACCTGAGCTGAAGTCAGATGCTTAACCGACTAAGCAACCCAGGTGCCCCTATAAAAAAAACTTTTAAAAAATATTCAGTACATTTGAATTTTCCTGAGCAGGTTCATGATGCATTTGAAGCTTAAAAATATGAAGTACATATTCTGTCTGAATAAAACTTTACTACTATAATTTTATCCTTTTTGTTTGAAATTTTGGAGTCTTGAAGATATATGAACATTAATTATTAACAGGCTGAGAAAGACCAGATTCTGTAACATAAATGTCATATTTAGATTTCTGAGAAAAATGGTGGTGTAAGAGGACCCTAAGCTCACCTCGATACATGTATGCAACTAGATAACACCCACATCAGTGTTAATAACCCAGAAAATGACCCGAAGACTGACAGAAGAGACTCCCCACAGTCAAACGTAGAGAAAGGTTCACATCAAAGGGGGTAGGAAAGGCAGAGATGTGATCGATTGATCTGAAGGTAAATGGGTCCACAGAACTATCTGCAGGAGGGAGGGATGCTGTATGTCACAGAGAAATGGGAAGGAGTGGATCCCCACACTAGGCAATCCAGGCATGGGGGACCACATGGGGAAGAAGATTCCCCAAAGCAATTAGTTTTGGAAACCAAGAGAGCTGAATTCCATGAGCTGTTACAATCAGTGAGGCTTAACACCTGGAATCAGTGGGCTTGACTCTAAGAAAGCCACTAAGTTGAAAGGAAACTGATTCTTCACCCTTTAGGAAACAGCATAATGAATAGCTCCATAGGTATACAACATAGAAGTAGCAGTTTGAAAGATGCTTGGAGTATACAGGGAAGAGATTTGTTTACTAATCTCAGAGCATGTGCTAGAGGGGTGGGGATTATTGAAAGACATCTCCGGGAATAAAGGGGCTGGAAGGCACCATTTTCCTCTCCCATACCCCAGCCCACACACAAGGACACCTGTGGGAGCCAGAACTGTGCAAACACTTGCTACTTAACTTGAAAACAATGCACCCCACCTGCCTGTGCATTCTCCAGCAGATGTGTCCCCTACAGCCAGGCCTTGGCTCCAGGTCTCTTTCCACAGCAGACCTGTTCAAATCTCACTAACACCATGCATCCCACCCCTGTGCACTTCTATGGATCTGCCCCGTCCAGTGTGGCCTACCTTGGTCCTGCCGGCTGCAACTGGACCAGCAATGCAGACCTTGCTAATAGCATAAGCCCCGCCCCTGCATTCTTCTGTAGACACGCCTCCTCTATCTTGGCCTAGGAGGAGTCTTCCTGAGTAGCTGCAGGCCCACTCCTGCAGTGGATCAGCACAGATCTTGCTGGCATAAAGTGCTCCACCCCCATGTTCTCCTGCAGACCTGCTCTCTGCAATACACCCTTGGCCAGAGACCACCCAAAGTAGTGCTACAAAACTGCTAGTGTACAAGCAGCACTGAAAGAAGCCAGCACTACCCCAAGACGACTCCCGCCTTGGGGAGAAGGGAAAGATAAATGCACACACCAGTCTGATTTCAGCCCCCATAGTGTGCTGGGGCAGACATCTGGTATGATTTTTGGCCTTACCCACCAATGATAGCTTCTAAGGGGACAACACAGGGATAGTGCCTTGCAGTTTAGTGCCACTGCATCTCTGATAAACAACTTGTCTGACTGAACTTAAGCTCAAAGCAGTCTCAGACTGACGCACTAGTAAATCAAGGACCAAACCCTCCCCATAATAGGCAAAGAGAAACATTGCAGATGATTGGACAGAAGGCAAAAATGGCTCAGCCACCATAGCAGAGTGAAGGTAACACACATAGGAGACCCCCCTGAAGTGCCAGATTCTGGTTAACAGGGAACATTGCACTGCAGGGTAGTATAGGACCTCTTCTTTATAAGGCCACTACTGCCAAGAACAGGAGACACAGCTGACTTTCCTAACACATAGAAACAGACACAGAGAGTTAACAAAATGAGAAGACAGAAGAGTATGTCTCAAATGAAAGAACAGGACGAAGTAATAGCAAGACACTTAAACGAGATGGAGAAAAATAATATGCTTGATATATAATTTAAAGTAATGATTATAAAAATATTCCCTGGATTTGAGAAAAGAATGGAAAATAAAAGTTAGGTCATTAACAAAGAGATAGAAAACATACAAATCAACTAATAGATGAAGAACTCAATAACGGATATTAAAAATATACTAAATGAAATAGATAGTAGACTAAAGGAAGACGAAAAATGGGTCAGCAACCTGGAGAACAGAAATAGAAAGCAATCAAGCTGAACAGGAAAGAGAAAAATAATAATAAATGAAAACGGACTTAGAGAATTCAGCAACACAATCAAGCATAATAACATTTGCATTATATGGATCCCAGAAGGAGAAGAGAAAGAAAAGGGGCAGAAAATTTATTTGAAAAAAATAATAGCTGAAAACTTCCCAATTCTGAAGAAGGAAACAGAAATCCAGATCCAGAAGGAACAGAGTCCCTAACAAAATCAACACAAGGAGGTTCATGCCAAGACATATACTAATTACAATCTCAAAAAGTAGTGATAGGAAGATAATTTTAAAAGCAGAAAGAGAAAATAAAAGTTACAGAAAAGGAAAACTCCATGACACTATTGGGTAAATTTTCAGCAGAAATTTTGCAAGCCAGAAAGGAGTGACATGATATATTCAAAGTGCTGAAAGAAAAGCACCTGTAGCCAAGAATATTCTATCAAGCAAGACCTTCATTCAGAATAGGAGAGATAGAGTTTCCCAGACAAACAAAAGTTAAAGGAATTCATGACCACTAAATCAGTCTTACAAGAAATCTTGAAGGTGACTCTTTAAGTGGGAAAGGAAAGATCAAAAGTAGAAGTAAGAGGGGCGCCTGGGTGGCTCAGTCGGTTAAGCGTCCAACTTCAGCTCAGGTCATGATCTCATGGTTCATGAGTTCAAGAGCCGCATCGGGCTCTGTGCTGACAGCTTAGAGCCTGGAGCCTGCTTCGAAATCTGCGTCTCCCTCTCTCTCTGTTCCTCCCCCGCTCATGCTCTCTCTCTCTCTCTCCTTCATAAATAAATAAAAACATTAAAAAAAAGTAGAAGTAAGAAAAGTAGGATACACAGAATCATTAAAATGAAGTTTATTTATAAAAATCAGTCAAGGGATTCACAAAATGAAGGATGCAAAGTATGACACCATATACATAAAATGTGGGTGGGGGGAGAAAGAATTAAAGAATGGGTTGAAGCATACGTGATTATATCAACTTAATATAGACTACTATATGTAGAATATGTTATATACAAAGTTAACATTAATCACAAATCAAAAACAAACAATTGATATGCAAAACATAAAGAGAGAGGAATCCAAGTATATTACTAAAGAAAGCCAACAAACCCTGAGAGAAGAGGACAAGAGAAAAAAGGAACAGAGAAGGACTACAAAAACAACCATAAAACAACTAACAAAATGGCAAAGAGGACATAACTATCAATTATTACTTTGAATGTAAACAGACTAAACACTCCAGTCAAAAGAGAGAGGGTGACAGAATGGATAAAAAAGCAAGAGCCTTTTGCTGCCTACAAGAGACTAATTTCAGATATAAAGGCATGCAGATTGAAAGTGAAGTAATGGAAAGGCATTTGTCATACAAATGGAAGTGAAAAGAAAGCCAGGGTAGCAATACTTTATCAGACTTTGAAATACAGATGGTACCAAGAGACAAAGAAGGACACTACATAATCATAAAGGGAACAATCCAACAAGAAGATGTAACAATTATAAATATTTATGCACCCAACATAATTTGGAAGCACCCAAATATATAAACCATCTATGTTAATATGAACATTGATAGTAATACAATAATAGTAGGGGACCTTAACACTCCACTTACATGAATGAATAGATTATCCAAACAGAAAATCAGCAAGGAAATTGGCTTGGAATCACACATTGGACAGGTGGACCTAACAGATATGTTCAGAAAATCCTATCCTTAAACAGCAGAATACACATTCTTTTCAAGTGCACATAAAACATTCTCCAGAAGAGATCACATGTTAGGCCACAAAATAATCTCCAAAAATTAAAAAAAGATTGAAATCATACCATGCATCTTTTCTAACCACAATACTATGAAACTAGAAATCAACCACAATAAGAAAATGGAAAGAATACCAATTTAAGAAGTTAAATAACATGCTAATACACAATGAATAGGTCAACCAAGAAATCAAAGAGAAAATTAAAAAAAAAAGAATAATGAGACAAATGAAAATGAAAACACAATGGACCAAAATCTCTGGAATGCCGCAAAAGCTATTCTAAGAGGAAAGTTTATAGCAATACAGGTCTGCCTCAAGAAGCAAGAAAAATCTCAGATAAACAACCTCACCTTACACCTAAAAGAGCTAGAAAAAGAACAAATAAAACCCCAAAACAGTACAAGAAAGGAAACAATAAAGATTAGAGCAGGAATAAACAAAATAGAAAGGAAAAAGCAAACAAAACACAATAGAGCAAATTAATGAAACCAGCAGCTGTTTCTTGAAAAGATCAACAAAATTGAAAATTCTTTTGCTAGACTCATAAAAAAGAGGGAGACAGACAGAGACAGAGAGAGAGAGAGAGAGAGGGAGAGAGAGAGAGAGAGAGAGAAGACCCAAACAAACACAATCAGAAATGAAACAGGAGGGGGGCCTGGGTGGCTCAGTCAGTTGGGCAGCGGACTTGGGCTCAGGTCATGATCTCGCGGTCTGTGGGTTCAAGCCCCGCGTCAGGCTCTGTGCTGACAGCTCAGAGCCTGGAGCCTGTTTCAGATTCTGTGTCTCCCTCTCTCTCTGACCCTCCCCCATTCATGCTCTGTCTCTCCCTGTCTCAAAAATAAATAAACGTTAAAAAAAATAAAAAAAAAGAAATGAAACAGGAGAAATAACAACTGACACACAGAAATACAAAGGATTGTAAAAGAGAATATTATAAAATTTTTATACCAACAAACTGGATAACCTAGAAGAAAAGGATAAATTCCTAGGAACATATAACTTCCCAAAACAGAATCAAAAAGAAATAGAAAGTTTGAACAGACTGATTACCAGCGGTGAATTGAATCAAAATCTCCTATCAAATAAAAGTCCTGGGCCTGATGGCTTCACAGATGAATCCTACCAAATATTTAAAGAAGAGATAATATCTATTCTTTTCAAACTATTCCAAAAAAATAGAAAAGTAAGGGAAGCTTCCAAATTCATACTGTGATGCCAGCATTACCATGATACCAAAGCCAAATAAAGACAGTACAAAAATAGAGAACTACAGGCCAATGAACATCTATGCAATAATGAACATAGAGGCAAAAATCCTCAGCAAATATTAGCAAACAGAAACCGACAATACATTAAAAAAATTCATCATGGTCAAGTAAGATTTATTCCTGGAATTCCAGGTGGTTGAATATTCAAAAATTAAACAACATGATATATCACATCAAGAAAAGATAAAAACCATATGATCATTTCAATAGATGCAGTAAAAACGTTTGACAAATTACAATGTCCGTTTATGATAAAAACCCTCAACACAGGTCTAGAGGGGACATAGCTCAACACACTATAAGCCATTTATGAAAAATCTACAGCCAACATCATAATCTATGGTTAAAAACTGAGAGCTTTTCCTCTAAGACAGGAAAGTATAAGAATGTCTACTCTCACCACTTTCATTCACCCCAGTCCTGGAAGTTCTAGCCTTAGAAACGAGAAAACAAAAAGAAATAAAAGAAAAGACATCCAAAAAGGAAGAAGTAAAACTTTCACTATTTGTAGTGACATGGTACTACATGTAGAAAACCCTAAAAACTACCAAAAAATTACAGAATTAATAAGTGAATTTGGTAAGTCACAGGATACAAAATCAATATGCCAAAATTGGTTGCATTTCTACCCTCTAATAATGAAGTAGCAGAAAGAAATCAAGAAAACAATTTCAAAAAAAAGAAAGAAAACAATTTCATTTACAATTGCACCTAAAAGAAGACTATATCTAGGAATAACTTAAACCAAACATGAATAATCTGTACGCTAAAAACTATAAAATATTGATAAGAATACATTGAAGATGAAACAAACCGAAAGATATTAAAATGTACATGCTGTCCCAAACAACCTACAGATTTAATGCTATCCCTTTCAAAATACCAACAACATTTTTCACACAACTAGAATGAATAATCCTAAAATTTGTACAGAAAAAGTCATTGGATAGCCAAAGTAACCTTGAAAAAGAAGAACAAACCTGGAGGTATCACAAACCCAGATTTCAAGACACACTATAAAGCTGTAGTAATTCAAAAAGATATTGGTGTGCACACACAAAAAACCCATATAGAACAATAGAACACAGCAGATAGCCCAGAAATAAACCCACACTTATATGGTCAATTAATCTTTGACAAAGGATGCAAGCATATGCAATGGGAAAAACAATAGTTTCTTCAACAAGTAGTTTTCAAAAGAATGAAACTGGACCATTTTCTCACATCATACACACAAACTCAAAAACGGATTAAAGACCTAAATGTGAGACCTGAAACCATAAAAATCCTAGAAAAGAGTGCAGGCAGTAATTTCTGTGACAGTAGCCATAGGGACATTCTTCTAGAAGCAAGCAAAATAAAAATAAGTTATTGGGGCTACATTGGAATAAAGAGCTTCTGCAAAACAAAGGA
Organism: Prionailurus bengalensis; assembly: GCF_016509475.1. Lineage (NCBI taxonomy): Eukaryota > Metazoa > Chordata > Mammalia > Carnivora > Felidae > Prionailurus > Prionailurus bengalensis. Next base: position 93,877,488 of record NC_057344.1, read on the forward strand.
AACAATAAAATTAAAAGACAACACACTGAATAGAAGTTATTTGCAAATGACATATCTGATAAGAATCAGCATTCAAATGTATAAAGAACTTACACAACTCAACTCCCCCCAAAAAACCCCACAAATAATCCAATTAAAAATGGACAGAAGACATGAACAGCCATTTCTTCAAAGAAGACATCCAGATAGCGAACAGACACATGAAAAGATGCTCAAAATCACTCATCCTCAACAGTGAGTGTTATACGTAAGGGATGAATCACTAAATTCTACTCCTGAAACCAGTAGCACACTATATGTTAACTAACCTGAATTTAAATAAAATATTGAAACAAAAAAAATTACTCATCATCAAGGAAATGCAAATCAAAATCACAATGAGATATTACTTACACTTTATATCTAAAATAGTTTAGATATTTTAGAATGGCTAAAATAAAAAACACAAGAAACAACAAATATTGGCAAAGATGTGAAGAAAAAGGAACCCTTGTGCACTATTGGTGACAGTGCAAATTGGTGCAGTCACTGTGAAAAACAGTATGGAGATTTCTCGAAAAAATAAAAATAGAACTACCATGTGATCCAGCAATTCTACTAGTGGGTATTTACCCAAAGAATACAAAAATGCAATTCAAAAAGATGTATGCAGCCCCATGTTCATTATGGCATTATTTATAATAGGAAAATTATGGAACCAGACCAAGTGTCCATTCTTCAATGAATATATATATATATATATATACACATACATATACATATATATATATATATATATATATATATGGACTATTAATCAGCTAAACAAAAAGGAATGAAATCTTGTCATTTGCAACGCTGTGGATGGATCTACAAAGTATAATGCTAAGTGAAATGAGTCAGTCAGAGAAAGACAAATACATGATTTCACTCATGTGTGGAGTTTAAGAAACAAAATAAAGAAAAAAATAGACAAACCAAAATATAGCTCTTACCTATATAGAACAAACAGATGGCTACCAGTGGGGAGGAGGAATGAGTGAAATAGGTGAAGGGCATTAAGATTACACTTATGATGAGCACTGAGTGATGTATATATTGTTGAATCACTATATTGTATACCTGTAACTAATATAACACTGTAAGTTTATTAAAAATATCCCTTTTATTGTCACAGTTCATTCTCAAGTGAGAATACAGCAGTGATAATTCTGGTAGAATAAACAGGCTTTAAATATTGCTGTATTTAGCAAATATGTTATCTATTCCAAACTTCAAGTCATTAGGAAATAAAAGAAAGTATGTCGCATCACCTGTAAAATATATTGTAACTGTGGTAGGCTGGATAATAGCCCTCCAAAGATGTCTTTGTCCTTTCCCTGGAAACTTCGAATATGCTACACAATATAGCAAAAGGGATTTTGCAGATATGACTAAGTTAAAGATCTCGAGATGGAAAGACTATCCCCTCAGTGGGTCCTACGTATAATCATAAGTGACCTTATAGCAGGAAGGCAAGAGGGTCAGTGAAAGAGAAGGCAATGTGCCAATGCAAGCAGAAATTAGATAATGTGAGCAGGAGTTGAGGAAGGCAGTGGTCTCTAGAATCTGGAAGAGTCAAGTGACAGATTCTCCCCCTGAAACCTCAAGAAGGAACCAAACTTGCCTCCATATTAAGTTTAGCCCCTTAAGACTCATTTTGGACTTCTGACCTCCAGACCTGTAATATAAATCTTTGGGGTGTTTTAAGCCACTAAATTTAGTATGTAATTTGTTATAACAGCAATAGAAAACTAATTTAGAAAATGGATATAATTTTAAATCCATTTGGTAATTTGCAAATGGAACACATTTGTCTTTAAATGTAACCTCTGGCATAATACATGTGAAATATGTCTGACAACTTTATATTACTAATACTAAATAGTATTAAAAGCAATGGTTTTGCTGATACGATAAAAGTAGTTAAAATGTTCACCTCCGTATACAATCCCTGTGGCACAATCTACACGTTATTTGATAAAAGTCATACTCCCTGAAATGGTGTACTGCAATGTCCTTTTAGAGACTTGTCATCCTACTTTGTTCACTCAGCAGATTCAGTGCTTGAGCATCCCAAATCCTCGTACCAAGTTTTGTATCTGTAGCATCATACCAACTGCAAATAACACCAAATCTAATTTACCTTGGATTCAAAAACAAGGGTATTTGTATCTATCATAAGCTGGAAGACAGTGACTCAATATGTCATCAAGAACTCTTGATTCTTGGGGAGACTGGGTGATTCAGTAGGTTAAAAATCCAACGCTGACTCTTGATTTCAGCTCAGGTCATGATCTTATGGTCTTGAGATGGAGCCTTGAGGCAGGCTCCTCATTGGGCATGGAGCCTGCTTAAGATTCTCTCCCTCCCTCTCCCTCTGCCCCTCCCCCACTCTTGTGTGCTCATATGTGTGCTCTCTCTCAAAAACCAAAACCAAAACCAAAACAAACAAACAAACAAACAAATGCCTCTTGATTTTTCCTTCCTCTCCTCTCTGCTATTCACAACAACAGCTAGATGCTAAGGCACAGTCATCTTATCATCATAACATAGCTATCAGTAATAAAATAGACTACATTTTTTTCTCTGTTCATGAACAGTACATAAAAAGGATTCACTTACTAATGCAGTATAAATCTCCTTTGAGTCTGATCGAGTCCATTTAAGTTACATGTAATTCTTGAAACAAAGACTTTTTAAAAGAAATCATACATTGTGTTTGAATTAAGCCTTGGTTCCTGAACCATATGCCAGAAAAATGGCATTAACATGATTATCATAGACTCATCTGACTCTACCCCTGGCACTGGGGCTGCTACTTCTGAGTCATATAGACTGCTTAGAGGAAAAGTGCTTATCTGCCCAATATTTTTATAATGTTATGGATGTTGAAAAGTATAAGTATATGGTTCGCTGAAATAAGTTCAGATTGAGATTTATTCAAAAAGCCTTTTCTTACCCCTTCCCACTATTCACCCACTTAGAACTGAGAACATTTTTTTTTTTTTGCTTTAAATTCTAATACCTCATCCCTGATCTTATATAGGGATAAATTTCAGGTTCCTCTTCTGTGGTAAAAACTCCCCTTTGCATGTACACATGGACATTAGACTCATTATGCTGTTCTATGGAGAATCTGTTTATGGAGAACAGGTATTAAAATGCCCTGCAGTAAATAGTTGATCTGCTCTATGATCCGGAAACCTTGTTTTTCCTGTAAAGATAAATAAATACATAAAGAAACAAACATAGATATAAAAACCTAATTTTGGTGACAAGGAAAAGATACACTCTCACAGACACGAACTTGAAAAGGAAAGATGAAGGCCCTGTGGATCAATGTTAACAGGTAGTGAATATGTTAAAAATTGTTTGGTCTATTGAGAAATACATATTTCTCCACTCTGCTGCCCATTAAGAAACAATTTGGGAGGTGCCAGGGTGGTTCAGTTGGTTAAGCATCTAACTCAGTTTCATGATCATGATCAGGTCATGATCTCCCAGTTTCATGAGTTCAAGCCCCGTGTTGGGTTCTGCGCTGGCAGCACAGAGCCTGCTTAGGGTTCTCTGGCTCCTTGTCTCTCTGCCCCTCCCACACTCACGCTGTCTCTGTCTCTCTCAAAATAAATAAATAAACTTTTAAAAAATTTAAAAAAAGAAAGAAAGAATTTGGAAGGCATTTGAAAGCCAAGTAATAGAAGATAGGGTTGAAGCAAGAAACCTGAATAGTGATTTCATTTTTTGTTCTTTCCTCCAACCCATAAGAAAAGGATGCAGGTGTTCTGAGAGCAAGTGGGCCTTTGGTGAACCAAGTTTACTTTTAGGAGCGGAGACATTTTCTATGTGTCCCTTTATTCCTTGCTTCTTTCTATCCTAATTTCAGCAACTTTAAGGGTTAGAGGTGAGATCAAGGTCTGCACCTAAGGACTGAAGGCCACACACAGTCATCCAAATATGCTGGAACTCTGGGGTTGGAAGGCATTCGAAGTGTATAGAACTGTTGGAAATAGACCCCAAGACATGGCTCTGCCCACCTGCAGGCACAGAGGTAGATGAAAGTGCCATGGAATGTAGAGTGAAATGAAATGGCATGTGAGGGGTAGATAGAAAGAGCCCGTGAACCCTGGCACTACCTGGGTGCTAGAAAGTGAACTGGTGAGTAGGCAGAAATAAAAAAAGTCTCCAAGGCTGCTAAAGCTATCACTCCCCATGATTTGCCTCAACTCTTTTTTTTCCCCGAAGCTCTGGCACTTTTCAGTCCCCATCAGGAAGATAAAATGATTTCCTGGCAACTTTGAATGTATGTAAATGCTGAACTTATAGAATGGAGCAAACTTGCAATGATGAAACATAAAAGAGGTTACGATGGCTTTGAATTGCTTTGGTGTTTCTATACATGAATGTATAAGAAGAACTGATATTGGACATTGTATGCCTTTAATTTTACATCTCATAAGTGGCAAGATCATTCTGACAAGAGGAAAGCTGGAGACAGAAAAGTGGGTTAATAAAACAAACTTACCTATGCCTTTTGCCACCAGTTGTTTTCTTAGGATTTAGCATGAGTGGCAATCAATTCATTGGACCCTTTGGGTATTGAGGATGGAACAAATCTCTAATGATAATTTTCATCCACTGGAGACTTTTGCAAAGAGAGTCTCCATCCAAAAGGATGAAGCCCTTACTAGCAATAACCTTAGTGTGATTTGGACACGGGGTCTTAAAGAAGCTATTAGATATGTTATTTTATTAAATACAGCTTGGTAATAAGCACTTGTTAAATTGGATGCGTAAATCATAGAAACCTGGTGACTCTCTGACCTAAGGCTAATTATTTTTTGAGTGGATCAAGTTAAAGTCTGTGGCTAAGAAGGCAGAAAAGGCCCCCAAAGTCATGCTTGTTGAGTAGATGTGCTATAGTGAAGATTGTGGCCAGCCTGTCCCCATCAGCATTTTGGCTCTACATGAAAAGTGGGAGTATATTTTGGGGTGGAGAAGATGATCTTGTGGCAAGGTGGGATTTATCTCCTATTCTACTGTTCGAAGTCAGAGATGCTGGCTCTTTTGGGATCATTGACTCACAGTATTTCCCCTAAATGCCAGTCGTGGTTGACTGATTTTTTAGCTAACGGAAATCCCATGGTGTCTACTGTAGCTATGTTAGCTTCAGTAGCAGGCATTCCAAACTGAAAGTAGGCATGGTCATTCTTCTCCATGGATAAAACTCAGACACCGAGACTGGTGCAGATTAAAGACACCCTGTTGGGGAGTCATGGCTGTGGAAATAGATCATGGGTCAGCTATGCAGTTATACTTGGCAAGTGTCTGTTCTTAAATGAGACCAACTGAGATTGAACTACTGAGTGAATCTGTCTTTCTGAAGGAGAGGCAATAACTACAAGTCAGACGTAGGACTTTTGTCAAAGATGCCCTCTTTGTCTCTAGGTTGGGGAGGCCACCCTGCTTGGAGTGTGTCCCCAACCTCTCTTGGCACATTGACAACTTCAGACTTTCAACCTTCTCTCTGGGCTACTCATTGGCTGATTCTGGCCACATTTATAGCTCCCTTAAAGTTAATGAGGTCATGTGCTTGGGTTTTTGGATGAATCTGTTTAATAGTGATAATGCCTTTTATGGTAGAAGCTATTCAACAATGAGCTGATAGAGTAACTTTACTCTTTTTTTTTTTTTTCTCCTGATCTGACTTAATAAGCCAGTTAGTTGGTGTTTTCTAAAATACAACTGTCACCAGAAAGGGATTATCTTGTCAAGCCTGATACATGGATAACATTAAGGGTGAAAGGAGTCAGGGGACCTGTGGGGTTATATTGTGAAAATTCAGAATTCTGCCCTGATCATTCCTGAGCATGACATCACTCTTTCTCTCAACAGCAACCCAGGTCACCCCAGTTGGCACACCCTCAAGTTGGAAGCCTGAAGAAATGAGGACCTAGAGAATTCATACCTATTTCTGGTTAAATTATATGAAAAACAAAACAAAACAAAAAACAAACAAAAAAAGAAACTTTTGTCCTTCTTGCACCAGATCTTTCTGGATAAAGTCTGCATTAGGATAAGAGATGATTGAAAAAAAAAAAAATAAACGTATAGTTACTGAAATAGGACAGGCTGATTTGGTGAAAGTGCAGATAGAAGAAAAAAGCATATACCTGAGGAGGGACCCCCTTAAACCCTGGACGGTGCAGGGAATGGGAAAGTCATCATTATTTTTCAGAACTGCCTTTGGAGCTTTTCTCTGAAAGGATAATACCCAGGTGCTGCTCTCCCAAACAGTTGCAGGAAACTTGGAGCCTGAGTCCAGCATCCCTTTCCGGAGAGCTCTAAGACCGAGGGTGGCCTCAACTCCTACACTTTACGTGCAAAACACTTCCAGATGTTGCCTACACCTCCTTTTTAGACATTCTGTGGGGCAGATGAGTAAGTGTCACCGACAAGCAGGACAGATTAAATTGATTGTCCTCAAGCCATCTCTCTGTATCCACAGACTAGACTCTGTTTTTCACACTCAACTGAGGAACCTACAGCTTACCAGCTGGGAAGGCACCCTGGGTTGCCACTGGCCACTTGCAGCTTCTGATTGATGTATGTCCCACTTGGGAGGCCTCAATAATTGTTTTTAGGGATATCATGTTTCCTTCAAGATTTCACTTCACTTTTTATTTATTAAAAATATTTAATATTGAGGGGCGCCTCGGTGGCTCATTTGGTTAAGCGTCCGAGTTTGGCTCAGGTCATAATCTCGTGGTTTGGAAGCCCTGCGTCAGGTTCTGTGCTGACAGCTTACTCAGAGCCTGGAGCCTGCTCCAGATTCTGTCTCCCTTTCTCTCTGCCCCTCCCCCGCTTACACTTTGTCTCTGTCTCTCTCAAAAATAAATCACCATTAGAAAAAACTTTTTTTCAAAATAAAAAATAAATTTATTATTGAAATATAGTTGACAGACAATGATAATATCACCTTTGGGTTTAAAATCACGTACAATGTGATCTGACAATTCTGTACATTACTCAGTGCTTACCACAATAAGTGTAGTCACGATCCATCATCATATATTGCTATTACAGTATTATTGACTACACTCCTTATGCTGTGTTTTTCATCTCCATGGCTTTCTTATTTTATAACTACAAGTTTATACCTCTTAACTCCAATCACCTATTTTCCCATCCCCTCCCCCCCACTCATTGGCAACCACCAGTTCTCTATGCCTTTGAATGTTTCTGGGTTTTTTTGTTGTTGTTGGGCATTTTATTTCTTTTTTAAGGATATGCATATAAGAAAAATCATATAGCATTTGTATTTTCTGTTTGACTTATTTCACTGGGCATGATACCCTCTAGGTCCGTCCATACTGTTGCAAATGGAAGATATTCTTTTCATGGCTGATTAATATTCCACATATAATATATGAGATATATATATAGCTCACATTTTCTTTACCCATTGATCTATTAGTGGACAGTTATATAATGGCTATTTTAAATAATGCTGTAGTAAACAAAGGGTGCATATATATCTTTGAATTAGCACTTTCATTTTTTTCAGTAAAACCCAAAGTGGAATTACTGGATCATATGGCATTTGTATTGTTAATTTTCTGGGGCTACTCCATCCTGTTTTCCACACTGGTTTTTCTAGTTCACATTCCCACCAATAATGCATGAGCGCTCTCTTTTATCCACATTCTTGCCAACATTTTTGTATTTCTTGCCTTTTTGATGTTAGCCATCCTGTTTTAAGATGATTTAACATGGTTTAAGACTGTTTTCACCTGTATTTCCTTGGTGATTAGTGATGTTAAGGATCTTTTCATGTGTTTGTTGGCCATCTGTATGTCTTCTTTGGAAAATTATCTATGCTGGTTTTCTGCCCATTTTTCAATTGATGTGTGTGTGTGTGTGTGTGTGTGTGTGTGTGTTTAGTTGCATAAGTTCTTTATATATTTTGGAATTTAATCCCTTATCAGATATATCATTTGCAAATATCTTATCCCATTTGGTAGCTGCCATTTTGTTTTGTTGATGTTTCCATTGCCTTGCAGAAGATTTTAATTTTGTTGTTTACTATGGGTTTTTCATATATGATAAACTTTCATATATAGCCTTTATTATGTTAAGGAATGCTCCCTCTAAACCCATTTTGTGGAGAGTTTTTATCATGAATGGATTTTGTATTTTGTCAAATGCTTTTTCTGCATCTAATAAGATGGTCATATGGTTTTTATACTGCCTCTTGTTAATGTGATATATCACACTGATTTGTGAGTATTGAACCACCTTTGTAACTCTGGAAAACCCCATTTATCATGGTGTTTGATCTTTTTATTATATATCACACACACACACGTGCACACACACAATCTATCTGTCATATAGGCTGATATCTTAGACCCTTGATAGTTTCAAATTCAACAAGTCTAACTAAATGCCACTTGAATAGTTTAGAAAATCAGCAGTAATTTTAAAATCCCACTCATTCTGTACTTCTTTAGCTCTGTCTTGTCCACTGCTACAAGTCGAGGTGCTATAATTCTAGCCTAAGTGTTGGAAATTCTTGATGCAGCTACATTTTAAAATGATTAAAGTTAATCAACAGAGAAACATAAGGGGATTTACAATTTATAAATGGCTCTTAAATAAAAATTCTCATTACAATTATGTATTTTAATAACATTTTTATATCTTCTTATTAAAATTTGCCCTTTAAGGGCATAGATAACTTCATTTATATAAATCCTCCTGAATTAGGATCTCCAAACCATCATCATAAACCTTATCTGAACATGATTTTTTCAAAAAGATCCTTGGTATCATGATGCTATATAGTTGTTTTAAAAGACAACTTTTATTAGTGATTTTTTTAATTTATTTTTTTTAAATTTATATCCATGTTAACATATAGTGCAACAATGATTTTAGGAGTAGATTCCCTAATGTCCCCTACCCATTTAGCCCATCCCCCTCCCACAACCCCTCCAGTAACCCTCTGTTTGTTCTCCATATTTAAGTCTCATGTTTTGTCCCACTCCTGTTTTTATATTATTTTTGTTTCCCTTCCCTTATGTTCATCTGTTTCGTCTCTTAAAGTCCTCATATGAGTGAAATCATATGATATTTGTCTTTCTCTGACTGACTAATTTCACTTAGCATAATACCCTCCAGTTCCATCCATGTAGTTGCAAATGGCAATATTTCATTCTTATTGATTGCCAAGTAATACTCCATTGTATATATATATACCACATCTTCTTTATCCATTCATCCATCGATGGACATTTGGGCTCTTTCCGTACTTTGGCTATTGTTGATAGTGCTGCTATAAACATGGGGGCGCATGTGCCCCTTTGGAACAGCACACCTGTATCCCATGGATAAATGCCTAGTAGTGCAATTTATTACATATGAAATATGTGTACATAAGTATCTAAACCATAAAGAATATATGGTTTAGTCATGGGTGTTTACATTCATTAAAATGTAGACAAAAGCAACTCATCAGTACAATCCAGTTTTTGATATCTTTATATCACCATATAGATTTAGATTTATACACTTTTCAAATTGTAAAAAGCTTGAGCTCAATGGTCCAAGATCATTTACAGTGTTTTTATTTGTTTGTTTGTTTTTTGTTTTTTCTATTTTGGAATAGTACTTTGATATGGACACTAAGGAAACAGTACAATAGAGTAACTGTAAATCTAGCACAGGCCTCTTACCATGGTTATTACCTTGGAAAGTCTGTCTTTCAATTGTAGCCAAAAAGACAAAAAAATTTAGATGAAAGTAAATTAAATAAATTTATTAGTGAATGTTAATTGACTCCACAGCAATTACAACCTTGCCACCAACTATACAACCTTAAAAGAAGACTAAAGGGGAGCTTTGGTGGCTCAGTCAGTTAAGTTTCTGAGTTTTGATTTTGGCTCAAGTTATGATCAAGTTCATGAGATCAAGCCCTGTATTGGGCTCTGTGCTGACAGCACGGAGCCTATTTGGGATTCTCTCTCTCTCTTTCTCTGTCTGCCACTCCCCTGCTCATGCTCTCTCTTTCTCTCTCTCTCTTTCTCTGTCTGCCACTCCCCTGCTCATGCTCTCTCTTTCTCTCTCTCTCTCTCTGTCCCTCTCTCTCTCTCTTTCCTCCCTTCAAATTAAATAAATAAACATTAAAAAATAAGAAGACTATGATTTTTGAGGAGATACAGGGAGACAGATGTGAAGATAAATAAATTAAGACAATTTCTCACTGGTTCTGAACTGTGGGTATGTGTGGAAAACTGTATGAATATAAGATTACTAGATGGAATGTGACTACAGGGCCTAACAAATCTCAAAATTATCTAGCAAATACTTCTTCCCTGAGTTTCACCTTCACGGACAGACATCGCCACAGAAACCAAATTATACTACTCAAGAGTGCACAGCACAATAGAGGACTTTCAGGGAGCCAACACAGAGGGGCCTGGAGAACTTAGATTCCACTATGAAACTACCAAATGTTCTTGACCTGACTTGGCCATGAGGGACAACAGTTATGTACTGATTCCATACGTTGAATCTTTTCTAAAAAAACAAATTGAAAAGAGTTTTCAAGCTGAGAGACCAGAGCTATGACAGCACATACCCTACTGTAAGAGTGCCCATCAACAGGCCTGAAAATTCATCCACATTTATCTGTGGGAAACAGAAAATACAGTAGAGCCCTCATCAAATTAATATTTTAAAAAGATGAAAATAAGCCATTTAGGCTTACAAAAGAAGATGAGAATATATCATAAAATGAGTAGTAAACAATAGTTTACTACTTCGAAATAATCCCAAAAGAAAATACTTACCATGAATAGAAAATATTATATGGGGTATAGATCGCCAAAATTCACATACCTGTCATATCTAGAGTGATCCACAGGACAAAATTTGGTAAGCTTACAGGAGACCTAGAAAACATAATTTTTGAATACTTCCAAAACCCTAAAATCATGATAATAAAAAATATACTTTCTTTTCAAGTGTTATGGGGCATTGAGAAAATTTAATCGTATCTTAAGTAGGAAATAAAACTTCAGTATGTTTTAAAAAAGAAAGCCTTTTCTGACAATTAAATAAAAAGTCCCTTCCATGGGAGATTGATAGAAAATCACTATTTGTGATTCAGTAATTCCATATCAGGTATTTACCCAAATAAAACAAAAACAGTAATTCAAAAAGACATACACACGCCTATGTTTATTGCAGCATTATTTACAATAGCCAAGATATGGAAACAACCCAAGTGCCCATCCATAAGTGAATGGATAAAGAATAGGTGTGGTTTATATAGATATATAGATATAAATATATACAGTAAAATGTTATTCAGACATAAAAAAAGAATGAAATCTTATTATTTACAACAACATGGATGGACCTACAGTGTATAATGTTATGCTAAGTGAAATAAGTCAGTCAGAAAAGACAAATGCCTGGGCACCTGGGTGGCTCAGTCGGTTGAGCGTCTGACTTCAACTCAGGTCATAATCTCGCTGTTTGTGGATTTGAGCCCCGCGTCAGGCTCTGTGCTGACCATCTCAGAGCCTGGAGCCTGCTTCGGATTCTGTGTCTCCTTCTCTCTCTGCCCCTCCCCCACTTGTGCTCTGTCTCTGTCTCTCAAAAATAAATAAATGTTAAAAAAAAAAAACAAAAGAAAAGACAAATGCCACATAATTCTGCTCATTTGTAGAATTTAAGAACCAAAGCAAATGAACAAACTCAAAACACATTGACAGTTACCACAGGGGAAGTTGGTGGGGGTATAGGTGAAATGGGTGAAGGGGATTAAGAGTACACTTACCTTTTTTTTTTTTTTTAAGCTTGTTTATTTATTTTTGAGAGAGAGAGAGAGAATCCCAAGCAGGCTCTGCACTGTCATAATGGGAGCCCAGTGCAGGGCTCAAACTCATGAACCGGACATCATGACCTGGCCGGAAATCAAGAGACGCTTAAATGACTGAGCCACCCAGGCACCCTAACAGGGTGACACTTACCTTGATGAGCACTAAGAAGTATATAGGATTGTTGAATCAATATATTGTACACCAGAAATCAATACAACGGTGTATGTTAGTTACACTTCAATTAAATTACTATTAAAGATCCCTTGGTCTTGTGAATAAAAATTTAAGTTGCATTATTTCTATGCAACTATGTAAAGAGGCCTGTAAGCATCTATGAGACATAGTTAAAGTGGTGCTCTGACACTAACTGGATCTATTCTTCGATTTATTTTTATTACCCATGTCAATCTTCACCATTGCTGTATCTCACAGCTAGGAGAGAGGTATCTAGCATATAACAGGCATCCGATGACCATTGCTGAGTTCTCAATTATTTATCTAATGGAAAGTAGAAGCATAAATACTGAGAACAAATATTTTATTTATTTTTTTAACGTTTATTCATATTTTAAGAGACAGAGAGTGGGGGAGGGACAGAGAGAGAGGGAGACACAGAATCCGAAGCAGGCTCCAAGCTCTGAACGGCCTGACATAGGGCTGGAACTCACAGCACACAGCCTGACATAGGGCTCGATCTCACAGACCGTGAGATCATGACCTGAGCCAAAGTCGCCCACTTAACTGACTGAGCCACCCAGGTGCCCCGAGAAAAAACATTTTAAAATAAGGACAACAATGGAAGAATATACCTGCCAAAGAGTAAAATAAACTTTCTGTAAAAAAATTAATCACAATATTATACTTACCAAATGAACGGATTTATACAAAAAATACATGTATGATAAAGGTTACATTTTGATATATTTTAAAATGATCTAGAAGAAAATAGTTTTCTATACTAATCCACATATAAATACCAATTGAGTAAGATTAAGAATAAATTTAAATAATTTAACCAACAGTGTAAAATTAAATGAAAGAGTGTATTTTTATTAGGTTTAGGATGATAAAAAATTCATAAAAGATATGAATTCCAAAAGTCAACAGTGAAAATACAGATATATTTTCTTGCATAGAAATGAAAATTTAAAGGGGGGCCTGGGTGGTTCAGTCAGTTAAGCATCTGACTTCGGCTCAGGTCATGATCTCAGGGTTCGTGGGTTCAGGCCCCACTTCGGGCTCTGTTCTGATAGCTCAGAGCCTGGAGCCTGCTTCGGATTCTGGGTCTCCTTCTCTCTCTGCCCCTCCCCCGCTCACGCTGACTCTCTCTCTCTCTCTTTCTCAAAAATAAATGTAAATTTTTTTTTTAATTTAAAGAGCAAAATACAAATACACATGCAAAGGGACAAAAACAACAGAGGTGTCGTAAGTAGTTGGAGGGTTACAACATAGCTAATGAAAAATTGAAACTTACAACAAACACTGAGCTTACACCATTTAATATAAAGAAAAACAACTCAGCGTGAATGGCGGGAAAATGCTAACAGACAGTTCACAAAAGAGCAATTCCCAATGATAAAGATAGTTAAGGTGGGGCTCAAAGTCACAGGCAGTCAAGGAAAAATATTCTCATTTTAAGATGCTGTTCACAGAAGGGCTGGTGAATATAAAAATCTTTCATATCCAATGTTGGTGAAGGAGAATATGCATTTTATTTCTCAATAGAGTAACAGAAAAAGAGCAGTTAAAATTAATTAATTCCTAGTCCCATTTGTTTCACCGTTATCTACTTTTTAGGAATAAAGTATAGGAAAGTATGCATAAGGGAATTTTTTGCAACAATGTTTTAGTTGCAAAAGTAAATTTTGTTTTATCCATAAAAGGAAAGAATAAGTAGCTATTAAGAAAAATTACCTCTAATGCTAAAAACATAAAGGGATTTTCATTATTTTTTAAATGAGAAAGTATAATAATAATAAAATGCTTGTAATTATATAGTGAAAGCTTATTCCCCAGACTTGTTACTGTGCACAATGCAAAAAATGTGGAATTTGGTTGAGGAGGAAGAAACAGAAATTTGCGACATATAATACAATTCTAACATTGACACATTTACACCAAAATGCAATTCTTGGGGTGCCTGGGTGGCTCAGGTGGCTCAGGTCATGATCTCGCAGTTTGTGGGTTTGAGCCCTGCATTAGGCTCCAGGACATCAGTGTGGAGCCTGCTTAGGATTCTCTCTCTCTCTCTCTCTCTCTCTCTCTCTCTCTGTCTCTCCAAATAAATAAACTTAAAAAATGCAGGTTTCATTTTCTAATTGTGTTAGAAAAAGATAGATAAGTTTATCAATGTGCATAAAAATGTCACGAGGGAAAGAAGAAATAAACAAAGAGGCCATGATCTAAACATAGCTGTGTTCTTTTGCCAACTCTTCTTCTGTAACTTGAAAGCATGAAGATTTGAGGAGAATAAATTAAAGTTATAATTGGATTTTTAATGCTATAGTTAAATAAAATAAAATATCTTTATTTTTCCTCTATTTTTTTCCTGAATTTCAAGTTAAAAAATGTGAAAATATAGGTAATGATTTGAGAAGCATTGGTTAAACATTTCAACATTAAAAATATACAAGGTGTTGATAATAAAAGTGTGACTGACAAGAGATTAACATTTATAAATACTTACAGTGGGCTGAGTACCCTTTTAAGCACATGATACGTTTCATCTTAAAACCTATACAATTCTGAGATAGACTATTTTCATTCCCATTTTATGAGCAGCGAGACACTGAAGTTAAGTAATTTGATCAAGGTTCCAGAGGAAACAGTAAATTCAGAATTATAATCCATGCTTACACTATTCTAAATAAACATGGTTTAAAGTTGAGTACATTTAACATGAACTTCAAAACTTTTTTATCCAATTATTGGTACTTTATAACAGACCTGGGAATAATATTTCTGAAGGCTTTTATTGCAGTCCCCTTAAAAATTTCTTCTTGACATCTAGTATTTTAAATCAGGGTTTAGTTTTTCATCTTTTATTCTTTCATACATTTTTTTCACCCATTGCTTTTGTGATTATACATGCAAGATTGCATAGAACATATAATAGAGTAGAAATGTGTTTAAGTTTTGTTTAGGCTATTTACCTAACAGTATTTACAGAGAAATGATATGGCTGATAAACTTTTATGATGGGCTCCATGATTCCCTACTGGTATCCATGCCCTGTGTGATCACCCCCCCGCCTTTAATGTATGTGGGATGTGTGAGTTAATTATACCCCATAGAATACAGCAACTATGGCAGGTGGCACTTGACTAGATGTACATGATGACATGATTATGTTGCATAAGGTTGTAGCACCAATCTTGCTGGAATCTTTTTCTCCTTTGCTCACCTTGAGGAAGCAAGTGGACGTTTTGAGGATCCGCGTAAGTCAAGGAACTCTGAGTATTCTCTTGAAGGTGAGGGCAGCCGCAGGCTGACAATTGGCCAAATAACTGATATTCTCAGTCTACAACTGCAAAGAAATGAATTTCTCAACAACCTGAAATGGGAATACTGAAACCTTTATATGAACACTGCAAGTATTACCTAATTAGGTATTATGAAACACTTTGTAAATGACAGAGCAATACAAAATTAGATTATTACCACTGTCTGTACAGATATATAAAAATTTCCATTTAATGAAAAATGATGGAACTAAACTATACAAGTTGAGTGCTGCAATTTACTACTACTGTGAGTAATAACAGATGACCATCCAAATTTGATGGGAAAACATTTACCTACATGTTTAAAAAGATCAGTAAAACTTTGCATAAGATAAACTCAAAGATAGGTACACCTAAACACACCATAATCAAACAACACAAAGTCAAAATAGAGAGAGTATCTTGAAAGGAGTGAGAGAGAAGCAGCCCAATGCATGTGTAAGAGATCCACAATAGAATCAACAACCACTACTCACCAGAAACCATAGAGTTTATGACATATTCATGACATAGAATTTATGAATGATATATTCAAAGGGCTGAAAGACAAAACTGTGCACCCAAAGTATTATATCTAACAACTATCTTTCAAAAATATAGGAGAAATTAACACATACCCTGATAGACAAAAACCCGAGAGAAGCTTGTATTGGCAAAACTGCTTTTATCAAGAATCCTTAAGACATAAATGAAAGGACACTAGAATACTCTTGACACTAATTTATATTATTTCATTTTTGAGCATAGACTACCATACATACAATAGTTGGGGTTTAATAAATTGTTTTCATCAAATCTTCCAAATCCTTGCAATTATTTTTTTCTCTTTGATGTATCGATTTCTAGGTAAATTGTATTAAAATCTCCTAATTTCCTGGAATTAATAAATTATTCCTCAAGTATTTGTATTCACATCATAAGATCCAAAGACATTTTTTTAAAAATATAATTTATTGTCAAACTGGCTAACATACAGTGTTTAAGGTGTGCTCTTGGTTTTGGGGGTAGATTCCCGTGGTTCATCGCTTATATACAACACCCAGTGCTCATCCCAACAAGTGCCCTCCTCAATTTGTTTCTGACACCTTCAGTTTGTTCTCCGTATTTAAGATTCTCTTATGGCTTGCCTCCCTCCCTCTCTGTTTGTAACTATTTTCTCCCCTTCCTTTCCCCCTTGGTCTTCTGTTAATTTTCACAAGATCCACACATGTTTGAAAACATTTTATATCTGTCTTTCTCTAACTAACCTATTTCACTCAGCATAATACCTTCCAGTTCCATCCATGTTGCTGCAAATGGCATGATATCATTCTCAAAGACATTTTAAATTGCATCTAAGTTAAGACAAAATTGTTTTATTTTTGTCCATTTATTATTTTTCTCTTAATTTTTTAAAGCCAATATTCATATTTCTGTATCTGGCTCACACTTTGGTAGTGTTTTGCCTATTATATCTTATGAATCATTTTTATTTTAGTCTTTGGTGCTATTTGAAAGTAATAAGATATATACAAATAAATATTAAAAAAAAACTCAATATGATAGATCATTTGTCTTTTAATAGCTAAGTATAATCCACAAATAATATTGTGATTTCTGATATTACAATTTGAGGGTTGGAGATGAAGGATACAAAGTTTCAGCTTGATCCTTGAGGGCATAACGGCTATGTTCAATTGGAGTCTCAGAGTTTATCCTGAAGTGCAGTTATAATCTCACCTTCCTTCTGTCACAGCATGAGCAGGAGTAGCTACATAATTTGTGGAACTTAGTGAAAATTGAAAATGCAGTGTCTTCTCTTTAAAAATAGTTAAGAATTTTCAGATGGCAACAGAGGAAGCTTGAATCAAACATGACACCCTTCTGAGTGCAGGCCCCTGTGTGACATTGTTGGTTGTACTCCCGTGAAACCATCCCTGTCTATGGATTTGGAATTCTTGGAAATCTACATGAGGTTTGGAGGAAGTCCAACAACAGTGCCTTTAAGTTCTGACTTGTGGAATCAGAAAATATTAGTTTTGACTTGCTCCAGGCTCAAGTACAGTTTTATTTCATTTTGAGAAGTAAAGATTGACATTTAGGGGCACCTGGGTGGCTCTGTTGGTTAAACATCTGACTTTGGCTTAAATCATGATATCATGGTTTGTGAGATCGAGTCCTCCATCGAGTGAGCTGCAGCCACACTTCAGATGAGCCCCACTTCCCTCTTTCTCTCTCTCTCTCTCTCTCTCCCTGTCTCTCTTTCCCTTGCTCACTGCTCACTGTGCCCTCTCTCTCTCTCTCTCTCTCAAAAAAAATTGACTTTGAAAGTGGCAAGACAAATTTCATGTAAACTGTGTATACATAATTATTACACACATATATACATCTAATTTTTAGTAAAAGCACCACCACTGATGTCTATTTCACCGGAAAAGAAATTTCAAGGGATAATTCACTTAAAAGAGTACGATGTGTATTACAAAACACCTTCACATTTGTTAATCTTCTTTGAACAAACTTTACATTATTTCTTTGTCATTTGATAGGTTTACAGCACACATTTGCAATCAGCATGTATCTGTATATGTTTATACTATGAGTGTAAACAAAACCAGTAAGTATTCTTCTAGTGCTTATTTTTTTTAAATGCGCCATTCTAATCTTTTTGTTTAGTTAACTAGAATATCCATAGTTGCTAAAAAAAACATTGTATTTTTACCTACTCCAACATTTATTTTCCTCTGAGCATTTATATTAATAGCATTATTGGAATTAATAACAAAAATAGGAGATTGTTAGTTTGTTATTTGCTCTTAATTACACCCATAGATGTTTTTGTTTAACCAACAAGGTACATACACAGTCTTAGAACATGGACCTAAAGTTTTTTAGGTTTGTAGTTAATTTTACTCATACCTAATATTATGCAATATGGTTTTAGTTTACATCATATACTTGTTATTTCAACATGATGAATTGACAAATGTATGTGAAGGGCTGAATATCCATTCAAACACAGGACAAATGAGCTAAATTATAATTGCAAAAGTGGGTAAAATTAATTGAGATCACAAGACAACCTGGAGTATTTTTTTTAAATTACTTCGAAATTCCATAGAGTTTGAATAAAATCACAAATTTTGTTACTATAATTACCTTTTATAAAAAACTAAAATCATTGATCACTGCATTCCAGAAGCATATAAACATTAGCTATGCCAAAACTCATGGTTTAGACTTTCAGTCATTCTCTCCCCAAGCATACATGTCATAGCCAGTCTTCTCATATATTACGAAACAGATGTATCGGGACTTTCAAGAAAGTTTCAATGTCAGAAGAGATAAAATAGAAATGGATAAAGGAAAGAATCTGATAAGTGAGTTCATAGGATAAAAAAAATAAAATTCCCTAAGGGAACAATTTTAAGCAGGATGCACATGCATTTGTGCATAAAAGAGATACAGAGGTTGTCATGCAATGGATACAATAAGATATGCATGGAAATTGCACATGGAAAGATTTGAGGATAAAGCAAAGAGTGGGTTTTTTTGACTTGCATTCATTTGACTTCAATTTCCATTTGTTTCTAGGATATTTGTGGTCAGAGTTAGTAAAAACTAGAAGAGCAGTTTGCCTGATACTACAATAAAAATATTAGAGGTGAAAACAGATAAGCTTGTTTGAATCTCAATCTTCTTACGTATGAGTTCAATGACCCTGGTCACACCAAAGTATCCCTCTGAATTTAAGTCTTCTAATTTGTTAGGTCAGTGATAATATTCCAATAATTAAGATTCAAAAATTTAATTAAAACACTGGAAAATTAGCTGATATTCTTAATAATTATTAATAATTATATTTGTATATAATATAAAACATATTTATATGAATCAATAGATTCATAGCCATCAATACAAGCTACCCTTAAAATGTCTATATTGATATTTTGTAATACGTATTAGCTGTTTTTCTTCAAAAAAACTATTTTTAGTATGTTTCTATTAACCAGAACTTCAAAATTTATTTTCAATTAATCAATCTTTTAAGGTATTAGAAATGCATTTTTTAATACTTGTTTAATTTTTCAGTAAGTATACTGAGAATATTTGAAATTGACTTTGATGTTTAGAGATTATGTATGAATTATGGGTTTGAAAGAGGTTTAAATTTATACTAAAACAAGAATATATAGTGCAATGTGCATTTAAAAATAAAGTTGCTTTTAATTGCTAAATTG
Source organism: Prionailurus bengalensis (assembly GCF_016509475.1). NCBI lineage: Eukaryota > Metazoa > Chordata > Mammalia > Carnivora > Felidae > Prionailurus > Prionailurus bengalensis. The sequence goes on from NC_057344.1 coordinate 93,897,120, forward strand.
TTTATTTCATTACAGTAATGGTTTGTCATTTTCCTATTTTTATATTTCACAGAAAATTTCAAGACAATTTTTTTCCTCTCATTATCAAAGCGAGGTGTTCCCACTTTTGACGGTATTCTTTCTTATATAGGCAACGTATTTACTTTCTGAAACTGATGCAGTAATTGACAACTTATTCCCATTAAAAAGGAGAAGATAGGGCAAAAGCAAATTAAATGTAAACTGTTTTTAATGATCTTAGGGATATCCTTTTACATTTTATTTTTGCTTAGAAAATTGGGTTAACAATGATATAGTTTATTGAGTTGTCACTCTACAAAGAATGTAATAAATCTATAAGTTTTGGGCATGGTAAGAAGGAGGCAATCTTAAAACATTTATATATGAAAATGACTTCTTCAGAGTCCCTCACTTGTGACTTGGCTAAAGCAATTTAGAATGAACAGATTGAAACTGAACTTTCACCTTAAATCATTGGCCTACAGTAATATTGATCTCATGAACCCTTCCTTCACAGAGAAAGCTGAAGTTATAATTACCTTACCATCCTCTAAATTCTTCAACTCAGATCTGTCCAAAGATCAGCATCAGAATTGAGGCATAATCCATAACAATTCTGTATTTTAACAAGATCCACAGGTGATTCGTATGAACATTAAAATATCTTTCAGTTTTTTTAAGATTTTAAAGTTTATTTTGAGAGAGAAAGAAAGTGGAAGAGGGGAAGAGAGAGAGGGACAGAGAGAAGTTCCCAAGCAGGCTCTGCGCTGTCAGCACAGAGCCCAATGTGGGACTCAAACTCACAAGCCATGAGATCATGACTTGAGCCAAAGTCAGACACTTAACTGGCTGAGCCACCCAGGCACCCCTGAAGGACTGATCTCTGGTAGTCTAAAGATAAGATACTTTGTGATCTGAAGATATAATATATTGTACCCTATGTTATTAGAGGTTATACAAATATCAAAACAAAATGGACATAAAACCTAATAATATATTAGCAGTTGAATAATTTCAACAAAAGGCTCAAAAGAACATTCAAATACAACATCGGGGCTATGAAGTGGGGAAATGTTTTAAAAAATCAAAGCAAATAGAATTATTGCAGCTATTTGGGCTAAAATATTTAGTAGAGTAGAATTAAGATGAAAAACAAAAAGAGGAACAATTACAACACAGGATACATTAAATATAATTGTGATCAAAAAGCTGTACATTTTTAAGTAAATGCAAACCTTGTAGTTTTTCCTATCAAATATGTAATAAAAATAATACTCCTAATTTTGGTGATATTGCCTTCCAGTTTTTTGGAACCTAAGTTATTCATCAGAAACATGAAATGATATCAGACAAACTAGATTTTAAACTAAAGGCTGTAACAAGAGATGAAGAAAGGCATTATATAACAATTACGGGGTCTCAGGGTGCCTGGGTGGCTCAGTCAGTTAAGTGTCAGAGTCAGTTTCGGCTCAGGTCATGATCTCACATTTCGTGAGTTCAAGCTCGACATCAGGCTCTGTGCTGATGATGGGGAGCCTGCTTGGGATTCCGTGTCTCTCTCTGCCCCTCCCACACTCTCCCTCTCAAAACAAATAAATAAACTAAAAAATATTTTAAAAAATAATTATGGGGTCTATCCATCAAGAAGAGTTAACAATTATAAATGTTTATGCACTGCATTCGAAGCACCCAAATATATAAAAAAAGTTAATCACAAGCATAAACAATCTTATTGGTAAGAATGTGGTAATTGCAGAGGACTTTAATACTCCACTTACAACAATGAACAGATCACCTAGACAGAAAATCAATAAAGAAACACTGGCCCTGAATGATACACTGGACCACATGGACTTAACAAATATATTTAAAACTTTTCATCCTAAAGCAACAGAATACATATTCTTCTCGAGTGCACATGGAACATTCTCCAAGATAGATCACATACTGGGTCACAAAACAACCCTCAATAAATATACAAGAATTGAGATCATACCATGCACACTTTCAGATAACAAAGCTAACACTTGAAATCAAACACAGGAAAAGTTTGGAAAACCTCCAAATGCATGGAGGTTAAAGGACATCCTAAGACAATAAATGGGTCAACCAGGCAATTAAGGAAGAAATTAAAAAATATATATAGAAACAAATGAAAATGTTTGTTTTCAACCATCCAAACCCTTTCGGATGCAACAAAGGCAATCCTAAGAGGAAAATACATTGTAATCCAGGCCTATCTCAAGAAACAAGAATAATCTCAAATACAGAATCTAACAGCACACCTATAGGAACTAGAAGCAGAACAACAAAGAAACCCCAAATCCAGCAGAAGAAGAGAAATGATAAAGATCAGAGCAGAAATAAACAATGGAGAATCAAAAAGTAGAACAGATCAATGAAACCAAGAGCTGTCTGTTTGAAAAAATAAACAAAATTGCTAACCCCCTTCCCAGACTTCTCAAAAAGAAAAGAGAGAGGACTCAAATAGTTAAAATCACGAATGAAAATGTATTTATCACAACAAATCCTTCAGAAATACAAGCAATTATCAGAGAATACTATGAAAAATTGTATGCCAACAAACAGGACAACCTGGAAGAAATGGGCAATTTCCTAGACACCCACACACTACCAAAACTTAAGTGGGAAGAAAGAGAAAATTTGAACAGACCCATAACTAGGAAAAAAATTGAATAAGTTATCAAAAATCTCCCAACAAATAAGAGTTCTGGGCCAGATGGGTTCCCTGAGGAATTCTACCAGACATTTAAGGCAGAGTTAAAACATATCCTATTCAAGCTGTTCCAAAAAATAGAAATGGAAGGAAAACTTCCAGACTTATTTTATGAAGCCAGGATTACCTTGATTCCCAAACCAGACAGAGACCCCACAAAACAGGATAATTACAGACCAATATCCGTGATGAATATGTATGCAAAAATTCTCAACAAGATACTAGCAAATCAAATTCAACAGCATAAAAATAAGTATTCACCATGACCAAGTGAGAATCATTCCTGGACTTCAGGGCTGGTTCAATATTTGCAAATCAATCAATGTGATACGTCATGTTAATAAAAGAAAGGATAAGAAGCACACTATCCTGTAAATAGAGGCAGAAACAACATTTAACAAAATACAACATCACTTCTTTATAAAAACCCTCAAGAAAGTTGGGATAGAAGGAACATACTTAAACATCATAAAAGCCATATATGAAAAGCCCACAGGTAATATCATCCTCAATGGGGAAAAACTGAGACCTTTCCCCCTGAGATCAGGAACACGACAGGGATATTCACTCTTACCACTGTTGCTTAACATACTGTTGGAAGTCCTAGCAGCAGCAATCAGACAACAAAATGAAATAAAAGGCATCAAAATTGGCAAAGAAGAAGTCAAACTTTTACTTTGTACAGATGACATAATACTCTACATGGAAAACCTGAAAGACTCCACAAAAAGACTACTAGAACTGATACATGAATTCAGCAAAGTCGCAGGGTACAAAATCAATGTACAGAAATTGGTTACATTTTTACACACCAATAATGAAGCATCAGAAAGAGAAATAAAGATACTGATCCCACTTACAATTGCACCAAGGGCCATAAAATACCTAGGAATAAAGCTAACCACAGATGTAAAATATCTGTATGCTGAAAGCTATAGAAAACTTATGAAGGAAATTGAAGACACAAAGAAATGGAAAAACATTCTATGCTCATGGATTGGAAGAATAATTATTGCTAAAATGTCAATACTACCCAAAGCAATCTACACATTCAATGCAATCCCAATCAAAATTGCACTGGCATTCTTCTCAAAGCTAGAACAACAATCCTAAAATTTGTATGGAAGCACAAAAGACCTCAAATAGCCAAAGCAATATTGAGAAAGAAAACCAAAGCAGGAGGCATCACAATCCCAGACTTTAGCCTCTACTACAAAGCTGTAATCATCAAGACGGTATGGTATTGGCACAAAAACAGACACATAGACCAATGGAATAGAATGAAGAACCCAGAATTGGATCCACAAATGTATGGCCAACTAATCTTTGACAAAAGCAGGAAAGAGGATCCAATGGAAAAAAGGCAGTCTCTTTAGCAAATGGTGCTGGGAGAGCTGGGCAGCAACATGTAGAAGAATGAAACTAGACCACTTTCTTACACCATTCACAAAAATAAACTCAAAATGGACCAAAGACCTAAATGTGAGACAGGAAACTATCAAAACCCTAGAGGAGAAATCAGGCAACAACCTCTTTGACCTCAGCCACAGCAATTTCTTACTCAACACACCTCCAAAGGCAAGGGAATTAAAAACAAACATGAACTATTGGGATTTCATGAAGATAAAAAGCTTCTGCACCACGAAGGAAATAATCAAGAAACCTAAAAGGCAACCGACAGAATAGGAAAATATATTTGCAAATGACATATTGGATAAAGGGTTATTGCCCAAAATCTATAAAGAACTTACCAAACTCAACTTCCAAAAAACAAATAATCCAGTGAAGAAATAGACATGACATGAATAGACATTTTTCCAAAGAAAACATCCAGATGGCCAACAGACACATGAAAAGATGCTCAACATCACTCCTCATCAGGGAAAAACAAATCAAAACCACACTGAGATACCACCTCATACCAGTCAGAGTGGCTAAAATTAACAAATCAGGAAACAACAGATTCTGTCAAGGATGTGGAAAAATGGGAACCCTCTTGCACTGTTGGTGGGAATGCAAACTGGTGCAGCTGCACCAGTGTCGAGGTTCCTCAAAAAATTAAAAATGGAACTACCCTATGACCCAGAAAGAGCACTACTAGAAATTTATCCAAAGGATAAAAGCGTGCTGTATTCATAGGGGCACATGTTTATAGCACACAATGTTTATAGCAGCGCTTTCAACAATAGCCAAATTCTGGAAAAAGTCTAAATGTCCATCAGCTGATGAATGGATAAAGAAGATGTGGTTTATATATACAAAGGAATACTACTTGGCAATAAGAATGAAGTCATGCCATTCGCAGCAATGTGGATGGAACTGGAAGGTAATATGCTGAGAGAGATAAGTCAGTCAGAGAAGGACAGATACCAAATGTTTTCACTCATATGTGGATCTTGCAAAACTTAACAGAAGACCATGGGGGAAGGGAAGGAGGAAAAATAGTTTCAAACAGAAAGGGAGGGAGGCAAACCATAAGAGACTCTAAAATACAGAGAACAAACTGAGGGTGTATGGGGAATGGGGTAGAGGGGAAAATGGGTGATGGGCATTGAGAAGGACACTTGTTGGGATGAGCACTGGGTGTTGTATATAATCCATGAACCATGGGAATCTACCCCAAAAGCCAAGAGCACACTTTACAAACTGCATGTTAGCCAAATTGACAATAAATTATATTTATAAAAAAATGGAGAAATACAAAATGATATAGGAAGTTTTGCTCATGTCTAGTGCCCAGCACCCTTATGGTCTTCAATATCATTGTTTTCCTATTTTTTGAAGTACTGAAGCCTTTATTTATACTTTAATTTCTACTGCAATAGAATATAAATTATACAATTCCTATTAGTAATATGTAATGCGCACGTTCCTTCTACTCATATTTTCCATAGTAACCAAAGCATAATAACATCATTAAATATAATAATCGATGATATTATTTTCTATATCTTCATAATTTTAGAGTATTAAAAAATCCATCTAATATTTATTCAGCTTTATTTTCCTCCTGTGACTCCAGAAGAATGTAGGTGACTTATAAATCACACTGACACTGTGCTCCCCTTTGGCACTCCGAGGGAGGTCAGAGTTACACAATTCTTGGTCATCATGGAAAAGCACTTCCTGGAGTTTTGTAAGGCATCATCTTTGTGTACAAATGTCAGGGCCCTATGTGCTGCTGTGCTTCTTCAAGGGATTACAACTGCCTACATCTTGAAAAAACACTCAGGCTCTCCAACAGCACTGTCGGGTATTATCTGTGCCCACAAATTATTGAATGACACCATCCTCAAATAACTCTCCATATCATCTGCTCCTTATTAGAAAAAAGAGGTATGAATATCAATAATACTTCATCCTGACCATGTGTGTCAGGTAGAACTGTGAAGCACAGTGACTTTCTCCGCAGCGTCTTTCTTTCAAAGGCCTCTTTCCTCCTCACACACCACCGGTCTTTTCAGCTGTCCCTCCTAGCAACTTCCTGCAGCTTCGAGAAGTTCCCCATCCCCATGTAGGTAGCTAGATCCCTGTCTTCATTGAAACTTCCCTGAAAGATTCTGCACACCTGACACATAGCTTAATCCCTACTTACCCACCAAAATCCCATTTTGGGTTGCCATCCTGCCTCAAGCCCTTAAGGCCAAGTGCTTTGGCGTGTTTTTAATAACCCACTGAGAAAGAAAGCCCAAGAATACAACATAAGTAAATGTCTAAATGAAAATATTTTCTTTCTTTCCAAGAAAAATTTCCCAATGATCTTTTGCATACGTGTTATCTACATTGCTATGGTAACAAAGGTATAAATTGAAAGGAAGGAATGTCAGGTCAGTGAGAGAGGACAGAAATCAAGTCTGTATATGTGTGATAACTAATCTTTGAGTAAAAGTTACCTCATAAGGCATAGCATTTAGATGTTTGACTTAACTTCTACATTAAATTATTTATGTAAAGGAAGAAAGTGTTGTTTTTTAGTGTTTATTTGGAGAGAGAGAGAGAGCAGGAGAGGGGCAGAGAGAGAGGGAGAGAGAGAATCCCAAGCAGCCTGCCCTGACAGCTCAGAATCCCAAACCTGGCTCCATCTCAGGAACCATGACCTGAGCTGAGATCAAGAGTCGGACACTTAACCTGAGCCACCTAGGTGCCCTGAAAATGGTATTTGAAAGATATTTTTGCCATACATAAACTTTTATTAATTGCCCTGCTTTCTAAGTCAATGTCTGCTATTAAAAGCTTTTTTTTCATCTTAGAAATATCCTCTGACATTATTTGCCCTCAGATTATTCATCTGTAAAACATCAGGATCAGTGGAGTGATTTTAAAAGCTCCTTCTAGCTCTGCCACTTTATGACTTTATCACCGTATAACAAAGATGTTGATGTATTTGTGAATGACTTGATTCAGGCAATAATTTATGTGTGCCAGATACAGGACAGTAGCCACAGAGGCAGGATTTCAACAGAGCTGGCTTTAAATACCAGGTCTATCACTACAGTGTTCTCTTGTGCAAGTTACCTTAGCTTTCTGAGGTTGATTTTCTTCATCTTTAAACTAAGGGACATCTGGGTGGCTCAGGTGGTCAGGCGTCCGACTTCGGCTCAGGTCATGATCTCGAGGTTCATGGGTTTGAGCCACGCGGCGGGCTCTGTGCTGACAAGCTCGGAGCCTGGAGCCTGCTTCGGATTCTGTGTCTCCTTCTCTCTCTGCCCCTCCCTGCTCATGCGTGCTCACGCTTTCTCTCTCTCTCTCTCTCAAAAATAAATAAACGTTAAAAAATAATTTAAATTGACCATGAGATGAAAGTTCTAAGAACAAAATAAGTTAAATGTATATACAGCAACCCATTGTCTTGGCCCAACAGTAACTTCTAGATCCCTACCAGGTGCTAATTGGTTGCAACTAGTCAATTTCCATACAGTAAGTCAAGATTTTGTGAGTGCTGCAATTAAATAATGTAGTGACACTTGCGAGGAGGTCTATTTATCTTTCAGGTGTAACTTTCCTGCTGAACTAGAATATACTTCACCTTTAGAAAAACACAGGCAAATGTAACAGGTAATAGAGTGAGAAATTTGCTAAAATACAAATGCAGATATGCATTTACAATATCTGTATTTTATCATCCGTACTTATGCACAGATTTGGGGCTTTTGTTTTATTTCATGTGCTAAACTTCACGGATTATATAATGGTCAGTATAGAAATGGTACCTTCTTTTACATAAAAGTAATTAAGATGCTCAGAAGGTTACCATGTTCAATCTTTTGGTTTCACCTTCCTGAAATTGGAAAAAGAATATTGTTTATAGAGGTCCTTCACTCCTAAAATTGCATTCTTGCATTTATGTTGGCCTTCAGGGAAAATGCAAACACATTGATTTAACTTGGTAGAAGAGGACACAACATTTTTAAATGTAATTTTTGTGTTAATGGAAATGCACCCAGAGGACCAAGGGCTGATCCACATTTTAAATCAATTTGAATGGGCAAGATTCAAATTCTAAATACCTCTTTGATTACCCATGGGGAAAAAACCTTATTTAGTATAGGTTTTAAAATGTGCACCTTAAAACATTTTAAACAATAACTGTGCTACAAACAAAGCATAATAAAAATGTCATTATTTTAGTAATATACACAATAGATAAACAACCCAATTTTAAATAAATTTGATATTGGCTTATCTGAAATACACTTTAAAAAAATACATTATTAAACAAGATTAACATGACTAACCCTGCAATGGCTGCTTTAAAATATTTAAATTGGCAGTGCATTAAAAGTAACTCAATTGTAATAAGGGTGAATAAAAAGCTTGGGTTCAGAAAATTATCTCAAATCCTTGGATTGGTTTAGTGAAAATTCTCTGCCTCTGAAATAAATGGAGGAAGCAGGAAGTCAGTAAAATAGTAACTTTTTAATACGGAAAAATATGTGAAAGCAGTTATTTATAATGTTTCTTTGAACTCAATTCTTTCCAGATCATTTTGGCCCAAATATTGTGGTTTTGTATAGCTATTCATCAAGAAAACCTTTAGATATCTTGGGTTGTAGTTAGGATATCAGGAGACGTTCCTGGCCTGAATAATTTTAAAGCGTAAGTGTATCCTTATTTGTGTCTTCTTTACCCTCATCTCTATCATCAAAACTAATTTTAAGATGCTTTGATACATATTGTCACATATAGAAAAATACTATGTTGAAAGTATAAACAGGTGATTTTTATAATCCAGTGTAATGCTGATGCAGATGTAGCTGTGTAGGACATAGAAAACTATTAGTGAATTTCACAATACACATAACGTATAATGGGCCAGGATCTCTATAGAACTAAATGGAATGTTTGAGCTTGATCCTCCAGTGCTATGTAAAGAGAAAAGGTCGATATATGATATTCAGCTACAGAGGGATTTGTGATGGCTTGCATTTATCATTATTTGTGTTCTCTTTGGATTCATTGGCATTGTATTTTTTTTTCCTGAATTACAATGAAGCTGATAGTATGCATGTGAGCAGTCCCAAAGTTTAAGAAAACTTCGTCATGTTTGAGAGTTCCTTTGTAATCAGTAATAGACATTTTATAATATGAAATAAAACTGATGTATAAATCTTGAAAATGACATCTGAAAAGAACCCCGATCAGCTGATGAAAAACAAATGGCATCTAATGTATTTTTCACATTGACTGTGGCAGTGATTTATGATGTTGTCTAAGATGCTAAATATACATCATAAATCCCTCCAACAGAAATCTTATTGTTTTCATTCATCTCTTTTCCACATGCCAGCACTTCTTTTCATAAACTTCATTGTATGAAAAGAATCATTATTTTTTTAAATGTCATTTAAATCTAGTGATTTTTACATTGGATATAAAAACCCAGTGAAAAGTGTTTTTGTTTGTTTGTTTGTTTTGTTTTTGGTTTTGTTTTTTATTTGTTTGTCTTTTAGCTTCAGTAGAGAAGGTACCCAACTGGAAACAAATGTTTCCATTTAAGATTTCCTTTCTGTAGGGAAGAAGAAGAAAAAAAAGTAAAGTGTACCAGAACTCATTGTCCAGATGTCAGTTTCATCTTGTATGACACAGTCTCCTAATAGGTGAAAGAGAAAGAAAAAAAGTGAATGGGAACTTATGCCTAATATCTGCACATTGCACTTTTAAGTCCAGTAATATTTTTCGTATATAGTCTGGGTACATTATAAATTTTATTAATAATTTTGTTAGTGATCATACTACTTATATTTACACTCATTTCTCAATATTTCCAATGAGAATGCTATGACCATGAAAAATGAAAGCATTAAGCACAGAACACAGAGATTAAGGCCGTGAATTTATTACTGTATGTCCACTTGTCTACTAATGAAAGAAAATAACTGGTTTCATCAGAGAAAAATGTAAAATATGTGTTTTGAGCATAATTTAAGAGCTATGCATCCCAGGAAACTTGTTATATATATATATATATATATATATATATATATATATATATTTTTTTTTTTTTTTTTTCTAGTGGAGATAGCTTTCTGCAAGGCAAGAGAACTAATCATCACTGAGTAACTGGATTCAAGGATGTCCAAAGTCATGTCTGAACTTATATTTGAATCTTTTATCAAAGACCATTGTCACCAGAAGTTTGCATCATTTGTGTATTGTTGGGTTAAACATTCTGCCAAAAAAAACATGCTCAGCTTATTGCATGGCTTTTAATGTGATTTGTGTTATTATGCACAATGGCGATGTTTACAGAACTTAAAAGCACTGTTTGTATTAGACTTCATTTCAGATTTTATAATGACATGCTTTAATTTGGGAAAAGTCTTGATAACATGAGATATGGAAAAGAAAATAAGTGTGGAGAAAAATAAATATACAGTATTAAAGTAAGGAAGCATTAAAATAAGATAAACGTTTATAGCAAGAGTAGTGCAAAAAATGTCTTGCCAAAAAGTTTGGAAAGGTAATAAATTTGAGTTTGAAATATGAATTCTAAATTTTGTATTAAAATGTATTATATTCCAGGTTTTAGGATTCTCAACTGACAACAATAAGAAAACAATATGGAATATTTGTTTTGAGATTAAAACAAAATCAAAAGTAGATTACTGTTTATGGATTGAATCTTGATAGAATAGATATTTAAGAAGATTCCAGAACAGAAGTGGAGTTCTCAACTTCTCCACAAAGCTTCACAGCACAAGACTAAACAAAACAAATTAATTGTGAGTGGAAATATACCTTATGGGAATATTTAAAATATTAAAAATATCAGTATCACTTCCACCTTGAGTATTTGTCTTAGAATATGCTTTTAAAATTTTTTTCTCCTAGAATATTTGTGAGTCAAGTTGAACATATTTATATTGCTGATTTATGTTTTGCTTGCATTCATTGTGTTCTGAGGATTAAGAAATAGGGAATAATGTCTATGACATAGCCTCTGATGTCAAAATGCTCATACTGAAAAAGGAGAACAAATTGCATACATAATACATTGTAACCATATAACTGCATTAATTAATGTGTATTTTGTAAGTGAAAGATGAAATTTAGTTACATTGTTATAATTTAACCAGCTGTAATTACAGTTATGCTACTCTATAGATAGAGAATATATAGATCAGTCTGATAGGATATTAATATGCATGGATATTTAGTAAAGAAATTTCTCAAACACATGATTAGTTGCCAATAAGGGATATTTATTGATTCGTGAAAGAAAGAATGAATCAAAGATGTATTTTTTTTATCATCATGTTAGCTCACATACAGTGTACAGTAGATTCCTGTAATTCATCACTTACATACAACACCCAGTGCTCATTCCAACAAGTGCCCTCCTCAATGCCCATCACTCATGTTCCACACACCCCCAAATCCCCACTCTCATCAACTCTCAGTTTATTCTCTGTATTTAAAGGTTTCATATGGTTAGGGGTGCCTGGGTGGCTCAGTCGGTTGAGCACTAGGTTTGACTTAGGTCATGATCTCACAGTTCATGAGTTCAAGCCCTGTGTCAAGCTGTGTGCTAACAGCTCAGTGCCTGGAGACTGCTTCAGATTCTGTGTTTCCTCTCTCTGCCCCTCCCCCACTCTTCCCCCCCTACCCGTCCTTCTCAAAAATAAAAAAAATAAAAATAAACAATAAACATTAAAAAAAGTAACCTTAAGAGTTTCATATGGTTTGCTTCTCTCTCTGTTTGTATCTTATTTTTCCTTCCCTTCCCCTGTGGTCATCTGCTAAGTTTCTCAAATTCCACATATGAGTGAAATCATATGGTATCTGTCTTTCTCTGACTGACTTATTTCGCTTAGCCTAATACTCTCCAGTTCCATCCATGTTGCTTCAAATGGCAAGATTTCATTCTTTTTCATCACCAAGTAGTATTCCACTTGTATATACACCACTCTTCTTAATCCATTCATCAGTTGATGGACATTTGGGCTTTTTTCCTTAATTTGGATAGCGTTGATAGTGCTTCTATAAATATTGTGCTGCCTGTGTCCCTTCGAATCAGGACTCCTTTGTCCTTTGGGTAAATTCCTAATAGGGCAATTGCTGGGTTGTAGGGTAATTTGATTTTTAATTATCTGAGGAATATCCACACTATTTTCCAGAGTGTCTGCACCAATGGTGCAGAAGGGTTCCCCTTTCTCCACATCCTTGCCAACATCTCTTGTTTCATGAGCTGTTAATTTTTGCCACTCTGACTGGTGTGAGGTGGTATCTAAATGTGATTTTGATTTGTATTTCCCTGACGATGAGGGATATTGAGCATCTTTTCATATGTCTGTTTGCCATCTGGATGTCTTTGAAAAACTGTCTGTCATCTGACCATTTCTTCACTGAATTAATTGTTTTTTGGGTTTTGAGTTTAGCAATTTCTTCATAGATTTTTCAAACCAACCCTTTATCCGATGTGTCATTTGCAAATATATTCCCCCATTTCATTGGTTGCCTTTTAGTTTTGTTCATTGTTTCCTTTGTTGTGCAGAAGCTTTTTATCATGATAAGGTCACGATAGTTAATTTTTGCCTTTATTTCCCTTGCCTTCAGAGACATGTCAAGTAAGTTATTGCTGTGACCAAGGTCAAAGAGGTTGTTGCCTGTTTTTGTCTTGTAACATTTTATGGTTTCCTGTCTCACATTTAGGTCTTCCACCCATTTTAAATTTATTTTTGTGTATGGTGTAATAAAATGGTCCAGTTTTATTCTTCTGCATTTTGCTGTCCAGTTCTCCCAGTAAGCACAATTTGCTAGAAAGACTGTCTTTTTTCCCCTGGATATTCTTTCCTGCTTTGTCAAAAATTAGTTGACCACATATTTGTAGGTTCATTTCTGGGTTCCCTATCCTAATCCATTGGTCCATGGGTCTATTTTTGTGCCAATACCATACTGTCTTGATCATAATAGCTTTGAAATAAGGCTAAAGCCCAAGATTGTGATGCATCCAGCTTTGTTTTTCTTTTTCCACATTACTTCTGCTATACAGGATCTTTTATGGTTCCATACAAATTTTAAAATTGTCTGTTCTAGCTCTGTAAAGAATGATGGTGCTATTTTGATTGGGATTGCATTGAATGTGTAGATTGTTTGGGGTAGTATCAACATTTTAACAATATTTGTTCTTCTAAACCATGAGTGTGGATTGTTTTTCCATTTCTTTGTGTCTTCTTCAATTTCTTTCATAAGCATTCTATGGTTTTCAGCATACAGATCTTTTGCCTCTTTGGCTAGGTTGATTCCCAGGTATTTGATTGTTCTTGGTGCAATTGTAAATGGGATTGATTCCCTGATATCTCTTTCTGTTGTTTCATTATTGGTGTATAGAAATGCAACCAATTTCTTTACATTGATTTCATAGCCTAAGACTTGGCTCAATTCATGTATCAGCTCTAGCAAGTTTTTGGTGGAGTCTTTTGGGTTTTCCATGTACAGTGAAAGTTTGACTTCTTTGCCAATTTAGATGCCTTTTTTTCATTTTGTTTTCTGATTGCTGAGTCTAGGACTTCCAACACTAACTTAAACAAAAGTGGTGAGAATGGATATCCCTGTTGTGTTTCTGATCTCAGGGGAAAGCTCTCATATTTTCCGCACTGAGGATGATGTTAGCTGTGGGTCATTCATGTATAGCTTTAAAGACGTTAAGGTATATTCCTTCTCACCCTACCTTCTTGAGGGTTTTTTTTTTTCAAAAAAGGATGCTATATTTTGTCAAACACATTTTTCTGCATCTATTGACAGTATCATTTGGTTCTTATCCTTTCTTCTATTAATGGGATGTATCACATTGATTTATTCGTGAATATTGAACCAGCCCTGCAGTCCAGGAATGAATTCCACTTGATTATGGTGAATAATTCTTTAAGGTACTGTTGAATTCAATTTGCTACTAGCTTGCTGAAAATTTTTGCACCTAGGTTCATCAGGGAGATTGGAGATTGGCCTGTAATTCTTTTTAGTGGGGTCCTTATCTGATTTTGGAATCAAGGTAAAGCTGGCTTCAGAGAATGAGTCTGGAAGCTTTCCTTCTGTTTCTATTTTTTGGAACAGCTTGAGAAGAATAGGCATTAACTCATCTTTAAAAGTCTGGTAGAATCCCCCTGGAAAACCATCTGGCAGAGGATCTTATTTGCTAAGAAATTTTTGAGAACCAGTTCAATTCTTCACTGGATATGGGTCTGTTCAAAGTTTCTATTTCTTCCCTTTTGGATTTTGGTAGTGTGTGAGTATGTAAGCATTTGTCCCTTTCTTCCAGATTGTCTACTTTTTTGGCATATAATTTGCCATAGTATTGTCTAATAATTGTATTTCTGTGATGTTGGTTGTGATCTCTCCTCTTTCATTTGTGATTTTATCTATATGGGTCCTCTCTCTTCTCATTTTGAGAAGTCTTACTAGGGATTTATCAGTTTTGTTTATTCTTTCAAAAAACCAGCACTTAGATTCATCAATCTGTTCTACTGTTTTTTGTTTGTTTTGTAGGGTTTTTTTTGTGTGTGTGTTCTTTTATTCTATATTGCTTATTTCTGCTCTAATCTTTACCATTTCTCTTCTGCCACCTTTGGGCTTTCTTTTCTGCTGCCTTTCTAGTTCCTTTAGCTGTGAGGTTAGGTTCTGTTATTTTGGACCTTTCTTACTTCTTGAGATAATCTTGAACTGCAATATATTTTCCTCTTAGGACTGCCTTTGCTGCATCCCAAAGGGTTTGGACTGTCATGTTTTCATTTTCATCTCATTCTATATATTTTTATATTTTTTAATTTCTTCTTTAATTTCCTGGTTGACCCATTTATTCTTTAGTAGGATATTCTTTTTTTTATTTTTTTTTTCAACGTTTATTTATTTTTGGGACAGAGAGAGAGCATGAACAGAGGAGGGGCAGAGAGAGAGGGAGACACAGAATCGGAAACAGGCTCCAGGCTCTGAGCCATCAGCCCAGAGCCTGACGCGGGGCTTAAACTCACGGACTGCGAGATTGTGACCTGGCTGAAGTCGGACGCTTAACCGACTGCGCCACCCAGGCGCCCCGTTTTTAGTAGGATATTCTTTAACCACCATGTATTTGGGGGTTTTCCAAATTTTATTGATTTCAAGTTTCAGAGTGTTGTGATCTGAAAATATGCATGGAATATCTCAATCCTTTCATATTTGTTGAGGGCTGTATTGTGGACAGTATGTGATCTATTTTGGAGAATATTCCATGTGCATTAGAGAAGAATGTGCATTGTGCTGCTTTGGGATGAAAAGTGTTGAATATATTTGTTAGGTCCATCCAGTCCAATGTGTCATTCAGATCCATTGTTTCCTTATTGGTTTTCTGCCTACATGATCTGTCCATTGTTGTAAGTGGAGTATTAAAGTCCCCTACAACCATGGTATTATTATCTATACATTTATTTATGTTTGTGATTAATTGATTTATATATGTGGGTTCTTCACAGTGGGGGCATGAACATTTACAATTGTTAGCTCTTCTTGATGGATAGACCCCTTAATAATGATATAATGCCCTTCTTCATCTCTTGTTACAGTCTTTGTTTTAAAAATCTAGTTTGTCTGCTATAAGTATGGATACTCTGGCTTTATTTTGATGACCAGTAGCATGATAGATGGTTCTCCATACCCTCACTTTCAATCTGCAGGTGTCCTCAGGTCTAAAATGAATCTCTTGTAGGCAGCATGTAGATGGATCTTGATTTTTTATCCATTCTGATACTCTGTGTCTTTTGACTGGGGCAGTTAGTCCATTTACATTCAGAGTGATTATTGAAAAATATGGATTTAGTGTCATTGTGTTGTCTGTAGGTTTTGTGTTGTGGTGATGTCTCTGGTCCTTTGTAGTCTTTGCTGCTTTCCACTCACAGAGCCCCCTTAAGATTTTCTGCAGGGCTGGTTTAGTGGTCATGAATTCCTTTCGTTTTTGTTTGTCTGAGAAAGTCATTATCTTTCCTTCTATTCTGAATGACAGCCTTGATGGATAGATTCTTGACTGCATATTTTTTCCTATTCAGTGCATTGACTATTTCCTGCCATTCCCTTCTGACCTGCCAAGTTTCAGTACACAGGTTTGCTACTCCCCTGTAGGTTAAGGCCTGTTTGTCCCTAGCTGCTTTCAGGATTCTCTCTTTATCTCTATATTATACCAGTTTCACTATGATATATCATGATGTTGACCAGTTTTTGATGATTTTGAAGGGATTCTCTGTACCTCTTGGACTTAGATGCCTGTTTCCTTCCCCAGATAAGGTAAGCTGTCAGCTATAATTTGTTCAAATAAACCTTGTGCTCTTTTCCCTTGCTCTTCTTCTTCTGGAACTCCTATGATATGAATATTATTTTGTTTTATGGAATCACTTAGGTCTTTAATTCTCCCCTTGTGGTCTAACAATTTCCTTTCCCTCTTTTTTTCAGCTTCATTATTTTCCATAATTTTATCTCCTATTTCACCTATTCTCTCCTCTCCCTCTTCCATCCTTGCTGTCACTGCATCTAGTTTATTTTGCATCTCATTTACAACATTTCTTCATTCATCATGACTATTTCTTAGGCCTTTGATCTCTGCAGAAAGATTCTCTGCAGTCCTCTGTGCTTTTCTCAAGCCAGTTATTACTCTTCTATTATTCTGAATTTTTGTTCAGATATATTATTATATGTGTTTTGAGCAAATCTCTGCCTCTCATTACTCCCTGGAATTTCTTTTGAGGAGAATTTTTCCTTTTCATCATTTTAGCTAAGTTTCTGTCTTTTACATGCTTTAATAGCTTCTTATGTGCCTTGTTTCTTGAATACTGCTATATTAAAAGTGGTCATACACCTAAGGGCCTGGCACTTCAGGAAGTGTTTTTCAAGTTCCAATCTGTTGTGTGCACTCTGTTGTTGAGTATTTGGCTGCTCTATCCCGCTGGTTAGTCTTCAAACAAAGCTCCTCCTTACTTATAGTGGTGGATAGTTTAGACTTTCCACCAGGTATGCTTTGATTTGTTCATTGAAGTAACCCTGGAAGAAAGGAAAGGGCCAGGGACCTGATCCCATACAAATAGAACAAAGAAAGAGGCAACAGAAAAAGTAGAGAATCAAGGAAACTGTAAGGCTTGATACAGAGAGAAAAAGGAAGATAAAGAAGGAGGAGATACAAAAAAGGTGCAAAAAGAATAGAGTAAAAATGCCCAATTAAACAGAGAAAAAAAGCTGAGAAAGAAAAAAAAAACTATATCTATCTATATCTATATCTATATCTATATCTATATATCATCTATCTCTAATTGACCAAAAATACAATCAGAAACATGAGCCTGATTCCAAAGGAACAAAAATAAGAAAGCAGAAAAAAAAAGAAGAGGAAAGATAAAAGAGGTAAAGAAAAGAGAGAGAGAGAGAAAAGGAAAAAGCATGGACTAATATACAAAACCTTAGGACTATTGTCTGTTTGTGCCTGGGACTGGTGACTGCTGGTCTGGAGGAGAGACCCTCTGGTTTGGTGAGTGTCAGTCCAGCTCTAGTAGATAAGCAGTTGTCAGGCCTGGAGTGGCGGGGTTTGTGTCAGTGAATCTTGACTCCACTAGGGGCCCTCTGTGTTTCTCCCTGAAGTCCCATTGTGTCGGTGTTGGGGAGAAAAATGGCGGCACCCCAACCTCTCCTCCCTGGACTGGGTGTCCCAAACCACTCTGTTCAGTCAGCCTTCGCAGAGTAGTGCAGGCAGCTGGCTTGTCCTGCTCCACAGTCTTCTGCACCTCCTAGGTACTCTGCTGGGATTCAAAATCCAATGTTTTTTTGTTTTTTGTCTTTTGGTTATTTTTAATAATGTTTTTATTTTGGAGAGAGACAGAGAGAGAGAGAGAGAGAGAGAGCACATTATCTGGGGAGGGGAGAGAGGGAGACACAGAATCAAAGCAGGCTGCAGGGTCTGAACTCATGAACCTTGAGATTATGACCTGAATCAAATCTGGGTGCTTAACCAACTGAGCCACCCAGGTACTCTGATGTCTTAAAGGATCCCACATCACATGAACCCTGTTCTGGGGTAGCACCATGCAGCCCTGGCACCTGCAGGGTCTTTTGTCCTTTTGGGGGGCAATATATCCTTTTCCCACAGTATTCGAGGAAGGGGACTGTTCTCTCCTAGTGTGCCCTAGATCGCTACTGCTTCTCAGGGCTGGCTCCCCTCCCCCCATGCTCATACATGTTGCATACTTTGGTCCAGAAAAAAATGTGCACTTTTGATAACTCAGATCTGCAGCTCCTAAGTCTGGTACTGCAAAGTAGAGACTGGTACTTTCTATACTTTTCATTCCCCAGCCCATGGTCTCTGGAGAGGTTTTTCTCTTGTCCTAACCCAACCCTTGTCAGACACCTCTGTTCTGACAAGCTGTCTCCCTCCACCTGTGGAAAATTTTCTGTCATTCCACAGATAGATTTCCTGATAGTATTCTGACCTCAGTACAGCTGTGCTTGAGGGATGAGGGAAATCCTGGTCCCCTTACTTCTCTGCCATCTTAACTCCTCCTCTCAAAGATGTATGATTGATTTAGAGTGATATGCAAAACAATTTATTAATACTGTTGTGGTGACAAAGATTATGTGGCTTTAGATTTGTGGGAGTCAGTGGAAAGTAGGGTAAATAATATGTCTTTTAAACTTTGGAAAAACAAGTTTATTAGAAGGACATATAGAACCTTCCTATCTGAAAAACCTCCTGGTTTCTTTACTTATATCCGGTAAGAGCCAGTGAGAGTGCCATTAGAGCCAAATAAAGAGAGCTTATGCCAAAATACTAGCTGAAAAGCACATAGTGGTATTCATTGTCAGTGAAAGTAGAAATTAATCTTTAGAGATTGCTAGAAAGTTTCTCTATGTCAGGCCTAATTTCTCCTTCCTCTA
This sequence comes from Prionailurus bengalensis, assembly GCF_016509475.1. Lineage (NCBI taxonomy): Eukaryota > Metazoa > Chordata > Mammalia > Carnivora > Felidae > Prionailurus > Prionailurus bengalensis. The sequence continues at coordinate 93,916,237 of NC_057344.1, forward strand.
GATGCTCAAGTTTTTAAAATAATTTCTGGTGCTCTCAACTAATGAGTCAGGCAAAATAATTGTGAATATAATAATGTACATAATATTGGGTATGGGGGCGCCTGGGTGGCGCAGTCGGTTAAGCGTCCGACTTCAGCCAGGTCACGATCTCGCGGTCCGGGAGTTCGAGCCCCGCGTCGGGCTCTGGGCTGATGATGGCTCAGAGCCTGGAGTCGGTTTCCGATTCTGTGTCTCCCTCTCTCTCTGCCCCTCCCCCGTTCATGCTCTGTCTCTCTCTGTCCCAAAAATAAATAAATGTCGAAAAAAAAAATTAAAAAAAAATATTGGGTATGTATATATCCAATGTATATATTATGTGTATTTATACTCGTATTTTTATTTTTGTTTTGTGGGCTCTCTCAGTATTATAAATACTGTATAAAATTAGACATTTAAATGAATGTTGCACAGCATCTGAGCATCTGAATGTTACCCTAAAGTGGTTAGCTAATCTTTCATCAATTATGGGCAGCCCGAGTTCATTTTTAAAAATTAATGAACAGCTTTTTTGTCCTCAAGTAATATTTAAATGCACCATATGAAAAGTGGAACTCTAAAACTTCCTATTTCACCTTTGAAAAATTCTGAACCCATTCTTGTTATTTTTAAAAGCCTGAAACTCTTTATTTAATCTGAGAATTTAGGTAAACTATCAAAAATAAATTATTTCCACTTTAATGAGAAGAAAATACTAGATTGCAAAATCTACTTTTAGGAAACTACTTCTTGTTAGAAGGAAGAAGTTCCCAAACAATTGTGCATCAGGAGTGTTGCATCTCATTGCTCAGTGAAGAGCTAAGTTTCCCTCTTCCCTTAACCGTGTCCTGGGCCATGCTTCCATTCTCTACCCAGGCCCATTCCACTACATATCGAAATTACCATTTCTCTGAAGTGAGCCAAAGCGATTTTTTCCCAACATGCCGGAAACCTTACTTATGACATGTTATTTACTATGGTAAATAAAACAGATTATTCTCCCTAAGATTTAAATAGCAACATTAACTTTATTTGCATCCTGGCTTAGTAGTTCACGAAGGCAATGTTAGTAATTAGCATTTTTTCACTGTTAGTGTTTAAATATTTATGATTCTTGTGCTCTGCTCCACCTTTTTTATATTCAAGTGCTATTTTGCACAAGATGAAAATTGAACATAGTTGAAAGGAAACTCTATATTATGCTTCATACCTCTATTTGAGACAGTTACTAGCTCTTCCTTGAGGTTGACCTGCCCTGATGCTGCACCGATTCAAATTATGTAGTCAAGCCAGTAATGTCCTCCAAAAGATCAATCCAATCAGCTAACTTCTAACTTCTTCCTAGCTCATGCATGCTGCCAAACACAAATGTTATCATGGGACAGTAACTATGGTGATTGCTTTAAAGTTATTGTAAGTAGAATGTTGGGGAAGAGAGAGGCAGGCAAAACTGCCTCAGCAATAAACTAAGAATAAAACAATTTGATTTCAATTAGGAGAAAAATAGAATAGTGTTTCACCACCTTCTCACCAAGAGACATAATGTTCCACTGCAGAAATATGTTTGGAAAAAGTTATATATGTCTCTCTCTCTCTCTCTCTCTCTCTCTCTCTATATATATATATATATATAAAATGGATGAGTAGGCATATATAATTTTACATAAAATTAGATGAATGGGCATTAAGATTTCCAAGTATTGTGTACTCCTGTTTAAGTGCTATAAACAGTTTGAAGTTTTAAGTAACGGTATAACTGAGATTAGTATCCCAGTTTGAATGTTTTATGCTTAGTCCATCTGCTTAATTTAGCATATAAGAAAAGAGATAATATACTGGGCCCATTCTTTCTATATGCATCAACAGAGAATAAACAAGGAAAATATTTTCAGTGAGAAGTTCAGGAAGGATGTCTAGATCCAGAATTCTTGCACATACTTATGTGTGTCTGTGTATGAGTAAGAGATTAAATGATAGACACATGATTGATAGATATATAGATAGATGATAGATAGATAGATAGATAGACCTCAGTATGTCTCTTTAGCCTGAGCCAGAAAAGGAAAGCAATAATTAGACCAGCTGTCCTGGTTTTTCTTATAAAACTAGATTAAAGGATGCCAACAAATCGGATTACACTTTGAGATTAGCCATCTGAAATTAACTGTCTCTTTTTCTCTGCTTTCGCTCAAGACAATTATGACCACTCAAGTTTGGATCATAGACCCTAATGTCAACAAATTAGCGGGAGGCAATCAATAGCACAGCTTCATTTTGAAATGAAATATTGGATCATATTGGAGGAATTTGAGCAACAACAACAACATAAAATTTGGGGTTGGTGCTTCTGCTTTTTGTTTCCCAAAAGAATAAAGAGGGGCTAGGTATAAAAATAATCCATCCCCATGGGAGGTATCTTAACATAACAGGAAAATCCATGCTTCAGAAAGCCAAAACCCTTAAATAATGTTTGACGATCAAAACCTACACACTTAAAGTAGTATTTTCTTCATTAATACTGAATTTGATTTTCTAACTCTGTCTTACTTTCTGTCTCTCTTTCTAGTTTTTGTTCCCTTCTTCCTAGTAGACAGAGAACACTTATTTCTAATATATCATTAGTGATAAATGTAATTACAAGTTTAGAGCACTGTGGCAAGCTGAATATTGTCACCCCTAAGATGTTCCATCCTAATCTCTGAGACCTATAAATATGTTACCTTACATCAGTCTTTATCAGAAGGAGACAGAAAGGTTAATCAATAGTAAGTGATGAGACAACAGAAGAGGCAGGTTGGAGGGACATGAGAAAGTGACCATGAGATGAGGAATGCAGATGGCCTCTAGAAACGGGGTAAAGGCAAGGAAACATGTCTTCCAAAGCCTCCAGAAGACACACAGTCCTTCTGGAATCTTGATTTTAGATTTTGAGCTCCAGTACGGTGAGAGAGAAAAAATTGGTCCAGGGACTGAAGGTTATTTGATAGAGCAGCAATAGAAAATGAATACAACTACCAAAGGAGATTCAGAGACAGAAATCCCTTTTTAGCTCAATGACTGAAGAATTCACTGGAAGGAAAACTATAAATGAATAGTTCTTTGAATGGTTTATAGGATTTCATTTGATGGATATTCATGGAGTTGTGCTCTTCTGTTGCCCTGACCTTAATAATCAAAGACTGCTATGTGTGCTACTAGTTTTGAATTATAAGTGATCTAAAATCGCTGTTATTGGTAGTAGTTCAATGTTACTTGAGTGAATTAAAGCAAGAGTGAATGAACATATAGGTGTCTTGTAAGGAAATAATATAAATATCATTAAAATGTCAATTAACACTACATGGATAGAAAGTATTATAAAGCACAACAAGGGTAGAAGACTAGATATTGAGACTCATTTAATAATTATCAAAATCATATATCTGGGTCTCATTTTCTTGATTTGCAAACTGAGAAGACAGAAGTAGATGTTCTGTATGATGTTATTTCATATAAAGCAGAAACCTAATAAAGGTACTTTAAAGCATAGTAATAATTAAATGTTTTCATTCATCTGATATTTGTGACAAAAATCATATTTTAAATTTTAATACACATATAGTTTATCTTGCTATATTGTTACTAAGCAGATTTTCTATTACTAGATATGGAGTGTGGCTCTGAGAGTAAGCATTTCTATCAACTTCCTAAATCATGCTGAGATTTACGTTTAAAATACAGATTACCCGGCTTTGCCCTTTAATGTCGATTTCATTGTCTTTATGAAAGCACTGAGCCTGCAATTTTATTAAGTGTGTCAGGAAATTCTTAGTCTCCAGAAGTTTAGGAATCATTGCACCAGAGCATTTAATCCATATTTTTGACCTACTAATTACTAATCAGGCAAAATAGCTTTAAAAGCATCAAACCATTTATTATCAGCACAGACACCATGCGGTAACTGATCAAATTGTGTACACTCTGAGAAAAATTTACTGAGGCTGCGATTTTTTGTTTTCTTTCAGGTCTAAGGAGAAAGCTTAATTAAAGCTAGCAAAAAATATGAGAAGAAAGCTGTCAGTAAAAGCAAAAGAATAACACAACTGAAGTAAATATGTTTTTGAGCATTTTTAACGATTTTTAATTGAGATATTAAACTTTTGAGCAAACATTCAGATTTGTGTATGTATGTGCGTGTACACACATAAATAAAAACCCCTCACTCCCAATGACTATTCTCAAATATTTTAAAGTCATGGAGGGGCTCCTGGGTGGCTCTGTCGGTTAAGCGTCCGACTTCGGCTCAGGTCATGATCTCGCGGTCCGTGAGTTTGAGCTCCGCGTCGGGCTCTGTGCTGACAGCTCAGAGCCTGGAGCCTGTTTCAGGTTCTGTGTCTCCCTCTCTCTGACCCTCCCCCGTTCATGCTCTGTCTCTCTCTGTCTCAAAAATAAACGTTAAAAGAAAGATTTAAAGTCATGGAATCAATCTCATTTAGAACTGCATTAAAGACTGTAAGATACCTAGGAATAAACCTAACCAGGGAGGTAAAAGATCTGTACTCCAAAAAACTATAAAACGGTTATGAAAGAAACTGAAGATGAGACAAAGAAATGGAAAAATAAGGGCACCTGGGTTGCTCAGTTGGTTAAAAATCTGACTTCAGCTCAGATCATGATTTCAAGGTTTGTGAAATCAAGCCCTGCATCGAACTCTCTGCTGTCACCACAGAGCCCACTTCAGATCCTCTATGCCCCTCTCTCTCTGTCTCTCTCCCACTTGCTCTCTCTCTCTCTCTCTCTCTCTCTCAAAAATAAATAAAAACATTAAAAATCCATGCCCATGAATTGAAAGAAAAAATATTGTTAAAATGTCTATACTACCTAAAACAATCTACACATTTAATGCAATCCCTATCAAAACACCACCAGCGTTTTTCACAGAGTTAGAACAAACAATCTTAAAATTTGTGTGGAATCACAAAAGACCTTGAAAGCCAAACCGATCTTGAAAAAGAAAAGCAATGCTGGAGGCATCACATTCTGGACTTCAAGTTGTATTACAAAGCTATAGTCATCAAGACAGTATGGTACTGGCACAGACACATTGATAAACCCAGAATGAGCCCACTATTATGTGCTACATTAATCTTCAACAAAACAGGAAAGACTAACCAATGGAAAAAGATAGTGTCTCCAACAAATGATGTTGGGAAAGCTGGACAGCAACATGTAAATGAATGAAACTAGACCACTTTCTTACACTATACACAAAAACAAATTCAAAATGGATGACAGACCTAAATGTGAGAAAGGAAACCATCGAAATCCTAGAGAAGAACATAGGCAGTAACCTCTTTGACATCAGCCATAGTAACTTCTTACTAAACATGTCTCATGAGACAAGGGAAACAAGAACAAAAATCTGCTATTGGGACTTCATCAAGATAAAAAGCTTCCACACAGAGAAGGAAACCACCAATAAAACTAAAAAGCAAACTTTGGAATAGGACAAGATATTTGAAAATGACATATTGGATAAAGGGTTAATATCTAAAATCTATAAAGAACTCATCAAACTCAACACACACACACACACACACCAAATAATCCAGTGTAAAAATGGGCAGAAGACACGAATAAACATTTTTTCCAAAGTAGACATCTAAATGGTTAACAGACACATGAAAATATGCTCAACATCACTCATCATCATGAGAATACAAATCAAGACTACAGTGAGATATCACCTCTCACCTGTTAAAGTGGCTAAAATTAACAACACAAAAAACAACAGATGTTGGTGAGGATGAGGATAAAGGAGAACTCTCTTACACTGTTGGTGGGAATGAAAACTGGTACAGTCACTCTGGAAAACAATGTGCACATTCCTCAAAAAGTTGAAAAAGAATTACCCTACAATCTAGCAATTGCACTACTAGTTATTTATTCAAATGATACAAATACCAATTACCAATTTAAAGTATTTCAAATACCTAATTTTTATAGCAGCATATTAATAATAGCGAAAGTATGAAAAGATCTCAAATACCTATTGACTGATGAAAGCATAAAGAAGGGTGATATATATATATATATGTGTGTGTATATATATATACACATATATATATGATATATATATACACATATATATATGATACACACACACACATATATATATATATATATATATATATATATATATATATGATAGAATATTACTCAACCATGCAAAAGAGTGAAATCTTGCAATGACCTGGATGGAGGTAGAGTATATTATGCTAAGTGAAATAAGTCAGTCAGAGAAAGACAAATATCATATGATTTCACTCATGTGGAATTTAAGAAACAAACCAAATGAACATGGAGGTAAAAAGAAAGGCAAACCATAAAACTGAGTCTCCATAGAGAACACACTGAGGGCTGCTGGAGGGGAGGTGGACAGGGGGATTGGACAAATGGGTGATGGGCATTAAGGAGGGCACTTGTTGGGATAAGCACTGAGTGTTATATGTCAGTGATGAATCACTAAATCTTACCCGGGAAACTAATATTTACTGTATGTTAGCTAACTGAAATTTAAATAAAAGTTTGGAAGATAAAATTGAAGGACAAAAGCAGAAATATGGAACCAACTGTGCTGTATTTTTCTTGCTGTTATTTCTTACAAAGTATAAACTCTTACTTACTGATCAAAGCAATATAAAAAAATGCCTTCAAAAGCAAATAATTAGAATTCAAAAGTGTTCTTTGATTTAGTCTATTAATGACAGTACCTGTTTCCCCTCTTCTTGATTATGAAAAGAATGTACAATATCCTGTGGTTAACACAGATCTTTAGGACAAATGGATATTGTTTTATACCTCCAGCCTCATACGAGTGGAGGGATTGTTGAGTGAGTGACTCATCCTTGATTTAAAATGGCCTTTTTTCTTCCTGGGAATGATGATATGTGTTGCAAGCATAAGAGGATAAGTACTGAAAAGTGCAGTTTTATTTGTGTCCATTATTCTAAAAGTCTCTCTTCTATTACAGGTTAAAAATGGAAACCTAAAGTGTAGTTTTGTTTGGCCTAGGATTTTTAATCCAGAAGTGGTATTTTATAGATTAATCTATACTTTAAAAATATTTTAGGACTGTGTCAGTGCCTTCTGAGTGCTTTACTTACATAAAAAAAATAGCATAAAATACCATCCATAAGAATAGACAATTTCCTTTCCTCACAGTTTGGTCTAATTCCAGATGCTTTAATGTCTTATATTATCAGCCCTGCTGTCCAAGTCATACCAGAATTGCAAATGGGCACATAGAAATAAATCATTTAAAGTAACTGCACCTAAGAGCACTTCTCGCTAGCACTAAAATACCCTGGATGCCAAAAATGCTACAGTAGTGACTTTCAGGCAAGAAAATACACTTTTTAAAATTTAATTATTCTTCATATTATCCTGGGCAACTTGGTTATTAGAGCTGTATTTAAGCTGCAGAATTCATGTCAAAAAGATCAAGTTTATCAGCATCTTTAGCAGAAACAGATATAACAACTTTTTAAACACCAAGAGAATACCACAAACTAAGTCATTCTGACTTACAAGAAAAGAAACCAAGAAAATAATTTTAGAGATATTAAAATGCACCATACAGTGTCCTTGAAAGAATAGCTTTATTTTTGACTAATGAAATGTTACAAGTTGTTTTTGACACATTATCCTATAAAACAGATAATTATAGATCCCTACAAATGTAACAACAACCCCTCTATGACAATGAAGTCGAGTTTTTAGTAACTGGAAGATTCAGATGACAGAACATTCAAGTGTAACATAGCAAGGCTATAGCTTGATTGAAAAAGTAGCAAATGTCATTTGTATTAACTATTATATAGAAAGAGATGGTCGTTTTGTGATTTGGACAGCATTCATGATTGTATCTGTGTTCAGCACTGATTATGAAACAATCTGAAATTTTCTTTGATCTTCAGGGCCACAGAGGGGACTTGTCTGATGTTGGTGTCCTGTGAAGGTGTTTGTGTTTAACAGGAGAACACAACAGCATACCTATGTCTATCAGGCCAATTTCTCACACTGAAACCTGATTGTGCCAGAATAGTTTCTAGCTATCAAGCTCCACTCTTTTCTTTCTCAAAAATTTTCAGTAATGAATCACATGTATGTTCTTAGAACAGATCCGGCTTGTTAATGATATATTATTCTTTGGAACGGGTTCTATTTGTTAATGATATATTATTCTTGGTATGTATGACTGCCCTTTATATTTTTTAGTTGTCATTTATTTTCATAAGGATGTTTGGATGGTAATTGGTTTTCCCAATATTCTTGTCTAGTGTTGAAAGCAAGTTTATATTGACTTCACAATATAAGTTGCAAACCATTCCCTTTTTTGAATCCTATTAAAAAAGTTTGTATAAGTTTATATTAACTTCTACATTTTTTAAATGTAAAAGCATTCAACAATGAATCTATGTGAGTTTTACTTTACTTTGGAAGAATATATTATGTGTCGATTCTATTTTATATACAATTGTCTCTTTATCTGTTTTTTTTAAAATAATTTTCCCAAAGAATTTTTCCTTACTCTTATTATTGTAAAATTACTGGTATAATAATAATATTTTATGTCTGTTTAATATTGTAGAATTATAGTGGTGCCCATTTTCATTACATATTTTGGTAATTCCTTGTTCATTGTTTTTCCAGATTTCCTTGCTATGATTATATTGATTTTATTAACATTTTTAAAGAATTGGATTTGCTGGTTTTCTTTATTGTGTATGTTTTGTCTTTTCTTTGTTATTTTCTTAATTTTCATATCTTTGGGTTTTATTTGTCCTTTTTTTCCCTGCTCTATTGATGGAAGAATAGATCATCTATTCTGAGCTTTTCTCTTTTTCCCTCATATATCCATTTAATGCTAGAAAGATATTTAAATTTTAAATCTGTACGCACCAAATAATTATTTCTAGCGTAGTAACCCTATACTAATGTGAAATACCCTATATAGTGTTTTTTTTGTCTTATTTTTTACTTTGTCTTATATTAGAACATCAGCTTTCTTTTATTTATTTTACTATGGTATGTTTTTTATAGACTTTTATCTGGGTCTGTATGTTTAATGATGTGTCTGTTGTAAATAGTATTTACTTGATTTTTTGTTATTTGTCCTTTTTTTTACATGTCCTTTGTCATTTAGTTACAATTTTTAATTTATTCATATTTAATTTAGCTATTATATATTAAATTTTATGTGCACCATGTTATTATTTTACTTTTTTTTCCTGTTTAAGTCTACTTCTTTTTTGTTCCATTTGCTGTATTCTTTTCATTTATAAATTTGTTATTCTTGCTTTTAGTTTTTAGCTTATTGTTTCTCTATGTTCTTCTGAATCTTCTCTCTATGCTTTAAGTTATCCTAGAGATGACAACATGCATCCTTCACTCATTCAATTCTAATTCAGGGGCTCCTGGGTGGCTCAGTGGGTTAAGCGTCTGACTTCAGCTCAGGTCATGATCTCATGCATATCTTTTATTATTCTCTCATTTTAATCTGAAAGATGTCCACTTAGTAATAAAATATTTCAGTTGCAGGGGTGCCTGGGTGGCTCAGTAAATTAAGCATCCGACTTCGGCTTAGGTCATGCTCTCATAATTTGTGAGTTTGAGCCCCGTGTTGGACTCTGTGCTGACAGCTCAGAGCCTGTAGCCTGTTTCAGATTCTGTCTCCCTCTCTCTCTGCCTCTCCCCCACTCACGTTCTGTCTCTCTTTCTCTGAAAAATAAATAAACCTTTCCAAAATTCTAATTCAGATTAGTATGACTTCTTCCTCTGTAATGTCAGAATATTAGATGGAATAATACATCTAGTATGTTTAACCCCTTTTACCTACTGCTTTATTTTTATCTTACATTTTACTTTTACATATATTTTAAGATTAAAAAAACAGTAGTAATATTGTTAATGTAGGTTTTAGAAAGTGTTCATTTATGTCTATCCACATAATTTTCCTTTTCATTATTCATTTTTTATAAATTTTTGTGTTTTCTGCAATAATTATTCTTATTCTACTTGAAGATCTTTCTAGCAAAAATTTATTGAAATTTTGGTGGCAGTTTCTGTCCTATTTGAAAAATTGTTTATTTTGTCTTCAATTTTGAGAGCTTGTTTTGGGTGGAGGTTTTACCTAACACTAAGTTCTAGGTAATCCGGTATTCCCATTCAGCTCTTTTCAACACTTCATTTATTTCATTCCCTTTGGTTTCATTTAAAAATCAGACCTCAGCTTGTGAAACCTTTTGAGTTGGTGTATCTTTATTCCTACTCATTCCATCCATTGCCCTAAAATTTGGTTTTAAGATTTTCTCTTTGTCTTTTCTTCAATAAATCAAAGATATATTAAGGTTTACCCCATGCTTTCTTTTTTTCCCTTATGATTTTTCCTTGGATTTGACTTAACTTACTGCATTTATGGAGGAATGTCTAACAAATCTGGTAAATTACATAGTCATCATAGTCATCATCTGTGTATTACTTTTGCAATATTCTCTCCCTCTTTAATTTCTAAGGCACAAATTATATATCTCTTAGGTCTTTCCATTAGTGTCCTCCATTTTCCTCTCATTATTTTTCTTATTGTCTTCCCTCTGGGTGCTTCAATTGGGTTCTTTTCTATCAACATATTGTTTTTATTTACTACTCCTACTGTATGCTATTTGTCATCTGTTATTAAAACCTGCTAAGAAGATCCATATAATCCTCTCAATAGATACAGAAAAAGCATTTGACAAAGTACAGCACCTATTCTTGATAAAAAACCCTTGAAAAAGTAGGGACAGAGAGGAAATACCTCAACATCATAAAGACCATATACAAAGCCCAACAGTTAATATCTTCCTTTCCTCCATGGGGAAAAACTGAAAGCTTTTCTTCTAAGGTCAAGAATAAGATAGGGATATCCACTGTCACCACTGTTATCTAACGTAGGCCATGAAGTCCTAGCCTCAGCAAAGCAACCATACAACTAAAAGAAATAGAACACACACAAATCAGCAAGGAAGAATCCAAACTTTCACTATTTGCAGATGACATGATAGAACTAGAACTGATATACAAATTCAGTAAACTCAAAGGATACAAAACCAATGTACAGAAATTGGTTGCATTTCTATACACCAAGAATGCAGCAGAAGAAAGAAATCAAGGAACTGATCGCATTTAAAATTGCACCAAACCCTATAAGATACCTAAGAAAAACCTAACTGAAGAGGTAAAAGATCTATATTCTGAAAACTATAGAACACTTATGAAAGAAATTGAAGATGAGCCAAAGAAGTGAAAAAACATCCCACGCTCATGTATTGGAAGAACAAACCTTGTTAAAATGTCTACACTACCCAAAGCAGTCTGCAGATTTAATGCAATCCCTATCAAAATACCATCAGCATTTTTCACAGAGATACAACGAACAATCTCAAGATTTGTATGGAACCACAAAAAGACCCTGAATAGCCAAAGCAACCTTGAAAAAGAAAAGCAATGCTGGAGGCATCACATTCTGGACCTCAATTTATATCACAAAGCTGTAGTCATCAAGACAATATGGTACTGGCATAAAGACAGACACATAGACTAATGGAACAGAATAGAAAACCCAGAAATGGACCCACAACTATATGGCCAACAGAGCAGAAAAGACTATCCAATGGAAAAAAAGACAGCATCTTTAACAAATTGTGTTGGGAAAACTGGACAGCAAAATGCAAAAGAATGAAACTGGACCACTTTCTTACATCATACACAAAAACAAGTTAAAAATGGATGACAGACCTAAATGTGAGACATCCTAGAGGAAAACATAGGCAGTAACTTCTTTGACATCAGCCACAGCAACTTCTTCTTACTAGACATGTCTCCTGAGACAAGGGAAATAAAAACAAAACTGAACTATTGGAATTGCATCAAGATAAAAAGCTTCTGCACAGAGAAGGAAACTATCAACAAAGCTAAAAAGCAACCTTTGGAATGGAAAAAGACATTTCCAAATGACATTTAGCATAAAGGGTTAATGTCCAAAATCTATAAAAAACTTATCAAAATAACACTCAAAAAACAAATAATCCAGTGAAGAAATGGGCAGAAGACAAAAATAGACATTTTAACAAAAAGAGACACCCAGATGGCTAACAGACACATGAAAAGATGCTCAACATTACTCATCATTAGGGCAATACAAATCAAAACCACAATGAGATATCACCTCCCATCTGTTGGAAAGGCTAAAATCTACAATACAGGAAATAACATACTGTTGGAAAACAGTATGGAGCTTCCTCAACAGTTGAAAATAGAATTAATCTACAATTGCACTGTTAGGTATTTACCCACAGGATAGAAAAATACTTATTTGAAGGGGTACATACACCCCAGTGATTTTAGCAGCATTATCAACAATAACAAAATTACAGAGAGCCCAAATGTCCATCGACTGATGAATGCATAAAGAAGTTGTATATACAATGGAATATTAGTCAACCATAAAAAAAGAATGAAATCTTGCCATTTTCAATGACATGGGTGAAGTTAGAGAGTATTATCCTAAATGAAATAAATCAGCCACAGAAAGGAAAATACCATATTATTTCACTCTTCTGTGGAATTTAAGAAACAAAACAGATGAAATAGGAGGGGAAATCAAAAGAGACGGGAAAACCATAATACAGACTCTTAATTATATGGAACAAATAGGTTTGCTGAAGACCACGTGGTGGGGGGATATTGAATGGGTGATGTGTATTAAGGAGGGGGCTTACTGTGATGAGCACTGGCTGTGGTATGTAAGTGGTGAATCACTAAATTCTACACCTCTAACTAATGTTACACTATATGTTAACTAACTGGAATTTAAATAAAAATGTGAAAAATGAAAAGAATCTTATTAACAGTATAATTATATATAACAATTAATAATAATATATGGTGTAGTATATTATTATTATTATTACTATTATTATTCAGCCCTAGTATTACTATTTACCATATTGTTTTTAAGTTGGAATCTTCTATCAAAATTTTTTATCATTTCTTCTGTTTTTTTTTTCTTTTTTCTTTTCTTGGGTTTAATATTCAAACACTTTAAAATTCTTTTTTTAATACCTAGATCACCTGTGGGTCTGCTCTGTTATTTTTTCTCAATTATTGGATATGTGGTCTTGTCTTTTGTTGTTTTTGTTGTTCACATAAATATTTTATCTATTGCCAGACATTAGGTGTTATAAAAAATGTAATGCTCCAGCGGGCTTATCATGCTCTGCTCTTAGGTACAATAATAAATGTTCAACATAATCCAATAAGACAGGCTATAATGGATAAAAACGCTCAATAAAAGGCCCTGTTAAATCCCATTCTTCCTGCTATTCACCCTGGACCCCAGAGTTTTCCCCAATGAGTCTGGTATATTCATTAGAGCCTTTTTATCTAATGGGCCCCCCTTCATTGTTATTTCAACAGACCGCAGAAAATCTTTCTCTGCTTTTCAGAAGCTTTCTGTGTAATTTTTTTTTCCTCCTACCCCATGTAGCCCCAGTATATGTCAAAAATTCTGAGGGAAAGATAATCATGTGTTTAAGACATTCAAATCTCCATCAAAAGTCCTCTATATACTTCTGAACTTCTACAACAGCCCTCTCTCTATTTTGTATTAAGCTTTACAAAGGATCCTCAGTCACCTGCCCCTGTTCAGAATTGGCAAACTTTTATGGGAGTAAAAGCAACTCTAGAGGGTCAGCGTCTTTCTCTGAGTTTCTTCATTCTCCAGTATTTTATCCCAGATCTTTTTAAGCAGAATTCTGCTGTGTTTGAATCAAGGATTTCTATATGTTACCTGACATCTTTAGTTTTCCAAGTAGGAGCATTCATCTGTTGCCAGATATCCCATCCCACCCAGAAACAAAATGTATGTGACATTTTTAAAGACTATATAATGGACTCTAATCAGTGATGAGTAGTTTATATCTTAATATTTTTTACTCGTTTCAGAAATATTCACCATCGCTCTCTAGGTTTTAACTGAACGCAAGAAGTCAGGCTAGTGTAATCCATGTTTTTTGGCCCAAAGTTTTTTCAAACACAGGAATATATTTTCAAATTTGATCATTGAGTGGTTTTTCATGAATATTGCAAATTTAATTTTGAATGAAGTAATTCTAATTAGGAAGATTCTACATCATAACTCTACTGTATGGCTGGTATGAAGAACATATAATAATAAAGATAGTAATGATGATGATATTAATGATAATTTATTGGCATCTATTATGTTCCAGGCTCTCTGCATATTTCTATGTTTAGACTACTTTACTTATTTTTATAGCATCATTTTAAGAGACAACCATTATTATTCACAGTTTCAGGAAAGGGTTTAAACTGATATTTAGGATGGTTCATTTACTACCCATAAGGCATAGAATCTGTAAATAGCCTATTTCAGATAGCACTGAGGCTGCCTTTTACCATTAAACTGTACAAATAAAAATACAGGATTAGTCTTTGAGGAAACGGACATTGCTTTGTGTTGCTATTTTCCTACATTTCTAGAGCATTTTAAGAAAATGTCTGAGTTCAGCAGCTTTATTTTATCAAAATCATATGGATTGCTCTATTTGCATGCTCTTGAGCAGAAGCTAAATTAAGAGAAAAATGATAAATAAATGAAGTGACACCCTCCTCTCAGAGATAGCGGAACATGCATGCCAAGGAAGGGTATTCATTATGCAAGGAGTAGAATTTATTTCATTAAAAATTACACACATAGTTTGAGGAATATTCAGAATTCAACTATACACTTTTACCAAAAATAGGGCTTTAAAAAATTTTAGAACACTTTTACTCTCGTACTAAACATTTCCACTTTGGTTCATTTCAGTCAATATTTTGTGCTTCCGTGGAAAGGTACCATAAACCTTGTTATAGATGGCTAATCTAAATGAGGTAGAAATTCCAAAAAACTCCGAGTGTAGAGAAAATTTTGCATGCTTTTATTGGTCAGGCCAGCATTCTTTCATGAATCCCTTTCAAAATATTTATAATGTCTTGGTATATTTTTCTAGAAACTGATAACTTCATCCATTTTTATTTAAAAAAGAATAGGTTGACAATTGTTACTATACTTTTTAAAGTATTACTAGTTATATTCTTAAGTTTGTAGATAAACCACTTTCCATCTAGGAATCATTTTACTTTGTTATATTTCAAAAATATAGTGTGTTAAATAGCATTTAGAAAAGGCATCTGAGGGGCGCCTGGGTGGCGCAGTCGGTTAAGCGTCCGACTTCAGCCAGGTCACGATCTCGCGGTCCGGGAGTTTGAGCCCCGCGTCAGACTCTGGGCTGATGGCTCAGAGCCTGGAGCCTGTTTCTGATTCTGTGTCTCCCTCTCTCTCTGCCCCTCCCCCGTTCATGCTCTGTCTCTCTCTGTCCCAAAAATAAAAATAAACGTTGAAAAAAAAAATTAAAAAAAAAAAAGAAAAAAAAAAAAAGAAAAGGCATCTGAATGTTTCATCCCAGAATGTTTGATAAGAAAAATATTTTTTTTTAATTGAAGCAAAATGCACAATTATCTACACATGGGGAATTCCCTTATCTTTGCCAAATCAAAAGTTTCCATCACTTTAGTTCATTATTCCCAAAAGATCTGAACGAATGCACAATTTTGCACATCACATCTTAGACAGAGACCAGGTCTACATTTCCATCCTAGAGCCCGGATCTTACTGAGGATAAAAGGTGAGCACAGAAAACTCATTCTTATCTTACACAGCAGCTTTGCAGCTTTTTTGGCACTTTGAATATTCTAAAGGATTATACTGAAGACGGGATTTTCTCAGGTGGTTATTTGTTCTGTTTTCATCAGACACACTAATATGCAACCCAGAGCAACTTTAGAAATATTGGCTTCCTTTATCAGCTAGCATCTCTATTTAAGACTTATAGTAATGATTTGCAGAAGTTTTCATTTGTGATAGAAAGGATTTTTCCATTTCTTCTGTAGTAAGCTACCTGCAATTCTCTAGTGTTAGTTAAGCTTAGTCTAATGGATTATGAAATAAAAATGCAATCATGTCTGGGAAAAAGATTTTCCTTTTTCTCTAAAACAGTGATTCTACTGGTAATCTTCCCTGGCTATCGGCAGCAATAATAGTCATAGAAACAATGTTTTGTCCCAAAGAGCAAAACTTAACTCAATATTTACAACAAAAAAGGTACAGAAGGCCCCAGATAAAGCTATAATACTGCAGTATTGATGGTGGGAAAACACATAATTGGCTCCCTTGAAAGCCTTATCAGACCACAAATATTAGCTCTTATAAAATTGTCCAATTAGGTCAAGATCCAGGAAAGGAAACATTTTCTCCAAGGCATTTTTGTTGTTAAAATAAAGTCAGTGAAATAATAACCTTTACTATTATTAACATTGTAACTCATAATCCCTATGATGAAAGAATGCTTCCCCTTAAAAGTAGACAAAGGAATATTAAAGCTTTCTTTTTTAAATGTCTGTCTTTTAAAAATTAGTTGATTTTTTAAGTTATGATAATCCATTTTTTTCTGATGACCAGCCATGTAGTTATCATTGCACTTTTTTTTCTTTTAGCATGAATTTAAGTAAAATTTGAGTCTCAGAACATTCAAGATATACACAAATATGGCACAAAAAATTAAATTATTAAAGATGATTTTTATTAGTGATGTTCTTGCAATCATACAAAAGTAAGCAAATGCTTCTTCTGTAATAAAATCCATAGCATTTAGAATTATTTTTTTAAATAGTCAGATAAAATAGTGTTGTGCTTTTAATGTGTTTTATGCTAGGTGAATTTTGAATTGTGTGATGCTCCCTCTTACCTCACAGCCTAGTGGCATCCTCTAAATCACTTGTGCCTGTTAGCTGTGCACAAAAAGACATCCCCTCTGGCAGTGGACATAGGCAGCCAGCTCGAGGGATATCAAATTTGGTATATCATAAATGCACTAAACATCCTGAGAATGTTCTCAGATGGAAAGCATATGAAGAAGATGCTCTTCTATTTAAACGATACCAAGAAGTATCATGTCAATTGCTTTAAAACCTGTATGTATGTGGGCATATATATCATAAATACTTGCAGATAAACTTGTTTATGTGATGTAAAAAAGAAAAAAGGATGTTATTGAAATACATAATTTATCTTAATACCATTAAATAATTTTGTCTAGAATGCAGATTTCTCAAAAGACTCATTGCACAAGTGTTGCCCACACATTTATTTCTCATCAGGATTTACAATTTTATGAGCACTCAGATAGCAGACAGAAAAAAAGTTTCCTATGTTCTTGCCAAGAAGCACTGAACAGAAAAAAGAAAAAAAAGAAAAAGCATTGACATTTAAAAGGATCAAAAAGTAAGATTTTCTTAAGTACTAAGTACAACATATTCAATAAATATATAGTGTTATTTATGTTTACTTTATTGGTGCAGCTTATCTTTTCCTTCAGTAAATTAGATTTTAAGTAGTATTAAAGTGATAATGTAAAATTTTCCTTAAGGCAATATACTATATAGTATTAAAAAAATAAAATTATTGTATGCATGAATATTTCTTATATGAAAATAATGCTTTAAGTTAAAATGGCTCTTTATTCAATACTTATTATATGATTAATTTTTTTAGCTACTTAACAATATTGGGAAATAACATACATATGAAAACAGTATATTTATAATGTATTTGTTCCTGAGAAACTCTACACTTTTAAAATAGCTTAACTAGGTGAATACTATACTTCTAAGCTAGGTTATACTTTTAGAAAATAGTTTTTTATAATATTTATTTACCCATGTGTTTTCTGATTTTCAGAAAATAAACTCTTTATGTGTTAATTTTAACTTATTATTGTTCTTGGTTCAAAATCATAGTTATTATACTCAATAATGTCATGATCTAAATTTGTAAACTTATTTTCACACATATATATTTAAAATGTCATATATATAATTAAAATTTCTTTTGAAATACACAATTTATTGTCAGACTCTGCAAAGATTTACATATGGAGATAGCACATTTTTTTTTAAATATAATTTATTACCCTTCTTATAAGTTGAAATATCACTACATGAAATATACAGTTCTTTAATATTGTTCCACTAAAATTACTATTCTGAGGAAAATGTATTTTACACTAGTCAATTAAATAAGAAAAAAATATTTGCCATGTATCTTCAACTTTTGATAATATGAAAAATAAATTATGGAATTGAGGGCAGTGACCTTTGAGCTTTACTGACCCTCTCACAGAACAGAGAGTATAAAGAGCATGTTTCCTGGCAGCATATGGATGTGTAGAGAATAGAGTATTTCTAAGATCTTGTGCTTTGTATGTAAAACAGGTTTTGTCTCTCCATAAGAAATCATCATTGTCAAACTTTGTTTTTAAGGAGTTGCTTTTTACCCATTCATAACAAAATTACTCAAATTATCTTGTTTCAAAGATTTTATTCCCAGTTTTGTTTATGGTTATAAAAGCATTCTTAATAATTTTAGAAAATAGCATATGACAAGATATAAAGTATGGAAAAAAATACATTTGTAATAAAATAATTGAAGTGTTGAAATGATACATTTTATAGGAGATGCTATCATGTGTATTCATTTATATATATTTCTGAATATCTCAAGTGAGGTCTGGCTGCAGAGAAAAAGCAGCAACAAATCCAACTTCTCAACTTTTTAAACTCTTTTAACCTACATAGTGTTAATACCTTAATCACTGTATTTATATTCAGGCTTTAAAACAGAAGTTCTAAGAGGAAAAAACACACACCACTCCATGACTTGCCTCGTACTTACAAAGCACAGGCCCAGAAATAAAATTTTATAAATGTATTTACCCCTCCACAGTAGAGAAAATAGTGGGTTCTGGGGAATATATATTTTTAGATCGGCCTTTGGACATCTGGCCTCTGGTCAAGACCCCATATATACTCCCTGGGGATAAAATTTCAGGGTAATGCCCAGCTTTAGCACCATTGAAGGAGCTGATCTGCCAATCCCATTATAATATCCTTAGCTCTCTAGCTTGGTACAAGGAGTATACACTCGACTTTTTCTTCAACACTGAAGTTTGAAGCACTGAATATTGACCACATCCTTGGGAAGATTATCCACAAGGACAGAGAACTGACACAGATGATAAGTACGGAAATACCGTGTTTATTTATATCTTTGAACCTCTTTAAAATGTCTAAGAAATTGCTGCTCTACACATTTAACCAGGGCTATAATTTTCTGATAAAAGACTGTTGATGTCTCTATGATATTGCAAATTTCTCCTTGATTTATTTGGGGGAGATGATTAAAGTTTTTCTTAGTAGGAGCTCAAAGAAAAGCATTAACAAAGAATAGGACTTCTAGGTTTTATGTAAAATATAAATAATAATAGTAACATTAGCTGAAAGCTTATTATAATAACAATAGAGCAGTCTGAGCCATTTAAACACCTCCAAAATTCCCTAATGGAATAAGTACCATTTTACCCACACTTTAGATATAATGAAAATAGGCCTTATAAAGTTTCTAATAGCTACATATCTAATAAAACAAGAACGTAGGATTCAAACTCAGGAAATTTGAATTGACAGCTAGCACTTTTAAATAATGGCAAATAATTGAAGACAACAAAATAACACCAAATAACGTTAGTAACCTGATAAAAGTAATTATTTTTACAAATTATAATAATCCTATAACCCTTTCCTTCTATTCTGTGTGCAAATTATGCATTTTTTATCTGACAAGGCTCATGTCATGTAGTTGAGTAACTTTTCTTTGTTTACCCAACTTGTTTCAAATATATTCAGGAGAAAAGATTTTATTCTGTTCCCAGAGGAAAATGCAGATGAGCCTCATGACTTTTCAGGTTACTTTTATGTAATAAAGACTCATATTTTCCTTCAGTCGTTAAATGTTCTTACTTTGGTCATTGGAATGCCCACTCCCATGCAAATGTTAAACCTGTTCCTCTTGGGTCATCTGTGGTCAAGGACAGGGATGTGGTCAGCCTTCTCTTTCCACCCAATCTCTTCTGTCAGCTTGCCAAGTGCGGTTTCTGACCACATTGGGGTTGGTCTGCGGAAACAGAGTTAGGAGACGCACAAAAATTACTTTTAGCAAGCATTATTTCCACATCCCCTTGAAATCTATGAGCCCAGAAGTGTTTAAATCTCTCTCTTTTGAGGGTGCTTTAATGGCTTTTGAGGAACTCTCCACTGGTGGAGATCGCTTACCTGCATTTCCTTTGACATGAGTGATGCATTCAGCTCTGGCCAGTGACTCCCCATCGAATTCTGTTTTCTTTCCCTGGCCCAGTTCATATAAACTTTTCCTACAAGTGTTTACAATTCTTTCAGGTTTCTGTCTTTCCATTTGGCTAATATAAAATGCTAAGGAAATACCCTTTGATATTGCCTAAATGAAATATATATAATATGGGGGGAGGGGGATACACTTATTCTTTGTCTGCTTATATAGCTGCTAGCAGTTGATCTCTTGTTTTCTCAGTGTCTCCAGTTGGAGTCAGATATCTGTCCTCTGTGGTCCTCCAATTTGCCTTTCTGAGTCACCCAATTAATGCTGTTCTCATTTGCCTGGAAATGAAATGAAGACACCCCCAAACCCTCCTACTTGATGGAGGTATGAGATATTTAGAATGCTGGTCACTATCTCCAATGAAATCTTACCTAAAAATCCTCTGCCAGTGTCACAACTTTATCCTATTTATGTCCCCCATGTGCCTTTGACTTTCAGGAGTCATGTTTCTAGTCCTGGCCTATTTACTTTACTTGAAAGCAAAATATTTGCAATGTGGGCCCTTGTCAGTGTAGAATGTATTCATACCTCAGTCAACCCAAGATAGAAAGAACCCTAATTAGACATTCTGCACCACAAAGGAGTCAATCAATAAAACTAAAATACAACCTTTGGAATGGGAGAAGGTATTTGGAAATGGCATATCTGATAAAGGGTTAGTATCTGAAATCTATAAAGAACTTATTAAACTCAATACCCCAAGAACGAATAATACAGTTAAAAATTAGACATGAATAAACATTTTTTTTTCCCAAAGAGGACATGCAGAGAGCCAACTAACACTTGAAAAGATGCTCAACATCACTGATCATTGTGGAAATAGAAATCAAAACGACAGTGAGATATCTCCTCACATCTAACAGAATGGCTAAACTCAACTACACAAGAAACAACAGATTTTGGTGAGGATATGTAGAAAGAGGAACCCTTTTGAACTATTGGTGGGAATGCAAACTGGTGCACCCACTCCGGAAAAAAGTATACAGATTCCTCAAAAAGTTAAAAATAGAACTACCCAATGATCCAGCAATCACATTACTAGGTATTTATTTAAAGAATACAAAAAAAATACTAATTCAAAGGGATGCATGTACCCCAGTATTTTTAGCAGCATTCTCTGAAATAGCCAAATTATAGAAACAGCCCAAGTGTCCACTGCCTGTTGAATGCATGAAGAAGAGATGTTATACACATACAATGGAATATTACTCAGCAATAAAAATGAATGAAGTCTTGCCATTTGCAATGACATGGATGAAGCTAGTGTTATGCTAAGTGAAATAAGTCAAAGACAAATACCATTTGATTTCACACATAAATGGAATTTAAGAAATAAAACAAAGGGGCAAAAGGAAAAGTGAGAGAGAGAGGCAAATCAAGAAACAGACTGTTAACTATGGAGAACAAACTGAAGGTTATGAGAAGGATGGTGTGTGGGGAGATGGGTGAAATAAGTGGTGGGGATTAAGGAGGGCACTTGCTGTGATGAGCACGAGGTGTTGAATGGAAGTGTTGAACCACTAAATTATACACCTGAAACTAATAATATACTATATGTTAACTGGAATTTAAATAAAAACTAAAAAAAAATACAAAAGAAGGAAGTGGGTTAATACAAAAAACAGAAGAAAAAAAGCTTTAAAATAAATAAAATAGAAAGGGAAGGGAAGGGAAGAGAGGAAGGAGGGAAGAAAGCAAGCAAGAAAAAAGCAAGAAAGAACACATTTTTATATGAGAAGTCATCTTCACATGAAAGGACAGAGATCTAATCATTTTATAGAGACGAGAAGGAAAAATAAATTAAGGTTCAGTAAGTGTAACTTATTTATGGCTGGAATAAGAACTATGCTAAGAAAGTCGTATGATGGGATACGTTGGAAAAAAATCTATATGGAACAATTAAGAAAAGGCTGCATTTGTGACACCATTTAGAATGCAATGAGGAACCACAGAGAGTTTTAAAGGTAGTGAGTTACATCCTTGTTATATTATTTAAAATATCTGAGAGTGTAATGTAAGATGATATAAGAAGAGGAAAGATGGAATCAGGGAAAAATACAAAGCAGGAAGCATGGTATTCTGGTTGAAAATTGATGAGGAACTGAAATTCAACAGCTGTAGATGATTGTGAGAGAAAAGAAATCTTGAGATATATTAAGAAAGCTGATTTTATAGTTTCTTTGAAAAAATTGGGTATGTTTGTGTAAGCTGGAAAAAAATGTAATAGAGGCTCCTGGGTGGCTCAGTCAGTTAAGCATCTGACTCTTGATCTTGGCCCAGGTCATGATCCCATGGTTTGTAAATTTCAGCCCCGTATTGGGCTCCTCACTAGCAGTGCGGAGTCTGCTTGGGATTCTCACTCTCCCTCCCTCTCTCTCTTTCCCTCTCCTATTCTCTCTTTCTCTCAAAATAAATAAATATATATTACAAATTAAGTAATAATTTAGCTATATGTATACACTCATGAAGGGAAAGCCACTTTTTCTTTCTGAGAATAGCATGAATTTCATATTGTAACAAAAGTATTTTAAATTACTCTTATGAATTCTTCCAATGATACAGTAGCAAATGCTGTGGATTCCCCTCACCCCCAACCCCCATCTTTTCAGCACTTATAGTGGCTGTATGCTCCTTATCAGTCTTCTCTGCCTGAGGGCTGTGTCTCCAGGGAGCTTCATCCACCTCAGTGCGGAAACAGGTAGACTGTTTCCAACAGGTAGACTGTTGGGAGAGTGAGAGGTTAATGTCACTCAGGTCCAAGCAAGATGACTGTAACGTTTCTTCTCCGAAACATCTCAGCAGAATTGAGATTTATTCACCAACAGCAATAACTCCCTCAACACACCCTTTATTAGCTTTTCCCAGTCTTGTCTTATCTAAGTCCTCACTTTTGCTTTCTGGCATCATCAACCAATATACTTGCCTGCACCAAGGCCTTTAATGAGGGCTCATTTGGAAGATATTCCAAATGAAGACCAGTATCAATTGCCATTGATCCTGCTATAATATAAGATTCTTTGATAGGTATGGAAATAAGGTAAGACATACAAATTATTACTATATAATCCATGATTAAAATATAGTCGCAGGACTCGAGAACGATTATGTACTTTAGACTTGGACATCAGTTTATCCAGTAGAGTGACATCATGTATTACACTTACATTTAAGATTATTTTTCACCATTTCTGGAATTGCCCCTTGCGCTTGCCTTTCAAATATGAATTATAATCACATTTTCCGCAATGTCCCTTTTTTGAAATACTAGGGTAAATATTATGAAACAAATAAAGTCATTTATTAATTTGGTGATTGAGAAATTATAAAACACAGCTATCTGGAATATTCCTTATCTAGGCACTTTAGTAATGCAGACATTATCTTCATAATATTTTATTGCATCTATATTTTGCTTAATCTACTCTTAGTATGGTTCATAAATTTATTTATCTCCAATAAAGCTTTATAGGAAGGCTGATAATTGTACTTTAAATTGGCATAAAATATACAGTCATAGTGTAACCAAGAAAATATCGATTTGAGTTTTAATGGTGATTGATAAAATTATAATATGATATTTACATTTGTGAAAGTTATCAAAAGTTTTCAAACAAGGACACTTTGATAATCAGTTCAAGGCTTAAAATTTAAGTTTCAACAATTGTTATCAAGAGCCACCAGGAACCAGGATGGCAGAGAAAACTGTTTTCCTAAGTGTCTCTCCATATGCCCAAGTATATGCTAGTCTTGACTGTGAAATAGACCTTGCAGCTCATCTTAAACTTTGCTTGCCTGCATAGTAATATTCCCATGTTCCAAAATCTATTTTCATTGGCTTTCAGAAGTTTTGTTTTGCTTTTTTTTCTTTATTTTTTTGAATAAGGATTCCGTTTTATGTCTTCTCATCTAATTACTGGTATGAGTAATTGTTGAAACAAGTGATTCTTGCTTCCATAACAAAATAAATGAGCCAGTTTGCTGGGCTAATATAAAATCAATTATTATTTATATCAACTTTGTTATCATGCAACTGCTTTGCTGGCTAAATAATTTACAAACCTGTCAATGAAAGAGAACAATTCGGTACATCAACTATCAAGATTAAATTCATCAAATCCTTTTACTTTAGTGACCAATTTTAGAAAATTTTCTCATTAAAACAATCTCCGTTCTCCTTAATTACACGGCCTCAGAATGTTGGAGTTTTTAAAGCTATATTTGCATAAATCTAACCATGGTTGCCTATCAAATATTTTCCAAAAGCTTCTCAATAATATTTCCTTTTATTTCCTTTTCTGTGGGGATGCTACAGAGGCATTATGCATCCAATAGGAAATAATTTGTCAGCCAAACCACATTCCAACCTAATTATGCCCACCTGGTACATAGGAACTCTACCCATGTGCTAAGAGCGTTGAAATGAATACGCTGTCTTTTTTAATGCAATAAACAGTGGTGTGGAAATGTGATTTTTTGCTTGCTGCTAAGTTTTATTAAATGCAAGAGAAAAAAATAACAAGGGTTTCAAGAATCATAAAAAAGATTAAAGCACAAAATATGGCAAATCCTTCATAAAATCCACTAAGCATTCTAAATTTAGACAGGTACATCTTTGGTATATGGAAAGAGACAAACTGCTAAATTGTCTTAAAAGGAAGTTTCCAAGTTTCTAGCATGATATATGATGACCTATTGGGGAAAAATATTTATTTTTTGAAAAGGCTGCTTGCTCAAATGTTATTCAGTTGATGAATTGTAAGTCCTATAGTTTTCATCAGCATGCTGGATGTCAATTCTACTTTTTGCCTGGGATGTTATTTCACCTGAAAGCTGTTCAGTGGCACACAGACATCTGTGTTGTCCTGCCGATTAAGAGTCCAAGTAATCTGGCAGGCATTCAAAATGATTAGCAATAGAAAACCTCATTTGGAAAAGAGAAACATTCATAAGGACCTGAGTTCAGTGACTTTCCTTTGTGTCTAGACTGCAGGAAGAAAAAAAAATTCATTTTTAAATTTAAAAGAACACATTTTGAGAGAAAATATTGATAGTTTTGATGCATTTGTTAATAGCAACTCTATTTGATGTAGAGTCAATAGCAACTCTACATTTGCCTTCTCCCTTTACTGTTAGCATCTGAAGAGCTTTGCAATATGACAAGTGTATTGCTTTACAATTTTTCCCTTACTGTCACTCATAGATTTTACATGTTTCAATTAGTTTAATTTGTTATTTACTCAACAATGGTAAATGTTTTGTAAAGCTCATCTTGAAGATTCTTAGCACTTTAACATTGTTAGAGTTTTCTAGTTACAGAATTGTCCCCGTACTCTGTCAGCCATGTCCATTTACATTCTGATTATAGCCTGCATTTCTGACCTAAAATGTCTTCTCAGATTTCACTATGTGATATTCATTGATTCAATCATTATCTGTTATTTTATGATTTCTTCCAGTGCATATTTTCTGAGTGTGTAATTTCTGTAATGGTTTCCTGGAAGACTATATTGCCCCAAAATATTCAGTATCACTTTCCTTGAGATGATAATACATACCAGTCGTTCCTCTCAGACATCATGAGATGATTTGCCGAGGCTAGTGAAATGTGACATTTGTCGCTTCTGAACAGAAACCTGAAGAGCCAGTTCATGGTTGACATATTTTCCTTCTATTCTGCTTTTGTGATAGGAAAATGCTTTAAAGAGAACTGCTACATCAAGCAAGGTCCTGAAAAAGCACAAAGAAGAATAAACCCTTAGTCAAATCACTATGAACACGTAGAGTGGGTTAGAATAAACCTTCATTGTAAACCACTGAAATGTAGCATTGTTTTCTATTGCAGCATAATGTAGCCTATCATGCCTGAAACAGGACTTACTATTTTAAGAGTTAAAAGATGATGGGATCAGGGAGGATCTTCACTGGCAGGCAAGGTGTTGTAACAGAAAAAAACAAAAACAAAAACAACAACAACAACAACAAAAACTTGTACCCAAATCCTTCTTCCACTTTTTGAAACTCATTTGGTCTTGTGCAAATCACTTTATTCGTGAGCTTCAGATTTTGTATATGAATGCAATTTCTAGTGAAACAAACATGTCAGTGGTTCTGGGGGAAAGAATGATGTCACTCCCAGGCCCAATTTTATTCATTTTAATAAGCAATTACCTAACTATTTGGGCTGGTAGGAACTTCATACATGAGAAGTCTGTCAGTTGTGTGCTAATTCAGGGAAAATATGGTAGAAAACCTTTTTCTTATTATTCATATGCCCTACTCTTTATAGTTCATAAAAGGAATGTCATATACTGCAAGAGCCTGGTTATTATTTGTATAATGTTATAATTGTGACATCACATGATTTATTGGCTTTTCACAACAGAATCTGAGGACAAGGGATAGAAAGGCTAATTGAATTCAGTTATGGTGACAACCTACACTGACTTGAATCAACACTAAGTGAAATAGCAATAAATTAAAAATGCAAAAATGAAAAATAGAATTCTCATAACAAAACTTTCTCCTTGAAAACAAAGGAGAAGTATACTGATTTATCAAACCATAGAAATAATCTAGCTATCTTTTTGAGAATTGGTATATATATATATATATATATATATATATATATATATATACATTTTTTTTTTCAGTTCAAAGTATTCCTCTATTCCTCTTCCAGGATTAGTTTTATTTGGTCTTTTTCTTATAGCATTTGATATGCAAAGTATATGAAAATAATGCCAACAGTATTCAGGTAAGAAAAAGAAAGAAAGGAAAACAGTGTGGTAATTTGGAGAGTTAAGCACCAGTTTAATGGATTTCTGTTATTTGGTTCCAACAATCGTTTCTTGTAGGAATGAAAGAATATAGATTCAGTGTCACTAAATATTCCCAAAGTTTTCAGAGGTAATCAGATATCTGTATATTTACACATAAAATCTTTTTAATGTTGTCATGAATCTAAACCTACATAAGATTTATTTCAGCAATGTATAGATCAAACAAAATAATAAATATATCTTCAGGTGGACAATTTGTAATAATTAGTCTATAGATTTATAATTATCAGATATTTATAAATATCAGTTAACTATAATTATCATTACTATAAAGATTTATAATTATCCATTAATGGAATTATATGGAAGCATTAAGGGCAACATAATAATTTTCTTCAGATGGGGCTTCATTTCGGTGAAGAAAGCCATTACCAATATCCAAGGTATTGCAGAGCAAGTCCATTATTTTGTCCCATTCTGGGATGCAGACATCTTAGTCCAGACTGTTATAATGTCTTCTCAGGGCTAATTTTTTTTTTATTGCTTCCATTCTTATTCCTCCCAAATGTTTCTCACAACAGTCAGAAAGATATTTATAAAATATAAAAAACCATTATACTACCTCCTTCTTCAAACCCTCTACTGATTTTGCATTACAAGTAGAATCAATACTAAAATATTTCCTTTTGTTAGAGAAACCCCTTTTATTTACTGATCCTGCTTCACCCTCTGAAGCTACCATGTATCCTTCTTCGATTCTCTAGTTTCTTTCCACTCATTGAAAGCATCAAATTTTCTTGCTAGGAACCTTGCCAAACTTTTTTAAATCGGGGATTATTTCCTAAGCTTAAATTATTTCAAAGCTTACAATGAATAATCACTGTTCATTATTTATATCCCAGTTATTCAAAAAAATCACTGTATCAGAATAAGCACTTTCACATTACTAGTTTGCAGTTTTCATACGTTGTCGTTATTTGTCCTTATTTGCTTTTTAAATGCTTTGTTTTTCTGTTCATAAGAACTGAAGTTCATGACACCAAGGAATTTTTCTGACATTCATAATTTTACCCAAGATAGAAAAGTGTGTGTGTGTGTTAAGCACGGAATAAAAATATGCTTTTACTTAATATGTCCTTCCATATTGATGATGGAATTAGATAGATAATATCCAGCAGTCTGAATTTCTTCACCCATTAACTGAAACTACCTGTTGAAAAATGTAAATACCTACCTTACAACCTTTCTTCTTCACCTTTTCCTTATATAATATGTAAAAATTATCTGATTTAGCAAGGTTATTTTTATCTACTCATGCCTGATATTATGGAGAACCTGTGTGTTACCAAGAATGCAAAGATGTAAAGATCCATCTGGAAGTATTATAATATTTGTTATTGGGTATCATCTCTCTCACTATTTCAGAATAGTTATAATTTTACTCTACAGTCCTGACAACTAGATTATAATGATTTGAGACATTTAAGAAAATAATAATATTTGTGACTTACCCTGGAGTTTCTGGTAAAATTAGCTGAAATTTAGGGATTTAGCCTATGTCAGTACTTTATGACAGCTTACTCATGTTATGCTAGCCAGAATAGGAGAACATGGGAACAAATGGCCTATTTGAAGAAAAGGTGGAGCACCGTATTTAGGTCTAACACAGAGAAGGAAGGCGATGTCGATTCTTTCAATACTTTCAATTTAAGAACATTAGAGGGAAAGAACATAGTATTTCAGAATATTTCAGTAAAATAAGAAATTTTTAACATTAATAAGTATTCTTTTTTTTAAATAAGGTGTTCTTTGAACTAGGGACCCCTTCTCACTTCCTTTGTTGATAACACTGGACATCATCCATCTTTATTTCCTTTATGATTTTCAAAGAACTACACCTAAAATAAGTTCAAATTTCTTTCAGATAGAGAGTTTCTCATCACTCCGCTTTCATTTGATATGTCGGATTTATATGTTTTCCATATTGGCAAAGAGGTGGTGCTTTTGGCAATATAATAGAATTGATTTTGCCTTAGTTCAGTCTTAGCCTTTACATGTTAGTGGTGCATCTTATTTTATTTTACTTTATAAATTTTTTTAATATGTATTCATTTTTGAGAGAGAGAGAGAGAAAGTACAAGCAGGGGAGGGGAAGAGAAAGAGGGAGACACAGAAACTGAAGCAGGCTCCAGGCTCTGAGCTGTCAGCACAAGGCCAGATGCTGGGCTTCAATTCATGAACTGTGAGGTCATGACCTGAAACTAAGTCAGACGCTTAACCAACTGAGCCACTCAGGCACCCCAGTAGTGTATCTCATGTTAATGTTTTTTTAATTAATAAGGAGGCATATGTTCTTGCTTTTTTAATAATTAATAATCTAAAGATTTGCCTGTGTTAGGGAGTTGGAAAATGTTACAAATTTTATTTTTATATGAAAATCTCCAATGTTTCACAGAAGAAGGAAAAAAGTTGTTAATGAAAAGAAACAGCTAAGCAACAGCACACACTACACAATGCATACAATACAATGGTCAATAATATTCACCAAATACCTAAAGGAATACTTAAGTGATAGAAATTGTTCATTAGTACATATGCAAACTTCTAAATCCATGAAAACATTAGACATCATGGTTATGTTTTTTTTTTTTTTATTGTAACGTAATGAAACACCTTTTATACAAAGATGTAAGTCGAAAAACACATGGAACACACACAAAAAAGATTCTAAATCTATCCTGAATAAAGTAGAAATGAAAGAAAATAGAATATAAAACAAATGAACTGACTGTATTTGTTCTTTTCTCAATCATAAGAGAACCTAGGTTTTAAACAATCCAGAATAAACGATTTATTCACTAGTTTTTTGAAAAACTGTGTAACAACTTTTTGCTATATATGATAGAGACATAGCGCCCCTTTCTTGATTACCAGTAGCTAACACACTAGAAAGCTAAGGTTTAAACATTAATCGTTAAAATTCAAAATAGTACAAGCCATACAAATGTCTCTAAAAAAGTACTATAAGAATTTGGAGTTGGGAGACATATTTTCAGCTAAGGTAATCAGAAAACTATTAAAAGAAAGTATCTTTAAGGTGACTTTTTAGGTAAACCAATCAAGAACAAAAAAACAATAAAAGAATGGTATTCCAGATAAATTCAACTATAGTTGTATAAAATTGTAAAATTCATTCAAGGGAATGTCAACCCTTTAGTTAGTTAGAGTTTGGGTCAATGTCTGTGAATACATGAAAATAAATATATACTGAATAAATTGACTAAGGGAATTACTCTGGAAAGATAAATTGAGGCCAGTCTAAGGCTATTTAATAATGGGCCTATCAATTTTCCCTTTATTTTACTGAGAAGTATTTTAAGTGTTTTAAATAAAGAGGTCTCAATCAGACAAGCAATTTGTAAAAATCTGACTATAGATTACAAAATAATTTCAAGGAAAATGTTGTAAGTAATAAGGAGTCTAAGAGAAAGAGAGTCTATGTATTAAAAAGTACATCAAGGTTGTAAGAGGCAGAGATGTATAGCAATTTTGTTTTTCTTCTTTCCATTTAAATACAAGTAGATTCTTTTCTTAAATTTTTTAAATTTTAATTTTTTTTATTTATTTATTTTTTAAATTTACATCCAAATTAGTTAGCCTATAGTGCAACAATGATTTCAGGAGTAGATTCCTTAGTGTCCCTTTACACATTTAGCCTATCCCCCCTCCCACTACTCCAGTAACCCTCAGTTTGTTCTCCATATTTATGAGTCTTTTCTGTTTTGTCCCCCTCCCTGTTTTTATATTATTTTTGTTTCCCTTCCCTTATGTTCATCTGTTCATCTCTTAAAGTCCTCATATGAGCGAAGCTATATGATTTTTGTCTTTCTCTGACTGACTAATTTCACTTAGCATAATACCCTCCAGTTCCATCCACATCATTGCAAATGGCAAGATTTCATTCTTTTTGATTGCTGAGTAATACTCCATTGTGTATATATACCACATCTTCTTTATCCATTCATCCATTGATGGACATTTGGGCTCTTTCCATACTTTGGCTATTGTCGATAGTGCTGCTATAAACACTGGGGTGCATGTGTCCCTTCGAAACAGCATACGTGTATCCAATGGATAAATGCTTAGTAGTGCAATTTCTGGGTCGTAGGGTAGTTCTATTTTTAGTTTTTTGAGGAACCTCCCTACTCTTTCCCAGAGTGGCTGCACCAGCTTGCATTGCCACCAACATGCAAAAGAGATCCTCTTTCTCTGCATCCTCGCCAACTTCTGTTTTTGCTTGAGTTGTTAATGTTAACCATTCTGACAGGTATAAGGTGGTATCTCATTGTGGTTTTGATTTGTATTTCCCTGATGATGAGTGATGTTGAGCATCATTTCATGTGTTGGCTGGCCATCTAGATGTCTTCTGTGGAGAAGTGTCTATTCATGTCTTTGGCCCATTTCTTCACTGGATTATTTGTTTTTTGGGTATTGAGTTTGATAAGTTCTTTGTAGATTTTGGATACTAATCCTTTATCTGATATTTCATTTGCAAATATCTTCTCCCATTCTGTAGGTTGCCTTTTAGTTTTGCTGATTGTTTCCTTCTCTGTGCAGAAGCTTTTTATCTTGATGAGGTCCCAGTAGTTCATTTTTGCTTTTGTTTCCCTTGCCTCCAGAGACGTGTTGAGTAAGAAGTTGCTGTGGCCAAGACCAAAGAGGTTTTTGCTTGCTTTCTCCTCGAGGATTTTGATGGCTTCCTGTCTTACATTGAGGTCTTTCATGCACTTTGAGTTTTTGTGTATGGTGTGAGAAAGTGGTCCAGGTTCATTCTTCTGCATGTCACTGTCCAGATTTCCCAGCACCACTTGCTGAAGAGACTGTCTTTATTCCACTGGATATTCTATCCTGCTTTGTCAAAGATTAGTTGGCATACGTTTGTGGGTCCATTTCTGAATTCTCTATTCTGTTCCATTGATCTGAGTGTCTGTTCTTGTGCCAGTACCATACTGTCTTGATGATTACAGCTTTGTAGTATATATAGTTTGAAGTCTGGGATTGTGATGCCTCCTGCTTTGGTTTTCTTTTTCAAGATTGCTTTGGCTATTCAGGGTCTTTTCTTGTTCCATACAAATTTTAGGATTATTTGTTCCAGCTCTGTGAAGAATGCTGGTGTTATTTTGATAGGGATTGCATTGAATATGTAGATTACTTTGGGTAGTATCCACATTTTAACAATATTTGTTTTTCCTTTGTAGAAGCACGGAAAATTTTTCCATTTTTTGTGTCTTCTTCAAGGTCTTTCATAAACTTTATATAGTTTTAAGCATATAGATTTTTCACCTCTTTGGTTAGATTTCTTCCTAGGTATTTTGTGGTTTTTGGTACAACTGTAAATGGGATGGATTCCGTGATTTCTCTTTCTGTCACTTCATTGTTAGTGTATAGGAATGCAACTGATTTCTGTGCATTGATTTTATATCCTGCAACTTTGCTGAATTCATGAATCAATTCTAGCAGTTTTTTGGTGGAATCTTTTGGGTTTTCCATATAGAGTATCATGTCATCTGCAAAGTTTGACCTCCTCCTGGCC
Organism: Prionailurus bengalensis; assembly: GCF_016509475.1. Lineage (NCBI taxonomy): Eukaryota > Metazoa > Chordata > Mammalia > Carnivora > Felidae > Prionailurus > Prionailurus bengalensis. The sequence continues at coordinate 93,949,016 of NC_057344.1, forward strand.
AATTTGGATGCCTTTTATTTCTTTGTGTTTTCTGATTGCAGAGGCTAAGACTTCTAATACTATACTGAATAACTATACCCAGGAATACTATACCCAGGAATGCTTACTGGGCCCTATTGCTGCTGGTGCCCCGAAACTGGCCAGGTGCCAGCCCGCCCCAGAAAAAGTTTGTGAGATAGTGTAGCAGCAGCGTTTCAGGGATTATGTAAAATCACGACAAATCCAGCACCAGGCTTCACCCTTAATGACATTCATTGCCCCAGCACCAGCGAATGTGGCTGCCTTCCGGGGTCTGCTGGAACCAGGTGGCTTCAACAGTCTCTACCAAATGTCCTTCCAGCAGTGGAACGGCTTTTCCCCGTGTGGCCTGAGAACCTCCTGGACCCCCTCTGTTCCTGGGGATTCGCCTTCCCCACCAGAGCACCATTAGGTATCGACCTGTGGAGTTGCAGACTTTGTGCTTCCCTTGTTTGCAGTCTTAATGGAATTTAAACACTCTCCTTTCTCCTTTCTCCCTTTAATTTTAGTCCCTGCAGCTGTTTCCAATTTTCCACTTTCTCACCAGCTGCTTTTGGGGAGGAGTGCTTTTCCTGTATTCCCCCCCCCCCGTCTCTTGTCCTCTCTCTGCTCACAAAAGCACCTCCCTTCCTGCGCCATCTCTCTCCCCAATTTCACCTCTCTGCACCGAGTACCTGCTGAATTCTGTGGTTCAGGTTGTGCAGATTGTTGTGTTTATCCTCCAATCAATTTTCTAGGTGTGTAGGATGGTTTAGTGTTGGTCTGGTTGTATTTCATGGACAGGAGACACACAAAAGACTTACATGCTGTTCTGCCATCTTGGCTCCTCCCTTAATTATAAGTAGATTTTAACAGCATGAACAGCTATGGTGTCATTATGAAGAAATCTAAAAAGACAAGTTTTTTTAAAGACTTTGCTTTATTATATAAATATACATATACATACACACACATATATATTTCATTTTAAACAAAGCTCTTGTATTAGTAACTTTCTCATCTAAGATACATAACAACAACTGAGGAAGAAGAAAAATAATATAACAACTGTTTGATAGAGAAATCTCAAGAATTAAAAACATTAAGGAGATATATTTGACACAAAAAATAAAAAAAAATTTAAGAATCATTTATCAACATATCCAGCAGGAATTAATCCTTAATTTTTTTCTACTATCTGCATATTAATGTTTCAAGTATTTTGGAAGGTAGCCAACCTAATAAAATCGATTTATCTTGGATACATATTTTCACAAACATCTCATAATCTTCAGAACTTGATGAATAATGATGTTTCTTGACACCAATGCTATTTTCCTATCCAATTGGGTGACAAAAAACCTATTGCTTAATTGCTGGATTCACTGTGGATCACATGTATTTTGGTTCTAATTGGAGCTGAAAAATACGAAACTTAGATTTCATCTGCAAAGAATGTGATTTTCTGTATTTGTTAAGAGTTAAACAAGTTTAACTCTGCAAACATCCTCTTCTTGCAAGAATAGTAGATAAAAGCACTACTAGAAAGCACTGAGGAGGAAAGTCAACATTTCACCTTTAGAAAAGGGAATAAGTGGATCTTATATAAGGAATTTGGGAAAATGGCTAATCACTGACAAGCTCTCATTATGGGAACCCTGGTGAGAGACAGGGGTTATGAGCAAGTTCAGTACCTCAGAGAGGGTGACAGACATTTTGCGTTAGTATCATAGGATTCAGAACCGTGATCTTGGAATGCCTAAGTATAGGTGAAAATTTCTCTGATGTTCCAAACTAGGAAAAGGATATTGTAGCAATTATCTCCAAGACTGAAGTCCCTAAAACAATCTTGTACAGTTATTTCCCTATGAATATGCACCTAAGTTGTTTACATTATTTTCACTTACATTTAAAGTTGTTTGAGATGAAAATTTACGCAGTATGATATGATTTTTATAAAGAAATTCTCCTTTGTGGCATTACATAAGATTCTGTAAATTCATTAGCGAGGCAACAACAACGACGTATGAAGTTTCATATATATTCATTGCCGTCAGTGGCTCTATTAGCTTCACATGATGCTATATTTTTTAGATTTTGCCTATATGATCAGTAATAATGTCACTGTTCTTTTACTCACCATTTCCTATTTATCATTCAAGGTACGTTTTCATATTAATTATTTGGAGTTTTCAGTGTCTTGTCTGCTCATATACTTGTTAGTCAATTGACTATTTCTCTTTTTATGAACAATTTGAATAAACTCTTTACATTTAAAAATATTTAAGTGTGGGATCTGAACCTGTAAACCTAGAAAAAAAAAACACATAGGAAAAGTTATATAACATTGGTATTTTATTGATTTAACCCAAAGGACTTCTATGATTTATTCATATATAATAAGGCAAGTTCCCATCATTGTTTATCTTTTTTTTAATTCTAGGGTCATTGTTCTTTTATCAAAACCTTAATAATATTTGTAATACAAGAATAATTTATACAAAATTACATGATATTCTCATGACAATTTTATTTACATATGCACTCTTTTTTTAAATTCTTTATGAACATATTCTTACATTCCCAATGCAATCTACACAATTGATGCAATACTATCAAAATGTCACCAGCATTTTTCACAGAGCTAGAAGAAACACTCCAAAAATTTGTATAACCACAAAAGACCCTGACTAGCCAAAGCAACCTTGAAAAAGAAAACAAATCTGGATACATCCCATTTCTGGACTTCATGGTAAATTACAAAACTATAGTCATCAAGAAAGTATGGTATTGACACAAAAATAAACACATAGATCAATAGAACAGAATAGAAAACCCAGAAATGAGCCCATAACTACATGGTCAACTAATCTTTAACAAAGCAAGAAAGAATATCCAATGTAAAAAAGTCTCTTCAAGAAATGCTGCTGGGAAAACTGGACAGCAACATGCAAAAGAATGAAACTAGACCACTTTCTTACAACATACACAAAAATAAATTCAAAATGGGGGAAAGACTTAACTGTGAGATAGGAAACCATAAAAATTCTAGATGAGAACACAAGCAGTAACCTCTTTGATATCAGCCATAGCAACTTCCTTCTAGATATATCTCAATCAAAAGAAACAAATTAAAAAATAAACTATTGGGACTTCAGCAAAATAGAAAAGCTTTTGCACAGTGAAGGAAACAATTGACAAAGCTATAAGGCAATCTTAAGAATGGGAGAAGATATCTGCGAATAACATCTGATAAAAAGTTAATATCCAAAATTTATAAAACTCAACATCAAAATAATGAATAACTCTACTAAAGAATGGACAGAAGACATGAATAGACTTTTTTTTTCCAAAGAAGACCTACAGATGCCCAACAGACACATGAAAAAATGTTCAATATCATTATCAGGGAGATAGAAGTCAAAACTACAATGAGATATCACCTCACACCTGTACTAATGGTTAAAATAAAAAATGCAAGAAACAAGTGTTGGTGAATATTTGGAGAGAAAGGAACCCTCTTGCACTGTTGGTGAAATTGCCAACTAGTGCAGCCACTGTGAAGAGTATGAAGATTTCTCAAAAAATTGAAAATAGAACAACCCTATGATCCAGCAATTGCATTACTAGGTATGTACCCAAAGAATACAAAAATACTAAATCAAAGGAATACGTGTACCCTGATTTTATAGCAACATTATATACAATAGCCAAAGTATGGAAAGAGCCCAAGTATCTGATCAATGGATAAAGAAGAGATGGTATATAGATTATTGATTTAGATATAGATGATATAGATATAGATATGGATAGGATATAGATATAGGTAGATACACAGATACAGATATATAGATATATAGATACATAGATATATAGATATATACATAATGGAATAATAATAAGCCATAAAAAAGAATAAAATCTTGCCATTTGCACTGATGTGGTTGGAGCTAGGGTGTTTTATGCTAAGCAAAATAAGTTAGTCAGAGAAAGACAAATACAATATGATTTCACACATATGTGGAATTTAAGAAACAAAGCAGGTGAACATAAAGAAAGAAAAAAAAAGATAGAGGGAAGCAAACCATAAGAGACCTAACTAATGGGAACAAACTGAGGGTTGATGGAAGAAGGTGGGTGGGTGATAGGCCAGATAGATAATGGTATTAAGGAGAATGCTTGTGATGAGCATTGGGGGTGTTATATGTAAGTGATGAATCACTGAATTCTACTCTTAAGAGTGATATTACATTGTATGTTAACTAACTATAATTTAAATAAATAATTGAAAAATTAAATCAGTCAGGGAAAGACAAATACTATATGATTTCAGTCATATATGGAATTTAAGAAGCAAAACAAATGAAAAAAGGGAAAAAAATGAGAGAGGCAAACCAAGAAACAGGCTCCTAACTAAAGAAAAGAAGCCTATGGTTGCCAGAGGGGAGATTGGGGAGGGGAGGCTCGGGGGGGGGGGTGGGGGAGGGCTAAATAGGTGATGGGGATGAGGAGTGCACTTGTAATGAGCACCAGGTGTTGTTTAGAAATGTTGACTCACTATATTGTACACCTGAAACTTATATTACGCTGTACATGAACTGGGATTTAAATTAAAACTTTTATAAAATAAAAAATAAAATAATAAACCAGTAATTCACTTTAAAAAATATATTTTATGCCATTATATCTAAATTCTGCTCTATAAATTGAAGTAAGATTTTTTAATTTCACCAACTAGTTCCTGCATTTCATTGTTAAATTTATTCCTAAACATTTCCATAATTTTTGTTGTTAATATAAATGCAATGATTTAGCTATTTAGCTTCCTAAGTAGTTACTGATAAAGCCAAGATAGATTTTTCATGTATCTGATGACCTAAAAATTCTTTCGTTAATGTTAGGGGTTGTTTTGTTTTTTTTGCTTTCTGTTTCTTGTTTTTTGTTTTTTGTTTTTTTGTTTTTTCTAGAGCTGGGTTTTCTCAGGTTTAAAATTTATCATCCACAAACATAAATTCTTATTTTCTTCTGGTGCCACTAGGACTTCAGATCAAGGTCCAATAATTATGCTAAGAAAAGTTAGTCCTCTCAAATTCTGGCATTACTCAAATTCATTTTTATATTTCCCAAATTAAGAAGTTATTTGCTGTTGAGATTTGAAAACAGACAGTATTAAATGCATGGTTTTATTTTATTTTCACTTTATGTAGAATTTGGATAAGAGATAGTTGCTCATTTCTGCATCTAATATTTCTACATCTAAATCTAAATACTGGAGGAGTTGCGGCAAGATGGCGGCTTAGGAGGACGCTGGGCTCACCGCACGTCCTGCTGATCACTTAGATTCCACCTACACCTGCCTAAATAACCCAGAAAACCGCCAGAGGATTAGCAGAACAGAGTCGCCGGAGCCAAACGCAGACGAGAGGCCCACGGAAGAGGGTAGGAAGGGCGGCGAGGCGGTGCGCGCTCCACGGACTGGCGGGAGGGAGCCGGGGCGGAGGGGCGGCTCGCCGGCCAAGCAGAGCCCCCGAGTCGGGCTTGCAAAAGCGGAGGGGCCGGGCGGACTGTGTTCCGACAGCAAGCGCGACTTAGCGTCTGGGAGGTCAGAAATTAACAGCTCTGCTCGGAAAGCGGGAAGGCTGGAGGACAAAGGGAGGGAGAGCTGCTGAGCCCCCTGACAACAGAGCTCAGTTTGGTGGGGAACAAAGGCGCTCGCCAGCGCCATTTCCCCCGCCCATCCCCCAGCCGAAATCCCAAAGGGAACCGGTTCCTGCCAGGGAACTTGCTCGCTCCGTGCAAACACCCAACTCTGCGCTTCTGCGGAGCCAAACCTCCGGCAGCGGATCTGACTCCCTCCCGCTGCCACAGGGCCCCTCCTGAAGTGGATCACCTAAGGAGAAGCGATCTAAGCCTGCCCCTCCTGCCCCCGAGCACCTTGCCTACCCACCCCAGCTAATACGCCAGATCCCCAGCATCACAAGCCTGGCAGGGTGCAAGTAGCCCAGACGAGCCACACCACCCCACAGTGAATCCTGCCCCTAGGAGAGGGGAAGAGAAGGCACACACCAGTCTGACTGTGGCCCCAGCGGTGGGCTGGGGGCAGACATCAGGTCTGACTGCGGCCCCGCCCACCAACTCCAGGTATACACCACAGCACAGGGGAAGTGCCCTGCAGGTCCTCACCACGCCAGGGACTATCCAAAATGACCAAGCGGAAGAACTCCCCTCAGAAGAATCTCCAGGAAATAACAACAGCTAATGAGCTGATCAAAAAGGATTTAAATAATATAACAGAAAGTGAATTTAGAATAATAGTCATAAAATTAATCGCTGGGCTTGAAAACAGTATACAGGACAGCAGAGAATCTCTTGCTACAGAGATCAAGGGACTAAGGAACAGTCACGAGGAGCTGAAAAACGCTTTAAACGAAATGCATAACAAAATGGAAACCACCACAGCTCGGCTTGAAGAGGCAGAGGAGAGAATAGGTGAACTAGAAGATAAAGTTATGGAAAAAGAGGAAGCTGAGAAAAAGAGAGATAAAAAAATCCAGGAGTATGAGGGGAAAATTAGAGAATTAAGTGATACACTAAAAAGAAATAATATACGCATAATTGGTATCCCAGAGGAGGAAGAGAGAGGGAAAGGTGCTGAAGGGGTACTTGAAGAAATCATAGCTGAGAACTTCCCTGAACTGGGGAAGGAAAAAGGCATTGAAATCCAAGAGGCACAGAGAACTCCCTTCAGACGTAACTTGAATCGATCTTCTGCACGACATATCATAGTGAAACTGGCAAAATACAAGGATAAAGAGAAAATTCTGAAAGCAGCAAGGGGTAAACGTGCCCTCACATATAAAGGGAGACCTATAAGACTCGTGACTGATCTCTCTTTTGAAACTTGGCAGGCCAGAAAGAATTGGCAAGAGATTTTCAGGGTGCTAGACAGAAAAAATATGCAGCCAAGAATCCTTTATCCAGCAAGTCTGTCATTTAGAATAGAAGGAGAGATAAAGGTCTTCCCAAACAAACAAAAACTGAAGGAATTTGTCACCACTAAACCAGCCCTACAAGAGATCCTAAGGGGGACCCTGTGAGACAAAGTCCCAGAGACATCACTATAAGCATAAAACATACAGACATCACAATGACTCTAAACCCGTATCTTTCTATAATAACACTGAATGTAAATGGATTAAATGCGCCAACCAAAAGACATAGGGTATCAGAATGGATAAAAAAACAAGACCCATCTATTTGCTGTCTACAAGAGACTCATTTTAGACCTGAGGACACCTTTAGATTGAGAGTGAGGGGATGGAGAACTATTTATCATGCGACTGGAAGCCAAAAGAAAGCTGGAGTAGCCATACTTATATCAGACAAACTAGACTTTAAATTAAAGGCTGTAACAAGAGATGAAGAAGGACATTATATAATAGTTACAGGGTCTATCCATCAGGAAGAGCTAACAATTATCAATGTCTATGCACCGAATACCGGAGCCCCCAAATATATAAAACAATTACTCATAAACATAAGCAACCTTATTGATAAGAATGTGGTAATTGCAGGGGACTTTAATACACCACTTACAGAAATGGATAGATCATCTAGACACACGGTCAATAAAGAAACAAGGGCCCTGAATGAGACATTGGATGAGATGGACTTGACAGATATATTTAGAACTCTGCATCCCAAAGCAACAGAATATACTTTCTTCTCGAGTGCACATGGAACATTCTCCAAGATAGATCATATACTGGGTCACAAAACAGCCCTTCATAAGTTTACAAGAATTGAAATTATACCATGCTTACTTTCAGACCACAATGCCATGAAGCTTGAAATCAACCACAGGAAAAAGTCTGGAAAACCTCCAAAAGCATGGAGGTTAAAGAACACCCTACTAACGAATGAGTGGGTCAACCAGGCAATTAGAGAAGAAATTAAAAAATATATGGAAACAAACGAAAATGAAAATACAACAATCCAAACGCTTTGGGACGCAGCAAAGGCAGTCCTGAGAGGAAAATACATTGCAATCCAGGCCTATCTCAAGAAACAAGAAAAATCCCAAATACAAAATCTAACAGCACACCTAAAGGAACTAGAAGCAGAACAGCAAAGGCAGCCTAAGCCCAGCAGAAGAAGAGAAATAATAAAGATCAGAGCAGAAATAAACAATATAGAAACTAAAAAAAACTGTAGAGCAGATCAACGAAACCAAGAATTGGTTTTTTGAAAAAATAAACAAAATTGACAAACCTCTAGCCAGGCTTCTCAAAAAGAAAAGGGAGATGACCCAAATAGATAAAATCATGAATGAAAATGGAATGATTACAACCAATCCCTCAGAGATACAAACAATTATCAGGGAATACTATGAAAACTTATATGCCAACAAATTGGACAACCTGGAAGAAATGGACGAATTCCTGAACACCCACACGCTTCCAAAACTCAATCAGGAGGAAATAGAAAGCTTGAACAGACCCATAACCAGCGAAGAAATTGAATCGGTTATCAAAAATCTCCCAACAAATAAGAGTCCAGGACCAGATGGCTTCCCAGGGGAGTTCTACCAGACGTTTAAAGCAGAGATAATACCTATCCTTCTCAAGCTATTCCAAGAAATAGAAAGGGAAGGAAAACTTCCAGACTCATTCTATGAAGCCAGTATTACTTTGATTCCTAAACCAGACAGAGACCCAGTAAAAAAAGAGAACTACAGGCCAATATCCCTGATGAATATGGATGCAAAAATTCTCAATAAGATACTAGCAAATCGAATTCAACGGCATATAAAAAGAATGATTCACCATGATCAAGTGGGATTCATTCCTGGGATGCAGGGCTGGTTCAACATTCGCAAATCAATCAACGTGATACATCACATTAACAAAAAAAGAGAGAAGAACCATATGATCCTGTCAATCGATGCAGAAAAGGCCTTCGACAAAATCCAGCACCCTTTCTTAACAAAAACCCTTGAGAAAGTCGGGATAGAAGGAACATACTTAAAGATCATAAAAGCCATTTATGAAAAGCCCACAGCTAACATCATCCTCAACGGGGAAAAACTGAGAGCTTTTTCCCTGAGATCAGGAACACGACAAGGATGCCCACTCTCACCGCTGCTGTTTAACATAGTGCTGGAAGTTCTAGCATCAGCAATCAGACAACAAAAGGAAATCAAAGGCATCAAAATTGGCAAAGATGAAGTCAAGCTTTCGCTTTTTGCAGATGACATGATATTATACATGGAAAATCCGATAGACTCCACCAAAAGTCTGCTAGAACTGATACAGGAATTCAGCAAAGTTGCAGGATACAAAATCAATGTACAGAAATCAGTTGCATTCTTATACACTAACAATGAAGCAACAGAAAGACAAATAAGGAAACTGATCCCATTCACAATTGCACCAAGAAGCATAAAATACCTAGGAATAAATCTAACCAAAGATGTAAAGGATCTGTATGCTGAAAACTATAGAAAGCTTATGAAGGAAATTGAAGAAGATTTAAAGAAATGGAAAGACATTCCCTGCTCATGGATTGGAAAAATAAATATTGTCAAAATGTCAATACTACCCAAAGCTATCTACACATTCAATGCAATCCCAATCAAAATTGCACCAGCATTCTTCTCGAAACTAGAACAAGCAATCCTAAAATTCATATGGAACCACAAAAGGCCCCGAATAGCCAAAGGAATTTTGAAGAAGAAGACCAAAGCAGGAGGCATCACAATCCCAGACTTTAGCCTCTACTACAAAGCTGTCATCATCAAGACAGCATGGTATTGGCACCAAAACAGACACATAGACCAATGGAATAGAATAGAAACCCCAGAACTAGACCCACAAACGTATGGCCAACTCATCTTTGACAAAGCAGGAAAGAACATCCAATGGAAAAAAGACAGCCTCTTTAACAAATGGTGCTGGGAGAACTGGACAGCAACATGCAGAAGGTTGAAACTAGACCACTTTCTCACACCATTCACAAAAATAAACTCAAAATGGATAAAGGACCTAAATGTGAGACAGGAAACCATCAAAACCTTAGAGGAGAAAGCAGGAAAAGACCTCTCTGACCTCAGCCGTAGCAATCTCTTACTCGACACATCCCCAAAGGCAAGGGAATTAAAAGCAAAAGTGAATTACTGGGACCTTATGAAGATAAAAAGCTTCTGCACAGCAAAGGAAACAACCAACAAAACTAAAAGGCAACCAACGGAATGGGAAAAGATATTCGCAAATGACATATCGGACAAAGGGCTAGTATCCAAAATCTATAAAGAGCTCACCAAACTCCACACCCGAAAAACAAATAACCCAGTGAAGAAATGGGCAGAAAACATGAATAGACACTTCTCTAAAGAAGACATCCGGATGGCCAACAGGCACATGAAAAGATGTTCAGCGTCGCTCCTTATCAGGGAAATACAAATCAAAACCACACTCAGGTATCACCTCACGCCAGTCAGAGTGGCCAAAATGAACAAATCAGGAGACTATAGATGCTGGAGAGGATGTGGAGAAACGGGAACCCTCTTGCACTGTTGGTGGGAATGCAAATTGGTGCAGCCGCTCTGGAAAGCAGTGTGGAGGTTCCTCAGAAAATTAAAAATAGACCTACCCTATGACCCAGCAATAGCACTGCTAGGAATTTATCCAAGGGATACAGGAGCACTGATGCATAGGGCCACTTGTACCCCAATGTTCATAGCAGCACTCTCAACAATAGCCAAATTATGGAAAGAGCCTAAATGTCCATCAACTGATGAATGGATAAAGAAATTGTGGTTTATATACACAATGGAATATTACATGGCAATGAGAAAAAATGAAATATGGCCTTTTGTAGCAACGTGGATGGAACTGGAGAGTGTGATGCTAAGTGAAATAAGCCATACAGAGAAAGACAGATACCATATGGTTTCACTCTTATGTGGATCCTGAGAAACTTAACAGGAACCCATGGGGGAGGGGAAGGAAAAAAAAAAAAAAGAGGTTAGAATGGGAGAGAGCCAAAGCATAAGAGACTGTTAAAAACTGAGAACAAACTGAGGGTTGATGGGGGGTGGGAGGGAGGAGAGGGTGGGTGATGGGTATTGAGGAGGGCACCTTTTGGGATGAGCACTGGGTGTTGTATGGAAACCAATTTGTCAATAAATTTCAGAAAAAAAAAATAAAAAAAATAAAAATAAAAATTAAAAAAAATAAAATAAAATAAAATAAATCTAAATACTTCTACATCTAAATATTTCAACATCTAATGATATGAGTGTATTTATCCCTTTTCATATGTTAACAGTAATATATTTCTTAATTTAGGCTTATTCTCATATATCAGGGATTTTTTCAGTAATGTATTTTTCTTTTAATTTATTGCTGTGTTTCCTAACTTTATGTTTAAATAGTTTTACCATAATGATGCAATAATTGCAATAAGATTATTCTCTAATAATTTTCTAAATATTCTAAATTTATATTTGTATATTCTAAAATATACAATTTTCATTGTATAATATATCACATGGTTACATTATATTTATGTTAGCTTTATACATTGATTTGGAAAGAATTCCATGTATTCTAAGGTAATTTAAATAGTTTTAGGTTTGTCAGCTAAATATTTAGCTGTAGATTTAGATCGTAGATATCTTTACATTTGACCTTAATGACACTTTCAACATAAAGCTTCAATTACATTTCTAATTGGTTCTCTGTTAATTTTTCCATCACAATTTCCACTTCTTTGGGTTAATTTTAATAAACTGTATTTTTGTTTTGAGTCATCTTTGATTTAAAATATATTGCATGTTCATCTAGATGTAAAATATATTTTTAACATATTGGCTCACCATGTGACTTTTTTCCCCTCAGAACAATTAATAAATGATAATCATGAAAGTGTGTATTAGTCTTTAATTCATGGTGTTAAATAAATCACTGAAGAATGGGCCATAAAATATGAGACACTCACAATTTGGAAATCTTTGATATGCCACAAAATGTTAATTTCTGTTGCTGCTGTTGTCATTGATTTTGTTTTTTCTCTTGGAGCATGTTGCAGTCATGATTAAATATTCAAAGAAAGCATCTCATTTTGCAAATCACACTGTTACTGTTAAGAGGATTTGATTTCCTTTTCCTGAAAATAATTTGATATTTTACTTGCCTTCCATGATTGCAGAAATAGAGACTTTCAAATATATAACCTTAGGATCTTTCAGGAGAAAATAAAAAACGGAACTTGAGTGCTGTTATTTTATCATTGTCATCAATACCATCATCCTTCAAATATGAATAATTTCACATAAAATTTTTCTTGAATCATAATAGGCACTATTATTGCTTTGTAGTGATCTGTCTGTTACGGAATATAGCTGATAATTATCACTCTGAAGTAAAAATGCCATTTCTTCACACATTATTTCCTTTGAAACACTTTGGTGTGACAGAACACAGTAAAATCATATTATAGTGCTGATATTAAAATCATGACATTTCCTGAAATATACTGAAAAAAATACAATTTTTTACTTTGTTGCCCCCCAAAAGTATTCTGCTTATTTGGTGACTTTCTTTTTGTAATTTCCTAGTAAATTTCATAATATAAGAAATAATTGCCAGAGAATAATTGTCAAAAAATTCGAAAAATTATAATTTTTTGATCTTTTTATTCATCTTCAGTAATACTATTATGTTAATTAAATATTAAAACACTTTTAATAGTGTAGTTTATCTTCCTTCTCTAAAGCAGCTCTCAAGGATTTTATCTAGATAAATAATACACTGATTATGAATTTTTGCAAGACATTTAATATGTATAATAGTTAACACATACATAAAAGGAGGCACTTAATCAGGTTTCTTTCAATCCTCAAATTGTGTTATCTCTGGCTTAGCTTGGGTCAACAAACCAGATGTTAAGGATCAAATAAGAAAATTCTATATTGATTGTAAGAAAATAAAACAAGTCACGTAATTTAAGTTGGCTGAGCTAAGTTTGGAAAATAATGCCACCCAATGGGACCAAATTCTAGCACATCAAACTGAAAGTAAATCTGGGTCAGTTTTTTCTTTTGGTATGCGAATTAGAAGTGTAGAAAATAAAAACTGTATGTATATAAGCAACTAGAAGTTCTAGGATTAAAGGAGTCAGAAAAATAGATGTAAACTTCTACACTAAAAGTGAAAAATAATAACAATAACAAAAAATATCTAACAGTTACTGAATACTTATGTGTCTGGCACTCTGCTTTATATGAATCATCTAAATTGACCCTCAAAATAATTGTACCACGTAGGTAATACTCCCATAGTTATGTTACAGTTGAGCAATCTTGTACTTGGAACCATGAGGGGATAGTTAATTTGTGTGATCAGAGTCAATTAACCTCCAAAATGTAAACTTTGTTTTTTAATAATCAAACTTTTCCCACTTTAATTATAATCTCTATACCTACATTACTGATAGTTTTGAATCTGCCAAAGCATTATAGGTTTTGCATACATTTTTATTTATGTGTATTAAAATCAAGCATTTCATTATGTGTTATCCTCATTGTACAAATATGAAACTGAGATCCAGACATAATCATTACTTGCTCAGATTCACCGAGTTATTAATTCACAGAGCCATAATCGGCCTCTATGACATAATTTCTTCTTGTCATTCTTCAACATAAATACTTTTAATACAAAAGGATTTGAGGAGTAGCAGGACTGAAAGAAGACCATAAGAAAATATGGATAATATAGAAGCGTATTATCTCTTTGCATTTTACCATCCTTATCTATAAAATTAGAATAACTATTACCTAATTTATAGTAAAATTGAAATAATTAAAAAAGAAATTATGTATTAAATATTTATATTATTGTGGGGATAAAGTAAATGCTAAATAAATGTTGGCTTTCATTATTATCACAATCAACTATAAAACTAAAGTATCAAGTGGCATTACAGGAAAAATCACAAACAAAACACAAAAGAGAAAACTTCATAAAGATGATTATTCACTGACTTGTACACTTAAAATGACAAATGAGGTAATAAAAATGTGAAAAAAATGTTTACCAGTGTTTGGGAATGACAAGTACACACACACACAAAATAATGCTTGATGAGAATTATACAATGGAATCTTCCAGGAGAATAATATTTTCACACTGAAGTATTACTGGACTATTATCCAGGTCAGAATGTTAGATCTGAGCCTTTCGGCTGGCACTTTCTGTTTTTTAGTACTTATATCTAGGTCATTGTCACAGACTATGAGTCTGGAGTTCTCTTTTCCAACAAGAGAGTGTATGCAGAATTGAATACAAGACAGGTTAATGTCCTGGAGGAGATTAGAGCCATGAAGAGGGGTTTCATCTCTTTATTTATTGAGCTTACAAGATATTACCCATGTGGTGAAAGTGAAGAAAACGAGATCTTACACATGTGGTAAACATGAAGAAAATACTCAGTAATCATTAAATTGTATGTGTAAGAAGCAAAGGGTCTGTGGGGCAAGTGGAGTTTGTGATAAAGATGCATTGGCATCAGATGGAAAGTAATTTTACTTGTGACCCCATTACAATATCTCACTACCTAGTCTTGGGCATTTTCACCCCGTGGTGGCGGCTCTCTGCCCTAAGATTTTTTTCTAACCCATTTATGTAAGTAGAACCTATTTTCCCACAGGTCATGTTTCATCAATTCATATAGATGATAGATAGATGATAGATAGATAGATAGATAGATAGATAGATAGATAAGATAATAGATGACAGGTGAAGGTGTGTGTTTGTGTGTTTGTGTGTGTGCATGTGTGTGCTGATGTGTTTATGTCTCTCTCACAATTTAGCAATCAATTCTTCCACTATTCAAGAATTAGTCACTTTATTCAAGGAAGGGTTACCAGGCTTCCTAAGTAATACAAATTAAAAAAAAAAGAAAGAAACATTTGGAATAAAGAACATTCTTTAAAGAAAATAAATGTGGATGTGAAAACGGCTAACCACAGTATCCATAATTACAGAGAAGTAAGAAGGCTGTGTAAGTCTTGATAGAGAATTCTTTAAGCTAGAAATACAAAACAAAGGAATGTTTCCATCAGTGCTGGAGTAACCACTGAATAATTTACAGCTGCTTTTCTTTAAGGAAGCAAGTAATTATTTTCTAACCTATCAGCATAGATTATCAGGTTTGTGCATTTGTATAAAATTGCTTTATTGTATTTATTATTATAATTTGTGATTTTATTTTTTGCTATTCAAGAACTTTGTTATGATTTAAATGGCTTGCACGAGGTCGTTCTTTGGAGACTTTGGATTTCTAGTAAAAAATCTTTTCTGAATTCTTAACGTGAGTTCTTCACAATGTACTTTAAAAATATAGTTTAATAATTCTATACTTGTAAAGCCAAATATTAAATATTTCTTTTTACCTTTATATACTTTATAAAATTTTCTCAGAAAAAATGCAATAACATTTTGGTTAATTTTAATATATATTTAGGCAAGCCATTTTAAAATTCTATTTTAAAGAGAGATTTCTGTTTCCATTAAGTTGATTTTAAATAAAGTCACAGGAACTTATTCAGTAAAGATCATGATTACAGGATAAAATTATTTAAAGTATCATTTGATAATGTTCTTTTTCTCTGGAAGACTAACATTTAGGAATCATTTCATGAAATCACATACTACCTTTTACTTTTGTAATGTAGGAAATAAGTCTTTCTGTATCATAAAATATGTGTTCTAATTTTACTAGGTTCAGAGTAAAAGCTTTGAAGGCAATGGCTTCTCCATTTGATGAATAAAAATCATATAAATAATTGATTTGTATATGCAATTCAGAAACAGTTTTATCTAAGAGTGTGTATGCATTTTATTCTGATTTCATGAGTTCCAGAGTCCGATTCTGATCGCTGAATTTGGACTGAACTCTTAATCTGAAGTCTTTTGAATTCCTAATGAATCTCACAGTACCATTATCATCAATCAAAGCTATTTTCTTTTATTGTTATTCATGTTTGAGTCATCATAAAATCACAGTGATCTGGCAAAGTCGGTAATATGAAACGCATGATGATTGAAAGCCATAAAGGTTGAATCACTAGTTTGTATAAGGTATATGATACCCTCAGTTATGTTTCTTAAGCATTTATCATTTTAAAATTTAGAAAATGTATTCGATCAGTTGCATAGCTCACTGATCAAAGTGTTGAACCAAATAATATATCACACTGAAGACAGAATAAAATATAACAAAATGTCAAGATCCTTTTATAATTTTTTTAGTCACAAATTTTGCTTGTCTTTGGCTCTTACCTTTCTTGTTACAAAACAGATATAATTTAAACTGAAAAAATACATTTCTGTCATACATAATACAAATATTCTTCCAATAAGAAAGATCTTAAATGGCCCAAACAGTTCCTCTATAGTCTCAAGTCTAAGATTTTCCTCATAAGTTTCTAGACACATGGAGAATAATGTAATCTTCTCATTATGTAGATAAAAATAATCAGCCACTATTTTCCTAAGTGTTTTAGCTGGAAAATTATTTAATTGTATATTTATACTTTTATCAAAGAAATTGTTTTGGAAAAATATATTTGAGGATAATTATTGTTATATTTATTATGTGCTATTGTAGGTATTTCTTAGGTGCAGCACAAATCTCAAGAATATAGAAAGCAGAGATTTCTCATTTTACTTGAGTAAACTTTCAAAAATTATTTTCATGGAGCATCTTTCTAAATATATGTTCTGTGATGGCACAGAGTTAGAAGAGGCTTTGGCAAAATATATTCTAAAACAAAAGCATCTAAAGGAAAACAAAATGCCCTTATGCTTACTTTCCATTTATAGATGTTTCTTTGAAAACATCACTATTCCTCTTCTATTTGCTTTGCTCTAGAGACAGAATCATAAATGTTAAACCATGTTTGACTACACAAACACAGCATTGCATGAGTGGCTATCCCATGGTGCTATTTTATTTCTCACAGAGGCAAACCCTAATACAGTGTTCTGAACAATTCTATTTGGAATGAGAAACTCGTCGATAGAACCCAGAACCTTGGGATCTTGGCCTTTTATAATCCTTTAAATCCCAACAGAACGGAAGCAGAGATAAATTTGTTAGCCTCTACAAACCAGAGTTAATATTTGAGTTACTGGTATGTGATTACCTGCTGTGCCAATTACAGAACCTGGTTAATTCTGCATTTCATTACTCACAGCAGTGTTAGGCATATTTAAGTTGTGTCAGTTCAACAGGCCTGGCATATCTAATAGAAATTGAAGGAACTAGCAGTATAAAAGAAAAAAAAAGTGATGTTTGCAGATAATGTCATTGATATAAAATTTAAACATTGCATTTGAGATTGTATCAGTGGTGACTCATTTCTTATTATGCTTGCTTTTTTGCTTAGATTTTCACAGTGTTGAATGAATAATCAAATTTAAGTAGTTTTCATTTGTTGTAGGAATATGCCCATGCAGGATAGATCCTCACACCTTTCTTTCCAGCAATATACAATTTCAAACTGGTAGCATATACCCTGAACTCAGCAAAACAATCAAAGACAAAGTGTAGTCTGATGTGGAATTCAAGGAAGGATTAGAGAGGATAATGAAAGCGTATATGTTGAATTATTACAAAATGTTGATGAACGCACTTCTCTTAGGTCAAATACTCCCTGTATGCACTTCAGCCCATTTCACCTGGCCTCCGCAGGGATAATATTCTAGGAATTATTATTTCCTTTAATTTTTGCATTATTAATCATAACATCTATTTTTATCATGCATAGAGAGTAAAATTATTATAAGTCCATTATTAAGTTATAATTAAGCTTCTCAACCCACATTCTGCAATTGCTACAACCTCATTATCCTTTTCCTCTTTACAACAAAACTGTTCCAACTATTTATATTCTCTATATCTAATTCTTCTCCTCTTTTTTATCTTCTACATCTGCCAATTTGTTGTTGACTATCATCACCTACTGAGTCCTCTCTTGTTCTTCCATCAATGATCCCATTGATACTTTACTCTGATCCAATGGCTGCTTGGTTCTCCTCTAACTTCACCTATCTGCAAGCATTACCAGAGAAGATCATTCTTTGCTCCCTGAGATACTTTCTCTTACTACCTTCCACAGCAAACATTTTTCTGGGTTTGGCTTTACATCACACTCCCAATCTCTACTTCTGGTTCTTCCAGCCTTTCCAAGCAGTGGAGGGCTTCAGAACTCAATTTTCACACCTCTTCTCTACCATTTACTCTGTAAATGTTCTAATCCATCTTATGGATTTTGAATACTAAAATACACTGACAACAAATTAATGCCTCCAATGAAATTTTCTTCTGAACTCCAGGTTAGTATATTTGCAGTTTAAATTCCCTGTTTAATAATTGTAAAGTCTGTATCGTATCTGAATCCAGTTCTGATTTTTTTTGTTTCATTAGACTATATTTTTTCTTTACTTTTAGAATTTCTTATAATTTTTTTGAAAGCTGGACATGATAATTTGGATAATAGAACTGAGACAAATAGCTCTTCAATATGAGGCTTTATATGATTCCTGGCTAGTGGTTGGCAGTGTTTAATATTTGTTGTAGCTTTAAGTGCCAAGGCTTCAATTTCCTCTAGTGTTCTTCTTCTGTTTTCTTCCTCCATGCTGTATTTTGACTTCCCTAAGACTCTTCCTTAAGTAGAATCTATCTATATATTGCAGCTCATTGAGCTGGAGTCCACTGTGAGTATACTGGATACTGGAGTCCTAATGATGTGGTAACAAGGTGTCAAGGGCAAAAAGCATTCTAGCCCTATGATTACATGTCAGTCTTTTAATAAGCCTGTGTATCTGGTCTGTGACCTTCATAAGGGTCCCTTATCCTCATCCACATATTTATTTATTTATTTTTCCTTATCCACATTTTAAGTGATACAAGAAGTATATAATGAGATGGCAAGAGGTAAATATCCTTCTCCCAGGTAGAATGGAGTTCTCTCTCTCTCTCTCTCTCTCTCTCTCTCTCTCTCTCTCTATATATATATATATATATATATGTATTGAGCATACATAATATATGATATACATATATGTATATATATTATATTTTTTTAGGAAGAGAGAGAGAGAGAGCACAAGTGGGAGAGGGGCAGAAACACAAGGAGACACAGAACCATTCAGGATCTGAGCTGTCAGCACAGAGCCCATCACGGGGCTTGAACACATGAACTGTGAGATCATGACCTGAGCTGAAGTCAGACATTTAACCCACTGAGCCACCCAGGTGTCCCTGGAATGGAGGTCTTCTAAAGTCTTTTCTTGCCAGAGCATAGGTATTCGTTATGGAGAAGGAAGTGGGCATATTGCACAATGGTATTTTTATCCCTCTGCCAGTGCCAAAAAGGGTTCTTTCTTGGGTATTATGAGAATTTGTTAGGATTCCTGAAAATAGAGCATCAAATTCTCGAGAAGGCTGCTGTAAGACTGTGACCAGAGGAATTTCTCCTTCTCACTCTAGATAAGTCAGCTTTCAGCCATTCATCAAATTACCATTGAAGTGCTCCTGTTAGTTAATGGCTGCAGCAGAATTTACTGCAGCAAAGGAGACCTTGGCTGTGACCCACTGGATTACATGTCTCTCCAGATGTGGGGGGAGAGGTTAGCCCTCTGACCTCAGTTCTCTGATGAGTCCAAAAGAAGTCATTGATTTTCAGTTTGTTCAGCTTTTTTTTTTTCATTTTCTTTTTTTAATTTGTGTAGCTTTTACTTAATATAAGGACAAGAGTGATGACTTCCAAGCTCTTTATATTTTGGAGCTGAAACTGGAAAGTCCTATATCAATAATTTATTCAGTAAGTCCACGTAAATTAACTTCTCAAAACCAACGGTACAAAAACTAAGTCTGATCTTTGCCCACCACCATTCAACTTGCTTTTTTCTTATGCCTTTCCCACATCCTGAAATGGCAACTCCATCCTTATGTATGCTCTGACCCTAAGTGTTAGTAACACTTTTGTTTATCCTTATCTATCACAACTCATATGTATTCTATGAGGAAACCCAGTTGACTTTGTCACTTTTGTTACCAGTTCCACCACCACTACCTTAGTCCAAACATCAATATGATAACATGAGTCATTGCAAGAACCTCGTAATTGGCCTCCTTACAACTATCCTTCCCCATGTACTCTCCATTGTTAAAACATTAGCAGTAGATACTCTTCAAGGATGAGAACAATCTTGTCATTCACATTTTCACCATTCTTAAATTTACTCTATCACTGTAAATAAAATACAAACCCCAGTATTAGGTAAATCTCTCTCCACTACCTTTGCCCTACCATTGCTGCACTCAGTTCCAACCATAATGTCTTCTGTAATGTCCTTGGAATACACCCATGCACTCTCCTTCAGGGCCTTTTCATGTATCCTTCTACATGATGTAATGGTCTACATTACCTCAAGTGCTTGTATTACTGGCTTCCACAGTATGTTAAAATTATACCTTCTCCATGATGCATCCCTTGACCAGTGCTTTTAAAGCAAACTGCAACTCAGGTTTATCTTCCTTCACAGCACCTATTCATGGTCCTTGATGATATATGTTTCTGCATATGTGAATTTCTGTGTGTGTTTCTACCAGAAGAATACAAGATCCCTGAAAGCAAGTGCATTTATCTACTTTGTAAACAAATGCATCACCAGAGCCTTGAAAACTGACTGAGATAAAAAAGGGAATTAATATATATTTATTGAATAAATGACTAAATTTTAGTCCATTCAAATGAGAATATGCTGGCTATATTCTATCTTTCCTGAATATCAAGAGCATAGAGACCCAGTTATATTTATAGATATTTTTATACCTAAAACTTATAGTTGTTGTGGTTAAATTTAGTGTGAAAATTTGACCTTATTATGGGCTATTAAAGGAGTGAGAATAGAATAATGATAAATGAAGCTTAAATGGGATGAAAGCATCACTTATTGTTTTCCTCTAATTCCTTTTTTTATATGGAACATATTTTTAATACTAAACATTTTGGCAAGTGGCCCTGCCTGATGTAGCTACAATTTTCATGTACTGTGCTGATTGTGTTCTAACCCGAATAAATATGTTTATGTTAAAAGATACGCACTTTCTGAAAAATGTACAAATACTCTGCTTTAAATATGACCTGAAAATAGTGGATGCTTGCTTTTCAACTATATATTTTTTTCTATTTAATTATTTCTTGGGCACCTGGGTGGCTTAGTCAGTTAAGTGTCTGACTTTGGTTCAGGTCATGATCTTGCAAAGTTCGTGAGTTCAAGCCCCATGTTGGGCTCTGTGCTGACAGCTCAGAGCCTGAAGCCTGTTTCAGATTTTGTGTCTCCCTCTCTCTCTACCCCTCTCTCACTCACTCTTTCTCTTTCTCTCTCTGTCTCAAAAATAAAGATTAATTATTTCTTACAATTACATAAGCAGCTCCTCACATCCAGAGAGTTTATGCTGAGGCATTTGAGCGAGTACTTATCTTAAATCTCAAACTACTTAGTAATTAAAACTTTTCTAAGAACCTGCGTTTTTAATATAGAATCACTTCTAAATTAAATTATAATCAATTAATCATTTCTCTAATAGTAATGATCATTATTTTAATAATGTTTCTTTTCCTAATTTTCATAATCATGTTATAAGTAGCACAAAATGTCACAGCTGGTTAGCAGTTTGGGAGTGACATAGAGCTCACTTCTGTTCCTTCCAGCTAATAGAAATTGTCAAAGAATGACAACACATTAGTGTAGCTCTTACCTATGCCTATAGTGTTTCCTAGGAAATATGGAGTAGTGCTTCTTTTTCCAATCAAGAAAAGAAGACCCTTAAAGAAAATGAAGTCCACAAAACATGGAGTAGGAAAAGGAATTCAAGCTATCATTCAAGGTTGACTTAAGTAAAAACTTACTTGTATAATAACTAGCAGTGGAGTTGGAACAATTGCATGAACACTTTCAAATATTTCCTTCTTTAAAAATGACAAGATATTGCACTGCTTACCACCTTACCCTGAGCCTATGTAGAAACACATTCTACATTCAATGTCAGCATTCCCATCTGGCAAAGGCATTATTTTTATTTCTATGTAAGTGTCTGCGTAGGAAAAGAGAAGCTGATAATTTTCCCACTAAAGAAACTGGTATCATTAGAATTTAAATAGGAACATTTAAAAAGATAAACTGGTATCTTCTTTCTGGAAATAATTAAAGTTCTATATGCAGTTTCCAGGAAGAATAATGCGAGGTAAAAAAAAAAAATCACCTGCTTTTTTTTAAAAATTTTTTTTTTCCAACGTTTATTTATTTTTGGGACAGAGAGAGACAGAGCATGAGCGGGGGAGGAGCAGAGAGAGAGGGAGACACAGAATCGGAAACAGGCTCCAGGCTCTGAGCCATCAGCCCAGAGCCCGACGCGGGGCTCGAACTCACGGACCGCGAGATCGTGACCTGGCTGAAGTCAGACGCTTAACCGACTGCGCCACCCAGGCGCCCCAAAAATCACCTGCTTTGAAATGAAAACTCGATAAAGTCCCATTCAATTTATTGGCATGTGTATCTTATTGGTATAAATATTGGCTAAAATTAAGAACTCAGGAAACCACAGATGTTGATGAAAATCTGGAGAAAGAGACACTGTATTGCACTGTTGGTTGGAATGCAAACTGGTGCAGCCACTCCGAAAACAGTGTGTAATTTCCTCAAAAAATTAAAAATAGAACTACTCTACAACCCAGCAATAGCACTACTAGGTTTTTATCCAGAGGATACAAAACTGCTGATTCGAAGGGGCACATGCACCTCACTGTTTATAGCAGCGATATCAACAGTAGTCAGATTATGCAAAGAACTCAAATGTACATCAACTGATGAGCAGATTAAAAAGATGTGGTATAGACACACACACGCACACACACACACACACACACACACACAATGGCATACTACTCAGTGATGAAAAAGAATGAAATCTTGTCATTTGAAACAATGTTGCTGGAACTGGAGGGTATTATGCTAAGCAAAATATGTCAGACAGCTGAAGACAGATATCACATTTTATTCCTATGTGGAACTTGATAAACTTAACATATGAACATAGGGGAAAGGAAGGAAAAATAGGATAAAAACAGAGAGAGAAGCAAATCACAAGAGACTCTTA
This sequence comes from Prionailurus bengalensis, assembly GCF_016509475.1. Classification (NCBI taxonomy): domain Eukaryota; kingdom Metazoa; phylum Chordata; class Mammalia; order Carnivora; family Felidae; genus Prionailurus; species Prionailurus bengalensis. The sequence continues at coordinate 93,972,248 of NC_057344.1, forward strand.
AATACAAAGAACAAACTGAGGGTTGTTAAATGGGTGGGTTAAATGGGTGATGGGCATTAAGGAAGGCACTTGTTGGGATGAGCACTGGGTGTCATATGTAAGTGATGAATCATGGGGTTCTTCTGCTGAAGCGAAGACTAAACTGTATGTTAATTAACTTAAGAATGAATAAATAAATAATAAATAACTCAAGTATTTTTAAGAAATTATCTTTTTATGCACTTTTAAATGTTTACTTATTTTGAGAGAGAGAGATAGAGTGTGAGCAGGGGCAGTCAGAGAGAGAAGGAAAGAGAATCCCGATAGACTCTGCACTGATGGCAGAGCTGGAACCCATGAACCATGAGATTATGACCGGAGTTGAAATCCAGAGTCAGATGCTTGACCTGCTGAACCACTGAGGGGCCCCATCTACTTATGCATTTTTTAAAAATTACTGATAAATGACGATATAAGAACTGAAAAGTCCTTAAACTGCATGTGAGAAATTGAAAGTAAACAATTGGATACAATTTATTTTATAATTCTGTGTTTTTGAATTCTGATACTCATGTCATATTCTGCCTTTATGATAGAAGTTATAGTCATTTAAAATAAGCTGTGTTGGGGCGCCTGGGTGGAGCAGTCGGTTAAGCATCCGACTTCAGCCAGTTCACAAGCTCGCGGTCCGTGAGTTCGAGCCCCGCGTCAGGCTCTGGGCTGATGGCTCAGAGCCTGGAGCCTGTTTCCGATTCTGTGTCTCCCTCTCTCTCTGCCCCTCCCCCGTTCATGCTCTGTCTGTCTCTGTCCCAAAAATAAATAAACGTTGAAAAAAAAAGCTGTGTTATTAATCAACAATTTAAAGATATTCCACTTTATATTAATTTTCATAAATGAAACAAAATATTGATTATACTTACAAATAATATATTTCAATTTGGTTTATGTATCCAATAACATCAAATTGCTCCTTTCAATTATTAATTAAATTCAGCAGACACTTTATATACTTACTGGTTAATGGGTTATACGGAAAGTTACTGAAAATTTAAATACTTCTTTTTTCCCTGAAGGAGCTTAAAATCTAGTTATTGGGTCAGACAGAATAACCATGGAGCCACCAATTTTTTTGTGTGTAGTACCAAAGTACTTCGCCTTTGTCCTTAACATATTTCTCCAAATTGTGAAATTCAGAGTCAATAAAAAGATGTATTAAATAATTACCCTACTTAGTGGCTCAACAAACTTCCAGAAAGACCTGAAGTATTCCTAAAAGTATACAGTAAGCTATACTAGTATTGGGGTTGGCCAGCCACCACCCCCGCCCCCAAAATGAGCATATTTCCTTTGTTTTAAAATTGAAGTATAGTTGGCACGCAGTGTTATATTAGTTTCAGGTGTACAACATAGTGGTTCCATATCTTTATACGTTATGCTAAACTGACCACAAGTGTACATGGCATCTATGACCATACAATGCTATTACAATACCACAAACTGTATTTTCTATGTTCTACCTTCTATTCCCATGACTTACTCTTTCCATAACTGGAATCCTGTATCTCCCACTCCTTTTCACTCATTTTGCCTTCCCCATTCCCCTTCCCCTTCCACGGGCAACCATCAGTTTGTTCCAGATGAGCATATTTCTGAATCAAGAGCTGAAAGCTACATGTATAAAGTTCTGTATTCATACAAATAAGGTTATCTGAATAGAGTTTTGTCAAAAATGATTCAGATGACTTGTATCAAAACAATTCAATTCACCACATGACTAAGCCAACAGGGTACTTTCCATGCTCCAGGAACGCCTGGGCTCAATCCAGTAAAGCATCCAAGTTTTGATTTTAGCTCAGGTCATGATCTCGTGGCTCATGAGTTTGAGCACTGCCTCGGGCTCTGCGCTGATAGCACAGAGCCTGTTTGGGATTCTCTTTCTGTCTCTGCCTACCTCCACCCAACCCCTATTCTCTTTCTCTCTCAATATAAATAAATAACCATTTAAAAATAAATAAATAAATAAATAAATAGCACTTGATAATAAATTTGGATCACTAAAAGAAATCTTGGGAGATTTTTCAAAGGGCAATTTGGGTCTATTTTCTTAATATTCACCTGAGATTTTATATTCTGTCTTCTTAAATAATGAACTATTCAATTTTATGTTGAAATTCACATCCAGAAAGAAAAATATACTCTAATGAATTATAGAAAGTGTTAGAAAAAATTGTAGCTCTACAACCTTTGTTTGTAATATGCTGATTTGTGTGTAATTAAGATTTTAAGCATTATATTCCATTAGTGTAGTTTCTTGGATACAATTGTACCTGTGATAACTTTACAGCATTTAGTTATTACCTGGACAGAAGACCTACACACTTTTTTTATGTAATAAATCTGAGATGAATTGGTGTTAGTGCTGATTAAAAAAAATTGTATTGGTATATAAAACGAAGGCCTACTACTCTTCAAAATTACACTACAGGCATAATCCCGAATAACAAAACTCTAACAGCTGGGAGAGAAACAAAAAAAGGCTTTTTCCTGCTAAACATATTCTTGGAAACGTGCCATAATGAGGACTATACCAAAATTACCTTTGGAAAATATGAATATGATCTTAAAATTCTCCACGCAGTTTTATAATGCTGCCCTCCCAGCCCCAATCTGAAACATGGAATTATTTTGTAATTGGAGCGTCAGAAAAATCTTTCTCAAGTGTGGACTGCTGCAACCTGGGATCTGGGAACTTGACCTCCAGGTTGTAGATTGTTGGCTTTGCACCTCTGATGGTCCAGTCTGTGGTCATCTTCTGGAATCCCTTCCATCCAGGGCAAAAGATGCTTTGAGCCCCTCCCCCCACCTCAGGTTTCAGGACATTCCAAGTAGGCAGATGGGTCTGTGTGGCAGGGTATCAGTGCCTGATCCTCATTTATGCCACCTTCAAATTGCTGGAACTCTCTGAACCCTTCAGAACGGAACACTCCAGAGCCTAAAATGGTGTTTGAGGTCACAGAACTTCTTCAGTGGGTGCGGCACAGCCTTCATTTTACAGAGGAAAGAACTAAGGCCTAATGGAGTCAATACAACCTGAGCCAGATTTTGGATTCTCTGCTCTGTCTTTGGCCAACACTTGCGTGGTCAGTTTTAGACCATCCCCCCTCCCTCCCCAAAGTAGGTATTTGAGTAAACAATCCTATAAAATGACCATGGTCACTTTATATTAAAAAAAAAATTCCACGTGCAGAATTTTTAATGTCACTCAAACTTTATTACAAAAATATTCTATATTTCTGAGTAAATCCTGGAAACACAGATGATTCTATGCTTAAATGTGTTGGCAGAAACACTAAATGTGTACCTCATTACATTTAACAAAATTTCAATTTTAGGAATTTGTTTCGACATTCTTTAAATTGATACTCAAACTTATATTGTATATCCAATAAAATTAAATAGCCAGAGGGAGAACTTACAGTAACATATTTTAGGAATTTGATAAATCTATATCATTTTAGCAATAAAAGTGACAAAGACATCCATTGTAAATGTCATGTCTCTTGTGGTAAAACCATTGCTTATTTTTTTGCTTGCTAAAATATTTGTGCTTCCCAATATGGATAATTTAATATCTCACTGAAAAAGTCGTTATAATCTGGCATACCATTGTGTACTGAGATAATAAAAAAACACTTTCAAAGAAATTTTTGAAGGTGATAATTATAATGTTGAGAGAGGATTATAACATTTCAAACTGTGAACTCTTCAGGTTCTGTATATAAAGATGCCAATCCCCATGATTTCCTCTTTTTATATCACGTGCTAGAGATTATTTTCTCTTTTAACATAATACCTAGATAGAAGCCACTTGATGCTAATGCTAAAAGGAACACATTCTGTCATTGCTGAAAGCTTATCTGAGCTCCCTAAGTCCTAGTGCTTCAACTGATGTCAAATCTCAGATGTGACGTGTTTCATTGACCACAGTATGGCTTAAAGAGCAGTTGTGAAATGTTGTTTATTAGGTATATGTGTAGCTGGAATAAATACATAGCACGATAGCTTGATCATAAACTATTGCTACTGAAATTTTTGACATCCAGAGGCAAAGGGAGAAGATTGTGTTTTGAAGAAGAACGAGATTTTCAAATTGCAGCTTTTTCGCAGACTTAACATCTCCAGTGGCTGTTTCATGTCATCTCCTAAACTTACATTGTACAGTTGTATGAGGCCAAGTTGTAGAATTTAAGGCCAAATGGATATAAGGTTGAAATATTAAATACCTAGTGAAAACTTAATTTTGTCACATTAATTGAGTTTACGGATTATTTTTATGGAGTGAAGACAAATAAAATATCAGGTCAATCCCTTTTTGTTTTTCCAAATAACTGACTAACTGAAATAAATTATTTGGGCTTTTGGAGAATTTTTTACTCTGGGTAGAGTCTACATGAGGTAAAATGAAATTATTTTTTTTTAATTTAATGTTCATTTGTTTTTAAGAGAGAGAGAGAAAGAGAGACACAGAGTGTGAGCAGGGGAGGGGCAGAGAGAGAGGGAGACCCAGAATCAAAAGCAGGCTCCAGGCTCTGAACTGTCAGCACAGAGCCCGATGCCAGTTTTGAACTCACAAACAATGAGATCATGGCTTGAGCCGAAGTCGGAAGCCCAACTGACTGAGCCACCCAGGCTCCCCAAAATGAAATTATTTTTAAGACACTTTAGAAATAAGAGTTTTGCCTCTTGGGGCAGTTCTACAAACTTTGAACACAGAAACATATCTTAGATAATAATGGCAATAATTTAATACTATAATTTCAATAGTAAGATTATTTGTACCGTGTGTATATAGTGAAACATCATAATTCATCACTCATAGTCTCTTTTTCTCCTTTATTAAAAAACTTATCACTTCTTAATAATTAGTTGGACTTTTAATTATCTCTCTACCCTCATAGACCACAACATTTTTAAAAATAATAAATATGTTTGTCTTGTTCATGCTTTAATTTTTGAAACCCAGCAGAATACCTAATACAGAGTACGGACCCAATACATATTTCTTGACTGGCACACCACTGAGTGTTAAATGCAGCTCCTTCTAAAATAATTAACTTTTAAATTAATAGGAAAATATACAAATTATTTTAAAAGACTTTAAAAGACTTTAAAATTAAAGTGCTGTTAGGAAAAATCATTTATTTGCAATACATCAACAAAGTAAAGTGGAACATTAAGAATGATCCCAGCAGTGAACTTATTCAAAAATCTAATTATTTAAAAAGTAAATAACTTAGGACCTGATTTCTAGATCAATGTTTATCTTTTAATAACAAGATTTTAAACAAATTTAAAAATCATAGTACAGAACATAATTATGATTTTTAAAGCATTCATTAATATCATATATACAGGTAACATTATTGTTTTTATTTTTTTTCAACGTTATGTTGTTTTTCAGAGTTAGTTCTTTAATATATTTTGATGTATTTCTTTTCTTATTAAATAGGCACTAATTTTCTTCTTGCGTATAGAGTATCATCTATATTCTTAAGTTATTTTCACAAAACTGACAATAGAATTGAAATTCATTGGTCAAAATAACAATTTCTAATAGAACATTAGTATGTTAGTTATCTACTGGCTTATCTCTGTCATTATTAACAGTGTTCTTTGGGAATTTATTCTTTGTTTTGGGAAGCAAAAGCAACCTTAAAATATGCAATGAAGTTTGGAAGGAAAAATAACCTAGTATTTTTATTTAAAAATCTGTGTACTATTTTACTATTGACCATAAGTGCACCGACTTCTGTTGTAGTTTATGCTTTTCCTTGAAAAATTTTCTCAAATATAATTTGAATCTTGGTAATTTTATTATTTTTCTTCTCTATTCATTCCAAGTTTTCCTATATTCAATTGTAAGTTATTTCTATTCTAACCTTCTTATTGTTAGTTTAAAGGAAATTTGTCAACTAGTAAGTCTATTGGCATTAAAATGTTTTATAAAGAATTTTTATTTGAGAATAGTTGATACGCAACAAATAGTACATTAGTTTCAGGTATACAACATAACTATTCAACAAGTTTATACATTATGCGATGCTCACCACAAATGTAGCTACCATTTGTCACTATACAATGCTATTACAATATCATTGACTATATTCCTTATGTATTGACTTTTATTCTGATAACTTATTCGGTCTGTAACTGGAAGTCTGTATCTTTAACTTCTCTTCATTCACTTGCCCATCCCCCCACCCCAATCCCCTCTGGCAGCCATTAGTTTGTTCTCTGTATTTATAGGTCTGATTCCATTCTTTATTTGTTTCTCTGTTTATTCTTTTTTTTTTTTTTTTTTTTTTTTTAGATCCCATAAAGAAGCCTCATACACTGTTGGTGGGAATGTAAATTGGTGCAGCCACTGTGGAAAACAGTATGGAGGTTCCTCAAACAATTAAAAATAGAATTGCCATATAATCCAATAATTCCAGTACTGGGTATTTATCCACAGAAAATGAAAACACTAATTTGAAAAGATATATGTATCCCTATATTTATTGCAACATTATTTATAATAGCCAAGATGTAGAAACCTTGTGCTCATTAATAGACAAATGGAAAAGGAAGATGTGGCATTGAAATATTTCTAACTCAATAATTAAAGAAACAAAAACAGAAGAGCATACATTATTCATACTACTCTTAATAAATGTTTCTTTAGTATTTATGCAATTATTTATATAGAAATATCTCTCAAATACATGATAGCTTTAGAAATATGTGTTGATTCAGGTTTATTCATCAAAAATTATGAACCTACAACAGGAAAGGTATTGGGCTAAGTCAAATATTTATATTGGTGTAATATCAATACTAGGTTGGATAGGGAATTCTTATAGTGTCATGCATTCAATATTCAATAGTCACTAATTATTTATTGAACCCTTATGAAATGTTTAGGTAGTTAAGGACACAGTAGTAAACATGACATGATATCACTAACTTCATGATCCTTGCATGTGTGAAGTGCTTCAAGGAATTAACAAGCAGAATAAAGAAATTATAAAGGATGGTGAAAGTGGTTATTTCAGATATGGCAGTCAGAGAAGGCATTTGAGCAGAGATCTAAAACTGATAGAGAAGTATGTAACTGGTAAAATGGTAAACTAGGTGAAGATCGATCTTACAGTTAGAAGACTTAACAAGTACAAAGACCTGATTCTTATTAGCAAAACAACATTATGGTTACTATTTAAAAGAATGCATTACTAATATTAATATTAGGTAGTACACATCAATAAAATTTTTTAACCTCAACAAAAATTAAGTTTCTTGATCCTTTTATATGCACCTCTGCTTCTTAACCATTTTTGATTAGATTCTTTTAAAAATCCTTTTTTTAGGGGCGCCTGGGTGGCTCCGTCGGTTAAGCGTCCGACTTCGGCTCAGGTCATGATCTCACGGTCAGTGAGTTCGAGCCCCGCGTCGGGCTCTGTGCTGACAGCTCAGAGCCTGGAGCCTGTTTCAGATTCTGTGTCTCCCTCTCTCTCTGCCCCTCCCCTGTTCATGCTCTGTCTCTCTTTGTCTCAAAAATAAATAAACGTTAAAAAAAATTTAAAAAAACAATCCTTTTTTTTAACAGTCGGTTAAGGATCCCGCTCTTGATTTCAGCTCAGGTCATTATCTCATGGTTCATGAGAGGGAGCCCTGCATTGGGCTCCATGCTGACGAAGTGGAGCCTGCTTAGGATTCTCCCTCTCTCTGTCTCGCTGTCTCTCTCTCCTTCTCTCTCAGAAATAAATAAATAAACATTAAAAAACTTTAAAAATACTTTTTATATGTATGATCTCTCCTCTGTTAAATCTCATGTGTTCAAGTATGCATTAGTCTTCTTATAGTATCTAGAAGATGTAGTCAGAATGGTAACTGTAAGCCAAGGTCCCCAGGTTAGAAACTCCCCTGGTACAACTGAAGGGAAAAAAATGTTGGAAGATTGGATTTGTTGTTTAAAAATATTTCATTTAAAAATTTATACATAATAAAAATGCTATTCACATAATCTAAAGGAAAACAGTTATTTTATTTTTCAGAGATCTTCAAATATTCTTGTATTTAATTAATACTATCAGCTGTATTCTTTTACTCATGAACTTTTATGTACAGACTTCTTTGTGATATGCAAAGAAAAATGCAAAATCAAAGACAAGTGAAGTTTTCTCAATAAGAAGTTTATATGCATCTTTAGTGTTTTACATTAGACATTATTATATTTCAGTGTGTTCAGCCTCAAATTTTCTAGGAAGGCTTTTTTTCCCAAATGGATTCACAATCCCATGGCATGAACTTATAAAATATCAATAGAACAAAGTTCTTAAAGATCTATCATCCCACAGATCTTTCTTTCACAAATATGCAAATTTTACCGATTACCAGATTTACTTCCTTCTGTTAGCTTGTAAATGAGTCCAGAGGGAAATATCTCAAAGCAATATCTTTTAGAGTTTCCCATTATTCTTTTATCATGCACAAGAACCTAATTAATTAGATGCATGTTAATGTGTATTATATTTAATGCAGTATTCACTTCTTGATATACACAGACATCCAGGAAATGTTTGCAGACCATTTTTCATCACACCATTCCTCCTGAGTAGACTGATGGACAGGTAACTCGATTGTCTGGAGAGGTTTTCACATATTTACCCAACATTTTGAATACATTACTTGTTCCAAGCATTGTGCTAAATATTGGGAAAATCAGACAAAAATAAAATAATACATAGTTCACTCACAAACACTTTGGAAATCACTGCATATTTGTGAGGTAATATAACAGCTAAAAGGTGACTACATAAGGTATCATAGAAATGACAAAAATAGGCACAATGGTATATGAAACCTCTAGCTTCAGTTTGGCAAAGCATGTTGTAATTACCGGGACTGCACTTGGAGTGCTAGATAAAAGGCCATTTTTTGCCAGACCTAACTGAATGATTCTTCCACTGGGCATGTGAGCCTCAATCTCTTCATATCTTCTACCTACCAGGGAATTTGGAATAAGGTTTATAATCCAAATAGTTAAATATTGTATATAATAGCTATTATATAATGTCCCATTAACCCTTATCAGAATGTTTTTCTAAAGAAGTGAAGAGGCATTAAATAATTTCCTAAAACGATGGCAGTCTCTAAACTCTTTAGAGGTGGCTCATTTGGGCTCACATTTCTGAGACCAATTATAGGAATAAAGAGGATCTTCTTACCTTCATATTTGGAAAGAGAATATTATGGATATAAAAAGATGGGATCAAATGTAATATTCATATGAGGAAGTTGAGTTCTAACTTGTTTTTTCTTTAGTGAAGATATTTCCTTTCATAGAAAAAGAAGTTGAGACTAACAAAAGAAGAGGGACATAGCCACTTAAGTTGATCTTAGTTGTAACACAAATTGGGGATGAATTAAATAGGGAAATGAAAAGTTTAAATCAGTATTTTTTAGTCACCACCAAAAAGTGCTCGCTATTAAATAGCCCAATTATTATGATGGTGAAGAAGGGTTGAGTCTATTCCAGGTTAGAGCAACTAAGGAGAAGGAGATACAGAAATATAAGACTTTCCTGATCAAGCCAAAAATATCCTAATTAAGGATAATGGGAGGATATTCTTAAGACACAGGGAGCAGCCCAGACTATTATTATCCTCTTGAGTTTCATATTCTTTGAGACCACTCGCTGTTTCTGCTACTGTCACATTTGTCACTCGGGAGTATATTGTAACTTTTACACTACAACAGAGTTGTGTAGTTGCAACAGAGACCATATGTAACACCCACAAAACAGAAAAATATTTATCATCCATCTCCTTACAGAAAAAGTTTTCTGATATCTGTACTAAGCAGTACCATTGGTGACACCTTTAAAATGAAACAGTCACTGAATTTACCTCAAAGGCAAGACCCACAGTTTATAGGTTCACAATATGTCAGTGTCTTAACATTTCTGTAGGAGATGGTCAGCATTTATACAGTAATAGGTGTTCACTCTTTCACAAAATTGCATTGAAAATGAATTTTTATCTCTATTGCATACAGCATTTTCAATTACAGTCACAATGATAGTATTTGGATATCTAGTTACACATTTTCCAAATTGTTCAGCAAAATTATGAACTGTATATTAAAATCAGACATACAATCCAACTAGTTGTATGTTGTATATAATATCCCTTATGAGATTAATGCCCAATTAACCTGATCAAACCATAGATATGGAAAAGTATGACTCTAAATTGTCATCAAATGAGAAGAAATCCATCAAATTAATTCAAGACTTATTTTGAAAAACAGAAAATGTCACCTGTACTATGTGATAAAATTAAATATTTCATTCATACCTACGAGTTTTCGTTTTTCTACAACAAACTGTTTAAGTGGTGTCCTCATTGTTCCCATAATATTTTAGGGTACAAAGATAATATTGCTTTCATTGAGAAGTTAATTTGAATATATGCATTAGTTTCCTAAATTGTGTTCCTACTTTCTCTTTGAGTGTTTATCTAACTACTGTAATCTTAGTAAAAAAATGACTTTCAAACAAGACATACAAGTATTTAGCCTTCATCATGCTTCTGTATCTTTCTCTCTGACATCTCTGAAGTCAAAAATAATCAATGTCCTTATGTTAAATTGGGTCATTCCTTCTTGAAAATTTTTTTCCGATCATAAGTCTGAGCTCCACTCTCAAGCAGTATCTGATGATACGACTGTACCATACAGTGACTTCTCTGGACATTACAAAGTTTAATGGTTACATGAATACAGATGGTGAAATAGTAAATTTAAAGAGGAGACAGAATTGTACAGATGGACAGATGCACAGACTGATAAGTAGATAGGTAGACAGGCATGTAAGTAGAGATAGATATAGATATGAAGAGATAAGTAAAGATAGATGATAGATAGAGAGATAGAGATATAGAACCACTTAACAACCTAATTGGATAATATATTATATAGACATATGCATATATGCTACAAAATATATACTCATAAATGTGTTAAAAATTGTATATGTTAATGTATATCTTTAAATTCTAAAATATTATGCATACATTCATATACATAACAAATGCAGACAAACATATACACATGTATACCTATACACATATATACATTTCTATGTCCAATTTAATTTTAATTATATTCTTCTGAGCCAACTTTAATTACTAAAATGTTCCCTCACTGACACTAAGATGAGGTATATTATTTGAAATTAAATAAAATAAACAAATAATGTAGGATTGTTAATCTGTGTGCCAAGCCTTTACAGAGAAAGGCTGTGAAGAGAATAATAATAATAATAATAATGAGAATAATAATAATCACTCTGTCTTATTCTTGTCCTATGAAGAAATCCCTGACATTAGCAGCTTTTGGCCTCTGTTTTTGATTCACTTCCATTTAATTCCGCATATATAAAGCAAATAATCTTGGAAAAAATGCTTTCATTTTTAAATAGGTTTGTCAACAGTGTATAGAGTACTGTATTAGGCATATAAAAATAAAAATAGAACTATACTGTAAGTAGCAATTTATTTGTATGTGTATCACAATAGTTTATACCTGCAAAATTTACTCATTTGTGCTGAAATAAGATTGTGTATAAAAATTTGAACTGTAGTAGATGAGAAAAAAGGGGAAAAACACAATTAGTTGCAAAATCTTCTTGTTTTATACTACTGGGGAGAAATGCCTCAATTAATGCTATCAGAAATACAATTCCAAGTTGTCAGTGAATTGCAAGGAGGAGCATCCATGGATCTGGTACATTTTTGTTTTTCAAGTTTTAATTTAAATTCTGGCTAGTAAACATGCAGTGCAATGTCAGTTTCAGGTATAGAATCCATTGATTCATCATTTACAACACCCAGGGCTCATCACAAGTGCCCTTGTACCTCAGGCTTTCTGATAATAGTCAGTATGAATGATTTAAGAAAAAAAAATCATAAAGGCAATTCATGACCTATCTATAAAAGTTATGTTGGCTACTTAGCAAGTCTCTTCTATTCTTCAGAATCTCATATATTTATTATGTTTTTAATTATTTACTGATTCTCAAAAGATAGAAGGTTTTTAGAACGGGTGAGTGGGTGTCTTAGGCCATTTGTGTTTGCTAATTGACTTTACCCAGGGAAAAGCAAACTTTCTTGTATGTAATGACAGGTGAGAGTTTTACAATTTGGAGCATGGCACCTTTCTAAATTAGGCTCCTGTCCCCTGTCACAGAGACCATGAGATAGGAGCATTATCTTCCTTGAAGATGACATTTCCGTGAGATGGTTCCTACGTTGTTCAGAAAGACATTGCTGGGTTGTGAAAACTTGCAAGAGGCTTTTAAAAAGCTTTACGTCCCAAAGAATCAAAGTTTTCTCAATAAATGCTCTAAGAAAAGGCAGTCACGGGCCTCAAGTCAGGAAGAAGCATGTCTAAATTTTAGTAAAGCAGAGAGGAATTTTAAGATGCTCTTCATCAATAACCATGGCGTTTATTATATGGGCTTGGAAATAGAATCTAACCAGCTGCTTTCCTCCAACTCTTTTCCTCAATTTTCCATGTTTATATGGCAACTTAATAATATGTTTGTTGATAGAATCATGTTTAACTTAGAACATGAAGATAAATGTGAATGGCCAAACTATATGGTGACACGAACTGACCATTCTTTTGCTAGTATAATAATGAAAAGCCTTTTAATGCCTGTTTTTGTTACTAAATGACCCCTTGTCATTGCAAAAAAAATAGCAAATTCTAGGATAGTGGTTATTGAGCAGTGATTAAAGCACATAATTCTGGCGTTTTCTGGAATTGTCAGGTTTATTAGGACTAATTATACACAGAAATGTCACCGAGACAAAGTGAGTTTTAAAAGACTGATATGTTGTGCCCCCCCAAAAATCGGAATTCGCCCAATGAATTTTAATAAATTCTCTTATTTAGTAAGTCTCTTACTTAGTAATAATTAGTTATAAATAATAAGTGGAGAGGTAGCTTTCAACTCAACAACTTCTCAGAAAACTTTATTCATGATATTCATTATTACACTGTTTTGATAATATGTTTGGAAAATTTAGAATTTATATTTTAATATATTTATTGTATTTTATATTTTTCAAAATTTAGAATATAATGAACTAAGATAAGTGATATCTAGCATAATACATTGTTGAATACAAATTTAACTCACATGTTATAGTCCCTAAACAATGCCTAATTGATGTGTTATAATGTGAATAAAACCACTAACTTCATGAATAATCTTATAATTGCTAGAAAAGTGATTCACAGGGTCATACCTGTCATTCTTCCTTCCCTGAGAGCACTTCCTTCAAACCTCTCAGATTCTCCTTAATAACATCTCAAAATGTGCCGATGCTATAAGGTCAAATCTCAGCATTGCCCTTGATTCATTAATAAATCAAAATCATTCCAAGTAAGAGAGACAAAATATCTTAATGATTTATTACCTCAATGAAATTTAGATCAATGGAGAGATGGGAAAAGGACAGGGAAATATTTTTAAGAGAAGTAGAACACTTAAACATTATACTGATTTTGAATATATTGTATGAATTAATCATTTTATACATATTATATGAAAGCATATTCCACTTACTGGAATTTTAGTCCTCAGATATCTGTTATTTGAAAAATACTACATGAGCCTACTACTTGGTGCCTTATACTGGAAAAGCCAACATGTTTGCATGTTTTAGAGTTTTCTCTGAGGGGCTGCGGCAAAATCATGTTGGAAAGGAGTTGGCAATCCATCATATAGTTAAACATGTATTTACTATTCAATCCAGGCATTCTACATTTAGATATTCACACAAGAGAATGAAAACATATGTCCACACAAAGATTTCCATCTAAATATTTATAACAGTTTTATTTATAATGGACAAAATCTGAAAAATATCCTGATGGGCACCAATGGAAAAATTAATTGTGGTTCATCTAGGCAATGGGACACTATATAGCAATGAAAAGAAATAAACCACTGATAGGTGGAACATTATGGAAGCATCTCCAAAGCATTATGCTAGGTGAAAACATCAAGACAAATATGGCTACATACATTATCTGTTACACATAGTTTCTGTTGAGTGGAATTCTAGGGGCGGTGGGGGGAAACTAACAGTAATGGAAAGTAGATTAATGGTTGCCATATGGGAAGGGGATTGAGTTGAAAGTGACACAAAGCAATAGTTTGGATGATAGAAGATTTGTATTTTCACTGTCATGTTGTAACCAATATAGATCCTGAGTATAGGTTTTCTTTCCCTGGCTTTAGTGCCTAGTCTGATACCTTTGTCCTTTGACTCACAAGATATCTAATTTATCATCCTGGGAGTCTATATAACTTCTCCTTGGATCAAGGAACCTACACTATTTAAAACAGCATGGGATAAAGGGTACTTGCCCCGCTATGCAGAAGTCACCCAGAAGCTCAAAGTTTGACAAAATGTTGAAACAGTCTTTTTAAGGTACAGATAAAGCAACAATACACAGAGCAAATTAGGCTCTGTCCTTCCAGACAAGATACATATTTTGAAACAAGGACTATTATATAGCTGTAACCTTAATAGCTAAAACACCGAATCCATGGTTCTGCCACTTAAAATCGAAAAATTTGGTACAAACCACCAATACTGGCCAACTGGAAATAATAATAATGGAACTCAATAATATGTGCTACACAAGTATAAATTAATAATAATGTAAAATGCTTACATTAAAGAGGCAGTTGATAGGTACTTTAGAAAATTAAATCTTATCATATATTTAAACAACTGTGTGTGTGTATGTGTGTGTGTGTGTGTGTGTGTGTATTTTTTTTTTTTTTTTAATTAAGGCCGCCGGCAACATGCAGTGTCTCCGAGTCTTGGAGACTTGACTGCCCTGCTTTCTCCTACAAATGGTGCTTGAGAGTTTGTCTGAAGGTTCTAGCAGGGGAGCACAACTACTCCTATACCCTTGACCAAAGAAGGTCCTCTTCCACCTACAGCGCAGCTTCACAGCTTTGGGAGGGATGCACGTGGAGCAGGGAGGGAGGAAGGGAAATGCACCTCACCAGCCAGGTCAGCCGAATCAACTCTGACGATCAATGCCGAGACAGGTGTAGCAGCCAGATTACCCTCATGCCCAAAGACAGTAATTCTTTAGACATTGCTAACCACCTTCCTCTCACACCTCTTCCATTTTAATAGGTGTCTTAAGCTCTTCCAGAACATTTTTCCCTTTGGTTTGCTAGTCATAAAGTATTCCTATCGATAGGTTTAGTGAAAACCATTCTTACTACTAAAATTTTCTCCAAAACTCCAATATCAGTACAGTATGTTTTTAATTATCCTCTTTTTCCAAAACACAGTTATGTAACACATAAAACCTTTTCTCAAAGATCAGCTTAATGCACAAGAGGGTGCTGAGAGTATTTGGGAGGGTCCCATGTATATAGGTGCTATTTTCACTTTCAGCTCTTTTTCAGAGCATAGCCATAAACACAGTTGGTGTTTTGTTTTGTTTTGTTTTGTTTTGTTTTGTTTTGTTTTGTTTGTTCCTCCCCCCTCCCCACCACCGGAATAAAAGGAATAAAAATATATAGGTGGACAATAATAGCAATCAACGCACCTAGAACTCATGTCTTGATTTCTAATACTAATCTGTCACGGTCAGGAGGAGCCAAAAAACACTTAACAGATAATGAAATGTGGTAACCTGGAACAGAAAAGGACACTAGATAGATTCTGAGAAAATCATAAGAAAAAATGAATTTTTGTTAATAATAATGGGTCAATATTGATTCCTCAATTGTAACATCTTACTAATGTAAGATGCTAATTATAGGGAAAACCAGATGTAAAATATATGGGAACTATCTATACCTTCTTCACAATTCTTCTGTATATCTACAACTGTTCTTAAATAAGTCTATTGAAAAATTTAAATATAAGTATTTAATATACGGATAGGCACAGCACAGCCACTCAATATTCTATGCTTATCTCCCATATTCTACACTCTTTTGCATGATTTCTTAAATTATTATTTAAGAATAAATAGAATAATATTTAACCACTACTAAATTAGATGATTCTTGAAATATGGGACAGGAAGGGATTATATTATATTACTTTGCTAGATGATAAAAAATTCAAGAGACTAATTTCCTTCTGAAACTTTACATGTACAACTCACCAAAGGTTAAATGAAATTAAAACAATGAAAAAAAAAAACCACACAGAAAACAGCCTCAATTTTACTATTGATTATCAGAAAAAATGTTCTGGGTTCTTATGTCTCCAGGGTAAATTCTTCTGTTTCATTCCAATTTACTGAAAGTGACTTCTACTTCTATGAATTCTTAAATATTTCATCAAAGTCATAAATTTGTAATATTTTTCAGATGAAAATGTTTTCTAATCTTAAATGAAGACTTTCTAATACTAAATTCCTCTTTTACTTCCTGCTGATGAACTGAGGTACCCATGTTTATTAAAACATGACTTGCAGACTTTGTTAAAATGGTAAAAGTGGCTTTGTGTTTACATATCCATGTTATATTAGCTCTATTTTATGCAAGGCCTAATATATGCAGAACTAAAAGAACACTGAAGGAAGAAGAGCTCATTCAATGTGTGAATTTAACATATGGTATCTGCGCCAAAAGATTTTGTGTTACTCACAATCAAAAGTGAATCAGCTTTGAAAAAAAAATTACATATATATATATACATATATATACATATATGCAAAATTATTTTTGTATACAGTCTTCATTATTTCTTTTTTTTTAAAATTTTTTTTAATGTTTATTTATTTTTGAGACAGAGAGAGACAGAGCATGAATGGGGGAGGGTCAGAGAGAGAGGGAGACAGAATCTAGAACAGGCTCCAGGCTCTGAGCAGTCAGCACAGAGCCCGACGCGGGGCTCGAACTCACGGAGGGAGAGATCGTGACCTGAGCTGAAGTCGGACGCTTAACCGACTGAGCCACCCAGGCGCCCCCAGGCTTCATTATTTCTTAACATAATAGGCACTTATTTCCTGTTAATCTCATTGGTAGAGCAAAAAATGACTGACATACAAAGAGTAAAAGGCTTATGAATTTTTTGAATGTACAACTAATTTCTATTACGGTGAAGAAAATAGATTTCACAATAATTTTTGGTACCTTTAAATTTAAAAATCAGGATGTTTTCATATAGGTCTTAATAGCTGCTTTATCATTCCTATCCAAACTATTCATATGTATTTCAATTCAGTTTTGTGTAATCACATCAATCTCCTAATAATATTGTGTCCTTGAAAAAAATGGGGTAAACTATGTCAAAATGTTCTCTATAGTTATTTTGATGTTTAGTCCTTTGAACGTCAATGATTTTGTTTTCACAGAGAAGATACTACTTTCCCAATGTTAAATTCACAAAGTGATGTAAAATTTCTGTTACTTTTTTCTATCAACACAAGGGTGGTCATGTGTAGAATTCATAGGCATCTCACCTCAAGTGTAAAATGAACTATGGCACACATATAGTAAAGAATTTCAATTTTTCCTCAATGATATACTCATGATTTACAGGAAAATTACCAATTTGACAGCATCAATATAACTTTTTTATTTCCAAAGTGAAAATTAAAAAATATATTTTACTCCATGAATATTCCAATATTTTACTCAATCATCAAATTTAATGAAGTGACCACTTTAATAACTGTGTGAGGCAATTATCTAATATGTCTTACATATAATAACAATACTGAAATTGTTTTAAAAGTGCTTTTTGTACCTTTTTATAACTTCACGAAAATGATAATTCAATTCAGTATTCACGCTCACGGGAATTTTGGGTAGACTATAAACTATTTTATTGCAAGAGTAGTCACCTCTGTATTTAGCACTGTGCTTGCACACGGTATTTGTTAATCAAATAAATATTGCATTGTTAGATGAATGAGTGATACATCAAATTATAGGTTGGCAGACAGTTGATCACGATGGAATTGAAAAACTGATTCTTCATATTTATGTTTTTCAAGCCTTCTTCTTACCTTCTAGATGGGGTAAAACTCAATTTTACCTAAAGATCGTTTCCACCTTGGTATTTATAATAGCAAAAATATTTATTCAGTTCATCTTATGACTTCCTCTCTGTAGACAAATTATTTAAATATAAACTTTACGGTCTCACATGCTATAGAATGGAAAACATGCTATCGCTTGAGAATGAAGCCCTAAGTAGCAGCTGCTGGAATAGAGCAATGTACAGGGAATTAGGAACTTGGGGGCCACAGGCCAGGTTAGAGGCATTGGAGAAATTAAATTTTGGAAGATTGAAATTCTTCAAGGTATAGAAAGAATGCACTCCTTTTTGAAAATGGTATTTGACATTTTCTCATGGAAAGCTAAAAGCATTTTGCTGTTTCTGTTGTTTTGTTTTGCTTTTCCAACTAGAATGCTTCCTATCTCTGGAACTTACATCACTGAAGTTTACAAAACTGTATGACACAGAGAACAAATACTTGTGGTTATTTGTAATTCCTATAATTGTGAGCTGGAATTTTTAAAATTTGTGTAAACAAAGAGAAAGTTAAAAAAAATCAACTAACGTGAAACTTGATTCAAGTCGTGGCAAAGACTTTGATGGGACAGTGCCCATAATGTTACCCGTTTCTTTTTTTTTTTAATTATTTTTTTTTAAACTTTATTTATTTTTGAGAGAGAGACAAAGTGTGAGCAGGGGAGGAGCAGAGAGAGAGGGAGACACAGAATGTGAAGCAGCCTCCAGGCCCTGAGCTGTCAACACAGAGCCTGACGCAGGGCTTGAACTCACGAACCGTGAGATCATGACCTGAGCTGAAGTCGGACGCTCAACTGACTGAGCCACCCAGGCGCCCCATTACCCATTTCTTTTTATATAAAGCTATTATTTTATTGTGTCATAACAGTGTTTTATTTTACATATTTGAAGGTTGTATGGGTATTAAAATGTACTATAAATTTGTGGTCCATGTGTTTTGCACTGTCATTAAATAAATCTCAGATGCCACATGTTTGGATAAAATTTCTTCAGAATATTTCAGCCCTCCATATTTGCACAAAATACTTCCTGTATTCTGAATGCCTTATCTGTCACATAAGACTAGCTAAAATATCACAATTCCATAGCCATCCTCATGTCTATTTGGCTTTGGATCCCTTCAATATGAATCTGTTTCCCCTAATGAGGTACTAGGTGATTAGCACATGCTCAATATATGTTTTTAATGACTAATCTTTCCTTCTATTTTTAGTTACTCTCCAATAACATTGGTGCCTCATCATTATTTCTAAAAAACAAAGCATGAAGCTTACAGATATAATTAATTACTTGTCTGCCTGTAATAACATACAGACTGCACGAAGAATATCTGATTGCATTATTAGAAGTACAATTTATAAGCCAGATTCAAACAAAGCCTATGATATTTTGGTTAGCCTATTTACCTCTTTGGTCTTGGAATTTATTTTTTCCATTTGTGTGAAACAAAAAAAGAAATATTTTGGACTAAATAATTGTTACCAAAAATGTGTGTTCTATACTTATGTGAGATATTAATAGAAATTGTGCAAAAATTTCAAAAAAAAAGTTAGAGAGGGAGGGAGCCAAAGCATAAGAGACTCTTAAAAACTGAGAATAAACTGAGGGTTGATGGGGGGTGGGTGGGAGGGAGGATGGGTGATGGGCATTGAGGAGGGCACCTGTTGGGAGGAGCACTGGGTGTTGCATGGAAACCAATTTGACAATAAATTTCATATTAAAAAATAAATAAACTTCCTTTAAAAGAAAAGAAAAACTGTATTTTCTGACTAACATTATTGAAATACACTGGGTTGAATTAGTAAAGACAGAGTTCTTAGTTATGATGCTGACACTATGGAAGGATAAAAGGCTATTTGAGTAAAATCTAACACCAACTGCCGGACATACTAATGAAGCCATACTCGACCTTCTAATGGGTCCAATCAGCTTCATGAGGAGAAACCAGAAGGGAAAACAAAGAACCAAATCATAAATCATCAACAATAATCGTATATTATTTAGGATATCAAGTTTTCAATGTTTTGTTGAAACATTGAAACAAACTATAATAGGTAAACAAACTTTATTTCTTATGAAGTGCTAACAAATATCCGAAATGCCTTATGTATATTAACTTACTTATTCCTCATAATAACCCCCAAAAGAAGTATTATATTTTTATTCCCATTTTAAATATGAGAAAAGAAGGCATGATAAGGTTATAACTTGCCAAAGATCTTTAAATTAGTAAGTGGCAGAACCAGGATTCAAAATCAGTAAGTATATCTCTAGCATTCTCTCTAAACTCCTATAATTCTATTTCTATTAATATAAAAAATCATTTTACTTTTCTTTTCAAACCCTTATTGGGAAATCAGAACGATTCCAATCAGTATCACTGAAAAAAACTCAGTATCGTTAATGAATCTTCAAAAAATTGTTACTATTCCTTTCAAGTCAACAAATTTAAATTTTTTTTTCAACGTTTTTTATTTATTTTTGGGACAGAGAGAGACAGAGCATGAACGGGGGAGGGGCAGAGAGAGAGGGAGACACAGAATCGGAAACAGGCTCCAGGCTCCAGCCTCCGAGCCATCAGCCCAGAGCCTGACACGGGGCTCGAACTCACAGACCGCGAGCTCGTGACCTGGCTGAAGTCGGACGCCCAACCGACTGCGCCACCCAGGCGCCCCTCAAGTCAACAAATTTAAATGTAATTTTGGTGTAACATGGTTACACTCTTAATTATAAATGTATTATAATTATAAATAGATATTTTCTAAAAGTTAAAATGTACTTTTGTTTATATAACAATAGAAAAATACATCTAAATTAACTTATCAGAATTTGATTAAATTTAATTACCACATTCAGTAACCAAGAAATTCTTGTATTAATATTAAAATCTTTTGGGCTTTGATTAGATTACTCATTCTGTCATAGTTATTCCACTAGTAAGTCAAAATATAATAATGATGACCAGTTATTGAGGGCTTACTTATATGCCAAGCCTTTGCAAAATATTGTGCATGATATCATGCTTCATTGAGCCTTCAGCACAAGCCAAGGAGGTAAAGAAAATAACAGTTACATTTCACTTATAAGGTAACTAGGGTTAAAATAAGTTATATGAATTACCCAAGGTTAAAACACCTGTTAATCTGCTTCCCCCTCCTGTACAACCACACACTGCCCAGTATTAAAGTATATAGTTCCTTTCCGTGTCTAACGAAAATAAGAGCTTTCATTTATGAACGTTTTCCCTTTCAATGTCTTCTGGAGGACAATCTACATCATTACTTATTCATATAGTTACCCAGGAAAATAGGTGTTAAAAGGAAGGAACAAAGATTTTGAAAAATTGTGTAACTTACCTAAGACTAAAGAGCTAGCAGGTAGCAGAACTGATATCAATTGTGTTATACATTATCTCTTTAGTCTTAGGTAAATTTAAATGTATATAAATGGTACATATATGTATATAAATGGTACCTGTGTGTATATATACAATTCTGTATAACTTGAAAGTGACATACCATTCTTTTAATAATTATATGTAATGTTACCTATGAGTTTCCTCATTCGTAGCCAAAAACATCAAATTGATGTTTTCCTTTTCACCTTTTTCCATGAAAAAACATGTTTTACGTTTGATGATTCTGTTCCCTTTTTTTAATTCAATGCCAATTCATATATACTTACCAAATAAGAATTTCACAATGGAAACCTTATCTTTTCTTTTATCAGTACTTAAATTGAGGCACACAATGTAAATATTCAGTAATATCGTTAGTAATTATTTTTGTCTTCTTTGTATTATAGTCAATTTTTAAAATGTTTTGCCACCCAGGTTGTAAACTATTTGTGGCAAAGATTGTGTCTTTTGTGTCTATTATGCATTGTGTATAAGTCAAATTTTGCACATAACTATCAAATGCATGCATGCTCACTAAAGAGAACTGAAATTTTTGGGAGTTAATTGAAAGATTAGAAAGAGTTAGAAAAAAAGGATTTAATTTGGCCAACATCTTGAAACTGTCAACAGATTAGTCTCAACCAAAGCTGGGAAAGCAATGATATGTTGTACTATACTGAATTGTCACACATATTGTTTATTTAAATCTGAGTCTTAAAAGCAGTTTAACTTAAGTAAAAACAAATCCTCCTGACATGCCTTTGAGCATTTTGAGATTTAATGATGCCTAGCACAGCAGTGTAATTAACAGTACCCATGATATATAGCAATGCTATGTTTTCTAGTGCTATAAACAGAAGGTTTATGCCAGATTGCTTGTTAAGGTACACACGGTATCAAAGTATACCAGATGAAACAATCCCCTAGTAACCATGTAATGAGGTAAAGACATCTGTAACATAATTCTAGAACTTTGAATGTGAAGATTGAAAGTCTTTGTAATGGTACAGATGGAATTATCTCCATCCCCATGGACACTCTGACTGGAAATAGATAAGCCCACAGTCATAATAGACCACTAAGAGATAAACTGCGTTTGCCCTCAACAACAAGAAAAAATAACACCCTCAAGGTTAATGCTAAATATTAACTGTAAATGAGTATCACAGTATCAAAGTGAAATATAAAGATTTCTTAGAGCATGAATAAAATACACATTGAGAGACATTACAATGATTGTAAAACACCAATTTGACGGATAATTTTTATTGAAGTATAATTGACATACAGTATCCTATTAGTTTCAGGGGTACCTCATAGTGATTCTGTATTTGTACATACTATGAGATGATCCCCATGATAAGTTTTAGTTAGCATCTGTCACCATAACAGTTATTACAGTATTATTGACTATATTCCCTATGCTGTATATTATATCCCCATGACTGATTTATTTTATAACCACAAGTCTGTACCTCTTAATTCTCTTCACTTATTTCTCCCACCTCTTAACCCCTCCTCTCTTTGGTAACCAACAGTTTGTTTCCTGTATTATGAGTGTCTGTTTTGTTTTGTTTGTTCACTTGGGTTTTTTGTTGTT
This sequence comes from Prionailurus bengalensis, assembly GCF_016509475.1. NCBI lineage: Eukaryota > Metazoa > Chordata > Mammalia > Carnivora > Felidae > Prionailurus > Prionailurus bengalensis. The sequence goes on from NC_057344.1 coordinate 93,995,364, forward strand.
GTTTTAGATTCTACATACAAGTGAAATCATATGGTATTTGCCTTTCTCTGCCTGACTTATTTGATGGGCATAATACCCACTAGGTCCATCCATGCTGTTGCAAATGGCAAGATTTCATTATTTTTTATGGCTGAGTGACACTCCATTATAGATAGGCATGGATATAGATATAGATATAGATATAGATATAGATATAGATAGATATAGATATAGTAAATGTAGATATAGATGATATAGGTATAGATATATAGATATAGATAGATATAGACATAGATACAGATATAGATGATATAGACAGATATAGATGATACAGATAGGTATAGATATAGATATACAGATATAGATAGATACCGATATAAATGATATAGATATACCACATCTTCTTTATCTATCAGTGGGCACTTAGGTTGCTTCCATGTTTTGCCGATTATAAACAACACTGCATGGGGCGCCTGGGTGGCTCAGTCGGTTGAGCCTCCGACTCTGGCTCAGGTCATGATCTCATGGTCTGTGAGTTTGAGCCCCCCATTGGGCTCTGTGTTGACAGCTCAGAGTCTGGAGCCTGCTTCAGATTCTGTATCTCCCTCTCTCTCTGCCCCCTCCCCCGTTCATGCTTTGTCTCTCTCTGTCTCAAAAAAAATAACATTAAAAAAAATTTTTAAGTAAACAACGCTACAGTGAGCCCAGAGGTGCATATATTTCTTAAAATTGATGTTTTTGTCTTCTTTAGATAAATAGTCAGATAAATATTCGTAATGGCTGGGCCAATTTACATTTCCACCAACCTGACCATGGATGCTGAAGAGTACAAAAGTGGCCAAGTAGAAACTCCACCTAGGAAAGGACAGCACCAAAAGGGCTAATGAGTTAGAAAAAAAAGTGGTCAAGTTCATTAATTAAAGATTCTGGAGAAGTCAAAATATTATTGGAGTGTGAAAACTGGAAAGAAGACAAAGTGTAAATTTATTAGAAAGGTAAGTGTAAATTCAGGTCGGGTGTTTGAAATTGAGACTTTTATGATGTCACAATTATTGATAACCCCAAGCCTAGAATATAATAATAGGAGTTTCTGACTAAATGATTTGGAGTAACAAGCTGTTATTACTAAAGACTTTAAGGACTGGTCATGGATGTCCATGCCCTCCAAACAAATACCCATAGGAACACACTTATAGTTGACCTAGTTGGAATTTTACACATTGTGGTGAGGTAGAACACAAACGATGGGAAAACTTAGGTCATTTCAGTAAGATGTTAGAAAACGTCAGGGGTTTGGTTGAGTGACTTTGGAGAGGGTTTGTGTAACAAGACTTTGCTCTGGTTTGGATGCTATCATGAAGCAGGAATAATTCCATGATTGAATATTTTAATATATCTTACCATTCCAAGGATAAAATTGTAATTGGTAAAAAAGCAACAATTCCTCATATTAGGCAAGATAGGAGATGTTTCGTCATTTTTGTGGTTTGGAAAATATTCATTTTTGTTTACTATAATCAGACATAATTGTGGTGTAGACTTGATTTTTTCCCCTAATTTACCTTGATCACAGATCGGCCTTGTCTGTTGTTGATACTTGTAGTCAGTAGGAGAATACCCAGGTCTCGCTGTGAGAGCCAAGCAGCTTCTGTCAATAACAAATCACAGCTGATAGTAAGTAACAGGCTAGCTCCTGGATGATATAGTCTGCCTTTGTCTTTCTCAGTGTGTTGTATGAATGGATGTCCCTTAAAATAATTATTGAAGTCATTATGAAAAGAAACAGAAAGATCTAAATGAAACATTTAGAAGGCCAAGAATGACACGGTTGATATATTGATGCAAAAAATTAGAGCTTTAGATGGTGCAGTTTGGTGCCATATGCTTCAAAAGGGCTGAGCTTTTTTTGAGAAAGGACCGGGAGAAATAAACTCGAAGCAGCAATGAAAAGCAAAAAGGACAATATCCTCACCTCTAGAATTTATGTAAAGTATGAAAGATAGAGAGAAATAGACTAATTATTTGAGAAATATAAATGATGTCTACAGGATCATAACAGATTTGATTTCATAAGGAAGTTGTGGCAGATAATGTTTGGTGGCTAACCCTACAGTCATTCTGCTCTGTCTTATCATTTTCCCTCTACCCATAATTAAAACAGTATCCCTTACAAATACTACCAGAGTCCTAGCTTTGACCAGTAAGATAAGGATGGATCATTGGAGAGCTTTTGTTTTCCTGCTCACATGGGCAGACCCAGCCTTCCTATGACCTTCAGAAAGTACCAGATGCTTTCAGTTACATCAGCCATTCTCCATTTAAGAGGCAAGGCAAAAACACAAGGACAGAAAATCAGTATGCTGAGAATGGCAAAACAGAAGTACTGAAACGGAACCAAAGCTAGCAACTGTCTGTATCTGGACTTAGGTTATGTCCATGAAAAAATGTGACCAAAAAAGAAAAAAAAAAAAAAACAACTATTACCATATTGTCAAGCCACTTCACCAGGTATCTACTATTTATAGATAAAAGTGGCCAGAGGTAAATGAAACAAAAACATTCTGAAAACAAATTGAAAACTATTAGGTCAGACTGAAAAATTGTAGGTGGTACAACAGAAACACTTGTTTAGTGGTTATTGACTCAGACCAGACTAATGGAGAAGAGTCCCAGTGATGATGTCTAGCCTGGCAGGCTTCACCCACTGGTGGTGTCCAAATGATTAATTGGTTCAGAGAAACTCCAATTCTAAAAATAATCTTTTTTGGATAAGTAGTTACTTAAGCATCTTTTGGTAGAGAGGAAAACAATGACTTGGTGGGTGGGTGGTACGGATATGAAATGAGAAAGGAGACTTACCCAAAGAAATGGGAGCTCTGGGCATCTCAGTCAAAAGCTAATTTCAGCCTCTCACTAATTTTTTTTTCTTTTCTGTCCTTTTTCTTTTCTTTCCTTTCCTTTTCTTTTCTTTTCTTTTTTCTTTCTTTCTTTCTTTTTTTTTTTTCAGATGGAGAGCGGAGAGGTCGTCTAGACACTATAGACTAACTTAATTTTAAGTGATTTTGTCCATTTCAATGATACAAACTGATTTTCTAATTTTTTTTTTTTCAACATTTATTTTTGGGACAGAGAGAGACAGAGCATGAACGGGGGAGGGGCAGAGAGAGAGGGAGACACAGAATCGGAAACAGGCTCCAGGCCCTGAGCCATCAGCCCAGAGCCCGACGCGGGGCTCGAACTCATGGACAGCGAGATCGTGACCTGGCTGAAGTCGGACGCTTAACCGACTGCGCCACCCAGGCGCCCCTATCAGTCATGATAATCAGAGTAATAAATTTTATGCCCACAAAATGTCAGGTTTGTTAATCTCTTTGCATTTTGTGCACTAACCTTAAAATCTATGAAGCAAATTTGTGTATATATAGACAAAAGAAGACCATACACTCTACTACTGTCCCATATACCTACTACTTTGATATGGAAGGATCTGTTTCACTAGAATCAAACTACTTCAGTTCACTTCATGCCTAAGCAAGTAACTACACACACACACACACACACACACACACACATGCATATACATATATATACCTATATATGTATATACATATACATATACATATGTATATACATATATATATTCTGAAATACTCTCCAAGGAGATGGATAACATCTGTGCAGTATTTTAATATTTTATTTTACTTTGGATTGATTTACACCCTAAGAACTACAGCTCAATAAAAGAAAAGAATAACAATCATGCTGTGCACTAAGCTTTTAATGATTTATTATCAGTGTATATAACCATTTTCATTTTCCTATATAATTATTTTATTATTAATTATAATGAGACTTTAATAGAAACTCAATTTTCCAAGTTAATTTTCTTTATAACAATCTTACAATTAATTAAAGGTCTTGTAATATTTACTGAGTTATTTTTCTTTGTTCCTTCCTTAATTCATCCCCGAAATTCTTCCTTAACTGCCTTCTAGTGCTTTCATTGCTGTCATTGTTTAATCTTGTCTTTCTTTCTCTGGTCCCCCTAATCTTCCCTTCCTTCCTAATCTTTTATTCCTTTTATTCCCCAACTTAAAAAAAATTTGAAATATAATTGACATATAATACTATATTAGTTTCAGGTGTGCAACATAATGATTCAATTACTGTTTATATTGTTAAATGACCATCACAACAAGTCTCCTCAATCCGCATCACCATACATAGTTACTTTTTTTTTTTTTCTTGCGATGGAACTTTCAAGATGTTTTGTCTTGGCAAATTTCAAATATGCAATACAGTATTGTTTTATTTTTAAAAAATGTTTTAATGTTTATTTTCTGAGAGAAACAGAATGCAAGTAGGGGAGGGGCAGAGAGAGAGAGGGAGACACAGAATCCGGAGCAGGCTCCAGGCTCTAAGCAATCAGCACAGAGCCTGACACAGGGCTCGAACTCATGAACCACAAGATCCTGACCTGCGCCAAGTCGGTCGCTTAACCGACTGAGCCACCCAGGTGCCCCTGAAATACAGTATTGTTAACTACAGTCAGTGTGCTGTACATTATATTCCTAGGACTTACATATCTTATAACTGGAAGTTATATACCTTTTGACAATTTCCCCCATTTTGCTTACTCCACAACTCTGCCTTTGGCGACCACCAGCCTGTTCTCTGTATCTACGCGCTATCAGCTTCCTGATTTTTTGAAAGAGAATTTATTGTAGTTTAGAGTGTTTTTGTTTCATATTTTTTCAAAGATATAAAATAACTACCTTCCACATTTCATGTGTAATATGATTACAAATTAATATTTGCTGATGCTTTAAACTTAAATATATGCAGACAGAAATAGAAATCATTGACATAATCTGTTTTAGAACTCTAGGAACTGACCATACAACTTATGCTACAATATTAATTTTCAGATAACTGTCTATCACTATATATTTTATTTAGTGATCTCCTATAAGTTGTTAACTTTATAATCTTAAGACAGTAACATGCTAGCTATAAAAACAACACATTTATTTTCATGGGCAAAACTTTTAAGAAAGTCAAAAGATACTCAAATGTCTAAGTTTGTTAAAGAATGCCAAATTCTTGGGGCGCCTGGGTGGCGCAGTCGGTTAAGCGTCCGACTTCAGCCAGGTCACGATCTCACGGTCCGTGAGTTCGAGCCCCGCGTTGGGCTCTGGGCTGATGGCTCAGGGCCTGGAGCCTGCTTCCGATTCTGTGTCTCCCTCTCTCTCTGCCCCTCCCTCGTTCATGCTCTGTCTCTCTCTGTCTCAAAAATAAATGAAACGTTAAAAAAAAAAAAAAAGAATGCCAAATTCTTTTCGAAACAGGATGATTTAATTTACTGTCCCAGAAAAAAAAATAAATATCATCATTTCTCTGTGCCCTCAACAGTCCTGAAGCATATAAAATGTTGTTTATTGACAATATTATAGTTATAAAATTTTATCTTATTGTATTAAATATCATTCCCTTGACTTCCAGCAGGGCTAAAAAATTTTATACATTTACCACTCCACTAAAATCCTATTCTGTTAAATGCACATTTGTATTTCTGCATATTGATTTATTGTGCTTGTTTTGCTTGTTTTGCTCTTATGAATTATTAGCATCGCTGTGCATATTTTAAATGACATTTTGGTAATATTTTCTCCAAGCTTGTCATACATTTTTTGATTTTGTTGATTCTCTTTGCAAACTGTGGCCATACAGATTTTTTTTTACACACTTCCATGCTGCAGAATGTCTTAACTTTATCATTGTGACTGGTCTCCCCAACACTAAAATAGAGATATGGATATAGATTAGATTTTACCTTTATCTTGATCCTTCTATTTTTAATATTTAATGGTAACATAATGGTTAACGATGTGGATTTAGAATCTGGGTAGCTCAGTTCAAATTTCAATTCTACCACTTAGCAGCTGTGTAACATTGGGCAAGATATTAATCTCTTTGTGAAGGTAATAAAATGAAGATAATAATACCCCCCATGTCATGAAGGTGGGAAGATTAAATATGTTGTTTAAAGGAATGTAGGGTAATTGTATACAGTAAAAACTTAGCCATTATTTAAATCATCAATAACTTATTTATCTATAATATTTCATCTTTATTTTGCCAAAAGCCAATATAAAAAACCATATTACATATTTTAAAAAATTAGCTGATTGCTGTCAACATCACAGATGCGACAGAAACGTCCATTAAAGAAATTTTACACAGTACTATTTAAAGTTTTGACTTGAAGAGAAAAAGTGGTATGAACCTTTACAATATCTAGCAAAATTGTCTTTATGGGCCTACCTTGTTTTCTTGGATTCGCAGACATCGCATTTTTTACAAACTGAAGGCTTGTGGCAACCTTAGGTCAAGTCTATTGGTGCCATTTTTCCAATAGCATTCGCCCACTTCATGTCTCTATGTCATTTTAGTAATTCCTACAATATTTAAAATTTTTTCATTATCATTATGTTTGTCATGGTGACCTGTAATCAGTGATTATGACTCTCTGGAAGCTCATATAATAGCATTTTAGAATAAAATATTTTTAATTAAGGTATATACATATTTTTTTAGACAAAAATGCTATTTTATATGGCTAATTGACTACCATATTGTGCAAGTAAAACTTTTTTTAAGTTTATGTATTTATTTTGAGAGAGAGAGAGAAAGAAAAAGAGGGAGAGAGAAAGGGGGAGAGAGAATCCCAAGCAAGTTCCGTGCTATCAGTACAGAGCCCAACACAGAGCTCTGTCTCACAAACCATGAGATCATGAACTTAACTAAAATCCAGAGTCAGACGCTGAGCCACTCAGGAGTCCCTGAGTAAACATAACTTTTTTATGCACTGGAAAACCAAAAAAAAAATCATTCCAATCATGTTATTGTGATACTTACTTTATTGCTGTGGCCTGCAATCGAACCCTAGTATCTCTTAGGTATGACTGTATTCTGATTCACATAATTTACAATAAAATAAAAATGATAACACTTTAGGTACAAGGCAAATACTTGTAAAGGTTTATTAATTTAAATTCCATGTATATACAATTTACTTTATATACAGTTGAGCCTAGAACAACATGGGTTGAACTTCACGGGTTCACTTGTACCTGTATCTTTTTTTGTTTCAATACAGTATAGTACCACAAATGTATTTTCTTTTCCTTACAATTTTCTTAAAATATTATTTCTGTATGTCACTTTATTGTAAGAATACAGTATATAATACGTACAACATACAAAATATGTGTTAATAGACTATTTATGTCATGGGTAAGGTTTATAATCAATAGTAGGCTACTAGTGGTTGAATTTTTGGAGAGTCAGTAGTTATATGGGGATTTTTGCCTATGAAGGGAGTCAGTTCTTCTAATCCCCACATTGTTCAAGAGTCAAGAGTCAATTCTCAACACACACGCACACATACACACACACATGTATATATATATATATATATATATATATACCTATATACATATGTATACATATATATATATATAGTTTTAGAAATTATATATATATAGTGTATATATACACAAACACACACACACATATATATATAGTTTTGACTTTGTAAAATAAATTGGTGACTTGTTTATTTTATTGGCTTTGTTTTGATTCATAACAAATGACCACAAAGTTATCATTTGAAACAGCACCCATCTATTATGTAAATTTCTGTTGGGTCGCTCACCAGCCTTCAAATTCTGGTGTTGGCCAGGCCTGCAATTTCACCAGAGGCTTGAGTTCCTCTTCAAAGCTCATTAAAGCTCTTGGCAGAATTTATTATCTTGAGGTTATAGAGCTGAGGTCACAATTTTTTGGCTGGCTGTCAATTTGGGACTATTCTGAGCTACTAGAAGCTGCCCACAGTTCCTGTCGTGAATACCTCTCCACAACAGGGTAATTTGCTTCTCCAAGGTCAACAGGAGGTAGCTTCAAATCTCTGTTCCTTTTTCGATCTCTATCCCTTAGATGCTCCACTAAAGGACTCAGAGGATGAGTCAAATTATAAGTACTATATATTATATAGGGCTTCTACTCAAGCATGTGGGACCATTTTAAAATTCTGCCTATAGCATTCATTTTCTTCGTTGGTATACAATGAAGAACTTTGACATTCTCTATCCCTGTCATCTATATTGTTAAAATTATTGGCATAAAATTATTCTGTTTTAATTATCCTTTGTTTTTCTCAATTATGTTAAATTCTACAAATAATCTACTGATGTCCTCTTTTACATTTCCAGCATCATTTATTTCTTTTGCTTTTTAAAATGTTGTTTGATTTTTCCAGAGATACATTGTTAGCCTTTTCAGAGAACCAGTATCTGTTGATGCTTGTTAGTTTAGTCCTGACTATTGAGAATCATAGATGCATTTTTGTAATTTTTCATTTCATCCTTCCAATTTCTTTTTTTTTTTTTCCTATTTAAATTCATCATCATGCCACACTTTGTATTTTTGACTTTGTCAGGAGTTCAGCCAAGCTGAAAACAGAAAACTGAGCTCTCAGGTATCAGGGCAATCAATTAAAACAATCTCCAAAGGAAAGTAACAATACAGCACAGTTACTGCAATAGTTTAAGCAAGAGATTAAACCAAATAAAGTTCTGACTCCCTCCTGTTTTCCTATTTTATTTTCTCCCGTGGAACAGCATGCCAGTCAAAGGTAGGTAGGTCAGCATAAATGTGAGAGCCATCTCACTGCCAAGAAAAGCTGAACAAAAAACTTTAAGGACCAGGGGTAATGAGGAGAAGGAGCAGACCAAGAAAAAGGGGGAAAGCTGGGAGTGGAAAGTACTGAGTTCTAATTCATGTTGGGAAAAACTATCTTTAAGGTGTCCCCTAAGCCCCCCATAAGAGTACCTTTGCAGAGGTGCCAAGAAGAGCTCACACAAGGCCTCAGGTAAAGAGACAGAAGAATGAGGGTGTCTCGACTAGGTGCCCTAGAACATGGAAGCACAGGTTAGTCCTTGACTACAACTCTCTTATAGGCAGCAAGACACTGGCTGTGCCTCCGGTTTGGTGTGGGGCGGGCAGCTGTCCCCTGTGAAACCTACCAAGTTAGGTCTTTACAATTGCCAGTGATTGGGCCTGGTAAATCACACATGGGTTTTTGTATCCAAGAGACAGGTTATATATTGCCTACTTATGGTATAAGAAAATTTTATTTCAATAGAAATTTATAGGGGCACCTGGGTGGCTGAGTTGGTTAAGTATCTGACTCTTGGGTTTCGCTCGGGTCATGATATCATAGTTCATGGGTTCAAGCCCCAACTCAGGGTGTCAGCAGGGAGCTTGGGATTCTCTCTCTCCTGCTCTTTCTCTAAATAAATAGATAGATACATAGATAGATAGATAGATAGATAATTAAATACACTTTTAAAAAATAATAGAAATTTATAAGTAATATAAAAACGTTTAATGTAATATATTGGTACTTTGTGATGTCTACTACAATATATTATGTTTTAAGATGTTAACTTGAAAAGTTGAAAATTAAGCAGTGTTGTTTTATTCTTCTTCTAACCCTGCCCCAATTTCCAAATACATACCACACATGTATGTTTCTTTGAGCACTGAAGATTTTTTTTTTTTTTTTTCCAGCAAGTTGCCAATGACTTGCAATTTCTGGATCAAAATAATGTAGAGTCAACTTGGAATCATTCTGCCTTAAACAGATATGCTGAATGACAGAATATAAAAAGCAAACAAACAACAACAACAAAACAGGATGAGTTCTATCACAAGATAATGATATTTGAAAAGTGGATTATGTAATAGAGGAACAAAATACTGGGCAGAGTTAAAACTGAAGGTTTATTGGGATTCAATCAACAGAACAAAGTCAGGAAAGTTAGGAGATTTGTTGTTTTGTTTTGTTTTGTTTTTGTTTGAGAGAGAGAGAGAGAGAGAGAGAGAGAGACAGACAGACAGAGCATGAGCAAGGGAGGGGCAGAGGGAGAGGGAGACACAGGCTCCAGGCTCCGAGCTGTCAGCACAGAGCCTGACAAGGGGCTTGAACCAATGAAGCGTTAGATCATGACCTGAGCCAAAATCAGGCCTCAATGCACTGAGCCACCAAGCAGCCCAGGAGATTTGTTCTTGAGAGAAAAAGGAGATTTAACCTCTTTTTTAAAATTGAAACTTATTTGGCATATAACATTGTGTAAATTTAATGTGTACAACATGTTAATTTGATACATTTATATACAGTAAAGTGATTGCCATTGTAATGATAATAAGCACCTCTATCACATTACATAATTATCATTTCTTTTTAGTGGTTGAAATAATTAAGTTCTAGTCTCTTAGCAAGTTTGATGATTATAATACAGTGTTGTTGTCTATTTCACTATACTGTGCATTAGATCTCTAGAGTTTCCACTTATATACCAAAGGAGAATGAAAACAAGAATATCTAGAAAATATGTGCACTCCTGTGTTTATTGCACCAATATTCACAGTAGCCAATAAGTGCTTATAGACAGATCAATCGATAAAGAAGATTGGCCATTTCGGGGCGCCTGGGTGGCGCACTCGGTTAAGCATCCGACTTCAGCCAGGTCACGATCTCGTGGTCCGTGAGTTCGAGCCCCGCATCAGGCTCTGGGCTGATGGCTCAGAGCCTGGAGCCTGTTTCCGATTCTGTGTCTCCCTCTCTCTCTGCCCCTCCCCCGTTCATGCTCTGTCTCTCTCTGTCCCAAAAATAAATAAATGTTGAAAAAAAAGAAGATCGGCCATTTGTGACAACAAGGTCCTTGAGGATTTATGCTATGTATGAGAAGTCAGAAAAAGATGACTCTATGATATCATTTCCAAGTGGAATCTAAAAAAAACTAAACTCATTAAAAACAAATAAGATGGCGGTTACCAAGCGCTGGAGTGAGGAGGGATAGGGCAGATATTGTTTAAGGGTACAAACTTGCAACAAGTAGTAAATAAGCCCTAGGGATTTAGCTTCAAGCTACACCCTGAAGCCAGAGCTGGAGAGACTTCTATACTTGAGGGTATCTATAGTTAACTAAACATTGTTGTGACATAGAATTATTAATTTTGTACAATGTATATTTCTTCTCCTTGAATTTAAGACAAAAGAATAGAAGCTTTCTAAAGTCATCACCTGGAATAATTTTTTATTTTAATTTTTAAACAATGATGTACTTAAGAATGACTTGGTGATAACCACCCTTGTATCATTTAATCAGTGGGAATGGATGGGCCTTGAAAACCTTGGACTATTCGTTTCTAATTATCAGGCTCAACTTTCTCGTGTGTAAGTCCTCAGGGGACACTTTCTGAAAAAATTCCCAGCTCCCAAGCTTGACAAACATTTTGTAATTTAGAGTCCTAACCGCCTTGATGACCCCGATGGAGAGGGTCTCTTCTCTACCCTTCCCAGTTCCTAATGGCCACCATGAAAACCCTACTCAGTTTCATGTAATTGGTCTTATTTTTTTAATAACTCTCAAGCCTCCATTATTTTTAAATTAAATTTGGCTTATTACACATGCAAAAATAATAATATATTTTAAGGTGGGCATGACTATTGTGTTGCAGGTACTTGATTGTAATCCTTTAGTGAGATAACATTTGAGAGTGTGTATTGAGGGGTAGGGAAAGCTTCATGGGAAATAGGAAAAGAAGTTCTAAATCATTTCAATCCAGTCTTAAGGATTCAAACACATTTAGAAAATTTTAATTTAATTTCTTCAAAAGTAAACTAATAAAAGTTAAAATATAAATTTAACATGGTTTAAAAGTACAACTAATTAAGTTGAATTTTGTAATTTTATAAGCTCCTCTAAAATGTATAAAGGTCTTGAGTATTACATATTTTTATATTTTATTATATACAGAACATGAAAAGTTTAAACCTGCTATAACTAATTTATTTATTATGGTTTTATGTTATGACGTTTCCTCCTTCCTTGTTCTTTTAAAGAAGCTCTGAAGGAGATAAACTTGATTTATAACAGATTATTGGAGTAAACAGAAATATCATTTACACATTGTAGCAGTAAAGCATTAAAAGCATACAATACAATAATAATAAATTCTTCATATTAACTTGCCTCGAAAAACTGAAAAATATATTATAAGTGTCATTTAAGAACCAATAATTCCATGTTCTTTGGAATTTATGTAACTATCATTATTTACTACTGTTTTGAACTATTTTTAATATTTCAGCTTCCTATTCATACCACTCCAAATAAATTGAAAATTTGAAAGGTATAGAAAAGCCAAATGCTGTCAAAAATCATAAAATAAAAACTTAACAACAATCTGACTGAGACTAAACAGTAGTCTTTTTTCTTTTACTTGGTAATAGTTTATGTCAATACTACTGTTTCTGAAATTATTCTCTCCTCAAACAAATCCATTTTGATAAAAAAAGTAAAATTTCATGATATATTCTTGATATTTAAACAATTATGTCTTTCACATGGTTCATGAAAATTTGTAGTAGACAGAATAGTATTCTTCCTCCTAAGGTCCATGTCCTAATTATCAGAACCAGGTTGAAATTTCTGTCATGATAGATTAGTTTGTGTTTTTAGAATTTAACATACATGAAATCTTATAATATGTACTTTTTCTTGTGTGCACTTCTTTCATTCAATTTAATGATTTTGAGATTTATTCACATACTAATAGTACTTTCATTATATTGCCTAGGAGTAGCCCATGTATAGGTATGTCACATTTTTTTATCCTTTTGTTTTTGGGCGGACATTTGGCCTCTGTCCATATTTTAGCTATTACAAAAAAATCCATTACACAGATTCATATGCGGGTTTTTGTATGAATACATACGCTTTAATTTCTTTTGTATAAATATTTAAGAAAGAAATGGCTGGGCTATATGCTAGACATATATACAAATTTTTTAATAATCTGTCAAAATGGTTTCCAAAGTGTTGGAAGTTTCCCAACATCCTTGGCAACGCGTGATATAATCCGATTGTTTATTTCTAACATTGAGCTCTTCTAACAGCTTTTGAGTAGCATATTATGGTGATTTTGATTTTCATTACTTAAAATGGTATTGAATATCAAGGATGCCTTGTTGGCTCAGCTGGTTGAGCTCCTGACTCTTGTTTTCCGCTCAGGTCAAGATCTCATGATTCATGGGTTTAAGTCCCACTTGGGCTCTGTGCTGACAACGTGGAACATGCGTGGAATTCTTTCTCTCCCTCTCTGCCTCTCCCCTACTTGTGCGTGTGTACACACACACTCTCAAAATAAATAAATAACATTTAAAAAATAAATAAAATGGTATTTAATATTGTTTCATGGTCTCATTTACACACACACACACACACACACACAGATTATAGATACTGGATGATTTTATACATATTGTTTGGTAAAATATGTGTCCAAATTTTTGATTTTGTCAGTTTATTTGTAAGTGGTTTGTTTGAGTTTCTTTTAATGAGTTTTGAGACTTCTTCATAAATTCTTTATGCAAAACCTTTGTTGTGTGATTTAGAAATACTTCTACCTTTTTAATTTTTTGAGGAACCTCCACACTGTTTTCCAGAGCGGCTGCACCAATTTGCATTCCCACCAAAATCAATCTACCCTATGACCCAGCAATAGGACTGCTAGGAATTTACCCAAGGGATACAGGAGTGCTGATACATAGGGGCACTTGTACCCCAATGTTTATAGCAGCACTTTCAACAATAGCCAAATTATGGAGAGAGCCTAAATGTCCATCAACGGACGAATGGATAAAGAAATTGTGGTTTATATACACAATGGAATACTACGTGGCAATGAGAAAGAATGAAATATGGCCTTTTGTAGCAATGTGGATGGAACTGGAGAGTGTTATGCTAAGTGAAATAAGTCATACAGAGAAAGATACCATATGTTTTCACTCTTATGTGGATCCTGAGAAACTTAACAGAAGTCCATGGGGGAGGGGAAGGAAAAATAAAAGAGGTTAGACAGGGAGGGAGCCACAGCATAAGAGACTCTTAAAAACTGAGAAAAACTGAGGGTTGATGGGGGGTGGGAGGGAGGGGAGGGTGGGTGATGGGTATTGAGGAGGGCACCTTTTGGGATGAGCACTGGGTGTTGTATGGAAACCAATTTGACAATAAATTTCATATTAAAAAAATACTTCTACCAATTTGTAGCTTTTCATTCTATTAATATTGTATTTAAAGAGAAAATATTTTCATTTTTACAAAGCCTAATTTATAAACATTTTTCTCTCACAGATCATCTTTTTGGTGTTGATATAGGAATTAGGAAATATTTGCTTAAACAAATGTCAAGATTTTTTTTTTCTTGTGTTTTCTTTTAGAAATTTTATAAATTTGATTTTATATTTAGGTTTATGATCCATTTGGCTTAAAAAAAGAGGTTCCTATTTTAGAGTTATTAAACATGTATATTAACTACCAGAATTCATGGAAGAAATTACCAAAAAGAATTAGTGGAGACAAGAGATCACACAGACCAAGAGAGTGACAGTTCCCACTAATCAGGATGGAAAACTTCATGATTCACAAAAAGGGTTACAATACTCAAAGGGTCTTGCTTCAATAGTGGGTGATAATTAGTCTTTTTTTTTTAATTTTTAAAATGGCAGTTCTTTTTTTTAAATATGAAATGTATTGTCAAATTGATTTCCATACAACACCCAGTGCTCATCCCAACAGGTGCCCTCCTCAATACCCATCACCCACTCTCCCCTCCCTCCCACCCCCCATCAACCCTCAGTTTGTTCTCAGTTTTTAAGAGTCTCTTATGCTTTGGCTCTCTCCCACTCTAACCTTTTTTTTTTTCCTTCCCCTCCCCCATGGGTTTCTGTTAAGTTTCTCAGGATCCACATAAGAGTGAAAACATATGGTATGTCTTTCTCTCTATGACTTATTTCACTTAGCATAACACTCTTCAGTTCCATCCACGTTGCTACAAAAGGCCATATTTCATTCTTTCTCATTGCCAAGTAGTATTCCATTGTATATATAAACCACACCTTCTTTATCCATTCATCAGTTGATGGACATTTAGGCTCTTTCCGTAATTTGGCTATTGTTGAAAGTGCTGCTATAAACATTGGGTATTTGTCTCAAATTAAATGCTGATGTGGTCCCATCTTATGTACCCTAGAAGGAAGTTTCAATAATAAAAATATTTCCCAGTAATTTATCCGCATGCTAGAACAAAGATAAAAGATATTAATAGGATTGCAAAAATATACAGCACCCTAAAAGGTAAAACTTACAATTTATAACATACAATTAAAAATTATCAGACATTTAAACAAGTGGGAAAGTATAAGTCATACTGAAGAAAAAAATATTTGAGCAATCAAAACTAACACAGAACTTACCTATCTAGAGATAAGATTGGATATATTAAATGGAAACATGAAAAATATATGAACTCAAAATGAAAATTTAGAGAGTAAATATCATAATTTCAGAGGTAAACAATACTATATAGGATTGAAAACATGTTATGGATTATGGAAGATATGATTAGTGAACTGGAAGACATACAATATAAACTATCCAAGTAAAAGCCAGACCTGATTATCAGCATCTAGTGTCTCCCAAAAACAATGTCAAAGCATCATAGAATATGGATGTCTATTCAGGCCCCTCCAGTAAATGAACTATGCTGTAATTTCTTTGACTCCTTGGCTTAGGCAAATGACCTGGACTGTTGGTCAGGCCACCAGTAAACTCAAAACCATCATATAAAACAAGCTTCCTTGTGGAGACAAAAAATATTTATATGAAAACTAGGTCTGTTACTTATATGCTCTTTGTTACCCAGGAGAACGCTCACTAAAAAGAGCCCCCTGCCTATGAAGCAAAGGAAAACCCAGTTATGTGAGCTAAGTGTGAGACTGAATTGTTCTCAGCCCAGAATAAGCAGATAAGTAATCAATTGCCATCTGGCTCCATGTGAAAATGGGTTGTAGAAATAGTGACACCATCCTAAATTGAGTCTCCAGATAGGGACTACCACTCTTTCAGAAGAAAGCAAACCATCATGACAAATCTACTCCACCTGCCATATCCTGTTCAAGACAAAAATACTGCCCAACAGGCCAGGGAATTCTTGGCAGACAGATCATTTTGGGCCTGTCATTCTATCAGAACGGTTGCATCAGATCCTGATCGCAGTTGACACTTTGTTCAAGTTTGGCTTAGCCATCTGGCTATGTTCTTCTGACTCAGGCCACATTGTACAGGGCCTGCAAGCCCTCATTTGTTTCTTGTTTAGTTTCCTTGAGTACATTGCATCTGGTGATGGCCTCAGATTTGAAGGCAGTTGTATATCAATGGGCTCAATCACAGGCCTATGATAGATCCTCCATATTCCATAACATCCGCAAGCTTTAAGGTGGTTGAATATTTTAATGGACAAATAAATTGCAGGCTTAAGTGGTATGGGGTGGGAAGGACAAGATAACCTCAGCCTGGGCTACACATCTCAAGTGAACAGTTGGGCCTCATTGTAGCAATGCTCCCTCAAACACTTCTAATTTGCTGCTCATGTTTAACCAAGCTGCGTCTTTCTTTATATAATAATTGACAGCTAAGTTTCCATGGCAATCCTGCAAAGGCCTTCAATCCATTCTACCAGTTCATGAAAACCTAAGCTGATGGGACATCCAGGGTATCTATTAAGAGCAAGTGATGAAAAGTGAGAGGTTATGTAAACCCATTATAAATTTTCCAGATTTTTGCCCTAATTCTTAAGCATGGTATGTCTGGATAAATTGTATAAGACTATTTTTTCTATAAAAATGTTTTTTCTGCCTTCTGGTATAACTCTTCTGGAGGAGAGTCTGGGGGTCTGGGGGTAAATTGGGAACGATTAAAAAAATATAAAGTTGTGATTATTGAATAAGTTTTAAAATCATGGGGACCAGGGGAATCGTATTTGGGGAGGTGTGGAGAGGAGGAAGTCATAATCATCTTTATTTTTCAGAATTGCTTCTGAAATCTTTCTCTTCCTCCTGAAGAAAAACAAAATCTCCCTTGCTGCCTTTCCAAGCTGCTGTGAACACTTTGAATTCAAAGTGACTGCTGAGACTGGAATCACACCTGACAATACCGACTATGAGACAGCAGGGGGTGGCCTCAGCTCTTGTGGTTTCCACAGAGAACACCTCCAGATGTCATCCACACACTGGAGGTTGATGAACTAATGTCATGGACGAAAACAACTGTTTGCAACTGACTGTCTCAGGTAGTCTTTTTGAAGCCAAGGACTAACCTAAATTATTCAGACTGTACTGAAAACCCCGTGGTGCAAGGACACATCAGGGGCCAGATTAATCTGACTGATTAGTGTATATGCTAACATTGTGAACTCTTTGTTTCCAGCCAGACCGTGTGTGCCCTCTGGGACTGTACTTTTATATGTGCACCATGATTATTATGACAGGGCTGCAAAAACTACATATAAAAGTACAATCCCTGAGGGCACACATTACACGGCAGCCTATGCTTTGTGCTCAGCCCGAGTGGCAGAGCTAAGGAGTCTGACTCCAGGTCCAAATCCCGTGATCCTTCAGGATGCATCATAAGCAATTACAAAAACTTTTATAGTTGGCCTCATAAGGGAGAGTTCTTCTCCCCACACCAGACTTGGTGCACAGCGGGCGAATTACAGTTTTCTGGAGAGTTGCAGTCAAGGACTCCGGCACCTGCGGGTCCCGCTAGCTGTGCTTATGGGTATATCTGCTTCCCTAGCCCAGGGCTTCCTTCATAGGTGGTAGGGGTTGGGCTTGACTAAGGCACTTTTCTCCATTATGACTCAATACTTTCCCATTCCTAACCCTCTCCATCCTCTGGCCACATCCCTGGTCCACAAAACCACGGGAGTCTTTTGTTCCCAGCTCCTCAGCAGTGAGATGCTTGCATTCCCTTCTCCCAGGCTGCATGTCATCTGACTGGCCTCTCTCTGGGACCATTATACCAAAATATGATGAGTAAGCCTTTTTGTTTTAAGACTTTAGGGCCAGGGGTGTTTGTTATCAAAATATACCTATATATGCCACATTACTACCGCCATGAAGGCAAGGGGGAAAAAAATAGTTACAAACAGAGAGGGAAGGAGATGAATCATAAGAGACTCTTAAATACAGAGAACAAACTGAGGGTTGATGGGGGAGGGGAGGTGGAGGAGAGGGGAAAATGGGTGATGGATATGGAGGAGGGCACTTGTTGGGATGAGCACTGGGTGTTGTACATAAGCCAATCTGACAATAAATTATATTCATAAAGAATAAAAAATAATTACAAAAAGATAGCTTGAAAAATACATAAACATACACACAGATTTAACACACATTTTAAAGAACTGATCACTTGAAAATCTCATATAGAATAAAAATATTTTGAATTGATAAGTATACATATATATGTGTATATATGTATACATGATATACATATCATTCACTGAAACAGTAATTAAAAGGAACATTTAGATTTTAAGTGACATAAAGAAAACTAAAATGGTTCGAACTAAATGAACCAAATTTAATTTAAGAAGTTAGAAAAAAGAATAGCATAATAAAACCAAAAATAGTGCAATAATGGAAATAATAACAAGAGTTGAAATCATGCCAAAGTAATTACATAAGAGAGAAGAAGCAAATTAAATTTTTTTTTTCAACGTTTATTTATTTTTGGGACAGAGAGAGACAGAGCATGAACGGGGGAGGGGCAGAGAGAGAGGGAGACACAGAATCGGAAACAGGCTCCAGGCTCTGAGCCATCAGCCCAGAGCCTGACGCGGGGCTCGAACTCCCGGACCGCGAGATCGTGACCTGGCTGAAGTCGGACGCTTAACCGACTGCGCCACCCAGGCGCCCCATGAGAAGAAGCAAATTAAAAAGTGGTTTCTAAAAATTAATCAAGTTAGCAAGTCTTTGTCAAAATTAATAACAAGAAAAACAAGATAGAAGGCTTAAATGACAATATTAAAGAATTGTGGAATAAAGTATCCATGAAAGCTGCAGGGATTAAACTGTAAGGTGATATTTTAAAAACATTTATTACAATACACTTGACATTTTAAAGGAATCGGGTATCATATTTGACTTATCATTGTATATATGTTTATATACATATATACATATATATATACATATATACATATATACATATATATACATATATACATATATATACATATATATACATATACATATATATACATATATAATATATACTTATTATATATATATAACTTATATATATACTTATATATATACTTATATAACTTATATATATACTTATATATACTTATATAACTTATATATATATAATATAACTTATAACTTATAACATATATAACTTATAACTTATATTGTTATATGTTATAATATAACATATAACTTATATATATACTTATATATATACTTATATAACTTATATATATATACTTATATATATACTTATATAACTTATATATATATAATAAGTATATATACTCATATATATGAGTATATATATATAATATATATAAGTATATATATTATATATATATAAGTTATATATATATATTATAAGTATATATATATACTCATATATATATACTCAACCAAAGATGATATGAGGAAAGACAGTTAGATGATAATCTCATTCATAGATATAGATGCTAGAATTCTATGCTACTTAAAATACTAGCCACCTGATTATGGAAATCCATTAAAAAAAAAGATAACACATAAGAGATTGGATGTTGCCAGAGGCAGGGGAGTGGAAGGTAGGAGAAATGAAGGTAGGCCGAAGAGGTCAAAAGATTAATAAAGAAATAAATAAAAAGAAGGGGGGAAAAAAGGTAATATATAATGATCAGATTCCATAAGGAGCCATGCTCCACAGATGTCCCCTACCCCACCCACCCCCCAACAAGGGAAAATAGTAAATATCTGGAAATAACATTCTGAGTTTGCTAAAGGGAAATCTATGTCCACATTCTAGCCCTAAATTTATTGGGAGAATCGCCACAAGGCAAATGTCACTCACTCTCTTTTGTTAATAATTATTCAACCTCCTTAAAAAGATTCTTCAACTTACATACACCCAAACTATACTCATCAATCACCAAAATAATATCCTGGGTATTTGTCCTGACTAGGTTGATCCCCTAAGTTGAATGACTGGAATATCTCCTTCAAGATAAACAAATTCAGCTTACATCTTACACTATTATAAATTAAATTTACATGTGGAATAAAGTTAATTAATTCTACAATCATTGTTACATTCAATTATTACCTTAACACCATACATGCCAATCTAATTATATATTCATTTTGTACATCAATTTAAAACAAATATATTTTAATTATACTTTTATTTATTTATTTATTTTTTTCAATGTTTTTTATTTATTTTTGGGACAGAGAGAGACAGAGCATGAACGGGGGAGGGGCAGAGAGAGAGGGAGACACAGAATCGGAAACAGGCTCCAGGCTCTGAGCCATCAGCCCAGAGCCCGACGCGGGGCTCGAACTCACGGACCGTGAGATCATGACCTGGCTGAAGTCGGACGCTTAACCGACTGCGCCACCCAGGCGCCCCTTAATTATACTTTTAAACATAGTGTCTGGATAATACCCATACTTACATTGCATGCCGCCAATATGGTGCATAATATTTTCTATATACTTCCCCTCTTATTCCTTTATGTTTCCTTAGCTTTGACCCAGACCTCCTCTCTTCTCCACACATTCATATCAATACTACTGTGTCTCTCATGATGCCGCACTGTATTCAGCATATGTCCCTTTCACATTGAGATCTCTGGAATATACATATTTGACCACTTAGCCTTAAAGAAAATTATTTTCCTATAGCTCTTAATTTCCTCATGCTTTACATCAATGGAGTTAGTTGATAAGATGGCTATCTTTATTATTTTCTACTTGTTTTCCCTAAGTATTAAGTACACCTCTATTAGAGAAGACAAACAAAGACAAATAAAAAACCCCCCCCCGTTGATAAATTTTTATTAACACAATTACCTTAACCTTTCTAGTATCTCATACTTGAAAGGGTTTTGTGTATGGTATACTTTATTGGATGTTTTTTTTTCCATTTCCCACCTTGAAGAGTTCAACAATAATGTGGAAAAAAAAATATGGTGGAGTTTTACCTCAAATGAACTTTTCCTCCACTTCCATCAGTTACTCACGCCTAAGCTTGTACTTAGATTTTTGTCAAAACAAAACACTGATAAACTTTGTATTGGAAATTGACATAAGCCTGATCATTCACAATTATTTGATGTATTTTCATAGTTACCATTCAGCTGTAAGCAGTATGTGAAGTTTATCTGTCAACCTACTTCCGGATGGGATAGTATAATAAAAGCAAGTATCAAAGGATGCCTGGATGGCTCAGTCAGTTGAGCATCCGCATGGATTCTTGATTTTCGCTCTGGTCATGATCTCACAGTTCTTGGGACTAAGCCCCGCCTTGGGCTCTGCACTCACAGTGTGGACCCTGCTTGGGACTCTCTCTCTCTCTCTCTCTCTCTCTCTCTCTCTGTCCTTCCCCTGCACCCCCTCTCTCTGTCTGAAAACAAATAGACAAACATTAAAAAAAAAAAGGTAAGTCTCAGAATGAATTCTGCAAAACCAGGAAATGTTATGGCCATTTAGGCACAAAAACAATTATTACATGAGTCCAGAAGCTCAATGAATTCCCAGTGTGGTGTCCTTCCATGCTCTCCAATGAAACTTTGAAGAGTTCATGTAAGTCATATGCAACAATATTCTAGCAAAAAGAATAAGTGAACCCTGTAATCAATGCCAGGCAGCACAGAAATCTATAGAATTAAAGTCCTAAGGACTGATTTCTGTAAGATCTCTAATTTTTTATGCTTTGTATAAGCATAGTTTTTCTGGTCTACACATGTGAATGAGTATTCATCTCACAAGTGAGAAATCGTTACAAATATTCATTACCACAATAAATCCTTAGTATAGATAGCAGTAAGTATAACTAAAATATTTTCAGTAGTTTTATCTTGAGAATAACTTTTAGTTTTTGTTTTGATATGCTAAATAAACACTCAGAAAGGGTGTATATCAAATTATGTACATTCAAATATTAGCTAAAAGACAAAGCATGGACCCCAAGGATTTAGGCTTCGATAGATAGACTGATCAAAATCCTAGCTGCTAGTGATAGTAGAGATGTAACTGTGTAGGTATTTTTTGTTATGAATTATTATTGTATGTTAGGGCATAGACTTTGAGTGGTTTTTCCCAATATCATTATTTCCCTATAAGTAGTGTTTATAATTTATAATTTATAATTATAATTTATAATCTATAATTTATAATCTATAATTTATAATTTAAATTTATAATTTATATATAATTTATATCTAATTATAATTTATAATTATATAATTTAGATCTAAATTTATATCTATATATTTATAATTTATAATCTAAACCTAGGTAATTTTGAAAGGAAAAGGAACAATAACTAAATAGTCTTGGGGGACAACATGCTTAGCACTATCCCAACCAACCTGGGATATGTGGTCATTCTATTAGAGTGCATAATTTTATACAGCATGCAGTTTCTCAAGACCACAGTGTATGCCATAGTAGAGGTTTTTGCACAAGCTACCATCAACATATTGGCAAGCAATCCTACTGGGATGGAGTCTTCTTGCTGACCACAAAAATCTCTTTTCTTCTCCTTGGAAATACAGATAAACTAAATTTCATGACCTCATTTAGTTATGGTAATATGACTGATTTCTAGTTAATGGAATGTGAGCAAAAATAATGTGTGTTGAGGTCATTTTCCCTTTTCTGGCTTTCTGGCAACAGAACAATGATCTAGTGGTCTGGCATGGCCTTGTATTGAAGACGGCAGAGGATCTCAGCTTGGGCTCCTGAATGACTGTGGAAATAATACTTTTGTTCCCCACCAGTTAGCCCAAACCGTTCCATGAATAATAAAGACTCTTCTCTCATGTGAACCACTATACACTTGAGTCTATCAATTATGGTTGCCTTGCATTCCCTGACGTACTAACCTGCCGTTCTGAATTTCTACCATTTGCCGTTATTTAAAGTTTCATGCTCAAAGCTCTGGGGACACTTAGTTTTCACTGTGTCTCTTTACATGTCTTTGTTAGCATAATCACTGTATAGGAAAAAAGAAATAGTCTGCTGATTTTACTGAGGTTTCTTTTATTCCCAGCATTGGATTTTATGCCACAGTTGCCTCACTGTGTGACAGTATAAGAATCACCAGATCCCCAAAACCTGGCACTTTTACCCTTCAGGTTGTGAAACAGTGGGATAATGAGTAAATGGTGTTAGTGAGGAGAGAAGATGTTTTTGATAGCGTAGTCAGAGTAAGCCTCTTTGATGGGCTGATATTTGAGTAGATAATTGAATTGTAGGAAATAACAAGCCATGCAGAACTGGCAGAAAGAGTTTTACATGACTTTGTTACTACCGCAAAACTCAATTCCTTGCAACTAACTTATACAGGAAGCCAAGAACACTCAGGGAACAGATCCAACCCTAAAGATTTAGAGTTGTGGGAGTAGCAAAACTCTATCAGCTATATTGTTTGAGAGGGGGAAAAGCAGCATTTTATTGGTATTTCATTTAAGTACTGTTATATACAAGTGTTTCTATTACTTCTTATCATCTGCAGTAATACATCTTTATAAGTATAATTGAATAAAGTGCCACTATCCATATATTCCCTGCCTAGTTAATGACTCTAATACTAATTGAAAAGCTTCTGCAGTGTCATAATTCTATCAATAAATCTATGTATTTATAGCACTACTATCAGCGAGAGTATCTCATTGTTTTGACCTGGTGCCATTTTAGCAACAGGCAATAAAAAAAGGGGAGGAATAATATCTTGCAGAGCAAACCTTGCTGCCGCTTATGCACACATATTTTTTAGGTCTAGAAAATAGTACTTTTTAGACCTTTTCCTTTAACTTTTGGAGAACTGGATTTTATTGTCCTTAATTTGTATAATATTTCTTGATAATCATGTTGTAAGACTATCTGTAAATTGTCCATGTGAACATTTTATTTTCCTTTTGGTCATTGACCTTCTGTTGTACAATATGATTTTAATTACATTTGGAAGATTTAAAAAAAATCCTTAATAGCAATTTTAGCCTTGCTAGCCCAAAGCTCTTTCTCCTATTCACCTCTTGTATCACTACTAATATGATTTTCATAGTTTGTAACCTGCTTTCAGCATTTAACTGAAAATCCAGGTAGGGGCAGGGAGAGTTCATGTTTGAAAACTTAGTAGTTTTTATTCTGACATTTAAACTGTTTTCACTTTTGTGTTGTACATATATTTTTTTTCCCACGAGGAAACATGTATTGCATAGAATTCTGTTTTGAAGATGATTCTCCCATTATGGTTTGTGGGAGTAAAAACTGTGTCTTGCTTACTGAGTATGTATTTGGTGTCAAGGAGAGTGTTATACAATGATGAGCGAGTGATGGTCAAAAGTGATATGTGACTCCTGTTCTTACGGTGATTATCCAAGAAAGGAGTGGAAAGACAGGCAACATTAGATAATTAATTCTACAAAGATCATTTAATAACTATTATGTTTAAACTTAGGGAAAATTTGTTTGGATACAATTTTTAAAAAGACAGATTTTTGTGAGAGAAAATAATACAGAGTCAAACCCTAGCCCGGAATATAACACAGTATGTCCCTAGGAAGTAACTGTGTGTTGAGATCTGATAGGTGAGTAAGTGTCAGTAGGAAAATGAGGTAAGCAGAGAAAGCTAGTCAGTAATTCAAGTAACAAAAGAGCATAGCCAATGCCGATAGATCAGAAAAATGTTTGTTGTTTAAAAAATGGGGAAAAGGCTGATACACCTGGGCTTAATGGATGAGAAGGAGATGGGCAGAAAATGGACTGGAGTCAGCATCAAGTGGATAGACTATACAGAGTTCATGGGAGAGTGAAGTATGTAGATTTTACTTCCAGTGCAATGGAAAGGTGCATACAGGGTTTAAGCATGGAGTGACATGTTAAGGAAGGGGATGATTCTGACTACTGATGAAGGAGAGTTCGGAGAGAAGTAACGAGATTGGATGTGTTGGCTGTGGGGAGTACTTTGGAAAGCCATGACAGCAGTTGAAGCAAAAAGCTGTGATTTAGATGCATGTAGCCAAAAGCCGATGGTGCTAAAAAGTTCCTGGATTAGAGATCTATTTTGTACTTAAAATTAGTAAGATTCTGATTGAAGGAGGAGAAGGCGGTGATGTTAACTCTGAAGGTGCTTGCAGTGAGATAGATGATGATAATAGGCTCATAGGGATTACTCTGATTCCTCTCCTTAATTCCTTCTTCCTTCTCAGGTTTCCATAGCCACAACAATGGAGGCATGTTGGAATAGTGAGCATAGAGCAGGTACTCACATAAGGGCTGTTGCATTTTCAAACTCCCCTTCCACTACTCAGAAGACATAAAATCTTAATCCTAAATTGTCCAGTTTCTTTCTCTATAGAACGTGATGATAATTGTATGTATTTCAGAGTATTGGTATATGGTTTAAAAACACCATGTAAAAAACATAAATATTTATACAATAATTGACCATTAACAAGTATGCAAAGAATGTTACCTATCAAATTAAACTTTATCACTATAAACAACTAGGTTTTGCTAAACCCTGCTCATCTCTCTGATATCACCAAGAGGCATTTTTTCCTTTGCACCTGCCACTTTAGAGGCACCATTTACCTGTCTTTTTCTCTGGCATACCATGATCTGTCCTGCCCCAGTGCCTGTTTTGGATAATTCCAGGAATTAATTCTCTCTGCTCCCTCCCTTCACCCGGTTAACATTTACCCACCCTGCAGATCTCAGCTCAAATGTCAGATTCCTCAGAGAGATATTTTCTAACTCCAAAGCTAGGGAAATTCCCTCTCTTGTAACCCTCAGGACATTATGACTTACACAAATAGTAAAGTATTATTTGATATTTATTTGATCAATGCCCAGTATCTTCTATCACTGCAAATATATGAAGGCACAGGACATAATGCTTCACAAACTGTCTCTCCAGAGCAGCTACTTCAATGTTGGCAACATGATAGAAAGGCAATAATTGTTTATTGAATGAATTACTTGCTACTCATCAAATAAATAAATGGAAAAATATGTTGTTTGGGGATGAGGACTAAGTTCAGTTTTGTATATCCTGAATTTGAGAGGTTTGTAGAATATTTCAGTGGAGATTTTATTTTCCATTCTAAAAATCATATCTGCTGATAGCAGGGGTGAGGGAAAGCAATGGATCATGGACTTTTTCTGAGTCAGTGGACATAAATGCACTCCCTCAATGTAGAGGATTTACTAGTATTGAAGTCTTAAATAATAAGGTAGAAATCTTCAGAGAGCAATCACAAGAGAGGTAAGAAACTGGAGGTAAGCACAGTGAACTGGAATGTTACCTGTCTCTATTAATAGATACAAAGCCTTTGTTTATTGGCATGGTAAGCACATTCTAAATGAGCAAACATTGGGGCGCCTGGGTGGCGCAGTCGGTTAAGCGTCTGACTTCAGCCAGGTCACGATCTCTCGGTCTGGGAGTTCGAGCCCCGCGTCAGGCTCTGGGCTGATGGCTCAGGGCCTGGAGCCTGTTTCCGATTCTGTGTCTCCCTCTCTCTCTGCCCCTCCCCCGTTCATGCTCTGTCTCTCTCTGTCCCAAAAATAAAAATAAACGTTGAAAAAAAAATAAAATAAATGAGCAAACATTGTTTAATTCAGTATAATTTAGAATTACCAAATAGCTTAAGAGTTTTAAATTTATATAGTGAATACATTTTTTAAGTGTATTTATTTTGAGAAAGAGAGAGAAAGTGAGCGAGCACAAGTGGGGGAGGGACAGAGAGAGAGAGTCCCAAGCACGTCATTACACTGTCAGTGTGTAGCCAGACGAGGTGCTTGAACTCAGGAACCATGAGATCAAGACCTGAACCAAGATTAAGAGTTGGATGCTTAACTGACTGAGCCACCAAGGCCCCCTAAAGTTAATATTTTTATTAGTAATAATTCTGTCTTGGGGTTTCTGGGTGTCTCAGTCAGTTGAGTGTCTAACTTCAACTCAGGTCATAATCTCACAGTTTGTGGGTTTGAGCCCCACCTTGGGTTGTGTGCACGGATTCTGCTTGGGATTCTCTCTCTCCCTCTGTCTCTGACCCTCCCTGACTCGCGCCTTCTCTCTTTCTCAAAATAAATGAGTAAACTTAAAAAAAAAAGGAATTATTCTGTCTGTTTACTTTTTGATACACTTGCAATATTTAATAGAATATGGCATGTGAAGTGTTTGAAAGTGGTATTATGAATTCTTGAAAAATGTCCTGTTCTCCAAAACTAGGTACTGAAATTTGTGAGTTAAAATAATGAGTGAAATTATTGGGAAAACAGAGACATCCATGCAAAATCTCTGTAATTTCTTGACCAGAGCACTTAAGTAATCAGCAGAGCATAACCAAGGGCTTTGTTAAATCTCCACTGACATATGTACCCTGCACCAATTTTTAAGTCCTCTCTAAGGGATTCAAGATAACGTGCTAAGAGTAAATACCTGCTCCAGACTCAGGGTTTAAATTTTTGAGGAAGAAATCCTACTGCCAGTGCTTGATCTTTTTTTCCTAAAATTGAACTGAAATGTTTCCTGAGGCCAGTGAAGCAGCAAAGTTGATAAATCTATCTATTTCTACTGAAGTTTATACCTGCATACACTGATATCATTACCCAATTTATCAATCATTTATAAACTAATTTTCATTATAGAAACACCTATTATAGCAGAACAGACTCTATTGGAAACTAGGTCCCAACAATTGATCAGGCTTGGTTCTATAATCAAGATTTCAGTGTCCTTATTAAATAAGCAATGTTGGAGTCATACAATAGAAAAAGTTGTGGCTTATTGAAAAGAATATGGCATATCTATATATGAAAATACAGAAAATTGTCCAAGTTAAACTGAATGGGGAGCATCAGCCTATCTTTCAAGTGAATACATAACTGACCAAGATAAAGATGAAGTTTAAACACTTCATTACTGAAGGAGTGAAGGTAATTGTTGCAAAACTAAAAAGTGGAGTGGTGTGTGTGTGTGTGTGTGTGTGTGTGTGTGAGAGTGTAGATGATCTGGAATTGCTTTCTTAGTCCAATTCCTTCCATAATAGGGTGAGAGATCCCAATGCCTAAGTAGTGGGAGGGTAGCCACCTGTTAGACTTCAGGAATCACTAGATATGGATGTCTCCAGTTTTGTGACTTATGCTCTTTTTCTCCTTCTTCCCTCCAGTTCTTTCCAATTTTATTTCATCCTTTGCAAGTGTACTTTCATTTCCCATTACCAGCAACTTACTTTCTCTGCCACTAGAAGTGATCCACTCCCTAAGTAAACATTAAAAAAATAAAAATTAAAAGAAAAAGGGGGCACCTGAGTGGCAAAGTCGGTAAGCATCCAACTTCAGCTCAGGCCATGATCTCTCCCTCTGGGAGTTGGGAGCCCCGCATAGCGCTCTGTGCTGACAGCTTGGAGCCTGGAGCCTGCTTTGGATTCGGGTCTCCCTCTCTCTCTGCCCCTCCCCCACTCACATTCTGTCTCTCTCCCTCTCTCTCAAGATAAATAAACATTAAAAAAATTAAATTTGAAAAATAAGTAATCAACTCCCAATATTCGTGTTAGCAATATACCTAATTTTTGGAACATAAGAAATGCAGCCCCATTCTTGAGTAGAAACCTATTATTTTTTCTGGCTTTTCCTCATTCCTTTTGTCACGATAGGACTAGATTTTATTCTACTCTCAGAATATGTTTTCCCCCTTTCTAAATTAAAAAAAAAATTTTAATGTTTTTATTTATTTTTGAGACAGAGAGAGGCAGAGCATGAGCAGGGGAGGGGCAGAGAGAGAAGGAGACACAGAATCAGAAGCAGGCTCCAGGGTCTGAGCTGTCAGCCCAGAGCGTGACGCGGGGCTCGAACTCACAGACTGTGAGATCATGACCTGAGCTGAAGCCGGACGTTCAACTGACTGAGCCACCCAGGCGCCCCTCAAATTTTTTAAATTTAGCAGCTACTAATTAAAAGTTTGTCAGTGAACTCTGTTTTCTGTAACCCTCCTATAATTCTACTGTCCATCTTAAAAAATATCACACTATCACACTGATGCATTTTTTTCCCAAAAAATAAAAACAGCTGTATCTCTGAGAAGTCTCCCTTGCGCAAGCATGATTATAATGGAATGGACAGCAGTGGGAAAAGGTAAGGCTCCACGGCCATATATCTCTTAGGACTGTTGTTAATGCATTAAAGATTTCCCTGAAAATATGTTCTTGCCTTGAAAAAAAATACACTTTCCTTCCCTCCTCTCTTCCTTCCATCACTTATTCATTCAATTGATCTGCCAACAAATTTTCATTAGGGCCTACTATATGGCAGGTGCCGTATCAAATGCTTGTTTCGTGGTGAACGAAGTTGACAAAACCTTTGCTCTCAGGAAGCTGACGTTATTAGAGGAATAACATTCTGCATTTTATTTATATTTAATATGTACACCTTAAGTCACTTTGCATACATGAAATTAAAATAATCTGGAGAGGGATGGGGGGTGGGAGGGAGGGGAGGGTGGGTGATGGGTATTGAGGAGGGCACCTTTTGGGATGAGCACTGGGTGTTGTATGGAAACCAATTTGACAATAAATTTCATATATTAAAAAAAAAGAAATTAAAATAATCTTGTATAATAAAATGATAGTGTCCATGGGTGTATTTTATTATTGTGTTCTCAACATTTTTTTCACCTTTTATTTTGAAAGAACTTCAGGCTTAAAAATTAAGTTGCAGGGATGCCTGGACAGCTCAGGTGGGTGAGTGTCCGACTTGGGTTCAGGTCATGATCTCACTGTTTGTGGGTTTGAGCCCCACATGGGGCTCTGTGCTGACAGCTCAGAGCCTGGAGCCTGCTTCCAATTCTGTGTGTCTCTCTCTCTGCCCCTTCCCCGCTCATACTCTCTTTCTCGGTCTCAAAAATATACATTAAAAAAAAGAAAAGTTAAAAAAAAATAAGTTGCAAAACATGTACAGACAGTACTATTCACTCAGCTTTCCTTAAAGTTAACATTTTTCATAACCATATAAAGATTATTGAAAGAAGGAAAATAAATTTGATTACTATTAATTAATATATTGACTTTTTCTGGTCTTTCATGACCTTGACATTTTTAAAGAGTACTGGTCAGCTATTTTGCCCCTCAGTTTGGTTTTGTCTGATGTTTTTTCATGAGGAGATTGATATTACCATAATTTTTTAGCAAGAATGTCATGGAATCCCATGGTATCTCTGCAAAATTTCATCATATTCTTGTAAAAATTGTTCTCAATGAATGTCAAGAGTTCCATGCTGTCATTATATCTTATTACTAGTGGTATGACTTGAAATACTTGGTTAAGGGGGCACCTGGGTGTCTCAGTTGGTTAAGTGTCCGACTGGGTTTTGGCTCAGGTTATGATCTCACAGTTTGTGAGTTCGAGCCCCATATGGGACTCCTCGCCGGCCTCCTGACCAGCATGAAGCCTGTTTGGATTCTTTCTCTCTCCCTCTCTCGGCCCCTCCCCACCCCTCTCAAAATAAATAAATAAAACTTAACAAATAATGTTTAACTACTTGGTTAAGGTAGTTTCTGTAAAGTTTTCCGCTGCAAAAGTCCTATTTTTCTCTTTGTAATTAGTAAGTAATTTATGGAAAGATAATATAAATGCATGGATCTCCTTTTTCATGATAATTTTACCCATTAATTTCAGCATCAGTTGGTGATTCTGTTTGCAACAGGTATTTTAAAGTTGTATCCCATAATTCCATTTTAAGTAATACTTTTTAGTCTGATTTACTTTTTTTTTTTCTGGTTATCTCTCATTTACTCCAATGTCCTGATATGCCTAGAATTTTTTTATTGGTTACCAGACAATTAGATTAAAGAAGTTGTAATGTCTCTGAATGATATTAATTTTCCTAAGAGAAATTTAATTTTCTTCTGAAACAGAATATATGCAAATCTCCTTGACCTCACTAGACATTCCAATGATTCAAGACTCAATTTTCAGTCCTTGTGAGAGAATACCTATCTATTTTATTCCCCTTTCTCTTAGAAAGTGACCTCTATGTGTCTCCACCAAATGTAGAGATATTTACAGATCCCTTCTTCATGTTAAATGCTGATGTCTAATTTTTGCCTATATCATAATTTTCACACTGCCAAAGTCTCTGCTTAGCTTTTTGGTCTTCTAGGAAATGCTTTATGCTGGAAACTTTTCACCTTTCACTCCATGCATTTTGAACTTGGGGATCAGCAAGTTCCTTTATAGAAAATTGCACAAAGAATACCAGAATTAATTCTTTATAGTTTATTTTTCTCCTATATTAATCCTTTATTTGCTGCTTATTTAGTAGCTCCGAAGCCAAATTTTTGTCTCTTCTCTTCAGTGAGTCAGTTGCAAATTCTACTCCACAGCCTGTCGCTATAAACATGCAATCGGAATTGTAGGACTTGTATTAAAAGTTTTCCTTTGCTCAAGAACTTAATCCCTCAAATCTGAGTTCTGTTGTTTGCTTTCTCATTTCTTTAAATAGCTGTTTTGTTTCTTCTGTTCAGCTTTTACCATTGTTCTTAGCACACAGTTTGATACAATCTGCCCCATTATAGCCAGAAGTAGAACACTTAGCATGCCATTCTGAGTCAGTATTAGACTGGTATAAGATAGTGAAGTATTTAGGCATTATTATTATTGCTAACATTAATGCTATTATTATATTTAAATATATGTGAATTCATATATACATATATATGGGTCAAATGCAGAGTATAAATGAATGTCCAATAAAATAAACTTTTCATTTTACTTTGTTACTTAATATTTTCTCAGTGTGTCCTCTCTTGGTTTCTACTGAAACAAATTTTTTTAATGTTTATTTATTTTTGAAAAGAGAGGGAGACAGAGCCGAGTGTGATCCAGGGAGGGGTAGAGAGAGAGGGACACACAGAATCCGAAGCAGCTCCAGGCTCCGAGCTGTCAGCACAGAGCCTAATGCAGGGCTCAAACCCAGGAACTGTGAGATCATGACCCGAGCTGAACTCAGATGCTCAACAGACTGAGCCGCCCAGGTGCCCCCTATTGAAACAAATTTGTAAATGCAGGTTTGCTGTGACCTAATGGTACATGATTTCATATCCACATAAACTAAATAAAGTATTGGCTTCAATCTTGATATTTGAACACATTTTTTACTTCATTTGAAATTCATCTTTAGTTTAATCTTGATTCTTGCATCCGTCAAGGATCACCTAGATTATATTAATTAGGATAACAATGTCATTTGTTATAAACAAAAACTACTATTTAAATTATTGTTAATATCTGTATTCACTGTCATATACAGAAGACAATTATTGATATAACTTGTGAAACTATGTGAATTTTCTGTGCATAATTCATTGGTCAATTGAAGAATAAAGGTTTATTTCTGCAATAATAAAATAAAACAATTGCTTAAAATTTATACAGATATTAAAGAATGTACCCAGACAAATTTAGGAGGGCACTTTCTTATTATAATCTGATTAATGATGATAATAACTTATGTAATGAGGCAAATATTATAGGTTTGACTCTTGAACAGCATGGAGGCTAGAGGTAATGACTCCCTTATGCAGTTGCAAATTAAAACATAATTTTTTACTCCCCCTCCCCAAATTTGACTACTAATAGCCTACTGTTGACCAGAAGCCTTATGAATAAGATAGAAATCAATTTAACACATATCTTTCACGTTGTATGCATTATATACTGTATTCTTACAATAAAATAAGCTACAGAAAGGAAACGTTATTACAAATGTCTTAAGAAAGAGAGAATACACATACAGTACTGGATCTATATTTATTGAAAAAATCCACATGTAAGTGGACCTATGCAGTTCAAACTCGGGTTTTTCAAGAGTCAACTGTATTAGAACTGTCTAGACACAATAGCATGTCTGTTATTGAATGAAATAACTTTAAAATAGCATTCAAATTGTTAGATATATAGAGATATTAGATCCTGAGGTTCTCAAGAAAGAAAAATTTTATTTGGGATCAATTAAAAATAGAATATAAATTTTGCCTTCTCAAACTCTAGGAGGATTGAAAATTCCAAAACTATATACAGCATTATGTAACATGTATCTTCAATTCATGTTTAAGAGAATAAAAGAGGTAATACAATGTCACTTCCATTAATAAAAAATAATATTATGATTGCATATTAGAAATGTATTCTTTGATGTTGGTTTTCTTTAATTTAGACTTGTTTTTTCTTAGCATTTATTTATTTTAACTTAAACTTTTTATTTTGATATTACTGTAGATTCGTATATGGTTACAAAAATACCCACACTTGTATACACTTGACTCTGTTTCCTCTAATATTTAACACATTGCAAAACTATTGTAGAATATCACCATCCGGATATTGTCACTAATATAGTCAAGGTATAGAACATATCCCTCAATTCTCATGTTGACTGTTTGAAACCACAAACACTTCTATTCCATTCACATCCCATTCTTAATTCCTGGCAACTATTAATCTGCTCATTTCTACATTTTTTTTGTTTTTTTTTAAGAATATTATATAAATGAATCACATAGAGTGAAACCTTTTGGGATTGGCTTTATTTACTCAGCATAGTTCTCTGGAATTTCATCCAGGAGATTGGGTTTATTAGTAGTTCATTCCTATTAATTGCTAAGTAGTATTTAATGGTATAGATCCTCCACAGATTGATTAACCATTGACCTGTGAGAAAGATATTTGGATTATTTCTGGTTTGGGGATATAACAAAA
This sequence comes from Prionailurus bengalensis, assembly GCF_016509475.1. NCBI lineage: Eukaryota > Metazoa > Chordata > Mammalia > Carnivora > Felidae > Prionailurus > Prionailurus bengalensis. Next base: position 94,029,304 of record NC_057344.1, read on the forward strand.
AGGCTATAAATATTTGTATACAGGCTTTGTGTGGACATAGTTTTCATTGTTCTGGGATAAATGTCTAGAAAACAACTGCTAGATTGTATGGTGATTGCATGCTTAATTAGCTTATGAAACTGGTAACTGTTTTCCAGGATAGCTGGACCATATTACATTCCCACCAGAAGGTATAAGTGATCTAATTTCTTTACATTTCTCTCAGCATTTGGTGTTGTCACAATTTTTTTACTTTAACCAGTCTAATAGATATATAGTGGTATCTCATTGTAATTTTAATTTGCTTTTCCCTAATGTCTAATGATCTAAAACATCATTTCCTGAGTATATATGCCATCTGTGTACCTCCTCCTCCTCCTCCTTCTTCTCCTTCTCCTACTCCTACTTTTACTTCTACTTCTACTTCTTTTTATTCTCAAGTTAGTTAACATACAGTGTAGTCTTGGCTTCAGGAGTAGAAGTCAGTGATTCATCACTTACATATAACATCCAGTGCTCATCACAAGTGACTTCCTTAATGCTCATCATCCATTTGTCACCTTCAGTTGTTTTCTGTATTTAAGAGTCTCTTATGGGGGCGCCTGGGTGGCGCAGTCGGTTAAGCGTCCGACTTCAGCCAGGTCACGATCTCGCGGTCCGTGAGTTCGAGCCCCGCGTCGGGCTCTGGGCTGATGGCTCGGAGCCTGGAGCCTGTTTCCAATCCTGTGTGTGTCTCTCTCTCTGCCCCTCCCCCGTTCATGCTCTGTCTCTCTCTGTCCCAAAAATAAATAAACGTTGAAAAAAAATTGTTTTTAAAAAAAGAGTCTCTTATGGTTTGGCTCCCTCTCTGTTTTTAATCTTATTTTTCCTTATCTTTCCCTATGATCATCTGTTAAGTTTATCAAATTCCACGTATGAGTGAAATCATGTGGTATCTGTCTTTCTCTGACTGACTTATTTTGCTTAGCATAATCTACATTGTTGCAAATGGCAAGATTTCATTCTGTTTCATCGCCAAGTAGTGTACCATTGTGTGGTAAATTTTCTTAATCCATTTTCTTAATCCATTCATCAGTTGATGGACATTTGGGCTCTTTCCATCATTTGGTTGTTGTTGAAAGCACTGCATTGGGGTGCACATGTCCCTTCGAATCAGCCCCTTCGAATTTATCTGTTGGATAAATTCCTAGTAGTGCAATTGTTGAGTTGTAGGCTATTTCTTTTTTTAATTTTTTGAGGAACGTCCACACTATTTTCCTGAGTGACTGCATCAGTTTGCATTTCCACTAACAGTGCGAAAGGGTTCCCTATTATGCACATCCTTGCCAACATCTGTTGCCTTCTGAGTTGTTAATTTAAGCCACTCTGACTGGTGTGAGATGGTATCTCATTATGGTTTTGATTTGTATTCCCCCGATAATGAGTGATGTTGAGCATCTTTTCATGTGTCTGTTAGCCATCTGGATGTCTTCTTTGGAAAAGTGTCTATTCATGTTATCTGCCCATTTTGTCACTGGATTATTTGTTTTGGGGGTATTAATTTTGGTAAGTTCTTTATAGATTTTGCATACTAAGACTTTATCAGATATGTCATTTGCAAATATCTTCTCCCATTCTGTCAGTCCCTTTTAGTTTTGTTGATTATTTCCTTTGCTGTGCAGCTCTTTACCTTGATGAGGCCCCAATAGTTTATTTTTGCTTTTATTTCCCTTGCTTTCAAAGACACGTCAAGTAAGAAGTTGTAGCAGTCAAGGTAAAAGTGGTTACTGCCTGTTTTCTCCTGTAGGACTTTGATGGTTTCCTGTTTCACAGTTAGGTCTTTCATCCATTTTGAATTTATTTTTGTGTATGGTGTAAGAAAGTGGTCCAGTTTCATTCTTCTGCATGTTGCTGTCCCATTATTCCACACCATTTGCTAAAGATACTTTTTTCCATTGTATAATCTTTCCTGCTTTGTCAAAGATGAGTTAGCCATATATTTGTGAGTCCATTTCTGGGTTGTTTATTCTATTACATTGATCTATGTGTCTGTGCCAATACCATACTGTCTTGATGATTACAGTTTTATACTACAGGTTAAAGTCTGGGATCGCAATGCCTCCAACTTTGGTTTTCTTTTTCCACATTACTTTGGTTATTCAGGGTCTTTGTTGTTCCATACAAATTTTAGGATTGTTCTAACTCTGTAAAGAATGATGGTGGTGGGGCGCCTGGGTGGTGCAGTCGGTTAAGCATCTGACTTCAGCCAGGTCACGATCTCGCAGTCTGTGAGTTCGAGCCCCGCGTCAGGCTCTGGACTGATGGCTCAGAGGCTGGAGCCTGTTTCCGATTCTGTGTCTCCCTCTCTCTCTGCCCCTCCCCCGTTCATGCTCTGTCTCTCTCTGTCCCAAAAATAAATAAACATTGAAAAAAAATTTTTTAAGAATGATGGTGGTATTTTGATAGGGATTTCATTAAATGTGTAGATTGCTTTTGGTAGTATTGACATTTTAACAATATTTGTTCTCTTGATCCATGAGCATGGAATGTTTTTCCATTTGTTTGTGTCTTCTTCAATTTCTTTCATAAGCTTTCTATAGTTTTCAGCATACAGATCTTTTACCTCTTTGGTTAGATTCATTCCTAGATATTTTATGGTTCTTGGTGCAATTGTAAATGGAATGGATTCCCTGATATCTCTTTCTGTTGCTTCATTATCGGTGTATAGAAATGCAACAAATTTCTGTACATTGACTTTATATCCTGCGACTTGGCTCAATTCATGTATCAGCTCTAGAAGTTTTTTGGTAGAGTCTTTTGGGTTTTCCATGTTGAGTGTCATGTCATCGGTGAAGAGAGAAAGTTTGCCTTCTATGCCAATTTGGATGTCTTTTGTTTTGTTTTTTCTTTTTTTTTTAATTTATTTTTGATAGACAGAGACAGAGCACAAGTGAGGGAGGGGCAGAGAGAGACAGAGACAGAATCCAAAGCAGGCTGCAAGCTTTCAGCACAGAGCCCAACATGGGGCTCAAACTCACAAATCACGAGATCATGACCTGAGCCAAGGTCTGATGCTTAACTGACTGAACCACCCAGGTGCCCCTCGTTTTGTTTTCTTATTGCTGAGGCTAGGACTTCCCACCCTATCTCAACAGTGGTGAGAGTGGACATCCCTGTTGTGTTCCTGATCTCAGGGGGAAAGTTCTTAGCTTTTCCCCATTGAGGATGATATTAACTGTAGACTTTTCATGGTGGCTTTTGATGTAAAGGTATGTTCCTTCTCCCCCTACTTTCTTGAGGGGTTTTATCAAAAAAGGATGTTGTATTTTGTCAAGTAGTTTTTTTCTGCACCTATTGAAAGAACCATATGTTTCTTATCTTTCTTCTAATAATGGGATGTATCACATTGATTGATTTGTGAATATTGAACCAGCCCTGTAGCCCAGGAATGAATCCCAATTGATCATGGTGAATAATTCTTTTCAGGTACTGTTGAATTAAATTTGCTAGTATTTTGTTAAGAACTTTTGCATCCAGGTTCATGAGGGAGATCAGCCTGTAATTCTTTTTAGTGGGGTCTTTATCTGACTTTGGAATCAAGGTAAAGCTGGCTTCAGAGAATGAGTCTGGAAGTTTTCCTTCTGTTTCTAGTTTTTGGAACAGCTTGAGAAGAATAGGCATTAACTCTGCTTTAAATGTCTGGTAGAATTCCTCCTGAGAAACCATCTGGCCCAGGACTCTTATTTGTGAAAAGATTTTTGATAACCGATTCAATTTCTTCACTGGTTACACAAAATTTCTATTTCTATTCTGTTGAAATTTTCTATTCCTTCCCATTTGAATTTTGGTTTGAGTGTGTGAATGCCTAAGAATTTATCCATTTCTTCCAGATTGTCAGTTTTTTGGCACATAATTTTTCATGGTATTCTCTAATAATTGTATTTCTGTGGTGTTCGTTGTAATCTCTCCTCTTTCATTCATGATTTTATCTATTTGGGTCCTCTCTCGTTTCTTTTTGAGAAGTCTGGTTAGGGGTTTATCAATTTTATTATTTCTTCAAAAAACCAGCTCTTACATTCATTTATCTGTTCTACTGTTACTATTTTCTTTTTTGATTCTATTTTGTTTATTTCTGGTCTAATCTTTAAATTTGTTCTAATGTTGTATTTATTTTTGAGAGAAAGAGAGACAGAGTGCAAGCAGGGCAAGGGCAGAGAGAGAGGGAGACACAGACAGAATCTGAAGCAGGCTCCAGGCTCCAAACTGACAGCACAGAGCCCAACACAGGGCTCGAACTCACAAACTGTGAGATTATGACCTGAGCCAAAGTCGATATTTAACCGACTGACTCACCCAGGTGCCCCTCTGCTCTAATCTTTATTATTTTTCTTCTGCTGCTGGCTTTGGGCTTTTTTTGTTGCTGCTTTTCTAGTTCCTTTAGGTGTGAGGTTAGGTTCTGTTATTTGGGACCTTTCTTGCTTCTTGGGATAGGCCTGAACTGCAATGTATTTTCCTCTTAGCACTGCATTTGCTACATCCCAAAAGATTTGGGCTGTCGGGTTTTCATTCTCATTTACTTCCATATATTTGTTAACTTCTTCTTTAATTTCCTTGTTGACCCACTCATTCTTTAGTAGGATGTTCTTTAACTTCCCTGTATTTTGTGGCTTTCCAAATTGTTTCTTGTGGTTGATTTCAAGTTTCATAGTATTGTGATTTGAAAATATACATGGAATAATCTCAATCCTTTTATATTTGCTTAAGGCTGTTTTGTGGATAGTATGCAACCTATTTTGGGAATGTTTCATGTGTACTTGAGAAGAATGTGTATTCTGCTGCTTTGGGATGAAAAGTGCTGAATATATCTATTAAGTCCATCTAGTTCAATGTGTCATTCAGAGCCATTGTTTCCTTATTGATTTTCTGCCTAGATGATCTTTCCATTGTTGTAAGTGGAATATTAAAGTCGCCTACAATTACGGTATTATTATTAATACATTTGTTTATGTTTGTGATTAATTGTTTTATATATTTGGGTATTCCACAATGGGAGCATTATAAACTCTTATTGATGGGTAGAATGCTTAAGTGTAATATAATGCCCTTATTCATCTCTTGTTAGTCTTTGTTTTAAAAATCTAGTTTGTTTGATATAAGTATGACTACTCTCGCTTCCTTTTGACATCCAATAGCATGAAGATGGGTCTCTATCTGCTCACTTTCAATCTGTAGGTGTCCTCAGGTCTAAAATGAGTCTCTTGTAGGCAGTACATAGATAGATCTTGTTTTTGTTTGTTTGTTTTTGTTCGTTTGTTTGTTTGTTTTTATCCATTCCAATACCCTATGCCTTTAGACTGGTTCATTTAATACATTTACATTCAGAATGATTATTTAAGGATATGGATTTAGTGTAATTGTGTTATCTATAGGTTTTGTGTTTGTGGTGATGTCTCTGGTCATTTGTAGTCTTTGCTGCTTTCCACTCACAGAGTCCCTTCTGGATCTCCTTCAGGGCTGGTTTAGTGGTCATGAGCTCCTTTAGTTTTTGTTTCTCTGGGGAAGCTTTTATCTCTCTTTCTATTCTGAATGACAGCCTTGCTATAGAAAGGAAACTTGGCTCCATATATTTTGTATTCAGCACATTGAATATTTCCTGCCATTCCCTTCTGGCCTGCCAATTTTCAGTGCACAGGTTTGCTACTACCTTTATGACTACCCTTGTAGGTTTGGGATTGTTTTTCCTTACCTTCTTTCAGAATTCTCTCCTTATCTTTGTATTTTGCCAATTTTATTGTGATGTGTCATGATGTTGACCTATTTTTGTTGATTCTGAAGGCAGTTTTCTGTGCTACTTGGACTTGGATCCCTGTTTCCTTCTCCAGGTTAGGGAAGTTCTCAGCTATAATTTGTTCAAATAAACCTTTTGTCCCTTCCTCCTCCCCCTCCTCTTCCTCCTCCTGCCCTCCCCTTCCCCTTCTCCTTCCCCCTCCCCTTTCCCCTCCTCTTCCTCCTCCTCCTCCTCCTTCTTCTTCTTCTTCTTCTTTCTCTTCAACTCCTGACAGTGATATGTTTTCATTTCATGGAATCACTTAGGTATCTAATTCTCCCCTAGTGGTTTAGTAATTTCCTTTCCCTCTTTTTTTCACTTTCATAATTTTCCATAATTTTATCTTCTATTTCACCTATTCTCTGCTTCTTCCATCCTCACTGTCAATGAATCTAGTTTATTTTGCATCTCAATTATAGTATTTCTTAATTCATCATGACTAATTCTTAGGTCTTTAATCTATGCTGTTTTTTGTGTTTTTTACAAGCCCAGTCATTAACCTTATGATTGTTATTCTAAATTCTTGCTCAGATATATTATTGATACCTGTTTTGAGCAATTTTCTGGCTGTGATTTTTTCTTGAATTTTCCTTTGAGAATTATTCTCTTTTGTAATTTTGGCAAAGTATCTGTCTTTTGCATGTTTTAATAGCACCTGCAAGTGTCCTGCACCTGCGAGTATTACTATCTTAAAAAGGGGTCATACACTGTCCAGGCCCTGGGATTTCAGGAAGTGTTTTTGGTGTGTGTTGCATTCACTCTGTTGTTACATTTGGGCTGCTGTATCCCACTGGTCAGTCCTCTGCAGAGCTCCTCCTTACTTGTAGTGACAGTGTTTGGACCTTCAACCAGCTGTGCTTTGATTTGTTCATTGAAGTAACCCTGGAAAAAAAGGAAAGGGAGGGGGGAGCCTGATTTCATACAAAGAGAAAAATGAAAGGGGAAAAAAGAAGACTAAGCAATGAATCCAAACAACAAACAAATAAACAAAAAAGAAACCCAAAAACAAAAACAACAACAAAAAAACAAACTCTAAGGCTAAGTCCTGAGAAAGAGAAAGGAAAATAAAGATATAGAAAAGGTTTAAAAAGTGTGGAGTAAAAATGCCGATCAAACAAACAAAACAAAACAAAATGTGTTTATACATTTATAATATATAATTTAAAATATATAATATAAATGTATAATAAGAAATGGCCAAAAACAAATCAGACACTATGAGCCTGATTCCCAATGAAAAAAAGAAGAGAACAGAAAGGAAAAGAAAAAAATAAAAAATGAACAAACAGACAAACAAACAGGCAGACAGAAAGACAGACACACAGGCAAAAATTAAAAAAAACAAAACAAAACAAAACAAAAAAAACAGTTGTCTGTTGGTACCAGGACCAGTGGCTGTGCTGGTCTGGATGAGAGGCTGTTTGGTTCCATCAGTGTCGGTCCTGCTCTAGTAAATAAGCAGTTGCCAGGCATGGAGGGGTGGGGTTTGGTGTAAGTGGGTCCCACCTCCACTGGGGGCTGCCGTGCTCATCCTTAAAACCTCACTGTGCTGGTGATGGGGAGAAAAATGGCAACCCCCCAATCCCCTCTCCCTGGTCTAGGTATCCCAAACCACTATCTTAAGGTAGCTTTTGCAGAGCAGCAAGGTGGTCACCTTGTCCTGCTCCACAGTCTTCCGTGCCTCCTAGGTGCTTGGCTGGGACTCAAACCCTGTTATCTTAAGGAAACTGCACCATATGGACCCTATTCTGATGTAGTGTCCCTTAGCTCTGCCGATAAAAGGGATTTGGCTGGCACCTGCGGGTCTTTTGCCCTTGGGAAGGCAATAAACCCTCTTCACACAGTACTTGAGGAAAGGGACTGTTTTCTCCCAGTGCGCCCTTGAGATCACTACAGTGTCCCGGGGCTGGCCCCCTCCACTGCAGGTGCACGCACAGGACTCTGGCTTTGGTCCAGAGAAACTCACACACTTCTGAAACCTCTGAGTTTCAGCTTGTAGGCTGTTTGCAAAATAGAAACTGGCAGTCTCCGTGTTTCCTGTTCCCCAGTCTGTGGTCCAGAGAGGTTTTCCTCTTGTGCTAATTCAATACTGCAATTTCACAGCTCTTCGCTTCCTTCTGCCACAGAAAGAGTACCCTCCCCTCCATGCCTATGCCATTTTATCTCCCACAATTCACGTACATGCACCTTGATTCCACCAAGCTGTCTCTCTACGCCTGTGGAGATCCTTCTGCCATTCCGCAGATTGATTTCCTGGGTGTTACAAGTGATCCCAACCTCAATACTGCTGTGTGTGAAGGATGAGGAAAAATTCACCCCCCTACTTTTTGGCCATCTTAACTTCTCCCCTGTATATCCCCTTTAATAAAATGTCTCTTTATGTCTTGCTTATTTTCAAATTGTATTGTTTATTTTTTACTGCTACATTTTGAGAGTTGTGTTATATATTTTATTCTATGTTTTTTCTTAATTCTTATCTTTTTCCCCACCTTTATTGAAATGTAATTGATATACAACACTGTGTAGGCTTAAAGTGTATGATGTGGTGATTTGATCCACTTATATATTGAAATATAATCACGGCAATAAGAAGAGGACTCTCATATGATCCAGCAATCTCACTTCTAGGTATATATCTAAAGGATATATCAGGATCCTGATGAAATCAGGATCTTGAAGAGATGTCTACTCTCCCATGTTTATTATAGCATTAATCACAATAGCCAAGATGTGGAAACAACCTACAGATAAGTGTTATCCCTCTACAAATAAATGGTAAGGACATGGTATGTATGTATATGTACGTATGTGTGTGTGTGTGTGTGTGTGTGTGTGTATAATGGAATATTATTCAGCCATGAGATAAAAGGAAATCCTGCCATTTATGACATACATCATGGATGGACTTCGAGGGCATTGTGCTGAGTGAGGTAAGTAAGACAAAAAACAAGTACTGTATGATCACACTTCTATGTGAAACATAAAAAATACACATATAAAAACAGACATGAGGTTACCAGGGCCCGAACGGGGTGAAAATTGGGGAGATGTTGATTGAAGGGTACAAAATTCCAGTTATAGGATGAATTGAGTTCTGGGGATCTAAAGTACAAATAATCAATCATTTATGGTGCTTACAATCTATCTTAACAATACTGCATTACTTACTTGAAATTTGCAAAAAAGTAGATCTTAAATGTACTCACTGCACATACACACACACATACACATACACACAGAAATGGTAATTATATGAGGTGATGGAGGTGTTAACTAACCTCACTGTGATAATCATTTTGCAATATATTAGTGAACATTTATTTTTAATGCTTAGATCTTTGATATTTGAGCAAAACCTGCTATTGTTTTACTTCTAAAAAGATATAACTGGGGCACTGCGTGTCTTAGTTGGTTAAGCATCTGACTTCTGCTCAGGTCATGATCCCAGGTCCGTGGGTTCGAGCCCTGTGTTGGACTCTGTGCTGACAGCTCAGAGCCTGAAGCCTGCTTTGGATTCTGTGTCTCCCTCTCTCTCTGTCTCTTGCCTGCTCACACTCTGTCTCTCTCAAAAATAAATAAACATTAAAAATTTTGGAAAAAAAGATAACTAACCCACTATGAAAATAGTATAAACCTATGGAATGAACAGTAATGATTGCTTTCTGTCCACCTTGTCCTCTCCTCTTTCTTTCCCGTCTTCACTATAAAGCTGTACAGCTATAGCACAACTATAGCACTTTCATTATGCGGTGCTTTCTGGCAGAGAAGAGGCACATTGCACTATGCAATATACTTTTAGTTTAATAAAATCATCAAAGAGCCCCTTGTATGTACTTTTGCGCAGAGCTCTATGAGGTTCTTTTCCAGAGAATATTGCAAATTACGAAAAAGATGCTCAATATCTGTATGTGAAATGTGCTATTTTCCTCACAAATAGAAAATCAGCTGTAAAACCCTGCAGACTTGATCTGAAATGCGTGCAGGAAGAATGTCCACATATACCCACAGCTTTAGTATTGTGTTATTTAATTAAGAAATTTAATTTTCAATATTAAGTCTAGGGGGCTCTTCTGCTTATGTGGATTTTCAATTTCAGTATTCAACAAAATGAAGAATAATGGAATATGTTAAAATATTTGGATTGAATTTTTACTTGTTAGTTTAAAAGGAAGGCTTTAAAGCATGGGCCAGATTTTTGGTATATCTTAAACAAAACTGAAACCCAGGAAAAGATTCAAGAAATACTACAATGGTTTTGATTATGTGTTTCGTCTTTTAATATATTCATTTCTTATTACACAATACATTTACATAGAAGACATTATACTTTCCCACATGAGCATACAAGATATAGATGAAAAGAAATGATTAGTGCAGATAGATGTGAAGCTTTTTTATAACAGGGTATTTATTACTGTATATTTTATCTCAGTCAATTTTTTAAACTAAGCCTTTTATACATTTCAGTTTATCACTACTGATGTATTGGTTTCAAGGCAAAAATCCAACATGTATATTTCTGACCAGAATTAAGGGGGAGTTACCAAGTGGAGGCAATTACTTATTTTTCCATGTGTTAATATTTATTTTTTTCCTCCTGTTAAATTATCTCCTGAATTATGGAACGAATGGAAAGTTCTGCCTGCCTTAAGATAAGATGACAATAGAGATGAAGTGAAAAAGCAAACCCACAAACAAAGCAAATATCCCCTTGAAATCTGAGCCAGAGTATACAGAATTATGTCCATCTTTTATTTGTCATGGCATTGCAGTATTTGCCTTACCCTTGAACTTGACCATAGATGTAGTTTTTAGATACACTGCTGGTGAACCCTGAGACATTTGTAAAGAAGAGTTTAAAATAAGAATGAAGCTATAAAAGAAAAGTATGGAGGTGTTAAAGTATGAGCATAATTGAAATGAAATTCAGCAATTTACTGCTGCAAACCTTTCTTCCTTTTTTGCAAAATTTTGAAAGTCAGTACTTTTTCTCTTAGTTTACTTCTTTCCCTTGTCTCCACTCTTTTATTTATGTACTCTTTCAAAAATACTTATTTCTTTTTACAATCGTTTTATTAAGATATAATTGACACACAATCACACATATGTAATGTGTACAGTTTGATTAGCTTGGACATATGCAAAGAGCCATGATACCATTACCACAATCAAGATAACAGACATATCCTACATTTTCCAAAGATTTCTTGTGTCTCCCTTATTACCTCGCTGTCTTTGGTGGTATAAACACTTACTGTGAGATCTAACTTCTTCACAAATTTTGAAGTGCACAACAACATATCGTTGATTATAAGCAACATGTTATTTAGCAGGATAACAGGATACATTATCACAAATGGCAGGACTGCCTTTTTTAAAAGGTTAAATAATATGCTATTGTATGGTTATTTACACATTTTGGCTACTGTGTATAATGTTGCAATGAACACAGGAGTGCAGATATCTCTTCAGATCCCAATTTCAATTCTCTTAGACAAATACCCAGAAATGGGATTATTGGATCATATGGTACATTTTTTTATTAATTTTATGAGGAACTCTATACTATTTTCCATAGCTGTTGCACCATTTTACAATCTCATCAAGATTGCTTCTAATTTCTCTATATCCTTGCCAACGCTTATGCATTGAAAACTACAAAACATTGACAAAAAAAAATGAAAGGAGACATACGTAAGTAGAAAGACATCCTGCAGTCATGAATTGGAAGACAATATTGTTAATATGTTTATACTACCCAAAGCAATCTACAAATTCAATGCTATCCCATCAAAATCCAAATGGCCATTTTTATAGAAATAAAAAAAATAATCCTAAAATTCATATGAAATCATAAAGGGACAGATAGTCAAATAATTTTGAAAAGGAAGAACAAAGCTGGAGGTACCACACTTCCAGATTTCAAATTATATTATAAAGCTACAATAATTAAAACAGTATGATATTGGCATAAAGACAGATATATAGACTGGTAGAATAGAGAGCCAAGAAATAAACCCACGCATATAGAGTCAACTGATTTTGACAAGGGTGCCAGGAATACACAATGGGCAAAATATTAAACAAGTGGTATTGGAAAAACTGGATATGTACACGAAAAAATGAAATTAGACCACTACCGTATACTGTACACAAAATAAACTCAAACTGTGGTAAAGACAAGCATATGACATATAACTGTGAAACTCCTAGAAAAATACAAAGGGGAAAATCTTGACATTGCTCTTAGAAATGTTTTTTTTAATATGACACCAAAATCACCAGTAACATTTGCAAAAATGGACAAATGGCACTACTTCAAACTAAAAAGCTTCTCCACAGCGAAAGAAATAAGAGAATGAAAAGACTACCCACCAAATGGAAAAAAAAAACATTTGTAAACCATATATCTGATAAAGAGTTAATTTCCAAAATATAAGAAACTCACACAACTCAATAGCCAACAATTAATTACTTAATTAACCCAGTTTAAAAAATGCATAAAGGACTCAAACATTTCTCCAAAGACGATGTACAAATGGTCAACAGGTATTTGAAAAGATGCCCAACATCATTAATTATCAATAAAATGAAAATCCAACTTACAATGAGATATCACCTCAAACCTATTAGAAAAGTTATTATCAAAAACAACAACAAAAAGATAACCTAATTTCTTTTTATTCAAAAATTTTTTGTATCAGTATGGCTATCAAAATCTATATTTTACCTCTTGACTTACAATCCAATGCCACTCTATTTTGTGTCTCCAATTGTTTCATCTCTGGTCCAGGGGAGCTCTTACAGGTTAATCAAGATATGGTTCCTCCTATTGGAGAATGGTATTTAGAAACCAATATCTGAGTGATAGATGGTGTTCTTTGCTACTATGGTCACTGCTTTTAGATTTCTCAGTAGACAGATCTAAAAAATATGTGTATGTACTAATTTATGTGTATACGTTATCTACAATTACTTCTGTAACCATCAATCAATAAAGATGTATCTATATATATCTTGAGCTAAACACAATGCCTGATTTATCTGATTCTATTTAAGTACAACAGGTGTATTCTAGTCATCCCCCTTTACATGCTTGTATCACATTGAAAAACCTGGTTTTTACTATTCTCTGCCCATTTACTTATTTGTTCAATCCCAGTATACATGTAAAGCAGGTTCACAATTGTGAATTCACATCGTCTCTTCCAAATGAGAAGTATATTTTTCAGTATGGTGACTATGAACAATACATTTTATCTTGTGTTTACATTTACAGTTAAACCATCATCGTCCAAAGTAATAAAGGTCAATTTCTTTTATTTCATCTCTTTCATACAACAGTAATCGAGTTGGATTAATCTTTTACAGTCTGCATTCCATGTTGGGATCCCCTGCTGCATAAAGCTAAGTTCACTTTTTGTGATGTGTAATTCTATAGGTGTTGACAACTTCTTAGTGTCATAAGCCAGTACCATGCACAACACATCATCCAAAAAGTTCTCTGTGCCTCTTTTTTTTTTTTCTTTTTGCCAACCCTCGACCTCCAATATTTGGTAACCATAGCTCTGTTTTCCATCCTTAGAGTTTTATATTTCCAAAAATGTTACAGAGTCCTACAATATGTAACCATCGAGGTCTGCTTTCTTTCATTTAGCAAAATGTATTTGATCCCCATTCATGTTGGTGTATAATCAGTAACAGGTTCCATTTAATTGCTGAATGGTACTCAATTGAATGGATGTACCAGTTTGTTTATCTGTTCCACCGTTGAAGGAAAATTCTAATAGCTTCCAGTTTTTCCCATAAAAAAATTTAAGGGAGTTTAATTTTTAGAGCATTACTTAACTTACAAAAAAGTACAGAGTTTACAGAGAGCACAAAGTTCCCATATACTCTTCCTTTATCCCTCAGATTTCCCTATTATTTATATTTGTTAATAATTACATTTGTAATTAGTGTGGCACATTTGTAACAACTGATGAACCAATATTGATACATTTTTATTAACTACAATATATAGTTTACATTAGATTTCACACTTTGTGTTGGATGGTTCATTGGAATTTGAGAAACATGTTGTTATGTATCCACCATTATAGTATCATGCGTAGTAGTTTCACTGCCTTTTATTTGTTTGTCACTGTAATTTTATACATAGAAAATAATGTCATCTGCAAACCCATTTTTCCTTCTTAATCTAAATACATTTAATGTCCTTTTCTTATTTCATTATGTAAGATTTCTTAAGTTAGATGTTGAAAGGAGTACTGAGAGAGAAAATCCTTGTTCTGTTCTTGATAGTAGGGGTAAGAATCTCATTTCTCACCAAATACTAGTTTTTAGAATAGCTGAGATTATTCATTTTACTACTAAAAAAATGCAGAGTAGCAAAAAAAAAAAAAAGAAGCAACTTCAGATTTAAGGGATATATCATTACTTCTTTCATTTACCCTATAATAACTTTTTAAATGTAAACAAGTCATTCTACTAAAATGCATCTCATATAGAAATACTCAATTTTGTTTATATAGATATGACAATATTCTATTCTAAACAAAGATTAATTTTCTACTTTCATTCACCTTTTTTTTGGCTTTTTATATGAATATTGTTCTCATATTCCTAGGGCTGAGTTAAAGTTTTTTTTTTTATTATAATGATATTTACATATCCATACACCTGTTATAAAGTTCCCATTCTTATAACTTTCATCCAACTATAAAACCTGGATTTATTTTATTTATTTATGTATTTATTTATTTATTTATTTATTTTTAATTTTTTTAACATTTTATTTATTTTTGAGACAGGGAGAGACAGAGCATGAACACGGGAGGGTCAGAGAGAGGGAGTCACAGAATCTGAAACAGGCTCCAGGCTCCCAGCTGTCAGCACAGAGCCCGACGTGGGGCTAGAACTAACGGACGGCGAGATCATGACCTGAGCCGAAGTCGGCCGATTAACCGACTGAGCCACCCAGGCGCCCCTATTTTAAATATGTATAAAGTACATAACAAAACTTCTGATTTTCCAATAACTGTAATTGTTTAAACATAATAAGTGATGTGCTTATCACTTAAGACAAAAAATTCCTTTAACGAGGGTATGATACTGGTTGTTCTATGCAGTTGTTTTTAAATTGCTATGTATATATACATGACTATAACTTTATGTACCTTATACATCTCACCCCATCAGTCTTTAAACTAAATCACCGCAAAAGTTTATGTAGATCTTACAGTGAGATGTTACTGGTCCATGAGTTGACATCATAAAAGTACTGATTGTATTTCTAATCTTTATTCACTGGGCTGTAACAATTAAATACTCTGACTTTGGACCCAAGATATTATAAATAAAAATGCATATTGAATCATTGAAACCTCTTGGGTTCTTTGTTTTTGTTTTGTTTTGTTTTGTCTGGGATGTAACAATAGCCTCCAGGTTGCTATTCAAAGTGTGTTTTACAGACACACAACAGAAGCATCAGGCATCATGAACATCACCTGGGGTTTCTTAGGAATGCAGAAGCTTGTGTCTCACTTCAGAACAATTGCATCAGACTTTTCAAATTATTAACACCCAATTCTTTCACATGCACATTGAATTTTGAGAGACTCTAAGACTCACATGATAAAGAAAATCCAGACTGTGCTTATATAATTTACTTGGTACTTCTAGTAAAATTTCAAAAATTAAAAATAAGTTTTAAGCATTGATTCATTTTTTAAAACATGGCCCTCAGATTGGGATTATTATGTTAGTGTTACCTAGAGATTGCAATAAAGCAACTTTATATGCAAAACAAGGGCTCTTAGCCTCTGCCTCAGAAAACAGAGGGTTTGCATTTGCCTAGATAGTTTAAAGTGTCTTTTGAGGTATTACATTTTAGTTTTTATATCTTAATTCTTCTTCTTTTATCATCTATAAATAAATTCTAGTTATCACAAGAGTCCTGTGAAAATTATTCACTTTGCAATTGCCCATAGTTCTGTGTTACAACATTATGGCTTAAAATTTATTCTGTAAAAGGGTATTTTGTTTGTTTCTAAATGTTTTAGCTTCTAACATTTATAGAGAAGACTGGATTAAAATGAAGAAAAGAGATTTAAGAGAAGCTGAGAGAGGCTGTACTGATTGACCAGACAAAAAAAAAAAAAAAAGGAAGAGAGAAAGAGAAAGGGGAAGGGAAGGGAAGGGAAGGGAATCTACCTGGAAAAGAATACACAAAATGTGGAATTTGGAAGAGGGAGAGGCAGTAAGGGAAGGTAGTGAAAGAGCCCTGGAAGTATATTTAGCAAAGAGGTAAGGGGTTTGATGATGAAGCTAACATGGAAAGTGAGACTGAAGAAGAGCAGGATCAAAAACAGTAAGAAATGTGGCTCTGTGTGGTGTGAAGTAATTCACTCCCCACCCCCATCTCCATCAGAGGCATTCCATAAAAACCTTGATTTTTTTTGAAAATTTCATTTGTTTGTACCATTAATAAAATAACTAGTAAGAAAGAAAGTCAAGTTTATAATGATGCACAGAACCGGAAGTCATTGATCACTAATTTAATTCTCACAGAGATCCTCAAAAGAAACCTTAGTAACTTCATGGTAGACAAAGAATATGATAAAAAAAAAAAAGATTAAATAGCATTCCCTACACCTCTTTAATGAGAGAACACATAGGGTGTTTTTTAGATCTCACCAATAACATCAGTTCCACCATCAGATGAATGGTGTTATCAGACTCTTGGGAAGCTTACACAAGCAATAGTGTGGGGGCTGTAACCAAGGACCTGGGGCACAATCTCTGCTGGAGAAGCCAGGTTAACAATCTTTATACCATGCTGCTAAAAATCTGGGTTTGATATTAATCCAATCTCCATTGGCTAAAATTAAAATTTTATTTCTAAAAAAGGATATAATTTCTTCTAGTAACTCTCACCAGCAAGACCCAAGACATGACATTTACTGCCCACCTGCTTGTACTCACTAACTTTTGTCTTACATTTTCCCTTAAGATCTTCTTTCCAGATTACGTCTAACCCAGGCAAATGAAACCTGAAACCATCCCTGAGGTGATAGGACTTCCCTGACAAGACTCAGTGTGGCCCAGACTACTGAGACTTTTGAGCTAAATGCCCTACTTATACCTGCACAGATGGACCACGGAATGACCTCTAAAATGACCTACCAGTACCTTTACCTCATTATAATACCAACATCTCTACCCAAGAAGAAGCCTCAGCATCATTTATATAAATTACAATGTATGGATAGGCATGTTTCCCTTAAGTGCATGAGTAACCTTATGTTGCTTCTACATAGGATGACAAAGCTTCCCTACCTAAATATTCATCCTAATCCTAAACAAAAGGTACCCATTCACCCTTTCTTAAGGAGGGCTTTAGAAGCCATTCTCCATGATCTCCTTATTTGCTGCAAATAAAGTTTTCTTTGTTCAACAACTCACCTGGCGCAGTTTCAGAGACTCGCCAGGAGCACACTCACATTGGTTTGGTTACATTGCCAGCTATTCTGTGAGAGTTCACCCTTCCCCTTGTACTCAAACACAGAGATAACTGAGATTCATTTATATTAATCTCAACCCCACAGCACTCAAAACAAACAAAACCTGCCTGGGAACTGCGTCAATTTGAACTTGCAACAGTATCTTTAAAGAGTCCAAATAAAATATCTTCTTTACTTTCTCTAAGACTATCCCATCTAGCTCCTCCAACCCACCCATACCCAGCCTCACCAAGGAGAAGAACAATCTGTCAAACCAAATTTAAAAAGGTCCTTTGGGAAACATCTTTACCAATGCATGTCTTGAAAAGAAATTAAAAATAAGCATTGTTTTTTTTTCTTTTTCAACACTATTTTGGCTATTTGGCGTCATATCTGGTTCAATACAAATTTTAGAATTATTTGTTTCAGCTCTGTGAGGAATGCTGGTATTATCTTGATAAGTATTTCATCGAATGTGCAGATTGCTTTGGGTAGTATGGACATTTAACAATTTTTGTCCTTTCAATCCATGAGCATGGAATATTTTTCCATTTCCTTATGTCTTCTTCAATGCCTTCCATAAGCTTTCTATGGTTTTTAGCATACAGATCTTTTACCTATTTGATTAGGTTTATTCCTAAATCAGTGATGGTGTAGAAAATTAGAGGAACACATAGAAAATAAAGAAAGCAAAATTGATTAATTTTAGAAACATGCTAATAGCATGTACTCTGCACCACTTAATTAGAGTTTAGCCAATAACAATAACCATGCCTGGAGGCCAATTAAAATTTAGAGTCTTTAATTTTGCTCTTGCAAAATTTCTGCCACTTTTTTTTTCTGTTTCCCACCTGCTTGGAAATCCATCTCCAAAAGACAAACTAACCTTTAACTTGATACCAGGAGAATTTACTGAGCCTGTTTATGTAGTATTCAAATGCGACCAGAGAGAGAAGAGTAAATGATCTGAGATGGGCTTGAAGGTAAACAGCTGTCAGTGAACTATGAATCATCTCAAAGGCACATTAACTGAACTCATTTCAAAAGGGAAAATTGTTTTGCATGTTGAAAGGAATAACCACCGGAACCCTGAACCTACTCTTAATTTGCTGTCTATCTTATGACCTCCTTGGGGAAGCAGTATGATGAGCTTTATTTATTTATTTATTTACTTACTTATTTATTTATTTAAAGTGGGTTTTTTTGTTGTTGCTTTTTTTTTTTTCCTGATGCTGCAATGAATATGGAGAGGAAAATGGATATGTCCTTTCTGGCAGTGGGATAGCAAAACATCAGCACTCCTATTCTCGAGCTGGATTCTCACCTAGATTTAATTGCCTAGAGCAGCTCGGCATGTAGTTCATTTGTTGTTTGGTTCTTGTTTTGTTTTTTCCAAGTGTAATTTTTCACAAAATGTAGACTACAATGGATGATGCGTGATTTGATATTTCAAAAATTAGTATTATTGTGTGTATGTTAATGTAACCGATGCATTACGCTTTTCTTTCTTTTGTTCCTTTTTTTTAAATACATGGAATACGAGATCATTTTGCTCAAGTCAAAGAAATAGTTTAAAGCAGAAATGTTTTCCTGACCTTATGTTTTATGGTTTTATGGTACAATTTTTATTTAAACAGAAAGGTCAGGTGAAATTCTATCCTCAGACCTCAACAATATCAGGCCAATGGTTAATCCAGCAACAGAACCTGAAGACTTCAATGTGCATTTATACATGATGTATTTGAGTATGCGTGTTTGTTACCAAAGTCTTAAAATATTTTAAATTAAATTGATTTAGAATCAAACATGACACAGTGGCATTTCCAAAGAAACCTAAATATCCACAAAATACTCCATGCAAAATGCTGCTTTAAAGATTTTAGCTAGAGATTTGAAGAGCTGTGAAGAGAGGTTAATTAGAAAATTCATTTATGAAAATGCAGTGTGAAATTATACTAAAACAGATAGTCTAATTTAAAAAGGATATGTCAAGAGCAATGTGCTTTGATAATTTACAACTTACTAATCACTTTTCTGTCTCTCACAGTCTTTGGTTGTTCTTTTATATTCTCTCCATTATCTGCTATTTTTCCATAATTTTTACTTTCTTTTTTTTTTAATTTTACTGTTTATTTATTTTTGAGAGAGAGAGAGAGAGACAGAGCACGGGCAGGGAAAGGGAAGAGAGACAAGGAGACACAGAATCTGAAGGAGGCTCCAGGCTCTGAGCTGTCAGCACAGATCGAACGCGGAGCTCAAACCTGAGAATCGTGAAATCATGACCTAAGCCAAGGTTGAACGCCTAACCTACTGAGCCATCCGGACACCCCTTTACTTTCTTTTCTTAAGTTTATTTATTTATTTTGAGAGAGGGGGACGTGGTGGGGCACAGAGAGAAGGAGAGAGAAATCCAAGCACGCCCCACACATGGACAGCCCAGAGCCCCATGAGGGTCTCCAATCCACAAAAGGTGAGATCATGACCTGAGCCGAAACCAAGAGTCAAATGCATGACTAAAGTACCCTGGCACCTCAATAATCTTTACCTTTTTCGTGCTGCTATCTTTCTACTATTGTACTTGTCATTGTAATTCTTTCACATTCAGCCTTTTTTTTTATTTTCTGAAGCTGTTTTCTCAGGACTTCCTTTTGTTAATGTCCCTTACCATTTATCTTATCTGGTATTAATTTTTCTTAAAATATAGCAATAAATCATGAATATAGTGTTCACATATTACATTTCCATATTTGTAAAATATACAACTAATGACCAATGTCATGTAAATATCTATTCAATATTCTTCTCTTTCGAGAAATTAATAAGAAAATTGAAGTTTTGGCCCTCAGCTGCTGAGGTGAATCACTACTTCACAGATGTATTTTATTTAAAATCTCAAGCATTCCACTGTTTGTTTAATTTGTGGGAAGTGCCATTGACTGGTTGTGTTTGGGATGGAAGCAGGTAGATGTGGTCTAGGGAGAGTCACATTGCCGCCTGCCAACAATCATTGGGAAAAAATAAAAAAGAAAGAAAAGAAAAGAAAAGAAAAGAAAAGAAAAGAAAAGAAAAGAAAAGAAAGAAAAGAAAAGAAAAGAAAAGGAAAGAAAAGAAAAGAAAAAAGGTATGTGAACAGCACAAGACCCATGGGCCCTGTTTTCAGAGTTGCTCACTGCAGGGAAAAGAAGCAAAGTCTACAGGAAAATTCCCTTCGTAGAGTTTCTGTGACACTTGTATTAACAAATATTTATAATAAGAAATAGGATGAAAACAGATGGGGCTACTCTCTAGACCTTCCCTCAGATTAGTAAGAAAAGAAACATCAGTCTGACTTTCACAGAACCAGGTTCAATTTTTTGTTTGTTTGTTTTTTTCTTTTTACTTGCAAACTTGAGTGGTGGCACTATTTGATACAAATACTGATATTAGTAGTAGTGAAAATGGTCAATACTCCATACATGAACGTTGCTTCACAAGGCGTACATCCACATGCTTGTGGCAATTTGGGATTAGCTGAATATTTCACAAAGGGTAAAAAACAGTTGTGGTGCTTTATTTTCTTTCTGTGTGTGTGCGCGCGCACGTGTGTGTGTTTTGCAAGGAGGACAGAAAAGTCAAGCTGAATGTTCTGTATTTTCTTGTGGTGTGTTCAGTTCTTAATTCACAAATGTAAAGTTTAAACATAAAATAAATATCTGGGATATTTGCCTTGGAGATAGTTTCAGTGCCCCTAAGTGATAAAGTTTGGCGACATTTTTGCTCCAACGAAGGGAGATCTTGCAAAGAATTTGTTTGAAAATTGTTGGATATAAAGACAAAAATATGATTTAAGTTTCAAGATATGTGATTACTTCAACAGCAAAAAAAAATTGTTGTCTTTACGAGTACTAACATGGATAGACTATACTCTGGCTCCAAAATTATAGACAGTGATGATGGATTGATTGAATTTTCTTAATAATATAATGAAAGTCATTTTATAAATAGTATGATAGATATTGTAATAAAAGTCCTGAGAGTAAATGGAAGTGATTTTTGGGTCTTTTCTCAAATTAATTCTATCCTTAGAGGATGAAGATCTATTACCAGTACTAAGGAGGTATGTATAAAGTCACTATGATTGTGCCTTAGTTGCTTCTTGTTTTTCTCTGTAATAGAAAATGCTACAGTGAAATTCATTATGCATTTGTTTAGTATGTATGCACTTTTTTAAAGTTTAGGCTATATTACAAACACTCAAATTGCTTGATTTGATTTGGGATGTGGGGCTGAAGACAGTAAACACACACACACACACACACACACACACACACACACACACACACACACGTGTCTCTGTCCAGGTTATGACTTCTCTGATGTTAGAGCCAGGAAGGACAGAGGGTAATGAAAAAGGGTGACTATTCCTTTACCTAACTTGAAAAAGTTACAATTTGATTCTCTTTAGCTGTGGGTAAGGACAAACTGCCTGTCCCTGTATTTTTTTGACAGAAAGACTAGCGGGGAATATATGTGGGTTCTTCAGAGTCTCTTTGGGGCCTGCTCACTCTCTCTGATGTGGACATCAAGGTCTTTTTACATCTCACCACCTTCTCCCTCCACTCATGACTTTGACAGGTCACTGTTTTCTCCCAAGTAAAATGACCACCTTTGGAATATCCATTCAGCCCATGAGAAGTTTGGATGTCGTCTGTGAGCATGCACACTTTTAAATGTTGTTCATCCACCAGCACGGCCACTCACACCATTCTGCTCCCCGCCCTGGAAGATAGGAGGGAAGATTGGCGAGTTACCTAACCAAGAAAATATCTACTATTAATCTAGAGGAGAAAAATGCCTGTTATAGCAAGCGCTTACTTCATTTGTTTTTAAGCAGGGCTGTTTAGAAGTTTGGTTTTCAACTTTGAGCCTCAGTTGCATTTCCAAGAAAAGTCATCTGTATTTTCCACTTCCTACTGTCTACATTTTTAATATAAGCATACAAAAGCATCACTGTCTAGAAAATATTCGCCAATTTTCACTTTGAATACAGTGTATTATATTTTTTAACTTTTGCAAATATTGATGACTTAATTATTTAAAATCTGATAGGTATGACTTTTTCTTTTGAAAACCATTCTAATATAGGTATGAATCACTTACATGTTTTTATGTTATATGCTCATTACCTTTGATTTGGTATTATTTTCCAAATCAGTTTACAAACGCTCTTTGTAAATAAACAGTTTAAATCTTTTATTTCGAAGACTTTCCTTTGATTTCTGAGGTCGTCAATTTTTATTTTTTTACTTTTTCTTATGAGTTTCTTTGAATTTTGTTTTGTCAAGTTGTTGTCAAATAAAGTCTTTTTATCCCCTTTATGCCTTTGTTATTTTATTACTTAGAAAACTCTTGGATCAGTATTCTAACAACTCCAAATTTCAGTGTCCCCATCTATCATCAACACACAAGATTATTGTTGTATAAGTTAAATAGACTTACTCTGTAAGCATTTGATATATAAGAAATGTTTAATGATTCCTAATTCTCTTCTTTTTACCATGAGGCTCTAAGTTCAGTTTTTACATCAGCTTTTTCAAAAAATAACAGTATGAATTTAATGCCTGGGTCATTCTACTTTATCAAAAAATAATTTTACAGCTTGGTCAAGTTTTGATTTTTCGTCCATTTCTCAACCTGTTTTATTTTCTAACCCTTGATGATACTTTCTTCACTGAAATGGAGCCAATAATTTTCCTTACTTCATTATTTTTTTCTTTTTTTTTACCATTGCTTTAGGTAAAGCATCCAAGGACATAATATGGGATAAAATAAGGCATTTGATTTTAGAAGACTTTGGAGTCTAATCCTTATAGATAAGCTGTATTAGTAAATTATAAAATAAGATTATTGATATCTAATTCATTTTCATAAAGTGAATTAACTTTCTCAAAGTTCTGTGTGGCAGATTGCTTGCCAAAAATATCCATCTTCTTTGTATTCACACTAATATTATCTCTTACTAACAGGTTACTCCAACACTTAGCCGCCTAAACCAACACACATCATTTCACGTATTTTCTGAGATTCAGGAAACTGTGCACAGCCTATCTGTATGATTCCAGTCTCACATGAGATTGCAGTTAAGACGTTGGCTGGACCTGGGGCACTTGGGTGGCTCAGTTGGTTAAAAGTCTGACTTCAGCTCAGGTCATGATCTCACAGTTCACAGGTTTGAGCCCCATATCAGGCTCTGCACTGACAGCTCAGAGCCTGGAGCCTGCTTTGGATTCTGTCTCTCTCTCTTTCTCTCTGTCTCTCTGTCTCTCTGTCTCTCTCTCTCTCTCTCTGTTCCTCCTCCGTTTGTGCTCTCTTTCCCTCAAAAGAAAATAAATAAACATCTAAAAATGTATAAAAATCATAAAGAAAAATATGTTGGCTGGAGCTAACATCTCTGAAGGCTTGAGTTAAATGGAGGGTCTGCTTCCAAGTGTTGTTGGCAGGACAACTCAGTTCCACAACACATGGGCCTCTCTAAGATCTGTTCATGCATGACAGCTGGCTTCCCCAAGAGCACGTGATCCAAAGGAAAGAGCAAGGCAGTAGCCAGTCTGTCATTTTTTAGTCTCCAAAATTGGCATGCCGTCCCTTTTGCCATATTCTATTTGTCTCACACACCAACTCCGATACACTGTGAGAGGAGAATACACAAAGCCACATGCCAAGAGACAGGAATCCCTGGAGGCTGATTATCACAATGCTGTTTTGTAATGTGACTTTCTAGTTAACTGCATCAAAATTAGTTTATTTCTCTATCCCTTATTTCCAAGCTTGCCTTTTAATTTGCTTTGATCAAGAGATTGCAGAGTAAAATGCTTTATCAGCTTCCAGCCGAGATATCATGAAAACTCGTATGCTTTTGTTTACTCTCTTAGAAACCAACCACCACCACATAAAGCCTGAGCCAGCTTAAAGAACATTACAAGCCCATGTGAAAAAAATTCCAGTTTTCCCAGTCATTCCAGATAGTGAGACCCAGACAATATCATCAGAGCTATCTACCCAATCTGCATTTCATCAAAGACATGTTCATAAATCTAACCAGAATTCAAATAACCATATAACGTACTCATAGATAAGTAAGAGCGATTACTTAGCATTTTTGTGCCACTAAATTTTGGGAGGTCTGCTACAGATCAATTGATACCTGATATTTTCTATGTGGATAATATGGGCTGCATCTTGCACAAGAAAAGGATTTGAATGCAAATAGAACATAAACATGTTTAAAAAATTATTTCAGTTTGTGTTATCAATTTCCCATTATTCCATAGATGTCTAGTTGCTCAGATTTTCTGGCTATCTCTCAGTTGCAGCCTATCCACCTTGGCTGTGCTCTGTAATTCTGGGGCTGACTGGGAGTAGTACAGTAGATTTCTGAAGCTCCTTTGCTACCTGGACTAGCTACTGATTTTTGCCTGTAGAAGTCAATAGAAGGAGATCACAAGATAAGAGAGGAGCTATAGTTTTTTTTGTTTGTTTTTGTTTTTGTTTTTAACTTTTCCTTCTTTGGGCAGTGACTAAACCGTGGCATTTTCTTCTTCAGCCTACTTTAAACTTTTCTTAAAAAGACTCACGATCATGTCATAAAAGGATTATATATAGAGGAAAGGCAGTTACCCTGGTTGTTCAAGAATTTACTCTAAATCCTAGGCTAAAACTTCACTATGGTCCACACACCATCTTTTTATGAAATCTTATGGAGGTAACATACACACTTTGGTTATTTTTCCAGTTCCTGGATGTATAATTTCCACAGACCTGCCTATTCAACAGCTTGTAAAATCTCCACATCATCCCCTTAATCCATGGATTGAGACTATTTGGGGAAGGACCAAATGAAAATCCCAGAAACATCTCCTTACCCCTCTAGTAAATGATATGTCACACATTATC
Source organism: Prionailurus bengalensis (assembly GCF_016509475.1). Classification (NCBI taxonomy): domain Eukaryota; kingdom Metazoa; phylum Chordata; class Mammalia; order Carnivora; family Felidae; genus Prionailurus; species Prionailurus bengalensis. The sequence goes on from NC_057344.1 coordinate 94,054,525, forward strand.
TTTATGGAGTTTCAGAGATCAATGCCCCTGTCAAAGATGAAAATGCAAGGATTACCCCCTTTCGGGGCATGTTTGGCTAGGGTGGAAGGTTGATGAATTATGGAGTCATTGATAATGAAGATCAATTATGATAAGCTTCATCAGGTGGTAATTCTAGTTGCAAGTGCCACTCATCATAGCATACGGCACATGGTCACACTTTTCTTTATCTGCAAGAGCCACCAGGAAGCAGTTTGTTTTTACTAGTAGAAACCAAAGTGCAACTTCATTCTCTTATCTAAGGGCTATGTCAACGATCTTGCTCTTCTTTCATAATACAGTCATTCTAAAATCCCACAAACTCTTTTTGTGGTCCGTGCCATTGAGGACATATGTGGAACTGTTAAGGAAATAATAAATTCAAAGATGCCTTAATAAGAGACGTGTCCCATTCATAGAATTGCACTACAATCCCTCAGGGTTTGGGGGCAAAGCCATGATTTCTTTTGTGTATAATTCTTCTCCTCTGAGAAAAGCTCCCTGTCTCTATCCTTTTCCTGGTTGCCAGAAGCCTGTCTTCTGCCTACTACCAGACATTTGTGGTTACCATTGTCTGGTGTAGAGTTCTAGTTTACCAAGAAAGGAATAGTTTCACCAGAGAAAATAATGACCCCACTCAGTTTGAATCGAAGACTTGAACCCTATAATTTGAGACTCTTCATACCCTAAACTTATAGGCAAAACAGTAGATAAGTAGACTGGATGTAACGACTGATTCAAATTGGCAGAAGGATCTTTTTGGTTGGTGACATGTAGTGGGAGCAGGGAGACCTATGTCTGAGACTCAGAAGTTTTTCTAGGGTAACTCTTAGCACTTCCGTTGCCAACAGAATAAGATAATGAAATAATAGTGTGACCCATCAAAAGCAGAACTGCTTTGAAATATGATCTTTGGGGAAAAAAACCTTAACTGGTTGAAGTGTCAGATTAGAAAAAAGAAATATAGGATGACTAGTAGAAGAAGAAAATTATGATAACAAACTATAGCTTCATGGCCTTTGACACATGAGTGTTACTATGTGTTTTCTTCCTTTCACAATTAATCAATTGATCAGTCTACATTTTTGCCTTCCTTTTTATTTCTTTGTGATTCCAATGATAGGGGTTGATTTCCTTTTTTTTTTATTTTCATTTTTTAACGTTTATTTATTTTTGAGACAGAGAGAGACAGAGCGTGAATGGGGGAGGGTCAGAGAGAGGGAGACACAGAATCTGAAACAGGCTCCAGGCTCTGAGCTGTCAGCACAGAGCCCGACGCGGGGCTCGAACTCACAGACCGTGAGATCATGACCTGAGCCGAAGTCGGCCGCCTAACCGACTGAGCCATCCAGGTGCCCCAGGAGTTGATTTCCAAATTTAGTCCTATGTTTATGAAATATTCAAGAGTGGGATTGTGTTTAAACTGAACGTAGAATAAATATGAATAGGGATGAATACGGTGGTTGTTGTTTCTTCCATTTTTGGAAACAAACACGTTTGTTGTTTCCAGTAACATTCTGCTAGTCAGAAGTAGCCCACCTTTTTGTCATATACTCCAAAATTCTGCATTCCAAAATTCCTTTGTCAATCGTCTTCCCTTTGGGGTCACAGGAAAAACTTTTTTTCCCTGTTTCATTCTAGCTGTCTTCTTACTTCTGGCCATTTCTCTAAGGTGGTTGCCCTTTAAGCTTCCCACTCTGATTTCCATGGCCCCTTCTCCACATACTGACAAAGCAGTGAGTCCTAAGGTGAACACATCTCTGGAGGATGAGAGATAGAGGCCTTCTATTCATATTCCTAGATTCTGAAACCCCCACTTCCTCCTCTGGAACTCTCCTCCCCAGCCCTAGAAATGATAGCTACTTCCTGAAATCTCTAACTTGTAGAGATTTTCCTTATGTTCGGCCTCTTTGGCCTACGGGCAACTATGTATCATTTTTTTTTTTTTTATTGGAACATGCTATTGTGAAGTACATCTTATGGTTTATATTGGTGTTTGTTTTTGGACAGGTGATCATCCTGTTACGGCCCCAATTTCCTTGGTAATAAACATAAATGTTAGTGCCGTATATGTTTTTTCAGGATACCCCAGCCCCCCTTAAAGCTATGTTTAATCTTATGACTAAATTCTGGGCAATCAGAGCTGTGTATATGAATATGATGCCCTTAAAAAGAGGGAAAATCTTTCTTTTCCCCGTTTAGTCATTTTAGCTAGAATAAACCATGAGGATAAGCCATTCTTAAACTTGCAGAGAAAGGGAAATATTTCAGGAATATGGGGATGGAGGTGTAATATAGAGAAAGATCAAGCTTCTGCCTTGTCATGTAGTACAGCTCTCTTGCATGCTTGGACATATACAAGAAAGAAAAAATATTATCTTATTGACATTGTTGTTTTAGGTGTCTCCTACAAGCATTCAAATAAACAACCAATATATACATCTACACAACATATTCTAGTTCTCCTAAATATTAACAGCAATACAAATTTTAACTAAGTCCTCTGATCATATCAATTCCTCGCCTTCTCAGGTTGGTTAAAACAATTAATCTTAATTTACAGTCCTCTCTCTCCTGTCACCAAAACTCGGCCTACTGCTGCTAATGGCAATATGGACTATGTAGGATTTTCTCTTTTCCTACCCAATGGCACTTACAATGATCTTGTCGTAACCAAAATACAAGTGACTTGATAGTAGTGAGCCACAGGTGTGTGTGTGTGAAAGAGCAAGAGCGAGGGGAGCCTCGGTGGCTCAGTCGGTTGAGGGGCCGACTTCCGCTCAGGTCACAATCTCACGGTTCGTGAGTTCGAGCCCCGCGTCGGGCTCTGGGCTGATGGCTCAGAGCCTGGAGCCTGCTTCTGATTCTGTGTCTCCCTCTCTCTCTGCCCCTCCCCCGTTCATGCTCTGTCTCTCTCTGTCCCAAAAATAAATAAACGTTAAAAAAAAAATTAAAAAAAAGAAAGAGCAAGAGCGAGAGAGAGAGAGAGAGAGAGGGAGAGGGAGAGAATGAAAGGTCCTCCTTCAGATTATTAATAAAGCTACCAAAGTGGGGCGCCTGGGTGGCTCACTTAAGTGTCGGACTTCAGCTCAAGTCATGATCTCGTGGTTCGAGAGTTCGAGCGCCACATCAGGCTCTGTGCTGACAGCTCAGAGCCTGGAACCTGCTTCGAATTCTGTGTCTCCCTTGGCTCTCTGTCCCTCCTCTGCTCACACTCTGTCTCTCTCTCTTTCAAAAATGAATAAACTTAAAAAAAGAGAAAAATGAATAAAGCTACCAAAGTAATGAACTGCCTGTGTTCCACGTTAAATGTACTCTAGAATATATTGTACCAAATGGAAAGAGGCAAAAAACGTTTCCAAACATTTGTCTGTTATCCTTATATCTGAAAATTTCTGGATATATTGAAACGAAATTGGTCCAGGCATATTTGTAGTAATGCAACTTTAAATATGGGGTTGTGCTCTAAGTAAAGTTGACTCATGTGAAACACATTAAATGGGGGTGTAGTTATCCTCCAGGATTGCTTAAAATAACATATAATTACATCTTTTGTAACTGTCCTTTAAGTAAAACACAACAGGCACATTAATACACCTGTGGACAAAGAAACTATATATTGGCTGCAAACCAGAGTCCCAAAGGGAATGACTCAAGGACTTATGTTCCATATTTTTGGTGCTGTCCCAGCAGTATGTCTCTCATGGGATGACACCAAAGATAAAGTAGTAAAGCAACACAAAAGCGGTCACTTAGTAAATCTTTGGAAATAAGTGGTTTAAAACACATTTGTGATGAGATACTGGATTTTCTTCTTTCTCTCCCTTTTTGTTTGTTTGTTTTGTTTTGAAAGCTAAATAGGTTTGTTAAGGAGGAAATCTTTGATCGTGCTTTTATGCTACTTCCTCGTATTTCTTACCACGTATAATTAAACTTAAAATAGGACTCCTTGAAACATAGATATCATTGTGTAACAGAGGCTTTGAAAGACTTGAAATAAAATTCATATTTTTACTGGCATCTTCTGAGTCAGAGTATGCACCTTCAATAGTACAGCCTACTGTTAAATACCACATGAGTTAGAAATCATATAAACAAATGAAAGTACAACAATATTAATTTACAAAATATTTTTTCTTTCTGTAAAAAAAAAACATTTATTTATTTTGAGAGACATAGACAGAGTGTGAGTGAGTGAGGGGCAGAGAGAGAGAGAGAGAGAGAGAGAGACATACAGAATCCGAAGCAGGCTCCAGGCTCCAAGGACAGAGCTGACATGGGGCTCGAACCCACAAACCAGGAGATCATGACCTGAGCCTAAGTCGGATGTTTACCCCCTGAGCTCCCCAGGCACCCCTACAAAATACTTCTAAAGTCCTGTCGAATATTACTTCTAAATAAATATTTCCCAAGCATTCCTTTTTGTAAGAAATAATAATCATTACTAGTCAAATAAAAACATTCTGTTTTTCTCACACAAAGTGATTGCTAATAAAGACTTGGAAATATCTCTTTCGCATTTCCGGTTATAAAGTGATCATCTTCATGTTACAGTAAGAAGCCAGCATTACATACCTGAAGTAGAGTGAGGATCCACTGCAGCATCAAGAAATTGTATTGTTTCCGTTAGCGGTAAATGATTGTGAGCAGTGAAACTGGCATACCCTAATCCTTACTTCAAAAAAATAAAAGTCCTTGATTTTAATATATAATTCATGCATAGTTGCACATGTGGTCTATAATATCTATTTGGCTTTCACATGACTACTGAGGATGGTAAGGTATGAGGATAAGCCGAAGACCAAAATATGTTCACTTTTTTCATCGTGATGATTTATAGACTCTCTGTGCTATTATCATTTTTCCGGTTATCCAAATTATGGGTTTTTCATATCTGGATTGTTGCATTTATTTCTCCTTTCTTTCAATGACTTTCTACTATTTTCTTTCACCTGTGTGATTTTATTCAGAAATTTATCAATAGGAAACTTCAACGGGGATTACTGGGATCATGTCTTTTTAAAAAGTCTAAAATGGCTTTCTTTTTTGCTTTTATGAAATCTAAACTCTTTGTGTTGATTATTTCAAACTCTTTAGGTGCCTAAAGAATTTCTAATGGCTAAAGAAACTACTATGAGGAGGAATGGATGAAACAGCTAACCCCCCACAGAATATATCTATAAATTCCTAGGCCTAATCTTTAAACTAAGTATGAAATTTCCATTCTGTTCAATAATTTGATGATGTCTGTTTTGATACAAATTATGTCCCCAAATATTCAATAAAACTGGTACTACTGAAATATGCATAGAATGTTTACCTAATATCTATAAAGTGAATAACACAGAGAGAGAATGAAATCTCATCCCTGTTCTCCAAACCCCACCTAATGTTTTTCATTTCCTATCATAGAAGTTCTCAAAATTTAGTCTTTACAGATATAAGGTATGTGTATGACCTTTTCCTAATAATTAGTTTACATTTTATATAACAAAACTTATATGATATTATATAAATAGCTATTTATTCTTACAAATGACAGTTTCTGTTCTTTTTGGGAGAAAATAATACTTAAAAATAGTGTTACTTCCTCTGTCTATGAAATAATCTTTAAAACTATTCTAACTGGCTTTAAATATTTCTGAATTGGTAAATTTCCTATATCTTCCCATACATGAATCTGATTAGAATGGGCACTCAAATATACACATTTCCACAAAGAAAAAATATATATGTATAACATTATCTAAATGCAAAATAATCACACATGGACAATTGCCAAATTATTAAACTTCTTCAAATCCAAAAATACATTGTTAAACTGGCAACAAATCACATTAACATACCCAAGATTTTCCTAAGCCATAGAGCAAATTAAGCTCTTATAATAAAATAGTTCATATATAATTTATGTATTTTTCAATGTTTGCGGCCATTGAATAAAGCATATTTATGATAACTATTTGATTCAGCCTGATTCTGTAAACTTGGAATTTATCTTTGTTCTTTAAAAGACATATTGGCCAGTCTGTTTTTCAAATGTAATAATAAGTGAGAAGACACATATTCTATTAATGCTGTGTTGGGCAGAACTCTTATCAGGGATGACTGAATACAACATCCTTTCCTTACTTAAGTGTAATTCTTCAGAAAAAAAATTGTATATCAGCATAAAAATATTTTTAAAAGAATGAATACCATGGCTTCATTTAACTGACATAAAATTAAGTCTAAACTAAATCCCAAGGATTTTTGAAATGATATTAATTTACATTTTAATTTGTCTCTGCATAAAATGCATCTCCTTCAAATATCATTATATGCTGATGCACAGTCTCTAATCTCAGAAATAAAACTTATTCCAAACCCTATTTCTTAGAAGAAAGAATACCATCAAATTCTAAACATTTTATCATCAAGATTATGTTGATGAAATATTTGCCAACATGCTACACATGCCAATGCAAATTTGGATATCAGTTAACTTTTGTACAAAAAGAAACCAGATAATTGAAATTAAACACCATTAATTTTGCGTCTTAAAAGATTTAAATAGTCCAAAGTTTATATCTACCACTGTTTTTGCAAGATGAAAGCAGAGTCTACAACAAAAATTCAAAACAATTTCGAGAACAATTTGTTAGTATTTAAAAACATAAAACCAGGGGCGCCTGGGTGGCACAGTCGGTTACGCGTCCGACTTCAGCCAGGTCACGATCTCGCGGTCCGTGAGTTCGAGCCCCGCGTCAGGCTCTGGGCTGATGGCTCAGAGCCTGGAGCCTGTTTCCGATTCTGTGTCTCCCTCTCTCTCTGCCCCTCCCCCCGTTCATGCTCTGTCTCTCTCTGTCCCAAAAATAAATAAACGTTGAAAAAAAAAATTAAAAAAAAAATAAAAACATAAAACCTTACATGTATTTTTTTTCCCTAAACTTAGTTTGTTTGGTCTTTTTGTTGACTCTAGTTAATTGTAATCAAATAATACAGTTTCTTCTCAGTATGGCAATGATAATAAGTGTAAATCCTAGTTCAGAGTGGAAAATTACAGTTGGAGTGTTGAAGGCCTTTATTTTTTCAGTATAGGTCTAGGTAATTAAATGCTTATTGATTAATGTATCTGTTATTGATTGTACTTCTATATCTAAAGTTTTTATACTGAAAATGTATTTCATGTTCAATTCCCCTAAGAAGTTTAAAAGACCAAATTTAAAAATTATTAAGTCTAATTTTGGTACCATAAATTTCTGTTATATTTGCCATATTTGGCCAACAAATAGGTTTAATTATATGGATATTTGTTCAAATATTTTGCCATTTGCCACATGGAAAAGTTGGACATTCACCAAAATATTTATGATCTAAAATTAATTCTTCCAGTTTAATGTTAAATCTTAGAGACATTTTTAAGCTATTTAAAACCTGAGCTATGCAATGAGTGAGGTAAGAGTCTCAATAGTATTTATTTATTTTAGAAATTTCTTCATCAAAGTACTCAATCTCCTTTTTTTATGGCAACTTAGTTACTATGTTCCTTTTTTTTGTCTACTTATGCTATTTTTGCTTAGGATATTATAACTTTAAGTCTTATTAATAAAGATAATAGAAAGTGTAACACTAGCTTCCATTTGTATATTATTATACAATTCATAAAGGATTTTTATACACATGAGATCATTTGACCTGTGTAATAACCCTATGAAGAGAAGACCTAAGCATTATTTCTATTATGGTTGAGAATACTAAGGCTCAAAGAGACAAATGAGTTATCTAAAATACTTCTAATTCCAAACCACATTCTCATTTAAATACACTAGGTTTCAAATGTTTGGTTGGTGTATTACAGGGGCTTTTGTAATGTCCTTCTATCAAGAAGCATCATCATGATATCTAGTAACTATAAAAGCTCCACTCTGTCTTGAGTCCACATCTCCAGAACAGGGAATGATCACCGCATGAAACCTATTTTTCAAACCTGAGTCAACTGGAGCATACGACTTACAAAACATACTAAAGTGGTACACAGCTACCATTCATTAAGCAAACACAAATATTGTTAATTGGATGTTTGAATTAAAACAGGATTGTCAAAACAAACAAAAAGAAAATTTAAAAAGCAAAGCAATATCAGTTTTTTTTTTTTCTAAATATAATTTATTGTCCAGTTAGCTAACATGCAGTGTATACAGTATGCTCTTGGTTTTGGGAGTAGATTCCCATGATTCATCTCAACAAGTGCCCTCCTCAATGCCCATCACCCCATCAACCCTCAGTTTGTTCTCTGTATTTAAGAGTCTCTTATGGTTGGCCTCCCTCTCTGTTTGAAACTAATTTTTTTTCCCTTCTCTTCCTCCATTGTCTTCTGTTAAGTTTCTCAAATTCCACATATGAATGAAAACATATGATATTTGTCTTTCTCTGACTGACTTATTTCCTTAGCATAATACCCTCCAGTTCCACCCACATTGTTGCAAATGGCAAGATTTCATTCTTTCTCATTGCCAAGTAGTATTCCATTGTATATATAAACCACATCTTCTTTATCTGTTTATTGGTTGATGGACATTTGGGCTCTTTCCATGATTTGGCTATTGTTGATAGTGCTGCTATAAAAATTGGGGTATAAGTACCCCTATGAATCAGAACTCTTGTATCCTTTGGATAAATTCCTAGTAGTGCTATTGTTGTATTGTAGGGTAGTATCATTTTTAACTTTTTGAGGAACCTCCACACTGTTTTCCAGAGTGGCCGCACCAGTTTGCATTCTCACCAACAGTGCGAGAGGGTTCCCGTTTCTCCACATCCTTGCCAACAATGTTGTTTTGATGTGTATTTCCCTAGTGATGAGTGATGCTGAGCATCTTTTCATGTGTCTGTTGGCTATTTGGATGTTTTCTTTGGAAAAGTTTCTATTCATGTCTTCTGCCCATTTCTTCACTAGATTATTTGTTTTTGAGATGTTGATTTTGGTAAGTTCTTTATAGATTTTGTATACTAACCCTTTATCTGCTATCTCATTTGCAACTATCTTCTCCCATTATGTTGGTTGCCTTTTAGTTTTGTTGATTATTTCCTTTGCTGGGCAGAAGCTTTTTATCTTGATGTGACATGCCATGCTCAACAGTTTCAGGGTATAATCTATTTATTTCAAGTAATTAATTCACCTGTATTCCCACTAGACTTTCAAAAACTCACAATCATTAGAACTTTTATCACATGCTGTAAATTAGGGAGTCAAAAATACATGTCGAGTAAATTTTCTGAGGCCATAGAGCTAATACAAGGGAAACAAGAAACTAAGTCAAGTACATAATACCCCATTAACTGTGTTCTTTCTACTCCAATACATTTGCAATTTGTTTAGGCCTCTTTTACATTATCATGCAGCAAAAAAATAAATACAATCTCAACAATGACCCCCAAATTGCTGGTAAACTCTAGTTGGGCATGTTGCCTCTACAATTCACAGCAACTGTTCATTTAATGCACATTTAATATGAATGGAATGTATGAAAATAATAAACACTCCCAATAAAATAGCTCTTTTGAAATGTGCTAAGGATATATAGTGTTGAGTAGAAGTTCCATATTCAGGTAGCAGAGTCAGGCTGACTGGATTAGAAAGTTGGCCAATTCAATTAGTGACTGTGTAGTCTTGTCCATTTTACCTAAACTTGGGGAGATTAACTTTTTTCATTTTATAATTGAGATTTTGATAATATCTTCCACATGAATGTTGTCACAATTGTAAGATAATTTTCAAAGCCCATAGCACGTAGAATTATGTTGTGATAATAAGTAACTGGCAGTTATTAGCAAAAATCAGTAATCTCTGTGGGAGCAAAGACCATGTACATATTTTGTATATCAGTGTATCCTCAGCATGTAGTAGAGAGTCTTGCTCTTACTGGACACTCAAGAATTTTTTATTTCAGGTATTCCTGAAAATGTAAGTTAATCATATGATTTACCAAGGATTTAATAGCACTGGTGATTTAAAGAAAGCCAAGCCTATTACTGGCTTTAGGAATGAAGTCTGATTATTGAGATAATCATGGTAATCCTACTACACCTGCCAGTTGATTTAGGAACCCACGGTAATTCAAATACCTCACAGCTATTTGGAGATTAAAAAAAGAGACATATTAGCCTAAGTTGGCTCAATAATGAGGAGGAGGATTTTCACTCCACAATATGGAAGGAAGAATGTGCCACTGGACTTGAGCAAAGATGCATACAATTACAATTGTGAATGGCATCTATTTTACACCTATTAAGGGAAATAAAATAGAGCAAATAATTGCATGTCAAGGTGAAGAGAGAATGAAATGGCAATATTGAGTTGGTTAGTCAACTAATGCTAAACACATTCTACCTCTAGGTTTAGTAATGCATAAGATAATAGATTAATTCATTGTTTTAGCTAATCTCTGTTATTGTAGCTAAAAGCAATTTAACAGATGGATACTCCTTGATTCTCCGCATTTAAAAAAATTAGAAAAATGAAGTGAACTACTGGCAAAATAAGCAAGAGAATTGGCTTTTGAACCATAGGAAAATTCCATTAAGTTTCCTTAGGATTTGATTAAATACAGTTTTAAAAAGAGATGATTGAGAAAGAAGATTGTCTGAATACCCGGTAACTTTACATAGAAAGCAACATCATAACTATTAGAAAAAGTGTGCTTTTTTATTGTAGCTCTATGCCTAAGGTCTAAGGCATTATTCTAAAATTACTTTCAAAATCCATTTTAAAATCAGACTGATACTTACAAACTACATAAACTTGTAGAAAGTTATGTATTTCCTTTCAGCTCTGTTCCTTGATATATTAAATGATAATAAGATTAATAGAATCTTTGAGTGATTTTAAAGATTAAGACAATACATATAAGCCTGTGTTCTTTGTCTTCTGTTTCTACTTTAAAGTGTTTCTATTTTCTCAATATTTTTACAAGAAACATTTATTTGTTATGGCAATCAAAAATTAACAGTCTTGTCTTAAACTTACACTCTATTTCTATTTTAAAAATAAATGTAATTCTTGGGGTGCCTGGTGCTCAGTCAATCAGGCATCGGGCTCTTGATTTTGGCTCAGGTCATGATTTCACAGCTCAAGTTGAAGCCCCACATTGGGCTTTGCACTGACAGTCAGAGCCTGCTTGGGAGTCTCTGTCTCCCTCTCTCTGCTCCTCATCTGCTCATGTTCTCTTTCTGTCTCTTTCTCTCGCAAAAATAAATAAACATTAAAAATAAATGTAATTCTTGGGGCGCCTGGGTGGCGCAGTCGGTTAAGCGTCCGACTTCAGCCAGGTCACGATCTCGCGGTCCGTGAGTTCGAGCCCTGCGTCGGGCTCTGGGCTGATGGCTCAGAGCCTGGAGCCTGCTTCTGATTCTGTGTCTCCCTCTCTCTCTGCCCCTCCCCCGTTCATGCTCTGTCTCTCTCTGTCCCAAAAATAAATAAACGTTGAAAAAAAATTAAAACAAAAATAAATAAATGTAATTCTTGAGCCCTGTAATTACAGTCTATAATAAAATATTTAAAAAATAAGATTCAATTTTTAGCCATTCATTTGAAACTTTAATTCAGACACTGGATTTTAAATAAAAAATATATTTTTTGAATTATCAGGCCTAAGGAGTATATGTAATGTTACATCAAAAAAGCAAAGGAATGAGCTAGAGATATAAAGGACACAACTCTCCTCTCCAAAACCAATAACCTTGTGCAAGAGAAGGGCTTGGTATCAGATGATTTGGATAATGCATTTTATCAATAGATTTAGGTTATTCTCAACTTTCAGTGACATAAAATATAAGGACTTAGTTTTTGATAATAATAATAGCAATAATTGGTGTGCCTGGGTGGCTCAGTCAGTTGAGTGTCCGACTTCCTCTCAGGTCATGATCTCACGGTCTGTGAGTTCAAGCCTCGCGTTGGGCTCTGTGCTGACAGCTCGGACCCTGGAGCCTGCTTCAGATTCTGTGTCTCCCTCTCTCTCTGCCCTTTCCCCACTCGTACTCTGTCTCTCTCTGTCAAAAATAAATAAACATCAAAAATTAAAAAAAATAATAGTAATAATATAATAATAATTCATGTCCATCTATTGGCAGGTTTACTGCAGCCAATTAGATACCCAGTGGAATGGAAAGTCCACCACATTGTGATCCTGCCAGGCCACAACCCAGTGACCAGGCCAAGTGACAACATAATATATGAGGTAATGTTCTAATATATTCTTATTGGTGTTTCCATAACACCATAACTTTTCAAGAAAAACACAAGTGTTTTTGTTCAGTTGTTAACCTATTACCCAGTCCTTCTTATTCATTATTTGTTTCGTAGCTCATACTGGAAGATGCACATTTTAAAGAAAATGACATCCAAGTGGATGATTTTGTAATGCACACTGTATGAATTGCGAGTTTTCTTATATATTAAATTAACAAAGTTTAATTTTTGCAAACAGAAATGAGTATTTCTCAGAAATCCTAGGTTTACAGAAATCCTAGGTTTACAATTCAATGTGTAATGTAAATATATTTCATATTCTTCACTCTATTTCCTAGGTTGTAGACTTAAACACATAATTCCTTAACCACTATATTATTCTGGTTGAGAAAAAGTATACCACAATGGCGAACGACTCCAAAATCTCAGTGATTTAACACAATCGATGTTTATACATTTTTAAAGAGTTTTCTATTTGAGTGTAGTTGACACACAGTTACGTTAATTTCAGGTATATATCATAGAAATTCAAGCTTTTCTATACATTATGCTATGCCCACCAGAAATGTAGCTACCATCTATCACCATGTAATTCTCTTACAATATCATTGACTATATTTACTATGCTGTGCCTTTTATTCCTGCGACTTATTCATTCTATATCTGGAAGCCTGAATCTCCTACTCACTTGCCTTCACCCTTTTGTCCATCTCCCCACTCCTCTCCACTCTGGCAGCCACCGGTTTGCTCTCTGTATTTATAGGTCTGATTCTGCCTTTTGTCTGTTTATTCATTTGTTTTCATTTTTAGATTCCACCAGTGAGTGAAATCATATGGCATTTGTCTTTCTATGTTTGACTTATTTCACTTAGCATAATACCCTGCAGGTCCATCCATGTTGTCGTCAATGGCACTATCTCATCCTCTTTTATGGCTGCATGATATTCCATTGTGTGTGTGTGTGTGTGTGTGTGTGAGTGTGTGCGTGTGCATGTGTACACACCTGTGCTCACTTTTCTATCCCAGGTTCTCATCGCATGAGGGGCGCATTGCAAGGAAGGCTAAGAGGCATAGTCTCCCATGAGTCTGAAATGAGGGAAGTAACAGCTATTGGTGAATGTAAACAATAGTTACTATGAATAATTTTTAAAACTGGTAAATGTATGCAAATAGCAGAACATCTCTTAGGGAGATTTAGATTTATTCACTACAAACAAAGTTTTTTGTTTTGTTTGTTTCAAGTTTTTAGTTAGACTCTGGTTAGTTAACATATCGTATAATATTGGTTTCAGGAGTAGAATTTAGAGATTCATTACTAGCACTCAGTGATCATCATAAGTGCCCTCCTCAATACCAATCACCAATTTAGGTGACTCTTACACCAATTAGGTGAAATACGCAATCACCAATTTAGGTGACTCTTACAGTTTAATGTTTAGAAGGAAATGTTAAAAATCAAGCAGTTTTTATTGATTCTGTTTGTTTCTATTTCTTAGTTTTATTTCTTTTTTCCTTTTCTATTTTTTTCTTTTTATTTAATTTTTTTTTTAGTCTTCTTTCCACTTCTTATTTTTTTTTTCTTTTTAGGGCATTGTGCATCAAATGTTTCAAGAAAAGCATGCCACTGTCCAAAGCTAGGGGAAAAACAAGAGAAAAGCTACTTCTATTAACTTTGGAGTTTCAAATTATAAGTTAACAGGAAAAAAAATTATACAAATATATAATATATTTGTGAAAGTTTTGTTATGTGTAGTAATGAAATATTCTGTGTTTATGATCAGAAACAAGTTCCTAGGTAGGGATCATGGGGAAGATCGAGAGGAAACAAGAAAAATGAGATGCATGCAGGGTGAAGGCCTGGACCTGGAATAAACTGTGGACAAGAGTAAGGTCAGCATCCAAAGTTTGTCTGACCTCCAAAGTCATTAACATGATCCATCCATTTCAGAGGGAGCTGAATGGAGCTGAGGGTATGCCTCCAGATGTCTAGTCCTCTTTCGAATAAGCGGCTTTCATCACCTATATCTAGGCCTGCTTTTATCAAGGCCATAGCCTGAGATTGTGCATATTTTGCACTCGGATGAGGGACAAAGGCCACAAGGAAAGAGGAATGAATGCCTTAAAATTGAGCCTGTTCTCCGATTTACCTGGGTGTTGGCATGCAACCAGATCTGGCATGTAGCCAGATCTAGGAGAGTCTGTTGTCACACAAAGGTGCCAGCAATATGTTAAGATGTGGGTCTATGGGGTACCCCTAACCAAAGGAGATTTTGTTTGTGAAATTTCTCAAAAGTTCTCAAAAAGTTAACATGTCCATTACTTTGCTCTAATCTTTGATGAGGAACTTTATTCAAAAAAAGTCAATAGGTCACCTGTGAACTGTCAGGCAGGAGCCACTCTTTAGTTTTGTAAGATATTAGTGAGACGTTGCCAACAATGAATGGAAATCTCAAAGCGAAGAATGTCTTGTTTCAATAAAATAGTCTTTTATTTTTTTAAATGTTAATGTATTTGTTTATTTTGAAACAGAGCATGAGTGGGGTGTGGGAAAGAGAGAGGGAGAGAGAGAATCCCCAGCAGACTTCACCCTGACAACGTGGAGCCCTACATGGGGCTTGATTTCACAAACCATGAGATCATGACTTAAACCAATATTGAGTCAGTGGCTTAATCGACTGAGCCACCCAAGCACCCCTAAATGGTCTTTGACATCAAAGTTCTGTATTGCCTATTATTGCTGATATATGAAGCAGTTGTAAAAGTTAGTCATCACGTATAATAGTGCCAACATTTTTTTTCTTTTGAAGTTACTTGTTTCATAAAATATTAGCTATTAAAAACCACCAGAGCAATTTAATTAACAGCTTAATTAAAATTTATAAGAATTTATATAATGGCCACTTGTTATTAATTATACATAGATTTTATAAAAAAAACATTGAACTCTGTGAAATGATTAAATCTCAACATACTGATATTTCAGTAATTCACTATTTTAAACATATGCAAGAAGTCAATTAACATATATTTGTGCTGTTTTTTTTACTTGACAGCTGGATTTCACAGTTATTTCTTAAATAAGTGATTGTGATATGTTTTAAAGAAGGAAATAACATTGGAAAATAAAAATCTGATTCATTTTTATGACTTCTCTTCTGCTAAGTTATAAGTATCAGTAGCTATGATTATGAAAAACATTTTCATGTTTATGTTGTACATCATGCACTTCATCAGTGGATCTTAAGAATCTCAAATATGAGATGATTTGACATTATTTTGACTGGAAGATAAAATATCATTCAGAGTCAAATCAATTTATTTTGTTTCTAACTTGTAGAATGGTTCCTCCAAATTCATAGTCGTGTAGGTTTTTTTGGAGTATGCAGCTTTAGAGAAAAGGGGTCAGGATGTAGCAGAAAACATTCAGTGGAGGGAGGTAGTTCCATGCACCTGGCACATTTCAATTAAATGTGTTCCTCAGGAAGCTTAATGTCCAGAAATTATCGTTTTTAGTGATAAGAACTAGCCCTTAACTAACTAAATGTTATATTTATTTAACAATGGAGTCAGAATTTTCCACTTAGAGCTCCAATTTTTTCTTAATATAAAATGCGGGTGTCTCTTTGGCTGCAAGACTTTTATTTCATTAAGAAACTTCCACTGATGTATAAAGTATCAAGACTTCTCTCAGTAGTAAGGTAGCAAATTTAATTCCACACAACTTGAATGGGCGCAGAAAAGGTAGTTCCAGCATTATGTCTGTAAGTTATGTGGTTTCACTTCTGTGACCCCTTTCCTTTATTGGTTTCATATGAATTAAAATATATTCAAAATTGACTGGCTATAGATTTTACTTTTTCTATTTAAATAAATCTCCTGAGGAATTATTCTATAATGAGTCATTTGGCTTTTATACAAACCAACACATTATATAAATTACAAAATGTACAAAATATTTAAGACATTAATAAATGTTTAATGGAACAGTGAATTTAATATCAAAATATTTTTACATGAAATAAAACACTAAGTTATTAGAATTGAGCCAGGAAACATTACTGTAAAGTTTTTAACTAAATTCTTCAAATAATATATGCAAGATATACTATCCTTTCTAGTCTTAAGGTCATTTCATTTGCATTATTTTTTTAATTTTTTTTTAAATTTTTTTTTTCAACGTTTATTTTATTTTTGGGACAGAGAGAGACAGAGCATGAACGGGGGAGGGGCAGAGAGAGAGGGAGACACAGAATCGGAAACAGGCTCCAGGCTCTGAGCCATCAGCCCAGAGCCTGACGTGGGGCTCGAACTCACGGACCGCGAGATCGTGACCTGGCTGAAGTCGGACGCTTAACCGACTGCGCCACCCAGGCGCCCCTGCATTATTTTTTTTAATGTTTATTTATTTTGAGAGAGAGAACAAGCAGGGGAGGGGCAGAGAGATGGAGAGAGAGAATCCCAAGCAGGGGATTGGGGCAGGCCCAGAGCCTGACACAGGGCTTGTACCCTCGAAACCTGAGATCATGACCTGAGCTGAAACCAAGGTTTGGAGGCTTAACTGACTGAGCCACCCAAGCACCCCTGTATTATTTTAAGTACAGTAAAATACTTTAAATTTTTAAAAGCATATTTTGTGACAGACAGGAGGATAGGTTTTCATTCGTACCTTAACTTAGTCTTAATTATGGCTTTAAAATGTTGCCTTTTAACCTTGAATTTATTACTCAATCGCTCTGTGTTTCAGTGTCTGTATCATCTGGCTTTAGTAAAAGTTGTATTAAGACCTCCACCTCCTGGTAGTTTGTAGTTGCAAAACCTTGATACATTACAAAATCTCAAATTCAAATGCTTCAGTAAGGGCTAAATGTATTAAAATTCCATCAAACAATCTTTCCTATTTTAGCTGATTCTAAGAATTTGAACAAGAGCTCAATGGAAGAAAGTGAGGGGACAGAGATCCAACAGACGTTTCAGCAATCACATGGGGGTAGAATAGTAAAAGTTGAGACATTAAGGCTCTCAAATACATGGATGATTTCTTTTCTAAAGACATTTTCTCTGTTTCAAAGTTGAAAGGCGCAATAGAATGAAACAATAAAACAGAATAGAAATTCCCAGAATCTCGTGGTGGCTAGGAGAATAAAAGCCTCAAGAGGGAGGACACAGACTCCAAGTGAGAGCTCATAGCCCTAGAAGAAACGATAAATTCACAACAGCAATCTGCAGCTGCTTATTCCTTGGGCCAATTGCTTATCTTGAGCACAAATGGAACTGAGAATTCAGAGAAAAATGACTAGTGTTCAGAAGAATTAGAAAAAGTTTTGGCAGCACTGTGACACTTGTCTGGTAAAATAAAAGGCTTCAGGTTTCAAACACAAATTGTTATCTCCTGCAGACATTTCCAAATCCTAATGATACTTAGGTGGGTGGCTGAAAAGCAAACCAAATTTAGCCCCCTGGAAACACAGCTGTAATTTCCATTGTGTCTGAGTACGGAGAAGACGAACCCTTGCAAACTATCAAGAAAGCCCTTCATGTTCTTCACAGAGGCACCTTGTGAGCCATGCCCTAGACATAGGGCAAACCTGAGACTTGTAGTCTGAGTCTTACAAAAACTTCAGTGCAGCCTCAACCCAGTTCAGCTGGTCATTGGACTGAGGTAATCAGCACCCCCAAAACGCTAACTCTGTAGTAGAGGAAAGAGTAAATTCTGTTTTTTCAGTAGATACGTAGGACCTTTACAGTATTTTATAGAGACTATGAATTATCAAGCAAATAATAATCAAAGTCCAGATGACACAACTAAGAGGAAAAAAAAACTGATACTAACCTTATAATCTAGACATTGTAATCAGCAGAAAAAGCCTTTAAAATACCAAAAAATTGATGGAAAGGTGGAGAGAAAAAGGTAAAATATGTACAAATTTTATAAGAGAATTGAATTTTATAAAAAAAGATCAAATGAATATCCTGGAATGCAGAATATAATATTTGCAATTAACAATCAATACATGAGATTGACTGCAGAACAAATACAACAGAAGAAAATATTGGAGAACCATAAAGCAAGTCAGTAGAAAATGTCCAAAATAAAACACGCAAGGAAAATAACAACAACAGTATCTGAACATTAAAAATATGGAAGACACAGACAAGAAGATTCTGGAAAAGTTAATGGCTGAAGATTTTTCAAAATTGATGAAAGATCCCAAAAAAACATCTATTAGGTCAGAGAACTGAAAATAGAATAAACACATGGAAAATTATATATAGGCATATCATAGTAAAGTAACTAAAAAGAAGGCAAAGAGAAAATTATAAAAACATCCATAAGAATAAGACATATTTTGTTCAAAGAAGCAAAAATAATACTAACAGCGTACTTAGGAAAAAGGTTGTCAAAAGACAATAAATAGCTATCATTAATTAAAGTGTTGGAAAGAATATAGCCAGTATTTTACTAAAGCACAGAAAGAAAATATGTGCAATAGAACATAATTCAAAATTAAAAGTGATAGTGTCCCAATTTCAGGTAAAACAATTTAAACACACTATATCTCATCTCTGCTACTGAATGCAACTAAAAATGTACATATATCCTGGACAATATACACGAAACATCTGAGTCTGAGTTCTCTGAAACATAAATGCCAGAAACAGATTAAGGACTATAAAGAGAATAATAATACAAATTATTGACCAGAAGAAAATATGTGCAAATCACATATTTGACAAAAATTTGAACCCAGAATATATAAATAAGTATAAAAACTAAATTCAAGAAGGCAAAGAACCTAATAAAAATCAGGCAAAATATTTGAAAAGACACATCATTAGAGAAGATATGCAGATTTCAAATAAGCATATGAAAAAAAATATGTTCATAATTAGTAGCCATTAGGGAAACAAAAATTAAAGTCTCAATAGGATACATCTACACAACCAGTGATGATATAGTAATCATACAATTAATAACAAAAGAGACAATCACAAGAAATAGTAAGGAGGTAAAGTAATTGAAACTCTCATACATTGCTCATGGAAATGCAAAATGTTATAGCAATTCTGGCATTTTCTTACAAAGCTAGGCATCAACTTACAATACGATATAGCAATTCCACCCTTCCAACTATTTACCATGGAGAAATGCACGCAAAAATACTTACCAAAATATTTATAGCAGTTTAATTAATTATCACCCCAAACTGGAAATAATCAAAATGCTATTCAATTGATGAATGGATAAACACATTATAGTGCATCCATACAATGGAATTCTTTAAAATGATGTAGAGGAACATATACTCATACACACAACAACCTTGGTGAATATCAAAAACATGCTAACTGAAAGAAACCAGTGTCAAAGTTTACATCCTCTATGATGATATATATGTATCATGTCACATATAAATGTCACATTTATATGACATTCTGGAAGAGGCAAAACTATAGCAACAGAGAAAGGATAGGTTAGTGGTGGGTGAACAGCATGGTGACATTTAGGGAAGTTTGGGAACCGTCCTGTATCCTAATTGTGGTGAATGTTTAATATAGGTATATAGGTTCCAATTCACCAATACCTGTAACCATAGTGTATGTAATTAATATTATATGAATTTGTATAAAATATATGAAATATATGTTATATGACTATAATTGTACATTATGGTAGTAGTTTCATGGGCATATGCATTTTCCAAAATTAAGAAACACTTAAAATGTTTGAATTTTTTTGAGTATAAATTTAATCTTGATACAATTAATTAAAACATGTATCTTTCCTCCCAATCAAAATAACCCCCCCCAAAATACAACTTTTCACAAATGAATTTGAGAAAATGTATCACTATCTGACTTGCATTAAAATTATGATACCTGGATAAAAATGCAGGAATTAACCCTGGAACTATAGATAACCAATTATATAGAGCAATATGAGTTAGTTATTTAGTGGTTTAACATATTATATATGTTGAACTCATATACATTAAACATACGTGGGGTTAGGAAAAATGGTTTTTGGAAGTACACAACTATCAAAATCAGATTGTTATTCAAAATATATTTGGGGAGGTATGAATATTTTTTCTGTTAAATCTGGAAATAAATGGATATTATTATAAAACCATAACTTTAGCTTACAAAGGAGATTTAAAAGTGGAACTTTAGTAAGAATATCATACAATTAATGAAACTTCGTAGTACAAACTCTTCCAGTTTTTAGGAGACTGTAGGATCTTGATGTTTCAGTGTCCGAGATCTAAATATATAGAATTAGTTAGTGGTTTTCCCTGATAAATTCATATTATTTTACCACGTCATTTTTTTTATATAATTTCAATTTTGTTTCATCAATGTCACAGCAGTCCTTTTCCATATAAGAAACTCTTTGAAATGTGTTCTTATGAAGACCATGCTATAACATGTACTAACTGATCATAAATAGGAAATATATATAATTTCCAGTGGCATTATGGCCAGAATGATAACAAATTAAAAACAAAAATTAACACTTTAAATCAGGTATCTGTGGTCAATTGCAGCAGTTAGAACAAACATAATGGTCATGTTATGAAGATTTCCTGACATAAATTGCCAATTGACTACCATTTATGAGAGTGTTTCTAAGTATAAAAGAAAATATTTTAAATTCTACCTGCACACTCTTTAAACATTTGATTTTTAAAAACTGATTGCACGCTAAATTGTCAAGTGTTGAAACAGTTGTTGAAATGTCATCAGCATTAGTATTGTCTAGATATAATTCTTTTGCATCACAAGATTTTTAAGAAAACCTAAAAAGAAGCTAATTTGTAAAGAATGAAATAAAAGATACTCAGGAGAAAAATGAGTTATTAGCACATAAAGAACTACACTGTTCTGTATTTTTTAATGTTCTTGAAAGTATAAGAGATTATAATCAAATATGGTTTCTTCATTAGACTCATCATTAATGATGCTGATTCAGCTCTTGCTAATGAGAATTGTAAGCCTTTGTTGATTAGGTCATTGAATTAGGTCTCACTAGTATCATTACAACACATTTACTGTAGGGAAGGTAATAAAAATGAGAATTTTTGTCTTTTCATTTCTGTAGAGGTACACTTTTTACTTGAGAATGAAGCTATTCCTATTTTAAATACCTTCTCAATTTTCTTCACTTCCAGGCTTCAGAGACAAAATAAAAAAAATACTCAATTTATGGAAAGTAAATTATGCAAAAACATGCACTGGGACATATTATAATTCAATAAGAAAAGTATATAGAACCTAGGATATGTGACTGACATCCGATCAACTTCAAAGAATGTGAGCAAGTAAGCAAATACAACAGGACATACTGATTTGTGTTAACAGATTAGTCAATCTCCACAGGAACAAAAAAAAAAAGAAGAGAATCTAAGTAATCAATCTGCATTAGCAGATTAGGAGTCAAACTGTAGAACCTTTTTATGAAATACTAGTTACAGCGAAAAGATTTAGACATAGCTACGCTAGAATCAGAGAAGAGGCTGCAAGTCAGAATGAGAGCCTGCCTGAACGAGTAAACTCCCAAAAGCAAACAGCAGCAGTCGGCTGGCACTCAAGTAGCATCTTCACACATTTCCCTTCATTTAAGAATATCTGCAATAATAACCCAGATGACTTTCTATTGTAAAAACCTGAGGAGACCCTAGGGTCACCAGAAAAACCACCATGAGGCAGAAATTCAGGAGATGAAAGATACATTTGTGAGCTCAACTTGAAAGAACAAAAGCCACACAGAGGTGGGGATTAAGTTAATATACTCCTAAATTAAAAATTGTACTTCTTGGAATTAAAATGCATGTTTGATTTTCTGACAATTCTTATATTTTCTTAAGCTACTCTTTTTCCCTATGATACAAAAGGCTTCTTCAATAAGCCTTTGAGTAATCCATAGATTTTTCTCTCTTATGTTCTCTTTTCAATTTAGTAATAATTTTCTATTTGTAGGACCTCAATTCAACAACTTGAACCCAGTTGTTTAATAAAACATGTAATTTCAAACATACAGGGCGGCTGGCTGACTCAGTCAGTAGAACATGTGATTCTTGATCTCTCGGTATCATTAGTTTAAGCCCCACATTGGGAGTAGAGTTTACTTAATAAAAGAATAGCATTTCAAACATACAGCTGCCCATACTCTTACTGAAGGGCCACTCTACAATAGCAATCCACCTTTTCTGTAGCATTAAAAATTCCAGTAAATATCTCTTTAAGATATGGACATTTGCTATTCAATGAACTAAGAATAAAGGTGTACTATGCAATTTCGGCGAAATAGGTTTAAGGCCATCATGTAAGCAGTACTGCTCTGGTCTCTGTTTTAACATGACTTATTTGGGAAACACACTTTCAAATGTAGATTTTATGTAGAGGATGTTATTAGGGTTTCTCTCCTACCTTCTGAAGTGAATCTTTTTAAGCCTTCACATGTGCCTTCAACCTTTTGCTCATCTGGTCCTGCAAACATGAGGTAATTAAGATAGTGGAAAAGGCAAGAAGACAGAAAAGGCAATATAGCCTGGGGCAAAGCTATAAATGCACACTCTTGTTTATCCCATGGGAGCCGAAATTGCTTCTCACCCTCCACCTGATACCAACAGAAAACAATGCATTTGTCTGCTCAGTGAACACAGATGGTATACCTGAAGCCATGTTAATCTTCTCTAGCAAAGATACTATAAATTTCACAGCAGCTGCAATGGGGTAACTTATTTGTTGAGCTGTGGCTGTCTACTCTCATCTGTCAGGATGATAAAAGTATTGCTAGAAGAAGAAAAAACAACAACAGGGTGCTATTATTAAAGGAATTGCAAGGAATCAAGGTTTATGAAGAGATTACAGATGGGGAAAACAGTATGGAGGAGAGCATGGAGGTGTAAGAATATGATGTAGCTCAGAGTGGATGGAATCTATGGCCCAGGACAGGTGAGGATATGAGTGTCCAAGCTCATGGGGTACAAAAGACCCATTGCCTAAAGGCTTCGAATGACACATAAAGGTCTTTATTAATTTTTATATAGTGAACCAGGAATGATTGTATTTAACCAAGAGGCTGATATTTCAGAATTTCATTTTAGAAATATTGATCTGGTCGCAGTGGAAAAGGTGAGAAGTAGCAGAATATGATGAAAAAAAAGTTGCAAGAGACCAGGTGAATGATGACTAAGTCTTGTCCTAAAGTTATATGATGATGTTGAATGTACTTGAAGATGTTTAGGGGAAGATACAAATGTTCAGATATAAGAAGAGTAATTTCTGGGGTTCTGACATACAACATTATGACTATAGTTAATGAAATGATATTGTAAACTTGAAAATGGCTGAGAATAGATCTTAAGCATTCTTACCATACACATACACACACACACGCACGCACACACATACACAGACAAAAAAAGAAAAAAGGAGTTAGCTACGTATGTGAGATGATAGGTGTGTTAATTATCTTGACCTTGTTAAGCATTCTACAATGTTTACGTATACCAAATCATCACACTGTACACCTTAAGTATATACAATTACATTTAGCAGTCATTCTGCAATAAAGTTTTAAAAAGTAATTTTAATAGGAAAATGTGTAAGAAATCCATGATATATTAAAGGAAAGGTGAAGTACTGCAACTCGACTTGGAGTTAAGGGGAGGAATTAACTATGATCAGAAGAAAAGACAGTGCTGACTTTGGCAGTTGGAGGAAACGAAGAGTAGGTGAAATGGAGATTCGTTGTCTACCCACAGTAGTTATGTGTACTTATAAACATATATATGTGCTTAACACCATATGGGTGAGAACTAAGAATGGGAACTAGAAAATGTGGTGCCTTGAAAAAAAAATGACTTCCTAAGAGGCCCTGGGATTATAATGTTATCACTCCTCTAAGAATTGTGTATCTGATTGATATTGGTAACTGGATGTTTCATTAATCTATGGCTCTTTCATTCAGCCATCCCTTTAGTAAAAATAAACTTTGTAAGAATTTTACACTATTAACATGAAAATATCTTTATAGAGAACAATATTTTCTGTTACTATGTTGCATGTACAATAGTTAGAAGTTAGACATTTTCATAATAAAATATATCCAGAAAAATTAATGAAAACACATCATATGATTTCAGCATTGTCCAATATGATGGCCATCAGCTACATATGACCATTGAGAAGGTACAATGTAGCTAGCCTAAATTAAGATGCACTATTAAGTATAAAATGGACACCAGATTTTAAATACATAGTAGGAAAAATAGTAAAATATCTCATCAATAATTTTTATATTGATTGTTGAAATAGTATTCTGGAAATAACTGGGTTAAATAAAATATATTGGTTTTTTTAATGTTTTATTTCTTTTTGAGAGATAACGTGAGCAGGGGAAGGGCAAAGAAAGAGATGGGGACAGAGGATCCAAAGCGGGCTCTGCACTGACAGCAGTGAGCCCAATGCAGGGATGGAACTCAGGAACCGTGAGATCATGACCACAGCTGAAGTCCGAGACTCAACTGACTGAGGTACCCAGGCACCTCAAATAAAATATATGGTTAACGTTAATTTTGTTCTGTTTCTGTTTACATTTGTCAATATGTCTACTAAAAAAGTTAATGTTGCATATATGGCTCACATTGTGACTAAGATATTCCCATGAACAACATTGTTCTAGAATATAAAGAAGTTAAGAGATTTAAGCATTATTTAAATTACCAGCTCTTTTCTAAGTTTTATTTGTTGAGAGGTTTTTTTTTTTTAAATAATATTAATAGGGGATGCCTGTGTGGCACAGTCAGTTTATGCGTGGGGCTCTTGGTTTCAGCTTAGGTCATGTTTTCATGGTTCCTGAGTTCAAGATCCCTGTTGGGCTCTGCACTTGTGAAGCCTATTTGGAATTCTCTGTCTCTCCCTCTGTCTCTCTGACCCTCCTTCCCTCTCTCAAAATAAATAAATAAACTCAAAAAAAAAAAAAACAATATTAACAGGGGCCTTAAGAAATACACTGGGTTTTTAAGTCAATGTTGCTAAATTCTCTATATGTGAACAGTATTTCTCTTTACTCTTGTTCCTGTGATTAAAATTGTTATTTCTAGCATCTTTTGTTTCCTATTTTTATTTAAGTGGTGCATTTGAGGAGTTTGCTTTCCATTTTGTGTTTGCCTTGGTTTTACATTCGTTTGGTAGATATGTTAGGGGTGGGAGAGTCTGCATTATGTGAATGAAGGTCTGGGTCCTTGGATTCCCCACAAGATTTATGCGGGGATCTGCTCTCCAATAGAGACAACCAGAAGAAAAGTAGCAAGCGCAAAGCAGTTTATTTATTGATTTATTTTTTTAATGTTTATTCATCTCCGAGAGGAGAGACAGAGTGCAAACGGGGGAGGGGCAGAAAGAGAGGGAGACACAGAATCCAAAGCAGGCTCCAGGCTCTGAGCTGTCAGCACAGAGCCCACCCCAGGGCTGGAACTCACAAACTGAACTCACTGAACCATGAGATCTAACCTGAGCCACCCACGTACCTCCAGGACAAAACAGTTTATTAAAGTAAAAGTGTACTATTCAGGTAGGAGAGTGGGCAAGTTCCCAGAGATGAAACATGCCCTACGTTGTTTTGGGATGTGATAATATTGGCTTGTCTGGCCTGGGAGGAGGGATGAAGTGATCTCTAATCAAGGCTGTTTCTTATCATTTGAGAAACTCCTCCCACAAGTCGGGGGCGGGGGAACTTTTGACCCTATAAGGACCAGAACCTTCAGGGCACCCTTTCCCTGTGGTTGGGGGACTGTGATAATGCTTTATAATGAGTCCAGGGGCATGCTCTGCACCTGTGGCTCTTGATCTGTCAGCCCCAAGATTTTGGAAGCCAAAGGGTCAGTATTTTGTGCCCCTGGGTGTTCAATGTGTAGTTTATTCATCATTGTCCTTGCCTCTAGTTCAGGTCTATCATTTCCCTTCAAGGATTTGGGACTCTGCCTTGAGGGTGGTCCTTCCTCAACTCTGGCTAGCTTCTACCTAACAGATATATAATATCTGTGGAATTGTTAATTAATCTCATCTACCGATGATGGAATAGAAGAGTAACCAAGAGAATATCAGTGCGCAAAACTAATGTGCATTTATCTAGAACTGTTTTAGAACTCAAGGGTAGTTAAAACTACTCACTAGAAGATGATAAAATAGTTTAATATACTTAGGAATGTAAAAATAACCTGAATTCAGGCAGATAATTTGCCTTCACCTCTTGTCATAGAATTTGGGATATTAGAGGATATTATTTAAAAGGAGAGAATTTTGAAAAAATGTGAGCCTTGAAAAAGAATTTACATGATGCATTATCTAATTTTACTTTTTCAGGTTAGCCTATAGATATCATGTTTTTCCCATACTATAGGCAGTAATCTTGAGATTCCAAGAGCTGTGACTCTCTCTCCTCTTTACATTTCCTGAGGACTTGGGGAATGTTGGTTTGTATAAATTCAAGAATCAGTAACACTATCTTCTGTGCTGCTGCTGCTGCTGTTGTTGTTGTTGTTGTTGATTATAGCTGTTACTGTTGTTTTCAAATGAAATTTCCTTCAGAATACGATTTCATTTCATTCTTTTCATTTGCTAAACTTATTTTATTTATAGATCTTTTTTTATTAGTGTTAGTTTCCTACTAGTGTATATTACCTTTGCCAAGTAATTTCATCTATTTCAAGTTTCCAAAATTTAAAATGTAATCTAAAATCAATACTCTTTTTTTTTTCTTAATGATTTGCTATTTCTTGTTAGCATTCTAAATTTAAAATCATATTGTGAATGAAATAGTCTTCTCAAAATGCTAGGGATTTTTTAAGTCCAAATGCCTTTGATATGCATTTTTAAATTAGTAACATGACATAAAATAAATAAAGGATCCTCTGTAAGAAATATATGCTGGTAAATATAAATCTTTGTGAGGCTGATGAGTCTAGCAGTCAACTATAAGGATGTTTTAAAACAGAGACTGCTGCTATCTTATTGTTTATAGTTCTTCTTTTAAAAGAAGCAAATGTTTATTTTATTTATCTTTTCAAAAAACAGCTCTAAGTTTCATTGATCTTTTTTATTGTTTTCCAGGTCTCTGTTTCATATATTTCTGCTCAGATCTTTGTCATTTCCTTCCTTCTGCTTGCTTTGGACTTAGCTGGTCCTTCTTTTTCTAATTCTTTATGGTATAAAGTGGGTTTGCTTATTTGAGATCTTCCTTTTTTGCTTAATGTAGATATTTACTGCTGTTAACATCCCTCATAGAACTGCCTCTGCAGTATCCCAGGGGGGGTGGTGTTCCATTTCATGTTTCCACTCTCATTTGTTTCAAGATTTTTTTTTAATTTCCCTTTTGATTTCTTTTTTGACCCATTGGTTGTTTAGGGGTGTATTATTTAATTTCCACATACCTGAATTTTTCAGCTTCCCTCCTGTTACTGATTCTAGTTTCATACCATTGTTGTCAGAAAAGATACTTGGTATAATTTCAATCTTAAATTTACTAAGACTTGTTTTGTGACCTATCCTATGATCTTTCCTAAAGAATGTTCAGCATGTGCTTGAGAAGAATATATGTTCTACTGCTGTTGGATGCTGTGTTCTGTATATGTCTGTTAGGTCCATTTGGTTTAAGGTTTTGTTCAAGTCCAGCATTTGTTTGTTGAGTTTCTGTCTGGATGATTTATCTATCGTTGAAAGTTGAAGAATTGAAATCCCCAACCACTCTCGTATTGCACATTTCTCCGTTTACATCTGTCAGTATTTGCTTACTGTATTAAGGTGCTGCAGTATTGGGTGCATATATTTTTCAACTGTTACGCATTAAAAAAATTTTCAATGTTTATTTATTTTTGACACAGAGAGAGAGACAGAGCATGAGCGGGGGAGGAGCAGAGAGAGAGGGAGACACAGAATCTGAAGCAGGCTCCAGGCTCCCAGCTGTTAGCACAGAGCCCGATGCAGGGCTCAAACTCACAGGCTGCAAGATCATGACCTGAGCCGAAGTCGGATGTTTAACCGACTGAGCCACCCAGGTGCCACTCAACTGTAACACTTTTTTGATTGACTCATTCATTTATCATGATATAAAGACCTTCTTTGTCTATTGTTACTGTTTTTGGCTTAAAGTCTATTTCAGGGTAGCATATAGTTGGATGTGTTTTGTTTTGTTTTGTTTTGTTTTGTTTTGCATCCACCTAGACACTATGTCTTCTGATTGGGTAATACAATAATTTACATTTAGAGTAATATAGGTAGGAAAGGACTTTAATGCCATCTTGTTCTTTGTTTCCTGGCTGTTTTGTAGTTCCTTTGTTCTTTTCTTTCCCTCTTGCTCTCTTTCCTTGTGATTTGATTATATTTAAATCACATTAGTGATTATGCTTTGATAGAAGCGTGCTTTGATTCCTATCTTTTATCTATATAGTTTTTGTTTTGTTGTTACCATGATGCTTACATAAATGATCTTATAGTTATGTAGTCATTTTAAGCTGATAGCTTTGAACATGTAAAAATCTCTACATTTTTACAAGTTCCCCCTCATTTTTAATGTTATAATTTATATCTTTTATATTGTGTATTCATTAACAAATTACTGTAGTTATAGCTATTGTAGTTATTTATTTATTTATTTATTTATTTATTTGAGAGAGAGAGAGAGAGAGCAGGGAGAGGGGAAGAGGGGGAGAGAGAGAGAATCTTAAGCAGGCTTCACATGTAGCTCAGAGCTTGACACAATACCGATCTCGGAGCTCAATCCCATGACCTTGGGATCATAAACTGAGCCAAAATCAAAAATCCGACCAATAAGATTTTGGAGTGATATCAACAGTGATAGCTGATTGGCCAAGAAAGATTTCCTGAGCCATCTTTGATACAAAAAGGTGATTTTATTAAAGCACAAGGACGTGATCTGTGGACAGAACGAGCTGCACTGGGGTTGTGAAGAGTAATTGGTTATATACTATGGAGTTGGGGGAGGTAAAGTCAAAAGGAAGACCTGCAGAAGGACTTTGATATGATAAAGAGGACTCATAAGATACCTGAGGCCTTGCTATTATGAAGCTAAGGTTGTTTTTCCTCTATTAAAGCATTAACATTAGGACAGTAGGGCGTTCCTGGAGAAATGTTATACTCTGTATTTGACTCAAGTATTTTTCAATGGGCTGCAGATTATAAAGAAATTTAATTTTACCTGCCATTTCCTTCTTGCCTTTGTCCCCTACATCACCATGAAGGAGAGGGTGTTATTAGGACTCCAGGAAACTGGGCCCCTAGGTTTCTGGAGATTAGGCTATTAATAAGATTGCTTTTTTAATACACTAAGGTATTTGTAAACTGATGAAGACTCATGTCCTGTATGACTATGATCTCTATCAGTTAACCATTTGTTTTATTTCCTTTCCTTTGTTCTTGGGCCCAGGAGTGCCTGAAGAAAATCACATATATCCTGTTATGCCGAGAATTTGTGATCCCCAAAGACCACTAGGGAGCCGAGTCCGATGCAAAAGCAAAGAGCCTTTATTCGAGCTAGCTCGAGCTCAATCCCCTACCTGCACCGTCGCAGCGGTGAGATACCAGGGAAAGAGAGCGAGTTTCAAAAGGACAAAGGTTTTATTGGGGCCTGGGGGCAGTTGGTGAGGTAATGGCTATGGCCTCAGCCGATTGGCTGGGGAGGGGTCCTGGGGAAGGGTCCGGCAGGTGAGGGAGGGTTTACTCAAGGGGAGGAGGTGTGGTCAAGGTGAAGGACACAGAACAAGATGGAGTCGGCTGGCGTAGGCCCGCCCTTTCATATCCCACCTTGGGGAGGGGGCTGGTGGTGGGTAGTGGTTGTGTGCTAGCTTGTGCTTTGGTCTCAGCTTGCTTTATGGTCCTTCATCACGAAGCTCAACCAGCTGAGCCACCCAAGTACCCAGTTACAATTATTTTGATACTTTTTCCTTTTAGCCTTTATACTAAATCTATAAGGGAGTTATATCCACTGCTACATTAGAGTATTCTAAATTTAATTATATATTTACTTTTAAACATGTTTTACACTTCCATATATTTTCACATTAGTTATTAATGTCTTTTTATTTCAACTGGAAGGACTCCTTCCAACGTTTCTTACATTTAACATTTGTGCTGCTAGATTTGTGGACAAACTCTTTCCAGGGAGAAACTACAGACTTGATTTTACTGTTGGAGTGATAGACATCAGGGGACATGCTAATCAGTCTATCAGGTTCCCAGAAGGGGCACAGTCATCTCCTACATTCAGGCTGATGAGAAGCTAGAACCTCAGCACCGGCTGGGAAAGAATGCTGTTAAATCCCTACTAGGGAGAAAGTAGGAGATAGGCATTTTACCTTCTGCCCTGAGCCAATGGTGGAGAGCTGTAGGAAATGCTTCTGAGCTTGTTTGAAACTTTCTTCTTGGTTTAATAGTCCTATGGAACTCATTAATGCTGAGCCCCATTGGCTATCAGAACTAGGTGATTTGGGACCCAGTTCTATGGGCGATAGCACAAATGCCAGATTGGTATATGTGTGGTACAAACTCTTTGCTCCAAAGGAAGAAGCTAGGAGTTGAGGGATCTCCTCCCAGTTGTAAGGTGCTGTGTCTGGGTGGGCTTTATTGCAAAAGTATGTTTCAGCCTTTCTTACCTATTTCAATGTAGATATTTTCAGAGTCATCCACTGTGCAGAAATCACTCAAGTAGTTTCTGCATTTCTCACAGAGGGAATTGATCCATTCATAGCTATATACTTGGTGTATCCTTTGAGAGGGGAAATTCAGGAGCCTCCTTTGTTGCCATCTCAATGGTGCCTGAAGGCACCTGTTTTTAATTTGAAAGAGATCAATGGGAATTGTTATCTCCTCTGACACACTCAGAGCACAGAATATATAGCACAATACATTGATACTTTGCACTGGAAAATGTAAAACAAAATCATATCTTTAAGTCAGAATAAGCCTTTGATAAAGGTTCAGAAATACAAAATGTATTCTATGAATAATTAGGGGAATATTTCTTTTTCCTTTTTAATTGGAAGGAAGACTCCAGAGACTATAAAGGCAAGAACTTCTTTGCTCTTCACGGATATTGAATGTAAATTATTTTTCAATGTCTTTTAGCCTAATACCTGATTCTTTTTTCACTTAGTGAAAAGAATTTCCCATCTGGTTTTAAGTCAGGATATGCCTATGGGAGACGTTGGTCCATTACAAATCAAGAAGAAAAAACAATTCTGCTTTTGATGCTAGAGGCAGTTGCTGGTGGCTACTGTAGTTACAATGCTGGTTGTTGATTGTCAACTTTAGTTGTCCTTGATTTTACTAAGCTTCTTACAATGTTCCAGCTCCAAGAGAAGGTACTTCTTTGGAGATTACAACACAATTGGTAAGAGATGTTTCACCAGTTCATAGCATATGAAGACTCATGGTTTCCAAAACTAAAGCATGTATCAGCTCCAGAATTTTGGCCCAATGCCTCTTTTTCCCTATCTTACTTCTCTAAGCTCCCTTTTGTTCATTCATTCCTTTCAACACTTTTTTTTTTTAATTTGAGATATAATTGACATATAACGTATTAGTTTCCGGTGTACAACTTTTCTGACTAAATGCTGTTCTGCTGTGTTAAAAGTGGTCGTAAAAATGGTTACATATGAAGAAATGGACATAGCATAGGAAAGTGCCCGCATAAATTTTGTCCACATCAATTAGGCCAGTTCCAGGAGTGAATAGGGATGAGTTTCCTGAATAGATGATAGTTGAGAAGCTCTTTGATGGATGGGAAATCATACATAAAGTTTATATCAACACATAGGGTTCATGAAGGGAAGAGGATATATGTTAGATTTCTTTCCCTTTGGTCTACTTTTTTTCCCACTAGTACAGAGAAACATTTTGTCAAGGCAGTAAATGATGGTAGCATGTGATGACAAATTTATTGTGATTGTACCATGGGTATTTGGTGAGTTCTGCATTAATAAAGTTATAAATATTTTATTTCTAAAAACCTTTATTATACAACAATACATAACAAGGTCTTTGTTGGCCTCAACTATACCAGTAACATTATAAATGTGTCTCTTTTCAAGGAAGACACTTATTTTTCTCCTTTTCTTATTGACCTCTATAATATTCTAAGCACAGAAATATGTGAAAGTTTTTCAAATCCAAGTATCCACTAGAGAATGCATGAACACCATAATAGAAAAATTACTTTCAAAAACATTATTCTAAGCAGGTTCCTTCAATAAGTTATTTGTGGATTTTCAAAGAGTAGCACATAATAACCACACTTTGTTATCATGTAGTTCTCATTAGCAACATTAAAAATTTACAATTATTATTTGCTTAGTATTTTTCAAGTGCTAATAGCATATTAGGAGTTTTGGACACAAACTACAACTTCTTTTAAACAGATGCAACCATGAGGAATGAAAGTGAAGAAATTAAGCTCTATAAACCAGGTTGAAGGGAGAATCCAGGAATCCTTTGTCCTTTTTATTACCCTATTTCCTGGACAATATATTCAATGGTTTAAATGATTTTTAATCAAACATAAAATCACCAATTCTACAAAAGGGCTAAAATTTTACATTCATAGACTCTTAACGCAAATATAAAAGATTGGATTCACAACTCAATACCTCTTTTTCTTTCTCTCTTCATCAGGTATTTTTTCTAATTACTTAATATTTATCTGTGTGTAAGCCACTTCTAATAAAGACAGAAAAGATACTTCCCTCTTTTCATACATGTTAATATTTCTAAATGTACAAAAGATGAAAGATTAATGATATGACGTAAATCTTTTTCCTCCATTTTCCTTTATATATAAACTGTATAAAAATATACATATATATATATACACACATATCCACATAATGATACACATATGTAGCTACCTGCATGTATACACAATGTATTTTTGAATGCATTATCTTCTTTAAAAATTAAAATTATGGATAATTCATGGACAATGATCTTTGAGAGGGAAGCATGGTATTCAAATACCACCTCTTTGGTCTAAGAAAATGGAAGAGTGAGATCTCTATGTGGAAAAAAAAATCTCTGAGTAGAGGTGAGGGATAATGCTAAACACATATTATCTGTAGAGTTCTATTAACTGGCCAGAAACCAGAAGGTTCTTTCCTTACCTAACTCTGCATTTATGCCTCCATTCTATCATTCAGTCTTACAGATATTCAAAACTTTTCTTTTTTTTTAATTTTTTTAATGTTTATTTATTTTTGAGACAGAGAGAGTCAGAACATGAGCAAGGAAGGGCCAGAGAGAGAGGGAGACACAGAATGTGAAGCAGGCTCCAGGCTCTGAGCTGTCAGCACAGAGCCCGATGGGGGATTCAAACTCACGAACTGTGAGATCATGACCTGAGCCGAAGTCAGACGCTTAACTGACTGAGCCACTCAGGTGCCCCTCAAAACTTTTCTAAAGATCTATTTAAAACCATTGATTTGGTATAAAAGTGACCAATTTTATCTGTAGACATTTTTAGAGAATAAATTTTAAATGTAGTTGTGAATTAGGGATTATTTCCATGGAGCAGTCCTTCATAATGACATTGTTAAAATGATACAAAAAAGTTTCTTTTTTTTTCAAAGCAGTTGTCACAAACACATGACACTGTGAAAATATCATCTCTATTCACTAGTAATATACCTTGCTGGTACTTGGAGTAGATTCTTTGGGCAAAAGGCTGGTATGGTTGGTGATGTTAGTTGTAACTTTTAAAAATGATATATAAAATAAAAATAGAGATTAAGTGAAGAGAAATAGTGGCAGCATTAATATGGAACAATAGAAGAAATGATTAAATAGTGAAGAGATAATATTAAAATACAATAAAACTGTAAAGTGTTTTTTTAATTTTTTTTTATCGTTTATTCATTTCTAGAGGCAGAGACCTAACATGAGTGGGGGTGGGGCAGAGAGAGAGGGGGACACAGAATCTGAAGCAGACTCCAGGCTCTGAGCTGTCAGCACAGAGCCTGATATGGGGCTTGAACCCACGAACCATGAGATCATGACCTGACCCAAAGTCAAACGCCCAACCGACTGAGCCACCCAGGTGCCCCTAAAGTGTTTTTTTTTTTGCACAAACCACAATAAAATGACTCACTTTTATGAGAATTTAATTTTTTAAAAATTGATTATTCTATTATTTTTTATTGCTTTAATTCATTTACTACTTTTTTTTTTCTTTTTTTGCTAAATATTACACAGTTCTGGGGCTCAGTCGGTTAAGCGTCCAACTTCAGCTCAAGCCATGATCTCATGGTTTGTGAGTTCGAGCCCCATGTCAGACTCTGTGCTGACAGTGCAGAGCCTGGAGCCTGCTTCAGATTCTGTGTCTCCCTCTCTCTGCCCCTCCCCTGCTCATTCTCTGTCTCTCTCTCTCTCAAAAATAAATAAAAGTTAAAATATTAAATAAAATTATACAGTTCTGAGATAATACTCATGAGTGTGATTTATTTTCAGTGAACAATTAAGGCTGACCTTTGAGACATAAGGATATTTTTAGTCTTCTTTACTAGTATTTTCAGACTCCTTACTCTTACTTCATATTCCCCCCAAATTTTTCTCACAAGGATTTTGAATCTGGCTAAAAATAAAAAAAATTAAGAATGAGAAGACAGAGCATGTTATGAAGAATGAACAATGAGAAGATAATTAGAATCCATAATTCCTTTGAGATCCAAGAATTCTGAACCATATAAGCTCAGGCACTTTGATACTATACCTATATATCTTTAATTATAGTTATGCCTCCAGTTGGAGATTATCAGAAATCTCAGGTATTACTTTTCTATAAAAATAGCATATTGCATTTTTGGCAAAGAAATAAAATATAGGAAAATTTCAATGAACAATAAATATAGTGATGATTTCTTAAGAAACATTTGCAGATCAGGTATGCAATGAGGCAATTTGTATGCAATTATTAAATATTCCCTCCTGTGATCTTTCCTTTATAATCATTAATTACAATTCTTTCAATAAAATCCCCTGGGAGATTCATTTTTAACATCCAGTCAAAGAGGTAAGTAAATTAATTTCATTTAGTGATGCATTTTTTTCTATGTTCACTTATTCTTCTTACCATTATGAATTTAATGTGCGCTAATACTGAAACATATGATGAAATAATAAATTAACCCTAATTTTCTACCAAGTGTTTCTATCTTTAATTAAGAGAAAAGAAGCCACAAAAGGTAACTAATCAAGAGACATCATTTATCTTTTAAATTAGCATGCACTTATGTACACTTACTGTAGACTTGCTGTGTTCTCTGTCTTATTAATACAATACCAAATAGAACATTTTTCCAGCCTCAAAGCTACTGTTGCCTAGTAAAGGGATTTTTATATGTCAATACTTAAAGTTTTTTATTAACAGAAAATAGACATATGCAGGCAATGATCAGTAAATAAAGAAGGAAAGAGTCCATTTTAGTTAAGAATGGCAGTAAAGCTTTATTGTAAAGATTAAAATGGTATTGATTTTTTAAAGATGAGTAAGTGTTACTGCGAAAGAGTTTGGGATGGTGTGAAAGATTAGAGATGTTCAGAAAGAATAAAAATGCAAAAGTAAGACTCAGAAGGATGAACTAGCTTGCTATTTTCCAGAAGTGCATGCACTCTTGTCAATCTAGAAAATGATATCTATCAGTGAAGATGAGAAAAAGAGTGGCTAGTGAGAATCCCAGAGAGATAAGCAAGAGCCAGATCAATTTTAATGAATTTTTATACAAGTTTAAGGAACATTCCCCTTGTTTTATAGGTAAAGAGAAATCAATGTTGGGTGTTAGGCAAAGAGATCACATGATCATAACTTTTTACCCATGATAAAATTTGGGAAAGTAGTGGTGTATTTAGCATTCAAAGTGATTTATCTTTGCTTGCATATTTTTTTTATTGTTTTGTTTTTAGGGTTTTAATCTTTAACATTAAACCTTGATTCTAATTGTCTTATTGTCCCATCTAAGACAGGACACAAAGTAGATAGGGAAAATGAAGAAACCATTTAAATATCTAAACAAATTCTCTTAGGAACTCATAATGGAAAGTATTGATTTATGGTTAAAGTTTTACATTAAAATAAAGAGTTTTTTTTGCAAGAGGAAAGACTTTTTTGGGGTGCCTGGGTGGCTCAGTCAGTTAAGCATCCGACTTCGGCTCAGGGCATGATCTCAAGTCTGTGAGTTCGAGCCCTGCATCAGGCTCTATGCTGACAGCTCAGAGCCTGGAACCTGTTTCAGATTCTGTGTCTCCCTCTCTATCTGACCCTCCCCTGTTCATGCTGTCTCTCCCTGTCTCAAAAATAAATAAACGTTAAAAAAAAAGAAAGTGGAAAGATTTTTTGAAAGGTAAAATGTTAATTTGCAGAATTACTCTGCGGGGTGCCTAAGTAGCTCAGTAGGTTAAGCATCCGACTCTTAATCTTGGCTCAGGTCATGATCTCATGGTTTGTGAGATCAAGCCCCATGTTGGGCTCTGTTCTGATAGTGCAGAGCCTGCTTGGGACTCTCTCTCTCTCTCTCTGCTCCTCCCCTGCTCATGCTCTCTCTCTCTCAAAATAAATAAATAAACTTAAAAAAAAGTACTCTGCATAATACTATATCACATGCAACTTGGTAGAGAAAATGCAGAATAATTTAAGAGCTATTTTTATTTTTCCTTTGGCTTTTCAGAGGGGACATAATTCAGGGGGTTAAGACAGAAAAATCTTTAGAGAAGGAAAGATGAATAATAGAATAAATCATGGGTATAGATGCTAATAATCAGAATATTAAATGAAGGTAAACTATAAAAATTTCCTACAAGTTTAGTGTAATCTCAGAGCACCAGAATACTTGTGACTCATATCTCATGGAATATCCTGAGAATGAACCTCCCGGAGAAGTTGTGCATCTGTCTTAGTTGTGCATCTGAGAAGTGAGTAGCAACAATAGGTCAGTAAAGTTAAGTAGATTGAAAGATTTAAGAAGAGACCCAGCCAGTCTTATAAATCCCTATGTGGCAGAAAGCAGGGAAAATAGCTAAGAGTTCCTAAGCACATTAACATCTTCAAAATGCATGCGTTTTTTCATAAAATAGGTGTTTATGATCTACTCTTATCATTATTTTTATTTCCGTGATATATATATATATATGCATATGTGCATATATATACATATATGTATATATGTGTCAAATGTGTATCTCTTTCATTCTCTACTTATCTAAGCTAATAAAATGAAAACAAATTGCTCCTAAGAAATACGTTCCTTCTCAATATGGTTGTTAAATTATTGATTTCCTTATGGAACCACTTATATATTAATCTATTCCATGGTTTCTCAGGATGTGGAAGATGCCAATATCAGAATTAGAATCCAAACTCTAAAACTGTTGCACACCAAAATGTGAGCAGGATAACTATGAGACTCCATTATTATGCTGGTACCTTACAAGATGAATTTATGGGGCCTAGATTAATAGAGTCTGTGTAATTTTTCAGAAGAATAGACCTACTTTGCCTATGGAAGAAAGAATCCCAAAGGCAAGTTTTTGAGATTTCTAAATATTAAATCAACTGTTATTCATAGTAAAACAAACAAGCAAATGAGCAAACATCACAAGTTATACACTATGGATATCAAGAAAAACAAAAAAATAATAGGTGAGATATTGTCATTGGAGTTATGAGATATGCATTATAAAATTCAAAAAACAAACAAACAAACAATATTTAAATAAACAAAAATAAACTTTGGAACAAAAGAATGAATAAGTAATTAGAGCTTGTCTAAAGGGACAGGTAGATGTGACAAAAAAATCCAAAATGATATTTCAGAAATGATAAAATGTGCTTATTGGAATTAAAAACTCAACAAGTAGATTAAAAAAATATTTTAGACATTCTGGAAAGAGAGTAAATGAACTAGAAATCAGATCTGAAGAAATGTACCAGAATATCCAGAGCAGATAAAAGATATAAAAGACATGTTAAGAGACATAGCAGATAAAATAATAAAGTCCAGTGTATGTTAAACAGATATATATATATATATATATATATATATATATATATGTGTATATACACACACACACATAGGGAAAAAAAAGCTATGTAAAAGAAGAGGATAAAACTAAAAGAAAATCCACAGCTTGACTTATAGTAGAAAACACCAAAGAGAGAAAAGATGTTCAAATTAGCCAGAGGGAAAACTATTGCATTTACCAAAAAAGTTTTTAGGCAATGGAAATCAGACTTTACCCTTAACTTGTATGGTTTGGACTTCATACAGTTACTGTCAAATTGAATTTAATTGTACGATACCCACCTGGTGTCACAAAATTGATGGTAGAACAGATCTACCAACATTTATGGAAAGATATTTATAACAATGAACAAAATCGTTACAAAGGCCAAAATAAAATCCATACCCTGGCTTTCTTATTTTTAATTATTAATTTTTTTAACGTTTTTATTTATTTTTGAGACAGAGAGAGAAAGCATGAGCAGGGGAGGTTCAGAGAGAAAGGGAAACACAGAATCTGAAGCAGGATCCAGGCTCCGAGCTATTAGCACAGAGTCCGAAGCAGGGCTTTAACTCATGGACTGTGAGTTCATGACCTGAGCCGAAGTCGGATACTCAACCAACTGAGCTACCCAGGCGCCCCACCCCGGCTTTCTTTTATGGTGAAAAAACTGTGATCTAAAAAATGTAAGTAAATTTCCTTAAATCAACTTCTTAGTAAGTAGGAGCTTGCATTAACATGAAGCTTTAAGATCAATTCCAAGACCTTTCTACTACACTCTGCTAACGTCAAAATATGAATCAATAAATTATAAAGAGTATAATACATTAGTAAATGTAAATAGAACATTTTACTACTTGACTTAAAAATGACATTTTTTTTGAAAGAGTGTGTAAATGAGTGGGGAAGGTGCAAAGGGAGAGAATGAGAAGAGAGAGAGAGAGAGAAGAGAGAGAGTGAGAGATACACAAGAGAGAGTGAGAGAGAAAAAGAATCCCAAACCTCCAAATCCAGCATGGGGCCCCACGTGGGGCTTGATCCCATGACCATGAGATCATGATCTGAGCCAAAATCAAGAGTCAAATGCTTAACTGACTGAGCCACTCAGGTGCCCCAACATTGGCATTTTAAGACTTCGAATTAGTAAAAATATTGGCCATAGTGAGGTTCACATCATATCTTCATATCACATCTACATGTGAGTAGATTACCGGTGAAAACATTATTACGAAGTTGTTCATAATTTTAGTGTAGTTTATAATGTATTAATCGAAGCAGTCACCTTTGGGGTACTAGAAAAATATGAATTACTGGAATACTCTACTTATTTGTAGAGAAGAGAGATGAAATAGGCCGTCAGTTTTTGAGATTCCATGACTGAGGGCAAAAATAGTATAATCTGAGACAAGATGAATCAAATATTTTTTTATGCTTGGTTGAGGGATGAAGACACTAACCTAGGACCATATTATATTGAGGTGAAGGCAAAAATTATCAAGGCAGTTGATTTCAGTAGAACACTAATGTGTAAGCACAAATGTGTATTCTAATTATTATTTTTTTTTATTTTTAAACTAATATTTGTGTAATTTTTAAAAAAAACATCTCCACTGGTACCCTTAATAATTAAATGATAGTCTGATCTCTTTCTCTCTCTTTGTATTTTATTTTAAAAGAGAATAGAAATGAAGCTTGATTCAAAAATTAAAGAGCCAGTGTATAACCTACTTTTTAAAATAAAGCTTTGATTTAAGTCTAGAATATTTTGATTAGTTAATATCATGATATTGGAATAAAAATGAAATGGAGAGTGAGAAGGGAAAAATGTCCATGCTAATCATAATGGAAAAAAGTAAAAACAGGTTGAATGAATTATGGTTGCTGTTGTGATGAGACATAACATTCAATCTTTAATGGAGCACACAGATAATAGGACGGTGCACTCAAACAGAAGCTTTTTGCTAAAAATTGAAGATGACATAATTATAGTTTCAGTAAAAAAAGCTGACCTTGATTCCTGGATGTGTTTATCTGAAATATTATAGGCGGCAATGCAGTAAGAAAAAAGGTGATTTAGGTCTTTAGTGTTAAAAAAAAATTGCATTAAAAAATGTACACACACACACACACACACAGAAACCAGTAAAACAAGTTGTAGAAAAGAAATCTCTAAATTAAATACATTTGGCCCATATTATATTTTTTCATGTTCTTGGTTATCAGAGTCTAACCTATAAGAAAGTAAAATTATTATTGAAAACCTTAAGTATTTGTTAGTTGTAGTTCTGTAGTTTCCTATAACCCACATTCTAGTTTAAGTCTAGCAAGTTTGTTTGTTTGTTTGTTTGTTTTTTTATGGTTTTTTTATTTATTT
The DNA here is from genome assembly GCF_016509475.1 of Prionailurus bengalensis. Lineage (NCBI taxonomy): Eukaryota > Metazoa > Chordata > Mammalia > Carnivora > Felidae > Prionailurus > Prionailurus bengalensis. The sequence continues at coordinate 94,095,207 of NC_057344.1, forward strand.
TTGGGAGAGAGAGAAACAGAATCCAAAGACAGCCTCCCGGCCCTGAGCTAGCTGTCAGCACAGAGCCTGACACCGGGCTCAAACTCACAAACCGCAAGATCATTACTTGAACCAAAGGTGTACGCTTAACCAACTGAGCCACCCAGGTGCTCCAAGTCTAACAAATTATTTTTATCAGTTCATGGAAAGACAGGCAGTCACTAATAAATGGAGCCTTTTGAATAAAATAATCAGCTTTTCATTATAAGTCACACATAGGGATCTATGGTTTCTCTATGAGCTTTACTAACCACAAGGCCCTCTTTGAATGTATACAATTAAAATAAGGGATAAAAACAATAATTCTAAAATCTATGTGGAGCTAGATTTTACCAATAAGTGAAATACTTCATAGAAATAATATATGTTATAAAATTTCAAATATGTTTTCTATTTTTATATAAAATGTAAATATAAAAACTTTGTATGTTTATATATGTAGAAGATAGAATATGTTTTATGTATTTATTTTATAAAAATGCATTATGTTATATATATTTACATGTTATATATTTAAAATAATATACCATTACATATTTATACATCTTATGTTAATATATTTATAGATATGCATATATATTATTCACATATAAATATAATCTATAAAACAAATTTTACATCAATATAAATATATAAGACTATATATATTATATTTTAAGGGCTGTTTAATCTAGGAATTATAGTATATCTTCAGGAAATATCCAGCTTAAACTAAAAGTAATTTGAAAATTTGAAATTTCCATCCAATTTAAAGTTTATTAATGATTCCAGAGAATGTCATAAAATCTTTAAAAGACACTTTTCATTTCTAAAAAAAAAAACGAATGTAACAACACGCAATACTGGTATTTTCCCTACATTCTAATTCTAAAATTCATTCATCTGTTAATTCACTTAGGCATTTAGGGAGACTGCCCTATTGTCCAGGCTATTTGCTGAAAGCTAGCGTGAGAGAGGTAAATTTAATTCAACACCTGCTGGGTAATTCAGAAAAGAAAATTTGAAAATGATGTACAAATATTAGTACTGAAATGATACATATCTGTAGAACGCTACAGAAGCCTGGTGCAGAGTACTACCTTCAGTCCAAAGAAGTCAGGGAAAGCTGAGACTCAGACTAACAGAACACGTGTGTGTTAGGCCAAACAGGAAGAAAGTGGTTTCTGGAGGTATGAAAGGCAAGAAAACATGTAAGCTAATGATAAGTATCTAGTTAAGTCATGTTAGGTGGCTAGACAAAGCAAATGATGCCGCAGGGGTGTCAGATGGTTAAGGCGTAGCTGGAGGTCTCATAAGTCAAGCTAAGATGTAACATACAATACATAGCCATCAAATAATTTTGAGCATGATTGATTTTTATTAAAAGTGCTCTTTAAAGACTATGGATGAAGAATTTAAGAGGACAAATGAGAAATTCTGAAGAAAGAGAGAAAGAAACTTTAAGAGGTTTTTTATTTATCTATGCGAGACAGTGAACTCAGGAAGTAAAAATCTCTTGAGAGAGATTAATGACATAGAAAATATATACCATGGAATATATACTTAATATGGGGCACGTGGGTGGGTCAGTCAGTTGAGTGCCCGACTTTGGCTCAGGTCATGATCTCACAGATCGTGAGTTCAAGCCCCACATCGGGCTTGCTGCTGTCAGCACAGAGCCCACTTCAGATCCTCTGTCCCCATCTTTCTCTGCCTCTCCCCCATTTGCACTGTCTCAAAACAAAATTTTAATTAAAACAATTAATTTATTAAAGCACTATTAAAATTGCTAAAAGAAGTAGTTAAATTATTAAAGTAAAATATGAGAAATGAAAAATTTAAAAAACGTGTATCATTACAGATGCTGTTTATGGTAAAAAGATTACAAGATAAGATTTCTGCTGATAAACTTCAACTTGTGATGAGTTAGACACACTTATCAAATCTTGGATAAAAATTTAATTTATAGGGCACTTGGGTGGCTCCGTCGGTTAGGTAGTTGACTTCAGCTCAGGTCATGATCTCACAGTTCATGGGTTTGAGCCCCGTGTTGGGCTCCGTGCTGACAGCTCAGAGCCTGGAAGCTGCTTCAGATTCTGTCTCCCTCTGCCCCTCCCCCACTCATGCTCTGTCTCTCTCCATCTCTCTCAGAAATAAATAAACATTAAAAAAAATTAAAAATTTAATTTATCACAACTGACATGGGAAAATATAGGAAATTTTGAGTATCCTATGACTACTAAAGACATTTAAATTTAAATTTAAAATCCATTCCTCCTCCCCCCAAAAAAATTCATAATGAAGTTCAGATAGTGTCACCAGAGCTAATGTCTTTCCCTAAAATTTTAAAGAGGAAATGATAGCCATCAATCATCCAGAAAAAAATAAAATAAGCAGAAATATTTTTTAAAATGTTTTAGGTCAGTATATCATACAGTCCAAATGTGACACCAAATGTGACAGTACAAAATAAAATTTAATACCATGAATATCAATGAATGCAAAATCCTCAAAAAAAATTTAGCAAACCGAAATAGTTATATAAAGACGAAAAATACATCCTCACCAACTTAACTCCAGGAATGTGTTATTTACTATTAAAAAATAATCGGGGCATCTGGGTGGCTCAGTTGGTTAAGCTGCCAACTCTTGATTTTGGCTCAAGTCATGATATGACAGTTGGTGAGTTTGAGCCCTACCTCAGGCTCTGCACTGTTAGTACAGAGCTTGCTTGGGATTCTCTCTCTCTCCTCTCTCTGTTTTTACTCTCTCTCTCTCTCTCAAAATAAATAAATAAACATTTAAAAAGTAACCAACATACGGGGCACTTGGGTGGCTCAGTCGGTTAAGCCTCTAACTCTTGATTTCAGCTCGGGTCATTATCTCGCAGGTTCATGGGTTCAAGCCCCACATCAGGCTAAGCGCTGTGAGGGCAGAACCTGCTTGGCATTTTCTTTCTCCCTCTCTCTTTGTCCCTCACCTGCTCATGCTCTCTCTCAGAATAAACAAATAAACTTAAAAAAAATGTTTAAATTAAAAAAAAACATAATTCAATAGAGTAGAAGAAAAAAGAAGAGAGATATAAAAGATCATGTAAACATATAAAGAAGAGTATTTTATGACATTCGACATCAATTTGTTAAAAGAGACATAGAAAAACTTACACTAAACAACGTATTAATATAAAAAATGTGCAAAGCTTTGTGTCTGGAGTAGAATGACCACTGTCAACATTTCTATTCAATTTTGACCTGAAACCCAACCAGTGTAATAAGGCAAGAAATATAGGAGATGTCTACACGGAACTTATAGACACCAGTGTGAGAAATTAAAGATTCAAATCAATGAAATTATTAAGTTGAACCATATAAAATAATCTTTTAAAAGGCCATAAAAGACTAAATATGAGCACTTTAATACTTAAAATTATAAAAATGTAAAATCTTTTAAACTACTGTTTGAATAGAATTCCATAATAACCTCAGTTATTTTTGTAGAAATTAAGTCAATTTATATATTTATTTTTAAATAGATCTGAACAAGAACAATAAAGAGAAACAGAAAGCAGAAAGACATTGATGTGTTTATGTTACTGGATATCATGACATAACATAAATTATTGTACTGAAACACTATCATACTGAACAAAAATAAACAACTATATCATATCAATAGGTAGTCCAAAATTAAAAAAAACATGTAAATATACTGCTTTATAACAAAAATAGCATTACATAGAAATAAAGAAAGTACTTTCAGTAATGATGCCGAATTATCTAAGTTTCAACAAAGGGGAAAAACAAAAAAATATATACCCCTGTCTTGTGTATGGTTTAATTAAAAAAAAAATCAGTTCCTGATAGGCCATAGTTATAAATTTGAAAATTAAAATGATAAATTTTCTAGAAGGTAAAATGTGAGGATAGTTTTAGAGATCTTGAAGGAAGATTATATTTCTTTAAATGAGACCAAAAAGGGAGCTTTAAACAAACAAAAAAAATGGCCTACATTAAAGAAGAATTTCCATTCATTATTAAATACCAATGTGAGAATGAAAGGTAAGCCATGGAGGGAAAGAACATAATCGTAGAACACATACCCATCAAAGAAGCTTTACCTTCAATATAGAAGGAACTATGAAATAATATGAAAAAGGCAAAATCTCAAGAGAAAAGTGATTGACAGACTTGAAATGTACTTCATAAATGATAAACAAATATAAAAATATGAAAAGTGGCACAATAGCATTAGCCATTATGGGAATGCAAATTAAAACTAATATGAGATTCTAATAGTTACCCCTTGAGAATGGTTGAAATTAATGAAATTGTGACTACAAGATGATTGGTAGCAATAACAACCATCACCTTGTGCTTATGTGGTTGACAATTAGTTAAAAACCCACTTGTTTGGCAGGGAGAGGGGACACCTGGGTGGTTCAGTTGGATCAAGTATCCAACTCTTGATCTTGGCTCAAGTCTTGATCTCAGAGTCGTGAGTTCAAGCCCCACATTGGGCTCTGCACTTGGCATGAATCCCACCCCCCCCCAAAAAAAAAGCCTACTTGTTTGACATTTTCTATTAAAGGTGATATGAAGTAGAAAGCTTACTACCAGGTGTATACCATAGAAAACGTATGTGCATGAGCACTAAAATGATATGTAAAGAAAATGCTTAGCAAAATTATTTGTAATTAGTTCAAATAAAAACAACCAAAACATTCATCAGTAGTTTAATACAAGTAAATTTTAGTGTATCTTTAAAATAAAATACAAGAGGGGCTCCTGGGTGTCTCAGTCGGTTGAGTTTCTGTCTTTTGCTCAGGTCATGATCTTGCAATCTGTGAGTTCCAGCCCGGCTTCCAGAGCTGTTCTGACAGCTCAGCGCCTGAAGCCTGCTTCGGATTCTGTCTCCCTCTCTTTCTGCCCCTCCCCCATTCATGCTGTTTCTGTCTTTCAAAAATAAACATTAAAAAGATGTTAAAATTCAGGAAAGGGTAAACTATATTTACACATAATCATATCATTTTATACCATCTAAAGATCTGTTGATGGTGAGACATAACACACTGGCCCTGGGATAGCTGGAGAGCAGATTTTTTTTATTTACAATTCCAAGTGAGAGAAAGCTGGCAAGCAGAGCCACGTAGACATTGCACCCAGAGACAAGATAATAGCAAGCTGGATCTGTAGGGGACAGCGTATGTCTGGCAAGTGCGGTAGGATTAACTAGGTTTTGTGGCATCTCGGAAGACTGGTTATTTTGTAAACTGTCAGCACTCTGGTACATAGGAGATGTCTCCAGTTGTGCCTGGTCCTGGTAACTGACCCTGGGCCAACTAGGATTGATGCACTGACACACAGTGATGGACTGGCTCACAATGGTACAGGGCACGAGCGCCTGACGAGGGAAGTGGCTGGGTTTGGAATGTATCAGCTACTCATAAAGGGGAACTAATTGGCACAACCAGAATCTCAAAACAGTCCCTGATTTAAGACGGTTCAACTTGAAATTTTTCAACCTTATGACCATGCAAAAGTGATAGGTTATTCAGTAGAAACCGTACTTGGAATTTTCAAGTTGGATTTTTTCCCTGGGTAGCAATATGCCCTGTGATACTCTGCAGTGACACTGGGCAGCGGCATCAGCCGTGCCATCGCAAGAGTGAACAAGCCATACACTTAGAACCCTTCTGTACCCATAGAGCCATTCTGTTTCTCACTCTCAGAACAGTATTCAATAAATTACATGAGATATTCAGCACTTTATTAAAAACAGGCCCTATGTTAGTTGACCTTGCTCAGCTGTGGGCTAATGTAAGTGTTCTGGCTCTTTTGAATCCAGTAAAATTCTTTTTCTTCATCGTATAGTGGCTCACTTCTTCACAATATATTTAGCTGTACAATTTACACATGTTTGTATGTTAGTTTTATTTCAATAGAAAGCTTATACACACACATTCTAATACACATTATGTTTTTTTCTACAGCCATTCACCTATGACATTTAAATGGATTGTTAAAAAGTCTGAACTTGACTAAATAGAAGTTTTACCATCAAATAAAGTACAGGAAAATCTAATGTGCTCATGTATGAGAAATGGTTCATTCAGGAAAGCTGCTCATATATTGTCTCCCAAATGATAGGATTTATTATGAGTAATTAGGAAGAGAGTATAACAAGAAGAAAAATCCACAGGAGAGTTGGTTTTTCCCATCAGTCCTGTATTAGATAAAGAGCATTGAAGTTTCTTATAAGATGGCCATGGTAATTATTACAGAAATCAATATTAGAAGACAAAATTAGCTAGAAATTACAAATGGAGAGCAAATGTAAAATAATTAACCAGGTAAGTCATAATAACTCTTGGAAAAAATACTTTGATGGCTCATAACAGCTAAACAGCAATAATAAGCACCATTTTGTTTAACATCTATGTTAGCATTGATCTCATTTCACCATAAATGTGACTCAGCCAAATTTAAAAAAAAAGTGTCAAGTTTTGGGGATCTATTGTAGAACATGGTGACTATAGTTAATAAAGGTACTATATTGCATACTTGAAATTTACCAAGGGAATAAATCCTAAGCATTTTCACCAAAAACAAAAACAAACAAAAAAACAAAACACACACTAACAATGAGGTGATAAACGTTTTAATTAACTTGATTATAGTAATGATTTCACAATGTATACTTACAACAAATTATCACATTTTATACTTAAAATAAATTATAATTGTATTTGTCAATTATCTCTCAATAAACCTGGGAAAAATTCTTTGAAACAAATAAACTCAAAATTTTAATAGCTATAGATAACCATCAAGGTGATTCTTCAAGGTATAGAGAATTATGGTTTGTGAGGTGTCTTGTGCAGTACTCCTCATTCGACATCTAAATAGGAAGACATTATACCTATTCAACACAGGACAGTCCCGGCTATTCCTGATACCCCACCATAGTCATTAATAGTAATCCTTTACCTTCTGAAAAGTGTCCTTGTGTGCACCAAAATTGTGTGGGTAGCCAAAAACAACTAAATATCCACTGGCCTTTCTGTTAATCAAGTTATTGGTAATAGCTAGTTTTTAATATTCAAGAAGTTACCATTGATTTAAAGTATCAACTCATAAGCATAGAGCTGATTAGAATACTTCTGATGTCACATCTTATCAGTCCTACCAGAGTTTTACGGCCACATCAGTATCAGCTGATGTCCCAAATATCATAGTAGTGATTTCTAAATTTATTTTCTATTCAAAAAACTTTGATAAATTATGCATATTGAGTAACTAACCATGTTGGATTTTAAATTACAGAAAATTATTTACTGTTTGGCATTAATTCGGTGAAGAAATACACATAAACTTCAATACTTTTTAGAACTCTTAAAATACAAACCAGTGCCTCTGAATTAAGAGACACTTAGTGTATCTCTGTAGTGTATCTCTGAATCTTTTTTCTTTGTAATTTGTTTTAATAAAATAACATGTATGTTATAATAAATTCTCCAATCAGGTATATAGCTAGATAAGCACAAGTCTGTGAACTTGTAATTTGCCAAATGGTTTGGAACAAATATTAATTTTAATCCCTAATGTAGATATTATAATTTGCAAAGACACCTTATAATTAAAAAAGTAATTATTTTCTCATTTGCAGAAAGATTATGAAATATTTTTATGTATATATAATTGAATATCTAATTATAGGTTTATATTAAAGATATAAGCTTCTTTGCAGCTTTGTATTTTAGCTATATTTTCTAGAAATTTAAATATTTTATATTAGTTTTAATATAATAACAATATCTCATATGGAAGTAATAAAATTTTTAATCTTGATGTATAATATCTGTATAGAGCATGTAAAAAACCTTATAATTAGATACATTGGGGTGAAAAGCTGTTATGAATATTTTTAAGCAGCGTAGACTAAACCAAAAAAAATCATTTGATTACACTTAAATACATGCCTTGCATATTTTTGAATATGCATTGTTTTAATGTCCTTAAATAAAATCTTTGACTGTATAGCAATATTAAGGAATAGGCCTTACTGTTCGTACCACGATAAAACATTATAGTAACCTATTTGATTTGGCAGCAACCAGAAATTAAAAGACATACATTGTATGTATTTCTTTAGAAAAATTCGCAATCTTGGTTCAATTTCAAAGTGTTGGCAAAGTCTCTCTCTCAAAAAAAAAAAAATACAAGTGGTCATGGTTGTGTGGAGGTGATAAGCATCATGCAGAGCATGGAACCCAGAGAACACAGGCATGTCCCTTGACCCGGGCTTTTCAAAGGCCCAGTCTCTAATAATCATACCAACAGATTCTTCAGAGCTTTTAGCCAAAACAGAAAATACATTCATGTTGTGTTTAATGCAAAATGTAACATTCCATGAAAAGGATTTAAGACAAGTGAAATTTGGAGCAATTAGTATTCCAAATGACCTTCTGTGTTTATAATAAACAGAAGGAGAAATGGGCACTGATCTGAGCTATAGACCTATTTTTATTAAAATCATTTAATTTGATTATGTATAATTCTTTTCATTGTCTAAATTTTATTTGGGGAGAACAAATTTGAGGCTAATATGAGGAGACTGGAAAAGTTTCCAGATTTTGTAACTAATGGCACAATGTCAGCCAGATTTTTTTTCTTTTACACTAACTTTATATGAGTTTTATAAGATATTGATATAATTTTTTTTTCAACGTTTATTTATTTTTGGGACAGAGAGAGACAGAGCACGAACGGGGGAGGGGCAGAGAGAGAGGGAGACACAGAATCAGAAACAGGTTCCAGGCTCTGAGCCATCAGCCCCGAGCCTGACGCGGGGGTCGAACTCACGGACCACGAGATCCTGACCTGGCTGAAGTCGGACGCTTAATAGACTGCGCTACCCAGGCGCCCCAAGATATTGATATATTAAGTTTTCAGGTAATAAACTTTTGTAAACAAATATTTATTTTTGAAATAAATTAAATGTATAATTACTATTTTAAATAAATCATATAACTTTGCAATTATTACTCCAAATAAATAAACCATTTCAAATAATCTGTGATCATATACAAAGGCAATTAAATTATAACAAAAGAGGTTTACTTTGTTTGGCTGTAAAGATTTTTACCCTTAGAGATTAGGTCTTCCAGAAGCCCATGATCGTGGCAAAGTTTTTGTCATTCTCATTCTTGTTAATTTTGAGCATTTATTTTGAGTATTTATTCTGCTTGGGAGATAATTTAGCTACTGGATAGTATCTGGGTCAAGAATTAACCTAGAATTTTTCTCAGACTGTCGTCTTAGGAAAGGACAAAAGATGTTCACATCTAGATGATTTATTATGATTTACCAGCATGGATGAAGAACAGATTAACAAATGATCTCCATGCATGGTAAACTTGGCTGTAACACTTGCTTACAAACACAAATTTGTTCTGAGACGGTTGATGTGTTAGGGAATAAGTTTAACACAATGCAGATTTCACATTTGCTTATCTATTGTTTCATCTGTGGGAAATAAGGAACATGTTCAAAACTGCACATAACTGAGTTTATATAGACACACACAACCCAAGCATCCTTTACAACCGTAGGTTTACAACATGTGTTATGCTACATACATCATCTTACAATTTAACACATGTAAAATTGTTTTTATTAGTGTTTTCTCTTTTTAAAATGTGTGTTACTAAGTTTTCTAGTGTCTTGATCAATAAACATTGTATATGTATATATACATATATGTAATAAGCCCATTAGCTCTCTTATGTTAATGCACAATTTTGAATAAAAACACATATTTTGTGTTATAGCAGAACTGACTGTACTATATTTTTATAGAAGACCAGGGCACATAGGGTGAATGATTCCAAAAAGTTTAGTAATAGAATTAGGAAATAATATTGATAAAATAAATAAAGAAATCAAAGTCTTTGTTTACTAAAAAATCCAAGAAAAAAATATATATGAATGATATGATATATATGTAGTATGTAAAATATGTATATATATTTTAAACTTAGTGACTTCCCTGCTTGTGAAACTAGAGAAAAAAAACAATACTTCTCTTCTATATTAACAACAACAAAATGTTTAAATATTTACTCAGTTCAGAATGTATACATGCTAATTGACATAGTGATATTTGGGCCATATGTTGTAAACAATGAAAGAATTTAAGTATAGACTATGTAATGATTAAGGTTTATAAAAATAGGACATAATTTTTGAAGTTTCAGTATTTTACAAAACATTATTGCTTAATTTAAATGTTGAGTCAATATATTGTACATCTGTAACTAATGTTGCACTGTATATTATCTAACTAGAATTTAAATAAAACCTTAGTGGTGTCTTGGTGGCTCAATTCAGTTAAGTGTCTGACTCTTGATTTCAGCTCAGGTCATGATATAGAGCCTGCTTAAGATTCTCTCTCTCTAATCTCTCCCTCTACACTCATGATCTCTCTCTCTCAAACATTAATTAATTAATTAATTAATTAAAAAGTAAATAACATTTTCAATTAAAACAGTCATGATAGCAAAAACACATTTATGTAACTAATTTCATAAATCGACGGTCGGTTACTTGGCCTAGGAGTAAATATTTTCAGCTTTGCAAGTTATATATGATCTCTGTCATAACTACTCAACTCTGATATTAGGGAGAAAGCAGCCATAGATACTGTGTAAACAAATGGGCCTGACTGCATTCAATAAAATTTTACTGATAAAAACAGACATTCAGAATGGACTTCAGTACACTGAAAGCTAATTCATAGCAAATCATTTACACTGTTACAAATGTGCTAGTTACTAATATTTGAATAGATCATTGAAATTATAAAACCCTATTATATAAAGTTTCTAATTCAATCCCCATCAAATCTCCAACAGTTGTATATTATTATTAATAAATTCTAGATAGAGAAATTGTGTTTTGATGAGATTAAATAATTCGGTTAAATATTATTAAAATTAATAGCTATGATCAAAACCAAAACCAGATTTTTAACTAATTATTACTGTGAATACTATGATATGGAGCTTTCAGTGTGTTGGAAAAGGAAGAATTATATAATTTCCTAGGGGAAAATTAAATATTCTTCTCACTTAAGTTCTAAATTATATTCAGATGGTGATTTCAGTAGGGGAAATTGAGCATTAATATACATAACTAGTGTTCAAATACCAGATAACAGGATTTATCTGATAAAGTATATGCAAGGTCCCTGTAATATTCAAAATATAAAGTAAGTATTCAAACAAAATAGCTATTGTTTTAAACTTCGTTACAACTTTTGAGAAAAAAGTACTCAAGGAAAAAATTTACTTGTCAACCCTGAGATATGGCTCTTAAGATGCAATACAACTAAAAAGATCCAATGACTAAAATAACCAAATACACCATTGCTTAATTTTATTTTTCTGAAAATAAATATCTAAAATATTATTTAAAATTATCTATCAAAAAATGTACTTTAACTAGCTGTTTATTTTCTTGATGAAGCTATTTATAAACAACAATAAAAGACTGATTCTAAGTGTATCATTTAATCGGTAACGCTAACATTTTTATAATGTTCACTATACCATATTCAGAATATTGATGACTGGGGTTGTTGTTAGGTGAACCATTCATTCAACCATGAGTATATACATAGCACGTGATATGATTTAACTTATTAGGGACCTTTGCCATGCAGCATCCCCATTGGAATTTCTTAAGCACATGTCAATCAATATACAAATGAAATATTTTTCAATATTACACTTGATGCTTGATATATAATCCATAAGAGTTAGATTTTCATATTGATGTCATCTGATCATTTGTTTTATTAATTTTGTAACATCAAATAATCTTGTTGTTCAAGATCTTCACTTAATGTTCAATGATCAATCATTTCAAATATATTTTCTTATAATTATGTTGAATATATTTTACATTTTGAAGTAGCAACTTTTCATTATTTTTTTAAACGTTTATTTTATTTATTTTGAGAGATAGAGTGCAAACAGGGGAGGGGCAGAGAGAGAGGAGAGACAGAATCCCAAGCAGGCTCCACACCCAGTGCAGAGATCAACATGGGACTCCAATACCATGAAGTGAGCTCATGACCTGAGCCAAAATCAAGAGAAGGTGGCTTAACCAAATGAGCCAGTAGGCACCCAAGCAACATTTTACTCTTACAAATATATACAAATATATATGTATATATATATGTGTCTATACATATATAGACATATATATATAGACATATATATACATATATACACATATATATATGTATATATATGTGTCATATATATATACACATATATATGTATATATATGTGTGTGTATAGACACATATATATGTATATGCATGTATATGTATATGTATATGTACATGTATATGTATATGTATATGTATATGTATAAACGTGTTGATTTCCTTCACGGACATTGCGAACAGATTAAACATTTTTTTTTTCTTTTCTTAATCTATTAAGAATAGCAGTGAATCAAAAAACACTTTTACAACCTATGTGATCAAATATTTTTGCCAATATAAGAGTGAACATTACATTTTATTTAATGTAGAGTATTAGCATAGAATAGTGTTCAAAGAGTAAAGTGAAGGCATAAAATGTCTTTTATGACAAGAGGTAAGGAAAATTGGAAAACAAGATGAAGGGACAAGGAGAGTGGGCCTGGAGAGGGAGCTATTTTCTCCCAATGATCATACCCAGCCGTAGCTAAGCAGGGAGTGAGTGTGGGATTTGGAAATTTGGTTCAAACCAAATTTGAACCCAGGGGCAAGTTAGGTTATCCTCGGCTTAGTACTTCTTTATTCTCTTAGGTTTTTAGTGCACCTTTGTTAAAGCACCTGTAAGGACTTACATGGACTTTTGGCAAGTTTTCTTTTTTTTTTTTTTCAACGTTTTTATTTATTTTTGGGACAGAGAGAGACAGAGCATGAACGGGCGAGGGGCAGAGAGAGAGGGTGACACAGAATCAGAAACAGGCTCCAGGCTCTGAGCCATCAGCCCAGAGCCCGACGCGGGGCTCGAACTCACGGACCGCGAGATCGTGACCTGGCTGAAGTCAGACGCTTAACCGACTGCGCCACCCAGGCGCCCCTTGGCAAGTTTTCTAGAAAGGGAATTGCTCTGTCCAGAAACCAAATTAGGGCTGAGGGAATGCATGACTTACAGAAGGAAATCATGAGTAACAAGAAAGGTTTTAAAAGAATAATGAAGAATGCAGAAGCAGCCAAAGATTCTGTGCATCAGTACTAGGGAAAAGTAACAGCAAACTGGTAGAGTTTGTTGAGCTATAAATATTACTAGGGAATTCCCAAAACTTATTGAGGAAGGAACCCAAGGGCACCACGTGAGATATCTGTTTATATGTGCATGAAGGAGGATCTCAGGATCAGCATGTTTTATTATTAAAGAGTCTTTGACACGACACAGCTAATTATTTATATTCTAAATGTACAGCCAAAATGTTAAATTTTAAATTATTTTTGGATACATATATCTTGAAAGCAAACATTTTTCTAAGGTAGCTGTGACTTAAATTGTTCTCATTCAACAATACACTTTTTGTTTCCTTAATACTCTCACAGATGCTAGTCTCTATTGCTATTGTGTAGCCTTAGGACAGTGTTTGGCCAGTAGAATGTTGATGGAAGTAATATATACCCTTTCCAAGCCTGGGGCATAAAATCATGCATAAGAGGTTTTCTGTTCTTTCTTTCAACTACATGGCACTCTTGGAGAACATGTGTTCTAGGTGACTTATCTACACAGAGGAAGAGACATCACCCAGTGGCAGAGCAAAGTTAACCATTGTTTTATTAATATATTGAGATCTTAGAAATTATATGTCACTCATGCCTAGATTTGTCTATATTAATACAATAACAAATCATGTAAATGATTTTTTCAAATTTTCCAATTTTTCCTATGCTGCATCTCTAATCATAGAAAATAAAAATCTGTTGTAACAGTGAATTTGTCACCTTCCATGACCTCAGGCCATTAGAAATAAAGGGGACCTCCATTATAATTAAAAAGAACCAAAAGGAAATAAAACATGTATTAATACTAAACACATCAAAGACCATAGTTATAGTGCTGTTGCATTTTATAATTTATTTCCTCTGGTAGCAATATATTTTTAAGATCAGTGTTTAAGGTGAGAATATAGTTCTCCCTGGATCTCTCTTTTTTTCTTGACAAAGGAAGAGCCTGTTACTGCTGGCTTTGGACACATTGTCACCAAATTTTAATCTCTATCTTTTGACCCCTTCATGGTCAAAAAATTATTACAATAACACACTTCAACTACCCCAAATCCAATATTAAATTGCTCTAAAAGGAATCATAGCCTATCAAAAAACAATGTTCCACTTGCTCTAAAAAAATAAAGTCTTTAAGGAGCAAAGGTACATTTTTACTGATAAGACATAATTTTTGCCCATATAAATTCTGAAGCAAGACCTAGTTTCTACCATACAATCCGTATAAACATAACTGAAATTTTTAACAGCTTATTGAGGCATAATGAATTTTTTTTTACTTTTTTTTTTAATTGAGGGAGAGAGAGAGAACATAAACTGGGGAGACGCACAGAGTGGGAGAGAGAGAGAATCTTAAGTAGGTTCCATGCTCAGTGTGGAGCCCAATCCAGAGCTCGATCCCATGACCCTGGGATCATGCCCTGAGCTGAGATCAAGAGTCAGATGCTCAACTGAATGAGCCATCAGACACCCTGAGGCATAATTTACATAACATAAAGTTTATCCATCATAAATTTACAATTACATAATTTAATAAATTTATAAAGTGTTCAACTATCAGCCCAATAGAGGTTTAGATATTTTCTCATCCTAAATGTTCCTTTGTGTTCATTTGTAGTTAATCTGTGCTTCTACTCCCTGCCCTAGGCAACCACTGATCTTCTTTCTTTCTATTAAATATCTATCATTAAATATCTATCATTAAATTGGATAAATTTATCTTTGCTAGCTCTTTCATATAAATGGAATTAGATGTAGTGTATTATTTTGCATATGGGTCCTTTCACTCACCATAATGTTTTTGAGATTTATCCAAGTTGGACCACGTATCGGTGTTCAGTTTCTTTTAATTTATTATAGATATACCAAATTTTGTTTATCCATCCGAAAATGTATGGATATCTGGTTTGTGGACATTTGGACCATTGTTTGCACTTTTTGGCCATTGTCAATAATGCTATTCTAAACATTTGTGTACCTGTTTTTGAGTGGATATATGTTTGATTTAGGACAAGCTTATATTTAACATTCAAGAAATTGAAGGGCATTTGGGTGGCTCAGTCACTTAAATATTGTTAGAATATGTGATGTATCACTTTTCTCTAAGGTTCTGTTTATTTTTTTCAAATTTTTGTGTTTTTTATTTTTTTCTCTCTTTTCTTCAAATTGGTTAATTTTTATTGATTTGTATTCAGGTTCACCGAATGTTTTTTTTGTTTTTTGTTTTTTGTTTTTTTTTTTCCCTAGTATCACACATCTGGATTGGATTAAACTTAGTTAACTTTTATTTTAATTATCATACTTTTAAATTTCATAATTTCACTTTGGTTCCTTTAATACCCAATAGGTCTCTAGGTATTAATTTATTATTATCACTATTTCTTTAAACTTTATTTCCTTTTTATTTCAATATCTTTATAATAGCTAATGTGAGATCTCTGTGGAAACAAGGATAGTCTCTATAAATTGTTCTTATTTTCCTAAGTATGGATCACAATTTCCTATTTATTTCCATATCTCATAATATTTTTTATTGAAAACTGAGTATATTGCTAATATATTTTAAGTGTGATATTTTCTCCCAAAGATTGTTTTTGTTGCTTTTTTTTTTCTTTTGGTTTACTTTTCTTTGTTGTTTTATTGGTTTCTTTTTTTTTTTTAAGTTTATTTATTTTGAGAGAGAGCAAGAGAAGGTGGCATCAGTGGGGGAGGGACAGAGAGAGAGGGAGAGAGAGAGAATCCCAAGTAGGCCCCACACTGTCAGTGCAGAGACTGACATGGAGCTCAAACCCATGAACTGTGAGATCATGACCAGACCCAAAATCAAGAGCTGGACACTTAATCGACTGAGCCATCCAGGCAGCCCTATTTGTTTCTTTTTTGCTCCTTTTTATTTTTTTTAATTTTAATTAAACTATGGTTGACATACAATATTATGTTAGTTTCAAGTATATAACATAGTGATTCAACAATGAAATGTTCACCACACTCAATGTAATCACCGTGTGTCACCATACAAAAGAAAATTACAATATTATTGGCTATATATTTTCAAAGTAAGCTCTGCACCCAAAGTGGGGCTTGAACACATGACCCCAAGATCAAGAGTCATATGCTCTACCAATGGAGCCAATCAGGTGCCCCTTGACTATATCTCATGTTGTACTTTTGTTGTTCTTATTCCTTTTCTTAAATACTTTGCTAAGTCTGTGAATTCTATTTCCCCTGTAGTGCACAGTTACTGATGTCTCTGTTCAGTTTTATTTTAATTTTAAATAATATTTGCTTTTATATTTAAACCTAACTTTACTCTGGTTTTCTCTGCTTTCTATAAATTACTGAGAAGCCAATGACTACATGGAGGTTGTTTTAAAAAAAAAATGTGGGCAATAATCCTTCCACCTCTGTCAATGGATCTGTGTTTGAATAGGGAAGCATATTTAATGTTCAACTCATTTTCAAGTCTTCACTTCTTTCTAGGCCCTTTGGAGTCTTCTATGCATGTGTGGATAGCCATGAAATATACCAGGAATTTGTCAATAGCTTGGACCCTCTTTCTTCTCCATTGCACAAGTACAAAATCACAGTCAGAAATGTTCTCTCTTCAATCATGGACTATAATCTCAGGTTAATAAAATGAGCTGTATCCCATCACTTGCTTGTTGCCTCTGAATAGTCATATCCATGGATGATGATCCTGGGCATGGACATTGCTCACTGCTCTGAATCAACTAAGTTCCTTTTACCTATAACAAATAATCTGCCAGGTCTCACTTTCCCCATCCTGACATGAACCTGTGTCTACCAACCTGGAAGGACGTGTAAGCAGGTCCAGGCCAATTGCCACAGATTCCCTCAGTTCTTACAGTTCAGCAGTTTTTAAAGCATAAATGCTTCCTACTTTGGTTTATTCCTTTTGTCAAGTACTATAATACTAAAATGGGTGCTGCTGTTTATTTTTTCCAGCTTTACTTTTAAAACAGAGGACTTGTCAGTCTTCTCATTGGCCATGGCTGGAAGTTCCACCTCCTTATATCACTTTTGCAAAGACCGAAACAGGATGTGATGTTAAAATCGGGGTTTGTTTTTCAGTCTCTTAGGGATAATCCATAGTGCCTAATTCAGGGCAGTAGGTATATTGGTGTGGAAAGTATTATCCATCCATTCTACTTACATTTATCTGTGACATTCCATTTGAGAGCTAAGTACTTTAGTGGATGAACTAGCTAGTCTTGTTATCTTATTTGCTTCAATTATTAAATTGAATAGATTTTTTTCCCAGAATCTTCTTAATATAATATTTTTTCTATCCAATTCTTTCCACCAACTCAGTATCTGAAGTGCCTTTCATTATTCAGCCAAACAGATACATGAGTTACAGACGGTGCAGTCTTGCCAGAGCTGTGGAATGAATCACTAACTGGAGCAAATGTTTCACTATTTTTTCACACCTTGACAGGAAATAATTTCCTCCTAGGAGGATTTCTCAACCACTTCCAGGAACCCGAATAACCATATATCCATTGGCCAAATGTTTTATCATATTGTCTCTTGTTCAAGAGTCTCTTGTTCAGTATGTCTCTTATCACATTGTTCAATTTACCTACCTAGAGAATTTTTCATAGTTTCACTAGCCTGTAACTCTAGTAGTATTACACTTGAACTCTAGTGTTATATTCATCCAGTTGCCAGCTTGCAATCTTCAGGTTCTTCACCATCCCACATACTATACAGATCATTGTAAGATTATCAAATAGTACCATGCTAATATGTAAAAGGGTGTATTTCCTTTTAAATGACTGATTATTTGGTAGATTTATAGAACAATAAAGGGTTCTAGCATAGAATTCATAACCTGAGCACAGTTAATGCCATAGAAGAAAAGGCCATTCCATATGTGGCCTCATTTATTTTAGGATGTTTCTGCCCCATTTTGTAGTAGGAAGAGAGGTGAAGAATAAGGTGGTAAGGTAACTCCTAAATACTATTTGACCAAGGTCTTCTTGGGCTGAAGGAGCTCAACATTAGTCATGTATTCACTTTTCTTCTTGCAGTTCTAGTACAATTTATTCCTAATTTAGTGAGATAGGGACTCTAAATATTCCCTAAACTTAGTGGTGTATAGAACTTTGGCTTCCATTGCACCCCATTATTTTCAACGAGATTTACATCCGTTAGTAAACTCCCTGGTATTCCACCCGGGTCCTGGAATAGGAGGGTCCCTTGACTACAGGAATTACACTCATAAAAACATATATTTTCCTTCAAGAGGCAAGATATACAAGCATACCCACTGTATTCATAACCTCTGCACCACGGTTACTAACATTAAAACTCAGTCAATATCCTCTCATAAAGCATGGAAAGTATCATCAGAAATGGTTCCCTGTTAGCAAAAGCTATTACCTATTAGACTGACTTGAAGTCAAAAAACCTTCTCAGAAGTCCTTATCAATGCAAAAGGTTCATACCTCTTTTTCGTGCTTTACTCGTGGTTCTACCCTAAAAAGATACAGTGTGGTCTAGTTAAACTTTTCATGGTTCATTTTCAGTTAAATATAGTTATTTAGTGCTTATGATGAGTGATGTCCCAGCTTTAGAATTGTGAAACAATATGAAAAATCTGCGAAAAAGTCCTTGATTTCATGTCATCTACAATTAAGACATGCCAGAGAAGGATTCCATAAGATATACTATTTTTGGAAGATATCCTCAATAAATTGTGTAACACTTAGGAATGAAGAAAGCATCACATTTTTCAAGCCACAGCAATATTATAACCATTTAAGTGATCCACTTAATCACAAGAATCACAAGAATGTATAATTGCAGTGAAGTTTGATTGAATAAGAGGAAAAACATATTCTGAATAACATATTAGAAGGTAACCTGTTATTTAAAACTCCCATCCCATCATATACTGGAATAACTTTCATTGATTGTTTTTTAAAACTGCACAACTAATTTATAAATTATATTTTTCTAAGCAGGAGAAATTTCACTGCTTTTTTAAAAATATATGTCTTGGTACGGGGTGCCTGGGTGGCTCGGTCAGTTGAGATTCTGATTCTTGATTTCAGCTCAGGTCATGATCTCACAGTTCATGGGACCCATCCCTGCATCAGGCTTTGAGCTGGCAGTGTGGAGCCTGCTTGGGATTGATTCTCTCCACTTCTCTCTCTCTTTCTCTCTCTCTCTCTCTCTCTCTCTCTCTCTCTCTCTCTCTCGCTCTCGCTGCCCCTCCCCCCCCTTGTGCACTGTCTCCTCTCTAAATAAATAAATCCATTTCAAAGTATATATATAGTCTTATTTACATATTTTTGTTGCTATTATAGAAATAAATGAAGTCAGCATAAAGTGTGTCAGCAAGTGTGAGTCAGCAAAAGCTATTTATTCAAAGTTTGCAAGGGAGTCAGCTACTATCACTTGCATTTGGCAAAAACTCAGAGGCAGGTAGGCGATTGTGAAGGTTTTATGGTGAAAAAGAAGCGAGGCTTCTGGTGTGTCCATGATGAAGTTTTGGGGTAATGGTGGGTTGGTCCAGAGCCGATGACCAAGAAAGAATTCTTGAAGACATCTTTGGCGCAAAAAGATAATTTTATTAAAACACAGTGAGAGAACCTGTGGGTAGGAAGAGCTGCACTAGGGTCATGACAGGTAACTGGTTACATACCCTCAGGTTGGGAGGGGGTTAGGGATAGAGTACGTCTCTAAGGTGTCTTGGAAGCAAGGTTTCCAGGACCTTGAGGGGATAGGTTAGGAAAATGCCATTTATTACCATTTAGTAAAACCTCAGTCATGAGACCCTTCAAATGTATATCAGGGGGCCATAAGCTTGGAATATGATTGCCAGCATATAGCTTGGGACAGTTGAGATAAAGGAAGTGTCTAAGGGAATTTTTATATGTTAAAGTAAAGTTACAGGTTCCTGGGGGGGTGGGTCAAGGTAATGTTAAGCCAAGATTCCTTTTTGCTGCTAGCAAAGTGTGATCATTGAGGTAGCTGAGCTCCTAGAGGGAGGTCACTCTGCCTGTTTCAAGGACTTGTCAAAGGACTGTAAGCCGTAAAAGGATTTAATTTTTCATTTGCCTTAGTTTCCCACATCACTATGGCAAGCACTTAAACTCCTTCCCTTTGTTCTTGAGTAGTCAGGACTGTCCGAGGAATATCACACATATTCCACCGGGGGGTGGGGGGTGGGGGGCTATGCCGTTAGCCTGTACTTTGCCCTCAGTTTGGCCCACACTCCATCATTGTCCTGATTGATAGTTGTTGGCATGGAGAAGCTCAAGTTGAGCTAACAAGAAGTGGGTTATCCTAGGTGATTGGTCAGTGTAGTATATTTGGCTTTCTCTGGTTGCTTCTGAGTAGGAAGCTGGGAGGGAAAAGAGAGGAGGGCAAAAATGGGGAAAACTGGCAATTATTG
Source organism: Prionailurus bengalensis (assembly GCF_016509475.1). Taxonomy (NCBI): domain Eukaryota; kingdom Metazoa; phylum Chordata; class Mammalia; order Carnivora; family Felidae; genus Prionailurus; species Prionailurus bengalensis. The sequence goes on from NC_057344.1 coordinate 94,115,959, forward strand.
ACCAATTTGATCCTTTGGGCCTGATTGCTGCGTCTTGGCTACCTGGACTGGTTACTTTTTTATATGGTCTGGTCATTGCCCATTTGCACATTCATTATTTGGTCATCATGCTCTTATTTTAATTTTCTGCACACATTCAACCATATGTGCATTAAAAAAAAACTAATGATAGATCTGATGCTAAATGTGTCTGAAAAGAATAAATGATATAACCATGTATCATATGTGCACATGCCACAAATGTCAGAGATAATCAAATATCCTAGGTCTGCATTACCCTACATCAACAGCACCATCTCGGTATTTTTTTCATCTTGAAGACAATTACTTTGCAATTGAATTCAAATATGACACACTAGTCTTTTGTGAGCACAGCCTCCATTTTCTCTAGTCTGCTTCCATCTCTTGTGTTAGTTTTTACTCACGTCCAGGTAAAGTTCCAGACACGTTTTTAATGCTTATGCCTTTGATGTAGGGATCAACCATGTGAACTCATTTGGCTCTAAGAACAAGGTGAAAGTGATGGTGTGCCAATTCCTAGCATAGAAGGTGCAAATGATTCAGAAAGTGTTTGCTTGCTAGCCTGTGTTTCTCTGATTATCATGCAGAGGACTTGCCTATACTAACCTGTTGGTTCAAAGAGGAGCTGAAGAACATGTGAGAAAGAGGAAAAAGACACATGACAAGTCCTACAAAGGTTAGTTAAATCCAGCCTAGATTAGTCAGACCTTCCAGATACTATATGCTAGTATGTTTTGAGTGTATCTTTACAAAGAAAAGGCTGATATATATATATATGTATTGAACATTGCGCTGAAGTTCTGTGAGTCTGGATCTATAGAGGGAAATAAACGTCCCTGCATTTCTCAGTGTTACTGTAAAAAGCCTTAGTCTTCTGAGAGTCTTCATATACCATGAGAATTAGATTTTCAGACATTTGTCTAATGAATTGCTTTGATCTGAAGGGATAATAAAGCTTTATTTATCGCTTGGTGAAAACCAAATAAGGATAGCCTGGACTGTATCTCTAGATTAACACTTAGAGTGGGAGCATCTTGGAGAGTTACCTCCTTAGGTAATTTATGGCAAAAGGGATGAAGCCACACGACGTGCCATAAAAGCTGATATGCATCAAACTTTCTGGCTCCCAGACAGATTTTATTTACATATCAGGGGTTCGGAGTAAGGACTCCAATTATTTTTTTTCCAATTACTTTTCTACAGAAACCCTTTCAGGTGGGTTTCAGAGGGCAGCTGTTTCCATTCTGTTGTAAGCAGAGGATAACACATTTTCCTGGCCCCTTACCTACAGAGTGCCTGGCTACTTTTATGGAAAATCTGCTATTGATTCTCATCATGTCATGTCAGAAGTAAGCACGAGGACGAAGGGGGCCAACACATTTATTATTTACTGTGAGGTAATAAATAATAAATCTATCTTTGACCCAGAATACCATGTGTGTGCATTTAGGATAAAATGAATACAGATGAATATTCGTCTCCAACAATTGAACTTAATTTAGTTGAAATAAGATAGAATTTAACTCTTAAAAATACAACTATCTTCAGTTTTTATAACAGAGACAGTTCTATATGCTATATACTATGGGAGTTTTAGAAAAATTATGGGAGTATTTCTATGCAGTAAGCAGCCAAAAGGAAGTAATCCTTAAACCAACTATTTCAACAATTGGATTAAGGTTGGGATGATGGCATGATAGATGCTGGCAAAACATATTGGAAGATGAAAATGGAAAATACAATACTAACAAATTTAATACTGATAAGCCAGAGCAGTAAGGTTCAGTTTAATAAAATGTGAACTGAAATATATAGTTGAAAATCCCATTTTCAATATGTTAATTAATTCAAGGAAAATATAATAATATGAGAAATGATATTAGATTACAGGTCCATAACAATGCTAAAGGCCTTTTAAATAGATAAACAGTAAATATAAGAGCCCCAAAATTTAGAGTAATAATGTAGAACATGATGAATGAGAGAGTGATAAATAGCTGAGGAAGAGACTTAGCCAGCAGATAAGTTGATTGACATTTTCAAGGCCTCTGAGATTGAAATCACACATGAGAAGTAATTTATCATTAAATCTCAGAATGATGGACTCAGGATTGATGTTTTTAAAATGCAAACTAGGATGAGCAATGTATAAATCTGAGGACTTGTATCTTTTTCAATTGCAGTTCTTGTTTTAAAGGTCATAGATAGTTCTGACCCACTTTTTGACAATCACCTGTTTCAAGCAAATTCTTCAAAGTCAAATTAAAAAGAAGGGATAAAGATAGATACAAAGGTTCAGAATCACCTTCAGCTAACCAAAGAGAGTAAATTGACTGCAGGGATGAATGAAACAAAAATAAAGACATAGGAAATAACAAAGAAGACAATCAACTGAGGAACTTGTTGAAGAGTTTCTTAAAAGGGACTTTTAATTGGGAGATAAGAATTCTAAGAAGCAGAGCATTGAGGGTGATACGGTAAGTTGGGACATAGTTTACACTTTTTTTTTTTTTTTCTGGTCCTGAAATTCTTTACCATGATTGCAAATGATCTTCAGCTTTCTAGATAAGCATTTGGCGGTCTCATTGCTTGCATTAGGGAAAGAAGTGAAATTCATTTTACATGGTGTTTGGGGCATCTAATTTATTTCCTAGTATACAAAGTGAGCTTAAGATATAATTATGGCTCAGCTATACTTTTTTAAAGATTTTTTTTTGTTTATTTATTTTTGAGAGAGAGAGAGAGAGGCAAAGCACGAGCAGGGAAGGGGTAGAGAGAGAGGGGGACACAGAATCTGCCAGCACAGAGTCCTATGCAAGGCTTGAACTCACGAACCGTGAGATCATGACCTCAGCCGAATTTGGATGCTTAACTGATTAGGCCACCCAGGTGCCCCTAAAGTGGGTTTTATATTTGATTTATATTTGATTTGACTCATGGAATTAACTATATATGTTATTATATAGTGTAACTAATATAATAATATAGTGAATAATAAAACTATAATATACTGTTTTATAATTATGCATAACATTAAATATAGTTTTATGTAATGTATATAGGGAAAACAAAAGATGCACATATAGCTATAAGACATTTTATATATATTATCTTCTATTATACCTATTTATAATATATTACATATATCTTGATAAATAAAATTAAAGTTTCTGGTTATGGGAGTCACAGAGAAGATTAATGTGTTCTGTAAAAAGAATAACCAGATAGGTATTGCATTTGCTAATAAGAGACCTAATAACCTATACAGTGCTTCACCTTTAAGCCCACAAAAAAGTTGATTGTAAGATTATTGACTATAATGATTGAATTTTCTCTCCTTTTCTCCTGCTCTACCTCTCTATGTTCTTCACTTATGTTTTTTTTTTTCAAGATGATAAAGACATTTGGGAAAATTTGTAGGAAATGTATACTCTGAGAATCACATACAGTAAAACATCTGGTTATATACCCTGTTTTGTTATAAATAGGTGACTTGACTCTTAGTTGATGTCCAAAATTCAAATCCAGCATTTTAATTCATTTTGATGTTCATTCTCAAAATTACGTTATTCTTATTCACTTCTCACAGAAATCAGAAAAGTAGTCCTTTATCTGTAAACAGTTCCATCGTATTAAGTGTCTATACAGCTTGAGACCATTAAAATCCATATTTCAATGTTGTAGATAAAAAAGAAAATTGAATGGAAAACTGCATATTTCTCAGATGTGATCACTGTCTATAGTAATGATTCAAAAGCCGTAGAAAGAACTCAAAATACATTTCCTAATTATGCGATGCAATAATTGTTGCTATATTCAAGATTTTGTTATTCCTCCAATTTTTCTACATGCTGATCAGCTACCTTGATTTTGTTTTCTATGATTACGGCTCAACTATACTTGCAGATGAACATGCCCATCTAAAACTATAAAGACATTCTTAAGTGAGACTTGGAAGTCCCAGGGCTACAAAGTCAAAAGGACATAATAACAAAAACAGTGGATGAAAACTTTTGATAGAAAAAATAAAATCTGCTACGGGTTTGTTGACTTCATTTGCTCAGGAGGTCAAATGAAAGTGCAAATCGCACTTAGAGAATAAAAAACTGGTCATCACTATGCACACTAACATTTTCCCTCTTGGATCTTAAATAATTTGAGGAATAAATTGAATGTTATTTGCATCTTCCTTATAAAGAAAAACCTGCTGCTATTTTTAACCAGTATTTTATTGTAAGATTTGTTTTTCTCTCTTCCTTATTTTTCTCACTTCAAATTTCTATTAACTTTAATTGATTTTACCTTATTTGCAAGTTTATTTGGAAAGCAGTAAAAGGAATACTAGCTAGTAAATAAACCTTTCACAGTTATAGCGTTAATGTGCATTTTGAAAAAGATGAGTAAATAACTTTCTTTTCTATTTAAATACAGAGGCTTAACATATTTCCAGAGCTCTTTGAACTATTGAGCCATTTCTAATGCCCCCATATTTAATATTTTCACAGGGTCTTAATGTATGAGAAACAAACAAAAAAACCCACTTCGGCAAATTAAATTCTCCAAAATGGAAGAGTTTTAGATTGACACCTTAATGTGTAGGAATTGGCCTTTTTACTATAATTACACAACTCTATTTCTAGGTTCAGATTCTTAAACCAGTATATATCCAACTACTGAAGTAATAAATTTGATAATCAGATTATCAACAAACTATAATATTTACTTTTAATATATGCTAAAAAGATATTGCAGACATAATCTTCTTTCCAAAGCTAAATGTATCTGGATGTATTCAATAATTACAAATTTTCAGCACATTCAGAACAATTATAAATCAAATGACAAAATCTAAGGAAAAAAACAGACAACTTTACGATAATTCTGACATAGAAATTTTGTGACATATCTTCTTTGGCTTTCAAGTGATTGAATTACTAGGTTAAACGTATCAATAATCATAATAAACGTAATAATCCTTTCCTCAGTATTCACCAAAGGAGGTAGTGGAAAATGTTATTTTTATTTAAAGCATTTTTAACTTTTGTTTCTGATTTCTGTAGAAATGTATGAGGTGACTTATATCTTTAATATTTATTAAATATTCCTATACTTTCTAATACTTAATAATGAGAGAAGCATTGCTTAAAAATCATTATGTGCAGTGATGTCCCTACCTGTCCCTAATAATCTGTTTTGTTCTACGGTGTCCTTTACCTGAGGTTAATGTAGCCACTCCAGATTTTTTTTTTTACTAGTGTGTACATGGAATATCGTTTTTTGTATTTAAAATTTTAGACTGTTACTACATAAACAGTACATTTCTTGAAGACCCCTCCTAAAAAAATCATTATTTGATTACCCAATAAATGTGTGAGTTGCTATTATTCCCCACAAGTAGAAATGAACTGTTCATAAATTGTTTAAAATTTACATGTGGAGTCTGTAGTGAGATAATAGTCCAGAATAATTCATTATTCATCAATATAGCTTGGGAAAACACTTTCACTAGTAGTTTCAAATGATTATCAGAATATATTCCCCAACTTGAACTTTAACCTTCAACTTCATTGTTTTCCCCTAGTTTCTTGTACTAAACAAGTTGTTTCCTCTGATTCTTCTTATAATTTGTCATTAATATTTGAACACTTAATATAACTTAAATCTGTACAATCTTTCTTAAATTATACTTTGTTCTGTTCAATATCCCTTATCTAAATCTAGAATTTTAAAAATATCTAAAAACCAAAAAGCTTTATTTACAATACATCTGGAAGGGGCAAGAAAAGTCCTTTCCTGAATCTATTTTGGTGGCAAAATACAATCAGATTGGTTATGAAGCTATCAACAATCTTGATTTCTTAGTCTTATTTTATTTTTTTGAGTTTACTTCTTTATTTTGAGAGAGAGAGAGAGAGAGTGTGTGTGTGTGGGAGGGGCAGAGAGAGAGAGGGAGAGAGAGAGAATCCCAAGCAGGCTCTGCCCTGCCAGCACAGAGCCTGATGCAGGGCTCAAACTCACATATAGGGAGTCAGCTGAAAGCAAGAGTCAGATGCTCAACCTAATGAGGCACCCTGGCGCCCCTATTTCTTACTTTTAATGTTAATACATATATTTTACTGAGGAATAATTCATCTTTGTTCACAGCATGTTACCCTCATTACTCTGGAAGTGTTAGGTAATAAACTTGAATAAACATTCATAAACTTTAACAAGACTCAATCCTAAACTAATCAATTGTCCTGTATTGAGAAAGATATATTCACCAGATAACTTGCAGAAGAATATTTATATCACAGTTAACAAAGGAACAAGAATATCAAATACAAATTATTGTTTTTAAAAACATAATGGAAATGTGTACATATAGTCTAGAATTAATGATAGACGATATACATCTTGTAGGAGAATGAATACTAATATACATTTTTAAATAAATTAATTAATTAAATTTAAATTAAGTTAAATCTCTACTTATACTAATTGAATTTTCTTAATTACTGAGGTCTGAATGTGTCTTCAAAAGGAAGAATACATGTTTTGCTTAGACTTAAAAGTGTTGCAGATACATTCATGTGTGATACATTTATGTTCTTTTATGCAGTTCAATGAGTTCATAGAAAATTTAAAAATTAAAATCAACTTTTAAGAAATTTAATTCTCTGTATGTCTCTTGACATTTGTGTGTGTGTGTGTGTGTGTGTGTGTGTGTATCTCTTCTATTGTGTATAAAATTAGGAATATATTTAAAAAAATAAAAATTAAATTAAATTAGGAATATATTTTTATATATGTATATGTATGCACATTATATGTGTTTATTCACATTTGGATGTATGAGAAATATTTTATAACTATGTGCATAGAGACATAATTTAAATGCAACAAGGATTATTACTAATTTACCACAATTAAACTATCATATATGATTTATTTAAAGCCCAATAATTTTTAGGGAAACATTTTATAAATATTATTTCTGGAAGGATACACAAAAGGGAAGCAAAATCCTTATATCATAAACTGATAAACATATTTTCTCTGCCATGGTTTATATTTAACATTAAGCACAGTGAAATTTTAATTAATTGCAAGCTTTCTAACCATAACATGCAGCTTCATTTAATGGAAATTCTTTCTGAATTATTTTACATGATTGAATTATAAGGAAAACAATGCATTAAAACATTCTTATCGGGGCGCCTGGGTGGCGCAGTCGGTTAAGCGTCCGACTTCAGCCAGGTCACGATCTCGCGGTCCGTGAGTTCGAGCCCCGCGTCGGGCTCTGGGCTGATGGCTCAGAGCCTGGAGCCTGTTTCCGATTCTGTGTCTCCCTCTCTCTCTGCTCCTCCCCCGTTCATGCTCTGTCTCTCTCTATCCCAAAAATAAATAAAAAAAACGTTGAAAAAAAAAATTTAAAAAAAAAAAAAAATAAAACATTCTTATCAAATAGCTACTTGCTATAATTATATTACATTAGGTAAAAATAAAAATGATATCAATGTATTATGATAGTTAGGATCATATTTTGTATCAAATTACTATATGTAGCCTAAACACTGAAATTTAGTGGATGTGTTTGGTACATGCTGCTCTGTTGTTCAAACAGAGAAGTATGAATTGAGGCAAGTCAGGGAGGTAAAAGAGGGAAATTATTTAATTTTTAATATTTAGGTAATCTGAATGAATGAAATATCAGACTTTCTTGTATTTCTGCAACTTTTCTCTAAGTCCGAAATTATATAAAATGAGAAACAATTTAAAATTTACAAATGCATAAAGAGAAGATGAACAGCTAGATAGATAATGGATGATAGATGATAGATAGTAAAATAGATAGATGATAGAAATAGGTATTTTCTGCTGAATTCCACTCATAAGTGGCTAGCTTTCTTATATTTGATAATCTTTCTTTGTGAAGTAATATTTCATATTTATTTGCACAACCTCTGCATGCCCATATTGTATGTAATTTCTTCATAGTTATATCCCTTTCTTCTGCTTCTAAGAGTGTTGTTGGAAGGTTGGGATGACTCAGAGGACGTAGTAGGGTTAGTCAAGTCTCCATTCCCTACTGCCTATGCTCATATCTTTATTGCTTGTTTTTGTTTGTTTATTTGAGAATGGGGCAGGAGCATGTTTTCTGGCAATTTTGCCTTCCTCTTCTGAGGCTGGCAATCCATCAAGTGCATCCTATATGGAGACTGGTTTTGGAGACAGTGGGTCCCTCAGACCTGCATTCACCTGTGATCCTGAAAGCAGAAGAATCACATTCATCAAATGAATGTATGTACTTTTTCATATAGGAAAGACAACTTTAAAAGTTTGATAATGGCCAACATAACTCAGTCTAGGTGGTATAGGCTTCCTGATACCCTATTTATTGGGATATAAATTTAGAAAGACTTATTGGAGGGAAAATTCTGGCAATATCTATCTCTAAATTTCCTATTATTATTAAAATAAAAATGGGGCGCCTGGGTGGCTCAGTCGGTTGGGCGTCCGACTTCAGCTCAGGTCACGATCTCGTGGTCCATGAGTTCCAGCCCCTAGTTGGCTCTGGGCTGATGGCTCGGAGCCTGGAGCCTGCTTCTGATTCTGTGTCTCCCTCTCTCTCTGCCCCTCCCCCGTTCATGCTCTGTCTCTCTCTGTCTCAAAAATAAAAAATAAAAATAAAAAGTTAAAAAAATTCTTAAATTCAATCATTTATTATTAGAATTTCTTTATTAACATTTATTAAAATTTATTAAAAAGGTAAAATTATTTAACACATTGCCATTTTGTGAATAAAAACATTTGACCACAACCTAGGTTCCTACCAATAGATTAAAATAGATTCAAATATACTTGTCTATAGTCTCACATCAAATATATAGCCTTCAGGAAGATGAGGTAAATGTATTTTTTCTATCAATATGGAAATATGTGTGAATATATATATATATATATATATGATTCCAGTGTAGTACTGAATTATATCACTTGTGAAATGAAATGTTCACTATATATATAATTTATTTATGTGTTAAACATAACAGAAACCCTATATTTTATACTAAATAGTAGCCTAAATCAGAAAATCATAAAATTTTTTTCTCATAATAAAAATTTTTAGGCCACTGCAATTTTTTTTTCATAATTCTAGGCTAATATGTATTAATAGTTTATACTTTTATTTCTTATAGCTTATACTTTAAGTTTCTTATAGTTTATACTTTTCTTAAGGTAGTGACAGTACTACCTTAAGAAAAGATATGATCACACTCATATTTTATTCTGAAAATATAGCTGATAAATATTGGTATTCAGAGAATTGACTGGTATAAACCAGAAGAAAATAATATTGCCTAATACCTGTCTTTGACTGTAATTTTTTTTTAATTTCTCAACCTATACCTTGATATTCTGAAATTATTTCTGTTTGATTGAGATGGTTCTACATCTCTTCTAGTAATCTGCAGTTAAAAAAAAACAAAAGTTTTTGAATTTACCAGTTAGTAAAAGACTTATGGAAAGACCTAGAAATGAAACTGGAGGATGTTTTACATTTGAAAAATCAAGATTCAAATAGAATTCAGTGATTGAATGTGTAATGTCTATGATTGTGTTCCCTAAGTGTGTATACATCAGAAAATAATAATCTATTTTTCAAATTATCTTAAAGCTGTGATGAAATTTACCTTTTACACTTTAATTTTTAAATCATTGGACTTCAGTATTCTCTCTCTCAAAAGTGTATGCAAATTGAATTTTTATTAAAAGACACCCTAGTAAATCAATTACACACATAAGATTGTAATTAAATGTATATTATAGCAAGAAAAGTGAAAGAGAATAAATATGTATGTTTCCCTCAAGTTGTGTTAGAGAAAGATCATGTCCTTCTCTCCTACTAGCTTATTGGAAAATTGGGTATGAGAGATGAGAGAAGAGCTCTAGACAAGATTCGTTTCATGCGCTAAGGAAACTATTTCGTGGAAATATTTAGTTCTGTTGTTTGAGATGGGACTTTGAGCCCTTTGCTGCCATTATCCTTTATATGACCAAATATGTCTGAGTTTGAAAAAAACATAGCTTTGGGCGATGCCTGGGTCCAACTTCAGCTCAGGTCATGATCTTGTGGTCAGCGATTTTAAGCCCCGCATTGGGCTCTGTGCTGACAGCTCAGAGCCTGGAGCCTGTTTTAGATTCTGTGTCTCTCTCTCTTTCTGCCCCTCCCCCACTCACGCTCTGTCTCTCTCTTTCTCTCAAAATGAAGAAACGTTAGAAAAAAAATAAAAAAAAAAGAGAAAACGTAGCATTTTGAAAGATACTTTAAACAGTAAACAAACAATAGGGGCGCCTGGTGGCTCGGTCCGTTAAGCGTCCGACTTCGGCTGGGGTCACGATCTCACGGTGCGTGAGTTCAAGCCCCGCATCAGGCTCTGAGCTGATGGCTCAGAGCCTGGAGCCTGTCTCCGATTCTGTGTCTCCCTCTCTCTCTGCCCCTCCCCCGTTCATGCTCTGTCTCTCTCTGTCCCAAAAATAAATAAACATTAAAAAAATTTAAAAAAAACATTAAATAAACAACAGAAATCAACTATTAATGCTCCAATGCTCCTTGCTCCAATACATGTTATTTTGTTATTAAATATTTTATCTCATTTTGTAATTGTAGAAAAGCCAGGATGAAAAAGGTGTTCATGTTGGAAATATGTTTACTTATAATAATTATAGTTAAGAAGTGGTAAAATATGGAATTAGCCTTAGGTTGAAAATGATCTGTAATACGTATGAAAAAAATACCAAATACATTTGCTTAAAATGAATTTCTTAAACTTTTGTATATTTAGTTTGTTTAATTAGAAATGTCATGGGTGTTGGGGAGATAGTGGGTAAAAACAGGTTTCATGTAAGATTTGAAAAGATGAGAATTTCCATTCAGCTAAACTAGAAAATATATTTTTGTTTGACTATTAGGTAATAGGACTGAAACAAAATGATTCGAGCTTTGAGGTTTTACCAAAGAAGGCTAAATATTTGAGGAATGTATTCAAAGGATTTGCTAACTTACAGAAAAAAATGATTAGCTGTGCTAAAAGGAGATAAGAGGTATATAATATTTCCTGTAATATATAATAGAAAATTTTGAAATATAAGCAAAATAACTAAAATATTCTGAGGGACAGAATGTAGGTCATTTATTAGTCATTTTCTTTTTCACTTACAGGTTACTTGGAAGTGAGTGATTGGAAAAGATCTATTGCAATTAAAGTACAAACCTTTATCAAGGCAAGTTTTAAGACAACATCCCTAAGAATGAATGTTCAAAATATTGAAAATGGAAAAAATGGCAGGGTTTGACATACCTGAACAATGATGGAAAAGGCGATTTAAAAATACTAGGTTTTTAGTGCAAGTGAACAAGGCACAAAGATAGTGAGGCTTACATACAACAAAGGGATGTGACGAGAAGCAGGTTGTAATGGTACATAGATAATAAAAAGAAGAGACAACTTAGTGTCATGATTAAACAAGCAGGCTCTGAAGCATCTGCCTGTGTTCTCACACTGCCTCCTCCATTTATTACACAAGAAGTCCATGGAAGAATTATTTACAACTCTACGCCTCACTTTCCCCATCTATCAAATGGAAAAAACAATACCTACTTCTACAGGATTTTGAGGATTTTAAGCCACCCAGTTTGTGGTGTTTTGTTTGGTAGCCCTAGCAAATCCATATCTTAGGTATTAAGGAAACATCAAGTCTTCAATAGTTATAGAAAAAATAGAATTATTTTGCTTAGATAATCTAATGTACTAGATAATTACTATTATTTGTTTATTCCTGATACAATATTGATGATGTCAGGCCTTTTTGCAAAGTCTAATAGACTATGTTAAATGCTTTTAACATAGGAAGTAGACCAAATAAGATCTATCCATATGTATACTTTACATTTTACGTGATTTTGCTAAAATTGATCTCATGGGCTTCATCATGTTAATGAACTACAGCTGATTATAAATGCTATGAAAACTGCACTTTATAAAAAATAGGCAATTTTAATTATGAATTGCAAGCACTGTTTTATTTGATTGACAGTACTGAAGAAGTTTCATTTAGTGGCTTGTATTAAAGGCATATCACATACTTTCTTTACCTCATAAATTACTTATATTTCTGGAGAAACCCTGTTTGCATAGCTACTCAGGCAACTTGTAGATACTGGCTCTTTTGAATTTTGGAAGGAAATTCACCTATGTGTTGCTTTGTCTTATAGAAAGTATTCAAAGAAGATTTTGAAAGATTTTCATGCAACTAGATAACTCAGGTTTTGCCAAAAAGCAGCAAAAAAATGACTTTTCTCTTTAAGTGGCAGGAAAAAATATTTTTTTTTAGAATATGCTATGCCATCTTTATCTGGAAAAAGTTGACTTTGACTTTAACATTTAACTTTCTAGAACCGAGCAAAGAAATAGGATCATAATGATCTGAGATATTAGAGTTACTTCCTAATGGAATGAACCTATGATTTTGTTTTTACTAGCTGAGTGTATAATTTTTCACTAGAAGTCTCAAAGGGGATATTGCTAAGAGCTCTAGCAATGTCTACTAGAGTAGGATGTCTAGCCATATAACTGATAGCATTATAAAAGGAAATATCATAGCATTTATTAATATACACTTGATCGAAAATAATAAATAATGCCTACTAGGAAAACTTTGCTAATATTTAATGTGTGGATTAACTCTGAAGCCTTTAGTGGGTCTGTGCATCAGACACACCTCTATCTCATAAGCAGACAAGGTTGTCTAAAGGAAGCACAGTAGATCGCTCAAAACACAAGAAGGGTACCAAAAGCATGCTTATATTTTATTCCTGTTTAGAATGTGATGATATATTATGATTATTACGTGCCATGTTAATTGTGCACATACCTTGTCTAAAAAAAATAATTTCCTTAAAAAGAGTCTGTGAAGAAATACTACTCTGAAAGAAAATGCCAGTAATGCTAAGCAAATAAACAAACACTCCCCCCTGCAAGAAACAAAACATATTTTTCTGCAACTTGTATGTACTCCTCTCAGCAGTGGTATAACATAAAACAGGAATAAATTTAACTACATCTGAATGAAAATCATCTAAAAAAAGAAAGGATCAAGATGATGATTTAAAGTGTGAATTTGTGTCTACTAACAATAAATATAAGCACCTTGCATTGTTCATTGAAATATTGTCTGATAATAATATAAGGTCTTTACAAAATAACATGTATTTTTTTAAGAAAAACATGCAAAAAACTGGGCAACCATTAGAAATTCAGTTTTGTAAAGATAAAACATCATCGAAAGTAATGGTCCAATGTAATATTGAAACTGTGAGTGACCCTGAGTTCAAATCCATACAGTGGACAATGTCACTGTGTTTTCTTAGAAGTGTAAAATAGCCTACCATGCTTCTGTGTACTTTCTGTGCTGCCCATGGTATTTTGACACACTTTTAAACACGTTAGTTCTGCATTATCAAGCTCTTAAATCTCTGTCATGGTACAAAAAGGTATTAGTGATGACTATGTCACTGAGTATATACTATATAACAATTCTTTAGTGCATGTATTTGAACTCTGATACCAGCAACGCAACAATGAAACAAAAAATATTGACTTAAATGACCGTATTTTTCCTGTTATACCAGGTCACCTCTCAGCAACATAGGGCTCTTCTGAAGGCAATATGAGAAGCCACAAGCAAGAAGAACTGATGATTAGAACACTTACCCAGTAGCAACTTACTAACAAAAGCTAAATTTAAAGGAAGTGAGTGCCAAGTTCCCCTTCTACCTAAAGTTTAATGATAGTATGGAACAGAGATAGTACCTCTTCATGACACTTGTTAGTGAACTAAGAAGATAATTTGTCGGGGCACCTGGCTGGCTCAGTCGGGGGAGCATGTGACTCTTGATCTCAGGGTTTTAAGTTCGACCCCCATGTGGGATGTAGAGATTACTTAGATAAATAAAAACTCAAAAATAAAATAATAGAAAGCCTTTTACATTTAGAAATATTTGACAAGATCTCGTGGCAAAATAACAACTTTCTGAACCACCTGCTTACCATATTGTTGTGTAAGTAGATAAGGACCACATAAGGGGAGTTCCGTGGATTACAGTAATAATAGTGCCATTTTTAAGGCACTTTCTCCAACACTCTGAGATACCTACCATGAAAATAATAAACCTTACTGGTATTTCATGTGCAGATTGACTCTGGAGTCCTCAGTAAATCCTCCTATCAGATAGGTGGGTATCACATTGCAAAACAAGATTTTCTAAAGAAAACAAGGCAGAACACACAAAATGTAAAAAAAAAAAAAAAAAAAAAAAAGGTACCAAAAGCATCCTCAAATCCTTACATCAATGTCAAGAAGTAAACTTGCATTGTTCTATTCCAAACACATGCAAATAAAATGATGATGTAGCTCATATACTCAAGGTCATGAAGCTCATAAATAGTAGACTCAGGACTCAAAGCCATGGTCTTACACCAGTCTAAGACACTATCATGCCACTGTTCCTATCCTGGCATTTTAACGGCTCCTTGTTTTCTCAGAAGACTTTTCACTGACTTTCATTGAATAAATTATATATAAGGTGTCATAAATATTTTAATTGCTTTATGTACAATAAGATAATATCAGACACAAACACTTACATTCAAATACATTCTTAGCACAGTCTGTTTCTTCTCTTACTACCCATAGGAAGATGCTAATAAGACATGCCAAGCTTGTGATGTAAAAGGATAAAAAAGTGTTTCACACTATTTTGATGATCCATAGACATAATTCCAGATATGTATACACAGCCTAGGCCTGTAGATGTAACTGATTAGGGGATTATATTAGCCAGTCAGTCAAAAAATCAGTCACATTAGTATTCAGGAAGAGGAAACTTTGTATTTTCACAGAAATAGAATGCTTGCTTAGGCCCTCTTTATTCGAGGTCTCTATTTGAGTCACTTTTTGGAGTCTGTCTTATGGTCAAAAACAACTCTTTAAAGGTCTTCATTGACTTTCTGAAACTAAATTGATAAAATTTACTTAAACTTTAACACTCTTGACATAGTTCCAATTTTAGATTCCCTAGCTATTCCATAAATTTATTTCCCTTCTTCTAATCTTAAACCCCAGAAAGTATGAGTAGTAATTTTCCTCTATTATGCAGAAATGTTTTCCAAAAAAAAAAATGATGCTTTATTCTATTTACATGTATAACTCTCTACTTTCATCAATTAGCCTTAAACCCTTTGAGACTAGGGAATCTGTTGTATTTTTTGGTTACAACATGAAACATAGTAATAATGAAATAAATATGTGCTAAACTAATTGAGAAAATAATAAAATGCCTTTAGAATTTAATACTGTTGTCCACATCTCTTCATAATTCTGTCCTTCATTTATCCTATGCCACCCCATTCTTTTGGCTCAATAGCTTGCATATCTATTATTCCTTTCTTTTAAAATTTCTGATTTTCTCTTCCATATTGTGTAGACTCTTCCCCTTAATATTTCTATCCCTATTTATTTACATGGACTGATCTACAATTTATACTAAGTACCTCCTCTCTCTGACTGTGTCTCTATAGTAATTCACAATTGTTTTTACAGCCTTTTGAGAGTTAACATTGAAAATAGCTAGCTTTTATTTCTTCTTATTTGTGTGATAGGGGACTAGGTTATTCTAAGCCTTTCACCTGGAAAAACAGCTGCATAAGCATACACAACACAAAAAATTCTTTGAAAAAATAAAGTAATGAAAAATAGAGAGGGAAAATTAAAAGCAAACAAACAAAATTAAAACAAGACCTAAACAAAAAGGAGACACAGCCAGGCCAAATTAAAAAGTGATAACTAGAAACAAGAGTAAAACCTGGAAAGTTGGAAAATAAAAGCCACTGCTACACAAGATAGTTCTTTGACACTTGAATTGTATTTCCATGGTTTTATGAGGACAGATTAAGAATCTTTTATGAAGACAGATTAAGAATCTTAGAAGAGTTTCCCCCCATGCCCATTGATACAAATCTCATAGACGTAAGACCATCAAGTGAACAGATCCTCAGACTTAATCTATGTTGTTCTGTGAGGGGTTAGGGGAAAATAGAAGGCATTGACTTGAACCTGAACAGAGAAAAAGAAGAAGAAGTAAAGGAAAAGAATAACAATAAGAAAAAGCTGAAAAGTTTCAGCCACAGAAGACAAATTCAAGTTAGAAAAACAAAACAAAAACAAGCCAAAAAACTCTCTGGGACATTCATTTAGAACAAACGTGAATAAAATCAAATAACAAAATCTCTCCTATTCAAAATCATTTAAGTTATGTTAAAAATAAAAGAAAAGAGAAAAGAAAAAAAAGAAAAGAAGAGAAAAGAAAAGAGAAAAGAAAAGAAAAGAAAAGAAGAGAAAAGAAAAGAAAAGAAAAGAAAAGAAAAGAGAAAAGAAGAGAAAAGAATATGCTAGAAATATCCCCCTAGAGTATTAGACAAAAAATGCTGGTAGAAGTGTGTAGTAATACCCTTGCCTTGGTAGGTGCAATGTGACTTTCTACAGTTCATGCAGTCAGTACCGAAGAAAATGATATTAGGATGAATTCTGAAAAACATCCTGCATTACTATTGTTGGAGAGAAATAGGTTGAGAGAGCATTGAGGTACTTCTGGATGAGAAGAAAACGGCTTCAAATGCGGATGCTTTTCTGTACTAACTCATGTCTTATGGGGTACAAGAAAACCTAGTCATGTCAGGATTCTAATTTTCCTGGCTGGAGAGAAATCTAGAGGGGGAAAAAAGTTAAATAAGGACTCTGGAAGTGAACAAGGATGTGTAAGAATAGGCTGACTAAGTAAAAATAGCAAGATTCTCTGAAGATGAGCAGGACAAACTAAAGGTAGAATAAATAAGAAGAGGTTCCAGGAGGATTCTAGTGCCCTGACTATAATCAAAACATATTTTTCTCTTGTGACAAGCCTTAAGGATAATACAAAAAGTTGATCTTTCCAGACGTAGCATATGTCCAAGAATACATATATGTATACTCTTAGTAAGTCATAGCTAAATCACATTAAATAAACAAAAAATAATTCCCACAAAACCAAATATATCTGAGTTGAAAAGAAGCAGGTGGAAAGAAAGTGAACAAATAAAACCAATTCACCCTTCAGAAACCAAACCCTGTATTCTCAATTGTAAGTGTCAAAAGTTACCCACTATTGCGGTAGTAATGCTTCTGAAAAGATAAAGTAGATTTTATTTTATTATTTTTTTTATTTATGTAAACTCTAGCCCAACATAGGGCTTGCACTCATGACCCTGAGATCAAGAGTTGAATGCTTTATGGACTGAGCCAGCAAGGTGTCCCTAGATGAAGTAATTTTTAACAAAACGGCATCAACACACATTTATAACTATCATAATTATTTTTATATTTTAGGAAACATAATTAAAATTAAAATGTGATGTCAGTTTTCACCTAACCTGCTGAACATAAGTTATATTTTAATGATGTTAATTTCATTAAAGTGTAATAGATTTATTTCATTATAAAGTTTCTTATATTATTAATATAGTTCTATATTAACATAAGTTAATTTAAAATATTCTGTTTGTATAGTGTGCTTTCACGTTATTTTGGTATGGAAGTTGATCTGGTATCAGTTTTTAGTGGACGTTTTGACAATACTTACTGGGCTTTTAATATACATTATTTATTAATTTTATGCACATTAATTTTAATATGCATAGATGTTCTGATTCAGAGATGGATTTATTATTAATTACTTCACAGTAAATAAGAATGTTGATTCCCCTTGCCCTAGTAACACAAAAAGAGCCATGCCAAATATCCTATATGAGTTGTCTAGTATTCCATAGGTGAGTGTTGAGGGAAAATGATTTTTCTTTGCTTATACAGGGAAAGGCAATGGGTCTCTTGGAAACATCAGTAGTCTGAGTAAGTTTTTGGTGTGTAAATAATATCTCTGCAGGACCAGATACCCCAGTTCTCCTTCAGATCTAGAGAGATCTCCAAGCTCTGAGACTTCATCCCTTTTGACATGTGAACACCTAGGGGGCTGCCTCTCTGGGGTCCCTAGCCCCAAGGGGTTATTTTTGAGACCTAGTGTGAGCTATAACCACCTGGGATTCTTGGCGAGGTAAGGGATTTTATTATCCACCAAATCATCAGAATAATTAAGTAGGCAAATGGCAAGAAATACAATTCTCATGCTACATGGAGAGTCTCAGACAAGCAGTACTTTTACAGGAGCACTGAGAAATCCAGGAAAGTTTCATTTCTTCATGCTAGGGATCTAAAAATTCAATAATCTTTCAACCAAGGACTGCTTAAAAAAACCATACTATTGATATACTTACAGGTACTTCGAAATATCTAGAAATATGTCATCATGCAATCGGCAATAATCACAAAAGTAGAATTATAATTTTCGAAATATGGAAAAGATAAATCTATTCTTCTACATATGGCAGCTTTATTACTAAGTTCTAGTCTTGAATATTGACACTAATTTTATTATCCTCTAAGATGGCAACACATTTTCAGGCTCCAAAAATACCCACTCCTTCTCACCTGAAAGGAATTATTCATTCTCATAAACTATGTATCCTTTTTTGTTTTTATTTTTAAAGCGTACCTATATGTGTGAGTTGATTTAGCCTCACTCTTAATTTCTGATATTGTGATGCTTTCTGATTTTTTTCATAAATGCACATTCTTCACACATACACATTCAGTCTTGAATTTTAAAATATAACTAATAAGAGAACTGAACGGCTTTATCATCTTATCTCTTTAATCTTGTTCAATAACATTTTTCACCCTTTCTAAGAGCACGCCTCTTTCATTCGATATCTTCAAAACTCAAATTAGTAAGAGAAAACTTTGATGTTAGCTTTCTTTTGACAGAAGATCACTGAGCATGATCTTGTCTGTATACTTCCCACTGCATGCTGAAACACCATTTCATTTGCATTTTATTGTTATGTGACCAAAACAAGTTTTCTTGCAAGGATAAAAGCCAGAGGGTAGCATCGATCTTTTATTCAGCCCAGCTTTTTTGTTGTTTGCTATTGTATCAGTAATAACTTTTAGTCCAGGAATGTCCATTTAGCTCCTCCATTTCCCTGCTATAATTTGAGAGTCCTTTGCTGAGATTTGCATTCAGTGAAACCATGTTCGACTGAAAGAAGAAATCACAAGAGGTGCTCTAAGGTGGTTGTCTGTTGGTGTCAACATCTTGTTTATCTCAGTTTTGGACTCAGCAACCTTTGCTCTTCAGAACGTGCCACGTATTTTGTTTGTTATTATTTCAGTTAATTTTGACTGTGTTCTTGATACAGAAAAGGTTAAGTTGTGTTACTTTTCTCAGTCAGCGTGCTTTCCTCAATTTTAGCGAGAAATACTTGGCTAAGCTTAAACTGCAGACTTTTATCTCGAGCAGCATCTCTGGTCTCAAGTCAGATCCAGTTTCTTTGAGCTGGTTTAATCCATGACTCAAGCCTCAGTTTAAATGTGGAAAGGCCTAGTTTGGAAATCCCCTCTTTCATTTTTCTGAAATTCCTCTAATCTTTTCAATGGTCATAGTTTTATGTGCCTCCTCCTTCTGGTTTTCCAGGCCGGGAAAAGCTGGACTTCTCCCCGCGTATTCTGCAGGTAAGGTAGATACCACACAGCCAGTTCCTGGTTGCATTTAAAACCCACGGAGACGCGCAGGGATGTGTTTACTTCCAGTCTCTCCAATGCGTGTGAGTGCATCCTGCAGCAGAGTCTTTGTGCTTCTGTGCCCACTCCAGTACCAATGTATGATCTGCATATTTTTCTGTTGACTCTTGTTTTACGGTAAATCCCATACCAGTTGGTTTTTAGCACCTCATACCGGAAATCAGAATCAATCCTTGTTCTTGAGAAACTGAGAATATTGATTTTTTTTTCATGAACAAATGTATTTTGAAATATTTTCATAGATTTAAAAAAAATTTCTGAATTATTTTGTTGTCCTCAAAAGTATGTGATGATTGCTTGTAGCTAAGAATGATTACAGCAACCTTTTTAATATGGCTGAAAGAGTATTTTCTACCCTGAATAACAATATAGTATTTGGTCAAATATTTATACATCTATAAGGAAGCACAGATCTAAGGCTTATATTAGAATAACTTCCTTTTTTTTTGAAGAGGTTATCAACCTTTTATATATTCCTTTTCTTCACGTATAACATGTGAGTAAATTTCTAATTGGTTCTTATTAAATGAAATAACATACAGAAATTATAAAGCTTCTGAAATAAATACTTAAAAAATAAATATTATTCTTTATGCTAGTTATTACTATTCACTTTCAGAGACATAATAATATATATATATATATATATATATATATATTCCTATAGTTAGGAATTGTGGCAGGCTTAAAAATAATTTTGAGGAGATGAAAGTATAGAGTTTCAAATATTAGGAGGTGTGATAGTTGTAAAATTTGGGGAAAACTAGGATAATTTTAAAAATTATCTGTGATTCACTATGAGTGGACATTTCCATATAATTGGGAATAAAAGAAAATTAAATGTTTTTGAGGTAATAATAAAACACATTCTGAGATCATATATCATATATCATATATCATATAACAAAACAAATAAAACAAATCCTATTGAATTTAAGTAGTCTGCATGTGAGAAATAAGGGAGATATGTATTAATATCCATGTACTCGTGTATTTTTCTGTTTACTTTTATGTATAGCTTGCAGTGTCAAGAATCAAAATATTATTGCTTTGAAATAGTATATGGGTAGATAGGGGCAATCAAGATATAGGGGAATTATTTAAGACTATTTCCTAACCTTTGATAGATTAATATTAGAGATAATGGTTGTTGATGTCTTGTTTGTATATTAGTTTTTGGAAGTGGGTAGGCTGGTGTGATAGAGATAGTTAATGGAAAAAGTCCTGAAGAATTTACGTAATTTAAGAACTTTTCTATTTTCATAAGCATTTTGTTCATTACCTGTCTCTCTGATCCTCAGTAGTCAAACCTTTCTACTTGACAGTTGTGTGTTGGAAGACAAGAGCAGATGTGCTCTCCTCTAATAGAATCATTTTCTTCAAAACAAACAAAAGAGCAAGATATACTTTCCCATCCGTCTACTAAATTTAAAATTCATTCTAAGTATTGCAGATTTTACAATGATTTCTTTCAAAAATGAAGATAAGGACAGGATTGTGTGTAACAATCATTACTAGAATCTTTAGCTAACGGCTTTGTATGAATTCAGGGACAAAGAAGTATCACATTCTAAACACAGGGAAAATAATTTATCTCTATTGTCAGAGGTCCCTTAGGTGATAAAAGGACCCTCCTGATGATAAAATGAAGTGTTTCAACTGAATGAGTTTAAGGGTCCTTTTAACCTACAAGTTCTAGTATCTTTCTGGCCCTAAATATGTCATCACTAGTCACCAGCACCAGCCACAGGGTCTGACATACAGTTATTTCTCAATAAATAGTTATTAAAATAATGCTTATCAAATGCACACATATGTGCTTTTTATGTATAAGATTAAAAATATGAAGGTGAGAAAGATGTGAAGATCTCATTCAGAAACAATACCTTTCAAATAAGATAGAGTCCAGTCTAATCAGAATATGCTATCATTAATTTAGAAGGGGGGAAAAAACCCAAAAATATGAAAATAGAAACCTGTAAAAGATTTCACGGGTTCTCTCTAAATCAATGATCTCCATAGTATTTCATTTTTAATGGATACTTCCACAAATCCTGATTGCTTACAGCACACAAAACTCCCTATAACCACCGATTTCCAGAAAAATGCAAAGAAGCTTCCCATTCTTGATCCTCCTGCCATACAGAATCCAGACTCCAGTATACCACTGCTCCAAGGTAGGCAAAATTGAGGTCGAGGTGTGGTTGGCTGAAGGTAATTGCTGTTTGATTTAAAAGCCTTTGTGGTATTCTCGAATTCATGAGTCAACAAGCCTCTCTTCCCACCCCATCGTTAAACTAGGCACATCTCTCTCCGTTAAGAGATACTCCATTATTAGAGAAAAATATAAATATATATTTGAAGCCAGAAACTTTAAACAAGATGATAGGTGAAGCATTAGTGACAGCTTTTCCTTCTGAGTAAATGGTTCACTTGGTATCATTTGCTTACACATTTTTCACATGAATGGTTTTGCCAAATGAATAGTTTTTGCATTAATATACTGGGTTCACATTTGCAACCTGCCCTTTAACAAAATGCATTAACAGCAGGGCTTAAAAATGAATAGAGCTTGAGTCTGCAGTATCACCTCCCTGTTTTCTTCTAAACCCTTTTATAAGAGCAAAGTTATGAAATGTGGCAGCCATTAAAAATTTTATAGAGAAGAAAGGATAGAGTTTCAAAAAATAGGAAATGTGATGGTTGTAAAATTTGGAGAAAACTGGGATAGTTATCCCAGAAAACTGGGATACTTAAAAATTTGTATCTACGATTCAGTATTGGTGGCATTTCTGTAAAATTAGGAATAAGAGAAAAAAAGAATAAAAGAAAATTAAATCGTTTTGAGATAATAAGGAAACATGTTCTGAGAAAATCTTACACGGACGAGAACACATAGTACTTAAGCCCTGTCTTACTTAGGTTTCAGGGAATGCTATTTTGGGTCTGTCTGTTTTTATTACAACTTTTAAGGAGCACAAATAGAGAGAAAGAGATCTTATATTCAGAGAAAAAAAACATAGTTGGTCAGCTAATATGAAGGGCCTAATATGATAGGGAATAGGCTTTTCTGAAAATCTTTTCATCTGTGGAGACCGCTATGACAGTTACAGTTGGACAGCAGAACAGCTTAGCAATCAACAAAAGGAAATATACAGAAATGTACATGATAATAATAATGCCATTATTAGAACAATTTTTGGTTTTATATTAGTCAAGCAACATTATCTGACATACACCATTACATGGTTATGTAATGACTTGTGTTTGAGAAGTGATTCTTGTATATATAATTTTACTCGTGTATTTCTTTGCAAACAGGCATTCATGACTTTTTTCCAAATTCCATTTATTTTATAGAAAAAGTAATACAAGTATTATTGGTATTATAATTCCAAGTTTGTGGTGTGTGTTTGTGTTTTGTGTGTGTGCACATGCTCATACGTGTACAGATATCCATTGATATGGATGAACAGGCAAGGGTGGGTGAGTGTTACAACATGTCCTCTGACCTCTCAAGTGCATGTTCTCTCTATGCCAAAATGATGCAGGAAACAAAAGGGAATAAAATAAAATTCATGGTATGTGTTTCAAAGAACGAGACAGAATATTTCCTTAAAGAACATGTGTCCTTGAAGAAGGACACCAAAAATACAAGAGAGTCTGTTTATACTCCATAAATCTCTCTATTAATCTGTAAAATGACTTCCTGTACAAGCAATGAGAAAATATATTGGTCAATTGTTATTATTACAAACCATCACTAATGTCAGTTCTTACAAAAAAAAACTCATGAGAATTATCTGATCTTAGAATGAGGTAAATCATGACTAAATTAAGTAATACAATAATTCATAATCATATTTATGGAGAGATTATCAAGTTTTAGTTTTGATAACATAATATCCCCATAATTTGCATTACTCACTGCTTTAGAAATTGCCTTTCTTAGAAAATAGAGTGAAGAAATCTAAACATAACTTTATATATATATATGTATATAATATATATTCAGCAAATGTCCTTTTTAAAAAATATATAATATCCTTTAATAGGAAAAACCTATCTTTATTGGTAAAGGAGAGATGACATTCTCGTCCTATACTCCATACACTTCTCTTCTCTTTCTTGTACCTACACTTTTAAGTTGTTGCTTTTTAAGTGAAGTATAGCTGACACACAATGATATATTAATTTCAATTGTACAAACTACTGATTCAACAAGTCTATACATTATACTGTACTCACCACAAGTGTAGCAACCATCTCTCATCACAAAATGATATTACAATACCATCAACCAAATTTCCTATGCTTTATTAACCTATATTTTAATAGGACCGTTTTTCTGTATGAGAGACATTATACCTTTACCTTTTATGTCAGAGTGATGCTCATTCCCATATACTTAAACCAACTTATTAGTTTTCCAAAAGATTCATTTGTCACAACAATAATTGTATATATTAATCAATGAACTGAATCACATATCTGTTTACTAAAACCATGGTTGACATAGAGAAAAAAAACATTAAGAAGCTTCTTTTGAATATATTATGGATTTAAAAAACAGTACAGCTGAAAAGGCAGAGGAAGCAGAGAAAACAGAATAGTAATATAAATAGTTTCTCATTTATCAGTCTATACATACTAGCTTCTCTTCCCTAGAAAGATAATTTTTTATATTTGATTGCAAGTAATACGTTTGTCAGGAGCATTTAAATATGCCTGTGTCTTACAGCAATGAGAAAGATGAAGACCATTAATTCAAGAGAAAGACCTTTGTTAAACATTTTGGAAAAGACTCGAAGAAAGTAATAGCAACCATAACAAATAGGAAATATCCAATACCACCAAATGAACTTACACAAGACATTCACATATCCGTCTCCTCCCTATTCATTAGCCTCTTTAATTACCATGTAATGGGCAAAGACAGAAGCAATGAAATTTTCTTTTTTCTTTTTTCTTTTTTTAATCTTTTGTATCTCCTGGAGAAACTGATGTAGACATTCACACACAATGAAGTGTCAATAAATACGATAGAATTCAACAGAAATTAAATTATGTTGGCTTTGTAGCTTATATGCATCTTACTTTTATTCAAGCATTTATTTTTCAGAAACATGAAGATGAAGTGAAAACACTTAAAAATTTAGTCATAATGTGAAATAAGGATTACAAACTGTCAAACAGTCAAGCCAGGAAGATTCTTTGTTTGATGGTGGAAGTAAAGGGTGCTTTTTGAAAGCCCTCGACAATTATAAATGCCAAAGTAAATGTAATATAATTAAGTGTTCTATAATCCACCCAACTGTACCCAAATTATTATTATTACTTAATATGATTTTTGTAATGTGCGTGTCAAATAGCTATATCTGAACTGATTTATCTTAGCCTAATTGATTCATATGACAATTGAGTTAATATAAACTAAATGAATAGAGTTGTACTGAATGAAATTGCACCTACAAAATTATTGCTGCTAAAATAACTCATCTGTTTGGTGACTAAGTCTCAAACCTCACATTGTTAGATACAAAAAATAAATTTTCTGTACAATTTTTTCTTGATTTATCACATTTTGTCACAGTTGCTCATTAATTTCTCCCTGATGTATTCATGTGGCTTCTAGGGGACCTCATGTGTCTCGCTTTGCCTCTAACCCAGTGACTTCATTGTTAATCCCTTTTCATGGTCCCCTTACCAAATAGTGGAGTGTCTCAGATCTCAGAATTTGGCCCTTTTTCCTCTACCTCCACAGGTTCCCTGAGTGATCCCTCTTTGGCTATTCACCTATAGGTCTCATACACTCACATCTATGTGTTCATATTCCTTTCACATCCAGGCTAGCTTATCCAACCACCTGCCAAAACTGGAGTATGTGCGTGACATCTACAACACAACATGTTCATCAGTGAACTTCGAATATACCCCCCAGATCTCTTCACCTGGAGTCCCTCATTTGATGGCAACAACAGCCTTCCAGTTGTTCAAGCCAAAAACAAAGCAAAACAAAAAACAAACAAACAAACAAAAAGTAGAGGCATCTGTGATCATTCTTTTTCTCTCAGATACCAGAACATCACATCCAGTTCATCTGGAAATCCACAAGCTTTACTTCAAAGTACATCCGGGCTTCCCTGCCACAACTGCCATGACTCATTCTCCTCACTATGATCTTTCTCCAGTATTATTGTAGTCACTACTCTTTCCAACCTTGTACTTAAATTTATTCTCAACATAGAAGAGGGTTATCTAACATAAATTAGGTTATGTCACCCTTTCATCTTAAAAAGTCTCCAATAGGTCACCAATTCAATCGAAGCCCAGAAAGCCTTAAGTTATTGTCTCTCTCTTCTCATAACCACCAACAAAAATCTACACCCACATCTCCTGACTTTATCTCTTCCTCCTGTCCCCTCACAGGCTTCCTTCATGCTCCTTGTATGTGCCAGGCATTTTCCCACCTTAGGGACTGTGCCCTGATTTTCTCTCTGCCTAAAATACATTCTCCCTGGAAACCACACAGCTGAAGACATCACCTTATTTCAAGTCTTTGTAGAAATTCTTTCTCAGTGATGTTTGAGTTAAATAACATTTTTTAATTGCAGCCTTGAGAAAAGCATTTGTAATCCCCTTCACCCTTTTTTACCTTTATATTTTTATGATGCTTTATAATTTTAAAGCATACTAAATAAATGGATTATTTATTACATTTAATCTGTCTTGCCATGTGTCTCCCACTCAGAATGTAAACTATGTGAGTATAGAGATTTTTTTTCTTTTGTCCACTAATATATACAGGAGCTAAATCTGTCCTTAACATATAATTGCTCAATAAATATTTATGGAGTGAATAAATAAGACCAACCCCCATAAGTGATGCAGAGAAACAAATTATATCAAGAAGCAAGTAGAATGTTATTTTTACATATTCAGTCTGTGTTTAGTTATGGCCATTATCCTCAAAAGAGAATTTTACACAAGGCAGAGAGATATTTTTAAGTATGTAAAATGTGAGGAAAGAATCAAAACCATTTTTACTTTCTCATAATAATTTATTTAAATTCATTATTAAATAAATACATGGAATATTATAAATTCCATGAGTAGACTGCATCACTAACACAATTTAAAAGCACTGAGCATGATTTGTTTTCTAAAACAGATTTCAGAGGTTTCACCAAACATATGTTAAATAATCTTAATTTTCAAAGGAAGGTGCAGTATTCTGAATTTCCTTAAACATGCAGTTAAGCAATGTTAGCTATATGCTAATGATGCATCTTCAGTATCGGTTGTCAGGGAATCATTCTTCCAAGTTGAGATAGAAAATGTACGCTGCTTCTTATCACAGCGAGCCTCTAACTTCACTGCAGGGATAGAATGTTATAACCTAGTAGAATTACCAGGCATATTTCATGTGAATGCTCAGTAAAGACCACACTTTGGTACCCGATAAAAGAAAAGAAAATGTTCCCTGGAGGCAGTCCAACATGCTGAGACTCACCTATTTTTTTTTTCCATATTAAACAGTACTGATGAGTTGGAAGAGATGAAATGCAAAATATATTCAAAGATCAAGCAAAAGGCAACTAATTAGGTGAGAGTAATTACGTGACTACAGAAAATAATTGTATTTTGCTGAGTTAGTGTTGAATCAGTGAGGAGCTTTTTTAAAAGTTGAATATCCATTATCATTTTTTAACATTTCCAACACGTGAAATAGAGTAGAGATAAGAACAACCAGATAATTAATTTTTTTAATTTTTCTATTTGAGACTTGCAATAATCATAATCATAATCATAAAAGTTTAAATTGATTCATGACATTGATATATTTTTGAATTGTTAGATTTTGTTTCTGACTGGGAATTTTACAAAACAGTTATCTTTGATTATAAACTTAAAGCTTCAAGGATCTTCTGTTTTTCAACAGTGTGTTATCTGGATTATAAATTACTTAGCGCTAGGGTTTTTCTTCCCCTACTTACAATTGTGATGACAAATTTCACATGGATATTAGTATCTCTCACACACAATCATCAATGGTCCTATGAGAAATGCAGCTCCAGCAAGGGCGCTAATGTCGTTCTGAAAAGGTGTTTTCTTTCTCACCGATTTGGAAACCAAACCTAATGGAGTTTACAGAAAATAGCATTAAAACTACAGTAAATTTATGGTACAACATTTAAATACAAGGATTGAAGTAACATGCCCCAGTAAGTTGAAGCTTTTTTAGACACAGAAAGTTTTTGCAAGAATCACTTTCAATCATGTAATACAAAGGCCTCATAAGCTTGCTGACAAATAGGTAAATAAAGTTTTAGAAGTGTTTCCCTAATCTTTTTTTTTTTTTCTTCCCAATTGGGACTACACTTCTACGTTTCATTGTTTAGACAATTGAACAGTAATAATCTCTGAATGTGACAAAATAAAAATGAGATGATTCTTACTTATAAAGAACAGTGTGTTGTTCTCCACAGAGCTAGATAAATATTTAAGTATATACCAGTGTTTAATTCACTTTTAGAAGGATATGGGATAAAGAAAAAAAAAGTTAGCAATAAAATAACACAGGGTCTTAACTATCTATAATATAATGCTTTCTTAAAGACAATCTACGTTCCCTTAAAAAAATAAGATGTCCTAACAATATTTACAGTAAAATGCCTAGAATACTTATTTTTTTCCAGTGTTCTTGAGATATAATTGATGTATATCAATGTATCATTTTAGGGTGTACAGCTGATGATTTGATTTACATATAATGTGAAATCAATACCACAATAACTTTCGTTAACATCCATCATCCGATACAGATACATACACATATTTTTCCTTGTGGTGAGAATTCTTAGGATCTATTCCCTTAGTAACTTTCATATTTATCATACGGCAGAGTTAACTATTGTCATCATGATGTACATCACCTAACACATACTTATCTTAGAAGTGGAAGTTTGTACTTTTTGACCTTCTTTATCCAATTTCTCCTACCCTACCCCCATCTCTGGTAACCAAAAATATGATTTATTCTGAGGTAATTTTTTGTTTTTGGCTTTGTTTGGTTTTAGATTTCACAACTAAGTGAGACTGTACAGTATTTGTCACTTATTCATTTCACTTTGCATAGTGCCCTCAAGGTGTCCATCAGTGTTGTTGCGAGTGGTAGGATTAACTTGTTTTTTTATGGCCAAATAATAGTCATGGCAAAACATTTAAGAGAGAAATGCCTTATGATGATTATTTTCGTGTATTTACTTGGTTAGGCTACAGTGTCCAGCTTTTGAGTCAAACAGTAATCAAGATGTTACTGTGGACCATACCAGTTGCTGTGGATTTTATAAATATGATTAGCATTTATAGTCAAGCCACTTTAAGTAAAGCTGATTACCTTCCATTACATGGATGGGGCTGATCTAATCAGTCAGAGGCCTTAAAAGAAAAGTCTGAAGTTTCATAGAGAAAAAAGATTTCTGCCTCATGACCTTAACATGGAAATCCTGGCTGAGTTTCCACCCTGGGGTCCTGCCCTACAGATTTCAAATTTGCCAAACTCTACTATTATGTGAGATAATTGCTTATACTAAATCATAATATAAGTATAATTAATCATAATATAAATATAAATATACATGTAGATTATAGAGATATACAAAGATAGATACTAATATCCTGTTGATTCTATTTCCCTGGGGAACTCCAATAGATACATGTTTTATTTCACACTTATGAAATCTTATTTTGTTACAGTAGTGTAATTGAAATAAAATCGAGTAACATTATGCTTAGCTTATAAATTAAATGCTATGTGAAATTATAAGAATCAAGACTGAACTAAAACTATGAAGTCATGTTAGAATTATCTGTTCTTAAATGCTGTTTGAAATTGAGTTAAATCATATTTTAAGAATCTATGTAACTCTTGGCCTTTCATATAAACCCTAATCACTTAAATCCAAACAGTAATTTGATCAGACTTTGTGATTCATTCTCAGCTTTGCAAATTCATAACAACTTTATCTTGTTTGAAAAAAACTTGAATATAAAATCTTATGTACCTAAAATAAACTTCATATTTTTTTTAAGATTTTATTTTATTTTGGGTTGCTCAGTCAGTTAAGCATCCGACTCGATTTTGGCTCAAGTCATGATCACAAGGTTTGTGAGACTGAGCCTTGCACTGAGCTCTGCACTAACAACGTGGTCCCTGCTTGGGATTCTCTCTCTCTCTCTCTCTCTCTCTCTGCCTCTCCCCTGTACATTCTTTCCCTCTGTCTCTCTCAAAATAAATGGATAAATATTTTTAAAAAATATTTTAAGTGATCTCTATACCAATGTGGGGTTCAAAGTCACAAACCTGAGATCAAAAGTCACATGCTCTACTGACTGAGCCAACCAGACACCCTGAACTTCATAATTTTTTAACCAGTGTATAACCTAGAGAAAAATCATTCATTAAAACTGCTTTGTAGTCATTTACCAAAAATACATTAATTTGTTTTACATAATTATATATGATTGTTTTATTGCTTATAAAGTTTTCCTTTCAACTGATGTGTTGATCAAAAAGAAAGTATTGTCATTTTTGTTTTGGTCAAACTCAAAAGAATAACATGATGATATTTATTCATTATCTTTAGATGATAATTTACCACACTGAAAAATATATTTTTCAGGAGATGTTATGGTGCACATTTTTATAAACAGCAATGGAAAACGCTCTGTGATTTAGGTAAAATGATTCTAATACCAATTTCTGTGACTGTGGGAGAGTGGAACTATTGTTCCCCACACCACTGAGCAATTCTGACATCAGCTAAGTGCCCTACAGTTTAACTCAAATTCTGACGCTATCTACCTAGAGACAGCATCAGATCCCACAGGTTAGTCCTACACAACTACACAACTCCCCATTCTAATTCAGTCCTACACAACTCCCTATCCTAATTCAGATGCCAACCACAAGTCTAAGCTCTCAGCTCAGCTTCTGATCAACCAGCTTTAGGTCAGAGGTTCAACAACCCCTCCTCAGGATTGCTTAATTTGCTAAAGCTGCCCATAGAACTCAGAGAAATATTTTACCTACTAGCGTACCAGTTTGTTATGAAAAGATAGAACTCAGGAACAGTCAGACAGCAGAGATGTGTAAGGCAAGGTATGGAAGAGTATGGAGCTTCCATGCCTTCTCCAAACGCTCCACTCTCCCCCAATTTCCACATGTTCACCAACCAGGAAGCTCTTCAAACCCTGTACTACTGGAATTTTTATGGAGGTTTCATTATATAAAAAAGAACGATTCAATCACAGGCTACTAATAATTAATTTAGGCTCCACTCCCCTTCCCTTCTCCCCTCTCCCCTCTCCAAAGTTCAGGGTGTGGGACTGTAGTTCCATATCTCCGATCACATGATAGTTTTCTCCTGGCAACAAGTCCCCATCCTTAGGTGTGGTCCAAAAGTCACCTCATTAACATAAACTTGGGTATAGTTGAAAGGGGTTTGTTATAAATATTAAGATACTTTTATCACTCTTATTATTTAGGAAATTCCAAGTCGTTTTTTTTTTTTTTAAACTGAATGCTTTATTCTCTTCTAAACCAACTTTTCTGCTGGGTCTTGAAATATTAAAGTGTCCTACAACCGGAGGGAAAAATGTAAGTCAGGTGATAAAATGTATCTTTTGAGCTCCACAGAAATTCGTTCCAAAGAGATTTTTGAAAATAAGGCAACATTTAATTGCAGTCAGGGTAATATGTCTGTTCAGTTTCCTGGTGATTCAAATAGGAATAACAATCACATTAGATCCACCGACTTCACTGTCCAGTGTGTAGGCAAAGGACAAAAGGGGGTCTGAAGCCGGGAGTTCCAGTCTCTTACCCAAGTGGGACACCAGGAGGACACAGTTTATAGTAACAGTCCTCCACCAGGAGGAAGTGGGATCTTTCTCCACACATCACAGGGGAAGAGCCAGACACAGGACAGAGACTAATATATATTTATTATTATAAATCATAATATCACACATTCTAGGAATTATGAAATTAGATGTCATCCAGTAAAAGTACCAAAAGTACCACTTGGTTTAGGGTAAATAAACCAAATTAAAATGTTATTAGATTTTATTTTTTAATATTTAAAGATATTCCATACACTTGCTAAAACTAGCACAAGGAAAATAAAATAAGACCTATCAATTTCTGACATGTGATTTTGATGTTTCCTTGACATTCATTACAAACAAGCAGCATATTATACTACAAATTGACATTTACCAGAAAAGTACAGATTGAGCATTTCCACTACTGAATTGTTTGTTTACACTTAATTTTTCAGTTGAAATATGCTGATTTATCTTTTAAAAACTTTTTTTTCCTGGAGTATGTGAACTGCACATATTAAACCTCTTAAAATATGGATGTGAGCAATTTCACTCCATTAACATTTAAATATGAGCTGTGTATTGCAATTACAACAGTATCTAACTGAAATGAGAAAACTGTAGATTATCACTAAAAGAAGATGAAACATCAAATGTTATAGTACCAAATGAAGCTCAAAATATATTAATTTCATCACACTGTAATGCTAAATGATATCTGTATGTCCTAGAAAAACAAATAAATTCATCTACTTATAGAAATTAGTAATAAAAGTCAATTAGTAGCATGATAGCAATCAATCATCAAAAACATGGCAATGATATTAGGTAGCAGTTAAACTGTATTGTAAATGGCTAATGTTCTCAAGATAATGCAAATAGAATAAAGGTATAAATTAACTGTCAAACCTTTTGATTTGTGAAAACCTTTTAATATACCTGCAGTTAAACCCAGAAGTTTGTTGGGCTTTGATTCTGTACACCCAGAAAGTATATTTCATACTCCTATAATTTTGATTTTGATAAACTACAAAACAATTATCATAATGAAAAGCAATGGACAGATCAAACAGATCACAGTGAAAGAGTTTTCTTTAAGGTGAAAATGAGTTTTCTTTTAGACATACTGAATTGGAAGAAATAGTGGAAAAAAATTATTAGAGATACTCTAAATAGATAGGTGGAAGTCAAAATAGTGCCTTTTACATTGATAAAGCTTTTTGGAGAATGCCACATATATGTGTGAATAAGCATGCTGCAAATATTTTATCTTAAAATTAGATATGCTAGCTCACCCAGTCAAGAAAAAGTAGTAGAGTGATGATCCATTTCTATACTGATGATGAAAGAGATATCCCCAAAGGAAAGAAAACAGCTGACCCAGTATAATCCTGTTGATAATTGGATCACACAGTAAACAAAGTAATAATATTTGTTGAGCAGAAAGTTTTATCTATGGAAATCTCAGAGCATGATGCACATGGTTTAGTATTACTTAACAGAATACAAACCACAATCTGTGAATTTATGACACATGACACTCTGAAAAATGTGATGCAATCATTATAATGTTCTTGTTTTAAAATAGAGATATTTGATAACCTAAATGATCTCCACCATATAAGGTGGCACACAAACTTTACTTAGAATCCATAGCTATTACTCTGGGACAGAGATCACTTATCTGACGTGGGAAAGAAGTACATAAAGATCCAGACAGGATCCCCAGAACTCTCTGTACTTCACCTATGCTACTTTGTCGCCGGTATCCTTGCAATTTATAGTAAAGCTTGACACTGGCAAGATCTTTGATTTAGTTTGACAGTTTAATTCATTGTGGTAGCTCAAATTTGTACCAACAGCAGGACTGTCTTTCAGCCAGAATGTAGCTGCCTACCGATCTTTGGTATAAAGTGGAAAAAGTTTTGAGATAAATTATAGGAAATAAATATTACCAAAGGATTTTGGAGAAAATAGAATTAGATCCAAGAGAACTATCTAAATGAATGATAGGGAGTCCATGGAGGAAGAAACATTCAAAAATATTCTAATGTTTATTTATTCTTGAGAGAGAGAGAGAGAGAGAGAGAGAGAGAGCATGGGAGGGGCAGAGAGAGGGAGACACAGAATCTGAAGCAGGCTCCAGGCTCCGAGCTATCAGCACAGACCCAGATGAGGGGCTCAAACTCACGAACTGTGCGATCACGACCTGAGTGGAAGTTGGACGCTTAACTGACTGAGACATCCAGGCGCCCAAGTTGTTTATTCTTTTTTTTTAATTATGTATCAATGTATGACCTGCTTGTGCATTTTTGTTTACCTGGAGAGATGCCCAATTTTCATGCAAAATAACTCAAAGGTTTTGATTACCTACTTACACAGACACACAGACACACACACACACACACACACATATATATACAATACACACTTTTGATTACACACTTATATATACACACACAGATATATACAATAGATATTTCTATATATGTAGTTGGAGGCCTAGCTAAGTCAGATAAGTACTGAATTCTAAGGACATCCAGTTAAAGAACTCAAAACACTTTAAAAAGAAATACTAACAGAAGTCTGGTGAATAATTAATGTCATGATCTCTCAGAATTGATAACATAAGTACATGTCACTAATTTCACATATTACTTAAGAAAAAGGATTTTTTAAGTCCCTAATATCAATTCATCTTAGTTTGGGAAATAAAAATATCCATTCTTCATTTTATTACTATTGACATACTTATGATCTAAGTATGTTATGTAGTCAGATACCTGTAATTTTAAACTGGTCATGGCTCAGCTATATTCCATACTCCTCAGGTAATATAGTAAAGATTAAGTGAAGTTTCCAAATCTCCCTCTAATCGAATAGCTGGAGAACCTTGGTATTGTATTTACAATGCATTTATATTATACATACACATATACATACTCACACACACAAATATATTGAAGAAAGAAATCTGGAAACTTATTGCATAAAGAATAAAAAAATTCCTTGTCATATTAAATTATCTTTTAGCTTAAATCTATGATAAAGCAAATGTTTAAAAAAAGGTTCTTCAATACTGCATTCTTTTAAGTTTCTCTAAAATACTATAAAAGCAAATGATGTTTACAAGACTATCAAAAATCTTAAAATAGGAAATGTGTTTTTTCAGTGGTTACATGACTTTCCATTATTTTTAACCTAAAAAATTAATGAGCATAATAACAACAAAACAAGAATTGTACTTTATGTGGATATTTTAAATATAGATATTTGCTGGCATGAAAAAAAAAGTATTCTCTCGATATCTTTGAGACATTAATTTTTGTTTTAATATTGTTTTGTTTCACTCCATGTAACATACAAT
Source organism: Prionailurus bengalensis (assembly GCF_016509475.1). Taxonomy (NCBI): domain Eukaryota; kingdom Metazoa; phylum Chordata; class Mammalia; order Carnivora; family Felidae; genus Prionailurus; species Prionailurus bengalensis. The sequence continues at coordinate 94,151,006 of NC_057344.1, forward strand.
ATTCATTATCAGGCTTAATGGGAAGAAAAATGAAAATTTAAAGTTCTATATTTGATTTTGTTGACAGCTGATTTAATGTCTGTACAAAGCAAATTGACTTTATTTAAGAAATGCCTTAAAATATATGTGTGAATATCACTGTTTTGCTATTCTTTTAAATATGAAAATAGTTGTCATGCTTTTAAGATTAAAAAAGATGAATGCAGTTTTATATAATACTCATTGGTGACCATAAATGTTCTTATTGCTATTTGACAATATATGGTCAAATAGCTTGTATATCTATTTGATCTAAGTGTAAAAAAGAGTTGTTTTAAATTTTTTCCAGTTATTTTCTATTTTCTTCACTCATTGTTTATTGTATTTTACTGTAATAGGATAATATTTTTGAAAGTTTTCTTTTTAGTCTAAATATGAAACCTTGTTCCACTTTATTTTTTCACTCTCTTAACTTCTATAATTTTCTAATATAAATAAAAGTATCTTACTAGTTTTGTTACTATTTGTATTAATCCCCAGCATTGTGGAAATGTGTAGAATTCAGTCATTCTCTTTGTCAGAACATTTCTTTAATTTGACCTTAAATTCATCTGATTTCAACCAGGTTTCCATGCTTTTACCTTTTCAGTCAATTTTCCCTGTTAGATGGTAAGTCCTTTATTTTCAACTTAGTGTAGTTAGGTTTATCATTTGAGATATATAGGGATATATAGAGATATATAGAGTAGTTAGGTTTATCATATGAGATATATATATATATATATATATATATATATATATAGGGGTTCACCATTTCTGTTTGCATTTGTTGATTTTGTCTTTGAATATGTACAGCATCAACAGGGCTTTCAAAGGGAAAGCTATAAGGAGAGGTTTGTTGATAGAAGTACCCCTTCCCATTTGTTCTATCCCATTTCCACCCTCATTCTTTTCACCCCATTTCTAACTCCTCCCTGTAAACGGTCTCATTCTAATATTTTCTTACTTCGGGACTGAGAAAGAGAGACAACAAAAAAAAATCTGGAGATCCCTTATGTCAGAAAGTAAGACAGTTCATAGAATAAAAAAAAATTATAAATTCCTACTGGCAATAAACAAACAAACACCTACAGGAAGAAAAAAATCTTTTCTTCCATAGGGTATGGTTGCAATGAATAAGTAAAGAAGAAATGATGGAAGAAAAAAAGTCACAGTTTGGAAACCATAAAAGTAATTGCTTAAATCAATAATTTTTTTTTTAATATTTTTTTTTAATTTTTTTTTCAACATTTATTTATTTTTGGGACAGAGAGAGACAGAGCATGAACGGGGGAGGGGCAGAGAGAGAGCGAGACACAGAATCGGAAACAGGCTCCAGGCTCCGAGCCATCAGCCCAGAGCCTGATGCGGGGCTCGAACTCATGGACCGCGAGATCATGACCTGGCTGAAGTCGGACGCTTAACCGACTGCGCCACCCAGGCGCCCCTTAAATCAATAATTTTTAATAGATGAATGTAATGAGTGAAAATTAGATGAGAAACAGGGTATTGAGGGAGTTATAAAGTATCTCCATGAGGTATGTATCAATTACATAAGGCAAAATCTTATTGGATCTGTAAATCGAAACATAGTATCACATCACGTTTATTTCCTGATTGTGAAAACTGTACTATAATTGTTAGAGTAGGCACTCAGTTAGGTTCTGACAGCTGCCTGGAAGTCAGCAACAAGGAAGTCATGGTAAGCTATTGAGAAAGTCAGAGGCTTGTCCTGGAAGCACCACACAAGAAGCAGGGTCAAACCTGACAGGTCCAAGATGGCTGTACCCCTGACAGGAAACCCCTGACAAAATTTGGGACAAAGAGAGAAAAGCCCTGCTTTCTGAACCAAGTAATAAATATCCCCCCTACTTAACAACTGTCAATAAAAGATAGAAACCCAACCCCTAGAGATGGCTATTTGCTTGCGTATACATTCCCTTTCTCTCTCTGCCTCTCTCTTCCCCCTCCTCTTCTATATTGAGAATGTCCTTTTCACTTTAATAAACTTTCCCCCTTGTGTTACTCATCCCTTGTGCTGCTTGCCTGTCCTTGCGTTCATTCTTGTGATAAGACCAAGAATCTTTAGCTAGTCCTCTGGATCTAGCTGGATTGAGTCCCAGAGCTCGGGGTCTCCCCAGTTCACCTGGCAATATAATATTTTCTTAGAAAATATAGCTGGCATAAAGTAAAGGGGCATCATGTCTGCAACATTCACACAAATGATTGGAGAGAATCTATCTACATAATCAATAGATCCATAGATAGATAGATGATAGATAGATAGATAGATAGATGATAGATAGATAATAGAAAAATAGACATACACTGAAGGCAAATGTGGTAAAATGGAATGTTCAGGGATCTGTGTAAAAGATATTGTCACGGAAGAAAATCTTTCTCTGCCCTATGGTCTTTCTAGCTGGCCTTAGAATCAAATTGACATGAGACAGATTAATAGGAGAAAGTCAAACTTAACAGCATATATACTGGGAATCCACACAGACATGAAATTCTGAAGACAAGGCAACAGGAAGCTAGGAGGAGCTAAGGAGGAAGGTAGGGGCCTCAGGATGCCAAAGTGGCACCTTGTGGGGCATCTCATCCTGCATCCCTTTCAATATACAAGATTGTTTTTGTTCCTTCTCACACTCTTTGGTAAGTCTGGAATTACTTCAAACGACAAGATTATAAAACAGTAAAATTAGTGATGGAGAGTGTACAGAGTGAGTCTAGTACTTAGGACTGAGTCATGGGGAAAAAAATAGCCAACACTTAAAACATAATAAATAAATAAACAAATCAACCAACAGAAGCGTGTGATTCTAAACTTTGCAGCTTCCAATTATGTATAATTTATGCAATGGACTTATTTAGGTCTTTGCATTTGCTTCCAGCCCTAAAACTTCCTTTTCATTACAGTCTGAGGTTTGTTTTGTCTTTTCATCATCATCTGTGTCTTACTTGTCAGACCCATGTCTACTCTAGTTTCCTTGTCTACATGAATATATCAAATTTCTTTAATTCCTGGGGTGAAATTCAGACGTATAGCTGTGTCGCTTGCTTCTATCTCTTACTTTTCTCTTTTTATATTTAACAGATAAATATTTGATTTTATCTATATTATCTTCAAATGAAAGGTAATTTTTCCAGAATCACTTTTATCAAAGGAAATGATCTTCTACAACAACAATATCAGCAACAATTAGGCAATTAGGATAAATAGCATCTTTTTTTTTTCTTCTGTGTTCTGAATACTGTTTCATCATTCAACCGGAAATTAAGCTCTAGTGCTGGGCATTATTAAATTATCTTATCACATATTTTATTTAGTCAACTGATGGTGGCAAGGAGGGAAACAGTATGGTGTCCTTTCATACGTGATCTTTGATTCTATCTGCTTGATCTTCATTAATTGTAGCACCAAGAGTTACCACACTGGTTGGGTAGTGTGAGCACTGAACTCAGGATTTTTTATTCATTTGTTCTTTGACATACCCAAGTGAAGATAATTTACATTAGAGATATTCACTGAAGCTCACAAGCTGCTTTGTCAATTGGGAGTATTCTCTTTGATCCAGTATTCTATTGTTGCTGTTGTTTCTCAAATCATGCCCCGAAGGTATGAGATTAGGTGGTGTGTGTGCGTGTGTATCTTAAATTAGAGATTATTATCACAAGCAAAAATAGTGAAGCAGAGTTGTAAATTTTCTGTTTTATTCTCAATGTAATAGCCTCTGTCGGATTTGGTCTCTGGTAAAGAACAGATCTCTCGGCGAAATGGGGTGGAATACCCCTATGTCCCCAGCAATTTATTCAGACCTCTCTACCATTGAAGCTAAACGAGTAATTTTTTTCAAAATCCATTCTACATTTTCTCTTAAACGCTGAATTCTTATTTCACAAAAGGAGTTATAAGGTTATTCTATCTTACTCTACTTGCAAATTGAATCTTAGTTGAAGGATGTCTCAGAATATTTTCTGATGTGGGAAACAAAGGCAAATGAAAAAATTAAGTTTCCTTACTACATACAATTGACAAGTCTTTGAAACAGGCAGGGTGACCTTCCTGGGGGAGCTCAGCTGCCTCGATGATGTCAGTTTGTTATGGGCAAAAAGCAATCTTAGCTTAACATTACCCTGACCCCCCGGGATCCTGTGAGTCTACTTTAAACATATAGAAATTCCTTTGGAAACTTCCTTTATCTCTACCCACCCCCAATATATGTGTTAGCAATCATCCTTCTAGCATATGGCCCACTGATATACATCTGAAGGGTCTCATGGCTGAGGGTTTACTAAACAATAAAATGACCTTTTCCTAATAACAGCCCCCTCCTGGAAACCTTGCTTCCAAAATTCTTTACAGACTTATGCTATCCCCAATCCCTTCTCAACTTGAAAATATATAATCAGCCACTCGTCACAACCCCAGTGCGGCTCTTTCTGCCCATGGGTCCTGTCCACGTGTTTTCATAAAACCACCTTTTTGCACAGAAGACATCTCAAGAATTCTTTCTTGACTCTTCACTCCAAACCCCAACATTTCCACATCATTTTCTACTTATTTGCTAGAGCACTGAGTAAGGTAAATTGAATATTTTAGATAAACAACCTCTTTTGATTTTATATAAATTACAACATATTATGATTCATATACTTTAGCATTCATTAATTTCTCTCCACCATATTTTATTCTCTGTGTTCACATTTTATCAGTGTTTAGAGATTTTTGTGTCTTAATCCGTGATTATCCTATCATCCTCCTCATGAGTCCTAACTTACAATATTCCAATGGTAATATATTTTAAACTATTTATTGTGCGTGCATATATACCAACTTATAATTTTACCTTAAATGAGTCTTTTGGTGTTTCTATTATTTTCTTTTTTTTCTGATTAATTAGGGCAAAGTCATTTTAGATTTTAAAATATTCAAATTATACAGCTCCTGAAAATACACACTGAAATGGAAATTGTGTTCTTTATATTAATATGTATGTGCATCTAATGAGTTTTAATGAATGTGCAAAGGTCATTTCAATTGATTGTTGATTTGAGTAGTTTTTCTTCCAAGGGATTTGAGAGAATTGTATTCAAATGGGCTGGATTCTTACAACAATCACAATACTGTAATAGTGAATAATATCATATTAATATATGATTTTTGAGGCTTGAGAACAAGTGTTTTGTCATAAAGTCACAACTTTGAAATTATGAGTAAATTTAGTGATTTGATATAAATTAATTTGAATTACATATGAGTTAAGTGGTAATATTTCACTGTGCAAATGGCAAGAAATAGCAAAGAAATTTAAGAATTCTCACCTGATCATAAACAAGCACGTCAAAACTTTTTTAAGGAACGCAACAAATGCTTACATGTCTTTAATACCATAAGTCATGAGATTTATTATAAGTTAACACAATTTCAAATTTCATACACCATGACAGATGAGGGTTACTATTATTAACCTTTTCTAAATTTTATATTAATAAGACAATTTGTTCAAGTAACTACCAATTACAAATTTCACAATTCAGTAAAACGGGCACTTGCTAACTAAAATGTACAGTACATTGTATGCATTTAAAAATATTTTGGGGCGCCTGGGTGGCGCAGTCGGTTAAGCGTCCGACTTCAGCCAGGTCACGATCTCGCGGTCCGTGAGTTCGAGCCCCGCGTCGGGCTCTGGGCTGATGGCTCAGAGCCAGGAGCCTGTTTCCGATTCTGTGTCTCCCTCTCTCTCTGCCCCTCCCCCGTTCATGCTCTGTCTCTCTCTGTCCCCCCAAAAAATAAATAAACGTTGGGAAAAAAAATTTAAAAAATATATATTTTGACCCCATATATTTGAAGAGAGGAAGCTTCTGCACTTCTAATAAAACTATGTTGCACCATTTAATAAAAATTATACTAACAAAGTGCAAGGGAATTCAACAATACACATTGTCTTAATGGACAAAATACACAACTGTGCTAAACTGGAATTTCTCCAAATTCTAGATGATTGTCTAAATCATGTCACTATAATGCTTATTTGACGTTAAACTCCAAGATACGTCAGCGTAGCCTTGTTGCCTTTACCATTCAAAACAAGGCTGGAATGCATACAGAGAAGATATCAAAGATATTCAAGAAATTAGAGGGGTGAGAAATTGAAAATGTAATAAAGGAACATAAAGGAAAATAAAAAACTTGCCATAAGCCTATGGTTTCTTGAACCTCCAATATTATAACATTTATCTCATTATACTGGATTATTCATTTCTATAGTAATATTTCAAATGCTAAAAATCCCAGAGTAGTTTCTATGTCACTGGAAACACAATAGCTATCCAGAGTAGCTTACAATCAAATTAAATAATCAATATTTCACACTGTGGTATTCGTGTTGACATTTACAGGTTTGGGTTTGCCATTCCCATTCATTACAGATTACTTCCTGTTTTTTTTTTTTTTTTCTTAAACTGATTTCACACCCAGTGTGGAGTGCAATGTGGGTCTTGAACTCAAGACCCTGAGATGAAGACCTGAGCTGAGATCAAGAGCGGGACACTCAACAGACTGAGCCAACCAGGTGCTCCTGTATTCATTGTAGTTAAATAGGTTGCTCTTGGGTGAATGGCAACATCTTTCTAATGACTTCCTGGTGAAAAATGCCAATTGTTGTTACTATAATTTAGTGTATAAAATGTTACTCCTTAGAAAAAAAATCAATAACAAAAATATTGAAGAGCATCAAAGGAAGGTGTTTGCATTCAATCTCATATACTTCAAATATTTGGGCTGTTGTCTTCTATCATAATCTTTCCCAAACATTCTTTCAGTTATTCTTTCTAGGTTTAAGAAAAATTCAGTCTTTGACCTAGTTCTCCTAAAACCAGGCTCCAAGATACTTACTTGCAGGAAGTTTATTGGTGTTTGTGTTTGGAAACAGCACTTGTAAAGGAGGAAAGAAATCCAGATTAGACATAATAAGAATTTGAACTGCAATAAAGTTGCAACAAAACAAAACAAAACAAAACAAAACAAAACAGAAACCTCAGTCTATCCAACGTGGAGCAGAACTGGGATAGCATTTCCAAATTGCTTAGATTTGAGTTAAGAGGAATAACCTTTATACTATTCTATTGACCGAAGGATGAGTGTCAGCCACCAGGAAGGGAATAAACTTGGGTGACACCTTTGGCCAAAGGCAATGCACAAGAAGAGACTCAGCCATGGGCTGGGGCAATGCATACCTTAGTCTTAAAATTAGGATCTGGACAGCTGACCATACACTTCCTAGATTCATCTACTTTCTAATCAGAATTTGTATGTGAAATTAAAAGCAAACAAATGAATAAAAAACAAAAAAGCAGAATCAGACATATACATACAGAGAACAGACTAATGGTTGCCAGAGGCGAAGGGGGAATGGGCAAAAATGGGTAAAAGGGAGAAGGAAGTACAGGCTTCCAGTTATGGAGTGAATAAGTCACAGGGATAAAAGGTACAACACAGGGAAGTGTAGCCATTGGTATTGTAATAGCACTGAATGGTGACAGGTGGTAGCTACCCTTTGGGTGAGCATAATATAATGTATAGAGAAGTTGAATCACTATGTTGTACACCTGAAAGTAATGTACTATTGTGTGCCAACTATACTCAAATAAAAAAATAAATAAAAATAAAAACATCAGAATTTTAAAAATCCCATTTTGATCTCCTCTTCAATACTATTACTCTCAGTATTAGAATATCTTATGTTAAACCTAATAAAGTAAACCAATATGGCTCCTTGATATTTGTCTTAATTTTCTTTCAACTTTGAAACAAGTTCAGAATTACAGCTATAAAGGAGGTAAAAGCAAAGGCATAGTAAGAATTCAGTGCAAGACATGATCTATTTAGGTCCCATTCCTCAGTTCTTATTGTGTCTCCAGTATCAGAGGTTTTTTTAATGATTTAATTTTTTTCATTTTATTTATTTGTTTATTTTCATTTTATTTATCAATTTTATTTTTTTTATTTTATCTATTTTAGACAGGCAGAAAGGGAGAGAGTGAGTAGGGAGAGGAGCAGATGGAGAGAGAGAGAGAGAGAGAGAGAGAGAGAGAGAGAGAGAGAATCCCAAGCAGGCTCCACGTTCAACACAAAGCCTGATGTGGAGCTAAATCCCACAACCTTGGGGTCATGACCTGAGCTGAAACCAAGAGTCAGACACTCAACCAACAGAGCCACCCAGGTGCTCCCCCAGTTTCAGAGCTTTTGTAATGGTAGCTCCCCATTCTGGGAATGGCAAATGCTATTTCACTTTCCAACATCGGGGCTCTGAACCTGTACAGATGTCATTATCCTATCTCTTCTGTAACACTTTTCTTAATATATATATATATATATATATATATATATATACACTTGTCATTTCTTCTGCTGCTCCTGCAATATTGGACTCACAATTTCATAAAATTTTCCCACTTACTGCAACTTTATTGACTGTCTTCCTCCTTGAATGTATAGCTACATCTTCTTCCACCATTCCTCTTAGTAGAGGCATTACTACTTTTTCAAGGACTAAAGAATGCTATCCTCTACTACGTTCCCTTTGATTTTGCTTCAGCAATTACACCTGCTGTCTTATATCAGCAATGTATCAGCCAGATGCCATCTTTCCCCTATATGTAATCACAATTAAGTCTCTTCCATACTATTATAGTGCTTAAGTCATTTCTTTAGCTATCGCCTTTTCAAGATACTGTTTCATTTATTTTCTTATCTTCACTGTCAAATTCACAGAAAATATAATTTCTACCTGATACCTATTTTAACCCACCAAATAACCCCTCAACGTAATGCTACCGTACAAGAGAAATTATATTTCATTTCTTTACCATTTTCTCAAGATTATTCAAAGAATTAAGCCCAATTATCTTTTCCTAGACATTATTTAAAAGCTCTATTTGAAAACTTTTTTCGAGGGATGAGATGCTCATTACATCAGAGGAATCCCCATTTCACCATTTTATTAAGCCACAGTATGCTTTTCTCTAAATTTTAGGAGTTTCAATGGTCTGTGGAGATATATAAACTAAAATTACTCCTTTGCTCACTTCTCTTGATAAAGGATCATTCTTTTATATCATCTTGATTATTTTAAACTATATAAGTACCTAAGCAATTTCAGTCTCTGTAAGATTCTTCTATTGATCATATCAATTTAGTTTTATATATTACACTGGAACAGGATGTCTCAATCTTGGCACTATTAACATTTTAGGTTGAATCATTTTTTTTACTGTGGGCCTGCCTGTGAATAGTAGGATGTTTAGCACTATTTTGGCCCCTACCCACTAGATGTCAGTAGCACCCACCATCACCAAATAGTGACTATCAAAAATGTCTCCAGGTATTACAACATGTCCCCTGAAACCACTGTCCCTCTCTTAAGAACCTCTGTATAGATGAATAAAGAGAGGCTATAGAAGTCAACGAGTAATTTATATGCAATAATATTGAGGGACTTTTAGGACATTTGCAATACATTTACACATTTAATTGCATCATATATAATCTTCACACAAAAACACTACAAGGGAGATACTATGATAACCCCCATTTCACAGATGTGGAAACTGAGGTGCAGAATGATTATTTAGCCTGCCCAAGATCTCAGAGTTTATAAGGGGTAGATCCTGGCTTTAAACCCATTTAGTCAAAACCCAGCCATTACCAGTACAACAAATAGCCTCTAAACCACCACATAAAGGCTAATAAAAGAATGGGAACCTAAAAAGAATATAAGATTGGTTAAAGGAAATAATTTTCAAAACTTAGAAGTGATTCAAAATAAAATAAGAAGTTAAAAAGACAAAGACAAATATATGGTTTAGATGCTACAAAGTAAAAAAGACGAGGATACACATTTTAAAGGGTCTGGGAAAGAGAGTGAGAAAACTAGGTCATATCCATACAAATACTAGATTTAAAGCTGTAATGTAGTAGGAAAATTACAATATATTAGGACAATTTTTCTGCTTTAAAAGAAATCTTAGTTGTCTTTATTACAAATCCATCATTTCTGATCAATTATTTTCTTAAGAATGCCACTTTTGGGGCACCTGGGTGGCTCAGTCAGTTGAGGGTCCGACTTCAGCTCAGGTCATGACCTCATGGTCTGTGAATTCGAGCCCTGCCTCAGGCTCTGTGCTGACAGCTCAGAGCCTGGAGCCTGCTTCCGATTCTGTGTCTCCCTCTCTCTCTGCCCCTCCCCTGCTCATGCTGTGTCTCTGTCTCTGTCAAAAATAAATAAACATTAAAAAATTTAAAAAAAAAAAGAACGGCAGTTTTTTTCTTGTGTTCATGGATTGAAGTCAGTGGAGTGAGAATAAGACAATCACAGAATTATGCAGTCATATTTACAATTAGGAATCTAGCAATCGTAGCTCTGTAAAGCATATATTTTACATGGTGTCCCAGTATTGTGTTCTGTATAGTTTTACTAAGGACATAAGTAAAATAAAATAGGTTCCTATGGACATAAACAGGAAATAAACATTATTGTTTTTTGTTATACTAAGTTTACATTGTCTTTATTATGACAATTATCACAGGTTTATATCTGTAAGATGCAAGAAAATGTATATATTAACAAACTAACAGAACATCATACAGAGAGATCCTGCAATCCAGTTCCCAGAGAATACAACAAGCCGTGGTGATAATACACAACCAGTCAGGTGGAGAAGGCAATAACGTGCTAGAATGAAGTAAAGTCTTAAAAAAAGACCCAGTTGATTGCACTATCCAAAAGGCTGGTAAGTCTGTGTACAGTTGTACAAAGTGTCAAGAATATTTTCAATTGGGTTTAGAAGGGGAATAAAGGTAAATTCTAGATCAACTAAACCAGATGAAAACTTACATCAGTCTGTCCAGTCCAGTGCACACACCGGTCAGTGGCTAAGGATGATCACACAGCTAACAAAGGGAGAAAATGTTTGGAGATGGACTTGAAAATAATAGAAAGTGTTGCTCGGCTGCTCATTCCAGCGTAGAGTAAAATAGCTAAAATAAGAACTGTCTTCCAAAGCCATGTGACAGTTTTGTGCATCCAAATACGAATCCTCCAATATATATGAATGAACATGTTGTATAAAAATCTTATTCTCCCCTCACAGTACAAGGGATATCTTTTACTGGAAAAAAAGTCAAGAATTCTATTCCTTTTTTTTAAGTTCTCTTTTGATGATCTAAATATTAAGTGTATGTCCTTCGTATATCATCAGGGAGGGCAGTGGTTCCTTGGTTTATATGAAGATAAGGAAAAAAGAACATAAAAGGTTAAATATAGCTATTTAAATGGTAGGGAATAGTTTGACTTTAAATATCTTTGAGGTCATGGTAGTTAGCAAAAATCAAAATGGATGATTTAGCTTATTTATGATAGTTGCTACAGATTTCTAATAAAATATAAATGTTTTAATATACACCTCAACATCTAACATTTATAACCACATAAAAATAAGTCTTGGTATAAGATTTGAGAATTATTGTACTCTTCTATTAGCATAATGACAAAAATATTTATAGTTGGACAGTATAAAATAGTGATTATTATGTTTTGAAAGAGGCTCAACGATGTGTTCTACTAAATGCCTAAGAACATGTTTTTTTTAAAGTAACCAAATATATAAATACATAAATCTCATCGCCATAATCTCAGTATACCTGAATTGGGAAATGTACCATATTCTAGGATTTCATTTATAAATTGTGGTGATATTTTGGCTTGCATTTTTTTCTTCCCTGCTTATTAGTAGGTAGTTTTTAACAGATGACCTCAGGAAAGTTTTGCAAAAACAGTTTCAGGATAAAATTTTCAAGTGACCTCCAGAAGTACATTCTCAGGTGGAATTTGAGATAGGATAGTAGATTCTACCACATACCCAGGTGGAAGTGAAAAAAGCGCCCCTGTGTGCCTATAAAATATGCATTTGTATCTGTAAATGGATTTTTGAGAGAATCTTAACCATTACAACTTCCTGTAATGTTAACAAGGAAAAGATGTTTAAAAAAAAAAGACAGTGTCAGGATCAACTTTTTCAATCAATGCAAATACCTAGAACATAGTATATCCTCATATATATATATTTTTTTCTTTTCTTTAATTTGGAGAATATGATTCTGCATCACATTTTTCTATATCCCAGAGACTCAGTAAATGCTTAGAGATAGATGATAGATAGATAGATAGATAGATAGATTATAGATAGATACATAGATACATAGATAAATATTTCTCCTTCAAATTTTCTTTCTTGAGAATACTCCAAGGGGAAATTTCACAAAATAACAGGTTGGATTAGGAATTGTTTGCTGTGTATCTTTTTTCTTCAATATGATCTTTAATTTTTTTAATGTTTATTTTTGAGATATCAAGAGACAAAGTGCGAGTAGAAAGAGACAAAGAGGGAGACATAAAGTCAGAAGCAGGATTCAGGCTCCGTGAGCTGTCAGCACAGAGCCTGGACATGGGGCTTAAAGTCACAAACCACGAGATCATGACCTGAACTGAAGTCAGATGTTTAACTGAGCCACCCAGGTGCCCCAATATGATCTTTAAAATAAAAACTCCTCTGAAAGTAAAAAAAGGATCCCATCCCCTTGAAAAGGATTGCTTGATGAGAAATCCAGGAATACTATCTTATATAGCACAGCGTAAAATCACTGTCAAAGTCTTTGTATTACCAAATGCCCTGGCAACTTTAGAAATAGTTCATACTTATCACATTGAGAAAAGCCTGTTTGTTGGGTTCTAAACATACTGCTATGGCTATTCAGAGTCCTCACATGTCAGTAGCAACATGAACCACTGATACTTCTGAAAATAATGATTGTCTATGTCTTCGGTGTAGAGTAAAGGAAAAACTTAAAAAAAATAAGAAACAACGTTATACACAAAGATTTCATTGAGCAAAAATAATTATTTAAGAAATTCCCATTCTCAACTATAAATTCATGAGATCAGGGAAAGTATACCCTATTCATTGCCTTATCTTCCGATTCTGGAAGATGTACCTGTCAACTATTAGGAACAGAAAAAAAAAATATGTTGTTTCATTTATAACTATTTCTCTATGAAACTTTATTCATAAAAATTTAAACTAAGCCACCAATTTATTAGGTCTCTTTGGAAATTACCTAAAATACAGAAACAGCCTGGGGATTAGCAAATGGCTTTACCAGTGATATAATTGGAGTATCTGATAATTTTGTGGATTTCCCACAACTTGAACAAAGTTGTGAGAAGAAAGAAATTAAAATGGCCACCGCTTTTGAAGGAGGAAAACACATAACAAATAAGAAAATACAAAATTCAAATCTAGCCCTGCACTTCCCAGTTTAAATCCTTTCATTAATCCTCTGCTTTGAATTTATAATATCTTTCTAGTTATTCAAAAAAAATTAAGGGGATATTACTCACATATCCTTTGCAGGCTTCTTTAGTCACATGCCACAATCCAGCCACGTTAGCTTTCACCTTACTCCCCAACTAAGCCTATGATTCCCTCTCTACAGGATATTCCATTGCCTACTCTTAACCTAATTTGCATATGTACTTTAGTGCTCAGTTTGACACTTCCAAGCTGGGTTTAAGTCCTCCTCTGAGTGAGGTCCCATGCCCCCACCGTCATCTCTTATCACACCAGATTAACATACATAGTTATTCATGTATTATCTGACCTTGACTGGGAATGCCAGAAATATAGTCTCCGTAGGAATCTGTCTTGGAAACATCCCGTGTCCAGTATGGTTTTTGGCACCTAGCAGGTGTTCTGTAACTTTTTATTTAATACCTCAATTAATGTGTATATAATTGAATGAGTGAATAAATTTGGAGTAAATAATCGTATCACTTAACTGTTGCTCTGATAGTGGAAAGAATAATCTTATAATTTTACTTAACACCTTTCATATGCTACATAATCACATATAATTCTTTTTTTTTTCCTTTGGACAGGGGAGAAGTATCAACATCCATATAACAAAACAAACTCCTTTATACAAATGGTTTTAGACAATTTTAGAAGCAAACTTACCAAATGTAATGATTGAAATGAACAATATAAACCATGTAATTGACCCTCACAAATATTCTTTAGATAATAGGGAATATAATATTTCCTCAATCCTATTCAAATTCCCAATATTAGCTTCCTATTTTGAATGCATTTTATTTTTTATTTTATTTTTTTTAAGTTCATTTATTTATTTTGAGAGAGACAGAGACAGTGCAAGTTAGGGAGAGGCAGAGAGAGAGAGGGAGAAAAAGAACCTCAATCGGGCTTCATGCTGCAAGTACATAGTGCAATGCAGTGCTCGAACCCACGAAACCATGAGTGAAATCATGACCTGAGCTGAAATCAAAAGTTGAATATTTAACTGACTGAGCCACCCAGGTACCCCTTTAATACCAGTATATTAAATATTTGTTATATTTCTATCACCACATCTCTTATGCCCATCCTTGGTTGATCATCATCTTATATCTCTATCACCAGGCAAATGCAGATCTACTTTTTTATTGTTATCAAATAAATTTACTATTTCAAACATTTTATATAAATGTTTCATTCAGCATGGTGCTTTTAAGATTCATATATGTTGTTCTGTTTATCAGTATATTCCTTTACGCCACGAACCAGTATTTCACTTTTTTATCTAATTCCCAGTTGAAAGGCATATATGGGTTACTGTCAATCTGTGACTATTGTGAAAAAACAAAAAAGGTGCTAAAAACATTTATGTCTCTGTGTGGACATTGTTTTGTTTGTTTGTTTTGTTTTTTTTTTTCTTTTTTTTTTTTCTTTTAGTAAATACCTAGGAATAAAATTGCTGGGCCATACGGTACATGTATAATCAAAGAGAAACGGACAGTAGATGGAAATGATTGTAATATTTATATGCCTACCAGCAGTGTTGTTCCATACCCTGGGCAACATTTGGTATTGTCAGGCTTTTTTTTTTTCTTTTTTCTTCCAAGATTGTATTTAAATTCAAGTTCGTTAACATACAGTGTCGTATTCATTTCAGGAGTAGAATTTAGTGATTCATTACTTACATATAACATCCTGTGCTCATCACAAGTGCCCTCCTTAATGCCCATCACCCGTTTAACCCATCCCACAGCCACATCCCCTCCAGTCACCCTCAGTTATTCTCTTCAGTTGAGAGACTCTTATAGCTTCCACCCCTTTGTTTTTATCTAATTATATTTTTCCTTCCCTTCCCCTGTGTTCATCTGTTTTGTTTCTTAAATACCACATATGAGTGAAATCACAAAGTATTTGTCTTTCTCTGACTGACTTATTTCACTTAGCATACTACACTATAGTTGGAGGACATCTGGGTGGCTCAGTCGGTTAAGCATACCAGCCAGTCTTGATTTTGACTCAGGTCATGATCTCAAGGTTCGTGAGTTTGAGCCCCTTGTTGGGCTCTGCATGACAGCACAGAGCCTGCTTGGGATTGTTTCTCTCCCTCTCT
The DNA here is from genome assembly GCF_016509475.1 of Prionailurus bengalensis. Classification (NCBI taxonomy): domain Eukaryota; kingdom Metazoa; phylum Chordata; class Mammalia; order Carnivora; family Felidae; genus Prionailurus; species Prionailurus bengalensis. The sequence goes on from NC_057344.1 coordinate 94,166,550, forward strand.
TTCTGCCCCTCCACCCCCTCTCTTTCCCTCTCTCAAAAATGAATAAATAAAACATTACCAAAAATAAGGTTCTCTCTCTCTTCGTCGGCTCCTCTCCCCCGCCCCTCTTGCACTCTTTCTCTCTGTATCTCTCTCTCAAAAAAACAAACAAAAACAAAAACACTCTAGTTCTATCCACATCATTGCTAATGGCAAGATTTGATTATTTTGATGACTGAGTAATATTCCAGTGTATTCATCAGTTGGTGGACATTTGGGTTCTTTCCATAATTAAGCTATTGTCGATAGTACTGCTATAAACATTGGGTGCATGTTCCCCTTCAAATCAGTATTTTTGTATCCTTTGGATAAATACCTAGTAGTGTAATTGTTAGGTCATAGTGTAGTTCTATTTTTAACTTTTTGAAGAACCTCCATACTGTTTTCCAGAGTGGCTGTGCCAGTTTGCATTCCCACAAACAGTGTAACAGGAGTCCCCATTCTCTACATCAACACAACCCCTATCAAAATAACGCCAGCATTTTTCACAGAGCTAGAACAAACAATTCTAAAATTTGTATGGAACCAGAAAAGACCCCAAATAGCCAAAGTAATGTTGAAAAAAGAAAAACAAAGTGGGAGGCATTACGATTCCGGACTTTAAGCTGTATTACAAAGTTATAATCATCAAGACAGTATATTACTGGCATAAAAACAGACACATAGATCAATGGAACAGAATAGAGAACCCAGAAATGGACCCACAACTATATGGTCAACTGATGTTCGATGAAGCAAGGAAGAATATCCAATGGAAAAAAAGATAGTCTCTTTAACAAATGGCATTGTCAGGCTTTTATTTTATCATAACCATTCTACATAGTGCATAGAAGATCTCAATGTGTTATATATAATGTGCATGTCCCTGATTTTTTTTTATGAGACTATTGGCCATCTGAACACTTTTGTGAAGTATTTGCTCAAATATTTTGCCCATTTTTAAAAGTGACCTTTGTGGGTTGTCAGAGCTCTTTATTTTTTCTGGATAAAGCCTTTCAGATTTGTATAGTAAATATTTTTCCCTTTTCATTTTCTTTTTTTTTGAATTTTTTAATGTTTATTTATTAATTTTGAGAAAGAGAGGGACCGAGTGCAAGCAAGGAAGGAGCAGAGAGAGAGGGAGACACAAAATATGAAACTGGCTCCAGGCTCTTAGTTATCAGCACAGAGCCCAACGCAGGGCTCAAACTCATGAACTGGACCATGAAATCATAAGCTGAGCTGAAGTATGATGCTTAACCAGATGAGCCACCCAGGTGCCCCTTCCTTCTCATTTTCTTAATGGTGTCTTTGGAAAGCAGATTATTATTTTTTTTTCTCAAAGACTAGTTTATCAATTCTTTATTGTTTGTGCACTTTGTGTCTTATTTAAGAACACTTAATCTACTTCAAGGTCACAAATATTTTCTTAACTTTTCACTTCTACAATTTAAATGGTTTAGATTCTTATACCTAGTTCCATGATCCCCTTTCCTTTTCTTCTCTTCTCTTCTCTCTTCTTTTCTTTTCTTTTTCTTTTCTTTCTATCTTTTTTTTCTTTTTAAAGTAGCTTCATGCCCAGAGTGGAGCCCAAAGTGGGGCTTGAATTCACGACCCTGAGATCAAGATGTCTAGCTGAGATCAAGAGAGACACTTAATTGACTAAGCCACCGAGGCACCCCCAATGACCCATTTTAAGGAGATTTTTATGTGTGGTGTGAATTCAAGGTCAAGGTTCACTTTTTGTTTTTCTTAATTTCCCCAGTGAATGAGCTTGGAACTTTTGTCAAATTTAATCAAACATATACATTTGAGTTTCATCTTGGACTGTCTATGTTCCACAAATCCATATTTCTATCCTTATCTCTATACTGTATTATCTTGATTATTGTGGTTTTAGATTATATCTTGAAATTAGATAGTGAAAATTGTTAAATCTTGTTATTTCTACCAAAAAGCATTTTTAAATTTTGACTATGATTGGCTTGTAGTCATATCAATTGGAGGAAAACTGGTTCCTGAATAATATTGAGTCTCCCAACCTATAAGCCGAGAATTTTTCTGTATTTATTTTGATCATTTAATTTTAGTTTTTCTCTGCAAGTCTCTGTAACTCAGTTATCCCTGAGTATTTAATAGTACTTTTTTTTCTATTTTAAATAGTATTGTTTCTTTTAATTTCAACTTCTGTTTTTTATTAACATATAAAGATACAGTTAATTTTTGAATCTTACTCCTATATCCTGTAACATTGTTAAATTCACTTATTAGTTTTAGCAGAATTTTATATTTCGACTTCTATGTACGTGAGCATATTGCCTGAAATAAGATAAGTTTGTCTCTTTTTAATATGCAGGGTTTATTATTTGCTTTACCTTATTGTACAATACAGATCTCCTACCTACCACTGAATAGAAGTAGTGAAAACAGCTTGTGATTGTTCCTGCCCTTAAGGAAAAAGAAAACAGTCTTTAACTAGTAAGTACAATATTATCTGTAATTTTTTATGGATGCCTTTTATCAGGATGAGAAAATTACTTTCTGTCTTGAGTTTTCTTTTATTATTAGAAATGGGTTTTGCATTTAGTCAAATACTTTATTCTTTCTCTAGTGCAATGATTTAAAAAATCTGTCTTTGCTTTTCCTGTCCTTATTGCAAATTACACTCATTTTCAAATGTTGATCAACTCTGCCATTCTTGAATTCCACTTGGTTCTGGTGCATTTACCTTTTTACATCTGTTTGATTTGATTTCCTAATATTTACTAAAGATTATCTCATCTATATTTTAGAGGAGTGGTGTATAGTTTTGTTTTCTTGTAATGTTTGCCTCTAATGTTTTTTTAAATGTTTTATTTATTTATTTTTGAAAGAGTGCATGAGCATGTGAGGGGTCAAGAGAGAGGGAATAGAGAATCCCAAGCAGCTGGGAGCTCAGAGTCCAATGAGGGGCTCAAACTCATGAGCCTAACACATGACCTAAGACAAAATCAAGAATCTGAAGCTTAACCAACTGAGCCACCTAGGGGCCTCTGTTTGTCTCTACTTTTAATAGCAGGATAAGGGCCTCATAAAATAAGGTGCTCCATTTATGCATGTTTCTTCCATTCTATGTTGTAAAGGAATTCATCTAGAATTGAAACTATTTATTTCAGTGAACAATTCAGACCTAGAATTTTCTTTGTGTAGAGTGTTGTTTTTCTTTTTACATTGTGATTAGAAACTGATAGAGGCATATTGAGATTTTGTAGTATCTTGTGAATCTGTTTTGATGACTGTGTCTTTCACGGAATTCACCCTTTTATATAGTAGTAAAATGGCTCTTATCATTCCTTTCCTTTTCTTTAATCTTTTAAAGACTGTCACATATTTAGTTATCCATATGCAGCAGCTGACCTGGAGTTTGACAGTCAGGATGTTTATCAGGGGAAAACACCTGCAGAAGCAATGGAAGAGGCTGAAGTTGAATTGCTATCTCTATTCTGACATGGGTGTTCTTTGGTGGGACTACCTATGTGGTACAAAGATCATCACATTTTACTCCAAATTCCATACATCTGTCCATTTGCCTCTACTCCAGAACTTCTTGACCCCGGTATCCCCATTTTTTGGCTTCCAGGCCTTCGACCATCTAAGTAGGCCATTTAACACAACACATGAATCCACAATTAATCTTGAATCACTTCCTGTTCTACATAAACGGGATGACTACATGTACCACACGGAGCTTCACCACTGGGGAGATTCCCCTACCCTGGACTTTTCAAAGGTACCACCTGGCGGTGTCGAGATATAGCTGCTGTACATCTTCAGCCTACGTCCACATATACCGTCTACCTTTTTTTAAACTACGCATAGTTTTTGTCCTTCTCTATCAATTTTTCAGAAATTTATCAACCATGTGTCCATTGCTGGGAACATTCCCCTCTATGGTTGCCACTGTGGTCCTGTCTCTTGGTCCAGATTCTTTTTTATTTGAAGAAACATTTCTCCTCTCCTAGGTACCAGTGAACTTTCTTGTATTACTTAAGTGTGTGCATCATATGGTACCTGGTCAACCCCAGGAGTATATCTGCCCTGAAACCCCTCACCCAAGGGAAGGGACCAAAGTCTTTGCCTTCAGCAGAGGGGTCCATGTAGCCCATCTTCTGCTTCAGCTATCTGGTGGGACTTCTCTGCCAGAGGAGACCCAAAGTGCTACCAGTCTTGCTGAGTCTCCTCCTTTCTGTGTGTAAGCCATTATTCTAACCAGCACCTTGTGTGTTGAGTCCTTCTTGGTTACTCCAAACCCGTACACAATGCAACGAGCGCAGGCTATGGGCTCCTACTTCTGGTGGGTGACGTTGTTCTCATCTTTGTCACCCTCCATGTGATGGAAACCCTCACTTGGGATTGCTAGGCAAATTCTCCTGCTCCACAGGCATATACCTAAAGGAGGACTCTTACTCTACTGAAACATTAACAAATGGACAAGAGTTCTGGGAAATATGCTCATGCACCTTGATTTGTCATATGCTTACTTACAGATTTCAATGGCCAACGTGCTGTAGGGTTCTTCTGATTCTGCTTGATCTTACGATTTGTCAGCCAGGACAGGATCTAGTTCATGAGAGCTCCAGATGCATAGTGAGTGATTTGATGTTCACATTTAAATGTTTAATGTCTTCTAGGCCATTCTGGGAGTTACTTATTAAATAGTGCCTAATTCTGTGCTACAGATGGTCTGGACTTTCTTCATATCCTCAAGGACCTATGTTTTGATTCTCCCCCTGGGGCCTACAATTGCTTACATCCAGCAGTTTTCCAGTTACTGATACCTCTGGCATTATAGTCTACTGAGTCAGTATTCCCAGGCGGCACGGCTGCTTATATCACAGACTGAGTGCACTCTCCTGTTTCAGAAACCACTGGATGAGTTGTTTCACGAGCATATAAACTGGAGAAATATTTTCAAGTGTAGAATAAATTTCCTCTGGAACTCAAAAGGCCCGGTAGGTATTATACTTTCTTCTTTATAAGTGAGAGAAACAAGATTTAATTATTTTGCCCCACTTGGGGCCATATCAATTCACCAAGAATATACTCTGCAAGACAGTGTGAACTATAAAGATTAAAAGACTGATGATTTGGCCAAACTTCTGAAGTCATATTATATTTATAGTCAAGATTATATTTTACTTATTCTTTTCCTATGTTTTCACTTATGGAAAAAAAATTGGATCCCATGTGTTGTGAGAAATAAGTGTATATTATCTCAAAAAGGTAAAGTCATTTTTTAATATAAAATTTATTGTCAAATTGGTTTTCATACAACACCCAGTGCTCATCCCAACAGGTGCCCTCCTCAATACCCATCACCCACCCTCCCCTCTCTCCCACCCCCATCAACCCTCAGTTTGTTCTCATTTTTTAGAGTCTCTTATGCTTTGACTGCCTCCCTCTCTAACTTTTTTTTCCCGTCCCCTCCCCCATGGTCTTCTGTTACCCCAGTGTTTACAGCAGCACTTTCAACAATAGCCAAATTATGGAAAGAGAATAAATGTCCATCAACTGATGAATGGATAAAGAAATTATGGTTTATATACACAATGGAATACTACATGGCAATGAGAAAGAATGAAATATGGTCTTTTGTAGCAACGTGGATGGAACTGGAGAGTGTTATGCTAAGTGAAATAAGTCATACAGAGAAAGACAGATACCATATGTTTTCACTCTTAGGTGGATCCTGAGAAGGTAAAGTCATTTTAAGGTAAGCTACTTTTTGATACAGTGTCTCAATCATGGGTTTAACATGCCTGTTTATGATCAAAAATATAGATTTTTTGCAATATATTTTGTTAACTGTAATCTGACATGATCATTAATTTTGAGCAAACAAATATTAAAATCAGAACTTTAAGATACAAATGAACATACTTCATGTATCATAAAGATCTAAAGTGGTTCTATGTAAATTAAAGTTAGGCTGAAAATCATCAGCATAAATAGGTGATTTGTCCAATGCAAAAGAGGTTATTTTGATTCTGGTGGGGGAGTGTTACTGCCTATTCCCTTGTTCAACGCTAACTGAACTCTGGAGAAGAAAATACAATTCATTCTTTATGATCAGTGTGCTAAACAATATATCAGACTTGGTACAGTTGGCCTAGGGCACCATTACTGAGGAAAAATCATAAATACCTGAAACTGTTCCTCTCTGCCTGGAGGCACTATACGCTTTGTTTTGAAATAATTATAGCACTGTGTGGTGTAACGAACAAGCAGCAACAACAACAACAACAACAAAAACATATTCAAAAATCTTGCTTCAGCTCACTTTTCCTTAAGCTATGAAAGAAAACATAACATAAATGTCCTATAGGATTTTTGCTACACAGATGTAACCATTAATTTAGAAGAGCCAGACTATGACGTTTAAGCAGAAATCTTCTTTCTTCTTTTGCCCAGTTATCTATTCAGACTCACTGCTTACTCTAAGATATTCAAAAGTTTTCAGTCTTTTGTAGTCACTAGAATCAATTGCAGATAGATGATAGATAGATAGATAATTACTATATGAAATGTCTAGGCATATGCAATTTTCCCAAATCATTTAAAATAAAGCCTTCTTGGGGCACCTGGGTGGCTCTGTTGGTTAAGCATCCAACTTCAGCTCAGGTCGTGATCTTAAGTCTCGTGATTTCGAGCCCCGCAATGGGCTCTGTGCTAATAGCTCAGAGCCTGGAGCCTGCTTCAGATTCTGTGTCTCCCTCTCTCTCTCTATCCCTCCCCTGCTCATGCTCTGTCTCTCTATGTCTCAAAAATAAATAAACATTAAAAAATTAAAATAAAATAATAAAAAAATAAAATAAAATAAAATAAAATAAAATAAAATAAAATAAAAACAGTCTACTTGGAGCACCTGGGTGGCTCAGTAGGTTAAGCATCCAACTTTGGCTCAGGTCACGATCTCACAGTTTGTAAGTGTGAGCCCTGCATCAGGCTCTGTAATGACAGCTCAGAGCCTGGAGCCTGCTTCAGATTTTGGGTCTCCCTCTCTCTCTGCTCCTCCCCTGCTCACTCTCTTTCTCTCTTTGTCAAAAATAAACATTAATTTTTTTTAAAATATAAAATAAAATAAGGTCTTTTTGCCTGTTACCAGTTGGCCACCTTACAATGGGAAACAGGCATATCATCTTCATTATTACTCCCCATCCATCTTTCCAGCAATGTAGCCAAAGATCCATTCCACAGGGACATTTCATCCACAGTTTGAGATATAGATGAATACATCTCCCATAGCTGGTCACTTCTAATTCCTTCTTCACTCATTAGGCAAGTATTCTATGGGGGGGAAAATACTATTAGTAAAACTTGGGAAATGTGACCCAAAATATTCCTCTTTTGAAGGAATATTGTAATAATAAGAGTATGGGAAAATGTTAACTTCATTCATTCTTTGTTAAGATTCATATCTGATGGTCAATAGTTTCTTATGGGAAAATATGCTTCTGATCTGAGTTTGACATCTCTGTGTTCTTCACAAGTCTTTCCAGTTACATTCAGTGATAGATATATCTTTTTGCAATTGTTCTTGTACTAATTATCTACACTTCTTAATTAGGAATTAATTTAATATTATATTGTATGGTTCTTAATAGGCTTTTATTTTCTTTATTGCTCTTCAACTACTGGCCTATAAACGTCTTAAAAAATAGGTTTTTTCTTAAAGAAAGTGTCTTAAAATTAATTCATAACTCACTCTGTTAAAACTATATTTAATGTGTATTCCTCTTTAAATATTTTACTTCAATCTACATCATACATACAAAAGAGTGTATAACATTTATATATGTGCATTTTGAAAATTAATTTTTAAATTGACATTTGTTACCTATTTTACAGCTTGAGGGAAAAAAAGTGACTTAAAAGTCTGTATCTTCTCTTCCTTGTTTATATTCTTTCCTCTCAGCTGACCCCCATATTCCAACACTTGTACTATCTTTTCATTGTCTTTGGTTGTATTATTAAATATTTCTTCATCCCATAATTTTTAGTTTTTGAAAATGGAGTCACAATCATGCAACTAATGATGTCAAAAAAGGATGGGGGCTCTTGACAGAAGGCAAGCTACGAAAGGTCTCTGAATCATAGTCTGGCTTCTGTTACCTTGAGAGTCTATAGATTTTCTTCAATGGAAGTCAGAGTGAACATTGAGTGAACATATGAGTGAACATGTGAGTGAACATTGGGAAATTTTCCAGTTTCTACTCTCTTGTTTTCATTTTCAATAGCTTTTCTACCTTTTCAGAATATTCCTTATAATGGGATGTTGTTCTTTAAAGGACATTTTACCTTCTCATAGCTCTGTTGTATTAGTGAACTATTTCTGCAGTTTTGACTCCCTATATAGTCTTGGTGTTTTCTAAATTGCTTCATCCCCATTTCTTTGGGTTTTAATTTTTATCCTTATAAGCTATTTCTCAAAAATATGGCAATATTATGAGTCTGTCTATGATTAAGAATGAAGCACTTGGTGTCTCAGTCAGTTAAGCGTCCCACATTGATTTCAGTTCAGGTCATGATCTCATGGTTGATGAGTTTGAGCCCTGCATCAGGCTCTGCGCTGACAGTGTGGAGCCTGCTTAGGATTTTGTCTCTTCTTCTGTCTCTGCCTCTCCCCTACTCATGCACACACTCTCTCTCTCTCTCTCTCTCTCAAAATAAATAAACTTTTTTTAAAAAAGAATGAAGCACCAAAATCTTTATTTGTAAACCCCCAAATTTATATGTTGCACTTGTTAACTTTGAGTTTTACTGGAGAGTGATTTCAAAGGATTGCCTTTTGGGGTACATCAAGTTATGAAGTCAGTGTCCAAGTGTTTGTTCTTAAGTGTTTTAGAACAGACTTTTCAAGCCTCTTTCTCAAAGTGTTCTGGATACAAGATGGAAGAAGAGTGTTCAGATTTCTGCATTCCATAGCATTAATTCACAGTATATTGCACTAGTGTTTGATTGAATAACCAAGGCAGAGGAGTCTTGGGTGACATCTTTATAATCGTGCCTATGACAGATACCATCCACTCGCCATCTGGAGGGGCCTCAGCAGCTGCCCTTCTGTATGTAATGCTTCTCTTCACTCTAAGACCAGACATTTGAAGCATCACTGTGGCTCCCAGACAGAAGTGCTCCCTTTCTTGGCACATTGCTAGAGGCAGATCCCTTCAAGTTGCTCTCTGACCCAAGGTGGATAGAAATGTAAACCTTTTAGCTGCTCCTGCCCTTGTACATCAATTAATCATCCTAAATTAAGTCTGGATTGTTGCCTATTACTGCACTCCACCACCTTCAGTATGTTATAGATCAGTGCTTCTCTTAGGCTGAAATTTCCATTACAAACATGAGTCAACTTGATTGACTTGCTTAATGGATTGGTCATGACTTTTTGATCCCGCAAATATCTTTTTTTTTTATTTTTGGTGTGGCTGTCGTTACATATGTATGCTTTCTAAAAGCTCCAGAAATTTGGTATAGGGTTCTTTAAAGCAGTAAATACTGCATATACATTCTAGAAATTGAAGTTCAATCTATAAAAAGCTACCAAAATTATAATGTAATGGATTATAGAAATCTGTCTTTCTCCATATATATTATGAAATCTATCTATCTATATGTCTAGATAGATAGATTTCATAATATATAGATACATAGAGAGATATAGATATAGATATAAATATAGATAGATAGATTTCATAATATATATGGAGCATTTCCTAGTTTTATATTACCTTTAAATAACAAAAATATATTTATTTCATGAAATATGCCATGATTGACACCTTATGTTTTAAATTACTTTTTTATTTATGTTTCACACAGAGTAGTGATTAGCTCCATTTGACCATTTTACAAGACTCCAATATTCATTACATATACATGATGCATGCATTTGTGTTTGTGCATATATTGTGTGTGTGTGTATATATGCATATATATATACACATACATGTATATATATATGTATATATATATATATGTATACATACACACACATATAGCCATATATATGGCTGTTCCTACAGCTTAACAGATTTTTATGAGTGTGTATATATGTGAGTCTAAACTGGTTTAGGGAGATTTGGACATAAAGTAGAGTCATTGATATTCATTCTCTGCTTCCAGTCCAGTCTAACTCAATGAAGACATCTGGTGTTTAACATTTGGCAGCTGCTCAAGAGGCTACAACATCTGAAATAGTTTGGCGGTCTGACTTCACTTTTCATTGAATCATTGACAGGTCATGATTAGCAGCCTATGTGGAACTTGGCAAACAGTAAGGGATGTTCCATGTTGGAATTCTTTTCTATCCACACACACTCTGTTTTTAATATCAGCAGTAAAGTATATTGGCAGGAAATTCTGTCTATGTCACCCTTTCCCGCTGTTCAAAAAATAGAAGATTTTAACTGCCAGTGCAGATTATACATTTCAAGATATTCAAGTACTTGACGTATAAAAACTAATTATATAGTGCTAAGAATATATAAAATCACAAGAGACATTTTAGAAATGATTAATAACATCATTTCTCTATTTTCATAAAAAAGAAAAAATATTTTCCTAGACTAAACACCTACAATCTTAAGGCACTTAGTAAATATTTACTGCTGGTTGACTGGTTGTTAACGGTTAACTGGATTCAAATATTTTTCTATTTTCATAAAAGTAATTATACCCATTGTGCATGCAGTCAAAGCTTTAGTGGTGTAGTGGAACACTTCAAATGCTTTCCCTCCAGCTTTAAGATACAGCTGACATATAACAGTGTGCAGCTTAAAGGTGTGCAACATGATGAGTTGATACACTTACCTATTGCAAAATGATTACCACAGTAAGGTTAGTTGATATCTTTATCATCTCACCTAATTACCATTTTTCGTCTCTATGGTGAGACCATTTAGCATCTATGATCTCAGAGCAACTTTCAAATATGTAAGGCTGTAGGGGCGCCTGGGTGGCGCAGTCGGTTAAGCGTCCGACTTCAGCCAGGTCACGATCTCGCGCTCCGTGAGTTCGAGCCCCGCGTCAGGCTCTGGGCTGATGGCTCGGAGCCTGGAGCCTGTTTCCGATTCTGTGTCTACCTCTCTCTCTGCCCCTCCCCCGTTCATGCTCTGTCTCTCTCTGTCCCAAAAATAAATAAACGTTGAAAAAAAATTTTAAAAAAAAATATGTAAGGCTGTATTACTGACTATAGTGGCCTTACGTTACACTAGATCTCCGCAACTTACTCATCTCACAACTGGAAGTTTGTCCCTTTTAACCAATATCTTCCTATTTCCCCTACCGCCCCCCGGCCCCCCAACCACCAGCAACCACCATTCTACTCTCTATTTCTAGGAGTTCAGCTTTTTAAAGATTCCACTTCTAGTGAGGTCATGCAAATTTCACTTAGCATAATGCCCTCAAGGTCCATCCATGTTTCTGTGAATGGCAGGATTTCCTTCCTTTATGGAAGAATAATATTCCAGTGTGTGTGTGTGTGTGTGTGTGTGTGTGCATGCGTGTGTGTGTATGACATTTTCTTTATCTATTTTTTCTGTTGATGGACACTTAAATTGTTTTCATATCTTGGATATTGTGGCAAATGCTACAGTGAACACGAGGATGCAGGATCAAAATAATTGCGAATATACATATATACATGCTGGAAAGTGTACTCAATACATATGGAAATCTAAGTTCAAAGCATATTTTTGTAAACTAGTGTCTGATCTAAAGCAAGCTAACTATAGTGTTTTTGAGTTTTCTTTTTTTCAGCAACAATATCATAAATATTTCTGTGAAATAATATTGCATTACACCTGGTACATAAATGTTTAGACGTACTTCTTGATCAAATAATTATTAACTTTATTAATAAATTAAATTAAATTAAGTTAAATTAATGTTAAATTTTTATTGACTTTATGCTTTATGCTTTAAACTGCTGTTTTTTGCAGTTGATCCAAGAAATGGGGTACTGGGCACTTTCCCTCAGGAAGCTAAAGTCAAAATCAGTGGTCCCTGTGGTGGAAAATATTCTTTGCCAAGTAGTTTGAAAGACTGTCTCTTGGGGCGCCCAGGCAGGGGCACCTGGGTGGCTTTGTTGGTTAAGCACCCTACTCTTGATTTCAGCTCAGGTCATGATCACATGGTCGTAGGTTGGTCATAACGTTTAGCCCTGTGTCTGGCTCCACACAGGGCATGGAGCCTCCTTGAAATTCTCTGTCTCCCTCTCCCTCTGTCCCTCACCCACCCCTGCTTTCTCTCATTTTCAAAAATAAAAAATAAAAACACCATTAATCCCAATGAGCTTGAGATAATAGATAATGGTAGCATTAAGCCATCATTAGCAAGACACTTAAAAATTGTGTCCAACATTATGAAGAACAAATGTCACAATCACTTTTCAACAAATCAGTGTATGTTAACACAGTATTCTGTAAAAATACCTTTACTGGTAAAGATCTAGATAGTTCTTTTGAATTTTCTTATTTAAAAGTGAAATCCTAATACTCCATACCATCAAAGTAACACTTGTTCTTCTTGCCATGGTAAAATAGCTTGAATAAAACATACAAAACAATGTGAAGTTGAAATAAAGTGCATTCTGTTGTCAGAAATACTGTCAGAGGATGCTTGGAAAACATTGCTGAAGATCTGAAAACAAACATGCTTTATGACATTTCAAAGTAGGGGAAGATTGCTACAGAACTGAATGAAAATACAGAAGTCTCTACTGTGACTTATATTGTGGTTTTCCCAACATTCTCTTTCAAAAAAGAAATGTATGAAAAAGTTCTACTTTTGAACCAGTGAAGAAAGATATACTGGCCAGATTTAATCTTTAATTAATATCTTTTTAAAACCATATTTTATTTTTAAAAGTATATAATTTTAACCACTAATGGAGTAGCCAGTTTGCTTAAAACTTCTGAGAAAAGTTTATGGAATTAGCAGAACACTTAAATTAATTGATTCTTCATGCAATAATTGACTTTCTGCCTTCTATGTATCACCTTTCAAGGAACCATAAGCCTGGAGATACAGCAAAAACCAAGGGAGACAGAATGTCCTACCTTCACGGGACTTACTTTTGGTAATGGGAGATAGAGGATATGCCAAGTACAGAGTATGTCAAAGATTACATCAAGTATGTCGTATGTCAGAGATTACTGAACGCCATGGAGAAAACCAAGTAGTAACAAGGGACAGGGAGCACCAGTGGGGATGAGGACGGATATATATGATTTTTTTAACAGTCGTTTTTAAATCTACTTTGAGAACGTGACACTTGTGCAAAGACCAAAAAGACGTGAGGAGACGAATCTGGCATACATGTCTCTTTTCCTGGAAAAAGGAACAGCAAGCTGTAGCCCTGAGGCTGTCCTGTGCGGAGCATGTTTGAATCACAGCAAAGAGACCAGTACAGCTTTAGAAAAACTGCTGGATAAAAGAGACACCATGGGAGGGGTTGTAGGGATCCAGAATACGCAATGCCTTCAGACCCTTCAACAAGCTTTGATTTTATCTAACGCAGTCATTTGAAGGGTTCTTTTGAGCAGAAGAATTATCAGATTCAATATTTCAAAGGATCTTTATGGTGGTAAGAACAGATTTGGGATTTGGGGGTGGGGAAGATGGGAATAAAGAGACTGTTACAAATAATCCACTTGAGACATAAAGTTAGTTGGCCCACAGAAACAGTGGCTAAAACAGTAAAATTTTAGAGTACAAATATGTTTTTGCAGAATTTTCTTGCTGATTGCAGCTTATAAAACAATAAAAGGAGTCAAGAATGAATCTATGCAAGTTTCTTTTTTTGAAGAAGAATCTAGGCAAGCTACTGTAAGAAAGAAGCACCCAGACCATTAATAAGTATAAGGTGGTTAATTTTATAAAAGGAAAATTTTCAACAGTAAAATATTATCTACTTTTTTATAGAAATATGGAGTTTGTGCCTATATATATTTTTATTTTTTTAATGTTTATTTAATTCTGAGACAGAGACAGAGCATGAGTGGGGGAGGGGCAGAGAGAGAGAGGGAGACACAGAATCTGAAGCAGGATCCAGGCTCTGAGCAATCAGCACAGAGCCCGAAGCGGGGCTTGAACTCACAAACTGTGAGATCATGACCTGAGCCGAAGTCAGTCGCTCAACCGACTGAGCCACCCAGGCACCCCTGTGCACATATTTTTTAACATTAAGTTTACTGGCTATATTACGGAAAACAAGAGAGGGGATCAAATGAAAATTAATTATGCATGTGTTGCATGTGTCTTTTAGAAAATGTCTTTTAGACAACAGATCCAAACATTTCTGAAAATATGTCCGTGATTTGTATACTACACAATTACTTCTGGAAAAAAAATCATACATTTAGTCTGCCCCCTTCAAAGTTAAATGCTTTCAGAATTAATGAAAACACAACTGCCTTTGTCAAGGACATTTTAAAACTAGTGTTTCAAATAGTTCCACCATTATGTAACTTTGCTGTTGGAATCAATATTTCTGTATCACTTATTAAAACTCTTCCTACATTAAGAAAAAAAATGAAGGGGTGCCTGGTTGGCTCAGTCGGTTTTGCTTCCGACTTCAGTCCAGGTCATGATTCCCCGCTTCGTGGGTGCAAGCCCCATGTCAGGCTCTATGCTGACAGCCCAGAGCCCGGAGCCTGCTTTGGATTTCGTGTCCCCCTCTCTCTCTGCACCACCATTGCTTGTGCTCTGTCTCTCTCTGTTTTTCAAAAATGAATAAACATTAATTTTTTTTAAATTTTTTAAAAGAAAAGAATGAAAATATATATGTATGTATATAAATGTGCACATATGTGTACCTATGAAACACATTTTCATTGATGTACGAGAACAAATGATTAGTATCACAGAATATAAAAATTCACTTGTGTAATTAGAAGAAAATTTTCACCTGTTTGATACAACTGGAAAATAAGATTCATGTGTTGTTTTTTTTTTTTTAAACAGAACCAAGGATGCACCTTTTTAACTTAGAGGAGTACCTTTTTTTTTTATGTGTGATAGACACTAAAATCAAAAACCAAATACCAAAATACAATGTTCAGCTCTCACTCTGCATGAAGATAGTATAAAAATCTGATGTGCCCCGGGGCCTGCACACTTCAAGGTGGCTACCTAGTCAGCACGTCTAATTGGTCCTGTGTCCAACTTTGAACTTAGGGAATTCCCACTGTCTACATGATGCTTCTAGAATATTGTCATGTTTGCCTTAAGGTCAAGTTCAAATAAGTTGCAGTCAGAACACCTGAAAGAACAAAGAGTTCAAATTTTTGTAAGCTTTCTGTGACTTCTTCCTAATAAATATTGTGATGTGTCAGAAAAAAAATGCAGTGCTCTGTAACCAGACATTCATAAGGTGGAATATCACATGATGTGAAATCAAGATTTAAAAAAGCAATAAATTACAGAGTTATTTGCTAATGTTGATAAATCAGACAAAAATCCAAATAGTGTATATGTGTGTGTTGTGTGTGTGTGTGTTTTGTTTCTGTTTATCATGATTATAAAGTATTATTACAGTAGCACATGTATATATATTTTGTTTACCATAAATGGACATATTGGAAATACACGAAGAATTTTTAATGGTGGGATACATAATCAGTTTGAAGAGCACTAATCTAGAGGCCCATGAAAATGAGTAAATATATTAGGGACACTGGCACAGGTGAGTTTGTGTGAGTGTTTGGTGCGACAATGTGTTGAGATGTTCAAAAGATGTTTTCTAAAATTACTTGTTAGATGTGCAAAGGAAACAAAACAAAAATTGTGGTTAGCAAAATTTAATTCTACAACCCCCAATTCCATGTGTATCAAGATTCTACTTTATGATTGGCATTGGCTTAAATGTTGTTTTGCCTCATAACCAAATGTTCTTAATCAGGGAGTAAACACTAATGTAATCTGTCTTTGCCTATGTGATTGCCCAGATTTCCACATCAGTCTTATTGTTAAATTCTAAGGTCTTTTCAATTTTGCTCACATTCCTTAAGTCTCATTCACGTAACGGATTGTAATGCAGGGAAGAGGCAGTGACTATGGTATTAGTAATAGTAATAACAAAAGAAATAAGAAAGCATGCTTCTGTGTGCTGCTATGTGCCTATCACTGTTTCAATGGTGCATATATTGACTTGTTTCTTTCCACAACTCTTAAGTGAAGTGTAATTGTTATCCTATTTTAGAGGAAACTGAAGCACAGAGAAATCAATTTACTTGCCTAAAGTCACACTGCACAAAGGAGGAAGAGCCAATATTTGAACTCGGGAATGCTGTTAAGTGTACATTTCTGTGTATATTTCACTTTGCAAAAATCCGTATTTCCCCTGTGAGTTTTTATGCCTCCTACAATACCTTAAATATCTCGGATACAAATATTTCTTTTCAATGTGTCTAGGTTAGGTTTTCATAATTCTCTTTAATTTTGTTTTGCTTTAATACTTTAAATTCTCAAGATGTATTCAATTTCCACTTGCAATTTTGATGAGGTGTAACCGTAGCCTTGAGGTATTCCTTCTTTCCCCCCCTGTTGTTTCCAAGTTTAACTACTCTAGAAGTACCGATGTTGGCTTTGAGCTGTGCTTCCATGGTGTTAATGACTGGTATAATTGCTTTTTAAAGAAACATCGCTACTGGAATAATTGCAAAGAGTACCTTAGAGATAGAATTTGCAGAATGAGAAGGTTGGTGAATGGCTATTATGCACAAACTCATTTCCCAAAACCTCAAGCTTTGATCTAATATTAATCCCTAAAGCTAATTGTCCTGATGGATATTTTTAGTAGAGGTTAAGGATTCCTTCAGTAACTTTTATTGAAAAGTAGATACTATGCTTTTAGTCAGTTAGCTACACCAAGCCATTCAATTAAAATAATGGCATTCTGTGTTTTATCTATATCGACTATACTCAACAAAAAGGCATATACAAATTATTAAATTTTATTTCTTAAAAGAATCAAAGTCCATCCACATCCAAAAGTAATTTCCTAAATCATTGACAGCAGAAATGTAGGTGTTTTCTCCATGACTCCAAAGAAAGGCATTGCATAATGATAAGATTAATTTATATTACTAAATTTCTACTTATTTATATAAGTATAAATTTCTATTCAGAAACAAAAATGACTTTGTATTTCCAAAAGTACCCCACCTTGTATTTTCTGGGCTATATAAATTTGTCTGAGAGGGCCAGATTCATTAACAATATATATTGATTATGTTATAACACATCTTGTTCATGCAGGACCAGGTGTATTTTGCAAAAAGTAATGTGCTAGGAATTATGTCCAGATGCCAACCAGACACTTTATTATTCTAACACAACATGATTAACTTATTAATATAATTTTCCCAAAATTCTAACACAAGTGTGGCCAGCTCCATTCTAGCACTATTTTCACAGATTCTTAAATTTGAATACAGTGAGAATATTTTTTTTCCCATGAGCTAGGCAATAGCAGTAATGACTTCTGACATCACAATACTGCTGTATGGATTAATGTTTTCAAGTATATTTGTTTCTGTCAGATTGCTAATGAATTCAAGGTTGCGGGACCCTCTTTTGAACTGTATTCTGTACTTCTTTTTGGTTCTATAACTTCTTTAATACTATGAAAATAACATATGTTTACTGAACATACAAATAGTTAAAATGTATCTTCTGTGTCTACTGTGGGGAAAAAATAACTCTACCAATATAACTGTTTCTTTAAGATAAATACACAGGCTTCCAAATATTAAGTTACAATATATTTGAATAATTTCTTATCCTCTGTTTCCTATTAAATACCATTATGTAACAAATCTTATTTCTATACCTTTATACACTTCAGTAAGTATATTTATACAATAAAATGTTAGAAAGCAAGTTTCTAAAATCAAAAATTTTGGAAATTTTATTTGCACCTCTGGCCAAATTGCCCTCCAAATCTTTGACCAATTCATAACCATATAGGTGAGAATATTACATTTTTTGATATTTTGATTTTCTCTATAATGAGTGCATAAGCCCATTTTCATATATTTCTAAGCAATTTGTATTTCTGAAAGTTCATACATTTTGCTATTTTTTTTTCTATTTGGCTTTTAGTATTTCCATCTAGTTCTTACAACATGTGGAAGACAATTAGCCTTGTGTGTAATAACATAATATATCTTTAAATTGTATGACTTTCTTTTTAACTGTAGGTGACTTACAACAAAATTTTTACTGCTGTGTGTTATGTTTTATATTATGTTTTCTGAGGTTGTGCCTGCCTAGTAATGGTTTCCTCACTCTTTTAATTAAAATCTCACACCTTCTTATAATGAGGTTATTTTCTTTTAATATTTAAATTTTCAGAAAAATCAACTATCCATGTGTTAACAAAATGGCTAGTCTCTTATAATTACAAAATATACTGAATGTTTTATCTCATATTAAATCATTATAATGTTAGCATTTATTTAACATGTTCTATAATATTACATTGATCTGTTAATGAATTATTATGTCTAAATCCATAGTATATTTCAGTATCTTGTAATATGACTAATTCATCTAGCATCATCATTTCAGAAATTCCTGCCAACTGTTGAATGCTTAACTTCCATATGAATATTCATACTATATAACTACCTTTTCTTTACCATAAATATATATTCTGTAAAATAAATAAATAAAAGCCTACAATCACATACTTTTTTTTCTGATTGGGATAACCTTCCATTTAACATTGTATATTTAGTGAGAGAAAAAGAGAGAGGAAGAAATGATATAGGCAAATTCACTATTTTGATTTTCTCTGTAAGTAAGATATGTTTTTGTTTTTGTTTTTGTTTTTTCATTTCTTCAACATTACTTTTAGGCATCTCAGAAGATGTATTGCATATTTATACATATAAGACCACTTCTTGATATATTTTGCTTTTTCTTCATATTTTGTTTTTTAAGTGGCCAAAGGAACCAGAGCCTCCATCACTGGTCCCAGGTAATTAGGGCAAATTTACTAAGCTCAGCCTTAGAATTTGAAACTTGGTGCAATAAGAACAATACTGCAAAGATGTCTGTGAAGGAATGACTAAGATATCTGTGAAGGAATGACTTTACTAAGCTCAGCCTTAGAATTTGAAACTTGGTGCAATAAGAACAATACTGCTAAGATGTCTGTGAAGGAATGACTTCAGAGTTAATGCCCAGCATGTTGTTGGTATCTTGTAGCAGTGGGCGCGTCGTATGGCAGGCTATCTACTTCCTGGCTCTCCAAAGTCACTGGCACTGCTTCTTGGTCCTCCAAAATAGCTTAGTTCCTTCCTGTTATCCAAGCTTGGCAGTTCAGTCTCCTGTCAAGACACGAGCACTTCCTGTAACCTCTCCTTTTTTGGCTGGTGATGGTCAATGGCAGTTCCTGCAACCATCTATCTGCCTTTGTGCCAGAAATTCTAGGCCTCAGGGATAGATAAGGGAAAGAGAATAGTGAATGGTGTCCTCTGAATGGTGACCAGTCAGAAAAGTATGCTCCAAGGGGCTATATATCATCAGGGACCTGAGAGTATGTGAGAGATCTAGGCATGAAATATGGAAGAGAGCCACCTGGCCAGCTGAGAGGCAAGCTCTTTGCAGGATGAGATTTAGGCCTTCAGGTTATAATGTGGAATTTGAGCCAGAAACAACTATATGGAGCTGTTCCTCCATGGAAAAAAGTACTGTTGCATATTAACCAAGATCTAGAAATAGAATGGCACCTTTCAAGATGGATACTCGGGCTGTTGGGGAAAAAATGTTTTTATGAGTGCGGTTCTAGGCCCTGCACATTTAGTATCTTTTCAACCTAAGAAAACGAATTGTTCCATAAGATTATAAGCTGAATCTACTACCAGACCACTCGAGGTTCTTTATTTTAATCGGTAAACAGGCAAAATGGGATGATATTTTGGTGGAAATGAGAGTTCCTGAGAATCAAGTAGATAAACCTGGGTACTGTGGAGGGAGCCCTCCTACTATCAATATGTCCACTGATAACTATTAAGGTGACACAAGGATACTCCAAAGACGCATTACCATCAACAACACACATCCTCAGAAATAAAAGTGTGGCTCAGTCTAATGGATGAAGAGCTTTTACCAGTCATTACAAGGTTGCACACTAAATGGATGGGAAGTAGAAGAAGATAATCATAAAGATAAATTTGCCATTTACCAATTGCAGAATAAGATTTTATTTAGTGTGATTTCAACTTTTATTTCTCTTTATTCCCTCTCTCTGACAACTGTATATTGAAAGTGGCTGTAGTGGTTAACTTTGACATTGGACCATTTGGGGAACACGGAGAGGAACATAACAAAATTAGAAGTGCAGTAGATTGACCCCAGAGATGATGGTCCTGGGCCACATGTAACAATGAAGGGATTTAGGGTTTTACTCCTTTGGGAAAGTGGGGACTCCCTTGTATTTTGTTTGCTTGCTTTTTCCTTTTTTATGTTTCATTGAAAAAGGAACACTGCATTTTGTAAGAAGAAAAAATTTTGCCAGTGTTACTATAGAAAGAATGAGTGTCTTTGTTAGGAAACCAACAGCGTTCTCAGTATGTTTTGGCTCTTCATCATGCAACTTCTACTTTCTAATTTGTGGAGGTGACCAGTTGCATATAGCCTGGTGTGAGGCATTGCTCTACCTTTCGTTATGGAAGAAGAGTATGCTGGATATTTCTCTTTCAGCTTCCCAGCAAAGGGAGCACCTGCACCTTGTCCAGACATAAACTGTTGCCTTATATTTTACACTTGTGTTAGCAATGCAGCTGGAAAAAGTGAAAATTTGCTTTTGCAATTGTTGCAGTAAAGGTATCCAGTGGCAGCAACCACCTTATCCAACCGAAGCAGCTGTGATGTCTAGTGCTGGCCTCGATGCCCTTTCCTGAGGATTTATACTAAAGATCCCATGTGCATTTTATTCTTTGTTCCAACAGGACTGTCTTCAATTCTAAATTTTTTCCTAGGCAAAAACTTCCAACCTTAAATAAAATCTATAAGACCCTGGCATCGGTCCAATGAATTTCCTTTCTATTTAACTTTGACAGAATACATTTATCTCCCTTGAAACCGAGATCCCTGAGTACTCTGGTATTTAAGAAAAAAAAAACCCTAAAGTTATTCTCATGTGGTACTATGTATTATGTTGGAGTTTCTTCTCTTTTTCTTTTTGAACCTTTAGGTTGCCCTTTTAAAAGAGGTATATTTTTTCCATTCAAAGATCTAATTGCTGATTTTATATGTAGAATCTAATTATTTATTTATTCCTTTTGTCTATTTTGTCTACTTCTTTTTGTAACAACTCACCACAAAAAAATCATCTTATTATTTTAAATTTTCAAGCATATTTTCTGAAGGGTTTTAGGTATACGATAATATTGTCTAAAACAATGATAATTAGGGGGTGCCTGGGCAGTTCAGTCAGTTAAGCATCCAACTTTTGATTTTCGTTTTGGTCATGACCCCAGGGTCCTGGGATTAAGCCCTGCGTGGAGCCCTGTGTGGAGCTCTGCACTGAGGGTGGATCCCACTTGAGATTCTCTCTCTCTCTCTCTCTCTCTCTCTCCCTCTGTCTCTCTCCCCCACTCGTGATGTCTCTCTCTCTCTAAAATAAACAAACACAATAATAATTTTGCTTTTTTCTTTGATGTTAATTAACTAGTTAGCACTTTTCAGTTAGTACCTTTTTTTTCTTTGACTAATTGACTAGTTAGTACTTTTTAGTACTTTTTTTTCTTTGACTAGATAGTACTTCTAGAATATTGTGAATGTTAATGTTTGTAATAGACACCCTTATATTCTTAAAATTTATGCTTATGATGATTCAACATTATGCATGATACTGGCTTTTACCTTATGATATATATTTTAATTTACATTGAGAAATAATATTTCCTTCCTATTTTATTAAGGGTTTTTATCAGAAATGCACGTTGTATTTTATCAAATGACTTTTTGGCACTTGTTGAGGTGATCATATTTTTTTTTATCTCCATTGACTTTCTAACATGGTGAATTATACTAAACATGTTCTGACTATGAGCTACTATTCAATTCCTGGAATGAATTTCATTTGATTCTATTAATTATTAGTCATAATATGTAACTGTAACTTATTTGATTATATTTTATTTCAAAGTATTTTGCAATCTTAATATATGAGACTGAACAGTGATTTATATTTTATTGTGTGATTTTGTTGTGAGTTTCTATTAAACTGGCTCTCTATGTTCCTGAAAAATAGAAGTATAAATGCTCTTAAATCCCTTGAGGGTTTACTATAATATATTTGTGAGTTATTTTGGAGTGGTTGTGTGTGTTGTGTGTATGTGTACATGTATGAGTAGAGGGCAAGAAATAGTTGATCAAAAGCATGTAACAGCTTGAGGTCACTTTCTTGATTCCTCCAAATGCTATTTCTATGGCGTCTGGTTTGAATAATTGAAATTATATATTTTTTATAAAACATCATTTTAACTAGATTTCCAAATCAGCTTGAACAAAACAGCCAAATATTCTCTTATATATTTTTTTTAAATTTCACATATGTATGCAATTAATTTTTCCATTTTCATTCTTATTTTTACAAAGTAGTTTCATATTAATGTGTCTTGATTAATTTATCTGACAGCTCCTGTTTTGTTGATATTCTTCTAAAAACACACTCAAATTTAATTATTTTTTGGATGCTTTACTTAATTCTGCTTCTTTGACATTTTTCCTGCTTTTTTATTTATCTATCTGATTTTTCTAATTTTTGCATAACATGATTAAAAGTATTCATTTTATTTCTCCTTCTTCTGTATTATGTATTAAAAGTAGGCTTTTTTGAGGGGCACCTGGGTGGCTCAGTCGGTTAAGCATCCAACTCTTGGTTTGGGCTCAGATCTTGATCTCACAGTTTGTGAGTTTGAGCCCCATATCAGCCTCCATGCTTAATAAGCTTGGGATTCTCTCTCCCTCTTTCTCTGGCCTCTCCCACTTGTAATCTCTTTCCCTCTCAAAATAAATAAACATATTTTTTTAAATTAGGTGTTTTTTGTTAGTCATTGTTTTAGAGCTCTTCAGAGAAAGAGAACCAATATATAATATATATTATATAAAATAATGTATATAATATATAATAATTACATATATCATGTATATAAAATAAGGAATTGGCTCACACAATTATGGGCACTGGCAGGTCCAAATCTGAAGGATAGAGAATGGCTGGCAGGCTGCAAACCTTCATAAATGGCTGAAATTCTTGTTGTATAATGTGAGAAACAAAGTCAGAAATACTTCCATATTAATATCCTATCACATGCATTTTATATATGTATTATATTAAATATGACTGAATACATAATGAAATTTAAGTGTTATTTTATAGTTACATTTATAAATATATATTATACTTACACCTGTATGTTTTACCTTATGATTTTCTAATATTATTACACCTCATGAGGGGGTAAGGAAATTAGCACATTTATAATGCTTGCTATATATTTTTCTCTGAATAATCATTTCTATTAATAACTTTATAAACTACACAGCTAGTAATGGTTGAATAATTGATTTGTCAGCATTAAGTATTGGTATTTGAAATTATGCTAAAGATGATGAGTAAAACTGAAATTTCACTTCCTCATACCTTCTCTCCTCAGTGGTTTATTAATCTTAGTCATTTTTGTTATCTCTACTCTGTTGAGGTTCATTTTACTTAAAATATATTTCATGGAATGATTTTCAAATAACAGTGAATGCTCAGCACTGTTACTTTCCTAAGTATCTCATTTTTTTTCTCTTGGTTGCTGGACTTGGTCACCATTTTTTTTTCTTTAAAAAACAAAAACAAAGAAGATTTTAATATATTTACCAACATATTAAATATATTTACCAATACAATTACCACAATTTTCCTAGTAATTTCTTTCTTTGTGGTTTTGAAGAATTTCAATGCCACTGAGTCTTCTAACAGTGACTTCTCATCCTAATTCCTTCTTATTATAACACACACACACACATACACACACACACGCACAATCATACACATATCATCATAAGTGACTTGATTTTTTTCTTATAGCTCCATGAATAGTCATTTGTGTAAGTCACAATGCCTCACATGTACAAGTCTTCCTGCCAGTTGTTCTATTATTTTTTTGCTTATCTTCATAAATACAAATTACACGTGTTTGTGGCTTTCCTTTGTCTTATAGATCTAATATTTTATTTTATAACTATAAGCTTGGTGCACTTTCCTATACCATTTTACTTTTATTTATTTTTTTAACGTTTTATTTATTTTTGAGAGAGAGAGAGACAGAGCATGAACGGGGGAGGGGCAGAGAGAGGGAGATACAGAATCGGAAGCAGGCTCCAGGCTCTGGGCCATCAGCCCAGAGCCTGACGCGGGGCTCGAACTCACGGACCACGAGATTGTGACCTGAGCTGAAGTTGGACGCTTAACCAACTGAGCCATCCAGGAGCCCCACCATTTTACTTTTAAAAAGCTTACTCTCGGGATGCCTGGAACTCTCAGTCAGTTAAGCATCTGACTTAGGCTCAGGTCATGATCTCATGGTTCAGTTCGCGAGTCCTAACCCCACATTGGGGTCTGTGCTGACAGCTCAGAGCCTGAAGCTTGCTTCGGATTCTATGTCTCCCTCTCTCTCTCTCTCTCTCTTTGTCTCTCCGCTGCTTGTGCTGTCTCTCTCTCTTTCTCAAAAATAAATAAAGATTAAAAAAAATTAAAGCTTATTCTCTATGTTCTTGCTCCATCTTTTTAATAAGAAGATATTCTCCTTTCTGGTGCTTCAAATATTGCTTTTATTGATGCACCCAAGTTTTGTTTTTTGTTTTTTTTGTTTTTGCTTTTGTTTTTGTGTTTATTTATTTTTTTGTTACCATCCTGTGCTATATTGGCTTACAGTTCTTTTCATATTTTATCATTTATTTTAGCTTTTGAACTGTTATTTGAGCTCTTGTTTCTACCTTTAAGTTTTTATATCATTTTACACTGTGCATTTTCTGTGCCGTTTGCTTCTTACTGTATGTTCTCATATTATGTAGGCATAGGTTCTTATATGCTTTATTCACTCATCTTTAGGAGTTACCTGAAGACTTGATTTGGGGCTTGGAGTGGGAGTACAGTAAAGGAGCAAACTTGTGATCTGAGATGCTAGGAACACTGAATATAACTAATATTCTCAGAACTTTTATTTATTTACTTTTTCAAAACTCTGTTTCTTGCTATGCAATCTGTCCCGGTAGTATATCTGTGATCATAGCTCTCAGTGTTTGATATATGCTCTATCAGAAAAATCGACAGAGCTCTGCAGGTCCCGTGTTTTCTGTCTCATTTCTGTTTTTGCTGTTGAGTGGCAATTTAGCTTTATTTATTTCTTCTTCTTCAGCTGGCTATAATTGGAAGCTGCTGTTCTCTTCTCCACACTGTCACCTGCCACACTGAGAGCTTGCATCGTTGTCAAGAGGCTGTGCTGTATGCGTCTTCACTGAGTTCAACCAACTCTTTCCCAAACTTCACCTTCAAAAATGAAGGCCGGCAGCATGAAGTTATGGAAAATTCTGCATCTGTCCGAGACCTTTAGATGCTTGCTTCTCTGCTCAGCATCATCTCTGACTGGATCCGTGTATCCTCAAATTAACTTTGTATAATGATTCAGGGCTGCTGTAGATCCTTATTTTGTTCATAGATATTTTTCTCTGCTTTTCGTTCTGTCTGTTTTTAAAAAATACGCCATATAATATGCCAATGGGTGCAATTTTTTTCATACAGTAAACATTATAATTAGACCTCATTTTATTGAGATGATTTTTGTGACAGAGCGTAGACAAGTTTAGAATGGGAGAAAATAAAAAAGAAAATTTAATGCTCAAAATTTAAAGCTCATTAATAAAATATGAGTCACAGTTTTGGAAGAGAGAGATTATGATCTGTAAACACAGGTTTCATAAGGGCAAAGGTTTTATCTTTCCTACTTACTGTTTTAGACCAAACACCAAAAAATAGAAAGACTCCAGTAAAGTTATTCTAAATGATTGAATGAATTTATTTTCTTTTTTTCAAATATAAGTTAGAACTCTTTCACATTTTCAGAAATTAATCAATACAAAGTATGCAATTAATTAGGTAACAACGTCATAATTTCATATGACCCTCAAAGACTTTCTAGAAAAGCTATACATAGTAAATAATCAGTTTCTAATGGAGACAATACACTTGCCCAATATCCATTAAGCTCTGGAGTTTTGAGTCCTTTTAGCACTGTCCTTAATGCTTTCTTGGAAATAACCAGAGTTTTGTTTTGGGAAGGGTGCTGTATCCTTGATTTGTGGTCACTTTTTAAAAATGTTTATTTATTTTGAGGGAGTGTTGCAGAGAGAAATGAAGAGAGGAAATCTCAAGGAGACTCCATGCTCAACACGGAGCCTGACTCAGGGCTTGATCTCATGACGGCGGGATCACAACATGAGTCGATATCAAGAATTGGACACTTATGGGGTGCCTGGGTGGCTCAGTCAGTTAAGCGTCTGACTTCGGCTCAGGTCATGATCTCACAGTTGGTGGGTGCAAGCCCTGCATTGCGCTCTGTGCTGACAGCTCAGAGAGAGCTGTCTCTCTCTCAAAAATAAACAAACATTAAAAAAAAAAAAAAAAGAATTGGACACTTAAATGACTGAGCCCCCCAGGTTCCCCTATGGACAGTTATTTTTTAATCTGCTATCCCAAGCCACCATCTGTAATTTTAATTAGCTTCTTAAAGTCAGCTTTAGTTTCCCTTAAAAAAAAAAAGATTTGGGGTATACAAAGTCACAGCTTCCAATAGTATTAGAGTCTGAATTAAGTTTTTGTTTTCTGTTGACCATTCATCATACATCTTGCACCAGTGATACATCAAAATATACTTTAAAACTCAGGTTCAAGTATCTCCACTCACCACTGTAATAATTTGGGAAGAATATATATTAGATACTTTTTACAAATACGTAGAGATATAGGTGTTCAAACAAATAAAAATATATATATTTTTTAAATTGATGAAGAAATTCCTTAGATTTCTGACCTTACATACAAACTTACCTACAGGACTGGTTTCCTCTGAGGCTTTTTTCCTTGGCCTGCAGATGGCCACACTTTTGCTACCTCTTCATGTGGTTGTCCTTCTGCGCATATGCGCTCCTGATGTCTCGCCGCATGTCTTCATCTCCTCTCTTTAGGAGCACCAAGCATACTGAATTAGCATCCCCCCCCCCCCATGGCCTTGCTTTAACCTACTACATCTTTGAAGGCCTTATTCCCAAATACAATCACATCTGAAGTACTGGGTGTTGGAGCTTCAACATATGAATTTGGCAGATGGGGAAAAGCAACAGTACGTGACAGTGTGTAAGATGTTATTCTAAGAGATGTCCTGAAAATCAGCATCTGTGGAAGAGAGGAGAAGGCGCAGGACTGGGCAGAGAAAGAATGTTAGTTGCTGCATTGCCTGAATGGTAGCCTTGGACTAGCCAGGAGGAGCTTTAAAGCATTTATGTTTCACCCATCAGAGCTGTTGTGTGTTGGGTCAAAGCGTCCAGGCTTTATAATCTGATTTGATCAATCTTGAGTTGTGTGGACCTCAAGAATCATGTTTTTTATTTGTAGTTGAGACATTTTCTCATGGGTCTGAGAGCAGGAGGCTGTCTGCTGACACCGCCTCCAGCAACTGAGGCACCAGGTCTTACCTGAAAGCAAAATGTGGCGTGTCACCATGTTCATAACAGTACTTTTTTCTGCTAGCCTCCTTCCTGTTCAAGTTTAAGCAGATTCCATACAAGTGCAGTTTCCCAGAGAGAATCCAATGTATCAAAACCTTGATTTTAAAGTTTCAAAAATACTTAAGTTTCTTGTTTTTAACAGGTGAAGAGGAAAGCAAAAATATTTCAGGTTGTTAATAACATAATGGAGATGTAATTTATTGCAAGAATTAGTCTAAAAAGTGCATTAATATTATTTACAAAGACATTTCTAGAATATCAGTAGTTTTTGTACTAGAGAGAATCAAAATCAAGATTTGATTAAAAACAGTTATTTCATTAGGTAATCAGCATAGCTAGAGGTAAAGAATTTCCTGCCATTACGTATTACTCACAAATTCTGAAATAAAGCCTCAAATAGCATGAAGAATTTGTTTTCATATCGCCTTAAATCATTTCTTATTATCTCTTGGCAATTTTTATAAGACCAATCAGCTCTGAGTTCTCAATTCTGAAAACAGCAGGGACTTTGCTTGGAATTCCCAGCACATAATTAATGGGTCAGTTACAAACACAAAGCAGGCTCAGTTTGTATTATCTACAGACAGTTTGGAATGGCAGGTGTTTTACTACTTCCTTACATCTCTAATCATTCTTGGCTTGATGCTTTAATGCCTGAAACTACGTATAATGACAATTCCTGTTGTGAAAATGCCATAGAAACATTAGAAGGCGAAGGCATATTTGCAGAGACAACAGAAAATAGTGGGGAAAAGTCAGTCTATTTCTAACTAATTTGCCTAGACTGTGATTTTGTAGTAGGATGAACACAATGGGAAGTTCCGAGAAGAAATGTATTTTCTTATCCTATAATTAATAGAGAAAAGAGTTAAATTGCCTTTTTCAATGTCAGATTTCCAATGATGTATATTTAGAATAAAGAAGGATAAGGCAACATGTTCAGTTTCATTACAATAAAATCAAATACTCAATAGTGGTGAATTTGATCCGTGTGCTCATGAGTAGATGTGCTGTGTCCTGTCATGCATTCAGCCTCCTCAAGCTATTTGTCCCTTCATATGATTTACTCAGTTTCTTTCTTTTTAAGCTTAGTCTGTCAATTATTAAATGACATCTCTTCACTTTTTAACCTCCTTTTCCTTTTTTTTTTTAATTTTTTTTTCAATGTTTATTTATTTTTGGGACAGAGAGAGACAGAGCATGAACGGGGGAGGGGCAGAGAGAGAGGGAGACACAGAATCCAAAACAGGCTCCAGGCTCTGAGCCATCAGCCCAGAGCCTGACGCGGGGCTCGAACTCCCGGACCGCGAGATCGTGACCTGGCTGAAGTCGGACGCTTAACCGACTGCGCCACCCAGGCGCCCCATTAACCTCCTTTTTCGAAATATATTGTTGGAAAGATTGCTCTATTATCTCCCCCCAAATAAATGCTAATTAGAGAAGATGATCATAAGGTTATAGATATATGCATGCATATAAGGAGTTAGTAAAATTTAACATTTATTGTCACATAATTTTTATAATGCTTAGCTGTAATACAACATAGCAGATATACAACATAGCAGTACATGACCCGTTGTTTCTGTTCATTGTGGGCCAGTTAAGATACAAAAGTTAATACACAAATTATAATTTGACAGAGTTCATAAGTAGCACTAAGACATCCTTCCACTTTAAATCAGAGGTAGTAAAATGCACCATTTATATAAAAGTGAAAAGTGTTCTCAATACCAAGAAGAAACTGAGCATAGAAATTTGATCCCGATTAAGTAAATTATCCTCTACCAACAGAACTTTCAAATAAAAACACAAACTCTGTGTAAATGTGTTCTTACTGGTTCCATTATAATATTTTTCTATGCTCTATGCTCTATTTTCTGTGCTCTATTTCCTCAATGGCATTTTGTCCGGAAATGTGAAAAAAATCCAAATCCAGTTCGTTTCTACTGTATGTACTCCAGAAGCTTAATACAAAATCATCTCATTTGCTTAATCTTTCCATGAAATTACAAATTTTGAAAACTATACTATTTTGATTAAATGTTCTACATATTGTCTTGGGAATTTACATTTTACTAGCTGAGCAAAGAGAAGTGAGAGAGAGAAAAATAGAACATGTAACCAAATGATCAAAACTATAGATTTGAGCAATAATAAAGAGCTATAGCTTCAGGTGTATCTTAGATGTTAAACTTGACTGAAGGAATAACTCCCCTTTGCTTTCCCACTTGGTTGCCTGAGACACTAATTCTCAGCTCCGAAGATTATCTCACACTCCAGTGGCTTTGGTGCCTTAGTATAATCATCTGCTGTGAACTTTTCTGCACTTCACAGATACGCTGTAGGGAACAGAGCAGTCGTAAAAGATAAAAAGCTATAAAAGGCTAGAGCTGGCTTCATCATAATAGCTACTATTTAGATTTCAAACAAACTCCCACAAATTTTCCTTTAAGCAGAATTCAAAAAGAATGAAAATTTGCAGTCTAAGGATTCCCCATCCCTGCCCCAACTCTGTTCTCTCAAGATAAGTTCACTAGTTCTTGGGTGGGTAAAGGTGTCGAATGGCTTCTTGCTTCTTCAATGTTGGCAAATGTGGTTTAATCAAAATGCGATAAAGCATCTTGAAATTTATATTTAAAAAGAACATGCACTAATTCCCCAAAAAACATTCTAAATTAAACTCGGTGAAGAATTTCAAACAAATATATCACTATTATTCCCACATAACTTTATAGTTCACCAATAATCAGATTCTTAAATGGATTTTATTTTAACTCATTATTTATTTAGTATTTATTTATTTATTTTATTTATTTATAATGGTGGGGGAGACAGATCATGAATGGGGAAGGTGCAGAGAAAGAGGGAGGGAGTGGGGCGCCTGGGTGGCGCAGTCGGTTAAGCGTCCGACTTCAGCCAGGTCACGATCTCGCAGTCCGTGAGTTCGAGCCCCGCGTCAGGCTCTGGGCTGATGGCTCAGAGCCTGGAGCCTGTTTCCAATTCTGTGTCTCCCTCTCTCTCTGCCCCTCCCCCGTTCATGCTCTGTCTCTTTCTGTCCCAAAAATAAATAAACGTTGAAAAAAAAAAATTAAAAAAAAAAAAAAAAAGAAAGAGGGAGGGAGAGAAAGAATCCCAATCCCTTGGGGCTTGATCTCGTGACCATGACATCATGAACGGAGCCACAATCAAGAGTCAGATTCTTAACTGACTGAGTCATCCAGGCATTCCAAATTCTTCAATGCATTTTAAGCAAAACCATGTTCTTAAGTATTTATGTAAAACATCATAGGTTTCAAAGATTAGTTCATACCTGCTGGTAATGACAATAAATGTGTTGGTTTTCACTCTTTCTTGAGCACTTTAATGACTTTAAGATAAACACCAACTATTCATATTAATAAGCATGCAAAACAAAAGATTTATACTATTAAATTATGCAATTAGAGACATTTCAGGAGAATCACCTGCAGAATTATTAAGAGTGACTAAAAGTGCAGTAAGCGGTGCCTGGGTGGCTCAGTTGGTTAAGCATCTGACTTTAGCTCGGGTCATGAACTCATGTTCATGGGTTGGAGCCCCACATTGGGGTCTGTGCTGACAGCTCAGATCCAGGAGCCTGCTTCGGATTCTGTGTCTCCCTCTCTCTCTGCCCCTCCCCAGCTCACGTTCTCTTTCTCTCTCTCAAAATTAAATAAAAACATTAAAAAAATTTTTTAAGTGCAGTAATGTGTTCTATCAGAGCTTCCATGTGTATGCAATACATAATTAATGCAAAGAGTAAACCATTATAAGAAACAAGAATCCATTGCTCCCTTTTTTAAAAAAAGGAAAAGAAAAAAGAATCCCTTTTATCAATAATATATTTTTATATCTAAGAAATGTATTAACCTATTTGAAGTAAAGTTTAAAATTTGACCAAAAGGAATAATAGAATGCCGAAATAAATGGATATCTACTGCTTTGCTGAAAACAAGTATTTAATATTATGTGTTCCCCCAAATTATATATCATCATAATTAAAACTCCCAAATTGTTTCCATAAAACTTTAAAAGTTGATTCTAAATGGTTTTTAGAACATCTTGGATTTTAGAATCATCTTAACAATATCCACAAACATATTTAAAATTCACTTCTGTGTGTATAATAAAAAGATGGGACCTAATTTATGAATAACAAATTGATGCATTATTTTCCACTAAATGGCAAGGCAAACCTGTTTTTGCACCTTTTCTTTTTTTCCCAAAGGTCTATTTGTGCATGCATTAAACAATTTCGTCATGTTTTAATGCTTATGATTTCACGCTATACAATTTTTGCCTTGTCAATTAAGTCCCTTTTCATTGTATTATTTTTCAATATGTTTGTGACAGTTTTGAGAAACACTTGTCAGACATTTTGTGGAATGTCCTTGGTTGAGGTTTGTCTCATGTGTTTTGTGATTAGGCTAAGGTATGGGTTTTGGAGAGGACCGCAGAGGTAAAGGGCCATTCTCATCACATTATCTTTAAGGTAAATGCCAACAGCAGGATTATTACTGTTTATGTTGACCTTGATCATTATTTTTGTCAAGTTTCTCCTGCTGTAAAGTTAGTCCCTTTCATCTTTTGGAGAAAGCCACTGTGCACAGCCTACATTTCATAGATGGAAAGTATTGCTCCTTCGTTTTGAGAGCGCACTGTCTATATAAATCATTAGGATATTTTCTTCTGTATGAGAGATTTGGCCATTCTATTATTTTTTTCAATGATTTACTTATACCAATAAGATATTATTTATGTCTTTTCTCAAATTCTTTCGACATTGAGAAAATGTTTCATTTGGTTCCTGCGTCCTTTGATGTACTCCCATTATTGTAAGTTTGATGTGTTTGGGGCACTTTCTCACTATCTGACTCAACTTATATGTTCCTTTTCCCATCCCTAGAATCAGACATTTCTCCAAGAAATTCTGGTTTTGTTTTTGTTTTTTGGTTTTGTTTTTTGTTTTTTTTTTTTGAAAATAGTATTAGAAATCAAGACCTGGACTCAAGAACTAGTTGCTTTGACGGTGTTCTGTTTGTAGGTCTTCTCGGCTCAGAAAGCAAACAACCATACTAGTTCATGTATGTATATATACCCATAAATATTTCTATACCTGTAAATGTTAAGTCACTAGAAGTTTGTACTAATGCCTTCATCTGTAAGCTAGTACCACATGGATTACTCTAGCTTTCCTGAATCTTGTCAATAGCATCCCACTTCAGCAGTGAGCACCTCTAGTCCCATTCATATGTCACTGTTTTCTTAATTGTTCAACTCCAGAATATATGTTTTCAGAATTGTTACATTCATGGGAAACAACTTTAGCAACAACAGGACAATATTTATGTACCTGTTTCCTTTAATCATACAATACCCACTCATTTCCAGATTCTTAATTCAGCACCTTTTCTCCCACCCATTTAAATTAGGCTATTTTATATATATGCAACACAATCAGATCATTTTGTCACAGTTTTTATTCCATCCCAGAATATCCTGGCTTCTTAAAAAATTTTACAAAGATTTGCATAATTTAAAGTGCCCTCTTGGTGCTGTACAGTTCAATGGGTTTGATAGACTTTAGAATTATGTACAATAATCACACAGAATTCCTTAACTACCATAAACTATTCCCTGTGCTTCACCTTCTGACTCCCTGGAAATTACAGATCAATTTATCATCTATATAAATTTGCCTTTCAAACTGTCGTATCAAGGGAATTATATAGAGTATGTAGCCTTTTTCAGACTGTCTTCTTTAAATTGTCAATATGCAATTAAAACTCATCCATTTCTTTTTATGGCTTCAAAGTTCATGTCTTTTTATTGTTAGTTAATATGTCATTGAAAAGATATACCACAGTCTGTTAATCAATTTTCTTGTGTTTGAGTTGAAGTGTTTGTACATTTCGGTATACAAGTTCTTTATCAGATATATTATTTTAAATATTGAACCAGTGGAAACACAGAGGTATCCACATGGCCTTGAGAAGAGAGTGTCTTGCAACTCTTGTTACTGTGGGGCAGATTCTTCCCTGTACCCAGATAAAATTTAGGGTGCAGTCGCCCACCCACCCAGGTGGAAGCCGTGACCAAAGTTGTGTGCCACACAACCACTGGCTTCCATTTGGACTACCCAATATATATCTGGGTGGTGTGACCAGTCAGCACCAAACCACTTGCTACACCTTAATATGATAGCATGACTACACAGTTGCAGTGATATTTCTGGTGCACCCAGTTTGGTTTTGTTTAGATTGATTTTTCTGTTCCAAACTTGGGGGCCCTGGGTGTCCAAATGTCCATAACCCATGGTGAGCCAAATAAACCCATCCCAAATCTGAGGTTAGCCACCCATGACTCTCATGGTGATATTTCTTGGACCTTTCTGATCAACAATTTGGTGGGCTACCTGTGTAGTTTGACACAAAAACAATTCCGATGCCGAATGTTATTAACATTGCATGTCACAGGTCAGGTTTCTGGACCAATTTTGGTAACAGCAGGTGAATTTTATGAGTGTTAGTCATAGCTTGACCCTCCTTAATGTATTCTTTGGGGGCCTTCCAGTCCTTTCCCTGGAGTGCTGACACCCACCTTGGCCATCCTGATGAGCTACCGAGTGGCGGCTGCCTATTTGCCCAACAGTTGGATTGATTCCTTTGTCGGGCATATTAGTGAGACTACTGCAGGAATGTATTTCCATCAGGTGTACATCTCATGACCCTACCCTAGAGGAGCAGCAGAAATCTAAAGTCAAAAGACAGATATTTAGTAGGACTTGTATGGGTAGGTCTTCCCCTTCAATGAAAACTACACTTAATGGTCTGATATTAAGACCATCCATGGTTCGATATTAATGTGGCTGCAGCTTTAGGAATCTGAACAAGTTGTGCATAATGTACATGTTTGCCGGGGGAGGCAGCATCGGCATCACTGCCAGACCAGGACTCCCGCCTTCCCTCTTTCATGTGTTTGGGTTCCATTTCAAGTATAAGGCATGACAACCAGGCCACCCTGCAGTAAGACAATGGGATCCCAGTGGAGATTGTGTGCTTCCTCCTCACCTAGGGGTGCAGAATAATTCACCCGTCACAGCAGGATGTCCCTTTGCAAATTCCGATAGACAGCTCCTTTCCCAGGCAGGATGGAGCTTGGTACTCTCAGCAGAATAGCATGTTGATCCAGTGAGTGTCGAGGCAATGACTGTTTCCTGTGACTTTCATACTTTCACAGTATGGGGTGACTTTGCAGGAGTCCCCAGTCTGGCACGCAGGGCAACAATCCCTACGGGTTGGTCATTTAAATATATTAAAGCCGGGGACAGTCCACCTAGGCAAGGTGATTTTTTCTGTTAGTAATTTAATGTGTTTTAATATTCTGATTCCTTTCTACCAACTCTGCTGCTCAGGTTATAGGAGAGATGGAAATTCCACTCACGTCATTTTCTTTTGCTCCATCTTGCACATCATGACTTTTTCACTGTGACTCCTGATTACTGTGCAGTTGATGAAATGATTGTTATTCAGCTTCTCTAATTCCTCAGTGGTGGCAGGCTGGTTTGTACAGTGATGGGAAAGTTTGAGTTAGGCCAATTGCAGTGCCCACATAAACCAAAGCATATTTAGAACACTCACTTGGACGGAGGGGCCAATATATTCAATTTGTTAATCCCTTACTGGTGGAGAACTTTGGTGGATGGCCCAGACTCATTTGGCAGCTGCCTTGGATGTTGTTTTAAACACACAGGACATGTTACTGCATTAAACATGCCACTGTATTTCAAGAGCAATCAGCATCCTTGGCAATACACCATCTCACCTGGGCGCTGCAAGGACCACTCTGTCTATGCACCAATCGGCTGTATCTGCTGAAGGATCACTTGTAGGGGCTCATTCCCAAGCTAAGACATTGATTTCTTGATTTTCAGGGGGTATCAATGCCCTATATGTTGGGCATGAAAACAGTGAGGGATGCCTTGACTTCTGAATTGATATATGATTGATATCCAGAACGTTTGACTGAACGAAGAATTGAGTATAGTGCTCTTAAAAGCTAGAGAGATTACTTCCACAAAATGCTTTAAAATGGAATTGTTAAATATGATTCTGTTTTTTTAACAATTTCAAAAGAGATACTAATTGTGATTTTACATGTCAATTATTATAGGATGAAGAATGAAAACTGGTATATTGAATACTTAGCATATGCGCACAAATAAAAAAAAAGTGCTGCTAGGAATCAATCCTACTTTCAAAACTCTGCAACACTCTTTTCTGGAGCATAAAATCTAAAATTGGACAAGAGGTCTCTATGCAAATAATAATAATAAAGAGCAGAGTATGAGCAATTATATGAGAAGCATACAGTATAGGGAATTCAGTCTATGAACAGGTAACATCTAAGCAGAGAGTTAAGGAGAAGCCTTTGAGGTTACTGAGACTAAAAAATTAGAATTGATTGATGAGAGGATATTGTATTTCATGAAAGTAAAACACAGGAAGATACAGTCAAGCATCTTGTGAGATAAGATAGACTTGATTTTGATAATTTCAAAATGCAAAAGTAAAAAACACAAGCAGACTGAACCAAAGAGTTTTAAAGTATGTTTTAACTGAGAGAATCAAAGTTCACAATTTTCATGAAAAATAAATAACAAAAAAAATCATAAAAGTTTCAAAACAGCCCACAATGATATCTTCTGCACTTGAAAAGGATTATAAAAGTGATTTTTTTTATTTATCATAAACACCCCAAGAGCCCACACTTCATTTTATGTCTGATTACAATAATATCTGCATGTATAATTCTCCATTGGCAGTAACAGATTGGTTTCAGAGAGCAAGAAATTAACAGCAAACAAAGAAAACACATTCAAATCCCTTGCTACTGAAATCAATAAACTGACCAATTTTAAAGCTGAGCTGTTTTATTATGTAGTAATGAAGTTTATTTAGATTTTTGGCAACCACATGATAGCTCAGGGATTTATCAACCACTCTAAAACAAGAACATTTACATACTTCTTTAACTAACGCAATTAGTCTTCAGACAGAAATATCCATTTTTTTCCTTTGAATATTTAGTTTTTAAATCTTAAGTCTGTTCACTCTTCTCAGCCTTACTGAGTAATTAGAACTTTTATTTTAGTGTTCAATAGGAGAAAAAATTATTAGCAACTTTTTTCTTCTAGTATACATTTTCTTAAAAAAATAACATCATTAGATGTCTGGATTCATTTCTAATAAATCAACTAAACTGAATTTTAATTTATTAGCATCACAAGCACACATTATTGCCAAGAGCTAGAAATCAGAGAAATAATGATTGTACAGGTTAAAACATAAGCGAGAGTCCCTATCCCTGCTGATACTGTAAGACTGTCATATATTTGTTATTCCATTCTATCATGATTTTATAGTGGATAATTAGGGATTTATGAAGATACAAAGTCTAAAATTATTTTTAAAGTAATATTATCAAAAAGAAAATTTAATCATTCAAGTTGGACCACTAAATATGTATGTATTGCATAGTACTAAGTACATAATTATGTAGCTACTGCCTGGGGGATCTGATTTCTATCACTGAAGTTTTATTGACGCTTCTTATCGTGTATCTGGAAAGATGAAAAGTTATTCCTACCTAGTCAGCCATGCCAATAGACCATAATTATTCCGTTTTCTCTCCTTTTCCAGCGTCATTGTCCTGGTTTAACATTTTGCAACACTTAGCTTTGCTGTTGTCATGTATTTTAATTTTTTGTCATGTATTTTAATTTTTTGTCATGTATTGTACTTTTCAACTGTTTCTTATCTAGTCTTCCACCTGGTGGCCAGGCAGAGAATTTTGTGTTAACGCCTAAATTGAAGACGAGCCAATCATCTACCAGTTTGGGTCAAACAAGTATCTTTGTTACCAAGCCTTCAAGGTATCTATAATGATCCTGACATTTGTTGGAACTTATTGATTTTTAATGATAATCCTGTGATATAAAATCCATTTTATCTTCATTATCTCAATGAAGAAGTGAAGGGTCACAAATATTGTGTGTCCAGTCCCAGGGTAACTTGCAACCTATCAGAAGATACAACGTATAAACATATAAAAAGACAATTATAAAAGAACTATAACAATATATGGTGATGGAGGTTAACTAGACTTATCATGGTGATCATTTTACATTATGCACAAATTTCAAATCTATATGTTGTACCTCTGAAACTAATATGATGTTATATGTACATTCTACCTTAATACAAAAATTAAAAGATAATCAATTTCAATATGAATCAAAAAATAAAATTACAAATAATCAAATAGGGTTTTTTTTCATTATTAGATTTATAGGAGTAAAAGTTTTGAAAAATCTGGGTTTGGTGACCATGTGGTAAAATCAGAATTCTCATTTATTAAGTTATGGAAATAGTCATCGATACAACTTTTTGGAAGTTTTTGGAAGTCTTTGGAAGGAGAATTTGAAAATTCTCATAAAAATAGAAAAAAAATACTTATATCCTTTCACCCAGTAGTTTCACTTCTAGACATATTTCTTGTACTATCTTCACAAAATCATATTATGTATATTTATGACCAATTGAAAATTATGTAATTTTATTAAAAAATAAAATAATGATATATTTGAAGCTATGACTTATATGAAATTGTATTTAAATTTTTTAAAAAGAGAGCAATAGACATACAATGTGTTTTTATAATTCAAAAAACAAATGGTTATATTTAAGACATGAAGTGAAAAAAAGTTTAAGTTTCCAATGAAAGAAACTTTCTATTTTTATTCAATAACAAATATTTCCTATGATTTGGATTTTATAAGAAGTACATATCCTGTATTATTTGTAAATAGTTATAGAAATAAACATATCTCAAGATAATACATACAAACAAATGTATGATCTTAAATTACTAATTTATGTATTGTTAACTATAATATTACACTGGGTTCTTATACAGCGATAAAATAAAGAGCCTAGAAGAAAGAATCAAGCTCTAATGTACATGTATATATTATAATACACACACATATATATTTTCATATGCATATCTTATATGTACATTTTATGTGTATATGTATGAGTATATATACATTCTTATACATATGTGTATGCATGTACTTTTAATGCTGGAATATCTAAGATATAAGAGTGCCAAAACCACAATGAATTGAGTAATTCAATAAATGACACATAACTGCCTAAAAGAATGACATACATGATGGTTTATCTGTAGTATCAATTAATATAAAACTAATTATAAATATATATAGCTCTGTTCAAAGAATTAGAACTATTTATAAAAATTAAGTTATGTGACTTTTTTTGTTTTCTTAAGTTTATTTCTTTTGAGAGAGAGAGAGAGAAAGAGAGTGTGAGCAGGGGAGAAGAAGAGAGATGATCCCAAGCAGGCTCTGTGCCATCAGTGCAGAGCCTGACGTGGGGCTCAATCTCACCAACCCAACTGTGAGATCATGACCTGAACCTAAATCAAGAGTCCGGTGCTTAACTGACTGAGACATCCAGGCAGGTGCCCCATGTTATGTGACTTTTTAAATGTGAACTTTCTTTTCCCCTAAAAGATGGGTTCAATTTTTTCATATTAGAAAGTAATAAACATTGCTGTCAAAATTACAAGTCATATTACTTACTCATATCTGTGTAAGTATCATCATTTTAATATATTCTCACAACTATTTTAGTCTTTATTAAATCTTCAATCTTTATCAAACAGCAGATCTTATTTTGATTCTCTTTTTACAGAAAACATTTTTTAAAAATGGATGAAGGGGCGCCCGGGTGGCGCAGTCGGTTAAGTGTCCGACTTCAGCCAGGTCACGATCTCGCGGTCCGGGAGTTCGAGCCCCGCGTCGGGCTCTGGGCTGATGGCTCAGAGCCTGGAGCCTGTTTCCGATTCTGTGTCTCCCTCTCTCTCTGCCCCTCCCCCGTTCATGCTCAGTCTCTCTCTGTCCCAAAAATAAATAAAAAAGGTGAAAAAAATTTTTAAAAAAAATTAAATTAAAATAAATAAATAAAAATAAAAACGGATGAACTTTAATAAATTTATACAAGAGAATATTAATTTTAAAAAATGTATCTAATTACAAATATAAATCTGTTTTTTATTTAACATTTCTTATTATCTTCAATTTTTCCTGTGGATTCAAGTTGCCATAGAGTGTCATGTCCTTTATCCAATTCATTGGATAATCCATTTCCCTTCCTCCTTCCTTGTACAATTTTTCACATTATATTTGTATTTTGTAGGCTCAACAATACAACTTTATGGATACCGTTTCTTGCAATATTTTGTTGTTTTAAATTGGTTAAGGGAAGCAATGAGAAGAAAAACTTTATTATACTGTCTTTTACAACTATAGATATCAACATACTTTTATAACTATTTTAGAAAATCATCTTCTCTAATTTAAAATTTTAAATAAAAATATTGAAACAAAATTGTATCTCTCCAGTATATTAGAGAATAATTTAAATATTCATTTGATAGGTAAGCTTACTTTTTGGTTATTATATAAAAATTTATGTATTTATACTCAATTATTCAGAAAATCACTATTTCTTGTTACTAATCAGCATAGATAAAGCTCACTAACTTAAGCTAAATGTACTTTTTAAAGTGTTATAGGTACAAATTTATGTGTTGACTGTGAATTCTAAAGGTCTTTACCAGCTTTATCATTCAGTGTAGGTAAATGTAAATGTAAAATTAAAGCTTC
This sequence comes from Prionailurus bengalensis, assembly GCF_016509475.1. Taxonomy (NCBI): domain Eukaryota; kingdom Metazoa; phylum Chordata; class Mammalia; order Carnivora; family Felidae; genus Prionailurus; species Prionailurus bengalensis. The sequence goes on from NC_057344.1 coordinate 94,207,174, forward strand.
GATTTTCTAACTCCACCTAAAAATTGAGTATCCTGCTTACATTTTATAATAACTTTCACTCTACCAATGCCAACACTGACTTTTAAGTTAGTTCGATTCTGAGAATTTTGAGAAATATGTGACTCTTTATTTCTCTGGATTCAAATAAGTACCACTTTAAATGGAGCATGAGTTCAAAATTTCGCTACAAGGCTCACAGCTTCAGAAATGTTTGGGAAGTTTGACAGCAACCTGTTTAAGTGCTGGTGGAGTTTGCAAAACTCAAGGAGCTGTGAAAGTCTGAGATTGAAAGCATTTCCTATGAACTGCTGGAGGAAGATTGGGCAGTTTCACACACTTCAAATACACATATGAATTGTAAGGTTCGGTCACGGGCAGCACTATTCAGGTGCAAAATTTCTTTTATTTTTTTAGCCAAGAGACCCGGTTTTTCTAATTGTTTGTGTTTTCACATTGCTATTATGAACTAATAAATTCTTTGGGTATGAAATTGTATACTGCGATTAATAAATGTTAATATAAAGAATAACACTTTTAAAGTTGTATGTAAATATGTGAATGGTGTTTATTTTACTGATGTGTAAGAAAATATTGTTTTTCTTTCCATTTTCAATTTTTGGCAAAGCACTGAGATTCAGTTCTGAAATAAGCAGTATGTATTGTCACTTATCTCTTCAAATCGGCTCTGCGGCATGCCTGCACATGCAAAATGTATTTTCCGGGGTGCCCTTTGATGCATGAAGCACATGGGAAAGTGCTATTTAGCCATTAGAAAGCTTAATTTTTTTCTTTAAAGAAAGCAACTTATAGCATTTCAATTTTAAATGTCTGATAGTGGCTTAATCGTGTTTTCCCTAATAAAGTAAAATCTATTAACACATAAGTTCTCCTTTAAAAAAGGAAAGCTGACAAGAAGCCATTTATTTTACTAGAGTTTGAGGATTATTTCCTGTACTCCCCAGAGATACAAATATGCTTATTTTGTAGTTTTAATACAAAATTTTGCTCTCCTGCCATTCAGAATCTATATTATGAAGATGCTTGCATTTTAAAGCACTGTCTATATACCTAGAAGCTAAAATAAGTTCTTTATAATTCAATCTGAAATAAAATGTCTGTCTTTGAATGACTTCAAAATTCCTTTTGTATAAAGATAATTAAAAATAGTGAGGGTTATAAACTGAACACCCAGCCTGGAAGGACAGTGCTTTGTATTCCATGAAAGCTTTCTTAAAATTTCTAAAGGATTTTAAAAATATATTGAACCAATGTATAATTGTGTGAACACTGATGAAATATACAGGGAATTATTGATAATTTATGTATTATTAGATCCCAAGTTTAGTGAACGTCATCTAAAGACACAAACAATAATTTTCAGCCACAATGAATGCAGTGGTAGTTGTTTGTCACATCTTCAGTGACTAGTATTAGTGGAAGAGGAGCTATTGACAAGGAATGTGAGTTCCATTACTCCGCCATTTTGTTGGAAGACTTTTACCAATTCACAACACAGAGGAATGACATCAAAGCAAAAATAGAGTCTCATGGGGTTGGAAATTTAGTAAATAGAATTAGTGCTGGCAGCTGCCCATATGGCTGGTCCTCAAGTAGTAAAATCCTAGAAAAAAAGTGCAACAGATAAGTGAGCCTCAAAATCTACAAGCCATTTTCCCCTTTAATTTTTTCCCCCTGAATTCTAACCTGCGTGTATGGAAAGGGGCAAGTCTCCAAGGTTAGCATGAGACAGAAGTAACAAAGATCCTACATATTTGAGCAGGTATTTCAGCAACTAGAATGCACAGGGAGACAAGGTTTGGAATTCTGGACCATCCAAGGTGGAAGAGCTCTGGTAAATACTCCATGGTTTTATTTACTCTGATCTTAGAATATGAACATCTGCATTACAAAAAAAGCTACAAGAAGTTCTTCAGAATGAACGAAAATGATACTAGATGAAAGCTCAGATTTGCATGCAGAAATAAAACACACACACACACACACACACACACACACACACTAGAAAGAGTACATATATCCAGAGTCATCTAATAAATGAACACTTTTCACACCACTTGAATCTCTGTACTTGGAGCTCCTAGCATGGTACTATTTAACATAAAATAGCTAGAAATAACCCAATGCAAAATCTTTGTACCCTGACAGTTTGTAAAAGCACTCAATAGGGCTATGGATGGTTAGTGGTGGACATTTAGTGACAGGAGAGGTTATTGCAGCGTAAAGGAGGTAAAGTGAGTTATGTCTGGTGGGATACATAGGGTGTACGTGAGGAAGGACAAGCAGGCAAGCACCAATTTATAAAACGGTGACACTTGTGGGTGTGTCCAGGGTTTACAGGACAGTCTAAATAGAGAACATACTTACTCAGGGAAAAAGAAGGATGGACGATTGAAAAAAGTAGAAGCCTCACTGATGATTCTCCCTGTGTACTTGAGTTCTGAAGTTTGCAACATGTCCAGCAGACACTGTGGGCACCAGAGGCTTATCTCAAGGGATACCTGAAAGCACATACTTATCAAGAACTATCTACAGTTTAGATACACTTTGTGTTTCACCCACATAGGCTGCTATTTTCATCGGTATGTACATATTGCAGTGATTTATTTAAAATTACTTATTTAATTTAAAATGACTTTTAATTATGAGAAAAACTCAAATGTTGAAGAAAATATCAGAACTTTATTGTTATATTGTCCTTCTAAATTTTCTACCTGATGTTTATTTTAATGTTTATGATAGTAAACAACATATGTATATGAAATTTTGTAAATGAAATTTTAAATTTACTACAATACAGCAAATAACTGATACATATAATAAATTAAGATTTAAAAATTCAATTCATATGTTTCAGATGACAAGATTTCATTCTTTTTTATGGCTGAGTAATATTCTATTATTTATACATATAAATCATATATATATGTAAATATATATATATGTATGTATATATATCATATCTTATTTATCTATTCACCTAGACCTAGAGAGTATAATGCTAAGTGAAATAAGGTAGTCAAAGAAGGACAAATACCATATGATTTCACTCAGATGTGGAATTTAAGACACATAGGAAATGAAAAAAAGAAAAAAAAAAGAGACAAACCACAAAACAGACTATTTTTTGTTGGTAGGTGGTGGTTATTTGGAGTCAGTCATGGGATTGAGTCTTAGATACAGAGAACAAACTGGTGGTTGTCAGAGGGGAGGTGGGTGGAGGATGGGTGAACTAGATAAAAGGGATCAAGAGTACACTTATCTTGTTGAGCACTGAAAAATGTATAGAACTTTTGAATCATTATATTGTGCAGCTAAAACTAATATAACACTGTATGTTAATTATACTTGAATAGAAAAAATTCAACACATATGCTTATTAACAGATCAGAGGAAGAGTAAAAAAGAAGAGATTTCAACAGAAGGTGTCCACATAGAACCACAGAAAGAAAATTTGTGTGGAAAATACAGTAAAGAACCTAAGGGTCATGCAGGATCCCAAGAGCTACTTGGTATGTAATTAGAGACACAGAGGGGAGGATGAAGAAGGTAAGACAGAAGCATCATTTGAAGAAAAACGGGCTAAGAATTTTCTAAAATAAAACAAAATACATCAAATTGCTGTTACAAGCAGCCCTACAAGCTTCAAACAGCATTAACATTAAGAAAATAACACTTTGGGACGCCTGGGTGGCGCAGTCGGTTAGGCGTCCGACTTCAGCCAGGTCACGATCTCGTGGTCCGTGAGTTCGAGCCCCGCATCAGGCTCTGGGCTGATGGCTCAGAGCCTGGAGCCTGTTTTCGATTCTGTGTCTCCCTCTCTCTCTGCCCCTCCCCCGTTCATGCTCTGTCTCTCTCTGTCCCAAAAATAAAAAAAAAAAAAACCTTGAAAAAAAAAAAAGAACTCTCTAAAACAAAATAACACTTTAAAAAAAACAGGAAAAAAAAGAAAAAGGAAATAACACCTAGACAAATCATAATCAAACCACTAAAAACTAAATAAAGAATAACCTTAAGGCAGCGATAGAAAATGAAAACTACCCATAAATTCACAAGGATAAGATTGACAGCACACTTTTCAAAATAAGGGAAACCAGAATGAAATGGAATGGGATATTTCTTTTTTTTTTTTTTTTTTTTTTTTAATTTTTTTTCAACGTTTATTTATTTTTGGGACAGAGAGAGACAGAACATGAACAGGGGAGGGGCAGAGAGAGAGGGAGACACAGAATCGGAAACAGGCTCCAGGCTCTGAGCCATCAGCCCAGAGCCTGACGCGGGGCTCGAACTCACGGACTGTGAGATCATGACCTGGCTGAAGTCAGCCGCTTAACCCACTGCGCCACCCAGGTGCCCCGGAATGGGATATTTCTAAGACGAAGAAAGAGACTTCAACACAGAACGCTATCCCAATAGAAAGTAAAATAAAGCTACATTATGGTAGCAAAGAGAAGAGAGCTGGGTGAATTAATTACCAGTATATCTGCACTGAAAGAGGGGAAGTCTTCAGACAGACAGAAATGGTCCAAGATGGAATGTGAAATTTCAGGTGTCAAGGCACAAGAAAGAGCACAAGCACAAGAAAGAGTAAATATGTAAGAAATATAAGGGAATATGATTCTTATAAACAAAATATAATAATGCCTTCAAATATGAAATATGAGTGAGTTAAAATATATAACTTATAAAGGCTCAAAAATAAAAGTTAAATAGAATTAAATGCAGTATAGTTTTATACTGTTTGGGAAATAGTCAAATTAGTAATAGAAGTTGTATAGATGACGTGGTGCAATCTCCAGGGCACCCAGGACAAGTATAGTGGAAGATTTCACAAATGTTATGCCACTAGAGAGGAAAAGGTGTATAAATGGTATTTGTATAGTCTAAGAGAAGTCAAGAAAAGAGAAATAAAGAAACCAAAAGTGGTGAGGCATAAAGGAGGAATAAAGTGGTACATGTAATCCAAATATACACATAATATAATTATATTACATAGAAATTAACTTTTCCTTCTTAAGAAAAAGAGAGAGAGAAAAGATAGATTGCGATGATAAACTGAATGAACAATATCCAGGTTTTAATCTTTGGATCTGTTGATATTAGTGAATATGTCCAAAGAACTTTCCAAGTGTTAAAGACTTTGAGATGGGAGATTATCCTGTATTATCTCGGTGGCCTTTTTCTCAATAGGCTCAATACCCAACATGGGGCTTGAACTCAACACCCCAAGATAAAGAGAGGCCTGCTCTGTGGATTGAGCCAGGCATGCGTTCCTCTGGTGGTCTTTTATTGTGATCGCAATTGCTCTTTTAAGGAGGCAGAAGGAGTTTTAACAACAGGAGAGAATAAGGCCATGTGGTGATGCAATATCATGTAAGGCCATGGGCAATGGAATGAGGACACCCTCTAGAAGTTGGAAAAGCAGAATAGATTCTCCCTTAAAGCTTCCAGACACACCAGTCCTTCTAGCATCTTCACTTTAGCCCCAGATAACTGATTTGGACTTCTGCCCCCATAACTGTAATAGAATAAATTTATGTTGGCCTAAGCCATCAGTTTGTGATACTGTGTTTATATTTATAAGATCATAGGAAACTAAGGTAACTAAGACATTTGCATGAAAAAAATAAAGCCCACTGTATTCTGTTAAAAGGAAAGAATTTTGAATATAAGAATATAGTTTTATTTTAAATATAATACAAATATGAAGTCACTAAACGAAAAAAAGTAGAGTTCAAGTTAAAGGATATTCCCAGAAATTAAAAGGGTTATTATAGTGGAAACAGGGTCAATTCATGAAGAAGAAAAATCAGTTTAAATATATCTTCTAGCAGATTTGAAATACATAAAACTGGAATTGACACAGCAAAGAAAATTTTGTGTTAGGCAAAGATTTACTTAACATGGCAGAAAAGCACTAAACAGAATGAAGTTCTGATGTATTGAAATTCACTAAAGTTAAGAATTTATGTTCATTAAAAGACACTGAGTGGAAAATAGAATCCACAGTGTGGAGAAAAGTGCTTCTCTGTAGAATACTCATTTAAAAAAGTGCTCCTACAAATTAACAATAAAAAGAAAACATTAACCTACTCATCCCAAATGGTCAAAAGCATGGCAAAAATGTATCTAGATAGGCAAATGACGTATGCAAAGATGAGCAAACATCCATCTTTCACGTGAATTTAGCACAGGCACCTTATATTGGTGATTTACATCCTTGTTATATTTCTTCCTAAGTTTCCTAAACTGTAAACTCCTTCAAAGAAAGAACTCCTTTATGCCTTTTTCTCTTGTGTTTAGCACACAGCTTTTTTTATTTTTTTTATTTATTTTTTTTTAATTTTTTTTTTCAACGTTTTTATTTTATTTTTGGGACAGAGAGAGACAGAGCATGAACGGGGGAGGGACAGAGAGAGAGGGAGACACAGAATCGGAAACAGGGTCCAGGCTCTGAGCCATCAGCCCAGAGCCTGACGCGGGGCTCGAACTCACGGACCGCGAGATCGTGACCTGGCTGAAGTCGGACACTTAACCGACTGCGCCACCCAGGCGCCCCTAGCACACAGCTTTTGACATGGAAGGTGTACTGGAAATGTTTATGAGAGCTGACCAGAATCGAGTTCCTCCCACTCATTCCCTGTGACATTAGCTCTGTCTAGTTACTCTCACAGGTTTCATTCATCTCACTGGTAAAATGGGAATATTAGCTGAATATACTTCTTCATAGAATTGTTGTAAGAATAAAATAATTCCTGGAATGTATTTTGCAGTGTCTGGTGCAGAGCTAAGTGCTTAAAAATGGTAGTTATAACAATAATTTATTATTAAGGAGCAAAGCCCTATACAGTGGCTTGTGTGCCACTAGCTCAGATCAGAGGAACAGGAAGTGAGGATGGAAGTTCCTGACTTGGACAAGGTGGCATTATGGGATGGGAAGATTAAGATTATTTTTGCATACCTGTGGCAGTTTAAGTGAGTCAGTGGGGACCATGCGAGGCAAAGCCATTGTGTGAGGTACTTTCTGCACAATACCTGTCCAAAGACTGATTAGGGTCTGAAACCAACAGATGATCTCCTCCCAAGTCCTTTGCCCTCTGCTAGGGATGCAGTATCTGAGGAAAGGAAAACACAGAAGGAGCCCTATTCCTCACTGATGCATGAATTGTGCATGTGCTGTCAAGGCCCTGTTATCAGATCCCCTGCAGAATGTTGAAGAAGGCATACAGTACCTCTCATCTGCTATGTTCTTTCAAAAATTAAGTCATTTAATCCACCTACCAACATTACGAAGTGGGTAAGACCAATATTCATTCTATTTTACATATGGTAAAATGGAGGCACAGGAAGGTTAGGCAATGTGTATGAGATCAGATGCCTCTGAAGCAGCAAAGCCAGGATTTAAATGCTATGTTTTTGTGGTCCATGGTCTTAACAACTGCATGCTTTCCCTTTCTCATTCTCCGCTTCTCTTACTCTAGGCCCATTTATTATCATTCTAGTTTCCTAAAGGAGACTGTTCATGTTTTTCTTTAATCTTCATCATTTTTAGTGGTTATATGTTTAGGTGTTATATGTTAGTGATAAATCATTAAATTCTACTCCTGAAATCATTATTATAATGTATTTTAACTAACTTGGACTTAAATAAAATTTAAAAAGTTAAAATTAAATAAATTTAAGTAAAAATAAAAGACTATATGGTCTATACATATTTTGTCTATACATATTTTCTATACTATTTTGTCTTAAAATATTATAGCTAAAGTTACTAAACATTTTTGGGCACTCCTTCTCTATTTTTGTTGGCATGAGTTATGCCTCTCAACTATAGTGACTCACAGATTTTTTTTATGATGTCTGTATAATCTAATGTACATGAAAGCAATCTGAAGATCACGATTGTGGTATGGAATATATCTACTTGTTAGTAATACTATTATATTAAAGGCAAAAAATTATAGTTATCCTGATTGTGAGTAGAGAGAATACTGTCTTTTTATTTTATTTTATTTTTTTAAGTCTCCTTCATGCCCAGTGCATAGCTCAACCCAGGGCTTGAACTCACGACTCTAAAATCAAGACCTGAGCTGAGAGCAACAGTCAAATGCTTAACCAACTAAGCCACTCAGGCACCCCAGAATATTGTCTTTTTAAATCACCATTTCTCTTCCACCATCATCTCAAAACCACTTATAGGAGTTTGGACCACATCTGACCAATCCTGCTACGGCTGACGGTGCAAAACTTTAACTTGTCACAGCTAGGGTTCAAAATGAGAGGGCATCTGTTAAGGGCTGGGACCATGATGTATTGTCAGATGTTATGCTTTTAACTATAAAATCCTACTGAGTCATAAAACTTAAATATTTTACAAGTTTTTCTGTCTCAGTCACAAATACACAATTTTTCTAAAGAAGGGCTATCTTGGTTTGGGAGACTCATGTTCAGAGAAACATTTTTTTAATTATTTATGTAAAATTAATTAGTGGGAAGTTTATATAAATAAGAAGTTGACAAATTCCTTAGGGGTGGAGGTCGGCAGAGGAGAGGAAGTGAAGAACTCAAAACTTCCCTCAATTGTGCATATACTAAGTTTTTATTAGTCATATATTCTGATAGCTATCCAGGAGGTTCAAATGCCTAACCACTGGAGACAATTGTAAATATGCAATACAGCAAAAATTTTCACATAATGAGCATAAATATCCTTTCAAAGAGAAAATCATAATCTAGCCTGCTCTAATCAAGTCTGCATTGTTGCATAAAGAATGCTAAGCAGCTGAGTATGAGGAAATGTCTTTGAAAGAAAACCAGAAAGAAATTATTGTGAAATGTTTTTTAAAAAACATGTTAATCCCTTGTTATTCAGCTAAAAGTAATTATAAGTTATAATTTATCATTAGGACAGAGTCTGTATTCTTCCTAATGAAGTTCTGAAATGAGTGAAAGTAACTACAAATGTATCTTTTTTTATAAACAGTCAAATCTGAAAAAGAGTTTTGTTTGTCATGAGTGAATTTATAACTCTGCACTTCCAAACGTATTAAGTCTGGGTATTTTTAAAATTTAGAATTTGTAATATTAAGTTCTCATTTACACAAAATTAAATATGGGTATTTAATCTGAAGTATACATTTTTTTCCAAAACAAAGTTGGCACTGTAATAATATTTCTTACAGTTGCATATATTTAAAGAAATAGTGTAAATGATCTGAATACCATTTTAAAAAGTGGAAAAACATTATCTGATTCCAGGAGACACTTGGTAAAACTTTATTTGTAAACCTGGCTATTAGAAGAAAAACATTCCTGCCTGTAGGAAAATCATCTTCTACTTATTTTCTTTAATGTAAATCAAAATTTGAATTCTGCAGTAGTTGAAGATATATTAGCCTAGACCTTTTTTTCAAATAAGGTTGATACCCATCTTTCCAAAAGAAGTATAATAGAAAGTCTCATGGTTTGTTTGTGCCTTGGTTACACTCATATCCTTGTTAAGCATTTTTCAAGGAAATAGATATTGCTAACATTTATTCTGCTTAGTTGATAAGTGAGACACAGGGGTATTTTTTTTTACATAAAAATAAGGAATCTCTGAATTTGGGTCTGCATCTATTTTCAACAAACTGAATAGAAACAGGGGCAGCTGTGTGGCTCAGTTGGTTAAGCATCCAACTTCAGTTCAGGTTATTATCTCATGATTTGTGAGTTTGAGCCCTGAATCTCAGAGCCCACTTTGACCCTGTCTCTCCCTCTCTCTGTCCCTAACCCCGCTCTCATGCATTCTCTCTCTCTCTCTCTCACACACCCACAAATAAATAAAAAATAAACATTTTAAAATAAATAAATAAGAACAAATGTAAGGACAGAAGACAGAATCAAATGTTAGCAAAATCTACTGTTTTTCTGTGACCTTGGTAATGATCACTCAAATATTCAGTAATATAGCTTCTTTTTAGTGAAATGACTATAAGAATACTAAGTTTTAAAAGTCGTGCTTTATATAATATTGCATTGTCTTTCATAGTGTATTTTTCTAATTTGGCTAACAATATCATATTTCTTAAGATTATTTGCAGAAAAAAATTAAATTAAAGGTGAGATATGCTTGCTATCACTTTGTAAGACTCCATTGTACAATCACCCACAAAGAAACTATTATTTGTTCCTAGACATTATGGTCAGCTAAATAAAGTTGTGTGCCAAATGAAATGCATTCTTGAAGGTAGTGTGAAGGTTGAATAATATGCTGGTTTTTTTCTCCAGATATAAAGAAGTGAAAAAGTCAGTCAATCACTTTTTAAACATTTCCTGTAGAACCAAAGCCTGAAGTAAAATAATGTTATAATCAATTACAGCTACACACACTTTATTTATATATAAAACAATCCATGTAATAGAATAACGCTTAAAGAAGTATCAGTGTGTTGTCAGAAGTGAAGTGCCTGCCTCATGCTGACTGGCTACTGGCTTTCCTTACACACATTTTGAGAAGACTTCCCTCTTGCTCTTCCTTCTCTCTTGGTCTTTCTCAGATGGAGGGAGAACGTGGGGATTGAGGAGGCTCTACAACTTTGTTCATCAATCCTGATTATGATTTATGTTGATTCTTCTCAAAATGTATCACAGAGTCATGACCACAAACTTTAGGAGATTTTCATAGTGACGGTATTATTTAAACATGCTTTTATGTTCATCTACCTCTCAGTGCTTTTCTTGTAAAATGTTTTACCGTTTTTATTCCAAGTTATATAAAGGTGTTTTTTTTTCCCCCACGTAGTGTCCATGGCTTTGAGGAGCACATATAAAATTCATTTATGAGAATCTTTGTCATTTATATTTTGTATAAAGCTTGATTGTGTTCTTCAAGACCAAGAATGTGATTGTGAAAGTAATATTCAATATCCTGAGTAAAGCTGTAAGTGTTACTGAATAAATGAACATATATTTATCTGCCTTAAGGCTCTTCAGTGTTTATTTAACAAACATGCATGTAGATATCATACAGTATATGTTAGAGGTAGTACTGGGGACAAGGCAAACACAGACTGTTTTGAAGATGTCCATAAAACACTTTATTCTTCTACATAAATATATATATATATATATATATATATATATATATATATATATATACATTTACATGTATGTCCTCAAAGGGGGTTGGTGTGCTTCTCCTAATAAGTCAGAAAGATTTTCCCTCTGGGTAACTGAGTTTGAAAGGTGACAATCAGCAGGTAATCATGCAGGTGGTGGAGGAGGAAGTGCATCCTGAGAACGAAAGGAAATAAGAAACAGAGCAGCGTGGCAGCCACAGGTCAGCTTTGGCAAAAGTAAAGGAATGTTAAGCCGTGAAGGAAATTCAAGAGAATAAGAACAGTTTGGAGTTAGTATCCAAGTATATTGTGGGAAGAAATAAAGTCATAAGCTGTGACCAGATAGCCTACCATGCTGTCCTGGAGTGTGTGAATTTTATTATGTAAACTCTACAAAAAATTAAATTTTTCTCAAGAGTTCAGGACAACTGATTATTATATTTTAGGGGAAAATAGATATATAGTTTTACTTGAATGCAGATATATTTTAGTAGCCATATAGGAGACAGAGTGGAAAGTTTAGGGAGACCTCTTTGGAGAATAATACCATTGTTTATGTGAGAAATTATAGCAGATTTAACTAAGACAGTAGTAGTAGAAATACAGAGGGAAGGATAGAATCAAATCATATTTAGTAACTAAAATTGAGAAGATATATTAGTTGATTACACACAAGGAATAAAGGAATGTAATAATTTATGGCATTTGGAATTGAGATATGAGCAATTGGTGTCATTACCAAGGGAAGAAATAGAGGGTGGAAAGCATTTTTTTTTTTCATGAATTCAAAGAGTGAGCGAAGACAGAGTGCTACATGTCTGTGTGGATGCTTCGATGAATTTTAGTACTGTGGGAGCATTAGGGAACAAGATTATGCCCACATGTGGCATTGCCTTTGCACGAATTAGCATCCATAGGGGTTAGGAATTGAAGGATTAGGAGTCTGAGGATGAATTAATTATGAAAATGTTGACTTTGAGATGTTAGTGGAACTTCCAGTTAAGGATCACCAGTTAGTATTTGCTTAAGGGAAGCAATTTACAGTACTGAGTTATGTCAAGAGAATAGGCTTTGTCGTCACCCAAACCTATCCTTGAAGGTAAATTGCTCTTGATGTGACCTAGTTATTTAACCTCTTTGAGCCTCAATTTGCTCATCGCTGAAGAGAAACCAAAGTAGTACCTAGCTCAAAAGGTAATGTAAGGGCCAAATAAGAAAATGAGTTGGAAGTGCTCAGTTGGTATATAGACTTCTAGATCATAGATTTAGACCACAGACGGTTACTAATTCATGAATGGTCATCATCATAACTGTGTTCTGAAGTCAGGAAAGGATATGAAATTATTCAAAGAGAATATGGGTTTACATACCTGCCAAAGGAAACTTAAAAGGACAAAATAAATAGAGTTAGAAGAAATGTAGTTAAGACATAAGGAACAACAAAAAGAGAGAGAGAGAGAGAGAGAGAGAGAGAGCAAAGAAAGAAGGAACTAGTAAGGAAACTGTTTCACAGAAAGAAATTTTATAACTGTTCAAATTGCCTGATTCCACAATTCCACACAGCAGGCAAACGATAAGAGTACTGAAAAAAAAGGAATTCAGTAAAAGGAATTAAGGGAACACTAGAGTCATTTGCCAGTGGATTGCTTTGAATGGAAATCAGTTTGGTGTGTATTAGAGACAGAATGGATAAAACAGAATGGGTGACGAGTGGAGTCTCTTTTGTGAAAGGACTAGGTTATAAAAGAGAGAAAAGAGATAGGTGATGACTATAGAGTCACAGAACTGAGATGTGTTTCCACAAGGATTACATAAAGCAAAGGTTGAAAATACAAGAACGTAGGATGATGGTACTAAGGGAAAAAGAAGGGTAGATTAGATAAAGATCACAAGTGGGAGCAATAAACATGAGACTAGCAGGAAGAAGAACTGCTAGGTTGACCTATGATATCTTTATAATTTTGGGAAGTTCACTAGCATTGACCTCACTTTTTTCCCTCTGAGGCAAATCACCTGCTGAGTTGTGGGTTAGAAGGACAAGAGGCTGAATAAAGTCATTGTTGCTCTGCCAGTCTCAGCTTATATAAATGTACTTTCATATATTCAAACTACCTTATTTTGCTCTTAAAAATCTACAGAATAACCAGGATATCTGAGAATTTCTTATTTTGCAGATTAGCTCTCTTTTCGGATCTTTTTGGATCTTATCCCTGAGAAGAGGAAGCCAATGATATGAATCATTTACCGTAATTTTGAATTAGCCATTTAAGATTTTTCCCCCAGTTTCATAGACTAAAAGACTTTATTTTTGTTTTCTTTTTTAATGTTTATTTATTTTTGAGAAAGATAGAGTGCAAGTGGGGAAGGAGAAGAGAGAGAGAGAGAGAGGGAGACACAGAATCTGAAGCAGGCTGCAGGCTCTGAGGTGTCAACACAGAGCCCGACACGGGGCTGGAACTCATGAACAGTGAGATCATGACCTGAGCTGAAGTCCAGTGCTTAACTGACTGAGCCACCCAGGTGCCCCTAAAAGACTATTTTTTTTTATTTTCAGTTGGTATTAAATTATATGGTGAACTGAATACATTCAGGAAGCCTAAATTCAACTTTTAATAAAATAGTAATACTCATTTTACAAAAATAAGATAACTGATTAATGAATGTCAATGTTTTCCTTGGTACGTATTCTGTAATTGTGAACATATGTTGTGTTTATTCACCTGGAATTTTAAATAACATTTTTCAATGCTTATTTATTTTTTGGAGAAAGAGATAGAGCAAGTAGGGGAGGGACAGAGAGAGAGGGAGACACAGACTCTGAAGCAGGCTCCAGGCTCTGAGCTGTCAACACAGAGCCCGACGCAGGGTTCAAACCCACAAACTGCGAGATCATGACCTGATCCAAAGTCGGCCGCTTAACCTACTGTGCCACCCAAGTGCCTCAATAACATATTTTAATAAGATCATGTTGAATGAGTTAATAGCTGATCTTATAAACAAAAGTAGAAGAAAGGAGGTATCTTATGTTGAACATCATGTGTTCATTAATATTTCCAAATTTATGTAGGCTAAAGATGAGCATTGAATTATTGGGACATACAGATTGGAGACTTCTCCCCACTGCACTCTAAATAAGTAAAATTATAAAATATGTTGAGCTAAGTAAGCAAAAATGAAACATGGTATCCAGAAAGACTTAGGAGAGAGCATAAAATAAGTTAGAACGGTTACTAGTGTGAAAGGAAGCCTTTTGAACTTCTAATTATAACCTTTTATTTCTATGCAATCTGAATTCTGCCAACAAATCCATTAGATGCTTCCCCAATTTATCCTAGGACATGCCCCCAGACTAGAGCATGGCTGTAATCTTCTCTAGCAATTGTAGTACATGTGTTTTTGGAAAGAGTTGTAAATGTCAGCCTAAACTCCTCCATTAAACCAACACTTTCAAAAGCAAATTTGAATTGAAATACTTATTGGACTTGTCAGTTTTTGGCTTTAAGAAAATAAAAAAACTCTGTTTATAGCTACTTGTCTAGTTCTCCAGGTATTTTCCATATATCATTTTTTGTGTGTCACACCCAGAGATTTATTTTTGTTTGCTATACCTATATATGTTTTGGAAATACATTTCAATGTTAATTGATAATAATAAATAAGATAATTATTTAAAAAATCACTTGAAATGCATCCTTTCTTTGAGGAGTTTAGAATTTATTATAAATTAATAGGATCCTATAAATCCTATAAATAGGATGTTATAATTAACATCCTAGAAAGCCAATGATACAACATACACAAACACATACAACTACAATAATAGACATTTTTTCAAAAAATTAGTTTATTTTTGAGAGAGAGAGAGAATATGAGTGAGAGAGTGGCAGAGAGAGAGAGGGAGACACAGAATCCAAAGCAGGCTCCAGCACAGAGCTGTCAGCACAGAGCCTGATGTGGGGCTCGAACTCATGGACCATGAGATCATGACCTGAGCCAAAGTCCATGCTTAACTGACTAAGCCACCTAGATGCGCCTACAATAATAGACCTTTTAAACAAATAAATAATAGCTTCCATAGCCTAAGTAAGTAGTAAAGTATAAATTTAAAACGACAAAACTTTACTGTAAATATTAACCCATTGTGCACAATGAAATAGTTTGTGATAAAGTTGGATACTTAATTCTCTTGATAAGGGCAATGAGATATGATTTGAAAATTCAGGAATTATCAGGTAGATTGTATTCGTGATGTCCTTGGCTTTGCTCATTCCAGCAATGACTAAGACACATGGAATGGATATTTAGAACGTAGTAAATATATTTGATTTCCAGGAACAAAGTCGTGGTGGTTTTTCTTCTGCAGTGGTACTACAGCTCACTGTGGATAGATTCGTGTTAAATGGAGATGTAAACACATTTGCTTTCAGCTTTGTATTATTGCTCATTCATGCCCCAATTAAAAAAATATATATAACATCAATCCATGTGGGTTGTTTTTATAGACTCTCTACCTCATAATATATTAAAAAGCAAATAATTTTTTAGGTCACAAGAAACAATCTTAGTAGTTATACCTTATTTGCTTTGAGCTGAAAGATTTGGGGGCTGGTGCAGGCCAAAAAGCTTTAACCACCAATGAAAATATTCCTGGTCTGGAAATCCAAACTCCAAGTCATCAGGATGTGAGTTTGATCTGACTCACTTCACTGCACCCACCCACAATGCCATTAACTCACCGCCTAAATGACCGAATTAGAAATATATACCAGTAAAACCTTGGATTGCGAGTAACTTGTTCTGTGAGTGTTCTTCAAGATGAGCAAACATTTCTAATAAATTTTAACTTGATAAATGAGTGATGTCTTGCTGTACAAGTAGTAAATGACGCTAAATGTCACATGATCACAACTGACCCAATGGTTCTTGAAATTCGCATTGATACTCAAGTGCTTTGGATTACAAACATGTTTCCAGAATGAATTGGGCTCTCAAAGCAAGGTTTTACTGTATCTAAACTCTGTGTTTAAAAAGTCTCTTTCCAGACAATCATTTCAATAGATGATACTTGTATTCTCATTTAGAGCTTTAATTTCCCTAACATGTTATGTGACTTCATTAAATCAATAGTCTTTATAAAATTTTCATATGACAAATAGAAATAATTTGGTTTATTTAATTTATTTTTTGAATTATATTGAGGCCTATGAAACTTTAAAACTGTGCTTATATTCACTATAGCTGTCACTATATGGCTTTTCTGAAGCTCAGTTCCTGCTCTGCTAAGCTTTTTTTCGGTCCACAAGTGAAAAATATCTCCAAATTCTGGGTTCACATCTGAATTTTCTTCTTTGCAGAATTTTGACCCCTCAATTCCTCACTACATTGGATATCCTCTGTATGCCTTCCAAAATATATTTCTAATCCATTTTCCAGCTCTCCTGGTTATGCTCTCATTGAGCTGTTTTTAATGTGATACTGATGAACAGTCAGCATACAACTAGCTTCCACCAATCCAGACATACAGTCAACAAAATGTAGGTTGTGGCTCTATTTTATACAATGTCGAAAATTCGGTGACAATAAAGCTACACCAATCAGTCAGAAAAATAATCATGGTATCTAGGGATATTAAATAAGTTATAAATATTTAAGATTGTAGCAGAAGCCATTATCATACACTCTAAAAAATATAATAATTAAAGTTTAGAATCATTGACTATTTTTACAATGAGGAAACTGATGTCTATAGGGGTTAATTGTTTACAAGAACTCACAGACTTAATGTCAATTACTGAACTGAAATCTAAGTTTTTATTTCATTTATTATTTTTATTATATAAGAGCACGGCCAAACAAAAATCCACAATATCATGGAGCCTAAAAACCTTTTGGAATAACTCTTTAATTTTACAGATAAGGAAAACAAGACTCTGAGCAGTTCATTTGAGCAAACAAAACTGGAATTTACATTCCCAGTTTCCCATATCAGAGCTTGTTTTTCTGCATCCATAGTACTGAAGAGCAAATATAAATTGGGTTCTCAAGATTTTTTTTTCAATAATAACTTCATGAAAAAAATGTGTTAATCCTAATACAAGTGTCATTTAAAATAATTAAGGAAATTTTATGTGGACCAATTGTAATAAATAAATAACTTGAAAGAGTGAAAAAAAAAGAACAAAAAGACAACTTGATAATGAGATAATAGTACACACTGCATGAAAGCCAGTTAATTGAGGGTTTGTCATGACCAGTGAATGCTACTTGTAAATCCTCTTGAGAAAATAATAGCCTGCTAAAAGAAGAAAAATAATTAAGAGGAAGAGATCTCAGAGAAGTACAAATTAGCATATTTTCGATCTATGCATTGTCAAAATATAATGGTCACTCTTAGCTCATAACAGAAGAGAACATATATAAGTGGACTTATTAATTTAATCAAATTTACTACTCCAAAATGTTCTAGCTGTCTCAATCTACCTTTTCCTATGTATATTAGGTCATCTTTTTTTCTAGACAGCTCATCAAGAGTTTCTTTTCAAAATTATACCCCTGTAGAGAATGCCATATCTTCACTTTTCTTGAGAATCCCCCGGAGTTAGAGTTTTTCTGTAACAGTATTCAGTATGTTAGAAAATTTGTTGGAATTCAGGAATATTTACTTAAGTCAGTTTATTTTGTTTTTAGTTTATGTTGAGCACACTTCTTAACATATCATTTTCACTGCATATTAGAGTTTTGCTAGTCATGTCCAATACTGCAGAGGGTTGGATTAGGTAACACTTACTTTGTATTGGACAAAGTAAAGCAAGCATTTATTTTCAAACTTTTATATTTACAACCTTTTATATTTTATATTTCTAATCAAGACTCTAATACTATTATGCAGAAAAGAATTTGTAATTGTTGTTAGTGACATGTCTGGTTCCTACAAATGTCCTCATTTCCTATTTGGATTTATATAGAAATTTTGTGCCCGATTGGATATGGTAGGTTAGAAGAATCTATTTTGGATCTATTTAGGGTCACATTGCAGAGCATTTTGTGGGGTAACTTGGATTCAATGAGGAGCTTGTTGCTCTGGGCCACACCTACAGTGGGGATGCTTTGGGTACTGAAATACGTATGCCACGTACAAATGTAGTAATTAGAGCAATGAATAGCTCCTGCTTTCAGAGTTCCATGGAGCTGAGTATGAGATGTACTTTGGTCAAACTCAATTTATTGCCTTTCTCACTGGTGTTGCACAGTGGACTCTGGCAGCTTCAGAAATTAGAGTTAGCTCAGAATCATATCCAAACCTCTAAAAAAGTCAGTATCCATTTTTTGAAGTCTGGATTTTTTATTTCTTTTTGGTTCAAAAATACCCTTTAGAGGGGGACCTGAGTGGCTCAGTTAGTTAAGCATCTGACTCTTGATTTCGGTTCAGGTCATGATGTCATGGTTTGTGAGATGGAACTCTGAATCAGGCTCTGTCTGCACTGACAGTGGAGTCGGCTTGGGATTTTCTCTCTACCTCTCTCTCTGCCCCTCCCCTACTCTCTCTCTCTCTTTCAAAATAAATAAACTTTTTTTTAATTTTTTTAATTTTTTGATTGTATTTTTATTTTTAAAATTTATATCCAAATTAGTTAGCATATAGTGCAACAATGATTTCAGGAACAGATTCCTTAATGCCCCTTATCCATTTAGCCCATCCTTCCTCCCACAACCCCTCCAGCAACCCTCAGTTTGTCCTCCATATTCATGAGTCTCTTCTGTTTTGTCCCCCTCCCTGTTTTTATATTATTTTTGTTTCCCTCCCCTTATGTTCATCTGTTTTGTCTCTTAAAGTCCTCATCTGAGTGAAGTCATATGATTTTTGTCTTTCTATGACTAATTTCACTTAGCATAATACCCTCCAGTTCCATCCACATAGTTGCAAATGGCAAGATTTCATTCTTTTTGATTGCTGAGTAATACTCCATGGTATATATATATACCACATCTTCTTTATCCATTCATCCATTGATGGACATTTGGGCTCTTTCCATACTTTGACTATTGTTGATAGTGCTGCTATAAACATCAAAATGAATACATTTAATAAAATACCCTTTTGAATGTCTTCAGGTCACTCAGAGGAAAACAAAAGGCAGGTTATTGCGCACATTTGTGGTTTTATGTCAGTATACCGGTGTCTTTCCTCAAGCTTATTAAAGTATTGTTTATTTAACGATCCTAAATCTAAGAGTTGAATCAGATCTGAGAAATGAATGGATCAGAAATTCTGATTTGGTGATTCTATCTTGCCCCACAAAGGCTTTACATTTCTTCACCTATTTATGCTAAATGATACTTGGCCTTTCAGTGTTTTTATTGAATCTTAAATTTGAATTTTCACACACACACACTCACATGCATGCACACACACATACATTATTAAAAACAAAAAAAAAAACATGGTCCCTCAAGTTAGCATGTTGAAGGCAAAATTTCTGCTAAGTGCCTTCATTTGAATACTGAATAAGTTAAAGTTATGGTAATAAAACACACACACATACACACAATCTCATTCCTAATAATATTCTTTAGCACTTTTAAATAATGTAAGTTACCATTTTCCTGAAATTCTATTTAGTTAAAACCTTTACTACATTAGTTGATAAGCTGTTGGAACAAAATAGGGCATCTACCTGGAGTCTAGGTAGCATAAAATGCTTCATTTTATTCAACACTCTGTTAAGAATGAATGCAAACTCTTTTTTTTTTCTGTCTTTATTACCAAGACTCAAAATCTTAGTAATGTCTAATTAGTTTAGCTTCAGCCCAAACTCATGATTCAGATAGGAAAAGCCAAGTTCCTTGATTCATAGTCTACATATATTCATGAATAAAAAATGGGAAAGGAGTAATTCCCCAAAAGTCTCTTTTTGTCTAAGAACATTCACTGGATGCAAGATGCTAAAGTTAAGAAAATTAATTCAGTCCCATATAATTAAATTAAAGAAAACTCCCATTCCCAATTGAACAAAGCTACTTGAATTCATATTAATCCCTTCCTTTAGTCTTCTGATTACCGTAGTAGAGCTTTCTCTCTTCTTACTGAAGGCTAGGCCCTCCTCTTTAGGTCATGGTCACAATCACCTCACTTCCTGTCTCTCAAAATTTACATCATCAACTCTTCTTTTCCTTTTTTATATATTCAAGCTGTTTCTCAACTTGATTTTTCCCACGCTACTTAAAACACTCAAATTTCACTCCCTTAAAAAATTCTTTTTCTTAATAAAACCTCCTATGAAAGCTACCTACAAAATTCTCACCTCTTACACAAGCAGCTACACTTGCTGCTTCATTTCTTCACCTCCACTTGTCCTCAATCTAGTTGATAAAACAAAAGTAATCAAGGGGAGCAGGACAAGAAGAAAACAGAGGCTCCTATTCTATTTAGTACCTCAGTGGAGGTCTGTTGAGCCTTCTGAACTGTTGATTTAAGCAATTAGGATTTACTTAAGTAACAGGATTTTGGTACCCTAGAGTTATTCCTTGTAGACATTGGTATATAGAAACAGGGAAATTAAGAATATTTTAACTGCACCCAAAAGTTGTCCCAACTGTCCCCATAATAACTAAAAAAAAAAAAAAAAAAGTGATGAAGCTCAGTGAGAAGAGAAGCCGACAAAAGTGAGAAGGAAATCTGGCAAGGGCAGATAAAACAAGGGGGCCAGCCAGATGTCGGAGACCAGATACTCCCCTTGCATACTTTTGGCTTCTGCAATCTTATTTGCCTTCCACATGCACCAACTGCCTGAGTAGCGCCACTGATAAGTGCCCCCTCCCATTTTTCTTTTTTTCCTGTCTAGCCCCTACAATCCCAGCCATAAAAGGAGACCGATGCCAAGATTGAGGGCTCAGCCTTTGGATGTGACTCCACCGGACCGGCAGCAGTACAGAGTAAACAGTCTTTTCTGATTACCCGAGTGTGTGTGTCGCGTGTCTCTTCCTGGGAGTCGAGTATTTGCTGTGACAATAGCACCTGCTGATGTAAGAAAAATTCTGCTTTTAACAAAAACCCTTATGGGCTTACTATGTTACTAACCACGTAATTGAAAAGATAATAATTAAGTGAGTCTTATACTGCTTATAATTGGCAAAGTTAAAATTATAAATCAACAATCTAG
The DNA here is from genome assembly GCF_016509475.1 of Prionailurus bengalensis. Lineage (NCBI taxonomy): Eukaryota > Metazoa > Chordata > Mammalia > Carnivora > Felidae > Prionailurus > Prionailurus bengalensis. Next base: position 94,228,451 of record NC_057344.1, read on the forward strand.
TTTCAGAGCATTTGTCTTTATCACAATACAAGTTTACTAGTATGGGATTTAAATAAATTTTACAGGGAAATTTTTATGGAAAGATAGGTAACAATGCCAATACAGATAGTTAGGCCAATATTTCAGCAAGGTAGTTTGGCTATATCTATAAAAATTTAAAAGTTTATTTCATTCAAACCATAAATCCTTGTTAATGAATTTATCCTAGTGATACATGGCAAAGGTACACAAAGATACTTATGTACAGTGATAGCCACAAAATAGCACTTTTATAATAGCACAAAGGAAAGAAAAGAAAAAAAAATTACATGACCATCTTGTAAATGATGGGGCTGGTGAATCTGCATGTGGAATATTAGGCAGTTATTTAAAAAGTAAACAATGTTAAAAGAACCACAAAGTGTTGGATATCTTCAAATATAGCAGTTATATATTCTTGACTTTATATTTAATAGATTATATAGACTATGAAATATATAGATACATAGGACACATTAATACTATTAACTATATTTGAAGGTAATAATATTAGGAATTGAGGGTTTCAAGGACAAAGATGATGTCTATTTTTATTTTTGTCAAATTCGACACCCAATCGACTGAGCCACCAAGGTGCCCCTCACCATAATTGCTTCAATAATTACTAGTTTACATAAAATATTTTTTTTTGACAGATAAAGATTTGTTTTATTGAAGAACTGATCTGTGTTGCTGCCAAAACCACTATGTACAGACAACAGAGAGGAGATTTTATTTCTTGTTCTCTTCCTCCTTGGACAGAGTCTTGATGATTTCCTCCTTCTTGGCCTGGAGCCTCTCTTCACGGCGCTTGCGTACTTCCTTGGTCTTAGATCTGCGGGCCTCAGCCTGGTCAGCCAGAAGCTTCTTGCGAGCCTTGTCTGCCTTCAGCTTGTGGATGTGTTCCATGAGAATCCGCTTGTTTTTGAACACATTACCCTTCACTTTCAGGTACAAGCTGTGATACATGTGGCGGTCAATCTTCTTAGATTCACGGTATCTTCTAAGCAGCCGGCGCAGAATTCTCATCCTCCTCATCCAGGTTACCTTCTCAGGCATTCAGGCATTGGCAGTACCCTTTCTCTTACCCATGCCCATATGTCTGCCCTTCGGCGGGCCAAAGTGTTTTTCCAGCATCGAGCCCGGGAATGGATAGTCACAGGTTTCCGGATGATCAGCCCATCTTTGATCAGTTTCCGGATCTGCTGACGGGAGTTGGCATTGGCGATTTCACCTGTCTCACTGGAATCCAACCAGACCTTCTTTTTGCCACAGCGGAGGACACTGGAGGCAAGCCTCTTCTGAAGCCTGAGCATACTCATTGCTGCAGCCGCAGCGCCAAAAGGAAAGAACTCTAAAATAATTTTTCTAATTCAAGTTTAAATTTATATTGGAAATGTTTATACCAAGTTTGAACTATATGCATAATGAACTATGAAAAATTTATTTAAACAAAAGCATCTTGAATTACCATAGAAAGCACTTTCTCCAAAAGAAACTGAACCTGGCATAAAGCCCTTAGAAATATTCATATAAGTTTTTGCGTTGGACACCTGTACCACAGATAGCTAAGATACTTTCTTCAAAAGAACCTTGTCGTTTTTATTCTGACATGTAAAGATTTAGGAAGTCATTACTCCACCTTCACAACAAGAAACAAAGCTGAAGAAAATGAAAATCAACAATTCTTCTTAGATTCATCAGAGAACAGTGGTCAAAGGGGAAAATCACTGTCCAGAAAACTGGAGAAACAGATGAATACAGCAGCTTACGAGGTACAGAGCCCATTGGAACCAGTAACTGGTAAGAGAATACTTAAACTGATGAATGGCTGGAGACTGAGTCTGCACTGGCCCGAGAGTTAACAACACTGGGGGACTCGGTCTGGAGGGGGGCCCTACACTCCAGGAGCCTATGTTTCCTGGTAAAAGTTGGTAAAACTCTCCTTTTTGTTTGGGCAGCTAGACAGATAACCATTTAAAAAATGTGTCCAGGAGAAAAAGATATATGCTTTTGGAAATAATGTCAGGCTACAGGGTTTTGTTCTGAATATCGAAGTCCCTCCTCAAAAATCTGCTTTACTTTTCCTGGAGCCTTATCTACCTGCAGTGGGGGCTGGGATCGGGGGCTGGTTGAGGATGGCAGTAGAGGTGGTGGTTAAATGTTAGCGTGCCCTCTAGCCTTTCTGTTACACACAAGGGTTCAAAAAGGCTTAAAAATTCTTTGGAAGGTCACAAGTAAGGGACGTAGACTGAGTTGAAAAGCTCAGATTTAATCACAAGATAATGAAACGCCTCCCCTCCTCATTATCTTACCTCCACGTCGAAACACTGCACTACAATCACAGTGAATTACCACTAGACAACTGCAACACACTTAACTCTATTTAAGTTGGAGTGTCTAGAGAACTCCAAAGACAACGGGGTAGACAAAAATTAGGACGCTACATGAAGCCTAAGCCTCTGACACTTAACAACTACACCAAATGCTTAGTAGAGCCTAACTCCTGAAAAGAGAAAGGGGAAACCCCATATTAAAGGCCACTTCACCTAGGTTTCTATGCAATATATGATGTCCCCGTTTCGATGAAAGTTTACCAGCGCTGCTAAAAGGCAAGATAAAACACGGACTGAAAAGAAAAAGTAAACATGGGGGACACCTGGGTGGCTCAGTAGATTAAGCACCAGACTCATTATTTGTTATCTTAGATATCACAAGACAGAGACATTCTTAAAATCAAAGCATATGATTAGGAACACCTTAAATTCCCCAATTAATTGTAGGATACATAGTTAACTAGACACTTGAGTCGACTTCATGGCAATTTTGAAATTATAATTTATTTGTAATTTTTTTGTTTAATGTTTATCTTGCTCTGTAGTGTGCACATGTCATAAGGTTAGGGAGTATTAAAATTCGTTAATAATTCACCAAATAAATATTCATTAATGAATAAATGAATTTTTCTGTCTATTTTCATGAATTCTATAATATGGAAAGGTGTTGCTACTATATAGACATAAGTTCAGACTCATAGATAAAGCATTTTCACTAAACAATCAAACACACTGTAAAATGAGGTTAGTCAGTTAACAGGTCTTCTTAACCTGGGATATTATCCTTAATTCTTGAGCTGTTCACTACAGTTTATTAAATATAAAATTTTTTTCTTTAATGTTTATTTTTCAGACGGAGAGAGAGTGTGAGTGAGGGAGGGGTAGAGAGAGAGGCAGACACACAATGTAAAGCAGGCTCCAGGCTCTGAGCTGTCAGCACAGAGCCCAACCTGGGGCCCAAACCCAGGAACCATGAGATCATAACCTGAGCTGAAGTCTGATGTTTAACCGACTGAGCCACCTAGGCGCCCCTAGTTTATTAACTGTAAGATATCTACAGTATCAAATAGCAACCCTGGATAAACTGGTAAGATTCTAGAATTCCTGAGGATTCTCTTTATCTTTAGTAGCAGTTTGGGTGTTCTAAGCACATGAATTTAAAAGCGAATGACTCCTTAAAAAAATAAGAATTTAAATTATTTGGGATGAACTAATGATGGGGTATTAGATTTATTCTCCCTACTTTCTAGATTTTGTATATGAGCACATTTGGTTGAGTTTAAATAGAAAAACATTAAAAATAAAATCATTTCCCACCTCTCTTCTTTGTTTCTTGACAAGGAAAGGACTTATTATCTTTTGTTTTCATAATAATGGGCTAGACCTTTCATCTTTTACCATCACAATGAGTTAACTAAAAGGATGGTTAAAACAAAGGTTCATAAAAGGGACAAATGCATTCATTAAACATTAAACCAAATATATTCGGCACTTGTACATACCAGATTGACTAATTTCAAAATTCACATCCATTTGGAACCTGTGAATGTGATTATTTGGAAAAAGGGTCCTTTCAGATGTAATGAAGTTAATACAGGGGTGCCTGGGTGGCTCAGTTGGTTAAGCCTCCAACTTCAGCTCACTCGAGATCTGGCTGTTCATGAGTTCAAAAACTGCCTCCAGCTCTGTGCTGATATCTCAGAGCCTGGAGGCTACTTCAGATTCTGTGTCTCTCTCTTTGTCTCTCTGTCTCTCCCCCACTCACACTCTGTTTCTCTCTCTCTGTCTTAAAAATAAATAAACATTAAAAAAAAATTATAGTTGGCATGATTTCTAATAAAAGCAAATATTTTTTAACCAACTTGTGTTTTTAGTTTCTCAAAAGATTTAGTTTTTAAGTTAGTATTCTGAGAACCTACTTTTGAAACTATTTTTTGCACTTTTTTTTTTTAGCAATGAAAAACACACATTGGGTGTGACGGGCATAAATAAGAATTGTAATAAACATCACTGAGTCTAAACATACAAGTAAACTGGTGGGGGGTATATTGTAGAGTAACACATACAACATGGTCTGGGCATCAGTCAGTCTGTTGTACAAAGGAAACATAGAACTTTGATCTTCTTGGGATAAGGTTATGTGGAGGTCAGTTAAAACAGTGACTCCTGTTATCTTCTCGGTAAGTCTCCAAGACAATAACAGTTGTTCATATGTCTTTATATTTTGTTGGGTGGGAGAGAAAGGAAGAGATTTCTACACTATGAAAATATCATGCCTAGCACAGTGCCTGAAACACAGTACACATTCATTTAAATATTTGGTGAATGGATAAATCAATTATCAATGAATGAATGAACAAAGTGATTTACCTAGAGAAACAATACTAATGATAGTAGTTGCTACTTGAAGGCAGTTGGTCAGGACAGATTTTTAAATAGGAAGATGTTTTTGCCCTGTAGACATGATGAAGGACACCAGTGCCCATTACGAAACTTTTTTTTTTTTTTTTATCTGTATAAGTTACTCAAAATTAAAACTCTTTGTATGGGTGAGAATACATGTCAGAGAAAGACCTCCGTCATAGACTTAGTAAGTAAAACAGATTTCACGGAAATTGAGGGTTTTTTGTATTGGGAAATTAGTAATTAAAAGGTATGAAAAAAACAGAAATATTCCAGGAATCACTCTTCAAACTGATAAAGATTACTTCACTAATATTTAGTAAAGTTATGATATAATTTTGATTGCTCAGAATTACTAAACCTAATTATAGAGCTATTACCTTTCTGTTTGCCCTATGTGAGGGATGCTTTTTTATATCTCAAAGTGATAGCTCCAGGGCAGAAACCTTGTCTACTGAAACAAATCACTGTATCTCTTGTTTTTCTTCTCCTATGGTGTTAACACATTATATCTTTATGGCCAGTGTTTATATCTGTAGGAGTATTGTAGCCCTAGCAACCTCAACTTTAGAGGCAACTTGGGCCACCTGAATACAATTCAAACAGTCCATAAAGAACCTGATTTTCCTTAAGGAGTTACCTGATCCATGTATGATTTTATGGAAGAAATTTGAAAAGTTCAGCTTGCTTTCCTCCCTCTAAAGCAGATCCCCTGAAGTGTTGAAAACAGAGATTCCACTCTCACAAATTAAATCCTTGTCTTCTTAGAAAAGACAGATTGATGCTCAAGTATTTTTCAGTAATTTCTTGAAAAATTATTTAAAAGTGCCCTTCAGATTGAGAGGTTATTGATGATTTATTAAAAGTTCACATGCTGTATGTCAAACTAAAATTTCAAGGTCTCACAGTGAAGTGAGAGACTCATACATTAATGTGTCAACAGTGATATCTTTTCCTTCATCCCACAGACCTAACACCAAATTTATACACCTTTAAAAAAAAAATGAAAACTGGACCATAAAGTATTTATGGTTTACATATTTTTTCAGCTTCCTTTTTGGAAATAGGTAGCATCCGTGCAATGAAGTATTAAGGAAAATGCAATGAGAAAGCTTCACTGAGATTACCATTTTTAGCATGCTAATAGCTATACTCTTCAACTGTAAAGTAGTTCCCCACGACTCCTAAAGAGTTATGCTGCCATCTATTGACAATGCAGATGTCTTTTACTGGTTATATGGTACAAGAAAACAAATTTTTATTAGAAAATATGTCTTTGGAAAGTCAGTGTTTCTGAAAATACCTACTTTGGCTAATATATGACATTTGAAATTATTTGTAATACATTATTAACTTTTCTTTTTTAATATGTGTAGGGCTGATTAACAAATTATCTTGTACTAGCAACTTTACTGCATGTTGCAGATATTTAAGACTACCACAAATCAGCAATTTGCAGAAGTTAATGTATTAACTGAATCTGTGTTTATGCATCAGAATATTGTTATGCTATATTTACTACATTCAACTGAATGGGATTACTATGCACTGTTAGCAATGTAAAACAACATTTTAAAGAATTAAAAAAGACTTGATTCGGAAAAGAGGCTATTTAGAAAAAGAAAAAAGGTGATCAAGTAACATAGGTAAAAAGCATTTTACCAATTTTCTTTTTATTATCTCATGACATATTACATTAAGATAAAAAGCATCTGTATTTCATGCCTTTTGAAGCAGAAACTTCCCAAAGTGAGCAAGACAGACTGTGATTGGACAGTTAAAATGTAAATCGCTATCTATTTTGAATCTTGACCATGCAATGTTGAGGAAAGCCCTTGCGAGAAATTTTCTCTCCTCTTTTCCACGTCAGATATCCAATATGTCAAATATCTGGTACAACAGAATGCAAGATGGAGTGAAAATGCATAAATATACCAGCTGCTTCTACTTCCATAGTTGGAAAAAGCAGGTTATTTGCTTACAGTTCCCATCGCCTAGGAAAAGTGCTTAATAGAATATTGTGGCTTGAAGGTGTTCTCTGTTTGGGACCCTAAATGTATAGTGTGAGAAGTACCAATGCGAGTAAGGATTCTGGATATCCTTGGAGGAAATAATCAGTATTTCCCACCCTTTATCCGGAGTAAGTTTACTCAAACCAGGGAATTGAATGTGGAAGTCGGGAGTGGAGAACAGACTAGTGAATTAGTGTCAACACACAGGACCTAAGGACTGATGATAGACAGTTGGTAGCCAGACTTGAAGTCTTTCTGGCTTATGCCACTCTGAATTAGGGTCATATTCCGTTGAGTCACAGTTAAGCATGGAATGTGAATTGAAAGAGCTATGACCTTGCACTCCTGTGTTAATAAAGACATCATTTATAGCAGCAAAAACATCCAGTAGACTGGGGCAGACTGGGACTCCACAGTGCCGCCTCGTGACAGTAGCTAGACAATTGGAGCTCAAGCGCTAGAGGATTTGAGAGAATATTTCTGTTCCAGCTTTTCATCCTAGCATTTAGAAGTGACCCTGCCTCATCACCTCCCACAACATGACATGAGAAATCTCTCAAGACTATTCAAAAATTTGGTTAATGAAAACCTAAGGTGAGGAATATTGGACTTTCTAAAGATAAAGGTATTGTTGGGGCTTAGGTGGGAGTTTGAAGGAGATACGGAGGAAGAAGTGCCTGTATTTATATTTCCTACTGGTAAAGCAATTCATTTTATGTTCTGTAATGATGGAAAAATACAAATAACATATGATGAATAGCGTATGGTGTGTAAAATATAAATCAAGGGCAAATGAAACCCAAGATGTCTGCATACCACTGCTGCATGATGATGCTGAAATTATACAGCATCGCTGGAAAATTTTACCCAACATTAACTGGTGTTACAATGTAGAGGGGTTCTGGGACAAGTGCATCTGCTTTGAGGGCTCTGTCCCCTAAAATAGAAAATAAAATGTTTATTACTCTGTTCTTTGTTTTCTTCTCCTCACCGCCCCCCCCTCAGTATTTAGTTTCCTGCTTGTGACCTTTATCTTGACTTCTTCATAAATTCATTCTACCAAATAATTACACTTACACTCATTTTCTGTTGAGTTGACATTGTTTAACCATCATTTCTAACAAAGTACAGTAATATGTTCATGATTCCATTAATATTTACGTCTATATCAAAAGCAAGTCTCTGATATGACTTCCCAGGGAGTATTTGATTTTCTATTCTGTATAAACATTGAAGTCATCATGAGAAATGAGCTTATCTAATCCAACTAAATTTATTTATTTATTTATTTATTTATTTATTTATTTATTTAACAACCGCCATATACTTCACTCTAAAGTACTGGAAATAAAGCAATATACCTATTGTTAAAAATTTTTGGCTTGACTAATGGTAAATGTATATGTATCTGAAATGCAATGTTGATGTTTACACGATAACTTGGGGAGATAGATGGTAAATACGACAGATGGTTTTGGGCAAACTCTCAGTGCTCATACTTACAAAAACATTGGTGTTGTAATACTAGACTGCTTTTATTCTCATGGAGAATTTGGGGTGAAACTCTATACAATTTATCTCAAAGAGAAATAAAGCAGAAATCTTAAGATACTGATTCATGTGGTAAAACTTCTACTGTTTTTATTTGACCTATCATCAGCTTCTGTCTAGTGGAAAGAAAGTGACTGTGACCAGTGAAGTTGACAGCATTTTTAAAAATACTATGGCCTTCATGGTCTATGTTCTATTTTTGCAATTGCACATGCACACTAGAAGAATAAGTATATTCCATCTTTTGTATTGAATTTATTCTGAAAGAAAGATTTAAGTAAGACATGCCTGAACATTTCTTTGTTTCTACAAGATGATATGGTTATAAACTTAGAACTGAAAGATTTCAGTCAAAAATACCTTAATCTAATCCCCCAATAATTATCATTATAATCACTATGATTTAATAGTATTATGAAGTCAAATTTTCTAGGTTCTTGGCTATAATGTAGGTGAAATTAACACACTTTTGAAAGTTTTTGCCAGTTTAACAGGTTTCTATGATACTGTCAAAAGCAATTTGTCCTAGTAGAAAAATCGCGAACTTTGGCTTCAGTCCAAGATTGATCCAAATCCCAGCTCATCCATTTACTAGTTGAATGAGCTTCATCAAGTTCAAAAATCCCTGAACTTCAACTTTGTCATCTCTATAATTGTTCTGAGAGTTCAAGATAATATATATGATCTGATGTGTAGTAGAGGGTTAATAATTGGAAGCCGTGATTATTTGAATGCAGAGTGACTCAATTTTATTCCTTATCCAAAATCATTGTTTTGGAGTTCTAAATCCTGGCAATGACAATTATTTTCCTGAAAAATCTGAGCAATAAGCATGGCTGACTTGAAGGCTTCTGTTTGTACAGGATGAGAAAGAGAGTTCTGGTTCATATGAGACTCTTTAGTGCAGTTTTAAGAAAAAAAAATCACAATCAACTTGTATGTTCTCCAGGCTGGAACAAAACTTCTATTTTTTTTTTCTTAAAATGAATTTTTTTTAAGTTTATTTATTTATTTTGAGAGAGAAATAGAGACAGAGAAAGAGGTAGATTGAATGGGGGAGGGGCAGAGAGAGAGGGAGAGAGAGAGAATTCCATACAGGCTCTGGACTGTCAGCACAGAGCTTGACATGAGTCTTGAACCCACAAACCATGAGATCAAAACCAAGTGCCAGCTGCCTAACCAACTGAGCCCCACAAGTGCACCATGAAATGAAAATTTTAAATGCAAACAGTAACATTGCTTTTATAAAGCAATACTTTTTTGAGAATCTGCATAGCCTAAAGAATAAGTGCTCAGATGCTAGAACCTGGTTATCTGAGTTTGACCTTTGTATTATTCTGGATTCTCCAGAGACACAGGACCAGTAGGAAATTATCTATCTATCATCTATCTTTCTATCTATCTATCTATCTATCTAAAGACTTTGTTTATAAAGCATTGACTCATATGATTATATAGTCTGGGAAATCGGACAGTATGGCTTCTACAAGCTGTAGACCCAGGAAAGCCTGCTGTGTAGTTTGAAGGCTTTAGAACTGGTGAGCCAAAAATGTAGATTCCAGTCTAAGTTCGAAGGCCTGAGAATAGGAGCATCAGGGGCAGGAGACTATGATGTCCCAACTCAAATAGTCATGCAAAAAGAATGTAAATTCTTTCTTCCTCCAACTTTGTGTTCTATTCAGGACCTCAGTGGCTTAGGTGATGGCACCTGCATTGGGTAGGGCAATCTACTTTCATCAACCTATCCATCCAATGCTAATCTCTTCCAGAAACATCCTCACAGACACTCCCAGAAATAATGTTTAACCAAATATCTGGCCATCTCATAAGCCAGTCAAGTTGACACACAAAAGTAATTATCACAACTTCTAAACCTAACACTTCTTAGCTTTGTGCTCTGTAACTTCAGCCATTTACTTAAATATTCTGGGCTTCAGTTTTTTCATCTGTGAAACAGACAAAATTAAATAGTGTGAGGAATAAATCAGTTACTATTACAAATTGTTACAGTAATATTTATCCTATACTTGATAATAGTAAATGCTCAATAAATGCCAGCTACTATCAGATTTTATTTTTTTTTCTTCTATATTTCAGTCTGTTCCCTCCCAGTAGTCAGGGATATAGGAAATACAGAAAAAACTAGAATGTTAGTGACTATAGACACACAGTTTCTATGGGGATGCCTGGGTGGCTCAGTTGTTTCAGCATCCATCTCTCAATTTCGGCTCAGGTTATGATCCCAGGGTCATGAGATTGAACCCTGTATCAGGCTCCATGCCTGCTCCAGGAGCATGGAGTCTGCTTGAGATTTTTTCTGTCTCTCCCTCTTCCCCTCTCCCCTGCTCTCTCTCTCTCTAACATAAACACATAAATATTAAAAAGAACACAGCTTCCAGTGCATTGATTTGTACACAGAATTTATGATAGAAATGACCATTTATGAATTTATTCACTGTTTTTCCTTTATTAATGAAAATATGAAATTTAGAATCTTTTTAAAAACCAGAGTAACATTTTATTCCATTGTCACTGTAATCTTATAGGGAAGTCTTATGCTCATTTCTTAAATTTACCAAATTTGAGAATGACATGAAGACACAGAAGAAAGTTACCAAGAGAAGGGAAGATGGGTACTGGGTGCTGAGAGAGAGCCATCACTTCGTTCTTGGATGGTTCTGTTGCTGTTTTCCACGTATTTGTCCATGTATTGACAAATCACTGAGAGACCTCCTTCTAAGTCCCATTGCCGATTGACTAATGCTCCATTCTTATTAAAATGTAACTTGGTGTATATAATAACTTTAAGATCAGAATCATCTGATACTGCTTGGGATTCTCTCTCCCTCTCTCTCTACCTCTCCCCCACTTGTACCCACTCTTTCTCTCTCTCTCTCAAAATAAATAAACTTTAAAAAATCATACTTCATACTGAAGATAATGAGTGTAGTAAGCTTAATGGTATCCCCCATCCTTCCAAAGATAAATCATACTTATGATTTATGAAGATAAAATCATACTTCATATCTTCATACTGAAGATAATAAGTATAGTAAGCTTAATGGTATCCCCCCTCCTTACAAAGATAAATCCATGTCCTAATCTCTGGAAACTGTGAATACCACCTTGTATAGCAAAAGACATGATTAAATTGAAAGTTTTGCAAAGAAGAATGCTTCTTAGTTTATCCTGGTCAGCCCTAAATCTAATGAGAAATGTTCTTATAAGAGTGAGGCAGAGGGAGATTTGGGAGAAAGAAGAGGAGGAGGTAATGTGACCATGAAGTCAGAGATTGGAGATACACGGCTACAGCTCAAGGAATTCCAACAGCCACTGGAAGCTGGAGACAGAACAGCTTCTTCTCTAGATTCTTCAGAGAGTGGCCTTATTGACACCTTGACCCCAGACATCAGGCTTCCCCAGAAGTGTGAGAGAGTAAATTTTTATTGTTTTAAGTCAAGATTGTAAGGGATTAGTTATGTAGTCACAAGACACTAATATTCATGACAGGATGATCGAAGAACTTTGCTAAGACCATGAGAAAAGGTGAATTGATGAATCCATACACTTCTTTCACAAGAAGTCATTATTAAATGAACTTTTTTGATACAATAATATTGAACCCATTGATTGCATCTGTGGTATATTTACGAAACTAATAGACCAAAACATATACAAAAGTATTAGGCATCAGGGGATATTTGAAGGCAGAGTGTGTACCTGTGTGTGTGCATCAGTGTGTTTTAGGGAGAAAGGTGGATGGCATGGATGTAGGGATGTCTGTAATCCTGAATTCACACCAGTCCAAGAACCACTGTTTCACTTACCTAGCAAGCACAGTTGTGACAACAGTTTTCAAGTTTACTTTAACGGAAATGATGGTTACACTGCTTTGAACACTCGTACAATGTTGAGAATATAAACATAACTTAAATTGAAATTTGGGGAAAATTTCCATGACCGCAAGATTATTGATTTTTTATTACTTTCCAAACATTTTGGAACTATCATGAATAAACAAACACTTAGTATATAAACACCCACTTGCATTAGTGGCAAAAAGCCCCAGAGCTGTTAGGGATATGTGCAAAGCTAGGTAAATAGACAGAGTGCAATGCTTTTACATGTTTAGAATCTAAATAGAACATCTTTGGAGGAAAATATGTAACGGCGCATTTAAGAAATCCCAATTACAATAGAGTATATATACATCAGTGGAACATGGGTTTAATTGAAATATCCTGTGGCTTGCAGAGGAGCAATATGTTCAGGAAAAATCAAACAGGGCCAGAGCAATAGCCATCTTCCTATTATTTTAAAAAGCATTATGAGGAGTTTAGAAAGACTTAGAGGTTAAGAAGAGTGATCACGATGATCTTAGAATACTATTTTAAGGAAATGATCAAGGTAAAATATATACACATATCCATATATATGGACATATATGTCAAAAATAATTCCAATGATCACTTGAATGAATTCTATGAATAAGAATAATTATTCATGTATTCATATTTGATAATGAATAAGACTTCTCTCGCCACAACTCCACTGTGAAGTATATATTTTTTAAATTCACCAGTGGCCTCCATGGGACTAAATTCAACAGTATTTCTTTGAATGCATCTTACTTTAGACTTTTGAAAATATTCAACATGGGTGCTCGTTCCGTCTTCTTAAAAGATTCTCTATTCTTGGACTTGTCATGACACACACCTAGTTTTCCACTTCATTTATTTATTTTTATTTTTTTAATGTTTATTCATTTTTGAGAGAGAGAGAGCATGAGCAGGGGAGAGGCAGAGAGAGAGGAGGGGACACAGAATCTGAAGCAGGCTCCAGGCTCTGAGCTGTCAGCACAGAGCCCTACACAGGGCTTGAACTCACTAACTGTGAGATCATGACCAGAGCTGAAGGCGGATGGATGCTTAACAGACTCCAGGCGCCCCTCCACTTCATTCAAATGACTCCATCTTCCTTGTTAGCTTCTCCTCCATTGATTGATGTGTAAATTCACTCTGCAACTCCCCTCACATCATTTCTTTCATGGTTTTAAATAACATAAATAATGTTATGTAAAATTTATTAATATTTTCAATTCCAATCCATTCCCTGAATTCTAGACTATTTACATAGTATCTCAATCTAATATGTCCTAGTTAATGAGTATATCAAAATTAACATATACAAAATGAACTCAGGGTGCCTGGGTGGCTCAGTCAAGTAAGCGTCCCACTTTGGCTCAGGTCATGATCTCAAGGCTCCTAAGTTCAAGTCCCACATGGGGCTCTGTGCTGACAGCTCAGAGCCTGGAGCCTGCTTCAGATTCTGTGTCTCTGTCTCTCTCTCCCTTCCCCCACTTGCACTCCGTATCTCTCTCTCTCTTTGTCTCTCCATCTCTCTGTCTCTCTCAAAAATAAATAAACATTAAAAAAAATAAACTTTTGCTATATCTATCCATACCCTAGCACTGACCCATTTCTCAATAGAAGACACTGGATTTAGCCAGATGCTCCTGCCAAAAACCTTTCATTCAACCCCCAATTCCCAATATCATGCAAATATTTAAGAAGATTGGAGATATTTTGAAAATGCTCACAAGAATTCACAGAGCATTCTCAGGTAAGACTTTTAATGATGACAAAGAAAGTGCAAACATTGAAGGTCTGAGAGACATCCAGGCACAAATTCCCTGGGGTTCTCATTCCCACAAGGATACACTTTTTTCTCTGGATCGAAGGGTCAAGATTTATCTGACAAATTATAGTTTCCAGACAGTTCAAGGAGGGAGTTCTCAGCAGGGTTACTTATGCCTTTTTGGTCATAGTGCTGAACTAGGCTGTTTAACTGATCAGTCAGGTGAAAGCCACTAATAGAGAAAACTTGGCCTGGGTGCTCTTAGGGAATTCCAGACTATAAAAGGGACATCATAAATCATTTGTTAGTTATTTAGATAATTTCTTTTAAACTTGCCAGTGTTAAAGCCAGACATCAAGGTATCCCTGGAGATAAGCACAGACCTGCATATTTGAGCTGTAAAATAACTCTCAGACCTACCCAACCTACAGGGAATTCTGTGGACTCTCTATACAAGATATATCCCCATTTTTTCTTGCTAATATCTTGGCCCAAAACACCAACTTTTAAAATGTGGGCACCCTGAAATACCACGTAACTTATCCCATTGTACATCTTTTTTCTTCTATTCCTCACATGCATTCCTCAGAAAGCAGTGAATGTAAATATTTAAACATGAAATCATTTCTCTTCACCCATTAAAATATTCTAATGTCTCTTTACTTCACAAAGTGGACATTTCACTTAAGTTCTTTATACATTTTAAAATATTTTGCTATTATTACAATCTTGTAAGGAAACTACAGTAAAACCTTGGATTTCAAGTAACTTGTTCTGTGAGCGTTCCACAAGATGAGCAAAAATTTCTAATAAATTTTAACTTGATAAACGAGCGATATGTTGCAATACCAGTATTACGTGATGCCAAATGTCACAAGATCACAAATGATACTCTCTCTCTCTCTTTCTCTCTCTCCCCCTCCCTGTGTGATTGTGGGTGATCATCTCCTATGTTCCTATGCTCAGTCTCAGGCACTAGTGTATTTTTTGGTCACTTCAAAGCACCTATGGACAGTCCTTTGCTTTCTCATACAAGAGTAAGCTTGGGAATGCTTTGCTTCACTCTAAGTCAGGCTGCCTGCAGATATAGACCTTTTCCTCTGTTGCTTTATTGCCAATTACAATAAATACAGTGCATGACAAGAGTTTATTAATACTGTGCTGCAGTCAACATCCGTTAGTGAGTGAAAGTCGTCATACACAGTAACCTTCCTCTCTTTTCCTTCACACCAGCCACGAAGCTTTTCAAAGAAAATTCAGATTAATTTGTTTATTTTTCTTTATATTGTGCATTTTCCTTATTATTTGTGTTATATTACAGTATCGTAATCATTTTTATGTGAATATTTTTGGGTGGGGAACAAATCTTCTGAGTTTCCATTATTTCTTAAGAGGAAATTGGCTTTGACATACAAGTGCTTTGGATTACAAGCATGTTTCCGGAGTAAATTATGCTCACAAACCAAGGTGTAATGTATTCTTATCTTCCCTATTCAGTATCAAGAAAAGTAAGACACATAGAGGTTTAGGAATTTATGCAAAGTCACATAGATTGTAAGCATTGGAGCAAGAAGGTGAATTCTAGAAGTCTGTCTCAGAAGACCACACTAATAAGCATTAGACTATGTTTTCTCTTGATTATTTGATTGCATTAATATGAAGCAAAGCCTTTGTACATTCTTCATCTGCAGTAATGTGAAATACTAGTTTGAATTCTTAAAGGAAAGCTAAGGATACTGTGCCTTCTTTTCTCCCTACTTGACATTATCTAGTGAGATTTTATGTCTTAATCAAGTTGGGTCTCATAGGCAGAATAATGTCTGAATTTCACATTTATTAGATAAATTGGAGCCTCATTTTAAGTTCAATTCCCTTCAGAAGCAAATGATAGGCGATAGTTTTGTATTTTTAAAAGCTTATGCTATTTGAGTGCCACTACTGTTCATCACTATGGCTAAAGCATGGTTAAGCAGATACCTTGTTGCAGTTGAAATATACGATTGTCCTTTTTTTTTTTCCTTTATGTACTTCTGCATCTTAGTTTCATTGCATCCAATTTCCAGGTTATATCTTTCCATAGAATCATTCACCATTCTTGTCTTTGGTTCTTTAGGTGAGGTGACAACCAAGACCCTAATATTGTAAAAGTCAGTCATGGAAGAAAGTGTAGGAAAGTTCAATAAGACTTTTAAATAAAATGAGATATTCTTGAAACTAAGTGAGGCAAAGTTTTTTTTTAAAGCCATTTTTTTTTTTTTGCCCTTTAAAGTGTTCACATTGTGATTTAACCACATTATTACCAGGCGAGATAGGGGAATCTCATTTGATACACTTCATTGTATGTTATATTAAAATTCAGGGATTCTGAGGCTTTTAATGCATAGAAATGTAGCAAAATTTACATCTTCTACTTTAGTAATCAGCCATGTTATTGTCTGTTACCCTTTGCTGATTCCAATGTCAGAAACAATACTTCTATCTATGTCTCAAACTGAATTCATATATAAGTTAAGGTACAAGTGAAATTTTGCACAATCTTACTTTAGCAGGTATAAAATAAATAGAACTCAATCAGCAAAGCAATTAATTAAATATAATGTAATAGTACCAGCAACATATCTCCCTGAAATATTGACATATATTTCATTATGGCAAAAAAATCATATTGTTTGTAGATGTATATAACAAACAATTAGGATAAAGCTTTCTTCAAAAAAATCAGTGTATTTTATAGTTGAAAATATTCATTTATGGGAACAAGGTGGATACTTTTAGTACTAATTTTTATTGAATTTGAAAAATAAAAACAGTTTACGTCCAGAAATCTGTACTTACGAGTAAATTCTACTCTGATTTGTCAATATTAAAGAGTCTCACAGAATAAGATAAGGATTTTCAGATGGGATCATTGGGGAAAAGCAAATACACAGATTGTTAATCTTTATCTCTTTATTTGTTTTGGAAGAGTAAATAATTTGAACACTATGCTATGATTTTAATGTGGTTTAAAAAGTTGATTCAAAAAGACTGTTTAAAAACATAATTGGCCAACTACTTTGAAAAATAACAACGTTATTTTCCCTACGTGATATCAAAACACTATAAATCAGAAACAATTAAAACAGGATGGTATTGGCTTAGAGATATAGAGATATATCGATGAACAAAATAGATAATACAAAACTAAGGCTAAATAGTGAAGCTGGCATATGAATATTTGATATTCCAAATATAGAAAAAGATAGACAATTTAGTAAATATATGAAGGCTATTATTGTATCCATTTGGGGTAAAAATATTTCTCTCTGAGAGAGACTCAAACTGAGTTAAATGCACTTCTAAGGTAAATGTTTAAAGACACTTTCAAATAAGTATACAAAAATTAGGAGAAAATTTAAAAAATCATTTATGATGTTGCAGATTCTGTGAAAATTTTGCGAGACCAAGGGAAAATGCCAGTATTTATAAAGAAAAGATTACATATTTAAGTACGTAGAATATGAAACAGGTAAAACAAAAGATACTATAAATTTATTTGAAGCAACATTAGTTAATCACTAAGGCCCTTATATATGTTTGGAATTAGCCCTCAAATCTGTATCCATATTTCTTTTCTAGATATATATAAGTATTTGTTATCTCTTTAATTATTTTGGACTTAAAAATTACATTTTTCTCTATATCAGTGTTCTCTGCTTTTAGAAAATACCCAGCAGGTAATGACTAAAAGTTTTTATTTGCAATCTTTCTCTTCCTGTTCTTGTTCTTCTTGTTCGTGTTCTTATTCTTCCTCTTCCTCTTTCTCTGCTTCTTCTTCTCCTTCTCCTCCTCTTCCTTCTCATTCTTCTTCTTTCTCCTCTTTAGTTTTTCCTCCAAGTAAATCTCCCAAACACATTACCTGTCTTTTTGCTGCATCCATTTTTTTTGTTTAAATTTATGTATGTTCTCATGTGCCCCCCTTTTCATATGTCTCAATGCCAGAATACTTAATGTTTTGAGAAAGCACACATTTGATATGTCCCAATCAGTAGTTTAATGAGCATTAGAACTACCACTGTGTGATTCAATCTCACGTCTTTGGTGATTTCCTTGTACAGTGGAAGTGACCCTTACCTTCATTTTGTGTAACTAATATTCACTTCCATCCATTATGGTAGTTCTATGATGTATATTACCATTTCCTGATAGGATAAAAATGATGCATAGTGAGCATATTCTTAAACTGTTACCAGCATCTAGAAGTTTAAAATCATAGAATTTTAAAGTGTAGTTGAATTTATCATTGTGTCTGAATATAAATCTTCATTGTTTTGTAAAAATATCTGTATCTTTAGTGTGAGTAGTACTTTTTGTTAAGGAAAATGACATAATGAATAAGATTTTTAAAGAACTGGGGGAGGAGGGGCCGACATGGTGGAGAAGCAGGGGGATCCATACATCCCCGTGACTCTCAATCAAAAAAGTGCAGAAGCCAAAAGACTTTGAACACCAGAGTCTGGGAGGAAAAGAAACTGAATCTATTAGGAAGAAAATGGGGAAACTGGAAAGAAGATACGTGGGTAACTGCGAACTGGGGGAGATAAAAAAAAACAGCAGCGTGGGCACAGAGGGGAGGGACCTCCTTCTACAGAGAAAAAGGAAAGAAAAAAAGTGGCTAGGGAAGTGCAGGACCATATCTGACAGGAGAAAGACCTTGGACTGAGAATTAAAGGGATCCTATCTCTAACTGCAGGGCTTTCTTAGGACTGGAGCTGGCTCCCTGTTCGAGCGCCTGGGGAGGAGGGGATGTTGGGTGCAGTGGTAGGTCAGGGGCTCAGTCCACACTTGGAGGAAGTGTTTCCATCCCTGGAGGCCTGCGCGATAGTACAGAATCTGTCTGTGTCTTCCATCCCCAGGAGCAGTGGCTGGACCAAGGAGGAAGTCTGCAGGAGGAAAACAAGGCTGTTTCCCTGGAGTGCTGTGGGAAAAGACAAAGGCTGCCCGTGTCCTCCACCCCAGGGGCTCGCAGCACGGCAGCTCCTTACGTAGTAGCAGAAGTCAGTCCTCTCTGAATTGCAGCAGCACAAAGCCAGCCAGGACCACATATCAGGCTGGGCCACACAGAGAGACACTTCCCTAGCGCCAGAGCGCATGGAGCGGGACTCTGAATCCTAGCCAAGAGCAGGGTCAAGGGAGTTGGCAGAGCAAGAAGGACAGCCCTGCCTGCGCCTGCGGCACAGTGAGGATGACTCAAATGGAGCCCTCTGGGTCCGGCTCCATGGAGAAGGGACTGGGGGATCACCATTCCCCCACCACCACCACCACCAAGGTGGGGCCTCAGGGATCAGTCCCGGGGCCCATAGTGGAGGTGGGTCCAGATAACACCAAATCATGCCCCTTAGCACTAGGTAACTGCTTATCCACCTGAGCGCACAGACCCTGCAAACAGCTACTGCCAACAAGCAATGCAGCATTGCCTGGATTAACTCTAGGTCAATTCTGGATATATAGATATATTCTCCACCACCACCACCACCACCACCCCACCCCCACCCCCACCCCCTGCCATTTCTCCTCCTTATCTCTTCCCTCCCCTAGGCTGGTTACTCTGGTTATTGGTCTGTCTAAACAGGCATATTTAATCCATTGTCTTGATACATGTTCTACACCTCCTTCTATACACCCCTTTCTCTCTCTCTGGAATAATCAAGCCATAGAGTTTCTCTGTCTGGGTAATTTTATCTTCATTTCGTTTTCCCCACCTCCTTCTTTATTTTCCTTTCTCTCTCTCTCTGGATTAAGCCTTTTAGTCTCTCTGCCTAGTTAATGTTTATTTTTTCTTCACCCGTCGCCCCTGCTCCTGTCAATTCTCTCTTTGTATGTGCTCTTCTAGCAACACTGCCTCCACCCTCTTCTTTACTTGTAGTTGGTGTTTTGGGGTTTTTTGTTTTAGTCCTTAGGTTTTTGTTTTTGTTTATATGTTTGTTTCTGTTATTTGTGTGTTTGTGTGTTTTTGTCTCCTATTTGTCTATCTGTTTGCCTTTACAGGGCTACTCCAAGGAACAAATCAAAGCACACCTGATGGAAGCTCCAAAATATCATTACGAGTAGGGTAATAAAATAACCAAAGTTACAACAGAGAGCAAGTAACAATCCCCGAAAAAACACCTCCTGACGGGGCAGGCCCTGGAAAGTGTATAAACCTCCTTTAATATAGCAGTGCTCACAGGTGCAGAGACCACAACAAGCTTTTAAAACACATAAGGAGCAGAAAACTAGCCAAAATGACAAAACGGAAGAATTCTCCTCAAAAGAAATTCCAGGAAGTACCGACAGCTAACAAATTGATTAAAACTGATTTAAGCAATATAACTGAACAAGAATTTACAATAATAATCATAAAATTAATTGCTGGGCTTGAAAAAAGCATAGAGGACAGCAGAGCATCTATTGCTACAGAGACCAAAGGACTAAAAAAATGGTCATGATGAATTAAAAAATGCTATAAATAGGTGCAAAAAAAAAAAAATGGAGGCAGCCACAGTGTGGATTGAAGAGGCAGAGGGGAGAATAGGTGAGTTAGAAGATAAAATTATGAAAAAACAGGAAGTTGAGGAAAAAAGAGATTAAAAAAATCCAGGAGTCTGAGGGGAGAATTAGAGAACTAAGTGATGCAATCAAACACAACAATAACTGTATTATACGAATTCCAAAACAAGAAGAGAGAGAGAAAGGGACTGAAGGTGTACTTGAACAAATCATAGCTGAGAACTTCCCCAGTCTGGGGAAGGAAACAGGCATTGAAATCCAAGAGGCACAGAGAACTCCCTTCAGATGTAACTTGAATTGATCTTCTGTGTAACATATCATAGTGAAAGTGGCAAAATACAAGAATAAAGAGAGAATTCTGAAAGCAGCTAGGGATAAACGGGTCTCAACATACAAAGGTAGACACATAAGGGTAGTAGCAGACCCATCTACTGAAACGTGGCAGGCCAGAAAGGAATAGCAGAAAATCTTCAAAGCGATGAACAGAAAAATATGCAGCCAAGAATCCTTTGTCCAACAAGTCTGTCATTCAGAATAGAAAGAGAGATCAAGGTTTTCCGAAACAAAAACTGAAAGAATTCATCACCAGTAAAACAGCCCTACAAGAGATCCTAAGGGGGACTCTGTGAGTGAAATGTTGCAAGGACCACAAAGTACCAGAGACATCACTACAAGCATGAAACCTACAGATATCACAATGACTCTAAACCCATATCTTTAAATACTTAACACTGATTGTAAATTGAGTAAATGCTCCAACCCAAAGACATAAGGTATCAGAATGGATAAAAAAAAACAAGACCCATCTATTTGCTATCTACAAGAGACTCATTTTAGACCTGAGGACACCTTTAGATTGAAAGTGAGAGGATGGAGGACTATCTATCATGCTACTGGAACTCGGAAGAAAGCTGGAGTAGCCATACTTATGTCAAACTAGACTTTAAATTAAAGGCTGTAACAAGAGATGAAGAAGGGCATTATATAATAATTACAAGGTCTATCCATCAGGAAGTGCTAACAATTATAAATGTCTATGCACCGAATACGGGACCCCCCAAATATACAAAACAATTAATCACAAGCATAAGCAACCTTATTGATAAGAATGTGGTAACTGCAGGAGACTTTAATACTCCACTTACAACAATGGACAGATCATCTAGGCAGAAAATCAATAAAGAAACAAAGGCCTTGAATGATACATTGGATCAGATGGACTTGACAGATATATTTAGAACTCTGCATCTCAAAGCAACAGAATATACTTTCTTCTAGAGTGTACATGGAACATTGTCCAAGATAGATCACATACTGGGTCACAAAACAGCCCTTAATAAGTATAAAAGAACTGAAATCATACCATGCACACTTTCAGACCACAATGCTATGAAACTTGAAATCCACCACAGGAAAAAGTCTGGAAAACCTCCAAAAGCATGGAGGTTAAAGAACACCCTACTAAAGAATGAATGGGTCAACCAGGCAATTAGAGAAGAAATTTTAAAATATATGGAAACAAATGAAAATGAAAATACAACAATCCAAACACTTTGGGAAGCAGTGAAGGCAGTCCTGAGAGGAAAATACATTGCAATCCAGGCCTATCTCAAGAAACAAGAAAAATCCCAAATACAAAATCTAACAGCACACCTAAAGGAAGTAGAAGCAGAACAGCAAAGATACCCCAAACCCAGAAGAAGAAGAGAAATAGTAAAGATCAGAGCAGAAATAAGTAACATAAAATCTAAAAAAAAACAGTAGAGCATATCAATGAAACAAAGAGTTGGTTTTTTGAAAAAATAAACAAAATTGATAAACCTCTAGGCAGGCTTCTCAAAAAGAAAAGGGAGAAGACCCAAATAGATAAAATAATGAATTAAAATGCAATCATTACAAACAACCCCTCAGAAAAACAAACAATTATCAGGGAAAACCATGAAAAATTATATGCCAACAAACTGGACAGCCTGGAAGAAATGGACAAATTCCTAAGCACCCACACACTTCCAAAATTCAAACAGGAAGAAATAGAAAATTTGAATAGACCCATAAGCACTGAAGAAATTGAATCAGTTAATCAAAAATCTCCCAACAAATAAGAGTCCAGGACCAGATGGCTTCCCTGGGGAATTCTACCAGACATTTAAAGCAGAGATAATACCTATCCTTCTCAAGCTGTTCCAAAAAATAGAAAGGGAAGGAAAACTTGCAGACTCATTCTATGAAGCCAGCATTACTTTGACTCCCAAACCAAAGACCCAGCAAAAAAAGAGAACTACAGGCAAATATCCGTGATGAATATGGATGCAAAAATTCTCAACAGGATACTAGCAACTAAAATTCAACAGCATATAAAAAGAAATATTCACCATGATCAAGTAGGATTCATTCCTGGGCTGCAGGGCTGGTTACATATTCGCAAATCAACCAATGAGATACATCACATTAATAAAAGAAAAGATAAGAACCATATGATCTTGTCAATCGATGCAGAAAAAGCTTTTGACAAAATTCAGCATCCTTTCTTAATAAAGACCTTCAACAGAGTCCGGATAGAAGGAACATACTTAACATCATAAAAGCCATTTATGAAAAGCCTACAGCTAATATCAACCTCAAAGGGAAAAAAACTGAGAGTTTTTCCGCTGAGATCAGGAACACAACAGGGATGTCCACTCTCACTGCTGTTGTTTAACATAGTGTTGGAAGTTCTAGCATCAGCAATCAGACAACAAAAGGAAATCAAAGGCATCAAAATTCGCAAAGATGAAGTCAAGCTTTCACTTTTTGCAGATGACATGATATTCTACATGGAAAACCCGACAGTCTCCACCAAAAGTCTGCTAGAACTGATACATGAATTCAGCAAAGTCACAGGATACAAAATCAATGTACAGAAATCAGTTGTGTTTTTATACACCAATAATGAAGCAACAAAAAGACAAATAAGTAAATTGATCCCATTCACAACTTCACCAAGAATCATAAAATACCTAGGAATAAGCCTAACCAAAGATGCAAAAGATCTGTATGCTGAAACCTATCGAAATCTTATGAAGGAAACTGAAGAAGATAAAAAGAAATGGAAAAACATTCCATGCTCATGGATTGGAAGAATAAATATTGTTAAAATGTCAATACTACCCAAAGCTATCTACACATTCAATGTAATCCCAATCAAAATTGCACCAGCATTCTTCTCAAAGCTAGAACAAGCAACCATAAAAATTGTATGGAACCACAAAAGACCCCAAAAAGCCAAAGTAATATTGAAGAAGAAGACCAAAGCGGGAGGCCTCACAATCCCAGACTTTAGCCTCTACTACAAAGCTGTCATCATCAAGATAGTATGGTATTGGCACAAAAACAGACACATAGACCAATGGAATAGAATAGAGGCTCCAGAATTGGACGCAAAATTGTGTGGCCAACTAATTGTTGACAAAGCAGGAAAGAATATCCAATGGAAAAAAAAGACAGTCTTTTTAACAAACGGTGCTGGGAGAGCTGGACAGCAACATGCAGAAGAATGAAACTAGACTGCTTTCTCACACCATTCACAAAAATAAACTCAAAATGGATAATGGACCTGAATGTGAGACAGGAAACCATCAAAACCCTAGAGGAGAAAGCAGGAAAAGACCTCTCTGACCTCAGCCGCAGAAATTTCTTACTTGACACATCCCCAAAGGCAAGGGAATTAAAAGCAAAAATGAACTATTGGGACCTCATGAAGATAAAAAGCTTCTTCACTGCAAAGGAAACAATCAAGAAAACTAAAAGGCAACTGACAGAATGGGAAAAGATATTTGCAAATGACATATTGGATAAAGGGTTATTGTCCAAAATCTCTAAAGAACTTATCAAACTCAACTTCCAAAAAACAAATGATCCAGTGAAGAAATAGACATAAGACATGAATACACATTTTTCCAAAGAAAACATCCAGATGGCAAACAGACACATGAAAAGATGCTCAACAGCACTCCTCATCAGGGAAATACAAATCAAAACCACACTGAGATACCACCTCACGCCAGTCAGAGTGGCTAATATGAATAAATCAGGAGACTGTAGATGTTGGCAAAGATGTGGAGAAATGGGAACCCTCTTGCACTGTTGGTGGGAATGCAAACTGGTGTAGCTGCTCTAGAAAACAGTGTGGAGGTTCCTCAAAAAATTAAAAATAGACCTACCCTATGACCCAGCAATAGCACTGCTAGGAATTTACCCAAGAGATACAGGAGTGTTGATGCATAGGGGCACTTGTACCACAATGTTTATAGCAACACTTTCAACAATAGTCAAATTATGGAAAGAGCCTAAATGTCCATCAACCGATGAATGGATAAAGAAGATGTGGTTTATATATACAATGGAATACTACTTGGCAATGAGAAAAATGAAATTTGGCCATTTGTAGCAACATGAATGGAACTGAAGAGTATTAGGCTAAGTGAAATGAGTCAGGCAGAGAAAGACAGATACCATATGTTTTCACTCTTATGTGGATCCTGAGAAACTTAGAGGACCAGGGGGGAGGGGATGGGGGGGGAAGTTACAGAGAGGGAAGGAGGCAAACCATAAGAGACTCTTGAATACTGAGAACAAACTGAGGGTCGATGGGGGGTGGGGGAGAGGGGAAAGTGGGTGATGGGCATTGAGGAGGGCACTAGTTGGGATGAGCACTGGGTGTTGTATGGAAACCAATTTGACTTTATATATATATATATATATATATATATATATATATATATGGAGAGAGAGAGAGGAGAAAGAATCTGAATCACCAACACTGGCGCTGATGCTAGAAATTGCCAGTTCCAGCATGGCTTCTTCGATGGCAAGCTTGCTTCTTCCACTGAACTGTGTAGTAGGAAACCTATGTCAAAGGTTCTTAATCTCTAATTTTTGGAGTTAAGATGTCATTTTCTTTGTTTCCCCATGTGATGAATCTTCAAAAGAAGACAAAGTCACAACACACTTCAACAATAATTTTTGAGAGCTTACTAGATTCAAGGCCAGAGGAAGATGTTTTTTGCTTTCAAAGCAGACTTATTAATGAAACCTTTAAGACCTTTTTAACTGCAAAGATATTTCAAAAGAAGCTACACTTGGGGGTACAGAATCCAACTTCAGAATAAAGATGGAAATGTTTTTCCCCCCTAAAGAAAAAGAAGGATATATGGCAACTTCTAAACTCTTTGCATGCAGAATTGGAAACTCTTTGCATTGATTTTTACCATGAAAATTGATGTCAGCAGAATGGATTTTGAAATCATGTGCATGCTAGAAAACACTCATCACTTTAGATATTTTTCAGGGAGGATGAGATGTCTGGAGCTTCTATGATCATTATGCAAAACTGAAAGAAAAATTAAAAGGTAAAGGCCAACTCTGAAGTTAGCAAACCAAAAATAAAAGTAAAAAAATAAAATAAAATAAAAATAAAATAAAATAAGGTAATAAAATGCTTTATGAAGGTGAAACATAAATGAAAATTTTTTTAAGAAATTCAATTGAAAAAATAATGAAAAAAATAGATTCTTAAATCTAAAAAAATTAATAAACTGTTAAATTTAAAACAGTTTTAGATTTATGGAAAAAATGTGAAGATAGTACAGAGAGTTTCAATATACCCCACACTCATTTTCCCCTATTATTAACATCTTACACTACTATGGTACATTTGTTATGATTAATGAACCAATTTTGATACTTTATTATTTAAGCCCCTACTATATTCAGAAAAAAAGGAAATGACTAATATATTTACTTTGCAATACATTTGAATTTGTTATTATCTCTATTATCTCTTATTAAGAAAACCTGAAGCATGCAAAAACTAGAACAGAATGGAGAAAAACCATTCTAAGGATATTTTAATTCTCATCTCTCTAGCCCTTCAGTATTTTCCTTCCTGTTTTTTTTCATCCTCTGAAACACACTAAAAAACTATCTATCTATCTATCTATCTATCTATCTATCATCTTTCTAACTATACACTGTGTGTGTGTGTGTGTGTGTGTGTACAATTGTATAATTTCAAAATACATCAAATTACAGGAAACTAATTGAACTATTAAGTCAGTTTCCATTTAATGTTCTTTAACTGACTTAGAAATTGTAGTATTAGAACAACCATTGAGTTTTGCACTCCTTCATTTTCTTTGTGTGCATCCCCTCTGAATATTCTTCAACTACTCTCAGCTTAGAATGGTGCAATGAAAAGATATTGGACTGCGAAGTCAACATAGGTAAAGTTTGTAGTTTAATCCTGACTCTGCTAGCTGTGTGATACTGTTATTTAAGTTGGCTGATCCTCAATTACTCCTTTTTCTAAAAACAATCATTATATTACATGACAAAATACACGATTTTAGCATATGATAAAATAAAAGTTGATTTCCCTTCTCTAGTTATATATTTAGTTAGCTTTTTATAACTAGTAATATAAGACATTTCCTCCATATATCCAGAGTGGCTGAAGAAAAGTATGAAGGAGAGCTAAGGAAGTTTTAAGGGATTATACCAAATTTATACGAATTTATATGTTGATGTATGTATTCATTCATCCATTTATTTAGACAAGAACTGAGTATTGAGTGTGAATTTCACACTGTGTTGATAACCATAAATACAAGATAGGCACAGTTCTTTTCTTCTTTCATCTGACATGAAGGCAGACACTGAGTACCAGTCTTTGAAGATAACTAAGTTACTTCAAAGTTGTAATGAACAATACATGATAACTTAAATTGTTATCATTTTACACATAAAAATATTAGAAACTAAATAAGTCTATAGTATCCTTTGCCATTATTAAAATATAACTGCATTATGTGTTTAATCTCCTTTTGCAATAGTTTCAGAAAACAAAGGAATTAAATTTTAAAACACCACCAAATATTTGTATTTATTATTTTTGATAGAGAAATAGATAAGTGGTTATTTACCAAACTCATTGATACAGATAAAGTTTTCAAGTAACTTCATGAATTTGTAATCTCTAGATTTGTATTAGGTCATTTTAAAAATGTATAATCAAAGGGAAGGAGTTAGGATGATGGAGTAGCATGGAGACCCTGAGCTTGTCTCTCCTTGAAATGCAGCCAGACCAGCACCAAATCATTTTAAACACCTAAGAAATTGATCTGGGGATTAACACAACAATCTGCATAATTTAAACCACAGAACTTGGTTGTAGTTTCATGGTGCAGAGTGGTGAACTAGAGGAGAGAAAAGCCACAGAAAGTAGGGAGCTGTTTTTGCAGAGAGAAGACAGAGAAAGAGACAGGGGAGACAGGATCATACAAGAAAAACACTCCCCCAAAAGTAGCTAGAGAGAAAGAGTGAAAATACTCTCAGGGGACTGAACAAGAAATCTGTTCCCCAAAACCATCAATGGGAAGAAAGGAGAGGGTTTCAATACCACCAGGATTCTGTAAACAGTGGAGCACAGAGTCTGAAGTCTCAGAGCTCAGTGCTGGGAGGTGCTCTGGTGAGAAAGCAGGGCAAATCCCCAGGAGCAGGCTGCAGGATCTGAGGCAAGAAGTAGTTTCTCCACTTGGAGTGCATTTTATAGATGCCATATGGCCTCCCCACAGGCAAAGGTCCCAGTGGACCTTGGAGAGCATCCACATTTGCTGATATTGGGACAAAGATGCCAGAGTGTGGTGAAACCAGGTGCTGGTTGTGTGTTGTGATTTTCCATAATCTGTGAACCTCTGCCACTGCACAAATACACCAACATTTTCTGGGGAAAGCTAGCACCTGGCCATTGCTCAGTAAGACCCTATTCCAGAGAGTCATTGCAAATCCAGGAGTCAGGTGTGTCTGAAGTGTGGGGTTTTGAAACACAACCCCATCTGAGATAAAAATCCAGTGTGAGGTGCCGCCTGGCAGGCAGACAGCTTGGACATGGGAAGGGTAGAGGCAGGGAGTGGACAGAGGCCTGAGGCAAAGGAGGGATGCTTACTTACGGGTTGGTGAGAACGCAGAAGTTCCTGTGTCAAAGACTAGGGAGCTGGGTAAAGCCATTTCCACATCTCCTGCACACACATACCACACTGATCCATTCCAATAAGCTAAGCAGTGCCACCAAATGGAGAATGAAGCTTCCCTGCCCAACTGCACCATCCAAGCACATACCCCAGAAGACCAGCACAAATCCCTCTGCTTGTTTAGTGTACAGACTATACAAGGATTCATAGTTTCAGTTCTAGGGGAAAACTGGATGTAACTTCATTCAACTTCATTTTGTTTGCTGGTTTATTTATTTGTTCATTTTCTTTGCTTCTGTTTTTGCTTAAATTGTTTTCTTTTTCTTTTTTTCTTTTCTTTCTTTTCTTTTTCATTATTTGGTAAAGAAAGATAAAAATTTATTTTTTTTACTTTACTTTTAAATTTTTTTATTCTATTTCATTTTATTTATTTCATTTTTCTATTATATAATTTTTTTAACTTTTAAATTTTTTCTTACCTTTAACCTTTTCTTTCCATTTTTTCTCTATTCTATTAAGCTTCTTTCAAAAAGCAGACCAAACTACACCCAGGATCTAGCTTTCTTTATGTGATATTTTGTTTTGTTTTTAATTTTTTTAATTTTTGGTTTTTATTTTATTAATATTTTTCTTCCTCTGAAATGACAAAACAAAGGAATTCATCCCAAAATAAAGTATAGAAAGAAATAATTGCCAAGAGCTTAACACAGAGAGAAGCAAGGTGCCTGAACTAGAATTTAGAACCATGATAAAAAGAATACTACCTGGCATTGCAAAAAGCATAGGATCACTTTCTGTGAAGACAAAAGAAATAAAATGTATTCAGGACAAAACTAAAAATACTATAACTGAGATGCAATCTCAAATGAATGCCACAATGGCAAGAATGGATGAAACAGAGCAGTGAATCAGTGACTTAGAAGATAAAATTATGGAGTATAATGATACAGAAAAAAGAGGAAAAATAAGGCAAAAGAGCACAATCCAAGACTTAGAGAAATCAGTAACTTAGTAAAAAGGAATAACATCTGAATCATAGGAGGCCCAGAAGATGAAGAGAGAGAAAAAGGAGTAGACAGTTTATGTGAGAAAATTATAGGAGAAAACTTTCCTAATCTGGGGAAGGACACAGACATCAAAATCCAAGAAGCACAGAGAATTCCCAATAGATTTAACAAAAACCGACCATCACCAAGGCATATCATAGTCAAATTCAAAAAATACACAGACATGGGGCGCCTGGGTGGCGCAGTCGGTTGAGCATCCGACTTCAGCCAGGTCACGATCTCGCGGTCCGTGAGTTCGAGCCCCGCGTCAGGCTCTGGGCTGATGGCTCAGAGCCTGGAGCCTGTTTCCGATTCTGTGTCTCCCTCTCTCTCTGACCCTCCCCCGTTCGTGCTCTGTCTCTCTCTGTCCCAAAAATAAAAACGTTGAAAAAAAAAATTTAAAAAAAAAAAAAAAATACACAGACAAGGAAAAAATTATGAAAGCAGAAAGGGAAAAAAAAACCAAAGGACCCAAATAAATAAAAACACGAACGAAAGAGGAGAGATTACAGTCAATACTGCAGCAATACAAACAATAATGAGACTATTATGAGCAATTATATACCAACAAATTGGGCAATCTGGAAAAAAAATGGTCAAATTCTTAGAACTATATAAACTACCAAAACTGAAACAGGAAAAAATAGAAAATTTTAACAGACTCATAACCAGTAAAGAGATTGAATCAGCAATCAAATATCCCTACAAACAAGAGTCCAGAGCTATGAGGCCAGCATTAGCTTGATTCCAAAACCAAAGAGAACTACAGACCAATTTCCCTGATGAACATGCATGCAAAAATTATCAACAAGATACTAGCTAACTGGATCCAACAATACATTAAAAGGATTATTTACCACAAACAAGTGGGATTTATTCCTGAAATGCAGGGTTGGCTCAATATCCACAAGTGAATCAGTGTGATACATCACATTAATAAAAGAAAGGATAAGAACCACATAATCTTCTCAATAGATGCTGAAAAAGAATTTGACAAAATACATCATCCTTTCTTGATTAAAACCTTCAAGAAAGTAAGGATAAAATGATCATACCTCAAGATTATAAAGGCTGTATATGAAAGACCCACCACTAATATCCTCAATGGGGAAAAACTGAGAGCTTTCCCCCTAAGGTCAGGAACACAACAAGGATATCCACTCTCCGTATTTGATATTATATCCTGTGATTTCGCTGAATTCATGTATCAATTCTAGCAGTTTTTTGATGGAGTCGTTTGGGTTGAATTTCTTTTTTTTTTTTATTTTTTAAAACTTACATCCAAATTAGTTAGCATATAGTGCAACAATGATTTCAAGAATAGATTCCTGAGTGCCCCTTATTCATTTAGCCCATCCCTCCTCCCAAAACCCCTCCAGTAACATTCAGTTTGTTCTCCACATTTATGAGTCTCTTCTGTTTTTCCCCCTCCCTGTTTTTATATTATTTTTGTTTCCTTTCCCTTATATTCATATGTTTTGTCTCTTAAAGTCCTCATATGAGTGAAGTAATATGATTTTTGTCTTTCTCTGACTAATTTCACTTAGAATAATACCCTCCAGTTCCATCCACATAGTTGCAAATGGCAAGATTTTATTCTTTTTGATTGCCGAGTAACACTCCATGGTATGTGTGTGTGTGTGTGTATATATATATATATATATATATACACCACATTTTCTTTATCCATTCATCCATCGATGGACATTTGGGCTCTTTCCATACTTTGGCCATTGTTAATAGTGCTGGTATAAACATGGGGATGCATGTGTCCCTTCAAAACAGCACACCTGTATCCCGTGGATAAATACCTAGTAGTGCAATTGCTGGGTTGTAGGGTAGTTGTATTGTTAGTTTTTTGAGGAACCTACATACTGTTTTCCAGAGTGGCTGCACTGGGTTGCATTTCTGTACACCAATAAGGATGTAACAGAAAGAGAAATCAAGGAATTGGTCGCATTTATAATTGCACCAAAAACTACAAAATACTTAAGACTGAACCTAACCAAAACGGTAAAAAATCTGTACACTGAAAACTATACAAAGCTTATGAAAGAAATTGAAGATGACACAAAGAAATGGGAAAACATCCCATGCTCATGGATTGGAAAAACAAATGTTGTTAAAATACCCATACTACCCAAAGCAATTTACATATTCAATAAAATCCCTATCAAAATAACACCAGCATTCTTCACAGAGCTAGAAGAAACAATCCTAAAATTTGTATGGAACAACAAAAGACCCTGAATAGCCAAAGCAACCTTGAAAAAGAAAACCAAAGTTGGAGGCATCACAATTCTGGACTTCAAGCTGTATCTCAAAGCTGTAATCATCAAGACAGTATGGTGCTGGCACATGAACAGACACATAGATCAATGGAACAGAATAGATAACCCAGACATCATCCCATAAATGTATGGCCAACTAATCTTTGACAAAGCAGAAAAGAATATCCAATACAACAAAGACAGTCTTTTCAGAAAATGATGTTGGGAAAAGGAGGGATATGCAGAAGAATGAATCTGGAACACTTTATTACATCATACACAAAAATAAAGTCAAAATGGATGAAAGACCTAAGCATAGAACAGGAGGCCATCAAAGTCCTAGAGAAGAAAACAGGCAACAAACCTCTTTGACTTTGGCCGTGGCTACATCTTACTTCACACGGCTCCAGAGGCAAGAGAAACAAAAGCAAAAATGAACTATTGGGACCTCATTAAAATAGAAACCTTCTGGACAGCAAAAGAAACAATTAACAAAACTAAAAGGCAACCGACATAACAGGAGAAGATAATTTCAAATGATACATCAGATACAGGTTAATATCCAAAATCTGTAAAGAATTTGTCATTTCAACACCCAAAAAACAAATAATCCAGTGAAGAAATGGGCAAAAGACATGAATAGACACTTTTCCAAAGAAGACATTCAGACAGCTAATAGACACATGAAAAACTCAACATAACCCATCATCATGGAAATACAAATCAAAAACACAATGAGATACCACCTCAAACCTGTCACAGTGGCTAACATTAACAACTCAGGCAACAACAGCTGTTGGTGAGGATACAGAGAAAAAGGAAAACTTTTACACTGTTGGTGTAAATGCAATATGATGCAGTCACTCTGGAAAACAGTGTGGAGGGGCCTCAAAATATTAAAAATAGAACTACCCTATGACCCAGCAATGCCACTACTAGGTGGAGACAAGAGTGCTACTCTAGGAGACAAGAGTGCTACTAGGAGACAAGAGGGCTGATTGAAAGGGGCACATGCACCCCAATGTTTATAGCAGGACTATTGACAATAGCCAAAGTATGGAAAGAGCTCAAATGTCCATCAACAGATTAACTGATAAAGATGTGGTGTATATATATATATATATATATATACACAATGAAATATTCCTCAGCAATCAAAAAGAATGAAATCTTTCAATTTGAAACTCCGTAGATGGAACCGGATTGTATTATGCTAAGTGAAATAAGTCAGTCAGAGAAAGACAAATATCATATGATTTCACTTATATGTTGAATTTAAGATACAAAATAGATCAACATAAGGGAGATGAAGCAAAAATAATATAAAAACCAGGGAGGGAGACAATCCATAAGAGACTCCTAAATGCAGAGAATAAACTGAGAGTTGCTGGAGGGGTGTTGGGTGTGGGGAAGGGCTAAAGGACTGAGGAGTATTAAGGAGGACACATGTTGGGATGAGAACTGGGTGTTATGTCTAAGTGATGAGTAACTAAATTCTATTCCTGAAATTATTAAACAATGCGTAAACTAGCTGGATTTAAATTAAGAAAATAAAGAAAAAGTAATAAAAATATATAATCAATAATATACATTCACCCCGATGTTTATAGTAGTATTACCTACAATAACCATATATGGAAAGAGCCCAGGTATCCATTGACTGATGAATAGATGAAGATTGCGGTGTGTGTTTGTGTGTGTGTTTGTATGTATCATTTTTTATTTGTCTTTCTCTGACTGACTCATTTCACTTAGCATAATACATTCTAGCTCCACGCACATTGTTGTTAATGTCAAGATTTCATTCTTTCTTATGACTGAGTAATATTCCATTACATATATATATATATATATATATATATACCACACCACTTCTCTTTGGGAGTACAAACTCAGATAAAATTCAACATTGTCAATTTCCTCTTTTATTAAGATAAATAAATATTATTTGTCCCTGAATAAGTAAGAGGCAAAATTAAACCTCTGGAGTAGAGTGAAGCAGAATCTAAGGCACAGTTTCTGGAGGATTCTTTTTGGAGTTTTTCCCTTAAAACTAGTTGGACTATCTTTGTATGCTGGTGGGTTTTTTTAGGGTCTTGGAGCTGAGACATCTGAAAGAGGGATGACTAAAATGAGAAGAAATAAAATAAATAGGGGCATCTGGTAGCTCAGTCGGTTAAATGTCCGACTCTCGATTTTGGCTCAGGTCATGATTTCAGGTTCATGAGTTTGAGTCCTACAATGGGATCAGTGCTGATAGTGTGGAGTTTTCTTAGGATTCTCTCTTTCCCTCTCTCTCTGCTCCTCCCTCCCCAAAATAAATCAACTTAAAAACAAAAACAAAAAAAAAAAAAGAAATAGGAACATAAGAGGTTGTGTTAAAGTTCCAGAGTTAACTCTGACAATACCAGTATTCTGGATTTAAAGAGGCCTATAAAGAAAAATCTTTCAGTTATGCAGAACCACTGCTAGAGCTTCTCAAAGTTCTCAAGGTAGGATGCCAAGTTCTTGGTGGTGTTGTCCAAGACTTGTTTACCTCTTTTGTAAGAGCCTATATGATCCAAATGTTTCATCAGACTTCATTAGTGGCCACACAGGAGATTGTCCATGGAAAAACTAGACCATCCATGGCTTGCTGTTGTAGAGAGTTCTGCTGTAGAACCTTAAACCAAAGTCATTGAGCTTCATTCAATTCAGAGTTTAAGATCCATAGGATAAAAGGGCCAACTGCACAGCAACCTAGGTCCAAATGAGGATCTGAGCAGTCAGTTTTTATTTCTCAGTGATGCTCAGTCAGGCAGGAGGAAGAAAATTTGGAAAAGTTAGGTTAGAGAACTATAGCTGAGGAATTGAAACTTTGGAAAGTATTGACACTTTGGGCAAGATCCAGTACTGTTGTCTTATAATAAGTTAACAAATTTGGTTTTTTGAGGGAAGGAGAGAATGAGTCAATTAAATTTTGTCCACATAACACACACACACACACACACACACACACACACATACACACACACACACACACACACACACATTTCTTTCCTCCTTGATGATTCTAAAATACCCTAAGATTCCTGGGCCTGCCCAAAATTATCTTTACTTATATGAAAGACCAGGAACTTTGTAAGCCAGATACCAGTCTAGTTTTCTCAAGGGAACTTTGCAAGCATTGGCTCCACAGAGGTCAATTTAGTTTCTAAAAAGTATTTGGTCATATGCGATGATATTAGCATTGTTCTCAAATGTGGCATTACAGGGAGGGACTTAGTTATATAATCAGTGTTTTCAATTATAACCTGGTAAAAAGGATAACAGATTCTTCTTATGGAAAATATGTAAATAATTGTATTGCCATAAAAATAAGAATATTGAATAAGAGTTTCCAAATTCTAGAGGGTCATACAGGGAGAAAAAAACATATAACTTATTAACCTTCATTTTTTTAATTTTTTTAAATCATGGTCTACTTAAATATTATGATTTATAGATTGTTTAAGAGAAAATAAGGTGTTTCTTATATGTCCAGAAAATAAAACATGAAAACATTAATAGTATACCAAACAAAAACCATAATCATATGTCATTAGTTAATTCAAAATTATTGTAGATGTCACTAAGATAGTCAGTATGCATTTTTTGATCTATTTGTTGCTTCATATTGGTTTCCCATATTCTGATTTCAGACATGAATATCACAAAAAGTATTTTACTAATGCCTGAGTAATCCATTTGCTCATGTTATATTAATTTAATGTTCAGTAGTATAATAAATGATAAGCATGATATAATAAATATAATATAATAATATAATAAATATAATAATAAATATTAGCATGATAGGCATATTGGTATTGTTTGCAGACTACAGTGAAACTTACCTAAGACAATAAGAACTTCAAGGGGAAAAAATACTACAAATAATGGTTTTAATTGGCAGCTTCTATGTATTTGAATTCCAGAGGCTATTTTTAATGCTTTAACTTACATAACTTCATGTGAATTCCATGCTCAAAAAGGCAAATAATGTACAATCTCAGAGAACACGCATGGAAACTAAATTAGCAGTTGTATAATTCAACCTCTTGGTAATACTATCATTAGAGTTTCAATAGCACCTCATCATTTTATCCCCTTAGAACTACTTCCAGTTGTCAGATACTAGTGCCCTGGTACCCATACCTGTTTACATTCCACACTTTCTAAAAGAATTTCTACACTGTAAGATCTAAGAGTATTCAAAACCTCTCACAGAGATACTGATGACCAGAGATAACGACTTACATGTTTGTTGTAGCTTATGCTCTTTCAACTTACAAATCTTTGAGGTATTTTTTTGATATTCCTTTTATAACATTATAAGTGCATGTTTATGTTGACCTCTGTATTGCTATACTGTCAGTTCTCACCCTTTTTCAACCACTGTGTGACTACCCACTCATTAAGAAATATTCTGATTTGGTCCATGAGTCACTAAGTAATATGGAGTGCTTATTTTATATTATTACCAGTTCTAAATTTTTAGAGGTGATTTAATTCTTCCTTAATAAAATTTTATTAGAAGTTATTTATGTATGTATGTATTTATTTATTTATTTATTTTAGAGATGATGAAAGTGAAATGGAAAGAAGTTAAATAACTCAGGGCACCTGGGTGGCTGATTTGGTTAAGCGTCCTACTCTTGATTTCTTTTCAGGTCATGATGTCACGATTGCTGGGATCAATCCCCACACTATCAACACAAAGCCTATTTGGGATTCTCTCTCTCTGCCCTTCTCCTGTTCTCCATCTTTTTCTCAAATTAACATTAAAAAAAGAAGAAGAAGTTAAATAACTTAGCCAAGATCAGATAGCTAGTAACTAATGAAGATAGGGTAGAATTTAATTACTACTAGATACTGTCTTTCAAAATCTGCACCCATTCACCCCTGGGCAAATGGGGAATGACTGTCTTCTGCTTAGGTATTAATTTCTGACTCAATTAGTGGGGTGCAGGATGGCAGTATCATCTAGGAAACACATGGAGACTTTTCATAAATTACAGAGATTCGTTTCCTCAGAGGCTTTAGTATATCAAAACAATTCAAATACTGTATGCAGTCAACCCCAATATTTGATATATCAGTTCCTATTCTTTCTCTCTTTCATTCTACCCTCTTCATTCTCTCCCCCATCTCTAACTTTGTGTCTGTCTTATTTTAACACTCTAGTCAGCCACATCCCCACTATACATTAAGTAAAGTCATGTTTTATAATATGATAATTAATGGCAGATAATGGTAGTTTCTTCCTCTTTTACTTTAAATTTGAACAATACTGAGGACAAAGGAACTAATTAAAATTTGCAAACTGTCATTATAATGACTATAATATAATGACATAAAGTCCAGTATCATGCTGTAATTGAGAATCATAGAACTCTTTAGAATTGCTATACTGCAAATAGCTCCAAGTAAGAAATATATATACATATATATATATATATATATATATATATTAGAAGGAGTTTTAGACTTTAACAGATAAGGCAGACAAAAAATGACTTGCTTACATTTTGTGTGAACATATATTATTGGGTTATTCTGCATTTGCCACTTTTTAAAAATCCCAACTCTTATTGTACAAATGTGTGAATTAATAGCTGGCATTTAATGTTAAAAAGATGTGTAATTTGTCACATTTGGATATACTCTAAATGTATATTTGTGTTGCACCATATCATAAGCCAATGAGATATTCTCTAGTTTGACACATCAGAAATGCAATTTACTTCTGTCGAAAGAATTACTGGGAAGCAATAGCTATTTTTGGCTTCACAGTATGAATGTATAGAAGTTAGTTTTTCAGTTGTTTAAGTCCAATAATTTTATTAACTGAGAGCATGAAATGCTGAAAAAAAAAACAGTGTGAATTCTTTTACTTTTCCAACACACTCTGCTATTTGCCTGTAATCTTCAATGAGATTTTTCTTCAGAGTAAAAAAGTTTACGCTTTTACAGAGAAAACAAAATTAGCAAATTCACAAGTGTGAATTAACATGGTCTCAAATGTTCCATGATGTCATTGAATTAATTAAGACACAAACAAGTAAGTATCATGTAATAGTATTATATGATTATTTTTTAAAAAGACTAAAATAGGGGCGCCTGGGTGGCGCAGTCGGTTAAGCGTCCGACTTCAGCCAGGTCACGATCTCGCGGTCCCGGAGTTCGAGCCCCGCGTCAGGCTCTGGGCTGATGGCTCGGAGCCTGGAGCCTGTTTCCGATTCTGTGTGTCCCTCTCTCTCTGCCCCTCCCCTGTTCATGCTCTGTCTCTCTCTGTCCCAAAAATAAATAAACGTTGAAAAAAAAATTAAAAATAAATAAATAAATAAAAAAGACTAAAATATATATCATAAATTTCTCTTTCTGGATTTTGAAGTCTAAAAAGAGTTTTTATTGAAGTCTTGTCATTACTGCTGTTCTACTAAAGCTGATCTTGCTGGGTAAGCTATTTCCTGGAGCTTTTAGAGGTAGAAGTAAAACATCCAAGGAAATCCCTTCTGTGCATAATTATAGTTTACAGTTTTATTCCAACCTTGAGAGTGATATTTTGAGAGATCTGTGTTTGTCCCATGTCATAGACCCGTGAGATTGGTTTCAGTGGACCAATTATGTGCTGCTATGATATAGTAGTTTCCTGTTACACTTATGCATACTCTCAGAATTTCTTCTTTGTAACTGTTTGAAATTTGACATAGTTCCTGGCATATAGTTGACATTCAATATATATTTATAAATAAATGACTGGATCTGTGAAAATTGTAAATATTTTTTCTATCTAACTAAACTATGACTCTACGGTGAGTTGTACTTTGTCCTTATTGATTTATTATTCATATATCATTGAAGTTTAAGTGGAAGCTTGTACAATATGAGAACTGAATTAATCCATTTATTCTATAATGGGCAATTTTCTGTTGATTTATCTAGTGAACTACCACTAATTTATGTTCTGATATGTTTAGGACTCTTAACTTTGATAAGTTAATTAAAAATGTGTATCCTTGACATATTTCTATGTCATCTGGCATTAACAATATTGTTTCTTTAAAATCTTTTTGTTTTGTTTTGTTTTGTTTGTGTGTTCTGTTTTATTTTAGGAGAATGGAGCAGGAATTTCATCATTTGAAGTAAGCCTGTTTCAATTTAGTCTATGAAATCTACACTGGCTTTAAATTACATAGGAAAAGTAAGAACTTTTAAATAATCCATGTTTTCTAATTACCTATTATTTGAATTATTTTCAGAATTAATCTTTAGTTGTTTCCATTGATCATTTAAAAAAATGAACCATGTTTGTGAGAGTGAGCATTATATCAACAAATAAACCAAAATTTTAAAGACCTACAGCTCTTTACATGCCTGTTGAGTCAGGATAGTTCACACAGAAGATTATCTAAAGATACTAAAAGGATATTTGGATGAGTAGATTATAGAACAGAACAGTAGAGAGCATGTAAGGAGATACATGTAGGTGTAATTTGAATAGATCATAATTTTAAGGGTTTATTGAGAGAGGCAAACAATTTTCGTTAGCTGAGTTGGTATCTCTAAGTATGCTTTAGGTCTCTACTATTATGTCTGTCTTCCATTCCTATTAAAATTCTCAAGCTTGCTTTTTCTTTGAACATACTAGTGCAAAAAAACACCTAAATATACCAATGATCATTTGTGTCCTCCTGCAGTGTGGATCTGAAATGAATTCATGAAAGGAGTCAGAATCAGATATCTAAGGACCAGGAGACAACTCAAATTCTACAATGTTGTTGTTTTTAATATTTTTTATTAATTTATTAATTTTGAGAGATAGAGATAGCGAGAAAGAGTATGTGCACGCGAGTGGGGAGGGGAAGAGAGAAAGGGAAAGAGAATCCCAGGCAGGCTCAGCACAGTCAAGACAGAACCTGACAAGGCAGGGTTCAAACTCACAAACCATGAGATCATAACCTGAGATGAAATCAAGAGTCAGACACTTACCCGACTGAGCCACCCAGGCGCCCCTTACAATGTTTTTTGTTTGGTTGTTTTTGGTTGTTTTTTTTTAATAGAACACAAAGTTATATTGTAAATCTCATGTCCCAGATACCAATACTTCAAGCAAACACGTAAAAGCAAAATCTTCTTAGATTTTAGACTTGGAGTTAGGGCTATAATTTTTCATGTAGCATGCCATTCCAATTATTTGTGTGTTGATCTCCCAGTTTGACACTCACTCACCTTTCTAAATCCTGCTGTGTATCACTGGGCTGGGGGTGTACAATATCTCCTTCTCCAGTTCAGTTGCCAGCTGGCTTCCTGTTAGGTGCTCCATTAAGAGGCACTGGTGGAAGATCGCATTATAGAAGAACAAGAGAAAATTCTGCCTCTAAACCCAACAGTTGGAATTTGCTGGAAGTGGCTGAAACAGCAGTGAGACAAGATGATTAAGTGAAGAAGACGATGATTAGGGAGAAACAGTATTTGTTGCTGCTGCTGCTGGTATTTTTGTTGCTGTAAATTCAGAAGGAAGTGCAAGAGCATTTCCGATCATGTTTTAGCAAGTGCAAGTGCATGGGCTCCAGCTTGGTGAATTAATATCTTGTATATGCTGAATATCGCCTCTTATTTCTTTATGTTCCAGACCTGAATCCATTTTGGTTTTGCACCTCTAGTACTTCCATCCCTTCTTGGTTCTTGAAGCCAACTCCCTACAGTAAATATCCAGTGTTTGAAATATTTAGAGTGGTTTCATTTTTTTTTTTTATTTGACTGATATCCCTCGTTCAGATTCTTAAAAATCACATGGCAGGGATACTTCCATTTTTTTTTTAATTTTTTTAACTTTTATTTATTTTTAAGAGAGAGAGACAGAGCACAAGCAGGAGAGGGGCATAGAGAGAAGGAGACACAGAATCTGAAGCAGGCTCCAGGCTCTGAGCTGTCAGCACAGAGCCCGACGCAGGGCTGGAACTCACAAACTGCGAGATCATGACCTGAGCCAAAGCCAAATGCTTAATCAACTGAGCCACCCAGGTGCCCTGGGATATTTTCATTTCTAATTTATTTTGGATCTTGAATAACTCTGATCCTAAAAACCGTATTTTTTTCCAAGTTACTCTAGTGGCATATACCTTTTTCCTTCTTCTCAAGACTCTTATTCATACATACATATTATTATAAGATGTTATATTATAATTCAATTATCAGATCCCAGTGCTAGTGAGACCTAGTCTCTAGCCCTTCATTTTACAAGATACTAAGGCTTCATACCATACGTAATTTCCAAACATTAAAAAATAAATAAAACCACGCTATTAATCACAATCACTTACATAGAGAAATGGAATATTTAGCATTCTCATTTTGAATCATGAATATGCATTTGCTTATGTACTACACTTTATTTTTCCCCTATGAAATTTATGATTACCTGCCATCTACAAACTGGAGGGCATTGTCCAAATGGTTAGGAAGAAAAGCTCTGGGATCTAAATGGCTGTTTTTGAACTCTCGACCCCTCAGTCACCACCACTATGACTCCAGTCCAACTACTGGCCTCTGCCTAACTGCAGTTCCCAATCTGTGAAGCAGGTAACACCACTGGCATCACAGGGTGGTTGTGGTGATTAAATAAAAAATATATATATAAGAGACACTTGGAG
The DNA here is from genome assembly GCF_016509475.1 of Prionailurus bengalensis. NCBI lineage: Eukaryota > Metazoa > Chordata > Mammalia > Carnivora > Felidae > Prionailurus > Prionailurus bengalensis. The sequence goes on from NC_057344.1 coordinate 94,269,935, forward strand.
CAGTGTATGGCTCCTATTAAGCCCTCATCATTGTTAGTTGACATTATTATTATTGTTATTATTCTTTCCTCCGAAAATGGCAGAAAACTGTTTCAAGTGAACCACAATGGAGGAAATTTCTCACGGATTATCATTCTGAATCATAGCATATAATTTGTTGAAAACAATTTTAAAGAGTCAAAGTACAGATTAGTATTCTTGCAATTAAAATGTCATTTAAGAGTGCATTTATAGTAGCTATTTCAAACATAATTGGCAAATGCTACCATATGTAATTTATTTTTGATTGCACAAGTATTAAATGCTTGTTTTGATTATTTGATGCATGATATTATATTGGGTTTAGATTTTGCTAAAATATTTCAAAGCTTTCAGTAATACTAATATATCGGGCTTCATCTTTGTGCTACATCATAAGCTAGGATCCACAATAAAAGGTAAATTAAAAATGGGGATATGGCCCATTCCTTCTCAGAAATCATGACATGCATGGGCTAGACAGAAATACAGAGAAATAATTATAAGGCTACATGATAAACAGTATACCAGAAATGTCCCCAAAACCTCATGCGAGCATTACAAAAAATGACAAAAGCAATCATGTCTGGCATGCATAGGGATTCTAAGGAGACTTGAATGAAGTGGTAATTTTTGAGTTCACAAACGTAAAAGAGAAATAAGATTTCCAGTAAAGATTGATGTAGAAAATGTACAAAGGTATTCAAACACATGGAACTTTTTCAGTAATCTGTAAGCAGTATGATAGATAGGATTCAGAGGTAAAATAATGAGAACCCTGCTATGACTTCGAAAAAGTGAAAGACAGGAAACAAAAGAGAGACAGAGAGAGAGATTGATTCAATCCATTGCATGAAATTCTAACCAATCCAGAGGTAAATGAGTTCCATTTTATCAAATTTTAACTAGTTTTCCTTCATAGTTAGTTGTAAAACTTTCTTTGATGACTATTATCTATCAGAAAAAAATTAATACTTAGAGGTTTGAAAAATAAAATCATATTATTTTCTCATTTATATCTCTAGATTTTATTCATCATATAAGATTTATTTAAAACGTGTGTATTAAGAGCTCCAGTTATATGGATTCCAGTTACCCTCAAATGAGAAGCTATTTGTGAACATTTCATGTAGTCTTTACCTTTAATTTTGCATGGGGAACTTAGAAGTTGGACTTTGAGCTTAGGTGAGTTAAGAGCAATAGCTTTCTGCTTCTGGGTTTGTTATTTGTTCTGGACAGGTGTGCTATTAACGAACAACTCCAACCTACTCCTAAACAGACATTCCTCCCCAGGGCCTCTTATGAAGTGTATGATCACTATGTACTCTCCTGACAAAACCTGGTACTGTTAATGAACATCAGGGTTAACCTATAGCTGTGCAACTCCCTGGCTTGTCTTTTTGAGATGAAAGTTCCATCGCGTCATGAAAAACACTCTTGTCTCTCCTAACTAATGAGAAACAAACCTACTGCTTGGGCAAAGATAGTGCAGAGAATGTGCCTCAGAGGGATCACTGAAACTATCTAGAAAACTATATTAAAGATTATTATAGATCTCAGTATAGCATTTTTCATAGCTTTACTTGAAAAGAGCATAAAATTGAATTGGAAAGCACGTGGTGGGGACTCAAATCATTTACTCTAATGCAGATCATTATTTATCTAAAAAAATATTTCACATAGCTATTTAATTTCAAATCTCATAAAGCATCTGGATTATTTGCTCCATTTGGTTTTCCAGGCACAGACTGCAGATTAGATCCCTAGACCGAGCAACGAGCTCAACGCAGAAAGGGACCTAATAACAGGACGATTCATTTGGGCTAGGATTCCAAGTTGGACAGCAAGGGAATAAATACCGACTTTTGAAATACAGAGCCCTAGACCGTAAGTAGAATTTGCCCTTTGACTTGATTCACTAACTGCAGGGAACATTAAATGGTATTTCTATGTTGTCTTGTTCTCCAATTCACTCCCTATGTTTTATTTAAAAAGAATTTTCTAGGAGTCAATTCTAAGAACTTTTCATAAAAGTTGCTAGAAAAGTCATAGTCAGAAATGTGACCTCCCTGAAAACCACCTCCTCCCCCATAACCAACTATAATGAACCAAAGCAAACATAAAATACCACAAACTGTAATATATATGACTTACTCAGTATGATTTTGAACAATTTGGAAGAGAAGAGCAGAAGTCGGCATATAAATCCTTTTCGAGAGCCCAGCATGCGATCTGGCAAGTAAGTGGAACAGTTCTGAAAGGGTCACAATGATATAGCCCAATATATCAGGTCTGTATTCGGAAGCCCTTTGATACACCTGTCTTTCAAAATTCAGAATATTTCCAGTGTAAATAGGCCATACCTTCATGTACCGTATATTGTATAGCAACCCAGTAAGATTTGGGATAGTAACTATAGGAAAAATAGAGATAGTGTAAATTGCCTCAAGGAAATTCAGGTCTATATGAGATATACAAATAAGTTACCCCCAAGAAATTATTCATAAAATATGAATGGATTTTAAAAATGCAGATAAAACACAGTGGACCTATAAAAATAAAAATTAAAAATTAAAAAAAAAGTGAAATTCTGGGAAAACAATTGGAACTATTTGGGACTATCCATTTCTAAGCCTGTCTACCTCAGGAGATGAGTAATAACATCAAAACTAAAGAAAAGATCTTGCAGCCACCTACCGAACATTTTTTTCATAAACATTTTATCCTAACAGGAAAGATAAAGAAATAGGGATAAAAGTAATTATTAGAAGCAGGAGAGGCAAGGAAAACAGAACTTTTGTAGGGAAAACTGACCATATTAATTTGTAATTTAAGCAATTGTAACTTGATCATCAGAGATAATACAAGCTGGGAGTTTCCGTCTTATGCAATATTTCCTCCTTCACCCTGGCTTTCTCAGAATTGGGAGAGCAAACTGAAATCTGAAATCTGAGCAGTACACATGCACTGGGCAGGGTATACTCTGCAGGACTCAGGAACATTTCCCCATGACTTTTAAGATTTTCCCTTCACTGTTACACAAAAATAAATTCAAGTGGAAACATTCAACTATATAAATTTAAAAGCAGACAAAAGTATTAGAAAAAGGGTAACTTGATGGTTTTATTTTCTTTGATGGCTATAGTATGGGTAAATTTTTGCTCACAAAGTCAGGTAGGCAACTATGAAATCGTTTGTGAATAATTTTGTTATTTCAAACTCTGTATTTGCAGTTTTCCTGGAAATATAATTCCAGTCAACTTGAGGTCCTTCTATGTGGTAAATTGGGAGTGGAGTGTTTGAGTGGTGTCATGGAGCTCAGGTCTTTTCCTTGATGTCACATGATTACAGAGGCTCCTACTGAGCATCAACCACTTACCTAGTGCTAAGTTAGTGGTCATCAAAGTTGACCGCAGACTTGACGTTCCTTCTTGTTTCATGGACACTACAAGGGTGGAAAGCATTTCTTCTATTTTCATGTTACCTTTGATATACTACAATGGTCCCACTGCAGCCTCTACCAAGGTTGAGAATTAAACTTAACAGGCTGTGAAACTTTTTAAGCCCTTTTCCTGGTTATATACACCAGGCATCATATCATTTTTTAGTTTATCCCAACTTTTCTTAGACTCTGTTTGGATAATCGGTCATATAGCTTTTCTGCATTCAGGTCTGGTTCACCAAAGTAATTCCGAATGTTTGCCAAATCCCAAGCCTACAACAGAAGGTATAGAGTTCTTCCCCTAAACTTTCATCATCTCTTGTATCAATCCTGCAAACCTCCAAAGTAGAGGTTAACCTCTCTTATTAGGGGCAGAGGAGGGGAAAAAACCTACTTGGCTTATGATGTTTCATTCAAGACTTTGACTTTTACATTACCTTAATGGCCTAGGTCTCTTAATTATGAAAGTAAGAGAATACACTTTTATTCTATTTTTCATTATGCAACATCTCTTAAGTCTGGGCCCAGAAAAGCCTATCTGTATGAATAAAGTGAAAAAAATGCTTTGCAGAAAGGGAAAAATTAAACTAAGCAAAAATAATCTGCTTATAATGGCAAAACTTTGTATAAGAATAATATATAAGGCTTGGAAAGTATAAAGGAAAAGGTGAGTTGGGTCACGTGGATGGTTTAGTTGGTTAAGTATCCAACTCTTGGTTTTGGCTCAGGTCATGATCTCACAGTTCATGGGTTTGAACTCCACGTTGGGCTCTGTTCTGACAGAGTGGAGTCTGCTTGGAATTCTCTCTATCTTCCTCTCTCTCTGTCCTTCCCCATGTGTGTTCTCTTTCAAAAATAAATAAATAAACATGAAAAAAAAAGAAAAGGTGAATTGTTTGGACCCTGATAAGTAGAAAATTGTATATAAAAATATAAAGTCGTAGTCAATTAAAAAACTGGAAAAAATTTTTGTTACTTTGAAAAAAACAGCTATTCATGTAACATTAAATATGGCATAAATATTCATATATAATGTAACATTTGCTTATAAATATATCAAGAAAAACAAAAAGAAGCAATGGAAAATTGAGTGAAAGCCATAAATATTCAATTCAAAACTAAAAGAAATTCTCAATAAACATGTCAATAAAATATGTTTGAGCATATTAGTCATCAGACTTGACTTAAATATAGATAACTTTATTTATCTATCATTTTGGCAAAGACTGAAAATAACTTGATACCTGAAGAAGTCAAGAATATGGAAAACAGATCTACTCATACAGTTCAGGATACATATGAAAAGTGTTCTGCTATTTTGAAAATAATTTAAAAATGCATATTAAAACATTATATATGCATACACTGTTCTTCAATTTTACTTTAGGCACATAAGATTATCTAACCTATTAACTTATAGCTGTTCAATCTAGATATATGTCACACAATTAAAATTACCTAACTTATCTGGAATAGGGAGTTTATTAAAGAAATTTTGATAATTGTATAAAATGAAAGACTTCTCTGACATTAAAAACTATGATATAAATCTGCATTATGTCTGGGTGTATAAGTACATATATATATATATATATATATATATAAATAAAGAATTTTAAGTAAATTATTAAGTGATTAAAAAGAAAGTACTTGTAGAGAGAGTATGATGATACTAATGCAGATGTGTTTGTTCCACAAATATTTTTCTAGCACTATTGTGTATTAGAACCTGTGTTAGGAACTGGGAAGAAAATTTTAGACACAGTAATTGTAATCTTTTCCTCATTCAGTTTGCAGTCTAATAAAGAATAAAGGGGAGCACCTGGCTGGCTAGGTCAGAAGAGCATGTGACTCTCAGTCTCAGGGATGTGAGTTCCAGCCCTACATTGGGTGTAGACATTACTAAAAAAAAAAAAAAAAAATTTTGAAAAAAAAATAAAGTCAATCCTTAATAAGTAGTCATAGAACTTCTATCATGGTTTCTCTTTATCTCATTTCTATCTAATTAAATTAACATTTATATTAACCTACTTCTACTCTATATTTTATATATTAATTCAGTATATATTCTTCAAGGCACTGAAATTGTAGCAGTGGACAAAGTTTACATGTTATTACCCTGTACATAAGTAAAAATACAATAAAGGTCCACTGGAGATTGTGATTATAAATGTTTGAAGGCCATATATGCATTGATTCCATTCACTTCTAGCACATCTTATTCCTTATTATGCATGTCTGAAATAGCCCATTACAATAAAGACTGAAACTCAAGACCTTTAAAAACTCAATGTGTGGAAGATGGCAGCGTAGGAGGACGCTGGGCTCACTGCGCGTCCTGCTGATCACTTATATTGTACTTAAACCTGCCTAACTAACCCAGAAAACCGCCAGAAGACTAGCAGAACGGAGTCTCCGGAGCCAAGCGCAGACGAGAGGCCCACGGAAGAGGGTAGGAAGGGCGGCGAGGCGGTGTGCGCTCCACGGACTGGCGGGAGGGAGCCGGGGCAGAGGGGAGGCTCGCCGGCCAAGCAGAGCCCCTGAGTCTGGCTGGCAAAAGCGGAGGGGCCGGACAGAGTGTGTTCTGACAGCAAGCGGGACTTAGCAACTGGAAGGTCATAAGTTAACAGCTCTGCTCTGAAAGCGGGAAGGCTGGAGGACAAAGGGAGGGAGAGTTGCTGAGCCCCGGGGGGACAGAGCTCAGCTTGGTGGGGAACAAAGGCTCTCACCAGCGCCATCTCCCTCGCCCATCCCCCAGCCAAAATCCCAAAGGGAACCGGTCCCTGCCAGGGAACTTGCTTGCACCATGCAAACACCTAAAGCTGTGCTTCTGTGGATACACCCCTCCAGCGGGTCTGACTCCCTCCTGGTGCCGCAGGGCCCCTCCTGAAGTGGAACTCCGAAGGAAAAGCGATCTGAGCCTGTCCCTGCCCCCGCTGTGCACCCTGCCGATCCAGCCCAGCTAATACGCCAGATCCCCAGCACCACAAGCCTGGCAGTGTGCAAGTAGCCCAGACAGGCCACGCCACCCCACAGTGAATCCCACCCCTAGGAGAGGGGAAGAAAAGGCACACACCAGTCTGACTGTGGCCCCAGCGGTGGGCTGGGGGCAGACATCAGGTCTGACTGCAGCCCCATCCACCAACTCCAGTTATACACCACAGCACAGGGGAAGTGCCCTGCAGGTCCTCACCACGCCAGGGACTATCCAAAATGACGAATCGGAAGAATTCCCCTCAGAAAAATGTCCAGGAAATAACAAAAGTTAATGAACTGATCAAAAATGATTTAAACAATATAACAGAAAGTGAATTTAGAATAATAGTCATAAAATTAATTGCTGGGCTTGAAAACGGTATAGAGGACAGCAGAGAATCTCTTGCTACAGAGATCAAGGGACTAAGGAATAGTCAGGAGGAGCTAAAAAATGCTATCAACAAGTTGCAAAATAAAATGGAGACAACTACAGCTTAGATTGAAGAGGCAGAGGAGAGAATAGGTGAACTAGAAGGTAAAATTATGGAAAAAGAGGAAGCTGAGAAAAAGAGAGATAAAATCCAGGAGTATGAGGGGAAAATTAGAGAACTAAGTGATGCACTAAGGAGAAATCATCTACACATAATTGGTATTCCAGAGGAGGAAGAGAGAGGGAAAGGTGCTGAAGGTGTGCTTAAAGAAATAATAGCTGAGAACTTCCTGGATCTGGGGAAGGAAAAAGGCACTGAAATCCAAGAGGCACAGAGAACTCCCTTCACAGGTAACTTGAATCGATCTTCTGCATGACATAGTATAGTGAAACTGGCAAAATACAAGGATAAAGAGAAAATTCTGAGAGCAGCTAGAGATAAACGTGCTCTAACATATAAAGGGAGACCTATAAGACTCGGGACTGATCTCTCTTTTGAAACTTGGCAGGCCAGAAAGGAATGGCAGGAGATCTTCAATGTGATCAACAGAAAAAATATGCAGCTGAGAATCCTTTATCCAGCAAGTCTGTCATTTAGAATAGAAGGAGAGATAAAGGTCTTCCCAAACAAACAAAGACTGAAGGAATTTGTCACCACTAAACCAGCCCTACAAGAGATCTTAAGGGGGATCCTGTGAGACAAAGTACCGGAGACATTGCTACAAGCATGAAACCTACGGACATCACAATGACTCTACACCCATATCTTTCTATAATACTGAATGTAAATGGACTAAATCTGCCAACCAAAAGACATAGGGTATCAGAATGGATAAAAAAACAAGACCCATCTATTTGCTGTCTACAAGAGACACATTTCAGACCTGAGGACACCTTCAGATTGAGAGTGAGGGGATGGAGAACTATTTATCATGCCACGGGAAGTCAAAAGAAAGCTGGAGTAGCCATACTTATATCAGACAAACTAGACTTTAAATTAAAGGCTGTAACAAGAGATGAAGAAGGGAATTATATAATAATCACAGGGTCTACCCATCAGGAAGAGCTAACAATTACAAACATCTATGCGTCGAATACAGGAGCCCCCAAATATATAAAACAATTAATCACAAACATAAGCAACCTTATTGATAAGAATGTGGTAATTGCAGGGGACTTTAACACTCCACTTACAGAAATGGATAGATCATCTAGACACATGGTCAATAAAGAAACAAGGGCCCTGTATGATACATCGGATCAGATGGACTTGACAGACATATTTAGAACTCTGCATCTCAAAGCAACAGAATATACTTTCTCCTCGAGTGCACATGGAACATTCTCCAAGATAGATCACATACTGGGTCACAAAACAGCCCTTCATAAGTATCCAAGAATTGACATCATACCATGCATACTTTCAGACCACAATGCTATGAAGCTTGAAATCAACCACAGGAAAACGTCTGGAAAACCTCCAAAAGCATGGAGGTTAAAGAACACCCTACTAAAGAATGAGTGGGTCAACCAGGCAATTAGAGAAGAAATTAAAAAATATATGGAAACAAACGAAAAGGAAAATACAACAATCCAAATGCTTTGAGATGCAGCGAAGGCAGTCTTGAGAGGAAAATACATTGCAATCCAGGCCTATCTCAAGAAACAAGAAAAATCCCAAATACAAAATCTAACAGCACACCTAAAGGAACTAGAAGCAGAACAGCAAAGACAGCCTAAACCCAGCAGAAGAAGACAAATGATAAAGATCAGAGCAGAAATAAACAATATAGAATCTAAAAAAACTGTAGAGCAGATCAACGAAACCAAGAGTTGGTTTTTTGAAAAAATAAATAAAATTGATAAACCTCTAGCCAGGCTTTTCAAAAGAAAAGGGAGATGACCCAAATAGATAAAATCATGAATGAAAATGGAATTATTACAACCAATCCCTCAGAGATACAAGCAATTATCAGGGAATACTATGAAAAATTATATGCCAACAAACTGGACAACCTGGAAGAAATGGACAAATTCCTAAACGCCCATAAGCTTCCAAAACTCAAACAGGAGGAAATAGAAAGCTTGAACAGACCCATAACCAGTGAAGAAATTGAATCAGTCATCAAAAATCTCCCAACAAATAAGAGTCCAGGACCAGATGGCTCCCGAGGGGAGTTCTAACAGACGTTTAAAGCAGAGATAATACCTATCCTTCTCAAGCTATTCCAAAAAATAGGAAGGGAAGGAAAACTTCCAGACTCATTCTATGAAGCCAGTATTACTTTGATTCCTAAACCAGACAGAGACCCAGTAAAAGAAGAGAACTACAGGCCAATATCCCTGATGAATATGGATGCAAAAATTCTCAATAAGATACTAGCAAATCGAATTCAACAACATATAAAAAGAATTATTCACCGTGATCAAGTGGGATTCATTCCTGGGATGCAGGGCTGGTTCAACATTCGCAAATCAATCAACGTGATACATCACATTAACAAAAAAAAAGAGAAGAACCATATGATCCTGTCAATCGATGCAGAAAAGGCCTTTGACAAAATCCAGCACCGTTTCTTAATAAAAACCCTTGAGAAAGTCGGGATAGAAGGAACATACTTAAAGATCATAAAAGCCATTTATGAAAAGCCCACAGCTAACATCATCCTCCATGGGGAAAAACTGAATGCTTTTCCCCTGAGATCAGTAACACGACAGGGATGTCCACTCTCACCGCTGTTGTTTAACATAGTGTTGGAAGTTCTAGCATCAGCAATCAGACAACAAAAGGAAATCAAAGGCATCAAAATTGGCAAAGATGAAGTCAAGCTTTCACTTTTTGCAGGTGACATGATACTATACATGGAAAATCTGATAGAATCGACCAAAAGTCTTCTAGAACTGATACATGAATTCAGCAAAGGTGTAGGATACAAAATCAATGCACAGAAGTCAGTTGCATTCTTATCCACTAATAACGAAGCAACAGAAAGACAAATAAAGAAACTGATCCCATTCACAAATGCAACAAGAAGCATAAAATACCTTGGGATAAATCTAACCAAAGATGTAAAAGATCTGTATGTTGAAAACTATAGAAAGCTTATGAAAGAAATTGAAGAAGATACAAAGAAATGGAAAAACATTCCGTGCTCATGGACTGGAAGAATAAATATTGTCAAAATGTCAATACTACCCAAAGCTATCTACACATTCAATGCAATCCCAATCAAAATTGCACCAGCATTCTTCTCGAAACTAGAATAAGCAATCCTAAAATTCATATGGAACCACAAAAGGCCCCGAATAGCCAAAGGAATTTTGAAGAAGAAGACCAAAGCAGGAGGCATCACAATCCCATACTTTAGCCTCTACTACAAAGCTGTCATCATCAAGACAGCATGGTATTGGCACAAAAACAGACACATAGACCAATGGAATAGAATAGAAACCCCAGAACTAGACCCACAAACGTATGGTCAACTAACCTTTGACAAAGCAGGAAAGAACATCCAATGGAAAAAAGACAGTCTCTTTAACAAATGGTGCTGGGAGAACTGGACAGCAACATGCAGAAGGTTGAAACTAGACCACTTTCTGACACCATTCACAAAAATAAACTCAAAATGGATAATGGACCTGAATGTGAGACAGGAAACCATCAAAACCCTAGAGGAGAAAGCAGGAAAAGACCTCTGACATCAGCCGCAGAAATTTCTTACTTGACACATCCCCAAAGGCAAGGGAATTAAAAGCAAAAATGAACTATTGGGACCTCATGAAGATAAAAAGCTTCTGCACAGCAAAGGAAACAACCAACAAAACTAAAAGGCAACCAACGGAATGGGAAAAGATATTTGCAAATGACATATCGGACAAAGGGCTAGTATCCAAAATCTATAAAGAGCTCACCAAACTCCGCACCCGAAAAACAAATAATCCAGTGAAGAAATGAGCAGAAAACATGAATAGACACTTCTCTAAAGAAGACATCCGGATGGCCAACAGGCACATGAAAAGATGCTCAACGTCACTCCTCATCAGGGAAATACAAATCAAAACCACACTCACGCCAGTCAGAGTGGCCAAAATGAACAAATCAGGAGACTATAGATTTTGGAGAGGATTTGGAGAAACGGGAACCCTCTTGCACTGTTGGTGGGAAGGCAAACTGGTGCAGCCACTCTGGAAAACAGTGTGGAAGTTCCTCAAAAAATTAAAAATAGATCTACCCTATGACCCAGCAATAGCACTGCTAGCAATTTATCCAAGGGATACAGGAGTACTGATGCATAGGGGCACTTGATAGCAGCACTCTCAACAATAGCCAAATTATGGAAAGAGCCTAAATGTCCATCAACTGATGAATGGATAAAGAAATTGTGGTTTATATAAACAATGGAGTACTACGTGGCAATGAGAAAGAATGAAATATGGCTCTTTGTAGCAACATGGATGGAACTGGAGAGTGTGATGCTAAGTGAAATAAGCCATACAGAGAAACACAGATACCATATGGTTTCACTCTTATGTGGATCCTGAGAAACTTAACAGAAACCTATGGGGGAGGGGAAGGAAAAAAAAAGAGGTTAGAGTGGGATAGAGCCAAAGCATAAGAGACTCTTAAAAACTGAAAACAAACTGAGGGTTGATGGGGGGTGGGAGGGAGGAGAGGGTGGGTGATGGGTATTGAGGAGGGCACCTTTTGGGATGAGCACTGGGTGTTGTATGGAAACCAATTTGACAATAAACTTCATATATTGAAAAAATACAAATAAAAAAAATAAAAAGTCAATGTGTTACATCATCATAGATTAAATTCAAACTATTTCCCTTGAATAAATATCTCCTATGATCTTTTCCTAACCTCTAAATAACCAGTGTTATTTATTATTTTTTGTTATCACAAACTCTTAGCTTTTCTAAATTGCATTTTTTGCAGATTTCAATGTATTTCCCATTTCCCCAATGTTTAGTGTCCTTATGTGTGGAATGAATATCCCATAATGTAGATCCTGAAATCCAACTCAGTCTTCAATTTCCAGCTCTAATGTTAACTTATCTCCTAAATCTCATGCTCCCCATAAATGTAATCTCAATTCTCCACTGAAGACTCATTGAATTTGCCCAGGTTGGCCTTTGTTCTCCTGTATTGTTTTTTCTTCGTTTTAGTATGTAGCTTACACACACACACACACACACATACACCCCTACAGGTATTTATATGTATATACATAAATAATCTCTTTTAAAAATTTTTTAAATATGTTTAATATTTATTCATTTTTGAGAGACAGAAAGACACAGACCATGAGTGTGGGAGGGGCAGAGAGAGAGACAGAGAGAGAGAGGCAGCCCCAGAATCTGAAGCAGCCTCCAGCTCTGAGCTGTCAGCACAGCCTGATGCAGGGCTCGAACTCACAAACTGTGAGATAATGACCTGAGATGAAGTCAGACGTTTAACTACCTGAGCCACCCAGGTGTTGCAATAATCTCTCTTTTTTTTAATTATAATCTCAAAATGAGGCACATTTTAAATAATTTTTGAGTTGTCCAAAGAGGAATTTAAAGTAATATTAAATATGACAAATATTCATTGAGTGTCTAATACATACCAGATACTATTCTAAACAGTGTGCATATATTTATGCATACTAATAATTCCAAAAGTATGTGTTATTATTATCCTTAAAGAACATTAATCTTAATCATTCAGGACATTTGCTTTGAACAGGTTTATTGAAAATAGCAACACACATAGGAAAGCATATTTGCTTTTCCCTCAATTCTCTAAAGCAAAAGTCACTTAATACCATTTCCTCACAAAGACCATAATTAGTGATGATTAGACATTACAGGTTTGTACACAAATAAAACAGTCCTCAGTGAAGCATAAGCCCCAAGACCCTGGCTCTGTCCTTTTCAAACCCCTTTTGGTTCATGAACATGCTAACAGGTTGTACTCTTTATTAGACCATCCAAATTTGAAACAACAGAAAGAATCTAAGAATTAAACAATGAAAATCAGTGTGTGTTTCACCTTGAAAACCTTCCCCATGTGTTTTAAATTGCCTACCCAACTTTTTAGTACTACCATGCTTATACTTCTCAGAGAATCTTCCTTCTCTTAGTTTTTTCTTTCTTTCTTTCTTTCTTTCTTTTCTTTTCTTTTCTTTTCTTTTCTTTTCTTTTCTTTTCTTTTCTTTTCTTTTCTTTTCTTTTCTTTTCTTTTCTTTCTTTCTTTCTTTCTTTCTTTCTTTCTTTCTTTCTTTCTTTTTCTTTTTTATTAAATGCATCCTTTCATTACCTTTTCTTGTTTCCCTGCAACGCCCAGCTTTTGTACTTGCCTCAGGCCTCATAACTGAAACCTCAGGTCAAGTAGGTGGCAACTGCCTGTGTTCTAAGCACTAGAGGACTGAGGTTGTGATTGCTCATTACCATAAACGGTGGGAACCGGGTCTTCAGGGGGAAGAAGATCTATTAGTTACATAATGAAGCAGGACTAAGGAATGGCTCTTCCTCTGCTGGCTGCTGAGGTTAGTGGGGCACTGTTGCCAAGCTCATGTGCAGCGTCCCATGGGCATAACTGCTCCCTTTCTTTCACAGATCCACTGTGTTTACTCTCTTATTCTTACCAAACATAATCCTTTCCCCATTTATTGTGGAAAAATGATTTCGCCATATAATTCCCCAGCCTTCCTTTTTTCGTTTTCTGGGTTTTTGTTTTGTTTTGTTTTGTTTTGTTTTGAAACAGCAATTGCAGCTGCTCCTTGGGAAGTTTAAAAACATCAATCAGTTTCACAGCTAGAGGTAGAGTGACGAAGATTCAGCTCCTTTTTTTCTCATTTTAACTTGGTTCTTCTATGAGAACCACTTTTGTTTGTGCTTTTGTTTTTGTTTCTCGCACAGAGTGCAACTGCTGGAGGAAATACAGAGTGAGAACAGCCTGATCTTTGCCTTTGCCTGTGACTGGGGACAGAGAAGGTAAGGGAACAATTCCCTTCTCTGACCACTAATCATGGCAGCTCCACAATCCTGGCTGCCTCTGCTTTTCAGTGGCTTCTTTGGGCTATTGGCTGAATATTATTTTAAACTCTGGGGTGCCTGGGGTGGCCCAGTCGGTTGAGCCTCCAACTTTGGCTCGGATCATGATCTCACAGTTGAGGTACCAGCTCCAGCCCCGCATCAGGCTGTGTGCTGACAGTTCAGAGCCTGGAGCCTGCTTCGGATTCTGTCTGTCTCTTTCTCTGCCCCTCCTCCACTCATGCTCCATCTCTCTCTGTCTCAAAATAAAATAAACATTAATAATTTTTTTAACTCCAATGACCTTCCACCCCATTTTTTCGAGTGTTATTGTATCAGCTGCCTAGGCCTCCTTCACTTGGTCAAACCCTATTATTACTAATGTAATGTTGCTTATGTGAATCAATTGTTTATTTCCCTGTATTTTGTGATTGTAATATAAGTGTTTTAATTTTTTAAGAAACTGATATGTCTTTCCCAGTTTACATATCTTTAACATAACATGCAAAATAAGGCTGAAAATGGAGACTAGAAACATACTGTAAAGTTCCCTGAAGCCATAGTGAGGATTCATTGCTGAATGAATCCTATGGGTGATGGGGAGACAATAAAGGTTTATTGGTTCACTAAATGTCCACTCAAATACAATATGACAATCATCTTAATTTTGTGATGCAGTATGTGCCTTTCATTCCCTATTAAAATAAATCTCTTTATCTTCAATTATTCCTCAGTGGCAGAACTTTAAGATCTTTCATCATAGACCTGACTTAGGCTAAGTGCTCAATAGATGGAAGATGTACTAAATTTAAATGTGTTTTACTTAGTAAGTAGATAAGGGAAAACTTTGAATAGAGCTCACTCTTTTAAAAGTAAATTCACCACAGTGCATATAGTATGCTTGGGCTCAGGAGTCAGTAAAAAATATATAACTGAGGAATCGCTTGCAAGCTTATTTTTATAACCCTAGAATAATGATTACACAGGTGAGATTTTATAAGGTCAGGGACTAGTGAGTTGGCAATAGCTACACAAATAGAAATAGAGTGCATGGACATTATGCTGGTACAATCTATAGGACTTTGCAAATTATTTCTTTGTTTGGAGAAAGAAGTGAGAGTAAAATATTTTTAGCCTGGTTTGAGCAAGATAAGTGTAAAACACTGAATTTCAAGAGATAACAGGGTGGGTGGAAAAGGAATATTCGAGGGGAAAAAAGGAAATTGAATTTTATATTTTGAAACTCTAGCTATTTTTCTCAACTATGACCATAACTAACAATGTGGCATTGAACTAGTCCCTTAACTCTCAGGATCTTTATTTATCATCAATAACAACAACAAAAAAAAAGATTAAAGATAAAAATGCTGGGGCACCTGGCTTGTTCTGTCTGTAGAGCACCCAACTCTTGATCTTGGCATCATAAATTCAAACCCCACTTTGGGCCTAGAACTAACTAACTAACTAAATAAATAAATATTAAATTAAATTTAATAATTAAAAAAAATCAAAGTGCTTCCAGACCCTTATTCCATGATTTCTGACAAGGAAACCCAAGTTATAAAAAGCAAGGTTAGACAGTGGGATGAAGGAGTGAAGGATATTTTCACATCCAATGGGAGGTGTTTTGTTTCTTTTGTTTTAAATTGAAGAAAAAATAATATATAGCTAGAGATGTGAAGATAGTTTTTAGCACCTGGCCTTATAGGACATTATTAAAAATGTATTAACAGAACAGATAAGTAGCTAGTTTAGAATTGGCCAAGAAAAGGGAACACAGTAACATAGTTATGTTTCATACCTACAAAATATATTAAAATTTAATACATAAATCATATAACATATGTGTTACGAGGCAAGCAAATTGAGGACTGTTTTCTCAAATTCCTGAGAAAAGTTGAAATGAGGCTTCTATTGACTGAGAAGACCAGAAATAGGGTTAAGGACATAATGCATACCTCAAGGCTGAAAAACTGTGCATGAGAAAAGAGGTGATTCAGGAAGCCACTATTAAATAATTGAAAAAAAAATGAAGATCACATTTGAGGAGAGATAACATGAAATTTAGTTTTATGATTAAGTATACTTTCTCCAAAAAACTTTCTCATCTTCCATTTTATGCATTTGAAGATGATAGAGAATCTGTTTCTCAACTGGCTGACAATATTATTTTGGAAAGAAAATTACATAGGGTTATTTTAGTGGGTGATATTCTGGTCAGAGAACTAAGATGAATCAAAGAACTTGAAGGGGAATTCCAAGGAGACTGAAGAACGGATTCAGAGGGACTACAGGAAGTTGGGTTCGTATTTCAGGTTTCAAAATGAAGAAAATGGTACAAATTAGTGTTGACAAGGTATAAGGTATAGTCACATCAGGGAAGATGGTGGGAAGATGAGGTAGAGGCCACTGAAGCAGAGCATGTAGAACATTTCTGAGGTCAAGGCTTTGTTAGGGACATAAATATAGCTGTTAACATATCCGGAGTGCTTTTAGTGCCAGACGCAGTCTGTTTTTTAAAAGACTTTTTATTAAGGAAAACGAAAGAATAATATAATGAATACATTACCATTTTTCTACAATTGTCAACTTAGAGCTGATCTTTTGTAATCTATATGCACACCCACCCCTTACTCCGGATTGTTATGAAACAAATCCCTGACATTGTATCACTGCTGCCATAAATACTTCAGTATGTTCTCTAAAACATAAGAACTCTTCGAAAATATACCCACAATACTTTTATCACACTGAAGAAATTAATATTGATTCCCTAATATCATCTAATATCCAGTCCCTGTTTAAATTTTCCCAATTGTCTTGTGATTTACTTTTTTTATTTTTTAAATGTTTATTTATTTTTGAGAGAGAGAGAGAGCATGGTGTGTGTGCAGGGGTTGGGGGGGTGCAGAAAGAGAGGGGAACCAAGGATCCAAAGGAGGCTATGTACTGACAGCAGAGAGCCCGATGCAGGGCTTGAGCCCACAAACTGTAAGATCATGATCTGAGCTGAAGTCAGATGCTCAACCAACTAAGCCACCCAGGCGCCCTGTCTCCTGAATTTTTTTATTTGAATTTGCACATATCAAGATCTGACTAAGGTCTACACATTTCAATTGGTTGATGCATTTCTTGAGTTTCTTTTAATCTATAGGTTTTCCTTTCACTATTTTTCCCATTTATATTATTTATTTATTTATTTATTTATTTATATTCAAGTTACTTAAAATACTTGGCTTCAGGAGTAGAACCCGTGATTCATCTCTTACATATTATACCCAGTGCTCCTCCCAAAAAGTGCCCTCCTTAATGCCCATCACCCATTTAACCCATCTCCCCACCCATACCCTCTCTGGCAATCCTGTTTGTTCTCTGTAGTTAAGAGTCCCTTATGGTTTGCCTCACTCTCTGTTTTTATCTTATTTTTCTTTCTCTTCTATGTCCATCTGCTGAGTTTCTCCAATTCCACATATGAGTGATTTCACGGTATCTGTATTTCTCTGACTGACTTATTTCCCTTAGCATAATACCCTCCAGTTCCATCCACGTTGTTACAAATGGCAACATTTCATTCACAGTCTGTTTCATACTCCAGGTATATATCACAGTTTTCACAATATAAAGAAACATCTGCGAGATTAAAGTTTCAACAAATCTCAAAGGTTTATCATCATCATCATCATCATCATCATCAGTATACCCTTGAAGTCGATGCTGAAGTTCAGGGGAATAAATGGGTAATAAACATACATTGAATAAATGTATAGTCATACATAACAATGAAGAAATTGAGAGATGAGAATATGGAAATTTGGGAGAAAAACTGATTTAAATATGAATCTCTAACACATATTAGGGAAAAAAGTTTCCCGTAAAAAAATGACAGATGTGTTGGAATTAGCAAGATGAAAGCTTAGAGAAAAAATTCCTGGAAGTGGATACAAGAAAGCCAAGAGTGAAATAGAGAGTTCACATCACTCCCTTTTGTCTGAGGAGGAGCTCAAGATGAAATGAAGAATAACTCGCCCTTTACATCACAATAAATGTGTAAATAAATTCTAACTCTATAGTAAATAATACATTTGATAGAATAGATAAATCTATTTCCTCTTTTTATTTTGAATAACTGCAGATCAGGGTTGTTATTAACATGTTTTCAGTATATATAATACAAGAATGGAAAAACATTGATTTAGATGTTAATAGAGAAATAAGAGGAAAATACATCTATCATGAAATGTATGGCATTTGCCTTGCTTTCTAAAAGCTCTAAATATTCTTAATTTATTTATTAATTATTTTAACATTTATTTATTATTGAGAGACAGAGAGACACAGAGTGTGAGCAGGGGAGGGGTATAGAGAGGGGGAGACACAGAATCTGAAGTAGGCTCCAGGCTCTGAGTTGTCCGCACAGAGCCCGACACAGGGCTTGAACTCACAAACTGTGAGATCATGACCTGAGCCGAAGCTCAACCAACTGAGCCACCCAGGCGCCCCTAAATATTCTTCATTTAAAACGGAAAACTAGAGCCAGGACGTTTAACAGAGGCAGGTGTTAAACTGCCTTTCTAAGTACAAGATTATAAATGATTTTGTTGTTTCATTTGTCTTCATTGAAGAGACTTGCCTTTTTCCCAGCATTGGACCCTCCATTCCTAGCAGCTCTGACGCTCCATTGTGGTATCTACATACAAGTGTCTATGCTATCAGAGGAGGGAGTGTTCATTGAAGTTAGATCAAACTGGGACTGAACTGTCACTGGGTGGAGTAAGGGGATCCAAGCATTATTTAAAATGGATGATCAATGCGTGACAGATGACAGCTGGTGATTTGTCCTCACAAGCTGGTACTAATAGTGGATGGTCTTTGCTCATGATTTTCCTCAGAACTTCTTCTGGAAGTTTGGTCCCTTCCCCTGTTGAATCCCCTCCCACAGTTGATATCAGCAAAAAATGATGTATAAATATTTTCCCCCAAATTGAAAGTCGGTGGGCTATGGTCCTAGATACACTAGAAGTGCAATTTGTTTAGTGTCTTTTAGCATTTATTTTTACCAAATCACTGATTTTAGTGCTTCAGTGGATAAAAGATCAGTAAATTTTAAGGCATTTCTTAACATTTATTTCAAGAAGACTGATAAATTCAGCCCAAACTGGATTGGGACATATCAAGAGAGGGTTACAAATTAAGAACTGTGGAAGATCATAGAGGGAAATTTCACAGAGAAGTTTCCCTGAGAGATGTTTGAGATGGACCTTGAAAAACTGGATTACTTTCAAGTGACAGAGCTAGAGTTTGGGGATATTGTAGGTAAATGTAGTAGACTGAGGTTAAGATCAAAGAATACCTGTCAAAACCTTTTGAAATGTTGATTAATTCTTCTGGATAGGATAAGGCTATGTATTTAAATTTGGCCATTATTTGCATGGGAATGCTAGTTGAAGTTAAAGGAATGAACAAAATTTCATTAAAAAAATTATGGGGTGAAAGTAAGTAAGACTGGGCACAGCATAGAAATAAAGCTCAGCAACCAACAAACCCCTCTGCTTCCTGCCCCTCCCCCCCCCCCGCCCCCAAGCACTCTCCACACATTTCCCTTACTTTAAATCTCATAGTTCTGCAGGTTTTTGTGCCTTATACTATCTTTATATAATGGAATGTAGGTACTCTTTTGTGTTTGGCTTCTTTTGCACAAATGCTTGATTTGAATTCATAACCCATAGAGTTGCATGGTAACATACGGCATTCTTTGTTTACTATTAAAAATGGCACTGAATAAAGGTGGTAATAGTAAATGCTCTTTTCTTATAACCAAATTAAGGTTGGTGTCTACCAGTTGGTATAATGTAAGCTTCAGGTTTATTGGAGGTATCTTTTATCAAATAAAGAAAGTTTCCCTCTGTACTTTGCTGAAATGTTTTTGTAATAAAATGTTTGTTACCAAATGATTTTATAGTAAATAAATAAGTGAATAAATAAACATTTAATAAAAGAGTTTTATAATAAATTTCATACTCTATCTTTTTAAAAAAATGTTTATTTATTTTGAGAGAGAGCACATGTGAGCATGCGCATGACAGCTGGGAAGGGACAGAAAGAGAGATGGAGAGAGAGAATCACAAGCAGACTCTAACACTGGGCTCAATGCCGTGAAGCCTGAGATTATGACCTGAGCCAAAATCAAGAGTCAAACACCCAACCAACCGAGCCACGTCGGTTGGGCACCTCTGTGTATCTTTTGATGTAGGCATATGCTTTTTTCTCATTTTAAGCTGCTTAATTAGGGAGTTTTTTGTTTGTTTGTTTTCTTGTTTGGTTTTTTTACTGTGAAACCAACTTTGCAACCCATTTTATATATTGTTGAATTCAAAATACTAATATTTTGTTCTGAATTCTTCTGTCAATGGTTATGAGCAATATTGGTCTTTCATTTTCTTTCTTGGTTGTGTCCTTGCAGATTTTAGATTTTGTTGGCCTCATATAACAAGTCAAGAAGTGTTCTCTATTTCTGAAAGAAGCTGTACAAGATTGGTATACTTCTTCCCTAAGTTTTAGGCAAATTCACCAGTGAGGTCATTTGGGATGAGTTTTCTTTGTGGATACTTTAATTCAATAATTAAAATAGAATTATCCAGATTTTCTATTTCATCTTTGTCATTTTTTGTAAGTTGTTCTTTTTAAGTACTTTTCCTATTTCATTTATGTTGTCATATGTATTGGCATGAAAATTTGCAATAATATCCCCTGGTAATCTTTTTAATATCAATAATTTATGTAGTGTTACCCCATCTTATTAGTAATTCACATTATCCCTCTCTTTTTCAATCAGTTATGAGAGGGGCTTATGAGTTTTGTTAACATTTTTTAAAAAGCAACTTTAGCTCTGCTGATTTTTCTTCCTTCTATTGAGTGTCTGCTTTCACTTAATTGATTTATCTTCTTAACTGTATTATTTTATTTCTTCTTTTTGGCTTTATTTGATCTTTTTTCCCTAGCTTTTTTGGAAAATGACTTAGATCAGTTTTAATTTTTGTCTTTATTAATAGATGCATTTAAGGCTACAAGTAGTCAGCAAAATATTGATTGAGCTAAAACCAAAAATTTTTGATATATCATATTTTCATTTTGTCCAAATTATTTTCTAATTTCCATTTTTTAGACCTAAAATATATTTGGAAATATATCTTATGATTGCAAATCATTTAAAAAATTTCTGATCTTAGTCCCCAATAGTTCATCCTCTGACTACAGGGATATAGTCCTTATTTATTCAATTGTTTGAAATATTTTGAAACTTCTTTTATAATATATCATATGGCCAAAATTGATTTGGAAAATACCATAAGTAGAAACAATGAGAATACAGTTATCAAGGAAAGTCTTTTTATAAATGTCTATTAGGTCAAGGTAGTTTCTTCATTCATCATAATCACATTATTTTAAAAATATTAGATGGTAGTATCAGTTACAGTTGTGGATTTGTCCATTTTGTAATTTTGTGATTTTTGCCTCAAATATATTGAAACTATGCTATTGGATTCATACATATTAGTATTATTACTTCTTGTTGCTTTGATCTTTTTCTTCTATTATGAATTCACCTTTATCATAAATAATATTCATTTGACTTAAAAAATCTATCCTGTGTGACATTAATATAATCATACTAACTTTTTTATATTGGAATATACATAAGAGTTTTGCATAAAATTACTTTCAAACTAATTATGCTCTAATTATTAAGTGACTTTTGTAAACAGCATATAGTTACATTTGCTAGGTTTTTACCCTGAAAAAAATTATCTCCATATTTGAATGTTTTGTCCATTTATATTTAATGTAATTAGATATAGTTACCTTGAATCTGCCATCTTACATTTTGTCTTTGTTGCTTTACTCCTACTTTCTAGTTTCTTTAGTTTAACAATTTTTTTTTCCATTTTTTTCTCCAATAATTTGTTAACTTCATTTTCATCCAGTTGTCATACAATGAAGTACAAAAATTTAATTTGAAAATTGTTTTGATATGGGTATAAGCCCACAAACCCATCAATGTAACCAAGGTAGTAAACATATACATCACCCCCTTTCCCATCAAAGGTTCCTAGTGTCTATTTGTAATCACAACTACCTCCCTACAGCCCTTCTCCTAGGAAACCACTGCTATGATTTTTTTTATTACTTTGTATTTAAAAGATTTTTTATATGCATGAAATCATAAATGTGTACTTTCTGTCTAGCATCCATAATTCAGCAAAGTTATTTTGAGATCCATATTGTTGGTTCATCAATATTTTTTCTCTTATGCTGCTAAATAGAATTTTTAACGTGAGATATATTATAATTTCTTTATTTATTCACATTGTGATGGACATTTAGGTTGTTGTGGTTTGGAGCTCTTATAGGTATAACTACCAAGATCATTATTGTATAAGATTTTGAATGAAGCTCCTTTCTTTATCTTGAATAAATATTTAAGAGTAGAATGACTGGGTTGTAAGAATGACTGGGTAGAATAACTGGGTTGTATAATTAACTTTTTAGGAAAATGTCAAATTATTTTCCCAAATGGTCATTCATTTTACATTTTCATCATCAGTGAATAAGAATCCCAGTTCCTCCACATACTCATTAACACATAGTATGGTAAGTCTTTTTAATTTTAATCATTTTAATATAGTGATATGTAGACATATCTTATTGTGACTTTATTTATTTTTTTAATGTTTATTTTTGAGAGAGAGAGAGTGAGACAGAGCATGAGCAGGAGAGGGGAAGAGAGAGAGGGAGACACAGAAATCTGAAGCAGGCTCCAGGTTCTAGCCGTCAGCACAGAGCTCAGTGCAGGACTTGAACCCACAAACTGTGAGATCATGACCTGAGCCAAAGTCGGAGGCTTAACTGACTTAGCCATCCAGGTGCCCCTCTTACTGTGACGTTAATTTGCATTTCTCTAATGATTAAATAGGTTCATCATCTTTTCAAATACTGATGTGCCATTCATATACGTTCTTTGCTGAAGTGTTCAAATTGTTTTTGTATATTTATTTGGAAGCTTTTATTACTGAGTTTTGAGTGTTTTTATAATTATATTATAGACACAACATCATATATATATATATATATATATATATATGATTTTCAGATATTTTCTGCTAATCTATGTCTCTTAGTCTTTTTATTCCCTTAACATTATTTTTCAACAAGCAGAAGTTTTTAATTTAAATTTAGGCCAACTTATAAATTTTTAATGGATTATACTTTTGGTATTGCATCTGAATAATCTTTGCCTAATCCAAGGTTATAAAGAATTTTTCATATGTTTTCTTCTAGAAAATGTGTAGTTCTAAATTTATTTAGGTCTATGATTCATTAAGTATTTTCTATTGTGTAAACTATGGATTGAAGTTAAATATTTGTATATACATATCTAATTTTTCTAGTGCCATTTGTCAAATGCAATTGAAAAGTTATAAATTTCTTGCATTTTGCAGGAAGAGTATAAAAGTATCATTTAAATATTGATAATGATACTTGAAACATGTGTGTGCTAATCTCTAGAAAAACCACAAGTCTAAATAAAATGTAATGTATTGAAATAACTCATAGTCTTTTCTATGATTTACATAAAATTGATCTACAAATCAAAAATAAAAATTGAATTAACTAGAACACCCCTATATATGTGGACATTAAGAAATGTGTAAATAAACTATATGTCAAGTAAATAATGAGCTTGTGTCAAATAACTTGCTAGAATGGATTTTAGGTATATTTTGAAGAACATGAAGGTGAAAATGCAAAATGTCAAAACTTGTAGAATGCAGCTAAAGCCATGTTTACAGGAAAGTTATGTAAGCACAAGATTTATCTCAACAAGCCTGGTATCACCTGATGCTTTTGTCTAGGGACACTTGGAGACATAGTGCCAAATCTTTGCCAAAAAAAGCAATAGAATGTTCTAGTTAACAATTATTGATTTTCTGTATTAAGATGTATCAGACAATAAGGAATAATCTGTAGCAGATTTTCAGCTTTGTCTCTAGATAATGTACAGATTTGTGTTTATGTTATCAAGGTTTGTATTATTGATGCTGGCTGAGAGCATGGTTTTAGCTAGCTAACAAGAAGGGCATGAAAGACTTGCTGTGTCCTGTTAGATAGAAAGTACTCTGAAGACCTCCCTAAGGTCTATTCCATAAGGTCCCTAATGCTATCCCAAGCTTGTTTGCTCTTCTTGCTATGTATTTTTTGTTTGTTTGTTTACGTTAAAGTGTTTTGTGATAAATGTTTTGTTCTTGTAAGTCCTTTCAATTATCTAGACCAATATAATTAGCATAGTTAGAATATTTGGCAGAGTAATAATATAATCTGTTAATAATAATGCAATCTATTCAGTAACGTAGAAGTGTTTAGAGGTTTTTGTTTAATGAGAAAGGTCGAGAAGTAAAGGGTAGCAGAACATACCACCCCAAAATGTGATTGTAGCTCGTTCAGGGCATCCCACCCCTAAAATATCCCAAAAAGGACGGGAGGAAGAGGAATGTGTGATACCTGGGTTGCTGCTGAGCCATTTTTGGTTTGAAGTTGAGCAAATGTTACTATCATTGACAGGTAGAAAAAGCTTATCAATGGGATTTAGAGGTGGAAGGCCCAAAACTTGAGATCATTGCTAAATCAATAAAAAAGTAATTTAGACAGACGGGAACTCAAGTAAGAATTTGGAAAGCTATTGCTGAGCTGTGTATTATGCAGTAGGGACCCAAGAGTTATCTCCCTAGCTCAAGACACAGTGATCTAAGTGTAGTTTGGGCTTACTCAGCATCCCCAGTTAATCACAGCCCTGTGAAAATATAAATGGAGGGAAAGATCTCCAATCTGATGAGCTGTTAAAGGTGAGAGTTATGTAAAGATTACTATGAGAAGAAGAATTGCCCAAACCCATCTATATATTAAATGGAACATTCCCGAGTCTGCTAAATTTTAAGAAGGTAAGCTACTTTGAATTGAGTATATGATGATGTTAGGGTGCTAATTTATCCCCTTAACTGAAGTCATGATTGATGTCACATATTCCACCTCTTTGAGCATCTTATTTCACATTGTAACTAAAACACAAGATCAAATACAAGCTGTCATGAATCTACTAGCTACCAGCACATATTAGGGTTGCATGATGGAAAGAAGATATGAACTACTCAGAAAAAAAGAGAAATAATTAAAAAGAGGATTACAAAAAGGAAAAATGTTTAAATCAAGTGTAAGTGTTTAGGAGGGTAGTTAAAGGTGGTACAAAAGTAGGACATAATTGAAGCGGCCACTAAAGTGATTATGGATGATTATGTGAGATTAGGTAGTCAGGCTGCTCTAACAACTGCTAAGGTGAAAAGAAAGTAATAGACTTCCTCATTCACCCTAGTCCTGATGAATTTAAAACCTGATAATGACACAAAAGTGAAATCTATAATTGCTTCAGAATCAGTGCTGATCAAAATACTGTAAATTGAAAAAAAGGATTATGAGTCAGAATGACTGGGTAGCTGAGGTCTCACCAAAACCTCCAGAGAGAATCTGAGATCTTTTGATTGGTGTAGCTAAAATAGTTTGTAAATGGTGAAGAAGCATTATTGGGATTATAAGACATGGGTGGTTAACATATTCTGATATCTAAACCTGAAAATGAAAGTCTGAAGGGTATTTTGTTAAATTTATAGGATGTAGTGATGCTTCTGTAGAATATTCCAAAGTAAAAATGTGGCATAATATGTGAATTTATAAGGGTACCAGGGTGGCTCAGTTGGTTGAGTGTTCAATGCGTGATTTCACTTCAGGTCATGATCTCAAGGTCGTGGAACCAAGCCCTGCAGCAGGCTGTGTGCTGAGTGTGGAGCCTGCTTGAGATTCTCTCTCTCTCTCTCTCTCTCTCTCTTTCTCTCTGAAATAAAACCAAACAAACAAACAAAAAAAACAGATATGAATGTATAAATGAGTTATCAAGTGTGATAATCATGTTGCCTATAGATTTATGCATCACCAGAATGAATGTAACATCAAGAGAAACTCTTGATTGAGGAATGAGAATTTCATGCAAACTGTCCTTCATTTTTTTGGTCAGATTGTTGTTTACTTTTATTTCATTTTTAAAAAGATTTATCTAGGTATTTTTGATATATGATAAACTTACAATATACTACACACACTTAAATTATACAAGTTAGGTGTTGACATGTATAAAAACACATTGCACTTGCAAAGTGAACAAATCCATCACCTTGAAATAGTTCCCTATGCCCCTCTTTAATCCCATCTTCCTAATCTTCTTACTCTTCCATCCTCAGGAAAGTATTGGTCTGATTTTTTTTTTCACTATGGATTAGTTTGCATTTTTTAGAATTCTCTCTAAATGGAATCATTTAATACGATTTTTTTTAGAGGGGGCTGTCCATCTCCTTTTCCTCAGCATAATTCTTTGAGATTAATCAATGTCACGACATGTATCAAGAGTTTTTTTCTTTTCTTGCTAAGTACTAGTCCATCGTAGGGATATGTGCCAATATATATATATATATATATATATATATATATATATATATGTTTCACCATCTACCTGTTGATAGACACTTGGGTTGCTTCCAGTTTGGAACTATTAGAAAACATCAGTTATGAAAATTAGTGTAAAAGTTTTGAATGACTATATATTCTTTATTTTCTCTTGGGTTAATACCTAAGAGTAGAATGATTGGTAGGTGCATCTTCAATGTATGAAGAGACTGCCAAACTATTTTTCCAAAGTAGTTATATACAACATTTTATATTCTTCGCTCTAGTGCATGAGGGTTCTACTAGTTCCGTATACCAACACATGGTATCATCAGTCTTTTGAACTTTAGTGCTACCGGCGTGTAGGGTTTTCCCATTGTGGCTTTCATTTGCATTTCCTTAAGGACTCATGGTTTTGAGCAGCATTTCATGTGTATTTGTCATTTATATATTTTGTGATGACACTTCTCTTCACTTTATTTTATTAAGTTGTTGGATTTCTTATTGAGTTTTAAGAGTTCTGTATCAAAGGTATGACTTGAACTTCTGTCTGGTTATGGTTTGTCTTTTCATTCTCTTAATAATGTCCTTTGTAGAACCATAATTTTCTTTAGTTTAATTTTTTTTTGATTGAGTCCAACTTAAAAAGCCCTTCTATTGGTTAAAGTTAATATATTGCGTATATTCCACTTAAAGTTTCCCTAGTCTTCACACAAGATTCATTTTAATTGAACATATTTAGTAAGAGGTATTTAAATGAGAAATTAACCTACTACTCTATATAAAGACAGAATGGAAAACATTAATTTTGTTCCCTTTACCAGGTGTACCATTACCCATCCTTGTCATACCCCTTGTGTGCCTTATAGCAATCACAGTTATAACAGATTTCACTGGACAATGGTTCAAAGATACACAGCCCCATTTTTTCCCCCAGAAATACCTATAGGAGTAAGACTGGGTTTTGGACCAATATCCTAACATAATGAATATAATACGTCTTTAGCAGCACAGTCTGTTTTAACCATTATCTAGATAAAAGCAGTTCTCAATTGTGTATCTTCAAATTATGTTATATAAGAAGGAGGCACCTTGTTGTTCTTTGTCCTATGTTCCATGTCTAGTCAGAGCTACAATGGCATGGTTATCAATGGCTTATCCCATTTCTATTAGCCAGAAAGAAAAGCATAAACATTCAACATCTACTTAATGCATGAACACACACACACATTCACACACACACACACACACACACACACCAATTCAAGAATAACAATAGTTAAAAGAAGATCAGTATGTATTCAATGCTTAATATGTGCCAGGCATTGCATTAATCATGTTATATGTTATATACACAGGTTGTCCCTAGAATCTAAGCCAAACCTACGAATGGATTTTTGGAAAACAGTTAATTGTTTTCCATCTCACAGACCCAGAGTCAACCTACTCTGTATTGATTTCATCTTAGGAAGTACATTGCTTGTTTCAGACACCTTGCTTTAGGTACACCAAAATTTTAATAAATGTGACTTTGGAGGTAAGTGTTTGATATTTGTTTGCTCCCTAGTAACCTTTAGAGCTTTCATATTAATAAAATCTCTCACACATAGAATATTGTTTTCCATTAACTAAAGTACATATATTGTTGTTACCTATTTATTTTTACTTGTTTCCCTAATCCACTATAGGCATCCACTATGTTGTTTTATATTCACTATAGTCATCTTTGTCTATTAAGGATTTTGTGCTTGACTTACTATGTGGCAATCATTGAGCAAAAATAAACAGATTCATCATGTAATAACTAATAAGGAGGTGAGTTCTGAATGTCTTAGTTTGACTATAGACATTTTCCTTACCTTTTCTATGCTTTATCCCTAAAAAGAAGAATAAAATTAATAAATCCCTCACAGGGTATGGAATAGAGAGTTTTGCCAGAGGCTCAGATAAATCTCTTTTACCTTTAAAATTGCTCATACAATGAATTGTAAAATCATGGATTTTAATATTTGGTAAATCTTAGTACCTATGTTTATTTATATTATTCTGAAAGCAAATACAGTGTTTCTGGATCAAATGCAGATTACTATGACATCAATAACTGCACCAGTTCCCGCATTCCATCCTCTCTCCCCTTTAGAATGATGCCATGAAAGCCAGATGGATTTTGCACACCTTTCACATACAAAAAAATTTTATACACCCCAGGAGAGGGACTAAAAAATTATGAGTCTTGGAGTTTATAGACTAAACACTTCTGAGGGATGAGGGAAACATTTGCTCCCTAATGTGTTATAATCCTTTGGAATGTAAACATGCTGCTCCATAGTTCCAGGTTTCATTCCACTTTGAAGTGTAAACAGATTTTAAGACAAATATCTAAATCCCTCTAGAGGTCTCTCACTATCTAGTCCATCATCTTTTACCTTCCAAGACCTGCCCTTTAATCCAAGTTCCAGTGTTTTTGCTCTGAGGAGCCTAACTGAACAAAAACATCAACGTATTTACTTCCTGATACGTTAAATTTAAATTAAGTCTCTGTACAACTATGAGGACTAAATGTACTCCCCCAAATTAAGCATGAAACTACTAAACATGTATTTTTCTGAAACTCAACAAATGGTAGACTATTTTTTTCTTTGTGCCAACAATACAACTAGCCTGTATGACTCAAAGAGTGTTACACACATAAGTCAAACTATTTTTTTAATGAAAATTAAATACATCATGCTGTTTTCATCTATCTAATTGTCCCTACATGGGATAAGATGAAAATATTGCATTTCAAATAATTGTACATCATGCTATGTTTCCTCAGAGACTTAATCTACATGCAACATTTTTGGAAACAGCCAAAGCTTTAATAAGAGAAAGTCAATGAACCTCATGTACCTTTTATAAAACATGACATAAGGCAATATAATTAAAACTAAACTTATTTCCTGTGGTGAAATTAACTTACAGAAATGAAGGTGTTTATTTATTAAATGGGATCTCTGGAGCTCTCGCCTTATACTTTCCCCTCCTGGGAAGGTTTTGATTGTTTGCTTCCTTTCTCTTGCCTGCTTGCTGTGTAATTTAAAACTGATGCCTTCCTTTGGGAAACAAAATTTGATAGGGGAACAGCCTGCGCTACCAGCTAAACAAATTACCAACGCTTTACTCACTTTTCTTCCTGTATTCTTTTTTTTCCTTTAAGAATCCAAAGAATTGCGTGCAGGGGTTTACAAGTGCTGCTGTACGGTTCGGGTTTAATTTGTAACAACATGGAGGACATACTGGTCCCGTTAGTGACAGAGCTGCTTGATGAGAGTCAGCTTAGAAGCAAACAGGTTCCTTTTCTCTTTTTCCCCAATGCCTGAAGTTTTTTTTTTTGTTTGTTTGTTTGTTTTCTTTTTTTTTTTTTTTCTGATAAGCTTTTGGTTTCCAAGGAACTAAATTTTGATGGTGACTGATTAGATTACAAAGGCAAAATAATTGAAATAAAAACCATTATAAAATTGCTTCTTATAAAAGCAAAGACTAAATGATTTGAATAGCATAGTACATTCAATTAGTATCAGAGCATCTAACCACCTAATCGTTCATTAAATAACACATTAATTGAGTATAAACTCTGTTTCAGGTATTATGGAAATGATTGCTAATGCAGACTTAAGTACGAATAATATCCTTTTTTTTTTTGCTGGAGGCTGTTTATGTAACAGTCTGTTTACTTATTTTGAGGAAGACATACATGTAAATATATTTAACCAACCTGACCCCAGATTGCAATAAGCTAAATTTCTAAATTCACATTTGATTACTAGATGATGGTAAGAAATATCTTTTACAAGTGTAAGTAAATGCGGTCAGTTAATCATATGCACTGAGAAACTATTTTTCACTCAAGCTCATATTTGTTTGAAAATGATGTTCTAGACCATAGTATTTACCAAGACAAATCTAACTTTATTACAAAGGTTATTTTTTCTAAATATTTATTTTCTTTGTAATTAACAAATTTATTCTAGAGCTTAAATTATTCAAAGTTTAACCTAAAACATAGTTATTTAAATACTACTGTTTTAAATAAAGAAAACCTTATTACCACTATTTATTTAATTTTACCTTTAAATTTTGGACAATTTATAATGGCACAGGAAATTCCAAATTGAAGAGGACTTAGAAATCTGAAAATACCTAAAAAACTGAAATATTTTCATGTGGCCTCATGGACAGTGTTAAGGACTGATTATTTGCCCCCTTCCCCACTTCCCCCTAAAATATTCATGATGAAACTTAATGCCCAGTGTGATGGCATCCTGGAGTGGGGCCTCTTGGAGGTGCTTAGGTCATGACAGTGCAGCCCTCATGAATGGGATTTGTGCCTTCATAAAAGAGATCTAGGAGAGCTTTCTTGTCCTATTTCTGCCATGTAAAGTTACAGTGAGAAGATGGCAATCAGTAAGGATTGTCCAGTTCTCACCAGACACTGAATCTGATGGCACCTTGATCTTAGTCTCCGCAGCTTCCAGAGCTGTAAGAAGTAAAAATTGTCTACTGTTTACAGATGCCTATTGTTAGTTGTATTTAGCTAAGTCATTCCATGGTGTTGTGCCTTGGCATTCATTTTGTTTGTCCAAGCACCTGGCAGTAACCTTGAACCGACACTAGCCTCTCATGCAAGCACAACCTCTGCATAGTAGCCCTCATAGTCTCAAGTAAATGTAAGTTCCTATTATGACTTGTGATCAACAGTCTCCCTGCCTCCTATCACTTTTCCCTTATGCTCCCCTTAGATAAGACTCCCACAAGACTCACCCAAATCTCACTCTTTTGGCTCGAATTGACCAATTTGGCCTTAGCCTGGAAACTCCAAAGCACTCTACTCATAGATCCTACTAAAGTCATATGTCCCAGGTCCTGCCTCTCTTTATCTGTCTACACTCTATCTTGATCTCCCCAGTGGTCCTTGCAGGCATGCCACATACTTTATCTAGGACCTGTGAGTAATAAACTTCTCTATTTTAGATTCTCTGGTGATCTCATTTTGACTCATGACTCACCATTCAGCACCCTGTGCTCTACTTAACCAGTGCTAATTTGACAAATATATAATAGTAAGCCACCCAGTTTATGGTATTTGGTTACAGTAGGCCAAACAGACTGAAACAGAGACTTAGTGACAGTCCACACTGTAATGCAGTCTTCCTTATACTGTGTCCAGTGTTTCTTCAATAGAAAAGACTAAGAAAATTAAGTATTTTGTCTACTCATTTATCCGACAAATAGGGATTCACTGAGCATCTACTCTGCCTGACATATTGCTAGGTGCTAAAGACAAAATAATAAAAAGGCCATTACAGGGCTTGTAATCTAATCAGGAGACAGTCACTGCTAATTATAAAATATATAAAGAAAATATCAAATTATAAGAAATGGTACAAAGGAAATAAACATAGTTTTAATATAGAGAATAACAGAGTTCTGAGAGTGTGTATTTGCTGTATTGTTTACATACAATAACCAAAGTAGACTTTCCTATATATGAAATTTAAATGGGAAGAGAAGTTGGAGTGAAACGTGTGAGGAGATAGATAGGTGTTCAAGGTAGGAATACTACAGAGACTGACTTTGTATTACAGAGACTGAATGAAGACCAAAGATTGCATTGTATGAGGATGAATATAAGTATGTATGTCCCATATGTGTATATGTCCAGAAACTTAATTTTTCCAAATATAATAAAAATGATGAAATAATTTTAAGCAACAAAATGACATAATGCATTCCTTCACCTTCCCTCACCTGAAGGGATATAAGTGTAGACACTGCTTAAGAAACTGTTGTAATTGTCTAGTGAAGGAGGTCAGTGTGTAGATTACGATATTGATGCTGGCGATAGAGAAGAGTAGGTGGATTTGAGAAATATAGGACATAGTATTAAAGAGCATGTGGTAGAAGAGATCTCATTTGAAGGAGTATAAAGGAAAGAGAGGTACCAATGTGACCATTAGGATTATGGCTTAAGCAATTGAATAAAACTGTGATTTCCTAAGATTGGTGAATTTGGGGTATTATTTGTGGAAGAGAGGAATTAAGATTTCAGTTTTGGACAAGATAAGTTTGATATGTCTGTGAGAGATACCCAAGAGGAAATACCAAGTACATACTTGGAGGCGTGTGTAGGAGATTACAGAGATTTGGAACAGAGACATAAATTTGAAACATAGCATTGAACTGAACTTTAAAACTTGGAAATCAATAATATAATTGATTGGGGAGTTCCAGGACAGAAAAGGGACTAAAATGATCCCTTTGAAGTACATAATTTTAGAGGACAGAGGACAGAGAATGGAATAAAGGATGTTGAAAAGAAAATGTTAGAGGTAAAAAGAATAAGAATTGGTGGCAAAATACTACCTTTTGTATAAGAATGATGATGGGCTCACCTCTCTAAATGATGCCCAAAGATTAAAAAATGTGGAAACAGAAAAGCTTATCTTAAATTTCTGAATGTTGAGGCCACTAGTGACTAGCATGAGAGCAGTTTCACTAGAATCCTGGCATTGGGAGGTGATTTTATACTTGATTGAAGCGTGAGTAGAAGGTGAGGTATGGACACTGTAGACACGGCTCTTTAGAGGTAACTGAAAGGGAGCAGTGAATTTGATGGTCTCTATATTTTTCTATAAGGCAAGAACATTATTAATTAGAATATATCTGTACACCAATGAAAATTCTTTGGCTGAAATGAAAACAATGGTAGTGTGAGAGAAGAGTTAAGTAAAGTTGTAGATATTAGGAAGTCTAGAGAAGACATGATCCATAGCGCAAGTGGAGAAATTGTCTCTTGGTAAGAAGAGAATGGTTTATAGGAGGAAATAATTTCAACAGGAAGAAAGATGATTGGAACAAAAGCAGTAGGTGCACAGATTTCAGAGCATGACGGTGAGAGATGTGTATCTGTTTATTTTCTCAATGAAATGTGGATAAAACCACAGCTGAAAGTGAGAAGAGATAGAGATATACGGAATATTTAAAGAAAGCAAAGTCTGCAAAGTTAACATTTCAGGAAGCGAGGAAAAGAAAGTTCATTATAAATAAAAGGGATTATAGGATGGTTGTATTTGTTAAAGTTAGATTATGAATGACAGAGAAAAAAAGTAACAGTGACTTAAGACTGTAGTTTTATTTATTTTTTCATGAATCTTATTTATTTATTTTGAAAGAGAGTTAGAGAGTGCACGTGTGCTTGAATGGGAGAAGGGCAGACGGAGAAGGAGAGAGAATCTTAAGCAGGCTTCAAGCCCAGTGCAAAGCCGGACATGGGGTTAGATCTGACAAATTGTGAAATCGTGACCTGAGCCCAAATCAAGAGTCAGGCATGTAACAGACTGAAGCACCCAGGTGCTCAAGACTGGAGTTTTATATTTTCTCATACATATGTATAGCCAGTATGAGGATAACAGGATCATCAGGAAACCAGGCTCCCAAATTTTTGCTTCACCCACCTCCATTGCTTTCTCCTGATGGTGCAAGCTGCCTGCTTACGCTCCTGGATGCCACCATTTGTATGCCTTGTAGGCAGCAGGAAGAAGAGACAGAAAAGGATGCAGGGAAAATTCCTTCTGTTCAAGCTCAAATCCAATTAGTTTCCTGCATCATTTTATGTTATATGCAATTTGGGAGGAATTTAGACATGTAGTCATTCTTAGCTGCAAGGAAGACTGAAATACAGTCTTTATTTTGGCCAGGTGTCCAGTAATAATTTGGGATCTGCTGCCAGAGAAGGGGAGAACAGATATTAGCCGATGTCATGGTTACTTTTATGTGCCAATTATACTGGGCTAAGGGATACCCAGATAGCTGGTGAAATGTTATTTCTGGATGTGTCTGTGAGGTTGTTTGTGGAAGAGATTAGCATTTGAATCAGAGGACTAAGTAAAGAAGATCTGCCCGTACCAATGTGGGCAAGGCATCGTCCAGTCCACTGAGAATCTGAATAGACAGAAAGGTAGAGGAAGAGTGAATTCTCTCTCTCTCTCTCTCTCTCTCCTTGAACTACAATGTCCATCCTCTCCTGCCCTTGGTCACTGAAGCTCCTGGTTCTTTGGCCTTTATATTCAGTCTAAATTATGGCATTGATTTTTCTTATTCTCCAGCTTGTGGACAGCAGATAGTGGGAATTCTTTGTCTCCATAACTGCCTAAGTCAATTCCTATAATAAATCTCCTTTTATATACATATCTCTTTGTATGCTATATGTTTCTCTGGAGAATCCTGACTAATTCAGGCAATAAATTTGTGCTATACCATAGAAAGGACATTTTTAAGTTTTTTATTATGGATTTCAAGTGAAACAAGGCAGCTTCACCTATTCTGGCACTATTACCTAGCAACCATGGGATATGTATCATATACACATACAGGTTAAGGGTATAACCAAGTTTTGGATTTTTCTGGATGATCATGAATAGAAACATGTTTTATATGTTTACATTTATATATTTTTATATTACATATATTTTATATTATAAAACATGCTTATGTGTTCATATAAAAACAGAAAGTATTTGAAGTTATGTGTTAGTATTTCAAGCTAACTGAGCAGCAGAAAAATCCATATTTTAAAGAAATATAATTGGATTTATTTATTTAAAGGAACTCAAATAAGAAAATATCTGTTTAAATTAAGCAATACAAACTTGTAGTGATTATATCCACATTTATTTATCTAATGGATCTTTTGCATCCTGCTTTGGAACACACAATTATCTATCCAGATAATTTACCTTTCTTTAATTCAAGTATCGCTTTGTGTCTTTCTTTCATATCCATTGAAGTGAATTGAGAAAAATATGTATAAACTTGTAGACACTACCCAATAATTTTAATGGTTTAGTATAAAGTATGGTTTATCCTTATATTTCTAACTTATGTCCCTGTCACCTGACCCTTATTTTCACCCTCACCCCTTTTTTCCCCATTATTAAAACTCTAGTAGATTTATCATCCAAAAACAATTGTGACTTTGGATACCAATATCCATCTCACAGTAAATAGAAGTTCTTGAGGGCTATGGAGAGAGTATGGAGATAAGCTGGATGATAGAACCTAAGACTTTTATGGGCCTCATGACACCATTCCTACTGTGGAATCAGGCAAAGCCTTATCCTATGACCAACAGAGAAATTTTCATGTGCAATTTATGAGCTATTTTCCTCTTTATCCTCTTAGGTTTTATCAAAGAAACTTTTCTAAATTTTGATAGTCCAAATATGTACAAAAAATAAGTTCTGTGATTTATATTGATGTTTACCTGAGATTGTATACCATTTAGATGAGATCTCTTTAGGAATGGTGAACAATTTGAATGCTTAACTGATGTCCTAGAAAGAATAAAGGAAAACCATTGTGCAGTAGCTAGGACACTCAGACCCTCTCTGTAGAACTAGTAAAGACTGAAATATCAAATTATCCCAGTTTTGCTGTGGCCTAGACCTAAAACAGGACAAAACAAAACAGCAAAAACACTTATGTTTACTTCTTTTT
The DNA here is from genome assembly GCF_016509475.1 of Prionailurus bengalensis. Lineage (NCBI taxonomy): Eukaryota > Metazoa > Chordata > Mammalia > Carnivora > Felidae > Prionailurus > Prionailurus bengalensis. The sequence continues at coordinate 94,305,904 of NC_057344.1, forward strand.
CATGCTACATGTCTGGTTATTATGGACCATTAAACTGTTTTGCTCCACACAGGCTTTCAAGAACCCAAGCTAACAAAATCTCTATCATTTCCTTTCTGCACCACCTGAAATATGCAGCTGTTTTAAATCAGTCAGTGAATAGAGGAAAAAGATTAGGCACTCATTAATAGGCTTCCCATTGCTCACACTCTGTGTAATGTGTATCACCTTCCTTCATAGCCCTTTGGCCAGATACACATAGCCTCACATATATGAAGAGTCTCTGGATAATGTGGATAAGGAATTACAAATGGAACATTTAGTAAGTGTGAATATCTGCTTCAATTCAATCTTTTCATTACAAAATTCCATCTTTTTTTTCCTTTTCCTAACTCATAAAAAAATGTTTAACAATTTCACAAGCTATTTAACTCTATGTGAAATGCTTCCATGATCCTTATCCTCCTTGGCCACGTATGAAATAGCGTAGGAATGTATGCTCTTCCTGTGGTCATACATTGTTCTCAGCTCAATATCTGAATATATAAATTGGATCAAAGCATAGCTACAGTTCGAACCAGTCACCAATATCCTGGTGATAAGGATAAGTGATAAGGTCAGATTATGACCTCTCAAAAAAGTCAAAGAGATATTTTAATTGCCTGACTCCAAATACATAAATACACAATATAGTAATAAAATCAGAGAAGCAAACCTGCAGTAATCACATTCAAAAAACTGGAAAATGGTATGGGTGACTGTTCCAAAGTAGTAATAAAATCCTGCTGAACAGACATTGAAAGAGTCTCTTATTCATTGTTTCACTTGAAACTCCTGGTTTCACTCCAGGAAGGAGCTTTCTTTCCAGCATGTGAATATTTGGGAGCCAAAGTACAGTTTTGGGATGCACCTGGCTGTCTTAGTCAGTGAAGTGTGTGACTCTTGATCTTGGGGCCCTGAGTTTGAACCCACCCTGGGTATGGATATTACTTAAAAATAAAATCTTTAAAAAAATAGAAGTACAGTTTTTGTCTTAAACACTAACAGTATCTTACAGAACTGACTTTTGCCATTTTTGACAGAATTTATTTTTCTAAAATTTAGTAAACAAACACATATTTTTCAAGATTTTTAAAGTTGAATTGTTGTTTGTTTTGTTGTTTTTTTTTTTTTTCACATTCTACTTCTTAGTCTCTATCCATCTTTCTTCCCATCTTAATATTGGATACCTTGAATGGATTGTCTTTGATCAGAAATCCACATTCTTCTTTGCTCTGAGTCATTGAATTGAAATAATTCACTAGGAGTCATACATTTATTTTCTTTTCCTATTCCTGGTGCAATTTCATCATTCGAAAAATACTTACAATTTGCCATTCACATACTCTTCCCGTCTTATTTTTTGTTCTTTTTAGTTGAGCAGTCGTTTTTGTTGTTTTTTTTTGTTTTTTTTTTTAATTTTTTTTTCAACGTTTATTTATTTTTGGGACAGAGAGAGACAGAGCATGAACAGGGGGAGGGGCAGAGAGAGAGGGAGACACAGAATCGGAAGCAGGCTCCAGGCTCTGAGCCATTAGCCCAGAGCCTGATGCAGGGCTCGAACTCCCGGACCGCGAGATCGTGACCTGGCTGAAGTCGGACGCTTAACCGACTGCGCCACCCAGGCGCCCCTCGTTTTTTTTGTTTTGTTTTTGTTTTTTGTTTTTTAGCAATGAAAGTCCAATTATTTTTCTGGAAACTCTACTTTCATTTTTTATTTTGCTTTCAATTATCATTTCTTTCCTGAGCTTTTCTTACTCTTTTTTAAAGTTTATTTATTCTGTATTCTTACAAAACAAAACAGCAAAAACACAAAACAGCAAAAACAAATATATTCTGTATTCTTACTTTTTTCATAAGGATCTAAGTTCATTAAACACATTATCTTGCATCCATTTAATTTCAAATGACATTTTTAAAAAAATATTTAGCCACTGTATATCATGGTATGTCACTTTTATAGCCTTTGATAAACTTTCTCACTCTATGCCACCTATTTTCGTTTAAAAATTTTGTTAAGCAATCGTCTCATTTTTTTCATGTCAACTTCTTTACTAGTCAGTACTAGAGAGGTTATGCCATAGTAACACAAATTATCAAGATTTCAGTGGTGGAACAGATACAAGGTTAAATTGATTCTTAGATTCATATTAGGCACAGTTCCATGCCAGGAGGGGTTCTCTGCTCCACAGAGTCACTCAAGAACGCAAATGATGCTCGGTATCTTGGAGTTCAAATATCTATCTGGAATAAATAGGCATACGTTGCCAAGGCAAAGGAAGAGATCAGAGAAGCTACGACTAGCTTGGAAGTGGCACACACCACTTCTTCCCCCAGTTTGTGATGTGGTCTTGCCTAAACTTTAAGAAGGAGGTGAGACACAGAATTTTTAATGACCTTTACCCTCCTTGTCTTTTCTATATTGAGATAATTTATTCTTAAGTTATTTACTAAACATACATACCATCAGCATCAAGATACTGCATTGTGACTAATGAAGAAGTCCTTGCAACACCCTTGCATAAAATATTCTGTTGCCTCTCCTGAATTAAAATATGTAGTACAAATGTATGAGCTGAAACTCAGCCTTAAAATGTAATTATAGGGGCGCCTGGGTAGCTCAGTCGGTTGAGCCTCTGACTTTGGTTCAGGTCATGATCTCGCTGTAGGTGAATTTGAGCCCAGAATCAGGATCTCTGTTGTTAACGTGGAGCCAGCTTTGGATCCTTTGTCTCTGCCCCAACCCCGCCTCACTTGCCAGCACATGCTCTCTCTTGTCTCAAAAATAAATAAGCATTAAAAAAATGAAAATGTGACTCTAATCTTCCTTCTAACTATATTCTATTATAATCAACACCTTGTCTCTTCTATAACCTTCATTCTCCAAATATAACAGTTTCACTCACATAGAATTGTTTTATTAATTCATTTTTTATTCCCTTCAAAGTATCTAAATCCTAGCATTTCTATAGTGCCAACATTTAGGTCTTAGAATAAAGTGGAAAAAAGTGGGTATCAACTACCATCTCTGAAATTTACTTTGACAAGTTACCTGAATTCTTTGAGTTTATATTCTATTATATGAATTTGGAGTGCTATTCTGTGTTTTACGACAGCATGCTCAAAAGGCATTCATGTAAGAAGTCCTTAACAAATGTTAGTTTTTCTTTTATTCACCATTCCTATCTGGTGTTCTCTATCCTATGGGCAATAAAGAAGTCGAGTTACTGAAGAACTAGATTTCAGTCCTGCTTACAGGTTCTATGATCAAAATATGTTATCTCTTCTGCTTCTTAACTCCTCATTGATTGAGGAAGTATTTTCCTTTTCCATATTGTTTTCACAGACTTACTATGGGGAACAAATTGAACTCTGCTTGCACATGGTTTTTAAATTCTTAAATGTGTAATATAAACACAATGCATTGCTTTCATTCATCTTACTGCCACTCTTGAAGGTTTATTCTAGACTAAAACTTCTTTAAAAATTTATACAGTATTCTCAGGCCAAACTTAATTATTCTTTTTCTTAAGCATTTATTAGTTGCAATGATTTTGCAGTTAAAAAATAAAACAGTCTCACAGCTCTTTAGTTTTTTGTTTTTGTTTTTATGTTTTTTTTCTCTGTTCCTAGACACCCATTAACCTTCCTACAGGGATTTATGTGAAGCATGATTTTTGTCAAGCTCTCTACTCGGTAAGTGTCCAACACTATCTGTCAAACTAAATTAACACATTTCTGTTTCTGGCCTGTTTACATTAATATCGTTATCAAAAAATATCTGCTAAAGGGAAAATTTGCTAAACAAAGAAATCTTACTCTAGTTCAAATGATCGTTTTGGAATTATTGGGATTTGGAATAAAGTGTTTTACTCTGTGTACCCTAAAGCTAAAGTTCAGGTCTGTTAAAAAAAATCACTCTGGTAATTTATCCACATGATTTTAAAAGCCCCATTTCAATTTTTAAATCTCTTTTGTCTTAGGGTGAATGTCTTTTCTGGAGAAAAGTTGATCTCATCTCAGTTACTTCTGCAATGTATTCTGTCACTAATCCTACTACTAATAATTTTCAAGGCTTTTATGTTTCACTTACAGTGGAAATAAACTAAAACTCAAAATATGTTAAGTAAAAACCACCACTACTTTGTTTCAGAATTATGAATGGAAGTGTAAAAAAGTTGTAGAATCATAATGCCTTAAAACTGAAGTGACATTAAATATCATTCTGGTAAACTCAGCACATTTCTCAGTAAGGAGAAGCCTGACACCTGGAGTATGTATTTGAACTTGCTGCGTCCACACCACTTGAGAGGGTAAGAAATGGGCCCAGAGCTCATGTCTTCTGACTCCCAGGCAAATTTTTACCACACTGCAGTAATCCAAGTTTGCTTTTGATACCTAAGTGATAATGTTAAAGAAATTATATTTAAAAAGAAGAAAGATACAGACGTGACTTTTATTTAGAGGCAGTACAAAGATATGTTTATCACACAAAATTCAACTAAGTGAATTCAATGACAGGCAAGTTATTATTATTTTTTAATGTACTTAAGGATTAGGAACATTTAGCTAATTTGGCAAATTCATAGTGACTAAAGGATTCATAGCAAATTAAGGAGTGGGGAGAGACATAAGGCCATTTTCATACATGGCATTTTCTGTTGTACTCTTAATTCAAGTCTTGATTCTCAAGGTGAAAATATTCCCTTTTGACTTGCTGTCAGTATTCCCTTTTGTCCTGCTATCTTCTCAACAGTGAAATGTAGGCCCTTTATCTGATAACTGAAGAAAGGATGAGGTGCCTTTAAAGTTATTGGATATAGGTGGGGCTGGATATAGGAAGAGCAACTAAAAGACATAAAATTATTTAATAAAGAAAGGATAAGTTATCAAACTAGGGAAGAATTGACAAGAGAGATGGAGAAGTCACTAAAACTATGTAGAAAACAGAATAGATTGGTTATGCTAATTAATTGGAGAGATAGATGGGAAGAGTAGTGTATTTAAGAGATTCGTGCTTAAGCAACAGGGCTATCCATGTCTTTCCAGAAGAAAGTCCATATGGAGAAAGGAAGTTGTCTTGACAAGTTGCTTTGAGATACAAAAGGAATTCCAAGGGGGTGTTTCTAAAGAATCCTGATATTTAGCTTTGAGTTTTTAAAAAAATACGTATTTTCAAAATAAATTTATACCAATTAATATATAGGTTTTAAATGAAGCCAAAGGTATAAAGTGTTTAAGAAAGCATATGATGAGAAGAAAATAAAGCAGATGACAAGATGCTAGGGACCCTCAAGGAAACATAAGGAAACATAAAGGCAGCACAGATCACACAGAGGTCAGCCACAAAGTAAACAAAGGAAAAGTGGAGTTAGACAAACTGAGTGAGGCAAGATGCTAATGTGCCTACCTCTGCAGAGAAGTCAAAGACAAAGAGATCAATCTGATAGGAGATCTTTGGTCATCTAAGTATGAAATAATTTACTTGGAGTGATGATATTATGTGGCAGTGGGCTGAGAAGGTGAAGATAATACAAGGATTGTTCCTATAGTCCTACTTTATTCTTCTGCAAAATTAGCTGTCAGAGTGAAAACAGAGAAGGGGGAATACAAAAATGGAGGGAGATAGTGTTGTTGTTGTTTTTAATTGCAGAATAACAACAAAGATAATTGATCATGTTTCTAAAAGGTGTAGCATCCAATTTACTCCTCTCTCTGTCACCCTTTTCATCTCACATATTTTTAAGCAAAATATAGCAGCCATTATGATGAGCTGAAAGTTATCTGTGTTTCTTGGTCCTCTCCTTAAAACCTGCTAAAATGGGCATAGTATATCTTTGTCTATTGCATATATCTTTCCCTGAGTTCAGCAGGCCATCTCTTCCTGCCACCTCACTGACACTAGCCTTTCTGTTATCTCCTCTGGCTGGACTTAAGCTAACAGCATTCATACATATTCTGGTAGCTTCCTTCTTAAAACAATACTCTCTTTTGATACAAACTCTCCTAAATTGCTGCTTTTTTGGCACGTTTTTACATTGAATTTCTTTGAAGAGACCACTGAGCGCAGTACTTTCGTTTTTGTAAGTCTCTTTTAATTTACACCAATCTGGTTTCCACCTCCACTGCAACTGCTGTTTTAAAGTCGACTGTGATCTCTCTACTGCTTAATAAAAGGATTGTTTTGTGGGTTGACACCTCACTTTAACAATGTAGCTTTTAAAAATGGATGATACTTTTTCCTTGTGAATTACGCTCTAAATTCTGAACATGGATTTTAACTTTTTGTTGTTGTTACTGCTGTTCTACTTCTCTGGTTGATTTTCAGGTCAATGGCACCTTTCCCCATCTAGTTATTCCAAAAATTTTGGAGCAATTTCCTTTTCTCTCTTTCTCAAAATTTAGAACCAGTTCATCCTTTATGTTGCAATTCTACATGCAAAATATGCACAACACTGGCCTATTTCTGTTGGTTTTCTCACAACCTTCCGGAATAAGCTTATATCTCTCATCTGGGCTACTATGTTCACTGCTACATAAAACTTCTTAAATTAACCACCTCCCTGACCTTGCTGTTTTAAGGGTGCAGTTCAGTGATTTTTAGTATACGAACATAGTTCTGCGACCATCTCCATCATCAATTTTAGAACATTTTCATTACCTCAAAAAGAAACCACATATACCAATTAGCATTCAGTCCCCATTCCTTCCACATGACCCAGTCACAGGCTAATCTACTTTCTGTCTCTAAACTTAATCATGCAATATGTGGTCTTTTGTGATTTATTTCATTGGTGGTAAATTTTTCCAGGGTCATCCATGTTGAAGTATGTATCAGCACATCATTCCTTGTGAATGCAGAATGATCTTCTACTTTATGCATATACTACATACAAATGCCATCAGTTATTTGGACATTTAGGTAATTCCCACTTTAGGGGTATTACAAATAATGCTGCAGTAAAGACTAGTTTCTAAGTTTTGGTGTGGATAAATTTTGAAATTTCTCTTGAGTCTATGATTAGCACAGGAATTGCTGGTTCATATGATAGCCTTCCATTTAATTTTTTGAGAAGCTGCCACACTTTTTTATAAAGTCACTGCCACATTTTACATTCCTACCAATGTGGTATCAAGGTTCCAATTTTTCCATATCCTGGCCAACAGTTATTTTTGCATGTCTTTTTAATTGTAGGTATCTAGTGGACATGAAGAGATATGTTATTATACATTTGTTTTACATCTCACTAATAGACAATGATATTGAACACCTTTTTGTGTGTTTACTGAGCAAGTATGTATCTTTGGAAAAATACCTATTCAAATCATATGCCCACTTTTTAATTGGTTTATTTGTCATTTTTATTATTGTAATGTAAGAGTGCTTTATTCTAGCTATGAGTCCTTTATCAAATAAATTATTTTCAAATATTAATTCACATTCAAAATGCTGTCTCTTTCAGTCTCTTTAACAAATGGTGCTGGGAGAACTGGACAGCAACATGCAGAAGGATGAGACTAGACTACTTTCTTACACCATTCACAAAATAAACTCAAAATGGATAAAGGACCTGAATGTGAGACAGGAAACCATCAAAACCCTAGAGGAAAAAGCAGGAAAAACCTCTCTGACCTCAGCCGCAGCAATTTCTTACTTGCCACATCTCCAAAAGCAAGGGAATTAAAAGCAAAAATGAACTATTGGGACCTCATGAAGATAAAAAGCTTCTGTGCTGCAAAGGAAACAATCAACAAAACTAAAAGGCAACCGACAGAATGGGAAAAGATATTTGGAAATGACATATCAGATAAAGGGCTAGTATCCAAAATCTATAAAGAACACACCAAACTCCGCACCCAAAAAAACAAATAATCCAGTGAAGAAATGGGCAGAAAACCTGGATAGACACTTCTCTAAAGAAGACATCCAGATGGCCAACAGGCACATGAAAAGATGCTCAACATCACTCATCATCAGGGAAATACAAATCAAAACCACACTCAGATATCACCTCATGCCAGTCAGGGTGGCCAAAATGAACAAATCAGGAGACTATAGATGTTGGCAAGGATGTGGAGAAATGGGAACCCTCTTGTAGTGTTGGTGGGAATGCAAATTGGTGCAGCCACTCTGGAAAGCAGTGTGGAGGTTCCTCAAAAAATTAAAAATAGGTCTACCCTATGACCCAGCAATAGCACTGCTAGGAATTTAGCCAAGTGATACAGGAGTGCTGATATATAGGGGCACTTGTACCCCAATGTTTACAGCAGCACTTTCAACAATAGCCAAGTTATGGAAAGAGCCTAAATGTCAATCAACTGAATAATGGATAAGAAATTATGGTTTATATACACAATGGAATGCCACTTGGCAATGAGAAAGAATGAAATATGGCCTTTTGTAGCAATGTGGATGGAACTAGAGAGTGTTATGCTAAGTGAAATAAGTCATACAGAGAAAGACAGATACCATCTTATGTGGATCCTGAGAAACTTGACAGAAGACCATGGGGGATGGGAAGGGAAAACAAAAAGTTAGAGAGGGAGGGAGGCAAACCATAAGAGACTCTTAAAAACAGAATAAACTGAGGGTTGATGGGGGGTGGGAGGGAGGGGAGAGTGGGTGATGGGCATTGAAGAGGGCACCTGTTGGGAGGAGCCCTGGGTGTTGTATGGAAACCAATTTGACAATAAATTTCATATTAAAAATGCTGTCTTTTTATTTTTATGATAATTTTTACAAAACAAAACTTTTTAATTTTGATGAATTACAATTTATGAACTTTTTGGTCACTTGTTCTTTTGATGCAGTATCTGTAAAGGCTTTATCTAACCTAATTTCACACAAATTTCCTTCTATATTTCCTGGTAAGAGTTTTAGAATTTTTCTTCTTAAATTTAGATTTATGATCCATGTTAATTTCTGTATTTGTTGTAAGGAAAAAGTCCAACTTCATTCTTTTTACATGTGGATCTCCATTTATTCCTGCACCATTTGTTGAAAAGATTATTCCCTGCCCCATTACTTGTCTTGATACCTTATAGAAAACAAAAATCAGTTGACCATAAATATAAGGATTTATTTCTTGTCTCTAAATTTTGTTCCATTAATCTATATGTTTGCTTTTTTGCCATTACACACTGTTTTGATTATTACCTTTTAATAAGCTTTGAAATCAGGAAAAATGAGTTCTCCAACTTTTTCTTTTCTTTTTTTTTTTCTTTTTTTGAGATTGGTTTGGCTATTTTTGTTTCCTTGAAGTTCCATATGAATTTTTGTACCAGTTTATCAAATTCTTCAGAAAAACAAAACAAAACAAAACAAGCTGGCTGGGACATTGATAAAGATTCTACTGAATCTGAATCTATGTATAAATGCGGGTAGTACTGCCATCTTAACAACATATTAAACTTTCTGGGGCACCTGTGTGGCTCGGTTGACTGAGTGTCTGATTCTTCATTTCAGCTCAGGTCATGATCTCACAGTTGTGAGATCCAGCCTTGCATCAGGCTCCATGTTGAACATGGAGCCTGCTTGGGATTCTCTCTCTCCCTCTCTCTCTGCCCCTCCCCCATTTATATGTGCAGTCTCTTTCTTTCTCAAAACAAATAAAAAATTTTTCAATGTTGATTTTTGAGAGAGAGAGAGAGAGAGAGAGAGAGAGAGAGTGGTACAGGGGCAGAGAGAGAAGGAGACAGGATCTGAAGCAGGCTCCAGGCTCCTGATGTGGAGCTTGAACTCAGGAACCAGGAGATCATGATCTGAGCTAAAGTAGGTCGCTTAATTGACTGAGCCACCCATACACCCCAAAATAAATAAACATTAAAAAAATAAGCTTTCTGATCCATGAACATGAGATATCTTTCCATTTATCATTTCTAATTTCTTAATTTCTTTCAAGAACACCTTGCAGTTTTCAGTATACAAATCTTGCAAGTGTTTTGTTAAATTTATTTCTAGATATTTTATTAACATTGATGTTATTGTACAAAAAGTTTTCTTATTTCTATTTTCAGATTTTTTATTACTATTTTATAAAAATATAATTAATTTTATGTTTATCTGCTACCTTGAAACTTTATAGTTTTTAAGTAAAATACTTAGAAGTTTCTTCATATAAGATCATATTATCTACACAGAGAGATAGTTTTATTTCTTCCTTTCCAATCTGGATTTTTTAGAGGTTGCTCTAGGGTTTACAATATACATCAGAATTTACCAGAATGTACTTCAGAGCTATTCTAAATTCTGATGAGATAGAGAAATGTCACTTCAATATGGCCTTATCAACTGTTCCTTTTTTTGTGCTATTACTGTTATACATATTATATTTATAGATGTTATAACCCCAAAGTAATTTTTATAATTATTACTTTATATAAAAATATATTTATTTATTTATTTTTGAGAAAGAGAGAGAGAGAGTTTGTGTGTGTGTGTCAGCAGGGCAGAGGAGGAGAGGCAAAGAGAGAGGGACAGAGGACCCAGAGAGGGCTCTGTGCTGACAGCAGAGAGCCTGATGTGGGGCTCTAACTCAGGAACTGTGAGATCATGACCGGGGCTGAAGTCAGATTTTTGACCAACTCAGCCACCCATGCACCCTTATAAAATTATATCTTTTAAAGGTGAGAGGTAGAGCAAACATATACTTACAATTCATGATGTTAATATTATTATTTTTTTATTTATGGTTCTCTTTCTTGTTTCCTGTGGTTTTTAGATACCATCTGTTGCCATTTCCTTACACCAACAGAGCTTTTTCTTTGTCTGTCTCCTTTGTGCTATTGTTGTCAAATATATTACAGCTCTGTATGTTCAACTTCTGTTTCTACTTGTTTTGCTTGTTGTTATTGTAGAGGTACCAGCCTTTTTTTTAATTTCTCACCACCAAAATCTTTATTGTTTTTTTACTGTATTTTTTGGTTTGAATGTCTCTACACTCTGTTGTGAATAAAATCAGTTCCCCCGAGGAGAGCTTCTGGAGCATCTGTTGTTATAACTTGCCATTCCTCTGGCCAGAGCATCACTGCTCTAAGGCTGAGGTATGGACAGATGCCTGCTTTTTTTCTTGGAGTGATACCCTTGGCCTATGAGTAGACACTGAGTTGCCCTGTTACAGATTCCTCATTTTACGAGCAAGCTACAAGGAAGGTGATCAGCGCCCTCTATTTCTGGCCTGCTCTTTGGAAATTGAGGGTAGGTAAAAGAAAGCCCCATTTTTTTAGTCATGTTTGCTTCAAATAGAACTTCGGCAAAATGGAATTGATTGGAAAGATAAGAAATCTTGATAGCTTGTCCCTCTCAGGGAGAAACCATATCGCAGAGTGGGAGCTTAGGCCACACTCAGAGGATCCATCTCACTGAGTCAGGGAAAGGGTTGTGGGTCATTTCTAAAGTCCCACAGTTTCTTCCACTTTTCTCACCAAGATGCATTTGCTTCCTCTGCCTGGAATGTTCTTGCACATGTTCACGTGGGTAACTTCTGCTTAGCTCTCTGTGTTCCATTTATCCATATCGATATCTCTAGAATCTAACACAGTATCTGGATTGTATTAGGTTCTGTAAAGTTATACACCGCATGAATGAATAAGTACATAAAAATATAGGAAATTTATAGAAAGGACAAAAGAACTATTAATAAAATCCCAGAGATAAAGGGAGTGGTAGATTTCTAAAATACATCTGACTTGAATTGGGTCTCCTCTTCCTCTGACACAACCGAGACACACTTTCTATAAAAGAAGCTTTTGTGAAGCTCATACTTCATAGGAAACAATAAAAGAATGTTTGGTATTTCATATAACTTCCTGCCGATAATTTATAGTGCACAGCCTCTCTATTTTCTGCTTCCTACAATAAAAAATAATCCGGCCTCCGCTATCAGAGACATATGTACTGTGTCCAGTATTATATTTCATCTCACAAATGCTAAAATTCAGAAGGAATTTTGAGCTGAAAATGACAAAATAATGGGGAAATTAAAATATATATATATAGTTATACATATATGTGTATGTGTGTATACATATGTATATATATATATATATATATAACTATATATATACATACACACATATATGTGTGTGTGTGTGTGTGTGTATATATATATATATATACATATATATATATATAGTTTCCTGAGCATCAGAAACACATAGGTGGCTGTATCTCAAGAATACATTTTAATCTGTTTTTTTAAATTGTGTTTTGAATGATATTTCTTTGGTTTTACACATGAAGAAATTGGGGCTTAACAAGACTAAATTTTTACTTCAAAAAGATTAAATAGCAGAGCTTAAGTTAATTCTTCAATAATATAGCATTTCTCTAACAAAACATTTCATTCTTTCCTTAATTCATTTATTCATAAATACGCATGCATTAAACTTATTATTCATTTAAAAATGATTTATTCATTACCTGGAATTATGCAGTTGAATTAGTTTATAGTTTTCCAAACCTAGTGGGCTGTGTATGAAATATTCAGTCATACTAGATCAGAAACTCTTTGGTATGGATTGAGAATCTGTATATTGACAAGTTTACCGGCTGATTCTTATTTAGTCTACAATCTTATATAGGCTAAGAATTATGTTTGTGAATTACTGCACTGGAGATATAAAGTAGGTTTAATTCTTATTTATAATTACCTAGTAGGAGTATGATTTTTTTTCATGAAAACTATACGCCAAGAGTATAATTTATACGAAGAACATGTTTCAGTTGAGGAAAAGAGGAACAAATTTGTATTTTGGCTGAAAAATTAGTCCTTTACAGCCTAGCCTCAGAATGAATGGCTAAGATTTCAGGCTTCGGTAGTAATGGATTATGTATGAACACAGGTGTGGAAGTCTAATTTTACATGCACACATGCAGTGTGTTGCAGTGTGAAAGTATTATGGGGTTTGGGGAGAGAATAGTGAAAAATCATGCTAGAAGTTTAGATTTGTGCCAGAGAGTGAGGGTTTTGACTGTTGGCCAGGAGGTTGGAATATGCAACACTTATTTCAAAAAAAATTTTTTTTTCAACGTTTATTTATTTTTGGGACAGAGAGAGACAGAGCATGAACGGGGGAGGGTCGGAGAGAGAGGGAGACACAGAATCGGAAACAGGCTCCAGGCTCTGAGCCATCAGCCCAGAGCCTGACGCGGGGCTCGGACTCACGGACCGCGAGATCGCGACCTGGCCGAAGTCGGTCGCTTAACCGACTGCGCCACCCAGGCGCCCCTATGCAACACTTATTTCAGACACAGGTGATTTTTTGATCAAGGGCAAGACATTTTAATAATATTATGTGAGGAAAAAGTAATCGTTTAGCCTTATATATGGCAGATTACAAGAAAAGATTCTAGAAGTAGAGGAGACGTAAGCAGACCATTTCCAGGGTCAGTTATGAGGTAATGAGCTTTTGAACTAAGGATTTTAAGGAGAAATTAAAGGCACAGAGTCCAGAAAAAAATAATAATAAAATGGGAAATTCCACATCACAAAGCAGAAACAGAAAAAAAGTACTACAGAAACCTAGTAATACTTTCAGAAAAAAAAAAAAGGCAAATTCTCTCTGTAATATTGGAAACTAATGAAAGAGAAATACAGACTATAGGATTTTTTGCAGTGCAGCATTCCTCAAGGAGATAAAACAATTATTACACATTATTTTCTCCCTTCTTTCAAATTCCACATCGATTTCTACATTATTTCTCTCAAGCTTCATAATGGAATTGAATGCCTACTGAACACTGGAAAATGAGGTTTGCTTATTTAAGAGCACCATGACTTTGGACATTTCAGATTTATTTCAGTCACCATCATTTCAACTCATATATAATGCTCAACTTCAGCTGAAAACCACACAAAACATAACTTTTTCACAAGAAGGCTAAAGTCATTTATTATTATTCTTCAAACTGCAATAGTGTATGGCTCTTTGGCTCTAATTTTATACTGCAATATAAAATATATAAAAATATAAAGTGCAGTATTAAGAATTCATTTAAGCACACAAAGAAAACACATTCTCCACAAGAGACACCCAAATCCTCGCAGACTTCAATCCATTCCTTCCTCTGGTCAGCTGTAGAATCTTTTTCTTTCCAGTTACTGTTCTGGGTTATAATTCTGTTCTATCAGTTTTCCTGATTACGATAAAATTTATAACAGTAGTAACATCTCTTATTAGTGATTAGGAGAAAAAAAGATCAGCCAGGTAGTAGGCAATGGGATAGAGGTAAGTAAGAGGGATATCTGTATATATAGTCAGTAAGGTAAAGCATAATCTCAGAGGAAACTGCTACTTTTAATATAATGTGTTTTCACAGAACAAAGGAGCAGGAGAAAAATTATCTAATGGAGAGCGTTTGAATTTTGCTGACTTTTTCTGCTGGGAATAAGTGTAAGAAAGCATAATATAATTCAGCTTTTTGAATATCTTTTAATTACATTGTCATCTGAATCTCTCAGTATTCTAAAATTGCAATTGTGAATATGATTGTCTGTTTTGCAAAGGGGAAAAACTGAGGCTCACAAAAGCTGCTGACCAGGAATAGACAACAAAAACTGACCGAGGGCTCCAAAGATTTTTCATTTCAAAATCCATTTTCCTCTCTCTCCCAATTTTCTTTTTATTTATCTTTCGTTCTTATCCCTCTCCTCCCTGCTATATCCTTTCTATCTTTGTCTTTAAGTCATTCATGAAACATTACTTATTCTAGTCATTTTAACTTTACTAGAGTTTCAAAAGTGATTAAAATACAATCTGTGACCTCACACTACTGTGTGCAACGTATGAGGCAGATGTTAGGAGTTTGGTTGGATAACCTATGATTTCTACTCATGCCAAAATGCAAGCAAAAAACAGGGTATTTTACATTCTCATAAAAAGAATTTCTCAAGAATATGAATGTTTTCTGAATCTTTTGTAGAAATACTGAACAAAGTATTTAAATCATAGGCCTCATCATTTCAACCCCAAATCCCCATTGGTTATATTTTCTTAAGTGTCTCCCTTAAACATTTCCTTAAGGAACCTAAAACCTCTCCTTATCCTAAGCTCAACACTTACTTTTTTTCTTAAACTGCATTTTTCTCTTCTTATATGCATATTAATGTATTTCTGTTTTGTTTTCTTAAACATCCACAGAGACATCTACTTATATAAGGATAAAGAGAACTTTCAGGTGCCAGTGGGGAAAGGAAAATTGTAACATTTACTTTTTTTAATGTGTATTTGTTTTTGATGAAGAGAGGGAGAAAGAGAGACCAAGTAAGCAGGGGACAGAGAGAGAGGGAGAGAGAGAGGGAAACAGAGAATCAGAAGCAAGTTCCACACTATCAGCACAGAGCCCTACATGGGGCTCAAACTCATGAACCGTGAGATCATAACCTGAGCTGAAGTCAGAAGCTGAATTGACTGAGCCACCCAGGTGCCCAGTAATATTTACTTTTGCTGTCAAAATTTCTATATTGGAGTGTTATATATGGTACTGAGGGCTGAAGGCACAGCAGAAGCAGAGGGCAATTAGAATTGACAATTCTTACTTGCCTTCCTTTTGTCCCCAGGATGTCTAGTACGGAAATATTGCAACACATATATAAACATGTTAAGTATTATAATGAAAATCCACATACAAAACTGTTAGCCAAGATCATTTCTGTAATGAGAAAATCCAAATAGTTTATTTTAACAGCACCATGCTCTAACCAACTGAGCTAACCGGCCACTTCAAATAGTTCATGTTATATCATTTTTCAAAGTAGAATTAAATGTGAACTTTGTTGTAATTTTTGTAAGCTATCTGCTTAGTTTCTGAAAGCAAATGGCTAACATAGCTAATGGTAACGGATTACATTTTCGATTTGAGACTGTGGTTGTAAACAGTGGTAAGGTCTCTGGCTTTGTTGGCAGAATCCTAGTTAACTTGGGTCTGCCATTTCTTCAAAGTACGAATGGGCAATTGTCTTGTTTTAAAATGAAATAATATTATAGCACGTTTTTAATATGCTTTATACGAGGTGATGTGTGCCAAAATATCTTGCATAAATATCGTTTTATTATTGTTAAACTAATGAAACAAAGAGGCCATTAGAATGAAGAGGTTCCAATAGCTTACTAGCCTGTGAAAACAAACCAAGACCAAAGCCTATGAATGCCTCAAGGTTAAGAAATCACAACCTAAAGAAACTAATCACAAACAGCCAACCAGACCTTCCCAAATTAGGCTAATGTTAAGCTACAGCCAATCAAGTGATTTCCATGCTTTGCTTCTGCCTTTTCTCTATAAAAATTGCTGTCTTATCTTTCATCATTACTAAGGGCTATTGCAAAAATCTTCAAATATGTGTATGAAACTATTAAAATGGAGTTAGAAGACTAATGCCCATATATAAACTGTGGATTACAAACTGAAAGGTAATAAAGAAGAGAAAGGATTATGTCAGAACTGGAAAAGATCGGAATTATTTTTGGAGGTGCTAGGAACATGGATTAAAGAAGGGTTAAAACATGTCAGGAAAGAGCAACAGTAGGATTGACTGTAGGTAGCTGAGTGAAACATGATAGGTGTGGGCAGTGGGAATATCTAACTGACTAAATATGAGCCATAAAACTCTGATGAAAATTTGCATTAAAGCAAAATTAATCTCAGAGCGTGGAATATGACAGCTATTAGAAAAATGGTTCTCTTCTTTCAATGATGAAAGTCGTCTTATATTTGCATATTTATTTAGATTCGTAATATACTTTGAAATAGCTAATTACATTTAGACTTCACAACACACCTGTGAGGTAAATATTATCATCACATTTATTTTGCATAGAGGAGTGATTTGCTCCATTTCACAATGTTAGTAAGTGGTGAACAGAGATGCACATACCGTGTACAAGAATGCCTGGCCAAGGAGGTAGAAAGTACAAGCTGAAAACCAGTCATGCGGTGCTTGCCAAATCCTGCAACTTGGCTCAGCACTGTGACAGCCTGGAGAAAGAGAACCTAACTGGAAATCTCATTTCTCCTCCAGATTCACCTTCAAACTTCTCCACCCTGTTTCCTGCCTTAGGCTTTCTTTCCCTCTGGCATCCAATTGTGTTGGTCAACAGGAATCACCAAGGGAGATTAAAGCGAGGAAGGAGAGTGTTGTTGGGGTATTTATTTTTCAGTCTTCCTTTCTGCAGCGCTACTTGAGATTGGCTGTTTTCCAGCTCTCAAGATGGACCACTTTATCATCTAGCTTTCAAAACTGTTTCCCTCTCTTGTGCAGTTAGCGGAAGAGAAAGTAAAAAAAAAAAAAAAAAAAACAAGCTATTCTATAGATTCTTGTAATTTCAAATATCTTTAAATGCCCTAACTTGATTATGCTATTTTTTTTTTCCTGCTGGGACCCTGACTAATACAGAATGTACTTCTACTTTGCATAGAAGGGCAGTTTCCTAATTTATTTGCTTTGAACAGAACATTTTCTTTTATAAAAATGTACTGTAAGTGCTAGTATCTACTTCTGGTAAAACTAGAGTTTAAACCTGTGTCTTCTCATCAGAAAACCAGATGCAATATTATTTCTAGTGCTTCCTCTCCCCTTGACCAGCTAGATGACATTAGACTTTCCATTTGACCAATCTGCAACAGTTTTCATTCCATTTTCTTAAAATATATTTTTAAGTTTTTCCTTGTATGTATATATATATATATATATATATATATATATAATTTTCTTCTGCCTTTGTTTTGATTTTAAGAATCTATAACATTTATACTTGGAAAGGTTAATCTGTAACATTAAATAATCATAGTGTCACGAACATGCCTAAGTTTACTGAAATTAACCTTATACGGAGACAGTAATATATTTCATTTAAAATATTTCTAGGGGCTCCAGGTTGGTGGCTCAGTCTGTTAAGCATCCAACTCTTGGTTTTGGCTCAGGTCATGATCTCAGCGTTCGTGGAATGATCTCAGCAAGTCCCATGTCATCCGGCTCCGCGCTGACAGTGCACAGCCTGCTAGGGATTCTCTCTCTCTCCCTCTCTGTCTTCTCCCAGGCTCATGCGCTCTCTCTCTCTCTCTCTCTCTCTCTGTCTCAAACATAAATAAATTAAAAAATAAAATATTTCTAGAATATGTTTCTTTTTTTTTTTTTACATTTATTTATCTTTGAGAGAAAGAGGGACAGAGACAGAGACAGAGAGAGACAGAGCATGAGCGGGGGAGGGGCAGAGAGTGATGGGAGACACAGAATCCCAAGCAGGCTGTGCACTGTCAGCACAGAGCCCGATGCGGGGCTCAAACTCATGAACTACAATATCATGACCTGAGCCAAAGTCAGATGCTTAACCGACTGAGCCACCCAGGAGCCCCAAGAATATGTTTTAATTGATATTTCTAATTATTTTTATATGTTATATGTTTTAGTTATTAAAACCATTTCCTGAATATATACAAATATAACACTTAACACTGCTTTAAATATCTCCAAAGTATATTTGTCCTCTAAATAATCAAATAACTTTTGTGAAAACTGTTATATTAATAACTCAAGGTAATTATGATAATGGATTTAATATCATATGTTTAAAATAAAATGCAAGAGCAGTCCAGTGCTTTCATTTTCTCAAAGTATATTTATACCTGTACAAAAAATCAATCTGAACCATAAAAGCAATACTTCCCCTGTACATAATGTTTTCTTATCTACTGTATTTATATTTTGTAGAAAATGTGTAATAAGTCTATTAAAATGCACAGAAATGAAACCAAAACATCATGCATGTAATTAATCTATAAACTCTGAGCCAAAAAATATTGGGGATTATTTCCTTAATAAAGGGAAAAGAAGAAGCATATCATTGATTTTTTGAGTGGAAAATTCATTTTAATCTAATGCCAGAAGTGTCAAGTTTATCACAGTATAACATAGCTTCTATTTTTCATGGTCATCTAAATAAAATTCTTCATAAATTACCAAAATTCTTTCCTCTGCCCAACAGCCATCACTTCCATCTTCTACTGATTAAATTTCAAATGGTTCACACTTAACTCAGCCAGACACTGGGCAAGTCAAACAACTCTACCATCTGGCCTAGGCAAAAAAAAAAAAACAAAAAAAAAAACAAAAAAAAAAAACCCTGACAGAAAACAGCGATATGCTACAATTCAAACCAGAACACCATGCATGTTAAGGCTTCCAATTTGAACATTTCTTTTCCAAAATATACTCCAATGAAGATTTGATTTAAAAAGGTATTATTAAGGTAAAATATAGTGTAAAGCATAAAATAGTATAACTAAGAAAAATATTTAAAAATTAAATATATATTTTATGATTATTGGGAAGGAATAAAAATACCTTTTTTTCTCTACTAGACCATTAATTAAAAAATAATTACAAAATAAAGTTTAAAATAGGCAGAGAAAATTTTAATATGACAATATGACCTTCTAAGTAATCTGACCAAACATTACACTGAAAACGAGTAAAACTTCTATGGTATATATGTGATAGATAATGATAGATAGATAGATAGATAGATAGATAGACAAAAAGATATATAGATAGATAAATAGATACACATATATATATCCCACAACAAAAAAGATGCTGTGAGGAATAAGAAGCAAGGAACATGACCTACCTGGCAGTTATTGAATGTATGTGGGTGTGTCTGTTTAAATGCATATATGTATTTAACAAATACATTTATTATCTGAATCCTTGATCAAATCAAATATTAATTGAAATGAGACCCTAGAGAAGAAATGAGAACAATAGAAGCCAGCTTTCACTTTGGGACATTTACTGATTATATTAAGCTCTATGTTTTGTTATCATGATATTCATCCTTGAGAATTACCACAAAAAATATTTCCAGTAAAATAGAGTCCACAGCAAAAATATCAAAGTTACCACTCAGCATCATGAATGTGGACTATCACTAACAATGGGATAAAAATTTAAAAATCAAAGGAAGACATCAGGTTACAAAATTAAGTACATTTAATAATAAGAATAAATAAAAGGTCAATGAGAATAAAGTAAGACTCCAGTATAGGTGCCTAAGCTGATTAGGAATATAACCTAACTGAGCAAATAATAATTAAAACTATGAAAACTAAAGTGGAATCAAAGCAAATAATTACAAAAGCAGAAAAAGAGTGAATAATGCACAAACATTGGGAAAATTTAAAGGGCAACCTATAATATTAAAAATGAAGGTATAAAAATCAATAATTATAATAAATACAAATGAACAAAATGCTTCAGTTAAGGAACATGAAGTCTATCAGGATGAGCTCTTCAGAAAGTATCTATGTACTGCTCAAAAGAGACACATCTACAACATAGCAAACAGAAATGTAGAAAGTAAAATGATGAATAAACTGCAGGGATAATAGGATTACATTGCGTAAAATCATTTATCAGTGCTTAATCTGAAATACATGATGCCAATAATTTTGAAAAGATCAAGCAAATAAGTGAATTTCTAAATAAATATTAA
The DNA here is from genome assembly GCF_016509475.1 of Prionailurus bengalensis. NCBI lineage: Eukaryota > Metazoa > Chordata > Mammalia > Carnivora > Felidae > Prionailurus > Prionailurus bengalensis. Next base: position 94,326,412 of record NC_057344.1, read on the forward strand.
CTTGAAAAATATGTTAAAAATCAGATTCAGTTTATAACTCTGAAAGTATTGGCTGAGTAAAGTCCCCCCAAAAAGAAAACACCAAACTAGGGAGGTTTTCTGTTTGTTTGTTTGTTTACCAACAACTGCTAACATTCAAGGAACAAGTAGTCCCATTTCCCATATTCCACTCCAGGATATAGAAAACGAGAAATATTCTCCAACTATTTTTCATTGGATTAACACATTCTATATACTAGAACTCACAAGGACTAAAACCCACAAGGACAATACATGAAATGATTACAGGCAATCTTAATTACTAAAATAAATGCAAAAATTTATTTACAGATTTAGCAGATGAAATACAGTGAATCTCAAGTTTAAGTTAACATAACTGGAACAAATTATATTTATTCTGGGACGTTTAGGTTGGTTTAAAATGAGAAAGAATTTGGGGCTCCTGGGTGGCTCAGTCAGTTGAACCTCTGACCCTTGGTTCTGGCTCAGGTCATGATCTCAAGCCTGCATGGGGCTCTGTGCTGACAGTGTGGAGCTTGCTTCGGATTCTTGCTCTCTCCCCTCTCTCTCTGTCCCTAGCCCGCTTGTGCTCTCTCTCTCTCTTAAAATAAATAAACTTAATAAATTAATTAATTAATTAATTAATTAAGAAAAACACAATTGAGGTATCTTATATTAACAATTGAAAAAGAAAAAAAAACATATCTCAATAGATGAATAAGGTATATTTAAACATTCAACATTCTGTGATTAAACATTTTAAAAAGAAACCAAAAAATCTAGGAATGAAAGAACCTTCCTAATTTGATAAATACTTTTCTTCAAAAATCTCCTATAAAACTTTATACTTAATGCAACTAAGTATGCATTAAGTATCTCTCAGGAATGAGGGAGTGAAGGGGCACCTGGGTGGCTCAGTTGGTTGAACATTCGACTTCAGCTCAGGTCATGATCTCACTGTTCGTGGGTTCGAGCTCCATGTCAGGCTCTGTGCTGACAGCTCAGAGCCTGGAGCCTGCTTCAGGTTCTGTGTCTCCCTCTCTCTCTGCCCCTTCCCTGCTTGCACTCTGTCTCTCTCTTTCTCTCTCTCTCTCTCTCTCTCTCTCTCAAAAATAAATAAACATAAAAAAGAAAAAAAATTGTTAAAGGAATGAGGGAGTGTGTGCTTTGTGTGAATGGAGGTCTTGGTTCTTGGATTCCCCGTGAGATGATTTGCATGAGGGTCCAGGCTTCAATGAAGACAGCCAGAAGAAAAGTAGCAAGCACAAAGGAATTTATTAAAGGAAAACTACACTCTCAAGGTGGGAGAGCAATTTTTCCAAGGTGGAACCATAGTAGGACTCTTCCACAGAGAGTCATGACACCAAGGCTCTTCTTTCCAGGAAGCAACCTTATTCCTGCTGGCACTGCACAGTTGGGTTTGTACCCAAAGAACTGAGCCTGGAACACCACATAGCATAGTTTTTTGTACAGTTTCTACTTCTTTGATTTCCATATATGGTAAGGCACAAACATGCAGTCTGATTAAGTGGTCTCATGTTGCGAGGTCATGAGGGATGTTGGCTATAGCCAAGTTGCCTTGATTTTTTTTTTCCTTTCCTTAGGGAGGGGACCCTGGCACAGAACCAGCCCCTAGGTATTTTGGAATTGGATATTTGTTGCTTCTCTGGGTTGGGGGGAGCTTTGAAGGACACACAGTGGGTGGTGTCTATTGGAGATCACTGACCATTATTTGGGAAACTCTTCCCATAGGCTGGGACTGGGAGTTTTTGACCCTATAAGCTGTGGTTTGTACTGAAAAAGTCGTGGCACCCTGAGTCAAAGAGCAGGGTCGGGCTGTGCCTGCAATGCAAATGCATTATGAACAGTCTGAGGGTTACCCTGGGGCAAGGGTGGAAGAGGAGACCTCAAGCTCTGCACCTGTGGCTCTTAATTTGTCAGCCCCAAGGTGTTAGGGGCCACAAGGTCAAGATGATGAGCTCCAGGCTTTATAATGTGCAGATTTTTGTTTTTGTTTTTGATTTTTTTGTCTTGTCACCATCCCTGCCTTCAGTTCATGTCTCTATAATTCCCCTTCAAGGATTTGGGATTCTGCCTCCAGGCATTTTTTTCCACTGCTCTTGTCTGGCTTTTACCTAATAGAACATTGAAAGCATTATTTTAAAGGATGTATGCTATGCACCACTTTTAAGGTTTCTCATGCTCATCACTTTTATCATTATAGTGAAGAGTCTAGTTAATAGGAAGAAACAAAAAAAGTAAAGCCACAGTAAATGAAAAATTTCAGAAAGAAGGAAAAACTTCTCATAGCCTAACAGATAATACTATTCTCTATAAATAGAAATTCAAATGAGTCTACAGATATAGTTTCAAATGTTTGCTTGATATAAATGTTTGCTTGAGTATATTTCTAGATATCACCAACAAACAGGAAATTATACTAGAATATATCAATTAATAAAACTATTTTAATGTGTAAAATAATGTAGAAATATACATATAGAAAAATGTGTGTGCCAGTGCTTAGTGGAAAAAACTCTAAAACTTTATTGAAAGACTTTGAAGAAGACTTAAGTAAATAAATTTTAATATATACCAAATTCTTAGATAGGAAGGTTAAATACGACAAAGGTTGAAATTCTCTTCAAATGGATAGATAGATTTAATGTACTTTCAGTCAAATTTCCATAACAGTTTTTCCAAGGAATTCCCCAAGCTAATTCTAAAATTATACGATTAAGGTGAATAATTAAGGAATTATGAGACAATTCTAATGCAAAGCTAACAGGATGGATGACTTCTGTTACATCTCAAGAATTACTTATTCAGCTAAAATAATAAGCACATGCAATATTGCTACAGAGCAGATAAATTGAGCAATTAAACAGAAGGCCAAGAAACAAATATCACTATATGGAAACTTGATTTATGACAGAAATGGTATCGTTAGTCATTACTGAAAGAACTTTACAATTACACATACTGAGATAATTAACTATCCATATGTCAAAAAATAAAACCGAAATCCTCCTTCTTCACAACATAAACAAAGATTTGATTAATTACAAATTTGAATATGAAAGGCAAAACTACAAAACTTGTAGAATTTATATGAAAATATTTTATAATGTAAAACTAATAAAGAAAAATTTCTCCAGTTCAAAGGCAAAATTATAAGACAAAGGTAAAGATTTATAAATGAGACTACATCAAAATAAGAATATTTATTCATGAAAATAACTCATAACAGGTGGAAACATAAGCCATGAATTGGAAGAGGACATATGAAACTGATACACATTCAGGATGTATAAAGACTATAAATCATTAAGAAAAAGAGATAATCTATAATATGAGCAAAAGACAGAGTTCCCTGAGAACAAAACCTTATTAGACATTAAATATATGAAGTTGTTAACCTGATAAATAATAGGTGGGAGGGGTCCTTGGGTGGCTCAGTGGGTTAAGTGTCTAACTCTTGATTCTGCCTCAGGTCATGATCTCACTGTTCATGAGATAGAGCCTGAGTCAGGTGCTGTGCTGGTGGAGCAGAGCCTGCTGGGGATTCTCTCTCTCCCTCTCTTTCTGCTCCTTCCCTGAGCATGCTCTCTCTCTCAAAATAAATATACTTAATTTTTTTTATTTTTAATTTTTTTATTTTTTTTATTATGTTTTTATTTATTTTTGAGACAGAGAGAGACAGAGCATGAGCAGAGGAGGGGCAGAGAGAGAGGGAGACACAGAATCTGAAGCAGGCTCCAGGCTCTGAGCTGTCAGCACAGAGCCCAACATGGGGCTCGAACTCACGTTCGGTAAGATCATGCCCTGAGCTGAAGTCGGATGCTTTACCAACTGAACCACCCAGGCGCCCCTAAATTTTTTTTTCCTTAATTTTTTTAAAAAATAATAGGTGGGATTCAAACCGAACTTATAATGAGATGTCATTTCATATCAAACCAAATTAGCAAAGATTTAAGTCTGAAATCTCAAGCCTTAGTAATCATATGAAGAAACTGGAATAATTTTATACTTCTGGTGTGAGTGCACATTGATAAAACTGCTTTAGAAAAAAATTTTGTATTTTCTAAGAGAAATGAAGATATCCATAACTCATAATGCAGCAATTTTATTCTTTTGTATATATCTCTGAGATTCTCTGGCACGTGTGCTCCAGGAAATATATCTATGAATGATCATGACAATATTTTCATATGAACCAAGAGCTGGAAATAATCCTATGTTGGATACATCTGCTAGTGTTATTCAGTGGAATATTATCCAATAATTAAGAATCTATGATAGCTATTAACAGAAAACATAGATGAATTTCAGGAACACAATGTTAAGTCAGGTAAGCAAGTTGCAGAATAAGACAGAGGGTGTGATTTCATTAACATAAAGTTTAAAAACACCCAGGCACAGGGCGCCTGGGTGGCGCAGTCGGTTAAGCGTCCGACTTCAGCCAGGTCACGATCTCGCAGTCCGTGAGTTCGGCCCCGCGTCAGGCTCTGGGCTGATGGCTCAGAGCCTGGAGCCTGTTTCTGACTCTGTGTCTCCCTCTCTCTCTGCCCCTCCCCCGTTCATGCTCTGTCTCTCTCTGTCCCAAAAATAAATAAACGTTGAAAAAAAAATTAAAATAAATAAATAAAAACATCCAGGCACAAGAACATACATTTTTGTTCAGGAACACGTGATTTTCTGTGTTTGGAAAGACTGGTTTAGGATCAAGCAAGGGCTCACAGCAGTCTCCAGGGCAATGTTGATCTTTATTGTAGAAAATATTCTAGATATATCAGTATTTCCTCTAAAGCTCACATATATTATTACATATTTTTATATTTTATATTTAATAAACTGATAAATATAATACTTAACAATTCAAAAGGTAAGCATTAAGAATTAGGATTAATGAGTCATACTGGAGACAGAAATGGGAAGTAAGTAAAAGTAAAGAGACAGTGTTAGTCAATCTAAGGAACACTGAATATTTATTAAGTGAAGCCCATGTTGAGAATAGTAAAACTAACAATTGAAAGTCATTAACTTATAGAAATTCAAATTTACAGAGGAAAAGAAGTATTCTTGATACTAAGGACACTTGATACAAGGTTTCGAAGATTAATTTTGATCTGCGTGTCTAACTACTTCAAAGCAAGGAGAAAAATCAAGTTTGGATTTACAAGAATCTAAGGGACTTGAACAAGCCTTAAGAATTGCTATTGTGAAGGCATTCAATAAGGGAAGTTAAGGCAATGCATTCACTAATCATAAATCTTTTACAGCTTGTATTCAGGGGATGTGTATCAGGAATGTAGACAGAAGTATAAAATATGTAGGCTTTTAATGTATGTATGCTGAGAACAAACATTGAGGGCTTATAAGGGATTTTCTCATAAGGACAACGTGTGAAGTAGACCTACAAAAAGAAAAATTTATGATGATAGTATAAAGCAGATACAGGAAAAGAGGAGAATCTGGTCTAGATTGGGTTGAATATCATTTATTATAGTCTAGGGCCTAACAAAATCTCACAATTAAAATTAAACATTTTAAATGATGTTAACCTAACATTTTATGCATTGTTCCAGTAAGTATACTTTATGCAAATACCAGATTAATCTAGCAGATAGGATGAAATGACCAGCGCCTTGAACATCTAGATCTGTAGTATATTAGTTTCCTAGGGCTGCTGTAAGGCATCACACACACACACACACACACACACACACACACACACACAGTAGCTTAAAGCAAAAGCCATTTGTTTTCTCGAAGTTCTAGAGACTTAAAGTCTGAAATCAAGGTCTCAATAGTGTTGATTCCTTCTGAGTGCTCTGAGAGAGAATCTACTCCATGCCTCTCTCTTAGCCTTTGATAATGGCAGCTAATCCTTGGCATTCCTTGGCTGGTAGATGCATAATTTCAATCTCAACTTCTGTCTTCACATAGAGTATGCCTGGTATTTCTGTGTCTTCACATAGCTGCCTTCTTGTAAGGACACCAATTATATGGGATTAGGGTCCATATTAATGGCCTCATCTTACACTTGATTAATTCTGCAAAGATTCTGTTCCCAAATAAGGTCACATTCCACATTCTCAGTACTAAGGATCATGACTTTCACATATCATTGGTTGAAAGAATTTGTTATTCATATAAAATTGTGTTGTTAGAAATAAATTCCAGTTCTCTATTATTCATGCCATCAAAAGTGTGCATTTTCTTATTTCTAAAATGGAAAAGTGGAAAATACAATGTCGCTTTCTATGTAACCAAGTGATTTATCTGTAAGTCTCACAGCTTCCTATACAGTATTACTTGGATATAAACTATCAGCTTTTTAAGTATTAAAGACTTTTCTTTGTCATCATTTCATACTTTATTTACACAAATAATTACAAACACTGTATTTGTTTTTCCACTAGCTTTCTTCCTCTTAACTTCAATAAAGCTGCTGAATTACAACTAAGAGAATAACTAGCATAACTGATGTACAGCTCACATAGAATCACGGCAATGAGTACTCATAGTCTTAAGTGGTCCTTATAATACGACTGATTTATCATTCAGTAAGAACACCACAACAAACAGGTGAAAAGGAAGAAAACTGATTATGTCAAGCACTTAAAAATTCCTTTCTAAAGGTCTTATCAATGGACAGTGCTCCATTATTGTGATATTTTTCAGGTTTGGCATTTATTCTTTCAAAATTGACCCAATTCTTGTATAATTTCCTAGGATTACTCTTTCATTTTCTTAGCCCTGAAGTAAATTGTTAAAATGGATCTTTAAACACTCAACTATGATCAGATGCACATAGTTCCAAAATATAGATCAGTCACAAAAATTAAAAGATACCTAATCAGCCCCTGGCATAAACAAAATCAGATTATAAGCCAGTCAAATACAAATGTAGTAAAACTAGATTTATACATTATAAGAATAATTCTCAAATAGACAATGCATAGTTTAAGAAACATGCCATATTTTTTCACTAACATTCATTTTTATTATTTTTGCTGCAAAATTGACAAGCTAGTTATTTTCCCTCTAAAATGCTGTTAAAATCAGGGTTAATTTGTGACCACATGCTTTGTATAAGAGAAAAACAGAAGCAAAGTGAAGACACAAATCTTTTATTTTATTAAAGCTTTAATGTGAAATCCTACAATTGCCAAATTTATTCTAATTTAGTTTATCATCTAAATATCAATTATTGAGAATTACTTAAACCAGTAGTTTTTTAATAAAAATTTAGATATATCTTATCTCCTGATATTCAAGATATTATTATTTATTTCCAAGGTATTATTTTTAAGGCTATGTATTCTAGGAAAAAGCTTAGAATTTCTTATAGGTAAGTATAATTTATTCATGATGATTTTTCAAAATGCAGATTACCTGTATTGCTTGGTTAGAAGCCATCTTATACTCAGGAGTCACTAACGGTTTAACATTTTTCTTGCTTGGGTTGTCATTAGTGCACCACAGAAATTACTAAAAGTCAGAAACTCTTTTGGAAGGGCTGAGTACTTTCATTTGCAGCAGTTTGTAAGGAACCTACGATATTAACTGCTTTTCTGTGTGTGCTGGGCTAATTGGAATCCAGGCTCGGCATTATAGTCTGTATGCCTTAACAAACAATGAATTTCTGGTTAGCCTCCAATGCACATTCCTTTCAAATTGCTCTAGCTGCCAGTTGAATGTGTTTATTTTCTCATTTGGACTTCCATAGTAGCATTGACTCCTGCATTATAATCTTACTGTATCTCTTAATGACAACATAATCTGCTGGAGAGAATGCAAAACTCCTACAGAAATTACTTCTTATGTTAGGTAGAAAGAAGAGAGGTGGTGTGTAGCTAATATGTAGCTGGCATGAATCAGGTTAATGATAGAGAAAGAGGTTTTCAAAGAAAAAAATTGGAAGGAGGGAGACACAAAATTGCCTCATTACAAAATGAAAAATAGAACTACCAATTATTGTGCTGCTAAATCAAACCAGCTTGTGGGTGGGTGTGTGTACACATGGACAATATGTTTACTTGCATATTCTTATCCATGTTCTTTTTAATTGATTGTATAATAGGATGCAGTCCCATATCCTGCGATGCTTCTAAAATTGATTTGTAATGCAAGGTTTAGATAATAAGTAATATAACGACACTACGTATTTTTTAAATAAGCAAATATTATCCAAATGCCAAAGTGCATATTTACAGGGCAGCAACAACTAATCAAACACCTTTAATAAAGAAAAGATTTCTGGGTTTTTGAATATAGTAACTTACAGTATTTCGGTTATCAATAAATTATATTGGAAATGTATTGAATTCTTTAACATCTTAGATTTTAAACAGGCTATAGCTTGTCAAAACAAGTTCTTGAAAATTTTCATGAGGTAACAGTATCCATGTGCTTACTGGATTATATGAACACTGTGTATGTAACTGAATCAGTGATATTTTGGCATTCAGGGATTACATTAGCATTGCCTAGGCAGAGACTTATTGAAATTTTATTTCAGTTATGTGAATTTTACCAAGCCTTGTGCTTGAACATAAAACATCCTAATTTGTCATTAATCTTTTTTCTAAATCAATCCTTGAAAATTAATTTCAAGAATATTCCCATATAATTTTAAGAAACAAAATTGATGAAAAATTGAAGAAACTCCACAGGGAGAGAGCATAGTGCAATAGTATATATTATTTTTGTTGTTTATCTACCATAGAACCATTGCTTAAAATTCACTGTTACTTTAAAACAAAACAAAAATCTTACCCCCTGAATTTGCATTTGGTCTTGATTATGCCATTATAACTTAAATGACATTTAATAGAAGGCTTAACAATTGATGTTAATAATGCTCTGTTAACGTCCTAAGTACTCACAGAATTTATGTATAAAGTCATAGTAATTTAACGAAGGGAATTAACAAATTATTTACCTCCTTTTTTTCTCTAGGTCTCAACTTGATATTTTAAAACCTATGATTTTAAAATAGAAGCAACAATGAAACAGAAAATATATCCTTCACTGCAATTTGATCAAGATTCGTTTTACCTTTGTATTTCTAAGAATTAGCAAGTACAAAGACTGGCACTAAAAGCTGCCCCAGGGATGTGAAATAGCTCACAAAACACCAAACTGAAGAGATAACATATACTTTTTAAAACTGCTTTTGAGATTCTTCATATATGGAAGCTGGGAGTCAGGAATCCACACCAAAAGATGTTTCCATTATATCAAATGAAATGATCTTTTGACCTTTTCTTCAGAAATGATAATCTACCTCAGAAACAGAAAATCCACTCCTTGCTCTGAGACTCTTTTGCTTATTCTCCTCTCAAAATTTATCCTAATAATAAGTGCATATCATCATATCATTCTTCTTATCACCTTGTTTAGATATTTGTAATAAACTTGGATTTATTTTGTATGTTTTTCAAGTATATTTAGAATGATAATTGGCTAATTAAAAATAAATAACTTTTGGAGTGCCTAGGTGGCTCAGTCCATTAGCCATCTGGCTCTTGGTTTCAGCTCAGGTCATGATCTCCCAGTTTGTGAGTTCGAGCATTGGCTCCTCACTGACAATGTGAGGCCTGCTTGGGATTCTCTCTCTCTTCTTCCTCTCTCTCTGCCCTTCCTTTACTGACACACTCTTTTTCTCTCTTAAAATAAATAAATTAAAACAACAACAACAACTAACAATAACTTTTAATATTGTGTTTTGTGTTTTCTTTCTTCTTCCTTTTTTTTTTTTTTTTTAATAGTTTTCATTTCCTGGAAGATAACTTCTTTGGTACAATTTCTTCTTCTGAACTTCCCCAGTGTTGTCCAGCATAAATACCCGATAAATATCTCTCCTTATCTTAATCCAGACTAGAGAGCCAGCAATTTTTTTGACAGAAAAATGTGAGTATTTGATCACAGGTTCTGTGTATTAAGACTTTTAATAAAAGAAAGGAATTGACATGTTTCCTTTTTTCCCTTTCCCTTGTTATGTTAATGTGAGCTTCTCTAAGCTGAATCTTATATTTAATATCATAATTGAAGTAATTATTGTCTGAAAAACAGTTGAGATATATTTTACAATATTCATTACTCCCAGATACCTTTGCAAGAGACATACTGAAGAACATACTATGTTACAGTGAGATTAAGGCAGTTACTCTGTTACAACACTCCTTGGAAATGCTTCCAGAGCAAACTATTTCTCCAGCTTTGAGATATAATTGACATGTAACATTGTGTAAGTAAAGGTTCACAACATGGTTTGATATACACATGTATTATGAAATGATTACTGCCATGTTAGTTAACATCTGTCACTTCACAGATACAATTTTCAATTTTCTTTCCTGTGATTAAAACTTTAAAGATCTACTCTGCTGGCAACACATTTCAAATATACAAAACAGCGTTTTTTAAATTTTTTTTTTTTTTTAATTTATTTTTGGGACAGAGAGAGACAGAGCATGAACGGGGGAGGGGCAGAGAGAGAGGGAGGCACAGAATCGGAAGCAGGCTCCAGGCTCTGAGCCATCAGCCCAGAGCCTGACACGGGGCTCGAACTCACGGACCGGGAGATCCTGACCTGGCTGAAGTCGGACGCTTAACCGACTGCGCCACCCAGGCGCCCCCAAAACAGCGTTTTTAACTACAGTCACCACGCTGTACCTTCCATCCTTAGAACTTATTGACCTCGTAACCAAAAGTTTGTATCTTTTGGCCACCTTCACCCATGTCTCCAAACCCTCGATCACCACTTCTGGCAACCACCAATTTGTTCTCTGCTTCTGAGTTCATTTTTTTTTTTTTTAAATAGGTTTCACATATAAGTGAGATCGCACAGTATTTGTCTTTCTCCGATCTGACTTATTCCACTTATGCCCTCAAGTTTCATCCATGTTTTGTCACAAATGGCGGTTTTCCTTCTTATGTCTGAAACTGTCATGTCAAAATATTAAGACTTAATATGATGAAACTCATCTCTTTATTTATTATGATACTGCACATCAAAAATCTATATGGGCATATTAGATAGTAATATGGTTTAATAAGTTATGAATTTGTAGTATGAGTTACATACAACAAATTGTAATACAACTTCATTTTGAGACAATGAAGGCAAGAGCCGTCAGCAACGTATTGTCCTTTAAACTGGTTTACAATTTATAATAATCCACAGCAATCTGTTGCCACTTAAACGGATTTACAGCTTAATTTATAATAATCCACAGCAAGGAAATAAGACTGTGACTAATTTTAGATTGTTTATTTAAAGTTGAAGATGAAAATGTGTCTTTACATGTCAATTAAGGAAAACTCCAGAAACTATTTGGTCAGGTTTATCAAGGGTCCCTCTCCAATATATGTTATGTGCATACCTATTAGTGCATGCGATTTTGACATGAATTGTTTGGGAAAGACAAAATTAATAATATTTTCTGATTCCATGTTGTAGATACAATTTTTAAGTATGCCAAATTTTAAGCATGACATGGGTAATTGAAATAAAGTAACAACAGTGGAATAGATTGAGAAATTCTACACGTGTTGAAATCCCGTTTTAGAAGCAGACTGCAGTTTGAATATTGACAATGGCTGTGATCAAATTTGTGATGAAAGAAACTAAGTTTATTGAAACTATTTATTGGAAATAGCTATAACAGCAATTTGCAGAAACATGATTATAATCTTCAATACACTTGTTATTTGTCAATAGCTATCTCCGTGCGTTAGTGAAAAAGTAATTTTGTTGGCATCATCAGTGTCGTAATTAAATCTTCATGCCTAAACAGTGCACCTCGAGGAAAAATTTACCTTTCTCACAGAAAAAAAATTGAGTTGAGGAGCAGGTTCCTAAATTTATGTTTACTTAAATACAAAGATACATTTTTTCATCAATGTTTTTGACAGGCTTGGATTGAATTCAGACCCACAAGATTTTCTGCAGATGTAAGGTTTCCAAAGCTATTGCTTTAGTGATTTTGCACAGTGTATTATAAATGTGTTTTTCCCCCTGACTTCTCTTTGTTTCACCCTATCTGAAGACATTCTTTGCACATTAATGTGTTTCTTCTGAGTCCAGCTATTGTCAATCCAATCTTCTATGAACCTGCTTTTGTTGTTATCAAGGACTATGGCTTTGAGTATTTTGTGCTTAAAGCAAGGATTTATAAGTAGGTTTTATTCAATGCTGTATTTAAATACTCAAAGCAAGCATGTTTGGTTTTCTTTTAGTACTTAGAAAAAAATATATAAATAAACATTGTGATTGAATCTATTCCCTATAAAATAATTACCTGTAGTATTCTGGAAAAATACAAATAAAGTGTCATCATAATCACAACTATTATTTCAATTTAATAATTATTTTAATTTAAGCTCAACCAGGATCATTAGGAGATTAATGAATGAGAAATTGGGAGGTACTTATCATAAGATGAGAAGTGTACAGTTGTCTTCAAATATACAGATTATGGGATTTATGTTTATGTTTATGATTTCTGGAAAATTATGTAATGTATCTAAATTTCATCTTATGTAACTTCAATATTCTAATAACTGCCTAGAATAGTGTTCTGGGGATTAAAAAACTATTCTCAGAGTCCTTGTAGTCTAATAACATTTTATTAAATATAAGATTATCATTGAAGTGAGCCGATGCAAAATATAAATACATCACCCTATATATTTATTTATAACTGTTATACCAGTTATACATATTTTTGTATTGTGTCTACCACATATAAATATAATCATTTTTTTATTGATGTCAATATTTGTGGGCATCCTGTATCATGCCAAATGATAAGTCAAAATTTGACAAAATAGAGATAACAATGAAGTAAATGTCCCAGGAGAATCTAAGAATCAAAAGCAAAAGTAAAAAAAATCCTGGAACCTGATCAAAGTTTCTGGTTCAGTAAAATTGAAAAAAAAATATTTTCAATAATCCTCAAATAGTTTTGGAGAATATTTGATAACAAACAATGCAGTTATATTTTATTTCAAAAAATGTTTAATAAGTTTCCAGGAAATTCTGGCAATAAACTAAAGAGTCAAAAGTTTTTTGGGCCTTGCCTTCAATGAGTATTTTTCCAGAGATAGATTGGCATTGATAAAGTATAACTTATTAAATTCTGTTTACATGCTTTAAGCAATGGACTTTGAGAACTTCATTTTTACTTACTAGTAGAATCTACATTTTTTCTTAGATAAAAGATCATTCCAGGTTCATTGAAAATGTATTTTAATTGAGCAATATTAGATGTTAGTTGACCAACATTGAAGCTACTGTAGGAGATAGAAATGAGACAAAATCAATGGGACTAAATTATAAATTGAATATACACATTTAAGAAAAGCAAAGTGTCAAAGATTACTTTTGGGGTAAAAGGTTTTTTCTTATTTTTAATTTCTTTAATGTTTATTTTTGAAAAAGAGAGATAGACAGAGCAGGGGAGGGACCAAGAGAGAGGGAGACACAGAATCTAAAGCAGACTGCAGGCTCCAACCTGTCAGCACAGAGCCAGATGTGGGGCTTGAACTCACAGACCAGACCGCAAGATCATGACCTGAGCTGAAGTTGGACGCTCAACCACCTAAGCCACCCAGGTGCCCCTAGGGAGAAAGATTTTTAAATGGATAGATGATAATAGCATTTAACAAATCATGAAAGTTGAATACTTCGAGCTTTAGGATTCTTTTAAACAAGTACATTCAAATAATTTGGTCTAGAAGTCATAGAGATGTCCTAATTGAATATATAAATTGTGAGTCGGCTGAGCAGCTGAATCCACGAGCATAGGTAAAATGACCTTGAAAGAGAATGCAGCATAAGACAGAACATCATTACCCAGTATTGAGTCAGAGTGACTATTAGTGACCAGCTGATGAAAACATCTCACAAAATACCACTTATGTGGCACAAGCAGAGAGGCAGGAGTAATGTGTTCAGGAAGCCAGGAAAATGTGTTCAGAAACCAGAGGAAGAAAGCATTTTAAGAAGCAGAGAGTGACTCTCAGAGTGGCTAAGTAATCAAATGATGATTGAAAATATATCTGATCTGTTGGATATTTTGGAGGCTTTGTAACCATAATGAAAACTGCATTAACATGAATATCTGAATGACAGACAGACTTAAATGATATGGGAAGAAAATAGAAATTCAAAAAATTAAGAAATATCTTCCCAAAATTTTGTCTACGAAGACAGAGAGAGAATTAAATAACTAAAGCACCAGGGCTGAGTTTTAAATTTTGAAGTTTTTTGGTTAAAGCTTAAATGTGTTAAAACTGATGGAACAGATCCAGTTTATAAGGAGGAGTTGTCCAGAAGAGAGAGAAAAAGAAAGAAGAGATAGGGAAAGATGGTGAGAAAGAGAGAGACAGGGAAAGGGGGGAGAGAGAGAGAGCGAGCAAGAGAATGAAACAATACACAATTTCCAAGAAGGCAGGAGGTATTGGATCCAATAGGCCGATAGAAAATTTATTAAGAGATGGAGTTAATAACATCTGTCGAAAGCCAGATATTTTAGCACCATTGAATCATGGCATTTAGCATGTAGTGTTTGCCAAATTCATAAGAAAACTATCAGATTTAATTAATTGTTTTTTGAGTTTTTCCCCTAATATTGTAAATGAAGAATTCATTCATATATAGGAATTTAGAAGGAAATGACGGCTGACTATAGAATCAAATTATATTGTTGAAGAGGCAAATAAATAATTAAATAAACCTTATCTATCCATGATCAATTGAACAATGTGTGTTAGATTCTTTCTATATTACAAGTATTGTAGCCAGTGATTGGTGGCTTGTGAGAAACCTTTATTAAAATTTAATCATGTTAAGTTAATATCTCACCTCAATGCACACTTTTACCTTTCTACTATGCATTTTGCAATGTACTTTCAGAGTATTTAATTGACCTGAGTATTTAATGACCTGAGGCAGAATCAAGAGTTAGACACTTAACCCACTGAGCTACCCAAGGACCCCTCCCACCTATTATTTATCAGTTTAACAAATTCACATATATTAAATGATACCTTAGGAAAATAGAAAGGCCAAGTTTACCCTGTTACCTTCTTTTAAATAATATCATTTAAATTTGGTTTATGAAGGAACAAAATTATTGACAAGTATATTAATATTACAGATGATTTTGAAAAAAATGAATCAAGAGTTATGAATGAAATATTCTCAGTGAATTGGCAATTGGATTTTACTTTTCTGGTACTGGTAAGTTCCTGTTTTATTCACACACAGAATCATTCTGAGATAAGTGCTGACATGTCACCTCTCCTTCTTTTAGGCCAAAATAAAACATAGATTATTTAATATTAAGACATATTTGATTTGCTGTTTGTGATGTTCACTGAGAGAAAAAGTTTTTTTGTTTTGTTTTGTTTTGTTTTTAGTATTCTCACAGGGTGATTTTCTTAGGGGTTGGAGAAAGTATGGAAACCAAACCTCTAGCCCTCAGCTCCACCCAGCTTCTTCTAGAAATAAGAATAATACTTTCACCCAAATTTTCCATGAATATTATTGGCAGTTTCAATATGTATATTAAATTAAACATCATAAATGACTGATTTGCTTCACAATAATGTATCCAGATAATTTTTATTCTCTATAACATTAAAAATATTTGAAATAAGAACCTTTTTTTGAGAGAATTATTGTATCTAATGCTCTTTAGTTGTTGCCAGATTCCAAAGCCCCTCCACAACTTCAAAAACTGTATCCTTTTGTCAAGATTTGGGGCCCTGGATCATTCAGTCTACGATTCTAAAACTCTTTCTAATTGCTGGAGTAGAAAATGGACTCTATTAGACTATAAATTCTGTACCAAACTCTTGGGTAAGATCATCCAAAGCTCGCCAAGAGACATTAAGTATAAATCTAACCCTCATATGTTACCTAGCTTCATTCTGTTTTGTCATTCAACAAAAATATATTGAGGTACTATTTTGTATACATCATCGCTTTAGCATTGGAAATCCATAGTGAAGAAAACCAACACAGACAGGAGTTTGTAGTCTAGGAGATAAGACGTACATAAAATGAAGTGTTGCACATTTCTTTATTTAGCTGATATTATAAAGGAGTAGTACAAGTGCCATGAGCAGATGTTCCAAGTTGCCATGTTCTAGTATGGAGCTTCAGGGAAAGCTTCCTGGGGAATGTGGTTAAATTGAAATTCAAATGCCTTTTCAGTAACAGGAAATAAATTCTGCATATATTCTGGGGCAGAAAGGAATAAAGCACATTAACAAAGGGAGTAAATGGATTTTATTTATTATAAGCAAAGTCTTTCTGTATTTTTATTTGTAAAACTAGAGTACGCTGATGTTGAACAGCTAGATGGGTAGAATATCATACATATTCAACATCTTCTGATTTCTTGTAACCAACATTATGTAATCCACGACTTTTTCCTAATTTATTAAATTTCATAGGAACCAGAGAATACTGTCCTATTCTGGAAGATAAATGGTTCTAAGGAGTTGCCTGACCCAGCTCACTGATACAGTCTGTTCTTAACAAGCACAGCCACTTTCCAGTTTTAACCAAAAGCCAATCTGGCAAAGATGCAAGAATGATGGGAAGTCTTTTCTCAAGAAGCTATCCTGGCAGCAAATAAGAGTTCCTAAGAACAACATTGACAGTGAGGATAGTGTGTCACCAAAGATCTTGTGCCAGGAAGTAAGATCTATTGGGTGCTCAGAAAAGTAAAAATCAACTTCTCACTGAATGAATTTTATGGGTATAATTTGACTCAAAACTTTGAATGTGGCTGATTTTGTGTAGCTCTGATTGGTTAACTTCTTCCCTTCTTGAAGATTTTCTGAGACTGGTTTTCCAGTCTTCTTCACTAATTTAGTTATCTAAACTATCAATTTACTTTTCTGCTTAAATAGACCATAGTGAGTTTTTATTATTTCAGACTAAAGTTAATTCAAGAATTGCCAGCAGGGAAAGATAATGAAGGGGCTAAGAGAAGGTGATGGGGTGTTCTGGCTTTATTGGGGCAAAATGGAAAATCCATCAATTGCTAAGGAGTAGAAAGCTAGCAACCATAACATGAAGTGGAAAGTAATTAATTCCTTTGCCACCAAATGTCACCTGGGATGATGTTCTCCTTGAGAATTAAGCTTTAAATATTAGCATGGCTGATACCTTAAAACTATATGAAAAACAAGAAAAATTCAGTAACTTTAGTTGGGCTGGCTATTGCTAATAGTGATACACATCATAGAAGACTAGAACAGGACAAAAATATCCCCAAAGACATTTTATTTTAATACTTGAGGTATAGCCTGAAAGTAACAGACTTTCCTTTCATTGTTACAAAAAGAGTGGGACCCTGAGAAATATAATACAGAAGGTATAAGAACTCCTACTAAAAAACAAAACAAAACACCAATTCTCGCAGAGCTTTCCTTGTCAAAGCAAAACCTTCTCCCCTTTATTATGAGAAAAGTATTTTCTTTCTTGAACAGTATGTAACTTGGGTCAAAAGCTAAATTGGAAAAAGCAGTGGTAGCAGATAATCCTTGCTGAGGATGTTGTCTTGTGAGGCGAATTTGGTTCTTCTTCTACACTAACAACTGCTCCTCACTATGTCTATACCTAGTAAGGTGAGCCATATCCCAACATGTGTGTGTAGGAGGGGAATGGTGGTGAGAACTGACAAGAGAATGAAAGCAGAAAGGAGACCGGTTAAAAAGTGCTAAAAATGAACTAACATAGAACCACAACAAGATCTTGGTAATAATTATACAAATAAATTCTGAGAATTCTGAGAGTAGTAACAAAAAAAGAAGGTATTTTGCAAATGGCTCAATCTTAAGTCACTGGTGGACTAAGCTACATGATGTTCTGAGGTTGTTTATTAAATATGAGAAGCATAATCCACAATGTTTGGGAAAGACTTTCTTTTGTAGGAATATTTGCCATGTTCAACTAGCTCTTAAACTCTGAGAAGTAAATCCAAATATTTTTTGAGATCAATATGCTAAAAATTAAATTTGCTAAAGCCAGTGAGACACATGAACAATTCCTAATATGTATGTTTCCTTCAACTCTTCACTTTCGTTGATTACTTGAATAGAGCTGGGCTGTCCACACGTGCTTGCACAGCTATTAGCAGTGTAAAAATGAGGGAGGCCACAAAGAAAATCTAGGCACTCTGCAGATTGGGGACTAGGTAATAGGGCCTAAGAACGATTTCTCCCAATCCCATTGAATTCTGACATGTAACTCCAAGGAATGAGAGAATTTTATAATCACACTTCGCTTTCCGTGTTGTTACAGAGGCATATTTGTCAGGAAGATAGGTTATATGTCATCTAATTTGATTTGTCACTTCTAATTATTTAGACCTACAGCATATGGACCTTCTCTTGTATTCTTGCCATGGGCAAGGCATGTATGTGTCTACCATACTTCAGTCAGGGCCACCATCTGTGGGCATCCACCACTTTTGGATATCCTACACAGCATTACTTTAACCAACACATTTATTTTAAAGTAAAAAGTAAGGTAATAAGCTGATACCCATCGATTTCTTGGTCTTATCATATTCCTTATTACCTAGGAGTAGAATGAAAAACAGTTAGAATGGTTATGTTTCCCAAAGTTGCAGTAAAGACATGGAAATGATGTATAGTAGTGTCATGAACACTGAGGAGTACTATACATTAGCAACAAATGAATGGTGCTAAGTTTCCCACAGACAAAATAAGGGGTACGTTACAACTGGCTGAAGTTCCTAACACACTGGAGGAGTGAGAGAAAAAGATGGGTAGAGAAATGATATGTGGATAGATACATAGATGAGAGACAGAGGGAGAGGAAGGGGGAGAGAGGACAGAAATTTAAGTAGCTATTAATCACTTTAGTGTACAGATATTATTTGAGTCCTGAGTCAAAATTAAGCTCAAAGAAAGAAACTTCACAAATAAAAATAATACAAACACAAAATTGGAACGTCTATCATCTGGATATTTGAAGATGTGGAACTGCTTTAAAATTTTAACCATAGAAAGAATTCGTATCTTTTATACAAAAAAAAATAATAGTATGGATATCTTTCTCAGAAAAATACAGGGGTTGCCAATTGGCAACTTCAGGCTCCTCATACCAATGGGTTAGCAAGTAGATAATGAGGTTACTGTTTTGGTAACGGATTTATTTCTGACTTTGAAAACAAATAGAATTGTTGCTCCCAGATAATGCCAGAGAGGAGATTAGGTGGAATTCAATCTATTTAATGAAATGACTCTTTATTTCCAGGGAAAAAAGTTAATGTTAGAATCAGTAGAAGCATATGGTTCAGATTCCTCGAAAATAAAGTTTTGTTTTCATCTGGACAGTGACAGGCAAGCGAAAGTGCTGACAAAGTGAATATGCAAATTATTTTTTAGAAGGAGTTATAAACACTAACTTGGTGACCAAGTACAGAAATGAGAATTATAATAACCCGTCCTATTCATGTTATTTTAGGTATTATGTATATATAATTTGAATTTATTTCTACATCATTTATCCACCACTTTTTATAGAACATTTTGATCATGGTAAACTTGGCTTTTTTTTCCCCATAGATTTCAATCTATCAAGATATAATTAGGATGAACTATGGCTGCAATGAACATCACCAGAGATTACGAATTAGAATTGAGGAAAACAACTGAGGATGTTACTTTTGGCATCACCAGAGCTTGGTTGTCCTGCTGGGGTTGAAATAAAAGCCAGTTTCTAGGGGTGGTATTGGCAGTGAGGCCAAGGATAACACTCAGTGTCAGGTGATATTCGTAGCCTCTACTTCAATGAATTCCTTCCTATTCCCAGTAAGCTATCACTCAGTGAAAGTATTTGCCTGCTAGGAGTGAGGATGTCTTATCTGTCACAGTCAAGGGTTGTGAGGATGAGCAGTTCAATTTTTCAAGACAGTCATTCACAGTGATAGAGAAAAGGAAAAACCCTGCTTCTATTCTTACTTCTAATCTTTCAGTTCTTATTTTATTATTTTTTATTATTTTTTTAAATTTTTTTTTAAAGAGAGAGAGAGAAAGTAGAGGAGAGGGGCAGAGCGGGAGAGAGAATCTTAAGCAGGCTTCATGCACTGCGCAGAGCCCGATGTGGGGTTCCATCTCACAATTGTAAGATCATGACCTCATGATCTGAGCTGAAATCAAAAAGTCAGATGCTTGGTTAATAAGAAAGACCTACGTATCAGAAGTGACCTGGAAGGATTTTTTTTTTTTTTGAGAGAGAGAGAGAGGGTGCAAGTGAGCAAGGGGCAAAGAGGGAGAGAGAGAGATCCCGCAAGCGACAGAGAGAGAGAGAGAGAGAGAGAGAGAAGTGGGGATCACCCAAGGATCGTGCTTTACCCTAAGCAGGGCTTGTAGAAGTGAACTGGAACTTTTAGTCTTGCAAACCTACAGATCCTAAATGTCTAAAAACACAGCTTTGCATTTTGTACATTATTGAGTCTGTAAAAGAAAACACTATATTTAGTACATAGATTTTTTTTTAATAAATGGTTTAATTAAGTTTCAAAAGCCACGGAATCTGTTAAAGTGAATTTAAGTTACTAGACAGTGTTCTAATGATTGTAATTTAGGTGGTTTCAAATTAACTAGATATAAGATAATTATATAGTTTTAGAAAATAAGAGTAACAGGGTCAAGCTGCTTCATTCATTCATTTCTTCAATGCCTACAATACTCCTGGCATTGTTCTAGGCATTGGTTACATAGCATAATTAACATACTTTCTGTCCCCGTGGAGCTTATATTCTCCTACCAATATTCTAGTAATAATCTCTTCATGAACATATGAATAAATAAGTGGATATAAAAGGCAAGTTTTTTTGGAAATACATGGAGACAAAGTATAAGCATCTGTGTCGATCATGTATCTAAACAGAGGTTTTAAGAGAAAAAAATATTTAAGGAATTTAACGATACATACAGAATTTAGCAATATAAAACCAGAAATTCATTCCCAACACAAATAAGTGAAACTTTCTTAACAGCCAATAATTCAGAAGTAAAATTGGAAGAGATTTAAATTTTTCTACATCTAAAAAAATGTGTATTTAAATGTATTTTAGGGAGTTAACACCGAAAAACAGTCCACATCTTGTTGCAAAACATTATTAATAGCTTCCAAAATTGATTATGGGTAATTTTTAAAGGATGGGCACATGCCATTTTCAGAATTTTGAAGTATATTGCAGAGATATGTATTCATCTTTTTTAAAAGTTGTTTCGGTCCTAACAGGTATCATATGAACTAATGATTTCATATGTATAAATCAGATAGTCTCTATTCTGATTGTTTTCCTCTCATAAATCTGCCTATGAGTATGTTTAGCCATTAATCAATAACTGTATGCTGATGGGCAAAATTCACTTATTTTTCCATAAGCACAGTTTTCAACTCTAACACTTTTATATAAACTTTTCACTCACATTGGTTCCATTGTCAAATTTTTAAGAATTAAAGAATAACATTTTAGCATAGGGAAATATTCCTTCATCAAGTAAGTATTTGTCACAATGTCAGTCTCCATTGCAGTTTATGTTCTAAAACTTTTATTCTTATTTATTTATTATTACAGATTTTTAATAAGACAAATGGGTACTTGACAGAGAGAGAATCTATTGTTAAATTTTTTTCAGGCATTAATATGGAAATTACCACTTATGAAGAAAATCAATTTGACTACTTTTTAAATTGTAAATGCTCACTTGTCATAAAACCTCAGGAAACATTAAAATGAAAGAAACACAATGATGAAGAAATGTAAGAGCTATGGGAAGGATAAATGTTTTCAAAGATGCAGAGAACCACGTGTAGAAGGGGAAAAGACATCTACGATTGTACCTACAGTACTTACAGGGGGAATAATGAAAATAATATAGAATAGAGGGAGAATCAGGCAGAGAAGTGGACCGAACAGGTGCCATCAGGAAAAGGAATATAGCACAGACCTTGCAGCCAAATCAACTGAGTTTGTGTCTTAAATTTGTCACTTTAGGGGCACCTGGGTAACTCAGTTGTTTTTGTGACTCTTGAGTTGGCCTCAGATCTTGATCTTGTGTGAGATCGAGCCCAGTGTAAGGCTCTGCTCTGGGTCTGAAGCCTGCTTAAGATTCTCTCCCCCACCCCCACTCAAGCTCTCTCTTTCTCTCTCTCTCTCAAAAACAAACAAAACAAAACAAAACAAAACAAAACAAAACAAAACAAAAAACATGTCATATTAACTTCATGAGGTTTAAATGAATCCGCATCTGTAAAACCTTAGAAGAGGGAATGGCAAACTCCAGCCTGCGTACCAAATCTAGTCTACTATTTTCATAAATAAAGTACATTTAAACACAGCTGCATTACCTACTTATTGTCTATGGGTGCTTTCAAACTACAAACTTTCAAATTATACATTTATCTCACCAGAACTACATCTTTCTTTGCCTCAAAACCACGAATAGATTTTAATGATTCTAAAAGCAGACAAGGCTTCTACATTCATTATATTCTACATCTGTGATAACGTCCTGGAAACCACTTCAGAGGAAATGGACACTAGTTTGGTAGCACAGGTGCAACTATTCACAATCACCAGGGATTTCTTGGTGAATCCAAGATAGAAAATCATGCAAGTGGGTCTCACGAGTAATATTAAATTCATAACACATTAATCTTCTTTGTGCTTTCAGAGTCAAAATGGTAATGCATCTCTTTTAACCTTGCTGTCTATTCTAGAAATATTGTCAATACTAACAAGCATTTAAAATGTTACCACATATAATACACAGACATCAGAACAGAAAAAGATTATGCCATCTCCTTGAGATTTGCTTTTAAGTGAAATCATGTTCATACTGAATTTAATAGAAACAATTTCCTAACCCCCCAAAAAAGGTTTAACAATATTATAGACATGATGTCAACAGTTAGCAGTGTTGAGCAGAATTATAATAATTATAATAGTATTTTATTAAAAGTTTATTCTGTGGCAAACTTTATTAACCCATCATAAATGAATTACTTAATTTTTACTCATGATTATATTTTGAAATTGGTATACTTGTTATACATATTGTACACTGTGGACCTAAGACTTAGAGAGGTTATGCAAGCTTTCCAAAAACATAGAGCTAAAAATATCAAAGAATCAGAACTGGATATACTTTTATTAGATACGAGAGTGCAAACATCATTGAGCTATACTTCCTTTCTAGAACAAGGCATTTCCTTCCATGTGTCTTCTAAACATTTTTAAGTTCTTACTCACTATGTCAAAAATTCCTTATTTCATTTGGAGAGTTTATGTTAAAAATACCTCAAAGGTAAACTTTTCACAGTATACTGAGCTTTGGTAAAAACAATAGGCTGGTTGGTAATTTTGTGTTGCTAAATTACTTTTACTAGATATGAATTTATAAAAATCTATGTGAGGTATAAAATATTAAGTTACAGCAAAACTGACCCATTCAAAACCCAGTTAAGAAAGAAAACACTATAGCTACCTTTGAAGAATCCTGTTGTGTTTTTTTTTTAACTTTTTTAAATGTTTATTTATTTTTGAGAGAGAGAGGGACAGAGCGTGAGCAGGGAAGGGGCAGAGAGAGAGGGAGACACAGAATCTTAAACAGGATCCAGGCTCTGATCTGTCAGCACAGAGCCCTACATGGAGCTCGAATTCATGAACTATGGGATAATGACCTGAGTTGAAGTCTGCCACCCAACTGACTGAGCCACCCAGGTGCCCCTGAAGAAACCTGTTCTAAATGGACATATCCAGTCTCTCCCATTGTCTCTGTATAAAGAGAAAACCATTCACTCCATTGTCTTTAGATAAATTGATAAATAGAATAATATAATAGATAAATAATGTTTATCACAATTACCAAGATTTTATGTCTATCTATCTATCTATCTATCTATCTATCCATCTATCTATCATCTATCTATCTATCTATCTATCTATGTATCTATCATCTATCTCTCTTTGGGGGATACAAATATATACATAATCTTGTAGTTACTTATGATATTATGTTTTTTAGCCTAAAAACTACATTATTAAAATTCCATTTCTTTCCACATGAAAACTAGTTATTCTCCCACTCTAAACAAACAAATAAGACATTTGTAAAATATGCAAACAAACTATTTTCAAATATTTCTCAACATGCATGCAGGGCTATGATCCCTATATAAAGGCAAACGTATAAGGAAGCATTATGTTCTCAGGTTAGAAGCAATTTCTAGACATTAGTGTAAAAATTGGAAATGTAAGTAGAACTGGGCAATTTTGTGGATTTAAGGAGTCAGAAATTAAAATCCAGGGAGGCCGAGGCAGCTAGATTTGCAAGATGTTACCTCAGAGAGGAAGCAGTTACACACACTTTGATACCCTTTATATGAATATGTCATATAAACTTATTCAGGTTCGAAGTGTCCTATAAATTCTTCATATATATGTGGAATTTCATAGTTTTAGTAGCACAACTAACCAGGCATGTGGCAAGCAGTAGCAATCAGGAATTCAAATGAAAGTTAAAATTAAACTCACAGTGATTGGTCTAATATAAACAACTCAACTGATGAAAAACTTGAATAAATACATACTTTGTAGGCAAGGCCAGTCATACATGGGTAATAAGACAATGGCCCCTTCTGCTGCCAAGCCCCTGCTAAATTCCCTGGATTCTGTTTAAAAGGTGAATTTTAATTTCAGAATCAGCTTTTTAAAAAAATCCAACCATTTGGATTTCATATATTGATGCAATTAATGTCTAAACAGTGTTGACAGATTTCTAAAAGTACAAGGTCCCAGAAAACTCTACTTTATTAAGGTCATTGATTGTTGAATGAAATTGTAAATTATGATAGCATGAATATTTTACGTATTATATATAGACACATATATATATATATATTTATATTATGAAGTGCACATACATTTGTATATATGTGTACAAATTGTACACAATCCATGTTTATATATAGAATATCGGCTCCACAATTATCGCCTTATTCACCAACATTTGTACCTAGTGTTTTGTCTGTAACATTTCATAAATTGATATACTTTTGCTTCTCTCTCCATCTCCCTCTGTCATTCACTCACTTATCAGATACAGAAAAATATTAATAGACAAATATAACTCACTGTTTTAAAGAGAACATTTTAGATAGAAACATCATTAGTCAAGTAGTACAGTTGTGCCTGTAGCCACCAATGAACTAACATCCTTACATATTCATTGTACAGCTTAGTTGTCCTATGTGTACTGATAATTCTGAAGCATTTGTCCACATAGTATATTGCGGTTTGTCACTGTTTGTTAACTTGAGATTTCCAATACTAAGTAACTAAAAAATAAATATTTCAATTTTATACTTCTAAATGTTGTAAACTTATTTATATTTTATAGTTTATAAAATATATTGATGAAATTGTGCAAACAATATTTTCACCTAAATTTTCATATCATAGGATTCTGATACTTATGTATTCAATAATATTTTCTACTGTTAAACTATATGATAAACTGTAAAAATATTTGTTCAATAGTACTTACACGACAGGGATATTGGCAGCCAACATTTTAATAGAGATGACTAATTTTTAGGCAAACCTGTCAACAGTTGCATTATTATTGAAGAAATATTAAATGTGGAACAAAAACTGAAAATAAGAGTGAACTTTTAAAAAATTATAAAACTTATTTACTTAGAATTCTAAGTTAAAAACTTATTTTGCTTATCCCTTTGAACAACTGAGTGAGTGAGGCATACATGCTAGATTACATTAGCCCCATTTTTGCAGACAAGAATGGAAACAGTATTCCTGTATTTAGTATAAAACAGATATGAGACAGAAACTCTGGGCTTTCACACTCACAAATGCTCTTTTGCCGTTGCTTTTTGATATATCATTTTTAAGTAATTTGATTTCACAAGGCTTTAAAGTATAAGTGTAGGTTCTAACATCTATTCCTAGCAGGTTAACTCTTGGGCCAACCAACCTAATTAATTCTCTCATAACTGGGCACATTTTAAGGCATTGTTATACTTAATTTTTTTTATATTTATTTAAGTAATCTCTACCTCCCAACATGGGGCTCAAACTCACAACCCCAAGATCAAGAGTCACATGCTTCTCCAACTGAGCCAGTCAGGTGCCCCCAGCATTGTTATACTTCTAA
Organism: Prionailurus bengalensis; assembly: GCF_016509475.1. Classification (NCBI taxonomy): domain Eukaryota; kingdom Metazoa; phylum Chordata; class Mammalia; order Carnivora; family Felidae; genus Prionailurus; species Prionailurus bengalensis. Next base: position 94,352,665 of record NC_057344.1, read on the forward strand.
CTCAACCGCACAGCTATATTTGAGGGCCCCATGAGCCAAAGGTGCAGTAAAGCTTATCTTAAGGGATCAGGGGACACAATGTTTAAGCATGTTTTCAAGTCTTACCCTATGCCTGGCACACCCTCAGCAACTACTCAGATGTCAATTGAGGAAACAAAGTGAAAAGATCAGAGGAAGGCCCACCTAGGAGTTGGACACTGATGATAAACACAAGCAGTATCAGATCCTCTTTTTAGGTCCAATGTCTCAAGGAGCCCTAGTGTTGGTCTACTACATTGTTACCCACAGGTTAGAGAGCAATAATACTTTTGGAGTCTAGACTATGCAAGGACAGGGTCCAATTAAGACTGCCTGGGGACTAACAGACCTACTGGTACTAATTTCATCTATGCCAAACCAAGAAACTACCATTCTGAAGCCCAGCAGAAATAAATGATGGGCATTTCCCTGAGGTAGGATCAGGGGGCACAGGAATCCACCACTCTGTTTCTAGTAGGAAACACCGAACTGGCTCCAAGGGAAATAAACTGTATTGGTAAGCTTTGGTCTTGCACAGGACATGACCAGAGGAGACTAACAAGGTTAGGGTCCAGGTGATCAGTCCATATAGTGCCAGACTTCCTCACATAAGGTGCATGAGTCCCTAAGAAGGTCTATGAACTTCAACACAAAAATTTGAGTGTGTCTATTTTCCTGGGAAAGGGTCCTTCCCTTTTCATAGACTCAAGAATAAGTAAAATCCTGAGCTAGAGAAAAGGACTAAGCCAATGGCAGGCTAGGATAAGGAAGCCACCAGATGTACTTCAGTGCGAGCCAAATCTGTGAACTCGCAAACCTGTCACTGAAAAGTTAGAACACGGATTCACAGCAGAGACAACAGAGTTGTGTCTTTGTGTTCTTTGTAATTGTATTTCAAGTTCCTTCCAAAACAAGGTCCTGGGGATCCCCAGTTTCAAGTATGTTCTTGGGCTTGGTCCACTGCTGTCTTGTATTCATGCTTAGGAATTCATTTACCAATGTTAATCCCCAGGCTGGGAGATGTGACATAGAAGGACTCCCTCTTCCATGGCACGAGTCCTTTGCTGAATTCAACACAGAAAACACACTGGAACTTTTCCTTGGAACTGGGCTGTGATGAGAAGTGCCTGCCTGGAGTATCATCATCTTTTCTTTGGCCCCTCACTCTAGTTTCTGAAGATAAAGCAGAAAATAACAATTCTAAAAGATAAAACACATGCCTCCAATGTGCTGTGCTTTCAGATATTCTGGGTTTAATTCAGCTGCCTAGAGAGCTGATTGATGCGTTCACCTTGTTAGGCAGCTAAGCCCACTTCCTTGAGGAAGCCCACTCTATTCCTGGTAGCATGACAGGCCACTGAGAGATAGAAAGTACATAAGAACTCAGAGGTCACCTGGAATTTCTTCCCCAGAAAAGCAATTTCATGAAAGAGGTCTTCTAAGAAATAGCACCATACTTTCCCAGGTACTCCTCAATCACTGTGTTGTCTGTCAAATGGATGGTTTTATTATTTTTTTAAGTTTATTTATTTATTTTTGAGACAGAGAAAGAGAGACAGAGAGTATGCACATGCACATGAGTAAGTGGGGGTAAAGGCAGAGAGAGAAAGAATCCCAAGCTGACAGCATGGACCCCCACACAGGGCTCAATCTCAGGAACACCATGAGATAATGACCTGAGCCAAAATCAAGAGACATTTAAGTGACTGAGCCAACCAGGCAACCCAGGGATGATTTTATTCTTGATCTTGGTTTGTCCACATTTCAAGATGAGTTCCCGGAAAGAGTTCAGATTTGGAAATCCCTAGTTCACATAAGTTTCCACTATATGCAGCATTTTTATGGTCTGGTGGGGTCACTCTGACAAAGATACCACTGAAAATCTGCAGGTGAAGCTTTGCAATGGTCCTCTACACCAGTGAACTCACTCTTAATCCTTTGATGTGTACAACAAAGGCCAAGGAGTGTTTATCTGCCACTTCCAAGCCATGAGGTTTATTTCTAGTCATCTAAGTCACATCCTGTCATGTTGCTGCCTCCAGGAATGATGTAGGAACCATTCCAGTCATTTAAACTTGAGCTCTTTTCCTCTCTTCTGCTCTTTCTTGTCCAAAAGTGCCTGCTTTGCTTGAGTGGCTTTAAGGGCCTGATAAGCCTTCCTCTTTTTCAGGAGAGTGTCTGGAACCAAAGAGATCTTTTTTCTCCACTTTTGCTCCACCATGATTCTAAAGCTGCCAAGAGTGAGCTTTTAATGATGTTATAGCCCACATGGATTTAGTCATCAGCATTCATCTTGCAACAGGGCCATAGAAGTCAAGTGACTACAATAAGAGATGGAAACATTTCCCAAGTTCTTACATTTTCTTTTCCTTCTATAATGCATACTTAAGAAAAAGAGATAAAAGCCAACTTTCTCCCTTTTCTCCTTCATCACTTTCCAGATTTCATCATTTTACAAATTTTATTATTTCTATGTAATTAATGAAGTGTTTTGTGCTTTGGTAATTATCATTTGAGCCTCTTATATCTAAACCTTTTTATACTCCAAGAGCTTATGCAAGACTTTAATTTTATACTTTTTTATTCTAGTAATGTGGGAGTAATATTGCATGCATTTCACAGAATACTGAACTCCAACCAATTTTTATGTGCCAAAGATGATCCTGTCAACTGTGTTAAATAACAGTATTGTTTTTAATGTAATTTTTAAATAACTTAGTAAAAGTTAAGCACATAGAATAGAGAACAACCATAAGAATATAAATCCTGAGGGCTTTTAAAATATATTAGTTGGAATATTATGTGCAACAGTTAGCTGTTTCTATCAAAAAAACAGACATATTAAAATAAAAAATAAGTTGGAATAAACCATATGGATGAAAATTTCTCATCTGTTAAATAAGATTATCCCAAATAAAATATTTATAACACTTAACTGTTTTCTTTCAATACAAATGGATTCTAGCAGGTAAAAATGATATAAGCTCATAATGTTCACTCTGTGAAAACTGAGTAAAATACCAGAAGCATAAGTAAGGAAAAAATACAATAGTATTTCATATGAAAAGGACTTAAATATATGGACAAGGATTTAAAAAAAACTGTCTCAAATAACAGAAAATGGATATACATCTTTTATTTATTTAGCTCTGACCAAAATTATGTATGTCTTCAGAATTACAACTTCGTCTTAACAACACACTTTTATTTTCAATTGGCTTATTCTCATGCTTTTGTTTCTGACCTTCGAAACATATCTTATTGTACCCATGTAGTAGTTCTATTAGGAGAAACATCAAAAACAGCAGTGTTCAGCGAGTCTTTTAAAAATTATACTATTAAACAAATAACATGAAAAGACTAAACAGATCAGCTAACAATGAGGTACTGGAAGCCAGCCAGTCTTCAGGCAATAAAGAGACGGTTATTAGTTCACTTGCCTACTAGGCTGAAGATTTACAGAGAATAAATACAAATAAAATCCAAAAGCATTCCTGTAAAACATTATATACAAAAGGTGAAATGGGGGTAACTAACAAAGAGAGAAAGTGTAAACATTTAAAATACATATTGAATTATGACCTCTAGCAATATGACAATGCTATAACCTGCTTGGCAGGAATAATGGCACGCAGAATTACCAAGCTGCAAAAATAGAACAAAAAAAAAAAGTAAAGAAAAAGTTTGGCCATGTTGAGCAAAGACATTAAAAACAACCGACTGCTTTAATAAACATAATTCACAAACAAACATGCTAAAGAAAGAGTAGCTTCTCCTGCCATACACAATATATTTTATATATGAAGTGATTGAGTTTACCTTGGTCTTTCTTTTCTTAAGCACTTAACAAATGCCCTTTTAAATATAGATAGATTAGATAGATAGATAGATAGATAGATATAGATATCCACTACCAGAACTCTGCATTCTATTCTGGAGTGAGAAAATTATGATGTAATATGATATATGTTTTTTTTAAATACTTTTGTTCACTTTTCTGTTAAACAACTAGAAGGAAATATCCAATTGGTTGTTGAATATGTAGCTCACAAGCTTGAGCAAGTGAAAATCATGATGATGATAAAAGGCATGAGCATGAATTAAGAACTGAGAGTGAAAGTAAGAGTGAAGTAAGAATTGAGCCCTGTGATACATCTACAGGTAAAAAAAAATAGAATTAGAAAAAAAATCCATAAAATAGAGACTAGACAAAACAGAGGCACAGACTGGGAATAAATTAGTAATATAAAAAATAATAACTCTTTGGACCTATTTAGGTGAATCAAAATGTTGCAAGTTTTGAGTTGTACATAATGCACTAGAGGGCTCTAATAGGTCAAGGTCATGGTTAAAATTGCACTCTTGCATGGGCTATGTCAGCCAGCCAATCCAGTGATGTTAGAGCTATATCGACTATAGATGAGGTTGTTATATAGAGTCTAACACAGATTGCAATAGAAGACTTACAGTGTGGACTGCGGAGGCTGAGAGAAAGGCTGTGTCTTATGTAACAGGAACTATTCAACATTTTCAAAGCAGAACCTCACTTGTTACCAAACTCTAATAGACATAGAACTTCTGATCAAGTGGCCAGCCTCAGGAGTATATGAAAGGAGCTGACCATAAAAAAAGTAATATTCTCAGATATAAGGATCCAATATGATGTAAATGATACTTTTGAGATAAGAACTTCATGTGTAAAGAAGGCACAAGTAAATACTATGAACGAGTGGCCTAGTCTACCCCATCACCCAACTCTGTTACACTGATGCCCAACCTCATGGATTTTCACCATACAACTGGTGAATGATGAAAAAACTCATATCCAGTTGACAGATGAATCAGGTTCCCATGTTAGAATAAGCTGAAGATAAATTGCTGCCACACTTTAGCCATATTCAGGGTGGATCTAAAGAATAATAGGGAAGGAACATTTTCCTAGCATGCAGATCAGCAGGAAATATACTTGACCATTTAATTTTCATAGAAAGATAAGATTCCCAACATACAGCTATCCTTGGATTCCTTTTTAAAAATTAACTGAATGGATTTGTCTTTTCTCCTTTTTTGTATGCAGGGCCTCTGCCTGTACCGCCAACAGAAGATTTGCAGAATTGTTATTTATTGCCATGAAATTCCTCACAAAATTGTCTCACATCTAGCTGTCTTTAGGTGAAACACCATGGAATTTATTGGTCACACCATATTTCATAGACTGAACTGTTCTGGTCCCATGAAGTGATTAAAGACCCCTAAAAGACTACCGAAGATACTAGCATCCTGCATAGGAGGGATGATATCCTCCAGAACACAATATATATATATAGTATATATGTATTATATATATGTAATTTTAAGTTCATCTCACCACTGAGGCACTGGCTGCCAACCATCCACTATGGCTGATGCAGTATACATATTGAAAAAGTAGTATGTGGTGCTAGGTTTCCCAAAGCTATGGTTTAATGAATTAATGGAAATCAATCATTCCCTTTGACTCAATTATACAAATTTTACTTCCTATCCTGATAAACACTGGCTGTGATGGATTAGAGGTCATAGTTCCTTGGAGGGAAACTTCCACCAGCAGAGAGATTAAGATTTTACTAAACTTGAAGTTGTAAGTTATACCTGATCACATCAGTCTCCTCATACTAGTAAATATGAATAAAATAAAAGAAGGAGGGTGCCTGGGTGGCTCAGTTGGTTAAGCGTTTGACTTCAGCTCAGGTCATGATCTCGCAGTTCGTGAGTTCAAGCCCTGCATCAGGCTCTGTGGTGACAGCTTGGAGCCTGGAGCCTGCTTTGGATTCTGTGTCTCACTCTCTCTCCCTCTCACCTGCTTGTGCTCTGTCTCTGTCTCTCAAAAATACATAAATGTTAAAAATTGATTAAAAAAGGAAGGATCTAGTGGTACATTTAATTTTTCCTCATAGCTATGAGAAACTAAGATAGATTACTAAACAATAGAAGAGAAGATTAATAGGTTATTTTTGGACTTCCACATCTGATAAAAATTGTGAATAGGCAATTGAAGAAATCAAAGCCGAACAAAAGCAAGTTACCCTGAGGTAACTCAGGGTCCCTGACCTCAGGGAGAAAGTCTTGGCCATCCCTGTGGTCTCACTAAAATGTTTATTGACTCTAAAGGGAACTGATGAGGAAGAGGAAGATAATATCAACAATGTCTTCAGAGCCAGTTGCCATAGCAAGAGCTTCAGCTTGTTATCCCCCTGCATTGAATTGCTACGTGGAGATTGTAGCTTGTTGCCACCTTGAGTGTGTGGTGATTGCTTGGATTCAATGGACAGCAGATGCATATGTGAACAGTTCAAAGGATAGACTGTGTTAAATCTTTGCTGTTAACTGCCTCACATCTTCTCAGCCTCAATCCTGATTACAACCCCAGATAAAGTGCATTTTTTTCTGTGCAAGATTTTATTTGTTTTGTTTATAGAGATTCAATTACACACCATCATTTCTTCCTCACAAAGCTTCTCTAACATCACATTGTGGTTCCTAAAGCGGAGTGCACTCCCTTGGCCCTCTTAAATGCGCAAAATGAAAATGCAGTGTCCTTAACACAAGGGAACAACTCACAGTTAACTGTAAAGGAATCTAAGGAATAGATGTTTCTACTTTTAGTTTTCATCACAAAAATTTTTGAGATGTTTTTGATACAATTCCTCAGAAGAGCCAACAAAAATAAGAACTGGTCTCCTATGGTAATTGCTAACTCAAGAACAAATCCTACATTTGTATTCCCTCCTTCCTGGTTGCCTTCCCCTCAGTCCCCGGCCTGCTAACTGAAATAAAAATTTTTGTCTCAGGTTCTGCTCTGGGAAAGCCAAGCTAATCAAGCAGTCATCATACTAGAAATGTATACATACCTAATCTAGATGAGAATAAAACAATCTTTTCTTTATGAAAACCTTCAGACCCTGGTATATTTTTAAAATTATGATTAAGCATAAAATTTTAAACATATTTTAATCAATTGTCTCTCCAAATATGGTAGAATGCATTATAATTCAACCATTTTTAGCAGGTATTTGCTAAATATCGTCCACATAAGAGGTCTTATACAAGTCAAGATATACTACTTTATACTATTTCCAAAGTATTTCCTTTAGGAGATTTCAATTATGTTTCCTGTGTCATCAATTATTCTTAATGGATAAAATATAAAGTGATGAGTTATTTATAAAGGTGTAGGAATAAAAACAAAACAAAAGCAAAAGGCAAAAACAGCAAACAATTAAGCATAAAACCAAAACTGATACCACGACCACTTCTATATCCACCCCGACCACCACCACCACAAATCTTATTAGCTAGTGAAATGTTTTGATGACTAATCAGATACTGATATATTCGCTGAAGACTCAAAATCATATTTTCTATGAATAATGAAAATAAATTATAGCTCAGTTATATATACTTGAAATCAGTGAACACAGAGCTATTTTCAACCAGTTTTAATCAAGAGAATGAAAGCATAAAACACACACACAAACACGCCAACCTTTAGGGGTGCCTGGGTGGTTCATTCGGTTGACTGAATCTTGACTTTGGCTCAGGTCATGATCTCACGGTTCGTGAGATCGGGTCCTGCATTGGCTCTGTGCTCAGCATACAGCCTACGTGGGATTCTCATTCTCTCTCTCTCTCTCTCTCTCCCTTTGTCTCGCTCAATGCCTCTCCTCTGTGCTCACTCTCTCAAAGTAAATAAATAAACTTAAAAAAATTGGGGGGACATTTTTTAAAAAAAGAATAATTAAGATGTTATTTCTTTATATTAATTATAAATATTGATTCTAAATTTGGTTACCGGACAGTGCTTTTATTTATTTTTTTCAATTTTTTATTTAAATGTTAGTTAACATACAGTGCAATACCGTTTTCAGGAGTAGAATCCAGTGATTCATCACTTACATATCACGCCCAGTGCTCATCACAAATGGCAGTGCTTTTCTTCCCCAGTGAAGACTACATCTCCAGTATGGTCTTTTCAACCGGCTTATTATATATTTTTATTGAAAAAAAAAACCCTAATTTCTAAGAGTTGAAAGCAAGCAATAATACTAAGGCTTTTAAAATTGGAGACAATGGGGTGCCTGGGTGGCTCAGTCTGTTAAACATGTGACTCTTGATTTCAGCTCAGGTCATGACCTCGTGGTTTGTGGGATCAAGCCCCATATTGGGCTCTGCACTGAGCCCAATTATTGACATTGGCACTTTAAGGTTAAGTTACCAAACTTTGCACTATTCCAATTCTGTCAGTAAGTTGACAATTAAATCTGGAAATTTGAGGCTAATGTGCATATATTTTGTTGATATACAAACTGATTTCAGTAAAGGGTGAAAGTGAATACTAATATAATGCAGTCAAGATTATTTCACAGAATATAAATTGACCTAAAATAATTAATATACGGACTATTCCCTAAAATGTTACAGTTAATAGAATTTGAGTTACAGGTGTAATAAATAGAGGTTGTAATGAATAAATTATTATAAAGAAGAAATAATGATTATTTTTTGAAAAATTCACCCATCATTTATTTCAAGTGGTATTAAGTGCCCATTATGTGCCAGTTTGGGTCCTGAGGATATCATGGTTAAGTAAATGGCTCTTCTCCTTAAGTCATTTATAGATAAGTTGAACTTATGTCCAGTTTTCCCAGGAACGTGCATATTTATGTCTGTTTTAAAATATTATTTATTAAGAAGACTCTTTTTGCTCTCAAATGTACCATTGTATACATGATAATATGATTACTCTATTTGCAAACCTGATAAAACTCTTATATAGAGAAATATTGAAAGAAATTTAAGTCACTAAAGTAGATCCTTTTTTTTTTTAAAGTAAATTAGATCTTTAGTTCCTTTTATACTTTCAATCTTATCTTACCTGCATCTACTGAGGCAACTTCTTTTAAACCGCAGTGGAAGCTGAATAAATATCTGATTATCTATCAACAGAATCAATCTTACACCACAGAAGTCAGTAAATTAATTTCATCCAGCGGTGTTAAATCCTGTTTGGAGAAAACTGTGTAAAGAGGATTATGACAACATATTATAAATTGACTGTAAATAAACTTGTAGCCTTCTCACGGGGAAAGACATATTTGCTTTTACAAATGAGTGTTCCATCATTCTCTGTTCCCCTGTTTTAGATAAAACTGAGATATAGGGTATTTATCATTAGCACTTTGTAGATGTAGAATGTATTTTAAAGGTATTTATTAAATAAATACTCTTTTGAAAACAACACAAAGTCTTACGATGTAAGTCTCAATATAAATTGAATTCTATAATGTGATAGAATGGGAGTGGAGTCCAGATAATTAAAAAAAGTTTGCTCAGAACGCCAAAGACATAATTAAAATTTCTCACTGGCCTAAAACATTATTCTTTAACTGTGCTTAGGTTGGATCTATCTACTAGGAAAGGAAAAAAAAAAAAGGAGAAGTTTTGATAATTCCTTTTTTAAAAATTCAAATCACCACATAACATTTTGAGGCACAGAGGTATTAGAAACACATTTTGCTAATTTAATGAAGTTTTTCATGTATTTACAAATATCTAAGAGAAATATAAACAACAATAAAATCTATTTCTCCATAGAGATAGTAAAGATAAAAATTATAGCTCTTCAAATTACATCAACAATAAACTCTCAAAATAATTTGTTTCTTATTCCAATGAACAAGATATTACTAATCCTAATGTAAAAAATCTGAATACTTTTGCTGCATATTTAAGAAAAAAAAGCTTCTATCATATTTCAGAGTGCGGAGAGAGTGGCAATGACTTCTTCACCACTCTTCCTACACATAATTCCTCTCCACTATGCTTTGTAAAGTGTATTTCTTATAGTATACGCTTACTTAATATTTGATGGACTTTGAAATTTAGAAAATAAACTGGGAAGAATAGCTGAGCATTTGTGGTTCTTTTGGGGAAAAATGAAATGATAAAATGGATACAAAAGACTTGTCTCTACATTTCTAGATTTAAAATAATAATAATAATAATAATAATAATAATAACTTTGCTAATTCTGGTAAAATGAGTGAATGGAACTAGATCATTTTCAAACTGTCTTACACTGTTATTTTTTTAAATGACTTCCTTTCCTTGGGGGGAAAACAACAAAATTTTTGAGTTATGTTCATCAAAGAGACCTGGGAAGTGCCACAGCTTGCAGCTGAATTTAAATGGTTTATAAGGAGATAACAACATAAAGGTTACGATTCAAAATTAATTTTTTATAATTAGCTGAGAGGATTTTTAATTGCCTTAAATATAAATATTATAGAGTGTGCTACCTAAGGCAAAATGAGCTTCCTTTTTGAGATTAACCTTTTTTTCTATATTATTTACTAAGATTTTAAAACATTTATTAACAAATTTCTATTTAAAGTTCTGAAACTCATTCTCTAAACAAAAAAAATGCATGTTGAGTTAAAAATTCATGTGATTAAAGTCATATTTATTTATGTATATATAGTAGTATCAAACATACTTAATAGACAATACATTTTGTATAAGCTTATGATTTTGAGTGACAAGATAATAGCAAATTAAAATTTTTTCCAAATAAAAACTAAAATCATCCTTCATTGTTATGAATCACAAGATAATTATTTACCAATTTTACAACAGTCTACCTATCTACTAATCTAGATGAATAAATATAAATATATCTTCATGATAGTTTTATGTGTCAACTTAAAGGGTGTTTTTTGATGACGTCAAAATTCAAATCTGTGATTTTGAGTAAGGCAGATTGCTCTCAGAAATGTGACCTCATCCAATCAATTGTAGGCTTGAATAGAAAAAATAATAATAATTTGAGTCTTTGAGGAGCACATGAAGAAATTCTCCAGATGACTGCCCTCAGATTTCATTGCACCACCAGCTCTCCTGAGTCTCCAGCATTCAGCCACACTGCTGATTTTGGAAATGCTAGGCAGCAAAGTAATGTAAGCCAAATCCTTAAAGTAAATGGATAGATGATAGATATAGATAGATGATGATAGATGATAGATAGATAGATAGATAGATGATAGATGAGAGAGAGAGAGAGAGAGAGAGAGAGAGAGAGAAGGCTGACCTTTGAACCATGTAGAGTTTAAGGGCACTGAACCCCCATTATGGTCAAAATCCATATGTAACTTTTGACTCCCCCCAAACTTAACTACCAATAGTCTACTGTTGACATCAAACCTTCCCAATAAACAGCTGATGAACACATATTTGGTACGTTATATGTATTATATACTGTATTCTTACAATAAAGTTAGCTAGAGGAAAGAAAATGTTATTAAGAAAATCATAAAAAAGAGAAAATGCATTGATACCACCGTGCTGTATAAGTGGACCTGTGCAGTCCAAACCCTTGTTGTTCAAGAGTCAACATATACACACATAAGGGTTGTACATAATACATATATATAATATAATATAATATAATATAATATAATATAATATAATATAATTATGTATCATATAATGTATATTAATTTTGTCTGTCTGGATAACCCTGGCTAATACACTCTTCAAAATCAATGTGATTTAAATGATATGTATTTACAGAGCCATCATCCCTGACCTAATATTAGCAACATAAATGATTACAATATGAACAAAAATTCAATCACAATGCCATCAAAAGGAATTTCTAGATAAATTTCTTAAATCAAAAATTTTATTTCTCATCCTATGTAGACTATCATAAAAAAAAATCTGACCTTCACAATAAAGCAAGTTCCATCACTTCTTCATCACAAAAAATGTGGTGCCACACTAAGCTAATTTTTATTTTGTTCCAAATTGATTTTAATAAAGTTCAGTTACAACATTAGTTAGTATGGATATAATATTCTACGTTGTGTTAATAAGCAACTCTAAGACTTAATGGTCTATGAAAAGAAATTATTTTTCTATCTCATGCTAAATGTCCATTGTGAAGTGAATGCACCCCTACTACAAAAAGAGAGATAAGTTTAGGTAAGAGAGATAAAAGAGATAAGGTTAACTGTGAGCTTAAAGCTTTAGAAGTGACACATATTACCTTGACACAAATTTTATCGGCTAAAATGATTTACATGACCTCTCTTGATTTCAAACTCCAAGGATGTACAGTTCTCTTTCTAGATGGATCATCACAAATCACAATTACTAAGTCTGAGATAATTGGCAGCGATGGAAGGATTATCATTCTGCAGAAAGAGTCACTGCAAATTACGCTGCCAACATTGACATTGATAAGGTGCAGCAGTATAATCCTTCCCCAAGAAGAGCAGCAAATATTTTGAATCGTAATACAATATCACACCTATTTGGTGTCAATCTTGTAGAGAGAACTGCACACATTGTCAACAGACAGAGGTAATGGAAAGTGATATTTTGGTGTGTTAGAAAGATATTTTTAAGCGAGTGGTGTAACAACAAAACAGTAGAAGTGTGAGTTTTTTGGGTAGTAATAAATATCTTGTCTCTTAAATATTAAAATATGAACCCAACAATCATATCTCAAACAATGCTATTTTAAAGTCTCCTGGAATCAATAACCTCCAATTCCCATTATATGGCAATTGCATATATTCCTGATTTGAAACACTTCTTTGTTCTTGAGAAGTTTTCAAAGAAGAATGAGACCAAGAAGAAGAACTTGAAGGGACAAATAAAGAAGAGGAAAAATGAGAAGGAAAGGAAATAAAAAGAGAAATATGGACTTAGAAATACAATTTTTCTTATCAGCACCATTTTCATTTCTCACAAATCTGTGATGTAAATTAAAAAAAAGAATCACCATTTGCTGTAAGAGAATAAAATTTTGATAGCATCATAGTCAAACCTTTCTATTTAAAAACACACAAAAAGAATTAACAGAAAATATTTATGTAAATTAAAGTTTTATAGTGAAATAACATTATGATTTGTATTTTTAAATGACAGTGAAATACGCTTTTTCCTAGTAATGATGAAGATGTGTATGTGTGGGAGGGTGGTAAATCTTTTCTTTTTCTGATGGCTTCAACTGAATTGTGAATCTTACCAATTATCCAAAATTGTTTTACATGATATGACTGGACATTTGGGAAAGTGCACATGTTTTGCAATGTAGATTTGAGTTGCAATTTTGACTCAGAATGGTAATTAGTGATTATGGACTAATAGTTACCTTTTCTGAATTTAATTTAATGTATAAAATAATGATAATCATAGTGAAATCTCTTGTCATGATACTTTTTCTCCAGCCTTATGAATACATTGAAAACTATCAAAACACATTTAAACTATTTTTTAAAACACACCATTTCACAAGAAATAAATACATGGTTTCTTCTGTATTGTTTTAGCTGAAAATAAGACCATTTGACTTTTTTGCCTCCTTTTTAGTAATTTCTGCTTCAAATGTACTTATACAAAGTAAGATTCTATAGATTTGCTAATTAAAACAGTAAAGTTAAGGAAACATGTTTGAGAATTCAAGGAATGTTTATGGGGACTTTGTACTTAGTATTTACAGTGTAAATTAACCATATACTTTGGTTCTAATTTGTTGTAAATTGAAAGCTAAAGTGCCATCTTTTCCATATCATTTTTTCCCTTACAATCATTTACTTATCAGTGATAGATGGAGCATTTGCTTGTCTTGAATAGCATGCTATACATCTATTTTAATGAATTTTAGCCATCAACTTAATTGATAGTTTCAAACAGAGGGATAGATTTATTCCCGCAATGAATAAAACTACTTAACATTTGCAGCCTGAATAAATTATGTTAACACTTCTATTGGCTCTCCATTTCAGCCTAATATACTGCTAATTTTAAAAGAAATCAATCAAACAGTATATAATATATCACTAGACCACAGTTTCTATATAAAGCAGAGTAAGTTTTTTTTATATATAATACTTTAAAACTATGTGTTAAATGATTTTGCCAGGAGCCTTCACTGAACCAAGAAGCTTTTGACTTGTCTGATGTATATCCCTGGGGCTCCCTTTATCATTTTTTACTTTAGACTATTTGTCTTTTCCTGGCATCCCACCTGTACAAGTGAGATGTCTCTATTGTAATAATTTATTATACAGAGTTTCAGAAAATTTGTCTTCTAATTAGAAACATAAATGAGTCTAGTCCATATGGTTTACTATAGAGAATGAAATACAAAGAGAGTGAAGATTAAATATTGACTTCTGAATATATATATAAAAATTTTCTCATATAAGTGAAAACCCCCAGTCAAATAGATAGATCCAGTACTTATGTTAGTGTGATATGGCACTTACATAAGGAAATATTATGGTTCAAAATTTATATAATATAATCATTTACATATCTTAATATTTTGTTATATAACTAAATCATGTAGGTTATTTACTTTTACTGCATTATTAAAATTCATTATTTTATTTTATTCTAATGAAGAACTGTAATTATCGCTGAATAATATTCTCAAATAGATTAGAGTTAACATGCTGCACAGAGGCAGAAGTTTCATTGATAAAAATTGCACTTATAATTTACCACAATATTTTATTATATGATATATAATATTGTCCTATGAGCCTTTATTTTTTCGTAAGTGAAATTATATAATCCTTCTATTTTCATTTCTGTAATATTATTTTCTCTTAATGAAACTGCACAAAAATTTATAAATTGAGTGCCTCACTTTAATTTTATTTTAATATGTTTAAAGAGAAAAAAAAACAAAGAAACCATAGGGTGATGCTCTAAAGTTGTTAATATTAATACTATAAAATTAAGATACATTTTATAAAACAGAATGTAATCAAATATAATTTCCACAAAAAGAGTTATGAAAAAGAATGGATGAGAAAGTACAGCCTACTGGAGGACAGCAAATTCACAGAAGATCTAAACATAAGTTGTAATGTCAACTGTACTAGATGGAATCTAAGACATACATATTATTTATTCCATGTAATGTAATGAAAGGACCTCATTTGAAATTATTTTTGATTCCTATTTATTTATTTTGAGAGAGAGAGCATGAGCAAGTGGGAGCAGGGGTAGACAGAGAGAGAGGACTGAGAATCCCATGCAGGATCTGTGCTGACCGCACAGAACCCTATGCAGGGCTGGATCCCACGAACTGTGAGATCATGACCTGAGCAGAAAACAAGAGTTGGACCCTTAACTAACTGAACCACCCAGGTGTCCCTAAAATGACCTCTTTTTAAATGCTCTGAACAAATATAAAAGGCCCACCTGACTTCGTCATCACTGATTTAAAGAATGGACCAGCCAGCATAGCAGAGTTTTATTTTTTTGTTTCCAGTTATCTTCAGTTGCATAGGTATACATGTGGCTAGTCAAAGTTGAATCCAAGGTTGGAATTTTTACCAGTTTTGTGAAATGACCCAGGAAAGTGACAAGCATGTTGAGGTTTTATGTGAGGCAATTATTCTACTGTTGGACAGAATCTAACGTAGGTCATTAAAGAAGTAAAAACTTGATAATGATGATTATCAATACAAAGATGACATACTTCAGGCACTGTACTAAGCTATCCTAAAATTTATTGTCACTAAATACCCATATTGTTTTTATCAATCAGAATATTGAAAAAGGCAGAGTGGGGATTCCTTGTATAAGCTCTGTGATCTCTATGGCCTGAGGTTGAAGAATCAAAGATTGGGTACTGCAATCATGTGATGGCTCATGAATTCACTTGTCTAGTTGTTGATTGTTACTGTCAAACTAGGACCACAGTTTCTTTGTTTATGAGCCTTGAATTGTGAAATCAGTTCAAGAGGTAGTTTGGGTTTCCCTACAGCATGATATGTATTTCCAAAGACAAGCACTCTATGACAGAAAAGGCCATGTGGAAGCCCTATGTTTATGATGTAACCTTGGAAGTAATGCAGCATCACTTCTGCCATGCTCTTTTTTATTCCCCCAGAACTTACATTTTTAGAGCAATTTTAGGTTCACAGAAAAATTGAGGGAAAGGTATCGAGATTTCCTGCATACCCTCTAAATTACACATGCATAGCCTCCTGCATTATCAATATCCTTCTTCAAAGTGATACGTTTCTTACAACTCATGAAACTACACTGGCTCATCATTATCATCCAAAGTCCACAATTTAGGGGCTCCTGGGTGGCTCAGTTGGTTAAGCGCCCAACTTCAGCTCAGATCATGATCTTGCGGTCTGTGAGTTCGAGCCCCGCATGGGGCTCTGTGCCAACAGCTCAGAGCCTGGAGCCTGCTTCAGATTCTGTGTCTCCCTCTCTCTCTGACCCTCCCCTGCTCATGCTGTGTCACTCTCTGTCTCAAAAATAAATAAATGTTAAAAAAAATAAAAAACAAAAACAAAACAAAGTCCACAATTTATATTATAGTTCACTCTTGGTGTTACACAATCTTATACAAAACTCATGTTGCCAATAAGTTTTGAAATATATATACAGGCATACATCCACCATTATAGTATCATACAGAGTAATTTCACTCCCCCAAAAGGCCTTCGTGGTCTGCCTACTTATCCCACCCTACTCTCCAACCCCTATCCACCACTGATGCTTTTCATGTATTCTTAGTTTTTCCTTTTCCAGAATGTAATATAGTTAGAATCATACTGTATGTAGTCTTTTTGATTGGCTTCTTTCACTTAGTAACATGCATTTAAAGTTGCTCCATGTCTTTTCATGATTGGATAGATAGTTTCTTTTTAGTGCCTAATAATATTCCACTGACCGGATGTACCACAGTTTATTCATTTATCCACTTACTAAAGGACATCTTTGTTATTTCTAAGTTCTAGAAATCGTGAATAAAACTGCTATAAATATCTGTATGCAGGTTTTTTAAAAAATTGTTTTGAATGTTTTGCTTATTTTTGAGACAGAGAGAGAGAATGAGCAGGGGAGGGCTGGAGAGAGAGAAAGACACAGAATCCGAAGCAGGCTCCAGGCTCCAAGCTGTCAGCACAGAGCCTGACACGGGGCCAGAAGTCATGAACCACGAGATCATGACCTGCATCGAAGTCGGACGCCCAACCAACTGAGCTACCCAGGAGCCCCTGTATGCAGGTTTTGGTATGGATAATAAGTTTGTAATTCCTTTGGATAGATATCAGAAAGTATGAGTTCTGGATCATATGGTAAGAATATGTTTGGTTTTGTCAGTAACTGCCAGACTGCCTTTCAAAGTGGCGTGCTATTTTGCGTTCCCACCAGTAGTGAATGAGAGCTTCTGTTACTCCACATTCTCACCAGCATTTGGTATTGTCATGGTTTTGAATTTAGCCATTCTAACAGGTGTGTGGTAGTATTTTACTGTTGTTTTCATTTGCATTTTCTGAGGACATATGATGTGAAGCATCTTTCCATATGCTTATTTGCCTTCTGTGTATCTTTGGAGAGTGTCTGTTAAGGTCCTTGCCCATTTTTTAATTCTTCAGAATTGTTTTCTAATTCTTCAGTTTTAAGATTTTTTTGTATATTTTGGGTAATAGTCCTTTATCACAATCCTTTAGCATATACATTTTTTGCAAATATTTTTCCTTTAATGTGGCTTGTCTTAGTCTCTTCATACTGTATTTGTAGAGCAAAAGTTTTAATTTTAATGAAGTTCATTTATTAATTATTTTTTCTCATGATCATATCTTTTGTGTTTTATCTAGATAGTCATCATTATATCCAGTGTCATTTAGGTTTTGTCCTATGTTTTCTTCTAGAGTTTTATAGTTTTGTGTTTTACATTGATGTCTGTGATCCATTTGGAGTTGATGTTTGTGAAGGGTGTAAGATCTGTGTCTAGGTCACTTTTTGCTGTTGTTGCATGTGGATCTCCAGTTGTTGCTGCACCATTTGTTGAGAAGACTGTCTTTGGTTCCTTGTATTGTCTTTGCTTCTTTATCAAAGTTCAGTTGACTATATTAATGTGGATTTGTTTCTGGGCTCTCTATTCTGTTCCATTGATCTATTTGTCTGTTCTTTCACCAATATCCTGCTGTCTTGACTACTATAGCTTTATAATAAGTATTAAAGTTGGGTAATGTCAGTCCACCAATGTTTTTCTTCTTCAATATTGTGTTGGCTATTCCGGAATTTTTGCCTGTCCTATAAGCTTTTGAATTAGCTTTTAATCACCCACAAAATAGATTGCTGGGATTTTTGTTGGTATTGCATTGAATCTATAGATCAAATGTGAATAATTGATATCATGCTAATATTGTATTCCTATCGATGAATATGGAATATCTCTTCATATATTTAATTGTTCTTTGATTCTGTTCTTCTGAGTTTGTAGATTTCCTCACATAGATCTCACACATATTTTGTTATACTTGAGAATTAAGATGTAGATATGTTTAGAATTAAGGCATCATTCTGTGTAGCACGTGAAGCTTCAGTCTTTCCATTCCTTATTTATTCAGTTTGGTACACGACTTTATCCACAAAATGTGTTCATTTCATTTATATTTTTAAGCTACCTAGCAAAAATTTTTGACAGTAACACACCATGTTAATCTTTCCTGTATTTATATTTATATATGTTTCTATCCATGATATTATTCTCTATATTCATTTTGCTCAACATTTTTCCTCTGTTAGACTTTTCTCCTTCCTCTCAAGCCATCCTCCAATTTACAGTCTGAGTGATTGTTAAATATATATATCTGATTATTCCATTTACTTTATTAAGATCTTTTGGTGTTTTCCCAATATACTTAGAGTAAAGCCCTTATATCACTTTCAACACTTCCATTATATGGTTCTCACTTAACTATGAAGAGTTTCTAACCCAAAAAAGTTTCCAAGTATATCTGCTTGTGTGTGCTGTGTATGTATGTGTGTGCGTGTGTGTGTGTGTGTGTGTGTGTGTGTGTGTGTGTGTGTCTGTAGGATTTTAGAACTGCTACTCCCCTATGTAGAAAATGTATTTTCTTCTTCTGACCTGTTCTTTTATAGGAATAACTACTATATGTATTTTAGTTCTCTATCTTCTTCATTCTCTTCAGCTGGACTTTATTCTCCTTTTCTTACATAACATCCTTATTTTGATACCACAGAAACCATCATATTGTATTCTATTTTTTTATTAAATTGACTGTATATCCTGGATGACTGACTATAAATTCAATTATAGATCTGTAGCAGTGACCATTTTGTCTCAAAATTTAGCAGATTTCCTGTAAAAAGTAAGCAATTCTTTAATTAATCAATTATTTATTTGATGGAAGGGCCATTGATTATAACAGTATAATGTATACATATTTTGCTGTATTTGTGTTCAAAGATAAATTAGGAGTGAGGATGAGTGAACTAGGAGTGAGGATAACTGAATTATATTGTTTTGTCTTTATACAACTGTAAAATTTACAAAACCACTTACATTATAACAGTCTAGGAAAGTATATTTCTATATATAAAGAGACAGTTTGAACTAGATAAATTTTCCCCAGCATAAAATGAGCCTGATAGAAAACCAATTTTCCTTCTAGAAAAATTTTTTCATTTCCATACCTATAAAATAGAGACAACTTCACTATCTTCCAAGATTATGGTTAGAATGCTATAAATATTTCAATGTCATATATAAACTTTTTTTTATTATTTTAGAGGGAGAGTGCACAAGATGGGGAGAAAGGCAAAAGAAGTGAGTGAGAATCTCAAGCAGGTTCCACTCTCATCATGGAGCCCAATATGGGGCTCAATCCCAAGATCCTGGGATCATGACCTTAGCTGAAATCAAGAGGCAGATGCTCAACTGACTGAGCCGCCCAGGCGCCCCACGACATTTTTGTTTTAATGAACAATAGAAAATTACAAGTATTTACTTGATAATATAATATTTTGCAAACTTGTGTAGTATTAAGTAAAATAAACCATTTATTACTAATATAAATTATATTTTTTAATGTCCTTTCTTTGGGAAAATAATACTCAACAAAAACAGTTGCTTAGTTTAGCTCCCATGTCAAATTCTGGGTTTTGTTGGATGAGATAATATGATTGGTAGCTTCATAAGAAACATTTTTGGCAAAGCTGTTGCCTCCCAAAAGGGATGCACTTACTAAAATAAAGGCAAGAGAATACTAAGTTTAAAAATTAAGTAGATTCCTTTCAATTACATATTAATTACTTCTAAGTGATATATTTGGTTTATTGGTAAATTACTCAGATACTGCAACTTTTGGTGGAGTCAGATTTTTTTTCTAGTTCTGTCTTTCCAAAATCCAAATCCAAATGATCTTCAAGTGTTATTCAGAAGAAAAAGGAAGAGAAGAAGAGGAAAAAAAGAAAAAGTAAAAGAAAACCTAATTTCTCTGATTTCTCTCCTCTACGACTTTTCTTATATTGAAATAATAAAAACCTGGGGAAGAAGAGTAAGTTTATAGGCTCTGTTTTGATTTATCCATTTTTATTTTGGGGTCTGTCTTTTTGGTCTAGTTACTCCTATTGTGAAAATAAATAAAAGAAACCTCATTTAAAATGGAGTTGGGAAGCCCTGAAGGCAATTGTTTTAAGTGCTTCATCTTCAAACAGATTCATGAAAAAGACTTTGATGAATACTCTAGAACACAGGTTTTGATACATTTAAGATCATAACCCTGAACTAGTAAGAATTTCCAAAACCCTAATGGAAAACTGATTGTTACAAAGCTTTGTTTTCCAGATTTAAAAGACCCCTTTTCTTCTTCTCCTTTAAGTTGTCTTTAACTTAATTGAGATTTGGTAAAGTGTACCTTTACAACAAAGTTTGAAGCATTTACTCTTTCTTCTTACCAAATTTCTCCAAAATTCTGAAACTCTTATCAAATATTCTTATTTTTCATGACAATGTGTCCATTTGCATAAGTTCTGTAAAACTCCCTTCTTGTAATAGGATGCCCAATGAACCTTGTTCCTGCTTCTTTTAATACACCACCTATAAAAAGGACATATACTTCAATATTGTAAAGACCTAATTGTTTCTGTTAACCGAATACAGGAATATTGTCAGTGTGATCCTCTGAAAGAGAGACCTTAAACATCATTCTTTGCAACTCTGAGACTTCATCTATTGGAAAAAATATCTCCAGATAAACTTTTCTGTGACCCCGTTGGAAAGACCCCTATCAGTTACAGTTAACCAACCCTTGTGCTAACAAACTCCAAGGAATAAATTCTTGGATTTACATGTTATATCTAAAGAAAGTACCAAACCCAGACTGGTCCTGCACACCAACTAGTGACCTGAAAGTAAAGATTTCCAGGAACTGAAGCATACAACAGCAAAAGGAGACAACTTTCCCAAGATGAGCAGACCAGGACTGTCTTTTTGCTTTCTTGCTGCTGCTGCTTCTTACTTTGTTTGTTTGTTTGTTTGTTTGTTTGTTTGTTTGTTTTTCCCTTTTTCTCTTGGAGAGACAATGCTTTTATCTAAATTTCTCAGTCTATTTATTGCAAAAGGGGGAAACATCTCTGACTGTTGGATCTGTCACCGGAAACTCTGTTCTGTTCATTCATAGTGTCAGAGACTCTGTGGTCTTAACCTGTAGCTAATGTCTCTTTAGTCCCAAATGACGCTGCCAGTTATACTTGCAAGCCTATGGGTGTTTCCTATCAGATTAGGTTTTTACAACTTGGTGTTCCCATACCTTGTTTCAACCTTTTCCCAGTTATAACCATGCTAGCTCAACTAAACACCTCCACTTTTGCTGTATGAACCTTTTCCCCCACATTCTTTTCTTTATCTAAATATGATCTGTTTCCCTGAACCCAAGGGAAGTACAAATGGATTATACCTCTTTGCAAGGTTTTAAGAAAAGATCTCCTTAGGAAGGGGTAGGCTTTCAGAATGTTATCTCAATTCCTCGGACCCATGGCTTGAAAGGGTCAGTCAGGAAATCCCAGCTAATGAATCTATCAATAACCAGACCTTAGCTGGAATCCTTGCACTCCACCTGGTTTCATTTCTGTTTGAGGTGGACAGCATTCCCCAAGGGCATGAGAATGTTAAGATAGCTGACAAAGCAGAGGTCCATGCTTATCGGGACCTAACTGTCCCTGTTAATATCCACAGAAATCAGAAGCTCCCCTTGGTCCACTCTATTGAACATCCATAGCCATCTTAAACAGGAACTTTCAGGAGGCATACATAACTCTGGATTTGCTTCCCTAGGGACAGCCTTTCTCCCATGGATTGGAGTAAATGCCAGTAAATGCATAAGGAAAAATCTTTCCTTAATATTAGGAAAGCTAGCCCATTCCATAGCCAAAGCAATAACAGCTTGACAACTATCACTGGACTCATTGGCTAAAGTAACTTTGCATAATCAGATAGCTCAAGATTATCTACTTGTTGAGTAAGAAATCATTCATGTGATAGTAAATACCACCTGTTGCACGTGGATAAATTTCTCTGGGTAAGTAGAAACCTAACTGCATAAAATCAGAGAATGACCACACTGGCTAAAGTGAATGCCACATGATAGTACTTGGACCCTTGATTATGCAGCTGGTAACCTTCAGATTAGGGGTTCTTATTTAGGACTATTTCCCAAATTTAGGACTATTTCCCATTATTCTGTTCCTGTATAATCAATTTTATTGTATTAATTTACTTATTGAACTCATGAAACTGCAAGATCATGACCTGAGCTGAAACCAAGAGTGGGACACTTAACTGACTGAGCCACCCAGGCACCCCTCAATTTTTTTAAGTAAACTCTACCTGCAACATGGGGCTCAAACTCACAACCCTGAGATCAAGTGTCATATGCTCTAATGACTGAGCCAGCCAAGCACCTCTGTTTAATCAATTTTAAATTTTGTACTTGTTGCCTATCAAGTTGCTGCAGAAATAATGCACCAAATTGGTGATGTTGGCTCAGGCCTTTGAGATGATCTCCAACACTTACGACATTGATAAGGCACAGAATTTAGGTGGAACACCCCTGAGCGTTCTTCCTCCTACCTTCCTTATCGCTAGAATGTGGTCTTCACAATTTCCATTCGGTACACTTTTCCTCACGTGCACATGGGACAGGACAGCCAGGAAAAGTCCATTCTGGCACTGAGAGTCAAAATCACTAAATGTGGTAAAATGACCCTAGATCCATGATGCTTTTGAGGAAAGATCTCGATCAAAAGGGGAAAATGTGAAAAGAAAGAAAGAAAACTTCATTTATCATGAAATTGAGAAGATCTGAAGGGGGTTTTCATGCACATACTACTCACTGCAGCCTGCATAACCAGAAGGAAGAGGGAAGAATTATTTTGACAAAAAAGGGACACTTATCACATAGGGATTTTATCTCTTGCTTTTAAGAAAAATAAGCAAAATCCCTTTCTCTCCCCCAGCAACAACACACTAACCACTGCTGGCAGCCAATGAGAAATCTTCACAATCTCAAACTCTTGTTCTTTTCCAGTGAACTTTTGTTCCAAACAGTCCTCCTCAATTTCCTCCTAAAACCTAATAAAAGCTGACCTTGCCTTTGTCTCTTCTGATTTGCCATAGCTTTCATGTCCCAAATTAAAATTCCTCTGCTATTCCTCAATAAACTCTTTTTTTGCTGGTAAAATAACTGGTTATTGCAAGGATTGACATTATTGTAAACTTGTTGCAAACTCCTCATGGAGTCACTAATCACAGAACATTTCTTTCTGTAGTAGCTGTAAGTTAACTTACCCAAAATTAGACCAAACGCCCATTTTATAAATCTTAATGTATTTCTGAAACTGAATATAAATTTATGACACAGTTTAGTTAATTCAGTTAATTTTTCTCACAGGCATATGTGTGTAGTCTCAAAGTGTAATTATAGTAACTCATGATTTTTGTGAATAGATATTTCAGAAGCAAATTATATATCTAATCACTGAATAAAAGAGCTTTTTTTCAAGGATTTAATTCATTGTTTCTTCTTGTGCACATTTGACTATAATGAAATGAAACAAAATTCAAGTTGAGATTTCATAAAATAGCATTGAATGAATGAATTAATGAATTTCTATCTTTCATAACTAGGAAAATATATCATTTTCTGGGTTAATGTATAAAATTGTTTCATGCACAAAATTTGAAGAGTATAATTTCCAACATCATATTTAAAATGTTATGAAATTATAAACCCTCTTTTTTTCCAGTTCTATTTGAATTTTGAAACACACAATATTGATATTTTAAATGTGTGTCAAATCCTTTGAGTAATAAAGTAATATATGGTGTATAATATAACATATCATATATGAAACTTATTGTTATCTGTTCTTGAAATCCACATTGCCCTGGCCCCACAATGCCCTGATAATGGTAAGTCAATAAATGACTAAGCTTCAAAGTTGACTCAATGCTTCTTTTGATTTGAAGTTTTCCTAATTGTTCAACCGGATGCAATTGTCCACTACTTTAAGCACCATGACATTCATAATTTACCTAGAATTATGATGTTTATGCTTATATAATTTCTCTGACGTATTTTCCACTGTAAATTCATCTTGCTAATGCACAAAAGCATTAAATTGAAAAATACAAAAATACATAAACATGGCAAAATATTTTTAAAAAGCAAATAAAACTTACAAAAGAAACACAAATTAAGATATTGCAGAAACTGTACATTAACAGAAAATGCCGGAATAAATAATTTTGATTCTTACTGAAGAAGATAAACTTCAAACATATTTAAGTAACTCTGTTAAAGGAATAAAAAAAATGGAAAGGAACAAAGGAAGCTGTAATTTTAGGACTGATTTTGAACAGAGGAAACTTAATTTTAAAATATTCATACACATGTAAACTCATACACATCTTCACACATATACCTCATACAAACCTACTTTTAATAGGGTGCCTGGTTCAGTTAGTTAGTCATCCAACTTGTGATTTTGGTTCAGGTCAAAATCTCGAGATTTGTGAGTTTGGGCCCCCATCAGGCTCTGCGCGGATAGCTTGGAGCCTGCTTGGGATTCTGGCTCCTTCTATCTCTGCCCCTCCCTCACCTGCTCTCTATCCTTCTCAAAATAAATAAAAATAAAACTTAAAAAAAAAAGCTCAAAATCACCATGTTTTATGAAATTTCCAAGGCTCTATGTTACAGGAAAAAAAAAATGAACTAGGCTGTAACTTTTGAGTAACTTTTTCTATATCCATTGAAGGCATAATAAAAGAGGAAAAAACCTGCAATATGTTTTTAGTCACTTATTAATAAATATGATATAATTGTGAGAAAGTTGTAGAATCATTGAATCCTGGCATATTTATTTTACTAGAATAACTCTAAAGCCTGTTTCAGTTCTATCATGAGGAAGTTTCATAGCATTTTGATCAGGGTCTATCCTTTCCCTCGTAGGAGAGAGAGATGGAGAGACAGACAGAGAGAGAAAGGGAAAAACTTGAAGAAAGAAGCCTAAGGCCAAGGAATGACTTCATGAAAGCATGGAAAAAAACACAACTTGTTTTATGAAAACTTCTGTTATTTCATTATTTTAAGAAAGTATAAAGTCACTTTGCTGTTTTTCTTAATTCTAGTCATAAATTAGTATTATCCCATCTAAATTGACTTACTGTAGTCACATAACTAAATTTTCAGATATTATGTAGGCTAAACTATAGATGTTTACAATAGAAGTAATTAAAAAAAAACTCTCATGATGTTTTTCATCTATGATCATTTTAAGTTTCTGTTTCCTTTAACCAAAGTTTTCCTATACCTTTTTCATATTTTTTTAAATTATTGAAAAATTCTCACTGGACAAGGTGACAATAGACACCTGATACGTACTTAGTGAATCAATATATGCTTTCTTATTAGTAAACAGACCACAAAACAACATAGAACAAGTAAAGACTACTAGATCATCAGTATTAAAAAGACAAAAAGTAATAAAAACTTTCTCTTCATTTCTCAATATTACTTTTTTCATTTAGCCTTGAAAAATAGGGAACAGGGGAACCTGCATGGCTCGGTCGGTTAAGCGTCCAATTTCAACACAGGTAATGATCTCGTGGTTCATGAGTTTGAGCCCTGCATTGGGCGCTGTGCTGACAGCTCAAAGCCTGGAGTCTGCTTCAGATTCTTTGTCTCCCTCTCTCTCTCTGCCCCTACCCTGCTCACGCTCTGTCTCTTGCTCTCTCAAAAATTAATAAACATTAAAAAAAAGAAAGAAAGGAAAAATAAAAATTCTTAGTATTTTTAGCAACCTAAGGAAAAGATAGAAATATTAGTTTATAATTGTTAGCATACCTTAATGTCAAGATGGGTTGGTTCCTGTGTGTAATGAAATAGGACTTGAAGATGAAAATGAAAAATAAGAAAAGGCAATTGAACAAAAAAAAAATAAAAAAGAAAAAAGAAATAGGGTTCTGGCTCTAATAACTAGCAATAAATAAACCAAAACTAGTAAGACTTTGTTACTGATATAGAAAACTTGCGAGAAATGGAAAATTGAGGAGGAAAGTACATTTCTTTTAGTAGTAAGAAGCATAAAAAGATTATGAAAGCAATAAATGTTTGTCACAGGCAAATGGTGACACAGTTGATTACTGAATGCATCCTGTGTGGTGGTCTGAATAAGAACTTCCCAACATGCTCTTGTCTCAATTCTTATAACCTGAAGCTGTTAACTTACATAGCAAGAGGGACTTTGCAAATGTGATTAAGAATCTTGAGATTATACTAGATCTTTAAGATGGGCCCTAAAATAATCATAAGTGTCCTTATAAAATGGAAACAGAAGGGAAATACAAATCAAAATCACAATGAGATACCACCTTACACTTGTCAGAATGACTAACATTAATAACTCAGGCAACAACAGATGTTGGCGAGGATGTGGAGAAAGGATCTCTTTTGCATTGTTGGTGGGAATGCAAGCTGGTGCAGCCACTGTGGAAAACAGTATGGAGGTTCCTCAAAAAACTAAACATAGAACTACCCTACAACCCAGCAATTGCACTACTAGGCATTTATCCAAAGAATACAGGTGTGCTGTTTCGAAGGGACACATGCACCCCAATATTTATAGCAACACTATCAACAATAGCCAAAGCATGGAAAGAGCCCAAATGTCCATATATACAATGGAGTACTACTCAGCAGTCAAAAAGAATGAAATCTTGCCATTTGCAACTACGTGGATGGAACTGGAGGGTATTATGCTAAGTGAAATTAGTCAGAGAAAGATAAAAATCATATGACTTGACTCAGATGAGGACTTTAAGAGACAAAACAGATGTACATAAGGGAAGGGAAACAAAAATAACATAAAAACAGGGAGGGGGACAAAACAGAAGAGACCCATAAATATGGAGAGCAAACTGAGGGTTACTGGAGGGGTTATGGGAGGGGGCAATGGGCTAAATGGGTAGGGGGCATTAAGGAATCTACTCCTGAAATCATTGTTGCACTATATGCTAACTAATTTGGATATAAATTTTAAAAACCAAAATTAAAAAAAAAGATGGAAACAGGGAGAAAATTGACTATAATAGAGGAAACTCTGGAAGCAAAGAGTGGAGTAATGTGGCCTGGAGCCAAGGAAAGTCATAGCCTCTAGAAATGGAAGCAGCCAGAGGCACCTGGGTGGCTCAGTTGGTTGAGCATCCGACTTCGGCTCAGGTCACGATCCACAGTCTGTGAGTCCGAACCCCATGTCGGTCTCTGTGCTGACAGCTCAGAGTCCGGAGCCTGTTTCAGATTCTGTGTCTCCCTCTCTCTCTGCCTTTCCCCCCCTCATGCTCTGTCTCTCTCTCTCTCTCTGTCAAAAATAAATAAACATAAAAAAAATTAAAAAAAAAAAAACAAACAAACAGAAATGGAAGCAGCCAGAAAGAGGTTCTCTGGTTTCTCGGACAGAAAGAGGCCTCTAGAAAGAATACAGCCCTGAGGACACTTTGATTTT
The DNA here is from genome assembly GCF_016509475.1 of Prionailurus bengalensis. Lineage (NCBI taxonomy): Eukaryota > Metazoa > Chordata > Mammalia > Carnivora > Felidae > Prionailurus > Prionailurus bengalensis. The sequence goes on from NC_057344.1 coordinate 94,380,577, forward strand.
AGTTCCTTAAGATTCCTTTTAGATTTATGTCCTCTAGAACTGTAAAATAATACATGTGCCGTTTATGTCACTGCATTTGTGATAATTTGTGAAAGCATTAACCAGAAAATTATACACCCTGGGATTGATTCCATCCTTTAACTTTCACTTACATCCAAGTCTCTGGCACTTATCTCAAAGCAACCAAACTGTTGTTCAAGAGAAGCCAAAACCATTGTGCCCATCATCAGTCACATTTGACCTAGAAAAGATTGTTTTATATACCTGGTTATCTCCCATGAGGTCATGGAAAAGAGAAATGAAGAATGGAGCAGGCAAAGCCCTTCATCAATTCAACCAACAGATACTCAATGAAACAGGACTAATCTGGGGTACAATGGAGGAAAAATACACAAGAAACCCTGATCTCATGGAGATTACATTCTAGCTTTCTTTTTTATAGACTGTTTCTTCTACGAAAATGTGACTGCTTTTTAATAAAAGTATGAGTATGGTGCACTTGATCCATATTTAATTTTGCTTGCCAAATGGGTGATAAAAGGAGAGGGAAAAGAAAATACAGTAGCAGATACATTTCAGACAGGTTTTTCTGTGAGCTCTGCATCAAATATAATCTCTGGGAATAAACCCAGGCATTGTAAATGGGCTGAGCAAGAGAAAAATGAAGCCACAGAAACTATTTCTTGCCAGATACTTGCTTCAGTGCAGATTTAATAAGACTTGGATCAGGTGTTGGAAATTCAGTACTTAGAGGGACTTTGTAGGTGATGTTTATGGGTTGTCCACAGTGTCTCAGTGGCAATTTATTAAAACTATCCTTTAATTTAGCATTGTATCTCCCAACTCATAGATACTCCCTGTGTTCAACTATCTGAGTGGAGTCATGTTTAAAAGGAACTAATTTAAAATGCTTAGTTTTAGTGATCTAGATTGTTATTCTAATTTACTTATGTATTATGAATGAAAATTATACTGGCTTAAAGCTCAAATCCCTCACCTGCAAGATTTTAATTCACTAGGCCTAACCTATAAAATTGAACCTATTCCACTGTGGTAAATTCTTTAAATAAATGTAAGTGATAAAAACAAACACAGAACACATATTTTGGGTTAAATTTATAGATTAAACTACCAGATCTTCCTATAAAAGATTATATTACATAATAATAAATGAGTATTTGGAGAATCGGGTGCCTTGGTGTTAACCATAATTATAATTTTATACAGCTAAGTCGCCTTTATAAAAGTAAAGTTATAGCTGTGCTTTTGTTTTTTTATTCTAACCACACATTCAACCACAATAAGAATTTTAAAAAAGCAAACTCTTGCTTTTGAACAGATTTATTTGGAATTCGTCATGATAATGTCAAGAAACTGAAGGAACCAAAGTTTGAACAAGTTTATTCATGAGGAAAAACTGTAAAAGGAGAAAGTTTTTCTAGAATAAAAATGAACAGAAAAACTGATGAATCTATCAACAATACTTTTACTTTTTATCAGAAGTTGCACATCATAACTCAAATCTGTTTCTAAAGAGTTTATTCTGTTTCCCAATTTGAAAAATGCTTAATCAACACTTTTTTTTTTTTACCTCTTTTATGGAAAGTTTGACCAAGGGAGAAGGAACTGGGTTATTTTCCGCATGTATATCTCAATCTTTTCACACGTAAACTTCTTTATTTTCCTTTTTTCTGGAAAATACTGTGACTCCCTTCATCAAAGTCAATCAAATTGAGTTGAATTTTTACTTACTTGAGAAAAGTGATGTTTAAATATTCATAATACCTCTAAAAATAAGAAAACTAAGGAAATTATAAGATTCTGTGACCAAATAAACTTAAGGTACTCTAAAATAAATGTTTCAAAATAGATTACCACTATATGATAAATTACGCTTGCAAATGATGGCTAAGTATAAAAATATATAATCACCGTACTAAGATATAGGCAATATTAAATAATAATTTCATAGTACATTATTGTTACTACTATTTATTTTCTGAGTTACTTATTCGCCCTAGTTTACAAGCTGATCTTAATGTTCAGAAATCCTTAGCTGTATCTCAGATGATGCAAATCAAACTACATTTCTTCCATTGCCAACATCCCCTAGGTTAGTTTATTCATTCTAAAGCAGTCAATCAACAATGCGATGAGTGAGAAATACAGCCGGGGATGTCTTATTTAAATGTGAAAAACTTTTTGGTGTAATTGGTGCAAATTCCTTGCAAACTTTGGAATCTACCTTCTTCGGAAAGTTTATGGGAAAATAAAAATTTGTTCTTTTCTGTTCTATAAAGTACATATTTGTTTAGGTAAAGGCAGAAGCTAGGTCACCTGTTATTTTGAAACGGTTTAAATCATTCTGTTTGCAAAGAAGGAAAAGTTCGAAAGATTTGCAATACAGTATTTAAAGTGACAGTCCATATAATACAAGGTGGAAAAGATTACTTGCCCAGAATTCCCAATCTAACTGCCAATATATCTACTATTTCTGGGATGTAATTACATCCCACTTTGATACATTTTCATGGACACTAAAATATAGTAAAGCAATTTTGTGTGATTCTTTTTTTTTTTTCCAACGTTTATTTATTTCTGGGACAGAGAGAGAAAGAGCATGAACGGGGGAGGGGCAGAGAGAGAGGGAGACACAGAATCAGAAACAGGCTCCAGGCTCTGAGCTATCAGCCCAGAGCCTGACGCGGGGCTCGAACTCACGGACCGCGAGATCGTGACCTGGCTGAAGTCGCACACTTAACCGACTGCGCCACCCAGGCGCCCCTGTGTGATTCTTTCTAATAAACCTGAGATGTATGTCATGCACAGTATATATCTGATAGGAAGGATACTTACCTATTTCTCTGTAAGAATATCAAGAATTTGGCCAAAGCAATGTCCTGAGGAAGTTTATACTTAGAACCTGCAAAGATGTCATACAAAGAAAAGAAAAGGGGAGTCAATTTTGGCTGAGGTGGACTGGCCTAAAATGGCAAGGCAGCACTATCAAGGAGTAAGCAACCATTGGAAAGAGCTAGGACATCACTGCCCATAATCTAGTGACTGCATATAGAAATATGTACACCTCAAAGTAGAATATATGGTCTTTGCAAGTGTGAAGAAATAGAGCTCTTTTTACAGGGAGTCTGATTTACAACACTTGATGTATCACAGATAACAACTTGCATTGGGCTGGGTGATATTTCTTTCTTTGTTGTTTTCTAGACTGTAAATGTATTATTAAGAACAACATATTTTTAAAAACTTGCAAATAAGAGTAAAAATATAAATTCTTCAATTCAAAATTGTAATTCAGCAGTATTCTTTAAAGAAAAATCTTTTTCTCAGATAGTTGTGTTAAACAGTATATCCATTTTTCCCATTATTTCCACCAAATGAAAAATGATCAAAACAAGTCTCTTTATCCATTTCTTCAGTACAGAACTAGCACAGCACAGAACCAGCAGCTACACACAAGTCTACTAAGGATACTTTTTTTTAAAAAAAGAACTTTTTAAATATGGTTTCAGAAACCATATTTCAAAGACAACTCATTAACAAAAACTTTGAGATAAATGTTGACAATGTGTCACTATAATCAGAACTTATACAATAAATAAAATATCATTATATATATCAATCTAATACTTAAAATTACAGGTAGTGATAACCTGTGTAAAATACAGATTTTTTATTTTAACCTATTTCTTCACATTTTTTAAAAAAATGTTTATTTATTTTGAGAGAGAGAGCACAAGCAGGGGAGGAGCAGAGAGAGAGAGAGAGAGAGAGAGAGAAACCCAAGCAGGCTCCACACTGTCAACGAGGAGCCACTGTTGAGGTCTGATCTCATAAGCAGTGAGATCATGACCTGAGCTGAAATCAAGAGTCAGATGCTTAACCAACTGAGCCACCCAGACGCCCCGCATTTCTTCACATTTTAAATAAAATAACAATAATGCCTCTTTTCAGGATTATGGTGCCATATTACAGAAAAAATAGGCAAAGTGTCTAGGAACATATTTGATATAGAATACACATAAATAAGTGATAGGTGATTTCACCCAGACCATCACAGTGATGAAGACATTCTGAGTTTCAGTAAATATGTTTAAACTACCAAACATAAATCATGTAGGTGAATTCTTTGAAATTTGGTACCTCTAGTTTGGCAATATAAGTTGCATCTTCTACAGATGGCAGACAATTTCATACTGTTTTATTTATTTCCTATTAAAATGAGGCAAGCTAATTAGCTCTCTCTTAGTGTACTGCAAACCGACTTACTGATTTCAAACAGGTATCATTTGAATAAATGTTCAGATCAGCAAAAACCAGGGTATAATCTGTTTCCTAGTCTGGATGCATTGTATACACACATATCTAAATTTATATATGGATATAAATACACACACATTCTTGATGTATATATTTTTACTCTTACCTCAAATAATAATGTACCATTCATATCCCTCTCTCTCTAACATAGTACCCCTCAGGTTTTTTGTTATCTGTTCCCATTTCCTACCAACTTTACCTGGAACTATTAATATAATTGTTCTTATTATCAGATCACAGAATTTTTAGAACCTAGAAGATAATATTGGGAGATAAGAAATAACCTTTCAAAAAATTAAATGCAGTCTGAGTATCTTGTGTATTATATATTTTATTAAGGTCATCTAGAGCATAATTGAATAAGTCAGAAATGCAGCATTATCAAATTATTCACAAGGGTTATCTAACTCATTAGAAATAATTGAAAATATATTTAAAAGGTTGCAGATACGGCTGATGGAAGTGGGTGTGAGCAAAAAGAATACAACTACTTAATCAAAAAACTGGAGACTTTAAAGTTGCCTTTTGGTCTTGCAGTGATTTCTTGGATAAGACATGGACAGCACTGTCAACAACTATACCAAATAGAGAATTTCTGTACAGCAAAGGAAACAATCAATAAATTGAAAAGGCAAATCTACACATTTGGGAATAGCAAAAAAGCAAAGGACTTGAGTAAATATTTCTCCTAGTTAATACAAACATATGCACATGAGCATCACTGGTGAATTTTACTTAATATGCTACTTATTTTTCCATAAAAGAATGCTTGAAACAGACTCTTCATGATTTTACAATTTTCTTAATGTAGCTCATAATTCTTTTAAAATGTATGAGGACATTTAACCCAACATACTATTCAATTTAACCTAAGCATGTATTGTTTTCTTTGAACCTAAATGATCCTAATAATAGCATAGTTGACAAATAGCAATACATATATAATATACATATATGTTTAGTATAAAATGGTAAACACATCTTAATTAATATACTAGATACAACAGATATAAACACTTTATACATCCTAGTCATAAAGATTGGAAAAATGTATTAGAATACAAAAAATTAAAAAATATATATATTTTATTTTCACTTTGACCTTCTTAATTTGTTATTTCTCTTTCTCACTCTCTCTCTCTCTCTTAAATAGTCTTTCTTTTGAGGAAGATGAAACTCACTTCATCCCATGGATGGATACAATTATAACACCTACATCAGTGTAAATAACCTAGAAATCGACTGAAGCCTTGCAGAACAGACTCTCCACAGCTAAATACAGAGGAGTCCACATCTAAGAGGCTAGGAAAGACAGAGATGTGATCTAGAGCCAAATGAACTGTGGGGCTATCCACCAGAGGAGAGGAGAAAGCCAGACCCTATACCAGGCAACTCAGGCATGGGAGTTCCACACAGGGAAGATAATTCCCATAATATTTGGCTTTGAAAACCACAGGCGTCTAACAATCAGTGGGGCCTGACACCTGTCACTTTAAAAACTAGTGGACTCAGCTCTGGGAGTGCCTAAGAATGATAGGAAACTGAGTTTCCACACTTAAAGAGACAACACAGCAAACAGACTCATGGAGATACAGCAAGATGCAGAAATTTGAAAAACACTGAGGGTATATGGGAAGGAGATTTATTTACTAATCTCAGAGCATGTGCTGAAGGGGCGGGGGTCTTTGGGGGACTTGAAAGGACAAAAGAACTAGAAAGCAGCATTTCCCTCCCTTGCAACCCAGCCTAGATACACAGACACCTGTTGGAACCAGTATATAGCCAACAATTGTTACATACTTGCTAACAGCCAGCTCTTCCCCCATTCCTCTGCGGACACCCCTGCTCCAACCCTGCCTGGCAGCAGCATTCTTGGGCAGCTGCAGCAGACCAGTGTGGACCTTGGTGGCAATGTATGCCCTTTTCCCACATTCTACTGTGGATCTGCCCCCTCCAATACAACCCCTCCAATGTGCTCTTGGCCAGAGCAGTCCAAGACTGTCAGCCCCAACAGGGGCCAGCACCACTCTGCCCCAGGGAGAACAGAAGATAATCACAAACACCAGTCTAAGTGCAGTCCAAACAGTGGGGGCAAACATTAGGTCTGACTACGGGCCCCCACCCACCAATGAAAGCATTCAGGAGACAACACAGGGAGAGTGCCCTGAAGTTTGGTGCCACCGCATCTCTGGCAAATACTTGGTATTACTCAATTCAAGCCCAAGGCAGCCTCAGACTGGCCCATTGACAACACACGGACCAAACTATGACCAAAGCAGGCAAAGAGAGCCGCTAAAGACAACTGGACTGAAAGCAAACACTGCTCAGCCATAGTAAAGCACATGCAACACACACAGGAGACTCTCCTGAAGCCAGGTTCTGGTGAACAGGGAACTTTGCACTGTAGGGCACTCCAGGACCTCTTCTTCACAAGGCCACTACTTGTAAGAGCAGAAGACATGGCTGATTTACCTAACACACAGAAACAGACAGACAGAGTTAGACAAAATGAAAAGATGGTAAAAAAACAAATCGGAGATGAAAAACTCAATAACTGAAATTAGAAATAAATAAACTAGATGGAATAAATAGCCTACTAGAGTAATAAGAACTGATCAATGACCCAGAGGACAGAGTATTGGAAAGCAGTAAATATGAACAAGAGAGATGGAGGAGAAAAAATTATATATAATATACATTATATATATAATATACATTATATATAATATACATTATATATATATACATTATATAATATACATTATATAAATATACATTATATATATACCTTATATATATATATATATATATATATATATATATGAAAATAGACTAAGAGAACTCAGTGACACCATCAAGGTAATAACATTTGCATTATAAAGGATCCCAGAAGGAGAAGAGAAAAAAAAGGGGGCAGAAAATGTGTTTCAATATATAATAGCTGAAAACCTCTTGAATCTGGGAAAGGAAACAGAAATCTAGACCCAGGAGGCACAGAGAGTCTCCAACAAAATCAGCCCAAGGAAGTCTGCACCAAGACACATACTAATTAAAGTGGAAAAAGTACTGATAAAGAGAGAATTTTAAAAGCAGCAAGAGAAAACAAAACAGTTACATTTAAAGGAAACCCTATAAGGCTATTAGCTTATTTTTCAGCAGAAACTTTGCAGGCTGGAAGGGAGTAACATGCTGTATGCAAAGTGCTGAAAGAAAAAAAAAACCTCTGCAGCCAAGAATACTCTATACAGCAAAGCTATAGTTCAGAATATGTGAAATAAAGAATTTTCCAGACAAATAAACGTTAAATAAATTAATGACCACCTAACCAGCCCTACAGGAAACGTTAAAGGGTACTCTTTGAGTGGAAAGGAAAGACCATAACTAGGAGTAAGAAAATTAGGAAGAACAAAAGCAAAAAAATTAACTACATTTATAAAAATCAGTCAAGGGATTCACAAAATAAAATAAAGTGTAACATCACATACTTAAAACATGGGGGGGGGTGGTGAATAAAGAATGTATTCAAACTTAAGTGAGCATCAACTTAATATAGACTGTGCTATGCACATGTTACATATAAACCTAAAGGTAACCACAAATCAAAAACCATTAATAGATATGCAAAAAATAAAGAAAAGGAATCCAAATATATAACTAAAGAAGCCAACTTGTCATTAGAGAAGAGAGTAACAGAAGAAAGGAGCTGAGGAAAACTACAAAACCAACCATGAAACAAGTAACAAAATGGCAATAAATGCATACCTCTCAATAATTACTTTGAATGTAGGTGTACTAAATGCTCCAATCAAAAAAAAACAGGGTAGGGGTTTCTGGGTGACCTAGTTGCTTAAGTGTCTGACTCTTGGTTTCAGCTCAGGTCATTATCTCACAGTTCATGAGATTAAGCCCCGTGTCTGGCTCTACACTGACAGCACAGAGTCTGCTTGGGAGTCTCTCTCTTCTCACTCTCTGCTCCTCCTCTTCTCTCTCTCCCCGCCACCCACCAAATAAATAAAAACTTAAAACAGAAACAAGGTGAAGGATTGTTTAAAAAAGCAAGATCTATCTATATGCTGTCTATAAGACCTAAAGACACATGCAGATTGAAAATGACATCATGGAAAGGCATTTATCATTCAAATAGAAGTAAAAAAAAGTCAGGGTAGCAATACTTATATTAGACAAAATAGACTTTAAAACAAAGACTGTAACAAGAGGTGACAGACACTATATAATAAAAGGAAAACTCCAAAAAGAAGATATAACAATTAGAAATACTTATGCACCCAACATGCAATCACCCAAATGAAGCAGCTAACAACAAACATAAAGGAAGTAAGTCATAGCAATACAGTAATAGTAGGAAACTTTGACATCCTACTTACATCAATGGATAGATCATCCAAACAAAAAATCAACAAGGAAACAGTGGCTTTGAATGACACATTAGACCAGATGGATCTAATGGATATATTCAGAACATTCCATCCTAAAACAGCAGAATGCACATTCTTTTCAAGTGCACATGGAACATTCCCCTGAACAGATTGCAAATTACACCACAAAACAAGTCTCAAAAAATTCAAAAAGTTGAAGTCATACCATGAATCTTTTCTGACCACAATACTATGAAACTAGAAATCAACCACAAGAAAAAATCTGGAAAGAACACAAATACGTGGAGGTTAAATAACATGCTACCAAGCAATGAATGGGTCAATCAAGGAAGGAAAGAGGAAATAAAAAATGCAGTGAACCAAATGAAAATGAAAACACCACAGTCCAAAATCTTTGGGATGCAGGAAAAGTGGTCTTAGGGAAGTACATAGTAATAAAAGAGTACCTCAAAAAGCAAGAAAAATGTCCATATTACCCAAAGCAATCTACAGATTTAATGCAATTTCTATCAAAATACCAACAGCATTTTTCACAGATTTATCCATTCTTCCCAAATTATTTATTTATTCATTCAATCATTCATGTGACTATGAATTCAGTCATATCTATGTGTATATATATATATATATATATATATATATGTATGTATATACATATATTTTTATTTATGTATACATATTATCTATATTTGTGCATAAATATTTTTAATATGGACTGCTTCACAATTTTTGGTGTCATCCTTGTACAGGGGCCGTACTAGTCTTGTCTGTATCATTCCAATTTTAGTATATGTGCTGCCAAAGTGAGGACTTATTTTATATTTTGAGTTATAATCTAGTACTACCTAATTTAATTACTCAGACTGTTTCAGCATTGGCCTGAGGGAGCTTTTTTATTGGTTCATGTATCCCTTTGTTATTTTTCACCAAACTGGAACAAATAATTTTACAATTTGTATAGAACCACAAAAGACCCCAAATAGCCAAAGAAATCTTGAGAAAGAAGTGTTTATAGACTGTAAATTCATCAAAGAAAAGAAAGACAAGACTAGGTCTAATCAGACTCTGAATCTAAGACTGATTTGTTCTCCACACCTTATTGTACACTGAGAAAATTTTCAGACTTACATTGTCTTATAATTTGTAAAGAATTTTGAAATATTAATATCTGTTGTAATTAAAAAAAGAAATGAATTCAGTGAACCTGAGAAAAGATAGCATTATATATTTTTTTCTTTAGACACTCCAAATACCTGAGTTAGAATTCTCAAAACTATTAAGCTAAGTACCACATTAATGAAAGTCATACTTAGTATGTTCCCAGAAAACATGTGGCAAACACTTGTTTGTCAATGATACTGTACTTTGTACTGGACATTTAGCTTTAATTCTAGGAGTGTACTGCTTTGAAATAATCATGTTGCAAAAATGACAAAGACAAATGAGTTTAATTCTACTAATTCATAGAAGATTTCTCAAAGGAAAGTAGAAAAATAATAAAAGTATTTTAACATTTTATTTAGAATCTTAGATATTTAATTCAGAATAGGCCAGGTAAGGTCAATTAAGGCCCACATGAGCCTATGTGAATACACATAAAATTAAATTTCAAAAAATTATTATAAGAAAAAATTCAGATTGATATATGAAGATAAAACTAAAAAAATTCACATCATATTCAAGACTTAAAGATTTTTAAAACAATTTAAAGTAGAAATTAGAAATAAATGGGTAAGCTAAAAAGAATAATTAACAACTGTTATGTTAATAAAAAAGTATTTTATTAATTGCCTTAAAATCTGATTTTAGGGCTAAAACGTGTGATATATTCATGAGGCTTCTTGAGTGTTGTGTGATTAAGTCACAACTCAAATTACTAACTCAGACTATCTATAAAATTGACCTTGAAAGTGATATGTCCTCAATTTTGTTATGGTCATTTCCTTTGTTCTTTTTTTTTACAGAGAATTTTTACTTTTGAATAAAGGCAGGTGCCTAACCTTTTCTTTCTTTAGTAATAGATTTGCATACTGGTGCCTTGCTTAAAAGTAAGGTATTCATCGATGAGATCTAGACCCATAATTTATCATCTAAAGAATTTACATGAATGGGTTAAGAATATCTTCTAGTTCTACTTTTTAAAGGGTGCTGTGATGTGCTATTTGCTATTTTTGAATGTGCTTTGGCAGGAATACTTCAAATTTTTTTTGAATAAATTCCCAAGGGATTTCTTAAATATAAATATTCCCAATATGTATACATAATGTATCCTTAGGAATAATTGATTATAATGGATCTTTCAATAAACAGTCCAAACAATTTCATACACAGATACACACACACACACACACACACACACACAGACACACACACACACCTAGGAATGTTGAATTAGAAGATTAAAGCACCAGTATTATTATTTCTAGGACTTATTCAGAGACATTTAGAGTGACCTTTAAATTCCGTGGATTTCTAAATTGTATTATTCTTAATTGTTCTTACCTTTTTGTTCTTTCTTATAAATGAAAGCATCACTTTGTTTTGTTAAAAGGGTAGATCTCATGTTAAGTGTTCTTACCACAATAATAATATGAAAAATACAGCCATTCGTTTTATGAAATATTATGTGGCAATTTAAAATAGTGGAACAAATACACATTTATTCACCTTAAAAAACTCTGAAATCTCATAATCTACATAAAAACTCATAGATTTTATATATATATATATATATATATATATATATATATATATATATAATCTGTTTTTTAACCTAAAGAATAACAAAAGTAGAGTTCATGTGAATGCGAGTCATTGTCTGTGTCCACTACCAGTCCCTTAATTGTCTATTTCATAACCTGCTTCACTCAAAATAAATTTTCAATTGTCAACCAGAATGATTAGTCTACAATATAAATGTCATTACGATGCACCCATGCTTGAAGTTATTTCTACTTATAATTAATTTTAAACTTGGTTGGAACGCCCTTGCTTAAATAGCTTCAGCTTCTACCACATCATGCTATTTGTATCCACATGAATTTTTACTGTCTTGTATAAATTTTCTACCTTTTGCTTTGTGGAGTTTTTGAACATATGCTATGCTCTCAATATGAGCCAGTTTTGTGAGACACTTTGCCTTTCACCACAATTACATTGGATAAAACCTTCCTGAACCTATGATTTACATTGTGCCCCGTATGCTCTACTATCACAACTAATACTTCTTTTATGATAAATTTGAAACCCTTAATTGAGTTGCATATTTAATTGTCTTTTTCTTCTGCTAGATTGTAGACTCCTTAATGGTTAGTACTGTCATTTTCTTGTTCAGCAATTTATTACTGGTACATGTCAGAATGTATTAAATATATATTACTGAACACCTAAATTGTGGCAGATTTCTTATATGTTAATGAAAGGAAGAGAGAAAAAAACACACAAGAATATAAACGTGATAAAGATTCAAAGATATGACAAAGATAGTGATGTACTATGATGTAAATTTTACAAATACTAAGATAACAATAAGATAGAGAATAGTTTAGGGGCACCTGGGTGGCTCAGTCAGTTAAGCGTCGACTTCGGCTCAGGTCATGATCTCGCAGTTTGCGAGTTCCGGCCCCGCGTTGGACTCTGTGGTGAGCTCAGAGCTTGGATTCCGCCTCAGATTCTGTGACTCCATCTCTCTCTGTTCCTCCCCCGCTCACAGTCTCTCTCTCCCTCTTTCTCTCTCTCTCTCTCAAAAATAAATAAGGAATAAAAAAATAAATTAAAAAAAAAGAGAATATTTGGATTGGGAGGGATGGAATCTCTGAAGACATGATAGCTGAACTATCTGTGAATACTAATACTAAGAAGAAGAACTATATAAGGATCAGAATACACAGTAAATCAATAAAAAGCCCTGAGAAACCATGCTCAAAACTTACGTATATTAAGAGAACAAACAAAACAAACAAACAAAACAAAAACAAGCAAATGAACCAAAGTCAGGATACTGCATCAGGTCCTTGTGACATAAGGGAAAGTGACTGGGGATAAGGCCAGGGAGTTGGGAAGAAGTTAGCTTGTAAAACATTCTATAGGCCATGGTGGAAATTTAGATTTGTTTTTGCTTGAAATGAAAACCATCAAACGTTAATAAGCAAGACTTTCCTATGATAATGTTTATTATATAAATGAAAGATCTTATAACTGCTATGTCAAAAATAAAATGTGCAGTCTTTTTTATATAAATGCACACACACACATACATGTATATGTATATGTATATACATGCACTCTGTTCAAAAGATGATGATGGCTTAAAATAAGTTGTAAAATGAAGACAGCAAATGTGATTAAAATTGGAAAAAATATTTTTGAGGTTGAACCAAAAGAAATTGCTTATAGTTTGGCTTCAAGTATGGGGAAAGAGATAAATAAATAGTATCTTCTATTTTGTTGTTAAAATTTTCAGTGAACTAAATGAATGGTTTTATTACTTATGCACTAGAGAAGGAGCAGATTACAGCAGAAACTGAGAAGTACATTTTGTCTGAATTACATTTGAGATGCCAGTTAGTCTTCAAAACAAAGATGCTAAACAGATAGTTTCATGTGTGTTTGGAGCCCAGGGCTAGATCAGAGATGAAGATTTAGACTTGAGACCCATTAAGATACATACGGCAGCAGATTTATGAGATTTTTCTGATTGCCTAAAGTAAAAAAAAAAAATGATTAGCTAGAACCTTTAACACTGAATCCTGTGTAGTTTTCCACTTTCTAACTATAGCAGAAGAAAGAGACTAAGAAAAGACAGAGAAACAATTAAATTTTCATGGAAACTTAGAACAACCAAAAAAAGGCTTTCAATTATAGAAGAAATATACACCAAGCTAAATATTATTGAGAGTTCAGACAATTTTAAGGAAGATAAAAGAATACTGCATTTGCCAAGGTTGAGGTCTTAGTGAATCTGAGAATTATTTTTGTAGGTCATAAGAATGAGTGACCAAATGGAATAAAACAAAGAGGAAATAAAGGAGATGTCATGTATCAATTACTCTTTGGTGGAGGGTGTTGTATGAACAAATAGGGAAATGTAAAAGATAGTAAAAAAGGACACTAGAAATTAATCTGTTTAAAGCAAAACAAGTGATATCTGCACACTAATTGAAATGATCCAGCAGAAGCAAAAGCAGTAACAGTAAAAAACAGAATAATTATAATAGTAAATGTTTTTAAGTAGGCTCAATGGTGTGAGATCCAGACATCAAGAAGACTGACTTTTTACAGTAGTCTGGATAATTCTTAGATAGTAAGAGAAGATACAATAATCACTAATGGATTTAATAAACATTTAGTGAGTATTCCACTAAATACTTACCAATAACTCAAAGTTGTCAACAAATCCCCATCTCTCCCTCCTTTGCAGAAACACTAAATTTGAAACATACATATGGCCAAATGGTGGAAAGTCAGAAATTATTCTTTGATGATATTTTAAATGAATAAGTTTTGTAGAGAGGTAAATAAGAGAGGTAACAGTTTGTAAAGTAAATAGCAATACCTAAGAAAGTAACCAGTGGCTTTGAGGAAGGTATGAGGAGGAACGGTTTGGAAGTAGAAATGAAGAGTAAGTCTGTCTATAGCATATATATATATATATATATATATATATATATATATATATGCTATATATATATAGTGTGTGTGTGTGTGTTTGTGTGTGTGTGTGTATTGAAAGAGAGAGAGAAAGCGTTTATAAGTCAAAAAAAACTCATCAGATTAACACAGCTCTCAGAAAAATAGTAAAAATGGGCTGTGTCATTGGAGAGAAATAATCTCTCAATATGGAAAGGAAATAAAGGGAATGTTTCCAGAAATCTGAGGACATACAAATGTTTACTTATGACTGATTTGAGATTCTAGTAGGCATGACAGAGAGCCTGAAGTCAGAAGGAAGAAACTAAAGGTGAAAGGAGAACCTAGATGTGACACTAAATGAGTTTATCCTACTGGGATATGGTCTCCCAGTACTGTGAGGTCATAGGGATGGAGCCAAAGCTTTGAATGAAGAAGCTAAGCAGTGCTCCTGTCTTATTCTTCTTTTTTTTTTTTTTTATTTTTTTTCAACGTTTTTTATTTATTTTTGGGACAGAGAGAGACAGAGCATGAACGGGGGAGGGGCAGAGAGAGAGGGAGACACAGAATCGGAAACAGGCTCCAGGCTCCGAGCCATCAGCCCAGAGCCTGACGCGGGGCTGAACTCACGGACCGGGAGATCGTGACCTGACTGAAGTCAGACGCCTAACCGACTGCGCCACCCAGGCGCCCCATCCTGTCTTAGTCTTCTTGAGGTATGAAGTTGTGCCTCAGCTGGAGCCAAGGGTCCTACACAGATCTCAGGACTCACTAGCAATGAGGTGGAATTAAGCCCCTTTGCTTCCTAGAAAAATGTTACCAAAAACATAGTGATACCACTTCCATCTGTGAGAAGATACGATATATAATCTGAGATCTTAATTTTAATTAACTATTTTAGAGAACTTAATTAGCATCTAAATTATGAGAGATTCTTAGCAAACGTTTAAAGACTTCTAGTCCTAGACAATACAGGGACAAGTCTAGGTATAGAATAGTCCATTTAGGCCTGAGATTCAGTGAGTAAATAAATGGTAGAGAAAGTATAATACAAAAGGGTAGAACTTTAAACATGAAGACAATAGACATAAAAGAGTCTGGAAATTTCAGTTAAAGGGAAACACTCAAAATACAACAGTGGGCTAAAATAGTATCATCACTACAACATTATTACAATGGTTTAGGTTTCTAGAGATAATATTTAGTCATCAAGGCAAGGAATAAGTTTTATTAGCATAGTAAGTTAAAAATCTTCACCCTTAAAACTATTCATTTCATACAGGCTCATGTTCAAATTTGTTTAAAATTTTCCTGGGTGCCTCATGAGCTAAAGCCTCAGTTTTCTGGAAATCACAGCTAGCCTGGTAAACAATATCCAAACATCTCTAGGTAATTTCACTCTCAGTTAAGGAACATCTTCTATAGAAATCAGTAAGAGAATAGATATTTACCAAATTTTATTTTCAGTATGAGTTTTTACTTTACTTGATCATTACCCTTTAATTAATTTCTTGTTTCCACACCCCTCTTGACTAATTAGAAGGAGAATCTTGGTTGATGCTTTGAACAGCTGTTACAGTAAATGCAAATTCAACTGAGTTTTTTAGGAGATAGATAATATGAAAAGCAAACAGATTTTTGGAACTTAATGTTGTAAAATACAAGAGTAATGAAATTTATAAATAATAAATCAAATGTTTACCTTATAACCTGTGAACCTGAAACAAATGAGTTTCTACTTAGCTCTTTTGTTTATTAGGGTGAGATCAGACATTTTCATTTTAAGATTACACAGAAATCTTAAAGTGTTCCACAGAACATTGGTCTATACGTCTTTAAAAAGTGTTGTGCCAAGCAGATTTATGATTTACAAAACAGGGATATGATTAGTAAAACAACTAATGTTTTTATCTCATAACTTCTCAAATCCTTTATCGAATAATGTGCTGTTTGATCACAGGATCTATTTTTCAGGACATTTCTCTTAGATTGATATACCATGGAATATACTTTGAAGCATATTGCTATATTTATTTAGTTAGTAAACCACTCTCAAAAATTAAATAAGAAATAATGAAACAGAAAGATCTCTTCTCTTATTCTCCAACAAAAATGACAGAGAAAATGCCAAAAAAGTTTTAAAATAATATATCTATCCCCACGCTACAATTATGGAAGGTCAAAAACTGCAAATTATATTATATGATGAAGAAATCATCTTTTGCTTTATACTTAAATTTTATCTCCTTAATCTCATTTATTTTTTCTGCTCTATCACTTTGGCCACCTTCTTTATAATGAAATTATCTATAATTGAAGTGATTACTACTTCCTTAAACACAATGAAATGCAGCTGGAGGGGACTAAAGGAATGAATAATTAATACTGAAAATGTAAGTAAATGACATCATTACAACTAAAAGGTCTCTCACCTGCATTTTAATATTAGACAACACTTACTTCTTGTGTGTTTTCCCCAGCTTTATTGAGTTATAACTGACATATAGCTACATATAAGCTTAAGGTGTTGATTTGATCCACTCACATACTGCAAAATGATTGCCACATTTTCTCTGGCTAACAAAATTTATCAGGTCACATATACACTTGAAAGTAGCCAACACGTGTATGACACTATATATTAGGCACAGCCTTAAGTGTTGATTTTCTCCCTAAATTTTTACCACCATCCTATGGAGTTTCATTATGATAATCTCCCCATTTTATAGTTGAAGAAAGAGGCTGATTGAAGTAAAGCTGTTTGCTAAGGGCCAAGGTAAGGACATGGTACAACCATGTTTGATAATAGATAGTTTGCCTTCAGACTCCAACTCCTCAAACCTTCCTTATTCTCCAGATCATCATAACGATAAGGAGTGATCATTCGCTATACTAATAATACTTTTGCTTGGGCTGCTATTCACCCTTTTAATATAAATTCACCCTTTTAGTGTAAAAGCATGTATTTGGCAAGATGATAGCTATTGGCATCAGTAATTTTATTAATGATCATAAAATTATTTCCTTGCTACATGAAAGAAAACCTTATCTTTATATAGAAAAAAAGAAGGAAGCTTAACACAAAAATAGACTCAATCAGGGCTGCGAAAATTTGTCTTTATAGTGGTAAAATCCTGGTTAAATAAATAGATATTAAATGATTCACTTTATTGTTTCTAAAATAATAAATACTGCGTATTTTTTGTATAATCCATCACTCTAACAAATATATGATATGTGTTAAGTGAGCACACCAATTATAAGTGCTTAAATAAATGTTATTAAATAAAATCATTCTTAATATCTTTTTTTCTGTTTAAATGCTTCTTTGTATCATCCATAACAGAAGGTTAATCTATTTTAAACATGGACAACATCATGGTATTATTTTCTTATTCAAGACTTTTTCATGATTTTCAGTCTTTTTCTAAGTACTGTACAAAGAAATGAGTCACCCATTCAAACACTAAAGGGATAAAATGAAAAAAACAAACAAACTACAGACAGTGTGATATTTACACAACAGTTGAAACTTCTATCCTCACAGAAAGAAAATAGTGTTTTGACTTGTAAACAGGAAAAATAACTAGGGATGTTAGTATTGGAGAATAATACAGACTATAGATGTTATGTTCTTACATTCTCACTTTTCTGACCATAATCACAATTTAAAATGAAACTTGTGAATAAAGATTATTTGAAAATAATATAAGATATAATGATGATAACACATTACAGGCAAAATGACCACATTTGTTTTTCTCTAAGATTTGATCACCCCAAATGAACCCCCCAACTAAAGTTATGGATTTAAGAAATTGTTAAAAACTGTAGTTCTGAAAAAAAATTTGGGGACTGATGTACTTACATAGCATATTGGAAACCAAATTGAATAACTTGCATGTCCAGGAATTATTTTTCCAAGATTAAATTTTTAAAGGAGCAATGAATTATTTTTTGAAGTATTTTATTCCATAAGAGCAAAAAGGGTAAAGATACATACCCTGCCGCCCTTTTTTAAAATTGCCATTATATTCTCCTAAGTGCCATGTCTATAATTAGATGGCCATTGCCATTTACATCTATGGAATGTGTAAGGAAATTCCTAAATCTCATCATCATATATCATTTCAATTATTTTTTTCAAAAACAGGTGATCTATTTATTATTAGACCTCTGTGAACAAAAGTGTCTCTATACCTTTGGAACCCAGTCCATTCAATCACTTTTATCATCAGTATTTATCATGTGAAAATATTACCTGATAAAAGTTAAGAACTTTTATCTCGCTTTACTCTTTGGTGAGATTAAAGGTAACTAGCCACCAACTTTGTCCTAAAGGTCCTTAATAAGCAGGAGCAAGGTTATTCATTAGCACTAGATAGTAACAGGCAAAGGAATCCTCTAATTGCCAAATTATGGTCAGAATGAAAAATGTATTTATTAATATTTTTCTTAAATACGAGAGCATAATATAAGCTTAAGGGAAAAAAGGATAGAGGAAGAAAAAAGAACACTTTGACACATTTAAAATTTCACAGAATGGAACATATGACCTGAAATATTATGTTGTAAAACTGGGATGGATAATTATATCTAAATTTTTTTATGTATATTTGTTTATTTTAAGAGAGTTGGGGCTGGGGATGAGAGAGAGGGAGAAGGAATCCCAAGCAGGCTCCACACTGTCAGCATGCAGCCCACCTTGGAGCTCCATCTCACGAAATGTGAGATCATGACTTGAGCCGAAATCAAGAGCTGGTTGCTTAACCGACTGAGCCACCCAGGTATCTGTGAGATGGATAATTATAAATGCAAATATATCTATGTAGATTTAATAAGATTTAAGGAAAAATAATGCACACTTCCAAATAGAAGCAATACTCTGTATACGATGTTTCTTACAAAATTGAGGCCCTTTCTGTCTAGGAATCCTGACAGCAGTTGACCAAGAAAAACAGTCCCAATCTGAAAGAATAATCTAAGTCAATACTTTGTAACAACTACAAAGAAGGTTATTTGACAATAATTATGTTAACAACTTAAAATGAGAATTATGTTTTCTAACCAGCATAATTATGCACACCAAAATATAATTTTGGATATGATGAAAATCCTTGTAGTAATAATGGGAGGCAATTGTCTCTGCTCTTGTCCCAGGGCTATCTCCTCTTTTTTTTTTTTTTCTTTAAATCAAGAGAATTTTTCTCTTCTGATCATTTTCTGCACATACCATCTTATTCTTTCATGTGTCCTTCTGCCCTGGAATGGTTGGTAATATCTTTCAGCTCATATTACCAGAATATTCTTCTATGTCTGCATAAAAATATTTCAAACTTGGCTTTTAACGACTTAGTTTTTTATCAGTGACATGCTCTGGAGGATTTCTTTGCTCCCATTTGCTTTGAAGAAATTTTAACGATTACTTACTTATTAAGGAGGAATGACTTCTCATTCTATTTAGGTTATCTCACATCTATAAATGTCTTTAATATGAATTGTACTTCTTGAACAAGTTGTCATAATATTTTACCTAATTAAAATTTTGCTCTATTACACCAGTGGGTGAGATGCCATATATTTATTTTCCTTTGGTTGAAAAACAATAATGCCTGGTCTGTTCTGGTACAGATACCTTACATAATGCACAAAATTACCGATACCACAGGTTTGTGTTTTGTTTTGTTAATGAAATGTTAAATGTCTCTCTCATACCAAATCAGCCTTTAAAGTTTATCTTTTCGGGGCACCTGGGTGACTCAGTCAGTTAAGCGCCGACTTTGGCTCAGGTCATGATCTCATAGTTGATGAGTTGCAGCCCCAAGTCGGGCTCTGTGCCTACAACTCAGAGCCTGGAGCCTGCTTCGGATTCTGTGTCTCCCTCTCTCTCTGCTCCTCCCTACTCTCTGTCTATCTCAAAAATAAATAAACATTAAAAATTAGAAAAAAAAGTTTATCTTTTCATTCCAGCTTAGTGATGGTAGTAAAAGTTGATAAGAAAGAATTCTACCCTTGAACGCACAAATCAGTAGGTATAATCAGAAGTAACTGTATTTCTTTCTTCTCGAGACTTTTAATGATAATATAAACCTGTTTAAATGATATGATTAAAATTGCATGCAGTTTTGTCTCTCACTTATCCAACCTTGCTCTAGCTTCTTACAAAGATATTCTCATTCACATAAAACCAAGTTATGCTATGTGCATATAACATACTGCATATAACCAAGTACCCAGTAAGAGGACAATGTTTGGCCAATAAGATAATATAGCTGGGAAGGTGTCACTCTTATTTTGTGATAAAATGATTTCCAAGTCAAATATCTTTCTTAAATGTTATTCTAGATCCAAGACAAAAGAAAATCATTTGCAAGAAAATGGAGTGCATCTATTCTCACTTATGGGCAATCCGATCCAAACTCTAGAAAAAGCATGGAATCAGTAGTATCACTGAGTACTTACAATGGCAACAACGTGTAATGTGAATGCTGAGGAAAGCTGTGTGACAGTGAAAAGGTAGGGTTTCACAGAGCTTAAACTTTCATCAATAAACTTTGAGTTGGACACAGCTATAATTGAGTTATTTCTCTTTTATTTAATCACTTTTAATGTGTGTTAAGTGAGGTTAAAAATACCTATTTCCATGTGTTAAAATTACACTAATGAAAGTAAGTAAAGTGCAAAAATGTTTACTCACCAGTCATGGTTACTTTTCTCAGTTAAAGTCCAGAGACCATCAATAAATGAATTCTTAGGTTTTAGGAAGGAAAATTTTCCACTCAAGTTTTTTATATTAATTTTTTTAAATCAGACAGGGTGCAGTTAAATTGTACTGCTAGCCACTAAATTGTCCATGAGTGATTATTACTGAGTTTATATGACTTAATATATCTACAAATGTCTCAAAACTATAGAAATTGTATTATGTGAAAAGCTTATTGACAATTCCATGTTAAAATAAGTAATGGAAAAATCATTCTATTTAAAAGAACTTCACATACGATTAAAATAACTATTTCAAAGCCATAAAGTTTAAAACTAAATTCATTTTACTCATGCCCAGAAGGTATTCACAGTTCATCACATATCTGATGAAAGCTGTCTTTGCACATTAACTATTTCATTTTTCCCAGCAACAAAACCATGAGGAAAAACAAAAAAAACAAAACAACAAAAACCCTCTAGGTGTGAAAATCTTGGCATTCCAGCTGTTCTCAAGGATAAGCCTATGCATTTTTGACCTTTCAATTTGTTCCAAGAATTTTCGAACAGCTCTTCCCTGCATTATTTTCTGGAAATTTTATGATATGGCATTCTTGTCTTACTCATAATATGGCTCAAAATGAATAAAGCGTTCATTTTGTTTTTTCTTACATTACATGGAATAATTAACTTTTTCCAAAAAAGAAAATAGCAAGAGAATGAATGAAAACACAAAATAACTGATTTTGAATAATCAGACAAAAGTAAGAAAATAGGTTCCCAGTGAGACTGGATCTTTTTATATCAGAATGGAAGTGTTGCTTTAATTTTTGATATTCTGTCTTTATTATTTTTACATTTAGCCTTTTTTTATAGATGATGAATTTGCATAATTGAATCATACAGTGAAATGCACACTTCTCTCCCTGTGCTCCGGCAATCTGCAATTCCCACAGATAATTGTATTTGTTTCTTATCTGTCATACCAGAGTGTCTTAAAGAAAATTCTTCCACTTGTGAATGTATGCTTACCCTCCACTTTTTATGCACAAAGTAGTATACTGTATACATAAACCTCATCTCCTTGATTTCTCACTTAATATATCTTAGAGTCTATTTTCATATAAGTAAACAGAGAGCTTCTTTATTGACTAGAGTAGCACATCATAATATTATTTGCTATAGTAGCAATGTATTTTAACATTATTTTCCCCAAAGACATTGAGATTATTTTATTTAATTATTGCTTTTGCTGTTATAAACAATGCTGCAATTAATGACTTTAATGCAAAAAGCATACATGTAGAATATTTCTCAATTGAGTCAGAGAGTGAATCCATTTGTAATTTTAATATTAATATTGTAAGTATAATGAAACTAACACATCCTCCCTACAGATCTAATAGTTTGCACTCCCACTAACTTTATAAGAGAATGTCTATTTCCCAGCAGCCTCATTAACAAAGCACATTGTCATTTATGTTTCAGGTTTAGATGGAGTAACAGGGACAGGATACACTTCTGGAACTAAAAGACCTTGTTCTGGCTTTCCTTTGGTTAGTGTTAGCATGACCTACAGCTTTCAATCACTTTCCTTTTAACCTACAAGAGTCTTTGTATTTACATTTATACTTTAAGTGAGTTACTTGTAGGTAGAATACAGTGGGTTTTCTTTCAGATCTCCATTTTCAACCATCAGCAAATGCAGAGGTATTCCAATAGAGAGGAATTAGTGATGATGGATGTTTCAGTGCAATGCTGCTTATATTGTAGTATTTGTTATATTGTCTTGAAGAATAATGTGTGATATGTATACTGTCATAGAGTAAATAGAACTGTGACTTATGGTTCACCATTTACATAACTATTTTAATATGCCACCCTCTATCCTGCTTTAATACATTTCAAAGCAAATTAATCCTATTCTCCTTTACAATTCTTCTTTCTGCGTTGTGGGCTATGGAGGCATTGTTAAAGAAATTATGGGGCTCTGTGATAGATTCCTGATGCTGTGTTCTCCCTCCCCCCTTCCTTTTATTATGTCTCACTACAACAATGAACTTGAAGATGAAGCAACAGATTTGTGACTTTCAGATACTTCCCATATTTATACCCATAATATCTTACTTAGGTAATGCTGGCAGGAGGACATGAAATCCAATAGAATTCTCTTTATTATAAAACATTTTGTTTTTCACATGGTGTCCGTTTCTAATTGCTAGTTTCAGGCAATGCAGATCCGCTATTTGGATGAGAAAATTTTTTCAATTTACGAAAAGTTTGCATATTTCTAACCTTCTATTTTTTCATTAATTTAATTGAGGGAAACTTAGAAATGAATATTCTTGTTATAAAACATTATTTTGAAAAAAAACAGGTTGTTATTGAAGAATTTCATTATTGGGACAAGATGATAAAGACAAAGAACTTGAGTGTTTGGGCAAGTACTAATGAAGCAGCAAATTTTTCTTTCAGGACTATGTTACTACCACTATTACAACATTTAATCTCCAGATATTAAAGACATTTTTCTCTAGATAAAATGTTCAATTAATCTCATAGGTAAATTTGACATGCAATCCACAATTAATTCAAGTTGAGTATACTTCAGTTTATGCCAACATGTTATAGAATGACAGTGATTTTCCCTAAGTTTTCAAAATTGTCAACTTATGATTACTTCATAAGTGTTTAAGGTTTTATATTATTTTATTTATTTATTTTTTCAATTTTTATTTAAATTCTAGTTAGTTAACATATAGTGTAATATTGATTTCAGTAGTGGAATTTAATGATTCATCACACACGTATAACACCCAGAGTTCATCACAACCAGTGCCCTCCTTAATACCCATTACTCATTTAGCTCACCCCCTGCCCATCTCCCTCCCTCAGCCCTCAATTTGTTCTCTATCATTAGAGTCTCTTATGGCTTATTTCCATCTCTCTCTCCCTCCCTACCCCATTAGTTCATCTGTTTTGTTTCTTAAATTCCATATATGAGTGAAATCATATGGTATTTTTTTTCTCTGACTTATTTCATTTAGCATAATACACTCTTGATCCATCCATGTCATTGTAAATGGCAAGATTCCATTCTTTTTGATGGCTAAGTAGTATTCCATTGGGTATATATACACACCACATCTTTATCCATTCATCATGGATAAAGTCAATGGACATTTGGGCTCTTGCCATAGTTTGGCTCTTGTTGATAGTGCTGCTGTAAACATCAGGGTGCATGTACCCCTTAGGTTTTATTATTTACATAAAATAGATGTTACATATTACATGTTAACTGTGATTAAAATAACTTTTTTATCTTAAGGAATGCTATGATGCTCCTTCTTTATGATCTAAAAGGTACATGATCTAAAAGGTACATGATCTAAATTATACTGAGAAATATTTAGTACTTTGCCTAGAGTAGCTTTGAAAATATATTTATCTGTTGATTGCTTGACCTGTAGGGTTGATTTTGATATCCACTATAATGTTTAATTCATTAATATTTTCAATACATACACACAGGAAATAATGATACATTTTGCATATTGGCATATAAGAAAAAAAGGAAAAAGTCAATTAAATTGATAACTGTAATGTCACTGTATTAGCCTGTGCCTAAACATCACTAGTTTTGAGAAATTGTTACTACCTGAGGAAATCCATTCCATTTTGTAACATCTATTAGCAAGTCTCACTCCATGTCCACATATACAACATTTTTTTTGTTTTTTGTTTTTTTTTTAAACAAAGATCATTCCTAGCACCTCATTTGCCTTCAAGTTTATTTAAAGACCAAGAAAGAAAACCAACATTTAGTACATTTCTCCCAAGTGGGCCATTTATTTCTCTTTTACCTTATTGTTGTTCTACTTAAATATATTAATTTACCCTAAATTTCTTTAATAAAATAAGATTAATTTAATATTTCAGTTGTGGCATGTTTCAAACAGACTTCGTCACATTGCATCAATTCTAAATATATTTACCTTACTATAATAATTGATTAAGCTATAGAATCTATAGCAAACACACTTGACTTTTCTCTGAGAAATGAGTAAGTTTTCCTTAAATATTCATATTTTTGCTGATATTTTAAAAAAGAATATCAACGATCTACCCGTGTTATTAGTTTACTCCTTAAACTTTGTGTTGAAGATATGTATTTTACTTTACTTTCCATTCTCAGATAGAGCTGTCAATAGAAGTATGGAACAAATGAAAAAGTTCAGAAAATATAAACCTTAAATAAATTAAATACATCAGTGATTAGTAAAATAATTCTCAATTTAAATTATAATCCTTTACATTATAAAATGACATTAATTTATTTATGCATTTATTCATGATGTGAAATAACCTAACAACATATTTAATCTTAAGTTCTTTTTGGATCAATCTAATTAGGTAGACTTTTTAATCATAATATAGTTTGATCACACTGTCCTAAAAACTAATTTAACCTTTTCAGTAATAAAACTCGTATTTTATTCTAACAGCAATGAGGAATAGTAAAAATGCTTTCTATTTGGAATGACATACAAAATTGGATGAGGATAAATCATCAGACTGGTCAGTTATAAAGTTCAAAAAATTCTTCCATTATATTTATTATAATAATGAAATTGTTATTAATGTTATGGTTGCTATTTAGGGAACCCTTGCTAAATCTACAGCTAGGATAAAATAGCAGATGTAATACAGTGCACTCAAACCAAGAATAATAACATCTACAGAGAGACTTTTTTAATTCTTAGAGATGAAGACAAGGGTCATAATGAGTGTGTTTGAAGGTGCTAGGTTGTTAATGCAAATAAATGGAAGAGATTATGTCTGTGAAAAACTGGAAAACACATTTATCCTTTAAAGGAGGTAACTGATGCTAGCTAGCTAAATTGTTAAAAATCTTTAACCTTTTAAATTCTCATTTCATTGTCATGGAATTTAAAACAAGTGAACTACATATGAGCCAAATTTTTAAGAAATGTATATTTGAAGTAGTCTACTTTGTCAATTTCCATGTTGCAAAACTTCCAATATGGCCAATTTAAACTTGTTAATGTGGGGTGCCTGGGTGGCTCAGTCAGCTAACAGTCTGACTTTGGCTTAGATCATGATTCCATGGTTGGTGAGTTCGAACCCCATGTCCGGATCTGTGCTGACAGTTCAGAGCCTGGAGCCTGCTTCAAATTCTGTGTCTCCCTCAATCTCTGCCCCTCCCTTGTTCTCTCTCTCTCTCTGTCTCTCTCTCTCAAAAATACATTTAAAACATTAAAAATAATAAATAAAAAATAAAGTTGTCAATGTGATGTCATTGAACACAGGACTGAGAAGAGTCACATACAAACATTCAATACAAGCATGTAAAATTCATCTTTAGCACACCACTCTCACAGGCCATGAACTTGCTATCTCAGCTTTAACAAGCTTTTTGACATCCGTAAGCACAAAGAAGTCTATCAAAGGGATCTTATCTACATATTGATACATTTGTAAACAATTCAACTCTCTCTATACTCTGTTCAGCTTTCTTGGTCTTAGTACATACCCTCTAATTCATATTTGCTTCTTGCTTTTCTATACTTGCTGCTCAACTCCTTCCCACCCACTCAAATTTTTTCATTTATGGCGACTAGTATCTTTTGGCTTCTCTAGGTCACTTTACCCAACATACGGTTTCTTGTGTTTGGTTCTCTATGCTCCCCACCAACATACCCAAGACAGTCCTGCCTCTCTTCCAGTCCTAAGCTCACTTCCAGAGTTTCTTGGACTTTGCTCAGGAGAGGATAATGGAAAATAAATACAGTTTTACACTGAAAACATAGTTTTTCTATTACCAAACTGGGATAAATACCCTAACACAGGTATGCACTAAGTATTGTAAAAATGTGAAAAGGTGACATCTAAAAAATGTGAGGTGGCTAATAAAGTATGGAGAAGAAATAATCCTAGAAGAAACTGGGAAGTCAACATCTTCAAAGAAAAGAGTACTAACATTAGTCCACATGATGATTCATTAAATAAATGTACTTTCACCATTTATAGGCAGCGACTATACTATATCTCAAATCCCAATTCTATTATAGAAAAAAATGTTTAAAACACATACGTATGTGCACACACACACACACACACACACACACACAACATGCCACAAGAGAGATGTTCACCTTGGGGTTGGGCTTTGGATTTAAAACAACTCTTTAAGGGTGCCTGGGTGGCTCAGTCAGTTAAGCATCCAACTTTGGCTCAGGTCATGACCTCATGGTTTGTGAGTTCAAGCCCCTCATCAGGCTCTTGCTGACAGCTCAGATCCTGGACCTTGCTTTGGATTCTGTGTCTCTCTCTCTTTGCTCCTTCCTGCTCATGCTCCTCTCTCTGTCTCTCTTTGTCTCTCTCTCAAAATAACTAAACATTAATTTTTTTAAAAAAATTAAAAAAAAATCTTTAAATAGGAAGAGGTGGAATTATACAGAAAATTGTAAATAAAGAACTGAGTAAATTTTCTGTATTACATTATAATTCTTAGTGAGAAAAGAACATATATCTCTTGTGCTGAAATAAGATTGAAAAACCAAGTAAAGGAATTGCAAAATCATTAAGTACAGATGAACCAGGAAAAGAAAAAGCTATCACCACACAGATATGCACACACACATGCACAATTCAAAATGAACCCACAAACCAAAATTCTAAATCATGTAAAGAAATCTTAGGCATCAAAAACAATCAATAATCTAAATACAAGATTACTGCAGCAAAACATAATTTTCAGTCATATCTAACAAAATTGTTTTTTTACACTTAAATGGTCAAAAGGAATTTTCATTTACAAAAGTAAAAACCGAAGTATGTTTTAAAGAGACAGTTTAAGGAAAACATGTAAATTTCAAAAATAAATCTGTTACAAATCTTTGTATTAAAAGCATGCTCATTTAATTGAAGAAAGCAATAGAGATTCTACAATGAACACCAAAGGAGTTTCTTAATTCTAATATATAGCCTGGAACAATACTTCTAAACTAAAAAAACAGCCAAAAAAAAAGCATCACAGATAAATGAAGAGGCTCTAAAAATATCTAATAAGATTTAAGTAAACAAGAAGACCTAGAAATTGACAAAGAAGCAACATAACAAGAGTTGGTGTTTGAGAATTCCCCAGAATTGAAGGGAGACATGTGTCTCAAATCAAAGGTACACCCCAAATGTAAAGAAGAGTTAACATAAATCTACATTAATACAAAGTGTGATAAAACTATGAAATATCAAAGATGTAGAGAAAATTTTTAAGTATCAAAAATAGTTTATTGCATGCCTCTTAAACAAATAACATTTGAGTGTGATAAGTCTTCTCAGCAACAAAGATGATAGGAATCAATGAAGTCATGCTTTAAATGTGTAACGGAAATTCACTGGCAGTCTATATTTTTTTATATAGATGAATTACTCACCAAGATTGAGTTAAAAACATTTTTAGGCATACAAAGACTAAGAAAATTTATCACCTACATACTCTTATGAAAAGTTATATTAACAATATAATTCAGCAAAAAGATAACTGAATAGAAGGTATAGGGAAAAAAGAAACAAAAATAAGACAATTTTTATTTATTTTTTTTTAATTTTTTTTTTCAACGTTTATTTATTTTTGGGACAGAGAGAGACAGAGCATGAACGGGCGAGGGGCAGAGAGAGAGGGAGACACAGAAACGGAAACAGGCTCCAGGCTCTGAGCCATCAGCCCAGAGCCTGACGCGGGGCTCGAACTCACGGACCACGAGATCGTGACCTGGCTGAAGTCGGACGCTTAACCGACTACGCCACCCAGGCGCCCCAAGACAATTTTTAAAACATCAGAAATATCTGGGTGCCTGGGTGGATCAGTTAGTTATACTTGAGACTTGATTTCGGTTCAGGTCATGATCTCATTGTTGTGAGATTGAGCCTGGAGCCTGATTGGGATTCTTTCTCCCTCTGCCCCTCCCCTTCCTCAAAAAAAAATCAAAATTGTTAATAATCTGGTAAAAATAAAAATAAAAAACAATTATAATTTTGAAAGGTAAAATATAAATACTAAATAACAATATCAAGATATGGATAAGTGAATTGGACAGTTAAGTGTGCTAAGGTACTTATATGGATAGAAATGGATGTAGATAGTTAATCACTATATGCTTTTTAGAAGTCTGATTATTAACATTTTAAAGGTAATCACAGAAAAGAAAATCTATAGCTTCTGAAAAACTTCTCAAACCAAAAGAAAGAAAAAGAAGAGAAAAGGAAAACATGGCAAAGTGAACACAAAAGCTTGAGTGAATGGGATATATTCCACACACATTTTAATCATCAGAAATGTATAGGGAGGTAAGCAGATAATAAAAATATCCAACTATCTGTTACATTCAATGACACCTCTAAAAGATAAACATTAAAAGAATAAGGATAAAGAGGTAGGAAAAAGTTATTATATCTAAATTCTAAAACATAAATAAAACCTGTGTCTCAGTATTTATATCAGTTAAATGTATTTTATGGCCAAGATTTAAAGGGCCAACAGAGATTCTGCATATAACAATAAAGTAAATAACTTAAAAATTGTAAAAATAATTAAAATGAATATAATAACTACATTGCTCAGAAATATGCATAGTAATAATTAACAGATATAGGAAGTAAAATGAACAACTCCAAACCAGAAAAAGACCAAATAGAGAAAAAAATCATTACTAAGAAATAGAGTACTTAAATCAATTTTATTAAGGCATAATCAAGATACACAGTAAAGTTCACTCATTTTAACTGTTTTGCCTAATGCATATTGGTACATGAATACCCCTGTAATCATCAACACAATATGTCATCCAAGAAGGTTCCTTATGTTTCTTTGAGGACGATACTCTCCACACTTGGGCATCTTTAACTGTATGGGTATATTTTCATTTCTTTGGGTTTAATAAGTAATTATTACAAAACTTCCAGAGAACATTTTAGAAATTACTATGACAATAAGTATTATATTTATATTTACATATTATCCATATTTAAGATTAATAAAATCCAAGAAACCATTGACTGTACAGTGCAACATTCAAATATCACTAAGAAAGAAAAAAACACTCCCATTTAATGATGATGCAAAGTTCTGTTCCATAACTTAATTACTTTCTTTTGAAATAGTTGCTTTGGATTAACCTAAGCACAGTTTTTTGTTTTTTTTTTTTCAATCACATTGCATATTTGATCCTACATTGAAGGGAAAATATTGGCAATGGCATTATGTACTGATGTTACAAATGCTTATGCATGAGAAAAAATAATACAAATTTAGATTAATGCCATACATTAAAATACATTGAAAAATTAAATAAAGCCCAAAGGTGTATCTTGAAATATTTTAGAAGGAAAAGCACATTTAATAAACTTATGGCAGTGTAGAGGTGTTGTTTTGTTTTGTTTTGTTTTAGCTAAGGTTCTTTTTTTTTCATATACAGACTTTATTTTTTAGAGAGGTTAAGGTTCATAGCAAAACTTGGCATAACATGCAGAGATTTCCCATGTAATCACCACACACACACACACGCAGACATGCATGTGCGCGCGCGCACACACACACACATAGTCTCTCCCTCCATCACCTTCCTGCATTAAAGTGGTTAATATCTATGAACCAACATCCACACATCACTGCACCCAAAGTCCATAGTATACATCAAGTTTACCCTTGGCAATTCTGTATATCTACCTGTCTTCCCAAATTTGAGAATAGTATTATTCTTATGACCACAATTCTCTGACAGATCATCTAAATAATATTCTTTTTGAATTTTAGTTCATTCAGTTTATCTGTAGTTAGGATGGAGTGACAACTTCCAAGCTCTTTACATACCTGAACAGAAACTAGAAGTCTGTAAGTTTCAACAAAATCCACTGGGAAAAAAATGGCTTTATAAAAGAATAATGATTATAAAGAAAACTTTGTTGTTGGTGGGTTTTTTTTTTTTTTTGCATTCATACATTTATTACATCACTCGACATCTGCCAAGATTTACTGAACATCTACTATCCATCAGGGGCCATTCTAACTAACAAGAATATATTGGTATAAAAAAATAGCAACAAAATATTTGTCTGCCTGAGCTTACATTCTAAATGGGGACTTTAACACAGAATGTTATTAGTTCCACATCTGAAAAAAAAAGGTAATTGTGGTTCTTAATGAAGAATGGAAGAAGGAAAGCCAGGCAGTTTTTCTATGGTATCAGAAGGAGAAAAGCATGAAGGCTTCCTGTGTGCCCCACTGCATGGAAGTACTCTTGATGCCCCCTTTGAAAGGCATTTTGTGCCGTTTTTTGACTAGAGTGGTACTGGCTTTTTTTGGTTCCATTCTATCATCTCCCCAGTGAGCAAAAACAGTATTTTGAGAGGACTGGCTAAAGTTGAACTGCACTCTCTGCACCAGAAATGACCATTGCTGGGTGGTGTCTTTGAGATTCTTAGAATCAAGAAGTTATGCTTACTTATGCTGCAGGTTGAATACAGTCTTTGAGTTAAAGGAAAAATACACGGTTAATTATTCAGTCCATTACAGTAAAATATTCCTTTCTCCTGATGACCTATCTTTCTATGGTTTTCCTTTTCTTTTCACCTTTTCACCTTGCACACACATATACATAGTCTTTTATGGCAAAATGAATCCAACTTGGGTCCTACAGAGAATGCATTCAGACCCATGACTACATAATGGGAAGAGGCTAATCAGTTTTTCTCAGTGTGTAGTCCAAAGATCATCTGTATTGGTACCAGGGGCACTAAAGAGAAAATAACTGTCCAGATTTCTGTGTGTCCAGCTTTTTCCTCTTGCACCAGGACTTGAAGATTCTAAATCTCCAGGGTTGAAACCCAGAATCCTCATTTCCACATATTATCTAAAGATTTTTTTGCTTCATTTCTTTCACCATAAGAACTAACTCAATCAACAAAAGATAAGTCACACAACTTAAGTGTCTGCTCCTTTCTCCACAATTTGCATTTGGTAGGAAGCAGGGAATATTACATGAACACTAAAAAGCAGTTCACTGAGATTTATTGAGAGACAGAATGTCATGGTGGTTAAGAAGCTTTGGAGTGAGCCAGATCTAGGTTCAGTAATAACTACCTATGTAACCATGACAAATTATGTAATCTCTTTGAACCTTAGTTTTCTTCACCTGGAAAATGGAGACATACTTGCAGACAGGATTAAATGAAGCAAAAAGGGAAAGTCTTCAGAATAGATATAACATATACTAGGTGCTTAATATATGACAAGGATTTTGACAATGATTGTTCTATGATTTTTCTCCCTCTCCTTCACTTTTGTTACTATTAGGACCTGGAGAGGATATTAGAAAATAAAAGATGAAAAGAGATTGCTAGTAAAAATAAAACAGAGTGGATATACCTAGTATTGATGAAAACATGATGAATCTAGCATGTTTTTATGTGCTGTAGCTGATTCTATGGAACCTAAATCTGGCAATACCATACTGTGTTTAGGATTTTCTATGTGCAACCTACCAATATTATTTATAAGTATATATTTAGAGTAACTCACATATATTCAAGGTTATAGGTTCAATAATGTTTATTATAACTTTGATATTAATTATCAGTGTCAGAATTAATCTGAATAACCATCAAGAAGAGAATAAGCAAATAAACTGTAGTATTGTCATTTTTGCAATTGTCAATGTACTCCAGGAAAATATCACTATGACCCCACTCGTAGTTGAATGAGTTGGATGCACAGTTGACCTTTGAACAACACAGGGGTTAAGGGCAACAACTACTGAGCAGTTGAAAATCCAGGTATAACTTTTGACTCCCCAAAAACTTAACTACTAAAAGCCTTTTGTTGACTGGAAGCCTCACAGGTAACATTAACAGTCAATCAACATAAATTTTGCTGTTATGTATTTTATACTCTACATTCTTACAATAAAGTAAGCAAGAGAAAGAAAATGTTATTAAGAAAATCATAAAGGGGGCGCCTGAGTGGCTCAGTTGAGCATCCGACTCTAGGTTTTCACCCAGGTCATGATTTCAGGGTCGTGGGATGGAGCCCTGCATTGCACAGAGCCTCTTTAAGATTCTTTCTTTCTTTCATCCCTCTGCCCCTCTCCCCTGCTCCCAAGCTCTCTTTCTGTAAAAGAAACAATTTAAAAAAAGAAAACTATAAGGAAAAGAAAATACATTTACATACTGTGCAGTGTTTATTAGAAGAATATTAACATATAAGTGGACCTACACCGTTCAAACCTGTGTTTTCCAAGAATCAACTATATCACTATTTGCAGCTAGACAAATCACGCTGTGGAACTGTGGGGTGTCTAGTAAGAAGGTATGGAATGGAATCTAATTTGATTTGGATCTGTTAGATGATTTGGGGGAGAGTTCAAGAAAACTGGGCTTTGTTCTTATTTGAAAGCTGTTAGAAAGCAGGAGTAATTCTATCATCTGCTACCTTAATTAAGTCTTAAATAGGAGAGAAGACTAGTGTAAGACTGAACGTGTAATTGGTAAAGAAGCGGCAGTCACTCAAAGCAGCCAGAGTAGTGGCACATTTGGTGCCTTTGTAACTTGTACAGTATATTTATTGCTTCTTTCAGCAATTTATTGCTTCTATTGCATAGACAAACTCTTTGCCTTCCTTCCTCACAGTCACAGGGTGTCCTTAATTGATGTTGATGTTCTATGAAATTGTTACCATTTAAAAGAAGGACCTTAGGCCTAGTTCAGAGCGCTAGGCCAGCTGGCCTGGATGTCTGCTTTTACGTTTCTTATGTGAAATAAAATATGGAAACTAAAAGAAAAGAGAAATACACATATGAGCTTGTATTTATTGTATCTCCTCCTCCTCTCACAATTTTAACTCTTTTTGTTTTGAAAATTCTGTGTCCTAGCACTCTGCTGTAGTTCTCTAGTCCCAATCTTGATGATTTCAAATAAGTTCTAATAACTTTGATTCTTGGTTTCTTTTCTCTCCTGATTGATATAAAATATTTGCTTTAATGTTTAATGTTTCACTCTAAGCTAGTTAATATATAGCACTGACTTTGGGTGGCATGTCAGTAATAATGTGATGACTGTCTTTATTCAAAATTAATTTGAGAGACACCATACATCTATCTATCTTGAGTACTTTGATTTGGTTGTATAATGAATATCTTAGCAGATGGTAAAAAATTTTGACTTAATTAGACCTATTAAGAATAATTAAATGACTTTGACTTTGAAAATGATATTGCTTTTGTCTTCAGTAATTCACATAAAGCATATAAACTAATTGATTAATAAGGAAGAAGACAGGCCAACTGTACATACAATCTATGAATGTCCATGTTTGTGCCTTGGATTTTATACACACACACACACACACACACACAAATGCATACACAATATTTCCAAATTTCAGAAAATTGTGAAAATATATTCAATGATTACCAGTATTAGCAAATGTTAAAGGTCGCAGAGACCTAGCATGGTATAATCTAAAATTATTTCTTACTGCTCATTTTATTTGCTAAATTTCTTTTTTTTTAATTTTTTTTAACATTTATTTATTTTTGAAACAGAGAGAGACAGAGCATGAACGGGGGAGGATCAGAGAGAGAGGGAGACACAGAATCCGAAACAGGCTCCAGGCTCTGAGCAGTCAGCACAGAGCCCGACACGGGGCTCGAATTCACATACCGCGAGATCGTGACCTGAGCCGAAGTCGGACGCTTAACCCACTGAGCCACCCAGGCGCCCCAACTAAATTTCTACCACTTAATTCCTAGATACATAAACAATGTCACGCTAAAACAGTGCAGTACCCACAGCTGTGATTTCATTACTAACATTGATATTGTGGAAATTATTAATCTGAAAATTATTTTTGTGTTTTCAAATACATGACATTCTCCTTTATCTGCTCAAAGTATCAACTTTCTCAGGAGTACATGAGTGTTTGCTACAGAAGGAATACACATAGAAAGATCAAGGTATGACACAATTTCAGGATAAAAAAAATTAACATGAACATTTCCATTCCAAACAGGTAGTTTCTCCTCAAAAAAATAGTGACAATTTGTTTCTTACTTTGTTATTATATCGGATAGCTGACTTGTTCTCAACTTTATCCATTTGGCAAGCACTAGTTGCATTTGACTTTCACAAACTTGAAATATGCCTAGTCCAAATTAGTATCTGCTGTAAGTGTAAAATACAAAATTTGAAATATCTAATATGAAAAGTATTAAGTACATAATTGGCAATTTTGTCTGTTGATTATATTCTGAGATGTTCATTTGGGTGTTTACTGGATTCAATAAAATATATCATTAAAATAAAATTTACCCAATTATTAATGTATCTATTAGATATACAATTTTACATATTGGTTCCATTATATTTTTATTTGACACCACTTGTACAGACTGTAGATAACTTTTACAAGGTACAGATGGAGAAAGGAAAGTAAAAGGAACTTCAGAACTTGAAGGAGCCGAAATGGATGCCTTCTCTGTTGGTGTGACTGAAAGAAGAGGTGAGAATAAAAAATGGAATAGCAAGGTTTAGGGAAAACACACGTACAAACACACAAAAGGACACACACATCTGTCCCTACTAACATTTAAATTTTCTATTAGGAAGAGAATGAGGCATGACGGTCATGGTGGTTGAAAAAAAGTAATGCGATTGTTTAAAATATAATTTCAGACTCATGAACACTTTGTCAGTTTTACTTGCACAAGCCTAAATAGTTGTTGGGAGCTTAAAGCATGCTGGACTGGCTAGTAAATCATGTACAGAAAAAATCATCTCCTCTGTAAGCTGTTTCGTGAAATAGCTTTACTGTGTTATAATTCCAATAAAATAATTCACCTATTTAAAACGTATAATTCAGTGATTTTTAGTATGTTTCCAGACATCAGTGAGCAGAATCCCAATTTCAGAACATTCCCAACACTTCAAGAAGAAATCTTATGTTCTTTAGTTATCCCCTTCCTATACATTGCTGGATTTGGTTGTCAGCATTTTGTTGAAGATTTTTGAAGTCATATTTATAAGATACACTGGTTTGTAGTTTTCCTGTGACGTCTCTGGTTTTGGTGAGAGAGTAACAACAGGATCAAAAAATGAGTTAGGAATGTTCCTTCCTCTTCTACTTTTTTAAAAGAGTTGTGAATAATTAGTATTTAATCTTCTTTGTTGTTTATTTTGAGAGAGAGAGAGAGAGAGAGAGAGAGAGAGAGAGAGAGATCCCAAGCAGGCTCTCACACTGTCAGCGCAGAGCCCAACACAGGGCTCAGTCCCAGGCACCCTGAGATCATGATCCTGAGCTGAGATCAAGACTTAGACACAACTGACTGAGCCACGCAGGCGCCCCTATTCAATTTTCTTTGAGTGCTTTTAGAATTTATTGGTGAGGATTCTGGGCCTGAGCTTTTTACTAAGGGTACTTTTGATTACTGTTTCAATTATTTCATGTGTTCTAACTCTATTCAATGTGTCTGTTTCTTCTTGAGTTGAGTTTTGGTAATTTCCAGTATCTATTTCATCTAAATCATCTAATTTGAGGGGATATAATTGTTCATATTCTTGTATGACCATTTTTACTTCTAAGGTAAGTAATAACGATTCCTATTTCTATTTCTAGTAATTTGAATCTAGTCTCTTTTTCTCTTTCAATAGAGCTAAAAGTTTGTCAATTTTTTTCCCAAGGAATCAATTTTTTTGGCTTCAGAGATTTTGCTCTATTATTTTGCTCTTTATTTCCTTATTTTCCACTCTAATCTTTATTTTTCTTCTTTATGCACTTTAGTTCCCTCTTCTTTTTCCAGCTCCTTAAGAGGTAATTTTAATTCTTTCTTACCAGTTTGGATACTTTTATGTCTTTTTCTTGACCTACTGCTCTGGCTTGTAATTCCAGTACAATATTGAATGGCAGTGGTAAAAGCACCATGTATGTCTTATTTCTTATTTTAGGGGAATATTTTCATTATCTTACTATTGAGTATGTTAGCTGTGGGTTTTCCATTAAGTACTTTTTATCATATTGAGGAAGTTCCTTCAATTCCTGGTTTTCTGAGTGTTTTTATTATGAAAGAATGTTGGATTTTGTCAAATGTTTTTTCTGTATCAATTATGATATACAATATATGTTTTACTGTATTAGTTAGGATACACACACACACACACAATATTATATTAATGTGATGTATTACATTGATTGATTTCCCTGTGTAGAATCAATCATACATTCCTGTGATAAATCCTTATTGGTCATGTTGAATAATCCTTTTAATATGCTGTTGGATTTGGTTTGCTAATATTTTTCTGAAGTTTGGCATTTTTGTCTGTTATTGATGTTCTTGTGGTCTCTTTGGCTTTCAATCAGGATAATACAGATCTAACTGAACGAGTGAGGACATGTTCTATTCCTTTTTTGTGGGGGGGTAAGAGTTTCATAGGAATTTGGTGTTAATTCTTTATTAAATGTTTGGTAGAATTCTCTTGTGAAGTCCTCTGATCTTGCACTTTTCATTGTTTAGAGGTTATAGTGGCTATTTTAAAATATTTTTCTGTTAAATATGACATCTGGTCACTTACACAGGCAAGCTGTATTGTCTGCTCTTTTTTCTGATATATGTGTCATATTTACTGGTTTCTTTTGCAAGCCTTAAATTTTTTGTTAGAAAATAAACATTTTGTAATGTATATTGTAACAACCGAAGGGACTGCTGTCTGCTGCACTCCCCACAAGGGCTTGTTATTGTTTTTTTCTTGTATAATTTTTAGTGACTGGGTGGACTGGTTTAATGAAATCTGTTTGTCCCATACTCACAATATTAAGCTTTTGACGGTTCTCCGAAAGCTAGTGCAGCCTTAGATATGCTTCTGGTGTCCTCCAGAATATCAGTGGTATGTTATTGATAGGAATCTCTCTCTCTCTTTCACAAATCACATTTGGCTGTTAAACTCCACTGATTGGTGGGCAGATTGCTCAGTTGTTTCAGCAATGTCTGGGGCAACAATTGCTCCACAAACTAATCCAATCAAAGTTTGGCTTTTTCTGAGGTCCATGGCTGAGCCTATTCTGACACCAAGAAAGCTCACTGCAGCCATCACATTACCTGGTTGTTTTCCACAAACTAGCCAGTTTACAGTCTGGACTATATCTTCAGTAAGTCCACAAATCTCCCCAGTTGGCTCTTACACTCCACACTTAATGATATTTATTTAAGGCTTTTTAATGTCTTTTCATGACTTTATAGCCTATTTGTTTTTAGCACTGAATGATAATATTCCATTGTCTAGATTTACCCCAGTTTATTTATGTATTCACCTACTGAAGAATATCTTGATTGCTTCCATGTTTTGCCAGTTATGAATAAAACTGTTAAAACCATCTATGTGCAGATTTTGTGTGAACATATATTTTCACTTTCTCTGATAAATACCAAGGCATGTGATTGCTGGATCACATGTGGTTAGAGTATGTTTAGTTTTATAAGAGACTGCTTAACTGTCTTCCAAAGTGGCTGTACTATTTTGCATTCCCACCAGCACTGAATGAGAGTTCCTGTGGCTCCACATCATTGCTAGTATTTGGTATTGTCAGTGTTGTGGAATTTGGTCACTCTAATAGGTGTGTAGTGGTATCTCACTGCTCTTTTATTCTGCACTACCCCAATGACATCTGATGTTGAGAATCTATCCATATGCTTATTTGAAGTCTGTATATATTCTTTAGTGAAATTTCTGTTCAGGTCTTTTCTCATGTTTAATCAGGTCGCTTTCTTATTTCTGAGTTGAAGAGTTCTTTGTATGTTTTGAATAAGAGTCCCTTATCAGAATTTTTTAAAATTTATTTATTTTGAGAGAGTGCAAGTGTACAGGGGCAGAGGGAGGGGCAGAGAGAAAGGAGAGAGGGAACCCCAATCACATTCAGGGCTCCATCTCACCTATCATGAGATCGTGGCCTGAGCCGAACCAGGAGTCCAACCCTTAACTGACTGAGCCACCCAGGTGCCCCACTTATCAGATATGTTTTGCAAATATTTTCTCCAAGTTTGTCTTCTCATTCTCCTAACAGTGTTTTTCACAGAGCTTCGGTTATTAATTTTAATAAAATGGTTGTTTTTTAAAGATAATTTTCCACATTTTCTCTGGTGAGTGGGTCAATGGAGCTGCTTATGCAGTCATGACAGAAGTTGATCTCTGAGATATTCTATCTCATGGAATTAATCACTATGAAAATAGTAAACTATGAACTATTCCATAGCAGGAGAAAAATCTATTAGTAGTAAGTACTTAGATATTTTAGTACATATCCACATATTTCAATGTTCAGGGAATATAAAATTATCTGTGGAAAAGTCAAGATTATATCCTTCTGATTCTAAACCCAAATTTGCATCTGGAAACGCAATGAGAAACTTAATCAAAGAATATCAAAGCTTATTCAGGCATTCAAAATTAATGAGAAGAAAATGTACTGAAACATTTAGGCAGTTATCTGCAAACTGCACTTCACTGTGAACTAAGCATAAAAAGAATAGGTTGGGATAAATAATATCAAATACTCTAATAGGTATAACACATGTATGAATAGTTATTCAAGATTCTATACATTTTTTATAAACAGATTTTTCCCCAAGTTTTTATTTAAATTCCAGTTAGTTAACAAAGTGTGATATTAGTTTCAGCTGTACAATTTAGTGATTCAACACTTTCAAACATCACAGCAAGTGCACTCTTTAATCCCCATTACCTATTTAACCCATTCCCCCTCCTCCCCTCCCCACTGGTAACCATCAATTTGTTCTCTGTAGTTAAGAGTCTGTTTTGTGGTGTACCCCTCTTTCCTCCCCCATGTTTGTTTTCTTTCTTAAATTCCACATATGAGTGAAATCATATGGTATTTGTCTTTCTCTGACTGACTTATTTTGCTTTGCATAATACGTTTTAGTTCCATCCATGTTATTGCAAATGGCAAGATTTCATCCTTATGGCTAATATTCCATTACGCATATATATATATATATATATATATATATATAACCACCTCTTCTTTCTGCATTCATCAGTCAATGGACATTTGGGCTCTTTTTATAATTTCGCTATTGTTGATAATGTTGCTATAAACATCAGTGTGCAATCCTCTTCAAATCAGTATTTTTATGTTCTCTGGGTAAATATCTGGTAGTGCAATTGTGGATCAGAGGGTAGTTCTATTTCTAACTTTCTGAGGACCTTCCATACTGTTTTCTAGAGTGGCTGCTCCACTTTGAATTCCCATCAACATTATAAGAGGGTTCCCCTTTCTCAGTATCCTTGCCAACACCTGTTGTTTCCTGTGTTGTTGATTTTGGCCATTCTGTCTGGTATGAGGTGATATCTCATTGTAGTTTTGATTTGTATTACCCTGATGATGAGTGACGTTGAGCATCTTTTCATGTGTCAAACAGATTTTCTACTTATGATGAAATGCCTTAGCACCTCTTTTTTTTCTTTTGTTCTCTTCAAAACATATTCAAAACTCCTTTAAATATGGTATCTTTGATAAAAACTTGAAATATACCGTAATCATAACTATTTCCAAACAAAGATCCACAAAGAGGGTTTCCAATTTGTGTAATTAATTGTGCCCATCTGCCAGCAAGAAAGAAGTGTCTAAGACCATTTCTTTAATAGCAGATATATTAGGTGGTTATTAGAAAAAACAAACTATTTCCATTTTTTTCTCTCCAAAGGAAAATTGCTGTAAATTTCTTATACAAAACAGACCATGCCATTAAAACTATAAGAGTATTAAAAAAAGATATTTTGTTCCTTCATTTAAGTTAATGTCTTATTACATCTAACTTATATATTTTTAATGACTTTATTTTAAAAAATATTATCAGTAGTAGTTGGGACACATCTACTCTAAAAATTTCTTCTATATTTTTGTTTGGAATAAGATTATATTCAATTATTTCTTGTCAATTTTTGCCATCAAATACTACTATAATGATTAATATATAAGTATATGTATTTGTGCACATATATATTATTTTAATTGATTATAATATTAATACTATACATTCTTTAAGATGCTTAGATTGTATTATACTACATGTTTCAAATTTTCCCATGTTGTTTGTAAATCAGGAAAATTCTGATTTATTGCTATTACAAACACTATTGCAATACATTTCTTATAGATCTTTTCATTCACATAATTGTTTCCTTAGGATATATGTCTGAAGTGCAATGTCTTGCTCATTTTTAAGGCTTTTGCAAGTCATTACCAAATTGCCTCCAGAAAGGTCATACCAATTTATATTCTCATATTAATACAGTGTGAAGAAGACACTTTTTA
This sequence comes from Prionailurus bengalensis, assembly GCF_016509475.1. Classification (NCBI taxonomy): domain Eukaryota; kingdom Metazoa; phylum Chordata; class Mammalia; order Carnivora; family Felidae; genus Prionailurus; species Prionailurus bengalensis. Next base: position 94,422,040 of record NC_057344.1, read on the forward strand.
TGTTTTTAATTGGGAGGTTAATTGGCAGATGCTTTCTATAGTTTAAAGAAGAAAGTACCCAGTAATTCCAAATTAAAGCAAAAATGTATGTTATAGCTTATATATGATTATTATAGAGTTTTCTTCCTATAAACCAGGATTTGGCAATTAGAAATAAGCACAAAGCTATATAGTCCCACTTCTTCATTTTTTCTGATGAGAATGGTAAATTGATAAAATGACTCACTACAGAAAAGAAAGCTTTTATACAAATTTTATTTTATAGTAGTTTAAGTTGTTGTCAATGGGTAAAATATTTCAGATATGCAAGACAAATAGGCTCCAGAGATCTGCTGTTCAACATAGCACCTATGGTTAACAACACCGTATTGTCCACTTAAAAATTTGTTGAAAGGGTAGATCTCATGTTAAGTGTTGCCACTGCAATAAAATAAATAAAATAAAGTAAAATAAAATAAAATAAAGCAAAATAAAATAAAATAAAATATTAAAATAAAACTAAAGGGGCAGGAAGAAATTTTTGGAGATGATATGTGTTTGGTAATCTGATTGTGATGATGGTTTCATGGGTTTACACATGTATATACTCATCAAATTGCATTAAATATATGCAGTTTTTTGCATATTTATTACATTTCCATAAAACTCTTTAAGATATAACCTATAAATAGGAAACATTGAAGTTTATACCTCTATATTTAATCTGAATGAACAATGATTATTTAACCTAAACTGCTTTATTGTTCAAGAAAGTATATGGTAATGCCAATGCATTCTCAGTGAAGATTTTATATAGATACTATTGATTCCATTGAAATATATATATATGTATATATATGTATATATATATACATATATATATTTATATATATATGAAAAGTTATGTCTCTGAATCCTTATACACATTCTGATCTTTGGCAACCTGGAGGATTACCTGAAGCAGATTAGACAAATAGATTTATCAGGACAAGACCATGAATAGGTTTCACCATTAGTGATGACATCACAGTGTAATTTCCTCAAGATTAAGCTAGGTTTTAGCAATTGCTGCCACGCTATATCTGGTGTAATTGATCTGTTTAAATTTGGTCTTATATTCAATATAATATTTTGCATTTCTTCAGTTTATTTTTATACATGTACTAATGTTTATATATTTGCATTCTTTTTTAAAATTATTTATTTATTTATTTTGAGAGACAGGGAGAGAGAGAGAGAGAGAGAGAGAGAGGAAGCAGGGGAGGGGAAGAGAGAGAGGAAGAGAGAAACCCAAGCTGGGTCTGTGCTATCAGCACAAAGCTCCACGTAGAACTCAAACTCACAAACCATGAGATCATGACACAAGTTAAAACCAAGAGTCAGTCACTTATCATCCTAGCTACCCAGATGTCCCTAAATACTTGGATTCTAATGTAAACCTCATATAAAACACAAAATCAATATATTAGAAATATATCAACAGACAAGATGACTGGGTAGTTCAGTCGGTTAAGCATCCTACTCTTGATTTCAGCTCAGGTCATGATCTCAAGTTTTGTGAGTTTCAGTGCCCTGTGGGGCTCTGCACAGACATCATGGAAGCCTGCTTGAAATTCTGTTTCCCGCTGTCTCTACCCTTCCACCACTCTTTCTCTCCCTTTCAATAAATAAAAATAAACTTAAAAAAAGAAATATATCTATCGATTTTATTTTAATAAATGATTTTCTTTGTTCATAACTCTAGTTAAAAGCAATGCACTTTACCGTATTATAGAGATAAAGAGGCTGAGCTCTGGAAATCTTTGTGACTTAGATAAATCATCAATTCAACCTGTGGTAAATTGGGATACGTAGGCATATATTTATGCATGTAGGTGTATGTATAAAATCTGAATAGCAACCAAGAGTTGCTCACATCTTGTGTGTGTGCGTATATTTAATGTTGCTATCAAGATTTAATGAAACAATACTTGTGAAATATTTGGCACAATGAATGTCTGGTACAGAAAAACATTCAGCAAACACTAGTTATTATTTTCATAAATATTTTTGCATTGAATATTCTCGATTATAAGTTAATTTATAAAAATGTTATGTAACATTTTGTGATAGAAGTATTATATTCCTTAGCATTGTGATGAGTAATACTAAAGATACCAATTCTTGGGGCACCTGGGTGGCGCAGTCGGTTAAGCGTCCGACTTCAGCCAGGTCACGATCTCGCGGTCCGTGAGTTCGAGCCCCGCGTCGGGCTCTGGGCTGATGGCTCAGAGCCTGGAGCCTGTTTCCGATTCTGTGTCTCCCTCTCTCTCTGCCCCTCCCCCATTCATGATCTGTCTCTCTCTGTCCCAAAAATAAATAAACGTTGAAAAAAAATTAAAAAAAAAAAGATACCAATTCTTATTTGTATTTGCCATTATGAATGTGAAATAAAACCAAAAAGGATATTTATTTAAACACGGCAAGTTTTACTTCTCTAAATGTAAGGGAAAACCTTTTAAAACCTGTGTCAAATACTGCATTTCTATAATAGTCTACAACTTTTTTTTTACACCAAGAAAGGGAGTTAAAGGGATTCAATATATTTGAGAAAAGAAAATAAAAGCTAAGAAAATGTGGCACAGAATGGCTGTGACATGTATATTATCTTACCTGGAATCATTTCATTATGAGGTCTAAAAAAAATAGCTGTTCTTTGGGACTGAGTGAATATAGCTCTAATTTCAGCTTCTAATTTCAGGTTCTCATATATAATTACTCTCTCTATGAGTGTAGAGTGGAGGGTTTTCTGCTACCTTGGGTATGAGCTTTAATTTAAATCCTCAGATTTCCAAAATTCTAATTTAAACTGCAGAGCAGCACAGCTATGATCAGATTGTTCTCTTGCAAATGGGGTTTATAATTTGCGAATCCCAAATGAAACAAATCATTTAGCAGAACTCAAAGAAGCCAGTTAGTCTATGCTTTAATTTTTTTTTCTTTTACAAAATGAAAGAAAAGAAAAGCTTAAATACTATTCTGAGAACCTAATCAAGAAGAACTACAGAGTTACTCTTGAATTATATGCCCAATGGCAATTTAAATCCAATCCTTTGGAGAAATATTAATAAGTTAAGTTAAAGAAATGGCAAATTGGGACAGTCCGAAAACTTTAATATCATGTAGCTGATTTTTCATGGTTTATATTGGAGAGAAAGAACCTTTCTTTCACAGATCATATCACACAAGTTTGATGCCATGCTACTATAGTAGAAAAGAATTCTCTATTCCCTATATGCAATTCTCTAGGATACCTAAAATGTCATATATCAAAAAACTAGTTATTTGCAATTGTCTTCTCTTTTCCCCTATTATGTATTTCCCCAGAAACCATTGACTTTAAAACAGGTGAGAAGAACAATTTAACCAGACATAGAAAGGCAGGAAAAATATCTTTGCAAGCAGAAAGTGAGTTCAGAAGTGTGAAGGAAGAAGAGTCAAAATCAAATCAGGAAGTAGTTTGCAAGTCCTTTTAAGAGTCAAGTTGAAACATTCCTACCCATGTGGGCTTTTGGTAGAAGTTAGCTGACATAAAGATGTCCAGATAAACATACTGCCCTCATCTTAGTTTACCTCTCTTGGTGATATAGTTCAGGACTTCAATATTGATAATGGAAAGTTGCTGCACGAATTTAATGTTTTTTGAAGATGAATAGTTGTTATCACAAATATCACCCTACTACATTCTCAAATGCTTCAAGTGCTAGAAATTTCTTAAGTACTGGCACAAATTTTGAAAGTATTAGAAAAAGTATTATTCTGATAATTTTAAATTATAAAGCAAGATGCAAAATTGTAAGTAGTAGGAAGGAAAAAAAAAGCAAGATTTTAAGCAGGGTAAACATGGTAAGTAGTAGCTACATGTGAACAGAGAGAGAATTTTTAATCAATAAGATTTATCTTGATTATCTTATTGTAATAGGCCCAGGAAATGGCTCTTGAATTACAAATATGGTAGAATCAGAGTCAGATTAAGTTTTTAACTTGCAGACTTTCCTGTGGAGCCTGGAATTCAATGAAATGTTATCTTGTGGTTCCTTTTGGTGTGGCCACAATTAACTGTAATTGATAACACTGAGTTATAGTTTCAGGATGTATTTCAGCAGGTGCAGATGGAAAACAAAAATAAAAACAAACAAAGCAAAAAGTGTTATGACCCTAGTTCTATTTTTAGAAAGAACTGGGATGATTCTGCTAGCTTAAAGATATTTGGTTGCTCCAGGTAAACAATCAAATTAAATACTTGAGTAAATTTGATGACCCAAAATGATGAGGACAAACATCTATCAAACCCAAACAGGCTGACCTTGAAAGCTTAATTAATTATGAAAGCGTTGACATCTAAATGGAGTAAGATCTGTGGGTGGGTTAAACAAAAGCAAGAAGCATAAAATGTGGAGTGTGGTGGAAAAGTTTCTACCAAATCTATGTTTAAAAAAAAATTTTTAACGTTTTATTTATTTTTGAGAGACAGAGACAGAGAGTACAAGCAGGTGAGGGGCAGAGAGACAGGAAGAAACAGAGTCTGAAGCAGGCTCCAGGCTCTTAGCTGTCAGCACAGAGCCCCATCCTGGGCTGGAACTCACAAACTATGAGATCATGACTTGAGCTGAAGTCAGACACCTCATCGACTGAGCCAACCAGGCGCCCCCTACCAAATCTATGTTAATGAATAATTTTAAACAGGTGTAAATCTCTAAAAAAAGATTAGCAGAATTTATGAAAATGATGTAGGTTTCACTTACTATGCCAGGTTGCAATACTAAGTTATACTTAGGGGATATGAAAAAAAAATGGGTAGAGGGTAGTTAAATAGGCAAACTGCCTTGTTACAGGAGAAGACAGATTCAAGATGTCATATTTCTGTAGCTACACACACTTTGAGAAATGTGTTGTTCCTTAGGAATTTTAGTCCTGTGTGCATGAAAAATGTAACATAATTAGAATCTCCTGGGGATGATAAGGTGAATGGTACAGAAAAATATCCAGATAGCCTATAAAGAGTTTAATATGTGTGGATTATAGATGGGAGAGTCTTATACCTTGTATTTTCATTTTATCTATGTTATATGTATACTGTATGAAGCCTTTTACAGCAAATTTCTTTTGAATCCAGAATGAAGCAAAAGCAAACAAAACCTGATGAAAACAAAAAAAAACCAAAATAACAACAAAAAACACAAAACAACAACAGCAACAACAAACGAATGTCTTTCCTTTTGAATACCAAGACTAAAGAAAATGCTTTGTATTCCTTCTGTATTCTCACTCCTTACTCCAGATTGCTCTACCCTTTCACTTCTTTTTTTTTTAACATTTTTTTTTAAATTTTTTTTAACGTTTATTTATTCTTGAGACAGAGAGAGACAGAGCATGAACGGGAGAGGGTCAGTGAGAGGGAGACACAGAATCCGAAACAGGCTCCAGGCTCTGAGCTGTCAGCACAGAGCCCGACGTGGGGCTCAAACTCACGGACCACGAGATCATGACCTGAGCCGAAGTCGGCTGCTTAACCGACTGAGCCACCCAGGCGCCCCTACACTTTCCCTTCTTTACTGAACCCTTTAGTTTACTCTTTCCTTAATTTTATGTTATATTAATTTACTCATTTAAAAGTGAAGAAAAATTATTTTAAGTAAAGTGTATTTATAAAATATTAATACAGTTAATTAGCAACCAAGAACTATTTCTTTTTTTAAATATTTTTTAATGTTTATTTTTATTTTTGAGAGAGACAGAGAGACAGAGTGTGAGTGGGGAGAGGGCAGAGAGAGAGAGAGGAAGAATCAGAATCTGAACCAGGCTCCAGGCTCTGAGCTGTCAGCACAGAGCCTGATGTGGGCCTCGAGCTCGGGAATGGCAAGATCATGACCTAGGCTTAAGTCAGACGCTCAGCCAACTGAGCCACACAGGAACCCTGAGCTATTTCTAAATTAAAAGTAAAGGTCCTACATAGGGATTGCATGCAATATTTGAATCCATTCATTTAAATTGCATGTGTGCATGTTCACAAATGTTAAAATGGTGGCAGGAGTTTGTTTTATATATTTTGTGATTGGTAGACTCACCCATAGGTGATGTCTGTAAATTACTGCTATGTTTAATCAAAGCTATTATGATTTATTCCACTACACATGTAATTTATATAATCAAGTACTCTTGTGAATCAAGTTGGTTAGGAATATTCATATCCTTTACAGTACTTTATGCCATGTGAGACCTGCAAATTAGCAATAATGGAGAGAAATGGTTATTCATATTTGGTAATGATGGGAAAGCTGTAGCATTTTCTTAGCAATCTAATTCGAACCAAGCAACCACTTGGTTCCAAATTATTAAGTCAATTTATTGAACATTGACAAAGAGAATAGAGCAAATAAAAATTAAAGATGGACATTCTTCAATTGTCCAAGTATTGACATTTTCATTAGTATAATTGGCTCCATTTACTACTAAAACATTGGTGCTGCCCTTTCAAAATACTCTGTAATAAGCATCCAAATTAAAAATATACACAGCTTATGATATTCCAAGACATCTAGCCTTTAATAAACCATACTATTAGAACTTAGAACAGTAGCCTAAAAAAAGATACGTCTTTCCTTAAAAGAGAGGGGGAAATAGTCTTACTTTTGGTAGATAGTGTCTCCCTGGGGAATAACCATGATGAATGCTTATTTACCCAATCAACAGTTTAGATTCATTTTCCTTCATCTCTCACTATTTCTCTAATACTAAGAAGTCTGGGCCACCATGGAAATATGCATGAAAAAGTAAGAAGAGTAATGAGTAAATGCATTAGCCCAGAAAATTCACCACTAGGAATTTATTTTCCCCTCCTTTGATAATTTTCAGCTCAGAGTCCATTCCTTCTCCTAATTCATGATTCTGCTGATGTCATACATTGGGGATAGGATCCTACTCTGCCTCAAATATCAACTAATACACACTTACACATCTCAGTGGGGATGCTATTGCTAATTAGGTAGAATTCCAAACATCATCTATAAAAACTCCACCTGGTTAAGGCAACAGCAGATGTGGAAGATGCTAAAATTCAAAGTTTTAATCCTCTCTAAGCCTATTATTAGTCATAAAGTTAAATAATTCTTACAATAAATTCTGGCCAGTGAGAAAACTAACAAGAAAACGAAGCAGGAGGAGAGAGAGAAGAATGATATAGAAAAGAATCTCTCCATGATGGTATTTTCATCATTATTCACCTTAGCTTAAATAAAAATGTAAAAAGTATCATTATGTCCTAATAAAATTTACCACAGTAAATGTGGTGACAAAGACAATTGAGTAAATTTGTCACACTTCCCACAATATGCTAAATGAATTTTGATTGGGATTAAGTTAAATGTATTGATTAATCTATGATAAATGTATGTAAGATTAAAGCTTTCCAATCCAGGAATATGATAAAATGTGCCAAATCTTTTATAATCAATTTCTCTAATGGATTGCAATTTTCTATATGGAGGTCTTACACGTTTTATTAGATTTATTCGTTAGATTTATTTATGTTTGATTTCAGTGTTTGATATTTCGATGTTACAAAATACACTTAGGTTATAAATTGAATGTGCCAAAACATTGTTTTTGAAATCGAGAAATACACTATTATTTATTGACTTTGCATCCACCCCCCAAAATAAACTAATTACAATGTAAATGATGTTTTACATCTACTCCTATAATATATGTGACTTTATTCCTCTGTTATCCCCTATTGCATTGACTAGGGCATCTGAAATACTGTTGAATTGCAGTAATAGTGAGCACAGATTTTGTTGTCTCCTTATTGAATTAATGGAACAACACATTCAATATTTTACTATTTACCGTATTTATTGGGTTTTGTTTGTTTGTTTTGTTTTTTACTGTTTGTAAATACCTTTAATCAGGTTAGTGAAGTTCCCTTCTAATCCTGGTTTGTAATCGCATAAAAGGATAATTGGATAATGGTTTTAATTAAATGTTTGTTTTATATCTCTTTATGATAATATGATTTGTATATCACATTCTGATATATCGATTCATTTATTTTACCTGTGAATCAAACTTGGAATTCCTGAAATTAACCCATCTTTGTTGTTGCATACCTTCATTTTATTGTATTACTAAACAGAGTTTGCTTATGTTGGTTTAGGATTTCTAAATTTACATACCTAAGAAAGAGTTGCTTCTAATTTTTCTTTATTTGTAATGTTCTTGTAAGATTATAGTATCAAGATTACCTGGCCTCCCATAATGTATAAACTTGTTAAATCACTACATTGTACATCTGAAACTAATGTAACTTTGTGAGGCAACTATATCCAAAAAAAAAAAAAAGGAGGCAGGAGAAATATTAGCTGGTCTCATAACGTGAGTTGGGAATATTTTATCCTTTTTAATATCTAAAAATATAGAATTATTGCAGTTTCTTTCTTACATTTGTTAAAACTGATTAGTTAAAACCATAATCTCAGTGAATTTGTTTTTGATATTTTAAGTTAAACACTGAAACTGACAGAAAACAATTCCAATTTTTCATTTAGTTGTGATTTTGTTAGTAGTGTTTTGTGTTTTAGAATTCTTCCATTTCACATATGTATTTATTATTTTATAGTTATTCATCCTTTATTCTCTTTTTAATGTCTATAGTATTTACTTTTATGTATAGTAATTTTAAATCTATGCCTCTATCTCATCCCTTGGGGTCTAACTCTATAATCATTCTCAACATTTATCAATCTATTTAATTTGTTTGTTTGCTTTAATAACTATAGTACTTCTTGGGCTTCACAGAATAATGCTAACTACCTGAATCAAAATCTCATCATTTCAAGTTCCAAAAATAACACAGATCCAAAGGAGGTGCACAAATTCATATACCATCATTACTTACATTCTAAAAAATAGACATAGCATATTAAAAATATATATAAATGACCCATATCAGGGAAATCATGGTAAAATGCAGTAGATCGAGAAGGAGCCCAAGTGATAGGAAGAGTAGGACAGAAAATCCAAAGTATATGTAGAATATAAGAGATGTGTTCAGGAAGCATGAGAGAGCATAGATGAGGTCTCCCGAGGAAGAATAAAATTACAAAGAGCATTCATAATACTGAGAACAAGGTTGACATCTGGAAGATCAACATTTTGGCTACATCTAGAAAACTGTATAATCCCAGGGGTTGCTTCAGAGAGGTGCCTTTTTAAATTTTTTAATGTTTATTTATTTTTGAGAGAAAGAGAGAAGCTGGGTAAAGGCAGAGAGAGAGGCAGACACAGAATCTGAAGTATGCTCCAGACTCTGAACTGTCAGCACAGAACACAATGTGGGGCTCGAACTGACGAACTGTGAGATCATGACAGGAGCTAAAGTCAGACGTTTAACCGACTGAGCCATCCAGGTGCCCCTGGAGAGGTACCTTTTTAAAGAAGAAAGTGTCAACCTGGAAAAAAAAGGTGCCCTACAGATTTGGTGGAGAAGAGAAAAAAAGTCAAGGAAAGCCAAAGGACTTGCAGAAACAAAGAAAATTAAGAAATCAGAAGACACACGGAAGAATACCTCCCACGCTGTAAAGAAACCTACTTAGCCATTACAAAGATCAAATATTTTCTATATTTAACTGTTATTTTTACTTCAAGAACAAATATAAGAAATGAACAGAAAACAAAAGGACATATCCATTCAGAAAGGAATTGTTTGCTTTTTACTGGATTATCTCCACCATTCATTCAACACAGTTGATACAATGTGGAGCCTGAGAAAATATTTATTTAATAAAGACAGATGGATTAAAAATGTGATAATAGATTACTTAAACAAAGTATTTAATACAAAATACCTAGAATAAGGTCAAGAGATATTTTTAGGATTCACTAAAGAAATAAAGATTCTTTAAAACTATTGAAAGATCAGAACTAAGGTAAAGCCATATGATTCAGGACACATATATGGTTGAAGTTTTTTTTTTTGATAATGATCAATTTAAGCAGTTTCATTAATCATTACATTAAAAAATTATCAATAGATAATGAAAAGTTAATAATTAATTTTCTCATATACCCTTAATAAGAAATGAAAAACCATATTAAGAAAGCAGTAGATGAATCAAATTATGAATTATTTGAGACTTCTCAAAACCATTCATCAGACCATTGTGGAATTTTTATAGTGCTTGCACAGGCTCTGTCATTTTTTGCTATGTCAAATTTATAATTTAAATGATGTAAAATCTATATTGATTTTGAAAACTTTGCATTAGTTAATGTTTCTTCTTATCTTTACATATAATTTACCCAAAATCCATATAAACATGCACCAATTATGTTTACACAAAAAGAAAATCATATTCAAACTCAAGATTTAATTTTCTTGGAAAAATATTTATCTTAGGAAGGGTACAATTTAAAATGTTGCATAATACATTGCGCAAGCAGTCAAGGGACTTCATTTTAACTCACCTAAGCACCACTCACCACTTACTGAATGGAAGTAACTTTTATAGTATTATGTTCTAAATTATATATTTCAAAGTAACATGTTACATACTACAAGCTATGGAAAGTAGAAAAAAAGGTGGATGAGACATTAGAGGACAAAGGAAGAAGTTCCACACCTAGTATGCATAAAAAAGGATTTGCTGTAATTTTGCTATACACTTACACAGGCATCAAGTCACAAGCCCAAAAGCACAAAGATTATATGAGTTAAAAATAATTTTAAAAACGAAGAAAGTGGGAAGATAGAAAAATGTATACCAGTTTTTACTGCATAACTGCCAACCACAAGCTTTCAGCCGCAGGGAACACTAAACGTTTACTTCTAAAGTGTGTGCGGCTGGATAGTGGCAGAGCAAAGTTTGCTAACGGGGTCTTCAATCTGGGCCCTGGAACGAAGACCAGCAGCTGACCCCGGGAAGCTTTCCTTGTGGTGATAACACAAACACAAGAGCACATGAGTATGCGCTCCACTCTGCTAACAATTTTAACAATTTTGACAAAAAGAAAATTGTTTCAAACAAATTTTAAACTTGTGCTTTAAAGAATTTTGTTAATCAGGAGTATGTGTTGAACTGCATCGAATTATTTTTCTGCACAATTAAGTTTGTTAAATGATTTTTCTGGTGATTTATTTTCTACCATCTCATCATTTTCCAGACATGTATAATATAATAATCATTTTTATATATTCTTGATTTCTGTTTGCTAACATAGTTTTTTTTTTTTATTTACATCCATTACATGTAGCATCTATATAGTGCTGTGATGATTCAGGAGTAGATTCCAGTGATTCATCCCCTATGTATAATACCCAGTACATCCCAACAAGTCTTGTCCCTAATGCCCCTTACCCATTTAGCCCATCCCCCCCACCAAGAACTTCTCTAGCAACTCTCAGTTTGTTCTCTGTATTTAAGTCTCTTCTGTGTTATCCCCTCCTTGTTTATTTTTTATTTTTTTAAAAAAATTTTGTAATGTTTATTTATTTTTGAGAGAGAGAGTGAGACAGAGCGTGAGTGGGGGACAGCCAGAGAGAGGGAGACACAGAATCCCAAGCAGGCTCCAGGCTCTGAGCTGTCAGCACAGAGCCCGCGGCGGGCTCGGACCACAAACCTTGAGAACATGACCTGAGCAGAAGTCAGATGCCCAACCGACTGAGCCACGAAGGCGCCCTTCCCCCTCCTTGTTTTTATATTATTTTTGCTTCCCTTCTCTTATATTCATCTTTTTGTATCTTAAATTCCTCATATGAGTTAAGTCATATGATACTCGTCTTTCTCTGATTGGCTAATTTTGCTTAGGATAACACCCTCTAGTCCCATCCACATAGTTGCAAATGGCAAGATTTCATTCTTTTTGATTGCAGAGTATTACTCCATATATACACCCCATCTTCTTTATCCATTCATCTGTCGGTGGACAGACTCTTTCCATACTTCGGCGATTGTCGATAGCGCTGCTATAAACGTTGGGTGCATGTAATGCTTTGAAACAGCACACCTGTATCCCTTGGATAAATACCTGGTAGTTCCATTTGCTAACATTTTAACAATTTTGTGTCTTATCTCTTAAGTGAGATTGACTTGTAGATTTCTTTTTTCTACAATTCTTTGTGGAGTTTGGTATCAAAGTTATTCAATCTTCATATAATTCATTGGAAATATTTGAGTAACATAGCTGTCTAATTTAGCAAAGGTAAGAGGAATATTCAAACTGATATATCAAATTTATTGATCTAAAGACATCTTTTGATTTCAAAATTTGTTTTTCTAATACTATCCATAGAACTTATATAAAGTATACTAGTATTAAAAATTAAAGAACAGTTATTTTAGCTGTAAATATGGCTCACATTTAATAGCAGAATAGGGAATAAACACACATTTATCATGCAGCAAAAGCTACAAACAGGGCTGACTGATCATATCATGACCTCTTTTCCATATGCTCCTAACCCTGGTCCCTGAAATGTCAACCTAGCTTTGGATACTGCCTGTCAACATTTACAGCTATTGCTTTCACCATGATGTCATTTGATTCCACTAATGAAATCTATATGTTGATTAATAACTCACTTCCACAAGAGAATTGCAATCTGTTTTCTCCTCTCCTCTTGATTTTCTAGTTTTTCACTTAGGATTCAGGATGTGTGCGCGTGTGTGTGTGTGTGTGTGTGTGTGTGTTTATTCATGTTATGTATGTTCTTATATAATATATATGTATGTACATATATATGTAAAACTATACACCTAACCATAAAATTCCAGTAAGGCATTCCCACATGGACATATCAGTAAAAGCTATTCTACAGGTACAACCAGCACTTGTCACAGTTTCCTAGGATGGGACAGAGCGATTAACTGCAAAGGGTCAAAGGTAAGCTTTTTGGCGAATAAAAATATTCCATATCTTTTTTTTAATGTTAATTTATTTTTGAGAGACAGACAGAGAGAGACAGAGCATGAGCAGTGGAGGGCAGAGAGAGGGAGACATGGAATCTGAAGCAGGCTCCAGGCTCTGAGCTGTCAGCACAGAGCCCAACGTGGGGCTTGAACTCACAAACTGCAAGATCATGACCTGAGCCAAAGACAGACACTTAACCGACGGAGCCACCCAGGTGCCCCAAAAATGTTCCATATCTTGACAGTGGCTGTAATTACATGGGTGTAGACTTTTGTCAAAACTCATGAAACTCTAAATAAAATAAGTACAATTTATTGTTTATAAGTTATACTTTAATAAAATTGATTAAATGGAATTTAATTTTTTTGGAGTTTACTAGCTAGTACTTAACTAGAACTTCTAGTTAATTTGGTGGCAATTTTTTTAATGTTTATTTATTTTTGAGAGAGAAAGAGTGTGTGCGCATGCGCAAATAGAAGGCCAAAGAGAGGGAAACAGGATCCAAAGTGGTCCCAGGGTGACAGCAGAGAGCCGGATGAGGGGCTCAAGCTCACAAACCTTGAGGTCATGACCTGAGCTAAAGTGGGATGCTCAACCTACAGAGTCACCTAAGCACCCCTACTGGCAATGTTTTTAGAGGGGTACGGCATGTGATGAAAGGTATTTAAGAAGGGTATTGATTAAAAAATGTCATTTTTGCACTAATTATTATTAGTTTAGGACTTCTCTAGGGAATACTAATTAATAAATTTTATTTGCCCATATTTATACTCAGAAAACTTGATAACAATTGAATTCAACAAAACTAACTTGAGTAGTGTGTTATGAAACTCTGTTGGAAATACCAATTCATGTTCAGAAGGTAGATTGTGTTCCACACATTATATTAGCAAAATTAAAAAAAAAATAAGAAAAAAATTTTAAAAGGCTAACTTGGTCACACTGACCAAAACAGAGGAAAATACAAATACCTTCTAAATGATAATCTCATCTCATTTTTTTGGCCCTCAACATAAATTAACTTTCACAACTAATGACCACCCACCAGATTAAATACCTGTATTCTATGCTTATCTATCATTGGAAACAAATCAATGGTTTTACAATATGTCTTCAAATTTATATATGACTAAAATAGGTAGACTGTATAAATGCCATTATCTTTGAAATTGTAAGTGAACATTAATACTTCTTAGTATAATCAATGCTCTAGACATTGATCAATGAGTCTACCATATAAATGACGAGGAAAGAAGGAAAGTGGGCCAGGCTAAACAACTTAGGCTTCTTGTGTGGGTAAACAAGATTTCTCAAAAAAAAAAAAAATCTGGAAATCTCACACACAAAACCAATTTTTTATGTCTTTAGGCTGCTCTTTTATTTTTTTATTTTTTTTTTGGGGGGGCTGCTCTTTTAAATCAAAGGCCCACAAACTTTTTCTGTAAGAAAAACCGAGAGTAAATATTTCAGGATTTATGGGCTATATTGTCTCTATCACATTATACTCAACTTGGCCATTGTAGTATAGAAGCAGTAAAAAAAATAATAATAGTAATTTATTTTCAGACTTTCCTTCCAGTACTCATTTCTATCCCCTTTTTGTATTTGTTTCACTCATATTGGTTTTCTTTTTAAATAGGGGAGGTAGTAATAAATGAATGGGTGTAGTTGCATTCTGATAAGAACTTGGTAACAAAAGCAGGAGGCTGTGGAGAATTGGCCAACAAGCTCCTATTATTATTATTATTATTACCATTTATTATTTGTTATATATCATTATAAGTACCTGAGCTGATATGTCAGTGATGTTGTAATTGCAAAATCTATGTCCTATCCCCTATTAGTAAAATAAGTCAGCAATAAGTTTAGAATGCAGTTATTATGTTTTATGAAAATTGGCAGAGTGTTGTACATTATAACACTAACTGAGCAGCATTGAGATCTCTGAGGTGGACCTCAATATACTGTATATCTCAATTTCAATCAAGTTCCTCATCTTGAGAATAAAAGGAGTAAAATAGAAACCAGAATGTCAAATATATTTTTGACAGAGGCCAGGTCAATGGACATAGCTTAGTGTAAGAGCTAAACAGTTCTGTTAAAAAATAAATCTCAAAGGGGCTCATGGATGACTCAGTCAGTTGAGTCTCCAACTTCAGCTCAGGTCATAAATAGCTCAGGTAATGATCTCACACTTCTTGTGAGTTTGAGCCCCACATCAGCCTCTCTGCTGTCAATGCAGAGCCCTCTTTGAATCCTCTCTCCTCCTTCTCTCTGTC
Source organism: Prionailurus bengalensis (assembly GCF_016509475.1). Lineage (NCBI taxonomy): Eukaryota > Metazoa > Chordata > Mammalia > Carnivora > Felidae > Prionailurus > Prionailurus bengalensis. Next base: position 94,437,243 of record NC_057344.1, read on the forward strand.
CCATGCTCTCACTCTCAAAAATAAATTTAAAAAATTATAAATAAATAAATAAACCTCAAAATTAATAAACATATTTGTCCACCCCATAAAATAGTGCTTGATGAAATGGGGCTCCAGCGTTTAGGTTTACATTGCTACATAAGTTGACAGCGTTAGCTTCAAGAGAAAGGAGGTCTGAGCTAAGATAAGCACCTAGTTATTCCTCCCAAGTTCAGATGCCTGATCACTCATCTCATCTCCTTGGATCACAGTGATTATAAAGAAAGAAAGAAGTTTTTCCACTAACAAATAGATCAGGTCTCTTAGAGAATTTACATTTAGTTTACATACATTAATGCCAAAGACTACTGTTTGATACTTAACATGTTTTAGTCAGTTTCCAAAAATCATTAATCTTTGGTGGATTCTAAATACTTCTTTTTCAATTATTGTAATCATAGTCAATAGAGACATTAGTAATACTTTAGTAATAATACTACTGATTATCATGAACTCATTTGAGTTTTAAGCAGACTCGTATTTATTTCCCTAAAATATTCTACCATAATGTAGAATTAATTAGTTGAGTTCCACCGATTTCTGAGTTTCTGGAAGGCTGCCAAAACTTTGTTTTGTTTTGTTTTTCTTATTGTTAATTGTGTTAAACAATATTTCCCTTTTACACATTGAAAACTTTTATTGTTAAACTAAGCATATTACAACTGTCAGAAATAATGAACGAAATTTCCTAATTTTAGGCTGATATCTAGATTAGACAAATACAATTTTCTTACATTAAATATCTAACTTGATACATTTAATGTGTATACATGTTATGTATAAAAATATGTCATTGCTTTTATTACTTTTTTTCTACAGCTTAAGAAAGGAAACAAATAAAATCGAAATAAATGCACACAATAATAAGATAAAGTCCCAGAAGATAAAAAGCTTAGAAGTAAATTAAAGTTTTTGTTTGAACTCATGTAGATGGTTGTATATTTTTGCCTAGATAAATTAGGACTAGATGTTTGCTAGATGAAAAAAGTTACAATGGAATACAAAAGTGTTATGAATAAGGTGCTTTGAAACTTAAGGGGTATTTTATGAATCACTGTGTTTACACAAAAAGACTGATTTCAAATTTTAGGTAACATTTCTCTCCAAAATATACTTCTGACATACTTTTGTCTCTGGTCAACACTAGTTTTTGTTGTTGTTGTTGTTCTTGTTTTCCCATGAACACACATATTCGGTAGGCAACATTTAAAATATAGATGGATAGGTAGCTAGATAGACAGGTAGTATTTGTTGTATTAATAACATCTGAGAAACATAATTGAATTATGAAAGTATAAATGTTTCTTGAACCTGTTTTTGACCTTGTATCATTTTCTATTTGGGGTAATAATTTCAGCATATAGAGGATAATAATATTCCCAGTTTTGTTAATGTACACAATATATAGTATCTCATTCAGATCATTAAAAAAAATTCTTCAGAGGCCTTTCTGGATTGTGCCAAACCCCATTACAAATTCTCCCTTTCCTCGAGCCATTGATAGGTGAATTCAGTGTCCCCCTGTACATTTATATACTTTTACTTATACACAAACATAATCTGGTATTGTTACCATGGCCATTTTAAATTGCATTTCTTTCTCTCCATGGTATTTTCATAGATTCTAAGTTAATAGATATAGTGCTAGTTAATTAATTTCAATTCTTCAATAAAATTCTATTGGATGGATATTACATGTAACTAATAAATGATGATGGACATTTAAGTTATTTGAAATTTTCTCTTTTATATACTACATTACATTGAAATATAAGTGTATATAAATTCTAGTGCTCATTTGTGACTTTTTTTCTAGAGAATACATATAGAAATGAAATCCCCAAGTAAAAGGGTATGAGCTTATTTGATTTTAATTAATTTTGCCAAGTATCAATCATATTAATCAATCTTTTTATTATAATTTTTGCCATTGTGGTCTGTCAAAGGAAAACTTTCATATTTATATATCACATACCTTGCCTCCTGTTCCTGTCCTTGTATATTTAAAACTTTCATCTCACAATTGATGATGCCAATCCATTAAAATTTATTTTGTTGGTGGTATATTAAATGAATATAAATTTATTTTTATGTTATTACCAGTTTCCTCAGAATAGTTAGTTATTGCATTCAGTTTTACATTTGTCACATAACAACTTTCCGCACGTTTTTCTCATTATGAACTTTTTAATCTTAAACATTTATCCATTTGCGTATAATAATACCAAGAGTAATAATAAACTCAGTACTTTTTAATATGCCAGATATTATCCTAGGGTCTTTTTTTGCTATGGACTTTATAAACACTTAGTCATTTAATCTTACAACCATTCTATGATTTAGGTACTTTATATTCCCATTTATCAGATGAGGACCAAAGAATTTAAATAATTTCCTAAGATCACAGAGTACTTGGTAGAATCAGGTTTAAATCCAGACATTTGGCTCCAGAGTTTGGACATTTAAGCCTTCAGCTATCCTGCCTGCCTAATATGACACTGTCTGTGAGAGACACTGCTACATGTTGCCAAGACATATTTCATTTTCCTCTTGGGCATACTACTGCCTTTTATTTCCCCAGCCTCCTTTTTAGCAAGGCATGTTTATGTGATTGCTTTCTGACCAGGGGGCAGTGAACAGAGTCATGTGTGTCATTTTGAGTCTGGCTCATAAAAAGTTCTTATAGATAATCTTTTCTTCCCCTATGTACATGCAAGATGCAGAGGATCAAGTAGAGGATTATGAGATCCGAAAGAACAGACTATACCTGAGGTGCACTGAGCCTGGGCTCTGAATCACAGTGTGGCACACAGATGCCAAATAACTGTTCTGAAGACAGGTGGGCAGGAAATAATATTCTAGAGCTGTGCTGTCCCATAGAGTAGCCACTAGCCACACTGGCCACTAAATTTAAATTTAAATTGGTTAAAATTCACTAAAATTACAAATTTAGTTATACATTCAGACTAGCCGCAGTTCAAGGGTTCAGTTGGGTACATATGGCTGTCACAGTGATTATCTTATTGAACGCCACCTGTACAGAATATTCTTATAAATACAGACAGTTCTGTTGGAAACCATTGTACAGTGTTAACCTACTGAGATTTTGGAGACTGTTTATTACAACATTAAAATTACCTTGACAAATTTCTAGTTAAAGCACTAAAATTTTGTCATTAATCTTGAAAACTTGTAAGTGAAATGCTTCATAATATTTATTCTTCAAAATATTCTTGGATTTTATTTCCTCACTAAATTGTTGTGCTAATTTAAAATCCAAACAAGTATTATGTAATAATCCTCAATGTTTCATGCCTTCAATAGCATTTGTTACTGTAAGTCATTTTAGTTTTAGCTTTTTTGGTAATGCTATCAAAATGAGAGTTTCTTTTGATCCATTGATAACTAATGAGGTAGATGTTTTTCACTTAATAATTATTATGCATTTAAGTTTCCTCCATGTTTTTTCACGAATTGACAGCTTATGCATTCATTACTTAATGGACATCTGCACTGTTTCCACTTTTAAGCTATACTATAACACTACTTTGAACATTCATATACGATTTTGTGTATTGACATTTATTTTCATTACTCTCTGTTACCCTTAGGAGTAGAATTTCTAGGTTTTCATGGTAACCCTATGTTGAATGTTTTGAGCAGCTTTAAAACTGCTTTCCAATGTGGTGACACCATTGTACATTTCCACTAGCAATGAATGACAATTTCAATTTCTCTGAATCCTCACCACCATTAGTTATTATCTGTCATTTTGATTATAACCATGCTAGCTGGTATGAAGTGTTATTTCATTGTGGTTATGATTTGCATTTCCATAATGGCTGATGATATTGAGTATCTTTCCATGTCTTTTGGGTCAGTGGAATAATTTCTTTGGATAAACATCTATTCAGGTGCTTTCTAAATTAATTTTTTAAAAACGTAATTTTTTTTAGAGCAGTTTTAGGTTCACAGCAAAATTTAGAGTAAGGTAAAGAGATTTCCTATTACCCCTTGCCCCCACATGTGCATATCCTTCCCCATTATCAAAATTCCCCCATCAGAATGGTACATTTGTTATTATTGATGAATCTACACTGACACATCATATCACCCCAAAATCCATAATTTACTTTAGGGTTTACTCTTGGTCTTGTACATTCTACAGGTTTGGACAAATATATAATGATATACATCCACCACTATGATATTATACACACTAGTTTTACTACCCTAAAAAATCTTCCGTGCACCATTTATTTATCTCTCCCAGCCCCCCTCAACCATGACAAAAGCTTACCTTTGACTATCCCTAGAGTCAAAATGTCACATAGTTGGAATCATACATATGTAATGTTCAGATTGGCTTCTTTCACTTAATAATATGCATTTAAAATTCTTCCATGTCTTTCCATGGCTTGTTAGCGCATTTATTTTAAGTTTAGAATAATATTCCATTATATATATTATTATATGGACGAACTACAGTTTATTTATCTATTTACCTAAAGGACAGCTCAATTGCCTCCCAGTTTTGGCAATTATAACAAAGCTGTTGTAAACACTTATGTATAGGTAGGTGAATGTGTAAATAAACTGTGGTACTTATTACTAAGCAAAAGAAGCCAAACTCATAGAATATACAACACCAGTGTAAACTCTAAGGTTAAGCTATGGGTTTTGCATGATTATGATGTATCAATCTAGATTCATCACAGATTCATCAGTGATAATAAAGCTGTTAAAAGAAAAATACCAAGTTATTAAGCACATCTTTACATGTCTTTTCATGCAAGGGTGTATTTATTTCTTCTGGCATATGCTTCTTGGTGAAATTTCTTGGCTTGCTCTTGACCATATCAATGCCCAATTTTACTATCTTGGGCACTGAAAAGAAAGCTACAATGTATGTTTTGGGTCACATGTGAGAGGTAGAGAGCATTATACTGTATCCACTTAGGCCTCATCACAGCTCTAATAGACTGAAAAGATCAAAGAAAATACACTTAGTAAAGAAAACACACAGAAAAAAAAAAGATAAATTAAGTATTTATTGCTAAGAATTCAGTAAAATTGTCAATGAATAAATAAAAGGCTGAAAAAAGAATAGTGACTAATATTATGGAAAATAAACATGAAATGATTTTCAAATATACTTATGATTATGTATTCACACTGCATGTATCTCAATACTATTTTTCCCTAACATTATCTCTTCCTGGTAAAATACCCAAGGAGGGTTTCTTTCATTTAATTCTCTTTTGCTTCTACTTCTTGATGCAAATATTAAAAGAAAAACAACTAATGCAAATGCATTTTTTAAATATCTACATACTAAACACATTTAACTTTTGAGTTCTTTCCCTTAGATATAACTAGATGATTAATTGATAATTCAGTGCAAAATATAACAATAATAGTAACACTTATCTAATGCTTACTATGCACCATGCGTAATTTTGAGCACTTTACATAATTAGCTGATTTAAGACTTGGGTAATACAACTAGCAGATGCTGAAAATGTGACAGGAAAATACTAAATACCCAGCCCATACTGTATGAATATAGAAATCCTGACTTATAAGTTCACACTCTTTATTTGTAAGCTCCCTCTGAAATTATAAAACATCTCTACGTAATTTAATGCAAATTGTACCTATGTGCCTGAAAGAAAGCTGAACATAGAGTCAGAGTTGAGGTCTCCATTAACACAATCATTTGGCTATCTTTAAAATCAATTTTTGTCTATCAAATATATGCTGTTTTCTAACTATTGAATTGGCAAAATAGAAAAATCATATATTTATATGAGAAGGCACTTCATGCATATATACATGATCTGAATTTGCCTTTTGTTTCTCAGAGGTGGATGTTACTTTAATCTACATCAATTAAGTTCTGTAAAATATAAGTGGATTCCCATCCAGTAATTTCTCCTACTAGTATCCAACAACCCATCCATGACTGATTATCATTTTCCTGATTTCCTGGTAAGAGTTTATGATTTTCCATATGTACCGACATCTTTAGACCCCAGTATAAACAGCCTTTATTCCCGAATATATGAATATAACTAAATTCGGCTCCCAATGAAATTATGTGTATCCTAAGTTTTCTTCTCAAAGATTAGGATATATTTTCTGCGTGGCATAATCTAACTTCATTGAGGGGTTATGATTTCTTTAGAATTACTTCCTAACAATATCTGTATCTCCCTTTTCCACAATTCTATATTGTAGTAGAAGTATACTAATGTTGCTCTTTTGCGTAGCAACTCCAGATACCGCTGAAAGGAAATACCAATGAATAATGTTCCATGAATCCCCTGAACTCAACACATGTGGTCTTTCTCAATGGGAAAAATACATAAATATTACTGTATTACACAATATTTCATGGCTTACACAAAAAATCAGACTAGGTGGTTATAAATAGAATCCCTGTATAGATTACTGATTTTAAATGGCAAATGGTATGTTATTTTTAAACTACTTTTTCCAATTTTGGAATGTAGATAATATTTGTTACATGTATCAGATAAAACAAATAAATAATTGGTTAAACAACTTTGGATTTCTAGGATTGAGGATAGTATCGTCTATCTCATTGTCTTAAGAGAAACTGAAATGATATCCTTTATCCTTACCAACATTTTTGTACTTGGGAAAATCTGTCTAATGTTTCTTTAATAATGGTAAATAACACAATTGCTTAGAATTGTACTTATCTTTACTTGACTGGGCTATCACCATGTTAAATAAGGTGAATATAGCATCACATCTTGGTAAGAATGGCCAAACTCTGATCTTACACAATTTATTTCCCTGAAAACTCTAATGCAAGGAAAATATATTTTAAATAATATGCTTCCAAAATAGTATTCCACATTATTTATTTTTTACTTGAATCTACTTTTTGGGACTAGAATAAGACTTGCTAGACCAATCTGAGAGCTTTAGCCCTGTTAAACAGTAGCAACAGCAGCAGCAGTAATTGTAACATTAAATTTATTGATTTTTTAGTTCACTTTAAAATATTTAGTAAACATCCTGTGCTCCTTCAATCTCATTTCTTATTCTAGAAGTAATTGAAGTTAATAGTTTATAAGTGTTTTTCTTGAATTTTTCTTATGCTACCTAAGTATATTTATTTATGTAAGATAGACAATATTTTTGAAATATTCTTTGATATCTAGAAATACAAAAAAAAATACTCTGAATGGAAGTTTAGACCTGCCTTGTACCTAATGGAGAAATGAAGACAAATTGTTTGAAAATGTGATTTGAGACACTATGGTCTAGCTTCACCCCATATATCATCAAGAGGATCCCCTACATCTGCAGTATCCAATGTGATAGCCATTAGCACTTGTGATTATTGAGTAATGAAATATAACTAATCCGGCGCCTGGGTGACTCAGTTGGTTGAGCGTCCAATTTCAGCTCAGGTCATGATCTTATGGTTGACAAGTTTGAGCCCTGAATGGGGCTCTGTGCTGACAGCTCAGAGCCTGAAGCCTGCTTCGGATTCTGTGTCTCCCTCTCTCTGCCCCTCCTCCACTCATTCTCTGTCTCTCCCTGTCTCAAAAATAAATAAACATTAAAAAAGAATTAAAAAAAAGAAATATAACAAATCTGAACTGAAATCTTAAGCTCTGCATATTTGGAAATTAAGAAATATATTTATAAATAACCATTACTTTCTTAAAGAAATTTTTTTTTCAACATTTATTTATTTTTGGGACAGAGAGAGACAGAGCATGAACGGGGGAGGGGCAGAGAGAGAGGGAGACACAGAATCAGAAACAGTCTCCAGGCTCTGAGCCATCAGCCCAGAGCCTGACTTGGGGCTCGAACTCATGGACCGCGAGATCGTGACCTGGCTGAAGTCGGACGCTTAACCGACTGCGCCACCCAGGCGCCCCAACCATTACTTTTAACAAAAGAAATCTCAAAGTAATATTAAAATAGATAGAGCTCAATGATACAACAATGTAACAAACTATGGGACTTAGCCAATAGCAGTGGTTACAGAGAAATGTATATAGCTTTAGAGACCTTAATTAAAAAGATCTAAGATTAATCACCTATCTTAGTAAGCTAGGAAGGAAAGCACAAACTAAACTCAAGGTCAGTAGAAAATATTTATAAAGTTTTATTCACTACCATTTAGATTAAGGCAGCCTACCAGTACTTTAGTTTCACACACCCTTGAAACTAGTTTTACATATTTCATAACAGGACTTATTTATATGTGACTGAAATATACATAGCACAGAAAAAATTTCAACACGTTTATTTTTCTGGAGCACCTGGGTTGCTCAGTTCGTGAAGCACCCAACTATTGATATCAGCTTAGGTCATGATCTCATGGTTATGAGATTGAGTCCCTCATCAGACTCTGTGCTGAGGATGGAGCCTGCTTGGGACTCTCCCCACCTCTCTCTCTGTCCCACCCCACTTGCATTCTCTAAATAAATAAATAAATAAATAAATAAATAAATAAATAAACAAACAAACATTTTTTTAAAGTATTTATTTTTTCCTTCACTGCCATTTCAATGAGAACAGTTTTGCTACAGACAAAGTTTCTGCTTTTATGACATTATAAGTTGTTCAGTTTGGGAAACTCACATTAGCATTAACAGAGCTAATTTGAACCTATAAACAGGCACTTTTAATATAAGAAAATGAATACATAGTGGTTACCTAAAGGAAGGAAATTTGTAAAATACATCCCAAAAGAATATGAATATAGTAGTTGCACTAGTGTACAACCCAATAAAATTTTTAGATATTATGTGTCTAATTAACCTGAGTCAAAATGTAGGGGATGGAAATTAGAATTAAAATAACGTTTTCCCAATTAAACTGTCATAATAGGTAAACTATGATGAAATCATGAAGGGTCTTCACTTCCTACTAATTTGCCATCTTGTGTAAGGTAGAAACACATAGAATTCACACCAAGTAAGAAAATATTCTGGACAATAATGAATTCTGGAGTCACGATATATGTAAAAAGATGTTTATTTTGGAAAAGCATAATCTAGTTCAACCTGTGGTTTCATAGTATATTTTTGGGACTAAGATCTGTTAGCAGTCTGTAAAATACCATATGTCAAACACGTTTTAAGGAGAAAAGAAAAGAAATCTAAGCCAGTAAAAATCTATTGAACAACAAGAATAAAAACATCTTATTAAAAAATCACCTTGACCATCTCTTGCTCTGTCCCATATACAGTACATATCTGGTCTGTTCCATGGTATATATAATTTTGTTATTTTATTGTATATCTTTTTATTTGGCTATAAATACACCTTTACCTCTCAAGTACCAGCTCAAGGTAAAATGCTAATGAATATATCAGAATATTTCCTAAAATTAAGTTTCGATGAGTCATTGGATAAACAAAATAATTTCTTTTGATCTCATCTTGTGCTAGTGTATAAAAATCATTGTCTATGCCCTTTTCTTAAAGTTATTATTATTATAAAAGTTCTTCTGATGAACAGAAGAACAGAAGAACATAACTAAGCTGTCAACTGATACAGAAACTTTTTTTGTAATAAAATGAAGATATTAACATGTCTTAGTTCTTTTATCTAAAAATATTGTGAATATTCAAGAATGTGTTTCTTACACCATACACAAAAACAATTTTTAAATGTTTATTTTATTTAGTCTGAGAGAGAGAGGGAGAGAGAGAGAACAAGTGAGCAGGGGAGTGGTACAGAGAGAGAAAGAGAGAGAGAGGAAGAGAGAGAGAGAGAGAGAGGATCCATACTGACAGTACAGAGCCTAACACTGGGCTCAAATTCACAAGCTGTGAGATCATGACTCGAGCTAAAATCAAGAGTCAGACATTTAACTGACTGAGCCCCTATACACAAAAGTAAATTCAAAATGGATTAAAGATCTGAATGTGAGAAATGAAACCATGAAACTCCTAGAAATAAAACATAAGTAATACTTTCTTTGACATTAGTTATAGAAATGTTTTATTCTGATATGTTCTCTCATGCCAGAGAAACAAAGTAAAAATAAATTATTGGGGCTACCTCAGAAAAGAAGAAGGAGGAGAAGGAGGAGAAAGAAGGAAGAAGAAGAAGAGAAGGAGGAGAAGGAAAAGAAGAAGAAAGAAGATGGGGCACCTGGGTGGCTCAGTCAGTGGAACGTCTGGCTTCGGTTCAGGTCATGATCTCACGGTTTGTGAGTTCAAGCATGGCATACGACTCTGTGCTGACAGCTCAGAACCTGGACCCTGCTTCAGATTCTGTGTCTCCCTTTCTCCTGCCTCCCTTGCTTACACTCTGTCTGTCTCTCAAAATAAATAAAAACATTTTTAAAAATTTAAAAAATGAAGAAGAAAGAAGAAGAAGAAGAAGAAAAGGAAAAGAAGAGGTTTTGCACACTGAAGGAAATAATCAACAAAATGACAAAGCAACATACTGAATGGGACAAGATATTTTCAAATGATATATCCAATTAGAGGTTAATATCCTAAATATAAAAATAAGTTATACAACTCAACACCAAAAAACAAATAATCTGATTAAAATATAGATGACCCGAATAGACATTTTTCTAAAGAAGACAAATAAATGGTCAAAAAATACATGAAAAGATGTTCAACACTACTAATCATCATGGAAAAGCAAATCAAAACCACAATTAGATATCACCTTATACCTGCCAGAATAGCTCAAATAAAAAAGACAAGAAATAACAAATGTTGGCAAGCATGTGGAGAAAAAAGAAGTTTGTGCCCTTTTGGTGGCAATGCAAATTGGTGCAGCCACTATAAAAAATGGTATGGAGGCTCCTCAAAAAATTAAAAATAGAATTACCACATGATCCAGTAATTCCACAACTTTACATTTATGCAAATAAAACAAAAACACTAATATAATATATATATATATATATAGAGAGAGAGAGAGAGATAGATAGAGAGAGAGAGAGAATATTACTCAGCTATAAAAAAAAGAATGCTTGATATAGTTGACTTCTGCATGGATTCTTAAGATTTCTGAAGGTTTAACTTGATCAGAACCCAGCCACTACTTTAAATGTGGATACCTGGTTTTGTGAGTCTCTGGAAATTGTTTCTGAAGTATTAAATAATTGATAATATTTTATTGATTATATTTAGTAACAGATTGTTTACAAATTATAGAGATGAGGCAAACAACTTCTTGGACATATGTAGAATTATTGTATTAAAAAATGATTTTGTAATCTTTTCATTTTAGGCAATGGAATGTATACCTTAAAACAAAATAAAAGAATTCCTGACAATTTAAAGTTTCATTTTCATACATATTAGTCACATTTTTATTATTTAATTTTTCATTCTTTTTAGCTGCACTTCTAGAAGATGAACATGTTGCAGAAATTAATACACTAACTGATATTTGAGGTGTCACTTGTAAAGAAAACAGTTGCATATATGTATTGCATATCATACCATATTAGCATGCAAGAAAGTCTCATACTATGATATATCATCCATTCTTAGGTCATATGAGACACAGGACATTTTAGTAATATGGGAAATAATCATCTGAGAGACTATCAGAAAACCATTGGGTGCTCATTTGAGAGTATTTACATGTAAAAAACAAATCCCCTTTGGGGGTGTTTTCCTAATTGTAGGGACAAATTTTTTGAAATTTTCTAATCTCACATAAAGTATTGAGAAGATCCTTATTTTAAAAAGATAAAATAAGACTCAAACATAAAAAGAAAGTAGAGTTGAATGTCTGTGCCAGGAACCAAATCATAACAAAAAAAAAGAGGGGAGGAAGGGAACCAAACTATATAAGAGTAATGTTTTATATATCATTAAAAAAAAGCTAGTATAAATCTGAAGTTAATCTAATTAGGTTATATGTTAAGATGTATATGTTGAACCCTATAGCAATCACCAACCAACAAACAAATGACTCAAAAAATATGGTGGAAAATGACAAAAACATCCATTAAAATATTACATTAGAAAATATTTACTTAATTCCAAAGGAAACAGTTAAGGAAAAATATAGAATCAAAAATAATATGTGAGACTTATGAAAACAACAAGTAAAATAGAAAACATCAATCTCACAATGTCAATAATAAAATCAAATTGGTAATGGATTAAATAATCCAATGAAAAATAAGAGACTGTCAGACTTGATAAAAAATATATATATATATATATATATATATATATATATATGATCCAGCTCTATGCTGTCTACGGAAGTCACACTTTAGATTTTAAGATACAAAGAGGTGAAAAATAACAAGAATGGGAAAAGGGATATAAATAATATATCATACAAGTAGTCATCACAAAAATGTCAGAAAAACTATACTAATACTACATAGAATAAACATAAAACAAAAAAGTTGCTAGTGTTGAAGATGGACATTTCAGAATGACTGGTCAGTCCATCAGGAAGATAAAATTATAAACATATATGGATCTATTAACACAACACCAAAGTACATGAATCAAAAACTCACTAAAATGAAGAGAGACAATTTGATAAGAGTTGGAGACTTCAATACCCCACTTCAGTAATGGTTAAAACAAATAGAATATCAACAGTAAAAGATTTGAGCAATACTATAAGGCAACAGACAATATAAACCTAACAGAGAACACTTCATATGTATATATATATATATATATATATATATATATATATACACACACACACACACACACACACACACACACACATATATATGTGTGTGTGTGTGTGTATACAGTTACTGAAGAATCTAATACACACACACACACACACACACACACACACACACATTCTTCTCAAGTCTGCATGGAACATTTCCCAGGATAGACTATAAACTAGGCCATTTAAAAAAAAACTCAATAAATTTAAAAGGACAGAAATAATACAAAGTATGTTCTCTGATCACAATGGAATGAAATCAGAAATAAACAGGAAAAAGAATTTGATAAACTCACACCCATGCAGAAATCAAACAATACACCTCAAAATAAACATATGGGTGAGAAAAATAAGTCAAAGGGAAATTTAAAAAATGCCCTGAAATAAATAAAAATAGTCCTATAGCATGCCTAATCTTACAGGATTCAGCTAAAGCAGTACTTAGAGAAAGATCTTTATAGCTATAAATACCTATATTAAGAAAGAAGAAAGAGTGAAATGAATAACCTAAACCTTTTCCATCGGACACTGGAAAAAGAAGAGCATACTAAACGTAAAAGCAAGAATAAAGAAATAAATTATACAGATTAAAATAAAAATTGATAAAATAGAGAATTAAAAGCAGTAGAGAAAAATTGATTAAACAAAGCACTGATTCTACAGAGAGAGAAAACTGTTGGGGTGTATGTGGGGAGACAGAGAGAGAAAGAGAGAAAGAGAGAGAGAGAAAGGAGACATAAATTACTAGAATCAGAAGTGAAAAAAGAGACTCACTACTGACTTGCGTTACAGAAATATGAAGGATTATAAGAGAGTAACATGAACAACCATATTCCAACAAATAATATAACTTAAAAAAATGTAATAAACCAGAAAACAAAAATAAAGACACTAAATTAAAGAAAAAGGCTGAGTTACTAAAGAATCTAATAAAGTGGTAAGTCTTTTGATAAACTGATTTAAAAAGACACAGATCAAACATTATTAGTAATAAAAAGTGCATATGAAATAAAAGTTTTTTTTAATGTTTATTTATTTTTGAGAGAGAGAGTGCACAGTGGAAGAGGGACAGAGAGAGAGAGGGAGACACAGAATCCCAAGCAGGCTCCAGCACAGAGCCTGACACAGGGCTCGAACCCGTGAGCTGTGAGATCATGATCTGAGCAGAGGTCAAACACTCAACCAACTGAGCCACCCAGAAGCCCCTGAAATAAAAGTTTTTAAAAGCTTTATTAAAAAGGGTAAAATCTTTATCCCAGTAAATTAGAGATTTGAAATGGATACTTTTCTATAAAATATAATTTAATAGTATAAGCCAAATAAAATAAGATAATGCAATGACAACAGGTTATTGGAATATGTTGAGTCCTTTGAAATAAGAATTCATATGTGTGCTTAAAAAGGGGGAAAGTAATTCAAAGTATGCTCAAAGGTGATAAAACACTCCAAAGCTTTTAAATATTGGCTGTAGAAGATTAAGTGTAATGGCAAGGAGCCTAATAGTGGGTATGATCACCACTTTACATAATTTTATGCAGAACTTGGAGAAAATTAAAATTATGTACCCATATTTGTAAAATAATCATAATGTACTACTGCAAAGAGTAGTAAAGTCTGCTAATAAGGTATTGATTGGAAGGTTGAGAGTGGGAACTGAGAATTAGAAAGGAATTATTTAACTGTGTACACATTTATACTTCTTAGCTTTAGAAATGTATAATAAATTGTCCAAATGGTAAATAAGTAAACCAAATACTTAAATGGCTTTCAACCCAAATTTGTAAGCAGTTTACATCATCTCAGAGATTCTAAAATAAATTTAAACTTGTAAATGGAGTCTAAAAAAAAGAAGCATTCAGAAGTCATATGAAAAATGTCTCATAACATTAAGGTAGTGAGTTTATATTTTGTCTTATTTTCTATAATTGAAGCATGGAGCTCCCCAATGTCCTAATTGATGATCTATGGTAGCAACTGTGGGAGCCTCAATTGAGACAGAACTTGGCGACATTGAAAAATAGTACATAAACACACAGATCACAAACAGAAATGTGACCTAACCCTCTTACACTGATCTGGATTTAAAGAGGAGTTACTGTTGGGGCACCTGGGTGGCGCAGTCGGTTAAGCGTCCGACTTCAGCCAGGTCACGATCTCGCGGTCTGGGAGTTCGAGCCCCAAGTCAGGCTCTGGGCTGATGGCTCAGAGCCTGGAGCCTGTTTCAGATTCTGTGTCTCCCTCTGTCTCTCTCTGTCCCAAAAAATAAATAAAAAGCGTTGAAAAAAAAAGTTAAAAAAAAAAATAAAGAGGAGTTACTGCAAACTCCAACCTACTTTTGATTACAATTGACAGAAATGATTTTTTTCTTGAGGGACGTAGAGAAGCCTGTATCCAACAGTCCAAAACCTAAGTGACAGATAAAAAGAGTTAGTATTGCTCTGGATAGCCTGTAAAATGAAACATAAAAGTCCTTTACCCTGGAGTTGAAATGTGCTACCTTGGGATAAATAAGAGAGCTTATTGGAACTCCCATTTGAGGGAAAATCAGAATATTTACTAAGGGAGAAAAACTTGAGGACATGACATCTATTTCAAAATATTAAATCCAGTGTTATCAAAGATGAAGTTTAAAGGGATCCATTATATTTGTGGGGGTGTAAATATGACAGACTTTTTAAAGAGCCACTGGGGGATGTGCAGTAAAACAGAAGATATACATGTCTATGACCCATCAACTATATATAGAAATATATCCCAGAGAATCTCTTGCATATATGTTGGTTTGGACATTTATTATAAGTTATTTACAAAATAATAATAGTCAACAACCCAGGAAGAGAATATATCAATTGTGATTTCTTTAAATTCTTTTAATTTTTTTTATTTTGATAAAGACTTCATTTTTTTTCAACATATGAAGTTTATTATCAAATTGGTTTCCATACAACACCCAGTGCTCATCCCAAAAGGTGCCCCCCTCAATACCCATCACCCACCCTCCGCTCCCTCCCATCCCCCATCAACCCTCAGTTTGTTCTCAGTTTTTAAGAGTCTCTCATGCTTTGGCTCTCTCCCACTCTAACCTCCTTTTTTTGTTTCCTTGCCCTCCCCCATGGGTTTCTGTTAAGTTTCTCAGGATCCACATAAGAGTGAAACCATATGGCATCTGTCTTTCTCTGTATGACTTATTTCACTTAGCATCACACTCTCCAGTTCCATCCACGTTGCTACAAAGGGCCATATTTCATTTTTTCTCATTGCCACGTAGTACTCCATTGTGTCTTTAAATTATTTTATATTTTATAGAATTTTAACTGACTGACCTGGATCTACACAAATCAAAATAGTTGAATCACAAGAAAAAAGTGATGCCAGGTGGAAATAAAAAGGTAAATCACAGAGAAATATATGATGTGAATTATACAAATTTTTTAAATACACAAAACAATCACATTATTTTAGGGTGTGAATGTACATAGCAAGAAGTGTACACACTTTGAATGGATGTTGGGAAGGAGGGTTTAGCTTACATGCGATTACTTTAAAAACTACCTGAAGTAAAGCTTGCAAATGAACATGGGTTGTACATAAGTTTAACATCCATTAAATTTAGGCATGCGGTGCACTTCTCTCTAGTTTAAATATGCCATGATTTGTTATTTTAAATTAAAAATGTACCAGGTAAATGTCAACCAAAAGAATGCAGGTGTGATTTAATTAAAAATAGGCTTCAAGAATTAACATAAGATGTAACAAAAAATATTAATGAAAGCTAAAATTCACAAATTAAAAACAATAGTCATTAAACATTTATTCACATAACAAATTTCAAATACAGGCCATAAACTGGGTCATGAAAGACATCACAATGAGATTCAACATATTAACATTTCGAGTGTATGTTCTCTGATGATGATGGAATCAGTGTGGAATTCAAAATTACACTACTATGTAGAAAATCCAAGTATTTGTAAATGAAGCAACCCAATTCCAAGTAAGACATGATCAAAGAAGAAATTTTAAAAATATATTTTAAATTAAATGAAAATGAAAACACACATCACAATGGAATGTACCTAAAGTAGTACATGGAGACAGATATGTAAATTTAAATACCTAATTTTTAAAGAAGAAAGGAAAGATATCAAATATTAAAACTTCGACTTTAAAAAGCTAGAAATTAAGGGGTGCCTGGGTGGATCAGTTGGTTGAGCATCTGACTCTGCTCTTGATTTTGGCTTAGGTCATGATCTCAGTCCTGAGATCCAGCCCTGCATTGGGTATGGAGACTACTTAAATTTCTCTCTCTCCCTCTGCCCCTCCTTGGCTAATGTGCTCTTGCAGACATGCAGGTGCTCTCTCTCTCTCTTTCTCTCTCGGAAGAAAGAAAGAAAGAAAGAAAGAAAGAAAGAAAGAAAGAAAGAAAGAAAGAAAGAAAGAAAGAAAGAAAGAAGGAAGGAAGGAAGGAAGGAAGGAAGGAAGGAAGGAAGGAAGGAAGGAAGGAAGAAAGAAAGAAAGAAAGAAAGAAAGAAAGAAAGAAAGAAAGAAAGAAAGAAAGAAAGAAAGAAAGAAAGAAAGAAAGAAAATGCTAGAAATTAAAATCCTACTAAACCCAAATAAATACAAGGAAGACTTAGGGATGACTATCAATAAAGTAGAAAATGTAATTGAGAAGAATCAATGAAAGCAAAAGTTGAATCTTTGAGGAACAAAAAAGAGGAAAACAACCCACAAATATACCAATCATCATGAGTATAAAAGGAAGAATCACTACATTATGTGAGATTTAATGCATTAAATTGTATTTTGTTGAATATGATATGGGAAAGTGCCACACCCAAGAATTAACATCACTTAGCAAAAATTTAGAGTTTCTTGGATATTTGCTTATAGAATTCACAAGCTTCATTTTCATAGTGTTAAAACTCTTGTGTTTAAAATATATAAAAGTATGCAGATTGCAGTCATTGGATATTCATGCAATATAGTTTGCTATATCAACACTTTAGTCAGATTGTTAATTCTTTCTATACTCTTCATTATATAGAGGCATTTTGCTTACATTCTTGATGAAAATTTTCTTTGACAGGAAATTCTATATGATCTAAAAATAGCATTGCATCCCATTGAAAAAAAGAGCCAACCAAACAAAACTGTTAACAAACGTTATTTATAATTGGGGAAAAAAATGCCTCTAGTAGATAATGATTTGGATCCTGGTTCCAACATATTATGGAAAAAACACAGACTCAGTCCAATTCTTTTCATGACATCCTTCAATTAATAAAAACTAAAATAAAATATTCTCCTCCAAGCCTAATCATACCATGAAACAACTTTTTTTCCACCAAATATATCCTTTAAACATATCAGAAAGACATTTTATGCAATTTAGCCTTATTTATCTCTAAACTTTCAAGTCTGAGAAAGTTATAACAACATTTAGACAGAGTGGAAACTATGCTCTTTCAGTAGCTGAAAGCTGTATCAAGAATGAAAATAAACAAAATGGGTTTATCTATTATTTCACCAGATATTCACTGAGGCTTGGGTAATGTAGATAAAATAGTAAAAAAAAAAAAAAAAAAAGGAAAAAGGACAAAATCTTTGCATTTTACATAAATATGTTACATAAATATTATTTGTAACTGTGCTCTATGAATTAACATATGCATGAAGTCATGTGAGCTTCCAGCTTTTCATTCTCTCTCTTCTGGATACCCTCAATTTAGAAAACATCCTTGTATAATTTTATAGAGAGAAGAATTAACAGAATATTTCAGCATTTGAGATACTATTTCAGCTGTAGTTTGCCAATGTAGTACTATAAAACCAGCATCTCTTTATTCTGGATTCTAATTTAGCATTAATATAATCTGATATAAAATAGATTTTATGATTATGTCATATTTTGACACAGTGTACCCATGATATAAATTAAAACAACAGGAATTATTTTTAATAGGGATGGATATTCAAATGAACATGTTGTTCGGATACAATTGTCTTATAAAACTATGTGCACATTTGTCTATGGCCTTGTATATATGCCTATCTCATTAGGCCCAATGACCCAATGAGATTTTATTTTAGAATTTAGTTTATGTCACAAATTATCCTTTTTTAGTTTTGTCTGTCATGTAATTTAATAAAAGTGAATTACAATTTCCTTCTATGCAGTTCTTTCCCTTCTTTTCTTTCTTTCTTTCTTTCTTTCTTTCTTTCTTTCTTTCTTTCTTTCTTTCTTTCTTTCTTTCTTTCTTTCTTTCCTTTCTTTCTTTCTGTAATTTTAAATAGGCTCCATACATGGGGCTTGAACTGTGTGGAGCCCAACATAGGACTTGAACTGCCGACCCTGAAATCAAGACCCTGAAATCAAAACCTGAGCTGAGATCAAGAGTCAGATACTTTACCAACTGAGCCACCCAGGTGCCCCTCCGTCTATGTGGTTCTTAAAGATACTTAGCAGAAACAAGTCAAATACAAACTTCTACAGTACTCCTAGATAGTTTTCTGAAAGTTGAGATATAGTTCCTGAGCCAATTTTAGGCTTATGTAAATCTATCATATATAAATCATTTATTGACTTTCTTCATGGGGATATATTAAAATATTTTCCAAGTATCTAATATTCAAATATGAGTCAATCAACAAAACTCCCTTCACTAGTAGACATTTATCTTGTCAAAATTTAAGTATTTTCATTTGGCTTTACTTTGTTTGACTTTATGAATTTAAATCTCAGACATTTCTACTTTCTCTTACTTAATACACCAGCCACCTATTTTATCTTTTACAATTAATTCCAGAATTCAAAAGGCACTTCCAACTTGTTTGGAGATTCTGTAGTATGTATTTTGAAGATTTTGAATTCTTCTAAAATTTTTTAAGTTTTCCGATGTCTTTCCTCTTTACAATAGTCCTTTGGACATTATCAACATGACCTTTGTAATCTACTTTGGCAGTGTGTTAGCTATCAACATAAACACATACAATCATATATTTCCAATACTTTACCATAATTGGATTTAATCTCCCAAATAATATCATTTCCCTTATTTCTAGCTTTAAATAAATTATATTGAAAGATAATAATTGCAAATTTTTTATACTTTTTTTAAAAGTGCTTTACATATATTATGTATTGTGGGTGTTGTGGTATGCGTGTATCTGTGTGAGAAAGAGACAGAAACAGAGACAGAGACAGAGATTTTCCTGTTTCACTTTTAAGCTTGACTCTTCCCCTATCCTTCTTGTTCCCCTTCCCTCCTCCTCCCCCTTCTCCTCCTCCCCCCTTCTCCTCATCCCCCTCCTCCTTCTCCTCCTCCTCTGCCTCTTCCATCTCCTCCGCCTCCTTCTTCTTCTCCCTCTTCCTTTCATCCCCTCCTTCTTTAAATCTGGCATTCCCCTGTGTTTGAACAGGTGAATTTTTTTTTTGCATCAGTTTCGTCTGTGATCTTGACCAGAAGCACCAATACATGTTATCATTCTTCCTTTATTGGCTTACTTATTAGGATTCTCTTT
The DNA here is from genome assembly GCF_016509475.1 of Prionailurus bengalensis. Classification (NCBI taxonomy): domain Eukaryota; kingdom Metazoa; phylum Chordata; class Mammalia; order Carnivora; family Felidae; genus Prionailurus; species Prionailurus bengalensis. The sequence continues at coordinate 94,457,490 of NC_057344.1, forward strand.
AAAGAGAGCTAGAAATGACACTTTCTTAACTGAGTTATATAGTTCTTCAGTCTCTGCTGTAAAGGAGAGTTTCCTGATCTCTAGTCAACTTGTGTTTCCTAAAGTTTAAATCTAGTAGCCCTTTGCCCTTTACTTAGAGAAACTAGAAATTGGAAGCTGCTAATTAATTTCTAATATCTTAAATAATATGAAATGGTTTTTAAATTATATTTTAAATTTTGTGTTAATAAATATTACAATATAGTGATAATTATTACAATAAAAGTAAGTATGGAATGTCAAGGGGAAAGCAAAAAGCAACATTTAACCCTGGTCTAGGAAGAATGACGGTAGGTAGTTGAGTGAGGAATAGGGGTTGAATTTATAAAGGCAAGAAGAGATGCATCAAAAGGTGATGCATTGCATGCACAGGCCTACAGTTAAGAGGAGAAACTAATTCCAAATGGCTGAAACATATGAAGTTTCAATGTGGGGGTCAAGAGAGAAGCCTGCATATTGGTTGGAAATACAGTTCAAACAATAATTGAGGCCAGATAGCTCTGTATAAGATGCTGAGGAGTTTTACAGTTTAGACGAGACACTGTAGAATGCTCAAAAGGGAACTGACAACACAAAAGTTTTTTTTTTCTTTTTTTAAGATTTGTAAATAAAAGGTTAACAATAGTTGTCTGTGGGTTTTCCTACCCTCAATAATGCCTAAACATTTGATTCGTGGCTTAATTCTTTTTGCATCACTAATGTAATAAATTTATAAGAGAATAAATTTATAAGATTGAAAATGTTTGAGATTCTAGTCAAAGACTACGTTCTACAGATAAAGCATGTATGCTTTTTTGTGAAGATTAGTAATATGTAGGGAATAACCAACACTGATAAGACGCATTTGAACAAAAGAATAAGAATTAGTTCACTACCCTGGAACAGGGCCAAATGCCTAGCTTAGAACGAAAGATGAGGGATCCCCCAAAATGATGGCTTCCCTGAGCAGAAATTGTTTGTGTCTACCCATACTTGTCACTTTTGGGTACACATGTCCCATATTGCAGTGACTGCATTATCAAAGCTGTGTCTGGAACTGAAAGACATGGGAACTCTGCTAGTTCTGAAAATGATATTGTGGCCTATCTTGTATTATTCTTCAAAGCTAAACAAACTTGTTGCTGGAAGAATCCTGGTGTTTCTCGGGAGTTTGTTAATCCAAACCTAAGTGCCCACTGCTGTGGCAGAGCAGAGTAAGCATTGCAAAACCTATTTATCTGATACATTCAAGTGGTGGAACAGTAGAAGTAGGGAGACTTATTTAGAAATTTGAGCACTCTGATTGTAGTTAGAATAAACAGGTCAAGAGACGTACTGACACAAAACACGATAGTGGTAGTGAGGATGAAGGGGACCAGATAAATTCTGGAGAGGTTTAGAGCACAGATTTAATAAGACTTGAGGATTAATGTCATGGTAAGGATGAATGAGAAGGAAAAATATGAAATAATTTCTGAGTTTCTGTCTTAAGTCACTGAGCAAGAGACATAGGATGAAGATGAGGATTAAAGAAGAAGATGATGAATTCTCCCCTATACATTTGGAGATCTACCAAGAAGAGGTGTGCTGCAATTACTTGCAGTTAGTTGTTTTATTTGAAGAGTTTAATTGAATGCAAATCAAGTCTCTTTTTATCTTACTAATATTATAGAAGCATATTTAGTGTTGCTTCAGCTCATATTTTATTTCCATCATAATCCTTCCCTTGAATGAATAAAATGTATTATTTAATACTCCTATAAATTTACTGCATTTTCTTGGCTCACTGTCATTGTTTAATTTTTAATAAACTGCTGGACACCTTCTTAGGTACCTAGCTCAAGTCTTATTAATCTACAAGACCATGATACACTTTTACAAATAAACTCCTCATCTTTGAATTCTCAATTTGTAATGTAAGCAGTAATAGTCAAATTTATTTCAAGATTTTCCTTGTGAAATACATGTTAAGATGTGTTAAGATATACATATATAACTTAGGATGATGGTATGTGTGTATATATATATATATATATATATATATGTATATATATATGGTATATATATACATGCATGTTCTATATACATACATACTTATATATACATGCATATGTGTGTATATATGTGTGTGCACATATATAGACATATTCTTTATATATCATTTCCTATGGCACTTAATATTTCCTGCATTTGATCCCATGTATATGTGTCTGTGTGTATGCATGTGCATTTATATATCTTAATCTGTACACAAGATTATAAGACTTCCAAGGGATAGTGCTATATCTGACTTAATAGTCACACCCCTCACAATGCTTGCTCAGTGGCTTTCAATACATATGTTGGTTAAATAAATGGCTTAGTGAATGAATAATGAATCTTCCATCAGGGGAATATAGTGGGGAAAAATAGCCTTGTATATTATACTCAACAGCTATTTGAACAAGAACTTGTGAAGGCAATAACACTTAAACATATATGGTTTTGGTCCCTTTGAAGCTCTATATATTTTATAATAGCTACAAAATCCTTCTCAGGTAAATGATTTAACCTAAAGTCTTTTATAAATGAACTTAAAGATATTTTCTCAATTTTAGGGATACATCCTGCTTCTAACCTGGTAAATACTGAAACCTTTCCAAGAGGATAAAATTTTGAGAATGTACGTATGTATACCCACACCAAAAAAATATATTCTTCTGAAAAATTTGAAACTTAGAAAAAATGTTAATATAAGGAAGTCAAGTTACCAGTTCTGAACAGGTACTTTTTAAAGTATTTTTTAATGTTTGTTTATTTTTGAGAGAGAGAAAGAAGAGAAAGAGAGCAAGTGGGGGAGGAGCAGAGAGAGAGAGGGAAACACAGAATCTGAAACAGGCTCCAGGCTCTGAGCTGTCAGTATAGAGCCAGAGACGGGCTGGAACTCATGAACCATGAGATGGTGACCTGAGCCAAAGTTGGACGCTCAACCAACTGAGCCATCCAGTTGGCCCTGAACAAGTACTTTTAAACAGAGTATTTTTCAGAAGACACATTAGCAAGAGTGATTTTGTTGTTTATATTGTTTTTTTTGAAATTTAGAAATATATTCTTAACAACCCTCCCCCAAGCTCAGTTAAACACAGAAGGAAAGAGCAAGCTAATCAGCTTTTGCATAACGCTGTCATGTAAAGCCATACCTTTAAACAGAAAACTTCCAATATAAATGATATAAAGTCATGTGCTATCCTGTTGAAATTTCTCTAATGATAAAAATATGTGTGTTGGCCAATATAACAGCTAACCCCAATTCATGACTGAGTACTTGAAATGTAGCTAGTAATAGAGAAAAACAGAATTTTTAAATTTCCTTTTAATGAATTTTAATTTAAATATCCACATGTAGCTAATGGCAATAATATAGGAAAGCAAAGCAAGGACTGAAAGATTTTAATCAGTCAAGACTTCATGCACAAGCATGCATCTACTGAAATACATCACACATAGGTTTTCTGAAAATGAATAATCACTTTAGGCTTTTTTAAAAAACAAATTGCCACAGGGATCCACAAAAGCCTAATTTTGGAAAGAACAAATGAGTATAGATTTACTACCATGTTAATTAGTGTTTAAGGGTGTTAAGAAACAACAAACAAAAAGATAATAAGGATATGAAAAAGTACCTGTTGGAACTACTTAGGGAACAAAAGAGCAGTTCTCTCTGACGGCCCAATTTGACAAAATTTCAATAAGTCTGTCAAAGAGAATAGTTTGCCAAAAGACAATATTGCCCAATTAAAATACTCTATGTGCAATTTTGTTAATATGTTTATTTTAAAAACAGAGATACTCTTCTTTTGTTTGAAGTCTAGTTGATGGGAAAATATATAAATCACATTTACCACCTTTCTTATTCCCAATTATTTTGTGTGACTTTTTGCATTTATTTGGAAGAAGCAAAGAGAAACTTAACATTTTTTTTGCCCTGTTACTTAGGTAATTTGGAAAACTCCTGTAAACTAGTCCAAGCCTTTGAAATACTCTGATTTGGATTAAAAATGAGCATTTCTGTTGAAAGATTATACAATGTAATACAATTCTTTTTGGTTAGACATCTTGTTAAATTTATTTAGTCTAATTTTCAAGAGACTGTAGAGATACACATTATCTAGTTCTATGTAAACAATGTCAAAATTGTCTTAAAATGCTCATATACAGACTCAAATTAAACAAAACATAATCACATTGATTATAATATTGTGGATGCAGCAAATACTTTGAAAATAAAGATAAAAGTACACATAATAAAGGCATATAAGCTAAATTTACTAAAAATCATTAGTCGTGTTAAGCATAAAATATTGAACCTAAAATTAACTCAGTGCCTTCTACCAGTCTGTGAAAAATGGAATCAAAATAAATTATGCAGATCTTGCTTTCTAATAAAATGACTCACATAATACGATTACAAGAAACAAAGAGGTTTTTTTTAAAAATCTGAATTCTGATGAGAATTAATTTGGTATGTTGTATCTTCAATGATAGATGTATAGATGTATTTAATATGGTTATTTATTATCTTGACCCTGTATAAAAAAAATAAAACTTAAGTGCATACTTGTCAAAATATTAACTTAAATTTTTGCTTCTGAAACTATTCATATCACAAGAAAACTTGATGCCTTTAAAAACAGAACTACCCTATGACCTAGCAATTGGACTACGAGGTATTTACCCAAAGGATACAAGATACTGATTCTAAAGGGCACATGCACCCTGATGTTTATAGCAGCATTGTCTACAATAGCTAAATTATGAAAAAGGCCTATATGTCCATCTCGACTGACAAATGGATAAAGATGATTGATAAACATATGAATATTACTCAGCCATCAAAAAGAACAAAATCTTGCCATTTGCAATGATGTGGATGGAGTTAGAGTGTATTATGTTAAATAAGTCAGTCAGAGAAAGACAAATGCCATATGATTTCACTCGTATGTGTAATTTAAAACACAAAACAGATGAGGGTGCCTGGGTATCTCAGTTGGTGAAGCTTCAAACTCTTGATTTCAGCTCAGGTCATGATCTCATGCTTCATGAGATTGAGCCCATGTTGGGCTCTGTGCTAATAGCACAGAGCCTGCTTGGGATTCTCTCTTTCCCTTTCTCTCTTCTCTGCCCCATTCAAATTAAATAAATAATTTTTTTTTAAAAATCACAAAACATGAACATAGGTGAAGGAAGAAAAAAAAAAGAGGGAGGCAAACCATAAGAGACTATTAACTATAGAGAACAAACTGTGGGTTGTTGGAGGGGAAGTGGGCGGGGGAATGGGCTAAATGGGTGATGGATATTAAGGGGTACACTTGTTGTGTTGAGCACTGGGTGTTATACGTAAGTGATGAATCACTAAATTCTACACCTCAAATCAGTATTATGCTGAATGTGATCTTGGTATAATTTAAATAAAAACTTGAGTCAAAAAAAAGAAAGAAAATTTCATATCTGAGTATACATTAACTTTATTCTTTTGGGACTTTATAGTATAAATTAGAACTGCAACAAATAAGTACCATAAAGTAGAAATTAAAAGCATTTCCCAGGGGCAAAAACTAAATTAAATGTGTGTGCATGTGTGTGTTTATATATTCTTTTTGATTATTTTATCTACTTGTCTGTTTGAAGACATCAGACATCCACTAAAGCAATCAGGATCTAAAAGGATAGGATCATGAAGGGGGTACCAACCATGAAACACAAAGAAGTGACATGGCTTCTAGCCCAAAGTATCAATTCTGTATGCTGTACAATAAGCTGAGGGTTTGAGCTCCCTTAGCTAAAGGCCAATAGGAAGATGTAGAGACCCAAGCAAAATTTTGAGAGGTTTTGTGAGACAATATTAGACACCAAGGATGAGGATCCTGGTGAGAAAAGCGGGACACAGATCAGTCACTTGCTCTCTTTTCCCCTCAAGACACCAAAATGCCATATAGAAGGTACATGGGAAACCAAGAAATTCAGTAGAAAGTTTCTTGAGTGAAGAGCAAAAAGTTTGTGACTCTTCCAATCCTGAGGACCCAAAGTATACAGCCCAGAAGGGACCCCAATGACCATTTGGGACTCACAGCAATGTGGTTATGACTGTGCGATAGGCAAAAATTTTCTGAAAGTAATAAAAATCATTAAATATAAAGAGAAAAAAGATAAATTTGATTATATTGATATTTATAACTACTATTCATGAAAATGAAGACAAAATAAAGCTATAAAGTGGAGAATAAGTTTTTTTTTATGTTTACTTATTTATTTTGAGAGAGAGAGATTGTGTGTGTACAAGCGAGGAAGGGGAAGAGACAGGGACAGAATCCCAGGCAGGCTCTGTGTTGTCAGTGCAGAGCCCAAAGAGAGGCTGAACTCGCGAACTGTGAGATCATGACCTAAGCTGAGATCAAGAGTAGACGTTTAACCAGCTGAGCCACCCAGGTGCCCCTTTAATTTTTTTTTTTTAAGTTTACTTATTTATCTTGGAAGAATACATTTTCTAATACATGTGTCTGACAAAAATTTAGCCCTTAATTAATTATTTAATTCCTTGTATCAATTTAAATAAAAAAGAAGCAGAAATATTAGTAGAAAATGTGATCCACTAATTAAAGGTCTTCAACAAAAGTTGTGAGAAGGATATCTAAATAACCAATAACCTGTGAAAAATCACTCAACATCATTGGTGATCAAAGAAATGCAAACTCAAATTACAGTGTTATCACGCATACCATCATGGCTAAAACGAAAGGTACAAACAATGTCATATGTTGACAAAGATGTGAAGACACTGGCATATACATTGATAATGAAGGTTTAAGTTTTTATAAATACTTTGAAAAGAGCATCTATTAAAATTTAACATACACATACCTGTAATTCAGCAATTCCTTTCAGCAGAAATCCATATTCATGTCCACGAAATACATGTTTATTTTTATAAGCAACTAACAAAATGTTTTCCAAGGTGATAGCACTGAGTTACATTCTCGCCAGAAATGTATGAGTGATCTTGTGACCATGCATCCTTAATAGCATTGTCTTATCACTCTTTTTATTTTACGTATTCTGATATGTACATACTGCTATTTCATTGAACTTTTAATTTTCATTTCCCTAGTGGCTACTAGTGTTTAATATCTTCATGTGCTTATTTTCTCTTTGTATATGCTGTTTGGTGAATGTCTGTACATCTTAGCCCATTTCTTAATTGGATTATGTATCTTCTTAATGTTAAGTTTCCAGGGTTATTTAAATATCATTTTGCTGTTACTAGTCCTCTGTCAGATATGTCATTTGCAAATATTTTCTTCAGTCTGTAATTTGTCTTTTTATTGTAACAGATTCTTTTACAGAGTAAACCATGAGGTCTAATTGTATCAATTTTCCTTTTATGGCTCATGTTTTTTTGTGTCAAATCTAAGCAGTTTTGGTCTAGACTTAGTTTCTAAAGACTTTTTTTTTTCATTTTGCTTTTTACTAGAAATTTTATAATTTTATGTTTAAAGCCATTATTGATTTTTGTAAATTGTATATACACTGTGTGATTTAGTAAAGGTTCTTCATTTGACTGCTGATGCCCAATTGTTCTAACACCACTTATTGAAAAACTATTCCTTCTCCACTGAATTACTTTTATTTCTTTGTCAAAATTAATTGAGCATATTTGTATGGATCTATTTCTGCAGCCTCTATTGAAACTTCATTTTTAATAGACAGAAACTAAAATCAATTCAAATTCCCATGAACTTTTAGATTGGCCAAATAAACAGTGGTCATCATAGAGTGGAATACTTATAAATTTATAAGAGTATAAAACTATTACTGTACTCACACACAAACATACATATAGCAGATGAATCTCAAACATATACTGAGCAAAAGAATTCAGGCATAATATGTATTCCCATTTGTAGAAGATTCAAAATGGTCAAAACTATTTATAGTGTTACAATTCAGAATAATAATTACATTTATCATTGGGAAATGACTGGGAAGCATCATAACAGAGCTTCTTAGGTGTCAATAATATTCTGTTTTTTGATGTTTGTGATGGTTAGCCCAGTATGTTTACTTTGTGAAAATTTTCTAAATTGTTCATTTAAGGTCACTGAATTTTTCTGTATGCTGGTTGTTGCAATATTTCAATTAAAATATGAGTAAAAATACCCTAGTCTCTCTTTAATTCCTTGATCAGTTTGAGTGGGGGGAATGTATACTGTACTTGTACATGTAAGATGTACTAGGCTAAGGATGAAAGACTAAGAATCCCGCTCAACTTGTATATTACTCAATATACATAAACCTTTCTCACTGATACCTTACAAATCCAATTCTTCCATGTTTCCCAGCACTGAAAACAATTTCTTCATATTTTATGTCACTTAACTATTGGATATGATACTATGAAGATGAGGAATTAATTTCATATTACTCAAATTGTTTGACAATACAGAGACATTTTTTATTTAGTCAAGTTGAATATGTATAATGCTTAAAAGTTTATTTTGAGAGAGAGAGTGCATGAGCAGGGGACGGTCAGAGAGTGAGGGAGAGAATCTCAAGAAGGCTCCGTGCAGAGCTTGACATGGGGTTTGATTCCAGGAACTATGAGATCATGACCTGAGCCAAAATCACAAGTTGAATGCCTAACCAAATGAGACACCAAGATGCCCCTAAGTTAACTTTATGTTTTAAAGAATTTAGAAGAACTTTTGGCACATAATGAGCCCAATGTATGGACAGAACTTACAAATAGAATAAAAAGTAAAAATTCAAATATGCATAGCTGAACTTAACTTTTTTACTCAATATAAACTTTAAGATATTTGATGAAATGAAATTATAATGGGATAACAAAATCTTTTGATGTGTTTTCATCTTTTAGTGTCTTGTAATTTTTACAGTATTGTGGGGGGAAAAAGAATCAGAGTAAAATGTCACACAAAGAAGAAAATAATCCCTTTCAAAGAAGTTAAGATGGGATCTTTATGGAGAAATCCATGACTTGCCAAAAATGTCCCTTCTTCTAATTTCCCTCAACTTTTAGAAAAACCATAACCCATAACCTACAGGGGTTATGCAGGATATATTTCCCTCATTTTTAGAATTGTTTTGTACAAGTATAATATACTATCTGAATAATGTGTCAATACAGGTTTCTTTCTATGATATAATTTACATGTGAAATTTTATTCACTGGTACTACTTGTTTCCACTTCACATTATTATGCAGAATGTTGTTAATTTCCTCTGTACTCTGTCTGCTTTATCTCTCTCTCTTTTGAGATAAAAGCTGTAAACTTTTCATGGCTAATGACTACTCTATTACACAAAGACTCTGTCAAAGCTTTTAAATACCCATAGTGATCTTTCATTAATCTCTTGGACAAGTCAATTTCCTACAGTTTCTGTTGGGTATGTTTGTGGATACTGTGGTTTACTGAGTTATAGAAGAAAAACATTAAATTGGTAAAAAAAAAAAAGACACAGGTTTATATTTATAGGCATGATGAAAGATATATGGTTAACAATGATGTAGGCATTTAGCAGCCAATAAAATTGAAATAACAGATATTTAGCCAGGTCTTAAACTTCTGATAAGCAATTCTAGCTTAAATTTAAATCATACTTTTTTTTTAAATTTTTTTCAACGTTTTTTATTTATTTTTGGGACAGAGAGAGACAGTGCATGAACGGGGGAGGGGCAGAGAGAGAGGGAGACACAGAATTGGAAGCAGGCTCCAGGCTCCGAGCCATCAGCCCAGAGCCTGACGCGGGGCTCGAACTCATGGACCGCGAGATAGTGACCTGGCTGAAGTCGGACGCTTAACCGACTGCGCCACCCAGGCGCCCCAATTCTAGCTTAAATTTAGAAGCAGAAGTGAAATAAACAGTACAGTAGGCAACATCACTCAGGATGGATTAAAGAAAATTTTTGTAAAGAATAGATTTTGAAATGGCTCAGGAAGTACTGCATTTGACCAGAAAAAGAAAAAACAAAACAAAACAAAACAAAAACTTTAAGCTAGTGAATTCACAGTGAATGAGCAAAAGATATGATCTGTATGAATGATATAAACAGTATCAGGAACACTTTGCAACTAATATATTATAGGGGACAATGGCTAAGAATAGGAAGTGGAAACAAGTTCTACCAGTGAGTAAAACTTTACATGTAAATTATATCATAGAAAGAAACATGTATTGACAGATTGTTTTAGACAGAGTATGTTATACATGTACAAAGCAATTCTAAAAATGAGGGAAATATATCCTGAATAGGATTATGATTACGTATTTGTGAATTTTTAAACCAAATAAGAGAATTTAAAATGAAAAGCTGCATTGGAGGATAAGGAATAAGTTTATACTGGATATTTGCATACATTAAATAAGACAACAGGGGCACCTGAGTGGGTCAGTCAGTTAAGCGACTGACTTGGGCTCAGGTCATGATCTCCCAGTTTGTGAGTTCAAGCCCCACGTCGGGATCTGTGCTGACAGCTCAGAGCCTGGAGCCTGCTTCAGATTCTGTGCCTCCCTCTCTCTGCTCCTCCCCTGCTCATGCTCTGTCTCTCTCTGTCTCTCAATAACAAATAAAAGTAAAAAAAAAAAAAAAAGACAACAACTATTTACAATTTTTAATCATTAATTATATTGAACTTTGGACATCCTAGTTATTTTTTTTCCATTCATTATCAATTATAAAGAGTAAATGGGACCTTACCTGGCACATCAGTATCCTAATGCAGAGACGGGGAAAATTTTACACTGTTTGTCAAAATCTAGGTCAAAATCTGTTAGCAGGTCAAGATTAGCACTTCTAAAAATGTAGTGAATGGAATGGAATAGAACACAATATAAAAGAAAGTACCAGAATGCATCTCAAGTAGCAAGGGTTAAGTGTGGGTGTGTGTGTATATGTGGGCACTGCAAGCTGGATCATTACATAAAAGGAACTTAGTTTTTAGTGTGGATCACTCAAAACATGATACAAACCACTGCTATAGGGAGTTAAAAAGCACCCTGTAGAGGCAGATGTCCTGGGTTTGAATCCTGAATACACCAATATCGAGTGTGTTGCATTGGCATGTTATCTGTTATTTGTAAAATAACTGAACAATCAAATGATATCATAATTCATAACACTTTCACAGGTTTACTGGGATGGTTGAATGAATAAATATATGTGTAGGGGTAATAATGGTGTCTGGATCATATTAAATTACAAAATCAAGTCAGATATGCTACATGCAGTAAAGAGCACTGACTATTCAGCAGTCACTAGTATCACATGTTTTACCATAGATGTCAGAAAAATCTCTACCTTTAATACTATGGCCGCTAATGGAGACTCAGATTCTGGAAGTAAATCTTTAGACAGTTGTATAATCCACAGGACTACAGTGAGAAAGGGCTATAGCTAATTGGCCAGAGCCCTTGGTTTTAAAGGCCTTTTGATTCCTTTCATTTTTTTTACTCCTCATGGAGGCAGCCTTCTAAGCCCACTGGTCATTCATTTGTATTAAAATATTTGAAAAATTCTCTTTGGCTCCAGAAATATTTTATTGGAGATCAACTGAAAATTGAAATGATTTGATATGTGATCAGCAATACCACAGTCTTTTGTTCACTGATTTTCAGGACTTCGTAATATCTAGTTCACCAGCCTTTGGAAAACGTATGAAACCACAATGATTTCTGTTTAAAAAAAAAATCAGAAGAATTCTGATTCTTTTCAAAATTTATGCTTAATTTAATAAAACAAAGTTTAAGAGGCAATGACTATTACAGTGTCACTATTTTACACATTTTTATAACCATTCCCATTTTTTCCACAATAATGTTGATTAAGTTAAAATAATTCCACTGTTCTCTTTCTCATGCCCTTTGGTGTAGCTGATGCTTTCTCTTCTAACCTCTCCTCCTTACAAGTCATTTCCTTTCCCTTCACTATATCACTTTTACTTTTCTCATTCTCACTTTTACTAAAGGGTCAGCCTCAAACCAAATTACATTCAAGATACAAAATAAATACATCAGTGTTTTAAAGAATGCTGGTAGCTGATATATCAATTACTTGAATTGATATCATGGGAAAAAGGGTATGTAAATAATATATTAAACATACATTTTTCTAATACTTTGTATGAACATTACTACCTTCAAAGTAAATATAAATAGTTAAAATACAAGAATGCCTATTGTAAAACTATTACAAAGTAACTATACTTGTGCTGTTTTCAGACAATTCTTTCTTTTTTATGTATGTTTTATACACATATAACTTAAAAATATAAAATTTTAAAGACCTCCAATCTGAATAATGTTCTGAAAACTTAGGTAGCAATGACATTGTGATCATGAATCCTCCTATATTTTAACAGGTAATTTTTTTTGAAAATAAATGCCTTGAAATTTCAAAAGAACACCTTCAATTGTATAATCCATTAGAATTAACGCTCACATATGTAGACCCTGCAAGCATAATAAATAGATTATTTAAATGTTATTCCCCTAGGGCAATGAGCTCGCATTGGAGAGCCTTGGGAGTGGTCTGTGTACTTTTGTTGCAGGTAAATTCCTTATTGTGTGCTTCCATTTCCTCAACCATAAAGCAAGGAGAGGAAAGGAACCAAGCCCACTGGGTAGCAGTGAAGACTAAGAAAGTTGCTATACACAAATCACTTAGAACAAGGCCAGATTTGTGAGCCATAAATGCTACCTATATGTTTATTAATTACTTCAGAGATGAGTATGACAAAAAAACCTAACTCAGAATCTAAGACATTTTCATAATTTTATGTTATCTAGTAATACTCCCGTTCCTGGGAAAGCATATTTAACAATTCTAGTTTAATTTATTCCAGAATTTTACAGTGAATGTGTAGGTAGAGGTTTAATTATGAAGGAAGATTCTTTAAGTGGGCAATGTTTCTAGGCTATATATTTGAATTTGAATTGTGGAAAGATATTAATGTTATAATCCTCAAACTTAACTATGCAAAAGTATCATTGAAATACATGCAGTTTTATACCCCCCATAATCTCTGAATTCAAACTCTGGGCGAATGTACATATTAACCAGGAATTACAGGAGATTTTGATACAGGTAGACAGACCTGGCAAAACACACTATGATTAAAAAAAAACATTTCCCTCAAAAACTGTCTCCAAATTTCTTACCTACGATGAATAATAGTACATAGATTTGTTTGATTTCACATGTAAACTCAGGCAGTGAACATTCTAAAATGTTGTTCTTCGATTTCAAAAATATGACTGAGAAACTGAATATTCAAGAGAAATTTTGACCAAATAAAATATTTTTAATGTTTTTCTGTCAACAGATATTTCCAAATGCAAGATTAAAGAGAGAAAAAATAATGATAAAATGAAGAGTGTATGCACAGAATGATTATATCTTCTTAAAAATAACTATCTATGTTTTCAGTTGTACAAATATAAAAATAAAAGGAAAAGGTTAAGACCAATAAACTGGAACAAAGGGATTTACAGGTGAGTTGTCAGGATAATTTCATAATATTCTATCTAGAGAAATATCATGGTGGAGTAAAGGATAATCAATATTAAAATCTTAATTGAGATTTAACGGATTAAAATTCACAATGTTGCAAATTGGCTATCTTTTTATGGATTGCAGAAACATGCCTAATATAGCATTTTTAATGGATACTAAAGATTCATTAACAAACAGCTGAAACAGCATATATAAATAGTGGTTGTTGGATATTGAAAAAAGAAAAAAAAATCCTAAAACTAAGAAAATAGCAAATTATGTCTTGCCTCATTGTTTGCAGCTTGAAAAAAAGTCACTGGTTGATGGTCTCTTTAAAATTAGAATATACTGCTTGGTATTAGGCTTATGCTGTCAGTGACACCATTTCCTGCCTTCATGCTTTTCGGCCCTATTGGATCCCACTGACGGGATGAAATCTTGTTCTGCCAATTTCAGACACAGATGTGGCTTTCCCATTTGCTTTTTCAATGTGTTAATTTGTCTCCAGATTGGGAGTCCATACACCTGGCATTTCTTACCACCATACCCTAGACCTCCTATGTAAAATCCAATATGGACGTGAAACTCTTAAGAACGTGAATTTAAAATGCAAAGCTTTCTTTTTCTTAAAATTAGCTGCTTATGTAAGTGTCCTTGAACTTTTGCCCCCCTTACCTTTCTGCTTTATTTGCTAGCAATTTTATAATTTGGGGTGTATGGTTGATGTTAATAAAATCCGTTTTTAACAAAAACAGCTTAAGAAAACAATACTATATATTAAAGGAAGAAAAAAATAAAGGAAGCATGAATAAATTTCATAGAATGATTACAATGGGAATTGCCAGAGTAATATTTGAGTAACACAAAATACATATTAAAAGAATCACGTATGAGTAGCATAGTATTCTAATCCATGAATTGTACTTTCTTTTTTGTTTATCTCATATGGAGAGGGCACTGTAAAGGACTTTTTCCCTTCTTCCTTTTCCTTTTTTGACACAAGAAAAGAGAAATATTATGCTCTATGACATGCAGTATCCAATATTTACAAGTTAAGAAGGCAATTATGCATCTTTTTCCTGAAAAGGACAAGTAGCTAGTTATGGGCCACTTGCAGAGATCATTTTCAAGCAGATCCGTGTCACGACAGAATGATATGACAGAGACCCAAAAGATTCAGACTCGATGGTGGGAGATAGGATAAAATGTACCTTTAGTCTCCAATTAGAACCAGGTTAGACTAATTTGGGACTGATGACAGATGATGTCCATTGACATAAAGAATATGTGCACTGAAATTGTTTTAAATTGGTTGTATATATTGATAAAAGTTACATTTTTAAAAAAATAAAAGTTGCATTCTAAATGATATAATAACTAATTTTGTTATTACATTTATAATGTTTGAGCTTTGTAGGAAGGAATAGTTTAATGGATCATATACTAAACTATTGAGCTTATCTAGTTATACCATGGAAAGTGTTAGCTTAGTAACTTATTCTTGGACACACTCAGTTGCCAGTTCGTGGAACACAAATTATCCTTCCCTAAGAAGGATAATTTAACTTTATAAACAAGAATTAGGATACAATACAGAAAGTATTACACATGATAACGAAGTCTGCCAATATCCTTGAAAAATGACCACTTGAACCTCTTCTTTCAGTTCCATTCATTAAATGATTACTTCTCTTACTTTATGCTATGCATTTTTCTAGATATTGGAGACACAGAAATAAGACTTGATGTCTGCTTTCATACCATTTTGACTATTAAATGGACATATAAATAACTAAAAACAAGGCAGTAGAAATACAAAAACCAATGCTACTAATAAATTATTATAGATTCTAAAGAGAAGTATGGGTAAGAGACTCTGAATTTTATAGGCAAGGTCAACCTATTCTGATGGGGTATCTGGTGGAGGTACAGAAAAAAATTATGGGGAAAGGTGATGAACCAGACGGGAATGGCAAAATGAAAATAAGAAATAGAAATTTGTGACATTATAAGGAATTCCATCTCTACAAGAAAACAATCCATGTTTAAAACTGTTTCTAGGACAACTGTTACAAAGTGACTATAAATAAATAAATTTGGATATTTAAAAATATAATCCAGAGCCCATCTGCAGCAACTCATAACTCTACCATCATGAATATGATTCAAAAGGCCATTCATGGGGTGCCTGGGTGGCGCAGTCGGTTAAGCGTCCGACTTCAGCCAGGTCACGATCTCGCGGTCCGGGAGTTCGAGCCCCGCGTCAGGCTCTGGGCTGATGGCTCGGAGCCTGGAGCCTGTTTCCGATTCTGTGTCTCCCTCTCTCTCTGCCCCTCCCCCGTTCATGCTCTGTCTCTCTCTGTCCCAAAAATAAATAAACGTTGAAAAAAAAATTAAAAAAAAAAGGCCATTCATAAAAATCAGGGCATATTTTTTTCTGGATTACAAAAATGACTGTTTTCTTGCTGTCACTATACCTAAAACAGTTCTTCCAATCCCCAATTTTGTTTTTGTTTTACTAAGTGTTCTCATAAGAAAGCTTGTTCAGCAAAATACCTGTTCAGGTATTGCTAAAAGTAGAATTTTACTAATTATTATTTTAATATGGGAATAAAAGTAAAATGACTGATTAAAAAATCTCCTTATTTTGGGTGACAAGGTCTTCACTGGATATCTACAAGAACATAACGTAAGTAAAAAGATAATTGGTGATGTAAGTTTGAAAAATAAAATAAATAGGTGAATT
Source organism: Prionailurus bengalensis (assembly GCF_016509475.1). Taxonomy (NCBI): domain Eukaryota; kingdom Metazoa; phylum Chordata; class Mammalia; order Carnivora; family Felidae; genus Prionailurus; species Prionailurus bengalensis. The sequence goes on from NC_057344.1 coordinate 94,473,800, forward strand.
GTAAGGAAATAGGATTCCAGGTAAGAGAAGATATGATGGCCAATAGCGTGTGGAGATGCCAGGCTGAGAAAGATGTTAGTTTTCTATTTATTTTATTGATAAGAAGCATATCTGTAAGCAAATCAATTCAGAAAGTATGAATATTAAATTGATCATCATCTGAAAAACATTATCCTAGGTAATTTGGAGGTGATACAGAATCATCTTTTTAATAAGAAAATTAGCCATTAAAAAATATAATTCAAGATGCAAATGATTCTAGAAACGTTAAGGTAGAGATGGAGAATAAGCCTGAAAAAATCAGGTCATCTTTATTCAACATATACTCACTGAGTAACCACAGTCTACCTACCAAAACTAGGATCAGGCTGGAAACAGATGAATGTCCTTCAGTTGCTTAAACTTTGGTACATGAGTTTTTAAGTTCTAACCCTTTATTTCTAAGCAGAAATTAATAAATAGACTAATAAAAATTACTGTTATAAACACTATAAAATATTATGAGAAACAAAGAAGATAATGATTTAACAGTTATTATGAGGTGATGAAAATGAAATTGCTAGAATCAAGGACACATTGAGAGGCCTTAATAAGAGAGTAGATCACTTATTCACCAGAAATGGGAGTGAAAAAAGGGAAAATGTGAAAAAACAGAGTTATTGGTATAAAGAACCTCAAAACAAACAACCATCATAACAAATAAATGTCATGAGGATTGCCCAGGAAATACCATATTTGAAGTACAATTATCCTGAAGAAAATCTTTTTACTCTGTGTGTTAATTAAAAGGGTATCTTTCGTTAGAAAGCTACATAAAATGCATTGCATTCAGAATATTTATAGAAGTAACAAGTAGACATTTTGAACAAAATCAATATATAATTGACTTAAATTAGTGATATAGCACTTAAATGCATGAGAAAAGAAAATCACAAAGTGTTTTGTGATTCAACTGGTTCATCATATTAGGAAATACTTTTGAAGAGTTTCTAAAACACTATAAAGTTGCAATGCAAGAGTAAAATCAATCAAGATTCCCTTGCTAATCTTTCCATAGTGCAATTGTAAATTATTGTAAATCCACTTATATATGACTATGAGGCGTTTTGGGAAACTATAAGTAAAAAACCTTTAACCTTAAGTGTGTGTGTGTGTGTGTGTGCGCGCGTGTGTGTTTCAGAGTCAATTGCCATGATCTGATCAACATGACTAGGTTATTATATTTTTGTTGAAAGGGTAAGATTATATTTGAATATTGGAACTATAAGAAAAATCAATTTATTTTAAATTGCATATTAAAACACAAGGGAATGTATATTGAACAAACAGAACACATAGCTGTCAGTGCAATTAAAATTTAAGTTGGCATCTTAAAGATGACAAAATGAAATCGTTTTTAAGAAATCAAATTAACTAATGCAATACTCATACAAACACTGGAGAAGAAGTTTCCTAGCTAAGCTGTTTGGAAAGTAAAGCAAACATTAAACACATTTTCCTAACAGGTGTAATATTTTTAAATTGTCTATTCTATAGTGTAAGCCACTCTGCTATAGCACCAGATTCTGACTTTATTGGTGTATATTTAAATGACTTCAGTCCACATTCGTTCAACATTAAAGGTTCACAAGGGTACCTGGATGTCTCAGTTGGCTAAGCATCCGACTTTTGATTAGGCTCAGGTCAAGATCTCACTGTTTGTGGGCTCAAGCCCCACTGACGATCCTCACTGACAGTGTGGATCCTGCTTGGGATTCTCTCTTTCTCCATCTCTGTCCCTCTGCCCACTCTCCAAAATATAAATAAATAAACATTAAAAAAAAGTTCATAAGCTATGTGATTTTATCAATCAAGGGACAGTCAGGAGACAAATTCCTCCTTAGTACTTTATATGGAGTGAATTTAATATGTGATTGTTAACTAAGTACAAGTTTGTTAACTAAGTAACAGAATGGGTAAAAGGAGAACTCAGGCATCATGAAAGTAGGGACCTTATGTAGCAGCTACTACTCCAGGAATGAAGGAACAGAGACACTATTGGAATTATTAAAATTTTGAAATTTAGAAGAGGGCCCTGAGAAGCTGAAGCTCAGGCCTCAGCTGATGTGGTGTCTGTCACAGGAGGGGCCCCATGGTGCTAAGACTCTTACCTCCAAGGAGGAAGCATCTGTTACTTAGTGCTTATGTCTCTGAAAGAGTACAACAAGGCTATTTTTGTAAATGTTTGGAAAAGCTCAAACCATCCAGCTACTGCTCCAGAAAGGAAGTGTTTCTGCCAAGATGAACAAATGGGGCTGGGGTGATGCTCACAGAAACTGCAAGCCTCCAACTCTCCATCTGTGCCCCCTCCTGAAAGAGCCTAACAGGGAGGAGCTGGCAAGCAGAATATGGAAGAGCGGGTTGGGAGCTAAGAGGAAATAATTTAATAAACTGTCTAGCACTGAATCCTCTACCAGAGGATTAAAAGGACTTCTTGGGGTAAATGTCAATAAATTTAATTTAATAACATAAATCAGGAAATTTATTCTTCATTAGTATCAAGCCTAGTTTTAAACTAATCCAGTAGTGGTTGGATGATTAGTATATATAGTGATGCAAAAGCAACAACAAAATCAAAATGTAATCATGATATCATACATTTCAAACAATGAAGAATCATAGGGAACATTTTCTAAAGGTGAAAATATTTCAAAGGATCCTTCAATAACTTGCCCCAAATCATAACAATGACTACTGATGGGAAGAAAATTACACCTCAATTTTTGACTCTTGTTTTCTACTTGTTAGAATACAAGTCTCCTCTATTCATTTGCAAATAGGTAATATTGCCAGCAAAAAACATTTTAGTATATATTTTTTTGATATAAGGAAAGTGATGAGGCCTTAAGAAGTTAAATGTCTATAAAATCATAAACAAGCCAGTACTATCTTCTCATCTAAGACTTTTCCCTCTACTTCATGCTCTCTTTTCTACTTTTGCTGTAAATCTGATTCAATTATGGGAAAAGCCAGGAAAAACCTGTTAGCTATTATTTTCTTACTATCTATGGACTGAATCTTTAAACATAATATTTAGACATTAAACGCATTAGATAATTATAAATGTGCCACATGTCTTCATAATATATCATTGAGATACTGTAAAACCTAATGAACTGCTCCTTGAATCTAGATGTAGAATTTGTAGAAGAAAATAACAGTATAGAAAATCAATAATCTACCAATATGTCTGTATTAGTTATCTGGTGCTATTATAAATTATCTCCAAGCTAAATGTCTGAAAACAAAAGAGATAATCTGATAGCTTCTGTGGCTTGGAAATCAGATCTGGCTTAGTGAGGTCCTCTACCTTAGGGTCTGTCACAAGGCTGTGATCAAGGTGTTCACTGGGCTGCAAACATCTCAAGGTTTGACTGGAGGGAATTCATCCCTTAGTTCATGTGGCTCTTGGGAGGCTGTAAATCCTCAATGACTATTGATTTGCTTGAGAAGTTCTACTTCCAAGTCACTGACATGACTCAGCAAGCCCCAGGTTCTCACTGGCTGTTGGCCAAATACATCACTGCCTTGTTATGTGGGTCTCTCCAGAGGGATACTTACAATAGGCAGCTTGCTTCTCCAAGAAGGAGAATACCACTGAGGAGAAGATGAGAGATGACAAAAAGACAGAGGTGCCATTGATTTTGTAACCTAATCCTGGATGGGACATTCAACCACTTTTATTGTGTTCTATTCATTAGAAACCAGTCACTAGATCTAGCCCATACCCAAGGGGAAAGGTTATACAAAGGCACGAATACCAAGAGATGGACATCATCTGGAGCCATTTTAGAGGCTGTCTACCGCAAAGTCTATCTTGGAAAGGAAACAAAATGCAGAAGGAATCACACTGAGTTTTTTTAATCTTTAGTGATTCCAAGTCCCTCTTCTATCAAGTCCTATTTAAGTATCCTAATTAAATTTTAAAACAGAAAATAAAGAAAAATGTTTTCAAATGTTATAGCATTGTCAAAAGCACATCAAATAGGTAACATAATTTGTGAAATCAGAATGTATTGTAAAAAAGAAACATTATAAAACAACTCTACCAAGGATCTCTCTTCCTCTTTTTGTTTTTTTTTTTAATTTTTTAAAGGTATACAATGTTACATTTGTTTCAGATGTACAGCATAGTGATTCAACAAGTCTAAAGATTAAGCTATGCTCATCACAAGTGCATGTACCATCTGTCACCATACAATGCTTTCACAATTACCATTGGCCCTATTCCCTATGCTGTACCTTTTTTATCCCAGTGACTTATGCATTCCATAACTGGAAGCTTGCATTCCCCCACTCCCCTTCACCCATTCTGCCCATTTCCCCTATCCCCCTTTCCTCTGGCAAGTTTATACTCTGTATTTATGGGCCTGCTTCTGCTTTTTGTTTGTTTATTCATTTGTTTTTTTAGATTCTACATATAAGTGAAATCCGATGGTATCTGTCTTTCCTTGACTTATTTCTCTTATCTTAATACCCTCAAGATCCATCTGTGTTGTCTCAAATGGCAAGATCCCATTCCTTTCTATGGCTGAGTAACATCCCATTATATTCAAGGATCTATTTATTAACACAAAAACATTATCTGTTTATTGTGATATTCTTTTAAAAAATTCTGTTTTCATTATATGACCATCCTCAACCCAAGAGCTTCAGACTTCAGGTAAACAAAAAGTCAAGCTTTAAAATAGATGTACTAAAGATTTCAGTCCACCATGGTTTCCAAAACCCCTGTACAATTATCATCTACTATTCTGATTGAGTGTTTTATTTCACACTCATTGCAATACTAAATGAAGCAGTGTTTAAAAATCACTAGTGTAACTGACATTTACATTCTTACCTTCCAGCACTGCATGTCCCTTTTTTTTAGGTAAGAGACTCCAAATTACAGGGGACACTTTATCTCCAATCTCTGGCCAGTACTCAGTGACTTCTTTACCCCTGGCCACAGCAATTGTTTTGGAGATAAGAATTTAGCCCTGATTGGGTTAAAAAGCTCAGGTCTGGACTTTTCCTTGCAATCAGTTGAAATATAAAAAGGTATCTCCTTTTTGCTTGTTTTACCAAGAAGAACCTAGATAGCAAATTCTGACAACTCCACCCTAACTCTAGAGACCACCTGAGAGTAACAACAATGCTGAGTAAATCCAGAGCTTAGAGAAGTAGACAGTAAATCAGCGAGATCATTCTTGAGCCACTTAATTCAGCTATGCCTGAAATAAGCCTTATTAGTAATCTGATCCAATAAACTAATATTCCATTTGCTGTGCTGTCACTAAGCATGTTTGTACTGGTTTTATAGAATTTGCTACCCAGTGAGTTCCAAGTAACATCATGACTAAGTAAATAAAAAAAAAAAAGATGTTTACCTGAATACATGTCTTCCCAGTGTAATTCAATAATGGAAGTATAACCAATTGGCTATCATATATTGAATTCAGAATACTTTGATTTAGATTTAAATATGATAGAAGCAGAGATGACTTATTATTTTAATAAAAACCTTTCAGTACTTACTTGATCAGTCACATTTTATGCAGAACTTAATTATCTACTGAGAAAAAGATGTACCTTAGCTTCAGAATCAAACTTTTAAGCAAATGTAGGGAATGTTTAAACTGCCACTTGATATATCAAGTCACAACTTTATAAAGAGGGAACAAATTCTTTATCAGCAATTAAAGTAATTTAAAAATGTACAGTTAAAAGGAATCCAAAAGCTATTTTTATATAACACTTTCACCTTGTTATTAAACTGTTTTTAGTTATTAGCTTGACAGATCAAAGATGCTAATGTGTGTGGTGGAAGAAAAGTATTCTAACATAATTAAATGTAATACTTTAGCAGGAATATGAAATCTTGCTGCACTCTTGCAGTTAAGAAGCTGTGTGATATCAGAATGTTTTCTGACCTCTCTGATATTTTAAAGTCAAGTTATTTTCGCTATAATAATTGTTGTGGACTTTCTTCCATGGGCTCTACCATATAAAAAAATCAAATGATCCAGTAAAATAATTTGTGGGAATATACTCCAAGTGACATACTACACATGAGAAGTATATCATTTTATTATCCTAGTTATAATTTTTCAAGCTTATATGCCTTTAAGATGATGTTTATCACTTTAACAAGGACTATTAAGCCTGAATATCTGTCCTTTGCTTGAGATCATGATCTGAAGCTGAAGTAGGATACTCAACCAAATGAGCCACCCAGGCACCTCTCTGTTTTTTGTTTTGTTTTTTTTTTCATTCCTCACATACACTTTAGCTAATCTGACACTTAATCATTTCTTCTTCTAACCTGTTTCCAGTCTTATATACTTTGCAAATACTATTTTATTCTCTCTCCAGAATAGTAGCTCTATATTCCTGACTTACCTAAATCCTCCTCTTTTTCCTTGTATTAATTTAAATGTCATATACTCCGTCATTCCTTCTTTAACCCATGACCACAAATCCAAGTTTAGTGACTGCTTCATTTTTCTTCACAGTATTTAGCTATTTTCCTAAAGCTAACTTACCACAGTTTGTACTTTGACATATACACACACATATATAATTCATTCTCTATGTATACATATATAATTATATGTATATATGTGTGTGAATATGTATACATGTATGTGTACATATGTTTACTCTGTTTAATAAATCTGCACCAATGTATATGCAATGTCTAACACTTCTGTCTAGTGAATATTAGGATCAATATAATACTGTTAGATTGATTCATATTTTTTAAAACAGGCAGAAGAAGAAATAGGTGATTTTTCTTTCTGAATCCACATATTTATGTCATATCTCAGTCAAAAGACGTAAGTAATATATTCAAGATTTTGTGAATGTCTTGCCTTTGCTCAAATTTCTAATTAAATTTTAAAATTAAATGCATTAAATTATCATTTTTAATATATTCATCATAACACATTGTGATAGGGTAATCAAGGGCAGTACATAGAAACACACTTAAATAATAAACTTATTATATTCCTTTCAATAGACACTGCTACTTTTACTGTAAATAAAATCTGAATTTATACTTACTCTGTTTGTAAATCTCATTTCTCCACATAGATAATGATTTTTTCTTTCTTATTATAAATACACAGACCTTGACTTACCTATCTACTCTTATTGCCAGACCTGTGACCTAAATTCAAAACTCTAGTCATTATTACCTTCCTTCTGCCTTCCCCTCCCCTGAAATATGTCCCTATCTCCTTTTTCTGTCTGGAAAATTCATATATATTCACTAAGATTATATTTTAAACAGGCACTTTTGTTGACACAACTTTAACCATTGCCCTCAATTTAAAATGTTTTATTTTCTAAAGTTTTCATAGAATTATAGCATGCATACAGAAATTGAATCATAAATTATCAGCATGACAAATTATCAAAAGTTCAAATCTTTACATGACAGAAATTAAATATGATTACTGTCCTAAAGCTTCACTCCTCCTTTCAACCACTACCTTGTACTTCCGCTCCAAAATTTATCATTATTCTGATCATTAATTACATAACACGATTTTCCTGTCTTCGAACTTTGAAAAATGGAATCATGCTTAGGTGTTCATTTTGACCTGGCTGCCTTTGATAAGTATAATATTTTTGGGATTCCTTCATATTATCTCATAGAGATGGGTTATATTTTCATTGCTGTATAGTATTCTATTAATTCATCTAAGTTATTTTTTATTCTACCATTATAAATATTTATGTGTCTACTTCCCATTATTAGCCATAACAAATAATGTCACTGCAAGCATCCTTGTTCATGTCTTTCTTTGAACTTCTACATGGTTATTAAAGATACACACAGGTGCATGCACACACACACACACACACACACACAAGACACACACTCAGGAAAGAAATAGTGAGACTCAGGGCATCTTTATGCGAATAATATCAAATAGTTTTCCCAAAAACTTATATTGATGTATACACCCTCCAGTGAATAGATAGTAACAAATGAAAGTAGCAATTGCTCCAGAGCCTAGTCAATATTTGTTTTTTTTACCTTTTTATTTTGGTCTTTGCCATACATAGGCACAGTACCACATTTCTTATTTTTATATATGCATTTTCACAAAAATGTCAGTATATTGACTGAGATTTCATTGAATACATATATGATAAATTTGTGGAAACTTTTTGGCTTTAGAAAATCAAGTTTTTATTAATAAACATAAAATATTTATTTATATATTTAGTTTCACTTTAGTTTTTGGCAACAAAATTGTATAGTTTTCTGTATAGAGGTATTGGATATCTTATATTTTTGATATTTGACATTTTTGAGACAATAAAAATACCCTTCTTTATCTTCTAAAATTATGGTAGTATATAATAATTCAAGTGATTTTTTAATTTACCTTACATTGAATAGCATAATAATAACATTATTAATTCAAATAATTTATTACTAAATTCTTCTGAATTTCTACCCATTACAATATGTTGTCTGAATTAATGAAAGTCATTTCTATTTCTGGGTTTTATAATTTTTGTTCATTTTTTCTTGCTATATATACTGGCAAGGATCTCTTAATATAATATTAGATAAATATGATGATAAAAGACATGTTTTTCTTATCAATGGTTACAGAGAAAAGCATATGTATTATTTATGGATTTCTTATTTTGTTGTTAATATTGCATTTATATTTGATTTTGAATACCAATAGCACTTTTCACACAACTAAAACAAATAGTACTAAAATTTGTGTGGAACCACAAACGACCCTAAACAGCCAAAGCAATTTTGAGAAAGAACAAAGCTGGAGGTATCACGATCGTAGATATCAAGATACACTACAAAGCTATAATAATCAAAATAGTAAAGTACTGGCACAAAACAGACACACACATCAGTGGAACAGAATAGAAAGCCTAGAAGTAAACCTATGCATATATGGTCAATCTGCAACAAGGGAGTCAAGAGCACACAATGTGGAAAAGACAGTATCTTCAATATATAGTACTGGAAAAACTGGACAGCCACATGCAAAATGAGAAAAGACCACTTTCTGGCATCATACACAAAAATAAACTCAAAATGGGTTAAAAACCTAAACGTGTGACATGAAACCATAAAAAATCTAAGAAGAAAACATAGGCAATAGTTTCTTTGACATCTATTGTAGAAACATTTTTCTACATATGTTTCCTCAGGAATGGGAAACAAAAGTAAAAATACTACTCGGTGATCAAAAAAGAATGAAAATTGTCATTTGCAACAATATGGATGGAACTAGAGTGTATTATGCTATGCAAAATAAGTCAATCAGAGAATGACAAATATATGATTTCACTCACATATAGAATTTGAGAAACAAAACAGATGAATATAGGGGAAGGGAAGGAAAAATTAGAAAAAAACAGAGAGAGGGGCAAGTCCTAAGAGACTCTTGAATACAGAGAATAAATTGAGGGCTGCTGAAAAGGAGGAGAGTGGGGCAATTTGCTAAATGGGTGATGGACATTAAGGAGGGCACTTGTTAGGATGAGCACTGGGTGTTAAATGCAAATGATGAATCACTGGGTTCTACTCCTGAAACCAATACGACCCTAATGTTAACTAACCTAAATTTAAATTAATAATTTAAAAAAAAGCAAAAATAAATTATTGGAACTACACCAAAATAAAAAGCCTTAACACGGCAAAGGTAACTGTTAACAAACTGAAAAAGCAACATCTGAATGGGAGAAGATATTTTTTCAAGTATTATATCTGATAAGGAGTTAATATCCAAAATATACAGTGAACTTACACAACAACAAGAAAAATAGTTCTACTTAAAAAATGTGCTGAGGATCTAAATAGACGTTTTTCCAAAGAAGACCTACAGATGGCCAACAGACATATGAAAATGCTCAACATTACTAATCATCAGGGATATGCAAATCAAAACCAAAATGAAATGTGACCTTACACCTGTTAGAAGGGCTAGAATCAAAAGACAAGGAATAAAAAGTGTTGGCAAAGATGTGGAGTAAAGGAATCCTCGTGCATTGTTGGTAGGAATGTAAATTGGTACAGCCATTATGGAAAATAGTACAGACATTCCTCAAAAAACAAAAAAATAAAATTATCATATGTTCCAGTAATTCCACTATTGGGTATTTATCCAAAGACAATGAAAACACTAATTTGAAAAGATATATGCACTCCCATGTTCATTGCATTATTATTTACAATTTCCAAGATATAGAAGCAACCTGTGTCCATGGATAGATAAATGAATAAACAATATCTAGTGCTCCTATACAGTGGAGTATTACTCAACCACAACAAAAACATGAGATCTTGTCATTTATGACAACATGAATGGATGTAGAGTGTATTAAACTAAGTGAAATATGTCAGCAGTACTGGGTATTATAGGTAAGTGATGAATCATTACATTTTACATCTGAAACCAATTTTACCATATATGTTAACTAACTAGCATTTAAATAAAAACTTGAAAAAAATAAGTCAGAGAAAGAAAAATACCATAGAATTTTACTTACACGTGGAATCTTGAAACAAAATAAAACAAAACAAACAAATAGAAACAGACCAATAAATACAGAGAACTAATGGTCGCTGAAGGGAAGGGGGGGTGAGAAGAGTAAAATGGATGAAAGGGAGTAGAATGTACAGGCTTCCAGTTACGAAATGAGTAAATTATGGGGATGAAAGATACAGCATAGAAAATACAGTCAATGTATTTGACAGGTCAGGTCATGATTCAAGGGTGTTATGGTGACAGATGGTAACTATACTTCTGGTGAGTATAACATAACCCATAGAATTATTGAATCACCACGTTGTACACCTGAAAATAATGTAACATTTTGTTTCAACTATATTTCAATTAAAAATGTTCTTGGCTGGTTAAGGGTTTACATTATAATTAGAAATACATTTTATTGAGTTATTTTCTGCATCTATTGATATCCCCTTATGACTTTTCCTTTAATCTGTTAATCTGGTAAATTATACTTAAATGTTAAGTTAGCAATACATTCCTGAATATAATTTTGGTCATGATATCTGGTCATGATATTTATTTTAAGATTCGTGTATCTGTGTTAACAAATAAAATTTGCTATGATTGTTACATCTTTGTCAGATTTTGTTATCCACATCATTATGTCTTCCAAAGCAGGTTGAGATATGATTTCTTCTTTCTTCCTTGACACTGTTTTGAATGGTGGGAGTTACTGTTTCCTTAAATATTAGGTCAAATTTATCAGGGAAGGCATCTTTACCTGCACTCAATCTTTTGTGTTTTGTAAGAATGATTTTATTTATTTATTTTATTTTTTTAATGTTTATTTATTTTTGAGAGAGAGAAAGAGAAAGAGAGAGAGGAAGAAACAGACAGATCACTAGCCGGGGAGGGGCAGAGAGAGAAAGAGAAGGAGACACAGAATACAAAGCAGGCTCCAGGCTCTGGGCTGCATAGAGCTGAATGCGGGGCTCGAACCCACAAGCTGTGATATCACGACCTGAGTGCAAGTCAGACGCCTAACCAACTGAGCCACCCAGGTGCCCTGAGAATGATTTTAATAAAGATAAATTTTATAATTATAGAATAATTCAGATTGTAAATCTTCTAATATTTTTAATGTTCATTTATTTTAGAGGGAGAGAGAGAGAGAGAGAGACAAAGTGTGAGCAGGGGAGCGGTAGAGAGAGAGAGAGAGAGAGAGAGAGAGGGGGAGACACAGAATCCAAAGCAGGCTCAAGGCTCTGAGCTATCAGCACTGAGCCAGACACAGGGCTCAAACCCACGAACTATGAGATCATGACCTGAGCTGAAATTGGACCCTTAACCAACGGACCCACCCAGGCATCCCTCAGAGTGAAAATATTTTTATGTCAGTTTGTATACATTATGGTTTTTTTAGACATTTTCTTATTGAATCTATGTTATCAGATATTCTTATATAAAGGTATATCTATAAAGGTGTTTATAATATGTTTTATAATGATTTTCATATTGGTAACATGTTTATTATTATCTCCTTTATCATTCCCATTATTGAGCATTGGGACTTCTCTAGTATCTTGATGGGTTCTACCAGGAGTTTATTATACTTAGTAATATATTATAAAAATATATTTCTTATATGGTTAGTTTTTATTATCTTGATTATTTTTATCTTATGGTTTCTTTTGTTAAGTTTTATAATGATAGGAATGCTTATATCATTCATTTTCCTACTTTATTATCTTGAATGTGCAGTAAGTGCCACAACTAGACTTTCTGGCATTCAATTTAAAAAAGGATTTTCTGGGCGACCTGGATGGCTCTGTTGGTTAAGCGTCTGTCTCTTGGCTTCAGGTCAGGTCATGATTCAAGGTTCATGGGATCGAGCCCCACATTGGGTTCTGTGCTGACAGTGTGGAATCTTCTTGGGATTCTCTCTCTCTCTCTTTCTCTCTCTCTCTCTTCCTGCCTCTCCCCTGCTCACTATCTCTTTCTTTCTGTATCTCCAAATAAATAAGCATTAAAAAAATCTCTAAAAAAGCAGTTTCTAATTGTATTGTGATTTTTTTTCAACTAAATTGGATATTTAGGACTCTGCTTCCTAATTTAATTAAAGTTGAGTGTTACTTATTTTAATATTGATTTTTAAGGTAATACCATAACAATTTACAATGTACTGTTTACTTTAAAGCCTTTGTTATTTCTTAAGACTTTATCTGTGACTTAGCAGGTCATAAATTTTACTTAATATTCTACCATGTGCACTTATAAAGAGTGTATATTTTGAAATTGTTGGGTTCAGCTCAAATTTATTAGATGATTCATATAAAGGCTCACTGTTTTTTTTTTTTTCTAGCTTGTTTTATCAGTTACTAAGAAAGCTGTTTACTATTCCATTAGTTCTGTTAATATTAACTTCATGTATTGTAGGGCATATTAGAGCATACCCACTTATAATTTTAAATCTCTATGGTGAATTAAATTTTATTATTACATTTCATCACGTTATTTCATTATCATTTTGAAATTGCTCTTTATCTCTATAAATGATATGTAATTGACAAATACCTGGGGAGAAATGAAAGCATCAAATACAGGACAAACTTCTCTGAACTTTTTCTTGTTTATATCATGGCCACCAAACTGAGTTGATTGTTTCCCAATACTTTCAACAAATGGTTGTCATTTGGTTTGGTTTTGTCTAGCTATTTTAGTTTTTGTCTTTAGGCAGGTTTTACTAGCAACCTATTTGCAGAAGATAACTTTTTTCTTTTTAATTTTTGCTATTTTACCAATTGAACTTTAATATCTAGAAAGCAGATTTAAATTTGAAGTGTTGAATTCAGCAACTGTATTAAAGTTAGTCTTAATGACTTTTAATATGTAAATATGTGTATGTTGAACACATAAATTCTCAAAAGACTCAGGATAGTACAATTAAGTATGAAAGTTTTATAATTGGAATACAATTTAAATCAGAATAATCTTACAATAAATCTAAAATTCACAAATGAAAAGACAGATACCATATGTTTTCACTCTTATGTAGATCTTGAGAAACTTAACAGAAACCCATGGGGGAGGGGAAGGAAAAAAAAAAGAGGTTAGAGTGGGAGAGAGCCAAAGCATAAGAGACTCTTAAAAACTGAGAACAAACTGAGGGTTGATGGGGGGTGGGAGGGAGGGGAGGGTGGGTTGTGGGTATTGAGGAGGGCACCTTTTGGGATGAGCACTGGGTGTTGTATGCAAACCAATTGGACAATAAATTTCATATATTGAAAAAAAAATAAAATTCACAAATGATGGGAAAAAAAGAAAAAATATAAAGTAAAACATATTATTTTTTTCTGAATTCAAAAATAAAATAGTCATGACTCACCCTTTTACAAAACTATACTTAAAAATCTTATATATGTATGTTATTTTATCTCTAATAAATCTCTCTATTAGCTAAAATACTGCCATTCCAAAGTTTTCAACTCAAGGGACTGTTACCTTCTTGTCATGAATGTATAAACATAGAAATGACAGATCATTTCTGTGCCTACTCCCATGTACTGCTCCAGCCTAAGATTATATAATTTTATGCCTTCTTTAAGTTATTCAAATATGCTACACACCTTAGTCCACTAAGCAGTTGCATGCATGTTTTTCTTATCATCAAAAGTCCAGTTTATATCTCTTTAACTGCCATATTCCTATTAAAGTTAAAATCAAACATAATTTCCCAAGTAAGTCTTGCTTCATCTCCCCAACTAAATGAAGCTTGCTTTATTGTTATAGTATGTTTCCTTAGACCTGAATTAATATAATTGATAATACCCCTCTCAGAGGTTGGTGTGTGATTATTATATAAATTGAACATGTAAAGCAATCAGAAGGCTACTTGGAATATAATAATAATTCAATAAAACTTAGCCTTTATAATTACTGTTTCCATTTTTATATAAAATGGTGAATCTTCAAGTGAATAAAGGAGTTTCCCCAAGATACAAAGTCATTAAGTTGCCATGTTTTATCCCATGTTCAATTATTATTTTCAATTTTTCCTTGCTGTCCTTTTTTTCAACCATTTTGCTTATTTCCCTGATACTTCTCTGATGTATGTGTAGGTATATTCATGAAAATGAACATATAAATATATATACACACATACAAATGCAAACATTCACCCACTGACACACACACTTGTAGCTGAATACTTGAATGGAATCTTACTATAGAGTTTATGACATAGTAGTTAAATGTTTAGCAAATCATTACTTTCAAAAAGGAGTAAAGGTCCATACTTCATTGGAGTAGATATTTCAAATATTTGAAAAAAAAAACAGTTTCACCTATGTTTTTAGGGATAATATTCCTATATGTTTGTTTGTTTCTGAATAGCCAATATTTATCCAGGATTGAAAATTGGAACCAAGAGTTTCTATTCAAGCTACAGACAAATTTTATTGTAAGTTATTTATATAGTATCATTCATGTTTCCTAGAATTCATTCTTTAAAAATGGTTGAACATAATATTTTCTACACCTAAAATGTGCAATGTAATGATAATAATAAATATTGAAATATAAGAGGTTTTATTTTGAGGTGATATGGTACATTTTCATCTGCTTTCCTTGCCTCTTTCTCAGCTATTTATTATAGTTATTTATTTTCTTCCTAGGGCATAAGGGGCAAGTAATGAAAATGAGCAGATTTTGGTCATAAGCACAAGTCACCCCATGATCCATTATGTGTAGCACTTAAACTAATTTTTTTAAGTTTATTTATTTATTTAGAGAGAGAGAGCGTGAGTGGGAGGGGCAAAGAGTGAGACAGAGAGAGAGACTGAATCCCAAGTAGGCTCTGGACTGCTAGTGCAGAGCCCAACGTGGGGCTCGAACTCATGAACCATGTGATCTTGACCTGAGACGAAACCAAGAGTCGGGACGCTTAACTGATTGAGCCACCCAGGCACCCAAACTAATTTCAAAACAGGCTTCAAAAAATATAATGCATTTTATATGCCAAACTATATATATATATATAGGCTAGGAATTTATGTAACACATAGTTAAAAATATACATCTGAAAATTAAGCTTTTGTATGTATAGGAAAGTGTGTGTGTATGTTCATATGCATGAGGGTGTGTACCCATGCATTCAAAAGAGTTGATAAGAGAAAATATTAATATGATAAATATTTCTTACATGGATTCATGTGAGTATAAGTCTGAAGGAAACTCATTATGTTTTTGACAATACAAACTCATATTATCTTGTGGTTACTTGAAACATGGGTGAATGTTAACCTCAAAAAATTAAGTATATTCATCAAAATTTTATTTGATGACTATTTGGAATATGGGTGGATGCTGGCATAAAATCAAGAAATTTTATTATAAAAGTTGTCATTGTTTCTAAAAATATTGTTCTATGATTTCTGAAAGAACTTTCATTTTAAGACTCATATGATCTACATCTGTAGTCATAAGACTACATGTTTGCAAATTGTATTTAACCATTATTTTAGAAAGAACTATGTAAACTTAAACACAAGTACATGAATCAGAAATATTAAAGACAATATATTCCAAACATCTTTTTCCTGTCTAACCTATTGTTTAAGCATAATACATATTTTAAACTTCTGATAAAATGTAAGTTCTTTGATGAGTTTTCTGTCACAAAGTATTAACAAATGTGAATATATAATTTTTATATGCCAGAGTACATACATACTTATTCCAATAATAACGCCAACCCCAAATAACCTTAAATACAAACACAAATCAGCAATATTGAGTATAGATTTCTTTCATTTATAATATGTATCTTCAAATAGTAGGCCATTTCAGCTTGAATTCATTTTCATAACAAATTAATAGAATAAATACATTAAAGCTAACTCAAATAAAGTCTAAGGAATATGTGTATAAAAAGATTATTTTCAGTGATTAATTACAGTTGAGATGATTAGACAATCCAAATTTTCTTTTGAGTGTATCTCAAAATGGTAGCTCAGAATGAGCAGTATTTGGTTATTGTGTGAAGAAATTACATTATTTTAGATATGCTACATTTTAAAGAGACTATATAATTTATTAATATGTCTGTAATTTAAAAAACATATATAATTTATATAAGTACCAAAAAACATAGTTTTATTTAAAGAAAATATATTACTCAGTATGATGACTGTATATCTTTGAAGCATAGTTATTTGTAGCTTTAAAAACCATGAGCCACATTTTCAAATTTCCCTCTAATTATAACTGCTCAAAGTTAGGGAAAATATCATTCTTTAAGTAAATCATCACAATAAAATTTTTCCATGCACTGTATTTTATGCTAATTTTTCTTAAATTTTAAGAATATAAAAACATTTGATTTCTTTAAATTGAATAAAGCAATAGTAACTGACCATAATAAAAAAAATCAAGTTTTTTTTTTATTTTTTTTTCAACGTTTTTTAATTTATTTTTGGGACAGAGAGAGACAGAGCATGAACGGGGGAGGGGCAGAGAGAGAGGGAGACACAGAATCGGAAACAGGCTCCAGGCTCTAAGCCATCAGCCCAGAGCCTGACGCGGGGCTCGAACTCACGGACCACGAGATCGTGACCTGGCTGAAGTCGGACGCTTAACCGACTGCGCCACCCAGGCGCCCCTTAAGTTTTTAATTATATTAACTCTTCTAAAGTATATCTAAAGCACAGGACAAGAATTATTTAAGATCATAATTATTAACTTACTACTGGTATAGAAATTAAGACAAAACACTACTGGACTTCATATTTGTTTCTTTAAACCTTAAGGGAAAAAATTAAGTTTATTTATTTATTTTGAAAGAGAGAGAATGCAAGGGGGGTAGGGACAGAGACAGGGGTTAGAGAGAGAACCCCAAACAGGTTCCAAACTGTCAGTGCAGACGGAGCCTGATGTAGGGCTCGAACCCATGAACTGGGAGGTCATGACCTGAGCTGAAATCAAGAGTCAGATGCTTAACCTACTGAGCCACTCAGGCACCCCAGGAAAAATGTTTGATGAGAATGTCTTCGATTTATACTTCCTTACCATCTTTCCTTAACTCTTTTTTTTAATGAAAGCCATGAAAAAAATATTTTCCCAAATTCAAGAAGCTAAAAACAATCCATGCCCCTGAAGAGCAATCCTGGTTATTATGCTTCTTTAGATTATACACAGATCCCAGCAGAGTGCCATATACACGTGGAAGATCGTATAAGAATACACTCTAAGTAGATTTAAGTAGAAAGCTTACATTTAGTGTTGCCTCTGTTTGAAAGAAGTAAGCAGAGGAGATGTAGGGAAACACACTTTCTGATATTGCCACACTATAAAGGGGCAGAAAAGAAGTGTGATAAGGAGAGGGACAAATTTTTACAAACAAAATAAAATAAAATAAAATAAAACACAGTTGGGAAAGAGAGATCCAAATTTTCCAAATTAGTAGATTGATCTACTAGAGTATGCCACATTCCTTCTTTCAATATTTTTTTCTGTCTGCTGATGGGCAAAGGGGTACCATTAGAAGTGATGATGTATCCACATGTAGCACAGAGTCACTTTTTCATTTCTAACATCTGACCTTCTGAACGTGCTTTACTATCAGTTGTCTCTTCAACTGAATAAATTAGAAGTTGCTTCTTGTAAGGGAAGGTTGGAGACTACCAATTTGGTCAAGTTTCTCATTTTACAAAGGGAAAATTGAGGTTGAAAAGGTTAAATGACTTTTTCATGGTCATGCATATATTCAACAGGAAGTCAGTACAAAGACTCTTGTGTCTTTACTATCCTTTGGAGATCAGAATTTGATCAGAATAGGAGATACGAAAAACTCTGAGATTGAACCTCATATTTTTACCTAAAATAGTGTGTGTGTGTGTGTGTGTGTGTGTTTATTCAATGTATGTTATGATGAATCATAAAAAAATTTTAAAATTAAGAAAATCAATAGTATTAATTGATTTATAGGTCATTATAAACACTTAATTTTATCACAAATCAAACTTTTATTTGCATTATTTAAAATAAAAGCATTTTTATATGAAAATACTAATTGGGAGAAACTTTTCTCTATGTCAGAACAACTTATTATTGAGTTAGGTTAAATTTCAAAAAATAATAAAAAATAAATTTCTTAGCTTAATTCAGTGTTATCATTTAAATTCCTATGAATGAAATATGGGGATAGCAAGCAGATTTTTGAGAGTTGGGGAAATATTTGAAGAAAACAAGGTCATCATTCTCAACATTCTATGAAGTTTATAATTTGGAAAATTAGTAGAGTGTACATAGTATTTTTATCTAGGACCATTTTCCTTATTTATCATTTTCTTTGGAACTCTTTCAAAGGTATATTTCAAATTAGAGCGTGTGTAATTTTGTTTGGGGGCTAGTTTACAAAAGCACTTCCTTAATTTCTTTGCAATGAACTTATTTTTCCCCAGGATATGATCAAAATAATTTTTTCAATTTAAAGTATAGTAAATATAGTAAAATATTTTCTCTACATTTTAGTTGTTCTCATACACTCTCTGGTGGAAGAATTAAAACAGCTGATTTATACTAAAAAGGGATCAACATATGTAAGACAAGTATCTCCAAACAGTAGGGACAAAAATGAGTAAATGAACTCTACTATTTTCACACAAGTTCAAGTTTTATTAATAGAAATCTGAAGACTTGGAATGAATTCTAATTATGTTTTCATTGAACTGTTCTTTTAAATATCATATCGTTGAGATGGATTGTATTGGAACATTATATTCATCTATGTTATCTATGTATGCCAATTGGTTTTAACTTCTGTATTCCTCATAAATTTTCATACCTGTTAACGAATTTTTGACATATTTTGGAAACAAGTATTTGCCAACCTGTGATACACTGACTGCTAGTCAGTATAAGAGAATGAGTGGCTTGAGCCAATACTTGTTCAGACCAGTATCAGGACATAGTAGAAGCAAAAACATCATTGCCTTCTGAGATCCTTTCAGAGTTGGATTTGTGAAGATCTAAGAGAATTTAGAATCTTAAATATCCTATAAATTGTGATAACTGCATCATTCACGTCATTGGAAACGGCCACCATTGTGTATTTTGTTATATGCTTTCCAAATACATGCCCTTAGACTCTAATTTGGGAGATTGCATAACAGAGTGTAGTTCTGAGAATTATTTCTGTGTTGAAATGAAATTGTGAAATGTCGAGTAAATTTAAGAAATGGTCTCAAAAAAAAAAAAAAAAAAACTAAAACAGCATTTCTCAAAGTCTCCAAAACTTGCACAAACTGACCCTGACATTTTTGATAAAGTGAAGTGTGTTTTCAATCTTTCCAAGACATACTTAATCAGAATCTCTGTGGCGGCCATTGAGATATCTAAAATTTTAAAACTATTTTAAGTACATATAAACACCCATTTTGGATCAGTGGTGTAAAGTGTACCATGTTACTTATATTCTGATTTCATCTGGGTTATCTCAGAGGCAGACATGTGTCCTAACTCTCAGGTTTGAGGCACACCACCAGCTCAGCTATCAAACCTACTGAGATGGCAGCTAAAATGGAAAGGAATTCAGAATGTATAATAAAGGAGCGGGGAAATGGATTTCAAGTTGTGGCTCTAAGACTACAGTAAAGTTAGCTCATCCCGTTAAGTTCCTCCTTTAAGTTTCCCTCAGGAAAAAAAGCCGACAGAGACCATGGAGGGGCTGCTTCCTAAACTTGTGGAAGAAATAGCTCTACGTGGGGATTGGCAAAGGTGCTGATGGAACAGCTATAAAATATGAACAGATTGGTCCTCTCTGAGATATTTTTCTTACAAGTCACTGTTTCAGCATCTCTGTGATATGTTAAAATAGTTTCATTTTAATGTAATTTTGTGTTTCTTGTTGTTTTAGAGGGAGGTTTTGTCTTCTGTAAATTATTCCATCATAGCCAGAAGTGGATCGTTACTTTAAATTTTAAGGAGACTTAAGGTTTCCTGGGTGGCTCAGTCGGTTAAGTGTCTGACTTCGGCTCAGGTCATGATCTCAGGGTTCGTGGGTTTGAGCCCCGCGTCGGGCTCTGTGCTGACAGCTCAGAGCCTGGAGCCTGTTTCAGATTCTGTGTCTCCCTCTCTCTCTGCCCCACCCCCATTTGCACTCTGTCTCTCTCTGTCTCAAAAATAAATTAAAAAATAAAATAAAATAAATTTTAAGGAGACTTACTGAAAATTTCACACAATACTTGTGTTTGCTTTCTATTGACTAAAATTAAATCACATGGCCATACAAATATACAAATGATCATAAAAAAATATACCTAATCAAAAATCTAAAGTTCTATTTATTGAAGGAGAAAGGGATAATAGTTAATAAATGTGCAAATCAGGCTTACTACAATCATTAAATCCAGTTTAAGAAATGAAGAGGAGATAACTAATTAAGAATGGGGAAGCTGGTGTTTTCTGTGAGCACTGAATCCAATAAATATTAAAATAACATTGGAAACTTAATTTATATTTAAAAATAGTATATACATAATAGAAATATTATTAACAATGTAAAAATTATGTAATGACCACATGAAACACCACTTCACTCCCATGAAGATGGCTATACTTTTTTTAAAAAGGACAGTACTAGGGGCGCCTGGGTGGCGCAGTCGGTTGAGCGTCCGACTTCAGCCAGGTCACGATCTCGCGGTCCGTGAGTTCGAGCCCCGCGTCGGGCACTGGGCTGATGGCTCAGAGCCTGGAGCCTGTTTCCGATTCTGTGTCTCCCTCTCTCTCTGCCCCTCCCCCGTTCATGCTCTGTCTCTCTCTGTCCCAAAAATAAATAAACGTTAAAAAAAAAAAAAAAAAAGAAAAAAAAAAAAAAAAAGGACAGTACTAAGTGTTGGTGAGAATGCAAAGAAATTGAAACCCTCATACATGTCTAGTAGGAATTTAAAATGGTATAGCTGCTGTGAAAAACTGTTCAGAAGTTCCTAAATAAGTTACACATAGAATTACTATATGATCCAACAATTCTATTCCTAAGTTTATACTCAGCATAACTGAAAACACGTATTCAATAAAATATTTTCACATGAATATTTGTAACAGCACTATTCACAGTAACAAAAGGGTGATTTCAAGTTAAGCAATTGATTCACCATAAATTATTTCATTCTTACATCATAGTTTTTTTAATATTTCAGATTTAAAGGTTTATGTTAAAAAATAAATGAAATCCCGGGGGTCATAGGACATCTAAACTCCAAGATTTATGTGAATAATTCCTGCTTATGATGTATATATTGGAATGCATTCATTTCAAAATTACCATTTCATTGATAATTTTATGTAGCTACTGAAGTAAGTGTGAAATATATTACATGTTTTTAACAAAGTCTAAGCTATTAAGTATTTTTTTTTAACACAGTAGTATTTTATTTAATTTTTTTTAAATTTTTTTTCAACGTTTATTTATTTTTGGGACAGAGAGAGACAGAGCATGAACGGAGGAGAGGCAGAGAGAGAGGGAGACACAGAATCAACCAGGCTCCAGGCTCTGAGCCATCAGCCCAGAGCCTGACGCGGGGCTCGAACTCACGGACCGCGAGATCGTGACCTGGCTGAAGTCGGACGCTTAACCGACTGCGCCACCCAGGCGCCCCTAAGCTATTAAGTATTAAAATTTGTTCCATTGACCACTTACTTCAGAACCACTGGGAAGTAATACTTGTTAATATCACGTAATTTGACAAATTCCAATACCCATTCATGATAAAAACTCTCTCAACACTCCTTTTCAAATCAAGTTGGAAATTTTGATTAATATTAGCAATAAAAAGAGGAAATAAAAGATATATTGATTGGCAAAGAAGACATAAAAGAGACTTTGTTCACAGACGACAAGATCATCTATGTAGAAAATCTGAAAGATTTGACAAGAACAAAACAAAACAAAAACTCCTGTAATTAATAAGCAATTATATAAAGGTTATGAGATAAAGTTATAGACTGAATGTTTGTGCCACCCTCTCAATTCCTATGTGATGTCCTAACTAACAGTGTGATGGTATTTAGAGCTGGGCCTTTGGAAAATAATTAAGTTCAAATGTGATCACGAAGGTGGGCCTCCAAGATGGAATTCGTGTCCTTGTAAGACAGAGACCAGAGAGCTCTCTCCCTTTCTCTCTTGCTACCATGTAAGGGCATAGCAAGACATTAACAGACATCTGTAAGTCAAAAGGGAGTTCTCACCAGGAAATGAATTGGCCAGCACCTTGATAATGGAATTCCCAGCCTCTAGAACTATGAGAAATAAAATTCTGTTGTTTAAGCCACCAAATCTATGCTATTTTGTTATAGCAGCCTGGGCAAAGACAAACTACTAAAAGATAATATATGAAAAAACCTAGATGACCTTGGTTACAGCAATGACTTGTCAGATACAACATCAAAGATATAATCCATGAAAGAAAGAATTGATAAAATGGTCTTCATTAAAATTAAAATCTGCTGTGTGCAAGATACGGCCAAGAGAATGAGAAGACAAGTCATAGAATGCAAGAAAATATTTGCAAAAGATATATCTGATAAAGGACAGTCATACAAAACATGCAAAGTTCAAACTGAACCACTTGATTAAAAAATGGGCAAAATATCTGAACAGACACCACACACGTGCACACACACACGTGCACACACGCGTATGCAGATAGCAGTCAAGCATGGGAATGTATGTCAAATCGTATGTCATTACTGAGTTGCAAACTAAAACAACAAACAACAATGTAATACCAGCACAAACATGTTATAAAACCCAGGACTCTGACAACACCAAATGCTGACAATGATGTGAAACAATAGGAATTCTCATTCTTTGCTGGTGGAAATACAAAATGAACAGCCACTTTGGAAGGCAGTTTGAAAGATTAAAAAAAAAACTAAACATACTGTTACAATGTGATGTGGCAATTGTGCACCTTGGTATTCACCTAAAGCAGTTGAAAACTTATGTCCACACAAAACCTATACATGGATGTTAAGATCAGATTTATTTACATTTACCAAAAATTGGCAGCAGTACGATATCCTTCAGTAGATGAATGGATAAACAAACCGTGGTATATCCAGACAATGGGATGTTATTTAGTGTTAAAAGGAAATTGGCTATCAAGTCATGAAAGTACATGGAGGAAACGTAAATGCGTATTATTAAGTGAAAGAAGCCAATCTGAACGGTTATATACTGTATGATTCCAACTATATGGCATTCTGGGAAAGGCAAAACTATAGAGACAGTAAAAGGATAAGCATTTGACAGAGGTTACAGGATAGGGTGAGATAAGCAGAGCATGGAGTATCTGTAGGGGAGTGAAACTACTCTGATATTTTAGGAATGCACACATGCCATCATACATTTGTCAAAACTCACCGAATGTACACCTCAAGAGTGAACCACAATGTAAAAAATAATGGATTTGGGGTGATAATGACGTCTCATTGTAGGTTCATCAATTGTAACAAATCTACTACTCTGGTGGGAGATGTTTATAATGGGGGAGAGCATGTATATGTGAGACAGGGGGTATTTGGGAAAACTCTGTACCTTCCTCTCAATTTTGCTGTGAGCCTAGACCTAATCTATACTAAAAAAAAATTCTGCAATAAAAAGGAAATACATATTCCTAGAGTCTACTTAAACCAATAAAGCCAGAATTTGTAGGAGTATGATTTTGTATATTTATAAGTTTTCCAGGAGATGTTGTATGCAAACTAATGTCTAAGATGGACCGTGGTCTCCCTCTTAAATTTATATCTCAAAACACAATAGAATCTTTCATAAAATTTTATATTAGAAAATTATAGCGGCACCTGGGTGGCTAAGTTGGTTAAGCGTCCAACTTTGACTCAGGTCATGATCTCACTGCTTAGGAGTTGGAGCCCAGTGTCAGGCTCTGTGCTCACAGTTCAGAGGCTTAAGCCTGCTTCAGATTCTGTGTCTCCCTCTCTCTCCACCCCTCCCCTGCTTTCTTTCTCTCTCTCTCTTTCAAAAGCAAACAAATGAAAAAAATAAAATAAATAAAATGATATAATAATTCATCCATCCCTTCTAAAATATTTTAGAAAATGACCAAAAGTTTAAGGAAACAATATAATAAACTTAAGTTGAATTTCTAAATGTGTGATTACTCACTTATTTCTGACTTATTTATTTTTAATGAGTTAATTTATTAGTATCAAATGAACAGAGAAATTACATCATCTAAAGCCCTTTTACATTTTTAAATAAAAAATCAACAACTCTATTCAGCAGTCACATTCTATTTGTGTATTTAATTTTATGTTTTATAATACTGCATTATAAATATTTTACTTGTCAGTTATGATTTTTAAACTTTTATAAGACTTTATCATTCCCACATGAAATTCTGACTCACTCTAAAATTCAAACTAACTATATTCCACTGTTCACATACTGCCCATTTCCTGCAGTCACTCATGTTGTTTCCCTTCCCTGTTGCCATCCTCACGTTTTCTCAAAATATAGATAATATTAGGTTATAATCTACCTTAACATAGCTGTTTAGATTTTCTCTCCCCGATCTCTCTGATTCTTTTCAGGATGTGAATAGTTGAAGGTAAACAAAAAATCTAAAGGCAGCATTAACTTTCATGCTGAATCAGAATTATAAACCATCTTGAATTGGTTTTTCTCCTTAAAATGGTTACTGGAGCACAGTTTGTATCAGATTTCAATATAATTTTCAACTCACTTGATATAGACAGTTAATACTATTAGTGGACAGTATCCAAGAAGCTTTCTAGTTAAAATCACCTCAGTAATGTGATGAAAACTTAGCAGTCAATTAAAAGCAAATTTTCATTTTATGAAAAAATTGGAGTAGATTGTTAATCTACAATCAGAATACAAAAAGACTTATGATAATATAGAACTAGTCTCTAAGAATCATATTGAACATTCTAATTTGTTTAGCCTGCCTCATGTGAATCAATGAAATAAAAATAAAGATTCCTCTCCCAGATTATCTTTATGAGAAAAAAAAAATCAAGTTATTCCAAAGTTTCATCTTAATTAAGAAGGGGAGATGAAAACTATATAGCTTCCATGAAATCAGCCAGATATATATATATATATATATATATATATATATATATATATATATTTTTTTTATTGTGGTCGAGGGAAGTATGAGAGTTTAAAAAGTGTTAATTTAACTTTTTTTTCTGTTTTGACTTTTAATCCAATTATTTACATGCTTAAATATTTATATTTCAAGTTCATTTAGTGAATTTTTTTAAAGTTAATTCATTTGAGAGAAGAGAGAGAGAGCGTGTGTAAGTGAGGGAGGTACAGAAAAAGAATCCCAGTTGGGCTCTGCACTGACTGACAGAGCAGAGCCGGACACAGGGCTAGATCTCACGAACAGGTCAGATCATGACCTGAGCTGATATCAAGAGCTGGCTGCTGAACCGACTGAGCCACCCAGACGCCCAACTTAACAACCTTCTTAACAGTTGCCTGCTGTTTTAGCTGAGAATTTAATGCTCCTTAAGTACTACTTTCACCCTCACAAAGTTATATCAGAAATTTAATTTAAAATATGTTAATGTCTGTATTATTTGATTATATTAACATTACTCACTGTTAAACCAAGTAATAGTCTTGACTACTGATTAACTATACAAACATAAACACATATACACATATATGCATTTGTATATACATAAATATATGCTTGTTTCTATATATGTTTATACATATACGTGCAATAATGTGTGCACATGTAGTTCTAGTTGTTATTACTGCTCTTTGTATGATTCTTATTTCGCTTTGTTGTCAGTATTCTGAGTTTCCTTTCTAAATGGCTTTTATGTTCGTCTTTTATTTATTTCTCTGGGCACTGGATAGGTCTCTTATCTGAGTGACATGACAAACTCTGTAATTACTTTTTTTAATATTTTTTAGTCAACTTTTCTCTTTTTTATTAATATTTTGAATAAAGTTTATTTATTATATTTTGAGAAAGACAGAGACAGCACAAGCAGGGGAGGGACAAAGAGAGAGGGAAAATCCTAAGCAGTCTCTGTGCTGTCAGCACAGAACCCAACACTGGGCTGGAACTCACAAAAACTGTGAGATCATGACCTGAACCAAAATGAAGAGTCAGATGCTTAACCTAATGAGCCATCCTGGCATCCCTGTTTTTTTAATATTTTGTAAAGAATTCATGTTAGTGGAATACTGAGACTTCTTGTCCAATCCTTAAATATCTGTATCTTTCTTCACCTATTTTGTTCATTATCCTTTTTTTGTTTGTTTTAAATTTAGAAACACATCCTAAATTTTACCTTTTAACATTCCTACTATTTTTTCTGATTGATATTTTTAATTTCCAGGTGATTATTATTGATTTATAATTATTCTGTTTCACAATTTTTTGATGACAAAGGAATCTACTATTTCTGAGGATCTCACTTATGCTAATTAAATATTTTTTTTTCTTTCTAATTCCTCCCCCATATTTGTTTATCACAGGTAAAATATTATAATATGATGCTTCTTGATGTCACTTATAGACAAAGCTTGAAGAGAGGAAAGGCACATTCCAAAAGGAAAAAGAGATTAACATTTAATGGGGTGACTGGGTAGCACATTAGGTTAAGCATCTGACTCTTGATATCTGCTCAGGTTGTGATATCCTGGTCATGAGATGAAGCCCCATGCTGGACTCCACACTGTGCATGGAGCCTGCTTGGGATTCTCTCTCTCTCTCCCTCTCTCTCTACCCCTCCCCCACTCGTGCTCTCTGTCTCTCAAAATACAAATAAACATTTAAAACAAATGTCAAGGTAAATCAACAAAAACTATTTAGAAGTTTCACCAACATCCAGAATAAAACACAGATTAAAAAAAAAGTTTTAAAATGTTTCTTTATTTTTACGAGAGAGAGAGAGAGAGAAAGAGAGAGCGAGAGCACAAGCGGGGAAGGGGCAGAGAGAGAGAGAGGGAGCACAGAATCTGAAGCAGGCTCCAGGCTCTGAGCTTTCATCACAGAGCCAGATGCGGGGCTCAAACCCACAAACCGTGAGATCATGACCCGAGCCCAAGTCGGGGCTTAACTGACTGAGCCACAGGCACCCCAAGACACAGATTTCAAAGAGGATTTATCTGGAAAGCATTTGATTGTGAATGTCTCTTCCCAAAAAGGGAAGTGAATGCTGGGAAGATGCCACATTCAATCCTAAGCTTAAGGAGTCATATGTTTCCTTGCAGGTGGAGGCACTTTAGACAGGTATCTGACTCATGGCCCTGACCAAAGACTGTGGGGATGCCTCCAGGACAGCCAGTGATTGGCTGGCTTCATGAATGAATGCATGGCTGAATGAAACAAAAAAACATTTATTGCATATTTACAATGTGCTACATACACAACTATAATTTTCAGTTAACTTCTCATTTGATCCTCACCATACAAATGCAATTTAGTCTTTTCCACTCTAAAACTCAAAGAAATGTATAAAACATGATGATGACAATAAATCTGAGAACTAATAAATTATAAAACTATGCAAGGAGTTTTCAACTCAGCTGTGATTGTGGAAACCACATTTGTTCCTTGTTTATCACATACTACTGGCAGCATGCCCTTTATACTATATTTTAAAACATTCAGAGTTTATTCTATTGCCCCAAGTAAATTTTCTATTATTACTGTTTTAACGACAAAAAACTATACCTTTCAGAAAACAGTAAGTGGGCAGGGAATGAGCAGAGATATAGGGTGCATCCTGTACTATAAACTCCACATACATAAAGTCTAAAGCTAAGTAAAGATAGAGAAGAGATATTAACGGCATATAGTAGATTACAATATTTTTAAATTGAGGTATAGTTGACACACAGTGTTACATTAGTTTCAGGTGTACAATGTAGTGATCAGACAAGTTTGTATGTTATGCTGTGCTCACAACTTGTAGCTACCATCAAATCACCATGCAACACTATCACAATACTGTTGGATATATTCCCTATGCTGAACATTTTATCCCTGTGACTTATTCGTTCCTGAATTGGAAGCCTATACCTCCCACTCTCCTTCATTCATTTCGCCCATGCAATATATTTTAATAAGGCACTCAGATTCGATGAGACAGAGGTCCAAAAATGAGAGTCAGAGAAAGGATGTCTGATCAGGAGAGCCACTCCTAAATGTTGGGCTATGAGGTTGCAAACAATTTACTATATATGTAACTGTAGGTTTGTTGAGTAAATATGACTAGAACCTATTTAAATCATATAAGTAATCTGGATTTTTCTCTCAGTTGTAATTCTGAAAGAAGAATCGATGAGAAGGGGAATCTGTTGAGAATAGATAACCAAGACCTGAATTTTTGAAATGTCTATATATCAGGCACAAGATAAACAACAACAACAACAACAAAAACAACAAATGTTTGACTGAGAGAGAACATTGCTGAGAGGCAAGAAGAACACTTTAATGCCTTGTATGCCAAAGCAGAAAATGTTCAAGTTAGGGAATGATGAACGATGAACATATATGGTTAGTAGTTGTCAGCTAAAATTAATAAATCTTAACAAAGGTTTTTTTGTATTATTTTTAATTTTTTTTTATAAATGTTGATGTTGTCAGTGAAAAATTGTCTGCCATGATAACCACCCCATTGTACATAAGAGCCTTAATGACTATGACATTTTGACAGCAGAAAAGCATTCTATCAGCTCTCATGTACTCCAGGAAATAGCTGGCCACGGAAAACTCTCCACCCCTTATATTGAAGAATTCTTCCTTTTTTTGAAATGCCCCTCAAACTGTTAACTTATCCCCTTGTAGCCAACCAAGGGCTGCCAAATGTACCAGAATACCAACTAAAATGTCTCTTTGCCTGTAAAATCTTCACTTAATAGAATACTTATCAACCAGAGACTGCCAGTTTTTCCTGTTTTTACTCTATAAAACTTACTTGTCTTTCTAACTCCTTTGAACCCCTGTGGAAATGTAAGTGATGGCAGATGGGTTCCCTTATGGCAAGTTTGTGAATAAATAACCTTTGTATATGTTGTAGCAGGCTTAGTTTGTGACATCGATAAAGGGACCCATAAATTTAAAAGAGGAATAAATTTAAATATGAAATAACTAAGTACACAAATGTCAAATCAACAATGCAGTAATCTTTTACATTTTTGTAGGCTGCTGTAATTAACAAACTATCTTCGCCTTAATTATTTAAACTTTAACACAACCCATAGACACAATCATTCATTGTAGAGGATACTGGAAATAGGTTTTATATTTTGATTTGTATTTCCCCAAATTCAGTAAATATGAGCTAGAACTTGAACTCAGGCCATCTGTTAAAAGGTCCTTTCCATCAACAATTCAGCACATTGCTTACATTATATTACAATGGCAAAACTGAGTGTTGCTCCAGAGTTGGAATGTTTGAAGTGAGAAACAGAACATGATTTGGCTTCTGGAAGAAATTTAGCCAAGGCTAAAAAGTGATATTCATGGATTGGGAAGGAACAGGAGAGTGAAATGTCATTAGAATAATGAAATTTGAAAAAAAAAATATTTTGCAGACTAATTTTTTTTTCAGTTCCACTGGAAGGTGGAAACATGGCAAAATGAGATAAAAAGTTTACCATATGTTGTATTTAACCTATAGACTAAAGGATCATCCAAAAGATCAAGTGTTACATATGAATTTAGAGAGAGTTTAAGAGGGCATTAAAAATATATATATGATATTTATATGATTATTACATTAAATATATATGGTTCTCTTGGATAGAAAAATATGACTTTTAATCTCAAAGGATGAGCTCTCCCACTTAATATATTAATCTCTGTTGGATAAAACTTTTCACAAAATCCTTACTCTCTTAGTTTCTAGCCAGTAAAATGTTGGAACAGGAAATATGAATACATAAACATTTAAGAATTTCAGGAAATGTTTAAACTTTATACTAAACATACATTAAACAGAACAAGGAAATTACCTTTTAAAATTTGTTATCAAAATCATTGGTATTTTTATTGGTATTTTATTATAATAATATATATAATTAATTATTTTTATTGGTAATAATATTATTATTTTTATTGGTATTTATAAAAGAAAGAGTACATTTCTTCTTTATCCCCTAAAAGTTTTAGTATTATGAAAGATTGCTGTTTTGTACTTTCTTCCCCCAAATTAAAACCTCTTTCTTAAATTGATCACTTGTAGTTCAAGTTTCTTCCATATTTAGGAAGTTTTATTACATAGGCATCATGATATTAGCAGACAATTAAGGATATAGTACAGGAAAATCCAGTTTTCTGAACAAATTTTATAAAAACGTAGCAATCAATAAACAATACAATAGTGCACATGTGATAATCTTTTAAATCAGTTTCCTATCTCATCAATTAAGTCTTAATGATGAACACTTCCACATTTTAGTATAAACATCAAGTCTGAAATTTTCTAAAAGGAAAGACAGAATAATTTTGAGAGCCAAAAATCCCATATCTAATCACTAAGACTGGTAATCTTTGACAAACACTCCTTCTTGGTGTTGGTGAAAGCATCTCCTCTTAGACATGTGGCTCTATCATATGCACTTGATACAATAATTTATAATTATTGTCATTGATGACTCTAAATGTGGCCCATCAACAGTGAAGTGATATCTTAGGACATACACTTTTGTAGGCTAAATTCTATCCAAGCCCAGCATCAAAGATTACTTTTTTTCTTCCTAGGAATTATAAATCTTTCTGTAATTATTTTTTTCTTCCTCCAGGCCTTTATATTTCTTCGATTTGACTATATTTCATCTATATAAATCTACAAGTCTGACCACATCATTGCAATACTTAAACTTTTCTTCTGACTTCAGGGTGAAATTCAAAACTTATTAGCACATAAAGTTTACGTGTGCCACAGCAAAAAGATAGTGGTTTGGAGAGTCAGTGGGAATTAAGAATAAATCTGGATATGTCATTTCAAGAGACTCAATTTCTTAATCTTTAAAGAGACATAATAATAGACAATTTACAGGTTTGTTTTACAGATTGGGCATGAGTGTGCATGAACAGCATATAGTGTAGCAGGTACGCAGTAGGGATACATGACATTATTTATGTTCCTTAGCATTATTCATTTATGACTCTTCATAGCCTTCACACAAGCATCACCTCTTGCCCATTAAAATATATTTATCTTGTTCTTGGAGCTCTTCTTTCTGCTGTTAATCACAAGTTTGCTCTTTCTGTCCCAGTTTTCACCTATGATACAGAACGAAAGGATAGAGAGGGGGCTGCAGAAGTGGAGGAAGACAGTAGAAATTTGTTGATTGATGGTGTTATTACAGGGCTCCTTTTCAATGTAGGGAATTCAAATAATGGACAGATCCAAGAGAAACAAGAAAAAACTCCATAGGCTAAACTGAACTCCATATTAAGGAATTGAGGGAAGGGAAATTCTGTAACAAGTCCTCCAAATTTTATTATAATAAAGTTGTGTAGTTTTAACATTTTCTTTATTTTTGTGCAACATTTGAAACTAGAGAACACTTAAGGTATGTTTTTGTTTTATATGATTTTAATTTTAGCCAGAAGAACTTTCCTGATTTCACTTGTTTTTTCCAGAGCCTATTTTAATTTCACAAGATTAACCCCTGTCAATACCCTTACCAAATCTGTTTTCACCCCTCAAAGCAAAGAAGCAAAACATCCCAGTTACAAGGATCCATATAAATACACACCTTAGACATCTGGGAGTTTCTAACAAAAACTAAGATTAAAGAATGAAGGCAACATACCACATGCATGAGACATTTTGTCTCCAATAATGTTTGAAGCTGGACACCTGAGGTTCCCCTTGATATGGTGAGATCAGATATTATGTTTCACACATAACTGTAATAGAGTATTTGAAGTAAATATTCTTATTGAAATATTCACTATACAGTGGGAAATTTAATGAAAGTCTATAAATATAACAGATGCTTTAAATGTTCCGCTTGAAACTTTCACTACATATGTTTAATATGCAATAGCATCTGAAGGTAATTATGTTATATTTATATATATATATAACATATATATATATATATAACATATATATATATATGTATGTATATATATATGTCAACTTCAAAAAAGTAATGGACATTTGTCTGTACTTTGGGACTTACAATTAGTCATTGTAGTAAAAACCATTAGAATTATGGAGGAAAGAATTACAAACTGAAAGAAGGTGATAGTAAATGCCTTTCACAAAGCATTGTCTCAAATCCATACCCTTAAACTTTGAAATCATAATGTAGAAAGAGAAATAGAAATGATGTACCACATTACCACAAACCTCCTATATCACATTCCTGAAGCAGTAAAAGAGAGTGGGAAAATATGGTGAACAAAAATTATTTTTAAAAGATGTTCTGGTCTCAGTCCAATTCATAGAAAAGTATTGAATAGGTAGTGTGAGACATAAACCAGCATGGATTTTTTTAAACAAAAATTCCTCCTCCACAAAACAATAGAGATTCCATAAAATATATCAAAGATAAAAGAAAAATAAGAACCACTGACGTAGAAGAGATGAACAGAAGAAAAAGATGTTCATTTAAAACTCTCCTCTTCTTCCACTATGAATTAAAAATGACAGAGTGGTCCCCAAGTTATAGTCTTTTCTTTCATCTTTTTTGTGGAGAATTTAGTAGAAGGAAAAGACAAACAATATGAACAAATGTTAACCGACAATTTATTTCCTCTACTTGGTGAATCACGATTGGTAAAAATTTGAATTTCATGAGGACAATCCCACTGGATTTAACTGTGTCCTAGTCTTTGTATATAAAAAGGAAAAACAAACTATACGTCATTTACGCAACGTGTCTGATGACTCACTGACTTGCTGGAAGTAAACTGGGCAAGAAACCTGGTGACACTTCATGAGAATGCAAGACTGGCAGCCACACCGCCTCTTGGGATCCACACTTGCAGCACTTAGATCTCCAGGGAATTTGCCCGTTACTCAGTTTCTCAAATCACCCCACTCATAGAAATGAATCTCTGCCTTTTTCTTATACCTCTGCTCTCATTGAATTAGTTTACTCAGGCTGCCATGACAAAAGTACCAGAGACAAGGCGGCTTCAACAGCAGGCACTTTCTCACAATCTTGGAGCCCAAAAGTCTGAGAACAAGGTGTCAATAGGGTATGTTTGCTCTGAGGTCTCTCTTCTTAACTTGTAGATGGCCTTTTTCTTCTTGTCTCTGCATGATCTTGCCTCTGCATCTCTGATCAAAGGTCATCTTATAAGGTATCAATCACATTGGATTAGGGCCCATCCTAATGGCCCCATTTTAGTTTATCACTTTAAAGATCCTATCTCCAAATACAGTCACATTCTGAGGTACTGAGGGTTCTGACTTTAATATAGGAATTTTGGAAAAGGCCCAATTTAGTTCATAATGGTAACTCAGTTGAGATTTAAAGTTCTTGAAAGGCATATCTGATTGGCCATGCACAGGTTTACATCCCTACTCATGAACCACAGATGTTAACCGTACAATTTTCATCTTACAGTTAGAAGTGGGTCCACCATATCCCCAACAGTAAATGAACCTCAAGTTTCAAGGCTGGCATCATGTTCAGGATCTACAGGTTAATTCTTCCTTTGTGTCTATCATGATTTCATCTCATTATTTTGCATCCTGTAGACTATGTTGTCATAGTATCTGTTGTCAATATACTCTATTTTTTTTAAGTTCATTTATTGTGAGGGCAGGGGGCAGGGGAGGGAGAAATGAGTGGGGTAGGGGCAGAGAGAATCCCAAGCAGGCTCTGCATTGTCAGTGCAGATCCCAACATAGGACTCAGTCTCACCAACTGTGAGATCATGACCTGAGCTGAAATCAAAAGTGGGGCACTTAACCGACTGACCCACCCAGGAACCCCATCAATATCCCCTACTTAAAACAGTGACAGAAAGGTAGAAAAAAAAAGAGTGTTTTCTTTTTTCAAAAATATACTGCAGCTTAAAAGGGAATCCAGGTATATAAAATGTGATTTTTAAAATAATTTTTAAATGTTTATTTATTGTTGAGAGGGAGACAGAGACAGAGAGAGACAGACAGACAGACACAGAGACAGAGACAGGGACAGAGAGAGAGTGTAACACAGGAGGGTCAGGGAGAGAAGGAGACACAAAATTCCAAGCAGGCTCCAGGCTCCCAGTGGTCAACACAGAGCCCTATGATGGGCTCAAACTCACAAGCCTTGAGATCATGACCTGAGCTGAAGTTGGATGCTTAACCGACTGAGCCACCTAGGCTCCCTATAAAATGTAATTTTATACATGTACTTAATATTTATAATTTATATTTACATCTTTTGGCAGACTCATTCAATGAATTGTCAAATAAAGTGACAACTGAGAATTAAATTTGAATATAGCAAAGTGGCAATCACTAATGACCGTTAAAAAAATAAAAATTTAAGTTCTGATTACAGTGATGAAGGGGCACCTGGGTGGCTCCATAGGTTAAGTATCTGACTCATGATTCAGGCTCAGGTCATGATCTCACTGTTCAAGGGAACTGAGCCTCTCGATGGGCTCCACACTTTCAGTGGGAGCTGACTTGCGATTCTCTCTCTCCCTCTTTCTCTGCCCCTACCCTTCTCAGGTGCACTCTCTCTCTTTCTCTCTCTTTCAAAATAAAGAAGGAAAGAAAATATGTGATTATGATGGATTTAAGGAATAAAGTGGCATCATATGTACAGTAAACATAGAAAGAAAACCTTTAGAAGGATTTTTTTTTTCTTGTGCGGGAAAGAGTATGGGTGATTAGCTATCAGGAAATGTGAATTCAAGGGAGCATTTTATTTGTTCATTTTTAATAGGGGAGAAATGATCAGAAATTTGTATGCTCATGGAAACTATCTAGTTGAAAGCAAAAACTGAGTAGTGTGGCAGGCAAAAAGTACATTTTCTTTTTAACTTTTATTATTTACCTATTTTTTTCAATAAGTAATATATTCACAGAAATCAAAATCCAAATAATACACAATAGTGAGCATTGAAAAGTCATTCCTATCCTTGTGCCTATGTCCGCACCATACTCCCACCCCTTGGAGTCAACAACTCTTATTAGTCTTTAAAATGTATCTCTTCCATGTTTATTCATGCAGATAAAAGAAAATGCAAATATATAGGTTTATTCTTGAAAAGAGACATTTTCTGTAGTAATGATCTTAACTCTGTGAGAAGGAATATGCCTCCAGGGCAATGGAGAAGGTAATATTAAAAACCAATGAAATCAGGCTAGTAAGGCTTCAAAGGGATGGATGTGTACTTTGGAAGAACACTTTAAGGTAGAAGAAAAAAGCTGTCTCAAACTTAGGAATAGCATGACAAATAATTCTTTACATTGATAGAGGGTCATATATTTCCAAAATATTTTCTAGAGATTTTTACCTCATATATCCCTCAACATGTGATCTAGGTGAGGCAATTCTGAAGCCAGGAAAAAATTAAATTGAGGAAATTATTTTTGTCCTCACAACTATTCTATACAATGTGTTCTTTTCAAATAATAATAATAATGTTTTATTTCTTTTTGAGAGATACAGAGACAGAGTGCAGGCAGGAGAGGGGCAGTGAGAGACAGGGAGACACAGAATCAGAAGCAGGCTCCAGGCTCTGAGCTGTAAGCACAGAGCCTGAATTGGGGCTTGAACCCACAAACTGTGAGATCATGACCTGAGCCAAAGTCAGACGCTTAACCAACTGAGCCACTGAGGGACCCAATGTGTTCTTTTATAAAATCCATCTCACACCTATGGATATCTTTCTGGTGTTGTCTTTGGTTTGATTTCATGTATCCTTTTGTTAAATATGAAATGTACTTCTTGAAATGTTCCTATCTTCTTTTCAGAAAATATACATTTGAGGGTAATGTCTATAATTACTCCACTGTTACATTTTTTTACCCTTTCCTGTCTCTTTGAATCTAATTTGTTACCACCTATGTTATCACTGAATTAAAATCCTATACTTCTTGAAAGAAGTGTATAATGCGGGGAAAGTGTAGACATTTCCTTAATGTCTATATCTATTATATATAATTTAACCAGCATATTTAAAATATAAACATCTATTTAAATAAACATAATATATTTTAAATATATCTAAATATTAAGAAGAGAAACACTGATGAAAGGTATGGTTTTATATTTTACTCTTTAATATGTTTAATAAGTTTCATAAATTTACTCTTGATTTACATTTTGAAGTATACACAACATAGTATTGCCTTTATCATAAATTCTTTAAAGCCAACTGTTATAAGAAAGTGTAAAATTAAAATTTACTTTATATATTAATTTTAATATGTATTTATTGATATATATTAACATGTAGATAACTCAAGGAAATTTAAATGGTTTGAATATATTTTTCAATTCTAATTACTAAGTACTTACGCTATTCCTGAAATTATAGTCTTATGGATTTCTACCTTTGTTAACATCTCATGATTCATAGTAACTCTGGTATCAAAATTAATGAATAAGTGTAAAAAGGAATCTGTTTCATTTTTAATGTTAGTTCAGTGACTTCTTTGTAAGTCTAACACTCCTTCTCCTTGGTCCTACATCTGAACATGCACTTGCTAATCTCCTTTGGAACTGGATGAGAAATTTAAACTTGCAACTCTCCAACCTACCATAGGAACTTCTCCTCAGTCATACCTCTACCTCCCAAAAAGACCCAACTTACTCCCAGTCTTCACTTAAGTCAGCCCTGCTCTTTCAGGATCTTTTGTGTGAAGAATAAACTTGCTCTCAAATTGCCTTAAGGGTAAAGTGCCAGCAGCCTTGACATTTGCCCTAAAACTAGCAGAGGTCCATTTTACTTCCACATAGTGACCCCTAAACAGTGACTATGTAAACAATTTATTGTTTTAGAATGTGAATTTCTACTTTTAACCTGAGTAAATATAAGATGTAAGAACATTTTAAAATAAATCAAAACACCCAAAAACTATGTTCCTAACTTATAACTATATGATTGTGTGATGTCAACTAGACAAAATATGCAGAAACACAATGGTAATTAAAGTGCAAACAAATGTTAAGATTCACGATATTCTAACCCAGAGGATGAGGTCAAACATTATTCTTTTAAAAAAAAATGTTATATGATGAATAGACACTTCTCCAAAGAAGACATCCAGATGGCCAACCGACACATGAAAAAATGGTCAACATCACTCATCATCAGGGAAATACAAATCAAAACCAAAATGAGATTCCACCTTACACCTGTCAGAATGGCTAACATTAACAACTCAGGCAACAGATGTTGGAAAGGATGCAGACAAAGAGAGTCTCTTTTGCATTGCTGTTGGCAATGTAAGCTGGTGCACCACTCTGGCAAACAGTATGGAGGTTCCTCAAAAAACTAAAAATAGAACTACCCTACAACCCAGCAATTGCACAACTAAGCATTTATCCAAGGGATACATGTGTGCTGTTTCGAAGGGACACATGCACCCCAATGTTTATAGTAGCACTATCAACAATAGCCAAAGTATGGAAAGAGCCCAAATGTCCATCGATGGATGAATGGATAAAGAAGAGGTGGTATATAGATATAGATAGATATAGATATAGATATAGATATAGATATAGATATACATATACATATACATATACATATACATATACATATACATAGATATAGATATAGATACGCACACACACACAATGGAGTATTACTCGGCAATCATAAAGAATGAAATCTTGCCATTTGCAACTATGTGGATGGAACTGGAGGGTATTATGCTAAGTGAAATTAGTCAGTCAGAGAAAGACAAAAATCATATGACTTCACTCATATGAGGACTTTAAGAGACAAAACAGATGAACATAAGGGAAGGGAAACAAAAATAATATAAAAACAGGGAGGGGGACAAAACAGAAGAGACTCATAAATATGGAGAACAAACAGGGTACTGGATGGGTTGTGGGAGGGGGAATGGGCTAAATGGATAAGGGGCACTAAGGAATCTATTCCTGAAATCATTGTTGCACTATATGCTAACTAATTTGGATGTAAATTTTAAAAAATTAAAAAATTAAATTAAAAAAAGGAAATGAAACAAACAAAAAAAGTTGATTTTGTTATTGTTTAAGTGACTTTAGAGCTGTAAAAGACCCTTACAAACATACAATTCTTTTATTTCAATTAAAATTTTGTAATAAAAATGTTATATGTATTTAATATGTATATGTATTCAATAATTGATAGAATGTCATATATAATTTGTGTATGTGTGTGTGTATGCACACGTGTGTGTGTATGTCCTCATTTGGATGGAGGTGGCCCTTACGAGAGCAAAGGAGAACTCTTTCAAAGTTTATGCTGATTCAAGGGATATAATGCAAAACTGTCCAGAAAAATCTATAATGTGTGGTAATTTACACAAATCAGATTCAGACTTAGCCACGATATATGCAACTTCGCCTAATTCTATTACCCCATGGTCTTTTCTTCATTTAAATATCAATATCCATGCCTGCATTTATTCATTCTAAAATGCTTTCAAAGTTCATTATTCCCTCTATTTTACTACTGTCCACAAATAATATTCTGTGTGTCTAGATTACTAGATTAAATGAGTGTATTTTAGTCTACCTTAAATCTTTCTTCCTTTTATCAAAATGTACACTACTTGTCAAATTTAATCTTCTTAAATTATACTTTGTATCTCTTTACTCAAGAATAATTTTCCCCCATTACTTTCAATTACTCCATTAATCAAACTGAATTATCTTCGCCTTTCTAGTCTACTAATTTAAACCCCATCTATAACTTACACCACTATTCAATTTTCATCTTCTCTGTAAGACCACTTCTTTCTCTTTTCTGTTGCAGTTTCCACTAAATTTTCAAGCATCTGGACTCCTTATGAATATGAACTGTGTACTATACAACCCACCATTATTGTTTCTGTCTCTCTTCTCCTTCTCTCTTCTTTTTATCTCCTTCCCTCCCTTCTTTCACACCTCCCTCACATATGTTAATCTCATGTCTCCAGTCTTCATGTCTAATAATGTTTTTTTAAAACATTTTTTAGTGTTTATTTATTTTTGAGAGACAGAGAGACAGACAGAGCATGAGTGAAGGAGGAGCAAAGAGAGAGGGAGACAGAATCCGAAGCAGGCTCCAGTCTCTGAGCTGTCAATACAGAGCCTGATGCAGGACTTGAATCCATGAACCACGAGATCATGACCTGAACCAAATTCAGATGCTTAACTGACTGAGCCACCCAGGCGTCCCTCTAATAAATGGGTTTTTTTTTATTCTTTCAGCTGAGGCTCAAAATACAACGCAGAAACTCATTTCATTAGAAAAAATATATATACAGACTTACAGAATAACAATGCTAACAAAGGTAATAGCTAATGTTTAGTGAGCATTTACTAGGTACCAGATTCTGTACGAAGATATTTACAGACAGTATGTCATTGATTTCACTCCAAATTCCACGGTACTGTGATCATCTTGCTTTTATTGGTGATAAATTTGAGGCTTAAGGAAAATAAGCATGACTCAGAGCAAGCAATGCTATTCAAAGCCTATTAACATTTGGCTTCAAAATCTGTGCTATTAAAATTGACAGCATGTTTGAGGATAATGTCAGTTAAGCCATATGCAAAACATATGATATAAGATTGGCAGTAAGTAGATTTTGTTTTGTTTTATTTGGCTTGATTTTTTTTAATTGATTTAGTTGAAACTCAAACTAAATGTCATTTGACCAGATATGTCAAATCTGAGTGTTATTTTATTTACTAAATTATTTAGCATTCTTTTAGATTCAGCTTCAAAATATATATAGGGTTTCTAACTTTCATTCTGGGTCTTATATGTTAATAAAGTTTAGTAACTATACACATATATATTATTATAGTATTATAACCAATGTAACAATGAAGTTATTGTTCAAGTGTAAGAATTAAGAACATACTTTGTGGTACAAAATAGCCATTATATTATGCACTCCTATTTAATATATTTTGAAGGCATAATGTTAAAACAGGTAAGGAAGTAATATCAGCAAGCATCAATATCTTATCAATTTCAAGTGTTTAAATTATGGCCATAGTAACTGTAGAAAATGAAAAATATTGACCTAATACTCTAAGCATAGGATTTAACCATGATACAAATGACAACATACCAAAAAAAAAAAAAAACAAAAAAAAACAAGCAAGCAAAACAAAACAAAATAAAACCCTCAACATTTCCTAAATTCATACTATGAATATTCCTTCAGAAACATCGTCTCTGGCTATTAGCTGCTTACTTGCTTGTTTTCGTTTGTTTGTTTCTTTGTTCATTTGTTTTTTGTTCTTGTTGCTTTGATCTAATAATTTGTGGAACTCCTTTTCTGAAACATTTGATAAGAAATAGATTGCGGTTTAACATTAGAGTGATTACTTTTTCTGGAAGAACACACTTTTTTTTAATATTTAGGCTAACCATACAATCATCTGGGTAATCTAACTTTTAAAAAGTGGAAAATTATTTGTCTGTAGATGAATTAAAAAGATCACCTTATTCTTTGCATTGTTAAGAATTTTAATGCATATTTATTATTACAATCTGTGGTCCCTCATGCATTATGTACTTTCATTAGAGATAATAGGTAAATTGATACTCAGGACACTTTCTTTCATTCCACTCTGTCTCTATGCTGGCATGGAGGAAATATAATCAGCTTATAATCAGATAAGTATTACGGAATACATTGTCCTTTGTTTTAGACTTAGAGGTCCCTTTCAGCTTCTTTTCTGCACTGAAATGCAATAGCATTACTGACACATTTTTTAAAAGAACATTTCAACAACAGCTTAATGAGGAAAAGACAATATTTTAAGCTTTCAGAAAAATCATTAAAATGTGCATACATTTTGAATTTTTCTCTCTGGTTTCTTGTATAAAACATAATTAACTTTTAGAACTATTTACTAAAATTCAGGCAATTTATAATCTTGTGGTTTTATTGATCAGGTCCTGATTAAGAGAAAATTATCTTAGATTTAAAATCATACTATTTATTGAGATCATGGAGCTCAATGTTGATCTAAGAGACAAATAGTGATGACAAAAACCAAAAAACCCTAAGGGTTAAAGCAGCAGTCAATTCCACCATAGTCTTCAATGGAGAAATAACATTAACCAGGAAAGAACAAATGGTTATATAAAAAGAGAAATTTTAAAATGGACAGTCACCATACCCATAATTCCATTAAGCTTCATTAAAATGATGGACAAAGATAAAATCATACTGTTATCTTTTAATATTTAGATATAATTTAAGATAATTTAAGAAATTTGTTGCAAAAGAATTAAACCACAGAACTCTTGCAAAAATATCTTGGAGGTCACCTGTACAATCCAGGAGCAGGTGGGTAATCCTTAGATATTAAAAAAAAAAGTGCGTACGTATGTGTTTACACACACAAATACAGCTTATATAATTCCAATAATATAAATATATATTTTAATTAAAAAATGTAATGCATATTGTAAAGAGCCAAACATAATACAGAAATAACACTGTTAAAAGTTACTTAATTATTCAAAAAATACGGTAAGCAATAGATAATAGTTGGCACTTCATGCTGGCATAAATTCAAATGGACAGTACATTACAAAAATTCAAATTTTCATTTTGCTGTTGAAATGTTAATTTTACGTTTATAAAGCTGTGAATAGCTTTAAGTTGAAAACTGTCATACTTCTTTCAACCAAGTAAATCTGACCACATAAAAGTAAATAAACCTGCATTCATATATAGCCATATATATGAATGCAAATGTATATATATGCATTTGTATGTATGTGTATATATATGTATGTATGCATGTGTATATGCATGTATGTGTGTATGTATGTATATGTATATATGCATATATATGTATATATGTATGTATATGCATAGTTATGTTTGTGTGTGTATATATATGTATAATAAATGTTATATATATATATATTCGGCAAGAAACTTTTCTTGCAGAATTGTTCTGAGTGGGAAGTAAGGGAATTTTTTACCAGTTGGCCCATTCACACCATGAATACTATGTAGCCTTTGTAAGAATGAAGTAAACTTCCACCAGTTGGCACCCAGATGTATTTCCAGATGGTATTATAGAGTGTAAAACACAATATGCAAAAGACTATTTATACACAATTTTTTTTGCCAATAAATGACCAAGAAGTGTGTGTGTGTGGAGGGGGGGGCGCAGTTGTAATTTCAGGAGCATGGAGAAAAATAAGTCAGTCCTCATAAAATGATATTAACATGAAATTTCTGGGTCTGATGTGTTAGAAATCAGAAGAGCAAAAAAATAAAATAATTAATAAAAACTGTTGTTGAAATACTATTGTGTGATGTTTATGATTCTCTATAAACTATATACACATGTATTTGTGTATTTAAAGAAATGTAAAAATCATCAACGTCGCACTTGATGACAATTCATGAAAAGCATTTTTCTAAAATTAGGAAATAAGGATGCCATCTAACCCTAGGGTTACTTAATATTGTCTGAACGGTCTAGTCCATAATTTTCAATATCAGTACCATCAACATTTGAGTCAGATACTTCTTGTTGTTGGGCTGTCCTGTGCATTTCAGGATTTTAGGAGCATCCTTGGTCCCTCTCTGGTAACAATAGCACCTCTTCATTGTGACAACTAAAAATGTTTCCCAACATTGCCAAATTTCTCTAGGTGTAAATGTGTCCATGCAGAGAATCACTCATATACAAGGAAAGGTGGTATTAAGTAAAAAGTTGAGGTTTACAAAAAGGAAAAAAGCAATTTCCTTTGCAGAATACTAGTATTCTATTTGGAGAAAAATTTATCAACTAGTAGAATATAAGAACTTTTATTAGTGCTAATATGTAACAAATAATCAAACACTGGCAATTTTCATACTACATTTCAAAGCAGAGAGAAAAATATGATGAAGAGAAGATCCCTTTACCAGTAAGTTAAAAAAAAATGGTTTGGTGGTGTAGATCCAATGGCATTGTTAGAAATAAAATACAGAGATATAGCTTTATTGGTAGGCAGACCTTAAGTGCTGCCCTGATTCCTTCCCCAGACTAATTGTATAAATGACACTAATTCCAGGGTTTTGGCCTCTCTGATGTGAGCTGAACTGACCACAATTCTGACACAACTTTATGAGAGAGTATGGAAGCAAGAGGATGAAAATTTACCTCTCATTTGTAAGAGCTTATTCAGATATAAATTACATACCATAAAATTCACCCTGTAAAGATCATGATTCAATAAAGTATAGTGTATTCACAGTTACATACCATTCATCACAATCTAATTTTATGATATTTCATCATCCCCAAAATAACTCTTGTACCCTTGCAGATACTCCCAATCCACTCCCCACTCTTGCTTCCCTGCTACTAGACCTAGGCAACTATTAATATACTTTCTCTATACGTTTTCTTATTCTTAACATTTCATACAAATGGAATCATAAAATATTTGGCTATCTTCCTTCAATTAGCATAATGA
Organism: Prionailurus bengalensis; assembly: GCF_016509475.1. Classification (NCBI taxonomy): domain Eukaryota; kingdom Metazoa; phylum Chordata; class Mammalia; order Carnivora; family Felidae; genus Prionailurus; species Prionailurus bengalensis. The sequence continues at coordinate 94,517,970 of NC_057344.1, forward strand.
TTTTGGAATTATCTGTGTTGTAGCATGAATCAGTACTGCATTCCTTTCTATTGCCAAAACAATATTCTATTGTCTGGATATACCACAGATTGCTTATCAATTAATTTGCTGATAGGTATTGGCTTTTGTCCCACTTTTTGGCTATTGGGTATAATGTTGCTATGAACACTCATGTAAAAGTTTTCATTTGGATATATGTTTTCATTTCTCTTGGGTAGATATCTAGGTGTACAAGTCCTGGATAATATGGTACCACTACATTGACTATTTTGAGGAGCTACCAATCTGTTTCCAAAGTGGTCCCATGATTTTATATTCCCACAAGTAATGCAAAAGGGTCTTCAATTTTTCCATACCTTTGACAATATTTGTTACTACCTGTCTTTTTGCCTATGGTAATCCTGGTGGGATCTCCATCAGATCTGGTGGGAATCTTTAAAGTGGAACCACCTCCTGGTTTTGATTTATACTTCCCTAATGACTAATGATGTTGAGCATCTTTTCATTGCTTTTGACCAGCTGAATATCTATTTTTTGAGAAATATATATTGGATCCTTTGCTCATTTCTAAATTGAATTGTTTGTCTTCTTATTACTGAGTTTTAAGGGTTCTTTACACATTCTAGATATAGGCCCCTTTTTGGATATGTGGTTTTCATTTTTTTCTCCCAGTCTTTGGATTGTCTTCTCTTTATGTTCTAAGGAGTACAAAAGTTATTTGTTTTAATGTTAATTAAATCTAATTTAATAACCTCCTATTTTATTGTCTACACTTTTGGCATCATATCTAACCCAAATTCTCAAAGACATCATTCTTTTAAATAAGAGTTTTATGCCTTTAGCTTTACATTTAGGTCTACAATCCAGTTTGTGTATGATATGATATAGTTTTGTACATTCTTTCTCTACTATGTGGATATCCTGTATCCCAGCTTAATTTGCATAAAAGGTTATTCTTTACCCATGGAATTGACTTTTCCCTTATTTTATTTATTAATTTATTATTTTTGTTTTGTTTTGTTTTGCTTTTTAGAGAGGGGTGGGGAAGACAGAGAAGGAGAAAGAATCATAAGCAGGCTCATGCTCTTCAGGGAGCCCATCACGGGGTTTGATCTCACAACCTTGGTATCATTATCTGAGCTGAAATCAAGAGTCAGAGGCTCAACAAACTGAGCCACCAGGGACCCCTATTTTTTTAATGTTTCTTTATTTATTTTGAGAGTGAGAGAGAGAGAGACAGCCTCATGTGGGCTCAATACCATGAACCAGGAGACAATGACCTGAACTGAAATCAAGAGTCCAATGCAAAACCAACTAAACCACCTGGGCACCTTATTTAAAATTTGACCATAAAATTTAGGGTTTAAGGGGTGCCTGGGTGGCTCACTCGATTAAGCATCTGACTTTTGACTTTGGCTCGGGTCATGATCTCTTGGTTCTTGGGATGGAGTCCTCCATCATGCTCTGCACTGGGAGTTCAGAGCCTGCTTGGGATTCTCTCTCTCCCTCTCTCTGCTCCTCCCCTGCTCATGCTCTGTCTCTCTCAAAATAAATAAATAAACTTCAAAAAAACTTAGGGTTTATTGCTGAACTTTCAAATCTATCCCATTGTTCTGCCTGTCTATTCTGTGTAGTATCAAACTGCTGTGATTACTGGTATTCACTACTGTGATTCAGCTACTGTGTAGCTGGATTGTAAGTTTTGACATCCAGAAATAAAACCCTCCAACTTTATTTTTATTTTTCAACAATATTTTGCCTATTCTGGGTTACTTGATTTTCCACACTATTTTTAGGGTCAGCTTGTTAATTTATGAAAAAAAAAGCAAGCTAGCCAAGACTTTGAAGGGGATTGAAAGCCAAAGATTTGAAAGGAAATCCATAGATCAATTTGGAATTATGGATATCTTAATAATGTCAAATTTTCTGATCCATACATGGAAAGTCTTATATTATTTAGATATTCTTTAGTCTCTTTCAGGTTTACATTTTTCAGGTACGGTATTAGATTTAGTTTTTAAATATCTTCCTTAATTCTTCGGTATTTTAAACCTATTGATAGAATTGTTTTCTTAATGTTATTTTCAGATTGTTCATTGTATAGAAATACAATTGCTTTCCATGCATTATTTTTATATTCTGTAACATTACTAATTTTATTCCCTTTAATAGTGAATTTCTTAGAATATTCTATATATAAATAAAGGTAATAATGACATATCTATTTCATATTTACTTGTTTAATAATAGACCCTAAAGGAGGAAATCTTGTTATCCATCTAAGATTTTGTTCCTATGACACTACAAAACTAGGTTAAACTCTGTGTCTCCCTGTGTATTTTGGAAATAATAAAACATAACTATATTAACCTATACAGAAAATAATGCTTTATGGAAAAACATAATTAGACTTAAAAAATAAATCAACAGAGACAGAGTAATATTCCGGAATGGGAAGAAACTTTCCTCCCAAATGCCAAACTTGATCAAGAAATTTCTAACATTTTGGAACAAGGTGCATCTTAAATCTACAAGGAATGGAGTAATGTTTATAGATGGTGCTATTATTTCACATAGTTAATCACCATCATTTGGAAGAAAATATATCTGTATCTTATACTGCAACCAAAATGAATCCCATGTGTAAAAAAGAGATTACTAAACAACTTTGATGGATATAACTGCCTAGTTTTCATGTATAAAAAGGAGAATTTTATTGTATAAACATAAAAGAAATTAAGTAGTTGCAAAAAAACAGAAAAAAATAGGTGAAAGAAAATTAAGTAAAATATTTGCAAAATATCTGATGACAGGGTTTTAGAGGGTCAGAATCTTAAAATGACTCCACCCTCATCCCACTGGAAGGTTTCTTGCCTATTCCCTTGGAAGATATATATTAAGATACATAACAAATACACTAGGGATTTTACAGATGTAATTAAGATTAACAGTTACTTAAATTTGAGTTAATCAGAAGAGACAGTATCTAAGAAGCTCTAATCTAATCATATCAGTCCTTTAAAAATCAGTGTTTTCTACAGCTTATCACAGTTAGAAGTACAAAAAAGATGCTGGTTCGAATATAGAGGATTCCATGATAAAGAATGTGGTCAGCTTCTTGAAGCTGAGAATAATTTCCTGATGACAGATTGAAAGGAAATGGGTACTTGAGTCCCACAACCACAAGGAAGTGAATGAGCTTGAAAGAGGATTGGTTCCCAAAGCCTCCACATAACATCACCAAATGACTAACACACTGATTTTGCTCTTGTGAGAATTTAAGCATAGAACTCAGCAAAGCCTGCCCAGATTTTTAACCTACAGAACTGCGAAATTATAAATGTACATTGTTTTAATCTCCTAAAGTGGTGATATATTTCAATGCAGCAATTTAAAATAATAAAATGTCCAATACAGAACTATAAGTTGTCAAGAGGAAGCAAGCTGCTACTCCCTTGAAAACTTTGCTTAGAAATCTCATCAGCTAGGGGTGCCTGGGTGGCTCAATCGGTTAAGGGTTTAACTCTTGGTTTTGGCTCGCGTCATGATCTCATGGTTAGTGAGTTCGAGCACTGCATCAAGATCTGTACTGATCGCTCAGAGCCAGGAGCATGCTTCTGATTCTGTGTCACCTTCTCTTTCTCTCTCTGCCCCTCTGCTGCTCGCACTGTCTCTTGCTCTCTCAAAAAGAAACATTTAAAAAAAATAAAAAAGAAAGAAATCTCATCAGCTAAACATATAATTTTATCATACACAAATCTGTCCTTCCATAAAACACTAACAGTTCAGTCAAGTTTTTTGCCATTTATAACAAGGATTGGGTTTCCTCCAGTTTCCAATCACATATTCTCTTTTCTGTCCAAGAGACATCATCAGAATCATCTTGAACACCCATATTTCTAGCATATACCTCAAAACTCTCCCAGCCTCTACCCATACCCAGTTGCAAACTCACTTCCACATGTTTAGGTATTTGTTACAGCAGCATTCTAGTTTCAGTAACAAAATCTTAGTCAGCTCAGGCTGCTGTAACAAATACCATAGGCTGGGTTTTTTAAGCACAAAAATCTATTTTCTCAGTTTTGAAGGCTGAAAGTCTGAGATCAGGGTTCCAGTAAGGTTGGGTTCTGATGAGATCTCCTTTCCTGCCTTGCAGAGGCTACCTTCTCACTGTGTTCTCACAAAATAGAGAGACTGAGAAAGAACAAACTCTCTGGTGTTTCTCATTGTAAGAGCACTAATCCTATCATGAGGGCTACACCCCCATAATTTCATCAAAACCTAATTATCTCCCAAAGGCTCCATTTCCAAATGCCATCACATGGGGGTTAGGGCTTCAAAATAGGGATGGAAGGATGGGAGATATAATTCAGTCCATAGCACCTGACATGATATCTTCCCCAACTGACATAATTCCTTATCAACTTGCTTTATCTTTTCTTTTTTATTCCTATTTCATATTTCATTTTTTCTTCTGCTTCATGGATTGTACTGTGTTTTGTTCATCCTTGGCTACAAGCTGTTTTTTTTTCTTTAACTTGTTTTCTTAATGATACCACAGTGGGAGGAAGATGCATAAAATATATGCATGTGTCCTCCTTAGTAAGAAAACATCAATTCAAATCAATGAATAGGAGTGTTTTAGGTTACTTGAAGGTTTCCTAATGTAGAAGCATATCCATACAACCTAGCATTTATAATTGAGTGATGAAGATAACATACACACACACACACACACACACACACACACACACAAAATAAGTAACTCAAGGGGAATTGTGAATGCTATAGAAAAGATATGAAGAAAATGGTATGGAAGCATGAAGGAAGCAAACATTAATCATAACTAGGAAAAATAGAAAAAAAGTAATTTGTGAATTAAGTTTTCAAATCTTCTGATGAAAAATGATTCTACTTTTTTTCTTCAAAAAACTATTTTTAGATTGATAAAAAAATCTGCTTTTTATTTCTCTATACCTCTCTTTTATCCTGTATCTGTAATTTCCTTTTTGTCTCCATGAGTTCTTAAGCTTCTTTATTCTGTTTCTCTCTGCTTCTATCTCTGACTGTTATTCAGACATGATCCACACTTGACCTGGTAACCAAACCGTGGGTGTCTTGGAAACAGTATTTCACCTATGGAAACACATAGAGGTGAAGACTGAAATCTTCCTTGGAGACAGGAGGGAATTCACCCAGGGATGCACTAGGCAAGAGGCAGGAACAGGAATGAGTCCTCAGCTTGGGGTAGAGGAAGTATGCTTCAGTTTTTATGCAAAAACAGACATGATCTGTCCTCCTGGTGGTTTGCCTCAGGAGTGTGGGGGAGTCTACAGAGAGTGTCTGACTCAAGAATCACCAGGAGTCACATATGCAAATTAAAGAGCAGGAAACACATAAACGGATTCACCTTGAGAAATCATTTTCTGCATTGTCTGTTTTAATTTCCTCATAATACGAATTATATAATTGACCTTTTTGTACTTTTAAGATTTCTATAAAAAAGAATTATAGTAAAACTATATAAGAACACAAATATTTTAAAAACATTTTTAGAATTAAGATACAATATAGATTTATTTTTCTTCAGAGAATGTTATTGTGCTCCAACATACTGTGACAACCACACCACACTATTACAGGCTATTTGTAACTCAAAGGAGTTTCATGAAATGTAAGCAGGGCAAAGAGAGAAATGTGTGAATTTGAAATAAAAGTGATGACAGCATAATCAGATGATCTAGCAGGCCACTGTAAGTTTGCTTCAGCAATACCTATAGAAGAATACATGAAGGACAGACGTTTAGAGAAAAAATACATCTAGCATATGAGAGAAATCATTAATATGTCATCTTCACATTACAAAGAACACTAAAAATCTACCATAATGGTTTCTGTTTTTAAAGCTATTTTTACACATCTAAAAACATATGTATATCCACTACTACAGGTGTATCATAAAACATCTAATTTTATAAGAAAATATACTAGCTACATGTAAGATTAAGAATATTAAAATATTTTGAGCTTATCTGTATCATATAAACAAAGTAAAGATGAAACAAATTAATGCCAGGGGCATCTGGGTGGCTCAGTCACTTACGCATCTATCTGACTTCGGCTCAGTTCACGATCTCCCAGTTTGTGAGTTCGAGCCTTGCAACGGCCTCTACGCTGACAGTGTGGAGCCTACTTTGGATTCTCTGTCTCTCTTTCCCTCTCTGCCCCTCCCCTGCTCATGTTCTCTCTCTCTCTTTCTCCCTCTCTCTCTCAAAAATAAATAAATACATGTTTTAAAAAATGACATCTTTATTTAAATAAATTAATTAAATTAATGCCAGCCATCAAAGGGTATCCCTTCTTTCCTATGTTACCATTCTAATACTTCCAAGGAGTATTTGTTCATCACTATTATATTATTATACCTACAATTGGATAGCTTCTAATAAACTCATTGTTTTATTTTAAGAATCCTTTTTATGCTTATTTGTGAAAAATGGATTCTGAGTTTCCTTTTTGTTTCTCTGAAATCAAAGGAATGTTAAATTAATGGCTCCTTATAACAAGATAAATTACCACTGTTAATAAAATTATACACATATTAATTTTAGAGATTCAAAACACATATTTCAAGGGTATCTCACATAGACGAAAAATATGAGCAAGCATACATCTAATAGCTACTAAATTATATTATAGTAATTATTTATTATAATAATTATTTTAAAGATATTTAAATAAAGAAAACATAGGTTTCTTTTCTCTGTGGTTTTTAAAATAGAAATCATATTTTAAATATGATAGAAGTCTAAATTTGATTCTAAAAACAATCATATGAAATCTATGTCTATTCATATTAAATGTAATGATGTCCATAAAATAAAAATTTTTAAATACAAAATATAGCATAAAAGTTATTGTTGGTTTAAATATTGCAGTGAACCAATCGAAATTAAAAATAACTTTAATACTGAGAAAAAAAGTCTTCCACTTTCCTTAATTATGTAGGCAATTAAAAAGTCTTGCCTGTGCTTAAGTAATCAAAAGTTGATGGGTTTCTAAGATTAACAAAAATGGTTCAGCATATGTATTATGTGGTGATCCTTTTCCATTTAGCTGAGATTTTTAGCAGTATACAGAAAAAAACATTCTCTTGCAGACAATATTACATTAGAAACAAATTTAGAAACATGCTCACATTTTCATCTTTCTTAGGGAACTATTCTAACTTTATCATGTGTTTAAGAGACTGTTGTTTGTTTTTAAATGAATTACTCTACCCATAAAACATCTCTGGTTGAAAAAAGTAACTTAATGTATAAAATATATAAGTAAATACATAAAACTTGAACATGTCATATAAAGTGGTATTTCTAATTTGTAATTCATCAAGTTAGTTTTGCCAAAGAATTGCAAATAATTCTATTTACAGTGCTGATTCTCACTCTGATTTTCTGTATCCTAGTTAATATTTCCCTAAATATTTCCAATCTGATTCAGAAAATAGTGCAGCTCTGCATCAGTGCTGAAGATAATCTTGCATTAACATCCTAATTTCTAATTTAGTCAACAAATATTTATTTAGGGCTTAACACATATCAGGAATCTTCTGAGCATTGATGAGATTGCTGTCTCACTCCCAGTGAGCTGCCATTCCAGCGGAAAATGACAACCAATGGAAGGTGGTAAGCGCAATAAAGAAAACAAAGCAGGGACCAACTACCAAAAAGGTGACATAGGAGACCCAGCCTTTCTTTCCCCCAACAAATATCAGCAATTAGACACAGATCCATTAACAAAACATGCTTTTGGAGAACTCTAGAGTCCATTTAAGAAATTTTAGCAACACAGGGGTGCCTGGGTGGCTCAGTCAGTTAGGTGTCTGACTTTGGCTCAGGTCATGATCTCACAGTTTGTGAGTTTGAGCCCCACATCTGGTTTTGTGCTGACAACCCAGAGCCTGGAGCCTGCTTTGGATTCTGTGTCTCATTCTCTCTCTGCTCCTCCCCCACTTGTGCTCTGTCTTTCTCTGTCTCTCAAAAATAAATAAAAAATGTAAAAAAATTAATAAAAGAGAAATTTTAGCAACCCAGTGGTACAAAATAGTGAGTATAATTGCACGAGAAGAGAATGAAGACAATTTTATTTTGACTGCACCATCCTATTTCTCAAGCTGACATTGCTCAGTGCCAAGTGGTAACTTCCCAGCTAAAGAATATTCATTCCCAGTAAAGGAAAAGCAGAATAAGGGACCAGCTTCTTCAGTCTTTCAGGATGCTGCACAAAGGTCCCACATCAGTTTCACTTCTTCCAATTGATGAAGCTGAGATATATAGAGATGGCTAACATCAGGAAGAAAAGCAGGGGCTATTAATAGCAGCCATTCAGGGGGAGCAATTGTGGTTCACAGAGACCTGCTCTGCTGACCAATTCAGCAGATTTTGTCACTGAATAAGCAACCAAGAGCCAACACAGCTGCCACAGAATCCCTGAATATTTCACACCCTTCTTTTCACAAATATCCCATTGTCATCAAGATAACATAAGCATCACTGGAGTCCCACAAGGAGAAGCAAAGAAGAAAAGGGTAGAGAGCTTATTTAAATAAATAATGCCTGAAATATCCCAGACATGGGGAGAAATCTGAACATCCAAGTTCATGAAACTAATGGGTCACCTCAAGATTTCAGTCAAGAATGACCTCCAAGACACATGATAATAAAACTCTGTGAAAAAGACAAAGAGAATTTTAATTCTCTCATACAAAGGAACCCCCCTATATGGCTATCAGTGAATTTCTCAGCAGAAACCTTGCAGGCCAGTAGAGAATGTGATAATATTTTCAAAATACTGAGAAAAATAAAATGCCAACAAAGACTATTTTACCCAGAAAAGCTGTCTTTCAGACACGAAGGTACAATTAAGATTTTCCTTAATAAGCAGAAACTGAGGGAACTAGACCTCCTTATAAAAAATGCTGAAAGAAGTCTTTTAAGTTGAAATGAAAGGACACTAATTAGTATCATGAAAATATGAAAGTGTTGTACAAAGTGTTAAACGATAAGCATATAGTCAGATTCAGAATACACTAATGCTATCATTTGGTGATGTGATAAGAACTTAACTCAGCTATACAGGTTAAAATACAAAAGTATTAAAAATAGCTATAACTACAACAATTTGTTATTAGGTATGAATATAAAAGTATGTAAGTAATGACAACAGAAACACAAAAAGGGGAGTAAAGAAGTAAACTTTTCATACAACTTTGAAATTGTTATCAACATAAACTGGATTAATATATATGTAACATGTTTTATTTAAGCTTCATGGTATACACAAAGCAAAAAAGTACAGTAGATTCCCATAAGGTAAGGAGAAAGAAATCAAAGCATACCATTCAGGAAAATCATTAATTCACAAAGGGAAGTAGTAAGAAAGGAGGAGAGGAACAAAATAATGCAACAAACCTAGAGAGGAAAAAAAAGGATTGTATTAGTAAGTTCTTACTTATCAATAATTACTCTAAATGTAAATGGAATGAATTTTGCAATGAAAAGACATAGAGTGCCCCCTTCTTCACTGGATTTTTTTTTTTTTGGATGTTGAGTTTGGTAAGTTCCTTACAGATTTTGGATACTAACACTTTATCTGATATTTCATTTGCAAATCTTTTCTCCTATTCTATCAGTTGCCTATTAATTTTTGATGATTGTTTCCTTCGCTTGTGCAGAAGCTTTTTATCTTGATGAGGTCCCAATATTCATTTTTGTTTTTGTTTCCCTTGCCACTGAAGACAAGTCAAGTAAGAAGTTGCTGCTGCCAGGGTCACAGAAGTTGTTACCTGTTTTCTCCTCCAGGAATTTGATGGTTTCCTGTCTTACCTTTGGGTCTTTCATCTATTTTGAGTTTATTTTTGTGTATGGGTAAGAAACTGGTCCAGGTTCATTCTTCTGCATGTCACTGTCCAGTTTTCCCAACACCATTAGCTGAAGAGACTGACTTTTTTCTATTGGATATTCTTTCCTGCTTTGTCAAAGATTAGTTGGCCATATGTTTGTGGGTCCATTTCTGGATTCTCTATTCTGTTTCATTGATCTCTGTGTCTGTTTTTGTGCCAGTACCATACTGTGTTGATGACTACAGGTTTGTAATACAGCTTGAAGTTAGGAATTGTGATGCCTCCAGCTTTGGTTTTCTTTTTCAAAATTACTTTGGGTATTTGGGGTCTTTTCTGGTTCCATTTAAATTTTAGGATTGTTTATTCTAGCTCTGTAAATAATGATGATGTTATCTTGATAAGGATTGCATTGAATACATATATTGCTTTGGGTAGTATCGACACTTTAACAATATTTGTTCTTCCAATCTATGAGCACAGAATGTTTTTCCATCTCTTTGTGTCTTCTTCAATTTCTTTCATAAGCTTTTGATAGTTTTCAGTGTATAGATCTTTTACCTCTTTGGTTTATTTCTAGGTATTTTATGGTTTTTGGTGCAATTATAAATGGGATCAATTCCTTGATTTCCCTTTCTGTTGCTTCATCATTGGTATATAGGAATGCAACCAATTTCTGTGCATTGATTTATATCCTGGAACTTTGCTGAATTCATGGATTAGTTCTAGCAGTTTTTTGCTGGAATCTTTTGGATTTTCCATGCAGAATATCATGTCATCTGTGAATAGTGAAAGTTTGACTTCTTCCTTGTCGATTTAGATACCTTTTATTGTTGTTGTTGTTGTCGTTGTCTGATTGCTAAGGCTAAGACTTCCAAAACTATGTTGGATAACATTGGTGAAAGTGTACATCCTTATCATGTTCCTGAACTTAGGGGGAAAGCTCTCAGTTTTTCCCCTTTGAGGATGATATTAGCTTATGAGCCTTTCATATATAAGAAATGGGAAAAAGACATGAATAGGCACTTTTCCAAAGAATTCATCTAGATGGCTAACAGACACACAAAAGGATGCTCAACATCACTCCTCAGCAGGGAAATACAAATCAAAACCACAATGGGATACCACCTCACACCTGTCAGAATGGCTAAAATTAACAACACAGACAACAACAGATGTTGGTGAGGATGTGAAGAAAGGGGAACACTTTTGCACTGCTGGCGGGAATGCAAACTGGTGCAGCTGCTGTGGAAAACAGTATGAAGTTTTCTCTAAAAATTAAAAATAAAACTACTTTACAACTCAGCAATTGCCCTACTAGGTATTTATCCAAAGGATACAAAAATGCTGACTCAAAGGGGCACATGCATCCCAATGTTTATAGTAGCATTATCGACAATAGCTAAAGTATGGAAAGAGCCCAAATATCCATCAATTGATGAATGGAAAAAGAAGAGGTGGTATATATATACAATGGAATATTACTCAGCAATGACAAAGAATGAAATCTTGCCATTTGCAACAACGTGGATGGAACTACAATGTATTTATGTTAAGAGAAATAAGTCAGAGAAAAACAAATATCATATGGTCTCACACATACATGGAATTTAAGAAACAAAACAGGGGCGCCTGGGTGGTGCAGTCGGTTAAGCGTCCGACTTCAGCCAGGTCACGATCTCGAGGTCCGTGAGTTCGAGCCCCGTGTCAGGCTCTGGGCTGATGGCTCGGAGCCTGGAGCCCGTTTCCGATTCTGTGCCTCCCTCTCTCTCTGCCCCTCCTCCGTTCATGCTCTGTCTCTCTCTGTCCCAAAAATAAATAAAAAAAAAAGTTTAAGAAACAAAACAGATGAACATAGAGGAAAAGAAGGCAAAAGTAAGATAAAAACAGAGAGTGAGGCAAGCCATAAGATGCTCTTCAATACAGAGAACAAACTGTTGGTTGCTGGAGTGGTGTTGGGTGAGGGGATGTGCTGACTGGGGGAAGGGCATTTGCTGGGATGAGCACTGGGTGTTATATGTAAGTGATGAGTCACTAAATTCTACTTCTGAAATCATTATTACACTATATGTTAACTAAATTGGATTTAAATTTTAAAAAAGGGAAAAAGAGATATAGAGTGACCTAACAGATAGAAAACAACCTAACTATATGCTGCTAACCAGAGACACACTTCAGCTTTAAGGATACATGAAAACTCAAAGTGAAATGATAGAAAAAGATATTCCATGAAAACGGAAATCCAAATAAAGGAAGGGTAGCTATACTTACATGAGGCAAAATAGACTTTAAGTCAAAAGAAGAAAGAACATTGAAACTTCTAAATATATTAAGCAAACACTAACAGATATGAAAAAGAAATAGACAGAGGCGCCTAGGTGGCTTAGTTGGTTAAGCGTTCAACTTTGGCTCAGGTCATGCTCTCATGGTCTGTGAGTTTGGGACCCACATTGGGCTCTATGCTGACAGATCAGGGCCTGGAGCCTGCTTCAGATTCTGTGTCTTCTCTCTCTCTCTCTCTCTCTCTCTCTCTCTCTCTCTCTCAAAAATAAATAAATAAACATTAAAAAAAAAGAAAAGGAAATAAACAATAGAATAATATCAAGGAACTTCAATACTCAACTTTCATAATATGATAGATTGTCTAAACAGAAAATCAAACAGGAAATGTTATACTTCACCTATACTTTAGACCAAATGGACCTACATATATATACAAAACATCCTATCTAACAGCAGCAGAATACACATTATTATCAATCACACATGAAACATTATAAAGGATAGATGATTTAGTAGGTCACAAAACAAGTCTTAAAAAATTTAAAAAGAATGAAATCATACAAAATATCCTCTCCAATCACAATAGTATGAAACTAGAAATCAATAATGGAAGAAAAATTAAAAATTCACAAATATGTAGAAATTAAATACACTCCTGAACAACCAATACATCAAATCAAAAATTAAAAAAAAAATAATCAAACTTTCTTGAGACAAATGAAAATGGAAGTACTATATACCAAAATCTATATGATGCTGCAGAAGCAGGTGTAAGAGGGAAATTCAGAGTGCCAAAACCTACATTAAGAAAAAGAACCATCTCAGGGGCACCTGGGTGGCTCAGTTGGTTAAGCGTCCAACCTCAGCTCAAGTCATGAGATCATGACTTGTGAGTTCGAGCCCCGCGTCAGGCTCTGTGCTGACAGCTCAGAGCCTTAAGCCTGCTTAGGATTCTTTGTCTCCCCTCTCCCACACTCTCTCTCTCTTTCTCTCTCTCTCTCTTTCTCTCTCTCTCTCCCTTTTGGCTGACAAAAACAATAAAAGAGATACCATATAATACTAAAAACTGATACATTAATCTAAATATGGAAGAAATAAAAAGATAAAAGGAACTAAAAAACAGAAGGGTCAAACAGAACAACAACAAAAAGAGTAAGAGAGTAGATCTAATCCAAACCATGTCACTAGCTACATTAAATGTAAATGGAACCATATCACAATTAAAAGGAAAAGCTTGTCAAACTACATTAAAAAAGAAAAGGGGGGCCTGGGTGGCTCAGGAGGTTAAGCATCTGACTTTGGCTCAGGTTATGATTTCACAGTTTGGGGGTTCGAGCCCCACATCGGGTTCTCTGCTGTCAGCACAGAGCCTGCCTCAGATCCTCTGTCTCCCTCTCTCTCTTTCTCTCATAAATAAATAAACATTAAAATATTTAAAAAGTAAAAGTAAATAAGTTAATCATAACGGATACTACATAAACATTAAAACAGTAGATTAGGATTAGTAGAGTGAAAAAATATATACCACAGAAACACTAATCATGACAAAATCTGAGTAACTGTATTAAAGTAGAAAAGTAGACATCAAAACAAAGAGTCCTAGGAGTAGGTAGCACGGGCCATTTTGTAATAATAGTTGATTACTTATGAAGATCTACCAATCAAATTAATTTGCCCTAATATAGAGATTCCAAATATTGAAAACAAAACCTGAAAAAACTAAAAAGAGAAAGAAATCCACAAATTTAGTTGAAAATTTAAATATCCTTCACTGTAAGAAAAAAAAAACATAGAGCAGATATAAAAAATTTGAACACTTATCAACTACTTTGACATAATTAACAATTAAAGATCAATAAAAACAGTAACTGCAAAATATACATTATTCTCAGTTGAACACCTCAAGTAACCAGTACAAAACATTATACCATTATACATCAAATGCATATTATTTACCATTTATAATCAAATTTACCATTATAATCAAATGCACATGAAACATTCAACTTGATCAATATAATAAAATGTGTGTAGATTCTAAAAAGAGAAATCCACATGTATGTACAAAGTACATTTATTTATAACAGACAAACTACAACAACTGAAATGTCAATCAACTGGTGAACCAATATTGAAATGTGACAAATTCGTATAAAAGAGTATATTATTCAGTATCATGGGAATAAAATATTGATACTCACAACAGCATGAATAAATCTGGAAAACAACATGCTGAAATAAGTGTGTTTTTAAAGGATTAAAAACAGTATTACTGCACTTATTGGAATTTAGAGGATAAATAAAACTAGCTAATGTCAAAATCATTGAGAGTAGGAGTGTTATCCAAGTGTAATTTTGCCTGGGAGGGCCACAGGGTAGTTTTTAGGATGACAGAAGTTTTGTCTCTTGATAGGTTTGTATGGTTCATAAGGTCTATGCATTTTTTTTTAAACTCTTATTTAATACATTTAAGATTTGTTCATTTCACTGTGTGTAAATATTACCTCAAGTAAAATGCGTGTTTGAATGCATGTAAAATTTTAAGGCATATTAGATTTTTTAGCAATAAAAATCTCTGCACTGTTTTTGAATAGAAGTACAGGTTAATAATGATAAAATTATGACAGACCAATACTTTATACATGCTACATTAGTGTCTCTGTAACATGTATTGGCGTACATGTGCAATTTTTATATATTTTTCAAAAATAGATAACTGTGGATGTTTTAAAATGGTAAATACCACTCTAACAGTATAGGGTACTATATGAACAGTATAGGGTTCAAACTGTTTTCAAATATATATTAATACTTTTTTAAACTATAATAAATTCAACTAAATTATAGAGAAAAGATACCCTAACTTTTAATGTAAAACCCAAGATAATATGGTAGTATCTTTCTACAAAAGTCTTTTTGGCAATTCTGTATCATAAAACCATTAATTTCTTTTAATTAGGATTTCTAAAATTAATATAAATTTTTTTCATTGCTGGACTATGGCATCTTGAAAAATAATAATTACCTGTCCAATTGCAAAAGTAAAGTGCACTATTACATTCACTTGACTTTCTTTAGTCTTGCTTCCTATACTCCTATTCACTCCAGCAATATTATTAAGTTCTGAGGTTGATTATATGGGTTGCTTTGTGAAGAGGGACAAGCAGCATTTCAGACAGCTAAAATAATATTCTATTTGGGTATAAGTGAAATACTTATACCTATCATCCCCTCTGAAAAATGTGCACTAAATATTAGAATTAAAATGTTCAGTACTTTAAGCCTGTTCTGGAAAACTAAGAATTAGCTTACTGACAGTTAACATTTTTGCTATATCTTTAAAATAACAGTTTTAAATTATGCCTCTCCATTCACAAATCAAAGTTCTTTAAAAAGTTCTCAATCATCAATTATGAGTAGAATAACACTTTTTCTCTCTTTTTTCTTTCATGGTTTGAACTAAAACAATGTTACAATGTTAAAACATTTTTTCCCAACATACTATGTAATCTGAAAAAAGACTGATATACAGAAACTAATTTTCTTATGTAATTAACAGAATCAGACTTCAAGGGTTATGTTTTTGAAAAATACATTAATGATTATAAGAAAATATAAATATTGATTTTGTTATTCACTATAATTTTGACATGCACAACTTGAATATTTTAATTAAATCACTAACTTAATCTAACATATTCAATAAAATTTATATAACATGAAAGTACTGTGAATTACGATATACATAATAAGTGGATTACATGCATGATGGAAAATCTTTTATAAAAAATATGAGATCTATATGTTTTTCTTCTCACAGTGTTCTCAGCAAAATCATCACCTTCCTTTTTTATACTCTCACATTAAAAATATTAATCCTGCGGGGCACCTAGGTGGCTCAGTCGGTTAAGTGTCTGAGTCTCGATTTTGGCTCAAGCCACAATCCCAGGGCTATGGGATGGAGCCCGTGTCAGGCTGAGCATGGAGCCTGCTTAAGATTCTCCCCCCTCTCTCTGTCCCTCTCCGTTCATCTCAAAAAAAAAAAAAATTAGTTCTTGCATATTGTTTGCATAGAAGTAGTCTGATTTAGGCTAGAATTGCCCAGGTAAAAGCTTGTCCAGTATCAGCTACAAGTTCAGGTATAGGATATGAGTGAAGCTCTCCAACACTGATGCCAGTAAAGCAGGTTAGATGAAAAGCTCAAGATTGAGTGCTTTTAGGACCTGCCTCCTTAACCTGGCCAGCCGTGTTCTTTTATCCCATCCCTTCTAATTACCTTCTCCCACATAATTACAAAGCCATCAAGCTTTTATACATATAAGTTTTCTTCTTCCACCTATCGTTTGCCATCACTATTTTAAATATATGACTCCAATTCTCAGTCAGAAAACACAGTGTTGGGAAGGAGAGATGTTAGCTTCCTAGTCTTGAAGAACACTTTGTTTATGGTGGGAGGGGACACTCAGGCAAGATTGACATTCTCCAGGTTTGTTTCTCCCTGCCAGCCTGCTCCAGTGCAAATATCCTTCTGCCACCCTTCCACTGCCCAGTAATTGAACATCTGTTACTTTGTTCCTCTATTTACTGTCCTTGGTCTCCAGTTCCAAACATATATGAAGCGTAATATCCCAGATCTCAAAGTGGTGGACTGTTTGTCCACTAGGAAATGGTGAAAATGTATTTTATAGAAGAGAGCAAATATGAAAACATAAGTATTAGGAAGGCAATGTGGAATTCTCAGTCTTAAAGAGAGTCAAAGAGGATTAAATAGGAGTAACTATAGAACAAGGGATAAAAGTGCATCTCAGTGTCTTTTTTGACCTAAGGAAGGAAGGAAGAGGGAGGGAGAAAAAAAAAACAAGATCACTGGGAAAGTGGGAAAGAATGACTACTATGTCAAATACTAAGGCTAACTGTACTTAAAAATTGTCACTAACTGTGAATTACAATATTTTGTAAGGCATAAAATATGTTTGTTTTAAAATTTAGGTTTAATAGTATAAACATGTACATAGCTATATGAAGTAGTATAAACTGTAAGAAGTGGAAAAAAAATAAAACAAGCTCAGTTATCTGTGGGGAAAGATTAGAAAGAATGGGAACATTGATTTAAGAATGACAAACTTGTATTTCTTTTTATTATTAACCAGGGCCTCCTCGATTGTCTGTAAACAAAATAATGGGAGCTACATTCATAGGAATTTAGCCTTCTGCATCACTATATACAGATGTTCCTTATTAGGAAGTAGGGAAGTAAAATGAGCAAATATTATCATTGTTTCTTTTTTAAGAAATGGGGAAATCTCATTATATAGAAACATATATTCTCTATTATTATTTTTCGCACAACATTCATGGAAACCATCTTTCTTCATCAAATGAACACATAGTCCATATTTTAAAGGAAAATTATCACCTAATTTGAAAACTTGCTTAGATTTTTTCTTTTAGAATTAGAATTTAAGATCAATACTTCCATCTATTAACTGTCACATACACTAAACTTGTGGATACAGGAGTTTCACTGGTGGTGCAGAGAAAGAAAGAGTTGTAGATCCCACATAGAAAATCATAAACAGGGGCGTCTGGGTGGCTCAGTCAGTTAAGCGTCCAACTTCAGCTCAGGTCATGATCTCATGGTTCCTGAGTTAGAGCCCCACGTCGGGCTCTGTGCTGAGAGCTCAGAGCCTGGATCCTGCTTTGGATTCTGTGTCTCCCTCTCTCTCTGCCCTTCCCCCATTCATGCCCTGTCTCTCTGTGTCTCTCAAAAATGAATAAACGTTAAAAAAAATAAGAAAATCGTAAGCATCTCAGATAAAAAGAGATGACTCAAAATATAAGAGCTCTATGACCCTCAGCATAAAATTATTGATAAAAAAAAGAGACTACTTAGAAGATGTCTGAGGATATTCCCCTGCCCCAAACACGGATACAAGTATACAAACTATGTGGTATATGTAAGATATAATTTATAAAGAATAGTATAGGAAAATGGTGGTGGTATTATTGAGTTGGGAGCTTTTTGTGAATCCAATAGCTCAAAGTCTAAAAACGAGTGAAATCAATTATTTAATACATTTGTATGAAATCAGAATTTGGAAATGTACTGTAAATATATTTTAGTTACTTCAAAAAAACTTAAATGATACATTTTTCATACTGGATCTCATTATCTAATTTCTTGCATATGTGCATACATATAGATATATATGTAAGTGTATTGAACTATGATGTCTCATAGAAATAAAACAGCCTGAAGGGAAGCTATAAATTAGTTTTTGTGAGAAGTGTGACATTAGTGGAATACAAAAAGGTAAATTTTAAAATCAGCCATGATTTATTCTTGGTAGAGGGGTACTTTATAAAGCAATCAATAAAAATTGCATATTATCTCTGGTTTCAAGGAATCTCTTGTGTTTAGATAAGAAGGCACTATATATTGCCATTCATATCTGAGGGTGAGTCCTGGCAAAGTGTATGTGTCTGTGTTTGTCTGTGTGCATATGCGTTTAAGCTCTCTGTATGATTCTGATGATCAGGTTTAATAAGTGATGTAATAACTTATCCAAAGATGTGATGCCAGGGTAGTTGATAAGAATTGAGCCTACCAGCTTCAGCGTAACAACTTTTGGGATCACCAAAGCTTAAAAACTTTTGATGACACCTGTGTCAACATGATTTAACTGTTTGTTCTACAAAATTATTATTCCAGACAATATGACTAAAAATCAACACATCCAACAAATAATTTCACTACTTGTTTCAGAAAACATATTTATACTAGCTTCCTAGTGTTACTGTGACAAATTGCCACAAACTGAGTGACTTAAGAAACAAATTTATTCTACCACAGTTCTAGAGGCTAGAATTCTGAAGTGAAGGTTTTGGCAGCATCATGCTCTTGGGGAAGATTCTTCCTTGCCTCTTCCTAACTTTTCGGGATTGTCATCAATCACTGATTTTCTTTGGTTGGCAGACACATCACTCCAATCACTGCCTCCATCATTACATGACAGGTCTCCCTGGCCAAGATGGTAAAGTAGGTCCCATTTTTGAATTAAGCTCTAATTCCTTTTCACTGAGCTGCAGAATATTGAATTTATTTTGTCTGAAAGAAATGAGGAATTCTTTTTTTTTTTAATTTTTTCAATGTTTGTTTATTTTTGAGAGACAGAGACACAGCATGAGTGGGAGAGGGGCGGAAAGAGAGGGAGACACAGAATTCGAAGCAGGCTCCAGGCTCTGAGCTGTCAGCCCAGAGCCCTATTTGGGGTTTGAACTCACAAACCATGAGATTATGACCTTAGCTCAAGTCAGATGCTCAACCAACTGAGCTACCCAGGTGCTCCAAGAAATTAAGAACTCTTTTTTGTGAGAAGATTGGTTATTCAGTAACATTTGAAAAGTCTTATTCTTAGGGAAAATCTGCCATGTTATGAGTGACCTGTTAAGATTTCTCTGTCTTTCTTAATCTCTTTGTTCTTTGAGTCTATAAGGGCAGAGTACAGTCAGCTACAAATAATTTTTAGGCTGGCCCTGATGATGACAAGTTCAGAAAGTTTTATCAGACTGGCATCCTTATAAGGAAAATTCTACATTGGGGCACCTCAAACTTTAAAAAAATTTCCATATTTTCGTCTTGTTTGTTTGTGAGGACCTGATTTCAGAAGAGATCTCCTCCCTAAATATCCCATCTACTGGGATTGAAAATCTGCGGAGACTGAAACTGTAGACAGCTAATCATTAGTTTGGGGCCAAGATACCAAGGAAGCAAACCACATCTGGACCAACCAGTGCCCAATTCATTTCAGGCCAAGTCCTTGCCACCTCTGGCCTGGACTCAATGTTTCTATAAACTTATATCATGTGCTTACTTTGTCTAAGGGGCATGATATTGATGAGCACAATTTGGAATTACAGTGGTCACACTGGAGGATTTTTGATGGGAATGGAATTGTTTGAGAGGTACCACAGAAAAAAAGGAATCAATAATCTAAACATCCAATGATCTCCTTTATTTTCACTATGAGGAAGCTTCCAAAACAAACTCCAATCATAACACTGTTTTTTTTAATATTTTTAAGATAAAAGTAAGAACTGAGGATGATGTTACTTATTTTTTAAATATCTTTAAGATAAAAGGAAGAACTGAGGATGATGTTACTTATTTTTTAAATATCTTTAAGATAAAAGTAAGAACTGAGGATGATGTTACTTATTTTTTAAATATCTTTAAGATAAAAGTAAGAACTGAGGATGATGTTGACATTACTTAACAGTTTGCTCCTAGAATTATTAACCAGGAAGATTAGATTAAAAACCAGTAAATAACTTCACTTTTGCTTTTGAAAATTCTGTTAAGAAAATTTTATGGGCAAATAATGTGTTCACTTGGCCAAGTAGCTTTCTATCCTCATCAAGGATTTCCTCAGCGGAACAAACTGCTCATTTTTCAGGACAAAAATTTGCTCATCACGATCCTCTTTAAGATTTTCAGCCTACTGGGTTCACCAATCCTACATACTCTGTCAGGAAATTTGCCCAGTCCTAACTGGTAGCCTACTTTTACATATCTGCTCTGAAACCCTCAAGCCAAGACCCCCCTAAGTCTACAAATTATTTATCAAATTCCTTTCAAGAATTGAAGGACATTACTGAGGTGATGTCATGGTAGAAATTCTTCTATGTTAGCAGCAAATGTAGTGAATTCAACTTTGTTTGATAAAATTTAGTTTAGTGATCTTTATTCAAATGTGACAGTCAAAACAGGTTAAAATACCCTATGGTGTTTTATCTATTAGAAATCTCAGACAAGGGATGCCTGGGTGGCTCAATGGCTTAAGCAACATGATCTCACAGTTCATGGGATTGAGCCCTGCATGGGGTCTTGAACTGATAGCACTGAACCTGCTTGAGATTCTCTCTGGCTCTCTCCCTCTCTCTTTGTCCCCCCCCCCACTCCTATGTACATGCAAATAGGCACACACTCTCTCTCAAAATAAATAAACTTGAAAATAAAAACAGAAAGCTTAGCCAAAAAGTAAACTTTAGGGGCTCATTAAGAAAGCAAAGAAGGTTTCCAATTTAAATACAATTCCCGTGTGTTAGGACCACTGTTAGTTACTTATTAGTTAATTTGTTAATTGATTTTTAGAGTCTAGGATTTCTTTTTATAATTCAAAGCTGATTCAAAATGATTCACATTTTGTATCCTCCTATTTATCAGTTAACTGCTGCAAACGACTTGGAAGTCTGGGAATTACAGATTGTTCCATTTTCCTATATTCATTCTGTTATAACCAGTATTAACAATGAAATGATATTCAACAAAAATGAGTTTTGCAATACTTTCCAATATAAGGCTTTTTATAAGATGTATATGGATGGATAGACAGGAAGATGAGATAGATAATATATAACAGATAGATAGATTATAGATGATAGAGATTAATATGTATATACACACATATACATGTATAGATATACAAATATACTGATACAATAATAATGGAAATTTTCATTTTTATCAAGGATTGGCACTACCATCTATATGTGTTAGGTTGAACAGATATTAGTATGTGTTGCATTTCCATAATGCCAATAACTTTAAAATGCAGATGGTGTATTAAGTTGTTTTGTGTTGTTTTTCAGAAGTATTAAAAAGTTAAAAGGTTTTATTATGGAGAATACACACAATTAAATCTGTATCATAGGTAATTTAAGAATAGGTCGTTCAAGGGGCACCTGGGTGGCTTAGTCAATTAAGCATCCGACTTCAGCTCAAGTCGTGATCTTGGAGTTTGTGAGTTCAAGCCCCACGTTGGGCTCAGTGCTGACAGCTCAGAGCCTGGAGCCTGCTTTCGACTGTGTGTGTGTCTCTCTCTCTGCCCCTCCCCTGCTTACATTCTGTCTCTTTCTTTCTAAAATAAATAACAAAACATTAAAAAAAATAACTAAAGAAAAGACAGTTCAAGTTCTTTACCTATGGTCACATAGAATTTTAAATTGAATTATAGTCAACTAGAAATAAGAGTTCATTTTAAATACAATACTTTTAAGAGAACTGTCCTTATGTTCTTTTGAAAATCACAGAATATACTTTTTTACATGAACTGATTTAAAAGTTTAATAAGTTTGCAAAGATTCGTTATAATAAAAAAAATTAGTACCTTTTGAATCCTTCTTGTCTTCTTGAATCTGATATTTACAGCAAAATATTTTTTTTTTACACTAAGATGATTTCAGTGTGGTAGGTTTTTGTTTCTTTTTTAAACACAAATCATCAAATTATTACTCACACCAATAAGTATTTCTAACTGGTAATACATAGGAATTTCAGCATTTAATACCACAGTGTATGTGGTGAATGTTTATTTACTTCCATAGAAAGAAATGCACAAATATATGTTTATCTGTATGACACATGTCAGTTTTGAATAATTTCATGATTCATTTTCCTAAATTTAGATAGTGATATTTTCATGTATCTGTACATTTTCCTTGATACAAAAAGTCTGCTCTGCAGCCATAGATTAAAAAAATACATCATTCATCGAAATGATTCTTTTGCAATGAATATGCAGGGGAAAATAGCTTACTGTAATGATAATGGTAAATGTCCACTTTTAGCTCATATTCTTGGTGGAATTTATTTCTAATTATTAGCTTACAGTACAAAATTTATTTAACATCATCAAACTAGACAAAATAAGACCATTAATATATTCAATATAAGAAAGGTTATCAGCCTAATGAGTAAAATAGGATAAAATTTGAGGAACATCAAATGAGTTTATTATCAATGTTGAGGAAGAATTTCACATATTATAGAAAGCATCAGCAATTAAGGCAGCATTCAACCGACAGAGAGTTAGGAGACAAAGAACTTAAATATTGCCATAATATTTTTTTTCATGGAAAGAAACTTTCATTACCATGATCTGGGATGGATTATAATATTAGGGAATAGAACACAAGGCATTCATTGGAAAATAGTCATAAATTTACCATCACCTAAACATGTTGGCACAATAGAAAGATGGCACACAGATGTCCTATATTAGGGGGTGTAAGGCTAAAACTATTTTTACAACAGCCGTGAAATTTAATGGCAAATCAAAATGAAGTGAATTGCAATGATTTAGCTTCTAATAATTAGAACTTTTTTTTCCTGTAAGGAAATGAGTTTTAACTCTGAAACCTATGAAAAATAAAGTGTTTTAAATAAAATCATCATATCAAATAATGAAATTTGGTGTGGTATGATATAGTCTGCTCATGTCTTAGCTTATGAACATCAGTTCTCTTTGGGATTGATCCAAGGCAGTAAGAATCTGGCTACACCAACTTGATTTACTGGATTAAATTATTTTATTATTTTTAAAATTTTATTTATTTCTTTTGAGAGAGAAAGAGAGAATGTGAGTGAAGGCAGAGAGAGAGGAAGAGAGAGAATTCCAAGCCAAAATCAAGAGTTGGATATTCAACCAACTGAGCCACCCAGGTGCCTCTAAATTAAATTATTTTAAAAGAAAATTATACAGCTAAGTTTAGGAATATTGAGGAAGATTGATCATTAACCAAAGCACAACAAGGGCATAGATGAAACTACAAGAATGGTAGTTAGAACAAAAGGAGAGATCAAGGCATTTAAGTCAGGGGACTGACAGCCTTCTGTTTTTTGAGTGATAGAAATGGCCAAAATGGGTCTCATTCCGTTAAAATGAAGGTGTTGGTAGCACTACATTTATTTTGCAAACTGTAGGAATAATTGGTTTTCTTGCCTTTTCCAGCTTACACGGGCTGTTCCCATTTCTTAGCTCTTTGTCCTCTTTCCATGTTAAAGAGACCAATGAGTCATATGTTTCTCACATTGTGACACTCTTACAGTCACATTCCTGACTTTCAATTTATAAGGACTCTTGTGAATACATTGAGCAGTCCCAGATAATCCATCTCCAGACCCTTACTTTAAGCATATTTGCAAAGTCTGTTTTGCCATGTAAAGTAGCATATTCATGGATTTGTTTTTTGAGGGGATGTCATTATTGTGCCTACCACAGGTATAAATGGAAAAGCAGATTTGACAGAACATAGGGTAAACATATGCTTAAGGTTTGATAAATACTTCAAATTACCCAAGTAATTTTGCTGATTTACATTAATTTACTTGCAATTCACGAGATTCCCAGTCATTTGCCATCTTTACCAACACTTAGCCCTTCCAGTATTTTTTATTTTAGCCATTCTGGGTTTGTAATGATATTTCATTTATTTTAATTTACATATAACTTCAGAGAAATTATTTTGAGCATTTTTCATATGCTTACTGGAAACCTGAAACATTTTTTAATTATATCTCTTCAAGTATTTTGATTATTTGTACTGAATCTTTCTTATGGATTTCCCAGGGCTATTAATATATTTTAAATTATCCCTCTTTTTCATTTTTTTAAGTGTTTATTTATTTTTGAGAGAGAGAGAGAGAGAGAGAGAGAAATCGGTGGAGGGGCAGAGAGAGAGGGAGACACAGAATCCAAAGCAGGCTCTAGCATCTGAGCTGTCAGCACAGAGCCTGATGCAGGGCTTGAACTCACGAACTGTGAGATCATGACTTGAGCTGAAGTCAGACGCTTAACCAACTGAGTCATCCAGACGCCCCAATATTATCATTGTTTTGAAAAACATACATGTTGGGGCGCCTGGGTGGCGCAGTCGGTTAAGCGTCCGACTTCAGCCAGGTCATGATCTCACGGTCCGTGAGTTCAAGCCCCGCGTGGGCTCTGGGCTGATGGCTCAGAGCCTGGAGCCTGTTTCCAGTTCTGTGTCTCCCTCTCTCTCTGCCCCTCCCCCATTCATGCTCTGTCTCTCTCTGTCCCAAAAATAAATAAAAAACGTTGAAAAAAAATTAAAAAAAAATACATGTATTGTAAGTATCTTCTCCCAGTTATTATAAATTCTGTCTTTTGGTAAAAATAAGTTTTAAATTTCATGAAATCCTATTTGACAATATTTTTTCCTCCTTTAGTTATTGCTTCCTGTGGCCTGTTCAAGAGAAATTTGCCAGGATTACTATGACATTTTTTTTTTACTTTTTAATCAAAATACTATTTTTAATTGTATTGAATTTTCTGATTTGAAAATAAGTCCACTGTGTATTTCTGTTATCAGTAAAACTGATAAATCTCCACACTTGTTTTTTCTCTGAATACTGTATATATTATTCTTTCTTCTGTGCTTTACATAATTCTTAACATTCATACTCAGTGTTCTAAATACAAAATTGAATGATATTTTTATGTCATTATTTTAAGAAAAAATAGTTTAATTAATTTTTAAAAGTACAGTCACACTAATTATTTACATCCCATGTAAAGTAAAGCATTCAAGGAGATTTTACCAATTAGAAATAAAATACTACTGTTCTTTTTTAAACAGCAATAAATCTTCATTGTTGAATTCTAGTGATGTGATTCATTTAGTATGATTCTGGTCACAGATTATAGAAATGCCATTTCAAAATAGCTTCAATAATACAAAAATACACTATTTCAAAAATGGCAAATACAATACAGTCAGCTCTAGAATTGAATGATTCAATAACTCTTGTATGTCAGTATAGACCCAGATTCATTCTTATCTCTTCAGTGATCTCTTTGGTTTTAGCGTATCCTTAGATAATTGCTGATGTCTCAGGTTTCCAATACCAATGAAAAGCTATTCAAAGAAAAAAAAAAGCACTATACGTGTTTACAGTCTAGAAGTAAATGGTGCTTCAGCAAACTTACTTTCACACATCATTGGCCAGAAATGTGTCACAAATCCCCTTCTGAATCATTTTGTGATGAACAATACAGCAGTTGGATGTATAGCTAAATGAACTGGAAGAGTTTAAGCATTTACTTATTAACTTAATTATATATAATAAGTGATGTAATAGATGCTGATTTTTACCTAAACTGTAGCTACTCCCTTATTCTCCATTTCTAAATGGGCTCTGGAAAATATGTTGACCAAACAAAATGTAATATATATATTATATTATATTATATTATATTATATTATATTATATACATATACACACAATATTTCATTGAAAGGTGCATATTCATGGTACTAACATTTTTATGTCCAGTTATATAACTTGTTATTAAATTATAACTTCTATCCAACATTTCTATTTGATTTTTTCTCTCTCTCTCTTTACCTCCTTCTCTCTCTCTCTCCCTCTCCCTCTCCCTTTCTCTCTCCATTTCAGATTGCTTTTCCTCTCATTCTCTTTCTTGATCATAGTAGAGTTAGTTTCTATAATTTGTGTTAATGTGTTTAATATTTTATTAGCATTTATTTTATAGAAGAATGTATCTTACTCATTTTAAAACTCCTGAAAATTATCAATTTGATTAAGTAAATACATTCTGAAAATTCACATGAAATAATTTAGATAAGTAAATAATTGCTAAGAAAATAGTACCATTTTTCTTAATTTCACTCACTGTTTTATGTTAATAAAAGTAACATTACAAAGCAAAACCACATCTTACAAATCAGAGTGAACGTGGTAAAAATAAAAATAACAGTAACAAAATATCTATTAGAGATTAACTGAGAGTCTCATATGTTGCTGGTAGAAATGTCAGCTATTACAATTATTATATTCAGCATAGAAAGCAGTGCGGCAATACCTATTAAAATGAAAACTGTAAATAAATAATAAAAACTAGAAATTTAACCCTTAAGGATCTACACATCACAAATAAAATCAACGATGTTGAAAATATAGGTATTTGTTTATTGCTCAAGTTTAAAAAAATACTAAACTGGATTGCCTGGGTGGCTCAGTCATTTAAGTATCCAACTCTTGATTTCAGCTCAGGTCATGATCTCATTGCACATGAGATTGGACCCTGCATTTGGCTCTGCACTGACAGTGCAGACCTAGTGTAGGATTGTCTCTCTCCCTCTGTCTCTGCCCCTCTCCCACTCATGCTCTCTCAAAAATAAAGAAACTTAAAACAAAACAAAACAAAAAAACTAAACTATAAAACACCTGAATGCTTATTAATAGAATTAAGATTGATAAAAATATACCTTTAAAATATGCTTTATATTAAATCTATGTTTAATATGTTAAATGAAATAGAGGTATTTTTATGAGGCAATGTTAAGAAAAAAAGTATGGGGGTGTCTAGGTAGCTCAGTCAGTTAAGTGTCGGACCTAGGCGCAGGTCATGATCTCTCCTTTCATGGGTTCGAGTCCTGAGTCGACCTTTTGGCTGACAGCTTGGAGCCTAAAGCATGCTAAGGATTCTCTGTCTCCCTGTCTCTCTGCCCCTACCCCACTCACACTCTGTGTCTCTCAAAAATAAATAAACATTAAACTTAAAAAAAATTTTTTTTTAATGTTTTTTTTTTAATGTTTATTTATTTTTCACAGAGAGAGAGACAGAGCATAAACGGAGGAGGGGCAAAGAGAGAGGGAGACACAGAATCCGAAGCAGGCTCCAGGCTCTGAGCTCTCAGCACAGAGCCCCACACGGGGCTCAAACTCACAGACAGCTAGATCATGACCTGAGCCAAAGTCGGTCGCTCAACCAACTGAGCCATCCAGGCGCCTCTAAACTTTTTTTTTTTAGAGAAAGAAAGAAAAAGGATGGAGAATTACATAAAGTAAGTATAACTGTATTATTTAAATAAAGATTTGTTAAAGAATATTTGTATCTACTTTTCACATTATTAGAAAACTGTGATCGTTTTACAGATATAATAGGTATCAAGTTTGATGTGTTTTTCTAGAAGCATGCGTAAATTTTGAAAATTAGATACCTATGTTAACTGTACAGTATTAGCATATGTGTTTGTAAGTATCAAAAATATTATCTTGAAGTACCCCTATGGTTGGCCAACATTTTCTATACAGAGTCAGATAGTATTTTATGCTTGCTGGCTACATATCATCTCAGTGGCAGTGGTTTTTCCTCCTTCTCCCTCCCACTTTCCCTCTCTCTCCTCCCCTACTGAACCACCTCCCTCCTCCTCTTTTCCCTCTCCTTTTTTCCTTTATTTTTCCATCCTATAGAATATAAAAACAATTTTTAGCTCATATGATATACAGACCATGGTTACATTTGCCCCATGGGCCACAGTTTACCAACACCTGCTGTATAAAGATTTTTTAATTTGCCCTTCTTCTCTTAAAAAATACATATTTTACTAATATCTCTATTTTTAGTTATAATTTTTCATTAGTTTTTCTACCAATGATAACTAATCTGTGATATGCAATGGCATTTTATTTTAAAATATTTCCTGTTAGGGTGCCTGGGTGGCTCAGTCAGTTAAGCATCCGACTCTTGATTTTGATTTAGGTCATGATCTCATGGTTTGTGAGATCAAGTCCTAAGTTGGGCTCTGTGCTAAAAGCTCTGATTCTTTTCCTTCTAAACCTCAACTGCTTTAGGGGGAAAAGGTAAATATACTATGGATTGTCACAGAGGGGAGAAACTCAAACTTTTATGATTCTATTAAATACACTCAAGCAACCATCCTGCTTATACCTTTGGGTAGGCGAAGTGGCTTGATTCAACGGATTCATTTATATGGGTAAATAGTGGGGGGAGGAGGCCAATGTATCCTTGTAGAATTGAAGTCCATAACTGTGATATCACATCTGAGAGCTCATCTTACTTGCAACTTAAGAAGTAACCTGCTATATTTTATATGTTAATGTCAGTATGTAATATATGTATGTATGTAAAATGTAAATATTATAGTATACACTATTAAAATCTACAAAAATTAAAAAGTACATGGAGATCTGAAACACCTCTGGGTCATGGAATAAATCTTTTTCTCACAAAAATTTTATCCCTTTCACCATGCCCCAATTCTCCAAGAGCCAAGCAATGAGAACTAGATTTGCCTATGACTCCAGAAGTTTACACCACCCAGGAAGAACCACAAAATTATGAAGCTCTGAACTTTATGAGATCTTCTAAGTCTTATGGGAAGATGTTTGTATCACTCTTTGTAATGTAAGTAAATACCTCCAGGGAAGATGTTACTAAATCTTGCCAAAACCCTGTCTTTCACTTCTTTAACCTTTATTTCTTTTTGAGACACAGAGAGACAGAGCACAAGCAGGGTAGGGGAGAGAGAGAAGGAGACACATAATCCAAAGCAGACTCCAGGTTCTGAGCTGTCAGCACAGAGCCCAATGTGGGGCCTCAAACCCATGAACTGGGAGATCATGACCTGAGTCAAAATCAGATGCTTAACTGACTGAGCCACCCAGGTGCCCCCTCTGTCTTTAACTCCTAAGGATCATTAGTCAGTTGATCATCCTTTACACCAACACCAGTTGTCCTTTCCCAGAAAAGGCCTAATTGTGCAGAAACATGAAAAAATCTGGATCATTGAATCCAGAAAGTGGGGATCTTTGAGCCAATTCAGTGTAATGTTTTCCTTGCTTCTACATTTGAATGTAAACCAGGAATTGACATATTATATATTTGTATTTCACCACCTCACATGGGGATTAGCCAGAGAGGATTATGTCATCAGTGAGAGTGCTTCAGATAGAGAGCTGTTACTGGACAAACTCCTCTGCCATTTGCCACCAGTTGGTAGATCAGGATTTACCATGAATGCCTCTATTCTCTGAAGTTCAAAACTTTTACTATATGGATGACGTGCTATTGGTTGTCAAGTCTGAAGTCTCAGTGTCAGAAGCCCTGGCTGTGATGTAATTATATCTTTACATCAGAGGTTCATAAAAATCTCTTTGAAATTCAGAGTCCTGCTTTCCAATAAAATTGGGACTATGTGGTAGATTCACAATGCTGAATCCTTTTGATATTCAAGGGAAATATTTTGTCTTTTTGGCTGTAATACCTAAAGGAAGGCCCAGCACCTTATTGGATATTTTGGGTACTGGAGATAGTATAACTCTATAACTGATGATTTTGTCATTTTCAGCCTCTCGCAAAAGAGGGCAGCCTTTACTCCTTTACTTGGAGATGTCCCTTGGAGTTTTGGACTTATGGCCTCCCTGACATGGCTAATAGATGCACTACCTTTAAAAAGCAGTGATCAGCTTGTGACTGAGCTCTTGATACCTGACCTTCATAGTCCTTTATACTCTCTGGCCTGAAATTCTCCTGTGTAGTGGGGTCAACACAAACTCAAGAACTAACAAGATAGGAAGGACCTAAATGTATTTGCTTGAAAAGTGAATGATGCACCCAAAAACATAGCCTGCTTGGCCCCAACAGCATCTGGCTTTTCATGGTAAAAGGGCATCTATTATTTCACTGGGGACAATTTATCTCCCATATCACTGCTGGAAAACAAGCTATTGGGACAATTGGACCCTCAGTTCCCTAAGGTTTTCCTAAATGCCTATGGCTTTCTCCTTGATTATTTCCCTGAGCTGAAATACAGTATCTATGGTTTTGTTTCAGCTGTGGGTGTAGGTTATTTGGCTCAGTAAATGTATCTCTGATTCTAGGACTGTTCCCAAAAATCTACTTTTTTGGACTGGAAAACTATACACTATATGATTAAATACATCCTTCTCTGAAGACTAAAACGGAAGAAACAAATCATGGCTACTGATGGAATTGTGTGGGCCATTCATTTAGTCACTCTTGGTAAAGATTAATTCTCTGATGAAACTGACTACAACCAAGTACTAAAATAGATATGCTCTGTTTCTGTGGCAGAGGTTATATCTACATGTCGTATTTATGACCACTTCCAAAAACAGACCTGTATGTCTCATGATGGTGAGAGACTACACTGCAATTGGGCATTGCCTCCTTCCACTCCTGGCAGATTGACTACTCAGGTTCCACCACCTTGTGGGACTATTGGTGGTGTCTCATTATCATGTGTGTGTGTGTGTGTATGCATACACACACATATCTACACAAAAAGTGAACAACCAGCAACCAGGTGCACTGCTGGAAGTTTTTCCACTAGGAGGTTTCCTTTCACCATTATCGTTCATGAATAGGGCTGCAGTGATACAGCCGTCCACCTTTGGGTGGTGACTATGTATCTTGCTGAACCATCTGTAAACAAAGCCAGAATCTTCTCTTCCTTTGTCAACTTATCATAATGAACTCCTTATGAGGCCATAGATGTAGGTTATGAGAAAGAGGACAGCTTAGCAGAAGTGGAGACCATGGATATTGGGATATTACTTCATGAAACTTACTTGTGGCTTCATGTCCCACTCAGGCCTAATCTCATATATATAAACTTCCATTTAATCATGTAGTGCTGTTGTGTACACCCAAATTTATGCTGTGATGGGTCAAGTAATATCCAGTTCATAATGGGCAGCTTAGGTCACATGGTAACTTGGTGACTCATGGTTAGCATCTAGTTTCTACCAAGGCCCGGTAGCAGGCCAAAAGCTGTTTCTAAAATGAGATTAATTATTTACAGAGGATGGCAGAGCTTTGATTCAAAATTCCAAGGGCCTGTGTTGTGATTCTCCTATAAGGACCTGCCAAATGATGCATACAGCATCCGTATCTGCCACTGTGACTTAGAACTACTGGATCATATTATCCAGGTGGTTATAGCAGCTTTCACAACAGCCTAGATTGTTTGCACAACCTCTTCTCATTCTGTGTTACACTTAAAACTAGTAGTTCCTTGAGTCACTTGGTAAATAGACTGGAGTAATGCACCCAAATGAGAAATATGTTGCCTCTGAAATCTGAAATGGTCCACTAGAGGGGCACCTGGGTGGCTCGGTCAGTTAAGGATCCAGCTCTTGACTTCGGCTCAGGTCATGATCTCACATTTCATGGGTTCTAGCTCCAGGTTGGCCTCTGTGTTGACAGCATGGAGCCTGCTTGGGATTCTGTCTCTCCCTCTCTCTCTCCTCGCCCCACCCCTGCTTGTGTGCACCCTCTTTCTCTCTCTCTTTCAAAATAAAGAAACCTAAAAAAAAATAAAATAAAATGGTCCACTAGGTATTATGCCTCTATTGATTACAGGAGGAGTCATATGCAACAACTTATCTTTCACCTTAGAAGGGTTATCTGGTCATTCCCCATACACAGACCTCTAGTAATTTCATTGAAGTGGAAGGACCCTGAACTTTTATTGGATCCATCTCCCACCCTTTTATATGTAAATATCTAACGAATAACTCTAGAATAGTTGTACCTTCTTGCTCACTAGGTCCAATTAGTTTATTGTCATCAGTGTAATGGGCCAGAATGATATCCTGTAAAAGGAAAAGGCAATCAAGATCCTTGTGAATTAAATTATGATATAAGGCTAGAGAGTTGATATACCCCTGGGTTAAACAGTGAAAGTCTACTGCTGGCCTTGCCAGTTCAGAACAAATTGTCTAGTAGTGTTTACTAAACAGAAATGGAGAAAAAAGCATTTGCCAAATCATTAGATGTATATCAGGTACCAGGAGATTGGTTAACTTGCTAAAGCAATGAAACCACATCTAGTAGAACAGCTGCAATTGGAGTCACCATCAGTGAAGCTTAAAAGAATCCACTGTCATTCTCCAGCATAGAACTATCTTCTGCACAGGGCAAATAGGAAAGTTGAATGAGGATGTGCTGGAAATCACCACTATTCCATTTCTCAAAGCCTTGATGGTGGTAATAGTAACCACAGCAATTCTTCCAGACACGTGATATTGCTTTTGGTTTACCATTTTACTGGCTAGAAGCAATTCTAGTGGCTTCTACTTGGCCTATCTCACTATATTAGCACTCATACCACAGTTCAGGGAGGCAATGTAAGGACTCCAGCAGCTGCTGAGTATGTCTATTCCAATTATGCAGTTTGGAACTGGAAATATGATAGCACCCTTTATAAGACAGACATGAACTAGTAACTTCACTAATTATCTGATTTCCATAAACCTGTATTATGAATGGGGACCAACGTGACTTTTGAGTCTCCTGGAATTAACTATATCACATGGTCTTCTGTGGAGTTATTTCTAGAGAATGTATCGTAAGCCCTGAGAAAGTGAATGGGGTAACTGCTGAAACATCAGCAACATTCTGGTCTCAAGGCTGTCAACGTGATAGCACTATGAGAACAGAGCCCCATGATCTCCCAAAAGCCAGTGAGGGAACAGACCCACTGTATTGATTAGCCATTCTTAAAACTGCACATCTTCCCCTACATGCTTTCACATCAACACCAGATGAGTGTTTGGTTTAGGTCTGGAGCCTCTTTGTGTTTTCCCTCCCATGCTTTAACATTCGTTGATGTTTATACCTGGCAAACATGAACTAAAGATTATGTGCAGTTTGCTGCTGCTGCTGTTTCACTGGCAGAGGCAGCCCTGCAGTCCACTTAGTCTAAGTGTCTGAGAACTTTTTCTTTAGTGTGCAGCTACAAGTGGGGCCCAAACAGGGACCAGCAGAATCGACTGGCTCCTAGCGTACCTCGTCTGTCAAGCCCATAAAAGGGAAAAGGATGTCTACTCATTTAAGTAGGATCTACCGGCACTCGGTACTCACGATGAGAGGAGAAAAATATCCCTAATCTTTCCTTTTCCAGTCAGACATGCAGAACCCTTCATCTTCTTGTCTCTTTTACTTTTGTTTTCCTGTTCTCCTATCATGGGAGTTTCACTATGTGAACAGCAGAATATACATAAGGAGCAACTCTATATGTTTTTGCACTCATCAGGATTTAAAGTCCCAGACAAACATCTAACCCAATTGCTTTCCATAATTTATCAGCAATGCCCATGGTACCCCATTGAGGGGCCCCTTAAAATGGCCAATTGGGAGTGCATAGGGCGCTACATTAAAAAATGGCCTTGACCCAATAAAGATCTCTCATTTATACACCTGCAACATACGCCACAGTGCTACTCATGCTAAAAACAACAACAACAACAACAACAACAACAACAACAACAACAACAAACCTGATTAAATGGTGAACAGGACTGATTAAATGGTGAACAGGACTTGAAAAAGGAAAATGAGAAAGAAAAAAAAAAAAGCTGCCTCTGCTCATCTATCCGAGTTAATAGACTTTAAGACCGGGAGATCTCTTTCTCTGTCCTCTGGGCTTTTATCCATCTCCAGCCTTCTTGGTGGCACCTCACCTCTATGCTCTTTCCATCACCTGGGTTATGAGAAATTCCCTCACATATGTTGTTTTAATATAACTAATATTTCTCACAGAGTCTCACAACTGATAGATGACATTCAGGCATAATTGGACAAAGTCAGGGTCTCTTCTGGATTGTTTAACTGGTTTGGAAACTGGGAACATTATTTTAGAGATGCCATCTTGTTGGTCAATATAATCTTTAGTTTGCATTTTTCTCTTTATTTCTACCAATGTTTATGCCATCTCATGCCTTCCATGCTTCCTATAAAACAATGCCTTAAACCACTCAACCTACCCTTGCGTAGACTGACTGCCATACCCCCACACAGTCCCTTATCAGCTTGAAGAAGCCAGAAAGGTCATTGTCCCTGTTCCCTAAAGGCAGTTAAGGGCCCTATTCCAGGGAGAGAAATAAATAGGGAAAGGATTTACACTAGGCAGGGAAAGATATGGGACCTTTAGGGGGGCAGGCTGCAGGTGCAAGTGGGAGGCTGAGAAAGTGGCGGTGGAAGCAGAGTTTGGGGGAAAAAAAGGATGAAATAAACATGTTCTAAGCTGCCAGAGATAGGTGCCATAACAGTGCTATCTTACAGTTAGCTCTATGTTGTAAAAGAGAAGGTAAATGGTCAAAAGTTCCTTATATGCAGGTCTCCTTTGCTTTACAGGACCAGGGAAACTTATGTAAGAGTTATAAGTCAGGTGCCAACCTCCTGGCCCCTTAAGCAGCAAAAATAGGCAAGTACTTATAGACTTGCCCCCTTGAGGCCTCTTCTCAGAAAAAGCCACATATTAGACCCTTATGCTCTCCTTATCCAGGATTGCCAGGGATAAAAATCTCCCCCCTGAAAGAAAGGCACATTCAATGTATCCATCAACTAAAATGCTTCATGGTACATTTGGAACCATAAAAGTTCCATTTTCCTTGAAAAATCTTAAACAAATAAAAAAGGACCTGAACAAATTTTCAGACAACCCTAATCAATATATATGGGAATGTTCCAAAACCTAACCCAGGTTGCTGAAAGAGCACAGGCCATCCCTAATGAAGGGGACTCTAACACTCTCTTGCTGCTTCCCTTAATACACTAAAATTCTGCTAAATGTAATTAAGACTGATAAAAATAAGAAAAATAACTCTATATGTACAAAAGTAAGAGATATATAAAAAAGACATAAGGAATGGGAATGCATTTTTGTTAAAGGTAAAAGAAAGTAATTTTGTCCAAAACAAGACTGGTTATTTGGAAAAAAATAGCTTGGGACAAAATCTAAATGCAAAGGAAAGTTATAAGAAGGTTCATGAAAGGAAATCTTTGAAAAACAATTTTATATATAGTTAGGACACTAAAGTTAAAATAAATAGATTTTAAAATATACTAATGCAAGATGAAAATTCTACTTTTCTCTCTATTCAAAAAAGTTGTCTTGGATTGTAGATCTGCTCTTGAAAAAAAATATATATATATATACACTAAGGTCTTTTCCCTTTTATCTGCCAAAGAAAGCCAAAGCTTTATGTTTTGTCTTTATCAGGTCTTTAATTACTGAGTTAAAATTTCTCAATATTAAAAGAGCTAGGTTTTACTAACAACTATGTAAACCTCCATATTTGCCTTAAAAAATTGCTTATTGCCACCATGGTTAAATAAATAATTAAAATTTATAATAACCTATAATCCTATTTAGGATATACTTGGTAACTTTCTAAGGTCTTAACAAACTTCCCAAGATTTAAATTGTAAATAAAATCTTTTTAACCAATTGGGACTTTTTATTTAAAATCTTACTTGAAAAGCCCTATCAAATAATAATAATAAACCTTAAGCTATATTGTTGGAGTCAATGCTATAATTGCTCAAATATACATAAAATTCCTAAAATTTTAATATGTTTTGATATAAAGTCATCACGTGGTATTCTATTTATCAAAATGTTCTATGTCACAACTAATTTTTCTTGTCAATTACATCATAATAATTCTCATATCACATTATGAACAATGTCCCTTTTTAAGCCTTTTTTCATTTATAGTTATTTTTCACTACAGCTATTGCTCTTACAAAATGTGTTTCATATCCAAAAAGATTTATAAACAAAATTTAACACAAATACATGTATTTGACATCTTTAAAATCATAAAACAAATGGGAAAAATTTCTAAAATTAAAAAACTACATTCAAACTAAACAAAAATTAGTAACATGAGGGGCGCCTGGGTGGCGCAGTCGGTTAAGCGTCCGACTTCAGCCAGGTCAGGATCTCGCGGTCCGGGAGTTCGAGCCCCGAGTCGGGCTCTGGGCTGATGGCTCGGAGCCTGAAGCCTGTTTCCGATTCTGTGTCTCCCTCTCTCTCTGCCCCTCCCCCGTTCATGCTCTGTTTCTCTCTGTCCCAAAAATAAATAAACGTTGAAAAAAGAAATTAAAAAAAAAAATTAGTAACATGAAACTCAACAGAAAAAATTTTTTATCAACTATCAAAGGACTCTTATTTGGGCTTCCTTTTATTTTTGTTATTCTAATCATACTTTCTCCTATGTTTCTTCACCTGATGCCAAGACTCCTTCACTGCCACAGTGTCAAGCCATCATTAAACATATTTAAAACTATTCTTAATAAAACAAAAGGATGAGATGACACCCCTAGGGCAAGATTAATGAGAGCCCTATTTATATTAAATCATCTACAATTAGACAAAAATTTTCACTCTGCAATGTTCAAACATTGTCAAATGGAACAGGAACTCCCGAAACCAAAGGTACGGTATAGATTGCCCAATGAGGGGCCATTCTGAAAGGGTCCAATATGATTGTTAACCTGGGGGAGAGGTTTTGCTGCTGTGCTTTCTCCTCAAGGTCCTGTGTGGGTACCTGCTCGGTTAATAAAACCACATCATGAGCTGGCACAAGGGACTCAAGAATCCAATACCTAACTTCAAACTGATGGTGGTGGCCACTCCCAGCAGGATGTAGAATCCAAAGGAAAGGAAGATTGATTACTCAGCCAACCGAGACATCTCCCGGGGGTGATGTTAAAAAATTAACCTCACAGCTGAAGAGGTTTTAATTAACATAGGCACACCTGTGATCCCTAAAAATATGTTTCTGTCCATCATCTCTTGACTTACTGCCAACTCAAATAAGGTAGTACTCCTGCTACTATGTCTGCATTCTTTACCTGTTGCTTCTATTCACCCACACTCTACTTTTACTTCTAAAATACCTATCTTATCTAATGACTCCCCTATTACAGGAGGACACTGGGTTCCCATTAACGTTGATGATTCGTCTAACTATCCATCCTATAGGATCTCTATAAATTGGACTTCTTCTCACTTAGGCATCTCTCTATGTTTCCATTATAATACTAATACTCATAATACTAACCTAAGCCTTTGTGTCCCTCTTCACAAACAATGGTACATAAATAGCATATTTAAAACATCAGAAGATATAAAGAAGACATCAGGATGGCCGACACATGAAAAGATGCTCAACGTCGCTCCTCATCAGGGAAATACAAATCAAAACCACACTGAGATATCACCTCACACCACTCAGAGTGGCCAAAATGAACAAATCAGGAGACTATAGATGCTGGAGAGGATGTGGAGAAACGGGAACCCTCTTGCACTGTTGGTGGGAATGCAAACTGGTGCAGCCACTCTGGAAAACAGTGTGGAGGTTCCTCAGAAAATTAAAAATAGACCTACCCTATGACCCAGCAATAGCACTGCTAGGAATCTACCCAAGGGATACAGGAGTACTGATGCATAGGGGCACTTTTACCCCAATGTTTATAGCAGCACTCTCAACAATAGCCAAATTATGGAAAGAGACTAAATGTCCATCTACTGATGAATGGATAAAGAAATTGTGGTTTATATACACAATAGAGTACTACGTGGCAATGAGAAAGAATGAAATATGGCCCTTTGTAGCAACATGGATGGAACTGGAGAGTGTGATGCTAAGTGAAATAAGCCATACAGAGAAAGACAGATACCATATGGTTTCACTCTTATGTGGATCCTGAGAAACTTAAGAGAAACCCATGGGGGAGGGGAAGGAAAAAAAAAAAGAGGTTAGAGTGGGAGAGAGCCAAAGCATAAGAGACTGTTAAAAACTGAGAACAAACTGAGGGTTGACGGGGGGTGGGAGTTGGGGGTGGGAGAGAGGGGAGGGTGGGTGGTGGGTATTGAGGAGGGCACCTGTTGGGATGAGCACTGGGTGTTGTATGGAAACCAATTTGACAATAAACTTCATATATTGAAAAAAAAAATAAAGGGAAAATAAATAAATAAATAAATAAATAAATAAAATAAAACATCAGAAGATAAATCTTGGGTAAATACTATTAAATATCAACACTTTGTCCTCACCATCGGAGTAGAAGGAAACCTAACTGAGGGAAAATGAATACCAGAACCTCCAATTCTAGTATGTACCAGACCCTGGCTGGAGATGGGGTCCTATGATGGCTTCTCATGGGACCTTTGCTGTTCTCATAATTTTACCCAAATATCCTTATTTAACAATACAATCCTTGAAAATTGGGGACCCCAAGGACTTATGGTGATGGAAATTAAGAGTACTTGGTAAGGACATATCTAAAATTGGTCACTTCCTTTCCATCATGACACTTCTAATGCCATATGAAATCCTGGATTTGTGGGTCCAAAACTTAGACTCAAATACTCTACGAATGCCTATTCCTCTATTAAAACTTCTTCTTGGAGGGTTGGCTTGCCATTTGTTCAAAAAGTTATGTTTACATTGACAACTTAAGAATCAGATTGCAAAAACAATTTTAGAGCTTCAACAAGAAGGCCAACAGGTCATAATTGACACCCTCAAGAATATCTCTAACTGGATCAACCCAAAAAACTGGACCTCTGGGTTCAATCTACACTCCTGATTGAACACTATTTATTATAATATTGCTAATAATCTTGTCTTACAGTTATCAAAATGATGATGTTTCTTTGCTCCTCTAACAAGTCACCCAAGGTGTTCTTCACCAATACCCAGATGCTTACCATTCCATGACAACTCCTAGTTCTGCTAGTAAAACACAAAAGGAGGGAGATGTGGAGTTATTTCTAGAGAATGTATCGTAAGTCCTGAGAAAGTGAATGGCGTAATTGCTGAAACATCACCGATATTCTGGTCTCAAGGCTGTCGATGTGAGAACAGAGCCCCATGATCTCCCAAGAGCCAGTTAGGGAACAGATCCACTGTAATTGCTTAGCTGTCCTTGAAACTGCACATATTCCCTACATGCTTTCACGTCAACTCCAGATGTGTATTTAGTTTATGTCCGGAGGCTCTTTGTGTTGATGTTTAAACCTGCCGAACATAAAATAAAGATAACGTGCAGTTTGCTATTGCTGCTGTTCGCTGGCAGAAGCAGCCGTGCAGTCCATTCAGTCTAAGTGTCTGAGAACTTTTTCTTCAGTGCGCAGCTACAGTCTTTTAAAGGAATTAGCCACTGCATTTACTTTTCTATATTTTTAAAATTATTATTTAATCACTTTATTTACATCACTGACTTAAAGCTTTTCTTTAATACTTTTACTTATTTCTGGCTTAATTTCTTGGTTGTTTCTTCCCTTATTTATTAAGATAAATCCTAAATTCTTTACTGTTTGTATGTGTTTCTTTTTAAATTATTGGGACTTCCAATATTATACCAATGGTTTTCTTTTTTTTTAACAAAATTTTGTTATAAAGCATTTTATTTTATATTACTGACTAAGTAGCATATAATTGCTCTTATAATATCTTCTTTTGTAGAAATATCATTTCACACTATGATTTTTAATTATGTTTAACTTCCATGTAACTAAGATGTCTTTGGCCTCCTTTTTGCTTTTTTTTTTTTTTTCAAATTTTATTGGATGACATCCGAAGTACATGATCTACAATACAAACATTTTCATTAGGGTTATTCAGGTTTGCCTATTGCCAAGAAATATGTTTTTATTAATGGGATATGAATGTCTGTATGTATCAATAGCACGGAGTTCTTTTACTGAATGGTATTGCCTATTGTATCTCTAATGCTAGGAATTCATTAATTGTGGGTGTCCACGCACACACACCTATTAGAGTTAGCCCTTTTTAACTGAAAACTCCTTTCGATATTTCTATGCCTGCTTCTGCTTTCTATTTTACTTGCGTAGTATTTCTTTCTCTATGTTTTCAAACTGCATTTCTTTCTCACTACCAGAGAAATCCAGCTTATTCATATTTAGTGTAATGATTGATGTATTTGACTGTATTACTCATCTTAATTTTTGTTTCTATTAGTCGTATTTTAATTCCCTCATTTTTTATGTTTAACCATGTTTACTTCAAGTGTTCAACTTGTTTATTTGAAAGCAATTGTATTTATATGTCTATTCAATTAATGCTAATCTTCCACTGACATACACATAATTAGACGCATAGTTCCTTCTTATTCCGAAGAAATTATCACTTATTTCTGCCACCATGATAACCTCTTTCACCTGGCATCTTTTGCTCCACTAAAATGATACCTTGATCTTACTGACTTTGTCTTCTCTATTCTTCTTACTCTTCCCCCAGTAAAAGGTCTTTGGGTCCTTCTTCATTCTAGCGTTCACTGCTATGAGTCTATGAGATAGTTTGGATTAGTTTTGTTTTTTGTTTTTGTTTTTGTTTTCTTTTACTTTTATATCACTGACACATTTATCTTTGCATTTTTTACGGATTTTATGGAGTCCTTATTTAGCACTTATATTACATATTCCAAGAATTACGGTTATCTTTTTAGCTTTAGCTATATTTAGATTACAAGGATCAATACCTTTATTGTTTACTATGTTCTTTATCTTTCAACATCTTGTGGTCTTCATTCAGATTCATCTTATGTTTGGTTAAAATAACCTCTCTTACAGTTTTCGGTTGAGTTATGCGAGGAATAATGACTCCAAATACTGCTTTTTTAAATTTTTTTTAATGTTTATTTATTGACAGAACCAAGTGGGGGAGGAGCGGAGAGACAGGAAGACACAGAATCCCAAGCAGGCTCCAGGCTCTGAGCTGTCAGCGCAGAGCCTGACACAAGGCTCGAACTCACGGACTGTGAGATCATGACCTGAGCTGAAGTTGGACGCTCAACTGACTGAGCTGCCTAGCCGCCCCTGACTTCAAATATTTCTGCTTCTCTGCCTTCTGAAGGCTGAATGATACTTTGGTTATATAATTATAAACATAAGTATGTAAGATCAATTTGCTCTTAGAATATCCTGAACGTTGTCATATGCTACACATATCCAATGCTGAAAAAAAATAATACTCTATTGTTATTTTAAGTTTAAATAACTATTATAGAATTTTCCTATAAGATTAGAAGGCCAATGATTTTGTTTTACTGCTTATCTGAAAAATAATGAGAAGTGATAAAAAAAAAACAGATTATAAAAACATCTATATGCTGAGGACTGGGGTAGGCAAAAGAAAAATAAAATCTGTTAGAATTATAGCAATCGTTCCTTATTTGGTTTGTTTTAGTATGTTGAATAAAATCTCTAAGTCCGAATAGTACATAACCATCATTCAATAATAGCTTGAAAAAGCACTGAATGTAAATTCAATCTTAATATTTTCTATCACTAGCCTAAATTTTAAATTACAGATCTCTAAACATGATACAGAGACTTCAATTCACATTTATATATTCAAAACAGTAAGTGTAAGGTACAAATTTTTTATTTAAGTAATTTTTTGGTGTGAATACACATTATAACCTCAATCAATATCCATATTTAGGCCAGATTCAATATACATTATAATGTCATAGGCTCAAACATATAATTCAGACTCTACATATGTCTGTTGCAAAAAATAAATACAAATAAACCATTAGATCTTAGTTTCCAAATAACAAATAATATGAAAACCAAAAATATTCTGTTTTTTCACATATTCTCCTAATTTACACATTTTCTTAAATTATGTTCAATATGTACATAGATATAATGCTTCTAATGTTAGTGTTTGATTTACTAACATTTAGATTTTCTGTTCTGCTTTTCATAAATACAGATATCTTCTTCGGTAAAAGTACCTACAGTCCTTTGTATTAAATTACATATATTAGTCTGATTAATTATAATAACTCCAATTCTATGGGTTAAATTCACATTAGCTTAAAATAAATAGCTCAATTTTTTGAGTTTCCTAAAAGAACACATTTTTTGGTTTCAAAAAATGCCTATTTTTATTAAAAAAAATTTAAAAGCCTATTTTTTTAACCTGTATTTTGACAGAAAAACTGTAAGAGATTTTCACACCAAATTATCTTGATCATATTGAACAGTGTATTACAGAGTGTATTGCCATCTATTGGGTAACATTATTTCCAAATTGTGCTGTTTTTTGTTTTGTTTTGTTTCAAGTATATTTTGATAAAACCTTAACATACAAAAAAAGGGGAGGGGGCTCATCACTTACCTACCTCATCATTAACTATTTCCACTTACACATAAAAAATCAGGTTAGTTGTTTGTTTGCTGATTCTGTGGTGTTACTGAGTTAACTACCACCAAAACCAAACATAGATAAATGAGATGAAGTTTCATCTATAATGACTAAGAAATCAGAAAGACACATTTGGTGAATCTCTCTCTTATAAAGAATAATTTTAAAGATTAAATATGTTTATAACATTGAATTCATGTCTACAAAGATACAATCTTCAAAATGTGGATATTATTATCAGGCTTAGCAAAAAAAAATGATTTCATGGGGAAGGCCATGCTGTAATTCTGCATGTAAATATGAATATTTGTATAAAAAAGGAGTCACAAAGAAGGAAAAGACCCTAAAGCACTGAAAATATTTCAAAGATATAAGAAAATATATATTCTTAGAGTTGGATTAAGATGATCCCAATGCTTTATATAAGGGTGTTAGCTATCCTGCTATGCTCTTACTGTAAGAATTGACAAGAAATAATTTTGTTTTGTGATTTTGACACCTTCTATGCAGGATAACATTCTGGCAATTTAGCAAAACAAAGGCTTCATCTGAGCAGCCTCTTTCCTTGCCATACTATATTGAGGTTCTATTTTATTGGAAGCTTGAGGTTAAGAAATGTGTCCCAAGAAAGGCAGGAAATGAAAAAGAATTATCTCACTGTAGTAAGGTCTCTTTTGTGATAGTACTGTTGTATAGAGTTTAATTAGATGATGGGAAGAGACCTAATGTCACTGAGAGAGAACATAATTGAGGTGCGTCACAGAGCCAGCCTTCTACTCTAAAGCTTTTATTTTGTGAAGTCAGGAGTACTGCTGTATTCAGGTCCAAATGGTAGAGTTGGGGGGAATAGTTAAGCATTGAGTGCAGAATATATGCCAAATCTAAGACCTAAAATATTATTTTTAGAGCATGAATATAGTTTATGCCAAATGTTTAAAATAAGATGTAAAAAGCTAGAATGAGGAAATTCTTCCTAAAATTTTTTTTTATATACTGTGAATAGAAGGGCAAAATAGAATTGTATGCTCCCAGGTGAGCTTCATCAACTTCTCTCTCTCTCTCTTTTTTTAACGTTTATTTATTTTTGAGACACACACACACACACACACACACACACACACACACACGAGTGCAACAGGGGAGGGGCAGAGAGAGAGGGAGACACAGAATTCGAAACAGGCTCCAGGCTCTGCGCTGTCAGCACAGAGCCCTACGTGGGGCTCAAACCCACAAACCACAAGATCATAACCTGAGCCAAGATCAGATGCTTAACAGACTGAGCCACTCAGGTGTCCCTCGTCAACTTCTCTTAATGGTGTACACTTTATAATTTGAATTTGGGTTAAATATGTTCACTATCTACATTGAATTGAAGTAACACTGAGAATTGACTATTTAAATAGCTAAAGGGAAGTTCAGAAAGATAGTTACATTTTATATGAAAATTAGAATAAATATATAGTACATATGTTTAGTTAATTCCTACTTAACCAAACACTGGAACATATTTAGAACATATAAACATGCACACATAGTTTTATTTTCATAATAACTCCCTTATTTAGGCAAGGCACTTTTATTACTTTGTGATTTAACAGAGAAGAAAAGCGCAACATAAAATTTAAATGATTCTTTCAAATTTCCATGTGTAATAAGCAGTGGAGGTTGTACAAAAATTCTTTCCTCCAAATTTCACTTCCTGGGTTCTACATCTGTGTCAGTCTGCCTCCAAGATTCTTGTTTTCACCATCTTTGTAATTGCTCAGATTTGCACATCCTTACTAAAGAACAAACAGTACGTATTTGCTCAGGAGCTTGACTAGAAGGAAAAGTATATTATGTTGACTCTCAATGTTTTATATAATTTTTAGAGCTTTAAGAACTTTTTTTTAATTTTGCAAATAAAGAAATCAAAAACACCAAACAAGCAGTGCTGAGCAAAAAAAAATGATCAATACAGAAATATTTCAATAACTTATTATATAATTAGATAACTTTATTCTAGTATCACTGAATTTT
Source organism: Prionailurus bengalensis (assembly GCF_016509475.1). Lineage (NCBI taxonomy): Eukaryota > Metazoa > Chordata > Mammalia > Carnivora > Felidae > Prionailurus > Prionailurus bengalensis. The sequence continues at coordinate 94,562,795 of NC_057344.1, forward strand.
TTCAAGTCAGTCTTTTGTTTAATTTCTCTTTAGTAAAAGTAAAAATAAAATGTATGTACATATGATAGAAACTAACCAAAAATATGTTGTTTCAGAATACATATTTGAGGAAGTTTATATGATGATTATGGAAATATCTTTATGTGTACAATTTAAAAATGCTAATTTTATGGCACAATGAAGAAAACTTCTGTTTTCTTGCTTAAAAGTCAAGTATCAATTTTAAAAAGTTTCAAATTATTTCCAACTACTGACTACTGTTATATTACAAAGATTGAGGGCCATGTGCAATCTACTAAATTATGAAATAGGATAAAAAAATGTTGGAAAGAAAGCTATCAATGAAATTTTTCCTTTTTTAAAATTTTATGTGTTTATGTGTTTGTTATAAGCTTTTCATAATAAAAAGATGCCCAACAATGTTTTTCTTTATAATACTTCCCCTAATAATGACCTTCCTAGTGTTATTTATTCACAACTGACTCATGTAAATTTAAAAAGCCTATCTGTTGTGAAGATAGCCCTAATTTTTGTTAGGGGTGTGTGTGTGTGTGGGGGGGGATTTTTTGGTATTTTAATTTTTAGTTTTTGGTTTTTTTTTTTTAGTTTTTTTTTTTATTCCAGTTAATTAGCATACAATATCATATTAGTTTCAGGGGTATAACATAGCGATTCAACACTTCCATACAACATCCTAGGCTCGTCACAAGTGTGCGGCTTAATCCCCATCATCTGTTTCACCCATCCCCCCAAATATTACCTTCTGGTGGCCATAAGTTTCTTCTCTATAGTTAAGAGTCTCTTTCTTGGTTTGCCTCTCTCTTTTTCCCTTTTCTTCTTTATTTTGTTTCTTAAATTTCACATATGAGTGAAATCATATGATATTTGTCTTTCTCTGACTGACTTATTGCACTTAGCATTTTACTCTTTCTGACAACCCCATATAATTGTGGGCTCATTTCTGGGTTTTCTATTCTGTTCTGTTGATCTATGTGTTTATTTTTGTGCCAATACCATACTGTTTTGATCACTATAGCTTGGTAATATAACTTGAATTTATAACTATAATTTCCTTCTTTTTTCTGGAATTATGATGTCTCCAGCTTAGGTTTTCTTTTTCTTTCAAAGTTGCTTTGGCTATTCTGGGTCTTTTGTGGCTCCAGCCCTGTGAAAAAGTTCTGATAGTATTTTGCTAGGCATTGCATTAAGTTTATAGATTGCTTTGGGTAGTATAGATATTTTAACAATATTTGTTCTTCCAATCAATGAGCATGGAATGTTTTTCCATTTGTTTGTGTCCTCTTAAATTTCTTTGATCACTGTTTTATAGTTTTCAGAATATAAGTCTTTCATCTCTTTGATTAGGTTTATTCCAAGATATCTTACTGTTTTGGATGTACTTGTATGTGAATGGAATCAATTTCTTAATTTCTCTTTCTGCTGTTTCATTAGTGGTATATAGAAATGCAACAGATTTTTGTATGTTGATTTGGTGTCCTAGTACTATGTTCAATAAAATTGGTGAGAGTGGACATCCCTTATTGTATTCCTGACCATAGAGGAAAAGCTCTCAGATTTTTCCCAGGATGAATATTAGCTGTTGGGTTTTTCATATACAGCCTTTATTGTGTTGAGGTATGTTACCTCTAAAACTACTTTGTTGAGAGTTTTTACCATAAATGGATGTTGTACTTTGATACAGACTATGAGTCTGGATTTCTCTTTTGTCCAGCAGAAAAGTGGACACAGAACGGAAAACGAATGAGGCTAATGTCTGGGAGGAGACATGAGCCCAGAACAGGGGTTTCGTCTCCCTAGTTATTTAGGCTCAACATCTTACACACGTGGTGAACGTGAAAAAAACAATCTGATAGTAATCATTAACTTGTGTGTGTAAGAAGCAAAGGGTCTGGGAACAAATGGAGTTTGAAGTTGTGATCAAAGTATATTGGCACCAATTGGAAAGTAGTTTCCTGCAAGTGAGATAACAATTATGATATCTTGCTAGCTAACCTTGTGGGCTTGTACCCTGTGACGACAGCTTTCCGCCCTAAGCTTTTTTAACCCATTAATTTAAGTATAAGGAATGCTTGAACCTATTTGCCTACAGTACTTTGTCAAAAGTTTTTCTACATCTATTGAAGGGATCATATGGTTCTTATCTTTCTTTTTATCAATATGATATATCACGTTGATTGTTTTGAGAATATTAAACCAGCCTTGCAACCCAGGAATACATCCCACTTGATAATGGTGCATGATTTTTTTTTAACGTTTATTTAGTTTTTAGAGAGAGAGAGAGAGCAGGGAGGGGCAGAGAGAGAGGGAGAAACAGAATCTGAAGCAGGCTCCAGGCTCTGAGCTGTCAGCACAGAGCCCGATGCGGGGCTCGAACTCATGGACCGCGAGATCACGACCTGAGCCAAAGTTGAATGCTTATCCGACTGAGCCATGCAGGGTCCCTGGTGAATGATTTTTTAAATATATGATTGGATTCAATTTGCTAGTATTTTGTGGAGAGTTTTTGCATCTATGTTCATCAGTGATATTAGCTTGTAGTTTTCTTTTTTAGTGTCTTTATCTGGTTTTGGTATAAGGTAATGCTTGCCTCATAGAATGAATTTGAAAGTTTTCCTTCTTTTTTCTATTTCTTGGAATGGTTTAGGAAAAATTGGTATTAACTCCTCTTAAATGTTCGGTAAAATTCCCCTGGGAAGCCATCTGTTCCTGGCCTTTTTTTGTTTGGCATTTTTTGATTACTGATGCAATTTCTTTGCTGGTTATCAATTGTTCAACTATTCTATTTCTTCCTGTTTCTGCTTTGGTAGTTCATATGTTTCTAGCAATTTATCCACTTCTAGCTTGTCCCAATTTGTTGGCATATAGTTTTTTATAATATTCTGTTATAATTGTTTTTGTTGTGTTGGTTGTTATTTCTCCTTTCTCATTTGTTATTTTATTTTTTGGGGTCCTTCCTTTTTTTCTTTTTGATAAGTCTGGTTAAGGGTTTATCAATTGTATTAATTTTTTCAATGAACCAGCTCCTGGTTTTATTGATCCACACTACTGGGTTTTGTGTGTGTGTGTGTGTGTGTGTGTGTGTGTGTGTGTGTGTTTTAATTTCTATATCATTTATTCTCTAATCTTTATTACTTTCTTCCTTCTGCTGATTTTAGGTTTCATTTGTTCTTTCTCTAGCTCCTTCAGGTGGAAGATTAGTTCATTTGAGATTTTTCTTGCTTCTTGGGATAGGCCTGTATTGCTACCTACTTCCCTCTTGTGACCAATTTTACTGCATCCCAAAGGTTTTGGGTGCTGTGCTTGTATTTTCATTTGTTTCCATCTATTTTTTTTTCTTTGATTTTATGGTTGATCCATTTATTATTCAGTAACATGTTGTTTCATCTCCATGTATTTGTGATCCTTCCAGATTTTTTCTTGTGGTTGACTTCTAGCTTCATAATGTTGTGGTCAAAAAAATGCAAGATATGCCTTTTTTTCTATTTGTTCATGCCTATTTTGTGATCTAATATATGATCTATTCTGGAAAATGTTCCATGTGCACTGGAAAATAATGTGTATTCTGCCATTTTAGGATGGAGTGTTCTGAAAATATGTTAAATCCATCTAATTCATTGTATCATTCAAAGCCTTTGTTCCCTTGTTGATTTTCACCTTAGATGATCTGCCCATTGACGTATGTGAGGTGATAAAAGTACCCTACTATCATTGCATTATTATTAATGAGTTCCTTTGTGTTTGTTTTTTTTTTATTTTTTTTCTTAACATTTATTTATTATTGAGAGACAGAGACAAAGCATGAGCATGGGAGGGGCAGAGAGAGGAGGGACACAGAATCTGAAGCAGCTCCAGGCTCTGAGCTGTCAGCAGAGAGCCCAATGTGGGGCTCGAACCCACAAACTGCAACATCATGACCTGAGCCAAAGTCAGATGCTCAACCAACTGAGCCACCCAGGCATCCCTCCTTTGTGTTTGTTATTAATGGTTTTGTCTATGTGGGTGCCTTCATGTTGGGTGCATATATATTTACAATTCTTATATCTTCTTGTTGGATTTTCCCCTTATTACTGTATAGTGCCCTTCTTTGTCTCTTGCTATGGGGTTTGTTTTAAAGTCTAGTTTGTCTGATTTAAGCATTGCTACTCTGGTTTTCTTTTGACATCCATTTGCATGATAAATGCCCTCCATCCCCTCACTTTCAATCTGCAGGTGTCTTTAGGTCTAAAAGGAGTCTCTTGTAGGCAGCTATAGATGGATCTTGTTTTTTAATACATTCTGTCACCCTATGTCTTTTGACTAGAGTGTTTAGCCCATTTACTTCAAAGTAATTGATAGCTGTGCATTTATTGCCATTTTATTACTAGTTTTATTGTTGTCTCTGGAGATATTTTATGATTCTTTTTTGTATTCTCTCTTTCACGTTTTGTTGATTTTCTTTAGTGATATATTTGGATTTCCTTCTCTTTATTCTTTGCACGTTTATAAGTGGTTGCTGATATATGGTTACCATTAGGTTTGTATATAACTTGTTCTGCCAATGGCAGTCTATATTAAGTTGATGGTCATTCAGGTTTGGGCCCGTTCTTTTCTCCTTTCCTCCCTTTTAGATATATGTTATTATATTTCATATCCATTTTTGTATGTGTTAGGTATACACCTTTTAGGTATATGTTATTATATTTTGTATCCATTTTTGTATGTGATTTTCTTGACTGATTTTTACAGAAATATTCATTTTTTTTTTGCTTTTTTGCTGTTGTTTCCTACTTTTTTACTGTCACTTTTGGTCTCTTCTTTACACTCAGATAGTGGCCTCTAATATTTATTGCAGGGCTGGTTCGTTTAGTGGTTACAAACTCCTTTAGTTTTTCTTTGTCTGGGAAGTCTGGGAAACTTTTTTTTTAAACTCTTTATCTCCCCTTCTGTTCTCAAGGATACCCTTCCTGGATAGAGTATTCTTGGTTGCAGATTTTTTCCCATTCAGCATGTTGAACATATCATGCCACTGCCTTCTGGCTTATGAAATTTTCATTGAGAGATCTGCAGTTAGCCTCATGGGTCTTCCCTTGTATGTTAAGGGCCTCTTTTGTCTTGCTGCTTTTAGAATTGTTTTCTTTATCACTATATTTTGCAAATTTAATTACAATATGTCTTGGTGTTGGTCTGCTTTTGTTGACTTTGATGGGAGTTCTCTGTGCCTCCTGGATATGGATGTCTGTTTCCTTCCCTAGATTAGGAAAGTCTTCAGCCATTTTTTCCTCAAATAAAATTTCTGCCTCCTTTTCTCTCTTCTTCTTCTTCTGTGACTCCTATGATATGAATGTTATTACATTTTTGGAGTCACTGAATTCCCTAAGCCTTTTCTTGTGATCCATAATTTTTTCCCTTTTGTTAAGCTTCATTAGTTTCCATTATTTTATCTTCTATGTCACTTACTCACTCCTCTGCTTCTTCCATCCTTGTGTCCATTACATTTAGTCTGTTTTGAATCTCAGCTATTGTATTTTTCATTTCTATTTTTTTTAACTCTTTTATCTCTGTGGTAAGGGATTCTCTGATGTTTTTTTTTATTTTCTTCTCAAGCCCAGTGAGTATCTTTATGATCATTGCTTTAAACTATCCATCAGCCATGTTATTCATATCTGTTTCACTTAGATCTCTGGCAAGAGTCTTATCTTGCTTTCATTTGGGATAAATTCCTGTCTTTTGTCTAAATTTCTGCCTTTTGTGTGTTAAAAAAACATGTTATGGCTTCTGCTTCTGAAAGTTATGGCCTATGAAGAAGAGGTCATGTAGTGTCCAGGACCTCCTGGTGCTTCAGGGCATGTCTCTGGTGTGTGCTACATGTGTTCTGTGGTTGTGTTTTGGCTGCACTATCCTTTAGGATAGTTGTCTGCAGAGGCACTCCTTGCCTACTGCAGGCAGTGTTCAGTTCCTGGTCTGAATGTGATGAGTTTTAACTAGGTGTGCTCTGGTCTTCTTGTGAAATGAGATCTGTCATCACATCCACCAGAATTGAGGTCCTGCAAAACTCTCAGGTTAGGAGGTATGAGCAGGGGTTTGTGCTGGTCTTCTGGGTGAGGGATCCACTGCCCTGGGACTGAAGCAAGCATGACTGAGAAGGGCAGTTCCACCATAGTCTAGAATACCCAGTGGGTTTTAGTGTAAGCAAGTTACACAGCCAGTGTTGGTTATGAGCTTCTTCCCACAGGTGGCTCTGTGCTTGTGCTGAGAGGTAGGGGAAGGAAATGGAACAGGCCAGCTCCTTTTTTCCTGGAGAGATATATCTGTGAATGCTGCCTCTCAGGCATGTGTTCAAAGAATAGCAAATAATCTCCTCACTATGGGCCCCAGGACCCCTTCTGATCACTGTTGCACCTGTCTGTCCCCAGGTTCTTTGCCTGCCTTCACTCTAGTAGTAGCACATTCGCTCTAGGCTCTATTCCAGCCAAATCCACTGACTATTTGTTTGTTTGTTTGTTGTGTGTGTGTGTGTGTGTGTGTGTGTGTGTGTGTGTGTGTTTTGGGTGATGATTATATTTTTATGTTTTATTTTTTAATATAATTTATTGTCAAATTGGCTAACAAACAATGTATACAGTGTGCTCTTGGTTTTGAGGGTAGATTCCCATGATTCATCACTTATGTACAATACCCAGTGCTCATCCCAACAAGTGCCCTCCTCAATGCCCATCACCCATTTTCCCCTCTCCCTCACCCCACCACATTAACCCTCAGTTTGTTCTCTGATTTAAGAGTCTCTTATGGTTTGCTTCCCTCCCTCTCTGTAACTATGTTTTTCCCCTTCCCTTCCTCCATGGACTTATGGTAAGTTTCTCAAGTTCCACATATGAGTAAAAACATATATCTATCTTTCTCTGACTGACTTATTTCACTTAGCATAATACCTCCAGTTATATCCACATTTCACTTAGCATAATACCTCCAGTTATATCCACATTGCTGCAAATGGCAGGATTTCATTCTTTCTCATTGCCAAGTAGTATTCCATTGTATATATAAACCACATCTTCTTTATCCACTCAACAGTTTATGGACATTTAGACCCTTTCCATTATTTGGCTACTGATGAAAGCACTGCTATAAACATTGGGGTACATGTGACCCTATGAATCAGCACTCCTGTATCCTTTGGATAAATTCCTAGTAGTGCTATTGCTGGGTTGTACCGTAGTTCTAATTTTAATTTTTTAGGAACCTCCACACTGTTTTCCACAGTGGCTGCACCAGTTTGCATTCCCACCAACAGTGCAAAAGGGTTCCCTTTTCTCCACATTCTTGCCAACATTTGTTGTTTCCTGAGTTGTTAATTTTAACCACTCTAACCAGTGTGAGGCGCTATCTCAGTGTGGTTTTGATTTGTATTTCTCTGATGATGAGTGATGTTGAGCATCATTTCATGTGTCTGTTGACCATCTGGATGTCTTCTTTGGAAAAGTGTCTATTCATGTCTTCTGCCCATTTTGTCACTAGATTATTTGTTTTCAGGTGTTCAGTTTGGTAAGTTCTTTAGAGATTTTGGATACTAATCCTTTATCTGATATGTCATTTGCAAATATCTTTTCCCATTCCATCAGTTGCCTTTTAGTTTTGTTGATTGTTTCCTTTGCAGTGCAGAAGCTGTTTACCTTGATGAAGTCCCACTAGTTCATTTTTGCTTTTAATTCCCTCACCTTTGGAGATGTGTTGAGTAAGAAATTGCTGCGGCTGAGACCAAAGAGGTTGTTGCCTGCTTTCTCCTCTAGGGTTTTGATGGTTTCCTGTCTCACATTTAGGTCTTTCATTCATGTTGAGTTTATTTTTTGTGTATGGTGTAAGAAAGTGGTCTAGTTTCAGTCTTCTGCATGTTGCTGTCCAGTTCTCCCAGCACCATTTGCTAAAGACTGTCCTTTTTCCATTGGATGTTCTTTCCTGCTATGTCAAAGATTAGTTGGCCATACATTTGTGGGTCCAATTCTGAATTCTCTGTTCTATCAGTCTATGTGTCTGCTTTTGTGCCAATACTATGCTGTCTTGATGATTACAGATTTGTAGTAGAGGCTAAAGTCTGGGATGGTGATGCCTGCCACTTTGGTTTTCTTTTTCAACATTTCATTGGTTATTTGGGGTCTTTTGTTGTTCCATACAGATTTTAGGATTATTTGTTCTAGCTTTGAGAAGAATGCCAGTGCAATTTTGACTTGGATTGCACTGAATGTGTAGATTGCTTTGGGTAGTATTGACATTTTAGCTGTACTTATTCTTCCAATCCATGAGCATGGAATTTTTTTTTCCATTTCTTTGTGTCTTCAATTTCCTTCATAAGTTTTCTATGGTTTTCAGCCTACAGATGTTTTACATCTTTGGTAAGGTTTATTCATAGGTATTTCATGGTTCTTGGTGCAACCATGACTGGGATTAATTTCTTGATTTCTCTTTCTGTTGCTTCATTATTGGTGTAGAGCAATGCAACCGATTTCTGTACATTGATTTTTTATCCTACGACTTTGCTGAATTCATGTATCAGTTGTAGCAGTCTTTTGGTTGAGTCTTTTGGGTTTTCCACGTAGAGTATCATGTCATCTGCAGAAAACGAAAGTTTGACATCTTCTTTGCCAGTTTTGATGGCTTGTATTTCATTTTGTTGTCTGATTGCTGCTGCTAGGAATTCCAACAGTATGTTAAACAACAGCGGTGACAGTGGACATCCCTGTCGTGTTCCTGATCTGAGGGGGAAAGCTCTCAGTTTTTCCCTATTGAGGATATTAGCTGTGGGCTTCTCATATATGGCTTTTGCAATGTTTAGGTATTTTCCTTCTCTCCCGACTTTCTTGAGGGTTTTTATTAAGAAAGGATGCTATATTTTGTCATATGCTTTTTCTGCATCTATTGACAGGATCATGTGGTTCTTATCCTTTCTTTTATTAATGTGATGTATCACATAACTAGGTTTGCGAGTACTGAACCAGCCCTGCAGCCCAGGAATGAATCCCACTCCATCATGATGAGTAATTCTGTTGAGAATTTTTGCATCCATGTTCATCAGGGATATTGGCCTGTAATTCTCCTTTTTTGTGGGGTCTATGTCTGGTTTGGAAATCGAAGTAATGCTTGCTTCATAGAATTAATCTGGAGGTTTTCCTTCCCTTTCTATTTTTTTGAATAGCTTGAGAAGAATAAGTATTAATTCTGCTTTAAATGTCTGATATAATTCCCCTGGGAAACCATCTGGCCCACAACTCTTATTTGTTTGGACATTTTTGATAACTGATTCAATTTTTTCACTAGTTATGGGTCTGTTCAAATTTTTTATTTCTTCCCATTTGAATTTTGGAAGTGTATGGGTGTTTAGGAATTTGTCCGTTTCTTCCAGGTTGTCCAATTTGCTGGCATATAATTTTTCACAATAATCTCTGTAAATTGTATTTCTGAAGGGTTGGTTGTGATAAGTACATTTTCATTCATGATTTTATCTATTTGGGTCCTCTCTCTTTTCTTTTTGAGAAGTCTGGCTAGGGGTTTATCAGTTTTGTTTTGTTATGTTTTTTTTTTTTTTTCTTTAAATAAAGCTCTTAGTTTCATTGATCTGTTCTACTGTCTTTTTTTTTTTTTTTTTGGATTCTGCATTGTTTATTTCTGCTCTGATCTTTATGATTTATCTTCTTTGGCTGGCCTTGGGGTTTCTTTGCTATACTGCTTCTAGTTTCTTTAGGTGTGCTGTCAGATTTTGTATTTGGGATTTTTCTTGTTTCTTGAGATAGACCTGGATTGCAATGTATTTTCCTCTTAGGACTGCCTTTGCTGCATCCCAAAGGGTTTGGACTGTTGTGTTTTCATTTTCATTTGTTTCCATATATATATATATATATATATATTTTTTTTTTTTTTTTAATTTCGTCTTTAATTGCCTGATTGACCCATTCGTTTTTTAGTAGGATGTTGTTTAGCCTCCATGTATTTGGATGTTTCAACCTTTTTTCTGTGGTTGATTTCAAGTTTCATAGCATTGTGATCTGAAAATGTTCATGGTATAATCTCAATTCTTTTATATTTATTGATGGCTGTTTTGTGACCCAGTATGTGATCTATATTGGAGAATGTTCCATGTGCACTCGAGAAGAAAAGTTCTAAATAGATCTGTCAAGCCCATTTGGCCCAGTGTATCATTTAGGGACATTGTTTCTTTATCGATCTTATGCCTAGATGATCTGTCCATTGTTGTAAGTGGAGTATTAAAGTCACCTGCAATTAATGTATTCTTATCAATATGATTGCTTATGTTTGTGATTGTTTTCTATATTTGGGTTCTTCCAAATTGGGTTAACATTTATAATTGGTAGCTCTTCTGGATGGATAGACCCTGTAATTATGATACAATGTCCTTCTTCATGTCTTGTTACAGCTTTAGTTTAAAATCTAATTTGTCTGATATTAGTATGGCTATTCCATCTTTCTTTTGACTTCCAGCAGCATGATAGATGCTTCTCCATTCCCCCACTTTCAATCTGAAGGTGAACTCAGGTCTAAAATGGGTCTCTTATAGACAGCAAATAGATGGATCTTGTTTTTTTATCCATTCTGATACCCGATGTCTTTTGATTGGAGTATTTAGTCCATTTACATTAAGTGTTATTATTGAAAGATATGGATTTATTAGTGTCATTGTGTTATTTCTAGGTTTCATGATTGTGGTGATGTCTCTGGTCTTTTGTAGTCTTTGCAACATTCCATTCACAGAGCCCCCCCTTCAGATCTCTTGTAGGGCTAGTTTAGTGGTGATGAACTCCTTCAGTTTTTGTTTGTCTGGGAAAATCTTTATCTATCCTTCTATCCTGAATGACACCCTTGCTGGATAAAGGATTCTTGGCAGCATATTTTTCCTATTCAGCACATTAAATATTTCCTGCCAATAACTTCTGGCCTGCCAAGTTTCAGTAGATAGGTCTGCTACTACCCTTATGTGTCTACCCTTGTAGTTTAAGGCCCATTTGTCCCTAGTTGTTTTCAGAATTCTTTTTCTTTGTATTTTTCCAGTTTCACTATGACATGTCATGCAGAAGAGCGATTCCTGTTACATCTGAAGGGAGTTCTCTGGGTCTCCTGGATTTCAATGTCTGTTTCTTTCCCGAGATTGGGGAAGTTCTCACCTATGACTTGTTCAAGTACACCTTCTGCCCCTTTCTCTCTTCTTCTTCTGGAACTCCTATGATATAGATATTATTCCATTTCATTAAATCAGTTAGTTTTCTAATTCTCCCCTCGTGGTCTAGAATTTTTTTATCTTTTTCTCAGCTTCAACTTTTTTCATAATTTTATCTTCTATTTCACTTATTCTTCCTTCTCCCTCTTCAATCCTTGCTGTCACTGCATCTAATTTATTTTGCACCTCATTTACAACATTTCTTAATTTGTCTTGACTATTTTTTAGTTCCTTGATCTCTGCAGTGATAGATTCTCTGCTGTCTTCTATGCTTTTTTCAAGCCAAGAAATTAATCTTATGACCATTATTCTAAATTCTTGATCAGATGTATTGTTTATATCTGTTTTAGCTCTGTGGGAAAAAAAGGAAAGAAAGAAAAAAAGAAAGAAAAAAAGAAAACAAAAAAGAAAAAAAACGGGAGGGGGCAGCAGCAGTGGAAGAGGCCTTATCCCATACAAATAGAGAAATGACAGGGACACAAAAAAAAAAGGAAAGAAAAGAAAATTGACCAGGGAGAGAAACTATATGGCTAAATCCAGAGACAGACACAGGAAAATAAAGAAGGAAATATAGAACAGGTATAAAGAGAATAAATTTGTCTGCTTAAACAAACCAACAACCAGAATAACCAGACTAGAGGAGGGAAGAAACAAGAAGGAGAAAAAGGAGGGAAAAAATATGTATATAAACTTTCCAAGAATTAAATCAGAAAATGCAAAAATGCTAGGTGCCTTGAAACCAGTGGTAGCACTGGTCTGGAGGAGGGGCTGTCTGGTTTGTCAGCATCAATACTGCTCCTATAGATACAGTTACCAGGTGCAGAGGCCTGTGGTTTGGTGTAGGCAGGTCCCACCTCCACTGTGGGCCTGCTGTCTATTCTCTGAAGCCCCACATTATTGGTGATGAGGAGAAAAATGGCAACACCCCAGTCTCTCCTCCCCAGACTGAGTGTCCCAAATCACTCTGTTCAGACAGTCCTCACACTGCTGCAAGGGGGCAAGCATTTTGTTTTTGTTTTTGTGTGTTTGTCCACAGTCTCCCATGCCACTCTGGGGCTTGTCTGGGATTCAAACCCAGATGTCTTAAAGGGTCCCACTCCATGCACCCCAATTCTGGGGAAGTGCCACTCTGCCCCACCAATGAAGGGCCTCCTCACAGCGCTGCATGGGTGTGAATGAGGTGGTTTGTCCTGCTCTACTGACTCCTGTGTCTCCCTAGTGCTCAGGTGGGATTTAAACCCCGATGTCTTAAAGGGTTCCACTCTGTGTGCTCCAGTTCCAAGGAAATGCCTCTTCGGCCCACCAATAAATGGCCTCTGGCTGGTTGGCATAGGCACGGTCCTTTTTCCTTTGAATATATACCTTTTTCCCATGGTATTTGAGGGAGGGGATGGATTTTTCTCACTGTGGACTGTGCCTCTGAACTAGTTATGGAGGCTGGAGCTGGCTCCCCTCCTCCCCAGGTGTGGGAACAGGGCAGCCGGCCCAGTCCAGAGAAACCCCCGCAGTTAGAGATTCGATCTTTATCCATTTTTTTCTGATCCCCAGTCCAAGGTTTTCTTTTGTCGAAATACAGTCCTACATTTCCACAGACTCTCCTTCTCTTCCCTTTGTTTCTGCACAGAAGAGGTAAATCTAATGACGTTTAAAACTCCAGGCTTTAAGCCCCACTGATTGAAATAACACAAAATTCAGCCCCTTTAGTTTTCCTAAGCCAATGGCTTTGGGGAAATGCTATGCTTATGCATTCCCTGGTATGCTCCTCTCTCTTTCACCTTTATCTGTGACCACAGCTCCTTCCCTTCTGCAGCAGCCATGATTCGTTTCTCCCCTACACCACCTCTTTGCACTTCCTACCTTCTTCAATGTGGCCTCTTCTCTCCCTTTACTTATGGAGTCTGTTCTGTCAGTCTTCAGGTCTGTTTCTGGGGTATTTAGTATGATCTGATGGTTATCCAGTTGTGTTCATGGCACAAGGAGAGTCTAGGGTCCTTTTACTCCGCCACCATCTTCCTGCTCCTCAAGGATCTTTTATGCAGCTGTTTTTGGACCTACATCCCAGAACTCTCCCTGAAATATCTTGAATGCCTTCTCATTAATATGCAAGACAATAAAGAATCATTTACTTCTAGTTGACCATACTATGTATTCCTACATACTGCTACCAATTCTTATGAAACTGTCTCTATTTCATTAATTAGCCCATGCGGCCCTCATCCTTTCTCTCCTTAAAAATAATCTTCTTTCAACATTCCCTCTATGTGTTCCATGAATGGTCATGCAGGTTGTGTTCTGTCCAAAGTCACTGACCAAGGTGGTGGGATTAGGGATTAAAATCCAACCAGTACTACTACTCAAGCTGTGCATCCCATGAAGCTGCACTGTCCTGGAGGAAGGCATACTTTTTGAAATAAGCCTTCCTAGAGGGGGGATTTTTTTTTTCAAATTTATTCCTTCACAGGATGTAACAAAAGGTGTCCATTTTTTGATGTTCTGCTGGTGACAGCTTTCAACTATGCCCATCTCCTTTTCCTTCTCATCTCACACCTGGGCAAACTTCTAAGAAATCCTGGGTGCTCCTCCTTTGGTGAGGAGGTCAAACCACACAATACTTTGTTCACAGGCAACCCTCATTCTGGCTGAATAAAACTCCCAAGTCAGCTTCATTTCCTGACTCTATCAACCCATTTTCAGTCCTGCTTGGAAGCTACCATATCCATTCTTTTATGAATTATAATAAATATACTCATTCTTTCTTGGTGCATATATGTTGTCATCAGTCTAAACATTTAAACCAAATTTTGGGTAAGGGTACATTGTGTTTCTGTGGAGTGATCACAACAGAGGGGATGCTTTTTTAGTCTCGATTCCCACAAAGGCCCAGTACATGCTGTAAATGCATAACATGGTTGTACTTAGAATAATGGCTACAAAGGGGAAGGCAAAATGTTACAGAAATAAGCACAGAAGAATAGGCAAAAGTAGCATAAGATAAAAGCAAGTGTGACTTGGAAACAAAATACCTGTGTCTAAGAAAAAGCAGAATCTACCAATACTTGAATTACAGGAGGACCCAAGTGACAGTTTGGCAGTTGTGCTGGCTATTTCCAGGAAAGGATTAGACATTCCCTCCCTCATATCCTTCAGGAAACTGAAGACATTGAACATGGAGAGTGGTGGAGCTGAGGTCACTGATTTTGTTGCCACTACGAAAATGTCTATGCTTTTCCAAAGTCCTTTCCAGAGTTTGGCCCAATGTATACTATTACATTATTATGAAACTTTTTATATGTTTTAGGCATTAGGCCTTAATGCATTTTTTTCTCCAAATTTCAGTCTGTGGCTTGCAGCTATGTAATGAGAACTTTTATTTAGCCTTTTATTAGTTTTTTTTCTTATTGTATTTCTATCTATTAAAGAATAAATCTTGTTAAAAGACTGACATATTAGCCCGTGGGTTTTCATTGTTGAAGCAAATTTATTTTCTGGTTCATTTAATGATAATCAAATTATAGACACAGATAAAAAGTGAAAGGCAAGTTATTCAATCTAGCATGACCAAGACTGCCACAGTCCTGACCTGAGGATACAAATTACTTCTGTTGAAGTCATTTAAAAAGGTATCCCTTCCTTTTATAGTTGAAATTGTATTTGTACAAATGAAGTTGTTTTTTTTTCCCCACTGACTTTGATCTCTGCATAGATCAAGATAATAATTAGAAAATGTAGACAAATCAATAAAAAAGGTAAATGTGATGTTTGGGACTCTCTAAACAAAATAAGTGAGTGCTCATTTTTCAACTAGATAGTAATCACTAGACAGGTAATCAATGTTATTCTCTAATTGTGGCTAACTATTAATCCTTCATTTACCTGAATAAAAACTAGAAATTAACTGCACGTGTGATATGGGTGATATAGATATTTTGACAAATTTAAAGGTATTCTATTTGTGCATTTTTCAATTACTAGGAGAGGAAAACATTTCTAATAAATCTAAATATGTATTATTCATGGTTCTCCTAGCTCAATTTATTTGTGCTTTGTTAATTTCCATCTGTGTTTTCAATGTACTTTAGTCATCCATTATACTCACTATCTTTATTCTTATGCAGTATATTAATATATCTTACCAATATCTAATCCTTTGTGGTATTCAATCATCATCCATCATCATCACCATCATAATTTGAAGAAAAAGAAATGTCTTATGTAGGAAACAGAGTTTTCTTAAGATCCTGAACTAGGCATCAAAAGACATGGCTGCTAGTCCAGGACGCACTTTTGAGTAATGTACACGGCAGGCAAAGAGTAACAACTTGAAAACCAACCTATAGAATTTAGGGTAGAAATTACCTACCTTACTTTATCCATTATGTACTAATTAAATCTGATAATAATAATCGTTACTCCTCTTTTTAATGGCTTTCCATGTGGTAATTGATGTATTTTGTAAGACAAACTTAACTTTAAGAAAGATACTTTACACACCGCAGTTTTACAATATTTACATCAAAAAATGCATGTTTTGTTCTACTTTGGATTTTTGCTATTCAGCAAGAAATCCTGCTATATATTGATGAGAAATTAAAAAATATAACTTGCAGAGACAATAATGAATGAAATATTTAATAAAACAAGTAGATTTATGTTGAATGATCTGAATCAATAACAACAAATCTAGAGATAATTTGCAACAAATAACTCCTAGGATTTAAAAACTTGGCCTACAATAATACTTATGTAAAAGTGAGATCAAATGACTGATAATTTAAAAAATTCTTTCAGGGGCGCCTGGGTGGCGCAGTCGGTTAAGCGTCCGACTTCAGCCAGGTCACGATCTCACGATCCGTGAGTTCGAGCCCCGCGTCAGGCTTTGGGTTGATGGCTCAGAGCCTGGAGCCTGTTTCTGATTCTGTGTCTCCCTCTCTCTCTGCCCCTCCCCCGTTCATGCTCTGTCTCTCTCTGTCCCAAAAATAAATAAATGTTGAAAAAAAAATTAAAAAAAAATTCTTTCATATAAAAATGTTAAGTGTATATGAGAATTTACAGTCTATTATATTTCATTACATTTAATTTTCTTCTCTTATGTTTGTGATTTATGGAAAATTCTTCAGCTTAAAATTAAAACCATTTCTTACACACACACACAGACACACACACAGACACACACACACACACACACAGTAAGGAAGGTTTTATGAACCCAAACTTCTCAATTATTGGATGAAAACTAGAAACTGAGGTCCAAAATTGCTTTTTGTAGTTGAATTACTTTATTTATTTATTTGTTTTCAATTTTCTTCCCTCGGTGGGGGGTGGGCAGAGATTACCAGATCTGGTTGATTAGATCTTTAAGGATGGTACATGACATGGAACTCTGGCTATAAACAACAGAATATTACATCATTCCTTCTTCTTTTCAGGTCATCTTCCCTTCCCTTATGAGGTCTACAAAGCAAGCCTCAGTCTCTGCAACTTAGGATGGAAACAAATGCTATTTTTATGGATACAATAAAAAGAATGAAATCAGATTTATACAACATGAAGAAGAGATAAATAACCTCCTGGATGTTTGCATTCATTTTTAGATAAAATAATTATAGTTTAATAGTGAACAATTTTGACATGTTTATTCACTTATTTCTGCTTTGCTTATTTTCCCCCTTTTAATTATTCCAACTTCTTGAACTTCAGTCCATTCATACAGCTATCCTATGCTTTACTTCCCTCTATTTCTTCTAATTTCCAAATATGTTGTCCTCTATAATATTGCCTTTATTACAATCTGGATCTTCGAAGCAGTTATATTTCAAAAATATATAGATAAGTCTATATCATCTGAAAAAATATGTTTATGACAATTACTTTGAGGCACAGGAAAGAGGGTCAAACTGCATCATTATAATTTAAAAGTGACAAATGGTAAATCATTTTCTTTGGGATATTGTGCCACTGAATTTTCAGAGAAATTATTTTCTTTCATTCATCAAATATTTTTTGGTTGACACCAGACAGTTCTGAATCACAAATTCCAGCCTGAAAACATAGTTTATATATTTTAAGACACATTATTCAGTGTGGTTGTAAAAAAGTAAAATCCCATAACACCTAAGCTGTTCATCCACAAATACTATATGCTTTAGCCATGAATAAGTTCAAAGAATGTGAGTTATGTGTAAACTGGAAAGTTCAAGAATTGTGCTTATTTATAGTGACCATAATTTAAATAATTACTTCAGAGACAATTGCTTGGCCAAAGTATTCACTTCTTACTACTTAGTATAAATTATCAAAATGTAATCAAGCAGAGCTTTATTCTTAAAGGTGGTTTTCTCCTATATATTGTCCAGGAATAATAATAACTTTAACAATCATTATAATTGTGAAGTAAGCACCAGGCTAAGCATCTTGCCTGCATTATTTATCTCTTTTACTTTTCACACCCACGTTACATACTATTACTGTGCCCTATTGGCCAACTGAACCCAAGAGAAGTGATGTAATGTCCCTAAGGTTACACAACTAGAAAGGTAGTGAACCAATACATTTGAAGACATTAACACCTGATTCTAATATTTTGTTCATTTGATCCCTACCCATTAACACTAATATTACCATTTTTTTGATTTTGGAGATTTATTTACACAGTAATTCACCTTTTTAAATATACACTCACACACATCATTTTAATTTTATTTGTGGGGTTTTTTTTAGGAAAACATTTAAAAAGTAAATTAATCTTTCCTTATGTTTTATTCATTGTTTGTGCTTGGAATATTTTTTCTAGCAATAAACTACATAAATATTCAACAATATTATTTTCCATATGTTTTATTTTCTCAACTATCTAATCTATTTTAAATATGTTTTTATCACAATAACCATGAACTGAGATACAGTAATATAGAGATACTAAAGTATTGGAGAGATACCAGGATAACAGGTTCCTTCTCACTTAAACAGAAGGCAAAAATTTGGAAACAATCTAATACTGATATAGAAAACAGCTTTTGAGACATTAATTAATCATAGAATATTCTGACATTAGTTAAAATAAAGATCATATAGTAAATATCATCTGGCTTCTCTGAAGTGAATAAACATATAAAAAACATAGGACATTTGATATCACCGTGTATATTCCTAGTACATATAATTCCATTATACATTTTTTTTTTAATTTATTTGTAATATCCAATTTCTTTTTCATTGTGCAAGTTTTCTGGAAATGCTGACTTTAATGCCTTTTACAAACAAAACTGTAAATGCCATCCCTATATACCTTGATACATACATGTTGAAGTTTAAATCAAACACTACTAATCTTTTCACCCTCCCCCTAACCCAAATAACCACATTATTTTTTATTTGATAATAAATTATTTTCTGTGTTCTCCAACATTATTTTTACAATCTCCTAAGAATAAAATGTATCATATCAAGTTGTTATCTCTCCTCTCTCTGACCCTGCCACACTCCTCATTCATCAAACATTCATTTATTATCTCAGTGTTTTATGAGTGCAATAGAAGTGCTAAACACAGTACTTGGCACTAGTAAAACAAAGATGAATATGCCTTGCCTTAATTATCTACAAGACTCTGCAAGGAGATAGACTTGCAAAAAATAACAAGGGGGACTTAAGCAAATTCTTACTAAGTCACAGAGACAAGATTTTTAAATCTGGAGAAATCAGGAAATGTTTCCCAAAGTACCAATATTCTAGTGCAATCTGAATTTTCCAGGTGAATAGGAGGAAATGCATTCTGGGCAAAGTAAACAATAGGTGCATATGCAGAGAATAAATCCTGCTAATTATAAGAGAGGCATGAGATGACAGATAAAATCTATACAGAGGCCTAAATGTTAAACACTATGAATCAAACACTAAGCTAGTTAAATATTTTCTTACTGTTAATAATACAATCACTGAATTTAAGAAAAAAAGTAATTAGTGTAACTTGGGAGTTAAAAAGAGGAGTAAAAATTATTAAATAGCTATTATAATAGTCCAGATGAGGGAAGATGAGATCAGATTTAATACTCTGTTAGTAGATATGAATAAAGTGGGTAAAATCAAATGATACTGGGCTGACAGATTTTATCGCACTTAAGTGACCAATTTATAAGACTCAGATGATGAGACAGAAAGAGGTGTCAAAAAATGAGTAATGTGTATGTAACAATAATTCAAAATTTGGTTTGGTTGACCAAGTTGTGAAATGGCTAAAAATGGGAAACCAAGTAACTAAAAAAATTAAAAATTTTAATTGGAAGTGTTGGAATTAAATCATTAGGTCAGCTTTCTACATGGTGAATTTAAAATTAAATTGCAGCTTCTAAATACTTTAAAACATAAATATGGCATTTTGGAGTGATTTGGTGGTTTCAATAGTAGTTAGTTACTTAGTTACTTAGTTAGTTAGTTAGTTAGTTAGTGAATATCTACCATATGCCTGGCTATGGACTAAATGTTTGTGCCCCTCCAAAATTCTTATGTTGAAATCCTAATCCCCAATGTGATGGTACTGGGAGGTGGGGACTTTAGAAAGTAATTAAGTCATGAGGGAAGTCCTCATGATGAGTGAGTGCTCTTACAAGAGATAGGAAAGACCCCTCCCTCTCCTATTGCCACAATGTGGGTATATAATAAGATGGCTACCTGCAAATCAGAAAGGTGCCTCACAGGACATCAATCCACCAGCACCTTAAACTTGGACATCTGGCCTCCTTAACTGTAACAAATGTTATTTAAGCCAACCAGCCCATCGTATTGTATAGAGAAGCCCAAACTAAGACATGCCTGCCCTATGTTAAATTCAATGGTGAACAAGAGAGATAGATCCTATTCCCCCATGGCAGCTTAAATTCCATTTGGAAGGGAAAATAATAATAAAGAAATAGATAAGGTAAATTCACAGTGTGATACACATTTAGAAAAATGTAATTTTTCCATATGGTGGAATATGAAAAAACAAAACAAAACAAAAAAGCAAGGAAGGGTCTCTCTGTAGAGGTGACATTGGAACTGAGAATGAAATCATGATAGAAGGAAGCTACTTCTGGGTAGAAGCAAGTGCAAATGTAAATTTTCTTGCTAAGGTACGAAAAAATTGTAGTAATATTTAGGGTAAAAATGTGTGTGTGATATGTAACCTCAGAATAGGTATCTTAGTTCAGATTCCCATGAAACAGAGATGAGAATGAAGGAGATCACTGGGGAATTGATCTAAGGTATGGTACATGTAGGGGAGTAAAAAGAAGTGGAAGTGTGCAGCGAGGAGTTGAATTGCAATAGAGTTAAGAGTTCTGTGAGGAACTTGGAGCTGGGATGGCTAGGCTGTGCAAAGGAGCCAGGCCTATATATACCTGCCATTGCATCTGAGCTTCCCCCAGAAAGGCCACAATCTTGGGTGAAGTGACTCTCTTTGAATGAAGGTAATTTCTGGAGGGGACTAAGCTGTGAGCCTTAGGAGCCAATAGTGGCACCAGCTGAGAAAATAGACAGTTAGTCCTGAAGAGGGGCACATAGAGCATCAGAACATCCACTATAGCAGATGAGGACCTGGGTAAAGAGGTTGGATTTTATGTTTAGTATCTACATGGGCAATTCAAGCAAGTGTTTGTCCTGATATGATTTATAGTCTTAAAAAGATGCTCCTGGCTAGTGTGTATAGAAATCTGAGAAGGAATTATTGTGGAATATGGAAGACAAGTGAGGAGTGGAATACTTGAGTACTCCAGGAATGTGATGATGCTACCTTGGTCAAGGGTAACAGGAGAAGACAGGCAATAATTAGAAACTAAAGCCATGGGTTGGAACTAACTGAATCTCTCAGAAAAGTGTTACACCAAGAGAACTAAGGCTAGAATTCAGGAGAACAACATTACTTAAGTCAAGAGAGAAAGAAGCAATAAAAAGGAAAACTAAAAGGACTGCAAGACAAAGTAAACTGAGGTAAGAAGGTGGAATTATGTAAATATTAGAAGCCTTGTGTTTCAACAAGGAGAAAGTGATTAACCACATCAGATGCCACAAGAGAAATCTAAGAAGATAAAGGTAGGATTTTCCACTTGGTGAGGTTACCAATAGTACTTCCAAAATTTCATACATGTAATAGGATGGAAGAAACTAGTGGTTGGAAAACAAAATGATAAAGGAAGGAAAAGGAAAGCAAAAAATGATTGATTGGCTGTAGGTAAATGGAGAGCAAAGGATTTAATTAAAGTGACTAATAAGGTTAGGAAAGAATTTTTAGTTTGCTTTTATGTGTTTGTATTTTAAAAATACAGATATCTGACTGGGTTTTCTAGCATGCACACACACAAACACACACACCAAAAACCCAGAATACAAAGAGTTGATAAAGGTTAAGTTGAAGATAAATCAACACTGTCTCCATAATCAATCCTCTGTCATAAAAATCAGGAATTGGTTGGATCTATGTGGGGTTGGGAAGGGCTGTAAGTGAAAAAGTTCACATCAAATTAATCCTATGTCCTTGGAGAAGCAAAAGATAACACTGAAAGGCATAAGACATGAAGTGATGATATGATATAATTAGCCATTGAATTTTTCAAAAATATTAATGTACACATTAAGGATGGCATCACTTATACTAAGATGTGCAATAAAACACCTCACCATAAACAAATTAAAAAAATATGATCTTTATTCTGAGAAAGCTGCTAAGCAGAGATAGAAAGTGTGGACAAAAACTGCCTTTATATGCATGAGCTACTACTATTCTCCTTAATTATTACACTATGTAAGACAATTCAAAACTCATTCAAAATTTGCATTCTTTGTATGATGGAGTCTCGTTTTTCCATTGCTTGATTACTTTCTCCGTAGTCAACACTGACTTTCCATAGTCATAACACATACAAACTCAATAAGAGATAATGGCTTCTACATGTAAATGTGCATCTATAACTCTCTAGTCACTGCATAATTTTATTGGTATTTAGGATAAATAATAATTTCAATATGTGTTTACTAGACTTAGAGTAGTCTAGCCAACTCACAAAACAGAGTTATATCAGAAAATTTGTGATTTCCATTTAAATGCCTAAGAGTTCACTTATAATGGGAGATATGGACTCATTTTAGTATGGCATTTTTATTTTGTAATGTTTTAGTAGAATCACTTCTTTTCTTAGCAATATAGCATATTAAGTTCTGTAGCATGAATTATTACAAACATAAAAGTTGATTTAAAAGAGCCTATGGAAATGATAAAAACTGTATGTATCTAGTTTGGCTCTTATAACCTTGAGTGAGCTATTAATATTGACTAAAAATTCAACTATTATGCTACCAATAATTTCTGAGATGTAAAAACAACTTAGATGGTATGATTTATAACATAAAATCTACATGATTATAAAAGTTACTTTAATATTAGGTGTTATAAATTAATGCTAAAATGCATGGAAGAATGACAGAAAGACCATTACAAAATTCTATTTTGGATATTATAATAGAGATAATATGCTGCAATTTAGTTTAATGAGTTGCAATTAAGAAACTGTTTCAAGAGTTGCATGTGACTTCTTTTAATTATTAGTTATTAGTTGTTCCTGCATAAGTGTATTTAAAACCACATTATTTGAACTGTAGTACATGATAAAAACTCTTCAATATATTAATATCTCTTATGGACTACAGAGAAAATTTAAAAAGAGAAATCAGTAAAATTTAAAAAGAAACACAGTACTTTTAATTCTCAGTACTTATGAGGAGAATATGAATATTTTAGGAAGCCTATTACTTGTGAAATGGAGAGAACACACACCTACATATGTAATTTGGGAATATTCTGACAAAAACTAAGGGACAAAATATTGAATACTTATCCATCCAAGAGGTACACCAATTTAATGGTCATCTCAAATCAAATATGTAAAGGTTAGGGCTGCCATAACAGAATATCACAGATTAGCTGGCTCAAGAAAGAGAAATTTATTCTCTCACACTTGTGGAAGGTAGGAGTTCAAGAACAAGATGCTCTCAAGGTTGGTTTCTGATGAGGCCTCTCTTTCTGGCTTATAGATGACCACCTTCTCATCATAGTGAGAAGCATGGAGATAGAGAGAGATTGCTGGTGTCTCTTCTTTTTATAAGGACACCAGTCCAACTGGATTAGGGCTCCACTTTTACCATTTCATTTAGCCTTGATTACTTCTTTAAAGGCCCATCTCCAAATATAGTCACCCTAGGGATTGGGCTATAAAATATGAATTTTGAGGGAACAGAATTCAGTCCATAACACTATGGTAAATAATATTTCACAGTTAGATGAAGAAAATATTATAGGATCCTACGACAATCAGAATAGGTTTCTATTTCATCTAAGAGGAAGATGAAAACCCGCTGAATTAGCTCTGATTTTAGAATAAAAAAGAAACACTGCCTACCTTCATCCTATAGCATACATGGCTCATAACTTTGAAAAATTCAAAAATGTGTAAAATATAAAAGAAGTATTATTATGTTTCATATTCTGTTTGGATATAAAATAAATCACAAAGTAATTGCCAAAGCAAATATATAGTTTCGCTAAATGGAGAAAATATCTTAATGTTTGAGTGACTAAAAATAGAATCTTGATTAAACTTCCTGTGAAAAAGCATGTCTAATTTCACATCAAATTAGAATCTGTGATCTATTTGATCGCAGATATTTCTAGAAAATATAAAATGCTGCAATGAAACATCCAACACGTTTTTAAAAGGCAGACTGCCACATGCAGCACCTCATTCGGATGTGTCTGGAGTCTTGGAAGCTTGACTACCCTACATTCTCCTACAAAAGGACCTTGAGAGCTTATTTGGAGGTTCTAACAGGGGAGAACAGCTACTGTATACTCATGACTGAAAAACAGTCCTCTTCAGGCAGGGAACATCTTCCTCTTCAACCCTGCAGGCAGCTTCTGGAGAGATGCACACGGCGTGCTGAGGGAGGAAGGGGATGCCCACCTACACACAGATCAGCTGATTTTATCCCGGCCATCAATGGGGTGACAGATTTCACAGCCAGATCACCCTCATATCCACATTCAACATTCCTAATGTCATATATTTAAGCTTCTCATTTACACTATATTTTATATAGAAAAGTGTAGAAATACTTTAAAATTCATATAAAAGAAAACCTATTATACGAAACTATCCTTCCCTTACATAAGTTATGGTTATATTAAAAATTGTGTAAATAGTTGTTTAAATTCGTTCCCCCCAACTCTCCATATTTAGTGCAGAATCACCAGCATTTACACAGCCCTTTATTCATATTGAGAACTCAATAAACATATGTTGAAAGATGAACATATTTTATTGCTTAGCTGTTTAATTGAAGGGTCATTTCATTTTCTTCATACGTTCTAGAACCTTTTTGGAAATTATTTTTTGCACTATGCACATTCCTTGATATTCTTTTTTACATTTATTTATTTTTGAGAAACAGAGTGAGACAAAGTGTAAGCGGGGGAGCGGCAGAGAGAGAAGGAGACACAGAATCACTGTGACATCATGACCTGAGCTGAAGTCAGACGCTCAACTGACTGAGCCACCCAGGCACCCCTACATTCCTTGATATACTTAACTGATACTTTGCACATTTTGAAATTTTAATAGGGAGAGGCTTCTCTTTTCTTCATCTATGAATCTAAAACCATCACATTTCTTCGTGATGGTGTCTCCAAATAACCTCACCCAATTATGTTAACTCCTCCACTTATTGTAATATATTTGTATACTATTAGTATCCACAGAATGCTACATTACTATTAGTATTAGTGCTATTAAGTGGCATAATTATTTCTTTTACTAAACAACTAAACAGTAGTAGTAATAACATGTGTGCTCGTGTGTGTACCTGCCCCCGATGCAAGGATGGAAACCATGATGTCTGTTCACTGTTTTTTTTTAACACTCCTCAATTTCATGTTCCATAATGGCTGTATATTCACTAACAACTGCTACAGCAAAAGATTGAGTTCAAAAATGTAACATTTAACATGAAATTAAGGGGATCATCTAGGAGGGACTCACCATAATAATACAAGAATGAACCCTTCAAACACAGCTCCATTTCCTATGCATCATTCTTCAAGAGACTTTGTTTTGTTTTGCTTTCCTTCTCAGATTTTTGCTGAAATTTCTAAGCATTTTGTTAACCCTTTTCCATAGTTGCTTTCCATAGTTGCTTTCCATCCTATCTTTGAGTCAGATAGGATATTTAGAAAAATACTATTCCATCAAGATGTAAGCAAATAGACAACATCATGACATTCTCTCGGGCATACTACTGAAAAGTCTTACATTAAAGTGACTTATTTAACTTTGTTTAATGTAATTTACACCAAAATAATTTCCTTACGTAACCCTTTCTAATTCTTCAGAACTTATGTCATGAGTAACATATTTGAGAAAATGCAGGACGACTTAAGTCCCTTTCCTGAATTATAGCACATAAATGAAGAACATTCTGCTGAACATAACAGAATTGTATTAAAATAGGTCTTTCCACAAACACACAGCCTTCAGCTTATACAAAAACAACCTTAAACAAATTACTTGGTAAGAAAGAAAAATTCAAGGTAATTCAGTGCATAAATGGACACCAGAAAGTGAAAGCCTGATGTGAGCAAGAACTTTCTCAATGATAGTGTATCAGGAAGTCTCTAAAAATTATGCATGCAACTTCCTAATTTACTTCATTCTCAAAACACACAAAACATTTATGTGGGTAAGGAGATTGAATTAGAGAAGAAAATGCAAATACAGAGTCGGACTACACATCTTGTAATGAATACAGCAGTCATTTTTGCTATATCAAGTGTAGAAATATACCATTTTCATGGTACATTTACTAGGGTAAATTCTCTGCAAACTAAAAGATGATAATAAAAGAATAATAATTAGTTTTCTTACTATATGTGTAAGACCATTCCTAAATGTATAAGCTAACAAGGATTTCTATTCCAGGAATGACAAGAATGTGAGCAAAGGAGTCACATAATCAGGTTAAAAGATTCACTCTGGCTGCTGTGGGGTAATCAACTCTCAGGAGCTGGTTGTGTAAGAGTTTGAAGCATACAAGTTAGAAGCTAGGCAGTTCTCTACAGGAGATTCTATGCTTGCCTGGACTAAGATATTAGTGATACAGGTTTAAAAAAAAAAGAAGCATATAAACATATAAACATGTGAGCTTTATTTTAAGAACAAACCACCAGTATTTTTTAATGGATTAGATGGAAAAAGTGAAAACATGAATTCAACACGGTAATTCTAAAGCTTTTCACATGAACAACTGGTTGAAAGAGACACCACTTACTTAAATAGGGCACTTCAGGGAAGGAGTAGCTTTTGGCGAAAAAGGAATGAAGACTATTTTTTAACATATTAAGTTGATGATGCCTTTTAGGAATCATAGTCAATCAAATACTTGATTTATAATATATGGTAAAGCGAAAAATATCTATCATTATAGTTGTTAAAAGAAATTTCACAAATATGGATTTAAGGAATTACTTCTAAACACAGCTATAAATAGGAAAGCTGCCATTTTTCTTATAAGTTACAAAAAAAATGAAGATGTCAGTAAAACACACACACACACATTTTGGTGTGCAATAAAAACTTGAGTAATTTATTCATTCACTCTATAAATGTGGCATTATGGGCTATGTATATTTACTCTTAGTAACTCTAAATAAGCAACACTGATCAAGAATCTCCCCTTGGATCTTAGAATCTAGTGATAAAGACAAACACTTATTATATATATATATATATATATATATATATATATATATACACATATATATATATTAAGTTTATTTATTAATTTTGAGAGAGAGACAGTGCAAGCAAGTGCATGAGCAAGGGAGGGGCAGATAGGGAGAGAGAGAATCTCAAGCAGGTTCCATGCTGTCAGTGCAGAGCCCAAGGTGTGGCTAGATCCCAGGAACTGTGAGATCGTGACCTGAGCTGAGATAGAGTCAGATCCTTAACCGACTGAGCCACTCAGGCGCCACAACGCCTATTACATTCTTTGATAAAAACATGGAGGGCTTTATAAGAACCAATAATAATAAGAATAGATCTTCCCAGTGTGGAAGGGAAAGGCTTCCATGAGGAAAAATGGAGAATAATTTGTGGAATTGGCCACACCAAGTAGGAGGGGAGAGGAGAAGGCAAAGGCTCAAGGAGGATTTCATGAGAGGGTAAAACAGGATTTTATTACTCACAAAATTTAAGCAGTTTTGAGTATAAAGTAAAATTTCTTCATATTGTGTAAGACAGAGGCATTTATTTTAGTGGCATGCATTTAGTTTTGCTGAACTGTTCTGCTTTGAAGCTAGGTGATAAAACGTTCAAAGATAAATTCATAAGATAGAGAATCAAGAGGAGATTTGGTCAATGTGGAAAGGGGATGGAAGTGGAGAGGCTATTGCTGCAGTTCTGCCAGAAGTGCAACATGTTCTTCACCTCCTTAGGGTGAAAATGTAATACTCCTTTTAGTACTCATCGCAGAGTTAAAACCCAAGATACGATGACAGAGTCCCCTTAATATTTCTTTTTAAAAGTGTATTCCCTTGGTCCTTGAAACCCTGCTATAAAATTACTAATTAATATTTGGCAAGGAATTTGGAAAGGTGTATATTCCCAGACATACCATAAAACATCTTGGTTATAATGTAAAATCAAGGCTACAGTACACCCATTAAAAGGATTTATAACTGTGTTTTAACTTAGAGTGGAGATGGAAAGAACACCAGACAGCTGTTAAGGGGTTGAGAGCAGAAAGTACGCTCCACTATTCATCAAAAAAGAAGACGCCAGGGATACAGAATTTGTTTTAAGTTGCTGGAAGATGTTAAGAATTAAACAAGCTTAGAATTGATATTTTGAAATTGGAACATAATTTGTGATTCAACAGATATTCTAATACGATGAAACTCTCAGGAATATTTGTAATAGAGATGTTTAATTATGAAACAATGATAGCATTATATTTGATATTTTAATATATTACACTAAATTGGGGAGGAGGGGAGTTACCCCCCAAAAAGAAGAATTTTAAAATATTCTTCTTGATATGAGGCTAGACAGGCACAGCTTGGAGCTTTTGATATGTAATCTAAGTGTCATTTTTCAACTCCAGTGGTTGCTCATCAAAAGAATTACTTGGTTTAGGAATAAAGATAAGTTACAGAGCATCAAATATGTAGTGCAATTTTACTCAGGATCTTGTCATCTATAGATACAAGAAAGTTATCATAAATTTTATGCAGAATTAATGTATTTTACATGCCACGGTTGGATTTCATACAAGTTGTCTTACTGTGTCATCGAAAATATGATATCCATCCAAAATCTAGGTTATCAAACTTCAGAGATTAGCATTAATTGGGAAAAGTTAAGAATTAAAAGATATATAGTTTTTGATATTTAAAATTATAGAATTCCATAGAAAATATTACTTTGCAAGGAAGTTTTCAAATTAGGAACTTCTGTGAAGGAACTGTCATAACTACCACCACTACTACTGCTACTACTGCAATTACTATAAATACTCCACCACTATTAATACTATTACTGCCACTAGACGTAGTAACTACAACAGCAAACTTTGTTGCAGTCACTGGATAATAGACACTGTGCTGAACACTGTAAGCATAACTTATTTTTTATAAAAAGTCATATCAGGTGGACATTACTATTTTCACTGTATAGGTAAAGAAATACGGCTCAAGGTCACTTGGCTAGTAAAGAGCCAAGACCTTATCTGAACTTAAAAGTTTGTGTTACGATAGTCCACACTCTTCACTGTAAGTCTGAGCTTTCATTCACAGGTAACTGTTGAGAAGATGTATACGTACTCTTTCATACTGCAAATTAAAAAAACAGGGAGGAAACAGAAAGGGGCCACATCAAAGTATCGATAAATAATTTGAATTTTTGCTTTAAGTAAATTTTGCTAAACTATTTATTTTAATAATCAGAGTTGATATTTATCAGAAAAGAAAAACACATTGCTTTCTTGGTATTAAAATGTCAATTGCTGCTGAGGATAAGGCTAATCAATACACTAAGACCCAAATGCAGAACTTTATAAAGTTTGTTTAAATAGCTCATCTAATTATATAAATGTAGAAGGTATCAAAACAGATACTGCTGAGCTATCCCACTGATTCAGAGAGTTATCCATAATAAGGCAGTAATAAGGGATTATAACAGGCATGGTATTTTGAGACTTCTGACAAATTCTCATGGGGACCTAGTTAAGACCTTAGAATCAAACATACAGAAAATTCTGGAATATCAAAGGTGAATGATATTTCCAAGTGAAAGAATGTCCCACATAACCCTACAGAGCTTTGTCACATATGCTTTGAGAGGATTCCAGAGTCACACATGTTAATTGGTTACTAAAAAGGCAGTGGAAGCTTGCTTCTTTTACAAAAGAATATTTCCTTAGAACTCTGTCCTTCAAACACCCACTGTAAATTATCTGTGGCCAAAGCCACAATATGTTTTCCCCCAATCATGTCATATCCTTGAAAGTTATAGTCTTTCCTCAAGTGATATAGTTACTTGTAATGTACATTTATTTATTTATGAAAAAAATGGATAGGTGTGTCCGGGTGGTTCCGTTAGGACTCCAACTTCGGCTCAGGTCATGACCTCAAGGTTCATGCGTTCAAGCCCCACATCAGGCTCCGTGCTAACTGCTAGGAGGAGCCTGGAGTCTGCTGAAGATTCTGTGTCTCCCCCCCTCTCTCTGCCCCTCTCCCACTCATGCTCCGTCCCTGTCTCTCAAAAGTAAATAAACATTAAAAAATAAATTAAAACAATTTTGAAAATGGATAAATAACATAAAGCTGACATATATTTTAACAGAATTATAGCTCATTAGGTGTCTTCAACAAGGATAAATGACACTGAAGTTTAAAAGTGTGTAAATTTAAAAAATATGGTTCTCTTCATGAATAGTTAAATTAATTATAATAAATAAATGCAATGGGAGGAAGAAAGTAGGGAAGGAATAAGACAAGGGGAGAAGAAGGGAAGGACGAAAAGAAAGAAGGTAGGAAGGAACTGAGGGAGCAAAGGAGGAGAGGGAAGGAGAGAAGGAGGAAGAAAGAAAGACAGAACTTGAGATTCAAGTTCCAGATGTCTTAGTCTTTATACTCTTTAACTAATTAAAGTCAAGTGAAGGCAAAGACTAGTAGCCAATTAACATGTTTTATTTTTAAAAAGTTAAAATTCAAATCTATAGTTTACTAAAATCAGTATAAAATTCATTAAAATAAAAAAGACATTATATATCTACTTATGGGAATCTGCCTCCTTGACTAATATAAACTTTTTACTTATTATTTCCCACACACCCTTTTCACTATTTTTAATTTTTCTTATTTTTTAAGTAAGCTCTTTGCCCAAAATGGGGCTTGAACTCATGACCCCAAGATCAAAGTCCTATGCTCTACCAACAGAGCCAGCCAGGTGCCCCCCTGCAATTAATTAAGAATTAATTGCAGTTAATATTGACATTTCCAGGCATTTACCTTTTATTCTTCCGTGGTGTTTAGTAAGATGTTTTGTTATGAAAAAAAACCTCTCCCTGTGTTTATTAATTTGATTGTTCAAAACTAAATAAAAAAGATTTTCTTATTGTATGGATTCCAGCTCTTTGAGTAAGCAATCCTCTAGAGAATGTTCTATACCTGTTTAGTTATGTTATTCTTAAAAGACATTCTCAATCTAATTGCTTGAGCTAGAACCATCTGTTAATGGGTCTCAGGTAAAACTAGGAGTTTCCTTCATAAGAAAGAGATCACAGGATACAATAGGATACAACACAGTAGGTATTTAATAAAGGTTGCAAGTTCATGTCTTTAATCCACTTCCTCTTCAATAGTAATAAAAATTTTGGAGAGTCATATGACTCCCTCACTATTAAAGGATATGTTTTACAGTTCCTTCTGCAGCAAATGATCATGTCCCTATGTAACAGGGTTTGGTGGAAGCTTACAGACACATTCATTATAAAATAGCTAACAGCATTGTTGGTCCCTCTTGATCTCCTCTGCCCACTACTTGGCTTATGGGTGTTGCTAGATTGAATGATGAGGTTTAGAATGTACATAATGAAATACTGCCATTGAAGGATTGTTGTGAGCCATATCAACTTTGCAATACATATCTGAAATTATATAGGAAAGGAAAATAAGTGTTAATCTTGTTTGGCATCTTTTATTCAATTATTTTTTTCAAGCTTTTTGTTATTCATGGACAAGCTGAACTAATATCTCATTTTTGTATAACACTTATATACCTTTACCTGAAAAGAAATAAAGAATAATTTGGGGACCATATAATCTCTGTTTTACTTGTTACTATTTGTTTTTCCTAACTAAAAAAAAAATCTTAATTAAGTTCACTACTAAGTCCACTTAATATCTCCTCTAATGTCCTAAATTCATGTGTAAAACTTTTTATTCACATGTCTTAACAGAGCTCCCTAGTCAGAATCTGTATTTGAATCCCACTAATAATTATATCCATGTTCTCCTTTTTACCACTGCATACCCTTTCTTAAATATTTTAGATAATGTTAATCATATTTTCTAGTGGAAACATAACCAATTAATAAGAGCTAACATTTATGAACAGTTTCTATACAGAGCTACTCAAATTAATGTTACCTAATTTAATCTTCACAAAACCCCAATATCATTATTATATCCATAATGAAATAGACTTAAAAAACATTAAATGACTTGTGAAAGATCACACACTCATTGGAACAAACAGAACAATTATCCATTAATTAAATCAGTTTCTCTTTCCAAAAATTTATATTCAACAGAAAGTGTGCCTGGTATTATTTACATCTTAGGGGATATGATTTTAAGCCAAGGCAGTGGCAATAGAATTAGACATGAGAAAGTTTCTTGACCCTTAAGTGATTTACTGAGTGACTAAGCTCCTTCAGATTTATGATGATAAAAACATGTTTGGTACGTACAAGGGAGCAAATGATGAATTGTGAGACTCATAAAAGATAGCCCTCAGCAGGTGAAACTGATTATTATTCAAGGGGATAAAACATGACACATCTTTTGAGCTATATATGTTGAAGTCTGAGCATGTAACACTCTGATGCTATGGCATCCATCTATGCTGTAGCTAGATTCTTTTGTTACTTTGATTAATACTGTCAAAATGATGATTAAATAGATAATGCAGGTCAGTCTAAAAAAATACTGGCTGATTTGTTATGTTGCTTGTATCTTCATAGCGAAAACTGTAGCTTGACTTGGATTTTGTTTTAGTTGTTAGCAGCAACCAAGATTGTCATTATCTGGCATTCCATATTTCCCCAAGTAACCAGACTGTTTTTAGTACATCCACTTTTTAAATATAATAAGTATTGCTGGATTCATCTTTCCTTTTTTTTTTTTTTTGACATTCATGAAATGAACATGTATACTCTGAGGCAGAGAGTAAAAGCAAAGTTTTTAAGGGACTGAAGCTAATATAATTATGGTGTATGGATTATGAAATCCTTAAGGGAAACAATATAAACTTAAAATTTTAATTTTAAGTGTAGGGACTTGAAAGAAGTCTGTGTAAATTAGGACCCCTGAAGCTTGAGCTTCATTAGTTTCATGGTAAACCCACTTCATTAGAACAATATACATACATACTTCTTATATACACATCATAGATACATCTTATTAGTAATAATAAATTAGTTCTAATAATATAGTTCCTGACACAATCTATGAAGATATAGAAGTTTATAATTTTTCATTTTATCTCTAGTCTTTATATTTATATATGAAGTTACCTACACGTCTCATAATATTTAACATAACCAACATTTATTGTACCAGGCATTGTTCTAACCACTTTTATATCCATCAATTACATTGTGAAACAGTTCTACCACCTATAAATTAAATACAAACAGATAGATTAACTTAATTATAAATTACAAAATGAGAAAAGGTAAATTAGAAAGGGGTATCTAGGACTTGATGCAACTTAAAACCAAGTGAAGAGACAAAGCATTACGTTTCAAGTTAAGTTTCAGAAACAGACAC
This sequence comes from Prionailurus bengalensis, assembly GCF_016509475.1. Lineage (NCBI taxonomy): Eukaryota > Metazoa > Chordata > Mammalia > Carnivora > Felidae > Prionailurus > Prionailurus bengalensis. The sequence continues at coordinate 94,596,143 of NC_057344.1, forward strand.
CCTTTGTATTTAGTAATGACAAGAATTTCGTAAGGAAATCTAAAAGAGAAAAGAGTCTTTTGAAAAATATATCAAAAGTGATCTCCCCTCTTACCAGCAAAAAAGGAAGAGTGGGAGGGGGATGGGGAAAGAGGGAAGAAATAAAAGGAGAAAGTGATTATGAGTTGTAAAGGAAGTAAGTATACTTATATATACTGCAAGGTTTTGCCAGTGTATTTTCACACTGACTTCCAGACATATTTTCACAGTGCATATAATGCAAATTTGAAATATAATCCTGTTATATCACTCTTATCAACACTGACTGGTATCATTACTCCTGCCCTGGCCCTGCAAAAAAAGAGCCAATATTTTAATGCCCCCGATTTCAAATCTGAGAGACCACCAAGGAGCCAATACTGATGCAAAGGCACGAGGGTTTATTTGCAAGCTCAAGTTTGGGCCCAAGTATACCCGACACAGCGACACAGCGGAGCAGGGACTTGGACCCCTAGTTTAAGAGGCGTAGCAGTTTTATAGGGGCCAGTGGCCAATGAGATTGTAACACACACAGAAAGTTGCATAGTCATGCCAGTCCACATGCAGGTGGCCAATTGATTTACAATTTACCCTATAGTAACTGTTTGAACTAGCCTATCACTCTGTTCAGAATTGGCGCGCAAGTTTGGCGGGCAAAAGGCGGGGTTTACATTCTTTGGAGGTTAGGGGTTCCGCATTCCTATATGAGGCGGTTTCCAGTAAGGGTGTGCTCAGCGGCTTGACTAGGGTGGGGGAGTGTCTTAAGCAATAAGCAGGTCATATGGGGGTTATACATGAGATGGTGGGGGTAGCACAAAATGGAGTTAGTCTTGCTCTGCTTGTCCAGGGGTAGGGGATTTTTGTTAAATTCCTTGGATCCCACAATTTGATACGTAAAAAGTAAAAAGTAGCTTCTCATTTTTATTTCAATTATTATTTTTACCTTTAATTTTGTATAAGTCTAAAAATGTTCACATAGATTTGTAGACTAATTACCTTCCTGTTTAAGTTATCTTTTCATTATTCTTTCATCATGTTCTAGGAAGGTATTCGGTGTTTTCCTAAATATTTGTTAAAATAATAAAAGTCACTCATATTCCATTTACTTTCCTTTATAATCATTTGACTCCTCTATTTGCAATATTTTATAGAATATAGTTTATAATGTTACATAGATGCATCTTTCAGTATTTATACTATAATTTGTAAATCGGATGTGATGCTTAAAGAGAATATGTGAATATATATTTAATATGTTAATATTTATTAATGTTTCATTTTAAAAGCTGTTTTTATATTCAATAAATATAGACTCCATTTACGAGTGGTTGAATTAGTGATATAATTTCATTTTCTTTAAACATGTATCTGTTTTTTACAAAATAAAAATATGTTATGTTTAGATATATCCTGCATATAAATGTGCACATGCACTTAATTACATACTTGTTGAAGCTTCCATTAATCATTCTATCAATCAATAGATCTATTTCCTAATCCATATTACCATTATATAATTAATTTTAACATCATATAGCAAGTAACCTTACAAAACACACACAAACACAATTTTTTTATTAGTTCCCCAAAATGTGGCTTATTTAGTTGTATGCCTTTTGTGAATAGAGAAGCAGGATTATGGCATTTGGAGCTTAAATTCTTATAGAATGTGAATAAATGAAATTAATAAAATGGGGCCAGGATGAATATGTTGCTGTCTGTTTAACCGGTAAGTTTACTGGATTATATTATATATACAGTGTTTTTCATGCAACCAAAATCCTAGTAAGAGGGTTGCTTTCAAGAAGCGATATTGCCTCACAGAAGAATGTTGTCCATGAAAAGTGCAAATAATGGATTTTTTGAGAGGTAATATCAAATCTGAGATTGAAGTTTCTCATTTGCCTGCAGAAATTTCCATTCTTACCAATGGAATCAGATAATGGTCACTGTTCTTAGGGAAACATGAATTTCAAATAACTTATTTTCATTTTCTGAAATTCATACCCTTATGTGTGTTTGCTGATATTCAGGTAACTAGGTCAATTCCACTGGGTTCACGAGTGTCAGTTCTCAGAAATTCATAACTCCAGGTGAACCTTAGAGTACATAGGTCAAGTTCTAGTATAGAATCCTGTTGGAATTTTGATTAAAATTGCATTAAATTAAAAGATTAAGTTTGGAGGAAGTAAAATATTTATGAGATTATATTTCTTTCCATGTATTTTGACCTGCCTTTATGTTCTTCACTGAACTGAAGTTACATTCTTCATGTGGATCTATCCTTAAATTTCTTTTAACATTTTTAAAAATAACTTAATAATTTTGCTGTATTACCAAAACAGTTTTCTGACATGTTTTCCTATATAAAAATGCTCCTGATTTATATTTACATATATGTTATATCTATACACATTTATATTTGTAAAATATATTTTAACTTTATGTATAAATACACACATACATTTGAATGTATGTATACATATATTTGAATATATGTGTATATACACAAATACACAGATATATAACACAGAACTTTATTTTAGCTCTAATATTTTGCAGGTTTACAAATACTATACAGAATTAATGCCATTTTTTGATCTCCAGTTTAATTTGATATTTCGAGATTTTTTTGTTTCCTTTATTACTTGGCTTACACTTCCAGAGTAATGCCAAATGAGATTTGTGATTCTTCGGCAAATGTCAGAATATTATGTGTTGGGAAAGACAATCTGCCATGAACCTAGAGCATCCCTGCGTATCTGTATGCCAAAACTGAAAGGTTTGAACATTTTTGTGCCTGGGCTCTTTTTCAGGAATGTGCTCACAGTGAGCAACTTTGTGGGATGAGATAATGTCACCCTCTGGAACCAAGAAGAGAATTATTTACTGCTCCCTCTGAAAGAGTGGATTTCCCAAGTCAATACTCCTCAGCTTTGTTGCAAACTCACTGCATGTGCAATGTCCATCTAGCACCCCATTCCCTACATTGCCTCCATGGGACTTGATGAGAAGGGGAGTTGATGTGCTTGCTGATACTCATGCTGATTCTTGTGCTGTCCTTTGACTCTGATCTCATGTTTCATGTCTTCTGCCTGCATCATGAAATAGTAATAGGCTAACATATTGTGTCGAAAGTAAGATAAAATTGAATCATAGAGGTACTGGGTGGCTCAGTCAGCTTAGCGTCCGACTCTTGATTTCGGTATAGATCATGATCTAATGGTTCATGGGTTTGAGTCCCACGTGGAGCTCGGTGCTGATGGTGCAGGGCCTGCTTGGGATTCTCTCTCTCTGCCCCTCACTTGCTAATGCTCTCTCTCTCTCTCTCTCTCTCTCTCTCTCAAAATAAATACACTTAACTTTTAATTGAATCTTAAATCCAACAATTTCGGTAATGAATATGAGAAATAGATGACACGGGATGTTTAAAATGGCTTTAAACAAGGAGATGATCCAGGGCCCTACAATTTGGATTTGGGGATATGGGCACAATACCTGGGATTGGGTAGCAAATGCATTTGCCCAAGTGATGAGCTGGACAAATGTAAGGATATCTTAATATCCTATCTGTTAATGAGGCTGAACAATGAGAGATAAAATTGAAACACACCCATGAATAATAATTTGGTTGTTGCTTCTTCTCCTCTGGATAGTAGAAAGGAGGGATGCTATGATGGCAAGGTGGAGCAAGTCCCACAAGCCACAGCTGGAAGATAATGTTGCTGTGGCTGTGGAGTTACCAGACTTAAAATGAAGGGCATCAGCAATAAGGACCTTCTTATTCAATATAGAGCTTGACGTGACCCAAAAACATTAGAAGTTTGTTTGGTAGAGCAGCAAACATGTGGACACTCAAATGCAAAAATGAATCAAAGTTTTGCTAACAAACTGGTCTCCACCACTGGGTAATCTGCAATGAGGCAGAGCCACAGAGGCATGCACAGGGCAGAAGGAATAGGGCCATTGTGTCCAGGTGCTTGATGGATATGGTACACAGAGGAAGAACTGGCACTCTCTTGGCTTCCCTGACTTTGGAGTTAAAGGTCAGGAAGGAAAAAAAAATCCTCCCTCCTGATACTTCCTATCCCCACATCTAGTTTTCCCCTTCTCCCTGCATTCCATGCATTCTAGGCCCATGCATCTTTACACCAGATCCTATGGAGGAAAACAAAACAAAACAAAACAAAACAAAACAAAACAAAACAAAACTGAATTCAGCTAAAAGGGTTCTTGCAACTACCCTTGCAAGTAGAGGAAAACTACCCTGACCTTGGACATGAGCCCCTCTGGGCCAATTCAAGGTATTCTCTTTCTGCCTCCTACTTCTAAATGTATAATGAATAGTGATGTTTAATGTTCATGGACTGTGAATGCCCAACAGTATCAGAAGGAATTCACCCATTCAGGGACAACTACATAGGAGAAAGTCCCTATCTCCTCATATGGGGTCTGCAGGGGCAAAGTAGAAAATCAGGAGAAGGGGAAATCACAGTATAAGTTAAATATTTGATGGCCGGTAGAGGACTCAGAGATACCATTCCCCCGTGCTGCAGCATCATCTGTCTCATGCAGTCTCTAAGCCTTTCCAAATCAAAGACAACTATTAACCCCGCTGCTAAGCTCTTATGGAGACTGAATGTTTGACCCATGGTAGCTTTATAATTCTCTAGCTTGACATCCACATTTTGGAGATCTTCAACTCAGATTCAATGACTAACAAGGGAAGGACCTAAGAGGGCTCACTTTTCATATGAAAATGGTGCATGCTTGAGAGCGCAGCTGGCCTGTTGTCACATGAAAAAGTGGCAGCTAGACCAGAAAGGAAACCCTTACTTTCCACTCCACCACTTAAGCAAAGCCAATTGCTCCATGAAGCCCTTGATTTACAAATATCTCCATAAATTCGTGGCTTGGTTCATTCATGGTTTGGCTAAGTGAAAGTCTAACGGTGTTTATTAGAAGGTAGCTGTCATCCAAACTGAGTGGCAACACTGGAAAATCAATAGGAAGGTTTGGCTTCTCATTTTGCTTTGGCTGCAAACTGTGGAAACAAATCACAGCTGCCAATTGAATACTAGATTACTTATGGAGATGGTCATGGTTAAGGGCTCATTCTCTGTTGAAATCTACTGGAATCAAGTTGCTGCTGAAACCTGTAACATCCAAATCTCTGTCACTGGCACTGAGATTCATCATCACACCAAAAATGGCAACACATCCACCTCTACAGACTGGGAACAAAGTAAACAATAATATGTCTCTGATGTCAAGGCCACAACTACACAACTTGCCATTCCTGCCAAAACTTAGCCTGTCTCATGGATGAAGGAGACTATATTGCCCTTTGACCCTTTCTCAAGATTATCTGAGTTACCTCAGAGCTACCAAGACTCTGGTTTAGAGTATCTCTTTTACTGTGTGATCAGCTAACTGATCACAGCATTATAACCCTTAAAATCATATCTGTATATTTTTTCTTTTATCCAACTCTGACAATAGTGTTTATTTGCCACAAAGAATACCTGAAAATGGGGCATATTCAGGTGTTTTATGGTCATTTTATTCCTCTTATAAACCTAGGATACCAGCATTATTGAATGGTAGAATGGACTTTAAAAAAGCCCACTCTACATCCCTCAATTCTGGTCCAGAAAATTCAGAAAGGTAGTTTGGTCAGTGAATATGGTTTTCCCTAGTACGGGTACATTTTCTCTTGCCCACTCCCTGGGTAATTATCAGGATAAGAAGGATAGGGATTTACGTAGACATACATCAAAAATTTATAATTTAATCTAGTCCATTCCTGGGCATAATGAATCTTTATTTTCCTACTGCAACTCCAGGCCAGCCTACTTGTCATACCCTTTAAGTGCCAACTCAGTCAAAGGAAGGTGAGGACATTCAGACTCAATTCTGGCTCAGCCATACAGATTATCTTGTTGGACTGACATACCCTTATATTATAAAGACACCGACATCTTGGTTGAATACACTATTCATTGTGTCTACCTAGAGTGAACCTCTTAGGCAAATGTGATGCATATAATGGAGCCCTGAAAAAAAATGTCAGTTATGGTAATGGTACGCATTAACTTTGTATTTGTTGAGAGAGAGCAAGAACCATGACACATAGGGAGGGAATGCCTTAGAGTTACTGATTTGGGGATGGGGTACAATTAATGTATCTTTGTCTCCTAGATATAGCACCACAGCCTAGGGAAACAATCAGGGCCTCCTTAAGGAAAGCAGCAGGTGCAGCTGACAATCTGACCTTTTAAGTGGTTTATAATCCTTGTCTATGTACTATAAAGAAAAATTCATGTGGACATGTCTGGTCCAGAAGTATTCAGATATTCTTACAACGTCAGTGGCAGGTCTTCAATGTGCAGTCCACCTCTGTATGTTTATAAACAGGCCAGCAGTCAGCACTTTTTTTTTTTCATTCTGACTCCTACAAATTCATACGCTTTTATTGATACCCAAGTGGATTATGTTATGTATGGGACTGAGGCTGTAAATACTTGTTAACACTCTCCACATTAACCAATGGAATGGTGATCCAAATCAAGTTTAAAAACAAATGGCTAACTGTTAAGAGTTGTGACTTTCAGGTTAAACATTTATATATGGGGGAAGTGGGTCTTGTAATGTCCTGAGGATTGAGGACTGAGGATGTGAATTGTTTTTTTGGCATATCTATTGCCCCCTGGAATTAACAGCAATAACGACAAATACCAGTATATCAACTTTCTCTCTCCTGTATGCATAATAATGGATAATGCACTGGTCTTAGACTACATTTTGTCTGTCTGAAGTAAGACCAACTGATTCTCTCTGAGACATATTCATAGTTGGCTGGTTCTGTCAACTTGGGGAGGTCACTTCTACAGGTTGATCTCAGTATTTTGCTTGGAGCTCTGTTAATAGTTACAGATAGTAGGAAATAATTAAAGGCAGTATGAAACAAAGTGAACAGATTTGATCCCAACCTCTGTCATTTAGATTAATCAGAGTGGACAATGGAGTAGCACATTTATGTGAAAGTTAGGTTTGTCCAAGAACATGTAGAACAAATTGTTGAGAGAGGCAACATTGATGTGGTTGCAAAGCAACCCCTACATGTTCTTGCTGGCTGTATCAAGAACCCAAGCCCTGGCAACTCTTTACCTGGAACATTTCAAGGCTTTGTTTATAATAAGCAACCACGAGGGATGAGGTAATATCATCCTTTGGGACAAACAGTGGGCTTACTTCCTGCTTCCTGTGAAAGAGGTGGACTGCCTAAGCTTAATGCTTCTCACCTGTGACACAGATCTGCTGCATGGGCAGTAACCATCTGTGCCTCTCCACATCATGCCTGGGGAACGTGGGTACTTGGGGAATCAATACACGTCTTATATTCATGATGTTTGCATGACATAATAAATGAGTAATAAATGGTACTAAATAATAAATAAAGTCTTTTCTTTCTTACCTAGGAGTCTCATGTTTTCTGCCAGCATCCATCAGACAGTAACAGGCTTTCAAGTAGGTAACTAAATCCCAGACACAAATACATACCCTCGTGGTAATTCATAGCATACATTATTAACCTTATAGCTCTAAGAAGTCTGCTCAAGAAACCTTTCTAAATATTTTAAACCTATGTTTTCAAAAACCCGTATGTCATACTGGAACGTGCTGCTATCAGGATTCTTTTATTTATTTATTTATTTATTTATTTATTTATTTATACCTTTAAATGTTTGATACATTCTAATATTTCTTCATTACTAGACATTTTCTTTTTTGTTTCACTAATGAATATGGAATAGAGTTTAATACCTCATGCTCTCAATAACAGCCCTTCCCAACTTTCTTCTTTCTTTCATAAAATAACTTGATCTTTTGCTAGAGAACTTGTTCTCCAGATTTGCCTGTTTTACCATAGTTTATATGTTCCAAACTGTAATTCCTCTGCTATTCCCTAATAAACTCATTTTGCTGGTAAACTAACTTTAGGCTATTTTCACCTTTCAGGCTGACAGTATCAATGTACTTTTGATATTAAGGTTCATTTTAAAAATCCTTATAGTTAAGTCATCCAACTTTAGCCAGCTTGACCACACATAAAATTCCTTCTCAAATTCATATTCCATTAAACTTCCACAACTTTTTAAATATTCCTTCAGATTTTGTCCTATATTTTTCCCTTTTCCCATTCTGAAAAAAAGCCTCACTTTAGAACAAATTACTTTTTTTCTCTCAGCAACAAAAAAACATATCTTTATTCCTCCTACCTTCTCTTATTGAAAATATATATCCTATTTTCTTGCATATAGAGTTGTTTCCTTATTATTACTAGTAGTTTAAATTACATGGATTAGAATTTTTAACCCTTAAAAATCTTAATTAAAATAGGCATTCCATTTTGTCTTATTTGAGAGCCCTTGCTTTCAAGTGCATTTCTTAAATGATCTTATCTACTTAAAATGTATCTTTAAATCTTCATTGTAATTCTCTTGAGGGTGGGCAGCAGTTGGTAAGATTCTGGCCACAAATGGAGTTCAATGTACATTTCTGTCCAGCCATATCTAACTGCAAATGAAATACACCCACATTTCTGTTTAACCATATTTTGAACCTCCCAACCTGATGATTACCAAGCCAAGTTCTTAAGACTCAAAACAAGTTCTATGTAGTAAGATCTCACCATTTTTATATATATCTATGCCTTACAGGACTATAGTTTTCAGACATAAAATAAGTAAGTGTACTGGAAAGTGGCACATTCAACCTTTTGGAACCCAAGGGGGCTTTTTTTTTTTTAAACTAAGCCTTGGGTCTTGTGGAGCCAAATTAATATCTAAGACAGATGTGTCACAGGATTGGGGATAAGTGTACCTCATGGGACAGACATTTTCTTTAGATTGGCATTCTTTAGATAGCCCATTCTGTGACCAATATAACCTAACATAAGAGTCTTAAAGTTAGGTGGCAAGTGTTCTAACAGCTTTTCAGTGCTTGACCCAAGCCCACCAATTTTATGGCTTTTGGCTTCCAAGATTTCCATTAGCAACAGCTTTTACCTACATAAAATAGACAAACAAGCATGTGAACATTAACACACCAGCAGTAACCAAGAGATATTACTGTGGATGTGGACTGGGCAGTAGAAGGCCTTGTCTGCACCACCAGCAATTCCCTGTATAGAACTGGTGATTAGGAAAAAAAAAAATGAACAAGCAGACTCCAACAAATGGGCACTACAGACAGGGATAAACTGCTTTGTCAGCCTTAAAACAAAACTTTATCCACGTAGGTCATCACACTAGATCCATTCTAGCTTAAGTTGTACCCAGTCTGACTTTGGACCCAGTGGGTTTCTAAATCAGAGTCTCTGGCTAGCAGTCACCAGCAGTTCTCAAGGTGAAATATGGAGAGGGATTTCATACAACTGAGGAATTACAGACTGAACCAAAGGCTAGGAATTCAGGTTATGGATAGAACCATCTGTGAGCTCAAGCTGATCTGTTAAGGCCAGGACTTGAAAGCCGATTATATCAGAAGCTCAATGCAAAGACAGTAGAGCTCAGAGCCGAAAGAAACTTACCCATGGCCCTTGGAAATGGTAAGAAATACGGAGAAACTCAAAGGGGTCGTGGAAACCAAGATTTGCTCCTCCCCCATGAAGCTGTCAAAAGTTTCCTTTGGATGCTGACACCACCACCAACTCTGTTAAAAAAAAAAAATTCAACTGACTAAATTTTAAAGACATTATTGGCTTTGTTCAATGAGTCATAGATTGGGCAGCATACCATCTAGCAAATAGAAAGGGGCTTCAAGGAGCTATACAAAATGGAAGACTTTTATATGCAGAACGGAGTGGGAGAAAGGAGTTACTAGCAGAGTGGACTGTTTGTGGCAAGGTTACTTTACTTCGGGGGACCGCAAGGGTCTATCAGGCAGATTACCTCACTGGTGCTAACCAGGTAATTTCAGATTGACTAGTTTAAGTTTTCCATTCCCGGGAGATGCTGAAATTGTAATTAAGTTAAATATTAAGTCTCTGGGCTTAAATATTAAGACATGGACTTAGCACAAGGGACCCCATTTGGGGATGTTGTCTCTTTTTTTAAGCAGATTGTAATAGATTGTGTGTGTTGGCGGGGATATCAGCAAGGATTTTTCAGGGAGGAATAATAATTCATACAGATAAACAAGGAAGGTAATGAATATCAGAGAAATGAAACATTATGTATATAAGCAGAAACTTAGACAAGCATTCTAAATGTTTTAGCAACCAACAGTGGATACTCCAATTTGAATTGCAAGCCAATACGAATTACAGAAATATCAAAAGAAGTTAAATGTTAGGTTGGTTATAGGGCTCCTGGGTGGCTCAGTCGGTTGTGTCCAACTTCACATCAGATCATGATCTTGCAGTTGGTGGGTTCAAGCCCAGTGTCAGGCTCTGTGCTGATAGATCAGAGCCTGGAGCCTGCTTTGGATTGTGTCTCTTTCTCTCTGCTCCTCCCCCCGCGCTCACTTGCACTCTCTCCCTCTCTCTGTCTCAAAACTAAATAAACATTACTTTTTTTAAAAAATATATTAGTTGGTTACTTGAGTACTAGACAAAGAAACTGATCCCCAATGTTGTTCACAACTGGTATTATCTGATGGTATATGAGATAATAAGAATAATCTGTATAAGAATAAAAGCTAATTTTATCTGGTGGTAGAGACTATAGGAAGATATTAAAACAACTGTGATTTTGGGCTTTTGAGGCTGGGAAATGTGCACTGCCATTAAAAACAATAATAATCAGGTTTTGGAAGTATATAATTTATTGTTTCAGATTTTTTTCCCCAAAGTCTTTGTTAAACATACAGTGTGAAAATAGAACCCAGCTAAGTATTTTATAAAAACTTTATTATTTACTCCTTAGAATAATAGTCCTGTAAAGTAAATTCCAACTATTATTCTCAAATTATACACAAGGTACATGAAGATTGGAGAGCTTACAAGGCTAATAATTGACAAAGTAATGATTAGCCAAGTGTTTTGAGTCTAACATCCCCATACTTAAAACACTTCTCCCAATTGTCTCCCTGGAGGATTTGGGGATATTAAAAGTTTATGTCTACACATCTTACAGTTACTCATTTTATTATTATTATTATTATTATTATTATTATTATTATTATTTTGTGTGTGTCTAGCCTCTCATCTAAGAGCAATATGAATTTCAATATTGGAAATTATATTTAAATACAATGACAAATATGAATCTTAGATAATTCTGCTTAGTAAGTGGGTCCTTGGTGGACAGATTTCTAGTAGTGAATTATGAGTCAAAGCTATTCTTGAGGCTTATTAACATAAATATAAGTAGAATGGAATAATAATGGAATGATAATGGAAGCCACATTTCTATAATTGAAATAATCCATATTCTGTAGTACCCTAGGTTAATTTATAAAATTAGTATGAAATGATAAATGAATAGAAAGTTACTGTGCTACCAGACAAAGTTTAATTTGCTGAGGCAGTGTTCAGTTTAGTGATTCTACTTCACATTTGCTTTTCTTTAGATTTTTTTTGTCTTTTCTGATATTCAGACTGCAAAATGAAATGATGTTGAAAATGTAATAAAAGACCAAGTTCTTATTATAACATGCTTTTCTATGTGGTTGGATTCATCCCATTTTTTTTCCATACTATATATTTTGTTTTTTGGTTCTAGGTCTGATTATTTTTTTTTCAGTTTATTTATTTATTTTGAGATAGAGAGAGGGTGCACAAGTGGGGGAAGGATAGAGAGAGGGGGAGAGAATCCCAACCAGGCTCCCTGCTGTCAGCACATAGCCCAATGTGGAGCGTGACCCCATGAACTGTGAGATCATGACCTGAGCTGAGGTCAAGAGTTGGTTGCTTAACCAACTGAGCCATCTAGGCACACTTTAATGATTTTTATAATAGATTATATTTATGTAATTATTTGCTTTATGAATTTGGAGTTTTTAAATGTAAATTATGTCAATATAGCATTAATACAATGTTTTAATTTAAATAAAATAGCTAATTTAAGATTATTTGATTTTAATCATAAACATTATTTATGCATGATCAAATGAATACCTGTCATACTGTCAGCATACAAAAATATGCATTGAATTAAGGATACAGGTTTAAAAATGAGTTTCAAGGCATTCTATGAGAAAATATTACTGTTGATATTATTACATTATTATATTTATTATTATAAAATATATATAAAGAATGTCAGATATTTCTAGAGATATCACCACCAAGCCACTAAAGTAATGTTTTCTACATCTGTACCATGTGTAAAAACTATATTTTCTGATAAAATGTATATATTTTAAATGGATTAATTCACTTACATTTTGAAAAGTTCCATACTAAAACTTTCATAGATCTTGTATCCTAGTTTGTCTCCTTACATCCCATGAAAACTCAGTATTTTTTGAGGCAATGGAATCACTTTTAGAGAATGAGAATTTACTTGATATAAAAAATCAAAATTATCGATGATTATGTAATTTTCATAGAATTTATATTCAGCATTAAATTTCAGTGAGATTTATTCTGAATCCAAATGTACATAAGAAATTTGAGTAGACAACATGCAAAACAAATAGAATTTAACTGAATATAAGGCATTAATTGAATTTTATGAACATTTGAAAAATTCATGTGTAATAAACTTCTAATGTGCTTTTTAAGTTGTTTTTAATTTTCATTCTCTTTTGAAAGTCTTTTATTGTGTAAGAGTTGAGTCAGGCCACCCCAAGATGTGCCATGTGGGCATGAAGATTATTCTGAGTTGAAGGCAATTGAGAGCCAATGGGCACAAGAAAAACATTTGATCCTCCCTTAACTACATAGAATAATCTGAATTGGGGGTCTCTCCCAGAATAAGGGTTATTAACAGAGCCCTTTTAAATGGCCCTCAGCCATTTTAGCTGAGTGACCTATATGTATGGCAGGGCAAACATCGATCACAAAACACCTGCTCTTATTGTTGCCAGGTGGACTGGGGAAACCCCAAGCCTTAAGGCCTCCCCCTGGCCCATCCCCGGGATGTCCCTGAGACTGTTAGTCTCATCACAATAAAGAGTTAAAGGATGGACCAGACACAGTGGCTGAGTGGTACAAATGGGAAAGTTATTAAAAGGAGAGTACACTCTCGAGATGTGAGAGTGGGCAAGCTCAAGGGGAGATCTGAGATCAGTGTTTGGTTCTCTTTTATTGACACTTATTAACTAGGGGGTGGAATATTTATTATTTGGGGAGGGGAGTTTTTTGGGATCAGGGTTTTGTGTCTTGACTCCTTTACTTGGTCAGGGTCTCCAGGCTTCTTTGTCTTGGCCTGTCTGGTTTGATAGGGCTTCTTGTGACTTTGTTTTTGGAGTGCTGCCTTGACAGGTCTTTAACTTTCCCCAATAAGGGGCTATGAATCCCCCTTTGCTGGCCTCCAGGCATCCTATTAAAGCTTAACTAACTGTCTACTCTAACATTATTGCCCTATGAATTGCATTCCTTTCTTCTGAAGTCCCAGACTCCCGGCTCCCTTCTCTTTACTTTAGGAAGACATATATATTTCATTTTGCCTGTCTTTGGAATTTCTATTTCTGTGTGAATTCCTCATACAAATGCTATTAAATTTGATTTTCTCCTGTTAATCTCTTTCATGTCAATTTGATTCCTGGTCCAGCTAAAAGGACCTTTAAGGAGATAGGAATTCTTGCTCTCCAATAACAGCTACAACTTCAGCTCAAAATTCAGACAAATCAGCTCGTCTTATAAGAAAAAGAAGTTGTAAGATTTACTAAATATTCTGTGACCTTTTTACTGCAAAGTAAATGTACTCTGACCAAAAATGCTGTAGAAGCATAGTGCAAATCTTCACCTTAAATATTAGATACATCAGTGAAGGTTCCTGTGTTCATTAATTCAACCAACACTTAGAAGTTCATAAATAGGAAAGTCATACTTCTTGTACTTAAAAATTTTCCATATTCATGCAGCAAAATATGCTCTTAATGATATATAATTTAATTGGTGCAACTATAGATGTATGCTTAAAGTGCTATAGGAACACAAAGGACCAAGTTGATTAACTTTAATTAATGGGGACCAGAAAAGGACAATTCAGTAAGCTTTATGGAGAGGGCAGGTGTGGACAACACAGTAAGAGATCAAAATATGCAACACTCCATATTCCAGGAGTGTTTACATTTATAGGGGTGAGACACAAAATAACCAATTTAAATTAATAAGTTATACTAGAAGGAGTATATAGTAAGTATACTAGAAGATCAGAGTGTATAGGAAGTAGAGGGGGTTTACATCTATAAAGAGAGTGATCAGAGACAACATCACGGAAAAACGTATATTTGGGGGAAAATAGAAGGAGTTGATGGAGAGAGAAATGCAGATGTTTGGGAGATGAACATTACCGACAGAAGTAAAGTGGTGAATGTGAACGGCTTTAAAATTCAGGAGTGACTGGCATATGAAAGTAACCGCAAGGATGTCAGTGTGTGGGTGGAGTAGCATGAATAAAGGGGCCAGCTATGCAATAAAACCAAATTGGTCAAATTGACAGAATGAGGAATCTCAGGGGTGAGAACCGGTAAACTATGTCAATTAACTTTCCCTCAGGCAAATCTACCATTGACTTTTTCTGTTAAATACTTGTGCTACTTATTCTTCAATTTCCTTAAAAATTTCTCCCTTGCATTTGGTGATAAATCAATATAGGTGGTAGATATTTGGGGTTAGACTTGTTTGTTCTTCCATTTTCTCTGTGGTTCTTATACAAATAGGTCCTCTGATGAGGTGCATTCTTTCTTTCTCTTGATTCTCCAAAGCAATCAACTCGGAAAAGACTTGCTGTGCAATTTAGTGATTTTTTTTTTAGTTTAAGAAAAGCACCCCAACTGAAAGAAATTGATGCATTACTTTTCTTCATAGTGTATAATGACACAGGTTTAATTAGATATATAGAATCAATGCAAATAATACGCCAGAAGAATAAGCCATTGTTATGTGTAAAATAATATCCTTCATGGAGAGTTCAATTAAAAGAAATACACCAGGCTATAAAGAATTAGACAAACTAAAAATAAAGGTTTAAAAAATTTAGTAAAGGAGAACTCATATTGCAATATCCCCATACTTCAGTAAAAAGGAAGATAAAGCCACTAAATAGATTCCTACAAAATCTTAGCCATTAATTCCAATAATTCCTAACTCTGCGTTGGGAAACAAATTTTGCCATCCCAAAATATGCCTCTTTGGTATATGATTATTCTAAAAAGCTGCACACACAAGAGAATCTCTGAAAACCAAGTTGAAATTACCCTTTCATAAGAGACATTTACACATATGAGGGAAGTCTCCCTTTGTAAGGGTGCCTCCCTCAGTACTCTAAAAGGAAGATATGTCTAAATCTCTAGAAACTGTTATCAGTACGGAAGCCATGAACTTAAATCTATATAACAACCTTACCCTTTTACTGTGCTTTTCCTGGCAACTCTCATAACTGACTCCCAACGCCTTTTGTCTTCAGCTGGAGATGGTATATAAGGTAATGGCTTCAGCCATTTCAGAGAGTTACTCAGGTTTTCTGATCCCTCTATGAATATCAGAAGTATACATATCATTAAATTTTGTATTTTTTTTCTCTTATTCTGTCTCATGTCAATTTGATTCTTAGACCAGCTAGAAGAATCTTGAAGGGCAGAGGAACACTTGGAAGACAGTTTTTGTTTGTTTGTTTTAAACTAAACATTCTCTTGCCATATAACCCAGTAATCACATACTCGCTGACATTTACCTAAAGGAGCTGAAAATTGGATGTCCACAAAAAAACAAAAACCTGCACATGGATGTTTAGGTCAGTTGTATTCATAACTGCAAAAACTTGGAAGCAACTAAGATGTTCTTTAGTAAAATGGATAATCCAACTGTGATATATTTAGACAACAGAATATTGTCACTAAAAAGAAATGAGCTATCAAGCCATAAAAAGACATGGAGGAAACTTAAGTACATATGATTAAGTGAAAGAAGCCAATCTGAAAAGGCTACATACTCTGTGATTCCAACTATATGATATTAGAAAAGGCAAAACTGTGGAGACAATAAAATAACCATACTATATGATACCATCATGGTTGGAGATACGTCGTTATACATTTGTCCATACCCATAAATTGCACGACACCAAGAGTGAACCCTAAAGTAAACTATGGATTTTGGATGATTATGATATGTCAGTGGAGGCTCACTGATTGTAAGAAACAACCACCTGGGGGCGCCTGGGTGGCGCAGTCGGTTAAGCATCCGACTTCAGCCAGGTCACGATCTCGCGGTCTGGGAGTTCGAGCCCCGCATCAGGCTCTGGGCTGATGGCTCAGAGCCTGGAGCCTCTTTCCGATTCTGTGTCTCCCTCTCTCTCTGCCCCTCCCCCTTTCATGCTCTGTCTCTCTCTGTCCCAAAAATAAATAAACGTTGAAAAAAAAAAATTAAAAAAAAAAAAAAAAAAAAAAAAAGAAACAACCACCTGGTGTGGGAGGTTGATAGTAGGGGAAATTGTAGATATGTAGTGAGAGGGGTATATGAGAACTCCCTGTATTTTCCAATCAATTGTGCTGTGAACCTGAAAATGCGCTAAAAATTAAAATATACAAAAAACAACAACAACAAAACACTGGATAACCTACTATGTTAACCTAACTTACTATGTTAACTTACGATGTAACCTACTATTCTTAAATTACTACGTTAAGATGGCGCAAAATTTTCCCACTATTCTTACTAAAAATTAAGTGACACCTTTGAACAAACACAGAATCTCTCCCTTTAAACTTGTATGTGGCAGACCATGAATTCGGGTCTGAGACCACATCCTGTGCCTGATTTAACTGAATCCTTTCATAATCATGCTCAATATTTTAAAATGGTTTTTCCTTAGAAACCCTGAGACATAAAGTCATAACAACCTGAAAGGACACATGGAGAGAATTCTGCCATGCCTACTGACCAGGAGATCTGACTGCATAAAAGTGTTCTGCAGTAAAGATAAGATGAGCTGTCACCACAATAAGACAGACCTTTTCAAGTGCTGATAATCACCCACATAGCTATTTTTTTTTAACTTTTAAAAAATTTTGGATGTTCAGTCCAAAGTAAAAAACAAACCAAAACAAAAAAGCAGCTGGATTAATACTACTCATAAGAAGTTAGTTCCTCAGAAATACTGGACTATGGTTCCAAAAAGGACTTAAAAGCTTAAGTTTTCTAATGTAACTGATACTGGTTCTGAACTCAACTGAAGAGAGGTACTCTCACAAATTTATTCCTATTCTTACACACTACCTCGCTGTTCTAATCACAGTAGGGTTATTTCAATTACAATAAGAATCACATTTTACTAGAAAACAAACATGTCATTTGTTATTGAGGGGAGGCATAATATGTGACCCTTAGGACAGGATTATTTGGAGTTGAAGGCAATCAAGGCCTAGCAGACTCACTATGAATTTGTTTTTGTTTTTGTTTTTTTTTAGAGAGTTCTCCTAACTCTTTAAAAGAATTAGATAGGGGGTCTGTATCAGGAAGAGAGCTACTATCAGAGGTAACATTTTACATCAGAAAGACTTATCTGCATGGCATGGCAAACATTTATTTACCAAATATTTGCTTTTCTAGTCTTCCAATAAGTACCCCATAATAAAACGTTGGTACTAGATGATGGCCATGGTGTCTTGTGTCTTGTTTCACATATGGCAAAAAATATTTGGGAAGATAAAACAATTACTAAAGGGACTAAATTATTACATAAATGTGATGGTGCTTATGTGATGACAGAAACTCAGAAAAAAAGTATTGACCCTTACAAGGAAAACTCAATTAAAATTTTAGATTATCAGGGCCCAAAGTCTTCATAAGGAACTACCAGATAATACTTAAACATTTTAAAAATGCAAGCGAAAAAGGCAACACAACAATTTGTAAAATTAACATATGGCCAAGAAAAATCTTTGTGGATTGCTAATCTAGAATCTAATTCAACTGTTTACCATTGGTATGATATATTCAAAGGTTATTCTCCCAAATTAAATAATCTAATAACTTTTAAACAGTTTTATTGAGATATAGTTGATATACAAATAATTTCATATATTTAATATGTAGAAATCGATTAGTTTGGATTTATACAAATGCCCATGATCCATCACCACCATCAAGGCTCTAGAGATCTGTTGTACAAAGCTGTTAACAATACAGTATAGGTACTTCAAGACTTGTTAAGAGGATACAGTTTATGTTAAACATTCCTACAACAACAAAAACAAAAACAAAGGTACACCAGGGAAATTTTAGAGGTGTTGGATATGTACTGAATTTATTAGAAATTTGGTAATTTTTGGGGCGCCTGGGTGGCTCAGTTGAGCGTCCAACTTTGTCTCAGGTCATGATCTCACAGCTTGTGAGTTCAAGCTCCGCATCGGGCTCTGTGCTGACAGCACAGAGCCTGGAACCTGCTTCGGATTCTGTGTCTCCTCTCTCTCTGCCCCTAACACACTCACATTCTGTCTGTCTCTCTCAAAAATAAATAAACATTATCATTTTTTTAGTAATTTTGTTATTCTATCTTAATTTTGATAATTGCTTTGCTTTGTATTTTCTATACACTTGGTGTGATTAAGTTTTGGGGTGATGGGGGGGTGTCTAGAGCCTATGGACAAGAAAGAATTCTTGAAGACATCTTTAGTTCAAAATGGTGATTTTATTAAAGCATGGCACAGGACCTGAAGGCAGGAAGAGTTGTACTGGGATTGTGATGGGTAACTGATTATATATCCTCAGGTTGGGAGGAGATTAGGGATAGAGTAAGTCTCTAAGGAATTTTGGAAGGAAGGTTTCCAGGACCTTGAGAGGTTGGGTGTTGTTAGGAAAACGCCATTTAGTAAAATTTCAGTTATGACACCCGTCAGATGTATATCAGGGGGCCATAAGCTTGGAGTATGATTGCCAGCATATATCTTGGGTCAGTTGAGATAAAGGAAGTTTCCAAAGGAATTTTTATGTTAAAATAGACTTACAGGATCCTGGGGGTTGGGCTAATGTTAAGCTAAGATTGCCTTTTGCTCCTAGTAAGTGTCATCATCATAAAGGCAGCTGAGCTCTTAGAGGGAGGTCACTTTGCAGGTTTAAAGAACCTGTCAATGGGCTGTAGGAGGTAAGGGAATTTAATTTTTATTTGCCTTAGTTTCCCACATTACCATGGCAGGCACTTCCTTTGTTCTTGGGTAGTCAGTGTCTGAGTAATATCACACATATCCCACCTGGAGGGAGGGGTTGCTGTTAGCCTGTACTTTTCCCTCAGCTTGCCTATGTTCCCTCATCAGATGGATATTTACAGGCCTGCAATTTGCTCACAGAAAAGTAGAAACAGAAATGGAGATAACTAGAAACATTATAATGTTACTATTTTATAGTAACAGGGAAGAGATTATAGAGCAAATACAAATTAAAAATAAGAGACTAATTCCCCCTGTTGAATATAAGGAAACTCTCCTCCTTTTTCTTAGCGGATTTACTTTAAAAAAAAAAAACTGATTAAGTTCTTTTTCTGTCTCTTTGAAATGTATATAACCTTTTTTTAAAACTGAGTAAGCCTCTTATCAGCTTCAGGAGCCAAGACTGTCCTTCTCAAAGACCTGGGAACTGTCCCTTTGAAATGTAATCATCAAGGAAGATGGCACCAGTTTCTGTAAGAGGGTACAAGCTTCACTTCAGAGGGCTCTTCGTCCAAGTTGCAAAACTACTTCTCATAAAGATATGACAGGTTCTTTTCCTGTGGTTAAAACCAATTAGCTAACACAGATGGTTACCCCAATTTAAGATGAACTGTGTGTGACTAATGATGCTGTGAGGTTGAGGACTAATTATTGTTTATCTTGGGAACATGTATGTATGTGATGGGTTGTATCTTCACTTGGTTACATAAAAGGGTAAGGTTTCTTTCTGCTCTTGCAATCTTTTAGTGGACTGCCTGTGATGTGCATTGAAGTCTGGTTTAGGGATTATTCAATAATAACAATGTTTTCTTTTCTCCTAGGGGAAGAAAGAAATCCTTTTTGTGAAGAAGGGAGGGGATTTTGTTTTTTTTTTTTTTTTTTTCAACGTTTATTTATTTTTGGGACAGAGAGAGACAGAGCATGAACGGGGAGGGGCAGAGAGAGAGGGAGACACAGAATAGGAAACAGGCTCCAGGCTTTGAGCCATCAGCCCAGAGCCCGACGCAGGGCTCGAACTCACAGACCGCGAGATCGTGACCTGGCTGAAGTCGGACGCTTAACCGACTGCGCCACCCAAGCGCCCCATGGGATTTTGTTTTTAATTATATTTCCCTAATAGTTGCCCAGTAAGCAACTGTATATAAAAGTTTGGAGTCAGGGAAGTGATCCAGGCTGGATACATAAAATAGGGTACTGCCATTCTGTAAATGCTATGTAAAGCCAGGAGATAGGCTGAGATCACTAAAGGAGTGAATAGAAACAGGCTTGAGAAGATATCAAATCCTAGTAATGGGCCACTCTACTACCAAAAAGAGAATCCAGAAAAGTAAACAGAAAGAACAGACCATGAAGTGGGGAGACAGAATAGTATAGGGTCTTAGAGGCCAGCTGAAGAAAGTATTTATAGGTCTGTGGTGTATTAAATTGTGTAAAATGCTGCCATTAAAGCAAGAAAATGCAAAAAATGCAATATTAGATATAACTACTTGAAACCATTAGTAACCTTATTTTTTTTATTATTTTTTTAAATTTATTTTGACACAGAGTGAGAGAGAGAGAGCATGTGAGTGGGGAGGGACAAAGAAAGAGGTAGAGAGAGAATCCCAAGCAGGCTCCATACTGTCAGTGCAGAAACCCAGTGTGGGGCTCAAACTCACGAACCATGAAATCATGACCTGAGCCAAAATCAAGAGTCGGACACGTAACCATCTAAGCCACGTAGGCACCCCAAAACCATTAGTAATCTTAACACAGTTGTTTCGAGAAAGAGGGAAGGTTAAAACGCCACTAAAGTAGATTTAATGGAGTTATTTCAGGTATAAAGATTGGTATGCTGGAGGTGACTTTCAAAAAAACAAAAACCAAAACCCAACAAACAAACAAAAAAAACAAATGTGAGGAAGTCAAGTGAGTACAAACACCATGTTGGATAGTTTGAAATCAGCCCTAGTGGGAGTACATATTTATACCATGAATTTCAGAAAAATACTTCAAATCAGGGTTTTGTTCTTCAAAAAGCTGGTTGTTAAATATTCACCAGCATACCACTGAATGAATGTCATATGGGAGTGAGTTTTAAAGATCGAAAGAAAAGGCAGTAAGTAAAAATAATGTCTTCAAGAAGTTTTTGTCTAAAAAAGAAGCAAAATACATACATACATACATACATACATACATACATACATCGGGCAGAGGCTAAACAAAAAATGTGTGCTGGTAAAGAAAGATGTGTTTTGTTGTTTGGTGTGTTAGTTTTGTTTTGTTTATCATCTAGAAGTAAAAGCCACAGGAAGCAGATTAAATGCTTCAGTCAAGAGGAGACAACTGATGACATACAAGTGGAAAGGGAGAAAATGGGGCTGTAGGCAGAAGACGGAATCTAGTGTGCTAACAATGGAGTTGACATAGCCCCTGGAACTACCAACCATAATGGGGAGGAGGACAGAGCATCTGGGTATACCTGTAGACAGATAATAGTGATGGAGGTTCTCTGTGAATTGCTTTCTTTCTTCAAGAGACATTAAAGTTTGAATACATATGCCTTGTATGATTTCATTCTTTCACACAAGATCTTCAGAGGGAAAAAAAAACACGTTTACAGTCTAATTACTTGAACATATATGTTAAAATACAGCACATTCAATTCTTCACCCACTGTGTTAGGTTTATATATTTAAGTAGGACTACAAGTTGTGTCACTTCTTTAAACAATCCATAAAATGATTAAACTGAAAGAGCCATTTCATACAACTTTTATACAGAGTTCAAAAGTTCTCTGCCTACCTAACTCACACCAAAAATAACAACACCAGCAATGAATTTTCTGACTCAGCCTATAAATGGTCATCCCAATGAATATCTATGTAGTCTATTAGATGACAGCCTGTATAATGTACGGGTTCAGACTAGTTAACCCAAGATATGTCATTTTGGCATGCAGAGCATTTTGAGCTGAAAACAATTAAGGTTCAAAAGATTCAGGAAGAAACTTTAACTTTCTCCCTAAATATCAAAAGCATTTGGGTGGAGGACCTGCTCCAGGAAGGGAATTATCACCACAGGTAACTACAGAATAATATGAATTAAAGGTGGCAGGACAGGGAGGAATTTAGCAAATTCCGGTTGTTAAAAACCAAACATTTACTTCTTCTCATCTTCCTGTAAATTGTCTTCTTTCCCTTTGAAGTCCCAGACCCCACCCTGTTTCTCCTCAGTTCACATACTCCATTTTGCTTTGCAATATTTCATGTTTATGTGTATTCCCCATATGTACATACTTACATCTGATTTTCTCCTGTTATCTGTCTTAATTTAATTTAATTTAATTTAATTTAATTTAATTTAATTTAAATCTTAGACTAGCCAGAATAATCTTGAAGGATACAGAACAATTTTTTTCTCCCCAAAATAAAAAAAAAACATTATATTTGCTAACATATTCTGTGGACAAATAACTGATATCAACCTTACTGCCAATTGAGAGCAAAAGAAAATCCAATTTTTCAGTTCTCGTGTGTAGAAAGCAAAATTTGCCAACCTAAATTTGTCTCTTTGACATGCAGATTATTTTGGGCTGATTATTTTTTTTTTAATTTTTTTTTTCAACATTTATTTATTTTTGGGACAGAGAGAGAGCATGAACAGGGGAGGGGCAGAGAGAGAGGGAGACACAGAATCGGAAACAGGCTCCAGGCTCTGAGCCATGGGCTGATTATTTTTAAGAAACAGAAGGCTCAGAAAGAACCTTTGACATTCCCCCCACCCCAACCTGCCTGAAATAATTTACATAGGGAACCTGCTTCAGGAAGAAAGCTATCATCATAGATAAGAACCACAGCATAATATGAATTATGTATGGTATTGGGGAGGACCCTATCAGTCTGTTTCTTAAAATTCCTATGTCCCATTGTTTCTGTATGGTGCAGAAAACATCTGTTTACCAAACATGTACTCTCTTTCATCTTGCTGTGAACTGTCTTCCTTCCCCCCTGAAGTCCCAGACCCCTACACCTTTCCCCTTAGCTCTAGATGGCATATAAGCTTCAATTGCTTGATTGCCTGTGGGCCTCATGTTCTTATGGACCCCCTGTAAGAGTGTAATTAAATCTTATTATCTCCTTTTAAGCTGCCTCGTGTCAATTTAGTTCTTAAGATGAGCCAAAAGAACCTTAAAGGATATATTAAATGGTTCCTCCCCAACTACAGCCTGTCTTTTTTCAAGACTATGTATATAATATATAAAATTTATATACATGCATATAAGATACACGTATATATGGTTACTTACATGAATGGAGTTACTTATTTTATTAAATAAGCTACATAATTAATATGGCCTTTGAAATAATGAGCTATTTTCTTGTTCTCAGAATATATAATGCATGAAAATGGAACATTTTTGAGATGGAACACACACATTTTAATATGTGTGTGTGTACACACAAATTGTTTTGTTTCTTGCAAAAGAAATCTAAATACAAATTTAAAATCTTCATACATCTTCATGTCCATTCAGTACATCTGACAAGTCAGAACAGGAAGATTTAAACTGCTATTATTGTCACCAACTATCCACATGCTTTAATAATATCCTATTCAACTGACAGAGTGACAAGCCCAGCATCTTTATCTTATCCTTATAATTTAATTTGCAAACAGCTAGCTCAACTCCCTTACCCTCCAGGCCCAGTGTCAGCCTTATTGAATGAAAATTCAATTCTCACTAAAGGCCCTCCAGGGTAATTACTGGTCTATGGTGGACAGTTCTGCATTAAGAACTCTAGGTGAAATCCAAACAATGTGTCTTTATAGTGATAAAAATCCTATCTCCCTAGATTTACACTTCACTCCTCTAGCAAAACAACCTAATGATTTGTTTACTTTCTATACTTTTAGGGCAGGCACAAGGAATCAGTTTTTGTTTTTGTTTTTGTTTCCAAATGATTCTTAGTCCTTTCTCCTGTTCAGTTTCTCAAGCATATTTCAATTTTAGAATTTTTCCTTTGTTTAAAAATGTGTAATTATAGTTATATTGATATTTATTTGGAATTTCAAGGTACAAAATAAATTCCTAAAGTTCTTAAATAGAGCTGAGTGGATTTTTTTAAGAAAATTTTTACTCAAAAAGCAACTAACTAATAACTGCAGGAAAAAGACAGACTTGAGATTAATAATAAGTATTTGATTGATAAAATGCTTTGAGAAAATGAGTAAGCCACAAGTTGATGTTTTATGATCAAAGGTGAAAAAGATTTTGTTTGTGTCTCATAGTACAGATATCTCTGAATCTGAAAGTCAATTTCAAGATTGTCATTTAAAAAAAGGGGGGGGGGATAAACTTCCTTGCTATTTAACTAAATAAAATAATAAGAGATTCTGTCCAAGAACTCTGTGGCAAACTCATTACTCATTTCCCCATTTGTTATTTAGTCATTGTCTACCTGAAAAACTAAACAATCAAAAGAACCACAAAATCACTTTGAACTCATGAAAATAAAAAGATGCTAATATTAAAGAAAAAAAAGATACAAGCTAGAACCTTTTCTTTTCTGTCATTCACAATTACATTTCTCTCTATCCATCCCCAAAAGATGAGAAATGGGGTTTTGGATTTTCTGAATTAATCAGTCCTAGGTATTGTTTATTGCTATTATTCATACAACTGATAAAATATATACATAAAAAAAACCTTCATGTTATTCTAACACAATAGCTGGATAGAACATTTATTGCAAAGATTTAAAGAGAAAGAATAAGAAAGTATGAGGGTACTTACGTTGTTTTTTTTTTTACTAAATTAGGACATGAAATGAAAATCTTCTCTGACATGTCTTTGAAATTGATAACATTAATAAATCTTCAGCAGAAGGTAGAAAGAATGTGTGGGAGAGGAGAGATGAATAGTGAGTTTATTTATTCAAAAAGACAAAATAACAGCAACCATTTCCTGAGAAGTGTGTAATGCCATAAAGATAAAAACCTAATTCAATCATTCAATTGTTCAGTCAACCAATTTTTATTTATTTATTTATTTATTTATTTATTTATTTATTTATTGGTCAGGCATCCTGCTAGGTATTAGGGATAATGGAATGAATAAGAAAATATGCTAGCTCCACATTAAGGGGATATAAGTCAGCATAAATAATGGATGTATAAAAAGTTCTCAATTAACTTTCAATAAGTATTACAAAATGTGAAGGATACATCCTGGTGCCAGTGGAGAGATTCCCTCTATAGGCCTCAGACATTCCATCTGTCCCAAAAGGTGTCCACAGATATCCTGTGCCTCATCTGGGCTCCAAGGCTTTGTCCTTGAGCATCTATTTCATCTGCACACCCACACCACTGGTTGCCTGCATTTTGGAGGTCTGCCGTCTATTTGCCCAAAGATTGTAGAACAGCTCCTGGTCTGACCAAACAGAGAACTTCTTACCATCTTCTGGGCTGAACTACGCCTTTTCCTATGAGATCTTAACCTCTTCCAAGTTTGTCCTGCTTTGAGTATTCTTTCTTAATCCTACGGTACGATACAAAGTTTCCTTATAGGGCACTCTATTACTTCTATACTCTTACATTTCGTACTTAATCTTTTATGATAGTTTTATAACTCTTTATATTGAAAGTCCCATTTCAGCTGCTGTGTAGTTATCTTGTGATCAGACGCAGACCAATCCTGGTATGTACTTGATAGAAATCTAAAAGTTCACACACCTGGTAAATAATAAAAGTGGGATTTGAACAGAAATGCAATTCCCAAATCCATTAAGAGAGGGAGTAAATTGAAAAAAGAGAGATAAAGACATTGAAGTATAACAAAAGTAATATACCTCAAAATAAAATGATTCAGAAAATTAACAGTACTTAGTTATATTAAATAATAAGGCGGGGGAGGCTGGGGAAAGTCAAGAGAGGAAAGTGGTTACAAAAAATGCCTCTGGTTACCACATAGGCCTATTCTGCAAAAAAATCCAGAAGGTTCAGTGGCCTTTAAAAGGTTAACTTCAGGGAAATACTGAGGCATAATGGAGGAACTCTTTGGCAGAACTGCCTAAGGTGAGGGAGGCAGTCAGTATGAGAAGACTGACAAAAACCCTCACAAAAAGCAGCAGCAATAAAAACAGAACAGCAAAGCACAATGATGGACCCAAAAGAAGCCAATAGTGAGGCATCATGATGGTGTGGAGGATATGCAAGAGATGAGAGTCTGAAAACTTGTATATAGATATTGACACTTTTTTTTTTTTCCTGCTGGGTTACCTGCTGGAGCATGTACTTAATCTCTTTATGATTCAGTTTTCAGGTCTGCATAATGAGAATGATAATATCTCACCTTCACTGTTGGTGTGTGTATTAAGCGAAAGATTGACCATAAATCACTTGGCATAGGCCCAGACCCAAATAAATAACCAACCTTTATGAAACGTTCTCATTAGTAGTAAAATAGGTAAATAAATTAATAAGAACCCACTCTTGAACACTTGACAATTGGTGTTATGAGTAGTATGTTCCAAGCATTAGAGTAGAATATATTAGGATAATTACTTGTTTTCTTTAATTAAAACAGAAAAAGGATGTCAGTTAGTTGCTACACTTCCTTTAATATCGTACATAATATTTTATATCTTGTATTGTCACACTGAGTATTTTTAAGTAAAATGATTATAGCAAATATTTATGTTTGTGTTAGAAATAGTAACTTTTTTAAGATGCTATTTCCCTTTTACTTTTTACTTATGCTGTTATTTTTTTAATCTGATAGCATGACAAAATAGACAGCGTCCAGGTTTTCTAATGGGCAAATGTGACTTCCCCACTGCGTGACCCTGGGAACTTTTCTAGACCATTTATGAGTTTCTGGGAACAATATAAACCAGCTCATAAGATTGTTGTGATAGTAAAGGTGCAGGATAATCACATAATCCCAGTAAAAGGTTTCATCTTTTATTAAGAACTACAACTCAAACCAAAAATGAGGAAACTGATTTCTAGATACTGTATATTCTAGGTTCAGATAACCACCAAATCTGGGGCCAAATATCTTTCCTCCAGGTTTGTTGAAATTGTAAACCAGGTTGGTACAAGATGAAATATGACTGGAAATAGCATGGGGGAATGCACTACACTAGTTTCTTTAATTCCTAGGCTCTACAGCCTGCTACAGTGTCTGACAGAAAATAGGAATTTGATACATTTTTATTCATTTTCTTCTCTTTTCTGAAAATAGATTAGTCATATGTTATCTATATGTATGTCTATGTATAATAACAGGCATAATTTAGAGCCAAAAATTATAAAACAAGTGGTATTCAAATCCCACAGGTTTTTTCAATAAAGTTAAGGCTTAGGAGTTTATGCCTACTTATGTCTTCACATGTATTATTTTGTACATTGGAATAGATGCCTTTCATTTGTTCTTTCAGATTCCTACCCGCTCTGTTCCATCCAGCTTGATGGCATAGCTGTGTGACTTGTAGAGATGACAATACATTCGCATGCCCTCCAGCTTCCTTATGGGGTTATACTAATGGGAACCAAACGGGCCATGTGAATGAGGAAACAGTGAGGTCAGGGTTTCATGTTCCTGGTTTCCTTCCTGAAGGTTCACATCAGGCTGGCTTCGTCCCTCCATAAAAGGTCACTTCTCTTTTCCAGGCAATGGTTTCCACATGATTCTCCTTCCATATCCCAGTAACCATTCTTTCCCATGGTCCTTTAGAATCCAGAGCTGGTGATCATTCCACTGTGCTGCTAGCCTTGAGGCCCTTGTGGTTTCCTTCACCCAGCACACTTTAGAATACATTTCTTTGTAACAACCAAACCAAAACCAAAACCAAACAACAACAACAACAAAAAATAACGATTGGAGTGTAGCCTGTCTTTCCTATTGGAGTCCTGACTTACAAATATATAAATTTAATGAACTAGTTATTTAAAGTTATGCAAAAATATGTTAATTATATGTTGTATGTTTAATGGAGCATGATTCCACTATAGTACATGAAGTATGCAAATGTACTACAGGTTAAATGTTTTTGTTTTTGTCTTAGTGTAATATATTTGCAACATATATTGTTTGCCGAACTTGAAATGAAATTAATTTAGCACATATTCAATTATTTTCAGTTTCAGACATAAAAATGTTACTTTTAAACTTCTATTGTTGTTCATTTCCAAAAATCACCATTTTGTTCCTCAGATAATATGGCTGGAGAAATGTTCACAGCTGAACATATAGGTTTCTTTTTGGTATTTAAAAAAATATTTCATTTGAAATTAGTCTAAGTTTGAACGTATTTTGCTTTTGAAAACTACAAAACATTATCATTTGTCTCTTTTCTCAAATATATTTTTCCTACTTGTACTAATCACATATGCTATTATGATTATGATACTTTTACTTGTAGACAATATGTAAAGAACTACTTTTAAAGCTATGCATACATATCGACCAGCAGTAGATGCAAATAGATTTATTCTGATAGGCTGATCCCTTACAAGGAAGTTTTAGGGCTGCTATATTCCTCCTGACATCAAGGGACAATATTTAGAAAATAGAATTACTACACTTGCTTTCAAAGTTAAACAAACAAAAAATAACAAACAAAAAATAACAAAAAACTTCTCCATAGGAAGACAGTGTCCAATTTGCCATTCAAAACTTATTTTTTCATAAATTTACTGAAATTTATTCTAATCAACACTGAAATGCTTATTCCAAAATTTCCTCATGGCCTATTGTGTTTATTTACTGAAGCTATAGTACATTGTTCTGTTACCTTCACGTATAACCTCAAGGGGATTGACATTCTGATGACATTGTGATCACTAGACTTTAGATGACTCTATACTGCTATCTTATTTTTCATCCTTGTCTCATTTCACAACCACATTAGAGCTAAGTGTATAATAGCCTAGGCTCCTTATGGGTTGTTCAAAGAATATGTCAGGAAACAGCCTGTGTTACCTCCAGGAAAAGAAGCCCTTTCTTATCAATGCCATAATTGTCATCCCAGTCAATATTAGCTAATTGAAATACCAGTGATTAATGATCTATCCTTTTAAAGGCTTTTCTTATCTCAGTGAGCTTTTCAAACCATGCCTAGGAGGTCTATATCATTTTCCAGTAATCTCTTTTTTTTTCTTTCTCTCTTAGCTTTAATTTTCCTGTCTTTCATCTTCATCGAAACTGTCCGTACTCAGGTGTCTAAGCTACATGTGTCATTTATTTCTTTTGTCACAGTCTCCTTCCTCATTCATATTGCCATACGTCTTTCTG
This sequence comes from Prionailurus bengalensis, assembly GCF_016509475.1. Taxonomy (NCBI): domain Eukaryota; kingdom Metazoa; phylum Chordata; class Mammalia; order Carnivora; family Felidae; genus Prionailurus; species Prionailurus bengalensis. The sequence goes on from NC_057344.1 coordinate 94,625,763, forward strand.
TCCTGTGGTGTCTATCCCTCTAATAGTACATATTTATCATAGTATTTTATCCCTTCCCTCTAACTAAATATAGTTATAGAACAGGCACAACGCAAAAGGGAGTCCGATTAGGTGGTGACAGTTCTAATTGCTAAGATGTTAGATATATATGGTATTAGGGAAGTTGTTTTTATCAAGTCATCAAAACCTAGCTTTTCTTAAAGACATACAAAAAGTTCAAGGACTTTAAATCACAGCATCATAGTTATAAGCAGAAGAGTCACCTGTACTTAATACATATTAATCATTGTGTTGCCTGCCATTATCCTCATAAATAGTTTACCTAAATCTGTTTTATTCTGTGCAACATGAAAAAAAAAAGTAACATGTTCAACTAAATTGTAACTTCTTTTGTAAAAAACCCATTTTTACAAAAATAAATGATAGTTTCATCATAACAGGACTTAACACCAGTGTTTCCAGTCATCACTATATACCTATTGAAATAATTACAAATATACAGTTCCTTAAAAGGTACTTCCCACTAATGTGAATCACAGAGTTTCATTTTGTCTCTGTGTATCAGGATGCGTAACTAAGGAAAAGCAGGCACAAAGTGATACTGCCCAAACATTCCTTCTTCCTTCAGAATGTTTGGTAGAGTGGAAGCCAGATTCAAAAGAATGTAAGATAACACATTTATTACAACACTACCTTAATATAACTTTGACATATCCATAGTATTTTTGAACTAAATAACTATTATGAATATATAATGGGAGACTTCAGTACTGAGAACTGGTTTACATGTCATTTGCCATTTACTTGCTGGCTATCAAAATTTAATGTTAAGGGTGATGTTTTCCAAAAATGACTTAGAAAATGCAGACCAGACTTGAAAAAAGATATGAGTGAATCCAGTTTCAGGATTCTTAAAAATTCACATGCATTGATGTAATAAAAGAGTCAGGCATTTCAGAGTAGAGGAGTCTTTTATTTAGAGAATGATTCTAGCAGGGAGATTCTTGACTGTAATACATTCCATCACCTAGCCCAAAGAACAAGGTGTGACTGCTGTTTTTATTTCAAGTTAGAGAGATTATCTAAAAATAACCCTAAGAGCTTAATATGTGTCCCTTGAAATCTGGAGTTAAAGGGGTCAAGCTCTGAGTAATGCCTGTGTATGTAAAGAGGAGGTAAGTTAGAAGAACCAGAAGAGGAGGTCAGAATAGAAAGCTGATATTTAGAATGTAGCTGTTAGGCAGTTAGCCATGAGACACTTGAGATAAAGCAGATGCTGGCCACACCCTAGGAGCCACTCCCGAGGGTCAACAGCTGTCACAGACTATGAATCTGGAGTTCTTTCTTGCCCAGCAAGAGAGTGGACACAGAATTGAATACGAGACAGGCATATGTCCAGGAGAAGACAAGAGCCCCTAACAGAGGTTTTCTCTCCATATTTATTGAGCGCTCAAGATCTTACACACGTGGTGAATGTGAAGAAAACAAGATTTTACACACATGGTGAACATGAAGAAAACAATCAGATAGTACTCATTAACCTGTGTAAGAACCAAAGGTTCTGGGGGGCAAGTAGAGTTTGTGATCATAGGATGTTGATGCCAGATGGAAAGTAATTTCCTGCAGGTGATATAACATGTTTCTAGTGATCCCATTACAATATCTTGCTAACTCGCATTGGGTGCTTTCACCCCATGGTGGCTTTCTGCCCTAAACTTTTCTGTAAACCATTTATGTAAGCAGAACCTATTCTCCGACAAACAGCCACAACTTCAGAGCCACCCAAGGACTAAAAGAACAGGAAAGGCCTAGCCACAGAGCTGGCTCAAAGGCCACAGGGGGATCTCTAAGAGCTGAGCATTCACACAAAATGTGCAACTTGCCCTTAAGTACCTGAAGGTCACAACAAAAGCTCATTAGACATCCCTAAATACACAGTACATAAATAAATACAATTATAACAGAATGCATCATGGGTAGGCACAAGTGCAGAAGCCAAAAGGTTTCTAATCACCATTAGATTATATATAATCTAATGGTGGATTGGGTATAGGTCATGTAAATGCCAAATGCAGGAGTCATGTTTCTCAGGGCTGAGTCAGAAGGAGTAAGACATAATCCAAAGACACTACGAGATCCACCTCAAGAGTTCAGCAGACGAGGTACTCCCAGCTAATGAGAGGGAGCAAGAGTGTCCTCAAAACCCTACAACACTGATTCATGAAAGAGTGACCTTAAACTCCTGCCGAATCCAGAGAGTGAAATGTCATTTCTGAACATGACCAAGCAAGAGAGAACATTGCTACACATTATTCCTCTTTTCTCTTCTTGCTCCAATTTTGAAAAGTAAGAAATGAGTCTACAAGTTGGGGGAGAAATTGAAACACACAGTGAGAAATGAAAGCAGAATTAGTTTATAGCAGACTCATTCCCTGGGGTAGGAATAAAGTCTCAATTTTAAACCAATTTCTAAATTTTGAATGTTGTGTATGACTGGACTTTGTAGTCACTAGGTCGATAATGTAGTGACTAAGAGGGATCCAAGTTTTCATGCGAAGGCAGACTAATCCACTCAGCCACTTGAAAAGCAGAATGGTCTACAAAGTAGGCAGTTGTGTTAAGATTGCAGCCCCTAAGTCATTTCTTGTTAAGAATTCTGGTTACACAAGTTATATAACCTTGGGCAGGTAACACAATTATTTTGATCCTGATTTATATCGGTAATGGTAACAGATGTGGTGACAAGCCCCAAGATCTGGTGACAGGAAGAAAAAAGCCTGACAACATTAAGAAACAGAGGCAAGTTAAACACCCATAAAATCATTTAAAAATATTATATATTTTTTTTATTTTTAAATTTTTTTAGTGTTTATTTCCGAGACAGAGAGAGACAGACCATGAGTGGGGGAGGGGCAGAGAGAGAGGGAGACACAGAATCCGAAGCAGGCTCCAGGCTCTGAGCTATCAGCACAGAGCCCGACGCAGGGCTCAAACTCACAAACCATGAGATCATGACCTGAGCCGAAGTTGGTCAGTCAGCCAACTGAGCCACCCAGGCGCCCTATACTTACATTTTTAACTGGGAATAAAATTAAAACTAGAAATTTCAAGCAAATGACTAATATATGTTTTAAATAACTCATAAGAACTATTGTTATTAAGTATAAGAAACTGCCACAAGTCATGAATCTTTTTTTTTTAATGTTTTTTAATGTTTTTTCATTTTTGAGAGAGAGAGAGCGCATTAGCAGGGAGGAGCAGAAAAAGAGGGAGACACAGAATCCAAAGCAGGTTCCAGGCTCTGAGCTGTCAGCACAGAGCCCGACATGGGGCTTGAACCCACCAAGGGTGACATCAACCTGAGCTGAAGTTGGATGCTTAACCAACTGAGCCACCCAGGCACCCCAGTCATGAATCTTATAGTTGAAACAATTCTGCTCAAGCTCTAATCTTACATACAAAAAATAATTTTTGGAATAAAATGCAAAAATATGTTAGCATTTCAGTATTGGGTAAAAAGTTCAGTGAAAATGCTCGTATATTTTATATCTCATTCACTAACACCCAAATAATTTGAAAATAATATTACTTTTAAAAAGCAAAAAGCATAGCATAATATGTAGCTCTATCAAGAATTATGTCCTATGAGTCTGGCAAAAAAATTGTTATTGCATACACATTATATGCTGAAATGCTTATGGCTCAGGGAGTCCAACAGCAAGGTAATTTGGTTTCCTTATTCAGAAGTATAGATAAAGTTTCCACAGAAATGTCCCATTGTGAGGCTGTTACCTATAATAAGGGACAGAATAGAACCTATACAACAGATCTGTTGAGAAGAGAAATAGGATTGTTTGATAGTGATAAACATAAGCGACTTTTTTCTTCTCTTTTTTACTTTTTAAGTGAGCTAAATATGTGGAGATAAAATACCCCATTTTTTATTGATCCCAATTACTGATAATTTATCAATAGAGCAAAGAGTTATTTTTGCTTTCCACAGCAGACAATCAACAAGGTATTCTACTGAATGGAATCAGAGTGAAACTAGTTAATTCAAAATAATAATTCAAAAAATTTTTTGAAAGGTTACTAAAAAGAATATTGTTATAAGTATGCATGGTACAAGGCAAAAATATGAATTTAAACTTATAAATATAAGACAATTTTATTTAGTTCTATCATCTAGATAGTAACTAGTATAAGAATGTACACACAGCATATGAGTATCAAACAATGCAAAAATGTTTATTTTTAAAGTATAATAGTAATGAATATATTTGAAGTACAATATGGAATATAACATTTTCTTGTTTCAGAAAATACATGAAAAATCTCTGTGCCTAGTTTTCAATTTTGCTATAAACCTAAACCTATTAAAAAAAATAAGATCTTAAAAAATAGGGATGAATATAAATATTCTGGCACTGCATGTTCCTTCGGTATCAGTGAGGGCTTCTTTGATCACAATAGTCAGAAAACTGAATTTAGAATATTTTAGAGAAAAATATAATATATCTTCTACTGGGACAGTTTCATAAAAGGGTGGGAATGACATGAGGACCTGATTTTTTTTTTTAATTTCTCCAAACCTCTCCACTTCACTGCTACTCCATTTATACCCAGAGGTATTCCATACCACAACAATGGAATTTGGAGTGCTGATTGGCCAGCCTTAGAGACACATGTTCTACAGTAGAGTTAGGAGGGACCTAGTCTGAAGTTCATAGCCTGAGAGTGAGGAAGACATAATTTCCTAAAGAAAATCATGGCTCACCCACTAAATATAGTCAATAAGTAGAGGTGGCCAAAAGAAAACATAAAGCAACAATTTACTGCTCCAACATTTTAGAAACGACCATATCACTTCTAGGATGCACATCATCAAAGAAGCATGCATCAGTGTGCATCGGTCCAAATATTTTCTTTATTCATGTATGCTTTCTCATTTAACCTTAGGAAAAAAAATGCATGAGATTGGTCTAGGTCATGTTACCCTTTATTTCTACAGGATGACAAACTAAGGTGTTTATGTGGCTTTTATGAAGTCAGATAGCTAGTTAGTAGCAGAGGAAAAATTTTAGTTGTTTTGTCTGAATTTTAAAGTATAAGCACTTTATGTTACTCTGTTCTGTCTCCAGTAGGCATTGAATAAATTTTGAATGAAGTAATGAATAAATGAATAAGAAACTGCCTGAAATAAAAGTTGTAGTGTCCCTAAGGCAGACAGGAAGACTTACTGCCATGACCTGACCTAACCACTTGTTTGGTCATGGACTATACACTCCACAAAAGGACTCAATGATTATTAACTTCCATTTCATCTCTGTAGTCACTCACAGGAGGGTAAAAATAACCAAAATTCCATGGGACTGAATAAACAAACCATCACAACTGACCAAAAACGAAATTGAAAGTCAGAATCATAACATGTCGTCATTAGAAAAGCTCAAAGAAAGAATTTTTCTTAGACATCAATAAGGAAATTATGTTTATATCTTATATTGTTTCTCATCAGCAACGTTAAGTCGATGACACACATTTATTTGGCAAATGTTTATGAACGTAAGGTGAATGGCAAAGTATACATAAGTTCATTTTGTTTTGTTTTCTTTTTTTAATCCAAGGATATGGTGGGAATTTTTTCCTCTCAACTTTATCCCCTTGCCTTTAGAATTAAACACTATCTCTTCTTTATATATCTCCAATTTTCAACCATGGGTAGCATATTATTTACTCAGTAGTTTCTTGAGCATATAGAAAGTAGCCAAGTAAACATTATTTAATGAATCTCTAGGACTTGACAAACTAACTCAATAGAGTAAATGTTTATTTTAAAGGGATTCCTTATGAAATGGCATTTCTGGACACTTCCCATAGGTGAAAACTTGTAAAAAGTAATAATAGTAAAATTTATACCCTGAACATAAAGATAATACTGTTGTGTCAACAGCTAATAACAGCAAGGGTTAGAAACATCTAATTACAGATTTATGACTTTAGTACATCCTGAAACCTGATAAAGTCTTTAGTACCATCTACAATCACAGTCCACTATGAATTTAACTTATCTTATAAAATGTTATAACTCTAACAAATAATAATCTGAACTGTGACATCACTGGATAGAATTTTATCCGAAGTAAATCATACATGGATTGTAGGATGACACAAAGACACATTTTTATAACTTGATACTGTGTCCTACTCAGGATTTTTTAAGGTCTTTTAAGTTGTCTGTCTCAAACGGTTGTCAGTGGAGACCAACTTGAGATCTTCTCTATGTCAAATGTAGCTTGTACAGTAATTTAATTTTTGAGTATTCTATTATAAGCCTCTTAAATGCTACCAACAAAATTCTTTTGAGACGTTAACAAAAATAAAGCACTTTCCTAGCCCTTTTGTGTTAAAGAAGAGAAATTTAGAATTCCAAGAAGTTTACAACTGCATTATATGAGATGCATGAGAGGTGCCTACCAACATAAAACTATAAGTATTAATTGTGTTAAATGTATAGCAATTTGAATTACAATCTTCCTAGAGGAATATGTTCACTTCAGAATAAGATACAGTCCAGGACAATGATCTGGCAGTATAGGTGATACAACTTTGTGAAGAAAGGCCCAGGTTATATATTCAGCCTTACTTGGATTAAATTCCTGTCTTAGCTATTATGTGATCTAGAGAAAATTATTTACCACTCTGTTTCTAGGTTTCTAATTATTAAAATAGGTAGTAATCATAAAAATAACCTATATCATCAAGTTATAAATATTAAATTACATAATAAATAAAGAGCACTAGCACAGTTAGTGATCCATAAATATTATATTAGCATCATTATTTGATTGCTGAGAGAGTTTAGGTAGATTAAAAAAATGAGAGAATTAATGTAGCTTCTTTTAAGAAAGATTATTAAATATTTCTTCTCCTCCAAAGTATTAAGTCTATACTCTATAATGTCTTATACTTCACCTAAGCCAGTTGCGACCATACTACAAACATAATTCTCATGAGAAAAACAAAAAAACATTATTAGTCAATTAAAGTGAGTCTTAACATCCATAAGCTTCCTAGACAGACTCATGTTCATTCAAGATTTATCACAGATCACAGTTAAGAGTCATTATTGAAATAATTGCTAAGATATCATTGCTTCTTTTCAAGATAATGGTGTAATTATTTTTTTGCATGGCATTGTGTTGATATGAATGAAACAATTTTACTGAAATTAAGGTTTCTTTTTAATTTTTTTAATGTTTATTTTTGAGAGACAGCGAGCGAGAGAGCGCATGCGCACGCTCACGCGTGCAAGTGGGGAAGAGCAGAGATAGAGGGAGACAGAATCTGAAGCAGGCTCCAGGATCTGATCTGTCAGCACAGACCCAGTGTGGGGCTTGAGCTTACAAACTGTGAAATCACAAACTGAACCAAAGTTGTGTGCTCAACCCGACTGACCCACCCAGGTGCCCCAAAGTTTCTTTATCACTAAGATAAAATGTGGGTTAAAAACTGTTGTTTTGAAAATTCACCATTTCAACCTTATTAAGTTGTTCAAAGGCCCTAGAATTTTTGTTTTTAATTTCTACATGAATTCCATTTCACAAATCTAATGTATACTTCCTGAGGAACAACTAAGAGGATTTAGAATAGAAAACAGGTTAATGACAGTAAAATAATCTTTAGATTCACAAAATTAATAATAAAATGAGGAAAAGCACTGACATCATAAACTTACCAGGACTTTTAGTTGTGTCATTATAGGACTTTGATTCATAAGCTTGAAAATATATAAGAGTTAGGTATTAAAATTAGATGTGTCTTTCTGATCCCTGATATATGGGTTGGAAGAAGGTCTAGGAACAACCTTGCAAATAAAAAAAAAAATGTGAGTGTGTGTATATGTACACATATATACATATATCTGCAGATCTATGTCTGTGTGTGTATTTACATATACATATATACACACACTCATCAGATATAGCTTACAGTAAATGCTGGATATATTTATCATATATACTCAACACAATTATTGATATTTATTACAATATCTTTATAAATTTCTGAGTCTTCTTTTAAAAACTATCCACGTTGTAATTCATGGACTACACCTTAATCAACTAAACAATAATTCCTCTATAGAATCCTTGGAATTCTAATTTATCAATTTTCTCACTTAACATTGTCAAGACATGCATCACAATAGGGAGATTTTTAAAGAATCATCTAAGTTGGGGTTTTCTGATACATTTATCTCAGGTCCAGTTAAAGATTTAAAAACCAGTAAAAAAAAATAAGATTTCTGACATGTTGTGAGTGTTTGTGAATATCTTGTTTTATTTTTTTAAAGTTTATTTATTTTGAGAGAGAGTGAGCGAACAAGAGCACAGGAAGGGCAGAGAGAGAGAATTCCAAGCAGGATCCGCACTGTCAGCGTGGAGCCTGATGTGGGGCTTGAATTCACAAACCACGAGATCATGACCTGAACCAAAATCAAGAGTCGGATGCTTAACCTACTGAGCCACCCAGGTGCCCCATGAATGTCTTATTTTGAAATAGTATGACCTGTTTTCTTTTTTTTCTTGGGTATTTTCTTGGGTATTAAGGAATCCAAGACAAATTTTTGTTGACTTTTAACAATTTCCCTGCACTCTAACAATGAAACAAACTTTATTAATGGAGAACACTGATATAGATCATAAGAGGTATAATAATAGTTTTAACATGTATCAAGTGGTATCTATTTGTATAGACATGTTCTAAGTACTCGTTAATAAGCATTTTATAAGGACTAACCTCAAAAAATTGTATAAGTAGTAGCTTCAAAAAATGGTTTGAAAGGGTTACTATTATCACTGTTTTATAGCTGAGGACACATAGAGTACTAGATACTAGACATACTTATAAGTAATATTGATAAAATTTAGCTAATTTATATCAATTTAGCTAGATTTATATCAATCTAATTAACATTTTAAAGGATATTTCAGAAATTTTAAATTAATTTTTTTCATGTTTACTTACTTTTGAGAGAGACAAAGACAGAGCATGAGTGGGGGTGGGGCAGAGAGCGAGGGAGACACAGAATCTGAAGCAGGCTCCAGGCACTGAGCTGTCAGCACAGAGCCAGAAACAGGACTTGAACTCACAAACTGAGATCATGACCTGAGCCGAAGTCTGCCGCCCAACCAACTAAGCTACCAGGCACCCCTGGATATTACAGAAATTTAAAAAAAACAGATGCTTTTCTGAAAATAATGCCAACTTATTAACCACAAGCAAATCAATGGAAAATTTACTAAATGGTAAGAAACTGATTAAAACTTAATATACAAATCTCTAGCATCCATATATAAAAATAAGTAGTGAAAATATAATGTAAGATAATTTGCATTAAAAAAGGTATTAAATGAGGCAAGACGCTGGAGCATAAAGTTAAAAATTATTTTTCAGGAGATACAGTTTTTAAAAAGTACCGTCATGAAAATGCAGAATAACATAAACATTTGCCTTGTTCTTGGATAACTCAATATCATAAATACATAAACAAGTTGTAGTTTGAGAATGTTGTAGGAAGCCAGGCATGTACAATCACAAATGTAAGACTACAAGAAATAAGTGATGGAGAGGTTAACAGATGTCTATTGACTCTATATCTGATAGTGGGAATAGGGTCATTATTGCTCATTAGAACCAGCAGTCAAGAAAAAGAGCTGGACCTAGAGTGTGAACAAGAAGAACAACCCAGACTCCTACCAGCATTTTTGTTTCTGTCTCTTACTAGAGGAGACTGAGGGAAAGAGGCAGGACCTTTGCATGTCAATAGCCACATAAGTAAACAAGACCTCTTTCAGAGAGTGATGGATTTTGCTTCACTTCTGACTTCCATCTGATGCAAATTTACCTTTTGGCCATTTCTAACTTGACACAGTGATGGGGTGACTTTCGAAGTATCATGCTTTCAGTTTCATCACATTTATCCCCTACAAAATCATGACTGTCTACCCTTTGTCTATTTAGCTGATACACACCTCCTTTAACTATATTTAATTTCCAAATAAAATAGCAAAAGCATGCTCACTATCTAATATGATGTCAATATCTCTTGTAGCCAAAAATCACACTAACCTTCTGCACAAAAAAAGGCAATAAATCCCATATATCAGTGAGTTTCGTTCTTCCTTTAGCTGAGCCACACTTCCATTCAATTATTTGTGACTTAAATACAGAGATATAAGATTACCAGTATTCTTGCATTTTATAATAGCTAATAAAGGAATGAGTGAGAGGGGAAAAGGTATTAGAAGAATACATATCCTGAAATGGAACAATATCACTACAAAGTTTTCATTTCTGTAAATGGTCACATTGTCGTACCTGGCATTTATAACTTTCTTCTTTCTCTACCTATTCTATATTATCTTTGCTCTTGGCACCTGTCTAAAATCCCCTTTTTTTTTTTTTAATTACTAGTTAAGTTACACTTCCATTCCTAGAAAGTCTATGCCATTAGCAGTTTTCTTTACACTAATTTTTATCACCGGATGTGGAAGTGGTAAGAAGTGTAATACAAAATCTCTATGTATAGACATGCTTCTCTTCATCCTAACTGTATATTAATAAACCAATTTAATCTTGATAACTTCCTGTATCCAGTACAGTAATAAATATCTCTGCCAATAGGATCACTATAATGAGAAATTCGAGTGTACAGGTAACAAGTTAAGCATCCATTTTTAAAAATGTCTTGGTGACAGCTTTCCTCTCTTAGAAACTAAGTCCTCTAAATGAAAACAGTATAGATTTGTGAAAATGAGCATATTTCAAGATTTCTAATGACTTGGAGAACAATAACAATTCCTTTATTAAGGACCTGTTCTGCTCATGGTTACTGTATTCACTTCTTGTCTCACTCTCTTGGCTATGACTTTACTCTTTGATACACCCTTCCTTCTTCAGAAGAAAATTCATTTTCTGATAAGTTGCTTTAAAGATTGTTCCCTCCCTGCAGGAGGCCAAGGCATCTCTGTTTTTGTTCCTGTTTTTGAACTGTCTACATTTTGTACAGTATAAGCCTATATAATTACTCTAAAAACTTGTTTGTGTTTTCTGTGAATATGAGTATAATCCACTCTATTAGGCAAACATTTCATCTAACATTTTTTTTTTCTGCTAGGGAGAGTCCAAAAGGTTAATTCTTAAGTTTCTAAGAGTCTTTTTTTTAAGTGACTTAAAATATCTAGGCTACCCAAAGCAATCTACACATTTAAAATTTTTTTTTCAACGTTTATTTTTATTTTTGGGACAGAGAGAGACAGAGCATGAACGGGGGAGGGGCAGAGAGAGAGGGAGACACAGAATCGGAAACAGGCTCCAGGCTCTGAGCCATCAGCCCAGAGCCCGACGCGGGGCTCAAACTCACGGACCGCGAGATCATGACCTGGCTGAAGTCGGACGCTTAACCGACTGCGCCACCCAGGCGCCCCTAAAGCAATCTACACATTTAATGCAATCCCTATCAAAATACCACCAGCATTTTTTACAGAGCTAGAAAAAATAATCCTAAAATTTGTATGGAACCACAAAAGACCCCGAATAGCTAAAGCAATTCTTGAAAAAGCAAAGCAAAGTGGGAGGCATCACAATTCCAGATCTCAAGTTATATTACATAGCTGTAGTCATCATGACAGTATGGTACTGGCAGAAAAACAGACACATAGATCAATGGAACAGAACAGAAAACCCAGAAATGGACCCACAACTATATGGTAAACTAACTTTCAACAAAGCAAGAAAGAATATCCAATGGATAAAAGACAGGGTCTTCAAAAAAAAGTGTTGGGAAAACTGGACAGTAACATGCAAAAGAATGAAACTGGACCACTTTCTTACATCATACACGAAAATAAATTCAAAATAGATGAAAGACCCAAATGTGAGGCAAGAAACCATCCATATCCTAGAGGAGAACACAGGCAGTATCTGCTTTTGACATTGGCTATACCAATCTCTTGAGGCAAGGGATATACATCTCCAGAGGCAAGGGAAACAAAGCAAAAATAAACTATTAGGACTTCATCAGGACAAAAAGTTTCTGCTCAGTAAAGGAAACCATCAACAAAACTAAAAGGCAACCTTCAGAATGGGAGAAGATATTTGTAAATATCTGATAAAGGGTTAGTTTCCAAAATCTAGAAAGAACGTATCAAATTCAATACCCAAAAACAAATAATCCAGTGAAGAAATAAATGGGCAGAGGACATGAATAGATAATTTTCCGAAGAAGACATCCAGATGGCCAAAAGACATATGAAAAGATGCTCAATATCACTCATCATCAGGGAAATACAAATCAAAACTACAATGAAATATCACCTCACGTCTGTCAGGATGGCTAAAATTAACAACTCAGGAAACTACCGATGTTGGCAAGGCTGTGAACCCTTTTGCATTGTTGGTGGAAATGCAAACTGGTGCAGCCACTCTGGAGAACGGTATGGAAGGTCCTCAAAAAGTTAAAAATGTAACTATCCTATGACCCAGCAACTGCATTTCTAGGTATTTACCCAAAAGACAGAAAAATAATGACTCAAAGAGATACATACACCCTGATGTTTATAGCAGCAATATCAATAGCCAAATTATGGAAAGAACGCTGTCCATTAATGGACTGATGAATGGATAAAGAAGAGGTGGCATATCCATAAAAAAGAATGAAATCTTGCCATTTGCAATGACATGGCGGGAGCTAAAGAGTATTGTGCTAAGCAAAATAAGTCAATCAGAGTCAAACACCATATGATTTCATTCCTATGTGTAATTTAAGAAACAAAACAAATGAACAGGGTGGGGGGACAGAAAGGCAAATCATAAAACAGGCTCTTAACTATAGAAAACAAACTGAGGGTTTTTGGAGGCAGAGGTAGGTGGGGGTTGGGCTACATAGAGAGGGCTAAATGGGTGATGGACTTTAAGGAAGGCAGCGGTTGTGATGAGCACTGGATGTTGTATGTAAGTGATGAATCATTAAACTCTACACCTGAAACTAATATTACATTGTATGTTAACTACTGGGAATTTGAATAAAAACTTGAAATTAAAATAAGTAAATTAATAAATTAATTAATTAAAATAAAATAAAAAGTGGCTTACCTCCATTTACCCTTATGACAGTGATACGGAAACACTTTCCCTGAAAGTGTTCTGGATTTAACCTTGGGGACATTCCTTACCTTGAGATTCTTTTGATAGGATAAACTGGAATTTAGAAATAGCATTTAAAAATTTTTTTTTTAAGTTTATTTATTTTGAGAGAGACACAAACAGTGTGAATGGGGGAAGGTCAGAGAGAGAGGAGACAGAGAATCCCACACAAGCTCCTCACTGCCAGCCCAGAGCCCAACATGGAGCTTAAACTCATGAAACTGTGAGATCATGACCTGAGGTGAAACCAAGAGTCGGGTGCTTAACTGACTGAGCCATGGAGGCACCCCGAAATAGTATTATTATGGCACCTAGCAAGTTCTGAATCTGAAATATTTTCTCCATATTTTTCTTAAGAACATACTTTTATTTTAGTTAATTTCTCTTTCTTGGTAGCATTATCATATGAAGCTAAAAGAAATCAGTTGGCACATTCAATGTTCTGCCTAAAAAATCTTTAGTCAAATTCATAAGTTAGGTATATTTTCTATTTTTGATGTTATCACAGTGGAATTATTGCCAAACTTTCTGCTACTATTTAAAACAGTATGCATGTTTTTCTAGATTTCAGTAACAATTTCCTCATTCAAGCTTTCACTAACAGTCTTCTCAAGTATCTTTCACCTTCTACTCACTGCTCAGTTCAAAGGGGGTGCGACATGTTTCAGGCTTTTGCTTTCATAGTACCTAATTCCTGTGCCACAATCTATGCTGGTCCTATGTTGCTGTATTACAAACCACACCAAAATTCAGTGGCCAAAAACAATGACCACTGCATTGTCTCTCAACATATGTAAAGTGTTTTAGCTAAGTTGAGTGATTTTTCTGTTCCATGCACTAAAAGCTGTGGCTGCAGTTATCTGAGGGAGGCTTAGCAGGGCTAACACATCCAAGATGGCTTATTTATATATCTGGTATTCTGCCAGGAGTGGCTGGGAGGCTTGGCTTTTACTCAATTATACAGAACAAATTAAATATATTTATTTTATAGATAGATGCAGATATATCTAGATAGATAGATAGATAGATAGATAGATAGATATAGATATAGATATATAGATATATAGATATATAGATATATTTTATATTTATTATATAGACAGAATAAAAGGTATTTCAGTTAGTTATAATAACAATGCAATCTAAGCTACATTTAAAAAGAAGTTACTCAGAGGGCACCTGGGTGCCTCAGTGGGTTGATTTCAGTTCAGGTCATGATCTTGAAGTTTGTGAGATTGAGCCCCTCATGCGGCTCTGCATTGACAGCACGGCACCTGCTTGGGATTGTCTCTCTCTACCCCTCTCTCAAAATAAATAAATAAATAAACATTTTCTTTTTTTAGCAAGTTACTCTGGGTTCTGGAGTAAGAATATGTTAAATTATGTGTAGTGCAGATGCAGTAAAAACAGTTAGCTGGATACTACAATTTAGGTAGGAATAGGCAGTGTCTTTGATAGGAAAGTAATGGTTGAAATGGTAAAAATGTCTGATTATCATAGATGTGTTCTGAAAGACAATCAACAGAATTGCTGAAAACACAGAAAAAGGTGTAAAGAATAAGAAGAATCAAGAATAACTGCAAAAATTTTAACCCAAACAAAAGAATGTATAAAGTGGCCATAACGGGGAAGACTATTAAAAAATATGTTGAGCTAGAAGAAACAGAAATTCCATTTTGGGTATTCTGAAGTTGGGATGAGTATTGGATACCCATGTTGCCATGTAAAGTATGTGGTTGAATATCAGAATCTGGAGTTCAGTACAGTGTTCTGGGATGGAATAATCAGACCCAGATGATCATTCAAGCAGTGAGAATTGGTGAGCTTGCCCAGAGTGACTACAGATCGAGAAAAGAATAGGACTAAGTAATGAAATATAAGAGGTAGATACATAAGGAGAAACAAGCAAGAAGTGGCATTTTAAAGCTTCCAATGAAGTGAGAAAAAACAAAGTCAGGACCATGAAATATCCTAGAAGACAAATAAAGGTTGTTTTCCAAAAAAGAAGGAATGACCAACTTAGCAAATACTGTGACATGTCAAGCCATATATGATGGAGGTATGGCAATCAGATTTACCATTGCAAAGATGTCTGCTGATTTGTGAAGACCAGTTGCGGTGGGCGATTGGGTGAAAACCTGATAGAACTGGAATCAATTACAGTATGGAAGGAAAAAGATTGAAGACAATAAATACAAACTACCTTTTCCTTTAAAAAAATTTAACATTTATATATTGTTTAAAGAGATGGAGAGAGAGAGGGAGAGAGAGAATGAGCGGGTGAGGGGCAGAGAGAGAGGGAGACACAGAATGTGAAGCAAGTTCCAGGCTCTGAGCTGTCAGCACAGAGCAAGGCGGGGCTCGAACTCTCAAGCCCTGAGATTATGACCTGAGCCGAAGTCGGACACCCAACCAACTGAGCCACCCAGGTGCCCCCAAACTACCTTTTCAAAGATTACTGTTGTAGAAGGAAAGTGAAAGATATGCACGACAGTATGTAACAGGAATGGTTAGTTTGGTTAAAATATATTTTTTTATGAGAAAAATAAAAACATGGGAGACTTTTTCAGTAGGAAAAGTGATATAACATGGAGCACAAGCAGAGGTACTGGCCTCAGAAAGGGGCATGCAATGCTCATTGATATAAAATCCTACTTGAGTAGGATTTGTTGTTGTTGACATTGTATATAATCTCATTTGTCTAGAATGATGCCTGGTGCTTAGAATATGCACAACAAATATGTTAAATAAAGACTAGTAATTGGACAGATGACAAAATATAGTGATACTGACATTGATAATATGTTGAGGGATAACATTTTGTGGAAAGTCTCCTCTCAGTGCTTCTATTTTATCAGAGAAACAGGAAACATAGTCATCACCTGAAAATCATAATTGGAGGGCATGTCTTAGAAGTTTGAGAAGAGACAAGTTTTGAAATTCTAAATTTATGTCTGTCCTGTATGAAACATTCTCCAAGCTATATTGCCAAGAAAAAAAAAGGGGGGGGGGGAGGCAAAACTTATTGCGTAAGTTGACTTAACTCATGAAAATTTGAAAACCCATTTATTTTTATTAAAGATACATATGGGGAACCTGGGTGACTCAGTTAAAAATATTTAAAGATGCATAATAATTTTGGGTTACATTCAGAGTATGGTTCTATTTAGAGAGACTTACCAGGACTACTGAAGAAGATACTTTCTTAAAAATTAAATTTAAACTATTCTAATTCAAAATATATTTTAAAAACTCATACAGCACCAAAAATCCAATTAAGAAAATGAGCAGAGGAATTGAACGGAATTTTTTTTCGAAAGAAGAGACACACATGGCAAACAGACATAGGAAGATGCTCAACATCACTAATCATTAGCAAAATGCAAATCAAAACCACAAGGAAATACTACTTTATACACATCAGAATGGCTATTATCAAAAGACAAGAAATAACAAGTGTTGGTGAGAATGTAGAAAACAGGGAACCCTTGTGCAAAGGGAACCAACGTAAATGGGTGAAGCCACTATGAATGGTATGAAGGTTTCTCAAAACAATTAAATATAGAAATACCATACCATCCAGGGCACCTGGGTGGCTCAGTCGCTTAAGCGTCCAACTTTGGCTCAGGTCATGATCTCAAGGTTCATGTGTTCGAACCCCACATCGGGCTCTGTGCTGACAGCTGAGAGCCTGGAACCTGCTTCAGATTCTGTGTATACCTCTATCTCTGTCCCTCCCTGGCTGGCACTCTGTCTCTCTCAAAAATAAATAAACATTAAAAAAATAATAATGATAAAATACCATACCATCCAATAATTCCATTTCGAGGTATTTACTTAAAAGAGAGTGAAAACACTAATTCAAAAAGATATAAGCCCCTCTATGTCTACTGCAACATTACAATATTCAAGATACGGAGGCAACCTAAGTGTCAATCAATAGATAAATATAAAAGAAGATGTCATATGTGCACACACACACACGCAGAGGAATATTTCAGCTATAAAAAAGAATGAAATCTTGTTATTTGAGACAACATGGATGGACCTAAAGGATATTATGCTAAATGAAATAAGTCAAACAGAAACACAAATACTACATGATATCACTTTTATATGGAATCAAAACAAAACAAACAAAAAACAAAAACAGACTCAAATACAGAGAACCGGTGGTTCCCAGGGGGGAGGGGTTAGGGAGTGGGCAAAAGGTGAAGGAATTAAGAGGTACATAATTTCACTTATAAAATAAGTTATGGGGATAAAAGTACGGCATAGGAATATAGTCAACAATAATGTAACAACTTTGTATAGTGACAGGTGATAACTACACTTATCATGCTGGGCATTTTGTGTGCATGGAAAATTTGAATCATTATGTTTACACCTGAAACTAATATACCATGATATGTCAACCATACCTCAATTTTAAAAAGTTAAACAATTCAATATGGTTTGAATATTTGCCCTTTGTATATGTGAATTTTTATTTGGATTTTGAAAAATGATTTTATGTAGCCTGTGCTAAATCTTAATTATAAAAATAGCAACATTTTCAATACATTGTAGGTAGATGTGACTGGCTTTTCACACTTTATCTTCAGTTTTCAAGATGAATATCTGAGGCTCATGAAGGTAAAATAATTTGCTTATAGCATACAACTAGTAAGTAGTGATATTCAAATCAAAGTGTATCAGCTATAAAGCCATTTCCACAAACATGTGGATACTTGACCTTGCAAACACTATGCATAACATTTTAAATAACTGTAAAAAAAATACCTAGGAAATGCAAATACATGCTGAATGTGTAATAGTTAATGCAAAATATAAATTGAAACAATAAATATCAGTTAAAGTTTCAATTAAGAATACATGCTAATATTTTCTATCAATACCAAACCTACCTCAGGAACTTAGCTGTGAAAAATAATCAGTTTTTCTTTTTCCTTATGGGGCTGAGCTTACAATTTTTCTTGTTTGATTTTATCTAAACACTGATACTAAATTATAATACCTTGTTAATTGTCATTTCCAATCTTGAGGATTCCTGTGTTCAAAGTTTAACTTAACATTTCAGGTCTAGGTTAGCTTGGAGAAAAAAATCTACCAGTGCCACTTAGCCATTAAATTCAAAAAGTTTAAAACATGTGTTGCAATTAATATTCATAAATACTGAATATACAGAAAGTATGTGGAGATGTTTCCCAATGCTATAGGTTGAAACTCCTTCAATAATTACCCAACCTTTAAAATCAAAATTATATTTGTGGTTTTTTTAGTCACCACATTGGCTTTACTTTGTCTCCATCTTCTTCTATTTCTTAAATATTATGTTCTAGAATATAAGAGATCTCTGAAGTACTTGTAATTTTCAAGTACCATTAGAAGACATGCTGAATTTATGTACTCATCAAAATCAGTAGTTGGGTAGCTTAGGTTCAGTTACTGATAGAGCATACACAAAGCACTTACCTGGTAATCTGAAATAAAGACTTGACAAAATATTTTTTTATAAGTAAGAGAATTATGGAATAAGGTCATAATTCATAAAGTCTATAAAAACAACAGTTAATAATGTCATGAATTAAAAAAAATATTTCTTTGCTTGAACTTAATAATTAGAATGCACAGAATGACCTTGATACATTGGATGTTTGTAACTATTTTAATCACCATCCTGTACAATACAACTATACTATGTAACATCTGTATCCCATTTTCCTTAAAGCATTTTCCTTCCTTTTTATTTAAACTATATAAGCCTAATATTTTATAAAGGCCAGGCTACTGCATTCTTTTATTTTTTTTACTATTTTCAGATCTTTTGATAGTATAATTCTTTCCTTAAAAACAATTAAGGAGAAAATAGTATAGATTAATTCTTCAGTTTCTAAATTACATATGCAGTTATCAAAACAGAACAGGAACTAGAAAATAACTAAATGTAAAGTTCCTTCCTCTGTCACCTTCTAAAAATTGATGTTCATAGATACACAGATAAATGTATAGTGCAAAATAAATCTTAATACTATAATTCAACATTAGAACAAACATCAAGGTTTATGTTCTTTAAAAATCGTACACTCCAGTCATGGACTTTTACTATATTATTCTCTGTAGGGAATACAAGTGTTGGGAAGTTAAGATACATATGCAAGATTACAGAATAATTCAATAGCATTGCAGATGGCATATTTTGTATACTGGATGTAATATTCTTCTAGGATATTTATTCTTATTGTCAATACAGTTATGAGTTATGTTTGTTGTCATTTATCTCTCTGACATTCTGAAATAAAAGGAACTGCAAAGTGACTACTTCAATCTCTTTCATGAGAATTATGACCTACAGAAGAAGGAGGCCCAAGGATCTCAATGTCCTAATTCCTGGAACGTCTAGATATGTTATCTTACATGGAAAAAGGGACACTGCAGATGTGATTAAGAAGGACTCTGAGATGTGGATATAAGCATGGATTATCTAGGTAGGTCTAAATTAATTAGTGAATTCTTAAAAGTAAAGAACATTTCCTTGCTGTAGTCAGAGGGAAATGTGACTATGGAAAAAAGGTCAGAGATGCTGTTTTGCTGGCTTGGAAAATGGATAGAAGAACCTATAAGTAACAATGTGAGGGGCTTCTAAAAACTGGAAAAGGCAAGGAAATGGATCCTCCCCTACGGACTCCATGAAAGATCACCGCCTATTGATACTTTTTTTTTTAAGTTTATTTTTTTTTTTAATTTTGAGAAAGAGAGAGTGGTGGATAAGGGTAGAGAGGGAGGGAGAGAGAGAATCCCAAGTATGCTCCGTGCTGTCAGCATCAAGCCCGATGCAGGGCTTGAACTCACAACCTATGGTATGATACAACCTGAGCTGAAATCAGAGTCTGACACTTAACCGACTGAGCCAGCCAAGCATCCCAATACTTTAATTTTAGCTCAGTGATACCTATGTTAGATTTGTAACTTATTTAACTATAAGATAATAAATTTGTGTTGTTTTAAGTCACTATATTAATGGTTAATCTGTTACAGTTTTCTGTAACTACTACAGCATACTCAAAACTACTAGAAAATTACTTCAAAAATTGATTATTTCTTGGAATTTAATACCACAGTACTCAAAATATGTATACCAAATTAAAATATTCTTATTAAATATGTTGTACATTTATATAGCAATAGATGCTATAGAGAATATTCTCAAATTTAGGTATTCAGATGAGGCTAATAAATAACACCATATTTCTATAAGTGAAGTTAAATATATGGTTTGCTTTAAAGAAGAAAAAAAATTATATGTCAGCAGAAGCACCATAATTTTGTCTCCTTGTGAATGCCACAGTAATTTCTTATAAATGGTCAAAAACTATAGAAATTTTTATTCAGTAAGAATTTTTGAAGTACCATGTAAAAAATATATGTTAACATTTTAGAGCACATACATATTATTTAATAAAGTCACACTCAAAGGAAAGAGTGTTTTCTTTTGAAGAAAATCTGATAATGTGTATTCTGACTGAACATTCTGCATAATAATATTTTGTACCTATTTGTGTAAAAAACCATATACTTCAATACTGATGACTGCAATGAAAGAATTTATCATAATTTATTTAACCAAAGTTTTGGAATTTATAATGCTTTCAATACGTGCCATTACACATAGATTTACAACCAATGTTCTTACACGTGATATATTTTATTGGATCTCTGTCGCCTTAAAAAAAGTCCTAGCAGTTAAATTCTTTGCACAGAGAGATATAACTTTCAAGCCAAACATTACTGTTGTCTAAATTAAGCTTGAAGTATACAGATGTTTCCCTTCATTATATCGCATTCAGTTGCATTAACTGGAAATCATTGAAAAAAAAACAGTATCCCATAAAATAAATTTATAAAAACTTAAAATATTTAGCATTTGGATATAAAATCTAATAACACTGGAGCTTAAATACTTTGCACTTCCCTGTTCATGGGGAACAATAGCTATCACAAGTGTTTTACTTTTGTACTTGTACAGTGATCTCACTGCATCAGCTACAGCGCTTTTATTCTTATGTATTTAATTCCCCACCTTATTTCAATGAACTGAGAAAACAATTAGCAGAAGTGGAGAAAAAAAATTTTAAACAAAATGACTAATACGAAAGAAGAAAAAGATGTAAATATCAATTTCATTGTATATTCTTTTTGTTTGTTTAAACAGTGAAGATTATTTAGAATAAAGCTACATAGGTAAACAAACAAATGAAAGCATGAGGAAAGTTCTGTATGATGTATATATGTATACATCCATATGTATACATCCATATATGATCCATATATACACGATTATAAGAACACCATATTTTCAAATTAGAATATGGAGATGGACATTCAACCTTGGGATCCAACCTCATATGGAAGTAATCCAATCTGGTAGAGAAACTGAACATCTACATTCAGCTCCTCATCCTGTCTTCTTCATGCAATCTATCTATCTATCTACCTATCTACCTACGTACCTACCTACCTATGAGGCTAAACATTGTATTATGTCCAAAATGAATATATGTTCAATTTTGGGAAAATCAAACATCTTCCTCCTAAAACATTAAATACACCAACACAATTCTAATAAATAGAGAAAATTTCTTCTGCCTATTTTGTATATTGAAAACCACTTCTATGACTTATGATCATAGTCATAATGATGCTAGTGATGCTAGTGACAATAGAAAATAGTGAGAAGATCAACAGTGTAAGAATCCCCCCCAAATTAAATCATTTAAACCTTTATATCCGCAATGTATGACACTCAGAGCACATACTTTTTTTGGGGGGGCGGGGGTGGTATTTTGACTGTAAGATTATTTTTTCTATGGGTTTATTAGACCTTTAAGCTTTACTTCAATCTTTTTCATTTCTTTGTAATCAAAACTTTAAAAATAAAAATAAGGACATATAGAACATTATTCAATTTCAGAAATAGAATTTCTAAATAAACTCAGGAATGGGAACAACTTAAACATCTTTTTTTATTTATTTTTTTAATGTTGTATGCATTGGGTTTACAATAACCTGTTCCAAATTATTTGCATTCATCATATTCTGTTCTATATTTTTAAGCAGTGTATATTCGGATTTCTTAATATCTAGAAATAACAAAATTTAATTCCTTTTGTCACTTATTTCAATATTTAGAATCAGAATTACTTATAATAACATTGCCTTCTCCTAAGTGGGTAAAGGAATGATAGCTTTGATGTTTGTACACTGGACAAGATGATGTGTAAGCAACCTCATAATTATCAAACCTCCTTATTATTTAGAAGAAAATTACTAGAGATAAATGTCTTTAAATGTAGGTTTTAAAAAAATGAATACTAAAATTATATCATTTATGATTTCAATCTATCCACTTAATAAAGCATAGGAAAATAAACTGTCAGAATTATTTTCACTCGTGTAAAATAAAGCATTGAACGTCATTTGGGATATATATTACGACTTTGCAAAGTCAGTAAAGTAAAAATAACAATATATATAAAGGAAATATCACCATTAAAGTAATGCTATTAAGACAGCTTATTTAATATTAAGTAGTTAAAGAACATTTGGACATTATATCTAGAGGAAGTAGGGTGGGTGACATTATAATTTATCAAATACAAATTTCAAAAATCAATTTGCCCTTCTTCACTAATGCAAGACATAACATTTTACTAAGCTCTCTATTTTAAATATTGAAATAAAACCTAAAAAAAATTTCAAAACCTAGGAAACAGACACAACACAATGCAACAAATTTAGTGAAAACTTACTATCTGGAAAATTAATTTGTGTTGGATCTTCAAAATTATATTAGATCTCCAAAATCTATCACATTAAATCTTCGAGTGTGTATTTTTTTCTGATTTATATTCATGACATAGTTTTCAGTATGAGATATCATGTTTTCAACAGCAAGGAGTTCCAGATCCTCGTAAACTGAAGAATTATCTATCATTTTCATTTAAGATAAACCAAGTATAACTTGAACTTCAGAGGAATAAGCAAGTGTTTTGCCATTTAGAATTGGTTGGACAAAGACAAACAGCAAAGAAGGTTAAAAAGATAAAGGTAAAAGATGTGAAACCAGAAATAGGCCATATAAAGCAAATATAGTGTGTTTTCAAAGAAAGTTTTCCGTTCTAATCAATTATTATTGCCTTTGTGACTTGATTAAATAATTGTATTTCTATGCTTTAAAATGTTAATGCTTATATTTTTAACAGAAGTGTTTTTAACATGGTACTTCCAATTTTCCTCATTAGGAATTTAATATTTTTTTTTCTATAAGTTTGAATATTTATAAGAAATTACTATGGCATTCACAATGAGTCAAAGGATGGAGCTTCCATTTGAAATATATTTTTTTCTTCTCTAAAACAAATCATATATTTTATAACTTCAAATATAAAAACATGGTATCTTATTTATCAGGTATTTGCTTACTTATCCTCAGTTTCTCATGTATTTCCTAACTTAACTGCTGTGTTTGAAACACAAACATCTCCTCAAAAATCACCTAAGTATGCAAAAATTTCCCTGACCAAGCTAGTTGGTCATAAACAGTGTCACAGCGTGAGGGTAATGGCAATGATTCACCTTACAAATTTGAAATGTGCAGGAGTGAGAATCCTCTCATATTTCTATGTATTTCACTAGTTTAGCCTTTATAAAAATCAGATGGATTCTGATTAATTAAATGATTACATATAGAACCCTTCATCTCCTGCCACACATTACAACTTCTGGTTTTCTTAAGGTTCTGAAGGGAGAACATGACACCAATATTTGGGAATATTGGTATAAAGTTGAGTTTACGTAATCCTAAATAGATGAAACACAACATAGACCCCCTAGGTTATGAAACAAGATCAAGCCATCTATAAGAGATGCCATTCAAAAAAGGTAGCTCCAGGGGTGCCTGGGTGGCTCAGTCCATTAAGCATCTGACTCCAGCTCAGGTCATGATCTCACCATTGGTGAGTTCGAGTCCCACGTCGGGCTCAGTGCTGACAGCTTAACAGCTCAGAGGCTGGAGCCTGCTTCAGATTCTGTGTTTCCCTCTCTCTCTCTCTCTCTCTGCCCCTCCCTCGCTCATGCTATGTCTCTGTCTCTCTCTCTCTCAAAAATAAACAAACATTAAAAAAAAGTAGCTCCAGCGCTATTTCTGAGCCCAGGTGGAAATTCAGCATGTGGCCATTAAATATCAGGTAACTAGATAGCCAGAACCAAGAGCATTGTAAGCTGAACTCTTTCAGACCCACCAAACCAATGTCAAGTAGATCTATCAGCATTCTATAGCAAAATGAATACATATATTTGGAATTCCACAGGAGCAGGTTCAGAGGGCACAAGAAAGCTGCATGAACAGGTAAGACATATCTCCATATTATTCAACATTTCACTTAGGTCAGACCCATGGTCACATGAGGGTTTCTCTGGGACAAGCTGACGAAGAAAAAAGAAGGTCAATTTCAGTTCATGGTTGGATTGACTCAGTATGTCAGTGCAAGCAAAAGAGCAACTACTGCAATATATTGTTCTAGAGAGACTTGGACAAATAATATCACCCAGACTCTGTCGTTAGCCACTCTATTGCTGGCACAATGGGTACAAGAAAAAGCAGCAATAATGGCATGGATGAAGGTGAGAGATGGGCACAATACCATGAGGCTTGTTCAGAAAGCCAATCTAGCTTTCTTCTATCGCTGAAATTCCAGCCTGTCAGCAACAGAGACCATTGTTGAACTCCAGTACAGATTTATCCCCCAATGTGACAAACTGCTACCTTGCTGACAAACTGAGTACACTGAAGCCTTCCCATGCTGGAAGGGACAGAGATTAACATTGTTTAAGATCTGCATATATCTTCGAAATGGGTGTTCCTTTCCTGTCCTTAAGGCTTCGGCCAAAACCACTATCTGAAGATGTATACAGAATATGATCCACCAGTATGGAATCCCTCAAAAAACTGCCTTGATACAAAGTACTCACCCTATAGCAAACATGGTAGTGACAATATACCCATGGGATCCATTCACTGAGCTTATCATTTAGTGTTCATTCTGTTACCAGCCTAATAGAGTGATGGAAAGGCCTTTTTAAAGGTCTAACAGGATGCCATTTTACAGAGCCCACTCTGCAAGAATATGGCATCATCTCCCCAAACGTGCTATATACTTTAAACTAACAATAATAGAATAGTGCTATTTCCCTCTATAAATAGAATACACTGGCCTAGAAACCAAGCACCGAGTGTAGAATTAATTTGTTTTACCATTACTTTCAGGAATCAACTTAAGAAATGTATGTTTTCTTGCCCCAGAAATTTAGGCACAATACATGTAGAGATTCAGGTTCCCAGGCAGGAGGACACTTTTCCCAAAAGGGATGCAATGTCAACTTTAACCTACAGCTGCCATCCAGTCATTTGGAGCTTATTATGTAAACAGACAACTAGGCAAAGAAAACAGTCACATCCTGGCAGAGGTAACTGGCATTTATCATCAGTGGGAGACAGGGTTGGGGTTACACAAAACGGGGAGAGAAGAAAATGTCTGGCATCCAGGTGGTTTACTTGGCTATCTTTTAGAACTCTCCTGTCTAATCTTGATATTAAGTGACCAGCAAGTGTAATTATGAACAGGGCTTAAGTTTTGGGACATTAATTTCCTATTTGGAGTTTTCCTCCTACAGCAAACTACAACTAGAGCCTGACCTGTTCAGACTTATCGCTCCCACCAGCTTGACTAAATTTTAGATAGGCTTCTTTCAGACTAGAGGCCCCTGACCTACTTTTTCTTAGAGTATTTACTTTAGAAAATCTGAAATTGCAAATTATTTCTCTGCCCTTTGAGATGCAAATCTCCCAGCTTCCTGTCAGTTTTACAATCCAGGAATGTCTTTCTCAAAGACCTGAGAGGCATCCCTTTGAAATGTAATCATCAAGAAAAGATAGGGCTCCAGTTATCAGTCAGTCTCTGTGGGTGGATAGGAACCTAACTTTGAAAAGGGACAATTAGCATCTTTTCATGTGTCTGTTAGCCATCTGGATGTCTTCTTTGGAAAAGTGTCTACTAATGTCTTCCACCCATTTCTTCACTGGATGTTTTTTGGGGGGTGTTGATTTTGATAAGTTCTTTCTAGATTTTGGACACTAACCCTTTATTGGATATGTCATTTGCAAATATTTTCTCCCATTCTGAACGTTGCCTTTTAGTTCTGTTGATTGTTTCCTTCACCATGCAGAAGCGTTTTACCTCCTCTGGAGACATGTCAAGTAAAAAGTTGCTGCAGCCAAGGTCAAAGAGGTTGTTGTCTGTTTTCTCATCTAGGATTTTGATGGCTTCCTCCTGTCTCACATTTAGGTCTTTCATCCATTTTGAATTCATTTTTGTGTACGGTGTAAGAAAGTGGTCCAGTTTCATTCTTTTGCATGTCTACAGCCAGTTTTTCCAACACCATTTGCTGAAGACAATTAGCAAACACAGATGGTCTAATTACAGTGACCAACCTTCCCCTGATGTATTCTGGTACTTTTCCTTTGGCTCTCTCCAACATTTAAAATTCCTCCTCTTTTCTTTCAGTGGACTTGAGCTGAATCTCACCAATTGCAAGTTTCTTGCAGTAGTCTTGAATAAAGTCTTCCTTTCCATTTTTAGCATGCATTTCGTGCATTTTTTTTTCTTTGACAAGTCCTGGAGAAGCATATCCCACATGGGATGAACTTAAGCTAATAAGTCAGTGGATCCGTGTGGCACAAGTGGTTGACGGTAGTGGATATTGTAGTATACCATGCAGAATCTCCCTCTTCCAATACTCACTCATTCTCCCATCTTCTGGAATACTGACTGCTGACTGCTCTCAGCAGTGTCTCTGAAAATACTTTCATCTGAAGATAGCTGCTTCCTCACCTAATGGTTGACCAATGGGAGGTTACTTATACCCAAGCTTTCTTTTCATTTGGGAGAACTCTGAAGAAATCCTACATATGCAGTTATTCTTTAGACTACATTCGTTACTACTATTTTGACACTGTTGAATTTCACCCCAGTCCTGTAATCCTGGATTAGAGCATTCATTTTCTTAATGGTAAGAACACTGCTTCATATTAATTTCGAATGCCCAGATAATTATTCAAATGTAAGTTTTATATACCCAATTATATTTGTTTTCTTAATTTTATACTGTTAACAGTTTTGAACCAATAGCCTTTATGATAAGAATGTTAAATGCATTGTTACACTCAGTATTCATACATGCACTTCCAAGTTTTGTTTTATTGCCATGTGCATTTTTTTAATATTTTGAAAACTGTAAACTGTGAGAATGACTTAGATATTCATTCTATTAATATCCCAGAACAGTTCACTTTCCATTGCCTATTTTAAAATTACTGATTTTACTGATTCAAATGTTTTGCATATTTTTATCACCGTTCCTTTAATGTTTTCTGTACACTCAGACACATCTCATTTGTTTATCATGTAATTAATGACGTGTGTTTATTTCTCTATGTTCATTTCTCTTGTTTAATAACAAAAAATAGGAGCACATTTATTAACTAGTTACTATAATTTCCATCATCTGAACCAATAGCACAACTATGCTGTTCTCACAGAGTTAATTTGTTTATTTTTTAAAAATGTTTATTTATTATTTATTTTGAGAGGTGGGGGGAGGAAGGGCAGAGAGAGGAAGGGAGAGAATCCCAAGCAGGCTCTGCTGTGCCAATGCAGAGCCCAATGCAAGGCTCAAACTCATGAATCATGAGATCATGACCTGAGCCAAAACCAAGAGTTGGTCACTTAACCTACTGAGCCATCCAAGTGCCCCAATTTTTGTATGAGGTATTTTGTATGGAGGAAGAAACAAGTCTCTTGGTGCTATCAAGTTGCTTAAGTATCCATAGCCTTTCCTTTCTTTCATCAGGCTACGCTGCAACTTAATAGTCTTTTGTCTCTTGCTTTTTGTCTCTTAATAGTCTATTGTTCTTGCCTTGATGTTTATTTTTCCAAAAATAGGAAATATGATTGGATCATACAATGTTTAGGAATTTTATACATGTTAACTCTGTGTTTAATTTCACCTTCCCTATTATAGTGTCACCAACCTGACAAGAAGGCCTTGTATTTCAATAATCCCCCAAATCTACCAATGTATAGAGCACACAGTGGTTTCTTTAAATATTTAACAAATGATTGTATGGGCAGACAGTATAACCTCCATAAATATGGCAACATGATTTCAATGTGTTTTAACTTTTTTTTTTAAATTTTTTTTTCACGTTTATTTACTTTTGAGACAGAGAGAGACAGAGCATGAAAGGGGAGGGGCAGAGAGAGAGGGAGACACAGAATCGGAAGCAGGCTCCAGGCTCTGAGCCATCAGCCCAGAGCCCGACGCGGGGCTCGAACTCATGGACCGGGAGATTGTGACCTGAGCTGAAGTCGGACGCTTAACCGACTGCGCCACCCAGGCACCCCAATGTGTTTTAACTTGTTAAAGGGTACAGCTATACTTACTTGCCAAAAATCTATTTGGTGATTCTGATGCTATCTAGGAGTTACAGTTTATGAAGGCTTAAGGAACCAAGAGCTTGGTTATCACATCAGAAGAATTTCTAGAGCTCTAATACAAATATTTACAAAGCAGCTCTGCAAAAACAATGTAATTTCAAATGTAGTTTCTGATAAGGCTCATTTTCCAACAAGCCTTCCTGCTTGTTGGAATAAAGGCTTGCTAGAATAGAATAGAATAAAGGCTTCCTGCTTGCTAGAATAAAGGCTTCCTTGCTTACACAAACCACCTAAAGAAAGAGATATAGTGCACACATATTAGCCTCTAATTTTCTTTTCCAGAATCTTACATGAAACTCAAACGCATCATCAGAAATGTTTGTCATCAATACCACTCAAGTGACTGATAACAAACTCGCTTAATGTCAAGAGCCATTCCATTTTTCTTTCAGGAAGAATAAGGCCATACCTAAACATATTAAAATATTATTCACTTTGACAATGGAACTAGTTCCAAGACATGAACTATTGCTATATTAGAAACAAGAAGCAATCAGTATTTTTCATTGCCTAAGAATCTCTATACTACAAAAAAATCCATCACTTCTAATGAAATTGGTAAGTACCTAGGAGGCAAATGTCTTTCCTTATTTCTACTGTGAAATCTGGGTTGAAATGAGCAGTTGTAGTTAACTCGCATTCCTATTAACCAGAAAAATTTAGCCAATAGTGAATAAATTTATCAAAGCTTTTGGAAAATGACATGAAATTTTCATTAAGATTAAAAGGACTATTACAGTTCTATTTTAAGTAGACCTGTACTTTTCTTAATATGAAAAACTGAGAATAACAGTAAATTTACTTTTATTTAAATTATATTGATTAATCAACAAAAATATCACTTAGATTCACTTATCTAAATGATAGTAATATATAGTTGAGCTTATGTGTGAGGTTTTTAATACAAATATCATCTTCAATTTCTGCCTATAAAGTGATTATGTAGTACAATTTATGCTTTCTTTACTGTGTAATTGGTTTATCAGTAACTGTTGTGTCAACAGCAAATCATATTTTCTGGTGCATTAATCTTAAGAATTTTTCTTTCTAGACACACAGAAAATGAAGCCACATGAACAACTGAAAGAGATTAAAATGGAATAAAAAGTCCTCAGTAGAATTTTAATGTATTTTTTATATTAGCATCAAAGACCAATATTGTATGGCTTCAGATATATGCTTGCAACACAATTATTTTAAGATACTTATTAGAAATCACACAGTGGTTTTAACTTACTAAGGTAAGTCACCTTAATGGTAACTTAGGCATAATTGGAAATTAGATGAATACTTTCAGGCTGATAATGCTCTTAAGGAGTTATTTACAAAAAGCAAAAAAAAAAATCTTAAGTATTTTTTGAATAGTAAAGTTAGTAAAGAATAAAATTCTATTAATCATCAAGAGAAATTGCACTTGAAATAAATCAAAATATAACATTTTGTAAATTTTCAGAAAAATAAATAGCCTATATATTTCACTTTGCATGACTAGATTTCAGTAGTTGTAGTCTTCCTTCCTAACATTAATTTAAATTTTCAATATATACTTGCCTGTGTGAGATCACTTGATTAATGCCAGTCTGTCTCATTAGAGAGAAAGCTACATGAGAGAAGAAAGCATGGGTGCTTTGTTCTCTATCTCCCAAGTTACACTTTGCCTGGCACATGGAATTAGTTTAATATACTTTCTGAATACATTAAAAATAAATGGACAGGGGCACCTGGGTGGCTCAGTCGGTTGAGCGTCCGACTTCGGTTCAGGTCATGATCTCGCACTCCGTGAGTTCGAGCCCCGCATCGGGCTCTGTGCTGACAGCTCCAGCCTGGAGCCTGCTTCGAACTCTGTGTCTCCCTCTCTCTCTGCCCCTCCCCCACTCATTCTCTCTCTCTCTCTCTCTCTCTCTCTCTCTCTCTCTGTCAAAAATAAATAAAAACATTAAAAAATTTTTTTAAATGTCTAAAAAAAATAAATGGACAATATTACCTAAAAAACTATCTAACTCTCATTAAATGGTTTGTATGTGACCAGACACTGGACCAATAAAACAAATACAAAATATACCAAATGACCATATGAGTTTAATAAAAAAACATTATGCATAATTTTATGTTCAATATTATGCTTAATGCACACAATTTGAAGAAATATATAAATATAGAAACATGATAGATGACAGACACTAGATAGATAGATAGATAGATAGATAGACGATAGATAAATAGATAGATCTGGACACTTCTGGCCCTAAATTTCCCAATCCCATTTTAATTTCCAAATTCAGTTCTATTTTTTTCTAATTTCAAATGTAATTTGAAATAATAATTTTGTGGCTTTATGATACTTTCTGTAATATTAACTACTAGTAATCTATAACAGTATTGTTTTTATCTCAATGAGATTGTTTTGCTTTATAATTGGCTATCTTATAAAACTTCAAAATACACTTTGATAACAAAGACAAAAAAATAATTTTATGGCAAGTCATTTATTTCTCCACACGTTTGATAAAGTTTAAAACATGGTATTTGGAAAAAATTTACAATCTAGATGGACATCAAAACCAAAAATTTAATGAAATCATCCTATAATCATATTTGTCATGAATGGCCTTTGAACTGTAACTGTTCTTTAGTAATCAAAGAGTCATTTTGTCTTCTCATTGGATCCAACATCTGCATATTTATATAACTTTTAAGTATGTGTTTTTGGAAACCTATATGGATATAATTTACATAGCCACATGTTTTTATGTGTTCATTTTGACCTAATTTATAGAGATAATAGTATACATTTTCTACTTTTCTACTTGCATGTTTGGTAATTTCTTCAACAATTTCTGCAGTGTTTTCTAATATTCTTATATGAGATTATAATATGTCTGAGGTTATACTCGAGCGATGCAACATGACAGTATGCAGTATACCAAAGCTTTTGGCTAATTAATGTAATTCTTGTATAATGAATTTTTATTTGTTCCATAAGTAATATGAGCATTGAAAACATAGTTTTTGTCATACACATATGTATTAGTCTGCTGGGGCAGCCATAACAAAGTACCACACACTGAGTGGCTTAAATAACAGAAATTTATTTTCTCACAGTTCTGGAAGCTAGAGGTCTCTGATCCAGATGCTAGAAAGTTTCTGGTAAGATTTCTCTTCCTGACTTGCAAATGACTATCTCTTGCTATGTCCTCACATAGTCTTTCCTTTGTGCATTCGTGGAAAGCCAGTGAGCTGTGATGTCTATTCTTTTTTTTTTTTTTTTTTTTTTTATAAGGACACCAGTCCTATCAGATTAGGGCCTCAATCTTACCATCTAATTGAATCTTAATTATCTCCATAAAGGCCCTATCACCAAATACCATCACATTGGAGGTTAGAGCTGCAATCTATGAGTTTTGGGGGAACACAGTTTTATCCAAAACAATATAGAGTTTCCTTTATCTTCCCAATTACAACACATTTGTAATTTCAAATGTGGATTTTACTGCTTTTGTTTTGTTTGTTGTGTTGTTATCCTTTAAGTATATAAGTTTCAGCCACCTAGGGGTCATCACTGACCTATATCAATATTATGTACAATGTGTTTCTTCATAAAGCAGTTTGAACAAGTATTAAAAGTTTAGGTTGTGTTTTTTTTTTCCAAATTGCAAAATATAAGTTAATATCTGTTTGCTGATCTCATGACTAGTAATTTTTCAATGTGAAAATATAAACACAATCTAACTTGGCATGTACCTAAACCAATTGCTATGGAAATGATATCATGAAATATGATCATGGATGTTTTTTAAATCATTACTCCATTTATTAAATTTGAATGTATAATATATTTCTAGGTCTAGTTTTATTGATAGATCAACTGCAGTTTTCCTCTGCTACAAGGCAAATGGCAACCAAAGACTGATCATAGAGCTTTAACAATATTTCTAGTGTGACATGGGATTAAAATAATCAATACAACTCATAACACTGCACTTTCATATGAGGTCAAATGTTAAAGTTTTGATTCTTGGATTATCTCCTGCTGGTAATTGTGCCAGATTGCATTCTGATAATTTCCCACCATAGTGAATAAATGTTAAAATGTTTCAAAATTCAAAGTTGCGTGACAGGAGTTGTTTACAGGATTTCACAGTGTCTATCTCTTGTAACTCTGTTCTGCTGACAGTATGATGCTTGTCATTCAAGTCAATATGCACAGGGTTCCTGGAAGCTGGATTTATGAATAGTTTTCCTGGTGTACTTTTTTAATGGAATAAATACATAATTTTATTAGATTTTTCAACGTTTATTTATTTTTGGGACAGAGAGAGACAGAGCATGAACGGGGAGGGGCAGAGAGAGAGGGAGACACAGAATAGGAAACAGGCTCCAGGCTCTGAGCCATCAGCCCAGAGCCCGACGCAGGGCTCGAACTCACAGACCGCGAGATCGTGACCTGGCTGAAGTCGGACGCTTAACTGACTGCGCCACCCAGGCGCCCCTAGATTTTTAATTACTATAACAATCATACAGTATGATTGCATAGCTCATGTATAGCCCATGCAGAATGATAAAAAGTGAAATTTACTTACCTTTTTTCTATATTTTGTACCACATGCAATCACTTGTCAATGGCAGTATTAAAACATAATTATGTCAAATACTATTATAAAAATCTTAAGAGTTGAAATGGATTTTAAATGTTATGTATTGAAATGTGTTATCCCATACACAACTAAACTTCATAGCACCTATAATATGATATCATGGAAAGGATAATGAAATACACATGAGGAGAGCTGAATTCTAACTCCTTCTCTCCAACTGATTATGAGTAAGACTTTGGGCAAAACAGTTAAACTCTCTGAATTTCAGTAACCACATTTATTATCAGTGCTGCCTAATTTTCTAGCTCTCAGTATCAGTAAACTTCACCCACATGATTTCCCTGTATTCACACAAGTCAGTGATACACTGCTGAAACAGTCAAGGTCCTAGTTTGAGCGTGGTTTATCTTCCCTTCACCACTCCGTTCCTTTTCCTACGGATCTCCTTTCCTTCTCCCCACAAGGGGCCTCCAGTCATGAATACATCTTGGATTTTCCCTGAAAGGGCTTTTGTTACTGAGATGTTGTCAATGTCATATTTTGTAAGGATATATTTCACATTAAAAGTCGAGGGTTATGTGTGTGTGCACACTTGATTTCACACCCATGTGATTTCAATATCTTATTATCAATTGACCATTAAGTGGAAAGTGATACAGACCATCAACTACATGGATTTTCTTTTTTTGTTTTTTTAGAGAGAATGTTTTTTAAAAAAAAATTTAAATTTTATTTTAGAGCGAGAGAGAGAGGTTGCTCAAGTAAGGGCCCGGGGCAGAGGCAGAGAGAGAGAGAGAGAGAAAGAGAGAGAGAGAGAGAGAGAGAGAGAGAGAGAGAGAGAGAGATTCTTAAGCAGGCTCCATGCTCAGTGAGGAGACTGATGGGGGCTCAATCCCATGACCCTGAGATCATGACCTGAGCCAAAATCAATAGTCAGTTGTTCAACTGACTGAGCCACCCAGACTCTCCAACTACAAAGATTTTCTATATACTACATCAGCTGGAACAATTTTTCAAGAAGAGAAATGAACAACTCTTTCCCTCCAATGTTTTAACTGCTGGAAACTGAAGCACAACACTATTTCCAATAGCAACTATCTGAACAGTAACAATTTCATACCCTAATTGAGACAACAGTCACATTATTTATTAGAATACTTCAAGCAGTTGGTGGATGATGTCAGGAGGTTCACTCACACATGTTGCTGTTTCTGAAAAGATGTTTTTTTCAAAATCTGGAGATTAAGTATGGAGATGTGGTTCATATATATCTAGGGGAAACTTGTGTTTTAAAGCCTGCAAGGCCTAAATATCAGTTGGCTTTTTCACTCCTCCAGGATAATTACTATGAAAGTGAATTCTGTGGACATCAAAGATTTTTTGAGAGAAGTCATTTCTTTCTTTAAAATTATCTATAAATAAATATGTTTGCCAACACTGACCCAAATGTCTTCATGGAATATTTGGCAGTAATTCCAGATGTATCTTAGAAAAGACAGTCATTTGAAAATATTTCTTAGAAGTTATTAGGTTTATATCCCATAAGAAAGATAAAGCCTGAGTATATTGTTTTCTTAAAGAAATAACTACTGCGTTCTTAAAGAATGTTTTCACTGATATTTTATATGCCAAAAATGGTCAAAATAAAGCCAAATATACCAAAAGTTTCAAGGCTGAGAAAAATATAAATATTGAGTTAGTGTTATGAAGTATTATAAAAACTTCAGAGACAATATATCTAATATTGGACCCCAGAATGTTTATGTCATTCAATTGTGCACATATGTGTGTTAATTATGTATGTGCATGCGTATGTGTATGCACTCTTCGTGATGAACATGAAGTAGTCAGTTTTATTTTTATGACAAGACTGGTAGCTTCAAAACCAATGACTGAAATGGATATGCAAATGTAAAGAATTAATTGTTGGCAGAAGAAATGAAAGAAAATGGAAGAGACAGAAACAGCTTTTAGAAAGACAAAATCACTGTGCATAATACGTCAATGTGAGTAGAAAAATGCAAAATTTCTCCCATTTACTGATAAAAAGAGGCACCTGAACATAAACAAAGGGCTAAGAAAGGGATAGACTCTGAATCACAGGACAGGGATGAAGTGAAACCTGGAAGAAGAGGCTTTACAGAAAGTGGAAGAAGCAAATGAACACGATGAACTTTATGAGACGAATGCTGATGAAACATGAAAATGCTAGAAAATTCCAAAAATGAAATTTAATATAAATACGGTTATTCTTTTTCGACGTGATCTTTCTTTAAAAGCAGTTACAATTAATCTCTTGTAGATATAGCATGGAAGAGATGTATGTCTCCTATTAATCTCTCTGAATCTAACTATATGCAGTATTTGTTAAGGTTAAAGTTACTCAGAGATGGTAAAGTTTATGAGGTGTTAGTCAACTCTGAGTCAGAGATTACTACATATTTAACGTTCTCAGTTTCTTTCTGTATTTGGACACACACACACACATGCACAAAGTGCATTTCCCAATCATTCTTGCAGTTTGGTGACCTCGTATGACCAAATTGTGCAAATGAAATGTCAGCGGAAATGATATCTACCACTTCCAGGCTTAGCTAATGGAAACCTACAAGAGACACATGGACTCTTACTTTCCACCATTTTAGGTTAAATGTAGGAGAGGATCATGTCATAGAAGTTAGCAGAGCTCCTAACTGAAGAACCATGGGTTCCCTGAATGACTTTTTTGAACACAGCATCTTCTACTAACCAGTATCAGACTCATAATGATGTAGTTGTTTAAGACTTGGGATAATCCAACCTTCAAATAATGGTGGTTTGCCAATCAAAGCAGTGACATATCTAATGATGCAGAGTCCAGGAGGAAACAGTTGAGGTCTTTGAAGTCTCTATGGTCAAATACAAGAAACTGTAATTAGCAACTTCCCAAAATATTTTCAACTAGAACTATATCCATTTCAGAGAACCTAGATGGAAAAATAAATATTGTAGTCTTGATGAAACGATGTGGTATCTGAAAGTCCCAATTCTCTGGAGCACTTACAATAGAACTATTGTCTAATGAATCCCCAAATCCAGCAGGTTCATTAAGTGAAGAACTTATGAAACTACAAC
Organism: Prionailurus bengalensis; assembly: GCF_016509475.1. Taxonomy (NCBI): domain Eukaryota; kingdom Metazoa; phylum Chordata; class Mammalia; order Carnivora; family Felidae; genus Prionailurus; species Prionailurus bengalensis. The sequence goes on from NC_057344.1 coordinate 94,662,292, forward strand.
CCACTGCAGAGAATTTTACAAACCAGGAAAAGAATGGGAACAGGGTTCTCTCTCAAAATCTCTCATTCTCTCATATTCTTTATCCCTTCCTCCCTCCCTCACTCCCTTCCTTTTCTCACTCTCTCTCCCTAACACACACACACACACACACACACACACACACACACACACGTGTGTGTGTGTGTGTGCGTCCATGCATGTGTGTTAGAGAGGGAGATTTTGGAAATTTTTGCTATCCAAAAAGTATACAACATAAGAAACTATTCAAATCTTTTGCTATTCAAAAAGTATACAACATAAGAAACTACATTTTGGAACAGAGTTGCCTAAGTTGTTAAAATTTATACTGACAGCAGCCTTTAACCATCAGAAAATGTACTTCAACAGAAAACAAAGATTTGAACACATTTGGTTTCTATCATGTGAATAGAAATAAAATAATAATAGTCCAGACTCTTTAAAATTTGTAAGATTTAGTTGAAATGTCAGAATTCAGTGCATATGATATTTAACATTTTTTCTTTATTCATTAATTTAATTTATTTACTTATTAGAGAGAGCAGATGGGGAGGGGCAGGGAGAGAGAAAGAAAGAGACAATCCCAAGCAGGCTCCACACCACGATTGCAGAGCCCATTGCAACGCTCGAACTCACTGTGAGATCATGCCCTGAGCGGAAATCAAGAGTCAGATGCTTAATCAACTGAGCCACCTAGGTGCCCGATATTAATGATGTTTTATATTGCACTTTTGTCATATCTCAATAAATTGTCTGCCCTTGAAGTTTAGTCAAAAGTCTAACAAAGAATTATACACAAGACCGCCCTAAAGTTAAGACTATCTGTGTACAATCGGGGATCCTGGGTGGCTCAGTCGGTTAAGCCTCCGACTTTGGCTCAGGTCATGATTTCACGGTCCGTGAGTTCGAGCCCTGTGTCGGGCTCTGTGCTGACAGCTCAGAGCCTGAAGCCTGTTTCAGATTCTGTGTCTCCCTCTCTCTCTGCCCCTCCCCTGTTCATGCTCTGTCTCTCTCTGTCTCAAAAATAAATAAACGTTTAAAAAAAAAGACTGTGTACAATGTATTAAATAATTCCCATTAAAATTAAAGATTTTTTAGAAAAAAACTCAGAATGACTAATTCTAACATTCTTCAAAACTTTACACTTTTCTGATATTTCAAATAAGCAAAAAGGAACATCACACTGGTGGAGAATACTAAATAAAGAATATTGAAATAATACTTAGGCCATGTGTGATGTGACCCACTATTCAGTTGTTACTTTGTTACTACTGACTGTACACATCAACTTAGACTGGTATAGCTTCCTGTAATTCATTCTGATAAAATCTTTGGTGAGTTCCTCAGTCAGTTGTGATTTTACTGATAGATACTGAAAACTCTTTTCCTATACTTTAATCATCATCAGAAGAGAGACATGACACAGCACAGGAAATCATTGTTGTTTTTTTCTTTGGAGACAAGTATCCTGATTATTCTTATTGAGAGTCAGACTTTATACAGCTCTAGATTATCTGTGGAATTAGCAGGCAACAATCAAAACACAGGAAGACGAGATGTTTCTCTATGACTATATTTTTGGATTCAAAGAATTAAACTTACCCCATCAAAAAGAAAATGGATGTAAAGCTAATAACTAAGTAAAACTAAAATACAATGATCAAGCAACAAAACCTTAGTTGATGTCTAATGGTAGGTTATTTTACCTGAGCCATTTTCCGCTAAGCAATGGCAGCAAAATTACAAGTTTGAATTCCGATGCCTGTGATAAGTATCCTAGTATTTAAGGATTTGTTAGAAAATAATTCCTTCTACGGTGTGTGCTTCTGATGGGGCAAATAATTTCTGTAGGAAATATTAATAAAAAATATCTTCACAACAACTTCAACGTTAGCCATAATTTTGACCAATATACTTCAGGAAGCAGAATAAATAAATGTCAGTAGCCACTAGAATTTCAAGGACAGTACTGCTTCAAACTTGGTCATCTTAGAAGCTATGTAAACAAGGATGAACAACTTTCAATCATGCCAGTAAGTCTATAATGATCTATTATTATTATTATTATTATTATTATTATTATTATTATTCATGGTTATCTTATTCTCATCCTTAATACTTTTCATATAGCATGGACTTTCTCTAGTTTCCTCAATGAGAAAAGCCCATCCATCTTGATTTTCTCTATCTCAGCATTCTATCTCATTTATACATTTTGTTTCCTTTCTTAGTCTTAATATATTTACTGCATATAAATGCATATGATGTGGTATACTTGAGGGCAGAGGCCATATCTGTCTTGTTCACATGGCAGCCCATTAAAGCCTAACAAAGTACTGGACACATAATAAGCCATCAATAACATTCGATGAATGAATTAATATACTGTGAATATTCTTGTTCAAATCCAAATACATTCAAAATCATTACATAGACCATATCCTCATTCATAAATTCTGGTGGTATAAGAGACATATCAACCCTTATAGAACAGTTCTCAAATATTATTCTTTCAGCTAATCAGGTAAAATACAGTGTCATCTCTCTGGAAGAAAAGTATTTCTTTTATATTATTGTTAGTTAATAGCTAACCATATATCTCTGAAAGAACTACATCAGAGTTTAATTCATGTACATTTATTATTCTGGTCAATGTACTATATATGAGATTCTCAAGTGTTTCTTAACCAGAAGACTAACAAAGTTGTCTAGGTTTTCTAATCTATTGTATAGCAGAAGTGATGGTTATACAACCCATGTACTCTTCCCTGCTTTCTCCTTATCCTGTAAAAGTGACAGATACTATGTTTCAACTGTAGAACTCTTTTCAAAGACTGCAAGGAAAAGACAGTCTTCAACATGAGAATGACATCCCAGCATCATTTTCTCTTTTATTTCACAAAGTTCTCTTTGGCAGAGGTTCATGACAATCAGAAGTTTGTTTTTTGGATCTTTAGATCTCAAAATATGCTGGGTGACAGTATAGACAGTTGGCAGCCAATAAAGATAAATTTTACCTGTCAAAACTTTCATAAACTGTTTAGGTAAAGAAATATAGATGATTTGGGCAAGTTAATAAAAATAAAAATTTATATCAAAGAATACCTCTCAATGAATATAATGTGGAAAGTGTTGAAATAAGATTACATTAATAATTGTGATACATTTAGAATCACAATCTCAAAAATACCTTTAAAATTAAAGACATAAGATTATAAACAGAAATATACACACATGTGTAAGTATATGTGTACATATATGCATATGTATAGAGACAGAGGTATAATCTGGGTGATTTTACTGAAGAACAACAATAGGAGAAGGCAGAGGGTAAGAATAGAAAGTACCCCAGAAATGCACTAGGCGGGTATGGACAGGAGTAATGGCCAGAATACCCAAGGGAAGGTAATGACTTCAGATTCCATTCATACCCGTGTCATTAAACAGAAGTTTCAATGTCCTAGACAAGCACAGCAGGACTCCTCAGGAGCAGTAACAATACATTAGTAATTTAACAAGTAAAATCACAATTCTAGTGTAGTCTGTCAGTATCAAATAAGAGCACAACCAATGGCTATGAGCTAAGGACACAGAACAGTTCCTTGCAAAGAGAGCAGTCAACTAAACAGGATGCAATTCTTGGAATGGCTACTGGCAGAAAATCAAAATGCAATTTTACCTTTAGGTAAGAAGTACAGGAACATATAGATTCATTAAGTAACACACTTTTTATTTCGGCAAACTTTTTAGACTCCTAAACTTCTAGGCTCTTAGAATTTTAGACTGTTAGACTCTTTTGGTTTGGGACAATTTCTCAGACATTTTTACTTTTGACGATCTTTACAGTTTTGAGGACTACTAGTCAGGGACTTGGTAGAATTTTTCTCAATTGGGTTTTGTCTGATATTTTTTCTAATGATTACATGTTTTCAGGAGGAATACTACACAGATAAAATGACATTCATACCTCATCAGCACTCACTGCAGATATATAGGAATGCAGTTAAATTTTGTATATGGACCTTGTATCCCTCAACCTTGCTTTATTTGCTTTTTAGTAATTTTGAAATTATGGATTCCTTTATTTTAGTAGGCATAAAGTTATTCAGGTAATCGATTTCTCTGAGTCATTTTTTGTAGTTCCTGTCTTTCAAGGAATTGGTATGTTTCATCTAAGCTATGAAGTTCACAGGAACTGTTCCTTTATTATCCTTTCAATGTTCATGGGTGTCAGTAGTGATGAACCCTGCTTCATTTCTTAAATTGGTAGTTTGAGTCTTTGCTCCTTTTTTGTTTAAATTAGCCCATCTGGAAGTTCATCAATATTACCTATTTTTTTCAAAGAACCAATTTTAATTTTATTAAAAAAATTGAACATTTTATTTTATTTTTTGACAGACAGAATGTGAGTAGGGGAGGGGCAGAGAGAGAGGGAGACACAGACTTCAAAGCAGGCTCTGGGTTCTGAACTGTCAGCCCCATGCGGGGCTTGAACCCATGAACAAGAGATCATGACCTGAACCAAAGTATGATGCTCAACAACTGAGCCACCCACGTGCCCTAATTCTTATTTATTTTCTTTCTGCTTACTTCATTTTAATTTTCTTCTGTTTGTTTCAAGTTAATTTGTTATTTTTCTAGTTTCCTAAAGTAGAAGCTTATGTTATTGATTTTAGGTCTTTATTCATTTATAATATATGCATTTAATGCAAAAAGTTTTTCTCTAAGTGTTGCTTTAGCTGCATTCAACAAATTTGGATAAGTTGCATTTTAATATTTTTTTGGTTTAAATTTATTTTTTAATATATCTTGAGACATCTTTGGCTCATGTGTTAAACATCTGAAGTTTAATCTTCAAGTATTTGATAATTTCTTCTCTTTATCATTAATTTATGTTTAATTCTATTATAGTCTGAGAGCATACTTTGTAAAATTTCTATAACTTTAAAAATTTTTAGTGTGTGTTTCATCATTCTAAATGTGGTATATCTGGGTGAAGCTTGAGAACAATGTGCACTCTGCTCCTTTTTTCCAGGAGTCTTTTGTAAAATGTCAATTAAAACAAATGGATTGATAGTGCTGTTCAGGGCATCTATAACCTTACTAATTGTCTGCTTACTTGATGTATATGTTGCTGGCATAATCATTTTGAAGTCTCCAACTATAAAGTGAGCTTGTCTATTTCTCTCATCAGTTTTATCAGTTTTTTTCTTTATGTATTTTGGTGCTGTGTTGTTAGATGCATAACTATTTATGATTGTTTTGTCTTCTTAGAGAATTGGCCACTTTATCATTATGTTTTGCCCTTCTTCATCCCTGATAATTTTCATTGTTCTGAAATGTGTCTTGTCTTAGATTAATATAGTTATTCCATTTTTCTTTTGTTAGTGTTTGCATGGTACATAGTTTTTTTTATCCCTTTATTTTCAACCTTTTTATCAAAAGTTATTTGTTGAGTGCCTAATCGAGGCACTCAATCAAAGCTAGGTGCTCATTTTTCTTGACTTCTTAGTTCTATGTGTTCACTAATCAATTTATTTTCCTATGAGGAGTCAGGAAGCATAAACTCCCCAGGCTCCTCGCAAACAGATGGATCCATGTGACTTGTTCTAAAACATGGAAACATGGATAAAAATAATGGGTGCAACTTCTAGGCCAGTTTTTAAAATGATCTTAAAACATTTAACTCCCTACATAGTTTCTCTGAGATTGCTGAATAGTTAGAAAAAAGAATCTGACAGATGACTTCAGGATCCTAGAAATGGTATAGCCATGTAGTCTTGAGGCACCTGGGTGGCTCAGTCAATTAAGCATCCAACTCTTGATTCCAACTCATGTCATGATCTCACAGTCATGAGATCAAGCCCAGTGTTGGGCTCCACGCTGAGTGTGGAGCCTGCCTGGGATTCTCTCTCTCTCTCTCTCTCTCTCTCTCTGTGTCCCTCTCCCGCTCATTCTCTCTTTGTCTCTCTCTCTCTCTCTCTCTCTCTCTCTCTCTCTCTCAATAAATAAACATTTTTTTAAAAAGATCCTAGAGATGGTATACCCATTTAATCTCAATGTAATATCTAAATATAGACATTTAATTTTGCAGTGGCATCTGTATATAATACTTTTTGATATTCATAATATGACATAAGAAAGCTTTTTATTTTATTATTCTTTAATTGTTTAGTTTTTAGAATGAGAGTAAGCATATGTGAGGGAGGGGCAGAGAGAGAGGGAGAAAGAATATCAAGCAGGCTCTGCTGTCAGCACAGAGGCTGACGTGTGGCTTGAATTCACAAACCACCATAAGCTCATGACCTGAACCAAAATCAAGAGTTGATGTGTAACAGAGTCACCCAGGCACCCCAACATAAGGAAGTTTTTAAAAATAACATCTATATAGGGGTCCCTGGGTGTCTCAGTTGGTTGAGTGTCTGACTTTGGCTCAGGTCATGATCTCGGTTTGTGAGTTGGAGCCCCACATCGGGCTCGCTGCTATCAGCACAGAGCCCTCTCTGGATCCTCTGTCCCCTTTCACTCTGCCCCCCCTCAAAAATCAACAAATATTGAAAAAAATAAATAACATTTATCTAAAACCTGTGCTTGAAACTGAGGTCAAGGTGGTTATTGTGAGCCCCTTCTACTATATGATTTTAGCAAGGCACCTTCTCTGACCATTTGTTCTGATCTGTTAAATTATTGTAATTAAACCATACAATGTTAAAGTCCTTTTTGGAATTATTAGGAATTGTATTTTAATGCTCTTTTCTTAATAATTTGTTCCCACTTTGCCCCTAAATCTACTACACATGGTATGCCAAATTACTGTCTGTGACATTTGCTTATTTTCTGTATTTCCCAGCTATGCTATATAGAGAAGCAACTGAAATATAACATGTCTCTTTGTCAGACATTTTTACCATTTTTATTTTCAGTAGTTTATAAGGAAACCTCAGAGATTGCTTCAGGGAGGAAAGGGAGGTTTGTCAACGCTGATTATTCCTTATTTAGCATAGCAATTCTGTTCTTACAGGAGATTTAATTTTTAAAATGGCTTTACCAATAAATGAGAAAAATGGAACATATAAGAAGGAAAAGAGAGAAATATAAAATAAAAATGAAAAGTAAATTGAAGAAAAATGAGAAAAGAAGGAAAAGATAAAAGGACAAAAACAAAGAAAAAGTTTGCATTATACCTTGCCGTTTGCAGATTTTATGTTCTTATAATTTTTAAACTCTGGATCTTCTTAGGCACAAAGGAAGATACAGTGAAGAGAGCAAGATGGCTTCAAATTAAAATTCTTTTCACCAAATACTGACAAGTTACTTAAGTTCTGAAATTCCATTTTCTGATTTTTTTTAAAGATAAATGTCCTGTAGGATTGCTACGTGATTAAAAACAACAACAACAACAACAACAACAACAACAACAACAACAAAACCAAAACCAATGTACTATAGATATCCAATATGTGTCTAGTATCTTTAAAATAGTAAACAGAATGCTTTACCTACATCATGATGTCTGGCTTAGATTCATGGCTCTCACACTTAATTATAGTCTAATTTGAATAATTTATTTAACTTTTTTAACCCAGATGGGTGATTTATCAAATGGGAATAACCCTACCAAATCTGTGTTACCTTGATATTTTGAGGTCTTACCAAATGACCCTCAAAATAATGTATATGAATATCCTTTATTCACTGTAATGTGCTATGTAATTGCAAGACATAATTATAAAAAAGCCATTAGCTCATCTATGTACATGAACTTATTATGCCCTATTATCTTTTTTTGGCTATCAGTCTACTTTTCAACGTAAGTTTTAACTCAAACAATAGTTTAGTTATAGATTTATAGATTTTTGTGTTATTCCAAATCTGTCGTTGTATAAAAATGAACTCTTTGTACCTGCTAACATTTTTTTTTGGAGATAAAGAGCAAGAGTGCAAGAAGGGTAGGGACAGAAGAATTGGGAGAGACAAAATCTCAAGCAGGCTCTAGGCCCAGTGCAGAGGCTGATGCAGCAGTTGATCTCACAACTACAAGATCACTACTTGAGGAGGAATCAAGAGTTGGATGCTTAACTGAGCCACCCAGGAGCCTCTAAGATTCTTTATTGAATAAATGTTTACTTAAATTTATTTCCTATTTCAATTTAGAGTAATTGCCAAATCAGAATCAAGATTGAAAAATTTGGCCACTAAAATGCACATAAAATTTTAGTTTCCTACAATGTTCTGGTAATCTGTTCACCTAAGATAGTTCTTTTTGTTAATTTATGTGGTGTGATGTCTTGGAAGTTAGTTGTAGATCATCAGTAATAATTGGTAATAAGTGCTTTGTTGGCAATATCAAATTATTTTATCTCTTGTTGATATCTGAATTATACATTTTTCAAGGAAATTGGAAATTAAAATGTTAAGTTTCATGTTATCTTCAGTAGGTCTAAATAGATAAAACTGAATCAAGGTGAAATCGATGGAACTCTTCTTTCAGTGGTAGTTACTATGTTTAAATTCAAAGAGAAAGAGAATATCTCACTGAATGATCTTAGAATTTTATAAATCCCTATTTTATTTTGCAATTAAGCTCTAAGTCTCTTTCTTTTCTGCAAAATTTGTTTAATACTTTGCTTTGGTGGTGAACCTTTAAAATAATATCAATAGAGGATTCAGCACAGTATCTTCATAGCACACTGAAAGAGGGAATGTATACATCTAGCCAGTAGAACAAATAAGCTATTCAAGTTCTAACATAATTTAAAAAAAACGTTCTCAACAGACTTTAATTCTGATTTCCCTGTTTTCAAAATTTAATACAGAAAAATATGCCTGCCATTTTTCACTCTAATAAAAATATGGCAGTAATGTTTTTTATATACACTTTTCTACATGAGGATGTCATGAGATTGTTCACAATTTTGACAATTATGTAGAACAATAATACATAGAAAAATACAATATAATCAACTTTTCTATAGAATCTATAAAATACATAATTTTAAATACCTATTACATGAATTATTATTGCATTTATTTCAGTGATATTTGCATTTTCAAAATCTTCAATATCATACCAAAAGATTTATAAAACACATTTTTTACATTACAATTGAAGTGTCAGCATAAAGCATGAAAATTATAAAATAAAAGCTTATTCAAGATCACATATTCAAGTGAGAAAATGAATCAAAATATTCTCCCTTCAGGCGAACATTAAACAGTAAGTTCACTTTAGGCAAAAGGAATAAAATACAAAGAAGCCATCAGTAGCCTCGACAGACTACTTGCAGCTATCGAAAGCTACTTGCAGAATAAAATTATTTCTCCATTCTTTTTCTAGATGCTCCAAGTACACTGTGTTATTAGTATATACATGAGCGCTGTGGTAAGGAGTAGTATTTATTCCAAACCCCTCTACTCTCTTTCCTTGCCATGTCTTCCCTGAGATGGAGTATATGCCCTTGCCTCACAGACCATTGAGTTTGTTCATGAGACTTATTTGTCCAGTGGAATGCAGACAAAAGTGACAGAGCACCATTTCTGAGCATAAGTCTTAAAACACATGGCAAGTTCTACCAGCCCTTTCTCTCTTCTGCCATCTATCATAAGAAATCTATGCGATAAAGAACCATTGACCTTGCCGCATGGGTCACAGACTAAGAGATATGTGGAGAAGTCCCGGGCATAACCTGTGGCCTGCAGTCTGGAGAAAATCCAAGCTGACCCCACAGGGCACCTTAAAGCCACAGATAATACAGATTCGTGAGCAAGAAAGCAAAAGGCCATGTGCTAAAAGCTACACGTTTGGGGTTGTTAACAATGCAGAATTACCATAGCAAAATCTTTTTTTATACAAGAATTATTTTATAATTTGAGAATATGATAAAGAGAGGTGATTCTTAGAGAGTCTGACCCAATACTTCAGTGTAATTCACTGGGCAACACTGTTTTAGCAGAATCAGAGTTGACTAGGGCAGTAGTTCATAACTATGATTACAATGTAAAATTAACGAGGGTGCTTTAAAAGAAATTATGCTTAAAATCCATGCTGAGAAATTCTGTACCGATTGGTCTCAGTGGGATTTAGACAGGCTTGTTGATTATTCCCCAGATGCCTTTGTTAGGCAGCAGGATTGGGAGTTCCTAACCTATGGCGAGCTGAGATCTACAGGAGCATAAATTCATTTTTAGGAATACCTTCTGAATTTACTGGTAGTGGTTTTTATCGGCTAAACTCACAAGAAACATATATATTAATAAATAAACGTTGAAAAAAAAAAAGAAACATATATATTGACCAATGTATCAATTTATTAGATTTCACTTCAAAAATTTCTGTATTGATATGCCCCGATTCGAGAGACCCCCTGAAAACAAACCACCAGAGTCCAGAGCCAAAGCCAAGCGGCAAGGGTCGTTTATTGCAGGTTTGAACCCGGTCCTCCGCGCACTCGTCGCCGGTGATGCAAGAGGCCCCGAGCAAGGATCTTACAGCTTCTTTTATAGACAGGCACAAACAAGTTAGGGATTTTTTTTTTGAGGTTACAGAGTTGTTATAGGCTGACATTTAAATTTGAACGCTCAGCAGAACTTGATTGGCTCCCGCCTTTATTTCAAACCATTCAGCAGAACTTGAATGGTTCCCGCCTTTATGTCAGACTATGACCGGGCACGCCCTGGCTGGTTTCGGGAACAGCGGGGGAAGGGAAAGATTTTTCTTTGCAGTTGTGAGTACACCTGGTAACTTTTCTCTTAGCCTCTCAGTATCAGAGCGCCTGAGTGGCTCAGTCGGTTAAGCGTCTGATTCTTGGTTTGGGCTCCAGTCATGATCTCATGGTTTCATTGGTTCAAGCCCCACATAGGGCTCTGCACTGGCAGTACAGAGCCTGCTTGGGATTCTCTCTCTCTCTCTCTCTCTCTCTCTCTCTCTCTCTCTCTCCCTCTCTGTCTGCCTCTCCCCAACTCGTGCCATCTCTGTCTCAAAATAAACAAGTAAACCTAAAAAAAATAAAATGAAAATTTCTGTATCAATTAGACAGGCTCTACTTATAATGAGCATCACAGCTAGTCAGCTAGTTCTACTTTCATTAGCACATTTGTCACCTGTCTGCTTGTCCCAACCTCAGGTAAGTGCCAATTCTCGGATATTTCCATTATGTAAACTCACAATAATATAAATGAATGCATTACAAGTGCAAAATTATTTTCAGCAGCTGTTTCTGGTTTTCTTGTGAAAAACATGAAGCTGTGAGTATAATTTATTTTAACTTCTTTTCAAACTTCATTGGGATAAAAGACACTATTATGCTTACAATTAGCACTTACTTTTCATCTTCTAACAAACATAATTTAAAACTTTTAACATGCCTTTGGTTTTGAACTTTCCTTTGCACCCCAAAATGTTATGGCTTAACATGGCATAACTATTCATCATTTCTTATGATTCTAGGTGCTGACAAGAGGCTGTTTTGTTTTATGTGGTATTGGCTAGAACTGCATTCATCTGGAGACTCAACTATGTGGAACATTTAAGGTGACTCCTACAAAACCGGCACCTGTCAGGAGCTCAGGGTCTTTCTCCTGGAGTGTCCCTGTGGTCTTTTAACCCACACCTCTCCTTTGGATAGGCTTTCTCCCAGCTATGCAGCTGGGTTCCAAGAAGGGTTACCCCTAACAGCAAAGATAGAAACTACAGATATCTTACGATGCAGTAGCAGAAGTTACACCATGGCATTTCCCCTGCATTCTCTTGGGCCAAACCAGTCACAGGGCCTAACCAGAGTCAAGAACAAAGAAATAGGCACTTTGTCTCTCCATGGGAAGGAGTGACAGAATTTGAAAGAAAATTTAATCCACCGTATTTATTTCAATTCTACTAGACTGTGAGCTCCAATAACTTTGGAGCAAAATAACTTTTATTCATGACTGTGGTAGAAAAATATCATTACATAAAAGACACTTAATGAATATGTGTTGGATTCTTTTAATATATAAAACCAATCTAATGCATTGGCATTAAAATTATTGTTTAATTTTTAGACTAATGATGGTTCAGTCTCACATCTAAGTACCACATAATCCTACAATTTATGTAATGTGATATCTACACAATAAAATGCACATATGCAGAGTTTAAGTTATTTCAGACAGCCACAAACTAAACTGAAGTTTTATCTTTGTATTATCAGTATAAATAGGCCTGTTAATCAAGTTAATTGAGTAAACAAGACTAGAGGAACACTGGTTAATTTAATCAAGAGATAAAACTGTCCATGAGACAATAAAAAATTTTGGAACCTTTCAGAATATTGTTAATATCCAAGTGTAAAGTAAAACTAACTGTATTTTGGCTTAAACAAGTACATATAAATTTATAAGCGTTTTAAAAACATGTTTTCAAAGATTCAAAATAAACTAAAAGTGATTACTATTTTTGAAATTCATAAATTTTTATACTTTTCCTTGCAATTTGCATATCAGCAGTAAAGAAATGGTTCTCTGGTTTGTGCAGTTATGAAAGTCATATTCTATAATTGTTTAATGCCTAACTTTTGATGTATGTGTTGGTAAATAGCCCAGGGTTTAAGTAAACATTTGCTATTCATCATCTTAAGAAATAAGACCATTGATTTATAAATGTATTCATAAAGCAGAGCTGCAAAAGTCATGGGTGAGTAATTTAAAAAGGTATTTGTTCTCTCTTTATTGAATACCATATGCCATACATACCTAATTCTCACAATTGCATATTTCAATTTTCATGAAAATATAAACAAAGAGGGATAATGAAATATAATTGATCACTATATGTACCATTACTACTGCCTACAATAAACTATACTGTGCAAAAAGAGGCGAACTTCTTCCAAGAAATGAATAGATAAATACAATTCCTTTATAAAAGCAAAAATTACAATTCCATTTTTTAACATTTCATGCTTATAAATATGCAAACATTACTCCATAAACTCCAACATGTTGCTTCTAAAACTGCAAATAATGGCAACAGGTAATTTTTTGCATGAAAAACACTATAATTTACTTTAATTTTGGTTTTTCCCCTGACACACTCGAATTCATATATATATGAATGTATATATGTATGCAGGCATATATATATGTACATTCATATATATGTAGCATGCATACATACATACATGCATACATATATACATGCATACATATGTACCTATGTATTTATTTTAAAACTTTTAATGTTTTTATTTATTTTTGAGAGACAGACAGCAGGAGTGGGGGAGGGGCAGAGAGAGAGGAAGGCACAGAATCTGAAGCAGGCTCCAGGCTCTGCACTATCAGCACAGAGTTGGATGCAGGGCTTGAACTCACAAGCCAATGAGATCATGACCTGGGCCGAAATCAGATGCTTAACCAACTGAGCCGTCCAGGTCCCCCTGTATATATGTACTTAAATGTATACTTATACTTACATATATTTACATACAGAATGAGAAAAGGGTCTTCACTATAGGTACCCACCTATGCAAAGAACTCGCTTATAGAGACAATACGAACTTGTTCTTAATTGGAGTTATATTAATAGGAGTTACTTAATAAGGCTTTATTAAGAATCCAATGATCAGTATGTGATATGTGATAAAGAATCTTTTAAGTTTTAAAGTCATATATATGTAATAACATATCACATTCATCAGACAACTGAAAATTAAAAGACATCTCCAAATGACTACTAACTTAGACCACACATGGGGTGCCTGAATGGCTGCCTTGGTTGAGCGACTGATTCTTTTTTTTTTTTTTTTTAATTTTTTTTCAACGTTTATTTATTTTTGGGACAGAGAGAGACAGAGCATGAACGGGGGAGGGGCAGAGAGAGAGGGAGACACAGAATCGGAAACAGGCTCCAGGCTCCGAGCCATCAGCCCAGAGCCCGACGCGGGGCTCGAACTCCCGGACTGTGAGATCGTGACCTGGCTGAAGTCGGACGCCCAACCGACTGCGTCACCCAGGCGCCCCTGAGCGACTGATTCTTGATTTTGGCTCAGGTCATGATCTCATGATTTGTGAGTTTGAGCCCCACGTCAGGCTGTGCTCTGTCAAGTTAGAGATTCTGTCTCTCCCTCTCTCTCTTCCCTCTCTCCCTTTCTCTCTCTCTCTCAATAAATAAATAAACTTTAAATTAGGCCACACAGGTATGGGAAGATGTTTTGATTTACATTCATTCCATTTTCATTCCATTTATGTTTAAAGTCAGGAATCATTGCAAAGTGACCATAGTTCTTTTATATGTTTGAGCTATTCAGGCAAAATAATGTTTCATCTTAATAATTTTGAAAATATAATTGATTCCCTTTTATCATAATTGTATAAGTATTTAGATCATAAATTATTTATGAAGTCACCTGATGAATCTGTAGAAATGTTATAGCAAAATAACATTATTTTGGTTGATGATATTTATAATCAAAAAGGATAAGAAACTCCAATAGAAAGTTCCTAATAATGTATTAAATTGTCCCTAAACTTTATACTCTTGAGTTCATCTCACCAATCACACTATTCAAAAACATGGATCCCACTATATTACATTTAAATGTATGCTCTTTATGATTTCATGAACTTTTATAAACATTCACCATTTTTTTATTGCTATAGAATTTTTGGAGTTAATTTTGTTATTAATTCTCCATTATCATTATGAAAAATCTGTATGTTCCATAAACAATTTCTGTATCTTAAAACACATATCCAGGCAGAAAATCATTAATCCAATATGTCTAAAAATAAATTCATGTGAGGAAATTAATTGAAATGACTATAAATGAAGAACCATTTCTACTCTATGTAAAACTGTTTTTAAAAATATAGCAGGCGCCTGGGTGGCGCAGTCGGTTAAGCGTCCGACTTCAGCCAGGTCACGATTTCACAGTCCGTGAGTTCGAGCCCCGCGTCAGGCTCTGGGCTGATGGCTCGGAGCCTGGAGCCTGTTTCCGATTCTGTGTCTCCCTCTCTGTCTGCCCCTCCCCGTTCATGCTCTGTCTCTCTCTGTCCCAAAAATAAATAAACGTTGAAAAAAAAAATTAAAAAAAAATATAGCAAAACTAGGGCAGGGGCAAATGGGTGGCTCAGGTGGTTAAGCATCTGACTCTTGATTTCAGCACAGGTCCTTGTCTTGTGATCCACAATGATAGCATGGAGACTGCTTGGGACTCTCTCCCTCTCTCTGTACTCTTCCCCCACTTGCATGCACTCTCCTCCTCTCTCTCAAAATAAATAAATAAGGAAAAATTTTTAAAGAAATATAGCAAAACTTGGGCTCTTAGGTGGCTCGGTCAGTTAAGTGAATGATTCTTGATTTTGGCTCAGGTCATGATCTCACAGTCAAGCCCCAGGTCAGGCTCTCTTCATTGACAATATGGAGCCTGCTTGGGATTTTCACTCTCTCTTCCCCACTCTCACTCATGCTTTCTCTCTCTCTCTCCATCAAAACAAATAAATAAACATAAAAAAACAGCAAAACAATTCAAAGTACTTTGTCATATAAAAAAGAAGCATACCAAAAAAGATAAAGATGGGAAGTCAACAATAAAACTATGTAAAATAGAATGAAGTCCTTTCAGTGCATGAGGACAGATATAATTTACTGATATATATATATATATATATATATATATATATATATATATATATGATTTACTGATATCATATATCATATATATTTTTTAATATGGCCAAAATCTGGGTACCTATTCCTACTTGGGATTGGAATGGGGATTATTTAGAGCACTGGAGAAATTTTTAAATGACTTGTGTGTGCAAGAAACTTAAGATCTAAATTTTTAAGGAAACAAATGTCATTTTAAATGCAGATAAATTAAGCACTCTAGAATTTAATATCATTAAATTGAAAAAAAAACCTAATGTATTTTTCTATACTCAACTTCAATAACTGTCTCTAGTCTCATAAATATTCACTAAGCATCTATAGCATGAGAGGTAGTTTCATTATGTTATGCTAGTCACCTGATATGCATGTGGGGTACATGACAGACAAAATCCCAATCTTCTTAGGGCACAAAATTCAGTAAAAAATATGGACAGGTCTATAAGCAACTAAAGTGCTAGAGCAGCACAGAGAAAGGATCCCAGTCCAGATGAGAGAGTTCATGGAGGCTTCATAGAGAAAGTGTATCTAAAGTTTCAAGAATGAGAATTTACCTAAATAAAGACTCCAAAGCAGCAGGCATCACTGGCATGTTGAACATACTAACAGCAGCAGGTATGCTGATGAAACTGGACTGTCCAGTGGGAAGAGTAGAGGAAAGAGAGAACCCTAGACAGCAACCAGTATTGGACAATGAAGAACAAGATCTTGTAATCCATGCTAAAAGGAGTTTATACACTTAATCCAGGAGCCAATAGGAAGTCAGTAAATGTCTCTAAGCAAGCGGTAAGAGACTGAAGTCACTGTTCTTCAATATTAGAGGTGTACTCTGTGGTGTGGTAAATAGATAAAAAGGCTACTGAAATATTCCAGGCCAGAGATGATGATGGCCTGGACTAAGCAAGACACAGGGGATGAAGAGATGTAGATTTATTTATTTATTTATTTATTTATTTATTTATTTATTTATGTATGTATGTATTTATTTATTTTTAAATTTTTTTTTCAACATTTATTTATTTTTGGGACAGAGAGAGACAGAGCATGAACAGGGGAGGGGCAGAGAGAGAGGGAGACACAGAATCGGAAACAGGTTCCAGGCTCTGAGCCATCAACCCAGAGCCCGACGCGGGGCTCGAACTCACGGGCCAAGAGATCGTGACCTGGCTGAAGTCAGACGCTTAACCGACTGCGCCACCCAAGCGCCCCGATGTAGATTTATTTAAAGCTATTAAATGCATACCATTACTAAATTTTCAGTACTCAAATATTTGTATGCTCAAATAATCTTTTAACAAGTAAGCAAATTATTAAAATATTCACAGGAAGTGAAATATATGGAAATATAATTTAACTATATTTTAATTTTATTATTTTTCATATATAAAGACTAAACAAAAATATTTTTTATATTTTTTTTACCTGTTGGATGACTTTATTTGAGATTACAATTAGCCAATTCTTCAGTTACTAGAAGATGAATAATCTCACAAATGTTAGATGTTATGCCTAAATACAAATATATCCTATTATGGTAGAAGCTGTTCTTTTCTGTTAATGTGCTTGTTACCAAATGAGAAAGCCTCCTCACCCTTCCTTAGAGTAAAGTTAGAAATTCTGGGGGCGCCTGGGTGGCGCAGTCAGTTAAGCGTCTGACTTCAGCCAGGTCACCATCTCGCGGTCCGTGAGTTCGAGCCTCGCGTCAGGCTCTGGGCTGATGGCTCAGAGCCTGGAGCCTGTTTCCGATTCTGTGTCTCCCTCTCTCTCTGCCCCTCCCCTGTTCATGCTCTGTCTCTCTCTGTCCCAAAAATAAATAAACGTTGAAAAAAAATTTAAAAAAAAAAAAGAAATTCTGCATCAGACAAAACGGCTACTTCTTATATCGTTGATCGTCTTTTTTTTTTTTTTGAACGTTTACTTATTGAGACAGAGAGAGACAGGGCATGAACGGGGGGAGGGTCAGAGGGGGGAGGGTCAGAGAGAGAGGGAGACATAGAATCTGAAACAGGCTCCAGGCTCTGAGCTGTCAGCACAGAGCCTGATGAGGGGCTCGAACTGATGGACTGCAAGATCTTGACCTGAGCCGAAGTCGGATGCTTAACCGACTGAGCCACCCAGGTGCCCCTGATCGGCTATCTTAAAGTAAAACGAGTCACAGGGCAAAATGAAAAACTTTGAAAGCTTAAAGCATAAACTAATATATTGTGTCTCATCTTCTTCCATATACTTCTTTCTTCATGGATTTTGCTCTTTTTTAAGTGATTTTATTTTAGCACCATGAAGAAGAAATTGAAAAGTGTCTTTTATTTTTCCTTCAAAGAGGGAGAAGAGAGAGATGAGTCATTTTGTTTCTAAAATCTGCAAAAAAAAATTCTATGTATCAATATGCCACATTAAACCCTGAAGTTTCTAAATCAGATTTCTGTGAAATGTTTTATTCACATATCTAAAACTGTGCACTTTCATCTGTTCCATTCCTTTGTGCATATACTTACTTATCTAACCTTTCTATAGGTACAATAGTGGGAACAGGAAACATAGTTCTGCTCTAAAGTGGTTTCCTCTTTCAAGTAGAAAGTGGGTCCTGAGGGTAAGGGTACTTAAGAGTGACTTTTTCCTTCCTCCAAGTCATTTGCAGATTTATATGCATTTTCTTTCCTGGTACATCCCTTAAATACAGTGGTTTTGCTGAGACCCTGACAAATTTAATTTCTCTTACTAGTTTTACATGTGTTAATCCTGTTGTTACATCTTCCCTAGGATTACAGAGAGCACTCCCTTTTTTTGTTCTTTTTCACTGAACCATCATATACATTCTTTCCAAGTGTCTGCACTTTGGCTGAATGATACCAAGCCACACAACACCACCAAGTAATGGAAGAAGAGTGCACAAGCCCTAATGGATCATTCTGTAATCACAGGAAAAAATGTCTTTTGTAACAAAGCAAAGTATATCCTACCCCGGGACTGCATCAACTTCATGAATAAGGAAATCAGATGCAAGTCTATTTATTTACATGCATATATTATACTTTCTATATTATGGATAAAGAAGTAAAAGAGTGAATTTTTTTAAGTCTCCCTGGGCACTCATAAGCTTTGGCTTCTTTTTCTTTTTAATTTTTTTTAACGTTTATTTATTTTTGAGACAGAGAGAGACAGAGCATGAACAGGGGAGGGTCAGAGAGAGGGAGACACAGAATCTGAAACAGGCTCCAGGCTCTGAGCTGTCAGCACAGAGCCCGACGCGGGGCTTGAACTCGCGGGGCTCGAATTCACGGACCACGAGATCATGACCTGAGCCAAAGTTAGCGGCTTAACCGACTGAGCCACCCAGGTGCCCCAAGCTTTGGCTTCTTTACCATAGAGAGAAAAGAAGAAGAAAAAGAGCTGGAATGCTGACTGTAAAAATTAAAATGAGGAATATCTTAAGTTTAATTGTATGATAAGATGCTGGTGAGACTGGATCTTATTGACTTTGTTATTTAAACAATTTAGTTATGGCTATCCTTATTTCAATATGCAACTTTATGTGAATTTCTCTCTCTAACCTTCCTTCTCGGAAGTAAATGTTGCAAAATAGAAATTCGTCCTTATTAAATACCTTTAAAATTTCTGAATATAAGCCATATATGTATATTTTAATACCTCTACTTGAAAATATTTCTTTGCCTCATCTTTACAGACCTGATGTATAGGAAAATAATCTGGAGGAAATTAGATCATTTTGTGTTTAGTTGGTATCTTTTTTTTTTTTAATTTTTTTTTCAACGTTTATTTTTTTTGGGACAGAGAGAGACAGAGTGTGAACGGGGCAGGCACAGAGAGAGAGGGAGACACAGAATCGGAAACAGGCTCCAGGCTCTGAGCCATCAGCCCAGAGCCTGACTTGGGGCTCGAACTCACGGACCGTGAGATCGTGACCTGGCTGAAGTTGGACGCTTAACCGACTGCGCCACCCAGGAGCCCCTGGTATCTTTTTTTTAAGTTTATTTATTTTGCGTGAGAGAGGGGATAGAGAAGGAGAATCTCAAGCAGGCTCCACGCTGTCAGTGCAGAGTCCAACATGGAGCCCGAATTCACAAACTGTGAGATCATGACCTGAGCCCAAATCAAGAGTCAGATGCTTAACCACTGAGCCACCCAGGCTAGTTGATATTTTCAAAAGATGAAATTTTTGGAGTGCCTGGGTAGCTCAGTCAGTTAAGCGTCCAACTTTGGCTCAGGTCATGAACTCACAGTCCATGAGTTCGAGCCCTGCATCAGGGTCTCAGCTGTCAGCACAGAGCCCACTTCAGATCCTCTGTCTCTCTCTCTCTGCCCCTCTCCACTTGTTCTCTCTCTCTCCCTCCCTCTCTCTCTCTCTCTCTCTCTCTCTCTCTCTCAAAAATAAATAAAAACATTTTTAAAAGATAAAATTTTTCTAAAAAATATAACTTTTAACCATAAGAAAGAACAGGGTAAGATATTTTTTTATTTTTTATTGTTGAGTAATATTCCATTGTGTGTATATATGTATATGTATGTACATATACATATATACACACAACATCTTCTGCAAACCAGAAAACAGACTCTTAACTATAGATAAGAAACTGAAGGTTGCTGGAGGGGATGTGGGCAGGGAGATGGGTTAAATAAGTGATGGGTATTAAGAACGGTACTTGTGATAAGCACCAGGCATTGAGCGTCAGTGAGGAATCACTAAATTCTACACCTTAAAAAAAATGACATAATAATTTCTATTTCTCTGAACTAACAAGTTTAACATCTAACTCTGTACCTTGGACTTGATTTGTGACAATACATACCAAAATACAAAAGAAATAATGTGAGACAAATGAATCACCTAATGATATGTAGCAGATAGACAAATGGTGTGAGAAAAGGTTGGGCTTTAGCTTAGGGAGGTCTGAGTTTGAATTCTGAACCTACCTCTAACTGGCAATGGGACCATGTGTAAGGCCCTCAAGATTTCTGCATATAAGATTATTTTCTCAATTTTTAAAATTAGGGAAATAATATGTGGGATAGGTTTTAGAGTTAAATTAATGCTTTTATGTGAAGTGTCACACTTGGTTTGTGCCACCAAAATAATGTTAGTACGATCACTCCTTTCTTGACTGGGAAGATTATTATAAATTATTTACTATGAATTCCTGTAATAAGAACAGCTTTTCTGAGTCTTTTGAATTATTAAGCAATTAAATTATACATAAATGGCCAGTTATAATTTTATCCCTTTGAATTGACTACTTTTTTTTTTCTGAAAAAAAGTTTGCTCTAGAATATTTTCTTCAAAATTGTTCTTTTTCTAATTAAAATGTATATTTTAATTATTTAAAAAATTATTAAAAGCCCAGACATGGTAAAACCAAGAGAGACGGTGTACCCATTATGTTAAAATTTGACATTAATAAAAATAAATGAGTAAATAAGTACACCATTATACAAGTGTCGTCTGACAAAGTTTTCATTTTTCCTCTAATAACCAAATTAATTCTTGTCACATCAAATTTCATTTTCTAAAAGACAAATACAATTACTTATCCAAGCATTCAGGAGTACTGAATTCTTGCCCAATCTACACTTAGTATTTTATTACCTAATGTTCCCACCCTAATAGTTGGTCTCTCATCAGATGTGACTATAACAAATTAACACACCTGTGATTTTCTCCTAGCTTTGCCTATACACCTTTGGACCTTGTTCACATGCTCCCCTTGAGATATGCTTCCAACATCTTTCAAGACTATGGCAATTTTAAACATGAGCCTAATACTTTGACACTCCTCCCATGGGTGAGTGAGGTTTATGTCTGTCTCATTCAGTAATATATCAGTCAACCTTGTGATTTCTCAATCAGTTGAGTTTAGAAGTGATTCTATGTCATTTCCAAGATTGGTAATAAAAAGTCACGCAGCTTCCATATGGTTAACTTGAAACTTTTGCTTATGGCAAACTCTCTATTGAGATGGTTCCTCTTAGACCCATGAGCCTATTGTCCAATACAGATGAAGAAGCCACATATAGGTCAACAATCCAAGGACAGCAGAACTTTAAAGCCCTAACATTCCATGCACCAGACATGTGAGTGAAGTCTCCAAGTGATTTAAGGCCAAGACAAAGGATTCATCCAAAGCCCTTTCTGTCTTCTTAGCCAAGACCTTAGACAAACTATCCTTCTCCTACACCTCCATCTTAAGAAGTGGACTCCTACTCTCTTAGAGGACAACTACCCCTAAATATTTTCATGTTTTTGTATGGTCCAGGTGTTGTGAGCAAAGGGCACTGCAAAGATGTTTGTATAAAATCCTTAGAAGTTGCAGACAGTCTAAAAATAGAAACCTCCTGAGACATCTGTAGGCATAATGTCCTTACTTTCTCCTTCCTAGAGACATTTGATTATATTCCAAACTAATGAACCCCCCTTCCCATCCTCCTTACAAAGAGTATTGCTTAATAAGCAGTTTCTCTCTTTCTGGAGGGCAGATGGGTAGGTGCTTCAGTCACTGAAGCAAAATTTTGGGGTTTCTCCCTTGTGACACAAATCTATTTCATATGCAAATAACATTTGGCTCTCATCACATTACTTTGTGGGGATTGGGGCTCTGGCCGCTGCATTTTGCTATGAGTCTGTTTCTCTGACCCAGAAATCCTTGGGTCTCATGCCAATACGCATACACACACACACACACACACACACACACACACACACTGTGGCAGGCTTATATTCAAATAAACAGTGAGTTTGAGCCATCTGGGACCTGAGTGATGAAAAATATATGACCACGAGGTGGCGGTAACACACAACAAACTTTATTTAAATAAGGTTTTGATGGGTTTGCATTGGGGCCTGGGTATTCTCAGCATCAGGCATCCAGAGGCAATAGCATGGGGGCCACCAGGGAAGGGAAAAGAGAGAGAAGAAAGTAAAGACCTCCCAGGAGCAAAGGAAATCAGAGAAGGGACTTGCCTGTCTACATGATCTCTCTTAACAGCATGATGGGGAGTCTAAAAGGCAGCAGTTGCTTGAGGTCATTTATAGCCCCAGAGTTTGTCATTTCTATGGCTAGCAGATGTTGGGCACAGTTTCACGGGGTATGCAAAGTAGGCAGTTTCAAAACGCCTAAAAGAGCTGTGTACTTGGGCTATACTTAAAACAACCAGATGTATAAAATTTTGAATTTGGGACTGGCAGACTTTTGAACTAATGACTGCCAGCTTCCCGTGAGGTAAATATTAAGGCCAGTATACAGGGATCATCTTTGACTAGCTTATGTAACATCTCAGACTGGACTGCGCCCCCCCCCCCCAACACACACACACACACACACACACACACACACAGTTTCTGACTTAACATATCCTTAACTTAAACCTGGGTCTACTTTGACCAATAGAAAACAGCAAAAGTGATGCCATGGGACTTCAGATATTGGACTCTAAAAAACCATATAATTTCTCCCTTGGTCTCTTGGAAAACTTGCTCTGCTGACACTCCCACTCAGGATCTTCTTCCCAGAACCAGTCTCTACACTGTGAGAAGCTCAAACCAAGTGGAGAAGCCTTATGTAGGTACTCTGGATGGCAGTTCCAAGTGAGTTCTGATTTTGAGGCATGGCAGTCCATGCAGCCAACACATGAATGAAGTAGACCCCAAATTATCTACTCCTTGCCATTTGAGTGTTCTAAGGTGTGGTCTCGTAAATCATATCATGAGGGGTGGACGAGGCATCTCCACTGTGCTTGTCAGAACACTTGTTTCACAGAATCTGTATCATAAAATGATTGTTTTAATTCACCAACCTTGAGGTAGCATGTTAGGTAGCAACAGGTAACTAGGAAAAAATGATCTAGATTAAATTCAATCTCTTTCATGAAGCTTTGCATAAGAATTCCCTTCAAATGTGTTTTTAATGGCTTTTAAACTTCTAAAGCATTTAAGCGTGACTTCAAAAACCATCATCCACTATTATAGTTGCTGTTTTGCATGTGCAAATGCCAAATATCTCTTTACATTATAAATTTTCAAAGGGAAAACTATATCAAACAGTTACACTGAACTGTACCAACACTAAACTGTAACAGAACAATAAGTTAATTCAAATGAAAAGACTAAATAATGCATAGAAAATACTACACGGAAAAATGGAGATAGAAAAATTTAAAGTGTGTATAAAAATATGATCTAAGTTAACCTTTAGTAACTGAGCAATTCAATACATTAATCACATATTTGATAGCATTAATGCAGTTCTTTAAAATACATATTAATAATATATAAATAACAGAGAAGAATGAATTAAGGCCTGAGACGATTTTCAACATTGTTTCCTTTTTTATGGCACGTTATATGGTTTAAAATTGTATGTACTTAGTTTTTGAAAACACAGCTATTTAAAATATTGCTGTGTTTCATAGCTCATAAATGGCAGAAATGGATTTGTAATCCATCTTTGAACTCCAAATTCATCCTTTTAATTTTGTCAAATTATATACAGAAAATATCCCAATGCTTAAACTATGTTGGTTACTTTATTTGCACTTAAAAATAAATGTTACTTTCATTCTTTATCAAAAGTGCTGAAATTCAAAGAATTAATATCACTAAATGTTAGAAAGAAAGTTAAGTAGTGAAAGATTCCAATATACTATCAATAGTTAGGATATAGGATGATTTGATTTGGCTCTCCATTATTTTGTAATATTCTCTTTTTGCATCTGCTTTGCATGTTTTGTTTTGATTTATTATTTTCTCCAATTTCTATTTGCACTATGAAATTGTCTTCCTTTCTTTGTGAACAATTAATGAAAAAGGTATTCACTGGTCCATTTAAATAAATCTGTTTTGAACTCATGTTACACTAAATGGTGACTCTTTAAAATGGGCCATCCCCTTGAATTCAAATGGGAGTACAGATAAATTAAGCCTTTTTCATTTAGACTCTATTGACCTGATTCTACTATAATGTATTTTCATAAACACACATCTGTTGTTTATCATGAAAGACTAAAAGTATATTATAATTAGAAATCTGCTAGTAATTTATTTGCTTCTTAACCACCTGCTTCACACAGGATTATACTATCTTGTGATATAACGTCCTTTTATTATAAAAATGAAGTCTGTATATGAGAACATTATCCCATGTTTTGAAAATCATCTTGGTTTTAATATGATACTTATTTTCAATAAGTGCTTTTGTGCCACATTGGCAGTGATCTTGCAAGCAGAGACTATTGTTTTTTGGAAATATTCAATTACATTAACAGTGTCTTAATTATATAACAAAATAACAATCATGGTCAATCAGAAACCTCACTTGTTATTCTTATTATTCCTAAAATTACACAGTATATCTATCTCTCAAAAACAGTTTTCTCAACTTTCTATACTGAAAAATTATCCTCTTTTCCTAAAACAAATGAGTATAATTTTATCATTTTTGTTCTGAGTAGAATCCATTGCTAAGTTACAATATCAAAATGTTACAGGTATTTTTAGAGGTCTTGCTTCACAGAATTGGCATTACCCATTGAGTTTAGTTAAATCTAAAAGACTTTTTTTTTAATAAAGCCAAGTCAGGGAATAGGTAGACCAAGCACTCTTAAGATAGCAATACATAGATGGATCAAAAACAAGAAAATAATATTTCAAAGATAAGGAAAGTTTCAAAATCTGATATAACTTATATAGACAAATCAGTAAAAACCTATGGAGAATAAATTTATCCCTTTAAACATTCCATTTGGTACAATATTTGCATCATTTACTAGATGTTTAAATTATAAACACAGCTAGACAAAGATGAGAGGACATTTTTGGAGTTCTCTTTACAAGACACTTCAAAGATATTTGAGAAAAGACATTGTATAAATTAAAGATTTAGAACTTCAGAGTTCAATAATTCAAATAATTAAATAGAGAACAAATGAATTAAATTTAGATTATATTGTTTTCTATTTGGGTCTGTAATTTGGAATGTGAAGGAAACAGACCAGAAGGCTTCATTATTAGGTAACGAGATGAAAACAGTAATTAAATAAAAATATAGGCATGGATTGTGTTTTCCAGCTATGATTTCTTAGAATTAAAGGCTGGGAATTCTGGGTTTAAAAATTTTTATTTCCCCATTGAATTAAATTGACACATTTTTCAGAGACCATACATATGTGGATCTATTTGTGGACTATCCTGTTTCAATGAAATTTATTTTTATCTTTACACCAATACTACAATGTACTGATTACAGTAAATTCAAATTAATATGAACTTGTACTTGCTTTATTTTTTTTATTTATTTTTTGTTTTAAAACAAATACTTGTACTTGTTTTATTTTTTTCCTAATTATTCTAACTATTTCAATGTTTGGAAGGGGTTGCATTTCCAAGTGAATTTTAGAATCAGCGTTTTAACATACTGAAAAGATGTTCATAGAAATTATTTTGATTACATATATCAATTTGGGCAAAACTGACACAATACACTTGAATCTTCTGACACATCAACACAATATAGCTTTTCATTTAAGTCTCCTTTATATCTTCCCCAAAATGTACTTTTCCGTGTGAAAGTCTCACATGGTTTTATGTTATTGTAAACAGTATAAATAGTTTATGTATTATCGCATATTAGGCCACTAAACAATTCTCAACAAATTCCAAAAAATCGAAGTCACACCATGTACCTTTTGTGACCACAACACTATGAAACAAAAATTACACAAGAAGAAAATCTGGAAAGAGCACAAATACATGGAGGTTAAATAACATGTTGCCAAACAATGTCAACCAAGAAATCAAAGAAAAAATTAAAAACTTACATGGAAACAAATGAAAATGAAAATACAATGGTCTAAAATTTGGGGGATACAGCAAAAGTGGTCCTAAGAGAAGCGTTTATGGCAATACAGGCCTACCTCAAGAAGCAAGAAAACCTCAAATAAACAACTTAAACGTATACCTAAAGGAGCTAGGAAAAGGAGAAAAAAACAAAACCCAAAACCAGTAAAAATAAATAATAAAGATTAGAGAAGAAATAAATGATATAGAAACTAAAAAAAAAAAAAATAGAACATCTCAATGAAAACAGGAGCTGGTTCTTTGAGAGATCAACAAAATTAATAAACCTCTAGTCAGATTGATCAAAAAAAAAAAAAAAGAGGGAGAGAGAGAGAGAGAGAGAGAGAAAGAGAGAGAGAGAAAACGAGAGAGAGAACCCAAATCCAACTAAACAAAATCACTCTTGAAAGAGACTTAAAAACCAACACCACAGAAATACAAACAACTGTAACAGAATGTTATAGAAACTTATATGCCAACAAATTGGACAACTTATTTATTTTATTTATTTCTTTTTTTAAAGTAGGCTCTATGTCCTATGTGGGGCTCCAGCCCTAAGATCAAGAGTCACATGCTCTCCTGACTGAGCCAGCCATACACCCTCAAATTAGACAACTTAGAAGAAATGGATAAATTCCTAGAAACATAACTACCAAAATTGAAGCAGGAAGAAATATAAAATTTGAACAGATGAATTAACAGCAATGAAACTGAATCAGTAATCAAAGAATTCCCAAAAACCAAAAGTTCAGGACCAGATGGCTTCACAGGCAAATTCTACCAAACATTTAAAGAAAAGTTAATACCTATTCTTCTCAAACTATTCCAAAAAAAAAAAAAAAGATAGAAGGGAAACTTCTAAATCCATTCTATAAGGCTATTATCACCCTGATACCAAAACCAGATAAAGATATCACAAAAAAAGAACTACATGCCAATATCTCTTGTGAATGTAGATGCAAAAATCCTCACAAAAATATTAGCAAACTGAATCTAGCAATACATTAAAAAATCACACACCAAATGGAATTTATTCCCAGAATGCAAGGGTGGTACAATATTCACAGAACAATCAACATGATATGTCACATTAATAAGAGAAAGTATAAAAACCACATGATCATTTCAATAGATGAAGAAAAAGCATTTGGCAAAGTATAACATCCATTCATGATAAAAACTCTCTGCAAAGTAGGTCTAGAGGGTTTAATAAAGGCATTATATGAAAAACCACAGCCAACATCATACTCAATGGTAAAAACCTGAGAGATTTTCCTTTAAGGTCAGGAACAAGACAAAGATATTCACTTCACCACTTTTATTCAACATAGTACTGGAAGTCCTAGCCACAGCAATTAGACACCATAAAGAAATAAAAGGGATACAAACTGGTAAGTTTGCAAATAACTCTCATATTTGCAGATTACATGATGTTATGTGTAGAAAACCCTAAAGACCACCAAAAAACTAATAGAACTGATAAATGAACTCAGTAAATTCACAGAATACAAAGTCAATGTACAGAAATCTGTTGCACTCCTAGGCAGTAATAACAAAGCAGAAAAAAGTGGAATTAAGAAAACAATCCCATTTACAACTGCATCAAAACAATAAAATATCCAGGGGTAAACTTAACTAAAGAGATGAAAGACCTGTACTCTGAAAATTATAAATCACTGATGAAAGAAATTCAAGATGACACAAAGAAATGGAAAGACAGTCAATATTTTAAATTGCTTTTTAAATACAAAAATATGTAGAAATACAAGTACATAGAAATTCACTATTTTCTTTAAAATACTATGTCTTATGTCCTTCCTATATTGACTTATAATATTTGCTAGCCCTTCTGTGTTTTACATATGATTATATGTGTACAACCATAACATCTGCATGTAAAATAGGTTTTATTTCTGTCCTGTCAATCTTTGTTACCTTTCTTGCCTTATTGCATCAGCTAGAACCTCCAATAAAGAACTGGAGAGAAATGATAGGAGCACATATCCTTGTTCTTTACTTTATGTAAATAAGTATTCAGCATTTCACCTTTGAGTATGATGATAACTATGAATTTTCCATAAATAGTGTCTATGAAATTTTCTATTTACAAGTAACAGAAATTTACTTCTCTTTCTACTTTGCTGAATGTGTGTTCATGAATTAAGATGAATATATTTTTCTCTTATATGTTAATACGGTGAATTATATTAATTGATTTTGAACAATAAACCAATTTTATATTCCTGGTATTGTATTCCTGTATTCTAATAGTCTATTACTGAATAACAAGCCACAAAAACTTCGTGGAATAAAATAACCATTTAAACATACATATGATTCTTTGGCTAAGGAATCAAAACAGGGCACTGTGGGGATGATCTTTTCTCTAAAAGGGATGGAGAAGTCTTATAATGAAGAGAACCTAGTTTATGCTAATTCACATTGGATGTAAACATAAGTGAAAAAAAAAACCTTAATTTTTAAAACACTGATCTTTGGTGTGGTTTATAATAGCACCTAACTTATTTGTGGACAATAATATCACTTATCCCATAGATTTATTGTGAAAATTAAACAATAATTATAATGTACTTAAATGAGTGAGGCACCTGCAAATCTCTGTTATATGCATTTGTTTTATAAATTAAACATAGAACATTAAGTCATCCCAGTTTAACTTATTATATGCTTTTCAAAAACCTGCTCACTTGGGATCCATATTTCATGTTAACTGCATCATCAATTTTAGTTCTAATATAATTCTTTCATGCTACTCTTCTTTCTACTCTTATTGTCAAAATCCTAGAGCTTTATCTAAGCCAGGGTTTATCAATCTTGGTACGATTGACATTTTGAGACAGATAATTCACTTGAAGGTGGGGGGAAGGGAGGCTGTTTTGTACATTATTCAATATTCAATAACAGCATCCTGACCAATATCCACTAGACACCAGTAGCAGCCTTCCCAGTTGTGACAACTCAGATGTATCTCCAGGTATCTCTCTTGTACCAATGAAGAGAAAAAAATCAGATGTCTCCACAGATGACCTTACCAGCAGAAAGAGAAGGTAACTGTTTCCGTCCCATTTTAACCCTTATTGGAAGAGGTCTTCATGGCATGACTGCCAGTTACCCACAAATTAGACCCAGGCAATCCCAGGCTCCTCACTCCCTCCCCTGTCCTTGGATTGTATGTTCTACTCACTACTTCTGGAGGAGGAGCTACATCAAGGATGCAGCCTTGAGAAAGTAATGTGTTATTGAGACAATATGGACTGTATATATAACTGAACTCCAGTAAGACTTCTACATAAACTTTGCAGATTCTAGTGGGCAGTTGTGGAGTCTACTTGTCTTGTGTCCAAGACAAACCTTGTCTGTAAGTTCTCTTGCTGGGGTACCTAGGAGGCTCAGTCGGTTGAGCGTCTGCTCTTGATTTCCACTCAGGTCATGATCTCATGGTCATGAGACTGAGCCCCATGTCAGGCTCTGTGCTGACAGTGCAGAGCCTGCTTAAGATTCTCTCTCACTCTCTGCCCTTACCCCAATTGCAGACATGTGTGTGCATGCATGCACTCTCTCTCTCTCAAAATAAATAAATAAACTTAAAATAAATAAGTTAATAAATGAAGAAGGAGGGAAGGAGGGAAGGAGAGAAGGGGGAAGGAGAGAAGGAAGGAAGGAAGGAAGGAAGGAAGGAAGGAAGGAAGGAAGGAAGGAAGGAAGGAAGGTGCCTTGCTTATTAAAATTGCCACCTACCAATCTAGAGGGGTCTGCCTGTTTCTTTGGTCTCCCCTTGTCCCTCATGTATGGAGGCTGATTTCAAATTTTACTCGGGAGACCAATAAACAGGTCTTGGAAAAGAGGCATCCATAAGGGAAATCCTGAGTTGGCTATCAACCTCCATGTGAAAAGGGATGAGCCATGTGTTAGATACTTGTGGATCCTGTGTAGGTATGGGGAAATCCTAAAAATAGCAGCTAGACTAATACCCTTGCTTGAGGAACTGCATTTGTGCACTGTGGCCAAAGAAAACAAATGGTTTCCATGGCGGGTTGTGGGCAGTTCAACCGGCCACAGATGTCCAACTACAGGCTGAAACTCGGGTCAGGAAGTTAGGAGAAAAGCTGACATTAGAGAAGAACATGCAGTTGTCTACCACTCTGCTAACTTTGAGGCTAGCAGACAAGGTGACAAAACAAGATAATAAGTTAGAGACCTTAGCATGTCATTTTGCAAAGCTAAGAGTGTGCAAGCTGCTGTAGAATAAGGTCCTAGTGTTTGTGCAAAAGCCTGATTAGTACACTAAGAGCTGTAATGTGATGAGAGTAAAGAGGAAAATGTTGTGGTAATTGACAGTGAAACAGATAAATGCCTCAAGCTGCCCAACCCCTAGCATGTCATCAAACCCCTACAATGGAAAGCAAAAACACAGCAACAACTCCAGCCAATAAGTCATCCCTGTTTCAGGAAATGTTTGTGCTGAGAGAATATACTCTCACTCAGAATATTGACATAGCTGCCAAGTTCCAGCAGAAGGCCAGGAAAAACATCCTGGCATTGTTAGTGTGGGTATGGGTTACAGGAGTGATGGTGTTTCTCTGACCAGGCAAGAAGAAAAAAATAATAAAGTGAGCAACATCACGACATACCCTGCCCTCCAGCAATGCCTGCATGGCACTCCCTTATAGATTGAATTATTCTAGCCTACACAGAGGTTTGGCTCAATGAGGAGGGTGGCCCTGGGTATGTGGGACCCTGGAAATCAATAGAGGAGATACAACAAATTTTTAGGGAATTGGGAATGAGATAAGCCATCTATGCCCCTGTCTTTGAAGGCCCAGATCAGGCCACAGGCACTGCAGGAATGAAAGTAAAGATACTCTAGTACAGAATTCAGGTATAAAATGCTGATATCCATGCTGATCCAAGTTATTGAATAAGACATTTATGATGTTGGGCATTTCACTGCTGACCTGTGGAAAACTTAAAAGTCCTGGGAATGGATGTGGGCTGTGGCAAAGACTCAAGACAGACAGGGAACTCGAGAAGCCAGCTATCCCAATAGGGCTACAAAGAGTCAGGAAAAATAACCTTAAAACAAATGTGGTTTGACCTCACAGCTTCCAGGACCGCACCTAGAAAGATAGACCAGCAACTCAGTGCTGTGTTGGTTGGCTTGTGGAAAGCTCTAAAAATGGAACACTTTAGACCTGCCCCTACTACTGCTAGTGCCCCACCTACTCCAGCAGAGGCCTCACGGATACAGTTCTATTCTGGGTGGGTGCCCCCCATGTCCACGCATAGAATGCAGGACAAGACTGCTTCCAGGTAAAGGTCACCATGGGTGATCAGAGGCCTCACATTGAGTTCACTATTCACTGGCACCCCCCAGAAATAAACAAAAGTTGATGGTGGTACTGGAGCCAAATGTATTCTAATACATGGTAACCCTGGAATTCCCTGGGTTTTCTGGCCCTCTTAGGTAGCCAGAAGTAGCCAGAAGTTATTTCCATAACTATGGTTATGGAAGTCAAATGGTTATGGTCAGGAAGGTCTCTTTGCTGCAGCAGATCGGGCATTCTCCCCTAGGGGAATAAGAAGTTTTTATTTCTCCAATACCAGAAAACAAATAGGGCATTCTACAAAGTCAAACACTGAAAACGTCTATCAACAAATTTTGCCTCTAGGTTAGAGTAATCAAACCAGTATGGAGGGGAAACACCAACTGGGAACTAGTAGGCTTATCATTCCTAGAAAAAGTGGTAACTGTCAAACAATATAAATTACCTGGGAAACATATGGAAATAACCTATCCAAGAACTTAACTGAGTAGGCACTGTATTCCCTGTTCATAGTGCTTTCAATGGTCTATAAAAAAGCCAGATGGCTCATAGTGGATGACCATGAACCACTGAGAACCAAACAAGATCTTTGCCCTCATCCATGTGCCTATGCTGCACACTGCTGCCATCTTAGATACCCTGTCCATGGTCCTAGGAGTGTGCCATGATATACTGGGCTTAGCAAATGCTTTTCTCAGCATACCTCTAGTCACTAAGTCAGAAAATTAATTTGCCTTCATGTGGGAAGGATAATAATAGACCTTTTCAAGTGCTGTTTCAAGATACCCACAGCCAGACAATATTTCATAGGATGGTAGCCCAAAATATTTCCTTATTCTCCTCCCCCACATCAGTGAAAATGGGCCCATTGCATTGGTGATATAATACTGACATAAGAAGGCTTGCCTCTGCTATGAAACACTGCTGGAACACCTGCAAGAGAGAAGATGACTGGTGAACCTGTAGAAAATTCAAGGCTCTGTACCACCGTAAAGTCTCTGGGAGTTGTATGGTCAGATAAGGTGTTTATTGACCCAAAAGCTCTTGT
Source organism: Prionailurus bengalensis (assembly GCF_016509475.1). Taxonomy (NCBI): domain Eukaryota; kingdom Metazoa; phylum Chordata; class Mammalia; order Carnivora; family Felidae; genus Prionailurus; species Prionailurus bengalensis. The sequence goes on from NC_057344.1 coordinate 94,695,189, forward strand.
TAACAAAGCATAAGCCTATCCAACCCCTAAAAACATGAAAAAGGTGCAAGCTTTTGTGGAAATTTTGGAGTTTTGGAGGACTTTTGTTTCCCACCTAGCACAATGCCTCTGTCCCTTATACCACCTGGTAAAGAAAGGGCACATGTGGGACTGGGGATGAGAGCAAGTTGCCTTTGAAAATGCAAAAATACCAGTGAAGCAAATTAAAGTTTTGGGCATCATCCAAGTAGGGCCACCATTTGAGTTAGATATACCTGTGACTTCAGAAGGTATAGGTAGGACACAGGCAGAAACAACAGAGGGTACCCCTTCAATTTTGGTCCTCACTTTGGAAGGAGGCAGAAACACCACCCCACATAAAGCAATCGTTCCTAGCAATGTACACCACATTCCTACAGAAAGAGCCTCTCATGAAGAAACAACAAACAATGATAAGAACTTCCCTTCCATCAAGGGGTGGGCTGGGAATATGACCCACTTCTACCATGGTTCAAATTCCCACTCTAAGTGGCATGCATCTTCACAGCACAGGAGCAGCACCCTGTCTGCCAGCCCACTGTCTCTAGAAATACAAGCACTACCAGGCTCTGTGGAATACATAGATTCTCCAAAAGTTCCTTCCCCCATTCCTGTGGTGGCCCCTGCAGCCTGTGGAAAGGGAATGGGGAAAACCCTGCTGATGACTGTTATATAGTTGGGTCTAGTTGGAACAATTTGGTCGTATGGCAATTTGTCCGTATGGACTGCAGTTGCTATTCAGCACAATACTGATACAATCTAGATGGCAACAGGAATAAACGCACAGCAGCATAGGAAGAGAGGCGACTTTAGTGCCTGAGTGGGATGGTGCATTGCCAAGGATGCGATATTACCCTTGAAATACGGTGACAGTTACTGTGTTAACAGCATGTCCTACATGTTTTAAACAATGCCCAAGACATTTAAACAATGCCAAAGGAGACTGGGGCTATCCACCAAAGTTCCTGACCAGTAAGAGATTGGCAAATTGAGTATAATGGCACCTTCCCTATAAGTGAGTGTTCTAAATATGCTTTGGTTTGTGTAGGCACTGTATCTGGCCTACACAAGCTTTCCCCTGATATTGTGCAAACCAGCCTACTGCCATTAGGGGATTAGAAAAATTTAATATAATGTATGGATACACTTGTTGAAAAGAAAGTGATCCGGGATCACATTTTAATTGCTATGATATGCAAGACTAGGCAAAAGAATATGCCATTTACTGGAGGTTCTGTCTCTCCTATGACCAGCAGGTAGCAGGATTAGTAGAAAGGAAGAATGAAATATTAAAGCAGAAAGTTAACTTAGTAGCAAGTACAACCACTTTGGTCAGGTGGATTAAAGTACTATCCAGGATTTAATATAGTATTTGAATTATCAAGCATAGGGCCTGGTGCCCCATATGCCAGACTGGGGACCCCTGCTGAGGCACCCAATACCATGAAGGTATGGAAATCATGGGATAGCCATTACCCTCTCATTGTGGACTAACATGCTATGCTGCTGAGAATACCGAGCCCCATCATTCCTGGGAGAGGTTTTATGTACCAGAATTTGCAATGGGATGGCTCACTGTGATGGATGAGTTACTTCATATCCTTGGGTAAGGGAGAACTTCTCACTCTCCACAGGGATCCACTGTCCTGCTATAAGCCAGACCTGTTGAAAGACTCTATACCTGGAATGGAATGCACACACTAAGAGGGGAGAAGGTAAGATTCCTGCTCTGGCATACCCTGTCCCTAGTTCACCTTCTCATACCTAATTGCACTGCCTCCCCCAGCCAACATGTATGGGATAAACAACCAAGTCAAGCTGCAGCCACATTAACATGTCAGGATCAGGCCACAAGCATAATTCTTATAGAAGGGGAAGACCTTCCCATACAAGTTTCTAATAAATGTCTGTCTTTTTTACTTTAGACTTCTGCTACTTTTGCGGTGTCTGGTCATAAGTTGGACACCTGATAGAAATGCCTTTTCTACAGTGGGCCCACTCATATGTCCAACAAAGGAATCAATCCAGCTGGTGGGTGTATGTAGGCAACTGCACCTCTCTAGTTCATCATTGTTGCCTCCTTATTCCCAAAGCCAGATGGGCATGTTCTCTTTTCTACTATTACAATTTCTGTTCCTTTGTTCCCTCCATTGGCCTGAAGGATGTTATAGAACACAAAGAAGCCTTTACTGAAGTCACTCGGCAAGCATTAAATGATACCTGACAAAGCCTGCCCTTACTGAACCCTGAAATGTCTCTAATGAGAAAAGCTGTGTTCCAAAATAGTGTGGCCTTCTTTGGACATTATCACTGCCTTGCAAGGAGGCACCTGTGCTATTATCCAAGCAGAACGTTATGTACATACCTGATGAGTCTGTTAATGTATCATCTTTATTAACATGAGGCCATAAGTGAATGCCTGGAGAAATCTGAACCCTAGCTTAGGGGACTTAATAAATCAGTGATTTGAATCAAGGTGCTCTTGGTAGAAAAAACTTGTTGCTTAATTTGGAAATCATTATTTTCCTCTACTTTTTCTCTTGCATGTGCCTATATTGTTGCCATAATACCTGCCTCTAGTTCAGGCAGACAGCCACCAACCAAGTCATCTCCATGCTAATAGAACCCCTTGCTAACCACTTAGGGCACACTGTGAAAGACGACAAACATGTAAGATGTAACAACATGAGAGATGGAATTTGGGGGAAGTCATGGAGAGAATGACTTCCAGATGACCTTCAAGCTGTATCTAGGCAGGAGGCTCCTTATCCCCTTTCCTCCCCTTGGAATGTACATTGTACCGACTATTCCCATATTAGCTGCCATTTCAAGGATGCAGCCTTGAGATAGTAATGTGATACTGAGACTACCTGGATGGTATACAACAGTAAACCCTGTTAAGGAATCAATACAAACTCTTAAAATTTAGGCAGGCAGTGTGGAGATCTAGTTATCTTGTGGCTGCCCAAAACAAACTTCATATTTAAGTTTCCTTGCTTATTAAAACTGTCCCCTACAAATGTGCATTGGTCTGTCCCTTTTGTTGCTCTTTCCTGCCCTCTCAGTATGGGGGCAAATTTCAGAGTCCCTCTGGGTGCTCTTAAGGATCCAAACCAACAACCTTCAAATGCAATGGCTGTTTCTGCTTAGGGGAAGCCAGGTCAACATTGGCAATGAATTAAAGGTGAGTCTACGAAATGTAGTCTTTAGCTTTATAACCTATACCATGAAGAAGTACAAGATACAATAAAGGTAGAATAGAGATGAAAAACCCACTCTACATCTGCCTGCTCAGTCCATTACAATAATTTGTAATAAGTGCTTACTTTTACAATCTGAATCTAACCTATGTTTCCAGGCTTTTATCTGCACATTTCCCTTTATGAGACCTATATTCTAGTGAAACTGCCTTTTAAATACTCTGCACATATTCACTCAGAGTTCTCTAGACTACCTATTTCCTATCTTTGTGATTCTGTTCTTGGTTACACAATTTTCTGTTAATTCCTTCCACTCAGACTCTACTAACCAACTTAAAAATACTTACTTTTAAGATAACAAATTAAAACATCATCCATAATTTATTTAATTGTTCCAATAGAAAATATTATATTACCTCAAGTTGTGCAGATTGTTTACACCCCATTAATATAATTTATCATATATGCATTTCTCATACAGATCTCATCTTCCTTAATAGAGAGTAATTTATTAAAAAGTATCTATGAATATGTTTGTTGAATCAATTTATAAAAATTATTAGCAACTGGCTATCTTGAGGATGCATTAACTTTATTTGCTTTATTAAGTGAACACATTTATAAAAGTTCAACATTTATAAAGTTAAACAACTTATGACATATGCTAGTGAATACTTTAATATTTCTGAGTATTCAAAATAGTTTAGGCTAAACTTTTAAAACAATAGGAGACACATTATTTAGATCATGACCATCACAACTAAATAATCTAGAAAGCTATCAATGAAAGAAATAAATTTTAATGTTTAGTAAGATTATTTTTTTTAATTTAAAAATAACAATTCTCAAATATTTGCATACTACCAACTAGTCATCATGGATTTTTCAAAGTGGAATTTAAGAACAAATTTCCACTAACTTATCCTCATGATCACAAAATACATGACTCTTACGTGGTATGTCCAAGTAAGTCATGTTCCCGTATTTTATATTCCTAAAGAATTACATGTTATACTCATATCTATTGTGGAAATTTTAAAATGTCAACCCAATGAGAACAAACAGAGGCTATTTCTTAAGTGATTACTATAGCAAGGGGGTCTGCCACCATCACTGAGTTTGGCAAAGGCTCAAAGGCAGGCAGGGAGTAGGAAAGCTTTATAATGAAAAAACTGGAAGGCTCTGGGTGTGTTGAGATTGGAGGTTGTTGAGACAAGAAAGAAAGCCAACACTTAACTTTCTGTTTGTTTGTTTGTTTGCTTGCTTGCTTGTTTTCTGAGTTGAACCATGGGGGCAAAAATATAAAATTTGGCAGCTGTTGACCAAGTCCTGACGTCTCTGAGCACATCACTGCAGAGGTTGTTATTTGGTTTCCTCGGCTTCTGGGTCAGAATTCTATTGTCATAGATTATTTGGCTATTGTCTATTTGTATATTCAGTCTCTCACTGTCATAATTACATGCTCTAATATCTGGTTGTTTTTCTTCCTTTCTTATCTCCCTCTTCCAACATTCATTTCCTTCCTTCAACCAACAAATATTTATATAGCACTGTGTCAGGCAGTGGCCATATAATGACAGCCCTCATTTCATACAGCTTGTAGTTGACATGAATAGTGTGCATTTTGTTTCAGCCAGAAAGACATGGGGGGGAGGACATTAGCAGTATAGACTCCTGTTTGACCTCATAACTGGAGGCTAAAGATGCAACACATTTAGCCAAGTGAAAGGCACTTGCCCAATGGGAAGCCCTCTGAACAGACAGCAGCGTATTTGAAGGTCTGCAATTAGAAATTTGTTCGCTGGAGTCAATGTTAGGTCACTAGTATAGGTAGCAAGCGCTGGCTTAAAATGAGGATATTGAGGGGCACCTGAATGGCTCAGTCAGTTAAATGTCTTACTTCTGATTTCAGCTGAGGTCATGATCTCATGGTTCATGAGATCTGACAGCTGAGAGCTAATTGGGATGCGCTCTCTCTCTCTCTCTCTCTCTCTCTCTCTCCCCCTGTCTCTGCCCCTCCCCCACTCATATTCTCATTCTCACTCTCTCTCAATATAAATAAATAAACTTTCAAAAATAAAAATAAAAAATAAAATGAGAATGTATTTGTGGAGAATTTAAAGAATTAGCTATCTAAAACAGATGGAAATCTTTAAAAAGGGCTCACATTCAAATTCTGCCTAGCTAAATGGCATTCCCCTACAGGGAAGAATAATCAGTAGTTGTTAATTGTGCAGGTTACACACCCTTTCTCAAATTCAAATGGCAGAATCATTTTCTATAAAGTTAAAAATTTGGACCAAAAATGTAAGAATTGACAAAAAATATATATTTTCCCAAGATAATGCCGAAGATTTGTCTATGGAACCTTCCTGGGATTCCAACACTGCATAATTCTATTCCTGATTTTACCCATATTTCACCAAAATACTTGTGCCCTCCATCATAGCCAACACTTCGAGCTGCTGGAGCCCAAAAGGGTAAGCAAACACTACACTATTGTATAAAGTAGACTTATACTTTTACATGATCAGGATGGTGGGAAATAGGCTTATATGGAACTGTAATCATGTAATAAGTCCTGATCATTCAATAGCTAAAATCCATGTTCTGTCTACTAGTTAGGCCACTTCAGTTCTGGAAGTGTGCCTGTTACAGCTTGATTTTAACTATGAATACAGTACTTCAGGATGTGGGTAGAGCACTTTTAAAAAAATTAATGAGAAAGGCCTGGGTGGCTCAGTCAGTTGAGAATCCGACTCTTGATTTAGGCTCAGGTCACGATCTCAAAGCTTGTGGGTTCGAGCCCTGTGTCTGTCGGGCTCTGTCCTGACAGTGTGAACCCTGTTAGGGATTCTCTCTCTCTCTCTACCTCCCTCTCTGCTTCTCCCTGACTGGCACTTTCTATCTCAAAAATAAATAAATAAACTTTAAAAAAAATAATGAAAACCTCGCAGATCGGAAATGGAAAAAAAATAAGAAAACAAAAAAATATATAACCAAAGTCAGTATAACCACCAATGACATAAGGGTAACTACTTGTAAGAATTAGGTACCAATATTTAAAAATTATGGAACAGGAATTTGTGGTATTTCGGACGGAAGTCTATGGGTAGTCAAATTATATTTTCACTCTATACTGGTATAATTACAAAGTTTTACTTTGTACATATATAACTTTCATAATTAAAGCCTCATTATGAAAAGAGAAAAATATCATGTTTGAAAGGTATTTAAGTGCTAATATGCTAATTCTGAAAAGTATGCACAGAATGATCTGTTTTGTGTCAAAATAGATAAAAATGTAAACATGTAGAAAGATAGCTTTGCATATATATAATTGAATATATTCATATAAATATTTTGAAAATGTATATAGATAAACGGATACAGATATATGCTTAAGTGTGCACTCAAAAGGTCTGGAAAAATGCACAAACAACTGGATTATGGTTACACATGGAGAGTGGATGTATGAAAGGGGGAGTATGAGAACTGAGAATGGATAATTTTTAAATTTTCAAATCTCTATTATTTGGATAATATTTAACAGTGATCAATAATGTTCTACAATTTAAGCAGAATATTATTTTATGTTGTTATTTATTTTTGAGAGAGAGAGGGGGCAAGCTGGGGAGGGACAGGGAGAGAAGGACAGAGAGAAAATCCCAAGCAGGCTCCCTGCTGTCAGCGTGGAGCCTGATGCAGGGCTCAAACCCATAAACACTGAGATCAAGATCTGAGCCAAAAACAAGAGTTGGAAGCTTAATCAACTGAGCTACCCACGTGCCCCAATAAATGTTCTACAATTTAAAGTAAGCAAATGTGTTAAACAAGCACATGAAGGAACGGTATAATGTGATTAATTATGTAAAATTTCTGAGTTGAAAGAGAATATAGAATCTATTTGAACAAACATCAGTGATACACTAAAATAAGTACTGGAACATAAAGAAGTAAAGGAAGAGACTGTGGTGAGACTAATTAAACTCTATCATTGTGTAGAATTTCAAGTGTGTTTGTTAATTTTCTAATAGAAACTACTCTCTTAATATATTATAATGACAAATTTTCATCTTGTAAAGAGAAAAACTTTCCCTGTGGTATAATCATATTTATACTTTTGTTTCTGTTTTATTTTGTAAAATATTCTCTAAAACATTCATATCTAAGACATGGTTGAAATAATTCATTTTTAGTGTTTGACCTTGAACATAAGAATAAAGCCAAGATACGCTGTCTCTACTTGTACACAGGGAAACAACTGATCATATTTAGCTATTCTAAGGAAATAATGCCATGTAAATACCCTTTCTTTTTATAGAAAACTACTGTATATGGATTTTCTTTGACATCTTACTATAAGCTCTGGTTGCTTTTGTAGTGAGAACCCAGCAATTCATCTGAAAGGTCATTCAGGACTAGGCACAATAATTTCAGCTGATCAAATCAATTATTTATACAATGAACTACAGTATGGTTCCCTCTAGAAATTACCTTATTATAGCTACTCACTCCCACTGAACTCTAAGAAAAGTGACATTTTGAAATACAAAGCTTATTCTCTTCAGTGAGCTTAATACGTATCGGCATCTCTCTGCGGCTCTTTTCTCTATTGAATAGCTGTCAGTCAGCAAGAGAGGGCCCATTCCCCAAGCACACTGCACAGTAGGTTTTCTTGACGTGATGGAAAATTTTCCAGTTGGCAGAAGTAAAGATTGAGGGAGGTAAAGCTTTGGACTCAGCATGAAAGGTAATAGAGCTATTAGCCAAATACCAAATTCAGAGATGCTGGTACTGCACAACCAGGCAGCTAAGAAGGAGTTTTAATGTCCTGTGGGGCACAAGTTTAGGAAAGTGTTTGGCAGATTAAAGCATACAAATAGAAAGGGGAAGATCTTTGAAATAGAGCTTTTGGTATGGAAATTAGTGTCATTTTAAATTAACAATTATATTTAGTAGACGGAGAAACGTTGGACAGAAAGTGGACAAGATGTTAGCATCCAGATAATGGTATAATTACAAAAATAATCTGCTACCATGAACCCTAGCTCTATAATAAAATAATCACATCTATGACCCCCATGACCCCTGAATTTTACTATATTCTCTGGTGCTGTATTTATTTATTATGACAAGACTGACTGCCTAAAACTGTCAATATAATAATCTATAATGTCTAAGAATTTTGTATCCATGTTCGTTTAACATTTTATACTTAAGTGAAACTACAGAGTGCTCAAAGGACCTACTTTTTTAATGGATAATTAAAGAAAGAAATATTTAGGGGCACCTGGGTGGCTCAGTCAGTTGAGTGTCTGACTTCAGCTCAGGTCATGATCTAGCAGTTCCTGAGTTTAAGCCCTGCATTGACTGTGCTGATAGCTCAGAGCCTGGAGCCTGCGTCGGATTCTGTGTCTCCCTCTCTCTCTGCCCTCCCCTGCTTGCGCTCTCTCTCTCTCTCTCTCTCTCTCTCTCTCTCTCTCTCAAAAATAAACATTAAAAAAATAAATGTTTAAAAAATCATTAGAGCAATGCTATATTATGCCATAAGCAGATGTACCTTAGATGAAGAATTTTAAACGTGTTAAATCACACAGCAAATTGGAGATTATGTTAGTGGTAAAGTGCTGTGCAAGAAGGGTTACCTCAAAACTAACAGTTTAAAACAACAAACTTTTATTGTCGTACCCTTTCTATAGGTCAGGAGTCTGGGCAGAGCTTGTGTGGGCCCTCCAGCTTAGTGTGTTTCACAAGGCTGTAATCAACGTGTTTGTTGGGACTGCAGTCATCTCAAAGCTCAACTAGAGGAGGCTCAGCTTACAATATTTCATATGACTGTTAGCAGAATTCAGATCCACATGGGCTGTTGAACTGTGGACCTCAGTTTCGTGCTGGCTAGTGGCTGGAGGCCACCTTCATTTCCCTGGCATATGAGCCTCTACTTCAGCCAGCGCACGACATGTCAGCTGGCTCCCTCAGAATGAACTGGCAAGGAAGTACAGGAAGGTGGCCACACATTCTCTCTGTAACCTAATCTTAGAGTGACATTCCAAGAGTTTTGCAGTACTCTATTTGTGAGAAGTAAGCCACCAGGTCCAGTCCGCACACACCAGCATGAATGCCAAGCACTGGGAATCACTGGGGCCATCTTAGAGACTACCATAATGGTTTGGCTCCCTTAGACTGATTTCCAGTGAAACTCTGAATGTAAGACAGGGAGAAACATTTGTATATTATTACATAAATGTAATTAGATTACACATAGGTATTAAATTATTATCTTAATTTTCAAAAACCTTTTTCAAGCTTGATTTTTTTTTTCTGCTATAAACATAAAATTCTGAAAGTGAATTGGTAAAGAGCCCAAGTCAGGAAGTCATTTATATTGAGGTGTTCTCTAAAATAATTTATGGAAGAAACTCTTTCTACTAGCCCTTGCAGGTTTTCTCAAAAGATATTCTTCAAAATGACATTGCCTTGAATTTTGGCAATTGGTCCCTACAGCTTAGAGGAGACCATGTGTCCAGCTAGCTCAATTTGTACATAAAAAAAATCAGTGACAGGAATATCATGAATAAACAGAGACACCATCTACAGTTCACTGTCAAGCACATGCATCAGACTCACATATGCATCTACTCATATCTGTTTACATATTAGACATCACTATTCCTAGCCAAAGTAATGTAAGCAAACACATTATAGTCTAAAAACAATGGAAACAAAAGCAACACATGCTTATAAACTCAAAAATGTATGATTCATTAATTGATTTTGTTTTTATTTAGGCTATTTTAAATAAAACTGGTAGAGATTCTTGACAAGTAATGGTCTATAATATGTTGAAGAGAGCATTCTCTGCAAGGTTTAGTCAACACCAATTAGCACTTCTGTTATGTTATTTATTAAGTAGTTAATATTCTGGTGGTGAATTACTCATATCACCAAAAAAATTAATAAAGATAAATCTAACAGCTTGTTCCAATAGCTATCATCTCTATCTGGTCTCCTGCTTCTATCTTTTCCCACTTTTAATCCCATACAACATGGCAGCCAAAACGATCCTATTAAAATTTATGTCAGTAATGTGTTTTGTTTTATTTTGTTTTGTTTTGTATTGTTTTGTTTTCCCTTGGAGATAGGAAGCCATTCATGAAATCCTCCAAAGGCTCATTTCACTACAAGGAAAAAACAAAAGTCACTGAAGTGGTAAGAAGAACCTAGATCATCTAGTACCTGCTATTTCTCTAATATATTTTATCTTGTTCCACTGTGGCATTCTGCTCCAGACACAGTGGCCTGCCAGATAGGGACAGGCTCTTACTGAAGATGCCATTTGACTAGAGGACCTGCATAAAGTGACAGAGTAAGACATGCAACTATCTCAGAGGAAAAACATTCCAGGCAGAGGAAAGAGGAAATATATAACCTTGAATTAATACCACTAATAAACACAGATTATGAAAAATTAGATAGTTACTGAGGACAAGATTGTTTCAATGTTTATTGAGATACTGACATACAATGAACAGCATATATTTAAAGTATACAATTTGATAAGTTTTTACTTCTATATTTCACTTCCTTTCCATCCAGACAGTTAAATGTTTCCACACAATTTGTTGAAAATACTATTTGTCCACCAGTGAATCGTCTTAGAACTTTTGTTAAAAAGTCAGTTATGGTCAGACTTATGGTCTACTTCATGATTTTTTTTGTTTCATTATTCATTTTTTTGATGCCAATACCACTCTATGTTGATTTATCATGCATCTTGAAATCAGATGTTAGCCTCTTGCATTACTGCTGCAACATTATTACCACAAACTCTGTCTCTTAAAACAACACACATTTCGTGTCTTAACGTCTTAGAGGTCAGAAGTCTAAAGCAAGTATCACTGGCCAAAAATCAAAGCATCAGCAGCGCTGCATTCCCTTCTGGAGGCATTAAGGGAGAATCCAATTTCTTAACTTTTCCAATTGCTGCAGATCTCCACTACTTATATTAGTACAGCTCTCCCTTGTCTCTTCGCTGCCTGGCAAACACTAGATTCCTTGTCTCTCCTAAAATCTCAACTTGGTCATTTCAACTTAAAGTGAACTTCTGAGTTTCACTAGTGTTCCCCCTCTAAGTGCTGTAACCTGGAAAACCCACAGGCAGAATCCTAGGCCAATTCAAGGGACCCCTTCATTTGCTTTACCTTCTATCACTGCCCAATGTCTTCTGTTAGCTGTTATTGGATATTTGAAAAGAAAGGTGTTTTCTACTTTTTTTATCCAGTATTCATTTTTTTTTAAAGCAGAGGAATGAATCTAGTTACAAGATTCCAATGAATCTTGGAAACAGGAGGCTCTGTTTATGTCTTCTTCATATATGACCAGTTTTATTTAGTTCTTTTCTACTATACACTAAAAGGAACTATCAAAGCTACACTATTTATGACCTAAGATATATTCTATGATTTCAAGTTCCTCAAAGTCGAGTCTTCCCATACATACTGTCATTTTCCTACCCAATACTGACCAATTCTTCCCACCTTTATCTTTTATCTTCATGTTTCTCCAACCTGATATTTTATTCTTTCTTTATTGTCCTTTGCACACATAATGCTGTATGTTCAGTAATAGCAATATACTTGTAGTTTGAACATCGTAGCCTATTTCAGGCTTTATCTTATGCTTCTTCCTTCATTGCCAATATAAGTATCTTCCCACAACCTGGATTCCCTAATTACTTAACACATAGTTCTTTCTTTAAAAAAACAATGTTTATGGCCCCTTCCATTTGAATTGACAATTATCTCTCTTGTGTTCTCACTCTTCTCTAAATTTTATTAACGCTGACAAACTTTTTTTCATCTGCTTAACTTACTGTTAGATTATAAATAACTTTATGAAAATCATCACGTCTGTTCCATTTCTTTGTCCTCCACAGCAAAGTATGTGATAAAAAGATACGTTTCCAAACATGCTTTAAATTAAAAAATTATCGAATGACTGAATGAGCAAATAATTGAATATGCTCATTCCCAATGACATACTTATTAAAGTGCAATAATCCTTGCCAGTACACTGTAAGATTAAGGTGACAAACATGGATTACAATTAACAAATATAAGTAGGTAATTTCTCAATAAGCTGTAATTATGAAATTTAGTAATTGAGACAAATTATATGAAATATATGATATGCACATCTAAGTACACAGACCTCTGACCTATCTGAAGAGTGTTTTTAGTGAAAAAAATTATACAGCTCTGTGTACCATATTTAAAAAATATGTACACTTAAGAAAATTCTGATAACGAAATTTCTGCATAAATGGTGTTGATACATACTTTATCAATTCAAATCCTAGAATTGTGTCCTGCTCATTGCTCATTGGTAAAAACATATTTGTTAAATGTATAAAAAAGGAGGGAAAAAGGTATCAGCTGAACTTCTTTTTAGAAGATTTTTGAAAGCAATATGTTTGCTAAAAAAATATTTCCAGAGCTAAAACTCTTTAATATATGTATAAAAGTTGTTTTTCCCGCCAGGGAATAACAATAAATTTCAGTGTAGAAAAAAAACTTAAGATACTTTACAACTTGTGAATTTATATTTATAAGCCTACCGTTCTTAGTAGAATTAGCACAATGAAGGGATTCAGAACAAATCCCCCCTAAAATGCGTCACTTTGGCACATGGACGATTTTGAGCTGAAGGCAATCAACATCATGCAGCCTCCAGAGAAATTTTGCCCATGCCTTAACACCCTAGAAAAATCTAAATTGTGATGTTTCCTATAATAAGAGTTATTACCAGAGATAAATTTTATCTGTGACCCATCTGTAAGGCAGAACTAACATTTAATTCCCAAACATATGCTCTTCTTCCTATTGCCTTATGAACTGCCCTCCTTCTTTTGAGAATCCCTATCCCATTCCTTAGCTTAAGATGGCATATATACCTCATTTTACCTTTTTGTGTTTGAACCTGTCATGTATGTGAGGTTCCCATGTGTACAACATTAAATTAGAATTTTTCCTGTTGATCTGTCTTATGTCAATTTAAATCTTACCAGAGGATTTGCCAAAAGAACCTTTAAATGGTAGAGGTAAAAATTTTCTCCCCCACAATATCCTATGTCTTTTTCAAAGAATAATCACATTTTCCATTGCTGACAGTGTCCTTTACCACTGACACTATTATGAGGGATGACCTGGTGGTACTTAACATGGAATTTTCATTTAAATATTGGTTAAAACGGCACCTGGGTGGCTCAGTTGGTTGAGCATCTGACTTCAGCTCAGGTCATGATGTCATGGTCCATGAGTTCGAGCCCCATATCAGGCTCACTGCTGTCAGCATGAAGCCTGCTTTGATCCTCTATCTCCCTCTCTCTCTGCCCCTCCCCTGCTCACACACTCTCTATCTATAATAAATTTAATAAATAAAGAAATAAAAATTGCTTAGAAAGACACATGTGAATTATATAGGTCCAGTGTGTATAAGAAATGGAGAGCTTACTGAAGAACATCAATAATTGGAAATAGACTCTAAAAAATAAAACATGATATCTGTACTTAATGTGTTTTTAATGTCAATATTATTATGATTGATAATAGCTTCTTCTGGGAAACAGTTAAGAATCAGAGTATCATTAGAAACTTCTATAACCAATGATTTGCAAACTAAACCAATAAAATATGATAAGTGAAGGTTAGAAATAAAAATAGCATCAAATGTCCCATTTATTAATCACATTCTTTCCATGAACACCTAATTACTTAGTATTTATATTTTTGCTTCATAAAGCATTTTTTTTTCTTTTTAAATTGTGATAGGAATGGATAGGATAGGATATGTAATGGTCACTATCCACAAGGAATGTTCTAGCAAAAAGCATAAATGTATTATTGCAGATATGCAATATTAAATGTTTCATTGTGATTTATTTTTATTATTATAACTGGAAAAAAACTAATGAAAATTATTAGATTTGTTTTAATGATTTAATAGGAATTTCTTATATGCATAAAATAGCTTTTTATAGATTTTTGCAAAACTGAAATACCTAAAGACAATTCACTATTTTAAGGTACATAACCATGTCGACAATCTGAAAGTATAAATTTCAGACAAATATTGGATGAACTGGCTCAAGCTCTGAATTATTGGATTTGAATGCATTTGTTTCTAATAGAAATTTGCATGCAATTCTCTTTTGTAAATAGATCAAAAAAGTTAAAGCATATGTATGAATATACAATTACTTTAATTTTCCTTAGTTGTCTTGTTTACTTTTATGGTTATTGTAGAGAAATGTAATTTCAAACTTTACTGACAACAATCTATCACCTTATATCGTCTAGTTCATTCCTAGAATCACTGTATGCTTTTGTTTGTTTGTTTGTTTTTACTTTTTAAGCATTTTGCGGTTAGAAACCTGAAATAAATGAAAAAAACTGTTTTTGTGCTATAATCTTGATCTTTAAATAATTGAATTGGACATTTGATTTAGTCATTTGTCAGATTCAGATCTATTCACATGAAAGGAATATTTTCACCCAGGTTTCTTTTAGAGAAGTATCAAAGCAAAAATCCCAAAATAGTGTTTTATAAAAAATAATTAATTTATCATTTTATTCTATAAAATTCAGTAGACAATCTTACCCTCCACCCTGTGAATTCTGCTATGGCCAACACCACTATTTAAGAATTGTTAGGTAGAAAGCAGATAATTAGTTCCTATTTCATCTATTAGAAATGATCTGAATTTAACTTCTAAGTTATCACATTACTGTCACATTTATTTGTAATTAAGCATTTTATACTAATTCTGATCCATAGCTTGCTGTTATTAGCATACAAATGTAAGCAATAACACAATCATAATTCTCTTTAAAGGATTAAGTTAGACTGTCCATAAACTAATGAGCAATAAAAAAAGAATCATGCAATTTCAGTTGCCAGTACCTTTTCTACAACTTACACATTGCTGGAATAGAAACGATTCAGAAGTTTTTTTTTTTTGTATTAGAGGAACTGTGAATATCTGAAATAACCAAATGGACACCTAATACAAAAAATTCTATAGAATGAAAAAATGACGGGATGTTTATTTTAAAATTTAAGCTATTGATTTAGGAACCATTGCTTAATATTTAAAATTATGTGAAAAATAAATAGTAAAGGAAGTTCAAAAGAAAAAATACCTTAGAACTGGTTGAACATGATTTACGAAATATGAATTTTTCAATCAAGCCATTTTATCCTAATTTTAAACTTAGAGTTTTTGTCTAAATAATTGCTCATTCTTCTGACTCCTAAAAAGTTTATTATATTCTAGATTGTGTGTGTGTGTGTGTGTGTGTGTGCGCACACGTGGTCAAACTGTCATAGTCATAGTGGTCCTTATGCAGTGGGGTGGCTATCGTGGCAGGCAGATTCTCATCCAGGTTTTTAAGCATTCTTCTCTAGTAACAGTATTGCATTGTGTTTAGCTTTGAATGCACACTATATTAAAGTCATTAACAGTTCATTTCTTTTACTTTCTTGTGTAGAAGAGGATAATAATATCAACGAATTCAAGTAAATACAGGATTTGCAGAAAGATGAAAATGGACATGCTAGAGGATTCCCAGTTTTCCTCCCACATTTCCACTATTGCTACCTTTTCTTTATTGCAAGTTACCCACACCCCCATCCTGTGAACCTTTACTAGCTGATAATCCTCTGAAGCTGACAAAAATAGTTTACAGAAATACTGTTTTGATGGTTGTCAGCATTATACCGGAGATCTCAAGCAAAGGGCATGAAAATAGGACCAATTTCAAACTGCAAGTTTTGACTAAAGCTGAAAACTGGCACTTAAACCAAAACCATAATGACAGGTACCTAATTTCTCTTAAGCTGTGACAACCCTGAGTCTGCCTCAGTAGGGCATCTCTGGGTCTTCAGGTGCTTCCAGATGCACACTGGCTAAATAAACCTTTTAACTTCTATTTTAGCCATTTAAATTTCTTTTCTGATAGATGTGTAAATTCTATCCTGTTCTTTGGGTAGTGATTTCAACTGAATTTCTCTCCCCTATGTGAAAATGAATTTTGTCCCCATTTGCAATTTGCCACAACATTCTTTTACTTCATATAAATTTGCGCATTTTTCACTTTTTAAGTTAGTTATAACGTCTATCTATTCCCTCATATTATATGAGCAAAATAAACTAGATAATGTGAGTTCACTATTATTCTATAGGTAAGTCATGATTTTACTTTTTTTTTTTTTAAATTATCTTTTAATGTCTTTTTGGGACCATTTTAAATGGGTCAGAACAGTTTCTGAATATATAACAGTCTTATCTTTTTAATGTATTTAAAGGGTCATCTTATGTATGAAATTCCTGTACAAAAGCAAGGATGGAAAACAAAGTATGAACACTTATGTCAGTACTTAACATGCATGCAAAGAGACAGAGTATATTCCAGTAACTGGCAGCTTTTAGATCCCTTGAGTTTTATTTATTGGTTCCCTGAAAATTAAACACAAACAGTTGAATAAATAGAAATGAACTCTAATAGCCTTTAGTTATGTAAAACAGATAAATACAATATGAGAGTTCATAATAGTTCTACCACATGTAGCAACTGTGAAGAAAAGAACATTTGTGAACAGACTGGACAGAAAAAGATTAAAGATATGCTTGAAAGCTAGTGCTGAGCAGCAAAAAAAGTTGGAAGGAAAAGAAATCCCTTCCACTTGTATCACACTCATATCTCCATTGGGAACTATTTCTCCTTCCAATACAGAATGCCTTACACAGGGAAATACAATGAACCATTGTCAGTCTATTGATGTCTATTAATAGCAATTTCCTTTTCTGCCGAACACAAATTAAGCAATAAGGTAAGCTACTGGATCCTTTTTTTTTTCTTTCTTTTTTTTTAATATGAAGGTTATTGTCATATTGGTTTCCATACAACACCCAGGGCTCATCCCAACAGGTGCCCTCCTCAATGCCCATCACCCACTTTCCCGTCCCTCCTAACCCCCATCAACCCTCAGTTTATTCTCAGTTTTTAAGAGTCTCTTATGGTTTGCCTCCCTCCCTCTCTTTTTATTTTCCCTTCCCCTCCCCCATGGTCTTCTGTCAAGTTTCTCAGAATCCACATAAGAGTGAAAACATGGTATCTGTCTTTCTCTATATGACTTATTTCACTTAGCATAACACTCTCCAGTTCCATCCACATTGCTACAAAAGGCCATATTTCATTCTTTCTCATTGCCAAGTGATATTCCATTAAGTATATAAACCACAATTTGTTTATCCATTCATCAGTTGATGGACATTTAGGCTCTTTCCATAATTTGGCTATTGTTGAAAGTGCTGCTATAAACATTGGGGTACAAGTGCCCCTATGCATCAGCACTCCTGTATCCCTTGGGTAAATTCCTAGCAGTATGATTGCTGGGTCATAGGGTAGATCTATTTTTAATTTTTTGAGGAACCTCCACACTGTTTTCCAGAGTGGCTGCACCAGTTTGCATTCCCACCAACAGTGCGAGAGGGTTCCCATTTCTCCACATCCTCGCCAACATCTACAGTGTCCTGATTTGTTCATTTTAGCCACTCTGACTGGCGTGAGGTGATATCTCAGTGTGGCTTTGATTTGTATTTCCCCCATGAGGAGTGATGTTGAACATCTTTCCATGTGTCTGTTGGCCATCTGGATGTCTTCTTTAGAGAAGTGTCTATTCATGTCTTCTGCCCATTTCTTCACTAGATTATTTGTTTTTTGGGTGTGGAGTTTGGTGAGTTCTTTATAGATTTTGGATACTAGCCCTTTGTCCGATATGTCATTTGCAAATATATTTTCCCATTCTGTCAGTTGCCTTTTAGTTTTGTTGATGTTTCCCTTGCAGTGAAGAAGCTTTTTATCTTCATGAGGTCCCAATAGTTCATTTTTGCTTTTAATTCCCTTGCCTTTGGAGATGTGGCAAGTAAGAAATTGCTGTGGCTGATGTCAGAGAGGTTTTTTTTTTCCTGCTTTCTCCTCTAGGGTTTTGATGGTTTCCTGTCTCACATTCAGGTCATTTATCCATTTTGAGTTTATTTTTGTGAATGGTGTAAGAAAGTGGTCTAGTTTCATTCTTCTGCATGTTGCTGTCCAGTTCTCCCATCACCATTTGTTAAAGAGACTGTATTTTTTTTTTCCATTGGATATTCTTTCCTGCTTTGTCAAAGATTAGTTGGCCATACATTTGTGGGTCCAATTCTGGAGTCTCTATTCTATTCCATTGGTCTCTGTGTCTGTTTTTGTGCCAATACCATGCCGTCTTGATGATTACAGCTTTGTAGTAGAGGCTAAAGTCTGAGATTGTGAGGCTTCCCTCTTTGGTCTTCTTCTTCAATATTTCTTAGCTATTCAGGGTCTTTTGTGGTTCCATACAAATTTTAGGATTGACTGTTCTAGCTTCGAGAAGAATGCTGGTGCAATTTTGATTGGGATTGCATTGAATGTGTAGATAGCTTTGGGTAGTATTGACATTTTAACAATATTTATTCCTCCAATCCATGAGCACAGAATATTTTTCCATTTCTTTTTATCTTCTTCAATTTTCTTCATAAGCTTTCTATAGTTTTCAGCATACCTGGATACTTTTTTCAATCTCAGGTATCTGAAGAGTCTTTCCAACTCCTAAATATCCTAGCCATGGGGAAATATCAAAATGATGGCACTAAAGGCCAGTCTGCTTTGGAACTGATTGTTACAGATTTTTCACATGGTTTGCCTGGAAGAGTCTCATCATTTTGACTCATTTCCTACCAGTATTTTCTCAAAATTTGCTTTAGTATACAAACAGAGTTTGTATTCTACTTACCAACACTGAAGGTGTATATTAAACCATTCAAATATGATTTCTTTGTTACCTCAACAAATGTTTGTTATTAGCTAAGAGCCCAAAGGTCTCTGTTGTGAGAAAGGACAGGAAAAAACAGAGACATTTAACTATAGAAAAGAAAAGAAAAAGAACAACTAAAAGAAGGAAGGAATCCAATAGTGTACAGAGGATATTCTAATAAAAACAATAACAACGACACATAAGCAAGGAAGCATTTACTGATTCATAGTTACCCGAAATTACAATTAATTTGCTTTGGTTTCCACGAAAATGCTAAAATAAACATTAGAAGGTCAGGTTTCTATTCCAGTTTTATTGCTCACTAGTTATGTTATCTTTTAACATCACATACACAATTTAGTTACTGTCTCTTCAATAGTAAATATTAAGGTTGGATGAATTTAGTAATTTCCAAAACTAAAGAATGGAAAGGGCTCTTATAAAGTTTTAAATCTACCTGTGACAAATTTACGAAGGTAAAAAAAAATGGGGCTTTATTTTTATAAAGTTAAATATATAAGTTTAAGAAGTTGTCTGATAGTAAAATTCTATCTTCCATATTATATTGAGGTTTATAAAATTTAAGATTAGGTTTGGCTGCAAGTAACCAACATGTTAAATTTGCAATATTTATTAGATATGTAAGTAGAGCTCTCAATAGGCAAATAAACATAGGTTTTTGTCATAAGTCATATGCTTCTAAAAATCACTCCATGTTCTATTTAGGTTTTTTTTTCCAACCTATACTCTAAAATGGACCCATCCTCACTGGCTCTTAGATTCCTAAAATTTGTATAGATGATTCACAAATAGAAGGAAAAGTTATTAAGTAATACAGGAACACTATATACTATTTTTTAATGATTGGTGAACCTTAGTATGGTTTTCATGTTGGTGTATATAGAATATTTGTTGGTTGGCAGACTTTTCAGAAATAGACGATTTATTCAATTCTAATTAGAGGACACTGACATTAGCCTAGCTCCCTGAGATCCTAAACATAGTCTGAATCCTTCCCCTACTTTCAAGGACACTCTAAAACCCTACACAAATTCCACAAGTGTTAATAAATAGGCTTTTGACAATTTTATTCCCTTTATTCTACTTAGTGTCTACCCTGAGTAAAATAGAAGAGGGAAAATATTCTAAAGAGTGAAAATCCTTTAGAGTGTAGACAAACTGGCACCAAAGTTCTGCCCTAAGGCATGAGGAATTAATGTTCTCTCCTTTTCTGCTCTTAAACACAATAGCTAGATCTATTGCTACTTAAAACTACTCCTTGTGTGAGAATTACTATCTCTCTTCACTTTTACCTCATATAACCAACCATTCATTAAACAATTATATACTCTATACTTATTATGTATTAGGCAATACCCTAAACATGAATGAAGAACAATATAGGTTTTCAAGGACCCTGAAGGCTACTGTGAGAAACAGACAATTCAAAAACTAAGACCTACTGAATATAGCCTTTAGCCACTAGAATTCAGTACTACGGAAATGCTCAGGAAGAATGGTTACTGGATGCACATATTGTGCACATTCTCAGATTCCCTCTATCAACTGCCTCTGCCTTTTTCTTCCTTACTACTTACTTGAAACAAATCACCCTTCCACCTTCAGATTTGGATGAAATGTCCTACTGCAGGGTATGCAATTTGGTTTTTTGTCCAACCTCTGAGATGGAAGATGATGCAATCTGGAGTGTTAGCTACCTGTGTCCTACTTTCACTAACACAAAAGAAAGAGTATACAGGGGCTGATTATACATCCCTCTGCCTTTTTCTCGTCCGTGGCATACAGCTAGGTATATATTCTCCTTACAAACTTTCCCAGATAAGCTCACATGCTAAGCAAACATGCTGAGCTGCTGGGGACCAGCCTCCTGTTCTTTCTGCAGTTCATACCAAGCAGGCAGATAAGGTTATAGCACCATGTTGCTGCATTTCCTTGCCTTTTTTCTCTTCATCTCTACCACCCTCACACTGCATTTCTCAAACAAACTATTAACACTTGAAACTGTGTCTCTGGCTCTATTTCTGGAACACCTAGGACAATACACATGGTTAATTTTGCTTAAGGACAATCATGGTTTTATGATGTAAGAAGCTAACCTGTAGCTTGCCTAAAAGCTACATTAAAAAAAAGTGTTACAATATTGGCATCATTTTTAATCCAAAGAAGAATCTCATTCTTATAAAATCAAAGTAAGCCACATTCAAACAGCATATCTAGTAGGGCTCAATTATGGAACAAATCCCATTGAGGGCAGTATCTCTGCATATAGCTATAAGGTTGTATTTTGCAGTCTCCCAATTTAGGAATTAAGTACAAGTACCGTATAAAATCCAGCCTCAATCATATTTTCTCAATAAGCCATTAGCCCTGATTTGGAGCTGTATCTTCTCAGATATATTTTATGAAATGCACTTGATATGGGTTATTCACAGCCCTATCTACAGGCTCACCTTTTATCTATCTGTATTGTTATATGAAAAATTAAACTTAAAATCACTGTGAAAAATAATTCCAAAGGGAAAAAAAGTCTTGTAATCTCATCATGTCATTAAAATTTGATCTAATATATTTATAAGATAGTCAAATGAAATGGAAATAACTTGTTATTGAAGAATGTAGCCACACACTTTAGTAAGAAGAATGAGAGAGATCCTCTCATCAAAATGTGGTTTTAGAATTCTCCATAAAAGGATTCCTAACTCTAATGCTTACCAATACATAAACAGTTTATCATAGAATGTCCACCATATAACAAATACTTAATGGATGAATAAATAAAATTTGACAGATCAGTCTATAGTCCACTACATAATGCAATATTTTTACAAAAAAGAACTAGTTTTGTGGCATACCTATCTTACCAATTTAAAAAATTGCAAAAGTCTTTGTTGGAGTTTCTAATAGTGTCAAATGACAAAACTAAAACAACTGAGTAACAAGTTCAAAGGAAAACAATCCATGAATAAAGGGAGTAGAGTGCCTCACAAGCAGTGAAACACTCTTCCTGAAGGATTCTGGGCAACAGCGAGTTTTATAGAATGTGAGAAGAGACAGTGCAGAAACAGGGCATGATTGGCTAGAAGGTCAAGGATTTCCTTACAAGGCTAGCAGGTCCTATTTTCTAGGGTAAGCTACCTAAAGTTGAATTAGAGGAATTGGACAGATTGGTTGGTTTGTATTAGGTTTCCTTGACAGGTGTTACCACAAAGTGCAAGCTGACATAGGTTTAGATGTGTGATGTGGGCCAGGCCACAAGAGTGGTCTCCATTTTTTGGATCCTGGTATATGAATTCACTTTACCAGTAATAAGTAGTCTTCTTTCTACTGTTTCTGGCATTATAGAAAAGTAGACAAACCTTTATAATTAAAAGACAATCCTGGAAAAATCACACCAGACACAACACTTCATATATTGTGTAGCTTGGCACGAAGTAAGATAAATATGCACTACACCCCATGCCTTAATTAGGTCAGCATACTTTGTTCCTCCAAGTTTAAGGCTATCTATAATTTCAGTTACATCAGTTCATCCAGAATAGACCAGACTGTGAAAGACTGACTTTCATTAGTCAATTTAGAGAAAACTGACTATTAATCCTGTTAGGGCATACAGCTTTCTAGTAACTGAAACAGTTTCCACTCCTTTTCTTAGTAACAGGCTTTCTGGAAGGTGATGGAGAAATTAGAAGTTTATGTGACGTTTATGGAGTTAACTCATTGTGGTCATTTATCTGAAACAGTGAATATTCAAGAAGTAATTTCTGGATTATTCCAATTTTTAACTTTATTCTTAGGCTAGAATATTCTTACTTGCTGCCAGCTGGGAAAGTTGAGAAAATATTAAATAAAATATCTCTGAGATTATAGCAGGATTTCTAATAGAGAAGAATGATTGAATTACAAATGCATGGGGAGCAGTCTCTGCCAGTGGGTGGTATTTGTATTTTAAGAGATAACATTTCATGGATCATAGGTTCAAGCAAATACCCATTGTGCTAGACATTAACCACCACTTAGCAATAGTGATAGAGAAGTAGAAAACATCTGGTTGTGGATAATGAGCCAGAGCTTCTCAGCACCCTTGGATGCTAATAGCACTGGGCAAAGGTCATGGTAGAAGGCCATCTGGCTCCCTGTGTAAAGATATTTAGAGATCTTTCCTATCACTGCAAATCACCAGCATATTTATAAGAAGCAGGTAAGAAAATCTACTGAGTAGTATATATTTAACCACCAATTTTAAGTATCTGATATTAGTATGTTTCATTACCACTGTTGCTACTAAATATTAGATTAGTATTACAAACTATTGAAACATGAACTGTGTCATGGTAATATAAAAATTCACAAAACTATATTATGAATACAAGAAAAATCATTGCTCACAGATTTGTGTTATGTAGGCAGAGGAGCTATTTGTAAAATTGTAATTTAGAAGAGAATTACTTTCAGTAAATATTATTTTCCCTTTCTGATTTTTCCTTAATTTTTACCTGCATCATATTTCTATCAAAAATTACTTAGTGGAAAACATATGCTATCATCCATATAACTATAAGTATTCATTTTCTTAACCAAAAGAAAATGTATGTAGCATCTACTACATATGAGATGGTATACCTGGCATTGAGAACTCAGCAAAATTAATGCTCTAAAGAACTGATGGGTTAGCTGTAGAAAAAGATTACAGAAATGTTTATAAAAGACTTTTGTAATGTAGTATAATGTATGCTTTCATAGAAACGTGCACTGGCCTTTATGGGAGAATGGTCATGGAAACTTTCACCAAAAAAATGTTACTCAGGATCGGTCTCACGTAATGAGTAGGCATTGACAAATATTCTTTGCTTGATCAAATTTTAGTCAGGCTCTTGAACCTTCTCCTAGGCCCATCTGTACACTTTCTTGTAAAATACAGTTTTAGAAAGCATCCTGAGAAGTCAGCTAAGCAAGAATACCCCTACCCTTGAAACAAATCATGCTTGTAATTAAAATTTCTCACTCCCCAGCCTTAGCATCTCATCACCCCTGGTCTTCCTTCAGTAGGAATTCTGTTAGGCAACTTTAGTAGACTCAGAAGGTACTATTCACAGAAAGTACTAAAAAAGTAATATAAGTGGCATTGTAAAAATGATTAATATACAACCGGAGGAATTTAAAATTAAGCTGTATTTAAATATAACTTGGGAAAACTAAAATGATATGGGTTCACTTCTTGATAATTTGAGGAATTTGAAAAATTAGATTAAAATGTGTATTTTTTTATTTTTATTTTTATTTTTTTTTAACGTTTATTTTTATTTTGGGGAGAGAGAGAGACAGAGCATGAATGGGGGAGGGGCAGAGAGAGAGGGAGACACAGAATTGGAAACAGGCTCCAGGCTCTGAGCCATCAGCCCAGAGCCTGACGCGGGGCTCGAACTCACGGACCGCAAGATCGTGACCTGGCTGAAGCCGGACGCTTAACCGACTGCGCCACCCAGGTGCCCCTAAAATGTGTATTTTTAAACTTAATACTAAACATTCCCATTAAACAAATACATTAAACAAATATCATCTGTGCCACATCAGAAAGTAAAGCCAAAGTAAAAGTGGTCTTTATAAGTAAATAGCAGATAGATGAAAAAAAAAGGATAAAGTAACAGAAATTACAAACTAAGGTAATAATAATTTATCTCAAAGTGATAAAATATAACCTTAATGTGTAAGAAACTGAATTCTCAGGAAAAAATAAACTAAAAGTTAGAGTAAAACATATCCCCATCTAAAATGCATATATATGTATACGTGTGTGTGTGTGTGTGTGTGTGTATATATATATATATATATACATATATATACATACATATACATATATATGTATATATATGTATATGTATACATATATATGTATATATACAAATATATAATCAACACATGAAACATAAAAGCAACCCTAAAGTTAAGAAAGAAGTCAGAGAAAATATGACATGCACGTGGGTTGAAATTCATTCACATACCAACTAGAGGAGCAGAAAAATATAGCTTCATTATTTTTTACATAATTTTTACAGAATCATTTACTACTTACTCCATAACCATGAGCTCTCCAACATTTCCCACTTTCTTCATTGTTAGGCAATCTCTGGGTCTAAACCTGGGAAATGGGTTATGAATGAAAGAACATTGTATCATTTCTAAGCAGAAGCATGTAAAACTCATAATGTAACACCCCTTCCCTTCAACTCTTTCTTCTTCTGTTGTGTAATTCAAGATCATCATGGATCACATATAATGAAGCTTGAGCTTCTGTCAATTTGGGTTCTTGATCAACTGTGTGAGGCATAGCTTCATTAATCTGTGATAGACACAAGGCATTAGCAAGATGTAAATTTCTGTTGTATTAAACCACTGATTTTTGTGGGTACCTTGTTTGGTATACAGTAAAATCTAGTTTTTCCACAAAGGGCAGGATGATAAATATTTTAGCTTTTGTGGGCTATTCAGTCTCTTTCTCAAATACTCAACCCTTCCTTTTTAGCACAAAAGCAGCTATACACAGTACATGAACAAATGAGTAGAGCTGCATTTCAATAAAACTTTATTTACATAAACAAGCAGTGGGCCAGATATGACCCCAGGATAAAGTTTGCTGACATCTTATCTGGACTACATAGATAATAAAGTAAAATGATCTTAATCATGAAATCTTACTTGCCAAATAGCAGAAAT
The DNA here is from genome assembly GCF_016509475.1 of Prionailurus bengalensis. NCBI lineage: Eukaryota > Metazoa > Chordata > Mammalia > Carnivora > Felidae > Prionailurus > Prionailurus bengalensis. The sequence continues at coordinate 94,721,030 of NC_057344.1, forward strand.
GTAAGTTTTGGTTTTATATAGTTCAAAGTTTAAAGTCCTCTATTTTGGGGGCGCCTGAGTGCCCAGTCCATTGAGCTTCCACCTTCAGATCAGGTCATGATCTCACAGTTCGTGAGTTTGAGTCCCACATTGGGCCCTGGGCTGACAATTCAGAGCCTGGAGCCTACTTTGGATTCTGTATCTCCCTCTCTCTCTGCCCCTCCCCCGCTGGCACTCTGTCCCTCAAAAATAAATGTTAATTTTTGTTCAGTGCTCTATCTTGATAGAAAACAAACAACCTCTCTTATTCATTTCATCTTATTCCTTCAGTCTTTCTCAAAAACACTGTCTGGTTGAATGAAGGTGGGGAAGTAGGTTAAATTATCTTGCACTGTCAATTGGTTGTGTACTCTGTACTTCTTGATGCTGGGCAGTGTGCTGGCAGTTGATGCCACAGCTGGTATTTAATAACCTAATTATTTTCTGGATTGAACAGGACCTTGACACACACACACACACACACACACACACACACACACACATATGAATTTAGTTCCTAAAAGAAGCATGTAAAATATGATGTCATGCACAAGGGCAGTTGCATAAACAAATGAATAATTGTTCACCCTAAAGTATCACTAGTACAGCAAAGAAAATAAACTATTGGTACTACATCAAAGAAAGTTTCTGTACGGTGAAGGAAACAATCAATAAAACTAAAAGGCAACCTATTGAATGGGAAAAGATATTTGCAAATGGCATATCTAATAAAGGAGTAGTATTCAAATATATAAAGAAGGGACACAATTTAACACCCTCCCAAAAAAATCCAACTTAAAATGGGCAGAAGAGACATGAACAGACATTTCTCCAAAGAAGACATAGAGATGGCCAAAAGACACATGGAAAGATATTCAACATCACTCATTGTGAGAAGTGAGATGATATATTTTCAGAAATACCAAATAAAAGCTGTGCTGTCTAGTTAATAGGTTTACAATCTATTGGAAATATGTACAAAACCCGCTCCCCCCAACAATGGAGCCCCAGGCCCTTAGACACTTCACTTCATGGTTCTTCTTCCCCTCTCCATTTCCCAACTTATTTTTCGCTGTCTTTGCAATGAGCACGCACTAAAGAATTGAAGTCTCTGCATCACCTCAAGGAATGTACTTTTTGCCTTACATAGGCATAGGCAACTTCCAGGTAAGGCTGTAACCTCTGTATACTTAGCCAACGAGGAATCAGGGGAGTGACTTGCATGCTAGGAGATAAAATGCCTGCTGTAACTGCCCCAAGTGTGCCTGTCCATCAGACACCCACTTTTGCAAGAACGTTGATTAAAGCTTCACTTTACTGTGCTCCAAGTCTCCACATCCCTCCTTTGATTGGGCCAGTGGGTTAATTTCTCACACTCATCATCAGGGAAATGTGAATCAAAACTACAATGAGATACCATTTCAGAATGGCTAAAATAAAAAACACAAGAAACAAGTATTGGTGAGGACATGGAGAAAAAGGAACTGTCATGGACTATTGGCAGGAATACAAGCTAGTGTAGCCACTGTGAGAAACAGTACTGACATTCTTCAAAATATCCTTGGTTTCAGAATTGTTGTTTGTTAATGTCCTATTAACCTTTTATGTGACCACAATTTATGCTAAAGTCTTAACAATGGACACCAAAACCTCCTGTATACAATTCTGTCTTCTCCAATATAGTTTAATGATCACTAGCCATTTGTGACTACTTAAAATAATGAAAATTAAAGTTAGTTCTTCAGTTGTACTGACAACATTTTAAGTGTTCAGTAGACATGTGACTAGTGGCTAATATATTGGATGGTGAAGATACAGAAAATTTATATGAATGTGGAAAGTTCTACTATATAGCACTGCTATAGACAAAACTTAATAGAATTGTCTACCATAAAGTAGATAATTCTTTGGTAAAGAGACCTTCTATTGCCTAGAAATAAATCTCTTGGTTTAAGAGATGAAAGGTCATGAGGGGAAATGATTTAATCAAATAAATTCGCCATTTTATATATGCAAATTTTTTATGCAATGTTATTCCTGACGCAAAACAGAAGATGCTACAAATTTTTACCTAAATCATAATATTCCTTATAAATGCAGTGAAAAGTTGTGTAGTGAGAGAAAAATTGAATAGATAAAATTCTTTTTTTTTTTTTAATTTTTTTTTCAATGTTTTTATTTATTTTGGGGACAGAGAGAGACAGAGCATGAACGGGGGAGGGGCAGAGAGAGAGGGAGACACAGAATGGGAAACAGGCTCCAGGCTCTGAGCCATCAGCCCAGAGCCTGACGCGGGGCTCGAACTCCCGGACCGCGAGATCGTGACCTGGCTGAAGTCGGACGCTTAACCGACTGCGCCACCCAGGCGCCCCAAAATTCTTTAAAATATACATTAAATATATCCTCTCCAATTTGAAGAGAAGGGATGTGACAGAGGCTGATAGGCAACCTGGTGGGTAGTGTTAGTGAGCCAACACAAAAAGTATAGAGACTCAAAGAAGAAAGATCCCTTCTGATGGAACAGATGTAATAAACTGTTACTGACCAGTAAGAACAACTTCCAATATTCGACTTTTTTTTTCCCCGTGGTTTCCTGAAAGAAGCACTGGAAATGAGAGAATAAACCTGAAATTATAGCACAGAGCTAATTCTCTACAACAACAAACAGGAAATAAAGGAAGACAAAAGAAATGTGAAACAACGCAGGAATCACTTGAAGGAGAGAAGTTCCCAAGGAAAGACATTTGGAAAGCGCTACATGCCCCCAAACATTAATAATGACATATCCGAGGGACTCCTGGGTGGCTCAGTTGGTTAAGTGTCCGACTTCAGATCAGGTCATGATCTCCCAGCTCTGCAAATTCCAGCTCTGCATCAGACTCTGTGCTGACAGCTCAGAGCTTGGAGCCTGTTTTGGATTCTGTGCCTCCTCTCTCTCTCTGCCCCTCCCCTGCTCACACTCTCTCTCCCTCTTTCTCTCTCAAAAATAAAGAAACATTTAAAAAAAAGTGACATATCTGAAACCTATATATTGTGTGCTTGTTTTATTAATTAATTAATTAATTTCACAGGCCTGGAGAACAACTGAAACAGCTACTAGGTAGTAGTAGTTTAAATCTGTAAATAAATAGCCACAAATGCTGATGAACCTTTATCAGCATAAAAGATGGAAACTCAAAGACAGCTGCCATGTAAACGACATACATATTCAATGTGTGGAGTTGTATGGGAATGTTAGTAAAATTAAACAAAAAATGAGCAGAAAATAAATTGTTGAAGCTGAGCTGTTGCTCTCCTCCCATTGTAACAGTGACTTCGGCTCAAGTCATGATCTTTTTTTTTTTTTATTTTTTTTTATTTTTTTTTTTTTATTTTTCAACGTTTATTTATTTTTTGGGACAGAGAGAGACAGAGCATGAACGGGGGAGGGGCAGAGAGAGAGGGAGACACAGAATTGGAAACAGGCTCCAGGCTCCGAGCCATTAGCCCAGAGCCCGACGCGGGGCTCGAACTCACGGACCGCAAGATCATGACCTGGCCGAAGTCGGACGCTTAACCGACTGCGCCACCCAGGTGCCCCTCAAGTCATGATCTTAAGGTTCATGAGTTGGAGCCCCACATTGGGTTCTGCACTGGCAGAGTGGAGCCTGCTTGGAATTCTCTTTCTCCTCGTTCTCTGCCCCTCCTCAACTCATGCTCTCTTGCTCTCAAAAATAAATGAACTTTAAAAAATAAAATAAAAATAACTTTTGCAAAACACGAAGTCCAGTATTTGGCATACAACACACAAATAAATGTTAGTTTTCATGCTTCATTCCAAAACCTTTATTCCTACTGAGTTTCTTCCAGTCTTCCTACTTTCTCCCTCAGAACTTAGTCACACTTCTACTCTTAAAAGAAATCTTGATGCCTCAATCTCTTTTGCCTTCCTGATAGATTTCATGAAGGGAACCCTGTCTTTTAACCCTCCTACATCCCTATACTTTACCCACTTAAATCCAAACTCAAGCTCTGCCGTCCCTAGACTATGCCATACCACTGAAAATTCAGCTCTTATTAGTACATAGGTGAGTGCGCATAAGGACAATACTGATTTAAATTATTTTGATCCCATGTAAAATAGCATTTACTGATAAAAGTCCTTATGTTGCTCCGGTAAAGATTTACAAAATTACTTCCCCATTTAAATATCATTAAAGTAAATGCATCTGCCTTTCTTCTATTTGCCAAGACAAAACATGAGGCTTAAAGAAATTTCATGCTTGAAAGACACATTATTTCTTAAATATTTGCTAAGATTTTTTTTCCCATAATTGACATTTCTGGGCAGCTATGTTGTCTTATGAAGTAATACCATTTGTTGTAAGCTATAATACATACTCCTTTGGCTATAATCATAAAACTTTTCCAACAATGAGCATCAGTTAAAGATAAACTTCTCAAGGATGTTCTTCATCATTTCAGAAAGGAACTTCTATGACACATAAAAGTTCACAGCAATTTTTGTATGTCTTCAGAGTAAAAAGCTCTTTAAATGTGAGCCATCACTCTATTTTTTTTAATTTATTTTTAACGTTTATTTATTTTTTTTTAATTTTTTTTTTTCAACGTTTATTTATTTTTTGGGACAGAGAGAGACAGAGCATGAACGGGGGGGGGGGGGCAGAGAGAGAGGGAGACACAGAATCGGAAACAGGCTCCAGGCTCCAAGCCATCAGCCCAGAGCCTGACGCGGGGCTCGAACCCACGGACCGCGAGATCGTGACCTGGCTGAAGTCGGACGCTTAACCGACTGCGCCACCCAGGCGCCCCACGTTTATTTATTTTTGAGACAGAGAGAGACAGAGCATGAACACGGGAGGGTCAGAGAGAGGGAGACACAGAATCTGAAACAGGCTCCAGGCTCTGAGCTGTCAGCACAGAGCCCGACGCGGGGGCTCGAACTCACGGACCGGGAGATCATGACCTGAGCTGAAGTCGGACGCTTAACCGACTGAGCCACCCAGGCGCCCCCATCACTCTATTTTTTAACATCTAGATTAGCTGCACAACTTTCACTTGACTGAAAATATAATTTTGCTTTTTAAAACTGTTGTATATATATTTGTAAAGTGTGTTAAATTACTGATTTCCCCGAAAATCTTCCTTCATTTGTCTGACATAAAAAAGATTAAAATCAACTGCCTAGGCAGTTATTTTAGATTATTTTAAATTGCAAAATTAGAATATAAAAGTATTTGTGTAAGGGAAATATTCATCTTAAGCTTCAGTTATGTAACATGCATTCATGATGAAGACACGTTCATGAAATAGTTTGTAACCAAGTGTAAAAGGAATAATGAAATCTGGAGAATTGAATTAGGGAGGGGGAGTGGGAACCTACCTGTTGATTGGAAGAGAAAACTTAAACGTGAGCAATAAAAATAGATCATCTTAAGTTCAAATCTGACCAAGCAGCACTACATTTTTCTCGTACTTGGAGTTCGTCAAAAGCAAGGAAAGCTCTTGGCCAGCGCGAGAGAGACGCCGTAGGCATGGGCGGACCAAGGCGGGAAGAGACCGGAGAAGCCAAGCGGGCGGGAGGTGGAAGCGGCCGCGACGGCGACGCCGACGGCGACGGCGGCGGCAGACCAAATCCGCGCATGCGCTCAGCTCCCGCAGCCGCGGCGGGGCTCCTTTCTTCATGGCTCCTCTGCTCCCTCCCGCCCAGAGTCTGCAGCCACCGCCTCCAGGCGCCTCCTTCCCACCCACCGTGCCCCCTCTCAGCGGCAGGTGAAGGGGGAGAACACAGTAAGGTGGGCATTTCAGAATAAATATAACATAAATTTCACATTAGCTTTAAGAATACACTTGGCATGTTTGGGGAAAATTTGATTCCATTGATCTGCAGGACCACATAGAAGATGGGACATTGACAGAATTTAAGAAGCATGTTAGACTAAACTGTTATTAAAGACTGATCTAGATGCTCTCAGGCATACAAATTGGAACAGGAAAGATCAAAAGTCAGACTACTCAAAGAGCCTTTTCAGCAATCCAGGCAAGGAGTAATGAGTTGATAAGCAACACAATGACATTGAGAATTGGGGAAAAATTGATTGAGAGACGTTCTGAAAAAATAGTAAACTAAGTGTCTTGGGTTGGCTACTTGTAGAAAGGACCAGGGAAAATTCAACTTTATTTGGCAATGTCTAACTTTAGGATATATAATGGTATATAAATGGGGACATGAGATAGAGCTATTCCTTTTCAGAAAAAGGTGTTTATCTTGTTTAATACATAATGAATTTGAAATGATATGGGGCATTTTCAAGAAAGTGTCCAATAAGTAGAATGTGAAGAAGAAACTCCAGACCACACGTCTGTTCGTGTTGAAGTGTACTATGGAAGGAAATGGTGGTTGAAGAGAAAATGAAAATTTAATGGAGAATATAAAGTAATTAGCCATTTTCCCACAGGAAGCAGAGAGGACTTAATCACATACATTGGCAGTTAGCCCTGAAAAAACAAAAGACAATGCCATTTGTAGATTTATACTTATAGGAAACTGCCAAACTGTCTTACAGAGTGGATGTATCATTTTACATTCCTGCCAGCAATGAATTCCTATTGCTACATATCCTTGTCTGTGTTTGGTGTTGTCAGTGTTTTGGATTTTGCTCACTCTAATAGGTGTGTATCTCATGGTTTTTCTAAACTTCATTTCCCTGGTGCTTTATAATGTGGATCATCTTTCCATACTTTGCCATCTATATACCATTTTTGGTGATGGGTCTGTTCAGGTCTTATTTTTTAACCTACTTGTTTTCATACTGTTGTGTTTTAAGAGTTCTTTGTGTTATTTTGAACAATAGTCCTTCATCATATATGCTTGTTGTAAATGTTTTCTCTCAGTGTGGCTCGTCTTCCATTCCCCTAATAGTGTCTTCCCACAGAGAAGAAGTTTTTAATTTTAATAAAGTCAAGCTTATCAACTTTTTTTCTTTTGTGAGCCATACTTTTGGTTGTATATAAAAAGTTGTTGCCAAGCTCTAGATTTTCTTTTATGTTGTCTGCTAAGAATTTTATAGTTTTGCATTTTACATTAATGTCTAGGATTCATTTTAAGTTAATTTTTGTTTTAAGTTTTTTTGTTTTGTTTTTTTGTTTTTTGCATGTGGATATCCAGTTGTTCATAACTATTTGTTGAAGACTATCCTTTCTTCATTATATTGGCTTTGCTGCTATGCCAAAGGAGTGGGTCTTTTTCTGGGCTCTTCTGCATTGATCTCTTTGTTCTTTTGCCAGTACCACACTGCCTTGATTACTGTAGCTTTATAGTAAATTCTAAAGTCAAGCAGTATCAGTCTCAGACTTTATTCTACTTCAGTATTGTGTTTGCTATTCTGCAACTTTTGTGTTTCCATATAAACTTCACATCAGTTTGTTGACATCCACAAAATTATCTGCTGATATTTTGACTGGACTTGTACTAAATCTATAGATGTTATACATTTTTAATTCCCGTACCCAGTTTAATTGATTTCATATCTTAATTTGGGGATTTATTTATTTGGATTTATTCATCATAAGGGCAGAAAAACCATTATAAAGTTTTCCATCATTCAATTGACATCAAGTTAGCTAACGAGTTTGCATAGATAAGACACCATTTGTCAGGGAATTTATTTCTTTTATCATCATTAAAAGTTACTTTTTCTTGTAGGACTGGTAATTATATCTCTCTCTGATTTTACATTTTTGGGATGTATTTATAATATAGCTGTGTTGGCTTGAATAATAGCCTTTCAACAATATTTACATCCTAATCCCCAAACCTGTGAAAAAGTTACATACATTGCCAAAGGACTTACAAACATGATTAAGAATTTTGACATAGGGAGATTATCCTATGTTATCTAAGTGAGACCAATGTAATCACAAGTAACCTTGTAAGAGGGAGGCAGGATGATGACAGACTTTGAAGGTGACATGATAATGGAAACAGAGAGCAGAGGGATAGAGAGAAAGACATAAGAATGAAACAGTGGTCAGAGAGAAGATGCTATCTGTTGGATCTGACAATGGAGGAAGGGGACATGAGCCAGAGGATGCAGGCAACCTCTAGAAGATAGAGAAGGCAAGGAAATAATTTAGATCCTAAAGCTTCCATAGCAATGGGCTTGCATCAGCCTTGATTTTCAGCCTTTGAAACAGATTTCTGACTTCCAGTCTGCAGAAATGTGAGATAATAGATGTGTATTGTTTTTAACCATTAAGTAGTCCACTGTATCTTCTTCGATCTTCTTCTGTTTAAACTGTCCTTACTGGATTATTTGTATCATGTGTTGTTAATAAGTTTTATCATAAATAACTGGAAGCAAAATCCAACCATCTCTCTCCATATGTGTACATGTATGTGTATATATACATACATCTATGTTTTGATATGCAATTATGTATATGTACAAATATACATATATATTCACCTACATATGTATAGCTACACATATAGCAAAACTAGAAAAAGAAACGTGAAATTTCATTTAGTCAACTGTTGTCTTATTTGAATATATTCTGTAACTCAGACTTCCAGTGTATCATTTCTCAGTGATCTGAGAAATCTCAGGTATTACTTGAAATTTAATTCTATGTTTTTTGAATTCATTTCAGCTTAGTAAAAAAATTGGAACATAAATCTATGCTTAATCCAATATTAAGTTCAAGCTGGTGGTTCAATTTATTATTATATGTGCAAAGCATGTTTTAACAAGACTAAAATGAAAAATAGGTTGATATATTTCAGTATGAATTTGAATGGAGAAGTAATTCATTCTCAAATGTCCCTAGATTTTTTTAACACAGTAAAATAATTTTAATACAGTTTATAAAATGTAATAAAACTTCATTGAAAATAAAATTATTGAAGAAATGGGACTTTATTTGAATTAGTCCATCATAAATAATAGATTCACATTCTCACTAGCATTTAAAACCTTTTGATACACGTGCATATATATAAGTATTTATATATATTATATACATAGTTAAATATATATAATTTAATAAGTTATTATTTTCTTATAATTTCCAAAAATCATATTAAATCTGTTTACTTTAAGTTATTAAGAAGTTTGATAGTGATTTTTCCAATAAATTTTCTGTCTGTGTATTATTTTAGGATATAATTTCTCTGAAATTTACTTTAGAAAAAGAGTATTCGATCTGGTAGCTGCAACAAACTTACACCCAACTGTATACAGCTCTACAACTATGACAAAAATTAAGATTAATTTTTGTCCTTGTATAACTATTAAAGAATTCTTGTACAGTATAAAAGATATGGTGATAGTTGCACTATTGATTCCAAAGTAAAAACTTTTAATGTTTGCTCATTAATTATGCTGTTTGCCAAAGGTTTTTTTTTAAAGGATGTTCCTTTGTTAGAATAAATAGTGCATTGCCAAAATATCCTTTTTCTTGCTGTGAGTACTGGGGTTAATGACTAAATATTGTAATCTTCTGCACAGCATTGTCTTTGACTCAAGGAAGCTGCCTTGCCTAGAGAAATATAAGATATTATACTCCCTTTGGTGATAGACAACTGAATACTACGAAGCTTGAAGCCCAGCCATCTTGTTTCAAGGTAGCAAAATTGGTTTTGCTATTTATATTACAGAAGCTACCTGTTAATGACATTAAAATTAACTTTTGCCAAATATCTCATTTTTGCTTAGTCCTTTCCCTAGCCTTTGTTTCTGTCTCCTTTACAGTATTTTCTGGAAGAACAGATTTTCCAAAAAAGCATATATATATGTGTCTCTATCTCAGGGATTCTAGGTCCTTCTCAGGAACCTGACCTAAGACAACGTCTATTTCTTATTTACTATGATTTTGCATTATGAATAGATGGTGGGTGTATGTATTTCCTGGCCTGATCCATGGTGATAATTACATTGTTTTACTCCTTTTTTTATTTTAAAGGAGTTCACAAACATTTTAATTTTTATGTAGGTTTATTTACAGCAAAAGTAGAGGACACTGTGGAAAAGGATCACACAAGCAGACAGGGTATACTACTATGGAGTATTTTACTCATTTTGAATAACTGAAACAAGTATTTGAGTGTGTTGATTGATTTTTAGATGGTAAAGAACCTTTTATTCCAGGTATTGGTCATTGTTTTAGCCCATTTGGGCTGACATAAAATAGTATAGATTGGGTGGCTTTTAAACAACAGAAATGTATTTTCCAGTTCTGGAAGCTGGTAAGCCCAAGATCAGCTTGTATGTTTTATAAATGATGATCTTAGTATTTAATTGATGTTTTTAGTAGGATTTAGTAGTTTCTATATTTTTTAATTTAAATTTATAATTTTTCTGTTTCCTATTTTCCTCACCTATTTTATATTGATCTCTTGTTTTTTGCCTTCTTTTGGATGGCTTTCTTTTTTACTATTCCATTTTTATCCTCATTTCCTTGCTAGTTACACATTTTCTTAATCTTCCTTTAATATTACACTGAAGATTGAAACATTTGTCCCACTTATTAAAATCCATAAAATTAGGACTTTTTAATCACTTTTAGAATATGCTAGAATTTTAAAAAATTTTAAATATATTTTCACCACTTCCTCCTGCTCAGTATCTCAGACTTTTCTACAGAAATTTTAGAATTGGCAATGCCTTAATGTTGTGCTATCTCATACAATAGCCACCATTCACATATGGGTACTAAGCACTTGAAATACAGCTGAAATGGAATGTGCCTTAAGAGTGAAATGCACACATTTCACTTTGAAGACTTTCTGAAGACTTAATACACACAAATATTTTTTCTGGCTTTTCCTGGTGGTTGAATCAGGGATGTTGATCAGAAACCTGGAAACCCATTGGTGTCTGAAGCAGATATTTCTAGACTGGAAATGTTTGAAATGTGTAAATATTTTTAAATAATACTAAATAAGCATGAGCCACAAAGTTTAAAGCCACAAGTTTTAAAAATTATTTTTAAAGCTTACATAGGTATGTGCAATAGGTTATAATAAATAATTTTTAAATAATAAAAATGTTTGTCTAGGAAAGATTCCACCATACTTCAGATTTAATACAGTCCCTAAATTCAGCTTTATTCTAAATTACAAGGATTGGTACCTAAAAGAAAACTCTTCTGGCAAAGAAGAGCTGATAAAGTTTAGAAAAGCATGTTACACGCACACGATGTTAAAGTTTGGTTTTATGTTCCATAAAGATAAACAGTAAAAAAGCATCCCCAAATTTAGGGAATATAAAGCAGCATAAATTGTATTTTACAGGATTAAACTAACCATTAATTTTCCTTTACTAACTCCATTGGAAAATTCTCAACATCTGCCCCACCTTTAACTGAGATGTTTTTGCATATATTATACATTTTGATTGCCTTTGCCCCCACAACATTGGGCTCACTGTCCAACGTGTTGAAACATTCTTATTATATTATTTCTATAAGATTAAAAAAGTAACATTAGTGTTGATGCTTGAAATGGAAGAAATTCATTTAAACTTTATTTGATATATTCAACTTAATACAGGAGAATTGAAATTGAGGACTGGTAAATAGTTGTTTTTCATAAACCCTTTGACAATTGTAACTTCATCTATTAAAAGGCATGTGATAACATTCTGATGTAGTACTCTCAATCATTGCTTTAGCACACACAGATATACACACACTCTCTCACACAGAATGGAATATTTGGACATGGAAGTCCAAAGTATGTTTTTAGTTGACTTCAGCTACTTTATTGCTTATTCCTCTATGAAAAATCTCCCTTTTCTTCTATAAAATTTTAGTTCCATTTTTCCTGATAATTGCTAGTAGGCTCATAAAACACCCATAAAAATAATTTTGCCTCAATTTTATTTTCATTTATTACAGAGAGAATTAAGGGAATATTAGCATTATTATTTTAATCAAAGAAAAATTATTCCCTTTGTCCTCCAGTGGCTCTGTTGAAAGGTCTTTTTGGTTATTCCAATGTATGAAAAAGGGCATTCATTACTCTGGGTGAAGTACGTAATAAGAATTTTTGATTTTAGTATCTTACAAGGTTGCTTGGCCCTATAAAAGGTAGTCTTCAGAAAAGAGACTGAATCATTCTTGGGTGAATATAGGCTCCAATATTGGAAACTACTGTGGGACTATGGAGCAACAAGTGTGAAATGCCAGCTTGGCCTGGGAGAATGGACTCTCATTCGTGGGCTCGGATTATGGTTACCTTTCAGAATCAGCCACTCTGGTGCATGGTTCTGACTTAGAAAAATGACTAAATATGAGAATATGAAATAAAACAAGTATGTCTTTAACATCCAATACACAGGGAACCATGACTGTGTGACTGGGCACTCTTGCAAATACTTCTCTCTATGTCCTCCAAAACTCTCCTGTCACTTCTCTGGTTAACTGGAGGGACTTACAACATTGACAATAAAAACGTTTACAATGGTTGATTTCTTACAACTCTTCTAGTAATCTAGGGAAAAGAACATGCAACCACTAGTTGTCTCATAAAAGGATTCCCTCACCTGGTCTGTCTGAATATCCAAAGGGTGACTGCTGGAGTAAACCCACACCCACAGATGCACAAAAAAACACATGCATGAAGCAAGATCAACCTGCAGAAACTTCGCAGCCCAACCTCTTAATGAGGATGAAAAATTCTCTCTTATTTGTAACACAATGTGCAGAAATTACCTGGACACACAACAGAGACAACCCTTGACATTTCTGTTAAAGAGATATTTCCTGGATTCTCATCTCACTTCCAGATTGTGCCTCAGGGAGTAAGTAGTACATGTGAAGCAGAACATCAAAAACTACTACATGAGAATCATGTCTCCATGGATGATCAGCCTTATCTAAACCAAGATTCACCAGAATCTTAACTTTTGTTTCTTTATTTATTTTTCATTTTTTTTTAATGTTTAGTTATTTTTGAGACAGAGAGAGATACAGAGGATGAGCAGCGGAGAGGCAGAGAGAGAGGGAGACACAGAATCCAAAGCGGGCTCCAGTCTCTGAGCTGTCAGCGCAGAGCCTGACACGGGACTTGAGCTTACCAACTGCAAGATCACAACCTGAGCTGAAGTCAGACACTCAACCAACTGAGCTACCCAGGCGCCCCTATTTCTTTATTTTTAAGTTGACCTGGAGGCATGATAAAAATCTTACAAAAATATCTTTTTTTTAATTATTTATTTATTTTTTTTAACGTTTATTTATTTTTGAGACAGAGACAGAGCATGAACGGGGGAGGGTCAGAAAGAGAGGGAGACACAGAATCTGAAACAGACTCCAGGCTCTGAGCTATCAGCACAGAGCCCGACGCGGGGCTCGAACTCACGGACCGTGAGATCATGACCTGAGCCGAAATCAGATGCTTAACCAACCAAGCCACCCAGGCGCCCCTCAAAAATATCTTATAATCACTGTGAAATAGGAAATTGAACAGAGGGAGTTTGAGGATTTAAGCTCTTCCAGTCCAACAAAAGTCCCTAGAATTAGAGAGGACAGAGATTTGATCTTCACTTATTTTTTTTGTATTCAATAGTGGACAGAGAACCTGTATATTTTTCAAATTATCCAATAGATCCAAACACAAATCTTGGGCCATGGGACATTATTTATTTGAAAAACAGCTATTTTGATTTTCATTTACAATCAAAACCCAATTGGAATGATTTAGAAGACACAGTGAGTTAACACTACAGAACAGCAAGCAAATCACATGGAGATAGTGGAAATAACAGACACTATCAAGAAGGTTGAACAGGGCAGAGAGAAGAGCAAATAAAAAAGGAAGAAAATGATGAGGACTCAAAAGCAGATTAAGCTCTCTTGCGAGCACAGCCCTGCAGCTGATAACACAACTCTGCTGTGAGGGCTGAAGGAGTGAAGGGTGTGCTTATCACTACCTCCTGTATACTCATGAGATATCTGGAGATGGCAGACCAACACAGGAACTAATTTATCTTTCCCAGAGGTTTCACTTATCATTTAACAAAAAGACAGGCATGATTTTTTTTTCACAGATTAGGATTTTTTTTTTTTTTGTATTTGGTATCTACAGATAGCAAAATAAAACTGCATACTTTATGGAGCATGTGAAATATAGGCCTTATCATCATTCCCACTTCATGCAATAGTGGTCAGTCATACAGGAAGAACTGAAAAACAGAGGCAAAAGCAACCATGCCCATATTTTTAAAAAAATATATGGGTATTACTTAAAATCTACAAATTAACATGGGGGAAGTCTGTATCTTTACTGTATAGAAATTCTTCATTATTTTAAATTTCTTAAGTTCTATGAAATCTGTAGTTTTATTATTTATACATTGATACATATATATATATATATATATATATATATATATATATATATATAAGTTTAATTAAGATAAAGCTTTACTGTAATAAATGGTTGGGAGGAAAGTCAAAGATTTAAACTTCTGCAGGCCAAGAAAACCACCAGGAGGGCGCCTGGGTAGCTCAGTCAGTTGAATGTCTGACTCTTGATTTCAGGATCATGATCTCACGGTTCCTGAGTTTGAGCCCCACATCAGGCTCTGCACTGACAGCATGGAGCCTGCTTGGGATTCTCTCTCCCTCTCTCTCTCTCTCTCTCTCTCTCTTTCTCTCTCTCACTCTTTTTCTCTGCCCCTCCCCCACTCATGGTCACTCTCTGTCTTGCTCAAAATAAATAAATAAACATTAAAAAAAAACCCACCACGAGTTGAAAAGAAAGTAAGTATGGAGCTTTAGCTGTTAAGACAAAATGTATTAGAGTTCTTCAGGAAACAGAACTAATAGTGTGCACACACACATATATGTACATATATAATCTTAATCTATAAAACTACTCAATATGCTAAGAACTATTATATATAATACAATTAATTTTATATATTATATATAACACAATTAATAGAAAAATGGCAAGACTTATATAGTACTTCTTGTTTGCCAGAAAGTATTTTAAAGGCTATAAATATATATTTTTTAATGCTTGCCCTAGAGTTGCAATACACATTTACAACTAATCTAAGGCCACTTTTAAATAACACAATAGTGATTCACAGCAGTACAGGCCTCTTACCACAGAGTATTTCCAGTCCCTTGCCTCCATCCCTTATGTTGCCTACTTTTCCCTTTGGAACCCTTTTCATATCATAGCTATTTTAAATTCCTTGTCTGGTAATTCCAAAATCTGTGTTATATCTGAATCTGCTACTGATGCTGGCTTTATGTCTTCAAACTGTGTTTTTTTCTTTCCTCTTAGCATGCCTTGTACATTTTCATTGAAAACCCACATTACATATCAGTTAATAGGAACTGAGGTAAAAGGCCTAATGTGAGGTTTTAAGTAAATCTGGCTAGTTCACTGTATTTAATGTTTGCTCCAGTTATAGGTCCAAGAGGTTTCAATTCCTCTCTTGTTCCTATGTTCTTTGGGTTTCCTTTATAAACTTCTCCAGAGTGCCCTGTACTCTTTCAGCTGTAACCCACTGCTACTACACTGGGGCCCTGCTGACAGAGTGGTAATGTGCAGAGCAAATGAAGCATTCTACAATCTCCCGAATAAATCTGTCTTTTAGTGGGCCTGTGACCTTCACAAATGTTTTTACACCCCCTTAAGCTGTGACCTTCAGAAATGTTTTTACACCCCCTCTACCATTTTTGTCGAGACAGAAAGGATAGAAGGGGCCAGAGTTGAGTAAATATCCTACCCCAGGAATAGATCAGGCTCTTGATAAAGTCTTTCTCCCTTTGATATGGATAGCACACTGGGTATGTTTCAAGTGGTTACTTTTTCTTTCCCCTACAAGAAACATGAGATTATCTTTTCTGACTCTTCACTCCTTGGTTCTTAGAAGTAAAATCCATGAACGTGCAAGGCCCCAATTAAGACGGTGGCCCAGAAGTTTCTCACTCTCATGTTAGTCCCATTCAGCCTCCAACAATTTGTCCAAATTACTGTTTTAAGTGTTTCTACTGTTTCATGGTACCAGTGGCTTCTGCTTTAGGTAAGGAGATCTCAACCATGACTTTGGATTCATTTGATTCTCGAGTTTGGGGTGGTAGTTCATCCTGCTACCCAGGTTCTGTGATGGATCCAAGAAGAGTCATTCATTTTCAGTTTGTTCAGTTTTGTTGTTGTTCTTATAAGGATGGGTGTGGCCAATTCAATTTCATTACCTATGGAAACTGAAACCAGTAGTCTAGCTAGAAATTACTTAAATCATACAACAACCCATGAGGTATTTAATTGCATTTACAACTTATCCTCTACTTAATGATAGGAGAACTAAGTTACAGAGAAATTAAGTACCTTATACATGGTTTCAAAACTCGTATTAGAAATAGGATTTGAACCGATAACACAGCTCCTGAATCTACTCCTTTCATCGCTAGGCCATGTTGCCTTTCAGAGAAGGCACTGCTTAGACAACTTGTCCAAGGTCACATAACCAGTAAAAGATGGAACCAGTAAAAGGTGTGTGTCTCTGACCACAGCATGGTTCTGCATGGATTCAGGTCATGTATTGGTCCACATGTAAGTATGCCCTAGAATGTCTGGATGTTTATCATTATTTACACTTCACCTTACACAAAACTTCCCCATTTACAAACTCTGTAGAGACCCCCAAATTAACATTCTATTTTAATCACCCAACATATAATGTGATATGTTTCTCTGGCACAGACGAATACTATCTAGCAGGTATTGAGTGCTTACTACATGTTAAGTGATAGTTCAGTGATTTTTGTACATTAACTCCTTTAATTCAAACAAATCTGTGAGAACAGAGGTACCATGGTCTTATTTTAAGGCACAAGGAAACTAGATTATAGAAAGTTTAAATATATTTCCTAAGTTTTTATATGTGATCTCTTATTGAAATTACATCTTTAATATTGAATTATTTGTATATGCTACAGTGATTAACACATGAAACTGGAGTCAGTGAGACCTGAGTTTTAATCACAATTCTGCCATTTATTAGTGTGACCTAGTTAAATTAATAAGCTGATGGACAAAAAAAAATCTAAGAAAAAAGGGAGCTTGCATGCATGTATTGAAGTATTTCAGGAAAATAAGATATTTTAAAATATTTTCCAAAAAAATGTTTCCCCAAGTTAATTGAGCAAAGAAAGAGCATGATGGCTTTAAGTACAATAAAATGAATCAAGTCTTAGTGCTTTAAAAATATGTAAATTATAGTATGGCAGAAGATAAATAATGTGTGCACTTCAGTTTGTGAAGTTCCTATTGACGTATCTGTAAGGACAGTAATTCTTTCCTTGGCAACGTCCAGTCTACTTATGAATCCATCAAAGGCATTCTTTCTTTCTGTTATAGTGTTTTTCATTTCTAGCATTCTCTATTGATTCTCAGAATTTCTGTCTCTTTGCTTATATCACCCTCTGTTCTTGAATATTGTCCTTTTTACCATTAGAGCTCTTAACCTATGAATCAGAGTTATTTCAAATTCACATATATTGTCTCAGCACACACATATAACAACTATGTGCTGAGAAAACAGTATAATATATAACATAACCCAGTGACCTATGTGGTAATAATTACATCTAAACATTTTTAGAACAGATTTTTTTTTTTTTTTTTAGAGAATAAGAAGGACAGTTTAGGCACAAAATTTTCAACGTTTTTATTTATTTTTGGGACAGAGAGAGACAGAGCATGAACGGGGGAGGGTCAGAGAGAGAGGGAGACACAGAATCGGAAACAGGCTCCAGGCTCCGAGCCATCAGCCCAGAGCCCGACGCCGGGCTCGAACTCACGGACCGCGAGATCGTGACCTGGCTGAAGTCGGACGCTTAAGCGACTGCGCCACCCAGGCGCCCTAGGCACAAAATTTTCAAATAAAATTTAATACCAGAAGCGCTTACTAGATTATAGGATCACTTCAAAAAATGTCTTCTGAAGGTCTATAATTTTGCTCACATCGTGTTAAATGTTAAGTCTTTTACAACTTTAGTGTCCTATTATTTTATATCTCTAGTATATTCATGATTTTAAAAAATTACACAACCTGAAACTCTATTTTTCTCCCTTTTATTAGTGTTTTAAACTATACAGACAATTGAAAGTTAAAGCAAATAAACAGGCTGTTTTCTCACATAGAAAACCTTTCATGAATCATCTGAAGGAAGTATTTAAAAATTAAAAACAAGCAATTTCTGGAATTGTCCATTCATTATAATACATATGGTAGTGTATGAACAACCTCCATGTTTGATGAAGGTATTTAGCCTAAGAGGTAAGTTCAGAATTTTCTCACCTCTTCTGTGGTTGCACACTGGCACTACTTTATAGATTCTGACGTGAATGTGATTTGGAACTAGATGCTACCAATCCACCTCTTTTCACTGATTCCTCCCAAAAAGTTCAGGCAACTTAATTCATTCGTTTGTTTGTCAGACTTATCAAGTAGTAGAATTCACAGTTTCAACTTAGTATCTATAAACATCTTATCACATTCTGAGCCTACATCCCATTAAGTACAAAATAAATCTGAATCATTTATACAAAATAATAACAAAGGACAATGGGACAGGACTTTTCTGTCCCAGGGATAATGATTTGGATATCTAATGTAAAGTAGAAATTTAAAACTACTTCCATCTATACATTGCATCCTTCATTTCATAATTAGTACCATAGACATGCCAACGCATGCCATCCCAGACACAGAGCAAAGCTAATTAGCCTTGAGGGATTGAGGCTTCTCAACTAGTTGTAAATTCTTACTCATCTGGGTGAAAGGCCCCTCGAGAGGTCAAATGATGCTGCCGTCAAACCAGCACATGGAAAGAGAACCACACCGAATGGTCAAAGAGGTCATCAATGATAATAAGTACAGAGAAGTTTAAGTTCAGGACCAAAATATTACAGAGTGATGAGTTGCACAGTTTATGAAAAGGCAATTAAATTTGAAGTACTTCTAATTAACTGCAGGGGTGAAAAGGAGCCATAGAAAGATAGTGGAGGAGGAATAAATCATGGGCCTCTAAGAAAAACATTGTTTTCATCATTAAAATTCCTTTACTTAGATTTTCTTCTGTAGAGTTTTAGGGATGGCAGAAACCACCTAATTAAAAATTCACACATTAACTGTTAGTCATTTTTCAATCATATTATATAATGCCCTTGGAAAAAGAAGCTTTTGATAATAATGTATTCTACCAATTAAAGTAACTCAGAAATTTCTTTGATTTACAGTAAAGAAACCATACTTCACAATGAAAGTAAAACCACTTGAATTGCAGTCTCTAAAACAATTTCAGTCATTCTGTGCTTCCTTTAATGCCACTTTCTATAGCTAAATTGGGTATATCTTTATCAGGAGAGCTTGTTAGAAGTAATTTGAGATTATGACTAATCTAAATGGAAAATACCTATTAAGAAATGTATGATTTGTCTCATTTTCATTACATTCTTATTTGAAAAGTCTTCTGTTTTCTCAGGAAAGAAGGACAAATAATTGGGATTATGTGTGATATCTAAAAGCTGCACTAATTTTTCAAACACTCTGCAGTTTTTAAAAGCTTATAGAATTCATCTAAAATCACAGTGATTGAAAAGGCATTTTTCTCCCAAATGATCAATTTGCCTAACTCATATTCATTCATACTGTTGAGAAAATTTAGATGATTTTAATCAAAACATTAATAAATTAAAAAAGTAAATGCATTTGTACAATTTTGGAAATGAACAATACTTTGAAGAGCTGAAGTTTAAGGTAGCTGCTCCCTTTGCATAATAAAAAAATCAATTAAATTCAATACAATATTCATCAGAATCTACTTGTAATAAAAAAGATATCAGGATAATTATCTTGAAATACGGGTAGGATTTTAACAGTGAGAAAGAGAAAAGTACATTCCAGGTTAGGGAGAATAGGGACTTTCTAATGAATGGGATGCTATGGCACAAAGAAACTGAATGACAGAAGACCTACTTCTAGATCTGGCTTGACCACCAATTTGATTTCTGTCATTGAGAACATGCCTTTATTTCTCAAAGCTTAAATATTTTTGACATTTTAAAAATAAAAATAAAATAAAATAAAAAATAAAAATAAGATATATAAGACCTATTTTTTTTTGTATTCCAGACTTCTTATTATCTATGATTATATAGGCACATTGAAAAACTTAAATTTCATTGAAGAATGGAATAAGTTTAGTGGCATTATGGAAATTAAGGCCAGAGAATTATTGTAGAGCCATGTTGTGGGGGGCTCATGCATGCCAGCCTGAGTATATGTATAATCCTTTAAATTAAGTGAAAAAAATTTATATTAGCACATTCTGTCGATAGAACCAATAAAATTATTTATAATGAAAAACACAAAATCATAATAATAGTTCCTGGTGATGCTTTTCATACTTCTATTGATGTGCTCCTAACATCAAGGAATATTAAGCCTTAGTCCAGAGGAGCCCTGTGAAAGTGAAGTTTTCTCTATTTTTAATGTTTGGGTTTAGCTTAAATATTCATGAGACCTTCTGGGATGCCTGGGTGGATCAGTTGGTTAAGCATCTGACTCTTGATTTCAAGCCCCACATCAGGCTGCGCACTCATAGCCCGGAACCTGCTTGGGATTCTCCCTCTCTCACTGTGTCTCAAAATGAATAAAATAAATTAAAAAAAAAATCATGAGACCTTCCACGATGCACCATACCATATCCATAGTTTTTGAAATGACAAAATACCCCCAAATCTTTGAGGTAAACGGAACCTCCAGAAAAATACTTCATTCCCCATCTCAGATTTTTGGAGATGTGTCTATTTAGGTAATAGAGGTCTAAATTGTGTGTGTGTGTGCATACATATACTCTATCTGTGTATATGTGTCTTTGTGTGTGTGTATGTGTGCATGTATCAATACATATATGTATACTGGTGTTTATTAAATTACAAAATGAAACAAAATAAAGTGAAATAAAGAACTCACAGTCACTTTTATATACATTATTATCTTCTTCCAAGACCCTTTCTTGTGTGACACAATTATGCTATGTCTTTAGCATTTAAATAGACAGTTTTAAAACAACCAATTTTTCTTTCTATTAGCAGAAAGCCAAATTATGCAAGACACAAATTGATTTACGTCACATTTTTAGCAAATGTGCTTCAACCAACAAATTTCTAAGCAAGGCTATAAATCCAAAGCTTGAATAAAGAAATAGACCAAGTTGAGTGTTGCTAAATATATTAACAGAAAAGGAATTTATAGCAGTTAATCATGAAAATCAAAGTAACTAATCGTTTATTGTCTAAGAACTTCAAGGCAGTAGAAAAATAGTGAACTAAGAAAATTAGCCAAAGTTATATACATATGCATACATATGTATACATATATACATTTATAGAATATGTAATAAGGGACATTCAAAGGAAGATTATATAAATAAACTTTGCTCCTAAAGTGGGATTTTTCATGGAAGAAATCTTATTTCTAACACAACTTCATCATGAAATATGTCTTCTCATGTGTAAAGGAAACCATAATCTTAAAAATTTACATTTTCATGATATTAGGACATTATTAGATTAAAAAGGTAGATCACTTTATGAACCAAGGCCAGAGAAAAAGAATGATGGAGGAATTATTTTTTACAAATAATGTTAATAATGCTAGCACCAAACTGTTATAATGAACTTCTACTTTGGACTTTAAAACTGTTTCCAAGTTGTGTGAGAAACCTCATGATTATGGGCATTTAATATAAGATGTTTTTATTATAAAATCAGAAAAAAATAATTATTTATGGGACACATGTGCTATTGACTGTTCTAGCACATTCATACATGTATATCATTAAAAATCACCAACTCTCTAAAAGATGATATACACATTTTCATGAGAGATCAGACTAACATATGTAGATAAGTTACCTACATTCACTTACCCCTAAGAGACAGAATTTCAGCTGTCAAGTCTGTTTGAATAAAAATCCTTGATTTTTCCACTATACTTTGCTGCCTCTCAAACTATAGGAAATATTAGTATTGGGAAAATGCTTTGAATAGTCTAAAATACTGACATGATTGGTCATGAACTGTGAATGATGGAAATAATCCCAATCATTTGCCTTCAGTCTCCAAACTCAGGCTGCTTCCAAAGCTGTGCAGAGCTTATACATGCCTTTTCTCAGATAGTAGTTATGCTGGAATCAGAGCTTTCGATGGGAAAACTTAAGGTTGTCTCACCAGACTCCAAGTTGAAAGAGATCATCATGTAACTTCAACTGTTAAGACTTTCACAGATCTTGCTCCAGTTTTCCAAACCATAATTAGGAATAAGTTACTAGGTGATGAAATAGGGGAGGTAAAAGAAAGGAATGGGAGAGATGATTTGGTCAAATGAACCACTTCACGGTGATATGTATTCACATTAAGGAATCTGTTTCTTCTCCCTTTCTTTTTTTTCTTTTTTTAAAAAATGTTTTGACGTTTATTCATCTTTTAAGAGACAGAGAGAGAGCACAAGCAAGGGAGGGGCAGAGGGAGAGGGAGACACAGAATCTGAAATAAGCTCCAGGGTCTGAGCTGTCAGCACAGAGCCCAATGCGAGGCTTGAACTCACAAACCACGAGATTGTGACCTGAGCTGAAGTCGGACACTTAACCGACTGAGCCACCCAGGCGCCCCTTCCCTTTATTTTTTTCATTAGATTTTTTCTTAATTCTCTCATTTTTCTTGAGAATTCCTTATGATATGAATTTTCCTACATATAGAGATCTCTATGTTTTATAGTGATTAGCGTTATGATTTCAATAATATTAACTCTTTGAAAATCTTTACATGAAGGTATGATTTTCTGGATATCTATGCAGTTTCTTCCATAGGAAAAAAAATGTTTGTGTAAAACAGTAAGACGATAGATGTTTTATGAAACTAACAATGCATTAAGTATTTTTTAAATTCTAGAAAGAGCTTTATCCTAGTTTCATGAAAAATATATGACATATATTGAACAGATAGCACAGATTCAAAAATGAAAAGAGAACTTGCTTTTCTGTATGTTGGAGAATCTCTTATAAAAATATTTTCTCCATCTCTAATTAGGTATCATTTACTAGCTAGGCCATCAAAACGATGGGTACAAATAATGATTTAGAAAAAAGAAAGAAAGAAGAACATTGTAAACTTACATTCTCTGTCAGCATAATAGTGAATCTCAAAAGTTTTGGTTTAAGAACCCCTTGCAACTCTTATTTATGGAGAACACCAAAATACTTTAGTTTATGTGAATTATATCTATTTATACTTGCTGTATATTAGGTATCAAATATTTCTAAAATTCTTAGTCTTCATTGAATTGTAATTGCATGTTAACAAATTATATTTCTATGAGAAATAACTATTTTATAAAACAAAAGGTTAGTGAGAATAGCAGTGTTTTCCATTTTTGCATATCTTTTTTTTTAAGTTTTATTTATTTTGAGAGATAGGGAGAGAGAGAGGGAGAGAGAGAGAGAAACAGAGCAGAACCAGCAGGGGAGGGAAGGTACAGAGGGAGTGAGAGAATCCCAAGTAGGCTCTGACTGTCAGCACAGAGCTGGACTCAGGGCTCATTCTCTTGAACTGTGAAGTCATGACTTGAGCCAAAATTAAGAAAGTCAGTTTCTCAACTCACTGAGCCACCCAGATGTCCTGCAAATCTTTTTAATTTCTTCCTTAATTGCACCAGCTGGATTCTCATGTCTACTTTGATATTCAATATATTGCAATATCACATGTCCTATAGCCTCTGGAAAAATCCACTATACACTTATACACCTTGGAAATTATGCAAAATAATCATTTTGAAATGGAACTATGATCTTATTTAAGTCCCACTAGACCATTAACTTCATTGGGTCAAAGGCCATGTCTGTTTTACTGAGCAATGTATACCCAAATTATGAAGTCTTTTCTTTTTTAAAACTTTCCAATGATTTTCTTTCCCCTTCAAATAAAACTTAGTGTAAATTATAAACCCTCCATCTGCATATGTGTCTTTAGCCTCATTTCTATCCCTTCTCCCTTACCCCCACATATATTTGCATTTTGAATCTCATACATATCATTTTCTAAATTCTCAACAAAGTCGAGCTCTCCCTTTCCTCTAGGTTTTCATGTGTGCTATCATCACTTGCCCAACTCCTCCTTATTCTTTTTTTTAAGATATTAGTTGAACTATCAGTTTTTCTAAGTTTCCTTTCCTAGCACCGTAGAATCTCATCTTACTTAAGTTCTCAAGTGAAAGACTAAGTTAAAAATAATAAAAATTACACTTGAAATTTTCTTAATTGCCTACAATCAATGGTAACACTATTTTGTACAATACAACTTTATATAATAATTTATACACATACTCAACTTTTGAGGAGAAGATTCCTACTTTGTGTCAGGATGGAAGAAGGAACTAAGATTTTGGAAACAAATATTTGTAAATTTTTAGTAAGAAATTGAAGAAGCTCTAAGACATTTCTGTTTTTCTTTTCTTTTTCTTTTTTTTTGTTCTTTGCTTTTATTTGTTGAGGACCATGAGTGAGAAGCAAGGAACAATCAGATCTGGGAAGAGTGAAGGTTTGAAACAATCATTTCAAGTGAGGAGAAATAAACTGAACAAAGGTGTTTGGCAGCTTAAGACAAGTTTTGAGTTTGGGAGTCATGAAATTGTACCAAAACCAATCATGTCAGTTTTGTGATTATTTCCATTAGGTAGAAAAAATTTTGAAATAAGTTGGATTTGGTTTCAGGTATAATTTTTATGGACAAACAGTAAAGAGAATAAAGATCAAGAGAGTTAAAGTAATATCAAGAGAATAGAAAAACAAAAGCCCATGGAATCTAAGTTTTAAGGGTAGTTTGCAAATAAACAGAAAAATTTAGGAATATTAGAGGTGTCCATGAAGCTTGCAAATTAATGTATTTAATGAATAACCTGGTCAAAATGTGTGTGTGGGAGGGTAATACACAGAGTAGGAGTTCTAAATTATTGGAAAGCAGGAGCAGATCAGATTCAGGTGAATGTCAAATTATGCTATGGGAAATGGCTTTGGAGTGAAGTAGAGCGGACGTTTGGAGACGAGGTCAGTGAACTGAGGTCAAAGTGTTACATGGGCCAAGACAATTGCACAGTTCATGATTACCCTCAGCAAATGAGGAGGCATAATAATATGGATAATTATAAAGCAGACACAAAATGAGAAGACTCGTAGGCAAACCTCAATGAAGCAGTTTGAGGTTGTGTGTATACGTGCATGTGAAGATTTTTTGTTCGTTTGTCTGCTTGTTTATACCTTAGCAGAGGCTTGGCAATGGATCTCAGAGTGAGAAAGGCATGAGAGTCCCACTTGTAGACAGTAGAATGCATCGAATGCCAAGAATGCTAGAAAAAGAACAATCACCACTTGAGGGGAGAATGGAGCTTCCTCTGCAGCAGTAAGAATGGGAGAAGAAGGAAACAATCATTGAAGAAATTGAAGGTGGAATGCATTTTTGGTAAGGGGGCAGGACTTTCAGATGGCAACAAGAAAAAGTTTGAGGAGAAGATACAAAGGAATGGAAGGAGTTGTTAGGACAACTGATGTAGAGAATGTCAAGGGGACAAGTGCAGCATGGAAATAGGAAGGTGACACATGCTTTACTTAGTCCTGACTGTCTCTTGGAGGACATTTCCTGGTTTCTCTTATAGAAAGAGCTGTGTTTACATTTTATTATTTGGTTAGTTTCTGTAGTTCCTCCATACAGTTTTCTACTTACTTGCTTTTGGAGGCTACAAGTTTATTCATATTTAACCTTACAGTATATGATAGTTTAGCCTTATGTTCCAATGAACACCTGTCTTCCACTGAAAATAAGTTAGATTATTCCATACTGGCAAAACATCTTTGTTTTAGGGAACTCACAACCTACTACTCTGCAAAGTACACATGATCTATTAAGCTGCTTTTTAAAGCCTCACCCCATGGGGCGCCTGGGTGGCGCAGTCGGTTAGGCGTCCGACTTCAGCCAGGTCACGATCTCGCGGTCCGGGAGTTCGAGCCCCGCGTCAGGCTCTGGGCTGATGGCTCAGAGCCTGGAGCCTGTTTCCGATTCTGTGTCTCCCTCTCTCTCTGCCCCTCCCCCGTTCATGCTCTGTCTCTCTCTGTCCCAAAAATAAATAAACGTTGAAAAAAAAATAAAAAAAAATAAAGCCTCACCCCAAGAATAACACAACTTAATGCATGATAAGCTCCCGCATCTCTCCTGAAAAGTTACTAATCTCCTGCATGGAGGAATGAGTAAATCCACAGATTATTTCCTAAAGTAGGAAAGTTATTGGGGTACTGAGGTAGTAGTGTGAAAACAACAGAAGGGTTTACTTTGCACTTTTGCATAAATTTGTTCCTTTAGATTTTTCAACATTCAACCTTGGACCCTGTTACCTCTATGTGGTTCCTTATACCTTATTAGTGCTGGGTTTTAATTTCTAAAATGGTTTTAAACAAATGAGTACTGTGACAACTGCTATCCTTTACCATGGCCTCTGAGACTTGATCTGGCCTTCTGCTCATTTTCTGTTTTATTTCTTCTCTCTTCTGTATTCTATTCCAGTCACATAAGGATCCTTGCTTACTGGTCCATGAAAAGCATGCCTCTGCCTGGGTCCTTTGCCTTGATTATTCTACTGAAGATCCTGTTCCTTTAGACAATCACGTGTCTTACACTATCATATCTATCAGGCCTTCACTCTAGTGTTCCTTCAGTTGCAAGACTTTTACTAAAAACCCTGAATGAGTGCTTCTACACCCCACCCTAATCTCTATTCTCTGTACCCAGTCTTAATATTTCTTGACAACACATATTGCCATCTGACATTCTATATCTGTATGTGTTTACTTGTTTATTGTCTGTGTTTCAGTTATAGATAATAAGCATCATGATAGCAGGTACATTGTTTCTCTTGTTGTTATACCACAGTGCCTAGAAGGCAGCAGTCATTAAATATTTCTTGAATGATTCCATTTGCTATATTTAAGATAATTACAGCTTATCAAAGGTCCCTATTATATCTACATAAGCTGCTCTTTGCAGAAAATGTGGATTTATTGCTTACCCTATAGGGACTCAATACAAATAGTAGTAAGACTGTAAGGAACATTAGGTTTGCAAACAAGCCTTTCTAGAACATCTGAAAATTGCAGAAACACAATCTATCATCCTTCAGGAAATTAATATCTACTACGGCTTCTTGGGCTATAATGTGTTATCTGCAGTTTATTAGCGCACTTCAAAAAAGTTCAAATACTACTGGGACTAACTTGCAGCCTATGTTATTAAGTGTGAGAAAGCCACTTAATTCATTGTCCCTTGACAATGAATGGGCCAACCAATAAATTGAAGACAAAATAAATTACATGGAAATAGATGAAAATGAAAACACAATAGTCCAAAATCTTTGGGATGCGGCAAAAGTGGTTCTAAGAGAAAAGTTTAGAGCAACACAGGTCTACCTCAAGAAGCAAGAACGGTCTCAAATAAACAACCTAACCTTACACTTAAAAGAGTTAGAAAATGAATAGACAAACCCAAACCCAGCAAAAGGAAGGAAAAAAATAAAGATTAGAGCAAGAGTAAATGATATAGAAACTAAAAACCAATAAAACAATAGAACAGGTCAATGAACCAGGAGCTGGTTCTTTGAAAGATCAACAAAACTGATAAACCTCTAGCAAGACTCTAAAAAAATGGGGGAGGGGAGAACCCAAGTAAACAGAATTACTAATGAAAGAGGAGAAATAACAATCAATACCACAGAAATACAAACAGTTGTGACAGAATTTTATGAAAACCTATATGACAATAAATTGGACAATTTAGAAATAATTGACAAATTCCTAGGAATATAACCTACCAAAACTAAAACAGGAAGGAATAGAAAATTTGAACAGACCAATCACCAGCAATAAAGTTGAGTCAGTAATCAAAACTCCCCAAAAAACCAAAGGCTAGCACCAGATGGCTTCATAGGGAAATTCTACCAAACACTTAAAGAGTTAATACTCATTCTTCTAAAACTATCCTAAAAAATAGAAGAAGGAAACCTTCTAAATTCATTCTATGAGGCCAGGTTCACCCTGATACCAAAACCAGACAAAGACACCACAAAAAGGGAAAGAAAAAAAAATACTACAGGCCAATATCTCTCTTGATTATAGTTGTGAAAATCCTCATCAAAATATTAGCAAATGAAATCCAACAATACATTAAAAAAATCATACATCACAATCAAGTGGGATTTATTCCCAGGATGCAAGGGTGGTTTAATAGTTGGAAAACAATCAGTGTAATACATCATATCAATAAGAGAAAAGATAAAAGCCATATGATCATTTCAATAGATGCAGAAAAGACATTTACAAAGTACAACATCCATTCATGATAAAAACCCTCGGCAGAGTAGCTCTAGAGAGAACACACTTCAATATAATAAAGGCCTTATATGAAAAACCCACAGCCAACATCATACCCAATGGTAAAAACTGAGAACTTTACCCCTAAGGTCAAGAATAAGAAAGGGATATCCACTCTTACTACTTTTATTCAACATAGTACTAAAATCCCTAGCCACAGCAATCAGAAAAAAAAAAAAAAGGAATAAAAGGCATCCGAACTGGTAAGAAAAAAGTAAAACTTTCCATTTGCAGAGGACATGGCACGATATGTAGAAAACCCAAAAAACTATTAGAACTGATAAATGAATTCAGTAAATTGATGAGATACAAAATTAATGTACAGAAATCTCTTGCATTCCTATACATTAATAATGAAGTAGCAGAAAGTGAAATTAAGGGGGTGCCTGGGTGGCTCAGTAGGTTAAGTGTCTAACTTGACTTTAGCTCAGGTCATGATCTCACAGTTTGTGATCTCGAGCCCCATATCAGGCTCTGTACTGACAGTGAAGAGCCGCTTGGGATTCTCTCTCCCTCTCTCTCTGCTCCTCCCCTGCTCATGCGTGCACATCTCTCTCTCAAAATAAATAAATATTTTTTAAAAAAAGAAAGTTAAATTAATAAAATAATACCATTTATAATTTTACCAAAGCGATATTTAGGCATAAACTTAACCAAAGAGGTGAAAAATCTATACTCAGAAAACTGTAAAACACCGATGAAAAAAATTCAAGATGATGCAATGAAATGGAGAGACAGTGCATGTTTCTGGGTTGGAAGAACAAATATTGTTAAAATGTCTATATTACCCCAAGCAACCTACAGATTTAATGTAATTCCTATCAAAATACCAACAGTGTTTTTTACAGAACTAGAACAAACAATCCTAAAATTTGCATGGAACCAGAAAAGACCTCAAATAGCCAAAGCAATCTTTAAAAAGAAAAAACAAAATTTGAGTAAAACAATTCCAGATTTCAAGCTATATTACAAAATAGTAGTAATTAAAACTGTGTGGTACTGGCATAAAAATAAACATATAAATCAATGGACTAGAATAGAAAACCCAGAAATAAATCCATATTTATATTGTCAGTTAGTCTTTGACAAAGAAAGAATGAATATGCAATGGGAAAAAGACAGTTTCTTTAAAAAATTGCATTGGAAAAACTGTACAGCCACATGCATAAAAATGAACTGGACCAGTTTCTTACACCATGCACAAAAATAAACTCAAAGTGGATTAAAGACCTAAATGTGAGACCTGAAACCATAAAAATCCTTGAAGAGGGCACAGGCAGTAATCTCTTGACTTTGGCTGTAGTGACATTTTTCTAGATATGTCTCCTGAGGCAAGGGAAACAAAAGCAAAAATAGACTATTGGGACTACATCAAAATGAAAAGCTTCTGCACAGCAAAGGAAACAATTGACAAAACAAAAAGGCAGCCTATTGAATGGGAGAAGATATTTGCAAATGACATCCAGTAAAGGGTTAGTATCCCAAATATATAAAGAAATGATACAACTCAACACCCAAAAAACAATCCAATTAAAAACTGGGCAGAAGATCAACTCACATTTATCCAAAGACATACAGATGGTAAACAAACAAATGAAAAGATGCTCAGCATCACTCATCATCAGGAAAATGCAAATCAAAACTATAAGGAGAAATCACCTTACACCTGTCAGAATGGCTAAACTTAAAAACACAAGAAACAACATGTGTTGGCAAGGATATGGAGAAAAAGGAAACCTCTTGTACTGTTGGTAAGAATGTTAAGTGGGGAGGGGCACCTGGGTGGCTCAGTCCGTTAAGCATCCGACTTTGGCTCAGGTCATGATCTCGCAGTTTGTGAGTTCAAGCCCCATGTCAGGCTCTGTGCTGACAGCTCAGAGTCTGGAACCTGCTTTGGAGTCTGTGTCTCCCTCTCTCTCTGTCCCTCCCCTGCTCATGCTCTGTCTCTCTCTGTCTCAAAAATAAATAAAACATTGAAAAAGTTTTTTTAAAAAAGAATGATAAGTGGGGAAGCCATTGTGGAAAATAGTATGGAGGTTCCTCAAAAAATTAGAAATAGAACTACTCTATGATCTGATCCAGGAATCACACAATTGGGTGTTTATCCACAAAATTCAAAAAGACTAATTCAAAGGGACACATGCACCCCTATGTTTATGGCAACGTTGCTTACAATAGTCAATACATGCAAGCAGCTCAAGTGTTCATTAATTGATGAATGGATGAAGAATATGTAGTGTGTATGTGTGTGTGTGTGTGTATACAAATATATATATACAAATATATATATATACAAATATATATATACAAATATATATATATACAAATATATATATACAAATATATATATACAAATATATATAAATATATATACAAATATATATATACACACACATACACACACACACACTATAGAATATTATTCAGCCATAAAAAATAATGAAATCCTTCCATTTGTAACAACATGGATAGAGCTAGAGAGTATAATACTGAGCAGAATAAATCAGTCAGAGAAAGACAAATACCATATGATCTCATTCATATGTGTAATTTAAGAACAAAACAAATGAGCAAAGAAAACACAATGAGAAACTAACCAAGAAACAGACTCTTAATTATAGAGGGAAAACTAATAGCTACCAGAAGGGAGGCGGGTTGGGTGATTAGGGAAATGGGTGATAGGGACTAAAGAGTACATTTTTCATTAAAAAAGAAGAAAAAGAAGTTCAAATCCCACTGGGACTGACCCACAGCCTATGTTATTGAGTGTTAGATAGTCAGGTCTCCATATTCCCTGGGGATTATTCCTATTCCCAATAAGTATATTTGTAATAATCAAAAGTTATTAACTTATTCTATTACTTACTGATATATAATTAACACACTAGCCAAATATGTGGTAAGCATTACCTTGATTGATCTCCAGCACCTGTTCAGTGGACTGTCCTTCCAAATACCATCAGTATTTGCTTCTCTCACCTTAAATGTAAATCAGTATATACAAAGTGGATTTACAAATTCTGTGTCCATTATATCTTCCTGAATTATCATTCTCCCAGGCTTTAATAATTCCAGATAGAGTTTGCTGTCTCATGCTAATTAAAGATGATGTAATAAAAGCCAGATAAGCTTTGCCTTCATCATTTCCTTGAGGTCCATCTATGTGCATATGGTTCTTTAATCAAAATCTTGGACATTTAGCCACTCTATGCCTCTTGTGTTTATGAGCTAAATATAATTTTTAAATACTGACATTTTGTATTCTGAGCTCACTAAAGTCATCCATTTTTAAAATGTACCAATTTTACATTCCACTCTGCCTCACTGTTAACCTCCCTGCTTTCTACAGACATCCAGAGAAACTAGCAAAGAAAGGTTTATCTATTATACTACTGCCTGGGCAACCTCTTATTTGTGTCACTTCCCCTTGTAATCCTAACCCTAGAGATATTTGGAATGCCCCTTCATAATATATTTCATCCTAGCTTCCTCTTCTACAATGTTGGGACACTGATGAACACAACCAAACAACGTCCAATTATAGAAAACACAACAGTTTGGCTCTTGTCATACCCATCCCAATCCCTTTCTAGCATGTCTGCTTGCACTGTAAATGCTGGAAAGCTACAAACTGCATTTTCCAAATTTACTTGCACTTAGCATGCAGATCTGTTACCTAATTTCAATAAAGCAGAGAAATGTGAAGAGGCATCTGCTCCCAAAGAAAACAGATCTTGTGGGAGAGACTTTTCATTATTCTGGGGCAGCTGCGGCAGAATTTGAGTGTCTGGTCGCTAGCAGGTGGCATCTCTAGCAGTTTCTGTGTGCAGTTCAGTATTTCTCCTGGCTCCATTTATTTCTAATGGTATAGCACATAAACTTGATCCTTAGCTTCTGAGAAATTCTGTAAGATAGCTATCATCCTCTAAAATCCTATTGTGCTTAAACCAGCTAGAGAAGACTCAGTTATCTGCAACTAAGAACCTTGAAAGAATTAGAAGCATTCTTAACTACCTTTCCTGATACTTCTCAAGTCTGTTCTCATCTTCCCTATATATTCATGGAAGTCAAAAATTAGTAAGTTTTGGTACTGACTTCCTACATGCAGTTTTACGAGGATAATAGTTTCTTAGATGTGGTCTACCTTTGAACAGTTTTATAATTTGGCTACCTTTCTGTGTTAGAATTATAAGAATCCAAATCACTATCTCTAATTTATTGATGAAAGTTACCATGCTTTCTTTGCTAATTCTTAGCATCCATAGCATTCAGATCTGAGGATTTATGAAAATATGTATGAAACCTTTAACATCTCACATAATTATAGTCCTTCCTCCATTCTTTGGAGCTGCTTGTCTTTACTAACCTGAAACTCTTTTCCAGAACCTTAGATATCTGTAGATACAAACTATCTAGTAATTGCTTTCCTTGTTGCCCAAGTTCTTTGTTTTCTTTCTGGCCATCCTACTTTTTAAGGCCGTCCTGACATTTGTATTTCTTATAACTTTATTTATTCTTTTCACAAATAAATATACTTCTTAAACAATTGTTTACATGGTACTGTACTTACCACTTTAATAGCAATCCACTTTTAATTCCATCTAGAATTTCTTTTCCTTCAATCTGCTGAATATTTTTGTATGACTTTTAATTCTACTCTAAGACCCCATTTCAAATTTAGCTTACAAGTTAAATTCTATATCTGACACATATTGTCCTCTTCACCCACTGTATATTCAATGCAAAGAGTATATTAAGAGCTCAATAAACATTTACCAAACTAACAAGTTGAATTTCTTTTCTTGGGTGGAAGGATGGGTTAAATGGGTGATGGGCATTAAGGAGGGCACTTGTTGGGATGAGCACTGGGTGTTATATGTAAGTGATAAATCACTGAATTCTATTCCTGAAATCATTATTTCATTATAATGTTATCATGTTAACTAGCTTGGATTTAAATTTTAAAAAAGAATGAAATTAATTACTTTTTCTATGTACAGTCACCCCATAAGTGGGCTTTTTTTTTTCAGATTAGTCCCACAAGACATTCTAATCAAATTGCACTGAGTAATAGATCTTGATTTTTAATTCATATCTGTGAATGAATAAATTGAATAACAATTATAGTGGGCTTAGCCTTTTTAGGGGCTATGGAGATGGTAGGTAGAACATAGGAGAATAGCAATAATATCAGGGCTTAACATTTTCAGAGGACACCACCTGCATCAGCAAACTACAACCATATATACTATGTAGTTAGAAAAAAAGGTGATTTGTAATGTTAACATATGTAAATTGGTGATTCTAGAATTCATTCTTTATGCAAAAAAACCCCACATCAGATAGATACAAACTATATACAGGTATAACTATAAACATTGAGTTTAAATGAAAAAACACAAAGACAAGTTTCTAAATTCATGGAACTCTGTAACTGGACACCAAACCTTCATTAAGAATCAGATATAAAGTAAGGGCTACAAAGCAAAAGACATCATGCTATGAGAAAATATCATAGAGTAATACAAACTAGTCTGAAAGTTCAGGGAAGGCTTTTCTGAGAAAATGAAGGGTGAGTACAGCTTATCTAAGTTGGGGAAGGGAAAGGAAATATTTCAGGAAATCATTTTACAAAATGCCAGTGGAGGTTGGGACTGATAGGATGGATGGAATAACTTATCAGTAGAGTAGCAGTATAGAGCAAGGGAAAACACTGAAAGAGGAGTCTAGATAGGTAAGCAAAATTCAGATCATATAATGCTCTGTAGGCTATAGGAAGAAGTTTAGTTATGTTAAGAATAAACAATAGAAAGTTATTGAAGGAGTTTAAACATGTATAGGACAAATTAGAAATATGTTTGAAAAGGACACTCTGGTAGGTACTCTGGAAAGAAGATTAAAAGGTTAACAGTTAATGCTTGGAAAACAAGAAGTATTAAACACTAATATAAAATATAATGGAGTTTCTGATATAAATTTATGAAATCTTGATTCCCAATCAATGTTCTTGCCTCTAAACTAAGAACATTTGGCTGAATTATAGAGTTTATTAATGAAATGAAATTAATGAAAATTTATTACTTCAATTTGTTTTATTGTAACTGTATATAAGTAAAATATCTGATAAGAACTAATCTTCACATTCCTTTGGATTAATTAATGAAGCATTTATATTAACTTGGCATTGTGAATCCTTTAATCCTCACATATCCTTGAGTTAATATGTCACCTTAACACCTAAAATGAATTTCAAAACTTAAACTATAGTCTATGCAATTAAAGGTCTAGGTTTCAGAGAAAATATCATATAGATGTGTCCCCATAAATATTGTGAGTAAAAGACTTCAAGTGAATAAAAGGAGGAAACATAGAGGTACAATTTTAGACACATGTATTTTTATATTTTATTTAATAGCTCTGAGTGAGGCTGGACTTGAAATATGTGTTTGCGTATGAATTTCACAGCTACTAGTTTGATTAGATGCAAAAAGTCATTTGTAGACTTCCTTCAATTATGCCAAGTACATTTTGAATTTTGATATTTCACTGTATAACAATCAATGTATTTTTATATAGGAGACTTCATGTGTCTTTGAATTCAGCATATGCTGTATTTTAGGAACATGCAAGGTAAAACTATGAATCAGATTTTCAAGGACATAAGTCTTGTGGCTGAAAGAAAAAAGAAAGAAGTGTCCTAGTTTCCTGACCCCAAGTCTACTTGAGAGTTTAACACCTTGATGCTGTCCTTTTCTTTTTATGAGCTCCCCAGTATTGTTGCAATCAGCCAGGCCACCTTGCTTGTATTCCTCACATCCTTAATAATGGACCAAAGCCTTGCTTTCAGTACTGGTACCAATAATCAGATCAGTTTCTCTTTTCAGTTTCAGCCTTCGGGTTTATTTATAAAATAGTTTTATATGGGATACTGCATAAATTAAAGTCTTCGGGATGACAATAAAACCTGGCCAAAAGAGCTAGAGCAACTTCCCAGCACACCATTGGACTATTTTAGTAAAGATGCAAGTGCCATTACACTCAGTCATTGCTATCCAACAAACCCCACCCCACCACCCACTCCCACCATATTGATGGGGGAGTTATTTGACTTTAATTATTTTCTATTACTGCACTATAAAGCAGTTTATTTTTGGAAGTAATTTGATCTATCATGCTTCTTTAGCTGAGCATAATTGGACACCTCAGATTTCTATACAAATAAACTACTATTCAACTATCTTACCAGTTCTAGCAGCTTTTGATGGTTTTTTCTACATAGATGAGTATATTCTTTGCAAATAATGACATTTTAATCTAATCCCTTTAAATCCTTACACTCTAATTCTTTTTTTTTTTCTTTCTCTTCTTCATTCACTTTTTTTTTCATCTCTTTATGTTTCTGTCTCTCTCCATTACTCCCTGCCACCCTTCCTTCCTTCCATTATTCTTATACTGTAACCAGGACATTCAGTACTATGTTAAGAGTGGCTGTGCTAATGTGCTAATGAGAATCCCTGTATTCCTCTTGTTCTTATGTGTGTCTGTAGGGGTATTTGGTGCATAACCTTTTCCATATTAGGAAAATTTCCTTTTTATAACATTTGGCTCTTTATCAAATGCTTTAATTATACCTATGATAGCTACTTTTTCTTCTTTGGTCCATTAATGTGAGTTATAATGTTAACTATTTTATGCTGAATCAGCAAAGACTTTGGGGGATAAATCTTATAGGATTAGGATACATTAATTTTAGTACACTGATTCACTTTTTTATTTTATCTAAGGGTTTTTATCTATATTCACGAGAGGAATGGATTTTTAATTTTCCTTTTTGTATTGTCTTTATCTGATTTGAGATTATAATAACTTTACATAAAGTAAATAGTTACCTGTAACTACTTCTATTTTTTTTGCAAAAATGCAAAAAATTTCTCACTTTGGAAGTTTATGGAATTTGCTCTTTGTCTTTGACAAACTTAAATTTCAATATAACATATGTATGTATAGATTTCCTTTAACTAGGGAATTTGGCATTCTATAAATTGTTTTGCTATGAGATTTTAAACTTTATACATTTTATAAGTTTACTATTATTTATTCAAACATTTGCTCTCACTTTGGTATCCTATGCCTAAATGCTGGCAATTCTACTTCTTCCCAATTTAATATTTATCTCATTATCTTTTCCTGTTGACGTTTATAAAATTTTGTATATGTTTTTCCAGATCATTTACTCATTTTTAGCAGTTTCTAACTAGCATTTTTTCTTATCCACTGTAACAATTCTACTTTGTCATCTTTTCAGTTTTTTAATTGCTATTAATCTTCCATAATAAACTTTCATAAAATTTATCATTTGGGTTAGACTCTTAACTGTTTAAAAAATTTAACATCATGTGTTATATTTGTTATTTTTCTTTATAGTGGGTTTACTTCTCAGGTAGGATTATTTTGTTTTGTGAACTTGTATCCCCCTGGTGGTATTATCCACCCTTTTTGGTAGGTGGCAGGTCTTAAGGACATATAGGGAATAAGCACCAGACTCACGAATCTCCAGAACCCCCAATGTCATGTCTTGCAATTCAACCTGGCCACATTAATCCTGAATTACATAGGGTCTAAGGTTAAGTTTCTGTATCAAGGAGACCCAAAGTTACAATAGATTATATGCAAAGGAATTTTATTCCTCTTTTACTTATATTCCAAAGGAGAATTAATGTAGAGCTACTAGGATATTTCTTCACCACAAAAAGAACGACTAAGGATAAAAAGTGGCCCTCAGACTAAGGATAAAAAGTTTTGTGTTGTCATTTCTATACCAGCAAGGAAGGGGGGTCATGGGAAGGACAGGAAATTATCCTTTCTGAAAGATATAATCTAGAAGTTATAAATCCCATTTGCACATATTCCACTGACCAGAATTATATCATATTGCCACATCTCGTTTCATGGGAAGCTAAGAAATACAGTATTTGGGTGGAGTTGTGCCCTGCTAAAATGTAAGTGTCTCTATCATTAAAGTCAAGAAAGTTTGAATAGATTCTGGAAGATAAGTAGCAATTTCTTTTAAAAATTCCTCAGAAAAAGAACTACCCAGTAAAACCTTCTATCTAAATGGCATATATCAAGTTTTCTTGAATTTGGAGGAGGTAGATATGAAGCAAGGAACTTCCCACCATTTTTTTATATTTGTTCTACTAGCAATTCAGGAAATCAGGGCCAATTCTTAGGACATTACTAAACATTTCTATGGTGATGATAGCAAATAATGGCATGCCCTAGAAAATGTGTTTCTAAGGTCAGAATTTTAAACCTCTTTCAATTGTAGCCTTCTGCTGCAATTCACCTTTCTGCAAGGAAGTTGTAAATTTACCGTCTCTCCACTGCCTCTCTCTTACACTCACAACATATGTGTTCCTGTTCATAGTAGCCTTGGTCTCCCTAATCTTTTACTCTTTAATATTAATCCTTCAAATCTATGTTTCTTTATTGCTTCTGCAATTTTTCTGGGGTAAATTATATGGGAGAAAGCCAAAAGCATAAGTTAGTGACCATTTTATCTGATATCAGAAGCCCACTGATTTACTTGCTTGATATTTCAAGTTTTGAAAAATATCCATATAAATACTCCAGAGAGCTTTATAATAGTCTGTACAAAGTTAAAACATTTTGTTGATAACCTTTCAATAACTTCTGAAGCTTATTTTATCCTAACTAAATGAATTATTTTGACATTTTATTGATGTAATTATAAATAGAAATATTCAAAAAGACAGGAGTGGTGAGTCACAATCATTACTAAAATAAGTAAAATAAAAAGAATAATTGAGTATAATTTTAGTTTTAATTAAATTAACGTAACTTGGGCTTAGTCAGATTTGGGGGAAAATTTAGCATTTCATGAAGTTTTCAAGGTCTGAGGATATGATTAAGTTCAATATTGTATGATAGAATAACAGTAAGACCACTGTTGAGATCATACCTCAACAAGACCATTGAGATCATACCTCAATGGATAACCTAGCCCTAATAATTAATACCATAATTCTTAGGCTTTGAAAATTATGCTCATTTTAAATAAGCATATTAAAAGTCTGTTGCTTTGCCTTATCTTTGATACATTTTTTTTAAATCTCCATCTGTCTGATGAGGTTTGTATAAACTTAAAAGAACTATCTTTACTCAAACTTATCATAGTTTTGTCTTTTAAAATATTAAGTCATTCCCCAAAATCCAGTCTCAGTTTAAAGTGCTAAGTCTGGGGCGCCTGGGTGGCTCCGTCTGTTTAGCGTCCGACTTCGGCTCAGGCCACGATCTCGCGGTCCGTGAATTCGAGCCCCGCGTCGGGCTCTGGGCTGATGGCTCCGAGCTGGAGCCTCCTTCCGATTCTGTGTCTCCCTCTCTCTCTGACCGTCCCCCCCCCCCCCCCGTTCATGCTCTGTCTCTCTCTGTCCCCAAAACAAATAAACGTTAAAAAAATAGGTGTTACTTTCTAAAAATAATAATAATAATAAAAAATAATAAAGTGCTAAGTCTCTGGTGGCTAAGGGCAGCCTGTAGTTCTGGTCCAAAATGGGACTATGAAACCAGAAATCATGAGCTTGTTTTAGTGTGTGTGTGTGTGTGTGTGTGTGTGTGTGTGTGTGTGTGTATTTAACTCCTCCACTTGCAAGTTAAATATTGTATGCTACTTTGAATTTTCCCCAGGCCTTCCTGAATAACCAGAACAAGGTAGATCAAGGTATGCTTACTCTATTGTGCATCTTATTTTTCTCTCACCATATTCCTTACTGTAGATCCTAGGTTGAACTGGTGCTGAAAATACATAGATTGTAGGCATAACTGCTCCATACGGATTTAAATCACTACAGATTTACCTCTGATTATTTTGGTTTTAAAGGCATAGATCCATAATTACCCTCTAATATTTATCCTTACCCTATATAATAGCAGAACTGCCCATGACTAGAGATAATTCCCAGCCTCTTATGCAGTCTATTGTGAACATATATATATATTTATTCACCAATGAGATAGAAGACACGATGTCCACTTGTGTTCAGAGGAATATATGTGTGCTTTCCCAATTCTTCTTCTATACCTAGATAGCTGCTTTGCACCATCCCCAGGTCACTCTGAAATAGATACCTTCAACACAGAGATGGGAATCTCCCTACCAACTCTGGACCTACTATTTCTGTTCTTCCATGTGAAAGATGAATACATTTCTATTTTGTTCTATATTTTTGGGTGCCTTTGCTACAGCAAATTGTCTGAACACTAATATATTCTCCAACTTAAGGCAGATATCCTTAGTGTTGAGACTATTCTACATGTGATGCCACCTATTTGATTATTTTCCAACTGTTCCCATTAATCTCATTCTTGCCTATCACTGCATTCCTTCAGAAAATAGATACTCAAGTATATAGAACAAGGCAGGGATTTTGTTGCTTCAGTAACAGATGTCAAGGGTGGTTCTAGCAACCAAGCTAAGTCTGAAATAAGAGTTTTCATAATTGGGTATAGTGCTGAAATTACAAATAAAAGAAAAACTGATCAGAAACATACGGGGACCAAGTTTTTGACAGCATTTCCTAGGAAATGATATAATCATTATAGACAGGAACTCTTCCTAAGTTATTTATTTCTTTACACTTATTTTCATGGCGTATAAAAAAATGAGCATGGAGGGATCAAGAAACATTTATAGACACATACTGTAGCATAATTAAAAATCGCTTTTGATATATTAACTAGAATATGTCAAAAATTTGACAGAAATCAAATAATTGCAATCTTATATTTACAATTTAAAATGAACATTTACATATTCAGAAAAAAACTAACTTGAACACATTCGAGTAAAGAGAAAGAGCACCTATATGACAGATTATAAGGTCACTTATGATTTTTGAAGTCCTGTGGGGTAGAGAAATTATTAGTTTCCAAATATATATAATAAATTGGTAGATGTGTGTGGCTCAAAATGTGTCTAAAACACCACCTTACCCATAGGGGGAGCAGGGGAAAGTAATTGATTATATCAATACATGAAGAAAAAAAAAAAAAAACAATATTCAGGATATTCAGTCTTCTCAAGAGACTGCAAAAAAGAATTTCCTGAATAAGAAACTAGGAATTTAAGTTGGCACAAAACTAGTAAACAAGTCTTATAAAGGGAGATTGAACAAGTGAAACATACAAGTTCAAATAAACTTGCAATTAATTTTAACTGGGAGATCAGAGAAAGCTTCAGAGATAACAGGTCATATATTTAGGTTTTAAATATGAGGACGATCTCGATTCTGGATGACTAGCAGAAAAGATAATTCCAGATAAAGAAATATAACAAAAGATAGTGTCAAATTAAAAAAAGAAAAATCGAACTTATGTAAGGAGAAGCTTATTTCGAAAAGACTACTGCAATAGGGAGAATGCTCCAACCATAAGATCTGCAAGAATCTCTAAGATCAGAAAGAAAGGGCTCCTTACAAAGGAGTAGAAAAAACTGAAAAGAACCAGGTGTGGGGAGTCAGATGAGTAGGCATCATGATTGGACAGTTGATCCTCGAATGTTTCTCTTGGCTATCAGTTGCTTTGTAGGGACCATTAACAATATAGCAGTCAGGTTTTAGTTGTTTGATGACAAATCCAGGAAGGAAGGGGAAAATTTGGAAATTAGTTTGGACAATTGTAGCCAGATATTAAAGAACACTGGAAGAATTAAAAGTTTAGTAAGCATTGCTAATTTGTTTTTTTTTTAATTTTTTTTTCAACGTTTATTTATTTTTGGAACAGAGAGAGACAGAGCATGAACGGGGGAGGGGCAGAGAGAGGGGGAGACACAGAATTGGAAACAGGCTCCAGGCTCTGAGCCATCAGCCCAGAGCCCCAGCGGGGCTCGAACTCACGGACCGCGAGATCGTGACCTGGCTGAAGTCGGACGCCCAACCGACTGCGCCACCCAGGCGCCCCCCAGATTGAACTTTTAAAAGTCACTTGAGGTTAGGAATCTAAGTCAAGAACTTGCAATAAGATTTCACCTGCAGTACCTATAAATTTGGGTGAATTTTTTCTTTCTTGAGGTCACTGAAATATCCTAAGATTCCTAGGTTTTCCAGAAAGTGATTGTTCCTATTTCACCTGTAACACTGGGAACCCTGTGAGCAAGATATGAGGCCAGTTTTCCTAAGAGGGCTTTGTAAGCACTGACTATTACAAACAAACAAACAAACAAACAAAAAAAACCAAAACAAAACAAAAAAACCCTTATTTTCTTAAAACTCTCTACTCCTATGTGATTAAATGAGCATTATTTTCAAATGGCATTCCATTCAAAGCCTTAGTTGTATAACCAGTGTTTCCAATTATCTCCAATTAACAAGAAGGATAGATTCTCATTTATCCTTTATAAATAAGTCTATTGGCACAAAAATAAGAATATTTATAAAGTTTCTGAATTCTGGAGGATTAAACTGGGATAACAAGGTAAATATTAACTTTTGGTTTATGGAAGCATAGTCTAAAAATTGTCATGAATATAAATAACTTAAGAAAAAAGAGAAAAGTGTTTCTTATATTCAGCAAGTACATTAAAATATTATCAATATTCCAAACAAAACCTATGAACCTCTTTCATTGGTTTAATTAATTCTTATTCTACTCAATATTGGGTTAGCAGTCACATGAATCTGCTCTCCACTAGAATTCTGGAAATCCCAACTCAGTCCAATGGTATGATCTTGATGTAAAGCAATGCCATCAGAACCTTGTGCCCAAGAGTTACTAGAATAATCCTTTCCCATGGGTCTCTACAACAAGTCATTCTTTATTAAAGATGAAACATTCTGTCCCATATCTGATTTGTAAGCACCTTCAAGTAACCAGAGTGAAACAAAAATCTTCCTGTAGATGGAATAAAACTAAAAATGGCTATGGTTAACTTACTGGTAATTTTCAGAAGTGGTTCTGATGAGAGTTCATTATAAAAAATAACACAACACAAGGAAAGTTTTGAGGCATTCAAAACAAAATGAAGACAATCCAAAAAGGTTTTAAATAAAATACTTACAAACATAATATTATTTTTCAATAAAAGTAGATATATTTAATTTATGAAAATGAGGCAAAATGTCAAAAGTTATGAAGAGATTTGAACATTCAATCAAATGAAATAATAGATTAGTAAGAAAATATATGGCTCCCTATTGATCAAAGGGCCCATAAAGTTTTCAGAAGTAAATATAGAGGGTAATAAGACATAAATAACCTTATTACTTTCAAAGGTAAAAAGACTTAGTTCTCTTGAATAAGAAATGACATGATAAAGTCAACATGAAGCACAAGATATTTTTCTGATAAGACACAAAATTATTGCCTGCTAAGACAGATTTTTCAGAAGGCAAATAAACTTTTAAAAACTCTTAAGAGTACACCAATAATCCAAGAAACTCGTTTTAACAGAGAAAATAAAATTCTAGTTTTATATTAGCATGGTATTTGATATTTTTTTAATAAACAAACTGATAAAATTTTAGTCAGCTACCATAAAATTCCTTTTCCACAAATGTACAATTTTCTATATCTATTGTGGAGCAAGCAGTGCTTTTACTTTAGGACAAGACCATTCTCTTCCTCAACAAAAACACATCCTCTCTACCTTGCATACTAAAGCTGGTTCTTTTTGCCATTATTCTCCAGGTAGATTCTCATTTATAAATGATGATAAAAGCTGAATTACAGGTAACTTTTATTTCACAGAGAAAACTATCAGGTGGATAATTGTGACCTGTATGTCATAACACAAATATCGCAGAAGCAGAGATTATGAATTTACATCTCTCAACTTGTTATGGCCATATACTTTCTTACATGGAATTCCTAAATGATCATTAGTAAAATGTTGCCATTTTTCATATAATGAACTGAATTAGTGCCATAAGGGCAAAGCATGTAATTCATGGGAGAAGGGGAGAAAGGGTGCCAATAGACCAAAAGTTACCCATGGGATTAGATAATTCAGAGATAAATCTTAAAGTTGCTGGTAAAAAGTTCCACTCCAGAGTATAGTCTTCAGTCCGGGAGCTGAGGGAACATCCTCATTCAATCCTCATTGAAGGAACAAAGGAAAAACAGAAAAAGTTTCATAGGCCAAAAAAATCTCTTTGCCTGAAAGGAAGTAAATTCTTATAAGCTTCTACAGATAAGTGTGGAGCACTGGATTAGAAAATGTGACTCACTGGGACGCCTGGGTGCCTCAGTCCGTTTAGCATTCAGTTCTTGGTTTTGGCTCAGGTCATGATCTCACAGTTTGTGAGGTGGAGCCCTGCACTGGGCTCCACACTGACAGAGTGGAGCCTGCTTGGGATTTTCTCTCTCTCCCTCTCTCTCTTCCCCTCCCCCACTGGCTTGCACCTAGGCACACGTGCGTTCTTTCTCTGAAAATAAATAAATAAACTTAAAAAAAAAAAAAAGAATATGTGACTCACCACAGTGGATCCTAATATTCCCAGTCAAGACAGGATACAAAGATCCAAAAACCTTGGGTAAATACTTGTGAGAAGACAGTGGGGTCCCAGGGGCAGTCAGCTCTTCATTGGACAGGGTCTTGACATCAGATAACTGTTAAACAGAACAAATCTGGAGGAAAGACTTTTTTCCAAAGACTTCCAAAACCAAAGAATGGGAATTTGGAGGAT
Organism: Prionailurus bengalensis; assembly: GCF_016509475.1. NCBI lineage: Eukaryota > Metazoa > Chordata > Mammalia > Carnivora > Felidae > Prionailurus > Prionailurus bengalensis. The sequence continues at coordinate 94,765,249 of NC_057344.1, forward strand.
CTGTGCTTAACCTTGTCCTAGGTAAACAAGGATATTATCCTCAAGTCTTGTCTAATTCACCTGGGGAAGGGTAGGTCATTGCAGTAAACCACTTCCTGCAACACAAAAGGGTGGGAGTTTCTTAATCACAGTTTGCAAGGAGCACAGGGCTTAGGTAAATTTCAACACTGTCAATAATATGAGGAATTATGAAAATGCACATAATATTCTATTACTATCTTAAATACTCAAATTGTGTGCCTTCTTAATATGAGTCATTGAACATTTAAATATCAATATATTCTTATAAAATTGATTTAAGTGCTTCTGTCTATAACACTCAGGTTTAGAAAAATAACAAAGGAATTACAATGAATAACAATAATTTGTGGCTTTCATTAGTATCCAAAGAATAAAAAATTCATAATCAAATACAACCAAATGAAGAATTTGGCATAAGATTTTAAATGCTGAAAAACAAAAGATTGAAATCACTGTTACTATGGATATACACATTTAATAGAGAATTGGCTCACCTTTTTTGTAAAATTCTCATGAAGTTGCAAAGATAATAAAACAATCATGGCTTTCAACGTTAGGAATACAGTTCCATTTCCAATCTTTCCATTCCAGTGGCTTTATGCATAATGATAATTTAACAATAATTAATGGATCTTTAAAATTTTTTCTTCAATTGAAGGCATATGCTAATTACATCTCTGCCAGGGTAGAAGCAGGGGAAGTGTGCAGAGAAGAGATCTAGAAGAACTCAACCATGATGTGAACATCTATGAATAGCTATTTCAATAGCAGTGCACATCATTTGCAAATGCTTGATATTAATAGTGATTTGCTTATAAGAATGTTTACTTTCAATTCTGGGCCCATGACTACATTTTAAGGCATATACTTCATGACTAAGAAGGCAATTATTCTGTCAGGCTCACTATCAGGAGATATTTGATTAGCAGTTTGAAATTTTTTGTTTGTTTGTTTTTAACTATCTGAAGCTGTTACTTAAATTATACTTTAAGGTTTTATTGTCTTGACTCCTAACAATACCAAATATATCTCCCATTTCAATTTTCTTTTCCTTTAAGTCTTATCTGTCCTTTTTTTAATTTCAAGCAGTAAGTCTATTAAATACTTTGCAGAGTCCACAAATGGCTACTGAAAGTGACTATTTATTGCTGTTAAAAATCAGTTGTGGGTGACATATTTAAATCTTAATATCTGGGGGTGCCTGGTGGCTCAGTCAGTTGAGCATTGGACTCTTGATTTTGGCTCAGGTCATGATCTCACAGTTGGTGAGATGGAACCCCATGACAGGCCCTTCTCTGACAGCATGGAGCCTGCTTGGGATTCTTTCTTTCCATCTCTCTGCCCCTACCCTGCACAAACATGTGTGCTCTCTTTCTCTCTCTCTCACCCTCTTTTTTTCTCTCAAAGTAAATAAGTAAATAAATATTAAAAAGAATTAAATCTGAATATTTCAACATGCCATATAATTTGGTTCCAAAATGATATCCCATATGACCCTTCCTACTAATTATAGGAATAAATATGTTAGAGAAAATGATGATAGTTGAACATTGGAATTGCCATCAGTAATCTTAAATAAAACATTAACAGTGTTCCTTTTTCACCATGATAATTTCTTAAAATTGTAAGTAAGTAGGCCCACATTTCAAATTTCAATCCAGTCAATAAGGCTTTGTAGAAGAGTGAATGAAACGTTGTACTTGAGAATAAAAGAACGCCGTATTTCTGTTTTTGTCATTTCATGGTAAGTAACCTTAATCAGTTTGTTAATTTTTTTTCAAATGGGGCACCTGGGTGGCTCAGCCAGTTGAGCGTCCGGCTTCAGCTCAGGTCATGATCTCACAGTTCGTGAGTTTGAGCCCCGCATCAGGCTCTATGCTGACAGTTCAGAGCTTGGAGGCTGCTTCGAATTCTGTATCTCCCTCTCTCTCTGCTCCTCCCCCACTTATGCTCTGTCTCTCTCTTGCCTTCAAAAATAAATTAAAACATTAAAAAATTTTTTTTTAATGTATGCCAAATGCAAGTACAAATCTAGTTGATAACATTGTTGTGAATACTAAATCAAATCATATATATCATAGAGCTGTTTAGATAATTTGTGATATCAATGATATTAGATTAAAATGTTATACATGTTCCAAAAGTCCTATTTCATTTTTAATGAAAACAGTGTATTTAAATATTTGATAGAAATGGTTGCCTTATTAAATACAATATTAAATTATAAGCCAGTTGTTCCTAATCAAAATTCCAAAATGCTTTTGAGCACTGAACAGGTCTGAGCAGATTTTCCCTAATACTGCAGTGCTAAATACAAAAACTGGTACAATTTACACTTAATATCCAAATCACTATAAATGCTCCTTTGCTGTTATTGTTATATGCTACTAATCACAGTCCATTCATTCTTCATTCTTGTATAGCCGCAATACGACATTCTATCTTCCCCATGCGACTCCTCCCAACCTTTAAAGTCCCTGACATGTCCACCTGGCCAGTCTTCTGCTACAGTGACCACTGGGATTATTGTAGTCCCTAAAGGGCACTTGAAATAGCAACCTGGTAACTAGATATCATGATCCCAAAAGGGGCCTTCATGGACATAGTGAAGACAACTTCCAGGCAGTCTGACCCTTCCATAATGCCTAATAATTAACCCAAATATTGCCAGCCAGTAGCATTAAGAGACTTTACTTTCCTTGTGTGAAACGGAAGTTATTCCAAGTTTTAAAATCTTTAGAAACTTTTTTAAAACTTATTTTCTCTAGGAAATTGTCATAGAGAGTATGTTGGATCACCTTTTTTGTGCTATACAATAAAATTTATACGCAGTGCTCAATCTCTGTTGCCTTTCCTATAAAGGAAATCCTTTATAACACCTCACAAAGTCTTACATATGTTCTATCTGCTTCCATTGCCTTTTTCCAATGTCATTCCATCTTGTGAACTCCTATTCAGCGCTCACATTTTAGATCAAATATCTTCTTTTCTGGGAAATGTTATAGGATATCTCTAGACACTTTCTATAGCATTTATCATTCTCTTATAGCAGTTATTGTATTTTACTATTTATGAAGGTGATGCACCCCTGGAGTCTTGTATCATTTTTGAACATCCATAACCTACCACAGTACCTGGCACAGAGAAGATTCGGTAGGGGGTCAGTTAAATGTCCAACTCTTGGTTTCGGCTCAGGTCATGATCTCACAGTTCGTGAGTTCAAGCCCTGCATTGGGCTCTGCACTGACAGTGCAAAGCCTGCTTGGGATTCTCTCTCTTTTTCTCTCTCTCTGTTCCTCCCCTGCTAGTGCTCTTTCTCTCTCTCAAAAGAAACATTTAAATACTACTACTAAGTGAAATAAGCCATACAGAGAAAGACAGATACCATATGGTTTCACTCTTATGTGGATCCTGAGAAACTTAACAGAAACCCATGGGGGAGGGGAAGGAAAAAAAACAGGTTAGAGTGGAAGAGAGCCAAAGCATAAGAGACTCTTAAAAACTGAGAACAAACTGAGGGTTGATGGGGGGTGGGAGGGAGGGGAGGGTGGGTGATGGGTATTGAGGAGGGCCCCTGTTGGGATGAACACTGGTTGTTGTATGGAAACCAATTTGACAATAAACTTCATATATTGAAAAAAAATAAAAATAAAAAAAAATAAATAAATCAATACTACTACTACTACTACTACCAATAATAATAATAATGGCTCTTCTTAGGTCATGTGCCACAATCTGTAGTAACTGCTGCCTGCAAGTTCAACATTCTCCACATGGTATCATTTTTTGAAACATGCAAGCCAGCCAGCATTAGCAAAAAGGAATTTGAGGTTTTCCCGATCCTGGGCAATGCTGCTGCTAATTGTTTTGGCTTTTAATGTTACAATGATGTGATTTACTATGCTATTTTTCCTCAATCATGACATCTCAAGTCTACAAACTTAGCAATTTTCCTATCTTTCCTGTAGCTACAGCTATACTAATTACTGCCCACCCTTTAGTCATAAAAGGTAAGCATTCCACATCACCTATGCTGAAGATCCACATTAAGAAGAGAGCAATTTAGAGTGATAGCTGCCTGACTGTGGTCCATAGATAACACTGCAAGAAGATAGCAGAAATGAGAATTTGTTAAACCCCCATGTGTGAGTGCTCTCATAACCACCTCCTTCAAACTGAGGGGCAATGCACATGTCCTGCATGGACTTTAGATGGGACTGGAGAACATTGAAATCTATAAATATCTATATGAAGAGAAAATAGGAGATAAAGTTCTACACTCTAATACTAATCTAAAACTACACAATGTTTATTAAATATGAGTCAACAACTTATTCTTGTCCCAGAGTATTTTTAAAAAGGTAAATTGTTTAATAGTGAGTGTAGACAATCAATTCCAGCACATCATGTGTGCAATAAAACAAGAGTGGTGAATAAATTGATGTGAGTAACTTCGTTCCTACCTCAACCTAAATGTAGGAGAAGGTGACAGAACTACTAAAATCCAGGGACCAAGGACATTTTAAACACCTAGTTCACTCAATTCTATTCACTGACACCATTGTCTATAGTCTCTTCTCTCTATATACACATACAAATAACTTGCAGAAAGAACTATTGAAGCGAAAGAAAATTGTTTTCTATCCTTTCTGGGCAAGAAGGGGAAAATGTGTGACTAGTACTCTACACAGGCTCAGGAAAATCCAGTGTAGTATTTTAAACTATTATATCAAAATGTGGTTATATTTACATGGATAAGTACACATTTCTAAGTTTTTATTTCAAGTGAATATAGCACTTTGTAAATACAGTTGATATTAATAAAAACATAAGTATAATTTATGTTACATTAATTGCTTTTCCAACTTCTTTCAGAATAGCATACATCAGGGTGCCTGGGTGGCTCAGTCGGTTGAGCGTCTGACTTCGGCCCAGGTCATGATCTCGCGGTCCGTGGGTTCGAGCCCCGTATCGGGCTCTGTGCTGACAGCTCGGAGCCCAGAGCCTGTTTCAGATTCTGTGTCTCCCTCTCTCTCTGACCCTCCCCTGTTCATGCTCTGTCTCTCTCTGTCTCAAAAATAAATAAACATTTAAAAAATAAAAAAAAAAGAACAGCATATATCTTTTTAAAGGAAGAGCAATTTGGATTTATTTTGATTATGAGAAACTTGTCTTCAATTCGAATGTATAAAGCAGGATTTATACTTGAAGAAATAATTGAAAGTGACCAAAGAAGGTTTTCAGCAGCTAAAAAAAACAATAATTAGTTGCTAACCAAGGAAGGGAAGAGAAGTGTCTCCGGAGTGGGCACAGTTTCAGAGATGCAATAAGATCCAACTGTCCTCCACATACAAACTCCTACTAATATTTACCATACTATCCAGAATTTCATTTACTAAGGTTATTATTTTTGGCTAAAACATTGTTTGTAGGAGGTCTTGGTTTAAAAATATATAGTTAAAACAAGAACAGCAACAGCAATATATGTATATAGAGAGAGAAAAATATATAGAAGTAACAAGAACAGCAACAGCAATAATAAAATGTTAATCTACCATATGCCAGTCATTCCTGTAAGTGCTTTACAATGATTTTTCCTTCCAGCCTCCCACATGCCTTGCCCATCATCACCCTCAGTTAATGACATTGCTTCTTATTCTAATGAGAAAATGGGAACAATTAGAAGAGAACATCCTCATACTCCAACCACTGCCTTCATTTGTCCACCTGACTATCTCATCATGTTCTTCATCCCCTTTTAGGATAACTCACACACCCAGTTCCCCTGCTCCTCTCTGTGCACGTCTCTGTTCCCTTTGCTGGCTCATTTTAATGGGAAATACAGTTAATCACTTAATTGCATTGGTATTGAATCCTCATCACTTAGGACTCCTCCCTCTTTTCTGTCTTGGTGATCTCATCCAGACTTTTGACTTCAAATATCATCTATAGGATTTGTTACTGACTCTCATATTTCTATTTTCAATCTACACTTGTTGAACTCAAGTTTTATATATCTAACAGTTGACTTCATCTTTGGGTATCTAAACATGAATCAGCTATCTAAACTTGAATTTTTGATTCCCCTCCCTCCCCCCCCCCCCCCCAGACTGCTCCTCTCACACTCTTTTGCATCCTCAGTAAGGATCTGTTCCTTCCTTCCGGTTTCTTCCCCAGTAGCTTGCAAGTTTCATTAGGGAGGTAGTTTTGTCTATTTCTGTTTATTGCTGTATCTGCAGGATATTGGTTAGGACTAGGGCATTTTGCCAGCAGTTGATAAATACATTGAATGATAATAATAAGAGTTACATCTGTATTCTCTGTATTGTTCCTGTTTTCACAGGTTTATTCAGTCTTCCCAAAAAGTCTCAATAGTAGGTATTCTTATTCTTATTTACAAACAACCTCAGAGGGCTTAAGTAACTTGCCAGCAATAACAGTGATAAATAGATATCGGTGCCAGATTTTCAACACAAAATCTGTTGTGTGTGTGTGTGTGTGTATGCATGTGTTTGCATGTGTGTTTACAGAAAGAGAGAGAGAGAGAGAGAGAGAGCCCGCTTATCATCTAGATTTCCTTCATTCCGAATTAACAACTTTCTGCATGGCGGGCATGTTGGTTAAAATATCTTTTGGCCACAGAAATAATATTCTTAGTTCTAGTAGATCTTCAGCAAATTATTTTACAGTTGCTTCTTATTTATTCATTTCTTCTATCTACTTTTTCTTTATACAGAAATAGAAATCGAGATAAAGAACAAGTAAAAACATGGCAGTAGTAGAGCTAGACTTAAGGTGGCATTCATAAAGTAATAATTACTGTTGTTAACTTCTCTTGAGCTATCAAAGTTGCATTGAGTAAACAGGTAATAGTGTTAAATCAATGTAATTTGAGGTGTCCATGTGTTTAGTGTCAATATAAAAAATTCCATGACCAATTTAGAGGTTTTCAAAATTACTTCTAAAAAAGGTAAGTGTAATTAAATGAGTTAGTTATACCCAATTATGTGTGAAGATTAATATGCTTTGTCAAGTAATGCTTTTACCACAGGCTTTACTATTTTCATCTGTTATTCCCTACTTTACCGTGAATTTTTAAAAAATATGATTTAAGAAACTATTTTCATTTCTGTTTTCTCAGCAGAATTTTAAATAATTTATGGCTTTAGTTATATTTGTTTTGAGAGTGAAATCTACTGCCCAATATAGCCTTTATGTCATTCTTTGTTTTAACAGTTTATATCTTAATATCACATATAAACCAAAGTCTATGAAATCCCATAATGATTAGGCCAACTCAGCAATATTTCGTTGACAGTTATTTTTCTTTCTTTTCATTTTCATGTGGGAGTTTTACAATTTCTAAGACATAAGGAATATTTTAAAGTTATTCTTAGGCTTCCAGGTCTGTGGTAGAATGCACACCAGCACTCAAATGCTCTCCTAAATTCCCACTGTAGGTGTGTCACAGAGAGCAAGGGGGAAGCACTAAAGTGAAGGAACTCTAAGAGGTGGCAGGGGAGTCCCACATCAGGACTCAGGTGGCAGCTGGGGCTGGGGGTGATGTGGCATGTAAGCAGTAGTGAATACTCTTTGCTGAGATCTTACGAGATGTATACTTTGAAGTCTTAGTGTAGAAGTGAAGAATTAGGTATGGAACTGAAAAAAAATAAAAGGATTAATTAAAGATTCCTCTACACAACAGCTGCTCCACAAATTATTTCATCTCTCCCTCACACTGGGAATTCTGACATTTTGGGGGAGGTAGAGGCTAACAGCCAGTTCCCTGCCTGAATACATCCAAATAAAGCAGGTTGGCTGTTGCACCCTGCTTTTGTTTTCATGCAGTTTCCTACCCATGGGAAAGAAGGTTGGGGAAAAAACAGGTCTGTGTGTACTGCAGAATAGGAAATTCCTTTTAACTGCATTATGAAATTCCACACGTTTATTCCTAAAAAAGAATGAACAACCAAGATTTATCACATTGGTTGGGAACACAAGCAGCATAAAAGACAAAGACAAAGATGGAGAAACTAACCCTGGTATAATCTGAGACAACCAAGAAGGAGAAGAAAACGTAACCAAAAAAACTATGAAATTAGAATCCTCTGAGACGTATTAAAATGTATCATATCCAGGGTGCCTGGATGGTTCAGTGAGTTAAGCGTCTGACTCTTGATTTTGGCTCAGGTCATGATCTCACAGTTCATGAGATCTAGCATGGCATGGGGCTCCATGCTGACAGCACAGCATGGAACCTGTTTGAGATTCTCTCTCTCTCTCTCTCTCTCTCTCTCTCTCTCTCTCTCTCTCTCTTTCTGCCCTTTCTCTGTGCACTCACACACACACACATTCTCTCTCAATATAAATAAACTTAAAAAAAGAGATATTTGTATCCTTGAAAGCAGGAAGAGGAACAATTAGAGGAAAATAAAGAACTCTCTATAAATCATGTAAGTAAGAATATTTAAGGGATCTTGAGTTTGGTGGTGACGTCTTAGACAAAACACCAAAAGCTGGGTCCACAAACAAAAATTTGATAATTAATAATCAGTCACCAGTTAGGGGAGCTGGACAATGGAGTGTAGTAAGAGAATAAGACCAGCTGAAGAGAACCCTGCCAAAATAAACAAAACTGTGTGACATCCCAGTGTGAGTGTCCATGTCCAAGAATGTTCCCTCTGTGAACATCAGAGGCTTCACAGCATAGTGTAAATAGACTTCACTAAAATAATCTAGTCAGTCACTAAACAAACAAGTGAAGAGTAGTAACAGTCCCAGAGGGTTAATGGCAACATCAGAGCTCTTACAACATGTGTTCTAAAATGTCTAGTTTTAAATTAAAAATTATAAACCATGCAAAGTAACAGGAAGAAGTGACCCACAGATTGGAAATAAAGCAGGCAATGGAAAGTGCTTTTGAATGCAACAAACTGTTGTTGGATTTAACAGACAAATCTTGAAAGTAGACACTAAAAATACGTTAAAACAACTAAACCAAATGTGCTTAAAGAAATAAAGGAAATGATGATTAATTTTATGTGTCATCATGTTGGGTTGGAGGATGTCCAGGGAACTGGTAAAACATTTCTGGGTGTGTCTGTGAGGGTGTTTGTGGAAGAGAGAACCATTTGAATTGGTGAACTGAGCAAAGCATTTAAATAGCTACTGACTCTTCAGGGTTTACCACGTGATCTCATGTAATCCTGACAACTATCTGATGATTAGTATTTGTATTTTCCCACTATAAAATAACCATATTTTACCAAAAAGGAAAATGGAGATTAGAAAAACTATAAAAATCAGAAAAATATAGCACAACAACAGAATAGCTGAGATGAATCCCAGTGAGTTTCAGATGTGTTGTATGAAAGAAGATATGATGGAATTTTAAAACAGGACATTATGCATGGCACAGTCTGGCAGGAGAAAGTGGCAGGACCGGAGAGATAATATCTCAGATCTCGTAATATCAACAACAATTGACACTGTTGCTTCCTTCCTTCTTACACTTTTTAAAAAATGTTTATTTAGTTTTGAAAGAAAGAGAGCACGAGTGGGGAAGGGACACAGAGAAGGAGACAGAGGATCCGAGGATCCGAAGCAGTCTCCTTTCTGACAGCAGCTAGCAGGATGCAAGGCTCCAACTCAGGAACTGTGAGATCATGACCTGAGCCCAAGTCAGATGCTCAACCAACTGAGCCACCCAGGCACCCCCTTCTTTTACTCTTTACCCTGGTGGTATCTTCCTTTTGATTCTCCTTTCTATCTTTTTCTGTTGTTTTTCTTTACCATATTGTGCTGCCTATTTTTGTCTGGTATTATTAATTATTTATGCTTAATTCTATTAAATCTTGCCTATCCCCATGCACTACTGTCTCCACGTGTATCATGTGCAAGCCTGCACTTCTTAGTTGGGACTCTCTTGAGCACTAGTCCTAAATGTCCAATTTCTACATCACTGCTCAATTCTACATCATTGTTATATTAATTTTCTTTTCATCCGTACTGCTATTGTCATAACTCAAGTTTGTACCATTTCTCGCTTATGTTATTTCAGAAGGCTAATGACCAGTAATCCATCCTTTAATTTACCGCTTATTGATCTGAGTGCTGTTCTGAAATGCAAACTTGATCTTAAAATTGCCCGTGGCATGAAATTCACAGTTTACAGAATTTCATAATAGAAATATAATGTGTATACACACCAGCATATACTGATAATATTTTTTCTTTCATGGTATCTGCTGTAATGGAATGTGGAGAGAATAGGTCATGTTATCCTATTGCTGGTCTAGCCTAGTTAAGACCCAGTCAATTCAGAAAATTTAGCATCCTTTCTTAAAAATAGGCTTTAGCCCTGAAATGACTGACATAAGTTTTGAGTCATGGAATCATATGATAATGTCTTGGTTTATCAAATAGGGTAGAAAAAGAACCATATTGCTTCATCAATATTATCATTTATTATTATTGTCTAAAACTGACAATATCGAGGATAAAATACTTTACCATCATGATATCTCAAATGAAAATTTATAAGCTAAATGCCAGTATGTCCACAGGAAAATTTAAAAAATTTAAGCTTCAGTCACATTGCTTCCTCAAACAACTTGATTCTACTAGACAAGTGAAAAGAAAACAAACATTCAATGTAAAAGCCTAGCTCTAGTACAAGTGGACCTGAGCAGCCCAAACCTGTGTGGTTGTTTAACTGTATATCATTTGTCATATATATCATATATATTATATATCACATTTCACATATACCCACACACATACACACACACAGACATATATGTATATGCTCAATATGCTCATGAGTATACAGGTCTGAGTAAAGGAAAATAATTCAGATAATTCAAATATTATACTTGGAGTTGGTGAAAATGGTAAATAATAGATTCAAATATGAAAGTCCTCTGGCAGAGAGATAGCTAAAGGTATAGCAAATCCCGAGAACCAAGAGACAGATCTTTTATTATTTATTTATTTATTTTTCAACGTTTATTTATTTTTGGGACAGAGAGAGACAGAGCATGAACGGGGGAGGGGCAGAGAGAGAGGGAGACACAGAATCGGAAACAGGCTCCAGGCTCTGAGCCATCAGCCCAGAACCCGACGTGGGGCTCGAACTCACGGACCGCGAGATCGTGACCTGGCTGAAGTCGGACGCCCAACCGACTGCGCCACCCAGGCGCCCCAGAGACAGATCTTTTAAAAGCATAATGTAGATCAGAATATATGGTTTGAAAATCAGGAAAAAACTTCAAGTTTCAACTTCTGTTAACTGACTTTTCTGGATGGCTTCCATGAAAGTTTTAAAGGATTTCTCAGTAGCTTAAAATATATATAAATATATATTTAATATACTTAATTATATCTAGGACTTAATGAAGATTAATGGTTGCTTAATTATACTTCTTAGATCCTTCCCTAATGTGCCCAGTGTGTGATACATCTATTATGAAAACAAGAAAATCTTCCATATCCATAATCAATGAACATATGAGGGTTTCTCTTATATTAGACTTTCACTTGTTCAGTTTCTTTTTCTATGTCATGCTTGTTTTAGATTCATTCAACAACTCCTTATCAAGAAGTCGTCATAGTGTCTAAGATGAGGTAGATATTTGAAATCGAAATTGCATAGAAAGAAGACGTATGTGTACAGGTCCCTCTCTGGTTCTGATGTGCTCTTCATGCATGACTAACCTGGAGACCACAGGAAGCCTATGCAATCATTGGAATCAGTCAGCACTTTGCATTATGTGCCCAGCCAGATACCTCATGGTTTTGTTTTGGTTTTTTTTGTTCCAGTGTGTGCTGGATCTTGGCCCTGCTTGGCTCTAAAATGCTTTGTAAAACAAAACAGAATGCATTTGATGCCTGCTTGCACTTCATTCACATTTCCAAATAACAGTGTTATTATTGTATCTCTAAACACCTCATAGATTTCAAAGCTATTGGATTTAAACACTTTAAATTAACTACATAACTTTCTAAACTTTTAAAAAATTGGCATCAAATCAAGACATAAAAATCAAATACAACATTTAAACATTTTGGTTTATTTTAGGAGTTTCTATTGCTATTTTAATCAAATAATGTAGAAATTGAAGGAATCTTGTTAATATTGACTGCTTTGCCATTAGACACAAATTATTTTAAGAGTAAAAATATATTGAGATAAGTATTTTTAGAGATTTTGGCATAAGATGCTCAAATTCTAAAATGTTTGTGTCTACTGATAAAACAGAGAAGTCAAAGTAATGAATCTAGGTTTCTTATTCAGGTCCTTTGCCCTTTTTTTAATCAGACTTTTTGTTGTCATCGAGTTGTATGTGTTCTTTATATACTTTAAATATTAACACTTTATCAGATATATGGTTTGCAAATGTTTTCTCCCATTGTGTAGAATGTCTTCATTTGTTGATGGTTTCTTTTGCTATGCAGAACTCTTTAGTTTGATATAATCCCACTTGTTTATTTTGCTTTTTTTACCCATGCTTTTGGCATAAAATCCAAAAACAAAACAAAAAAAGTACTGCCAAAATCAAAGTCAAAGGAGCTGTGTTTTTTTCCAGGATCCCTATGGTTTCAAGTCTTAAGTCTACATGTGTAGCCCATCCTGAGTTGAAATATATATACACTATAAGATTAGATAGAGTACAACTTTCCTTCCTTCCTTCCTCCCTCCCTGCCTCCCTCTCTCTTCCCTCCCTCTGTTCCTTCCTTCCTTCCTTCCTTCCTTCCTTCCTTCCTTCCTTCCTTCCTTCCTTTCTTCCCTCCCTGCCTCCCTCTCTCCTCCCTCCCTCCTCCCTCCCTTCCTTCCTCCCTTCCTCCTCCCTCCCTTCCTTCCTTCCTTCCTTTCTTCCTAGAAAGTTTTCTAGTTCGTCTTCCTTTCTAGTTTTCCTAACATCACTTACAGAAGAAACAATTCTGTCTCCAATGTATATTATTGGAAACTCTATCAAAAATTAGTTAAGCATGTATGTATATGGCTTTATTTCTGGGGTATTTATTCTATTCCATTAGTCTGTGTGCCTGTCTTTATGCCAGTAGCATACTATTTTGATTATGATAGCATTGTAATATAGTTTGAAATCAGAAAATGTGATGCCTCCACCTTTATTCTTTTTGCTCAAGATTGCTTTAGGTATTTGGGATATTTTGTGGTTCCATACAAATTTTTGCGAAAAATGTAACAGGGATTTTGCCAGGGGTAACATTGAGTCTGTAGATTGCATTGGGTAGAATGGACATTTAACAATGGTAATTCTTCCAATTCCTGAATACAAGATTTTTTCCTTTTCTTTATGTCTTTTTCAGTTTTTTGTCAGTAGTTTATAAGTTTAAATATATAGATCTTTCACTTCCTTGTTTAAATTTATTCCTAAGTATTTTATTCTTTTTGATTCTTCTGTAAATGGGATAGTTTTCTTAATTTCTTTTTCTTATACTTTGTTCTTAGGGTATAAATTTTCTCTCATTTCTAATTTTGCTATTTTGTTTGTAGTGTATCTTTTCTCCCCCATACACTTTTTTCTAAGTTTATTTATTTATTTTGAGAGAGAGAGCGAGCAAGTGAGGGAGGTGCAGAGAGAGAGGGAGAGACAGAATCCCAAACAGGCTCCACACTGTCAGCCCAGAAACCCATGCTGAGCTCAATCTCAAAAACTGTGAAATCATGATGTGAGCTGAAATCAAGAATTGGAAGTTTAAGTGACTGAACCACTCAGGTGCCTCTCCCCCATGCACTTTTAAGATGTTTTCTTTATCTCAGGGCTCCTGGCTGACTCAGTGGGTTAAGCTTTGGACTCTTGATCTTAGGTCAGATTCATGAGCTCACAGGTTGTGAGTTTGAGACCTGTGTTGGGTTCCTCACTGACAGCATGAAGCCTGCTTGGGATTCTGTCTCTCCCTCTCTATCCCTTCCATGCTGTCTCTCGAACTCTGTCTCTCAAAATAAATAAATAAACTTAACAAAATAAAAAATAAAAAATAAAAAAAAAGATGTTTTCTTTACCTCTCTTTTAAGCAGTTTGATTTTGATGTTCTTTGGTGTACTTTTTTTTTTTTAAATATTTCTTCTGAAAGTAGTTCATTGACCTTCTTAGATTCATGGATTTATTTTTGTTGTTGTTGAATTTATAGTTTTTGCACATTTTTTCCTACAAATATTTTCTCATGATCCTTTCTCTTCTTCTTGGATTCCAAATATATTTATATTAGGCCACTTGAAGTTGTCTCATAACTCACTGCTAACTCTATTAATGTTTCCATTTGTATTTCTCTTTTTGTTTCATTTTGGATAATTTCTATGCCTAAACCTTCACATTCACTAATCTTCTCCCCTGAAGCATGTGATCTGATGTTAATTCCATCAAGTATATTTTCATCTTAGATATTGTGTTTTTCATTGCTAAGGGTTCAACAGGGGATTGTTTATAACATCCATATCTCTTTTTATCATACTCATGTGTTCCTCTTCTTTCTCAATTGTATGGAGTATTACTTATAACAACTGTATTAGTGTACTTTAACACTAATCCAATCATCTGTATTATTTGAGGGGTCATTTTAATTGATTATTTTTTCTCCTTAATATCACTTGTACTTCTTTCTGTTTCTGTGCATGTTTTTTTTTTTTATGGATGCCAGACATTGTAAAATTCAACATTGTTAGCTGATAGATTTTTTTTTTTTAATTTGTGTTCTTTTAATAGTCTTTGAGTTTTCTTCTTGGCTTCAGATAAGATAAGTATAAATTGTTTTTATTTTTTGAGGCTTGCATTTCAACTTGTTAGGTCAGTCCTATTCTATTAGTCTTTGTTCTAAGGTTAATCTGGCCCTACCACTCAGACAATAACAGTTTGCAGACTCTATCTGATGCCAAGCTTATTATGAAGTTGTCCAGTGTGGACAGTGAAAGCAAGAACATTTCCCAGTACTTTGTAAAGTCTGGGTATTGTTTCCGCCGCTCCTTTCCTAGGGCTTTTCTCTGGCCGTGGAAGTTTTCTCACATACTTGTGCTGCCCAGTACTCTGTTGAAGAGTACTCTGTGCATGTGTGTGGCTCTTTCTGTACAATTCTCTGGCATTCTGTCTTGTGATTTTTAGTCTCTTGACCCCTCAAACTTTTAATCTTTTTCCTCAACTCATAGACAGCTCTGGACTCCATTTTTGTTTCCTTCCTTATGTAGTTGCCCCGAAGTTCTGTTTAGGCAGTGAGATGAAACAATTGTAGGGCTCAGATTGGTTGTTCCTCTTTTCTCAATGGTATTGTCTGGCATGCTTTCCAATGAAAGCCATTAGCTTCATGCATCTTAGTTTTCTAGTTGTGTACAATGGAAGAGATAGCACATTTAGTCTCTGGTACTGTATCATGCCTAGAAGTTAACATTCTAGTTGTTTTTAAAAAAACATATATATTAAATCATCTTTTTAAGTATTGGGGGTTTCTCTGGACATAAATTTTCCATGTGGTTCTAGAATTTTGGTAAGTTTCCTTTCTGTCTCCTACTATGGAAATGAAATATTTTATAAATCTTTTATATTTTCTTTCAGCTAATACTAATGTTAACTAACATTTCTTTCAGGAGATTATTCTATTATTTGTAAATATCCAGCATTGGTTTACTTTGTAATGAGCTTTTGCTTTCTAGATTCTGAGTGTCGGAGATAAAGACCAAAGCATGCATGCCTTTAGCCACATCTAAAGTGAATCTTTTTACCATTCATCTATTGTAAGGCCAATAATCTTTCACTTAAATTCTTCAACTCTTCCCAAGCTTCATTTCAAAGTCCTCCATGTTTGCTTTTCTATTATTTTCTTTCATTTATTCATCTGCATTCACCAATTTCCTCTTTTTCTTTTTAGTAATTCTCAGTATGAAGAGAATTACTTCCATCCACCAATAGCCTAAAAAAGAATATAGACATATTCTTAGACCAGAAATCATTATCTGGGCTAGCCTGAGTTAATTAGCCACCAGTATTAACATTTTCCATAGTAACATACCTCAAATACAAACCAACCAACCTGATTACCTTGAATATCTACTATTTAGACTTATATATTGATTACATTCCAAGGAGTTTTTTTGGCATCATTATTTCTTTTGTTATTTGTCATTAAAATAATATCGTGTAACAAATATTTAATTAAAATTTTTGAGGAGAAATTAAAATATGGAATAATATAGCTTTAATTAACAAATTCACCCAGTGTTGTTCAATGTGGTCATAGATGCTGTATTACACAACATATATGTGCATTTTGGAAATGTTTCATCAGTGTTGGTTTATTTTAGGAACAGATACTTGAAGGCTACAAAGTTCCAAAATAATGTAAGTTCTGTTGATCTGATTTCTAATATGAAAATAAGAATCAGCATGTCAGAGTTTCACAGCTTTTAGTATTGATACCAAATAACAGGCATAGTTTCCAAGTAATATATTCTTATGATGCTTATGAGCTCTTCAATTTATTTGAAGCATAATACTTCTCACGGCAAATAACAGCCCTGTCTAGTTGCACAGTATGCACTCAGAAATGCTCCAGGTTGTAATGCCTTCTGTTAAATGTATCTGTAGGTGTTGAGCCTTTTTATTTCCTTTTAGTATTATGTTCTTAGCTGTCAGCTGAGATGTCTTTTATGTTGCATTTTGTAATCTCTTTAAGTCATTAGTCATTTTAATTGACAGATATTACAATTCTTTTAAAAACCTGATTAGAGTCATGTCCAATTCATAAAGATTTATCTTCAGTGTTCATTTTCAGCAAACAATATCTAGCATCATGGCCTTAAGATGTTCCTTTTATGCTTGCAAATATTATTGCCATTGATAAATATATAGGGATTATTCTACACAGAATTTACTGTTGTTATTGCTTTATCAAAATATAAAATTTGAAATGGATAATGAATTGTAAGAAATAGCAAACATTCTCAAGTTAAAATGACCACCCTAACTCTAAGTACTGACTTGCTTATGACCATTTTTTAAAAAAATTTTTCTCTAGAATTTAAACTTAGTACAGTCTCCATAGCTCTTTTCAAAAAGTGTAAAATAATCTTTGTAATTAAGAAAGCTAATAGTTGTAAATGGTTAATATAATTTCATATTTTTTCATTCCTATAAAAGATTCCTATAAACCTTTTATTGTCATGTCAGTTGCAATGTTTTCTTGCTCCATTGTTGTTAGTTGTTTTCTGTTGCCCTATTTTATTCATTCTCATCCTATTTTTATGAAGTTATAAAACTGAATCTATCATTATATATATGAAAATTTAATGTCATACATTACTATTATTCACCAAAATATCTGAATTTATTCATTATTCAGAGACATGGAGTCTTATACTTCTCTGCCCCTTTGAAGATAAGCATGACCAAGTAACTCCCTTTAATTTAAACATAATTTTCAGAAATAGATACTTAAGAAGGGACAGTCAGTTCCTCATGCTCTTTTCCCTCAGAGTAGTTTTATATTTATTGATTTTAAAATTGCTCAAGAGCAAAATTAAATATTGAGTCACTACATAGAGGACAGTTATATTGGAGAGACACCTGAACCTGGGGAATGGATTTTATGTAAGGAGTGAGTTTTGTTTTAAAAAGTCACTCAGTAGCACTTATTTATGGTAAAAACACTAAGTAAGCTTGGGATAGAGGTGGCTTCCTCAGCTTGATAAAGAACAACTCCAAAAAACCTACAGCTAATATCAGACTTAATGGTAAGAAACTTGGTGCTTTCCTACTAAGATCAGGTAATAGGCAAGAATGTTCTTTTTCTCCACCCTTGTAACCATCATACTGGAAGTTCTAGTGAATTAAATAAGACAAAAAAAGGAAATAAAAATATATAGATAGAGAGGGAAGAACTAAAACTGGAGGTAGGGAAAGAAGCATAGACATAGTGCAAAGTATTTTTAAGGCATGGAAAAAATTATGATACCAGAATGATGGGTACATGTCATTATACATTGGTCTAAATCCATAGAATGTACAATTCCAAGAATGAACCATAATATAAAAAATGAACTTTTGGTGATAATGATATGTCAGTTCAGGGTCATCAATTGTAGCAAATATAACATGCTAGTGGAGGATGTTGGTTATAGGGGAAGCTATACATATATGGAGGCTGAGGATATATAGGAAATCTCTGCATTTTTCCCATGAATTTTCTATGAACCTAAGCCACTCTAAAAACAAAAGTATAAATTAAAAAAAAAAAGAATGGACAAACAAGCAAAAACCTTGAGCCACTTGTTATCCTGAGTGATTCATTTTCATGATAAGAATATCTTCTCTACTTAGGCCATTCTATACCATGCTTTCAGTTATACTTTTGGTACTTGGTGTTAATGTTCATCAAGTACTATTTCATTTCCCACCAGTATTAGGCATAGTTTCCTAATATTCATTTATATCCAATGAATTCCAAATTCATTTACATCCAGCTCTGTCATCCCATCTTTTGTAAAATATGTTCCTAGTTATGCCAGAATCCATCTCTCCTTTCTAACTATTCCTATTCCATGTATACCCTATGTTATTGGTTTCCAAAATGGTTCCTATATGTTTTAGTTGTGGCAAAAGTAACTTATTAGAATGTAGAAGGGAAAATTTATGAGTTCATTTCATATATATGTTTTATGAGAAAAGAAAAAAATAAATTTTAAACATTTTCTTGTGCCTTTACAGATTCTACATGCCAGATGCTCAGTTGCTGTGCATCCCATGTAGTAATGATAACATCCCAAGAAAGTAATGGGAGATGTTCTATGTGGACATCCTTCATCCCTTATTCTTTTTTAATGCGTGGGATATATTGAGTTAAAATGTGTTTTGAGTCCATCATGTTGAAGATAATTCTAATAAGAAATACAAAAACAAAGGATTTCCAGAGAAGATAGCAGGGTAGGAGGATCCTAAACTCACCTTCTGTGAATACAACTAGATAATACCCACATCAGTGTAAATAACTCAGAAAAAACAAAAACAAAAACAAAAACAAAGACTGCCAAAACATTATCCACAGCTAAATGTAGAGAAGAGGCCACATTAAAACTCATAAGAAGAGAGGAGATGTGGTCTGGAAGCAAGATGACCCACAAGATGGTCTAGGGGAGGGAGGGCCACTGCAATGATGGGGAAGGTAAAGGAGCAGACCCCACCCTGGGCACCCCAGGCACAGGGATCTGAATTAGAAAGATGAATCCCCATACCATGTGGTTTTGAGAACCAGAGGGGCTTAACATACCAAGTTTTCACATCAGTGAAGCTGATCACCTGAATATTTAAAAATCAGCAGCTCTGCTCTGGAAAACAAGAAGACAAGGTGAAAGTGAGTCCCTGGTCTTACAGAGACAGCACAGCAAACAGCTCCACTAAGATAGAGAAAGAAGCAACAGTTTGAAAAATGGCTGGTGTGTATGGGAAGGAAATTTGTTTACTAACCTCAGAACATGTGCTAGAGAGGCAGGGTTCTTTGGGAGACCTCTCCAAGAACAAAACAGCTGGTGGGCGCTATTCCCTTTCCCTCCCCATAACCTAGATACCCAGACACCTGTGGGAACCAGTGAGTGCCAGTACTCTCCACATAGCTTGCTAATAGTATGCCTGACCCCTGAGGACCTCCAACGTGTGCTTAGCAGGAGTTTTCCACATAAGCCCCAGGTCTCCTCCCACAACACACCTGTAAAAGCTTGCCAACACCACACATCCTGGCTTCTGTGGACTCAGCCCCTCCAACCCAGCCTCAGCAATGGTACATCCAAAGTGAAACCACCATGGCATTGTGTATAAGGGTTCTAAAATGACTTCTGTTTGGGGGTGAGGGGAAGATAAGCACACAAAACAGTTACATTGTAGCCCTAGTAGTGGGCTGGGGTCAGACATCTGGTCTGACTATAGACCCTGCCCACCAATGAAAACCTCCCAGTAGAGAACACAGGGAGAGTGTCCTGCAGTTCAATGCCACTGCAGCTCAGGCAAACACCTGGTATGACTCAAGTCAAGTTCAAGGTGGCCCCATATGGGCCTATTTACAACACAAAGACCAAACCCTACCCATAATAGGCAAAGAAAACCATGGCAGATGACTAGACTTGAGGCAAAAGTGGCTCAGCCACAACAGTAGGGCATAGACAACACACATAAGAGACACCCCTGAAGTGACAGATTCTGGTGAACAGGGGACATTGCAATTACAGGGCATTACTGGATCTCCTCTTCATAAGGCCACTATTTGCAAAAACAGGAGAAATAGTTATCTTTCCTAACAGACACAGAGAAGTAGACAAAATGAGGAGAGAGAGGAATATGCCCCAAATGAAAGAACAGGACAAAATCACAGCAAGAGAGCTAAATGAAATGAAGGTAAGTAATATCTCTGCTAGAGAATTTAAAATAACAGTCATAAAGGTACTGGACTTGAGAAAAGAATGGAGAATCTCAGTGAGATAGAAAACATAAAAAAGCACCAATGAGAGATGAAGTACGTAAAAACTGAAATTAAAAAATATAGTAGAGGGAATAAATAGAGCAGAGGAAGCAGAAGAACAGATCAGTGACATGGAGAACAGAATAATGGAAAGCAATCAAGCTGAACAGAGAAAGAATAAAGATTAATAAAGAATGAGAATAGATTAAAGGAACTCAACAACACCATCAAGCATAACAACATTTGCTTTACAGGGATCCCAGCAGGAGAAGAGAGAGAAATGTGGGCAAAAAAACTTATTTGAAGAGATAATAGCTAAAAACTTCCATAATCTGGAGAGGAAACAAATTCCTGAGGGCAAGGAAGCACAGAAAGCTCCCAACAAAATCAATCTCAGGAGGTCTACATCATGACACATGGTAATTAAAATGGCAAAAAGCAGTGATGAAGACAATTTGGGGGTGCCTGGGTGGATAAGTCCATTAAGCTCCAACTCTCAATTTTGGCTCAGGTCATGATCTCACAGTTTGTGAGTTTGGGTCCATGTCAAGTTTCACACTGGCAGCTTGTAACCCATGTGGGAATCTCTCTCTCCCTCTCTCTCTTTGCTCTTCCCCCACTTGTGCTCTCTCTCTCCCCAAAATAAATAAACTTTAAAAGAGAGAGAGAGTGGATTTTAAAAGCAGCAAAACAGTTACTTACAAGGGAAATGCCATAAGGCTGTCAACTGATTTTTCAGCAGAAACTTTGTTAGTCGGAAAGGAGAGGCATGATGAATTCAAAGTGCTGAAAGAAAAGAAGAAAAAAAAAACAGAATCTGCAACAAAGAATACTCTATCCTGCAAAGCTTCATTCAGAAAAGAAAGAGAGATAAAGAGTTTCTCACAAAAACAACATAAAGGAATTCATCACCACTAAACCAGAACTATTAAGAAACGGTAAGAGGTACTCTGAGTGGAAAGAAAAGACTGTAAGTAGGAGTAGGAAAAGTAAAAGCACAACAGCATTAAAAATAAATATATCCAGGGGCACCTGGGTGGCTCAGTTGGTTAAGCATCTGACTTTGGCTCAGGTCATGATCTCAAGGTTCATGAGTTCGAGCCCCACGTCGGTCTCTGTGCTGACAGCTCAGAACCTGGATCTTGCTTTAGATTCTGTCTCCCTCTCTCTCTGCCCTTCCCCCACTTGTGTGTGCTCTCTCTGTCTCTCTCTCAAGAATAAAACAGTAAAAAATTATATATATATATATATATATATATATATATATATATATATATAAATCAGTCAAGGAACTCACAAAATAAAAGTATTAAAAATGTGACACCATGTACCTGAAACATGGTGATGAGGAGAGCAATAAGAATGGGCTCAAATTTAAGTGACCATCAACTTTATATAGACCACTATATGCAGAAGATGTTATATATAAACCCAATGGTAACCACAAATCAAAAACTAGTAATACAGATGCAAAAAATAAAGAGAAAGGAATCCAAATATGTGCCTAAGGAAAGCCAACTAATTGTAAGAGAAGAAAGGAACAGAGAACTACAAAATCAATTATTAAACAAGGAATAAAATGGCAAAAATGCATACCTATAAATAATTACTTGGAATTTAAATGGACTCAACAATCCAATCAAAACACATAGGGTGATGGAATGGATTAAAAAAAAGATGTATCTATATACTGCCTATAAGAGTCCCATTTCAGACCTAAAGACACATGTAGATTAAAGTGAAAGGATAGAGAGGCATTTATCATACACATGGATGCAAAAGAAAAGCTGGGGTAGTTGTATTTACATTGGACAAAATAGCCTTTAAAACAAAGACTGTAACAAGACACAAAGAAGGACACTATATAATAATAAAGGGAACAGTACAACAAGAAGATATAACAGTTGTAAATATTTATACGCCCAACTTAAAAGCACCCAAAAACATAACACAGTTAATAACAACATAAAGGAACTAAACTATAATAATACAATAATAGTAGAGGACTTTAATACCCCACTTACATCAATGGACAGATCATCTAAACAGAAAATCAACAAAGAAACAATGCCTTTGAATGGCACATTGGACTAGATGGATTTAACAAATATATTCAGAAAATTCCATCCTAAAACAGCAAAATACACATTGTTTTAAGTACACATGGAACATTTTCTAGAATAGATCACCAGGCTACAAAACAAGTATCAACAAATTCAAAAAGATCAAAAACATAAGATTCATCTTTTCTGACCACAATGCTGTGAAACTAGAAGTCAACCACAAGAAAACCTACAAAGATTTTAATGGAGGTTAAATAAAATGCCACAAAGCAAAGAATGGGGTAACCAACAAATCAGAGAGAAAATAAAAAAATACATGGAGACAAATGAAAATAAAAACACAGTGGTCCAAAATCTTTGGGGCACACCAAAAGTTATTTTAAGGAGGAACTTTATAGCATTGTTGACCTATCTCAAGAAGCAAATCAAATCTCAAATAAACAACAGGAACTTACACCAAAAGAAGCTAGAAAAAGAACAACAAACAAAACTCCAAGCCAGTAGAAGGAAGGAAATAATAAATATTAGGGCTGAAATAAATGAAATAGAAACTAAATAAAAACAAAAAGCAACAAACAAGCAAACAAAAACAATAGAACAGTAAAATAAAACCAGGAACTGATTGTTTGAAAGATCAACAAAATTAATACACTTTTGTCATCATATTTTTGAATTGACAAACTTTTAGCCAGACTGATAAAGGGAGAGAGAGAGAGAGAGAGGACTCAAACAAAATCGGAAATGAAAAAGGAGAAATAACAACCAGCATCACAGAAATACAAAGGATTATAAGAGAATATTATGAAAAAATATATATCAACATATTGGACAACCCAGAGAAATGGATAAATTCCTAGAAACATATAACATCCCAAAACTGAATCACAAAGAAATAAAAAGTTGAAAAAGATTGTTTACCAGCAGTTAGATTGAATCAGTAATCAAAAAACTGGCAAAAAAAAGTCCAGAAACAGATATCTTCACAGGTGAATTCTACTAAACAAATAAAGAAGAGTTAATACTTATTCTTCTCTAATTATTCAAAATAGTAGTAGAAGAAGTAAAACTTCCAAATTTATTCTATGAGGCCAGCATTATTCTGATATCAAAACTAGATAAAGACAATACAAAAAAGAGACATACAGGCCAATGTCTTTGATGAATATAGATGCAAAAATCCTCAACAAAATATTAGCAAACTTAATCCAACAATACCTTAAAAATCACTCACCATGATTAAGTGGAATTAATTCCCAGGATGCAAGGATACGTCAATATTTACAAGTTAATGTGATACATCACTTCAAGAAGAGAAAGGATACAAACCCTATGGCCATTTTAATACATGCAGGTGAAACATTTGACAAAGTATAAAAACCATCCATGATAAAATCCCTCAACAAAGTAGATTTAGAGAGAACATATCTCATCACAATAAAGTCCATATATGAATAACCCCCAGAAAATATCATACTGAATGGCAAGAAACTGAGATTTTCCCCCAAGGTCAGGAACAAGACCAGGATGTCACCCTCACCACTTTTATTCAGTATAGTACTGGAAGTCCTAGCCACAACAATCAGGTAATAAAAAGGAATAAAGTCATTCAAATTGGTGAGAACTAAAGCTCTTGCTATTTGTAGATGGCATGAAAACCCTAAAGATTGAACCAAAAAACTACTAGAACTGATAAACAAATACAGTAAGGTCACAGGATGGAGAATCAACTACAGAAACCCGCTGCATTTTTATACACTAAGAATGAAGTAGCAGAAAGAGAAATCAAGAAAACAACCCCATTTACAAGTGCACCCAAAATAATGAAATATTTAGGAATAAACTTAAGCAAGCAGTAAAAGACCTTTACTCTGAAAACTATAAGACATTGATGAAAAAAACTGAAGACAACACAAATGGAAATATATTCCATACTCATGGATTGGATGAACAAATATTGTTAAAATGCCCATACTATCCAAAGTAATCTACAGATTTAATGTAATTCCTATCAAACTACCAACAACATTTTTCACAGAAGTAGAACTATCCTAAAATTTGTATAGAACCACAAAAGACCCCAAATAGCCAAAGCAATCTTAAAAAAGAACAACAAAATTGGAGGTATCACAGTCCCATGTTTCAAGACATCCTACAAAGCAGTAGTGATAGTACAGGTGCACGCACATGCACGTGTGTGTACACACACACACACACACACACACACACACACACACACCATATAGCACAATAGAACAGAAGAGAGAGCCCAGAAATAAGACCAATTATATGGTTAGTTAATCAACAAAAGGGCAAGAATATGCAGCGAGGGAAAGACAGTCTCTTCAACAAATGGTGTTGGGAAAACTAGACAGCTACATGCAAAAGAATGAAACTATACCACTTTCTCACACCATACACAAAAGTGAACTCAAAGTGGATTAAAGACCTATATGTGAGATCTGATTCCATAAAAATCCTAGAAGAAACCACAGGTAGTAATTTCTCTGACCAGCCATAGCAACACTTTTCCAGATATGTCTCCTCAGGAAAGAGAAACAAAACGAAAAATAAACTTTGGGTTTTATAAAAATAAAAAGCTTCTGCACAGTAAGGGAAAACATCCATAAAACTAAAAGACAACCTATGGAGTGGGAGAATATTTGCAAATGACATCTCCAATAAAGGGTTAGTATCCAAAGTATATAAAGAACTTATATAACTCAACACCAAAGGAACTCAGAAATATCCAATTAAAAAATAAGCAGAAGACATGAACCCAACAGTTGTCCAAGAACACATACAGATGGTCAACCAACACCTGACAAGATGCTCTACATCACTCATCATCAGGGAAATGCAGATCAAAATGACAATGAGATATCACCTCACATCTGTCAGAATGGCTAAAATCAAAAACACAAGAAACAAGTGTTGCTGAGGATGTGGAGAAAAAGGAAATTTTGTGCACTGTTAATGGGATTCCAAACTGTTACAGCTATTATGGAAAACAACATGGAGTTTCCTTAAAAAATTAAAAATAGAATTACCATATGATCCAGTAATTTCACTACTGGATATTTACCTAAAAAATATGAACATGCTAATTTGAACAGATGTATGCAACCCTATGTTAATTGCAGAATTAGTTACAATAGCCAAAATGTGGAAGCAGTGCAGCCCAAGTCTCCCTCAATAAATGAATAGATAAAGAAGATGTGAGATATATATATATATATATACATATATACATATGTATATATATATATGAGAGAATCACAGAATATTAATCAGCATTAATAAATAATGAAATCTAGCCATTTGCAACAACATGGATGGATCTAGAGTGTATAATGCTAAATGAAGTAAGGCTGTCAGAGACAGACAAATACCATGATTTCACTCACATGTGGAATTTAAGAAACAAAACAAACAATCAAAGAAAAAACAAGCAAACAAATGGAAAAACAGATTCTGAACTATAGAGAATAGACGGGCGGTTATCAGAGGAGAGGTGGAAGAGTGATAAGTGAAATAGGTGAAGGGGATTAAGAGTACACTTATGGTGATGAATACTGAGTAAAGTGTAGAATTGTCAAATCAATATATTGTACACCTGAAACTAATATAACACTGTTCATTAGTTATACTGGAATTAAAAAAATTAATGAATTTTAAATAGATGATATAGATAGATAGATAGATAGATAAAAGTAAAAAATGTAAAAAAACTACAAAAAAACCCACCAAAGATACATTTGATATAATTTTCTTTAATCATATTTAAAGGTTAAAATATGAGATGTGTGAAGAAGACTTATAAAAAATTGCTAATTTACATTAATATGACCCACAAGTTTGAAATAATTGGAAAGATTTTATGCAATAAGGATCTACTTCAAGAAATGCATTAATGGGGCGCCTGGGTGGCGCAGTCGGTTGAGCGTCCGACTTCAGCCAGGTCACGATCTCGCG
Organism: Prionailurus bengalensis; assembly: GCF_016509475.1. Lineage (NCBI taxonomy): Eukaryota > Metazoa > Chordata > Mammalia > Carnivora > Felidae > Prionailurus > Prionailurus bengalensis. Next base: position 94,791,762 of record NC_057344.1, read on the forward strand.
GTCCGTGAGTTCGAGCCCTGCATCGGGCTCTGGGCTGATGGCTCAGAGCCTGGAGCCTGTTTCCGATTCTGTGTCTCACTCTCTCTCTGCCCCTCCCCCATTCATGCTCTGTCTCTCTCTGTCCCAAAAATAAATAAACGTTGGAAAAAAAAATTAAAAAAAAAAAAGAAATGCATTAATAAGTTAAATATGTAGGGGTACTTGGGTGGCTAAGTCAGTTAAGCATCCAGCTCTTGATTTTTGCTTAGGTCATGATCTCACAGTTATGAGATAGAGCCTGCATCAGGCTCCACTCTGGGCATGGAGACTGCTTAAGATTCTCTCTCCCTTTCCTTCTGCCTCTCCCCTGCTCATGTGCTCTCTCTCTCTCTTTCAAAAAAAAAAGTTGAATACGTATATATATTTTTATGATTAATCTATTATATTTTCATATTTTATTTTCAATTTCTAATTTGTATGTCTTTTATGAAACTCATAATACATTAGTAAAATTGTATTGATATAGATCTTATAAACAAATACATAAATGTGTATGCTCAATATTTTTTATATGGATGCACAAAAAAATTGAAATTATTAGGTGCTAAAACAAACTGTGTACTTTTTAAATGTTTTTCTCCATTATTTTGACATATGTTGGTATAATATGTAAATCATATTTTATGTATTCTGAGAACAAAAGAGAAAAAAGCTATCTTATTTTTCTCTTATATACCCTACCAAATATGGGACTGTGTTCTGCATAAAATAAATACTCAAAATATATATGATTATGGTCATTTGGAGGCAAAATGTGAATGTGCTTGTGCATAAATGACATTTAAAAGATTGCATCTCTGGTAACAGCACTGTCATACCATATCAACAATCAACTTTTGGATTACTTTAGCTAGGCAGAAAGATTAATGGAAAATATGTGTTTATTCACAATGAGGGTTTCATGTCTATTTAGAAGAACAAAAAATCCACTCCATTATTAATGCTGATTCATAATAGAATTCCTGATACATATTTTTGAAACGGATCAAAATTAAAGAAAACATTGATCCAGTCTATGTCTAAGATTTTTTCCATTATGAAATTAAAATCCCCAAGAACCTAAAACTTAAAGATGCCTATTTTATTTTACTGAGATTTGATTTGCTCTGTATTTCTAAAAATGAAGCTGGAACATCTAATATTACAATAACTGAAGCTCCAGGAAAGCATTGGATTTTATTGCCTGGGGGAAAAGAGGCTTTTTCTTCAAAATGTGCCCCATTGGAATTTCCAGTTTGCTGGCTTCTTCAGCTCTAGGTCTGGGATATATGAGTTAATAAGAAAACCAAGGTAACTTACCATTATGTAGTTCTATGGATCTATATTCAAGGTCCTTGGCCAGTTAGTCTTCTCTCCAACTCTCACATTGTTGTTATGTTTTTTATATGTAATTGTAATTTAAAGGGTTTTTAGTTGTATGGATGGGAGTCAAGGGGAAACGTATGTTTACAGAAAATGCAAGCATGATAAATATTATTGTTATTACTATACAATACGTTTTAAACAATGGATCCAGAAAAGTTAAAACAAGTGTTGAGTAAAGGCAGAATTTAAAGACAGAAATCTTATTATCAGGTAAGTTTTTACTCAGGACAAAAAAAAATCATTCATAGAAGGGTTTTTTATAATAAAAAAGTATTCAATTCACAAGAAATATTTATTTTATAAAGATTATAATGTCAAAAATATATAACAGGTAATAGAGCCTCTATACTGATAACATCTTCAGAAAACACAAGAGATCAGAAACGCATCGTTGGTAAGTTATTTAGCCCATGAAAGATCATGTAAATAAAAAAGATGACTTGAGAAAACGTAAACAAGGATATTAATGAAGAAACTATTTTACATATATAATATCTATCTATCATTTATCCATGCATCCATCCATCCGTCTATCTATCTAGAGAAAGACATCAGAGAATACACTTATTGACTGGCATTCTTAAGAGATTTTCCAATATATTAGTCTATAAAGAAAAATTCATTAAAATTTAAAGTAAATTGATGAAAGCTCATAAGTAAAAGGGAAAGGGAAACAGGTGAGGGATAAAAGTCATTTATGAACTAAATTACTTATATTTATTCATGCTGTCATATGATAAATTAAGCAACAAAGATATAAACAGAGCTGGTACTCAGGAGACAAATATAACTTCAGAATTAGTGAGCATTCATTCAGATAGGGATGTGCTTTTGCTGCACTAGTTGTTAAGAATATTGAATATTACCCATGAGTAAGAATGTATTGTTTAGACTTACAAAGAACTGACTAGAATAGCTAAATAGAAAGGCCCAAAGTGACTACCTCTACAGAATATCACTTATAAATATGCATACTTTACATTTGATACTTTTCTATAGCACTTCAATTTTTATAATTTTGTGGCTAGATTGCTATAATAACTTTAAAAAAATCACTGCTCCAATAATCAAACTTGAGCAGTCCTTTCCCCTTCTATACCTACCACACAACTTTCTTTATACTTTTCCTTAACGTGTTTACTCTTCCCATAATTGCTTATAATATCAATTCTCTTCTCAAATTATATTCATCTAAGATTTACTATCAACTATTTAGACTTAATAGTATTTTTATTAAGTCTTATTAAAATACTAGCCTCCATAAATGATTTTATAAAAATTCTGAGACTTTTTATTTACTTTTGTAAATGATTCTGAACATTAATAAATAAAATTCTATTTATATTCGAAACAGAGTTGGAAACAGCACTAATGTGCTTGGGTAGAAGATGATCTGGGTTTGGCCCTGGACCTTACCCATAAAGTTACCTTACTGTCACTTTAACTCTGTACCTTAGCTTCTTTTGTGGAACAATAATAGTAGTTTTATCACATGGTGTTATGATAAAGATACGATATTTCTGTTCTTTGGCATCACATATAAAACAAAGCATTGGGTGTCTTCTTTTGACAAGACGCATATTATTTGCTTGGGACACACAGGTTAACATGATGCAGCATGTCTTGGGAGGAACATAGTCATATACAAAATCAGACACTTTAGAAAGCCCTTCTATGCTTTGCATCTACATTTTTTCACTTTGCCAGTTTTGTTGGTAGCCAATATATTTAATTTCAGCTAGTTGTGCTCCTGACAGCAGTCACATCACATTACAGAATCTTCCAGGCTCTGTTGGCACCTCCATCTCATTTTCTATGAAAAAATATGCCTGTTTCCTTCATCATGCAATCCATAATTATCTGAAAATCAGCAGCCTGCTGTTGATGCTAGCAAAGGAAATGAGGAAAGAATAATATTCTTTTCTTCACACATGCCTGGACACTCTTCAGAGACATCTGATGTAATTGCCAGTAACAATCTTACGCTGATGCTCTTTTACACATCTATGGCACAAGCCTTTACATTTTTTTAATCTTCCCTGAAAGAATCAGCTTATTCATGCATATATTAAAAACTGCATGGTCCTTTATTCTGTTCATCAGAGATGGTGTAAATCATTGCATGATTTTTAGGCCAACTGTTTTTGGTGGGATAAGATAGTATTTCTCTTTAATTAAGTGGGCATGTATGTGTGTCTGCTTTGAAAATGGAATTGAGAATTTAGTAATTATGCATTCTCCTCAATATCAAAATGGATTTCTAGTCACTGATCCTTAAAAAATCATCACCTAGGAAATCATATCTGGGAAAACTGTTTCAGTAACATAAGACTTACTTGAATTATACCAGTCAGCTTAATTTTTAACTAAAGAAGTTACCAAGCTGGGGAAAAACAAGTTTTGTTTGTGAATCAAGAATAATAAAAGTACTACTCTCTTAGCAACTTTCAAATACAGAGAATCGTATAAGTGTTTGCCATGAGAAACTATTATATCATCCTTCTGTAATTAAAATATTTAGGTTTTACATGGACCCTCCTATTTCTCTCACATAGATCATCATCCTCACTTTTGACTTTTTTAATAGATTCTAAAATGACCCTACATCTTCTACTTAACTGTTTTTTATTGCAGTTCCTTCATGTCATCATTACAATTTTTTATATGTTTATTTATTTTGAGAGAGAGAGAGAGAGAGACCATGCAAGTGTGGAAGAGGGGGAAGAGAGAGAGAGAGAGAGGAAGAGAGAGACAGACAGACAGAGAGAGGGAGAATCTCAAGTAGGCTCCATTGCTCAGCACAGAGTCCTATGCGGGACTCCATCTCACAATTGAGATTGTGACCTGAGCCAAAACCAACAGACGCTTAACTGACTGAACCACTCAGGTGTCCCTCATCATTACAATTTTAACGCCGTATTTCACGTTAACATATTTAAGTATTTGAATTTTTGAGGGTCTCAAAAAATTTTTAGTTATATACTTGTATATTTTCCATACCTCACAGAAAATATGCTCTTGCTCATTGTGTTTTTAGCAGCTGATCTTACATCTTTTGTTTCATATCCCCTGTAGTGTTTTGAGTTATATGAAAAATGGTAGCCAAAATTAGATACTAAAATTTGCAATATTGCATTTTCTTAGCATTTATAATATTTAAAATTTATACATGAAAGGTTCTGAAAGGGCCAATGCATGAAATTCATATATCGAATGCATAAAAGTTGCGCAAGATTTTAAAGTTTTGTCCCTCTAACATTTCTGAAGCATTGTTACTAGAAAAAAATGGTTTATTTGAGATACATATCCTCAGACCATAAGAGAAGGAACTAGTGTTAATATTATAGGCATATCCTGCAGTAATAAATTTCATGCATACATTGCATCAGCAATAATAAGTCTCTACTAATATGACTTCCATGTCCTCTGACCAAACTATAAGTTAAGAACATTACACAAAGAGGCATCTCATATAGTCAACAAAGCTGTTTTTCGTTTTTTCTTTTACCATGGGATGATTTTTCTTTTAGACTCTGTTTTCTTGCAAACTGGCTAATATAACAAATTATATAAAAGGAGATAACCAATTTGTACTTTTTTGAATTCTTAAAAGAATTGATAAAAGTAATGTTTTAAAACTCTAAACTACTTTTGTAACTGCTGTGAAGTTATTTCCTTTTAATTCTATAGCTTGAGGCTAAAAGTTTCACATAGTTTTCTTTAAATAGTACCTATTACTGTTTCTCTGATCTCTAAGTAACTGGTAGGCATACATGTTGATGCCATGTGAATTATCATGTGGATAAATCATAGAAACATATCGTGCTTAGAGGAAAATCTGACAGCAGTACAACCAATATTAATGTATCTATTTTTCTAATTTCCAGATATTTTAATTTATTCTTCCTATTGTGTTTCTTGTGATGTTTTACTAGTCTCATTTATTTAGTAACTCTTATTTGGATGTAATTTTTGTCAGTGTTTAATTTTTTCCTCTTCATATTTAAAAATAAGTTATGTTGGAACTAATATGCAATTGGCTATGCATTTTGGATTTGGGCTTAAAAATGTGCATCAAGATGATTGGTTTTTAAAAATCCTTAGAGGAGTTTATTAATTTCACAATGTTCTGGACATATTAACATGATATAATAATATCTGCTTCCTCTTATTCATCTGGATTATCTTAATTATATAAAGAGATATGAGAATCAGTTTCTGTGTACAAAAATGTGCTATAAATATTTATTAAATTATATGCAGTCAGATCAAAATTCTTTATATTCATAGAGGCAGGATGTTAAGGCCATTTTTATTTGTGATGTATTTCACACAAAAGACAAGTAAGTACAATAATGAGGGAACACTTCATATGCCCTTTCAACTCTTTGAAAAGACTTGCATGTAGAGACACAAAGGAAATTTTTTACTGAAGGAAGTAAAGAATGATCTAATTCAAACCTCTTTATGTGCACTAATGCTTTGGATGTTTGAAACCTATTATTCCATATGATTACTAAAATAAAATAACTTTCATTATTAAACATTAAAGAAAACATGTGATGTATCTATTCTAGTGCAATCTTAAGCATAACTGTTATAGTCTCTATATAGTCTATTGATTGTTTCATTGTATAAAAAAAAAAAAGTAAAATCCCTAAATCACCAAGTCTCCCAGCAACACACATAAAAAACATATTTGTGCTGCAATTTAAATGGACTAGTAAAGAGAACATTCAACCATTTGGAGCTGAAATATTCATGAGCTACTCAGAGAACAATGAAACTAAATATCTTCAGATGTCCTAGAGGAACAAGAGTCAAGGAAACACAAGAATAACGAGAGACAATTCTATTTTAAACTTTGTTCTTTTTTCCTCCTTTTCCCCATTAGATGATAATATACAATTTAATCTTGCTATATTATGAATAGGATGTGACATGCTCACCATTCTATGCTAAAAATTCTCTTAAAGCTTTTGACATGGTTAATTCCACACTTTTAGGGATACTGGGACTTACGTTGGCTTTAAAGTATTTAATCAGGTAATTAGAACTACGGATAGAATTTTCCTTAACTAGGTAAACACTAAAAAATATCTCATGCCATATCCTTAGATAAAGAAAAAATATCAACAACTACCGTAAGTTCTACTAATACAAAAATATCTTAGTAAGATAAAGACCAAGATTTATGGAAATTATAACTCCCATAGCCTCTACAGACATTCTTCTGCAAATAATAATTACTCTTTGAGTTATTTCTACATGGTTCCATTTCCCATTTTTTATTTTAAATCAGCCACACAATTTTAAAGGTTATCTATTATACATAACAGACATTAAAAAAAGAAAGTTTAAAAAGAACATTTGATTATTTGGGAGTTTTAATTGGATTCTAATTCTCAAACAGGATGATTTTTAAGTAAAAATTGGTCCATTTGAAAACAAGATGACTATTTTTTCATATGCCCAGTGACATTTAGAAAAAGCATATGCATGTAAAACTTTTGAATTATATTATTATTAAAGCTAAATTCTTAAGTCTTAATTCCTCACATCCATCCCCTTTCAAATCCACATTTCTTCCTGTGATTTCTATTAGTCAATTCTACTACCTTCTCCAAGCTCTTCAGGAATCGGTGATCTATGTGTAGTCTTATTAGTGCTAAATCCTCACTGCCACTTACCTTGATAAACCACCATCTTCTTCTCTGTAGGTTACAAGCTGCAGTCACAATCACTATTCACATGGGGCTCAATGGACTCCAAATTGATCTCTCCATTGCCATTTATATCCTCCAGCAATCTAATTGATCCCTTCACACAGGACACAAAGTGCTCACTTAAAATATAGATGATAGATAGATGATAGATAGATAGATAGATAGATAGATAGATAGATAGATAGAACTAGATAATCTCTTGTAACTCACTTAATTAAAATAGCTTACAATATATCATGAGACAGTTCTCCAGGATATTTCTGCAGGTCTTCTACTATTTTTTGTACCTGATGAACTTTTCAAAGATGTGTGTATAGCCAATAAACTTGGATGATGATGTGTCTTCTTCTAAAAGACGGAAGATTTGTTTTTTTCCTGACTCACCCATGGCAAAGGTGAGTTAGGTTTGCTAGCCTCCTTCTTTACAAAATCAGGGTTTCCTAAACTTAGGGATTCTTAGCTGTGACATGAAAGCTCTGTGTGGGTAGGGCCCACCTGGGCCTGCTTTTGCATTGTCCTTGGGGGACTTAAGGAAGAATGAAGCAAAAACTGCCTCTTGTGCTGTAAGTAACCATCTTTTGTCTCAGATCCAGCAGCTTCATATCTTCTTCCAGCATCTGTGGAACTGCAGCAGACTCACTTGTTATTTTGAAAGAAGGACGTAATCTCAGATACTTCACAATTCCCAATTCTCAATTTGACCCTTATTGTTTTCAAATCTTCATTTGTTTCTTCCTCTAATGGAGCCTCATCAACCTTCTTTCAGTTTTTGGAACTACTAAATGTTTTCCAATATTAGTGAATTTCTTCATTATGTGTCTTCTGTCTCAAAATCTCATCCTAAATATCACCTGAATATTCTTGTTTTACTCATCTGCCATTCCGTGACTATCCAATATACACAAATAACTTGCCTCTACCCAGATATAATCTTTCCAAATATTTTATTCTCTTTCATGTATAGTGCTTTTCACTTTTTTTTTCTGTGTATTTAAGTAAAAGCAACAGAGGATATTCCAGGGTTCTATACATAGGAAAATCCCCTACAGGTTCTCACTTGGGACATCTGGGTCTGACTACTGTCAGGCAAAACACACACAGCTTTTAGGTTGTGACTTTATGTTTCACAGAGGCTTACAGGTTTCCAGTCCATCCAATAGTAGGTTGCTTGTAGGTGATATGCTACATCATAGATGAAGAAGTCAGGAAAGAATCAGAGACACACTGGAAGATAGTTTGCTCTTTGGTCTTCTCCAATCTGCTTCTGATTTCTCTTATAGATGGTCCTCACCTTTATCATCTGCCTGCACTCTCTTTACCCTTTGTTTTATGTGTTCTCCATTCTTTTTCTTCCCAAACTTGATCTATCTGGCCTTTCCAAGGCAGAAACAATCAAAAAGCCAGTTTCTTGGTCTTAAACTTCACAATTAGTTCTGACCTTGTTTTTCATCATCTAGTATGGACTGATGGAGGGAAAATATCATTGTGTTACAAGTGTGAGAGGCAGGGGAACATCAGAGATACTGTTTGGTTACTGCTTAGTGGTATAACCCAACCATATGGATTTGTGTTATCATTTTTGCTTCATTTGGCACTGAAGTAGTGTAAGCTTCTGAACAAATGTACTTTTTTCAACTATATGCTCAGTGCTAAGCACAATATCAAACATAAAGATTACCTATTATGTATATTTTGAGTGAACTATTGCAGAGCCCCCAAATGATTTCTCAGCCACAAGCCCTGTTCATCTTCTGCCCATCATGAACACTTCATACACAATTATCTTTCTGAAAATATATTATGAGGCATCTATTTCGAACATGTATACATTCCATACTGCTATGAGAAGTGCCAGTGTATTTACAATAATTTTAGGAATTATGCCTCAACTGCTTTGTCCATATTCATTGAAGAGAATCCTCCTCCAATGCTAGACACTCCCTGTAGCACCTTGAATGTATCTTATCATTGTATATATTCAGCTGATTATAATTGTTTGTTTAGTTTTGTATTTTTCTCTCTAAGGACATGTGTTTATGTAAGATTGTATTTCCAGCACTTACCTCAGTCTGAGCACAGAGAAGACACCAAGCAAATGGTTTTTGAATGAACTGATAAGTCAATCCAATTATTCTACTGCACTGTCTTCCATAAAACAGCATTTGCTTTTCTTTGGTAAAATTAATGTATTCCCTCATTTGTTTATTTATATGTAATTACGTATACCTTGGATTTTATTTTCCAAAGATTGTGCTAGTGACAATTGTCATTTATTTACTGCTTTTATCTAAACATTTCCCTTATATGTGAACAGCAGCTTCTACTAGTTGAAGAGCGACTAGTACAAAATCTAAGATACCTTAATTTATATTATAAATAAGAATAAACATAATGTAATGCTAGCATATATGAACAAATTAACCCCCATAGGCTTAAGGATATTTTACACCCCCATAGGTTTAAGAATATCAATATATTTGTTTTTAATACATCATGAAAGTGTGAGTTATTATAATTAAATAATTATACAAATAAGGAAATACTGTATATAAAATCCAGGATTCCTTTCAAGTATCCCTAATTAGTAAATAAAAAAAAATAAAAGAAATAATCCTTTCATATGTGCTATGAAAAATGCACAACCCAACAACTTGGCAAAACTAGTAGCCTGGGGTAAGCTACTACAAGTGACTATATCTTGCCAGCATGGTCTAAACTACAGCTGGGACTAACTTTAAGACTGAGAATAATTGATGTGTCTGTTTACTTCCTACTATCAGTGGATAAGTAAGTAATGTGAGCAGGTAACACGTTTTTCTCATCTGCTTTTTTGCTCTGTGTTTCCTTCCACTTTGTAATGGTATTACTCAGGGCACATAAGGTAATGTGTACCTATACATGCATATTATGCCTACTCACCACAACCAAAGTCGGTGGCTCTGTGATAGGTTTGCAGAATCCACAGCAATCCAGAGCATTCTGACTCAAATGACTAGATGATTTATTTTTCGTCTTTTATGTAACTCTTTTATTCACAGTCCAATATTTTCCTCTGATTTAATCTTTATTCTGCTACGTAAAACCTCTACATGTGTCCCCAGTTCTTTTTCCCTAAGGTGGAATTAAATAATTTATTGTTTTATCCCTGAATATTCTTTACTCATTGTTATGTTTCTATTTTAACTATCATTTTATTAACATGAAGAAAGGGTCTCATTTCCATGGCAACCAGGACAGGGGCCTGGACAGTATAATCTCATTTATATTATATAATCCATTTAGTCATACTTACGCTCTAAAACTATGTTCATGGCTCATCTTACTTATGTAATGACAACAGCACAGACACTCTGCAGTGAGCAATGTTCTTGCACTGATTTTATCTGGTAAGGGCGAGAATAAAAATGGGAATTAGGCTCAAACATATTTATGTATATTTCTGATACCTATATCAGAAAATGTTTGTATCTTACATTTCTTTATCTTTATCTCACCTTATTGTTTGGTGTGTGCATCCACTATAATGATAATGTGTTAATGTCAGAAATACTGGTTGTCCTTGTTTACTCCAACTATAATAGGAATGACTTTCGTACTTGCATTTTCAGGATTATCCTGGTTTGGGGGTTGAAGTTGATATATTTTCTCAAATTAAGTAACTATGTATCTGATCATGATAAATCAAGTGTTTTATGCAAGATTGATTACTGAATTTGGTCAAATCCCATTTCAGGATCTCTGGAGATGATACCATAGCGTTAGATTACAAGGACTTTGAAACCAGCCGTGTTGGATTCAAAATTCAACTTCACCATCTACTGGCTACACAAGCATTGTGAAGCTAACCCTTGCTTTCCTTTATTTCTTTCAGTTTTCTTTTATAAAATAGGAATAATATGAACCTACCTTATAAGATTGTTACCATAATCAGCAAAGATTTAACCATCTTTGCATTTATATAACAAAAACTACTTAGTTATGATGAATTATCTTTTTAATCAAATGATAAATTCTGCTGTTAATATTTCATTCAGAAAACCAATGTCAATATTCATAACAACCTACCACAAATTCAATAACTTTACAGAACTCTATTTTTTCACAGTTCAGGAGGGTAAAAATCTGAAGTATAGATTTTGGCTTTGTCACACTCCCTCCAAAAATTCTAGAAGAGATTCTATTCCTTGCTCTTCCAGCTTCTGGTGGTGGGAGGTATTCCTTTGCTTGTGGTTGCATCACTGTAATCTCTATATCTGTCTTCCCGTGGTGCTTCAACTCTGGGTCTCAAATATTTCTCTTCCTTTCTCTCATAAGGATTTAGGGACCACTAAAGTAATCCAAGATGATCTCACATCAAGATCCTTAACTGAATTACACCTGCAAAGGTCTTTTTTCCAAATGAGGTCACATGCACAGTTTCTGGGTAGAAGTATCTTTTGAGAGGTCACTACAATATTCATAATCAAGATTGTAACTCTATTTCAATAATATTTCTCAGGTTTTGATTTTAAAAATGTGCTTGCTTTAAAAACATGAGTTATTTTTTCTTTCACTCTTTGGAACAGTTTAAATAACATTTACATGAGCTGTTATTAAAGAGAATCCTTTTAGGGGCGCCTGGGTGGTGCAGTCGATTAAGCGTCCGACTTCAGCTGGTCACCATCTCGCAGTCCAGGAGTTCGAGCCCCGCGTCGGGCTCTGGGCTGATGGCTCAGAGCCTGGAGCCTGTTTCCGATTCTGTGTCTCCCTCTCTCTTTGCCCCTCCCCGTTCATGCTCTGTCTCTCTCTGTCCCAAAAATAAAAAAACGTTGAAAGAGAATCCTTTTATGCAATGGTTTATGCATTTTATTATTTTTTAAAGAATCTTTTGCACAACCTTCTCTATTCTTTTTTTTTTTTTTTGCATAAATCTTACACAGGCCATTTCGTCTGCTAAATTTTTGTTAAATTACATTTTCCAGGAAATTTTCCAGTTTGGTCAAATAATTTGAATTTATATATACTGATTAAGCAAAATGGTTTATTTTAATCTTTTATTTTTTTATTCTTTTCTGGTTGTCTATGTCTCTCTTATCCTTTCATATTTTATCTGGAAATATTTCTTATAAAATTGATTGGATAAACTATTTTATATGTTTTTTTCCCTCCAAAAGTTCCACCCATACTACCCTTTACAGCATGAAGGGCATATATATAGATCTTGATGAGAATCACTATTCCAATAAAAGTCACAATCTGAAGTGAGAGCACTAAAGGGTCTTCAAGCATAGCATTTACTGATTTTAGTCTTTTTGTTTTCAAAACAGTGGATATTGGGGTCCAAATGATTAGTATCACTTCGGAGACAGTATCAGTAATTCCTGAAAATTCTGGTTATTTCCCTTTCCACAACATCCATTCATCATGACAATGAACTGGGAGTCCTGTTGGAAGTGAGAGAAGAAAAACCTAAAATACATGTTTCTTAGCTATGGTTTAGAGCAGCTTAGTTCTGAAAAATGAGAAACAAGTAACATTCTATTGTAGATAAAGAAAACAAGATGATCAACAGATCGACAGTGTTTTTTATGTTTTATTTGTTCACTTTTAATTATAAAAATCTAGTAAGACCTTAGTAAGCTGCCAATATAATTCCGTACTTGAGACATCATGATGATCCCTACCAGTTAAGTCATTTTTTTATCACTTAGTCTCTGTAGACCTTTTGATGCTCACCATGCCTCAGGTGTTTAAGAAAAGACGTTTGACTTCTGCTACTTGGGATCTAATTCTCTTAAATATGTGAATTTATAAAGGTGTGCCTAAATAATTTTTTAAATAAGGTGAACCAGTGATTTTATGTCCCTCATTTAAGGAAAATACTTCATGGTCTTTATACAGGATATTAAAATTAATATAATGAAGATATGATGTAAAGTGGTAGGCCCAACTTGCTTATTGCAACCATTTAATGGAAAAAGCAAATGGATTGTGTTTAAACTGAATTATTTACTAATGAACCACGGAATGCCAGTTATTTAGCCATTATAAATGAGACAGTGCTTCCTTATAAAATATATATCATCAGCAAACTAAATCCTAAATACACCCATTAATGAGCAGTTATACAAGAAGTCAGATGTTCAAATAATCTATGTGAACCTTAATATTGTACTTCATTTAGATCAGTAATCAGAAATATGGATTGAAATTTTAAGTACTGACACTGATATTAATTAATATTTCTACTGAAATTGCCTTAAAATGCATACATGTTGCATAGCAGTAACCCAAAAGAGCAAATGTTATCCATAGAAATACTGCTACAATTAATTCAGGCAGCCACTAAAGCTAAAAAAGTTAAAGCTTTAATAATGGCATTTACTCATTGGAGGATAAAACTAACCATAATTTTTCTTTACAAACTGAATTTTAGAAAACAAGAGTCTGAGTTCAAACCTGAATACTGTCACTTACTGTGTAACTTTCAGCATATTGGTTACACTTCAGACACCTCACTTTTTTCATGTATAAAACAGGTATGTGTATGTTATTTATTTCATATTGTGCATGTGAGAATTAAATGAGTTAATACATGAAAATAGTTAAAACATTCCTTAGTGTATAATAAGCTCGCAATACATGTTACTTATTTTATTAGGTGGTAGTACCAATAAGAATAGTAGTAAGCTGCATCTATTGTTTTCACACCTTAGAATTTCTCTATGAATGGAAACATCTGTAATACCTGCACTGAGAAAAATCCCACTAACAAATTCATGCCCTGAAGCTGAGTTTCTGCTAAACAGGTAGGCTACTCCGATGAATCTGAGGAACTTATGAATCATTTCTTTTAAATTTAAAATATAATAGACCTGTCAAGCTGGACTGAAAAAGTTTACATTTCCTTTTCAAAATTTCAACTTCTCTCCAAGCAATAAACTCACTGGAAACAAACAAATTCTTCACAAATCTATTCAAGCTAAAAAGTGTGTTTGAGTATATAAACGACACAGAAAGAAGAAGAGATAAAGATAGAGTGAGATGATAACCTAGAAAAAAACCAACAAAGGAAAAGAAACAAATAATGTTCCCAAAATTAAATTCTTTGGAATATTTTAGCACAAGATGTATAACGTCTATGCTTATCTTCCTTAGGTTATCATTAGCCCTCCTTCACTGTATTTACATAGTAGAAAAGATTTTATATTTCCATAAAACATCTTATGATTTTTACTATCCAAACCTCATATGCTCAAAATATTATTCATTATTAGAAATTTTCATGTAATTACAAGCATGATACTCAAGCTGATTTACAGCAAATATTAAAAGAAATTAATGTGAGATAAATTGTCCAGAAATAAAGGGAAAATTATGATCAAAGTTTATCAACCCTCCTGACACACAGCAGTTCAGTGATCCTTTGTTTGATCTACTTCATCATCATTTTTAAATACTTTTTAGGTTTGAGCATGTATACTCTACTCCCTGGGAAGTTCACTAAGAAGATATAAAGACACAAAATTCACTGTTTGTCTCTAAATATAAATAGCACATAACATCAAACAATTGCAAAAGCAAAAATCTTCATTGTCATTATTCACTTTTTCTAATTTACTTTCCATTGACCACAGCTCTCTACACCCACTGAAATTCCCTTAGGTCAGACACTATTAATTTACCCCAAATTACTCTAATAGCAACCTGACTCTTCCCGTCCTAGTTATGAGTGTCAGAGAACTAGGAGTTTTTATTTGAATTCCTCCTGTTCACTCATCTTCCAAACATTACATTTTATAACAAGTTCCAGAAGAGGGAGGAACATAAAATACTTGAAGAAATAATGGACAAAGTCTTACCCAAAAAAGGATAATACAAAAAACAAACAAACAAACAAACAAACAAAAGGTCATAGAAAATGAAATAGCAGATTAACAATGGGGAAAATCAATGGCATCAAATCTTTAGAAAGATCTAAAATTGCTAAACATTTAGAGCACCTGGATGGCTCGGTCAGTTAAGCATCAGACTCTCCATTTTGGGTCAGGTCATGATCTCACGGTTTCATGAGTTCGAGCCCCACGTTGGGCTCTGCACCAACAGTGCAGAACCTGCTGGGGATTCTCCCTCTCTGCCTCTACCCTGTTCATGCTGTCTCTCTCTCTCTCTCAAAAATAAATAAATAAACTTAAAATTGCTAAATATCTGGATAAATTAATGAAGATAAAAGGGAGACAACAAATATTATCAAAATTAGAAATGAAAGAGGGGACATAACTGCTGATTCTGTATATGTTATGAAATTAATATGGGAATATGCAGAACAATGTTATACTAATAAATAGAACAACCTGATGACAAATATAAATTACTCAGTAGGTGGAAATTATAAAAATTGACAAAAAAGAATAAAAACCTGTATTACTTCATTTATTAGAAAAATGATACTTGTAATTGAAATTTTTTCTCACAAAGGAAATTCTAGCCCCACATGTGTTCACTGGTTAGCTCTATCAACATTTAAGAAAGAAGATTGTATTAATACTATAAAACTCTTTCAGAATTCAGAATAGAAACGAATACTTGTCAACTCATTCTGTGAAACCATTATTACTTTGATTCCAAACCAGATTCAGACATCTGAAGCAAAAAATTTACATACCAATATACTTCCTGAACACAGACACAAATAGAGATAAAATTTGTATCTAGCTATCTCCCCATTCTGTTAAAGATCATGAAATTCAAATTTGTAATGAACGTTTGTTTTTATACCAAATGACTTCTTATTGATTCCAGAGACTGGGGGAGTTTTCAGGCCCTGAGACCTCAACCACCAGCAGGTGCCAGGTGCCACAAGAAAGAATTTAAGGCCAACTCAGGGTAAAGAGTACCAGAAGAAGTTTTGTTGGAAAGCAAAAATGCAAAAGTACACACTCAGGAGAAGGGAGGGGTGCAGACACACTCTGGGAATCTGAGTTGCCCAGGGTAGATATGGGATTCTGATTCTTATAGTCAGTTATAATCAAGCGGTAGAATGTTTATGTAGGGATTTGGAAATAAGCGGGGACTTCCAAGAACTCTGTATATTACTACATATGCTCTATGAGAGTCACTATGTGCCAGCGCATCTCTTTTTCTCTTGAGGGTAGATCCCCTGGGAGTGCTGTAGCGCCCCCTACCAAGTGGAGAGATAATATTGTGCATGCTTGTAGCAGTTGGGCAACCTTGTAAGTTCTCCTGGCAATAAGCATTCTGTTATTCAACAGATGTCAGGTTAGTTCCTTGTTCCTTGGCCTTCATCCTCCTGTAGTTACCCAACATTTCCCTATTCTAACACTCATTCTGAAGTTTTATATGTATATTCCTTTTTTAGAGATTATATTTAGAGATTATATTTTATGTATTTTTTTGCCTCATAATTATTTATTTAAAATTCTCTAAATTGTAGTGACTTTATCATGAATTGAACTATGTCTTTTATGTTATCAATTACGTATCGCCAAAAGAATCTCTCATTTCTAAATATGAATGAGTAATTGATGATTTTTAGTTATGGGTTGCTTTTTGAGCCTGATTTTACTAGAACTGAATGGTGGTATTAAACTATTTTCTAAGAAAAGAATTCCTAATATTATTTTGCAATTCATATCAAAATATTTAAATGAATAATAAAACATTTAAAAACCAGTTTATGGATAAAAGTCACTTGATATTAGTAACAATAATATCAAGTTATCTAATTACAAAATTGAATAGATGTCAGACTTACCCAGAAGGAAAACCCAATACAGATAGCATGCATTTGGTATATTTATTTCTTCTGAGAAGTAGGAAAAAAAATCCCAATAAAATCATTTTTTTGTTGTATCTGTGTGCTGATAAACCATGTGTAAGAATGAAGCTATAGGGACAAATATATAGGGACCGATGCAATTTTCATTTTCTGAACTTTGAACGTTTGGACTGTCCTATTAAGGACTTAGTTCGAATGTATTTTCTACAGTAATAAATATAAGCATAATGAGCAAAACTTTCTACCTTGAACAAGTCTTAACAACACCTTGGCAACATTGTAAACTTCCAACATATGGTTCATTTACATGAAAAGCATCTTGGCAGAAAGTTTTTAAATATCTAAGCCTCAAAGATGATGAAAAGACAAACATCCTAGCCCATGAGGTGATTAATACCATTGTAGACAACCATGATTGATTGCCCAGAACACGTTCTTCTGTCAAATTTCTCCTGGTAAAAACTCAGCGTAAATGAAACTCTTTTTTAGCCGTTTTGAATATTTTAACAGCTTCATTTCCTTAGGTAAAATGATTAGTGCATTATAATTAGCATATATCCTTGGGTTGACTATCATGAAAATAAAGTTAGTGCACACTTGCAGAATGTAAATTACTATAATTTAATCCTATTTTGTTTCTTTTATTTAGTGCTTTACAGATGTATTCTTATGTTGAAAAGTAGAAGACAATGTAAACGCTAGCAAATGCACACATTCACCCATTTTTTTAATATAATATTTTGTGAAATTGGCTTACATACAACACCCAGTGCTCATCCCAACAAGTGCCCTACTCAATGCCCATCACCCACTTTCCCCTCTCACCTAATCCCCATCAACCCACAGTTTGTTCTCTGTATTTAAGAGACTCTTACGGTTTTTCTCCCTCTCTGTTTGAAACTATTTTTTTTTCCTTCCCTTCCCTTCCCTTCCCCCATGGTCTTCTGTTAAGTTTCTCAAGATCCACATATGAATGAAAACATATGATATCTGTTTTTCTCTGACTGATTTATTTCACTTAGCATAATACCTTCCAGTTCCATCCAGGTTGCTGCAAATGGCCAGATTTCATTCTTTCTCATTGCCAAATAGTATTCCCTTGTATATATAAACCACATCTTCTTTATCCGTTCATCAGTTGACGGACATTTGGGCGCTTTCCATAATTTGGCTATTGTTGAAAGTGCTGCTATAAACATAGGGGTACATGTGCCCCTATGCATCAGCACTCCTGTATCCCTTGGGTAAATTCCTAGCAGTGCTATTGCTGGGTCATAGGGTAGTTCTGTTTTTAGTTTTTTGAGGAACCTCCATACCATTATCCAGAGCAGCTGCACCAGTTTGCATTCCCACCAACAGTGCAAGAGGGTTCCCGTTTCTCCACATCCTCGCCAGCATCTATAGTCTCCTGATTTGTTCATTTTAGCCACTCTGACCGGTGTGAGGTGGAATCTCAGTGTGGCTTTGATTTATATTTCCCTAATGATGAGTAACATTGAGCATCGTTTCATGTGTCTATTGGCCATCTGTATGTGTTCTTTGGAAAAGTGTCTATTCATGTCTTATACCCATTTCTTCACTGGATTACTTGTTTTTCGGGTATGGAGTTTGGTAAGTTCTTTATAGATTTTGGATACTAGCCCTTTATCCAATATGTCATTTGCAAGTATCTTTTCCAATTCCGGCAGTTGCCTTTTAGCTTTGTTGATTGTTTCCTTTGCAGGGCAGAAGATTTTATCTTGATGAGGTCCCAACAGTTCGTTTTTGCTTATAATTCCCTTGCCTTTAGAGATGTGTCAAGTAAGAAATCGTTGCAACTGAGGTCAAAGTGTATTTTTCCTGCTTTCTCCTCTAGGGTTTTGATGGTTTCTCTTCTCACATTTATGTCTTTCATCCATATTGAGTTTATTTTTTGTGTACGGTGTAAGACAGTGGTCTAGTTTCATTTTTCTACATGTTGCTGTCCAGTTCTTCCAGCACCCTTTGCTAAACATACTATCTTTTTTCCAATGGATACTCTTTCCTGCTTTGTCAAAAATTAGTTGGCCATACATTTGTGGGTCCAATTCTGGGTTCTCTATTCTATTCCATTGATCTTGGTGTCTGTTTTTGTGCCAATACCATACTGTCTTGATGATTAAAGCTTTGTAGTAGAGGCTAAAGTCTGGGGTTGTGATGCCTCCCACTTTGATTTTCTTCTTCAGTCATACTTTGGCTATTCAGGGTCTTTTGTGGTTCCATACAAATTTTAGGATTATTTGTTCTAGCTTTGAGAAGAAGGCCAGTGCAATTTTTATTGGGATTGCATTGAATGTGTAGATTTCTTTGGGTAGTATTGACATTTTAACAATATTTATTCTTCCTATCCATGAGCATGGAATGTTTTTCCATTTCTTTTTGTTGTCTTCAATTTCCTTCATACGTTTTCTATATTTTTTGGCATACAGATTGTTTACATCTTTGGTTAGGTTTATTCCTAGGTATTTTCTTGTTCTTGGTGCAATTGTAAATGGGATCAGTTTCTTTATTTCTCTTTCTGTTGCTTAATTATTGGTGTATAAAAATGCAATGGATTTCTGTACATTAATTTTGTACCCTGTGACTTTGCTGAATTCATGAATCAGTTCTAGCAGTGTTTTGGTGGAGTCTTTTGGGTTTTCCACATATAGTATCATGTCGTCTGCAAAAAGTAAAAGTTTGAATTCTTCTTTGCCAATTTTGATGCCTTTTATTTCATTCTGTTGTCTGATTGCTGATGCTAGGATTTCCAACACTATGTTAAACAATAGTGGTGAGAGTGGACATCCCTGTCAAGTTCCTGATCTCAGGGGGGGAAATCTCAGTTTTTCCCCATTGAGGATGATATTAGCTGTGGGCTTTTCAAATATGGCTTTTATAATGTTTAGGTATATTCCTTGTCTCCCAACATTCTTGAGGGTTTTTATTAAGAAAGCATGCTGTATTGTGTCAAATGCTTTTTCTGCATCTACTGACAGGATCACATGGCTCTTATCCTTTCATTAATGTGATGTATCACACTGATAGGTTTGCAAATATTGAACCAGCCCTGAAGTCCAAGAATGAATCCCACTTTATCATGGTGAATAATTCTTTGTATATGTTTTTGAATTTCATTTCCTAGTGTATCTTGTTGAGACTTTTTGCATCCATGTTCATCAGGGATATTGGCCTGTAGTTCTCCTTTTCTGTAGGGTCTCTGTCTGGTTTCGGAATCAAAGTAATGCTGCCTTCATAGAATGAATCTGGAAGTTTTCCTTCCATTTCTATTTTTTGGAACACCTTGAGAAGGAGAGGCATTAACACTGCTTTAAATGTCTGGTAGAATTCCCCAGAGAAGCCATCTGGTCCAGGACTCTTGTTTGTTAGGAGATTATTGAAAACTGATTCAATTTCTTTACTAGTTATGGGTCTGTTCAAATTTTTATTTCTTCCCATTTGAGTTTTGGTAGTGTATGGGTGTTTAGGAATTTGTCCATTTCTTCCAGGTTGTTCAATTTGTTGGCATATAATTTTTCATAGTATTCCCTGATAATTGCTTGCATTTCTGCAGGATTGGTTGTAATAAATCCATTTTCATTCATGATTTTATTGACTTGGCTCCTCTCTCTTTTCTTTTTGAGAAGCCTGGCTAGAGGTTTATCAGTTTTGTTTATTTTTTCAAAAAACCAACTCTTGGTTCTGTTTTTTTTTGATTCTATATTGTTTATTCCTGCTTTATTATTTCTCTTCTTCTGCTGGATTTGGGGTTTCTTTGCTGTTCTTCACCTAGTTCCTTTAGGTGTGCTGTTAGATTTTGTATTTGGGATTTTTCTTGTTTCTTGAGATAAGCCTGGATGGCAATGCATTTTCCTCTTAGGACTGTCTTTACTGCATCTCAAAGGGTTTGGATTGTGTTTTCATTTTCATTTGTTTCCATATGTTTTTTAATATTTTTTAATTGCTTATCTATCTTTTAATTCTTTAATAGGATGTTCTTTAACCTCCATGCATTTGGGGTTTTCCAAACATTTTTTCTGTGGTGATTTCAAGTTTCATAGCATTGTGATCTGAAAGTGTACATGGTATAATCTCAGTTCTTTTATATTTATTGAGGGATGTTTTGTGACCCAGTGTGTGATCTATCTTGGAGAATGTTCCATGTGCACTCAAGAAGAAAGTATATTCTGTTGCTTTGGCATGCAGAGTTCTATATATATTTGTCAAGTCCATCTGATCCAATGTATCATTCAGGGCCCTTGTTTCTTTATTAATTTTCTGTCTAGATGATCTTTCCATTGTTGTAAGTGGAGTATTAAAGTCCCCTGCAATTACCACATTCTTGCCAATAAGATTGCTTATGTTTTTGATTGATTGTTTTATATATTTGGGTGCTCCTGAATTTGATGCATAGACATTTATAATTTGCTCTTCTTGATGGATAGACCTCGTAATTATTACATAATGTCCTTCTTCATCTCTTGTTACACCCTTTAGTTTAAAATCTAGTTTGTCTGATATAAGTATGGCACAGATTCACCCATAAAAATCTTAAAAAATGTATGTGTTCTGAATCCTGGTTAGAAATTACTAACTACCATTGACAAATAAATTCCTGATATCTATATGATATAGTAATTTAATTTGCAGCATATTTTAATTTTCCAAACATTAATTATGTATTTATGTATGGCATTGAATATATCACATCTTTCAGTTATATCTGTAAAACTACATTTGTTTCAATTTTATAATGCTAAAAACAAATAATTGTTTTATTATATCTGCTAACAATGTTTTCTGTTTTTTTTTTCAAAAATAATTCAAATAGCTCTCAAATTATCTATCTTGTCCTTAGTATCAATCTATGTCTGTATTTATATCTATTTATCTCAAACACATGAAGACTAATATCTAAACATCTAAAAATGGATTTATTTAATCTTTACAAAGTTATATGAATATACATTCTGCCAGTGGAAACCACCCCACATATAATATAACTTCTCCATGTAAATGTTATGCTAGAAGATGAAGAGAGAATGAATATTAAATAAGTTTTGCATCCTTGTTTCTCTAACATACTGGTGGTAACAATAGTCACGTAAACAGATAAAATAATAAGTCATGACTTTCATGGTTTTGGGTAAGAGATAAGCCACTGTAACAACAACAGCAACAACAACAAAAAAATAAATACACAAGCTTAAACCAGATTCATCTACTTATTTCTCATAACATTTCAGAGACAAGCAATCAAAGAAGATAAAGAAGTTGTGTTTCCCTCAGTGTATGGCTTTCATCTCTGATTCCCAGTTGTCTATTCTGGTTGCTGTGATTTGCAATTTCAGGGTTTGTAGAAAATAACAAATAAGCAGAACAAGAATAATATATAAATATTTAGTGTGACTCAAGTTCACAGATTATCCCAAAATCCACTTAAAATTTCCTTGTAAATCTTATGTCAAGTAAAAACTGTTCATTTGTAGGGTGGAACTCCAAGAAACCCAACCAAAGTGAACTTTGGGAAGCTTAAGACCTGAGTAAATTTGTTGCTACACAATACAGGTTAGGCAGTGGATAGATGTCAAAGTCTTCCAAAATAGAAGGACTTCTATGAACAAACCAGGCTTTTCTCTGAAATCCCAGAAGCTATATATTGTGTGTGCAAGAACCATACACTGGAGTAAAGACAAAAATACATTCACCTGCCCTAAGCAAGTCTAAAGCCAAAGTAGATGATGTCAAACTGATGGGCCTATAATCTCTCTCTGCCTGCCAGAAAAAACAAACAAGCAAACTTAATTGTCTGTGGAAAATATAACATTATCCAGATTCAACACAAATTTCATATGTGCAGATTCAATAAAACTTATGAGGCATATTAAAATACATGGCCAAATTAATAAAAAATAAAAGTTAAACAGAAAATAGAAACATAACTAAAATTGGCTCAGATATTAGTGTAATTAGGCATATCCTTTAAAATGACTATAAAAATATGATCAAAAAACAGAGAAAATTACAACTTTTATTTCAAAAGATCAGTTATCATATTTATATCTATTTGTATATCAGGCTTTTTAGTGTTAATTATGTAATTATATTTATTTAATTTTATAATATTGCACATGTAATAAATAATTTTAGTTTCATTTCTATACACAAATGGATTCAGTGTCCATCAAAAAGTGTTTTCAATACCAGTTACACATCTCCTGAATTATTTCTTTTTATTCACTATGCATTTGGTTGTATTTAAAAGCCACGCGTATTTTTAAAGAAAGTTTCATGTTTGTTAAATCCCCTGAATCATTTTAAGAATGGATAATCATTATGTTTTCTTAACATGAGAAGAAAAGTTTCATCCAACTTAACTCACAGCTAGAGCAAATCCTGGGCACTAGGAACTAGTCAGAATGCTGTCTAAAGAATGGCTGAAGACCAGTGTGTCTGAACAAAGTTTGCGAACATTTAGTGCATGCTATAAGTGTATTTCATAGATTGTAATCCAGGTGGACATGGAGGTGGATTAAAAGAGCTATGTATACATGTGTATAATAATTTTGCAGTTACCAGTTCTATATGGAGGACGGAATGTCAGTCAGTAAGGAAATGCTTCCACACTGTCTTGAATAAAACTGTCTTAGGCCATATTTTTGTTTATATTGCTTGGTTTACAGTTTTAATAGCTTTTATTTTCAACACTGTCAATAAATTTTACATTGTAAATGACATTAATTAAAATCAATTTCCAATAAAAAAGAGCGGTACATAACTAGGCATATGGTGTCCTTATCCTTCCCACTGAATTTGAATTAAATAGAAAAGTAAAATCTTTTATTTCATAAAAGATAATAAAAACTTTTAAGTCAGTTGTCAAAGATATAGAAAAGTCAACATTTCTGTCTGTCTTTGTCATTATGCTTGCAAGGTATGAGACGGGAGAAAGAAATGATCTATAATAATGACAGAGCATGTAGTCTTAACTTTCAGTACATACATAAAATTCCATTTAATAATCATCATTTAAGAAGAATATGTGGACATTAATACTTTCATGGGATTAGTGCTCATTGTTTCATCAGATTCAGGAATACTTATAACTCCCAAATGTTCAAAACATCTCTCTCTAGAATTCCATTTGTGTAATAGGAGGATATATTAACTTAGGCCTCTTCTGAAACAAAGCTAGTGCAACATGTTTGCATTAGAAATACAGTTGGGACAGAGGTGGAATGCATAAAAGAGTAATTCTGAAATGTGCTGAACTTTCTACAAACTCAGATATATAGTTATGAGCAGATAAGGCCTCTAACAGGAAGCCAGACATAACTGTGTTGTGCTTTTCTAGTCCTTGCTTAATGGATCACTGAATGTGACAACAGGGTGCCCAGTGCAGTGCTAATTGGATGTGATGTTCTCAGTGGTGCATTGACATTTTTGGGAAAAGGTGTCTAATAAAGGTGTCTGTCTTAGACTTGGGACACACTGCTCAGGAAGACACATGATTTCGGAGTCTGTTCTTTTCTAACATAATAAATGTTTGATTTGCATTTTGTGTGTGTATGTTAGGCACCCAGGATTGTTTGATAAACTTTTTTCTTCTGCTTTTCTATTTTTTCCTGTAGTTTATTTAATGCTTTTATTAAAACCAAAACAGAAATCAGGACAAGGACATCTCCTCTGCCAATTCCTTTTGGAAAAAAATTATTATCCTTTAAATTGCTTCTAGAAGGCCTGACTGAACAGGGAGGTAAGTTCATGAATGACTGATTAATGTGGAAGCTGGTACTCTGGAGAACATATTGTAATACCAAGCAGATCGGAAAATGTGTGCTGAATTATTGTTATGGTAATTACCCTCCACTGAATTTATCTTGGTGTTAAAAAGTAATAATAAAAATCTTGAATAAGTAGAATAATTACACTTAACTGCTGTAATTAATAAATTAATTTTAGAAAATGATTCATATCAGGAATGAATTATAATGACTGAAATTTAAAACCTCTGTGCTTACACTTTCTACCAAAGTTTTAACAAATTGTGTTTAAATTATTATTAAAAAGAATATTTTTCTGGCTTAACTTTCTATGTATCTTAGTTTTGATTCTTCTGTCTACCCAATTTTAATATGTAATCAGTGTCTTCATATTATAAGGATGTGCGAACCAAATACACTTTTAGGAACAGTTACCCTCATTCAAGGGACAATTGTGATTTACTATATGTCCCCAGACATATATATGTCAATGAAAACACATGCGCAGGCTATACAGCACACAAAACTGCTTCCATAGATGGATTTGATTGCTTATCACTAAAGCTTATAAAAACTTCATGAAAAATGTTCTAACTATAGTTTAATACTAATCTGTATTCTTATTATCCCAAATTCTATGATGATATTGGACAAAATTCATAAACTAAGAAGGCATTAGGTCAATGGCTTTTGAGTCAAAAATTTATCTAAGAATATTTTTATAACTTTTATGTAACTTGACTTAAACATTCATTTGTACATATCTCTTTTTTTAAATTTTTGTAATGTTTATTTTATTTTTGAGAGAAAGAGAGCACAAGCAGGGCAGGGGCAGAGAGAGAGACACACACAGAATCCAAAGCAGTGTCCAGGCTTTGAGCTGTCAGCACAGAGCCCGAACTGTGCTCAAACTCATGAACTGCAAGATCATGACCTGAGCCAAAGTTGGACGCTTAACCAACTGAGCCACCCAGGTGCCCCTGTACATATATCTTAAAATTTCACTAAGTTCTATGAGAATTTTAGTTGGACAACTACTAAGAAGGCCATGAGATACAATAGATGCTGCACTGATGAGGAGAGAGAAGGTTTCTGTTCTGCATCTACCATTTCATTTCTCAGAATCATCGTTGTGTTTCTATAAAATCTATCAAAATACATTTGCATAAATTTTTGTTATGTTATAATTAAAAAATATAATAATTTGGGAACAGATATTTTATTTTTTTATGTTTATTTATTTTTTTGAAAGACAGTGTGCACGCACAAGTGGGGGAGGGGCAGAGAGAAGGAGAGACAGAATCCAAAGCAGGCTCCGCGCCATAAACCCAGAGCTCAATGCAGGGCTTGAACTTGCAAACCACCAGATCATGACCTGAGCTGAGATCAAGGGTTGCATGTTTAACCCACTGAGCCACCGAGGGGCCCCAGAAACAGATATTTTAAAAATATTAAAGTGTATTAAAAATTTAAGCAACATTATATTATTATAATCACACATTTCTAAATTTAACATGGGAAACAGATACCACCTCAGAAACAGTGGAAAGAGCATATACTGAAGAAACTCCAAGTACTGTTTCAGTGAAATTTTAATCCAATAAATAATGATCCCATTATTTATTTCCATGGCCAGAGTGTCTGGATTATCAACACAACTTTTCTCCCTTCTTCCCCTCGTCTGTTTTTTCCCCCCGTTGTTGTATTTGTTCTTCCATACACTTTATTTTTTCTTGCCCATTACAATTCCAACACTATAGTGTGTTCTGTTGTTCACTGCAGGGATCTGACAAGTGTATGTATCTGGGAATAACGAATGCTGAACTGAAAATGGAACTATGCTAAATACCAGTTTAATTTTCATTTAAAACCATGCCCTTCCCCTAGCCTTTAAGAAAGACAAGTCTCTCTCTTTTCTTGATGATGTATTTTTAAAATTAGACTTGAAAATGAAAGTAAAATTAGAAAAAAAGCTTACAGTGAAGAGTATCAAATGAAAAACTAACAACCATATAATTAGTGAGTGGACCTTCATTTAACACAGTTTCAGGTATTTTATTTACTTACATTCATTCCTAAAAATGGATGGGTACTACATATCCAGAGTGTTAAAGGAAGGTAGAGAAAGTGAAATGAGCCCTATTTAAGAAGATTTCAGTTGATATTGATCTAATTGTTTATTTCATAACAGTCGTGAATTAATGTAACCCTATTCTTGGTTTTCACTCTCTTGTGTACATAATGTATAGTGGCACTACGTGCTAAATATAGACAGATTTAGGCACCTACATCTGCGATAGAGTCATAGAGACCAACTATCCTCACGGCTAAATTCAAGAGTGTGCACTATTCGCTCTTTGTTTTATTGAAGATATTGCTGGACAAATAGCCAACCTTTCTAGCTTTTGTTTATACTGAGTAAATTCCAAGATTCTGGATTCACACTAAAGCAAATGCTGACAGTGGTGAGTCAACTTCACATCATATTTCTCCAGGGCTAATTTTACTGTTGGTGCTTTTCCTTTCTGAACATAAAAGGTTTATCATCATCACAACATACTTTTCTGATTCGTGCTAAACTTGTCAACTGTCATATACCTGAGTTTATAATAGCTATTTTATCCAAAGACACTTGGAAAATTATTTTTTTTGCATTTCATATTTCCTGTCTTCTACTTTTAACTGATCTTTTTGCCCCAAAATTCAAATAAGTTACTGTGTATTCCATTTGGGAGTGCAGAAAAGTTGAACATCATATTTTTAAAGATACTTTATATAGACAAATTTGTCAAATAACATTAAAATAGAGAGGGTCATTTATAGTGAGCCTGCTGCTTGACAATTGACAAAATTTCCTGATTTGTCTAGTGGCTTTAAATAGAAGATGCTACCTTCCTGAGTGCATACACACCCAAACAAATGAAGGCACCTGGGAAGACAGAATAGTGTAGTTATAATTGTAACCATTCTAGAAAATTATCAGTATGACATTATTCTCCTTCCATTCCAGAATGTACTATATTTGAAAATAGAATCTTGAGACATACTTTGTCTGTTTGCCAATGAAAGATTTATGCAATTTGATCATTTCAGCTTCCATGCCTAGTAATAGGAGTGTGTGTTGTGGGGGGGGGCAATACTTTCAGTCTTTGTTTAATTTTGTCATAACAGATTTTTATCTTGTCCTCCTACTTATAATCTCAACTCCTCCTTCAAAAAAAGTGGGATGTACAATATGACAGTTTAAATTCAGAGAAAAGGCTTGGGACATGTTCACTTGGAAAGGGGGAACTATGTATTAAAAAAGACAATGTGTCTGCCCTCTGTTCTGTCTTTCACTTTCTCTTATCTACCTTTAGGGACTGGTTGACCACAGTACCTCTCTGGCAGTCTCTTGCAGTTTCTTCTCCTATGTGACTAGCTAGACAGTGATAAAATCCTCAGAAATTTTGTAGGAATGGAAACATAAATAATACTTGCTTCTGTTAAAAAAAATTAACCAAATAATTTATTAGCTTACATAACCAAAAAGTAGTGGCTTCAGATACAGCAAGTCCAAAGTTGCAGTGATGTTCTAAGGGGTCTGTCACTGATACATTTCCTCTTTGTTTCCTAGATTGTCACTCTCAGTTTGATTGACTAATCCATCAAAAAGAGAAAGATTTTTCTAAAAAATGTGGTAAAAGGTCTCTAGTGAAACGCTGGTATAACTTTCATCCATTCCTAAAACACTTAGATTGGGTGTTGGGCTACTGTGGTTGACCATGCCTAGATGTGATGTTCACCAGTTCTAGAGGCCATACAGAGCAGCCTTGGCCATATCCTATATGGTAAGTAGTACAAATAAATGATTAGTGAAGCATCCAATTGTATCATTTAATTATCTCTGTGTAATAAAGCATTTGAACACTTAGTATCATAAAAAGCAAGTGTTTGTCATTATTTACAAGGCTATGGATATTTAGGACGATTATACTAATATAAGCTGGATTCAGCTGACCTTAACTATGCTTATTCTTATGTCTGCACTTATCTGTTAGACTGAGTGGGTCTGAGTCATGTAAAATGGCCTTGGGTGTTAGGACATGGCTCTGCTCGATGTTGTATCTTATCTTCCAGCAGTCTGAATTAGTTCTCATGGCAGAAGCTGGTGTTTAAAGTTTGAGAGTGGGACACACACGAGACTCTTGATATCTAGGTTTAGAACTGGTTTGTCAGATCTATTGCATTCTATTGGCCAGGCCAGCCTAGATTCAAGATTGGAGAAATACACTTTGCCTTTTGATGGGAGGAGCTGCAAAGTCACAATGTAAAAGTTGGATGGTGGAATTGCTGGAAAAATGGGAATGTTAGTGCAATTAATCTTAATATCAATAAAGGGAAAAAAGTAATGCTTGGTAGGCAAAATAAGTTTAAAAGTATCTATATTGGGGCATCTGGGTGGCTCAGTTAATCATCTGACTCTTGATTTCGGCTCAGATCATGATCTCATGGTTTCATTTGTGAGTTTGAGCCCCACATGGAGCTCTCTGCTGTCAGCTCAGAGCCTGCTTCAGATCCTCTGACTCCCTTTCTCTAGCCCCTCCCCCCGCTGCACATGTGCATGTGCACATATGCACACTCTCTCTCAAAAATAAATGAACTTTTTTTGAAAGCATCTTTATTTTATCTTCATTTTTAGATTGTAGCTTTAATGGTTAGAGACTATGCCTGACCTTTAATGGTTAGAGACTATGCTCGACTATGCTGGCCCCACCCAGCTTTATGAAGCCTCACACTGAATTCTTCCAACAAAAATAATGACACCTCAAAGATAGTAATACAGCATCTCATTTCCCATTTGTTTTTTTAATTTTTGTTATTATTATTATTTTTTTGCCTATATCTCCCTCAAGAACCCCACTAGGAGTATGCATTTGTCAGAGAAGAGAAGACGTTACATTCTTGTGTCACTGGCCATTAAAAGCAAAACCCAACTTTTATTTCTAACATTTGTTGAAATATTAATCCTTGACACTGTCAAGACCCTATAATTTATCTAAGGCTTTAAAAAAAAGTGACTCCTTTAATCCTCAAACAACTCAGTAAATTATGAATTTACTTCTGATCATCCCTTTTTTCAAGCAAGAAAATGAATCCTCCCAATTAGCAATCTAAGCAAATTGTGGAATATTTTGGTGAAGGTCAGCTTACCAACACTTCTCTATTAAACATAGAGTGAGTTACCAGTAATATATGGAAGAATAAGAATAATGGTATTGGAGTGAAAAAGTCGACAGAGTTTTGTATTGTTTTTTCTCTCCATCACTTAAAATACAGTTAGTGCTAGTGGTGTCGAGGTACCTTAGGAAAAGTGAGATCAAAGGGCATGTGTTTTTAGTCCAACATTGTAGCTAATATGATTACAAACAGGGCATTGATATTTACCAGTAAAATCATTTGTTCATATTTTCTTATGTTCACATGTTCATATATTTTCAGTGATCTAGAAATGTGATGCAAATAAGATTCGCATTTAAGATAAGATTAAGAATCTTAATATAGGGTGGCACCATCAGTTAAGTGTCTGACTCTTGATCTCAGCTCAGGTCATGAACTCACAGTTCACGAGTTCTAACCCTGCATCGGGCTCTGCGCTAATGGCGCAGAAACTGCTTGGGAGTCTGTCTCTCCTTCTGTCTACCCCTCCCCCACTTGTGTGTGCATACTCGTTTGCTCTCAAAATCAATAAATAAACTTAAAAAAAGATTCTTAATTTAGAAAAATAATTATAAATAACACTAATTTAGGAAATAGAATTTGTTTCAATATATCATTGTGTTACATGAACACAATAAACAGTGTCATATTTAATTATGTACGAACAGAGGAAGTACTGAGTATCAGTGTAGTTACAAATGGGTTTTAGCTTTTAGGATCTTGTGTTATGCATGTTTTACTACTTTAAAATGATGTTAAGAAAATCCATGAAGGAGTTCATTAGAAGAGGGTAATGCCTTAAGGACCATGATGTTGATAATTCCGACTTCTGCCTCAAATCTTTCTAAGGAATAATATATTTTATCTATGCCAATATCCAAAAGAACAAAAGAAAATGCTTAATAACTTTAATTATTTAATGCTTGCTTTGTATGTTTGATCCAACAAATAAACTGTTATTTGCAGTAACTTCATTTAGCTTAACATCCCAACTGAATGTGTTAATGACATTTTCCCTACTGAAGAAGATCTTAATTAGTAAAATTTAAGAAAGAAATACCACTGGAGGAAACCTTTTGTTTTTCCTTATTAGACACCATAATATAATCCAAACAGACCACCATTTTCTTTACAGAGCACCAAAAGTGAAAATTGATTTCTTGGATGATTGCTTATTACTAGCATGCTAGGTGGTGTACAAAACAGATGACCTAAATCTCTCCTTGGACAAATAGAAGCTTTTATCCTAACAGCAAACAGTACCATAAGTAAGCCATTTTATAGAGCCTTTAATTCACTCTCTATCCATATTGTTCTATAAATTAGGGGGGTAATTTACTTTGTGGAATAAGTTTGCTTGCCCAAAGATTCAGGCACATAAATTTATTCAATTATGTTTACTATTTCAATTGAGGCATAAATGGCCTATTATATTAAAAGTAAAGACAACCCATACTTTCTCTCCAAAAGCTTAAATCCCCTAATTCATGAAGCCCAATATGTAATAAAGAGTAATTAAAATAGAAAAAATGCAAGAAAAACGGATTCAAAAATTTAAATGATGATGAAATTAAAAAATTACTAGTTATTTATTATGTAATTTATTTCTTGTCTGTATGGGTGTATTTTATATTCTGAGTAATTTGGTATCCTGAAAATATTTTTTATTTTCTTAAATACGTCTAGTAATTCAGACATCACTACCATGTTTCTAAATACCTTCTGATACAGAAAAGAGATGCAAAATTCTACACAAAAGAGCAATATGTTTTTTTTTTAAGTTTATTTATTTATTTTGAGAGAGCATAAGCAAGGGAAGGGCAGAGAGAGAGGGAGAGAGAGAATCCCAAGCAGGCCCAGCAGTGTCAGAGCAGAGCCTAACCAAGGCTGGATCTCATGAACTGTGAGATCATGATCTCAGCCGAAATCAAATGTTGAGCACTTAACCCACTGAGACACCCAGATGCCCCAAGAATGATATCCTTTCCATCTATTTTTATGGATAGTTTAGGTAAACATATTTGCTTGTATGTTTTATGGGGAAATTTTATTAACTCAAATCTACCTGTGATATATCATATGTAGATGGAACCTAAAGACACATTACATGGTAGGTTGAAATTACTATTGCAAGATTAAAAAAAAAAAAAAAAGAAATGCATTAATTCTTTGCAGCTACTAAATTACCACTCAGTATACTTGATAAGAAATGCCTTGTATTGAGCTCCCTCAGCTTTCTGCACTGTCATTCTTCTAGTTGATTAACAAGTTAGCATCAACTCAAACCTTTGCCGGATTCACTATAACACCCAGTACAGTGTTTAGGAGTATAGGAACTTTTATGATTTTAGTTTTGATTAAAATCTGTAAATGCATCATGAAATATTGCTGTTTGGGAATAGGAAGTTTAAGTTACTTCTGGCCAGGAAAAATGCATGTTAGTTGCTTCTAAAGGTATCTTTTGAATGTTTATTGATTAGTTTATTTAAAACTATTTATTACAAATAACCATTGGATAAGCATGCTTTATCTGAAGTTGAGTTAAAGTTAATTTTATTTTAAAACCAGTTTAGTGCTCCTGAATATCCATATATTCTATGTTGAAATAATTAAAGTGAAATGTGTTTATAATTTCTCATGCAAGTTTAAGCAAAAAAAAAAAATTAATGTTTATTTATTTTTGAGAGACAGAGACAGAGACAGAGACAGAGTGCAAGCAGGGGAGGAGCAGAGAGAGAGGGAGACACAGAATCCAAAGCAGGCTCCAGGCTCCGAGCTGTGAGCAAGGAGCCTGATGCGGGGCTTGAACTCACTAACTGTGAGATCATGACCTGAGTCGAAGTCAGACACTTAACTGACTGAACCACCCAGGTGCCCCGAGCAAAATTTTACTTGTACTTGATTTTACCATTGTTAAGATGATCAGGTTTTCTCATCATATATAGACATAATATTCATTTTTTGAATAAAAAGAAGAAAAAGAGAACAAAGGAGGAGGAAGATAAAAAGGAGGGAGAGGAGACCAGAGAAGATAGTAGGGAGGAGAAAGAGGAGAAAGAACAGCAACAAGGAATTAAGATGACTTAAAAGACGTCACTTGGCTATCACTACATCTAACACTAAATCTACACATGACAGGGGCGCCTGGGTGGCTCAGTCAGTTAAGTGTCCAATTCTTGATTTCACCTCGGTCATGATCTCATGGTTCCTGAGATCTGACCCCACATCAAGCTCTGAGCCGGTTCTGTTGGCATGGAGGCTGTTTGGGATTCTCTCTCTCTTTCTTTCTCTGCCCCTTCTCAGCTTACTTTCTCTCTGTCTCAAAATAAATAAAACTTTAAAAAACAAAAAAATAGGGGCACTTGGGTGGCTCAGTTGGTTAAGCATCCAGCTTCTGCTCAGGTCATGATCTGGTTCACGAGTTCAAACCCTGCTTTCAGCCCTGTGCTGACAGCTCAGAGCCTGGAGCCTGCTTTGGATTTTGTGTTTCCGTCTCTCTCTGACCCTACCCTGCTCATGCTCTATCTCTCTCTCTCAAAAATAAACATTAAAAAATTTAAAAATAAATAAATCTACACATGACATTAAGTTAACATTGAGAATTTAGAGAATTTTTTAGTATTAAAGATTATTCAGGATTCACATATCAATGAGCTATTTTGATATATTAGGTTTTCTTTGTGTTTTCTTTTTAATCCAGTGAATATTTACTTCATCTTGTGTATACACACTTTGCTTTTAGTGAGTCAGTTTATGCATGTGTATGCAATGGAAATGGAAAACTAGTCTGTTATTAGGCTAATTTATCTCCAACACTATGTCCTATAGCTCAATTTGGCTGTATTATATTCAAATGAGTTTCATACTTTTTTTCCCTTCACTTCACTTGTCATAAGTGCAATATAAAGTTATGCTATATGTCACTAGAGAGATAACATGATATAAATTTTTGTAGCACCTATATAAAATATTGTATTTATATATATATTATGTGAAGGTAGAAAGATAATACATATATATATGTATAATTATATTGATATCTGGATATTTTTATTATGTATGTGGAAATCAGACCATTCTGACATTTGTGATAATGGTCAAAATAATTGAAATGCCAATTCCCTGAGATTATTGCACATATATAGATATAGTTTCTGTCCTATGCAACTTTTCATTTTACAAACTAATAAAGACAGGCTACCTGATGTGCAGACTTAATCTGGAATTAAAACTTGTCACTTTGCAAAATAATAAGAAAGGTAATTTGGGTCCATGAAACATTACCAGTATTTATCTTATCTTACATTGTCACAATTCCATGGTATCTCACATCCTTGAGATTTTTGGTAGAAAGCTTCTACCCAAGTATATTTTTTTTAATTTTTTTTTTAATTTTTTTTCAACGTTTTTATTTTATTTTTGGGACAGAGAGAGACAGAGCATGAATGGGAGAGGGGCAGAGAGAGGGAGACACAGAATTGGAAACAGGCTCCAGGCTCCGAGCCATCAGCCCAGAGCCTGCCCAGAGCCTGACGTGGGGCTCGAACTCACGGACCGCGAGATCGTGACCTGGCTGAAGTCCGACGCTTAACCGACTGCGCCACCCAGGCCCCCCCCAAGTATATTTTAATCAGAGGTAAAGTTTTTATTTTTTCTTCCTTTGAGCTCTTGAAGTATGATATCTGAACTCTATTTTTGCCAAGTGTAGCAAAACATGCAGCTCATTAGGTTATCTGGACCGAAGCAAAACTGCAAATGCAACAAATTGAACAACAACAAAAATATTAATTATGTACAGAAATTTTAAGTTTCTATTAGGAGATCTTTCCATCAAACTTCTGGTTTGTGCATTGCTGACTTTCATCAACAGCAATTATGAGCATCCGTCCCACCATCACACCGCAGAACCTAGGGAATAAGATCTTTTCAGGTCATTCGTGCTGTGCACTAATTCACTCTTTACATTATAACTGCAGAGGAGATTGGAAAATGTGGGGCTAAATCTAACCAGACTCAAAAACTGACCGTAAAATTGATTTTTAAGTAGTACCAATTTACACTCCCATGTGTAGATTTTTGAGAATGGTTTAACGGACATATCTGTAATCTAAAGTTGTTCTTTGTAAAGTTAGAATGTTTTACAAATTTGTGAAAAGTTTTATCAAAATATACAAAGTCTGAATTGTTAGTATACTTGTGGGGCACACACCAAATGTAAACCTGTACATATAACTTCTGATAAAGCAAGGCTTGTTTTGATCTGAGAGTTGGATTCTCCTACGGTATGATGAATAATATACAAAATATGCACAACTAAAAAAGAATATGTGGTACTTTATTATTTTCAGGGTTTTGGCAGATGATTTCTATTATGATATGGATTATACATATCTCAAGGAGAAGTGAGATCTCTGCCTACTGACTGTTGCTCATAGTTTTTCACCTAGTTTTCTGCTTTCCCAAAAGCAGTTATCAATGCATACTTATGTCTGAATACTTATGTCCATGTTATTTCTGTAAATGAAATAAGCTTACCTCCTTGCTGACTAAGAAGGCCTGAAAGTTCCCCACATCTTGACTAAACTTAAGATAAGCTTCTTTCTAACTATAGGTCCCTGACCTTCCTTTTCTTGGAGGATTTACTTTAGAAAGCTTGCAATTGTAGATTCTTTTCCTGGTTCTTTGAGAATGAAATCTTCTATAAGATTGTCTCTATCAAGGCCCTAGGAGCCAAAATGCAATTATTAAAAGAGATATTACTTCTATCTCTGATTCTTTGTGGGAGGGTAGGAGCCTAACTCAATAGATTAGCAAATACAATGACCTAATCACATTGACCTCCCTTCCTCCAATGTCCTCCAGTACTCTTCCATTTGTTCACCTCAGTATTTAAAAATCTCCCTGCTCTTTTGTTTCAGTGGAGTTGGGTTTAATCTCTCTCCCCTATTCCAATAGTCTTGACTCCCATTGTGATAGTCTTGAATAAAATATTCCTTGCCACATATAACA
This sequence comes from Prionailurus bengalensis, assembly GCF_016509475.1. Classification (NCBI taxonomy): domain Eukaryota; kingdom Metazoa; phylum Chordata; class Mammalia; order Carnivora; family Felidae; genus Prionailurus; species Prionailurus bengalensis. The sequence goes on from NC_057344.1 coordinate 94,827,638, forward strand.
AGTGTCGAGTGCAATTTCTCTTTTATAGTTCTCTGGTTGAATTCTTAACCTACATAATCCATGTGCATTATAAAAGAGTTATTTTATGCCATTAAGTTGTAGGGTATTTTATTAAATAGCAATCGTAGCTAGAAAACTCTTCTACAAAAATTACTAATGCAGCCTTTAGTTGAAATGAAATATAAATCCAAAAAACATGGGGAACAATTCCATTTCAATGAAAGTAATTAGAAAAGGAAAAGGTAAGATTGAAAAATTTAAATTGACCTTATTTACATAATACCATCATCGTTTTCCCCATTAACTTTTAACTACATGAACCTAGCATCATTCATCACTGAACGAAGAAACTTTTCACTTTCTCTTGGTCAGCCATTGGGCTGATGATTACTGCTATAGAACATTACTGTCCAAAAAGATCAGAACTATCCCAATCCTCTATCACAGTAAGTTTATTTATTTTGAGAAGGGGAGGGGCAGAAAGAGAGGGAGAGAGACAGAGAGACAGAGAGAGAGAGAGACAGAGAGACAGAGAGAGACAGAGAATCCCAAACAGCTTCAGGCTCAGTGCAGGGCTCAGTCTCACGAACTGTGAGATCATGACCTGAGCCGAGATCAAGAGCTGGAAGCTAAACTGACTGTGCCATCCAGGAGCCCCCTCTGTCACAACTATTAACGTGAGCTGACCCTCAGTTGCTACTTGGTTTCCCTGTCACCCCAGTCATAATCTCACTTTCTCAATCAGAATTTCAAACTCCTCCACTCTCTCCAAGTTTTCCCTTTTCAATTTTCTTCTACTTCTCAGAGTAAATAGAAGCCATACAATCACCATAGTGTGTGTTCATCTGTTACTTCATTTCTCTAGTCGCAGTGAAGGAGATGTCATTCCCCCTGTCTTTGGCCAGTTGCTTTAGCTATACTCTAAATCCCAACTCCCCCCACCTTCTCTGTGGGAGCTGACTGTAACCAGGAGACAGTCAATAGCAGATATCAAGATACTTATAGATAATGTGTCACTAAAGGTAATGGATTTTCTTCCCTCTCATATCGCTTAACCTCTCATCAGCATATGAAAGTGTGTATCTGAACTACCACTCTGACTTCTCAGACTTTTACACATTTGGCTACTTTTGTTCACTCTAAGGCTCTTATTTTGCCACCATGTTTACTCTATCCACCCTCATGGCTTTGATTACCAATTGTATGCCTGTATCTCCTAAAGCTACATTTTCAGAAAGACTTCTGTTCAAAGCACCAGAAATCTATAACCAATTGTCTACTGAATTTATGCACTTTGATGTCTTATAGGCAAGTGAAGAACTGAAGAAGGAGAAGCTTCTAACATTAGCAAAGAAATGACTAGAAAACAAAGAACAAGAAGGAAAAGTATTAAAATGGCATACAGGACCTGTTAGGATAGAAGTTCCCTAAATGAGAATGAACTGCAGTGCCAAACCAATAAAGGAAATAAAGTAAACATAATATGTAATGTTTCAAGGAACAAATTTGGAATGATAGAAAAGAAGGATGGAGGTCAATTCCCAGAAAGTATTACTCAAGGAAGTTGATCTAGGACATCTATGGTGCTATTAAATACAGGAAGGATGATGGGGGATCATCTTGTAGGAAAAGCAATAAAAATAGGCTGTCTTGGGGCTGCTGGGTGGTTTAGTTGGTTAAGCATCCCACTTCGGCTCAGGTCATGATCTCACCCCACATGAGTTTGAACCCCACATCAGTCTCTGTGCTGACAACTCAGGGCTTGGAGCCTGCTTTAGATTCTATGTCTCCCTCTCTCTCTCTCTGCCCCTCCACTGCTCATGCTCTGTCTCTCTCTCTCTCAAAAACAAATAGACATTAATTTTTTTTTTAAATACAAAAAATAAGTTGTCTTATGAAATGGTATATATTATATTACCCTTAATAAATGGAAGAAATCTATACTAAACTTTGGAATATATTAACTCATTAATGCTAACATAGTTATATTAAGTAATAACTGTTATTGTCCTCATTTTTTAGTAATGTATTGGTGAACAAGGTGCTATACTATGCCCACGTTCATGAAGGTAATAAAAACTAAAGCTGGGTTTTAAACCCAGACATTCTGACTCCAGATTCCATGCTTCAGTGTATATTTAAAACTTTATATTTAAAGTTAAAACTGTATATTTAAAACGGTTTTAAAACTTCAAGCATATTCCATGTGCATACCACTTCGCTTCAGCATAAAAAAAATGAGGGAGCATGACTGAGATCAAATAAAAAGTCAAAGCAAGGTAAAAAGACAGGACGCTAGAGAAAACAAGAAAGAAAAGAGGAACAAAGAAAGAAGTAAACCAACTCTTTATTTGGGAGATCACATAAAATGTAAGTTCTTATTAGTTTTGTCTGAGGCGATTTCCACCTTCTCCAGAAACAATATGCTGTTATACAAGAAAAGCTTGAGTTCAGGCTTCAGGCTACTTTGTGTTCAGACTACTGTGTGAATTCTGCCCTCACAGAAGACAAGCTGAACTAACTAAGCCATGTTCCTTAGACTCCATGATATTCAGGAGGAGGATGAAAGAGAAGCCTTACGGAATTCATCCAGCATATGGTCTGGCAGTAGGAATTTAGTAAGAGCATACTTTCTTTCCTACCTTGCAAACCATTCTCTACCCAAATTCATTTATTCCTGAACCTTCCTTCAGTTACCCAACTGACTCAGGCTGCACCACTGAACCAATCTTCATGATTTTGCTGTGGCTTTCCTGTGTTGGAATGCAGGGAAGTCTCAGAGAATATTTTGGTTCACTTCAAATATGGATGCAGCCTAACAAATAAATATAAATTCATTGGGTATGAAATACTTCTGAAGGAGACAGTGAAAAATGTTTAGTAGTGCTTCTCACAGCGACAAAAAGAAAGTTTATTAACTTGCTCAGGCCATGAGAGTACTATTCAGTAAATCATTCCATAATTGTGTTAAGTTGTATCCAATAATGCTATCCATCAAAGGACAGGTACATTTCTCTCTTTCTTCCTCTCTTTCTTTTCTTTCTTTCTTTCTTTCTTTCTTTCTTTCTTTCTTTCTTTCTTTCTTTAAGTCTGGGATGCTTAGCTAACTTCAGAGCCTGATTTATTTAAATCTGATTGAACTGAAGGCTAAGATTTCTTACCATATTATTCCATATCCAATTCTGCCTTCTTTTTTCAAAAAAAAAAATTAAATGCAGAGAACACCAAAGCTAAATAGATAGAGAGACAGAGTAAAGCAACTGTCCTATGATAAATGAAGTAGGTTATTACTAATGTGATAAAAGTTAAAAAATCTTAAAGAGTTCTCTACAGGTGCTAATTTTACTACTTGAGTGAAATTAATAAGACTCTCTATAAAACAGCAGGAGATCCTTAGATTACACGAGTAATCAGCAAGAAAATTTATTGTGGTTTCATGAAGCATAAAATGTTTGTGTAATATATGCAAAAGTGGTACTTTATTCTCTGCAGTGAACAATTCTCTGTCCTTATAATAGAAAAATATTTAATAGTTTGACACCTCTTGAGCCATAGTTTTTAAAAGTTGTTCAAGTGTGATTAATTTGACTCAATACAAAATAACAGTGCAGCAATGCTGAGTCATGTAAAACTACTGGAGTCTTTTATACGTTAGTATAACTACATATACAAGGGAAAATGTAAATGGATACCTGGATTTTCTCTTTGAGATACAATCCAGAGTACACAGTTAGGTTCCAGAAAACATGCATTTAGTAAGTATATTGAAAAAATGAACAGAAAAGTAACTGGAAAAAAATCAATCTGAAACTTGGGAAGAAACTGGTATCTAGAATATACTATTTTTAAGGAGGATTAAAGCACATAATAACTAAATGATGTTAGACTATGAACTCTAGATTATATATTTTACCTTCAACTGAATTTAATCAAGTGCTAAATTGTACTTTGTTTCATATTGTTGGAAAAAATAATATATATATTGAATAGGGCCTTTTTTTCTCCCACATTTTCCTTGATTCAATGCATTTAGTATGCGTAAATGTTCCTTGAATTTCATATGCTTAGGCTTTTAGTCTGGATGTCTTTGGAGAGGATCCTGTGCAAACACTGGCCCAGTCAATTGGCCCAGTTCACTTCAATGTTTAGGAAATACGGCATGGTGATTTTTGCTGTTAGATCCTCTTCCTTATGAAAACAACCAAGATCCTTCAAGAAAGATTTCAGTGTAAATAAACAGTATACAAGTGGGTACCAACATTGGGAATCCAATCTGGGACTCTTGCAGCTATAGTTTTAGAATAATTGTTAAGAATATAAAAAAAAAACAGGGGCGCCTGGGTGGCGCAGTCGGTTAAGCGTCCGACTTCAGCCAGGTCACGATCTCGCGGTCCGTGAGTTCGAGCCCCGCGTCAGGCTCTGGGCTGATGGCTCAGAGCCTGGAGCCTGTTTCCGATTCTGTGTCTCCCTCTCTCTCTGCCCCTCCCCTGTTCATGCTCTGTCTCTCTCTGTCCCAAAAATAAATAAACATTGAAAAAAAAAATTAAAAAAAAAAAGAATATAAAAAAAACAGAGAATATGGATGGATAAGGACAAAACATGTTCATGCAAAATTTCCAAACTTTTTTTTTAAATCAAAGAACTTACTCTATACATACTGAAGGGAATATATACAGATAACTGCTAAGAACATACTACATATCAAGCACTTTGTAAGACATTTTCATAGTAACATACAAAATTAAAACAATGACAACTGCATGAAGTAGTTATGGTTACTAGTCACGTTTTATAGAAAAGGAAACTGAAGAACAAAGAATCAATTTGCCCAGGATACTTTTTTGGTATAGTCAGAATTTAAACCAGGAGTGTAGTGGCTTTAAACCCTGGTCTCTTAACCAATACAATATACTGCTTTTTGTATAGTGCAGCTGAAATGGATGCTGATTTCACTTAAAACATGTCTTGTGAGACAGTTATGTTCCTATATCTATTTGTGACTTATTTTGAAACTTATCAGATTCCTTTTTCCCTCCTTATTGCAAAATATTTGTTTTGTCTCTCCATGCCTCTCCCACTCTGATGCCCAATAAAGTATACATGGCTACATAGATTTTTTATCTAAATTCTTAAATTATGTTAAAATTGGATATATTCAGTTAACCCAGGAAGAAAATATACCTAAATGAGAGAACAGAGGTATAAGTCATATAAGAGCAAGTCATGACAATCAAATGGTAATGTATTCTGGACTCAACTTCAAAATACTTATGATGAGGGGCGCCTGGGTAGCTCAGTTGGTTAAGCGCCCAACTCTTGATTTCAGCTCAGGTCATGATCTCATGGTTCATGAGATTGAGCCCCACATCAGAATCCAAGGGAGCCTGCTTGAGATTCTCTCTGTCTCCCTCTCTCTCTGCTCCTCCCCCTCCTTCACTCTCTCTCAAAATAAATAAATAAACTTTACAAAATGCTTCTGATGAAAAAAGATAAAATAAAATGAAAATTTGCCCTAATAACCTATTAATCATTTATGTAAAACATGCTTCTCTGAGTTAACCTTTTATATTTTTAACATGCATTGTAGGGCAGCTAACTACTAAATAATAGTTCACTATTAGATATTCACAATAAAAAAAAGATATTCACAATATAGATACACCATGTCTGTTTTCAATAATCAAGAAAATTTTTGTGTCCAACTTCTTTGTATAAAGTTGATTTGTTATTATTCATAAATATAGGCTTTGAACTTATGAATATTTGCACTTTGGGAACATTTAACATTCATTGATTTGAGACATTAAATGCAATTTTCTGCACTTGCTATTTTAATTAAGTGACTGAAAATATCAATATAAAATAGCTGAGAATTTGAAGTTTGGCTGATTAGAGCTATGTCAAAAAAAATGAAATAGTGCAAACTCTAACACAATCCTCTAATTTAACTGTTTTCTCTAAAGTAATGTTTCATTTCTATGTTAGAGACATAGCTACCAGAATTTTTTATATTGATGGATAAAAGTAGATATTTTTCTATGATCAGTGGTTTATCTTATTGAGACTAAACTTAAAGATAGCCACTAAGCTTATAACAGCATAAATATATATACCAATATTGACATCCATCCTTTTTTCAATCAGACTGTAACAACTATCTTCATCTATTTTCTTTCAGTTCAGTTGAAGTCCATAATATTTAGGAGATAATTTGCTACTCAGTCTGGACCCTCATAGTGAATTACGTCTGCCTATCAACTTTGCAATTACAGACCCACAATTTTATCAACCCACCTATGAATGAATGTACTCTCAAGGTACTAATTCTTATATCAATGCATGTATTCAAAATGGGACATAATTCCAGCGTGGTAAATAAGTATTTTTGTTCATAGCACTCCCTTCTGTCATATGACTCCATTCCAAGGACGTATTTCTGAGTCAGAAAGAAACTGAGAATAAAAATAGAAAAGATGTAAATATTATTAGGAATATTACACAAATTTTATAATTACTTAGTTATCAATATAAATTTTCCTAATCTTTTACCAAATAAAACTAACTGTGTGACTTTTCAGGTTCTATGAATTGCCCCTGGTGCTGAAATGCAGAGGTGAAATATGTAAAATCTCTGCTCTTGTAGTGTTTACATTCTCATAGGGAAGCCAAATTATATAAATGCACCCTAAGTGAGCTAAAGGTGCAGTAGATAATTTAGATTGAGTGGTAAGGGAAGGTTTCTCTGAGGACACTTCCATTAATCAGAGAACTAAATGTGGGAGTGGGAATTGTCATGTAAATATCAGCAGGAACAGGGTTCCTGGCAGAAGAATTAGCAATAACAAATGCCTTGAAGTGGAAATGAGGACTAGGGAGAAGGAAAGAAGAACTAAATGAAAGAGTGAGGAGGAAAAGTTGGGGAAATACATGGGAGCCAGACCATATAGTCCCATTAGCCATGTTAGACTTTTGAAGTTGATTTCAAGTGATCAGAATTCATTGAAGAGTTGTAAATAGGGGTGTGATGATATGATATGATTTAAATGTATAAAATATGCTGACTGGTATGTTGACAAATCATTGTATGGGAGCAGTGTAGAAGAGGGAGTACTGGAAGGGTGGTTATTACTGTAGTCTAAGTGAGAGACTATAGTGGTTTGAACCAGAGGGGGAAGGTGTTGAGAAGTAACAAGGTTATTAGGTTAACCCAATAGGACTTGCTGGTATAAAGGACGTAGAGTATGATTAAAAGGATGAATCAATTATAAATATTAGGATTTTGGCCTCACCAATCAGGTGAATAGTTGTGACATTTAATAAGATGGTAAAGGGACAGAGGAGCAGATCTGAAAGGAAAACCAAATGTTCTGTTTTATCTTATTAACTTTCATATATTTATTAAAAATCAAAATGGAAATGACGAGTAGGTAGTTGAATGCATGAGTTCATCTTTACATTAGGGTCTTGAAATAAAATGTGGGTGTCATCAGCATATAGAATTTTTCTGAAGATATGAGGCTTGATAAAATTACCTAGGGCACAAATAAAGTGAGAGAGGAGATATTAAAAGCATTTTGCTAAAGGCAGGAAAATAATGAATGTTGCACATCCAGAGACCCGATGGATTTGAGTGGACAGTGAAGATAAATGTGAAAATATAAGATGCCATTAACAAAAAAAGAGAATGTGAGAGCAATAAAATATTTAGAAGACATAGGTAGAATTTGGGATTGAATGAATAAGTTGTGTATGTGTTTCTTTAATTCTTGATTTCAATAAACAACAAAACATGATAGTAGTGTTATCCCAAAGATAATTAAGAAGAGAAAGCTATATATAAACATTTTGGGAGTATCTATAGATTTGGAATTCATCTTTATGGTATGAGTAAATTCCAGAGCATGAATACTCCCCCAAAGGTGAAAATTGAATTTTTCTTTTTATTTGTAGGTTTTACATTTCTGTTGCTTTTGCTATGATAGGAGTTGAAGGGCATTCTCACAGAGAATAGCAGGACCCTCAGGCTGAATTGCTAAATAACTGAGGCTATAGTCCCCATAATGTTGTTTAGCATTTATAACTACAAAAGTTCACACTAGGAATGGCCAAAAGAATAAGAAGTGATATTCAAACTGGCTTAATTTTATATTGTGATGCTCCTACATCATTTATATGTCTATATTATAAACAATAAGAGTTTAGGAGAATAAAACCAAAATCAAAACAAATCAAAACCATACAAACAAACCACAAAACTTTGGAGAATCCCCTTGGAAATGATAATATCTTACAAATATTTTACTTTAAAGTATTTCCTTCATCTCACTATTGATAGCTACACTTACATGATGCTATGTTATGTGACATTCACAGATTCTGGAAATTGGGACATGGATCTCTTTGGGAGAACATTATTCAGTCCACCATAGTGATCATTAGCCATAGTTTGGAACTTAGGACTCTTCTTGAGATGAGAATCATTCGACTACTCTTGATATAGTATAAGACTGAAGCTTTATATAAATACAAATGAAATCTATATCATTCCATAATCTTTTAACTGGATTAAAATATCCTATGATTATAAATTGATCTTGGCAATAATGTCATCAAAGCTACCATTTGGAAATTCTCAGGTAATTCAAATGTATTTCAAGATAGTGTGAAAATATTTCATAATTGTAAATCAATATTGAAAATTCATGAAGGTTAAGGAGTATTTTCACAAATTTATCACAAATCCAAAAGATTTTCAAAGGAGACATAGATCTTACTTTACTTTTATTCTCTTAGAAGCCAGATTCTAGAATACATATAATCATATGAAAATTAATACTTGAGATAGAAGAAAAAGTATGTGTGTGAATTGATAATGCAAGTTTACTTATTAAAGATTGAATTTCATCTTCAGATGTCTGTGAAATAAGTGACAAGAAAGGATATACTTTTTTGAAAGAGAAGTTATTTAAAACAACCATTAATAAATGCAATATCTTTTTAGATGGAAGCCATTCATGAGTCATTCTAGTAATACTATTGGTGAAAAACATCATCCTTCTGGCTGTTAGAAACCAAACTTCACCTCCAAATGAAAATGCTCCTAAAAATTTCACTACAGCCAAATTCTGACTTACTATGGGAATGGTAGATTCACCGTTCAAGATCATCTGAAGAAAATAAAGTGTGGAAGAGGATCTGACGACATAGAGATGAGCCAAATTGCAACACAAATATGATGTAAAATTACTAAAAAGGTTTCTTAAGATTTCTCAGCATTATATCCATACATAATACTGGAGAAAAACTTCAAACTGTACGAGGAAACTTTATTATCAATATCATCCTTAACATACAGTTACACTCTGAATTTTGAGCATACTTAACTGAATGGATTTATGCTCCTCAGTGATGTGTAGCAGTGCTATCAGACAGGTGGGTCTGATTCTGGGCTTCCTCAAACCCGGCAATTGGAACAGTTGACAAAATCTAGCCTTGGGGGACACTTTATGGATCTATGATTGCCTCTGGAGAACTCTGAGTCAAAAAGCCTATGAACTGATGTCATTAAGATATGAATGTAATATTTTCATCACCAAGGGATGAAATCTTTCTCTGGAATTGCTTGTGTTTGCTAAGAGAATATTTCTCTTATTTTCCTTAGACCAGTACTCCAAAATGTCAAGGAAAAGAGCAAATTAAAACTCACTGCTGAAAATGAGCATTGTATATACCTTTAAACTATTTATTGTTCTGTGATGTGGATACATATGCTTCTGGAAAAATGGTCTTACAAATCAATGAGTAAAAAAAAATAATTTATGGGGTTCTTTTTTTTAGAGAGAGAGAGATTACAAGCAAGGGAGAGAAGGAGAGAGAGAGAGAGAGAGAGAGAGAGAGAGCCTGAGACAGGGCTAAATTCCATGACCCTGGGATCATGACATGAGCCAAAATCAAGAGTCAGACATTCAACCAACTGAGCCACCCAGGCACCCCTGGAAAAATGGTCTTACAAATCAGTGTAAGTAAAAAAATTAATAACTTATGGGATTCTTGAATGATTCCTAGCAGGCTTGCAGGGGGCATTTATAACAGAGAAGTTAGAAGGAGCTGTTTGCATGTTTTCTGGTTTAGAGTAGACAAGGCTGTATCAGATCTCAAAATCCCATGGGCCAATTTATAGAACCTCTTGGAAGATAGACTTTGCTGTCTTGTTTGTCATGTGTAACAAGATGCTGGGCTACACCTTGCATATCCATGTCACCACATTTGATGCAGCGTGTCCTGCTATGAGAGAAAAAATGAAGACTTCAACTTCAGACAAGAGACCTTAGTAGAGCAGAGATGAAAGCAAAGGTTCTGGTTGGTTCCGTTTTGAAGGATATCATTATATCTAGGAATAAATTTTATAATCTTTGGTCTCTGACCCTCAGGGGAATAATTATAACCCATAAGCATTTTGCATTGTTTTGCATTAGTAAGAGGGACCTTACAAATATTGAAATTGAAGATCCATAATTCACGTATATGCCTCTCCTGATTCATGTTTCTGTTGTTCCTGTTTATCCTATATGTCATGTAAGCAGCACTAAGACTAGTGCATAATTACATGTTTTGTTCATAAACATTACTCTAAAAGGACATGGACTATATGTTATCCTTGACCACCTTCATAAAAATGGCCTATTAATAGAACTATAATGCTAAATAAAGTTAAACAAAAGTAGTAGTCCTCCATTTTCATCTATTATACAAAGACATGTAAAATTTGACCAGTATGAATAAATATTTTGCAAGTCTAGTTTTTTTGCTCTATACAATTTGTATTTTTTTAAAATGTTGACTTACCTTGAAAGCAATTTAAGTGAAAATCCTCTGTGATTACAATTTTAACAAACACACATATGAATGTAATTAAATTATTGTGATTATATAAAATTTATATTCTTAATGTCAATAAAATAATTATTATATAATTTTAATTTTAAAATATACATCTTTGAGACCAGGATGGCTAAAACCATCTTAAGTACACAATAATTAAATACACTAAAAAGATGACTTAATAAAAAAATTAGACCTTAATAAAAAATTAGAAATTGCAATTCCCATTCATGTCTATGGGCCCTCATACATCTTCAGCAAAGCTAATCATTTTAATAAATATTATGACATGATATTACTCCATTTTAAAGTCTTACTTTTTCCTGATTGTTTTCTATTAATGTGCAGTGCTGAGTCCTAAATAAAAGCATAAGGTTTTTTTTTTTTTCTGATAAATGTTACCACTCCTTACCTTATAGAGGGCAAATTTTACTTTTCATTCTCTTCCATGTAGATTTGTTTTCCATAATCAATAATACTTTAATGTTTGCCAATATTGTTACTTCTAAACAAATGGTTAAGAATGTGGATTTTGTTGGGGCGCCTGGGTGGCGCAGTCGGTTAAGCGTCCGACTTCAGCCAGGTCACGATCTCGCGGTCCGGGAGTTCGAGCCCCGCGTCGGGCTCTGGGCTGATGGCTCAGAGCCTGGACCCTGTTTCCGATTCTGTGTCTCCCTCTCTCTCTGTCCCTCCCCCGTTCATGCTCTGTCTCTCTCTGTCCCAAAAATAAATAAACGTTGAAAAAAAAATTAAAAAAAAAAAAAAAGAATGTGGATTTTGTTTATACTAGTTATGCATTAGATGATTACAAAGAAACTTGAACAACATTTTAATATAAAGGTATCCCTTGCTTTTTGAAAGTTCCAAAGTTCCTGCTACACCAGTTTGGAATTTTTGCTTTTACGGGGTTGGGGGGGGGGGGTTGGGGAGAAAAAATCAAAGTACAGTTCAGTTCAGCACTTGGTTTGCAGTGAGCCAAGCAGGGAGAGTGGAACCACCAAGGTCTCTCCCTGGGAACTACACTCAGCATCTCACATCAAGTTGTCATAGCTTTGAACTATGTCTGTGAGTATCTGTGCTTTATCTTGATTTATTTTGTGCATCCATTAACAAGATGGTGCTAACATATCAGAGAAACCTGAAAGACGTTACTCTTTGGGTCTGGGACTGCTCAAAAACTTTCCGTATAAATTAATTGTAATTGCTTCTTTGCTTTACAACATTTTGGCTATGAAAGGTTTGATAAGAGTGCTCTACTTTTGGATGACAAGGGAAACCTGTATATCTAAAATATTAAAGTGCATTATTATCCTATATACAATTTATTTTCTACAGATAGAAGTAGTATGCAACATTTGGAAATGCCCAACATCATAAAAGGAAACATTCTAGATAAAACTACTTAAGATTAATTTCACATGCATAGGATTTCCCAATTAGAACTTTCACATTAGCATTGCATTTTAAACAGTTAATCTTGTAATGAGACATCCCCAGCAATGAGAAGTAAGTTGCAGGACCGAACATGGCTCTAAGGCCTGTATCTGGGAAGGATGACATTTGGTATTTTAAAAACTATTTCATTTGGAAAAGAAAGTGCTACACTGCCACCTTCTGACAGTGACTTTCTCTCTGATCAGAAAAATTTCTGGTCTCAATGGGGTATATATTGCTTATCTATTTGGTATCATTAATCTTTTTAGGCATAAAAGATTAGAATATTTTATATTTGCCTTTAAAAAATTATCTGCACTGTTATGCATATGCAAAAATAATTTAATCTTAATGTATGTAATATGCAAAATAATAACAGAGTAAACAACCATGTACCCACCATCCAAAGTAAGAATTAAATATTATCAACAATGTTGAAGCTGCTTGTACGCATCTCCCCGATCCTAAATTTAAAATTTAACTCTAAAAATACATCTTTTTTTTTAACAGATGCCATTAGAGTGACCTTCATGCATGTAATATTTTTGTGGCCTATTTACTTAACATTTCCATGGTGCTCTGTCACTCCTGACCTCTGTCTCTGTCACTCTGTCACTCCTGACATGCATGTGGTTGAAAATGCCTGTTTACATAGATAGATTACCCTTCTCTCTTTTTTTTTAAGTTATTTTTTATTTATTTTGAGAAAGAGAGAGAGAGCAAGCAGGGAAGAACGGAAAGAGGGGGAGACAGACAATCCCAAGCAGGCTCCTAGCTGTCAGCATAAGGCCTGATGCGGGGCTTGAACCCACTAACCATGAAATTATAACCTGAGCCAAGATCAAGAGTTGGACATTTAACCGACTGAGCCATCCAGGTGCCCCTACCCTTCTTTTTTTTTTTTTAAAGATTTTACTATGATGGGGGAAAATGCTTCATTTATTTAACAAAGATTTATTGGACGCTTACTATGTGTCAGTCTTAATAGGATTAGAACAGATGTAATGGACAATAAGATGAAATAATTGGTTGCCCACTAGACAAGTTTTATACAGAACTCTGCGAAACAACGAAACAATTAAAATCCAGTTAGATAAGTGCCATAGTTAAACTAATACAAAGTTCCTTTTCTCAATCTGCCTGTTTTTCAAGAACCCGAGGGTAGCACAGACACTGACAGAAGACCTGGCCAGCATAGAATCTTAATTAAATAATGGATTGGTTCAGGACACTGCCATCAGGTCAGTAATGTGATTGAACCCAGGATTTTAAATCAAATGTCCTCTGATGAATTCCTTTTTCTCACAGTTCACTTAGTAAAGTAATAGATGTCCTATAATACCCAATACTGTTCCTCTAGAAAAATTGGCAAATGCTATTGGCTATAAGAGTCATAAAAAAGAAATACTTAAAAGAGATGTACAGTTGGCACTTGAAAAACACAGGTTTGAACTGTGTGGGTCCACTTATGTGTGGATTTTTAAAAATAAAGACAAGACGGTATTGTAAATGTATTTCCTCTCTTTTATGAATTTCTGAATAACACTTTCTTTTTCTCTAGCTTAACTTTACTATAAGAATACAGTATATAATACATATAACATACAAAATACATGTGAATGGACTGTTTATGTTATCAGTAAGGCTTCTGGTCAAGAGTAAGGTATTACTAATTATTTTGAGGGGAGTTGACAATTATACATGGATTTTCAACCACATGAGAGGTCAGTACCACAAACCCCTCCATTATTCAAGGATCAATCAATTGTAGATGAAAATGATATTAGCTTCCTTCCATAAGAAAAAAACTCTAAAGGTTAAGATGATATAATTTGCTTATAAATGTCTAGGACAAAAATGGTAGTCATTTTATTGTTCATTGTAATTATCTTTAGAATTTTAAAACAATAAAATCAAATTATAAGTTTATTTACATAATCAAAATTGTTTTCAAAGTAAAAAGATTTTAATATGAAAATTATTTGAAATAACTTATTTTTACTGTTTGGAATTTCTTATTAATAAGAAACTACATTTAAATATGTCTGATTTAGGGGTGGCTGGGTGGCTCAGTCAGTTAAGCCTCTGACTTCAGCTCAGGTCATGATTTTGCAGTTTGTGAGTTTGAGCCCCGCATCGGGCTGTGTGCAGACAGCTCCGAGCCTGGAGCCTGCTTCAGATTCTGTGTCTCCCTCTCTCTATGACCCTCCTTTGCTCACACTCTGTCTCTGTCTCTCTCTAAAAAGTAAATAAACATTAAAAAAATTTAAAAACAAAGTCTGATTTAACTGGTGACCAGAACTCATACAATGTGGTAAGAAAATTAAGTTTCTGTAATTTTTGTAGTAAGTATGTAAAATGGGTTAAGTTTGGAAATGACTACAAATCCTCTTTTCATTTTGTGCTTTTGCTTTACAGCAGTTTTAAAACTTATATACAGATATTTCCTGATGTTTCATTGTCTTAGGTAGGAAAGTGAAAAATCAACAGTTATTTTTATGGCTTTCCATGAGAAAAGGCTCATCACACTTCATTGGAAAAGTACTGAACATATCTCATAGTTTTCTAAACCATCTTATAACTTGTCCTTGGATAAGGCCCATCCTACCAGAGCTGTTCCACCATGATTTCCTGGTGGGTCCTGGTTAGTTTCTAAGGAAAATTTCACTTTTTTTTTTTCATCCAAATGATTTTTTTAAATTTAAACATCTCCAAACAACATAATCCTTAACTGTTCTTTATCTTTAGCAATCCTGGACTTAGACCATATAAATATCAGGTGATTTTTTTTTTCCCAAGGGAATTATCACATCTGGATGTCATATGATATTATTTTCACGAAATCTATTGTCTAAACAATAATTGGATCACCTTCGTTAATGTACATTAAACATCATTTTTAATTGTTTAAGCAACAAAATTAAATAATATCTCACACAAATATGATTATTCTATATTCATCTTCATTCCGTTTAAAAGTACAATTCCTGGGGTGCGTGGGTGGCTCAGTCGGTTAAGTGTCCGACTCTAGATTAAGTCTCCAACTCTAGATTTAGCCTCAGGTCATGATCTCACAGCTCATTATTTTGAGCCTGGCTGAGATCCAGCCTGCTTGGGATTCTCTCTCTCCCTCCTGCCCGTTCCTTGCTCACATGTGCACGCCCTTTCTCTCTCTCTCTCTCTCTTTCTCTCTTGCATGCATGGGCATGCATGTGCGCATGCTCTCCCTTTCAAAATAAATAAACTCAAAAAAAGTACAATTCTTTAATTTACAATAAACTCACTTGGAATTCTGTTTTTCCTTCTACGTTGTTTTTCGTTGCCCTTTATTACTTGTCATCTGTTTCATCCCCCTAAACTTCAGTGGAACTTATAAAAGCATGTCATTTTTAAAGACTAGACCAAGCATAAGGAAGGCATTTATATTTGAATTATTTAGTGCTTGAAATATTTTTCAGGGAAGATAATAGCAGGTATTGCTCCTTCCAGACAATTAGTAATCTCTATTTGAAAGACAAGTCTGCACCAAGGTGCGTATTGCCAGTTTACTTATTGTGGTATTTGGACAGATTACTGACAGGGCACCAAACAGTCTATGCACCAGACATCAGAGAGAAAATGAGAGCATGATTTACTCTATATGGATACATGATTGTTAGTTCCTGTGTTTACGAATATATAATTTAGTACAGAAAACTTGGCTGGAGTAAGTTTAATAAAACGGTTTGGGAAAGAAAATTTCCCCCATACTTGATCTAAGACATTTACAGAGACTGAAATGAAAGCAACTTTGAAATATTATCAAGTCTCTCATTTACCTTTTACTCAAACAGGATTAGCATTGCACAAGGTTAAATTATGCACCTAACCACATCGTGAATTTTGTTTTACCATGAATTAAATTGCAAGTGCCTCACCTTGCAATATGAGAATTGTTTTCCTTCCAGTCCTAAAGGTTTTTCAATCGTCAGTAGTTCCTTATTAAAATGCAAATACTCCGAGGGTTGGAGAGCCCTTAACTCAAAAGTATTTAACACTTTAGGAAGCAGAAGGGCGTGATGACCTCTGAGAGTAAGTTACTGATGTCAGGGTTGCAGAAAGCAGTGATGGAGAAGCCGGGGGTGTTTTGGGGAAGACCAGGGCAGCCACTTGAAATTGTCAATATTGCCTCTCTACAGCTTAAATACGTTATATTCTTGATGTATTTAATCATTTCTGTTTAATCTATCTTTTCTTTTATATATTGGGGTGTTGTTTTCCTCTCATTTTCCACAAGGTTCAGGAGGGAGCAAAATCAGACCCTCTGTCAGTCTGAGCTAGAGGTGATAGCCTACAGACCAACTGTTCTGATCAGAGTCTGTAGATTAATAGAATCTTATATACTTTCCAAAGAATTTCCTTCAGTGACATGTTGATTTGTTACAAGCATACAATTAAGAAATGTTAAATGCTTAAGTTTTAGTACATCTATTGTTTCTATTTCATACCATAACATTTTGGCCAATGTACCTGTAGAAGACGAGATTTATTTTAAGTTTATTATCAAAGTTCAGGGAGTTTATGAGCCAAAACTATAACATAGTTATTGAAATATTTCTTATTCATCATAATAAGGCATCATTAGGCACCATGTAGGTACTACTTTGTTACAGTGTAAGACAAGAGCCATGAAAATCATAGTTAAAACGGTTTTGATATATTGTTTGTGAAGATCTCTTTAAAAAAATGAGTGGATTAGCTAATGAGTCCTGAATTATGCTGGAGGATTGAAATATGTCTGAATATGCTGAGTCTTTGATACAGAAGTAACAACAAACCAAAATCAAACTGTCAAACAGAAAGTATATTTGCTGGCTCCTTTAACTTCGAGATGAAGAGAAAGAATTTTTCAGGTCTTGCTTAATGAAGGTATCTACTTATTTTTAATGAAGTAGAAATCTACTCACGTTAGCAAGTGAAATCTATTTATTTTAGCAAGAATTCCATTTCACCCCTCACTACATTCCATACTGTCAGCTTCCTACTAATCCTAGATATTCCTCTGAGTATCTACAGTGGTTCCCAGCTTCCCATCTGTATATCACACAAGAAAATGTTAGCTCCTTGTAGCTATTTCAGGAGAGAGAAGAAATTTTATATCCATTATTTCTCCAGAAAACTGCCCACATATCTTATTGATGCAAATGGACTCAAATGCTCATTTTTGAAAATATCATTTTATTCAGGAAAATGCATGTGGTTGGTATAGGCATCTGGTATAGGCATGACTGTAGCAATGGAGGGGGGATGGGTTTCTCTCACTAGAGTGTGAAAATTAGATTATTAGTGTGACTGATGAACACAGTGAAAGGAATGCTGGGAAGACAACCACATTTTCACATTTAACTTATCCTAAATATGGCTTGAGGCTCCTCATTATTTTTGTTACTATTACATGACTTAAAAAATATGAACAAGAGTTCATAAGGAGATTATAGTCACAGATACCTAATTCATATTAACATAATGGTACATAGAGACAGAATGAGTACTTTTCCACACAGATGTACATAACCCTTCAATACACACACACACACACACACACACACACACACACACACAGGTATACACAAAAGCTATATGAAGACCATGATGTATATCTGTGTGTGCTTTAAGTTGTATGCATGTATGAATATCTGAACCCTTAGAGTTTAGCTAAAAAGTTTTACACTGATATTTAATAGAATGACCCCCTCAAACCCTTTTTTAAACTTTTGAAATATAAGCTCTTGTACAATGTTTATGGCATATAATATGCTTACACAAAGTAAAATTCTTGGTCAATACCTGTTTTTGAAAGAGCAACAATTCTCATTCTTGAAGTATTATCAAACCAATCGAATTTTTTTACAATAAAAACAAATTGTTTTTTTAAATAGCGTTTTAAACATTTGAGAATGTCTTAAAGATAAATTCCTAAGTGATTCCTGTAAAATGAATATGCTATTCTACAACCTAGTTTAGCAAACTTTTAGCAAAAAGGCAGATAATAAGTATTTTCCACTGGGCATGCCATATGGTCACTGTTGATGTTATAGTACAAAACAAAGTGATAACCAATATGCAAATGAATGAACCTGTCTATGGTTTAATAAAACTTTATTTCCAAAATAGGCAGTAGGCCAGATTTGGTCTGTAGGTGGCAGTTTGCCTACCCCTGTTATGTGAAATCATTTGTTTATTCAAATTAAAAGAATTAAATTTAGATATATTGCTCATCCATTTTAGAATTATATATATAATAATATAATATAATATATATTATATTATATAATCTACATATAATTATATTATATTATATATATTATATAATATATATAATTATATTATATTATTATATATATATATATCAAGGTGGTTTTCTAGGAAGAATAAGTTTATTGCATCTAATGGTGGTCAAAATATAATTTATAGATGTCAATCTGAGAGATACATAAATTCATTCTTGTAAATATGCTTAGTCTCATCTAATTCTTTTCAGATCAACTTTTCCTGTTATCTTGCGATCACAAAGATAGATTTTCTCACAAACTACAGTTATTCTTATTTAATAAGAATTGTGTGTATTTCTATTTCATAAATAATTTCACTCATTTCTGAATAATTAAGTATACAGCAAAACCTAACTGATTTCTGAATGTTTGGAAATTTTGATTAAAAATTATTTTTAGATATTATGTTTAGATATAAGCATTATAAGGAAACAAAATAGTCTAAACAAACAAACTGAATAATGCCAATGGAAACATCTATGAAACTCTACTAATGCAAATAACGGGCAACCCTTTTTTTCTTTCCCCCTTTAGCGAAGCTGTGAATGTATAAAGTGGCCACTCCAGGAATTAGCAAACATATGACCATGGCAGCAATTGCAGGGACAATATCCAACCATCTATGGTAAAGTTACTTATCTGATTTTTTTTAATCACTGAGAATTTAGAAGCATTACTCATCAGAGTTTGTTTATTTATGTATTTATTTTATTTTATTTGAGGGGGAGAGAGAGAGAGAGAGAGAGAGAGAGAGAATCTTAAGCAGACTCCACATTCAGCCACAGAGCCTGATATGTGCCCAATCTCACGACCCTGGGACCTGAACTGAAATCAAGAGTTGAATGCTCAAACGACTGGGCCACCCGCAGAGTAGGGTGAATAGTTTAGGGCTGGCTAGTGTGAATAATTTCAGTGGGCTTTGAGCCATAGAAGTGGTCAGTAGTTTTCTGGCACATGGGCCTTGGATGAATAAAGTGGGGAATATTGCCTCCCGGAGTGTGCGGCCACATGGAGGATGTATGCCTGGATTGGTTAGTTTGCATATCAGACATTCTCCTGGCTGGGCTCTTTGCCATCTTGAAGAATTGGTTAGCCCTGGGAGGGGCAGTCTTTAAGCTGTCAAAACATGAAAATATACAAAAAATAAATACAATTTATTTGCTGAATGTGTTAATAAATTACCAAAAGAAGTACCATTTCTACTCAGTCCACATCTCTGCTTGGGCTAACACCTGTGTGGGTTGCAAATCCTGGAGCTTTCTACTGATCCATGAAATACATCAAGACTGAAGAGGGAAGGGATGCAAATGTGGGGCTTCCTCTTGCTCTCTACCTACAGCTTCTGTTTGGGCCAGGTAGGGGGTGTAAGTGGCTCTCTTCCACTTGCTTACCCGGCCTTCTGCTCCTCCTCATATGTGTGGGAGAGGGAACACAGGAAGGTAAGAGGATGGATCAGCGTGAAGTGTGAGGGTCAGGTTCCCTCCACCCAACTTTCCACTGGCTGAAGTCCACTGTGAAGGGACCTATTAAAATGCCCTAAGGATTTTGGCATGTGAATGTCAAATGCAGCTATATTGTCTGTA
Source organism: Prionailurus bengalensis (assembly GCF_016509475.1). Classification (NCBI taxonomy): domain Eukaryota; kingdom Metazoa; phylum Chordata; class Mammalia; order Carnivora; family Felidae; genus Prionailurus; species Prionailurus bengalensis. The sequence continues at coordinate 94,847,847 of NC_057344.1, forward strand.
CTAATGCAGTAGCTGATTATGTTTTGTAATTCTATATTTATTCACATTATCCTGAAATTAGACACGATTTCTGAGACGGGGAAAAATTAATTCTTACTTAGGGTGAGAACCACATCATTTTCCCTTGCCCTAAACTTCCCAGCTCTGGGGTGATGTGATGAGCGCCAGATGGACAGCGTTGCACATATGTGAGTCATACCACAGGAAGGGAACCGTGAAAGTGAATCTGAGAGATTATAAAGATATAGCTGCTTGCTCTACCACCACTTCTGAGCAGGGAACAGAAGCCTTTGCTTCCTGTTATAAACAAATTGTCCTCTGGAAGACAAGGGAAAGGAATCCTGGTATATTACCTTTTGGAATGTAAATAAATGCCTTTAGAAGGAAGACAAGAGGAGCTCCTCAAAGCTTATAATCCCTAGAACAACTTGTTTATGGATCTGGGTCTACTCCAGATACCTTTTCCAGATAGTCTTTCACTATCTCTTTAGGAATGTCCAAAGCTTGTGCTGTGACCTAGGTCCCAGTAAAATGTTCTGAACACCCCATCTATGCAGAGACATAAAAATATTCACTTTCTGACAACAGTGCCCCATTGGGAAGTACCCTGATCTTTTCAAAGATAATTTGGCAAAGGAAGAGGCAGTCACTAATGTTCTCATAGTTGTTTTGCCAGGAAATCTTCTTCCCACGTTCATAGAAGAAATGGTCATAACTTAGTTTCTGACCTAGCTTGGAACCATGGTCCTCAAACTTGTTGAAATGCAATGCTTTATAACATCTCACACATGGTGTTATCTGATATTTACAGAGCATTAGTGCCAGGCACTGTTCTAGATGCTGGAGAAGCAGCTGTCAACAAAACATAAAACAAACAAAAACAAACAAAAACCAAACCAAAGGAAACAAAAACGTAACTTTATGGAGCTTGCAGTATGATACGATGCAACATATGTCAGTAATTTATTTCTAATCATAAAGCACAGGTTTCCTAAATGATATAATGCTTTTTGTGTTTTTTAATTTTTTTAAGATTTTTAAAAAAATTTTTAGTGTTAACTTATTTTTGAGAGAGAGAGACACACACACAGAGTGCCAGAGGGGGAAAGGCAGAGAGAGAGGGAGACACAGAATACAAAGCAGGCTCTAGGCTCTGAGCTGTCAGCACAGAGCCCAATGTGGGGCTCAAACTCACTACAGTGAGATCATGACCTGAGCCAAAGCCAGAGGCTTAACTGACTGAGCCACCCAGGTGGCCCTATATTTTTTTAGATATAGAGGTGTGACTCTCCCTAAAAGGGCACTGTTTTCACTTTATATTCTAACATTTTTGGAACGGTGGATAAAGGGTGGCATTAAGCCTACTTTGCCAGAAAATATGTATAAACTGAGTGATTTGTGTCATGGCTAGAAACGTTTTAAAGGCTGATGGTCTTGTCATCTCAAATCTGGGATCTGGGCACTTCTTTGCTCTTTTTCAAAAGTGGCTAACTTTTTTTTTAAAGCAATATGGTCTAGATGACTTAATAGTTTTTGTTTAATGGTAGTGATTAATTTATTAAATATATTTTCATTTTTTCTCTTTTATAACATCCTTTTGAGACCTAAATTTCTATTTAAGTTTCAAGATTTATGATTTAAAAATTTATGATTTGGGATTATATTTCTGATTTTTTCTAGGTAGAGAACAGGAAAAGTAGAGGTTTAAGGGATTATTCCAACAGCTCTGATGTAGAAATGTTGTTACTTATAAAGGAATGGTTATCAAAATAACATATCTAGATTATGTTCAACATTATTTGAATGTATTGACATTTTTGAAATACAAAAAACTTCTTTGTTCCATTAAATGCAAACTTAACATGACAGATTAACTGTTTTACACATTTAATTTTTTTCAATAAATGTAATCACCAAGATTTCCTCAAAGCCCTTGGATATAAAACATGCTTTTCTTAAAGAAGCCAATCAATCATTTACCTCTTATCATATCTAAGAGCAGGTTTTATGGAAACAATAGAATATTTTCAACTAAAACCAGGTACTTGTTTAATAACCCAAATCAGTCTAAATAAATGCAATGGTTTCTCAATAAGGGTTATTCACCTTCAGCCACCTAAACATAGGCAGATAAATGGTGAGGCTTTAAAGAAATACAGCACATTTTGTTAACTCTCACTGTCAATAATATGCAGCATTCAAAGTATACAAAGTGCAAGAGGTAAGATATGACATAAACTTTAATTCAGTATACCTATTGTTTTTAAAATTATTTGAAATCATACTATTGAGTGATGTATTTTCATAGTTTACAAAATTTTAATAGCAAAAGTAAAAGTCATAAACTAAAGAAGAAATAACCTATCAGCAGTAGTCTACGTGCAAACAGCAACTTCTAGTAGAGCTAAAGGAATATGCTCTACAGCTAAGATCTCTAATAGTTATTGATGACCTGGAGATAATTGCTGGGAAGTTTTCCTGTCAACTTTGTTTTCTGTGATCAAATTCATTTAAAAGAGCACATTTATGCAGAATGCTTTCTTTGTTTTGATACAACCTGACTAGTTATGAAGTTGTTTCCAAAGCTTGTCAAAAGCAAATTTAGTGGGCTACCTTTCTTGGTGGAAAAGGAATCAAAGCAGAATTAACAACAGGAAGAAATCTGTCCTTTGATTCAATGCAAAGTTATGTGCAATTTACTTTGTAGTTCTGAATTCAGCTGAAAAGCGGTAGAAAAAAATGATATAATACCCCACATTTGTGAAAAATTACAAACAGCACTTTAATGTTGGATTCAGCATTAAACTTCCTGATAAAAAATAAGAAAATGCAATATTTTAGAAGAAGTGGGGGGCCGTGGTGGCATAGGGGAATGGTAAAAAGCATCTTTAAAAGCATCCCCAAAGTTTGTCTTAGTCATAAATCCAAAGGGCTCAAGCACATACTGCCAGAGAAGTGTCAGGATGGCCCAACACAGAGGCACACATCCAGGAAATTAGGTTTTCTTTCTTTTGTGAAGTCTGGAATCAGTGATTGTGCTCAATAAGATGGAAAAGACCATAATATTATAGTTTAATCATCTTCCATTGAATAAGATGAGTCACAGATTTGTACATGAAATCCTCTACACCCAAATGTGATATAGATAATGGCTAACATTCCCATTTTCCTGTGACTGTTTGAACCCACTTCTAAAAAATAATTGGATCATTTTGCTAAGAAGAAAAGTAGAACTGTCCTAAGCATCTCATAGGGGATTAAAAAACAAATATATTTCAGGGTATATATTTTGAGACTCATGACTTTCATTTTTAGGCAGAAAGGAAAATTATATACTGTAGGAATTTTAGTTATACAAAGAAAACCGAAAATAATTCTTTCATTTTTCTGTTCAATATGCTCTTATATTCTATCTTTATAATGTCCCTATGTGATGTGATAAGAATCATAGGAATGGAGTATAAATTAAAGGTATTCATTTTTAAATTGTAAAGTCACAGAAGAAATAAACCAGATTAACTTTATTTTATTTTAATTTGTTATTTAACCTGTGTATTATGCACACACATACACTTATACACACTTAGGAGAAATTAGCCATTGATCTAGCTATGGATCTAATGTTTACAAGTCTTCATCCAATGATTTTAGTAACATAGACCTCCAGTTCTATAGCATTTTTTAAATGTTTTATTTATTTATTTTGAGAGAAAGAGAGAGAGAGAGAGCGAGCACCAGCAGAGGAGAGGGGTAGAAGGAGAGAGAGAATCTTAAGCAGGCTCTATGCTTAGCGTGGAGCCCGAAGCAAGGCTTAATTGCATGACTGCGAGATCAAGACCTGAGCCAAAATCAATAGTCAGATGCTTAGCCAACTGAACCACCCAAGAACCTCCAGCTCTATAGCATTTTTAAAAATAAAGTTTGGGGTGCCTGGGTGGCTCAGTTTGTTGAGTGTCCCACTTTGGCTCAGGTCATGATTTCACAGTGCATGAGAAACAACAGATATTGATGAGGATGTGGAGAAAGGGGACCCCTCTTACCCCACTGGTGGGAATTCAAAGTGGTACAGCCATTCTGGAAAACAGCATGGAGTTTCCTCATAAAGCTAAAAATAGAACTATTCTAGTGCAATTGCTCTACTAGGTATTTACACAAAGGATATAAGAATGATTTGAAAGGGCACATGCTCCCAATGTTTATGTCAGCATTATCAACAATAACCAAATTATGGTAAGAGCCCAAATATGCATTGACTGATGAATGGATAAAGAAATGTGTGTATATATATATATATATATATATATATATCACCATTCTCTCTCTCTCTCTCTCTCTCTCTATATATATATATATATACATATATATATATATATATATATATATATATAATTCAGCCATAAAAAAGAATGAAATCTTACAATGATATGGATGCAGATACAGTGTATTATGCTAAGTGAAATAAGTCAGTCAAAGAAACACAAATACCATACGATTTCATTCATATGTGGAATTTAAGAAAGGAAATAGATGAACATTGGGGAAAGGGGAAAAAAAGAAAGGGAAGAAAACATGAGACTCTTAACTATAGAGAACAAGCAGAGGGTTGCTTGAGGGGAGGTGGGCAGGAGATGGGGTAAATGGGCGATGGGTATTAAGGAGGGCATCTATTGTGATGAGCACTCAGTGTTATATATAAGCGATGAATCACTAAATTCTACTCCTAAAACCAATATTACACTACATATTAACTAACTAGAATTTAAATAAAAATTCAAATAAACAAATAAATAAACAAGAAAAATAGTTTGAAAAAACAAAATAAAATGAGGCTTAATATACTAATTCAAGCTCATCCAAGAAATTGCTAAAGATTACATAGTTATATGTAACATTGTGTTTCAACTGTACTTCAATTTTAAAAAATGCTTTAAAATTACATAATTATGCTTCTAATTCATGCCCTGCCCTGTTGTTACTAGATAATAAAGCTGCTGCATCATTTGTATCACATGAAGGGGATGAATCCTCTAACGCAATGGCCCTGACTCAAAATACCCACCCTTAGTGAGGCAGAAGGCTAGGGTACTGCAGAACTATGAAGATGGCTCTCTATAGCTCAGCATAAAGAAGTCACACAGCTTTGTGTTGAGGAAGAGGCAGTATGTTGGGAGAGCCAGTGTGAAAGTTACAGTGCAACATTCCAAGGTCACTGCCTTTTCTTTCATGGCTGGTCACTGTTCCCTCATGGTAGAAACCCTTGCATTTCAAATCTTAACAAGTACCATGGTAGCTGAAGAATTGGGAAAAAAATAAAGTGGCATTTCCTCCTTCTCTACTTGAGGAAATGATCTTAGGGCAAGGAAGTAGTAACCAGACTCTAAACAATAACCATAACAGCTACAAGTTGGCCAAGTCTAATACTATCCTCAAATACAGTATCAAGCAGTTTATAGGCATATGTAAATTATTCCTTAGGCTAACCATATGGAATAGACATTACTTTATTTCACTGATTCATAGTGTGATTTTACATGCTAATATCTCAGAAGTTGGGATGCTTCTTAGATTGTATGGAATATTGTAACTGCTGATTTTTTTCTTTCATTTTTAGTAGTAAAATAAATGTAATCCTAGACCATGAAAGATAGTATTTTTCCACATTTAAGACTGAAGAAACAGAGCCATAGAGGCTTACCCACTATCACATAGATAGGATTCTTATTCAGGACTGAATGGCTGTACATCTCTCCTTTTAACTGATACAATGTTCTAGTTACCATATTCCCAGTTCTCTTGGATGCAAGCCCACAGCACAGAATCTCATGACATTAAACCTGTTATGAGTCAAAATAAGAGAGGTTAAAAGCGTGAGAGGAATTCAACCTGAGGGGGATTGTCAGATGCTAGTTTTGAACACTGAGAGGAATGTGAGCAGCTGCTAGGAGCTGAGAGTGGTCTCCACCAACAACCAGCAAGGAGATGAGAACCTCAGCTTTAAAGCCTCAAGGAATTAATAACAAAATAATCAATGTTGCTGAATGCTAACAACCTTAATAAGTTAGCAGATTTTTCCCCAGAGCTTCTAGGTAAGAATGTAGGCTGGCCATGGACACACAAGGAGTGTGACCCTTGGTATGAGACTCTGTTCAGAGAACCCAGCTGATTTGCACCTAGACTTCTGACCTACAGGGACAGTGAGCTAACAAACAGGTATTGCTAATTAAGCCACTAAGTGTGGTAATTTATTTCCTAGCAGTAGAAAAATAATACGGACGTTGGAGAGTGTGAGAGAGATAGAGGTGGGGAAAGAGAAAGGAAAATACACAAGGGAATGATAGGAGGCTTGTTAAATGTCACAAGCAATTCTATGGCAGGACATTCTTTTGCTTATTGTTGTAACATTCTAGATAATGCTGGAACATGTGATCAACACATGTGATCGCACATTTTCTCAGATCATCATAGTTTCTTCTTTCTTCTTCTGAGAAAATGCTAAAAGGAGGACTTCAATATATGAAAAAAAACTATCATTTCTCATCACTATCTCAATAAGACTAAAAGCTATGTCAGTATGGTCCTATGCTTCATTCATTCTTTGAACTGTCTAGGGCTTTCTTTTGTGGATTATGGACTCACTGGGATAGTGAGTTGGTTGTACAAGCCTTATGTCAACAAGAGCATCCATATGCTGAATGTAATCATATTTGTCAGTTATCATGCCATGTGTCTTATATAGATACACTCAATACCTCTTCTAAACAACTCTGTAGCATCATATTCCTTTTTTTATTTTCAAATATGGTCAAAAGGGGTGAACAATTTTCTGTTTAATTTTTAAAGCTATGCCTCTTCTCTATGCTACTTTTAAACATCTCTCAATCATGGACCGTCTCATTGTAGTACTGATTATGTGTCTCTCAAAAAATAAGCATATGACTTATATTGGAAATATCAGCACAATCAAGTGATATCATTTGAATATATTTGCCTTGATAATATGAATATTAAATGTGGGGAAAACTAACAAGTGTTTTTAAGATGCTCAAACTAAGTTATGAATTTCTTAAAAGTATTCTGTAAAGATATTTGTAAAATAGCACATGAAACATCTTTTAAAGGTCCAGTAAAAATTAGAATCCACCATGAAAAAGATTCAGAATCTATTGTCCCAATCATTTAAAATCCAGCAGCAGTGCCTGGGTGGCTCAGTCAGTGAAGCGTCTGACTCTTGATTTCAGTTCAGGTCATGATCTCACAGTTTGTGAGATGGAGCCCCGTGTTAGGCTGTGTGCTGACAGTGTGGAGCCTGCTTGGGATTCTCTTCCTCTCTCTTTACCCTTCCCCTACTCACTCTTTCTCTCTAAAATAAATAAATACACTTAAAAAATAAAATCCATTAACTGGAACCACTGAAGGTTACTAGAACATATTCTCTATTGACAATAAAGGAGTATAACAGAATGGGTTGAACTAATATTATTTTGCAAAATATTTGTTGGGAATTAGCAACACATTTTTCCTTTAGAACCAACTTAAAAAAATCATGTAAAGTAACTTTGTCACCCAACAGAATTAAAATATTAATTAGTATTTAAAAACTTGCATTTCTATAGTACTTAATAGTTTACAAAATTTTTCAAAGAGATTATGCAACTGTCATGTAACTGCATGATTGCAATACTAGGTCAATTTTATTTAAAAAATAAACAAGTGCATTATAAATTCCCACTTGGAATCTGGGAGATGAACTTCCATTCTATAAGATGTTATTGGGGAGTGAGAATCCATTTTCATCATATGGTACACCTCTGGCCCACCACCAAACTCACCACCACTGCCCTCCTCATCTAGGTTTTGATTCTTTTCCTTTCAGCAGTCACCAACTGAAAGCTCTTTTGTGATAACTACCTTTGAGGCCCTAGAATAATTTTATTCACACACTAAAGAACCAAAACTATCTGTTCTTCTTGTCAGGCAATAAATTCTGGAGTAGTGAAGTCCAGCATCCTTGATTCAACATGGGTAAGCTCTGAGTTATACTTACACTCCAGAGTCTGAAAACATTTCTTAATGTTTCATGTGTACATGAATATTTGTCTTGAGTCAGCTTCTGGGAAACTTAACTTGTATAAATGCCAGTTGTGGTCCTAGAAAGTGGATCCTAAAGAAAAGTTCTAAAGTGGGATCACTCACAGGCTACATGACAACAGGGGCAGTGCTGTTAAGACTTTCAGTTGTGGTGAAGTTGGATGGGATAGAGGTAGAAATGGATGTTCTGTCTCATATATCTCTAGCAGTTGAGATTATATGGAGGGGGGTAAGTGGTAATTATACAAAATAGTAATTATGAATAATATTTATGACAAATTGACATTTGCTGAATTCAACTGATAAATTGAAAAAAAGAAAATGGCAACATCAGGCCATTCAAGTAGCAATTTAAAACACAGTATGAAAGTCAAAACACCTTTATAGAAGGAGATCCTCATTTCCCACAGCCCAAGAACAGATTATTCTGTTGACCAAGTCAAGGACTAATTATAAGAAGGAAGAACCTCAGAAAAGAATGACTTTGTGTCTTAAGTTTTCTGACATTTGGGAGGGGGACATTTAGAGGGATGTGCTTCAAAGTAATGGGTCTGTAGAGTTCCTCTCAACATTCCAGGTCTAGAGAATTGGCATGACTCCCCCTTGCTAGGAGATAACAGTGCCCTTCTCAACAAGTCTTAGTCTAACTCAGTAGAAGAGTTCTTGTCCCTACTAAAAGCCAAAAGGGATCAGTCACCAAAAGAGCTTCAGGATAAAGCTATTATGTACTAGTAGGAGCTATGGAATCATACCTGGTATAGATCTTCCAGGACCTAGTCTTGTAGGAGCAGACTGTGAAGCTAAATAATGGAGGTTTTTTTGATATGGGAACACTTATTCATGCCTCAGGATTTAACACCGAGGAAAAGACACCTGGACCAGGTCTGCATATGTTTCTGGGATGCCTCTGTGAATCTTAGAAAAAAAAAAGATTGTTTATATTGTTTATAGTGGAGATGTCAAGTTTTCCTTGGCAGAATGTCACACATAAAGGCACACAGAAGTGAGCTTGATAGAATATGTTGTATAAGACCCCAAATCACCACTACTTCCTCCTCTGATGATCATGGTCCTTGAGAGAGCCAGAGGACACTATTTTCAACAGTGATAAAAGAATGCATCATAGAGAAGCCCACTGGTAGCTGTTATTTTTCAGTCTGGTGCTGATGGTAAGAGATGCTGTTTACAACTGGGATCCTTAGTGTCAAAAAAGATGATAGGATGCTAGAAATGCAGAAACTGGGTGGCAATATTTAAAGACAAAAGTACAGTAGATTTAATTACTATAATCTCCAACCAGTTCAAAGTGGCCAATGGAAAAACTTTCCTATAAGGATCTTGGCAATGCTTCATGGACCAAGGTTTTCCTAAAGAAACTTAGGAATAGTTTCACTCACACAGCCTTGGCCATATCAGTGTCTGTGGGCTCACAAATTGTGTGATTTAACAAGAGATCATTGATTGAATAAAGGGTGCTAATTTAAGACAAGAGAAGATCCACAATGGGCACCATACCATTGGATTCAATGGTATTACCATATACAGAAGATGTATCCTTTTAGAGTGCTAAAATGGGCTCATATAGGTGTAGCTAAGTCACCAGCCTGAAGATAAATCTGTGGATGAATGAGATCCTACCTTTTCAAATGTGGCAAATACCCCAAACCAACCACCTTAGGACCTATGTCATTGACACATGGGCTACATGGGCTGGAAACCAAGGAGTACAAGAAGGAGTGATAACTACTCACCATCACTTCCATTGATCTACATGGGGAATTTATGCTTCTGATTTTCATATATAGGTCTCTTAAGTCTAGAGATCCCAAGTCCCAGAGGAAGGATGTTTTCTTCAGGACATGTTATAAAAATCCTACCAAGCCAAAAACTCCAGCGGCCATTTTATTATATTGTGCTCCAAACTTTAGAAATCAGTGTGCAAAGAAAAGATTTGCTATACTGGCAGGAATAATTGACATTGATCCTTGTGAGGAGATAGGTTTGATGCCACATAAAGGGAAAGGAAGAGATATTTTCAGAATTCAGAGATCTCAATGTATACTAGCCTGCCCAGTTTTAACTATAAGTAAGTAATTACAGCAACCATAGCCTGACTAAAAAAAAAAAAAAAAAGGTAATCAGGAGCTCAGATCCCTTAGAACTATGAAAGTCTAGATCATGCTACCAGACAAGTCATTTAGACCTTGAGGGAAAGGGTGATGTAGACTAGGTTCTAGAGCAAAGAGATGATGAACATAAGTGATATTAAGGACCATTTGTGAGACTCATCCCACTAATCTTTCCAGTGTATGCTTCTCTCAGAAAACCACCTTCTTGAAGACTCCATGACAACTAATTTGTGACCTAATTAATCAACATCATTGAATCTGAGCAAGGGCAGGGGATACTGTAGCAGACAATGTTATTGCTCAGTCTATCCAGATTCCTGAAATGCTTTTTTGCTATCTTGGCCCCCTGTCCCCTTTGTCCCTCTAATGGCCCTCTCTGCATCTCATGTGTGCTCTCACCTCCAAAAGCCAGCACCACAGGGCTCACTTTGCCAGTACTGGGAGATAGCGGGACCTGGAAATCCTCTTGTGGGCCATTACTTAACCAATATAAAAACTTGAAAGCCCAATCCCCTTGTGTCAGAACAGGACAATTCTGATTTATGCCTTACAGTTTAAGGTTTCCATTTAGCCATGTGGCTCTTTGTGATTTTACCTGTAGGAGATTGTTGCGATAATGAAGCACAGTGATTTGTTCCTCCCTCTATCGAAGCCCTTGGATAAACTCTACATATGTTTACTCTGGTTTGATTATGTAACTTGCTTTGTCCAATGGGATATTAGCAGATCTGATGCAGACAGGAGTGTGAAAGGTGCTTCTGCTTTGTGGATTGCACTCTCTTGTTCTTCATGAAGACCTGACAAATACTGCTGTATGAGTAAAGCTGGGTTAGGCTGCTGGGGACACAGGGCCAAAGCACCCCACCCAAGAGCCAGGCCCAGCTGTCAGACATGTGAGTAAAACCATTTTAGTCCAATCATATCAGAACTAACCTGTCAGTTGATGGAGCCTAACAAAGCAACCACTCAGCTGAGCCAAGCCCAAATTTCTAAACCCCCCAAACCATGAGCCAAAACATGACTTTCATTTTAAATTAGTAAAATTTGATGTGGTTTGTTTTACTGCAAATATTGATTGATATACTACTCTTTTTCCATTAGCCTGTCCTGTCCCACATTCCTTTGTGGTTTCTTGTAGAAATACTTCCTGCATAAATCACTTACACAGGAATCTTTGTCTCAGGAGGTACTTCTGGGAAGCATGACCCAAGGCAATAATTTGCTAACTCACCACACTTTCTGAAGGAAAGATGGTATTAAACTTATATATCTACATTAAAAAATGGGCACATATTCCAGGTATTCTGAATTTGAAACAAGAAGTTATGCAGAACAAAGCATGGAGGGAATCAGCTGGATTTTCCAGACCTAGATTCTACTCCCTCTGTCTTCTGTGACTATCCATCTTCTTTTACCAAATTCATCTATGAGTAGATTGCAAATTAGGGGATTAGATCCCCTGTAGAGACTTGCCAATGGATTAGTAATTTCAAATATTTAAAACACATGATAATTTTAAACATTTAAATCACATTCTAATTATAGGTTAGACCGATTTTTTATTGTGTTCCCAAGTGCTGTATTCTACAACAGAAAAGGCAATCAGGAAAACAGGTAGTAAGATATTTGTTGTCATTTACATGACACACAACAGCCAAGTGTATGTTCCTTCCATTTGTCATTTGACAGAGGATTCTCAGAGCTCAAGGAAGAGTGAAAGGGCACCCACTATGGAGATGTCATCAATGAAGTTGGTGGTGGAGGGGTGGGGGGTGTTAGTCATTTACTGAGTTAAACACCACTGGGAATCTCGGATGATGACAGGAAACCATCAACATTTTTGGAGAAAAATATATTGCGTCAACATTCTTAATATAACCTCATATTGAGGGTGGGAGAGAAGAGTGTTGTAAAGTTTTTTACAATGAAAGACTATATTGAAAGGTAATTGATATTTAAAATCTCATTCATCTGTATTGTTCTTAGGTGTACATTTCTGGAAGGGAGAAACTTTTTTTTTCATCCACTTTTTAATGGAGTTCAAACTCACACTCTCATGTTTCTTATTGACAGAGGTAGATTCTTTTGATGATATCCCATGAACCTAAGTGTATAAACACACATAAAGGGGCAGGACATACTGGGCCACAACAGGATAAACTGCAAATGTAGCCACCCCCATTTGGAATCAGATTATTACCACTGTTTTTAACAGTACCAACCATAAGTCTATAAAAAATATGTATAATATCACAGTATAGGGAATTCAGTTATAAAATGAATTGGCTTTCAATTAGGCCTATACCCAGCCTGCATTCACAAATGTGTGATTGTAACGTCCAGATGTAAACTTCTCTAGGCTATAATACTGTTATTCAATCAAACAGTAATTTAGATGTTGCTATGAAGGTATATTGTAAATATGGTTAAAATCTACAATCAGTTGACTCTAGGTAAAGGAGGTTACCTTTGATAATATGGATGGACCTCATCCAATCAGCTGAAGGTCTTAAGAAATAAAATCAAGGTTTCTAGAAGGAAGAAGAAATTCTGTCTCAAGAGAATGGTAACAGTTCCTGCAAAAATGTTTCTAGCTTCCCATCCTAGTCTATAGATTTCTGACTAGCCAGTGCCCACAATCATGCAATCCAATTCTTTGGTTTCCCTCCATTTTTACATGTGTTTATACACATATATATGTATGTATATATGTTTTAAGTATATTAATATATGCATATATGTATATATAATTATATACATACATAGATGTATAAAGCCCCTATATACATATGTGTATGTATATATGCGCACACACACACACACAGGTATAAATTCTGTTTCTCTGGACAACTTTACTGATAAAGGTAGGTTGAAGTTCTTAGCATATTTTAGAAATGAAAGTTCTGGAAATAGAAGGAAGATTTTCATGGGCAACAAAATTTAGTGTCTCAAAAATTCTGGAGATGTTACTGCTTTCATTAACCCTATTTGCTCCTAGTCTTCCAGAGTCAGATAATGACGATACAACAGTATCCATCACCTGGAGATTTTTGGAATCACTTCCTAGAATTTCCAGCTAGTCACAGGACCCATAATCATCCATGCCAGTGTTTAACTCGGATAGATACCACTTCCGGGAAGAACCAAACTGTAGATGGACCTAGAGTGTTTTTGAATAGTGCAGGAGATCCCTCAGAACCCCCAGCAATTGAGTTTTGAAATTTTCCCCTAAATCTAACAGTAATGCAAACCCAATTTATGTGATTAAATTTTTAAGTCAGTTATCACATTATAGTGAGGTGCTGATGTATAAAATTAGTATGCTGAAAATCCAGAGCAAATATTAAACTTGGATGTGGAGATTTAGAAGCATATTTGAACTAGAAAAACATTTGGTGTGTGTGTGTGGGGGGGGGGTGTAGAAAGGATATGGTGATCTGATTAGTTTTGCAAGCAATAATTGTGCATGTTTACTAATTTTCAGAATGACTGTGTATTGAAAGAGAATTTTCTATGAATATTTCATGGTGTACATGGTTGAAGACTTCTAATCAAGAAAAATGACTGAATAGCAAAGACCTGGGAAGCTAGAAGTTTAAAGATGTCTACCCAGAGACATTTGCTTCCATTCCAGTAGAATGAATAAGGATAAAGACTTTCTCCCCGCCCCTCCCTGCAGAGGATTTTTTTTACAATGCAGAATGATTAAGTCCTTATGTGGGTTTCTGGGGAAAGGGGGAAGATGTGTCAACGCACCTATATAAGCTCTTAGTCTCATAATTTTGGGGTGTTCTAATGTAAGTAAACCAACTACGTGTGTGGGTGAGATAGGATCTTCATTCATGTAACTCTGTGGGGATTTGGAACATGGGGAACTGACACAAGACAACACTCTGTAAATAATAAACTGTTTCTCTGATCCAGAAGCTTTATGCTCATGACCTCATTCAATCAATCAATCTCCCTCTTTCTTATTAAAGTATGGTGTGGGTATATGTACCTTTAAAATATATAATTCTCTCTATATACGTAACTATTAATTGATAATAATATTTTAGAATAAGATATTGCAAAAACATGGTTAACATGTCCAAATGGATATTTGTTATAATGACTCTTGGCAAAAGTGAGAGTAGATTTTTTTTTAATTTTTTAATGTTTATTTTTGAGAGAGAGAGAGAGAGAGAGAGAGAGAGAGACAAAGCATGAGCAGGCAAGGTGGGGGGGCACAGAATCTGAAGCAGGCTCCAGGCTCTGAGCTGTCAGCAATGAGCATGATGCGGGGCTCCAACCCATGAACTGTGAGATCATGACCTGAGCTGAAGTCGGCTGCTTAACTGACTGAGCCACCCAGGCTCCCCGAATATTTTTTGAACAATAATTGCATCTATTGAATTGGAAATTTAGCTAACACTAAAGATGGCAAAGTTTTAAACAAGGTTTTCTTTCTTACATCAGTCATTTTCATTTTAGGAAGAAAGATAGAATGGAAACTAATAATTGCAGTATAGTACAGAACACCCTAAATGCCATTAATAAAGCCTTTATGAGTGCCATGATATAATGATATATGCTTTAAATATGTCTGACTTCTCTTTCTGTTTCTTTTCTCCTGCCTCTAGCCAGAGAATTTTTTAATTTTTTCATTTCTTTAATTTTTTGCTTTTAGGGGTTCATATGATTAGATTGTGCACACTGGGATAATTCAGGATAATCTCCATGTTTTAAGGTCAGTGACCTTAATTACATCTGCAAAGTCCTCTTTACCAGGTAACATAACATTCACAAGTTCTGAGGATTAGGGCATGGGCATCACTGGGGACCATTCTGCCTATCACAGCCCACATATTGTATGTAAGTGCTTTAGTATCTTGGAGTCTTAACTTCCTCAGTTGTAAAATGGGCATACCAACATCTAACTCAAAGGGATGTTTTGAAAGTTAATCAGATAATTGTAAAGCACAGACTACCTCTCCTCCAAAGAGTTCCTTTGAATTCTTTCTAGTTCAAATACTACTTTCTTCTTCCCGGGAGTGACCCAGGTTTTAATCTGACTTGCATATATATTTTAGAAAGTGGGGATGATAAAAGCGCTTCTCATTGAACTGAAATAAAACGGTCCCTTCACATTGCTCACTGTTTTTAGTCAGAACAGAGCCTAAAGAAATGTTTAGTTAACATGTGTGCCAGAGCAAAATCCAGGTGACTCAGTCAAGCCTTTGGCAAGTAATGATTCAAAGTCAATCCGATACTGAATTATATGACAGGTGACTAAGCTACTGATATTTTGTTTTGCTGATTAAAGAGGAATTCAAATGTTTTAGAGTCAAACGTGTAGGACAGTTCTGTTAATAAAGTCATTGATAAAAGGGACATTTGTTTATCTGTTGCAGCACTGCCTTAAATCTAGACTGATCCTCAGCACGTACTTGATAAAGATCAAACACCAGAGTTTCTTTGCACTGTCAGGAAACATAATTTAGCAATATGTCACTGCAAAATTCTTACATATGAAAAGCAAATATAAAGATTGCAAAAGTTCCTAATAGAGCAAGAAGTGGGATCAACTCTGTCAGAACAAGAAAAGAGAAAAACATAGCAAAAAATTTTACTTTGAATATGTATATACTTTTAGATTTTGCAAAATACTTCAACAATTTTCTGTGAAGGTAAATATAAATTATTCCAAATTTATAATTCTCCAGGAGCTTACATGGTTTAACTGTAATTACATAGTTAGAAAATCACAGAAAAATATATACCTTTTCCCTTTTAAAAATAAATCAATTTTATTTACTTAACGAGCATTAAGCATAGATGGAGAAAATAGTTTCATTATGTAACAGCTGAAACATTTTTGAGATTTTTATTATTTTCACAGTATTTTATGATGTTTAACAGAAAGCAAAAAGGTTGAGCAGAAGCATTGGTAAATTTGCGATATATTAAATCCACCTGTACTTCTTTATTACAGAGCAAAGAATAGAGACTAGATAACGTAATTTAGAATGATAAAACTAAAAACTCTACTGGATAAATAAGAGGTCAGTCTGCTCCTTAATTCTGAGAAAGCAAGGGATTTTTAAAATATGATTTTGAAGATGCAACTAAAAAAATGGACTATAGAAATTTCCTTCTTTTGCAGAAGCATGAGCACTAAAAGTACAAGGATGTGGAAAAGTAAATACATTATTTAATGGCAAATGACAACTGCCAAGGGGAAACAGAGTGATAGAGTTCAAACTTTTCAATTGATCTAACTCTTCAAATTTTGTTGAAAACTTGAATTGTATTTTCTGATACCATTTCACAGAGTGTGAAAAATTAATGTTCATAGTGTTATTTAATAAGGTTTGTTAAAATATGATGCAAGGTAGAGTATTTTTCTTATATTTTGCAATCCGGGATGAAGGGTCATTCACTGAGGTTTTATACATAACAATATTATTATTGGAGAGAGATTATTTAAATTAAAATAAATTGATTCTAAACTCACTGCTGTCCTTAACACAGTATGCAGTAGTTATAGCCCAAAATCTATCTCTATTGAATTGTAAGGGGATATTAATAAAAAATACCTATTAAACTAAACACAGTAAATTAGATTATCCATGCAGTATTCAAATGGGACAGTTGGACAGTGATAGTGATGTAAAGTAATACTCTTCTTTTGTTAAATGAGTGGAGAATAACAGAACTAATAACAACATACTGGCTGGACATGAAGGGGTGCTGTGCATACTTTCAATATGAAATCTTTTTATTACATGGAGAATAAAAAATATTTTATTAAAATTATGAAACTAACATAGAATAAGGACTACTGGCAACAACAAATGATAATAATTTATTATTTAATATGTATAATAATATATATTATTTGTATATTTATATATATTTATTTTTTAATATAAACTAAGGACTACTGGTGACAATAGATGATAATAATTTATCATTTAAAACTATGTACAATTATGTTTATAGTGTTATCAGTTAGTTAGGCGGCCAATGAGGCTCCACAATCAGATGCCCCCAAAGCTTAAAGAAAATAGGATTGTTTTATAGAAGTTAAACCTTGGCACATCAAAGAAGACATATGTAGTCTGTTATTAAATATAGATATATATGAAACATATATTACTACCAGAGCAACAAGAATTGAGAGAATCTCCAAAATTTTATTTTATTACAATCTGGATGTATTTTCAAATTAGAACATGGATTTCATTTTATTTTCCTTTTCCTTTTCTTTTTTATTTATTTTGTCCAAAAAAAAGATATTTCTAAAGCTTTGAGTTTTCTTATAATTCTAGTAGCTTAAAACCGAAAAGACAGTATTAGCTGAACATAGACTGCATCAGTAATATGGAGCCTTATTCAGCAATGGTAGCTTACAAAAAAGGACACTATAGCAGTTAGAACTCAATATTCTGGGGGGTGGGGGGGTGGGGCATGGTGGGGAGAAGACACCATAAGAAATAGACTCAAATATCTGGCCCATCTAATATTTATTTCTCAGTACAGATTAATAACTTGAATTCTGGTTCATACATGCCTGCTTTTTGTCAGTTTAGTCAAAGTGAATCCAAGAATTGGATTCTAGTTAAAACTGGGCCCCAGACAAGATTTGGTTTCTATCCAGGCAAGCTGACATTTTTGGCCTGGACTGTGGCAAATTTCCCAATCAACAAATCCCTACTCCAGACATGAACTTGATGAATTACCTGTATTCAAATTCCTGCCTGTTTTTTGTCTGTTTACTTAAAAATGGTGAAAATCAGTTAATTAACAAATAATTACTGAGGACCTACATGCACAAGGCAGATACTTGGGGGAATAAATTTATGGGGGAATAAATTGTAAATCGAAGCTATTAGCACTGGCAAACAAACAAACAAAAACAAATCTGCAATTCAGTAGCAGAAATAATAGTATAAAAACAAAGAGAACATTAAATCCTAGAGATGACCTACAAGCATAAGAAATGTCATTAAACAGGCAAAAAATATGTTAAATTATGTGATTTTTAGATCACATAATTTAGATGGCTTACAATGGTTTCAAGGGGCAATAAATACATTAAAGAAGAAGGAGGAAAACAGAGGATGGAACAGTCATTCTGGGTGAGGAAAACAGTGCAAGCAAAGGGATAGAATTTTTTAATTTCAGTGGGGCATGTGGGTGACAGTCAGTTAAGTGTTGGACTTCGGCTCAGGTCATGGTCATGCACTTTGAGAGTTCAAGCCCCGTAATGGGTTCTGTGCTGACAGGGCAAAGCCTGCTTCAGATTTATGTCTCCTTCTCTCTGCCCTCACTTGCTCACATTATCTCTCTCAAAAATAAACATATAAACATTTTTTAAAAATTGAAAACTAAAGAATTTTTAATTTTGGAATTAAATTTGTACATTCTGGAGGACAAAGCCTAATTTCAAAGTATGCATATTTTTAAGCCCATAATTGAAAATAATAATAGAGGATGTAGTAAAATTAAGTACTCAAAGATAGTTTCTACTGAGGTGAGAATTAATTGAAACCATGTGTATGGAATCTAAACTGGTATAATGATATATTCTTGGTACATGTGTTTCATCTGCTGAGTTGATTCTGCTCAGTAAAATGTCCACGTCAGAAGAACCACCATCTTACTCACCTAGCCTGAAAATAAAAGGCAATATGTATCCCAGAATTACAGTAAATGAACTCTAACTTGCTTGTCCCCTGAGAAAAATACTTTATATAATTTTTAATATTATAGAGCTCCAAAATATTTTTTTCTAATTTTTTTGTAAAGGAGAATATAAAAATGTTTTACAAAATCATGTATTACACTGTCACTTATCTTTTCCTCTTAAGTAATGTTTATTAATAAATCATTCCTGAGAATGAATATAGTTGGAAGTATGTCTCGTTTTGAAATACATGCAGCAAATGAAAACAAATTCCTGAACAGAATAATTCTGCCCCAAATTATAAACATATAAATAAATGTTTAATACATATGCAAAAAAATATGTTAAAATTCTCAAAGTACATACATAAGAAGCTGTTATTGAAAATATGTCCTGAGATCATCTCATGAAAGACTGAGAAATTTGGGTATAGATACTTATTAAGAGATTCTTACCTAATTTAGCAATTCAATAATATTTGTTCAGCTTTACTGAGGCATCATTGACAAATAAAATTGCAGTATATTTAAATGTGTGTTGATTTATTTATTTATTTTTGAAAAATAGAGAGAGAGCATGAGCGGAGGAGGGGCAGAGAGAGAAGGAGGGGGAGAATCCCAAGCAGTCTCAGTGCTGTTAGCGTAGAGCCCGATATGTGGCTCAAACTCATGAACCATGAAATCATGGCCTGAGCCAAAATCAAGAGTCGGATGCTTAACTGACTAAGGCACCCAGCTTCCCCCAAATTACAGTATAGTTAAAGTGTACAATGTGATGATTTGATATAAGTATAGATTGTAGATTTTTGGGACTGGATTTCTACCATTGAGTTAATTAATATAACCATCCCCTCACATATTTATCTTTTTTATTTGTTTGTTTGTGTTTGGTGAGAACACAAATTCTAATCTCTTAGCAAATTCAAATTATATAATACAGTATTATCAACTATAGTCATCATGTTATATATTAGATCCTAAGACTTTATTAATCTTCTAACTGAAAGTGTAAACTTTTATCAAACTCTACCTACTTCCCATTACACTAAGCCCCTGGTAATGACCATTCTATTCAACGATTTTTTTTTTTAATTCCATGTGTAAGTGATATCACATGGAATTTGTCCTACCCTGTTAGGCTTCTTTCACTTGGCATGATGTCCTCCAGCTTCATCCATGTTTTTACAAATTGTAACATTTCCTTTTTCTTTTTTTTTAAGGCTGAATTATTATTTTATATTTTTTTTACATTTTTCTTTTCACATTTTCTTTATTCATCTTCTAAGGTTTTTTTTAATTTATTTCTTTTTTTATTTTTTTTTTAGAGAGAGAGAGAGATAGAGTACGAGTGAGGGAGGGGGAATGAGACAGAGAGACACAGAATCTGAAGCAGGCTCCATGCTCTGACCTGTCAGCACAGAGCCTGACATGGCACTTAAACTCAAGAACCGTGAGATCATGACCTGAGCTGAAGTCAGATGCTTAACTAACTGAGCCACCCAGTTGCCCCTCTTTATTCATCCTCAATGGACAGTTAGGTTGTTTCCATTTCAGACCTTGGCTATTGTGAATAATGCTGCAATGAAAATGGGAATATGTATCTCTCTTTGTTACCCTGCTTTTGTTTCTTTGGGATATATGCCCAGAAGTGGGATTGCTGAGTCACATGGTGGTCCAATTTTTAATTTTTGAGGAACCTCCACACTGTTTTTATAGTAGCCATATCAGCTTACATGCCCACCAACAGTGTACAGGGTCCCTTTTTCTCCACATCCTCACCAGCATTTGTTATTTCTTGTCATTTTGATTAAGCCATCCTAATAGGTGTGAGGTGATATCTTATTGTGGTTTTGATTTGTATTTTCATGATAATTAGTGATGTTGCGGGCCTTTTAATGTGCCTGTTGGCCATTTGGATGTTGTCTTTAGAAAATATCTATTCATGTCTTTTGCTTGTTTCTTGATTGGGTTATTTGTTTTTTGGCTATTGAGTTGTATGAGTTCCTTATATATTTTGAAATTTAACCCCTTATAGCTATGTGGTTTATAAATATTTTCTCCCATTTTGTATGTTGTGTTTTCAGTTTTTTATGGTTTCCTCTGCTGAAACGAAGCTTTTTAGTTTTATATAGTCCCAGTTATTTATTTTTTACTTTTGTTGACTTTATTTTGGTGTCAAATCTAAAAAGTAATTTTTGTTGATCTAAAAAGCCAAAACCAATGTCAGGGAGTTTACCCCCTATGTTTTCATCTAGAAGTGTTATGGTTTTGGGTCTTTAATCCTTTATGAGTTGACTTTTGTGTATGGCACACTATAAGGGTCTAGTTTCATTATTTTACAAGAGAATATCCAGCTTTCCCAACAATACTTATTAAAGAGACTATATATTCCGCATTGTATATTCTTGGTTCCTTTGTTGAAAATTAATTAATCATATATGCATGGATTTATTTCTAGGCTCCCTATTCTGTACCATTGATTTATGTGTATGTCTTTATACCAATGTCATACTACTTTGATTATTATAGTTTTGTGATACAGCTTGAAATCAGGAGCCTCCAACTATGTTTTTCTTACTCAAGATTTCTTTGGCTATTTGAGGTCTTTATTGGTCCCATACAAATTTTAGGATTTTTTTTCCTGTTTATATGAGAAGTGTCATTGGGATTTTGATAGAGATTGCATTGATTGTGGAACACTTTGAATAGTATGGGTATTTTAACAATATTAATTCTTCCAATCCATTTGTACAACAGATATTTCCATCTGTGTCTTCAATTTCTTTTGTCAATGTTTTATATTTTACAGTGAACAGATTTTTTATCTTCTTGGTTAAATTTATTACTTTATTCTTTTTGATTCTATTGTCAATAAAATTATATTTTTTCTGATAGTTCATTATTAGTATATATAAATACAACTGATTTTTGTATTAATTTTGAATCCTGCAACTGTACTGAATTTATTTAGTAGTTCTTTTTTTTTTAAGATTTTTAAATTTTTATTTTTTTAAGTAATCTCTACACCCAACATGGGGCTTGAACTCACAATCCTGAGATCAAGAGTCACATGCTCTTCTGACTGAGCCAGCCAGGTACCCCTGAATTTATTTATTAGTTCTAACAGGTTTTTTTTATTTGTTCTTTTGTTTGTTTTGGTGGAGTCTTCAGGGTTTTCTCTATATAAGTTTATATTATCTAAACAGAGGCAATTTTACCTCTTCCTTTCCAGTTTGAATCTTTTATTTCCCTTTCTATGTGGAAAAACCTGTTAAGAGTGGGCATCCTTATCTTATTCTTGATCTTAGCAGAAAAGCTTTCAGTTTTTCATGGTTAAGTATATTAGCCGTGAACTCGTCATATGTGGACTTTATTATGTTTAGGTGCATTCATTCTATATTCATTTTATTAAGAGTTTTTACCAGGTATCAATGTTGGGTTTTGTCTGATGCTTTTCTCCATTTCTCTTAGTATAGTGCATCATAAAACCTACAAGTGTCCCAAAGGGAAGGATCGCTATCAGCACCTAGATGCAGACTGATGGGAAGCTGGATCCTCAGACAGCAGCTGAGAAATTATGAAGTCAAACACCTTCCGGGGCATACTGGGAGATGGGCATTTTTGCCTTCTCCCTCTGCACTGAGCCTGGGTCCATAGTTGTGGGGGGTGTTTTTCCATACCCATTTATAAACTGTTTTTTTTGTTTGCTATCATTCCAAGGGATCATGAATTCGAGCCCCATTGGCCATACCAACTAACTAATTTGGGGGCCTATGCCTTGGGTGGCAGCTATAGAAGTTGAGGCACTAGATATTTGGACAAGTTTCTTTCAGGGAGATGCTGGCAACTTGGTTTTATTGTTGGAGTGAGCTGGAGGGAAAAGGT
This sequence comes from Prionailurus bengalensis, assembly GCF_016509475.1. Classification (NCBI taxonomy): domain Eukaryota; kingdom Metazoa; phylum Chordata; class Mammalia; order Carnivora; family Felidae; genus Prionailurus; species Prionailurus bengalensis. Next base: position 94,870,619 of record NC_057344.1, read on the forward strand.
GGAGGAAATGCCCACCTGCTCTTTTAAGCTCTGAGGAGGGTCAGTACCTAAATGCATGCTAAATGCCTGTACCCTAAGGCAGCAGTTAGTAAAGTAGACAATGAAACCCCTTCCAAGGAAGGGTTAAGAGATAGATGTTTTTAACTGTTCCCACTGTGCTGAGTCCTGGAGAATAGCAGGGGTAAGTGCTTTCTTAGCCATCAACAACTGCTTCTTTTGCTATAGTCCTGTGGGACTTGTGAACATGAGCCTTTGGTGGCTATCAGAGGTAGGTGGTTTGAAGCTCCATTGCTCAGGTAGCAGCTTGAAAAGCTGGGGTGTCAGATGAGGTCCAAGCCTTTTGCTCTGCAGGAGAAGCTGTGAGTTGTGGGGAGCAGTGCTGGGGGTGGAGTTTATGGAGAGATGTGTTTTGATGTGGGTATTTTCTCAGTTATCTGAGATGTGGGAGTCAAACTAGTTTCTGGATTTCTCTCAGAGGGAATTGCTTCACGTGCTGCTGTGTTTTTGGTGTGTCCAAGGAGGAGGGAAATTTGGGAGCCTTCTACGTTTCCATCTTAGTCTGAAGTCGGAAATTTTAAAACCAAAATTTGGTGTTAGATGTGCTCATTACTACTGGGATGTCATTGCTCCTAAGCTCCTTCACCAGACAAAGCTTTATTCATCTATTAAGCTGTCAATGATAATTGACTAAATGCTGCCAACTGTGGTGAGAAGGGCACTCTCCTAATTGCAGGTGGAAGTCTGCAATTCAATAATCTTTTTGAAAGATGGTCATCCAACCTCTTTCTGAACATTCTCAAAACTGAGAAGTTCACTGCTTTGCAAAATGAATTTCTAAATCTAATCTGAGCTTTAAAATTGAGCACTTATCTTTATAGTGTTTCCTTTTTGTTTTGTTTTTAATCTGTAATGTAGAACAAATCAACACTCTTTTTCAACAAATCTTCTCATCTAAAGATTAACATTTTCATTAGAGTTTCTTCTGCCATTTCTCAATATGTCATTTATTCTACCATCTCATCTACTTCACTTCAGGCACAGACTAATTTGTCAGCATTACCTTTTAAAGCATAGAAAACTATTTAGGTGATTCAAATCAAAGCTAAATGATTTATTCAGGTGATGTACATCAGCGAGTGCTTAAAAACCAGCTGACTGAAGTAAGTTCAGGGTTTTTATGGGATAGGTGATGTTGAGCGTGCCAACTTTGTGGATTTAGTTTGTGAGGAACAGGCATGAGGTTAGGCAGTGGGTAGTAGTGTCTGCATGAAGTTCCTCAGGGCCCACAGAGATCATGCTGCCTGTGTTGGTTGGTTCCTATATAATCAGTGGGCATGGTCCTTGATGACAGTGAGTCCAAGAGAAGTGAACATACTGTCACAACAACCACCATATCAGTATTTTCTTAGAACTATTTTCACAAGACTTGTGGTTTTTCCAGCTAGTCAAATTTCTGGGACAGGAGAGGTAGATCATAATAAAGAAAGAAAATCAGGCAAAGGTAGGGGGCAAAGGGGAAAATGGAAGCCCTCTATCACATCTGTGTTAGTATTTTTAGTAAAAAATGTCAAAACTGTGATTTGATAAAGAATGGGTGTCACTTACCTTTTCTTTAGTCTCTTATTAATGCCAAGACTGCATTTTTTCACATTATTTAAATGAGAGCTTATCCTAAGTTTATGATCAACATATATGCTTAATTATTTTCCATATACACATCTGCCTTTTTTGGAAATATACTAAGTCTGCCAGACCTGCTTATTGCTATACCTATAGTCCCCATTGTATGTTTCATTAAATTAAATATCATTGCCTGATAAGGAATGTCACCTAATTCCAATTTCTTTGTTGGACTACCACTAACAACCTGTTCCTCTACCCTTCAATAATATTTTGACTATAAGAAGAGCTTTTGACAGTATAGTTGCACTTTGATCACTTTTGATCACTGCACTTTCTGCCACTTTCTTATGTTGGCAAGGAATTTATTTTTTAATGTAAATTAATGATATTGCTCATTTTTAGTTGTTAAATTAATCTCAGAACTTTTGCCTATTAAGCCTGTCAAATAGAAGGTTTTGTTCATGATTCTGAATGAATGTGTAAGCAGTCAGGTGTCCATGTATTCTGGGGTACCTGGTATCATACTGATTTATGTCTATTGGCTTAGGCTAATTATAAAGAGTGCCTCCTTTTATTCTCAAAAAAAAAGTCCCAGTTTGAATGATAAGTTATATGTTCACACATAGATAACTTAGAATAGGTAATGGCATTATCAATTCAAATGCAGTAGGACAGAGTCAAGAGGTAGAGGACATGATATAAAAATCATTATGATAAGTGTCAGATCTATATCTGGCCATTAAATCAGAAGAGACTATTACATACCCTCTCAAGTTGGTCCATGATTCTTAATATTAATTGTCATAACTAATTTGATTATGCAACAAACATCCCACATAATTAAAATTATTCAGATGGCTATACTGAAATATTGTACAAATCTGACCTGAGCCTTATTCTAATCAATTTATTATGTGAACTAAGAATTGTGTTATTTTCCACAGGTTTCTTTTCAGAACCTAAACAAAATTTAGAATTATAAATTATATGAGTGGGCAGATAACGAAAGTAGTTACAGCATAGAAATCCTGTTCTCTGAAACACAGACATGAAACTTTAATAAGAAATTACTCTGTATATAAACCTGTAGCAAACATATAAACATCATATCAACTTCTATTGGATTCACCATCTTCAAAGTCCATGGCCACTTTTCTATAATAACCATTACTGGCAATACAATCTCTATAGGCCTTGATGAACTTCATGCAGACATCATCATACAATGCATAACCTCATACTTGTTCCCTATACTTTTCACTTCCAGTCCCAGGACTTATCTAAAGTGTTCAGGCATGAGACATCTTGAGACCTGCTTCATACTCATCTATGTAGAACTTAAAACTCTGATGAAACTAATGCCAGGCATGTTAAAGCTTCAAAAGAGTGTTTCTAACATGGAGAAGAAGGACTGAATGGCTTTGTTTGTTAATTTTCTTTTTATTATTTTATTATTGTTATTTTTTTTCTTCCAGGATTTTATTTAAATTCAAGTTAGTTAACATACAGTATGACTTTCGTTCCAGAAGTAGAATTTAGTGATTCATCACTTACATACACTTACCCGGTGCCCATCACAACTAAGTGTCCTCTTTAAAGTCCATCACCCATTTAGCGCATCCCCCCACCAACCTCCCCTCCAGCAGCCCTCAGTTTATTCTCTATAGTTGAGAGTCTCTTATGGTTTGCCTCCCTCTCTGTTTTTATTTTATTTTGCTTTTCTTTCCCTTCCCCTATGCTCATCTGTTTTGTATCTTAAATTCCACATAGGGGTGAAATCATATGGTATTTAAAGGAAAAAGCATTTACAGGGCTTTACCAGGAGGGGACTTATGAAAGATTCAAGAATAGAGGAAATGTGCTTATGGATTTATAGCCAATTTGGATGCAATCTCCATTTTATCAATGTGGAGAAAAATAGTTAGAGGTTAACTCATGTTTAAGAGGGGGTGGGAAGAAAAATCTATGGAGAACAAGGACATAGGCCACGAAGAAAAATTCTCAGTTCTTCAGTGTCTAGTCCTTCAGTATCTCTTACAATATGCTATTCTAAAAATAAAAAGTGAAACAGACGAATAGCTCCAATTTAGAAAGAAGAGACAGAGGTATGTGTGGACAGATATAAGAGTAGGAAATCCTGGATCCAGGGAGGATGAGTAGTGTGTCCTGGAGGTCAAAGAAAGAGAATGAGGTTGGCGATATGGCTGGAGAAAGACTGGTGGGTGGGGGATGATTAAAATTGGGTATGGTAGAAAACTCTCATCATCCTGTAAAATATTAGGAAAAATCAACTTGCTCATTGTGAACATGGTTACGTTTGAAAAAGAGATGAAATATAAGAATCAAATCCTTCAAGTTTGGTGAGAATAGAAAGTGGTTATAGAAGGTGAAGGATTTACAAATGAGAAGGTGGACAACTAAAAAACAGGAGAATTCTACACTTTTCTCCAGTCTTCATTCTTAATGAACTGGGAAGATTGTCATGCTTAGGGGGCTCACGAGAAACAAGATTGGTGGACTCCATGCTTTCATACAACATGTATTAATTTTCATTTGTTGCTTTGAGAAATTAAGCTCAGCAGCCTAAAACAACATGCATTTATTGTATCACAATTCTATGGAACTGAAATCCACTACGTCTGTTTAGGTACATAGCTTATGGTCCCATGAAGCTAAAAATAAGATATTGACCAGTTTGGGCACTTATCTGAACTCTATGGGAGAATCCACTTCCAGACTTATTCAGATTGTTGACAAAATTCAGTTCCCTATGCTTATAGGACCCAGATGCCTATTTCCTTGCTGGATGTTGGCCATGGGTTGTTTTCAGCTTCTAAATGTCACCTTCCATTCTCGATTTATGGCCCTCTTTTTCTATCTTCAAAGCTAATAATGATCCATCATGTCCTTCTCACACTTTTGTTCTCTCTGACCTTCCCTCTGTCTCATCCTCCTGCTTATCTTTTCTGTTGGATTACTTCTACCTCTAGCTGCAGAAATTTCTCTGCTTTTAAGGGCTTACTTGGTTAGACTGGACCCACTCATATAATTCAGTATAAAACCTCTTTTTGGTCTGTAACATTAATTGTATCTGCAAAATCACTTTTTGTCATTTGTTACAACATATTCACAGGATTCAGGGATTAGGGCATGAACATTTGTGGAGGAGCTATTATTTGCTCTATCACAATCTACATACTTAATGTCCTCTATAATGCATTTTCTATGCTACAGCTCATAAACATAATTCAGATGTTCTTAAAAATGTAAGATTCTGGATAATGGGCAGAATTTATTTTTGCGAAATCCATAGAATCAGAAGGCTAATGCCAAATAAAGTGTAATACCCATAATATATGGCCTTTTTATATCAGAAATTAAGCTACGTCATGTAAAATAAATGATCTATATCTATCTTTTTGAACCCCTGAGATATTCAGAACTTTTTTCTGCATGTTTTTGAATCATCTTTTTCTCACTCCCCCTGCTGGCTCTTCCTAATGTTTACCACTCTCTCAAGTCTCACTGATGCTATTGTTCTGGATCATTAGTAGAATGACTCTGTCATCCAATTCACAAAGAGAAGAAAGGGATGTGCTGCCCACACAAAAAAATTAAACAATATGCTCAGAGTTGATATACTCATCAGTATTATATCTTTACAAACCTCTATGGTAGGCACTGGACAGACCCACTGAAGACCAAATGGCCCAGTAAGAAACAGAACACAGGAGCACATCACTGTGGCATAGCAAGAACTGCCTTATGTTAGACCAGTACTGCTCCATAGAACTTTCTGCAATGATGAGAATGTCCTATCTATTGCCAAGTGGTCCACTAACCAATTATAACTATTGAGCACTTGAAATGCAATTAGTCAAATAGAGGAGATAAATCTTTAATTTAATTTAGTTTTAATCTATTTGAATGTTAATTAGCCACATGTGGCTTGTGGCTAGAGCCTACTGTATTGGAGAGTGCTGTGTTAGAAGATGAAGGTTTCAGTCCCAACTTCCATCTTTCACCTGACTTCTCAGCCCTGAATTCCTCTGGCTTGAAAGGTATTTCACTGCTCAGATTGCATTGACTACCAAACTTAAATGTACTGCCATACGGAGGTTTTGGGAAGCTGCGACAACTCATGTCTGTTTTTCCTAGCTACATCCTTTACTCTGTTTCTTGGTATGCTGGTAAACTAACTAGAAAGAAACCATAAGCAGAGTTGGAGTCATTAATCTATTCAGCTTTGGAATCAAAGCCATCAGTTTTTATTTGACCTACTGTCTCCTAAGCAAACAATTAAACTATGGATTAATTTCTATTTGAGAACCGGTCTTTTGTTTATCTGAATGTATTTAAATTTGTACCTTTTCTGAAGTTTCCTAGATACAGATTTTTTTTTTTTTTTTGCTGGGTTTATTGGTTAGAGCTGAGTTACAAGTTCCAGAAAAACAAAGTTGGTAATGGGAACGTCAGCCAAGTTTTAACTCTAGCCACCTAGCTATAAAGTTCGGTGTGCATTACATTACGCTCCTCTTCAAAAAGGTTCTTTATTCTGTGTGGAGTAATTCCACCTTTCTAACAGATGTATGCATGATGCATCTCTGTGCATTACCGACTTCTAAGAATGAATCACAGTAATGCAACCCTTCACTTCTTCCCAGCACAGAGATACTACTTTTGGTTATGATGGCATTCTATATGGGATTTGACAAACTTCAAATAATTTAATGAGGCAATATTCCCACTCTGGGAGTGTAGGACTCATGAGGAAAAAAAATCAGTCTTGCATTAGTGTTATATACAATGTATATGAGCAAGCATTACTAATATAAGTCATCTTAAATATGTATGGCTTTATTTTGGTGCTGTTATTCATATTCCAAAACTTATTCTCCAGTCTGTGTTTCTTCTCTCCTTTGAAAAAAATTAAAATAACTGATCTGCCCACTGAGACAATAAGGAGGTGTGCTACAAATGTAGACAACTCTGCCTTGGTGTATGGCTTTGAATTTCCTGAGGGTACTATTTTTCCTGATAGGATGAAATGAAGGTTTTGTGTTTCAGCCAATCTTTTGTTATCTTTCCGATTTCTCTCAATTACTCTACACCTAGTGTGTTAATGGTCATGATGGGCATTATGGAAGATCATCCTTGAGAATTTATGGTGAAAATACAACCATACAGAGTGCACAGCTACTACAGGAAGATAATACTTTTTTTTTTTTTAACCTAACCTGCCTAGCTTAAAGCCATCCTATTGAATTGCCTTTAATATAATTGGTTTAAAAAAAGGGAAGGCAAAGGAGGTACAGGGAGAGGTATTGCTAAAAGAAGAGCAATAAAGGGAAATACATGACAATAGAAATATTCCTTTCATAATCTTTCCTTTCACAATTTCTTTGTTGCGCTCTTGTTAAAAAAAAAAAGAAAGAAAAGGAAAGAAAATGCCTACAGAAAATCCAAATGAAACTCATACATTTCTAGTTTCAAGATAATGGCACCAAATGTTTAGCTTTTTGAACTTTATATCAAGAGAATTTCTGATATTAAGGGCCTAGTAACATTATTTGAAATCCAAAAAATAAAAAGTAGCCTAAATTGAAATATAGAATAAATGTGCTAATATTACCAAAGGAATTTTCATTTCATCAGACAAGCATCAAACTTTCAGCCCTGAGTCTGAAACACCTTAGCAACTGCACTACGAACAGCACTCCGCAGACTTCTCCAGTTCTCTACTTACGAGAGAGATTAACTAGAATTAGTTACATTTTCTTTCCCTGAATTTTGGTACTTTTGTATTAATGAATTGATGACAGCCTTTTCATCGGATATTCTCTGATATTGTCCACTCTAAGTTACGATAACGGAAAATTTAAATAATTTTATTTTAAAATAGAAATTAATTTGAATCAAGAAGCTAAAACTGTAACCCCAATTTAGTTGCTAAGTAACACACCATGTTGAAAACTGCTTCTTGATTCTGGGTGTCAAATTAACTCTCCCTCCCTCCCCCCCCCCCGCCTTTTTTTTTTTTTTTTTTGAGATGGGGTAGAGGGAGAGAGAGAGAAGAAGAGAGAATCCTAAGCAGGCCCCACACCCAGCACATGCCCTATGCAGGGCTTGGTCTCCTGACATTGAAATCATGACCTAAGCCTAAATCAAGAGTCCAACCTAGCCACCCAGGTGCCCCATAAATTAACTGTCTTAAATGTCATTTCAGAGAAGTCCTTTGTTCACACCTTATCTAAAGTAGCTGCCATTATTCTCTATCTCAATTTTTGTTCATTTTCTTTAGAACCCTCATTATATAATTACAATTATCTTATTAATGGTCTATATGACCATTCTGTGGTCTCCTCTGTATTTCTGTTCGAGAGATGCAAGGACCTGTCTTGTTAACCTTTGAATTTTTAGTTCTTAGAACAACACCTGACACAGAGTAAGCACTAAAGATGTATGGAAGGTAGTATTATGCACATATTAATTATTATTAATTATATTGCTACTTATAAATAATGTATTATTGCTATATCTTTAAGGCTGTTAGACATAATGTCTAAGATCACTTTGAGTTAAACTGATTATAAAGCAGTAACTAAAAACTCCTAAGGATTAATTTAAATGGCAATTAATAAGTCAATTTTTAATTCACTTAAGTCAATGTAGTTTTTTCTTAAAATCATCTTTTACATATATATTTTTTAAATGCTGACTCTTTGGTATGAAAGATGAATGACAAGCAATTTAATGAAACTGGTCTCACTTATGAGTGTCTCCCAGAAGCTTATGAAACAATAAACAAAATAATGTCATTTGTCTATTAATTATTCTAATTATGTGGAAAATATTTAAGAGGAAATAAGCTACTTGTTAAACACAATCTTGTCTACAAGCTTATTAAGTATAGTTAAATGTCAGACTTAAAAAAAATCTTTTCTTGAGATAACATTTGGCTTGAAACAGTAATAGTGTGGGGCGCCTGGGTGGCGCAGTCGGTTAAGCGTCCAACTTCAGCCAGGTCACGATCTTGCAGTCCGCGAGTTCGAGCCCCGCGTCGGGCTCTGGGCTGATGGCTCAGAGCCTGGAGCCTGTTTCCGATTCTGTGTCTCCCTCTCTCTCTGCCCCTCCCCCGTTCATGCTCTGTCTCTCTCTGTCCCAAAAATAAATAAACGTTGAAAAAAAAATTTTAAAAAAAGAAACAGTAATAGTGTGCTTACTTCATTAACTTGAAACTACTGAAAACACGAATGATAAGTGAATATACTCCAAATTCTACCTGTAGAGATCACCACTAATAGCATTTTTGGTGTATCTTCTTGTAGTCTTTTTTTTTTATCTATATATTAAAGTGGACTATATAAAATTGCTAATGTAATTTAATTTTCAATACACAATGCAACCTAATTTTAAAAAATTAATTTACTTTGAGTGAGAGAGAGTGTGTGTGTATGTGAACTCATGCAAGCAAACAGGGAGGGGCAGAGAGAGGGGGAGAGAGAATCTCAAGCAGGCTCTACACTTAGCATGGAGCACAATGCAGGGCTCAATGTTCCATGATCTTGGGTTCATGACCTGACCCAAAATCAAGAGTCAGAAGCTCAACCGATCCAGCCACCCAGGTGCCCCTATTTCACAATTATTTCTATATATGAAGTTTTGTCACTTGTATTTTTAAATTAATATAAATTTTAATATATATTATATATGATTATACTATAGCACATTTAACAAATTCCTTATTATATGCATATGTCATTTTTTATTTTTTTTGTTATATACAACATTGAAGAGTCTTCCTTTGTGCCTAAGTCTTCAACTGAGTTGTTGATGAATATCTTAGTTCATTTTGAAAGTGTGTTACCGCTTCAAATAAAGAGGGGAGATGAACATTTTTAAGGCTCTTGATATATATATTCCCAAAACATTTTCCAGAAATGCTGTACGAATCTACCCTTTTAGTACCAATTTAAGGTTGCCTACTGCCTATGTTTAAAATTGAAAATCTAGGGACATGTGAGTAGCTCAGTCAGTTAAGCGTTTAACTCTCAGTTTCAGCTCAGGTCATGATCTCATGGTTTCGTGAGTTCAAGCCCCATGTGGAGCTCTGTGCTAACAGTATGGAGCCTGCTTGAAGTTCTCTCTCTCCCCCTCTCTGCCCTTCTCCTGCTCTCATGCTGTTTCTGTCTCTCAAAATAAATAAATAAATCTAAAAAATTAATAAAAAGTAAAATTGAAAATCTGTGTTAATTTGATAAATTAATGGTAAAATACAGAATCATTTTAATTCTAATTATTGGTACAGTTAAATGTTTTATACATTTACTAGCCATTCCTCTTAATACACATTTTAAAATTTATGTCCTATTAGCTTTCAATTTCATCTTTCTGCTGTAGTGCTTTTACCCTCTATTTTATATGATCTTAATGTGTCATACTACAGAAAACAATTTAGTTTTCTTTTTAATTGTATTGGGAAAGTCAAAATTTGGAGATTTTCATTTTTATTTTATGCTTCTACTGGTCCACAACTTTTATTTGACACCCTTGAAACCAAAATTCAGAATTTTATCCAAATTTAGGAAGAAATAAATGTTTTTAACTATACATTATGTAGCATTCCCTTTGCAACACCACACAATTGAACACATTAAAATTTTTGAAGTAAAAAATATGAATGTTCACACAACAGCCTCACATATGTACATGTCAGTTCCCCAAATGAGTTTTGGTATCATCTAAACAAACAAAGAAAACTAATAAGATTTAGATGTGCATAACTTTTTGAATTTTGCAATGAGGATAAGCAATTATGGACCTATGTTGCTCCATGAATTTTCAGTTCATACTTTGCATAAAATAGTCTCATGTTACTAATGACCTTAGAAATGTATAATATGGATATATGTGTTTCATTAAAGTGTTGTGATAATTATGTTCTTGAGAGAATTATCTCAATAAGTCTATCTTAATATATTAATATTTATATATTATAAATATATTGATTATATATTAATATTTATATCACTATTATTTATTACTATATTAATATTAATGAATAATATTAATGTTTATATATTAATAATATGTTATTGATAATATCTATAATAATAGATATTATATATCTATATTATATTATTTAATATTATACAGGTATCTATATCTATATTATATATGTATATATATCTATATTAAAATTATTCAAATATTGTTATCTGTGAAATTTGGTTAGTAGTTGAGGAAGATAATGCCCTTTTTCTGTTTCTGGCATTGTCATTTACAAATATTTACAAATTGGAGACATTTGGTGAGGATCATTTTTGTGTGCAAAAGTTAAGGAATAGTTTTGTTGCCTCTACTCTTTATAATTTATCTTCCCTCTTTGCCTCCTCGCCTAACTCCTTGTTTTCCTTACTTTAATTAAATATAAGGTTTTTCCTGACCCATTGACCCTTACATTTATGCAACAGCAATTTATCAAATGTTTTCATTTCTATGCCTGTCATCATTCTAATTATTGCTTATGTAGAAATAGACATAACAGGGAACTTTTCTCCTTTGTGGACTTTACATTGTAGAAAGGAAGGGGAAATAAGTACATAAATGTAAGTCAGTGATACAAACTGCAGGGTAAGGGGACAGAGAATGATGGAGGTGGATATGATTCCAGAGTCCTCAGAGAAGGTCTCTCTGAGCAGATGAATTTGATGCTTGGAGAGATTAAGAAATAAGACAAGTGTGTCTGAAGTAAGTGAGAAGGAGTGGTAAAAAATGATTCCTGAGAACGAATCTAAGGTCAGATCATGTTAGATATCACAACACCTATCTGTTCATATGTATGCCTGTGGCTAGCTATTGGTTGCTCAGTAAACACTTGCTAAAGAAATGAATGTATTTCAAATAATACCAAGTTGGTAGAGATGAATAATATAGTTTCTCTTTTCTTTTTTTTTTAAATTTTTTTTTAACATTTTTTATTTATTTTTGAGACAGAGAGAGACAGAGCACGAATGGGGGAGGGGCAGAGAGAGAAGGAGACACAGAATCGGAAGCAGGCTCCAGGCTCTGAGCCATCACCCAGAGCCCGATGCGGGGCTCGAACTCACGGACTGTGAGATCGTGACCTGAGCCGAAGTCGGACGCTCAACCGACTGAGCCACCCAGGCGCCCCTAGTTTCTCTTTTCTTAAAAACAATAAGAGAAATGTTCAAAGAGAAAATGCAAAGAAAAGATTTTGGCATGCCTGATGGGTAAGCCACACGTTTTAGATGGGAATGTTTGAGACAGAAAATGTTTGTGGGATGCCAGCTTGAAAATTCCTTTAGCATTTCGATAAACAATAAAAAGAAGGACCCATCAAACTCACAAAATAAAAGGTAGAAGAAAATAGGCTCTAATAATAAATGAGGTTATTTATTCAAATCAAGTCAAGATTTACCATTTAAACAAAATATCGCAAATTAAGTGAGTTTTTATTTTAATGTAATCAAGAGCTGGAAATCTCTAAGTTTTAATTTTCAATGTACCTGTAAAAAACCGGGAACTTAGGTCAAATGAACATAAATTAGGGATAATGAAGCTCTTTAATTCCAACAGTAATTAATTAGCGCGTTCTTAATGATTTTTATTTTTGAATTCTCTCGGGAATAAGTGCTATCTGCTGAAAGAATAACATAATATCAAGGTACATAAGTCAATAAATCAAATTTCCCTCATGAATGGAATATGCATCAATGTACTATTGAGAATTGCAGGCTAGAGTGAATTTCTCTTCTAGGCCTTATTCTCCAGAGCAAATTATTCATATTTAGATTGTTGTTTGAATGGGTTGTGTGACTTACTTTGAATTCAGTATCTGGGGCTCCCAGCAGAATTTCCTTAGCAAACATCACAGCTGTTAGGAAATCTGTCACATGGAAGCTTGATCTATGTGTTGTTTTCCAAACTTCCAACACATTGCTTTTTCTGCCTCCAGTCATTCCTGAAAATGAGAGTACATATTTGGTGGAAAAAGAAAGACCTTCTGGTCTGGAGTAGGTCACTTAATCTCTCCAACTAGGATTGCATACTTTTGAAATATAGGGATCAGAAGAGATGATTTAAATTACATTTCTATGGGTGCCTGGATGGCTCAGTCAGTTGAGTGTCAGACTTCGGCTCAGGTCACGATCTCATGGTTTGTGGCTTTGAGCCCATTGTCGGGCTCTGTGCTGATAGCTCAGAGCCTGGAGCCAGCTTTGGATTCTGTCTCTTTCTCTCTCTTTCTCTCTCTCTCTCTTCCCCTTCCCCACTTGTGTGCATGCGTGTGTTTGTGTGTGTGTGTGTATGTGTGTGTGTATGCTCTCTCTCTCTCTCTCTCAAAAATAAGTAAACATTAAAAAAATCTTTAAAAAATTAAAAAAAAACTTTAAACTACATTTCCTAATCTAAGATTATATATTTTCCTGAAATTCAAATGAATTGATGATAGTAGCAGTTACTTTGTCCTGGAAGTCTGTTAAATATTTTTCCATTTTTACTGTATCAATAGTGCAAACATTTTATTATATCTAAACACAAAATATAACTAATTAAGGAAACTGTTGTCCAAATCATACGTAAAGAGTATTTGCATTACATTTTTGTATATGCGGTTGTACACATTTCCAGTTCACTTTACTGTGTATCTGTAGTTTGAAACCAGGAAGTTCATCTTTATGTTGGGCTATTTTCTATAATAAACATCATAGTGATTATTAGTCAAGATTTTTAAAATATTTTACCTTCAATATTCTTGTGAATAAGCCAAAGAAGAGGGATATGGAAAGCATTTGGGTATACGGTATATGCCCATGTTTATAAAAAAAAAAAATCCAACTAAAGTCAGGGTACTTTAGTGTAATTTCCTTACCTGTCAAATCCAAATATTCTTCTGTAACTACTTTCTTCAAAATCACACAAAGATACTTTCCCACCTCCCTAAAAATTACCAAATTCAGAGAGCTCTAAAGTCTTATTACCTCGCAAAGGCTGTCAAAAACAAAAACAAAAACCAGTGGGGGAAAAGTTAATATTTTATGCCCCGGAAGATGCCAGTAAAGAAAGGTTCACTACACATAATTATATCACTTTTCCAACCCTTCCCTTAAACAAGATGAGATGAAATTTTAGGCAATCCAATGAAAATGGAAAGAGGGCCTGGTGGATCAATTTTAAAGTTTTTTTTCTACTTCTTCATAGTCAATTATCAGCATAATGGGGTTGTCATTTTTTCTTTTCTCTATAAAAAATGTATGAATAGGAAATATCTTTAAACTTCTCTATTTTACCTCATCATCCATTAGCTCCAGGGAGCAGCATATTAATTTGAAAGTCTATTCATACATTTTCCTTATATTTCCTGAGATTCCAAGTTTTATCATCCCACTCTTATGATCTTCTATAGTTATAACTAATACAAAGTAGATGTTGAAAAAATCAAAACCCCAGAAAGCCTATAGGTTATTCATCAAATACAATATGTCTCCTAAAAATAAAGGCTAGCAGGGAATTGTGCAAATTCCATCATTTCCTGATTTTTCTGATAGTAACTCACTTTAGAATTTGGAATGAATCTTCACAGTAGTGAAAGAAGCACAATTCAATTAAAGAGTTTATTGGTTGTAGCAGGCCAATGATATTTAAAATCTTAAAAATTAAATTTACATAAATATTGTTTAAAAAAAGGTTTCATTGGGGGGAAGAGGACAGTTTGTGAGGTATACTACGTGTTAATTTGGTGTACTGAGACTGTCTTCTCCGCTTGGCAGTTACATATTCTTACTCTCCTTTAGGGGTTGCCTAGAGTTTACAACACTTAATCTCAATTTATCAAGTTCAAATATAGTCTAGTGTTCTATCATAAATAGAAAACTGTCCCAGACTTAGTGTTTAAAAACAGCAATTATATTTTTCAAATTTTGTGGATTTTCAGCTTGGTTCTGCTTGTCCCACTGGGGCTCATTAATGCAGCTTCACTCAGCTGGCACACAGGCAGTGGTGGGAGTTTCATGCTGTCCAGGCCTCACATGTCTAAAGTCTTGCTGCTTGCTATCTGTTGGGGTGCCTCAGTTTTCCTCAATGTGGCCTCTCATTGGCTGGCAGAATTGACAGGGTTTCTTTGCAGCCTGATGATCTCAGAGCTCTGGAAAGTGAGAAATGGAACTCAAGAACTCAAAGTCTGGGGTATGCACTCATACAAAGTAATTTCCATGACATTCATTGGTCAAAGCAAGTCTTAATGCCAGATTGATTTTTGTTATAGCATTTAGCCTATCTTGACAAATATGACATAACTCAGAGTTCAGTACTACCAAATAAGAACATTGGCTACTAAATGGAAAGTAAAGGTCAAAAGAAACTGATGCACAGGAGAGCCTTGTTAGCCAAACGTTTGGAAAAACTCTAGTGTGCAATAACTTGGAAGAAGATAGATTACATGTCTACCAGCTTAAGGTAAAATGTGTGAAAAGTATCATAATAGTAGTGTATGTTGGTTATGACTAGCTGATTTTAATAACATGTCATCAGAAATAAATAAACTCAGAAAAAGGATTAGCTGGTTTGCAAGCAAAATAAATAGAATTGAGACAGTTGGGGCCCTGAAAGATTTAAAAAGCTGCCAGTTTCTATCCCCAGAAAGTATGAAATGAAAGTTTAAAGTCTTTGAACCACAGAGTCTATTAAAACTAAGTGTTACTGCAAAGATCAGATGAAGAGAGTGGCCTTTCCACTAAGCTGGATCTCACGGTAGACTTCATTAAGTTAAAAGAGATTCTTAGAGATGAAATCAAAGACATAAATCAGGCTTGAGAATTATGTTCAGAAGACACTATGGGTGTGGTTACTGGCATATAGGGCTAACTAGAAGTAAAGAAAGATGGGAACTGTACTACTTTCAAAGGAATTCACTTCTAAAGATACCATAGGCCTTGGCTTGTTTTATTTTATTTATTTTACATTTTATTTATTTTACATTTTATTTTATTTTATTTTATTTTATTTTATTATTTTATTTTATATTTTTATTCGAGAGAGAAATAAAACGGGGGACAGAGGCAAAGGGAGAGAGAGAGAGGATCCCAAAGCACACTCCACACTCAGCGTTCAACAACATGGAACTGGACATGAGGCTCAATCCCACAAACCTGGGATCATGACCTGAGCCAAAATCAAAAGTCGGACGATAAACTGACTGAGCCACCCAGGTATCCCAGGCCTAGGTTTAAAATGAAAAACAAAATCAAAATTTTGCCTGTTGTTTATTCATGCCTGCTATAGGTTGAATTGTGTCCACCTAAAATTCATATCCTAACCCCCAGTACCTCCAAATGTGACCTTATCTGGAAATAAGATCATTGCAGAGGTAATTAGTTAAGATGAGGTCATACTGGAATAAAATAGGCTCTTATAAAACACCAATAAGACTGGTATTCTTGGGGCTCCTGGGTGGCTTAGTCAGTTAAGCATCTGACTCTTGATTTCAGGTCAGATCATGACCTCATGGTTCTTGTGATCATGCTGCACATTAGGTTCTGCAGTGACAATACAGAACCTGCTTGGGATTCTCTTTCTCTCTCTTCCCCTCCCCTTCATGTTTATGCTCTCTCTCTCTCTCCTTCAAAGGTGAACAGATAAATTAAAAAAAAAGACTCGTGTTTTTATAAAAAGGGGAAATTTAGAAACAGAGATACACACAAAGGGAAATGCCATGGGAAGATGAGGTAGACACTAACAAGCCAAGGAATACCACAGATTGCCAGCAAGCCACAAAAAAACTAGAAGAGAGAAGTAAAACAGATTCTCCCTCACCTGACATCAACCCTGACAATGCCTATATCTCAGACTTCAAGACTCCATAATAGTAAGAAGATAAATTTTTGTTATTCAGGATACTCAGTTTTTGGTACTCAGTTACAACACCCCCATAACAAAGTAATGCAATGACTTTGAATATACCTACTTCCTTCACACACATGCACACACACAAAACAAAAATAACCAAAAAACAAAACAAAACAAAACAAAACAAAAAAGCAAAAACAAACAAACAAACAAACAAACAAAAAAAAACCCAACAACCTTTCCATTCCTCATAAATTTAAATTTGATCAAGGATCTTCAGTTACTTTCACATGTAGGAAGCATTCATAATTTTGACCCAAAGGTGTTACCAAATTGTTATGAACAAATAATTGTTGTATATCAAATCTCTCTCCTTACTGAAAGCAAATGTATATTTTTTTAAATGAAAAGAAAAAAAATGTGGTTTTCTTCTTGTGGTAAGAACTCTTAGGGTTTACTCTCTTAACAGCTTTAAAATATACCATACAATAAGGTTGACTGTAGTTATCATGTTGTTATGCCCAGAATTCGCAATCCCCAAAGACCACCAGGGAGCCGAGTCCGATGCAAAAGCAAAGAGCCTTTATTCGAGCTAGCTCGAGCTCAATCCCCTACCTACACGACTCAGCAGTGAGATGCCAGACAGAGCCAGTGAGTTTCAAAAGCACAAAGGTTTTATAGGGGTCTGGGGGCAGTTGGTGAGGTAATGGCTCTGGCCTTAGCCGATTGGCTGGGGAAGGTTCATGGCCTCAGCCGATTGGCTGGGGAAGGGTTGGAGTCCTGTTAGGCAGGTTGCTGGGCATGTTTTGATTGGGAAGTTTGAACAGGTGAGAGGGAGGTTACTCAAGGGGAGGAGGCATGGTCTGAGGTTTCTGGGGTTTTCCTGGAAAGGGGGCCATGTCGGGACATAGCCACTCAAGATGGAGGACACAGAACACAATGGAGTTGGCCGGCATAGGTCCGCTCTTTCAATGTTGTGTATTACACCCCTAGTACTTATTTAACTTATAACTGAAACTTTGTACTTTTTGACCACCTTAGTCCAATTTTTATTAGTGTAACCCTATCACTATCTGACTGATTTTACAGTGGAGGAGATAATTTGTCTTTTTAGTTCATAAGTTGCCAAAGGACTATATAAGGAAAGACGTCCATCATCCAGAACTCTTGGGCTTTTTGCTGTATACAGTGATTTGTTTGGGCTTGGATCCTCTCTGTTGAGGAGATGTAAGGGAAAATGTAAACCTGATTTTGGTGAACAAAAGACTGGATTTTTCAGAGACTGCTTCTGTTCTCCAATATTTTTATTTCCTTATTCTTACTAGGTATCACTAGACCATATTTTTTTCATCTTTACTTGCAATACAGTATTTAATGAAATATTGATGGAAGTCATCCACTTCCAGACCTGACCCATGAAAATATCCCTTATGTGGCTTTGTTTCTCTTTCTCCATCTACGTATTGAGTGGAGAGGATTTTGAGGACATGTGTGACCAGTCTCCCTGGTATGCCTGGAAATGTTCCAGGATCAACAATAAAATTATGTGACCCAGGAATCCCTTTCAGTCTCAAGCAAACCAGGAGAATTGGTCACCCAACAGAGGATACTAAGAAGAGTGTAACCAAAATAAGAAAATAGACAGAAACTCTGAAAGACTATAAAAGGGTGGGCTTTTTACTAATCCACCTTGGACTGTAAAGTGATAAAACAAATAAACTTTTGTTAAGTCCTGAAATCTAAGGGTTGTTTTTAACAGGTTACATTACTTTAATATGTTGTATATCTGCACTTATCAATGCTTTACAGTTTTCTACCTTTCAATGTGCCAGCTCTATTTTCACTTTTTTTTTCATAATTGCATACTATAATTTTCAGTATTCTTTGTGTATATTTAAGTCTGTTGTGAAAGTCAAAAGTGGATTGGGTTCATTGAAATAAGTTTAAAAAGAGAGTCTAGTTTATATTAAGCATAAAGGAATTGAATATAGGGAATTAAGTACTTACACATTGTTGGAAAAACCGAAGAAGGACAGGGAATTTACCCCAGGAAATAACTCCGACAAGAATTCTACCATGGGTGTGCCGTCAATCCTGTCACTGGGTTCTCCAGTGGAGCCTTGTAGGTCTGTGTCAGGAGTTAACACTGCACAAGCTATTAGAGCTGAACCAACAAGAATGGACACCCGAAGTTTGGTCCCAATATTAGGGAATGAGATTAAGTAAGAGGCTGTTGCTACTGATACTCTTTGCTAGCCCTGCCAGCAGAGTGATGCTAGGTATGTTTCTCTGTTGACCATATAAAAAGTGGGTTGTTTTTGGTTTTGTTGACTGTTTCCTTCGCTGTGCAGAATCTTTTTATCTTGATGAAGTCACAACTCGCTCATTTTTGCTTTTATTTCCCTTGCCTCCGAAGACTGTCTAGTAAGAAGTTGCAATGGCTGGGGTCAAGGAGGTTTCTGCTTTTGTTCTCCTCTAGGAGTATGATGGTTTCTTGTCTCACATTTAGGTCTTTCATTCATTTTGAATCTATTTTTTCATATGGTGTAAGAAAGTGGTCCAATTTCATTCAAGATTTCAAGTTCTTTTTGTGATCTGTTACCTAGCATACCTAAAACTTAGCATCTCCACAACTAACTTTTACTTGACATGGATTTATTTATCTCTAAATAAATTTCCTTGAAATGCAATAATTCAGCTTTACCTGCAATCAGATTTATTAAGAGATTATTTCCATTTCCAGATCTTTGTCATTATTGCTAC
Source organism: Prionailurus bengalensis (assembly GCF_016509475.1). Lineage (NCBI taxonomy): Eukaryota > Metazoa > Chordata > Mammalia > Carnivora > Felidae > Prionailurus > Prionailurus bengalensis. Next base: position 94,889,870 of record NC_057344.1, read on the forward strand.
ATCACTCGATGCAATAACATCAAAAAGAGATGCTCATCTGACACCAGATCAAAGTCAAAGGATTATTTTCTGGCAAAGAAAATAATGTAAGCAATTTCTCACTGAGAAAATCATATGCCATGGAAAAATATTAGAAACTTTTTTAAACATCATATAATATAATGCAGAGAATGAAACACACTAGTTACATAGTACTTCAGAAAGCAAGTACAGTATAGTACCTCAGTTATCATAAAGCATAGAAGCCACAAAATACCTGCAAAATTATATGATCATGAGACATATTTCAAATCTTAACAAAGAAGTTCATAGAATTTCTTAAAACAGTCACTTTTTTCTCCAACTACAGTTTTTTCAATGGTAAAAATCTAAACTAAATAGGAATACGCCATGGACAGGGCACCTACCAGACTAGACAAGAATTTGGTCATCATCTGTTCCATTGCCATAACATTAGGCAAGGCATTTAAATTTCCTGAGACTAATCTGTCTCCTTTTTGAATAAGAGAATCAAATGTGCTAATTTCTAATCTTTTTTAGATTCAACTTTCTGTTACTCTACTTCAGATTGAGTCTGAACTCTTGCAGTTTCTTATTTTTTTATTTTTTATTTAAAAACAATTTTTTAATGTTTTTATTTATTTATTTATTTATTTTGAGATAGAGAGAGACAGAGCATGAGAAAGGGAGGAGCAAGAGAGAGGGAGACACAGAATCCAAAGCAGGCTCCAGGCTCTGGGCTGTCAGCACAGAGCCCAACATGGGGTTCAAACTTACGGAGTGTGAGATCATGACCTGAGCGGAAGTCAGATGCCCAAGCAACTGAGCCACCCAGGTGCCCCTGAACTCCTGCAGTTTTTTAAAAGCTCCTACTTAATATATCTAATTTTTAAATTAAAAAAAAATCTTTGGTCATAAAATTCACATTGGATCTTATCCTGCATTGATCCAAAATTATGTTTAAGCTTTCCTAAATAAAATTACTAGTTCAGAACACTATGTCTGTTTCTCTGCTTCCCAAATCACTGTGTAGAAAGACATCATAATTCTCTAGATAAAATTAGTGCTAGTTTTGCATTTAAAAATTTAAAACCTCAAATGTATTTTTCATTTCTCTCATACCTTGAAGCTATCTATACAATGCTCTTTACTAATGATCTAGGTACGTGGGTTTGTGTCTCCAGGGCTCATGCTCTTGCCTGAGCTCACAGAAAAGGAAATCTGCCAACATTTGGAAGCAGTGCTAAGGGGGGCTACTCCTTACTCTTTCTTCTCACTCCTTCTCCCTCTCCAAAGTGGGAGTGATTAAGCTATCAAAATAAATTAACAATTTGAAGACCACCTTGTATGCAAGACATGTTCTCCTATCTCTTCTCTCCCCACCTTTTGATTTAGGGTCTGAGCTTCCTATAGGTCATTAGTTTTGGTATCTGCTTCCTTTGTGCTAAGCACCCCAGGCAGGTCTTGTCTTTATAAACAGGTCTTCTTTATCCAATTTCTTTGGTTGTAAATCAAATACACAATACCTGCTTGGGCCCTTAGCTATATTCTAATAGCGTGTGTGAGTAAAACAAAATGCCATCTGTCATCTGCAAATTTGGAGAATTATTGGACCTTTGTCTACAACTATTAATAAAGATAATCTTTTCATCCACTGAGAATCCTATCTACCCTCCATTGGTTAGTACCAAGAAGGAAGATAACTCTACTTCTACCTTTAACAAACTATAGTGTTCTATTTTTGATCCTAGAGCATTTTAAGCCTCTGAGGTACTTCTGGTTTCCAAAAGAAGTATGTTTTCTATAGCACTTTTTACATTTGCAATAAACCTTCTGTTTAATGACTTCATATTGAATAATATTTCTCTGCTCTGAGAAGTACCACTGCAGAGATATGAGTGCACATTGTTATACATTAATGGATATTTTAAACATCATCCAATATTTCAATTACTCATAAATACAAAATATATTTCTCTTTAATTTTTAAAGGAAGATGATTTTTAAATATCAGAGGAAGTGGGGCTTTTAAGAAAAGCATAATAAATTCTACACTAGTGAAATGTGAACTCTACCATTCAGCACAAGGACCAGTACCATGAAGGCACTGAATTATACAGCCGAACAAGGTCCAGAGAGTGAATCACACTATCAAAGAGTGACCTCATTCCAAAAATCCATTTCTAAAAAACTAAACATTATCTTTCCAAAACCTGATTTTAAGAGAGCATTGAAATCCTTTAGAAAATATTTCACAATAAAAGAGATTAAAGTCCATCAAAATGGGAAGAAATCATTCAATGGTCATTTTTAAAATGACAAATAGTTTTATTTTTTTATATCTAAAGGTTTTAAAAATTATTTCTATTTTTCTTTTTTTTTTTCTTTTTTTAAAGTTTATTTATTTTGAGAGAGACAGAGAGAGCAAGCAGGGGAGGGACAGAGAGAGAGAGGGAGAGAGAGAGAAGCACAAGCAGGCTCTGCACTGTCAGGACAGCCTGATGAGGGGCTCGAACTCACGAAATGCGAGACCATGACCCGAGCCAAAACCAAGAAGAGTCAGACATTCAACCAACTGAGCCACCCAGGTGCCCCAAAAGTTATTTCTATTTTTCAATCACATTCCATATTTTCAAAAACTTTTATCATAAACCTAGATGACATTAACCTCACAATATCAACAAAACAGTGAGAATAAGGGTAGTATTCTAAAATTCAAAAATCAAGATGCAAAGAAAGATTTATATCTTTGATTTATAATGTATAAATACTGGTCTCTAGGCTCTTAATATATTCAGTAAGAACAATTTCTAAGATACTTATGATGGCAGAAAATTTTAATGCCCACTTATGAGGCCCTCAACCTTTCTATCTAAAAGAAATACATTTTTTTTCAGAAATATATTTATTTCTCACATGACTGAGGGGTAGATGATTTCCAATCCCAACTCTAAAGAGATCCTAATTCGCCTGGGCCAGTTACAATGACAATTATGACATTTTTCTTTGCCTGTGATTGGCTTGGGGTAGACACAGGACTCAGTTCTGGCCAGTAAGACTCAAAGACTCAAAGGCTTTGAGGCTTCTGGGAGATTTTCTTGTGAAGATTGCTGTGAGGTGATGTTGGAAAGTACTATAGCCATTTTGCAACCATGAGGAAATCTAGCCCAGGGGCAAAGCCAAAAAGATGCCTGATCAGAGAAATGTTCATTATCTGGATACTACATATAATGTCATCAACCTTACCACCTCCCATACTTCAAGACTTACAGTTATATGAAAAATATAAATATTAAATATCATTGGTGTCTGTTACTTGGGATTGAAGATATAATACCTGAAAGGCTGAGAATATAGCTGGAAGGAAGGAAACTGTTTCAGCAAGGAAACAGTTTAAGATTCAGCAGTAATGTGTAAGTAACGGATCATTTAAAACTTAAAAAGATAAGAAATGAGTAAAATAAATTCTTAAAAATATGACACAGTAAGTATTTATCAAGCAATATTACTAGTGTAATTTCACTCTGAAGGCACCTGAGTGGCTCAGTTGATTGAGAGTCCGAGTCTTGATTTTGGCTCAGGTCATGATCTCACAGCATGAGATCAAGCCTTGAATTGGGTTCCATGTTGGGTTTGGAGCCTACTTAAGATGCATTCTTTCCCTCTCCCTCTGCCCTCCCCTCTCTCTTAAAAAACAACAAACAAACAAACAAACAAACAAACAAAACAAGTAATTTCACTTGGATATCTTCAATAGAAGAATTTTTTTTTAAGACAGTGGTCAGGGGCATCTGGGTGGCTCAGGTCATGATTTCATGGTTCATGGGGTCAAGAACCTCATGGGGTTCTTGGCTGTTAGCACAAAGCCTGCTTTGGATCCTCTGTCTCCCTCTCTCTGCCCTTCCCCTGCTCATGCTCTCTCTCTCTCTTAAAAATAAATAAACATTAAAAACAAAAGACAATGGTCAGGTTATCTCATTTTCTGTTACAAGAAAATGTATAAAGACCATTGTATTACAGGAGGCCTGGGTGGCTCAGTCAGTTAAGCCTCTGATTCTTGATATTGGCTCAGGTCATGATCTCACAGTTTGTGAGACTGGACCCCATGTTAGGCTCTGTGATGTCAGCACTGTCAGCTTGAGACTCTCTCTCTCTCTCTCTCTCTCTCTAAGTAAATTTAAAAAAATTAAAGACAATTGTATCTTAGTCATGTTCATTTGACAGTGTCTCAACTAAATAAAGGTTTACTAAGAATACATTATCTAATCCATTAAAAATGTCTAGATAAATGATAGCTATGATTCAGAATTTTGAAATTCAGACATAATTCTTTAAAAAAATTTTATGAATGTTTAAATCAGGCATTAAGTTTTATTCATTCATTCATTTATTCATTTCTCATCAATATCATTCATGCACTTATTTTGTAAGTATTCACTGATGATCTGTGTTGTAAGACTCAGAATATGAGATATATTGAATATACTGGAAAATATGAAAAAGTCTTTCTTAAAGATCATCATCTAGAGGGGGAAAAGGTATCAGATGATTCATATGATTAACCAATTAATTACTTTTTTTAATTCTGGGAAGCACTAAGACATAGGTTGGGATTCTAAGGAAATGGATGATAAGAATATCTGGCTTAATCTGTGGTGATTAGGGAAATTGCCCATGAGCAATGGTCAAGAGAAAGGGATGGCTAACAGTGACAACAGTTTGTTTCCAGGGGAGAAATATTGTATCACATTATTCATAATTTCCAGAACATGCTGGTAATAAAAAGCAGACCAAACTGTTGTTTGGCTTTATTATTATTTTAAAATCTTAATATTTTCTACAGATAATACATACCCCTTATTGCCTATGGCATGGATGGGTCTTTATGACTGTCCTGTCCATGAGGAAGAGACTCATAAAGTGACATCTTCAGAGACCTCTAAACCATGTGAATTAAGGAAATACCAGGATCCATGTCATTTGCCTATCATATTGAAGGGGCTCAGTTTAAAACCTATGCATGAATTTTAAATGTGGATATTGAGACTATTCAATTTCTTATATTCTGTTTTCCCCTAACAGTCTTGTCCAGTCCCTGCTCCACCATCCCACCCTTTTTCAGGTTGACATAAGGTCATTCTGCAATATGACAATGATGGATATTGAGAGGACACATGCACATATCGCACTTATCTGCTCTGTTTTCAGGTCAAGACACACACACACACACACACACACACACACAAACACACACTTTTTTTTTTAAATGTTTATTTACTTGTGAAAGAGAGAGAGAGCAAGGGAGGGACAGAGAGAGAGGGAGACAGAACCCCAAGCAGGCTCTGAGTTGACAGCTCATGACCTGAGTCAAAGTCATCATGACCTGAGTCAAAGTCAGACGCTTAACCAAATGAGCCACCCAGGCACCCCACACACACTGTCTTTTGAAGAAATGTTTAGAGATATTACATTAGAGGGATTTCAGTTCATTCTGGTTTAGAAACTTCTTCTTTTAGATAAAGTTTTGTTTGTTGGACTGGTCCATTTACTGAAAAGCATCATAACTACAGAGATGGGTGAATGACTGACAACTTCAGTTTTATTAAAATCTTGAATTAGGATTATATTCTGCAGCAATATTCTAATTTTTCAGACATCTTGCCTTGTCATTCTTGACTTTGACCAAATTTTCTGTATAATATATATTGTTTTTAAGCTAATGGTAGTTTTCTCATATTTAAAAATAAAATGTTTTTGTTTAAAATATTATTTTCCTACTTTGTTGAGGTAACTTTTAGAGCCGCATCACTTCTACATTTTTAAATTCTGCCAAATTATAGTTTTTAAATATCCACAAATTGGTATCCACATTTTATTAAAAAATACATAGTGGTCAATTGTGCTTATGGTCAGAAACATTAATATTGATGGCAAAAATATGAGACTAATATTTTTTATATATGAAATAAAAAATTGTCTTCTTAAGAATCTAATATTAATACATATTAATATAAATAATTTCAAACATTTAGATGTACATATGCAATCAAAAGGAAAAGTAATCATTTTTAAACTGAACAAGAAAATCGGATTTGTTATTTAAAAAATCTTCATGCAAAATGAATTTTTGTTCTATTTTTAGCCTTTTATAATTAGGAGATAATTTAATCAGTACAAATAAGTCATACTATTAGTGTCAATCTCATTGCATATTGGGAAAAAATGGAGTTAATTATAGAGACGTGCTAAATGGAATAGAAATATGTAAGAGTTTTGAGAACGTTAAAATTTCTTTAGATGCTAGGAATCTATTTTAACATGCATGTTTTTAAAGATCAACTATGTTTTACTAGGGTGGAAAAGGAACACTGAACCACCTTTAGATAAATTTTATATCCTAAATAGAATTTTTAAGTCTTTGGGCTTTAAATATTTGCTAATAATTGCATATCTTATACAGTGACTGAACTTCTTTTTTTTAAATATTTTAATGTTTATTTATTTTTGAGAGAGACAGACAGAGTGTGAGCAGGCAAGAGGCAGAGAGAGAGCGAGGCACAGAATCCAAAGCAGGTTCCAGGCTCTGAGCTGTCAGCACAGACCCCCATGCCAGGCTCGAACCCAAGAAATGTGAGATCATGACCTGAGCCAAAATCAGATGCTTAACCGACTGAGCCACTCAGGCACCCCTACCCCCATGAACTTCTTCTAAATCAAATGTCTCAACATAAGCACTACTGACATTTTGGACTAGATAATTCTTTGTCATAGGAGACTGTCCTGTGCATTATAGGATGTTTAACAATATCTGGATTCCTTCCCCAGGTGCCAGTAGAACTGCCACTTCCCAGGTGTGACAACCAAAACTGTCTATAGACATTAACAAATGTCCTTTGGTTGAGAACCACTACTCATAATGTGATGGGGAAACATAAGAAGAGAGGGGGAACAAAAAGCACATGCTCTAACAGGAGAATGACTCTAAGTCCTAATTAGAAACAACAGTTATGGGGTGCCTGGGTGGCTCAGTTGGTTGAACGTCCAACTTCTGCTCAGGTCATAATCTTGCAATTCATGGTTCGTGCCCCACGTCAGGCTCTGTGCTGACAGCCCAGAGCCTGGAGCCTGCTTCCGATTCTGTGTCTCCCTCTCTCTCTGCCGCTCCCCTGCTCATGCTCTGTCTGTCTCTGTCCCTCAACAATAAATAAATGTTAAAAAAAAATAGAAACAACTGTTAGCAATGAATATTTTAGATTGTGTTCTTTTTGTTTTTCAGGCAATGTACAAGTCTCCATAATGAGTATCATAGAAGAAAATCAAACAGAATGTTTTTTTCAAAAGCTAGGATGAGAAGAGTCCTAAGGAAACGTCTCACTTAGGGCATGAGGGCAGAATATTGTATAGGGTTTTAGCAGAAGATTCAAATTTCAGCCAAAATTCAGCCAGTTTGGGAAATAGAGGTATTACCTTCCAAGTAGCATTCATTGTTTGGACAAGCTGAATTTTATCCAGAGGAATGGTGAGAGATAGTTAGGGACCAAATGTCAGAAGCAAATGTGGGTAGAGAGGAATGGCTGCAGGGGATAAAGACATGAGAGGGCCAGAGCAGAAAGCTCTCAGCCCTTCAATGTCTTCCCAACGTGTACTTAATATGGTGCAAAATGCAGTCTTGATGACTGTAGTGAATTTCATTGGTAGTGAACTCTGGATTCTTTTCTGGTAATATTGATAGTTTTCTAACTCTGGATTCTTTTCTGGTAATATTGATAGTTTTCCTTTGGCCCTATAATCTCTTCATATTTCGTTCTCCTGTCTATATTGATAGATCTGCTAAATATAAAGTAGGAATTTGTTTTGAAGGGAACGTGTTTTCAATTTGTATGAAGATGGTAATGCACTAGTAAGATTTACTGAACACCCAGATGAGATTGATTTTCATTAATTCAAAATTCTGTAATATTCATGACAAGAGAAACCATGTTTTTATGGTTCACAATATTTTATATCATTAGACTGTTTCATGAATGAGTGAATGAATAAAAATATCAGAGGATAGACCTATTTGCCAGGTTTTCCCACTCTGGGCCATCGAATTCTGCCTCTTATTTCCAGATAGATTAAAGCTAGCCAAGTTGTAGATATTAATATATATATATATATATATATACACATATATATATATAAAACAAAATCTGAGAGTTCTTTAAACTTAGAATTTCATCAATATGACAAAAATATTGCTAACAACAACTGTATCCTCAGTATCCCGTCAGGACTGTACATTATTCAAGTCATACACAGTAGATTGAGAGGGATTTGACTACTATATTTTTTAGGCAATATGATTTAATAACTTTGAGAATAATTTCATGACTCAACCATTTACCAGGATTTTTGTTTGTTTCTCTATGGTATGTTTCCTTTTTTTTTTTTAAGTGAGATTCTATATTCCACCATAGGATTGTTTTGAGCATCAAATAAGATAATTCAAGTAAAATATTTAGTTCACTGCTTACCACATTGCCGATATTTATTCAAATATTAACAAATGTTTACTAAGGGTTCAATTTGTTAGGACTTTACTGTGCATCCTGAAGAACAGAACAAAACCATTAATCATTGTTGTCAACATTTGATCATAATCAAAACTGCAGTTTCGGGGCACCTGGGTGGCTCAGTTGGTTAAGCTTCTGACTTCGGCTCAGGTCATGATCTCATGGTTCGTGAGTTTGAGCCCTCCGTCGGGCTCTTTGCTGACAGCTCAGAGCCTGCAGCCTGCTTTGGATTCTGTGTCCCCCTCTCTCTGGCGCTTCCCCACTGGTACTCTGTCTCTCTCTCAAAAATAAATAAACATTAAAAAAATTTAAAAAATCCCTGCACTTTCCTTGCTTCAAATTCTGTGACCTCTCTCCTGCAACCCCACAGTGCTCTAGTTCCTCACTGTCTGTACTGTTTGGTTTATTTTGTCTCTACCCGAGGTTCTTACAATATTCTTAGTCTTTAAAACTTAAATGCTAGATAAGCAGTCACTTTATCAACTCAAACTCTGTTCTGATTTTCATGGAAGGCTTTGCATCAAACAGCTTGTGTTATGAAAACACTTCTTGCCTTCCGGGATGACTAATCAGAAATGCTTGCACAATGCTGCACTTCTCACTGTCTGTACCTCCTCTCACACCCAGCTGGGCACCGCCCGAACAATACCAATCCCTACTCTGGCAGCAGGTCAGGATGTTGTTACTCGGGTATTTTATTTGTCACTCCACGTGGCTGCACTGGAATCTCCAAGGCCTTTTCATGTCAGCCTAATTATGATGAAGAGAACCCATCTTCCCTACATTATATTACCCAGGCCTCTATGAATAAGGGCAGGAAGAAGGAAAAGAAATTATAAAACTTCGAACAGGTCACCATAGTTCTTGGTACATAAATAGATTCATTGATAAGCATAGTAGGACTACTTATGATCATGAAGAATAGTACTGACCAGGTTCAGAAGGACTGAAATCAATTTTGGAGGGTACATAGAGCCCAACATATGTTTTACGTGAGGCAAAATGAGCTATATTGTCATAGATTCAACTAAAAAGTAGGGGAATCATGGAAATTGTAACATAAACAACACACAAACAAGCATCAAACTGATTTTTCAAATGCTTCCTTGTATGTTCTATTGATTTTTCATTATTATGACCTTATTCTTAAACCTCCTTGGTTGTGATCCTAATTTTCTACTCAATCTTTGTTTAGATCCCACTGGGATAGTGATATAGTGTGATTATTCAGAAAGGCACAGGAAAGAGGAGATTAAGACTCCCTGCTAATGAGAACAAGGGAAGGAAAGAGAAATGTGCCAATCTAAGTGTTCTACCTGTAAATTGAACTGCCAGACAAGAGGAAATAAATAATGCTTCAGCACAAAGCTCTTTTTGGTGAATAAAAAAAAAAGGTCTAAAAATAAATACAAAGCAAAACAAGTGGAATTGATCAACTTCAGGGACTCAGTATAAATATATCATATTATATCTTTAACAATAATATTATAAATGTTAAATTATCTTCAAATTATTATTTTATATAGCTATAAACACAGTATTATTTGCTGAAAATGTAATAACTTTTATAAGAAACTAAATATAATATACTTCAGACAGACATGTATTAGTTTCATTTTAATTATGATATTTAACTTACTATATTGTCTGTAAGAGGGAGGGTAATTGAAATACAGTATTATTTATATTTACATGTGAAATATTACAAATATATAATAATTAATTATTACAAATAATGAGTTATCCTGATAATATGAGGCTTTTGGTGAATAATGAAAATAAACAATGACATTTTCATATATGCACATAAATGTGCAAAAATATATGCACATGTATCTTGCTAAATCATCCATGTGATAACCTTTGTATTTATTTTTGTTTAAACTTTTAATCTTTGTTCATTTTCTTTGATCCTATTTAAAATATCTCTAACACAGCAGTACAATATAAATAGCTACATTTTAAAAGTGGATTTTATTATAAGCAATATAGATAGTTTTAAATCTTGCAACTATTCAGATATAAATAAAAACCATATTTTTAAATGTTGCTTATATTGAGAAATTCTATTCCATTTGGTTTCTCAATTTACAATGGGTATTATGTATGTATTAATTGAATCCAACTGTACAGATGTGTTACTCAGTTTTCATTTCCTTTCAAAATTGTTTTCATTGGCATTAATCTGATATTTAAGAAAAGTTTAAATTCCTTTAGCCACTTTCTTTGAATAGGTTACTAAGTTAATAGACATGAACAGGATTTGAGTTGTACTGGACACAGAGAGCTAAGAAATATACTTTAATGATATATTAATTGCACACATCTGAGTGGACCAGACAATTTCACTGCTGCTTGTGCAGCAGTATGACATGGTTGCTAAGGATGATGACTCTGGAATCAGATGGCTATAGGTTTGAAACCACTGTGGAGCATCCTATACAGGTGAACTTGGTCAATTTATTTAGTATCTCTAAGACTTAGATTCTCTACCTGTACTGCTAACAATAATATCTACTCTATATGGAAGTTATTAGACTGGCATAAAACGAGTCTGGAGTGCTTGCATGGGAGGGTGAATTATGGCATCATAGACTTTTAGGACTGGGTAAATATATTGTATATAACTCCTTTCATGAATATATTTTCCTTAAATGTCTCTCTGACAGGCATTGTAAGTTGTCTAACATATAGAGTACTGACTTGTTTCCTCATATCAATTTCTGAATCATGGGCTTCTATACATCTACATATAAAATAACAAATATATATTACTTTTTAAAATGGAAAAACTAGGGGCGCCTGGGTGGCTCAGTCTGTTAAGTCCAACTTCGGCTCAGGTTATGATCTTGCGTTTAGTGGTTCAAGCCTCGCGTCGGGCTCTGTGCTGACAGCTTGGGGCCTGGAGCCTCCTTCGGATTCTGTGTCTCCCTCTCTCTCTCTGCCCCTCATGTTCTGTCTCTCTGTCTCACAAGAATGAATAAATGTTAAAATTTTGTTTAAATAAAAAATAGTAAAACGGAAAAACTAAATTAAAAAATTTTTAAACTAGATTTTAGTGTAATACGTATCCACAACCCTTTGAATCTATTTATCAAGTCATCAAATTGACACTTTCTGTTAATTTGGGAAAGGTAGAAAGGTTTTTGTTTATATGTTGAAAACACAGTAAAACTGCATGCTTTTAATGTAATTTGACATTTATAAGTATATATATATATATATATCTTTAGCATGTTAATATTCTTCTCATACTTACTATATTTTTTTTTAATTTTTTTTCCAACGTTTATTTATTTTTGGGACAGAGAGAGACAGAGCATGAACGGGGGAGGGGCAGAGAGAGAGGGAGACACAGAATCGGAAACAGGCTCCAGGCTCCGAGCCATCAGCCCAGAGCCCGACGCGGGGCTCGAACTCCCGGACCGTGAGATCATGACCTGGCTGAAGTCGGACGCTCAACCGACTGCGCCATCCAGGCGCCCCTACTTTATTTTTTGTAAAGAAATAAAATTATACAAATATGTTTAATGTTATCTTATCCCCTTTACCCTTCTCAGAGGTCACCATTGTCCTGAGTTGAAGCCATACTTCTATTCATTTTTTCTATAATTACTATATTTTAAATAGCATATATTATTATTATTATTATTAACATATATATTATTATTTGGGGGTATTTTAATATTTAATACATGTTATCTTAATTTATGCATCTTTTTTGTAATTAATCTTATTTAATTCATCATTATTCTTTCCAGATCTATGTTGACAGATACACAGATACAAATATTTTAACTCTTATAAATTATTCCATTGTATGATTCAATTATAATTTTGTATCCATTCCCATATTGGTGGTCATATGGGTTGTTTCTAACTTGTATATACTGTCAACAGTACTGCAGTGAATATCTTTTCTTCATGACCTAAATTTTCTCTAGAATATATATGTTTTTATTGTATATATGTATACATACACAGACACACAAATTTAATAATATTTAATGCATGCAGAATTGTTTGTTAAGGACAGACATATTTTCATCTTTATAGTTATTTTTAATTTCTTTTTCAAATTGATTGTACAAATTCACAGCCCACATGTATAAAAGTTTCATATTCTCACTCACACTTCCTACTTGTTGTTTTTAACTGTTTTGCCTTCAAATCTTCAGGTAGGTCCCTACCTGAAAATTGTTTTTCAAGTTTTCTTCTATAAAATCAAGCTATTCTTAGCTGTAGAAATTGTCTGTAATTAAAATGATAAACTAAACTCAAATTACTTAGCTTTCCCATTTAATAACAAGGGAAAAAGCAATACAAATAAACATCAAAATTATATTTTAAACTATCTAAATCTCTATTTATACATCATGAAGACTCTTCTAAGGTGTATTGGCTTACTGCATATTCAACCAGTCAACTAATAATATTTATTGAGGGGCGCCTGGGTGGCTCAGTCAGTTAAATGTACAACTTCAGCTTAGGTCATGATCTCATGGTTAGTGAGTTCGAGCCCAGCATTGGGCTCTGTGCTGACAGCTTGGAGCCTGGAGTCTGCTTCAGATTCTGTGTCTACCTTTCTCTGCCACTCCCCTGCTCATGTTCTCTCTCTTTCTGTCAAAGAATAAATAAACATTAAAAAAAAATTAAAAAATTTCTTGAGAACTCTTAATTTTTGTTCCAAAATGTTGGTGATGTATGGGAAAAGAAAAAGTTCCTGGTCCTTATTCTTAATATGATGTAGTTAGTCTAGTATCTGAAATAGTGAACTGTAAACTAAGCAGCTATGTATGGAAAGAATGGAAAGCCAGTCTGTGCTTAGCAATATTTTAGAATCTACGATCCTTAGGAGGAAAATAAATTTTAAAAAATCATATCGTACAATTAAGTCTGAAATTAAGTACTGTAAGTTCAATTCCTGATTCTACCAACTCCTAGGTGTGTAACCTTGGGCAAATTCCTTAACCTCTATGTGCTTTACTTTCTGCATCTGTAAAATTGGTATGCTTTGTGTAACTATTACAAAAAACTGAATGAGTTAATACATGGAATGTATTGACAATGGCATCTCACACATAGTAAGTGCTATAAAATGCTATTACAGAATTTTTTAGTAAAATATCAACTAGCTTAAGAAATCACTCTATTTCAGAGTTTAATAGCTCCCTCTTCATCTGTAACTTCACTACAACCCACTGTCCAGTAGATCTTCTAAAAATGTAACTCCAGTAACTACTGACCACCACCTCTATCTTAGCCACCCATCATCACGGAACTGGTTAAAATTTCTTATTTCTTCTCATTGGACTTTGAATAAAAATTCAAACTCCTGTGACCTAGAGACCCTCTGTGATCAGGACTTTGACTACCTTCTCAAACTCACTGCCTCTTCAGTCTTTAGCTCACAGGTTCCAGTGGGTCTCTTGTCATTCGAAGGCCTTTCAGGCTTCTGAGGCCATGCCCTGGCTACTCCTTCAGCTTTTTTCCTGGATGTACACTTGGTTTGTTCCCTCACAGTCTTAAGGACTCAGATCAAATGCTACTCCTGCAGAAAGTCTTCTCCTGATCAACCTACTTAAGGTACCCCCACTCCCTTGCCTTGTTAGGTATCCTTAATGTATAGTCTGTTAATATAATACACTTTAGTAAACATTGTATGTATCAATTCTAACTTATAGATATATTCTTATATTTATTTATAGATAAATATTTAGACCCAGGAAACATTAGCTGAAAATTGCACTAAAAATTGCATACTAAGATCTATTAATATGCCCAACAGCTATTTCAACAGGCCCAGGAGTGAATGAACACTGTATAAATTTTTTTAAAAAACAGAAATAGGGGCGCCTGGGTGGCGCAGTCGGTGAAGCGTCCGACTTCAGCCGGGTCACGATCTCGCGGTCCGGGAGTTCGAGCCCCGCGTCAGGCTCTGGGCTGATGGCTCGGAGCCTGGAGCCTGTTTCCGATTCTGTGTCTTCCTCTCTCTCTGCCCCTCCCCCGTTCATGCTCTGTCTCTGTCTGTCCCAAAAATAAATAAACGTTGAAAAAAAGTTTAAAAAAAAAAAACACAAAACAGAAATAAAAGGGGGCACCTGGCTGGCTCAGTGATCTTGGTGTTGTAATTTCAAATCCCATGGTGCATGTAAAGATTACTTAAACATAAAATCTTAAAAAAAAAAAAAAAAGAATAGTACCCAAAGCACATTATCTCATTCGCTGCAGAAATTCTTTGGCAAAATTTAATATCTCCTACAATATAGAGACAGGTTGCTTGGTGTTTTCTAAAGGTTATCAATTATGTCAAACAAGATGTCCAGATGTCTTTATTATACATTTTAGAGATTCTAATAGCACAATAAGTCAGTAACACAGTTATATAGGCTCATTTTTCAGTTTGATTTTGAGCATCTGATTTTTCTATAATTAAATTTTTAATTCCAGACATGTTATATTTATTTCTTTCAAAATCATTCTTTATTCCTGTACATATAAAAATTTTGCATATACATATAAAATTATTATACAGTGAGATGTCATGTTTCCTTTAAAATATATAAACTAACTGTAGATTTTTAACACTGAAGTTTCTATTTTTCTTATAATGAGGCTATTATATAAGTATCTAAATAATTCACAGACCTTTTTTTCAAAGAAACAAGGCCCAGATTGTACATTCTATGAACCCGATGAATTTATAGTCCTCTAAGGGCTCATCATTTTATTCATAATTGATTATGGACTATCATATGGAATTACCCTGGAATTTCAAAGAGATGCTTAAGAAATTGGCAACTTATTAGCTCAGACTCCTTAGGTTGTGGAACTACATTTTAAAGACTATTAATACCCCAGTTATTTGGGTTTATGGTATATTAAGTTTTAATTTACTTTAAAGTAAAACAACAAGAAAGCAAAACATTTATTTTAATTACAAAAGAGCTAAATTGTATTTGTATTCATTTTCTATCATTTTAAGGCCAAAAGAATCTTTCATGAGGAAAATATTCAAATTACCATAAACTTACATATTTTGTTTATAGCTATAAATTAAATATCAACTACAAGCAAACTGCATTTTAAACATTAATTAAAAATTGCAGACTTATGGAGGATGGCAGGAAGGGCTCCAAGTTAATTTAGCTGTTTTAATTCAATCTGACTGGCTTAATTATGCTGCTATACTTGGTTGAAACAGAAAATTTTTTTTCTTTCTTTTGATGAATTTAAAATATATGAAACTTCACTATTTTTTCCTGAAATAATGGCACAATTCAAAGTAGGTTTTAAATATTATCGACATGTTATGTAAAAATGCAGAATCATGATGTAATTCATCTGTTAAATGTCACCATATATTCATTTAATTTATATTTATAAACAATTTTCTCCAGGTTGTGAATTAAGGATTCTTGTGGCTCACAGAAGGTCTACGCTAAGACACAATGAATGAAAAATAGTAATGTTTGCATCCAATTTTTATTTTCCAAATTTGGACAAGATTTTGTTCATGTTCCTTTCTGTTTTATTTGTTGGCCACATTGAGAGGCTCTACACAGAAACCTATTTTATCTTGGGTTAGACCAAGAGGATGGTCAAGCATTTTAGGTTGCTTATTCTCATCTTTTCTTACCCTTCCAAAAACCAAGTTTCATTACTTTGCCCACCAGTGATACTTAGTTTTCAATAATTCAGGTCTCTCAGAGGCAAAATATCCAAGATTGCTAATGCTGACCCATGCTTGTGTGTCAATTATGGATTGCAGGCAAGAATTATTTTACCATATTAATTGTTGTTGATAAATTTTCTGGTTCAGAGCATAAGTTGGTGGAAAAAATAGCTAACATTTGGTAGTATCAAGCTTAACTGCAAACTCCACCACAGGCAGTGCCTGGGCTTACAATTTATTTTATTTATTTAGTTATTTATTTTTTCAATATATGAAATTTATTGTCAAATTGGTTTCCATACAACAACACCCAGTGCTTATCCCAACAGGTGCCCTCCAAAATACCCATCACCCACCCTCTCCTCCCTCCCACCCCCCATCAACCCTCAGTTTGTTCTGTTTTTAAGAGTCTCTTATGCTTTGGCTCTCTCCCACTCTAACCTCTTTTTTTTTTCCTTCCCCTCCCCCATGGGTTTCTGTTAAGTTTCTCAGGATCCACATAAGAGTGAAACCATATGGTATCTGTCTTTCTCTGTATGGCTTATTTCACTTAGCATCACACTCTCCAGTTCCATCCACGTTGCTACAAAGGGCCATATTTCATTCTTTCTCATTGCCATGTAGTACTCCATTGTGTATATAAACCACAATTTCTTTATCCATTCATCAGTTGATGGACATTTAGGCTGTTTCCATAATTTGGCTATTGTTGAGAGTGCTGCTATAAACATTGGGGTACAAGTGCCCCTATGCATCAGCACTCCTGTATCCCTTGTGTAAATTCCTAGCAGTGCTACTGCTGGGTCATAGGGTAGGTCTATTTTTAATTTTTTGAGGAAACTCCACACTGTTTTCCAGAGCGGCTGCATCAGTTTGCATTCTGGGCTTACAATTTAGAGATCTGCATTGAAATCAGATCAATTCTAACTTTTAATGAATATCACATCTTTATAACACAACACAGGACAGTCAATTTGTAATTAGGACTTGCACGTAGTGAATTTTGGTCACCTGGATCATCATACGTTAGAATGATTACAATCATAGAGCCTTAAAGATGGAAGAAAATGTAAAAATTTTTTCTCTTGGGCAGAAAACATAAATTTCACCACAGCGAATGTTCCTAATTGATATAGCTTATTAGCAACAGATGAGAATAAAAACTTGACTTAGTTGACACTGAGGCCGAGGAACCCAAGACAATGTCAGCAACTTAAAAAATGACATTCATATATAAGGCCTTAATAACAGTTAATCATAAATGTTGATTCCATCTTTCTTACATGAATGTCTCTAATCAGATGACTGTAACCACATTCTCCTTTCCCGGCTTTGACATATCCATAAGTTATTTACTCATCAGATAAGCCCGGCCATGAATCTGATAAGAAGTGCCATAAAAGCACCATTAATTCACACTACACATTCCTCTTCTCTTTCACACCCATTGTCATTATCCTCCCACGACATTTAAACTAATTCTAATTGATGGATTCCATCAGCAAATTAAAAAAACAATACTCTCTAGACTTCAGTGATGAAAAACATACAGAGGAAAACAATATGTTCTTTGGAAATGGAGCACTTTGTTATCTTTATGGTGCAGAGTGAAAGACAAATTAAGGGAAGAACGCTGTGCAAGCCTTTTTTATTGCTTTTATGATAATAAGAAGATAGTCCTTATTCGTTTTGATTGGGTGGTACAAATACATTGTCCTGCTACAATGTATTGATTTGGTTAAAAATCAGTGGATGCCTGATTGAAAACTTACAGGTGTTTCCTTCTGATAGTTTACATTTGCAATTTAAATTGCATTTATAAGCTTAAAAGCTCATCCACAACTACTGTGTTCACCTCTCTAAAGAACAACTTACATTTCATGAAGTAATTTCTTTATCAGCATTCAGTTGTAATTCATCCAATAATCTTTTTTGATAAGGAGGTAGGTGCCATTTATTGTGAAGAAGGGTAGAATGAGCAACTGATTACAAAGTAGTAATTACTGGAGACAAGGGAGAAATTACAACAATATTTTCCATGTTCTTAAATTTTGAAATGAAAATCAAACCTTTCCATTGTGATATTTAGGTTGTAAATAAAAGCAATCCTTGTTTCTATGTAAGCTTCCCTTTGTGTTACTTCCCTGTCTAAAATTAAGATTTAAGGTGTAATTTCAGCTGAATTACTCAAGAAATCCATTTATAAAGATGATTCCTTGCAAAACACAAAAAATATCCAAGTGTTTCCAAATAGTCCCTCAAGCCCGAGATGGCATTGGATGTTAAAGCAACTTCCACTCTTCTTGAACCAAGCTGCCACAGTGACTTTTTACTGAAACTATCTTTAATCTACCTCCGTAATCCTTCTCTAACACTGGAGATATTTCTACTGAATGCTGAAAAGTACTTCTCATAGTTGCTTCAAGTTCTAGCATTGGTTGGAAAACACCATTGTAAGACTAAAGGATGTACCTTTAAACTCTATGTTGTTGCCCTGAGTTGGATGTCTATGAGTTATCACTAATATCTTCTCGTCAGTAGTGGAGATATAATAATATGATAATTTAATAATGAGATAATAATGATGCATAAACAGTGCAACCTTTATATCTTTCTTTGGAGGTGCTTTCACCAAGAGAGCAGAAATTTTCTTCCCAAGATAATTCAAAATAATCCTGATCTCTTTAATCTCTGGTTATTTTGTTGGTTGTATAGTATCTTTATTTCAACTGAAGAACAAAACCCTGCATCCTCTTTCTAAAGCCATTGATTTTTGTTTGAAAAAAGAAGTTCAGGGTGGCAACCAGCAATCCTCAAAGTTTCTTCCATTTTTATGCCAGAGACATGTGCACATTTTAACTTGAATGACAGGATTCTGTAGCTATTGATAGAAATTGTAAATATGAAGCAGGGGTGAGCAAAGAGTGCAAAAAATATTTTCTAAGTTTTTGCTTATCTTTGCTTATATAAAGAAGTTGAGTTATCACTACAGGTGGGATCATAATTTGTTTATGGTTGGCAAGTGGTAACACTTCTTAATTGTAATCCTCATCAACCTCAATTTCCATCTCTCATATTCATTATGAGGCTTTTAGATCAGAAGCATTCCTTTCTGGGGCACCTGGGTGGCTCAGTCGGTTAAGCACCCAGGTCTTTTTTTTCTTAAGTTTATTTATTTTTTTAGAGAGAGATAGAGAGAGGCAGAGAGACAGAGAGACAGAGAGAGAGCACACAAGCAGGGAAGGAGCACAGAGAGGCGGAGACACAGAATTTGAAGCAGGCTCCAGGTTCTGAGCTATCAGCACAGAGCCTGACACAGATCTCGAGCTCACCAGCAGTGAGATCATGACCTAAGCCAAAGTCCTAACTGACTGAGCCACCCAGGTGCCCCAAGCACCCAGCTCTTGATCTCACTTCAGGCCATTATCTCATGGTTCATGAGATTGAACCCCAGCCCTGCCTTGGGCTCTGTGCTGACAATGTAGCACCTGCATGGGATTCTCTCAATCTCTCTCTGCCCTTCTCCATGTGTGCACACATGCACACATGTATGTGTGTGCTCTCTCTCAAAATAAATAAATAAATAAATAAATAAATAAATAAATAAATAAACAAAAAAAAAAGCAATCCTATCTACCTTAAGCATGTGTTACTACCAAATGTCACTTCATGGTGCCTGTTTCTGTGAAACATTTCATAGTAAAAACCAACCTGAATGTTGCAGTTTACTAGAATCTTCAAAGATCCAGATCACTCATGCTTTATGGGGGAGTTACCAGACTTTCCAAGTTCACATTCAAAGGTATGGCAAAATATAATCATGATACTTTGTTAAATTATAGATCATCAGAAAATAGTGATATAAATACTATCTTTCTTGAGTATTCTCATTTAGATCGCTTCCCTCTAAAGTGAGATCTTGTTTCCTGTATCCCTCTTGAGGGCTTGGATTATTTAAAAATCACTGTTTTATCAGTGGTACTCCCAGATAAGAAAAAAAACAGCCCAATGAGATGAAATTCCTGACAATGAAAATATGGAGACCTGTAGTTAATTTTTAAACCTACGACAAATTATTTAAAAATTGCACTCATTGTGAAGAGATCTGGTGTTTACTTCTTTACATAAGTTCCCATAAAGTGTCATGTCATAAGAGAAGAGAGTGACATAAATGTTCAACTTATTTTGAGGAGAATTAAAGCACGAATGAAATCATGAGACAAGGCAGAGAGCACACATTTCCATTCCTGATTCAGCCCACACTGCAAATAATAGAGCAGTGCTTATCTTTTGATTTCTGAATGGAGTTTTACTGGCCACAAATAGCCTAGAATAAGAAGTTAGATAGGTTACAGGCTAAATCCCAGAAACTGAACTGACACAGCTCCAACAATCAACTTCCATCAATCAGTGACCCCAACCTATTCATAAAGAATGTAATACTTTCAGTCTCAACAGTCTTATGGACCTGAGACCCTCAAGCTTTATGCAGCATGTATTAAACGTCTTACCTTTAGGTAGTCTTTGTTCCAACTTGGTTGTTATATAGGAAACTAAATTCTTTTAAAAATCAAGGGGAATCACAAAGTAGTCAAAGGATAGCTATTAACAACCCAAGTCTGCACCAAATAGTTTACAATTGTGAGAATTACCAGCAGCCATTCAAGAAATTTGAAAGAATGCCAGTGGGTTGCTAATTCAGAGGCACAAGTGTCATTTTTTGATAAAATGTTTCACAAGATCATAGAGGGTTTTAAAACTTCCAAGTTGCCCAGGCATTGAGACTTCAGCTCGAGTGTATCAAAGGCTGAAACAGCAGAGCTCGGAGCCTGGCAGTGAGAAAAGTTGGTAGTTTCAAGTTACAACTGAGATTAAAAACTACAAATGTGAGATTTAATTTTAGTAGCATATTAATATTTTACAAAGGCTCTCTAGCACTATTTTTTAAAGATAAATTCCAATAAGTGAAGGCCCTTCCCTGTCTTCTTCATCTTAGAATTCCAAGAGTACTCATGACCACTGTG
The DNA here is from genome assembly GCF_016509475.1 of Prionailurus bengalensis. Lineage (NCBI taxonomy): Eukaryota > Metazoa > Chordata > Mammalia > Carnivora > Felidae > Prionailurus > Prionailurus bengalensis. Next base: position 94,911,124 of record NC_057344.1, read on the forward strand.
ACACCAAACAGCAATTTTTTTTTTCCCTTGGAATAGCACAGCAGGTCAGACAAACTCTAGGGCAGAAATCTGTTTCCACTGGTTTCCCCTGCTGAGGAGAGTAAGTGCAGGGCACAGACAGAAAGATAGGAATGCAACCCATGCCTCATCCCCACCAGTCAGCCTAAGGAAAGAATCACTAAGAGATACAATGAAGGCCGTGGCGCCAGGCTTTGTCAATGCCCTTGGACTCCATCTCCAACAGACTCAGAGCATCACTTATATAAAAACATATAAGAGATGAGAAAGGGAGAACTCCAAAGTATGCATTAAGTATTATTCCTTTTGGGAAAAGTTATTAATATAATTGGAGGACCTTATGTGTTATTGAAAAACAAACATGGAATATTTAAACTTCATCGTATAACATATAATGTGGGTTGGCTGATGGCTTCCGTATTTTAGCTTATTCTTACTTATATAAACAAAGTGACTTAAAAGTAAATCATGTTTCTCTAGATACTTAAGTAAATATGTTAATTCTTATAAATTTTTTGAGAACTACTGTGTGCTTAGTATATTTCTTACAAATATTGAATCATTCCAGGGCTCATTCCTAGGCTTTTCTCTTTCTACAGTGTCTTCTTCTCTGTCCTTCTATTACACATTTGGCTCTTGTTCATCATCCTGTCTCTTATGACCTTGACATTTTGCAGTTGGAACACTCTGCCACCAGATCTTGGCTGGCTCCTTGCTATTCAGTTCTTGACCCAACCTTCATCTAATAAGCATGAGTCACAGTGACTGGACCTGGTGATAAAACAGTGAATGAAGGCTAACTTTTGTCCTTGAGGGGCATATGATCTATAATCTGTATGGTTGAGTTTTGAGTTAGAGAAGTGTTTAGACAATAAAATATATCCCAAAATAGTGTTCTTTGAGAAAGAATAAAAGATTAATTACACAATTAAATAAATATTATATCCTACTAAGAACAAGTTATCCTTAACATGCTTTATCTTACAGCTCCAAATCACAAGTGAGTGAGAGAGCGAGAAAGAGAGAGAATGAGAGATTGAGTGGGGGTTGGGGGGAGTAGAGATCTCATTTCCATTATAAATGTCATGCAGCCTCAAGTTGCCCTGGAAAATATGCAATAGTTTGAAACACGCTCTGTTGTGAAACTAGGCAAAGGTAAGCAGGAGATATCTGGAGCCAAAAACTATGAAATATTCCAAGATTTTGAGTTAATAGTATTAATTAGTATTTTAGTCAACCAAAGAAAATTGTCATTTTAACTTAACTAATTCCCAGCCTTGTTAATTAACAGACTCTACTACTAGAACATTCATTTTCACGTGGATTGTGTTACAATGTGTGTGTGTGTGTGTGTGTGTGTGTGATTGTGTGTACACTAATGTAGGAAAGTTTTGGCAAGTAGAGTGAAGGATATAAAATATACGTGTATATAAAATAGCATATATTTATCTCATGGCAGGAAGACCACATTTGCAATACCACTAATATCCAATTGCATAGCATAGTTTCTGGTTCCCATGAATCTTAATAAATAGCTGTTAAATGTGTAAATAAGTAATAGCTGAGAAATTCAAATTTATACATAACATTTGATGTATTTCATATTTCAAAATGCACTGGCTTTACATTGGTTTCAAATACAAAGCAAAAATGTATTAAAGAAGCCACATATTAAAAAAGATGTCTCTTAAAGACCTATATAGGTAAGGAGGAAAGGTATTTACTATAAATAGTGACGATAAGGTAATTGTTATGAGTAGATAGATAGATAGATAGATAGATGTGGGTGTAAATATAGGTATGGCGGTTTTGGAATACAAATAGATATGAATAAAGAAGAGCAAATGATATATCAGCACAACCATTAGATATGAAGAAAGAGAGAGAGGGAAAGAAAGAGAGAGAGAGAGGGAAAGCACACACTCCATGATTGTAAGAATATTTAATTCTTGTGTACATAAATGTCTCATTTCATAATTTGATCATTTGATCTCAGGATTTTTAGAAAACAAAACTATTAGGGCAGACTGCTGCTTCCAGAAAGATCGAGCAGATATATTTTTTGATACTTCTCCTGCTAAGAACAGCTACAAGCCATGAATAATATATATAAAAGAAATATTAAAATAAATCAATAAAAATCTATAAGATGAAAAGAAGAATGGAGATCTACTAGAGACCTCTTGATCCATGAAACAACATAGTTATGACTCTCTGAGTTTTATTTTTGCCTTAAATATTCCAGACTTTGAGCACAAGAAGGCAGAAACTCAGAAACACCAATAGGAGTAGACCAAAAACAAAAAAAAAAAAAAAAAAAAAACAAAAAACAACAAAAAAAAACAAAAACCAAACTAAACATGCAACCACCATATGTCCTAACAATTGTATTCTTAGGCATGTATCCCAGAAAAATTAAAAGTTTTTTTACAAAGAAAAAACTAGCTACAAGTATTTATATCAACTTAATCTGCAATAGACAAAACTTGAAACAGTTCTGGTGTTTTCCAATGGGTGAATAAACCGTGGTAGATCCATACCAAGGAATAATACTCTACCAAAAGAAAAAAGAATGAAGAATGAACTATTGATACATCCAAAACCTAGTTGAATTTCCAGAATTGTGCTAGTGAAGGAGCTAAAGCAAAAAGTTACATACTGTATGGTTCAATTCATAGAACATTCTTCAAGTGACATTTTAGAAATAAGTACAAATTAGTAACTGACAGAGACTTGGGGGCTATGATGGAGGGAAGGAAGTGGATATGCTTTAAAATTATAACATGAGAGATTATTGTTTCAAGGAAAATGTTTTTGTCTTCACTGAATGTGTCAATATCCTAGTTGTGACACTGCACTATAGTTTTACAACATGGTACCAGCTAGGTAACAAACTGGACAAAGTCAGTTTCTCTGTATGAAATCTCTGGGCTTTTTCTGTATTATTTCTTACTATTGCATGTGAATTTGCAATTATCTCAAAATGAAAAGATTAATCAAAAGCAAGTTTAAAAATATCAATGGTTAATTTAATATGCAAACTTGACTGAGTCTTAAGGTGCTCAGACATTTGACCAAACATTATTCTGGGTATTTCTGTGTGTCTTGGGATGAAATTAACATTTGAATAGATAGACTGAGTAAAGCAAATTTCAGTCCATAATGTGAGTGGGCCTCATTAAAACAACTGAAGAACTAATAGAGGAAAAAAGCTGAGTAAGAGGAAATTCCCCCCTGCCTGACTGCATGAGGGGAGACTGAACTTTTCTGGCCTTGGGTGTGGGATTGAAACATAAAGTCTTCTTGGATGGAAAGCCTATTGGTGTTCAGACTGGAACTACACATTGGTTCTCCCAGGTCTCCAGTTGGCTTACTGCAGGTCTTAGGACTTCTCAGCCTCCATAATTGTATGAACTATCATTATTATATATGTATTAATATCAGTTTCATTTCTCTGGAGAACCCTAATATAAAAAATATTAGGAGACTATTTCAAGTACATAACTTACGTGTGGAAAAGAATTCTGTGTATCATATTTTCTTGACTCTTACATAGAAAAAAAGGAGAAATTAGAACATTCTCTTTAGTTTAAATATTGCACATGTGTGTGTATAAAACTTAGTGACAAATGTTGGCCTATGGAAGTAGAGGCAGGTAACAAAAAGTGGGACAATTTCAATTAAAATACACACCTATAGAAACTTAATACACAAAAAGGGCAGTTGATCTTTCTTAAATAAATGCCTGTGTTCATTACCTATTCAGATCAGCATGTGGTAATTTTTATTTGTCAGTGAAAATCAATCAACCTGCACTTAAAAAAAAAAAGGTAGACTATTTTGGGTCATCAGTATGATTCAAGTGGTATTCTATTTTAGAAAAGTCATTTCTTTTTAAAGATGTTTTTAATATTCATGATTTGAACATTTAATTATGGTTGGTATTAAATAAAAAGAATGAGAGCACATTTTGACTTGCAAAGTTTGTAATTCACTAAGAATTCATTAGGCCATCCTCAGCAGCTGAGGAGTCAATCTTCAGTTTTTTGAAATTCAGGAAAAGCATATTCAGCTATAGATAAATCTAATTGTAAAACTTTATGGAAGTTTTTTTTTTCAGTAAGACGATACTATAAACTACAGCTGTACCAAAATAAGCCCAATTTCCACTTTGGCGCTGTTTTTATTCCTTATGGAAAATTTAAATCAAACCTTCACACAAATTTCCATAGTAATCATAAGATGCCCAACTCAGATTGTCTCAAAACATATTGCTTCAAGATAAAAGGGATTTCAAAGTTACAGAGATTCTACTTCAAACCTAACACGACTATCTACCATGGCCATCATCACCACAGTAACACACAATTACTCTTCACTTTGAGTGTCTATAACATGCCAGACCATTTATATGTAGTATTTTATTTTATCCTTATAATAATTCAGAGATGAAGATATAGCTGGTTTCATTTTACAGGTATAGAATCAGGTTCAAATTTGTTGTGCCTGGACAGTTGCCTAAACTTTCTTTGTTTTCATTTCCTCACTAATAAAATAGGGAAAACTATACCTACCTCACCGTCTTATGAATTTGAAGCAAGATATAAATGTGATATATTAAATTCAGTGCCTTAAATAATGTGATCATTAGATAATGTGATAACCTTTCCATTTTCATGAAAATCCTATCCAGGTTTACATCATTCACAGAAATAAGTCGGGATCTGCTTATAAAACCTGGAAAGGAGTTGGGGCATCCAAGATGAAGCAGGTCAAGGTTAAATGTTTACAGATATAGATTATTTGACTGAATCACCTTCACATGCAACAATATTTCTTATTTTTTTAAAGGATATGTAGGAAATAAGCTTTCCATTCAGGACTTTTACAGGCAGAGGAAGTTTGTTTCTTATGGTATACCATCTGTAAGGAGTGGTTAACAAGAAATGGCATTGTGCCTTTCACATTTGTCAAATTAAAAATAAAGTTAAAGTTTTGAATTCATATTAAGATAAAATAAAATTTTTAAGCTTCCTAAGATTCAAATCAAAAGGCTTTTCATGCTTTAACATTCGGAGCAGCACTAAATGACTCCCTTGGGCTTATTGCTAATTTTAAAGCTATTAGACATAAGGGCTGGATTTCAAGGGAGGTATGGTACTGAATTCATTCTTTTTCCTTTCCAGAGGGAAACCCATGAGGCTTCAAGATTTAAAGTCAGTCAGCTCAACAGACCATGACAAGACTTGAATCTTCTTGATAAATACAAAAACACATTAAGAAGCTGTTTGATGGGGCTGTGTCGGGAATGGCTTTGAGTGAAACTTTGATTATCTAAGACATCTAATTCCTAAACAAATAAAAATATCTTTTATGTAGCTCAATATTTTGAAATATTGTAATTATAAAGATAGCTTAGGAACATGGTGAAAGATATTTTCAGAGTCATGTAGCCATATCTTTAATTACTGGTATTCTGTATAACACTATCACTATCTAATGATTTGATGTTATGCAAGTTTTGGTATCATTATTTTTCTATAAGATTGGATAACCAGTATGTGACTTTTGATCTTAACAAATAATTTAAATAACTTTTCTATAATATCATATAATAATGCTTACAAAATCACACATGATGTATTATGGATGAGGCAACACACATTTTGAGGCAACACACATTTTGCTGTAAATTCTTATTAATATAATAGAAGTCACAGTAATTTGAAATAAAAATTAATATCTCTACCCAAAGATAATTAATAAGATTTTTTACTTGTAATAATTAATTTTGTATGTCTTTCAAAGTACAGTTATTTCAGTTCAGATAAAATGGCCAAAAAGGTAGTTTAATCACATAATTAAGTAAAGACTGGGGTTTGTGAATCAAGCAATACGAGCTAACAAGAATCTAAACTATTTTGTGACCCGCCTCCCCATCTTGCCTCTCTGGAGATTTCAGATAACGTCTGTCTGCTAAATTTGTACTGGAGATCCTCACAATCAGATGACATAAGGAATATTCTAAGTAATGTGAATTATCTTTGTCACCACAGATTCTATCTGCTTCTAGAACATATAGACACTAGAATAGACTGATCATGGCAAATTCAGCTATGGAATGGCAAAAAAAAAAATAAAGAAACCAAAAATCTTCCAAACAGAAATAAAACCATACTGAAACCGAAATAAAACTGAAAAAGAAAGTAACATTTGATTTTGAAAAACTATTGAGCATTTCCTCTTAGGTAGTCATTGCGTTTACAAGGCCACCAGAGTGCTACTGGCTCCATTATCTTAATTTTCTCATAGCAATGATTTATTCAAATTTCCTTGTTCAATCCTCTTAGATGAGTGGCATGAACCAGAGAGATGCCCTGAAGTGTGATTAGGAAAACTTTAGCCCACAAAACATAGTTACACATTTCTTGAAGAATTGAACTCATGTCTTCTGGTCTCCTTAATATCAGGTTCCAAAGAACCTTCATAACTGGCCAAATATTACCATTCTACAAAGTTCATTAAGCTATTATATCCTTCAAGACCTTAAAAGGACTCTTTATGGCTTCAACCCTCAAAGTCCTCTGTATTTAATAACAAATTTTAAGAACATTGGGTGCACGGAAATTCCCATTTAATTCTGACAAGTGATACACTTAATTCTAGGTTCGTGCCAGATAAAAGGCAGATCACAATAAGAAATGTTTTTCTTTCGGAGGAAAATACTTATGCTAGGCAATCTCTCGTTGGTGAGCCTTTATTTTCTTTATTTCTTTTTTTAAAAATTTTTAAATGTTTATTTATTTTTGAGAGGTAGAGACAGAGCGAGAGCAGGGGAGGGGCAGAGAAAGGGAGAGACAGAGATTCTGAAGCAGGCTCCAGGCTCTGAGGTGTCAGCACAGAGCCCGACATGGGGCTTGAACTCACCAACTGTGAGATCATGACCTGAGCAGAAGTCAAGCCGCTCAACTGAGCCACTCAGGTGCCCCTATTTTCTTTACTTCTAAATAGGAAATTTAGAAGCTTTTGTTTCCTGATAATTTGTATAATATTCTTTCATTTAATTGTTCTTTGTCCTTTAGTAGATGTTTTGCACCTGTTGGGCTTATAATGTTCTTTGTCTCCCATAATCTCTCTTGATTTTCCTTTTTTACTTTCAAAATAAAGATATAGGTATAAAAGATACATATTTTTTGAACTAAAAATAAAAAGGTGACCATAGGCTTTTTTTTTCTTTTCTTAGTAAGTGACTTTGTACTAACCAAAGTTCTTGCTTACCAAAAAGATTGGAAATTATATTTCAAATGAACAAAATTTTCAGAACAGAGCAAACATGAACTTGATTTTTTTCCTAATAATACAGGGTAGAGTAAACATCAAGTCTTTCCCATAGCATGGAGTGATGATAATGAAACACGGAATAAGATTTAGCAAAAGTAATCTCTACTCTCTCTATAGAAGTATCCATAATTAAAGTAAAAAAAATCAACTATTCCAGGCTATGTGATCCTAATTTATACAACTAAAGGTGATATCTCTAAAATTTACATTTTTGAGGTACTTGAAAAATAAACAGCATTGTTTCATGAATGTATATACCTATATTTTAGTTGATCCAATTGACATAGTTTCCTAAGTTCTGACTGCTACACTGGACTCCACTGGAAGCATATATCATCATTCATTTACCCATTCAACTGATGATAAAAACCTACATGGTTGTCACATCTTTACTACCACAGTGTTATGTTTCCATGAGCATATGCCAGGGATATTCCCGGTACTAAATTTATTAGGTACCACGAGATGGCTTCCTAGAATGGCCACCCTAGTTAGACTTTCCCAAAAGGCAGATTTGTGCACACATATACACACTTAGTATGCGAGTTTTGATCTTACATACAGTTGGATATTTACTCAATATGATATTTTCTTTGCATTTTGATCTTTAATACAGTATTTCTTATAGATTTAAAAAAACCTAAAGTGAAGGAAAAAGCTATGAGGCTAAAGAAAAAATATGCAAAAAGGAAAGGGTTTCTTAAACAAAAGAATGCTCATATATTAAAAATGTTTACCACCTAATGTTAGTAAAATAAGTATTTACAAATTGAAACTAATATCTAGCTATTTTCCCAAGCTGACAAAACCTTTTTTCTCACTAACGCTTGTACCATATCTCAAATGTTATGAAAGAAAATTTTAGGAAATTAATCTTGAGAATTTTATGAAAATAGTCCACTTTTTCAGTTATGCTGTATTCCAGTTGGCTGTACTTAAATGTTAGGAAACACTTAGGAAAAAGAAGCTTTATTCATGAGCAAATACTTAAGTTGATAGTATATGAAGATTAAAATAATAACTGTCTGCCTTATTTTGAAATATGTTGATACCTCAGAAGATAGAGATGTCTTGCAAATATGCCCTACTCAGAAGTCACACATTATCAATGACCACATAGAAGGAAATAACATACATGGCCTGCCTCAGATTAATTTGAATAATCTAGGTGAATTGATCCTAAAAGTCAAATTTTAATATATTTTTATTTTCAAAGTATTAATTAATCTCTCCTTTTTGAAACATGTCTCAAATATATGCTGCATTTTCCATGCCCAATCAAGAGGCTGACTCAAACAGTGGCATATTTCAATATAATAATAATGATAATAATAATAATACCATACCATGGGCATATTGATAATATAATGAGAGGTGCTTATATTGACTGTTTATTGCATGCCTGGAACTAACTATATAAAGATAACTCCATTCAGTCTTCAGAACACCATGAAATAAGAATTCTTGTCACCATCAACAGAATAAGAAACAAACGGAGAAGTGGAGTAATTTGATGAATGTCTTATTGTTTATAAGAAGCAGAGCCAGGAGAGTATGATTCCATCAACTCAGCTTTTTTCAATATACTGTGTATTCAATTCAGAAAAAAAATCCTGTGATGGTAAATTTTATGAGTCAACTTGGTTGGGTCATTGTGCCCATATATGTGATCAAATGTTATTCTGAATGTTTTTGAGAGGATGTTTTTTGGGTGAGACTAACTTTTAAATTAGTGGACTTTAAGTACAGCAGATTACCTTCCATAATGTGGGTGGGCCTCATCCAATAAACTGAAGACCTGAATGGACAAAAGACTAACTTTTCCAAGAGAGAATTCTCTACCAGCCTTCCAACTTGAACTACATCAGTTCTTCCCTGGGCCTGCTGGCCTACTCTGCAAATTTTGGGCTTGCCAGTCTTCATAATCATGTTAGCCATTGCTTGAAATAAATCTCCCTTTCAATCTCTCTTCCTCTGTCTCTTTTTCTCCCCCCACCCCCACCCCCCCACACACACATCCTATTTGTTCTGTTCCTCTGGAGAACTCTGACTGATACAAGTGCTAAAAGCTGTAAATGTGTTTGTGAATCCCAAGAATGATTATTTTATTAATGTTTTTGTTTTCCTATTTTCTTCCTACATTCTCCTTCTCCTTTCTCTCTCTCCCTTTTTTTGGTAAAAAACAACAACAACAACAACATGATTTTGTAATGGAAAGTAACCTAATGCTTTTTTCTTCATAATCTCTATATGTGTTTTTCATTATTACATTTGTTTTTTAGTCTAGGTATTTCTTACCAGAAATCCAGACTAAGACTTTATTTTCAACTGTCCTTAGGTCAGAACAGATTTGTTTTTATCACCTCAAAAGGATTCTAAATCTTCATTTATCCTTTAATAATACCTCAGGATAGGTAATATTTATACCCTAATTTTACATGGAATTATCTTACCCTCTAATTGAACCAATTATTGTTTCAGACTCTTTTTTTAAGTTTTTTATTTATTTTGAGAGAGAGAGACAAAATGAGAACAAACAGGGAGAGACAGAGAGAAATGGAGAAACAGAGAATCCCAAGTAGGCTCCACACTATCAGTGCAGAGCCTGACACAGAGCTCAATCCCAGGAACTGTGAGATCAAGACTTGAGCCAAAATCAAGGGTCGGATGCTTAATGAAATGAGCCACCCAGGCTCCCCTGTTTCAGTCTCTTTTTAATCTTCAGTAAAATATTTACCTCTAGTTCTGACATTCTTTATTCAACCTATGTTTCTAAGTTACTTTTGCATCAGGAACTTGATCTAACTACAAATTTCTGATATTCAGTTCCTTCTGTCTCAAATGAAAACTTCCTACCTGTCTTATCTATTCTTAATTACACAATTCAAGTTGTGGGCAGGAAGTCTTCAATAAACTTGTTCTACAATAACAAAGTACAAGATTATTTTATATTGACACAGCCAGCTCTTCCACCTGAGAAATCTTAGGTCTTCTCTATATTTTGATCAAGGTCCCTGACATCAGCCAAAAAGGGGGATAGTGATTTCTGATTTTTTTTTTCCCATGGGTAGGTGCTTTGTCTCACTAGGGTGGTTAACGGTGAATAAAACTAAAGAAAGATCTTGAATATTTCCTACAAATCTACTCTCCTAAATAAAATGTATATCTTAGGTATTATTACAGAGAGAGTTTTTATATCTGTATTTGTTCACATTTTATATGATGCATGAACATTTCAAAACAATATCATCACCTGTAAATTTTAAACTGTCTCAAGAGAAAAAGCTAAATAAAAAGGGATGAGGACACTTTTTAGGAAACTATTTTGATTAGATCAAGCCATAACAAAAACAAGTTTTCAGGTTTATTTTTAATAAACAATTTCAGCCTCCTGGCTAATCAGAATATCTGTCATCCATGGCAGGTGACAGATATCTTGGATGACAGACATTCCTAGCTCAAGCCATTATGAAGAAGTGGCCATCAGAAGAACTGATGAAAGAGAGGTCAGGTGTCTTAAAGTCTTCTAAGGAAAAGCTATTTCTTCTTTATCTGGGATATTCAACACTTGACATAATCTGTAAATATATTTCAAGGCATGACTCAAAACTTTCTCATTCTTCATGCCTGCTTCACAAGACTTTCCATATCTACTTTGTTCTAGATACTGTGCTCAGTTGAGAAATTAATCAAAGACCCAATCTAAAATCAACTCAAAACCTTTAATATATTTGCTAATCACACTTTCTTTGGACCATCAAAGATAATGAGGTAACTGAGCTTATAATAGAACTTACTTATTTCCAAGAGAATGGAAAGTTTCAGAATCACTCGACCAAATCCTTCATTTTCCAAACAATGAAACAGACACAGAAGGATAGCTTAGCTTAGGTTATACTTTTAAATTTGGAAGGTCAATATTAAAGACTATTTTCTTATGCTTGTATGTCTTTATGCTTTCACCTTAATAACTATCCTTCCATAATATGAAATATCTTATTGGTAAAACAAAAGACTTTATAACATTTTTTATGCAGATAACTAGGAGCTTATTTTTTTCCTAAAATAGAAAATTGTCCCACAGTTTTATAACTCTGTTAAAGTTAGTAATTAAAATTTCTTAAAAACAAAATTGAATATTTGCCAATTCAAGTTCTGGTTATGTTAATTTAAATTATGAATGCATTTTTGAGTGTTATCATGTATTTTTAAGACCTTCTGAAAGTGATACTAAGGATTTAGAAAAAGATAAGTGCACTTCAAATGGTAATGCATTCCACATTTTTAATGTAGTCCTTTAACTCAATATGTTTATCTTTAATTTCTTTACAATCCTTTAAAAAATGATGTCTATTATGTGTTAGAAATAAATGTCTGTATTTCAATTGCTTACATGCTTCAAAACTGTATTTTCCTATATTTCAAAAGCATTTCCTTCATTTCCTTTTTAAGTTCCTAACATAAGGACACCTTGTACATGTAATTAAAAGAATGGAAAGTACCCAAATTTATTTACATTCTAAGAACATTAGATTGAATAAATGGTACATCTAGTTTATATGTGACCTTTGGAAAAATTCACAATGCAGCAACGTGATCAAGAAGAAGGACTGTACTTCAACCTGATGTGATTCTCAAAGTATATAATACATTCAATGTATGAATAATTTACTTAAATGAAAATTGGTATTCTCTCTTTCTGTATAATTTTTAGTCCTCTAGTTACAATCATAATAGCCTTGGCCTCACAAGATGTCAGTTTAGAAAAATTCAGTCTTTGCCTGATAGATTCTTGACACTTTATTGAGTTACAGAGTTTGGAAGTTAGCAGGCATGCTCAGAAGTAGGGGGGAGGCATAGGCACACAGAGACAGTATAGATACAGAGGAAACAAAGATTTACAGAAAAGGAAAACACATATTTTCAAAAATGGAAAAATGGGAATAAGGGAAGAGAGAAAAAATCAAGTTCACCTTGGCCTGATGGCAGCATGTGAGAAGAAATAATGACCACTGTCTATGGAATTTTTACTTACTTTGGTTTTAAGTACTTTCCATGCTAGAAGCCATTTAATTCAGAGCAATTCTAAAATACAGGTATATTTATTTATATTTTTTACATAACAAATTGGATGCACAAAGAAATTACATAAAGTGCACAAAGTCACAAGTACTTATTTGGTGGAATAAAGAATTCTTAGTGAAGAAATTAGAAATCAAATACAGACACCTTTAAAAAGAAGTAATGTGCAATTGACATATAACATTATATTAGTGTCAGGTGCACAAGACAATAATTCAATATATTTGTATATATTGCAAAATGATTACCACGATAAGCTAATGCAGATATCTGACTTGAGTTTACACTTTTAAGTAAGCCACCAAGAAAAAGAAGATTTTAGAAAAAATTGTATGGTGTTAGAAATATAATCCCCTCTGTACTTTTACAAAATTATTGAGAAAATTAAAGTTAACTTAAAAGGACTTTTTGGTAGTTTTATTTTAACGTTATAGCATGCCAATACTGTATCACACAGTAGTTCATCTTTATAAGGATTACATATACACATATTAGTTTATGCATTTTATTTAGTCAATAATGACAATGCATATCTCTACCCATGATTTTTCAATTGCACTTCTCTTTCCACAAGAAAAATTTTATAAGAAGGAAATAGACATTTACTATAGCAATAGAATAGAATTTATTAATTATATCAACCAATCTCTCTCTCTCTCTCTCTCTATCTCTCTATCTCTCTCTCTCTCTCACACACACACACACACACGTATACACATACACATGCACACACACACACAATAAAGACTGTCTTAATTGGGATTGAAAATCTTTAAAAATTGCATGAGAATGGATTTAATATATTTTCTTTGCTAAAGTGTGAATTTTATCTATCACATTTACTGCATCTATTTTGTTGTATAATTTGTTAGGGACTAATTTATTGTTTCTAGTCCTGTAGTTGAAAAAGCAGCTTTTTATAAGAGAGCCCAATTAATGAGGCAATTGGACATATTATAACACACGCCTTTTGTTTTTGATTGTGACAGAAATAAATTATATATTACTATTCATAGGAGTAAATAGAGTAAAAATTATATTTTAGTAGGTTTAACCATAAACAATCTGATTAATTTCACTGACATACCAAATACACTATAGAAATTACAAACATTTGCAGTCATTAAAATAAGAAGAGAAGATGTTTTTGTTTATGCTTACATGTATGTGTGTTATATATGAACATGTACATATATGTAGACTTGTGCGTATATATTATCAGCTTGTGTTATCAGCTACCTATATTTGGAAGGTATTCTCACAATTTTCAATATGGAATTGAAGACTGAAGTATGAAATTTAGTTTTCCCATCATAGTAGGTATTATAACAGAAATAAAAATGACAAAACAAAACATAGCCCTTGGGATTTCTTTTTCTGTTAGAGTACTCAATGCACTTTATTTTTATTGCTTTTTCTTTTATTTTTTAAAAAATTTGTAATGTTTAATTTTGAGAGAAAAAGAGACAGAGCATGAGTGGGAGGGGGCAGAGAGAGTGAGGGAGACACAGAATCCGAAGCAAGCTCCAGGCTCTGAGCCATTAGCACAGAGCCCGACGTGGGCTTTGAACTCATTAACCACCAGATCATGATCTGAGCCAAAGTTGGAAGCTTAACTGACAGAGCCTCCCAGGTGTCCCTTTCCTTTCCTTTTTTTTTTTAAACCTGCTTTACTTGATGATAAAAATTTTATTTTATTTTTTTTTTTTTTAATTTTTTTTTTCAACGTTTATTTTATTTTTGGGACAGAGAGAGACAGAGCATGAACGGGGGAGGGGCAGAGAGAGAGGGAGACACAGAATCGGAAACAGGCTCCAGGCTCTGAGTCATCAGCCCAGAGCCCGACGCGGGGCTCGAACTCACGGACCGCGAGATCGTGACCTGGCTGAAGTCAGACGCTTAACCGACTGCGCCACCCAGGCGCCCCTGAAAATTTTATTTTTATCAGATAGCCGTTATAAGCCAATGAAGGCATATTCTTGATTGTTTATCTCTTATAGAGATTGTAGTTTATTAATTTTAATATTTGTTTTGTTTTTCAGCTTGATACAGATTTATCCTTCCTCAGTCATTGGATAGCATCATGGCGTGCAGGCAATCTCCCTATTTGGAGAGAGGCTGTTAGGTGGGGAGCCCAGCATCCTGAGCAACTTTTTCTTCTCTCTGTTGCGTAATTTTATAGCAAGGAAAGATGTTTAGGCTGCTTTTTCGGGTTGTAATGCAGTGTACAAAAATATAAACGTGGATAGATTTCGTTTCCAAAAGAGTGAATTGAAGTTCCCTCTTATTTCAGTAAGTCTATTGGCTAAGTATATAATGGGAAAAGGTCGTGCGTGTAAAGAAAAAAAAAAAGGCCTGTGCTTCCTGTTATTCACACCAATGTCTTCCATATATAAAACCAAAATGACTGGGTGAGTTGACACATTCATCAAACAATTAATTCATATCAATAAAAAATACAAAAATTAAGTGGTGAAAATAAATATTTCATATTGCTTGGGTAAAGAAGTGAAAGAAGAGAGCATTTTACTACTTAATTTTAAAATAACTTTCCCTAAATTAAAGAAATTGTAAACTCTCAGACTCAGATCACACACCTACTTATATACATATACACGCAAACCCTCATGTATGCACATCAAATATATGTCCCTTAGGTAATAATAAATACTTTACTCACATGTCCCATGGAAACTTTAAGAAAACAAAAAGACTTTCTTTATAAGTATTCCTGAGGTTTAGTAGGAACAGGTTACTACTTCATCGGTCTGCAGTTAAAGACACCCAACCACCAAAACATTGTTTCAATTTACAACCACAGTTTAGGTTTATTTGTCACAGATACAGACAATATAAGAAATTGAACAATAAATAATGCTTGTCTACTCCCTAAATTATCTCTATTTTGCTAGAATTGCTAAATTAATGTCCCAGTATATTACACTATTATGAAAATGACCCAAAGTATACGTGGTGCTCTAATTTCAATATTTTCTTATGTATTCGACTGACAATTTTTGTTTTGATTCCATGGGCATATTTTAAAGGTATTTTTATCTGTTCTGTATGGTACAATCTATCATTACACAGATATATTATGCAAATAAAATACAGCCTATGAATTACAGATCAATCTTCTTATTCAGCTTTGAAAAAAGAAAATCTTTGGCCACGCTAGTAACAAAAGAGCAACAGATTAGTGGGCCAGATATATCAATGGTTTTCTGGAAAACTGAAAGTAAGTAGGATTATATTGACAGATAAAGGAAACAGATAAAAGGACATCTGGAGAAAACTGCCAAGAAAGCTGTTGCCAATTGTCTAGGTTGAGTTCCAGGGAGATAGGAAAAGGGAGGTTGTTGAGAGAATCAAAATAAGCTATGACAACACAGTCAAAATATTGGAACATTGAGAAAACATCTGGAACAATTCTCGCAATTGCCTAAAACATATTCCGTAGGCACTGGAAGATGTAACAGGGAAAGGGAGAAAATAAGAAAGATAAGGAAAAAACCAAAAAATGAAAAAAACATGTTCCTGGGCAAAAAAAAAAGGCCAGAATCTTCAGAGTGAAAAGATTTCTACAGAGGAGTATCCATAATAAACCAAAAAAACTCTGCCAACACCTTGATCCACCCTGGTGAAAGTTTAGAAGTCAATTCATACAGAAAGAGGGGGAAGAAGGGAGGAGGAGGAGAAAGAGAAGAAAGGGAAGGGGAAGAGAAAGGGGAAGAGGTGGGGGAGGGAGAGAGGAGGGGGAAAAAGGAGGAAGTTGTTATTTAACAAGAAATGAAATGAGATTGGTATTATATTGGATTGACAAGGTACAAAAGACAATAAAGCTATGCCTCAGATTTCAGAGGAAAGAAGATTCTGAATTAGGAACTTTATAGCTGTTCGAAGTTGTAATCTAATACGATTTCAAAATAAATAATGAGAAAAAGAAACAATTCAACAAAAGTAAGAAAATAAATAAGGATTGATTTTCTTAGAGTATTCTCACTATAATAAAATTAGATACAGTATACCAAAAGTAAGAGATTCTACAGAGGAAATCCTAGAAATACAATTACAGATTTTGCAATTTTAAATTATGATATAATCTTTTTAAAATCATAATTAAAACAAAAAGTCAAAGAATTTTATGAGAAATATATTAAAAATAAGTTATAATTCATTTAAATTGTTATAGAATTGAAAATTAAACTATATTAATGATATGAAGTTCTAGGTTATATTTTGTCAGAGAAAGATGATTAGATATTACACAGAAGAGAATTCTTAAATGTAGTCTTGGTCTGCTTATGAAATAATCTGAAGAATTGCTTTATTCTAATCAATTTATAAAATATAAATAATGAGACTTTATTTGCCCTATATACTTGAAACAGACTTCCAAGTAGCACAGATTTGGTGGCATACGATCACATTTCCTTTACTTCAGAGTTCATAATAATATCGACACTGTCATAGCCTAAATATGGTTAATAAATTTTCAGCACTTATAGTGATCAATATTAACATAACATTAAAAAGAAGTATTTTATAGAAACAAACAAAATACAATAAAACTTTGTTAAATAAAAACAATAGTGTAACTGACAGAAATCAGTGGATGTGTTGGTTAATGGATTAAAAATGAGAGATCTAGAACCTCTCCTGAAGTTAATTTATGTAACAACTGAAATAAATAAAAATAATATAACTCACCATTCTGAGAGGTCCTATCTAGGCTACTTAATCCATACCTTCATAACACCGCCTATAGCAATATTAGGATGAACCCCACAGAAATTCTCTATCTTTCTAAGTGTTCCCATTTCCTTAACATCAACATCTGCTATAGATTGAATTTTTGTGAATCCAAAAAATCGAAATGTTGAAACCTAACCTCCAATGTGTTGGAATTTGGATGTAGGGACTTTAGGAGGTGATTAGGTCATGAGGTCAAAATCCTTACAAAAGAGGCCATAAGGACAATACATTATGATTCACATCTCTGGGAATCTCTGTCAAAACAGAATCCAAGACTCCCAAGTAATCTCTTATTATCCAGATATATGATTTTGAAAACTCCTTAGATTAATCCCATATCCTCCTAACCAAAATCAGATTTTTCCATCATGCTTATTTAAACTCATAGTCAACAAAATACCCTATATCCCAAAACTATTTTCAATGTTTACTTCGTTTCTTTGCTCTAAATAAAGCTAGCTACGCCATGGGAATATTTTCTAACATTGAAGTCTTTCCTCCCCACGCACAATTTGTATTTCATTTTTCATTACTATAATTACTCTAATTCTTTGCTCAATGGATTTACCAATCTTCAAGGTGGTGATTCCATACTTCTCCACCTTGATTTATAACACCATCATGGACACATTTAGCTGATAAACTTTCTCCTTATTTCACTGAAGAAGTAGAAAAACTTACAAGAGGATTGAACAATAACTACCCCAGTCTATCTGAATCATCTAAAAATACTGAAAATCTTGGATTCATCATTGACTCTTAACTGTCTCATAACTTAATTTAAATCTATGAGTAAATTATCTCCATCTGCAAAACAGACCCTGATTTAAAATATTTTATAAGAACAGTTTAGCATAGCATAAAAAAAAACTTGGACAAAGACATTACATTAAAGGTAAGCTATAGCAGAATTATTTTCATAAACTTAGATACAAAAATCTTAAACAGGGGCGCCTGGGTGGCGCAGTCGGTTGAGCGTCCGACTTCAGCCAGGTCATGATCTCGCGGTCCGTGAGTTCGAGCCCCGCGTCGGGCTCTGGGCTGATGGCTCAGAGCCTGGAGCCTATTTCCGAGTCTGTGTCTCCCTCTCTCTCTGCCCCTCCCCCGTTCATGCTCTGTCTCTCTCTGTCCCAAAAATAAATAAACGTTGAAAAAAAAATCTTAAACAAAATATAACATAAGCAGGTAAAATGTAGCAATATATAGACAGGATGTTATATGATGAATAAATTCATATAAAGAATACAAAGATGGTTTAACATAGTAAAATTGAACAATATAATCCGTAACACTAACAGAAAAAAAAGAAAGAATAATATGATAACATTGGTAAATGTATAATTGTCTTTGAGAAAATTCATAACCTATTAAAAATTAAAAAAATAATTCTCCCAAAGCAGAAATAGATGTGAAATTTCTTTTCTGTTTTTTGACAATGTGAAATTTCTTAATCTGACAATCTCATAAGGAGTATTAGAACAGATCTCAATAAACATTATGCTTAATAGTGAGATAACAATCAACCTCCTTTTATTATTAAACTGGAAGCTAGGAACAATAAAATAAAACCATTATCAACTACTTAGAAATTAATCTAACAAAAATGTCCAAGACTTGTGCATTAAAAATTACAGAGTATTGTGATAAATTTAAGGTATACTTAAGGCTATGACTTGTTCAAGACCCAATTTTGAATATCTATATCTATATCTCCAATGTTGAATATATATATCTATATCTCCAATATATAATGTCTTAAACCATTATATATATATATATATATATATTTATATATATTTATACACACACACACATATATATACATACATATATGTCCAACTGAATGAAATTTTAATCCAAATCTTTCATGTGTGTGTGAGTGTGTGTGTATGTGTGTGTATGTGTGTGTGTGTGTGTGTGTGTGTGTGTGTGTATAAAATAACTTAAATTGACAGTCTGGTTATTCAATGCATTTGGACATAAAAAGCATCAAAATGGACAAAACATTCTTAAAAATTGGCAGAACTTACACAATAAGATATAAACTTATTTTGAAGCTATATAATCAACATGGTATGGTATTTTGGGAAAGATACACAAATGGAACTGCCAGGCACAATACAGAAACAGTCCTAAAAACTACATGGTTTCGTGATTTATGGCAAAAGTGACAATACGGTCCAATGGGTCAAAAATCAAGTTTTCAATGAATCATTCCTCATCAATTGGGTGTCCATACAGGAAAACAACAACAACAACAGCAACAACAAAGACTCTTCATTATACCATAGACAGCAATGAGTTTCAGATATATTGTAGTTCTAAATGTTAAATAAATAAAGTCGTAAAACTTGTAGAAGAAATCATGCAGTATTTATTCCTGATCTTGAAGTGAGCTTGAACAGGCCATAAAAACACAACCAATAGAACCACCCAGTGGAAAAATCAGCAAAAGACTTGAATTATCAATTCACTAAAAAGGAAATACAGATGGCTTATAAAATTGAAAAAGCACAGAACTGTGTTAGTCATTAGGGACATACAAATTAAAACACATTAGGTTACTACTGTCCACCCAGATGAATAAGTTAACAAAAAAGACAGTACCAAGCATGGGTGAGGATACAGAGCAATTAGAATGCCCCGGTACTGCAGGTAGGAATGAATTTGTACAAATATTTTGGAAAATGTTTGTAAATATTTACTAAAGTTAAAATATGCATACCTTAAGATCCAGACATTTACTCTTAGGATATAAACAGCAAAAATGTGTACATGCATTCACCCAAAAGCATTTACAACAATAATCACAGTGGAATTCTTCATAATAACCCTAAATAGGAAGCAATCCAAATACCCACTAGCAGTAAAACTGATAAATTGAATGCAGCATATTCACACAAAAGTACAATATAAAGCCACCAAAATGAAGTGCACAAAACACTTCCAACTACAAGTGGAAAGCAGATATGACTCTCACAAACAATGTCAAGCAAAAAGAAGATAGAAACATATCATTCCACATATACAAAGTTAAAAACAGACTAATTTATTCTGTATTGTTAAAAGTCAGATGTCGATTCACTTTCAGAGGAGTAGTTATTGAAAGGGAGAGCAAAAGGGGTGAAGGGATGAGGGCAACATCTTGTTTCTTATATGGACCTTACTTCCACAATACAGTCACTTTGTAAAAAATCACGGAAAGGCACATGTATGACTTTTACATTTTTCTGTATTTATACTACTTTTTAATTAAAAGAAACAGCTAGGGGTGCCTGGGTGGCTCAATCAGTTAAGCCTCCGATTTTTGGCTCAGGTCATGAGCTCAGGGTTTATGGGTTTGAGCCCTACATCAGGCTCTGTGCTGACAGTTCAGAGCCTGGAGCCTGCCTTGGATTCTGTGTCTCCCTCTCTGTCTGCCCCTCCCCTGATCACACGCACTCTCTCTCTTCTCTCAAAAATAAATTAAACATTAAATAAATTAAACATTAAAAAATATTTAAAAAAACAGCCAATGAACACCTTCAATAACAACAAAAGATCCCTAACTACCATTTCTTGCCACTTCCACTGCTGCCATTCTACCCTCAGACATTATTATTTTGTCTCTGGAAAACTGCAAAAATTCACACACACACACACACACACACACACACACACACACCTGTTCTCATTTATTCTCAAGGAAGCTGCCAGAACAAACTTTCTACAACAGAAGTCACACTTCTATATAAAATCCTTCAGTGGCTTTCCATTTCAGTCAAAGTAAAATCCATAGTCCACTCCATGGTTTACAAGATTCTGAATAATTTGGCCTCTGCTTTATTCTTCAACTCGACACTGCCACTCTCCTCATTGATTATGCTGTCCCGGCCACACTGGCTTACCTGCTTTCCCCCAAACATAGCAAAGGAGTTTCCATAGTTGTTCCCTGTCTAGAATATTCATCCACAGACAGCTACTTCCTCATTTCATTGTTTGTTTGAATTATCCATGCAAATGGAAGTTTTCACTTACCTTCCTGCTAAAAGAATAAGACACTGCCCCACCTTGTATGCTTATACACTGCTTTGTTTTTATAGTGTTCACCAGTGTCTCATATATTATATATTAAATGGTTAATTTTTTATCACCGGTAGAACTTTTTATTAGAGCAGAATATTTATTTTTTTCACAAGTGATTCCCCCAAATTTAGAATTGTTCCTGGCACATTTTGCCTCAAAATTTATATGTCAAAGCCCTTTCAGTGTAATGGTATTTGGAAGTGGGGCCTTTGGAAAGTAATTACATTTAGATTAATTTGGATCCTCTAATGTTGAAAATGAATGGTGAGCAGGAACATGCTTGCCTGGACCTGATCTGAGTTTCTTACCATTAAGGGTGATGCTACCTTTAACTTTTGGATCTTCAAGAGAGCTTCCTCTCGTTGAAAGGCCTTGAATTCCAATTTGTGTTTACCTGCCTTGCAAGACTAAGAAAAGATTTGTTCAAGTTTTCACCTTCTTGGCTATATCCTCTAGACACTCTTAGAAAAAATGTTGAACTAAGTATTGAGTTCTTATTCTAGATTCTTCTCTTGTATTTTAGCTTCATAATTTGTCATTACTCTATTTGGTTTTCACATGTCTTCAAACCTATCTTTAAACAAACATGTTGTCCAAATATTCTAGTTGTTCTTGGTGGAAGGGGTCCTTCATCACTGTCTAACTTGCCAGTAGCAAAAGCAGGAGTTTTGACTTTTTCTTTTTTTCTAAAACATTATCCTCTTCTGAGATCATTATAATTTGTCTGTTTATTGTGTTTATTGTTTAATGTCTATATTTTCTACTAGGATGAAATCTATTTCCCCAGAAAATTTTTATCTCTTTTGTTTATTGATTAATCCTTGCTGCTTAAAATAATGTCTGACATATAGTACTGATCATTTACTATTAGTCCAATAAAGAAAATCTAATAAATTAAAAAGTAGAAAAGTTTAGACAGCAATTTCTGTTTTTGTTTGTTTAGTACATTTGATATGTCTCTGGATAAAAACCACTACAAGTTAGAATGCATAAAATAAATATCACTCAACTTAGTACCTAATATATGGTAGACAATCAATACATGTTCTTAAATAAAGAATAAGCAGATTTTCAAAGAAGGAGAAACATCCTTCTTTAGGTAGTACATAGCTGTGTGGTAAGTAGTCTGTGTGAAAAAATGTTAGAAATGATATAAGCTATGATTTTGGATTTAAAAGCATCATTAGTTTATTTTTTTGCTTTCAAACAGACATAAGATAAATTACTCAGTTTAGAAACTGAGTGATTTGAAACATATTCTAACAATCCTCCCTTGCGCAAAAGACTTTAGCACTTCTTTTATTATATTTTCCTTAAAAGGCAGTTGCCTTCACAAATCTAGAAGAATTTCATCAGTTTTGTATCTTATAATATCTCAAATTCCACAGAGGCAATACTAAACAAATGGAAACTTTTCAACCAGATTTCTTGAATTGTAATTTCAAACAGCCTACAGTTTGTGACTCTGTCAAGTTCCAAGATGATACGACCGATCAAAGTTTGAGAAAATCTACACTGCAAGCATTTCTGCTTAGACTCAGTTCTGTTAAAAAGCACTCCAAAACCAAAGAAGAGTTTTCTCTTTCTTGTCTCCTGGACAAGGACAAATGAATACCGAGGATTCCGCTTATGCAAACAAACAAGCAGTGAAATGAGTGTGAGCACAGGCCTAACCTCAGATGGATCTTCCACAAGAGAATGAGGAGAAAGACACCTGCCATTTAACACTCAATAAATATTTTTCATGTGACTACTTTAACCAGGTGCTGTTCGTAAAGCTGGGTATTAAAAAGGAACTAAAGCAAATCAAAGTAAATCTCTAACCTCCTAATTTCACATTCCAGTTTGGGGAGGAGGGTGATAACAGGAGAGAAAGGTGGTTATAAGTTAGTACATTATGGAGAATAATAAATGGTTATGTGTACAAAAGGGGAAAAAGTGGCAAGGAGATAGGTTATGTTGATGGAGGGGTGGCAATTTAAAGAGGGTCTGTGTAGAAGTTGTTAGGGAGTAGTTGACACCAGAGAAAAGGAAATACCCGGGTTGGCATGTGAACAAGACCATGTAGATATTTAAAGAGAAATTACTGCAATGAGACCAGATTTGAAGCCATTGAAGGATTTGAGGTAAAGTAGTATCATAAGTTTATATCAGTACATAATGAGGAATTGTGTATAGACAAAAAAAGGGTAAGGGAACAAATAGGAAGATACTGCAAAAATTTAAGTAAAAGAGAATTGTGGCTTCTACCAGGGTAGTAGAAGTGAAGATAGTAGGAATTTTTCTGAGCCTGGGTATTTTTCAAATACAAGGCAGAGAAAATTTGATGTAGTGTGTAAGAGAAAGAGTAGAGTGAAGTAAGATTCTCAGAACCGAAACCTAAATAGCTAGAAGGAAAAAGTGGCCAATAACAGAAATTGATAAAACTTGCAAGAGTGAGTTTTTTCAGAAAATGAGAGCTCACTTTGGGACATATTAAGTTTAAGATCTCTATTAATCATCCCAGTGAAGATTCTGAGTCAGCCGTTGGGTATATGAGACCAGTAGAAGCCAGAGATGAGGTCTGGAGACAGATACACATTTGGGAGTTATTAGCACATAAAGAACTTATGGGGTGTAAAGCCATGAGAATCAAAGACATCATGAAAGGATTTATTGTAAAATGAAATCACAGAGATACACTGGCTAGACACTGAGACAATATAAAGTTGACATTTCTGGGATATGAGGATGAAACAGAACAGTGGACTAAGAGGCAGCTGCTAGAGAAACTGGTATCCTAGGAGTGAAGTCAGCATTTCAACTGTTTAGTGTGGTTGCTCAGTCAAGCAAAATGAACAGGGAGATATAACCATTGGTGACCTTGACAAAAGTAGATTTCCTGGAATTGGAGATATGACAGCCTGCCTTATATAGGTTCATGTGAAAATGGAGGAAGGAGAATGGAGACAGGCAGTATAGCAACACTTTCAAAAGATTTTTCTGTAAAGGCACGGAGAAAAACTGGTGCAATACCTAAGAAGGGAAGCAGGATTGAGACTATCATTTCCCCAAGATAAAAGCATGTTGGTATATTTATGAAGAAATTGTAATAGTAAACAAACAAATATCAGCGAGGCAGGAAAAGAGGAAAGACGGGAAAGACTTTGGTTTGACTTGAGCCATATGTCTATAAAAGTCAAAGAAAAAGGAATGTAAGACAAAAATGGAAGGGTAGAAATTTCATTCATAGCAAGAGGATAAAAGGCAGACTACTCAAAAGCGTATGCAGTTAGGTGAGTAGATTTTTCTGTGGAATTTGTGGAAATTTTCTTCTAATTACTTTGGATTTTGTAGTAAAATAAGGAACAAGGTCATCAGTGAAGAGTAACAGCAGGGGCAGATGTGTTAGAGATTTGAGGAGAGAGAAGAAGAAGGTGAGATTAAAATCATTGGGAGAGGGAGAGGAAAAGTTGAATGTTTGAAAATATAATATTTGTATGCAGAATTAAGGAGTCAAGGCTGTTGGTCATAGATTTAACATAAAATTTCTTTTATATAAATGTAATGTATGTTACATACATTATTGTTGTATGTTTTTTCTTCCCGTACAATTTAGCTGCAAAATTGTATGCATAGAGTAGACCCAGATGTGGATTTTTCAAATGCCCTGGTGTAGCTAAGTGGCCCAGAATTTTATTTAAAAAAAAATTAACGTTTTATTTATTTTTGAGACAGGGAGAGACAGAGCATGAACAGGGGAGGGTCAGAGAGAGGGAGACACAGAATCTGAAACAGGCTCCAGGCTCTGAGCTGTCAGCACAAAGCCTGATGTGGAGCTCAAACTCACGGACCGCGAGATCATGACCTGAGCTGAAGTCGGCCGCTTAACTGACTGAGCCACCCAGGTGCCCCAGTGGCCCAGAATTTTAAAGGTCTGCTCTCTCTTCTATGATTTCTCTTCTCACCCAGTTTGGAGAAATGGATCTACTCTTAATACTAGGAAACCTAACGTTTAACCATACAAAGATCTTCCAAATTAATTGGTTTATGCCCTAAGTCATCTCTAGGCCTAGGTTTAAAAGTAAAAAATCAGACTCTTTAAATAAACTTTTAAGTTTAAGAATAGTTTTAGAAAAATTGTGAACAGCCTATAGAGAATTCTGATATACTCCCCAATTGCTTTCCCATGTTGTTAAAATTCATCACAACTAATCAGGTGACAGTGATACATTTTTATGAACTAAATACCATAAAATTTTCAGATTTCTTTAGTTTTTACCAAATATATTTTTCTGTTCCAAGATCTCGTCCAGGACAATACATTTCATCTAGTCACCTTATTTCCTCTTAGTTGTGACCGTTTTAGATTTTCCTTATTTTTGATGACCTTTTCGGTTTTAAGAACACTGTTAAGGCATTTTGTAGAAAGTCCTTCAAGTGGAATATGTCTGATTTTTTCTATTGTTTATTTGTCTATTTGTTTATTGTTATAGGAGAGAGACCATAGAGCTAATGTACCATATCAACAGTACATACTATCAACATGTTATCACTGTGGATGTTAATCTTGAATGCCTGGATAAGTAGGATTTATTAGATTCCTTCTCTGTAAAGTTACTCTTTTTTCTTTGTTTTCATACAGTAATCTTTAAAAGGAAGTCACTCTGCGTGGTCCTCATGTAAGGAGTGAGGATTTATGCTAACCATCTTTTGTTAGAATATCTATATAAATATTATTCTGCACAGATTTACCTGTTCACTCCCATTTATTTACTTATTCAGCCACTTATTTATTTATATTAAATTCATGGATATTTATTTAACAGCCTGGGTTATAATAGATAGAATACTGTGCCATTTATTTTGTTGCCCCCATTGTCTCAGCTTTGGTCACTGGGAGCACTTTCAGTTGGTTCCTGTGTCCTGTTGACATATACCTATCACTGTGGGTTTTGAAAACTTCTGTTGCATTTTTCTTTTTTAAACACTTTCTCATTTTCTTGTACTAAAAAATCTTCCATGCATGTTTTCTATATTTCTCACTTCAACCCTAGACCTAGCTATCTCTTCAAGCTCTGAAAATCCAGACATTCTAAATTGAAAAATATTTTTAAAATGTTTTCTATCTTAATAATCTTCTCTAAGGCAAAAAATGCTTTGCTTTCTACATGAAACTGCAGTGAAACAGAAATATAGGCTATTATATAACAAAACATAATCCCAACACTAAAAGTAAGAAAAATAGTAGGAATACTTTGCATCTATATAGACCCTCATAACCAAACAGTAATAAGTGCCTAACAATTATTAATTCATTTAATTCTGAGAACAACCCTACAGGATAATGTGATGGGTTCTCTGTTTAATGTCTTATCTCATGTAATGCTCACAACAAAACACCATGAGGTATTAGTTTTTATTGGCTTCAATTGGGAGATGGGAAAACTGAATCCAAGACTCATGTGTCTAGTAATTTCAAGATACAATTCTGGGACTTGAATTCATATTTCTTAGATTTTCAAATACAAATCCTCAATTACTACAAGTATTGTCTATTTGGCTATATTGGTGATGGAAAAGAAAAATCAAATTTTCTTCATTATTTCAAAATAATGGAATTGGATGTGATTTATGTAAAGGTTCTTCTAAATTCTAAAGTTTCTTCTAAATTCTTGTAAATTTGAAAGGTCTTCTAAATTGAAAATGATGTGGTTCAATGATTTTCCCAGTTTCCCTGGTTATATTAGATGTCTTTGTCTCTGTATTCCTTTTATAACCTATATTATGTGCTTAACAAAAGATTTATCACATCAAACCAAATTATTTCTTAACATATCTCTCCTTGGGTGTTTTATTTACCTATGCAACCAAGCCCAACTTTTTATATGTATTGCAGAGAAGGTACAATTTTTACTCAATGATTAATTAGTTCTAGATTAATGATTAAATAAGTAAAGGAGTGGGACATCAACGTTAATATTTGAGTTTTGATAGACAAGACACTCACCAAGTCATTTTTATTTTTTTGTTATTTTTATTTTTTTAAATATGAAGTTTATTGTCAAATTGGTTTCCATACAACACCCAGTGCTCATCCCAACAGGTGCCCTCCTCAATACCCATCACTCACCCTTCCCTCCTTCCCACCCCCCATCAACCCTCAGTTCTCAGTTTTTTAAGAGTCTCTTATGTTTTGGCTCCCTCCCTCTCTAACCTCTTTTTTTTTCCTTCCCCTCCCCCATGGTCTTCTGTTAAGTTTCTCAGGATCCACATAAGAGTGAAAACATATGGTATCTGTCTTTCTCTGTATGACTTACTTCACTTAGCACAACACTCTCCCGTGTCATCCACGTTGCTACAAAAGGCCATATTTCATTCTTTCTCATTGCCACTTAGTATTCCATTGTGTATATAAACCACAATTTCTTTATCCATTCATCAGTTGATGGACACTTAGTCTCTTTCCATAATTTGGCTATTGTTGAAAGTGCTACTATAAATATTGGGGTACAAGTGCCCCTATGCATCAGGACTCCTGTATCCCTTCACCAATTCATTTTTAAAAGTATTGAAGAGAATTAAATATAATTACTTACAGTGTTTCTCAGATAGTGATGAAATCTATACTATTATTCTATTATTCTTAAAACTAGATATTTAACAAACTTAAATATCATAGAAGAGGCAGAAATTTTTAGGAAAGTAAAAAGCAACAGCTATTTCTCTGATTTTGCTTATTAAAAGTATCTATAAGATGCAATACTAAGGGGAAAAACAAATATTACTTTCTAAGCAATAGAAATTTACATAGAGTAATTGATTTGAATTTCAATCCAATTTTACTAAAATATTTTCAGTATAATTTATGACTGCTTCATTTTCAAATACTTATAGTATTTTTAAAGGTAGATTGGTAAAGATCAGTCCAATTCTCTGTTTAACTTATCTAATGCCTGAGCTTTAATTGAGTTTATCCATCAAAGTCACATTTCATTTAGGGAATGGATGTCAGACTACAGCAGTTAGCAATGATGATGGAAAGGACTTTAAATTAACTAACAATAGTAACTTAAAGTAGAAATTAAAGTCTATATTCATTCTCTTCTTTGAACTTTAATTCAAATAAAAATAGTTGAATACTGAGCAATGCTCAAATATTAGTTAAAACTAGTATTTTATAAAGTGAAGGCATGTGATAGAAAGAAGTTTAAGCCTAATAAATGTCATTTTAAGCCTAGCATGCCATTTATAGCATTGTGTCAATAATGAGGTAAAATTTTTATGTCAGTAGTTCTATAAATAACTTATGTAAAATTCAATATGTTTTGGTTTGGGTATTTAACATACTCATTAATGGTAATACAACTCTCAATATAATCAAGATACAAAATTATTTCCTTTGACAGTTAAGACAAAAGTTACTTAAAGAATGGAAGAACAAAAAGAAGAAAAATATATACATTGTCTATATTTTCTGGGTAATTACCATTGTCCATGGATGGTATGTGGTTATTTCCCCAGTTCTAGAGTGCAGAGTTGAAAAGAACGTATTTAGCAAACGGCAGAATTGCTGCATCGGTCGCATGAGCTATGGAGTATGGACTATGATGGTAAGAAAAGCCAAGTAAAAGCCTCTACCTATCAAAACAGTAAGTCAAAAGCAATATTACATCCCTAGAGACATAACAGAGAACTGTGTCACTGTCTAGGGCTTGGCAAATGCAGCTGTATTACTTTCTTCATATGCCCATTCAACTTGCTTATTTGGCCTTTGCAGAAGACAGAAGTATTTGGAGAAGGGCAATGGATTATCATAAACTTAGCAATGTGATAGCAGCTATTGTTCTGGATCAGTGTTCTGGATATTCTAGATATGTGTGTGTATGTGTGTATGTATGCATGTGCTTAATCCAGTATACACCTCTTGATCTGGCCAAACTATTTTTTTTCTATATCTATTAATAAAGATTTTCTGAAATTGTTTTCTGTTTTGTTTTGTTTTCAGCCACCATAACCAATAATACATCTTCACAATCCTACTTTAAGGCCATCTCAACTCCCCGCCTTCATGTCATAATTTAGTCTGCAAAGAGTTGATCACTTTTCCCTTCTACAAGACGTCAAACTGGTCTATTACCTTAATGGTTCCATGCAACTGGATCTGGTGAGCAGGGAACAGCAAGTACTTCAGACACTTTGGTAAGATGTATGTAAGCCAATTTGTAGAAAATAAATCCCATAAACCCCCCCCCCAAATTTTTCCATGAAATTTCTAGGGTGTTCTGGGTCATGTCAATATAATCTAAAGTAAAGGAAAAGTTACTTCACCTGGCCCCTCCTAGAACTAAAAATGGAGCATAATAGTTATCAGCCATTAAAAAAAAATTTTAAGGTTTATTTATTATTGAGAGACAGAGAGAGTCAGAGCATGAGCATGGGAGAGGCAGAAAGAGGGGGAGACACAGAATCTGAAGCAGGCTCCAGGCTCTGAGTTGTCAGCACAGAGCCCAACATGGGGTTCGAACCCACAAACCACGAGATCATGACTTGAGCTGAAGTCAGATGATTAACCAACTGAGCCACCCAGGAGCCCCAGTTATCACCCATTTTTAGAATTTGGAGGCTGTATATATCCCAGCCAGGTGTGCTACTCTGATCTACTTACTTAGGAACACAAAGGCTGCAATTTTTAGTGGGGCCCACAACAAGAAAAGGGTTTTCAACAAATCTAAAATGTCATAAAAGCTGATCAATCAATGTCTGATTGATAACTGGTTTTCTAGATATGCTTTCACCACCTGAGTTGATGGCTATAAAACTGTAGTCCCACTTCATGGTGATTGTAGTAGCCTGAAGGACAGACAGTAGTGAAATCTTGTCAACAGATGGAACCTGTAATGTACTTGATTGCTCATTTTACTGAAAATGGCAAGTGGAGATGTAGGTCCCCTGATTCATTAACTGTGGCCAATGCTTTGGCAGGATGATGGGGGACTTGGAAGAACACAGATAATCAGATAATTTGGAGAAAAGTTAGCAGAAGGAATAGATATGCAAATATGCCTTTTCAAAGGGACCCTGAGTGTAAAAATATTTTTTTCTCATACTAATGCCCACTAAAGAGTAGCAGATGAAGATCTCAATAAAGTGGACAAGATGGATTGTTTGGTAGATTTCCATCAGCCTCTTTCTCCAACCACCTTTTTTCTTAATCAGTGAATTCATGGACAAATCCATAGGCAAAGAAACACAATCAGTCCGGTTGCTGAATTCAAAGGGAAAATAGACTGGCCAGTGAAAGAAGAAAGTTTTATCATGGAATGGATAGCAATTTTTTTTACTGAGTTGCCTGACCACCTGAAGAAATGGCTTGAAAATTGTAAAAAACTAAAAAGAGGTTAGAGTGGGAGAGAGCCAAAGCATAAGAGACTGTTAAAAAGTGAGAACAAACTGAGGGTTGATGGGGGGTGGGAGGGAGGGGAGGGTGGGTGATGGGTATTGAGGAGGGCACCTTTTGGAATGAGCATTGGGTGTTGTATGGAAACCAAGTTGTCAATAAATTTCATATATATATATATATATATATATATAAAGAAAATTGTAAAAAAACTAAGATTGTAATAATTATAAATATTTCTTGTTTATTTTGATGTGAATATATTTAAGAATGATTTAATCAAATTTCCCCTGTTTTTTTTCTTTCTATTAACAACTTACCTAGCATTAACAAAAGACAAATTAATAACATTTCCGTATTTACATTACAACATACTAAAGCCAAATGTGACTGTGCTATAAGAGAAATAAACAGCCCAAGATAGATAAAGGGACTTTGTAATTCTTTTGGTGGAGATTGGCATGTTTTTGGCTGTACATAGGGTATTTGTATCATGTAAGGTGAACTTTGCCATTATTTTTATTTGGAAATTAATTATGATTAAAAGCGATGTGTATGTATGAACCATGTTGGCTTTGTTTCAACATAGATAAGTTACAAGAATTTTTGAAAAATTACTGTTCCTGTACGGCCCCAGGTTAGAGTTGGTCACAAGGGACATAAGATTTGGAAGGTAGAATTGAAGAAATACTCTTATGTTCGGAGGTTGAGTGTAGGGCAGACATTGCTGCCATTCATACACTTGACTTCCAATGGCAGCCAGACCACAGCTCCTTCTGCTCCCACCCACCTTGTTCTTGAACTTCTCCAAATCCTACCCTTTCTCCAAACTATCTACATAAATATGTTCACATGTCATCAAGTTAACCACGGGTCAATCACCTAATATATTTTTATCATTTGCTTTTACTGTATCATCATACACTTTAATAATGATATTGTCATTTGCAGTTAATGTAAAAACTTTAAACTCTTTATACTTAGGTTGTTACTATTCACCTATCACTTTATACTTTTATTTTTACTTTCTTTAAATATTGACTTTCTTATGTTTTCCAGAAATTTCAAGGAGAACATTCAATGATATATTATCTGAGACTCACGAGGCTGAGAATGCCTTTCAATTACTTTTGACTAGAAATTCAATGTGCTCCTTCTAGATAGCTTGAGCTCCAACCTCTTCCCTCCACACTTTGCTAATATTGTGTCCATTGTGTCCTGATGTTTAATGTCACAGAAAGCTTGTCTGATTTCTTTCTTTTGTAAACCTTTTATTTATATTTAAATTTTGTTAGATTTTTTTCTTTATTGTTGAAATTAAATACACTTTCCAGATTAGATTTAAATATAATACGATTTTTTGTATTTTTGTTTTTTCTTTCAATTTTATCTTTATTTGGTTGTGTGTATGTATGTATATTAAATTAAATTCAATTATACTTGCATTATAATTACATGCAATTCATTACATATTCCATATTACATATACAGGTCTGTACCTAATATAATTTTTAGTTTAGGAATGTTTTTGCCTATATCTTGAGTTACTATTTATGTTCCTATTACTGTGATTTTCTATTAATTTCTATTTATATTCTTTTAGCTTTCTTTTTATTCATAACTCTAATTTTTATTGAATATCTCTTCTTCGACCTCATCTTTTTTTTAATGTTTATTTATTTTTGAGAGAGAGAGAGACAGAGCATTGAGCAGGGAGGGCCAGAGAGGGAGGGAGACACAAAATCTGAAGCAGGCTCCAGGTTCTGAGCTGTCAGCAGAGAGTCTGATGGAGGGATTGAACTCAGAAACTGTGAGATCGTGACCTGAGCCGAAGTCTGATACTTTACTGACTGAGCCTCCCAGGTGGCCCAAATTCATCTTTTATAGTCATTCTCTTTTCATCCCTTTCTCATTCTCTCACGTTTTTAAAAATTCTCATTTATTTTCCAAATCATTGATTATTTTGGAAAGATTAATTCTGCTTAATCGTGCTCAAAGTAAATTTTAATGATGAGTTTAAATCTTGAGTTTCTTTATGATCCCATCTTACTTCAGTCACTTATGTTTCCAAATCTAAATTTATCTCTATGCATTATTTCCTTATGGCTTTCCTTTCTTTGCCAAGAGAGGTTCTAAAGTTTTGTAATTCTTTTGGATGTTCAACTTGTCCCTTTAACTGTCCTTAATTCTTTTAGTATATTAACATATTCATAATTTGAAATGATACGTGGTTTATATTTTTCTCAAAAGACACTCAATATTTCTCTCAAAAGTGGGGGAAGAGATGTTAGGTCTTATCTTTTTAAAACAAAAAAAATTTATTTATTTTTTGAGAGAGAGAGGGAGAGAGAGACAGAGCACAAGTAGGGGAGGGGCAGAGACAGAGGGAGACACAGAATCCGAAGCAGGCACCAGGCTCTGAGCTGTCAGCACAGAGCCCAAAGCAGGGACGGTTTCAAACTTGCAGACAAGATCATGACCTGAGCCAAAATAGGACACTTAACCGACTGAGCCACCCAGGTGCCCGGAGGATAGGTCTTATCTATGACTTGATAGACTTTCTTTTTTTCCCAAAGCATTCCTCTGCTGTCACCCCTTTCTTCAACAACTGTTTCTCACAGGGGAGCAAATCAAGAGAAATCACAGGGTAGTGGTTACTCATGACATTCAGATCTATACTCCCCAACTCTTAGGACTCTTACAAGGTTTTATGTGTGAATATGTTTTACAGTTTCTGCAGAGCTGGTAGCTGCTACTCCATATTGTTCCTCATCATTTACTCTTTGGTTTTCTAAGCATGTCTTAATGTTTAACTGCCAAGGAAAAGCAAACATCTCAGAAGTACTTTCTTTGATAGCATGATTTTTATTTTCCTTTAGAATGACAAGAACATTCTCCATGACACACATTTGACAAGACATGATGTCTGAAGTGTAACATCCCTCTCACAGGCACTTTAATGTTGTCCCCTTTGTCCTCCCAGATCTAGTTCTGGTGAGCAGACTGACATATATAACCCATTGTTTAATTTTTGATGGTTGGTTATCAATCACATTTAATTGATGTCCAGGGCTCCTTCAGTATCTTCTGCTTTAACCATGTGGTGATCCTGCTGAACTAGAAAGATTACTTATAATTTTCAAACAAAAATATTTCTGTACACAAAGATCAGCAGTCTCACTCTTCACTGCCTCTCATGCTTGTCTGTATTCATCACTTCTTGGTAGACTGTTCATCGCTGGGGATATCCTTGAATGTCCTGGAACTATCCAAGGATGCAGCTGTATCTTTGCTTTTTTGTTTTTTTAGGTGGCAAGAATTATACTGTTAGCCTGCTATATAAAGGGAGATGAACAAATTAACGTATAAATTTGGTTCTAGCTGGCTCAGGAGATGGTATCCCAGTTACTTTTTTTTTTTTTTTGATGTAACTCAACTATTGAAACCAATTAAATTGAGTAAAAATTTTCTAACTTTCTTTGGTGTAATACAAGAACATTTTTCAATTGATTTTCATCCTTTTCTAATTTTCTAAATTTAATTCCTGTAACATATTTTTAAATGGCATGCATTATTGTAGGTAAAAAAAAAAAAATCTCCAGGCAGAGAAGTTGTGCTGCTTTCTTCTTACAGATAAACCTGTGGCAATCCTTTCAGATTTCAATGTAGTCCATTGCTGACAATATGATACTATTCTATGCTAAATACATTATGCAATTGTTTTCTTGAAATCTTCTTTCTTACCTTTGTCAGCCTCATCCCCTAGTCATCCTATTCACTCAAAAAATTGGTAATTATTGGCTAATTGTCTTAAAGAAGGAATGTAGCAGGGGCGCCTGAGTGGCTCAGTCGGATTAAGTGTCCAACTTCGGCTCAGGTCATGATCTCGTAGTTCGTGAGTTTAAGCCTTGTGTCAGGCTCTATGCTGACAGCTCAGAGCCTGCAACCTGCTTCGGATTGTGTCTCCAGCTCTCTCTGCCCTTCCCCTGCTTGTGCTCTGTCTCTCTGTCTCTAAAATAAATAAACATTAAAAAATTTTAAAAAAAGAAGGAATGTAGCAATTACAAGAGCAAATGACTTATGAATATCATCTTGGCTTTTGTGTTTCAAATGTCTTAAGCTCAGAAAAATGATTAATATAGTAATTAAGATATAAGTTCATTACACACAATAGAGACCCACCCTCATAGGAGATCAACTAAAATAGAAACATTTCTTTTTCATAAGAAAGTCCAAGCTTAGGGGCACTGAGTGGCTCAGTCAGTTAGTTAAGCATCCAACTTTGGCTCAGGTCATGATCTCGCGGTTTGTGGGTTTGAGATCTGCGTCGGGCACTGTGCTGACAGCTCAGAAACTGGAGCCTGCTTCGGATTCTGGGTCTCCCTCTCTTTCTACCCCTCCCCTATTCATGCTTTGTCTCTCTCTCTTTCTCAAAAGTAAACAAACATTAAAATAAATAAATAAGTACAGATTTAATATATTATATTTTAATATATTTAATATATTTTATTTATATATTATAAATAAATAAATAAATAAATAAATAAAAACATTAAAAAACAAATTAAGAAAAAAGAAAGTCCAAGCTTATATGGTACATGGTTCTGCTTTTCAAAAGCATCAATTTTCAAGATCTTTCTATCTTATTGTATGTCATTCCTTATTTATGCCCGCTAAGACAGGTGACCACCACAGCTGTCAATAAGAATGCAGGAAGGAGAAAAACTAAATGAGTAGAAATCATAGCCATTTACTTTAAGGCAAAACAAAGAGGTGAACCCATCACTTTTTCTCATATCTCATTGGCACAGAAAAGTAAGTTTGCTTGGCCAGATTTTGGAAGTGCAAAATTATTGTCAGTAATAAAATATTCTAGACAGGCCAACTGCCATGTTCAGGAAAATGTCTTGATAAGAAGCTTGAGACAGAAGGGAATTGGCTGCTGAGGTTGGAGTAGTAGTGAGAAAAAGACTTTGAGGAAGTAATTATGTCAATGGCATGACCAGTGAAAAGGGATCTGGGGAATGGAAAGAAAAGAAAAGCTGAAAGGAATTCACTGAGTCACAGAAAAGATAAAAAGTTTTTCTTTTATCACAAGAATATCAAATATTCAACATGAAATAGTTTGTGTTCCTGTTATAATTCATTGCTTCTAACTCCTTTACAACTTTGAACAACCTCACAAAACCCCATGTGAGAATTCAAAGAAAGGACCTGAGACTGTATTTGGGTTGACATTGAAATACACATAAAGCAACAGCTGCAAGATGCATGAGTGGAGACAAGAACGCAGAAAGATCAAGAAGTGATTGAAAAAATATAAAACATGACAGTTTGAGGAATATGTACCATTTATAGCAAGGACATTAGGATTTTCTATAGAAAAGGGCAAGGGATAAAAATTCAAGTCTATCTTAGCCTAGATCTTAAGGGATGGGTGAGCCCAGCTGATGAGTGATTTCAGGAGACTTTCAGAGGAGAGAGGAGCACTGAAAGCTTGTTGGCAAGCAGGGTAAGTGGGGAAGCAAAAGGACTTTTTTCATTCTAGTTCATCAGAAATCAATTAGGAATATTACAATTATATACTTATTTCAGCAAGCCAGTGAAATCAGCAGATTATATAGCCGAAAACAGTTTCAGAGCTGTTAAGTGCATTAACTAAGATTTTGCAGTGGACTAAGAGCAGGGTTCCAGGCCTTATGGCATTTTCTTGAAAGTTCTTTCCATAGTGCTGCATCTCAGATCTTGAATCCTCTTAAGGTGTTTGGATTTCTTCACTAACACTTAGTTTCCTGTCGTTGACTTTTCTTTGCTGCAAATTCACTGTGCTCAAGTTTTCCAAGTAAAGTAGCCAATTAATTATTAGTTAATAATTTTACTAGTTTTTCACAAAATATGTAAATTACGTATACATACCACAGATTAATAAATTATATATACTCTCAGATAATATCCCTCATTCATTCATTCATTCACTCAATCAATCCCAAAGTATATATTGAACACCAAATATATGTCTAAGCACTGTTCTTGATACCAGAAAAAGCAAGAGTAAAAGGAACATATTCTCCACATTTGGTACATTTCTTTTGAGAGCATCAAGCCATGAAGGTATTCTCCAGATATCAGCATTTATTTGTTAGAAGCTTATCAATATTATAGGCATAATATCTGACATTTATTTAATGCTTGACAGGTGCCAAGGACTACCTTCAGTTCTCTAAATCCTTAACTTATTCTTCACCCTAACCTTTGGAGATTGATAGTTTTCTTGCTTTTACAAATGAAGGAAGTGAGAGCCAGAAAATTGAAATAACTTGCTCAAGGTCACATGACAAATAAATGGCATAGCCTGGAATGAAATCCAGAGAACCTGGTTCCAGCATGTGCTCATAATCACTGCATGTAATCTTTATTTATCTCTCTTGGAAAGACATAGGGAATGGGGAAATATCAAAATATTTCCTAATAGAACCTTACTTAATGCATGTAAAATGAAATCTGATTTTACTCTTAAAGAAATAATCCTATTTTGTGTGTATACATATTTAATACCCACCATTTATATATATATGTGTGTGTGTGTGTGTGTGTGTGTGTGTTTAAAGAGGAAATCAGTGATAAAACAGAATGAGAGGAAATGTGATCATTCAGTATTCTAAGAAATAAGTAGAAGTGATGACATAAAAAGGAAGGAAAACACTCCTCTTTATTGCCCGTGAGTGCATTACCGCCAGCTTTACTACAAAATGAACAGCCAGAGAATACTTGACTACATAAAGCTAAAAGCACACACACACACTTGTGGTCTTTTTACAATGAAATATTCAGCAGCGAGATGAAATAAATGACCATGAAAAGGGGGTTGTGGACCTAAAACTAGAAGACAGATTCTGTCAGAGCGTTTCAAAGCATTGGAAAGGGATCTCACCTCCAGGCATGCCAGTGTAGATGAAGCTGGAAGTGAGAGCTCCAATAATCAACCTCAGTACAGCTGCAAACCGAAGAGCAATCAGATTTATATTTTTTTGTGGTTTGGATTGCAAGAGTAGAAGAAATGAGATGAATGTGTCAACAATGGCCTCTATGTGCACCTGGTAATTCACTGTCCAGGTGATAAATTTGGCAAGTTCAAAAATAAAATTGTCAAGCTTTAGGAGATGATTTCTACCTGGATCGGCTATAGATTTGTACTATTTTCAACAACATACTTAAATGTATTTGTTGCCTCTCTATTTGGAGTAAATGGGTATTGGAATATGTATCTTCCATAGGAGAATTTCAAAACAATTGTGAAATAACAGATGAATAAAAATAAGGAAACATATCAGATGTTACAGAACTGCAAGTATATTTTCAGTATTAATTGCTGAAGACAAAAGGAATTTTAATGTATTTAGACCATACGCTTTAAAAAAAAAAAAAACCTGCTATTTGATGAAATTAGAATATGATGTGAACGTCTATTTGCCTGTGTAGATTTCTTATATATATATATATATATATATATATATATATATATATAAAGACAGTGGATAAGCACAATGTGAATTCAGTCTTGTGGGAATTCTGAGCATCGAAGGTTAAGAAATGTTCT
Organism: Prionailurus bengalensis; assembly: GCF_016509475.1. NCBI lineage: Eukaryota > Metazoa > Chordata > Mammalia > Carnivora > Felidae > Prionailurus > Prionailurus bengalensis. The sequence continues at coordinate 94,949,361 of NC_057344.1, forward strand.
CGGGGCACCCGGTCGCACAGTCGGTTAAGTGGCTGACTTTGGCTCAGGTCATAAACTCATAGTTGATGAGTTCCAGCCCCGTGTAGGGCTCTGTGCTGCCAGCTTGGAGCCTGGAACCTGCTTCAGATTCTGTGCCTCCCTCTCTCTGCCCTCCTCCACTCACACTCTGTCTCTCTCAAAAATAAACACACATAGAAAGAAAGAAAGAAAGAAAGAAAGAAAGAAAGAAAGAAAGAAGAAAGAAAGAAAGAAGGAAAAATATTCCCAAAATTCTCAGTATCCCTCCAGAGTTTTCTCAATCAAGTTTCAGTCAAAATTAAGTTACAAACAGATTTCTCGATCTAGATCCTGGTTTTGTTCCCTTTAATTTACCATACTGAGTCTGTAAGACTCATAGATTAGCTGAATAGAATGAGTTTACCACACTCAAACTATACATTCCCAATCCAAAACCTCAAAGAAGAAAAATTTACCCCATTTCTCTTTCTTCATCTCTCTTTGTCACTCTACTCTTACTTTTCAGGACTTTTGGTCCCTCAGATATGAGGCAAAAAGTGGGAACAGAGAGCACCTAATACATCTTCCCTGACTTCTCTCTCATATACACATTATTTTCACTTTGTCTCTTCTCTTATACATACTTTACTATGTCCCAATTAAGGGATAGACAAGAGTGTACAAAATTGAAATTAATGCACCATTAATAATATTCATAATTTTCTTTATTAATAGTAACTTTTATCTTTTCCTTCATGACTGTTGGACAAACTACAGTATCGACAGCTCTCATATCTCCCAGAACTGCAAAGGTCTGTGTGCCTGGGCTGAATAAAGAAATCAGAACTATTCCCAACAATTTTTCTCTAAACCATGTCATCTAAACTTTCTGGAATTTCTGTTTTTTCTCCCTCTGTCTAAATAATATAAGCCAATCAATGTTGGTGGTCATGGATCAGGTAGCAATAAACTGATTTTTTTTGTTTCAATTGGCCATAATGAATAAAAGTTAAAAGAAAATTATTTCTCTTTTCCATGCTCTTTGAGAGCACATTGAAGTAAATCAAGCTCAGTTTTGAAAATCAAAATGAATCAAAAAACAACAAATTTAAGGAGCTGTGAGAAAGATCTATCACTATGAAATGAAATCGAATTGGCCTCAGGTATTTGTCTTCTCTCAAAGAGAATTCAATTTATAAATTCCACCCTGATTTAGGCTGCTTTCAAGGGTTAAAATGAAAAATTAAATCACTTAAGTATATCAAATTTAACTGGAAGGATTTTAAGGTTTTTTTTTTTACAGATTTGTCTTGTATTGATTGGATTAATAGGAAAATTATTCAGCTATCAGATTGCTTCTACATTTGTAAACATAATAAAAAAACATAAAACAATTTATTCTAGCTCATAGTTTCACCATTGAAGTTGTATATTATTTAAGGCATTCTTTTTTCATATGCCCCCAAAATGATGTGATATTTAAGTAAAGCTTAATAAGACAAGTCTGTAAACTATGGACATAATTTTGATTGCTTAATTTCAAAAAGGGCAAAAAAATTTGGGCCTATCTTTCTTTCTCATCCCTTCATTCTGGAGTAGGAAGTCCAACATATTGGTTCATAACATAGGAGTGTATTTTAATTTGGCCTGGTTTCGGGGCGCCTGGGTGGCGCAGTCGGTTAAGCGTCCGACTTCAGCCAGGTCACGATCTCGCACTCCGTGAGTTCGAGCCCCGCGTCGGGCTCTGGGCTGATGGCTCAGAGCCTGGAGCCTGTTTCCAATTCCCAATTCTGTGTCTCCCTCTCTCTCTGCCCCTCCCCCATTCATGCTCTGTCTCTCTCTGTCCCAAAAATAAATAAACGTTGAAAAAAAAAATTTAATTTGGCCTGGTTTTGTCATTTAAAAACTTGCAGAGATTCAAAACATTAGTTTCCTCATAAGTAAAATAGGGCAAAACTTATCTTTCATTTTTTTATTAGGCTTAGGAGAGAAGATACCTTTGACTTGCTAAGTACAGTGTACTTGTTGAGTACTGATCAACTAAACAAATAAATAGCTATAAAACAAAATGATTAAATAGCTATGAAACACACCAAAAAAATAAATAAAACAAATGAACAAAAGATCGAGTGAGAATGACAGGTAAACAAATAGCCTCAGTTACAAAATACGTTTGATTTTCATCACCTGGGTCTGAGAGAATATATATATATACACACACATACAATATATATCCATATATATATACACACACACACATACATATATATTCTCAAAAAAAATAAAACTATCAATCCACCAACACATTTCTATATTTGGATGCAGGCATGCTTTGGTTTGCTTATAGGAAAACATTTTCTATGTAAATGAATTGCTTCTTCTGAAGCTGTATTCTTGTCAAATGTATAATGCATACAAAATAGCTAGAATTCAGCCAATAATAGCGTATTATCTCACAGGCCCGACCTTCATTAAGAACAATGCAGAACAGCACTAAAAGGTGTGAAGAGTAATTTAAGTTATAACTTTTTCGATGGAATAATAAGAACTTGTCATATTTATAACAAGTACAGACTCAGTAATAACAACAAAGTAACATTCATTTCTAAATCACCCCATGGCTAACAACAAAAGATTTTTTCAGTAGTAATTAGAATTTAGGAAGTTGAAAGTAGGGGAAGAGTAGGAAGAATGATTTGGAAAACATATATTTTCATTTTAGAATGATAGTTTTCTAGACATAGAATCTAAGTCCTTATCTTTTCTACTTATGTTGTTCCTAGAGTTAGCCTACCTGCTCACTAGTCTTCCAATTTGGGTCTCAATTTCTGTAGCTTGGTGTTAATATTAAATAGATCATCCATATTTTAATACATTACAACAAGTAAAGCCACTTAAAATCAAATAATGTATTTCAGAGGTTAAATTATAGCTTAGATTTATCCTTAGGTATCTGCTGCATTTCTTAAAATTTACTTTCTATACCATTTCACCAAAAGTTCTCAAAATTTTCAGGAATGATTAGTACTGGAGAAGAGGACTCTAACACTTTTATGAGAAGTTTAGGGCTTCAGAGAGATACTATGGAGAACCACATTTAAATGAGTCAAAACTAATTTTCCGTGCTAGGAGATTGCAGCCCATGCTTTTCGTAAAGAAAGATTGAATTACCAACTGAGCTTATGGTGTTTATTTTTACTATTGTGTTTAAATGTTGTTGAACAAACACTTAAAAGGGCAGAGACACAGCTACCTACTTTACCATAGCTCCCTGTGGCTTCTGACATGTCTTCCCAGCAGCTCTCCTTGATTCAACTGTCTACAGCCCTGAGTGACCCCAGGGAGTAGAGATGCAAATTAGGCACAGCTTGTAGTTCTCTGTCTTCAATATTTTCCTGTAGAAGCAAGCAGGACAGATTGACAACTCTATTTTCTGGCCCTGGGATGATGTAGCTAGGATACCAGATTCATCTGATTCTATACATTCAACAAATAATGCTTTCGTTGCAATTATTACCCAGGCACCACATATAAGAAGACACTGAGGATGGAGCAATGAATATTACAGAATTCATGAAGCTTCCATCTCAGCCATGACAAGAAGGGTGTTAAAATGAAACTGGCCTTGAGAGAGAAAGACTTTATTTGATTTTTGTGACCTACCCTGCAAACTTTTCCAAAACTTATGCTCCATCTCCAAAATTCTATTTTTTAAATATTTGGTTTCAACTAATTGGAATGAAGTATCTTGTACTTATAGACATAAACTTCCAAGGAACAAAGTAAAAATTCACAAAGTAGAAGTTCACTATTAGAAGTATGACATTATAAAGTTATATGAACATTGAAATTTCTTCACTGTTCTATTCACTTTTTTAATCTATGCATCATGAGACTGTGTATTACTTATATTTCTTACTGAAATTAAAGTTCATTTATTAGCCCTTTTTTAATTATTACAAGAACTTGACAACATTGGTGAGAAAGGATGATTGGTCTAGTGAGCTTCTTGCTTTAATAAATCTATAATCCACAAGACATTTTCTAAATTCACAGAAACAGATTTACATATTTCCTATTCTGACATGCAACAGTAAAATAAGGTTTTTATCTGTGTCCAATAGATTAGAAAGTAGAAGAATAAACTATATACACTAATAACTGAATCCTCATAGGAAATAATAAAAAGATCAAATTGTGTCAAATAAAAAAATAATTACTGAGTTCCTAATCTATATAGTGTTCTGTGAGTTCATTTAAAATGTTCATAATAACTTAAAAAAAAAAGTCACCTTCTCCAAAGACCTAACAATCTATTTGGGGAGTCCAGATTTGTACATGAAAAATGAACAGGAAGGATTTAAATATCAGTTCAAGAACACAAATATCTCTCAAGAACACAGAAAGATTTTCCTGTAAAGCACATAATTAATTACTGAATTAATTATAGATGGAAAGGGTTAGGTATTTTGGAAAGAATCTTTCACAAGTTTTTTGATTTTTATATTTTCATACATTTACTTTTTCTCTAAATAATTACATATTATGTAGTTATTAAGGAAAACTTACAATGCTATTTAAAATGCAACACCCATATACATCACCATACTAGCTGGAGACCCATAGATTTTCTGTACCTTTCCTTCATACCTATTTGCTTATGTGTGTATAATCTTTCTGTATGTGAGTATGTAACTTTTCCATATAGAATGAAAGAACTACCAATACACTCATCTCCAATTTTTAAACTTACCTCCAATTTTTAAGCTTATCATTTTGAACTTAAATATTGACAAACATTGATTGGATATCGATAAATATCAGGGATCCTTAGTATTATCTGAAAAGACAGATATGTGTGTCTCCATGCTTTTGGATGCTGAAAATAAAATGAATAAGAGAAATTCTAAACATATCGAATACATTGTGATTTGAAGATATGGTAAGAAGTAGAATTAGGAAAGTTTGTTTTTCATAATCTGGTGGAATATGGAAGGTAGGTTAAAATATTTGAGCTTTATCTCTAGCAAGCAGGAAATCACTGAAAATTAATTGAAACAGGTAGCAAGAAAAATAGTAATATTTCAGAATGATAAATTATCCATGGGATTCTCTGAAAGGAATAAATCTATAGGCAGGGAAACCATTTAAGAAGATATTTAAATAGTAGAATTTTGATGTAATAAAGAAAAAATGGATTGAGAAAGCAATAAATGTATACAAGAAATAAATAGGATAAACAAGTTATCCTTACAACTGTATTTTTAAATTTTTTTAATGTTGATTTATCTGAGAGAGAGAGAGCGCGCGCGCGCGCGCGCGCGCGCATGAGTGGGGGAGGGGCAGACAGAGAGGGAGACACAGAATGCGAAGCAGGCTCCAGGCTTTGAGCTGTCAGCACAGAGCCCAATGCGGGGCTCGAACTCACAGACTGCGAGATTGTGACCTGAGCCGAAGTCGGACGCTCAACCGACTGAGCCACCCAGGCGCCCCTCAACTGTGTTTTTTATCAGATGTCAACAGAGGACATAAAATCTCAACATTCAAATGGAACAAAATAGTAAGAAAATAGACATGCAAAGATATGTATTAACCATGATTTTAAGTTGCATCTACCCACATTTATATACATTTCATCTAAGATTTTGCTTTCATGACACATTTTAAAATTGGATTTATCAAAATCTTTCCTTTATCTAACATACCGTATTCTAATAAACAATAATAAGTCTTATTGAGATCAAGAAGGTAATTCTTCACGTAAAACATGTCCACAATTCAATGACCTGTTACATGTTGTGTTTCATGTCAACATAATTAAAGGATTTCTTATTTTGCTTAAAAAAGATTCCTAATGTTATTATGTTTTAGGTTAGTACTGAGAAGTTAACTATGTTGATTTATTTTCTGTATCTATTCCCCAGGATCGCAGCATTCCTTTTTCAAATGATATTTAAAATCTCAGAGAAGATTAATATAGTACTGAGTAGTGGTGGCACACGTGTAAAACATTAACACTGCCCTTTACCCATCTTGTATATTTCACATTTATTTGTTTAAAATATGAGCGGTGACACGTGGCTTCAAGCATCTGGCATACAGATGGAGAATTGTGGGTACCAAAATATCAGATCTATTTTGGTGGAGTAATGAATACCCCTGCGTATGTTGTCTTTGAAAAAGAAAGTTTGATAGTTTTGTACAAAGTGCAAGGAAAAAAACCCCAGCATGTTATTGTTAACTTGGAAAAATCTTGTGGATGTGTTAATGGATATCACAGGAGATAAAGATCTTTGGATAAGATACAATCATTCAAAAGAAAAAGTCTAGATTAAAATAGTACTTGACAGAAAACCAAGTGCTATATTTAGGTGGGAGCAGCTGATGGTAGGTTAAGAGCACAGGTAGAGGTTTTATCTTTGCCAAAGAAGAAGTTTTATCTTTGCTTCTTCCGGTAAGCTCCATGTCCATATAGAAAAAACAAAACAAAACAAAATAAAAAACATAGAATGAAAAGATCATCTACTGAGATGCTTTGGAGAAGATGGGAGTGAATAAATCAAATCAAGGTCTTAGAACAAAAGTTGGTAGAAACCCAAATAGGGATATTGCAAAGAATTGCTATGCACTCTCACTTTTCTAGATAAAACATCAAACTTTTCAAATTTATTTGCCACTCAACTTCTTATTCCTTTAATTTTTGTATCATTGTTATGTTTTAGGATTTCAGCCTGAAACTGAGCCTCCTTCTATAGATTTTGGTTTTGAATGCACTCAAGATCCTCTACATGTTTTTGAAACTAGAGTGACAAATGTTGTACACAAGAACTAGAACTCTACAATCAGGGGGATTGAAGTAGTCTGAGTGTCACGAGGTGATTGTGTAAACCATACACTTTATGTAACCACATTGATTAGAGGTAAGCATGAAAAACTGAAAATATATATGTAAAAACATATTTCAATGCTAGAACACATTTCCAGAGGCACAGAACAATGTTTCATTCCCATGCCTTTAACTGAAGTGACTTGTCTGTAAAAATACTAAATCAATAGGAAATTAATTTCTAAGAAAAAAAGGCTGTCGATTATAAGTCTGGGGTCTTTGAATCAAATTATTTGTTTTGAAAGATTTTCCATTTGAAGCCTTTTTTTAGGTGCATAATAGTCTAGAAATATTTACTCACTCTGTATCTACATCTAAACATTTTATCTGTAAAGAAGATAAGCAGCTCTATTAGTCCCAACAACTTCACTGAGTCACTTGAAAGTCAATCAAATGTAGGTACTATACATTGAACAGTGTGTAATTTTAGATTTATTCTAAATTCTAATTTTAGTATGTTGATGTTTTACTTTTACTCAGCTTACTGCTCAAGTTTTTCATCAATTAATTTACTGTCTTTTTTCTGGCAAGGACAGTAAGACAAGACTATTGCCACCCTCAAGTGTTCATTCTAGAAATTAAATCATGGTGTCTATCGTACCTTTCTTGAGATATTGACCTCAAAACTCTGCATCCAACATTATATATGCATATGTATGTGTGAAACACTTTCTGCCTGCAAGTTGTAATCTTCATTTTCCCTTCACTACACTTAACAGAACAAATTTAGAATTAGGACAACTATTTCTCATTTCTAAAAGAGAAGAGGAATCATATTCCTTTGGAAGGGATTTACTTGCATTTCATTCCCCAAAGTTCCGCATACTTCAAGCAAATTTTCTGGTTTATATTTTATTAAAGGAGGAATGAATCATTTACAAAGACTTCCAAAAATGTTTAGAAATACAAAGGCAATTGTTTGCTTGATAAAAACGAAACAATTTGTTATAAGTGTTTGCTCAAAATAAGAGACATCATATAAAAGATATCTGTTCAATATGCTAGCAGACAAGAGAACTCAAATAACAGTGCAATTTGTGAACAATGTATGCTTCCATCTACATGGCATATAAAATCTGCATGGCATATAACAATTGATTATTGATCAAATATTTGATCAATTATAACTATTGCCATCCTTAAAAATTACACCAGTTTGGGGGCACCTGGATGGCTCGGTCTGTTAAGCATCTGACTTCAGCTTGGGTCATGATCTCACAGTTTGTGAGTTCACGCCCAACATCAGGCTCTGTGCTGACAGCTCAGAGCCTGGAGCCTGCTTCAGATTCTGTGTCTTCCTCTCTCTCTCTGCCCCTCCCAAGCTCACACTCTGTCTCTCTGTCTCTCAAAAGTAAATAAACATTAAAAAAAATTACACCAATTTGTATTGCAGACATCTTTGGGGTTCTTTGTTGTTGTTTTGGTTTCGGTTGCATTTAGTTTGTTTGTTTGTTTTTTCCTTAACTAATCTGACTCTACACCCTCATTTTTAAAGCTAAAGATTTTGGCAAGGGAATTATCTATTTCTACAATTTGAATATAAGGTATTTTATTTCCATCACTATAATAACTCTATAAAAGTATAATGGGAAAGACAGAGGGATTCATGTGCAAAAATTTAACTAGAACGTATACATACTAAACAAACAATTCTACCTCTCTGTAAATAAATATAACATAGTGATTACAAGGTAGGTATAGGAAATAACAAAATCTACAAAATCCTGAGCTGAAAATTCATCACTTCATTGGGCAAATAACTTAGGATCAATACAACAGGGGTGATGATCATTTTTTCATCTGATGTATGTATGATATTTTGGGGGTCTAATCCAGCATATTTTCCCCTCCTGATAATGACATATTTGCTTTTAGGAATTTCATCGATGGGATTCTAGTGCACTTGTCAATTTTGTTCCTTCAGAATCCTTGAATGGTGGTCATGCTACCAGGCCAGGCATTCAGATTATCCTATATACCTATGTATAGAAATTATCCAGAAGTAAGTGCTAACCCAAAGCAGGCAGTCTGTACTTTCTGGCTATTGTTACCTGTGAAGATGATATAAACCTAGAATTGTCAGAGCTGTTCTGCCATACACAGAGACGCTTGCCTAAGCATTAAGCCAATAGAGAGTAAAATGGAACCAAGGGGTAAGAAAATAAATATAGGCATGTGCCAACCTTTTTGAAGCATTTGAATCAAATAGTTTCAAGGATAGCATCATCCTTGGACTTTTAGCCAGATTGCATTGGATTTCATCACCTGTATTCAAGACAGTCCTGATCAATACTTTGTAGAATTCTTGTAAGAAGAAAATATGAAAAGTGTTTACCAGAGCACATGGATACATGGGTACTCAATAGAGTATTATTATTATAAATATCTTTGTTATTATTTTGATCATATTAATGATGATTAACATGGTCAGTAGCATAGTTCCGGGAACCAGAATGCCAGGATTTTAATATAATCACTGCTATGAAATTGATAGTGACTTTAGGCAAGTCACTTAACCATCTTGAACTTTGATTTCTTCATTAAAACGGGGTGGATAATGATACCATCTCTCATAAATTTAAGAGGAGAATTAAATATTAAAATACAATTTAAAGACCATAAAATTTGTAAGGAAACTTAAGTATCCTTTAATCCCATCATTTACCTGATGCTTGAATTCCCTTGACAAAACCTGGCAAGTTATCATTCTTCTATATTAAATACCTCCAGTGATAGCAGTTCCTCCTCTTTTGAAGAGAAGCTATTTCCAAATTTTAACCTATCCTTCTTATTCTGTTTCAGAAAGGTGGGTTCTTAAACTTCTAATCATCGAAATATTTATCTTTCTGGTTCATGCAAATTGAGACATAAGCCTTCTCCATATGACAATCTTTCAAATAACCAAAGGCAGCTACCTCACAGATAGGGTTGCCATATAATTTGTTACCCAAACTGAGACACATTCATGGGTAAAAGGAGTAGTGTTAAAAATTATGCTAGGATAGCAGGCATAAATCTGGACTATCCCAGGGAAGCTGGGATGTGTGGTCACCCTCCATGATGCTTTCTCTCCATTAAGGAAAACATTCTCAGTACCTCCAACTCTTCTTTTCATGATATAGGGCTGGTTCCATTTTAATGTAGCTATTCTAATTTGTTTGAATCTCCATTTTAGCTTAGAGTTCCCCAGAGCTGATTCAGGACTCCAAAAGAAAATACGTAAGTTCAAAAGCTCTGCACAAGAGTTTATCAAAGCAGCTCTTTGTAGGCAGAACAAATACTCACATAATCACAGCATTTGCAACAAATTGTGCTTTTTTTTTCTGTTTCAGTATATTCTGATCACTCAGCTGTATGCTATGTGAATGTAATTGAGTATTTAAAGAGAAAAGACTTAGATTTTGTCACCACACTTAGGGAAAAAACTAGGAGCTCTGAGTAGAAAAACACAAAATTGATTAAGTACAAAGGTTAAACAGGGAAAAATGAAAATATAAATGAAGTGGCTAAAGGAGCAATGGCAACATCTATTTTCAATCGCTCCATTTGGAGGCTGGGAATTTAGGTTGACAATCAAAATAACTTTCCAAAGAAACAAGAACATGTATATATATATTTATAGATATACTTTAGATATACTTGTACCATATGTTCTTGTCAGTAGAACAAATTTATAAAGTGGTTGTATTCATGGTGTATATTATTGGTGAATTCAGTTTAGAGACTTTTTTCCTAAGATAACCTTTGAGAACCATTATACTACATAGCCTTCAGTATTTATTATTTGTAAATATTTTAATTGCTTTAGATACAAATTGCAAAAATACTAATTATATAAAATAGTTTTACCCTCTTAAGCCACATTTTGCAAGAGGTATATTAGGAATTAAGGCAAACCAAATAATGAAATTATATTCTCTCTCTCTCTCTCATAAAAGGCCAATTATTTCATATCTTTTCACTGATAAATACATTTGGCACTAATTTATGTTCCTTACTGAAATTAGGAAAACAAAATTCTGCAAGTACCTTGGGTTATTCTATACAAGGGAGCTTATAGAATGCAGAAAATCATTAAAGATGATAATCTTTAGTTTGCTGTAGAAATTACTCTTAATGAGGTAAAATTTAAAGTATCTCTAATATAATTATAGAAAACATAGCAAAATACATTATTCTGTTACCTTCTAAGAATAGTCTTTATAGGAAAGTATTAAGATAAATAAATAATTGAGTTCCAAAACACTTTTATAATATAGTGTTTTGACTCCCCAATTTGCTTTTAATTTTTTTTAATTAAAAATTTTATGGAGCTCACTATAAGTTAACATGCAGTTATAGGAAATAAAACACAGACATCCCATGTACATTTACTCAGTTTTATCTAATGATAAAACGTTGTAGTATTTGCAGAATATCGCCAACATTACATTGACATTGATACAATCCACAAATCTGTTCAGATTTCTCTTGTTTACTCATACTTTATGTGCTGTGTGTGTGCTGTGTGTGTGTGTGTGTGTGTGTGTGTGTGAATTTAGTTCTATACAATTTTTTTCACATGTGCTAGCTCATGTATCACCACAGTCAAGATACTGAACAGCTCCCTTACTACAGGATACATCATGTTGCACCTATCTCCCTTCTGCCCCCATCTACCTCATACCTGGCACCCACTATTTTTATTTATAATTTTGTCATTAAAAACCGTTATATAAATGGAAACATATGTTGTATGTTATTGAAGTCAACTTTTTTCACTTGGACTAATTCCCTGAATATATGTACAAGTGATCACATGATTCAGTGGCAGATTCCTTTTTATTGCTGTCTATTGTTCCACGGTATGTATGTCCTGTAGTTTTTTTAAGCATTCACCAGCCATTCAGGGTGATTTCCATTTTTGGCTATTACAGATAGATCAAATATTACAAAGAATGCTGTTAACACACATGTACAAGTTTTTGAGTGAACATAAGTTTTCATTTTCGGGATTAATGATCAAGAATACAATTACTGTGCCTATGTAGCCTTATACAAAAATGTCTAACTATTTTCTAGAGTGAATGTCCTATTTTACATGCCTACAAGCAATGCATGAGTGATTCACTTTCTCCAAATCCTCACCAGCATTCAATATTGTCAATATTTATTATTTTAACTATTCATTAGGTATGTAGTGATATTACATTTTGGTCTTCATTTGCGTGTGTCCTCATGCCTAATGATGCTGAACATCTTTCCATGTGCTTACTTGTCATCTGTATACCCTTTTCAGTGAAATGTCTGTGGCTCCTTTACCCATTTCCTAATTGGATATTTTTATGTTCAGTTTTAACAGTTCTTTATATATTCTAGATACTGGTTTTTTTGTCAGGTATGAGGTTTGCAAATATTTTCTCCCAATCTATACTTTGAATTTCCTTTCTGTTCACATGGGCTTTTGAAGAGCTTAAGACCTAATTCTGATGAGATCAAATTTAGCATTTTTTCCTTTTAATACATTGTGTTTTTGGTGTCAAATCTAAGAACTCTTTGCCCAACCATGGTTCCAGGAGATTTTCTCCTGTTGTTTTTTTTTTTTTTTTTAAGTTTTATAGTCTACATTTTAAATTTGAGTCTGTAATCCACTTGGAGTTAATTTTTATACAACGTACAGGTTTAGGTCTAGGATGACTGTCTCTCTCTCTCTCTCTCTCTCTCTCTCTCTCTTTCTCTCTCTTTCTTATGGAGGTCCATCAGCATTATTTGTTGAACTCCTCCTTTAACTGCTTTTGCACCTTTGTCAAAAATCTGTTCAGCATATTTATATGGGTCTATTTGTCTATTTCTGGGTTCTTTGTTCTATTTCATTGATCTATGTATTTAACCATCAGCCAATTAACTCTTATTCCACACTGCCTTAATTACTGTAGCTAGACACTGAAATTTAAAGTCAGATTCCTCTTAATATATTCTCCTTTGTCAAGATTATTTTAGCTGTTCAAAGACCTATACCTTTTCATATAAATTTAGAGTGTGCTTGTTTATATCTACAAAGATGCTTATGGGGATTTTGATAAAAATTACATTAAACCAATAGACAATTTGGAGAAAATTGACATCTTTACCATGCAGAGTCTTCTAATCCATGGGAATGGTACTTTTTGGTCTTGTTTTGCTTTTTTTTAATTTTATAATTTTAATCATACAGATTCTGTACATCTTTTGTTAAATGTACACCTAGTAATTTCATTTTCCTTGGAGCCCTTGTAAATGGTTTGGTGCACTGACAGCACAAAGCTTGCTTGGGATTCTCTTTCTCTCTCTCACTATCTCTCTAGAGTTAAATAAACATTTAAAACTTTTTTTTAAAAAAACACATGTGTTGGAAATTTTTCAAATGCTTTTCCTGTGTCAGCTGATATGATCAGATGAATGTCTTCTTTGGCTTGTTGATATTGTTAAACATATTGATTCTCAAATGTTGAACCAGACTTAAACACCTGGAATAAATTTCAGCTGGTCTGAGTATATAGTTCTTTTTATACATTGTTTGATTTGTTTTTAATATCTTTTATTTTTAATGTTTATTTATTTTTGAGAAAGAAAGAGAGAAAGTGTGTGTATAAGCAGGGAAGGGGTAGAGAGAGAGGGAGAGAGAGGATCCAAAGGAGGCTTTTCACTGAAAGCAGCAAGGCCAGTGCGGGGCTCAAATTCACAAACCATGAGATCATGACCTAAGCCGAAGTCAGACGCTCAACCGACTGAGCCACGTAGGCACCCCTGTTTTGTAATATCTTATTGAGAATTTTTATATCTAAGTTAATGAGGCATATTAGTCTGTGGTTTTCTGAGAAGTGTGTGTGTGTGTGTGTGTGTGTGTGTGTGTGTGTGTGTTTCTTCTACCTTGTCTTTGGTTTTGGACTCAAATACTGGTCTCATAAAATGACTTGACAAGACTTCCTCTTCTATTTTCTTAAATGTCTGATAGAATTCTTAAGTTCCCTGAATCTATCCTTAGTCACTTATACTCCATTATTGAGCCCATTCAGCAAATTTTTATTTCTGTTATTATAATTTTTAATTCTATATTTTCCTTTTGATTCTTCTTTATTACTTTTATTTTTTGCTGAAATTTAAGTTTGTTTCAAGAGAATTTATAATCGATTTTTGAAGTACTTGAGCAATGGTTAATTTAAAATATTTTGCAGGTATTTTACTTCCACCATATAATTTATCTTGGTGTTATCATTAGTTGATTGTCTTATGTCATTCAAGTTGTGATTTTCTTGGTTGTTAGTATGATTCGTAATTTTCAATTGCCTGTTGAAAACTTTGTCTACTCTTTTAGAACTCTCTAGTTTCTATTAAAACCTCATATTTTAGTAGGTGTCTTAGTCTCTTCAGGCTGCTATAACAGAATACCATGGATGTGTTGACTTATAAACAGTATAAATTTATTTTTCACAGTTTAGAAGGTGATAAGGTCAAGATTAAGAAGACAAAAAGACTCTGTGTCTGATGATGGTTTACTTCATGATTCATAGACACCTATAATTTTCACTGTGTTCTCACATGGCAGAAGGGGTGAGGGAGCATTCTGGAGTCTCTATAATAAGGGTCCTAATCTTATTCATAGGTCACCACTCTCATGACTAATCACCTCCCAAAGTCCCCACCACTATATACCATCACATTAGATGTTGGAATTTAGAATACAAATTTTGAAGAAGGCGACACATTCAGTCTATACCAATGAGCCTGTTTGGGATTAGCACACCAATCTTGATCTACTTTTATGGGCTGTGGTTCCAAAGACAACAGTTTAATTATTTGGATCTCCTGAGTTTATCTGGTGCAACTGGAGGCTCACTAGTCTCTGCTGATGCCACCTATGGTAATGAAAGTTGTCTCTCAGTGTAGACTTCTGAGTATCTTAGTAGGGGAAGATATCACAAAGATATCTTCACAAGATGGTGTTGAAACCCCCTCCTAATGCTTCGGAAGTGCTTCACTGTTCTCTGGGCAGAGAAAGAGGGTCTCAGGTCCATGGGATGAGAGGCTTCCTAAGCCAGAATGCTTACTGTTGGTGGTCTCTTTCTGGTTCTTCCTGTCTGTCTCAGTGTGGGTGAGGGAAGCATTGGGCTGGGGGTTCAAGGAAGCCTCCAGGACTGGGCCATTTGCTGTGACTAGATACCTTTTTCTGGTTCTGCCCCTCTGTCCTGCTCAATTTCTTTTGTAGAGTTTCAGCACTCATATAAAATTGCAAGTATAACACAAGAGTTAAAAGTCTTAATTAGTTATTTAACAAATATTTTTAATATCTTCTGAGTTTTCAGCTCTATGTTGAGAATGTCACATTGTCAAAAAATTTCATTGCAGAAATTTTGTAACTTTGCAAAGAAATATTTCCTGAAATATATATGTATAATTTTTCTTTTTTGTTATATTATGCACTGAATTAACATAAATGCTTCATATTTACTATAATAGGTAGAACAGAAAAATGTGTGTTTCTAATCATATTAATGGGACTGCCCAAGGATGCAATAGTTAATACAAAGCAAAGATACAGAAACTCCAATCTTTATGATATAGCAGTGTACCTTATTTCATTCATAAGTCTCATTTATGATGTAAAAATGACTCTTTTATTTTTAACTCACTAAGTACTCACAGGTTCAATCATCATTTTCTCTCATAAAGAAAGATAAATTTCTGGGGCGCCTGGGTGGCTCAATTGGTTAAGCGTCCAACTTTGGCTCAGGTCATGATCTTGTGGTCTGTGATTTCGAGCCCCACATTGGGCTCTGTGCTGACAGCTCAGAGTCTGGATCCTGCTTCAGATTCTGTGTCACCCTCTGTCTCTGCCCCTACCCCACTCTCTCTCTCTCTCTCTCAATAAATAAATAAATAAATAAATAATAAATAGAACTTCAAACAAATTTTTTAAAAAAGAAATTAATAAACAGACTTCTAAAACTGTTAAAAATACATCTCTTCTACATACTGTCAGAGTTTAAAAAAAATGTCATAGAAATTTGTGAGTAGGGCTTGACAGATAACCAACACGTTTTTATCCAAGGTCCTAGTGTGAGATGTGTGTGTGTGTGTGTGTGTGTGTGTTTAAGACACAGAGGTGGGCATGCTTTTTCTATTTAGCTAGAATTTACATGAACTTTTGCATTCTAATATAGTATATATCTGCATATTAGCATAGCCAGGTGAATGTTTTCAACAGTAAACTTGGCCATCTTCAGGATTTGCTGTGGGATTCTGCTTAAGAATATAAGATCCACCTCGCCAAATGATGAATCAACAGTAGAGAATATGAATGATCTGGAAAGTTCACTTGATAAAACCTTAAAGAAAAGGATAGGAAGGGATAGGAAGAGGAAAAGAAGAAGCACTCAATAAATATTGGTGAAGTAAATGAGAGTTTTCAACTAGGTAGTAACTCTGAAGCTAAATCATCTTGATTAAATTAAGTTCTTCCACTCTTTACCTGAAACCTATGAAATAAGAATTTTTATATTTATTTGATAGATGATGAAACTATCATTTGAAAGGGCCCGTATATCACATAGCTATCAAAAAGAAGAGCCAGGAATTAACCCCAAACCCCAACTTCTAAACTCACAAACTATCTACCCTGATGTCACTACTTATAATAATAACAAGTGGTAGAAACCAATCAGAATCTAAGAGTTTGTTTACTTATGATCTTGATTTGTAATCATAACATAGTTTCTTTTTAAAAAAAAAGTTTATTTATTTTGAGAGAGAGTGTGTTTGTGCACGAGTAGGGGAGGGGCAGAGAAAGGGGGAGAGAGAACCCCAATGCAGGGCTCAAACCCAGGAACTATGAGAACATGACCTGAGCTGAAATCAAGAGTCTGAGGCTCAAACCAACAGAGCCACCCACGTGCCCTGATACTGTATTTTTCATAACTTTGTGGCCATAAAATACAAAATTGCCCATATCTTTGTCATATGCATTATATTGTTACAAAGCAATGTTTAGATTGCATCTGTGTTCTAGTTTCCCTGTTCTTATCTCTGATGAAAATTTGTTTCAAGTCATGCTGACTAATGATTTCCACAAGGGGCTTTGAACAAGACTCCTCTCTCCAGGTAATTATACACTAATCTATGTGTCGCAAGACCCCTTGCCTCCCCCCTTTCCAGGCTTTCTCGTATTTTCAGGAGGCCAATCATAACCCCATTCAAATAGCATGGCAGTGGCACTGAACAGGGCAATAGTATTTGTTTATAAAATTACTTACCACATGGATTGGGGAAAACTTTGTCTCAAAGAACTAGTTAGTGCCTGTCTCCTAAAAAGCACTCTAATAACAGATGCCAGAAGTAGTTGATGGTGGTAGTGGTGCCAGAAATAGTAGGCATAGTATTACTGGGGCAGAAGCAACGTCTGGGGCCCCAAGCACCTGAAAGCTGAGCAAGGCTGGTGTTTGATTAGGACTATTAGATTATGCTACAGAAAAAATGAGTAACAAAAAACCTCAATGGTTTAATCAAACAAAGATTTATTACTCACATATTTTTTATTTACATGGTTTTTGAGAGAGAGAGAGAGAGTGCAAGTGGAAGAGAGGGCAGAGAGAGAGAGCGAATCTCAAGCAAGCTCCACGAGCCTGATGCCTGACGCAGGGCTCCATCCCAAAAACCAGGAGATCGTGACCTGAACCGAAATGAAGAGTCACATGCTTAGCTAACTGAGCCACCCAGATGCCCCTCACACGTTTTATTTATTTTTTTTTAATTTTTTTTTCAACATTTATTTATTTTTGAGACAGAGAGAGACAGAGCATGAACAGGGGAGGGGCAGAGAGAGAGGGAGACACAGAATCGGAAACAGGCTCCAGGCTCTGAGCCATCAGCCCAGAGCCCGACGCGGGGCTCGAACTCACGGACCGCGAGATCGTGACCTGGCTGAAGTCGGACGCTTAACCGACTGCGCCACCCAGGCGCCCCAACCCCTCACACGTTTTAATACAAGTGTCTGGGCAGAAGGGTAGATATTCCTGACCATAAAAATTACCCAGGCTCACAGGTAGCTTCTCACAGTGAATGCCTCCTTGCTGGCAGGAGAGATACAAGGGACACGAAGAGTTATGTATCGGCTTTTAAAACTTCCACCAAGATGAGAGACATAATATCTGCTCACGTTTCATAGGCCACAGTAGGTTGCCTGTCAGTGCTTAAATTCAAAATAATGAGAAGTAAAATCCTATCCTGTGGCCAGAAGGAGGAGAACCAGTACGTGCACCAGCAGCCCTGATCATGAACTAGTTGGTAATATCTGCAGCTGTTACACTTGTTCCATCCTAAAAGCATTTCTTTCCTTGCAGAACCATTATGAGTTTAGAACCTTGCAAACTACATCAGTTTGTTACCACTTTGAAATAATTAACGAGATACTTGCCCCCTCTGCCACATGACCAAAAAAGAGAATAACTACATATATACACTGAAACACATAATGGTAGGTTACATGCCACTGTAGGTTTCAGTGACACATTATCATTGCACATTTTGGACTTTCAATTTGTCATGTTATCATATATTGCTCACATGAATATACCTTAGAATTTTCTGAAGAAAGAAGCTGTAAACTCTACCTGAGGAAATGATGATCTATTAAGGAGGAAGGACTAAGACAGAAACAGCAATGATACAAGTTGAATATAGAATGGCATTTGGGCCACAGGAAGAACGCTCAAGTTGGTTGTGCTGGAAAGCAGTGTTCCTGAGAGCTTGAAGGGTAACTGGGATGTTGACAGACAGTAATAACTGCTAAACTTTTAGTATGTTTACTGTGTGCCAGGACCTGCTTTGTGTCATTTATTCTATTATCTCACTTATTACTCATTGTAAACTTCATGTTATAATTTAGGGACAAAGATACTGATTCTGACGCACCACACAGTTGGTAAGTAATAGAGCTGGGATTCAAAACCATTATATTCCATTGCCTCTTATCCTGTTGAAATGGTATCTGAAAGAGAAATTGGGGAGAAGTGTACAAATGGGGAATGTGTGACTATGTTCTGGGAGCAATGCTGAGGCCAGTTTACTAGTCTATAAGATATTTTTTAAGGGGAGTGAGCAACCGGGTTTGAAATAAAAATTTGAGTCATATACATATAATAACATATCTTATCAAAGTCACTGAAGCAGGAGAAAAGCATAGAAAAGTAATGTTTGACGAATGTGAAAGTGTTTTTTTTTTAACTAGTAGAAGGAGTTGTCTCATATGACTTATTTTGAAAATCCAAAATTTATAATATGGGTAATGACCAGGTTCTAGAGTGAAGTCCCTCTTTACTTTTTATCCTTATCACTTACTCCAAACCTTGTCAGAAAGATTTGCCTGAAATCATAGAAATATAGTATATTTTTATCCTTTTTATCCTTATCACTTACTTTTATCCTTTACTTTTTATCCTTATCACTTACTCCAAACCCTGCCAGAAAGATTTGCCTGAAATCATAGAAATATAGAAATATAGTATATCTCTATAAGAAAAGGAGTTTTAGGTGGTTGTTTAAATTTCTGAAATAGTTTATTAGCATGCATCATGGTAAATTTTCACAATGATTTATATGCCAACCTTTTACTAGAAATAGACTATCTTGTACTTTTGCATAAATCTTTCTAATGACGTTGTTTCAGGGGATAATGAGACCTTTTGTTTGGCTTAATGTTCTTTTAATTTGAGAGAAAAACATTTCACCTTACTCTATTTTCCATCTCAGTAATATCTGACAGACGGTGTAGAGATCATGAATGTGGCAGTTTTCATGTGTATGAAAAAGGCTTGGCTTTATCCCATATCTTCTGTGCCAACCAAACATGCCAGTATTCAAATTCCCAAATAGACCATCAAGACCATATGCCTAATTAAATATGACTGGTCTGCTAGTGTCCTCATTATCATTATTTTAAGAGAATATTGGCGTGAGTATATGTATCAGTAAAACTGAATTAAGCTATTAGGGTTTGAACATTAATTTGAGTTAGTACCTCAAGATATTTTATCTGTCCTTAACTTTGGCACTAATAAAACTATGTCCTTGGCACTAATGACATAAAACATATCTGTAAAATAGAGGTTAATTATACAATTTGCAAACTCATTTCTACCTTACAGAGCTATTTATTTCATTCTTAACGAAGTAACTAGTACCTTGCCTATTTACTTTGAATTTCAAGGAAAATTATTTTTCTTAATGGAATAGTCATATGTTTAATTTATACATATGCAAATATACTATGTATATCACTACCCACACCATATATGAAGGGATATTTAATATCAAAATATGGAATAACCACAGATACAATTAGGAATCAGAAATTTAAATTAAATGAAATAAGTGTGCTGTGTTGCCTTTATTGTTTTTTTTTTCTTTTCTTTTGCTACTGATTTCACAAATGTGGCACTTTTAGTACCAGTCTTGGGACAGATATTTGACCTTAATGTATTTTTGGTTGAAATAAAAAAAAAATCTATGTACACATTTCTGCATGATTTATATGATTAATATTGAAAAAAAGGGCTTATAATGAATTAACTCAAATAATCCAAGGGTGAGTAAAAAATAAATACATGAGTCAATTGTGAATAAGTAATATAAAGAAAGAAATATTTCTGATTTTTTTCACTGATAAATCCAGTTTCTACTCAAATACTTGACACCTAGTAGATGTTCTAGAAACAAGATCTGAATAAATAAATGAAGGAAGTAAGTTCCAGTGGAATGATGGATCCTGCATTTCAATTAAAATGTTTAAATTCTAGCATGGTATAGTATAAAACTTGGGTGCTCTAAATTTTTTTTTATAGTTTATTTATATTTATTTACAGAGAGAGAGTGAGAGACAGAAAGAGAGCACAAGCAGGGAGGGGCAAAGAGAAGGAGATACAGAATCCCAAGCGGTTTCATGCCATCAGAGTAGAGCCCTAGGCAGGGCTTGAACCTACAAACTGTGAGATTGTGACCAAAGCCAAGATCAAGGGTTGGACACTTAACCAACTGCACCATCCAGGCACCCTGGGTGCCCTAAAATTTCTAAGTTGTCTTCTAGTAGAAACTTATAGCTATGCATAAACTTATAACTAAACATTTTATTGGTTGATAAATGTAAAAAATGTTTCAAATGATTAAAGAATACACTTTAGGTGCTACCAATGAACTTTGTTTGACATTTCACGAAGTGGACAGTCACCATTTGAGCTGAAAGTGGGTGGAAGGCAGAAAGCTTTTATAGGATAAAGAAAAAAGAATAGGGACAAGAAAAATAGAAAGTGCTGGTGGGGCCACACAATCAACCTTGTTTGGGGTGAGAAAGAACAAGAAAATAAGTATAGAGCCCAGTGTTGGCTTGTTGTTTGGGGATGGCCAGTCAAGTAGAGCATTTATGAGACACCAAAGTTATCTAACATTTAGTTTGGTGAAGTGACACCCCCAGGGCAGGAGCAGCTCCATCTTGGGTCTAAACAATTTTTTTAACAAAATATTTCTTAAGATTTAAGATTTCAACTATTGAAAATATTCATGAGTTGATTGATTTAGTTAGCATTTATTTGGGGATACTAATATGACTGTACATAAGAGTTGCTCAGATCTTGGAAAAAAGACTGAATATTGATGAACAATATAAAATACAAAATAAGAAGAAACAAAAGGTTTTTAAACTGTTGAGCATGTGTTTTTGTATCAGCTGAAACTGTTTATTAAGCTGTAAGGTGAGGGACCTTAAAAAAAAAAAAACTAAAATATTTACCATAGGCTAAATGGAATTGTCACAGGTTCTCAACTAACTGCTATACAAAGTCGAACATTAGCATTTCAAAATGAGAACATTACATGATTGAGTGAAAGGTTGAGAGAAATCAGATCAAATGGAAGTTTCCTGAGTAGAATACCAAAATATAGATGTAAAGAAACAGTATATATCACTAGTGAATAAAAAGAAACAAGAACATGACATTTATTGTACACAAAACTCTCCAAAGAGATGTTTTGAGAATAAGGAAAAAAAAATCAAATAATTTGAATACTTTAATGTTGCTTTCTCTCTTATTTGGAGAAATAGTTAAAATGTTGTCAATGAGTTTAGATGAGATGATATATATTCAAAAAAAAGATACACATCAGGGTTTTTTTGTCATTGTTCTTTTCCTGAAACTTGATACAATCTCTGGTTCATGAATCACCGTTATCCTTCATTCCTGAATCTTTAGAGCAGAACAAAGCTTTGCATTACAATGGCACTGAATTGGCTATGTGGTAATGATAAAGCCTGCAATGTAGGACTAGGGAGCCCTTTTCAGAAAGGGAATGTGTAGGATTTAAGAATGTTGGAAACAATAAAGTTGTTTTTATTGCCAGCCTCTCTATAGCCAGCAACATTGGAGAACCAAAGGTAAAAATAAATTAGAAATTTATATTCCTGTATGTGTATTTATTTATTTTTAATTGCCCTCTCCCTTCTCCCAGGAAAATGCATTTTTTCCAGTGTGGATGCTAATTATCAGGTCTTAACTATAATAATGATAATGATGATAATAATAATAACAATATGAGTAACTGAATAAATGGTTTACACATTACCTGATTTAACTCTCAAATATATCTTAAGTATGTTTAATTATTGTTAACATTTTACAACCAATGAAACTGACGTCCAAGATAATATAGGATATAACCAAAGTTAAGCAGGTTATGAACATAGCTTTGTTTGGCCCCTAAGCATGTATTTTCAACCTCCATTCTAGACTCTTATACTGTAATCCAGAATGGTTTCTTAAAGGAGACTCTGCTGCTCTTTTAGTGCTGCCAAATGTGTGTGGCTAAACCCTGAATGAATTCCTGATTCAGTGGATCCTGTACATTTTACACAGGCTCATTATTTTTTATTGTGTGTGTAATCTAGGTTCTCCCATCTCACCTGACATCCTCCAGATAATATAAATTCATTCACTTAATTTAGATATCCTTAACATAATAGAATAACTTACACTTAGTAAGCAGAAGTGTACTTTTACTTCTGCTTACTATATAATAGGTTGACATTTGTTAAGTGTTGACTATGAATGAAGAACTCTTCTAGATAATCTGCGTGTATAAACTCATGAAGTCCTTCCAACAACTCTTCAAGGCAGAGAGGGCCTGCTTTATGGATGCATGACCTGAAAAGTTGCACAGAGTTTCATGCTCAGATGGACCTAGACTTGGTGGAATGATATGACATCATCATTTTGATATTCTACATAATTTTATCAATGAACATGTGCTTTTAAAGTCTAATGGGACATTGAAGCATGCACAAGAACCAAGAAGTTTCATGCAATAGGCAGGCTCCATTTGCTCCATTTGCTACCTTATTTGTAGACGCCTTTCACGATGTCCTAAGAGTATAAAATTCCAGTGGACCCACACTGCCAATGAAAGTTCAGGAAAATTCAAACCAGGTGCAAGGTAAGCAGGTTACATCTACCATGGGGTGAACAGAGGTGCTGATAGCGCTGAGAGCCCATGCATTCTCTTCAGACCAAAACTAACTTCAAACCCAGAAGGAAGGTAATGACATTTCAAGAAACATGAACAACCAAGGAAGTATCAGTATCTTTTCTTACTCATGTCACATTTCTGTTATGTTAAAAGGGTGATATAGAAAGGAGGAGAAAGATAGGGCAAAACATATTCCCTTTTGTCCTTCCTTACTTATCAGCAAGCTATAGCTAAAGAGTAGAATGTGTGCCTATCAAGAAGTAAAATAAAAACAGGTGAGTTAGTTTCGTGCAGTATTTCTACTCTTTTGGTAAGAGCAAAATGCATATGCATGTATGAGCTACGGAATAAAAATTGTGTAATATCAATGATTCCATATACAGGTTAAATATTCTCAAATTCGTATATAAACTGGCATTGCATAACATAAAGATGAATGACATAATTTGTGCTAATAATTTAAATGTTTATTTTTTCTGTACTTAAAATGGTTATAAACAGGATATAAAAAATATCCAGACAAGTTCAGAGACATAGATTATATTTTTTTAAAAAGCATTAGATTTTTGAACCTTTAATGACATTTTTTTTTCCTGCTTGTCAAACACAGGGCCTCATATTTTCATTGTGTAATGGATCTTGCGTATTATTCAGCTAGCCCTGTAGGGAAACGTTACTATTATCATTTCTATGTTACCGATGAGGAAACTAAGCCCCAGAGAAATCAATTAACTTGCTCAATGTTAAACAGCTAGTAAATAAAGGAAGAATTTGAGCCAGGCAGTAAAGTGTCAGACTCAATAATCTAAACCACTATATCAAACAGCATAGTATAATGGAAATAACACAGTATTTAAAATCATGTCTGGAGATAAGTCCTTGCCCTTCTGCTTAATCTCTGCAAAAGTCCCTTAAAGTTGCTCTGATACACAATTTTACACGCGCGCGCGCACACACACACACACACAAGGATTCTTAATACTTATCTCATAGGTTTGCTAAGATGTGCAAATGAATAATGTATGTGAAAGCAATTTAAAACCGGGGAAGCACTATGCAGATAATAGTTACAAGAGTTGGGCTATTTTGAATGTTTACATGCAGCCAACTTGCATGTAAATAAAATGAACATTTTAGGAAATAATTACTATTCGGGCATTATTGTCAAAAACCCAGGACAACAGGCATTTCAAAAAACATGCATATTGAATAGAAAAATGAAATAAATTATCCCTGTCATCCGGTTTGGATAATTAATACACACATTATTTGCAAGAATAATTCTGGTGAATACCTCTCCCTTTCATCCAACACTTTATACTACCTGAATAATGATTCTGACAAAAATCTAACTCTAACTCAAAGCTTCACAGCTAAATCAGAATGCCTCTCAATAAATTTTCAATTTTCTTTAATAAAATACATTCTATAGTAGGATCTATAGGCTCACTCTTGTACTTAAATGCAATATGTTGTGGATCAGATGCCCATGCTTCCACATTTATATGATATTTAAATAGATATCATCAAGGAAAGTTTACTCATCACCCATTCAGTACATGACACCAGTAAGAATTTTCTTTACTTTTTAATTTACTTATTTATATGGTTTCTCACCTGAAATGTGGAAATTATGTTTGAACTAATGATTAATTTAAAAACTTTTAAACTTTTAAAACATACTAAAATTTCAAACTTTTTCAATGGAAAGAAGAGAACCTGTGAATGTTGATCTCAGTTCAGCTCTCTGCTTAATTTAGTCCAATTTGTAAGACAAAAATTAGAAAATGGGAGGAGCTCAATTTATAAATGCAAATGAAAAATGAATTAAAAGCTTTTGGTGGAAAGAGCTTGAAGGTCTCTCCTTGAAAACATTATTATTTTCATTTTCTGGGGAAACAAACCACACATTCTAATTCTCAGAGCAGAGAATGTTAGTATTTTTCCAATGACAAGAAGAAAAATTTTCCAACTTTTCAACTGCTCCTGTCATAGGTGTGAGAACAGAAACTTTTACTGGCAAATTCCTGCAAAGCTGACTTTTTCTTTTATTCTGAGGAAAGTTCCTTTCATTAACTACAGGGAATAAAATGAAAATGACTTTGGTCTTGTCCTTTCCATGCTTTAACAAACATTAAAATTGAGTATATCCAAAATTCTGTCAGGATAATTTGTACTTTCTGAGACAACATCCGCAAAGTTAAATGGTACTGATTTTCTGTGATTTCAAGAATGAATCCCTTGAGTTAAAATTAACTTTGTGTCTTTTTCTATTTACACTTATGTCTAATTCACTGATTTTTTTTTTTTTTTTTTTTTTTTACATCTTGGTCTTTCTTTTTTTTTTTTTTTTTTTGGTCTCTCTGAGTCTTTGCTCTAGATATGGCTTTAGGTATTATTTTTCCATTTCTATGAATAAAAACATGAAATGATTTTATAATGTATCTTCAAAATATTCTGTTTCACATATTTATATGACTTAATTCTCACAATAACCCTTTAAAAGAGTGGATATCAAGGTTGTTATTATTACACTTGAAAAAACACTCAGATAAATTCATCACAAAACAGCACAGATTTAGTAAGAGATGAACTCGACAGATACAAGTGCATATATATATGCTTTCAACACTAGCATTTCACTCCTCCCTGCTGCTCCAAGGTTGATCCATCTCTTGGAATGTCTGTATTTCTTTCTGTCTACCTCAATCTTGGTAGTTCTCTTGTTCTCACTTTCTGTAAATGTTGTTGTTTGTGCTTCCTCTGATTTTTTTCTTACTTTCCCATTTTTCTTTTTTCTTACTTTTTAACCTTGTATCTTTATCTGAGTTAGCTTTATAATAAATCTGATAGCATTTTAGGTACTTATGAAATTAAGTTTTAGGTACCCTGTTACCATTTTTAAAGCACGAAAGGAGACTCCCCCCCCATGTTTGTTGTTACCAAATGTATATATCTGATACATTACATAAATATATATATATACACATATAAAATGCATATATGAATGAGTTATAAGTTTTTGACTTGAAAGACTTCATGCTATTTCTCCCCTTCTGTATTTCCTTTTTTTCCTTTCTCTTTCTTTTAAACTCCTTTCCTTAAACTCTACTTTAAGATTTATTTTGCAACTACTCTGCATGTATATATATATATACGTATATATATATATATATCAAGAAAGAGAATCAGCTTCTGGATCAGTATAATTACAGACACACATATTTAAGGATAAAAAATGAATGATTCAGAAAACGAAACAAAAAATAATCAATATTTTCCCTTTTAAAGTTCTACTTTTGGAAATGGTTTATGCTCAGAAAGACTTCCAAGCCTAAATATTTAAAGACCTTTTATTTTCAAAGTCTCTTGTTCTAAAAATAAGTGGTGACTCAAAGACTAAAAAGTATCAGCATGCTAGAGTACTGTTTCTTCCTCTTTCTTCCACTGCAATATTTAATTTATTGTCTTAGCACCTCTGTGTGTATTTATAAATAAAAAGAATAATTACAGGTCACAAAAGAATACAACAAATAGTGTGTTCATTTACAAAGAATGGAATGATTACTCAGTTAAGCTATCACTGCAGGAAGGTAGAAAATAATACGTGCAATATGCATGTGAAATGCATCTCTACCTTTTCCAAGCTTCTGCTGTCTTTTCATTTGCATCTCTATGTAAAAGACACTGGTTGCAGAAATAGAGAGCCACGTTAGACAAGCCTGCATAGCTGCTGGGCAAGTAAAGTTTATTAAAACCTTAGGGTAGAGAGCTAAAGAAAATGCTCAACTTTTCTAATGTCACGGGAACCAATGAAACAAAGTAAGTATATTCATTCTATCTTTTCTAATTCACACCTCACACAAACCTATATATTATATTCCAGGAGATGGGATGGATTCTACAGTTGTCAAGTGCAAATGGATATATCTGCATGTGTATAAATATATTTAGCAGTTAAAATTGTTAGTGAAGTATGGACAAAAGTCAAGCATAAAGACTCTTGTATTAAAGGCTTCTCCACATTTTTGGTACTCTGTAAAGATACTTCCGTGTGGGCAAGTTCTCAAATTAGAATCATAGAGACTCCAGCAAAAAAAAAAAAAAAAAAAAAAAAAAAAAAGAAAGAAAGATAGTGAAATACTATTTTAACTAGTCACACTGGAAATTTTTCACCCAGTTTTTGGCATTTTTTGAAAATCGATGACTTAAACACAGTTTATCCATTCCTGTAAGTAATGACCATTAAGAATTGTATAGCTTTGGGGAGGTGCCTGGCTGGCTCACTAGGGTAAGCGTGGGACTCTTGATTTCGGCTCTAGTCATGGTCTCACGGTGGTGGTTGTGGGATTGATCTCTGTGCTGGGCATGGAGCCTGTCTGAGATTCTCCCTCTTTCTCTCTCTCCCTCGGCTTCTCTCTCTCTCTTTCTCCCCCAAAAAAACCCCACAAAATATAACTTTGAATACTGAGTTGGGGCCAGTAACCTGTCACAGAAAATGAAACATGTAAAGAATTGTATAGTGTCTTGGGCAGAGTTATATTCAATAATGGTTACTGCTGCATTTAGTATTATTACTTTTTATGTTGTTATTATTATTGTTAGAGGTCATCTCCATGTATGATTCTTTGTGAAAATATGTATAAAGCTTATAGCTATGTGGTTACTCAACGAAAATAGGCACATTGTGTTTCCCATTGATTTGCCATCATTTCATGTATTTTTGTATCTTACCTGTCCCCTGTGGTCAACAATGTGGTATCTGGAGCCATGCTGTCTGAGTTGGAATCTCAGCCCTGCCACTTATAAATTGTATGATCTTGGGCAAGTCACTTAATCTCTCTGTCTCAGATTTCCTCTGTAAAGTGGAGATAAAAATAGTACCTTCTACAGCGGGTATTCAATTCATGAGGACTCAGTGAGTTAACATATGGGATGTTAGAGTAGTGCTTGGCACTGAGCATCAAGCAGCTTTTAGCTATCTTCTGCCTCTATGCCTCGTTTTGTGTTTTAAACTCTTATCAAGAGAGGTGAGAAAGGCAATATGTACAAAATGAAAAAAATTGAATTACACATGGAATGCCTTGGAATTGTCTGCATCTGTTATACGTTGCTTTCCTAGTAACGGCAAGTAAACAAGCACATCATACATTGAATTGTATCGAGGCACGTGCACGGCATTTTTAAATTTTCCCATTGCACAGAGACATGTAAGTGGATTAATAGAGGGAAAATAATTATTTTATGCACAAAGTCACTGTGGAAAATATTTTTAGTTCTTTGAAGTGTTTTTCCCCCTCTCAACTAATTATCAAGTAGCTGCCTGATTGCTGATGATTGATGACTGATGGAGAGGAGGTTCAGCAGGTGCTAATAGTTTGGTTAGCATAAGTGGTTCTGAGGAAGGAGCTGCATATTTTTGAGGCAGACAGAGCTACAGAACATTCTCTCGAGGGTGGTGATTTGGAGGGTACATGTAGAATTTGTGTTACAAATGAAAAGAGTGGGATCTGAAGATTGTCTTAAATGTAATTGCTAATGATAATAATAGTTCTGCTTCTGACGATGATGCATAAAAAGGGTATTTTAAACTTTCAGGAGACAAAAGAAAGTCAAAAGAAACTTAGAGACAAACCACACTTCCCTAATCTGATATTTAAAAAAAAAAAAGTAAAACCTGTAACTACATAGTTTTTTTTTTAAATGACACATGTTGGGTGTTAAGTAAATGATAATTTTGAAATAAAAAATAAGTGAAGTATAAGTATTAATAAACTGTGATTTCTTTATTAAAAAGCCTATTATTTTAATGGAAGTCTGTTCAATTAAAATTTCAACATACACGTAAATGTTCTTGGAAAATTTTTTCCCCTCAGTGTTAATTTTCTCATTTGGTTGAGGCATTCTGAAAGACAGAAAGATGAAATTCAGCAGGGACAGCTAACAATGGGAAAATACCTGTCACATGTAGAGGACGTGAGTGAGAGCCCGTAGGGGTACCTATGACCCTGTCTGTGTCTCAACATCTCCATGGAGTTTCTGAGGGTCCAGACAACACAGGAAAGAATAGGAACATGAGAGTCAAATCTCCACACCCAGCTGCTACAGCAGGCTGAGTTGAAATATGTGGCCCCAAGCCAACTGAACAGCATTTACCTCCTCTCGAGCCCAAATCTAGATCATATGATTTCCATATGGTGTCTTGGGGGCATATAGGAAAAAAGTAAAGAAAATGAAATTTAACAAAGTGGAGGTGAGGAAGGAGTTGTGAACAAAATGACCTGATCTACTAGCCATGCACCAAGCTATAAGCAAAAGAAATGTAGAAAGACAAGATAACGGTAGCTATTCTACCCTGAAGATTCAGGCCTTGCTTTGCTCCTCCCACCATATGGAAAGGGAGGAATGCAATAGAAGGTGTTCATCTTTCAATCATCAGTAAAGTTGACTACTAGTAAGGCCAATTAGCCTCTGACAAACTGTCAGCAATCCCTCTCCCAGAACATGTACCTGAGAACAATCTAGGAAGAACCAGCTGTAATACCCCCTCTCATGGCTGAGCATGATTTTTTTCACCAATGGCATGTATTCCTTTCCTCATAGGACTAGAAGACATAGTTGGGGCCGAGATTATAATTAATGGAAGGATCATTGGCTAAATTCAACTGAACACTTAAGATATTTCAGACATTCTTCTCAGCAAATAAAATGAATTACCAATTTTATTTTCACAACGGCTTCCTGTAATAAGTGTATTTTTGCCCCATTTTACAGATAAGGAAACTCTGGTACACAGAGACTAAGAAATGTGATCAAATTTTTATCAGGTAAGTGGTGGAACCAGAATTTAGTTCGATTCAAAGCCAAATTTTTAAAAATTATGTTCTACTGTGTTCAGTAATTACATAAACAAAGGTCAAATCCCAGATGCTATGTTATTCTAGGAAAGTTACATACAGAGGGGAATTCTATTGTTTGTCCAAAAGAGTTACTGTGAGAATTATATTAAGTCACCTACAAGCCCATCTCTGTAGTCATGTTTTTTTTTTAACCTCTATAATGCTCTTTTTTAAAGTTTTTATTTAAATTTCAGTTAGTTAACATTATTTATTATTATTTCAGATGTACAATATAGTGATTCAATACTTCCATGTAGCACCCAGTGCTCTCATTAACTTCTGTAGCACTCTTAACTGCCAAGGGTTCTTTGCTTACTTGTCCTTCACCTAACAGTCCTTTATTAACCATTATTGATAAACAAGTTTCTTGATTCTATTTACCTTTTCACAAACACATTGATTATATCTCCTAACTTCAGCTGAAATTTGACCACTTCTCTTCCAGAATTTTTCAGTTAAATTTCCTTTTTATTGCTAGATTTCTTCACCATGAAATCTCAAAGTAGGGACTATGGAAAGTACATATATATAGTGTGTGTGTGTGTGCATATATAATAGCATATGTGTATATATATTTATATATAGAGAGAGTATATATATAGTACATATATAGAGTACATATAGAGTACTATACCTATAGTACATATAGAGACTATATATATTGTAGCCTATATTATATTATATTATATTATATTATATTATATTATATGTATATTTTTATTTTCAATCTTCCCCAAATGTCAAGAAACTCTGTGAGTATTCATCAGGGTATCCCTAAAGAATAGACTAATGCCTGGTATTTAGGGATCTTCAAAATATATTTGCTGGATAAATGAATGAAAACTGAATCCATATATATATATATATATATACATATACACACACACATATATATACACATGTATATTTATATATTTATTTATATATAAAGAATTTATATATATAATTTTTAATTTATATTTTGCATTTATATTTTATATATTTAAATTTTAAATATATATATGTAATTTATAAAGGATTTATATATATATACACAAATATATATATACACAAATATATATATATATATATACATCTTTTTATAAATCTTGAGAAGGGAAAATGAAGGAGAAGATGCACCACTTCCTAGCATTTATCTCCATAAATATGAAGAAACCCCAATAGCATATAAAAAGTCAATTTGTTTCATCTAGCAAAGCAAAGAACACTGGCGTCTTTCATATTGCTGTGCTTCAGATCTTTAATTTTATGAAAAGCACACCTAGGTCTAATTGCATCCAATTAAGATAAAATCAGAATACATTGTTGATGTTATTGACTTCATAAATCTAATGCTCAATTACTAAATGACTCCAAACCACTGCCAAGATCTAGACAACTGTTGCCTCTCTTAGAATGTCTTTTGCAAAAACAGCCTACATTTTAAATCACTTTGTATGCAATGAAGGTCAGCTGTCTATAGTTAATGGAATGTTTTCTTACAGGAAAATTTATGTATATTGCCTTTCTTTCATCAGAATACATTTTTGGCTACATATGGCCTGATATTGAAGTGTCTCTTTATTTCTCAAAACAAATGTTTCACTGAATAAAGGCTTGACTTTAAAAAACGAAAAAGTGAAGTATTCTATAAAATTACAATTTAGATATAAAATTATTAACAATTATTTGAATAATGGGCATGCTTTTATTTCAAAAATCAGAAAATTTTCAGAAAAAATTAAGAAGACATTTTTGTATGATATGAAACTGGACAAGGGATTATTCAAGCTATGGATTAGGAGAACTTTTGGTTTTTGAAATAGGAAAAAGATGAAGTCTAATAAATTATAACATATCTATAAGAAAATTCATATTTTACAAGTAAAAGCTACTGAAGCTTTATGAAGAGAAGCATTTCTGAAGCTTCACTTACCTGAAATGTATGACCACCCCACTTATAACAATGTGGGACTGAGCCTGGTGACCTCTCCCATCAAGGATCCATTTCTGAAGTCAGTGATGTGGGATGATCAGCTTTCAAATGCCAAATCAACCATCTACTGTTTATTGGATATTAGTTAAGCTTCTCAACCTATTTAATAAAATGCAGATATTCACATTTTTGGATATTCCTAAGGCTCCAGTGGATACATACTTATGGCATATCTAAAATAGTACCTAGCTCATAGTACTTACATTTTAAATGTTAGCTTTTATTTTTACTTTCTTTACTTTCTTTACTTTCTTTTATTTCTGAAACACTTGTCTCTGCAAGCATTTTTCCATGGCATGAGTAAATTGGCAACATAGTCAAACATCAAAGTCCTGTGGGCTTGTCTCAAATTGTATCCTGACTTACATGAAAAACAGCAAGGGTTTTAGGGAAATAAAGATAAATATGTCATTACCCATTTCAGTATTTGTTATTTATATTGTTCTGGACAAGCTATTTATCATGCCTAAGACTCATTTTTCTTTTTCTTTTTCTTTTTTTTAACCATCTACTTATCTAGCATGTACTATTGTTTGATTATAATTCTGTAATCTTCCCTTACCTTTGTAGATTAATTCTAAGCAATATTATAAAGGAAACAAACCAATAAGCATGAACTAAACTGCTATTACAGGAAAAATGTTTATATTTACTACATAGGAGAACTTGGGTTGTTTATACTCTGACAATATAATACTAAAAAAAAAAAAAAAAACAACCCTTATTTGGATTTGTAGCATTTGCCAATTTCTGTGGTATAAATTATAAATACCTCCACCAAATGTAATTTTAAGCAATTATAATGCTGTCAATGAACATGAAATTGGAAAAGGATGCATACAATTGGCTCTCTGAGGCCATTATGAGCTAGCTCCAACATACCGCTTTCTAGACAGTAGAGGATTCTTAGCTTATACTCCATGTACAAAGTAACTTTCCCTAGGGGTAACAAAAAACCTTCCCCATCACAACATCCACAGAAAAATTCATGATTCCACAGAGTCTGCAAAATCTGGAGTAACAAGTTACACAAATGGCTCAGATTTAGTCCTATTATCTAAAAATCACTTTGCAGAGTATAGTAGAGTGGAGAGATAGTATTTTGTAGAACTTAAATGCTGAAAATCTGTTTTTAAATATTCTACTTAGAACAAAATCAAGGAGAAGATGTGGAGTAAATAATAAGAAACTGAAAGCAAGGATTGGGCGTCAAAACACACACTAGAGAGTGTAGAACAAGATAAATATAAACTGGAGAAAAAGAAAAACAGTTTGCATTGTATCAGCATTTCTAAGACTTTGATGTGCATACAAATCAACTGTGTCTCTTGTTAAATGCAGAGCCTGATTCACTAGCAGTTGGAAGGGGTCTGAGATTCTGCTGCTTCCAATAGCTAAAACTGATTCCTCTTCTCTCACAACCAACCACGTTTTGAATAGCAAGGTATGAGATTATTTTAGCCACCTTCAGCTCTTCAATGATAAGAAAATAAAAACTTACTCTAGAAAAAAAATGCACAGTAACTAAACAACACTGAATTGTTTTTAGAAAATGAAAATTCAGTCATTCTCATAGGGTATAAATACGATAGGGAAGAGGCTCTTTATCTATTAGTTTGTTTGATGACTTATCTAGGAAGCAATGCCAAATAGTTTGGAAAGCGGCAACAATTTTGGTGAGGCTTGAGAGGGAGGGAGCCAGCTCTGTTCTCTGGAACTTTTTGAAGGAGGCCATCTTTAGCTCATATTGTAATATATTTCAGGAGCTGTATGGATGAAGAAAATCTGGATGTCCAGAAGGTGACAGGTATGAAGGTATGAAGGTGAAGGTATGAAGTGAATCTGCCCTAAGTGCTCAGCAAAAAAGTACACATGTCAGCTTATTTTCCTCCAGCCTTGACTATAGAGTTAGGAACTGTGGACATCCTTCTATAAAGCACTGTGCTCCAAGTCCACTTATGGCATTGTAAACAAAGACATCCAGGAAAATTCTCTTCCAAAGCATATGATGTCTCAAGTGTCTGCCGGGGCTTCAACAGTTGGTATCAAGTATTTTAGCATGTGATTCATCCTCACATGGAATTTCAAGAAAATTAAGTTCTAAATATGTGAGTTCAGGCTGCTGTTCTTGACAGATTATTCTCCAAAGAGCATCTCCTCCATATTTTGCTGTATAATATTTTGAGATTTAACATATGCAATTCCTGCTTTCCTTTTTCCTCTCTTTAAATAAATAGCATATTCAGTATTTAGGGACAGTATGTAGCCAGGAAGACTGCTATGATCCAATTGGAATCTGTGACAAAAGGAAAAATCAGTCATATTGATCCTGTCTGTATTTAAAACTTAGAAACTTTCTTTATGCATTTTTGCATTTATTTTGATTTGTAAAATTTCATTAAATATTAATCTTTATGACTGAGATTTTTGGTGTCCTCTTAAATTTTGTACCTCACTTATCTCTATTAGCCAGATGGAAAGACTCTAAGACCTCCTGGTTTGGGTTTTACAAAAGTCTAAGCTTATTGCATAAGATGTAGCTTCTAGAAAGACATAAAGAAGATATTGAAAATTTTCCTACATGAGTGGGAAAGAAAATCCTTGAGCCATGGGAAGTAAATGGCTCTGTATGTTTTCCAGCAGCTTGGTTGCAGGTTTTAACCCCAGCAATACTCTTCCTACAGGAAGCAAATCCTAAAAAGAAGTGGATTTTTGCACTTCTAAGGAGATTAAATTTTAGATATTAAGATTCTCAGGCTTGGGAAAGACTCCTATGACCCAAGCATAGCATGGAAACAGCAAAAAGCTAGGGAAAGATCATGGAAAGAGGATAAAAATATCTCCTTGGTGAGATGTTAACATGAATATAGAATTGTTTGGGGATTACTAGAAATAAATGAGATTAAAATTTTTTTTATGATTTCAGCAGACTGTGTGTGTCTTTGTGTTTGCTTAATAGGTTACTTAAAGAATAATAAAGAAACATGTTATTTCTTGTACATCTTGAACCAATATTTATACCATGTACTTATAGATGCTTAGACCTGATGACTCAACCCTTCAGTGGCTTCCAGATGCTGGTTGGAGAGAATCTAGTGTATTCTTTAAAGAGTTTACCTTACCAAAGATTATTTCTTCATGGGCTTTTTAGATATTCTAATTGTTGCTTCTCAGTCCAATCATTTCTAAAGACTTAAAGAAAATCACTTCTTTAATCTCACTGAAAGAAAGAGAATCCATCTATTGTGGTCATATTACAAGACCACAACAGCCAGGTCTTCGATAATTGGATCTGGGTAGATACTGCACTTCCAATGTATTACTTCATAGACTAAGTTGGTTACATTGAATTTTCTTATAAATCTGTGGTTAGAACACCCTGACTGAGACAGCCAGTTAGGATGTGAAGAGCTCTAGAACCTAATGGTCATATAGAATCAGGGATAAAGTCAAAGCTAGGCCTATATAGAATCCTTTGCATATTATATAGGATATACTTATGGGGGGGAAGAAGACTCTTAGGAAAATGAGAAATCTGTTCAGTAGAGAGAAGCAGAGTTCAGAGATACACAGAACAAAGTAGAGATAAAAACTATACCTGACAGAAAACATATTTATTTGTTGAGGGTATTTATCCACTAACTCACTCCAGCTATTTGTTGGAAGCTCTCCTGAGAAGGGTGTAATTTGCCCAGCACTTTGGTCCTGTTACATGAATGTGTGTGAATGCAAAAGATTTTGGAAGCCAAAGACAGCCAGAGTCACAGGTAATAGCAGCTAGAAATTAGGCCAGCAGGCAGAGAAGTGTTAATTACTATAAAGGATCAGAGAGCGGGAGAGGGAATTAGACTTACTAATCGTTTCTTTAAAGTTAAAGAAATAAAAAGAACTTAAGGTAAAAAAATATATATATCTTTTTAAAATTATCCTCAGAGTCCGAGAAGGAAATAACCAATGAAAGAGAACAGCACTTAGGGATGAGAGCAGTGAAAGCTGTCCCTGCTTTGATTGGCATGGACAGGGGGCTATACTGCAGAATTGTGAAAGGGCTGATGCTTATCAAGGCTGAAGTGCTTGACATTACATACACCATACACGTACATGATGCCCTAAAATGCAAGTTTGCTTTTCTCTTTAGACAGAACTGATGTTTACAGTCTGAACTGGACCATGGTACAAAGGGAGGCATCATTGCATTCATTGAACGCCACATCTACCTCAAAGGAAAAAAAAAAAAAAAGAAAGTATTTTGACCACAAAATTAAATTTTCAGAGAGGAAAGGCCAAGAGCCTATAGGGAGAATGAGATGGGCAGCCTGTGAAAAATTCAGGCCAACCGGAGAGCCATTCTATAACAATATACTAGGCAACTGAATCATTCTGTTGAAAAATTTTAAACCACTTACTGTGCCAACCACTTTTCAGGAATGAAGAGATGATATAAAGTGGCCTATGTTTCTGTGTAATGTATATGCATTCTGAAAGTCATGAGAAGTTATTGCCAATGAATTGGTGACCTAATGCTAGAGAGTAAGAATGTCTATTCTAAGTAAAAAATGTTAGAAAACTTTTAAAAAGAGACTACTGTGTTTAAAAATTCTATCCATTGTAACACTTCGTTAATCAAAAACAAAACAAAAAAATCTTTAAGTGCTTTTACAAAAAAATTACCTGATAGGTAAATTAAACTAATGTCCAAGAAAAACATTTAAGTCATTTTATGAAATACACGTTGTTTAAAGGGTCATGCTGTGCATGACCACAAATTTCCATAACAAATTACAATATCTGTGAGGTAACTGAGTTAACAGTAAAGTATTTAAATGTAGTAGGCAATATTTAAAAAAAAAAAAGTTTTTACATTTATTTATTTTTGAGAGACAAAGAGAGACAGAGCACAAGTGGGGGAGAGGCAGAGAGGGAATGAAACCCAGAATCTGAAACAGGCTCCAGGCTCTGAGCTGTCAGCACAGAGCCCGACGCAGGGCTTGAAGCCATAAACCGTGAGACCATGACCTGAGCCAAAGTTGACTTCTTAACCGACTGAGCCACCCAAGCGTCCCTAGGTAGGCAATATTTTATTAAAAATATTTTAATTATTTTAAATATTTTAAATATTTTATTAAAAATCTTTGCAATGGGGGAGCCTGGGTGATTCAGTCGGTTAAACCTGCAACTCTTGGTTTAGGCTCAGGTCATGATCTCACGGTTCATGAGTCCAAGCCCCATATTGGGCTCCACAGCTGGCATTGTGGATCCTGCTTAGGATTCTCTCTCCTGCTCCCTCTGCCCCTCCCCTGCTTGTGCTGTCTCTGTCTCTCTCAAAATAAATAAAATTAAAAAAAAATCTTTGCAATGTTATCAAGACCAAAAACCAAAAAGCAGTAGATTTAAAGAGAAATATAGCTAACCAATTGTAAGTTTAGCAAAAGAATTCTTATTAGATATTGATTCTGAAATCTATTATATAACTTATTATGAATGTCTCAATGTGAGAACATTTTTTCTATTTTAATCTGGTAGTATCATAGATTTTATTTTTAGTAAGAACAACTATAAACCCCCTCCTCAATCACTAGTCCTTAAATTCTGAGCTTTTTATTCATTCTTGGTCACTGAGCTGAGTTCTTACATTTCTGAAATGTGAGTATATTCACTCCCCATATTCTTGGAAACATTTCTTTAGTAGAACTTACCCTGCCCCTCCCTATTGATCTTCATCATCTATGACTCTTTCTGCCCAGAGAAACATCTTAGATACGTCAGTGAAGCTAGATTCTAGTGAGTGAAATTGAAAGAGAGAGAGAGACATTCTGTGATCAGGGAGACCAATTAGGAGTACAGCAAGGGTTCAGAAAAAAATAATTAAGCCCTGAACTAGGGAACTAACAGGTGGAATAGCGAAAGAGAACATTTATGAGAGATGCTAAAAAAGTAGAGTATTTAGTATGGGAGTGAATCTATAAGAGATGTCCACATTGTTGTTGTTGGCTATTGAGTGGTGCCATTCACTGAGATAGAGACAAGGCGGAGCAGAAGTGCTTTATTTGGTTCTGTGAGTGTATGTGTGCCACCGAGGTAGCATGGGTGATGCTGCTGCCATGCTCATTTCATTTCATTTATATTTTTGTAGATTATCTACATTTTGTCCCAAATACTTCTCCTGTCAGCATCATCCTTTCCCAATATGGTAGGGCTATCTATTCCATTAGTCTGATTTCCCTCACAATAAAGGTCAACTGGAATCACTAACATCCCTAGGAATTCTATTTCCAATGTATGTAAAATGTAACATGATAATCTAAACATTTAGATGTGGATTAAAAATATGAATCAAAAGATCACCAGATTCCAGTATGGAAAACATCCCAACATTAATGGAAAATCTGATTCATCTCTATAATGGAAGTCACATTCCCAAGCTCAATCCACAAAGAAACCAGAGGCTGACATTTTAAAAATCCAACCCAGTTACCAATTTCAAAATTGAGCTAAAATCAAATCATCTTGTCAGTGGGAGTGCTGATTAATACCTCTCCCAAAATATGAAAGAGCAAAGCAACAAAATAATAGGAATAGGAAATTTGATAACCCACTTCTGTGAAGCATACAGATTCAGACAAGTTAAAAGCAGGCAAAATAGTATGATTACCTAACACCCCCATGGGTTCTACCATTGAACCACTGCAAACCCAAAACCAAGTTCCAAGCTGTGTGATTTTGATTAATTTATTAATGTTCGCTGAAACTCGTTTTTCCATATATAAAAGTGAAACAGCAGTGACATCTACTTCGACTGAAACTGCATGAGGGTTAAATGATATTGAAGTAAAGCAAATTGTCTTGTACTAGTAAGTGGGCAGTAAAAAATATTATTTATCACACTATTGTTGTAATAATTGGGCTACAAAACAATAAAAAAATATACATAGAGCTGTCTGTATGTCCTTTTTAGTGGATGAGTGGTTTGTCAGTTGTGTATGTGGCCAAAATTTCCCACACTGTGGCTTTCCTTTTCTCTTTCTTATTAGTTTGATGAACAGATATTTGTAATTTTAATGAAATACGTGTTTTTCAGTGTTTTCTTGCCTATTTCAAGGTCATGAAATGGAAATGAAGGAAAAGAAATAATTCATATGTTGATGTACTTGATGGGGAAAGAAAGATCAATAATAACAACTAGGTTTTGGTGTAATTGTTTAACCAGTAATGTCATCTACTGTAATGGGAAAAACTGTAGAAATAGGAGACAATAATCAAAATTCTACTTCGAATATGGTAGGTTTAAAGTGATCTTTATCTGTCTATTTGGGATACATCTCATGTTCTTGGACATGTTAGTACTATGGATTTAAGTTAGGCCATGTGATATATAAAAATGAGAACCCCTAAGAAAATACTGGGATATGCCTGCATTTAAAGTATTGGAAGGAACTTGTGAAGGAGACTAAGAAACAGGCAAAAAATCAGACTCTATGTGGATCACAAAAAATCTAAAAAAGGAAAGTGAGTCAAGGAAAATGCTGCTGAGATGTCAAATCAGACATAATCAGGAAAGTGTTATTTGATTGGGTAACACAAAAATAATTTTTGATCCTGACAAAAGCAATTTCAGTGGATTGGTTAGAGAGATAGAAATTGAGTGATGAGTGGGGGCACCTGGGTGACTTAGCTGGTTGAGTGTCCAACTCTTGATATCAGCTGAGGTCATGATCCCAAGATTGTGGTATCAAGCCCTGCATTGGCTCTGCACTGAGAGTGAAGTCTGCTTGAAGTTCTCTCTCTCTCTCTCTCTCTCTCTCTCTCTCTCCCTCTACCCCTCTCCCCTGCTTGTGCTCTCTCTCTCTAAAATTAAAAGAAGAAGAAGAAGAAGGAGGAGGAGGAGGGGAGGAGGGGGAGGAGGGGGATCAGGGGGAGGGGAAGGGGAAGCAGAAGGGGAAGGAGAAGAAAAGAGAAGGAGAAGGAGAAGGAGGAGGAGAAATTGAGTGATGAGGGAAGAGTGGAGACAAGGAGGCATATCCAAATTTCAAAAGAATGTTCTATAATAGGGAGAACAATACAAATAGAGGAATGTTTAGAGGAGAATATGGAATCAAGAAATTTTTTTCATTTCACAAAAGGAAGAGGGAAATATTCTGAGACAACAAGAGATCCAGAGCTCATTGGAAGAGAGATTTGGATCACATATGCAAGGGACCATTTGTTCCATCAAAAAAGTAAGGAAGCCATGGTATGTAGACACAGAACTAGATTGGTTTGTAGGCTGAACAGTAACAACACTAGATTTATGTTTTAGGGGGAGGAGGGGAAGTTTAAAGGAAAAAAAACCAGTTCTCATTTGGTCAGGTGAATTTAGACATGCCTGATAGATGTGCAGGTGACTGTTAGATACATGCTGTTCATTTAGTTTTGTGTCACCTAGACACAAGTCTATGTGAAAAATAGGCTGTGATGTTTTAAAATCAATTAAAATTATGGCCAGTTGGCCATATGCTTCTAGACATATGAAAAAAAAATTAAAATGCATTTAACATATAAGTACAGAAATCACTTCTATTAAATTAAACAAACATTAAAACACCTAACCTAATGTTCCATAGCAAGATGGGGTAGCAGTGACTTGAGAAAAAGCAATAGATCCAGCCCCAGCCACACAAGGCTACAGTTGTTAACAAACAGATTGTGATATTGTAGGATACTTACCTAAAACTCTTAAAAAATGTAGACTGTATTTCATTTATCTAATTGATAATATGACCAATGTGCAAACAGGGATATATTTAGAATTTCCATTTCCCATCTTGACAGTCAAACATTTTTTTCTATACATATCACATATACATTGCAATTGTATGCAAATGATAGCCTAGAGAACACTTTTGCAGAAAT
Source organism: Prionailurus bengalensis (assembly GCF_016509475.1). Classification (NCBI taxonomy): domain Eukaryota; kingdom Metazoa; phylum Chordata; class Mammalia; order Carnivora; family Felidae; genus Prionailurus; species Prionailurus bengalensis. The sequence continues at coordinate 94,990,531 of NC_057344.1, forward strand.
TGGAATTTTTTTGTTGTTGTTTCAAACATGCTTAAGATCGGAATGAAAGTAACACATTATAATTTCTAATGTGATTCTTTTCATTTCAGAAAGATTGTATCTTGCCCAAGGAAGATATGTTTCTTTATATGGACATTTGTTTTTCATGAATTTATTTACTTAGTATCACCAAAGTTTAGGTAAGGAGATAGCAATGCATCAAAAACAAACATGTTTTTGAGATGGCTGTGGAAACTTCCAGATAATTTAAACTTAATTATGACATCTTGCTTCAGTGTATCAGTGGTCTTGTCTTCCACTATTAATTAGACAACAAAACATCATCCATATGGAGATTTTCATACACAGCTTCCAAATTTTAAGTTGTTCTCTACAGTCTGAATAAAATTACTCCATCGCCCTCCCTTTTTGTCTCACAAAGATGACAATACATATTAGAAAAACTGTGACCAGTGGTCTCATCTGAACATGCCAGGCTATTGGATGAGCATGGCAGGCTCTGCACCTGGGCAGCAGGTGAGAGCAAAAACCAACTAGTTACTGTGTATCAGTTACTTTCACTATTTCTGCATATGTATCATTGTATTGAATATTCACATTTCTGTGAAACTGGTGTTATCATTAACTGTTCTTCATCCCATTTTAGAGATAATAGTAATACAGACACTGACACATTTTTTTTCCAAATTCACAGAACTTAGAAATTGAGCTGAGCCCTCAGCCCAGATCCATACAACATGTAACCCCAAGCTTTACCTGCTGAGTCCATCATACTGGAAGTAAAGCAAGTAACTGCAAAGACCCATGCAGTTTCCCTGGGATTCTGGAAACATTTTATCATTTTTTGTAAAGCCAAGTTTTTTTTAAGTAATTCACATAAATTAATCCAAAATATAACTGGGATTTACAGGGAGAGAGAACAGATTTCTCACAGAACTCAGAGATAGGGCAAAGAACTGGGTCCTGTGCAAACTGGAACTAAAAGTCAGACATCAAGATGATAAACTCTGCTTCTCCAGAACAACAAACAGTTTCTCTTTTGTCTAATGTTTCTTTTTTAATATCAGCAGCATTGCTTTTCAATTGGCCGCCTTTACTTGATGTGCACCTAATGCATAAGAGCTACACAATCTGACTAGTACTGTGACCTTCTAAATCTTTGTTGTCTTAAAAATGTAGCTAGCTACATTTAAATTCACATTAATTAAATTTAATCCAATAAAAAATTTAGTTTACCTTTCTCATTAGCCACATTTCAATTTTCAATAGCCACATTTTCATCATCCCAGAAAGTTCTATTGAGCAGTCCTGTTCCAATTCTTCTTTGCCCACCATGTGCTGTTTGTAATTTCTTTTTTTCTTAAATATTTATTTATTTTGAGAGAGAGACAGAGAGCATGAGTGGAGGAGGGACAGAGGGAGAGAGACACACAGAATCTGAAGCAGGAACACAGTCTCTGAGCTGTCAGCACAGAGCCCCATGAGGGGCTTGAACCCACAAACCATGAGATCATGACCTGAGCCAAAGTTGGATGCTTAACCGACTGAGCCACCCAGGCATCCTTGTTGTTTATAATATGTATGCCTACATGTTTGAATTCCCAATTAATGTGAGACATTTCATGCAAGTTCCTGATCTCTTGTCAGAATCAGATGTCTATCCTGGTCTAATTGCCTTTGACTAGGAAGAGAAAGATCCTTGCTCAATTTGTATAACATGTACAGAGGGCAGCAAAGTCTAGTACTCTCTCTTTTCTTCATTTTACAGATATAATGTCCATGTTACACAGGATTATAAATTACTGATGTTCACTTTTTTTCCATACAAAGGAACATAGGCCTTGACTCTTTAGTTCATCCTGTGCCTACTGTTTTGTATTAAGTTTGTATTAGGTTGGAAATTAATAACTAACAGGTATATATTTTAGCTGGAAAAAGGCTCACAATATATTCTTTGTATGGCTTTTACTCCAAAATTAAATAGATTAATGATAGCACATACAGGGCTTAAAACTATTTTGAGTTACTCAGGATGTAGTATCAGAGGAATTTCATTCTTTACATATATCTATGGACTTGGGTATGATTTTCTTGGGTATGATTTGAGCAGTAGATTTCTGGGACACTTCTTAGGTCCATCAAATGGATGTGCAACTGAGGAGTGCAAAAACTTGCACTTCATTGGCTACAGAGAAAATATGCCTCTGATCCTTGGCATGTGTTTCTGAGAATTTTATTATAATTTAGAGAAGGTTTATGAAGACTGTGTGGACAATTAAAAAGTGTCAGCCTAAAATAAAAATTTCCATCAGCATCATGTTTTATTAAGACTTATTAATCCTATGCTTCAAAAGTTCTGATTAGCAGGAATATTGTTATTTAACACCATTATCTGTAAGTGATTCTATCAGAGAAGCCTACATAAATGAATCTAACCCTCAGAGACTTGTAAATGTAATTAATGTTCATGATAACTTTGAATTCTTTGTATGAAAGGAGCTTTTGAAATAAACTGGTTATTGATGTTGTATTGCTGATGATAGAAAAACACATCTTAGAGTATTATTTATAAGAAAATTGGTACTATGATTCCAGCGTGTGAACAACAAAAATAACCCCAATGATATACACATTTTTATTACACTTTAAAAAAATTTTTTTAACATTTACTTATTTTTGAGACAGAGAGAGAGAGACAGAGCATGAACGGGGGAGGGGCAGAGAGAGAGGGAGACACAGAATCGGAAACAGGCTCCAGGCTCTGAGCGGTCAGCACAGAGCCTGACCCGGGGCTCGAACTCACGGACCACGAGATCATGACCTGAGCTGAAATTGGATGCTTAACTGACTGAGCCACCCAGGCACCCCTATTACACTTTAATATAAAATTCTTCCTAACATTGTTTTTGTGTGTGTGACTGAGATAAATAGAAGGTCCATTTAACAATTTTAAATGAGGTTAATATTAGAGTAAAAAATCTTGCACATTTACCATCAAATATCTCATCACCATTATTTTCCAATGTTCTTAAAAAACAAATTTAATGGCAGATAAATGTTCACCTCTAGTAATTGCAGATACAAAATACCCTTACGCTCACTCCTTAGTTTGCCTTAAAATTCTTTTCTCCTCTAATGTAGGCTATTTCAATATCTTCCCAGCTAGTCTTCCCACTTGTCTTTAGCATCTTCCCTCTGCAGACCATTCTGATGCTGTTATCTTGTTAAGACAGAGATAGAAGACAACCTGAAACATAACAGAGAAGGAATTTCAGCTTTACTTCAGTGTGAATTGGGAACATTATTTTATTTCTATATGATAGGCTTTTCTTATCTGTAAAATGAAAATAATACATGTCTCTCGGGATTATTATAAAGATTAAATGATGTAACCTATAGGTAAGGAGCAGGCAAATGATAGAATCATAATCATCCTATCTTGTATGAATTTGCAGTATCTCCTCATTATGAATTAAGGAAGAAACTCCTTACCAAGACAGCCAAGTTCTGCATCATAAAATCATATCCCTTTCCAGCCTTTTTAATATTGGGGTTTTAGCCAAACAGAAGTACCAGTGTATGATAAGAGGGTGTTCATTTCTTCTACCCTTAGCCTGTTCTCTCTAAAGCCATGATTTTGCATATCCTGCTTCCTCCACCTAGAATGACTCAGCCTATCATTTCCTTTATCTAAATCATATCTACATCTAATCTTCCATCCATTTTCCTCAAGACACTTCTGAATTCCCACAGGAGAAATTCACTCTGTCTTCTCTATTCCTGGGACCCACAACACCCAACTCAGAGACACTGAACTTCTTAAATGAAATAAATTATATATACATACATATATATATATATATATGCATATTATGTGAGGCTTTTTCCCTGAAGTTAACTCTCAGGAAATAGGGAATGCCTAAGTGCGGGCTCTTACAGACTTGTTTTATAGGGTGTCTTTTTTTTTAAAGAGAGATATACATTAGGTGAAGCAGTCATCCCTAGATCAGAATACTTACAGAGGTAACCTGACATAAATCGAGAGCCAAACTGTAATAGCAAAAGCAATAGACAGCATAAATTTTGTCATTGTTACTGGGTACATGCTCTCATCATTGAAAGTGTATGTTATAATCATTAAAGAGAGAGAGGGAGAAAGAAGATAAAAACTTGTAAAAATTGACAACTATGCAATAAATTGTTACACTGTGGAGACCACAATTATATATATAAGAAATATTAAAGACAAATCATTGTTCTAATTTCAGGACTATGGGAATTTGTGATTTTGAGTTATGATGTCTTGCCTCACACACATATTCATCTCAAATAATTTAGATGATAAACATAAGAGACAGAGGTTGTGTCAGATGATGAAATTAATGTCAGAGAAGAATACGAGTAGTTGAATAAAATGATTTCATGCCTTGTGAGGAATTAAAGTAGTAATTTAAAATTAATTCATTATGTTATTTTAATTACATATATAAATAAACAAATTAAATATTATATATATGGAATATTATCACAATGTTTGAATTTATACATTCAAATTGACCAAAAAAAACTATTTAATGGGAATATAGAAATTAGCTTATATTTGATGTTGTCATATGGTCAAGACTGTCATATGTTTATAATGTCAAGTAATGTTATGTAAAAAAAAATACTATGTGAGGAGGAATTCATAAAATATCGATTCCCTTTACTCCACTTTCTTTCCTCTACCCAGTTTATGAAATCATTTGTCTATTCTATAATATTTATTTATTCATTTATTTACTCATATTTCTTTAGCATTTTTTACATGCTAGGCATCATGCTGTGCACTGCAAGTATGGTAGTGAAAGAAACTGAAAAAAAAAAAGACCTGCTTTCATTGAGTTTCAATTCTTTATATTCTTTTTAGTGAGACATTAGATAGATGATAGATGATAGATGATAGATAGATAGATATCACCAGATCTTAATAAGTACAAAGGACAAAATACAAGTGGTTAGAGCACTTAGAAAGTAATGGATGTGGGTTGTATCATTTTGAATATGAAGGTTATAGAAGGCTCGTTGTTAAGGTATCTTTTCAACAAAAACCTAAATGAATCAAGGAAGAAAGTCTTGGGGATACATAGAGAAAGAACATTCCATGCAGAGAAAAAAAGCCCTGTGAAGGCCATGATGACAGATGGCCTGTGTGTGCAGAGGGATCAAGCCTGAGTTTTTAGGAGCTGAGTTTGAGGAGAGTGGAGATGAGGTTCATTTAAGGTCTTCAAGCCATTGTGAAGGCTCTTAATTTTACCATGAGAAAGAATGGAGATCATTGGATTTTGAGCAAAAGGATAACTCTAGTTGCTGTGGAGGAGTGTGTGTACGTGTGTGTGTGTGTGTGTGTGTGTGTGTGTGATGAAAACAGACTAGTAAAGAACTACTGACGACTTCTTGTTACAGGTGATAGCTAGTTTCTACCTTGTTGTAATGGTGGAAGTTCTGAGGAATGTTTTTTCTAGATTTTATTTTTTACAAGAAGCCAAAAATATTTGTCAATTCAGTGTATGCAGGATACAACAGAAAGAGAAGAATTGATAACTTCAAACAGTTGAATAAATAACTGTTATTACATCTATTTCAGGCATAGCTTATCTCATTTTTGAGACTTGGAAATACTGATGGCCCAGATAATGTTTTTTTTTTAATTTTTCTTACCCACATTAAATAGGAAGTATAATCTCACCAGAGTGAGTTTTCCAAGAATGTTATTTTAGATGATAATAATGATTGAAGAGCCATTGTCAAGATGTTAGAAGAGACACAAGAAGCAGATTGAAGTGAGGCATCAGGAAGGGACACTATTTTTGCTGTGAATAAAACTGAGTTGGGAATGTGTTTAGTATTGTAAGTAAAATATAGAAGAGAGATCAAAGATAGAGTAACAGATTTTGGAATCCTCCCCATAGATTAACCTGAATAATGTAATTAAATGAAATCCTAGGAAGAGTATGTATAACCAGAAAGCAAAGAAGACTATATTAAAAAAAAAAAAACTTTGAAATTGTGCAACATGTGTGAGATTATTAATAGATATGAATCAGTAGGAAGACAACTAGAGGACTTCTTGTATGGTTTTGCATACAAGGAGATATTGCGTTTTGGTTTCAGACCATTGCAATGAAGCAAATATTACAAGAAAGCACCTCAAGTGAATTTTTTGATTTCCTACTATATATAAAATTATGTTTATGTTATACCGTAGTCTATTATTTTAAGTTTATTTATTTTGAGAGAAACAGCACACATATAAGTGGGGGAGGGGCAGAGAGAGAGGGAGAGAGAGAATCCCGAGCAGACTCCATGCTGATAGCCAATCAGCTCAATCTTGCAAACTGTGAGATCATGACCTAGCCAAAATCAAGAGTTGAATGCTTAACCAACTGAGCCACCCAAGCACCCCATACTGTAGTTTATTAAGTATACAATAGTATTGTGTTTAAAAACACAATGTGCATACCTTGATTAAAAAACACTTTATTGCTAAAAAAATGTTAACCTTTTTCTGAGCTTTCAATGAGTTATAATCACTGATCACAGATCACCATGACAAATACAATAATAATGAAAAAGGTTGAAATTTTGTGAGAATTCCCAAAACATGACACAGAGACACACAATGAGCAAAAGCTGTTAGAAAATTGAAGTCAATAAACCTGCTTGATGCAGGTTTGCTGCAAAACTTCAATTTGTAAAAAAAAAAAAAAAAAAAAAATATATATATATATATATATATATATATATATATATATTTGTGAAGCTCAATAAAACAAGATATGCCTGTAAAGAGCTTTATCAATAAGTGTCTAGGTATTACCAATATGTCAACTCAAAAAGACTTCTAATATATATGACGTATGACACATGACACATATAAAAATCTTGATCATCTGTCAATATCAAATATAGGGTGAATCCCATTTTCCCATTGAGAAGACCCTTTAAAAATTTTTCGGGCCAACTTCAATGTACAAAGCCCAGGGTTTTGGATAATATTGACAAATAAACAGGTGCCTGGGTGGCTCAGTCAGTTCAGCATTCGACTTTGGCTCAGGTCATGATCTCACAGTTCATGGGCTTCAACCTTGCACTGGGCTCTGTGCTGACAGCTCAGAGCTTGGAGCCTGCTTTGGATTCTATGTCTCCTTTTCTCTTTGCCCCTCCCCAGCTCATGCTCTGTCTTTATCTCTCTCAAAAAATAAATAAACATTAAAAAATTACAAAAAGAAAAACCGACTAATAGAATGTTGATTTTTGTTCTTTTGTATTCTTGGATAATTTTGTTCAGAGAGACTGGGATTTTCCTATAGTCTCTTGTATAAAATGATCTTGATATACCCAAACTGATTACATTGGGGTGAGCTCATAGAATACTTTTGGACATTCAGGCATACAAAGGAACCAATCATGATGCTTTGGGAAAAAAAATGTTCCCAGATAGGAGTGCCTGTGTGGCTCAGTTGGTTAAGCCAGGTCATGATCTCATGGTTCATGGGTTTGAACCCAGAATCGGGATCTGTGCTGATGGTGTGGAGCCTGCTTGGGATTCTCTCTCCTCTTTCTGCCCCTTCCCCACTTGTGCTCTCTCAAAATAAATAAATCAACTTTAAAAAAGTTCTTTTCCCACATAAAAGGTGAAAGGAATATGATGAAAAGCCTCCTCTTTTCTTTTTTGTCTCTGGACATAATTGTTTGAAGATATGATGACCTAAGCTGTGACAGCTGTTTTAACTATGTGTAACTTCCTGTCTTATACCTTTAAAGGCTCATGTTTGAAGATGAATACCATCACACTTATGATAAAACAACAAAAACAGATGGATAAACATAGGTTGTTGATAACTTTATTGAGCCACCAGTTTAACCCTAATACCTTAACATTTTGACATGAGGGTTACTAAATATCCTTATTACTTACAGTCGGACAACCTCTAACTCAAAATGCTATAAGATGCAATAAAGCAGGACAAAAATAGCAAAAAATCAGCAAATTTGATTTGAGAATGTTTTAACATGACAATGCACACGCCTTCAAATGAAGGATAGTAGCAAGAAATAAAGATGGTAGGTGGTGTTCAATATCAATAACCACAAACACCGTAGTTTGAGAAAGCATTCTACTCAGTGTCTTAGCACTAACTTATTTGTTTTCTGAGTAGCTTCCACACTGACAAATCACATTCACCTGAAGATAGTTGTCAAAATGTAGATTTATCAGCTTTATCACTTTCAGACTCCCAATTGACAAGGCTCCATGAATCTATACAACTATCCCAAAGGAATTTTTCTGTAGATTAAAATTAAGGCTGGCAAAAGGTAAATTTAGGATGCTAATCCCAACAGCTCCCAAATAGGGGGAGCTGGACAGGGGTCTGAGCCTCTCAGACAGGTAAAATATTACAAAAAAAACCTGGAACTTGGTAGGTTCATGACTGCTTAGGCTTCGTACAAAAAGCAAAACAAACAAAACAAAAACAAAAAACAAAAAACAAGCCAAGCCAAACAACAAACAAAAAGATCTACAGAAGTAAGGCTGGAGCTCAAAGACTGGAGAGCTGAAGCTGATGATAAACACCTTGCCCTGTAGGTGGTTGGCAGGCTCACGGCAGATGAGGGCCTGGCCCTTCAAATAGGGCTACAACACTTTCCAGGTGAAAAGGCACAAAAAGAAAGAGATAAAGAGAAATGCGGCAGAGATTTCCAGCAGAATGAGGTCTGAAAAGAAACATTTGTTTTTGGCAATTAAATAAATTGAAGAACTAAGTAAGACAAGTTCAATGCAGTGGCTGAGACAATATCAAGATAGTTCAAAATAAAGAATGGCACTTGTGAAAGTGCAGATAATGAGGATAGATGACCCCTTGAAAAATATCCTGGGTAGGGAGAAGAGAGATATAGAACAGTGAATAGAGAAGCAATCCCATCATCAACACTATGTCAGTACTTTACTTCCTAAAGTCACTGTTCTTTTTAATTAAAGGTGACAAATAACCAACTATTTTATGTTATTGTATTAGCAGACAAAAATTTGTGGTGCGTATTCACTGCAAAGGAAGAGGTCAGTGCTTGACTCGACCATTCATTTCAGAAGAGAAAAAAATGACTGCATGAATAAATAAATAGCATAGTTCATAGCAATAATCCAGAAATAGGTAATTTAAGTATTACAGAACTTGTCTTAAAACAATTAAAACTTTAAGACAAGTGATAAGAAAGGTTAAAAACATATAACAAGAATATTCTGGAGCAATAATGAGCTGTCAGTGTATTTCTAATCGCAGCAGGCAAATGTCAGCTGGATTTTCTTATCCAAACTGACCGCTGTATCTCTTCTCTGTGAATGGAGAAATCAGAATTTGATGTAGCCAAATACTCTTGCTGGTTTTGGTATGGTAAGTGAGTTATAAAATGATGTGTCATGGAATAACCTCATTTATTCTCAGTTATGAAGGATATCATAAATTGCAGTTAGTTCAGTTTTACCGACATGAAAAGTGATGACCAATAATTAATGTTATATTTTCCCATTCTGCTCTTCCAGTCTTTTATCAAGAAATTTATCCATGATAGAAATTAAAGTGGTATCTCATATTTAAAATAAATAAATAAATAAATAAATAAATACAGAGCCCCTTGCAAATTCATTGTCCTAAGTAGTGTTTAGTTGATCACTATCACTCAGCTGCTCAGGACAAAAATGTTATTGCTTGATAGATTTTCTAGGATGAGAGTCTACTTGTGGAAACATCTATACACAAGTCTTTAAAACGGGTTAAAAACAGACTTGATTGTAGTGGCTCCATTGCAAAACAATGGGCCATCTGTTTCATTAAGTCTTTAACAGTGCTGGGTCCTTTACTTCCTCTTGGCTAAATGTTTTTTTTTTTTTTTTCCTAGAATTGTTGAGTTTCAGCCAGCCTAATTCACAACTCTCTTCAAGAGTTGTTCTCTTGCTGAATAGCTGAGCATCAGCTGGTTCTCTCACTGAATCACCACCAGAATATTATTGCCTCCCTCCTCCTCACATTCTCTTTATTTAGAAGTTTATTTTTTTCCAGTAGTGGGAAACAGCTGGCATAAATTTGAACAAAAAGAACATTTTTATATGATATAACTAAAATATAATATAGGAACACCAAATAGGTGTGAATAGGTGTGTATGTTCTTATATAAATATATATACTTATATATATACACACATATACACAGATGTATGTGTATATATATATACATATATGTACCTATATATGTTATATATATATATATATATATATAGGTACATATATATGTTGATCCACTTTTCTCATAATTTCAATGTAATAAATATTCAATATTTGACATAATTTAGAAATTGCCACCAAAATAATTATATTGTGGCAGATACTGTTGATTGGCTTTTCACCATTCTCTTGCCCACCTCTCCCTTTTCTAAAGAGAATCCTAATCTTATTTAGTTAGCACTTCTGTCAACTTAGCCATTTGCTTTAGCTTTCACTGCAGAGGAGATGATCCTGATTAGATATCAATGATTGCTTGCTAGCTTATTTTATTATGAAAAAAAATAATAATTCAGTAGACTTCATCATTCACACATTTAAGAAACTACAAATGAGATCCTGATGTATACCAGATACAGTGTTAAGCTATGGGATAAAAATGCTGGGAAAACCTCTATTCACAGTAGGAGAATAAAAATTCTGTATAAATAGTATGTAGATTGTACATTAGGGGAGTAATAAAAGAAATGAAATCTAACTGGAAAGATAAGGGAGATGACTTCAGGGAACAGACTCTCATGATGAATAGGGTTTTGCTACATTGATAAAGAAGAAAAGGTACTGTGTCAAGTTGAAGCTCAGTAACATAATACAGTGCACCTTAACAGTGCATCAAGGTACCCACTTGCAATTTAATACATATGTGACAAAAAGTATAAAGAAAGAGATGGCATAAATTATGCCTGCATTCAGATCCTAGAAAACTCTATATGCCAGGCAAAAGGAATTCGTCTTTATCCTGAAGGTTTTAGGCTAAACACGGGTATGAGTGTGACATAATAAAATTTGTAATCTAAGGAGATTATTTGTTACCACTGTGAAATAAGATTGAGATTGTTCACAGATTATCATGGAGGCACAGATCTTGTTACTATCCTGAGGAGAAAGAATCACAATGCAAAGATACTGTTATTGGAGACAGAGAAGTTAGTACTTATTTAAAGAATAAATGGGAGAGGACATCAACAAAATTGATGAGCAAATAAATGTGGAAAATCGGGAGATAATGTTTTTGTTAAAGTCTGTTTTCTAGATTAGGCTATTGATAACATTGTGAGGCCATTAGTAGACAGTTGAAATTCTGTGAGAGGAGTAGATTTGTAAAGTGTAAAAAATCGCTTTCCTTTTGGATATATTGAGCTTGAGACCTTTGTGGTACACTTGAATAGACAACTGGAAACATAGATTTGTAGTTCAAGAGCAAAGTCTATATTGAATATAAGATTTCAGAGTCATCAGCATCAGTAGTTATAAATACAAAACTCAAAGCAATCCTCCAAGGAGAGTAGAGAACAAGAAGAGGATGTTGAGGCTAGGCAACTCAGCACTAATTATATATTTAGAATATAAAGAGACAGAAATTCCAGGACATAATAGCAATAATAAATAGCAATACAAGAAAAATAGCAATAAGCAAATAGAAAAACAAAATGTTAAATGGGAGAAAAATAAAATTGTGTGTAAATAAAAATCATTATAAGAAAGGAAGTGAAGGAGAAAATAATTAACATTTAAAATTTAAAAGCCAAATCACTTGAGGAACAGTATTCATTGGGTTCACTATGTGCAGTTAATTGCTAATTTTGGAGATTTTTAATTTACTACCAATGTATATAAAAGTGATCTAAATCAATAAATCAATAAACTGTAAATCAATATTTCCAAAATAAAGTGTATAAAGTTTCTTTTACTGTGAAAAAGTTCCTAAAAGGTATAAAAATCAAGATTCCATTTCATCAGTTCTTTTTAAATCTGTTTAATGATTGCATTCACTTACTTCTTAGCAACTTTTAAACACTAATTTTTAAAATATAGGTATTTTATGTCAAAAGCTTAAAGCGATAAAAAGGCAATCATCAATTTGTTTTGAATCTTCTAGGTAAAAGTCCAAATGTAAAATTAGCTTTTAATTCTCATATAATGCAGATTTCAAAAACTATCTCTTTTACATCTGAATCCCATATCACTCTATCTACACTTACTGTCTACTGATAGTAACCTCTGTACAAATCTTTCATCTCAAATATATGTAAATCTTCTTAAGAGCGAGGTCCACTATTTTTCATCTGTATATTCCCAAGTACTGACCCAAGATTTTGCATAAATATGTGTGCAATAAATAACCGTCACATGGGGGCGCCTGGGTGGTGCAGTCAGTTGAGCGTCCGACTTCAGCCAGGTCACGATCTCGCGGTCCGTGAGTTCGAGCCCCGCGTCAGGCTCTGGGCTGATGGCTCAGAGCCTGGAGCCTGTTTCGGATTCTGTGTCTCCCTCTCTCTCTGCCCCTCCCCCGTTCATGCTCTGTCTCTCTCTGTCCCAAAAATAAATAAACGTTGAAAAAAAAATTAAAAAAAAAAATAACCATCACATGATACTACAAACAAGTGAATACACTAAAAGACAAAAATAAAAGAATTTTCAAACACATTAAACCCACATATATGAACACTGAATGGAAGGTAATGTGGACAAATAAAATAGCTTAAATCTGCCAACTATAGTAGCCAAGATGGGGATAAAAATAGAAGAGCATGGCATTATGAGGACTGAGTTACATGTAGTTCGATTTGGAGAAGATCACAGGTCACTGGTCTATTTGTATAGATAATGACACCCTTGGCTGAACCATTTCTGAATGACTAATAATGTCAATAACATGAAACTTTACTCTTCCCTGGAGTTATTAAAATTTGTCATAGAATTAATTGATGTGTTTGTGCATTGGCAGGGAATAATTTTCCCTAGCCTAGATATTAGATCATTACTGAGCAAATATATAGCCCCAAAGATTATAGACTAGGCAGAATGAGGTTAGGGAAAAAAGTCAAAATACCCATTTTTGTATATACCCATTTTGTTGAGCCTTTATTCATCTTGGGCTTTGGAATTAATGTCACCTTTCTCACAAGTCATCTAAGTTTGATTTTCGTTATGCCATGTATTTAATTATGTGAGCTTATTAGATAATTTATTGACGATACTCCCTGATTCTCTAGGCATTTATTGTTTTTTATTCCACAACTGTAATATTTGGGTTTACACCGGAAAGTATTAGGTTTTCTGCAAGTTTCATATTATGGAAGTCTGCTTACCTTTTCTTGGAACAATTTTATTTTTAAAACTCTAGGATAGAGTTGATTATGCTAACATTTTTCTGATACCGCTATTTTTGAAAACTTCTATAATTTTTATTTCAGTAAGTTAGTTCATAGAAGTGGCCATACTTCAGTTTTCTACCTTAACCAGAAAGCTATCAACACAAATGCCAAATGGCCCATTCAAGTCCAGATCCACATAGTTCAACATATCTGCCCCATCCATTTATCAAGTAACTCTATCAAAAAATGAATAAATATTATATAAAATGTCATTATTGATTTGAATATAATCCATATCTCTCTTCTTCCCCTTATATTAATGACCTTCTATTCATTCTTAGTATCAACATCTTAGTTTTTGCCCATTGCTAGTATTAATATCTTAGTTTGCCCTTATATCCATTCATCTCTCACACTTTAATTGCTTCTGCTCCACACCAAGTCTTTTTTCTCCAGTATCTTTTAATCTAGGAAAGAGCCTACACATTCCTGTCAGATACTTTTAAAGCCACTTAACTAGGTACTTCCCTGCTCAAAAGCTTTCATTACCTCCCTATGCCTTTTGAAAATACTTTGATGCTTTATGCCTTAATATGACCATTCTGTCTACCAAATTTTAATGTTTGCAAAAGATTTACATGATTTGGCCTATTCTTCTCCCCTTTGCTGACACTGAATTCACTGGCATGCTAAGTGCTGACAATGCAGTCTACCTTAGAATTAGATAATGGGAGATAAGGGATGGGGAGGAATGGTGGGTATATTATCTATAGGGAATTATTAATCAGTAATAAACTAAAAAAAAAGTCACTATGCCCAAGAAGTTCTAAATGATGTTTGAAAGAAAATACTCCTCCATGAAAAATGTTAACCAAAACTTGTTGTCTAAATTCTATACAGTTCCTGAAATTATAGCTGAGTTTTAATAATATATACATAAGTTTCAAGTTTGCACTTTTTACTCATCCTGGAATGAATATCTTTTTCTACAAAGAAGTTAATTTGAATAATTCCCAGTTATGTAGCCAGCTAGGACACCTTGGACTCAGTGATATGTGTTCATTTTCAAGAACACTATTATAACTCTTCAGTATGGTTAAGCTTGCTTTTGCACAGTGGTATTAATATGCCTGAATGTAAACATTAGATTCAGAATAAGTACAGCACAGTAATTATAAATACAAAGAATCAAAATTCGAGTTACTTTACTTCTGTCCATCTGTGTAACCACTTAGAGTTTTTACTTGTAATCAGATTTAAAATAGTGAAACAGTGAGAACTCTGAACTGCAATATATTTCATTAGCAAGCACAAGTTTTATTGGAATTTATCAAGTACAAATCACATATAGAAATAAAGACATTTCTGAAGCCATTACACTTGGCACATCACCACTTTTTACAGATTTTTTTTGCCTTATATTCTTTTTTTAAAAATTTTTAACATTTACTTATTATTTAGAGACAGAGAAACACAGAGCATGAGCAACAGGGGCAGATAGAGAGAGGAAGACACAGAATCTGAAGCAGGCTCCAGGTTCTGAGCTGTCAACACAGAGCCCAATGCAGGGCTCGAACCCATGAACCATGAGATCATGACCTGAGCTGAAGTCAGTTGCCTAACCAACCGAGCCACCCAGGCACCCCTGCCTTATATTCTTAATATTTATGTACATGCATTATTATTTCTTTGTACCCATGAGGTTTTTTAAAACTTTTATATTAGAGAGAGAGCATGAGTGAGGGAGGAGCAGAAGGACAGAGAGAGAGAGAGAGAGAGAGAGAGAGAGAGAATCTTA
Organism: Prionailurus bengalensis; assembly: GCF_016509475.1. NCBI lineage: Eukaryota > Metazoa > Chordata > Mammalia > Carnivora > Felidae > Prionailurus > Prionailurus bengalensis. The sequence continues at coordinate 95,005,746 of NC_057344.1, forward strand.
AGCAGGCTCCATGCTCAGTGTGGAGCCTGACACAGTGCCCAATCTATATCTATATCTACTCATCAATGAACCTGGATGGAGCTAGAGGGTATTATGCTAAGTGAAATATGTCAGTAAGAGAAAGACAGATACTCATATGTGCAATTTGAGAAACTTAACCGAAGACCATGGGGGAGGGAAGGGAAAATAAGTTACAAACAGAGAGGGAGGCAAACCATAAGAAACTCTTAAGTACAGAGAGCAAACTGAGGATTGATGGGGTAGGGGTTGGGAGGGATGGGTGATGGGCATTGAGGAGGGCACTTGTTGGGATGAGCACTGGTGTTGTATGTAAATAATGAGTCGTGAGAATCTACTCTCGAAGCAAGACTGCACTGTATACACTGTACATCAGCTAACTTGACAATAAATTATAATAAATAAATAAATAAATAAATTAACTATACTGGAATTAAAATATTTTAGAAAAGCAAAAATAGAAAAAAAAGAGTCAAACGGTTAACTTAAGTCAGAGTCACCCAGGTGTCCCCCTCCATGAGCTTCTTAATGGCAGGTAATATACCTGATTATATTATGAATTCCTTTGCCAATATCCTACTTCATATATGTTTTTTGAGTAAATGCAAATATTTTTTTCAATAAACTTTAGTATTTGTAATTTTTGATGTGTCAACAATAATAAAATTAGTACCCAATTTCAATTTAATAATTGGTAACATTTACCTTATATTTCGATTAGATTATGAAATGGCACATCACAAATTCAGAAAATAAATAAAGTAAAAAAGGGACTATTCTCATACAACTGCATAAAATATGTAAATGTGGAAAATTCTGTCTCTACATTTACCAATCCAGCAATATATATTGAGTGATCAAATGTGGCAGGAACTTTAAATGTACAAGAGAAGCAAAGTTCCTGTTCTCATGGGGTTGATATTACTGAAAAGATAAAGTGAGTCAGCCAGTGATAAATGATATAAAGAAAATAGGATGAGTGTGATATTGTGATAAATGATGAGGTGAGGTTGAAGAAGTTTAGACTGGATTATCAGGATTAGGGATTAAATAAGGTAACATACATAAAATTATATACATTTTTTATACACACATATATATTCATAAGTATATGATGAATACTACTTATCTGTATCTATACAGATATATGTCATAGTATCAAAGAAAATGGAGGATGTCAATACATTTTGGATGATGAAAAGCAAATTTAGATGCTCTACAAAAGACACTGTCAAGAGAATGAGAATACAAGCCATAGACTGAGAAAAAATATTTTCAAAAGACACATCCGGTAAATGCATGCTATCCAAAATCTACAAAAATTCTTAAAACACAATGATAAGGAAAAAAAAACTCAACTACTGCTTGGCAAAAGATCTGAACAACTTATCAGAGAAGATATACAGTTGGGAACTGAACAAGTGAAAACATATTCAATATCAGTTATCATTAAGAAATTCAAATGTAAAGGGAAATGATATACCACTATTAAAATGAATAAAATTCTAAATACTTACAGCATCAAATGCTGGTGATGGTGTGAAGCAACCAGAGCTCTCATTCAATGCTGACATGAATGAAAAATGGTATAGCAACTTTTGAGGAGAGTTTGAGAGTTTCTTAGAAAATGGAACAGACTTTTACCAAACACTCCAGCAATCATCCTCCTTGCTATTTACTAAAATGAGTTGAAAATTTGTGTTCACACAAAAACCTGCACACTAATGTTTATAGCAGCCATGTTAAAAATTGCCAAAACTTAGAGCAACAAAGATGTCCTTCGATAGGTGAACAGATAAATAAACTGTGGTACATCCATACAATGGAATATTATTCATGGCTAAAAATAATTGATCAAATAAAAAGAAAACACAAGCAAGCTTACATGCATATTTCTAAGCAAAAGAAGATAATCTTAAAGGCTTACATAGTACATGATTTCACTTACATTATATTCTGGAACAGGCAAAACTATTGAGGCAATAAAAAGATCAGTGGTTGCCAAGGGTTTTAGGAGGAAGAAGAAATAAAGAAGTGGAGCACAGAGGATTTTAAGACAGTGAAACTACTCTGTATGATACCAAAGAGGTGGATATTTGCTATTATACATTTTAAAGACTCACAGAATATAAAACATCAAGAGTGAACTCTAATGGAAGCTATGGGCTTTGGTTGGTAATGATGTGTCAATGTTGGTTCATCAATTACAGCAAATATACCGTACTAATGTAATATGTTAATAATAAGAAAATATGTGTGGGATGGAGGAAGTATGTGGAACCCTCTGTACTTTCCACTCTGTTCTTCTGTGAACTTAAATTGCTCTAAAGAAGAAAGTCTGATAATATTTTGCTTTAAAGTGGATGGTGAATAACTTGACAGAACGTCTGAAATGGAGGGTTTAATAAGAAGTTAGCTTGTTATTACCACTGCAGAGTAGATGTTACATCCTCTGAAATAAAAAAAAAGGATGCCATTAAAAATGTGAATCCAAGGAAGAAGAATTTGCAGAAATAAAATACACATGAAGAAATAAAAAGAAATAAATACACATGATAGTAAAAAATGATAAAAATATTAGAAGGTGATGTTGAGAAAACCTCCCAAAAAATGGAACCAAAAGGAAAAGAGATGGTTAAGGAAAAGGAAATGTTAAGAGGATTAATCTAGGAAGTTCAATATACAGTGAATAAGAATCCAGATAAAAGAATAAATGAAAATTACAAAAGAAATAAGTCAAAAAAATTTTTACAAGTTGAATGAAATAACACACCAAAGCCAAGAATAAATGAATTCAAATAGTCCCACAAAGTGCACATTTTAACAAAATTTAAAAATACCAAGGATAGCGAAAAATTCTAAAGCTGTTAGAAAAGAATAAAACAAGTCACATAAAAAGAAATTTGGGTAAATGATATTAGTGTTTTCTAACACTGATCATTTGAAGACGACAAAACAAAGTCAGCAAAAATCTGAGAGAAATAATTTCAACCTGAAAGTTCTGAAACTTGACAAAATAAGAGGTGAGAGCACAGAAGAAAGGAATTGTCAAAATGACTGAAAATGTTTGAAGAATTTACCCTCCTTACACCTTATCTCAAGAAGAAACTAGAATATATGCTTCCCAAGTGTAATAAATAAAATTATAAAAAGTGAAAGACAAGATACAGCATATAGTGTGTTCACTATATGCAAATGGCAAAGAGAAACCCATTATGGAGAGAAGAGAATTTTCAGCATGACAGGCCTGCAACAGCCTTAAGTTTAGGAAATTATGTGATAGATACATGTAAAAATATGTGACATTTTAAAACAATTATTGTCTACAGGAAAAGCAGAAAGGAAATGCAATCACGGCACACACAATTTCTACATGGTTTATCATAATACCAGAATATCGATTTAATAAAAAATCCTAGGGACGCCTGGGTGGCTCGGTCGGTTAAGTGGCCGAATTCAGCTCAGGTCACGATCTCACAGTCTGGGAGTTCGAGCCCCGCATTGGCCTCTGTGCTGACCTCTCAGAGCCTGGAGCCTGTTTCAGATTCTGTGTCTCCCTCTCTCTCTGACCCTCCCCCGTTCATGCTCTGTCTCTCTCTGTCTCAAAAATAAACGTTAAAAAAATTTTTTAAATTAATGAATAAAAATAAAATAAAAAAATCCTAATAGTAATTTAGAAGGATAAGAAAGGCAGCAAGAATAATAATTAAAAGGGATAATTCTTTACAATTTATAAAATGACATAATGTCTGAAGTTAGTACTTCAAAAAATAGCAGTAAATTATATAATATTCAAATATGGAAATAAACAAAACTTATTTTAAGAGGTGAAAACATTTTGGAGTCAGACAGAATGGATAAATGAGGAATGAGTTCTAATATTTTATTACAGCCTTATAGTACTAGTTGACTTTTTAAATTATGTGCATTTATTATTCTTGTAAGAATGAAAAATAGTTAAAACAAAAGATTAAACAGAATAATAGGATGAGTAGGAGTAAAAATTTTCCAGGGTTGATGGTTTTGACAGTTCCCCACGTATGGGTGCACATGAAGCAGTCACCAGTACTTATAGCTATTGTTGGCTCTGAGACAGGCACCCAACTTTTCTCTTGGCAGAATATTTAAAGAACAAAGAGATTTTCAAGTTTCCATAATTGTATTTAATAATATGTATTGTTTTTTAATATGAAATGACATCCCTCAATTACTCAAACTTTTCCAAGGTATTTGAAATACTCATTTGAACACACACACACACACACACACACGTTTATTTCTACAGCTTATATTTGCTTTATTGGCCTTTCCACTCATCATGTTAACAAACGTTTAACCTTAAAAGTTAAAGACGATACAGTAAATAATATCATACTGTTTATACTATATGAATCATTAAATTTCAGAACTGAAACATTGCTAATCTGTTTGATTTCAGCAGTTTGTAATTCTTTTTTATTTTATTTTATTTTTGGGACAGAGAGAGACAGAGCATGAACAGGGGAGGGGCAGAGAGAGAGAGAGAGACACAGAATTGGAAACAGGCTCCAGGCTCTGAGCCATCAGCCCAGAGCCTGATGCGGGGCTCGAACTCACGGACCGCGAGATTGTGACCTGGCTGAAGTCGGACGCTTAACCGACTGCGCCACCCAGGCGCCCCAGCAGTTTGTAATTCTTGAACAGAGCTTCTCTCCTTCATTTCCTATCATTGCACTGATCGAACAGGTATACACACACTAGTGCACACTTAAATGCAGCTAATATCCTATACTCGATAGATTTTGTTGTTACTAGTTTTTTTTTTTTTTTTTTAAATAACGAAATTACCTTTCTAGGGGCACCTGGATGTGTCAGTCAGTTAAGCCTCTAACTCTTGATTTCAGCTCAGGTCATGATCTCACGGTTTGTGAGATTGTGGGATGGAGCACCGTAATGGGCTCTGTGCTGAGAGCATGGAGCCTGCTGGGGATCCTCGCTCTTCCTCTCTCTCTGCCCTTTCCCCCTCTCAAAATAAATAAATAAGCGTTAAAAATATAACAAAATTATCTTTCTAAAAGACCAAAACAATTTATATTAATATTCGAAAAATTAGTGAAGTAGGGCAATCATATTTCAAACCACTTAAATATAAACCTGTCTGAAGGATGGGGCTAGAGCAGGGTTCACATGTACAGGTTAGAGCTGTGGACCTGAAACATCCTGCCAGTGTAGAGGGGTCAAGAGGTACACAGGAGTTTTCTTATCTAAAATACCAGCTGTGTGATGATGGAGAAGGAAAGGGTGAAAGCCTAAATCCTACTGATGGTCAAACATCAAAAATCATGTCAGAATTGTTATTACATCTTCACTTACAAAACTCAAACCTTAGGTGATATTTTTGGCCATCACCTGAACTGTATCTTTCACTTTAATTGCTATTCTTGTTAAATCCCGAGATGATACATCAGTATCATCTAAGTGCAGCTAGAAGTTTAAAATAGTTTAAATAACCTAAAAATGCACTCAGAATTTGGGGACAACCTTCCAGTCAACATGCGTTTTATTTACCTTAATTTTTACTATTTTTCATTTCATTTCATTTGCCTTGAATTTTTCATCTGGGATCACATTCCTTCTGCCTGAGAAATATATGTCAAAATTTTCTGTAGGTGGATTTTCTAGTACAAATGTTCTTAATAAAAACAAATTTGCATTTTGCTTTTATTCTTAAAAGGATACTTTTTATTAGATGTAAAATTCTATGTTTGTTGTTAATTTTATAGACTGACGATACCAATACATTATCCTTGGTTTCTGTTACTCTTGTTGAAAAGTCTGTTTTTGGTCTTCTTTTCCAATCTATGACTCCTTTCAAACTAGTATGCTTATTATCATGCTATCATACTATCATGTTCTTCTGAGTACTACTAATCTTTTCAGTTTGGTTTTGATTTTCAGCAGTTTTACTGTGATTTGCTGTTGTATAATTATTTTGTATTTAAACTGCTTTGGGTTAATAGTAACTTTTAAACCTGTGTCATGATATTGCGTATCAGGCTTAAAAACTTCATACCCCTTTCTCATCATTCATGGCTTTTATTCCTTTTCTCTGCTTTTCTCCTGAGTTATTTAACTACATTTATGCTCAGACATCTCTGTGTTCTCCTCTGTATTTTCAGTCTTTTGTCTCTCTATGCTTTACCTTGGGTATTTTCTTCGATTCTGTCTGCTAGTTTATTTATTCTCTTTGAAACACATTAAATTTGTTTTTACCTTTATTTACTGAGGTTTAGAAAAAAATTAATAGACTTTGTTTGTTAGCATTATTTATATTTACAGAGCTTCCCCCATTTACTAATCATGCTACATTTGTTACTATTAATAAACCATATTGGTACATTAATAATAACTAAAGTCTTCTGTTTATTAAGACTTCCTTAGATTTATCTAATGGTCTTTTCTGTTCCAGGGTACCATGCAGGAAACCACATCTTATTTAATTGTCCTATACCCTTGGGGTACTCTTGGCTATAGTTTCTCAGATTTTTCCTTGTTTTTGATGATCTTGACAGTTTTTTAAAATTTTTATTTAATGTTTATTTATTTTCGAGAGAAAGAAAGAGTGCAGGTAACAGAGTGGCAAAAATAGAGGGAGACACAGGATCTGAAGCAGACTCCAGGCTCTGAGCTGTCAGCACAGAGGCCAATGTGGGGTTTGAACCCACAGACTGCAAGATCATGACCTGAGCCAAAGTTGGACTCTTAACCAACTTAGCCACCCAGACGCCCCTCATCTTGACAATTTTGAAGACTACTGTTCAAGTTATTACAGCAACCCCCCACAGAATTTGTCTGATGATTGGGATTTGTCATGATTAGACAGATGACATGGGTCTTCATGAGGAATATCACATGGGTAAAATTTTTCATTTTAATCTTTCATTTTCATCTCATTATATCAAGGGTACATATTTTTAACAAGATTTATGACTGTGAATGTTGATATTGACTATCTCACTGAAGTAGTTAGTGTTTGTCAGGTTTCTCCACAATGAAGTTACTCTTTTTACCCCTCTTCCCATATTTTGGAAGTCACTATGTATAGCCCAGAAATGATTCTCCTCTTACTCTAGGGCACAATAGCTCCATGAATTATTCAGAATTCTGCATGGGAAACTTGTCTCTTCTCCCTTATTTATTTATTCAAGATATATTTATATTAGTGTGGGGTCACAGATATTTATTTATACATTAGGTTTTAATAACATACTATTTTATTTTTTGTTGCACAAATTGTTCCAGTTTTGGTCATTGGCATCTCTTTCAGTTGGCTTCTGTGTCTCTTTCGCATACCCCATCATTGTGTTTGCTTATTTTTTTTATCTCCTTATTTCCTGGAACTATAAGATGCTCTAGGATCATGTATTTTACCTGCCCCAGCTCTAGAACAGCCATATCTCCCTGGTACCCTGGTTCCTTTTACTGGAGAAACCAAAATCTGCATACTGAGTATGATAATTATTACTGGGGTATTCCACTGAGTTTTAATTTGGGTTATTTACTTTGTACTTTTTGGAATTACTATATTTCTTATTTTTCAAATGTGTTTTGCCCTTCCCCCTTTTATTCTATTTTTTCCCAATTCTCTGTCAAAAGTATATTTTATTTCTGTAAACAGACCAAATATAGTTAGAGTTTTTATATGATAATTCAATATTTAGGGTCCCTCTGAGGATGTTTTATTGGATATTTTTTTCTTTTTTTGGTTGTTCATGTGATCTTGATTTTCACTTGATAATTTTTTCATTGCCAGGGATTTTGCATTTGAAAAATTATAGAAGTAATTCAAGATCTAAGAGTATGCTTTATTTCTCTATTAACAGTTAACATTTGTGTATGGCAAGTGGCTAGGGGCACTAGCATTATAGCAACTTTTGACAAGATCAATTGAGACTCCAAATTAAAGGTCTGACAGAAGGAAAAAGCATGCCATTTTAGGCATTAAAGCTATTTATCTCCATCTCTAGTATCCTACACGAGATATCTAGCCTTCAAAACAACTTACAAGGCATACAAAAATCAAGATAAAGAGCACACTGCCAAGAGGTAGAACCAGATTCAAATATGACACAGATGGTAGAAGAAACAGACAGAAATGTTTTAAATAATCATGATTAAAATGATATAGGCCCTAATAGAGAATCTTTTTAATGGCCGCGTCCAAAGAACTAATGAAAATATTCATTACTGATCTGATGAGTTGTAAATATTTTTGAAGATCTGGGAGCACCAGTGCTAAACCACTACAATGATACCCCTTGAGCAAGAACTTTTCTTCTTTGCTCGTCCGCCCACCAACCTGTTCAAACCCTACTACAACCTCTTCTTGATATAAGCATAGTAAAGTCAGAGACTGCAGCTAGCAATATGAAAATGAGAGATAAAAGTGATGGGTTAGAAATGAGAAAAGGATCATACCATAGATTCCTATCTCTGTCTTGACTTCAGACATCCCGTGGTAATAGGGAATACTCATCTTCTACCTATGTTTACAGTTGTGATAATTACATAGTAATAAAACTTTAAAGTACTGGAATGGGACTGCTTTGTGACTTAATAAAATCATAGATTTTATTACTTAAAAGTAACCAGAAAAAAACCTAAGTCCTACTCAAGTCTAAATCCAGGGGCTAAATAAATAAATAACATAGCCCCATAGTAATTTTTAAAGGTAGATTGAAAATTAAATAAAATTCTTAAAATACAGCAAATTGAATCCAACAATATATAAAAAAAAATATACACCACAGCCAAGTAGGATTTAAATCAGGTATGCAAATCCAGTTCAAAGTTTGAAATCAGTTAATACAATCCATGACAGCAAACTGAAGATCACATGATCATATCAATAGATGCAGAAAAAGCATTTGACAAAATCCAACATGAACTCATGATAAAAAATCTCATAAACCAAAAATAAATGAGAACTTCTTCAAGTTGGTAAATAATGTCTACTAAAATTTATAGCTAATGATATGTTTAATGGTGGGAAACTCAAGGTTTTCCCACTGAAATCAAGTATAAGACAAGGATGGCGTCTCTTATCACTGTCTTTCAATATTGAACTGAAATTACAGATAATGCAATAAGATAAGAAAAGGAAATAAAAGATATACAGATTGGGAAGGAAGAAATAAAACTTTGTTCACAAATGATACGGTCACCTATATAGACAATCTGAAAAAAATCAACAAACTCCTAGAACTAAAACTGATTATAGCAATGTTGCAGGTTATAAGTTCCTATACAAAAGCCAATTGCTTTCCTATATATTAACAATTAACAAGTGGAATTTGAAATTAAAAACAAAATACCATCTACAATAACACTCCCTGAAAATGAAATACTTGGTATAAACATAACAAAATATATACAATATATGAAGGAAACTACCGAACACTGATAAATAAAATCAGAGAAGAATGAAATAAATGAAGAGATATTTCATGTTCATGAAAAGACTTAGTATTATAAAGATATCAGTATTTCCAACTTGATCTATACATGCAATGCAATCCTATCAAAACCTCAGCAAGTTGTTTTGAATTATTAACAAACTGATTCTAAAGTTTATGCGGAAAGAGACAAGATTGAAGGATAAGAATAAATTTGGGGGACTGACACTACTCAACTTCAAGGTTTACTTGAAAGCTACAGTAATCCACACAGTGTGGCATTGGAGAAATGATATACAAATAGATCAATAGGACAGAATAGAGAGCTCATATACCCACATAAATTTAGTCAACTGATATTTACAAAAAAGAGTAAGACAATGCAATGGAAAAAAGACAGACTTCAACAAATAGTACCAGAAAAACTGGACATCCATATGCAAAAAATTTGAATCTAGACATAGATCTTACATCTTTCCCCAAATTAATTCAAAATGGTTGACAGACCTAAATTAAAGTGCAAAATCTTAAAAATTCTGAAAAATAACAGGAGAAAATCTAGATGACCTTGGATATGGTGATGACTTTTCAGCTGCAATACCAAAGGCAAAATCTATGAAAGAAAATGTTAAGTGGACCTCAAGAATATTAAAATTTTCTGCTCTGCGAAAGGCATTGTCAAAAGAATAAAAAGACAAGCCATAGATAGGGAGGACATATTTTCAGAAGACTTACCAGAAAAAGGGTTATTACCCAAAATGAAAAAATTTCTTAAAATGCAACAACAAGAACATCAACAACCCAATTAAAAAATTGAGCAAAAACCTTAGCAGACATATCACCACAAAAAACATACAAACAGCAAATAAACACACAAAAAGATGCTCCACATCACATGTCACCAGGGATCTGAAAATTAAAACAAGAAGATACCACTGCACACCTATTAAAATGGCCAAAATCAGGAACAGTAACAACACCAAAAGTGGGTGAGGATGTGGAGCAATCAGCATGAATTCTCAGTTATTGTTGGTGGGAATACAAAATGGTATAGCCACTCTCGAAGACAGGTTGGTAGTTTTTTTACATAACTACATATCCTTTTATCGTATGATCCAACAATCATGCTCCTTGGTATTTACCTAACATATATATGAAAATACTTTCACAGTAAAAGCCTGCACATGGATATTTACAGCAGCTTTATTTATAATTATGAAAACTTCAGAGCAACCAAAAAGTCTTTCAGTTAAGTGAATAGAAAAACCGTGTTATATTTGTATAATGGAATGTCATTCAGCACTAAAAAGGGATGAAAAGACATGAAAAGACATGGAAGACACTTAAATGTATAATACCAAATTTAAGAAGTCATTCTAGAGAGACCACATACTGCATGACTTCAACTATATGGCATTCCAGAAAAGACAAAGCTATGACAGTAAAAAGATCAGTGATTGCCATAGAAGAAGGAAGGTATGAATAGACAGAGCACAAAAGATTTTTAAGGCAGTAAAACCACTCTATATAATAATAATAACATGATGGATATATACCGTTATACATTTGTCCAAACCCATACAATATACAACACCAAATGTGAACACTAATTTAAACTGTAGACTCTGGGTGACAACAATGTGTTGATCAATTGTAACAAATGTACTAATGTGGTAGGGGATGTTGATAAGGGGGAAATTATGCATGTGTGTGGGTAGGGAGCACATAGGAAATATCTGTAAATTCTCTTCAATTTTGCTGTGAACTTAAAAATGTTCTAATAAATAAAATCTATTGAAAAATTAAGTGAGAGGCAAACATTAAGCCTACTATTACATTGATGATTAAAGTTGTAGTTGTTTGTATAATGGCTATAACCTGAAGGCTTCCAGATAGACACCAGACAAATTGATGAAGAATATGTTGTATAAAATGAGCATTTTCCTGGAATGGCAGAAAATTGGTTTGATCACTATTTGGAAGAGCAAACTTTATAACTTTGGAAATCTGGGTTACCCAACAAGTAGTTGAATGAGACTCATATTTCCTATGTTATTATTATTTAAATTTATTTATGCAATTTTATAGTCTTAAATTTTAATCTGGTTTCACTTGACTACTGAGGCAATTTTAAAAGACCAGTTATTAAAATATTGTTTCAAAGTGCACATAAACATCAAATTTGTACATTTGAATGAGTCAGTCTTGAGTGAGCTTTCCAAATCTGGTAGAAATCATTTTGCCCAAGTGATCAAAATTATCATAACCAGTACTAGAACAAAGTAATTACATGTGCCTGCTAATATGATACTCTGTGAAAGATTTGACATCGCTTTTGTGACACTGCTCTCACAAACAAAATCACCTGGACATAATCATAAGGAATATTAGAAATGGTCAAATTATGAGACATTCTGTTAATAACTGACCTGTTTCAAAATAAAGGATACTAAAGAAACATGACAAATAGATGCACTCCATGTTCCTGGACTAGAATGATAATAATTAGTAGTACTATTTGCTATGAAAGTCTGATATAATTGGGAAAATCTACATATGGTTTGCACACTAAATAACAATGTTATACGAATGTTAATTTCTTTATGTTGATAATTCCACTATAATTATATGAGAAAATAGCCTCATTCTTAACTAAGCATACGCTAAAGTATTTGGAGTGTTTTTCTCTTCTTCCTAAATCTCACTCTCTCTCTCTGTCTCTTCTCTCAATATCCCTAAGTAGCTGAGAGAGAGTTTTAGGAACATTAAGAAAAAATGGAAAGATATGGAGACAAGGATAGGGACAGGGGATGGGGATAGAGGAAATGAGAGAAGGAGAGACAGAGAGGGAGGGAGACAATGGTAAAACAAATGTGATAAACTTAATAAGTGTGGGATATGGCTGAAGGATATACAGAACTTCTGTAATTAGTCTTAAAACTTTTCTGTAAGTTTGAAATTAATTAAAAATAAAATTCATTCCCCAAAGAGCATATTTTTCTATAGATGGCATAAATTTGCCTAAATAAATCCAATTTTTAAACTGCGCGATTTTGATTTAATTAAATGTGATGAAAATGAAATGCACGTGTATAACCACAGCTTCCCAAATCAACAAAAGCCAAAAATACCAAGATATCTCTTTTTCTCTATAGTCATATTTTACGTGATTACCAATGACCTTAAGGTATGGAATCCATCATACTGACTTGTATTTTCAAATTAATGTTCCACGTTGAAAGCAGTATGACTGTTTACTGTCTGATAAATTAAGTTGAACTATTTGACTTTGTCATGTAGCCTATCACATTACAGGTATTATCTGCAATATTTTAAAAAGTCTTTGGATTATTATCAAAAGATAAAATATGTAAAGATTAATATTTAAAGTTCTAGGATAAATCATATTTTTGTGAAGGTAAGGAACCTACATTAGTATTTGAATATATTCTAACAGCTCTAATGTCACTTTCCAATATTGACTTCTCCTTATTGGTGTCATATTGTGAAAAAATAAATCTCAAGGTCAAAAATTTAATAAAAGCATCTACCTTATTGCTTCAAAAGCATAAGTTGCCTTTGATTTTTAGGGATATCTTTGCAGCATCAATGTTTTTAGATATTTCTTAAACTGGATGTTGTTACAAAACAAAACAAAAAGCCAAAAACCCAAACCAAAGAAACTACATCATCACATTATTCACGGAAAATTTAAAAAGAAAGCTACACCAGCTCCTAGGAGTTCAACTTACTAGAAATTCCCAGTGAGGGAGAGTTTAAGTTTTTTGAGGTGGCAAAATCCAGAAGTTTCTCATTCAGTGTTCCTGGAACAGATTTTGGACCCCAGGGAAGGCTTTCTAAAAAAGATTTAGGAACTTATTGCTAAATATTGAAGTCCTACTGGGGCGCCTGGGTGGCTCAGTCAGTTAAGCGCCCAAATTCGGGTGGTGGTTGGTGAGTTTGAACTCCACATCAGGTTCTGTGCTGACAGCTCAGAGCCTGGAGCCTGCTTCGGATTCTGTGCCTCCCTCTCTCTCTGTCCTTCCCCCCACCCCCAATCACACTACCCACCCCCTCAAAAATAAATAAACATTAAAAAAATTAAATATTGAAGGCTTTCAGGCCGTAGGGTGAAAAGACATGGCTGAACCCGAAAAAACTGAGTCTGATACTAGGAAAGAACCACAGGAAAGGCTCTGGCAACAGTACTAACACGTGAGCAGAGGACTGTTTAGGTGTTTAAGAAGTTAGACACGGATGCTAAGAAGTGTTTAAGAAAGACATGGACAAATGGGAGTGAACCATAGTAGTTCAGGTATTTAAAGAAATACACCTGATGGTCTTTTCACAGACTAGTGTAACAGGGCATTCTTTTTATTTGTATGAATAATTATTTGTGAAAAACACATTTCAGAAAGCCATTGGACTCTTTTGAAGAAGTATGTTCCTAAGTAGAGTTGAAAATGTGGACTTATAATAAGTGAATATTGTAATTTTTTTTAGGTAACTGGATTTGTAGAAAAATTAAGTAGACAATATTAAGTTTCTATAGTATTCTGAATAAAGAGATTCCTGTTTAGAAGTTTTCGATTTGAGTTGCTCCTTAATTCATTAAGCATTTTGAATCATAGAACAGGTGCTAAAATTTTCAAAAGCATTCATATGTATAGTGATGAGAATTTCCAGCAAAATGTTAAAAAAAAGTAGAGCTATGTTTTCTAACATGCTTCCACAGTGAGTACAATTTGTAGTTATATAGACTAAAGACTCTCCTTAATGAATTCTCTATTATCCAGAAAGTGCTTGTCCTCTGGCATTTTCTGATTAAACTGAACAGAAATCTGAGTTGGGAGAAAGACATGTTCTGTAATTTGGAATCATGCTACTGGAGTATTTTTTTTATTTTTGTGAAATGCATGCATATTATTTGAAGTCTTTTATCCATTTTGCTGAAAATGTTTTTTTAAAAGCTGTCAAATAAAGAAGTTATTTATATTACTGAATATAAGTCAACAAATAATTTAAACAAAGCAAAACAAAATGAAAACCTTACATTTTATATATTTGATATTATAGATCTAATTTCAATACAAATATTGGAATATTCTCTTATAGAGTATGCATATGTAAATGCATTCTATATATGTTTAAACTATTTAAACATATGTACATACATTATAATTTATTATAATATTTGTATATTGCCTTATAATATATAAATTCATATATGTATATATAAATGTATATATATGAAATATATATATATTCTCAGAAGTAGACTGTAGCACTTAAAAATTACAACATATAAAAATGGCATCTAGTACTCTGAGATCCTCACCACGTATTCCCATGACTGATTCTCATTTCCTTGTTAGGAATTAATTTAAGAGGAAAATCCAGTCTTCAACTAATGCAAACATTCCTATAAAATGTATGGGAATTCCAGGAAGCTTTACAGCTAAAAAAACGTCAAAGAGAAACATCCCATTAAAGCCCCAAGTGGAAAAGAATGCCAACAACAATTAAGCTTAAGTAGCTTTACTGGCCCCACTGCTCTCACTTAGACAGAATTGTGGAGCAGTTTTTTAATCAGAAGGGATTGGGAACAGATTATACAGGATTTTGTTTACATTAACTAGGGCATTGAATGTTCAGCAATATGTAAACTCCAAGAAGTAACTACATATAAGATTTTAAAGAGGAGAAGTAGAATGCAACAGTAAAGCAGGAATCCCAATCTCTATCCTCTGAACTTTAGATGTGGTCAGCTCAGCTGAACACAGAAGACTCATACTATTGTTAGCATAATTGACAGGTAGATGGTGGGAAACTGTAACTTATAGCTTTAAAGGTTAGTCTGGGCTCCAAAGAAACATATAAAGGTAACATGAAGTCTGGCATTGTTTATCATCTGTAGACACGGTCCCTACATAATGTCACTGACTTTTATGTCAGTGGAAAACTCTGTGAAACCTTGTTCAATAGGCCCTCCACCTGATAAAGCACAGCCACCCTGAGACCGAACAAAAAAAAAAAAAAAAAAAGATGAATCAAGTTTATTTTTCCTCTTGTAAATCATCCACTCTCCTCAAGAGTCTCTTCAGTAACTGAAGTGCTTAGAATTATGCAAGGATAGACATCTACTCATTTTTTAAAGAAAAAAATAAATAAAAGTATCTAAATGAATAAATTTAACCTAAGTGTTCAGAGAAGCACTACAAACTATAATATATACTTGTATTCCTTATTTCTTTCCAAAGATGTGTTTTTAAATATAAATCAAATTTCTGGTTGAATAAGATATAAGATACATCCAATGGAATGCCTTATTTTTTTTTGGGGGGGGGGTGATGGACAATCAAACAAAACATGAGCGTTTTCTATGTGCCAAGCACTTTGCAATGCGTTTTGAAAGAGATAAAGAAAAAGAAAATATCAGCTTTGCATATCTCACAATCTAACGGGAATAATAATAATAAGCATGGAGAAATACATATCAGACAAACATTTTGAAAGTCAATTTTTGAAATGCAATCATAGTTCAAAGTACAAAGAAAGAAACTGAGTAAGAGTAAGTAAGTAATGAGTAAGATCAGAAAGTGTTCATGAGGAGTTGACGTGCCAGTTGGACCTTCAAGGTTGAGTACAATTTTCTTTAGTAGAAAGAGCTGCGAAGGATATTCTAAGCAAAGAGAGAATTAGTGAGGACGTGGTCTGGAATAAAATTTATAGAGATTCAAGAGATGTTAAGCAATCTGTTTTTGCTTGGTCACAGTCTATACAGCTTGAAGTGCAAGTAACTTGCAAATCAGATGGGCCCCTGTAGGAGACACTGTACTTTACCTCAGGCAAACCCAACTTTTTTCTCTGTCACCAGGCTCCAGCACAGAAGATGAAAAGCTACTAATTCTCTTATTGCCTCACTGCCTCTTAAGTTTGGCCATGAAACACTATTCTACTAATTCAGAAAAGAAAGTGTGCTGGTGCTAACCATCACTCTGTTATTTCCTGTGGAATATTCCTAAGTGATATATCACACCTCGAACAAATTGAGCATAAACAAAATGAGTGCACTCTGAAAAAGAAATTCTAAATATTCCCAAACTATCCTTTATTTTTACTGCAAATAAGTAACATCCAAATGCTCTGATAAGAAGACCTGCTCTTCCCACTTTGTCCCAGCAGAAGATAAGAACAGGGAACTATCTCCAAAGTGTAATGGTAACAAAAGCAATAGAAGCAACAAACAAATTAAAAAATGTAGTAAAAAAAAAAGTAGTAAACAGTTAAAAAGGTTACCACTTGAAACATAAATAGCTCTATGAGGAATTCACACCATAGTGACTGAAGTGCACATTATAGGAAACATAGAACAAGATTAGATATTCATCAAAGTAGATAGGGTAATGCCTATTGCAGAAGGAAGACAAACAAGAATAACGACTGGACACATCCAACTCCTAATGCCTCAACTCAAGAGCAGGGTTTAAAAATCAGACGGCTGGGATACCTGGGTGGCTCAGTCAATTGAGTGTTCACCTCTCAATTTCCGCTCAACTCATGACCCCAGGTTCGTCAGATCTAGCTCCAGGCTCAGCATGGAGCCCACTTGGGATTCTCTCTCTCTCTCTCTCTCTCTCTCTCTCTCTCTCTCTCCCCCTCTGCCCTGCTCACTCTCTCTCAAATAAAGTTTAATTAATTAATTAATTAAAATAAAAAAAATAAAAATCAGACAGCAGAGCAAGATAAACGAGAGTTAATTCCTGTAATTTTAAGGAGCCACAGCAGACCTAGATTACCCCCAATAAAAAATAAATATGCAATGAGGGAAAAAATAAAACTAATGCAAAATATAGAATAGTAAATAAACATACAAATAAATAAGGATAAGGACGTATTATGCAGAAT
The DNA here is from genome assembly GCF_016509475.1 of Prionailurus bengalensis. Lineage (NCBI taxonomy): Eukaryota > Metazoa > Chordata > Mammalia > Carnivora > Felidae > Prionailurus > Prionailurus bengalensis. The sequence goes on from NC_057344.1 coordinate 95,023,106, forward strand.
ATTGATAAAGTACCCATTTGGGGAATAGAGCTGCCCCCCAAATACAAAAACAATTGCAGTCACTACTTGGCAATGTCAAGAAATAATGAAGAACATGGATTTAATGAACTGAAGTTTCAAAGATGACATTCTAAAGCAACAGAAGAAAATTTAAAAGAAGCTGACAAGAAATAAATGGAAAAACTATACCTTTTCTCAACCAAGCAACATATTAGAAATAGCAAGGAGTGAAACTCTGACAAACACAAAACCAAATCAGTTATGTGTAGAGTAGAGCTAAGAAAATCACAGGGAAAGCAAATAAAAATTATCAAGAGATAAATGGTAAGAATAAAAATGACAGCTATGGAATGAGTACAACATAAACATGATTATGTCTCTGAAAAAGAGACTAATGCAAATAAAAAAAATACTTAAATATAAAATAGAAGGGTAAAAAGTATTTCCTATAATGGAAAAGAGTGTTCTAGGAAATTTAATAGAAAATGATAAACAAACAAAAAGGAAAATGATAAACAATTTATTCAAATGACATTCTTGAAATTTAAGGAAAACTAATAGTAAAAATAGTTAGCATCTATTTCCAAACCCATGAATTATGTCACTTAAATAATTACAGAAAGAAAAACATTTTATGTGCTAAATATTAGTGTTTCCAAGAAGAATAACTTGGCCAAACTCATTCAGTAAGTGAGCAATGGATTTAAATTTATAATCCAGGGCCATGCCACTACAAAGGCTAAGTTCGTAATCATTATTCTGTACAGATCTTCTTAGATCTATGATGGGTTACATCCTGATAAATCCATCATTTGAAACTCCCATAAGTTGAAAATGCATCTAATGCACCTAAACTGCCAAGTATCATAGCTTAACTAAGTCTATCTTAAACATGCTCAGAACACGGACATTAGTCTACAGTTGGGCAAAATCATCTAATGTAAAGCCTGTCTTATAATAAAGTGTTGAATACATCATGTAATTTGTTAAATATTGTTCTAAAAGTGTAAAACAAAATGATTATATTGGTATAGAATGGTTGCCTGTGTATCAGTTGTTGACGAAGCTGCAACTTGCTACCTCTGGCCATCATCTTGGGAGAGTATCTTACTGTATGTCGCTATCCCGGGAAGAGATCAAAATTCCAACTCTGAAATACAATTTCTTTTTTTTTTTAATTTTAAAGTTTATTTAATTACTTTAAGAGTTAGAGAGGCAGAGAGAGAGAGAGGAAGAGAGAGAATTCCAAGCAGGTTCCACAGTGTCAGCATAGAGTCCAATGCGGGTCTTGATCTCATGGACCCATGAGTTCATGACGAGCTGAGATCAAGTGTCAGAAGCCCAACTGACTGAACCATGCAGGTGCCCCATGAATTACAGTCTCCGTTGAATACATATTGCTTTTGCACCATGGTAAAGTCGAAAAATCATACATCAAACCATTGTTAAGTCAGGAATCATGTGTATTCTATAAGACATTAGAAAATAAACTCATTTACTTCTCTCATCTGGCTGGTCTCAGATGTCCCTCCAAATAAGATATACACTGTCTTTTGAAGCGACATTGTCTATTGCCTTCACAGTGACCAATCTCCCCTAAAACCCCAATTTTCTTCAGGAACCACCCACTCCCCATAGCTCAAGTGACTCAGGAGAAGCTGATCCCACATCCAACTCTGGGAATGTGTGTGTATTAGCTTAAGCCGATCATCGTCATCTCAGCTCTCTTGCCAGGGATTGTTAAAGAATCTTGGCGTATACTAATCAATGCATATTATTTTCTAATAATTATTACTGAATGAGCACTTCATATAAATTGGACCAGTCAAACTGAACAAAAAAAAAATGTATATTCGATGATTCTGGGACAAACTCTTCTCTTTCTAGCCCTAGAAATGAACAAGGAAGCACATTGCCTTATTTTCTGCTAAGAGCCATCTTATGATGATGAGAGAGGCAGTCTGAAGAAAAAAGAAAAACCTTCATAGCAATGAGGGAAGAGTTGAGAGAATAGCAAATAAATGGACCTAGAGCCTGGAACTATCCGCCTTTCAGACTTTGGATTATATGAGATAAAAATGTCCTTGTTTTAGACATTTGAGTCAAGTTTTTTGATATTTAATTGGCACAACTGTTTTCATTGATGACACACATGCACATATGCCCAAATACATACATTCATACCATATGATGTTCATGTTATTGAACATCAAGGACACCAGATCTGCTTGGGCCTTTGCCTTTTCAATGTGCCTTTGTATTCAGAAAAATAGTATTTGTTTCCACATTTAAAGTTTTAATGGGATACTTAAGGTAGTCTACATCTGTTGATTAAAGAAAATAGAAAAAAATAATTTCTTGCGTGATCCTTGAAAAATACAAAACTAGATTTTTGTCAATTACTATAGAAAAAGAAGTAAAGGAAATTAGTAAATAAATAAGTGTGCTTTAAAATAGAAAGGCATGGATATTATTATAGCAGAAGTTAAGAGGCAAAACTATATTTCCATTTCTCTAGCTCCTCTGTACTTGGATATGTGTCATCTCAAGTTCTTGCTCTGCTGCTAGTTCCCATTACAATGGTGACATTAACTAATGCGGAAACATCAGCAGCCAACCCCAGGCTTCCTGAAGTTGTTTGAAGCCCAGTCTCTAGATGACTTCACTGCTTTTTTGCTTGCTTGCCAGTTATTGAAGTAATTTCAACAATATCCCAGACTACACAATAGGTAAGAAGATAGAAGAACCATTCTGAGTGTCAGCTTCTGGTTTTACAAAAAATATAAAATGAATGCATGAAAAAGATTGGTTGGAGCCACTGAGGTTAGGCTTTGATTCACATGTCATCTCAAAAACAGGAACAACAACGTTTGATTCCCTTTCTTTCTTGAACTGTGACGGTCGTACTCAGACTAATGTTGGAAGAGTGGCAATGTGATGAGGCATTATTAGTTCAGGGAATTTTAACCTCATTGAACTTCAATGGCTGTAGATTTGGCCTGATGAAAATAGTATTTCTGTTAGAGAAGTCTTTTGGCTAAAAGTAATGTATATCCTCTTGTTTAAGCTACTGGGGACAGAAATGTTTGTTTGCTCTTGGCAAATTTGAGCACAAGACAGTTTGGGATCAGATGATGTGTAGGCCATCTTAAAGATTTTTATCTTTATTTTAAGAGCAATTATAAATAATTGATAACTCATATTACATGGAAAGGAAGTTTCGGGGTAAATATGAATCATGGGAATTCACCCTATAGCAAACAGCCAGACTTTAGAAATGAAAGCATAGGATTTTATTTTTATTTATTTATTTATTTTTTCAATATATGAAATTTATTGTCAAATTGGTTTCCATACAACAACACCCAGTGCTTATCCCAACAGGTGCCTTCCAAAATACCCATCACCCACCCTCCCCTCCCTCCCACCCCCCATCAACCCTCAGTTTGTTCTCAGTTTTTAACAGTCTCTTATGCTTTGGCTCTCTCCCACTCTAACCTCTTTTTTTTTTTCTTCCCCTCCTCCATGGGTTTCTGTTAAGTTTCTCAGGATCCACATAAGAGTGAAAACATATGGTATCTGTCTTTCTCTGTATGGCTTATTTCACTTAGCATCACACTCTCCAGTTCCATCCATGTTGCTACAAAGGGCCATATTTCATTCTTTCTCATTGCCACGTAGTACTCCATTGTGTATATAAAACACAATTTCTTTATCCATTCATCAGTTGATGGACATTTAGGCTCTTTCCATAATTTGGCTATTGTTGAGAGTGCTGCTATAAACATTGGGGTACAAGTGCCCCTATGCATCAGCACTCCTGTATCCCTTGGGTAAATTCCTAGCAGTGCTATTGCTGGGTCATAGGGTAGGTCTATTTTTAATTTTCTGAGGAACCTCCACACTGTTTTCCAGAGTGGCTGCACCAATTTGCATTTCCACCAATAGTGCAAGAGGGTTCCCGTTTCTCCACATCCTCTCCAGCATCTATAGTCTCCTGATTTGTTCATTTTGGCCACTCTGACTGGCGTGAGGTGATATCTGAGTGTGGTTTTGATTTGTATTTCCCTGATGAGGAGAGACGCTGAACATCTTTTCATGTGCCTGTTGGCCATCCGGATGTCTTCTTTAGAGAAGTGTCTATTCATGTTTTCTGCCCATTTCTTCACTGGGTTATTTGTTTTTTGGGTGTGGAGTTTGGTGAGCTCTTTATAGATTTTGAATACTAGCCCTTTGTCCGATATGTCATTTGCAAATATCTTTTCCCATTCCGTTGGTTGCCTTTTAGTTTTGTTGGTTGTTTCCTTTGCTGTGCAGAAGCTTTTTATCTTCATAAGGTCCCAGTAATTCATTTTTGCTTTTAATTCCCTTGCCTTGGATGTGTCGAGTAAGAGATTGCTATGGCTGAGGTCAAAGAGGTCTTTTCCTGCTTTCTCCTCTAGGGTTTTGATGGTTTCCTGTCTCACATTCAGGCCCTTTATCCATTTTTAGTTTATTTTTGTGAATGGTGTGAGAAAGTGGTCTAGTTTCAACCTTCTGCATGTTGCTGTCCAGTTCTCCCAGCACCATTTGTTAAAGAGACTGTCTTTTTTCCATTGGATGTTCTTTCCTGCTTTGTCAAAGATGAGTTGGCCATACGTTTGTGGGTCTAGTTCTGGGGTTTCTATTCTATTCCATTGGTCTATGTGTCTGTTTTTGTGCCAATACCATGCTGTTTTGATGATTACAGGAAAGCATAGGATTTTAAATAAAGACCTATGTATTAGCCCTAAAGACATAAAGCATTTTAATAACAAAAGATTTTTAAAAATAGAAAAAAAAAACACACCTGGAATAAATGTGTAGAGAATTTGAGTGAAAGAATATGCTTTATTCTATTCTACATCAATAATGTTATAGCTTACTTACAATATTAACATAAAGACACCCTCATTACTGTGAGGACACAGGAGTTCTATCCTATATATACCCTTCTTATAAAGCCCTGCTTACTAGTGAACCCCAGCACTAACCCAGAGATATCCCAAAATAAATAAACTACAAATGGGAACATAGATTATAAAGGACAAACAGCGAATTTTAATATTCTATAAACAAAAAACTAAATCTAAAACTCTTTAGAAATTACATATATAATACAGAATGCAGATATCAAAATTCCTGAATAAAATACTCTGGAATAAAAATAAACTGGATTGAGACAAACATCACAAAGAAGACCAACAAAAATCTGGAAAATTAATTGGAAGAGGAAGTGTAAGGTACAACTTCTTTTATCCTTCAAATGATGAATAAAAAGTTTTGCTTCAGTATGACACTAATAGATTAATAAATATAGATTCAATTGTTTTATTTAAAGCTATAAATAATAAAATAAATAGTTGTATATCTTCAAAATTACCATAACAAAAAAGAAATATTGCAAAAGATAACAAAACAAAAATATTTATTCAGCCTTTCAGTGAATATTTATGGGGTTACTATTATTTATACACGTTGTTTAGAGATACAATGGAGAGAAAAATGAGCATGTCATGTCTTCATGGAATTCTGAAACCACTTTTGGAGTAAAACATTTAGTCAATAATCACTATTGAATTATTATTACTATTGACTATTATAACAGCTAAATAATAAAAATGAAGTGTAAAAGCATATAACTGGAGCATGTGAGGTGGTATTGGGATAGGAAAGTTCTCTGAGAAAAGAGCAGTGATTTGATGGTGAAGAGGAGAAGCAACTCAGTCAGTGAAACCAGCAAAAGTCCTGAAGGAAGAAAAATAGGGAGGTGAAGAAAGTGAAATAATATTTGTATAATAGCTGAAATGCAATTTCAAAGACAATAGTGCCATTTACTCAGGAGTAAGTAGTGCCATTTACTCAGGAGGAGGGGGTGGTGCGGAATCAGAAAGGGGACAAAATACCTGTGGTAGATTGTGTTCTTTTTCCTGAGCATCAACCCCCTTCTAAGGGTATTATAGTCCAGGCTCTTGCCCTGTGACTTCAGCACTTTTCCACAGGGCAGAGTCTTTCTTGGCTGCCCTGCCAGCGTAGCCTTGTGACTTGCTTTGGTAAGGGCAATAGGATGAAATGTGACATCTACCACTTCTGAGCAAAAGCATTATGTGGATTGTATGTTTCAGTTTGGTCCTGCTCCTGAGCATAAAATTAGCGCATTCCAGAGAGGGGCTGATCCTTCAGCTTGGGTCCCAGTATAAGAAGGTTTATGGGGCTCACGCCAACCACAAAGACCCTGTAGCATTCATGTAAACCAAGAAAAAAGAATATGAATGTGCATGATTATATGTTGCAGAGATTTTGAAATTTCTTTAGCTTACACATAGCCTAGCAAAGGTTCACTGAAAGAATTTCTAACTCATATTTTGGCAAAAAAAATCAATAAAATCTTCTCAAAAGACACCATTGATCATGATTATACATGTGTAGGTTTATGTGCACATAAAGATGCATCTAGAACATTTCTTTAACAAAATGTTATTTGTGAATTATTTCTGACTGTCAGTTTTTCTTCCATTTTTAAAAACATTTTCTGGTATCTTGTGAATATGTGAATTTTATAATTAAAAAAAATTCCACTAATAGAAAAAGAAATAAGAACAATATATATATTTTTAATTTAAATATTGTATACCTGGATGGCTCAGTCAGTTAAGCGTTTGACTTCGGCTCAGGTCATGATCTCACGGTTTGTGAATTGGATATCCTATTGAAACAGCCTGTGTCAGATTCTGTGCTGACAGCTCAGAGCCTGGAGCCTGCTTCGGATTCTGTGTCTCCCTCTCTCTCTGCCCCTCCCCCGCTCATGCTCTCTCTCCCTCTCTCTCTTTCTCCCTCAGAAATAAATGCTAATGTTTTTTTAATTTAAATATAACTTACCTGAAGTAACAAGATTATTGTATTTATAATAGTTGCCAGGATGTTGGGATAAATAAATTTTTATTGGAGAGATGTATGTTGTATATATCACATGACAGATCAAAGCAGTGCTTTCAATACCAGTGCACATCAGAACTACTTGGAGAGCTTCTTGGAATACAGATTACTAAGCCCTACCCCTACCCTTAGATATGGAGAGGGGCCTGGTAATTTGCATTTCAACTATTCCCTTGTGTTACTGAAGTTACTGATCCAAGAACACACTTTGAGAAACAATACCTTAAATGGTCAGACAAATACATTTCTAGGTAAGAATTTTAACTTTCATCCATAATTCCAAAAAAATCAGTTGATTTGATTATCCTTTGGGCCAAATGAGTGCTTGAAAAACACTGGATTTTTTTCCTCTATACCTCTGTTTCTTTTTTTATGTATTGTTGGTAAGTATAGAATTGAAGCCAAGTGAGTCCCAATTAAATAATTCTATTCTTATAATTGTATATCCTATTGAAACATACTCATGGAGTTAGTAATTAGAACACACACACACACACACACACACACACACACACACATATACACAAACACACATACTTATTTCGCTCCTGCCCATGGAAAAGTTTTATTTTCAGAGTAATGCATCGACTTCATAATTTTAAATAACCATCTCTGATACAGTAATGGTAGTTTTCCCCTTTTCTTTTGACTTAAGATTTTTCTCCAGGCATTTATCCTTGACTCTTCATAATCAGTTCACAAGTATCCTACAGAACTAATTTTGAACTTCAGATCTTCTTATAAAATGGAAGGGCCTCATACTTGTGGTAGTAGACAAAGAGGAAATAAACAGATTACTAGTTTTCTTAGCAGAAATTAGAGTATTGTTAAATTCTACTCTTTAATTTAAAAAATGTAAAACAGGAGCAAAAGAAGGATTTGGGAGGTTTTAATTTTTTTTCCATTGTATCTTCACTAAAGCCTGAAAAAACATTTAAGTTTTACCACACAATTTTTTTTCTTTTCTTTCTTTTTTTTTTTTTTTTTTTTTTTGCAAGGTCAAGAATCAGTATCCCATTAAAGCGTTTTGCCAGAGGAAAAAGTTGTTAGAAAGTACATAAAATGCTAGGTGATCTGCTTTTAATGGAACTTGACTTTCTGATACATCTGAAACACAACTGTCTTTTATTAAACTGAAATGAAGAGGTCTGGGCAGGAGTCTTGAGGGACAGAACACTCAGCCTCAGAGTCAAAGCCCTAGAACATTTCTTGTTATCACTGAACAGTTGCCCTTCTAGCCAGCTAACAAGAGGAACATTAATAGCCTTTGAAAGTTATCCAACACAGTTTGCCTTGAAGACAATTATGTTGGTAAAACCATGGGTCTTCTAAGGAATAGTACAATTAAAACTAGGATATTGGGGGAGGGGTATTTGGGATTTATAGATTTTTAGAGTTAGAAAAACCTCATTCAGTCTCACTTTCAAAGCCAGACAATAAGTTTCTGTGCTGTGAGAAGAGAGAGGAAAATTTAAATTGTAGTCTCTTCCTGTAACTCCATAGAACCTAACCGCAAAGGAGAAAGGTTTCTGCAATACTTTTATTTTTAAATGAGTTTCCCCTGGCCCAGTATGACTAGGGTGTAGTCTCCAATGTGCCTATTCAAGGTTAGAATTTCAAAATCTTCATTAATATTTTGCTATTGCACCGGGATCATTCATGCTACGCTGCCTTTGCTAATTAAATTAATAGCTGCAAATGCTTACCAAAGAGATTAACTTCTGCACTGCTTTACTAGAAGGGCTGGTTGCTAGGCAGCTCTAGGTGACGGCTTGGCACGAAGCGCCTTCTGTCTCAGGACAGAGCATTCTGCATCCTTGACTGAGAGAATGAAGGCTGCAGTGCTCTCTCTAAGAGCATTCACCTTCGTCTTTACATCTCAATTGCTCTCCTTTAATTATTTTAACCACTGGGTGCATTCTAGTGTTTCAAGTCTATTTAACGTGAAGTATATGTGTCTCATGCTTTGTGGACTCACTTCAACATCTTATCTTTTTCTTGTCTCTTCACAAGCATCAATCCTATATTGCACATGGCTTTCCCACCATTAGCAGGTATACTTTATGACTTCTGAAGCTCTTGCCATAATTATCAATACTTTGGATTTTTTGCATATAACTTTACTCATATATATTGCCAAATATTTGTTTGATGTAAATCCTGGTTTCCTGCACTACCCTGTTTATTTTTAAGAATGTATCCTTCATTTCTTTTCCTCACTACTTTATGTATAGACAGCACAGCCACTGGGTGTTCATACTGAAGATAGATGTGGTGGCTCTCTTCTGCTGTAGGATATACTTTCTGCTGCTAGATTTGCTGCCAGCAAGTTTGTCCTTTGGGAAACTTGGCCTTAACCCAAACTTGAATTGACATTCTTTCTTCCTTGAAAACAGGTAGCTCTTCTCACGTTTAAACAAATGAACAATGAGTATGTGCATAACCAAGGTTATAAAAACTAAGTAAAAATGCATGTTTATTAAAAGTACACTATTAAAAACATACTTTAGTCATAATACTAGCCCACATCCAGCAAGACGAAGGAAACCCTGTGCAGAGTGAGCTTTCCTTAACAGTTCTTGGTCAAAATAGTTTATTTCATGGGGAACCTCGGTGACTCGGTCGGTTAAGTGTCCAATTTCAGCTCAGGTCATAATCTCCCATTCCATAGGTTCGAGCCCCACGTCATGCTCTGTGCTGACAATAGTTCAGAGCCTGGAGCTTGCTTCAGATTCTGTGTCTTCCTTGCTCTCTGCCCCTCCCCCACTCACGCTCTGTCTCTCTGTCTCTCAAAAATAAACATTATATTTTTAAAAAATAACTTATTTCATTAGGAAACACCAACCAAAACCTTGGAGGTAAATGTCTGGTCCATTCCTACCTGGTTCTAATGCAACCTCTGCCTTGGTCTGTGACATTATTCCTGTCCATTTATACTTGGCATACGTATGCATTTATCTATAAGTTTGTTCTGCACACATGCACATGCCTGTGCACTCACAGAGTAAGGGCTAGTGGAGAAGTAGCAGAGTAACAGTAGTTAAACAGCTCCACAGAAAACCCATAAAAATCACTAAGGTTTTATGATATTGCCTGTAATACTTAGCACATGGCTGTGTTTGACTAAGGGAATCCATAATACACTTAAGTAGGATATAATTTTATTTATGCTCACATAACATGTCAGAGGTGAGAGATCCAGGTGGCAGTATAACTTGGTCCCAGAGATCATTCATTGACCTGGGTCTATTCTTCCTTGTTGCTTTGCCATAGTTTAAGAATGGCCCTCATTTACATGGTAAAAGCTGGGTCGCCATATGTCATAATCCATCTCATTGGACAGAAGGAAGAAAATGTGTAGACAAAGTCAATTTTTTAAATAAAAGAGGAACACCTGAGTGGCTCAGAGGTTTCAGCATCCAATTCTTGGTTTCAGCTCTGGTCATTATCTCAAGGTTCTCGGGTTCAAGCCCCTCATTGGGCTCCATGCTAACAGGGCAGAGCCCTGCTTGAGATTGTCTGTCTGTCTGTCTCTCTCTCTGCCCCTCTCCTGCTTGCGCTCTCTCTCAAAATAAATAAATTAAAAAAAGAGAGAGAAATTGCATACATCTTTGTCCATAGCAAAATTTACTTACAGGGTCTAATTGTAAGTGAGGCTTGGAAGAAATATAGTCCCCAGCAGGCAAGTACATGCCCAGCTAAAACTTTAATAATATAAAAGTATTAAAAAAATGAACTTGGGTGAAGGTATTGTTCAATGTAGTATCAGAGAAGCAAAACACTTTTGATTACTGTAAAATAAGGATTTTTTTAATTTTATTTTTTATTTTTTTAAATCTACATACAAATTAGATAGCATATAGTGAAACACTAATTTCAGGAGTATATTCCTTAATGCCTCTTACCCATTTAGCCCATTCCCCCTCCCACAAACCCTCCAGTAACCCTCAGTTTATTTTCCATATTTATGAGTCTCTTCTGTTTTGTCCCCCTCCCTGTTTTTATATTATTTTTGTTTCCCTTCCCCTATGTTCATCTGTTTTGTCTCTTAAAGTTCTCATATGAGTGAAGTCATATGATTTTTGTCTTTCTCTGACTGACTGATTTCACTTAGCATAATACCCTCCAGTTCCATCCAACGTAGTTGCAAATGGCAAGATTTCATTATTTTTGATTGCCGAATAATACTCCATTGTATAGATATACCACTTTTCTTTATTCAATCATCCATTGATGGACATTTGGGCTCTTTCCATACTTTGGCTATTGTTGATAGTGCTGCTATAAACATGGGGGTGCATGTGTCCCTTTGAAACAGCACACATATATCTTGTGGATAAATGCTTACTAGTGCAATTCTTGGGTTGTAAGGTAGTTCTATTTTTAGTTTTTTGAGGCACCTCCATACTGCTTTCCACAGTGGGTGCACCAGCTTGCATTCCCACCAACATGCAAAAGAGATCCTCTTTGTCTGCATCCTCGCCAACATCTGTTGTTGCCTGAGTTGTTAATGTTAGTCATTCTGACAGGTGTAAGGTGGTATCTCATTGTGGTTTTGATTTGTATTTCCCTGATGATGAGTGATGTTGAACATTTTTTCATGTGTCGGTTGGCCATCTGGATGTCTTCCTTGGAGAAGTGTCTATTCATGTCTTCTGCCCATTTCTTCACTGGATTATTTGTTTTTGGGTGTTGAGTTTGATAAGTTCTTTATAGATTTTGGATACTAACCCTTTATCTGATATGTCATTTGCAAATATCTTCTCCCATTCTGTCATTGCCTTTTAGTTTTGCTGATTGTTTCCTTCACTGTGCAGAAGCTCTTTATTTTGATGAGGTCCCAGTAGTTCATTTTTGCTTTTGTTTCCCTTACCTCTGGAGAGCTGTTGAGTAAGAAGTTGCTGCGGCCAAGATCAAAGAAGTTTTTGCCTGCTTTCTCCTCGAGGATTTTGATGGCTTCCTGTCTTACATTGAGGTCTTTCATCCATTTTGAGTTTATTTTTGTGTATGGTGTAAGAAAATGGTCCAGGGTCATTCTTCTGCATGTCGCTGTCCAGTTTTCTCAGCATCACTTGCTGAAGAGACTGTCTTTATTCCATTGGATATTCTTTCCTGCTTTCTCAAAGATTATTTGGCCATATATTTGTGGGTCCATTTGTGGGTTCTCTATTCTGTTCCATTGATCTGAGTGTCTGTTCTTGTGCCAGTACCATACTGTCTTGATGGTTACAGCTTTGTAGTATAGCTTGAAGTCCAGGATTGTGATGCCTCCTGCTTTGGTTCTCTTTTTCAAGGTTGCTTTGCCTATTCGGGGTCATGTAAAATAAGAATTTATACTAAAAGCAAGATACCACACAATTGTGAGAAAAGGTGGGTAAGGAAAGGTCTAGAAGTGGAGTTAGATGACAAGAGCTAAAATTAGCCCTCTTTAAGCTTATAGGTGGGACCTTGAAGGGCAATCTGGGAAGTAAGGCATAGACCATTAAGGACATTTGGCAGAGAAGTCTATGGAAAACTGCTTCGTCTGTGTTGTTACTGCCTCTGTGGGCCCTTAGTCAAGGTGTGTGATGGTGGCACTAAGGTAGCTGTTGGTCAGTGAGGCTAGCAGACAGGAGAAGACCTGGTGGCAAAACGGAGGAAAGCAAAAACACTTTGACATGGTGGGTGCTTCTGTGTCTGTCTTTTATCATACCTGCCTAAGAGACCATTAGCTCCATTGTTGTTGTACCACTTTTGCCTCACAAATGAAGGCAAGCTCTAACCCAGAACTTTAAGGAAAGTGAATTCTGGAAAATGTAACCGACTTGTCAAAAACAGAGTCTAACTCAGGGAACAACTAGAAGTTGCAGAACAGGGTCTAACGTTTGGGGTACCAGTTTCCATAACAAATTCCATCAAGTCAAAACTTCCCTACATAAACAAATGTACTTTATCTCTACTTTAGCACTTTATGATTCCACCTGTTCATCATGTTTTATAAAAAAATGAAGCCACAAAGAAGAAATGAAGAGGAGAAAAGAAGTGACATGGAGGTAGGGGGAGAGAGAGTGAGCTATGGGGTGTGTGCGTGACAGATCTCTGGTCTCTAGTCAAACCAACCTGGACACTAATGGAAGATTAACATCTCTTCAAATATCCTCAAAAAAATTAAAAATAAATTACCCTATGACCCAGCAATTACAGTACTAGGTATTTATCCAAAAGATATAAAAATACTGATTCAAAGGGGCACATGAACCCTGACGTTTATGGCAGCACTATCAACAATAACCAAATTATGGAAAGAGGCCAAATGTCTACTGACTAATGAATTGATAAAGAAGATATATATCCATGGTATATATATTCAATGGAATACTACTCAGTGACCAAAAAGAATGAAATCTTGCCATTGACAATAATGTGAATGGAGCTAGAATGTATTATGCTAAGCAAAATAAGCCAGACAGAGAAAGACAAATATCATATAATCTCACTCATATGTGGAATTTAAGAAACAAAACAGATGAACGTAGGGGAAGGTAAGTAAGAATAAGATAAAGACAGAGAGTGAGGCACACTATAAGAGACTCTTAAATATATACTCTTAAATACAGGGAAGTGGATTGGGGGAATGGGCTAAATGGGGGATGAACATTAAGGAGGGCACTTGTTCAAATGAGCACTGGGTGTTACATGTAAGTGATGAATCACTGCATTCTACTACTGAAACCAATACTACACTGTATGTTAACTAACTTGAATTTTGAAAAATAAATTAGGGATGCCTGGATGGCCCAGTCGGTTAAGTGTTGGACTTAGGCTCAGGTCATGATCTCAAAGTTCATGGGTTCGAGCCCCTCATCAGACTCTGTGCTGACAGCTCAGAGCCTGGAGCCTGCTTCGGACTCTGTATCTCCCTCTCTCTCTCCCCCTCCCTTGCTCATGCTCTGTCTGTCTCCCTCTCTCCCAAAAATAAATAAACAATTAAAAAAATAAATTAAAAAAGTAAAAATAAAAAAATATTCTAAGTAAGCAAACTGATGTCACTTAAGGAATATCTCTTAATTCTTGCACTCTTTGTCTTAAATGCTTATTTATTTATTTTCATGGGGGAGAGGCGAGTGAAAGGGAGAGAGAGAATCCCAAGCAGGCTCCATGCTGTCAGTGCAGAGCCGTACCAGGGGCTCAATCTCACTGCGGTGAGATCCTGACCTGAGCCAATATCAAGACTCTAGCATTTAACTAACTGAGCCACCCAGGCACTAATATTTGCACTTTTAAATAGTTAATCTTTAAGAAGTTTTGTGGGGTTTTTAATTTTTGTTTGTTTGTTTGTTTGTTTGTTTGTTTGTTTTAGGCAGATAACAGTTTGTCTTACTGAATAAGTGATCTGTGTCATTGCCGAGGCCACTATGTACAGACAAAGGAGAGGGAGTTTTATTCCTTGGTCTCTTTCTCCTTGGACAGAGTCTTGATGATTTCCTCCTTCTTGGCCTGGAGCTTCTCTTTACAGATCAAAATATGAAACTCTTCACGAATTTGCATGTCATTCTTGTGCAGAGGCCACACGAATCTTCTCTGTATTATTCCAATTTTAGTATATGTGCTGCTGAAGCAAACACAAGAAGTTTTTAAATTTAAGAAAACAGAAAAGAAATGAGACTGAGGTGTAGACAAACTTTCCTAGGATCACTTATAGTATATTTTAAGGATCTTATTAGCAAATGAATTGACAGTCACTCCAATTGTCCTGTATTTTAACAAATTGTATAAATGCAATTGTGCTTAAGTGCTGGAGAATGATCTTCTTAATTAGTAAGGAAAGGTAGAAGAGAGATAAATTAGAGACTTCAAAAGGCCATGATCAGTTTCTCATCAAGGAGCAACATCCTTCATTCTACTGCAGAGTTAGTGTTAGCTTCAATTCCTTCCTGTCCCCTACAGTGGAACGATTTCTAAATCAATTTGTTATCACTATTGCCATCACAGGTTCTCATCACTTTCTTCTTGTGCCAGTAAAATCAATTTCCTGGTTCTAATCCTTCCCTAATTTATCTATCTTTATGGTCTCAGAGATGATTTTCAATAATAATAAGAAGAATAGCTTTTGTTTAAAATGGTGGCTTGAACACAGTTGTTGATCTCGATTCCTCACTCAAAACCTTCTATAAGGACATCAAGTGAGTTTAAAGTTGTATAGACCCAGGGCACCTGGGAGGTTCAGTCAGTTAAGCATCAGACTCCTGATTTTGGCTTGGGTGATGATATCAAGGTTCATGAGTTTGAGCCCTGTGTGGGGCTCTGTGCTCACAACGTGGAGCCTGCTTGAGATTCTCTCTCTCCCTCTCTCCCTGCCTCTCCCCTGCTTGCACTCTCTGTCTCTCTCTCAAAATAAATAAATAAACTTTAAAAAAAGTGTATAAACCCAAAAATGTATAACCGCCTCGATGGAGAAGTGGTAATAACAAAAAGTTGAAAACAGAATGTTGATATATGGCAACAAATCAAAATATTGGTAGGTCAAAAACAAATAGGATGAGGTAATTTACCTGGCTGTAGAAAACAGGATTATAAGAAGGGTGCAGGAAGTAGTACAGTATTTGTTACTATAAGATCCCACCTTGTATGGTTTTTCGAAAAGAAAAACCTACATCAGCGTTACCAAAATGATATACATGAGTACCATATATAAGTCGAAAAATCCTTAAAGACTCCAGAAAGAAGTATAGATTACATGCAATAATAGTTGATAATATCAGAGATGAAGATACATAAATATACATAAAAATACATAAATCTTCCTGAAAGACAGAACTAAATTAATACAAAGACCGGGATATCCAAATGACTCAGAATTCTCACCCTTAACACTGAAATGTCTTCAGAATTCTGACAGAAAATGACTTTCTACTTCTAACATTTTATACCAGGGCAAACCACAATATGAAGTATGAAGTACTTTCTCATGCACTATTCTCAGAGGACCCTGGTGTACAACCAAATAAAAACAAATGAGAATACCAAGAAAAGGGAAGAGATGCAATACAGGAAACCGGAGAATTAAAAAAAAAAGACACAAAGGGAATCTAGCTAGTTCCAGGCAGTTTTGCTTTACACTTGTTCTGATGTAATTTTAATAAAACACTGTCACTCTCAAAGATGTCCTAGTTTATATGATAAAATACAAAGTCACACATGTATTACAATGAAAAGCTCAGCCAGTGCAGATTGGAGCAGAAAGTTTAGAGGCCTTTAGGTAGGATGTCTCCCAGGAGAAAACAAAAAAAGAAACTGATGTGTTACCTTTACAAGAGAAGTTGTATAGTTTTTTAGTTCAATCAGAATGAAACTGAATGTTAGGTAGAGAGCCTATCGAAGAAAAAAAAAACAGCTTTAAAAAAAGAACGGACATATAGTTGGAATACGGTGGTTCAGCCATAAATAATACGTAGAGTCATGCAATGTAAACACCAAATGACTATTAATTTTAAGAAATTATAATTTAATTACAGTGAAAGTATTGCAGGGGAGGGGTATATGTAAGAGAGCCTAATCTTCATATTTCTTTGTAGGGAGATAGGAACACTGATACTGAAAAATATAAATTAGCAACATAAATATGTTATTCAGAATGACTGAGGTAAATATCTATTGGAAGAAAAATGAAAGGGCAGAAGTGATTGACCTCAAGAAGCAGGACTCAGTGATGGGAAAGAGTAGGGCAATGGAACATTAATATTCATTATTGTCACTTCAAACTGTGGACAGGGGATACTTTGTTAAAAATAGATATTAAGAAACCTGATTTTTTTCTTATTCCTAAGCAATGGTGTTCAATCTCTTCACATATAATCTGAAGTCCTTAGAAATCCCTCTCCTATCTAACCCTCTGGTTTCAATTCAACCGTTTCCACCTTTTTTCCTTCTAACACACACACACACACACACACACACACACACACACTCTTTTTAAAAATATTTCTAGTAACTTTTACTTTTTCCCATATCCTCTGGACGTTTTTATGGGCCCATCCTTTAATCAAACTCTTTCATTTGCCCAGAATGCTTTACCACATGTTTATTAGACGTTGTTTAAGAATAAATTCAAATGTCATTGCCTCTTCGGGTTTTTCTTAAACTTGTAGGCAATTAGTTTCATACTACTCTATGCTGCCACAGCATTGTTTGTAGTTTATTTTATTTTGTTTTCACAACATCTTGCAATTGCAATCTATGTGCCTATATATGCCCTGCTCCCCCAGGCCCTGCCCTGGCCAAACTGTGACATGTTGGGCTAGTGTGTTAGAGTCCTACTGCTGCTGTAACAAATTACCACAAACTTGGTAGTCTAAATAACACAAATATATTCTTTTCTGGATTTCTGGAGTCCAAAATCATTCTCACTGGGGCTAAAATCAAGGTGTTAGCAGGATTGTATTTTCTAGAGGCTTTGAGGGAAGAATCCACTTCCTGCCCTTATTCAAGTTTCTAGAAACCATTTATATTCCTTCGTTAGCAGGTTAGTGGCTCCTTCCTCCCTCTGTTTTTCAAAACCAATAATGTAGCAGCCTCCAATCTCTCTCTCTCTCTCTCTCTCTCTCACACACACACACACACACACACACACACCTCTCTGCTTCGATCCTCACATATTCTTCTCTTTCCTTCACTCCCCTGCCTCCCTCTTATCGGACCCTCCCAGATAACCCAGGATAATAATTTCCCCACTTTAAGATTAAGTCAATCACATGTGCAAAGTCCCTTTGCCATGTTGTACCACAGTCCTTGGATATTCAGCTCTGTTTTTCTTGTCAGTCTTTGTTCTCTTTGCTTTTCAGTTTTAGGGATTTGTACTGATATATCCTCTAGCTCAGATATTTTTTCCTCAGCCACGTCCACAGTTCTAATAAGCTTATCAAGAGCCCTCTTCATTTTTATTACAGTGTTTTTGATCTCTAGTGTTATCTTTTTGGTTCTTTTTTAGATTCCTATCTCTTTTCTTACATTGTTCACTGGCTCTTTAGCTTATCTGCTAGAGCTTTAGCATATTAATCATAGTTATTTTAAAATCTCAGCCTGATAATCCCAACACCCCAGCCATGGCTGATCCTGATACTAGCTTTGCCTCTTCAAATTGTGTTTTTGCCTTTTGTAATGTCTTGTAATTTTCTCTTGCTGGCTGGATTTGATAGACTGGATGAAAGGACCTACTGTAACTAGGCCTTTATTAACGTGGTGTGAGATATGGAGGGAAGAGAAAGGCTCTATGGTTCTATGGTTGGGCTTTAGTGAGCCTCTTTCTCTAGAATATGAACTTCACAAGTTTTTCTCTGTTTTTTTTTTCTCCCCCTTTTAGTGGGAGAAGATGGCTATACAGCTGACTGGATTTGGCTCTTTCTCTTCTACTAGAACAGTTAGGCTCCAATAATATCCCAAAATGTTGGGCTCTGATTAACTAGTTTCTCCTGAGGCAGACTTTGTTAAGAAGAACAGAATGTTTTGTTATCTTTCAGAATTCTTCTCTAATTTTCAAAGCCAATAATGTAGCTAGCATCTTCCAATCTTCAGAAGCATGAAGGAATTTCTCTCTGATATTTACCATGAGGACCAGGTCAAGCTCCTGGAGGTAAATCTCACAAATTATGAGGACCACACTGTAACTAGGACTTCCTGGAGTCTTTAACTCTCAGAGTTGTGCACATTGACTGTGTGGAAGATTTTACCTCACATTGTCTTCAAAACACAGTTTAATCTCAGAGGATTCAATTAAATGATATGAGCTAAAACATCAAGATTGGACAGACAACAATTCCAAATCCCACTTTGATAGACACATCAACAATGTGACTATAAAAAGACTGTTTTGGGGCACCTGGGTGATTCAGTTGGTTAAGTGTCCAGCTTTGGCTCAGGTCATGATCTCATGGTTCATAGGTTTGAGCCCCACATTGGGCTCTATTTTGACAGCTCAGAGCCTGGAGCCTGCTTCAGGTTCTGTGTTTCCCTCTCGCTCTGCCCCTCCCCCGCTTACACTCTGTCTCTCTCTCTCTCAAAAAATAAGTATTAAAAAAATAAATAAATAAATAAATAAATAAATAAATAAAAAGTCTGTTCTGGATGATATACTTGAAAACTGATTGAGAAAAAAGAAATAAGCTACTGAGGGTGGATTCTAATCCAAAAAAGATAATTTTTAATTAAAAAAAATTCTTGGGGCACCTGGCTGACTCAGTTGGTTAAGTGCCAGACTCTTGATTTTGGCTCAGGTCATGATCTCATGGTTCATGGGATCAAGCCCCTCATCTGGCTCTGTGCTTACAGTGTGAAGCCTGCTTGAGATTCTCTTTCTCCATCTTTCTCTGCCTCTTCTCTCAAAATAAATAAATAAACTTAAAAAAAATTATTGATATGGGCTCTCTAGATAAGCTTCATGAGATTCTATAAACTTTTTTAAATCTTAGGCAAATATAGTAAATATTAACATTTTCCAAAGGGGAAGTATCCTTAACATCCATCAGATATAGAAATGACCTGAACTGCAAAGAAACAATAAGCAAACAAAATTCCTACTCTTATAAGAAAAAAAAAAATAAGAGAAAAAGCTATAGCAAGACAAAATCTAAGATGAAATTTCTTCCCCTTTATGATTGTATATTTTATTAATAATTGCACATACAGATCTGGGGATTTGTGTGAGGTAGGAACGATAATGGCATCATTTTTACAGATACTTAGTGCATTCACTACAATGGGACTCCCTGAATCTCAAAAGTATATCTCCTAAATGTAGCAAGCTCATTGTAGTAAGTTTATTGCTAGATCTCAAATTTTGTTTTTGTGTTGTCATTCATACAATTATTACTATTCTGGTATAGCACACAAACTTGAGTTGTTATTCGTAGAAATTTTAAGATCTAAGTTTATTATGCTATTTTTCATACAAATATGCAAAAATAAAGTATAATTGCTACTGATTCAAAGTTATTCCTATGCAAAAATTCGTGTTTATTGAAAATTATAATGCAAATTTAAGTTATGCAGCTCTGCATTGTGCTTCTTTAGTAACTGAGTGCTTTTTTTGTTGTTTTTAGCTATAAATGTCTACATAAATTAGAATAATTTCTCTATATTTTATCCATAAATGCCTCCATAAAGTGTGACTAATGTTTTTAATGTGATGTTCTAATGTTAGTACAAAAAAAGAATCCAAGAAAATCCTTGTGAAAGTAAAGAAAATAACCACCAGAGCTTTAGTGGCAGCCTCTGTTTTGTATTGTCTGAAAAGCACTTCTGATTCCCCAGCAATGCATTTCCAAGTTATCTGAACTTACTTCTGTCTGTTCAAAGTACTTAACAGTTTTTTACTAGACTTTGTCTTCTAATCCTTTCACTGAATCTTTTGTGTCCTTTCCTCATCCTCTCCTTGAATTCTCACAATGGTTTTCAAACTCTTGACAGAGGAACGCTAAAGTTGTTTATAGTCTTGTATCTTCACTGAAATTACAAAGCAGCTCTAAGCCCAAAGTCACGACACAGAGAGAAGCCATCCAACAGGCAGATCTGGCACAGAACTGTTGACCTCCCCCGAGAAATGGCCTGGAATGAAAAAGTAAATGCACAAATGAGAAATTAGTGCAAGGAATTAATTAATACCTAATCTAGCATCTTTGGAAAGGGGCTGTTGAATTCATTTTATTTAGAAAAGTTCGGAGCCCACATTTCTGGATCTGCTGAGCTGTATATGCCAGTTTAGAAAACCCAGCTTACCCTGCAGAAAGGTAGCCAGTCCCATATCTCTGAAGCTAAGTCACTGGACTCCAAGTGGCCAAAGCTGCCACTTGCATATTGGTATAATCAAACACAGGCTGGCTTTTTTAGGAGCTAACAGAATAAATTGCCATTTCTGATTTCTATTCAGAAGGAGGCAAGAAATACTTGATTTGAGGTTCAGTTATAACATAAGCCCTGTTCATGTCAACACATGAACTAAATTGAATTTCCTTTCTCCACAAGCCTCCAAACTTGTCTTTTGCAATCCCTACTTCAGATAGTGATATTCTTAAGTCATTTGGGTCAGAAAATATAAATTACCTTCTGTTTCCCTTTCTCCCTATGACTTCACTTCCAACAAATTTCCAAATCTCATTTCTTTATTTGTTTAACATGTCACACACCCATGCTCCTTGGGCCCCTTCCACTGGGGTTACCTTAATCCACAATCTTACATCTCTCAAGAATGCTTTTTTAAAAATTTTTAAATGTTTATTTTTTGGGGAGGGGGAGAGAGAGAGAGAGCACTGAGGAGGAGCAGAGAGGGATGGGGGGACAGAGGATCCAAAGTGCATTCTGCACTCACAGCAGAGAGCCTGATGTGGGGCTCAAACTCATGAACCGTGAGATCAGGACCTGAGCCAAAATCGAAGTTGACACTTAACTGACTCAGCCACATAGGTACCACACAAGAACTCTTTTTTTAAGCTTTTTATCTGTTTTCCATATTCCCAGGTTTAAAACTTACTGCTGTATATTATACTTTACATTAAAATAAACAGATTTAAGATACACCCCTAATAGTATCACTCCAGTGAAAGTACTTGATCCAATCACCTAGCCATTTCTTCAGTCACTGAAAACAAATAACAAAATGAATAAACCAAAATCTATGGTTCATCTTTGTGCTACACACTGTTTGGATCTAGAGATTAAAAAAGTAAAAGACAGCCTGGCCTGCCCTTGACATGGCTACATTTTAATAGCTTTTCATTGTGCCTGGCCCCAATCAAGTCCCTTATCACAGCCTAAAAGATTCTCCGTGACCTGCTTCTTTCTCCCTATTGAGGACAAACTGTACACTCATTGCAATGTGATTTAATTATACTTCTAGGGGTTCACATTGATATTTTGCTCACTGGTTTTTGAATAAATTCTTCTTTCAATCCAAAATGCCCTTACCCTATTCTTGATTGTTATTTCTTCCTAATGCTTTCTTTCTCTATATAGATTTTTCTAATATCATCTTCCCCTAACACCGACTTCCTCTATACAACCTCTTTTCCTTAGACATATTTTATTGTATTTAGCAAATTATTATTATTTGTCCTTTCTTACATCTACCTTCCCCAACAGATAGTGAGAAATTAGTTTTATTAGAGAAAATCCTGTCTTATAGTTTGTCTTCCCAGCATTTTACCAAGGTTCCTAGGATATTGTACATAGTCAAAATACATGAATAAGCTTATTTTTAGACTGACATAGTGTTCCAACTTCTTATTCCATTCCGTTTAATTATGCTGATTTACCAAATACTTATGGAAAGTGTCTGATAGGCTCAAAAGTATATTAATTGTTTTTTGTAGTAAAAGCAAATAGCAATGCAAATGGTCGTTTCTCTCTAGTACTTTTTCTTATGGTCAGAGAGCATGTTTAAAATTTTAATAAATTAGGATTTCATAGAATTTTAAACTTCTTGAAGACATTCTACTGTATGGGAAAGTTTTCATCAGAAAAAGCAAACTTGATGTTATATAATTTTAAATATATTTTATATGTTATTTATAAAATATGATATCATGACAAGAAATTATAAAAATAGAATTAATAAGATCAATATTTAAGTATCAGTATCACATATACAAAAATCAAAGGAAGTAGTCACAGAACTCTTGGGAAGTTCTATTAATTCAAAACCTATGCACTCATTACAACCATGGCAGCAAAAATACTTTTCTCAACCTTGTATGTGAAACTTTAGGGTTACATGTCTTGATTTTCATTCTCCCAGGTCTGCCAGGCTGGCATGGTAAGTGCTGAACCTTCAGAGTATCTAGATCTATTTCGAGCTCTTCAGACTGCAGGGCCACTATCTTTTTCTTTCTATCCTTTCTGGACCTGCCTCCTGGTAGTTCTGTCCTTTTTGCTTCCAGTATCCAGAAGCCACATACGGTGTAGATGATTATGTCAATCTAATTTCCTCTGCACAAAGGACACACATGAGGCTTTTCAGCCTCTCTGACATCCCCAGAAGAATGGAGACTTTATTCTTACAGGGGTTCATGCTTTTGTTTTTATCTCCATTGGCCCTCCAAAGACATATATACCCACTCTGTTATCCAACTTCATAGCACTCTATATTTCTTTCCACTGTTATTGGACTAGTAACATTTATTTCTTTCAAAGATTACATGGATTTCCTCCAGGGCCCTATTGCATATGCCTGAGAAAAGATGATTGCTATTTGGAGACAATATTATTACTAATGTGGACATTTTGTGACAGACAAATTGGCTTTTAGCCCCAATGGCAGAACTCCTCTTGGGAATAGTGTAGTGTCTAGCAGATTTTAAATGTCAATGGCAAGTTCACCAGAATACTCTCAGACATGTTTCTTCAAGCACTGAATTTGGACAGAAGGTAAATTCAATGTCAAATGTCTTTTTTCACAGACTTCATTCAAAACTGAGGCAAGAGTGTAGAATATGGAAAGAAATAGAGGAGACTGGAGGGCAAGGGATGCTTAAAGCATTTTTACTTAAGCACTTGGTAGTATGAGTCCTTGGCTCTGCACCCTAAGGACTCCTCAGTTGTACATGAATAGTAGACTGAGCAGTGCTGGATTTTAGGGCAAATTTTTATTCAGTTCATTCCAAATGGAGCTTCAAACCAAAGGAAATTAAAAGATGGCTTTTCTTGGGGCGCCTGGGTGGCTCAGTCGGTTGAGTGTCCGACTTCGGCTCAGGTCATGATCTCACAGTTCGTGGGTTCGAGCCCCGCATCAGGCTCTGTGCTGACCGCTTGCTCAGAGCCTGGAGCCTGCTTCAGATTCTGTGTCTCCTACTCTCTCTGCCCCTCCCCCGTTCACGCTTTGTCTCACTCTGTTTCTCAAAAATAAATAAATGTAAAAAAAAAAAAAAATTAAAAATAAATAAATAAATAAATAAATAAAAGATGGCTTTTCTAAATCCAAGAATTTTCTGTATTTCTAAGGAAGCAAAATAATCTGAACATAGAGATATGCTAACTAATATTCTTAATGTCTTTGAAATAAACGAAAGTCTCCCTAAGAAACACCATTAAAATAACTTTCATCCACAGGCTGGGCTTGAAGGATAAATGGTGGGAAGAGGGGTTGACTCCTGTTTTTCAAGTAGTTTAGATAATTGTTAGCCTAAAAACAAAACAAAATAAAGCAAAATTATACTTTCTTGAAATTATAATTACAATTTCCTTAAATTGCCTGTTAAATATCCATTCCGTAGTCAGACTGAAGATGTTGGGTAAAATAATCTGGCTTCAGGGCATGGGTAGCTATCAAAATGGTGATCATAGAAACATTTACTTTGCTGGTCCTGTCACAGCTGTCAGTTAATTGTAACTAATACGACCATATATCCTAGTTTAGCTATAGCAATGTCAGCTCATAAGAGTTGTCCTGGAAAAGCAGGCCTTTTTTTCTTGCTCAAAAGTGTCACAATTTGGGGGTACCTGGGTGGCTCAGTTAAGCGTCTGACTTCGGCTCAGGTCATGATCTCACAGTTTGTGAGTTTGAGCCCCGCGTCAGGCTCTGTGCTGACAGCTCAGAGCCTGGAGCTTGCTTCAGATTCTGTGTCTCCCTCTCTCTCCGCCCCTCCCCTGCTCATGCTGTGTCTCTCTGTGTCTCAAAAATAAATAAAACATTTTAAAAAATGTTTTTTTAAAGTGTCACAGTTTGGACAATAACACAATGATCCTTCTAGTTTTGATAGATATCCAGCCTAATGTACTATTTTCAAACACAGGGTATCAGCCAATGTGCCACAATATGCACTTACATGTCAATGTTAAACTTTTATCGGTATGTGAAGGACAACTCCCAGATTAGAGGAAATGTATATCAGAGCTTTCCAATATATAATAATTATACTATCTAGAACTCTCTGTGCAAGAGATTACCCAGTCATTAATTATTCAACAAACATTTTATTATATTTTGCATAAGGAGATTATATGGTAGGTCCTGAAAGCACAGAGATTTAGGCACAGAACCTTCCCTGGAGCAACTATTTCTGGCAGAGGAGACTGATAAGGAAGTAAGAAACTACTTACAATATCATTGCTATGATTAAAGTTTGCACAATTTGCTTGCAATTGGAATATATGGAAGAGAAACCTATCCTATTATGAGAAGTTAAGAAGTGTTAGAACGGTTTCCCAAGGGAAACAACTGAGAAGAAAAGATAAGAATTAGGTAGGGCACATAAAGAAGAAGGGAGCCAGAAAAGCCATTCTAGCAAAATGGATTAGCCAATAAAAAGGCACAGAGATGAGTAAGAACTACCAGAAGAGTTTATCTTGAGTGGTTAGAAATGGAGCAGAAGAGGCAGGCAAAATGCCCATAATGAATACTGGGTTAATGAGGGTCCTTTGATTATAAACGATAGAAATTGACTCTTATGTATGCAAAAACAACAACACCAAAACTAATTGGAACCATATGCTACATCTCTTAGAATCAAAGTAAAAGTGAAGACCTAATCCTCAGAAAAAAATTAAGATAAGGTGAAAGAATTTAACCAGAGGCAAGCAGTGACCAGAAACTGAAGAACAACCTAGACGTCTGAATTAAATCCCTCCAACCCTTTCCCACTCATTTCTTTCAAAATTGAAATGCCCAGAAGAAAGAGAGTGGTTTGACAAGTGGGAGTCCCATGTCCAACCTAGTCCCTGACCCCAATGAGGTTGTATGCATCGTGGGAGAAACAATCACAAAAAAAAAAAATGAGGTGCTGGTTACTGGATAAGTGGGGATTGATACTGGTTTGATGATAACTCCAGATTCCCTCCATTGGGGCACAGCTTAAAATTTGATTTAATATATCACAGGATTTGCATCCCAACAAGACAGCTTGCTTTTCAAAAGGGTCCAATAATAGAGGGAAATCAAAGCACTTGTTACCCAGTAAAGGAGGACTAATGTTGATCCTCTGAAAATAGTAGATTCCCTCCATTATAGATACACTACAATGTCTGGATTTCTCTCCCATAGGATTTGAGACCTAAAGGGGATACACAGAACCTTTGTATTTTTTTTTATATATATGAAATTTATTGTCAAATTGGTTTCCATACAACACCCAGTGCTCATCCCAAAAGGTGCCCTCCTCAATACCCATCACCCACCCTCCCCTCCCTCCCACCCCCCATCAACCCTCAGTTTGTTCTCAGTTTTTAACAGTTTCTTATGCTTTGGCTCTCTCCCACTCTAACCTCTTTTTTTTTTTTCCTTCCCCTCCCCCATGGGTTTCTGTTAAGTTTCTCAGCATCCACATAGGAGTGAAAACATATGGTATCTGTCTTTCTCTGTATGGCTTATTTCACTTAGCATCACACTCTCCAGTTCCATCCACATTGCTACAAAAGGCCATATTTCATTTTTTCTCATTGCCACGTAGTATTCCATTGTGTATATAAACCACAATTTCTTTATCCATTCATCAGTTGATGGACATTTAGGCTCTTTCCATAATTTGGCTATTGTTGAGAGTGTTGCTATAAACATTGGGGTACAAGTGCCCCTATGCATCAGCACTCCTGTATCCCTTGGATAAATTCCTAGCAGTGCTATTGCTGGGTCATAGGGTAGGTCTATTTTTAATTTTCTGAGGAACCTCCACACTGCTTTCCAGAGCGGCTGCACCAATTTGCATTACCACCAACAGTGCAAGAGGGTTCCCGTCTCTCCACATCCTCTCCAGCATCTATAGTCTCCTGATTTGTTCATTTTGGCCACTGTGACTGGCATGAGGTGATATCTGAGTGTGGTTTTGATTTGTATTTCCAGAACCTTTGTATTTTAGAAAAAATCTCTGCACTTGCAGAGTCAAAATGGTTTGTAAACTGTCAAGACACAAGCAAGGACAAACTAAGAAAGATAGAACTCAGATTTCCTTAAAATGGAAGAAGCACAGTATATGAAAATGTATTCTCCTAGACAACCTCACATTTCCTCATACATAGAAGTTATCTTTAAGGTAATAAATTTCTTAGGATAAAATATATAAAGACGGATGGATGGATGGATGGATAGATAGATATAAACATATAGGTCATATACACATATATACACATACATAACCTATATATCACACACCCACAACCACTCACACTCCATTTCATTCTTATGAGCCTTAGTGATCTGACATCATGAATAACTTTTCAAGTTTTACATTTTGATTTATAAAAATGGAAGACAGAGCTGACACAATAGGCAATGTGAAAAAATAGTGCCAAAAAGTGGTTTTAAAGATTTTAGATATCTACTGATCACAGTAGAACTGTATTCAAAAGAAAATGTGAAATGAGAAGCAAAGAGATGTGAAATATAATCCAGATATCAAAATTTAGAGCTATCATGGTTATAATATTAACTTATGCTACACTGCCTCGTTAATAGAAAAGCTAAAACTGCAAACTGTCCATATTTTTCTTAAAAAGAAATCCTATTTGATAGGTAGTTTTGTAAAAAAGAAACAATTTTTCATTGCCTCCCAAAAGGGAAAATAAGTTCAAATTCTTACAAAATACAAACCAATGGTCCTATAGAGTTGGGCAAAGCATTCTTCCTGGTTGTTCAGTCTAATTATATACACATTTAAAATGAATTTTAACACCTATTCCCTGTATTTCTCCTTCGTCATGACATACATCCATGTCTTTTACCTCTTCATGCCATTTTGAGATAAGGGGAATTAGGATTAGAGTGTGTCATAAAATAAAACCAAAGATCTCTCAAATTTAATATTAATTAATGTATGAAACCTATTTCAGCATCAAAATGCCTTATAATTGAATAGTCCTATTTACTAAACTTTCTGAAGTTACTACTAGTTTTTGTGACTGTTTCACCATTTCTTGCTACACACACACACACACATATTAGTAACCTCTTCTTATATTTTTCTGCTTATGAAACTAATGTGCTCATAGAGATCAGTTAATAAGTTATGCTTGGATAATTCATAAAATTATTTTGAATTAGTGAATTTAATGGGGGAGGAAGGGAGTGAGAGGAAAATGAAGCTCTAAGCATGAAAAGCATTTCCGTTGTTTGTGTAACATGTAGTATATTCATGCATATAGATAAAAGCCATATATATATATGTATATATATATGTATATATATATATACATATATATATATGTGTGTATATATGGACAATCCTCACTTATAAAATAAGAACTAGGTCTGTGTTGCTAAGCACCTATTAAAAGCATAATTTTATGTAATAAACTGTAAAAATATTTATCTGAATATTCTTATGGGAGTGGTCTCTGTTTTGAATTGCTTCTTCTTCTCCTCATGTCCCTTTTTAGTTACATGTGATAGCTGATCCAGATTTCTCTAATTTTAGTTCTTCCTCCATATAGAT
This sequence comes from Prionailurus bengalensis, assembly GCF_016509475.1. NCBI lineage: Eukaryota > Metazoa > Chordata > Mammalia > Carnivora > Felidae > Prionailurus > Prionailurus bengalensis. Next base: position 95,051,446 of record NC_057344.1, read on the forward strand.
ATAAAGGTTTTTCATCTTTAATCTGAAATTTCTTAAGCTTTATTTAAAAAAAAAATTCTTTATTGCTAAAGGATATTTTCTTTCTTCACCATAGAAAATTTCTGGTTGTACAATGTCTGTTGCTGCTTACTTTTGATATAATTTTATAAACACAATTTTATTTCTCCTTGTTACCAGTAGGATAATCCCTGTCCCACCTTTTGGAATTAGATCTGCTTGTGTTGGATAAAGATTTTGTAAGCTTCTTTCAATAATAGGTAAATCAATAGGTATTTAATAATACTTTAATAAGCTTCCTTGGGGGCTGGGAAGCTGGAGTTTCAGAAATTGATAGGTAGAAAATAGTATTGCCAATTTGAGATTGAGTTAAATTGCTGTACATAAGAAAAGAGAGATTTCAGTGGTTGAAAATTTGATGAAAAGTGGAGAGAGAAAGTTTCTGGTCTTAGAAACTTTTGATATAATTTTTAGAAAGAATCCTGGTTTTCAGAGAGTGTGTGTGTGTGTGTGTGTGTGTGTGTGTGTGTTTAGGAATTAAATCTTATGAGCTACTCAATGCAAACTACCTAAGCTTTCCTTATGATATACTTTGATAGAAGCCATATAGCTCACCAACTGGCGTGTGCAGAAATTTGCATTTGGGGATAATCCAAGAACATTGTGGTTGTGCTTCAGAGTTAGAATAGAGCTAAAATAGAGGCTGATTTTGGTGACGGTCATACCTAGACTACTTAAGGTCACAACTAAAATCCATAAACTAAGATACAGCACGTAGAATTTTGCTTTAGATCACTCTAACTGATGAGTATACCTCTCCTAAAATGGCTGTTAAATCTCAGATGAGAATTTGGTTTGAACAGTGGCCCATTATATTTGATTTCAATGCCATAAGAAAGGCAAAGAAGAATCTGAATTGCCATATCCCTGCTTTGAAGGTCAGGGGAATGCACTCTTTGAGATATAGTATTTGCACAGCATTTTGTGAGATAACTTGGTAATATCCAAAAACCTTTGTCAAGTCAGGAGCTGGAAACAGATCTTCAACTCTGCTAAAAAAGACTCAGAATTTCTGAGGATTTTGAATATTCTCCTCAAAAGGCAGTTATGCATTGGTTGATTCTAGGACCTATGTTTTCTTTATCTGCTAAGATAATATTGTGCAGTTAGCTTTTAAGATTGTGGAATCAATGATTGAAACTATGTGCCATATCAAAAAAGTACAAAAGAAATGTGCCAGAGATTAGAGAGCATGACTAAGTAGTGGTGAAAATTTACCACTGTGTGAGAAAGGTGTCAGGCCCTCCGAGGGAGAAGCAATGACATTTGATACAATTTTTCCAGGGGTCACCGTTAGGATTATCTATGTTCTCAAATTCACAAATGTGTCTGTCACTGTGGCTGACAGCCCTTGAATGTGTTTTCAGTAATGAGGACCATTTCAGGAACTTGTATGTCAAGTTTCTTACCAGACATCAGCATCAAAGAGAAATGACTTACACATATATGTTAAGTCCTGAGAGATTTTTTTATAGGGAGAAATATGATTGGCAAAGTGGGGCTGAATGTGGAAAATTAGGGCAGGCTGCACAAGCCACTCCGACATTGATGCATAACAAAGTCTTTCTGAAGAAACCTAGATTTTCCAGCAACAGAACTGAGCCCTCATATGCTTCATGTTAGTAGAGCTATTTTGGGGGTTCAAAAGTAGAAGGCAACATTGGCTACTCTCAGATAGCAAAACTGAGCAGAAAAGTTTTGACTGGATGTATCATTTCATATTAGAGAGCTACTGAGATTGTTTTTCATACAGGTAAGATCCTATCAATTCTGGGCCATCAGCTTCCCCACTTCTAATTAGAAGGCCAACAACCTTAGGGTCATGCAAAGCCAAAGGTCACTGATTCACTTTTATTTTTTATTTATTTTTAAATTTTATTTTGGAGAGAGAGAGAGCATGAGTTGGTGAGAAGTGCAGAGGGAAAGAGAGAGGGAGGGAGGGAGGGAGGGAGAGAGAGAGAGAGAGAGAGAGAGAAACTCTTAAGCAGGATCCACACTCAGCAAGGAGACCGACTGATGGCTCAATTCCACAACCCTGGGATCATGACCTGATCCAAAATCAAGAGTCACTCACTCAACTGACTGAGCCAGCCAGGAGCCGCTGATTCACTTTTACTGTGAATAACTTTGCCCCAAATAATGTCTGGAAGCTACACCTTCCAATAAACCCATAAAAGGCTTCAGGTAAGAGATTCAGAAAGAAATATACTCAAGAAACACCCAATACTCTGTTTTTTCCCAGCACTGAGATCAATCTCTTATAATTGGTTTCACTGTTAAGGGATCTTTATCCTGACTTCCCATGAAAAACTAAGAGTTGAAGTGCTGTGTGTTGAATTACCCTGGTGATATGAGTTGCAGGGGAGAAAGCATGGAGCAGGGCAGCAAATGAGCTCTTTTTCTCCAGAGGAATGGAGCAGCAATGTTGTATCTCTCTTTTTGATTCAAGGGTGAACCCTATTTCTTATTTGAAGGACCTGCTGAAGATAACTAGGCTATGAATATCTCTCCCTCAACAAGGCAATTTTGTATTATAATGCTGTTGACTCTAGCTAGCCACCAAGAGTTAGTCTTTAAGTTCCAAGAAAATCTTGGAGATTTCACTGACACCGAAGGGCTCCCACCCAGCTACAAAGGGGTAGAGAAAGTGCCTCTGAAAGGACAGCAAGGAATTTACTCAGCATTTAAATAAGTGAAGTGTGCTAAGTATTGTGGCATCCAAAAGGGTAGCTCAATGACAAATGATGCCCAATTTCATAAAATAAGGTGTAAGGGAAGAGCGCCAGAGGCAGAAAGTCTGGGCAGGGACAAAAGTAATTGTTTTAAGTCTTCTCAGTAGCATCACCTTAGAGAGAATGTGGTAGATTTTGCAAGAGGTGAAAATATTTGTTCACTGAAAGTCTGAACAATATGGTTAAAACTCCCATTTTCAATTTTTTCAATTTAAAAAGAATTTTAATGCTTATTTTTGAGAGAGAGAGAGAGAGGGGGAGGGAGAGAGAGAGAGAGAGAGAGAGAGAGTGAAAGAGACATAGAATCCGAAGCAGGCTCCAGGTTCCAGGCTCCAAACTCACAAACTGCAAGATCACAACCTGGGCCTACGTCAGACACTTAACCGACTGAGCCACCCAGGCATCACATAACTCCCATTTTTTTTTTATCTCAGTAAATAGGAGAATCTACCATCCCTCTAGTAGTGGACACTGGGGTGCAAGCCCAGAGCTCTCCTTCAGAATTCATCCTCAAATACTGATAGTGTTAATGGCTAGCAGCTCACAGTTTAGTACCTGCTCACAGTGATCGCCCTTTACTGAAGCAAGCTTCTTCACCCAAACCCATGCTACCCTCATGGGGCAACCGCGTCCAAGACTGGTCTCTGTCAGAGGTGTAAAGGCTCAGATGCTTTATACCAATTCATGAAGGACTTGCTAGGTCCAGAGCTCCTTTGAAACAGACTGAAACATTTGCTGTGACTGCATCTGATTTCACCTTCTACCTCTTGCTCCTTCTGCTTCTTTTGCTCCCTGCAAATGCTGATTCAAAATGCATTCTTCAGTAACCTCCTTTTTTTTTTAACATTTATTTATTTTTGAGACAGACAGAGACAGAGCATGAATGGGGGAGGGTCAGAGAGGGAAGGAGACACAGAATCAAAAACAGGCTTCAGGCTCTGAGCTGTCAGCACAGAGCCCGATACGGGGCACGAACCCACAGACCACAAGATCACTACCTGAGCCGAAGTCGGACACCCAACCGACCGAGCCACCCAGGCGCCCCTCTTCAGTAACCTTCTTAACACAAAAAGTCACCTCAGGAACTCTTCTTCCTGGGAAACCTGAGCTACAACATGTCTCTCTGGAAGAAGTTTACCTGCAGGGCAAGTGTCTGCTGGTGAATATACCTTGAAGACTTGAAGTAAGACGTAAATTACTCTGAAGAGATTGGAAAGAGATATTATAGGCTGTACCGAAAAGAGGAAGACCTGTGGGCTATTGTTTAAGAAGAAAGATTTAAAAGAAATATCTAATTTAAATTTTGAAGGAGACCTCTCTTTAATCTTTCTTAGGCTATTTTTGCTAAAAGCACTATTGCTAATTTGATCCTTTGTTGAGTAGATTCTATTTGCTAGACATCTAAAGAAGATGGGACCTGTTCCAAGGTAAGTGTACAACTGTACCTGTTCCAAGGTAAGTGTACAAAAGAGAAGCTCTATGTGGGGGTACAGTTGAATCCTGATAGCCCAGAGAAAACTCTCCATTTCTGTCTATGCTGAGCATCTGTCCACAGGATGTAAGGGATGGGCTCTGGTGGCCTTCATAAGTAGAAGGAATATTGATATGGACTGCATTTGGCTGGAAATATAATTTCTCTATCTGGATATGAACTGAAAATTAACCCTGACCCCTTTTCTCTTTCTTAATTGACCATTGAGAAAAATCATTAAAGTGCTGATATTTTGGGGAAATACCATAGAACAGAAAACACAGATCATGCATTACTTTTGCAGAATCAGAAGTACCTATTTCCAACTATGTCATTCCTGTTGACTATCTGCTCTAAAATCAATTTTATTTTATTTTTTTTTAATTATTTTTTTTAACGTTTATTTATTTTTGGGACAGAGAGAGACAGAGCATGAATGGGGGAGGGGCAGAGAGAGAGGGAGACACAGAATCGGAAACAGGCTCCAGGCTCTGAGCCATCCGCCCAGAGCCTGACGCCGGGCTCGAACTCACGGACCGCGAGATCGTGACCTGGCTGAAGTCGGACGCTTAACCGACGCCGCCACCCAGGCGCCCCTAAAATCAATTTTATAATTCCTTTTGTACCTCTTGGGCTGAAGCCTGTAAACTACATTCCTTTTATTTTTTTCTTTTTAGTTTTTTTAACATTTATTTTTGAGAGAGACAGTGTGAGCAGGGGAGGGGCAGAGAGAGAGGGAGACAGAGAATCTGAAGCAGGCTCCGCACTGTCAGCACAGAGCCCAACGTGGGGCTCGAACCCATGAACTGTTGAGATCATTACCTGAGCGAAGTCAGATACTCAACTGGACTGAGCCAAGCAGGTGCCCCCTGCAAACTGCATCTCTCCCACTCTCTTGTTTTCTATCCCCAATGCATAAGTAATGGGAGTTTGGAAGGATAGCAGGAAAGGAGAAGCCGGTTGTTTTCTGTGTTTGGCAGTGTCTTCCTTCATCATGGACCTTCCAACACTTTCTAATGTCTTTATAATCAATACCCTGAGATAAACCCCTTTCTGTTTGAAATATCTAGAATGGTTTCTATCTTTTTAAAACTATACCCTAAGTATTCAGAAAGGACAGAAGAATAATGATTTATGATCTTACCTGTTTCCCAAGAAGACCTTTTGGTTTACTAATAAACCTTGACTTTTCATAATATTATTTGAAGTTTTCAATTTACTGAACTCAAATAAGTCACTAAAGCTTTCTGAGTTCTTGTTTCCTTAGGTGGAAAATATGGAGCTTGAACTTCATAAATTGTAAGGTAGTTTTTAACTTTAAATTTTATGAATCTAAATGAAGAACGATTAAATCCTCATTAATCCTTACATTTTTCCATTTTTAAAGATAAGACTCAAAAACTAATGGTGGAAAGGTCAGATAGTGATGAACTTACAGAATAATTATTTGGGGGATGCTTGATACCATTAGAATGTATATCAGCAAACAATGCATCATGCCATGAGCAGTAGGGAGTCCAGAAAAGTGCTATATTTTAATGGTAACATAAAGCACTTTACAAATTCAATCATAAGAGCTTGCCCACTTGTTTGTCACACAAAATAAAGTGTAAGCTGTGCATTTTCTCCTGAAAATCTAAAGCTAACAGAGTATAGTATTGACACTATGATTCTAAGGCATTTTAAGGAGGCAGCTAATCTTATAATGATTCATTTGACATAGTAACTGATGTAACTGATAATCAAAATATGCATGCATGTCTTTTCATAGAAAATAAGCTGCCCTGTGACTGTTAAGAACTTAGATACTAATATCTCAAAAAATACTATTGCTGTAATTTAAAGACATAACAAAATCTGGCTTAAATCTGCAATTTGTTTCACACAGGTGTGTTTTAGAGTCATAGATATTGTTGTGATCATGCTCAAGTCATACATCTGGTAAGAAATATGTTTCAACTTCATAAATAATAAGGCTTCACCCTCATCAGCTATCTTTTGTCCAAACTGTAATCATGCAAAATTACTGGCAGTGAGAGCTTTTGTTACTGGCATTCACAGAGTAATTTATAATGTTGGAAAGGCCTTTGCCATTTTCCTAATTGACGCTCTAAGTCAGGATTGCATTTGGATCTATCATTGTCACTTGCTTGTCACCCAGAGTCAAACATAAGCTGTGCATTTTAAATAGTATTGCTATATAAGCTGTTTCTTGTGTTTCAGCAAAGCATTAAGCACATGTTAGGATTCATCACATGTCATGACCATGGTTTAAAGCCTTCAAATTTGTGTTCAGAATATGAGTGAATTATCTTGGACCTAAGCAAAACATTCTTAAATAGAGGAAGTGATGTTACCTTAAAATAAATTGATCTTTGGTTTATTTTGGAAGCTAGCCATTAATCCACATGAATTCCTTTTTAAACCACATGGTATGAAATTTGAGATTAAGAATTTTTGTAAAATATGAGATTTATATTAGTTGTTTCTTCAAATATTATTTACTATTAAATGACCTCTGCCTAATACAGGTAAGATGACATTGTTCTAAAATAATATGCATACTTCAATTGTCATATACAATGATGCATCTAAAATAATGCAAATTACATTAGAATATGAGCACATGCATAAAAGTAACACAGGCAAGGCACAGAATTACAACATTTAAGCATCACAACTCCCATGCTTATCTTCCCATTAATTATAGATTCTAAAAAAAGATTTTATGTAAACCATAATGAAGTATTCGGTTATCTCATATGCCTTGCAGGCAAAATAAAGAAGCATATTTCTATCTCAGTGTGTTGATTATCTATTATTGCCTAACAAATTACCCTAAATTTAATAGCATAAAACAACAGGTTTTGTGTATCAGGAATGCAGGCTCAGTTTACTTAAATCTTTTATTCCAGGGCTCACAAAGTGTTTCTGAGTCATAGTCATCTTAAGTTTTGACTGCGGAAAGAACATCTTTCAAGTTCACATAGTTCCTCACAGGACAGGACATAGTTCCTCACAGGACATAGTTCCTCACAGAATGTTGGACTGAGGGCCTCAGTTCTCTGCCACGTGAGGTTCTCCAAAATGCAGCATTCGGACCAAGGCAATAAAGAGATGTGGCTAGCAAGACAGAAGTCACAGTCTTTTGTTGCCCAGTTATGGAAATGACATACTTTCACTGTTGCTGTATGTATTGGTTAGAAGCAGTTCCTCAAAGGAAGGCGACTATACAGGGCCATGGGTATCAGAAGGTAGAGATTAGTGGGGACATCTTAGAAGCTGATTCATGTACAAATCAGAATCAATACAACAATATAAGATCTATAGTTTTTAAACAAGACCTTCTTCTCCTTTCTTAAAAAAATATACCTTCCCTTGGTAATACTTCTTCACCCACTTATATCAGAGCTAAATCCAGAAGGGCAGTACAAAAATTATTCCTCTTTCGTAAGAAATTGGAGCATATTTTAAGAAAAAACTATTTTATCCTCCTGAAAATAAACTAAGCCTCAGAAGAAGTAACCAAACATGTTAAATAGTGCTGAACAATACACATTTTCACTGCACATATTCTAAAGGTTTTTTTTTTACTCAATATAGTAGATAAGGGAAAACTGAACCCTAATCCCAATATCCATGATTCAATTTCTGATAATAAAATTATGTACTTTTAAAAGTATGTATATTTTGGGGGCCCCTGGGTGGCTCAGTTGGTTGGGCTTCCAACTTTAGCTCAGGTCATGATCTTGCAGTTTATAAATTCGAGTCCTGCGTCAGGCTCTGTGCTGACATCTCAGAGCCTGGAGCCTGCTTCGGATTCTGCATCTCCCTCTCTCTCTCTGCCCCTTCCTCATTTGTGCTCTCTCTCTCTCTCTCTCTCTCTCTCAGAAATAAATAAAAACATTAAAACAATTTTTTAAAGTGTATATACTTTTTTCAAGGAAATAAAGCATTAACTAATACATTTCACTAAGAAACCAAATTGCATATTTCAATCTATTTTTAATTGATATAAACTATAGATCATGAATGGATATAGTATAATGAGTTATCAACAGTGGATAAAATACTGAAGATGTGTGAAAACTACGTATAGACAAAATCTTTTGAAATATTAAGCTTCCCAATGTACAAAAAAAGCTGATAAACCCGCTCAATATAAAAAAAAAATAAATGTAAGGCCAAAATGTCCTAAGAGGTAATTAGTCATTTGTTGTTCTTAATTTGTGCTAGCGTATATAGGTTAAAGCCACAGTTATTTGAAGAAATTTCATAACACGTATTACCTGTGGATTTCCTCTAAGGCCACAATCTATGTTCAGATCTTGCCAGTCCAAGAAATAAAGAGCCTATGTGAAAAGAAAAAGCAAGTGGAAGAGCATTAAAGAGAAAACAAGTCAGAGAGGATGGTCCTCCAGTGCTCACTTTCCTCCCACTGCATTTTTAGAGCCCTAACTTTTCTCAGCACTTAGCCAAACACATTCTGGAAGTTTGCAGATTATCAAAACTCATGAACTAAATTGCTTTCTTCAAGGTAAACTAAAACACATACCCTGGTAATGTGCAAAGATACACTATTTCCTATTATAAAATTTATTTCTGTAACATAAAAAAGATATAGAGTATCTTTGTGTTTGTTTACAATGTAAATGGAATTTTTGTTGCCTAAAAACTGAACAAAGGATTTGGCTGCTTAATTTTCATTCTCTATTTGTTTCCTTTGAGGTTTTTCCCTTTGAAGATTTAAAATAAACGTTCACCCCTGTATTTTATCTTATAGGTTGGAATTCTATTATATATTCATCTTTTTTCAATTTTTATTGTCAATACGAGGGTCCAATGAAATAAAGTCTTCTTCGCCATCATTTTATGCTTGTTCCTTCACTTTACTTTCTAGGAGAAGGATTGCTCCTTACGTCTCAAGTTCAAGAACATAGGTTAGGGTCCAGAACCTACAGGATAATAGTACCTGTTTGTCCTTTTCTCTGAGATCTGGAGACATAACAGAGGACTATTACTACTTAATGAAAGCACAAGCATCTTCCTGAATTTGTGGTACTATTCCCTCCCTCTGCTCATTTTCCCTCCCATGTACTACAGCCAGTTGGAATGCTGGACCGCACTCCTGCTCAGCAGATGCCTAGGAAAGAATCTTTGGGCAAGAGCTCTGAACATGGAGAGGCTCTATCATGTTTCCTGGGTCTCTTGTGCTTTGTTTGACTTTTCTTGGTAATTTTTTAGGGTTTTTGTTTCCTACTAGAGCCACATGACCCATACTATTTTAGCTTGTAAACATAGAGAAATAGCTAACATAAATCAAACCATTCAGGCTGATTTTGTTCTAGGTTCTACCTTATTTCTCACTTAGATTAAAAGAGTTCTCCATGTGGTCCAATGACCTCACTATATAGCTGTGCAGTGTTTGTTGGCCTGGCATACTGTACTTCCTGAGAATATCTTTCAGACCCCCAGAAATAAGTGCTTTCTAAAGGACAGGATTGTAGGCTCCTGATTTCTGTCTCCTCCACTTCTCTTTCTATCCCCCTTTATAAATATATATGACATGTTTATATATATATATATATATATATACATATATATAATATATTTTTATAAATATATGTGTATATTTAATGGGTATCTATTATGTATACATAAATAAATATAGGATACAGACATATAAATTAGAAACATAGTCTTTTAAACAAAATCTTGTAAAAATTCTCAAGAAATCTAGAAGCTTGAGTAATAATAGGGAAGATTCACATTTGCAAGCATCACAATATTAAAACCTCCATGATCTATGGGTAAAATGTTATGTCTATTTTAATAAATGAAAAAGTGAACCAAAAGGCAATTTTAAAATGATAATTGTTCTTGTACACCGGCCAGACAAAAATAGACCGGGGAGAAGATCATGATCATCAAGAAGAGGACTCCGGACTCTGAGGATTAGTAAACCTCTTGCAGAAACTGCTGGTGAAGGACGCTCTACGAGCCTGACAATTGTGCCTTTACCTCTGGACTGGACTTGGGTGCCTCACCATAAACCTTGTCCTGACACTCTGTCAGAAGAAATTGAAACTCTCTTGACTTTCTTCTTGAACCATACCATAACTATTTATGTTTTCCATTTAGCGTTGATCTTAGTAAACTCTTAGAATCAAGGCATCTGTAATTCTCATTCCTTCCTCAGAAATAGTGTACAGATATCCACATAGTTATTGCTTAATAAATGATTTTCTTTAGAAGATTATTTACATAATTTATTATTTACACTTGTATGAATGAACAGATTCATCTGTTTAATAGTACTCACTGAGTGCTTTCTACTGTTCTAAGCATTTGGGATAAATGACTGAATTAAATGTGCAAGGGTTCCTGCTTTCATGGAGTTTAAACTTCACTGGGAGAGATAAAAAGTAAATAATAATCATAAAGAGTAAGTCAAATTAGGTTCAAGTGTGGCAAATTACATGAAGAAAACAAAATCCAGGGCAATTCAAGGGGCATTGGGAACAGTGAGAAAAAGGAGAGATCTCTCATGTACTGTTAATCAATGTGCTAACCTACAATGGGCAAGGAGGAAGTTCTGCCAGGTGTTAATTGTTCTCCAAATGTGGCATATATAAAAATTCAGAGATTTTGGTTACCTTAGAATCCACAGAAATGATAGTTGAAGCAAGAGCTTCAAACTAATGTGAATAATTTTAAATTAAAAAACGAAGGCATGCTTCCAGAATATAAAGGGTTTTTTTCCTGTAAGAAAATTGTAGCAAGTGACTATTCTAAACTGTCCCCAAAATAGGAACCCAAGAACAGACTGCTGTGCTATTTCTCTACGAAATCTGACTACTATTATATCCACCAAATTCACATGCCAGCTGAGAAAATTTGTTAGTAGAAAAAAATATTTGTTAGTGAATTTAATGCTTAGCAAGCACCCATGGCAAAACCCTTTTTTTTTTGTCTTCTTTAAAGATCTTTTAACTAAATGAGAAGGCAAAATGCAATTAATAGAGGAAACCTTAGAATTAAATTTAAGGTTATTACTCAAGACATCTTTTGAAGATGTCATTTAGCACAGGCTTAACCAATTGCTTTTTACTGAAAGCCCTTTGATGCAATTGAATGACTTTCCTCTCCAATGCAACCATCAACTGCTTAAATCAATACTGGCGAAATCATTCTGTACAATACCACCTGGGTCACAGAGAATAATTTTCCAATTGTAGAACCATACGTATTAGACACCATACAGACAGTATACGCTGAGTGCCAAGCGAATGTCAAGAAAATCTGTCCCTGATGGGAGGACTAAATAGAGCAAGCAATGAACTTTAATTACATAGCACATTCTTTTTTTTCAATAATGTTTTTTTTAATGTTTATTTTTATTTTTGAGAGAGAGAGACAGAGTACGCATGGGGGAGGGGCAGAGAGAGAGAGGGAGACACAGAATCGGAAACAGGCTCCAGGTCCTGAGCTGTCAGCACAGAGCCCTATGTGGGGCCTGAACTCAGGAATGGTGAGATCATGACCTAGGCCGAGGTCGGACGTCTAACCCACTGAGGTACCCAGGAGCCCCTCTGTATCACATTCTGAAAAGACTCCTCAAAACACAGCAAATGGCAAACCATTAAAAACAAATTGGTAGTGGTGGAGGGGGATGGCATCTTTGTAGCTCTAATGAGCAATAAAAAATGAACAAATATTGAGCTAATGATGAGGTTGTAATTGTTGCATGATTTTGTGTGTAAATATGCCAAAAGATTGCTCAGCTTCCAGAAAGCTGAATGTCACCATGATGAAAGTATGTTAAAAGTTCATCATATATGCAATTTCATAGAAAAGAGTTCTGGACAAAAGCCAAAATATCGAGATGACCCTATCAGTAAACTTCTATCAACAAATAATTCAGTCTTAGATTGTACCTATCTTTGATAAGGAAACTCTTAACTTCTATTAGATGATCTCTAGGATGTCTTTGTCTTGTGAAATCTGTGAGTGTATAATATAACTTTTATTTATGCATCTGTAGAACAAAGTACATGTGGTACATACAGTCATTCTAGGTGATCAGCATAAAAGACTTGTTAAGATGCGGATAGATTCTATTTTTAAAAGAGCTCAAAGTCAAGTAAAGAAATTCATATCTTTCCTATTGTCATAATGGGGTGCATTTTAAACATTGATTCTAAGATAAAAGGTGGATGATAATACTTCTATTTGAAGTGTGCTCTGAGGAGCCTTGCATTACTGGGGGATCAGGAAGAAGGAAAAAGACAGAAGGCAGAATTCTAGAACTTTAAATTTTCTTTTTTAAAAAAAAATTAATGTTTATTTATTTTTGAGACAGAGAGAGACAGAGCATGAATGGGGGAGCGTCAGAGAAAGAGGGAGACACAGAATTTGAAACAGGTTCCAGGCTCTGAGCTGTCAGCACAGAGCCCGACGCGGGGCTTGAACTCACAGACCATGAGTTCATGACCTGAGCTGAAGTCGGATGCTTAACTGACTGAGCCACCCAGGTGCCCCTAGAATTTTAAATTTTCTAGTTGCTTAAAATTTCAAATATATAAACAGTTCTTAAATTGATGAATAAATACCAATTAATTATACCAGATCCATTTTTAAGCTTGTTGTATTTTTTTTTATAACTTAACAGATGATACGCTATGCTATCTATACTACTATAAGAACTGTCCAAGCATTTGAATGGTTGCTAACAATATTTATGCTTTGCTGATCATAACACTGATTATGATACATAATGTTTTTTTTAAGTGGGTAAAATTGATTATTATATTTGCAGTGAATGAAAGAAAATGATTGTGACAAAATAAGATCTTGTTTTTGTTTTTGTTTTTGTAAATAGTTTAGCAAAGAAAAGTAGAACAGATATAAAATCTACCTTTATTTCATGCCACAAAAGCATTAGGCAAATCTCCGGGGATCCAGAGGAATAGAAAATTAGAGTATCTTTGCACTAGTGTTTCAAAGCTTTGGTTTTATTTTCATGTGTGTAAGGTTAAGTAGGTAAAAGTGATTTTACATGTAGATATAATTACACCTCTAGAAAGAATAAATAAGAATAAAATGCAGTTTATGAATTTTTATTGAAGTTGGTTTAAGCCAAATTAATTTTGGAAAGTTATGTGACATCCCTAAAACCATTCATTGATGCAATCAAATAAAATGAGAATTAGAAATTAAGATGGGGGGCACCAGAATGGCTCAGACAGTTAAGTGTCAGACTTTGGCTCAGGTCATGATCTCCTGGTATGTGAGTTCAAGCTCCACATTGGGCTCACTGCTGTCATAGAAGAGCCTGGTTCAGATCATCTATCCCCCTCTCTCTGCCCCCCCCACTTCCCCCAGCTGTCTCTCTCTCAAAAAAAATAAACATTAAAAAAATAAATAAACATTAAAAAATTAAAAAAAAATTAAGTTGGCAGTGCATTACACTTAATTATTTTCTTTATTACTAAATGTTCTCCACATTTATATGTATATTTAAAATGTTTATATTAATATTTACTTTTAACATAAGTAATGTAAGAATTTCAAATATGCTAATGCAAAAATTCAGAAGAACTACTTTTAAATATGTATATATGGACTCTCAGAATCACAATCCAACATACGCTGTAATAATAATATACAATATTCAAAATATGAGTTATTTTTTTAAAAAAGAGAAAAACAGATTAACTAAAAAATTATCTTGCTAGTACAATCACTCATGTTCATGGACCAGAGAATGATATATCATCACTGAATTTTGCAGACTCATTACAAAGATTTAATTTATGTTCTGCAAAATACTGCCATTCTCAAAGTTCAGTGGAAGTGTTATTTACTGTATTTGGAGCATTAAAAATCAACCAAGTACTGAAATTCACTAATAACTGACATTTCATTTAACCTTTTTAGCTAAAATAGCATATAGAGTTTATTTCCTTGACTTGATCATACCAGGTGAAGCTAATCTTTACTTGATTCAACAACCCAGAGATGAAAATGTGACATATCAGATCTTTCATTAATGAAAATATTGGTTTATTCTTTGGAGAATATGAGGCTTGAACTCTTTCAAATGGTGTCCAACAATCAACTAAATATTACTAAAAATAACTAAAAAATAATAACATGGTCTTTTATTTAGCAAAAAAAAAGTTCTTATAAATTATTCTTAGTTCTGAGAAAAATTAAAGTTTTAAAAAATATTCAGCTTTATCATTAGCGTCCTATTGCGATTATCGTAAAAGAAAGAATTCCATTACTAAGACTATATTCAGAACACATGACTAAAATTAATGTTTTTATATTAATCATGAGATTTGAAATTAGGTACATTTTCTTTCAGATGATTTTACTTTGTCAAAGGAATAAAGGATTCAAGATTCTTTTTTTTCTCACGTACTTAATGTCTGATTTGGGGGGTTCTTGCTAAACCCAAATATCATGACCGGCAAGAGTATCTTGAGTGAAAACCACAAAAAGGGAGAGGTTAATCAATCTGAGCACCTTTTGGCTGCAGCAGAAAATCTCTGGGCACACAATCTCCAGTGTCCTTGGCATAGTACTGATGCCCATGGCAGACTAAGGACAGTGTTTGGCAGGGCAGACATGACAGAGGGGGAAGAGGCCTGCATATCTCCTGCTTTGAGGGGAACACGCTTGGCATGGCAACAGGCATCACCAGAGGTCCAGAGTAGAGGAGAAAGGGCAACTGCTGTACAATAACCAAGTTCAGATCAATGGGCAAAATGCCAGATTGCCTCAGAATTTACAGAATGACTTGGAGGACTTTGTGGAGTGCTAGAATTCCAATGAAGCGAATATGGATGAATGTAGGCGAAGATTCCCGTTAGTGATTTTGAAAGGCAGTTAGTTCATCATTCACTAGCTGTGTAATCTTGGAAAATGTCACTCTCTTGGCTTCAGTTTAGTCATCTCTAAAATATGAGTTATAATTATAACTATCTGGCAGGATTGTTGAGGTTATTAAATCATACATATGTACATATGTATATGTGTATGTATGTGTGTATATATACATATGTAAATCATAAACACTATATAAATGTTAGTTGTTGTTATTAGTAACATGTTATCTAATTTTACCCCCAGAATGCTGTGTCCTGGGAAGTATGAGTTATATTATCAATAAAAAATTTTTATCATGGCAGGTGGGGAAACCCAGAGCAGAGAAAGCTAAAACAGTAGAAAGGGGACAAAAAAGTTGACAAGACTAGTAATGGATGTTCATATTTAAATTCCAAGCAAATAATCAAAATGGACAAGTAAGTGCACTGACTGCTTATTTAAGAAATACTTTAAAGCCAGTTCAGGTAGGCAGGTTTTGGAATGTGATAAATGAATTAAACTGTGTCGGTTTCAAACTGTCACCATTAGAATCTAATACAAATTTAAATAGCAATTTAAACAGTATAAAAGATTGCCCTCATCGGTCCTCCATAATCTTAACCTTTGGAGCTTTCCACAGAATAGATAGTAAATTGAATTAATTATTAGCCTTTCACCTTGGGGACCTCGGTAGAATTCGGCAGCTCAGAAGACAGCTAATGAGATTGGTAGCTCCATTTCAGTCCCCAGTGTACTCTAATCCTCAACACATATCCACCTGTCGTATTTTCCCACTGCTTCTTTTTAGTGAATAAAATTCTAAGAAGTCAGAGTTGGCTGACATTTAAAATCTTCTTGCAAAGTGACATAATTGTGTATACCAGTAAGGTTGAAACAATGTCATGTGTAGGAGATTACAGGGAAAAAAAAGAAAGAAAGAAAGAAATTAAAAGTAATATCCAACAATAGGATTGATTCTAACAGGTTCCCATCATTCCTGGAGTACATTTCTAATACTTCCCATAAAATTAAGCATCTCATTATACATTCATTCATTAATTTATTCATTCTTTCATTCATTTATATATTCAATAAATACTTATGAATGAATACCATATGCCAGTCTGTGTGGGTCCTGGGTTTCTATCATCACAGAATTTTTTGTCTGGTGAACATTAAAAACAAGTTTAATAGGCAATTTAATTATTGTGTGATAAGAGATGTTAAAGGTGAAGTATACAGTTGCATAATGTGAATTGGGAAGTATCAAATAGGTTTTGGAAGAGAAGAACATCTAAGTTGAGTTTTGAAATAAGAGTAGACATTAACCAGCCTTGCAATAGGAAAGAAGGTCTAGGTGGTATATACCAAGAAGAAAAAAATGGTATGTGCATCGTTCTGGAATGTTAAGTACCTCGCAGAGCTGCAACATTGACTGTGAGAGATGTTCAGAGAAAACTTTGAAAAGAAAAATAAACTCAGTACATTGCAAGACATTTAAAACAATAAGGATTGTTTTTAGAAGGCAAAGGCAGCTTCCAAGTGTTTTTTGCAAGAGAGTGACCTCATCAAGTTTGCATCTTAGAAAGATCATACTGGCTGCATTAGTGCTGAACAGGACTTGGATCCGGCAAATCTATCAAAGTGACTCTTGCAAGAGACCAAATTACTGATCATGGTGAACTAAATTCGAATAATAACAACAAAAATAGACAAAAGTAAACAGCATTGTAAAATATGTGATATATAAACAGGACTGACGAGTTAGGTGAGTGAGGAGAAAAATATGTGGAAGTCAAATTAAAGCCCCTACTTTCTTGTTTGATCCAACAAGTAGAGAGAGTTTTGGCATTAGAAAAAATAATGAAATCCAGATATATATGTCTACGACACTATTGGAAGCTAACTGTCCATGGGGCTTTCATATTTCTGCATGTCTTCCGTTCCAGACTCCCTTTGCATGGATGTTTGTATAGGAACAAGGGTTCAGAACACATAGTGCTGGCCACCTGGGCAGAGTACAAACTTTTCAATAAAGGCAGTCTTCCTCCAGGCAAACATTGGGTGAGTTTGCTAGTAGCCATATTTAAAAGAATAAGGTTTCCTTAGCCTGGGGTTTCTCAGCTATGACACAACCCCACTGTGAATACAATGTCGAACTGGATTGTCCTATGGAATTCGTAAGGCAAAAGAACTGATGTGAACGTACAGTTCCTGCTTTCTGCTGTGTGGTGAATAAAAATGTCCGAAGTCTGACCCACTGGTCTCTTGTCTTCTGATCACCTTGAAACTACAGCAGACTAGGTTGTTGTCATGTAAGTCTCATAATTTCACAATTCTTAAACACCACTATCCTCAACAACCTCTTCATTATCTACAGGTTAAAAACCATTTAAGTTTGTGGGTTTGGACCTTCTGTGGGGATGTTATAATATTATGTTGAAAGTAGAAATTTAAATTTGGAAAATGTTGTGTTAAAGGAGTTTTAAAATTTTTCAGATTTTTATATTCTTATAAATACCTTAGTTTCTATGTTTTGTATCTCTGCTTGTTTTTATGCATTTAATTTTTAATAGGTTGGTACTAGCATTTGTATCAAAAAAAGAAAGAAAATTACGTAATTAGCTTTTGTAGAGCTTCATTTTTCATATTCTGGACACAATTTTTTTAAATGTGCATAAAGGAAATTTAGATTTTAACATTAGTGAATGGAAACAGGTAAATTTGTAGGAATTTTTGTTGGTTCAATTAGTTTCTTGCAATTGCTACTGGATTGCAACCAACAATTTAACAAATAAGGAAATTCTGACTTTTAAATTGTGAAAGCATGGTGCATTTTGTAGCTGAAATAAAAATGCTATCAATAAACATTTCTTAGTATATTGTAGAGGCTAGAGATATGGCAATGAATAAGAAATCATCCCTGTCCTGAAAAAATGAATACTGTAAATAGAATACAGGTACAGAAATATTTTGAGTTAAAAATAGTTTATTCTTCTTAAGTACATATTTTAAAATTGAACCCCACACTCTGCCATTGACTCTTTATTATTTAAACAATGCTTTGGTTAAAATTTGATCCCCCTGATTGTGTTAACAACACACTAGCTTTGGAATAAGCCACACAGTCATCGTTGTTGTCATGGGTATGTTCTTTATATAATGAGGAAATTTATGGGGAAGGATTTTTGATTAACACTGAAACAAAATCCATTCCCTTTGTGAGTGAAATTTGAGATACTAATCTTGTGTCCCCGATTAAAGAAATTTGAAGAACGTAGACATCTTTTCTTCCAAATTCTCAAACTTTTTGTACTGAGTGTAATAGTTCAAAAGATTGTTTTACTTATGACCAATTAATAATAATTGATAACAGCTCTCCTAATTCTCTCATTTCTGATGTCAATACCTTGACTCTCAAAGATTTGCCATGAAGGAAAGCTGGTTCTCTGACACGTGTCTACTTATTTCTATTAAAAAGTCAAAAAGATAATGTGAGCTGAAAATACAGTCCTACAGGCAGCTATAAGGACCGGTAAAACCTATATCTACTTACTAAATTTTGTCATGTAAATGTTCTTCTAACATGAGGGTACGCTCAGTTCTGCTCATCTACCATAGTGTCAAGTATGTATAAACCATAAATAAGCACACAAGATCTTTCCAGAAAATAAATTATCCTTGACAATTTGGAAAACAAACGTGTTGAATTGTGACACTCTTAAAAGTGCTAAAGCAAAATCCATAGTTTACTGTTTTTCCTTTGCCATCCCATTCTCATGGTTTTGTACAACAATAAATTTTGTATTAGAAAATATGACAGTATTAGTTTGCTTACATCTGAAAGACCATGTTTTTGCCAAGAGAAAATTTTATGTTAATATCACAGGTCTTCAGCAAGGACTAGCACTAATCAACCGGTGAGGGCGAGCTGGAATGTAGCATTCCCTAGTGAGTCCAAAGCACCTGCACAACCATTAGTTTTCTTAAAATTTAGTTTGGCACCTTATGAATTAAAATTCCTCTGGTAATTGCACCTGCTCAAATGGTTTATGTTGCTTTGTTTCATTCCTCTCTATGTACTCCTAACTTATTCATTAATGTATTCTGGAAAACTGTTTCAGGAATTTTGCTTAGTAAGTATTGATATCAGTGGATTTGGGCTATTCTGAAAATTTTTGTAAAACTCAGGATTCTTGACTTTATCTCTTACTTTATTACTACCATAGCTCTTCATTTCATAGTTTTGCACATGGACCCAAAATTTGTCTTCACGTTGTGGACTGATTCTACAGTTCAGCTCTCCAGAGCAAATAAAAATCAACTGGTATTTTCTTCTACAGAATTCTGATGGTATCTTGAAAATGTTAGTAATTGTTAGCCTGACAAATCTGGTATTAAGTTCTGATCTTGCCATTTATTAATACATGTGAAATCATCTGAGTATCATTTTTATCAGCTTTTTAAAATTCCTTTTCTCATTCAATTGATCATTCTCGGGGTATCTGGATGGCTCAGTTGTTTAAGTGTCTGGCTTTGGCTCAGGTCATGACCTCACAGTTCATGGGTTTGAGCCCCACATCGGGCTCTGTTTTGACAGCTCAGAGCCTGGAGCCTGCTTTGGATTCTGTTTCCCCCTCTCTCTCTGCTCCTCCCAGCTGGTGCTCTGTCCCTGTCTCTCAAAAATAAATAAACATTTTTAAAAAATGATCATTCTGAACATTGAGAGAGGTAAAGTAAAAACAGAGTTGTTTTTTTTTTATCTCAGAGAAAAATAGATGCAGAAAACCTTTTTATTAATATAATTTTGTTTTTAGAGCCTCACCATCTTTGCCATGGTAATTTGAAACACTTTGAAATTTATCAGTGACCCTCTTAAAATGTTGAACACAGCAATGAAAAGCATATATCAACTATTTTCTGTGATCTGTATAGATATTTATAAGTTACATTACATTTAAGGTCAACTAAAGGAAGAAAGATATATGAAATATGTATTTTAATCTTCAAAAGAAGCCTTTCATAATTGAATTGAATACCTCAGCCTGTATTAAAGCAATCTGTTAATCCATCATATTTTAGTTTTCTTAGTTGTATTAGCAATGAGACTCCTAGCTGCAGTGACATTACTTTGTGTTTATGCTATGTTTTAAGGAAGGCAAACTTGTTTTAATAAATGTAGAAATACTTTCCTGAGTCTGCAGTGGAAGTTAGAGACAGATTGTAGAAGAGAGAGAGGAGGCAGTGCTAGAGGGAAGGAGAAACACAAGTGAAGAATTGAACACTTGTCTGCATCAGTCACTTCAGAGCAGTGTAATAATAAGGAGAAATTGAAACAAACTGCCTTATACTTCCCATAATTCCCTGGAGGAGTCTATACTCAACACACATTTGTTTGTACTGCAGGGCTTGAGTAAAATTTATATGAGTCTCTTTAATGTTTGGGGGCATTAGTGACTTATAGGAAAGTGGAAGCATTTCATAATTCATGTAAATCTTTTTTCAGGAGGAGATATCTGGGTAAGTAGAAGAATTTCACTTAGTTAAAGGATATCAAGGCATAAAAATAAAATGTGAAAAACTCTGCAAATTGACTAGAAATTGGAGCCAAGCATACGTGGAAACATCTGAATGACCAACTAATAAAATAACAAATCATTTTCTGAGGGAGAAAAGTTATGAAGAGTTAGCATTATCATGATGTCGTCACTGGGTGGATTATTGAAAAAATAATAATGTTCACCATCTGTTCAAGACTCTTTTAGGTAAGATGTAGCTTCTATTTAAGGCTTAAACTCAGACATGTATGTAAAAATGAAGATTCCATGTTCGGGAATCTGTATGCACCAACCATTTGGATGAAACAGAACCATTTTATCTGCGCTAAAGTAATTGTCCAAATACGAAGAATGACCTATTCATGTACCTAATTTCATGAGTGACACTGGAATCTTGGCACAAACATGGAGGCATTAGATAAGCAATTAACTTCTGTGTGGTTTTAGAGTGCACAAATGAAGGCATACTTCTAAAAAACAGGCTGCCAGCCTCAGTGTAGGGTGGCTATTTTGGCATGAATAGGCCCATTAACTGAATAATTAAAAGAGCACTTGGCCCTGATATCCTGAACAAATTCCAGCTTGGTTAATTATATGCACTTATTGCCATTTCAATCCTCTCTGCAATTTCAACTGGACTCAAAGTTTTCCTAAATCTTCTGTCCTAAAATAGGATTCTGCTGAATATAGGGTGTTTTTCTCCTACTTCTGTTTGTGCCCAATTGTTTGGCATTATTCCCATGAAGTTCAATTTGTGGTTTCTAGTAAGAATATAAACACAGAACCTAATCTGAGGAAAATTTGTTGGCAAAATGTGTTCAGTTTCCGTAAGTCCCAAAGACTTCTGGGAAAATTAAAAAAAAATAATAATATTGTAAACTACAGTTAACAACGTACATTAACTATGAACATGGATGTTCATATGAACATTTGAAAATATGTTGGATGTCTGTATCATTTAATAAGTAAGTTGCTGGACAAAAGAAGTGCTAACGTAGAATTACTTTCACAGGCAATATCATATCATTTATTACTTTTTCCTGATTGCTTTTCTTTCTAGGTAGGAATGCTTGCACTCCATAATTTTTTTTATTTTTTTTCTCAATTCTCATAGAGTGAAATAGCAAAAAATCAGATATACGTGTGTGTGCATAAACTATTAAATGGATGCCTATTTCAAATATAGTATTTCCATATCACCATTTTTGCATTTTTATAGTTTGTACAGCTGGCCATCTGCTAAAAAGAAAAAAGCATTATTAATTTTTCAGGTCTCCTTTAAAAAGTGAAAACACAAAAGCTAACTGAAATTCTATCAGTGAGCTGGCCTATAATTGTTATATTTTGACATTGAGTAACTATACCCTACCTTATCAATAACCACCTTGGGGCGCCTGGGTGGCTCAGTCGGTTGAGCATCCGACTTCGCTCAGGTCACGACCTCATGGTCCGTGAGTTCGAGCCCCGCATCAGGCTCTGTGCTGACAGCTCAGAGCCTGGAGCCTGCTTCAGATTCTGTGTCTCCCTCTCACTCTGGCCCTCCCCCCGTTCATGCTCTGTCTCTCTCTGTCTCAAAAATCAATAAAATGTTAAAAAAAAAAATAACCACCTTATAGACAATGCACTTTACAGTAAGGATCTATATTAAAGAATCAGACAAACCTCATGTTTTTTCCAACATTGGCATTGAATCTTGAATACAATTTATATGATAATTCTTTTTTTAGGAATATTATTGAAGATATAGATAAAGATAGATACAGATATAAACAAACATATACATGTCGAGTAAGTGCACTTAAAATATTAAAGTTTTAATGCTAATATTCTATAGATTATGTAATGCCACATAATGTCAGAGTATGAAATAAAATATCAAATGTGCGCAGAGATCTTATTAAAATTTGATATCTTAGGGGTGCTTGGGTGGCTCAGTTGGTTAGGTGACCAACTTCGGCTCAGGTCATGATCTCACAGTTCATGAGTTGGAGCCCCGTGTCGAGCTCTGTGCTGACAACTTAGAGCCTGGAGCCCACTTCAGATTCTGTGTCTCCCCCCTCTCTCTATCCCTCCCCTGATCACTCTCTGTGTCTCTCTGTCTCTCAATAATAAATAAACATTAAAAAAATTAAAATTTGATATCTTAAAAGTCTGGAGAAGTATTAGAATAAATATATTGGTTCATAATAAAAGAAGATTTACAACTGAATTAAGTTTCTGGATGCTTATTACTATATTTACTATATCATATGAAAACTATATCAAATTTGAAGAGCATGTCTAAAATAATCAGTCAAAAATAGGCCAACTAAAATATATGAAATTCACTTGGTATCTAGGGATGAAGCAAAGTTCAAAGAGCAAACTATATATAGCTTGATTTACATGAAATTTCTGCTACCACCCACAGGCATAACATTATGATGAACGCTCAGGATGGACGCAAAAGGAAGTTGCATATTTAATTATGGGTAATTACTTTCCCAAGAACACATAGGAACCCATTAATTTTCATATCAAATAAGAACCTATGATTTTGGCAAGATTTTAGAACATTTTGATGACGCTTACCAATTGTGAGCCAGTACACTGTGGGCGGGATTGATTTTGGCTTGCAGTGTGCATTGTAGGTACTCAGTACATATTGGATAATTGAGCACAGCTATTATTAAATAATACCCAAGGATGCACTACTAACCCAGAAATTAATATTGTTAGGGCTTCAAATGGTACTTTTAAAATATGCTTCTTTTAGATCCTCATTTGATGGCACTGTCTGAAAGAACCAAGGGATTAGAAATCTGAATTGAGAACCTAAATTTTTTTCTTAAAATGACTTTTGACCACAAGCATATAAATGTGTTTAGTTAAGATGAAATAAAATGTTCACATTTGGCATTGTATTCCAGCTAGAATGCTAAATTCTGTTTGAATTTGCTTCTGTAATCATACCCAATTTATTTAATATGTTTTCTGCAATTACTACTTTTTAAAATTTCCGCTATTTGCTGAATGGTGATAAAACTAAAGTTCAAGAACAAAATTCCTACATTAACCTTTTTTTATTTTATTTATTTTATTTTATCTTATTTATTTATTTTTAAATATTTATTTATTTTTGAGACAGAGAGAGATAGAGAGAGAGAGTGCAAAAGTGGGGAAGGATACAAAGAGAGGGAGACACAGAATATGAAGTAGGTTTCAGGCTCCACAGTGTCATTGCAGAGCTGGATATGGGGCTCGAACTTATGAGTCAAGCCCTGAGATCATGACCTGAGCTGAAGTCGGACTGAGACACCCAGGCATCCCTTAAGCTTATTTTAAAGTACAATTTTTTTTATTTTTATATGTCAAAAATTTGAATACCTATAATAGTAAAATTAATTATTAGAAATCACCCTGGGGGCATCTGGGTGGCTCAGTTGGTTAAGTGTCTGGCTCTTGATTTTGGCTCAGGTCATGATCTCACAGATCATGAAATCAAGCCCCACATCAGGCTCTGCCTTGACAGCAAGGAGGTTGTTTGGGATTCTCTCCCTCTCTCTGACCCTCCCCTGCTTGCCCTCTCCCTCTCTCTCAAAAGAAAATACATAAATACACTTAAAACAAACAAACAAACCAACAAAAGAAATGGGGGCACCTGGGTGACACAGTCAATTAAGTGTCTGACTTCGGCTCAGGTCATGATCTCAGGGTTCTTGAGTTGGAGCCCCCCATCAGGCTCTCTGCTGACAGCTCAGAGCCTGGAGACTGATTCAGATTCTTTGTCTCCCTCTCTCTCTGCCCCACCCCCTGCTCATGCTCGCTCTCTCTCTCTCTCTCTCAAAAATAAATAAACAGTTAAAAAAAATTTAAAAAAAAGAAATCACCTTGAATGCATTATATAAAAAAAAAACATGAAGGCAATTTTTAAAAATATAGTATAAATTCTGGAAACATTGACCCTATTTTTAAAAACTTAAATGTCAAGCATTATAAGCATAGATATATTAGGTATATTGAAGATAAATTTTAAACTGTGTATTTGTATGTGCATGTGTATTTTTTTATTTAATATATTTAAATAAGGGATTATAATGATATTTTATATTTTTGTTTTCTCTGGTGTAACTTTTTTTTCTTCTATTTATGACCAAGGCTCAGTTTAAAAAAAAAATAGAATTCCTGGGAATAAGAGTCTACAACTATAGAATACCAATAAATTGCAAATCAGGCATAAATTTATTATGCTTGTTACATTTTCTTTTAAGGTTTTAAACTGAATAGACAAAGTGAAAAAAATCAGTGTTACATAAATTATTTTTCAATATTTTAACAAATGGCAGGAAAACCGGTAATCACTACAAAATAGAAACTTTGCTATATAAATAGTTTACTATCAGTAAAGCAATGGCAATAATTAATAAAGGTAGTTGTTCTTTTTGTGCCATATTTTCTGTTCCTGATTTTGGTCAATTTCTCACATAAAATCGGTATATTTCTAGAGAAAACTTGTTCTATGTTGTTCTAAGTAATGCAGAAAAAAATGGAAATGTTCCATGCAGGGATGAAGCTTTGTCTTACACATCTTACAGTTGAGGTGGAAAGCCCCAAGGTGGTGTCTACAGGAGGTTAAAGCAACCAGTAAAGGCAATAAGCTGGCACATTTATTTGTGTGTGAGGGCAAAAGCAAATTGTTTTTCAGTTAATCTCCCTAGCAAGTTACTTTTGTTTTGTTTTGTTTTGTTTTGTTTTGTTTTGTTTTGTTTTGTTTCGTTTTCTTTAATATGTAAGTTTAATACCCTGGGTGGGTGTATCTTGCATTTGAGTTCCCTTTCTTCTTAGGTTAATCCATTAAAGATGTCATGAAAAGTCTTTCAGATTGTATTAAACTTCCATCACTCCAAATCTCTATTAAATTATTGTCAAAGTTATGAAGCTCAGTCTCAGAGGAATTTGCAGAGGACTGTGGTCTACATCAGGGATGAAACAGGAAAAGGAAAGGCCAGGACAGGAACTTCAGGGCCAGTCCTCCTCAAGAAAAGGTAATTAATGTCCAGAAGTCCAAAGTCAGAGAGAAAAAAAAAAAAAAGACAGAAATCAACATGCAGGAAAGATTTGGGACAAGGAAATATGCCCCAAAGATTCCAGAAATACCTTTTTTTTTTGACAAATGTTTATTCTCAAAATTTCAAAAATGACTGGTTCATTTTACAGCCACTATCATGTTGTTACTTATTTTGTTTTCCATTGAAGGTAACAAAAAGCTTGAATTTCCCATGAAGATATATATGATAGATCTTTATTATTATCAGTAGATATAAAATACTTTTAGTCATTAATTACTGTTCAGAGTGTTACATATTTATTTGATATAATTAAAGAAAGTTATTTCATGGCAAAGACGTGGTGATCTTTTAAACCTACCTTTCAATTGGTTTCATTTTGCAAGAATTATGAGTATGTGGTCACAAAGGAATGTCTGTTTACAGGAAGCTTGTCTCTGGAGTTACCTGCACATATAAAACCTAGAGAAAACATCTGTGAAAGGCAAAACTCATTTGGTTCCTAATAAAAGTTACCCTTGGGAAGGTCATTCAGTCTATGAGATCTTTCACTGCCACTGCACACTTCAGAAGGAAGAAAATAAGAACATCAAAGTCTTACTATTTTATAAATAACTTTGTCAGTTACCAGTTTAAGACCTTTTTAAAAATGCACAGTCAGCAATATAGTTGTAAAAGGCAAAAGGAACTGAAAGTCAACGCCCCCACTGTGCATTCTACCTTCACGCTAACTGGGGGCTGTGAGTTGTTTAAAGAGAAATATTGGAAACTAAGAGCAGAGACTGAAAGCCGCACATACTTCATAGATGGTTTTCACCTGTTCTCAGTTGCAATCATTGAATCAAGTGGGAGGCACAGTGCTTCCGGAAGAGTTTAGTTGTCATTTGACAACAGAAATATACCAAGTGCATACACTCCTACCAGTGCACTTAAAGCAACCTGGTTCAGAAGTGATTTCAAACTTGGCAAAATTTTAATATTTATTTCTGTTTTCTTTTGTGTTTGAAGAAATTAATGTGTATTTACATAGGACCATCTTAACAAATAGAACAATTTTCAGTGAAACACAGTGTTCCTAAGTACATCCCTTATTTACAGAAAAATCTTTTTCTTTAATACAGCTTCTTTTCAGGGGGGCCTTGGTGGCTCAGTCAGACTTTGGCTCAGGTCACGATCTCATGGTCAATGAGTTCGAGCCCTGTGTGGGGCTCTGTGCTGACAGCTCGGAGCCTGCTTTGGATTCTGTGTCTCCTTCTCTCTCTACTCTCCCCCCACTTCTCTCTCTCTCTCTCAAAAATAAACATTAAAAAATTAATTTAAAAATAGTTTCTTTTCAGATAACACAGCTTCCAGGGAGACATGCATGCATTTCTGAGAAAAATAAATATCTTCAATAGTCACACAGACCAATTGACTCCAACCTGGCAGTCAGTGTGGTGACACACGTCACAGCTAGAACATGCTCACACCCAGAGCCCACATCTGCAGGCTTACAATGGAAGATGATTTCTCTAAATATAGGCAATATTATATTAATTGATAATCTGATTTGCTTGCATTGTCACATATAAGAATTAATAAATTTTTAGAAAACAGAAAGAAAGGCACCAAAAAACAAAATTTAGAATAACAGAGGATCTTTTTAATCTTAATACAAGAAAAAAATCCATTTAAGTTTTCATGGCAAAGTAAGAATTAATTCCAAAATCTCCCATTAAGGATTTATATTAAAGCAATTAGTTACACAACTTTCAAATTTGCTTTTCCTGCTCTCCAAGAACTGACATTCTGTTGCTCCATTACTTTCTATTCTCCATCAACTTTTGAACAAAGTAGTTGAAGAGGCAGTCTAGTTATTTTGAGTTTCTCAATTCAGTCCAACAAATATTTATTAAATATCTGCTATATGGCAGATACTGTGTTAGGCACTATAATAATGGAATGAAGGACAAACGATTCCAACTCTACTCTACTAACTTAATTCAAGGGAAGGCAAGGGAAGAGAAATAGACATAAGCAGGCTCCACCCTGTCCGCGCAGAGCCAGGAGTGTCAAGATCTCATGATCTGTGAGAACATGACCTGAGCTGAAATCAAGAGCTGGTCAATGCTTAACTGACTGAGCCATCCAGATACCCCAACAACAGACTGCTAATGTCGTCTGTATGACAGATGTGTGTACACACACACAGTACAAGCATTCTCAGCCCCATACAACTAACAGAATGCTGAAAACATCTGTTTGCAAGATTCCTGCAGAATTTAAAAATTATAGTTTAAAGCACTGACTTTTGGGTGCATTTGAGTCTGAAAAGTCAATAGCTTCAGTAGTCCCCTACTTTGTGTGAGTACCACGATCATGTTGTGAGTGTCTGGGCCTATTTGGCCACACACCCATTCCTGGCCAGCTCCTGCTCTATCCTGTAGTGCGGGGTGGATGACTGCTCATTGGTTTTCCCAGGTTCTGAGATGAGTGGGGACTGAATGGTGGAAGAAGGGACAAGCTAGGGTGCCTCTCTCTCTCCTACTATATGCCCATTTCTCCTGAACAGGCTACTTCTCTGGGAAGCTCCTCAGTTCCAGCAGCACTGAGTCTCCTTTTGTCTTTCCCATCAAGCAGTGATGGGGTTGGGATCATTGCGTGGCTCAGTTGGCTAAGCATCCTACTCTTGATCTCAGCTCAGGTCTTGATCTCAGGGTCTTGAGTTCAAGCCCCGTGTTGGGCATGGAGTCTACTTAAACAAACAAAGAAATAAACAAAAAAAACAAAAACAAAACAAAACGAAGGGATGGGGCTTTCTGTTGTAGCTGACTTTTTCTGGGTTGCCTAGATGTCTTTTTTCTGTTTAGCATCTAAACTATTATGTAACCATGGAAACTAACCTTTGCATACAATATAC
Source organism: Prionailurus bengalensis (assembly GCF_016509475.1). Taxonomy (NCBI): domain Eukaryota; kingdom Metazoa; phylum Chordata; class Mammalia; order Carnivora; family Felidae; genus Prionailurus; species Prionailurus bengalensis. The sequence goes on from NC_057344.1 coordinate 95,080,083, forward strand.
TATGTTTTAAATACTCAGAGTAGTTTCTGTGTTGTGGATTCGACCCTGACTGCCAAGCTTCCTGGATACTATACCACTCTAAAGAGTTGAATTGAAGTGTGTTCAGAGGTGTGTTGAGTCATTTTCATTTACCCTGAATCATCCCAGTCAGTTTTGCTATAACAGTGATAAATGCTTAACATTAATTGTGCTGTTATTAACTTCTATGCATTTGACACGTATTATTTTATTTAATCCTTTCAAGAACTCTAGAAGGTCAGCGCAATCATTTTTCAAGTTCACAAATAAAGAAACCGAGACCTAGAAAGTTACTGTGACTTGCCCAAGGCTACCTTGTTAACAGCAGAACCAGGATTATATCTGGCTTTTAAATTCCACTGATACTGCTTAATGTAGTTACCTCATAGGGGCACCTGGGTGGTTCAGTGGGTTAAGTATCCAACTCTTGACTTCCTCTCAGGTCATGATCTCACAGTTCACGGCTTTGAGCCCTGTGTGGTGCTCTACATTAACAGTGCAGAACCTGCTTGGGATTCTCTCTCTCTCTCTCTCTCTCTTCTCTTTCTGCCTCTTCCCTGCTCACTCTCTCTCAAAATAAATAAATAACCTTAAAAAAAAAAAACAAGATACCTCCCCAGAGCCAGGCATCATTTCAGCCTAATGCCATTTTCCTCCCCTCTTTACTGTAGTCTACATTTGTTATTTGCTACTTTAAATATTATGCATTCTGGGAAATAAAAAAATTAACCTGTTAGTATTAAATCTATAATATGGACAAATACAGTCCATGTAAGAAGCTAGATATACTCTTATGAATACAGCATTCTAGCTTTAATTTATGAACATGAGGATTATTTTCATTGTTTACTTTCTGATTGTCTGCAGTGCTCTGATGTGTAAAGTTTGTTTGATACCTGAGCTTTTAGTGTCTAAATTACTTCTACACACATAGGAGCTCTGTTAAATTGTGGTCTCTTCGAAGGAAAAAATTATATTTTATTAATCTCTGCACTCTCAGTCTGTAGTTCCAGATCTGAGTCTTTGGAGACACTTGATAAATGTGATTTGTAGCAGCAATTGGATGAGTATATGTGTAAGTGAATATGTATAAGGAGATATATGTGTGTAAGCCTCTAAAATAAATATATAAGTACCTCTAAAATAAATACCCCCAGATTATGCAGAATAATTCTTCCATAACTTAAGAATTATTCCATATTACATACACAATCCTGCAGTATGCAATTTAAATGTAATTTATTAATACATTCTTTGAATAGAAGGAATAAACTCAGTTGTAGCAATACTACGGTCACATTTTACTTGGGCATTGCTCAACGATTTTGACTTCTGGTCTTGCATGGCAGCCTGAATACACAAGTATTTTCTAGACTCTTCTGAAACCCTATTAAAATGGTAGCAAAGAGGTTAAAAACCTCTTGGAAACCCAAGGAAAAAGAGAACAAGATAGAATACTATAACAGATAAGAGCTGCCAACTGATTTTGTAAGTTAATAAGTTGATGAATAATTAGACTAGTTACATGAGAAGAACTGAAACCATAGCTTGTGGTGGGCTAGAGCAACCAAAACAGGGTGACTCATCTTGTGGAGTGATGCAAAAAGGCAGCTTTTGGAGATATTAGACACCCCACAAGGTAGGAAGTTTGTATGAAACTGGTTATATGAGAGATGGTTGGAAAGCTTATATGACAAGCAATTACAGTCTCAAATGCTCCCCCTCCCAGTATGAATAAACAGGCAATAATCTCTTTCCACTTTGGTAAAAAAATGCAGGTTTACTTCCTGGAAATACTGAACCACACAGCTTATAATCTTAGAGAAGTTCAGCATCATCAAGACTGGTGGAAAATGATTTCATCCAGAAAAATATTAGAATTTATATGCTGAATTGTGGACCCTCCACCCCACCAAAATGATAAAACATAGACCTATAATCCTAGTAGAAGTTTGAAGAATTCCCATCCTGATACAACTCATCTGCTCAGAAGAAAAAGCCCATGAAAAACTAATAAATCTGAGTATATGTGTATATACTGTATATGAGTATATGGTATTTTTCTAATAAGAAACCAAGATACCACTCTGATCACCTTTGCAAGGAGATCTGCCAGTTAACAAACACCATCTATTCGTACAGAACTTCCAATAACCATATTAAGCCTTCAATAGCAAATATGAATAAATTATAAGAAATGTGCTGACCTTGAAGGAAGCCACTTACAGTAATCATAGAGTCAAAACAAACTAACAAGAACATAAAAAGTGTAAAGGATAATGTAAAGGGCAAGAAAAAAACTTCAGAAATTCTATACTTGATATTTTTAAATGCAAAGAGAGGACAGTGTACCAGTAGAATAAAACCAGGATGCTATATAAAAGGAACATTCAGAAAACAAACAAAACACTCTTGAATTAAACCTATTATAGAATTAAAATACACACACACTCACACACACACACACACACACACACACACACACACAAACTTCCTACAGAAGAACTGAATGAAAACCTTCCCCCATAAAAGGCATAAAACATGGAGACGAAAGTATAAGGAAAAAAGCTGACATCACTGAATCAATTCAAGGAGTTAATTTTCTAAATAATAGGAGTCCCAAAAGGAGGAGAAAAAAGAATATGACAAGGTAGAATTATCACAGAAATAATACAAATAAATGTTCCAAAGCTTAAGAACATGAATTTCCAAGTTAAAAAGGCCAACTCAAATCCTAATATAATGAATAAAAAAAGACTCATTCCAAGGCTCATCACTGTGAAATGTCAGAATACTAGGGATCCAGAGGAAATTCTAAAAAACATCAGAGAGCAAAATCAAGTCATTTATAATTGATCAAGAGTCAGAATGGTATCAGAATTCTTAAAACATCATTAAAAGCTGGCATAATGCCTTCTAAGTAAAAAATGTATGTTGGTTTGAACTGGGCAGAGGGAGAGAGTAGAATTCTTTATCCTGCCAAATTAGTAATCATAGTATATTTTAATGATTTTCTATATATTTTTGACTCCCAAGTACCATTCTTAAGAAGTTACTAGAGAACAATAGAGAATTTGGCCTTGCTCAGAGAAATGTTCTGGGTTTTGTCCTTGGAACTTGAAGCCTAAGAGGAATGTCTGTGTTCACCTGGTGGCCTTGGGTCAAGCCAGACAGTCTAACAGTGTGAATTAGGGTGAAGGCTAGCCATACCAGAAAGACAAATAATGACATGGAGGGTGAGGATTTGGGGCCATATATCAATCAACCTGGAGACTGCGATCAACCATGTGTACAATCAATCCATCAACCAGGCCAATGTAATAGCATTCCAATACAAACAGAACGCCAAAGCTCAGAGCAGCTTTCCTGGTTGGCAATACTTCATGTGTATTGTCACACATGGATGCCTGGAAACTAATGCATCCTGACTTCATAGGGAGAGGACAAGGAAGTTCTGGTACTTCCCCAGACTCCCCTCTGTGTTTCTTCCCTTGACTAATTTCTGTGTCTTTCCTTGTAATAAATCATAACTGTGAGTAAAATAGCTACGAGTAAAATAGCTTTCAGTGATTTTGTGAGTCTGTCTAGGAAATTATCAAAACTGAGGTGGTTTTGTAAAACCTCCACACTTATAATTGGGATGGGACATGAGGGTAGTAGACTATGCTCCCTCTAAACTTTCTAGTTGGTTCTCCAACTATTGCAAATATGCACCACCAAATGAAGAAATAAATTGGGAAAGAGTATATGTTGGGATCCTAGAAATGAGACATGTAACAAAGGTGAGTGAAATTCTCAGGATGACAAAGAAAAGACATCTCATGATGGCAGCTGTACAAAGAAAGACTTTGTAAGCAGCCAGATTGGAATAGGTGGGCAAAGAGATGTATAAAATCATTAAGGAAAAGAAAGATGTAGGGAAGAGACTGGAGGGGAGGGCAGCTTCTAAATGGAAACCCTAATGCAAGATGGCAACAGGTTAGGATTATGTAGGAACATGAGCCACTATTGCTCAATTTTTCAATTTCTCAAGCTGGAAATACAGATTTGTAAATGAGAACTTTGTTTATATGAAAATGCTCAATTTTTTAATGTTGACGAATTCAAACATTTTGTTGTGTAAACATGACATATCTGTGGGCTGAATTCCACCAACACGCCCCAGTTTACAGTTTTGCTCCACAGCACTTGTTTTTTTTATTTTTTATTTTTAGTTTGCTTATTTTTTGAGAAAGAGAAAGCAGGAGAAGGCCAGAGAGAGAGGGAGAGAGAGAATCCCAAGCAGTCTCTGCACTGTCAGTGGAGAGGCTGCTGTGGGGCTTCAATTCACGAAGCGTGAGATCACGACCTGAGCCGAAACCAAGAGTCGGACACTCAAACAACTGAGCCACCCAGGCACCCCAACTCTACAGCACTTTTTGTTCCTTAGATCAGGAAGTGCCAAAAGAAAGGCTCTGATGATGCTCTATATTTATTGCTAATTCATTTATTTTATTTTATTAATTCTATTCGAATCCATTCCTCATGATCACAGAATTTTTATTATTTATTTGTGTCTTATTTACTTATTTATTTATTTATTTTACTTACTTGTTATTTGTGTATTATATTATTATTTATTTTATTTGACTATGTACTTATTATTTATTTCCACTAGTGACTTGGAATTCTGGATCTGCTAGGTTCATACAATGCTAAATGTTCATTTATTAGCTCAATCCATAGACAGGTGAGAGTACATACTTCTAAAATATTCTTATGTGAGAAGTCAACTGCCAGGTTTGAGTTGAAGAGCTTCATATACATATTAAATGTAAGATGTAAGATGTTGACATCCTTAGGAAAAGACCAAAGCCTCTCTCATCTTGCGACTCTCCATGGTGAGGATATTTTCCCAGGAGCCAATTCTGTCAGGAACCTCCTGAAAAATGGTGCTCCAGTTTCAAAATATAGCCAGAGTTCTTGAGAAGTCAGAACTCCTTCAAATAATATCTAGAATGGAACCATTCTCACTGCTTCCATCACTCCCCAGCGCCCTTCACTCCAGTATACATCTGTCACCCAGATACTTACAATAGAACTTCAAACTGGTCACCTGCTTCCACTCTTGACCTCCTCAATCTGTTCTCACCACAGGACCAGAGTGTTCCTTTAAAACAAGAAGTCAGATGATGTTGGTTATGTGCTCCAAGTTGTCCAGTGTCTTCATTTCACTCAGTAAAAGCCAGTGTAATCACGTCATCTACAGCCTCTGCTCCCAGCCCACTTTCCCCCTGCTCTCTCCTCACTTGCTTGGCTTTTAGCACAATTGACCTCCGTGGTAGGCTGAAAAATGTCCCCCTCCCAAAAGTTATGCATCTCAAATCATCAGAACTTGTAAATTTTACTTTATAGGACAAAGGAGGTGATTAGTAATGAGGAAGGGATCATGGGAAGGGTCATGGGAAGATGTGCTTCTTCCAGACTATCTGGGAGGGCCATAAATGCAATCATCTGTATCCTTATTGGAGAAACAGAGGGAGCTTTGAGAAAGACACACCAAAGTAAAGGCTATGTGAAGACAAGGAGATTGGAGAGATCTGGCCACAAACCAAGGAACACCTGTGGCTACCAGAATCTGGAAAAGGCAGCAAATAGAATCTCCTCTGGAGTCTCCAGAGAGTATGGTCTAACACCTTGATTTCAGAATCCCATTCTCCAAAACTGTGAGAGAATGAACTTCTATTATTTTAAGCCACCACATTTATGGTCATTTGTTATGGAGGAGAGTAATACTGCTGCTTTAGCCATATGGCCTCTTTGCTTTCTTTGAAGGACTTCAGACACATGCCAGGCCCAGGGAAGGTAATCTCCAGTTCTTTCTGATTGAAATATTCTTCTCCCACATATCCAAACGGCCTCTCTAGTTCTTTCCTGAAGTACCACTTGCCTGATCACTGTCCAGCATGGTAACCACCAGCACTCTAGTCCTCCACCTCACTTCTCCCCACAGCGCTTACTTAAAACCCTTCATTTCACTTACAAATGTGTCTATTACCTGTCTCCCTCCATAACAAGGAGAACATAAACTCAATGTGGGGAGGTTCCTGCATCTTCTTGGTTTACCCTGGATCTCCAGGGCTTGCATCAGTGCCGAAGGCTTAGAAAGCACTCGAGATGTGTTTAAGGGGGCACCTGGGTGGCTCAGTCAGTTAAGCACCTGACTTCGGCTCAGGTTATGATCTTACTGTTCCTAAGTTCCTGAGTTTGTGAGTTAGAGTCCAACACAGAGTTGTCTGCTGTCCGTGCAGAGCCCACTTTGGATCCTCTCTCCCCCTCTCTAAGGAGCACTTGCGTGCATGAGAGAATGAAGGAACCAAGCAGAGACCCAGAATCCAGACCACAGTGCAATCTTTTTTTGCTTTTGAATTAGGTCAGCGTGTTAGGATGCACACTTCCTTTTAATACTTACTAAACTATTTTTTTTCTTTTAACACAGTTTTCATTTTCTTAACAGTCTTTTGCAAGTGTGTGTGATCTAATTCAAATAAAATGTTAACACTTTTAGTATGAATTGCCTTATTTTGTTAAACTTGTTTTAAAGTTTTGTTAAACTTATTTTCTTAAACTTGTTTTGCATTTTCTCTATTACTTTGAACATTTTATTTTTAGTCTACTTTTTATTGGTCAATGCATCCTTCTTTAGTCTTTTACCTCCAACTTTCTTTCATCTATTACTAATTTTAGTTTACTTCTTCATTTACATTTTATCCAAATTGATCTTGATACAGCGGTTAAGAGTTTAGCCTCTGGAATCATTGTATCCAAGTTTGAATCTCTCTTTGATACACAGTAGATAGGAGGCTTTGGGAAAGTTACCTAATTTTCCTGTCTAATGATAATAATAATAATCCCTCACATAGAAGGATTCAATTTATACAAATTAAAGATTGAATATAGTTTAAGTTCATCTAACAGTGTCTGGCTTAGAGTATCCCTCAAAAAAGGATTTTTAGGTTCCAAAGTTTTTCATCACATGATTTTTATGTCTGACTTTTCCTTATTTATTTTATTATGACAAGCAGACAGCATAGGCATAAATTAAACATTAGAATCATCAAATTTTTAAAAGGCCAATTTATTTTGGGTATTTTTAAATGTAAATTACTCATCAACCGTGCATCTCCATATCTACCTGCATTCCTGCAATACAATCCATAAGCTGAGATCTGTGTACTAATACCAGCACATGGATAGGGAGGTACCATTAACATTAGGTCATCAAAACAGCAACATCTGTATTGTATGTTCCATAATAAATAAAGGAGGGAGGAGAGCATTTTAAAACATGAAGTAAACTGCCCTAAAGGCTAAAATTGGTGCCAACTTAATAAGCCCACTACGGTTTATGAAATATTTGTGCTCTGTCTGACAGCCTACAGTAAAAACCTGTGGTAGGTTTTCAATTGGATAAAAGGAAAAACAGAGTATATTGGAATGAGGCCACATTTATCTAAATCAGCAGAGACATTTCCTATTGCAGTGACCTTCACTGTGTTTTGAGGACTACAACAGCACTGAGAAACATTTTTTTTTCTTAACTACATAAAATACTCTGAAAGAATTTCTCTTTAGGTTTTTTCCCCCTATGATCAAGTATTCAAGACCTCATTACAAGGATTTCAAATGTTTGATGTTATTATACATTTCTCTCCACCACTATGAGCAAATCTTACATTTTATAGAAATGCTAAAATTCTCCTAGAAATGTCGTATTCCTTCCCCTGATGATCATCACTCAGAACAACAGCTTTTTAAAAAACCCATTGTGCTGACATCTATGGAGAGGAATAATCTTAAGATGACTGGAATCAATCAACATAATGGAAAATCTAATGTTTAACATCTGTATAAATACTTAGATATGGGACAAAGTAAAGAGTCTGGGTAAACTAAATTCTTTTCTTTTCTTTATTTTTGAAAGAGATGTTGGACTGAATTTTTAATCTCTCCACTTATTATAGATTATAAGACAGCAGATAAGATCCAGTCTGATTGTCTAAGTCATTCTACAGGTCCCCACAATTGTAATACAAATCATAATTTGTTCAAGTTGCCAAAATTTAAAATATACTAATTTAAAACACAAGTGATTAAATTAGAAGTAATGACATTTTGTTTTTGAATTAGAAATAGAAATATGGAGTTAATTTCATCTTAGCTTTCTCTATCTTTCCATTTGGAAAAATTAGCTTTTCTGAACTTTGTCAAATTGTTGTCACTTGGTAATTAAAGTAGAGTATACATACCCTTTTATTTTCTATAACTTAATACATATGTGCAGATACGTGTATATGTAATATGCTTTTGAGTATAATATAAAATAGATTCCATACAAGGGTGCATTCCCCTGGCATTCCCATACTAATATGAATATGTCCACTGACTTATGTAAACTGATTCCTTAAAAAGTAATCCAAAATGTCAAGTATATTCCTATAATTTAAGGGAAAAAAACCTTATCCATGATGTTTGCTTACTCATAGCTCTTTTTATGTATAATTTGCTTATGAGTTATGACTAGAAATATGACCTGAAAGGTCTTTGTTCTTCATACTGTGACCCATCTGGCCCTGTATCACTGACTGAAATTGCTGCACGAGACATCCTTTGAGTTAGACAATGAGAGCATCTGTGAAAATTAAACATGATCTATTACAGGTGATACATTATGCCTTATAAGCCACTGTCTGTGATTGGTTTATCAAATTATTCTGCAATGTAGTATGGCTTTCAAGGAAAGGACTAAAGAATTGCCAGAATTTAATCTGATAGATGGGTACAGAAGAGAAGCTGGCAGGCAAAATGGAAGGAAATGTAAAAGACAAGGTCAGAGAGATGATGAGCAGAGCATGTAGGACTTTGCCAATCATTGTAAGGATGCCAGCTCTTACTCTTAAGGAAATAAGAAGCTATTGCAGGGTTCCATCTAAGAAGTAGCATGATCTGAGTTACATTTTCACAGGATCACTATGGCTATTGTTTTGAGAATAGTCTTCAGTTAGATAACAGTAGGAACCAAGAGAATGGTAGTGCTACAATTTCACTAATACTAATGCAGGTGAGAGATAATGTTGCCTGGGGCCCACAAGGATGGTAGCAGAAGTGATGAAAATGATCACAATCACTTTCAAATATATCCCAATATTATCCCCTGGTGGGTTAGATGTGAGAATGAGAAAAATAAAGGAGCCAAAAATGACTTAATGACATCTGTAGATAGTTGTGACTGTTAACGAGTTGTACTGAGCTGGAGAGAGCTGAGCTGCCAAGGGTAGAGCAATCTGTTCAGATACAATGTCAAAATGAAAGTAACCACCAAGCCTTTAATCACCACAAGACCATAATCAAGAGGCTATCAGGCAGTAGATGCTGTTCCTCAACATTTCCTTTTTTCCCAGGGAATGACTCCTGGTGAGGGTTAAGTGGATTCACACAGACTTGGGTTTCATTATGTTGCTAATGGAGACCCCAACAACAGGCTTTTGTCATGTTTTGGACCCCAGCTCCTGGGAAGGAGAAGGAGTAGAACCAGGGGTGGACAATTCAGAGTCAGAGTGGGGAAAAATATCTCTATGGTTTTCTCCTCTTCTCCCAATAAGGAGGTCTTGGCAGGGGCACTGGGGAAGGCATCACTGAGGACCCTCTGGTTGGAGCCTCCTGATCTAGGCATATGTGTAAGAACATGGGTCATGGGGGGGAGGGGGGGAGGGGGATGAATCCTTGACTGCAACTCCATTCAGATACTGCAATGCACTGGCAGTGCCCCACGTCTGGGATGCATAGGGCAGTTTTCTACCTTTAGTCTTGCCAGATCAAGCCTCCGTAAACTGTCTAACCATGAGGCCACAAAGATCACACGTAGATCAAAAACATAGGTTTTTGGTCACAAAGCAGACTTCATACATTAACATTAACTGAAATAAAGCAGACTATACATATATAAGATTTTTCAAAGAAGATAGAGGAGTTCAGTTCTGTGCATATTCTATCTCATTTCCTGAATCAGTCAGCTTAAGCTAAAATATAATGTAACAAGAAGCAACCTTAAAACCTCAGTAGTTTGCAAAGATAAAAATTTATTTTTTTCTAACACTACCTACATATCCATTGCAGATTACTTAAATCCCTGAGTCTCTGACTTATGCTCTTTGGTTAGTTGGTTGACTCGTGATTTTATTTTGCAACATTGTTGAACTTGTGAGAGAAAGAAAAGAGAGATGAGCACCACTTACTGCTGGTCCTTAAAACTTCTGCCTGAAGCTGGGTCACTTAAGGTTACTCCAGAGAAGCAGAGTCAATAGGAGACAGACAGAGAGGGAGATTCATCTCACTAGTTAGGCAAGTCTGAAATCTGTAGTGGAAGAAAGGGGTCTGTCAAGAAGAGCAGGCTGGACAACCTGGAATTTCTTTCAAGAGCTGGCACTACAGTCTAGAAGCAAAATTTCTTCTTTTTTAGTGAAACCTCAGTTCTGTTTTTAAGGCCTTTTAACTGATTGGCTCAAGCCATTAGGATTATGCAGGATAATCTCCTTTACAGAAAGTCAACTGATTGTAGGTGCTAATCATATCTACAAAATCTCTTCACAGGAATACCAAATTTATGTTTTAGTTTTTGGGTACTGTAGCTTAACCAAGTTGTCCATAAACGTTACCATCACATTGACAGTGTTTCCCTGGTCAGATGAGGTCACATGACCACAACTAAGCTTTGCAGAGCAAGGGTGTATAATCTTTTTGCAGAAAGGAGCTACAGGGAAATGGTACCTTGCAGAGGGAAAGAGAATAGTTTGAACTCTGATGAAATCTGTTACACTTTTTGAACTTATTATTTGTCTTTTGTTGCTTACTTTCCTATTGCTTTCCTCATATTCTGTGTTTTTATTCCAGAAGATCCAAAACCACACTTTGTATACCATTAAGGAGAGACATGAATGTCTTTCCCATCTAGTGAAGTTATTGGCAATAAATAAACTAAATCTTGGTCCCCAGATGCCATGGCAAGACTCCCCAGGTAGCCATCATTCCACACTCTGGAAGCATCTTAGGTAACTGAGGGATACAACCTTTTATGGATTCAAGAACAATAAACTGAAAGCCAGTAGAAAAGACTCTGGCCCCTACAGTAACCTCCACAACACAACTTAATTGTGGGCCATTTTAAGACCTTGATAAGATTTATAATGTTTGATATCTTTAACCAACTAAGATTCTTGCCATGGGAAGTAATAAAAAACCAAACCAGAACTGTATTGAGTAAAAAAAAAAAAATGAATTAATTTTCTTCTCTAATTAAAAAGTTCAGATATAAGATCGGCTTCAGGGACAGCAGGATCAGAAGTTCCTCATGGAGCAGTGGCTGGACAAATGATAACTAGTAGTTACAACAACTCCGTGTTATCTTTCTTCTTAAACTCAATCTCCCTTGCATATTTGAAAGATGACCACAAGAATTCAGATCCCAGATCTTCATATTCTCAAGCTCAGTGGAAAAAGAAGAGGGCTTTTCCCCTCAACAGTCAGTTGGACAGCAGTCCTGAGGCTGGCTTATGCAGTCACAAATCATGCTTCTGCCTGGTAAAATCACTCTGGCCAGCAAGATGGCTTAAGCCAATTAGTTCCCTTTTCTGGAGGTGAGGAGAGGTAGATTTTGGCTACCAAAAACACAGGAATTGATAATAAGAGGCAATTTCCCCCAAGGAAATCTAGAATTCTCTTTTAATGAAAGGAGTGAATATAGAACTTGGGAGGGTAAAGTTATTTAGTAAACAAAATTACCAGATATTCTTTATCTGTAACATAAAGGATATATATTAGATGATTTCAAATGTCTCTTCAAGATCAGTGTTTTCTGCATATCCCTATGTCATTTCATGTTGTGAAGCTCTGGGTCCCCTTTAATGGTGAGATTCATGGGCGTCCAAGGATCCTGCTGAAATCGGTAACATTATATGAACACAAGCTTAAAACATCGTAGTGTAGTTAAAACAATCATTCTGAGGGGTTCTCGTTTGTTTGTTTTGTTTGTTCTGTTTCCATTTAGAAGCTAAGCTGTAGTTTTTTAATTATGGGGTAGATAAATTAGTCTTGACTTTTATGGATATACCATTAATCTAGTAACAATAGCTGCTAGTTGATTTCTACTCTTTCTGAACATGGAAGTTTTGGTATATGCAACTTGTGAAAAATGGGTATCAAAAAGATACTATTAAATGTGTGAATAATACACAATGTTGTTTCATAATAAAATTATGTCTCAGTTGTTTTTTTTTGTTTTTTATATTTTGATTTTACCAATTGTAATTCCTGACCTAAAATGGACAGTTAATATTTATAGTCCTTCAATGAACATTTTAATATGTTACCATAAAGTTTTCTTACTTATATAGAGAATTATCTATTACTTTTTCAAGTCATTATGCTTATTTTTCAAGGGCTGACACTAACTCATTCCATTCTGCTTTGGCAATAGATAACAGAGAAGAATAATTACCACTTTCAAAATAAGGGTACAAATTCTTGACCTATGTATTATGATTATGACTTGAAGTGTTTGTATTTAATGAACCTTGAAAGAATAGAATGCTTAAATTTTCAAATAATGTGGTCCATTATGATGACATTTAAACTTTAAAGTGGTAATTAAAATGGTTAATAGCAGATATAGCTACTCTGTTGGGACAAAATGAACATGTTGATAGGAAATAAAAAGCCTATGGGTTTATGGTGATTTTGAACTTTTAAATTTAAGAACTTAACTATTTCTAATGAATTGAATTCAGTTAATAAATGTGACAATGGACCTTAACTGTGAGATGGGATATTTGCTATTAACCACTTCAAGTTTCCTTTACTTATATCGAGGGTGGCTAGTGTTTTGGACTTTTTGTTTGTTTTAGCCAAACCAGTTGTCTCATGCTTTTTAAGGCGATATGAGTAAGTCATTGTGATTTCATTCTCCATTCTCCCTTCATCATCGCCTGGCTGAGCTGGAAGCACTGTCCGCATGGACCACCCACATTTATTCTGTCCCTGTCCAGGTATTGCCCATCTCTTAAACACGTACCTGTTATCCACTTTTCTCATCAACAAACATTCAGTGCTATCTCTAGCTCCAGCTACCTATTCAGAAAAGGGTCAGCTCATTATCTCGTGATGAGTGGTGACAGACAAGGTAAGGAATTAGAGTGTCATTCAGTAAGATAAGATACTGTGACAGAGAATGGGCAGGTAAATTAAATCGTTTTTTAGTGTTCCTGAGAGGAGGAATCCTTCAATCCTTTGAAAAGAGAGGAGATACATGTGGATTCATGGAAGTTCAATTATAAGCATATCTCCTATGAAATAGTTTGACTATATATCCATTTTATACATTAAGGAAATATTAAAACACCTCATATACACAGGAGAGAAAAACTTTTATGTTAGGACAATCCATTAATATAAAAATGATATTTGGAGGCTATGCCTTTCAGTATTCAACTATTATAAACAAATCAAGCATTTCCAGTTGAAAAATGTTAATTTTTATGAGTAAATATTTAAGTTTTACCAGGAAATAACCCAGGCTTAGGTGAAATTTTTGCTTTTAATCACTATTTAATATGACAGATGCATACAAATTTATGAGAACAATCATAGTACGGAAATGAAATGAAGAAGTAACATAGGTATTCTTGTGTATGCCTGTACTATCCAATATGTGTTTGAAATGTGGCTAGTCTAAATTAAAATGTGCTGTAGGTATAAAATATACACCAGAGTTACAAGTATAGAAAAAAAAGTAAAATATCTCAATAATTTTTATATTGATCGCATGTTAAAGACATATAACATTTTGGATATTTGGGGTTAAATAAAATATGTTGTTATAACTAATTTCACCTGTTTCTCTTTATTCTTTTATACGTGGATATTAGAAAATTTTACATTGCACGTAGGACTTACATTAAATTTCTATTGGACTGCTCCATTCCAAGCACTACAGCATAGCATTAGCATACTGAAAATTACTTTTTTCCAGTTAGTTCTCATGCATGGTTCATATAATTCATGGCCTTTGTATTAAAAATGCTTTCATATAGCTAGAGCCATTAAAATGTGTTATCATAAAGGAATAGAAAAATGAATTTTTCTTTATCGTACAATTCCATAACTGACACTGAAGGCTTTTTCATGTGTAACTCTACCATGCATTAGGAATGTCTGGTGCAAAGCATAAATCTCCACAGTTGTACATTTCATTATGACTCGTTGTGACATTCCCAATTACATTTAGAAACCTTACCTACAGTGTCCCCAGCAATCTTTTTAACCACCTAAATACATTTTGTTAAACTCAACTAAGGTATTGAACATGATTTATTTATTTAGCTGTTAACTCTAGTTTCTTTGGCATACCCCAAAATTGAACTTGCATCAAAATCTATTTGCTATCTTATTATTAAATAATACAGAGCCATGAGGACCCCACTTTCAGAAACACTGGGATCTTGCCGTTCTTTCCTGTAGTAAAAAGAGTGTGTGAAATTATTAATTTTTGTTCAGTAAGTATTGGTGTGAAAACTGATCTTTTTATAAGCACTGGAGAAATGAAGAAAGTAACCTCTTGCTATTTCCATTATCAATCCCAGCTTTTTTGTCTAATACTAAAGCTTGCCCAAACCCTTGAGCAAAATGGGCTTTTTTTCTAAGCTCACTTGCCAAATGTTTTTAAAGCTAAACTTTTTTCTATGCATCACTTTTATCGAAATAAAGAACAACCAAATGTCAAACAATCTGTTTCTATTCTAAGAAGACTTCTATCTAGATGGTGTTTACAGTACTCAAATATAGAATAGCATTTTTGGAATATCAAGTAAGGTATTTAGGAGACCTAAAAATCCATTGCATAAAAATTTCAATCATAAATTGTTTTCTAATCTCAGCCACAATAAAAATAAAAAATAAATGTGAAAGACATTCATGATTAAAGAATATGTTTTGACAGAGTATAAAGGTACTATTGCCTAACTGCATAAAATGAACTCTTAGCCGCTTAATAGTGTAACTTCACTTAGAGTTGCTATACAAGTTCCTAAGAAGATGGGAAAAAAAATGATAGTTTTAGGAAGATATTCCAGATTAAAACAAAGTTAAAATCTTTTTATTTTGTAACTCACATTCTCAAAAATCACATTTTTGTATAATGTTCATTCTATTCCCAGAAGATTACGCATAACAGCAGAGATAGACTGTGACTACTCTAATATTTCTATTTGAAATATTTGTCTGATTTAGAGCTAAACCAATTAGAGCTAAACCAATCTTGTTCACAAAACTAGTTCTATGGAGATTATTTTTCAGTGTACAAATGAACTCTCCAAAACAACACTTTTTTCTTTAAATCATGAAGTTTAATGTAATGCTCAATCAATTTTAAGAAGAGTATGTTTATAACGATAATAAAAGACACATTCATCCATTCTTTGTTATTAAAAATAACAATTATGAAAATTATGTGTGCATAATGGAGGTAGTGCATATCCTGGTATAAATAAGTGTAAAAGCACCTGGGAGAGATGTGTGTTTTTTAATTCTCTTAATATGAATGAAATAGGACAGTGCTTATTCCCTTTTGTTAAACCAGCTTGGCCACTCTTACACGAGTAGCCAATAAAAGATCTCCAAGACAGGAACAAGGAGCTGCAGTCTTCCACCTGGCTCTCTAGCCCCTACGTAGCAATTCTACAGCTTTGTGGCGCAAGTCAGTTCAGCTCCAGGCAGTTAGGAAGTTAGCTTTTACTGAGTATTTACAGCACACTGAGTAATACTCTCACACCCTTCTGGAAAAACTGGGACTGCCTACAGAGCAGAGCAGAAAGCACCTGGGGCCAGAGAGGAAGCAAACAGAAACCAATTAGCTTAATAAGGCAAGGTTTTCTGGAGGACATTGCAGCTTGAGCCCCACTGTTCTGGCTCTTCCCGAACTATTTTGCCCTGTTTTTTGTTTGTTTGTTTGTGTTTGTTTTTATTCTCCCCATGAGAGAAGCAAAGCTAATTCCATTTGTAAAAAGCATTTTCTACTTTTATTTCCTATTCTTTTAGCATTTTGTCTCAAGTTTCAGTGTATCCTTGCATACGTTATTAAAGTGTACTTTTAAAGAAAACTGGAGCTGGACAATAGTTAGTGATAAAAACAGACTTTATTCAGAAACTATTGCAATAGGGAAAAAGAGACCTCATTATAGAACTGGGCTCCATTCCTAATGCGGCAAGGATAAATGGAGATTTATAGCCAAGGAGCAGGGAGGGGGTTAGTAGACGGAAAGTTACTAAAAGGAGACATCAATGGTAGGGGGATTCCTGTTAAAGTCATTTAACAGGATTTTTGCTAAAACTGGGCTATGCAGCCACAGCAAGAATCTGAGCCAAGGTGGAGTCCTCATCAAAAAGAGGGCTCAGAGGAACCTGAATAAAGTTTGGTCAAGGAGAAAGTCTGTCAGTATTTATGTTGTTGTTCTTAAATAACTGTATCTACTGAGCAAGGTAATGATTATTTTCTACATTTCAAACACAAGTGTTATATATAGTTTTATGATTATTTCATGCAATCTTATTGATTTTTCTCTTCTGCCTCTAAATGTATAGTCAATTCTGGCATTCATTCATTTGATTTGATGTGGGTAAGGATTTACTATTAGAAGTGCTTCAGAAAGTCCAAAAATAATAATTTTACTTAAAACATATAAGAGATAGAAATAGAGAAACAGACAATAATAACATAGGGCTTATTAGAAATAAATGCTGCTACAGAGGAACAGAGCAGTAATGAGCACAATATTTGGAATAAACCACTCTTGTCTAAAAACACTTTTCTAGAGACATCTTCTAAAATGTTTTGTGTTCTCTGTAAAAGAAAAAGTGATATAATATAACAACTTAAATCAAGGAATGACTCCATTAAAATGAAAACCAAAGAAAACAAAAATTAAATCATAGTATTGATGATAAGTAGCAAACTATAAATGGTAGAAAATCCCAATAGTAAGAAGCCAAAGAGTAAGAAAACAGGGAAAACATAAAACAACTAAAATACTAACATAAATTTTATTTACTAATGTTAAAAACAGATTGACCATGGATTAAAAAATAAAAAAAATAAATAAACTGTAGAGAAGAATAATACTATTATTGCAAAATAATAGGGTTTCTAATCTAAAAAGTAAGTCTATGTGTGAAAACCAAGAGTGTTTAACATGTATTTGGAAAACTATAAGAAGATATCTATACTGGATATATCCTGGTAAAAATTTTATATTATGATTTTGAGGTCAAATATTATAAGCATCCATATTGCTGGGGCACCTGTGTGGCTCAGTGAGTTGAGCTTCCAACTTTGGCTCTGGTCATGATCTCACGGTCCGTGAGTTTGAGCCCCACATCGGGCTCTTTGCTGACAGCTAGGAGCCTGGAGCCTGCTTTGGATTCTGTGTCTTCCTCTCTCTCTGATCCTCCCCCGTTCATGCTCTTTCTCTGTCTCAAAAATAAATAAACATTAAAAAAAATTATAAGCATCCATATTGAAAAGAATAACACATTCCCAACACATGAACAAAAATCTATATAATTCAAAACTTTTCCACTATATCGAATGCCAAAAAGCATTAGAGCAACTTTCAAAAGGCATTGAGAAATAAAAGATTTTGTGTCCAGCTAACTTAAATTCCTTATTTGAGGTGTAATAGCAAGACTTTTCTAAAACAATTATTCAAAAACCTACTATCCTTTCAAACTGCTGGGACTTCCTCATGTCCTTTTTTTTTTTTTTTTTTGTCTTAATTTACCCATGTTTACTTCTTTTATTAAGTACTATGGCTATGATCTTCTCAAAGCAAATTCTGATCCCATCCTATTATTGGTGAAGATATCTCGGTGACTTCACATTCTTCTCTGGGAAAGACTATGAGCTGTGCCTACAAGATACTGGGTACTCTGGTCCCCGCCTGTCTAGGCACATTCACTGCACTCAAGCCACTGGTGAAAGGGCGGGCCTACGCCAGCCGACTCCATCTTGTTCTGTGTCCTTCACCTTGACCACACCTCCTCCCCTTGAGTAAACCCTCCCTCACCTGCTGGACCCTTCCCCGGGACCCCTCCCCAGCCAATCGGCTGAGGCCATAGCCATTACCTCACCAACTGCCCCCAGGCCCCAATAAAACCTTTGTCCTTTTGAAACTCGCTCTCTTTCCCTGGTATCTCACCGCTGTGTCGGTGCAGGTAGGGGATTGAGCTCGAGCTAGCTCGAATAAAGGCTCTTTGCTTTTGCATCGGACTCGGCTCCCTGGTGGTCTTTGGGGATCACGAATTCTGGGCATAACACTGGTTGTCCCTGCTCCTTTTTCTCTAAGCATTGTTCATATTCACCAAGTTAACTCCTACTCTTTTTTTCCCCCCAGAGAATATATGCCCCTTTTTTGCAGTTCCAAGCTGTTTTCATCACTTTTAATACTTGTTTAGTATATTTATGTTCAGATAAAATTAAGAATCATTTTATTGATGCCTGGATGGTTCAGTTGGTTGAGCATCCGACTTCAGTTCAGGTCATGATTTCATGGTTCACAAGTTTGAGCCCCGTGTCTCTTACCAAAAATCCACTGTCAGTTCAAAGCCTGCTTGGGATTCTCTCTCTCTCCCTCCTTTCTCTCTGACTGTCCCTTACTTGTGCCTTCTCTCTCTCTTTCAAAATAAATAAATTAATTAAAAAAAAATAATTTTATTGAAATCAAAGCACCACAATTTTTTTTGGTGATTTGATATTAATACATCCAATAATTTAGATAGCATTATTTTTCTTTAAATAATGAATCTTCTTATGATAAAGAAAGTACAGCTTTTCATTTTTTTTACATCTTTCCTTCTGTTCTTTCTCATTTCCTACAGAGTATATCCTAAGTGATTATTCTTTATTTAGGACAAGTTATTGAATTAAATACACTAATTTATAATCAATAAACTATTAATATTCTCATTATATCATTTTGTAAAAACATAATTCTTTTGTGTTATTCAGATTTACCATGATGTCATCTGTAAAGATAACCAATTTACCTTCCCTTTCCAATGTTGGTATCTATTGAACTCATCAGATATTCTTGCCCTTTGAGTTAATAATATGGTTGACTTATGTTTATAGAGTTTATAACATTGAACCATCCATGTATGGTTGTTATAATCTACTTTATCATGGTAGATTATTAAGATACTGTGGAATTCTAATTATAAACTTTTATTAAGTAATTGTTTAATGATATTCATAAATAATAGTAGTCTACTTAAGTAGATAGCTATTTTGTTGTGTTTCCTTGGGCATATTTTTCTCTCAAGACTGTGATAGCTTTATAAAAAGGGAAGCTGAGGGGCATCTGGGTGGCTTAGTCAGTTAAACATCTGACTCTTGATTCAACTCAGGTCATGATCTCATGGCTCATGAGTTCAAGTCCCATGTCAGGCTCTGCACTGAGCATGGAGCCTGCTTGGGATTCTCTCTCTCCTTCTCTCTCTGCCCCAATGGTCCCTCAAATAGTTAAAAATACCATTCATAATTCTGATTATTTTAAGCACTTACATACACACACACATAATATGGCATAACTACACCATATTTAAATAGATAATAACTGAAGAGACTACTAATAGAGATACTGCAACCTCTTTTGGTGTTTATACCCATACCAGACACATCTAATTTCCAGTTTTCATAAACACGGGAACCCTCACATTATAGGGCAGAGCAAAGGAACAACCACCTAGTGCTTTCACTTTTCCCTCTTCTCTTACCAAAATTCCAGAGCCTGGCCACTTTCTCCTTGGTCCTAATAAGGAAATGCTGTGAACTACTGATGATGGGACCATCCTCACTCTGCATTCTCTCATCATCCAACATAAGCCAAATGCACCCACCAACCACTATCTGGAGAAAGAAGCATTTTCATCCGTTGACCATATCATTTTGATGGGGTTTTGAAGTGATGGTGTGGGTTTGGAGCTGATGGCCAAGAAAGAATTCTTGAAGGTGTCATTGGTGATTTTATTAAAGCATGGAGACAGGATCCATGGGCAGAAAGAGCTGCGCTGGGGTTAGGAAGACTGATTTATTATATACTTTCAGGTTGGCACAGCGTAAGTATCTAAGGAACTTTGGAAGCAAGGTTTCCAGGACCTTGAGAGGCTAGCTGTGATTAAAAACGTCATTTATGGGGTGCCTGAGTGGCTCAGTCAGTTAAGTGTCCAACTTTGGCTCAGGTCATGTTCTCATGATTCACGAGTTGGAGCTCCACATTGGGCTCTGTGCTGACAGTTCAGAGCCTGGAGCCTGCTTTAGATTCTGTGTCTGTTTCTCTCTTTTTGCCCCTCCCCCACTCATGGTCTCTTTCTCTCTCTCAAAAATAGATAAACATTAAAAAAATTAAAAAAAAAAAAAAGAAAATGTCATTTATTACTGTTTAGTAAAACCTCAGTCATGAGACCTTTCAGATGTGTGTCAGGGGCCATATGCTTAGAGTAAAATTGCCAACATATATTTGGGGGTCAAAGATAAAGGAGGTATGCAAAGGAACTTCAGTGTTTAAGGAGACTCTCAGGATCCTAGGTGGGGGGGGGGGGGTAGGCAGGAAAATGTTAAGCCAAGCTTCCCTTTTGTCCTGAGCAAAGTGTCATCATCGAGGCAGCTGAGCTCCTAGAAGAAGGACACAAGGAATGTCTGAAAACAGCACAGTACATGTACCCCACGTGGAGTCACACAACGTGGGTCACACTGGGGATAATGGGAACCATGTTGTTGCTTAGTTGTGTTGGTTAATCCTAATGATGAGGGAACATAAGGCAAGCTGAGGGAAAAGTACAGGTGGGATATGTGTGATATTCTTCAGGCACTCCTGGATACCCAGGAACAAAGAAAAAGAGAAAACAAATGGTAAACTGATAGAGATCACAGTCATGCAAGACATGAGTCTCCATCAGTTTTCAGACATTCCTTGTCAACAGTAGGATGCAAATTACCAGGACTAGAGTGATCTGTCAAAAGACATGTAGTTGACACTGCTGAGGATGAAAACTTCTCAGATAAGGAAGGGGCACAGCAACAGTGTGGAGGTAAAAGTCAGAGATCATTTGTGGGCAGAAGGATCTGATTAATAATTACAAGGGACCATAAGGCAAGCTGAGGGCCAAGCACAAGCTAGCATTACTGCCGCCCTCCCCCAGGTGGGATATGTGTGGCATTCCTCAGGCATTCCTGGCTGCCCAAGGATGAAGGAAAAGACAGAAAACAAATGGTTAAACTGATAGAGTCTCCATCAGTTTACAAATATCTCCATTTCCTGGAGACCTTAAAATCCTCCTCCTCTCCATAGTGATATGTGGAGCAAAGGCAAGAAGGAAATGACTGGAAAACTAAATTTCCTTATAACCTATAGCCCATTGACAAATTCTTGAGGCAAATACAGAGTACAACATTTCTCCAGGAACCCCCTACTGTCCTAATATTAATGCCTTACTAGGAGAAAAACAACTTTAGCTTGACAATAGCAAGGCCTCAAGTATCTTGGGAGTCCTATTTAGCATATCAAAGTCCTTCTGGAAGCCTCCTTTGGACTTTACCTCTCCTAACTCTATATTATGTAACCATTCACTCTTTACAACCTCAGTGCAGCTCTTTCTGTTCACAGGTCCTGTCCCTGTGCTGTAATAAAATCACCCTTTTTCCATCAAAGACATCTCAAGAATTCTTTCTTGACCATCAGCTCTGAACCCCCACCACTCCAAAACCCATCATTAACATAATCACATACATCAGCACTGAGGACAGTACTCTTCCTTGTATGTCTACCACTACTCGCATTAGCTGTTCCTATAAATCACCATGTGTTATTTTTAAATGCCTTTTAAACTGTTTGGGCTAACTTTTACTTCAAATCATATATAAGCCACTACTATTAATTAGTGCCATCAAACAAATAGAGAAATGGGCCACTACCTAATGAGTATCATTAAAAGAGTGTCCAAAGATAGTATGCACCTAGTATTACAACCAGGATGTTCATGATTGGTGCAATCAAATTAAAAACTCTGTAATCCAGTGTCAATACTAACAAACCCTATAGGATTATAGAGATAAAATTATAGTTTTTCCTCATCCCTGGGATGATTATAAATGCAAACTCTGCCAACAATATATACCCTTACAAGTATTGATCTCTTTTCCTCTTAATTATAATGATCTTTCTTCCCCTCCGGTATAAGCCTCATTTATTTGTATGCAAAGACATTACATTAACCAAGTGGCCAAGGATATCTTACCAAGGACCTCTTCCCTGGACACTTATCAATACATACAAGGAAGGCTATATATACAACATAGTATTACCTGCCCCAAGGCATGTCTAAAAAACAAAAAACAAAAAACAAAAAACAAAACAAGGACTATGACCGTCATAGGAATTCTTCACTAGCTGAACCTTCTCACAATACCAATTGCAAGTTATACATAATCCTCTATGGGATCGGGCTTTACAACAATTGTAACACTGCCTGCCTAGAGTAAACAGTCATTGCTCTTGGATGTTATAGCAAAGACAATTCTTATGAAAAATATATCTGATCGTCCAGGGAAATTTAACTGCTTTTTTATGGGGGTTTCTCGGCTCAAATTGACAACTAATTGTTTATCTATTGCAAAATTTTCTGGGCCTACCAAGACCACCATTAATAAGAATTTAGGAAAATAAGAGAAATTGCCACCCAATGTTACTTTTCAGGGGGATTCTTAAAACATGCACATACTACTTATAGGAGACAGAAACAATAATGAAAAGCCTGGAGGCAAAGCTAACCTGGGAGGAAAAGTATTGGTGTAATCCCATTTCCACTCCAAGGAGCCACCCTGAGGCTATGAGAGCTATAGACTGGCTGTCCAGAAAGGTTTTCCTTAGAACAGAAATGATGGGACAAATCATCCCCCTACTGGAACACAGCGATGTCATGATGAATAGGTACAGAAATGGGCCAAATGTATAATACAATTCATGTCTGTTTTTTGAAAAAAAATTGGTCCACCTTTAGGATCACATAAGTAAAGGCCCCATGGTTTGGGATCTAAATTGGTATGTGGCAAAATTAACAAAAAACAAACAAACAAACAAAAAAACCAGAAGGCAAATATTAGTGACTTATTTCTCTCAATATAATAATTTTCCTTGGTTATAATTTTCTGTTGGTGGGAGAGAGAGGCCTTGGCTTAGAACAGGTTTCTAAACTTTGGCATTATTGATATTTGGGGCCAGATAATTCTGTGTTGGGAAGGATTATTCTGTGTGTTGTAGGATGTTTAACAGCATCCCTGGTCTCTTCCAACTAAATGAAACTAATGTCCCCACTCCTAGTTGTGACACTCAAAATCATCTCCAGAATTGCCAAACAGCTCCAGATTAGCTATGGAGCAAATCCCACACCTCCACTGGGTTAGAGAAACATGCTGTATCATTTTATCTGGTTTCCCTACCCCACCTCTAGCCCTTTTTTCTAATTACTGGAATCTTGTCCACTCACTACATTATCTTTAAAGTGACGAGTAAGTGGTCTGTCCTTAATTGTCAAAATTTCTGTTCCCAAACTATACCATTAACATTAAATCTATTCTCTTTTTTATATGTGAGGGTTATATGTTTCATTTTTTTCTATGTTCACTTATTTTTTTTTTACTTTTTATATTTTTAATTTTTTAACGTTTATTTATTATTGAGAGACAGAGAGAGACAGAGCATGAGCAAGGGAGGGGCAGAGAGGGAGGGAAACAGAGAATCTGAAGCAGACTTCAGGCTCTGAGCTTTCAGCACAGAGCCCAACGCAGGGCTCAAACTCACAAACCGTGAGATCATGACCTGAGCTGAAGTCAGATGCTTAACCAACTGAGCCACCCAGGTGCCCTTCACTTATTTTTATTTTAAAGAGTAAAATAACTTTGCACTTCTGTGACTTCCATACCACATTTTCCCACATTTTATCTTTTTAAAAAAAAGTAGGAACTATTTCATAAATTCAGTAAAATTCCTGATTCAATCCACCTTATAGGTAAAGAAAATATTTTTTCAAAGTACCATCTTAACTGGAAGGTTTAAAATAACGTCATTGATGAAATTCATTTTGTGAGTTAAGAAATTATTGCTTCAGAATATGAGTGTAACCTGAAAGATTAAAATACTGTCATTCAGTTTTTATAGATGTCATCAATCATTAACTTTCTTCCTTTGCTCTCACTGTCTTAAGAAAAGGGAGGTTTAAAATACATTGTACACAAAATGCATTTTTTCCCTAACAATTGGCCAAAAAGAGTTGCTACAGAACACTGATGCTGGATTACAACAGGGGGATTCAGTGGGCAAGTGCCTTCTTAGGGTATTCTGCTGTGAGTGTGTGAATCAGTGCCTTGGGGTCAGAGAAGTGACTGGTTTCCTGGCCCTGGTAAATGTAAGCATGAAAAGGAGGGAGAGTATAAAAGGAGTGATAAGTTAGGAGACCTTTGAAGAGAAGATTAATGTACCTACAATGTTTCCCATAGTAAAACATAAGTGGAATTATCTGCTACCCTATACACCTATTCTGACCCTCAACTTTGCTCTTCTTGCCTTTTCTTTCTGAGAAATATTTTCCAAATTCTGTAAAGGGGTAGAATGTATCTATTGCCCATTTAGAAAACTTAACTTTCTAAGTTTTTCAGTTTTGCTTAAAGTCCATTTAAATCATCAAATATTATTTCATTTTATGCAATAATGTAAATTTGGCCTCTATTTTATTTTATTTTATTTTATTTTTAATTTGAGTACAGATGGCACAGGATCTTACATTAGTTTCAGGTGTACAACACAGTGATTCAAGTTTATACATGACACTATGTTCACTTCAAATGAAGCTACCATCTGTCCTGATACTATCACAGTATAATTGACTGTATTCCTTATCCTGTGTCTTTTATCACCATCATGTATTTATTCCATACCTGGAAGCCTGCATCTCCTTATCCCCTTCACCTACTTTGCCAACCCCGTACCTCCTCCCCACTGACAACCACCAGTTTGTTCTCTGTATTTTGTTTGATTCTGATTCTGCTTTTTGTTTGTTTATTTGTTGC
The DNA here is from genome assembly GCF_016509475.1 of Prionailurus bengalensis. Taxonomy (NCBI): domain Eukaryota; kingdom Metazoa; phylum Chordata; class Mammalia; order Carnivora; family Felidae; genus Prionailurus; species Prionailurus bengalensis. The sequence continues at coordinate 95,105,305 of NC_057344.1, forward strand.
TGTTGTTATTGTTTAGATTCCATTACATCAAAATAAAAAAAATTTGAATATTGTTTAGATTCCATTACATCAAAATAAAAAAAATTGAATAGCAAAGGAAACCATCAACAAAACAAAAAGACAACCTACTGAATGGGAGAATATATTTGCAAGTGATATATTTAGCCTCTACTTTGAAAGTAATGGCACAGAGTCTGTAGAAAGCTGTCTAAATCTATGCTTAGTGTGAATCTCTTATAACAACTGTTGATGCTGAGACACTTTATTGAAAAGTGTGTCCCATGCTTCATGTGTGAAAAGAGAGGCTAGAATAAAACTCAACTAATTGAGATGGATGAGTGGTACAAGAGATAGGGATTTTTTTTGTATAGAGATCTCAACAAAAGTAGTGTCAAACATTATGAAGAGCAGGCGTTAATGGAAACTTGGAAAGTCCAAAGAACTATATTTCTAGAACAAATTAATTAATATTAAGGAAGAGTCAATATAGTATCTCTCCAAAGTTTCCAGTGAGAAAAAAAAAAAAAGTCTGTTGCTTTGTTTATTCTAATAAGGGATTTTTTTTCCTGATGTTTTACATGCACTTTCATCCTATGTCTTAGATTGGGTTTACTAGGGAACAGCTCAAGAGAGGGGTTCAGAAGCATACAGTTAACTGCAGGGCGCTCATCTGCAGTAACCTGTAAGGAAGTGAAGTCAGGGAAGGAGAAGGGAACAAACAAGGATGTATTCTCAACTATGGTCCATCTTTTGCCTGATTCTCTGGGGAAGAGCTCTGAACATAAACCACATTGCAGAGTTATCTCCAGTGAGGCGATGGGAACAGACTTGGACCCCAAGTCTTGGACTCAGCCATTGGTGGTGAAGTGTCACCTGAAGACAATTCACTGTAGTATAGGAGCAGCAATGTTTATGTCAATGAGTCCCAATGGAGATTCATCCTATGTCTAGAGATAGAAAGACATGTCTGAGAGCCCCAGCTGTTTGAGTCTTCTTAGTGCAGGTACTAGGGCTAAAAGTGATTGAGCCTTCCATTGATTCCAGCTGCCCCAGATGACTCTGACCTAGCCTTCAAGCTGAGCCATGAGATACCAGACATCATGTAGCTCAGAGGCAAGCTTTATCCTCCAAGACATTCCCAAGCTGCAGACTGATGAGCAAAATAAATGTGACCATTGTTTTAAAGCTACTAAAGTTTTGGGGTGCTTTCTAATGCAGCCACAGCACCTGAAATGTGTGGGTTCTAAAATGAGTTGAAATTTCACTTCACACATAATAGGTGTGCAATAACTTTGAATGAGTAACAGTTTTCTGTGTTTTAGTAGAATCAGTACTTAACTCCTATGGTTCCAGATATAGTACACAGCAAGACTTTAACAAGTATTTGTATCTGTATTGATTAACAAATTCCTCAGTCTATTTGAAGGTACTCCAAATTAACAAAGGCATCCTTTTATGCATTTCTTTGGTTTTTCACCTAACGATCTAAATATAGTTTCCTTCACTTAAATGTTACTTAAAAAAATAAATAAATAAAAGTAACTTCAATGTGGTTTTTGTATAATCTCAATGGAAAATATCAAACTTTTCTCAAAAAAAAAGGTAGAATTAACCAGTAGCAAAGTTTATATTTTTCATGGAATTGTATCCATAACTATATTCATAGGTATTTACACAATTGTTTGAGAATAAAAAATAATAGTTCACTGTCAATTTATATCAGGTTCATATTTTGTAAGCTTCTCTGCTAAAAATTTACATTCATTATTGAATTTGATCTCACTAAATATCTGTAACGAAGGATGAGAAATTCCATTTCACAGACAAGGGAATCAAGGCTGCAGTTAAATCGCCTAAGCGAGAGCACAATGTGAATGTCTAATGGAGTGGCAGTCTAAATAGGATCTGTTTACTAAGATAACCCAATCATTTTAAAGTTTAGTGACTTCCTACTGAGTTCAAACTTAGAATTCCAAACTAGATGTTTACTGAGTCAGGTATTAGCTCTCAAATAACTTCAAGTTTCAATTTTTTCCAAGTACTCACCTTTATTGGAAGAACCAATAGATATCAAACTTGAAAAAGAGCAATTACAAAATGGCGGTAGGGGACAATCAAACTGTTTTGTGCTACTCCTGGGGTAAGGCAGGATGAAGAATACAATTTCAACTGAACAAAAAGAATTTTCCAACAATCATTGCTGCACAGGATTGCAAGGACCTGATTTTAAAAGAAGCAACTTCAGAAAATATATTTAGTCAAAGTTTGATGAGACTCTCACTGAATATATTACCTTTTTTTAAAATTAAAGTATAATTGACACAAACTTGTATTAGTTTCAGGTGTACAACATAGTGATTAAACCTTTGTATATGTTGTGAAATGATCACCATAATAAGTCTAGTTACCATCTGTCACTATACACAGTTACAAAAAAACTGTTCCTGTGTGATGGGAACTTTTAAGATTTACTTTCTTAACACCTTTCAAATTTGCAATACAATGTTATTAACTGTAGTCACCATGCTGTACATTACACCATATCTTATTTGTTTCATAACTGGAAGTTTCTACCTTTTTAATCCCTTTCCTCTATTTTACCTAACCCCACACCACTCTCCCCTCTGACAGCCACCAATCTGTTTACTATATCTATGAGTTTTGTTTTGTTTGTTCATTTGTTTTGTTTTTTAGTTTCCACATATAAGCAAAATTATAAGTATTTGCCTTTCTCTGTCTGACCTTAATTCACATAGCCTTAGAGGGCCATTCATGTTATCACAAATGGAAAGATATCATTCTTTTTTTATGACTGAGTGGTATTCCATCATGTAAGTATATATACTACATAGGTACAGATACCACATTTTCATTATCCATTCATCTGTCAATGTACACTTAGTTTCCGTATCTTGGCTATTGTAAATATCGCTGCAATAAACATAAAAGTGCATATATCTTTATAAATCTGTTTTTTTCTTCAGTTTTTAAAGTTATTTCTTTTCTTTTTGTGGCTGTTTGGGTGAGTTCTACTGCTCTGTGAGAGATCACTGATCCTTTCTTCTGCTTCATCCACTCTGCTATTGAACCCCTCAGTTTTTGGTACTTTCTTAATTTTTTATGTCTTTGTTGAAGTATATGCTATGTTCATTCATTCTTCTCCTAAGTTCAGTGAACCTCTTTATGACAATTACTCTTTCTCAGGTAAATTACTTTTCTCCATTTCATTAATTATTTTTTCCTGGAGTTTTATCTTTTTCCTTCTTTGGGAACATATTTCCCTGTCTCCTCATTTTGTTTGACTTGCTGTGCTTGTGTCTATGTTTTAGGTGAAACACCTACCTCTCCCAGTCTTGAAGGAATGGTCTTGTGTAGGAAATAAAACTTATCATTTGATCTTGCCCCAGCTCTTGGTTGTCACTTGAACCTATGTGATTGTCTAAGTGGCCTAATTTATTATTAATAGGGGCCATTTTTTGAGGGAATGTCAGTCTTATGAATGTCCCAGGGAGAGGGATTTTAGTCACCTGCTAGTTTCAGGCCGATTGGAATCTAGACTCTCAGGCAGCAGCATTTAAGGTATTCAAATATATACAGTCCTGGGGGACTTCAGTTGTAAATCTAGGCCAGCTGATCTAGAGGTGTCCCCTTGGTGACAGCTGTAAAACTCAAGGCCCCAGACAAGTGTATATGCTCCTTTCTGGGAGATACCAATGAGCTAAAAGGAAGCCAAAGAAGAGCACAAAGATGGTGTCCCTGGCCTACATTCCTTGAGATCGCTGTTGTACCTTCTAGATGTATGATAATCCCAGGATAAGTAAATAGGCCTCTTTCACAATACTGAGGGTGCATTTCAATCTACTGTATGTTCAGTGCTCTGGGAATGGTAGTCTGACAAAACTGTTTCTCCAATTATTTTAATCCCATGGGTCCCATAAATGCAATCCTCCCTGGCCACCAGAGCCAGGCATTCAAAAGGTGTCCCCTGTGTGAGTTCCATATGCCCACTGTCATTGGTGGAGCCATAGATGTGGCTTAGGGATGGGGCACTCAGCTTCCTGGCTCTGACAGGGGCAGCACAGGGGTGGGTGCACCTACTGGCATTAACAGGTTAGAGGGAGAGTGAGATAATGGAGCCCACCAGCAATGGTTATAGCAAAGTAGAGGAAGTGATGCCCACCAATGCCTTCATTCTCAGAGAGAGGCCCAACAGATTCCTTCCCCCCCAGCAGATGCTTTAAGATTAGCAAATAAATCTTCTTCACATATGGTCTAGGCACTTTTCAAACTGCTCCTTTTGGTGTTGGGCCCTGGGCAAGTGAGTCTGCACACCAACCCTCTGAGAATGGACTCTCCCTTTCCTACAACTGTATGGATCTCCTGGAAATAAGCCCTATTGGTTTTCCAAACCAGAGGCTTTGGTGGCTTGTCCTTCTGGTACAGGTCCCAAGGACTGAGGTGCCTGATGTGGGGCACAAACTCCGTGCTCATTAGGGAGAAACTCTGTATTTCTGAAATCTCTCCTAGTTGTGGGTCATTGTGCAAGGTCTTTTTGGTGAAAAATGTCTCTGCTTCTCTTATCCATCTCAATGTGGCCTTTTGATTCTTTGTCATGGAGTTGCTATTCAGTTAGTTTTCAGGTCATTTTTACGGGATTTATTTCAGATGTAGTTGTATATTTGTTGTGTTCGTGGGAGGAAATGAGTTCAAGATCTTACAATGCCATCTTGAACCGTCCCCTGTTTATATTCTTTCAGTCTCAGGATATTTATGTCCTCAATTTTAGGTTAACAGAAGGTTTATGTCAGAGACATACCAAAAAGTGTATCATTGGTTCTTGGAATCATTTTACTATTATTTTAATTTAGATCTATTAATATTAAATACATAATATACATATATACAAACCCGCCAGTATACCAATGACATTAAAGAATTATAAAAATATGTGATTTATTATTCTCCAGTACCCTTAGATGTGTGCATTTATCGTTATTTTGTAATAAACTAGAAGGCTGTGCTACTTTTTACTTTAAATCTCAGAATTTCATCAGCAAACTAGATCTACACACTTAAAACTTCTAAGACCTACCAACTATGTGCAATAGACCCTTTTACCGTTAAAGGGATCAGGTTGATATTTTCAGAGGCAGCCAATAAATGTCTCTTCCAGTCTGACACCAGTAATAACTCTCCAGGTTTTAGTTTAGAGACAAGTTTATCAGGTTGGCTTGCCATCCTTGAAAATAGGTTGTTAAAGTGAAAAATCTGAAGGACCTTTATAGCTCCACTCCCTCAACTGCCTTTATACTAATAGTAATCCTGTTTTAATTCAATACCATTTAAAGCTTCCCTTGTATATGATTTGTTCACAAAACTGCAATACTTTCTAGTCTGCCATGACAGCCACAACCCAGAGGCCAGACCCAAGCAATTGAGGCCATTTTGTGTCAAAATAAAATCTGGAAAAAATCCAGCTAGTGGATATCCCATGAGACATATATATTTCAGAAGTGTAATAGTTATCTACTACTTTATGGACTTCTGCACAGTACTGCTAGACATAATAAATTCAGATAAAAGGCAGCCAGACATAACATTCCTAGAGAACTACCTACAGAACTCCTTTAATCTATAGTGCATCAGCTGAGCATACAAGTAGACTATTAGGCATGATCTCTACAACTTTGAGTTAAGTGCCTACAGAACCTTAGATTAATGGATGGTGGATTTAGCACTTGGATGCATTTTACGGGGTGCTGCAGTATTAGAGGCTTAATGATGAGCCTTTAAAATTTTTCTGATGTTTTTTTCTTATGCTACCCAACACACACACACACACACACACACACACACACACATGCACAAAATCATAATAATTCAATGGAGAGCCAGATATGCTGACTCTGTCCACAATGTCCATTCATTGTGGTTAACTGACAGGTATTTGAGTTAGGTGCCTTTGGATTTTTCACCATTGTTTGCTAGGAAAGGGGACATTTGGAAACTGGTGTTCTAATTATGTATCTAACAGTGCTTTAAAACCATGTACCAATCATTTAATGACTTTGAGGTTCACTTATTTATGTATCAAATTTGAAGGATATTCAAGATGATCGTTATTGTGCTTTCCATTTCTAGTAACCATGGATGTATGTGTGTGTTCATATACAAACACACATACATACACAGTATCCTATAATTAACCTATAAAATATTTCAAAAAGGAAATTAAAGAAGTATGTTTTGGGCACCGGGGTGGCTCAGTCGGTTAAGTGTCTGACTTCGGTTCAGGTCATGATCTCGCGGTCCGTGAGTTCGAGCCCCTCATCCAGCTCTGTGCTGACAGCTCAAAACCTGGAGCCTGTTTCAGATTCTGTGTCTCCCTCTCTCTGACCCTCCCCCGTTCATGCTCTGTCTCTCTCTGTCTCAAAAATAAATAAACGTTAAAAAAAAATTTTAAAAAGTATGTTTTGATTAAATATATTTTCATCTTAAAAAGTATAACAAAAGTTAAACTAGGATTGAATCATGAAAAATATGATCTAAAAGGTTGGGCAAAGCTAACATGGAAAATAATGAAAATTTATTGGTTGTCCTACATTGATCTCTTTTTTAAAACAATAAGATAAAAGAAACTGAAATATTTAAAATGTATGTCTTACAGATTGTCAATGTTCCTTAAGAATCTAGGTTATGAACGATTACCTAGAATATATAATTTTTCAGGGAAAATAATGAATCTGGCATTTGGTGACTTATTCTTATTTTAGATTGTATTTCTTTAAATTAAAAATCAAAGGAAGAAGCAGACACAAAAGGCTTGTTATACTTCACCCCAGCTCTCCTATTATGCATGGTGATGGATCAGAAATGTAATATCTCATTTACTTTGTCACCCATTTTCATATTACATATTAAAGTGCTTTTTGCATTGATCATCATGACACAAAAGTTAAATGCTTGTACATAAATTATTTTACTTACTACATTGGATTAATATGAACACCAAATGATTAGTAGTTTATGTAGTAGGACATACATGTAAAGGAAGGAAAAAAATAGAAAGAAAACAAATTAGACACTTTTCTTTCCTTAAATCCCATTATAGTAATCTCAAATATAAGTATGATGAAGTAATAATGATGAATTAATAAAGAAAATGTATTTATAAAATTTTTATTTTATATATAAATAATGAAAAAGGTTGCATATACACACATAATATGCTATTGATTATAAATGCAGATTCACAAAGTGTACTATGTAATCATGTTCTCAACAACAACGCGAGCTTTTTATGTACTATTTCTATCATTCGGCATGGATGCTGAAATGTTCATTCCCACACACTTGAGTTACAAGGCTCTTGACTGACTGAGGGACTGCTGAAAAGCCACCCAGTGCTTTCCTGCTACTTACCCATTCCCTGGTGTCAGTCAGCAAGCTGGAGTAACTGACTTGGGCCTTAATGGGGACAAGTCTAGATATTCAGATTTGGGACATAAAAAATGAATTGAATGAAGAGAATATTAGAAATGCTATGAGTATTTTCTTTCCTCTAGATCCCGGCCCTTCTTAAGTAAAATAAATAAATAGCCAACCAAACTTAAAAAGAAATAGAGAAGTAAGCTTAAATGTACCTGATAAAATATTTTCTACTTGATAAAATATTGCCTGTTTATGAACAAGTGCTTTAAATTCAGTCTTTGGAGGTCATGAAAAAAGACCGGGCTTTCCAGATTCCAGCTCCAGTCACAAAATAGAATGTATATCTATGTGCCTAAAATAAATATATATGTATGCATGACTTTTGCAAAGAAAACTATGAAACCTTCCTGCTAGGGAGACTGCCAATATATATGTGCTGAAAAAGGCTAACTTGAATATTCTAAGTCACTAACATCACATGTGGTCATGTTGACTTAGTAGAAGACAAATTTCATCATTTAGGGAACTTTATGATCTTAAAATTGAAGAAAAAATAATAGAGAAGATTTTTATTCTTGAACTCATGTGTTACATCAAATAACAAACATTTTTAATTATGAGATTATAGTATTGCATAAAAAGTTCTGTTGGCTACATAAGCCACTTGTTTTTATTATAACAACCTTTGGTGGAATTATAGTCCCCTAATTTAAAATAGCTTGTTAAGTAGTCAGTATTAATCATCATTCACAACCATTTCAGTTGTCAGTGTTATCTAGATGGAAGGATGGGAAAGAAGTGATGAAATTTAGAATTAAAACCATATGAAAAGTTTAGGATCACAATAAGTTTTCCAGAGGAACAACAGAGGAGTAGAGACTTTTTTTCCTAATTTCTCTTTTTTTCTTTTACTTTGAGAGACCGGTGGAGTGGGGTGTGGGGAATCCCAGGCAGGCTCCACAACCCTGGGATCATGACCAGAGCTGAAATCAAGAGTTGGAAGCTCAACTGAGTGAGTCACCCAGGCGCCCCACAGAGCAGAGACATTTTTCAGCGTTACATCTGATATGGATTCCCTACAATGTATCCTTTGTTTGTGGGTTTTACCCTGTACAAATCAGAGCCATCTTGGATATAGTCATATCACTCTGAGACTCGGTTTAATCTCTGTAAAATGAAGAGATTCACCTGTACAATATCTAAGATCTATTCTAGGCATGACATTCTGGTCTAGAATCCAGATACACAATCCAAAAAGCAAATAAGATTTCTATGCTTGTGAGAACATATGACCTCCATTTCTTTGCATGTAAAAATACCTGTTATGTCCAAAAAAAAAAAAAAAACTGAGATTCCTCTTCACAGGAAAGGGAAAAAGCATGAATCACCAAACACACCATCTTTCCCCAAATCCCAAACCTAATTCTCAAAAGTAATTTCTTTACCTGCACAGTCCTTTCTGAAGAGAGTTATTTAACTGGATGGATATTTCTTGTTCTACTTTTGCCACAAAAGTTACAGATTTCTAACTTCTTAGCCAAAATTTTAGTATCTGCATGGAAAACATTGTGCATTTTCTTGGCAAATATGGTACATGGAAAATATTCCCGTGTCTGCTAAAATGAAAACATGAAGCATCAATAATCAAAACAGCAAATCTGTACACTCACCTCAATTTTAAAATTTCAATTTGTTTCAGGTACAGACCAAAGATCTTTCAGATAAAAGAAACTCTTAAATAAATAAATAAATAAATAAATATCCTACGAGTACAAAAAGTATATTGAGAAATTGTAACACATTTATATTTGACAGTTTTTTATTACAGAAACTTCTGGTAGTATTTTAATTAAAGTAAGCATTAAAAAATACCATGAAGTACAAATAGAAACTCTTTAGAGTGTTCATAATGTAGAATTCATGGATAGTAAAGTATTTAAAAATTACTAAGTCAATCCATGTTTATTGATCCTCCCTTTATTTTATTTGAATCCATTTATTTTGGTAATTTTTTTCTATTAGTTTGAATTTTTTCTTTTTTTAAATTAAAAAAATTGATTTTTATTTATTTTTGAGAGAGAGAGAGAGACAGAGCACGAGTGGGGAAGGGGCAAAGGAAGGGAAACACAGAATCTGAAGCAGGATCCAGGCTCAGAGCTGTCAGCACAGGGTCTGATGTAGGGATCGAACTCACGTACTGCAAGGTCATGACTTGAGCCAAAGTCGAATGCTTAACTGACTGAGCCACCCAGGCACCCCTAATTTTTTTCTTTTTTAAGTCAAATAAATGAACCAAGGAACTTTTGCCCTATGTATTATCTGAGTGCAGAATTTTCACATTCTTTTGTGTGTGTGTGAACATGAAGCACATTTGTTTGAACATTTTCAGTTTGGACATATAATATGTTTTATCTTTTATGAATTTAGTTTGAATTCATTCGTTCACTTCTAAAGTCTCACTTTCATTAAGGTGCAAGCCTGAACAGGGTTTGGGTTAGTAGAATATTAGGAAGATGTTTTAACACAAGCTTTAGAGCTTCAACTCAGGATAAATTCTGTTCTGTGAGGTGGCCAGTTTCCCTTTAAAATTTAAGACTAGTTTTAACTGAATACTTTATGCATAAAGTTTTATTTGCACACTGTTCTGTCAGATATTCATTTCATTAAGTTATTTAAGTGGTTGTTCTTCCAGGGTTGATTCATTGCAAACAATCTTTTTAATAAAAGTACATATCAAACTTTATCATGAGTATAAGACAAGATTCAGCAAACAGATATTCAGGAAATATATATCAAACTCTGTATGGAATAGGTAAATCGGTTGCATAAAATAAAATGTAGCTATTTATTTATTGAAGCATTTTCTTTTATTGTGGATATATTGACTAATCTACTTTTGTTTCCTTCTGGATCCCCATAGCCCCTTATGCATGTCCCCAAATGCACATTGGCAGACAGCCACTGGCTCATTCTGGCCTTCCTGAAATGGCTCTGGGAGGCTACACCTACGCTCTGTGTAGAAACTAATTCTACCTTTTGAAGTAAGGATGATGCTGTAAACGTAGAATACCACTTTGATATCTGTATAAGATATAAATCATTTTCAGTCGAAACAAATGTGACTTTTTCAATGTACTCACCCTGCCTGGGCCATTACTAGTTTTTTCTTCCACTTTCTTCTGTTATCAAGGACACTTAAAAATGGTATTAGTGAATGAACACCATTATTTATTAAGGAACATAATAGTGTTCATTATTTTTAATTTATTGGTGAAAAGAGAATTAAAAAGGAATGTTTGGGGTAATATTTGTGAATTTGTTTGTCTTTTTCCTGGTTCCACTGGAGTCCTTCTCTATCAATACCTAGCTATGGAAACTTTCCATAGAACTCTGGTCTCCTGTGACATTTTTATTCATTGAAAATATCTAATGCATTAGATTAGCTAATAATAATTTAAGGTACTGCTTCTCTGGGGAAATTTGTACATTAGTGAACTAATGACATACCTTTGGCCTTGTGTTGAGTTGGCAAGAGATATCTTTTGTTGTGAAATGTTCCCGTAACCACACATATGAGGTATATCTCTTGATTGGCCAAATTTAGGGCTGAAAAAAACCACAACAAAATTTTGCAAATTAAATGTGTTTACAAGCTTAAAAACACTATCATTTTGTTACCTCTCCTTATATTAAACGCCTTATTATTTATTTTTTTTTTATTTGAGAGACAGAGAGAGAAAGAGCACACAAGCAGGGGAGATAGGCAGAGGGAGAGACAGAAAGAATCTTTTTTTTTAAATTTTTTTAACGTTTATTTATTTTTGAGATAGAGACAGAGCATGAACGGGGGAGGGTCAGAGAGAGGGAGACACAGAATCTGAAACAGGCTCCAGGCTCTGAGCTGTCAGAACAGAGCCCGACGCGGGGCTCAAACTCACAGACCGCGAGATCATGACCTGAGCTGAAGTTGGCCACTTAACAGACTGAGCCACCCAGGCGCCCCGAGACAGAAAGAATCTTAAGCAGGCTCCAAACTCAGCACGGAGCCCGACATGGGGCACGATCCTACAACCCTCGGATCATGACCTGAACTGAAATCAAGAGCTAGAAGCTCAACTAACCGAGCCACCCAGATGCCCCAAAACCTTTGTTTTTAATGAATATTTTGAATAGGAAAACAAATTGTCTATTTCTGATGATGCACACTAACACACACATCCACACACACACATACACATTGTATCAGAAATAGATATGTATATGTGCATATATATACACATATACATATATTCTATGTGCATACATATATTTGATGTATTTATATATGTATGTGTGTATATATATACAAAATTTGGAAATATTTATACATGATATACACATACACAAAATATATATTATATATACATGAACAAAATTTTAAAATAGACATAATATTACATTTACAAATATCAGAAATATAAATCTTTATTTCTGAATTTTTGGTCTTATTTCCTTTAAATATATAAAGTTAGCATGTAAAGAGTGATCCGTCCACTGATCCATCTATTGACATTAACAACTTGGTGCAAATCATATTTTTTTTCTATTTCCCAAGTAGCCCATCTGACCTTAGTGACAACTCATTTTAAAAAATGATGAGCATTATGCTGTGTTTCTTAATAGAAGTATGGATGCAAGAAGCATATTACAAAGGATGAAAAATGTAACTACACGTTGCAATCTATTTCTTATGTAGGTCATTCTCTTTGATCCTCACTTGAAAGCATTACCATTTCCAGGAGATGTTACAAAAAAAATAAAAAGCAATTACCACCACATCTCAGTTAGAGAAGCTTATAGTATTAAGGGTTCATCACATTTTTCACTCTTACTCTTTTCCCATCTGCAAAACACTGTTGCATGGTTTCAGGCCAAGAAGTTGAGACTTTACTTTTCCATTAGGATTTTTTTCTTTAGCCTTAAAGAAATTCAACTTGTGAGTAGTGCTTTTTAAGAGTGTTAAAAAATAAAGGAAAAATGGTTATTCTTTTACTGAACAAGAAACTGTACTTATGCGATGCTAAGTCTTTTAATACCATCACTGAATATGAAAACGACATTACTGCTTCAGTGAAATACTTTACATTATCCAGAAGAGGTTTTCAATAAAAAAAAATTTCATGAAATTTGAAATTCAGCAGGTTTATTAACACCCAAACTTTACCTTTTATAATTTCAACTTTCATAAGAATTTATTCTATATTTTACTAATTTATTCTCTTGGTGAGAGAGGACATTATTAACATTTTGTCAATAGAGAAGTGGGGACAGCAGTGATAAAAATGTTCAAAGTCACCAAATTACAGTTGGTGGAAGAATTGAAATTAAAGTTTTGTCTCTTGGACCATAAGCCTCTAAGTAAACTCTTCAAGGCCAAGAAAATTTAATCACTCACCTAGAATAGCCATAATTTTCGCAGACTACTAATTACAATGGACTTGTATTTAATAATGTATTTTACAATTTCCAAGGCCTTGTTAGTTCCTAAGACTTGAGACTTCTTTGAAAAATCTGATAAATTTATTAAAATCGTACTGACTTAATTCCTTTAAAATAAATCACAAGAAGGAAAAAAAGAAGAGATTTAAGAGATTATGCCTTTCCCCCAAAACATCTTTTATTTCTAACATCCAATTATTTGATTCTAACGGTAGTGAACTGACAACAAATAATTTTATATAGAACAAATCATAACTAATTCCTATGTTAAGCTGGGTTATGTTAATTTTTGATGGGTACAACTTGAAATGTTACACTGGGAGGAATTCCAGCTATACTGTTCATTTATGTGTCCAATTTTGGATGCATTCATTAGCTTCTATGGTTTCTTGTTACCTCATTTCATACCAGGTAAAATATCATATAGCAGTCCTTAATAATTAAATTAGTTGAGATATCATATATGAAACTACATATGGTAAATGCTCAATAATATTTTTCCCTCTTTCACAAGGGCAGATTGACAATTTCCTTAGTAACTGATAATGATGGTAGACTGTGCTTTACTATTACATTGAATGGGGTTTTAATCTTAAGTGATTATCTTCACTGTTGACTTCATTCATGAAACACTGACTGTGGATGTTAGTGCCTGCAGCCTTTTCTGTCACATAGACAATGCTCAATTATCTGTAGACCTCAGCTGATAATATGAACCTAAAGATGTCAGCACATTTATTTGCCTTTTATTTTTCCTTTTTAAAAAAACTGCTACAATTATTCCCAACATCAGCATTAAAGTGCCATGAATGCAGAATCAAAATAGCAAACTGACCTAATCATAATAAACTTTACTATGTTTTTGCCTTCAGATATGCCATGCATTGGGTTTGAAGACTAAAAATATCATAGTGAATGAGGTGCCTGGGTAGCTCAGTTTGGTTAAGTGTCTGACTCTTGATTTCAGCTCAGGTCATGATCTCATGATTTGTGAGTTTGGGACCTACGTTGGGCTCTGCACTTACAGCATGGAGCCTGCTGGGGATTCTGTCTATCTCTCTCAAAATAACACTGAAAAAAAAAAAAAAAGAAAAGAAAAAAAAAGAAAAAGAAAACTCAATTCCTCAAATGTTTTTAAAAAATCATAGAAATAGAGGAAGTTTTATCCATGATAAAATCTACATTTTCATAAATCAGTAGTAATATATAATTTTTTTGATAATATGTAAAAAACATATAATTATATAATAATTTGCATAACTGTTATTTACTAAATGCCTCCTATGACCCAGGTTAAGCATTTCATTTCCACTATGTCACATAAACCTCAAAACTACTCATTCATAAGTACTACTATCCCCATTTACAAATGACAAAACTGATGTTCACAAAATATAATATTTTGCCCCAAAATTACGTGAGTAGTTTCTGGCAAATATTGCATTTAAAGAAGTCTGTTTGGCATCAAATCCCTAGGTATTACTAATCACTAGGTTATATTATCTCCCCACTGACCTCATATAGGTAGAAAGTCTATAACCCCAGATGAGAGAAGCCATTGCAACAAACCAGTGGTCAAACCTCCCCATCATAGGCAGTGACAGACCTATAACCATTCAGAGTGCACCATTTCACTAGAAAGTGACTCAGAGAGGGCAGCCAAACATCTCTATAAAATTTTCTTAGGAGCCAAAGAAAGATGCTCTGCATTCACCACCCATTCAATTGGGATCCATCAATTTCCTCTAGATCAGTTAATGTGTATGTTTGAATATCTTCAGGAAGCAGACAGCAAAATCATATAAGCAGTGATTTGGTCATCAAAAGGGCTTTGATGGAAAAATTAGTGAAATCTCCAAGAGAAACACCATATATTCTTAACTGAACCCAAAGCTGCTCTTGCCCAAATCACTGGGGAAGAGGATATATTGTGTTGAGATGTTTTCCTATTCATAACTCTATGGTTCAATATTAGAAATAAGATCTAAGTCCATTATACACAGATACATGAAGCTTGGTGTGATGTTAAAAATATGAAGAGGGGGGCACCTGGCTGGCTCAGTTGGCTCAGTTGGCTGACTTTCGCTCAGGTCATGATCTTACAGCTCATGAGTTCGAGCCCTGCATTGGTCTCTGTGCAGACGGCTCAGAGCCTGGAGCCTGCTTCAAATTCTGTGATTCCCTCTCTCTGCCCATCCACACCCACGCCCCCCTACAAACACTTTGTCTCAAAAATCAACATTTAAAAAATTAAATTTAAATTTAAAAAAATACGGAGAGAAATATCTCATTTTATAGCCTTAGGGGAGATTAATTAAAATTGATTTAATATTTTATAACAGTTAAAGTTTGACTTACAGTTAGTAGGAAAGACCGTCTTTAATACAAAAGCAGGGTCCACTGAAATTAAAATTTTTATGTGAATAAAACACAGAGAAAACAGTCATTTTTATAGGGTTTTGATCAAATCAAACGCTTTTATCTACAAAATATGAAGGAGGGAAATGTGGATTTTAGAATGCCTTTTGGTTTCATACAAATTTGAGTATGACTCCATATTTTTATCAAAATGGAGAAAAATAATCTTACTCCTAAGGTTTAATGACTACAGTGACACTGTGACCAAAGTTAAAAGGGCACTCAAAGCTAGATAACATTTTTCTTCCCAAATGCTCTTTTCTTCATGATTGCATCAGAAACTTCACATTTCACAGATCAACTGGTATCCTTGTTTCTATATTGTATAGATGTATTTCATCTCTCCTAATTTCATTTTCCAGACAGTAAAAACTCCTAGCCTCTAACCAGAAACCATGATAGTATTTTATTTATTAGATGTAGATGAAAGATCCCACCAAACTGCATAAACACTATGAACTGAAATGGCTGAGAACTCTTTTTAATCACAGAGTTAATACAGTTATTTTAAGCTTCATAATAGTTGAAATAATAATAAGTGTGTTTACTATTATATCATTGTAAAAACATAGAATTAGAATAAACACCTTAAGGTAAAAAGGACAGACAATATAAACATTTTATACATTCCCACAGCTTCATATCCTTTTGAGCCATATATTGCCATTACACCCTATTTTTTTATCCCATTAGCTGAGATCTTGGGGGAAAAACGTGTACAGATTTATGGATTATAATCTCATCTAGAATGTCAATATGGCTCTGCAGTCACTCATGTTTTGTCTCTTTGAGGTACTCAAGTGGGGACAAATCTTTATGCAATTCTTCCTTTGGATTCAACATCACCATTTTTTAATTTTTTTATGGAATAAATTTTACAAGTAACATTGTATAAATGTAAGGTGTGTAGAGTATTATTTTGATACATATATATTGTAATATGATTACTAATGTGATGATATCTATCACATTACTTAACTATAGTACATTATTGCCTACATTCATTATACTGTGCATTAGATCTCTATGGCTTACTTACTACTTGTTATGAGTTTGTACCCTTAAATGCTATCACTCTTATCCCCCTCATCAACCCCACCACCTAGTAACCACAATTTTACCATCTTTTACAGGCTTAATTTGTTTAGATTCCACATATAAGTGATATTATACAATGATAATTAATTATAATAATTAATTATTATTATATTATATAATTATTATATTATATTATTATTATATAATTATATATTATTATAACATATACTATAATATATAATATATAATATATAATATATAATAATATATAATATTATATTATATATAATATAATTATAATATAATATAATTATATTATAATTATATAATATATACTATATATTATATAATATATAATATAATATAGTATATATTTTAATAATATATAATTATATAATGATATGGTATATATTATATAATATATATAGTATATAATATACTATATACTATAGTAATACTATACTATAATAATATAGTATATATTATATAATATATATAACATGTATTATATATAATTATATCATTATATTATATTATATATTATTATTATAATATATTATATTATATTATATTATATTATATTATTAATTTTTTAAGGAGCTCCATATTGTTTTCCCAAGTGGTTGTGCTAATTTATGTTCACACCAGCAATGTATAACACAAACTTGCCAGTACTTACTGCCTCTTGTATTCTTTTTTTTTTTTTTAAGGGTTATTTATTTACTTTGAGAGAGAGAGAGAGAGAGAGAAAAAGCAAGCAGGGGAGGGGCAGAGAGAAAGGAAGAGAGAGAATCCCAAGCAGGTCTCACTGCTAGAAGCCCGGCCTGGGGCTCTATCTCACAAACTGTGAGATCATGACCTGAGCTGAAACTAAGAGTTGGATGCCTAACCGACTGAGTCACTCAGGTGTCCCTTCTCTTTTATATTCTTTTTTTCGTTTTAATTTTTTTAATCTTTATTTATTTTTGAGAGACAGAGAGAGAGAGCAAGCAGGGGGTGGGGGAGTGGGGTGGGTGGGGGGCAACGGAGAGAGAAGGAAACACAGGATCTGAAGCAGGTTCCAGGCTCTGAGCTGTCAGCACAGAGCCTGACGCGGGGCTCAAACTCACGACCTGCGAGTTCATGACCTGAGTCAAAGTTGGACGCTCAGCCGACCTAGCCACCCAGGTGCCCCTTCTTGTATTCTTGATGATAGTCATTCTAACAGGCGTTAGGTGATATCTCATTGTGATTTTGATTTGCATTTACCTGATTATGAGTGAGTGATGTTGAACATCTCTTCATGTAAATTCTGACCACTTTAATGTCCTCTTTGGAAAAATATCTGTATAATTCTTTCCATTTTCAATCAGATCGTTTTTGTTGTTGTTAAGTTGACTGAATTCTTTATATAGTCTGGGTATTAATCCCTTATTCAATATACGATTTTCAAAAAATTTTTCCCATTCTGTGTTTGTCTTTTCATTTTGTTAATTGTTTCTTTTTAAATTTTTTTTTTCAACGTTTTTAATTTATTTTTGGGACAGAGAGAAACAGAGCATGAATGGGGGAGGGGCAGAGAGAGAGGGAGACACAGCATTGGAAACAGGCTCCAGGCTCCGAGCCATCAGCCCAGAGCCCGACGCGGGGCTTGAACTCACGGACGGCGAGATCGTGACCTGGCTGAAGTCGGACGCTTAACCGACTGCGCCACCCAGGCGCCCCTGTTAATTGTTTCTTGTGCTCTACAGAAGCCTTTGAGTTTTATGTAGTCTCATTTGTTGATTTTGCTTTGGTTGTTTGTGCTTTTGGTATGTTTGAAAAATCATTGCCAAGACCAATATTGATCAGCTTCTTCCTCACGTTTTCTTCTAGGAGTTTTATGATATCAGGTCTTATGTTTAAGTCTCTGGTCCATTGTTCTTCATGTTTCCTTCAGTTTTCCAGCACCATTTATTAAGGTGGGTTTCCTTAATTGGGTATTCTTGGCTCCCTGGTCAAATATTAGTTAACTACGCATACTAGATTTAATTATGAGCTCCCTATTCTGTTCCATTGATCAACATGTCTATTATTGTGCCAGTATAACAATTATTCCTACAATGGTTTATAGTGTACTTTGAAATTGGTTTTCATGACACTTATGGCCTTTTTTTCCCCTCAAATCCAAGGATTTCTTTGGCTATTTAGGGTCTTCCTGGGGTTTCACACAATTTTAGGATTGTTTCTTCTATTTCTGTGAAGAATGCTTTTAGTATTTTGATGGGGATTGCACTGAAACTCTAGATAGCATTGGGTGGTATGGCCATTTTAACATTAATTCTAATCCATAAATATGGAATGTCTTTCCATTTGTTTGTGTCTTCTTTAATTTCTTTCAGCAAAGTCTTGTGGTTTTCATTATACAGATCTTTCACTTCCTTGATTAAACTTATTCCTAAGAATTTCATTGTTTTTGATGCTATTGTGGAATAGGATGATTTTCTTTATTTCTTTTTCAGATGCTTCAACATTAGTGCAAAATAATGCAATTGATTTCTGTATGTTGACATTGTATCCTGCCAGTTTACTGAAATCATTGATTAATTCCGACAGTTTTTTGATTGACTGTTTGGGGTTCTCTCTATATAAAGTCATATAATCAGCAAAAGTAATAATTTAATTCCTCCTTTCCAATTTGGATGTCTTTTATGTCCTTGTCTTGCCTAATTGGTCTAGCTAGGACTTCTAGAACTATACTGAATAGGATTGATGAGAGTGGACACCCTTATTTTATTCCTGATCTTAAAAGAAACACTTTCCATTTTTCTCCATTGAGTATTATGTTAGCTGTGGGCTCATCATTTATGGCTTTTATTGCACTGAGGTATATTGTTTCTACACCCAATAAGTTAAGGGGTTTTATCATAAAAGGGTGTTGTATGTGTCAAAGGCTTTTTCTGCATCTATTGAAATGATCATGCGATTTTTATCTTTCATTGATGTGACATATTACATTTATTGATTTGCATATGTTATACCCTTGTATCCCAGGGATAAATCCCACTTAGTCATGTTATATAATCCTTTTAATGTATTCTTTAATTGGTATGCTAATATTTATTGAGACTTTTTTTAAGTTTACTTATTTTCAGAAAGGGAGACAGAGAGAGAGAGAGAGAGAGACAGAGAGAGAGAAAGAGAGAGAGAGATAGCATGAGTGGGGGGAAGGGCAGAAGAGAGGGAGAGAGAAAATCCCAAGCAAGCTCTGTGCTGATGTGGGGCTCAATCTCATGAACCATGAGATCATGACCTGAGCTGAAATCATGAGTTGGACACTCAACCGACTGAACTACCCAAATGCCCTGAGAATTTTTATATCTATATTCATCAGGCATATTGGTCTATACTTTTATTTTTCTTTGGCATCCTCATCTGGTTTTGGTATCAAAGTAATGCTGACTTCTTAGAATGAGTTGGGAAGTGTTCTTCCTTCTCAATATTTTGGAAGACTTTGAAAAGGATAGGTGTTAATTCTTCAAATGTTTCATAGAAATCTCCTACATGCTCCTGGAGTTTTCTGTGTTGGGATTTTTTTTTATTGGTGTTTCAATCTCTTTACTTATTATTTATTCAGTTTTCTATTTCTGATTCAGTATTGGTAGGTTGTGTATTTCTAGAGATGTATCCATTTCTTCTAGGTTATGCAATTTGTTGACATACACGTTTTCATAGTAATCTCTTACGATTCTATGTGTTTTTATAGTATCAGCTGTCTCCTCTTTCATTTCCAATGAGTCTTCTTTCTCTCTTTTTAGTTAATCTAGCTAAATGTCAATTTTGCTTGTTCCTCAAAGAACCAACTCTTAGTTCTATTGATCCTTTTAACTGCTTTTCTGGTCTCTATTTCATTTCTTTCCATTCTGATCTTTATTATTTCCTTCCTTCTGCTAATTTTGGACTTTTTCTAGTTCTTTGAGATGTAAAGTTTTTATTTGTAATCTTTCTAATTTTTTAATATATGCATTTATTGCTATAAACTTTCCACTCAGAACTGCTTTTTCTGTGCACAGCAATATTTGATATGTTGCATTTTTGCATGTTTTGCGATAATTTGTTATTTCTCTTTTAATTTCTTTTTTGACCCAATGGTTGTTTAGAAGTGTGTCATTTACTTCCCACATATTTGTAGATCTTCTCACTTCCCTCTTGTTGATTTCTAGTTTCATATAATTTCAGTCAGAGAAAACAGTTGATATGATTTCAGTCTTCTCAAATTTGCAACAATTTGTTTTGCAGCCTATCATATGATCCATCTTAGAGAATGTTGTATGTGCACTATAGATGAATGTGTATTCTGCTGCTTTTGGATAGAATGTTCTATGTGTGTCTATTAAGTACATTTTCTCTAAACTGTGATTCAATTCCAGTGATTTCTTGTTGATTTTCTGTCTGGATGATCATTGCTGATAGTGAGGTATTGAAGTCCCCTATAATTATTGTATTGTCCATTTCTCCCTTTAAGATTTGTTATTATTTGCTCAGTATATTTTGGTGCATACATTGGGAGCATATTTATTGATGATTGGTATATGTTCTTCTTATGCTAACACTTTTATTATTATAAATGACCTTCTTTGTCTTTTGTTACATTTTTGGGTTTGAAGTCTGTTTTGTCTGCTATAAGGATGTCTATGCCTGCCTTCTTTTGATTTTCCTTTGGTTGGAATACCATCTCCCATCTTTTCCTTTTGCGCATATGTGCAAAAATATGAGTCTTCTATAGACAAGATACAGGTGGGTATTGTTTTTCTATTCATCCAGCTACTGTGTGCCTTTTGATTGGCAAGTTCAATCAATTTTTATTTAGGGTGATATTTATTAGGTTATATATTAATAAATATATAAGGATTTGCTACTGCCATTTTATCATTTGTCTTCTGGTTATTTTGTCTCTCCATTGTTTCGTTTCCTTTGGTTTATTTCTATCTCTGTAAATTGTTGGTTTTCCATGGTAGATAGCTCAGTATCCCCCGTTTCATATCTCTGCTCTTGATTTTGGCTTTGTGAGTTTCCATGAGGTTTACATAAAACATTTTGTAGATAAAGTAGTCCTCTTTCTGCTGATAACAATATATCTTCATTTGCCTATAAAGCTTTGATCCTCTTACTCTTCCTCTTTCATATTTTTGATGTCACAAATTATCTCTTTTTTGTGCTGTGATTTTGTTATCAAGTTGTAGTAGCTATAGTTATTTTTAATGCTCTTTTCCTTTAACCTTTATGATATAATTAAGAATTTATTATACTATTCCATAAAGAGTTGTGAGAGGTAAATGAGATGGTGCTGTAAGGCATTTAGATTAATGTTGAGCTTCAATAAAGTGTAGCTGTAAAATTTCTTCTAAATTTTGCATAGGGCTGTAGCTAAATTGTAGTTTTTCTAATTGCCTAGCATTTAATTTTATTTTAGGATAGTGTAGGATAGACTTGACATGAGTGAAATTCTCAACCTAATATATTGAAAGCATGTGACATGAGAAAGAATTTGAGGTAATTATATGTCTCCCTGGATATTTGAATAGAAGAGATGAAGCAAGGTGGGATAAGGGTTGCCTTAGATAGAGACATGAATTCAAATTAACATAGACAAAAAAATAGCTACAGCAAGACAGAAGGTAGTCAGTCATCCTTGAAGGTTGCTTCATCACATCATGAAAATCATCTTAGGTTGGGTCTTAGCAACTTTTCTGAAGGAGCAAAGCATGTTCATGGTGTCACTAGTTTGTTCCCAATTTAACAGTCTTAAGTTCTTGCAGCTTAAAGCTATCTACACCTTTTTGTGTTATTTCAATTAAATGGTCAACAGCTTTTCCCTTGGTCAAAGACTCTCATTGTAAGAAAGTTTACTTTCTGCTCTATAATCTCACTTCCTTCAATCCCTTACTCAAGTATTCTGATTTTCTCAAGACTTTTCATACTCCTTTTCTATTATTTTCTGTTTAAAAAGGAGAATATTGGAGTGGTTTAAAAGCAAGGGATCTGGCATCCTAGTGACCAGGTTCAGATCCCCACTCTGCCGCCTAATAGTTGGGTGACTGTCAAGTTGCTTAACCTTTTGATGTCTCAATTTCATGGATTGAAGAATTAACATTGTTAAAATATCCATACTACCCAAAATCATCTATAGATTCAATGCAATTTCTATAAAAAGTCCAATGGCACTTTTCCCAGAAATAGAAAAAAAGTGCTTAAAATTTGTATGAAACTGCAAAAGACTCCAAATAACCAAAGCAATTTTGACAAAGAAGAACAAAGCTGGAGGTACCATGCTTCTTGATTTAGAACTGTAATGCAAACTTATAGTAATCAAAGCAGTATGGTATTGACACAAAAACCAACACATAGGTAAATGGGACAGAATAGAGAGCCCAGGAATAAACCCACTCATATATGGTCAATTAATTTTCAACAAAGGAACCAAGAATGTACAACAAGGAAAGAATAATTTCTTCAATAAATGTCATTGGGAACACTGGAGAACTAAAACCAAAATAATAAAACTGGACGGCTATACATCATACATTGAAATCAACCCAAAATGGATTAAAGACCATATAATCTGAAATTGTAAAACTCTTGGAGGAAACATAGGGGTAAGCCCTTTCACATTGGTCTTGACAATGATTTTTTCTATTTGGCATTAAAGCAATAAACAACAAAAGCAAAAATAAACAAGTGACAATACATCAAACTTAAAAGCTTATTCACAGCAAAGCAAACTGCCACAAAATAAAAAGACAAAATAAAATGGGATGGGAGAAAATATTTGCAAATCACATATTGATAAAAGGTTATTATCTAAAGCATACAAGGAACTCACACAATTCAATAGTAAAAAACAAAAACAAAAACAAAAACCCATATAATCCAATTAAAAATGGGCAATGGACCTAAATAGACATTTTTCCTAAGAAGACATATAAATTACCAACAGGTACATGAAAAGGCGGTCCACATCATTGATCATCAGAGAAATGAATATCAAAACCACAATGAGATATCACTTCACACCTGTTAGTATGTCTGTTTCATAGAATTGAGAGATAACAAATGCTGGCGAGGGTGTGGAGTAAAGGGAACCCTTGTACCCTACTGGTGGGATGTAAACTGGTGCAGCCACTATGGAAAACGGGAAATGAGGGAAATGAAATTATCACCAAGACATTTCTGTATTCTCATATTCATAGAAGGAGTATTCATAATATTCAAGGCATGGAAATAATCTAAGTGTCAACAGATGAATGGATATATATTTTATGTATAAATATTATATATAGTATTTTCTTTACCCATTATCTTTATAATTTCTTTATCCATTTATTTATAATACAAACACACGTGTGAGGCGAACATGATAATCACTACACTATGGAAACACACACACACACACACACACTGGCATATTTTTTAACCTTAAAAAAAGAAGGAAATCCTGTCATTTGCAACATACACAAAACTGGAAGGCATTGTGCTAAGTGATTGAAGTCAGACAAAGAAAGACAAATTCTGAATGTTATCCCTTATATGTGTTTTTTTAATCAAACTCATAAAATCAGAAAGGAAAAAGTGGTTGCCAGTGTCTTGAGTGTGCATGAAATAGGGAGAGGCTGTTAAAAGGGTACAAACTTTCAGCTATAAGATGAATAAAGCCTGAGGACCTAATGTATAACATGGTGACTATAGTTAATAACACTGTATTGTACAACTGAAATTTGAAAAAAGTAAGCATGTGAGATGATGATTGTGTTAATTAACTCAGTGTGGGGAGGGAGAATCCATTCACAATATATAAGTATATCAAATCATCATGTTATACACTTTAAATAATATAATTTTATTGTTAATTATGCATTACTAAAGCCTGAAAAAATTCTCACTTAAAAAAAAGACAAAACCTGAGGATGAAAAGTCCTAAGTTATTTTCTAAGGTGTGTTTTACAATTCTTCACTGCAAAGAAAAAGGAAATTCAAAAGCAGTTGAAAAGTTCTACTCTTTAATAGCCTTAATTACAAATTAATCTCTTCTCAGAACCATTTTTACTAGTCTTACAAGTATTTATATGTACTGAGGCATTTATAGGGACATTCCCTCTTAGAGTTACTGTAATTGTATTTACTGTATTTTTCACTATCACTCAAAGTCTTTAAGTCACACTAATGGACCAAAAGAGTTAATACATCCCTCTGAGCACTGGATGTACTACCGAGGAGAGACATTGATAAAAGAATGATTTTAATTTATTAAACAAAATTCTCCTTAATCTGTGATTTGTGATATTACAGATTATCCATTCACACTATCATTTGTCAACATGCTGTTATAATAAAGAGACCTACCAGTTTCAAATTACGTCAGTGTTTTAAAACAAAACAAAAATGTTTGCTTTCCACCAACATTTATTATCTCTTTTTGTTCACGAATATTTTCTTCATGAATAATGATTGGAAGAAGCTATATAATCACACAGACTTACATTTTACTTGCATATAATAATTGATAAGGATAGAGTAATGTCTTAAATGAAGTATATAATAAACTGCACTTACTCACTCACTAGTCATGCTAAACATTGCCAGGGGCTCTATTTCTAACACATCTATGTAGCTAATCAACAGCCTTCAGGCTCAAGCAGCTAGTACACAATATCTTCCCTATTGAAAAGTGGCAAACTCTCTTGTGTTAATGATTAAAAATGTTTTTTCACTTCTTCTTCCGTGAAGAAATTATCTGGATCTCTTGAAAGTTATTAGTCAATTCATTTGAATGAAACGAGTACCTAGACACTACTTTTTTGTTGCTGTTGTTTAAGTTGCTGTGTAAATACTTGCTAGGGAATAGTAATCCAAAACAACAACAACTACAAAATGCAAAAGATACAGTCCATGCATTTCTAATTTTGAAATACATATTAATACCTAACAGAGATTTCATACTGAAAAAAATTAATGAAATAAAATATTTTTCAAACACTAATTGCTTCAAGCTTTTAGCTCTGTTGGAAAGAATGGGGTATTAATGAGCTTTTGATCCCCATATGGATAAATTAAATTTACACAGAGAAATCTCTGATCCCTAGCCACAGATTACACCCTGTAATCTCAGCTGGTGATCCAGTAAAT
Organism: Prionailurus bengalensis; assembly: GCF_016509475.1. Taxonomy (NCBI): domain Eukaryota; kingdom Metazoa; phylum Chordata; class Mammalia; order Carnivora; family Felidae; genus Prionailurus; species Prionailurus bengalensis. The sequence continues at coordinate 95,130,811 of NC_057344.1, forward strand.
GCATTCAATTGATCACTAGGGGTCTTGGTGTGGGAGATTGAATGCTTATTGCAAATTCATTACTAATAATGTAAAAATAACTTGAAAAGTTTCCATACCCGCAGTGAGTAAATTATATCATTTTAAGTGGATCCATTGTGATTCAGGGACTGTCTATAATGATCCATGTTCTTTTGCCCATATAAAGGTTTACATCTCAACTGAATAGCTTCTTTAATTTACTCCATAAGAATATACTCACAAATTAAATTACACACAATGGAGAAAGCCAAGGCCACAATAAGCAAATATGGAGCTACAATTAGGTTCCTCAATTCTCAGAACTGGAAACATCTAAAAAGTTACATAGCTTGCCCCAAAATATTCAGAACGCTTATGTGAAGGTGAAATTCAATACAACGTCTTACTAAAACGCTCTCTTCCCAGGGTCCCTCTGGGCTTCTCACGTTTCCAATTGGGCATTCTTGGCCCTATATCTCTAGCAGCGTGGCAAACAGTTATCAGCGTGGGTACTTTCTGAGATACAAAGATCTAAATAGGATCCCAGCTGCACCACTCATTGGCTTTCTGACTTTGAAGTTATTATTTCTTAAATTTCCTCATTAGTGGAATAGTAATAATGGCTCCCTCTGAGTTGGTGGAAAGATTAAAATTACACAGTGCCTGTAAAGTAGTTAGCACAATGGCTATCACATATTATGAATGCAATAATGCTAGCTGTAATATATGAGTTTTGGGAAAATCATTTTACCTCTCTCTACATTTTGATGTCCTCATTAATACACAAAATTAGCATAATGTTCTCTTCCATAAGTCTTTTCTTTTCGCTATAAAAATAATAACTGGCAATAATGTCACTATAATCAAGTAAATTCACATTTTGATAATTCTTTATGGAACTATATTCAGTACAAAACAATCTGTCTTATATCTTCAACTGGAGGATGGATTCTTATATTTCAACATGATCTTGGACCATGAAAAGAACATTGGGAAGAAACCAGCATGACTCTTCTTGTAAGTATTACATAACCTATTCTATGAGAGAAATAAATAGACCCTACCTAATATATAATTATTTCATTTGAAAATAATGTGCCGTTAATAGAGATAATGAGTCCCAGAGAGATAGAGCCTTATTTCTAACGTAGAAACTAATAATATATTTGATGGGGGGGAAATGCACAATACATAGAATACTATAACTATGATTCATCAATAGATTGGTGTATTAATCACTTGACATAGAAAGCCTCTGCCTTGCAATCCCTGCTTCAGCTACAAAAAACAAAGATGCTTTTCTAGAAGATGCTGAACAAGTTCTTACTAAGGCCTTTGCCCTTGCAGGTTTCTGACTATGCATGTCTTACTCCTTTATTTCCACCAAGTCTTTGATGAAAATAAAATTCTGAAAGTCCTCTGCTCACCCTTCTTAAAATGTTAACTTCTCAACGAAGGCACTCATTTCTGTTTCTTCTTCAGTTCCTTCACCTCTTTTAAAATCCTTTTGAAAAATATGTAGCACTTATCACTAACATGTATTTTCCTTATTTATTTTGTCTATTGTCTATTTTCTTCCCTTAGAAATTTCTTTAAGGAAGTTTTTATTGTGTTTTTATTGTTTTTTTTTAATTTCCTTAAACAATGCCTTAAACAGTGCCTTAAACAATGCCTAGCATATAATAGACACTCAGTAAATATGTTGAAGGAATAAATCTCTCTGAATTTTGCAAAAAAAGAGAAAATTGATAGCACAATCTCTAAGCAGTAACACTAGATGACTGTGCTATGAACATGGAAGAGACGTATATTTTTCACTCGAAACACTTTTTCTACATTTTGAATAAAGACATTCAATTGTATGCATTCACATTCAAATATAAATATTTTTAGAGAGAAAGAATGTCTCATTGAAACTGTGAAAATTGGATATGATGAAAAGAAATGAGTTGACTGACCACAGATTAATCTCCCATCTGTCTTAATTATCTGACCACTGGATTTTTCTGAATGTTTATTATAAAAGTAATTTTATTTTGCTTATTTTTAGTGTTTCTGCATCTTTGTCAGTGGCTGTTACTCAAATGGTGAACATAAAGAAAATTGTTTAACTCTTTGGGTTCTTGAAAAAAATCACTTTCTGTGCAATTCTATCTACATGTTTTGGCAGATTTTTTGATATAAACAAGTTCAGTTGTTATACCACAAGTGAATTGAGACAATGAGCTTCTGTTCACACCTACATTTTTTACCTCAAGATAAGTTCTTCCTTATGCCAAGAAAATATCTCTTTCAATTATATCCAGGCCACAGATATAAGAAATATCAAGTTCATGTCAATGTATCAAAGGTATTACAAAGGGAATTCAAAGTCTTTTCCTGAATCTCTCTGAAGTATTACTCTTTAATACAGTTGCTACTAAATTAAAATTAATTAAAATGAAATAAAAGAAAAGAAGATTCAATTACTGGTTGTACCAACCACATTCCAAATGCTCAACAACCACATGTAGCTAATGACCGCCATAGGGGACAGCACGGATACAGAACATTTTCATCACTACAGCACTGCAAGAATGGTTTTGTCCTGCCCTACCTGAGGCTAAGGCAAAAAAGACAGCATAAATCTAGAGATTATAAGTACATCAAACACATATGGCAATGGCTTTTTCCAAGGCAAGAGGAATTCATTTGAAGCATGCCCTGGCCATTCTTTGGTCAAATATTAAAGGAAAAAAAAAAAAAAAAGCTTACAATGGCATCCAGCCAGGTGTTTGTATACATTATACTTAAGAGGTTTTAAGTAAATATACATTGGAATAATCAGGTAATCATTATTTCATGACTTCTTACCATGTGCAAAACACAATTTGAGACCTTGGCAAGATTATATATATATATATATTCTCCCAGAAGTTAATATTTTATAGAAATCATTTTGTTCTCTATTTTTAAGCCATCACTTGAGAAAAATGGCAAATCAGAATTACACGGCTCAATGCCATGACATAATTATTTTAAATGACGAGAGAATTCTACTATGTTGGTTATAATTCAGGGCACATGAACATTTGCAAAACTAAAATGTTTCTGGTCATACTGGATCTTTCACTAATACGTAAGAGCCTTCCTAAAAAGGCTGGTCTACCACTTCTTTTCAGATACCACACCTTTCTTCCAACCTTAGAGTTTAGATCAACTGTCACCTTCTCACCAAGCAAACATCTCCCTTTCCTATAGATTCAGAGGCCCACATAAAATTCTTTCAGAACACTGTTGACTTTGCCTTCATATTTGAGTTTGTACTGAAATATTTATTTTTGTTACTTGGTTAAAAGCCTATCCTTTCCACTAGAGCATAAGCTTCATTAAGGCTGAGACTATGGCTATTTTTAGTCACCATTATATCTCCAATGCCCGGTAAGTGATGTATGTCCAGTAATTTAAAAATAAATGGTCTCCATGCTCCTTCATGACAGTCATCTCTGTCTATACTCCTGACTTACTAAAATTCATTTAATTGTGATAATAGTTTAAGTGAGTGGGTGGGAAAAGAGACTACTTCTTTGGATCATTGCCTTAAATGTTTGTCTTTCTCACAGCAGATTTTGATCTCCTCCTGTTTAAAGATTAACACAACGCTGTCAACATGGTGTAGTGGCAAGTATAAAAATTAGAAGTGAGAACACTTCTGTTCTTCCTTATGTTACTTACCCTCTGCGTGACCCTAGGAAATGTGCTTCTGATTACTAATCTGTGAAATGGGAATAGAACCACCTGTCTTCTTTGACTCAGACTTATACAGTTCTTGTGAGGGTCATATTCTATGAATTATGTAAAAATATTTTTGAAATCCAAATTATTATTCAAAACTTGGGAAGACACTTAAGCTTCTGAGTGGTATAGTTCTTATGTTTTATCCACTCTGCCAAATTCAATTATTTCCACTTTAGTGACTTTTCTTTTCTTCTGGCTTCAAACACTTAGAACTTTCCCTCTCATTTACTTTTGTATTTGATTCTCCATGTGTCTACCATCCCATTTTGGTTTTCTCCTTTACTACAAACTCACTGCCTTCTTTTCTTATCAGGTAATTTATCTGTAAATGTCTGTAGTCTGGCCTTTTTCTCTACCACTTTACAAAATCTGTTGTCAAGTGACCTTCACTCCACTTCCTATGGCCATTTCACCATGTTAGGTCTACCTAAAACCTAATTCCACAATTCAGCAGTTTCTTCTCATTGTTGAACACACAAAACCAGTGCTCATATACGGTTAGTCTACATTCTTATCTCAGTGGTAATTAGAAGAGTTTCTAAGTTCTTATTTAAAATCCACATAAAATAAGTAGATAGTTCTTCCCTGGATTAAAAAAAAAGTACACTGATGATTAACAAGGTATCAAGAAAATGACTAGTGCATTTTGAGATAGTTCTTGGGTCACCAGAATTATGTAAATTAATTTCTTGTTTTGTTTTGTTTGCCAAGAAAAAGATAATCATCACAACCTTCACTGCCACCACCACCAGCAACAACAAAAGCTGATGAAGATCTAATTCTCAAAATCAAGATGAAATCAATATCATCTTTTTTTCTCTCAGAGAAAACTGCTTTTTCTGTAGATATTGTTCAAATTTAAAGTGATGCATTTTCCATTGAATATGCATCACTTTTTACATATTTTTTTCTTTAGGAATTGACTGCATGCATGCATGTATAGGGGAAGGGTAATTGTACATCTGCCTTTGTGGTCTTTAAGCAGGTCAGTCACTGGTTTTAAAAAAGTAATTATTATTATTTTTAATTTTTTTTAATATTTATTTATTTTTTAGACAGACAAGACAGAATGGGAGTGGGTTAGGGGCAGAGAGAGAGGGAGACACAGAAGCGGAAGCAGACTCCAGGCTCTGAGCTGTCAACACAGAGCCCGACTCGGGGCTCGAACTCACGAGCTGTGAGATGATGACCTGAGCCAAAGTCGGATGCTCGACCAACTGAGCCACCCAGGTTCCCCTAAAAAAGTAATTATTAACTTCCTACTCTATACTAGTTATTCTTCAAAGTGTTTATATCTATAGCTGGGCAAAAATACATGAATTTACCTTCTAAGATCTTATGTGTTTAGATAGATGATAAATAAACATATGGAATTGAAACCCAAATATTCACATAAAAATGATCATAATTGCTCTGAAGAAAATAGACAAGATTAATGATAGAAAATATCAAAGGTTCAGGACTTACTTAGGGTCCCTAAGTGGGAAACCAATACGGAGACTATTTGAATAGTCCAGACCCAAGGTGGTCGTGATATGATATAGAATGGTGGCAGAAGAAATGAAGACTGTCTGACCTATTTGAGATATAGCCAGGAAGTAGAAACAATGGGTCTTCTAGAAGAATTAGCAATATGGGATAGAGGAAAGGGAAGAATTAAAAATGACTTGTGGAACCTGCTTTGAGTACGCAGGGACCTCCAATATTAAGATGGGCAGGAATAGGAAAGGAGCAGATTCATGGTATGGAGAGAATGTGCATAAAACTTCTGTGCTTTAAGTATTTTAAGATGACTAAACCATTCAAGTGAAAATGTCAAATGTCAGTTGAATATATGATCTTAGAGCCGAGGCTGCCAAACTCTATAAAGGTCTAGCTAGTAAATAACTTTGGCTTTGGGAGCCATATGGTCTTTTTTGCAACTGCTCAACGCTGCTGTCACATTAAGAAATTATCCATAGAACATTCTTCTCAAAGCTAGAACAAACAATCCTACAATTTGTATGGAACCAAAAAAGACTCCAAATAGCCAAAGTAATATTGAAGAAGAAAACCAAAGTGGGAGGCATCACAATCCCAGACTTAGCTTCTACTACAAAGCTGTAATCATCAAGACAGTATGCTATTGGCACAAAAACAGACACATCGACCAATGGAATAGAATAGAGAACCCAGAAACCCACAAACCCTCTTTAACAAATGGTGCTGGGAGAACTGGACAGCAGCATGCAGAAGAATGAAACTACACCACTTTCTTACACCATACACAAAAATAAACTCAAAATGGATGAAATACCTACATGTGAGACAGGAAACCATCAAAATCCTAGAGGAGAAAACAGGCAACAACCTCTTTGACCTCGGCCACAGCAATTTCTTACTCAACATGTCTCCAGAGGCAAGGGAAACAAAGCAAAAATGAACTATTGGGACCTCATCAAGATAAAAAGCTTCTGCACTGCAAAGGAAACAATCTACAAAACTAAAAGGCAACCGACAGAATGGGGAAAGATATTTGCAAATGACATATTTGCAAAATCTATAAAGAACTCACCAAACTCCATACCTGAAAAACAAACAATCCAGTGTAGAAATAGACAAAAGACATGAATAGACACTTTTCCAAAGAACACATCCAGATGGCCAACAGACACATGAAATGATGCTCAATGTCACTCATCATCAGGGAAATACAAATCAAAGCCACACTGAGATACCACCCACACGGGTCAGAGTGACTAAAATGAACAAATAAGGAAACTATAGATGCTGGCGAGGATGTGGAGAAAGGAGAACCCTCTTACACTGTTGGTGGGAATGCAAAGTGGTGCAGCCACTCTGACAAACAGTGTGGAGGTTCCTAAAAAAAATTAAGAATAGAACTACCTATAATACTACTAGGAATTTACCCAAGAGATACAGGAGTGCTGATGCATAGGGGCACTTGTACTCCAATATTTATAGCAGTGCTTTCAATAATAGCCAAATTATGGAAAGAATCTAAATGTCCATAAACTGATGAATGGATAAAGAAGATGTGGTTTATATATACAATGGAATACTACTTGGCAATGAGAAAGAATGAAATCATGCCATATGCAGCAATGTGGTTGGAACTGGAGGGTATTATGCTAAGTGAAATAAGTCAGTCAGAGAAAGACATATCAAATGTTTTCACTCACATGTGGATCTTGAGACACTTAACAGAAAATCATGGGGAAAGGAAATGGGAAAAAAAATAGTTACAAACAGAGAGGGAGGGAGGACAACCATAAGAGACTTCTAAATACAGAGAACAGACTGAGAGTAGATGGGGAGTGGGCAAGAGAGGAAAATGGGTGATGGGCATTGAGGAGGGCACTTGTTGGGATGAGCACTGGGTGTTATACATAAGCCAATTTGACAATAAATTATATTAAAAATAAATAAATAAGTAAATAAAATGAAACTATAAAAAAAGTACTCATAGAAGGTATCTTAACAAATGAACATGCCTGGATTCCAATAAAACTTTATCTTTGGATGTGGTAACTTGAATTTTATGTAAACTTCACGTGTCATGAAATATTTTTTTCTTTGGATTTTTTGCAATTATTTAAACATATAAAAACAATCTTATATCCTGGGCAAAATCAGACTATGGATTGTAGTTTTCCAACTCATCTTTTAAGCATAGAATAGTCCAGGGAAGCCTGGCTGGCTCTATCGGTTGGTCATATGACTTTTGATCCTGGGGTTGTGAGTTCAAGCCCTATGTTGAGTGCAGATATTACTTAAAAACAAAATATTCGAAAAAAGAAAGCATGAAATAGTCCATGCTGAAAAAATCAGATAGTAATTAAAATTATAAAAGTAAGTGAATTCCCATAAGAAAAGAACTATAAGAGAAAATACAAGATGATTGAGAAATAATGCCTGGGAAACCCTAAGTGTTAAAAAATCGGGAAAAAGACACTGTCAGCACTACTGAAAAAGAGCAGGTACAGAGATGGGAAAAAAAACAAAGAGAATACGGTAGCATGAAAGCAAGAAAGAACAGATTCCACTCCCTTGAAATCTCCTCCAAATCACCTAACACAACCTAAAGGAAGAACTTCCTAGCACGCTCTTGTTACGATGCCCCACAGTTCCCCATGGTATGAAATCTCTCTTCTTGCACCAAGTATCTAATAGCCCAACTTGCTCAGCTACGGGCGTATTTCTGGTGGTCACCGACTGGTGGGCATCCACAAGGAAAATATCTCAAGAAAGTTGCAGCAAATGCTGATTGAGAAGTCAAATAAGATGGTGACTGAAGAGTGATCACTGGATTTGTTTACATGAAAATAATTGGTGCATTTAACAATAACAATAAGAAAATAGTCCATTTGAGTGGTTGAAGCAAATGTCAGACTGTAAGTGGAATCTTGTGTAAGTGCTGAACACAAAATTAAAAATAGCATGCACTTGGGGCTCCTGGGTGGCGCAGTCGGTTAAGCGTCCGACTTCAGCCAGGTCACGATCTCGTGGTCCCTGAGTTCGAGCCCCGCGTCAGGCTCTGGGCTGATGGCTCAGAGCCTGGAGCCTGCTTCCGATTCTGTGTCTCCCTCTCTCTCTGCCCCTCCCCCATTCATGCTCTGTCTCTCTCTGTCCCCAAAATAAATAAACATTGAAAAAAAATTAAAAAAAAAAAAATAGCATGCACAGACAAGTTTGCAAGTATGTGAGTTTGTGAGGAAGCACAAAAATGGATACATATCACTGATGATTATCTTCATATGCTCTATAGTCTGATCCTTAATTTTTTTCCTAAAATACTTTATAGGTTTTACACAGCATGGCAATAAATTAAAGAAGATCTTTAATAAAATTTCCTCTGATAATGATAGGATTTCAAGTATTTCTACCTCAAGAATGGCACAAAGTAACTAGAATGATTTTAGGTGGAAAATACTTCAGCAATTATACATCTCACAGGGAAATAATTTTGCAATATCAAAAGACTTTCATAGGAAGAAAATAAATGTAGTTAATTATTTTTCAATTAGCCTGAAGTATTTTCATGGGAAAAACAATACATGGGTAAAATGATTCATTTTTCTGGTCCCCCAAAAATCTGGAGGTCCCAGATAATAATCACAGTAGTGTAGCATATTGTGTTTTATTTACATAATCAAATATCAGCATGGTTGTTCTTCATGTAAAAAATAAACTCTAGACCTTAGGAATCTGAGTCTATTAAAAGGAATTTTGCTTCTTTTGGTTTTTCTTTGATGTTCAGTATTAGAGAATATGATTCTGCCATGCAATCTCTTCTCTGGTAATCAGGGTATAATATCAGGGCTTCTTTGTGATAGGCCAGAAAAAAGGAAGTAAATTGCTTTAAGACTCAAACCGAGCTCATTGCGTTCTCTAGTACATATTCAAAATTCTTTCCACTATAATTCAGTCTATTTCTTTTTCTCCTAACTTAGTTACAAATATTGTTGCCAGTCATCAAACCTATGGTTAAAGGCTTAGAGAGAATTGCTTTTTCTGTATTTCCCATCTTCAAAGCAGGGCCTCTCTTTCGAGATGCATATTAATTACATAGACTAAACTGTAATACTTTAAAAAGCTTTAAGACTCTTTATGTTCGATGTTAGATCCCCTTACCACTTCGTCCCTGCTTCTTCTATTCTATCTCAAGGAATTGAAACTTACAACTTATTCTACCATAGTATAAGGCATAGAATTGATGCACTTTGTGTTAGAAGAGTTTTCCAGAATGTAGAAACTCTGTCTTTGCTGGTTAGCTCCCCAATAGTCAACTACTTCGGACTTCTTAACCACCCATAACAGTGGCAATATTTCCCTTCTGTGGAGTGAAAGAAATGTATTCTTTAGTATGCTGGTAGAGTCTAATACAGCCTTCTCTGGAAAAGACCATATTTTCCCAATTATTTCCTCTGTTGTTACCGATTCTTATGATTTTTAAGATTTTCCTGTATTGTCCTTTAGTCTGACATCCAGACTATAGCATGTCCAGTTAAATCAGAATCTCTAGGAGTGAGATGCAAGCTTCAGCACTTTTTAAACTCCTCTAAGTAATTCCAATATGAGGCCAAGATTGGGAACCTCTAGTTAAAGCCGTTAATGATAATTGTAACCCCTTTAAACACTTTTTTATTGAATCCCTCTCTTTATGTACTGTGTACAAAACCTATTTTCAGATCATTCTTCAAAGGCAATGTATTATTAAACACATTTTGCTGATAAGTACATGAGACTTAGAAGTTAAGTGCTTGCAAAGATCACTGAAGAGTGTGTTAGACAGAGCCAGGACCTAGTGGAGCTCTGACTCTATTAAGTGCTGTCTCCACCCACCCAGCTGCCTTCTGGCAGGAATACGGCACCATTTGTATGTCCTCTTTACCATTCAGGTTTTGACATATTCCCAATCTTGTTCACCTCATATCTCTACACCCTATCACAGTTTTGCACTCACTTACTCTTCAGAATTCAGCTCCACATCATCATCTCCAAACCCTTCCTCTTACTTCTTAGACTAAGGAGAGTACATTTGTGTAGCAACTTGTATTTACTTTATACTTATTATTTTAAGTTATAAAAATGCTCACATGCTTCTCTGTCTACCTCAGCTAATTGTGAACTTCTCAAAGGTGTAAATAGGTTGCATTTATCTCTGAATCTCCAGGGGCTAGTAATCAATTAATATTTGTCAAATGTATATTAGTTTATTGTCGTAGACTCTGGGTCTGAAGTTCTCTCTTGTCCAGCAAAAAAGCAGGATGCAGGATTAAAAATGTGAGAGAGGCTAATGTTTGCGAGGAGGCAAGAGCCCTGAGTAAGGGTCCGTGCTCCATTTTTATTAGTACCAGAAGGCTTATAAGAGTGATGGGCGTGCATAGAGACAATGAAACCGTGAACATTAACTCATGGGAGTGGGGAAAAAGGGGTTTGGGAGATATGCAGTGTTAGGGGGTTGGATCAACACAAAACCAGATTCTGGTGCTGTGTGGAAGGTTGTTTACCCCATTTCTGTTTACCTAAACTGGCTTGAGGGACAAGAAAGAGCATGGTACCTCAGGGTCCACAAGGCATCTTTCTTTGGCTAATTAGCTCTGCTCTGGGCAATTTAGGCCCTGTTCCCATGTGGTTTATAGTCCTATTTTCTTGTTTACCTAGTTTGATACTTCCTTCCTGTGAAAGCAGCTTTCTGCTATTGTCCTATACTAGGGACCCATTTTCCTAATCTTATTTACCTAATCTTGTTTACCCAAACGTGGGTATGTTCATCCTATGACTTTATAATTCTTCATGCCTTATGAACCCATTGTTGCAGGCCAGGGAATTCCTAAGCTTATTCTCTACAGTTTAGCAAAACTATTATCTCAGATTTAGAGGCAGAGACATCTCAATAACTTTTGATTTCTTAAACATTATTCTTCTATGGATCCACATACCTTTCAATTATCCAAGTCTGTATGAGGGTTCAAAAATGTGAGTGTGTATGCCTGTTTGCATTGTACATATACAAACAAATAATTGTAACAATGTGTGTAGTCCTTTTTTGTTTAGAATTTTTGAGTTTCTGAAACATGTTGCAATCACTAGATTTTGACAAATCATAAGGTGTGAAAACATAGTCCTGACTCTCTGAGCTAGGTTCCTGCTGTCCAGGAGTGCAGAACTGAATCACTCAGAGAGATTTGCAAACTATTTTGATTTAAGCAGCAACTTCAGAGTCCCTCCATCTTAATAACAGACATTCTGCCTTTGTAGGTATCTATTTACCATACTAGGTAACTCCAGAGAGCTTTGTTTATGGTTATTTTACTAAGTACATTTCCCTAAAGGTTTGCTCTTAATGGATTGGGCAATTTCATGCAAGTAGGCACCATAAATGCTTTGCTGATGTAGACCAACTTGTAAACATTCATTCTCCTGCCCATTCTTGTCCTAGCCCTTTGTGAGCCTGATACTAGCAAACTTCTTCAAATGGTGTCAGATTGCATGGTGATTCTGTGAGACACAAATAAGTTTACATACAAAGACCAACACATTTATTTTCCCATCTATCTGATGTTCTACCGTGGGAATCCAAGTCTCTGGAGGAGGTATATTCTATTTTCCCTTCTCTTTTGATTAGGGTGACAGGCAACACGTAAGATTCAAATCCTTACTTGCCAGTGCAACTTCTAAAATGCCTCCCACATTAAATTACCAAGTCAAACCAATAGTTTTCTATACTCAAGAAGTAAATATTTGAACCCTAACACGTAGCTTGCAGGTCACTCACACAAAGTTATTATATAGTGGATTTCATTCAAATGAAATTGCTTCCAAACTCAAGCTGCTAGTTAGCAGATATAATACTCAGCATCCCTCAGGAATACACTTGAAACAAAACAATGTTAAAAATGAGCAAAGTAAATGAAGATATATTTTATCATCGGGTAGTTTCAAAATGAATGGAGCCACTGCTCACCGTGCAATTCATGAGACTGATGCCTTAAATATTGATTTCCTAATCACTGTCATTGTAAGAAGGCATTCTGAGTTCTTTTCCCTATGTCATAAATTCGACTTTAAGCAGAGTAAGAAGCTTTTAGCAAGAAAATTTTACATCTGTTTATGTCTGAAATTAAAACCACAAGAATTGAAAGGAAGAAAAAATAACCAAGGGGGTTTTCAAAAATTTAAAACTCCATCATGCATAAATAGAGCTCATCAAAGAAAGTAATTTCCCTGCAGAAAACACTCCATCTTTTGTTTTATGTAAGTTATCAACATGAATATTTTATTCTCAATGAAACTGCCTTTTCCCCTTTGTGTTTCATACTTTTCACTTGGTGTCTCAAATAAATAGGCTTCCTTCTTTCCATCCCACTCTATTATTCAGGTCAGTTGCAATAAAATATTTTCCTTGCCTGGTGTAAGTGGTAATTATAGATTGAGCTTTGCTAATTCACTGTTTTTCATTTTTAGCCCTATTGTGTTTTGAAGTCTAGAAACACTAACCACTTGAATTTTCCTCAAAATAAAAACAAAACCATTTTTTTCCACAGTGGAGTATAATATCTAAAATATCTATCAAATTTGAAAATATATCTTGGCTTTGTTTCATTCTTAATCCAAATGATGGAATAAAGATTCCATTTAATTGCAACCCCTCTAAGTGCAACTTCCTGTAGTCAGTCCAATCAGTCTAACTCGATGGGGTAAATCATTCTCACCCACATTAATCCCACCTGTTACACTCACTGGATTCATTGCATAGCACTGCCCTTTAGTGGACGGTTCTTCTGCCTTCTCACCTAATGGCTTGAATACCCAAATCACTTACCATATCTTCTTGCTCTGCCTGTATCTTGGATAATCGCATCATGATGTATGGAATATCAAAGTGTAATTTATTTGTAGATATATCAAAAACTAAAACTTTCAGTCAGGATTAAAATTTACTGATAAATATTTGTTTAACAACTAAAGCACACATAGCTTTTATTCTGGCATTCTATGAGTCTAAGAGATTGAATTAAGAAATTAGTTTTAATGTAGACTACAAATAAATTTGTACTGTTAAGTTTTTGAACAGTGATATAGAACTTCACTCCCTGTTTCTGGATGCTTGGCTAAATTTAAAATTATCAGTTAGATCTTGTTTCCCATAATCTTGTAAAAGTTTCAAGTTCTCAAGCCCTTGTAATTTATAAGCAAGAATGTTTTTCACATTGGTGATAATTACCTTATATACTAGACCATGGCATTCAAATCCTCATACAACCATTTAATATCTCACTTGAATAGCTGAAGAGGATATTCATAATTCATTTGATATTTTTAAAATTACGCTGATTATAGTAGATGCTGATAGGACCCAAGCTGAATATTCAAAAAATAATTCTCGTCAAAGGAGTGTAATTAAAATAGAAAACACTATGCATCCTTAACTCCCATATAACTTCATATATCTTGTATCTTATAACCATCATAAAACCAAAAAATGAAACATTGGAAAATAATAAATAAGAAAACATCAATCATATTTGATCTTGTTAGATTAGCTTACTTTTAAAACAGCCCTATAAATAGGGCAAAGAGTCACTGATCATAAACTATGTCAAGGCTTGAGTTTTTTACAAACATGATTTTTAGCTTCTCTCAGTCTCCAGTTTCAGTATAGCATTGCCCTTTAAAAATGCAACAATAAATCAGTACATTCCCTGCACTGTAATGTAAAAATGACAAAACTATAGCATTACTCACATAAATAGAATGTTATGCTAATACTCAAATCTCTCACTCAAAGCAATAGAATTTAATTTTGAAGCAAAGCTGTTATTCATCCCTTCCATTAAGCACATTTCAAAAAAATAAATAAAGCGATTTAACTACATTGTCCCTATTTTATCCTGATGATCTGTTATTATACATATTTCTCACCACCACCTCTTAGCTGCATCATTCAAAATATAAATATAAGAGCAGCTAATGTGAAGAAATAATTTTTATAAGTAACTGGATATTTCTTAATGTCATTTATAGGCCTATTCAATAAATTATGACTATGAAGCCAAACTTTATTCAATTTTTAAATATAAGTTGTACATTGGAGACAATTCAATTTAATTTTTTCTTAGCAATATCTCATATCATGTGGTTTCCCTTAAGGATAATAACAATGATTTGTTAAAATGTTTAATGGTAATTGTCATTTAAGAATGTTATACAATTTTCTTAACCATCAAAAACATTTCAAATTAATTATAAAGCATATCATGTATAAAAAGTTTTACTGAGATAAAAGGGTTTTAAATATTAAGGTGTTCTCACTAAAAAAATGAACTTCTCATACCTATGAGAGTAATGGTATTTCTTAAGGTGACACATTTCAGGGGAGCCAGTGTGACTCAGTTGGTTAAGTGACCAACTCTTGGTTTCAGGTCATGATCTAACGTTTCTGGGTTCAAGCCCTGCTGTCAGACAGCATGCCTGGAATTCTTTCTCTCTCTCTCTCTCTCTCTCTCTCTCTCTGTGCCCCTCTTCTGCTCTCTGTCTCTCAAAATAAATAAACTTTAAAAATTAAAAAAAAGATGACACATTTCATTAGGATGATTTAAATTTCAGCAAGTATATTTTCAGTGATACTATTTTGAAATCACTATAGAAATATAAAGATGGATGGAAATTAACATGGACACGCTAATGCTTCAGCAAGGCTTGACTTTAATCTGAACAAATTTTTCTCCTCCTCACTCTTTTTTAAATTTGTCTCAATGTTTATTTATCATTTTGAAAGACAGAGCATGAGCAGGGGAGGGGCAGAGAGAGAGAGCAAACGAGAGAGAGAGAGAGAGAGAGAGAGAGAGAGAGAGAATCCAAAGCAGGTTCCAGGCTCTGAGCTGTCAGCACAGAACCATGAGATCATGACCTGAGAGGAAGTCTGACATTTAACCAACAGAGCCACCCACGCACCACTCTTCTTCCTCATTCTTGAAGCCTCCTCTTCAGTTGTTTTTCTGTCCAATTCTCTGTTCCAAGAATTTGGTACTGATGTTGACATCTCCCTGACCTCAATGTATACTTAGTAACAGAACTGGGATGACAATGCCAATGCTAGTCATGAGACCACCTTGAAGACGTGACCAATGCAGCTGGCAGTGCGTAATAGATTCTTAATGAAACCTCCCAGATCCAGTATTTTCCTATAGAAAGAACCCCCTGGCCTTTTACCCTGGAAAGTCTCCAGTTTTGAAGGCATTAGCCTGCTCCTTTGCCTAGCAAAGTATGGGGCTATTGTTCCTCTATATTTCCAAACTCTGTCTTTGTGTTATACTTCAGCTCCAGAGCACAAAGGTGGGTTTTCCACAACAATCTGATCAGACATAAAGGGTTATAAAATCATCCAATAAAAGTCTCTTGATGTTTAGTTGGGCTACTATTTAGGTACTCATGCAAGTTTGGCTACTAGTAAGGTACTCAAATATAATACATTAATCAAATTAAATGTGTAAAACATTTTTATTTAAAATGTTTTCATAGCTGCCATTACACAAATATATTCATTGAGCTCCAAACCTATCTTATATGTCTTTATACAAAAAATAAGCTATGAGAAACTGACCATAAAAATATTTGCTTTATTCTATAATCAAGTATTTCTAGATAGATTTTAGCTTGGAGAGTTCAAAACTAAGTTCAAATGCAGAAATTAACATGTTTTTTGTTTGCTCTACAGCCATTGCTTTTCCCTCCGATATTTACATACTTTTAAATTTACATCCCTTCTATATGGGTTTTAGTGTATTAAAATATTCATATGTATTTAATGAATTTTTTCAAAAGTGTTGTTTCACAAAATACAAATATTTATCTTATATCAGTTCAAGGGCACCCCAAATCTTGAATTCTATTCGTTCACATGTAAAAACACATCAAATAAACAACTAAGACAATTGTTAAGATAATCCAGTCCAAAACACACACACACACACACACACACACACACACACACAGTCCATGTAAATTATTCAGATAAAAGTAGCATAGATTTAAAATTTTTGAAAATTAAAATGTGGCTTACATATTTTGTGTGATTCTGTGTGGAAGGCATGTAAGTTACTCTGAAATAGCTAAGGAAAATAGTCACGGTACTTACGAAAACATAACGAATAAAAGGCATAATAAGCACAATTTGCCTTGGATAATTATAATTGATAATGTTTATAGGAGATATTATATTAATTGTTATAAATAGAAGGCTGTTGTTCTCCCATTTAGTTTACATTCTGTGAGAATATTAGTATTACAAAAAGTCCAAGAATAAGTGATATTAATGATACAATGATGAAATATCAGGGCCAAAATTAACATTTTATGTCTATATTGATCTGTCAAACACAATATGGTTATTTATTAAGTTTATTGTAACATTTAATACATCACTGTACAACTAAGTTTGTATAGACCTCAAACACATCCCTAAGTACTGATACCTTATTCTTCTGGATATTTCTTAGTCTTTTGTCTTTTAGCTGAAGCATTAGATTGTTTTGATCACATGTCTTTTTGTTAAAGATAGGATACTCATTGACAAGAACTAAGAATTCTGAGTAGAGAAATGAGATCTAAAACTCTTTTTAAGTGGAAATACAGAATAAATAGGTTTTGTCAGTGTTTGTATAAGCTGCTGTTGCCATTCTCTTTGCATAAGAGACAGGGTGAAGAATCACTAGATTTTTATATTCAATGCTTTCAACTCTGGTAGGCTCAGGATTGGCCCCAAGCACGAATGAATGAGAAACTAAGGATACAACTTCCCTTTGGGGAACATGTTCAGAAAGTTTTTTCATATCCACCGATACTAGTTGCCAAAATTTCCTTTCCACATGGAAAGGAATTAGTAATTGTCACTATTTGAAGAGTCGCTTTGACAGAGCCAGTAAACTAGAAGTCAGTGCATCATCCACAGAGCCCGCAGAAAAAAACCAATTTGTCTCATGGCTGCAAACAAAGCAGATGATTTGGTACCTTCTGAACATCTAATGGATTATCAGACCAATGATTATTACCTCTGAAACACAAAAAGCGAAACGAGGAGAGAACGAAGATGGTTCCCAGAGGGTACCAGAAAACAGACAGAGGAGAGGCAGCTAAAACCTCTTTAATCCTGACAAAGTTGCCACATCTATGGAAGGGAGCTGCCTTTTTTTTTTTTAATGGTTATTTGTTTTTGAGAGAGAGGGATAAAGGTGGGCGAGGAGGGGCAGAGAGAGACAGGAGACAGAGAATCCTAGGCAGGCTCCACACAGGGCTCGAACTCATAAATCACGAGATTATGACCTGAGCAGAAATCAAGAGTCTGATGCTCAAACAACTGAGCCACCCAGGTGCCCCAGGAAGCTTCCCTTTTAATGTTGATAACAAGGATTAATATTTTAGCACTCCAATTAAAAAAAAAATTGTTTCTTGAACTGCTGTCCATTCCATTCATAGACAATTGTCAAATGAATTAGTTTTCACATGTATGTAACCAAGTTTGAAAAGATACATATTTTAAGTAGTTAATCATACACTGAGGCAACAAAATTAAGTCATGATGAAATAGTTTGTAGTAGAATTCTTATACTGCTTTAATTATCAAGTAAGGTTTGATACCAATAGTGTCTTGCATGATGCTTTATGATAAAATTATTCTAAGAAAAATTCCACGATATTCGCTGTTTTTGAGCTTCCTTTTGAACAAATAAAGGGCATGTAAGTTTCTCTGAAGTTTCAAGCCTCTAGGGCTACATTATGGGGAAGAAAAATAGAGAATCAGAGTGTGAGAATGAAAGATATACTCAGGGTAAGGATGCACCAAGTGAGAAGGACGTTCTGGAGCCTAAGAACCAGGAGCCAGTTTCATGGGAGCTGGTATTCTCCTTCCGCAGACGCCATGCTTAGAAGGACACAGCACTTGGTTTAACGTTCTGCTGCCACCTTTGTGAAATTGTCAATAATCTCTAAGTGGTCTATATTTTTGTTTTGCATTGGCCTTCTTTCTTGGAACATTCTATAGCAAAATTCATTACCTTAGTTAAGGGAAACAGGCAAGTTGGAGAAAGTGAGTCTGAAGACCAGCCTTGTAAGATGTCCAGAAGCAACAGCAAAAGCTTTCTGGAAAGGACAGGAGGCTGCTTAGATACCAGGGAACCAAAGCAAAGGGGGAGGGTTGATCTGTGGGATTTGCTGAAAATGGTTATTTTAAAAATTATAAGTTTAGATAACTACTAGTGCTAATGATGTGGTGAGGAGATGGTCACTGAGTTTCATCAAAAGTTTCAAGACAGATTTATAAAAAATGGCATTTCAAGAAAAGATATATCTACCACTTTGTAGTCGTTACAAAGTAATATTACCCAATACAACCGCACCATTCCGGTCAGCAAATACTATGTTTTATTAAATACGAAGTTGGTAGATTTTTGGCACTTGAAATCCTGAATAAAGCCCCTAACAGATGAAGTCACTTTGAAAATTCCAAATGGAATTATGAAGCAGTGTCTTTGGGTTTGCTTAGACGTTGTGTAAACCAAATATGACTACAAAATTTTCTCAGTCCTTGCAAACAGTATCCTTATAAACACTCTACGCTCATATGGGCTTTTTATTTCTGATAAGCTCTCATAAAATCCTATAAAGGATCAGCTCATAAAGTGATAGTGGTTGCAGCATCCACCACTTTAACAAACATATTTATATATAAATCTTAAAATCATCTATCTACTTTGAACACTACCCTATTAACTTGGATTTATGGAAAATAAAAAGTAGATTAGCATGAGGCAAAATTGTTTCTTTTTTTAAAATATTTTATTTATTTTTGAGAGAGAGAGGGAGACAGAGTGTGAGGAGGGGAGGGCAGAGAGACAGACACAGAATCTGAAGCAAGCTCCAGACTCTGAGCTGTCAGCACAGAGCCCGACACGGGGCTCAAACCCACCAACTGCGAGATCATGACCTGAGCCAAAGTCAGGTGTTTAACCAACTGAGCCACCCAGGCACCACCAAGGCAAAATTATTTCTATGAACAGTCTATTTTTCTTAAAATTACTCAGTACTTTAGTTTAAGAAACCCTCTTTGTCATGTAACAGCAGATGTTACAAATTAAGGTGATTATAATTTTATTCTAAACAATGAATCAACTGATTCTACATTAAGGTAAAATGCTGATATAAGAGAGTTTAATATGTTTTTATTAGAAAAAACTCTATTCTCAAATATATAACGTCCAGGCTAAACCTCTGAATAGAAAACTTAAGGAAAAAATGAAGTAGAATAAGAAATGAGACTGTATGCTAGACCTACAATCCAACTGCATTAATATGTACATACAAGTTAACTGTAAGTATAAAAATTATACAGAAGATATAACCACTCCTTTTGTCCTTTTTTTAAAAAATGTATTTATTTTGAAAGAGATAGTGAGAGCGCACAAGTTGGATAGGGGAGAGAGAGAGAGAGCGAGACAGAGTCCACACTATCAGTGTGGAGCCTAATGCGGGGCTCAAACTCACGAATCGTGAGATCATGACCTGAGCCCAAATCAAGACTCGAACGCTCAACCGACTGAGTCACCCAGGCTCAGCCAGTCACTCCAATAGGAGGCATCCACCCCGATTGTTCTTAATCTCTTCCCAAAATATAGGGAAAAGTTAACTGAGTGGTAAAAAGAAGACAAGAATCCCAGAAATTGTTTTTTCATTCTCTTAACAAAGCACAATTAATAATGGCAGACTGAATAAAACTTTCGCTCACTATAAAGATTAGTTACTAAATGGGTGGATGAATGGATGGATTAAGCAAAAAACCTCCTCCTAGGGTACAGGCTTTGGAACCCAGCATATATTTGACTCACACCTTGAACATTCTTGCTTACGCCTGCTTGACCTTAGCAATTTTTTATCATCTCCAACAAGTCTTATATTTCATCACTATAAAACAGGGTTTATCACCTCATTTTAAAGACATTATAAATAAAATTACCCAGAACACAATTAGTGTTGAATAAAAACAAATCTAAGCTGGTTTATAGCAGGAAAATTGCCTGAAATGGAATTTTAAAAAATAATAATGGACTATTTTTTAGAGCAGTTTTAGGTACAGAGGAAAATTGAACAGAAGTTACAGACTCCCCATTTACCCCTTGCCTTCAAACATGTGTGACTTCCCCCATTTCCCCACCAGAGTGGTACATTTGTTACAACTTATAAACCTACACTGTTATATTGATATCACCCAAAGCTCATAGTTTATACTCACATTCACTCTTCACTTGTTTCACTTAGTAATATGCATTTATGTTTCTTGCATGTCTTTTCATGGCCTAATAGTTCATTTCTTTTTATCACTGAATAACATTCCATTGTCTGGATGTACCACAGTTTATCCATTCACCCAATGGAAGGAAAGCTTGGTCGTTTTCCAATTTTGGCTACTATAAATATATCCATGTGCACATAAACATATGTGTGGACATATGTTTTTAACGCCTTTGAATGAATACCAAGAAGTATGTGATAGTTAATTTGATGTGTCAATCTGACTGGACTAAGGGATGCCCAGAGAGCTGGTAAAACATTACTCCTGGGTATGTCTGTGAAGGTGTCTCTGGAGGAGATTAGCATTTGAATCTGTAGACTGACTAAAGATTTCCTTCACCAGTGTGGGTGGGCATTATTCCATCCCTCAAGGGCCTGAATAGAACAAAAAGTTAGAAGAAAAGCAATTCTTTCTGCTTGAGTTGAAAAACCCATCCTCTCCTGCCATCAGATAGATATCAGAGCCTCTGGTTCTCAGGCCTTTAGACTCAGACCAGGATAGATGCTGTCAGCCTCCCAATTCTCAAGCCTTTGGACTCAGACTGAATTACACCACCAGCTTTCCTGATTCTCCAGCTTGCAGACTGCAGATACTGGGTATTTTCAGCCTCCATAGTCTTGTTAGCCATTTCTCCCAATAAATCTCATCTATGTCTGTATCTTTCTACATCTATCTATTTTCTATTGACTCTGTTTCTCCAATAACCTTGACTAATACATAGTATGATTGCCAAATAGTATGAGAACAGTGTGTTGAGTTTTATAAGAAACTACCAAACTGTTCTCCAAAGTAGCCATACCATTTTTATATTCTCTCCAGCATTGAATGAAAGTCCCTGTTGCTTCACATCCTCACCAGCATTCAGTGTTGTCAGTGTTTTGGATTTTGGCCATTCTGATAGGTGTGTGGTGGTATCTCATTGCTATTTTAATTTGCGTTTCTTTGATGACCTATGACATGGAACACATTGGTCATGTGCTTATTTGCATATCTTTGATGATGTATCTGTTAAGGTCTTTGCCTATTTTTTAATAGGGTTGTTTGTGTTGAGTTTTGGTGAGCTCTTTATATTTTTTGGATAATAGTTCCTTGTTAGATGTGTATTTTGCAAATATTTTCTCCCAGTCTGTGGCTTACTTTCTCATTCTCTTGGTATTTTCATTTACAGGGGACAAGTTGTTGATTTTAGTGAGTCCAAGTTATCAATTATTTTATGGCTTGTGCCTTTGGGGTTGTATCTAAAAAGCCGTTATCATGACCAAAGTCATCTAGGTTTTCTCCTATGCTATCTTCTGAGTTTGTAGTTTAGTGTTTTACATTTAGGTCTGTGATCCATTTTGAGTTAATTCTTGTGAAGGTGCCAGGTGTATGTCTATGTTCATTTTTTTTGCATGTGGATGGCTACTTGTTTTAGCACCATTTGTGTAAAGACTATTTTTGCTCCATTGCATTGCTTTTGCTCCTTTGTCAAAGATCAGGCGACTATATTTATGTGCTCTATTTCTGCGTTCTCTGTTCTGTTCCATTGATCTAATTGTCCATTCTTTTGCCTATGCCACAGTGCCTTGATTATTGTAGCTTTATAGCAAGTCATGATGTTGGTAGTGTCCAAATTCTATAAGAGAAAAACTAAATGGGGGCATTAAAAAACTGGAATCAGGGGGCGCCTGGGTGGCTCAGTCGGTTGGGCGTCCGACTTCGGCTCAGGTCAAGATCGCGGTGTGTGAGTTCGAGCCCTGCCTCGGGCTCTGTGCTGACAGCTCAGAGCCTGGAGCCTGTTTCGATTCTGTGTCTCCCTCTCTCTCTGACCCTCCCCCGTTCATGCTCTGTCTCTCTCTGTCTCAAAGATAAATGAATGTTAAAAAAAAAAATTAAAAAAAAAAACTGGAATCAGTTCGGATTTGACACGTGGAGAGATACAGTATTAAGAAAGACATCAAATATTATAGAAAAGTAGTCTCATTCTATGCACATTTGACCTACCCTGAAATAACTCAACATTGGGATATTTTAGACGAAGTAACTAAATTCTACATAATGCTCCTTAGATAAATTATCAAAAAGAACTAGTGACTAAAACTTGCATCCATTTCCCCACGCAAAAATAGAACAATCCTTGCCCTTATCTCCATCGCTAGAATATGATAAAAGAAGATAAAATGTGCTTGAAAGTACATTGAGCTCTTTGAAAGGTTTGATACATGTGTTTGTGTATATAAGTTCCCCTTCCTCTGGAGGGGCTATGATATTATTTTGATTATTTCTTCAAGTGGTGTTCCAGGACACGCTTTCTCGCCCACTTCACTATCACTTTAATAACTCCACTGCCAGAAATTGCTCCTTATGTCTGGTGCTCCAGCAGTAATGATTGAATAGCTCACATAATTCAAAATCATGGATTTCAATATTTTATTTTGGCCTCCATCCAATGTGCAGAAACTTAAATGAGTGGCACCAAAAATATCTTTATTTATAATAAATTGCTTTACCCAGTAAGGTCAAATTACTCTCCTTGTGGCATTATCTTGAATACTCTTAAAGAATTAAGTGGATGACCTTTCCCCCCCCACCCTTTCCACCATTTGTCTGATTAAGGTCATGCCACATTTTTTAAAACCCACATTTTAGAATTTTTATGAACACATATGTGTCAAACTCAGATTTTGCCAAAGTTAAACCACTCCTAAAGAAAATAAGCTTGGAAGAAAAGGACATTAATGATTACCTTAATCATTAATAATCAGATTCAGGATTCAGACTAGGCCCAGAGTAATAAGGTATATGCCCTCTTGATGTTAAAATCCCAAGACAGTCTCCCTTCCCTTTGGTTTGGTGTGTTTCAAGACCAGAGGTTTTATTTTTATGATCCAAGAAGTTCTTAATGGCTTTGCAGTGGGGATATAAAAATCCATTCCCCAAATATAGAAAAAAAAATTCAGATGATCACAAACTCTAGCAATATTTCTATTATTATAACCTTGATAATCAGATCATCGTCTCAACAGAACTGCATTGACAGTTGTTTTGCACTGGTTTTGCTCCAGAAAATAGTATCCCCAGAAATCCCCTGGTGTTGTTTGCCATCATCTTGACATATTGCTACCTCTACAGGTTAGAAATATTTGCATCATTGACATATATCTCCATAGATTTGTCAGCTTATTTCATTTGACATTGTAACATCATGTCTGTGGATTTATATTATAAAAATCTCATGAGAATGTCAATGACACAAAATCCCATTACAGTGAAGGGGAATTAGTGACATTAGAAAAAAACATTGTGAAAAGTGACTAGAATACCTCATTTCTGGAAGCTCTGTTTCATTAAAATGAAAAAAACCTCCTGATGTGATTGTTTAAATACTTTTCCATATGTCTTTTAAAAAATACTACTATAAAACACAAACTTAAGATAAACTAATAAAATTGGGTAAACAAGAAATTGGGTACTTTTTGTTCCATTATTATAATTCCTTACAATTAGTTAATGGCAATGCAGCTGAGGCCAGGAAAAATGCAGGAGGGAGGGAAGCCTCATTCGCTTGTCATTACTGTTCAGCACACGACTCCACAGCGTGAGTGCAGAAAAACCTGGTATGGATTGAGTCAGGGTATTGAAAACTTAAGCCAAATCCTATTTCTGGTACTAATAAATTCGAGTTCACCAGTTGATTTAAAAGCTGTCTGGGGATAAAACTCAACGACTTCAAATCTCACAAGAGATAAAAGGGCCCTTTTCTTTTCTTTATATTTTTGTCCCATTTTCTTTTAATTTCATTTTGAGGTATGACATCCCACCCCATCACTTGGTTACACCACGGGACAAGTTATTTAGTGACAGCTACAGGAATAACCTCTACTACAGTTGCTCTCATTCACGGCATGAAGGAAAATGAGTTGGATGCTTTTCAGTTGACAGGGCAGAACTAGGAATCTTTCAGATGTCCCCAATTTCGTATGCTGCTAGCCAAATCACTTTTATTTCCCTTACTAATAGGGATATTAATGTGTAAGTTTCCCTACAGTCGCTTGCTTTTATGCAAAGGCAGGGTGGATGCTTTGTGTACAAGGGACTCTATATGAGTTTCTTTTTTGGATTTATGGAGTTTAGGAGTCGCATGCAATCATTTATAGCTTGGCTGACAGGGAGCACAGTGCACATTACCACTCGTCTGCTTGGTGATTTAAAATTACCTACTGGAGACTATTGCTGAGATTAGCTCAGTTACTTTATCATATACTTTAGTTATAAAATATATAACAGACATGCAGACAGAAAACTTGTAGATTTCTAATATTCTTATATCTTAGGAAAAAAAAACTAGGAATGTTGCGTTCAAAGACAAGCTCAGTTCTCAGTAGTTAAATGATGGATGTGCTATTTTGATAACAAATCATTGTTATTAGGGCCCTCCTAGTGGAAAGAGGATAGCTTTTGTAGTCAGACATAAATGACACAGACTCGGGATCCTCTGGTTTTCAGCAGAGGGATGTCAAACAATGGAATGAATAGTATCAATTTTCAGGGTAACTTTGAGACTTAAATGAAATAGTACATACCCAGTACCTAGCTAGCAAATTCCTGACAGACATGTGTACAAGTCTATCCATTCATCATCATTTATATTAGCTCTTTTTCACAATAGCTCCAAGAACATATACTCATTTTTGTAACTAGCAAAGTTTCTCAAAAGTGAAAATAAAAGAATCCTCCAACTTTAAAACATCTAGATGGGTCTAGATAATACAGTCCAGGTCTATTGTGACTCAAAATTTAAGTAGGGCTCAAGCACCAGCATCAATATTTCAGAGATTCCTCTCTTTACCTTTGCCTTCTAATTGATAATCCAACTTCCCTCCTTTAGCCTTCTTGTCATATCCCCAAACTCGTCCCCATCGAAGAGGAAGTATGAGTTTCTAACAGCTATTATTATTATCTATAAGTTCACAGGAGAGATGGAACAAGGGTGAGACCTTGAAAAATAGTTTTCTCTGTCTTCTGACAGGGTGAGAGAGAATGCACTTCTAAGGTCTACTTCACTACATGTTAGTCATTCATCCCAAGCTTTTTCTCCTACTCTGTCTTCCCCCCTACTAATTGATTAAAATATATTTTACATGTTTGATATCTTAATAAAAACTAATAATATTTATTTTATTTATAGCTATTTATTTTATGAATTATTTGAAGGATGGATCTAACTTTTGGAGGATTGGGAACAAATTAAGATATTCCTCTTCACCTAGATCAATGGTTTCAAGATATACATTTTACTTTGGAACTTATTAATAATGTTAGGTAGTACAGATGAGTGCATAAAGCATACAAAGGAGGATGTGAGTGTGTATTGTATATATAGATTCATAGATAAAAATACAGATAAATAGATATAATACAATATACATTTATAATACATTGAAACATATGGATATATACATGTATGCATATACAATGAGGAACTTTGAAATAAAGTTTGCAGTTCAGTTTAAAAGCCTCTTTCTGTGTCAATCAGGACAACTGAAGTTATTCAGGAGCAAGCAACAATCCCCCATCCCGCAGTAACTTAAAAAACAAAATGTCATGTCTTCTCATACCAAATTCCCATCATGTATACACTGTGGGATCCTCGCTATGTTGTCATTGTCCTCACCCCAGAGCCAAGCTAATAGATTAGCCTCTACCTGCAGCACTACTATTTTCAGTAGCCATGTGACTAATCTCACAAAGACCAAAACAGCCAGAGAAGACACTTGTGCTTACAGCTTCTTGGACAGAACTGATCACATGCACCAGACAATGCCAACGGAGATAGCAAGTGAAACTCTGACATAAACCCAGAACCGGGCTATTCGGAAAATGGCGCTAATTACTATCAGACTATAAACTAAGTGGTTACTGGCTGCAGGCGCATCTAAAACACCTGCATATTCTAAGCAGCCAGCACAGAGCTTGGCACTCAGAAGCTGCCCAGAAATAAGCTCCTGGGTGAAGGAGTGTATTTCTGGAAAGGAAGCTGACTGGTAATAATTTTAAAAGCTATTTTCTTAGTAACCTTGGACTACCTGTTGAGGAAAGGCTGAGATTTGCAGTATGTAGAATCAAATGAAATTGGCTTGCACTGCATGCCAAGTTATAATCAATAACCTCCAATTCCTTATTTTTAAAATGTAAATGAAACCACCTGCCCTAGGGTGGAATGCAAAAGTACTTTTTAAAGCTGCAATATGCTTATAATATTAAATAGATCTCATTTTTGCCAACCAGAATGAAGCCACACGAGAAAACCCAGCTGGGATAGGTTTATAATCCAAATAAAGACTCAAAATCACAATTATCATCACAGATGGAAATATACTGCTCTGGATAGTGTCACTATGTATAAATCCAGGAGCAAAAAATATTGATTGGGCAACATAGATCTTCTCAACTGAACAATCTAGAATCCCCACCCACATTCCCTCAATTTTTCCCAGGCCTGTCTGCCAGCATTATATATGTCATCTTGCAGTCAGTTCACTGACACCCTGTAGCTCAGTTGAATAAATGAATCAGTAAACAATGAAAAATATGTTGAGGCATGCTGTCAATTAAGGAATAAATGTAAGTTGACTAGAATTACAGAGAGAAGGAAACAGGATATGGAAGTATAAGAAGAAGGAATGTGTGAGTGATTAAATATGAGATGTACACAAGGGATCACAGGACAAGTCAAGGAAGGATTGTTACAATGGAGACATTCAGACTAAGATGGATAGATCTGTGTTCAAAGTATGAACATATATAAGGTTTCAAAACACCAACTGTTGTTTTAAGCCATTTATTAGGTTCTTTAAAACTGATGACCAACCCAAACTCCAAAATATAAGCAATTACAGACACACGTATAGGGGCCTTGAGGTTCAGCCGTTCGACTGCTAAGCTGAAAACTGGCAATATTCCTTGGGTAATTGGATTGCATTGCCTGCTGCTTTTATATCTCATCTCACTGAGGCATGTATTTGATATTCAGAGAAAATTCAGGGTAACTAATGAATGCTGCAAGCACAAATGAATATTATTTTTATGCAGATTTTTTGGCAACTGCGTAAAACATTTGGAGAGAGTAACCCAGCATCAGAAACATGGATGGAGAATGGAGGCTTTGCATTCTAACCATATGCCCGCCTCCAGCTCCATGCTTAATCTATTTGGGTCTTCCCTCCATCTTCTGGCTGTACCATCTGGCTAAGAGTTCTCAGGGTATATGATATCCGACAATAGAATGGTGAGCATTTAAAATTCTAATAAAGAACTGTTGAAGAACTGAGTCATAAATCAAAACCCCTGTTTTTTGTCTTAGAAACATCCTGAGCTCCTAAGTGGCTGCTGGGCATACCATTTACATTCTAGATCCTTTTATAAGGCAGTAAGTTGTAGATTAAAAAAGCAAAGAATTTGAAGCCAGAAAGTACTTAGGTTTTGTTCTAGCACTCACTTAGCAAGATGTGACGGAATCACTCGGGTCTCTTGATGAATGTTAGTTACATCAGATTTCAAGAGTGCAAAAAAGTGCTGTCTGCAGGATTATAAGGGTAATTCCTATAAACATTTCTATACACTCTACAGCAATATGCAAACATAAGAAAATCTATAAAATTTTATCATCCCCAAGGTCTCAAGAAACAGTTCTAAAAAATCACTGAAGTGTCTGAAATATAGTAAGATTTTTTGCTACTTCTAAATAATGTAAATCTCACATTTATTCAAGGTATGGATTTATGGTCATCACATAGCAAATATTTTGACAAATATACTGAGGGTCAGGCCCACTAAGGATGGTGGATCTTGGTGTTTAAATGATTGGAAAACAGTAATGCCAAAGAATTTTTTGTTGTATATATTTTAATGTTAACTTCTTACTAATAAATATGAATGATCTGTGAAGTAATTAAAGAGTAACTCTATAACTCTGTCACTCCAATTTCTGACATGCTTACTATCCAATGTTTATGCCCTATTTTGAATGTATTTAATATCCCAAATAGAACTTTTAGGTTTGTATTTCATTTGCAGGTTATGTTGATTTGTGTTAATTGCAAAATATCCCAATCTATAACAGTGTTCAATATTTATCTCAATTATGGAAGCATCCACAGAAACAATCTAGTCTTATGTAAGACCTTATGTAAGGTCTTTCATAAGGAAAATCTTAGCTAACATTTACTGAGTGCTTACTATATTCTATACACAGAGTAGTGTGTGTGCGTATGTGTGTGTGTGTGGTTTCATTTAAGCTTCAGAAAAGCCCCATAATTAGATAAACAGAGGCTTGTTGATGGTCACTCAATTGAAATTTGTCTCTAGAATCTTAGTTGACTAAGAAACCCTCTGTGCATCATACATATACTTCGATGGCCAGCCAACAGAATACTGGCACAGTGGTTTAAGAAAATGGAAAAAAAAAAAAAAGAATGATATTGCATATGTGGGTGTGCCACAAATAAACCATAACAAAGTGCCAAATGGAAGGTGAATGTTCATTTTGTGAAATAGTTTTATAAAGAGGACAAAAGGACTCAATTCGTATTCAAAGCAAAGCACACGTTTTAGGAACAGTTCAAGTTGATTACTCTTCCACAATCCTGTTTTAATTAAACACCACCATTAAGAACCACACGAAATGATATGCTAACATATCGGTTTGTGGATAACATATTAATTTGAGGTTCTCTCCCATCAAAGTGTTAAAAAGTTGGACTTAGAAGTGCAGGGGTTTTTACAGCGTTGTCCCTTCTCTTCCCACACTCTGTGAATCCGGAGACACCGAAGGTCACTTCAGTGTTCACCTAGAACTGGGATGAGCCAGCCTATCTCAGGGCTGCATGTACACACATTCAAATGAAGAACACGAGTGATGAACGATAGGGATGGTACCATGAGATCAGTTCTTGCTTTAGCTCTGACATGTTCGATCTTGAAACATACTGCACTGCACGCGGTGATATTACAAGAGACCAGAAATTTCATCACCAACCCCTTATTTGGCAGATCATAAAATGCAACTTGGAGAACTGAAGTGATCTGCAAGAGATCGCACAGAAAGTTGATGGCAAAATAAGAAAACAAATCCAAACTTGAGCAAGTCATATTATTTTAAAGGATATGAGTACCTCTGTAAAATGAGAAATTTTAGCAAGATAACTTCTTAGATACATCTAGCACAAAAGGCTACAGTTGCTGTGTAAGGTCTCAAATGAGAAATGTAGGTGTACAAAAAACAAAGAGCAAGAGACTCAGACTTTACAATTGGATGACCTGCTTTCTCAGACCCTCCATTTCCTCACATTATACAACGTGTGGGTGCACATGTGTGGGAGCGCGCCTGTGTTCTTCCTAGTTTGTATGATTATTAGGAAGTTCACAGGGTACAAAGTATGGGAAGAAAATAACAGCATATTGTTTGATTCCCTCATCAGTATTTAAACAGATCTTTGGTTGCTTAGTCTGGTTAAAATAATAACATTTCTTCAGAAGATGTAGCTGTTTTCAGTCAAAATGTAAGATGTTACAGATAAGTCAGTATCAGTGCCTATTTATTACAGAAGTCAAATCCATCTTATTTTCTTGGTTCGGGAGAATTAGTCATCAGTCTTATGATACAGCAGACTTTGAAGTCTTCAAGGTTTATGAGTCACAAGGGTGCCCAGCAGGCATAAACATTATCGCAAATTCTGGATTGCCTTATGATATTAGAATGTTAACCTACCATTAATTAATTACTTTATATATTAAACAATTAGAGGTCTGAAACAGTTTTTCATCTGTAAAATTGGAATAATAATGGAACCTCTGTTAGAGTTTGCCGTGTGGCTAAAAATAAATAGTAGATACAAAGTACTTAGGATAATGCCTCTGCATGGAAAGCAGCAATAAATTTAAAGATTATTACTACTTTCATCGATAACTAAAATTTGAAATATTACACAACCAGGTGTTTTTTTTGTTATAACTTGAGTGAAAATAACTTGGAAAAATGAATTGTTTTCTTAATCTATATCACAATTACAACAAAAATTCATAATAGAAATACAGATTTTAAAAATTGGACAAAAATTTTATTTCAGAAAGAATAGTGAGAATCAAAATATATATACACTTTTATCAGGCAGATGATATATTTTTGAAAGAATGGTGGAGAGCCAAAAACAGAAAAATAAAGAAGTTGAGAAAAAGTCATTTTATTAGCTGTCTTCTATTTCCTTCAAAGATAAATAAGAATTGCTTTGCTCTAAGAATGTTAAGTTGTTCCCCCAAATTCTCCTCATTTATCTTCCAAGTTCAAAACCATCATGTGTGCAATGACAGACTCACTCCCCAAAGTTTGTATTGTTATTGTTATTGACAATACCATGTTTTAAATTTCTGGAGGAAGTAAAAACAAAATAAGCTATAGCCATACAAGGCCAGCTGTCACATGTCTGTGCTCAAATTTAAGCCAATAAAAATGACAGTCTTTTTAAAACAGAACAAAACAACTAAGAGTAACAGAATAAAGGCAATCACGTCCCCAAACTGAAAGACAGAGACGGTTCTCGAAGGGTTCAAAATTCAGTATTGTGAAAGAGGTTAACGATTAGTTCCACTTCGTAGAAAACCTGCTTCAATATTGCCTTTTCTGTTCTATTTGGGTGAGTATAAATAAATGACATTTCTTGTTTGTTAAGAATGTCCATTACTTCAGTATATGTGTAAATTGAATGTTGGGAAAGAGCCTGAAATAAGATTTCAAGAATTGAATAATTTGCATTCTTATATTTCAGGGAAGGATGGCTTAAGCAAAATATTAATGTGACAAGTATCTATGAGCTTCAAGGTAGAGGAGCATATTAATGCACTGATTTTATTTCACTGAAGGAATGTGACACTTCTGGACAGCTCAAGAGATTGGCTGCAATATATGGAAAGAAAAAAAGGAGATCACTGAAGCCACACTGTGCTGCTCTGTGATGCTCAAGTCATAGCAGACATTAATAAGTCACTAGCTATTTTCCCATGCTTGTCATAACCTTTGTGTCACAATTTCAGTGAAGAGAGAATAGAAGACAAAGAACTTCAGGGAGAGAAAGTTAAAGCAAGCCTGTCAAGGATTGGCAGGCCTAAATGTGATCTCTCTTCTGTTTTCGTCACTATTCCCTGAGAAGCTCGTGTCAATCTCACTTGGCCAAGTTTTCAAACACAGCACCTAATTTGGGAAGTGTCTGAACACAATCAAGTTGTCACCAGCCCATCTTGTGGGCATTCAGGCTTCCTGGTAATGATACTAAATTGGAAAGCCCAATTTAGATCACTGTGCTTACATTAGCCTCTATGAAATCAGAATTTAAATTTTGCTTTTTAAAGTTGTAAACATAAAATGTCTTAAGAGCTCCAAGTTAACAAGGCACTTAAAGTAACATCTATTCTTGTATATGACTTTGTGATACCCTGGAAACGATTAATTGGTGGCTCACCACAGGCTTTTAAGTTACATATTAATATTGAAAAACAGGATTAAAAGGGACAAAGCCTAAGACACTACACAGTGTTTTGGGATAAAGATAATTAATTGATAAATTGTTACCATGAACACCACTAATTTTAGTTCTGTGCAAAAGTGAACATGTGCCAACCACAAAAACTTTTTTTCAAAAACATAATGAGAAAGAAACTGAAGTCATTTATACATGTATACATATGTGTATGTATATGTATAGATATATAGGTATATATACATATGTATGTAGTTAATATTGCTTATCTGGAGTTACAGCTAAAATTTGGGTTAATGTTATCAAGCAAGTCTTAGGCATATACACAGCATCTTCATGCTTTTAAACAAAATTTTATGCAGAATCTAGAAGAAGGTTAAAGATAAGTTCATCAAACCTAGGCATTTAGACAAATGCAGCATTGTCCTTCTGTTGGAAGCCTGCACAACACTGTGCAAAGAGAGAACAGTCAAAAGACTTTTAGAATTAGTAGTTTTTAATTTTTTTAATGTTGATTTATTTGAGAGAGAGAGCATGAGCAGGGGAGAGTAAAAGCAAAGGAAAGAAAGAATCGCAAGCAGGCTCCATGCTGTCAGGGAAGAGCCCTATGCAGGGCTCAAACTCACAAAAGGTGAGATTATGGCCTGAGTAAAAACCAAGAGTCAGACGCTTAACCAACTGAGCCATCTAGATGTCCCAGAGTTAGTAATTTTTAATTTATTTGTGTTTCTACAACAGAATATTCTATATTTTCTATCTAGCATTTTCCATCAAAAAAGAAAAATAACTAGGCTGAAAAAAATCAAGTTTACTTTCCTTGATAATCCCTTGTCGAGTCATATCCTTTTTTTTTTTTTTACAAATGTAAGGATTCCTTCTGCCTTAATTTAACACAAAGCACCTTATTTAAGCTATGTGTAAGCAGATTTTAAAATTTATGTATGCGTATACATATAAGTATGCATACATACATATCCTTATACATTTATATTTTAATTTTATTATTTAGTAAATCAATGATTATAAAAAATATATAAAAATATAGGTTTTTCTTCAAATTGTATCTCTCCTCATATTTCAGTCCCAGTTTAGGGAAGCCATCTTCTCCATAGAACACTGTGTTCCCAGGTATCTTGTGACTTTTTACTCAGCCATTCTATTATCCTGATTTCCATGTTTGAAGCTGGGCTTACTCTGAACAATCCCAAGAAGAAATAGAGAGGAAACTGTTCTGTTGGCAGTGTTCTGAACAAACCTGGAACTTGTTGTATGACGGCTGTTTATTTTCCATTGGTGAGAACTTAGCTGGAAACAGACAAGAAAGCTGAGAAATGCTCTCTCCAGCTGTATTTCCATGGATGCTACTAAAACAAGTGTGGAAGGAGGGTAGTGTGTGAAAATGGATACCGGGGAAAGTTAGTAAGCTCTGCTATCCTGATGCATTACTAATCCGAAAATTTGATGATAAAATTTCATCTTCTCTAGGAGATCCACCAGTACTTTGAAATTGAGGGTTCCTTGGACACTGTCACTCTTTTAAATTACCATTGTTTAAAACTTAATCTGGTGAAGAATACTTCCCCTTCCATTCCTTTTTCAGAGTCAGAGAACTTTTAATTTTTCTTTATTTTTTTTAACCTTTGTAATCCAATTTTTATTTTCCAGTAGCAGCCTGCATTTCTACTGTAGTTCTGTACTTGGCAAACTCTTGACTCTCAGAGTCAGAGCACTTTTGAGTTCAAGTCCAATGACTGTACTCCACGGTCTATGATGGTAGATGTAGACAGTGGCAATGTCACACACATTTTTAAGAGGAAATGGTCAATGATACTCTTCTTTCTGAACATTATGTGTTAACCAAATATCTCAAGATTATTTATAAGAAGTAGTGGAATGTAGCTTTGTGACAGAATGGAAATGAGAATACAGGGTATATTTAACAAAATCACAGAGAACACCAAATCCTAGTTTCGTAATATGAAAAGATATATTCTTATTTAACTCACACAAGATGAATATCCCCAAACAGTACAATTAAAACTTTAAAATGTAATCATTTCTCATTTGTTTTGGATACAATAGTCTTATATAGATCTGCTGTCAAAAATAAATAAATAAGTAAGAGGAATCAGTGTGGAGGCTACTTAGATGTGAATTCAATTAGTGAGATTTAAAATTTGTGATTTGGTTTCTGAAATCTTTAGGATTTAGATTTACATATCTTGTCCAATTCACTTCATGAATTTTGATAATACTTGGCAAATTATTTATGAAGGTTAAGTTTAACAACTAAGTACAATTTTCTTTTTGAGAAGAGTCCCAATTCTTGAAAGGTATAATTAGCCCTGACTGAATGGCAGGATCAAAGGAAGGCCACTAATTGCCCCAAGGGAAAGGATAATTTTTAGCCTTGTTTGGACACTGTATAACAAACCAGGACTTGTATGTAAATGTATAAATATATATTTATCCATAAAGTAGATGGCATGATGCTTCCAGAGATGAATAGTATTGTGGACAAATAATCAAGAAGCAAAATGATATTCATTTGTTCAATAAATATTCATATGTTTATTGTATTCATTCTTTGTCAGGGTCCTATAATAGATACAAAGAATTTAGCAGAGGAAATTAAGTGGTCTATGCCCTAATGGAATTTAAATTCTAGGGGGAAAGATAGGCAATAAACACATGATTACAATTTTGATGACCATCATGAAAGGAGATTCAGAGAGATCATTCACTGAGGTATCCAATCTGCTCTGAGGAGATTAATAAAGGAAGTGCCATCTTAGTTAATACATAAAGAAAGAATAAACTTATGTATATTAAGGTGTAGTGGTGAAAAAGGGGAGCCTAAGGAAGAAGAAATTTCCTTCTAATGCCTGCATGTGAAAAGAGAAGGTATGTGTAGAACCAGTTGAGTATGTCCCATTTGTCTGAAGTATAGACAGATGTGGGTATAGAAAAAGAATAAGAAATAAATTTCCAAAGGTGGGCAGAGACATTTTTAAATAGACTTGCTATCCATATTAACCATTTAGAACTTTTTGTAAATGGCAAAGAAAATTAGGAAAAATGGCCAAGGGGTTCTATCACTGGTCTAGGCATTAAAGGGCAGTGGTTCTCTAGTCTATGGCAATGGCAAGGATAAAGAGAAGGTGACAGAATGAAGAGGGTTTGGGTCAATAAAATTTAGTGATAGACTGAAGGAGGAATGAGGAAGAGAGGGGAGTCAAGAGTGGTTCCAAAGATATTGGCTTCAGCAACTGGCTATATGGTTTTAGCATTGAATGAGATTGAAAACACTGGAGGAAGGGCTTGTTCAAGAGCTTAGGAAAGGGTCACAAGTCAGCTAGTTTAGTTTGTCTTTAAGACACCCCAATAGAGAGATCTAATGAGACATCAGATATATAATTTGTAGCTCAGTGAAGGTTCTAGAATGGAGATGGAAATTCAAGGCTTCTCAGTCTATATCTGGTAATTGAATTCTTGGGAGTGGATGATATTATTTAAGGAGGATATTAATGGACAACAAATACATATTAAAGCAGGTTAAATGAAGACATAGAACTGAGGTGAATGATATTCTTCCATTTTAATAAATGACCTAAATGGAGTAATGCACACAATTCTCCATTTGTAACATATAACTAGGTTCAAAAAGAAGAACCTTTTTTTCCTGAAAAGTTAATGATTTTTTAATAAGTGTTGATTTCTAGAACAAAAACAGTTAATTTAAAACAACCTAAAGCGTTATAAAAGATAACAATTAAATAGTATTAAATTACTAGGTCATATAAGCAAATTAACTCCAATAGAAATGACCTAAATAAGACACTGAATAATCTACAACTATGAAAATCATACTATGTGTCCTGGTAACAGATTGTTAGTGAATGAAACTGCATCTCTTATTAGAGTATAAGTAAAAGATTCTTTGTCTAAAATTATTTTTCTTTTACATATGACTCCATAGATGTGCTCAAGATGAAAAGTTAATGTTTCGGGTTCTACTAAAATGTTTTATTGGGAATGATAGTTCTTTTAACAAGAAAATAACAAGGCACATGTGTACATTTTTGTAGGAATTAAATTTCTCTCTCTTAGACTTATCTTTACTACCTTTATTAATACCTGAATGTACTTTAGATGTTAAGTTCATGATCCTAAGAAGAGTTGGTGACTGTCTTCAAAATAATCTGAGGTAACTTTGTGTGTGGGGCAGTGGGGGGAAGCCCACTAGAGTTATAAAATCTGTACTTACATCCTGATTTTACAATTTACTTAAGTTTTGTGAACCTCAGGATTTTCATCTGGAAAACAGATTTAAAATATTTCAATCTCCCTATAAAATGAGATGAGGTATGTGATAGATTTTATTACAGTGTCCAAAGCAGCTTAATTGTTGTTTGAAATTTAGTCATATAAACAAAGAACACTATTATCACACAATTCAAGGAGAAATAAAAAGAAAGACATCTGTGACATAATAAATTTATTCCAGAGCACATAAGAGCAAAGGCAAAAGGTCACATCTACTAAGCCACTGATGATATTTCTTGAAGAAAGCCACACTGACATCAAAGAATACTATTCACCTCCGTCTGTGACACCCCCACGAAGGAGGAAAACATGAAGACAGTTTTAACAATGTGAACATAGTGGATTTGCATAATTCAAAACTAAATATTAAAAAGCTACATGAATGTCCTTGAAATGTTGAAAATCTTTGAAAATCCTGGAAGTTCATAGGCAAACGAGAGCTTTGGAAATCTCATATTCTATGTAAAAATAGAAGAATAAAGTGAGTCTTCAGAAGTTAATGTTGTAAGTTGAATTAGCTTTTCATTTTCATAAAATTTATGAACTTAATAAATAAAACTGACTTGCTTCTCTAGGAAGATGACTTAATGTAATCAGTTTTTTTTAAATTAATTTTCCCCACTGGCCTTAATTGCTCACACTGGTCTTTTTTTTTTTTAAATGCAATATATCTTTGGCTTTCTCACGTTAGCAGTCACAGAAGTTAAAAGTTTGAGTAACTAACATTTCTGAAACTTTGCTATAGTTTCACATCAGTGTCTACCTCTACATTACAGACTAGTAGCTGAATAAGAGCTACAAGCAATGGGTGACAAGTGTCTGCAATGTATGCAAACACGAATGAAATTAGCTTTCATTTCTCACAGGAATCATTACATAGTAGATGCGAACAATATAAATTACTTCTTGTCATCTTTTTACATTTGATCAGTTGAAGGATCCCTTTAGAAAGTGTGGGGAAGAGGAAAAGTGCTGGCAATATGACACCCCTTCAGGTTCCATTTGAAAGTTTGTTCAATTTTCTATTCACACTACTCTACCTTCTGATGGTCTCTCTTCAAAATGGGATTCCTTTGATAGTCGGGCATCTTATATCTTATTCCTCCAGGCTAAGATCTCTATTTTCACTGCTTCCTTTGGAAATTAGAATTTCTGTCTTCCACAATATTAAGTAGAGGCTTTTTTAAAGTGCTTATGACTTGACAAAAAACGCATTAGCTGTGCAAACTGACAAGAAGTTGTGCTTGTGAAGATTGCAAGAAGCAGCAGAGCCTCTATTACGAACATATTGCTTTTTATTATAAAATATGACTCCCATTAGTTTTGGGCTACAGCCAAGTCTCTTCTCATAGTTTAAAAAGGAGTTACCTTGACAAGATTCGACTTAAATCACATCTTGATCTATATTATGAACACAAAAGAACCCTTTCTGCATTAAAGTGACAATAAGAGTCTGATTTATAATCCTAAAGCAAAGAAATTCAGAGTTAAATAAATCAAATGACTTAGCACTTGTCCCAAGATTTTTTGCAAGGGTGTGAAATCTAGGAGAAAAAAAAGAATAAACGCTATAACAAATATTCCATCTGTAAACTCAAAGTATTATGTGATCATATTAAGCATGCGTTTTCAGTTTGGTGCATTTCAAAAAGATAATTAGAAATAAGACAATTGTCTCCTCAGAACGAGAATGAAATTTGTGGTGTTTCTGCACCCATAACAATTGTGAGTGTGCTTTTTTCTTTGGTTTTTTTTTTAATTTTTTTCTTGAAGCATGATACAGGTTTACAGCCAGTTCACATATTTCATAATCTTAAACACCCTCAGGAAAATTTATTTCTCGTCAACTTAGAGAGTTAAAGCACCTACTATTTCTCTAAAGCCCCCAAGCTTAATAACTCGACAGTGTGTAAAAGAAAATATCTCTACAGAGAACAGAACATAGCCACAAGGAAAAGAGACATGTATCTACTAAAAAAACAAAAATTAGTATCAAGCATTATTCTGAATGTTTCTAAATTAGACAAAATCCAAACCTTCACGGAACTTACTTTAAGGAGGACTCTAAGGCAAATATGACAATTATCTAATAATTATTTCCTGATTTCGAGGAGGGCAAATTAGAATATGGCAGGTGCAGAAGGAAAACTTTAGAAATAAAAGCCCCATATTAAACTGTCTTTTAAGGGTAAGGGAATGGAAGTGCTCTAACCAGAAGGATTACCATGAGAGAAAGCCTGACTTGAAGAAGCATGTGCTAGAGGAATAAGAAAAATAGTAGTTTAAAGGAGATAGAGAAGAGATGTAAAAGAGTCTTAAGCCATGCATTTGGGACATCTAAGGTATGCGTTTCTCAGACATGGTTTTGAAAACACAATTCAAGACTTAGAATGAGATTTTCTGTAAAGACACTAACCAAGTGAGAAATGAGTGTAGACAGCTAGAATGGCTCCATTCCTCCTCAGTGAGGATGGCCCATAGACTGAAGTCGAAATGAAACTTCATTCGCTTTTCCTTTTTGAGTTCAAAGGCTTCCTTCCTAATCTCTACAGTATCTACAAGGATAATTACTCTCTAAAGACTGACCCAGCTTGAAATAATTAGAAATAAGCCTGCACACAAAATCAGTACTCTTGTTATTTACATGCAACTAAACTTTACACACTAACAAAATCAGTAAATATTTTGGAAAATGTTTTTAACATTAAATGTTTTAGCTGCTAAGCTGTTTTGTTAAAAGTATTTAGAGGATGAATTCTTGATCTTTGCTTTACTAGAAATCCAATTCAATATAAAAGTGCTTAAACAGTTTCATAGGTAATATAATATATTTTTAAATTATTAATGCTATTTCTATGCATTACTAAAACTAACACAATAAAAGTTAGTATTTGTATGAACTTGCAACACTACTCTGCTCTTTTGATTATGTGAAACCTAATAGAATACATTTATTCTAAATTACCACGATATATAGAGTTGCATATATTTGCTTAAACCAAATTGAAATATTTGGTCTTTATTTTATCACTGTATAGTTTTTCTTCCATGTAAATATGTTAAAGTTAATGAAAGAAATTGGAAAAAAAAAACTAAATTACCAGTCCTTTATACTACTGCTACCAGCAAAAGTGTACATTTTAATTAACATAGAACAAAAGAGCTAATTACTACTGGACCTGAATTCTCATGGCAGGGATTAGGACTAATTTTTGTTTTACTTGTTTTTAAACAACATGCAAGAGGCACTTGTCATGTTTGCATGAATTCAATAGATTTTATTCAAGCAAACAATTTTAAAGTGGAATAACTGTTGAGGTAGAAGATAATTTTTAGATGATAAAACATCATGCCCAATTTTTCAGGAAGTATGTTTTATAGATTGAGAAGCTAACTCTCATAATTTGCTATTGTCAGAGCCAAGAGCAGATTCAGCCCTTCCCTATAAACCAGTGGTCTGTCCACCATGTCGCACTGAGTCGTAGCTTGGAACTTCATAATCATAAAACTAACAATGATAACTATAAAAGAATAGCATTAACAAACAACAGCCTAAAACAATAGACTAAGTCTCTGCCATTAAATTTTGACCACAACCTAAAGAAGGATTCTGCCTTACTTCATACTAGATCACTTAGGTACTAAGAAGACAATACTGGAACAAACATATAAACATGCAATTAAATTGCTTCCCCAAACATGCAATTATAATTACATTTATAATTATTACTGATTATATGAAATATATTGATTATATAATGGTTATATTAAGGTATATATACTGATTATATAATGGTTATATTAAGGTATGTAATATAACCAGTTATATGTAATGATTACATTAAACTATATTTCAGAGATAAATTTCTTAGTATTTTACAAGAAGTTGAAAGAGACTCTTTCAGCGTCAAGACTTTTTATCTTTTAGTTTAACACTTTTCAAACTGAGTCAATAAGTTCCCCGCTTAATTGGTTGATAGTAAATGATGTGTCAAATAGTTCAACAAAAATGGTTACTTGACTTCATATGCCAAATACTCAGTTGATTGAGGGCAAATACTTAAGGTTGTCAAAAATATTTTATAATTACTTTCTTATGGGAAGAAAATAAACATTCTCAAATAATTTTAATGAAGAGAAATTAATGGAAATAATACTGGGCTCAGAAGTAAAAGGTGAGTTTGAACACAAGTTCTACTCCTTTTTGGCTACATGTCTTCTGCTAGGCTATTTAATCATTTGTAAAATGAGGGCAATATTACCTGATTTCTACATTTTAGGAAGCTTAAAGGATTAATATAATATATTCTACATATCTTTATATCTATATCTTTATCTATATCCGTATATCTTTGCATTGGAGGCTATGGCCATTGGTTAAAAAAAATAGAAACAATTTTAACCAGTGCAAAATTATTTAGCCATCCAATTGTTCCCCCACTGTAAATTATAGTATGCAGAGCATTTTGGACATTGTATCTATGCTCCTCTGCTTTCCCAACTTTCCAAACCCCACCTGTGCCCAATGACAGTACATTAACAAATGTTCTAGCTCTCTGGCTACCAGCTGGATCCAGCCAAGAGTAACATCAGGAGGAGTTGGGAGAGAGAAAGAAGATCATAGTACCCATTCCCATAGTTCTTTATGGAATGTTCACTGCCCACCTATGTGCCTTAACTGATGATCACAGGATTTGTCAAAGTACCATTTCTTCTGGTTCCTGTAACTTCATCTTGACCATATTTTTCAGGTTTAGGGGTAATAAAAGTGTCCCATGTTACTAGTCCCAATTTGACAATGTAGTCCATTCCCTACTGGGAAATTGACTGAAACAAAACCTTAGCACCAAGTAATGATCCAGAATGGTAAGGTGGGGCATCTGGGTTGCTTTTTTTTCCCCCTAGTAATAACTAGTGATTTGCCTACATCCATCCCCACTCTCTTAACAATAACAATAAAAGCAATAATATATTTCTTCAGGTAGGTTGTCTCTTTTAGGCTATACCATCGATCAAATAAAGCTGACTGGAATATACCTCAAAATATCTCTTGCAAATAAATAAAAGGTGAATGATAGAGTTCACTAAAGCAATCCACAGTACTTCTTGACAAGCTGTCAACATCAATTTTCACCAATCTTTGGTACTAATTTTGTGAAAGAACAAGAAACCAATATATACGACAATGGAAAAATCATCACAGAAGCCCCAATTCTAACATATACAATACAGGGAAAACAAAGGGCAGCAAGGAGCTGTGTCCTGGGGAAACTGAAGCTACCTGAAATTTCTGTTTTTCAGTTGAACTAGAAGCTTGGCTACAGAGTCAGTATTTTGAGAAAATAAATAGCAACATGAATTATACAGTGCTGATTCCATAGTCATTTATATTTTTATAGGAAATATGATAATTTTTGTTAGGCTTGATTTTTATTGCATGTGTTTTTTTACTTATTTGAACATGATGTATTAAATAGATTATCATGTTAGGTAATGGTTTTGAAAAAGTAATTCTATAAATGATTCTCTGATCTTGGAAAATTGTGTGGCATAACTACAACAAGTGAAGTTACTTGAAAACAGAGTATGTACTTTGAAGTGTTTTGTAAGTGTGAGTTGGCACTGATATGGATAGTTCCAAATTACAGTTCAATGTTTGATGTTATTCACTGTTTAAAATTATCCTAAATCTCAAACCAAAACCACATATGCCTTTTTTTGGGAAATGAACCAGAATTTAATGCGGATCTCTGGTTACCAAAATTTTGCCCCATTACCTCTATGCTCTGCAAGCCAAACAAAGGGGGAGGGGCGGGGCAGGGAGAGAAATCATGTATTTTAATATAACTTTAAAATCTAAGAGGTAAAATAACTTCTCAAAGCATCTAACTGAATCCTAAGGAATAGCTTCCAAACTGAGCCAACCTAAATCGTTAGGTATAATAGCTTTCATTTGCTTTTCTACTTAAAAAAAAAAAAATAGTGTGGTACTATAAAGAATAGAAAGTTAAGATCATCAGGCCTATAGAAGGAAATGCTGGGTACAAAAGAACTCCATCGATAGAAACTTTTCTTTTAAATCTGAACTATATTAGAGACAGTTTATAATTAGGGTTTGAATGTAATGATTCATACCATTGACTCATCAGCTTTCTTTTCATGCAAATAAATCACCTCACAACTCATGAAATGATAGGTATTGAAATAGCCACTAGAAAAAAAATTTAGCCACTTTAATCACATAAATAAATTAGGAAAGTGACAAAAGATTAGATAACTGGCCACAAATGTAGCTGATGAAATAAATGATGGGGGAAGGTGTTGCTGTTTTGATATAAATTATTTCATCCCATGATATTTTTTATGAGATCTAAGAAAATTCACTACAATTTTAATATTATAGCTAATCATTTTTCTCTTTGTATATATCTTAATTTTTATCACTTTATCTTCAATTTCAAATGAAGAAGATATCCTAACATTTAATTAAGAGTTTAAATGACAGGTATTAAATAGTTTATGTCTATGAACAATAATAAGCATTTAGTAGGAAAAAAGAATGTATCATTTTTTAGTTCATGTGCAAGAGAAGTAACTTTACTAATAAGAAAAATTTTGATGATACTTAACTTTGAATGTAGTTCCTAGATATTTGTTCACATAAGTATAAATTGGATCATCTTATTTAAATTTCTTGGCCATGAAATTGTGCTTTTAATATATTTTTATAATAATTATAAAGAATTTGTCATATGCACATAGTTTCTGTATGATTGGCACTAAAGTTTTTACCGCTGGTATTTAATGAGAGCTTTGGATTAGATGTGTCATAAGTGCCTTCTAATTAAACAACAAAAAATAAGAGTTGATTGTAGCAGAACAAATTTTCTTTAGATACCTAAGATATTACTTTCCAAAGAGTTATCTCCATAGGTATATAATTTAATAAGTTTAGTTCCAATACAAAGTAGAAAGAAATACAAAATTGAAAAGCACTTTCGGGGTGCCAGGGTGGCTCAGTCGATTAAGCATCCGATTTTGGCTCAGGTCATGATCTCACAGTTCGTGAGTTCAAGCCCCGCGTGGGGCTCTGTGCTGACAGCTAAGAGCCCGGAGTCTGCTTTGGATTTTGTGTCCCTCTCTCTGCTCCTCCCCCACTTATGCTCTCTCTCTCCCTCAAAAATAAATAAAGCTTAAAAAATAAAAAAAGAAAAGAAAAATACTTTCTTTTCCTATGCAGGTTAACAATACCTCACTACTTTATGTCATATTCATTTTGGCTTGTTTGAAATGCCCATACCTTCCCTCTTAAGTTACTCTTGTATAGTGTTTCTTTGTCTTCAAATAATGTATTTTTATCAAAATACATCACAAAATGTCATGACATTTATCTTAGTGTCACTGTACTTGGCTGAGTGAGGCATTTTTAAAAGTTAAGGAGATGCAGGTGCCTGAGTGGCTCAATTGGTTAAGCATCCAACTTCAGCTCAAATCATGATCTCACTGTCCATGAGTGCAAACTCCACATCAGTCTCTGTGTTGATAGCTAGGAGCCTGAAGCCTGCTTCATATCCATCTCTCCCTCTCTCTCTGTTTCTTCCCTGCTCACACATGCTCGCTCTCTCTCTCAAAAATAAATAATAAAGATTTTTTTTTTAATTTTAAAAAAAGGGAAGGAGAAGGAAGGGGACTAGAATGTAGTATGGACATGGTATTCGTTTATTTATTTACATTGCCTGACTAAATGACTCCACTAGGGAAGACAGTATTTTCTTGTGGATCTATTTAGTCTCAAATTCTTTGGACAATTTAACAA
This sequence comes from Prionailurus bengalensis, assembly GCF_016509475.1. NCBI lineage: Eukaryota > Metazoa > Chordata > Mammalia > Carnivora > Felidae > Prionailurus > Prionailurus bengalensis. The sequence goes on from NC_057344.1 coordinate 95,175,089, forward strand.
AATGACAAACTCTACTTCTCTATCTTTAGTTTCAATAATAAATTTGAATGACCTTCTATTCATTTATTTGTTAATCATTCAGTGAGGACCTACTTCTAAGTATGCAGTTTGCAAGATAGTCATGATTTGAAAAATGTAAATGGAAAATGCTTTCACATTTCTGGTCTAGTTGCCTAAGTAGATGTGGTAATATTAACAAAAGAGAGGAATATAAGAATGGCTTAAGATCACAAAGGAAAATGTTATTTTTTTCTTTGATTTTCTACTAGATTTATAACAACTTATTGGATAGCTGAAGAAGCATAATGAATTAATCTTGTTGAGTTGGTTTGGGAAGTCTAATAATATATTTTTCTTCAGTTTGCTTCATAAAGATTTAACTATCAAGAGAAATATGTATTTCCCTTCTCTTTGTTACTTACAAATTCCTGTGGTTTTGAATGAATCTGAAACCTCAAAATTAAAATCCACACATTGCAGGTTGATGTTTTGCCTGACCCTAGTCCAAATAAATTGAAGAATCTACCAAGAAATCTATTATTTTTCCCCTCATACACTTCTGATTTTCTCTTCCACCTTACTTTATTTAGGTTGGCACTGTCAGTTTCTAGACCTCAGGAAAAAAAATAATTTATTCTATTCAGGGTTAGAATTGCTTGTTCTCAAAATTAGGAAGACATATAATCCTTATTAAAAATCATTTATATGTTTCAGGTAATTCCCATATTATAGAGCAGATTCATTTTAAACTAAATTAACTTCCTTTTATTTAACTTGGTTACTGGTGTTACAAAATGATCGATGACATTTTAGGTGATACAAAAACTTCATGTAACACTTCATGAAGCAGAAAGTCTCCATTTGGACAATTGCAAAATGGCTGGAAGACAGAAAGCTTTTATAAGATAAAGAATAAAGAACAAAGAAGAAACAAATAGAAGATATCTGATTTTCTGGGGCCACAAAGTCAATCTTGATTGAGGTGAGAAGGCCCAGAGTTTGCATTGTTTCAAAAACAGCTTTAAGTTGCTTCCAAGTCAATGTGACTTCAGGCAAGTTACTTAAGCTGTCTTCTCTTTAGTTTCCTCATCGGTAAAATGAGGACAATAATAATGTCCTTTTTATTCCATTGCTTTGTGCATTAAATGAGCCAATACTCATAAGAATGGTTTAAACGATGATTGCCTTATATAGTAAGCATTAAGCATTATTTATTATCTATAAAAGGAAAAACTGAAGATCAAGAGGTTAAACAACTTGCTCAAGGTGAAACAGGTAGCAGAATTGGTCTTAGATTCCAAACTTGTCCATCCTAGAAGTTATCATGGCAACCTCTAGGCTATGCTGTTTTGTAGTTTTAAAGATTTTCCTGCCCTGGAAAGCCTGGAGTCAAATTAATGCACCATTTGTTCTAAACCTCAGTGGAAAACACACCTTTCCCTAGGAGATCAGAAATAGTGTATGGGCTTGGGAGAAAGAGATTCAGCCTAGAGTGTTAAAAAGAATCCCATATCTCACATACTGTCCATGCCAGACAGATTCCATAGGTTGAAGAGTTTTACATTGGAATTCAGGGTAAAAAAAAATTATTTAATTTGGAATAGTAGTTCAAAATACCCTTTTGCATTGCACACTTTGAAACCCAATGCAATGGTTTGTGGTTGGTTGGTTATTTAGGAACTTAGGATCTTGTTAAATTTTTCTCTTTCTGGCAAAATCGCTATATATATAGCTATATGTATTTGGTGATATATGATGATAATACTTACATAATGAGCCCAGTAGAATATATAAATTGTATGAGTTGGGGATCAATGCAAGTTTATTGAAAAAAGAAAAAAGAGTAACTAAAAGAATGAAAGGAATAAAGGAGGAAAGAAAAAAAAAGAGAAAGAGAAAAAAAATAAAGAAAAACAGAATGCAAAAGACAACAAAAATATTTCTACTCAAGGTAGAGAAACTTGGATTTGGGATTATCATATTATTCAGTGCAATCTATACTCCATCAAAAGTACTATTTTTCATTTCTTAAATACTTCATGAACTTTCACACTTCATTACTACAACCATTTTTCTAGCTTGGAATCATCTTCCGTCTTACATACAGTCATTCTATTCACCATTTGTGGTTACCTGGCTAAGCTCCTTGAGGGTAATTGTGTAATCTTCCAGGTATTCTTAATAACTAATAAATAGCTAACAAATAGAGAAAACATAATGATTACTTGACGAATGAATGCTTAATTCAAACACTATTTCCTCTGTGAATTGTGTCCTAGCACTTCTAATTGAAATGAATTTACCAACTTGATGTTTTGGGGAAGATGGCGGCGTAGGAGGACGCTGGGCTCACCGCGTCCTGCTGATCACTTAGATTCCACCTACAACTGCCTAAATAACCCCAAAAACCTCCAGAAGACTAGCAGAATGGAGTCTCTGGAGCCAAGCACAGATGAGAGGCCCACGGAAGAGGGTAGGAAGGGCGGAGAAGCGGTGCGCACTGCATGGACTGGCGGGAGGGAGCTGGGGTGGAGGGGCGGCCAGCCAGCCAAGCAGAGCCCCCGAGTCTGGCTTGCAAAAGCGGACGGGCCCGCGAAGTGTGTTCTGAAAGCAGGCAGGACTTAACATCTGGAAGTTTATAAGTTAACAGCTATGCTCGGAGAGCGGGAAGGCTGGAGGACAATGGGAGGGAGAGTTGCTGAGCCCCGGGACAACAGAGCTCAGTTAGGTGGGAACTAAGGCACTTGCCAGAGCCATCTCCCTCACCCATCCCCCAGCCAAACACCCAAAGGGAAACAGTTCCTGCCAGGGAACTTACTTCCACCACGCAAACACCCAATGCTGTGCTTCTGTAGAGCCACCCCTCTGGCCTGCGGCAGGTCTGACTCCCTCCCTCCGCCGCAGGGCCCCTCCTGAAGCAGTTCATCAAAGGAAAAGCTAGCTAAGCCTGCCCCTCCCACCCCCGTGCACTTTGCCTATCCAGCGCAGCTAATATGCCAGATCCCCAGGACCACAAGCCTGGCAGTGTGCAAGTAGCCCAGATGGGCCACAACACCCCACAGTGAATCCCACCCCTAGGAGAGGTAAAGAGAAGACACACACCATTCTGACTGTGGCCCCAGCAGTGGGCTGGGGGCAGACATCAGGTCTGACTGTGGCCCCACCTACCAATGCGAGTTATTCAAGACAGCACAGGGGAAGTGCCCTGCAGTTCCGCACCACTCCAGGAACTATCCAAAATAACCAAACGGAAGAATTCCCCTCAAAAGAATCTCCAGGAAATAACAACAGCTAATGAACTGATCAAAAAGGACTTAAACAATATAACAGAAAGTGAATTTAAAATAATAGTCATAAAATTAATCGCTCGTCTGGAAAACAGTATAGAGGACAGCAGAGAATCTATTGCTACAGAGATCAAGGGACTAAGGAATAGTCAGGAGGAGCTAAAAAATGCGATAAATGAGCTGCAAAATAAAATGGAAACGACCATGGCTCGGATTGAAGAGGCAGAGGAGAGAATAGGTGAACTAGAAGATAAAATTATGGAAAAAGAGGAAGCTGAGAAAAAGAGAGATAAAAAAATCCAGGAGTATGAAGGAAAAATTAGAGAACTAAGTGATGCACTAAAGAGAAATAATATACGCATAATTGGTATTCCAGAGGAGGAAGAGAGAGGGAAAGGTGCTGAAGGTGTACTTGAAGAAATAATAGCTGGGAACTTCCCGGATCTGGGGAAGGAAAAGGGTATTGAAATCCAAGAGGCACAGAGAACTCCCTTCAGATGTAATTTGAATCGATCTTCTGCACGACATATCATAGTGAAACTGGCAAAATACAAAGATAAAGGGAAAATTCTGAAAGCAGCAAGGGATAAACATGCTCTAACTTATAAAGGGAGACCTATAAGACTCGTGACCAATCTCTCTTCTGAAACTTGGCAGGCCAGAAAGGAATGGCAGGAGATCTTCAATGTGATGAACAGAAAAAATATGCAGCCGAGAATCCTTTATCCAGCAAGTTTGTCATTTAGAATAGAAGGAGAGATAAAGGTCTTCCCAAACAAACAAAAACTGAAGGAATTCTTCACCACTAAGCCAGCCCTACAAGAGATCCTAAGAGGGATCCTGTGAGACAAAGTACCAGAGACATCGCTACAAGCATGAAACCTATGGACATCACAATGACTCTAAACCCATATATTTCTATAATAACACTGAATGTAAATGGACTAAATGCGCCAACCAAAAGACATAGGGCATCAGAATGGATAAAAAAACAAGCCCCATCTATTTGCTGTCTACAAGAGACTCATTTTAGACTTGAGGACACCTTCAGATTGAGAGTGAGGGGATGGAGAACTATTTATCATGCTATGAGAAGTCAAAAGAAAGCTACAGTAGCCATACTTATATCAGACAAACTAGACTTTAAATAAAGGCTGTAACAAGAGATGAAGAAGGGCATTATATAATAATTACAGGGTCTATCCATCAGGAAGAGCTAACAATTATAAATGTCTATGCACCGAATACAGGAGCCGCCAAATATATAAAACAACTACTCACAAACATAAGCAACCTTATTGATAAGAATGTGGTAATTGCAGGGGACTTTAATACACCACTTACAGAAATGGATAGATCATCTAGACACACGGTCAATAAAGAAACAAGGGCCCTGAATGAGACATTGGATCAGATGGACTTGACAGATATATTTAGAACTCTGCATCCCAAAGCAACAGAATATACTTTCTCCTCGAGTGCACATGAAACATTCTCCAAGAGAGATCACATACTGGGTCACAAAACAGCCCTTCATAAGTATACAAGAATTGACATCATACCATGCATACTTTCAGACCACAATGCTATGAAGCTTGAAATCAACCACAGGAAGAAGTCTGGAAAACCTCCAAAAGCATGGAGGTTAAAGAACACCCTACTAAAGAATGAGTGGGTCAACCAGGCAATTAGAGAAGAAATTAAAAAATATATGGAAACAAACGATAATGAAAACAACAATCCAAACGCTTTGGGGTGCAGCGAAGGCAGTCCTGAGAGGAAAATACATTGCAATCCAGGCCTATCTCAAGAAACGAGAAAAATCCCAAATACAAAATCTAACAGCACACCTAAACGAAATAGAAGCAGAACAGCAAAGACAGCCTAAACCCAGCAGAAGAAGAGAAATCAGGAGGAAATAGAAAGCTTGAACAGACCCATAACCAGTGAAGAAATTGAATCAGTTATCAAAAATCTCCCAACAAATAAGAGTCCAGGACCAGATGGCTTCCCAGGGGAGTTCTACCAGACGTTTAAAGCAGAGATAATACCTATCCTTCTCAAGCTATTCCAAAAAATAGAAAGGGAAGGAAAACTTTCAGACTCATTCTGTGAAGCTAGTATTACTTTGATTCCTAAACCAGACAGAGACCCAGTAAAAAAGGGAGAACTACAGGCCAATATCCCTGATGAATATGGATGCAAAAATTCTCAATAAGATACTAGCAAATTGAATTCAACAGCATATAAAAAGAATTATTCATCATGATCGAGTGGGATTCATTCCTGGGATGCAGGGCTGGTTCAACATTTGTAAATCAATCAACGTGATACATCACATTAATAAAAGAAAAGATAAGAACCATATGATCCTGTCAATCGATGCAGAAAAGGCATTTGACAAAATTCAGCAACTTTCTTAATAAAAACCCTCAAGAAAGTCAGGATAGAAGGAACACACTTAAACATCATAAAAGCCATTTATGAAAAGCCCACAGTAACATCATCCTCAACGGGGAAAAACTGAGAGCTTTTTCCCTGAGATCAGGAACATGACAGGGATGTCCACTCTCACCGTTGTTGTTTAACATAGTGTTGGAAGTGCTAGCATCAGCAATCAGACAACAAAAGGAAATCAAAGGCATCAAAATTGGCAAAGATGAAGTCAAGCTTTCACTTTTTGCAGATGACGTGATATTATACATGAAAAATCCAATAGACTTCACCAAAAGTCTGCTAGAACTGATACATGAATTCAGCAAAGTTGCAGGATACAAAATCAATGTACAGAAATCAGTTGCATTCTTATACACTAATAATGAAGCAACAGAAAGACAAATAAAGAAACTGATTCCATTCACAATTGCAACAAGAAGCATAAAATACCTAGGGATATATCTAACCAAAGATGTAAAACATCTGTATGCTGAGAACTATAGAAAGCTTATGAAAGAAATTGAAGAAGATATAAAGAAATGGAAAAACATTCCGTGCTCATGGATTGGAAGAATAAATATTGTCAAAATGTCATTACTACCCAAAGCTATCTACACATTCAATGCAATCCCAATCAAAAGTGCACCAGCATTCTTCTCGAAGCTAGAACAAGCAATCCTAAAATTCATATGGAACCACAAAAGGCCCTGAATAGCCAAAGTAATTTTGAAGAAGAAGACCAAAGCAGGAGGCATCACCATCGCAGACTTTAGCCTCTACTACAAAGCTGTATCATCAAGACAGCATGGTATTGACACAAAAACAGATACATAGACCAATGGAATAAGATAGAAACCCCAGAACTAGACCCATGAAAGTATGGCCAACTAATCTTTGACAAAGAAGGAAAGAATATCCAATGGAAAAAAGACAGTCTCTTTAACAAATGGTGCTGGGAGAACTGGACAGCAACATGCAGAAGGTTGAAACTAGACCACTTTCTCACACCATTCACAAAAACAAACTCAAAATGGATAAAGGACCAGAATGTGAGACAGGAAACCATCAAAACCCTAGAGGAGAAAGCAGGAAAAGACCTCTCTGACCTCAGCCATAGCAATTTCTTACTTGACACATCCGCAAAGGCAAGGGAATTAAAAGCAAAAATGAATTACTGGGACCTTATGAAGATAAAAAGCTTCTGCACAGCAAAGGAAACAACCAACAAAACTAAAAGGCAACCAACGGAATGGGAAAAGATATTTGCAAATGACATATCGGACAAGGGCTAGTATCCAAAATCTATAAAGCGCTCACCAAACTCCACACCCGAAAAACAAATAACCCAGTGAAGAAATGGGCAGAAAACATGAATAGACACTTCTCTAAAGAAGACATCCGGATGGCCAACAGGCATATGAAAAGATGCTCAACGTCGCTCCTCATCAGGGAAATACAAATCAAAACCACACTCAGATATCACCTCACGCCAGTCAGAGTGGCCAAAATGAACAAATCAGGAGACTATAGATGCTGGAGAGGATGTGGAGAAACGGGAACCCTCTTGCACTGTTGGTGGGAATGCAAATTGGTGCAGCCACTCTGGAAAACAGTGTGGAGGTTCCTCAAAAAATTAAAAATAGACCTACCCTATGACCCAGCAATAGCACTGCTAGGAATTTACCTAAGGGATGCAGGAGTACTGATGCATAGGGGCACTTGTACCCCAATGTTTATAGCAGCACTCTCAACAATAGCCAAATTATGGAAAGAGCCTAAATGTCCATCAACTGATGAATGGATAAAGAAATTGTGGTTTATATACACAATGGAGTACCACATGGCAATGAGAAAGAATGAAATATGGCCCTTTGTAGCAACGTAGATGGAACTGGAGAGTGTGATGCCAAGTGAAATAAGCCACACAGAGTAAGACAGATACCATATGGTTTCACTCTTATGTGGATCCTGAGAATCTTAACAGAAACCCATGGGGGAGGGGAAGGAAAAAAAAAAGAGGTTAGAGTGGGTGAGAGCCAAAGCATAAGAGACTCTTAAAAACTGAGAACAAACTGAGGGTTGATGAGGGGTGGGAGGGAGGGTAGGGTAGGTGATGGGTATTGAGGAGGGCACCTTTTGAATTTTTTTTTTCAACGTTTATTTATTTTTGGGACAGAGAGAGACAGAGCATGAACGGGGGAAGGGCAGAGAGAGAGGGAGACACAGAATCGGAAACAGGCTCCAGGCTCTGAGCCATCAGCCCAGAGCCCGACGCGGGGCTCGAACTCACAGACCGCAAGATCGTGACCTGGCTGAAGTTGGGCGCTTAACCGACTGCACCACCCAGGCGCCCCTTTAAAATTTTTTTTTTTTTTTAATTTTTTTTTTCAACGTTTATTTATTTTTGGGACAGAGAGAGACAGAGCATGAACGGGGGAGGGGCAGAGAGAGAGGGAGACACAGAATCGGAAACAGGCTCCAGGCTCTGAGCCATCAGCCCAGAGCCTGACGCGGGGCTCGAACTCACGGACCGCGAGATCGTGACCTGGCTGAAGTCGGACGCTTAACCGACTGCGCCACCCAGGCGCCCCTAAATTTTTTTTTTTTTTGAGGAGAGCACCTTTTGGGATGAGCACTGGGTTTTGTACGTAAACCAATTTGACAATAAATTTCATATATTGAAAAAAAATGAAATGAAATGAATTTACCCAGTTAGGTTCCCTGAATTTTTTTTCATCTTCTGATATAGGTACATCATAAACATAGTGTTTTAAGTGACTAATTTTAAGTGTGCAGCTCAAGGAAGAATTTGTACATGTACTTACCTACGTTATCACCACCCAGACCCAGACCAAGATATGGAATATTTCCATTGCCCTATTCAGTTCCCTTCATTCCCTTCTCAGTCTACATGTTCTCCAGGGCAACCACTATTCTAAATTTTACCATAATTAATTTTGTCCACTCTTGAACTTAATAAAGCTGAAACCATACAGTAGCACCCCCCTTTTTTTGGCTTTTTTTTCACTTACTATAACATCTGTAAGATTAATCTATTTATATTTAGGGTTAACAAATATTGCCAAACAATGCTCCAAAGTGTATTTGTGTTTACACTGTTTAGACTCCTTCTAGATGATGGAGTGTCCCAATTTCTCCACAAGCAGGGCAAAACTTGATTATTGTCTGTCTTTTTAGTTTTAGATTTATCTGTCTTTTTAGTTTTCACAGTTTAGGTGGGTGCAGTGCTATCTCATTGTGGACTAATTTGCATGTCCTTATGATGAATCTTGATATGTTTATTGGGTTCTTTGTTTGTTTGTTTGTTTGTTTTTGATACTCTCTCATGTGCAGTGAAATCTACTCTGTGATTGTGTGTGTGTGTGTATGTGTGTGTGTGTGTTAACAGCATGGTTTACTTATTGATTTGTGGTTGTTCTGTATATATTCCTGATATATTTTCCAGAAATTTGTGGATATCATTCTTTTTCTATTGGCATTTTGCAATTCCCTCCCTTTTATGTGTCATTTGACAAAAAGAAGTTTGTTTTTGAAGTTCAGGTTATCCTTTGTTTTCCTTTTGAGGTTAGTTCTTATTATACCTGACTTTAGAAATCTTTGTCTCCAGCAAGGTAAGAAAGACAATGTTTTCCTCTTAAAGCTTTTTGATTTACTTTTTTTCATTTAGGACTCTGATTCATCTTGCACTGATTTTGTGCATGATGTGAGGTTGAAGTCAAAGTCCATTTTTCCATATGACTATCCAAATGCTCCAGCATCATTTCCCCTACTGAATTACAGAATCTCATCACTTTCTTTTATTAAAAATATTTATTAATTAATGTATTTATTTTGAGAGAAAGAAAGAGGCAGAGAGAGAATGCCAAAGAGGCTCCTCACTGTCACTGCAGAGCCTCATGTGGGGTTTGAACTCATGAACCATGAGATCATGACCTGAGCCAACATCAAGAGTGAGACGTTTAACCAACTGAGCCATTAAGGCGCCCTCATCACTTTTTTCTCCTGCTGCTGCAAAGCAAGTTTCCCCCCCCCGCTTTTTATTTATTTCTGTTGTTGTTTATAAAGAGTTGTTTTCAGTTCTTCCATCATTTCACTTACCAGCTGCATGATTTTAAATAAAGTAATTTACTTCCTTGTCCATCAGTTTCTTCTGCTAAAAAAGAAGATGCATGATTGAAGGGCATGATTTCTAAATACCTTCCATCTTTAATATTTTGTTTTTCTGTATGACCTTCAATAACAAATTGATGGCACACAAATAATTGGAAATACATAACTTCAGAATAGAATGGTTTAAAATCTCACCTTGATTTAAATAATACAAGTCCCAATTCTTTACTTAAAACCATAGGGGATAGGTGTGCTTCACAATTTAGAATTCGTCAAGTTTTGTAAGGTTAATTTGATGTATATATTGTGTATTGTGTAATTCTCACAGCTGGGTTGGCATTCTACCCAGTAATCAATCCTTAATATATATGCAGTAAAATGTATGAATATCCACTCTAAGAGAGACAAACACTACAAATAGCAATATCAGTTTGGGAAAGTTTCTATTAAAAATTAGTTAAAAAATTTGTGTGATATCCATATTTTTGGATTTCAGCATTGTAGATGATATATTTTGGATCTGTAGTGTTGTAGACTCATGATGCATTTAATGAAACTATGTCATTAAAGGTATGAGTTCTGGGAATATCTTAGCTAATTTTCTTCTAATTTTGCAGTGAAGATTTATTGTAGGTGGGCACCAGCACCATAGAATATTTTCTATTTGCCTATATAAATGTGTGTTAGAAAATGAGAATGGAAGCTATAAAAATATTTAACAATACACATACAGTGACCTTTAAAATGAATAATGTAAAGTGTAACAGTAGTAATGAAATCATAATGTAAATATTAGTTGTGGAAAGCATATCTGATTCAGATATGAATATCAATAATGTTATGATATTTATACTCATGCATATATTTTAAAAATCTTTGCCCATTTCAGATAGAAGTAGTAAATAATTTCCAAGCATGCACAGATTTTCCTCTTATTTAATGTGTTTCATTCTAATACATGCTTGTTTGCCATGCACCTGCTATCACTTCGTGTACTATTATTCAGCTATTTTCTCCCAAGATAAATACTTGTACATGAGGACCTTTCCTACCCAATATTGAAAAAGGATAAACTTACTCCTAAGCTTTGGGAATAATAGGAACCTAGCTTATTGCCACCAGCCACCAATTGTTATTTTACATACATAAAAAAATAAAACAATTTTAAAACTGCTTAAAACCGTTCCCAGTAGGAACACTGGAGGAATTACAACAAACTCAGGAGCCAACCCCATTGGCTCTAAGGAATCCCCACAATGGTTCCTTAGAGCTCACGGCGCATAAAATTCCTAATAATTTTTTGGTTTGATCAATCCAATTTCCTTTTTATTTGCTATGGCTGCTATTAAAATAAGTTAGTTAGTCCTAAGTAAACAATTATTTCATCATTTGTAGCATGCTGATGACATATGAAACCAAGTTGTCCTCCATAAGATCAGAGCATAAAACGTCGTTGAAGATGTTCCGGAAAAGGAATGATCATACCATCATTATGGGTATACATCAATGCAAGAATAATTATTAAATATCTGAAATCACAACAATTATGCATTTAAAATACTCATTACTAAATACATAGATCTAATTTTTATCAAATGAAAAATATTTTGTTCCCAAAGAATATCTCACTTTAGAGAATTTTAAAATAAACATGGAAACACTGGAGTACTTAGTGTTCTGAAAGAAAATAGTGAGGCAGCATTAATTTTATTCATTTTATTCCCTTTATAAAAAGATGTTTTAAGTCAGAAAAAAATTAAAATTTAAACAAATTCCTTAGAAATGTAATATAATTACTGCAATATGATTATAAATCAAGATAATATTTCAAAGACAAGATATATCTTAAAATGTAAATTATGCATATTTACCTTCCAATGACTAAAATCATAGAAAATAAAAGAATTTATTTAGCCCAAAAGAAAAGTCACAAGTTGAAGACACTTTGTTAACTGTCTTATCAACAAAATATATCAAAGAAGCTTTCATTAAATTCCATACCATCTAAAAATAAGCAAAAAACATTTTTTAAATAACAGATTTGGTTATATGAACAATTTTCTTAGACTCAGAGTTGCTACAAATTAAAACAGATTGTTACTTTTGAAAGTATTCTTGGAATTATTCTCACATATCTGAGATAATGTAGTTCTGACTAAAGGGAAAAACCAACTAAAAGTTTCTTAGTATCCTTCCAACTCTTGTAAGAATAGGATTCCATTTAGCTTTCAGATTTTTAATCTTCAGCATTATATCAAATTACATCTGAAAATCTGAGTAAGTAAATCAGAGTAAGTATATGGAGAAATGAAAAAGCTTTTACTTTCACCAGTCTTATTTAGCACTCAGATACACCTGGTATAATACTTAGAACACTAAGGACATTACTCAATAAAGCTTGATTGCATGCAGAAAATATACTTGGTGTAAATCAGTGTTTAAATGTCAACCTCTTAAAAGTAATAAGTTTCACAACTGATTCATCATGGAATTTTCCAGAAGAAATAAGTATAGAAAATTTTCTGTATATCATTCCTCAAACAAGAGAGGCAAAAGATGTTTAATGCAAGTTGAGTCTCTTCCTTTAACCTTAGAGATTTTTATAATATAACATCTCTTCTGAAGACAGATTGGTAATAACTTATGACTTTGAGGTCTTAGGCCAGTCTATGATATTATTTCCAGTCTAAGGAAAATTGTCTTCTGAATGACGTCCAATCTAACCTTCAACACCTAATCATTTAGAAGTCCTCGATATTGTAGAGTTCAGATATTCAGAATACTCAGATTATACATGCTACTCCTTCAGTTTCCTCTTCTTGAACAATCAAATCTATGCTTTAAGGTTGATTTCCAAAGTCTATGATAGAATTGAAATTCGGTCAATGGGCTGTATTTTATGTCTCTGTATACAATTTTATAGCATACCTAGCAAGAATGATAGAACGTAGAAATGGATTACGGATGGTTTATGGTTATTTTTTATTTATTATAGTAAGAAAAATCTATGTTTTTAGAAGGAAGTTACGACTTTTATAAAGGAAAATTATATTTTTGTGTTTTAATTGGTTTTTAACAAAATCTTGCAAAATTGAAGATGTATAACCTTTTATCCAAGCATTTGACTTAAAAATAATTATTAAAGTGTCACCTTCCAGAACAAGTTTTCTCACTCACATATAAGTGATATTGGAAGATGGAGAAATATCCAATAAAACAAATGATTAAAGAAAGATGTTTCAAAATATATATATGGCTCTCAATTATTTTAACATGTCTGCTTCCAAAGGAAATCCAAAAGTCTCTGCCTTGTTTTCTTTGAAAAGAAGATTCTATTTTAAAAGAAAATGTACATAATTTGGGGTGTGGCTCAGTCCATTGAAAGTGTTTGCTTCCTTATTTTAAGACCTATTATACTTTCTCTGATAGCTTTCTTCTTTATGTATTGCTTGATTGCTTTATTTGAAAGTGGCATGATACAAGATGCACAATTATTTTCAATGAAGAATGAACCATCATGAAGATAAATTGCAACTATATCAATAAGAATTGGTAACCAGTATAAAAATCAGATTCTTCCTCAGAGAAATATGTAATATTAAATTGAGTTGCTAGAAAGAAAATCCAAAGCAGGAAAATTAAATCTGAATTCTGGTTAAATACATTTGGGGAAATATAATTAAAAACAAAATCTCCCAACTTAGAAATCCTTTCCACAAAGGTTCTAGAGAAAAAAAAAATGACTGAATAAGCATTACACCAAAATGTAATGAGTATCTCAGGCAATCAGCTAAGAGTATGCAAAGACAAAAAGATATCTCACTCTTTTATATAGCCAAACAGACACAACCCATTACGTGAACATTGTTCAAGATAAACAATAACTGGTCTTCAGGTAAAAGGACTTGACCATACCATTTGTCACATATAATTCAACCTAACTTTTTTTGCTAATTGGAGTGACCAACTGTATTAGCTAACTAGCTTTATCTAGAAGAAAAACAAACTTCTCACCTTTATGACTAGAGGTAGTTTTGCATCTTGGAACAAGGTGACCACCATGAATTTAGTCTCCTATCCCCCACAGAAACTGAGATAGGAGGTCTATCTTCCTTGATGTTAGCATTCCAAAGAGATGGCTAGCAGGTTCTTGAGAAAGACTCTTAGGTCATAACGGTTACAACAGGCCAACTGACCAAAAGTCTTGAAAAAAATTTATATACATATCAAGGAGATGAGAACATACCACAGCTGCAAGTTTTCTAAGGTAAATGCTCTGATAAAAAGAATGGGAAGGTAGTTTCCTCCCCCATTTTCAACTGTGAGAATTAACCTGTTGGTTGGATGGGTTATATATTTATTTATAAAGATACAGAGAGAGAGCACACAAGTGGGGAGAGGGGCAGAGGGAGAGAAAGAGAGAGAGAGAGAGAGAGAGAGAGAGAGAAAGAGAATCTTAGGCAGGCTCTATGCTCAGGGCAGAGCCCAACGCTGGGCTCAATCCCATGACCCTGGGACTGTGACCTGAGCTGAAATCAAGAGTCAGCTGCTCAACTGACTGAGCCTCCCAGTCACTCATCCCAAGCCTCTTCTTTTTCATTTATATTTGTTCTTACTACTAATGTTGTCAAAATAAATCATAAGTGAGAGCTACTGATCTTTTTCAAATTATAAAATAAAAAATCAAAGCAAGTTTACTATCTCCCTTATTTCTTCAATGTATGTTAATACTAAATAGTATATTTATATAAGTGATATTAATCCCTACTTTTAAACACTAGCAAAATTATTCTTTAAATATATATCTATTTTTATAGATAGGATCCAAGGATCCTTTGTGGTTTATGGACTTTCAATAGCCACATTCAAGAAGACTTCTTTTAGGAAATTATGGAAAGAAAGAATCCAGCCCTTAAAAATCCCAATTTCTGATATGTGAACTGATTAGTTCTAAGTTCATTTAGGATGGACTCTAAATAGGGTCTCAGTGATCGTAGCCTGAATCAGATCCATATGTCTTGCTAATCAATATGGAGCAAAGGCGAGGCTAGAGTTTCAATCACTCACTAATCACAGCTGAAGAAACATTAGATATTGCAAGTTATTTTCATTCATTTTATGAATAAAATGGCAACCCATATAATTTAATTGACTCTCCTGGAGGTTAAACTATGGCAAGTAATCATATATTTTTTAACTGATTAGTGCTAATCAGCGTTTTCCTGTTGTACCAGTTGCCCATTCACAGAATTCCATTCATGACACTCTATCTTCCTTTACCCTCATACACGCTAAAAGGAATCACAGGTTTAAGGCCCAATACAATTAAATCATTCTGTGGGGCTGAATAATATCTCTGTTTCTTATGGTGGAATTATTCAAGAATTTTAACATATTTTTCCTTTTCTTGTAATTTCCACATTAGCCAAAACTCAAGTCCCAGAATTTCTCTCCAGAATATCTTATCCTTTTTTGGTTTTTATAACTTACAATGAATTCAGAAGCCATGGCCTCTTGAAGTATATTCAGACACCCTAAGAACTTTGACTTCTTAGGAATATTTAATATGGTACGTTACTATGTGAGTACTTCTATAAAACATCACTAAAAACAATAGAGGTGATTTATTTGGATCAGAAGAGAGTTGAAAGGATAAAAGGAAAGATGCAAACAAACCAAAATAAAATTTTCAATGCAACATTATTCCTGAGTCTTGTAAGAAAATGTCTACCAGTGGGCCATAGCTGGTCATAGTGCTTAAGTGAGAGCATAGTATGGATTTGCTAAAATTGCTTTAGTTTGAAATGAGCCTCCATAGTCCCTGGTTATTGATGGTATAGTTTTGTAACATTATTTTTATTCAACCATGACCAATGGAAAATTAAAACAACTTTGATCATTTTGGAAATTCTAGGCTTGACTTTTCATTTGTAACTATCAATTATTTAAAGAATAGTTTAAAATGGCTCTTGGAGCCCTTTTTGGGGGAAAATTACAGTAATTTAGGTAGCAAATGTGAATGATCTCAAGGTTTTAGTTCCAAATGGAATAAAAATGCCTTGTAAAACAGTCACATTGCCATCTACTGACAGTTTTTTGTAAGAACCTACATTTTCTCATTAGCCTAACTGTCTGACTATGCACTTTAATGATCTATTACTTGACATGTGGCAGCATAAAAAAGGGGAAATACAGCGTATGCGTTGCTCAGTGCATCTACTTGAAATAATCTCACTATTCACAGGAGCCATTTCAAGCCATTCAACATTTCACTTTTATATACTGCAATTAGATACATTTATTAATGGCATTATTGCATAGTATTTCATGGCTGGTAAAACTGTTTTCAGGAAAGTGACTACAGAGTGTATGCTAATCAATCTGCCCTGCATGTACAGTACATAGGGACTTGCTAATAGGATTTTCATAATAACAACATTTATCTCACAGCACATTTTATAATACCAATCACCATGTAACAGCAGTGTTGTTATTACATTATGTGAAAAATGGGATTTGAGTTAAGGACATGTATTATAACTTGAAATACAAAAGCACAATGGTAGTTGAAGCACCTGTGCGTTAAACCATTTTCATTCCAGTCCTTTTTTGCCTCTGCCAGAGGTGATATAAGAAAGACATCCTGTGCTATTGTAAATAAATCAAGAAGTCACGTCAGTATTTCCAATGAACTAGTGCTCTAGAGAGTAGCATCCTGATACACAGTGACTGTGATCCTACAGATGGCAATCATTAATTCTTCCAAAGTAAGTAGGAATCATCTCACACATCAAATGGAATTTATTCCCCAACTTATTTCCATGGAATCACATCACTGATTTCTTTCTGTCATGTTCTAGGACATGGAGTTTCTCTTCAGATTAAAATTTCATTTTTTGTAATGTTTATTTTTATTGGAGAGGGAGGGAGAGAGAGAGTGTGTGCCCAAGGAGGGAAAGGGCAGAGAGAAAGAGAGAAGATCCTAAGCGGGCTATGCACTGACTTCAGCGAGCCGGATGTGGGGCTCAAACTCACCAACTGTGTGATCATGACCCAAGCCAAAGTCAGACACTCAACTGACTGAGCTGCCCAGGTGCCCCGAATTAAAATTTACTTTTAGAGTATTTTTTTCACAAGTGAAAAATCACAAGTACTTGTATCAGTTTTCAGATAACCATATGCCATGCATGTTTAAAACTTAAGCACAAAAGAAAAAAAAACACGAATTTATAATAATATCTGGCAAAATAATCAATACACAAAACCTAAGCTCTGAGCTCCATATTATAATAACCAAGTAACTCGTTTGTGACCCCTCACAAACAATAAAGAAAAATTTCAACCTAAAATTGCTTAGAAAAGCTTAACTATATGTAAAATCAATCCAAGGATATGTCATTTACCCATTGTTTTACATATTTTTGCCTGAAATAAATCAATGAATGGAGAATATACAATACGGCAGAGTTGAAAGCTGTGCACTATTCAAGTAGGCACACCATCACATATTTGTCATAACTGGTTTTCCTAGATTTATTATTAAGCAGAGTAAATTAAAGGTTCCCTTGACTGGAGAGCCAAGAAAGCAGAACATTCTGCTTTCAGAACTCCAGCTGAGTTTGAATAAGAAATCATTCAAGAAGAGATGAGAGGCCTTATTTTCATGCCACCTTTCAACTAGGTCTAAATAAATGTTAAAGATTCTTGCTGTATTTCCTTGTCTTGAAAAATAGAACATTACCAAGTGATAATTCAGTTATAGCCACTATTAAAAAAAATCAAGATTGATAGGTATTTAGGTTTTCTTTTTACTTCGTGAAACACACTTAAAAAAGACTGCAGAGAAATGCCTATAAGAATATGAAACATTTCCAATAATAGAACTATTATTTCATTTCACAGAAACTTTACAATAAAGTATTTATATTTGAACTATGAGCGTTTTTCACTTTACGTTGCTTGCCTCTATTATAAATTTGTGTATTGTGAGAAAAAGTATTATTTCAAGTTTTATATGACTTGAACAATAAAAGTAAGAAACAAATCAAAGAACTGGAAATATAATGTAATAAATCTTGTCGTGACAGCAAGAAGTTTGAACTGTCACCTGTGAGGGGGAGCTCTTGACTGAGCAAGGAGAGACCTGTGAGAACAGCAAATAGGAGAGACCTATGCAACTTATTTCAGCCTCTCCCTTAGAACCATCTTGGGGCAAAGAGTGCCTGCCCAACCCCAGTGACTACTCAGAGTTCTGGTACAGGTAGGTGTCTTCAAGAATAAAATTAGAATAGCGCAGAAGCCCTGTGCTTATAGAAAGCTGACACAAAAAGGTGGGGGATACATTAGTCATCCACTTCCCCACACCATCCCCAAACTCCTTGGATTGGCAGATCATAAACTACTGTAAGGAATTGTCTGTCCTAATGCTGATTCTCCTTAGGAGGTAAAGGAGGAAGGCATTTAGCTAAGGATTTGTTTAATGGAGGCAGTCATTACTAATGGTTTATTGGTGCCTGGGATTTTCCACTCTGGGACTGACTTCATCTATCCCTCATCCCCCAAAATCCCTTTAGCACATTGGAGTGACAGAGTCTGCCTTTCCCTCATAAGCATTGAAAGACAGAGTAGTTTATATTCCTAAAGGAAAATGAACTCACAGGTACAAACAGCCAAGACCCTTGAGACATACAACTACTGATTCTGTTAAAAGGAGAAATATTAAAACACATTTATCAAATGTAAAGTCAGCCAAACAAAAGTAAACTAAAAGAAAAAGGGAAGATATTATCAAGATAAAACAAAGGAAGAAAAACATAAAAAATCAACAGAATATGTAATATATATATAAATATATAATCATGCAATCATATATATATGTAATTATATATATTATATATATATAATATATGAATATTCTGAGGAAAGAAATAACAAAGAAACACAAAAGATTAAAAGGTAAGCTTAGATATAGAGAGACTAGAAGCAAAGGTGCCAATATATGAAAAATAATATTTATTTATCTATTTCAAAAGTAGAAGAAATAAAAGTGGAGTGATACTTATTTTCACAGTATAAATATTTTACCTCAAATATTATTACCTCATAATGAATAAATATTTTCCAGGTTTTTTTCTTACAAATGATATCTCAGGTTAAAGGCCTTTCAGAGTGCTAAAGAGGAATGAGAAAGAAAAACCTACACTCATACTTTTTAAGGAAATTATGCAACATGGGGGAGTGAGGAAGGCAGAAATAGGAAGAGAGTGATAAAGGAGCCTCGGGGTAGAAATGACATCAGAGCTTCGGGCAAATCATCAGGAATTGGGTTGATAATTTGGTAAAGAAAAATTATTGAAAATATGCAAATAAGGCCAAGAAACTGCAGAGACATTATTTATTGAGCTCACTCAAAGATTATTTCATCCTCTAGGGAGGATGCTTTTGTTTGGCTTTTACTGTTAATTAAGGGCTTAGACTCTGGAAGTTACACATTAACTTGTTGCTGTTAGTAAAGATGTAAATGATGTCCATTAGAAAAAAATAACCTCCAGTTTTGGGTTTTTACTGCTCTCTTGGGCCTTAGCCAGTTCTAGCCCTTTAAATGCCCATAAACACCTGGTTACTCAAAATGTTCTTTGCAAAAGCTTTACTCTTACTAGCTCAATCATTAATGACTTAAACCTTTGACAAACATGAATTTAATGTCAGTAATAATTTTAACTTGATTTGACACCTAGAATCTGGAGGTAGTATTTTGTAAAAAAAGATATTTATAGAGCATTCTGTATGTCTATACCATTGAATACTTTTCTTGAAAATAACTATGTTTAAGATCTAAGATATTTGACTCTGGAATGAGAAAGAAACATGTTTAGATCCAGCTGAATGACCCAGGTAGGGTAAATTAAGTAATGGCACTACACCTCAGTTTGCTGAACTGAAAATGGGAATGATATTCATAACTTCTTCATGAAGTTGTGAAAATTGAATAAAATAATCCAAAGAGAGCATTTTTTTGCCACAATACATAGCTAAATAAGCACAAAATAGATGTTTGTAACTTTCACTCTTGAAAACTAACAAG
The DNA here is from genome assembly GCF_016509475.1 of Prionailurus bengalensis. Taxonomy (NCBI): domain Eukaryota; kingdom Metazoa; phylum Chordata; class Mammalia; order Carnivora; family Felidae; genus Prionailurus; species Prionailurus bengalensis. The sequence goes on from NC_057344.1 coordinate 95,195,027, forward strand.
ATAAATATGTAGGTTAGCCTAAAAATCATTTATGTAACATAAATGTCTTAGAAGGAGACATGTCCTTGAGAATCAGCGCGAATATGTATTTATGGAAATCCCTGCCTTACATGACTTTTACTTCCTTATGCATCCTTCAATACCTGTGAAAATAATGTTGCATTTGAATTACTTACATTTGAACATTTTTAAATCATCCAGTTAACAATCTTCCAGGCATCAAAAGGAACATAATGTTTGTTATCTTTGTAATTTTCTCCTGGAGTTTAAATGAATTAATTGATGTCTTCTGGCTATCCCAGAGAACAGTTTTCTTTATTTTATTATTTCATTACTTTATTTTATTTTATTTTAATTATTTTACTTCATTTTTTGGCTTGTAAATTAGAGGGTTAAGAAATGTAAAGATTCATTCTTTATAATAAGGAGGAAATCATATTTTTAGGAAACAAATCAGAATTGTACCTCAAAAAAAAAGAGAAAGTTAAAGATTGCATTAGCTATTTATTAATCCATTAATAAGCTATCTTATTAATATTAATAAGCTAGCTAGCAATTAATATCTATCAATTATAATCTATTAATATGAAATAGATAAACCATCAGATAAACCTGAAGGAGAATGTCCAGTTTGCATGTTTTTATTTTCTGAAGAATATTTGAACCCTTCACTTCTCACGTAACACAAGTATTGCTTGTCTATTCATATGGGTCTATGATATTCAGCTTAAAATCTATTAAGTCATATGTGTAATTAAAGTTGCTGAATAAGTATACTGTCAATACTTTTTTTAAATTTTTTAATGTTTATTTCTGATAGGGAGAGAGAGAGAGAGAGAGAGAGATCATGAGGGGGGAAGGGGCAGAGAGAGAGGGAGCCACAGAATCCGAAGCAGGCTCCAGGCTCTGAGCCGTCAGCACAGAGCCCATGGTGGGGCTTGAACTCACAAACTGCGAGATCGTGACCTGATCGGAAGTCGAATACTCAACCATCTGAGCCACCCAGGCACCCCACTTCTAAAAATTACTTTAATACTGAGGATACAGTGTAAATAGTACAGTATATAATGGTGACTATTATATGAAATTACTAAGCAAAAATCATGTTTGATTTTTATTCCAGGATCGATCAGTATATTTTAGTGGCTAAAAATTAAATCATTAATAAAACCAAGAAGGAACTCAAAAGACATACAAATGGGGTAAAACTGACTTTACAGATGAATATATATGTGTGTATATACGTATATATGAATATATATGTGTGAATAAACATATATGTGGTTATGAATAGATATTTGGTTATGAATAGATATAAGATAGCATAGGACAAGTAATTGAGGTGGGTAGTCTTTTCAAGTATGTTCTATGATTTTACCCTCATAAAGTAAAAGTCTCCTTTGATTTTGATGACATTTTAAATGAATGTCAGAAAGTAATTTTACCTTTGTTGCAATTAATTTTTTTTAGGCATAGGAGTAGAAAGCATAATGGGTCATGTTTCGGAAACAGCAACAAAAAAACAAAAACAAAGGTTTAGTATCAGCAAAGTGTCTCTTCAGTTCTTATATTACCTGTGAACGGCGACCAGATTTGGCTCATCAACTAAAGCACCACATGTCACTGTTAAAGTGACAGAGAGGGCAAATAGTTTCCAGTTGCAATCAATCCTAGAAGACCATTTTTTTGAAGGTCATAAATATGCTGTACATCCTATTTCAATAATTTATATTGTTATTATATTTGGATTATAATTCATTTGCATGTCTTCTTTCATCAAAATGAATTTCAGATTCTAGATAGGAGAAAAGAAATTGCTTGCTGTGAAAAAACACAACATATCTTTAGTATTTAATTGGATATATAATGATAATATCTGTAAAACTAATAGCAAAATCCAAATATGCTTTTATTGAAAAGTTCTTTAGCACTCTCTCTTATCATCTCTCATTTTCTCTGATGTACTAGACCTAAATTGCCACTTATAATGTGTGATGAACATACAGAAACTTACATGTTGCCTTTTGTTTTATCTAGGAGCAAGTAGATTGTACAAATAAGCTTGATTGCTCTGTGATAGGAAATGTGACCATCTGTAACAATTCATATTGTGAACTTATTACATAGATAATTATTATGATTAGTGTTACAATTCAGCAATCAGAAATCTGTACAGGATCCAAAAGAACACAGCAGGATAATACTCCATCTAAATGGGCTCAGGAAAAATGCAATTTATTTGACACACTCCACAAGAGAGGCAGAATCAATTGGATATATAGCATAATCATTTTTCTCTCCTTCAGTAGTTTGGCACAGGAGAGAGCATCACGCACGGAAGGGAGCTTGTGATACAGAACCATGGTTATTGCATCTACATAAGGATAGATCAGTCATTGGGTACATTCAAGATATCACTAGAGTTCCCTTTATCTGAACAGGACAGGATTTCCTAAAGACATGCTCCTGGGGTGGCTGGGTGTCTCAGTCAGTTAAGCGTCCCACTTCAGCTCCAGTCATGATCTTGCAGTTTGTGGGTTCGAACCCCGCGTCAAGCTCTGAACTAACAACAGCTCAGAGCCTGGAGCATGCTTCTGATTCTGTGTCTCCCTCTCTCTCCGCCCCTCCCCTGCTCATGCTCTGTCTTTTTCTCTCAAAAATAAACATTTAAAAATTGTTTAAAGAAAGGCATGCTCCTTATTTTACATAGGACACCTCTTTGGCCTTTGAATGTTGTCTCTATGTCACTCAGGAAACCAAACCTCCCTATCTCTCTAACCCTACTTGGTTTCAAAAGCAGCAATTAAGTTTAGATTGGACCATGTATTTTAGAAGAAAAATCCATCCCCCTTCCGAAGTTCTTGCAGCTGTCATATGAACTATTTTTTGAAAAACCACTGAATCTTAATGTGAGAATTATAAACTTATTTAAATCTTTTCTAGCACCCAATGGTTTTTTGAGTTTCAAAGACATGATAACTTTTATTACCATGCTGATAAAATCTGTAATTGTTCAATTTTAAAAAGCTGTTGTACATCTCTAGTTAATCCACATCTGCTACATTAAATAAGATATGACAGAAGGGAACTTGGCGGGAGGTAGAGAGGAAGAAGGCAAAGGAATCCTAAAGACATGCAGGTGGAAAGTTGCTATCCGAAACATCTGGACTTATTTACTAGGTAGTTGCTATCCTGGGATAGATACACGTTCTATTTACAAACTCCCTTGGTGGAATACAAATAATATAAAAAAAATGAATGTCTTTGAAAATGTTAATTTTTTAAAATGTTGAGTTATGAAATCATGAAGATGGAGCATCACTTGTTTCTATTTAACAGAAAGCCATGAAGATAAGCAACTGTCCAGTAACAGTTTTTGAAGAAAGATTAATTTTGATATTTATTCCCTATTGCTAAATGTTATATTCATAATGAAATAACATTTAGTTGTTGGAAAGAGAGAACTTTATTATATACCATTTTCTTCAAAGTATTCCATACATACTTGTTGTCTATTTTGTGCCCAGTCTCTTGTGCCTATATTTCAGTCATTATTTCATTAAAATGATGTATGTTTGGGGGGCATTATTACATATCACAGTAGTACTTGGGTTTCTTTTTTTTCCTATTTGTATCACATTACTGATTTTTGAAGAGATTATACATGCACGGGACATGCTTTTTTATAGGTACAAAATAATTGACAAATTAAAAGCAACACTGCTTCCACAGACATTCTCTTTCTTTACTTGAAGACTAATAAATGCAAGCTTGTCTTTTGTTTTCAGGAATAAGTTATCTATTGATTTGTTTCTTTAGTTTTCATTGTATCAAAATTATACCAGCTATTGTTGAAAGAGTTCAATAATTTAATGAATCTAGTACCAAACAACAGTCTCTTTCTTGTTCTACTCTTCCATATCTCGGTTATCAGTCCCCAGAGTTATCACGTTCAACATTTAGCTGTTTCTTTTGTTATTTACCTCTGTTTTCTAAATTTCATGTGTATTCAACTGTCTCTTGATTACTCAATCATAAACAGTATCTATGGGCTTCCCAAAATGGACAATAGAAGAGAAACCCTGGGCTTTACCCTTCTCTCTTTCTACCAAAGCACATATTACAGAAATGCATGCAATAACATACATATATTTATACACACACACACACACACACACACACACACTTTCATCCAATAGAATGATATAAGTCAGGTTGTTACTGTTTAGTGGTTAAGTCAATAGAATTTGCATTATTGTGACTATGTAAATATTATTCATAGCTAAGCCATTTAGACTATTCCACGTAGTTTATTAAAATTACATTTCATATTTTACTCAATTCTTTGTAGCTCTAGAGTTTAATTTTTCATTTGGTCACCTTTCAGTGTGGCTATCATTAGTTCATCTTCAAACAATCTTTAAATATGTTCTCAAAGGACCTAAACACATTCACATTCAGTTTAACTTTTTCTTGGAGGCATTCCTCCTGAAGTCCTCTGTCCTCCAGCATGAATCTGAACCATTTGGTCTCTAGACGCATTGTCTACTGGTCATCCTGGGACTTCCTTCCTTTGCCCATCATCTTGCAAATTCCTTTCACTTCTCTTCTGTGGGAAAGCCCTCTTTCCAGTGTTCCCGCTCTTTCTCTTTCTTGTTTTTCTCACTCAACTAACTATTCAGGGCACAAACTCCAGTAGCTTCCTGAGAATATGTATGTGCATCAAGACCTTAAATTTCTAAAAAATCTTTTTTACAAACTTCACACATGATTGGTAGTCTGGCAGGATGTATACACTATCTTGTCTCAGAATTTTGAAGACATTATCCCACATGCTCTTAGCTTCCAGTGAGAAGTATAGGGACATTCTGCATCATGAGTCCTTATAGGTGACCTGTTTTCTTTTTTAACCCTCCTTAAGAATTTAGGATATTTATATCCACTTTTTTGAAATTTTAAGATGACTGGTTTTGGTATAGATATTTTTTTTTTCCAGTCAGTGCTGTGGATACTCTTTGAATGCTTCTGGAGACTATTATTCAATCGTGGGAAATTTGCATGACTGTTAAATACAAATTTCAATTTTTTTCTCTTATATTTTTCTGAAATTCTTGTTATTAGATATTGGTACTTATGAATCCTTTAAACTTGACAAATTTTTCTTATAGCTTTCCTTACCTTTTGTTTTTTAAACTTTCTGGAAATATTCATTAACTATATCTTTGTATCTAGCAATACATGTCCAGAATTGTTTTTAAATATGTCCTTTATTATAGAATCCTATGTTGTTTCATACAGCAATACTTAAAAATTTTCTCTCTGAGATTTCTGTTTATGAAATCTTCTCTACTTCCCCCAAATTCCCCCTTTCCCCTTTCTTTGTTAAGACTTTTTTTATGTTAGAGGCTTTCTTCAAATGTCTGATAATTCTTTTTCAACTCCTTATATGTTATAGTGAAATACTAAAACTTTTAGGATGTAAACTGATGTTTTCAACTACTCTTACGTGCAAATTCTGCAATTAAATGAAATGAACTTATTTTGATGTACCGGTCAACATCTTGCCTTTTCAAATCTTTGTGGGAAGTGGATAACTCAATGTATTTTCTGACATGAAGAGATTACCTTAGTAGAGAAAACAGAGGCATGCATAATTAACAACTACATGGGGTAAGATAAAACAAAATTTTTATTTTGTTTTGATTCTTTTGCTTATCAATTGGAAGCTACTTAGGTGCTAATCCAGAGTGCAAGATTTCCTCTTGCCTCTCAATGTAAGTATAAGAATTTCAGAAGCTTGTATTTTTATGTTAAGATTTATACATATGATGGTAATTTACATGAGAATAATGAAACAGTGCACAATTAAGGTGATTTTTGTGATTGACTTTCCAACATCTTTTCACGCTAAATGATTTATCATAGCCAATATGGCGATCTTATTCCCATGGGCAGTGATTTGCATACAACCCTATCCTGGCAAATGAATTGTGAACAAAAGTCCTATAAGGAGTTTCAAGTCTCCATAGAGAATATGGAAAGAGATAATCCTTATTTCACTGGGTATTTTTGTATCTTAATATTTCATCCGAATCTACTACAGTCTTATTGCAACTATGAACATAAAATCAAACAGAACATGGTAGAGAAGAAAGGTGAAAAGAACCTCATGTCTTCAAGTACATCATTGGACCAATATGTCAAACCATCCTGGACCAATGGCACAATATAGTTATATTAGATAATAAATGTTCTTTTAGCAATTTGAGTTGTGTATTAAATTACAAGCATCTCCCCTAATACAATAAGTTGGTTTATACTTAACATGCAGATTATAGTTATTGATAGACAACTTACTGTATGAGTATGCTTATTTTCAATGTGAATGGCAAAAGATTATTCATATGTTGTGGTACAATAAAAGTAAGTTAGTTAATTGAAGAAAAGAGATATTTCAGGCTATGATAATATTTCTGATTATACATAAATTTGAAAATGTACAGTTGAATGAGCTTTCTTTCAGGGAGATTTGAAAACACAATCCTACATATAAAATCTGGGAGAAAGAACTTCTAGATGGTAGAATTATTATTAATGTAAAATGTAGTACATTATGCTAATGTTTTAAAAATAGAGCCACTTTCTTTCGTCTTTCAAAGTGTCTACCACTTTGAAATAAAGTTACATAAACTGCTTTTGTCAGAGTTTTTAGGGGATTGCACTGTTGCAACTTTAAATTAATAAAAAATAGTAGTTGTTAAAATTTATTACATTATTTTTATTTTGCAAGTGTTTTTGAATATACATATATTACACATTTAATTAAATATTGCATATTTAATCTTCATTATATATATAATGAAGCTGAGGAATTATATTATGACTAATATTATATAGATTAAAAACTCATGCAGAAAGTAATTAAGATATTTATACTAACTGGAAAAGTCATGCTTCGAACCAGCTTTTGTGGTGATGATCTATTCCAAAGCTTGATAAACTTCAATGATGTTTTCAGTAATTTTTAATGATTCTCCCTATAATACTCTTTTCAAGATAAGTCTTCATATTAAATACAACATTTTGCCCTGTATTTGCTTCTCCCTCCTCTCTTCAGGTTTAGATTAATTTTGAGAGGGAATCTGGATTAGATAGTAACCCAGCAAATCCACTTAGAGTGGCACAGGTTTTGATTGCAGTAAATAAGTTGTCTTCAAAAAAAAATCTACATTATTGTTAGTAATAAAATCACAAAGATATAGATGAATAGAAATGATGATTCTGTATCCAGGAATCCGTCATTTTGAGGGATTATACCATGATGTAATTTCTTGCCAACCAATTCAGGACTTTACTTAATATCTTCTTAATATAGAAAAGGAAATCCAGTTTCATGAAGAAATGGCAAACATGTCTTTGTGTATTTCAATATATCCTCTATCAGTAGCGCTTTCATTTGTTTAAGCCACACAAAGTTGTCAGTATTTGACCATTTGGGCTTACAAAATGACAATCGCACTGTGTTCAAATGGGCACATTTGGGCCTTTATTTTTGCCAAATCATCTGAAAAGAAAGATACTCAGAGTATCTAAGTCAAATTATCAGCCTAATTTATACTCATAACACTTTTTAAAATAATGATATTTATGTACACAAAACCTAGTTTAATTTGGCATATTTAGTTTACGAACTTCTCTCTAATGGAAGACTCATACCGCAGTCTCATAACTGTAAGTAACAAAAGCTTGCTCAAGTACTTTTACCTGTGTAGATGATAAGGTTGTTATGAGAATATCACATCAAATTTTTTTTGAGAAATTTAAGGAAGAACATTAGCATCACAATTTAAGAATGCAGATATTTGCTTTATAGTATAATGTCAGAAAATCCATAAATAACATCTTTTCTAATTAAATGGCTCATTATGTAAAGAACCCAGGAAAATAACAAAAATACATCCAGAAAACAACTTTTTAATTAAAACCTAAGTATTAAAATTTTCTTCAATTTTGAAGGTAGAAACCTTGTCCTAATCAGCAGTATATTCCTATCCTTCTCCCACTACCTGTACTTTGTATTTATTATGCACTTCACAGAGCTCTTGTATTATGTTTTGTATAAAAATGTTATTATGCTGTTAGTGATTCACCATAAATGGAAGTTGGGGCAGGCGGTGGGGAGCCTAGATTATAGATAAATATGTTAACAGTATATTTAATACTTTGCAAGTCATAAACTTCACCCATTTGCTTAATATAATAATATGCTTTCTTTGTAGTGTTTTATGTTTCTCTATGACTTTAAGTCACATTATTTTGCTTAGTTTTATTTTAAGGTTTTATACTGCATTTACTTGAAAACTATGTCAAAATCAGTTTTAGGAAAGCATTTCAAAATTGTACATAAAACAAATAATTACAAAAACATTTTTCTTTATTGTTCATATATCCAGACATTAAAAGTTGGAAATTAAATATATATATATATATGTATATATATAATTCCTTACAATATATTTCTCACAATAACATTAAAAATTCTTCAAATTTTAAATAAAAGCTTTATATAAAGATTAATTCTCCTACCTGAAAATTCATCCTCATAATGTATATAATTTAGTGGTTTTTAGTATATTCGCAGAATAGTGTAGATATTACTATTGTCTAATTCTGGAATGTTTCATCATCCCCAATTAGCAGTCTAGGGTTCTAATTTTTTTTTTTGAATTTGAATTTGAATTTTTGTTTTTATTTTTGAGAGAGAAAGAGAATATTAAGCAGACTCCATACAGAGCTTGATCCGGGGCTCATTTCCAACACCCTGAGATCATGACCTGAACCAAAATCAAGAGTCAGATGCTCAATCAACTAAGCCACCCAAGCACTCCTGTAATATTTTTTTAAACCAAAAACAAACTACACATACAGATGGTTCCCGACTTAACAATGGTTCAACTTTTGACTTTTTGACTTTATGATGGTGTGAAAGCAATACGCATTCAATTAGAAACAGTACTTAAAATTTTAATTTTGATCTTTTCCTGGGCTGTGATAAGGCAGTGAAATACTCTTCCAGATGCTGGGCAGCAGCGGGCGAGCTGCACTCTGTTAGCCACTTGATCATGAGGGTAAAGCAACCAATACACTTACAACCTTTCCATACCCGTACAACCATTCCACTTCTTACTTACTTTCAGTACAGTATTCAAAAGGTTACATAAGATATTCAACAGTTTATTATAAAATAAGCTTTGTGTTAGATGATTTTGTCCAATTGTAGGTTAACCTAAGTGTTCTTGTTACCAAAACCCAAGTTCGGCTGCCTCTCGCTGGAAAGGCCAATACTCAAGAGATGAGTTTTGATTGGGAAAGAATATGAGTTTTATTCAGGAAGCTGAGACTTCATCTGGGGAGAAGTTGGGCTCTTGTCCAAAGGCCAACTCTCAGGTTTCTGCCTGGCCCAGAGATTTTTAAAGGTGTTCAATCGGTTAAGGGAGTGTAGTGATCTGTGACATTTCTTCACTTCCTGCAGACTTAACACCAGCTACAGCATCATCTCGGTGCTCAGAGGTTGTGCAAGAAAGTCTGGTTCCTTGGTACCCAGAAGTTGTACAAGAGTACTCTGTTCTTTCTACAAAAGAGGGCAAGGTCTACAGATGTACAAAGGGAAGCCAGTAAAGTCATTTGTGCGATCTTAAAAAAGAAAAACATTTTGCTAAAAGATTATTGAGTTAATCAGAAAGCTAAGGGGTATTGAAACAGACTTGCTGGCCTCTGTGGCCTGGCAACATTCTGGTCCTTTATTCCCCAAGGCCAGTAGTCTGCAAATCTCAAAGAAAGTAAATTCAGTCTGTTACAGATCAAGGACCTTAATGCAACAAGCAAGGACTGTGTTAACATGAAGCAAGTTAACCCCTGAGACCAGCGAGGTTGCTGTAATATTCTGGGTACATTTAAGGTAGGCCATGCTAAGCTATGGTGTTTGATCGGTTAGGTACAGTAAATACATTATAAAATTGGGTCATTTTCAACTTATGATGAATTATTGGAAATAATCTTATCATAATTTGCAGAAGATCTATACTTTGTTCTGAAAACAGAACTAATACAAAAACTTAGGTAATCTTGATTTCCTAACAGAAAACAATTCATGGGAGTAGCAATTTTCCCTCAGATATGTCTCTTCACCAACTGTACCAGCAGTTTTGACTTCGCTTAGAAGAAGACTTCCAAGAGGTAATACTACAAATTTTTTTTCTGAATGTTTTATACTATTTGGACATGCAATGTCCATCTCCTTAAATATCTTCCTTTTATGTGTACAATAGATGTGGTAATTTAATGCATTAATGTCCCTGACTTTTTACCCTTTCTGTGTCTAAGGATTTTGTCATGTAACTTTGTAGTGTCCTCCCACTCAGCTCTTGAATTGCCATGTTGTTTGCTTTGAACGAAAAGATTTTAGCATATGCAATATAAGCAGAGGCATGAAATGAGCTTGAACTTTAGACATATTTTCTTTTGTTATCTGCCATTCCCATAAACAAACAAACAAGCAAGCAAACAAACAAACTAAAACATAAGTCTTCCCTAACCTACTGTTCCTCAGAGGAAGATGAACCATATTGATCAGAACCAATCCACAGACTCATGAGTCAGCCAGCTGACCTACAAGTGTATGAGCAAATCCAGCCAAGGTCATCCTAGATTGTCCAGCAGCCTATTGATACCACCTATGAAAGAGCCCAGCCAAGATAAGTAGTCTTCTAACCTGATCAATTCAGGAATATGAGCAATGCATGCTTGTTGCTGTATATGCTCTATTGAGATTCTGTACTTGCTTCTTATGGAGCTTCTTATGGTGACAGCAGGTAACTGAAACAGTGAATAACTAATGAGAAATAAAAATAATATGATATCACTTTAGAAATTCAATAATTTCCCAAGCTATGGAAACTTTATATGGATAGAATTTTCTTAAATCATCATAATCAAAATCCTTTCTTGCTATATCCACAGCAGTATGATTCTGCTGTCAGCACAGATGGAGTGAGCTGCTTAGAGAAAGGGATTAAGGAATTCCCTTAGTAGTTGGCTTAAGAGAAGGACAAATCTTCTCCCTTCAACCAGCAAAATAGCATCGAGTGGGGATATTTTCTTTTGGAGCTGAAAGACAAAATACACATAAAATAACCACCCTAGAATCAAAGAAGAGTTGAAATAAATGAATACTGGCATGGTTGTTATTTATAAAGATAAAAACATGTAGACTACTTTGGATAGTTTCAATGCATTTGACTATACTTCTGGGTGCTCCAATTTCAGCCACATGGGATGAAACATAATACTCACAATGTTAACAATTGTCAAGGCTTAGGTTCTGAGGAATCAGAGCATGGAAGTATCTTAGGCAACCAGAAGCAGAAAAATTAAGAGGTCAATTTGACTCTAAATTACTTAGAGTATAAGCCTCAAGCTGAGGACACAATACCAGTCAAGAAGTACAAAACACTTGCAAGAATGAAAGTAGGAAGCTGAGATAGGAGTTCTGAGCAGTGCAGACCTGGAACCAATGAACAAGACTATCTGGAGTGAAGCAAGATCTCTTGGGCTATTGGCACAAAGGAGAGACTGAAAACTCCATGGCTTTCTTTCATAAAACTCTAAGTGTTTGGTATATGCTGGTCTAAAATCGCAATTATGCCAAAGTATTTCTTCAAATGACATAATTCAGTTGCAGCAATTTTCACCCATGCATATAAATATGAGCATTTGGAAGGCCTTGATCTTCACAGTTCTGGATGGTCTAATACATATTAGAACTATCCTGGCCACTGTCCATGAAAGTGGACATATGTTTATAGAGGGTCTGAGATCCTAAATGAAACAATCTCCATAGCGACAGTAAGAAAAAAATGGGAAATTAATATTATAATTCAGCTACAATATAGGTTAATGTTTTAAGAGTCAGTTGGGGAACAAATCTTTATTGTTGCACTGTTTCATAATCAAAAAATATGCTGGAAGCAAAATTAATATTTTGCAATGCAGCCTATTTGTAAGTTGGACTGTACATATATAGCTCTGTCCACTAATGTTTTCTACCTTCCTGACTACATGGTGTTGTATCCTGGCTGTGTTTTCTGTCCTCTGGGAGGACAGTACAGTAATTTCTAAGGCCACTTAAGGACCATAAATGAAAGACATTCAGTTATGATATTGATTCACTCATTAGTTCATTAATGCTATGAATATTGCCTGCATATATACTATGTGCCTACTATCATAAATTACATGATGTCATTATTCTAGAACTAGGAATATCATCCTATGAAAGGTATATGTAGTGGAAAGATTAATAATGGCAACATATATATAATTTAAGAAAGGATAAATACTACAAAGAAAAACACAATGAAAGTGAGTAGGTACCAGGAAAATACAGTTTTATGCATAATGATCCAGGAAAGCCTCTCAGAGGAATTAATATTTTGACATAAATTTGCAGAAAGTAGGATAATGACGGAATTGATCCTAGAAAAATAGTATACTAGTCAGAAGAAACAGTAAACCCAAATACCCTAGTAGGAACACATGTGGTTTATCTGAGGAACACTTAAAAAGCCAGAAAGTCATTCAGGGCCCAATATCCTCCCTCAATTTTTGAAGTACAATATTCTCCTCTAAAAGAAAGGACGAGTCAAAGGAAAGATTCAGACACTAAAGTGTATATCCAATTTAGAATTACTTGTCTTTAAAAAAAATTATTTCTATTTTGTCCTATAATAATGCAACTATCTTAATAAGCAGTTCAATATTCAGGTCCCATTTTTCATTAAAATGATTATAATGCCAATCCTATTTAAGACATTTGGCCACTCCAATGTTTGGGAAAGCGCAATCTCAAATGCCACGCTCACCCACAACAACGAATTACTCCATAAATATAAATGTTGGATTTTTGAGCAGTGACTAACTCATAGTATTGTTCTGTATGCTTTGATTACATATACTAACATATAGCCCTATAAAAATGATGTCTATTTTCCTCATATAACCAATTCCAAATTCCTCCTAATTAAAGACAAAACTTCACAAAATGGCAGTTAAGGCAACAATTAATCCATATCCAAAATAAAAGTAAATAGATTACTTAACCAAGAGAACAATAGATTTAAACTGAATGACTGTTCAGAGTTAACATATTTTGCTACTAGAAATATACTCCTACAAAAGGTATGAAACGTGTTCTTTCCTAACTCTTTATTCTTCCAACCCCACCAAGATAGACAGTACCACACACTCACCTGCCCTCTGGTTCAAAGAACCAGAGACTCTACCAATCAAAAGCCTGTGCATTAGTCTTCCCAGCTCTATGGCTAATGTGCTATGCAAAACATCCATTCATATCCTCTTATCAGTTTGAACTCAATGATTCTCATGAGACCACACACACACACACACACACACACACACACACACATCCACGCACAGGGCTTACATTGTATCTTAGGAGACATTATCTCAACAATGAAAGTACTATAGGTAGAGGAAAAGATAAAAGGGACTGTGATAGTTTTTCGTATTAACCAAAAGTTCAAATGGCCAGAAAACCAGGCTATGGTTTTTGTTTGTTATTATTATTCTTTGTGTTCTTTTCTTGTTTTCCACTGCGTCTCAAACAAACAAAAAAAGCTACACTAGTTTTTTGGCTATTAGACCATGTATACTGGACTAAGAAGTATTTGGGAAGAGAAGTAGATATATGTGAAAGATTATTATGAGTATCATCAAGGTTAGTCGTCTTATATGCTGGTAAATGGCTGGTAAGGTGATCTCTTTTTACTAGTAATGGATAGAGAGAAACAAATACATGTGCCTGAGAAAAAAGAAAAAGGTGAGATGTATTACCCTGCAGATGGGCATAACTCTGGATAGAACCTGAGGAATATTAGAATTGAACCACCCATTTAGATGTTAAAAGACCATTCAATTTCTAATACTTATGGGCGGAGCATCTTAAAAATAGTCTGGGGAGGATAGAGTGGTGGGTGAGAGATGAGGCAGAATGCAGGAGACCGAAAATAGTAGAAGTAACATTTACATTGTAGACAGCAAGATATGGGACTGACACTGTGGGCAATCTGAAGAGAGGGTGGAGGAAAACCTGAGAACAATTGAAAAACCCTTCTTTGAACACACACAAAAAAAGATTAAAACCAATCAAAAGTAAACTATGTATAGAGGATGAACAAAATAAGTCTAAACTGGAAATAATTCCAGTCTAAACTGGAAAATAAGTCTAAACTACAAGAATTATTGGTCAATTAGAACAAAAGCAAAATTATAATCAAGAAGAAAAGCTTTTTCCACCCAAAGAAAAGAAAATGTGGATGAGTCACGCTAATTCTAATTTTGATTAAATACAGTGGACTAAACATACGTTTCTGCTTCTATTCACAAAGAGCCACTGATATTATAGATAATTTGGGAAAGGGAAACAACACAAGAGGAAGTGAAGCCTCCAACGTTCTGAAGGTAGAAAAAGACAACCACCTGATGTTCTGGGGATACCTGGAAATCAAAAAGCAGAATGGATTGAATAGCTGGAGAACGATCTGAGGAGACCAAAATACTAGTTGTGAGAGTCCTCCCAGTCAAGCCCAGAAAAGCCAAACATTGAAAATGGCAGCACATACTAGATTCTTTAATTTTCTCCAATTTCAAATGGATCATATATTGCCCATTTATTTGTTTTAAATGAAAATTTCTTACCATGAATTAAATCAAAATGTCCTGGGCTTTGGAACTTGAAAACTCTTTTGGGGGAGCTCTGCAAGTGCATGTGCATATTTAAATTCCTCAGGTGATACTGAAGGACATTCGTGGTTATAGTTCATTACCTTCATGAGCAGTTGGAGTTGCTTACCACCAGCCCCTATCTTGAAGTAAGCTAATTAATCATTTGTTGAGTAGTATGTGAGTTTAGGTGAGGTCACGAGTTAAATATTTTTATTTACTGTGGGGAATAAGCTTAGGAATTCCCTGAGCTTGCACCGATGGGTTAACAAGGAAGGCATAAAGAAATAGAAAGCCACAAGATGAATGCATCCAAGATTAGGCAAACAATATTAAGTAGAAATAATGATCTGTATATTCAAAAATATACAAATAATGAAATGTACTTTGACATCTATCAAATGGAAATTAAAGAGAAACTCAGTTGGAAAATCTATATTTTAAAAGTTTTAAAAAATAACCTTCCATATTAACAAATTTTTATAAAACATATAGTTTCATAATACAAATATAGATATTCATAGGATTTAAATTACTAACAGCTTTAGTTTTCCTTATATATGCAAAAAAATGGAATGAGTTTAAATTCCTCTTTCCCTGCCCACCCCAAAACACACACACACACACACACACACACACACACACAACATAGCAACAAGAAAAAACAAAGACAGATACAAGGTGAGTAATCCATTTTGAACCATAAAGGAGATGCTGGCCATTAAATTACACAATTGGAGTCATAGCTAACATATAAAAGTGCAATGCATTATTATCTTCTGTTCATTATCAGTCAGAGTTAAAGAACCCCAAAATGAACAGAACTTCAAACTGTATTTAGACATTAGGAATCCCTTACCTTCTATTGTTTACAGGATTCAAATAAGGAAAAGTCTTTGCAGTGGTGTTACTGACACATATGACATAGTTGGGTGGAAAATTCTAAAATAGCCAATCCTCATTTTGCTTTAAAATTGAAAACTAATAAAAACAGGTCCACATATGAAAAATTCAAAGAACTAATCTCCAGAATTTATTGAGATCAAATCATGTGAACCCCCACCCTGGTTTTTCCAATTCCCTAGAGAATCCCCCTACCACTGGCTTTGTACCTGAGTTTTAAAATTCAAGATTTGAATTTAATTCACTGAGCTTAAAAACAAAAGCTGTTATAATCTTTGCTTTGGGGATTTTAAAGAATTTGAGTTTTGTGGGAAGATTCTTCAACATTCAAGATTTGAAAAGTGTGAGAATTGCCACCTTTATTAGTGGGACCCTTTTCCCAGTGTTGGCTTAGGACAATGTTTCTCTTTCTTGAGTATGGATCAGAATCATTTGGAAAGCTGGCTGAAACCTAGATTGCTGGCTCAGATCCTGTGAGTTTCTAATTCAGGAGATCTGGGGTGGACCCATAAATTTGCATTTGTAACAAGTTTCAAGGGCTGCTTATACACTTGATACACAGAACAAACTTTGAGAATCACTGGTTTAGGGTATGTATCCTTTAATTTATCAGCTCAAATTACAGACACAAGAAAAATAATTTGGGCTGATTTGATCTATATTTCCATCTCCAAAGAGACATATAGGTCCACATACTCTTATGTTATAGAATAACAAATGTTACTTCTACTAGCAAGTATATGTTATGGTACGTATGTGCTTCTTGCAGGAAATGAAGTAAACCTGTGAATATTATCAGTGCTATTATACTCCAAAATAAGGCAATATTTTAGATTAGTAAATTGCTAGTTTTTAATTTTCTGTGTACTTTTAACTTCAAATGAAAATCTTACCTAAGATGGTCTCCTGGGACTTTCCATTGACATCTTTTAAAGTGACTCATTGGCTGAAAAAAAAATGCAGAGGTTAATCATTTTGATTAATTTCTAATTAGATCTACCTGTATTCCAGAGGAAATGATCAATGCTACCATTTGAAGAGGGCAGGCTAAGATCCAGCAACACTTCTAGAACACTTGCAGTTAATTTCTGATGGTTCAGTTTATAGACCTCACTGAAAGTTGGTAAAACTCTCTTATTCCATCACAACTCATTAGACAGTTTTTTTTAATAGAGAAAGCAAATATTTAATACTTTACCATTGTATCTTATTTTTTACTTTTTTGAAAATAGTGTTTAAAATCACTCAAGTTTGTAATTACTGTGAAAACTATTACTGAATACAGTGAAAGATAATCTCAACCATATGTACCAAATTTTTGAAAAAATCAAGAATTTCACTTGCAGATTAAATTTTAACAAATTTGGGATACTGAAAGTAGAGCTGGAATGATTTTGAAATCTGAAATTGATTTACTTTCAAGCAACTTTCAGTTTGATTCTCTTAGGCAATTTACAACAATTTAGGGATGCGGTTATACCAAGTATTACTGCAGAGACTGAGGGAAATGCCAGAAAACAATTGAATTCCATTTTGGGGGGAAGGGGAGTATTTTTTACTAAGAAAAATAAAATCAACTTAGGACAATATTGTATTTCCCCAGTGCTTCAACATGGAGAATGAGATCCCATGAATAAAATCTTGTCAATCATTCCAGTTAAATATTGTAGTTTTGATTATTTTGATTTTTAAAAAATATAACATATAAATATATGAAACATACCATAGGATACATGGTGTTTTCTAGTTTTACATAGAATTCCAAATTTGAAAAATCAGAATAAAAATAGTTTTGTAAAATTTTACAATGTGCCCCAGTAAATGTAAACAAACTCAGAATTAAATATGGCTTCCATAACCAGGTAATAAACTAAGCATGATGATATTATTGTTACATATTTCTACAGGAAGGAACACTGAAGATATGGCTAGCAGAAATTAATTCTAAAACCTCCAAATATTAAACCCATACCAAAAAGCCTCATTTGTATCTGTATTTCCTATATATTTACAACTCTACTCTTCCATCATTTCCTTTAGTCTGGCTATTGATAACTTTAATTTTATCAAAGAGTTAAAATTTCAGTTCTTGTTAACAAGGGATTTAAATCCTCATCCACAAAATACTACAAAATTCTTCCAAAAATCTCAAATATAGAAAAATTGTCTACCTTTACACAATGACCCTTCTGCCATGTTGACTAAAACAGTTTCTCCACACACTTGACAAATCTGGAATTTATGTGTCTTCTATGCTTAACATAGTTTCCCAGTAGAAAAATGTAGTGGTACATTTGAGTCAATTTATTATATGTTAAATTCTCCTTCCAAGGTTTCTGAGCCAGCTGATGGGTCTTGTGAAATGTACTGATCAGATATGCCCTGAATCAAAATCACGATCCTCTTGTCAGATGCAATATAACTTTTTCATATACTTTGAATTACTGTGATTGAGACTTTTCTGTTTTGATGAATCCGTTTGTGCCTTTCTCAAGGAGTAGTTGGTGTCTTTTTAACTGATACTATCTTACAAACTAGAGGTCAGGGCCTCACCTTCTACCCACTGATCATAATTGTCTTTCCATCCATCAACATGTATCCTCAAGAGAAAATGCATAATTCAAGTTACTGTGACTACACATACTAATTGTGGTCTCATAAAAATCTATCCCTTTTAATGTTATTCCCATGTGATAGCTATGATTTGAAACTTCTTTTTGAAAACAGTGTTGATGGTTCTGTGATGGACCCAGTTTCTTTAGTGTTTAAAACATTCAAAAAGAGTTTTTGTATAACTTCTGAGTAGAATAAACTCAATTATGTTAATATCACAGGAGCCAAGAGAGAAAATAGAAAGGTAAGGTGCATATGACAAAACCAATTAGACTATTGATCCCAATCACATGAATCCATCAGCCTGCACATTTCTTTTTTTTTTTTTTAATTTTTTTTCAACATTTATTTATTTTTTGGGACAGAGAGAGACAGAGCACGAACGGGGGAGGGGCAGAGAGAGAGGGAGACACAGAATCGGAAACAGGCTCCAGGCTCTGAGCCATCAGCCCAGAGCCTGACGCGGGGCTCGAACTCACGGACCGCGAGATCGTGACCTGGCTGAAGTCGGACGCTTAACCGACTGCGCCACCCAGGCGCCCCAACCTGCACATTTCTAATGGTTTACAAAACATACTGCAAAAAGATTTACTGAGTCCATATTTTTCTATATTATTTATTCTTTAAACCATTTTTACTATGTTCTACTTATTCTGTCTTAAGAAATAAATGTTTCAAAATGGCCATCCTATTTCTTAATAATATCATATATGTTGAATCAATGGTCTATATCTCAAGATCAGCCAAAATGACAAATTAATTGGCCATATATATGGTTTCAGTTTTATCTTCACTTTATTTTGCATGGGTGTACATCTTCCTTCAATTACACTTTCACCTTTATTACTCATGTTTGACTTAAAGTGCCTTGTCAACCATTTGAACTCTCATTCAAAGACTGAAAGTCTTGCACAGTTTCTGAAACTCTTTTTTGAAAAGTCAGGCAGAAGCATTTGGCATCATTAAGTCATTCCACTAGAAAAGCTTTCTAATTTGTGTACTTTTATTAAATTGTTCTAGGGTGGACAAGATGTTCCTGCACTCCCAACACATGAACCAACATGAAGAAAGTCATAACTACATATATTGTATCAGACATCCAAGTTCAGTTCATTTCCAATGACTAATATCTTAATAGATCAATAAAATTAACAAATTTCTTACTTACAAAAGTCCAAAACATTGTGGTATGTAAGGAAAACTCTACACGGCTTTTCTCATGATTTCTGAGCTATTCCATTACCAAATCCTATTGGTGTGTGTTTAACGCCAGTAACAATTTCATAAGGCTACTGCTAAAGCTCTTATATAATCAGAAGTACCATGGAGACTGATGTTGCTTTAGTTTTCACTGGATTCTGCAAGGTGGCATGATATTGAGCATATGCTGCTAACTTAGCAACTAGGCCTGTTTCCGAGGAAGTCTTGCTTTCTTTGATGGATGCTTACCTGTTATCTGAAGTCTGGACAAAACTCTTGGAGTTTGATGAATATATTTTTGAACATGAAACACTGCAAGAATACTTTGTTTTAGAAGAAAAACATTCTGTACACCAGCTATTCTACACAGTGTGCTAGTAGCTTTGCCAGATCTATCATCTGGATATGTATAGGTTGTCAGTTAATGTTTTATAATTGTGATTAAAAGGTAAAGAAGCAACTTCTTCATCTTTCTCATCAGAGCTTGAGCTGCTACTTGAATCCTCCCACAGCTACCACATAACTTTCAAAAATCCTAGGTAAATCTCTTCCTTACAGATCCTTTCAGTAACTTTCCAAAAGGCTACAGGGGAGATGGTTGCTTTGGATAAACTTAGATAACTCTTAACATCTCTTCTGACTCTAATCCTTTATGTTTTCTGATAGCGTCTCAAGAGTAGAGATTGTCCATGCCAGGGCCACTGACCCCTCTCCCCATTCAGCGGGCAGACTCCTCTTCAAGACTGTATGACTTCAGCAGAGTTCTGCTGGACCCCTCTACCTCCTTTGATTGTTTCAAGACAATGAATCATATAAATATTTTTATATTAGAAAGTCATTTATTAGTTATCTATTGATACATTTAACCCCAAAACTTAGCTTAAGCCAACATTTATTATCTCACACAGTTTCTACAGGTCAGGAATTTGGAAGAAGCTTAGCTACATGTCTCTGAGGTGAGTCTCAAATAAGGCTGTGAACAAGCTGTCTACTAGGGCTATAGTTACCAAAAGACTTATGTGAGGATGAGGGATTTACTTCCAAACTCACTCACTTGACTGCCGGCAGTAGGTCTCAGTTTCCACTGGCTTTGGACAGTAGTCTCAGACCAGTTGCCACATGGACTTCTCTGTAGAGTTTTTTATCTTATGGTGGAAATGAATCAAGAGGAAAAGGCATGAGAAAAGGCATGGCCAGGATGGAAACTGTAGTGTCTTTTATGACAGAATCTCAGAAGTGACACACAATCAATTCTGCTGAGTTCTATTTACCACTCAAACTTAGCCTAATGAAACGTGGAAACAAATCACATAAGGACATGAACATAAGATGTGGGTAGCATTGGGAGCCATCTTGGAGGCTGGCCATTATATCATTTAAGCATAAGTTTAAGATGTTAATATTCCCAGTTTTTAAATATAATTCTTCAACCATTCTAGGAAAAAGAAATTTTAAGAGCATTATAAGCAAAAAATAAGAACCAATAATTGATTGAATTAGATGAAGAAAAATAGGAAATTTTAAACCTAGAAGATACAGAGATTTTATATCTATGTTTAGAACTGTGATGATATAAAAACATCAAGAAAGCTGATTTGGACAGACATAAATGAATTCTGTTCTGACAATGGTGTCAGGTAACAATAGCTACTCAGGTAATATATATTTGTATTTGGAGATTTAACACTGTGTCCTTCAGACACAAAAATGAAACTTTGGGTATTTTTATAGTATGGACTCTAAAGTGGGTGGAATATAATCTATAAACAGAGGTGGGAACCAAATAATTAACAAACAGAAGGAAAATTATTGGAAGAAAAGAAAAGGCCAAAAAAAGAAAAAAAAAAAGACAACACCTCTCATGGATGAGATGGAAAAAGGCAAATCACTACATTTTGGTTCATGGTGTCATGAGAAGAAAGGAAGTTCCAAGAACCAGTTTATAAACATCAAGGACAGACTCACATCCCCAAATAAGAAAACTGGTCCCTTGTCAAGCTAAGATGTCATGAACTGAGTGCTACTTACCTCTGGCATCCAGGGTTCCCACAATATTATTAACTGAGATTAATATTTATGAAGCTTTCATTCCCAGTTTGAAAAGAAAATAATTTCTCCAAACTTTTAGAGCAGTAAACAGCAAATGTAATCATAAAGCAGATCGCGTAGCATTCACCTTCTGTCAGCACGTCACCGCCTTCAGCTGTAAAACTGATTGACGCGATTCCAAATGGAAAAAGGTATGGGAGTCTGAATATAAAAGGAAAACATTTGACTGTGGATTCAAAATATATGAGATGAGAAAATATCTGAATATATATACTTCTGTTTAACATTTATTGAAACAAGCTAAGATATTAATAACATTTTGATTTAAATGTCAAGTGTCTTTTTATGCTATGTTACAAAGGGCTGCTATTTATTTTATCTTTTTCTTACCCAAAGTCAACTTGAAGAGGCAGGTGTGAAATTGTCTCTCCTCTTGGCCATTGCAGGATTACTTGTGGAATGTCTTAAAACAGTCCTTTCCCCCTAACTCCCAGACCCTCTGGAGACTTATAACTGGGAGCGCGGAGTGAGGAGTTGCCCTGCAGGAAAGTGACAAGCTGTGTGAACAATCCACTAGTCCTGGACAAAGGAGGGGACAACTGAGCATTTAAGCCATTCAATATCAAGATATCAAGATATCTCAGAAATCTCAGAGTTCCTGAACCTAAATACAGAGTAACTAGTAAATTATATGGCTGGTTTCAAACCCAGGTATACCTGATTCCAAAGTGCATGCTTTTGGCCCCACCTGACAAAGGATAAACATTTAAATAATCACTGCTAAGGGTGTCTGTGTGGCTCAGTGGGTTCAGCATCTGACTCTTGGTTTCAGCTCAGGTCTTGCTCTCAAAATTTGTGAGATCAAGCCCCCAGTCAGGCTCTGTGCTGATAGCATGGAGCCTGCTTGGGATTCTCTCTCTCCTTCTTTCTCTCTCTCTCTCTCCTCTCCCTTCCCTCTTACCCACCTTTCATGCTTTCACTCTCCCTTTCAAAATAAATAAATAAACGTAAATAAATAAATAAATAAATAAATATTTACTGCTAACATGATTACAATTAAAAAGTGAAAACTGGAAAAACACAAAATTATTAACGACAAAAATAATAATTAGTGCTATCATTTCTTTAATAACAGTAGATATACATTAAGTACCAGTATATGACCAGGGCTCTTCCATAAATGATCTCATCCTATAGTCAAACATTCATATAAGGCTAGAATAACCTCATTAGGGTAATAATTAATAATCCTTATTAGAATAATAGTAATAGTTACTTATAATTAATTATCCTTATCATCCCAGAATTACAGATGAGCAAAGTGAGGTACAGAATGTTGAAATAATGGACCCACAGTCACATAACTAGTAAACAGAGGAGCTAAAATTCAAAACCATGCCTGTATGACTGCAGTTCCTACATATTTGAGCCCTAATCTGTAGAATTCTACTGCCTGCCACCACTTGAACCCAACTGTTTTCTTTCTCAACGAGGTTCTTACATTTTTTTTGTTTCTCTGTATGTGTATATTCATAATGTACTTAACATTTTGTGCTGCTTTTTTCTTCTAGCCTTCTCTCATAAGCTTTTCCTATATTCTCCTTCAATTGCCATAATTATATTTTATTTTATTCATGCATAACATTCTATACAGTAATGTTCTAAGACTGAAAAAGCCATTCTTCTATGATTTGACATTTCATTTAGCTCGCATTCAATTTTTGCCTGACATAAACAATTCCACAATAAATTTATACATGTAACTTTTTTTAGTTATCAAATTATTTTCCACGCTAAATTTTCAGGAGAGATTCTTAAGTTAAAGTATATGAACGTTTGTGCGACTTCTTATGCATAACAAAATGCTTTCTTGAAACCTCACTGCAGCATTCTCCAACACTAACATCAAAGAAAAATATGAATAAAACAACTATTAAGAGAAGTAGTTTTGTTTTTATTCATGACTATATATATCCCGATGTTGCTGGAATGAGCCCTGAAATGCATATGGTTTGAGAGTGTGCATCCAGTAGAAATTACGGGTATATAGAGTTGCCATGTTTGCTCTGTACCCTGAGCCTGAGCAGCACATGTAACTAGCTTGCCAAGTCTTTCTTGTAATCAGAGGCCACTGAAGAGCACACCTAACTGACCCTGAAGTCAATGGGGAACACTCAACCTTGGGCTCATTAGCATCATGCCATAACCAATAGAGCTAATTTTCCAACTAATGCATCACAGCAGGTACTTAATAAGTTCTTGTTTACCATCTAAGGTCTTTTGCTCGATCCCATATGCCCACATTCTCTCCTGCTCCTCAGAGTCCCCAGTAACCTCAAACAACAAATCTTACAAACACATTTTCATTTTCTCTAAGAGCTTCACAAAGGCCCAACTCTCTTAAAGATATTTTCATTTTGGAAAGTACAATGCATGGATTTTATTTTGCCAACATTTTCTAAGCTAGTATTTTTATGATTTTATGACCTTTTACCCATGGCATTTTACCTCATCTCTCTTGAATTTCTGAATTTGAAACTGATTCTCAGTACTGCAAACTCGGACACCATTATAATTAGTGAGTATATGCAATAAAATGTAAGTATTTCATATACTTTGAAAACTTAGTTTTGGTATCAGTCTTACTTTGGTTATTTTCTTAGGTAACATCATTTTTCTCTTTCTTAGTTGAGTCACTGCAGCTTTGGGGTCACAAAGAACGTGCTCTCTTGATTAGACATTGACCTTCTCTGCAGAGTGCTGATAGAGTATTGGAAAGATATTGCTGTCAACCAGCTATTCAGAGAACAACCAGTGAGGAAAAAGCCTGAGCAGAACATGAAGAGACTATAAATGCTGTTGAGAAATCGTGAAAAACTGCAGAAATAATTTAGGTATTTTTGCAGAAGGCTGAGTTCCTATATTGTGTGGGTAGATTCAGGGGCCAGGTACATTTTGTTTATTGCTGCTAACATGGGGACTCATTTGGGGTACAGACACAGCTGTAATATTAATGTAGATGTCAATATGTAGACAAAGTATATAAAAGATGTCAACTGATGACATTAAGTATACATCTGGTAGTAAGCTGAAATATGATCTCTACTTCTACATTTGTATGGACTTGCTCATAATATGGGGACTACAATTGCTTTTTTCTCACTGAAAAATAAAATATTTTTCTTGTTTTTGACACATGTGAACTAAATATAAGCAGAATTTAATTATGGTGAATTGATATTTTTAATACTTACCTGAAAATATCTGATTTGAAATGGTCTTCAATGATATACTCAGACCAAACAATCTGTTTCCAGGACTATTTTATATCCAGTTCCTACAAGGAAGCAAGCAAGGTATCAATTTCAATGCAGAATCTTCTACACCACTGTGATCTTATTACATCACCTCTTGATTATCCACAGATTACACATGTTATAAATAAGTTATGACCATTTGTGGTTTAATCCTCTTACCTCTGAGTTCTGGTCTTAGGCATCTAAAAAAAGGGGGGGTGGAGAAAAGACAGAGGATAGAGAGAGAAACAGAAGAAGGGACTAGGAGAAGAAATATTTATTTATTATAAATATTTTTATAATAGTTCATATGTGTTTTCACATGTTATTATATTGGCTGTAGTATAGTATTCATCTAAGAATTACTTGAAGTTCACACAGATTTGAACTCTAACATGAATATGTGGGTATTTATTATTACATCATAGTGTGAAATATATTGGTAAAGTCTCCAAACAACAACAAAAGACCCCTAACACATGGTAGTCTGAGAAGTTGATATGCCTGCTCTCAGTATATAACAGTTACATAGAAATGTAGAAAAATTTTGGTGATCAGATTATTTAGGCTTTTGAAATTCAAAGTATGTTCCATGGACCAACAGCATTACATTACCCAGGAGCTGGTTAGAAGTACAGAATTGCAGGCCCTGTCCCAAATTGACTGAATCAGGAACAGCACTTTAATAAGATCTCCCAGATGATTCATATGCTTATTAAATCTTAAGAAGAATTTATCTGGGTGGATCTCCTTATTTCTAAGCTGAAGACACCAAAGGTCAGAGAGAGTGGATCAGTTGTGCAAGTAATGCCATTTAACAACACAGTGAAGGATCAAAATACAATCTATTCTCATGAAGCCAAACCCAGGTTCTTTCCGCTAAATTGCACTTGTCCTCTGAACTACTTTAACACACACACGGACATACACCCCTTCCTTTCTCCAAAGTTGTACCAGTGAAACTGATTTATAACTGACTCCATTTTACAGAGAAATCAGAAGCCATCCGTGGCAAACAGATTTATATCTGTCCTTACCTCTCTTCCCTCTTTTAGGCAACATTAGACCTGGTGTCTCTCTTCTTACCCAATCCACTTCACCCATCTGTATTCAGAAGCCCATCCTCCCCAACTTCTCAGGAATTTACGCTCAGAAAGTCTTCTTCATACAGACTCCATAGCTCACTCACAACAACCTCCTTCCCATTTCAACTTCCTTCTTCTTGTAACAAACTATGTCTTCATTTCCTTTGGCAACTAAGCCTTTTGAAATACGTTTTTTCCATGTTCATTACTTTCATGAGCAAGAAAACTACATGTTCATATACCAAAGTCAAGCTTACCAAACAATAATTCAATTATATGTCATTGTTTCAAACACAGAATACTGCTATCTTGTGGATGCCAATTGATAGCACAGAATTTTCCAAAACGGGTGCCGCAACACATTTATTCTGGGAAAGGCCAATGTGTTCCTCTCAAAAAGGCCAACTACCTGCATGGTAGGTAGTAATTACCCCCAAACACCTCCGCAAAATGCAACTCACTATAGCATCCATATAGACATTAACACTGACCTTAGCATGTTCTAGGATTTGTGCAGTACTGTGATAAACCTTTTAAACTTTGTTTTCTCAGTATACCCCACACTTATTTAATCATTGTTAGTTTGCTGTTTTGTTTCACTTAGCTTTTTATTTCCAAGGGACACCTCATGAGACAATGTTCTGTGAAATATCAATTTTCTAAAACTGTATTACAAGTCTATAGAATATTTTTCAAATCATATCTGTGTATAAAATGTTTGGCTTATTTGCTGCTACAATCTTTCTTATTAAATGTTGACATTGTCATGAATATATAGAAGATTGAAAAAACATTTTTTTACATTTATTTATTTTTGAGAGACAGAGAGAGACAGAGCACAAGTGGGGGAGGGGAAGAAAGAGACACAGAATCTGAAGCAGGCTTCAGGCTCTGAGCTGTCAGCACAGAGCCCAACGCGGGGCTCAAACCCATGAACTGTGAGATCATGACCTGAGCTGAAGTCGGCCTCTTAACTGACTGAGCCACCCAGGTGCCCCTAGAAGATTTTCATATAGCAAATCTAAGGGCTCATTTTAGTACATATGAAGTATCAGTAATCCAGATACAGTAAAATCTTGGTTTGCGAGCAGAATTCATTCCAGGAACATGCTTGTAATCCAAAGCACTAGTATATCAAAGCGAATTGCAAAAACCATTGGGTCATTCGTGATAATGTGACACTGGGCATCACATACTACTCATATTGCAAGACAGCACTCATTTATCAAGTTAAAATTTATTAGAAATATCTGCTCGTCTTGCGGAACACTTGCAGAATAAGTTACTCGCAATCCAAGGTTTTTACTGTATTTTATTTAAATTCTTTACAAATAATGTAAAAATAGAATGCATGTTAATATCAGGTAATCTGTTTTATTTACAGCTTTGTGTAATTCATTTAAACGCTTGTAAATGACTAACTT
The DNA here is from genome assembly GCF_016509475.1 of Prionailurus bengalensis. Classification (NCBI taxonomy): domain Eukaryota; kingdom Metazoa; phylum Chordata; class Mammalia; order Carnivora; family Felidae; genus Prionailurus; species Prionailurus bengalensis. Next base: position 95,222,396 of record NC_057344.1, read on the forward strand.
CAATTTATGAGTGTTCTCACTTAGTGACACATGAGTGCATCTTTTTAAAAAACTAAAACTTAAAGCAAGCTTTATATCTTTAATGTGATAGTGTCATTTTGACTTGCTTTTATACTCTAAGGTAAAATAAATGCGCTTGTTTGAATGGATGGAAAAATACCCCAGAGTAAATGTTAATTTGGTTAGTCCATTTACAGGTCCTTTTAGGTTTTACATATGACAAAATTAATCACAAGGCAAAGTTTGATCTTGTCCATGACATAGTCATTCAATAACACTCTATTATCAAAGGGTGTTTTTAAAAAAAGTTTTCAGTTCTTTAAACTCTTATTAAGGAGCTATTGTGAAGTGGATATTTGTTCCAGGTGCTGATGAAACAAGGATAAATAAGACATTGTTTTTTCCTTTAGAGGTTTATAATACAGTAAACAAAATATAAGCATCTTATCACAGCCCGGTGTGATAAGTACTAAAACAGAAGTATGCAGAAAGATTTTATAAGTGTTTCCATTGTGTCCCTTTAATTACTTCCTATAACACTAGCATTTGCCATTTTCTTCAGTGTATGAAACAATACAGTCTCCCACTTTTCTATTTTTTATAAGGCCCTCTTGCTCTCCAAGCTAAGCTTATGAAAAAGCCAATGTTAAATTTTCCTTCCTGTAATGATGTTACTATCATTAACAGAGAGTTGAGGAGAGTACATTTATTAACTTGCTTTGAACTAAAGCAAAAATAGGAGTTTTTACAAAGGCATTGCTTGTTTTGATCTAGGGACCCTGCACTTTGATCTGTCCTTACTTTGAAGATGATTCTAAAAGGAAATTTCAGATATACTCAGGTAACAATATTTGCATAAAAGACTCAGAACTCCCAGCTGAAAGATATCATTCCAGTACAAAAGAAAACAAAAAAAAACAAAAAATAAATAAAACATATTTTAAACTGATTCATGTTTTCACAGACAATGATGACAACCCAAACTTTAGTCTTCTCCAAGAGGTATAGAAGTCCCTTTCCAATATATAATTAACTGAATGTTGTTTGGAAATTTATTAAGCTTCCAAGGAGGTTTTTAAAAATGAGTCAAGAGGCAATACTTACATAGATTTGCACACTTGTTAGTTTTTCACATTGATAACTTTTTATATATTAAGAATATAGATTTATAATTGTCAATTCAGATTATCCCGTCTAAAAACCGTACAAAATGAGCTTGCCTAATTATTTTGCATTGCTTTCAGAAAAGCTTAGATAGTGTTCTTGCCAGATACTTTAACTATAAAAATTATTTTAAAAATATGATGATCAAACTCAATACCCAAAAACGAATAATCCAGTGAAGAAATGGGCAAAAAACATGAATAGACACTTTTCCAAAGAAGACATCTAGATAGCCAACAGACACATGGAAAGATGCTCAACAATTCATCACCAAGCAAATACAAATCAAAACTATAATGAGATGCCACCTCACACCAGTCAGAATGGCTAAAATTAATAACTCAAGGGACAACAGATGTTGGTGAGTGTGTGGAGAAAGGGGAATCCTTTTGGGTTGCTCGTGGGAATGCAAACTGGTTCAGTGACTCTGGAAAATGGTATGGAGTGTCCTCAAAAAATTAAAATAGAATTACCCTATGACTCAGCAATTGCACTACTAGGTATTTATCCAAAGGATACAAAAATGCTTATTCAAAGGGGCATATGCACCCCAATGTTTATAACAGTGCTATCAACAATAGTTAAATTATAGAAAGAGCCCAAATGTCCATTGACTGATGAATGCATTTAGATGTGGTGTATGTATGTATATACCACATATATACATACAATGCAATATTACTTGGTCATCAAAAAGAATGAAATCTTGCTATTTACAACGATGTGGATAGAACTAGAGTGTATTATGGTAAGCAAAATAAGTCAGAGAAAGACAAATATCTTATGATTTCACTCATATATGGAATTTAAGAAACAAAACAGATGAACATAGGAGAAAGGAAGGAAAAATGAGATAAAAACAGAAAAGGAGACAAACCATAAAAGACTCTTAAATACAGAGAACAAACAAGATTGCTGGAGGTGTGTTGGGTGGGGGATTGACTAAATGAGTGATGGGCATTAAGGAGGACACTTGTTGGGATGAGCACTGGGTGTTATATGTAAGTGATGAATCACTAAATTCTATTCCTGAAATCATTATTATACTATATGTTAACTAACTTGGATTTAAATTAAAAAAAATAAAAATAAATTTTTAAAAATATGACAAATCTTCCCTTACACATAAAGCAACTTTTTATCTAAATCATAGACCATAGCTACTTGTTACATCAGCTTCCCAGATATCATTCCCTCAAATGAAAGCCCACACAAAGAAAATAAAGATCTTTTATCTTTACATACTTTACACATCTTTGTTAATCCTGATTTTGAAGTATGTAATAAATTTTAGCTTGTGTGGCTGCTCATACCACTAAACTGGGCCTCAGTACTTTGCAAGATATCATAGTGATTGTTGTACTGCACTGCAATGGAACTAACATATATTAATTATATGAGTGAATGACTATATAATCAAGATATTAAAATAGTAGGGGCGCCTGGGTGGCTCAGTCGGTTAAGCATCTGACTTTGGCTCAGGTCACGATCTCGCAGTCCGTGAGTTTGAGCCCCACATCGGGCTCTGTGCTGACAGCTCAGAGCCTGGAGTCTGCTTCAGATTCTGTATCTTCCTCTTTCTCTGGCCCTTTCTCTCTCTCTCTCTCTCTCTCTCTCTCTCTCTCAAAAAATAAATAAACATTTAAAAAAATTTTTAAAAAGATATTAAAATAGTAAAGTTAACAAATTTAAAACTAGAAAATCTCTTCATACCCTGTTCACTGCTTTTATGTAAAATGGGGTGATTAGAGTCCAGAAAAGGAATTTTAAGTTTAACTAGAATAACAGAGGACAGTTTTTTTAAGAAAGAAGATGGTTCTTTTGTACTTACTGTGATGTCATTAAATTACAAAATAAGCCAACAGGCATACAAAACCACAGAAGAAGTTCTGGGGTTTTTCTCATTAGCTTTGCTATGCTCATTAGTCTTTGAATTAGGACTTTGCTCCAGTCTTTTTTTAAACAAAGATTTAGTTGCAATTTATAGAAGTGAAGAGGAAATGGGATACAGTGAGAATTGATGAGGGAGATTGCACTGCTAAGAACCTTGGTTTATAGTGGTGATAAACATAAGTCAAAGAGTCCAACAATCTTGAAATTGATTTTTATGCAGTGAACAGATGGTGAACCACATAAAAATACTTAAAAGTAAATACTGTAATACAGAGAAATACTTATGCTATTATGTTAATTGCAAAAGGAGGATACACACTTTTATGATCATTACTCATACATGGAATGAGTATTTATCAACCCTACTATGTGCACAGTACTTTATTAGCTGCTAGGAATACAGTGACAGGTAAGACAGAAAGAGTCTTCTTTTTAGAGTCTACAACCTTGTTGTGGGGTGGGGAAGCAAGGGTGGGAAAGTAAATTAATGCAGACAATTAAACAGATATTCAATGCAAAATGTTTTAAGTCTTAGAAGGGGGAATTACATGGTGCCTCAAGACTAGAAATGGGTCTAAATTCAAAAACCCAAAGAAGGCTCCTAGGAGGAAAAACTCAAATGCATTTGGATTAAATTTTAAAAACAGGTGGGATGTCAAGCAACCTAATTGTGATTGGGTTGGGGAATAAGACATACAAGTAGAGAGCATTGTTTTCTTTTTTAAAATTGTATGTTTGAAATTGTACTTAGTGAATATAACTTTTATAATGGGAAAAATAAATTGAAGATTGAAATAACAAAACAACAAAAAGGGGATAAAGTTAATTTAGGTACAAAGACAAATACTTAAGGTAATTATTAACTGAATAAAAGATAGGAATTTACACAGGAAGAATTTCCAGTAGAGCTAAGTTAGGTACTGGGTAAAGTGTGTATACATGTATGTTGATTTTATGTAGCAGGACAGGGTGCCACAAGGGATTTAGCCAAAAGAGAACATTAAAATAACTCCTAGATGCCAAAGTCAAGAAGTCCAGTGACCCTCTTCACAGCTGGTTTCCTTCTGTCAGTCTATCTGTTGTCCTTCCACACTTTTAACATCTTATATTCACATCACTCCTTTTCATTTTCCTCTGAAGAATATTGTTATGGGCTAGTTTTTTTTTTAATTTTTTTTCAACATTTTATTTTATTTTGGGGACAGAGAGAGACAGAGCATGAACGGGGGAGGGGCAGAGAGAGAGGGAGACACAGAATCGGAAACAGGCTCCAGGCTCTGAGCCATCAGCCCAGAGCCTGACGCGGGGCTCGAACTCACGGACCGCGAGATCGTGACCTGGCTGAAGTCGGACGCTTAACCGACTGCGCCACCCAGGCACCCCTGTTATGGGCCAGTTTTGTGTATGTATTTCTAATGCAATTTCTTTAATAGCTCTTATTCTCATTTTTGTTTGTGACATTTAGTATAGGAAATGTGCTTGATTAACTTTTTAGAAAATTGAAACTTTCCTCAAATGCTAGATGTATTTAAGTGTTTTAAAGATCAATTTCTAATTCAAATTGAAAAACAGAAACAATAACTTTCTAAATGAGAATTGTATAATTACAAAATGTTCTACATCCCTATTTCCCACTGCAATTTTTGCCTACTACATAGTAGACATTGAGTAAGTTAGTTTTTAATGACTGTGGAATACATACATATATACATACATAAAAGCTTACATATCATTTTTACATACATTAAAACTTTTGCCAGATAAAAACTTACCCTTTAACTTCAAAATAATAATGAATCTAATGTTGTTTATTTGGCAAAATCATCCACAGTGATGTTGAGTATATCTTAGTCCATTGTATATAATTATGTAAAAGATGTTTAATCTAGTTGTGTGCCCTTTGGCATTACTAAACCAATGAAAGATATTGAGGTGAAAACTTCACTACAGTACAATTTTATGTGTTTTAAAATCATGGAATCATGGTAAAAAAAAAATGAATGAGTTATTTTATCTCTTCAGAAATGTGGCTTTATCTGCCTATAAAGCAGGGAAGTCATCTCAGGGACTGGTAAATGAATGAACTCATTGTGGTGCATACAATTGACTTGAATTCACTTTTTTATGTGACCCTGTATGGATACCTGAAAGATGCTCTCTACATTGTGCCATCCTTGTTAGGAAACGGAAGCAGGAAATGAATGGCTAAAGTGAATCCTGAAGTCAGAACAGTATTAGAAAACTAGAGTTAAAAAGAAAACACTCCAAAAACAAGTGATGGGAAGAACTGAGAAAAGAGGGAACCACATTTACTCAGCACTCTTTTGGGTTGTTACCTCATCATCATAGAGAAGTCAAACGCATCCAGTAAAATAAGAGTCATCATTATAGTAAAATTAATTGGATTTTTACATTACCAAAACAATTAACAAGATAAATATCTATATTTTATTAATTTTAGAAGATCTTGTGTCTAATCCTAATGCTTCCTTAAGGTTGTGTATATGCCACATTCATTTTAATGAATATCTGGAAGCCGTGTGATACATATGTATGTAATTAGATAACACAGATCATAAAATTATTTCTAATTTTTGAGTATTGATTTGAGCAAATCAAATTCAACAATACTTTAGAGCTTTACCTCTAAATTCAAATATTAAACTAGTACCTAACACAAGTATTTTGTGTGGATGATATAAATGTGAACCATATGAAAATGCTGTTTTCATAGATCAAAATTAGGTGAAATTTATTATTTTTCTATGGCATAATGCATTTTTTAGTTAACAGACTTTTTAGTACAGTTTTAGATTTATAAAAAGAAAATTTAGTAGATAACACAGAGAGCTCCCATATACCCCTTCCACCAACCACAGTTTCCCTATTATTAACATCCTGCATTGGTGTGGTATATTTGTTACAATTAATGAACTGATATTGACACATTATTATTAACTACAGTTCATAGTTTACATTAAGGTTTACTCTTGATGTTGTACAGTTCCTTGTGTTTGATAAACACATGTCATGTATCCACCATTAGAATGTCATACAAAATAGTTTCAGTACCCTAAAAATCCCCTGTGTTTCACCTCTTAATCGTAAACTCTCTCTCCCCACAACCCTACCAGCAACTGATCTTTTTACTCTAAGTTTTATCTTACCAGAATGCCACGTAACTATAATCATACAGTATGTGGTCTTTTCAGACTGTTTTTATTAAGTTATTAATATGCTTTTAACATTCTTTCATGCCTTGTTGTGGCTTGATAGCTCATCTCTTCTTTTATTGCTGAATGATATCCCACTGTGTGGATATATACAATTTGCTTTTCCTCTCAACCTGATGTAGGATATCTTGTTTGCTTCTAATTTTTGGCAATTACATATAAAATTGCTCTAAGCATTCATTTGCATGTCCATGTGTGGATAGAAGTTTTCAAAGTCACTGGAAAAATATCTAGGAATGAGATTGTTGCATCATATAGTAAGACTATGTTTATCTTTGTAAGAAATTACCATACTCTACCAAAATGGCTGTAACATTTTTGCAATTCCACCAGCAATGAAGGAGAGTTCTTGTTGCTCCACCTTCTCATCCGCATTTGGTATTGCCAATTGTTTGGATCTTTGTCATTCGAATAGATATGTAGTGATATGTCATCATTGTTTAAATTTCCTTGATGACATATGGTATTGAGCACCACTTTACATACTTATTTGCCATCAGTATACCTTCTTTGGTGAGATGTCTCTTCAGACTTTTTGCTAATTTTTTAAGCAGGTTTTTTTCTTATAGTTCATTTTTAAGAGCTCTTTACATATTTTTTAAAGAAGTCCTTTACCTGCTCCATCAGTTTCCAGATATAGGCTAATTAAAACCCAAATTCCCTTGGTAGCAGCTGGGAAAGTATAGAGTCAAACCCCTTCTAAAGAGAATCTTGGGGCAGAGCATTTTTGCCTGTTCCCTCTGTACTGAGCTCAGAGGGATAGCAAAGTAATCAAAACAGTCTTTTCGTTTTCAGTGGGCTTGGGATACTCACAAGTCAGTCCTTCTATTGACTTTATGAACTGGATGATTAGGAAGTCAGCCCCTTGGGTGGCAGCCATAAAAGTTAGGGTGCGAGATGTGTGAACAGTTTCCTTGCAGGAAGAAGTCAGAGACTTAGTTTTATCTCTGGAGCTGGCCAGCAGTGGGGAAGGCATGGTAAGTGCCTACAAACTGATTTGGTCTCCCAAAATCCCATCAGCTCTCAGATGCAAAGAAATTGGAAGTTAAGCCTTAGGCTAAAGCTGGAAAAGTGCGCAAACCTCTTCCATGGAGAAACTGGGAGCTTATCATTTTTGTCTATTCCCTGTGTGCTAAGCCAAGGGGGATAGCTATGGGAAGTGCTTCCTCATCCCTTTAAAACTGCCTCTAGGTTTTCTGTTATCCTGGGAGTATTTCAAATGTTAAGCCCCATTGGCTCACATCTTGGTGATTTGGGACTCAGTCCCTCAGGTGGCAGTTATAAAATCTGCAACACTAGATATGTGATGCAAACCCTTCTCTTCCCAGGGAGACCCTGAGAGTTGGGGATGATTGTAAGGTGTTGTGCCAGGAGTGGGGTTTATGATGTGAATGTGTCTCAGCTTTTCCTACTCAATTTGATGTATTTTCTCAGTCACCTGGTGTTTAGAAGTGCCTTGAACAATTTCTTGACTTCCCTCAGAGGCAACTGATCTATTCGAAGCTGTTTATTTGGTACATATGTAGAACGAGGAAGAGTCCAGAGCCTCCTACTCTGCCATCTTGCTCACATCCTATAACTTTCTTCAATTACACAATCTTACAGTGCCAGAGTTCCAGAAACCTACTGATCATACTTTTCACCAAAAAATGTCCTAGGCAGTCTCCTCAAAAAGTTTCGGGTGGAGAGTTATTTTCTTAAATGTACAGATAGTGCCAATTGCCAGTAAATTTTCTTTATTATTGAATAAAATTATCATTTCTTTCTTGAGTAGTCTTTGCCATTTTCTTTGTCTATTTCACACTGCAAAGTTCCCAGAACTTACTTTACTCATACCACAATCTTGTGAACAAATTTCTTTCCCAACCTTTTTTAAGTCTGTGCATTATGTGTTTTATTGGTTCTGAAAATTCCTAGTCATTATTTCTAAAAACATTGCCTCTCTTCTACTCTCTCCCTAGTTTTTCTTTCTGAAAGATTGATTAGATATTCTTATTGTGATCTTTTTCTAATTTCTCTCTGATAGTTTTCATAAGCTATTCTGTTTGTATATTTCCTTAAGATAGGTATATTATAGATAAATATATTGATATATAAACATATATAGATATATAGATAGAGATAGATCTTTACATATAGATATGTAGATATAGATATATAGATATATATGTATATAAGCTATTATCTATTCACGTATACAGGTTCCCTGTAAATCTGTGTATCAAGTTTTTGCTTCTAGTAATCATATTTTTATTTCTGGAACTTCTATTTGTTTCTTTTTCAATATGCTAGTCATCCTTAATAGTCACTTGTCACATATTCATATGTTTTACTTCGTATATTAAAAAAAAACATTTTAGTCACAACTATTCTATAGAACCATATTAGTTGTCTCTGATGAGATGTACTTGTGGTGACTTCCCTTCTTATATGCTTGGTCATCTCTATAAGCTCTTTATTAATCTCAATTTTAAGAGTCTTATGAACCTAACTGGCAATACTTTCTTCTAGACAAGACTTAGAAGACAAAAGTTGCCTGTGATGTGGAAGTCTCCAATCCCATTTAAAGGTCCAGATCAATAATAGATGTTTCAACCTCAGCTCAAAACCCTTGTTCTGGCTTGAGGATCAGTGCTCGAATGAAGAACTGCTTTTGGAATCTGTTCCCAGGACAACTCCTTTTCTTCATGTCTCACTACTCTGTTTCAACTCAGACACAAGATCTCAGATGGTAATTATAAGAAGGAGAAGAAGAAAGAAGAATTTGAATTTGCAAGGTCCATGGAGACCTCTCTTATACTTTCATGTCATCATCAAAAGACATTTATTTTGAAAGTAGTTTTCTGATGTAGGAGATCCTATCAAAATATCTAGTCTACCAGAAGCAGATATCCCCCAAAGATTTTTTCAGAAACTACATTGCATTATCTCATACTAGACACGTTGATCAACTACTCCCAATAATTTAATACAAACTACCTTTAATCCTTGCATATTCCATTGCTTGACAATAGAAATGTCGATTGCCAATGTAATACTTTACATTTGAGTTTATGCTAAATTGAATTTTGACCATTTCATCTGAGTCAACATGTTTTTGAATTGTAATTCTTTCATAGAATGAATTGGTAATTCCTCTCAGCATTTGATCATCTGCAAAGTTGATTCAGTTAATAAAGAAAGGGGAAAACTGACTGAGGCCTCTGAGACCCTCCCACAGTTCAGCACAAGAATGCTATAGAATTAGAAAATGAGCTCTGAAAAAACTAGAATAAAGGCTGTGAAAGTTGTTGGGGGAGGGTTGTGACCAAGTGCCCTCAGGCAGGGAGGGGCAGATTTCCAAGAGAGCATGGGATGGAGGATTTAATTTATGTTTTTCATTTTTTTGCCATATAGCCTTTAGTGGATTATTTTCTAGATTTATGTGACTGTAATACAGAAAAAAAAAGAAAGAAAACTGAATTTCTTAATATATTAAAAATGGTATACTATAGTTATGTTCAGTGTTTTTCAGGAATGTAATAAAGATTCAGCATCACCAATGTACTTCACCATTAAAAAACACTATTCTAGGCACTGGGCTTAAAATGGTAAATAAAGAGAAATGTACCCTCATGGAGTTTACATTTTGATAAATAAACTGATAATGATAGTGACATTTAAATAGGGTTTATAATAAGCCAGTCATGGTTTTGAGTGCTTTTACTTATCTGTGTGAATATAATTTTCACAGCACCAATAAGAGTTCTGTGCCATGTCTCTCCTTCACCAATGAAGATCTAAGGACAAAGAGATTAAGAAACTTGCTTGAAGTCATGCAGTTTGTGGTGGTAGAGTCCAGATGCCAACTGTGCAGTCTCCTCTGGAACTGTGCTTGGAACAGGGAAATAAATTGATGTGTTATCACTTACTCCCATCAGAATACAAAAATTAAAGAGGAGAATGACAGTACACGCTTCTGCAGAAGAGGGGAACATAAGAATTCTAGAGCAACCAAACAGGTCCAGCCATTTTGTGAAGCCATAGTGAAGGTTTTAGGAACCTTAAACGTGTGTAGACACTGGAATTCAGAGTGCTTGAACTCTGATGTTCACACAAGGTTCTGCTAGATATTGATCATGGGTTGGAGGTGGGCGAAGGAAGTTGAGGATAACTCGGATGTCTATCCATAAAGTAGTGATGATAACAATGAGCAGAAAGTTGCTAAAGGTGCATTCAGCAATAATATTCAGGCCTCAAAATCATACTGTTGAGTTAGGAGAGTGGTAAACAGAATAATGCATCATTTAGTTAATTTAAAATACATATAAACATGTAGATAGATATTTAAAGGAAACTTTTAAGGGTTTGCTTCATACATATAAGCAAGTTTTTGAGTAGGATGAGAATGGACATCAGGGAAAGAAGGAAAAGCAAAATGAAACAAAAGTATGATTTCCTCAGACTGAGGAGAACAATAAGCCATGAACTAATAAAAAAAAAATGTGATTAGCTCGACTCTGCATGTGAAGACCAAATGAATCGATCAATCAACCAGTCAAGAAAATAAGATCCCTTGGCTGGAGTCAATTAGAAAATAAGTACATCAATTTTTTTCCCCAAAGTCGACTATAAATTCAACATTTTCCTTTTTTACCATAGTTCTTTTTGCAGCCTATTTCTCTTTCACACTTTTAATCCCTCCTTATGGCTGATAGGGTTAACTCCATAACTCAAAATAATTCAGAAAGAAAGTGTCATTGAAATATAAAAAGGAAACATCCTGCATCACTCAGAATTTTTTTATGGCAATGTAAATTCTCTTCATTCAAAAAGCATCTTTTAATATTTTAATTAGGATACTGTTTTATATGAAAGGAACATCTGATTTTAGAAATGCAAATGAGAGTATGCTAGGAAACAAAGGTACAGAATTAAAAAGGTAATATGCAGTTCAGCAACCAGCAATGAAGACAAAGAATGTGGGGAAGGATCAAGGAAATAACCTGATTTTTGAAGTGAAAATTGTACTAACATTTTTCAAATTTAGCAATTTGACAAGGTTAATGACAGTTTTAATATACTTTATGCTTTAAAATGCAATAATTATCTGTGGCTAATAAACTTGAAATCAGTCAAACTGCATATATTTATTGACAGCAAGGGGAAGTACTTACCCACCCTGTACAGGTTCCTGATAGTGCCCTCCAGCTGGCTGAGTCGTCATCTACAGCCGTTCACTTAATGTCAGGGCTTCCTTTTCCCCTTTCCCTTTTTGCTCACTGCTACAAAACAAAGAAGACATTAATTGTAGACCATGCTATGAAATACAGCTGAATTTTACAGCTTTCTCATTTTAGACATGAGGGATTTGAGCCTCTGAAAGGTTAAACCAGCTGACCAAGTAACAAAAAAGAACTGGGACTAAAATCCAGGTCTTTACTCAGAGTTCATGCTCTCAACAACTAGACCACAGTGCCCAGGGACTCAGGACTACTTCATTCCTACAGGAGAAATTTAGCTGTATCTTTTCTTTTCATTCTTTCTTTTTTTTTTCAAATAAACTTATGTTGTTCTTTGTTGCTAACAGGAAAGGAAACCTGTCTAAAAGAAAAGCTTCAAAAGAGCCACAAATAACTGAGACCACATTATTCAGGAGAGACATCTTAGTAAGAAGTAGCAACAGAGGTGGAAAAAGAAAGAGGCATTCTGAAGCCATAAGAAGTAAAGAAAGGAGGTTAATGGAGAGCTGCATAGCCAAAGACAGAAAATTTTCCCTGGAATGGATTCATATTAACAACAATACTGAGCCCACTGTTCTACATGGTCTGCAGATCTGTGGCTGTGTTGTTCACTCATCAACAAAATCCTTTATGCCCAACCCACATCCATTATCCAGCCTCCAGCTGAGGAGAACAAGAAAGAACAGAATGGAGTAATGGAAACATGCTTCACAAGTTGGAAAGGGATGCACTCAGATAATGGGTTAAGAAACTGTACAGGTTTAACAAGGGAATGATCTATCATCTCACATTTCAGTTTCAAATTCTGAATTGCTTTCTCTCAGGATCATTGATCTCCACGGTTAACTTACATATTGAATCTTGAATTAGTTATTAAGAAAAAAGAATTGCGGTGCCTGGATGGCTCAGTCAGTCAAGCATCTGACTTTTGATTTACACTCAGGTCATGATATCACAGTTAATGGGTTCAAGCCCCACATCAGCCTCCACGCTGTCAGTGTGGAGCCTGCTTAGGATTCTCTCTCTTTCTTTATCCCACCCATGTGCTCACTCGCTCTCTCTCACTCTCTCTCTCACAAAAATAAGTAAAATAAACCTGAAAACAATTTAAAAAAAGAAAAAAAAAACAATTTACTTACACAGAAACTATTTGTAAATACAGTAATACTCTGTGTAGTGTATGACTTATAATGAGACTGAATAGTAATAGTAATAGGTAATAGTAATAGGTTATATCTGTTCTTTAGGGTCATATAGACTTTGGAAAAATACTTAGCATCCTGGAACTCACATATTTACCTGTGAAATGAAAATAACAATAGGCATCTCAGAGAATTTTTGTGAAGGTTAATTTAGATGAATATAAAAAGGTACCTTGCACAACACTTGGCATATGCAGTAGTGAGTAAGCATTGCTATTGATAATGGTAGCAGTGCTAATAAAATTGTATTAGATATATAGAATAAGGGAAAATCGTACAGTCTATGATTCAAGGGTCTTTCCCATTAGTAAGAGGTAAGATCTGTATAAACAAAAATAGGCTCAATTTACATGGAACTGAGTATTGAAATCTTTAGAATGAAGACTTTCTCAAGTGAAGAAAGGCTGGAAAGAAGACTGAGCTCCACATCCTGGAAATTGCTCAGTGTGAAGATAAGGAAACAAAAATCGGTCACCAACATTAGAAAGTTAACCTAGAGAATTTCCCTTGTCCCTCAAACCCAGCAGTATTGAGGTCAGAGCACTTGGAATTCCAGGAATCTGGGCTATAGAGTGACAAAAACATCTCCAGAGGCCCACAGAGACAGCTTGGCAGTCCATAGATGCATGATTGTGAATTGGGAGAGATAAAACGGTGGCATAGGCACAGAGGGGAGGGATCCACTTCTCTGGAGAGACAAAAGGAAAAGAAAGAGAGGCTGTGCAAGTGTGGGATTGTATTTGGACAAGAGAAAAATCTCTCTGGACCACAGATATGGGAATGGAAAAAAACGGAGAGAGCCAGTTTCTACTTTGCAAACAGCCTTGGGAGTGATGATCCAGGGTTGTGGGACTTTCTCTGGACTGGGGCAGCTTTCCTATGCATGTGCCTGTGCTGCTGCTAGTGCACATGTCTGGAGGGGAGGGGGAGCCTCCTTAGCAAGCTCATAGGTACATTGGTAGAAAGAAGTCCCTCCCCATAGTGCTGTGGAAAGAGGGCATATTGCCACTCCAAAGACAAAAGACCCGGCAGGCACCAGCCAGAGGCCCTTTGTCATCTGGGCAGAGTGGAACTACCCCAGAACCCAGGGCCTTGGGGAGCGGGATCCTTTAAGACATTGGGATTTTAATCCTAGCCAAGCCCCTGGAAGGTGTCGAAGACTGTGGAGTGGGGCATACTGGCCTGTACCTGTCCACACAGTGCTGTGAGGACTGCCTGAACACTGTGGTTTGGGACACCTGGTCCAAGGAGGAAAGAGTGGGGTGTCACCATTTTTCTCCCTAGCACCAACACAGTGGGACTCCAGGGAAAGGACATTGGAATGGTGGAGGTGGAACTGCTTACATGAAATCCTGCCCCTTCATGCCTGTAAAATCTTATCTACCAGAGTGAGATTGACACTAACAAAAAAGATGGCCCCTCCTCCAGACCAACAAAGCCACTAGTTCCAATGCACCAACAGATAACTGTCTGGTGCTTTTACATTTTCTGATTTGATTTTTGGTCAATTCTTATTATATATATATATATATACATATATATATTTTACCTTTTATCTTTTCTTCTTCTTTCTTTCTCTTTTCTGGTTGTTGGTTTATTCAATCAGGCATTTCCACTCTACTGTTTTTACACCTCTTCTGTATGTATCTCCTTCTTCCTTATTTTCCTCTCTCTCTCTCTCTCTCTCTCTGGAGAAAACCTTATAGTTTCTTTGATTCTCTTCCTGTTTTTTCCCCTCTACCACTGTTTTTTCTCTCTTTGCACATTACAAGCTTTCTTCCAGCACCCTCTTTTTTAATTTTTTCCAGGGTTACTTCAACAAACAAATAAAAGCACACCTGATGGAAGGTCTAAACCACCACTATGAGCAACCAGAGACACATCAACAGAGAGCATGCAACACACTCCAAAAACACTGCCTGACATGCCAGACCCTGACCAGTGTATGGCCTCTTTTTTACTATAGTAGTACTCACAGGTGCAGGACAAATAACAAACTAGTAAAAAGCATAAAAAGACATAAAATTAGCCAATATGACAAAATAGAAGAATTCTGCTCAAAAGAAATTCCAGAAAGAAATAACAGCCAGAGCATTGCTCAAAAAAGATATAAACAATATATCAGAACAAGAATTTAGAATAATAGTCATAAGACTAATAGCTTGGCTTGAAAAAACCATAGAAGACAGCAGAGAATCTTTTCTTGCAAAGATCAAGGATCTAAGAAATAGTCATGACAAATTAAGAAATGTTGTAAATGAGATGCAAAATAAACTAGATGTTGTGACAGCAAGGAAGGAGGAAGCAGAGGGGAGAATAAGTGAAATAGAAGATAAAATTATGGGGAATGATGAAGTTGAGAAAAAGAGAGATAAGAAAATACTAGACCATGAGGGGAGAATTAGAGGCCTAAGTGATTCAATGAAATGTAATAATATCCATAGCATAGGAGTTCCAGAAGAAGACGAAAAGAAAGCAAAAGGGGTAGAAGGTTTATTTGAATTGAGAATTTCCCTAAACTGGGGAAGGAAGCAGACATCCAAGTCTAGGAGTCACAAAGAACCCCCTTCAGAATCAACAAGAACAGGTCAACATCAGGACATATCCTAGTGAAACTGGCAAAGTACAAAAGAGAATTCTGAAAGCAGCTAGGGACAAACAGGTCTTAACCTTCAAGGGTAGATACATAAGAGTAGTAGCAGAATTGTCCACTGAAACTTGGCAGGCCAGAAGAAAGTGGAAGGATATATCCAATGTGCTGAATAGGAAAAATATTCAGCTAAGAATCCTTTATCCAGCAAGCCTGTCACTAAGAATAGAAGGAGAAATAAAGGCTTTCCCACACAAATAAAAACTAAAGCAATTAGTGACCACTAAACAAGCCTTGCAAGAGATTCTAAGGGGGACTCTGTGAGTGGAAAGCAACAAAGACTGCAAAGGACCGGAGACACTACCACAAACATGAAACCTACAGATACCACAATGACATTAAATCCATATCTTTGAATAATCACTCTGAATGTAAATGGACTAAATGCCCCAAACAAAAGACATAGGGTATCAGAATGGATGAGAAATTAATTAAGGCGTCTATTCATCAAGAGGAGTTAATAGTTATAAATGTTTATGCCCCAACTTGAAACACCAAAATATATAAATCATTTAATCACAAACATAAGCAAACATATTGGTAATAATATGGTAATTGTAGGTGACTTTAATGCTCCACTTACAACAATAGACAGATAAACTAGGCAAAAATCAATAAACAAACAATGGCTTTGAATGATACACTGGACCAGATGGACTTGACATATATGTTCAGAACTTTTCATCCAAAAGCAACAGAATACACATTCTTCTTGAGTGCACATGCACATTCTCCAAAATAGATCACATACTACATCATAAAACAGCCCTCAACAAATATAAAAAGATTGATATCATACCATGCATATTTTCACATCACAATGCTATGAAACTTGAAATTAACCACAAGAAAAACATTTGGAAAGTTTACAAATGCATGAAGGTTAAAGAACACCCTACTAAAGAATGAATGGGTCAACCAGGCAATTAAAGAAGAAATTTGAAAATATATAGAAGGAAATGAAAATGAAAACATGACAGTCCAAACCCTTTGGAATGCAACAAAGACAGTCCTAGGAGGAAAATACATTGTAATCCAGGCCTATCTCAAGAAGCAAGAAAAATCCCAAATACGGAACCTAACCTCACACCTAAAGGAACTAGAAGCAGAGAAACAAAAAAAAACCCAAAGCCAGCAGAAAAGAAATAATAAAGATTAGAGCAGAAATAAACAATATAGAATAAAAAAATAGTAGAACAAATCAATGAATCTAAGAGTTGGTTTTTTGAAAGAATAAACAAAATTGATAGACCCCTAGCCAGACTTCTCAAAAAGAAAAGAGAGAGAAACCAAATAGATAAAATCATGAATGAAAGAGGAGAGATCACAATCAACACAACAGAAATAAAACAGTTATTAGAGAATACTATGAAAAATTATATGCCAACAAACTAGACAACCTGGAAGAAATGGGCAAATTTCTAGACACCTACACACTACCAAAACTCAAACAGGAAGAAATAGAAAATTTGAACAGATCCATAAACAGTGGAGAAATTGAATCAGTTATCAAAAATCTCCCAACAATAAGAGTCTTGGGACAGAAGGTTACGCAGGGGAATTCTATCAGATATTTAAAGCAGAGTTAATACCTATTCATTTCAAGCTGTTCCAAAAAAATAGAAATAGAAGGAAAGCTTCCAGACTCATTCTATGAAGCCAGCATTACCTGGATTCCCAAACCAGACAAAGACCCCACTAAAAAGGAGAATTACAGGTCAATATCCCCGATGAACATGGATGCAAAAATTCTCAACAAGATACTAGCTAGTCAAATTCAACAGTATATTAAAAGAATTACTCACCATGATCAAATAGGATTTATTCCTGGATTTCAGGGCTGGTTCAATAGCTACACATCAATCAATGTGATAAACTACATGAATAGAAGAAAGGATAAGAACCATGTGATTCTGTCAAGAGTTGCAGAAAAAGCATTTGACAAAATTCAGCATCCTTTCTTAATAAAACCCTCAAGAAAGTCTGAATAGAAGGATCATACCTTAACATCATAAACGCCATATATGAAAGCCCATGTATCATCCTCAATGGGGAAAAACTGAGAGCTTTCCCCCTGAAATCAGGACCATGCAGGATATTCACTCTCACCGCTGTTGTTTAACATAGTGTTGGAAGTCAGACAACAAAATAAAATAAAAGGCATCCAAATTGGCAAAGATGAAGTCAAACTTTCACTTTTCACAGATGACATGATACTCTACATGGAAAACCCAAAAGACTCCCCTAAAAAACTGTTAAAACTAATATGTGAAATAAGCAAAGTTGCAAGGTATTAAAACAATGTACAGAAAACGGTTGCATTTCTACACACCAATAATGAAGCAACAGAAAAAGATATCAAGACATCAAATCCCATTTACAATTGCACCAAGAACCATAAAATATATAGGAATAAACCTAACCAAAGAGGTAAAAGATCTGTGTGCTGAAAACTATAGAAAACTTATAAAGGAAATTGAAGAAAACACAAAGAAATGGAAAAACATTCTATGCTCATGGATTAGAAAAACAAAAAATAGTTAAAATGTCAGTACTACCCAAAGCAGTCTACATATTCAATACAATCCCAATCAATAGTACCAGCATTCTTCTCAGAGCTAGAATAAACAATCCTAAAATTTGTATGGAACCACAAAAGACCCCAAATAGCCAAAGTAATGTTGAAAAAGAAAAACAAAGGTGAAGGCATCACAATTCTGGACTTTAGCCTGTACTACAAAGCCGTAATCATCAACACAGTATGGTATTGGCACAAAAACAGACACATAGAACAGTGGAACAGAATACAGAACCCAGAAATTGACTCACAAATGTATGGCCAATTATCTCTGACATAGCAAGAAGGAGTATCAAATGGAAAAAGGACAGTCTCTTTAGCAAATAGTAATGGGAGAACTGGATAGCAAAATGCAGAAGAATGAAACTGAACCACTTTCTTAAACCACACACAAAAATAAACTCAAAATGGATGAAAGACCTAAATGTGAGACAGGAAACCATCAAAATCCTAGAGAAGATAACAGACAACAACCTCTTTGATCTCAGATGCAGTAACTCCTTTTTTTTTTAAATTTTTTAATGCTTTTATTTATTTTTGAAAGAGAGAGAGAGAGAGAGACAGCATGAGCATGGGAGGGGCAGAGAGAGAGGGAGACACAAAATCTGAAGCAGACTCCAGGTTCTGAGCTGTCAACACAGAGCCCAACGCAGGGCTCAAACTCACGAACTGTGAGATCATGACCTGAGCCGAAGTTGGACCCTTAACTGACTGAGCCACTCAGGCACCCCTCAGCTGCAGTAACTTCTTACTCAACACTTCTCCAAAGGCAGAGAAATAAAAGAAAAAATGAAATTTTGGGACCTTCTCAAGATAAAAACTTCTGCACATCAAAGGAAACAATAAAAGTAAAAACGGTAACAATGGAATGGGAGAAGATATTTGAAAATGACATATCGAATAAAAGGTTAGTATCCTAAATCTATAAAGAACTTACCAAACTTAACACCTGAAAAGCAAATAATCCATTGAAGACATGGGTAGAGGACATTGATAGAAAATTCTCCAAAGAAGACATCCAGATGGCCAACAGACACATGAAAAGATGCTCAACATCACTCATCATCAGGGAAATACAAATCAAAACCACACTGAGATATCACCTCACCAGTAAGAGTGGCTAAAATTAACAACTCGAGAAGTGACAGGTGTTGGTGAGGATGTGAAGAAATGGAAACCCTCTTGCACTGTTGGTGGGAAACCAACTGGTGCAGCCACCCTGGAAAACAGTGGGGAGATTCCTCAAAAAATTAAAAATAGAACTACCCTACGACCCAGCAATAGCACTACTAAGAATTTATCCAAAGGATACAGGAGTGCTGATTCATAGGGGCACACGTACCCCCCAATGTTTATAACAGCATTATGAACAATAGCCAAATTATAAAAAGAGCCCAAATTTCCATCAACTGATGAATGAATAAAGAATATATATATGGATATATATATGGATATATGGAACAAGGAATACTACTCAGCAATAATGAAAAAGAATGAAATCTTGCCATTTGCAACAACATGGATGGAACTGGAGGGTATTATGCTAAGTGAAATAAGTGAGTCAGAGAAAGACAGATATCATATGTTCTCACTCATATGTGGAATTTGAGAAACTTAACAGAAAACCATGGGGGAAGGGAAGGAAAAAAAATAGTTACAAACTGACAGGGAGCCAAACCATAAGAGATTCTTAATACAAAGAACAAACTGAGGGTTGATGGGAGAGGGGGTGCCAGGGGGAGGAGAAAATGTGTGAGGGGCATTGAAGAGGGCACTTCCTGGGATGAGCACTAAGTGTTTTATGTAAGAAATGTATGCATATACACAGTATGAGGAACTATGAAGTGTGAACACACTTCAATGTTATCAATAAAATAAGGAATGTTTTCTTCTATGTATTTGTAAAACCTTCTGAGGGTTCTAAATTCATTAATTACTGTAATAAAAAGAAAAAGAATACTTTTGAAAAACACAATTAAACTACATGTACAGCAACACCGCTCACACTAAAACAGCCAATGGAAATGGCTATATGAACATAATGTTTCTCAAATATCTGCTGCAGTTCTGTGACTGAAATTGGACAACATTAGGCAAAAACGGGTCTTAAAGGACAACGTGATCCATACCTTCCAAATTCCTTGCAATAGACAACCCTAAATGGCTTCCACAGTCAGTAAGCAAAGATGTAAAGCTATTCCCATCCTGTGTGTGAGTGGGGTTGGGTGTGACTATAGCATGGATAAAAGTTGCTGCCTCTTAGCCAGCATAATGGTCTACACACTACCGACTCACATATAACCATCAGCAAAACCTTTTATATGATGAAGGTGCAGAGAGACATATTCAGATCTATAATATTGAAACCACCAAGACTTAATATTTCCCAAAGTAACAATTTGTAACTCACACATATTAATTTTTACGTCAAGTATTTAGCTTTATGTGTGTCCGCCACATTGAAAAAAATAAATTGTTCTGTGTCCCAATTTTATCACAATAAGAAGCACTGAATAACTTATAGGCCCAGTCTCTGGTGAGTTATGAACAAGTTCGCCTTTCTGAAAAGAAAATTAAATTCCTATTGCATCTGGAAACTCTTGCTAAAATATTTTATTACCGTTGTTAAGCGGTTTAGAATAATGGAGGCAGTGTTAAAGTAAATATACTATCTTCATTATCTGTCTCTTTAATTGTTGAATTGTCTATTTTAGCACCAGAGTTTCATGGTTTATTTAATGTCAATTCATGAAACAGAAGTTAAGGAAGGGCATGTACTATTAGAATCATGCCACCCAAAAAATAGCCAAGAAAATATAAGTGGTCATCTCAAATGAAACATACTTATTTTTATTTTCATAGCAGATAAGTTTGCTAGATTCAACACATGTTCAAATCTAAGTATCATGGGAGAAACAATACAAGTTGGTTTAGACTGGGTAATAAAGAGAAATAGATATCAGTAAATATGGAGGATACTTAAAGAATTATTGAGTATATAAATTACATATCTCTCTGATTTTATCTGCAAATCAAGGTTTTACTGAATTTTAAGATGAACTAAAATGTCTCATTTAATTTTACCAAAAATACACTATTTTCAATATTAAAAGTCATCCAAATTAATTCATTTAAAATATATGTAACATCTACTCTGTGGAAGGTGCTCACACCACATCTGTCAATGACAGGAACTTCTATCCAATATTCCAGTTCTTCAGCGTGTGAAAACAACCTCCAATATTTTTCACACGCCCCTTAGCCAAATAGAGGACATTAATGTCTTCTTCAGGTTAGGGGGGGAAATGCTTTCTAATAAAGCAAAGCAAAAGTATATCGATAGTTATTTCTGTGCATTTGTGTTCTTGGGTATTGATGTGATTCTAGATAATTCTTCAATTGCATAACCATTGGAAGAAAAATATGACATTTGTTTTTTTTAGAAAATAAATTGTAAATTCACAGAGCCTGAATTGAGTTGCTGACTAAATTTAATGGTGTTGATTGTTCATCTTTTATGTACAAATTACAGCCTGGGATAGAAGGGTAAGTTACACCATTCTCAGCAGCAGGAGACAGTAAGTTTTTTTGCGTGGGGGGCAAAAGTAGGGGAACAAATACAGAGTTGATCATTTTAAAAAGGATTAACCATGATTGACAGTATTTGAGGGGCAATATTTATAAGAAAATTCACTTAAGAGACTATATATGTTTGTGACACTAGAAAAAAACTCTAATGGAACTAATGGCATTTGAAGGGAACCTCAGAGGTAAATATTTGGAGTGGCAGAAAGAAGATAAACAGCAGTGGGTTATTGTAGATGAATTATGAAGGCAAAAGAAATAAACCCAAGAGTTGCATTTGGAAGAAATTTTCAAAGAATTCAGGAATTAGCAGGCTCTGCAGTAGAGGAAATGGACTATAAGTGGAAATGTGGGTTTAAAATATTGATGCGTTGTAAACATAGAATTTGCATTCATTCATTGCATTAATACACTAGGCTTATTTACAGAAATGAGAACGTCAATAGGAATAGCACATTATGGGAAATATTGAGAAGAAGTGAATGGATTCATTTTTTAACCTGCCACATTTCAGTTCCTTGTAGGAATCCAAGGCAAATCATCAAGAAACTGAACTGCAAGTCTAGAAATACAATTTCAGGATTCATTGATGGGAATAGATGAGATTCCTAAGAAATAAATTCCCACAGAAAGGTTAAGTTTAAAGATAGAGGAAAGTTATTTGAGAAGTAAACCTAAGGGACAATGTCTGTTAAAAGATATTAAACTATGATAATGTAAATCAATGTGATTCCATTTTTGCTGGCCAGTGCTTGCCAATGAAATTGTAGTTTTATTGATATTCAACTCAGTATGAGACAATTCAATGAGGTTTACAATTTTATTGAGAATTTCACAGCCTGTGGAATGTCCCTCAGGTGATGAAAAGTATTGGAATACAATTCTATGGTACTGATGGGGTAACTTTTATTTTCTTCTAACTTGATAGCAATAAATAAATTCTAGCACTTGTGTAGCATATCATGAAACATAAAAACTTGGAGGTGCCAAACCAATTTTTGTCCACTGGGCATATTCTTATCCAATGGCAACAATTTTTCATTGATCCAATAAGCTATCATTCATCCTTGTTTCCTTAAGATAGAACCAATTTTGTTTTATCTTAGCCTAAGCAAAAGGAATTTAGCCGGATAACCATATTCCTTTCATGAATAAAAGAATTGTCAGAGTTTACTCTTCTGTTACAACATTGAAGGTAAAACACTAATACATGAAAAATAATGGTACTTAATAGCAACAACCACACAGGCTGCAATTCCTCCCCAAACACTGGTTTAGATGAAAAGAGCCTGCAGTCACAGTAGAATTCCTCCTCTGAATTTTCTTCTCAGCTACTATGTGTCTGTACTAGAACCAGTTCTCTCACACACGAGGGAGGACTCGCATTTTCCTATTCCTCTATGTCTCATGAAGTCACGACACCTCAAAACGGGATTTCCTGCTAATGCCTGTGCTTATAATGTCCTCTCCTGCTTCTAGTTCACATGTCTAAGGTTTCTGCTTTGTTCTCAGTCTGCCAGATTTCGGGAGTACCTGCAAAGCTGGGAGAAGAAATCTTCATCCAAAGTGTGATATGTTCTTGTTATGTAAGCAACAAAATACTGCAGTCCCATATTAAAAAAAATTTTTTTTAGAGTCTCGTCTAAAATTACACATTTGAGCTCACAAACCTTTCTTTCTGATACTCACGTAGAAGATCATGGGAGCTAGGCAAGATGTTAATTAGAGGACACACTTTCAAAGCTCATCTCAAAGTCCCATGTCCTCTTTGACAGTGGCACAGCATCTCTATGTACTTCTCTCTTCACTTAAAAGAAAAATATCCCCCCAAATGCTCTTTAATTGTTCATGGAAAGAAAAGGAAAACAGTCCTTTAAGTCTAACTTATTAGAATTTTAACATTAAGAATAAAATCTCAGGGTGAATATAGCTTAATATTAAAAATTAAAGAAAAAGAACTTGCTCATCCTATCATCATCATCACTATCACCATTGTCATTGTCATTATTCCCAACTGTAGTAAAATGAATTATTGTTCCATCTTTTCACCCCCTCCCTGTAATAGGATTACATTCAAACTCTTTCTTTCTTTCTTTCTTTCTTTCTTTCTTTCTTTCTTTCTTTCTTTCTTTCTTTTTAATCATAACTCTGCAGTACTTCCCAGTAGAGTAGGAGGGATATCCATCCTTACCCTGCTAACTTTGGGCTGAGTCTTGTGACTTCCCTTGGTTATTTGGATGTTAATGAATTTGATGCAGGCAGAAGCATTGAAAATACTTGAGAGTTTTTTCTTGCTGCTTGTACTTTTGTCATATGCCATAAAAAGAATATGCTCAGTAGAGCCACCAGTCCTGGAATGAAAAGAAACATGGAGTATCCCTGAATACAGTTTACAGCCTGAAACCAAGCCCAGCCCACCCCACCAGAGCCCAGCAGAGCCCAGCAGTGCTACAGCTGACCCACAAGCCCATAAGCAAGAAGTAGTATTTTAAATCACCAAGATTTTAGAATTATTAATAATGCAGCATTGTCACAAAAGAAATGTACCATATAGAATAAAAAACATTTGAATAGTGCTGCATAGCTTTTTAAAACAAGACCATATGTCTTGTTTTAAGATCAATAAGCAAGTATAAAAATACAAAGGAAAAGTATAAAATATATATCATAGAAGGAAAAATCTTGCAATTTTATTGCAATGAGTCAGGTTGGAAGTTGGAGCATGGCTGGGACACTTCTAGAATCTCAAGCTAGAATCTCAATATTTTCCCAATCTAGTTCCCTACAAACATCCTATTCAAGAAATTTATGTGCCAATTTTGTCTAGCTGAATATGGAAGAAAGACATTTTTGCGCATGCTCCCCAGAGAGTGGAGGAGGATGTAGAGGATGGAACGGCATTGTCAGACTCCACACTGTTTGGGCTAGTAGCTCAGAGATTGGAGCCAGACTAATTTTAAAGATTATCTGTCTCCTCCACTTTCTAGCTTGTATGACCTAGCAGTGCTGCCACCAGCCCCAGAAAGAGAAGAATCACTGAAATGTGGGGAGAAGTCTTTCTCCCCATCTCCATCCCTAATCATAGAACCTCTTTGGCATTTGGTAGGACAACCGCTCTTGCAGGATGTCATTGCCTCATGGAACAATATTCAAATAGCAGGTGCAATCAGCAGAGATATAAATGGGGATCCTTGCCTCAGAGCAAAACAACAAAGGGTGATGTTTTTTTGAGCCCATGAGAGACCACTTGCTCTGGGGTCATTGAGAATTAACAGATTTTTTAGGTAAAGGGCAGATACTGCTACTGAGTAGGTAGAGCCTCAGAGCTAGTAAAATTCATGAATTGATATTAATGTGGTGAAGCCTTGGAGAGATGTGTTACACTATATTTATCCTTGAATAAATTTAATTCATTTCAACAAATATTTATCAAGCATTTACTATGTGTGAAGTGTTATTGATGAATAAGAATGAACGTAGCAGGCCTAAGGCAGTATAGCTTATGAGTTTATGCTTGTTTTAAGTAAATTTCAGCTGATTTAAGGCTGGAAAGCATATTTCTGTCTTATCTCTTTATGCTTGGATCCTGTGTTGTTGACAGAGCCCTGGATTAGTGGCAGGTGAGATGTTTGTGTTCTGGTGAAGTTCACTCAGTTATCCTAACATCAATCACTTATTGGTTCTATCTGCACCACCTCAATTTTCTTATCTGTAAATGCAAGTATCTTAAACTATTTTCAAATTAATATTCTCTCTAAATCTAAATTTCATAGTTGAACTTTAGAGTCTCAGTCTTTTACGTTTATCCTTATATTTCAAACAGCCCTGAATCTGTAAATGTTATGACACCAGCGAATGTTATAACACTATGCTAAGTAGTGATCTGGGAAAGGAAGTGAGTGGAATTTACCAGTTATACTAATCCAAATGCCAGTACAAACATCATCAAGTTGGATTATTATAATTCTACAGAGCATTAATTGAGGTAAATCCTCAAATAAATCAGCCAGTATATTACTTGCATCTCTGTATTCTGTTATATGCACCCAAAGACCAACATGAACATCAAGAAGTGTGCTCACTGAAGAGTTAAGTTTGAGAGTGCAACATAATGTGAAACAGTCATTTATGCAGGCACCAAACTTTGAGTTTTTTTTAATTTTGTTAAAGATTTTCATTTCTCACACAGCACAACTAGAGTTGGAAAATCTTTAAAAGAAAAAGATTTTAGCACATTGTAAACATGACTTAGGCATAGTAGGATTCATTAGCAGTGTACAGGTAGCATGAACCTAATGCCACCAGAAAGTCTCTAACTGTATTAAAGCTCTACATTAGAATCAGAATTAAAAGCACCTTTATATCAGGGAGTAAGTTCTAAACTTGCAGCATTTTTACCTGATCCATCCAGGCCCTGAATCTGAATGTTAAAAAAAAAATCTATTGCTAAGAGATTAATTTGAAAGCAGAAATTTCCATCATAATTCTACTATTACTAAAACTGCCAGCTGTTCTAAACACAATAAAAATAAATAGCTGGTATTTAAAAAGTGAAACTACATCTATTCTATGCTTACCGTATTGGATAGAATACACTGGAATAAAAGAATCCCTGCTATATAAAAAGGTGTTTTTCCTTCTGAGAAATAATGTGTTTGTATTTTTATTTTTGTAAACCATTTCTAATTTAAACTTATGTAACCATTTAAAATTTCAATGTTTACCTACAAAAGGAGAATAAGTAAATAATTTACAAATCAACTTTATTTACAGTTTCTGTCATAGAAATAGTAGATCCTAATACATTTTGAGAAGCAAAACTGTATCTTCTCGTGTTACCTATCATCCAGTCTTCATGTCTTACCCTGTCTTTTTAATTTTTTTTTAGGGTTGTCGATTGTTTATTTATTTCCTTGTAGTTCCTTGACCCTTCTGATGTAGTATCGCTAGAAACGGGTCTTGAGTACACACACACACTTAAGATCCCAGAATCATGCCATTCAAAATGTTTGATGCAACCATGAAGACATTCTTATGTTTTTTTATAGTAAGTCCAAGTGGTCAACTTTATTCTCCTAACAGGAAAAATCCAGACAAAACGGGGTGAAATGTTTAAATCTTGTATATCCCTTACCAGTTAAAGGACCACGAGGCATTTTTGTCCTTTTGTTTCAGATTAGGACTAAATGCCAATGGCATATATCATACTATGCTACAGACCCTAGTCTCATAAGATCATATAACTGTGATTAACATTATTAAGGAAAAATAACTAAGGACATTACACCCTAAAACACTTAATACTCTTTTAAAGAGATGACTAAGAGTACCATGGTATAAATACAGTAAGAACCACAGCAAATACTCTATCTTATTTGATTACCATACAAATACATAGAAGATGCTATGCCAAAAATATTTAGATTTGCAAAAGCGATTTTCATCTTCATAAGAAAGTATTTTTTTATAAAGGACTAAGATAATCAAAATAGATTTCAAGTGAGTTGCCAGTTCAGGATAAACATACTTCAAAAAAACATGGTGGGAAACAAAACTGGTAACTTCTAAAACCATTTACCTACATTGATAATATACGAACAAGGGAAAGAACTTTTATTTGTAGTTATTGGTCGATTTGTTCATGAGTCCTACACCCCACTACCCCTTAAGTGGGAGGGATGGAGGGTTTTTCATTCTTTGTCATTAGGAGAACCTTAAATGTACCCTCACAGTTTGGAGATAAAGTAGCCTGGTTTCTTACTTTTGCCTGAGAAATATATAATGCAAAGTGTGGGCTGAGTTCCTGCTTTGAAGTAGAACACAAAAGGAGCAGCAGGGAAGAGGCAGAGTCTACTGGGGTGAAGAATATATAATTGCTTTCCATGCACCAGATTGTAGAGCCAGCATTGGATTACTTAAGTCCTGTTTGATGCAACTTCTCTGAAGGAAAAAAAAAAAAAACTAGGAAAAAAAAAGCTGAAAGATGCATTATGAAAAAGGACTAAGTGGGAGTGGGATTCATTTACTTTGTTCAAAGAAATGCAGGTGGAAAAATGTCAGGGACAGAAGGAAAAAGAGTCATTACCAGATCATCAGACCAGTACCAGTCAGTTCAGAACTTTTCTTCTGCCTCTATTTATTCTTCTGTCCCATGCGCCCCAAGTCTGTTTCTGTTCTGTTTTGAAAGAGGTCAGAAAATATCCATGGTGAGATGGGAACAAGGAGTAGAAGGGCTAGGTTAAAAAGGAGAAGATAAACTGGAACTCATGTTTGAAAATTTTTTTTTAATTCTTGAAGGATGGCTGACATGTGATATTATATTGGTTTCAGGTGTACAACATAGTGATTCAACATTTATTTTTTTTATTTTTTTTCTTTCTTTTTCTTCAACGTTTTTTTTTGTTTTGTTTTGTTTTTGTTTGTTTGTTTTTTTTGTTGTTGTTGTTGTTTTTGGGACAGAGAGAGACAGAGCATGAACGGGGGAGGGGCAGAGAGAGAGGGAGACACAGAATCGGAAACAGGCTCCAGGCTCCGAGCCATCAGCTCAGAGCCTGACTCGGGGCTCGAACTCACAGACCGCGAGATCGTGACCTGGCTGAAATCGGACGCTTACCCGACAGCACCACCCAGGCGCCCCTCAACATTTATATACCTTATGAAGTGATAACCACCATAAAGCAAGCAATCATCTGTCACTATACAAAGTTCTTAATATTATTAACTAGATTCCCCATGCTGTACATTGCATCTCTGAGTCTGATTTATTTTAAAACTGTAAGCTTGTACCCTTTAATCATCCTATAATCCCCTTTTCCTATTTCATACATTTCCATTCCTATCCCCTCTGGCAACCACCAAATTGTTCTCTGTATCTATGAGTCTGTTTTTTGTTTGTTTGTTTGTTTGTTTGTTTGTTTATTATTTTTTTATGACAATGAGAGAGAGAGGCAGAGAGAGAGAAAGAGAGAATCCCAAGCAGGCTCCACACCATCATCATGGAGTCTGGTACAGGGCTTGAACCCATGAACCATGAGATTATGACTTGAGCCAAAATCAAGAGTCAGACACTTAGGCAACTGAGTGACCCTGGCGCCCCAAGTTTGTTTCTGTTTTGTTTTGCTTGGTCATTTGTTTTGTTTTTTAGATTCCATAGATAAATGAAATTATATGGTATTTGTCCTTCTCTGACTTATTTTACTTAACATAGGTCCATCCATGTTGATTTATCTATGTTGTCACAAATGGCAACATATTATTCTTTTTATGGCTGAGTAATATTCCAATATACATCACATATTCTTTATACATTTTCCTATCAATGGATACTTTAGGCTTCCATATCTTGGCTATTGTAAATAATGCTGCAATGAACACAAGGGTGCATATATTGTTTACAAATTAGTGTTTTTTCTTTGGTTAAATACCCCAAAGTGGAATTGCTGGATTGTATGGTAGTTTTACTATTTACTTATACTTTTGGAGAAAACTCCACATTGTCTTCCATAGTTGCTGAACCATTTTGCATTCCCACCAAGAGTGCATGAGGTTTCCCTTTTCTCCAAATCCATACCAATACTTGTTACTTCTTATCTTTTAGATAATAGCCTTTCTGACAGGTGTGAGGTGGTATCTAATTTTGAGATATCTTGTTTTGATTTGTATTTCCCTGATACTTCATGATGTTGAGCATCCTTTCCTGTGTCTGGTGGTGATCTGTAGGTCTTCTTTGAATAAATGTCTATTCAGTTTCTCTGCCCATTTTTTAATTAGATTTTTTTTGATATTGAGTTGTATGAATTCTTTATATATTTTGGAAATTTTTATTTTACATAGAACTGGACATTTTCATTTTTGAATTGTGATTTTAAGAAACTAGAGAACTTTTATTACATAAGAAAGATGAGAAAAGTTATGGAATCTACATAAGTTTCCATCAGGGGCAGGGAAACAAGTAATTCCACATGGTATATTTTAAGGTCAATGGGAAATAAAAATAAAACTGCCTGTAATCGTTGCTTACAAGTACAGTCAGTTCAATTAAATTGAGAATCTAAGGGCTGATACACATAGTCATAGCAAATAAGTCCAAATAAAAAGAGAACTGGTAGAGATTTATTGCATCAAGTAACAAAGAACTAAAAAGGAAGTTTAGACTACAATTACTAGACTTTTTTCTTCTCATTTAATTGTATTTTTTTTCTTCATAGTTTGTCTTAGAATAGGAATTTATATTTAATATTGGTCAGTTATACATTCCTGAAAATCAGTTGTTCTGATATGTGAAAAGGGAGGGATAATGATGCATTACACAGTAGTTCCAAATTCCAGAGGTTGATGTGTTATACAGCTAGTGAAGTTTAACCTTGAGAGTCCCTTGTTTGAATGAACACCTGAGCTTAGCAATACATGCTTATAACATTAATGAATGTAGAATAATTGTGTATTTAGTTAAAGAAGACCCCTCTCAAATATTATAGGCTGCAGGTGTTACTTACAGATGCTTTAGTTAACAAAACAAAACAAACACTTATTTCCTAAATGTAGATAAAACATGGAAAACTCCCATATGAGTATGCTTGGGAATAAAATGATTAAAACATTGTTTCCTGATTACCAAATAATTGATACGGATAGACCAAAGGGTTGCCTTTGTGTATAGTAATATCTTTTCTACTATACTGTGTTTTTTTTTTCATTTATTTTTTTTAATAGTTACTTTCTCTGATACTTTCTTGATTTTGGGGAGACTCATGTGAATCTAGTTTAAAATAAGGGTTAACTTTGAAAGGGTTTGAACTGGAAACACCTTTAGGACAAATACATGGGCAGAGAATGGTTTGCAACAAGTATGATGCTGGCTCTTGCATCCAGAAATATCTCCAATACATGCACGTGTCTTTCACTGACGCATGCTCCTCTTTTCAAAATATCTGTATGGGGTTGTTGTGTTTTCCTAATTGTATTTGAAATGTAACCTAAATGCTTTCATACACCGTGTTTTCCCAAAATGGTTGTATTTTTTTCTACATATGAATATAAAATTTCCTATGTAAACATCTGCTTAAAAATGTATTGAGAATTGCATGCACTCTATGAAGTTTAGGTATTTAAACACCAAAGGTGTTCTCCTGGGAACACTGTAAAAGAGAGATGATATATACTGTGTATGTTTGCCTTCATTTTCAAAACTTGCTTAATTTTATAGTTACATATGGATCTCTATGGCACTACTAAATAACAACAGTTAGAAGAAAAATAATAACAAAAATAATTAATGTTTATTATTTTGGAATATTTTACTAAATCTCAATCACTACTGCTTATAATCTTTTAACCATCTAATAATGTGTATTATTATATCTATTTTACAGATGAGGGAACTAAGAAATTCAGGAATTTGCCCAAGATGACACAGCTCACAAGTGACAGAGCCAGAAGTCCACTGCCCTTAATTCATTTATTAAAAAAATACATATTTATTGAACATCTCCTCAACATAAGACCTACCAATTTGTTTTGCTTAAATATATACAACAGGCACTACAGAGATTTACTTCTACAGAAATCTGTACAAGTGTAGTATGAAAAATTCTTCCTTTGTAAATAATATGTTGATGAAATCCACAATGCATTTTTGGTGGGAGTGAAAATAGTCCCCGACCTCATGAAGAACAGTATGACAACATTTAGTGAAATTAAGTTACAAAAAATGACATTCTTGGCTACACATAATGGGAACTATGGATCAATTAGAATAAATGAACTGCATATGAATACATCTGAAACCTAGTGTTGAGTGAAACAATTAAGAAACAGGATACTGTTACAACACAATATTACTTATAAGATGTACTTAACAAAAGCACATTAGTAGTATCAAAAACACTGAGAAGTCTTCAAAGATACATGCATATTCAAAGATCTAAATCGACCTCATTACACGGTTACCAAAGAAGGAATAGGAAATAGGAATTGGAATAAAATTAAACAAGGAAGAAATTTTACATGGAGTTATGATGACAGTGTTTCACAAATTAAGAAATATATTAATTCTAGTAATTGACTTGAAATCCTAGAGCAAAAATGACCAGATTACTATGCTCCATTCCCCAAATTTTGATTTCAATCTTCTCATTCAGAATGGCTTTGCTTGAGATCAAACACTACTTAAGGGTCGGAATACAACGTAAAATAAGATTCAGCATTGTATTCACAGAGCTATCAATCACCAAAGACAGTCCCCTCCAAGCACTAGCCATCACTGATCTCATTTTATCAGATTATTTATTCAAGTAAGAAACATTTAATTAAATTCTCACTTGAATAGCTAGAAGTGGTAGAAAACAAAGGCATACCCTTGGTAAACCAGTATGTTGAAGTACAGTTTGCCTCTTTTTATAATTTAGCTATAACAATATTTCTCAAAATGTGGTTTGCCATAAAATAAGATTCCTTAAGCACTGTCCTGTAGTATTAATATCACATATATAATATACGACTATCTCTTTCTTTCTGTGTCTGTTGCTCCATATATAGCTATAGCTATAGATATGTAAATATAGATATACATTCTTAATAAAAATATATATTCTTAATAAAAAACATTTGCTCATCTTCCATTAATATTAGTTACTGATTAATTATATGGAATGTTTACAAATGCTCAGATGTTGCTGTATGCTGTATTAAGAAACTCATGTGAGATGTTTAATTCTCACATTACCCAAATTTATACTATTCTTTCACGCAGATTTTACTCATAGGTATGTTTGGTACATTCCAAATTTATATTCTAGAAGTTGATGATACAGCTATATGAGCCAACAGCTGAAATTACCTCAGATTGTGATTCAACCCATTTTTTTTTCTGCATGTGTTTTCTTTAATTCTTTTTTTCCTATATTGTTTTGACAGGAATATCACCCTCCTTTATTTCGCCCAGTGCAATACCACTTCATTGTAGTCATATTCACACTACATTATACTCTTCTGTTTATTTATTTCTTTCCCATGAGACTGTGAGTTCCTCTGAGGAGACTATCTCTTGCATATCTACATCATCGGAAAACACCACAGGCATGGCATTCTATATTTGTTTAAAGAGATAGGGAGGGGGATGGGATAGATAACTTCAACATACATTCCTAGTGGAGGTCATCTCCAAAATATATCTGAACAAGCAGCTTGTGAGGCTGTGGGCAAAATGACCTTAATTTTATTTTCTTTCACCTGAGGATATTTGAATGAATGAGAAAAATCACACATTTATTGGATTCTATTAGTAAAAGACACCTTTCAGTAGCAGCACTTCGGTTCAAATTGGTTTCTTTGGATGCAAATTATCAGGGGCTGACAGTCTCATCCAGGCTGAATATGAGCGCTAGTTCAGTTTATTTGCTCTCACCCTTGGAATGGGAATACTTTTCGGGTCTGAAAACCTATTTCCAAAAGCCCAAGTGAATTGGTTGGGTGGAAGAGATAATCCTGCAGCTGCTTAGTTGGGAGTAATGCTGCCATCACTCCTCTCAGAATGCAAGGTATGATGAAAAGCTGCAAATCTAGAGTGGAATATCCAGCCAAGGCTTCATGAAACAAAATTCCTTCCACATAAATACCTAAACCCAGTTTTCTGTTGGATATTTGGCAGTACGAAGAGTGCCAATTCATTTCCTATTAAGAAAGACATTGTGAATACAGCCAGAAAATTGTTTGTTTGCGTCTTTTCAGGACTAGCAATTACCTACATCCTTGAAAGATACAAAGAAAGGCATGTGTGGGTCAGCAAGGGTGGACAGCTGGTCAATCCTCTGGGCTGGAACTACATAAAAGCTCAGCAGTGCTGTTTAAATGTGGAGTGTCATTAAATTGGCATTTAATTGAACACTATAAACAATGTCACTAGTACAACCATGTTGCTAACGATTAACCCTAAAGTAATCAGATGCTGTTATCTGTCTTCTGGTGGCGTCTTGAAATGTCACTTGCCCAAGGGCTGTCTTGGGAGAAATAAAGAAGATACAAATACTACAGATGAAAGGAAAGAAAAAAGAAAAGAAAAGAAACTACCTGTATAAAACCATAACCTTACTTCTTATTTGTCTCACTTACAACTATGCTTGAATAAGATCTGTCTATGAATCAGTGTGTACAGAACCTCCATAATTTCATTTTTTAAACATTTGTTAAATCAGTGTTTAAAATAAAAAATACAATTCAGATAATTTGAAATTTTGTAATCATTTGCTTTGAATCTGACTTACCATTGGTAAAAAATGCATTTATGTTTTGGGATAGTTGTAAAATTTTATGATATCCTGAAACGGCAGCTACCGACCTCTGGCTATTTCTGCCTGTGATGCCTACTGCCTAATCACACATAATTTCTTTACAACTCCCAATCCTGAGATTACATGTCTCTCCTCAAGTATATACGTATTTGCATAAACTCTTTTGATTTACTTCTGTTTATATATATGTTACCTAAGGGGATTTATATGTGGAATTTTTGATTCCAAAACACAGAGCACTATTTAGAGAAAAAGTTTCAATCTTTATGGATGTGGGTGTGTCGGCAAGACAAAGCATAAAGAGTCAGAAGGTGCAAACCAAAGATAAGGGGAGATAAAAGCAAGAGACAGATGGTTTAAAGATAGGCTAAATATCTCTGAAAAATTGGTTCAGGAACATTTCTGAGTGAGTGAAAAACCCACTGTAGACATTTAAGATAGGCAGAATGCTTCTGGACACCTGGATCAGGAGGTTTTCTGACTGAGGGGGACACAGAAATCTGCTTAATATATCATACAATCTCCAAGTTATTTCAGAATAAACCCAGCCTTTATGTCTAGAAAACCATTTAAAATTGATGTTGTATGTCTTCTTTACCCAAGAGAGCTAAGAAAGATTGCTCTAGGGTAATATCAAATCACTTTCAATTTATAGAAACATATGATCACCTACTCTGTGCTAGTCATTGGGTTCAATACCAGAGATAGATGTGGACCTTGGATTCAAGCATCTCATATTCTTTTGAAAGAAGCAAGGGATTTCAAAATCTTTTAAACAGTTTAAATTAAAAAAAAAAAGTACATGGTGCTTAAAAACACAAAGGAGGAAAACCTAAATTAATCTAAAGAGAATAAAAAGTCTTCCTATAGGAAGTGACATCCAAACTGAAACTTGAAAGAGGAATCAGGAATCAGCCAGGTGGCAGGAAACAGGAAAGAGATGAGAGGCAGAACCATTTTCTAATAAAGAAACACTTGTATTGAGATAGAAGACTACAGAGATAAAGAAGGAGATCTAGAAAGACCCTGGACTTTATTACTAAGCAAAATAGGGAAGAACTGAAAGACTTTAAATGGAGATACTACCCCTCTTCATTAGAAAGATGACATTAGCTGTAGTTTAGAGAAATATTAAGAGGAAGAACAAGATGAAGACCAGTTAGGAAGCTATTTCAGGATTCCAGGCAAGGGATGATGGTGGCCTGAGCAAAGGGGCATTAATGGAGACGGGGTGAATTAGAGGGTTTGTGATATATTTGAGAGATAGAAGTAGGAGATCAGAACTCTGGTCCCAAAGCAGAAGTCTGTTGTTAGTAAAACAAATGAACTGAACCTAAGAACATCCTGGACTTGGTAATTATTTTGCTTAACTATTTTATACAGCTTGTGCCCAGTGACTCCTTATAATATATTCAGAGAGCTTTTAAGCTATAAAGAAATCATTAGTGAGAACGTTGTCAAAGTAATACAGGATTAGGCATACTGTCTTCAGAGAAAGAAAAAAAAAGAACTCTTTTAGTCCTTGATTTTGGCAGAAGAATTTACAAGCAATAAAAAGGAAGCCCTATAAAAGATTGACTGACAATTCTCCCTGTGTTTAAAATCTTGTCATAGGAATCACTGCACATTTTCCCCATCTATTTCAAGTTATAAACAACCACAGACTAATCAGACATGTATAACAGCCTATAACTAAATCCAGAGAAGATTTGCTTAAAGATCACTTTAAGCAAAAGGCCTGACATGTCCTTCTGGCAGAAAAACATGAGATCCCTGTGGTAGATCCATGACCAACTTATCTGAAGAACCCCCATTGCCTAACTAACTGTTCTGTGCCTATATTGTGGCTGAAACCTGGAGGTAACATCATGTGATGCCTATATCACAAATTACTTTTCCTCTCACAAACCCATCCTCCTTCAAGATTCCAACCAGCCTTATAACTCCTTTATCATTTCCTTTATTTTCAGACATCCTGGATCAGAAAACTCAGAGTCTACTATCCACAGTGTTGGATTCTCCAAGATTTACAAATCTCCTTCTAATTAAACATGAACAAAAATCTCTCAGATGCAGAAAAAATTCTCACAAAGTGAGAATTTTCATTTCCATTCCAATAATCATCTCAATGCTTCTCTTCTTTGCTCACCCTAGATGTATGCTCACCTGAACCACTCTCCCTCAATATCCTCAACCCCTCTTGATCCCTGCCATTTTTTTACTGTTTATTCATTTTTGAGAGGCAGAGAGACACAGAGACCTAGTGGGGGAGAGGCAGAGAGAGAAAGGGAGACACAGAATCTGAAGCAGACTCCAGGCTCTGAGCTGTCAGCACAGAGCCTGACACAGGGCTCCACTCATGAACCACAAGATCACGACCTTAGCTGAAGTCAGATGCTTGACTGACTGAGCCACCCAGGTGCTTGTCATTTTATAATACAGTTTGTGCTTTTCTGATAGGAAAAATCACATCAATGGGAAGTGTCTGATGAAAACTTTGCCCCTTCCTTCACATCTCTTTCACAACCCTCCATCCTAATGAACCTTCTACTGCAAGGGAATCATAGAGGATACTTGAGACCATCAGTAGTTAACTACCTCAACTACTTGACCCCAATTATAAATCCACCTTCCATTCTCATAGTAGGATACCTGGTTGCACAGACTATATGCCCAAATAGCCTAAAGGCAAAACCTGGTTTACTACTGGTGGCTGAGGGTAGGTTATATAGTTCTTCTATATTTCAGTTTCCTCATCTGTAAAATGTTGGTAGTTATAGGAATTACTTCCATGGATGCTAAAAATCCTAGGTTAATTAACACAGTAAAAGTTCTCAGAAACATGTCTCAGACAAAAAAGATAATCCAACTTGTAGAAGTAGGTTAGTAAGAAGTAAAACCATCTGAAGGTCAAGTGAAATGTAACCAGAGTCTAAAAACCCTGAGTGCGCATCTAATTAAGAGAACAAATTTTGGTGAAGACTCTGTAGAGCATGCTTATTGATGCATAGAGGTGGCCTCCAAGAGCAATGAGAGGGTCTCACTGGGCACCTGGGGCACCTATAACTCCAATAGGGAGAATAGGAAGAATTAAATTTTTGAAAGATAATAGCACCTTTTAACAAATGTGTAGGGGATTCCAGGACATTGGCTTTTTTTCAGAGAAATTAAAATATGTCTCAGGTTTATTTAAGGAATAAAAGAACTACATGCAACAACTCTAGGAGCCAGGAGCATAGGGGCTCTATCAAGGCACCTTTCACTGCAGTTCTGCCAAATTCACTCTGTGGGAGAGAGGGCAGATTATATTGGATAGTCTTGTGATATTAGCGACCAGTTGAGGAAACACCAGTTACCAAGACCGCAC
This sequence comes from Prionailurus bengalensis, assembly GCF_016509475.1. Classification (NCBI taxonomy): domain Eukaryota; kingdom Metazoa; phylum Chordata; class Mammalia; order Carnivora; family Felidae; genus Prionailurus; species Prionailurus bengalensis. The sequence continues at coordinate 95,259,577 of NC_057344.1, forward strand.
TTGAAGGATGTGGTCATGTGGACTTTCAGGTATCAATGCAGTGTTGCCTATCGGAGAACATCTTAAGGAAAACTGTGGGTGGTCCCTGGCTCAGATTTTATGAAAGGCAAAGTGAAGACCCTGCCAGAAGATATTGGTCACCTATAGAACAAGGCCTCCAGTACCTGTACCAGAAAGCCCATGTTCTGGACAGTTTGATGTATAGGGTGGAGTTTCTTCAGGTTGAGGGAAAAATACCCATTGAAAATGGAAAAATAAACTTTCATAAGATCAAGTTTTCAACAACCAATCTCAGGAGAGTTCATATTATTCATCATTGCCCTACCCTCTCCAAAATGATTTTGGTCACAGTCATGGGCAATCCCCTGAGCATCAGCAACTTGCTGACAAACTATAATGATGCACTATCGGTTGATTAGCAGCACTGTGTTTTCCCATCTACAAACTTTGCTTGTGTCTTAAATTCAATGAGTTCCTAGTATTTTGGTTAAACCCCTTTGTACCCAGAAATTGTTCTAAAATTTATAAGGTTTTAGAATTGAATAAATGCTGTAAGTCAGTTAAAGTAAACATTCAAAGGAATTTTGGTGTGAGCTAGTTGAGGTTTTCACTTTATATCAATCCCCTTGTGTCTTAATAAGACTTAAAGTTGTATCAGCCAACCAAAAATCTATGCCTAGTCTCTAGAGTCCTTTCTTTGGAGCTGACTTACAGGAATCATTGAAAGAAAAAAAAAATCAAAGGATATACCCATTCATTCTATTTATTTCATAACAGTCTAAATCAAGCTTATCCACCCTACTGAGTTCTAGTCACACAACTTTGTAATTGCTTCAGGAAAAATATTTTGGTAATGAAACTTGTGGACTTTGAAGCCAGACTGTATAGATTTAAATTCCTGTTCTGTCATAATAGCTATGTGAACTCAAGAAAGTATTGAGTCTCTTCTGTCTCAGTTCCCACCTGTGTAAAACAAGAATAAAAACAGAACCTACCGGCGTGCCTGGGTGGCTCATTCAGTTAAATGTCTGACTTAGGCTCAGGTCATGATCCCATGGCTCATGGGCTCCAGCCCACGTCGGGCTGTCAAGGTCTGTGCTTATAATGGAGAGCCTGCTTGGGATTCTCTCTCTCCCGTCTCTCTCTGCCCATTCCCCACTTGCACACACACACTCTCCCCACCCTCTCTAAATAAAGAAACTTAAAGAGAAAAACAGAACCCACCACAGTGTTGATGCGAGGGTTCAGTTAATTATATACAACAATGTCTGGTATGGTATGTACATGCTTTGACAATATTATTTGCACTTTGTATTTTCGGGTCTACTGAAGTTATTCTGTAACTGTGTGCATTCTATAGTAAAAAGTAAAAACAAAAATTTCCCTGAAATTCTGTTAATTTTTACTCCCTTCAACATAATTTTTTTCACCAAACATATTATTAGAGCTCTGAAATTTGAAAATACATTTCTTTATAAATAACTGAAATTTTATGAATTCTTGTGTTATTTCTTGACTAGCTAGATTTACACAATGAACTGAAAAATGAGGAAATTTGCAGACTACAATGAGAGATTCAGTGACAGCCCACAAAAAAGTTAATTTCCAACTACTGATTCCTAAAAAAAAAGTATTCGCTGAATTCAGAGATAATTTCCAAACAGAAGTCTCAGCAACAACAGCAAAACTTAAAAGTTAAACCTATATTTGGCAGAAAATAATCATTTATGAATTATCAACTAAGACTTAATCATGTGTTTACGTAAATAATGGTAGACCAAAACCAAACAGAATTTCATTACCTTATGACAAAAATTCAATCCACCTGCTTCATTTGGCTTCATCCTTTGTTCTGTGCTTGATTTGCTATTTGGCTGTAATTAGCACTTAGAGATTATGTAGAAAATATAAAATAATGATAAAGTTTGAAGTGCTTTACAATATTGTAGGAAACAATTACTATGATTAATTTTTATGACAATCAATTTCATGAATTTATAATAAAGTGGTATGTTTCTTTAAAAAATACATCTTGTAAAAGAAAACAAAACAAAGCATCTTTCAATGCAATACACGAGCACATAAAAATGCCTTCTTATTTAAAGGTAGTTAATACTGCTTTTAATTTCATCTCTGTCCTTTTGTCTTATCATTCACAGACACTCCTGACAGAGTTTGACCTGGTAACAGCTGACTGTTCTTTTTGATATAATCACTCCTTTCTCCTATGGACAGGCCAATATCTTTTGTGATTAGCAAGGGACAGCCTTGTCTATCTCGATTAGTCATGGATACTTAGCAGTTCACTACATGCATCACCACTAATTGCAGCAAAAGTATTCATCTGGCCTTCTTTCCTTTTTATGTTTTCTTTTCTCCCCAAACAAAGCTGGCAAGTAAGTCTATCTCTGTACACTGTGATTGGCAAAATTTGTGATGCTTCCTCATCATCATTATTTAAATATATATATGTATATATATATACATATATATACACATACACATATATATACATACATATATACACATATGTATATACACATATATATATATACACACACACATATTACTATGAATTATCTTAAGTGCTTTTCATGAAAATCAGTTCTCATAAGTTTTTTAAGATATTGTCGCAGCAATAATGAATTAAGGAATACTGTGCTATGTCTGGGGATGCATGTCTAAATAAGTACTTCAGAAATTTTAGTTTGAATTTGTGTCTAAAGTCCCATTTGCTTATTAAATGTTTACAATGAAACTAGGAAATAGAGTACAAATTAAAATTATTGAATATAGTTAACAATAATAACATTAGATAATTATGCTAACTCTTAGAGAATACTGCCCCATAAACCCAAACTAAGTGTTCAATTTTAGGCTTTTTTATTACATTTCTTGAAATTATTATTTTTTATAGAATAATAATAATTATTAAACTCAAAACCTTAATAATTTAGGAATTAATGCAGCATATAGAATATACATAATGTCCTTTGAAGAATTTGGTCAATCTTATCAATATTATTCTCTCATTCTGTTCTGTCATTTGAACAAATAAAACAGAAAGTGAATAATGACTCTCACACATCAATTAAATGTTGGAAGTTCAACATGAAATACTTGATTACTACATATGGAAAAATAATAACTAAAGGATAAGATCAGGACTGTGACCCCTACTGAGGTCAACTTCACATTGTAGATAATAAAATAATTACCACAGGGAAATGCTAGACAACTTAAGTGCAGTGAAAGAAATGAGAGTAATTGGAAATCTAGAAATCAGCTAAAAATCAGGAATGGTGTCCTTTGGAATCACTGAAATGCATAAATGAAGATGAAGGGTTGGCAGTCAGAGTAGCTGGGAAGAACAAAACATAAAGCACTGGGAACCAGTATTTACTCTCCAGGTGTTTTACCTGTAAATCACCATTCTATTCTCAAAACCACACTGTAATTTGTCTACTGTTAGTTCGTGTGATACATAAACATCAGCATAATTAATTAAACAGCTCACCTGTGGTCACAACTAGGCAGTAGCGGAACTAGGTTACAAGTTCACTTCTTTGGGACTCTAAGACCCTGTTCCTTTCACCACACTAGGGCTCCTCCTAGCCCAGAGCTAGAGAAGCCAGGCTGGACACAAACTTGGTCAAGGAGAAAACAAAGGCAAGAACAAATAAGGTGAAAATCAGAACCAAAGCTATGAAAATGGACTTTAAAAAATAAAGGCAAGCAATGAGGAAAGACGAGAATAACACAAAATTTGGGAATATTTTTTCAGAAATCTGTTTATATACCCTTACAAAATCAGGTGATCAGAAAAATATCTCTTCCCAGATATACTGCTTTTAAAAGTTGCAAGGATTACAACAAAAAAATGGGTTTGAAACCCTCAAAACAATTTTTAATTGCAGTAAAAAGAGCAATTCAGTTCTCTGTGGAAAAACACAGAATTAAATTTAAACATATGTAAATGTGATATAAATAAAACCAAGAAAGAAGATCACAGCTTTTTAATATTCTATGTTGAAAATATCTGGTAGAAAAACTCAATAAATGAGTAAATATAAACGTTGTGTTGCCACAGTAATAGTCACCACCTTGTTTGTACTCTCTGTCTCCTTTACCATATGAAAAACTCTATTGATTATTTTTCTGTGAAAGACAAGGAAGAATTGCTTTATAATTAAACACTATTTCCAATGACGAAAATGAAATTATGACTGTCTGCATTTTTAAATCATAAAACAAATAGACATTTGAAAGAAAACCAACTACAACATTTTACTTTAAAGGGCAAGTTTAAAATATATATACAACCAACAGCCACATAAAAGATTTTCTGCAAGTGCAAAGATCTATTATCTCTGGCAGGATATTAAACTAATTGTATTTAACCACACTGTAATGCAGAATTGTATAATGTAAAAGAATGCTTTATCATATGAGGAACACAGGACATAAGAAGACCCTATTTGCATTAGATGTAACTGCCTTAGAATGATGAGAACAGAGAGTAGAGGTGAGGATAAAATAAGTTTATTTCCTTTCCCACTCCATCATGGATTTTTGAACGGCTTATAGGTACACACACAATGATGAAAACCAAAATAGATTAAGCAGCTTGGAATAATGCCAACCTGACACATTCTCATAAAGTAAAAGCTCATAGTTTCATAGCACATCGATGACTAGCTATGATGGAGATGGCAGGAATGAATGTGTCCAGTGTAGTTTTGTCACATCAACAAAACTCTGAACTTAAATCATGAAGTTACATAAACATATAAAGAGAAATAGATGCTAGTTAACAAGATTGCTTTGGATCCAGAAAATTACAAATTTAAACCCTAACATTGCTACCCATAAATCAACCCACTTAACATTGCCACCCACAAATTAACATTGCTAACCATATATGCAACTATATGAGGCATAATTATGTACAATAATCTGTACCTGTTGAAAGTATAAAATTAGATGAGTTTTAATGGATACACCTCTGACAACATCTGAAAAATCAAGATACAGAACATTCTCAATATTTTCAAGAAAAAGATCAGGTCCTTTTGTAGTTCATCCGTCCTTCTCTGCCCATGTCTAAAGTCAACGTCAGCTTTTAGTCATTCTAAGTACATTCTCATTTTTAGAAATTGCATATATATGGACTCATATAGTATGTGATCTTTATATCTGACCTCTGTCACTCAGCATAGTGAATTTAGGCCTATCACTTTTGTTGCAATTATCAGTATTTTGATCTCTTTTAATGCTGGGTTTTACCTGTCAATGGACATTTGCGTTATTTACAGATTTTAGCTATTCCTAGTAAAGCTGCCATCACCATTTGAATGTGAGCCTTTGTGTGGATATATGGATTCATTTCTCTTCGGTGAATACCTAGGAAACATGACTGTTTTGTCCCCTGAGTATATGTTTCACATTCTGCAGGGAAAAAAAGAAAAGTTTTCCACAGTTTTCCCACCAGCAGTGTATGAGAGCTCTGGTTGCTCTACATCTATACCAGCACTTGGATTTTTAGTTTAGTTTAGTTTTGTTTTGTTTTTAATTTTGGCCATTCCAATGTGTGTGTAGTGATTTTTCTTATGATTTCATTTACATTTTCCTGATGACTAATGATTTCCTGATTACATTTTCCTAATGACTAAAGCTTTTTTCATATGCTTGTCTATTTGTCTATCTTCTTTTCTGAAGCGTCTACTCACATCTTTGGATCATTCTATAGATTTGATTTCCTATTGTTGAGTTGTAAGATTTCTTTATATATTCTAGAAACAAATCCTTTGTCATGTATATGTTTGGGGAATATATTTGGGAAAATGTTTGGAAAATATTCAAGTACATAGCTTGCTTTTTAATTTTCTTAATATTGGCATTCAAAGAGCCAAAGATCTGAATTTTGATTAACTCCAATATATCGGTTTTCTTTCATGGTTCATGTTTCTGGTGCCCTATCAAGGAAATTGTTGCGTATCCCAAAGAAAAGATTTTCTTCTATATTTTCTTCTAGAAATTTTACAGTTTAGCTTTTATCTTCATTTAGGTCTATATTCCTTTCAAGGTAATTTCTTGTGTATAAGATAAACATTAACAACATTTCCTTCCTTACTCCCCCAGGACTCTGTCTAGTTGTTCCAACACTATTTGTTAGAAAGACTTTCAAATTTACCCATTCAATTGTCTTGACACTTTTGTCAAAAATCAATTTACTATATATATATGGGTCTTTTTCTAGGTTCTCTATCCTGTTCCATTGATCCATTTGCCTTTCTTATACCAATACCAGGCTGTCTTGTGCTGTTCTCTAAGTGGTGAAAGAGGGCTGTTAAGATCTTTTACTACTTTTGTCACATTGTCTATATTTAACTCTAACTCATGTATTTTGAGGCTCTTTTATTTGATCTATAATCGTTTGTAGTTGTCACATTTTATCATGCATGGTATTGCGTTTTAATCAGCTAAAACAGATCTTGGTCCTACAAAGTTGTTTTGTTTGTTTGTTTTGTTTTTGTTTTGTTTTATTTTTTTAAGAAGCACTGTGAGTTTGTCAAACTGGGCAGGTTCTGTTTTCCTGAAATAAGGATATAGTATATTTTTTGTCTGTCTGTTTTCGCATAGCGTTTGTCAAAGGTATTTCACCCTTTCATATGTAGTACTAGTGGTAGCAAGAAATGTGGACTGAACTGGCATCCTAGCATCGGCTCTCCTGGAAGGGAAGGAGTCAAGATATATACTCACCTTCTTTCCAGAATGCACCAATAGAGACATGATTTAGCATGGAACAGGGTGGCCATATATCAAGGCCCAGATTAGGGAAGAGTAAAAAAACTGAAAAGAACTATTTGGCTTCAGAATTGAATCAAAAGGAAGAGAAATATGTAATCATGTGAACCACCTTGCTGGGGATTAATTTTATTCCGGGAAGTGAAGTGACTGAAGTCGTAAACTGAAAGAACTGACCAACAAGCTTGTGACCTTTATGTCTAAGGCCTATTAAGTTAGTTATTCCAAGCCCCAATAGGGAGAGGATGCATTCAAGTTATTGTATCAAAATCTATTGAAAGGGTTTCATGTCTTAAGAGACTAATCTGATTCTGTGATAAGTCACCCCTTGAGCCCAAATTCAACCATTTGCCAAGTGTGCATTCCACTGAGAAGACTCCACTAATATCCTGAGCCACTTCACCATAAGTAGCATGTTCCAATGGTAGCCTCTACTGAAATCTAAATCTATCACCTTGCATTGACTTCAGACCTGTCCTTTGTTGGCCATCCTGGAAGGGCATACCTAACACCTTGTGGAGGTGACTGAGAACAATAATCAAAATTATTTTAACCTAAATGTCTTTGGACAATATGGCTGAAATCCCCTTTTCTGAGCTTGATATGGAGACAGAGTCTGCTTATCTTCTAATTCTTACTATCACTGGTGCTAATGCTGGCCAAACACCTAAGACTACTGCTTTAGCAAAAAGGCCACCACAGTTTGTATTCTTCATATGTGAAATAGTCTGAACCAGCAGCAAGCCTGACATTACTATAAGTAGTGAATAGAAATAGACACAGGCAAGAATAGGTGGTTTGAATTCAAGATATATCTAAGTAAGACAGGAGATCCTTCCATTTTGGAATGGGAAATGGTTAGAGCCAATGTAAGGTACAAGAAAGATTCGGAAACTAACTCTGCTTTTCCCTATAAACGGGAAGTTTGATAATTATGTTCTGGGAACTGATCAGTGTTAGTTATGTATATGCTAAATTATGAAGCAGAACACTTTTGTTGCATAGATGAACAGATACATACATAATTCCTCCCAAGTGTAAGATTTATATAACTTAGAAAAAGTAAGATGATAAATGGAATTGTCATTTGTAAAAATAGGGAACTGTAGAAAAAAGTGATAAAAATAGAATTAAATATGTGTTTTGAACTATAATAAATAAGTCTTCTAAAAAGCATCTTCTTCCAAAACAAAACAAATTTATATGCATTAAAAACCTGCTTAGGCAAGTAAGTCTTATCCTGAATCCCTTTCTATAATTGTTCAGGAAATATTGCTTTGCTATCCATCTGCTGATTTGGTGATGTTTATTCAAGCTATACTACTTTTTAAAGTTTGCACACAACACTTACTGGCTTGAATTTTAATACCTCGTTCATATATATATATATATATATATAAAGAAACAAGGAATGTTATAGAACCACTTAGACTTTCAGAATATCAGAGAATATAAGACCATGTTATTAGGGTTTGGTCTTCTATTCGGGTGCTAAGAGGGCAGAATGAAAATGGGTTTCTTTTTGCCTCACAACCCAAATAAATCCACTCACATGGCCTATGTGAGAGAAAGTAGTAATTATTGTTAACCTCTTTTATTTAAGTTACCTTAATGAATCAAATATATTCATTAAATAGTTCAATAACTATTTATTGAGCTCCTTTTATGAGCCAGGCCCTGAACTATAGGTCAGAGATATTAGTAATGAAGTTGTGATCACATTCTTTTGATGGAAGACAAATTACAAACAAGAAAACATATATGTATACAATATACATACATATACAAGTACCAAAAATATAACTGGGGAAGGATAAGGTGGTCAGGAAAGACTTCCCTATAGAGATGACCACTGAGTCCCTGAGCATGAGAACCAAGAAGACCTGCAAAGACTCGGAGGAGAAACATTTTGGACAACAGCACCAGCAAGGGCAAAGCCAGGAGGCAGGGAAGAGCTTGGCCCATTCAAGGAAGAGACAGAGAAGGTGCATCTTGAATATTTTTATTAACTACAGGACATCTCCTGTCCTGGGGGGGGGTGGTTAGAGAGGTAGAACAGGATTATAAAGGTCTTGTAGGAAATGAAAAGGCATTCCGGGGTGTTTAAGCAGCAGTGTAACATGATCTGTTTGTTTGTTTTTAACAATCATTAAGGAGAATGGTTTGTCTATGTCTGGAAAGCAGAATTTAGAAGACAATTGCAGTGCTCTATGTAATAGGAGTACATAATTGTGATGGATATGAAGACAAGTGAACGATTTAGAGATTTATTTTGTAGGTAAATTGGTAATTTTTTTCAATTTTTTATTTTAATTGCAATTAGTTAACATACAGTGCAATATTAGTTTCAGGTGTAGAATTTAGTGATTCATCACTTACATACAACATCCAGTGTTCATCCCAACAAGTGCCCTCCTTAATTCCCATCACCTATTTAGCCCATCCCTCCTGCCCACCTCCCTTCTAGCAACCCTCAGTTTGACCTCTGTACTTAAGAGTCTGGTTTCCCTCCGTCTTTTTTTTTTCACCACTATGGTCATCCATTTTGTTTCTTAAATTCCACATATAAGTGAAATCATATGGTATTTGTCTTTCTCTGACTGATTTACACTCTAAGGATGAGGGAAAGAAGTCAAACTAAGATTTATTCCTAGGTATTTGGCACAAGCTATGGATGGATAGTAGAGACCTTTACTGAGATTTGAACATTGGATAGGAAAAGGCTATGGGGCATTGGGAAAACAAGAGTTTATTTTGGGTATATTAAGTTAGAAAGTGTATATTAAATATACACATGGAGATGGCAAGAAAGTATTTAGTTATTTGAGGCAGGGCCTACGAATGAACATTTATAGCTGGTGCTTAACCATGAAGCTAGAAGGTATTATGTAAGGAGAGAGTACTTAATTGGAGCAAAGAATGTCTAGGAGCAATACTTGGAAATCTCCAACATTCAGTCCTTCTATTGCACAGTGTACTGAGAGTAATCAGCAGCATATCTACTGGAAAAGATAAAAATCATTAATAAACTACATATTTACATAGTTACATCTTTAATCACATATGTCTATTGAATTTTAGAATCTCAATTTCCTGCTTGTGAAATTGGAGTTGTTATCTCCATTTTTAAAGGATATTTAAATCCTGCTTAGGATAGTCTAAACTTAGATATTGGAAAATAATGTAATACATATATGCCAATGGATTCAGGAATTACTTATAGATTCTTGTTGTTTTTACCCTATTAAAAGAAAGCAACAGTGATTGTGACCAAGTTTGGGTTTAGATAGTAAATGTTAAAAGACAACAAACTGGAGACATCTATTCTTGACAGTATGATACAAGACAATGAAAGGTTTTAATTATATTATTAAACTCTTGTTTCTATATCAGATTAACAGAAATTATACTTCATACTCTCTCCTTTGGTCTGTAGGGGAAACAAATCTGTAAAAAGTTATGCATCTCCCAACTTCTCCATTCTGATGGAAGAGCCTTGAGTGAAGGGACCAGTGAGAACCTGCCTTGCTCTGAAGATGGCTACCCTGCTTTGGTGCAAGTTTGGAAGGAACACATAAAAGGCTGGATTCCTAATCAGGGAGTAGCCTGTTACAAGATATAAGATTATTTTTCAGATGCTGAGAGATCAAACTTGACGTCTCAGCACATACAAGAAAGGTTGGTCTGGTTCTTTTGTTATTACCAGAGTGATTATTAATAGCATCTCTTTCACTCACAAATATGTCTGGATTTTGATAAATAATATAGTGTCTGGATTTTGATAAATAATATAGTTAACATAAAACCTCCACAACTCCCCACTTAAGAACAGGTCAAGCCAGGAAAAACGATGTCCCTCAGAGCCAGTTCCTGATGAGGTTTGCAATATCATATCCCTGCTAATCACATTCATTTAGAAGATTTACTCTTTCTTTTCCTTTTGACCATTGTGCTTCCCTTACCTCTCTCCCTACCAAAAATTGGTCTATAGAATTTAAGGTGTTTAGTATGCATGTGTTAAATTTATGTTCTCTGAGTTGGTAAAAAGGAAGTTAAATGAAGGTGACTACAAATTATATGAGTCAGCCCAGAAGCCATTGTGCTAATGCCCTTGTACAGATGAGGAAACTGAAAGTTCAAGTTGATTTACGTTGGGTCATACAACTAGTTAATGTCAAAGTTAGAATGTGGAACATGAGTCTCTGGCTCCCAAGACTGTGCTTCCTATCATTCTGCTTGCCAGTTATCTAGCCTGCCATCTGGTGGGGAGGCTGACACTGACACCACTCCAATGCCATGTGTAACACACGCCATGGATAACAGAGGTACAAAGTGAACTTCCAGGTGGGAAGGACTTCTGACTAGGAGATACAAACAAAACAAAACAAAACAAACAAAAATGCCTCAAGCACATCACCAGTTGACTAATTGTAAAGGACAGATGGAAGTGGGGGAAGAAAAGAGTATTTCAAACTAAGGAGATGACACGATTATGCTTGTGAAAGCATAAAAGTGCAATGCAGATTGAGGAAATCATGACTAAGTGTTGGTGAAATTTAGAGTGTATGATACTTGGCCTTAAAAAGGAACTGGAGAAACAGAGTAAAGTAATTTGGGCAACCAAACCAAGGATTTTGTATTTTATCACTGGACATACATTTGAAATTTTTGTATACATAATTTTGGCACCATTCTGAAAGGTGGCTTGGGAAGAAGGATTGTTGGGTATAAATTGAAAAAACTGTTGTATAAAGTTTGGATAAAACCTGACCTAGCAGTTAGATGGAACAAAACAGATTTAGGAGACATTTTGGTACAACACCTAAAAATAAAATAAAATCAGCAAGCACAAAATCAAAGAGTTAGTGTACACATTCTATTTGGACAAAGGTCCACTGGACCTTGTTTTTACCTTGTTCAAATATTTTTGGAAAGGCAGATGTTCTCCAGAGAAAAGTGGGCTTGAACTATTTGTCCTAACTGCATTTTCTGGAAAGTTGTCTACGTATCCTTTGATTTTAAGGGAGTTTCAGGAAAGAATATGCTTCCACCTAGAGGAATAATAGAAGATAATAGAATTGACCCTTGATATTAATACTTCAAGAACTGAGTAACTTTTTTACTTTGCTGGTCCCTTTTGTTTTTTCTTCACATCCTGCCTAGCACAGGTATTTGTCTTCCTTTTTAGATAATATTTTATCAAGAAACAGTTTGTATCACTTAACAAGAAGCACTGTATGCTTCAGGATGGGTGGGACCACAGAATTGGGTTGAGGTGTGGATGTAGGCTGTCTTCTGAGCACATTCATTATCTAAGAGGCTCTCTGGTCCTGATGTGAACCTCTCTTTGCTACCCTGGAGCTACTCTACCTCTGCCTTGCAACAGTACATCAAATTTTCCTTAGGTAGTCAGCTCCCCAGTGTATATTTTGGATGGTTTACCTCAGTGCCCATTTCCAGGAGAGGGCTATGACCAGTGCACATCAATCACCCTATCATATTTTTTAGTTCAGAGAGAATGATGTTCATTTTATAACTCTTAAGCCTAGCTGGAAATATAAGACTCCTTCTCTGATTGACTTTGTCTGAATGAGTATGTGAGGCTGGGAACTGCTATCACCACATGGGAAATGCTTAGATTTGCCCAGCGGAGCCTGAGCAGGGAGCCATCTACAGGAAGCAAACAAAAAAAATGGCTGAAACAATGTGTATACACCAATACTTTTTTTTTTAAGGAAAGAAAAAACTAGTATGTAAGCCCAGGTGTCTGTCTTCAGAGCCTGTGCAATAAGAACTGTATGGTACTATTTTTTTCAAGAAGTTTGACTATTTTTCTTATGTCTAGATAGGCAAGAAGACAAACTCTGGACTATATCATTGATCCAGCAAAGAAAGTTTGGAATTTGAGAAGTCACAGCTTGTCTTAGTTGGGTTCACATGAAATAGGAGGCATTTACTCAATTCTGCCACTGTAGCTGTAGGGCAAAAGCAGCTGTGGACAAAACAGAAATACATATGTGTGGCTGCATTTCAATAAAACTTTCTTTATAGGAAGTGAGTTATAAGTATAAAAATTTAAATTTCATATAATTTCATATATTTAAGAATATTATTCTTTTAATTTTTTTCAGGCATTAAAAAAATATATTAAAAAAATCATTCTTGGCATAAGGTCCTTACAAAAATAGGCAGTGGGCCAGATTGGGTCCCCTGGCCATAGTTTGCTTGTCACTGATCCAGGCAGTCCCCTTGGTTTTCATCTAAGAAAAGCATTTCTTTTATATCTGGTATTTTGCTGCAGAGTGAGAAATTTCTTATAGAAACTAGATTTTAGAGATGAACAACATAGTCCATATGCCTGGAGGACAAGAAGACTTTTCAAGAATGCTGCTAATTAACGACATTTTGAGTGGTAAAGAAGAGGAAAGGTCACTATTTCATTCTCAACACATTCTTGAGCATTGCCAACAGTGTCCACTTATGTCAAAGATTGTACCCACCAGCTATGACCCTCCATCTTTCCTTTTTGGTTTGCTTTGTTTTCTGTGTGTATATTCAGCTGATTTTCTGGGAATGTAAACTACTGAAATCAATTTAGTGATCAACCATTATTATCCCCCTCTTTACTCTTCCTGCCATCTTACAGCTCTCTGCTTTCCTGCAAGGAAGATGTCAGGGCATTTTTATTGTATTGCTATTTACTCTTCAGCTCAATAGTTTCTTCAAAGCAGACACATCATTGACATTTAGAAGTATTAATCTCTGCCAGTGCAATATGCCTAATTGGTTTTAATGAAATAAAGAAGGAGAACTTTGTGGGAAAATTGGAAAAAGCTGCAATGAACGGAGATCTGTTTTCAGATATTTTCTAAAGTCAATGGCATTGACCAACAGAAAACAGAGTGCCTCTAAGTAACATTTAGTCCTCTACAAATTGTCAAGGTGGTATGTTACTGAAAATAGAGATAAAAATCATTTCCATTTTGAATTTCTTTATTTGAAAAGGATTCTGAATAGTCAGCCCAGACTTAACGTAAGCATGCTATTAATTTCTCTAATAAAAACCTCTTATATCTACATAAAGATGACCACTGACTGACTGCCAATGAAGGCACACAAAAAATATGCAATGGCAAAAAGAAATCAGACCATGGTTCCTATGAAAATCATACTATAAACCTTCAAATCATGTACATGGCACATCTTACACATCCCTTTCCTCTTTGTCATGAGATTTATATTTATAGGGGATTGTTAAGTTTATATTCAGCAAGAGTTTACTACATTATTAAAATATCATCTGGATAAAAAAAAAGTGAAAGTTCAGAGAATTTAAAGTTAGTTCCACATAAACCACTTTTATACGTTTAGTTGGCAGAGGTCTAAAATACCTGTGAGATGATAGGACAGATTCAGAATCACCTCAGTAGAAACATGGCTCAGTAAACCAAGCAATTGAGTGTAATTGTGGGGAATCTGTATTCTAAAGCTGATTTTTCTATTGTCTCAATGAATCTAATTCCACTCTTTGTGCATAGGAAACAGGCTGATGTGGGGCACATAACTATACCACCAGAACTGCAAAAAAATAATGCAGATTAGCGAGTAACATTACCTTTCATCACCCCCTAGATACTAACCCCTCAGCCATGCAGACAGTATAAAGGCTGCTGTTGCCTGTATTCCAAAAATGCTTCAACTATGTCTGGAATGATGGGCCAGAAGGGTTGAGAACAAATAGTTTGATTCTTTGAGAGATAAAGTAAAATGTTTTTCTATGCAACTAACTAGAAGATAAATCTGAAATAGCAACGTGGTACATAAAAGTTTATTGATAAAACATATCCTTTATTGTAATTTCATCTTATACTTGTTTTATTTTTCCTCCATAATTAATGCATATTTTTTAAGGACAAACATTAGACTGGGAGATTCATTGATTCACTGAGTATATATACTCATCATGAGAAACAGTTAGTCATACTCTCCTCATGTTTTTCCTCACCACAAAAGAAGAGTGTAAAACCCACTCAATACCAGGATGTTGACTTTTCTTCTTGGCATGTGAAGACTTGGTCTTCACAAAACGGGTACCTGGGAGTACTGAGGAGAACCCACAAGCTCCTTTACACATTTGCCTAAAGAGAATAGGATGTTGCTATGGGCAGTCTGCAGGCCTACAGGCATGCTAATAAATCTATGGATTGCATGTTTTCACCTGATTCAAGCACCTCTGTCCTGATATTCTGAAGAGGACCTGGTCACTGCCATTGGCCAGTCTGATCCAACTAAAGGACTATAATTTGACATTGCTATCCTCTTTGTCCCCCATTGCAATTCTTTCAAATTCCTATCATATTATCTTTAGAGTACAAGTTCAATCTTGAGTTCTATCCATTATCCTCTTGCTAGTGCAGGTATTTCACTATCCTACTTACAGAACTAACACTTCATCAATAAGTGGCTTAGAAAACCCACAAAAGCTTGCACTACAAAAAATTGGTCAGTTTTGCTATTCCTCAACCCAGATCATCATGTTAGTAAAACCAGCAGCTGTGATGCATGGAATTTTAACTTGAGACTACTGGAATATGGAATAAGAATAAAAATAAGAGTATGACATAAAATTGTCCTTTTGACTTTTAAAAGTCATTTAGAAACAACTTATACAATTTCAGTAACTATATCATACCTAATTGTAATACTCTTTTATATGCATATGATTCTTTATAATTAAATTTTTTTTTTTACATATATTTTCTTATCTGATTTCTACATCTGTTTCTATTGCATTTGTTCCTTTAGGAGAGATGTCTTCAAACACTATAAAGGTTTTAATCATGTGGTAAAAATATGCTAAGAATCTCTAATGAAATCTATTGTGAATGTGAATATAAATGCATTTGACAATTGCAAAATCAGTTTGTTCACTAAAATATAGTTTACATTTCCCAGGCTTTTTTGCATCTTAGAATTTTTAATCTCCCAAGAGTATCATTCTTTTATAAAAATGGCCAGAATGTTCATACCAACAACACTTATATCTACACCTCAATGCCTAAACTAAAAATAAATATGCATTTTGAGAGGAATAAAATGATCGTTAAATGTTTAGTGTAAATATCCAAAAATGACTCATTTTGTTCACTTAAGAATCTGATTACTCATGTACTGTCAATTCCAGAATATTTTATGAACACTTGGGCTGTTTGTGAACTAAAATAAAATTGCTGGAAATTGAAGGGGCCTTGGAGATTATTTCAAGCTAACCACTCATTTAGCAAAAAGGGAAACAGTGAGATGAGGTGACTTGCCCAAAGTTACATGGTCATCAAGTGGTAGAGCTAAGGTTTGAACACAGATCTTATTGACTTCCAAGACCCCAGAAAGCAACTATGGCAAAATTTTCACATGGAGCTTAACATAATAACCAATATGTGCCATGTGATGGCTTCTTTTTCTAGAACAACAACAAAAAGATTAAACTATCTCTAGGGTAAGTGTTTATCTAGTTGCTTCTTGAATGTTGTATCTAGACCTTTAAAGTAACACCTTTCTGCGTTGCTCTGATCCGACTCCTTCAGAAATCTTCATCCTTTATGAGTTATCCGTTTTACCTTATTAACAGACCGTTCACTGTAGAAGTGATTAGTTTCAACTTTTTACCAAGCAGACACTATGGAAAATGTAAAGCCAAATAAGACAAGGGTTCTGATTCTACAAAAACTAATTAGCCAGAACATGAGGGGTTCCATGGAAATGACTCTGATTTTCCAAGAGCAGAGGGAGGTGAGGAGTGATCCACTTTCCTTCTTTTATCTCTTTAACCCCCAAGTATCTCCACTACATTAACATAAATAAAAAGTAGAAAAGTAGCAATATTTTTTCATTAGCTCCTACTTTCCTCAGATAGGAAGATGAAGTGACAAATGCCTTTCACTTGGAAAACAAGAACAAAAGGCAACCTGGGCTAGTTTAGAATCATCTTATTGCACAGTCCCCATATCTCACGTTCTATGAATGAGTCTGGGACTTCTTTGTAGTGTTTTGAATTGCAACATTTCTCACTTTACCTTGACATGTTGAACCAGTGTAACATAGGTTTCTGACTCAGGCTTTCTAGCCAGCAAATTTAGTCTTCATGTATGGGCCAGGACACCTGTGCTGGCATGGGCTTGTGTGGCTGAACCATGGCTTATTCTTACAAAAAAAAATTGTTTTCTGTTGTAGGCTTGTATCCCACTATCAGTAGTGTCATCCTCTATTCTGCCAGCCTGAACATCACTACAAAATTAGATGTCCTCTTTTTCTTTTTTTTTAATGTTTATTTATTTTTGAGAGAGAGAGAGAGAGAGTACACACACACGTGGGGGAGGGGCAGAGAGAGAGGGAAACACAGAATCTGAAGCAGATGCCAGTCTCTGAGCTGTCAGCACAGAGCTCGATGCACGACTCAAATTCATGAACCGTGAGATCATGACCTGGACCGAAGTTAGATACCTAATTGACTGAGCCACCCAGGCAGCCCAGATGTTCTCTTTATACCCACACTTGTTTCTATCCATACCTAGGCTTATTGTGCTTTTTGGAGATTGTCCATGGGACCATGTGAATAACCATAAGGGTCAACCTCTCACAGAATACATCTGTTTTATGTAGGATTTTCCTGGAATCAGAGTCAGAGAAAAGAGGTTGGGTACAGGTTTATTGAATCGATGATCTTATGAAGCAGGAGAAAAGGGTACACTTGACATGGAAGAAAGAAAACCCTAAATAAGTGTATGCATGGAGATTACTATTATGAAACAGGTTGGCTTGACTTTGTAAAACTTTTCAAGAAGCACAAAAATATTGTCATCCAGACTTGTTCACCTAAAATATGGCAGAGATTAGGTAGGTTTTGTGGTACCAAGGAATTCTCCAAGTCAAGGGTGGAAAGATACATGGCCAGCTTTAGATGCATCAGTGTTAGGTGAATCTGAGCTTGTAGAAAGCCATCTACCATAGTTACAGCTAAAATCAGGGTTGGCCAAAGGACCATGAGGCAGGCCCCAGAGCTGCATAATCTCTCCTGGGCCCATTTTTTCCTCCCTTGCCAGTGGATCTTATTGCCAAAGGGCCTGCTATAATTACCCATAAGCCCACTTGTGATATGACACCAGACAAACCTAATACATACTTAGCTACTTCTATAAAATTGCTAAAATAACAGGTAAGATGGTACGTGCTAGAGATTCCACCAAATGTCTACGAGAATAGTAATCCAAAAATGCATTTAAAAAAGAGAAACATGGTTACTTATTATTAAATATGTAAAATATTCAAATCCAACATGAATAAACTATATGAGAATGATAGGAGACAGCAAATATTCTATCTTAGGCAGTTTGTTAGCAGAATGGTCGATGCATTTGCTATGTATCAAATGACTGAAGCCAGAGGTGACAATGAGAGAGGAAAAAATAACTTGTCTTAAATTCAAATACAAAATAGTAGCAATAATCCCAAATGTTCAAATTTTTCTTAATTGGAGGAAGGTTGATTTGAAGAATAAATCTAGTTAATTCAAAAAAGATTCCATGAGGAAATTAAGTCTTTAATTGTTAAAGAAAAAAGGTATTGTCAAAAAAAGGGCTTGTTGGTTTGTATGTTTAAATTTTTTTTAATGTTTATTTATTTTTGAGAGAGAGAGAGACAGAGTGTGACTAGGTGAAGAGCAGAGAGAGAGGGAGACACAGAATCCAAAGCAGGGTCCAGGCTCTGAGCTGTCAGCAGAGAGCCCAACACGGGGTTAGAACCCATGAACCGTGAGATCATGACCTGAACCAAAGTCGGATACTTAACAGACTGAGCCACCCAGGTGCCCCAGGTTTATATGTTTAATTTTAAAAGAGACAAAAACATCACAGTACTAAATAGATATTATTATTACCATGTGCAACTAGGACCACTGAGCTTCAGAAAGGTAAAAAGATGCATGCAAGGTAACAGAATCAGAGTGTAGCAGAGATGTCTAATCCCAGTTTATCCAGGTTCTAAAGCCAATCAGTGTTCCCTGTACTACCCCAGACAGCAGCTCAAGCCTTCCAATGATTATACTTGTTACAGTGTGTTCTATGGCTACAAAAAATACTAGGTTTTTAAAATATATACAATTGGAATAGTTTGATTTTTTTCAAAATTATTGAATAATTTAAATATTGTGTAAATGAAAGTCAAAGTTTTTATCTTTGAATATAATAACTATATAGGCAAGAATTTAATTTTATGCCCTAGTGATATTCAAATTTTCGTTTTCAAACCAATATGAGATAAAAATTTAAAGACAGAAAAATGAGGGGAACCTGGCTGACTCAATTGGTAGAGCATGCGACTCTGGATCTTTGGGTTTGTGAGTTCGAGCCCCATATTGGGTGTAGAGATTACTTAAAAATAAAATCTTTGGAAAGAAAGAAAGAAAGAAAGAAAGAAAGAAAGAAAGAAAGAAAGAAAGAAAGAAAGAAAAGAAAAAAGGTGAGATATGTATGTATTGGATGTTTAAGTATTCTAAAAATAGGAGGGAGGAGCCAAGATGGCAGAACAGCATGGAACTTTTTTTGTGTGTCTCCTGTGCATGAAATGCAGCCAGACCAACACTAAACCATCCCGCACACCTAGAAAACTGATCTGAGGATTAACACAACAGTCTGTACAACCTGAACAACAGAACTTATCAGGTACCCAGCTCAGAGAGGTGAACTAGGAGAGAGAGAAGCTGTGGAAGGCAGGGAGCCACTTTTGCATGTGGGGAGAGGACAGAGATGGGGGAGAGTACAGGAAAAGTACCCCCTCCCCAAAGCAGCTGGAGAGAAAGTGGAAAAGTGGAATCAGCCACAAGGACTGAACTAAAAAGGGAGAAAGGAGAAAGGAGAAGGTTTATATTCTATTAAGACTATAAACAGGGGGACAGCAGAGTCTGAAACTCTGCAGCAAATACCTGGCAGTGTCCTGGTAGGAAGGGCGAATCCCCAGGAGAAGAATGGAGTCTGGGTTTCTTCAGGCCACACGGGGAAAGGTGGTTCCCCTGCTGGAAGGACACCTGGTAGAGGCTGTGTGGGTCTCCCAAAGGCAAGGCTCCAGTGGACCTGGAAAAGCAACAACATTTTGCTGCAGCAAAGTCACTAAGGGTGAAGCCTGGTGCCAGATGTATGCTATAATTTTCCATAATCCCTAAAACACTGCTGCTACACTATCTCGTGAACTTTTTCTGGGGCAGGCTGGCACCCGGCCGCAGTCTCTGGGCATAGGCAGCAGCAAAGTTCCACAAACGTTCCTGGGTGCAGCCGGCACCTGGCCATTGCTCAGTGAGACCCTCCTGCAAAGGGGCAGAATGGGTCAAAGCCACAGTCCCACAGAAGTAACGGGTCAGGAAAAACAACCACATCTGAGACAAAACTGGAGGGAGGTGCTGCCTGGGGCTTAGTCACGGACTGTGTAAAAGTTGAGAGTGGATGGAAGCTGAAGAAAAGGATGAGTGCATGATTGCTGATCAGCAAGAACAGAGTTCCAATACTAGAGACTAGGTAGCTGGGTGACGCCATTTTCACTGCTCCCGTGCATGCACATACGCACCTATAAGTGCCATAACAATCCACCCCAGTTAGCTAAGCAGCTCCAGCTAGTGGAGAAAACTAAGCCCTGCCCAATTGGGCCAACTTCATTCTTCGAGAACACAAGTCTCTCCATATGCTTAGTTTATGGACTATAAAGCACTTCATAGCTTGAGTTCCAGGGGAAAACAAAGTAATTTCAGTTGTATTTCAGTCTGTTCACTGGTCCATCTATTCAACTTTTTTTTTCTTTTTTCTCTTTTTTGTCTCTTTCTTTTTTCTTGGATAGAGAAAGAAAATACTCATTTTTATTTTTAACTATTATTAAAAATATTTTTCTTTAATTTTTCTACTATATTTTTTACTTTTGTGTAAATTTTTTCAAATTCTATTTTACTTCCATGATTTCATTTTAGTCTACTTCTGTGTGTTCATTTTTTTTTCAAATTTTCAAACTGTTTCCCTTTTTTTTCTTTCTTTCCCCTTTTTTCTTTGAACTATCAAGCCCCTTTCAAGACCCAGACCAAAACACACCTAGGATCTGCACCATTTATAAGATTTGTGTGTGTTTGATTTTGATTTTTTTTAATTTTAATATTTTTTTAATTTTATTTTTTTTACCATATTAATTGTTTTTCTCCCTTCAAAATGACGAAACGAAGGAATTCACCCCAAATGAATGAGCAGTAAGAAACGACAGCCAGGAATTTAACCAACACAGATACAACCAAGATGTCTGAACCAGAATTTAGAATCATGATAATAAGAATACTAGCTAGAATCGAAAGTAGATTAGAATCCCTTTCTGCAGAGATAAAAGAAGTAAAAGCTAGTCCACATGAAACAAAAAATGCTATAAGCTGCATTGGATGCCCCAGCGACAAGGATGGATGAGACAGAAACAGAGAATCAACGACATTGAGGACAAACTTATGGAGAATATGAAGCAGAAAAAAAGAGGGAGATTAAAGCAAAAGAGAATGACGTAAGAACTAGAGAACCAGTGACTCATTAAAAAGGAACAACATCAGAATCATAGGGGTACCAGAAGAGGAAGAGAGAGAAATAGGGGTAGAGAGGTTATGTGAGCAAATCATAGCAGAAAACTTTCCTAACCTGGGAAAAGACACAGACATCAAAATCCAGGAAGCGTAGAGGACTCCCTTAGATTCAACAAAAAACAACCATCAAGAAGGCACATCATAGTCAAATTCACAACATACTCAGGCAAGGAGAGATTCCTGAAAGCAGCAAGGGAATAAAAGTCCTTAAAGTATAAGGGAAAACAGATTGGTTTTGCAGCAGACCTATCCACAGAAACTTGGCAGGCCAGAAAGGAGTGACAGGATATATTCAATGTGCTGAATCAGAAAACCATGTAGCCAGGAATTCTTTATCCAGCAAGGCTGTCATTCAAAATAAAGGAGAGATAAAAACTTTCCCAGAAAAACAAAAATTAAAGGAGTTTGTGATCACTAAACCAGCCCTGCAAGAAATTTTAAGGGGGACTCTCTGAGGGAAGAAAAGATTAAGAAAGAAAGAAAGAAAGAAAGAAAGAAAGAAAGAAAGAAAGAAAGACTAGAAATGACCAGAGAACACCACTAGAAACTCCAACTCTACAAGCAACATAATGGCAATAAATTCATATCTTTCAGTACTCACTGTAAATGTCAATGGACTCAATGCTCCAATCAAAAGAGACAGGATAACAGAATGGATAAAAAACAAGATCCATCTATATGGTGTTTATACAAGACCCACTTTTAGACCTAAAGACACCTTCATTTTGAAAGTAAGGGGATGGAGAACCATCTATCATGCTAATAGTCAACAAAAGAAAGCCGGAGTAGCCATATATATATGTGTGTGTGTGTGTATACATATATACATATATATATATATATATATATATACATATATATATATGTGTGTGTATATATATATATATATATATCAGACAATCTGATAAGATTTTAAAATTTTAGTCTTTAGTCTTTCAAATAAAGACTATATCAAGAGATGAAGAAGGGCATTATATCATAATCAAGGGATCTATCCACCAAGAAGACCTAACAATTGTAAACATTTATGTGCCAAATGTGGAGCACCCAAATATATAAATCAATTAATCACAAACATAAAGAAACTCAATGATACTAATACCATAATAGGAAGGGACTTCAACACTCAATTCAACACTCAGCAATGGACAGATAATCTAATCAAAAAATCAACAAGGAAACAATGACTTTGAATGATACACTGGTCCAGATGGACTTGACAGATATACTCAGAACATTTCATCCTAAAGCAGCAAAATATACATTCTTCTCCAGTGCACATGGAACATTCTCCAAAATAGACCACATACTGGAAGACAAAACAGCCCTCAACAAGTACAAAAAGATCAAGATCATACTGTGCATACTTTCAGACCACAATGCTATTAAACTCAAAATCAACTGTAAGAAAAAATTTGGAAGGTAACAAATACTTGGAGACTAAAGAACATCCTACTAAAGAATAAATGGGCTAACCAAGAACCAAGAAGTTAAAGGGGAAGTTAAAAAGTTCATGGAAGCCAATAAAATAATAACACCACAACCCAAAACCTCGGGGATGCAGCAAAGGCAGTCATAAGAGAGTCATAAGAGCAAAGGCAGTCATAAAAGAGTCATAAGAGGGAAGTAGATGGCAATCCAGGCCTTCCTAAAGAAGGAAGAAAGATCTCAGATAAACAACCTAACTTTACACCTTAAAGAGCTGGAAAAGGAACAGCAAGTAAAACCAAAAACCAGCAGAAGACAGGAAATAATAAAGATTGGAGCAGAAATTAATGTTATCGAAACCAAAAAAATAGTACAACAATCAATGAAACCAGAAGCTGGTTCTTTGAAAGAATCAACGAAATTGAGAAATCATTTTTACGTTTGAAAAATATGTAAAAGGAAAAGACTCAAATAAATAAAATCAAGAATTAAAGAGGAGAGATCACAACCAACACAGCAGAAATAAAAACAATAATAACAGAATATTATGAGAAATTATATGTCAATAAAATGGGCAATCTGGAAGAAATGGACAAATTCCTAGAAACATATACACTACCAAAACTGAAACATGAAGAAATAGAAAATTTGAACAGACCTATAACCAGTAAAGAAATCAAATTAGTAATCAAGAATCTCCCAAAAAACAAGAGTCCAGGGCCAGATGGATTTCCAGGGGAATTCTACCAAACATTTAAGGGAGAGTGAACACCTATTCTCTAGAAGCTGTTCCAAAAAATAGAAATGGAAGGAAAACTTCCAAACCTTTCTATGAAGCCAACATTACCTTGATTCCAAAACCAGACAAAGACCCCACTAAAAAGGAAAACTATAGACCGATTTCCCTGATGGACATGGATGCAGAAATCCTCAACAAGATATTAGCCAACTGGATCCAATAATACATTAAAAAATATTCACCAAAACCAAGTGGGATTTATATCTGGGATGCAGGGCTAGTACAATATCCACAAAAGAATCAATGTTATTCATCACATCAATAAAAGAAAGGACAAGAACCACGTGATCCACTCAATAGATGCAAAGAAAGCACTTGACAAAATACAGCATCCTTTCTTGATAAAAACCCTCAAGAAAGTAGGGATAGAAGGATCATACCTCAAGATCATAAAAGCCATATATGAAAGATCCAACTCTAATATCATCCTCAACGGGGAAAAACTGAGAGCTTTCCCCCTAAGGTCAGGAATGAGACAAGGATGTCCACTCTTGCCACTGTTATTCAACATAGTATTGGAAGTCTTAGCCTCAGCAATCAGACAACACAAAGAAATAAAAGGCATCCAAATCAGCCAGGAGGAAGTCAAACTTTCACTCTTTGCATATGACATGATATTGTATATGGAAAGCCCAAAAGATTCCACCAAAAAACTGCTAGAACTGATTCATGAATTCAGCAAAGTTGCAGGGTGTAAAATCAATGCACAGAAATCGGTTGCATTCCTATTCACCAACAATGAAGCAAGAGAAAGAGAAATCAAAAAATCGATCCCATTTACAATTGCACCAAAAAACATAAAATACTTAGGAATAAATCTAACCAAAGAGGTAAAAAATCTATACGCTGAAACCTATAGAAAGCTTAAGAAAGAAACTGAAGATGACACAAAAAAATGGAAAAAGATTCCATGCTCCTGGATAGGAAGTACAAATATTGTTAAAATGTCGGTACTACCCAAAGCAATCTACATACTCAATTCAATCCCTATCATAATAACACCAGCATTCTTCACAGAGCTAGTACAAACAATCCTAAAATTTATATGGAACCAGAAAAGACCCAAAATAGCCAAAGCAATCTTGAAAAAGAAAACCAAAGCAAGAGGCATCACAATCCCGGACCTGAAGCTATACTATGAAGTTGTAATCATCAAGACAGTATGGCACTGGCACAAGAACAGACTCCCAGATCAATGGAACCAAATAGAGAATCCAGAAATGGACCCACAAACGTATGGCCAACTAATCTTTGACAAAGCAGGAAAGAATATCCAATGGAATAAAGACAGTCTCTTCAACTACTGGTGCTGGGAAAACTGGACAGCAACATGCAGAAGAATCAACCTGGACCATTTTCTTATACCATACACAAAAATAAACTCAAAATGGATGAAAGACCTCAATGTAAGACAGGAAGCTATCAAAATCCTCAAGGAGAAAACAAGCAAAAACCTCTTTGATCTTTGCCGCAGTAACTTACTCAATACGTCTCTGGAGGCAAGGGAAACAAAAGCAAAAATGAACTACTGGAACCTCATCAAAATAAAAAACCTTCTGCACAGCAAAGGAAACAATCAGAAAAACTAAAAGGCAACCAACAGAATGGGAGAAGATATTTGCAAATGACATATCAGGTAAAGGGTTACTATCGAAAATCTACAAAGAACTTATCAAACTCAACACCCAAAAAACAAATAATCCAGTGAAGAAATGGGCAAAGGACATGAATAGACACTTCTCCAAAGAAGACACCCAGATGGCCAACCAACACATGAATAAATGCTCAACATCACTCATCATCAGTGAAATACAAATCAAAACCACAATGAGGTACCACCTTATGCCTGTCAGAATGACTAGCATTAACAACTCAGGCGACAACAGATATTGGCGAGGATGAGGAGAAAGAGGATCTCTTTTGCATTGTTGGTGGGAATGCAAGCTGGCACAGCCACTCTGGAAAACAATGTGGAGATTCCTCAAAAAATTAAAAATAGAACTATCCTACGACCCAGAAATTGCACTATTAGGTATTTATCCGAGGGATACATGTGTGCTGTTTCAAAGGGACACAAGCACCCCAATGTTTATAGCAGTACTATCAACAATAGCCAAAGTATGGAAAGAACCCAAATGTCCATCGATGGATGAATGGATAAAGATGTGGTATATATACACAATGGAGTATTACTCGTCAATAAAAAAAAAATGAAATCTTGGCATTTGTAACAACATGGATGAAACTAGAAGGTATTATGCCAGGTGAAATTAGAGAAAGACAAAAATCATATGACTTCACTCATATGAGGACTTTAAGACACAGTACAGATGGACATAAGGGAAAGGAAGCAAAAATAACATAAAACAGGGAGGGGGACAAAGCATAGAGACTTAAATGCATAGAGAACAAACAGAGGGTTACTGGAAGGGTTGGGGGAGGGGGAATGGGCTAAATGGGTAGGGGGCATTAGGGAATCTACTCCTAAAATCATCGTTGCACTATATGCTAACTAATTTGAATGTAAATTTAAAAAATTAAATTAAAAAAAATTTAAAAATTTTCTAAAAATATATGAAACTTTGTGGAGAGGTCACTTTTAGACAACAGGCTTGAGCAATGGAAACTTGATAAGGCAAAAGGGCAAAAGGGCCCACGACGACTCCCTGGCTGAATACAGACAAACCCATCAGGTGACTCACCTCAAAATATCCAAAGACCCTAACTAACCAGTGGGCTACTTACAACTAGGCACAGTTACCAAAAAAGGGGAAATTCCATACATCATCATATCTCCTCATCTTTCCCCTTTCAAAACAGCCCCCCATGAACTGTCTCTTTGCAGAAAGCACCTCCTTTGCTGTCCTGCCCACCACTCCCTTGTGGTGTATTCAAGAAACTTCTATCTCCTTTGTTGTATCTCAGTTGAATCCTTTTACTGCCCATGCTATGGGCCTCCACCCTATCATTGCCACACATCTGGGGACCACCATCTGATCGAGAGAGTCACCACACCTTGTATACTGCTAATAATTTCAATAACTTCAGTCATAAGAAGTTTAAAATAAATACTTTGAAATCAAATTATAATATTTGTAATATATATTATGTCCAGCACATTTTGCTTCGTATGGTCTTTTAATACTAAGCAGGAATATTTTCAAGATAAGGATCATGTCAAGGTGGTCAATATGGTTTAAATGAAAAGAAAAACTTTGGGAGACTACACAAAATGGATTAAAGTGGAAAAGGAAATAAAACAAGAGAGTTTTGGTAATCTGGGTAATCTGTAAGAAAAAAAAGGATTCTGCCAACATTCTGAACATTAAGAGTATAAAACTCTTAATTAAGAGTTAATCATGGTAGGAAAAGAAATTATTAGTCCTATGATGGTAAGTTAAAGATCTAGGATTGATGACTACAAGAAAAAAAATTCTACAAATTATGAGAAAGGAAATGAGTTATTAGAAGTATAGAGATCTATGATTAGTTCAAAGTCTGCTAACAAAAGAGGTCGTCTTATCTATGTCACTACTTTAGATGTGCTGAATAACATACTGCCATTCCAAATACATTTAATTAAATAAAATTGGATAAATATTACAAAATATGCACTAGACATCCAAACTTGGACAAAGTATGGATTCAGATGTGTCTGAACATGTCTCCTGAACTGGTAATTGAGACAGAAGAAGACAATTTGAATGACTGATTTTATCAATAAGCAGAAAATGGTTTTATTCAAGTGGGGACTAGAGGAAAAGATAGTACCCTGCCAATGTTCAATGCCTCTTCCTCTTTCTTAACGTAGAGATTTGTGTCTGAACCAGAGACTCAGCTGAAGTAAAACAAGCTTTTTCCCCCAAAGGTTGCTCAGAATCAGGGACACATACTGGACAAGAGTCCTCCTCTATAAAGAACACACCAGGCTTTTAAGTCAGGGCATGTAGATATGAGGATGAAGCTTTTAACAATATGTTAGGATTAGTTTTAGTTGCAAGTAACAGAAAACCAGACAATAGATCAATGAAATTCTTATCACACAAAAATAAATGTAAAAAGGTAGGCAGTTGCTGGTGGCATTTCAACTGCTCTGAGATGCCATCCATGACTCAGGACCTTCATCTTTTGCTTCACCATCATCAATGTACAGCTATTCATCTGCATGCCTGTTGCCTCATGGTCACAGAGAGGATGCTGCATCATGAGGCATCATATTCATGTTCAGTCTCATTCAATCATTTTACAAAGAAAGAAAAAGACATTGTAAGAACCCCTTACCTACCACCATCACCACCATATGGTTTTTCTCCCTTTGGGAACAGAACCATGGCACAGGCTTACATCAAGCTGCAAGAAAGATTTTCTACCCTCTGCCATAAAAAGTGAAAAAAGATAAGCCTTCAGTTACATCAGTTAATCACTTGATAAATATTTTGTGGACTGTTTGGCAGGATTAGAATGTTTGAATTTGTTCTGATATTAAAAGTTTGCTGTTTTATTTTAATAGGCATACTAGGAGAGTGAAAGGGGAATGCTTTCTCTCTTTTTGAAGTTTAATTTTGAAACTCTCAAAGAAAGTCAAAGTCATTTTCAATTGCTAATGATTCAGATCTGGGTTTGATGAGCCTTCAAGATTATCATGAAAGAACTAGACGACAATTGAGTTTGAGAAGAAATGAAATGTGAGAGTTCCTCTGAAGGAAACCAGGAAGGAGAAAGAAAGATTTCTCTAAAAGTCAATGGAGGGCAGAGAAGTAGAGGAGGGGAGAACAGGTTTGAAATGAGACCAACTGATCAGCAACGTTTCTAAGAAGGGAAGGGCCTACCCAGGGCAAATAATGGGCAGATGTAAAAATAATGGTGAACATAAAACAGGAGCTATAGTTCCCACAAGTCATCTGGAAGCTGATTCACTCAGAGAATGTCTAGCTTTCATTGAGGAAATAATTTCATAGGATGATTATTAATCAAATAAAAAAATATCAAAGTGAAAATAAAAATGTGTTAAAGGAAATGCAAGTCAATGTCAAAAAAAAATCAAAGAGGAAGCTGAAAAGAGTCTCTGAATAAGAGAACAGAAGGCTCTCTAAAGGAGGAATAATTATCACAAAATGTCCAGAATGAAAAACAGAGGAAAATGAGTTTTCTAAATTGTCATGAATTACATTATTTGATATAGAATTAGAATAAAGAAAACAGCACTAAAACAAAGAAAAAATAATGAACTTAGATAATTACCTCTTCTTTGAGGTTTTTAATAAAAGAGCACAACCCCATTCTCTAGAGTTAATATTTCTATTCTGTTTTAATTGCGTTAAAACAGTTCTCTGGAATTCACAATATATTTTTACAGATTATGAAATTTCAAGATTTTTGAGGTACTGAGTTTCTCTTTATCCCTTCCACTTCTAAAAATTCTCATTTCTCTTATGTGTTTTTTAATCGTGCATATAAAATAAAATTTATTTATGCTAAAACTTGGGTAGCAAGAACTGCCATTTCTTTTAAATAATATTCTCACCCACAGACATTTAAGAAACATGATTTTGTAAACATCTGATATCTTTAAGTCATTTATTCATTTTCTCTCTCTGCCTCTACTTGTTTTTTAAGATTGTCACAATTCATCTAAGAATGTTCCCATCCTCAAAGTCTGAACCTAACTGTTTCATCAGGCTTATCTCTCATTATCTCATGAGGACTTCTGAGTGGAGGCAGGGTGTCATGGGGTGGTTACCGGGCCCTAATTTTTTTCTAAGATTGGTGGTTACTTTTTTAATCATAATTATAAGGCAAATGATTATATCTTACTCCATTACATCTTTTTAGGCAAATATTGGGAAAAAACAGTTGCTTTTTTTTCTTAATCCTCTAGTCTCATAGATCTCATCACATCATTGAATCTGCTACTTCTATTTTTATACTTTTTATTTAGCACTCAACCTACTGTTGCCTGTTTTCCAATGCCGATGCTCAGTACCACAAAACAAACAAAGAGAGGCCAGACAGCAGGAATAGCATATGTGCGCACACGGGCACACACACACACACACACACACACATACACACACCGGGAATTCTTGAAAGAAGGCAATGTTAACAATAAAACTGGAAAAGTCACACAGATGGAAAAATAATTGCAGTATCTGGTCCATCTTCTGGTCAGCCATAATATCCAGATATTCTGAACATTTTTACTTATGGAGATAATCTTATTTTCTTTATTTGTGACCCTTTAAAATATTTCTACTTGCACACCGATATATAAAACCTAACATTTCTATACAGAAATTATTTCCTCAATCCCAATTATAAAACCTCTTTACTTCCCTAAGATTTCTTCCATTATTAATACTATTGAAATGTTCACAGTTTCAAAGAATTGAAACAATGACTCATTTATTTCAACCTCTTCTCCCTCAAATATTTCTTGTGTCTATGCATTTCTTTTTTTATTCCTGCCATCATATGTTTGGTTTCCCTCCTAAATGCTCTATGATTAAAGCTGTTGGATTAGTCAGCTTCTTCCACTCCTGATTATATGTCACAATCGTTTATTTTGACTTCTACACTGACTTCAATTTACCTTTAAAACTAAGCTGAAACCCCTAATCATGGACACTCAGTTGACTGCACCCTAGCCTCCTTCAGATGTACATTTATATTTACATATTTTTTTATACCACAGTTGATTTTTCCCTACATGCATCTTAGAAGGGCATCACAAATTCTGAGACAAATAAATCAAAATCTGACTCCCTACTTATGTACAAAAGATTACCCTTCCAGTTCTCCACTAAATTTTCTTATCTACTTTTACAAAGTCACTTCTTTCATAAAGCTTTCTCAATTTAATGCTAATTCCTTAAGTTAATACAACTGGCTAACAAACTGTATTTTTGTAGTGACCAGAATAATTAGTTGTTATATACTGGAGCTAAAGACCACACTTATGCAGAGTGAGGGCTTATCATGAATTGTGTTATTTTTTACATTTTATCCACAAAACCATTTGGTTAAATGAGATCTATGCTAATTATAGCCTTTGAATGTGTGTTCATATATCTGTGCACATGTTTAAATTTCAGAAATCTTGAATTTCACATCAGGAGGCCAGACTCAACAGATGTTGCCATATGTTAATACCTCTTTTTGATGCAGAAGGTGTTAATTAAACAAATAATTCATATTAGGAATGCTTAAATTTAAAACATCACAATGAGGGGCATCTGGGTGGCTCAGTCGGTTACACATCTGACTTCGGCTCAGGTCATGATGTCTCTTCAGTTCATGAGTTCAAGCCCCACATCAGGCTCTATGCTGACAGCTCAGAGCCTGGAGCCTGCTTCGGATTCTGTGTCTCCTTCTTTCTCTACCCCTTCCTTGCTCATGCTCTGTCTTTCTCTCTCAAAATTAAATAAACATAAAAAAAAATCACAGCGAATTAATCTGTTGTGCCCTCTGTGTGATGGCTGCTAGCCAGGATGGGTTTTTAGTCACAACATACATGCTGATACCTCCAGTGTCATATGTATAAATGTGTAAAGTAGAACATCCAATACATTATTAACTACTTCCACGTCAGGAGAGGTTGCAAATTTGCCAAAGAAGTAAACTTCATGGAAAATTTATAGGAGATGTTTATAATAGACATAACAGAGGACTACACTATTCTCAATTAAGCCCAGGTAGTGTTGCCCTAGATCCATTAACATGTGTTACAGAGGTAAAACCACTGGACTTTGAGACTTATAAGAAGTGGGCAGGGAAAGGGAGATACTTTAAAGTCTACTCTGAGGCCCAGAGAAATTTTTGAATAAAAGGATCAACTTTCGTCCTGAAACATTCCTACCATTCCAGTTCAAGTGTCCTGGTCAAACTCTAACTCAGACTAAGTTTCTCAAGAAATAAAGCTGTTGCAAAAGTGGGAAAGAATGAGCTATGATTTTAGGAAATCAAATCTGCATTTAGGAGAATAAAGTGTAAGACATCAAGAAACAGTGCAAGTTGTCATAAGCAAGCATGGAATAAAAAATGGCAGGTCTGCAAAAACAGTACAAAGAAAGTGACTTTAGTGGGTAGCAAATGGAGGAGAGTCCCCAGGGTAAGAGGTGAATAAAGAGAATGCTGTTTTTGGATTTCCTGTGACCTAGTTCATAAGCGAGGTGATGAGTATGGAGGTGGAACTACTCAGCGACCAAATTTTTTCCTAGTTCAGACCCTCCTTCTCTCAATACAGAAGTCAAAAACTCCATTTTTCCAGCCTCCTTCCATGTCCTTAACCATTCCACTTTTCAAACTGACTCTAGACTAATTGTTCTTAAAAATAACTGTATTGTTATTTTTCTTCTTAAATCATATTTTGATACTTCCCTATTGCTAGCAAGAATAAGTTAATCACTCTTAATTTTGTACTTATGGGTATTCAAATTTGGCCTCACAGAATACTGGCTCTAGTGAAAGAATACATCAGTGCTCAAATCCCATATTCCAAAATGGAGTCTAAAAATGTAACCTTGAGACTCATCTCAAAGGGTTTTGTAATATTGTGAAGATTAAACGAGCTAACATATAAAGCATTTATAGCAATTCTGGACATAGCATTTAATAAGAAAAGTTAGCCATATATCGTGAGCCCCTAAACCATGCAGGTATTTTCCTATTGAACCTTCTGGGCATCATCATTTCTAGGCTTTCCAAACTTTTTACCACATTAACCATAGGAAGTTGTAAATGTGGCAGTTTTCCAACTAACCTATGAGGTAGAGATCATGGCTTTTTCATTTTTTATTCTCATCTCCTGACCCAATTTCTTTCACATAGTCAGGGCTTAATAAACACTTAAAAATATGCATTGAAAAGAATGTCTTAAAAAAAGGTTAAAAACCATGCAGTTAGATAAATTTAGAGCTGATGCTGCTTAATTAATCTCTGTCAGCCTGTAGGAATGCCTCTACTGATAACACCACAGGTTTCTGAATTGAGTCTATCGTCATCAAAATTGTGATCCAAACACAAAAAGGAAGAATAGTTACAATGCCAGATGGTGAATAAAGTATATTATAAACTAGAATAACCAACTCAAGACAAAACAAAACAAATCAATGTAACATAGATACATTGATATAGAATGTATCTCCATTCAAGGATTTTTAAAAAGATATACCTAAGAGAGATTTAGCTTCAAATAAATTCACTGAAAAAATGTATGGGAATTTTAGTTGACCACAAACAGTATGAGGGTCTCTTGTTATATCTCATTACAGAAAACCTTAGGGACAGGATAAAGTCCTTACAGCAAGGAGGCAAATATCCATTATATTAATTATTGATCTCTAGTCCACAGAATCATCTTGGAAAAAATGGAAAACTAAAGTGAGTTTAGATTTAAATATTCTAAGAACCTGGAACCTAGTGTAACAGCAACAAAAGATTTTTTTTCCTTTGAGTAAGCACTTTATATTTGTATAGGGTATTATTATTATTACTGTTATTGTTATTAATATGGAAGCTTTAGTGGTAGTATTTGTGATATCCATTTTATTACATTAACTTTAAGATATAGCAAAAATGGTTGATTACTAATTTTTCTTGAGTATACCTCAGTGTAATAGGTTTTCTATAAAAACTTTCCTTAACTCCAATGGCAATATTATTTATTTTCCTAAAAGCAACTTAAGACTAGAAAATTTTTGACTTATAAATGCAGATTGCTTTTCTAGACTATCATACTACACAAAAATTTAGAAACCATAAGGTTCAGAATCTTGAAATGGCTACTGAACCAAAATTAAGCTGTTATTTTCTTAGGAGGTATTTGCACATATAATCAAGGATGAAATCTAATTACATATTCTAAATGAGCTTTCCTGATATTCCATTATTAAATCAGTATTCTAAGCTTATTGGAGTTTTTTTATAACCATCTGTTGTGAAAATAAAAACAAAAGAGAACAATGCTTCATTTTTGATTCTTAACTGTGTATTTAATCTACATATCTTTTGTAACCATTGGTACTAGCACTGCCTTGATCTTTTTCATTCTATAACATTACACTACCTACCAGAATAACCCCTGGACTAGAGCATGAATGAGCTTCATTTACTGCAGGATATCTAGGTCTAGTGCAATTACAGGCACAAAACATGTGTAAGTGTTTATTGACTGCATAAGAAAAGGGAAGTAATGAATATCTTCTATAGGTCTCTCCAAATTTAATCTCTACATTTTTCTACCTTGCTTTCCATCCAATGCCCTCTGGTTATGGGATCAGTCAACAGAGATCCCTGAAGAGGAATTTGGGGAAGAAAAGGTAGCTATTTCAGGAAATTCATTCTCCTGGTTCTCTCCTGGGAGCTTGCCTCTGACTGGCCATGTTCCTTTGACTGGTCCTTACAAGAGATGAGCTCCACAAAAGTTTCTATCCTTGGCATTCTGACTTTTGGGACTAGCAATTAATGGTCTAAATTTGATGATGTTTGCCGTTTATATCAGTAACATCAAGTTCATTTTCTATTGGATATATAGATACGTAGAAAATTGAAAATTGAACTAACAGCAATATAATCCTGGTTTTGGAAACAATACAGATATTATATTAGATCTCCTTATATACAAATATAACAGCATGTACACACTGGGATAAAATTGGATTGACACTGAAATTGTCAATGCGAGATGCTTTATACAGGGACTTAGTTGTATATATGTATCCCCTAGGAATAAAGGTAAGCATTGGCAGGAGATAGCTGATCTGGGATTTTGGATTTTGTCCATCTTCCTTTCTCAATAACACAACTAACATCTGGTAAAATCTGGCAGAAGTGAAGTGAATATATGCACAGGGGACAATTGATATTGGCTGTGGGGGAGGAACAAGCTAACAAAGAAACCTCAGATAGCAAGAACAGATGTACTTCCCATTGGCCAAATCCCGAATGGAGAAAGCAAACTCCCTGCACTGGGAGATGTTCTGGTTTGGTTCCCCCAGTTAGAGAGAAACTAGAAGTGATAGAAAAATGAATCAAAGACTGGTTAGAGAAGTCTAGACATGATAAAATGCAAAAACATTCTATTTGTCTTATCCAATATTGATGGTAGACATGGTCTTATATTCTCCAGGTTTATCTTATTTTTCAGTTGGGGTTGAGTAACTTACAGATTCTGACTGTAAGTCAAAGTTGTTAATCTTTTCTGTAAGGAACCAGATAGTAAAAATATTAGGTTTCTGAGCCGAGACAAAATTAAGAATACTATGAGGTTGCCTATGAGAGAAAAACACTTCCACAGACTTTCAATTGATTGAATTTGAAATAGAATAGTAATAATTACAATAATTGAGTAAAATTTTTGTAATAAAATTCATCAAATGAGAAGAATGTATTTCCTTTTTGGGGAAGGGGAAACAATTTGATTAATTGGGATTCAAAGTTAATTCTCTATCATCATGGTAGAAACATGGTCTTATTCTCCTAGTCTTTCCTTCCTTCTCTGAAACTTCACCCTAGGACTAACACCAAAATGTGTTTCCTGCATCTCTCTTATTTGCATTAACAGACTGCCCTCATGGTGTTGGGTAACTTTTCATAACCAGGTTAAAACACAGGTTCTGTATTAAGATTCTGAGCTTCAATACAGCTGGACTACTCACAGCCTGTACTATCTTTAACTACTCGCCTAACCTCTCAAAGTTTCAATTCCCTCATCTAAAAATTAGTTATAGTGCCTGCTCTAGAGATTTGTTGTTAAATGAGCCAACTAATGCAAATATTTAGAACATTGTATAGCATATTACAAAGCAGTCAATATAAATTATTCTGGTATTTTTCAACCATATAAAAATGTAAAACCATTCTTAGCTCAGAATCCATACAAAAACAGCCATAGGGACAGATTCAGCCCACAGGCTAGAGCTTGTGGACTCCTGCTTTAAGTGATATTTAACACCATCTGTCTTACTCTCTACTTTTTAGACATCGAGACCTGTTTAACTTCCATCCTCCCAGTGCAATTGAGATTCAACAGTAGGATATAAGTAATACTTCCCCAACCACATGGAGGCTGGGTCATTTTTTTTTCTTTCATCAGAATAATTTTAGTCTAAAATTCTGTTCAGAGACTTTGAAATAATAGTAAACCCCCCCTTTTTTTTTCTAACTATTATCCATTGCCATTCACTAAATATAACCATCATTCATATCTTTCCTATCACTTTCTTCATACACCTAGCTCCCTGGTTTATTTTTCCTACCTCAGTGTGAACCCTCTTTCTCATATCAAATAAATTCTATAAAGCCAATAGCCATACCTTCTTTCTACTAGTAGTCCACTGCCATTACCAGATCATGGCATCACACTGTTCCTCAAAAATTATTCCTTCTTTAATGTCCTTACAATCAATCTATTCCACTTTCTGTCGAATTCCTACATATTCATTACCAACTTTGATGCCTGGTTTACCATACGCCTCACCACTCCAATGCTTGCAGATTTCTTGAAGGCTTTTAATCCCCTTGTATCTGACTCACTCAACAAACTAACCCCAGAGATCCTTTACCTCTTTAATGTTAATTGTCATGCCTTTTGTTCAACTTTATCCCTTTACTTATGAACATCCCATCTCTAAAAAATACACTGATTTCACACTCTTGCATTATTCCTTATTAAGAATATTTATTCAGTGATACAACAAAGGTAATGATTCAGAACATTATGCAAACCTATTACCTGGGTCTTATCCTAGTCTGGAGGAAGCTATACCTAAGCTGTCTTGAGAAACATGAGTAAAGCTAAAGAGGTGGCATGAGGAGAAACATGAGTAAAGTAAAGAGGTGGCAGAAAAGGAGAATTTCAGAAAGAGAAAAACATATATAACTTCGCTGAAGCAAGAAAGAGAGCCCAGTCATAGAAGTTGTACATATGGAGAAGTTATGAGATCTGGCTTGAGATGATGACAGAGATCAAATCTGATTAGATTTCAAAAATGTCAGGGCGCCTGGGTGGCTTAGTTGGTTAAGCGTCCAACTTCAGCTCAGGTCATGATCTCACGCTCCGTGAGTTTGAGCCTTGCATGGGGCTCTGTGCTGATAGCTCAGAGCCTGGAACCTGCTTTGGATTCTGTCTCCCTTTCTCTCACTCTAGAAAACAAACATGAAAAGAAAAAAAAATTGTAATGTCTAGTTATGTTCCTGAAAGGTCATTTGGCTTCAGTGTGAATTAATGAGCAAGAGTTGGAGAAAACAAAGATATTCTGTAGAATAGGGAAAGAATGTGGCAGCATTAGACTCGTGGCAGAAAGTGGCAGGGGAATTTATGGCAGTGGGAATAAGAGTAGTGGAGAGATCTGAGAAAATATTTATAAGGAAAAATCATGGAGCTAGGTAATTTAGTGGCCGTGAGGAGTGAAGAAGAATGAGATGTAAGTCTTACAAGCAGATTTATGGCTTGAGCTGATAGGTAAGTAATGGTGCCACGTGTGGGAGGTAAGGTACAATAAAAGGGGAGCATCTCTGTGAGCAAGAGAGCAACTGCTCACAATTTTAAAGTAAATACTAGAAACTCAAATAGACAATTTAGAAGGATGGGCTGGGGAAATATATTCGATGGTCTTCAGGATATAGATGATAGTTGAAACAAATATGAGGCTCAAGTCAGATATCATAAATCCTTTTGCCTATCCTCTCTGCATTTCATATTCCATTATTAAGCCCAATCAACTCCATTCCCTAAATATTTCTTTTATCCATCTTTTTCCTTTCATCAGATTTCTTTTTTTCTTTTAATTTTTTTTCAAAGTTTTTTTTATTTATTTTTGGGACAGAGAGAGACAGAGCGTGAATGGGGGAGGGGCAGAGAGAGAGGGAGACACAGAATCAGAAACAGGCTCCAGGCTCCGAGCCATCAGCCCAGAGCCCGACGCGGGGCTCGAACTCACAGACCGCGAGATCGTGACCTGGCTGAAGTCGGACGCTTAACCGACTGCGCCACCCAGGCGCCCCTCCTTTCATCAGATTTCAGTGCACTGGTACAGACATCTGTCACCTCTCTACAGGGCTAACAGAATCACACCTCACTCCTCAGACTCACCCTTGTTCAATCTACCTATCCACACTGTCATCAGAGAGATCAATCACATGATTAAGTTAACCACATTCCTCACCTGCTCAAAATTTTTCAATTGCCTCTATTTCCATGAAAAGTGAAATTTATATTTCTTGCTCAACATGCACTGCCCTGTATCATTTAGACTTTAGTACTTACCAAAACATTCCAAGTTCCTTCAGCTATGTACTTGTGTTTGCTGTCTTCTGCCTAAAGGACATCTTCCCAATATTCAAGCCTCAATAAGAAAAAAGCATTTTCTGCTTAAACAAAGGTGCTTCTCTTGTGGTCCCACTGACCTTTTCACTTCTCCTTGTTGGTGTCTACATTTGCTTTTCAATCTACCCACTATGCAATAAATAATTTGAAGACAAAGTCTGTATCTTTGCACTTTTTGGATCTACAATGCCTAATATAGGCTGTGAGTAGGCATTCAAAAAATTAGTTTTAAATGAATGGAAATTCACATTTTAGGATGGATACCTTTTTTTATTGCACATCAATATCAAAATACCATAGCATGTTATATTGTAAGCTCAATTTTTGGAAAATTATCATAATTTCTATGTGAAATTTTATTTGTAAGAATTAAAACATAATGACCTAATTTATATTGGGTCTATGAATCTAAGTTTAGATGGGCTAACTTTAAATAACATACTCTCTACCAAGATAGAATACTGTATACTTTCTCTAAATTGCTAAAATACATAGTACCTGAGAACACGAAGTGGTATACGAGGAAAATGCCACATAGGAACACAATATGGAGAGATTTCAAAATGAAATCACAGTTGGATACAGCGTGAATGGATTTCACAGTCTATATTCTAATTATATTGTGCACTTCACTAATGGCTGTGTCCCCAGAGGGCCTCCTGGGAATCACCTGGAGGATTTTATTCGGCCCTGAGTGAATATTAATGTAGTGAAAAAGTAGTGAATTCACAGTACTACCTATTTGGAGATAAAAGAGAGAACATAACATTCTCCTCTAATGGACATCGGACACACTCTTGACATGTCACCCTAACAAGTGAATAATTCAATATCCCATTTCTCTCGTTCTTCAGCTGCAGCATGTATTTTCAAATTGAACTGGCTTAAAGAATTACTTGGCACACCAAAAAAGCTTTTTGGGCCCTCTCCTCTGAGTTTTTCAGAAGAACATATTACAGAAATACATATGTGTTGGAGTCATTTTTTCATGAGAAAAGGCTGTTTGGACCGTGATCTTGATGTTCAAAGAAACTAATATTAAAATGAATTTGTAATTCACTGTACTCTCAGAAGGATACAGTTGAGTCACATGAAACTGACAATTGTTGAGGATTTTTGAACTATGCAATGACAACTTCATATGGTTTAATCTAAATGTTTCTAGAGGAAACTTATAATAATAGCAATCTTATTAGTTTGTCTGGCCTAAGAACTTATATTCAGAATATTTCAGTTTCATATTAGTAAAACAGCATAGAAAACCAAGTACAAATACTAACTAGAAACAACTTTGGTGCTTGTGAGGAGTATCAAATATTTCCAACTATTCAAATATATTTTAAAGATCAATCGTCCTCCCTTAACTAAAAGGTGTGATTCATATGTTTTATTGAATCTTAAGTACTATATTCCTGAACTTCAACATATTTAAGGGGCAAATACTATGAATTTTTACAAATCCCAAGGAGTTGTTCCAAGTTTTAGGGAAATTTAGGGAATCTGGGGTACAAATATTTCTTCTTCCAGGATTTGGATAAACAGCATGAATTAAAATAAAAGCATCATGCTTGGCAACTCATCTTAATCTCATAGGTAAGATTAACTAAAAAGGAGATAAAATAATTTCTTCTTTCTTGGTACTTGTTTCAAAAGAAAGCAAAGGTTGGGTTCCTGGGTGGCTCAGTCAGTTAAGCAACTGACTCTTGATTTCTATTCAGGTCATGATCTCACAGTGTGTGAGATTGAGTCCCACATCAGGCTTTGCACAGACAGCATAGAGCCTGCTTGGGATTCTCTCTCCTCCTCTCTCTCTGCTCCTCCCCCTCAAATAAATAAATAAACAAAACAAAACAAAAAAAACAAAGGTCAGTTTCAATCAACTGACCATTTACAATCCTCTACTTTTTCCACTGAGTCACTTTAAATACTGCAAGTTAGAAAAAACTTTTCAGTACATAAAAATATTAGAATGAAACCTTTCTAAATCTAATTTATTAGCATCCTCTATCAAAATATTATTGTGATTTGCCAACTTTGTTAGCTCTGTCACTGTCTGTGAAGCAGTGAGGAAAATTGTGTGGAGAAGATTGGCATATACACATTTTCAAAGAATAAAGATCTGAAACAGAATTGGATTCTTCACTGTTTCTGTCATAGAAGATATGAATTATTATCTCTATTAATTGACACAATTACACATGTATTTTCTCTTGTAATAACAGGATGGGAGGACTTCAGACTAAGGTGAGCAAATTTCATTCTCTTTTCAAGTAATGCATAGCCTCGAGAGCACATGGATTCTCACAGAAGGTTCATGTATGCATTGTCTTGAGAACTTTATCAGCCTATCCAACAACTGCAGATTGTTGACCCCATGATGCAGGGCCCATTTCTTAAGTCGTCAGCAATCTTTCCTCCCAGTCCTGAACAAAGGCACAGCTCTAAATAATAACCATGCATATAATATAAGGGAAAAGAGGGAAAAAATGTAAAAATAAATCCTGAAATCAAAGGTTCCTAGTGCTTCAGTTTCACTGATTAGGTGGGATTTGGGAAGGGTAGTTTAGGGTTGTTTTTTTTCTCCCTGCCTTTACAGTTCTACAATCACAATGGCCCTCTGGTGAGATGCTAAATTAAGAGGCATTTTGTTTGTATTGTTAGCAGCTAGATCGAAACAGTCACCGAGAAATGTTTTATTATGGTGAGGAAAGGACTCTTTTAATAAGGCTCTTAGGAGACTGAGTTTTAATGACGCTTAACACAATGTTTTAAACCACACACCACATCTACATGTTATTTCTTGTTAAATGCTGGTTATTAAACAGCAGGCTGGCTCCAGATTGCCTGCAGAGGGTAGTTAGGGTTGGCTGATACATCTCTGACAATTTGAATAGTTGATGGAGTGACAAGTGCTGTTTGCATTTAAAGGATTTTGCATTTTAACATCTGCATGGTGCAACAGTATATATTATTACCCAATGTACTTCTGCACAATATGTTGAAGGGTTAAAGCCAATTAGGCACAATTGTAAGTTTCAATTTCTTCTAGAATTCTGTGCCCTCATCCAAACTTAACATGCTTAAGTCGGAATGATTTCCCTCACTACTTAACCCAGGGATCTCTGCAGTGAATTGCTGTTCAAAACTGCAGACCAGAGAACAAGTAAGGGAAATGAAGAACAGAATGTGCCCCAAGGAAAGATGTAAGAAATAAAGCAATACATGTTGAGAACTAGGTTTTTTAACCATTTAAAAGCTTAGCATTTTAAAATTAAAAATCCGGTACTACATCATTTTTGTAGAACCTGGACTTTTGCCACCATTAATCTCACAGCTATCTTGCTCCAGTCTTATCCCACCCCATGGAGAACCAGTTATCATCTGGGTCAAGGCCACTGCTTGATGCAGAGGAACCAAGGTGTGCGGTTTTCAGATGTTAACTCTCAGCATTAAATGTGTTTTTCCTATGTTAGCCTGCTTTCTCTTCACATCTTTTTATTTTGGAATCTTGTGTCAAACATGTTTGCTTTTTTTTTTTCAACCTTTATTTTTTTGGGGGGGAGGGGGACAGAGAGAGACAGAGCATGAACGGGGGAGGGGCAGAGAGAGAGGGAGACACAGAATCAGAAACAGGCTCCAGGCTCTGAGCCATCAGCCCAGAGCCTGACGCGGGGCTCGAACTCACGGACCGCGAGATCGTGACCTGGCTGAAGTCGGACGCTTAACCAACTGCGCCACCCAGGAGCCCCAAACATGTTTGCTTTTGAATTGCTTATTTCCCTCTAACAGGTGGGCAGGGAGAGTAGGGCTTCCTGCTACATGGGGAGGTCCTCATTGTGGGGATGCATCTAAGTGGGATCAGTAGGTTAAGTCATCACTTCTGTAGGCTTTGGAGCAAAAAAGATTATCTCACTTACCTCCTTTCTCCTTTAGGGTTTCCTTCTCTGTCTCTTCTCACCATCACCATGATAAGATGTCAAGATGTAGGAATATGATGTGAGCCCAGGTTCACAAGAATCCTACATGGAGTACAGGTCAGTGATTTCCAAGGAGAGGGATAGTGATGCTTCTTTTCATGATCTCCAGGGTCAGAGGGGGTGGAGTACTGTTTGTTAAAAAGCCTTGGGTGTTTAAGTTTCTCAAAAAAAGGAAATAGCCTTAAAAATTGAGCAACACTGTCCTAGACCACCGTGAGTGGATTTTAAAAATCTGAATATGGCTGTGGAAATGCCATGAGTAAGGATGTGATGCATTCCTGGGAAGAAATTCTGTGAACCCTTGGCTTAAGTCCAAAGAAGAGGGAAAATAAGTTCAGTGCTTGTGCCTAGTCCAGATTACTTCACCAAGGTTGGGAGTTTCATGGGGTTTGGAATTAAAGCAGGTACATATGCCTGAACTCTCCAACCACTTGGGCATTTCTTCCTACTGAAAATCTCGTGGGTGTTGTGGCATGCTGATCGAGGATCAAGTTTGGGTGGCCCTGTCTTCTTTATACACATGCAAAACCAACCACAACTTCAGTCAGTACCATCAGGTGCATCCTTATGCTACATGGAATTATGTGTGAAGATATTCTACTGCACATTTCCATTCCATCAAGTCATGATGCTGCCATCTGGACGTGTAAGATTCAAGCACAGCTCTCAACTCTAACGTTATGTCTAAAGCCATTAGAAAGGACAACAATATGAACTAAAAAACTAATATAATCTTAAATTTGCAACTGATTGTCAGTTTGATATTGGGCAAGTCCTTAATCTATTTGTGGTTAAGTAGATTCACTTCTGAGATGAGAATAATAATACCTGCATTATATACATTGTGGAGTAAATATGAGAATTGAAATTGAAAAGACATGAAGTATAAGAATATGCTTTTTTAAGCTAAGCAAAGTGCTACTTAACAATTTGAATTATACTTGTTGATATAACCCAATTGTGATGCAAAGATACAAAACATGAAAGAGTCTCATTTTTCTTGAGAGTGATATGGCCTGAGATCATGCACTCCTTATTCATGGTTTCTACATTAGGGTAAAGAAAACACATTTTGATTGCTGAGTATTAGAAGAACTTAGAAGCTCCGAAATGGCAGGCAAAGAGATGCCAAAAAAGTTACACATAATGCCATTCTGTTCCATATGGCGTGTACCAAATGGTAATATCTAAATATTTCCTAATTAATTCATCTATTACTCTCTCATGTTTAATAGCTATATCATCATTACCATGCAACCTGAACTTTCATTGTCAGTCTTTCCTTCCATACAGTTCTGTTTTTAAATGATTTAAATTTTTTAATGTTTATTTATTTTTGAGAGAGAGAGAGAGAGAGAGAGAGAAAGCAGGGATGGGGCAGAGAGGGAGGGAGGCAGAGAATCCAAGCAGGCTCTATGCTGTCAGCACAGAGCCGGACGCAGGGCTCGAACTCACATATCATGAGATCAGGACCTGAGACAAAGTCAGACACTTAACTGACTGAGGCACCCAGGTGCCCCCATACAGTTCTTTTTAAAAGTATGGTGATTAAGAGATTACAAATGTTTAAATTCTGGCTGTGTTACTTATTATAGGTTATATTGTCCAGTGGCTAACTCATAACTATTCTCTTCCTCAGTTTTCTGTCTTGAAAATGGAAATAATAAAAATACCAACCTATAGGGTTAATGTACGATTCATGTAAATTGATACATATATACATAAAATGCTTCATAAATATTAGCATTTATTATTAATATCTTAGTAAGAGGCACATTATTTCTTAGGAAAAAATTTTAAAAAGACAAAAAAATTCAGAGTATACTCTTGATTCTTCTCTTTCTGTTATAATTGAAAACTGTGAGTTTTTCCTTCAAGGTATATCCTAAGTCTCACCTCCCTCATGTCTAAAACCCCCATAATTATCACTCAGCTTGCATCCTTGCTTTCTTTGACCAAACTACAATTTATTCCCCTGTCACTGACAGAATGATGTCTCTCAATCAAAATTATCCAGTGACTTATTTCTTCCCTAGGGTTAAATCTCAATTCCATATTTTGTCCTACAATATAAATTGCATAAATATCTAACTGAGCAAATTTTAACTGTTTGTAAGACTTTATTGAGATATAATTGACATATAACATCCTGTAAATTAAAGATGTACAAAGTAGTGATTTTGTATATGTATATATTGCAAAATGATTACCATAATAAGATTAGTTAAAACATTATTGTCTGACATAGTTACATTTTTGTTGTATGGTGGCAATTTTTAAAATCTATTCTCTTAGTGCATTTCAGTACACAATATATTATCATTACTTCCTGTCACCATGTTGGACATTACATCTCCATTCATCTCATGATGAATCTTTTTGGTTTCTTTAGATTCCACATATAAGTGAGATCATATAAGATTTGTCTTTGACTATTTCACTTAGTATATTGCCTCCAAAATTGACCCATGTTTTCACAAATGCCAAGATTTCCTTCTTTTTTAATGAATGAATATTATCAGTGTGTGTGTGTGTGTGTGTGCATGTGTGTGTGTGTGTGTGTATGTAAATAATCACATTTTCTTTATTTGCTCATCCATTCATGGACATTCAGATTGTCTTCATGTCTTGCCTATTATAAATAATGTTGCAAATGGACATAGAGGTACAGATGAA
Organism: Prionailurus bengalensis; assembly: GCF_016509475.1. NCBI lineage: Eukaryota > Metazoa > Chordata > Mammalia > Carnivora > Felidae > Prionailurus > Prionailurus bengalensis. The sequence continues at coordinate 95,304,237 of NC_057344.1, forward strand.
AGTAAGCATATTTTTATCATAAGTATCTAAGAATAAAAATATGTTACTTCAGTATGAGATATTAGATACTACAAAATTTTTCAAAAGTTACAAGGAAAGATTATTCAAAATATTAAGATGTTTGATACACTAAGTATGTAATAGCTGTGCTTTTAGTACTCTGCTCTTAAAGGATGAGCAAATTAGTCTTAGGTTTCCTAATATTTTCATTATTTCCAATCCCATTTTATTTTACCATTTTTTTTCTGTGTAGGCTTATAACCTATACATGACTGATCTCAGCTAGTGTTCATATGTTTGTCTTTCATTTAAATATGTCAGTGCTCAGACAGGTCATCACTTTCAGTACATCTTTGAATTCTTTATATTTTGATTGATCTTTTGGTTAACTGGATTTTTTCATCATCAAGTTTTCATTTTCCAAAAAAGAAGGTATGTATTCTCTAACTTTTTGCATGCCTAAGCCTATCTACCCATTGTTTTCATGGTCAAATGGCAATATGAACAGTTATTAAATCCTTGAATCATAGAAATCAGATATATGGTTCAGGAATCTATACCAAACTCATATAATATACAACACTGATGAGATTAAGATAAATATTATAAAGGTGGAAAATAAAAGATGAGAAAAAACACAAAGTAGTAATTCTTCTGGTGCACAAGAATATTTTCTTGGGCCATGATAGCCCAGCAGAAACAGGAGTGCTTTGGGGAGCCAAACTGGTGACCTTTGATCCAGCTCTCTTGTTCATTTCCTATGTGGCTAGACCTGTGATTGTCAGTACAGAGATTTATTCTTTTGGTAGATGTACAGTTTTATCAACCCTCCTCCTGTGGTATAAATGTTGGTGGTTGGAATATTGCCTTAGAACTTGAACAGTCATAGAAAATGTTCAGTCAGGCTTTGACTGTCTTTGGCAGAAGCCCTCTTATACCAGTTAAGATTCCAGTATATTTTCTTTTCATTATGTCCACCACCAGCTACATTGCCCAAGTATTCATTTTGGGTCTAGAAATATTTGGCTCTTGACAATAGACTCTATAATTGGCATCAGTTTTGCATTGAAGAAGATTCTAATACCTCTGAGTGGGAAGAGAATGACTATCTGTTCCTTGTACCTTGCTTGTATAAATTGCATTTTACAAATGAGAAAAGTCCTCTTCAACCAGAGATGGTTTAACAAGAGTGCTTGCAGATGGTATCTGGTAAAGGAAGATAATATTCAGCTAACTTATGTCTGCTCTTATTTGCTGCTAACTCCCCATCCCTAACACTGATTACATTAACTGTGATTTGAGGTATGACATTTTAGGGATTCCATCTGGTAAAATTTCCAAACAATCTCAGTAACTTTGACATAAAGTCTCTCTCAGCATTTTTTTAAAGTTTTTTTTAACGTTTATTTATTTTTGAGACAGAGAGAGACAGAACATGAATAGGGGAGGGGCAGAGAGAGAAGGGGACACAGAATCGGAAGCAGGCTCCAGGCTCTGAGCCATCAGCCCAGAGCCCGATGCGGGGCTCGAACTCACAGACCACGAGATCGTGACCTGAGCTGAAGTCGGACGCTTAACCGACTGAGCCACCCAGGCGCCCCTCTCTCTTAGCATTTAACAAAGTTATAATTTGTTTACCTTCCTCTCTCAAACATAAAGCCTTTTTTACCTTCAGCATGAATTTGCTCCTTTCTTATAGGATTTTAATGAATGCTATAAAAAATAGCCAATACAGACCTATGTTATGATCTAAGCACTAACCTAAAACAAGCCACTCTTCAACCATTTTGTTAAGGCATAATATATACTGATTCTTCCAAGACTGAAAAAGCAGGGTTCTCTTTGCTCTATGTCCTAAGTTCAGCAAGGTGCGTATGTTAGGATCTGTTACTTTAAAAAATCCATATAATACAGATTTTTAATCTTCTCTAAGACTGTAATATCTTGTTCCTACTGCTGTAAAAGACTATATTTTTGGACAAATTTGTAATGTGGTTATATTTATAGAAATATCTTTCTCTGATGATAAGATAGAATTTGAGGAAAGGACTTCTCAAAACAGTTTCACATAGATTTTGGTTTATATATCCTACAAAGGAATGAGAAGAAGAATGAGAACAAAAGAAACCGTTCTGCACATAGCCTTGGGGTATGTAAGAACACAATTCATGTCCCAAATAAACAAACAAACAAATAAATCTTGGCCAATCCGGTTATTTAAAATTTAGGCTAACAGAAAATGAATTAAATCTTTATCTTTCTAAATTAAAAGTAGTATCTAGACAGGAAAAGCAGTAAGTCAAGATTGGCTAAAACATATAGAATACTGGAATCAGTTCTGTATCATTTAGAATTTTGTTTTTCCTTCAAGTGACAGAGAGCTGATCACAGTAATTGAACAAATTTCTTTTCATGGCAAAAAGTCCACAGTAGGTGGTTACTGACTAGGTAACCACTAGGTCAGTAGTAGTACATGGCTTGGCCACTGTATTTGCAAATTATTTGTACTCCTCTCAGAATATCAAGGCTGCTGCAGCTATAGTAATTGCATTTATTTTTTTGTAGGATGGGGGAGAAAAAAGATCAAATCTCATTATCAAAAAGAAAAAACTCCCAGGGGCATCACAGTTGACTGTGACCCATATCTCATGGGCCAGAGTCATCTGACATGGCTCTTGTGTAAAAACTGACAAGAAAACAAGGGCGTTGGAATGATGGTTGGGTCAGTTAACAGCTGTAGACTAGACAGCCAGCTCCTGAATGTTCACAAAATCTGACTGGTAAACTTTCAGGAACTGTGTGAACCAGTTAAAGAGCCATTATTAAAAATTAAATTATATAGGGGTGCCTGGGTCGGGTAAGCACCTGACTTAGGTTCAGGTCATGATTTCATGGTTCGTGGGTTTGAGCCCCACATCATGCTCTCTGCTGTCAGTGTGGAGCCTGCTTTGGATCCTCTGTTCCCCTCTTTCTCTGCCTCTCCCCTGCTCACTTGTTCTCTCTCTCTCTCTCTCTCTCAAAAATAAATTCCAAAAAAAAAATTAAATTATATGAACTTATATTAAAACAGAAGTATTGAGTATTCATGTTTTCCTAATTATTATATTACATTGTTCTATTATTTATATTCTTGGGGCTATTTATTTCAATCACATCTTTAGAGAGGAAATACTATTTAAGTGGTATGTTTCTGTGTGTCTCTTCTCAACTCTGCCTTCAAAGATGTCACATTGGTACCTCACTATTGAGACCGTGGGAGTATTCATACCACAGAAATTAAAAAATGCTACACACAAGTTGGGTCCTTTTTTGTGTTTTGTGGATGGTCCAGAGTTTAAAAAGTGAAAAAGAAAAATTTCCATAAACCAGATTAAACTTAAAAGTTTTCCCTGCCCCTAGCTGTTGCATCGTAATTAAACTTAAAAGTGTGTCTATGTCTACAGCTATTACATTCTGAACAACTCAAAAATTTGAGAAATATACTTGCAATGTTTGAAAACCATGATCCAATCCAGTGAAGAAATCCCTTATGTCATTGACGAAAGAACAAAGACTTAGGCCTTTGTTGTTCTACTTTCATCTTACTCATTAAAGTAAGCCAGCATATCAACCAACATTCATATCAAAACTATACTCAGAGAGCCGGCTGTTAAACATTTACCAGTAGGCTACAGGACAATCAATTATGTTTACCACAAATTCCATGTCCCACAATGTAGAAGACATACAGTCCAAATGGGAGAGGTCCAGAAAGAAACAAAAATAATAAAAGGATGTCATATAAAAAATAAGTTAATGTGCTTATGATGTCTTATTCTGTAAAATATAAGGTTCACAGTGTATAGTATAGTGTTTATCAAATAATTGAAGCTTTCAGACTTCCACAGCCCCCGTAGGTAGTCTCATCCATGGATATAGGCTAAACAGTGTACAGATTTAATTCAATCTGAGGAAGAATTTTCTGGAAGTCAAAACCTCCTCAAGATAGTAATTTATGATTTATGGTTTACCTTGGGAGGTAATGCATTCCCCACTCCTAGAAGTGCTCAGATATGAATTTAATGTGATCAGAAGCATCTAACCTTCAAAGTTTTCTAGACTAGGTGAGTCTCTTTTGGTTCCTTGCAATATTAAGTCCATATAAGCCCGAGAATTAAGATATTTCTGAACATATTTATTTAGTGTCACATCAAATTTTATCTATTCATTCATTTAATATGCACTTTTTTTGATATCAGACATAGTTCTGGATACCTGGATAAATGTCGTCACCTGGTAAAGTTGGAAAAGACAAATGATGGACATATGAAAATATATGATATTTTTTCTTTTTAAAAGTTTTTTAACGTTTATTTATATTTGAGAGAGAGACACAGAGAGTGCGAGTGGGGGAGGGTCAGAGAGAGAGGGAGACACAGAATCTGAAGCAGGCTCCAGGCTCTGAGCTGTCAGCACAGACCTCAATGCAGGGCTCCAACTCAAAAACTGTGAGATCATGATCTGAGCCAAAGTCGGATGCTCAACCAACTGAGCCACCCAGGTGTCCCTCTTTTCTTAATGTTTATTTTTGAGAAAGAGACAGAGAGAGAGAAAGAGAGGATCTGAAGCAGACTCTGCACTGACAGCAGGGAGCCTGATGTGGAACTCAAACTCATGAGCTTCAAGATCATGACCTGAGCCAAAGTTGGACACTTAACTGACTGAGCCACTCAGGCTCCCCAAGATAATTTTAAATAGTGCTGGGTACTATAAAAGAAAATTTAACAATATAAGGGATAGAGAGTATTGGGATGGAATGAGGAAAGGTTACTTTGGCTAAGATTGTAGGGAATGAGTGTCTTACATACTCTTTGTGGAGATGTTATTTTAACAAAGAATTGAATAGTGAAAAACAGTGACCAGCTATAACAGCCTAGGGTAAAAAGAGGAAGAAAGATTAGCAATTGTAAAGATCCTAAAACAGGAATGAGCTGTGAATATTTAAAATAAGGCCTTTGTGGCAAGAAAGAGAATAGTACACGTAAAGGTTAAAGAGGTGGTAAGGAAGTAGATGCTACACCGTCTTATGGGACATACTTAGGAGCTTAGATTTTAGCCCAACTTTAGGGGAAAACCATTGGAGGCTTTTAAGCAGGAGGTTCATGTGATTTAAATTATATTTTTAGAGATCAAATGGCTTATGTTCTGAAACAATTCAGAAACATCTGAATGTCAGATGTAGATAAAAATTGACAAGTGAAGCTAGATTTGAGAATGCCATTTGTATTTGAAGCCAAATCAGTAGAATTCTCTGTCTTGACATTCTAGATCCTGGATACACATGACCAAAGAACCCACTAACTTCAAGCTCTCTAAGCCTCAGTTGTATAATGGGAATGATGAAGAGTACCTACTTTATAAGCTTATGTGGGGATAAAATTAGATAATAATGTAAAATCCATAGTATGATCAATGCTCAAAAAACATTAATCTGAAGCATAGTTAAGTAATATTTATTTGCCATTTTATTCTTTGGGGTCAGTGGCTCAACAAATTCTTTTATTCATTTTGTAAATCTTTGAGTTGAAGAAACATAGCAGTAATTTCATGGGCGAATATCAGGCATACCAGAAGAGAATATTTCAATTATCAACTCCTTCTTTCTCCATATGTAAGATTTTTAAATAAGAATAGTTAAGAAATTTATTTTATTTTTATTCAATTAACCAAAACACATTTTGTATATTTAATATACTATTTTCTTGTTAAAATTGTTCCTATAAGAAAATTTCAGGGGCGCCTGGGTGGCGCAGTCGGTTAAGCGTCCGACTTCAGCCAGGTCACGATCTCGCGGTCCGTGAGTTCGAGCCCTGCGTCGGGCTCTGGGCTGATGGCTCAGAGCCTGGAGCCTGTTTCCGATTCTGTGTCTCCCTCTCTCTCTGCCCCTCCCACGTTCATGCTCTGTCTCTCTCTGTCCCAAAAATAAATAAACGTTGAAAAAAAAAAAAGAAAAATTCAGACACACACATATGCAGTGTAAATATTTTCCTATCTTACACATATACTCATTGTTAACATGTGGTTCTATATTGGCTTCCTTTAAGGCAAATTATTACCCAAATGCTTTAATCTAGAGAAGACTGCTTTATAATGACTAAATATTTTATTGTGTTAGTAAATTAAAGAACTTTCTAAAATTTAATTGGAAATGTTTTGATAAAAAGAAAATATTATCTACCACAAATAGAAAACTTTAAGAAATATGGCACCCAAAGTATCACACAGAAATTTAGGTATCAATCACTTTAGTTGATGTGATATAGATAGAGCACGATAAAATAAACAACCATACATATATATATACCAATTCAAATAAAGTCTCACTACCATAAATCACATACTTTGAGTTATACAAATTAGTGTGCTGTCCATGCCTAAGTGGAGTCAGACAAGAGTGGTAGGAAGGTATAACATAAGCCTAGTTGATGGCCTAAAAGAGATGCAATAAAATTTGTCTCTCTTACTATCAACAAAACTGTATCATGGTGTGAAGAATGAATAGATCAGTTATTTGCAAATGTACTGTTTTGGTGGAAACATAAGATCTACCTGTTCATTTATTCAACCCTCCTCTAGGTTAACATAATTATCTTATTGCATTTTATCCTTATAATTATTAAATTTTCATTGTTTCAGATTAAAAAAAATCTGAGCTTCAGAACAGTCAAATAAATGGTTTACTCAAAGTCACAGAATAAGTTACAGAAGTTGACATTAACCTCTGCTTTTTCCATGAAAACATACTCTAATATCTTGATAATGAACACCAAGGTCATAGTTTCTTTAGCCTAAAGAGTATCTTCTACTTGCAACCATAATGCTGGAACAACAGTTACCATGTCCCCCACTATCCAACACTCTCTCTTGCTCCCAGACTTGAGAAAACATGTTTTGTGCTCCCATGATCTAAAAGTGGCCTTTCTTACCAAACTGCAATATACTATATCGGAATTCAGAAAATAATATTTTCACTTTTAGCCATTTTACATTGTTTAGCATTAAACATATCCTCCACTCGAGTGCAAGCTATTTTGAGTGCAGACACCATCTTGTGCATTCTTTCTGAAAATTCCTTGGCTTTTCTCCAATAGTCTCACTCTCTGTAAATTTCTGTTTGTGCATTATATTTGCTAACCTCATGTGGAAAGGAGTCCCAGCTGTTAAGTCCAGTAGGACTGGAAGAGAATGTACATGGACCCAAAGATTGAATATTAGAAGCTTTTCCAAAGGAAGGTGAAGCAGAAAGATAAGTGCAAATTGTGTCATTAGAGATGAGTTGTGCAGGCAGAACCAGTGTTTAATCTTAAAGCAAATGTTTAGAGCTGTGATTTGTGCTAAACCAGGAATCAAAAGGATGGAAGTGGAAGTTGTCTTGATACATTGCAGACATTATTACAGTAACTCTCAGAGGATTAAACATTATTTCAAGAACTTGCTTCCTTGGGTGGATTGGCATCATTTAAAGGGGCCAAAGGATAATAAATTCACATTGAATAAATGTTTAAAAAGCATGTCATGGGAAACAATGCATGATATGCTCTGCACAGTCACATATTTCATCACTGAACATGAAAAAGCTTACTGATTTTTCTCCTAACTTTTAAAGGATGAAACTTTGCCTTCTCCATTATTCTTCTATCATTACATCTTCTGCTCTTTTGGTGTTTCATGTCCCTTCCCAATAATCTAAAATTCCTTTTATTTAAGCCATTGAATCCCCACCGTGTACTTGTCCTAGATACTTCCACTGAGCTTTCATCCACCCATAATCCTTCCTCCCCCAGATCTTTCCCCATGTCCTTTCCTCCTGTTGACATCCCATTTTTTTTTCCCATTTCCCATCCTCTTTTCTATCTGGTCCCTTGGTGCAAAGAATGAACATCAACTCAGTGTATTTTGGACAACTAGAAGGTAACATGCCTTTCAATTTGACCATATCATCACAATCGTTTATGTATGTTGGGATATGGTCAGTTTTACAAAGTTTTGACAATTTTCTTTTAATGAAACATTACAATGGTATAACTTCTTCAAGTCTAGGTTTTGTTTGTGAGTAGTTTTGTATCACTTTTGAGCATTAACCAAAATATAAAGTTGATTTTGTTAAAATTATAATCAAGGAATCATTTTAAAACCATGTGATATTTCATTCAAAGAATTATATAACTTAGCAAATTCTCCTTCTTTATTTTAAAGGTTCTATTGTCATAAGTCAAGTCACAGTATCAAAACCGACCAGGATCAAAACTTCCAGCTACAAATCAGTGCCCTTGTCTGTCTTTCCACTCCCTTTTTCAAACCTCATCTCACAAATTTCCTCTCCCTATTGCTGCCAAAACTGTCTTTCTAAAATATAATACAATTATGTCAAGCTTCCATTTGTAATACATTAGTATTTCTATACTTTCTATGCAGTAGGTACAGCCTCCTTGGGGTGGCATTACAGCTTTCCATAATTACATGCACAACCCCTTTCATATACTTCATTCTGGTCATGCTAGGTAACTATTTTTTATCAGTATCTAAGCTTTTTTTTTTTTTTTTAAAGTAAGCTTCACACCCAGCACGGAGTCCAGTGTGGAGCTTGAACTCAAAACCCTGAGATCAAGACCTGAGCTGAAGGGAAGGAAAAACAAGATAAAAACAGAGAGGGAGGCAAACCATAAGAGATTCTTAAAGACAGAGAACAAACTATGGGTTGATGGAGGGAAGGAGGTGGGGGGTGGGCATTAAGGAGGGTACTTGTGATGAGCATGGGTGTTGTATGTAAGTGATGAATCACTGAATTCTATTCCAGAAACCAATATTACACTGTATGTTAAATAACTTTAATTTAAAAAAAAATACCTGAGCTGAGACCAAGAGCCAGATGCTTAACCAACTGAGCCACCTAGGCACCCCTATAAATTTCTAAAACTGTATTCTGCTTCTGTGATTTTCACCCTTTTGCATTTGAGCCACATTCTCCACCCATTTCTTCCTACCAATTTCCCCATTCTTCACAATTTTCATCACCTCACAGTCTTTCCTTAGACCTAATTGTCTATTATTCCCTTCATGTCCTTAGTCTCATGCCCATATCATGTTTTTACTGTAGTACTGATTGCATTATAATTTTTAACTTCCATGGCACTTTTTCTTAGACTCTAAACTTCTTGAGGACAGGGAGTTTGTCAGATGTACCTTTGAATATTGATTATTGTGCTTAAAGCATTTAACAAACTTAATAGAAGTTTGCAGAATGATGGTAGGGTGGGTGAAAAAGAAATTCTGATTAATAAAGTATATGGAAATTAAGCAGACATTAAGAAAGAGTGTCACCAATCAGCAGAGGAAGATTTACCAACAAGCTGTGCTCTTCCCCCTTGTACAGCATTAAAGGTAGTGAAAATTCCTAGGAATTTTCAGGTATTCTAGAAGGGCAAGAATGGCAGAGTGCAATTGGCAATCTCTTCGATGTTGAGTATTTATGATAGCTTGCTCAAACCTCCAAAGCCATGCTAATATGTTATATTTTATTTTCTGTTTTAAAGGGATGTTAATTTGTAAAACTAATTTTACACTAAAAAAATTACGTACCTCTTCTTAAGAAAGATCTCCAAATTTTATAATCTTCAAACTCTACAAAAACTATATCCCACTCCTGCCAATCAGACAGGAAACTATGAGAATGAGAGTGAGATAGGCCAAAAGGAAAATTTCAGACATCTGTTCACAAATTTCTCCTTGGTAAAAAAATGGCATTCTGAACTTAACAATAAAATTGAGATAAAACAGGTTATAGGCTAAGACAGTTCCATTCAGACCTCAGGTATGTGTTATTTACCTGTGAATTAATTTTCATATAATGTCTTTGCCAACATACTCATTCCTACCTTGCTTAATTTAAATTTATCTTTAAATATCTATCTTCCTATCAACGTGGTGAACTTTCCCAAGGAAAAGGTCATTTGCCATTTATGTTTGTGTTCAAAAGCAGCATTCAAAATATTTAATAACCAGTATGGTAACATAAATTTGTATGTTGTTCAAAAACTTTAAAACTGTATTGTCTTGATAGTCTAAATAAAAGTAAACTATATTACCAAACACTGTCAAAGAGATACACATTATGGTACTGATTTTTCATTAAATAATTCTAATGATTTCTGAAACAGTTGTTGGTCTTTAGAAATCATTGGAACTAGATTTGTTTGAAATGACTGTCAGCATCATGATTTGACATAAAGGAAAACATTAAATTTTCCAAAACTTCCTCATTAAATTGATAGACATTAGATGATTCTACATTCTCAACTTATCTTAATGTCAACAATATTATTCATAATTCCAAACCTTCTTATTTTATGGAACGGCAATTGTATTAAGGATTTTTATAGCTCTTAGATAAATAGCTGATATTTTAATATATTCAATGTAACTTTTATTTGAGATATTTCGTAGGTATTGTTGTGATAATATTGTAAAACCAGGGACCCCCAAAAATCAATGTGTTGCGAAAATAAGCATTACTCTTTCACTTATGGGTCCACAGGTCCATTTAGGCTTTCACTGATCTAGAGTGGATCCTTCTAGGTTTTTCTGTTTAGGGTACACATTAGGGCCCAAACTGAAGGTTGGGTTCAGATCTGCTACATGTATCCAGCATCAGTCTGGAATCAGTCATTACTCAGGAAATCTCATTGCACATGAACCAAGTCTCAAAAATAGTTAATTGAAATATCAAATTTTACTAAAGTGAACCAACTTTGTTAGGTCAAATGAGAAAAAGTATATTGTGGAGAGTGGGCATATTATTATTATTAGGAGTATAGGTTTTCTTGACCAACTTCCTGGTGTCAAATTCTTCTTCTGCCACATAAGTTTAGATAATATCTCAATGCTTCAGTTTAGTCATCTGCACAATAGTACTCAGATTAGTTAAAATATATTTTGAACAGGTTCTATCTCAAATTAAGTGCTTCATAACATGCATTCATCCTTTTTTAATTATTAAAATGAACATTGTTAGTAAAATGACCATTAGGTTCATTTTAATGACCATCTCCCACTAAATAAAGGTAAATTTCAACCAGATGGTGGTAAGTGGAACCCACAACAACCTAGGAATACCAGGTGCCTAATCACTCATCAAATTCCCATCATTTTTCCCAAATCCTGTCTCAGAAGTAAGTGTGAGCCATGCTTGCGCAGCTGAGAATACGATACCAGAGCCTGAGGTGTTTCCATTGTTACCTATCTTCTCTCCAGGTTCTCCTCTGGAAAACAACTCAGGGTCTAAGAGCTGCAAAAGTTGTGGTTCCCACAAACAGCCTCATAAAGGTAATTCAGAGTTTGGAAAGGGCAACTGGAAAGCTCCTAGCCAATGAAAGAGGATCACAATTTCAGGAGCCAGATAGTCAAGGGACATAATCCCCCTAGACGCCAGCACAGCTAATAGGATTTTGGTCTATGCAGCTCTGGGCAGGGGGTTGTGTGTAAGACAGTTGCAGCCTGGAAGAAAGGTCCACAATGGTGCTCCAGTGGCAGGGCAGGGGGTGGGGGGGGAGGGATGGGGATTGGTTAGGCAGGGCACCCATTAGCCCTATAAGTTGGGCTAATAAAGGTGGCTGGTAGGCAAGATTTGCAAAAGAGGAATTGACTGGTTTCTGCATGAACAGAATATAGTTTCAGAATTGAAACAGAGCCATAGGAACCACTTAAGTGGGGTATAAAACTTCGGCTGCTTGATCACAGTAGAGACACCTCTGAGAAGAGGACCAGGGAACAATTGAAAAAGGGGAAAGAGAAAAACAATATTAAAATACCATATTATTTGAATAATTGTAAACAGTAGACCTGAGACACACCAGTGAGATTCAAGCCCTGTTTAAACCACCAGTATCCAGAGCAATGCCTAACACATTGAAGATTTTAGTAATTGCCTATTAAGTTACTGTCACTCCAAAGAAATGTAATGCAATCCCTCATATCACAAATATCTTTTCATTTTAAAAAATGTAAACAAGTGTATCTGTGTTATATGTTTAACAGAGTTATTGCGAGTGAAGAGTGAAGTAATAGACACTAAAGAGAGTCATAGGAAATAAAGCATTCATGTACATTGAAGTGAGAGAAAAGAGGAAGCATGATAGAGAGATGGCAGGGTGTGTGTGAGAGAAGAGAGGTTAGGCGTGAGAGAAGAGAGGGTGTGTGTGTGTGTGTGTGTGTGTGTGTGTGAGAGAGAGAGAGAGAGAGAGAGAGAGAGAGAGAGAGACTTAGAGGAGAAGGGCAGGAGGCATTAGAGCTTCTGGCCTATGTATGATCAAATGACTCACTTCATCAAAGTTATTTCCTTTCTCTCAGAGAAGAAAAGTAGGCAGGTGACCTTGTTTAATCTTCTTGTTAACTGAGCCTCTAGATAGACAAACGATATTTTCTAGAAGGAATAGTCCTTTTTTAAAGAAAGCTATGAGCAGAAGTTTGCTGCTTGAGTTGTTTTTAGTAAATAAACCCAAGATCTAGGATTTATGAGGATTGCCTTCCTGGATAATGTCTTCTAAGCTATGTAACACCCTGGGGCATAAAATGGAAAATGGAATACTCTTCCTGATTTGTGAGGTAAAAACTCACAAGGTCTCACTTGGAGGCTCTTCAATTACTCTGGGCCAAGGATCCAGGCCTGATGTGATAGAAAAGACCTTGGGGACCACCCTAAAGGTGCCACAGTCCTCTTTTCTTCATCTCAATTTCTTGATGGTCATATCCTTGAAATCATTAGCAAATCTTAGTACTAACTAATATATTGGATTAATTTGAGCCTGACTTCTTAATCCAATTCTGGAACCATGTAGCACCTAAATAGTTTCATTTCCTTCCCCCCCCCCCCACCTCCTTTACTCACAGCAACATATGGAGTAGGAAAGTGATAAAAATGGAAATCTACCTCTCCTAGTTTTATGCCTACTGGGGATGAATTTAGGAATTCTGTTTCAGTATTAACAAAGTCCATTAATAATCTTTGGATACAAAAACATGTTACAAAAAAGGTATAGGGTAGAGAAAACAATTCCTCTGCAATACAAAGGAAAAAAATAAGTTTTCTGGAATGGAAGTACCCAGACAGTACTTGATGGAAATGCATTGGAAGCCCAGCCAACCTGGTATAAAATCTTTACCACATCAAACCTTCATTAGAGTCTGAAACATGGAAAGTGATTCTTAGGAGTAATTTCAATTTTAAATAATAATAATAATAATAATGAAAAGAACTGGATCTTACCTCTGTGTGAAATATTTTCCAGAAAGATGGCAACATGACCCACCATGGAACTAATTGAATAAAATTAAGAGATTAGAAATAAGATTGGGAAAGAAGATAAGGGAGAGAAGGAAGAAGAAAAGGAAAGGAAGGAGAAGCTGCCATTCTTCACCCTAGAAACTCCATATAGATTTGTAGCGATTTAGGGATATGTCTATGTGATGATTTTTATTTTTATTTTTTTTTATGTGATGATTTTTAATCTATAGGTATAGAGAATCTCAGCTGACAGCCATGACAAATGTATAGCAGAGTCAATTTGATGCAACATTGATGACTGTAAAGTCCAAAGATTTGGGACAATGATTTAGAATATATAACTTTAAAGAAAACACATCTGACTCTCCTATCAGGATGGTGAAGAAATCCAAATGCTCTGATTCACTGACCTCATGGCTTCATCAATGCAATTATATCAAGGTAAGAACTTCCTCAGTAGAATGTATGACTGTAACATACATTTTATATTTTCATTTCTTTGGGTATTGTATTTACTTTTTAAGTTTACTTATCTTGAATTGAATATACCACTATTCTTAAAGATTAATTCTAAAAATAATAAAATTAGTCATATATACTATCCCAGTTTTCCATTACTTTAATAAACTACCACAAAGGTTAGTGGTTTAGAACAACCACCCTTTTTAATATACATTGTAATTTTGTGGGGCAGCAACTGATACAATGTTTTCCTAGACAATTCTTTGGCTCCACGTGTCAACAAGGGCAATGTAGTATCCAACTGATACCTAGGGGAGTCTAATGGGTCCAAGACAGCCCCACTCACATGTTTAGGATCTTGCCAAGGCTGAATTCAACTGAGCTTCCTATCTCTCCATGTAATCTTATGGTCTCTCCATACAGTTTTTTTCAGATGGATAGCTGAACTTACACTGAAGCTTAGGTCTCTAACAGTGAGGATTCCACAAAACAGGAAGTGGAAGCAACCAGTCTCTTATGGTCTTGGTGCAGAAATTGACACAGCATCACTTCTGCTAGGTTTTACTGCTAAGGCATTCACAGAGCCCCCAAGACTCAGGTGGAGGGAACCAAGAACCCTCCTTTCAATGAGAGGATTGTCAAATAGTTTATGGCCATCTTTAACCTACTAACCTAATTCTATCTAAAATTGTAATACCCCAGCTCATTTAATTCATATTATTGGTTTTATATTTATAACATTTTAATTTTAATAAATTTTGATTATTCTATCTTAAAATAATTGGTTGAAGGAGGCCTGTCTAAATATAAACACAAATTAGTGCTTTGTTAGCTACTTACCAATCCACCTAGCTCAGGCAATGCATGATCTTTTAAAAGTTGTTCCCTTGTTCTTAAAAAAAAAAAAAAACTCTAAGAATTTATATGAGATGAAGGTTGACACCTCTGCAACTCTTTGTTTGGATTTGGAGTTGCATAGGGAAAAATAAGGAACATTTTCTTTTGTCAGGCAAAAACTGCAGAATATGAATTATGTTGATTCATAATAGACATGTCATTTCTAACCTTCCAGTCTTCACAGTCTGAAAAACAAATTCCACTAGTCATAAACATCCTCTTAACTGTACATATGCTCCACCTTAACCTTGTATCCCCTCCAGGTAATTCTCCATGCTGATTTGTTCTGGTCTGACATCTCCTTTGTGTGCTGGGATTTAAGTTAACCTTTTATACTTTTATAACAGATGCCGCATACACTCTAGTCAGGGATTTGGTTAATTGCTTCTCTGATGGAGAGACCATTCTCAGTTGCAAGGGATTTAAAAAGATTCAGGAAATCAACAACAGGTAAATTAGGAGAGGATCAGAGACTTCCCCACTGGAAAAAAATGTAAATGTTAAAAGCTTGATCTAATCCTCAGGCTCATGCATATTTCTAAAATAGGATTTGTCAACTGCAAATGCAAAGTAGCTCCAATTTGATATTAGTGACTTTGTCTGTTTTATATGCTGAAACCCTAAAGCAGCAGAACTGACTGCCAAGTATTGATGTAAAAGTATTGACAAAACAGAAGGTTTCACAGTGAGGACATCCTCTTATAAGGCTCTACACAGTGACTCTATAATTACAGCCACGGTCTTTGCGTATCACATCCCTGGCCCACTGGCCTGTTAGACTTGGTTTCACCTTCCACCCCACCCAACAATTTAAAAAAGGGGGTAGAGGGAGGGGAAGGAACAAATTAACTATACTATCTGTAGGAATACATTACCTGAAACGAATTATCTTTGTGAAATAAGGAAGGAAGAAAGATCCACCATAAAATGAGCAGTTAAGTTCTTTCCAAGACTTAGGAATAATGAATAACCTCTGCATCATATCTTTCATCGAATCACACGTCAGCAGTTCATGTTCATACAGGTCTACTATGACTTTTTAGAAAAGTCGGGGCGCCTGGGTGGCTCAGTCGGGTTAAGCGTCAGACTCAGTTTCAGCTCAGGTCATGATCTCACAGTTGGTGACCTGGAGCCCCAACTCTCTCCCTCTCTATCTGCCCCTCCCCTCCAGTCAAGCACAAGCACTCTATCTGTCTCAAAATAAATAAATAAACTGGAAGGAAGGAAGGAAGGAAGGAAGGAAGGAAGGAAGGAAGGAAAGGAGGGAAGGAGGAAGGAAGGAAGGAAGAAAGTGTCCTCTGTAGTAGGGTGTGCTTACCCTTCAGTCTGACTAGGCTAACATTTCGGATACTAGCAGAAAATATTTGCACTTTTACTTATATTTATTTTAACTTTTTAAATTTTTAATTTTAATTTTATTTATTTATTTATTTATTTATTTATTTATTTATTTATTTTGAGAGAGAGAGAAGGAGACAGAGCATGAATGGGAGAGGGGCAGAGTTAGAGAGAGAGACACAGAATCCTAAGCAGGCTCCAGGCTAGGAGCTGTCAGCACAGAGCCCAATGTGGGGCTGGAACTCATCAACCACTAGATCATGACCTGAGCCAAAGTCAGACAATTAACCAACTGAGCCACCCAGGCACCCTTAATTGCATTTATTTTTTAATTCATACTTTTAAAGTTTTGTATATGTTTCATGATGTACATTACATTTTTATAGTCATACACATAACGCACTTTACAAAAAAAAGATGACAAGTGTAAAGGAAATGAATACTCAAAAATTTTTTTTTAATTTATAGTGGTGCATGGTATCAAATTATTGGTGAATATGAGCCTCAAAGAGTGGAATTATTCTCAGGGTAAGGATGGTGTTCTGATTTTAACAAGAATGCCAAAAAGAATAAAAAGAATATAAGTTTTGGAATCAGCTAGGCTAGAGTAAGAATTCCATTTCCATCTTTTAAAAAATAATAAGACCTTAAACCAGTTATTGACATACCTACAAATTTGGAATAATAAAAACAAGCTTCACAGAGATATACTCAGGATAAAATAAAACCAAACAGGTAAAATGACTTAGAATGTTGAACACACATGAGTGGTCTGTCAATGTTGGTTATGTTTTCTCCCCTCTCTCTGTTTCTTGAGTTTCCTTTGGCCACTGTGTGCTATTGCGTATTTATGGATACATTCCATTGTTTCACTTGAATCTCTCTCACTACTAAATTCAGATATTTTGTAAGGTTATTTTCTTATTTTCTAATTTTACATGTAATATATTTTATGTTCAAAACAGAATAGATGCCCACAACGAAAGTTATATTTCAGAACAACCGATATTGGATAAGGAAGAAAAAGGAGAGTTTTTTCTCTTGCCCATCGGTTCCTTGTTAACTCTTACCCAGCCCACTTGCCCACCATACCCTTCCCATGCAAGAGGCTGGTTTTTACCACACCTTCAAAGTATGTTTGCAATATTGGACCCTGCTCCACTCCATTTGGTTTCCCCCCTCTCTGGCAGGAAACCCTTCCCCTTCTCTGTTTTCAGCTCCCCCTTATGACAGGTTTCAAGTCAGCCTGGGCTCCAAATCCTCTCTCCAGGGGTTTAGGTTTGGTGTCAGTCACCCCACCTCTAGTCTAACCTTGTAAACTTCTCTTTATATCAAAAATAAAACAAAACTCCTCTTTTACCATTGCACTTTCATGTCCCCCTCTTTGCTTTCCTTTACCCTCATACTCTGATCCTTTCATTTATCTCTCCACCCAAACCCTTCTCCACTGTCCCCTCACCACAAAGCAGAAGCAACAGCAAATATTACAGCTCATTTTCAACTATAATTCCAAAGATTTAAATTTGAGCTACAACATTAAACTATTTTCTTTTAGGCACACTGTTGAGTTACCATCTCATTATTATTACTAGCAAAACAAATATGCGAGCCCTACAAGACATGTAAGTAAGGAAGCACAATCAATAACAGGCTCTAATATGTACTTCATCATATTGTAATAGAAAACTCAAATGGAGAATATAAGACAGGGGAAATAGACCAAGACATGCTGTAATAAAACCAGAGAGGATGGAGATGCACATAAAGGACACTTATAGAGTCTCATTAAGGAAAAAAAAAATAATTATCTGCAAAGTAAAAGGGAAAAAAAATCACTTGACTCCCAAATGGTAGATGTGATCATGTCATATGATAAAGCTGCAATTAGCCAACTTACTGTTCTAACAATATATTGCCCTTGCTGGAGATGGCCAAGTAATTGACTCCAGTTAATTGTTTCCACTTTCAATGCCTCTTTTTATGTCCCTTTACATAAAGACATTTTAAATGGTAGAGTTGAAATAATTACCCAAATATTTCATGAATAAAATCTTCATTGATGTGCATTTATTTAGGAGGGACTGAATTATCCCATTTTAGCTATAAATATTGATCAGATTCACCCAAGCCTGTTGATATTTTCTCTTCTGTAATTGTGTAGGTAAATACAATACTGCTTATCCTTTTCTAATGTCCAAGTTTTAACTGTTGGGGATAGTCTAGCACTGGAAGTGACTGGGTGCAATGAGCTGTGAAGGATTTCAGACAGGTAGGAGAGTAAGGGATAAACCCCTGTGTAAAGTTTTCCTCCTGTGAGTTAGGACTATCTGCCTCAGAAACATTTAGCCTCATCATTCATAATAAATAATAATAATAACAAAAGAAGACTACAATATATTCAATTATTTTTTGTTTTTATTTTTATTTTCACTTTTATTTTTCATTTTTGTTTTTTGGTTTTTTTTCAAAGAGATAGAGAAAATGAATCCCAAGTAGGCTGGCAGAGCCCAACATGGGGCTTGAAATCACAAATGGCGAGATCATGACCTGAGCTGAAAGCCAGAGTTATACACTCAACTGACTGAGCCACTCAGGCACCCCTACAATATATTCAATCCTAATGGCATAGATTTTGAATAATTCTAATGGCATAAATCTCCCTTTATAGTGTAGTTTCATGACTAAGAACAGGCTCTGGAGATAGACTGTGGGCCTTGTGACATAGCTCTGTGACATAATCAAGTTGTTTAACTTCTCTGCAGAGTTCTTGTGAGGGCTAAGTGAATACATAAAGCACTTAAAAGAGTATAATTAATGTTCAGAAATTATTTTCTACTATTTTCATTACATCTTATAATAAAAATGGCACTACTTATAGGAGTTTTCTACCTAGAAATTCAGGAAAAGCTACCACATACCCTGAATTGCTACAGTGACATTGGTATGGATAATTCAAAATAAATATTAAGCTATAACAACATTAAATTTAGAACGTGAGTTATGCATATGATGATGAGCATTCCACAAACAATCTCAGGACTTATTAAGAGGACTAGAAAGTATACTTTAAAATCAAGTTAGCACCATTATAATCACTCAATAAAAACACTTGAAATGTTGTAATGGGTCTATGATATTTCTATTTCTACCTCACGAAAACAAAATGCCTCAGACACATCAACATCATGAATAGAATATAGGTAGGCCAAGATACCCTATAAAGTTATTAACGTCATCTCCTTTTAACATAAAGGTGTATAATGTTCAAAATACGGAAGAAAAGAACCCAATCAAAATAATCTGTCACCTTACTTTGGACTCATTCCAGTGAGAAGTGTTCCCAGAGCAATAGGTAGGAATATCCCAAGGCTCTTGGAACTTATCCCTATTTTTATGCCTAAGATCATTTAACTATCTTTACTCTTCTGATCACAAATATACACTAAAAAGACCATTTAGAAAATTGCTAAAGAAGATTTTAAAAGTCCAAATCTCATCCTGACATTGTCCCTCTTGAATTGTTTTTTATATCCCTAAATCAATGACTTAACAAAATATATAACAACAATAATCTGAGGAGCACACATTCTTCAGAGAGACAAAAGAAAAGGGGGGATGAAAAAAATATGAGTGGGATAAAAGATAAAGGGTGGATGTAGGACTGACCCTAAGGGAGTACAACATTTGGAGGTAAGACTCGTAAAGGAAATTAAGAAAGAGGAAGTAGTGAGGTAAAAGAAAAAGTAGGAGAATCTGCCTTTGAAGCCAAAAGAAGAAAGAATACTAGACAGAAAAGAGCAGGCAAGAGTGTCTAATTCTGCTAAGTTTGAATAACATGGAATGTAACTACTGGCTTCAACACATGGAGATTGTTATGACATTATCAAGAACAGTGTAAGGGGTGGAGTGGAAAGATTTAGAGTAGATGAGGAAAACAAAGAAAGAAAGAAAAGAAAGATGAAGCAATATAAATGATTGTAGAAATTTTAGCACCAGGCCCTTCTTACAGGCCCAGAAACCAGAGAGTTCAGGATGGCCTAATTATTTTCTTCCACTAACAAACTTCTACTTACTTTCTATTTCACCATCTTTTACTCCCTCAGGGAAACTCTTTCAGATCCTTATTTGTATTTGGAATTTTCTCTTTACTATGCTAAAATTGTTGTTTTTATTTGGCTGTCTTTCAAACCAGTCAATAAGCGCCTTGATGGTAGAGACTATGCCCTACTTGACTTTTCATCCAATGTCTAGCAAAATGTCTGGTATAAATCAGACATCAATACACATTTGATGAATAAATAATAAATGACATTCCTACTGGGAATATAACATGCTTTTCAGTCAGCACACATATTCTAGTCTTCTTGGCATTCTCTTTTATTCCTCATTACACAGTAATCCATGACTGGATATTAATATTTTGGTTTATTAGCTTGATCAAACCCCATGCAATTTAAGAGAATGAATAAGATCCATTTATGTATTATGCAAATTTGGGAAGTAGGACCCTAATCCCAAGAGGCGGAGGCCCAGCCACCTTCACTGGGTACCAACTTAACTAACACAGATAGTAAAAGTAATAATTTATGATGTCATCTCACAAATGTTGAATAAAAATATTTTCTTATTTTCTTGAGTGGCTTACATGCTTAAAATTTTTAATTATGTTTTGTTACTTTTAACGTGGACATATAGTCTTCCTTTTAGCAATGCTATAAAGCCAAATAATGAAACAATACACCCTGTCTCAATATAGGACAATTTTTCAAACATTTTATTTAATGTCCAGATAAGATTGGACCTAATTGAATAATAATAAAAAAGCTTTGGTGGTAAATTCTCATCTCTAGTCTTTGTTGTTATAAAAATTGTCACTAAATGAATTAACTATAATAACTTTTAACATGTATTCTTATACCCCATGGCTTAAAGAAGATACTCTGTTTTGAAATATTATTCATTTTTTGGTAACTGTATTCCTCTGCTCTTTGATTCCTATTAATATTCAACGTGAAATATGATGCCTTTAAATACCAATAACCATCCCAGTTCATCACTAATTCATAAATCCCTTTTTAACATGTAATCCATAGGTATTGGTATTGTCCATTGATTCTGGAATTCAAATAAGATAGAACAGTGGTGAGTAGTGCTGGAAAATAACTGTCAGTTTCTGCAGTCATAAAAATCAACTGTTTTGATGCAGTTCATATTAGCTCCATTTCAAGGAGGAAAAGCTATTAGAGGCACCCCACGGATCCAAATTCCACTTTATTTATTTTATTTACATTTTAACAATGTTTGATAAGGTAAAGTTCTTAAGAGAGACTGTATCATTTGTAAGAACGGTTGCTGAATCTTAAGAAGAAACTAGTCCTACCCATGACAAATGCCATTCTCAAAAATGAATTAAAAAAAATATTTACAGCTGGCAGTCCAAATACATGGCTATGCTCATAGAAATACGATTACTACTCCAAAGTGGAAAAAATAATGCGTGGGTGAAATGTTGTATCTGTATTAAATTAATCAAAGAGCAGTTCTAAAAATAGCAGAGGCATCCCTTTAAGGGCTAAGATGCTTTTATAACACTTTACTTAATTCTCCTAATGATGAATGAAGCTTTACTTCACTATAGATAAAAATATTTCTGTTCTAGAGATGCCTCAAGTAATTTAACTCACTTCCATATTGCACAATATAATGTTAACAGCGATCACCTATATTTCAGATACGTTCAAGCTAAAGAAATGCTTTTTTGTCAGGACATTATCATGGCATAATCTCTGAGATATGTTGATTAATCAAAATTCTGTAAATGGTAGGGCTAAACATGATATTTGTATTTTATCCAAACTTTTAGTCTCACGTTTCTTAAAATGCTGATTGTATATTCTAAATAAAAGTTAGGAGAATATCTCGTGAAAATTATGAGTTTTTCACGTCAGTGTGCGGGTGACAAACGAGGACACAGACTTCTCTCTTCTTCATTAACTCTGCTTCAGTCACTTACATCTGTTTCTTTCAGGGTTTGAACAAGGAAACAGGACCACCATGATGATTACCAAATAGGGAGTGTATTTAACTTTAGTAATTGTGGGAGACATTCAGTTTCATCGTTAAATAAGCCATACTCATCCCCACCAGAGTGTCTTTCCCTTTTTCTGAGACTTCTTTTCCCCTTATGTCTGGTTCATAAATTCATCCATGTCTCAACGGAAATGTCACTTCCTCAGCAAAGACTGTATGGCTATCCCATCTAGTGAGGTATCCTCCACAACTTGATATCCCTTTAATACACTTTATTTTTATTTACTTTATATATTTACACACTCATCATTTCTCTTGATATTTCATGTTAAATAAATAAATTTCAAGTTAAATAAAGCTATACCTGAAAATTAAAACAACATAGAGTTACGTATATGATATGAAATTTTATCCAGCTTTCATACATTAAAATATAGAGTTACATATTATAAAAGAAATAGTTGAATTTATGACATAGAATAAGATCACATCAGAAACATATATGCAGAACAAACCCCAAACTAACACAGTTTCCATTGGAATTTCAAGAATTTAATCTTTCCTTAGAGTCTGCCACCTAGGTTCCAGTGAATAACCAATCAAAGTGTAAATAACTAAAAAATGTATGACTTGAGAAACTGGCTGAAAGGGATAGAAAAAAATTATCAAACCAAAAACTCAACTAATAGTCTGTAATGTATGCTTTGTCCACCCGTTAAAAAAAATGCACAAATGTTTTGAATATTTTAGTAATGTTCTCCTCTGCCCCATCCCCTCACCCTGTGCTATAATGAATATTCATGTTAAATCATATCATCAATACTAATGTCCTTGAACATAATTGATAAAAACAACTTTGAAGTAATGCTCATCCAGTAAAAATTTTCTTGACTAAAGGCAGTGAAAGGATAAGAAGAACATACCCATATCATGGAGAGGGAGAGAGCCAAAATTAGGTAAGTGAGAGTGGAGAGGGCAAATAAATGTTGAAACTTGCCCTTAAGAGTGTGGCACAAATGTGAATGAGAGAAGAACCCTAGCACTCTGAGATGTCACTTGCCATACACACACACACACACACACACACACATTAGATTTCTATGAAATGGCATAAGACTTATGTGGGTGTTTTTCAAAAGCATCTGAGTAAGTCAAGGTAGTCCTAGGAAGGTCAAATGGCTGACTAGTCACCAAGAGACTTCACATAGTGATATTAACTTGGTAATTCCACTATGCTCAGATGCTGCTCTTGAGTTTTGCTAAAACTAGGTCTCTCCAATACTTGAAAGCCAAGAATGGCTTCTGAAAAATGATACTCACAAATGGCAGAAGGAATACGTGAGGACCCAGCTGACTTCTTCAACTGCTAGACCAGTAAATATAGTTTTCAGGTAGAGTCTTCTCATGGGTGTGCATCTTGAAAACAAAGGAATCAAAATAAGGAGAGTTAGTTATACAATTCAGATGACTAATTGCATCATACTATGGGACCTAGTACTTCTAAGTCTACTACAAAGATACACAAGTGGATAGAATGACTCATCCATTCTTTCTCAGAGTTCCCCTCTCCTCCCTCTCTCCCTCTCTCTCCCTCTCTTCCCTCTCCAGAATTTACTTGGGTACTTTTTTCCTCTTGACCCATTCAGTCAAGACTATCTCCAATATGAGAACCATTTGCCTCTGCTCTTATCCAATCTTAGTTTTCTTATTTCCAAATTCTTGGAGGAAAGTGGTGGCGGTAAAGCTTACAATCATACATTTACCATCTACATTTTCTATAATGCCCCATACTATTGTTAAGTCACTTTCAGATTTATGATTGGTGTTGGTACGCAGAAGCAGATGGAAGTTTCTCAAGCTCCTTTACAACCTTTTGAGAACATCCACATTTCCACTTGCAATGCTAAAGATACTGTGAACATCTTATATGTGACATTGATCTGATTAGCCCCTGTATTTTGAATGTATATAAATCAATAAGGAGAAACTAAATAAATATTGATGTAATGCTACTGATGTTAATAAACTTCTCTCTTGCTAATCCTTTAAATAATGATCATGGATAAAATCACTAATGACATCTTATGTCACCAAAATTATTCTTATGTATAGTAATCTCGGTTAAACAGGTTTTAGGTTGAATTTTTCACAAAATTCAATTTTGCACTTATTCAGCCTGATGAAATAAATCAGCCTGATGTTTAATAACACCCTGCCCTAAATATCTGCAGTAATGTTTTCAGAACTGAAGAAGTTAGACATATAGGCATGTTCATATGCTCAGTGGTCAGAAGAACTACAAAAATAAGATTTTAAAGCAAAAACGCTAAATGTAAATATTTATTAAATTTAAATACTACTCCTATGTCATTAAATCATAAAATAACACTCTTTTACATGTCTATGTATTTACAGTTTACTTTAAAATTAATTATTTATTTGATCTTTATCACAAAGAAAGGTTAGTATCTCTACTTACAAAAAGGTAAACACACTCATAGAGATTAAGCAGTGTACCCAAAATGATCCAACTAACAAGTAAGTAGCAGACGAAACTGAGGGCTAAAACCAGAACCCATAGAAATTGAATCAAAATCTAGAGCAATTTTCAATATACCGATAACACAGTGTCACTTGCCTCTCTTAGAAAGAAAAGTTATTTTTAAAAAAATGTGTTGTATAAATGTCCTACATTCTTCTCCTTAACCTTGTTTCAAATATATAATGCCAAAACTCCTTCTAATGTTATCTTCTAATCATGAAATAATAATCAGTGACCCCTCATTATAATAGTATTAACGTATAAAAGAAGACATTACAGTGATATCATATGTACATTATATGAAGACCAGTGTTACCAACAGAATTAGAAACCCCAAATGGATGAAAAACAATTCTACAATAAAACACATGTTCTGAGCTCAATTCTGTGTTTTTAAAATTGCTGAGAGTCACAATGAGACTTACTATAAGTGAAAGGTCTTATTATCTGTTCCTTTAGACCTAGGCTTGGAGTATCAAAAGTAAATAATGGCCTTGTACTTTTCATGAAGCTTCTGCAACTCTTTCCCAAAGGCTACTAGTAATGACTTCTTGTCAAAAGGAATAGAGGAAACATTTTTTCAATTCCTCTGGAAGTAGTTCTGCATTGATTTCAGAGATATCGTCACGCACCTGGCCAAGTTGGCAAGTGGACACACAGTGCCCTCCAGCTCTCTGAGGCAAATCAGAACCTTAAATTACAGCAGCAGCCCAAACACTCTCTTGTTCCCTTCAGATTTTCTAGTATCACTATTGCAGAACTATAATTGATTTCACTGTCACAGATTTGGTGTGTTATGCTCAAATTATACACATAAACATAGTATCCCTTATATCTTAACATTAAACATAGTATCCCTTATATCAACATTAAACATCATATCCCTTATATATTAACATTAAAATGTCTAATATGTATAAATGTATATGTATTTGAATTCAGGCTTTCTGTTGTCAGTTTGTTTTCTTGGGTAGAGTCATTCTTTGACTATAGCAAGTTTTTATTCCAACAGTCTGTGATACCAAATGAGATTATTTTATTTTAGATCTTTTGAAGTTTTCATTTAAGTGATTTATTGTGAAAACCTAGATCCAGATTCTGGTCATTTCACTTACTTGCTATGTGGACTTGGGAGCACTGATTAATATATTTAGATCTCAGTAAGATACTGGAAAAATGATATACTTATTGGAAAATAGTGATAACACTCATTTTGTAGATTTGTTAAAGTAAATAATCTATAAGAAGCACTCACAGGAGCACCTGGGTGGCTCAGTTAGTTGAGCGTCCAACTTCAGCTCAGGTCATGATCTCTTGATTCCTGAGTTGGAGCCCCACATCAGGCTCTGTGCTGACAGCTTGGAGCCTGGAGCTTGCTTCAGATTCTGTGTCTCCCTCTCTTTCTGTCTTTACCCCACTCATGCTCTGTCTCTCTCTGTCTTTCTCTCTAGAAAATAAATAGACATTAAAAAATTAAAAAAAAAGAAGCACTGATAGTGTCCGGCATATAGTACATACAAAGGAAATATTGGTTTTAGCTTAAGTTAGTTCTACTATTGATAAGTATCTCAAATACATATTAGCAATTAAGATTTGTAAGATAATCTTATCTTCCTTGTACAATTTTTGTTACTTTTGCTGTTTCTTTGTTTTGTTTGATTAACATGCATATTTCAGATAGATAATTTGCATTTAAGTTGTTTTAAAATGGAAAGAACTATTAAAATAATAAATAAAAACCACTTTGTCATATAAGCTTACCCTTCAGGGTTAAAATAAATGTAGATGAATCAAAATTACTAGTGTGTTTGCAGTAAGATAGATAAATCATAATTATCAGCAGAAAAACAAACATTTTGAAACATCATAAAGTAATACCCTATAATATCAGCAATAAGTTTCTTTCTTCTAACCATATATTCCCTGTGAAACACTTGACTTTCAGTGAAGATAATGATTATTGCTTATTTGGATAGTGAACCTAGTCTCCTCATCTAGGCTACCAATACTTCTGAATGAACTTTTAGAATGACAAATAGTTTTCTGGAGTCACCCAAGACAGTTTGTCACCCATCCTGAGATAATAGACAATAGGGTCTGGAACCACTGTTTCATGCAGCTCTCAGCCTTACTATAAAGTATGGGCTAGAGTAGCTTTAGAACCAGCTCTGAATCACTGCCTATGCCCTATGGCTACAGAAGGAAAGATCTTTCTCATGGCCTAAACATGTATGTCCAAAGTGATGCCAATAGCCACATTTAAATTTGTTTTCATTCATTTAAGTTGAATTAAGTAAAAATTTAAATGTATTTCCTCAGTTGTACTATGAACCACATTTCATACGCTCAGTAGTGGGCAGTGGCCAGCAGATTGGATAAAAAATATATAGACCATTTTCATCATTACAAAAAGTTCTACTGGTTAGCACCGACCTAGACCTTGAAAGAACAAAAACATACACAAAGCTTCCTGTCAAATATTACAGACCATTTTCAGGGTATAATGAGAGCTAGTCAACACTGACTTCTTGTTCTTATATTTGTTCATATAATTTCCTTCCCAAATTAGTCTTGATTTCTTATTTGTTGTGTTGTTATTTGTAACTTTATAAATGTAAGTCAATGAATATCATTTCCACTTGTGGAAGGATGACAATAATATACTCCATGTATGGGTTTCTGGGATCCAGAGGAAATTATTTGGTTCTTTTATATATTTTACATCATGTCGATGGTAAAATTCTTCCTTACCCCTGTTATGTTTTTGGATACACTGTGGCTCCTCAAAACTTCACTGACTGAATTTCATTCCATTTGGGAATACTTTAAGATAGTATCACTATATAAAACTGCCTATTTAGCTTTTCAGAGGGCTTCCCTGAATGTCCCTCTTATATGTTAACAAGATTTTAGTCACAATGCCTAATATTAATATCTTGCCCTTACCAGTCTCATTATTATAGCTATCAAGAGAAGCCATGACTTGTAAGACTTTAGAGAATAGCACATTTGAAACATGTTAAGCAAATGTCTGTCCCTAAATTCTGATGATAAAAGGCATCCTAGAGGAAGGGCTACATTAAATGTTCAGATGATATTCTGCTTGCCAAAGAGAGCCAGCTGTTTATACTTGGTGGCATACTGCAACAGAATTATCTCATTTGCAAATCTTGGAATACGGAGATGCAGATAAATGTTAGCACTATAAACCAGCAAATGTAGAGTGAGCTGTATTCTTGGTTTTTGGAGAAAGATTTCATATTTCATATTTGTACATATGGAGCTTTAAAACTTATTCGTAAACATGCCATCTGAGCAACATGGCACATAAGGCATTTTTAATATGGCCAAAGCTGTATTAAGATACTTCCTTATATAATGTTATACAAACAAATATTTTATCATTCCACTTGTATAAAATGTTAATAAGGTGGTTAGCAGCAGAAACAAAAGTGTGTCTTCTGTGTTTTCATAATAAAATGAGTGTTTTCTGCCAACCAAGTGTCATAGCTAAAGACAATATTACTCTCTCTTAGAGACAAAAGGTCACATCAGAATTTCTTTGGTAAATTTACATGGTTCACAGATTCAATCTAAGCCTTCACAAAACAAATAAGTTTATCATTCAAGAGGAAAAAGTGTACTCATAAGAAATTTGTTTGTGGGTCTGAAAAAAAATGTCAAGAATTCAAAGGATTGGGTGATGACAATGTTTTTTTTAAATATGAGATTTCATTTTAGCTTAAGCATTTTTTTTTCTACTTGGGAGAAAAAGACTCTTCATTTATAGTAAAACATTATTACTTATCCTTGAGTGGAAAGAAATTTGGCCATCACTACTAATAGCTAAGCAAGGGAAAATCTGTTCTTTTCCCCTTAGTTGAAAAGAACCCATTCTGGATCTGTTAATCAAATCATTCTTTTCCCTCAAGCCGGAACGCTCTTCTTAAAAATACAAATCCGATCACATGGAATGCTCAATTAAAACACTACAATGTCTTCCATTGTCCATAGGAAAAACATCTAAACCTTTAACTCTTAACATGGTCTACAAAGTACCACTTGCTTATTCTTTCCTGCATCTACACCTGCCATGACACTCCCATAGTTTCACAGAATGCCTAATATACAGAGGCACCATATAACTATTGAATGAATGAGGAAACAAGCTTTATAATTTTTTTTCCTCAGGCAAGAAACAAGCAGAGAAAAAAGATGAGTGGGATATGTACATTCACCACCCTATATAATATAGGAACATCTTTGTTTCCATCTCCTTATTATGTTTTGTTTTCCCTATAGCACAACACCTGCCATTTATTCCCATGTGTACATAAATTCCATAATGCCAAAGATGTTGTCTGGCTTATCCATTCATATATCTCCTAAAGACTTAAAAGAATTTGACATTGGAGTAGAATCTTCATAAATCCCTGTTGAATTAATGAATGAAGGAATAACTCTTCTCCTTAAGTCCTTATTTGAGTCATCTGTTAAATGGCCCAAAAGCATTTTTCAAGGCCACCTCATCTTGTCATTATCTTTCTTCCTATCTTCTATTCCTCTCTCCATTTTTGAGTAATTCATTTATTTAATCATCGCAAAGATCCTTTTGTTCTTTCCTCACTTAAAAGAGTTTTATTGGCACTCTGTCTCCAGAATAAAGTTCACAATACCTAGCCTAGCCACATGACGTGGCCCAAGCTAACTTCTACTTTCCTCCCACACTTTGCATGTCCCAGACAAGCTGATCATCTCTCAGTTTTTCAGGCCCATCCTACCTTCCGTCACCCACTGGTGTGTCTTTGCATAAACTCGTTCCTCTGGATAACCCCTTTTAGCTGGATACATTCTTAATTTTTATGATGGTTTGTGCTTTAGAGTAACTTCCTCGGGGAAGGCTTCTCTGGACCTCAAATACTGCAGTACATGCCCTACTTTGTATTTTCCTGCTGCTGCCTACTTTCCATATAGTATGATACTTACCCTGCTTTCATTTGATTACTTCACTTGTCTGTGTTTCCCCTAAAGGGCTAGACTCTTGATGGCATAGGTGATTATTGTTTACACACAATGGCTGTGCCTAGAGTATTTGCTGAATGAGGACATGGAAGTAAATATCTCTGAGTTCTAAATCAGCTGCAGATCTCAGGCAGTCACTTTTTAGATGGGGACTGCAGTATACTTTTTCCATAAGACCTAAAACAATACTGGGGGCATGGTAAGGACCTATGGGCTACCACAAAAAGAGAGAGAAAAATGGTTGATTGCCTGATTGACCTGTATTGATTGATGTGTAAAGAAGTTCAGCTTAGTTGGGGGACAAACTGACATTGTCCAGAGAGAAACTGAACTCATCACCAGCAAATTGCTTGAAAAAACTAATTCTTTATCATCTTAACTAACACACCCAACTCTTCATAGGATATTATTTCCAAACCTGGTGTCACTCTTCTCAGTCCTATAAAGCTGCAAAAAAAAAGCCATAAGAAGCAAGAAAATGTAGGAAAAATCCAGAAAAACATAGTATAAGAACTTGTGGCATTATTTTACTGATTAGTCTTTGATTTTTCTAGATTATATTATCCTTGGGATAAACTCATAGATTTCACCCCACAGCATTTATATGGACACATAACATAGCTTCTAAGATTACAATATTATATTGCTACAAGTGTCAGAATGGATAAGAATGGAATGTTAGCATATCAAAATCTGTCTCTAACAACACACAGCAAAGCTAAATTCTACATCCTCTTGTAAGATTATTTGGACAAACTGATGCAGCACTAAGAGGAGCTGCATACATTTTCTTGGCCACGACAGCAATGGGAAGACAAGTCTCTTCTTCTAACCTGATAATTACAATTTGTGATCATAAATCAAGAACTGCCTTAGGAAACAACTGGAAATATTGAATAATTACTGGGAGAAAGAATACTTCAGCATCAAATGAGCCAAAACTCAAATATCCATTTTGAGACAGATGTACTTAAGTTTCCATGTAGACACCATCTGATATAATTCCCTAACACATTTTTAGTTTTTGGAGTGTTCTTTGCCTCTCTTGACCTCAATTTCCTCATGAAAATGGGGATAATAATGTCTGCCTCACTGGTTTTTTTTGTGGAAATTCAATTAGATAGGAAACATAAAGTATTTAGCACACTATTGGCATATACTAGCTCAGCAATAATTGGTTGATATGCTGTTTAGATATTTTTTATGCCTTCCCAATCAAGCGTGCTAATTTAATTTTAAAATGACCCTTGATTTTCTAGTTGTATGGGAATAGAGGAAGGGGAGGGCGCAATAATGAAGAAATAGGAGTGTGTGGTATGAAGGTGGAGGAATTATGGGGAGCCCAGAATGAGTTTTCTTTTTTTTTTAATTTTTTTAATGTTTACTTATTTTTGAGACAGAGAGAGACAGAGCATGAATGGGGGAGGGTCAGAGAGAGAGGGAGACACAGAATCTGAAGCAGGCTCCAGGCTCTGAGCTGTCAGCACAGAGCCCGATGCAGGGCTCAAACTCACGGACCGTGAGATCATGACCTGAGCCGAAGTCAGACGCTTAACTGACTGAGCCACCTAGGCGCCCCAGAATGAGTTTTCTATATTCAAGATGTTTCACTGACCTGGGGCACCTGGGTGGCTTGGTTGAGTGTCCAACTTCAGCTCAGGTCATGATCTCACAGTTCGTGAGTTTGAACTCCACATCAGGCTGTGCTGACAGCTCAGAGCCTAGAGCCTGTTTCGGATTCTGTGTCTCCCTCTATTTCTGCCCCTCCTCCACTTGCTCTGTGTCTGTCTCTCTCAAAAATAAATATTAAAAAAAAAGTTTCACTGACCAAATGGGCTGAGAAAGCAAATGTTGGCTTTAAGCAGGTCACTACAGGTAAGCAACCTTTTAGAGAACGAATTTGTCAGTGATTAAGCCAACAGACTATATGAAAGATTTGCTATTCTTAAAATGTGTTAATTTCCAGTAAGTTGTCAAAGAATCAGCTCTATTTGACTAACAGTTACTTCTAGGATTTGTAAAAAAGATTAAATTAGATAATATATAAAAATTCTGTGTAGCTGTCTCCAAAGATGGTATCCCAATGAAGCATACCTCCTGTAGCCAAACCCTTATGTAGTGTCCGCACTCCCCTTGACTATAAGTGAACTGTGACTCACTCTTGACCACAGGAATGCAGAGGAGGTGATGTTATGGTCATAATGCCCAGAAGCTGAATCAGAAGAAGCCTTATAGCTTCAGACAGAGACTCTTGGGAGCATTTACTTGTGGAATGCTACCTCTCAGAAAACTAAACCCATTCTATGAAGCCCAAGCCACACAAAGAGGTCAATGAAGGCATTCCAGCTGAAATCCTCAGCTGAGTTCTATTTAAACCAATAGCTACCATCAACTGTCAGCTTTGTGAATGAGTAATCTTGGAAGCCCAGCTCAGTTGAGTCTTAGTTTTACTATGATTCCAGCCAGTATTAATTATAACTGTATGACACATCCCAAGTAAGAATTGTCCAGCTAAGCTCAAACAACTCAGAGAAACCAAGTAAAATAATAATAAATTATTGTTTAAGCATCCTGAGTTTGGTGGTAGTTTTTATGCAGCAAAAGACAACAGGAATGAATGCCTGTCAAAACTCTTGGTACAGATAAAAAGGTATAGATAAAATAAGTTTGGTTGATAGAACCAGAAATTTATCAGTTTAATTTTGAATCAATTGCTGTTCAGTTGATGTCAGAAACTTGGTAAATTATATGGTACTACAATTCTAAGATGAACACAGTTTAATTTCCCTAAAATTAAGATGCATCTTGCAATCAATGAGATTGTATAATTGACATTTATTTTTCTTAGAAGTACTGAAAGATGTTTCTTATAATTGATGGCATCTTAGATCTTGCAATACAATATATTGGATGGATAGTCTAAAAGACTCCACCTTAGTCCAACTTCCTCAGAATCTCCTAGAGAATCAGTTTAAGTAGATTTCTAGTCCTCACTAAATCAGAATATCTTGGGGCAGGTCCAGGCATTTGCATTTAAGTTTTCCAAATGATCCTTATGTGTAAAAATATTTGGAAAACACTGATTCACATATCAAAGTCTCTGTCCTAGACTAGAAAAATAAGTGAACACATATCTTTACTTTAGCTGCCCATTGACACATGTTCATTCTGGATTTCAAACTATACTACACAGCTGTAGTAATCAGAACAGTATGGTACTGGCACAAAAAAAAAAAAAAAAACAAATACATAGACCAAAGGGACGAAATAGAAAGCCTAGAAATAAACCTCTGCTTATATGGTTAGTTATTATATGACAAAGGAGGCAAGAATACAGAAGAGGGAGAATACAGTCTTTTCCATAAATCGTGTTAGGAATACTGGACAGCCACATGCAAAATAAAACTGGACCACTTTCTTACATTCTATACAAAAATATACCCAAAATTGATTAAAGACTTATGTAAGAACTGAAACCATAAAACTCCCAGAAGAAAACACAGGTAGTAAGCTCTTTGACATCAGCCTTAGCAATGTTTTTTTTTGGATCTGAGGTCTCCTCAGGCAAGGAAAACAAAAGCTAAAATAAAAAAAAATGAGACTAGGTCAAACCAAAATGCTTTTGCACAGTGAAGGAAAGCACCAACAAAATGAAAAGACAACCTACTAAATGGGAGAAGATATTCACAAGTGATATATCTGATAAGGAGTTAATATCCAAAATATATAAAGAACACTATAATTCAATATCAAAAAGACACAAATAATCTGAGTTAAAAATGAGCAGAGAACCTGAATTATCATTTTTCCAAAGAAGACATACAAATGGTCAATAGTCACATGAAAAGATGCCCAACATCACTAACCATCAGAGAAATGAAAATCAAAACCACAATGAAATATCACTTCACATCTGTCAGAACAGCTTTTATCAAAAAGACAAGAAATAACCACTATCAGCAAGAATGTGAAAAAAAGGAAACTCCCGTGCACTATTTGTGGGAATGTAAACTGATGCGGCCACTATAGAAAATGTTAAGGAAGTTCCTCAGAAAATTAAAAATAGAACTAGCATATAATCCAGCAATTCCACTTCTAGGTATTTTTTCAAAGAAAACATAAACACTAGTTTGAAAAACATATGCACCTCTATATTCACTAAAGCATTATTTACAAGAGCCAAGATATGGAAGTAAACTAAATTTAATAAATATACATTATATATATTATATATTACTCAGCCAAGAAAAAAAACAAACAAAAAACAATGAAATCCTGCCATTTGTGACAACAACCTAGAGGGTACTATGCCAAGTGAAATAAGTGAGACAGAGTAAGACAAATACCATATAATTTCACTTATATGTGGAATCTATATAAAAACAAAACGAAACAAAACAAAACAAAACAGAAACTAACTCATAGATACAAAGAACAATCTGATGCTTGTCAAAGGGGAGAGAAATGAGGGGGATGGACAAAACAGGTGAAGGGGATTAAAAAGTATAATCTTCTAGTTATAAAATAAATAAGTCATGGGGATATAATGTACAGTATAGGTATATAGTCAATAATATTGTAATAACTTTATACAGTAACAGATGGTAATTAGACTTATTGTGTTATTTTGTAAAGTACATAAATTTTGAATCACTGTTATATATCTAAGACAAACATACTATTATATGTTAATCATTTTTCAATAAAAAATATTTCAATGTTTGAATTGCATAGAGAAGTGGTTGTTTTGCAAACATCTAACATATTACCTCCATATTACATATGGAATACCTACTGAATAGCTCTTTAACTCTCTTTCCCTAGAAATGTAGAAATTGAGTCAATTGTGAAATTAAATTTGACATTTCATATCCTGATACTCATGTTGCTAGTTATTTGTGGTTCCTTTTTGTGCACGAAAATGCAGCTTGAAGGCAAATACACCATAATAGTACCAGAGCGATCAGCAACCTTGGTAGTCAACCTTTCTATTTGGTGAAAAATTAAAACTACTACAATAGCTTTGTAGTATTGCAGTCATCTCTTTCCATCACATGCAAAATATGTTTTCCAGAATTTTATTTTTGAGATGGCTTGTTTAAATTCAAACTTTGAGAACATGGGGACAAGAATATATGTTAATAAAGTTGTAAGGAGGGAATTCAGCTTCACATGGTGGCTGGAAAGGAGAGCAGATTGTATAACAATTATCTTTACCTTATGGCATTGTACACAGAACTGCATTTTGTATAGCAATTCAAATTTAACAGTTATTCAACAAATGTTTATTTAGTAAGTTTTCTAAATAGAATAACAGTCAATGTAGGTATGAATATGCTGCAACAGAAAGAATCGGCTTGGGGCAATAATATATTTTTTATTCAAATGTTTATTGATTGATTGATTGATTGATTGATTTAAAGAGAGAGAGACAGAGAGAGAGAACCCAAGTCAGAAAAAGGCAGAGAGAAAGCGAGAGAAATCCCAAGCAGGCTCTGCACTGTCAGTGTAGAGTCTCATGCAGGGCTTGAAGTCATGAAATGTGAGATCATGACCTGAGCCGAAACCAAGAGTCAGACACTTAACCATACTGAGCTACGTAGGTGCCCCAATAATATTTTTGAAGTTAAAAATTTTGGAATTTTTTAAAAGTTTATTTATTAATTTTGAGAGAGAGAGAGTGCATGTGTGTGAGCAGGGGTGGGGCAGGGAGAGAATCCCAAGCAGGCTCTGGACTGCTAGCACAGATCTCAAGAACCCTGAGATCATGACATGAGCCAAAATCAAGAGTCAGATGCTTAACCAACTGAGCCATCCAGGCGCTCCTGCAATTTTATTATTTTTTAATGTATTTTTAAATATTTTTTTAATTTTATTTTTTATTTTTTAAAATTTACATCCAAATTAGTTAAGCATATAGTGCAACAATGATTTCAGGAGTGGATTCCTTAATGCTCCTTACCTATTTAGCCCATCCCCCCTCACACTACCCCTCCAATAACCCTCAGTATTTATGAGTCTCTTTTGTTTTGTGACCTTCCCTGTTTTTATGTTATTTTTGTTTCCCTTCCCTTATGTTCATCTGTTTTGTCTCTTAAAGTCCTCATATGAGTGAATTCATATGATATTTGTCTTTCTCTGACTGACTAATTTCACTTAGCATAATACCCTCCAGTTCCATCCACACAGTTGCAAATGGCAAGATTTCATTCTTTTTGCTTGCCGAATAATACTCCATTGTGTGTGTGTGTGTATATATATATATATATATATATATATATATACCACTTTTCTTTATCCATACATCCATCAATGGACATTTTGGATCTTTCCATACTTTGGCTATTGTTGAGAGTGCTGCTATAAACATGGGGGGTGCATGTGTCCCTTCGGAACAGCACATATGTATCCCTTGGATAAATACTTAATGATGCAATTGCTGGGTCATAGGGTAGTTCTATTTTTAGTTTTTTGGGGAACCTCCATACTGTTTTCCACAGTGGCTGCACCAGCTTGCATTCCCACCAAGAATGCAAAAGAGATCCTCTTTCTCCACATCCTCACCAACATCTGTTGTTGCCTGAGTTGTTAATGTTAGCCATTCTGACAGGCGTAAGGTGATATCTCATTGTGGTTTTGATTTGTATTTCCCTGATGATGAGTGAAGTTGAGCATTTTTTCATGTGTTGGTTAGCCATCCGGATGTTTTCTTTGCAGAAATGTCTATTCATGTCTTTTGCCCATTTCTTCACTGGATTATTTGTTTTTTGGGTGTTGAGTTTGATAAGTTCTTTATAGATTTTGGATACTAACCCTTTATCTGATATGTCATTTGAAAATATCTTCTCCCATTCTGTTGGTTGCCTTTTAGTTTTGCTGATTGTTTCCTTCACTGTGCAGAAAGTTTTTATTTTGATGAGGTCCCAGTAGTTCTTTTTTGCTTTTGTTTCCCTTGCCTCTGGAGATGTATTGAGTAAGAAGTTGCTGTGGCCAAGATCAAAGAGGTTTTTGCCTGCTTTTTCCTTGAGGATTTTGATGGCTTTCTGTCTCACATTGAGGTCTTTCATCCATTTTGAGTTTATTTTTGTGTATGGTGTAAGAAAGTGGTCCAGGTTCATTCTTCTGCATATCTCTGTCTAGTTTTCCTAGCACCACTGTTGAAGAGACTGTCTTTATTCCATTGGATATTCTTTCCTGCTTTGTCAAAGATTAGTTGGCCATACGTTTGTGGGTCCATTTCTGGGTTCTCTATTCTGTTCCATTGATCTGAGTGTCACTTCTTGTGCCAGTACCATACTGTCTTGATGGTTACAGCTTTGTAGTTTAACTTGAAGTCTGGGATTGTGATGCCTCTCGCTTTCATTTTCTTTTTCAAGATTGTTTTGGCTATTCAGGGTTTTTTTCTTGTTCCATACAAATTTTAGGACTATTTGTTCTAGCTCTGTGAAGAATACTGGTGTTATTTTGATAGGGATTTCATTTAATATGTAGATTGCTTTGGGTAGTACCAAAATTTTAACAACATTTTTACTTCCTATCCAGGAGCATGGAATATTTTTCCTTTGTGTGTGTGTGTGTGTGTGTGTGTGTCTTCTTCAATTTCTTTCATAAGCTTTCTATAGTTTTTAGCATATAGATTTTTCACCTCTTTGGTTAGATTTATTCCTAGGTATTTTATGTTTTTTGTGCAACTGTAAATGGCATTGATTCTTTGATTTCTCTTTCTGTCACTTCATTGTTGGTATATAGGAATGTAACCGATTTCTGTGCATTCATTTTATATCCTGCAACTTTGCTGAATTCATGAATCAATTCTAGCAGTTTTTTGGTGGAATCTTTTGGGTTTTCCATATAGAGTATCATGTCATCTGTGAATAGTGAAGATTTGACTTCCTCCTGGCCGATTTGGAAGATTAGAGCAGAAATTAATGTTATCGAAATCAAGAAAAGAGTAGAACAGATCACTGAAACCAGAAGCTGGTTCTTTGAAAGAATTAACAAAATTGATAAACCACTAGCCAGTTTTATCAAAAAGAAAAAGGAAAGGACCCAGATAAATAAAATCAAGAATGAAAGAAGAGAGATAACAACCAACACAGCAGAAATAAAAACAATAATAACAGATTATGAGAAATTATATGTCAATAAAATGGGCAATCTGGAAGAAATGGACAAATTCCTAGAAACATATACACTACCAAAACTGAAACACGAAGAAATAGAAAATTTGAACAGACCCATAACTAGTAAAGAAATCAAATTAGTAATTGAGAATCCACCAAAAAACAAGAGTCCAGGGTCAGATGGCTTTCCAGGGGAATTCTACCAAACATTTAAGGAAGAGTTAACACCTATTCTCTTGAGGCTGTTCCAAAGAATAGAAATGGAAGGAAAACTTCCAAAGTCTTTCTATGAAGAGATCATTTCATTGATTCCAAAACCAGACAAAGACCCCACTAAAAAGGAAAACTATAGACCAATTTCCCTGATGGACATGGATGCAAAAATCCTCAACAAGATATTAGCCAACCAGATGCAACAATACATTAAAAAATTATTCACCATGACCAAGTGGGATTTACAGCTGGGATGCAGGGCTGGTTCGATACCCACAAAAAATTAACGTGATTTATCACATCAATAAAAGAAAGAACAAGAACCATATTATTCTCTCAATAGATGCAGAGAAATCATGTGACAAAATACAGCATACTTTTTTGATAAAAACCCTCAAGAAAGTAGGGATACAAGGATCATACCTCGAGATGATAAAAGCCATATATGAATGACCCAACATTAATATCATCCTCAATGGGAAAAAAACTGAGATCTTTCCCCCTAAGGTCAGGAACAAGACAAGGATGTCTTCTCTCACCACTGTTATTTAACAGAGTATTGGAAGTCTTAGCCTCTGCAACCAGACAACACAAAGAAATAAAATGCAATTATTTTTAAATTACCACTTATTTCAATAAGAAACAAAGGGAGAAAGTTCACATTAGAAAACGGATATATCCAGGGATCAAAGTTCATCCGGAATTACACACTCAAATATACCACAGAATATTTCGGGTTTTGTACAAGTATTAACATAATATTTATTACAAATATCCACTGTCTTTCTGATTAGGAATTTGAATGCTAATGTTCTTTCTAAAAGCAATCATGTTTAAGCAGTTGATGACACTTAAAATTCTTCCTTTCAACCAAATTTGGATAACATAATTTTTTCTGCATTATTTCACAGTGCAAGAGAGGTTTGTTATCTACCAAACCAATGGCAACCCAAATTAAAGGAATTTCATTTGATGATGAGTAACATTAACTGTCAGATTTTTGAACTATCATAGCCCAAGAACATCATACATACCTTGAGTACTGAGCTGGGGCAATAAAAATGCTCTAAAAATTGGGCTTAATAATGAATAATATCTGATAAAAGAGCATTTCAATCTTTTGAGTCATAAAATACCAAAGAACATAAGAACAACTAAATAACTTAGTTCATCTTACAGTTATGTATGTTCACCAATATCTTTTACATTTCTATGAGTTTTATTCTTTCTTTTTCTTCTAATCTAAGTAGTAGTGGATGGAGTACTGGTACTAAAATAGTGGTTTTACTGACAATTACAATAATATAAGTAAAAACTATCACTTTTCGAACATTTACTGTATGCTGAGCACTGGCTTACATGAATCACTCTGAGAGGTTAAGGAAATTTCCTAAGGTTCTATAGCTATTAAATGAGAAAAGTAGGTTACGAACACCTAGTCTGTCTGACTGAAATTTTCACCTTTACCAAAGAAATACTATATAAGAAATATGACTTTGTCTATAAACTTTAAGAAATTTCACACAGGGGCGCCTGGGTGGCGCAGTCGGTTAAGCGTCCGACTTCAGCCAGGTCACGATCTCGCGGTCCGTGAGTTCGAGCCCCGCGTCGGGCTCTGGGCTGATGGCTCAGAGCCTGGAGCCTGTTTCCGATTCTGTGTCTCCCTCTCTCTCTGCCCCTCGCCCGTTCATGCTCTGTCTCTCTCTGTCCCAAAAATAAATAAACGTTGAAAAAAAAAAAAAAAGAAATTTCACACAAAAAAACCCACATCTTATTAAAATTTAATCATGATAATATATTCTGGCTCACATAGAATAATATACTTCACATTTGAGTAATTATTTTGTCAATATTTTTAATAGTGACCTATAGTT
Organism: Prionailurus bengalensis; assembly: GCF_016509475.1. Lineage (NCBI taxonomy): Eukaryota > Metazoa > Chordata > Mammalia > Carnivora > Felidae > Prionailurus > Prionailurus bengalensis. Next base: position 95,344,056 of record NC_057344.1, read on the forward strand.
GCACACAATAGTATTCCCCCACATTATAGTTATTATTTTAAGTTTTCAGTTCTCAGTATTGTCAGAGAATGTGAATCAAGCCACTGTAGGAATTAGTTTATGCTTAGAATATGGAAATGAATGGGCAGATTCCATTAAAGTAGGAGAATTAAAAACTGTGAGATTCACAGTCAAGTGAATCAGTAACAAAGGAGTCTGAGTCAAGGTTCCAAAAGAGAGGCTGGTTTGTTTCAGAAAAGTCTAAAATATTAACATTCAAAATTTTAAGACTTCAGATTTTCATCCAATGTACTAGACAGATTCTACAGAATACTTGCTTAATTGAGCAGATATCTAATAGGTAAATGTGGTCCATAAATCTGTTTATCCACTAAGGATCTAACACCTGATGAAGAATAGTAGAAGAGGCCAAATGAAACCAAAAAAGGGTCAGATGAAACAGAGAATCAAGACTAGGACTCTCTGCACATGCTTGACTGACTCACAAGATAATGTACGTCTCCAATTCAAAAAACATGATTCGGTAAGATGTGTCCAAACAAGCTAAATTATTGAAGAGAACTGCAAAGTCTGCATATGAAAAGATGCACATGAACCTTGAAAATGCTTTTGTTGCATTATTTAGAATAGTTATAAATGTCAGGTTACTGCTGGTGGTACTGTTCTTAAGAATGGCATTTGCAAAATAATGTTTGCCAAAGTTCATGTCACTATTTCTGGGAAAACTGTAGGCAAACTTCCTTTTACATAAAGTTATGTATTCCCTTAACGAAGATACTATAACTGAGACTAGTATCACTATTATTTTAGTTGTTTTTACATAATAGACCTGAATTACTATATGCCTAAAATGTCTTAAATACATATTTTAGCTTTTTATGAATGACAGAATTTCCAATAAGGTAAGTACTTTAATTAAAATTGTTTGACAGACTACCAAAAGCCACTGTAAATGTTCATGGAGCATCCCATTAAACATTCAAAAGGTCATTTGTTCAAAATATTTTAATATAGTTTTTATACTGAAAAATGCTCAAAATGTGTGTAATACATTATACTTTCCTTGTTCTACTATTCATGGACAAAATAATTTTAATGACTCATAGATTACTATTATTAGATCTGTTATTATTTTGTAATTTATATTAGAATTAAGAAATGTCATCACATATATTCAATAAAAACATATACTTAATTTAGTTTTGAAAAATAATAATGAAGAATATAAATCCTGCATGATAAAATTTATTTAGTGGCATCTGAGTGGCTCAGTCTGTTGAGCCTCCAACTCTTGATTTGGGTTCAGGTCATGATCTCGTGGTTGGTGGGATCAAGCCCCATGTCAGGCTCCACACTGACAGCGTGAAGCTTGCTTGGGATTCTTTCTCCCTCTCTTTCTCTGCCCCTCCTCAGCTGACATTCTCTGTGTCTCTCTCAAAATAAATAAATAAATAAATAAATAAATAAATAAATAAATAATTTTTTTTTCTGAAATTTATTGACAAATTGGTTTCCATACAACACCCAGTGCTCATCCCAAAAGGTGCCCTCCTCAATACCCATCACCCACCCTCTCCTCCCTCCCACCCCCCATCAACCCTCAGTTTGTTCTCAGTTTTTAACAGTCTCTTATGCTTTGGCTCTCTCCCATTCTAACCTCTTTTTTTTTTTTTTTCCTTCCCCTCCCCCATGGGTTCCTGTTAAGTTTCTCAGGATCCATATAAGAGTGAAACCATATGGTATCTGTCTTTCTCTGTATGGCTTATTTCACTTAGCATCACACTCTCCAGTTCCATCCACGTTGCTACAAAAGGCCATATTTCATTTTTTCTCATTGCCACGTAATATTCCATTGTGTATAGAAACCACAATTTCTTTATCCATTCATCAGTTGATGGACATTTAGGCTCTTTCCATAATTTGGCTATTGTTGAGAGTGCTGCTATGAACATTGGGGTACAAGTGGCCCTATGCATCAGTGCTCCTGTATCCCTTGGATAAATTCCTAGCAGTGCTATTGCTGGGTCATAGGGTAGGTCTATTTTTAATTTTCTGAGGAACCTCCACACTGCTTTCCAGAGCGGCTGCACCAATTTGCATTCCCACCAACAGTGCAAGAGGGTTCCCGTTTCTCCACATCCTCGCCAGCATCTATAGTCTCCTGATTTGTTCATTTTGGCCACTCTGACTGGGGTGAGGTGATACCTGAGTGTGGTTGTGATTTGTATTTCCCTGATAAGGAGCGACGCTGAACATCTTTTCATGTGCCTGTTGGCCATCCGGATGTCTTCTTTAGAGAAGTGTCTATTCATGTTTTCTGCCATTTCTTCACTGGGTTATTTGTTTTTCGGGTGTGGAGTTTGGTGAGCTCTTTATAGATTTTAGATACTAGACCTTTGTCCGATATGTCATTTGCGAATATCTTTTCCCATTCCGTTGGTTGCCTTTTAGTTTTGTTGGTTGTTTCCTTTGCTGTGCAGAAGCTTTTGATCTTCATGAGGTCCCAGGAATTCACTTTTGCTTTTAATTCCCTTGCCTTTGGGGATGTGTCGAGTAAGAGATTGCTACGGCTGAGGTCAGAGAGGTCTTTTCCTGCTTTCTCCTCTAAGGTTTTGATGGTTTCCTGTCTCACATTTAGGTCCTTTATCCATTTTGAGTTTATTTTTGTGAATGGTGTGAGAAAGTGGTCTAGTTTCAACCTTCCGCATGTTGCTGTCCAGTTCTCCCAGCACCATTTGTTAAAGAGGCTGTCTTTTTTCCATTGGATGTTCTTTCCCGCTTCGTCAAAGATGAGTTGGCCATACGTTTGTGGGTCTAGTTCTGGGGTTTCTATTCTATTCCATTGGTCTATGTGTCTGTTTTGGTGCCAATACCATGCTGTCTTGATGATGACAGCTTTGTAGTAGAGGCTAAAGTCTGGGATTGTGATGCCTCCTGCTTTGGTCTTCTTCTTCAAAATTCCTTTGGCTATTCGGGGCCTTTTGTGGTTCCATATGAATTTTAGAATTGCTTGTTCTAGTTTTGAGAAGAATGCTGGTGCAATTTTGATTGGGATTGCATTGAATGTGTAGATAGCTTTGGGTAGTATTGACATTTTGACAATATTTATTTTTCCAATCCATGAGCAGGGAATGTCTTTCCATTTCTTTAAATCTTCTTCAATTTCCTTCAGAAGCTTTCTATAGTTTTCAGCATACAGATCCTTTACATCTTTGGTTAGATTTATTCCTAGGTATTTTATGCTTCTTGGTGCAATTGTGAATGGGATCAGTTTCTTTATTTGTCTTTCTGTTGCTTCATTGTTAGTGTATAAGAATGCAACTGATTTCTGTACATTGATTTTGTATCCTGCAACTTTGCTGAATTCCTGTATCAGTTCTAGCAGACTTTTGGTGGAGTCTATCGGATTTTCCATGTATAATATCATGTCATCTGCAAAAAGCGAAAGCTTGACTTCATCTTTGCCAATTTTGATGCCTTTGATTTCCTTTTGTTGTCTGATTGCTGATGCTAGAACTTCCAGCACTATGTTAAACAGCAGCGGTGAGAGTGGGCATCCTTGTCGTGATCCTGATCTCAGGGAAAAAGCTCTCAGTTTTTCCCCGTTGAGGATGATGTTAGCTGTGGGCTTTTCATAAATGGCTTTTATGATCTTTAAGTATGTTCCTTCTATCCCGACTTTCTCAAGGGTTTTTATTAAGAAAGGGTGCTGGATTTTGTCGAAGGCCTTTTCTGCATCGATTGACAGGATCATATGGTTCTTCTCTCTTTTTTGTTAATGTGATGTATCACGTTGATTGATTTGCGAATTTTGAACCAGCCCTGCATCCCAGGAATGAATCCCACTTGATCATGGTGAATAATTCTTTTTATATGCCGTTGAATTCGATTTGCTAGTATCTTATTGAGAATTTTTGCATCCATATTCATCAGGGATATTGGCCTGTAGTTCTCTTTTTTTACTGGGTCTCTGTCTGGTTTAGGAATCAAAGTAATACTGGCTTCATAGAATGAGTCTGGAAGTTTTCCTTCCCTTTCTATTTCTTGGAATAGCTTGAGAAGGATAGGTATTATCTCTGCTTTAAACGTCTGGTAGAACTCCCCTGGGAAGCCATCTGGTCCTGGACTCTTATTTGTTGGGAGATTTTTGATAACCGATTCAATTTCTTCGCTGGTTATGGGTCTGTTCAAGCTTTCTATTTCCTCCTGATTGAGTTTTGGAAGAGTGTGGGTGTTCAGGAATTTGTCCATTTCTTCCAGGTTGTCCAATTTGTTGGCATATAATTTTTCATAGTATTCCCTGATAATTGTTTGTATCTCTGAGGGATTGGTTGTAATAATTCCATTTTCATTCATGATTTTATCTATTTGGGTCATCTCCCTTTTCTTTTTGAGAAGCCTGGCTAGAGGTTTGTCAATTTTGTTTATTTTTTCAAAAAACCAACTCTTGGTTTCGTTGATCTGCTCTACAGTTTTTTTAGTTTCTATATTGTTTATTTCTGCTCTGATCTTTATTATTTCTCTTCTTCTGCTGGGCTTAGGCAGCCTTTGCTGTTCTGCTTCTAGTTCCTTTAGGTGCGCTGTTAGATTTTGTATTTGGGATTTTTCTTGTTTCTTGAGATAGGCCTGGATTGCAATGTATTTTCCTCTCAGGACTGCCTTTGCTGCGTCCCAAAGCGTTTGGATTGTTGTATTTTCATTTTCGTTTGTTTCCGTATATTTTTTAATTTCTTCTCTAATTGCCTGGTTGACCCACTCATTCGTTAGTAGGGTGTTCTTTAACCTCCATGCTTTTGGAGGTTTTCCAGACTTTTTTCTGTGGTTGATTTCAAGCTTCATAGCATTGTGGTCTGAAAGTAAGCATGGTATAATTTCAATTCTTGTAAACTTATGAAGGGCTGTTTTGTGACCCAGTATATGATCTATCTTGGAGAATGTTCCATGTGCACTCGAGAAGAAAGTATATTCTGTTGCTTTGGGATGCAGAGTTCTAAATATATCTGTCAAGTCCATCTGATCCAATGTCTCATTCAGGGCCCTTGTTTCTTTATTGACCGTGTGTCTAGATGATCTATCCATTTCTGTAAGTGGTGTATTAAAGTCCCCTGCAATTACCACATTCTTATCAATAAGGTTGCTTATGTTTATGAGTAATTGTTTTATATATTTGGGGGCTCCGGTATTCGGTGCATAGACATTTATAATTGTTAGCTCTTCCTGATGGATAGACCCTGTAACTATTATATAATGTCCTTCTTCATCTCTTGTTACAGCCTTTAATTTAAAGTCTAGTTTGTCTGATATAAGTATGGCTACTCCAGCTTTCTTTTGGCTTCCAGTTGCATGATAAATAGTTCTCCATCCCCTCACTCTCAATCTAAAGGTGTCCTCAGGTCTAAAATGAGTCTCTTGTAGACAGCAAATAGATGGGTCTTGTTTTTTTATCCATTCTGATACCCTATGTCTTTTGGTTGGCGCATTTAATCCATTTACATTCAGTGTTATTATAGAAAGATACGGGTTTAGAGTCATTGTGATGTCTGTATGTTTTATGCTTATAGTGATGTCTCTGGGACTTTGTCTCACAGGGTCCCCCTTAGGATCTCTTGTAGGGCTGGTTTAGTGGTGACAAATTCCTTCAGTTTTTGTTTGTTTGGGAAGACCTTTATCTCTCCTTCTATTCTAAATGACAGACTTGCTGGATAAAGGATTCTTGGCTGCATATTTTTTCTGTCTAGCACCCTGAAAATCTCGTGCCAATTCTTTCTGGCCTGCCAAGTTTCAAAAGAGAGATCAGTCACGAGTCTTATAGGTTTCCCTTTATATGTGAGGGCACGTTTACCCCTTGCTGCTTTCAGAATTTTCTCTTTATCCTTGTATTTTGCCAGTTTCACTATGATATGTCGTGCAGAAGATCGATTCAAGTTACGTCTGAAGGGAGTTCTCTGTGCCTCTTGGATTTCAATGCCTTTTTCCTTCCCCAGTTCAGGGAAGTTCTCAGCTATTATTTCTTCAAGTACCCCTTCAGCACCTTTCCCTCTCTCTTCCTCCTCTGGGATACCAATTATGCGTATATTATTTCTTTTTAGTGTATCACTTAATTCTCTAATTTTCCCCTCATACTCCTGGATTTTTTTATCTCTCTTTTTCTCAGCTTCCTCTTTTTCCATAACTTTATCTTCTAGTTCACCTATTCTCTCCTCTGCCTCTTCAAGCCGAGCTGTGGTGGTTTCCATTTTGTTATGCATTTCGTTTAAAGCGTTTTTCAGCTCCTCGTGACTGTTCCTTAGTCCCTTGATCTCTGTAGCAAGAGATTCTCTGCTGTCCTGTATACTGTTTTCAAGCCCAGCGATTAATTTTATGACTATTATTCTAAATTCACTTTCTGTTATATTATTTAAATCCTTTTTGATCAGCTCATTAGCTGTTGTTATTTCCTGGAGATTCTTCTGAGGGGAGTTCTTCCGCTTGGTCATTTTGGATAGTCCCTGGCGTGGTGAGGACCTGCAGGGCACTTCCCCTGTGCTGTGGTGTATAACTGGAGTTGGTGGGCGGGGCCGCAGTCAGACCTGATGTCTGCCCCCAGCCCACCGCTGGGGCCACAGTCAGACTGGTGTGTGCCTTCTCTTCCCCTCTCCTAGGGGCGGGATTCACTGTGGGGTGGTGTGGCTCGTCTGGGCTACTTGCACCCTGCCAGGCTTGTGATGCTGGGGATCTGGCGTATTAGCTGGGGTGGGTAGGCAAGGTGCTCGGGGGCAGGAGGGGCAGGCTTAGATCGCTTCTCCTTAGGTGATCCACTTCAGGAGGGGCCCTGTGGCAGCGGGAGGGAGTCAGATCCGCTGCCGGAGGTTTGGCTCCGCCGAAGCGCAGAGTAGGGTGTTTGCGTGGAGCGAGCAAGTTCCCTGGCAGGAACCGGTTCCCTTTGGGATTTCGGCTGGGGGATGGGCGGGGGAGATGGCGCTGGCGAGCGCCTTTGTTCCCCACCAAACTGAGCTCTGTTTTCAGGGGGCTCAGCAGCTCTCCCTCCCTTTGTCCTCCAGCCTTCCCGCTTTCCGAGCAGAGCTGTTAACTTATGACCTCCCAGACGCTAAGTCGCGCTTGCTGTCGGAACACAGTCCGCCGGGCCCCTCCGCTTTTGCAAGCCCGACTCGGGGGCTCTGCTTGGCCGGCGAGCGGCCCCTCCGCCCCGGCTCCCTCCCGCCAGTCCGTGGAGCGCGCACCGCCTCGCCGCCCTTCCTACCCTCTTCCGTGGGCCTCTCGTCTGCGTTTGGCTCCGGCGACTCTGTTCTGCTAATCCTCTGGCGGTTTTCTGGGTTATTTAGGCAGGTGTAGATGGAATCTAAGTGATCAGCAGGATGTGCAGTGAGCCCAGCGTCCTCCTAAGCCGCCATCTTGCCGCAACTCTCAACATGTTGATTTAATAAATAAATAATTTTTAAAAACTTTTAAAAACTATATTGTTGAGAATAGTGAAATAATACTTAACAAATGAATATATGGGTCCAAATAGGCAGAAAATGGTGGTACCAGATTCAAATAAAGGATATGTTGAAACAGAGATAAAATCTATATATTTGCAAAAACTGCTATTTTTAGCACTCGTGAAAGTTTAGTGAATTTGGAAGTGATATTATATAGTATATTAATGTTGTAAATTTAGTTTTTATAAAAATCAAACTTTTACAAAATTTTGTATCACACATTTTATATCCATGCATTTTTCAGAAATATGACAAGAGAAATTCCATTTACATTTACACATTTACTCCCAATGGTAACATCTTGCAAAACTATGATACAATATTACAACCAGGATGTTGACATTGAGACAGTCAAGACACAGAGCATTTCTTTCACCATAGGGATCTGTCATGTTACCCTTTTATGGCCACACGTACTTCCATCTCACTAAGCACTCCCTCCCCATCAGTCTCCTTAATTCTTGGCAACGGATAATCTCTTCATTTCTCTAACTTTGTCATTCCCAAGTGTTGTATAAATATAATCACTCTATATAATCTTTTGGGATTAGTTTATTTCACTCAACAAAATTCTCTGAAGATTCATTGAAGATGTTGTATTTTATTAATAGTTCGTTCCTGTTTATTGCTGGGGAATATCCCAGGTGTGAATATATCACACTCTGGTTAACATCCACCCATTGGAGGACATTTGGGTTGGTTCCAGTTTGGGGCAAATTATTTTGAATAGAGTTTCTATAAGCATTTGTGCAGAGGTTTTTGTGAGACCATAAGATTTCATTTATCTGGGATAAATGTCCAGGAGTATAATTGATGGGTGGTATAGAAATTGCATGGTTAGTTTGTAAAGAAATTGCCTAGCTAATTTCCAGGTGGCTGTTCCATTTATATTCTCACCAATAATACTGAGCGATGATCCAGTTTTTCCACATCCTCACCAATATTTGATGTTGCCATCATTTTTTTTTCATTTAGCAATTCGGATATGCATATAGTAAGATCTCATAGTGGTTTTCAATTCCATTTCCCTAATGGATAATGATGTTGAATATTTTTTCTTGTGCTAATTTGCAATCTGTATGTCCTCTTCAGTGAAATGTTTGTCTTTACCAATTTTCTAATTAGGTTGTTTTATTTTTAACTGTTGAGTTTTGAGAGTTGTTTAAATATTCTGTATACCGTTCCTTTGTTGAATATGTGGCTTGCAAATATTTTCTCACAGTTTGGAGTTAATCTTTTTATTACCTGTCTATGCTCATAACGGGGTCTTTTACAGAGAAAAAGTATTAATTTGGAAGTCCAATTTACCATTTTATTCTTTTATGGATCGTGTTTTTTTGTGGCAAGTGCCCAGCCCTAGATCCCAAAGATTTTTCTCCTATTTTTAAAAGTTATTATAGTTCCATGTTTTATATTTTAATTTCATAATACATTTTGAGTTATTTTTGTAAGATTTAATTTGAGACCATTTTTTTTTTACCTATAGCTGTCCAATTGCTCTAATGCTATATTTTTGAAAGGGTTATCTTTCCTCTATTAAACTGCATTTGCACCTTTGTCAAAAATCAATTAAGGATATTTATGTGGATCTATTTATGGGTTCTCTGCTGGTTCCCATTGATCTACGTGTCAATCTTTCTACCAGAACCACACAGTGTTAGTTAGCTATAGTAAGTCTTGAAATCAGGTAGACAGATTTTGTCCTACTTTACAATTCTTTTTCAAAATTGTTTTAGCTATTCTGGTTCTTTTGGGTTTCCATAAAAATTTTTACATAACTTTGCCTATATCTATAAAATATCTTCCTGAGATTTTTATACAAATTGCTATTAAATCAATATATCATTTTTGGGAGAATTGATATCTTTATTAAGTCTTTCAATATATAAACTTGGTATACCTCTCTATTTACTTACATCTTCTGAAATTGTTTTTATCTACACTTTGTAGTTTTCAATTTGTAAACTATGTACATGTTTTTGTTATATTTCACTTAAGTATTTCATTTTTTTAGTGGTTTTAAACGGTATTATTTTTAATTTCAGTGTCCATATGCTAATGGTTGTATACAGAAATATAATTAATTTTTGTGTTTATTTTTTACCCTGCAAACTTGGTTAAGTCACTTGTTAGTTATAAGAGGTTTTTGTGTAAATTTCTACAAAATGTCTACATAGACAATCATGTTATTTGAAAAAAAAAACAGTTCTATTTCTTCCTTTCTAACATATGCCTTTCATTAATTTTTCTTGCCTTATTGCAGTGGCTAGAACTTCCAACATGAAGTTGAATAAGCATGGTGAAACACAGGGGTACCTGCGTGACTCAGTCAGTTAAGCTTCTGACCCCAACTCAGGTCATGATCTCAAGGTTCATGGCTTTGTGCATTGCATCGTGCTCTGTGCTGACAGCTCAGAGCCTGGAGCCTGCTTCAGATTCTGGGTCTCCCTCTATCTCTGCCCTCCCCCACTCACACTCTGTCTCTCTTCCTCAAAAATAAATAAACATTAGAAAAAATTAACAATTGTGAAACCCAGAATTTTGCCTTCTTTCCATCTAAGGGGGAAAACATTCAGTCTTTTAGCATTAGGTATAATGTTAGCACTAGTATTTGTTTGTTTGTTTGTTTGTTTGTTTTGGAAATGTTCTGTGCCACATTGGGGTAATTCCTACCTATTTTTATTTTTCTGAGAGTTAGATTTTATCATAAATGGATATTCAATTTTGTCAAATGTTTTCCTTCATTGATTGATATAATCATGTCATCCTTTTTTTATTTTGCTAATATAGAAAATTGCATAAATTAATTTTCAAATATTTAAAACATCCTTGCCTCTGTAGCGTAGACTTCACTCAGGGTGTATAATTATTTTTATATATTGCTGAATTACATTTGCTTATATATTTTTCAGAATTTTTATGTGTATCTTCATGAGGAATATCAGTGTGTAGTTTTATTTTTCTTTTTTATATTGTATTTGTTGGGTTTTGTTATAAGGGTAATATTAACTTGATAAAGTCAACTGGGAAGTGTTTCCTACTCTCCTATTTGCTGAAAGGGATTGTGTAAGGTTCATTTTTATTCTTTAAATGTTTGATAGAATTCTGCAGTGAAATCAACTGAACCTAGAATTTTCTCTTTCCAGATATTTTATTATAAAATTAACCTTCTTAATAGCTGTAGATACTTTCAAATTTTCCTTTTATAATGAGTGAATTGAGGAAATTTGGATTTTTGCTGCAATTGGTTAATTTTATCTTATTGTTAAATTTATGCATGTAGAGTTTTTCATAGTATTTCCTTCTGACGTTGGCAGATATCCTTTGTTTCATTCCCAGTTCTATTATTTGTATATTTTCTGTTTATTTCTTTGTCATTTTTGCTTGTCAATTTTAATGATCTTTTCAAGAAACTGTTTTTTTTTTCCTTTCATTTATTTTCAATGAAACTCAATGTTTCTGTTTTCAAGGTCATTGATTTCTGCTCTTATTATTTCCTTCTTTCTACTGGCTTTGGGTTTATTTTGCTCTTACTTTCTTGGTTATTTAGATGAAAGCATTCATTATTAATTTGACTTCTCCTCTTTTCTAATTTAGGCATTTTCCCTGTATCACTCTTGTAGTTGTATCCAAATTTTTTGGTATGTTGGGTTTTCATTAAGTTCCATGTGTTTGGTGATTTTCTTCAGAAAAATTTCTTTGAGACATCCTCCTTAAACCATGGATTATGTAGAAATGTGTTGCTTGGTTTCCAAGTAAATGGATGTGTTCCTGTTGTCTATATGCTATTGATTGCTAGTTTTATTCTATTGTTACTGATGAAGACCTTCTGCATGATTTAACTTACATTAAATATGTTGAGATGTGCATTATGGCCCAGGATTTGGTCTATTTTGACATATGTTCTATGGGAACTTGAAAAGAACATATATTCCGCTGCTGTTGCTGTATTCTATCAGTGTTGATTAGATCATCTTGGTTGATGGTGTTGTTTAATTCTTCCATATATTTTCTGGTCATCTGTCTAGTTTTATCAATTATTGAGAGAGCCCATAAAAATACTAGGATGAAACACAAGCTATCCAGGGGTTAGGACTCATCCAAAAGTCACTGTGCTATTATACCATCATTCTGAGTCATATAACATATATTTTGGTCATTCATGTACTCCACAACATGTAATTAAAAGATATTTCTGAGTTATCTAGTGTACCTAGTGTATTTAACAAGTTTTAACCCCAGAAATAGAACCAGAAGAGGATATATATTATAAGTGTTATTGGGGTGCCTGGATGTTGGTTAAGTGTCTGATCTTGATTTCATCTCATGTCAGGATCTCATGGTTCATGGGTTACAGCGCTGCATCAGGCTCCATGCTGATAATATGGTGCATCCTGCTTGAGATTCTTTCTTTTTCCCACTCTCTGCCTGTCCCATGCTTCCTCTCTCTCTCTCTCAAAAATAAGTAAACATTAAAACATTAAAAAAATAATAAATAAATAAATAAATAAATGTGTGATGCTAGGTAAAAACATCTTTATTCTTCATTTTTTTTATGTTTCACTACTGACTTTCCAAAGTGAATTTATTACGTTATGATTAAAAACTGGGTTACAATAAATAAATAAAATATGCATATGCTTTGACACAGCAATTTTGTTTCTAGTAATTTATCCTAAAGAAATGATTAAGGATGTGCATAAAGATTTATGTGTATAATGTTCATTGTAGCATTGTTTATTATAACAAAAATGGAAAATAGCCAATCCTGCAATATGAGTATAGTTAAATAAATTACAGTACATCCATTTTATGAATATCATGTATTCATTAAAATGATGCTGTGGAGGTTTTCTCCTAACATGATGTATCACCCTTTCTTAAGAAGTTTAAGAAAACGGAGTAGTTATAAAATAGTATGTGTGGTAAGCCCACATTTTGATTAAACATAAGCATTTTTTACAGATGTCTATATGTCAAATTCTTAATAGATTGCCTCTGTTTAGTTGGTTTCTGACTGGTTTTTACATTCTTCCTTATGCAATTATGTAATTTTTAAAATTTCTGCAAAAATGTGCATTGTTTTTTAAAAAAACCAATGTTACAAAAATAATTTATGTCTTATTTAAAATATGGGAAATTTTCCTGCATGAGAAAATAAAAGGCTAACAAGTTTAGTGTAAAGTTTATAAATATGTCCTGGTCCAGATTTTTATTAGTAACACCAAAAAGAGTAATTTACTATACTGAAACAGAGGAAGCAGAAACAAAATCTAACATCTGTCAAGATAAAGTTGGAAAAAATCAGGATCACTGGGGAAAGACTGAGAATTGAGTCTGAATGAAGGCAAATATCTAATCTTAAAATACATAATAATTTAGTAAAAATTAACAAACTTTACTTTTATTATTGTTATGTCACTTCACTTGGTTTCAAAATAATTATAATAATTACCATTTGCCAAGTGTTTGGTATACGATTTTTACATAATCCTTACAACACTTCTATGATAGGCCTTAATATCCACCTTTGTGGATATTTTGCCAAAACTAAATGGAATATCATAGAGGCTTTAAAAATTGCTCAAATATATACAGTTAGTGAACAGTAAAGCTGGAATATAATCAGATTTCTTTGATCCCAAACTCAATATACTTTCTTTTATCTCCCCAGCCTGAGAAGATATTTTACTACTTGTATTAAACAAACCCGGTGTCCAGATATGTTCTGGACATTGGGACACTTGAAGGAATAAATCCAGGTAATGGGTGTGTGTGAGGGATAACTGGGGTTATAAACCCAGGATGGTTATAGAAGAAAATAAAATTGGGGGGAAAACTTTAGTTAGAAGAGTTTAGATAAAACCTCTACAATTTAAAAGAGTGACTAAAGAACAGTTTTGAGTCTTCATGGAATAATTTGCTTAATCCCTTTTCTTCTAAGCTGAAAATTTTAAGAATGGCAGTTAAGGACTTCTTTGGGCAAATCAATTATTTAGCAATTTCAGCTCTTTCTCACTCACAAGAGAACAATGGTGAGGACAATAGAAAACATATGTCATGAGGATTCCCTGTTTTTTGGCTCACAGGAATTTGGTAGACACCTGAAGGAATCCAATGACAGCCAGCATAAGTGGCATCTTGACAAAGGCAGCAGTAGAGTTAATGAAGGCTACAGTATTGGAATTAGCATTAGCTGAAGAGCAGTACTGAGGAAGTAGCTGGACTGGGAAACATGGCAGGAAAAGCACCAGAAGAAGTTTACTCGTTGTATGAATACCTGTCTATGACAGGAGCCTAGGAAAGGAGGCCAGAGTCATTCAACTTGTCATACTAAGCAGAGCAATAGGGAAGGGGAGTAACCTAGAGGATGGGCCCATTTACTAAATCTTAAAGTAAATCCCTCCCCCTCAGGAAGGAATTAAAACTAGAATTGTTTTAGAATTGTCCAAAGGCCACAATACCAGCTATGGAAAATGTGAAGATATAAACTAATATCTTTTTTCCACAAGAATATAAAATATCATAGATTTTTATTACTTTGTAATGTATAACTAAATTAAAGATGAAAGCAGTTTATCATGATCAAAGGATCTCTATCCCATTGGTGTTTAGCAAACCTGTCTATATGAATATATTTAGTAATTTTGAAATCTCATAACTTTGTATCCTTTTGTATCCTTTTAGAACCTTTAGGATATGTTTCCCCTAGTAACTGTGACTAGATGAAGTCATTGGTTAAAAAAAAAAAAAAGTCAACCACCTCTCCTTTTTACCAGTGCAATAATTCAGTTCCTAAACTTAACCAAGAGGCTACTTTCATTTCACTCTCTTTTCCTCCCTCTGTTTTTCCCCACCACTATCTCTTCTATTCCCTGAGTCAAAAGACAAAAAACAAAACAAAACAAAAAAACAAAAAACGAAAAACAAAACAAAACAAACAAACAAACAAAAAAACCCAGCAGTGTCCATGGGTTGAAAGGGATCAAAACAATAGTGCATTAGCAACAATGACTCTGAACTATATAAACATGTGGGAGGGAGTAAAAAGCAATCATGTTATATCTGTCTTAATATTATGAATTCCTATTCGTCAGCAAGAAATACTGTGCAGGATGAGATTACCAAGGGGACAAGTATAGAAAGAGGAGAGAAGTCCATGGACTGAGCCATTAAGACCTTGCAAGAAAGACTGAAAATCAACGGCCAGAAAGACTGGGGAAAAATTAAGAAAAAAAGAGGATAGATGTTTCAAGGAGAGAGTGATCAAGTAGGTCAAATGCTGTTGATGGATAAAATAAGTGAGAATTGGCATTTAGAATTAGCAATACAGTGGCTATTGGTGACTTTGATTAAGTTCTTTAAGTAGAGTCATCTGGGAGTGAAAATAAAATGGAGCGTCCAAGAGACAATGGAAGAGGAGAGGCTAGAAGGTTGGAAAACTCTTCTGAGGAGCTTTACTGTCAATTGTAGAAAATAAACAGGGTATTCGCTATAGACAAAGTGTAATCAAGCAAGAATTCTTTTCAAATGGGAGAAATAATAGCATGCTTATATGCTAATGGCAATGATCCAACAGAGAGGGAAATGTGAGGATGAGATAAGAGGGGGGAATTGTAATTGAGTAGACAAGAATGCTGTGATCTAGTGCACAAGAGGAGTACCTGGTGTTAGCAAGGAGCACACACTCAACTGTATTATCAAAAGAAAGGTAGGGAATATGGGCATAGAAATGGTTAAGTTGGGTAGCTACCTTGATGGAAGTGTTCCTCTAAGAGTTTCCATTTTCTCAGTGAATTACAAGATAAAATCTGAGAGTGATGATGATGGAGAAAGTATTGGGAGACTAGAGGAGAGAGAAGACATGAAATAGGTATTTAGGACAATAGGACTGAGAAGTGACTTGGGAAATACAGAGTGATTACTGAAAACATTTATGGGCCTCTTGAGGTAAATTACTATGAATTTAGGGGTACCTGGGTGGCTTAGTTATTAAGCATCCCACTCTTGATTTTTGACTCAGGTCATGATCTCATGGTTCAGGGGATGGAACCCTACATCAGGCACTGTGGTGACAGTGTGGAGTCAGCTTGGATTCTCTCTGTCCCTCTCTCTCTGCTCCTCCCCCCACTGGCATGCACTCTCTCTCTCTCTCTCTTTCTTTCTTTCTCTCTCAAAATAAATAAATAAACTGTAAAAGATAATTATGAATTTAAAGTGAGACATGTATATATCTGTTGTGCAGGGCAAGCACCAAGGAAGAACAGAGTTGGATTTCACCAGGGCCACGGTATAGTCAAGAGAGTAAAACCAAGTAAGAGAGGCACAAGGAAATGCTGGTATGTGCACAGGACTAGTTATCATGGCTGACCATGGGCGGAAAGCTGGGTTAGGAGGAAAGAAAACAAATAAGGTGAGAAATGGTGAAAGGTGATGGATAAATTCTTCACAGCTTTTATTAAGATGTTTGGATTGTAGGTGGTGACATATTAGAGAGTAAGCTGAAAAAGCAAAAAGAGGGTGGTCACAGACTGAGAAAAAATATTTGTTAACTTAATGAAAATCAGAGACAGTGATGAAACAGTGCTTGTGTTTGTCTCAGCTGATGGACCTAACCACAAAAAGATCCCACTTAGTATTTGCATCACAGGTATTTCAAAATTGGTAAAAACAATTCATTTCGTTGAGTCTATGAGTGTTTTGTGAGACATTTCATAAGATACCTGAGAGGATTCAAACGCCTAAGTTGTAGCTTCTTATGCTTACACCAGCACCAACAAAAATATTAACCAAAAACACTGGGATAAATATATATATATATATATATATATATATGTTTTTTGCCTGACACTCGCTGTGTGTAGCTGAAGCTAATAAAGCTCTTCTCTATAGATGAATTTATATCTTTAAAATTTTTTTATGTTTATTTATTTTTCAGAGAGAGAGAGAGAGTGCAAACCGGGGAGGAGCAGAGGAAGAGGGAGAGAGAGAATCACAAGCAGGCTCCAAGACTTCAGTGCAGAGCCTGATGTGGGGTTCAAACCCACAAACCACAAGATCATGACCTGAGTTAAAACCAAGAGTCAGTCTCTCAACCGACTGAGCCACCCAGGTGCCCCAGAATTTACATCTTTTAATCCGGTATTTAAATGGAATTAAAAAGCTCTTTTCTATTGAATTGTAATTTAATCTAACTAATCCAGTTATTTAAAAGATATATTCATGGGGCGCCTGGGTGGCGCAGTCGGTTAAGCGTCCGACTTCAGCCAGGTCACGATCTCGCGGTCCGTGAGTTCGAGCCCCGCGTCAGGCTCTGGGCTGATGGCTCAGAGCCTGGAGCCTGTTTCCGATTCTGTGTCTCCCTCTCTCTCTGCCCCTCCCCCGTTCATGCTCTGTCTCTCTCTGTCCCAAAAATAAATAATAAACATTGAAAAAAAAAATTAAAAGATATATTCCTTTGCTGTGCATTATAGCTGTGAAGTTTATTGGTATCCTGATTCACTGAAGTTCACCTTCCTTCTAAAGAAAACGTCAAGGAAGTTTTGTGCACAGGTGGTGAGGATCACTTGTAGAAAACACGGGCATTTCCAAGCTCAATGCGTTTAAGTATGCCAAACTTTTCAGTTTGACTAATTCTTGTTAAACTGCATCTCAGTTTTAACACTGGCCCATCTTGGCCAGATGGGGAGAATATATACAAACACATCTGCCTATTTTATGACTACATCTAAGGTTGTAGGACTTGTGTGTGAGAAAGAAGAAAGTAATTAATCTTATAAGCACTTAGGTGGTCATGAGTAGGCAATCTGTGAATTATGAGGCAACAGAGTGGTCTTCCTTTTAAACTCAGCTATCTTCAGTTATTCAAAAAGGGTAAGGAAAACTTGGAAATCTATGTTTCCAGCTAGCCCTCTGTCTTGCCAACCAGGACCAATTACCTGACAAACTGTCAGAGTCTTAGCCATACTGTCATGAACAGAACCACAGTGAGTAAATTATATCCTTTCGTTCATAAATTCAATAGTATTTCAGTCTCCTGCAAAACCCTTATATCAGCCTTCCCTGACAACTGGTAAGAGATACTTAGTTACTAATAACAAAATGTAAGTATTGTCTTTGCATTCTGTAGCTACATTCTCCAGCCCTCACCTCTGTCAAACAAAACTGTCTAGTCTAAGTAGTATAAAACAATAACTGTATGGGCTTAATGACAAAAGATATGTGCTATCAAGCTATAACATTTGTCAGGCCAGATGTACTCACACATGAGTCTTCTCTTATAGGTTTCTGAGGCCTAAATCTACAATAATAAATTCATCAGTAATAAAATACAACAATGATAAAAATGGTAGGATTTGTTGTCCAGAAGCTGTAAGGTAGGTAAATGGCACAGTAAAAAGTGATATCATATTTTCAACACATATCTATTGACCAAGCTACTATGCCAAGTATCAGTTAGAGGGTATGGACTTTTTTTAATGTTTATTTATTTTTGAGAGAGAGAGAGAGAGGACACAAGCAGGGGAGAGGCAGAGAGAGGGAGAGCGAGGATCTGAAGCAGCTCCACGCTAACAGAAGAGAGCCCAATGTGGGGCTCCAACTCAGGAACCATGAGATTATCACCTGAGCCAACTGGAGTTGGACACTTAACTAGCTGAACCACCCAGGGGCCCCAAGAATTTGGAGAAAACGAATGATGGAAACTTAAAGTAATAAGGGAGGCAAAATACAAATATTATGCAAGAAGAAAATGATGCTTGCTAAATAAAAGGATTGCAGAAAGTTTACTAAAGAGAATTAAAAGAATTTAGACAAGCACCAGTAGTGTAAAAGAAGATGGAGGAGGGAAAAGTGGGTGGAAAACTTAGATGCAGGGAGTCTAGAGGCTGTGTTTGGACAACAGTACTGTTCACTGTGGCAGGACCGTAAGATTTACTGTAAAATAACAGGAAATCAAATCAGAAAGGTTGATTGTGCTGTATGTATATGCACAGACCAGCAGTTCTCAAGGTAGCATCCGGAAACAATCAGGGTCAGTGAGATTATTCCAGGGAGTCTTCGAGAACAAAATGATTTTGATAATAGTGTTAAGATATAACTTTCATTCTTTCTTGAGTGTATACTGGTGTGTTCAAGAGGACACGAGCCATGTGATATCTGAACTGATGGAATGCAAACAAGAGAAATCAGTGGTCGCCTATAAATCCAGACATTCACAAAACTTATGGAGACTGTAGAACAATGAGATTCTTCTCACTGTTTTGTTGTTGTTTGTTTGGGGAAATATCACTATTTTTTGTAATATTGTTAACTTGTAATATGTTTATTACTTTATTTTTAAATATTCTCAACCTATTTTATAATTTCTGTTTTAATTTCTAATATGGTAAATATGAGTATATGCAACCTATATTAACAACAGCACTTTGAGACTTTCAATGATTTTTAAAAATATAAAGTGGTCCCGGGACCAAATGTTTGAGAAATGCTGGCATAGAAGAAGGAATTTGGATGTCCTCCCTAAGGATGGGGTGAAGAGGAAGTGGTCATTGAAATTTATTGAAAATGAGAGGACGTGCTCAGAGTTTAAAGCTCTGCCGTATTTACCTGCTGTATTTCACTGTAAAATCCGTTCTGTAGCATTTATAAATTTGTCCATTTAGCTTTTGTAAATAATTTTCCTCCTATATTAAAGAGCATACAACATTGGCATTGGACACCTCTTGCATCTCAATTCAAAACCTATTGGCCCTTCATATCCCAACTGCTGTTGTCATTACTAGTCTTGAACAGGCTTCAACACATTTGCCTGGGTGCCATCAATCTTGATCCAGATCCGTACCACCTACATCACTCTTCCCTCCCTGGGCTTCTCTGAACCAGTGTGGGATGACCACAGGAACCCACTTTGCACTCATGCTTATTCCCTTTCCAGAAAGATTAGGCACTACCATTGAACAATGAATAATGGGGACCAATAAGTAAACATTTCCACTTTTTCTTCCCCCGGAGTGGAAACATTTGAAACAGGTTTCCTTTGTTTTTGCTTTTTTTTTCTTTTTTAAGGATTATTTATTTTTGAGAGACAGCATGCAGGGTATGGGCAGAGAGAAGGGGCAAAGGATCCAAATTGGGCTCTGTGTGCTAACAGCACTGAGCCTGATGAGGGGCTCGAACTTGCCAACCATGAGATCATGACCTGAGCTGAAGTTGGACACTCAATGGACTGAGCCACCCAGGTGCCCGGAAACAGGTTTCATAAGGCTTCTCACAAAGTGCTAGGGAAACCTGTTTGTGTGGACAACTTCTTAACCCATCTTTGTTTGGCTTTTCCTCCTTCCTGGTTTTACCTTCTCTCCAGTCCTTACTTCTGCTTCCTGGGATGATGTTTGCAAATGAAAATAAGTGTTTGTTTCAGCGTCTGCTCTGGGGGACACCCAAGCTAAAATAATAAGAGGCCTTTTTTTTTTTTTAGTCGTAAAATCTAAGTGTTTTCCTGCCATGCTAATTGAAATCCAATCTGTTTCCTGTTAGTAAAAACTGAAAAGTGCTATGGAAAGTATATATCTGTAGACCAAGAGAAGCAAATGTGAAATGCATCTTTTACAAACAAATGCTCTCATGTGCATTTTTGCTCCCATGTTTTAAATGAAGACAAATAATAAGTTGATAATATAGTAGTTCAGCCATAAAATGGATCCTTTGATTAAATTAAGCTTCTATTAGATACAGGAAAAATTAAAATAAAAAGAAGTACCCAATGAAACAGGAAAATAAAGTGTTTTAAGCCTTTAAGATCTTTTTCCATATCAAGCCTGAAGAATAATGGTCAAGTATCTAATATAACATTTCCCAGTGCCCTAGAATTTTGCATACTTTTTTGGTCCTTAGCAGAAGCATTTCTCCCATGAATTCAATTTCATGCCATCCCATTAATACCATGTAGTGACATCTCATAGGTCATCATTAACTTCCAGAATCTCCTCTGGCATAAAGCCCTCCTCTCAGGATTTCCACTCAGGGTTTTGGCCCCATCTGAATATGCTGAACATACTTAGAAGAAATAAACCTATCCCAGTTGTATTAATAAGTCAGAGACTATGACCCTCTCATTTAAAACATCTTGCTTAGTAATTATTAAATAACTATTGAGGCAAGTTTGATGCCCTTTTAGTAACCTACCTCACTCATACTGTTGGCCTTGTGGTCAAGAATGACATAGTTTTAAATATAATCACTGTTTCACCAAGAATTATTATTCCATTTGCTTGTTCTTCTTGTTCATTACATATAAATCTCACTACCTATTGCTTGAAATATGCAATTATGTGAGGCATAATAGAAAATAAGCCTCAAATTTGTCATTTCTAATTATCTGAAAATGTCAATGTTCTTGGAAATATTTTTCCTGTGTATGTATAGATTTTGTAGATTCTCTGGTAAATATCAAACCAGCATGAAAAATTGCTGAAATAACATCCCTCTTTGAAAGCTTACTTGATCAAATCACCCACTAGGTACAGGTAGATTTTTACTTCTGTTCTCCTCTTTAACATATAAAATTGTGTCACATTTTATTACATGTAATGATTAGCACATTTGTCTCTCTCGTTAAGTGCTTTAGCAGCAGACACATGCTGTACATACTTCTGCAGGTGCAGTGTATGGATCAGTGCCTAAGAAATAGAAAATGTTAAAAAAAATAAGTGTATGAATAAATGGGTGAAAGAGTACATCAACCAATACATGAATGAATATATGAATGGCATAGCAAATAAACAAATAATTGAAACGAGTAGGCTTACTAGAGTACCAGAGTCAGAATTCCAGAGGCACCCAATGGAAAAGTCCAGACCAATTAAGAAGTTTTTTTTTTTTTTCTTTTCTTCTAGTTTCCATTTCAGTGTTTAAATTGTTTCTGATTTAGTGGAAATGAAAGGAAGATTTTTCACTGAGCTAATTTTTCTATTTCAATGTTCTTTCTGACTTTAATTAAATATCCTCCATAAGCTTGTCTTTTGCCTTCTCTTTCTCCCAGAAGTGAAGCAGTGAATGCTCAACTCACAGGCTTCACAAAGATTTCACAGCTCTATTTTTAATGCTTGCAGGAGGCATACATCTAAGAATTTTTTTAAGTCTTATTATTAATTCCAACAAACTGTTACAAAGAAAGGATTGTTCTGATCAGAATTATACCAATTAATTTTACATAATCAGGCCTTTGCCATCACTGCAACCTTGTGTGTTCCTACAATTTGTCATTCTCTGCTGGATGCCGAATCCGCACCTTCGTGCTCTTACACTTGCAGCAGCTGTGTGCTGTGATGGAGATGTGCTGTGCTCCAGATGCCTGGATTTAGAGCTTTAGAAATAGGCATATAGAAGATAAAAGAAGAATTATAGCTTCCTGATTAAAATTGCTATTTAGAAGTATACAAAGTTTTGTTTGCTGATCTTTCTTTTGTTTCTTGGGGGATAGGTGTGGAGTGGGGAGTCTCTTTTGGGTAAGTTCTGTTGCCTTGTGTATTGTTGGCATGGCATGAGGTAAGCCACAGTACATGACAGCTTTGGTAAAGTTTACTTTTCAGTAATTGGACTTAAGAATTTGCTTTTGGCCATTTATCTAGAACTATTTCACTTTCCCAGAGCTTTTGAAATCATCAATCTTATATACATCACTTGGATAGCTAGCTTGACAGTTTTGATGGGCCATTATTGTAGTTTAAATTTTATTTTTGGAAGATTTCGTTTGACATTTCAGGCTTATTATGCTACCTTGAAAGCTGGAGTTCCATAGGGCTCTGTCTTTGATCTCAGGTCATCATTAGTTAATGTCAGTGATCCACAGCATCCCCCTCCTGTGAACGTTAACTCCAAAAAACTTGTGAAGTATCATTTCATTGTGGCTTTTTTTTCATTAGTAATTATATTGGACAGTTTGAGAACAGTCTATATGTATTATAGAAGTTCTCCCAATGTAATTTCACTAATTATGAAGATGAATAATAATTAGAGATTACAGTTGTGTTTGATTAAGGATAAATAATGAAGTTATGATTAAAGTGATACTTCCTTTTCATAAAAATTGAAAGGAGGAAAAGGAAATGCAGACTACAGAGTCCCTGGTTTCATTTCTTTCCTTCTTTTCTGCCACTGAAAAGAATTTTTATAGCTGCATGAAACCAAGCCTGAGTGTGACTGTAATTAATACTATTATATAAAAAAGGTCATTTATAGGTTTATTTTGCTTTCAGCAAAGCTTCTGTAAAGAATATATTAAAGAAAAATGAGGTAAATGGTCATTCTAACAAATATTCACCATATTTGTCACTCACTGGAATAACTTGTGAATACTTGGTATTCACAAATACCTTTTCCTTAAAAAGAATTCTGCTTTTTTTGAAAAGATTGAGTGGTTCACAAAAAATTATTTATACACTTTGTAATGGCATAAGGTATTGTGTGTAATATATGAAATATATAACAATGTAAGTCATTATTATTACCAAATAATATTTTCTTATTTTCATATTCGAAATTTTCATATTTGTTTATTTATAAGCAAGGAAGAATGTTCTGAATTACAGTTTTATATCCTGGCATGTAGAAATAATTTTTCCTCAATTTTCCTTGTTCTTTCACTCATGAAATTCTGAACGTTCAGAACACTTTCACCTACATAACTAAGAACAATCTGGTTTGGGCTGATAGGTAGGAGGATGCTTGATTCAATGCCATAGCATCATTAGTTTTCTTGGGGTCATATCTTCTAGGTATTATGTTTGTTTTTGTTTTTGTTTAATTCTCCCCAAACACCTTGAAATCACAATATACCACTGGCATTACTTCCATCTACCATGTAAATAATCGTTATTCTATATACCAATCTATAACAATGCTTATGATTCCTATTATAATGCCAAATGATTGCCTTCAAACACAATCGACCACTGCATTTCATCCTCAGGACACGACACTATTTCTTTCGAGTTGCCTTAGCCCTCAATAAAGCCTTCCCTTTACATCTTTACCTCTTCACTGTCAAATCTACATTTTATTTCATTTTATTTCCTTATGTATTGTCATTTTGGGTCGGGGCATTTTTCAGAGAACAAAATAAATGGTAAGAGCTGTAGTAGAGAAATAATGCATCAGAGAAGACTGTACAGGGTACAGAAGAGTGCTATTTGGCTGAGAGCATTTGTGGCACAGTCCTCTAATGCTCACTGGCCAAAAGGCTAATGTTGGCCTGCTACACCACTCTCCTGGGCTAAGAATGTGTGATAACACTTAACACATGCATGAGAGGGTGTGTCCGTGTGCGTGTGTGTGAACAGGGTACCATAATAGAAGTATATGTATATGAATAAAATAATGTTTTTATTAATCTATTATGCAGAAAAATAATAAATCATAGATGTATGAAGTGAAGTTAATCTAGTTATGTGTGTAATACCCACCAAGTTTGGAGAGCCCAAAGGAATTGAAATGGTAAGAAAATAGCACATCTTTCTCTCCTTCTGTTCTCAAATACAATTTTTTATGTGCTAATTAACTACTGGGGGACTATATTTTCCTTCTATTTTCTTTTGATCATGTGAACTGAGAAGGCATTTTACAGAAATATACTGATGTTAACAGAATCCCGTTACAACAAGACAATACGTGTGACCACATGAGATTGCATTAAAAGGATTTATTTCCATTGTTGTCAGAATCATCTTTGTATTCAGCTTTAAGGTGTAAGAGCAGATTTAGAAAATGTAATCGATAATATGCATTAGAGAATTTACCTATAGGTGTCATAATGGTGATGTACATTTCTGTTTCAATTAACTTCAGGAGAAATAAACTAGGTTTAATTATGTGCAAAATTTACTGGAATGAAAACCTCCCACTAAGGATACAGAGTGTTACTGTGCTGAAAACAGTAGGTATACTTTTGTTTGCTCAGATTAGACTCTGATGAAGATGTGCCCTTCCATAGTAGGCCAAAATTCCAGCTAAATATTTACCTCCCAATGCATACCCCGTATCTTCTAAGCAACAGAAAATTGTTGACTTCCCATTATACTTTCCTTTCTCCTTTCTTCAGCTAACTGAACAGTTCTTCCTTGTGGGAAATCCTTTTGTCACCAACGCAAGGCTAAGGTGATGAGTCAGTCTACAGCTACCAGAGAGCCCTATCTACCTGGTCACATTGGCGGTTAAGAGAGTCAAACCAAGGCATCAGAGTCCTTTGCTAAACCACTCGAGAAAGAGGCTTTCTCTCTTTATCCACTTTACTCTCTTTACTATCCAGGATAATGGACACCTGGAGTTAGCATCGGACCAATATCTTTGCTACAACATGGGTGGACACTGCCTAAGAATGAAGCCAACTCTGAGCAAAGCATCAGAAATAATTAGTTCTGATTATTTCCTCAGAAAAGTGAGAGGAGTAGCCTCATAAAGTTGTTTGGAACCCTCACACGGTAGTACCTCAGTAAGGTTTATTCCTTGGAAAACCTCCCCTGCAACCAATTGTATGAGACGATAAATTCTCACTACGGCCTTTTTAGTTTGAATGCGTTGTCACTTGCAACTGAAAAATTTGTTAACATATGCGCACGTGCGCACATACACACACACACACACACACACTCACAGATTTAACACTTGACATGTTGAACACACAGGATGGCATATCTTATCTTGGAAGTGTTGGAAGTTAACTTTTAAAAATAGAGAACTGTTCCGGAATTTTAGTCTGAGACAATGAAAGGGTATCTTAGGGGGAAAAAAAATAAGTAACATGATATACTGTTAACCTAACATAGTGTTTCTTGGGAGAAACATTGATCTGTTGTATCCCAAGCCTTGATTGTGATGCTCAACTGGGCTCCAAAGCAGCCTCCAATCCCAGAATTTTCTTGTTGAAGAAGTCCACACTGTTGCTAACGTTACCAAACTCCTTTGCTTTTTACCACATGCTTAGCCTGACCAGTAAGTGAGTAGCAAAGAATAATTGTATGTAGCTTCTTCCCAATTCTGATATAAAGTGAATCCACAAAATTAGCTTTATTTTTAATTCCCAGAGTTATGGGTGATATCTTTATGTATCACCTTACTTCAGAATGCTAACATCTAAGCTCCCTTTTGTGACCATATGTGGAAGGGTAGGTGTTATATACAGGCTGACTGTAGAAAATTGCAGGAGGGATAAAGAGGCTTCCTCTCAGCCTTACGTTACCTTTACCTTTAGGTAAACACGAGGTGAAACACCCTTTGGAAAAATGCATAAGCCTTTTCCATTTTATTTTATTTTTTTTATTTTTTATTTTTTTTCAATGTTTATTTATTTTTGGGACAGAGAGAGACAGAGCATGAACGGGGGAGGGGCAGAGAGAGAGGGAGACACAGAATCGGAAACAGGCTCCAGGCTCTGAGCCATCAGCCCAGAGCCTGACGCGGGGCTCGAACTCACGGACCGCGAGATCGTGACCTGGCTGAAGTCAGACGCTTAACCGACTGCGCCACCCAGGCGCCCCAAGCCTTTTCCATTTTAAATAAAAAAATTATTTGATTATAATTTTTACTTTCAGAAAATCCAAAGGAGGGGGCCTGGGTGGCTCAGTCGGTTAAGCATCTGACTTCAGCTCAGGTCATGATCTCACAGTTCATGAATTTGAGCCCTGCATCAGGCTCTGTGCCTGGAGCACAGAGCCTGGAGCCTGCTTCCAATTCTGTGCCTCCCTCTCTCTCTGCCTCTCCCCTGTTCACGTTCTCTCTTGAAAATAAATAAACATTAAAAAAACTGAAATAAAAGAAAACCCAAAGGAAAAAAATTGAATCCTTACTAAGTGGAGGGGAAAGAAGAGCTTAGATTCTAAGACAAGGTGTAATCCATTAGGTATATGACAAAAGCTAGAAAGAAGAGCGTACTCAGTTTAAAAATTAAAACAAAAAACAATTCCTTGGTGTAGCTGTATTCTTAGGACTCCACCCACATCCACCCAATTTACCATTTTAGTGCCTGCTTAACATCCTTCCAACTTCTACTGCCTGTATTCTTTGCTGTGGCCAGTGCTCTGCTTGTGTTTGTGGTGTGCAACCAGAAGTTCTGGGGAATATGGCAGTCCTCAACAATTGCCTGAAAAGAGTTGGTATATAAATACCTTAGTCTCCTTATACTTCAGGTGGAAAAAAAAATAAGAGCTATGTATTCTATATACTGTTTCTCCTAGCTCCTCAGGATTAATTTACAGTTGGCCACAATGATACCTTAATAGGTAATGCACCCTTTATTGCATCCTCTTCCCTATGTAAATTTGACACTTCTCTACTGCTGCTTTCTAGAATTACCTCACAGTTCAATTCCAAATCCTTGTCCCTTGTTTGCTTTTTTAGGATCCCAAACCAAAATACCTACAAATATTAACCTTTATTTTAGACCCCATCCCATTCATGGCAGATGATGCCATGGAGAGATGATATCTAATATCCTCTGAATTTGGCCAAATTATTCATCATTAATATTATTTTACCCAAAAACATTTGTTTATATAACTCACTATTTCCTGTTTCTTTGTTTATCATGTTTATTTATATCTTATTCCTTTTTCTGGATGTGGTTTCATTCTTCCCATAGTATAATATATGATATACATTTTGGTAAGAGTTTGTTTACATCCATAACTCATAGGTTTTTGGTTTTTTTTCTAGAAAGTTCTTTGCCATTTCCCGAATAAGTCTTTATTTAGGTATAAAATTCAGCTAATTACTAGGTACAAAATTTTAAGTTGCAGGCTGTATTCTCTCAGCATTTTAATTTCTTTTCACTGTCATCTGTGTCTATTAGTATTAGTGTACTAAATTTACTTGTTGTAACTATTATGTCTTTTATGTATGATTGCTTTTAAACAACACAATTTTTCTTGAATACTCTGTATTTCATTAGAGTGTGTCTAAATGTAAATTTCTGTTTATTCTTTCTGTTTAGTATTTATCATGATTCATAAACATGAGAAATCAACATTTTTTTCAACTTCAGAAACTTAGCAGGAACTACGTCTTTCACATTATCTTTTTTCTACTCTCACTTTATAGTTTCTGGGAATTTTTCTTACTCTCTTTTTAATTGAAGTATGTATTTAAAAGTATTTTAGCAGAGGGGCACCTGGGTGACTCCGTCAGTTAAGCATCCAACTCTTGATTTCGGCTCAGATCATGATCTCATGGTCGTGAGGAGAAGCCAGGTATCGGGGCTCTGTGCTGAGAATTGAGCCTGCTTGGGATTCTCTCTCTCCCTCCTTCTCTTGCCCTTCTCTGCCCTGCTCATGCTCTTTCAAAGATAAATAAATAAATAATAAATAAATAAACATTTTTAAAAAATAAATAAAAGTATTTTATTGTATTTTATCCAATGTTTCTAAATGTGTTAAAGAACACTTTTTATATTACCTATAAAGTTGAGCCATATGAAAATTCCATTTTTTGTCACTTCAAAACAATTGAAATTCATTGATTTCACATGGTTCAGTCTAAGTGCTACCTATATTAATGGAAATAAATATTTCTCTAGTCTTTCAGTGTGTTAAATAAATGGCATTTATTGGAAATAGACTTATCAGACTCTAAGTTGAAAAATACCTCAATCAAATCTTCAAGACTGAATGATTCAATTTACAGTGTGGTGAATAAGTGCCCAAACCATTCCTTGGATATGTTTAGGAAATTTTACTGTATTTAGGTATGCATGATTTAAATATAAATATTTTAAAATATACCATTAATTTCCTTCATCAGAAAGTGATGTTTACTTCCTTTCTCTGAAGGAAGTAAACTCTTGGTGACCTACCCATTTGCATCATAGTTTTCTTCTTAGGAAATATTTATATTTATCCCTAATTTTAAAAATTGACATATATTGGTCACCAAGTGATAGGTCTGACTCCACCAAATATGCCAAATTTACTAAATTTTTATTGAAATAAATTATTGAGCAAGATACCTGAAATTTCAAGAATGGACTTTACAACCATTTTCAGTGTCAGGAATAAGTGTTTTTTGTTGGTTCATTTCTTAATCTCATTTTTTTGTAAAAAATCATCATTTTTTTTTTATAGTCTTGGTGCAACAGGTTAGGAAGCAAAGTCATAGCTTAATAGCCATTTCAGAGACCACACAAAATACATGCAGACAACATGACTGTAATTTGATCCTATTCACAATTTTGTCCATTTTATTCAACAGTGGTTTAAGATCAGCAGGCATTTTTGTAAGTCATAAATGTCTAAAGAACAAAATGATGCATAAATTGGCACTGCAGTATAGCCACCACAATTCAGTTCATAAAAGTCCTTAATTAAAGGAGAAACCCCTTCTGTATCATCTTTTCTCGATAATGAGCAACACAAAACACATTGCACACATCTCCGTCATATGCATAGGCAGAGTGTTGGTTCACACTTTCCATCTCAGTGTACCTTCCACAAGTAAACATAATGATAGCATGTATACTGCTTGGTAACAGCTCCTCCACAGTGCATACTTGTGATATTCTGCAAAGACATACGTGTCAGCTGATGAGTGTATTCTCCCCATAGTGTGTTCTGCTTTTCCTCACATGATCATATTTATCATTAACTGGTTTGTGAGGTGCTTAAAAAATGACATGAGTTGTATTTTTTTATTATGAAGACTAAAACTTGGAACGGTAAACATTGCTGAGGGGGTTTTGTCCTCTATTTGAATGAATTAATTTCACGCAGAAAATGATGACTTTCATCCTGAACAGGTAAAAATCCAATCATTTCACCATAGATGTAACTATGCTTTGTTTTAAATTGGCATGTAAGTGGGTGCCTGGGTGGCTCAGTTGGTTAAGAGTCCCTTGGACTCTTGATTTCAATTCAGGTCATGATCTCATGGTTTGTGTTTGGAGAGCCATGTTGGGCTCTCTGCTGACAGCTCAGAGCCCTGGGATTCCCCCTCTCCCTCTCCGCCCCTCCCCCACTCACATGCGTGGGCTTCTCTCTCTCTCTCTCTTAGAATAAATAAACATTTTTTTTAAAAGAAGCTAAAAAAAGGGAGAAAAAATTAAACCGAAGTTGAAGGAAAGAAATACTAAACAAGTCAGGAAATCAATGAAATAAAAAGAGACAAAAAGAGGGGCACCTGGGTGACTCAGCTGGTTGAGCATCCGACTTCGGCTCAGGTCATGATCTCACATCTGTGAGTTTGAGCCCCACGTAGGTCTCTGTGCTGACAGCTCAGAGCCTGGAGCCTACTTCAGATTCTGTGTATCCCTCTCTCTGCCCCTCCCCTGCTCATGCTCTGTCTCTCTGTCTCTCTCAAAAATAAATAAACATGGGGCACCCGGTGGCTCAGTCGGTTGAGCATCAGACTTCGGCTCAGGTCATGATCTCATGGTTTGTGAGTTCCAGCCCCGTGTAGGGCTCTGTGCTGACAGCTCAGAGCCTATAGCCTGCTTCAGATTCTGTGTTTCCCTCTCTCTCTGTCGCTCCCCTGCTCACACACTCTCTCTCTCAAAAATAAACATTAAAAAAATTTTAATAAAAATTAAAAAAATAAATTGTCACATAAGCAATGAAGCCCCCATGCCACTGCAACTTGCTATAAATGGCTACCAGTTAAACAAATTTAATTTAAGTTTACCTTCTTTGAAAAATTCCTATTTGCAATTTTCTTTTGCTGCTACCTTTATGGAATCATTATATGTTTGGTTTTGTTCTAAGAACAAATTCGCATTTATTTTAACACAAATCCTATTCGATGTTTATATTTATGACTTTATTCTATGTTGCAATATTTATGATCTTATTTTATCACCACCTTCATGCTTTAGTGAGTGACTTTTAAGCTATCGATCCTTCTCTGTGAGTTGGGGATACAATAAAGCAATATCCCAGTTACAATAAAAATGCAAATTTAACAAATTTAATTAATAAAATGTAATTTATATGAAAATACCTTAGTCAAGGCAAATTACTTCTTATTAAATGAATGTTAGCCTAGAAAACTGTCCAGCACAATACTTATAGTCCATTATTAAAAACTTAACAGTTATTATGGATGTAATAGAATTTCTGTGAAAAATAGTTAATCTCAAATTTCAAATGTATGAAATATATGTGAACAAAAGGCTTCATATTTTTATATTCATAGAAAATTGTCAAATCTCCATTGGACAATTGATAGTCTGCCACACTTTAAGAAGACGACTTCGGTCAATAAAGAGCCATTCTGTAGAGGAGAGACACAACCTTCATAAGCATAACATAGTCTAGAGATTGTTTCAAAGGTTCAAATGATACACAATAAGGTATGAATTTGGACATGAATAATTAGAAAATGGTAATGGATCTGCATCACTGAGCCATTTTGGTATAAAATCCAGTCTCCTTTTCCTATAGTCTTTTTTTTACCTACTTCAATTAGGCATTTGCGGCCACCAGTCTACTGAAACAGAAGGGTAGCATATTACTTTGGTGTTGTCCAATACAATTATCAGAGATCTGTTCCCACCTATCTTACTTGACTCATTAACAACATTGGACTCACAGAAAACACTATCCTCTTGGCTTCCATGACCCTACACTTCCTTCCTACATCTGACTGAGCCTCAGACTTAGTCAAGCTCACTTCGCATTAACTTTTTCATGCCTAAAAACTATTGAAAAATTAAACTCAATACCCAGGTCCTTTGCTTCCCTAGGCTTCTTCACATCAATAAAAGTCATTATAACCGAGCCCATTATGCAAATCCTTCTTCCTTACTTATCATTAAAGCCTATCAATACTAACTCCAAAACATATCCAAAATTAATCTCCATTATTACCACTCTAAGCCAAACAAACCACCATCAGCTATCAATTGGGCTGTTCCCTAACTTCCTTAAGAAAACACATGCGCACACACACACACACACACACACAAGCTTCCTAGCTTTTTTGTTAGTTTGTATGATACTAGATGTTAAAAAATTAAGAAATAAAATTTGAATATCTCTATTTTAAGATATCTCTTTTTAAGATAGAGGAAACTTGAACATATTTATAAATCAAGAAGAAATGGCCAGAGAAGTGGGGGAAAAATACAAGATGCAAGTCAAAGAGAGGTTAAGATGTAACCCAGGGCGGGCAGACAAAATGGATATCAATAGAGTGCTTATGGAGTCATTGAGAGGACATTCTGAAACCAGGGACGGACTTTATCACCTAAATATCATGGGGGTAAAGTGGATAGGTAAACAGTATTTATTATGCGTTGAAGCTCTATGAAGATCATGTTAGAGAAGCACATTCAACAGGGCAGTGTGAGTAAGATACCGTTAACAAATTCTCCTTGGCACTTCACTAGTTATGTGATCATTGTAAACTGTTTTACTTGCATAGTAACTACCTGTTCATTTGTCTTGAGCAGCCATATTGCCCACATCCTCTCAATTTAAAAGAAAAAAAGATAATTAATAACCAATTACAAAAAAAAGATTATAGAGCACATTTTTGAACCTCATTTTGCTCAAATAATAGGACTATACTATGCCCAAGACAGAACCAGTATAATTGTTAGTAGCGTCTCCTTTTCTCCCAAATGTGTCCTAGTTTTGGATGATAAACATTGTGATTTATAGTCACCTTCTGTAAAAAAACATAATAGCAAAACAATATATAACATTTTAACAATAACTTGTAGTAGAGCTAAAATATAAAATCGGACTGAGCAATACCCAGCTATTCGTAACTAAGAAGAAAATTGGCAACAGACTTTATCCCAGTTTGTGACTTGTCAAGTTGAGTCATGGAATACAAGGGGGTGGCTAAGTGATTCGGTCAGTTAGCCATCCAAGTTAGACTCCACCTTCAGCTCAGGTCATGATTTCACGGTTCGTGAGTTCAAGCCCCACATCGGGCTCTGTGTTGACATCTCAGAGCCTGAAGCCTGCTTTGGATTCAGTGTGTGTCTCTTTCCTCCCCTGCTCTCTCTCTCTCTCTCTCTCTCTCTCTCTCAGAAATAAAAATAAACAATAAAAAATTATAAAAGAGTCATAGAATACAATAATTTCATTATGTATCAAGCAGGATGTTCCAGGCACAGCTCTACGCTGTTAACATGTATAATCTCATTTAACCCCAAGGCAAAAGAGAGGTCTTTTATAATTCCCTCTTGGCAGATGATTAAGGCACTAGAGCAGCAAATGGTAGAACTTCCAATCAAAAGCAGACAGTTCAGGAGGTGCCTGGGTGGCTGAGTTGGTTGAGGGTCTGACTTTGGTTTTGGCTTGGGTCATGGTCCCAGGGTTGTGGAATCGAGCCCTGTATGGGGCTCTGTGCTGAGTGTGGAGCTTGCTTGAGATTCTCTCTCTGTGTCTCTCTCTCTTTCTCCCCCTCTGCCCTTCTCTCCTGCTTATATGCTCACTCTCTCTCTAAAATAAAACAAAACACAAACAAAAAACCCCAAAGCTGATAACTCAGTAGAATTTTAAGGTATTTGTGAATGCATGAGTAAA
This sequence comes from Prionailurus bengalensis, assembly GCF_016509475.1. NCBI lineage: Eukaryota > Metazoa > Chordata > Mammalia > Carnivora > Felidae > Prionailurus > Prionailurus bengalensis. The sequence continues at coordinate 95,377,051 of NC_057344.1, forward strand.
AAGACTGGAATGTCGCTTAGGACATAAATGTCCAGTGGGTGACTCTACACTAGGATGATCACAAAAAGACAAGAATTGAACCTAAAGGCAAAACAAATCTTTCAGTAGAAGTAAGGGGTTGACTGAGTGGACAGACAAAAGGCTGTAGTCAGAGAAAAGAATTTCAAAATTTGAGGCCATGTACATAAAACTATGTTAAATACTCACCGACCTGGGAGTAACCATACTTGTGAGTGGTTGGAACACCTTAGTAAAGCAGAGGAACATTTTAGAAGTTAAGGAAGTCAAGAAATTATTAACCAGTAAATTACTTGGAAAAATATTGAAAGGCAAATAATATAGAGGTATTAAAATCTCAAAGACAGAAGTAAAAAAAGATAAATGATACTTTTAGGAAATAAACTTTAGGCAAAGCCTTATTTCCACCTTTTCTTTAACACACACACACACACACACACACACACACACACTGAAATTCTTTTGATTCTAACAACAGGCATTGAAAAGAAAAATTTAGAAATGTGAAGTTGGGTGTTTAACAAATGTACCTTTTTCTTGATGATACTATATAACTGTTAATGTACTCAGGATATTTTGTCAAATTACCATTCAGTATGTCAAAATGTAGCTTATATTTATTATCAATATAAAGATGTAGATCTATATTTCCATTAGCTCAAGACAAAATTTCCATAATGGTCAATGTACCCCAGAATCCATATGATCCTCAAGACAAAGAGTAAATCTCCATCCACTGACCTAATTATATAATGAGAGAGAATTTGCTTTGCTTTTTTTTCAAAAGCTGTTTATTTCTCAGATGTCCCTCGATAGAAACAGATTTCATAACTTAAAAAGGAAACTCATTTAATCAACTGATATTGTTCGTTCCTTTGTTTGTTCCAATAATTGCTACATTTTTAACATCAAAGGAAAAATACTGAGCCTGTCCTTAAAAGACTTTTTTTTTCTCATATTAAAGCAGAAAGGATTATATTTATATAGAAGTTGAATAGCTTTATTTGAGTTAGAAGAGAAACAGTGATAAACCCGTGCCACCAATTATATAACAAACAACTTCACAAGGAAGCACTTAGAGGGTTTAGGAAAGTAGATTTGACAATGTTCGTTTCACCTCCCTTCAACACAAATAGGCAACACCATTATTTGTCAATAGTAAATGGCTGGGGATAAAAAAATACCACTGGATATGAATCCACTTTGATAACTTTTTCCATTAGATTCATCAACATACAATACATTAAAAGCCAATTTGTACTGGTTAGCCTATTAAAATAAGTTCCTTTTGTATTTAAGAATTTAAGGGTTACTGGCCATATTTCATAATCAAAGAGCCTAATTCTTACAATTTATATTTATTAACAAAACCAATTCAGTTACAAAGATTTTGAAAGTAAACGGAAATTCAGTGTTAAGATTCAGTAAATTCACTGAGTAACCTTAGACATCCCTAACCCTTCTGTTCTTAAATGTCTCTTCTGCTAGTGGGAAAATTTCCTTATTTGCATTGACTTATTTTTCTAGACAACAAAACTGTATAGAAACTGTCAGTTTCCTATAGTTTGGGGGACACCCTCAAATAGTATAGACATTTTGTTTTAACCTTGCTTGAAGTTTCAAGATTGCTTTTTGGACAATTCTAAAATACCTATCACATTTCATATTGAAAGCTATTTACAAAATGGTAGTGGATTTTACCAACACCCTTCAGAGGTCACTAAATGCATTTTCATTTTCATTTTTAAACTGTGTCTACATTAAAACAAGGCAATCCAATAAAAAGTGAAAAATTCACCCAAAAGAAGGTTTCCTCTAAAGCATACAGAGCACTTTCTTGGGAAGATTTTTCTATATAACTTCAGTTTGGAAATATTAATATATTGCTGACACTAAGATTCCTTCTTAATCTATAGGTGATTAGTCTTGAGAGCATATAGAAAAGGGAGAGAAATCTTGGCTCACAGATCTTCTATTTTATTCATTTCATGGTAGCTTTCTGACATTCCATAGCACTAGTCAATGTTGGAGTCTGATGCCGACTCTGAAGGGGGACCTTCAAAAAGGTATTCTAAATCAGTTCTTCTAGCATTGTATACTTTCTTCATTACTCTCCAGTCTGCTTGCGTTTATATCCCTTTCCATGAACATGAGCATAAGTATTCTAATATCTCCATTAATACAGAAACAGAAAAATTCCTGATGCACATTTTCCTGAGATCTTTTAAATATTTCAGGGTTACGGACAATACACCCCTGATGATCCCTACATCAAATATTCTAAGTTACTAAGAAGTTTTATCTGTCACATAAAGGAACATATGCCTTCATATTTGTATTAATTTGTCCCCTATTCACAGTGAATATAACAAATCACAGGCAAGATTATTTCCATTCCTAGAACAAGAGCACAGTAGTTTAGCTGTGAGCTTTGGTATCAGATTGCCGGGTTGGTCTGGAATATGACAATATGTATATATCCTTGGGTATCCTATCTGACTCCAACTCTCTTCCATTTCTTCATCCAAATATTGGAGATAGTAATAAAACCTTCCCTACAAATTTAGTGTGAAGATTCAATGAGATAATATACTCAGGTTTTTTATTAGAACTCAGAGTTCTAAAGTCAGAGCTCAGGTTTCATAAGTATTATTTTTGTTGATGTTGTTTTGCTTTTTGTTTTTATTATTATTTTTTTAAGAACAGTGGAATAAACATGTTTTCTCATAAAACCATCTAACAAAGGTCGGTCAGTTTGCAAATATAAAGCTGGTCCAAACTTGAGAGAAGGCTATATTCAAAAGCTTTTGAGTATATGAGTTCACGGGATATTATGGTTCTTACCCATTTTTGCACCCCCATTGTGTTATATGTTCCTTGAAGGCAAGGACAGCATCATCCTTCACTTGGCATTCCCAGAGCCTGGGGCTTAGCACATCGAAGGCCCATGGTGAAGTTTGTTGCACAATATAATAATAGTAATAATAATAATAACTGCTACTTATTGAACACTATGTCAGACATTATGTGATGAACTTTATCATATTTCATTTCATCTTCATAACAACCTCAAGAGATTAGAACATTCACCATGCCCATGTTTTTTAGAGAGAGAGAGTATGTGTATGCACATGCTTGCATAAAAGTTCAATATCAGACTCAGTTACAATAAGCTTACCACTAGATAGACAGTTTAGCAGAAAGTCGAAGTAGAAACTACTTCTGTGGGTTCTCTCTGCTATTTAAAACCTCAATACAAACCTAGTCCCTAAATGATACACAGATAATGTTGTATTAGGTCCAGAGTGTTACCTTTGTACTTTGTCTCATTAATCTCAATAATTTAAAAATATTCTCTTTGCTATAACATCAGAGTCTCCACCTAAAGAAATTTCCTCATTGAATATCAAGTTATAAAGATAATTGTTTTGGTAGGACAGAAAGGCAGACAGAATCAGGTCAGCACTATTGTTAATCTTTCAGGAATTTCAGGGATGTGTTTTTTTTTTCTTTTCTTTTTGTTTTGTTGGATATAAATACACATTTATAAAATATAAACATCACTGAAAATATTGAACATTATTACATCCAACTTTTGCTTAAAGATACAGTTTTTTATTATATTTTCTTATAACTTTTACCAGTAACTTTGTGCAATGTATGTAAAAAATAGTCCACAAGGAGTTTTCTCCCCATTACTCAAATCTAGTTCTCAATGCTATGGAATAATATCTAGTTTGCTTCTAGACTAAAGTACAGTGTTCATTAATCTATCAATTTGTCTCACTGTGTAATAGGCAGAACTCAAAGATGGCCTACATCATCTCTGCTCTCTAGTGTTTACACCCTGAATAGTTAGTGCCTCTTCTTTTTTTTTTTTTAATTTTTTTTTAACATTTATTTATTTTTGAGACAGAGAGAGACAGAGCATGAGCAGGGGAGGGTCAGAGAGAGAGAGGGAGACACAGAATCGGAAACAGGCTCCAGTCTCTGAGCTGTCAGCCCAGAGCCCCATGCAGGGCTTGAACTCACGGACCGCCAGATCATGACCTGAGCCGAAGTCGGACACCCAACCGACTGAGCCACCCAGGTGCCCCATTAGTGCCTCTTTTTGACAGTAGGTGAGACCAGTACCTTGCTTCTAACAGAATATGGCAAAAGTCTCATGAGTAGGTTGTGATTTTTTTTTCAGCTTTCTTGAGACATAATTGACAAAATGGTAAGGTATTTGCAGCATACATCGTGATGACTTGACATATGTACACATTGTGAAAGGAGTCCCCTCATCTATCTTTTCTATTTCTTTTGGTAAGATCATTTAAGTCCTACTCTCTTAGCAAATTCAATTATACAAGATGGTGTTAAAAACTCTCATCACCATGCCTTACATTAGATCCTTAGGTCTTAATTTATCTTATAGCTAAAAATTGTCCCCTTTCTCCAACCTCTTTCTATTCACTCTACCCTCTCACCCCCTCACACCTGGTAACCACTTTTCTACCTTATGTTTCTATGAGTTGACCATGTGACAGGGGACTAGAGTTGACCTGTTGGACCTGAAGGCAGCCTCCAGTGACAGCCAGCAAGAAATCAAGGCCCTTAGTCACAGAGCCACAGGAAATGAATTCTGTCAACAATCTGAATGATCTTGGAAATGGATTCTCCTCAGACAAGACTCCAAATGAGAATACAGGCCTGGCCAACACCTTTTTGTAACCTTGTGAGACCCTAAATAGAGGACTACGTAAGCCAGGTCTGGAATCTTGGCCCACAGAAACTGAGATAATAATAATGTGTGTTGTGTTAAGCCACTAAGTGTGTGGTAATTTTTTAACAGCAGTAAAAAATAAATACACTCATTCTTCCAAGTCACATTTTGAAAAATCAGAAAATGGGAACAAGAAGCCATACCATTTTTTTTTCCAGTTACCCAAAATCTCCACTGTTGCTTTCCTCTTGCATCTGACTAGATTGCCATCCAATCAGGTATTTTATGATATCCTCTCATTACCTTCTGTTTCCTTTGGTAGGGGTATGGACAGTGTGTTACAGAAAGGGAATCAGAATATATCATTCTTTGTCCCAAATTTCTGTCACCAGTAATTTCACCTATTTCAGCCATAGTCAGTTCTATGTATAGCAATTTGGAGTGATTTCAATAACTCAAAATGTCTTAAATAGAAAGGAGATTGATTATGTCAAATGACACAAAGCTTATCAGTAGGGCAGCCTCTAGGCTCTGCAAACTAAAACTCCATCTCACCTTGTGATTCTTCAAGCAATTTCCTTTTCTAAGTTGGTTTCATCCTGCAGCAGATCCAGTCATCACATTTAGGCTTGACAAGTCTGGCATTCAGAGAGAGAGGGGCTGTTCTTTGCTGTTCATTCTTTCTCTCTTTCTCTTTCTGAAGAAACCTTCCCTAGAAAGTCTCCTGCAGACTTTTCTTCCTGTCTCATTGGCCAAAATAAGGTGTCACATGTCTCTCTTAAAACAATCATTGACAAAGTTAAGCCATTCTAACCTTATCTTAAGGTTAGATCAGTCTTAACCTTCCCTGGAAATTAGGTAAGATGATCAAATTGGGATTTCCTTAGTAGGAAAGCACAAAAATGAGAAGAGAACTTAGGAAGATATATTTGAAGAAATTACACCAAAACAGATATTAAAAGACAAGTAAGTAATATTCAGGCAAAAAAAAAATGGATAAAAGAAACTGAAAACAGAGGGTGTGAAAAATAATTAGGACCTGAGTTAAGATAGTTGTAGTCTAGATGGAGGGAATGTGAAGAAGGGAAAATGATTTATGAAATACTTAGGCAATAAAATTAGGAGGATTTTTTTTATATATTATAAAATATTCATCTCCCCCCAAACAGTGCATATACAACCCAACTTTCTGCGTCCAGTTCACTTACAAAATTAAATTACTTTCAAAGATAATTTGTGAAATCTTGGAAATACACAGTATTCATGTTAAAGGTCACAAATGAGTTAATTTCTCCTATCTAATCTGAATATTTCAGACTTGAGAGCAACTAAAAAGTGACCAGTATGCTAATTGGAAATACCAGAGATAATGGATTCAAAATATGAGAGCCACTTACGCATGAACAGCCTTCATTTCAAGATAGAAAACCAAAAGCAGGAACTGTTAAAGCAAATTGTCCTCCTACAAAAGTCCTCTTATATAATTTTAAACTGTCCGTTTCTGTAGAAAAATCTTCAACTGGCATTGTGAAAAGATTCATGTCTTTTAAATATCTAGTGTAAGGCTTTAAACTGTTGTACATGTGAATAATTTTGTGAAGTTCAAAATAATTATATATGACTCTCCATAATTAAAATAAAATTGTTAAATTAAAAAAGACAATTAAAGCTGAAGTAAAATGATCTGTGTTAAAATCATAAAATCGTCATTGCTCTAATTATCAGCACGATCCATTTTTAATCTATGACATTTATAAAGCAAGAGATTTTACTTATCCAGTCTTATTAGCATAATAATCATTGCACTTTACATGGCTTTAACAATAAATTACTCCCCTTATATTTAAGTTTTGCCAGACAAACAGAATTAAATATGTATTGAACTTAAAGGTTAAAGCCCCTTCATTAATTCTGTTATTGTTTTTCATAAGCCAATTTCTCCATTAGGGTACCTCTTGACTTCATCGCATTGATTCTAATCATTTTCTAGTAATGAACCCCAGACTGACATGAGATAATGCCGTTGGGCATTTTCACTTGTAAGAAACCTCAACCTTTAACCCTTTTCACTTCATTTGCATAATCATTTGCATAGATCTTCCTACATTTGGGATGTGTCTGTTTTTCTGCATTAATTTTCAATTTTACTATCTTGGAACCAGCTCTTTCTTGATTAATTTCTCTACATTTTTCTTCCTTTCCTCCCCAGGTCTGTCCCAATTCCGTCTAAGTTTCTTGCCAGTGGCTGGCCTTCTTAGCCTCCACTTATTTGGTCATTACTTGGAAGCCACTGTTAACGATTTTGAAGGACTCTGACTTTGATTTTTTTTTCATTTTGATAGATTTTGATGCATATAAACAAACCACTATACACCCCTCTTTTTTAGACCTTTGTATCTACAGTAAACAGATTTCCCTGGTTCACAAAATCCTACTCTCCAAGAGTTCTAGACTGCAACCTTGGAAGTGAAGTAGGAACTCGCCCTTTTATTCTACACATTCTTCACTTTATACTTTCTATTATTACACACAATTTGATTGTAAGAGCTGTTATAATGCAATGTAAGGATTCTCAAGCGGAAATTTACATGGGGACAGGTACCATACAGTCATCTTTTTCCCTTCTAATGTACACTTGGCTTTTTTTGTTACTGTCACCCTACTTCACCTACAGGCCGATTGGGAGTTCACTGTATATAGCTATTCTTTAAGAAAAGTATTTAACAAACTATTTTTTCTCGGTGGTTCTGTTTCCCCCTGGCCCCAATTAATTTTCTTTATCTCAGACAGAGATTTTTTTATGTCTTCCAAATTAAATTAAATCCCTAACTGCTCCTTTCTTTGGGGATGAAGTTTGACCAACACAACATCCACTCTAATATTTCATTGGCACTTTTCTTTTCTCCAGACTGGCTTCATGTCCCCAGATCTAGAGTTATATGATCCCAGCTGCTTTGATTACCCATTGATCTTTCTATTCAAAACCCACATTTGCTCCACTTATACTCTATGTATTTTAATGGCTCTATGTATTTTAATGCCTGTTTAGAAAATGAAGAAACAGGTCATGTTATTGCTATTAACCTAAATTCTGCTTAAAATTCTTCACTGACTTCCCACTGCATGTAGAATAAAATGGCACTTCCTCATCATGGCCTCCAGTCTCTGCATGATTTAGTCTCTGCTTCCATCTCCAACCTAATTTCTTAACACTGGTCCCACCCCCCACACTGCAGTTTGGAAAGGTCTGATAAGTCATTTAGTATTCCTTTGCCTCTCCTGGAATGTTTCCACAAAGTTTTGCCCATTGATCATTTACCTATCTTTTTCAGCCTAAGTGTCACCTCCCTAGAGAACTTTTCCAGATTACCCTATCTAAAATATAACCGTGTATTTCCTAACACATCACCCTTTTATCTGCTTTACATAACTTACAATTGTTTCTCATATTCATTAACTTGTATATTATAATTTCCCTCCAATAAAATATAAGCTCTATGAAAGCAGAAACCATTCTGCCGTGTTCATCTTGTATCCTTGGCATTTTGCACAGCATCTGGTCTATAGCAGAAACTCCTTAAATATTTGCTAAATAAATAAACAAGCAGATGCATGTATAGAAACCATATTAATGCAAGTAATTCATTTATATTTGTAAGCTGATCTATGTTAAATCCACTCCCCCAAAATAAATAACGTAGGACTCTCAAAGCAATCAGAATTCTCCAAAATCTGTTTGGAACTAGTAGACATTTTATCCCATCAAAAACTCCAAATGACTTACTTTTTTCTAAGCCACGATTTCTAAATTTCCAAATATTCTAAAATATCTTACTTATTTTCTTCTTTTTGATGTATTTTAAGCCTAAATTAAATGGAGGGATTAGAAATCAAAGTACCTGGTGTTTCCAGGCAATTGAAAAAGGCAATTTCATAGACTGTAAACTCCTTCATGAGACTATGAGCTCCTTGAGGGCATGTCTAACCAAATCTCTGAAACCCTATTAGTGCCTATAAAATGTCTCCTTGTGAATACACAGTGATAGTTTGTAGGCAGTGATGATAAATACATATACAAATTCACTTTGGAGTCTAAACTATTTACAAATTCTAGAATTAACAAAATGATTGTGGATACTTCATTTCTTTTCAGATTCAAAAATGGAATCATATTAAATGCACATTTGCTCAGCGTTTCAGGAATAATGAGTGCTGAGTACTCTCAGGTAAGTGCTCAGTGAGGCACAGTCCTGCTGTAGGCTCAAAGGAAACTGTTTAAAGTGGTAATATGTAATGCATTCAGTGGCCTGATTATGTCCTAAGGGAAGACCCACCTAAAGACTTCACTTAGTGGTTAGAAATGATTCAGAAACCTGAGGAAATCAAGTCGACCAGGAGGCAAATAATGATCAGAGACTCTGAAAGTCTTTATTTGACATTAGGAGTTTTAAATGAGAGAAAATAACACTTAAGAATACCAGGTACTGGGTAACATTTTTACCCATCATTTTTTTGAGTGAATATCTTAGAAGCTTAGTTTAGAACCAATAAACTCTCTGGATTTTGATTAAGAAATATTCAGAAGTATAAAACTCTTTTCCCATAAACTTTTAAAGTTAGCTTTCTGTATTTTTTTTTTTTCAGTCTTATGAATATTTTGTTGAACTGGCAGAGGATATGCAAGCCCCTCAGGAGACTCTTCCCTTGGGTAGTAAGTTCTGGAAAAAAAATGTTAAAGAGTTGGGATCTCACAATGCTAGAATACAAGACATCACCAAAGTGATTTTGATTAAAACAGGCCAAAGAAGGCATACCAAATTATCTAGGTGATAATGCTCTGGTAAATCAGAAAATTCTATCCAGAAAGACTTATCAGGTATAAAGATGATAAGAGCGTTAAAGGCAGTCATAAAGCAGCTTGGCAGACCATCATCAAGGACCACTATTCCCTTTAGGTGAGTATATCACTTATTTGAGGGGGAAAAGGGGAGACATTTACCTATCCACTCCCATTCCCCACTGATCAATGATTCATGCCCACCAAGTGTTAATCCGCCCAAATTTGGAGGTTGCACAAATGTGGACACCAAGAGGTGCAAGCCTGAAACTAGGTTGAACCTACAATAAGCTGTCAGAGCCCACATGGAGTTAGTCCTTCCAGTGGTGCTTGAAATGAGATATCTGAGGCCAGGTGTAAGCAGCAGCACAGAGGATGTAACCAATTACACTTCCTAAGCAAGCTCCAAATTTTTGTCAACGTGGATTTAAAAAGATCCTGCAATAGGGGTGCCTGGGTGGCTCAGTAGGTTAAGCTTCTGACTCTTGATTTCAGCTCAGGTCATGATCTCACCTTTTGTGGTGAGACCCCATGTTGGGCTCTGCACACTGACCGTGTGGAGCCTGCTTAGTATTCTCTCCCTCTCCTATTTCTCTGTGCCTCCCCTGCTCACATGCTCTCTGTCTCTCTCAAAATAAATAAACTTAAAAAAAAAAATCCTGCTATAAATAAATAAATAAATAAATCCTGCTAAATATGTATATTTATGTGTGTGTGCACACAACAATACTACCCTATTAAGAACTCTAGTTTTTTTATTTGTTTTTTGTTTTTTCTGTTCTAATCTTGGCAAAAATGTTGCCCTAGCCCAGCCCTTCCAATCAATAAACTTCTCATAGCTGTACAGAATTTTCAGTGACAGCCAAATACTATTTAGTTCTTCACACACACGAAAAGATACCTGTCAGATAAAATCAAGCATGGTTCACTTCATTCAGAAAAGAATATGTATGGCTGTAGAATGTTTTGTGTGCATTAGTCCCAATTCTGCTCTCCCTTTGCCTCAGAAATGATGAAGTAAAGACCTTGAGGATTTATAGCAGCAACAAAAATTTTTCTACATTTTAATGAGAATTTAAGATTATGATTACACGCATGTTTTTTTTCTTCCCTGTTTTTTTTTATTATTTCCCAAGTGATTTGGAATCATATAAAGTGTAAAGGTTTTCCTCTGCTTATCAATACCAGGGCCAAAAAATGCACATTCACAGCATTTTATGTTGTAAAATTTTGGAAATATGCAGATAAGTTTCCCATAGTGGATGGAATTCTAAAACTGTAATTATTTATTTCTAGATTTGTAATAAACATTCTTAAAGAATAAATTTTAAAAAATCTGAATAATAGCAAAAAAAAAAAAAGCATGAAACAAAATGGTGATAGGGCAGGTCAGATATTAGCCTTACCAGATAGCAAAACTTAATCCAAAGCCATCCAAGGTAGGAAGAATAATGGCCTCCAAAAGCTGCATCCTAATCTACACAACCCCAGTGATTATATTACATGGCAAAAGGGATTTTGCATGTGTGATTAAAGGTAAGGACCTTGAGATGGAGAGATTATCCTAGATTATGCAGGTGAACCTGATCTAATTACTTGAGCCTTTTTGAAATAGCCTGACCTTAAGACAGAGGATAAGGGCCCTGAGGATAGCATTGTAGTCCTATTTAAATGGAGTAGAGAATCTTTCAGGCTGCAGAGAACCAGAGAGATGGCAGCCTGCAACTGATTTTACCTGTCATTGCTGCCTTGGAAGACGAAGGAATTCCATGAACCAAGGAATGCCAGTGTTTTCTAGAGCTGAAAAAATGCAAGGAAATAGTTTTTCCCAGAGCCTCCAGAAAGGAACACTTCCCTGATTTTACTGCAGTGAGACCCATGTTAGACTTCTGTCCTCATAACTATTAAGATACTATCTTGATGTTATTTAATTCACCGAATTTTGGTAATTTGATACAGAAGTAATAGCAAGCTAGTACACCATTATAATCAGTTCACTGTGATATTAGAAGAGGAATAAATAGCAAGCAGGTGAGTGAAATATAAGATAATGTGGAAATAGATCCCAGTTTACATAAGAATTGAGGATCTGTCCAAGATGGCCATTCCATTCAATGTGGAAAAGGAAATGGTGACAGAGTTACACAACTGAGCTGGTATAAGTTCTATCTACCTGGAAGAAAATAAAACCAAGTCCTTATCTTGGACCAAGAATAAGGAAAAATTCTTGATGGATTTTAGCTTTAATGAAAAAAAGTGAGTAATATAAATCTTATAAGAAAAACTAGATTATATCATACACAACAAATACATAATAGATTGTTGACATGGTTGTGGGGAAAGATGATATGGATGAGGAAACAGGGGAGACGACTGAAAAATGAAAACAAAAAGGAAGATTTACTTTAAAAGTATGTATGATATGGGGTGCCTGGGTGGCTCAGTCAGTTAAGCGTCTGACAGGCTCAGGTCATAATCTCGCGGTTCATGAGTTTGAGCCCCGCATCCGGCTCTGTGCTGACAACTCCCGCAGGCCTGGAGCCTGCTTAGGATTCTGTGTCTCCCTCTCTTTCTGCCCCTTCCCCCCTCATGCTCTTTCTCTCAAAATAAATAAGCATTAAAAAATGAAAGTATGTATGATATAATAGCAATTATATGTAAAATTATTTGTGTACATATAAATAACTTTTAATAAAGCATAAAGACAATTCTTTGAATATTTGCATCTCTTTCCTGTCTTTTGGCTTATTTCAATTTTTCATATTGTTTTAGTGATAAATGAAGAAGATCTGAATACTGTATAAATTACTGTGAGTTAGTAATATATTCAGATTCCATAGAACGCAAAGTATAAAGAAAGATGCTTTTAGATACCGCCTTCTTAATGTTCTCAAAATGTCCACAGGTTGTTCAGTATTATTAGATGTTCACTCAAAACCCTCACTTGCCTAGAGTATCTCTGATCCCTGTTTTATCATCCTTCCTCTGCTCTGTGCTGACAGCTCTCCAGTTGAAATTATCTTCTCCTTGCAGTCAAATTTTAACAATCCAGTTATCTTTTTTCTCTCTTTATTATTCATCTGTCTTAAACCAAATGAGAGGATTTTTTTTTTCCGGTGGGACTTACTCTCTACACTTTTTCAAAATGAAAGTAACTTTCTTTATTGTAGAATTGAATTCATATCAAAAAAGGTCTGAACCCCATTTAAAAGACGGTTTTGTAAGGAAAGAATTGAAAGGATTTCTTTATGAAATAGCTTCACCTTAAGACAGAGGATAAAGGCCCTGAGGACGGCATTATACGGAATCTCAAAGGTACTCTTCTAAATAATGCTAATACAGCTAAAAAAAAAAGGGGGGGGTATGATGCAGAATTTAGAAAGCACTGTCTCAGGAGAAACTAGGCACCACTTATCACCCAGGATGGCAGTGGCCTTCCTGTCTAGTCTATGGTCTAAAGAAAGGCCTAATGAGGACAGACAATAGACAAAGAGCATTTGAGGAGAATGGTAGAGAGAAGAAAAAGGAAGGAGAAAGAGAAGAAAAATAAGATCAGGTGAAAGTGATAATACAACTCTCCACGGAATGAATCTACTTGCTAACTCTAACCTGGTCCAAAGCTTCATGTTTAATAAATCCAGATTGTGAAATACTGTGAGGTAAAATGGAGTTTGGAAATGAGAGCTCCCTGGGAGCAGAGCAGATACTCCAATCGGGCCATGTTTTGTGTGGCCATGTTTTGTGTGGCCTGCAATGTTTAACTGCAAAGTGATTTTATCAGACATCATGGATGGAGAGATATTAGACCACTAGTGCTATAGAGATAAATGCTACTCTATCCTTTTCCTGCACTCAGTGGCAACTCATCTGGTTATTAATCAAAGCTTCTTTGACATAACTCTGGTGGATGAAGTGGGGGGAGGGAGAAAGACACTGAAGTGTGAAGAAGTGGCGATATGGCTGACATTCTTCAAGAAGCAGTGACTCTCAGAGATGATTGGCATCTTGAATTTCTAGGAAAATGCTTAGCCTCCTCAGCTCTGGATTTCTGTTTGAAATTCAGAGGAAAATTGACTGAACATAATACTGCTGCCAAATTTAGAAACTTGCGTACATATTCTGCAGAAAATATCATGGGCTATTTAGAGTCTACTTTAAATATCTATAGATTATATTTCCAGTTTAATACCTGGGGCATTAACTCTATTCATTTCACCAGCTTCAGTGAATTTCACTTTTAGAACATAACACTGCATTGAAAATGTGTCCTCTAACCTATGATATTTATGTATCATTTAATATGAAATTTATGAGGTTCCATTTCTGATTTCCAAATAGATGCAAATTAGTACACAGAGTATTTACATTCCTTCATTTCTAACCCACATACATAAAGTTTGACTTTAAAATGCCACTGTGCTTGTCTGTTTCATAGAAGCTGTATGTATTTGTACGTCCTTTGTATCTCTAGCACACTCTGGATTTCACTTTTTAATTTAATATTGGGCAAGGATCGGCTATAAAAATACTATGCTATCGAGGGTAGAAACGAATTGTTTTTTTTTTCTTTTAATTCCTGAGATATTTATAGGTTAAAGTAGAATGTGTAACTACATTATCAGCTAACATTTTCATGTCTTTGGAGATTAGCAGTTAAAAATCTATGAAATCTTTTTGCTACTCAGATAACTTTCTAGGTAGAGGAGATATTTTGGTCTGCTCCATTTACTTTGTTCAGAGAGGAAAGATCTTCAGAAAAAGAGTGTCCTGTTTGTTGCAGATAACTAAATGTTTGTTTGAACAAAATAGCTATATTCTCTTTCTTTTACTAAGCATTTTTTTAATTTTTTTTTCAACATTTATTTATTTTGGGGACAGAGAGAGACAGAGCATGAACAGGGGAGGGGCAGAGAGAGAGGGAGACACAGAATCGGAAACAGGCTCCAGGCTCTGAGCCATCAGCCCAGAGCCCGACGCGGGACTCGAACTCCCGGACCGCGAGATCGTGACCTGGCTGAAGTCGGACGCTTAACCGACTGTGCCACCCAGGCGCCCCTCTTTTAATAAGCATTTTATGTTGGCTAAATACCGTGAACTATTTGCACTTCCACAGGTGATATTTTGGGGGTGAAATGCAAACCTATGACTTAAAATCATAAGGAATTTTCAGAAAATTCCTTTCCAAGGAAGTGGATGACAGTGGTTGGACAAATCTCCTTTGAATGTAGTCACTGACTTTGCAATAGTAATTGCAAAGGGGAAACCTGCTGTTTAGGAACCAGTAGTTTTTGTGCACAATTTGGGCAAAATATTTGAAATGTCAGTAATTTTGGGATGTTATTATTGTTGATATGCTATACAAGTAATTCTGCTTCAGGAATTGAAACACAGGAAAGTGACATAAATACTTTAAGAAACATACTAAGACAGTATCTATGTCTTCTACACCTTCCTCACTTTCCTCCCAATTACTTCTCATGCAAAGCTGTTTATACTTACGACTTACCTCTTTTTTGTCTTCTGATAAATTTGTGATATATAATCTGTTCTTTGGCTTCCCCCAAAAAAAAAAAACAAAACAAAACCATTCATTCAGCCAACAAGATGTCCTTACCATACTAATTATTGGTCTTGAGCTGTATAAAAACTGTATTGAAATGGTCTGAGTTAATAAAACTACCTTTTTTTAAGTGAAAGATGAGTATTTAAAAATGTGTTTGTATAAAATATGAATAAAAATTAAGCTAGTACAAGCAGATAGAAAAATAATTGATCTTCGCTCTCAGATTTAAGATAAAATCAAATCACTACAAGAATTCAGGACACTTGGATTCCATGTCCTGCTTTTGTCACTAGGTATGTGAGGGGGACAGTAAAGTCCCCATTCCTCCATTTCTTTCCTTGTAAAATAAGGCTACTAATTTTTAGCCTTATTTTATAAAATTATTATGAAAATCAATTTGTAAAAATGCTCTGTAAACAGTGAAGGCATAGACAAATACAAAGTGGCATTGTGGTAATTCCCAGATTTTTGAATCATGTTTTGTTGTCAACTTGGAAGGAAACAAATTCCAAAAACTTCTACTATGAGTATCCTCTAGATTCTGATTTTTTTTCTTTCTCATTAGCATAAAATAAATTTAGCAGGTTATATCTAAGTGTATGCTATGCTAAGTGTATTCCTCCAGAATCTAGAGCTCTAAGTGAGTGAAACTTTAGGAATTAAAACATCATGGCCGAATGGAGAATTTTGCTTTTGCGGTTTCTACTCCTTTCATCCTACACTTTGTTTGCTTGTTTTTACTGCCTCATTAAATAGCTCCAGAATACAGGTTAATACTAATATCACAGGAACTATTTTCCAACAGATTTTCAACATTTTACAACTTGAGCTCAATGATACAGGAAAGATTCATGCTCGGTCCTTTTTTACATCTAAGTATTCATAAGTTTACAGAAATCTACTTTGAAGTTATAAACAAGTAGGTGCAGACTTGAACATACAATATTCCTGGACCTTCTGATAACATTTTGTCTAAAACAAAAAGTAAAATGTATTTATTTCCATTTATTGTGAAGAATGGTATTTAACTTTTTTTTTTTTTTTTTGGCCAAATAAATAGACCTCACGTCAGTTCAATAAAGATTTGTTTTTATCCTATATCCTAGGAAATTTGGACCACTGATACCTTTTAACAGTATAATACTGTTAATTTTTAAGTTAATTTATTTATTTTGAGAGAGAGACAGAAAGAGAGTGAGCATGAGTAGGGGAGGGGCAAAGAGAGGGAGAGACATTATCCCAAGTAGGCTCCACGCTACAAGTGCTGCCATTGCAGAGTCAGAAACTGAGAGATGATGACCTGAGCAGAGATCAAGAGTCTGATACTCAACCAACTGGGCCACCCAGGCACCCCAATACTGTTAATATTAATAGAGAACTTTCTTAGCAGTTCAGGATCAAGTCATTTATATCTTTCCACTGCTAATAAGAAACCAATCATTGGAGATAATTGAAATCCAGAAATCAAGATTTTAGAATAGAATCATACATTAATAATAATACATACACATAAATATCTATCACCCAAACAAGTATATTTATTTTCTATCATACCCATTAAAGTACATCATTTACTGATTCTATAATAATTCTACAAATATTTTATTAGCTTTCAGATTGTAGGAAAACTTGATAAATATGTCAAAATTTTCAAATGTTTTAAGAGTGATAAAATTAAGCAATATATTGAGGTATATATTTTATGCACTTGAATTTCATTCTTATATTTTCATTCTGGGTTTATTTGTTTTCATTGTTGTTTTCTCTTTTTTTTCTTTTCCTTTTCTTTTTTATCTTCCCTGCTATTCTTTCCATCTTTCCCTAAGTAAATTATTTCCCCTGACCTGATAATAAAATATATATTTTACAGTTATTCATTGAATGCCAAATGCCCATTTCTCCCATCAAGAGAGACCATTTTACCCACCAAGCCTTTAATTTACTTCTTACCAAACTATGATGAAACATGTAGACTATTTTTTTTTTGCCTTATCTCTCTTCTGCTCTTTTCTCAGCCTCACTTCTAAAAATAAGTTAGAATGTTTTTGTCACTCCCCTCTTTGACCTGCAAGCCATTGCTAATGGAAAGGTTTGGTGAAATTATTTAGAATTTTTAGGTATATGTCAATATTGGAAGGTCTCTTATTACATATCCCTTTTGTTACATATTTTTATTTAGGAAAGATATTACATATTCTTAGTGTATTTTACTTATTTAGCCTTAGTCATAAAAGATGGTGAGAGAAAGATTAGTTGCTCACTGCTTCCTCTTTTCTTTCATATCTTAAAGCATTTGTTCTAGTTCACATTTTTTAGTTGGTCCAAAGACTCTTCCTCAAATATTTTCTTCAATGGAGTTATATGGATATATTTTCTGGGTTGTTACATATCTTCATTTTTTTTTTCCTGGAAAGTTAGCATATAAGGATTCTCAGAGTGGAAACCTTCTTGCTTTGCAGTTCACAGATGCTTTTAGTATTCTACCTTCCAGGGCCACAGATGAGAAGTTCAATGCCAGTCTGTGATTTTTTTCTATTTGCTTTAAAGCTGATTTTTTTTCTTTCTCATTAGCATACAAGAAATTTAGCAGGTTATATCTAAGTGTATGCTATTTCTCTTCAGTCTGAAGGCTGGTAAACCATTAATTAATGGGTCTCAGATTTCTCTTAACCTCAGAAAAATTTTCTTCCATGATTTCTTTGTAATTGTGTCTAACATTTAGTCCTCTTTCCCCCCTGGAACTATGTTAATTGTTAATTGCTTGTTAGGTCACCAGGAATCTATGTTCTATGTCATTTTTTTTCTTTCTTCTCATGATTTCTACCTCTATATAATTTGCCTTTATCTTGGAGCTATTTCTTGCACTTCATTGGGCAGCACACTGATTCAGTTACCAAGTGATGTATCATATCTTCAAATCAACTATTAAATTGTTTCAATGACAAGTCACAGTTTCATTTTAAACATTTATTTTATTTTATTCTGTTAAATTTTAGGTATGAAACTTTATTTTCCTTATGTACTTTTGCTAGTATATTTTGTTCGAGTGGTTGTTCGTCTCATGCTGCAGTTATGTTTTGCAGGGTAAATGTTATTCTCACCAGACTGATCACTCTTTCTGAGTGCTGTTCATTTTAGATGGGTTGTAACTTGTCAGGTTGAGCTCCAGGGGCTCAGGTATGGTTGTTGTTACCAAGCAACAAGAGTTCCACAGGGGCTTTGAGACAAAACATCACTTCCTTGATGGTCTAGTAGTGAGTAAAAAGGTAGGTTTCCAGGCTTCTCTGAACACCCCAAAGGATCCTCTCTGGTCTGCCTAGATCATCTATGCCCTGGATCTCAGAAGGCTTGGCCCAGCTGTCCATTGGCTTTATACCCAGAGGAAACAGATATATTTATGTCCCTAAGATAGCTACAATTCTCTAAGAACCAATAACAGCCCATAATGCTCCATCTTTCATACTTCTTTCAAGGCTTCCAATGACCAGTGTTCTCCATGTAACTCCAACAAAATCCAGGCCTCACTTGCTTATACTCATCCACCTGAAGGCACAAACTACCATGAAGCTCAAGGGAAGAAAATATTTTGGGGCTGGAAGTAGAGGAAAAAGGGAGTGTATGTTCAGACTGCATATACCTTATTTGTTCTCAGAACTCTACCGAAGTGTTAAAAAAGAAAAAAAAATAACTGAATTATACAACTTTTTTTTAGAGTTAACCTATATATGATCAGATCATAGTATTGTAAATTTATATATATGTATATATATATATATTCATATTTATAAGGATGCATTTATATTGACCCATTCAAAATAACAGATTATGAGCGTTGGGTGGCTCAGTCGGTTAAGCATCCGATTTCGGCTCAGGTCATGATCTCATGGTCGTCGAGCTCCGTGCTGACTTCTCAGAGCCTGGAGCCTGCTTTGGATCCTGTGTCTCCTTCTCTCTCTGCCCCTCTCCCACTTATGCTCTGTCTCTCTCTGTCTCTCAAAAATAAATAAATGTAAAAAAAAAAAGTTTAAGTAGCAGATCATAGAATTCTATTTCCAAGTCCTAGAAAGATAAATGATCTTTTTAATTTAACTTTCTTCCTTGTGTTTTGTATTTTTCTAGTTTTCTAGCATGTGTAGAAAGTACATGATAGTGTGTGTGTGTGTGTGTGTGTGTACACTGATATAATCACAAAGGTTTTTATAACACTTTAGGTGTTCAGCATATAGGTTAAGTATTTATTATTTTAGTTTGTCTACTGGACTTTTGAAGCGCTGAGTGGGTTGCCTTTTTTGACTTGCTTTTAGATATTTCATGCATTTAGAATGTTTTGAAATCATAAATCTTTTGCTTTTTTAAATTAAGAGGGTAGTAGCTATTGAAGTTTTATCTACTGATAAAGGCTACATCCTCTATATTGAAGCCTAGCCCACTGTTATCAAATGCAGCTTTGCTTTCTGTTTTTTGTTTGTTTTTTTTTTATCATACATGTGTGAAATTATACTTTTCAGCAGTCTACTACAGACTCCTGTTGAGAAAGAAATGTATTATCTCAGCTGGACACAACTCCACTAAAATATTGAAAATGAATGAATGGCAGAAACACTAAGTATGAAATTTAGAGTGTAACCAAATACTCCCTAGTCAACAGTGACTTAAAAGTTAATGTCACCTTCTGGCAGGTGTAATATATAGGTTTTACTCAAGAAAATTCATGTTGCTAATATTTATGGCTCCTTCTCCATTTCTTGCAATAAAGGAATTCTACCTTTTTTTAAAAATATAGAACTTAATTTTTAAGATTTATATCTTATTCTTAGATTTTATGTAAGGGAGTATAGGACATGAAATCAATCTAATATTGTTATTTGTAAGGACAGAAAAAGCCAAGAACAAAGTTTTATCTATTTAGCAGTAGGACTAAGGGACATGGAAGTCCAGAAGCCTGCAAGGTATTTTTCTCAGAGTGGGTATTTTTAATCTCTCCTAAACTTCCCAGAAATATACACAGACATTTGCTTCAGTGGAATCGGAGACCCATATTATTTCCCCTTCTATTGTATCTCTTACCAGATTTAACTTTACATTTTATTTTTACATGTTTGATCTCTCATTAAGCTATGGGTTATTTCAGGGAAAATGCTATAGCTTACTGTTTTTGTGTCCTTAGTAAGGCACACAGCTTAAATAAATGAACAAATATTAGAGTAATCTGCAGCAGATTGCAAGAATCAAGGAAAATGGGCAACCACGCACAGAAACAAAAAACAAAAACAAAATAAAAACCCCAATCAACTATATAGAACAAGCAAAGAAAACAATTGCCAGATTTTAAAGATATTGTAAAAGAAAAAAAATGGAATTTTGTTTTGTCTTTAGTAACTTTTCTGTTATATGTTATCATATAGGTGCTTTAAATTTACATGTCATTACCACAACAAAAGTAGGATCTAGTAGAAAACATGCACACGCACCCATGCGTGCGCATACACACACACAATAAATGTTATCTCCTGTATCAGTCAAAATTATGCTGCACTAACAAATTGTGTGGCAGAAATTTCAATAAATTAGAGTGCTATTCATTCATGTAGGCAATTCTGGACTGGTTTAAAGCCTCTTTAAAGTCATCAAGAAAGCAGGATGATTTTGTCTTTCTGTTCCACCATCAGTTGTGTTTACCATCCTCAAGATTGCTGCATGGTTCAAAAATAACTGCTGGAACTTCAGCCTTCCCAGTTGTTGCCGATGAGGAGAAAGAGAATAGCAAAGGAAATTTACTTAAAATGTGTTGGTCACACATGTCTTCAAGGAGGATGTAAATGCAGCTTTTCAGCAAAGCATCTTGCCAGTATTCTAGTACCAAAAAAGGACACAAGAATGGAGGGCAGGCAGACAGCCAGAATTTCTTACCACATCACAATTCCAAAGAAAAGCTCAATTAACTGGAATAGGCCCTTGATTCAAATTGGATATGGAAACTCACAAATAATATGTGGTACTGAATTCTACCCATTTGGAATACAGATCTTCAGATGGAAGGATAATCAATCTTTTCCAAAGGACTGCTTCTGTTTAGGTCATAAGCCTAAGTCAACTTTGCTGAAGGTCAAAGAGAATGCAAAATTCCTGCCTTTACAAATAGCAGGCCAATCTCTGATTACTCTTACTCATTCAGCCCTAGTACTTACCAAGAATATAATTTTTACAAATTAGATACTATTTTAAATTTAAATAGTTTACATTTGCACAAAGGGCTGGCTTCACGGATGTATATAACTTGTGTAGTCTCATAAGATGCCAAGCTCAAAAGTGTCCTGTCCTCATTCTCCACTGTTGCCTTCTTAAAACTCTGGGGCCGCATGTTTTGAATTTGCAATAGGAATCACAAATTATGTAGCTAGTCCTTTTCCCATGTAACATAGCAGAAGAGTCCAGAAAATAATCAGAAAAAGCACTATTGAATGCTTAATACCCAAGGAATAAAAAATAATTGTCCACTACTGGCTGTAGATTAAATATATTTATGTTGCCATAGGTAACATTTACTAGACATTGTAAATAGCATACAACTTAGAAATCACATAAATTGTGACCCTGGAGCTAATTAAATTCAGCATCTAATGGAGTGAAATTTATTGACAGCTCACTAAAATGAATTAAGAGAAGCACTAACTGCAGTGTGTTAAAAGTAATAAAATGTTGATTTTTTTTTCCCTAAGCTCTTGGAAGATTATTATAAAATTGCTTTAGGCCACTCAGTTAATGTGCTACACCCAATTACTATTCTTAAATCAGTGAGGACATGTCTATTTATTGAAAAGTAACTTACTTGTTATTGTTTCTAATTTTTATTCATACTTAAGAAATTGGACACTTATTAAATATTGAAATTGAGCAAGGCACATCATAGATGTCAGGTTAATGACATGCAAAGACCAATTTGCATTGTATTATCTGTTTTCAGGCACTTTTCATTTCTAACATAATTTTAGCACAGGGACCATGAATCTATGTAACCTTCTTCCATGATTTAATTTATAAAGGCTGAAATTTTTCACAAAGAGAAGAATATAACGGGCAAATACAGACTCTTATTCACTTTATAGGGATGAAAATCCTTTTGAAAACATTCTCATGGACAGTGAAGATTATATTCAAGCCCCAACTATTCAAGGAAACAAACAAAAAAACCTCATTTGTAGCTGTTATCCATAATCAATTCATATCATCAAGCTGCATATTATACAAAAGGCAATACCCCCTCCTCTTTTCTCTTGTAACCTAAAAAATTCAAGGCAACAAAAGGAAATAAAATGTATATAGATGATAGCACACGGAGCTAAAATATCAATGCAATCAGAATTTTTTTTTAAGGAAATACATAAAACTTCAATCTCAATGTCAAGGTAGAGAAACCAAGGTAGATATTTAAATGGTCTAAATTAGCCATTGCTTATTCCTATAAAAGAATTGGGGTTAAGTGTTTTGTTTTAAATTAGTATTTCAGATTTTGTTTGTTTGTTGTTAATTTTTAAACCAGAGAGCTCCCTTAAAATAGTTCAATGCACAGAATGTCTGGGTGGCTTAGTCAGTTAAGTGGTTAAGTGTCCAACTCTTGATTTTGGGCTCAGGTCATGATCTCACAGTTTGTGAGTACAAGCCCTGTATCAGGCTCTGCATTGACAGTGCAGAAACTACCTGGGATTCTCTCCCCCTCTCTCTCTGCCCCTCCCCCACTCTCTCTCTCTCTCTTAAACTTTACAAAAGTAGTTCAATGCATGAGATCAACATTGTAAACTTTACAGCAATATTTCACATAGGTGCGGAGAAATTATCCTAACTACTGTTAGCCTGTGAAAGGAAATACGAAACGTGTTTTACCAAAGCCATAAGCCCATTGTTTACAGTTTGAATGGAATAGTGCAGTCCAGCTCAAAATGCCTTTTAAAAAGGCAAAAAGAAAAGTTCAGTCTTTGCTCCAATTCTTTGGCTAATTGACATGATCCTCTACTTTGTTTTATTAGTGAAGATGAATCCTTTAAAAGTTGATGATCTGGCAAAAGAATGTTATACTCATCTTGTAGTAAATGGACACAAGCTAATGTAAAACTAAATGAATGCTGAAAAATGGAGCAGCAGGAGTTACAAAAGCAGAAAACTAAAATGATTAAAAACAATCCATCAGTCCTAAAGAAATTCTGCTGTTCACAAAATTCTTAAGAAACCTATTCCTTCCTAAGGAACTATTTTTGCATTACATCAAAATGTCGTGTTTCCTACCTATAAAAATGTCATTTTATATAAGGCAATATTTTAAGTGGAAAACACATAACTTTTCACAGCCCCACATTAAAACATTGGCAAGTGACCTATTTAAAATATTCAGGCACAGGGAGCCCACCTGTGAATGCCTCCTTCTCCCCTGACTCAGGATCCTGCAGGTTCAATAATCAGTGGGGATGAAGGTGTGTCCACCTCCATTATTTGCTGCACTGGCACAGAAAGATAGATTAAGATATTTAAATGTTTAGATCTTTATATTTTAGCAAATTCTTACCAAAAACTTAAATATATAAGTGTATAAATTTTAAGAAAACAAGTAATTCAACTAATCTAGAACTGATGCTTTCTGTGCTTTGTGTGAGAGGGGCTGTGGGGTCAAGTGCAGGTGCGATTCTTCAAGACGAAAGCTATTATCATTATCCTAAAATCAGTGGAAAGTTATTGAAGTATGCCCAGAAGGAGATACTCAGTACACATGGACTGATCTTTCTCCCTAGGTACCACTGCTTGAAGTAGTCATCTATGGCTGACCCACATATGACCCCAAACATAACTTCCGTGTAACTCTAACTAACCAATATATTACTAGCTGTGTAACAAACATAATATTAGGAAGATTATGATGCCCCCTCTTGAACACATTAACAGATATAAAGGTTATGTGCTTCATCTGGAAAAATAGATTAAATACACATAAGGTTCAAAATACAAAACAGAACAAAATGGCTTGGTGCTTTAATTTGAGAATGCTGAAAATGTGTTGCTGTTTTTTTTGTGTTTTTTTTTTCCTGTCCTGAAACATGAATATCTTATTAAAATAGTATTTTTGTAGGAAAATGCAACATTTTTCTATCTCCAACCTATAAAAGCAAGATAGAATTATAACACCAGTAAGCAGTCATAAAATAAACCCTACAGTCCACATGTTTAAAGAAATAGGGTTTGGAACAACAGAAAGAGTGGCCCTCCTCACTACCTCCTCCTAGATATGTAGCTATATATGTCTGTATAGCTGTATACATATATATTTTTCCCCAAACATATATAACATATATACCATATTATTAACATATATAACATATATTATTTTCCCCAAACAAACTAACAGCATTTCTAGAGGAAAGGGACCTTAGAGGCAAATGAGCCCTCCCTTTCACATGGAGCAGAAGTTCCTTCTACTGATTCTGCATTGCTCCATTCACGGTTGGGCACTTTATGGAACCAAAATCTTCCCTCTTTTAACAACCACCCATTACACCCAATTGGATTGAGTGTAGCAACATAGAATTAGTTTTAATTCCCTTTTGAAGTGAATTACTACCACATATTTGAATATATTTACTGTTTTCAGTTTGTTTTCTATTGTACACATCCACACATCCAGCTCTTTCAGCCACCCCTCCGAGGCCCTGTGTGGCTGGGGCCACCCTGCATCTCTGGATTCCTCTTGTTCCACCTTCTCTTTCACATATTATGTGCTAGCCACACCCATCTTTCTTTTTGTTCCTTTAACCCAGAACACTTGTTTCTGCCTAGGTCTTTATGCTTACTATTCCCAGTGGCCCGTGGCTCCAGATTCACATGGCTAACTCCTTTGGATCTTTCAAAGTCAAGTTCAAATGTTATCTCCATTTGTTCATAGCAGGGTTTGAAACTATTTTGTTTACTTAGTGATAAATGATTGTTTCATCTCCCCCATAATGAAATGGAAGTTCCACAATTATGGGGCCCTTGACTGCCTTATTGATTGCTGAGTCCTATAGTTAGTAGATCAGTTCCTGGCACATAACATCTATATAATAAAAATTTATTTACGAGCAAATGTATTCTATATTCCATAAAACAGCTAGAATGTTCTTATATGATTACAAACTCAGAAGCAGTTACATCACTTTTGTGCTTACAGTTATGAAAGCCCTTTCCATCTGGGATCAATGCAGATAGTTGTTCAGGCTATGTACTACACCACTCTGTGAGTTGTTATTTAGGTAGACTACAGTGTGAACCAAACTCACTGGAGCTGTGCAATGCCAAGGCCTGTCTCATTGTTCCTCAGAGTAAATGCAAGCTCTAACACCTGGCTTATAAAACCCTCAATATCTGGTCCCACCCCTCTTTCTGGTTTATCTTTCCTCCTCTTCTCCCTTGAAATTACTCACCAAACTTCCTGACTTACTTTCAGTTCCTCATAGCACTTTGCTTTCTCTGATATTTCTTCTAGAGAGAACAATTTATGCCTTTCTTTCACACTCTGGTCCTTGCAACACCATCTATTCTCACCCCAAACTTGATTAAGCACCCTTTTATATGTTCTCTTTATTTTCTTTGCTCTCCCTCCCATATCATTCATCACCTTATTGTGGTTTTCACTTGTCTGTCTTCTACTTCCCTCTAGAAGGTGGGGACTGTATTTGTCATATTTACCATTGTATCTCCAAAATATCTGACAGGGAGCTAGATGAATTTTTCACGTGAATGAGTAAGTAGTCATAACATGCTTTACATATTGTACATGATCTTGGTCTTCTTTTTTTTTTTTGTATTCTCTATTTTATCACTTTCCAATTTTGAAATGTAGGACTCATATTTGATTTGTATTTGTGATCATATTTCACCTTGTGCTGATCAATACTGAAAACAGTATTCTTATATTAATATAGCTTATTAGTATAATTCAGTATGTCACTATTTTTTTACTAAAAAAAAATCCAAAAATATTACTCTACTAAATCTGTGTTGACCAAATTCATATTTAACAAGATCATCTCATCACTATTTGATTTCATCCGTGTTTTCTATTTCTAGTGCATGAATATTTTTAGCAGATATATTTATTTTTCTTAGAAATGAGCTTGGCACTGAAAAGTCTGCATAGAAATGATAAAGTAAAATATATTTAGGTCCATCTCCCCATTCTCGGTAGTCATAACTTGAACACCTTTTTGATCTTGTTTTATACCTAGTAAATTCCATGTGGCATTTAAATCAACTTAATTTCTGTGACTTTACTAGGACATTGTTACCATATTTTTGAAGGTCGCATATTGTGACACTGATTGCCTCATAAACAACTCAAGCCTGTGGGAGCAATAAGAGGGGCATCCTGGCACTCACCTTCACCCCCCCCCATCCCATTTTCTGAGCATGGAAAGCAAATACATCCTACTGCTTGTCACCTACTTTTTAAAGAAAAGCCACATCCTCCCTAGAATTTAGCGTTCCTATTAAAGAAATTTTTCTCATGGTTGGATCCTTTAATTTTCAGAAGCAGTGTCATTATCACAGAAATACCAGTACTAGCCCTAGAATATACATTCAAAGCAATATTACTTGCACTGACCTATTATTTAGCAAATGGCTCTCTCCACATTTTTAAAGTCAGGTGGATTCATGCTGCTACTGTAATCTGATTATAGGCTAAGACAAAATTTTAATTTATTTTAAATGGCAACAAATTCAAAATGCAAATCAATATCACTATGATAGGATCAAAATGCCTTTCGAACGCAGAGCAGACAAGGTAAGAATGATTTTCTTTGAGTATTATCTTTTAGGTATAAAATTAAGAACTAGATATTAAATCACAGAGACGAGCTGATCTTCTTAAGAAGCTCAATGAATATGAAAGCAAAATGAATGACATGAGAGGTATTAGACTTCAGCGAACCTGAGCAAAGAGTGGGGCAGGCTGAGTGTGTGAGATAAATATCCCAGAGAAGATGGAAAAGGGGACAGTGACTGGGAGCTGCAGGAAAG
Source organism: Prionailurus bengalensis (assembly GCF_016509475.1). NCBI lineage: Eukaryota > Metazoa > Chordata > Mammalia > Carnivora > Felidae > Prionailurus > Prionailurus bengalensis. Next base: position 95,404,216 of record NC_057344.1, read on the forward strand.
ATACCACTCAGATTGGCAAAAGTAGACAGATAAAGTGTGATAAAGAGCTTTAAAAGGTAAAAACTCCCATCAAGTTTCAGATGGCAGATGTTACTGTATAGGAATCCAGGGTGGAATCATAGCATAAGATAGAAGAATATGCCTGATAGAAATAAATAATTACAGACTATAGAAAAGTCAAGAAAGGACTTTGTTAGTTAATACTTTATGTGAAAACAACTGCATTAACAAGGCAATGATGAATATTCTAGGACAAACATAAAGGGCATTATTGAAATGGTAGATATCAGTCAGGAGAATTGGAAATGAGCTTTCTTTATTTAGGAACAAGAGTAGAATAACAAATGTGGAAGTGACATTTGGAGATACTAAAGATGAGACAATATGTTTTCATATGTTACTATTTGCTGATGGACCTGACGATGCATCGCATCGCTGCAGAGGAACTTAGAGTGAATAATAGTTGACCATCTGGTTGCAAACTTTGACAGCCTTTGAAGATAGTAGTTCATAGGGAGTAAGGAGTAAAGAAAATAGAGTTTTACCAACTGTATCAAACTTATATGGGAGTAAAGGGGTTGCCTACTAATGAAGATAATTACCTCTTCTTGATAAGAGATGAAGGCACAAAGCTACAGCTGGATAATAAAAAATTCTTCTAGAGCAGAACAGCATAAAATTATATTCAATTCAGGTCCCATGCATTATTAACTCCCTCAAAATTACAGCATTGCTTTTAGTCTCTGGTGAGGCAGAAGCATGTAATGGAAAGACCACAGGCTTTGAAGTCAGATAAACATGGATTCAAAATCCAGCTCCATCATCTACAAGTGTGTGATTTGGAGCAAGTCTTTTAACCAATCCTCATTTTGAAAATGAAGACATAGCTACCTATCTCACAGAGATGCGGATGATTGGAAAAAGAAGACTTGAATTCAATATTCCTTGAACAACTATCTGTTGAATGCTACCACCTGTGAAGTACTGTGCTAGTGTCAGATTACACAAAGGTGATTGAACACAGACTAACACCTCCTCCCCCTATGTGGCTGATAGTCTTATAAGAGAGGTAGTCACTAATCAGGCAATAACAGAACTAATGTAAAAATAACTATCATGGGAGCAGCCGGGTGGCTCAGTCGGTTAATCATCTGACTCTTTAAATTTTTTTTTTTGATGTTTATTTATTTTTGAGAGAGAAACAGAGACAGAGTGTGAGCAGAGGTGGGGTAGAGAGAGAGGGAGACATAGAATCTGAAACAGGCTCCAGGCTCTGAGCTGCCAGCACAGAGTCCCATGGGGGGCTCAAACTCACAAACTGCGAGATAATGACCTGAGTGGAAGTTGGACGCTTGACTGACTGAGCCACTCAGGCGCCCTAGCAGCTGACTCTTGATTTCGGCTCAGGTCGTGATCTCACGGTTCCTGAATTTGAGCCCTGAGTTGGGTTCCACACTGACAGTGTGGAGCCTGCTTGGGATTCTCTCACTTCCTCTCTCTCTCTATGCTTCCCCAGCTTGTGCGCATGTGCTCTCTCTCTCTCTCTCTCTCTCTCTCCAAATAAACAAATAAATTTAAAAAAGAAATAACTATCATAGTAAATGCTGCAACAGAAGCAGAGCAGATAACGTGATTATTTACTGTGCTCAGAGACGTCATGGAAGCATCTGAAAAGTGACAATTGAGCTAATATTGGAAGGATGCAATGGAGTTGAATGATAGAAGAAAAGTAAAAGCAGAGCAACAAAGGTAAGCTTTACATAAGATGACACTGGAGAGATAGGTTAAGATAGTATATGTTGGAAAGGTCAAAGTATGTGCATGGAGATAAATGAAAACGACCACTTTTCCCCTTGTATGCATTGCTGCTATGATCTGTGTCTAACCAACATGAAAACACTAAATATAACTTCTCTGTGTTCCTTAAACTATCCCCAGCTATGTAGTAAGTGGTCATAAAAGCATTGTGAGCTACCTCTTGAGCATAGTAACACATAAAATGACAACTCTTGTACAACCTGTAATGGGATATAAAGGGGACAGTAAAAACAGGAGTGATCTCTGGGCAATGAGAAGGACCTGGGCCACTTACTTCTAGGTACCAGAAACAGCACAGCACTAGTCTCCGGACTAATTCTTTCCCTGAAGATGGTGATTCTCTCTCACGCTCATACTCCCCTGATACTTTCCCAGATTAAGATCCACTTTAACACTTGTTTTGGCTTCTCATGTGAAGGAAAGGTCAGAGATTCTCTTAAATCTCTGGATAAGTTAATTACCCTAATTTATTCTATATGTCAGGAGAACCTAAGTTATGTTAAACTAACAAAAACCTATAAAACATTTTAAGACAGCACACATTTATTCCTTGCTCATTTTTCATGACTTTCATAGGTAAGCCAGAGACTCTGCTCCACACTATCCTCTTTTGACGGGCAGGTTGAGGAAGCAACCACCATGTACGTGAATGTATGTCACAACCATACAGACCTCATTGGCTAGGTCGAATCACACGGCCCCATCTGATTTCAAAGGAGCAGAGATGTGCAATTCTACAATGTTTCTGGAATGAGGAGAACCAAAATATTGATAAATAACCATATTGGCCACATAGATTTATTATCATTATGAATTCAAAGGACTAAAAATGAGTTTTTCATACTCACTTTCAGGGTTTCCTCTTCTCCTGTATTGTACTTTCTTTACCGTTTCCTTACTATTCCAGAACATTTATTAAACAACTTCTAGCTACTGATGTTTATTTTCAATGACTCGCCTATAATATACGTATCTTGTTCACCTTCTCTTGCCTTATAACTGTCTCTACACTGATACTCTCTGGAATTGATAGATAGCAGTAAAATAAACTTACTAATCAAAATGGCATGTTACATTGGTATAGAGAAGTATTTAAAAGTTACTTTGACAAATAATTTCTCATTTAATATCACAGCCAACTTGGAGGTTAATAGTGTCTTCATTTTACAGAGGAATAAGTTGAAATTCAGATAAGCATAGTGACTAGCCAGGGTCAAGTGCTAATAAGTGATAAAGTCCAGATTTGAATCTATGTCTAATAACAGAAAACACATTCTTTCCATTGCACTACATACCCTTAAATCTGACATCTACATTTCATTATTAAAATCTGTATATATATAAACCATTATTCTACAGATCACACAACAGAAAGCAAACAAAAGCTTAGGGGTTGATAAGTTACTGGTTGGTATGCATACTCCAGAGACTCTACTTCAAATTCATTAACTAAATGTAGGCACTCAGAGTCCCAGTGCATTAACCTCATCAGACATTGCAGATAATAACTGACCCCACCCAAATCACAGGATCCGGGAAGTATTGACATAAAATAATGGAGTCACATCTTCTAAGTAGTAAAGGGATTAAAATACAGTCAGAGATAAAAGAAGTAAAATACCCTTTCAAAATGTAAATTACTTCTTCCATAGCAACAATGATAATGTACTAATTCTAAGAGTCAAATAAATTATTCAAGGACACTGCCATTTAGTTTGTTTCTTGACTCCATAGGGAAAAAGTAATTATGTCTAGCCTAGCCAGGCCTATAACAGATGACTATAAGGGAACAAAAGTGAAGGTAATATCTTCAGAAATCTACCATGATGTTTCATATTTTAGTGAAAAATGTCTTTGGAAGGACCTTAGATTCAATCAGCGCAATGTTCTCATTTTACATCTAAAGAAGTTGAGGCCCAGAGAGGTTAAGTACTTCTCTTGAGGTCACATAGTTTGAGGCAGTACTTAAAGGCAGAAGGCATAGTCCAACCATGAAAAGGCTGGCAAGAAAGCTACTAATTATTAACATGTTATTTGATGCTTTATTCACATTGTCTCACCTCATACTCAAATGAGCAAAAATGAAAAAGATATCATTTTCTCTTCTTTTATAAATATATTGGGAAGCTGAAGGTAAAATAACTAGCCTGCATTCACATAGAAAAAGACAGAGAGCTGAGACCAGTGTTTTTTTTTTTTTTTTTTTGTCTTCCAAAGATGGGTGCTTTCTCCCACACCGAATGCCCTATGAGCATGTGCACTCTCTGCTAGTGTGGCTATTCAAGTCTGGATGATGTTTTGCCAATGGTGCTATTTTAAGGGATTACCGCTTATTTTAAAAGATTTTTGACTAAAGTCTCTTCTAATGCTATCATTCTAGGATGTCTGATTGATGTGTCTGTACCTTCTTGAAGTGCTGTCTTATTTGAGGGGTTTGTTAGATAATTGAAATAATTCAGGGATCATTAAGATGATCGAAATTGTCTTCCTGGATTATTGTCCCAGGCCTTTAGAATGTCATCTGAATGTAAAGGACTTCTATAGAGAAGTTTCCTCAAGACTAAAGAAGGGATTGTATTCCAGATTTCCAATGGATCTCTTAGGGAGAAAAGAGTGGCTATTGTTCTTCTGGGAAGTGGATAATCAAGTGTCCTGGAAGGAAAAGGACCTCTTCCACCTGGCCACACTCACCATAACACACCATATCAATATGGTTGGGCCAGAAATAATACAGAGTAGGAGATAATGATACAACATTCAGGTGAATGATCCAACTACTCGTTTCTTAAGACTGCCTCTTGCCTCACTGTCCTCTTCCAAATACACACTGGTTTTGTCTTTTCTGTTTTAAGCGATGTGCTGTCTGGTCTAGATTAGGATGCAAGTGAAAGGGCAGAACCACCCAGGAAGTCCTGGTGATTGAAACAAAGAACAGCAATTTGCCTGACACATTAGGCCTGGTGACACTTTTGATACAGTATCCAGACATCACTGCATTTTCTGGAGAGGTCTTCTCAACATGCAAGAGAAACTACAAGCTACCACCCCATACCCACAACCTAAACATCACCTCCACTTGGAGAGCTTCCAACTAAGGGATTAAAAGAATGAGGAATTCATCTTGGGCATACCTTCTGAATGAAAACTTATTTACAGCATTCAAACACATTCTGAGATAAATAATGCTAAAAGCAAATGTAGCTATCCAAAGAAATGGTTGTTCTCAAGAGCAGACTTAATGCTAAGGTTGCCTACATAGGTTAGCATTTTACTGTCAAGAAGAGACAAGATTCAATTTATGGCTAACAAAGACGTCATTGTCTCTTTCCCTTCCCAACATTTTCCATTCCTTGACACTGATGCCCAATCAGAACCCAGTTCAGATCTCTCAAATGCATTCTTGGAAGGGAAGACAGAAAGTCCATCAGGGCGTGGCACTTTGTCACTGCTTGCAATTAACTAGGAAGAAAAAGACTAGGGACGGCTGGTAAGGCAGGCAGATAACCAGAGACCTATTAAAATAAGCAAGAACTACCTGGACCCTCCCAAGAGTTTCAAATAAAAATTCCACTGGACTCAACTAAGCTACACAATCCATGGTAAATATGTGAAACAATGAAAAAGGTTTTAAAACTTAGTGATTTTTTTGAAATTAATCAGACATTTGATGGGCTCAAAACATAGTAATCTTACATCTGTACAATATAATATTCAAAGATTTTTCATTCCTTCTTTGAATGCTTTCAGATAGGAAAAGGAGATATTATTTTTATTTTAAAATTAAGAAATGAAAGATGATATGGTGCGCCTGGGTGGCTCAGTCAGTTAAGAGTTGGACTTTTCATCTTGGCTCAGGTCATGATTTCACAGTTTGTGAGTTTGAGCCCCATGCCGGGCTCTGCACTGACAGCACTGAGCCTGTTTGGGATTCTCCTCTCTCTCTCTCTCTCTCTCTCTCTCTCTCTCTCTCTTTGCCCCTACCCCACTCTTGCATGCACTCTCTCTCTCTCTCTCAAAATAAATAAATAAAACAAAAAATTAAAAATTTTAAAAATTTTAAAATTAAAAAAATAAAAAATGAAATAAAAAAAGGAATGAAAGACCATAGAGATTATGGGAAATGTTTAAGGTCACACAGGAGGTAAATTTTGAAGCAATCAATAAAGGCCTTTTCTTATTTCCTTTCACCCCCCCCTCCCCCATCAAGTTCTATTTCATCTACAGAGCCATCATGAAACACTGTAATTATTTTCTCCTTTTATACTCATCCACAAGGAAAAGTAGCTTACATTTCTGTTTAATTCTGTGGGTGGTCTCAGTCTTAAAAAATCAAATGCAGTGTGTTTGAAGTCCTGACACTTTTTTAAAAGCTAGGGATGTTTTTGTTGTTGTTGGAAAACTGGAAAGCTGACTCTGACATTTTAGCTATAGAAAAAAAGTGTTGATAAATCTGTAATGTTTGTCACCTTACCAAAACCAAGAAAGGTAGGAAATGGAACAGCTGGTAGATATTGAGACTGTCAGACAGAGTGGGTATGAAGAGAAATATGTTGATACTGAGGCTTTTGATCTGACCCTCCAGGCAGGGTGACTCTGGCAGAGAATCATGCCCAAGTACCACTTTCAGGTAGAAACTCTCATAAGTGCTCACATCCAAAATACTTGGAGGATTGAAAGGACTTTTCTCCAAAAGAAGTTTCTTTCCCATCTGAAATGCCTAATCTGAATTCATGATTAAAATCTCTATGGTGGGTGCCTGGGGGGCTCAGTCAGTTAAGCACCTTGCTCTTGACTTTGGCTCAGGTTATGATCTCAGGGTGTGTGAGTTTGAGCCCCACATCAGGTTCTGTGCTGACAATGGGAGCCTGCTTGGGATTCTCTCTCCCCCCTCTCTCTGCCCCTCCCCCTCTGCATGTGTGAGTGCACTCATTCTCTGAAAATAAATAAAGTTAAAAAAAATCTCTATGGTTTGGTATCAAATTCAATGGAAGAGATAGCACATCCTTATTATTATGTTCTCTACTCAAAGTTAGCAGTTACAGAAACAAAAACCAAAATTATGGATCAAAAGTAGTCACCTCATGGTGTTTATATGTTGCATTTTTAACTAGATTTCATAGAACTTTGACAAATATAACTTGAAAAAAGACTATTCTTGGGTTAAAAAAAGAAAGACAAATAGTACTTGTTTGGGGAGTTGGTGGGAATTATGGGAAAACAATCAAATTTTCACTTAATATTTATCCCCAGAGAACAGATCCATGAAAAATATTTTATCAAATATGGTGAATTGAATTCCCTGTTATTCTTTTCTCTCCAAATCACTTCTGCTTAAATGATATATGTTTTCTTCCCAGAGTATTCAATTTTTAATTTTTATACCTAAATGCATTTTTAAAATTTGCTCAAGTGTCCTAAAGGAGACCATTAACTTGATAAATTGATTTATGGTCTTTTCCTGTTTGTAGGTTTTTGTTTTCTTTTTTCATAGAGAGGCACATGAACACTAAGAAGCTATTTAACAAGTTAGGTTTCTCAATATATTTTAGGATATCATTTCCTCCTTAGATAAATGTGCTGATTTGCTTAGCACTGCTTCAGAAAGCACACAAAGCAATTTGAAAAATATGCAAATATTGTGGTTTTTTTTTTAACATTGGAGGAAAAAATAAAATGTGTCTTACTTGAGCGTACTGCCCTTTTTATTTTTGAAGAAAAAAATCCCAGATCCTTATAAAAATGCCAGATAAATAGCAGCATAATTGAAAGCTTCCAAAGGGGAAAAAAAAGTTATTTCCAGTCAATCTTCAATGGAAACCACTGGAGAATTTTCCAATAAAACAGACCATTAGAATAACTAACAGCTCTCTCTTTTGGTTACATTAAAAATATTTTTTTTAACTTTTTTTTTTTGAGACAGAGAGAGACAGAGCATGAACGGGGGAGGGGCAGAGAGAGAGGGAGACACAGAATCAGAAGCAGGCTCCAGGCTCTGAGCCATCAGCCCAGAGCCCGATGCGGGGCTTGAACTCACAGACCGCGAGATCATGACCTGAGCTGAAGTTGGACGCTCAACGACTGAGCCACCCAGGCGCCCCTACATTAAAAATATTTAAATGACCAAAGGCTGTTATAAACAATAATTCCCTCAGATATCTACCTCATCCTCCTGTTGATGCTTCCTTTCAAAGAGTAGGTGGATCAGGGGCGCCTGGGTGGCGCAGTCGGTTAAGCGTCCGACTTCAGCCAGGTCACGATCTCGTGGTCCGTGAGTTCGAGCCCCGCGTCAGGCTCTGGGCTGATGGCTCAGAGCCTGGAGCCTGTTCCGATTCTGTGTCTCCCTCTCTCTCTGCCCCTCCCCCGTTCATGCTCTGTCTCTCTCTGTCCCAAAAATAAATAAACGTTGAAAAAAAAAAAATTAAAAAAAAAAAAAAAGAGTAGGTGGATCAAATAGAACTGCCTAAGAAAGTATGTGACTAAAATAAGTACTTTTTATATTTTGAACTCAGGTTTTTACTTTAGAATACCTGTTTCTTATCCTCTGCTGGTTTATATTATCCCTATGGTTAAAATTCCCCCAGCCCCCATCTCCAATAATATCATTACACACATACATATTTTCAGATCTTTATCTTCTCAACTCTTATAAAGAGATGTATACCTAAAAGGGGGAGGAGGACTTTACCTTCTTCTCCAGAAGAGAGATTAAACAAGAGCTCACCAAAGAATGTTTTAGACTCAATTTCTTTGAAAAGATATAAAAATAATGAACCTGGTCTTCTTCATCAAAGTCCTGCAATTTTGAAAGTTTGTGAAGAATTAAGGCCTAACAAAGACTGATCTCCAATATTAGCATATAAACCCTGATTTTGTCATGTGTTTTCTACCAACATAGTGTGAAAGCAAAAACTGTAACATAAAAAGTTAAACAGTCAAAGAAGACTTTATTCAAAGCTACTGAAATAGACAAGAGAGGCCAGAGTTAAGTCTGCATTCAAACCCACCAAAACAAAGAGCAATAGGGTTTTTAAAGGCTGTAATGAAAGGGAGATCATAGGTCATCTGTGTTTGCTAACTGCCTTTACCCAAAGTAAAAGAAAACTTCTCTTACCTGTTGGACAGAAGATAATATTACAAACTTGGAGCAAGACACCCACCAAAGTTAGGCTCCCACCCTCCAAAAGAGACAGGGAAATGGGAATACTATCTCTTTTATGACATTTCAAAGAAATGTTTCCCAGATCCTTGAGAAAGATATTCCTGGGATATAAAACTGGCAAGAGGCTTTTTAAAAGATTTGTAACTCAAAGGGGCAGAGAAAACATGTACAATTAGAAGCCTTCTAAAGTAAATATTTGACGAAAAGTGAGTTCAGGGGCCTAAAGTCAGAAAGAAGCTTATCTAATAAAGTTTAGTCAAGTTGAGGGACAATTAAGATTGTCTTGATCAAAATTATAGATATATAGAGATATGTAGATATAGATGCATATGGCACAAAATGGCTTACAAATTTAACCTTCTTTACTTAGGAACTAATTTATTGTTGCTATATCTAAGAGAGTAGAAATACAGTTTACAACACATTTCTCCTACTGATGATCCCTAGCAGGGGTAAGAACAAGAAGTTTAAGTGGCTATAAATAGCAATAGCTTCTAAAAATTTATATTCAGGGGCGCCTGGGTGGCTCAGTCAGTTGGGCCTCCGACTTCAGCTCAGGTCATGATCTCACCATTAGTGGGTTCGAGCCCCACATCCAGCTCTGTGCTGACAGCTCAGAGCCTGGGGCCTGCTTCGGATTCTGTGTCTCCCCTCTCTCTCTGCTCCTCCCCCACTCACACTCTGTCTCTCTCACTCTCAAAAATAAAAAAATAAACATAATTTTTTTAATTTGTATTTAAAGTATAATTTAAAAAAGGATACTTAAAAAGCCCAGCACCATGATTATAGCCACAGACTCTGGAACTAGACTGCCTGGGTTTAAATCTCAACTCAACTTTATAATATTTATGTGGCCTTGGGCAATTTCTGCACCTCAAATTTCTAAATAAACTGAAGAATGATAATAATTCATCATGGGATAATCGGTAGAGTTGAGTTTATAAATGTAAAGCATAAATAACAGCGCCTAGTATATAATAAGTATGTTATAAGAATGATTTTTCCTTATTCTAGTCAAAGAAGATTTGCAACTAGTTATTGCAGAGCAAGACCCTCCTCATCTTTGGCACTGAAGAATTCTGAATCCATTTTTTTTTCAGGATGGTGATCAATATCTTCAATCCTTTTCTCTTACTCTCACTAGATGTCATTGTATTTATTCATACATCTCTAGGATACATCATCTTACATGATAAATTCATAAATATCCCTGAACTGAGTTCAGCATACTGAATGATAAAACCATAATTGTTGGAATAATAAAAACAAGTCTCATGTTGCTGACATGAGAGCTAGAATAATGGCAATGGGTCGGTTTTGGAAGTGATAGCAACAATTCATCATAGACTTACCATCATGGGACATCCCAAAGAGTCTTGCTTTAAATTTGTTTAAGTTTATTTATTTATTTTTGAGAAAGAGACAGAGAGAGTGAGCAAGGGAGAGGCAGAGAGAGAGAGAGAGAGAGAGAGAGAGAAAGAAAGAACATCCTAAGCAGGTTCCACATGGTCAGCATGAAGCCTGATGTGGGGCTCGAATTCACAAACCACAAGAACATGACCTGAGCCAAACCAAGAGTTGGAGCCTTAACCAACTGAGCCACCCCAGTGCCCTGAGACAGCTCAAGAGTCTTAAATGGATTCCTGCCAAAGAAACTTCTCCTACTTCTCCTTAATTATTTCCTAAGCTTCTGGTATGAATGCAAAAGTGATAGAGAGTAGGAATCTATAACTTCTAGAGTTAGAATCCTAGTTCTTTCAATTGCTACCTATATGATTTGAGCAAGTTAATTAACTTTTTTGAACATTAGTTTGATCATATCTGTTTTTAATTTTTAGGAATTTAAAAATAGTAATACATTTTAAAACATTTAGCTTAATGATGTGTGTTAAATGCTCTCTCTTCTGGTGCCAAGCTTCCCCCTCCCCTTCCATCTTTATGAAACTCTCTAAAACAAGCTCATTCATTTATTCAACATGTGGTGTGTTGTGCCTTCTCTGGGTAAATTGCTAGGAATACAAGGGGGAACGTGACACACAATGAACACTCCTTCATAGAAATTGTGTCGCCAGTTGGAGATGCATATGTGTCAACAGTGAATTTTAAAATTGAATGTCATATTTTGGCAAAGAAGAAGTCAAACTTTCACTTTTTTGCAGACGACATGATACTCTACACAAAAACCCGATAGACTCCACCAAAAGACTGCTAGACCTGATACATGAATTCAGCAAAGTTGCAGGTTACAAAATCAATGTACACAAATCATTTGCATTTTTATACACCAATAATGAAGCAACAGAAAGAGAATTAAAGAAACCAATCCCTCATTACACCAAGAACCATAAAATACCTAGGAGTAAACTTAACCAAAGATTAAAAGATCTGTATGCTGAAAATTATAGAAAGCTTATGAAGCAAATCGAAGAAGACACAAAGAAATGGAAAAACATTCCATGCTCATGGATAGGAAGAATAAATATTGTTAAAATGTCAATACTACCCAAAGCAATCTACACATTCAATGTAATCCCTATCAAAATAACACCAGCACTCTTCACAGAGCTAGAACAAACAATCCTAAAATTTGTATGGAACCACAAAGACCCCGAATAGCCAAAGTAATATTGAAGAAGAAAACCAAAGCGGGAAGCATCACAATCCCAGACTTAGCTTCTATTACAAAAATAGACACATAGACCAATGGAATAGACACATAGACCAATGGAATAGAACAGAGAACCCAGAAATGGACCCACACATGTATGGCCAACTAATCTTTGACAAAGCAGGAAAGAATATCCAATGGAAAAAAGACAGTCTTTTTAGTAAATGGTGCTGGAAAAACTGAACAGCAACACACAGAAGAATGGAACTAGACCACTTTCTTAAACCATACACAAAAATAAACTCAAAATAGATGAAAAATCTAAATGTGAGACAGGAAATCATCAAAACCCTAGAGGAGAAAGCAGGCAACAACCTCTCTGATTTCAGCCACAGCAATTTCTTACTCAACACATCTCCAAAAGCAAGGGTATTAAAAGCAAAAATGAACTGTTGGGACTTCATCAAGATTAAAAGCTTCTGCACTGCAAAGGAAACAATCAACAAAACCAAAAGGCAACTGATGGAATGGGAAAAGATATTCGCAAAATGACATATTGGAAAAAGGGTTAATACCCAAAATCTATAAGAACTTTTCAAACTCAAAACCCAAAAAACAAATAATCCAGTGAAGAAATGTGCAGAAGACATGAATAGACACTTTCCCAAAGAAGACATCCACATGGCCAACAGATACATGAAAAGATGCTCAACGTCACTCATCACTAGACAAATACAAATCAAAGCCATAATGAGATATCACCTCACACTGGTCAGAGTGGCTAAAATGAACAACTCAGGAAACTACTGATGCTAGAGAGGATGTGGAGAAATGGGGACCCTCTTGCATTGTTGGTGGGAATGCAAACTGGTACAGCCGCTCTGGAAAACAGTGTGGAGGTTCCTCAAAAAAATTAAAAATAGAACTACCCTATAACTCAGCAATAACACTGCTATGAATTTACCCAAGGGATATAGGAGTGCTGATGCATAGGGACACATATACCCCAATGCTTATAGCAGTGCTTTCAACAATAGCCAAATTATAGAAAAAGCCTAAATGCCCATCAATTGATGAATGGATAAAGAATATGTGGTTTATATATACAATGGAATACTACTTGGTAATGAGAAAGAAATGAAATTTGTAGCAATATGGATGTAACTGGAAGGTATTATGCTGAGTGAAATAAGTCAGTCAGAAAAGGACAGTTATCATATGTTTTCACTCATATGTGGATCTTGAGAAACTTAACAGAAGACCATGGGGGAAGGGAAGGGGAAAAAAATAGTTTCAAACAGAGAGGGAGGGAGGCAAATCACAAGGGACTCTTAAATACAGAGAAAAAAAACTGAGGATGGATATGGGGGTGGGGGAGAGGGAAAATGGGTGATGGGCATTGAGGAAGACATTTGTCAGGATGAGCACTGGGGGTTGTATATAAGCCAATTTGACAATAAATTATATTAAAAATAAATAAATAAACAAATAAATATTCTACTACAAAGTGATATTAATTTTTCAAAAATAAAATAGCAATAAACATAATTTTCAAACAAAAACAATTGAAAGTCATAAATGCCACAAAGAAGGAAATGCAGTGTTCTATGGAGGACCTAACACCTAATCTACACTTGGATGGTCAGGAAAGACTTATAAGAGAGTGAAATCATAACAGATAATGTTTTTAATGAAAGTTAAATAAAATTGCTGAAACATATGGTTGGTGAGGAAAGTGGAAAGGATTGATGCTAAATAAGTAGGTATTGTCCAAAGAAGGAAGAGAGATATAAGCTGTGTAAAAGAGTTTGGATATTATTATCTTATTGGTAATGGGGAATGAGCCAATGATTTTCAGCTGAGGAGTGACATGATCATATTTGTATTCTAGAAAGATAATTACAGCTATAATAGAGAAAATGAAACGAGGGAAGAGGCAAGTTAGAACCATTGGTAATAATTGGCTGGACTTTCAGGTTGTCTGAACTAGGATACTGGAAGTAAATGTGTAGAGAAGTAGATGAACTCAAGACTTATATAAGAGATGCAATCAAGATAAACAAAAATGGAGAATCAAGGGCAACATCTAGGTTTCTAGTTTGGGCAACTGCATAAAATCATTCACTAAAATGGGGAACAGTGCAGAAAAAAATGGAGTTGAGCCAGGCAAAGACAAAAAGAAAAAGTCTATATTTTGACATATTAAATTTTAGGTGTATGTAGGGCAACTGGGTGATGATATTTGACAAGAATTTTAATATACAGTTCCAGAACTCAAAGCCAGAATATAGATAAATCTCAAAATCAAGAGGTAGATGAAAGTATCTAAGGTCAAACGACAGAGTAAGAAAAGATATGGACACAAGACAAATTGCTAAGGAGCTCCAATATTTAAGAGATAAGTAAAAAACAAAACAAAACAACACTGCTAAAGGAGGCTGGGAGAGAGAGGGCAAAGAGGTTGGAGAAATGCTATGCACATGTGCTATCAGAGACACAAGGAAACAGCATCCAACCAAACACAAGTAAACAAACGTTCAGCTAAATCAATTTTTTTTAATTGACCAGGCATTAGATATGCAATATAACATGCTTTATTCCTGATAACATTCCTTGATGATTGCTAAGCCTCTAACTTGCCAAAAGTCAAAAGACAGTTTTTATTTATTTATTTTTAAATGATCTTTATTTATTTTTGAGAGCGCAAACGGGAGGGGCAGAGAGAGGGGGACAGAAGATCCAAAGCCGGCTCTGCGCTGACAGACTGTCAGAGCCCATGTGGGGCTCAAACTCATAAACAGTGAGATCCTGACCTGAGCCAAAGTTGGACGCTAATCAACTGAGCCACTCAGCTGCCCCAAAAGACAGTTTTTAAAAGATAAATACCCGGGGCGCCTGGGTGGCGCAGTCGGTTAAGCATCCGACTTCAGCCAGGTCACGATCTCGCGGTCCGTGAGTTCGAGCCCCGCGTCAGGCTCTGGGCTGATGGCTCAGAGCCTGGAGCCTGTTTCCGATTCTGTGTCTCCCTCTCTCTCTGCCCCTCCCCCGTTCATGCTCTGTCTCTCTCTGTCCCAAAAATAAATAAAACGTTGAAAAAAAAAATTAAAAAAAAAAAGATAAATACCCAAAGTAATAAAGTGGAAAACAAAAATAAAAGACAATAAATAAGACAAAAAATAACCAAACCACAATTACTAAAATCTGACTCCTTAGTTGTTGGTGATGAGTGGCCCATTTTCATCCTAACTCACCCCTGGAAAAATTATTAGCCCTTTCTTTTTATTTACACAATATTGTTAGAATTTGATCTTATTCTGGGAGGATACATCATGAGCATAGGTACGTTTCTAATGTGTGCCAACCTGAAGCCATAAATTGTAGGATTAATTCACCAAGTTCAATGCAGATAAATTTCTACCTGTTAAAACACTATGAAAATAAAATTACTATAAAACAGTAAGTTTTTTGAGGAGACTAATTCTGTCAGAGCTTGCATGTTTATTTCAGTTAGAAAATTCGTGGAGATAAAATACCAATTCACAGAGAGAACAATTTTCTCCAAATCTACCACTTTTCTGTAAAGCTTTTAAAAGTCTTTACAGTCATTTAAAATAGCCCCAATATATTTAGGGTGAGAAGTAGGGGAGGGCAGGTAATATGCACACAGGAAGCTTTCTGTGACATAAGGGTGATAAATTTTATAAATAAGACCTTTTGGTACCTTAATAAACAAGGATGGTCAGATGGAACCTACAAGAGACAGAAAAAGAAGTCAGATGGTTATAAAGAAAAGAGTATAGATTTTAGAGCCAAACAGACTTTGTTTTGAATTTGTTTTGCTACTTGTTAGCTGCATGACATTGGCAAGTTTTTTAACCTCTCAAGCTTCAGTTATTATACTTATTTTTAAAAAAAAGACAATAATATCCTCTGGCAACATTCTAGAGAGTAAGGATAATATAAATTTATCGATTAGAGATAATGTAAATATTTAAAGATAATGAAAATGCTAATGTAAAGCAACTAGCATGATAATTTGCATCCAATAAATAAGAGTTACTATTACATATTTTTATAAATACTAGTATATAAATTATCATGTTTGTACAATTATATCACCATATTCAGTAAATATCAAGTGTCTTGTACTGTGCTAGGTGGGGGGGATAAGGGGCTAAACAAGGCTGGTAAGTTAACTTAAATTCTAGTGTACTCCCCCAAACCTGCACCTCACTTCCTGCTCCCAAATAACTAGCACTTTTCTAAATTTAACATTAAGAAAAATTTATTGATTTTATTATAAAGACCAAGTTGGCATTTATCCAGAAAGTCTTGGTAATCCACTGAAGTGTTTTTAGCCACGTGGTGCCAGACCAGATTTATATTTTAGAAAGATTATTCTGGTGTTAACACATAGGAAACCATCTAACAAATCTTTGCAATGGTTTGGCTGAGAAATGATATGGCCATAGGAAAGAGAAAAGTGTACTGATGTAAGAATGTGTCAGAGACAGAATCAATAGGATTGGTTTCTCTCTTAGATAATGGATGGCCCATTTTATTACCAACCAATATAGTGGCTATTAAAAAAAGGAGCTAATTGGAATGAAAACCAAGTAAAAATGTTTCTACTAGCTGAATTTCTCTTGGTTTTCATTTCACCAAGCTGAGCAACTTGCTCTTTTTGCATTACATGTAAGAGGAAATGAGGTCTTTCAAATTCCATTTCAGAAAGCCAGTTCGACCTAAGAACAGATCAATTCTCCCCCCTTTTCTGGGTTTCTTGTATACTCCCTAATTACTGGCTATATCTCTACATCGTACTGTGGGATACATTTACCTGTCTCTACTACTGCGTGCTCTTGAGACTGATGCTAATTTTCATCTACATACAAAATGTCAAGCACATAAGTAGCAATGTATAGTTTTGAATTGAATTTCTCAAGATAGCTTCTGATAGTTCAAGATCTATAGAAGTACAAACATTATCTTTACACAACAAATTTTATTAATGCTCTCAAAATAAATACACTGTGAGGTGTCTGTGGACATATTAAAATAATCTTCATATAAACAGTCAAGAAACAGGTTTAAAACTCTGGATCCATCAATTACTAGCTGTGTGACATTGAAAATAAATATATTTTTTAATTTTTTGAGTCAGATTAATAATCTAAAACAGAGGGATAATGATACCTACTCAATCCATCAAACATTAACTGTGTGATTCAAATGAGAGGATGTTCTTAAGAGCAGTCTTCAAAGCCGTAAAAGGATATAGGCATGAAAGTTATACGTTATCTTGAGTAATAGTTTTTTTTCTTAATCATGCATGTTTGGTGATCTTTATATACTTTCTAAAAGATATGCAATATGAAAATATGTTATTGCATTTTTAGTATATATTATATAATTAAAAGATAGGAATAACAGGAACTATTATTCAAAGATACTCTATCCTTCTTCCTTTTGTAGAAAGTCAAAATTTATCATTGAACTTTCTAAAATTTACATATTTCTACAAAATATAAATTGTATCCTATGCTGGATTAGGATGAAAGGCAATCATTTGCCACTAGAATTTATTCTTATAAATCGTAAAAGCAATAATTAACACAATGCACTTAGAAACAGGTGGTATTCATTCTTTAATTCATGAGTTTTGTATCCAAAAAGTTATATGAAATATTTAAAAAGAAAAATACTCAGCCAGAAATAAGGGAGATAAAATCAGTAGAAAAAAAATCAACAAAACTAAGAGTTAGTTTTCTGGAAAGATAAACAAAATTGGAAACCCTAGCTAGACCAACTGAGATAAAAAGAGAAAAGGATCAAATATTTCTGATGCCACAGAAATAAATACTATAAGACAACTATAAACTCACCAACAAATTGGATAACTTAGAAGAAATGGGTAAATTCCTAGAAACAGACAGCATACCAAAACTGAATAGAATAAATAGAAAGTCTGTGTAGATCTATAATGGGGAAGGATACTGAATCAGTAAACAAAAATCTTCCAAAGAGGTCCAGGAAAAGTTTAGGACTAGAAGGCTTCAATAGTAAATTCTACCAAACATTTTTTAAAAAATTAATGCCAATCCTTGTCAAATTCTTCCAAAAATTTGAAGAGGAGAGAAGACGTCCAAATTCATTTTATGAGGACACCATTACCCTGATACCAAAGCCAAAAATACCACAAAAAATGAAAACTATAGGCCGGTGTCCCCGATGGATATAGATGCAAAAAAATACTCAATAAAATGTTAATATACTGAATTCAAAGCATATTGGAAGGATATACACCATAACCAAGTGGAATTCATCCCTAGGATACAATAATATTTTAACATACAAAAATCAATTAATGAGATGCACCACATTAACAGAATGAAGGATAAAACTCATAAGATCATCTCAATTAGATGCATAAAAAAGCATTTGACAAAATTCAAACACCTTTCATGATAAAAACTCTCAATAAATTAGGAGTAGAAGAAATTACCTCAACATAATAAAGACCATATACAGAAAGCCCACAGCTCATATTATACTGTGTCAACTGTGTCAAACTGAGAGCTTCTCCTCTAAGATCAGCAAGAAAGCAAAACATTTTCACTCTCACCACTTCTATTCAACATAATACTAGAAATCCTAGCAAGAGCCATGAGGCAGGAAAAAGAAATACAAGGTAACCAAATTGACAAAGAAGCAGCAAAAATATCCATTTTCAGATTATATGATTTTATATATAGAAAATTCTCAAGACTGGGGCGTCTGGGTGGCTCAGTCGGTTGAGTGTCCGACTTCGGCTCAGGTCACGATCTTGGGGTTCATGAGTTCAAACCCAGCATCAGGGGCTTGTGATGTGCAGACAAGCTCAGAGCCTGGAGCTTACTTTGGATTCTGTGTTTCCTTTCTGTCTGCCCTCCCCTGCTCATGCTCTGTCTCTCTTGGTCTTGAAAATTAAAAATTAAAATTAAAAAAAAATTTAGAGAAACTTCTCAAGAGTTTACACACACACACACACACACACACACACACACTATTAAAACTAATAAATAAATTCAGTAAAGTTTCAGGATACAAAGCAACACATAAAAATCACTGTGTTTCTATAAACAAACAACAAACTATTTAAAAAGAAAATTAGGAAGACAATCCCATTTAAAATAGCATCAAAAAGGGGTTCATGGGTGCCTCAGTTGGTTTAGTGGCCAAATTCAGCTCAGGTCATGATTTCATGGTTCATAGGTTCAAGCCCCGTGTTGGGCTCTGTGCTGACAGCTCAGAACCTGCAGCCTGCTTAGAATTCTGTGTCTCCCTCTCTCTCTGCCGCTCCCCTGCTTACACTCTGTCTCTCTCTCAAAAATAAAAAACAAACAAACAAATAAATAAAATAGCATCAAAAGAATACAATATTTAAAAATGAACTTTACATTGGAAACTATAAAAGACTGATGACAGAAATTAAAGAAAACAACAGAAATGGAAAGACATCCTGTGCTTATGGATTGGAAGACTTAATATTGTTAAAATTTCTAGACTATCCAAATTAATCTACAGATTCAATGCCATTCCTATCAAAAACCAACTGGTATCTTTTACAGAAACAGAAAAAAACAATAATAAAATTCATATGGAACCACATAAGATCCCAAAGAAACAAAACAATCTTGACCAAGAGAGCAAAAGCTAGAGACCTCACAGTTCCTGATTTCAAAGTATTTTCCAAAGCTGCAGAAATCAAACAGTATGGTGCTGACATAAAAACAGATATATAGGTCGATGGAACACAGTAAAAAGCTCAGAAATAAGCCTATATGTATAAGGTCAACTGGTCTTTGACAAGAGTCCCAAAAAATATGCAATGGGAAAAGGATAGTCTCTTCAATAAATGATGTTGAGAAAATTGGATATCTGTGTCCAATAGAATGAAATTGAACCCTTATCATTCACCATACACAAAATTCAACTCAAAATAAATTTAATACTTGAATTGAAAACCTCAAACTGTAGAACTCCTACAAGAAAACATAGGAAAAAATCTTCATGACATTGATCTTGGCAATGATTTCACATATATTACAGGTAACAGAAGCAAAAATAGACAAGTGGGACTACGTTTAAGTAAAAACTTTCCATGTAGGTAAAGGAAACAGTCAAGAGGGTGAAAAGGCAAGCTATGGAATGGAAAAAAATATTTTCAAATCATATATGTGATAAAGGGTTAATATCAAAAACATATAAAGAACCCCCTTTATTCAATAGCAAAAAAAGCCCACAAATGGCCTCATTAAAAAAAATCAACTCAAGACTTAAATAGACATTTCTTCAATGAAGACATACAAATGGCCAACAGGTACATGAAAATATGACCAATGTCACTAATTATCGGGAAAATGCAAATCAAAACCACAAACGGATATCACTACACAGGTGTTAGGGTGGCTATTAGCAACAAAACAAAACAAAACAAAACAAAACAAAACAAAAAAAAACCCCACAACTTGTTGGTGAGGATGTAGAGAAATTGAAACCTTAGTAACACTGTTGCTGGGAGTGTAAAATGGTGCAACCATTATATCAAACAGTATGGAGATTCCTCAAAAATTAAAAATAGAATTACCTACCACATGATCCTGCAATCTTACTCCTAGGTATATACCCAAAATAATTGAAATAAGTATCTCAAAGAGATATCTGTACTCCTATGTTCATTGCAGCATTATTTACAGCAGCCAGAGAGGGAAACAACATAAATATCTGACCACAAAGGAATGGATAACAGAAATGTGTTATATACATGCAATGTAATATTATTCTTCCTTTAAAAAGAAGGAAATTCTGAAATATGCAACCACATTTACGAACTTTGAGGACATTATGCTAAGTGTAATAAGCTAGTCACAGAAGGACAAATACTGCATCATTCCACTATATGACTTATCTAAAATAAAATAGTCAGGCTCATAAAATCAGAGGATAGTATGGTAGATACTTGGGGCAGTGAGAAGTGGAAAATGTGAAGTTGCTATCAAAGGGCATAAAGTCTCAATTATGAAAAATCAGTAAGTTCTAAAGATCTGTTGTACAACATTGTGCTATAGTTAACAATTTTGTATTGTATAGCTAAATAATTATTCGGGGTTGAATTCCATGTTAAGCATTCTTACCATAATAAAATAATTTTTTAAGTTGCCTCATTGATTATTTAAATTATGTCTTCAAAAATTTGGAATTTGCCAATCTCAGAGATCATGTGCTTGATTCATTCCCTTAAACTAACTCAATATCAACACAACACATTTTCTATTAAAGAACATTAATTTCTTTCATTAAACATATTAAAGAATACTTAGAGTCATTGCTAAAAGCAACCACAAACTTTGTTTTTTATTATACAGTGTCTTATTAAATGAACATTTTCTTAGCAAAGAGGAAAAGAAAGAAAAAAAGAAAGAAAGAAAGAAAGAAAGAAAGAAAGAGGAAGTAAGGAAGGGAGGGAGGGAGGAAAGAGGGAAGGAAGGGAAGAGGGAGGGAAAGAGACAAAGAGAAAGAAAGAAAGAGAGAAAGGGAAGAAAGGAAGAAAGAAAGAAAAGTAGAGTAAGTGTGTGATCTTGTCCATTTCCTCTGGCATTGTTGACGAGTATAGTCAATTTGTGTCATTATGACCTCAATTTTCCATGGTTCTCACTGACCATTCCCTGTTGTTGACATATAATTTCTTTACAAATTTTAATGCTACCAGTTAAATAGGGTGGTAATATAAACAGAATGGGTTTGGATCTTGCCTTCACCTATTATTAGCTAGGTGATTCTGCCCAAGTGAATGATTTCAAGCACAAAATACGGTGAATAGGATCCTACACTAAAAGTTAGTTAAACATATCAAGTCCCCGTTCATTCTTCCTTCTATCCTTTTTTAAAGAAGTTCTAGCCTTAAGATGAATAAACAAAAACAGTCTCTAAAAAAAAAAAAGTAAAGAAAAAAACGCTCAGCAATTTCCAATCCTCACAAAATAAGAACCTATACTGGATCTCTCATATTACATTTTATACTAGATAATTTAACTTTATCATCAAAATATAAAAATGAAAGATATCAGCAAATCTGATTAAAATAATGGTGTAGCATACTTGATATTTGCTCATTACTTTTCTTTATATTTTTTCTTGTTATGTTATGAAATAAAATAGTAGCAAGGTCTACATATGAAAGCTGCAGTTAAAGGTCAAGGCTTCTTAAAGTACTTTGAGTAAACATTCTTATTGTAGTAAATTGTTCTTCCATTTTTTAGAGATGTAAAAGGACAGGTTTAGTGGAGAAATAACAGTAGTAATAAATTCCCTTAAGAGAGACAAAGTGGTTTGAATTTGTTATAAAATTTGATTGAAAATAAGCTTTAAGAGATTATTTTTAACCTATAAATGCATTGTGTCTAATTCCACTTTCATATCTCTAAGAAAAAAAAACTGTTAGATCATTACTTTTACTTTTACAGTGTGCATAGGGTCCCCAAGTAATAATTTTTCAAAGTATTTTTGATGTGGAAGATAAAATCTGCCCTTGATATTAAAAAATATTATCAAGGCAGTAATGCTGCTCATCTAAATTGAAGGATTATCACTATTAAATTGAACATGTATATTTCTGTAGGAGATCTATAATCCCCAATTTTTGGAACAATGATTTTCATCTTTATTTGCCTGTCAAACATGTATAATTCAGATTAACTTGACAGCTTTATGAGACATGATAATTCTGTCCAATTGAATGCAACAGGGCAGGGATTTTTTTTCTACCAAGAAGCCATAACAATATTATGAATATCATTGCAACATCTAGTTATTACATTAATGATATTATTTTGTTCTTAGATGACTAGATTAAAATATTCTTCTATATTTATTAAAAATGATAATCTCCAGTATAATCTCCAAATAAACCATATCTTTAAATAATTCTTCTTATCCTTAGTTTTCATTTGGCCAAGAATGTAAACTAGTCTTTTAGTATACAATAGCATGCAGCTGCTAAAGAGGAAAGATCACATGGAAATCTGGGCTGACAAGTTATGGTTTAATTATGGAATCGTGTCAAACCACAAAGTAACAAATTCACCAAGAAGCCTTCACCCAGGCATAAAGATTGTGTTGTTCTTATTTTTTTAATTTTTTTAAATTTATTTATTTACTTTTAGAGAAACAGAGAGAGAGAGAGGGAGAGAGAGAGAATGTGTGTGCCAGCAGGGAAGGGGCAGAGAGAAAGGGAGAGAGAATCCCAAGAAGGCTCTGTGATGTCAGCTGGGCTCTATGCAGATTCCATGCGGGGCTCAATCTCACCAACTGTGAGATCATGACATGAGCCGAAATCAAGAGTTATGTGCTCAATAGCGTAAGCCACGCAGATGCCCTGATTGTGTTGTTTGTCTGATTCTAAGTGACATCAAGAAACTTTTCCAGGTGTTGCTAAATTCTTTCCCCATCACAAATTTTACTCAGTTTAGTTGACAAAAAAGAAATGTCTAAAAAAAGAATGATTTTGTTTCCTAAGTGTTTGTTAAAGGTATAAAACTATTTAAGAAAAGCATTGGCTTTGTTCAGTGTTTTACCCTGAAGTTGATGTGGACGGTCCAGGAAGCTACCTGGATGCTGACTGAAAGGCAGCAGAACAGGGCAGACAAGGCCAGGTTTTTGGCTGAAGAGCTGATATACATCCAGACAAATGACTCCATATTGTATAGAAGTAGGGAGCAACTTGGTCCTACAATGGCTTCTGTTCACCTTGAAAACTGTGCATCAGCCAGACTTATGGACACAAGAGGTGAATGGGCATTGAGAATCTACCGGAAGGCAAGCATCTTGAGTGCTAATGGTGCCTACTGAAGGGCCATCAGCGGTGGGTGGAAAAAGATGGTGGGTGGAGTACAGGCTTTTAGAGACCCATAGGGACATGGATTTGCTTTATTTTTCTCTCATTCTCTTTTAGATAGTAAGGCAAAAGCAGAGAGTTTGGGCTTGTTTAATAAAAATTAAAACCTCCTAGATAGTATACTGAGGTGTCTTGCTGAAGTAAAAGAACTGTTTTTAGAAATATAAGGTAACATCTTAATTTTTGTTTGTTTTCATTTAAAAAATGGGCATATTTTTGTTTAGTTATTGCTACCATTATTTAAGAGTCTACCTCATGTCTACCTATTTTTAAACAATCCATAGAATATTTAGTAATGTATTTTGAAACAAAACGAAATTTTGGATAGCAATTACCTTTCATTAAGGAAATAAGGAGTAGTTGGGACCTATTTTGACAAAACAAATCAAAAACAAAGCAAACGGCAAAGAGTGATTATAAGTTAGTGTGAGTGCAAAAAAAAGAAAAAAACCTTTATCATTCAATGAACTTTTTGACAGAGGTTCAATAAGCAGCATTATTAATTAATCAATAATAAAAGCTTTCATTATTTTAAATGTTCACCAATTAGCTAAAAAGAATAAGTTTAAACAAGGAAAGTCTATCATTTATGGAATAGTGATCAGACATTTTTAAATCTCATTTACCAATAGGTTATGTTAATTCAATAGTTTTGATAAGAAAATGGTAACTAACATTGATAATGTATTGTCATTTTGGTCACATAAAGACTTCACTAAATCCAGGCTGAAAGAAGTGATAATAATTATCTTTAGTTTCCCACAATTCAAAACAATAACAACAAAAAAATCTTTACAAACTCCTATATATCCACTTAAAAAGAAAATACAGCAAGCTTACACAGCTAAGAAGAAATTCTAGGAATAGAAAGTACACAAAAAGAAACAAAATTTCAAAATATAAATGTAGGATGATAAATGAAAAACAAGTCTGTCAAAGATGTTTCAGATAATAACAATAAATGTTATATATGGTCACTAAGAAAACCCAATGAAAATAACTCATATCTTGAGATACTATCTTTTTTCTCAGTTTGGCAAAGATTAGAAAGAACATTAATGTCTGGGATTAACTCGCTGTGAAAATAAAAGAATATGTGTATAACATTGGTAAATAAAACCTTTCTGAAGGAAAATTTGGCAATATGGATCAAAATATTTTTAAAACCTATCTGCTTACTCTCTCTCCAAAATTCTACTTCTAAGAATTTATCCTAACAGAGGAAAACCAGACATATTCCCTCCAGTTTTGTTTATGATATAAAAGAAAAATCCAAAAACAGATTTAGCTAAAGAATTTATGGTACCTTAATTTTTATCAAATACACTTTTGTGTTAAGAACTGAGCTTATATCTACAGAACAGATTATTGGCAGTTTAAAAAATTATATAAGTGAAAATGAAGATTGTAAAACCTTACATATAGGTAAGGTTACATATAGGTATATGTATTATACATATACTATATATACATAATACTATACATATACTATATATATATATATATATATACACACATACACATGCAAGTATGTATATACATCTACATATGTTAACACTGTCTCCAACTGGTTCAGATTGTTTTACTTTTCGTATGCTTTTTCTGTTTCCTACTTTTTTGCAGAAGTCACATATTATTGATGAGATAGGGAAAAATGAAGATAAATAAAATTCCAATTGATAACTGCTTTTAGTATATAAATCAGACAAATACTCACACATAGATAAGCAGTGTCTAGTTACCATTAATGCCTCTGAATACCATATAGCCTGAATTGAAGTCCCAGTGCCATGAGTTACCAGCTGTATAACTTAGCCAAGTTACTTAACATCTCTGTGCCAAGATTTCTTAATGTGTAAAACATATTAGTAGTTTCTTGTTAGATTTTGGATGACCAAGTGATTTACTGTGCATAAAGAACAAGGAACCATACCAGCTTCACACTAAGCACTACATAAGAATTACCAGTTATTATTCCCCCCTTGAACATAGGTACCACAAAAATAAGCATTTCTGTCTATTTTGTTCACTGATACATTCTCAGAACATGGAACAGTAAATAGTAGCCAACAAATATGTGATGAATTAATACTGGTAGAAAAGAAAGGGAAAAAAGTAGTATTTCCTTTATTCTAGTAAGAATTATAACTCACATGTAATAACATGACAAGAATATTATTAATATTGATTATCGTGTACCTCTTATCTAATTAAGTTCTTTTTCAAATTAAATAAGAAAAGCATAGATTTGGTACTTTTGGTTAGAAATCTCTATGAGTCACTCTCCCTCATGTGTATTAGAATAAGTTTTGACCAATTGCTGACTTAATTTTGAAATTTTTATTTTATCACCTAACTCTAAGTCCATATTTTCCCTTTTTTCTTACATGGAGAACCATTTATTTTAGAGGAGAACCACACTCTACATGGATACTTGGTGGATAATAAATAAATAAATAAATAAATAACATGATGGTGTTTGGACAGCACCAACATGGACAGCAGAGTTTGAAAGATGTAAAATACTTCATATTTTCCTTAAGGATATGTAAATACTTTGAAAATGTCACAAAGTGATTGTCTTTGCTGGAAAGGCCATTTTCATTATTGATGAGTGTTGTGGTAGAATGCTATCAGGTTAGTCAGTCTGCTTTTATAGCATTGTCAAAAGGGATTAGTCATCAAATAACAATCACCCTTCAGAAGCCATCTGTGGACTTCTATTTCAAGATGACAAAATAAACATATCTCTGTACCCTTTTCTCAAAAAAGTCACGTCTAAAACAAAAAGAATAAAACACAGAATCAAAAACTAACATTGGTAAAAACAGGAGGCATCTGCAACCCTATAAGTGGAAGGAAGTATGACTAGAAAGGAGGAAAATCATAGCTAAATGTTGATGGAAATACCAAAGAGGAGAAAACTCACTTGCCACTACAGAAGTCTAGAAACACTTGGGATTGTAGGCTTCATGAACTCAAAGCAGTGTTGATGTTAGAGCTGAAAACAGGAGGGTGTTGTTGTGTTTTTTTTTTTCTTTTTCTTTTTAATGATTATATAAGGAGCAGTCACACTCCCCAGTGCTTATTCCTAGCTACCATGCCTGTTAGCCCCCACAGAAACCGGATGTTTATATTCTGGATCTTGGCAGATTTCAGACTAAAGGATTAAAGGAAAGTAAGAAAGTGAAATTTGTACTAAAAACTAGGGTTTCAGGTGCAATTCTTATGTGAAATAACCAGTTATACTTAAAACAGCTACATTAATTATTTGGAATTATTTTCATGGAAGATTTGTTTATTCTCCATTAATTTGTTTTTTTAATGACTTTTTATGACACTATGGCCTCATGGATATTTATTTTATACTTTGGGTTATAATCCAGTAATATTCTATTTCTTATCAAATTACTCCACCTTTTATCAGGCAGCTCTTTCAGTTGGTTCCTGTGTCCTTTTGATATGCTGTCATCATGGCATTGGTATTATTGCTTTAGCCCTTTCATACTTTCTGTCACTTCAAGATGCTCCTGGATTACCTTGAATATTCTATCTCAGTCCTGGAGTCAGCCATTTCCCCAAGACACCTTTTCTCCTTTTATTGGAGCATTGCATTAGAAACCAAAATCTGGATGCTAAGTGTACTTTGTTTCTGATTTCTAGTTTAAGTCCATGGTGGTCTGAGAAGATACTGTGTATTATTTCTAGTATTTAATATGTATTTTATGGTATTTGTTAAATGTGTATTTTATGGTCCAGAATGTGGTCTATCTTGGTGAATTTTTCATGTAAGCTTGAGAAAAACATATATGCTGCTGTTTTATGTACGGTATTCTATAAATATCAATTATAACAAATGAATTGATAATATTGTTCAGGTCAGTCACATTCTTATTGATCTCCTGTTTGCTTGACCTATCAATTAGTGCCAGAGGGTGTTGAAGTCTCCAATTGTAAGAGTAGATTTGTCTATTACTCCTTTCAGCCTAACAGCTTTTACCAAACATATTCTTATTCTTTGTTGTTGGGTACATACATGTTTACGATTGTTAAATCTTCCTAAAGAATTGACCCTTTTATGTAATGCTAAACTAATACAGCTACTCCAGTTTTGTTTTGATTAGTGTTTGCATGGTGTATCTTTCTCCTCCTTTTTTTTTTTTTTTTTTTTACTAAATCAGAGTCTTTACATTTGAAGTGGATTTCTTGTAGACAGCATATAGTTGTGTTTCATTATTTTATCTTCTCTAACAATATCTGCCTTTTAATTGGTGTATTTAGACCAATAATATTTAAAATGATTATTTATTGGGCACCTGGGTGGCTCAGTAGGTTAAACATCCAACTCTTGATTTCGGCTCAGGTCATGACCTCACAGACTGTGAATTCGAGCCCTGCATCTGGCTCTGTGCTGACAACGCAGAGCCTGCTTGGGATTCTCTCTCTCTTGCACTCTCTCTGCCCCTCTCATTTTCTCTCTGTCTCACAATAAATAAATAAACTTAAAAACAAATATTTAAAATGATTATTGATTTACTGGATTAATGTAAACATTTATAACTGTGGTCTAGTTATTACCAGAAACTTCTTTTTCTGCCTTCTTTGGTTTTAATTGAGCATTTTATATGATTCTGTTTTATCTCCTCCTCTCTTAGGGGATCAATTATATTTCATTTGAAAAAAACTTTTAGTGGTTGTTGCAGAGTTTATATACATTTTTAACTTATCTAAGTCTACCTCCAAATGACACTATTCCACTTCACATGGTTATAGCTTCTTTATAACAGAATAAATTCACTTCCTCCCTCCTATCCCTTATGATATTGCTGTCATTCATTTTATTTATCCACATGCTATACTCACCCAATATATTGTTGTTATTATGGTTTTTGAACAGTTTTATTTTAGATCAATTAAGAATAAGAATAATAAATTATTTATTTTACCTTAACTTATTTCATGTCTGGTGCTCTTCTTTTCTTTTTATAAATCATGTTCTTGACATATCATTTCCCTCTGCCCAAAGAACATCTTTGGACATATCTTGCAAAACAGGTGTGCTAGTGATATATTACCTCAGGTTTTGTTTGTCTGAGAAAGTCTTTTTTTCTCCCTCACTTTTGAAGGATAATTTCACTGGGTATAGAATTTTAGATAGGAGGTTGTTTTTCCTTCAATGGAGCCTCTTGTAAAGGCTTTTCTCCTAGAAAGGAAGCTTTTATTATAGAAAAGGCCTTGGTTATTTTTCACCATTACCTTTTCCCTCTCCCTGCCAGAGAGAGAAAGTGATATTTATCAGATCATCATGAAAGAAACCTGGCAAGGTTCCTGGAGATAAAGCTCCAAAAGTGTGGGAGCTCTCCATAACTGTGGCTCCAGCAGTCTACCATTGTATGCTAATCTCCAGTTAGCCTCTAGCAATTAATCAAAATTATTATTAAAAAAAAATTTTAATGTTTATTCATTTTTGAGAAAGAGACAGAGAGCATGAGTGGGTGAGGGGCAGAGAAAGAGGGAGACACAGAACTCTGTGAGGGGCAGAGAAAGAGGGAGACACAGACTCCAGGCTCTGAGCTGTCAGCACAGAGCCCAATGCGGGGCTCAAACCCATGAACCACAAGATCATGACCTGAGCTGAAGTCAGATGCTCAACTGATGGAGTCACCCAGGCACTCCTCAAAATTATTTTTTAGTGTTCCTATGAATTTATGACTCCATTGTCTTTAGCTCCAGGTAAGCTGATTTCAGATGGGACTCTGTATTTGCTTATTTCTCCAGATTTAGAGGTGATGGTTTGCTCTGAGAACTCAGTCCTCTCATGGGCTCAAGAAAAACCACTGATTTTCAGTTTGTTCATTTGTTTGTTTTGTTTTGGTTTTATAAGGACAGGAGTGACAATTTCCAAGCTCTTTACATGTCAGAACTAAAACCTGAGGTCTAAATGTAAAATTTTGATGATAAAAGCTCAAAATTAAATTATAAAAGTAGACTTTGGAGTCAGACAAAAGATTGGGGCATTTGATTTTGCAATCTTGTGATATAAGTGATATGAAATTATATACAGAAAATAATACTATCTTCCCTGAAAATTATTTACAAATCATTTCCAACTATATTCATCTATTCCACTCAAATATCTTCTGAGGGATACAGACAGCTGCAATGCTAAGTATACTATAGACTTCATATTGGTCATTCCCAAAATACAGAAGAGTAGAATTTTTAACTTTTACAACGTAAGCATAAAGAGAAATTGATGATAATTGAGTGGCAATTCATTTTCAGTCATTTTCATATTAACACTTTTTTAAAAAATATTTTATAAAAAATATTCCTAAAGCAAGTCTATATCTCTATTGACATTAGTTTATAAAAATATATTTACAACTGTACTCATCACTAGCAGATGTTAATTATCTTATCGAAAGTAGAATAAAAAAGTTAGCTCTATCATATGGATTTTCATGATGCATTGATGATTTTTTGAGTAGGAATTATGATACTAATTGATTAAATGCCATATTTTTTCATGAATGATTATAAAAAGAATCAAAATACCATAATGAGCCATAAATAATGTACACTTGGGACTAATAGTGGGGATAAATTAAGACACATTAGCATGTTACTGACGATTGATAATGGATTGGATGGTGTAGAAAACTCTGGTCCCATTTTCTCATTCCTAGCCCTGTGAGTTATATAAATAACATTTAGAAAACACCAGTACAGATGACTCAGCAAGTTTATGTCTTTTATCTTTCATATACAAGAATATTTCATCCAAAAATATTTATGATTTAGCATATTTCTCCAGACTTAAAAATGCTCAGCTACAAGCATATACTAAATGTGTAAAAGTGTCAAGTGTGATAGGGACTTATAGTGTAGAATGTTCCCTGTTATAAATGACCTACAGTGCTAGGACTCCTATATCTGTTTTTTCTTTTTTTCAAACAAACAAAAGTTCAATTTGGAAAACTTTATTTGAAAATTCACTGGAGGCATTTTTTTTTGAAATTTCAGAAAACCAGGCCACACCAAGCAAGAAATTCTACATAGTAACAATCATCTAGAACTGAACATAGGTTCAGATCTATACACACCAGGATGATTAATAAATAAAAGATTGAGTTTGGCTTTAATTTCTGAACAGTCTCTTTTAGAGTGCAAAAACTGTCTCCAAGGGTCTTTAGTAATTTAAGGGTAGCTTACACTCACCTACTTTTTTTCTCATTGGGGAAAGTCTGAATTAATTGACCTAAACTAAATGCAAGTGTTTTAGATTGATAATTTAAGCCTTTGGCTCTCAGTGTAATTTGAATACATGCTTTACAGAGCCATGCACTAGAAGATTCCAGTTGTTTCTATCTGAGAAATGTTGCTTACTCTAAGTTTGTGTCATTCTCTTACCTTACCTGATTTTCCTCTGAGGCCATTTAAATTCATGATCCCTGATTTATAGTCAGACCAACCTAGGTTAAATCCCAGTTCTGCCACTTACAAGTTCTAAAATTTGGGGCAAATCAATCAATGTCTTTGAGCCTCAGTATTAAAAATAAATAAAATAACTGTGTCTATTACTCAGTATGCAGTCAAGAAAACAGAGCTACTACAAGCTTCTTGGAATAAATCTTGTATATAATATTGGAGCAGGCCATCTGGAAAAAGGAGTTGGAGCATCAGAGGAAGTCACTAATTAGTCTGACACACTGGCATTGTGCATAAGTCAGAGTTTTCTGGAAAATCCAAGAGTCCAAGTCTGTTAAACCACTAAAACAAGACTATGAGGAGGCAGTTTCTGGGGAGGTCCATGAGAAGCCATGGACTCTGTTTATCTGTGTGCCCATAGTCAAATATTTAATCTGGATCTGTTGTCACTGTTGGCCAGCAGGCCTATCTATCCAGAAAATAAGTTGAATACAGGACAAGGGACCAGAAAGCTGGAATTTCTGTTTCTGACCATCACAGTTATCTGTGAGTAATGACTGTTTCCCTCACTTACATTCTTCGAGTCTCACATAACACTAACCAAAACTCCACAAGAAAGATAATTCAGGAACACAAACTCCAACTTAATATAATAGACAGAGAACAAGAATCTATCTTACAAAGTTACTTGTCTCTGACAGGAATGCCATGACAGATTTGAACAAAATCTATATCTCTGAGACTTAGTCTAAAGATTATAATTCTTCTCAAGCAGTGAATGAGCAGTGTAAACTGAACTAAAGATTTCATCAGTGAGAATGTGTAATGAAGAATATAAAGCATATCATTTGAAATAAATCCCTACTATATATCCCTTTATCATCATCAACTTTTTCTCCCTTTGATATCTTGCGCTCTTCCACAGAACATTTTGCTTCTTGGACTCCTACCTTGCTCCATTTTTGGATATGTCCTATGATGGTTAATTTTATATGTCAAGTTAATCACAACTGGGGACCTAGATATTTGACTAAACATTACTTATGGGTATGTATCAAGGATTTTTCAGGATAAAAACAGCATTTGGATAAGTAGACTGAATAAAGCAGATTATCCTTCCCAATGTGGTGGAGTGGGCATTATCCGAACTATTGTGGAAGGAAGAACTCACTCTCTTTCTGACTGTTGGGCTGGGACACTCGTCTTCTCATGAACTCAGACCAGGAGTCACTGTCAAATTCTCTAGACTTCACACTCTGACTGGGACTGACACCATTGGCCCCACAAACTTAATGGCTTAAAACAATACATATTTACTGTGGTTTCCATGGGTCAAGAATTCAGGCATGACTTAGGTGGGTCCTCTGCTCAGGCTCCTACAAGACTGCCTTCAAAATGTTCACTGCATGATGCTCTAACTTGGAGGTCTTAGATGGGAAGAATCTGCTACCAAGGTCATTCAGGTTGTTGGTGGAATCATTTCCTTGCAGCAGAAGTCACAGTGACTTCCTTAATCAGTCAACAGGAAAGCATCTCTGAACACCGGAGGGCCTAAGATTCTTTTTTAAGAACTTTCACTGGATTACTTCAGACCCACACAGGAAAACTTTTCTTTAACTCAAAACCTCTCCATGTGAGAATGCAATAAGTTGGCAGTCTGCATCTGGAAGAGGGCTCTCACTAGAACCTGACCATGATAACACCCTGGTCTTGGACTTCCAGCCTTCAGAACTGTGAGAGATAAATTTCTGTTATTTATAAGACATCCAGTTTATACTATTTTGGTATAGCAATATAAGCTAAGACATCTGTGCATCAACATGTATTAATCTTCCTATGATACCAAAAATTAAAAACAATATATTCAAAAGTAGAGAATAATTAAGTAAATCATGACTTATTTACACTAAGATATTTGTGACATCATTATTACATCATGTTTGAGAAGAGTATTTACCCTACTGCAGAAAAAAAAATGTTTAGATAGATTTTTAAGTAGAGAATAAAAATAGACTGTAAAACAGCATGTATAATATGTAACCATTTTACTTTATCTATATGCTAAAAACAAACCTCTTTGATTCCTCCATTTGTACATGTGGTACAGGGAAGAGTGCAGAGAACAATCTTCAAGCCACACTGTCTCAGTCCACCTCTGGGTCCACAACCTAGGAGCCTGTGACGCGAACAAATTGTTTAACCTCAATTTGCCTCAGTTTCTTCTCTATAAATGGGGAACACTTACAGGTTTATTATTGTTACAGGATAATTTTTTAACTATGAAAATCAAATGAGATAAAGCATGGAAACGTAGCACAAGGTCTAACACAGAGAAAATAATGCTCAATTTTAATTATTAACTTACTAAGTGACCAAAATGTATTGAAGAATTGAATTAGCAGCATGGATGATATAATAGTCTAGAATATCTGAGAAGAATTTGTCTCACAGTTTGCTCACATACTAGTTAAACATAAATATAAATCCAATTTAAATAATCCATAATGCAAATTATTGGAAATTATTGGAAATGGAAATTATTGTTCTGACAAAACAGAATTGCCTAAATAATTACCTAACATACTATGTTATAGAGGAAAAAAATTAGTTTTAACAAATGGTATGGAAAATAAAAAATAGGGGCATCTGGGTGGCTTAGTTGGTTGGATGTCCAACTACGGCACAGGTCATGATCACATGGTTCTTGGGTTAGAGCCCCGTGTCAGGCTCTGTGCTGACAGCTCAGAGCCTGGAGCCTGCTTCAGATTCTATGTCTCCCTCTCTCTCTGCCCCTCCCCCTCTCATGCTCTGTCTCTCTGTCTCTCAAAAATGAATAAATATTATTTTTTTTAAAAAAGAAAATAAGAAAAATTGATGTTGGGAGTAATTAGTCTTGGTAGGAAATAATCACTAAATAAAACTAGTATTGTCTAAAATTCCCTATAGTGAAATTTGGTACTCATTTAAAAATAGCAGAAGCACCAAAAAAAAAGTGAATCCATAATTATCACCAGTGAACACAGACTGGATAACAATAATGATTTCAAAAGAAAACTCACAATAGGAGGATCTAAGAGTAACTATTTTGAGAAAAAAACTGGCTTTGAATCCAAACTCATTGTTTGATGAGGGCCACCTCCAAAAGAATAAAACGAACTACAAAAGATCATAATGGCTAAATATTGATATTTCTATAACCTAAAATTGTCCCCTTAACATAGAATATTAGCACTGAAAAGCAAGCAAAAGGAGTAAAACCAGGCCTGGAAACCTGACTTGAGTAGGGGCCTGATAATGGGGTTACCTAGTCACTTCCCAGCTGGGCATTAAGAACTCCTTATTTGGGCTCTACAAGGTCCATGGAATTAATGAGACGTTGACATTATTTTTCTTTCAACGATAGCATTGCTAATGGCCAAGTTAATTTCTATGAAATGAAAAATCAGTGCACAAAAGGAAACTGTTTGCATTGAACTAAAAATATCAGTGGAGATATCAGGAAAGAAAGGTAGACAATCTTGGCGGGGGGGGGGGGGTGGTGGAGGGGAGGGCAGGGATCAGAATTGGGATACAAAAAACCAACACCAAAATTTCACACTCAATTTAATGTTTCCTATTTCATAGAGTCCTGTCTCTAAAACCTCAGAAATGTAATTATATTTTCATTCAGACTAGGCATTTGAGACTTCATGTATTGAAATAATTCTGCTCTTGAGCAATCCTTACAAATCCAACAAGACAAATTTCGTTTTCACATGTAACCACAGAATTTCTTTTTTTTTCAGTATTACGCATCCAGTGAATTACTTTGTTAACTATAGTGAATAATGTAAATGTCTCTCTCTCTCTCCCTTCCTCCTTCCCTCCATCTGTCCCCCCTCTACCTACCTCCCTATCCTTTCCCTCTCTCTCTCTCTATCGCTCCCTCTCTTCCTTCTCCTTCACTGTATTTCCCTCTCTCTGAAAATCCTTCATCAACTTGTAGTCACCAAAAGTAGATTTGAATCTGTATACAAATAATGAATACATAAAACAAAAACATAAATTACATATGTGTATGACCTTCATATGCTTTCTGAATTTGGATGGAATTAAGAACACAATTTAAAAATAGATGTGTTAAGGAGAGGTAGTGTCCTGGATTTTAGTCAGAATGCCCACTTCCTGACCCTCTGTCTTCCAAGAACAGTTTTGAGACTGAGGCATCTACTTAACTCTCTGTAAACTGACAATGTGAAAGTAGGGAACTATTGGATAAACAAAACTTCTCTGAGATGATGTAACCAGAGTATTAAGAATTAATAATAAGGATTGAGAGAAATAAAGTATAATATTGAAATCTCTCTCACTGGAAAAAAAGATGTGAGAACAGAGTTGAAAGCAGAAGGCTTTATGTAAAACTAACCAGCTAATACTAGATCCAAATATCTATCCTAGGAGAAGGCTTCCCAACATTCTCAATTTTACCTTTTCTTGACGTGTTTGACATTTTAGATATGTGCCCATTATGGCACACACTGCATTGTTGTAATCATCTCTTACATCTTGGCTTCCCCCACTGTATTGGGAGTACCCAGAAGCAGAACTCTTCTTTCACAAACTTTGCAGAGTGAGCATTAGCAATGAACATATAACATACAGTCAACACATGTCTGCATTAATAAATGAATGGTTTAGACATGGTTAGCACCAGAATAGCTATCCAGAAACTCAATACATGAATCTCTCTTCCATCCTTTTTTTTTCTTCAGAAAATAGGAAACTAGGGTTTCAGAAGAATTTTATTTTCTACATCCTATTGTAGCATGTATTTTAAACACATATACCATATAAACAAACCAAAGGTTTATTTCCATGTTGATTACACTAATAGGAAATAAATAATCACTCCTGAAATTCTTTCAGAATCAAATCTTCTCCTTTTAACCCAGAGTTTTATTTAACCTGCAGTCTTCTTAGCATATTATGCTCTCTGCTCAATCATTTTCTACACCTGTTTTATGAATATAGAAACCCCTAAAGCAAGTCATATTAAATATTAAATTAAGAAAATAATATATACAATCCATGATAACCTTGGAAAAAATTTGGAGCCATTATAGTCATAAAATATAGCTGCATAGAAATATAGAATGTGAATTTAACAAATTTGAATTGATAAAAAAATAATAGACAATAAGAATAATCTTTGGTGCCTGTAAATCCTTTATATTTTATAAGGCACTTCTGACACATTAACTCTATATCTTTACAAGATTTGGATGCATTAGTGCCATTTGCCAAAGTATAAACTGAGCCTCAGTAAATTACATGACTTGTTGGATTTCATGCAAATTATAGGTGGTAGAGTTGAAACCACAGCTGAGAGCTCCTGATGCATAGTTCACTTTTCTTTGCATCAAAAACCATGGTATATCCTTGCTACATAAAAATTTTGTTAACTAAATATATTTTAAGTATATATTCTGTACGCATGACTATTAATAATATTCCTATTTCAGTGCTTTGCAGAAATATTAGAATGCACAAATGTTAAGTTCTTTAAGTGTAAACTAATATAAAAATGAAGCAGTATTATTAAAACACAATAATATGGCATTTAAAAATTGATTTGTCTCAATTGATGGAGAATCCAATTTAGGTTAAATAACTATGTTTATGAAATTACTTCAGGATTTATTGGCTGTAGCATGATAACTCATCAACTACAGTTGAGCTCGCAGGAATTTGAGCAGAAAAGTTAATTAACAATAATTTTAAAACTGCCAAAAGCTGCTGTACTTCACTCCACACTCTGCATACATAGCAACATGTGCTGGGCTTCAAAAAGAAAGTCATTTCCTAAAACTGTTTATTTTCATGTCATTGAACTCATTATTAAAAATAAGTGAGCAATATTGATTTGGATGGTTTAATAATTCAAAATGGTTAAAGGCAATAACAGCACTTGAACAGACAAATATTTCCTATTATTGTTTACTACCAATGTTATACTGACTCAATTAATCCAGGCATGGTTTCCCAAAACAAACTGAAATGCAATTATCAGACCAATAATATGCTAAAGTCAGTAACTTAAACCCCAGGGAGAAGATTTTATAAAGTGATATAATCAATATTGTCTTTGAGGTGGTATACGGTGTTCTTAATTTGCCACAGATAATACAGAAATTCTATTACTTTTTGGAAGTCAAAATGAAATACTTCCAAACCTACTGATATGATACTGGCTTCACTTTGAATAACTACTTGCAGAAAACATATGATTTAAAAACAGCTTACATTCATATGCTTTGATGAGGGCACCTCCCTCTTGGGTAAGAGAAATTATGGCTATGAATGCTTGGCCTTTAGTAATACTCAGTAAGAACCTAAGTTGCCTTCCCAACATACAAACAGTTTTCATATATTCCTTGCATTAGAGAAATAGCTATGTATGATTATTATTCAAAAGTCCATTCACAGCCATCACATTTATTCTCTTATCAATTTCCCCTTCAAAATAATAACTATTAGCTCTAAAACCAAGTTGTTTCTATATTTGCCTATTATAATTCTTTTTAAATTGAAAAAAACAAGAGAGGAGCAACATACCTTTGATAGAGAAAACCATGCTATCTTATTGGCCTCTGTTACAGTTGTCCTTCTTGGACCATGACTAGCTTCCTCCATAACTTTTACAATCCTCCAATTCAGTATTATTGACGTTTAAAAGAAGTGAAATGCACAAAGCTAGAAATCAAACTCAAGTACGCACTGAGACTACTATGATCAGGAACTATCTAAAGCCAAAGGAAAAATCTTTTACTGGCTAATAGTGCACTTTTTTTTTTGTTTTGTGTTTCTATATGAAAGCACTCTTATATCCAACCACAGAATAAGAATAACTACTAATTGGTTTTCTGCTCAAAGAGATGTATCATTGGTTGCAACTAAGGTAGCAAGAATAGTATTTTCACCCACTCACAGCTTTAAAAATGAGAAGAAAATCTGATGTACTGAATATAGATAAGGAAGTATTTCAGATTCAATAAACTTGCTAAGGAAATATTCTTATTTTCCTTTAAATTCTGATTTGTATGATGATGACCATCATCTTTAAAAATGATAATGAGCATTGGGGCACATGTGTGGCTCAGTCAGTTAAGTGTCCGACTTCAGTTCAGGTCATGATTTCAGAGTTCATGAGTTTGAGCCCTGCCTCAAGCTCTTACAGCTCAGAGCTTGGAACCCATTTAAGATTCTGTGTCTCCTTCTCTCTCTGCCCCTCCCCTGCTCACACCCTGTCCTCTCTCTCCTTCAAAAATAAACATTGAAAAAAAAATTTTTAAGGATAATCAGCATCAACTTTAAAAAAATGCTGAAATTAAAATATCATTTTGCGAGTCTTTACAAATTTTAAGAAATATTTTTAAAAGTAACGTTTATAAAAGATTCAAAAATGGAGATATAGAAAGATAACATTAATATTTCCACCTGCATACCCCCAATTCCAACTTCCTAAAATGACAATATGAAGAGCCAGTTATATGTACTTCCACAGAGTTCTCCAAGCCTATACATACAAACATAGAGGATATTCACCTTCAGGAATGAAGGACTGGCCCCAGATTTTGGAAACATCTCTGTCAGTTATCTTCAGGATGGCCTCAGCTGAATAAAACTGCCTCTTCAAAGCTCATGTTCGCTTGCAGGGGCAGTCAATATCTAATGACTGCTCATCCCAGGGGTGAAAAGGCCTGATCCCTCATCCCAACGCAGAACAAATCTCAGAGCTGTGCCAGCTCTAAAACACACATGAAGTAGATGGAGGCTTTTATTGGTTCTTTATCACGAGTCTGCTCCCTCTTCCCAATCCTGTTTCAGCCCCTTCCTCCCACAAGTAGGGATGTGAAGAGCACTCCTAATAAACATCCAGCTAACTGAACACCTCAGAAGAGTTACAAAGACATTTGAAATATTATTATACCATTTCACAAATAGGGTAAGAGCCCTAAACAGTATAATTTTAATTATGCATCCCCTGCCTTTGTATTTCTTTTGTCTTATATTTTACTGTTATGTAAAATATAAACCCCCAGCTACCTTATTATTATTTTTGCTTTAAGTAGTCAATATTTTATTAAATATAATTACACACATACACTGAAGGACAGACAGGGTGGAAGACACACAGAGAGAGCTTTACAAAGGTAGTAAAAGTGTCTTTTACACTGGCCTACTCAGATGTTTACTTGATCTGATGATCTTCATTCCTTGGTAAAGATCTCAAATCACATCTGGTATCATTCACCACCCTTTGGCCTAAAGAATTTTTTAATAGCATTTCTTACAAAGGACTCTCAGCTCTTGTCTCTTTGAGAATGTCATTATTTTCCTCCCTTTTTGAAGAATATTTTTTCCAATACAAAATTAGATTTACAGCTTTTTCCTTTAGTACTCTAAAGGTATACTTTCATTTGTCATCTGGTCTTCATTATTTATGAAGAAATTTCATCATTTCCTCTCATTTTACCAAATATATACTATGTCTTTTTTTCCTCTGACTGCTTTTAAAATTTCTTCTTTTTTAATGTTTACTTATTTTTTGAGAGAGAGAGCATGTGCATGCATGAGTGGGGGAGGGCCAGAGAGAGCAGGGGACAGAGGATCCAAACCAGACTCTGTGCTGACAGCAGAGAGCCCAATGTGGGGCTCAAACTCATGAGCCATGAGATCATGACCTGAGCAGAAACTAAGAGTTTGATGCTTAACCAACTGAGCCACCAGGTGCCCCTAAAATTTCTTCTTTACTTAAAAGTTTTCAGCAGATCTGTTGTAATATGCTTAGGTGTTTTTGTTGTTGTCATTGTCTGCATTTGCTCTGCTTGGGGTTTGCTGAACTTCTTGGACTATTGAGTTGATATCTTTTACCAAGATTTGAAAGACCTCTCTCAGGGGTGCCTGGGTGGCTCAGTTGGTTAAGCTGCCAATTCTTGATTTTAGCTCAGATCATGATCCTGGGTTCGTTAGATCAAGGCCTGTGTTGGGCCCTATGCTAAATGTGGAAAGCCTGCTTGGGTTCTCTCTCTCCCTCCCTCTCTGCCCCTCCCCTGCTCATGTGATCTTGCTGTCTCTCTCTCTTTCTCTCTCTCTCTCTCTCTCTCTCTCTTTCTCAAAATAAATAAATAAACATTAAAAAAGCAAAAAGACTTAGGGTGCCTGGGTGGCTCAGCTGGTTAAGCATGCAACTTCAGCTCAGGTCATGATCTCACAGTTTGTGAGTTCAAGACCCACATTGGGCTCTATGCCGACAGCTCAAAGCCTGGATCCTGCTTCAGATTCTGTGTCTCCCTCTCTCTGCCCCTTCCCTACTCACACTCTGTCTCACTCTTTCTCTCAATAAATAAATAAATAAATAAATAAATGTTTAAAAATTAAAAAAAAAGAAAAAAGACTTCTCTCATTATCACTTCAGAGATTTATTTTTCCCCATAGACTCCAGCAATACATATGTTAGATTGTTCCTTATTGCCTCATGTATCTTGAATATTTTGTTCCTTTTGACTTTTTTCCTTATTCATGTTTCAATTTCTATAGTTTCTTTTTTTTAATTTTTTTAAACATTTTTATTTATTTTTGAGAGACAGAGATAGACAGAGAGCAAGCCGGGGAGGGGCAGACAGAGAAGGAGACATAGAATCCAAAGCAGGCTCCAGGCTCTGAGCTGTCAGCACAGAGCCTGACACGGGGCTTGAACTCACAAACCGTGAGATCATGACCTGAGCTGAAGTCTGACGCTTAACCCACTGAGCCACCCAGGCGCCCCATCAATTTGTATAGTTTCTACTGGTTTTTCTTCTATTTCACTGATCTTTCATTTGCAGTGTTCAGTATGCTATTAAACACACTTACTAGTCCATTTCTAAAGTCATATTTTTTTATTTCTATCATCTCTATTTGGCTGTTGGAATTTTCCATTTCCATTAGATTAAGTCTCTACTAATGCTTCTCTTTACAAAATTGTCACAGGCACCTCCGTGGCTCAGTCAGTTAAGTGTCCCACTTCAGCTCAGGTCATGATCTACCAGTTGGTGGGTTTACGCCCCACATTGGGCTCTGTGCTGACAGCTTGGAGCCTGGAGCCTGCTTTGGATTCTATGTCTCCCTCTCTCTCTCTCTGCCCCTCCCTCACTCATGCTGTGTCTCTCTCAAAAATAAATGAAATATTAAGAGTATAAATAAACGAAATAAAATAAAATTGTCACAATTTTCCTTCTATACTCTACCATTTTTATCATAATTAATTAAAAAATCCCTGTCAGATCATTCCATTTGGGCCATATTTTAATCTGCTTCTATTGACTATTCCCTTTCTTGACCTTGAGTCACATCTATCCACCTTTCCTTCCTTCCTTCCTTCCTTCCTTCCTTCCTTCCTTCCAGTCATTATGATTTAATTTTTATATGCTAGACATTTCTATTAAAGACCAGTAGAAACTGAAGCAGTAAGTCCCAGCCGACTTTCTTTTGTCAATCCAGTCACTGTAGTCGTGAATATAAGTCAATTTGATCTAGAATGGGGCTGTGACTTATCTTTTTAAATTTCAGTTTGATTCACTTCACCACAGATTTCAAATATTTTGAGCAGGGTCAGGAGTTTTCTCTCATCTGGAGAGCACTTGTATGATTCTAAAAATTTACCTGTATTTCAAAACTGTGCCATCTGGCTGTGGTTACTCTCAAATCGTGTTCCAATCTGGCTGCCTGCTTCTTGGATAGCAGAGAAATCAGTGTTACTCTCCAGTCATGCTCCCTGTTTTCTCAGCCTTTCAGTCCTACTGTCTACCCGTGTCTTCCTAGACAGCACCTGATACTCCTGGAAAGTCTCAAGTGCCCCAGTAGGGTTTTTCTCAGCTACCCTCCAGTCCTCCAGTGTTGGTAGTTCATTTTCTCAGTGTCTCAGGAGATCTATCTCAACTCCCCTGTACTCCTCCTCTCTGACTTAGGATGGTAGCTGCCTTTTACCTACTTAGCTTTCCTTTTTTGTCTCCATCTTTTGGTTCTCATTAGAAACCTATAGAAACAAAATGTCACAGGTGGACACTTGCTCTGTGACTAGAAAGTCTAATCTTTCAAATAAGCTCACATGTGGTCATTAAAATTTGATTCAAATTTTGCCTGGCTTCTCTTTTCCGAGTCTATGGTGTATTCCTCCTCTTTCAACAGTTCTGCCAAAGATGAGAGGAGCTGTGGTTCTTTCCTTTCCTGTAATAGGCTCCTTACTTCCTGGATTTCAATTCATTTGGGGTTTTGTCTCTCATGGGTTTTAAAACCCATTATTTTGAGGTTTATCTTGCCTGTATGGGCTGCTGATCTGAAAATAAGAGTCTCGTGATTTTATTTTACATCTATAGAGTTCTCTTTCTATTGAGAATTTTAAATCTTGTGAACTGATATTTGAACCTTTCTGAAAGTTTTTAGTCAACTTATGTCAGATTTAATTTTTTAAATAGTAAAATCTTTAACTATTTCATTTGTTTCCTTTGAATTATCAAAGATATAGTTATAAGTATTAATTCTTGTCTTAGAATAAATTATTTCACCACTCAAGGAAATTTAACTCTCAACAATAATTGCTGTCACTAAACCAGGCTTTTAATCAATTGATCAAAATTTACAAATAGGTTGTTTATATGTATGCCAGAT
Organism: Prionailurus bengalensis; assembly: GCF_016509475.1. Lineage (NCBI taxonomy): Eukaryota > Metazoa > Chordata > Mammalia > Carnivora > Felidae > Prionailurus > Prionailurus bengalensis. The sequence goes on from NC_057344.1 coordinate 95,446,855, forward strand.
GGCAAGACATTATCTTGGTATACATTTTACAAAAATATATCTTGTGATAGAATAAATTTAAAAATTAACAAAACACTTGATATAAGTCTAATATTTCTGAAATATAAAAGTACTATGTGTATCCAATCACTCATAATGATCATTTATCTAGGATATAATTTAGGCCAACATCAGACAACCTAAGATCTCAAAAAGCTGATTCTTTAGTAATGCCTTTTACCTTAAATTCTATTTGGTATTATATACAAATACCCATCAGGCTGTTTAGTTTTTATTTGCCTAGTTGTATTTCTAACTTTTTTTAAACTTTCATTATTCTTACTTTTTTACATTTCTTTATAGTAAACAGCATATAGTTGGATTTTTTTTAATTCATTTATTTTTTAACTGAACTGAAGCATTATGTCTAATCATTTACATTATAATTACTAATACAATTTGTTTTATTTAGACCCTCTTATTTAAAGTTTTTTTTTTATTTCAGAGTTTTACATTTTCCCCTTATTTTTGTCTTTTATGGATATTTTATTTTTATTTTACTCTTCCTCTGTACTTGGTTAGAGATTACCCTAGAAATTTTTGCATGCATACTCGTGGATATCTGTACATTACTCCCACACAGTTTACCACTATACACTTTATAGCCTTGTTTTTGTGTGGCTGGGTTATTCTTATCTTTTTTTCTGTCTTGACAGGACATTATGATTATTATGCTATGAATTCAGTGTTCTCATCTTATTCTTTTGACTTCAAAGATAGAATAGATAGACTTAATCCAATCAATCAGCTCCCTTCTGGGATTGATTGGTGAAACTTCTGGAATCAATTTGTGTATCAGTTATCTTTTGCTATATAAGAAATTACTCCAAAATGTAGTGGCTTAAAACAAAGACAAGTCATTTCTCATAATTGGTGGGTTAATTGAGCTTACCTCAGATAGATAAAATTGATGAAAATTTCTCTCCATATGATTTTATTGGTTTCTTAACATAGCAGCATTTCAAAAGGACAAGTGCTTATCAAGCCCACTGCTAGAGTCTTATTTGCTGATTTGCCACCAGCCAAAGCAAGTCACATGGCCAAGCACAGTCAATATGTGAAGGAACACATAAAGGCATTGTGCAGTAAAAGAGTTAAGTCAACAGACCTTTGATTACACAAACCCTTCACATTGGCAAGGAAGGCTTATCTCCAGATCAACCTTTGGGAGAAGTACTTTGAGCCCTTGGAATATTCTGCCTAATATGAATGTTTTTGTATGCCTGAGGCCTTACATCATAGCATACAACTTTGATGAGATAATTTATGCTAATAATGCCTTTTATGGTGAATGATTGTTTTTGTATGCCTGAGGCCATGGGCCAGTTCCATCAGATAGTTTATGCTAACATATGTAATTTATAGAGAAGTCCTGTTTTTGCTCTGGAAGGCAGGAATTTGAGTAGCTGAGATCAGTCACACAAGTACTATATGCTTATCTGAGTGAACCCCAGTAAAAATACTGGGCACCAAAGCTCAAGTTAGCTTCCTTGGCTATCAACACTTCATTTGTGTTGTCATACATTGTTTGGGGAAGAAAAAGGCATATTCTTATGCCACTCCACTGGGAAAAGATACCTGGAAACTTACATGGTTTCTCTAGGACTTTGCCTCAGATATCTGTTTTTCCTTTGCTGATTTTAATCTGTATTCTTTCATAGTAATACATTGCAACCATAAGAATGAGTTTCTGTGAGTCCTTACAGTGAATCACAGAGTCAGAGGGTGGTCTTGGGATCTCCCACCACAGGCATGACTGCCCATAGGCAAGATTATCAGTGGCCATCAATGTAGGAATATATTACTGAGAGTGAGAAAGACCTAGACCTCAAATAAGTGGATTTCAAATATTTCCCAAAGGTCAAAGATATCCCAATACACGGCTCATGAAGAAACCTGCTACCTTTCATTACTTTCCTCGCCGGCCAATTACACACCTTGTGGAGAAGAAAGTTTAATGCCAGTTTTCTCTGTAAGGAGCTTAAGGTTTCATCCATAACTGGTAGCCTGTCTGTTTTAGTGGTACAAGGTGGTTTGAAGATGAAAGTAAATCAGAAAGGAAATAACAGTAGACTGAAGCTGAAAAATCTGCAACATACACTCTCTCTAGGAGAAGTAAGTAGGAAAGCACCAAAATCAAAAATAGGGATAAAAATACAGACATTATAAGAATTTGAGATCTGGCTCCCACAGTTAAAATCAATGTTAAACATAGCCCAACTGCTAGATCAATTAACATAAATCATCACATTATACACTTTTACCTCAGTACCTATTATCCAACACATCATATCCTGCTTCCACCAAAAATTACAAATCATTCCAAAAGGCAAGAAAAAGTCAGTATGAAGAGAGAACAATTATCATATTGGAGTTATCAGACTGGGAATTTTTTAAACACTGTATCAAATATGCTAATGACTATAATAAAGAAAGTATACAACACGCAAGAATAAATTGGTGATGTAAGCAGAGATATAGAAACTAAGAATCAAAAGAAAATTCTAGAAGAAAAAGTTCAGTAACAGAAATAAAGAATACTTTTGACAGACTTATCTTTAGATGCACCAGGGTATCAATGATTTTGAAGATAGTCAACACAAGCTTAACAAACTGAAATGCAAAGACAAAATATAGCCAAGTTTCCAAAATTATGAAGAACATGAAACTTTAGATCCAAAAAGCTTAATGAACACCATAGAGACTAAATACCAAAAACAAATCAAAACAAAACTTTCATCAGGAGTGATGTCAACAAGATGGCAGAATAGAAAGCTCTAGATGCTTGTTCTTCCATAGAAATACCAAATAAACAACTACAGACTCACTAAAATAACCTAATAGAAGCTCTGGAAATGAGTCATAGATTTATAGCAAGCATGTGAATGCCCAACTTAAAAAATTTTTTAAAAGATAGGAAATTTTTTGTTGTTTTGCTTGACCTTGTCCTAACCCTTCACTGACAAGGTGTCAGGGGGAAGTGGTACAATTCTTGCTTCCTTCCCTCTAGATGGAAGGAGCAAAGTGGAACTTGCTTAAAGCGTTCTGGTCTGGGGGCACCTGGGTGGCTCAGTCAGTTAAACCTCCGACTTCGGTTCGGGTCATGATCTCAGGGTTTGTGAGTTCAAGCCCCGCATCAGAGGCTCTGTGCTGACAGAGCCTGGAGCCTGCTTCAGTTCTGTATCTCCCTCTCTCTCTCTGCCCCTCCACTGCTTGCATTCTCTCTCTCTCTCTCAAAAATAAATAAACGTTAAAAAATTGTTTTAAAATAATAATAATAAATAAATAAGCATTCTGGTCTGTCTGTGGGTTGCCCAGCAGACTGATTTGTGTCCATCTGATTTGGAGCTTAGACAGAAAATGGCAGCATGGATTGGATCTCAGGCTGGAATCCATGGAAGGTAGGGCTGAGCACCCTCACACATGAAGAGATTATGGGCATAGGAATACAATAAACTACTTAAGGACCCAAAGGAAGCTGTGGGGGGGAGACCCTTTGGCAAATTAAGACATTTAAAAGCCACTGGGTAAAATTGGAAAAAAAAAAAATCAGCACACAGGCCCACAAGAGATACATGCCCAAAAAGACTTCAAAAGAACTACACTCTGTCTGATCTCAAGGCTCAGATGCTCAGAGGCTTAACAATTAGTAAAAGTCTTACACACCAGTCTGCAAAAACTGGAAGAAGTGGCTATTTTTTCAAATGCCCAATTTTCAACAAAGTTCATAAGGAAGACAAGAAAACAGTTAAGCCTGGCCTATTCAAAGGAACAAAATAATTCTCCAGAAACCAGACTTGACAAAACACATACATAAGACTTACTAGAAAAAGACTCTTAAACAAATGTCTTAGATATACTCAAAGAGCTAAAGAAAAACAGAGAAAGTATTAAAGGACATCAGAAAAATGACATATGAACAAAATGAGAATATCAAAAAATAAGAATTCTAAAAAAGAACAAACAGGAATACTGGAGCTGAAAACGATAATAACTGAATTGAAAAATTCATTATAGGGATTCAGCAACAGACTCAAACAGGCATAAGAAAAAAGCCAGCAAACCTGAAGATAAGTCATTTGAAATTGTTGAGTCTGAGGAACAAAAAAGGAAACAAAATGAAGAAAAAGTTTACAGTAAATCTTATAAGAAAACACAGGAAAAACCTTTCTGACATTGGATTTAGCAGTCATTTTGGATATGACAAAGCTAGGCACCAAAAGAAAAAAAAAGTAAGTAATTTGAATTTTAAGAAAATTAAAAACTTTTGTGTACCATATATACTATTAACAAAATGAAAAGATGACCAACAGAATGGGGAAAGATATTTTCAAATCATATATCTGTTAATGAATTAATACCCAGAATTTATAAATAACTCCCCAAATTCAAGAACAAAAGACATCCAATGAAAAAATAGCCAAAAGACTTAAATAAACATATTCCAAAGAAAGCATACAAAAGCTTGATGGTACATGGGGCGCCTGGGTGGCTTAGTCGGTTAATTGTCCGATTTCAGCTTAGGTCATGATCTCACAGGTTGTGAGTTCGAGCCCGGCGTCTGGCTCTGTGCTGACAGCTCAGAGCCTGGAGCCTGCCTCAGATTCTGTGTGTGGGTGTGGGTGTGGGTGTGGGTGTGGGTGTGGGTGTGAGTGTGTGCGTGCAGGCACATCTGCCCCTCCCGTATTCACACCCTGTCTCTGTCTCAAAAGTAAATAAACATTAAAAAAAATCTTTTTAAAAAAAGGTTGATGGTACATGAAAAGATGTTTAATGTCACTAATCATTAGGGAAATGCAAATCAAAACCATAATGAGATACCACTTCACATATATATTAGGATGGCTATTATAAAAAACACAGAAAACAACAAGTGTTAGTGAGGATGTAGAGATACTGGAACTCTTGTTCACTGCTGTCGGAAATATGAAATTATATAGTTGCTATGGAAAAGAGTATGGCAGTTCTGTTAAAAATTAACATAGAATTATCATATGTACCAGTAAGTTCAATTCTAGGTATATAATCCAAAAAATTGAAAGCATGGACTCAAACAGATATTTATATATCCATGTTCATAGCAGCATCAGTCACAACAGCAAAAAGTGGAAACAGCCCAAATCTCCATCTAGAGATGAATGGATAAACAAAATGTGGTATAAACATATAATGGAATATTATTCACCCTTAAGAAGGAATGAAACTCTGATATATGCTATAGGATGAACAAAAAATTTTATGCTTGAACAAAAAAAATTATGCTAAATAAAATCAGCCAAACACAAAAGATTAAATGGTATGATTCCACTTATATGAGGGACATAAAATAGTCAAATTCCTAGGGAGGAAAACAGAATATTGGCTTTTAGAGGATAGAGAAGGGAGGTGGGGGGGTGGTTATGGTTCAATAATTACAAAGTTTCAGTTTGGGATGAGGAAACATTCTGACCATAAATAGTAGTGTTGATTACACAGCAATGTAGATGTACTTAATGTACCTGAAATACACACTTAACAGCGATTAAAATGGTTAATTCCACGTTATGCATGTTTTACTATAATAAAATAATTTTAAAAAATTTTTTAATGTTTATTTATTTTTGACAGAGCGAGAGAGACAGAGCATGAGTGGGGGAGGGGCAGAGAGAGAGGGAGACCCAGAATTCGAAGCAGGCTCTAGGCTCTGAGCTGACAGCACAGAGCCCAACACAGGGCCGAACTCACAGACTGCAAGATCATGACCTGAGCCGAAGTCAGACACTCAACCCACTGAGCCACCCAGGCGCCCCAATATAATAAAATAATTTTTAGTTGTATGATACATACAGCAAAAGCATTGCTTAGAAAATAAATGCAGTAAATGCATATATTAGAAAATAAATCAGTTTAAAGTTAATAACCTAAGTTTCTATCATAGTACACTAAGAGAAAGAAAAGCAATTCAAGCCTGAAGAAAGCAGAAAAAAAGAGATAACAAAAATTATAACCTGAATCAATAAAAATGAAAATAGGAAAACAATAGAAAAAAAATCAACAAAACCAAAAGCTGATTTTGTTTTTTATAAAAGATCAATAAAGTTGGTAAGACTTCAGCCAAACAAGCTGTGAAAAATTTTTGGGAAGACATAAATTACAAATATCAGTAAGGAAACAGGGAATATCACTGCAGAATATGAAGAAATCAAAAGGATAATAAAAGACGACCATGAACAACTATCCCCACAAATTGGATAATGTAAATGAGATGGACCAACTTCTTTTACGACATTAACTAACCCAATACATTCAATGATAAATAGGTAACAGGAACAATCCTATACTGATTAAATAAATTGCAATAAAAAAATGAAAAAAACCTTCCAAAAAAGAAAGCATCAACCAGGCCCAAATGTTTTCATAGGCAAATTCTACACTTGAAAAAGAAATGATACCATTTTCCTACAGCTAACATCATACTTAATGGGGAGAGAATAACATTTTCCCCCTAATATCAGGAAAAGGTGAGGATATCCCTTTTTATCACTCTTATTTAACATTGTACTGGAAACCTAATACTAGTGCAAAAAGACAAGAATAAGGCATAAGTGATATAAAGTTTAGAAAATAAGAAAAAACTCTTTATTCACAGATAACATGACTGCCTATTTAAAAGACCCTAAAAATATGCCAAAGGGGAAAAGCTCTCTAGCAAGGCTGCAAGATACAAAATCAAATTGTATATACAAAAGTCAGTTGAAATTTGACATTAATACCATTTACAATGACAACAAAAGTACTAAAGTACTTAGACAAAAATCTAATAAAACATATACAGGATATAGCTATGAAAAAAATGAAAAGAAAACACTGATAAAAAAATCAAAAAATGATCTAAGTAGATCAAGAGATATTCTTAATGAAAGACTTCATATTGAGATGTCAATTTTTCTCAACGTAACCCATAGACTGAATGTAGTTCCAGTCAAAATCCCAGGAGGCTGTTTTGTAGATATCAACAAACTGATTCTAAAGTTTATATGACAGGGAAAAGCCCAGAATAGTCAACCCTAAAGAAGAACAAAGTTGGAGGAATTATAGCACCTAATTTCAAGCATTACTAGAAGACAGTAATCAAGACAGCTTGGTATTGGTTAAAGAATCTAAGTAGAGTCCAATAGAACAGAATAAACAGCCCAGAAATAGACCCATGCAAAGAAAGATAGTCAACTGATTTTTTCAAAATATGTATAGGCATTCAATAGAAAAATAATAATCTTTTCAACATATAGTACTGAATGTTCAAAGCAAATGGAATGGATCATGGACCTAAATATAAATATAAATATAAATATATATATATAAATATAAATGAGACAACATATACAAAAGAGAAAATTTATATGACCTTGCATTTGGTGATGAGTGTTTAGATACAACATCAGAAGCATGATCAATAATAGGAAAACATCGACAAACTGGACATTATTAAAATTTAAAAAACTTTACCATTAAGAGAATGAAAAGAGAAGTCACCAACTGGGAGAAAGTATTTGCAAAACACATATTACATGAAAGACTTGTATTAAAATATACAAACATTTTAACTTTTTTTTGTTTTTATGTGTAACCATTGCTCATTTTTTTTTAATTTTTTTTTCAACGTTTATTTATTTTTGGGACAGAGAGAGACAGAGCATGAACGGGGGAGGGGCAGAGAGAGAGGCAGACACAGAATCAGAAACAGGCTCCAGGCTCTGAGCCATCAGCCCAGAGCCCCACGCGGGGCTCGAACTCACGGACCGCGAGATCGTGACCTGGCTGAAGTCGGACGCTTAACCGACTGCCCCACCCAGGCGCCCCACCATTGCTCATTTTTTAATACACACTACTTTTTTTTTTCTATTAGGAGGGTAGAAAAGCAATAATCAACATATGATCGCTATCAATACCTTGGAATGTATCAGAAATTACAGGAGATTAAAAAGCAGAGAGAGGATAATGGAAGAATTTATACTCATTGGCTGTTTATAGAAATTGTGACAATGTTGTATTGGTCAATAATCAATTGTACAAAAAAAAAAAAAGAAAGAAAGAAAGCGAAGTACCTGAAAAGGTACCCCATCAAAGAGCACTGCTAGATGGCAAATAACAAGTTAAAACATTCTCAACATAATTCACCATTAGGAAATACAAATTAAAACATTAATGATATAGGGGCACCTGGATGGCTTGGTTTGTTAAGCATCTGACTTCAGTTCAGGTCATGATCTCGCAGTCCATGAGTTCGAGCCCTGCATGGGACTCTGTGCTAACAGCTCAGAGCCTGAAGCCTACTTGGGATTCTGCGTCTCCCTCTCTTTGCCCCTCCCCCACATGCACTGCATCTCTCTCTCTCTCTCTCTCTCTCTCTCTCTCTCTCTCTCTCTCTCAAAATAATAAATAAATATTGAGAAATTTTTTGAAAAACAAAAACAATGATATACAACTACAAAACTATGAGAACAGTTAAAATCATTCTGAAAGCATGAAATGCTGACAAATTTACCTTGTAAAGAGGATTTTATTTAGATTATTTCCCAAAGCAAATTGCTCAAGGGAAAAAGTTAAATGCACAAGAATTCCAGGAAATATCACATAATATATTCTCCTCTTGGAGATTCATATAGTAGATGTTCTGAAAAAAATCAAGCAATAAAGAAACCTATGTAATTTTATTTAAATTAATGTTCCCCCATCTATGAAAACATAAATTCCTTATTTTTGAGATTTTTTTCTAAATATCTAAGATTTTCTGTTACACATTTTAAGAAGTGTAGGTCTATACCATTGTTAACATCCGAATTTGCTTTCTTTCAAAAATATCTATAGCCTTTGTTTTGCTTTTTAATAACAGGCAAATCTCCAAACCTCTTGGCCAGAATCTTAAAAGTTTGTATAGAGGCCTTAACTGGGTTCAGATATTCAGTACAGATGGCCTCAGAAATACTTTATTCTCTCCAGTCTTTGTTCTCCAAACAACTACAAGTGTGAGAATGGTGGGCAGAATGTACATTCCAAGGAAAGGGAGGTGGCGAGGAGCTTTCTACTGACCTCATACAGCTGGCAGGTCAACCAGCGGTCACATCCTCTCACAATGACCTCCTGCAACATACATTTTGTGTCACACCCTATATTATGTTTACTCACAATAAACTATGACTCCCGCAAGGTCAGAAACTCTTAGAATTTATTCAACTCAATTGCAATTACTCTATAAATTTAGTAGTATTTAAATTTTTTCTGTGAAAGATATATCTTTGAGACACATGTTCGCTTTTGGAGGAATCTTGGGCAACCTTCAGAAAAGAAAAGCCACAGTGAATTAAATGTTACCTTAGTGGACAATAAAAAGGAATCTTTGAACTGAAGGATTCTGACAGCAGCATATTCTGGCTGACCAGGCCATTCCAAATGTGTGTCTGGCCATTATTTTAAATTAAAAGATATACCACTGTCAAACCATAACAGCCAAGAATCAAAAGTGACAAAAAAATGTCAAAGGAAAAACCACAATTTTATCAGAATTTCTCATCCTGTGTCAGAATGCAATGTATGCCATAAATAATCTGTCCCTAATAATGCAAAAAGTGCCAAATTTTGTGAGATAATTTACTTTACCATAAAACATTGTTTTAGCATGGCTCAAGGTTAGTCTTATACATCACCCTCCCTTGGTTGCATTCAATTTGCTTTATTTAATGGGAAAAGAGGGACAGAGGATACAGGTTCCACCCCGGAGAATTGCCCTCAACCTCAGTTTATAAATTCATCAGTCAGATATATTCTATGTCATGATGGAGAGCAGGTTAAAAACCTCTGAACTACAGAATGATACATACAGACTAGGGTGCTTTCAGATTCTCATGCAGACAACAATTAATAAAAGAAAACATAACCTTGAAAAATTAAAAAGCCATTTCAATTTATCTTCCTCTTCTACTGAATAGTTCATAAAATAATTACACCTTTATACAATTATTCAACAATAATACAGACTAAGGTGGGTAATGAAAGAAACAATTCCAAACATGATCCACTCAAGGTGTTTGAGGATTTACTTCACTTTGAAATCCGGTGTATATAACCCCATTAATGAATACACCATAGCTGAAGTTTTGGCAAACAAGGTATTAATTGTATGTAATATTTTGATGTTTGGGCAATAACCCAGTTCAGTTATATGCAAAAGCAGAGTTAAGAGCTAATGGAATTATTTCTACACAATATATACTTCACGCTGAAGAAGCAAGAACTACACAACATTTCAAAGTAGCTATAGGAATACTTAAGAATTGTCATAGAAGTTCTAGATAGCAACTTGGATTATCAGTGGAACCAACATTTAAATATAGAACAAATAGAGTAGTTTTGATATCCTAATGGAAAGTATGCTTTCTGGTATTTTGCTAAATTGGTTTTGCATTTTTAAAAGAATGCACAGACATAATCCCTAAGAACCTCAAGGTATTCTTCAAGCTGAATTACCACAATGACCATTAATTTCTACCACTATTCCTAGGTAAAATGTCTCTAAAACTAATGACTCCCTTGCTTCCTCAGCTTCCCTCCCTCCCAATGAGTTATTTACCCCAGACTAAGATGATCTTCTGCTCAAATAGAGCACTTGTCAAGGGAATAAACAGTAATTTATACAATGCTACAGTTTCTATTTCCAACTGTGTGTCATCTTTAAAATATAAATCGATGTAATATTCACTAATTGCATATTCAAAGTCAATGTAAACAAAAGTAATTTAAATATTGAGTGCCATTCCTAGTTTTTTGAATAACTATTAAATGAAATTGTAAATATCTCATTTAAACAGCTGTATCTTTAATCATATTAAGATATCCATTTTATACTAACATGTCTTTTTGATAGCTTTTTTGAGCATCCTGGTTTGATTTAACATCCTTTTACTATTTCATACTGCTGCTCACGTCTCTGGCTAGGGTTGCACAAAATATAAATCGCCACTTCAAATGTCCCCAGCTGCTCTTTTATATCTTGATAGGTCCAATCATTCTCAACAGGAATGCTTGATAGCTTTGGAAACCTCAGTAATATAGTGCCATATTCTTGATTTTTTTTTATTATTATCTCATACTATGACATAACAAGTGCTTCATTTTATTGATTAAATCAAAGAATGGCATTTTCAATCTTTCAACTTTTTCTTGTTTAGGCTAATTCCCCAAAATCTTTATAAAGTTTATAATTTACAAATCTCCTGAGTATATGAGTATGTACCCATATGTGTACTCTACACATAAGCTATTAGATAAAAGAGAATTTTTAGCAGAAATCTATTGAATTGTAAGGTTGAAAAATAAGCTGACAGCGGGACATACGGACTTCAAAATTTGAGATTTTTCAGTTGAATAAAATATTGGAACCAAGAATAATAGAATTATTATTATTACTAACTTATTTTATATTCGGGTGTGTTTGTTCTCTATTTTGATTTATTTTTTAAATTTTTTTAATGTTTATTTTTGAGAGGGAAAGAGACAGAGTGTGAGTGGGGGAGAGAGAGAGGGAGACACAGAATCTGAAGCAGGCTCCAGACTCTGAACTGTCAGCACAGAGCCCGACATCGGGCTCGAACTCACTACCTGAAAGATCATGACCTGAGATGAAGTCAGACATTTAACCGACTGAGCCACCCATGTGCCCCTCTATTTTGATTTTAAAAGGATAGTACATGGCTGCAAATACATGAGCACTGTTACATAGAATACACTATGTAGAGTCACATGAATAAAATATTTTTCTAATAATTATACAATTTGTATAATCTGTATTTATACAGATTATATATACATATATAAAAAGCCAATCTGGATATGGCTTTTCAATCTAAAAAAATGTTTTCACATACACAAAAAGATAGCACATGGAAGACGCAGAAAGTGCATATTGAGTTGGATTTTCTAAATGCAATGCTGTGGCTCTCTAAGTCAGGCTGTCTCACCATGTCTTTTCTGCAACCAGCAAAGTTAATGCCAGCAAAACATGAAGACGTGCAATGCAGCCAAGCCTTTTTCATCAGGAAAAAAAAAAATTGAACAGGTGCACTTTATGTAGACTTATTTATACCACTGTTTAAACATACGAACTAATTTACCCACAAAAATATTAGTCATGTTGAAGTGAAATTTGTTGAACTCTTGATTTCCCTCTTATACCTACTATAATATTTCTTTACTGGACTTAGGAACTTGCAATTCCATGATTCTATGGTTCAGAGAAAGATTCTAATACTATTGTATTAGTAAGGTTCACAGATACCCCAAATAATACCAAAGCAGACAGTCTTTAGTGTTGAGTAGGAACAAAAGTGCTCCGTAGAAGACCAGACTCAAAGAATGTATGAGATGTTATTGACAACATAGGATTATCCCTTCAAACCAGTCACCTTTCTTCTCTTCTCTATTGTTTTACCCACTCCCTAGAACATTACCTGTTAAATACTTTTACTTTGTAACTACATCTATCACAATAATACAGCTCAGTAGGTCACACACACACAACAATGACCTTTCCAGAAAACATATGAATTTGACTTAAAAATGTGGTGTAGTATAATTGCCACACATATCCTATTCTTAGTAAAATATCAATGCTCAGCAAACCTTTACATTGAAAAGAACAGATTTGCGATGCTCAGAACAACAGATGTTAGTTTGCTATTACATTAAAAACAGAACATAAAAGAGAAAGATATTCACTTGTATCATATGCTGTGAATTGATCATCTGCATCTGCCTGGCATGTTTGGGTCTAAATGAAGCAAGTTGAGTTTCCAAAGGGAGCATCCATTTACTGCCGCCTAGTCAAAGCAATTACATCTCTTTCCTGCTGCACTCATCAGTCATCGAACAAGCCAAATATTCACACTGCGGCTGAAACAAGAAGACCAAAAGGAACCAGGTATCACACACCGGGTATTGAGTATGTGAGTGAGATGCTAAAGAGAACAGGCCGGGCAACGCTGAAAACGGAGGGTAAAGGGAAAGGGTTGGAGCACTCAGCTTGCTCTCAGTCATCCTGTCACTTTCCGGCAGAATTAATTTAATTAGCCTCTCCCCAGCACTGGGTATTGCTCCTAACCTTGAATAGTGGCTGATGGAAGTATGTGTCACTGCTGCCCCTACTAGCTGAGCACTCTTCTGTTCTGTAATGGTGATTTGCCTCAGGTGAAAAATAGGATCACTCTCTTTTCCTATTGATTTCTGAAAAAGAAAATGCTTCCTCCCAACCAGCACTGCACTATTATTTTTGTTATCACTTTTCATGGAGCTGCACTCTTCTCTACGTAAAATTGAAAAAAAAAAAAAAAGTATCAAACCCTTGCCCATGCCTAGAGGTAGAAACTAAAATCCAATTATCTAACTGATAGAAACCCTTATGTTCTATCTTTAAAAGGAAAAGGGCCATTGTTTTAAAAATAGAATGTCATTGCCAATTTTTAATGTGTGATTTAAGTTTACAAAGGAAATACACAATCACTGAAATGCAAAAATGAAGTTAAAATGTAATGTTTATATCTAAACTTAAATTCTTATTGTTAAAAAATATTTTTAAACATTCACCTTTCTGTCCAATTCAGTTTATAAAGTAATAGATAGAATTCTTGATCAGTGAACCTCACATAAGAATCTTTCATGAGAATAATCCAATTCCTCAGCCCTAGACTGCTTGTCCTTCTTTTATTCCCGAGACAAAAACATAATGTATTTTCAAGATAAAAAATACTATTGCTTCAGAAACTTTTGTTAGAAGAATTGGTCATTAAAAGGATTCTGTATCCATAACTACAGTGTTTAACGAAAAATAATTTACAAAGTTCCAAAACAATAAATTATAAAATAAAAGTGGTATGCAATGCACTTAAATTTTCTCCCGAAAACTATATAATCCTAATCATTAATTATATGGGGCGGGGGGAGCTGTATTAAAACAAATTCAGTTGGAATTTGATTTCAAGATGGAAAGCTGGTAACCTCCTTTTATTCTCAACACTAATTGAAATGAGAGAAAATAATAAAATTTTAAAAGTCCTTATATATAAAGATACAGAAAGGTTGAAAGCAAGAGAATAGGGAAATATAAATAATACAATAATAATAAATATGACAGCTCACTTATAGAAGCATTATTCTCAATGAACTCAGTGATCCATTAATTCAAAAATTTTACAAGAGGTTTTGATGAACCTAAAACTTGCAGAATTCTCCTATTTTACTACCATACAGCAAAGACATTGAAAAGGATGTGCTCATTGTTATAGAATCCAATACATAATATGTATCTTAAAGCATTCTAAGTGCAAAATAAATATACCAACCTTAAGTCCCCTACCATCATGGAGCTGAAAGAACTGACAATTGCCACATATTAAAACTCCTTTGAACTTTTTGAAATGTTTTTGCCACATATTAAAACTCCTTTGAACTTGAAATGTTCTAACCATACATAATGATCCATGATCTTATTTTATAACAACATTGATAAAATAGTATCAAATGTATCATGCCTTTTTTCTAAAATTTACATTTTGACATTATGATGTAAAAACCTAGTAGCAGTTCATTTTAAAGAAAAAAATACACATGGAATACACATGGAATTTTGTAGGAAAAAATATAACGAGGAAAGAAACATATGTCCACCTGGGAAAAAATGAAAAATGTAAACAATAATTCTAAATGTATATGTGCAAAATTACATTGGGTCAATATTAAAAATGACATAATTGAAAATAAAATAGATCTGCAAACATAGTAGAAGACTGTACAGATCCTTCTCAGTAACTGGTTGTAACAAGAAGTGTCCATTGAAAGAAAAAAAAACTACTTATTTTAACAGAAATAATGTGTTATAAATTGTTGTATAAGTGGGTATTTAGGACTAAAAGAGCAAAAAGTACTGAGATAAGATTGAGATAATATGGGCAGGAAGCAGCTATTGTCCTTAGGGCTGAGAGACAAAGGGAAGAAGTTAAGGTTATCCAAACTTGGAAGCTTGGAGAAGCTTGGAGAAGGGGTCTCATGGAGCTGGATTCAGACTTTTGAGGAGAAGGCATTACCCAGTTTCAGCTGGTACTTCCAGAGCATTGAAGAAGGGCATCCATCCCAGAATTGAGACCTACATCTCTGAGGAACAAATGCTGTCCAATCTCAAGGGTTATCTCAGGTTCTTTAAGGAGGGACCTGGTGAGCAGGGATTCAGCCTGCTAAAGAGAAGGTAGCCTAATTGTGGTTGGAATTTCAAAGGTGGAGGGATGTAGAAGGCTCTGGGAAGTGTGGGAAAAGGCAGAAATTGCAAGCAACTTCTGCTGGAATCAATCTCTGCTGTTCTTTGATAAAAATCAAGTGATGGAACATATTGATGGGAACAATTAAATAGGAAGTAGTAATTTCCTTCCCTCTTTTCCTACCTTTCAAATTCCTTTATTCTATCCCATTGGAAAAATCTAAAAGAAAGCCAGCTAGCAATGACAAAATGTAGCTTGAAGAATCTTAGGCCAGCCATCACAGAGCAAAGCTCTGGCAGGAAGAGTTGGGGGCTGAGGAATGATAGCTTAAAAACTGAGTCAGTCAACCCTTTTAGTTAGCATTTATAAACACTTGTATTGACTTTCAATATAATTACGATAAAATAACACTATTGCTGTACATATGCAACTACCTTTCACACAGCAAGGTCAGTCTCACCTCCTCCCTAAAAATGGGAGACAAAAATTCTATCATTATATCCATTTCTATGAGTGAGTCACAGTGTCCATCCTTTGGCAATGTTAATTAGTCCTCAAATTCAGCAATATGTATATTTGAATATTCTGAAAAACAAAACCTATTGTAAAGGTGACCATGAACAGCATCATTAAATATGACTTATCTTTCTTGGCTCAAAACCAACACCTCAGCTGATTGGGAATCTGTATTTTGCAAAGTAAGTATTCGTGAAGGATATGAATCTTCGATAGTTTGCTTGCTTTGGAGCTACGATAATGTTTTGTATCTTGTAGAACATGAAAGTTAACACAAGGTACCCCAGAGAATCACTTGTGTTCCAAATAGTATTATTCCTGATATATTATTGGCAACAATTCAATATCCCCTTGATATTCAAAATGAATCACTCAAGCCAATACAATAACCCTAGTTGGTTGGTTGACCACCTGTTTGGTGGCATGAAAATCCCTCATCCTTGATCAAATGCATGGTGATAATCTCATAAGTAAGAGGGAGAGTGTCTACACCTATAAGAAACTTTGCAAGCATCTTTCTAGAGAGTAAGGCACAGTGTAAATGTTTCTCACCATTCCAAAAGAATAAGTGTGTAAGTAATGTGTATCTTAGGGAGATTTACTGCAGATAGGTTAGATAATTTTATGTTGGCAATCATTTATGTTGAATAGGCTATGCCTAGTTGATTTCCCCTTAGTAATGTACAGTGGACTGAATATAACATGGTTCACTGTAGGTCTTGAGTCCATACACACACACACACACACACACACACACACACACAGGCACACACACACTCTGTGTCATTGATCTAGCCTGCTTCCTTTCTAGCTCATTTAGCTTGACTCCCAAAGGATCAAAGAAGAGATCAAAAGGAAAATTAAAAAATATTGAGACAAAATTGAAGACACAATATGCCAAATCTTATGGGATACAACAAAAGCAGTACTAGAAAGAAAATTTATATGAGAGGGAAGTTTAAGTAAACACCTACACTCAAAAATAAAACAAAACAAAACAAAACAAAAAAACCCAAACTAACCCTAAATTATCTGAAGAAAGAAAATAATACAGATTAGAGTAGAGGGGCACCTGGATGGCTCTGTCGGTTAAGCATCCAACTTTTTGGCTTAGGTCATGATCTCATGGTTCTTGAGTTTGGGCCCTGTGTCAGGCTCTGGGCTGACAGTACAGAGCCTGCTTGGGATTCTCTCCACTGCCCTCTGGGCTTCCCCTGTACGACTGCACTCCCTCTCTCTCTCTCTCAAAATAAATAAACGTTAAAAATAAAAAAAGATTAGAGTAGAAATAAAAGAAATAGAGGATAGAAAAATATTTAAAAAATCAATAATAAAACTTAATTAGTTTTATAAAAAATTAACAAAATTGACAAACCTTTAGTTAGACAAAGACAAAAGAGGGAAGACTCAAATAAATAAAATCATAAATGAAAAAAATTATGACTGATGCCACAAAATGAAAAAAAAATCATAAGAAATTACCATGAGCAATTACTCACCATTGAATTGGACAACTGGGAAGAAATAGATAATTTCCTAGAAACATGCACTCTAGGAAGACTGAATCATGAGGAGAAACAAATCTGAACAGACCTATAACTAGCAAGAAGACTGAATCAGTAAACAAATCTTCCAACAGGGAAAAACCTAGGACCAGATGGCTCTACTAGAGAATTCTACCAAACATTTAAAGAAGAATTAATGCCAATCCTCCTTAAACTCTTCTAAAATACTAAGGAAGAGGGAACACTTCCAAATTTATTTTATAAGGACATTACCCTGATACCAAAGCTAGAAAAAAATACTGCAAGAAAACTACAGGCCAATATCTCTGATAGATAGATGCAAAAATGCTCAACAAATAATAGCAAAAACCAAATCCAATAGCACATTAGAAACATCATATACTGGGGCACCTGGGTGGCTCAGTCAGGTAAGCGTCTGACTTCGGCTCAGATCATGATCTCATGGTTCATGGGTTCAAGCCCCACATTGGGCTCTGTGCTGACAGCTCAGAGCCTGGAGCCTGCTTCAGACTCTGTGTATCCCTCTCTCTCTGCCTCTCCCCCACTAGTGCTCTATCTCTCTCTGTCTCTCAAAAATAAATAAATGTTAAAAAAAATTTAGGAGGATCATATACCATGATGAAGTAGGCCTTATCCCTGGTATACAGGGATGCTTCAACATATGGAAATCAATCAATGTGACATACCACATTATAGAATGAAAGATAAAAATCATATGATCCCTTTGATGAAATACAGAAAAACTGTTTGGCAAAATTCAACATGCTTCCATGATAAAAATAACAAACTAGAAATAGAAGGTAATTACCTCTCTATATGAAAAGCGCACAGCTAAAATCACATCCAATGGTGAACATGTTTCCTCTAAGAGTAAGAACAAGGCAAAGATGCCCACTCACACCACTCTTACTTAACATAGTTCTGGAAATCCTAGATAGAACAATTAGACAAAATAAAGATAAAGCATCCAAATTGAAAAGGAAGAAGCAAAATTACTTCTGTTTACAGACAATTTAATTTTATATGAAGAAAACCCTAAGATTCCACAAAAAAACAATATCTAAAAGAAAAAAAACTGTTAGTACAAATAATTGAGTTCAGAAAGTTACAGTATATAAAATAAAAATGCAAAAATTGATTTTCATTTCTATACACTAGGAACAACCAATCTGAAAAAGGAAATTTAAGAAAACAATCCCATTTACAATAATATCAAAAATAATAAACACTTAGCAATGAACTTAACCAAGAAGACAAAAGACTTGTACACTGAAAACTATCAAACATTGCTGAAAGAAATCAGAGATTACACAACAAATGGAAAGACATTCCATTGTCATGGACTGAAAGATTTAATATTACCATATGATCCAGCAATCCCAGTTCTAGGTATTTACTCAAAAGAATTGAAATTTGGATCTTTTTTTTTTTTAATTTTTTTTTTCAATGTTTATTTATTTTTGGGACAGAGAGAGACAGAGCATGAACGGGGGAGGGGCAGAGACAGAGGGAGACACAGAATCGGAAACAGGCTCCAGGCTCTGAGCCATCAGCCCAGAGCCCGACGCGGGGCTCGAACTCACGGACCGCGAGATCGTGACCTGGCTGAAGTCGGACGCTCAACCGACTGCGCCACCCAGGCACCCCTGAAATTTGGATCTTTAGGAGATATTTGTACTCTCATATTCATTGAAATATTATTCACGATAGCTAAGAGGTAGAAACAACTTAAATGTCTACTGATGGGGGACTAGATAAAGAAATGTAGTTTATACCTACAATAGAATATTTGTCAGCCTTAAAAACGAGGGAAATCTTGTCATATGTGACAACATGGATGAACTATGAGGACATTATGCTACGTTTCATAAGATGATCTCAAAAGTCAGAAATATCCCATGATCCTAATTATATGAGGTATCTAAAGTATCTAATTATATGAGTAATCTAAAGAGATATCTAATAGAATGGTGGTTGCCAGGAGCTGAATAGAGGGGAATGGGGAGTGCTGTTTAATTGGTATAAAGTTTCAATCATGCAAGATGGAAAAGTTCTCAAGATCTGCTGTACAACAATGTGCACTTGGTCTATAATATTGTACTGTACATTTAAAAATTTAAAAGGATAGACTTCATGTTATGTGTTTTTTACCACAATGAAAAATAATCTAATAATGACTCTTAGAAATTTTTAATCACAGAGCCCTAACTACTGCATTTTGAGAAAGACTGCTTGTTTTAATTATTTATTGGGACTTGATGGTTTATTTGGAGGCAAATTCAATTACTACCTGTCACCTTAATTACTATGAGTGTGTTTTGCTCCCTGTTACTACTAAAAGGAAAGTTAACTTCCTATGGATATTCTGGCACACCTATAACGGGTTTCTATGTATTCTTTGAGACTATAGGTGATCCATAGTGTTATGTATGTGTAAAAAATCTGAGTTAAAATGTAATGACAGATAATTAATAAGCTTTAAATACAAACTTCACACTCTCACTGAAACAGTTTTATTTGTTGAAATACCAAGCTAATTTTTAAATGCATTTCTTTTTCTAGATAATAACTTAATATGATCTAAAAGTTATTTAAAATTCTAGAGAAATAATTTTTTTAGGAACTGCACAAATGAAACTGCAACTAATTTTGTATTTATGGTCCAGCATACTTTCAAATTAAGACTACCAAATCTTATATCAATTCTTTACCTGAACATAATTCTTAACCCATAAATCACCTTTTTGTTTTTTCTTTAATTATTGAATTCTTCATTAATATTTAATTATCAACTTTAAAAGACCAAGAATAATGTGCTGACTTCCCAACTTAAAATAGTGGAGTAAGTTTAATGATTTCTCTTGTGCTTTTAGAAATCTCAAACCTGTAAGGCGAATTAGAAACAGAAATGCATATTTAACTTCAGTGAAACAAGGAGTTATCTAAAACTCCAAACCACAAAACAGTAGAAAGCCTGCCAAAAGTAGTAAAGATCAAGCAGAAAAATAGTGTCTTACTGTTTCAATTTGTATTTCCTTGATTATTGCATAGAGTATGCTAAAATTCATATATTGCCCTTTGCAGTCATCACTTTATGTATTTTGTTATATCTTTTGATAATTTTCTATTGGATTATTCAAATTTCATAATTGATAATTTCCCACAAAAGTATTTTTATATCCTGGATAGTATATAAATACTATTTAGAAATTAGTCTTTCTTCATTCATTTAAAAATCTATCTTCATGGGGAGCCTGAGTGGCTCAGTCGGGTAGGTATCTGACTTTGGCTCAGGTCAGGATTTCACAGTCCATGAGTTCAAGCTCTGAGTTGGGCTCTGTGCTGACAGCTCAGAGCCTGGAGCCTCCTTTGGATTCCATGTCTCCCTCTCTCTCTGCCCACCCCAGCCCCTCGTCTGTGTCTCAAAAATAAATAAAAACAAAAAAAATCTGTCTTCATTATTTACTCAAACTCCATATTTTAATGAGTTATTTATAGACTCATATATGTGTAGAGTTGCATTAAAAAAACTACAATTATAGTTTTACAAAATATTAGGTTTCAGTAGAGCATGCTTACCAACCACCAAGTTTATTTGTTCTTCACTTTGGCTATTGTTGCATATTTATTATTGATGTGAATTTTAGAATCAATTTTCAAGTCATGTGATTAATATTGTTCTGACTTTTCCTGGACTTGAATTGATCATACAGATTAATGTAAGGAATCCTTAAAATAGTGAGTGTCATTATAATATAGAATACCTCTATATTTATTTAGGACTTTTTATATCACCTATTAAGAGTTTTCAGTTTTTTCCATAAAATTCTTGTACATTTCTTGTTAGGCTTACTCTTAGAATATTTGTTGCTATTGAGAATGCCATGATTTTCACTGTATTTCTTAATTCATTACCGTTACTAGAGAAGAAAAATTGATTTTGTATGTGTGTTGATTTGTACCTTTTCATCTCGATAAATTCTTTTACTGTGTTAAATAGTTGTGGATTAATTCTTTAATTTTTTTCTTAGCTGACAATAATGACATATGCAAAGAATGACTTTAATCCCACCATTGATAGTGGGATGATTTTTCCCACCATTTATATAGACTGTTACTGTTTTTGTATTATTTCATTGGCTAGGATCTCCACTCTGATCATGGTAACTTAATCAATGATACTCATGTTATTAAATAATTAAAATTAATTCGATAAATCAGTATTTGATGAATGTTTACTATGTACCAGAGTATACTCTGGGAATAAAAATCCATTAAGGAATGGAAAGACTTAGGAGGCCCTTGCTTTTGTGACACTATTTGTAGTAGAGAAGACATGACAAACAAGTAAAGAAACAAATAAATTAAAAAGTTAACATAACTTCAAATAATGTCAAGGGCTGTGACGAAAACCAAATACCAACTGAATGAAGAAAGATCTGACAATAGGAATAGTATAAAATTGGAAAATACAGCCAAATGAAATTTCTTTATCTAATGATACTTGAGCTTAGACTTGAATTGTGAGGTGGATTCTGCCATGTGAAGATCATGTGATAAATAATTTTTAAGTAAAAACAAAAGGTCATGTAGGTGAGACTTTCATGTAGGCAGGAATAAGAGCAAGTATCAGAGTTCAAAGACACTGGTACACATTTGACAGGGGGAGAGTTGGAAAGTAATGGTTGGTATTTAATACCTATTTTTGTTTCTTCTACACTTATTATTCTATTTAGATTCTCAAATTTTATTATTTTATACCTTCCAACAAACTTCACTTTATTACAGATTTTCAAATGTACTGGTGTAAGCTGCTGTGGTATATTCTAATTTTTTAATATCTGCTCTATATCCATATTTATTTCCTCTTTTGTATTCCTAATATTGTCTTTCTTCCCTCTTCTTTTGTGTTAGTCATACTTGCCAAGCTGCTAGTTTTATTTTATTGAGCTTTTCACTATCTTCTCACAAATTCCACAATTTTTTAAATTTAAATATTGTATCTTTTTTCCTTCCAAGATAATATTTAAATTCAAGTTAGTTAACATATAGAGTAGTTTTGGTTTCAGTAGTAGAATTTAGTGATTCATCACTTATGTATAACACCTGGTGCTCATCCCAACAAGTACCCTTCTTAATGTCCATCACCCATCTAGTCCATTCCCTCACCCAATACCCCTCCAGCACTTCTCAGTTTGTTCTCTATATTTAAGAGTCTCTTGGGGTGCCAGGGTGGCTCAGTTGGTTGAGCATCCAACTTCGGCTCAGGTCATGATCTCACAGTTCATGAGTTTGAGCTCCACACTGGGCTCTGTGCTGACAGCTCAGAGCCTGGAACCTGCTTCCGATTCTGTGTCTCCCTCTCTCTCTGCCCCTCCCCACTCATGTTCTCTCTATCTCTCTCTCAAAATTAAACAGTAAAAAAAATTTTAAGAAGTCTCTTACGGTTTGCCTCCTTCTCTCTTTTTATCTTATTTTGTTTTACCTTCCCTTCCTTATGTCCACCTGTTTTGTTTCTTAAACAGTGAATGAAACGTATGAATGAAATCACATATTTTTTTTTTCTGACTGACTTATTTCACTTAGCACAAAACCCTCCAGTTCCATCTATGTTGTTGCAAATGGCAAGATTCCATTCTTTTGATGGTTGAGTAGTATTGCATTGTACATATATACCGCATCTTCTTTGGACATTTGCCAAATGTCCATCGATGGACATTTGCTCTCTTTCCACAATTTTGTTATTGTTGATAATGCTGCTATAAACGTTGGAGTTCATGTGTCCCTTTGAATCAGTATTTTTGTATCCTTTGGACAAATACTTAGTAGTGCAACTGCTGGGTTGTAGGGTAGTTAGTTCTATCTTTAACTTTCTGAGGAAACTTCACACTGTTTTCCAGGGTGGCTGCACCAGTTTGCATTCCCACCAGCAGTGCAGAAGTGTTCCCCTTTCTCTGTATCCTCAACAGAGAATATGCTTCCTGAGTTATTGTTTTTAGCTATTCTGACAGGTGTGAGGCAGTATCTCATTGTGGTTTTGATTTGTATTTCCATGACAATAAATGGTGTTGAGCATCTTTTCATGTGGCTGTTAGCCATTTGTATGTCTTCTTTAGAGAAGTGTCTCTTCATGCCTTTTGCCCATTTCTAAATTGGATTCTTGATTTTGGGTATTGAGCTTGATAAATTCTTTATAGATTTTGGATACTAGCCCTTTATCTGAGATGCGATTTGCAAATATCTTCTCCCATCTTGTAGGTTGCCTTGCAGTTTTGTTGCTTGTTTCCTTCACTGCAGAAGCTTTTTGTGTTATTGACATACCAATAGTTAATTTTTACTTTTGTTTTCCTTGTCTCTGGAGACATGTCTAATAAAAAGGTGCTATGGCCGAAACCAAAGAGATTGCTGCCTGTTTTCTCTTCTAGGATTTTAATGTTTCCTGTCTTACCCATAGGTCTTTCATCCATTTTGAATTTTTTTTTGTGTATGGTGTAAGAAAGTGGTCTGGTTTCATTCTTCGTCATGTAACTGTTCAATTTTCCCAACAGCATTTGTTGAAGAGACTTTTTGCCATTGGACATTTTTTCCTGCTTTGTCAAATATGAGTTGACCATATAGTTGTGGGTCCATTTCTGGGTCTTCTATTCTGTTTCATTGATCTATGTGTCTGTGCCAGTACCATTCTCTCTTGATGATTACAGCTTTGTAATACAGCTTGAGGTCCAGAATTGTGATGTCTCCCACATTGCCTTTCTTTTTCAACATGACTCTGGCTATTTGGGATCTTTTCTGGTTCCATACAAATTTTAGAATTGTTTTTTCTAGCTCTGTGAAAAATACTGGTGTTATTTTGACAGGGATTCTGTTGAATGTGTAGATTGCTTTGGGTAGTATAGACACTTTTAAAACACTTGTTCTTCCATTCCATGAGCATGGAACATTTTTCCATTTCTTTTCATCTTCTATTTATTTCATGGGTGTTCTATAGTTTTCGGAGTATAGGTCTTTTATTTCTTTCATTAGGTGTATTCCTAGATATCTTATGGTTTTTGATGCAATTGTAAATAGTATCAATTCCTTGATTTCTCTTTCTGCTGTCTCATTATTGTTATAAAGAAATGCTGCAGATTTCTGTACATTGATTTTATATCCTGTGACTTTGCTGAATTCATGCATGAGTTCTCGTGAGTTTTTGGTGGAGTGTTTTAGGTTTTCCATGTACTCTTTGTCTGGGAAGGGTGAAAGACTGACTTCTCCCTTGACAATCTAGATACCTTTTATTTCTTTTTTTTTTTTTCCTGATTGCTGAGGCAAGGACTTCCAGTAGTATGTTGAACAATGGTGGTGAGAGTGGACATCCCTGTAATGTTCCTGACCTTGGGGAAAAAGCTCTCAATTTTTCCCTATTGAGGATAATATTAGCTGTGGGTCTTTCTATATAGCTTTTATTGTTGAGGTATGTTCCTTCTATCCCTGTTTCTTAAGGGTTTTTATCAAGAAAGGATGCTGTCTTTTGTCAAATACTTTTTCTGCATCCATTGAAGGAATCATACGGTTCTTATTCTTTCTTTTATTAATGTGATGAATCACATTGATTGATTTGCAGATATTGAGCCATCCCTGCATCCCAAGAATAAATCCCACTTGATCCTGGTGAATAATTTTTTTAATGTACTGTTGGATTCATTTTGCTGGTATCTTGTTGACAATGTTTGCACCCATGTTCATCAGGTAGATTGGTATGTAATTCTCCTTTTTAGTGGTATCTTTGTCTGGTTTAGGAATCAAGGTAATGCTGGCCTTATAGAATGATTTTGGAAGTTTTCCTTCCATTTCTATTTTCTGAAACAGTTTCAAAAGACAGATACTAATTCTTCTTTAAATATTTGGTAGAATTCCCCTGGGAAGCCATCCAACCCTGGACTCTTATTTCTTAGGAGATGTTTTATTACTGATTCAATTTCTTTATTGGTTATGGGCCTGTGCAAATTTTCTGTTTCTTCTGGTTTCCATTTTGGTGGTTTATATGTTTCTAGGAAGTTATCCATTTCTTGAAGATTGCCCAATTTGTTGACATATAATTGCTCATAATATTCTCTTATAATTGCTTGTATTTCTGTGGTGTTGGTTGTGATCTCTCCTTGTCTATTTATGATTTTATTTATTTGGGTCCTTTCTCTTTTCTTTTTGTTATATTTGGCTAGGGGTTTATCAATTTTGTTAATTTTATTTCAAACAACCAGCTCCTAGTTTTGTTTATCTGTCTACTGTTATTTTTTTTATTTCTGTATCACTTATTTGTGTTATAATCTTTATTATTTACCTTCTTTTTCTGGTTTTGGGCTTTATTTGCTGTTCTTTTTCCAGATTTTTTAGGTGTAAGGTAAAGTTGTGTATTTAAGATATTTCTTCCTTCTTAAGGAAGGCCTGAATTTCTGTATACTTTCTTCCTATGATCATATTTGCTGCATCTCAAAGGTTCTGGCTTGCCATGTGTTCATTTCATTGGCTTCCATGTATTTTTTTTATTTAAAAAAATTTTTAACGTTTATTCATTTTTTTTAATTTTTTTTTCAACGTTTTTTATTTATTTTTGGGACAGAGAGAGACAGAGCATGAATGGGGGAGGGGCAGAGAGAGGGAGATACAGAATCGGAAACAGGCTCCGGGCTCCAAGCCATCAGCCCAGAGCCCGACACGGGGCTCGAACTCACGGACCGCGAGATCGTGACCTGGCTGAAGTTGGACACTTAACCGACTGCGCCACCCAGGCGCCCCTAACGTTTATTCATTTTTGAGAGATGGAGAGAGACAGAGCATGAGTGGGGGAGGGGCAGGAGAGAGGGAGACACAGAATCCAAATCAGGCTCCAGGCTCTGAGCTGTCAGCACAGAGCCTGATGCTGGGCTTGAACTCACAGATTGCGAGATCATGACCTGAGCTGAAGTTGTATGCCCAACCAACTGAGCCACCCAGGCACCCCTCCATGTATTTTTTTTTTAATTTACTCTTTAATTTACTGGTTAACCTATTCATTTTTTAATAGGATATTCCATGTATTGGTGGTCTTTCCAAATTTTTTCTTGTGGTTGACTTCAAGTTTCATTTCATTGTGGTCTGAAAATATTCATGGTATGATCTCAATCTTTTTTTATTGGTTGAGGCCTGATTTGTGACCTAGTATGTGATCTATTCTGGAGAATGTTCCATGTGTGCTTGAAAATAATGTGTATTCTCCTTCTTTAAGGTGAAATTTTCTGAATATATCTGTTAAGTCCATCTTGTCCACTGTGTCATTCAAAGCCATTGTTTCCTTGTTGATTTTCTGTTTGGATGATCTGTCCATTGTTGTAAGTGGGTGTTAAAGTCCCCTACTATTATTTTATTATTATCAATGATACCTTTAAGTTTGTTATTAATTGATATATATATTTGGCTGCTTTCAAGTTGAGGGCACTAATATTTATAATTGTTAGACCTTCTTGTGGATAGACTCCTTTATTATGATATAATACTCTTTTTCATTTCTCATTATAGTCTTTGGTTTAAAATTTAGTTTGTCTGATGTAAGTATGGCTACCCCAGCTCTCTTTTGATGTCTATTAGCATGATAGATGGTTTTCCACCCCCTTACTTTCAAGCTGAAGGTATCTTTGGGTCTAAAATGAGCCTCTTGTAGTCCACATATTGATGGGTCTTGAATTTTAATCCATTCTGATACCCTATCTCTTGATTGGAGCATTTAGTCCATATACATTTGGAATAAGTATTATAGATATGAAGTTAGTACCATTGTATTACCTGTAAAATTGCTGTTCCTGTTGATCGCCTCTGTTTCTTTCTAGTCTTTGTTGCTATTGGTCTGCCCTTGCCACTAAAAGGGTCCCCTTTAATAATTCTCCCAGAGATTATTTAGTGTTCATGAACTCCTTTAGTTTTTGCTTGTCTTGGAAACTCTTTATCTCTCCTATTCTGAATGACAGCCTTGCTGGATAAAGTATTCTTGGCTGCATATTTTTCCCATTTAGCACATTGAATATATCATAACATTCCTTTCTGGCCTGCCAAGTTTCTGTGGACAGGTCTGCTGCTAACCTTAAATGTGTACTCTTGTAGGTTAAGAACTTTTGTCCCTAGAAGTTTTCAGAATTCTCTTTTTATCTTTGTATTTTATAATTTTCACTATGATATGTCTTGGTGTTGACCTGTTTTCATTAATTTTGAGGGGAATTCTCTGTGCCTCTTGAACGTGAATGACTATTCCTTCCCAAGATCAGGGAAGTTCTCTATAATTTGTTTAAATAAGCTTTCTTTCCCTTTTCCCTCTCTTCTTCTGGGATTCCTATGATATGGATATTATTGCACTTTATGGAATTGCTGATTTCTCTAAGTCTATACTTGTGATCTAATGGTTTTTTTCCCTCTCCTTTATAGCTTCATTATTTTTCCATAGTTTTACCTTCTATATCACTCTGTTTCTCTGCTTCTTCCATCCTCATTATTATTACATCCAGTTGGTTTTTCATCTCAGCTATAGTATTTTTTATTTTGGCCTGACTAGTTTTTAAGTCTTTTTTCTCTGCAACAAAGGTTTCTCTAGAGTCTTCTATGCTTTTTTTCAGGCCCAGCTAGTAAGCTTATGATTGTTGTTCTAAATTCTTGTTTAGATATATTACATATATATCTTTTGAGCAAATCCCTGGCTATGGTTTCTTCTTGATCTTTCTTTGGGGAAGAGTAACACCATGTTGTCATTTTGTGTAGGTTTCTGTCTTTTGCATGTTATAGAAGCTTATTATGTTTCCTGCTCCTGAGTGTAATGCTATATTAAGAAGGAGTCATACATTGTCCAGGGTGTGATACTTCAGGAAGTGTTCCTGGCATATGTTTTTGTGATTTGGCTGCTCCTTCCTCCAGGTCAGTCCTCTACAATGCTCCACCATGTTTGCAGTGGGGAGTGTTTGGACCTTGAAGTAGGTGTGCTTTTATTTGTTTGTTAAAATAAGCCTGATTTTAAAAAGAAAGAAAGAAAGAAAGAAAGAAAGGCCTTATCCCCTCCACAAAAAAAAGAGAGAGAGAGAGAGAGAAAAGGAAAAAGAACAAAACAAACAGACAAATGAAAACTCTAAGCCTTATTCCAAAGAAAAAGAAAGCAAAAAAGATGAAGGAAAGAAGAAAGCAAGCAAGCAAGAAAGAGAATCCTGATCCAGAAAATGAGAAGAGAAAATGAAAAAGCAAACAAACAAATGAACAACAACAACAACAACAACAACAACAAAAACCTGTAAGCTTGATTTAAAAAAAAAAAAAAAGAAAAAGAAAAAAAGAAAGAAAGTAAAAAGCCTGATCTTATTTCCACTAGAACTGAAGCTGATGCTGTGGAGCACTCTATGATCAGTAGACTTAGTGCATGTGGGAGCCTTTGGTGGTCCTCTGAGGGAGAAGCCCCCTGCACTGGCTCACAATCAGACCTGCCCTTGTAAAGATGTCCCTGCAAGGTGCAGGGGGACAGGGTTTGGTGTAAGCGTTTCCAGCCACAGCTAGGAGTGTTGTATTGTTAGCTGGAGTCCCATAGTGCTGGTGGGTGGGAAAAGATGACATCACTCTGCTCTCTCATCCCTGGGTATGGGAGCTGGCACCCATCTCTTTTCAGTTAGCCCTCATAGAAAAGCAAACAATCTCCCCTCCTGTGTCCCAGGCTTCTGTCAGATTCTCGCTCTCAACTCTTCTGTGCCTGGACCATCCACACACCTGGCACCACCATTCTCCTATGTTTTATCTCTGGTGTATGACAGGGATTTGAAACTTCAAATCTTAAAGGACCCAGCAAGGCACAGACCCTCTCTTCCTCCAGAGGACAGCTGTACAGAGTTGCGCCTGTGCCATTTCTTTTTCCCAGAAAAGCAGTCACACAGTCGCAGAGTGTCTAGAATTTATGGTGATGCACAGAGAAAAGCTGCAAACACTTTATCTGCCCTCTGTGCACGCCTCTGTCCCCTGCTGTTGAATTTCCACTCAAAAGCACCAACCAGGTCTTTTGTCCTTGGAGAGGCAAAATACTCTCTTGTAAATGCACTCCAGGAAAAAGAATATTCTCTCCCAGTGGGACCCAGAGGATCCTCACATCAAGCTGCCATTTCTGTTCTGGGTCTCCCCTCCTTCTCTTCAGGAGCACTTCCACCCTTCTGGCTCTACTCCAGCATATGGCACAGACTTCCAAAAACTCAGAATTTCAGCTAACTGTTTTCAAACACTTGAGATAGGCAGTTCCTCATGATTTCCCCATCAATTGTTTTGGGGGAGTGCTTCCCTCCCCCCCCCAAACCCAATGCATTGCTCTCTTCTCCTCTCTCCTCTCTGTGAAAAGATCTCCCACCCCTTGCCGTCCCATGGCCTTTCTCTCTCCCAATTCCCCTCTCTGCCCCTCTCTTAATCCTCAGATTGATTTGATCAAATCAAATGATTTGATGTTGATCTAGCTGTGTTCCAGGGATGAGACAAGCCCAGGGTCCCCCTACTAATCTTCCATCTTAACAACCCCTCCTAAGTAATGTGTGAAAACTCCAGTGATTTTAAGATATCTTACCAATTTTTTCAGAATCTTTATTCTTACTGGAAGAATTGATCCAAATTACTCATTTCACTACTGTTGAAAGCAAAAATCCTAAATCATTTTTTGAAAGGCTGCAGCCTTCTAATCTCTTTCAGAGATTTCTGATATAATTTGAGGAATATGATCATAAAATAATATTATGTAATAAATCAAGTAGTTGGTAATAAGTAGATAAGATTAAAATTGTGATTTTTTTAAGGATTACAGTCAATCAACAAATCTTTATTCATGAAAAGCCTGACTGCTGCATTTTAGGAATTGCATCTTTAGGAATATTCAAAGATAAGTAGTCCATAGTCTCTCTCTTCAAGGTATTCAGAAGTGAAAAAGCTAATATTAACTCTTTAATGTGATATAAATCATGCACAGTCCTAGGATTTAAACAGAATGGAAGGAAAATGGAAGGAAAACCTTTCGAATCTTACCTCTACCTAAAAGGACTTTGTGTTTGCATAATAGCTTTATTTCTTTTTTAAAGATCTTTTATTTTATTATTATCTCAACTGTAGTCTTTATTTTAAACTTCCATAGTGTTTTGTCTCCTCTAATGTAAAACAGGAGGTAACTTCCCATGAGTCATATGCAAAATAGGTATTTCAATGTCTTCAAATTATTATATGTCAATCTGCCTGAAAGTTAAGGGAATGGCAAGTACGATGATAATATTGAGGGTCTTCAGATACATTCACCTTAAGTCTCCCTGGCAATTAATTCAATCAGTTTCAATGAGGAGGAAGTGTAAAATTGGGAGACGAATGGAGCCTATCCTGTAACATTGGAACAAATGAAATTTTTGTGACATCAAGTTCTTCAAACTAGACTTAGACCATGATACTGTATAATCATAAAGCATAGTGGACATGATGAAGTCTATACAATTCTTGTCTTTAATTTGTATTTTACCTAAGACCTAGAAATAATTCTATTACAGGTATGCTCATTTCTGGTTCACATAGTATATATAAACTATTAACCACAATATAATGTGATGACTTAAAAATCTATGTACTTTCAAAATATTATATGGAGGTAAGGAGAAAGTTCTTTCTGGTTGGATCAGAAGGCACTTTTAAGGTTTATGAGTGCCATGCTATAATGGCTGGATCTTTTACTGAGCAAAAGGGATCAGTTCTCTCTCCAACACTCCCTAGGAAGACACTTTGTGATCAACTATAATAAATAATTAAATACTGGAGGCAAGGGGTTTCTTAGGGATTGTTAGAATTATCTAGGAAATAGTGGGGCCAGAGAAGAGGAAGGGGATTATTAATATTTCCAACAGGAATTGATGATATCTTTTTAAATACAGAAGCTATTATTTGCTTGTAAATAATTTCAAGCACCTAAATTAACCTGGTTGATTTCAAAGCATTCCAGAAACAACAGGGTATATTTTATCAAGCATGAGGGGAATATCACTGAATATGTAAAAACAAAAACTAAAATATTAACACCAGTTTTTGAAGTCGCCAACTAAGATTAGGTAGTATATTAAAATAAACTCCACAAATGTCAAGGCAGAAAACAAAATCTTAGGTATATAAATTTCTCCTGAACCACTTCTTACAATAAGGCTAGAATGTAAAGCATTTCCAGGACTGATTTCCCAGTATGCATTGAGGACTGCTTTTAACTGACTATATCAGCTTTACCTGGGGACCATTTTAAAATACTAGAGGGGGGGCGCCTGGGTGGCTCAGTCGGTTGGGCGTCTGGGTGGCTCAGTCGGTTGGGCGTCCGACTTCAGCTCAGGTCACGATCTCTCCATCCGTGAGTTCGAGCCCCGCGTCAGGCTCTGGGCTGATGGCTTAGAGCCTGGAGCCTGCTTCCGATTCTGTGTCTCCCTCTCTCTCTGCCCCTCCCCCGCTCATGCTCTGTCTCTCTCTGTCTCAAAGATAAATAAAACGTTAAAAAAATTTTTTTAATAAAATAAAATAAAATAAAATAAAATAAAATACTAGAGGGCTGTTCCTTGAGCTGCTGCCACCAGCACTTTGTGCTATAATAGTGAGAAGTTAAGTTTGTTTGTTTTTAACTATAAAGGATTAATATTGAATCTCTTCCTTCTGAATAGAATTTTTAGATCCAATCTATAATTGCCTCTTCTTCAATCTATGTACACATAAACAGGAGTCACGTCTTTGTCAACCACTTCCAAAGGACTGTCAACCTGAGATATAAAATTGTTTAAGTGAAGATTGGAAATAAATATAAAACCTAATAAATCATCTATCTTGAGGAAACATCAATCACTATTTCTCTCAAATAAGTATTTTATCTCATTTTAAAGACTTTTCTGAGAGAAGGCTTAATTACGTCATAAATTATAATTTTTTCACTATTTAAACAGCCTCAAGAGAAGGTACCACTTTAAGACATTTAGGTTAATCAAGGACATATAAAACAACCAGGATATTTATTTGGTAAGTAATAGGATGTTCAAGATGGTATATAATAATCATAGACCTCTCAATCTCAGAAGTCTGTAAAACTCAGAGATTGCCATAAGCTTTTTGTCTTCCTGATTTTTGTGGCCCTTGTACAGATAATAAGAGGCCATGTAATTTCACCTTATGTATTTTTTTTCTGTATTTTAGTCTCTGATTCTATACCACAATATTTTATCTTGTTTATCCAAATTAAAACAAATGTTCAAGCCTAAGGCCTTTTGCCTTATGAACAATTATGGACTATTTTTCAGAATTGATCAAAATCTAATTTTTGTTTTGAAAAAAATGTTCACATATATAGTTATTTGTATATAAATGTGATATACACATGTGTGTGTGTGCATTATTGCGAACAAAGTCTATATACTTACTTTTTAAATTACTATGTACTTACTTTTTAAACATATATTTTAAAGTAAATTTAGCTTTCTTAGAAACATTCAATTCAAATAGAAATGACAAAGTTAAACAGTATGTGTTGTGGTCAGCAGTTAGCAGTTCAAAATAGCAGGTGAAAAGGAGTGACAGATCTTCCTTAATCATGTGCTTTATTCTTTCAAAGAATCTCCCATTAGAGTATAAATCCTTCAAGACAGAAACAAAAAGCAAAACCTAAATTTTTTCTTATTTCTCATGCTTCCTATCTGAAATCCAGCTGAAATTTAAAAACATAAGAGCTTTCCAGTAGTGGAAGATAGATAACATAGATTAGATCAATAATATTAACATTTTAAACTTCTCTATTTTGGTTTTGAAAGGCATCTTTACATTTCTTGTTTAGATTGTCATTTATGATTATTAATTATTTCTATTTTTATTATTTCATGGTTAAATGTCCTTCTCAGAAACCCTGGTGTATATTTTTTCTAAGACCTACAATTACAACTCTCATCTTTTACAACTTTCTCTGCATATATCATAAGCACTTTAAGTATGATAATGTAAAACTATGATAATGACAGTATTGAAACAAAAATGGGTATGATGAGGAATCTGAGTGCAATCAGAATACCAATTATGACATACTCTCATATACACTCAATTAGATAGAGAAGGAGAATATTTTTAGACATTTCTTTCACCAAGAAGATATGACATCTAGGCAGAAGGAAAAGGACAACTTCATTTTAAGTAAGTGTTTAAATATTTCATAATGACTATAATAAGGGAATAGAGGTTACCTTGATAGAGTTTGCTATTCTTATAACAATTCTCTATGGCTTTCTAAAAAGATAAATTCATATAATTCTGTAATGATGACCTATATTTATAAATAATTAGAATGTTTTCATTTTAACTTTAGAAAAAAGAAAACATGTTCATTTCATTTAGTAATATAACCTGTCACCTCGTTCACAAAAATAGATTTAAATAATGTTTTTTGTGCAGTAAGTTGTGCTTAATTTGAAGTCAAATTGAATTGCAGGATAGGATGTATTTTTAGATTACTTTAGAGAAATAATTGCAATATTTTAGCAATACTAACAAACATGATAGATACAATTTGTACCCGTTCATCAAAATTTACCACAAAACTTCTTAATAATGTAATATTCCTAGCCTTAACATTGGTTGATTTTCATTATGGTATGATTTCATTAATTTCCTTTTCACTTCAATGTTCATTGGGATTTCAATTAAATACCTCCTTGGCTTTCACCTCATACTATAACCTAGGTGGTATAAACAGATGGCCCAATACACAGATCAAATCAATTTTTGACCCATATTTTCAGGACTAATAATAAAAACAGAGGAAAACTTTTCAATAGATTTTAAAAAGAATAATTTCTGTGCTACTGTTGGTGGGATTATTCCTGTGGTCTCTAATTTGCAAGTGAAGATCAAAAGCTAAAAACAAAAGACACTATGTATCCACATTCTAAATTATCATAATATATCCAAATTATCATGGTAGTTTCCTGTAGAGTTTAATTGACATTTCCTGTCCCCTATATCAGCATTATCCAATGCAAATATAATGCAAGGGGTGCCTGGGTGGCTCAGTCAGTTAAGCATCCACCTTTGGCTCAGGTCATGATCTCATGGCTCATAGGTTCAAGTACTGCGTTGGGCTCTGCAGACAGTGTGGAGTCTGCTTGGGATTCTCTGTCTCTCTCTCTCTGCGCCTCCCCCACTTGAGCTTTCTCTCTTTCTCAATAATAAAAAATATATAATGCAAGCCACATATGTAATTTAAAACTGTCCTATAGTCACATTAATAGAGGTAAAAATAAACACATGGAATTAATTTTAATATCATAGTATTTAAAATAATATATTCAAAAATTCAATATATAATATCTTGAAACATAGAAAATTTATATATATGTTTTATCCTATCTTTGAAATCTGATGTGTGTGCACACTTACAGTACATATCAATTAAACCAGTCTTGAGTACTTGAGTACTTTCAAGTACTCAATAGCCACACATAGCTAGTGGCTACCATAACAGTGTGGGATTAGGAAAGAAGGGGTCTCCTTTCAGGGGAGTAGTTTTCACAAAAAGAAGCTATTAAAGGGCTAGAGAGAGAAGCCCTAACTCATGAACACTGGGATGCCAGTGTCCTTGCCAATCTTCCCCTGGACAGATAAGAAATGAATACAGGCGTTTTGTTTCCTTATTAGTCATCTAGAGAATATCTGGGCTACCTGCCAATCTCCCTCTACTACCAAAGCAGAAGAAGAAATAAACAGAGAGAGGTGGTTCAGGGGAAGATTGCCAAGCAATGAATGGGCCAGGCCACTCTCCTTTGAAATCCTGGTTCCCACAGATGCCCACAAGCCCAAATTTTTGGCCCTGGAAAACAGATCATTTTGAGATCACCAGAGTAGTTAAAGAAAGAGGCTCACATATCAGAAAAATATGTGATGATGCCAACATTTGGAAGTCAATCAGAAAATTTTTCCCAAACTTCAAGAAACTGTGGAGGCATAAAAAGCTCTTCTGAGATCCTACTGATGGAGCAGACTGAAGCCACAATCAGACATCAGCACCCTATGGACACTGGGCCAAACAAAGTGAGGCCAAAAACTTCTCCTAAGCAAGTAAAAGGAGATCTGTCTCTTCCCTCTTGCTCTTCTGCCACACACTGGGGGAGCCAGCAGGGGGCAGAAGCAGAGAGGGAGAGGTGTATGAAAACAGATCATAAACCAAACCTCACCTCTCCCTGCAAGTCACTAGAGCCAAGGCTCTGTCTTGTACTGGAAGGGTGAACAAACAGCGCACCAGGATTGAGTCCTAAAATGAAATAAGACTATGTGAAAACTGAAATTACCTCATGTTTTAGGGTCACTAAAAGTGGTGACACTTCTGAAGCAAGATGGTTTGATAGAAAAAACTTGAGATCATGACTAGGGGGAAAAAATAAAGCTATAAAGCTGTTATACATGTATATCCCAGTGAGTTGTGACTTTTCAATAAACTAGCTAGACATATACCACTCAAAACAAAATTTTGTGAGTGACATGTTTAAAAAATAACATGTGTATTACAGCTGGGGTTGAGAGATGAAGCCTTGAGAGAAGTGCTGTGAGATAACCCAAGCTAGATGTGTAAAGACAGATTGTGCAGCGCCCCAATACCACAAAGAAGGAGCATGTACTTTTTCTTGAAAACGAGTGGCCAAAGTTTTTGATTGGGAAAATGATGTGATTGTATCCTTTAGAAAGATTAAAATGTTGGAGTTATGGTAGACTTTACAGTAGAAAAAATATAAAAGGCAGAAAGACAAACTATCTAGCAGTTGTAACAAGAGGGAATGGGTAATTGCAAAAATAATGGAAAGGAAAAGGGAGAATCGAACAACACTTGAAAAACATTTCTGATAGACACAATGGCTGATTGATTGTTGGTAGTACTGTTATGGGAAAGAGAGGAGATAAAAAGAACTTTCTGGCTCCAGGCTGAACGTCAGGGGAAGGGAGTAATGAATGAATGTCTGAAGCAAAAGTGAGGTGTAGTGAAATGGCAAATTAGGCATGACAGCATGTAAACTTTGAGATGCTTGCTACACATTCAAGATCCTATGTCCATCAACTAAGCATTGGAACTAAAGATCTGAAATTCAAGAGAGATGTCAGTGATAGAGATAAAAATTCTGAAGTCAACAGAGTGTAGTGAAAGTTGAAACCATGGCAGTGGATGAGATCTCCCTGGAGGAGACCAAAAAGGGCAGTCCCAGTAGGAAACACCAGTGTCAGTGAGGCCAAAGGAGGAGGGAAGGGAAAGAAGAGGTTTTCAATAGCCTCCCAGGGGACAAAGGCACAAGAGGGTAAGAATCAGGAAGAAGTCATTAGTCTCCGCAAATAGGAAGTTATTTGTGGCCTTAGTGAAACAATTTCATCAATACTACCACAATCAAAAAACAAAAACCAGATCAGAAAGAGATTGGAACTTGAAATGGAGGCAGTGGTTGTAGAATAACTCAGAGCTGTAACAGTTCTGAACTGGATTCAAGGGAGTACTTGTGAAGTTTCCT
The DNA here is from genome assembly GCF_016509475.1 of Prionailurus bengalensis. Lineage (NCBI taxonomy): Eukaryota > Metazoa > Chordata > Mammalia > Carnivora > Felidae > Prionailurus > Prionailurus bengalensis. Next base: position 95,483,761 of record NC_057344.1, read on the forward strand.
AGGAAATTGATCAGGACACTAATAGAAGCTATGAATTCTAGAATAAAGGTTGTCTGTAGTCCAGGCTAGCCAGATATAATCTTGTCCATAAACTGGACTGCACAACCTTTGTTACCCTTTCTAAATGAATGATCATTCATCAAATAGTTATGCAGGCTTTATTATTACAAACATACTACATTAAAAAAAAAAAGTCAGATTGTATTGTAAACTGCACCTATCAGAAATCCTGAGGACAGTTTAAATATGTTTGGAATCACTAAGTAGATAGAAAAAACTGCTTTACTTCAAGTACATTTCAATAAATTAAATAATTTCCCTTTTACTCTCTCCAGATAATTATTACTTACTACATGTCAGTCTCTATAAGCAAAGTGCAAAAATTGATGCCAAATTTTAAACAAAATCATGTTTTTCTTTGTGTGACAAGAAGTTGAGAGAAAGAGGTTAATTATAAACTATTTAGCCCCTTGTATTTTATTTCATTTAAAATATGCCAGCTTGAATATTCACCTCAAAGATCACAGATTTTAAGTTTTATTTCTAATAGGTATTATTTTCATTCATATTTAAATTTTAAAATAATATTATTAGAGTTTAATATTCTTATATTCCTTATAACTCCTGTATAAAAGCACACTTTTCAGAAGAGTGCCATGAATATAAGTAAAATCCTAAGTTATATTTTTTAATTTTTTTTACTTCTGAAAAGCTAAAAGAATAACATAGAGGATTTATTCTATTTAGGATATACCTGCATTTTTGATACCCATGACCATCCTTTTAAAATAATCCCAAGGCAGAAGAGAAATGGAAACAAAGAAAGCAACTCCATTAAAAATTTGAATCCATTTTTAAAAAGTCTTTTACCCCTTATACCATTTAATGTTATAATTTCATAGGCACCCACGTTTATGTTTCTTTGTAAAGAGGTGTTACAGGGTAGGACTGTTTAAAATGAAAAAAAAAATTAGAGTAAAGTCCAGTTCACCAATAAATGTGATACTTAAAGCTAAAAGATAACAGTGCACAAAAATGGGTAATTGCCATCTGTCTCATAAAAACACAGAAGCCTACGCAAAGCCAACCAATATGTTCTGTCAAAGAAGTGACTTAAAATATGTTCTGCTAACACTAAAATGGCAATAAGCAATTTGAAGGAAAACGTATACTTGACCAAATTGTCCCCTACAGCTCATAAACACCTCTGCTTGTGCCCTTGGAGTTTATCAGGGCTATGGGAGACATTTATTGACTTTTACTTGATCTCCTATTGCCAAAACACACCAAGGTTAACACAGTTACTCAACACCTTTGATGCAGCCAGGAAAATGTTTGACTGAAAAATGTGTGCAATTTAACAAAGTAAGCAGCAACTGCCTGCAGGAAGTTCTACAACCACAATCATTTCAAAATGTCACAGTTAACCCAGTGCCATGACAGCTCCACTCTGTGAGCACCCCTCAAGACTGTCTGTTAAGAAGAGAGAGGTCAGCTTTTAAGTGGAGATTTATTTTTACTCCTGAGTTATCCCTTGAACTTGGATCAAATATTGTGTACAGAAAGTCTTGAAATGAAACATACTTCTAATTCTTTGTATTGGTTATATAAATAATTTAAAAATTTTTGAATGCTCTAGAATAATTCATGTTCACTGTTCTCTATTTGACCTGAAAGTAATATATATGAACCCAATTCAAAACATGAATCAGAATACACACTAGAAGGCTAGCTAATATGAAGAATATGCTTATAATATTTGTTATCTATCAATCCTAGAAAGCAACTCAGTGATTATAACAAATGTACCACCTTCCCCATTGCTAATTAAGAAATCACAAAAATGTTTGGTAAATTAATGTTTTCTTGAAACTTAAAAGTAAAAAAACCAAAACAACAAAAAAACAAAAAACAAAACAACAACAAAAAACAACAACATTATTTTACCAACTAAATGGGTTTACTTGGAAATAACAGAGGAATTGCAATTCAGGACATACAAGCCATGCCAAACCATAGGCATATCCAGGGATTGAAGCAGAGGAAAGTTACTTTATAGAGAAAAGGAGGAAGTTGAGAGAGGCTGCTTTGAATTAAAATCCATTGCAGGCCAGTAAGAGTTCAGGGCTCATTGGCTGAGTTGTGGTATTTTCTTATTGGCTGATCTTGTTGCTGGGCAAGGAGAAATTCTTCCTCCCTTCGGTTAGAATAGTAAAGTACGCTTCTTCCCGTTAGGGATGTAAGGTAACTCTCTTCCCATTTGTGTCTATGGTTGATGACTAGTAGAGTATGAGAGATCCCCCCTTCTGGCCTCCCAACTCCATTTTGAATTTAGTTTCCTTTATTTGGTTTCACACTTTAAGGAGAGCATAGTTCAGAAAGCAGAAGCAACAAAAAGAAACTCGGAAGCTAAGAATTTAAAACATTTGTTGCCATTGACTTAATAAATGATCTTGGGTAAATCAAATTAAATTGCACTTGTAGGCAATATCCCTGACTGAAGATGATATTGTACTACGGTATTTTCACAACACTGTTAAATGTGCTATTTGTGTTGCTACAGGCAAATCATTAATGAACAATTCAGCTTGCCAGTAATTAAACTTGATTTAAATACTAAATGACCCTACTATGCCAGCCAACAAGAAGAGGTGGTTTTCCTCTATTCAGGCTTATTTGCTTCCATTACACATTGTAAGCAAGATAACTTGCTACTCAGATCACTTTCATTTGGTTTGATTGCCTACATTCTGCTGAATAAATTTTAAGTTTTTTTTTTAAAGGTATAAATGCTGTGGGATAATACAAGAGGACTGATAAAATTGATATGAATTATAATCACTCTTTCCTCCCTTACTCCCCATTAAAGCTCTCCTTTGCAAAGAAGACCAATTTCTAAAATAAATATTATCATTGCATAATGTATAACCTAATCCACTATACTAATTCCTGCAAATATTGATACAGATCCCTTTACCAGTTTTAGATGAAAGATGTTTCTGCTAAGCCATTTTCTCTATTTGCTGATGCACTAAATATAAAAAATAAGTTTATTCCTAATGGAATATTTGAAAACTCCTAGGTCATGCACTAGCCTGCTTTCTTAATAAATTGGGTCAGGTTTAAATCAAACAAAAATAAGATATTCTGTTATAACATCAAAAGTCAGCTAGGATAAGGAAGTATTCATTAGTGGACTCCTATAAAGTGGCATGAGAAAATTTAAACATAATTTTGAGGCCTAGTATAATACGCTGATGACAAATGTTAAAGACAGACCTCATTTTATTGACTTCTAACCGACTTCCCATTAGTCAGTATATAAAATATACAGTATGACATTAAAAACACCAAAACTAGGGCAACTGGGGGACTCCATCAGGTAAATGTCTGACTCTTGATTTGGGCATGATTTGTGAGATCAAGCCTCATATTGGGCTCTGCACTGACAGCACAAAGCCTACCTGGGATTCCCTCTCTCTCTCTTCCCCCTCAACCCTCCCCCACTTATTTTCTCTCTCAAAATAAATATCTTTAAAATAAATATTATCTCAAAAATATATATTTTTAAAAACCCACCAAAACCATGGCATTTTTTTTCATGTCTTAATCTGCCCATCTAAGTGCTAATATTTAATCCTTTTACATGTATATAGAGCTGAGTTTCTCTAGATGTTTTTTTATAGTACTTAAAGCAATATTATCTCAAGTTGACCCCAAATATTATGATCTATACTATAGTAGAGCATATTTTTAGAAAAAAAATTCTACTCGGCCAGATTTTTGTTAAATAGGCAATGTACTTCCTACACAAAAATACAATCTATGTCTTCCATGTGACATATCCATGTGACATTTCTAATATACAAATGAATTCCAGGTTAGGATTATAGAATAAAGCAGAATCAAGAAGTTCCCAACCCCATTGCTTAAAATGAGGAACATACATTAAATAAACAAATGAGTAAACAATAAAAATAAACTGACAAAAATTCTTCTGTAGCAACCAAGCAGGCTTATTTCAGAAGCACGAGGAGAAACATGCCAAAACCAAGCAGGCAAACATATCTAGAAGCAGGTGACATGGTATGGCTTTTAACTCTCTTTCCACAGAGCTAGTGACAGGGAAAGAGAGTGTGTCTCAATAATAGTCTAAGGATTTAGACTGATATTTTCTAATTTGAGAGCAAGAAGATTAAGCCAATGATTGAACAGGACTGGGAAAGGTCAGAGGCCCTAAATACCAAAGGAAGACCACCTCAATGTCATAGGTCAGTAGGAAGGACCACCAAGAATTACCATCTTCCATGGTCCTCTACTACAATGGGGAAGTTGCCCAAGCCATAGAAGTGGAATATTTCCTGGGTACAGGGCATTTAATGGGATCTCAGAAAAGAGCAGAATATACGTCTTTTACCTAGCTCTGTCTCAGCCTTAACTAAACTATCCCCTTCCCTACTTACATAGTCTGAGACCTTAGAAAAGTACCTTGAAAACAATCAATTTGAGAGGAAAAAGCAAAATATTTCCAAATAAAGTGGGCAGATGTATTAATCAAATTTTGTAGCAGTAATGCTGAATAACAACCTCATAACCTCAAGAAATAATACAATCTGGACTTGTACAAAAAAAACCAAAACATGTATTTTTCTTACAAGTCTGAGAACTATCTGTGATACTCCTGGGCTTAGCTGTGAGAGTCTTGGATTGGCTCAAGAGTGGGGACTGAATTTAATTCTGCTTCACATACCTCTTCATTCTCAGACTAGCAACTGCTCAGAGTATGTTCCTTTCATGCCAGAAGGCAGAAGCCCAGGCATACAAGTCATCATGCAAGCATTGGCCATGGAAGGTAAGGTACAGAATCAATGTCACATAGTGAAGTTCAAAATCAACAAGGCAGGAAATTATTCTCCTCTCATGGAGCCAGGGAGAGAGTGAACACTAGCAGAAAGACAAAATTACTTATGTTGAGAAAATACCAAATATCAAAGAGAATTAGCTTGTACTACATCAGAACAACAGGATCTGGATGGAACACTTAAGTTTATCATTACCAAGATGAAAAGAAGTGGTGTGAAAACTCTACAAATATACCACAGAAACAAATAATTTTAGAACTCATAATGCAGGGAGCACTGACTGATTTCTTACCAATGTTTTATGCTATAAAAGACCTTAGTAAAGCAATTCATTTATGTTTTGAAAGGTAAGAGGAAATATGATAGTTCAAAGTTGAGATGTTATAACAAAAAAGTGCACAGCAAAAGAGTATTGCAAAGCTAAGAACATAAATTGAGAACTAAAGGACACAATTTCTAATATAATAAGCAAACTCTAAATAGCAGGAATCAGAACAGACATGGCTAAAATCAAATACAATTAATGTTGAATAAAGGGCTGGAGGTAATCAAATGAACACAGAGATAGAGGCAATGAGATTAAAACAAGCAGAGCTATGATGATGGATAAGAAGGATGAGTGAGGGAGAAACAGCATAAAGGTAATGTGTGTTCCTTTAGGAGAGATTCCAGACAAACACACAAAGGAATAGAAAAAACATTTGTAGGTATAATATAGGAAAGTGATAATAACATGTAGAAAGACTTAAATATCCAAACTGAAAGAAATAGGGTTTTTGGAAATTTTGACTTAGAGTGACCAAATAGAAATGATTTCATAATTAATTCACAGAGATTCAAAAATAAAGAAAAAAGTCCTTCTCCACCCAGCTAACAAGAGTTCACTTCTAAGGGTGGGGGGTGGATATTGAGGTCAACCTTAGACTTCCTCAGAAATATTCCATGCCAGTAAAAATTGAAGATGTGTTTATAAAGTTCCAAGGGAAAGAAATGGTTATCAAAGGAAAGTATATCTAGTTAAAAATAGTACTCAGCAATGACATGACTCCGACCACAAGATGACTCAACAAGGTCTGGGATGCAGAAGCCATGGGAAAAAAGAATGGTGGCAGTAAATCCATTTACATGAAGAACTTAGATGAAAAAATAGGAATTATGGTGTAGAAAAGAACATAAGTATTATGTGCCTTTTCAAAAATAATGAGTGAAAAAGAAAGTAAATAATGCTAATTGTCTCCTGCTTCAAGTATTACTCTCTAAAATCAGATCATTTAACTAGAAGAAAACATGCTGACCCTAAACTCTCAGCTATTTTCATAATTTTTCTGCTTAAGGGCATTTTTTAATAACTAAAAGTTCTCATGGTAAAAATTTTGCCTGAAATTTAGCTTCCTTTCGAGTTCTTCAATTTATCTTTTCTTTGGATAAGTTGAAAGAAGTAAGATAATGCATATCAGCTTTGATAGCATAAATATCATGGTGCCATTATTACAAAAGTATTTGTCTACACACACAACTAAGCTCTAAGCTCTACTGTCATGTCAGCTTTGTCCTCAGACTGGCTTTCACTCACTGTCATAAGATTGCCACCAGCAGCAGCCAGGGTTTAATCAGAATTTCCAGGTACGATTATGCTCATTGTATACTGCATATTTGTAGGGTGTGCCATTCAAACTGTAGCTTGTTTACACAGGTCCCATGATGGTGGTCCTAGGTGGGGAACATACATTTGCTTCCCATATGTAAAGAACACAAGTCCTGAGGCCGATGCTAAATGGGTCATCCTTGAATGAAGCCCTCTAGCCAGTAGAATACCTTGCACTCTTTGGCTTAGAACTGGGTCACACACACACACACACACACACACACACACACAATCACTAAACTAATCGCTGTGTCTAGAGACATGGATTACCAATCAAGATTGAATTAATTTCACTCAAATCACATAATGCTACACACTGGGGCTAGACAGTGGCCTTCACACTGGTCCAGGGATAAAATAGATGTTTGCAAGACAATCACATTGTCTACTACAGACAAGTTTCCAGTCAGGCTTAATGTCTAGGAAGTGACATGTGTGCAGAAAATAAATTACTCTACTGATCGTTTTTTTTTTCTAAATTGAAGTTATACTTTGTGACCCAAATATCTGCAAATCAAATGTACTAGCTACCCAACTGAATGCATCTTCTAAGATTTATAGGTGCCTATTAGAAACAAATAAATGTTCAAAAACAATCTAACAATCAACGAACACAGTAATTTATTGCTAAAGGCATCCTGAACACAAGAGCTCTAAAAGTATTGATTCATTGTAAATAATGCCCCAAGAGGCTGTTTTTAAAGCTGAATTTTAAAGTATAGTTCACAGATATAGTCTTACCTACACTGCAAGTATTTTTATGCGCAGGAGGTATTTTTCTAGCATTAACATAAATACAGAAATGGCAAACTCTATGCATAAAGTGTGGCTGAAAAACTATAGCCAGTCTATATGCTGGCGGGCTGCAAAACAAATAGAATCAAGCACACTTTAGATCTAAAAATAAGAGTAATCAGCATGACAGCTTTTCAAGAAGCAGCACACACACCCTCACGGGATGACGGCGAGGCTTCTAAACGACAGTGATAAATGTTGGAAATGTGGCAGAGCAAATGGCCAAGTACACCATTTCCGTTCAGAATATGAAGTTTTCAGAGTCAGGAAAAGATCGGTTAGGTCACTTTATCATTCTTCCACTAGAAACAAAGTATCAAAACTACACTGTGTGTCTTCTAATGTCTTTGAAAAGGAGAGTGGATAGACTAGATGCAAAAATCTCAAATTATCACAGGACCCAAATCTAATTTAAAATAGAATGGTAAAGGTGAAGAAAGCATTGAACAATTAAAAGAATTAAATTAAAAGAAGCATTATCATACATTAAGAATTACATTTAAAATTTTCTGACAAAAGCTGTACCAGGATTTGATAAATGACTCATCTTACAAGAACAGAAATCCTTTACCAAGCTAAACTTAAAAATGGATACAGCCGCCAAATTAAGGAGCCTGGAAAGAAGATTTTGTATTATGAGTGATATGCTGAACATATTTCAAGACAGATGGTCAGCATTTCTGGGAACTGATGATCTCCTGACATAATAATGTGTGACATCATCACTTATAGCACGGCTACTATCACCTGCTGAGGCCCCTCCACTCCCAAAAAAGACAAGTCACTAAGTACCCATCCCCTTGCTGTTTTGCTTCAGTCCCAGATAAGTGCCATTAATGTAATTATTTATTTCTGATTTGAGGTTTAGGGCAATGGCTAAATTTTGTTTGTTATAATGGTCTATATTTAATTAATTTCTAAGAATTCATTTGTTTTTCCTTATCATTTGCAAGGAAAGAGAAGTGCCAAAAATGATTTAAAGCGAGGATGAAATTACCTCTTTTATAGTTCTGATTGTTAACCTAGATTTATATGCCTTCGGAGCATCTTCTTCTAAATGTTAAAAGGGGTCATATAGAAACAGTTTTCAATTTAAACAGATTGAAAGCCAAGCATCCACTTAAAAGTTGGTTAATACTTAGAATGCATTTTTCCATAGAAACAGTATAATAAAACTGTGCTTTGCTATGTATTAAAAGCCAATGAATAGCAACTTTAAAAAAAAAGACATGTTTTGCATTCGTGTTTTTGATTTTTGCTATAAAAACTACTTTGGCTGTCATGCACCATGAATTTTTGCTACATGAAAACCCTAATCCTAAAACATGTCTGGCACATAATAAAAGCTCAGTAAATATTGGCTAAATAAAGGTACACTACCAAAAAATTTAGAAATCACTTACCCTGAACCACAGCTTCAATACCTTATATACGACTTTGCCTTTTAATCAAATTCTTCAACTGTAAATTGAAAAATACAATAGACAAAGTGGTTTACATACCCCAAAAGAAATTGTGATCTAATGAAAGAAGACACAAAATAATGCGGCCTAACACTTAGCAGGAAATAAAATAATTTAAAGAATGAAAGAGGGAAAGAAAGATGAAAGAAAGAAAGAAAGAAAGAAAGAAAGAAAGAAAGAAAGAAAGAAAGAAAAAGAAAATATGCTGAATAGATTAAGAATGAACTTAAGAGTTTTCTAAATTCACAATTTTAACACTGGTTTACAGATATAGGTAATTAGATTTAAAACCTACTTTATCAGCATGGATATTAATGCTAAAATACCATATTTTCTTTAACCAGGGGCTAAAGAAACATCAGGTGTCTTTAGTACGTCTACACTTGAGGTGATTGGACAAGAACTGTTTCATTGTTTACTTTATGAATATGTTTTGTCTTTAACAGGAAAGAGATTTTAAAAATCAAAGTCAAAGGACTGTGGTCCTGCTACTTTGAGTACCATAACTGGAAAGCTCTTAGGCTCGAGTATTACCAGTTGCATTAATATGGCTTATATCAGAACCCTGAGAGGACACAGGCAGCACAGTCAAAACAGTGGCTGAAGAAGCTTTTAGTAAGGAATCTATTAATAAAGGCATGGGCAACATTAAAGAAAACTTACAGGAATAGTTAAAAATCCTGTGCAAGCAATAGTTACTATTTAAGGGATAAAGGGAGGGAGCAGTTGCCAGAAGCCTGTTAGTCTTGTAGCTGTAGGAGAGAACCTTTTGAAAGGAATGCTGGCTTTGTGGGGAGAAACCAGAAGGGAATAAATACCCTGATCTTTCTTTCCTCCAGCCCTCTGATCATCTCAGTGGTGAGACAGTCTATAGAGGTCAGCTTCTCAGGACACAGAGCAAAAAGGGAAGTGGATGAAGAGAAAATTGAGGGGCAAATGAAAAATAGCCAGGATTTGACCGGTAGAGAAGAGGAAGAAGCCTGGGACTACACAGAAGCAGGGCAAAAGAAACAACCTAGGCTTTAAGTTTGGCAGCTAACCCAAGAGGCAGGCAGTGCATGTGATGCACCTTGTCCAAAAGGTTCTAGCTACTGTGAGTTTCCTTTGGGTGGCTCAGAGATTTCATCAAACAAATGCAGCAAAGCAGAGTGAGTTCCTGTAACAGATGTGACCTGAGATTGGTATCTAATTCACCCACAGTGATAAAAGCAAGTGGGAATAAAGCAAATCTCACCTTTGTCCCACTCTGAGGGCAAAATGATGTGTGAGCATGCTAGCCTTAAGGGTAGGGGTCCATACTCATAGGAAACTGAACCACTAAGGAGAGAAGCTGCCATAGTAAGAGGTGCTAGAAAAATTATATGAAAAGGGGATTACCAGAGAGTAGGAATTCAACAAGCACAAGGACTCCCAGGGCTCATCCAAGGCAAGTGGATATTGGATGTGCCACAGGTGAAACAATCTGCTTTAACCAACATAATTCCAGCTGCTGTATCATCGTCTTAGTTGATAGGGGTTGGAAGAATGAAAGGCTGGAAGTGAAATAATCCTGAGAGTAATGATTTTATCCTGTGAGATTTTAAACTTTTTTTCATTTCTAAAGTAACGAGTGAATCTTTCTTCTAATAGTCAAAGAATAGAGAACCATGTACAGAAAAAGTGAAAGCCCCCTTTAGCACTGCTTCTAACAGATATGTGTGTTCATATATATAACCATTTTGTAGTTTAGTATATTTTATATCTATATAAAATATATCATTTTTAGGTAGTCAACACTCTCCCTATGTTATTTTAACAAATGTTTTTCTCTCTTTTTAACTTTATTTATTTATTATGGGGGGGGAGGGCAGAGAGAGAGAGAGAGGGAGACAGAATCGCAAGCAGTCTCTGAACTGTCAGTGCACAGAGCCCAACGTGGGGCTTGAACCCACAAACCATGAGATCATGACCTGAACTGAAATCAGGACTCAGACACTTAACCAACTGAGCCACCCAGGTGCCCTACAAATGCTTTTTCCATTTGACAAATAACATATTGGAAAACTTTTAATTGTAATAAAAAAATCCTCTGTCTGGAATATATATAACAAGTGGTAATTCTTCCAGAAACATTTGCCTTTTATATTTTGACATTGTTTATTTAGAGAAATTTAAAAATTTTATATAGAAAAGTTTTTTCAGTATTTTCCTTGATATTTAATTAGAAAGTTCTTCCTCTCTGCAAGTTTGAAAAAATATTATGTCTCTCTCTCTATATATATATATATTTTACTTTTAAAATTTTTATACAAATAACTATCTAACCTGCATAGAAACTTTTTAATGTTTGACACAACTTATATCAAGTGCATTTTGCAACAGCGTTCTTTCTAAATTGCCATAATTAATAATAATTAAAACCCACATAGGCATGGATCTGCTTCTCAAGTCAATTCTGCTTCAGTTGTCAATTTGGATCTTCTTGGGTCAGTATTACTATCATTTATTTACTGTGTCTTTATAGCCTATTTTTGCACTCTATCCGGTGTTAGCATCAGAATTATGCAACTCTCATAAACGAATTGAGAAAATTTCCATACATCTCTGTGTTCCAAACCAGTTTCAAAAATATGGAAATTATCTGTCCTTTGAATCTAATGTGTAGGACAATGTTGATAGAACATTGTGAAAATTTGTGGAACAAATTTCCCATTAGTATTCTTTTCAAAATCTTTTTGGCTAAAATTTTCTTCTGAAGGAATTATAAAATAAAGTTCCAGAAAAGGTCCTGTTGAGGTTTTTAAGAGACTATCCCCTGAATGAGAACCTTAACTTGGGAGAAATTGACTTAAAAGAAAAACTGGTCTTGGATGCCTCGGTGGCTCAGCTGCTTGAGTGTCAGACTACAGCTCAGGTCATGATCTCACTATTTGTGAGTTTAAGCCCACATTGGGCTCACTGCTGTCAGCCTGTCAGTGCAGAGCCCACTTTGGATCCTCTGTTCCCTTCACTCTGCCCCTCCCCTGCTTGCACGCTCTCAAAAATAATAAATAAATATTTTTAAAAATTTGGTCTTCACATCCAATAAGTTAGTAATCTCTCCTCAAGTCAGAACTTCACTTTGACAAAGAGTATTGAATATCTTCTCACTAATTCAGGCCTTTTTTATGTCCTTCAGTAGGTTTGATTCTTTTTTTTTTTAATTGTTATTTATTTTTGAGAGAGAAGTGGGGGAGAGGGGCAGAATGAGAGGGAGACAGAGGATCTGAAGCAGGCTCTGCGATGACAGCAGAAAGCCACATTTGGGGCTTGAAGTCACAAACTGTGAGATCCTGACCTAAGTGGAACTTGAATGCTTAAGCAACTGAGCCACCCAGGTGCCCCCTCAATAGGTTTTATTCTTATAGGTTTTTTGCACTTCTTGTTAAGTTTATTTCTCAAGTCTTTACATTTTTTTTTTGTTGCTATTCTAGATGCAGTATTTTTTTTTCTTTTTATATTTCTTGGTTAGGTAATTCCATTAAACAAGAAAAGCTATGGATTATTTAAAGTTCATCTTTAGTCTGACCACCTTTCTTTTATTAGGTCGAATATACTTTAGTTGATTGTGTTGGATATTACTTTTCCTTAGGTAGTCATATCAGTCATAAACGTGTCTTATTTTCATTATTTTTAAATCTTATTATTGTTTATTTTCTTAGCATTGGATTGGCTCTTTAGAGCACTGCTGAGGAGAAGCAGTGGTTTTGAATGTTGTTGTCAGCTTTAATGAGTATGTTTCTAATATTTCATTATTAGGCAAGATGTTTGCAATGGATAACTGCGTATATACTTTATCATTAGGTTATGAAGTTTTTTTCTATCCTTAAATTGCCAAGAGGTAGTTCTGTTCTTAGGTTTTGCTTATTTATTTTAATAAGAACATAGTATTTAAAATATATAAATGGTTTTGTATATTTGAAAAAGTCTCAGAATCTTTCCCTGTTAAGCTTTTAATTTAGTAATGAATTACATTAACAATTTTTCTAACCTTTCATTATACATACAATACTGGGTTAAATGCTACTAAATCATAATGATTTTCTAATTAAAATTTTCATTGAGCATATTGTATATTTACATGTAGTTTAAGAAATAACAGAGATCTTGGGAAGATGGCGGCGTAGGAGGACGCTGGGCTCACCACGTGTCCTGCTGATCACTTAGATTCCACCTACCCTGCCTAAATAACCCAGAAAACCGCCAGAAGACTAGCAGAATGGAGTCTCCGGAGCCAAGTGCAGACGAGAGGCCCTCGGAAGAGGGTAGTAAGGGTGGCGAGGCGGTGCGCGCTACACATGCTGGCGGGAGGGAGCCAGGGCAGAGGGGTGGCCCGCCGGCCAAGCAGAGCCCCCTGAGTCTGGGTTGCAAAACTGGAGGGGCCTGACGGAGTGTGTTCCGACAGCAAGCAGGACTTGACATCTGGAAGGTCATAAGCTAACAGCTCTGCTCAGAGAACAGGAGGGCTGGAGGACAACAGGAGGGAGAGTTGCTGAGCCCCAGACTACAGAGCTCAGCTTGGCAGGGAACAAAGGCGCTCGCCAGCGCCATCTCCCTCACCCATCCCCCATCCAAAATCACAAAGGGAACCAGTTCCTGCCAGGGAACTTGCTTGAACCATGCAAACACCCAACGCTGGGCTTCTGCAGATCCATCCATCTGGTGGGTCTGATTCCCTCCCGGTGCCGCAGGGCCCCTCCTGAAGGGGGTCTCTGAAGGAAAAGCAAGCTGAGCCTGCTCCTCCTGCCCCTGTGCACCTTGCCAATCCACCCCAGCTAGTACACCAGATCCTTAGCACCACAAGCCTGGCAGTGTGCAAGTAGCCCAGACGGGCCATGTCACCCCACAGTGAATCCCACCCCTAGGAGAGGGGAAGAGAAGGCACACACCAGTCTGACTGTGGCCCTAGCAGTGGGCTGGGGGCAGACATCAGGTCTGACTGCAGCCCTGCCCACCAACGCAAGTTATTCAAGACAGCACAGGGGAAGTGCCCCACAGTCCCGCACCACTCCAGAGACTATCCAAAATGACCAAACGGAAGAATTCCCTTCAAAAGAATCTCCAGGAAATAACAACAGCTAATGAACTGATCAAAAAGGATTTAAACAATATAACAGAGAGTGAATTTAGAATGATAGTCATAAAATTAATCGCTGGGCTTGAAAACAGTATAAAGGACACCAGAGAATCTCTTCTACAGAGATCAAGGGACTAAGGAACAGCCAGGTGGAGCTAAAAAATGCTATCAACGAGTTGCAAAATAAAATGGAGACAGCCACGGCTCGGATGGAAGAGGCAGAGGAGAGAATGGGTGAACTAGAAGATAAAATTATGGAAAAGAAGAAGCTGAGAAAAAGAGAGATAAAAAAAACCCAGGAGTATGAGGGGAAAATTAGAGAACTAAGTGATGCACTAAAGAGAAATAATATACGCATAATTGGTATTACAGAGGAGGAAGAGAGAGGGAAAGGTGCTGAAGGTGTACTTGAAGAAATCACAGCTGAGAACTTCCCGGATCTGGGGAAGGAAAAATGCATTGAAATCCAAGAGGCACAGATAACTCCCTTCAGACGGAACTTGAATCGATCTTCTGCACGACATATCATAGTGAAACTGGCAAAATACAGGGATAAAGAGAAAATTCTGAAAGCGGCTAGAGATAAACGTGCTCTAACATATAAAGGGAGACCTGTAAGACTCATGACCGATCTCTCTACTGAAACTTGGCAGGCCAGAAAGGAATGGCAGGAGATCTTCAATGTGATGAACAGAAAAAATATGCAGCCGAGAATCCTTTATCCAGCAAGTCTGTCATTTAGAATAGAAGGAGAGATAAAGGTCTTCCCAAACAAACAAAAAATGAAAGAATCCGTCCCCACTAAACCAGCCCTACACGAGATCCTAAGGGGGATCCTGTGAGACAAAGTACCAGAGACACTGCTACAAGCATGAAACCTATGGACATCACAATGACTCTAAACCCATATCTTTCTATGATAACACTGAATGTAAATGGACTAAATGCGCCAACCAAAAGACATAAGGCATCAGAATGGATAAAAAAACAAGACCCATCTATTTGATGTCTACAAGAGACTCATTTTAGACCTGAGAACACCTTCAGATTGAGAGTGAGGGGATGGAGAACTATTTATCATGCCACTGGAAGTCAAAAAAAAGCTGGAGTAGCAATACTTATATCAGACAAACTAGAGTTTAAATTAGAGGCTGTAACAAGAGATGAAGAAGGGCATTATACAATAATCACAGGGTCTATCCATCAGGAAGAGCTAACAATTATAAATGTCTATGCACTGAATACAGGAGCCCCCAAATATATAAAACAATTACTCACACACATAAGCAACCTTATTGATAAGAATGTGGTAATTGCAGGGGACTTTAACACTCCACTTACAGAAATGGATAGATCATCTAGACATATGGTCAATAAAGAAACAAGGGCCCTGAATGATATATTGGATCAGATGGACTTGACAGATATATTTACAACTCTGCATCCCAAAGCAACAGAATATACTTTCTTCTCGAGTGCACATGGAACATTCTCCAAGATAGATCACATACTGGGTCACAAAACAGCCCTTCATAAGTATACAGAATTGAAATCATACCATGCATACTTTCAGACCACAATGCTATGAAGCTTGAAATCAACCACAGGAAGAAGTCTGGAAAACCTCCAAAAGCATGGAGGTTAAAGAACACCCTACTAAAGAATGAATGGGTCAACCAGGCAATTAGAAAAGAAATTTAAAAATATATGGAAACAAACGAAAATGAAAATACAACAATCCAAACGCTTTGGGATGCAGCGAAGTCAGTCCTGAGAGGAAAACACATTGCAATCCAGGCCTATCTCAAGAAACAAGAAAAATCCTAAATACAAAATCTAACAGCATACCTAAAGGAAATAGAAGCAGAACAGCAAAGACAGCCTACATCAAGCAGAGGAAGAGAAATAATAAAGATCAGAGCAGAAATAAACAAGATAGAATCTAAAAAAACTGTAGAGCAGATCAACGAAACCAAGAGTTGGTTTTTTGAAAAAATAAACAAAATTGATAGACCTCTAGCTAGGCTACTCAAAAAGAAAAGGGAGATGACCCAAATAGATAAAATCATGAATGAAAATTGAATTATTACAACCAACCCCTCAGAGATACAAGCAATTATCAGGGAATACTATGAAAAATTATATGCCAACGAACTGGACAACCTGGAAGAAATGGACAAATTCCTAAACACCCACACGCTTCCAAAACTAAATCAGGAGGAAATAGAAAGCTTGAACAGACCCATAACCAGCAAAGAAATTGAATCAGTCATCAAAAATCTTCCAATAAATAAGAGTCCAGGACCAGATGGCTTCCCAGGGGAGTTCTACCAGACGTTTAAAGCAGAAATAATACCTATCCTTCTCAAGCTATTCCAAGAAATAGAAAGGGAAGGAAAACTTCCAGACTCATTCTATGAAGCCAGTATTACTTTGATTCCTAAACCAGACAGAGACCCAGTAAAAAAGAGAACTACAGGCCAATATCCCTGATGAATATGGATGCAAAAATTCTCAATAAGATACTAGCAAATCGAATTCAACAGCATATAAAAAGAAGTGGGATTCATTCCTGGGATGCAGGGCTGGTTCAACATTCGCAAATGAATCAATGTGATACATCACATTAATAAAAGAAAAGATAAGAACCATATGATCCTGTCAATCGATGCAGAAAAGACCTTTGACAAAATCCAGCACCCTTTCTTAATAAAAACCCTTGAGAAAGTCGGGATAGAAGGAACATACTTAAAGATCATAAAAGCCATTTATGAAAAGCCCACAGCTAACATCATCCTCAACGGGGAAAAACTGTGAGCTTTTTCCCTGAGATCAGGAACACGACAGGGATGCCCACTCTCACCGCTGCTGTTTAACATAGTGCTGGAAGTGCTGGCATCAGCAATCAGACAACAAAAGGAAATCAAAGGCATCAAAATTGGCAAAGATGAAGTCAAGCTTTCGCTTTTTGCAGATGACATGATATTATACATGGAAAATCTGATAGACTCCACCAAAAGTCTGCTAGAACTGATACAGGAATTCAGCAAAGTTGCAGGATACAAAATCAATGTACAGAAATCAGTTGCATTCTTATACACTAATAATGAAGCAACAAAAAGACAAATAAAGAAACTGATCCCATTCACAATTGCACCAAGAAGCATAAAATACCCAGGTAAATCTAACCAAAGATGTAAAAGATCTGTATGCTGAGAACTCTAAAAAGCTTATGAAGGAAATTGAAGAAGATATAAAGAAATGGAAAAACATCCTGTGCTCATGGATTGGAAGAATAAATATTGTCAAAATGTCAATACTACCCAAAGCTATCCACACATTCAATGCAATCCCAATCAAAATTGCACTAGCATTCTTCTCGAAGCTAGAACAAGCAATCCTAAAATTCATATGGAACCACAAAAGGCCCCGAATAGCCAAAGAAATTTTGAAGAAGAAGACCAAAGCAGGAGGCATCACAATCCCAGACTTTAGCCTCTACTACAAAGCTGTAATCATCAAGACAGCATGGTATTGGCACCAAAACAGACACATAGACCAATGGAATAGAATAGAAACCCCAGAACTAGACCCACCAACGTATGGCCAACTCATCTTTGACAAAGCAGGAAAGAACATCCAATGGAAAAAAGACAGTCTCTTTAACAAATGGTGCTGGGAGAACTGGATAGCAACATGCAGAAGATTGAAACTAGACCACTTTCTCACACCATTCACAAAAATAAACTCAAAATGGATAAAGGACCTGAATGTGAGACAGGAAACCATCAAAACCCTAGAGGAGAAAGCAGGAAAAGACCTCTCTGACCTCAGCCGTAGCAATTTCTTACTTGACACATCCCCAAAGGCAAGGGAATTAAAAGCAAAAATGAACTACTGGAACCTCATGAAGATAAAAAGCTTCTGCACAGCAAAGGAAACAACCAACAAAACTAAAAGGCAACCAACGGAATGAGAAAAGATATTTGCAAATGACATATCAGACAAGGGCTAGTATCCAAAATCTATAAAGAGCTCACCAAACTCCACACCCGGAAAACAAATAACCCAGTGAAGAAATGGGCAGAAAACATGAATAGACACTTCTCTAAAGAAGACATCCGGATGGCCAACAGGCATATGAAAAGATGCTCAACATCGCTCCTCATCAGGAAAATACAAATCAAAACCACACTCAGATATCACCTCACGCCAGTCAGAGTGGCCAAAATGAACAAATCAGGAGACTATAGATGCTGGAGAGGATGTGGAGAAACGGGAACCCTCTTGCACTGTTGGTGGGAATGCAAATTGGTGCAGCCGCTCTGGAAAGCAGTGTGGAGGTTCCTCAGAAAATTAAAAATAGACCTACCCTATGACCCAGCAATAGCACTGCTAGGAATTTATCCAAGGGATACAGGAGTACTGATGGGCCAATGTTTATAGCAGCACTCTCAACAATAGCCAAATTATGGAAAGAGCTTAAATGTCCATCAACTGATGAATGGATAAAGAAATTGTGGTTTATATACACAATGGAGTGCTACATGGCAATGAGAAAGAATGAAATATGGCTTTTTGTAGCAACATGGATGGAACTGGAGAGTGTGATGCTAAGTGAAATAAGCCATACAGAGAAAGACAGATACCATATGGTTTCACTCTTATGTGGATCCTGAGAAACTTAACAGAAACCCATGGGGGAGGGGAAGGAAAAAAAAAAAAAAAGAGGTCAGAATGGGAGAGAGCCAAAGCATAAGAGACTCTTAAAAACTGAAAACAAGCTGAGGGTTGATGGGGGGTGGGAGGGAGGGGAGGGTGGTTGATGGGTACTGAGGAGGGCACCTTTTGGGATGAGCACTGAGTGTTGTATGGAAACCAATTTGACAATAACCTTCATATATTGAAAAAATAAAAATAAAAAAATGAAAAATAATAAAATAAAATAAAAACTGCCCTCAAAAAAAAAAAAAGAAATAACAGAAAGATATTAGGTACACTTTACTCAGTTTCTACCAATAGTAATATTTATAAATCCACAGAATATTATCATAACCAGGATTTGACATTGTTATAAGCCACCAATCTTATTCAATTTTCCCATTTTTCTTATACTCATGTGTGTGTGTAATTTTATACAATCTTATCATATGTGCAGGTTAGTGTATCTGTGACCATTGTCAAGATATTGAACAGTTCCATCACTGCAAAATATATCCTGTTGACCTTTCATAACCCCATCCATCCCCTTCCCCTCACCTCACTCCATCCCTGGTCCCTAACCCTGGCAAACTACTAATCTCTTCTCCATTTATAAAAGTTTGTCATTTCGGGGCGCCTGGGTGGCGCAGTCGGTTAAGCGTCCGACTTTAGCCAGGTCACGATCTCACGGTCTGTGAGTTCGAGCCCCGCGTCGGGCTCTGGGCTGATGGCTCGGAGCCTGGACCCTGTTTCCAATTGTGTCTCCCTCTCTCTCTGCCCCTCCCCCGTTCATGTTCTGTCTCTCTCTGTCCCAAAAATAAATTTAAAAAGTTGAAAAAAAAAATTTTTTTTAAATAAAAAAATAAATAAAAGTTTGTCATTTCAAAATGTTAAATAAATTGAATCATACAGCCTCTGACCTTTTAGGGTTGCCTTTTTTTTTTCTTTCTCAGCATGGTGTATATGTACTACAGTTTAACTATTTACTGTTGGAGATCGAGGCTGATTCTATTTTCTGGCTATTATGAATAAAGCTGCTAAACACAATTGTGTACAGATTGTTATAAGAACCTAAGTTTTCATTTATCTGGGATAAATTCCTAGGAATAAAACTGATGAGTCATGTAGTAACTGTATGTTTAGCTTTGCAAGAAACTGCCAAATTGTTTTCCAGACTATATATTATTTTACATGTCCATCAGCAATGTATAAGTGATAGCGTTTCTCTGCATGCTTGTCAGCATTTGATGTTGTCACTTTTTTAGTCTTTTCGATAGGTGTGTGGTCACTGTAGTCTTAATTTGTATTTCCCTTATGGCTAATTTTGTTGAATAACTTCTCACATGCTTGTTTGCAATCTGTATATCATCTTCCATAAAATGTCTGACTATGCCTTTTCCCATTGTCTAGTTTGACTTTTTGTATTTTACTGTTGACTTTTGAGATATATATATATATATATATATATATATATACACACACACACACACACACACACACATACACACACACTTGAGGTTTGTATGTGTGTATATATATATATCTTGGAAAAAATATATATAATATATATTTGATATATGTGTCAATAATATATATAATATATTTTATATATAATTATATATATAAATAATTATATATGTGTGTGTGTGTGTGTGTGTGTGTGTGTGTGTGTATTCTAGGTATTTGTCCTCTGTTGGACATGTGGTTTGCCAACATTTTCTCCGTCTGTAACTTGTCTTTTCATCCATTAAGGAGCCTTTCACAGAGGAAACATTTTCATTTTGATAAGATCCAATTTATCAATTTTTATATTGTGTTAAATCCTATATCTCAGGAGTTCGCAGCTGGGTTATGTTGAAACTTAACCCTAGGTATAGGCCTAGTAGCCAATAGAAGTGGAGGAAGATCCTGAGAGAGGTGTAGGTTGACCTGTAGGAAACACCAAGATTACAGAAGACACAAATTCTTAACAGGAAGCATTAAAAGGTATAAAGGAATTTAGCAATTTCAAAAAAAAGGATTTTTGAGAGCATCATCCCAGATGCCCTCATCCCAATGTCAGGATGTCATTCTTTCCTAAATAAGGCCTAACCTGACATAGCTGACCTGCTTCAGTAGGCATTTAAACTTGGGAGCTCAGATAGATACTCTGCCAATTAAGCCCTTGTCCTAGTCTACATTTTTCTCTGCTCTCCCAATGGAGGAAATGAGGCCCTCATTATCAGCTACCAAGGAAACCCTTACACTTTCACACTTGCGTTTCAATTGACAGTTCATCACTCTCAGCCTGTTATCTTTTTCTAGAGTTTCAGTATAGCTTAGCAATAACCATTCAATCCCATTAGTCTTATAGATATTGGGTTTTTTCACATTTTTCAAATGCTTGATACATTGTACCGGTAATGCTTTCTCTTTCACAATTATATGAGCCCAAGTTCATCATTATTTTTTTACAGATTGAAATTTTTACAATGGGATCACCAGTTGTGCCAGGGGTTACCTGTGTCCTACCCACCATCAGTGCTGCTGGAGGGTGAGTACTCCAACCTTCAAATATTATATTATTGCCTGTTTGTCCAAGCCACTCCTGGAATCAATTGTTGCAGTTTTATTTCTCCAGGAAACAAACCCTCAGACAGTTTTCTGTTCAGGTTATCATGAAGTGCTCCTGGGATCGACATGTGTGGAAGAAAGGAGGAGGAAGCAGGACTGACTGTGGGAGAATAGTTGAACTATGAGGTAGGTCAGTAGATTTGATTCACCCAACCTTACAGACTTCACAGAGATCTCTGGAGTTGAAATGGCCCATCAAATTGTTCTGTGTTCTGGCAAAATGTTCAGGCCCTCTTACCTCCATTCAGTCTTTGGATGTGAGACATCCCTGAAAAGGCATAAAATTGGGCAAGAAGCCTCCTGAGAGCCTCTAGCCAATGCATCTCTGCAGGGGATGTCAGGTGAAGTCAGGGAATCCTTATTTGAAAGATCAGAGTGGCATATCTGCATATCCTGCCCAAATGCTCAAATCCAATGTCTAAATGTAGAAGAGTACACCTACCCACCAGGAACTGCTGGCAAGGATGATGGTGTATAATACGACAGGGGTATGAAGAATTGAAACAATTATTTCAATCTACTACACCTGTGAATGGTAACTAAGTGGATTATTCTTGCCTTGAATGAAGAAAAGTGTCATTTTTAGTGTGAATGAAAAAGCACTGCAGAATAAATTAAAGGAAAGACAAGAAAGAAAATACCATCTAAAAGACTGCATGCATGAGTTTGAAAATCACGGACTGAGGAATCTAAACAATTCCTTTAGAAAACTAAAAGAAGTAATTTCTAGATCTTCAACTTCCATGTGTCCTCTTTCCTACAATGGATCTTCTTGGGAGTATAACTGTAGTCAAGGAGTCATGATGTTTCTCTTGGCCTTTCCCCAGTGGTCACTGGGACTGGTTCACACAGGCTCGTGAGAGTCAATTGTGAAATTTTCAGAAATTTTGCAAGCCGGTCGTTAAGCACAGCTGTTACTAAAAATTAAGTAATGTAAACATAATAATCAAATAAATTGTGTTAAAAGCCAAAGATAGCAAATACTCAAAGCTCATCACATCCCTTTAATTTTACATTTTTACTATTATCTGTTTTGACATTATTTACATCTACTACATCTATTTGTTGGAAATATTATATTGCGGTATTTTGCTATATATTTCTTCCAAACTCCACATGCAGTGACATCCCCGTGGTCATTTGAAATCACTAAGTAAATTGACAAACACTGCAAAGGAGTTTGGTTTATTGTTATTGATTAGCTACACTTTAGAAAGTGAAGGAGAAAATGTTAAGAATTCAGATAAAATTTAAAAGTGTCCATTACTTTGTGCATGGTACACAAAAAAATGAGGAAATATTCTTCCAGGAATTGAAAACTATGAACTGATTCAGCTAAGAAATCACTCACGTCATTGACAAACAAGTCAAATTCTGACATGTTTTTGTTGTTCCACTTTCATCTTTCTTGTTATTGTAAATAAATTATCAATCAGCATTCATGTCAGAACTGTGTTCATCCATCAGTTGCAATCAAGGATTGACTATGGATACAAGAGTTTGCCCAAAATCAACAAAAGCATCCTATGAGAATCAATTTCCCATATGGAATTTATAATGAAGACTACTGTGCATTTTATTATCACCTGCAAATTGTATGCTGCACATTGTTTGTATAAATAAAATTTGTAATAACTTATATATATGTATATGTATATGTATATATATATGTATATGCACAGTATTTTTCTTAGTCAGTTGTTCAGCTTTTACTAGCACACCACTGCCACCACATCCTCCATTGCCCTTCTTTCACTCTACATCCATTTTATGGTGCTTTGCTCCTGAGTGTTAAGTCCTTGGAAGTACCAAACAGAAGGACAATTAAAGTATTGGTGCCAACTCTTAAGTTCTTTTAATGAACACATCATAAACTTCACTAATGCTTTTTGTCACTCCTTGTCATCTGCAAAGCACAGTGTTAGAGTGTTCTGAACTCATCTCTATTAAAGAGTGGTAGTGGAGATAATAAAAAAAATTTCATTTGGTGACCTCAACTTCCTTTCCTTTTAGCATTGTCAAAAACTGCAATGCTTTTGATGTTGAGTTCCATGCTAGCAAAGGAATTATTATTGGTAAGAAATATTGAAGGTGACATGCTTTATTTCATTTAGGAAGCAAACTCATGTAACGAATCCATTCTTTACCTATCTTTGAATTCAGAAGTAAAATGGTTGTCATAATAAAATGTATTAACATATTTATTGAATTGAAAAATAGAGTCAGGCTTTTCTGACAGGAAATAAGACTGATTTGGCTGATTGACTTGACAATGAGAGCTGGCTTTGCCAATTAGGTTTCATGACATCTTCCAAAACTTGAAGAAGCCAAATCTGAAGTTCCAAGGTTTTCACAAGTGTTTGTTCAATAAATATGGTAATAGCATTTCATTCAAAATATTAAATAGGCAAAGGGATATTTGAATTAATAATATTTCTATTTTCTGAATATATGCCTCTAAGTGGAAAAGTAGCAGGTATAATTAAATCATTTGATAGAGTAAAAAGGTCTTCTGCAAATATTATTATTATTATATCTAATTCTTTTTTTTTTGACAAAACAATAAAGACTTCCTCAAGTTGTTAGATAATCATAAACTATTTTTTTGATGATAGATCATTAGGTGACATTGGTATGCAACACAAAAAGAATTCAAAGAATTGAGATTATTACTGAAAAATTCTTTTCATTTCTATTTATACATAACCAAAATTGCTCAGTGATTACTTGTAGAAATGTGAAAATAGCCTGAGAATTTATTCTCTCCTCTTCTTCTAGTAATAAATAATATTTATTAAAAAAATAAGTTTTATCTGTTTCATTAAGAAATATCTTTTTAATAAAGTTGTTTTACATGTTTTAAATTATATGTACCAAAATTTTAATAGTTTATGCTATTTTCAGTGACTCTTTAAAAATAATTATAATGGGGGCACCCAGGTGGCTCAGTTGGTTGACCGTTCAACTTTGGCTCAAGTCATGATCTCACAGTTTGTGAGTTCGAGTCCTACGTCGGGCTCTGTGCTGACAGCTCGACTTTTTTCCTTAGAGAAAAAAAGCCTGCCTCAGATTCTGTGTTTCCCTCTCTCTCTGCCCCTCCCCTGGTCGTACTCTGTCTCTGTCTCTGCCTCTCTCTCTCTCTGAAAAATAAACACTAAGCACTTTTTAATAAAAAAATAATTATAATGATCAATCAATCCAAAAGAATTTTTAATATGTAAATTGTATAGTCACTAGAAATAAAATTTTATATGCATGTGTTTGCATTTGTATAAGCTATCTACATAGAATTTTTTATTTTTTGTTTTTGTTGCCAAGTTTAGGTGATAAATAGATGTTGTATAAGCATTAAAAGTTTATACATTAGGATAAATTTTAAGTGAAGTGGAAGGAAAATTAGGGTAAAAGAAGAAAGGAATGATGTAAATGATTATATAAAAAGAGCTTGCTCATGTGTTTTTAAATACACAATGTGGTATCAAATCACTGTGATTTTATTCATATGTGGAATTTAAGAAATAAAACAAACAAACATGGGGGAGATAAAAGAGAGGAAAAACAAGGAAAAGACTCTTAACTATAGAGAACAAACTGACTTATTACCAGTGGTGAGGTGAGAGGGGGCATATGTTAAATGAGTGATGGGCATTAAGGACTACATTTGTGATGAGCACTGAGTGTTGTATGAAAGTATTGAATCACTAAATTCTACACCTGAGACTAATATTATGCTGTATGTTAACTAACTGGAATTTAAATAAAAACTTTAAAAAAACACAGAACAAAAAATTATTATGGTATTTAGATTCCACTGGAGATATTTAAGTGAGTAATTAAACCATTTTACTTAAAAATTTAAATATGTAAATTGTGCCAGAAACTGTATATTTTGAAACTACTTACAGTCATAAAGAATTTTGGTTGTTAACTTTAAAAAAGTAGGAGGATTTTTTTTTTTTACAATTCCTTTACGTGATATGTGAGCTACAAATAGTGGAAGACTGCTAAGCTAAAACATCTAGAAGGAAGTGAGTCAAGAGATTATAATTTAATAAATAGTGAAGCTAATGTATTTTTTTGAAAGATATTATTTGGACAGCCAGAAGTTCTTTGATAAATTAATAGTGCAATTCTGAGGAACTAGATGACAGAAAAACCTGGCAGCTCATTTACTATCCAGGAGGTTCCCTAAAAAGGTGTCCAGAGAAATCTAAATACTCACTAATATTACTGATATGTCGAAGATTTAGAGAAAAGTAACTTCCTGATACAACCAGACTGTTCTGTTTAATTAAATCATGGAAAATTGTGAAAGGTTTGAAATTGATTTAAATGCATTGGGAATTGGGCTGCATGATAGCAGTTGAAAATGGCAGTTGGATGAATATAAGGTAATCGCATATTGTCAGAAAAAAGTCTCTGAATCTGACTGGAAACAAATTTCTATTGAAAATATGCACTAACCCGTGCTCTGATTTAAGTGGTTTCTCACAAATGTTAGAATTCTTAGTAAAGAGCCTATTTCACCAGTTCTGATGAAGGCTTAGCATAATCAGATAAACTACATGCAATTCTACTATTTTTAAATGTTTCTTCTCTGTTCCTGTTCTTATCCCTCCTTTTTAGGAATCATTCTGAAATGGAAAAACTAGGTTGAGTCTACATGCATTTTCATGTCCTAGGGAAATTTGTACTCAGACAAGAGTGCTGGAATGTATTGTGTTAAAAAAAGGAAATAGAGAAGATGAAAGAAGAATCAGTGCATCCTCACAACACATGCTTGAATAAGAGTGGATCAGAAGTAACTCTTTATTAAAACCTTTATTATATATTCCACAGTGTCATCAGTCATCATTCGCTGGTCTCTTTGGGATCAGAAACGATACCAATTCATTTTGCACATTACTCAGAAGTGCAACAAAGTAAAACAGAAACCTAATGAATGCTGTTGGTAATTATCATTACCAGACAATTTAAAAATTACCCCCTCCTCTTCAGAAAAATTTCGAATCTGAATACACTCGGTTCTTAGATTTTATGTTTTAGCTTGAATCTTGGAGAAAATTATTTGCAATAAGTCAGAAAAAAATTTTTTTTGCTGTTCATTCATTCATTCAACAAAATTTATTGAATTTACTGAATTCTATTTGCCAAGTCATATACAGAGTACTGATTATTTAAAATAAAAGTAAATGTGGTGCTTCCCCCAAGGAAATTGCAATTGAGGGGACAATACTACTATTACGAAAGTAAATGTAAATGTAACGCATAATTGCAAATTGTGCAAGTGCTCTGAAGCAAACACAGTGAGAGGACCTACACAGATATGGTGCTCAGGGAAGGCATTGAAAGAGTGCCATGTAAGCCCAGACCTGAATGACCAAAAGGAACCAGAAAGTGCTTGAACAATTAAACTGAGACCACTGTGGCCAGAACTCAATGGTTACAGGGAAAGTGTGAAGGCTGAGTTTCAAGAAACACATACAGAATAGCTTTTACATGGTCCATTAAGGAGTATGGATTTCTTTAAAGAGTACTGAAATGTCATTATAGAATTTTTAAAAAGAAGAGTTAAAGACTCAGGATTATGTTTTAAAATGTTTCTTTACTGGAATTGTCAGGAATACATTGGAGAGACTTGTTTGCAGTAGTATAGGTGATAAAATACCATGATGTATTTATGCAGTACAAAATACAGATGAAACATATTTTAATGCATTCTAGGCTCACAGGAAGTAAGAGAAATCATAGGAAGAAAAAAATGGAAAGAAAAAAAGAGATGAAGCTAGAAAATAGAAATGGGGAATAGAAAACTAACCTAGATATGGAGATAGCCACTGAATAAACCAGAAGTTTTTTTCAAAAATGGGAGTGTTCTAAATATCACTTGCCTCAAGGAGGAGTTAGAATGCTTGGATGGGCAGAAGAACCTATCACCCAGCAAAGAAAAAGAAATAAAAAATATATCTGCAGTAAACATTCCAAATCAATTTCTCTTGCCTTAGTGTCTAAAGTTTAATAGAATAGAATATCAAATTCCTACTTTCCCAATTTCTTGTTCTTCTCAGTCCTTGACAGAGAAGACTTGATGCCTGTGGGGAGCTGGGCTTCTTTAAGATTGGAGGAAGACCTCAGGAGTCAAATTAGTTTAGAGCCAAGAGGCCCTTAAGACTAGTAATGAAGTTAATGTAATTCCATAGCCACCAAATGGAGAAAACAAGCCAATTTCCAAGTTGTAGGCCAGTTATCCCAGGTGGAATGACATTCCTGGATCTCAGGGTTTACTACTGCCAAAGTTCATCAGAAACTCAGTGCTGAGTAAGAAAGAGAGGGGGAGGAGACGCACACACACACACACACACACACACACACACTGAGACAGAGAGTGAGAGAAGAATATCTTGGTTTCAGCATCACTAGGATGCAGTTGTCCAGAATCCATGACCTAGGAATTTACACTCAAATTGTCAAGACATTGTCACAAAAGATTAATTTTGACACTATGTGTCTACCAAAATTGGGAGATACGTATCTGTTCAAACTCTTTCTTTCAAAGTATGTGTGGCGGGGGAGAGTGCAATTAAGACATAATTTTTTCATTCTTCCAAAGTTTAGAAATTTGGAACAATGGCAGCCCGAGTCACCAGATCCTGTCTGAAGCAACTCACTTTCTCACTCAATTCCAGGCATCTTAATTTCCGTTTCACCTTAGGACTATTTTAAGAGTCCCCGTTATTGAATTGAAGAGGACTTCTCTCTTACGATATAACCCCCACAATTTCCTATGAGCAAGCATCTTCAATTCAATGTTATGGCATCATTCTTACTGTCATTCACAATATAATTGCTTAGACCTATGGAATCTGCCCCCTTTGGAAGGCTTCTCTCTCGTATATAGTTAACAAATCCAAAGCCAAAGTGAGAATACATGTTTTCTGAAATTTGGAAAAGCCACATAAATTCAAATTCGATCTCTTCACAGATCTATCTCTTAGCTATGAAGGCAGGTCAAAAAGACAGAACAACAAAATATAAAGCAACTTATTTCCAGCATCTACTTAGGCCTGGAACTAACAACTTAAAGGTAGACCTTCACACCCTGGTAGGATTTAGATGCCCTTGAAGTTTAAGGCTCTCTTTCCCTTAGAGGTGAATCTTTGCTTCTTTGGCTTGCTTGCCAAAGCCTCCAGACTCCTCTCTACAGCTTTCGAGGTCCACCTACATCTAAAATAAGCATGTAGGT
This sequence comes from Prionailurus bengalensis, assembly GCF_016509475.1. Lineage (NCBI taxonomy): Eukaryota > Metazoa > Chordata > Mammalia > Carnivora > Felidae > Prionailurus > Prionailurus bengalensis. The sequence continues at coordinate 95,512,178 of NC_057344.1, forward strand.
CAAGCTTCAGCAGCCTGTCCATATGTCAGCAGTCACATCTAATAAAGGGCCACCTCTAGTGCCGTGAACTTGTGCTGAGTCTGTTTGCCAAAGCCAGGGGCTGCCACACTTCTGCCAAGGCTTTCAGCCTCCATGAAATTACCTGTGGCTTGCAGCTTTTTGGAGGTGCCTGCTTTCGCTAAAGATGAACTGTCTTTGTGGCATTTAGATAAAGCACTTGCTTACCCAGGCCTATTATTGAGCCTTACTCCTTCACGGAGGACCAAACATGTTTTGAGTCCTGAATCTTTGATGAGGACCATGTCTCTTCCTTTATATAAATAACTATCTCTCTATGCAAACAAAAACAAAAATGAAAAACAAACAAAAAATTTGTAAACTGTTATGACCTTCAAACATAACACATGCGATGTACTCTAAGCCTCATCTGATCTCATATCAAGAAGTAAAGCTCTTTGCACATCTGTAAAAATTGGCTACATTAGGGGCACCTGGGTGGCTCAGTCAGTTAAGCGTCTGACTCTTGATTTCGGCTCAGGTCATGTGCTTACAGTTCGTGAGATTGAGCGCCATGTTGGGCTCTGTGCTGATAGTGGAGAGCCTGCATGAGATTCTTTCTCCCTCTCTCTCTGACCCTTCCCTTCTCGCTCATACACACACTTCCCTCTCTCTCTCAAAATAAATAAATAAACATTAAAAAAAAACCTGGCTACATTAACCAATAGAAGTTTCTAAAACCTGTCAATATCACAAATCAGAATGTTTTATACTTAATAAAATATCACCAACATTCAAAGTCAACCACCTTAGTTGGCTTTAGCAGAAGTCTGAATTTATCCAAATGTATTTTATTGTTTCCAATTTTTATTACCAGTTTAGTTCTCAAGATTCCTGGCTCCATGTTTTAGATTAGGAGTCAGCAAACCTTTTTGTAAAGGATCAGACTATAAATATTATAGGCTTTGCAAGGCACATACAGTCCTTGTTACATATTCATCTACATTTTTTGTACAGTCTTTTTTTTATTATTATTTATTTTGAGAGGGAGAGCATGTGAGGAGCAGAGAGAGAGAGAGAGGGAGAGAGAGAGAGGAAGAGAGAGAATCTCAAGCAGGCTCCACACTGTCAGTGCAGAGCCTGACATAAGGCTCAAACTCACAAACCCTGAGATCATGACCTGAGCTGAAATCAAGAGTTGGATGCTTAAGCAACTGAGCCACCCAGGCACTCCTTGCCCAATCCTTAAGAAACAAAAACAGGCTATAGCCAAATTTAAGCCATAGACTGTAGTTTGTTAGTCCCTATTCTAGATGGTGATGTCTTTGAGGTCATAGTGAAAAATCTGAAAGCCTTTCTAAACCCCCAAAGGATCAGTTTATCATCTAGAAGAGCAGGAGGGACACCTTTAAAATTAATGGGAAAGAAGTGAGCTATTGAGAGAACATGCTTTCTGTAGACAGGTAGCATCACAATTGGAAGGACTGGAAGAGGTTAAATCACTGCAGGTTTTCCCCATGGGGGCAAGACTGGATTCTAAACACTTATGGCATGAGCACTTACACCACACAGTCAAGTACACTTCATAGAGGAAGGGGGAGAAAGGAGTTGTTCTGTGCATGCTCTGACTGAACTCAACAATCACTCCTATGACAAGTGAGGAAGCGTAAGAAGAGTCGAGGAGTTACATAATAGAAAAACATTTCTAAATAGTATTCAGTAGAGGTTACCTATTACCTCAATTCTCTAATTTTCTTTCACAGAAACTATTATTAATTGTAGCTACTTTATTTTGCTGTGGTTTGTTTTGTCTATTTCCGCTTTAGAATATGAGTTTCTGAGGGTGGGATGATGTCCATCTTATTGATTTTTGTTTCCTAAGACTTCGATATTTTTAGTACTATATCAGGCACACAATTAACCCTCAAGATAGGGAAACGTGGGAGATAGAATACGTGTCAGGATGAAGGTATGGGAGTAGAAATCAAGAACTTAGTTTTGGATATATTAAGTTTTAAAAACCTAAAATACACCTGGATGTGAAGATGTCAAGTGGACAATCAGATAGTTTTGGAGCCAGGTGAAAGATTTGGGCTGGATTTATAAATTCAAATCATTAACATAGAGATAGGCTTACTTCTGGGGAGAATTTACTAGCAAAATACCCACAGACCTACTACATGAGGAACTGTGCAACATTTAAATTATGTATAAGATAAGAAAAGGAAATGGCGAATGAATAGTCAGAAAGGCAGTAGGAAAATCAGGACGATGCAATGAAGAGGAAGCAAAGAGAGGAAGGGCAGTGTTCCAAACTGGATGGTGTGGATAGCTGTGCTGAGTGCTGCTGAGGGGTCAGATAGGATAAGAACATAACACGGATAATTTGATTTAGCAACATACAGGTTATTGGCAATGCATTTATTTGGAGTAGGGAGCTTATGTGTGAATGTAATTAGATGATTTGGAAATATGGAGGTCTTTAGTAGATCAGCTTTGGTAGGTAGGCAGAAAAAAAGAAGAAGAAATGAATATGTCTGTTAAATCAGGAAAAAAAAAATCTTTGCCTTGCATTAAGTTTCAGGGACTTTTTAAATTTCATCTAGAAATGGTTTTTGTTTTTGTTTTTGTTTTTATTGTTCTACGCTTAATTTTTGAGAAAGGAACAGTGGCCATCTCTAAATGTCAGTTCATAAAACCTTGAAGTATGTAATGTCATCTTGCAAAGGATAAAGACAGTCTATGAAATTTGCTATAACTAGAGGTTGCTGAGTCCAATTCCGAGCTGCATGTTTACAAAGGCCTGGCTGATTTTGTGAGCACTAACAACTATATCAGGTATGGAAGTTCAGATAATAAGAGTAATCAAATTTCATGCTTCAGGGTATAAACTGATTGCCTGCAGGGCTCAAGAAGGAATTTTTTCTCTGTCCCTTGTACTATGTATAGCTCTGTATACTTGAGTAGGCACATCAGAAGGGCTGAGCGAAGAAGCAACAAGGTTCACAGTCTCTGAAATGTGAAGCTTGGTCATTATAGGAGTCAAGATGCTGAACCATCTGTTATAAAAGAGTTGCAATTTCTAGTATGTGAACTAATGTGTTGAAATATGCAGCACTAAATCTCCAAAGAAAGTAAACATATAGCACTGCACAGTCACTTTAGAAATTTCCACATTAATAAATAAAATGTTTAAAGCAACATGAATATTGAGAATCAATAATCCCTTCCACTATGGTTGTTTCTTAGCTACAAATATTCAGTGAGGTTATCATTGATTAGTTTCAGGTAAACATTAAGATTGTATGTCAACTTAAAAGTCAACTAAGTAAATCACGTTAAAAGAGACAAAAACAAAGAAATGAGAACAAAAATTGAATTTGGCACATGTCCATACAGGCACTAGAAAGGCACATAGGTTGTTATCCTTAAATTTCCCATTTATTCCATGAGCAATTACATTAAAGATGATAAAAGAGGTTGTGAAGACATTAATCACTGCTCTAAATCCAGTTAATATGGCTATTGTTTGAAGGTTATATGAAATATTTACTAGTAACTTTTTATTAGACTGTCAATATTCAACATTTCTAACTACTGCATCATTTTAACCTATCTATTTTCCCACTGTGAAAAACACATTTGCATGTGGGTACATATTCCTGACCTTTTGTGGAATGAAAAGAGAGATTGACCAAATACCTGAGGTATTGGAGCTGCTGTTTCATCCAACCAATTAGTGAAGCTGTGCTTTCCATTTGCAAGGCCAGAAATGAAATCTTATTGACATTGCGTAGGTAGAAAACCAGATTATAGTGGTTTGATGCTTATAAATTAGCAATGCACTTTGACATACAAAAGAGAAACACGAATAACAATTTTTACTTGACTGAAAAATTAATAATCATCACAGCAATCGTGGAATATAAAAGAACAGTAATATAAAATATATAAGAAGAACATATCTCCTCATGCCTCCCTCCTACCTAATCAGCCTTTCCCTTAAGCAAATGACTATCACTTGAAACCAAAAGAATCCAAGGGTTTGTGAGAGAGATGATACCTTAAACAAATGTAATTTAAATCTGTTTCTCATACTATTTTCCATTAACAGCCCAGGTTTTTTGCCTCAAAGTAAAATTATTATGACAGTGTGTGTGTGTGTGTGTGTGTGTGTGTGAGAGAGAGAGAGAGAGAGAGAGAGAGAGAGAGAGAGATTATTATTAATGAAATCAAACAAAATAGGGCCATTAATGTTGGATGTGTTGAAAACACCATATCAGGAGACTAGGAGTTAGGAAAGTTGAGTTCAAACTATATCTTTAGCACAGATCTCTGTGAGCTGTGCCATCTTGGAAAAAAACATCCTCACCTACACAAATGGTAAAAAGAGAACCAATCTCACAGGATTGCCATGAGTGCCCACTGAGATAATTCATAAGCCATCATTTCAAAGTGTCTGCCATGCAGGAGACACTTTATTTCTTATTGCTGCCAGACCCTCCTCTTATTACCACCTATATGCCCCCAAATGAACCAAGCCCGAGAATTTGTCCCTCTCTTGACAGGAAATATATTAGCATAAAAGAAACTAATCCAGGTCTAGGTCCTCCGTGATATTGGTGGCTTATACATGTGGTGGAGATTTCCTGCCTGCATTTTTAACCTGTTCCTACTCAATTCCCAGAATCCCTTGGTGGTGACCATCTCAGTGGATTCCTATATGCTGCTTCTCTAGATCACTGCAAATGACACTCATCTCAGGGTTTGTGCAAGATGGTCTCAAGTATGTAGGAATAAGGTATTAGAACTTTGATTTGTATCGATTTTTAGTTTATATTTTAAGAAGTACTATTGTGTATGTAAATATACAGAGCAAAATATAGTAGCAGATGTCTACATAAAATACATATATAAATTCATATTGTTGTAACAGTAAAAGAGAACTCATCATGTGCTACTCATCTGAGTGCTTTATTGATACTGCCATTTAAGCTTCCTTACAATTCTGTGATCATCCCCATTTTACACAAGTTATAGTGAGAGGTTAAGTAACTTCCTAGGTCACACAGCTACCACAGGCAGAGCACAGATTCAAACGCCGGCAGTCAGACTCCAGCCTCCAAAGTTTGTACTCTTTATCAGTAGACTAAATCGTCTTCATGTTAAATGGTTTTTGGTATTAAAAATGTATTTTTATTATGTATAAAAAGAGAGTATGTGCATGCTCTGAGAGGAGGACTTGATTATTGTTGTATCTCCCTCTCCTAGGTGGGAAAAATCTAATTAAGAATTCAAGATCAGAAAACAAAGACCTGTAACCTATTCTGGGTAAAGTCATAGGAGGTGGCCTATTCTTTCTCATTCTCTCCCTTCTTCTCTCTTATTTTCATAGCAGCTTATTCTTCCTTTATGCATATACAGTATCTTCTCAACTGTCTCTATAATCATAAATTAGATTTATTTTTTTAATGTTCTCTTCTTTTTCTTGCACTTTGTTTCCTCTGGAATTATTTTCCCATTTAGCGATGTCTGCTTTATCATGCTATTGTATTTCTTCAATTACCTGTTTTTCATTGACTGTTCATTTCTTATGAAATAGTCAATAGGTGAATTTTAGAACATAAAATATAATAGAGATAGTTGGCTTATTTCTTCAGCAGTTGGATACCTTTTCTACAAAAGGCCTTCCCCAAAGAGAAGTTCTTTCTTACAGTCTGTTTTAGTCAGGTTTCTTTTTTGTAAAGAATACAAAGTAGCTCTGGTTGATTTAGCAAAAAAGTAATTTTCTAAAAGTATAATAAGTCTCATTCTTTTCCTTTACCTCTTTTCTTTCTTTCCCCTCTTTTTTTTCCCTGAACAAATCATACCAAAAGCCATTCCTTGTAGCTGAGGAAGGTCCCAAAACAAATTGTCAAAGTTGGATGAGATGGGCATTGGCTCAGAAGAGGGCCAAATGGAGTCTGTAACCTGAACAGAATGAAGAAAGCATCTATGTGGAGGAGGGGTAAAGTTCCGGCATAAGCAGGGTAAGGAGGGCTGCCCTGCAGAGGGTGACCTGTGTGAGGTATCAGAGTGTCAGTGAGGTGAGAACAGTGCTCATGCAGGAGTGATGAAGAATGTCAGAATTAACCTGATGTATATTTAGAGTCTGAGTAGGAAGAGAAGGGAGTCCATGTGTGACCAGGTATCCTAGTACATGGTTTCAGAAACAAAGTAAAGTGTTGAGGTCATCTGTACAAGGGGACAGCTTAGGATGGGGTGTTGGAATCTGAGCACAGTGAGGAGGTGTCTGTTCTGCACTGTGGTCAGGAATTGGGCTGTGGTGACAGTAGCAAGACGTTGGATAAACAAATGGAGATTGATTTTTAAAATTAATGTATACAGAATAATGAGAGCCAGATTTCTCACCACCTGATGCTGCCACATGACAATAGCAATGAAGACATCTAGTTCCCACATATTGGTGTTTAAACACCATTTTCACTAAAGGGAATGAGGACTCATTGGAGAAAGGGCTAATTCCAAGTTTGGAGCAGGGAAAGTACCTGATGAGATTGAAATACCTTCTTATGCCAGAAAGGAAAGAAGTGCTTAAAATAAGGAAATCATACTCTATCATTAATGAAAAGGCTTCCACTAGCCAAGTCAGAGATAGCTTGAGTGCCAAAATGAATAAAAGTAAAGGCTTAAAACTCATCAAATAAAATAGGAATCCATATGTCCATATTAAATTTAATAAATAAATGAATATAAATAAAGTCTGAAGGATCGACAAAAGCGATATTCACAAAGTCTCCAAGTACTTCTCTATTAAGTACTTATTTCAAAAGGTAAAAGGGTAACTAACAGGCATCATCTTATTCAAGTGATCAGTTAACCTTACTAGTAATAGTACACATTGAAATTCTATGCAACAAAATAGGGCAGAATGAGAAAAACACAACATCCTGTCGATGCTGAGAAATATATATAACCTGAATCTAAACATAAGGAAACTGACAAAGCAATACTGAGGGACATTTCTACAAAATTACTAGTTAATTGAAAAGTGTCAAAGTCATAAAAGTCAAGAAAAGACTGAGGAACTGTTCCAGATTGAAGGCAATAGAAGAGAAATGGCAAATAAAAGTAGCACATGATTCTGGATGGGATCCTTCTTCTGTAAAGGATCAGGACAACAGGTGAAACTTAAATGGGTTATAAGAGCAGAGACCAGTGATACCTCAATGTTAGTTTCATAGCTTGATGGTTGTGCTGTGTTGTTTTAGAAAATGCCTACCTCTTCAAATTGTGCAAGAAAAATAAATACTGTGCCATTTTTAAATACTTTTTTTGTTAGTTTTTGATTGCTTCAAAAAAAAAGGAAGATGGGGTGCCTGGGTGGCGCAGTCGGTTAAGCGGCCGACTTCAGCCAGGTCACGATCTCGCGGTCCGGGAGTTCGAGCCCCGCGTCAGGCTCTGGGCTGATGGCTCGGAGCCTGGAGCCTGTTTCCGATTCTGTGTCTCCCTCTCTCTCTGCCCCTCCCCCGTTCATGCTCTGTCTCTCTCTCTCCCAAAAATAAATAAACGTTGAAAAAAAAAAATTAAAAAAAAAAAGGAAGAAAGCGGGCAGGGGGGGGGGGGGGGGGGGGGGGGCAGGGAGAAGATAGAGAAAATGTTAAAAGCTATTATTAGGTGAGAACCAGGCTTAAAGGCAAAGAGAAACAACGCCCTAAAGGAATGCACAGACTGGCCTAGTGAGGACATCACTGCCGCTAGCTCTAAGTACCAGTGACTTGTACCTCCATCTCAGGCCTGAAGAATGCCTCTCCTCCCACAGCTCTGTCCCTACAGCTACAGACACTGGGCAGGCTGCAGTATCCACCGTGATGTGAGAAAGGAGCCTCTGCAGACTCTGGTTTTGTTTTGTTGGTTGGTTAGTTAGTGTTTGGTTTGCATGTTTTTTGGGTTTGTTGTTGTTCTGTATAGTAGCTCCTACTTCAAAATTCAAAATGACTGCATCTGATTTGTTGAGTCTACGTTCCATGTCTATGCTCAGCTGGGAGGAAGGTACAGCAGCATGTTTTTGGGTTCTTTTGTTTTCTTTTGTTAGTTTTTGGTTTTATAGTAAAAGCCCTTCACTGACTCTGACTAAACCCATGAGACATGAAAATTCCCTGAACATAGGTTGAAACTTTGAGCAGACAAAAAAATAAAAATTAACTAACAAAGTCCTTTCCTTTTGGTGCCCTAAAATCAACATCCCTCTTTCAAAATAAAATTGTTTTTAAAAAGTTATCCCACTCAATACAATGGTGCTATCCCTAGGGACTCTTCAAAAGGCTGCTAACAATATACAGATTACTTTTCCTTGAGTGAGGAATCTGAGCGAGAGTGAGAAAGAATGCCCAAGAAAGAAGGCACTGACTTTTGTTTTTAATAACCTAATAACTTCTGCTGCATTCTATTTACTAGAAGTTATTAAATACATTTCACATTCAAGAGAAGGGTATTTTACATGAGTGTAAATACCAGGAGGTATATTTCCCCTCAAAATCTTTTCTGAGAATTAAAAAAAGATGAAATAATATATCTCAAAACACATACGGAAGATATATGAATACTTGGTATATATCTGAAGTAATATATCCTAAGTGAGGGGACAAGTAAGGATATACAGATTCAAGAAATGTCACTTACACAATTGATTATCCAAAGAGAAAAGAATAGATCCTTTACTCAAAGCCCACAAAAAGTAAAACCTGTGTGTATTAAACACCAAATGGGAAAGAAAAACTGTTAGAAATTCAGGAAAAGTTATAGAAGAAAATCTTTAACAAATTTCATTAGTAAGGCATAGAAAAAGAATCTACAAAGGTAAAGTATACTGAATTAAATTGAATACAATAAAATAATAAAGTTGTTATCAGTAAAATAAAATGGCATGCCACAGTGGATGAAAATAATAACAAAAGAGATAGCTGACAAATTACTAATTCCCAGAATATACAAAGAATCCCTGAAAATCATTAAGCAACAACCAATTCAATAGAAAAGTGGACAGAAAATGAGACCAGATAATTCATATAACTCCATTTTCCCAACAGAATACGAAAAGATAAGCAATCTCACTGAATGTAAAGGAAAAGGAAATAATAAACAATGAGATCCTATGTCACACCCATAGGATTGGCAGATTCTGAAAACCTCAGTTCAGAATAATTTTTGCCTGAGATTTAATTTATGCAATGAGCATATCATTTGGAATTAATGAAATAGATACATATGTTGGAGTTGGGAAACTATACAGACTAAGTTTATGTATTTGAACTGACATAATTTTAATTTTAGGTGAAGTAAAGATCATTGCCGTTTTAATGAAAAACATTATAAATTACATAAGGTCAATAACTTCTTATGAAAAAGAACTGGTTGCTTTTTATTTAATATGGACAAAATTGGTATTTTATACATTTGTTGATTTTTTTCTATTTTATGAAGAGTTCTATAGTGAAATATATATGAAGCTAATGAACTAAATTTGTTTTACCTGATAATGGCATTTACATTTCTAATTATAGATTTTGTATATGATATCTTACTAAGGTATAAATATTTATTAAGGTATAAATATCTATTAAGGTTTAAATATTAGGTCATATAGCTTATAAATTACTTAATAATATTTGTATTATTGTTGGAAACCCAAATACTTATTTAATAACTACTAGGCAGTTAAACTTTGGCCTTTATACTTAATTATACTAATAATTTCTAAATTACATCTGCAGTATATCTTAGCTAAATTCTCTGGAGAGTATCTTCTACATAAAGACCATAAGAATGTCTGCAGCAATAAAAATTTATTTTATAACAATTACTATAATCATTTAGATACTATCCTTTCCCTGTTTATCAACTATTTCTTATACTAGAAGCCTAAAGAATTAACAACATATTGCTAATCATAAGATCTAAGATAGGCATAGTATAATTATCTATCTATCTATCTATCTATCTTTGCTGCCAGTCATTTGCTTTTTGATCCTTCCTCCAAGTAGTCAAATTCATCTTTAAAAATTTATTATCTTTTTATACAAATAGAACATGAATATGTCCTATTTGTACAAAATTGAAACTTCATACATGAGGATTAAAATATCCTTGACCACCCTATTTTATCATCTGCCAATTTATCTTGAAATAGGTTCATCTACCGTTTTGTAGGACATGTCATGAAGTGTATCTCTCGATTAATAGTTGGGTGCACATCTCCCTTCTCCTTTCCATAATGCTGAGATGTGGTAGTCAGTAGTCTTCAAGACTATTTACAAATAGTCAGAGCCTCTCATCTATGGACATATTGTAGAATTACAATCCTCGCCCTTTTGGAGATATGCATGACCATATGGCTTCATTTAGTCAAAGAAATGTAAATAGAATTCACTTGTGCTACTTTCAAGCAGAATCTCCTCAACAGCCGGAGCAAATTTCTTACTCTGGTATGGTGGAATAAGCTCCTCAAAGACTTAAATATATAACATATATAACAACTATAAACTCTGGACTAAATCCTAAACAAACAAACAAAAATAACCAATTAACTAAAAGCTATGGAGAATGGAATAAATCAAACTAATTTTAAAATTAGTCAAAACTTAAAAGACAGGACTACAGCCGGGTAGGTCCCCATTTGAATGGCTGTACACCGAGATTATACCACAGTCACGGCAAAACAAAAGGAAGCTAAAATCCTGAGAGAAAACTCACAATGCTTCCAGTCTGAAAATCTGAAGGATAGACCTAGAGCAACAATTACCAATGAAAAGTAAAAGAAAGAAAAAGTACTTTAGGACATTCTTTATGCTAAAGTGAAATAATACCAGAGAGAAAATTAGATCATCAAGAAGAAATGAAAAATGTCATAAATTATAAATATCTGAGTAAATATAAAGTATATTTGACTCTTGATTTCCTTTAAATACACATGAATGTTTAAAACAAAATTATAATATTTACATAAGAGTAAAGAAAGCACATGTCCTTATGAAGACTTGTACATAAATGTTCATAACAGCTTTATTCAAAATAGGCAAAGGCAGAAAATTACTCAAAGGTAAATAGAAAAATTTGTATTTCATTTATATAAAATTCATCTACTTCATGTATATAAAATTTAAGAAAAATAAAATTAACATATAGTAATAAAAACAAATCTGTTTGTTGCCTGGGACAGGGAGTAGAGGGAAACATAGATTGTAAAGGGTCAAGAAGGTCTGATGGAAATGTTTTGTATCTTGATCATGGCAGTAATGTTATTGATGTAGACACTTACCAAAACTCATTTCATTCAATATTTTAAAAGGATACATTTTATTTCATGTAGTTTATGTCTGAATAAGTTTTATTTAAAATAACATAAGCTAGGGGCGCCTGGGTGGCGCAGTCGGTTAAGCGTCCGACTTCAGCCAGGTCACGATCTCGCGGTCCGTGGGTTCGAGCCCCGCGTCAGGCTCTGGGCTGATGGCTCAGAGCCTGGAGCCTGTTTCCGGTTCTGCGTCTCCCTCTCTCTCTGCCCCTGCCCCGTTCATGCTCTGTCTCTCTCTGTCCCAAAAATAAAATAAACGTTGAAAAAAAAATTAAAAAAAAAATAATAAAATAACATAAGCCAAAGTAGTTCACTATAGACTCTTCCAGATGCTCCTTTGGCTCGACTCTCAGTGAAGACACCATGATGATTTGGGGATAGCATATGAGAAACGTTTGTTGCTTTAAGTTCCTGAGATTTTAGAACTGTCTGTTATCACAATAGAATCTAACTGTTCCAAATTACTACAATCTTGTTTATTTATTGTCGCTCACATGTAAGACCAGGGAATTCAGCTCTAGGGTAGATTTGATTGATTTTGTATGAATCCTATCCTGCACCCATTTGGATGCTTATGTGAGACAATGGTATCCAATGAGATCTGAAAGGAAGTTTTTGTTTTTGTTTTTGTTTTTGTTTTTTTCTAGAGGCTTCTTAGATACCATGCCTTGATCTCAGGAGGTAATAGTTTTTCTTTCTGTGGGCTGTGCTATGCATGAATACAAAGTCGGATTAACTAATCCATCTTGCTTATCTCTTAAAGATTAAAGAACATCTAGAGTGCCTGAGTGGCTCAGTCGGTTAAGCATCCAGTTTCAGCTCAGGTCATGATCTCACAGTTCATGAGTTCAAGCCCCGCATCAGGTTCTGTGCTGACAACTCAGAGCCTGGAGCCTGCTTTAGATTCTGTGTCTCCCTCACTCTCTGCCCCTCCCCCCACACACACACACACTCTCTCTCTCTCAAAAATAAATAAACATTAAAAAAAATTTTAATATTAAAGAACATCTAAGAGGTGAAACAGAGTTATGTCACAAAGACAATTAGGAAGACCTAACACTGGACTGCCAATTTTGTGAGGCAATAAAATCTGATTTTACAAGTCAGGTTAAATTGGCTTTTATATTACTGGTAGCTAAAGGCATCTCAACCAACTCACACATACAAACAATGCTGTACTAACACTATTAGATCCTCAATGAACTGTCCTATGCATCCAGATTTCTCTTACAGACTAGTTTTGTCTTTAGCATTTCCCTTCCTCCATCAAAATATCCCAATTTTGGTTGGTTCTCTTTTCTCCCTCAAAATATAGAACTCTGGTTGAAATTGTTTTACTTCCCTTGCTTCTAAAATGATAGGTAGCTATCTAGTCCCTTTTAGCCAAAAATCTTTTTTTTTTTACTTTTTTTAATGTTTGTTTATTTTTGAGGCAGAGAGAAAATGGGGAAGGGGCAGAGAGAGGGGGAGACACAGAATCTGAAGCAGGCTCCAGGCTCAGAGCTGTCAGCACAGATGAGGGGCTCAAACCCACAAACCATGAGATCATGACCTGAGCTGAAGTCATATGCTTAACCAACTGAGTCACCCAGGCACCCAAGTGAACAATACTTTTCAGACTTGTAAGCTTTAATTCTGAACGTTTATTCTGTTTGTTCGTTGAAATTTTGCAGCACAAGATGGAAGTATAGTTAACCCCTCTAAAGTTTACTCAGGCCAGCCTTCACCTTCTTTGTTCCTTCACTTGCTGTTATTTTCTCTTGGTTTTCTCCATTTAATTCAGAATATCTTGCCATGATTCCGTGTGTTACCAACTTCTCTATTTCACTGTCACCTCTAATTCAGTTGTAACAAACTTTGTCAGGCTACTATCACATATTAAGATCTATCTCATCTCCCTACTCCAAGCTCTTCATTAACAAGACAAGAAAAATTATAGACATTTTCTGCTCAGTATTTATATTACTTGCTTCAATTTGTAGCTAAGCTGGTTTTTACTTCAAGTCTATTTTCCATATCATATTTTGATTCCTCTGTCACCACTGCCTGTGTAGTTGTGATTCTAGGGCAACTTAAATGAAAGCAAAGATCGATCTGGATTGGAGTAACCTTGGAGATTTTATTGTCCTCTTTCAGCCTATGAGCCATCTGCAAAACAGACAATGCTACACCTCAGCCAGTCTCAAAAGTCAACATTTTTTATGAAGACATATGGGTTCCAAGAAACCCTTTTATCCTCAACTCAGCTTTTCAGAGTATTATCCAATTTCAGCCCTTTCCCAAAACAACACATTAATCTATATGATAGGACAGGAAGGTGAAGAAAATGTTACCAGGAGAGGAGGTATTCATCTTCTTCTTGTTTGCTCTTGGCATCCTATGACATTTTAACCATTAATAAATGGCCTTAACTGGACATTTAGGAATGTACAAGCCTCTCTCATGTCCAAATAAATTTTAATTGCAATTCAAAGCAATTAGTCCAAATTGATAAAGCAGAACCTTATGAATAGTATTATCCTAAGTCTGCCCAGAACCAAAATAGTAAAAAGCATCTGAACCAGTTATCAAGAGAAAGTTCACAATCACTGACAGCCCAAGGTTATAGAACTTAATAATAACAGGTTATATAATAGCCCTATCAAAACCAATAGCGGCGGATAAAGTGCCATTCAAAAGGCAGCAGGGACCTACCAAAAATCAACTCCATTTCTTCTGAATTTAGCTTCAGGACATTTTAGAAATCCAGGCCTAAGTGTCAGCTAGGCACCTCATCAAACCAAAAATTGCTTCTCTTCCCCCTTCTTCTGGGTCCGTTAGTATGAAAAAGTAGACCTGCATGTCATCAAGCCAACAATGTTAGTCGAAATTATGGCTCAGCATGATTGTCTCTAATGGAGGCCCAAGCACACAGGACAGCATGGGTCTGGAGTTTTACCCTGTATGACTCCAAAGAGTAGTTCAACCATTCTGGAGAAAACTCCACCTATAAAATAAAGTCAGGTATATGAAGCATGAAATAAAATTGATACTATTTTAACAGTGGATTAGAGTGAAACACATCTAGTGAAGTCTTATCAGAACAGATGAATGCAGCAGGAAAGTCAGAGATTTTCCTAAAATGTACTATTTCTGTCTTTATATTCAGTCTAAGGAAAACTAAGAAGAAAGTTGAAAAAATTCCAAATAGTTAATATTTTGGTGTCGAGACCCTAATAATTCTAACACTGGAGTAAAAACAGATCTTTATGCAGATGTTTAGAGTTGGGAAAGCCATAGCACCACAAAAGGACAAGAACTCCTTCACACTGGGGAAGCGAGCCTGACAGCTAGTCCACCCTTGAGTAAATCCCAAACTCGGTCATCTCAAAATGCTTGAAAAGAACAATGGATGCATATACCTACTTAAGAAATACAAAAAATTAACTTTTATGAATATATGCAACACGCATAAGCTGTGTGCAGGAGAGAGAGAGAGAGAGAGAGAGAGAGAGAGAGAGTGTGTGTGTGTGTGTGTGTGTGTGGATGACAGAAAAGCTTTAGTGGTATTAAGGCAATTTCTTTAAAACCCCAGTAGCACGTATACTTTTCTTCTCTGTCTCATGCTCTTTCCAACAGATACAGCTTGTAGTTCACCCAAGTCCTGTTTTCTCTTCCTAACAGAAATCCACTCTTTTGCACTTGACCATGTGTTTCAGGGGAGAAAGGCACCAGCCTAAGCCTGGAATGAATTATGCTTGATATAATTCAAGTATGGTTGTCCCATTTACCCTCCCAGGGATTAAGCCTTTAATCTCATCACAGTGAAGCAAGGGTTTTAGACCATTTTAAATATAATTTAAATGCAACTTCAGGATTTTAACTTAGATTATAACTACATACATACTAAAATGAATGCCCAGTGTTCTACACATTATAATATCGGTCCTTGGCTTAAATAAGTTGAGATCAGCTATATTTTATCTGAATGATCATTTATATTCATTAAGTAACCCCCAAACAATTTCCCAATAGAATAAATATAACATACGGAGATTGTTTAAAGGATCACAAATCTGCAGCGATTATAGCATATTTTTGCTTTTGCTTTTAACAATAATATTAAAGCACAACATATTAACAAATAATAATGTATCTGTGATAATAATATTTTATCATGTCTTTTTTATTCTAAAATCATTGATTTTTCAGGAAAAAATGCCAGCACTTAGGCCAATGCCATCACTGAATGAGGTCTTTTATGACTTTGCTGTATAGCATACTTTCAAAATACTTTAAAATTATAATAGTTTTGTTTTAAAAACTGGAAATAGTTAGCAAAGACACTCACAGGCATCTTTATATATGTAAACAGTTTGAAAATATTTCTGCCATGTGGCAAAAGCATAAACACAGTTTATAATTTACTCAGAATGCCAACTTTCAAATTACAGATTTTTAAATTTAAATTGAGAGATTTGCAAATTTCACTTTTCTGCTTAAGTAAAACTTTATTCATATTTCATATTTATCTATTTCATATTTCATATATATCTATTAAATTTTTATAATTTGTGGCTACATGCAAGTCAATTAGATGTATTGAAGAATTATATAATTTTCCTGGCGACTTTGCAATAGGTGGAGAACTATGATATAGCAGAATTACTGGAACTATAGCACTTAGAGTTGAAAAAAGATCAACTTTCTACAAAGATTAACTGTAAAAAAAAATACTATTTTTTAAATATCTTGGTGGACATTTAAGTCTATTTTTTCCGAATGCTCATAACAATTTCATGACTGATTTCATAAAATAGTTACTTATCTACTTCCTGGCTTTATGTGACACAAGACCCCAGGACATATCCAACAGGGGAGTCCATCTCACTGAAACTCTCTGTCACTAATTCCATCTATCTAAGCAATGAGAAGTCACTACACAGGCTAAGATAATCCAT
Organism: Prionailurus bengalensis; assembly: GCF_016509475.1. Lineage (NCBI taxonomy): Eukaryota > Metazoa > Chordata > Mammalia > Carnivora > Felidae > Prionailurus > Prionailurus bengalensis. The sequence goes on from NC_057344.1 coordinate 95,528,465, forward strand.
AGCTCCCTTTCCTTCTGATAAAATTCTCATAGTTATTTCTTCATCATTCTTTTCCTTGGAAAACTCCATTATTCCTTTATAAGCCTGATATCTGTTGTAAACCATCTAATTAAGCAATAAAATAATGTGTTTTTCAACTGTGAGTTTTGTTTTTTGGGTTTTTTTTTTTTAATGTGTATTCATTTTTGACAGAGAGAGAGACAGAGCATGAGTAGGGGAAGGGCAGAGAGAGAGGGAGACACAGAATCTGAATCAGGCTCTGGGCTCCGAGCTGTCAGCACAGAGCCCTACGTGGGGCTCCAACTCACAGACCCTGAGAGATCATGACCTGAGCTGAAGTCAGATGCTCAACCAACTGAGCCTCCCAGGGGCCCCTTTTGTTTTGTTTTTTTTAACTAATTCATATGTATATATAATTCCACTTCTATAGTTCCCATAGTAAATATCAGTACTCCAGCATTTTACTGCTTATATTGGTAAAGAAACCTTTAGCTCCTGTAAGAAAATCCATATACAAATGTAAGAAATAGATTAAATATTTAAAAACTTAGACCATTCAAAAAACTAAAACAACATGTCAGTATTTTCGAATGGAAGTTATCAAAGGCCTGATCAATATACTGCCAGAGGATGTTTCCCAAAAAATTACCAAGTCTACTTTTACAACAAAAATCTCCAATCAGGACAGAACTTTGATTCATCTATTGTGTTCTATATCCATATCCTCAGTTCATCCTGTCCTAATTTGTTTTTATGGCCCATTCTTCCTAATCTGAAAAGTGAAATATATTCTGGCATGCAAAACCTCCTTAAGAATACAGATTATGTTTGGCTTTGATTAAACCAGTTCAAAATACATTACTTCTAAGGTTATAGGAAATCTACACTAGTTGGAGTCATCTCATTTCCTAACAGGATTTCTAGGGTAGGGATTTTAGAATCTAGAAATGAGTGATGAGTGGTTTTGAAATATTTAGATACCAGCATTCACAGATAATACCTACTGATTTGTATCACCCCCTCCGGAATATAGGCATTGTGACAATTATCTGGCTAGGTTTTAAATGCTGTGGCCATTAAAATTCATGCAGTTTATTATTTTACCTAGTTTTTCTCATTTTTCTTTCTTTTTTTTTTTTTTTTCAACGTTTATTTATTTTTGGGACAGAGAGAGACAGAGCATGAATGGGGGAGGGGCAGAGAGAGAGGGAGACACAGAATCGGAAACAGGCTCCAGGCTCTGAGCCATCAGCCCAGAGCCCTACGCGGGGCTCGAACTCCCGGACCTCGAGATCGTGACCTGGCTGAAGTCAGACGCTTAACTGACTGCGCCACCCAGGCGCCCCCCTCATTTTTCTTTCTACATCAGCTTTGTGTCTTCTCTAGTCTGCCACTGGACCACATAAATCCACTGCATGGATACATGGCTCCACCCTTCCCCACCTCTGCCTCTCTATACCAACTAATGAACAAAGGTCTCAGAAGGTGAGGAGTAAAATTAAATGTTCTATTTATTTCAGTACAGCTGTTTTTTGTTTGTTTGTTTGTTTGTTTCACTATCAATTTGCCTCTATGGTTTTGTGTTAGGAAACAATCACAATGATTAAAAGACTGCGCTCTACTATAATTCCACTCCTTATTGGCTATGCAGGGTTACTCAATCTTCTCAAGCCCCAATATTTTCATCTACAAAAAGGAGATAATATTACTGTCACATAAGGTTATTGTGAAGATTAAATGAGACAATACTAATAAAGAGCTTGGAAGAATAACTGACACATTGTAAGCACCTAATAAATTATTCGGAGAAGTCATGTAAGGAATTCAAAATGTAGCCAATCTTCTCCTTTTAAAAGAAATGTCAAGATGCTTTTCAAAAAGGCAACAGCTTCTGGGGTTCCTCATGTTCTTTGGAGTGCAATATTAGATAGAAAGAGGCTCTCTCAGGAAACAATATCTATGCTTTTTATACTTTTATTATTCTTAGAATTCCTGACTTATCAAAAAATGGAAGAACAGAATAGCATGTCACAGGTTAACACATCATCTGTAATTCTGGCGTTTGGAATGATACTTACAGAACTTTCTCTATCATTCTTTTACTATATGATTCCACTTTCAGTTTCCCTTTCTGACTAGAAATAAAGCTGTCTGAATGAAAATGCTGAACTATAGGAAATAAAAATGAAATTATAATTTGAAAGGCAAACAGGAGCTATCAGTCAAATTTCTTTTTAAAATAGAGTATTTATTTCAGGCTACTTGTTGGTGACAATGGGGAAGAAAATCTTGACTCCAGCACATTTTTTGTCTGATACAAAGAATCTGCCCTACTTTGACATCTCATTGAAAAGGAGTGGGGAGTGCTGCTTCCTTAATTTAAATTGCACTCTTCCTCAATGGAAAGAGATTAGCAACATTTCCTTTCATGTTGATTTCTGAGTTCAGTCTTCTTTTAGGCTACAAATCATCTTTGCTCCCCTGACAGATTTGACAGCACTCAATTCTTAAATGAATCTTACAAGAAAAGGGGTAAATATACTCTGAAACAAGAGGCCTCTCTTTTCCACGTTAAGGCTGTTCTTTATTCTCATCCTTCTTTGGGAACTAAAAGCTCTACTACAATTGATGGAGTCTCCAACTTTAAATGTCGCTAAATCAGAGACTTTTCCTCACAGGAAGTTCATCTGGGAAAGGAGCAGCCTAGGGAACTTCAGTGCCATAGCCAATGCTTTCACAGGCTTTAAGTGCCTATTGTAATTTAACAGAAACAAGTTTGGAAAAATAGGAAAGCAATAACTAGAATTCTCCTTCCCAGGGAAGTTCAATTAATTCAATTGGGCATTCAGTTGCTAAATTCTTACCAGAGCTGGAGTCTCTAACCTTATTTCAATGAAAATAAGTAGAATACCATTAATTCCTTTTTGGCAGTACATTTGATTGTGTGAAGAGGTTTGCATGCTTCAGCTTGTAACCTATTTCCCTTGATATATGAACATTATTTCCCTCTTATTTTAATGCAGAAGCTTAAGGCTAAGGTGTCAAAATTGTCTTTTATTTCTTAATTTTTTCCTTATCCTTCACCAAGTGAATACCATAATCAAAACGTGAAAATAGCAAGTTTTCTCCTGACAGCACTTCCAGTTTCTACATTTAACCAGATTATCTCCTGTCCCTTCTTTTTCTCATGAAATACAAGTAAACATGGTCTGGTTTTTTTATCATGAGTGGCAAACAGTGAACACTAAAAAATATTAAGATATTCCAGGTCATTAACTGAATCTCCTTTAGGGAAAGAATTCAGTAATGGAATACTCTGAAGTCTCAGAAATTGTATTGTAGAAGAATAATCAGTAACATAAAAAGATCCATCACACATTAAGTGGGCGGGCAGGTTACAAAATATCATCTACTTTCTAATCACATGTGTCATATCTTTCCATCTGTATCATTTTACCATTATTTGCTTAATCCCTATGTTCAGTCAGAGTCCTCTGCAGTTCTCAAACACTGGGGCCCCTGAATGGCCTACCCAACCCACGACTTACAGCCCCTTCTCCCTAACACCATCCAGCTAGAAGTAGCCCCGTGCACTTTCGCTTTTGCTTTTCTAATTCAGGAACCACCTTCCCCTCATCCCCCCACCACATCTCCCCTGTCTCATTCTCATCCCAACCCTGCCTCAATCCTTCACCTTTTCTTTGGTCTTTTGGAAGTCAGAACTGGAGCTGCAGCAGACATTTTGCTACCATAAAGAAAAAGTCTTAAGAGCAATCATGTGCTATGAAATACTTAAGCTGTTTTTCCACGGGGCAAGGGGAAGTGGGGCGAAGGGAGCCTTATGTGTCGCATTTACTGATTTCCTTGGGCTACCCCCACCTTATTCTATTTAAAGCCAACATTGTGACATCACTTAACATCAAATTGAGAAAATATGTGCAATAAGTACACCATTATACAGTATTTCCACCATAGTTACAGTAGTTATAAATAGCCTTAAGTGCGTAGATAATAGTGTAATACGGCTAGATTCTCATACATGATTTTGCTTTCAAACTGCTCCTATATGTTATGCAAGCATGTGATGAAAATCCAGCTTCACACAGATAATGTAGTTATAAGTGGGAGAAATATTTTGATGGCTAAAAATACTTTTAATTTATACTTTTAAAGGAAAGTATAGATGTTCTTCTTTGATACTAAACCAAAACTCAACAAATGATAATTCTTGAAGATTAGTTGCAATGTAGAAACTTAACCTCTACCGCTGAGTTTTTGTATTTTGTTACATTGGAATCTACTGGTCTAAATTACATTTTACATGGGTCTTATTCATGTATGATTTTGTAACACCATTTAAATGATGGTCATTTGGAAAATATGCTTTACTGAGTTAGGGAGATCTTCCAAGTGTTGACACATTTTATCATACAATGTCAAAAAAACACCATACATTTGTTAATATCACTTCTAATCTCATCAGAAAAGTCAAGCTGGAAAGCTGTCACATTCACAGATAACAGATATTCAAATTTCCCAAAAGCTCTTATTTTTGTGTCAGATTTTTAATTTTATCACTGACAAAAATTGTTGCCACAATTTTCTACATTCAAGTGGCAATATAACTTCATTTGTTTTAGAAAATATCTCTGCCAATACCTTAGTCTGAAAAATGAAAATCTTCCAGACAGTCATTTTTTCAAATAAAAATCATATTCCACAAACAAGTAATTAGGTTTAACTTACAACTCAGACAATCACACAGGTATGAAGACAACCACCATATTTCAAAATACAGTCAAAATGCTTTCTACGTACTTTCCATTTTATTTACTAGGTATTAAAAAGATGTGTACTCAAGGCCACATGCAAAAGAATGAAGTTGAACCTTTACTTTATACCATACACAAAAATTAGCTAAAAATGCATCAAAAACCTAAATCTAGGAGCTAAACTATAAAATTCTTAGGAGAAAACATAAGGGGAAACTTTATAATATTAGATTTGGCAGTGGCTTCTCAGATATGATGTCAAAAGCACAGAGAGCAGGGGTGTCCGGGTAGATCTTGGTTGAGCATCTGACACTTGATTTCAGTTCAGGTCATGATCCCATAGTTCCTGAGTTCGAGCCCCACAATGGCCTCTGCACTGACAGTGTGGAGTTTGCTTGAGATTCTCTCTCTTTTTCTCTCTCTGCCCCTTCCCAACTTGCATACATGTTCTCTCTCTCAAAATAAATAAATAAACTTAAAAAAAAAAGTATAGACAACAAAAGAATAAAACAAAAAATTGGACTATATCAAAGTTAAAAATTTCTGGGCATCAAAGGACACAATCAACAGAACCAAAGGCAACACACAGAATTAGAGAAAATATTTGCTAATCATGTATCTGATAATTGGTTAATATTAAGAAATATCAAGAATTATTACCTCCCAAATACAAAAATATTTAAAAATGGACAAAAGACTTGAAAATATACACATAAAAGATATCTTCAAAGGAAATATATAAATGTCTAATAAACACATGAAAAGATATTTAACATTGCTAATCATAAAAAACTTGAAAATCAAGACCACAATGAGATATCACCTCATACCTCTTGAGATGGTAACAATTTAAAAAAGTAAGGAGGCTTCATGCCCAGCACCAAGTCCAATGCGCGGCTTGAACTCACAATCTTGAGATCAAAACCTGAGCTGAGATGAGGAGTCAGATGCTTAACCTACTGAGACAGCCAGGTGCCCCCAAAATATATATTAAAAAAAAAAACAGTAACTAAGATGTTATTGAGGATGTAGAGAAATTGGAACCCTTGTGCACTCTTAGTGGGAAGGTACAATGGTACAGCCGCTATGGAAAACAGTCTAGCAGGTCCTCAAAAAATTGAAGATGGAATATTTTCCCCAAACTTATTCAGACCATTTTAAATGATAAGTTATTCAATATTTGTTTCTCTAGTAAATCCTTACCAGATATAAGGGGAAAAAGTAGAAGATAGAATTACCATAATCCAACACTTTTATTTCTGGGTATATAGTCAAAAGAATTGAAAGCAGAGACTCAGAGGTAAATTCGTACACTCACATTCACTGCAGCAGTATTCATAATAGCCAACAGCTGGGAGCAACCCAAGTGTCCCAACACAAATTAACAGATAAACAAAATGTCATATATATGCAAAATAGAATATTAAGATCTCAATTCAAATCCAAACAGTGACTCCATTTGATATAAAATACATTCTAAATATATTTCATGTTAGAAATGAGTAGAAAATGCTAAAGTTTTCTACTCAAGGGTCAGTCCCTCAAAATGCCCATCTATATGTTAACTCTGACCCATTTGTTCTTCAAAATTTTACCAAAAATATATACATATTTTCTTTTAGTCCTGAATAATTGCTACTACTTCAATCTATGAAATGACAAAATCCTTAGCAAGTAAAGAATCCTTCATTATTTATTCCCTGTTTCCTTCTCATCAGAACCCCAATTTTGATCAATAGGAGACAGAAAGACTTTCTCTCGGGGAAGGTAGTCCTCTCCAGGAATTGAATCCTTATTTGTTTAAGCCTGCCAAGATAAATTCTATTTTGTTTATATCTTCCTCTCTTTTTCAGGTTTTGCAACTAATGTGGTGATGTGACCCAGCCCAGTCAATGGAATATAAGTGAAAAATCTTTTGTAAAGTCTTGGGGAAAGCCCATTTATCCTCACTATCTGAAAAACACATGTAAGGGGAAAACTGCTGGTGTCATCTCTTTCCTCTTGCCTTAAACATAGATTTGGTTCCAGAACTGTGACAGCTATCTTGTGGCCAAATGGTGACAAGCACAAAAGTAAAAAGCCAACACATTAAAATAGGTGACACAGAAAAACAGAAAGGATTTGCTTATGATTATGCTGTTGCACTCTGAGGCCAAAACCTTGAAATCTCATGCTTCTGTTGTTATGTAAACAATAAAGCATTTCATGACTTAAGACACTATTTCTTAATTATTTATTTTCTGTTACTGGAAACTGAACACATTTCAATGAATAAAGATCCTTTAGTTAGCAAGTTTGAAATATAAAATCAAGAATCAAGATGGATAACCATATCCCACTACCGAATTTCCAGTAGACTATCTCTTATTACAAAGTTAAGTAACTTAGGCAGGTGCCCTAATTATCTTTAGTTGCAAACTAAATTTTACTAATACTAATGCTAATGTACTTGTATACTTAAAAGGTAAGGCTAAACTATAGGTAAATGGATAAAGATGGTGTGTGTATACACACACACACACACACACACACACACACACACACACACACGATGGAATACTACACAACCATAAAAAGGATGATCCTGCTCTTTGTGACAACATGGATGGACCTGGAGGGTGTTTTACTAAGTAAAATAAGTCAAACTAAGAAAGATAAATACCATAATATTTCATTCATATGTGGAATTAAAAAAAAATAAATGAATAAGGGGCACCTGGGTGACTAGTTGGTTAAGTATGTGACTTCAGCTCAGGTTATGATCTCGCAATCCCTGAGTTCGAGCCCCATGTTGGACTCTGTGCTAAAAGCTCAGAGCCTGGAGCCTGCTTTGGATTCTGTGTCTCCCTCTCTCTTTGTCCTTCTCCCCCCGCTTGCTCTCTCTCTCTCTCTCTCTCTCTCTCTCTCTCAAAAATGAATAAACAGTAAAAAAAAAAAAATTAAGTGGATAAACCAACAAAAAGCAGAATCAGAACTATAAATGAAGTGAAAAAACTGATGGATGTCAGAGTGGAAGGGTAGGGGATGGGCAAAATGAGTGAAGGGAAGTGGGATATATAGGCTTCCAGTTATGGAATGGATAAATCACAGCAATAAAGGCACAGCACAGGGAATATAGGCAATGATATTGTAATACATTATGTATGGTGATAGAGAGCAGCTACACTTGTGGTAAGCATAACATAATGGATAGAGAAGTTCAATCACTATGTTGTTCACCCAAAACTAATGTAACATTGTGTGTCAATTATATCCAAAATAACAATTTTATTTAAAAAATAAAGTAAAACCTTCACTGACAACTTAAAAGAAAGAAAAGATAAGGCTAGATACACATAGGCACTCTCCACAGTGATAAGGCTAACCCAGATCTGAGGGAATCTAGGCTCTCTTACAGTCTCTGGCACCTATCATATTTTCACTTACTTCTAAAGGTGACTCATCCTAACAGAAAGACTATTAACACCTGGGAGGGAACACATACTCCAACAGGCTCTATTAAAAGATTACTCTAACATGATTGCAAGGTGAAATATATACTCGTTTTTTTAATCATTCATTAATAACTTTAAGAAAAATTTATTGAAGCCAATTATGTGCCAAGCATTATGCCAAGCATAATAATGGTGAATGAAGTTTCTTCCATCATAATAGGGGAAAGAGAAAACTAAAACTGAAGCAAACAGGAAACAAATCCTAATTATGATGAGTGCTCTGAAGAAAGCACACAGTGAATTCACAGAGAATGACTAATGGGTAGCAAGTAAGTTTCCTTAGACTGAAGGGGGCAAGGATAAATTTTCAGAAGAGGAAAAGAGACACATAAACTCTGAATAATGAGGAGTCAGCTGTGCAAAGCACAGGGAAACTAGTGTTCTAAGCAGAATAAAAGGAGTAGTGCTGAAATCCCAACATGAGGAATTTACGGAGCTTTGCTATGGACTGAAGTGTGTCTTCCCAAAATTCTTGTGTTGAACCCCTCACTCCCAGTGTGTCTATATCTGGAAATATGGCCTTTAGAAGGTAAATAAGATTAAATGAGATCATAAGGGTGGGACTTAATTTAATAAGATTTGTAACTAGAGGAAGAGAAGGTGATCTCTGTCTGCTATGTGAGGACACAAGGAGGAGGAGGCTGTTTGTAAGCCAGGAAGAGGGGCTTTCACCAGATCCTAACCACGCTAGCTCCCTGACCTCAGGCTTCCAGCCTCCAGAACTGTGAAAAAGTAAGTTTCAGTCATTTAAGCCATCTAGCCTGCTGTATTTTATTTGGGCAGCCCCAGTTGACTAATACAGACTTCGATAACAAGAAGTAGGATACTGCTTTAATATACATCTAAATGTTGAAATAGCTTTGGAACTGGGTAATGAGTAAAGGATGGGAGAGTTTTGTGGTACATGCTAGATATATAGACGTTTAAGGTAATTCTGGTAAGATCTCACATGGTAATGAGAAACATGCTACTGGAAACTGGAGAAAGTTGATCTTTGTTACAAACTGGAAAAGAACTGGACTGAATTGTCCTAGTGTTTTGTGAGAGGTAGAACATGTGAGCAATGAAATTGGATATTTAGCTGAGCATATTTCTAAGCAAAGTTTTGAAGGGGTGGCTTGGTTCCTCCTGACTGCTTAAAGTGAAATGCAAAAGGAGAGAGATGAATGAAGAAGGAATTGTTAAGCAAGAAGAAACAAGAACTTGAAAACTTGAAAAATTCTCAGACTATCCATATTACAAGAAAGAAAGAAAGAAAGAAAGAAAGAAAGAAAGAAAGAAAGAAAGAAAGAAAGAAAGAAAGAAAGAGAAAGAAAGAAAGATGAAAGAAAAACAGAGAAAGCTTGTTCTGGAGAAAACACTAAAGGTGTGGCTGAACAACAACTTGATAAAGAGATCATGGGTGCAACTTATTGACTTAATCAACCATTACAGCAGAAACAAGAAATAGAGATGGGATTAAATAAGGAAAGACACTGCCAGGGGAAGAACTGAAGCAACAAGAGAGAGTAGAATAGAATGAAGGAAGGCTATCGGGCTTCTTGGATTCTACAGGACAGACCACAGAACTATTCGACTATGAACATATGCTATTCTTCAAGGAAAGTGAAAAATGATTTCAAAGGCAATTCAGAGATCATCAGGGCTGCCACTCCCACCACAGATGCAGAGAGCAAAGTTGTTTTTTCCTCTTAAGTTACAAAGGATTGGGCCCTATCTCAGGTTTCCAGAAGGCCAGGATGACCCTGCCTAGTGTTTTAGGAGTGGATGAGCTTGCAGACAGCTAAAGGAGCAGGGACCTCTCAAAGAGCAAAGGTGCAGGGGCCCTTGCAAACAGCTAGAGTGGTAAGGCTACCCTGCAGAGCCAGGAAGGTGATGCTACCATCCCAGTGGACCTGAAGGCAGAACTTCAAAGAGTATTATTCTCAAGCTTTAAGACCTAATGGAGCTGAACAGCTGTACATATAAAAACAAAAACAAAAACAAAAAACAAAAACAAAAAACAAACTAGACTACATCCTAACACCATACACACACACAAAAAAATTCAAAATGGATTAAAGACCTAAATGTGAAACCTAAAACCATAAAAATACTAGAAGACAACATTGGCAGTAATTTCTCTGACATTAGCCATAGGGACATTCTTCTAGATACGTCTCCTGAGGCAAGAGAAACAAAAGCAAAAATAAACTATTGGGACTACATCAAAATAAAAAGCTTTTACACAGCAAAGGAAACCATCAACAAAACAAAAAGACAACCTAATGAATGGGAGAAGATATCTTTCCAATGAGGGGTTAAAATGCAAAGTATATAAAGAACTCATACAACCCCACACCAAAAAACAAAAAAAACATACAATCATTTAAAAATGGGCAGAGGACTTGAACAGACATTTTTCCAAAGAAGATATACAGATGGCTAACAGACACACGAAAAGATGCTCAACATCGTGAATCATCAGAGAAATGCAATCAAAACTGCAATGAGATATCACCTCACACCAGTCAGAATGGCTAACGTCAAGAATACAAGAAACAACAAATATTGGCAAGGATGTGGAAAAAAAGGAATCCTCATGTACTGTTTTTAGGAATGTAAATTGGTATAGCCACATGGAAAACAGTATGGAGATTCCTCAAAAATTAAACATAGAAATACCATATGATCCAATAATTTCACTATTGGGTATTTATCCAAGGAAAATGAAAACACTAACTTGAAAAGGTATATGCACCCCTATGTTTACTGCAGCATTATTTACAATAGCCATGACAAAGAAGCAACCTAAGTGTCCTTCAAGAGACAGATAAAGAAAATGTGGTATATATACACAATGGAATATTACATAGCCATACAAAAGGATTAGGCTGTGTCATTTGAGACAACATGGATGGTTCTAGAGGATATTATGCTAAGTGAAATAAGTCATACTGAGAAAGACAAATATCATGATTCTACTCATAAATGAAATCTAAAAGTATGACTAAACAAAAAGCAGAATTAGAACTATAAACATAGAGAACAAATTGGTGGTTGCTGGAGGGCAGAAGGGCAGGAGGTTGGGCAAAATAGGTGAATGGAACAGGGAGATACAGGTCTCCAGCAATGGATGAGTAAGTCATGGGAATAAAAAGCAGAGCATGAGTAATACAGTCAATGATACAATAGGATGTAATGGGACAGATAATAGCTATACTTTGATGAACACAGTAAAATGTATAGTGCCAAGTTGCTAAGTTGTACACCTGAAACTAATGTAACACTATATGTCAACTATACTAAAATATGTATATATAATATACCATATGCTATATACTATATACTATACATTAAATATAATATATATAGTATATATAATATATAATAAATATAATATATATTACTCAAAAACTCAATATATACTATATATATATATATACACACACACTCATATATATATATATATATATACATATATATATATATATATATATATATATATATATATATAAACTTGTCTGGTTTCAGAGGTTCAGAGGTAGAGAGGAATTTCACCTCAGGAAGAATCATACCTCAAGTCTCATCCATTTCTGGATAAGATACTTAGATGGGACTTTAGGCTTTAGACTTTAGAGTTGATACTAGAATGATCTAAGACTTTAGGGGCTGGTAGGATATAATATAATCACAATATATATACATTTTGCATGTGATAAGGACATGAATTTAGGAGGACCAGGGGTACAATGCTGTGGACTGAATCACATCCCTCCAAAATTCACATGTTGAAGCCCTAGCCCCCCAAACCATTGTATCTGGAGATAAGGTCTTTAGGAAGTAATTCAGGTTAAATGAGTTCATAAAGGTGGGACCGTAATCCCAAAAGACTGTGGCCTTAACAAAAAAAAAAAAAAAAGGAAGAAAGAGATTTCTCTATTTCTCTCTACCTTGTGAGAACACAATGAGGAGGTAGCCATCTGTAAGCCAAGAATAGAGCTCTTAACAAAATCTAACCATGTTGGTCACCCTGATCTCATACTTCCAGTGTCCAGAACTATGAAAAAATAAATCCGTATCATTTACATTACCCAGTCTATGGTATTTTGTTATGACAAGCCAAGATGACTAACACAAAGGCCTTGCATCTGAATGATAATATGTGAGAAGAAATACCGCAATAGATAATGTTGATGGCACCAGAGCAAGAAATTGGCTTTGTAGAATATAGTAAGGAGTTTGAGTATATTTAAAGAGCACTGTAATGCCAGTGAAACTTTTGAAACAGGAAGACAGTAGTCCTATTTGTTCTCTTAAGTAGTTTCGAACAGAGAGGGGGACAAACCATAAGAGACTCTTAAATATAGAGAACAAACTGAGGGTTGATAGGGGGTGGGCAGGAGAGAGGGGAAAATGGGTGATGGGCATTGAGGAGGCACTTGTTGGGATGAGCACTGGGTGTTGTATGTAATCAATGAATCATGGCAATCTACCCCCAAAACCAAGAACACACTGTATACACTGTATGTTAGTCAAATTGACAATAAATTATATTTTAAAAAAGAGATCATATAGTAGGAAAAAATTTCCAATTCACAGAACTTTTTAAATATTTTCTATATTGTCACCACTTCATTCTTCATTCATCAGAAGACAGAGGCATTTTGGCCATGTTGCTAAATCTCAGTTGAGTTATAAGAAGAATTCAAGTGAACTCCACAGATTATGGGTCACAGAGGGAATCTCAAACCTTCCATAGCTTTTTAAATAATTTGATAATAAATAGATATACTTGCTGCTCACATCCAGGCTTCTTCCATACTAGAGTCACATTCTTTCATTTATAATCTTCTAAACAATGTCAAGAGCTCCATGAGCTTCTAGGCTAGCAATAATTATGATCTCCTGGATATATCCTTTCTCTACCATTTCCAGCATATATTTTTAAGCTTAGAAGTTATTGCTACTCTGTGTGTATATGTGTCCAGTGAAGAAAGAAAGTGGCATAAAAACAACAAGTAAATAGAAGGAGGATCTTTTCAACTGTCATGCATTTGCTAAATGTGTAAGTGACTTGTTAGGCAAAATTTGTTCTGAGGAATACAAAGCCTATCAAATAATAGGTATATTCCCTATATTCTTTTTTGGAATAATGCATATTATTTGTGATTTTAAAAAACCATGAAATTCCCTAGCAAACTGGTATCTGAGGTTCACTTGGTTTGCATTGCACAGGGACATGGCTGATAGACCCAGATTTCAGAGCTTCATTCCATTTTCTCTAGCTGGGACCAGGGATAGCCTCCTCTACCATATATAAAGCATGGTCACATACTAAACCACAGCAGGCCTCTTCTACATAAATAGCTTTTCCTTGTGGCTCACGTTAAATCAACTACAAGTCATTTGCTCCATATTCCAGTAATTGTGTTCAATTGCTATGATAGCATTATTTCTTGGGGCAAATACAAGTTTTCATAAGCAATCTCTTCCAGGTCTGGGGACCCCAAATCTGGGGGCCATAGAGTTAGAATGACATCTGAGCTGTACATCCTTTTCCTTTTCCTAATTTCCCCCAGTGATTATAAAACCATACAAGCTAAATGCTCCTTATCAAAAAATATTCTTCTTTGCTAAATGGCTTTTATCAGATTTATGACTTCAAAGCCATCAAGGAAAACTGACTTCCATTTTTTCTCATTTTAACATCCCAGCTACAGAGGCAGGTTCATCAGCTCTCACATCTAATGAATATTTGGTCTAACAGACATTTTTTGAGATATACTTGGAGTCTAAGTTGGTGGTAAAAGTTTTTTTTAAGTTTTTTTTTCTTTTTTGTTAATTTGCTTTGCATGTTTTGGAAATACAATTTTCAATTTAAATAGTCAGTGTAGCAAACACATCATCTTATAATAGATAACCTAGGGAAGAATCAACCCACCATGACCATGTGTGCTATTTCATACAGCCTGAGTAATGGTGAGACTCCTTACAAATAACAATGGGAAAAAATATACAATTAAGAAACATTACACAAACACAGTCTAGATTACACAGAATTGAAAATAAACACACTTGAAATACTTCACTGCTTCCTAAAATATTTTTTTCTCACTTTTATCATATAAGAATTTATCATTATGTAGAAATACCTACAAATAATGCAAGCTGCCAAGTTGGAAAGGAAATAGCAATATAGAAACATCTAAGTGGTTTCTTTTTCTCTCCCTTGGAAGATACCTTCAGATGGGAATACTAACCTTTTAAGTATCCATCTATGTCTTCATCTCTATATATTTTTACCGTAGCACTCATTTTAATCCTATGCCTGGAGTTTACTGAAGAGCAAGTTGCCTAAGAATTAAAAATATAACCAAGGAAAATCAATAGAGAAAAAAAATTACAAATCTTTGACTGGTAAACAAAAAGCCTTAAAAAATGTTAATACCTCAAGTATCCAAATTATATGAAAGTTCCATTGTGTTTCTGGCCGTGAATGGGTTACTATTATGGATCCTGCATATCAATTATACTTGACTTCTGCCATTCAAATCCATAAATTCATTGAGAATCTCGAAGTCCTAAGATAAAAATGCAAATATCATTGTTATTATTATCTATCATATTCTGAGCCCCTGATATGCCAAGCTAAGTTCTTACACATAATGACTCTCTTGACAGTCTTTATATATATATATATATATATATATATATTATATATATATATTATATATATATATAATATATATATAATATATATATAAATATATATATAAATATATATATTTATATATATATTATATATATATGTATTTCTGTTTGAGAGAGAGAGAGAGAGAGAGAGAGAGAGGGCGTGAGTGGGGTGAGGGGTAGAGAGAGAGGGAGACAAAGAATCCAAAGCAGGCTCCAGGCTCTAAGCTGTCACCACAGAGCCCGACACAGGGCTCGAACTCACAAACTGAGAGATCATGACCTGAGCCAAAGTTGAACGCTTAACATGACTGAGCCACTCAGTGGCCCTCTCTTGATAGTCTTAAGAACACCATGATGTATATATTATTGTTTCTATTTTACCATTGAGGCTATTGCAAACGTCTTGGTTCTCAGACTATTAGGAAGTGATAATGAGGTATGTGTTATAGGTTGATGACACTCAGATATTCTGGAAAATTTGTTTCCAAACATTTAAAATACTTAAAATTGAAAATTAAAATATTTGATAAGTTTAATTTTGTCAAATGATTTTTCAGCATCTAACAAGACAGGTTATATGTTTTTTATCCTTCATTTTGTTAATGTGTTGTATCACATTGGTTGATATCCATATGTTGAGCCATCCCTGCACCACAAAGATATATCCTCCTTAGTCATGGTGTATGGTCCTTTAAATGTGTGGTTGAATTCAGTCTTCTTGTATTTTGTTGATAATTTTTCAACCATATTTAGCAAGAGTACTGACCTGTAGTTTTTCTTGTGGTATCTTTTTCAGGCATTGGTATCAGGTTAATAGTGGTCTTGTAAACTGAGTTTAGAAGTATTCCCTCCTCTTCAATATTTTGTAAGAGTTCCAGAAGAATTGGTGTTAAATCTTATATAAACGTTAAATCTTATATAAACATTCTCCAGTAAAGCCATCTGGCCCCAGTGTTTTCTTCAGGGAAGGGGGAGAGGTTGACTACTGATTCAATCTCTGTACATTATAGGTCTGTTTGGTTTTCTATTTTTTCATGATTCACTCATGGTTGGTTATATGTTTCTAGGAATTTTTCCATTTTGTCCAAGTTATTCAATTGATTGGTTCACATCTGTCTCTTAGCAATCACCTCAAAGTCACTAAGATTCCAACTGGGAAAATATTTACTATCATGTATCTTTTAAGATAGTTCTCTCTCTCCCTCCCTCTCTCTCTCTCTCTCCCCTCCCCCTCATTCTCTCTCCTCCCTCCCTCTCTCTTTCTTCCATGGTCTCCTCACTTTCATTGGTATAAACCCAATTTGCTCAATCATGGAAATTCAGTCATAAACCCACTGATCCTCTTTCTAGAGTTATAATTCTCTTTCCTGAGATAATTTCTGGTCTCTGAGAATCTTATGTAATTCAATGAGTCTAAGAAACCTTGCAGTATTGTGATTTATAAGAATATTGATTTGGTCACTCATATAAGCAAAATATATTTCTTATATATATTTGGTCTTCTTCCAGATTTCCAAAACCCTTGGAATTGCCTAAATGTTAAGAGTGATACAAGTGTTTTTTGTTGTGTTAATGAGGAGCTGGTTTCCAATGTAGCCAACATCTGATGAGGTTAAAATTTTTCAGCCCCACCCCCTTATCTCCAGGGAGGAAAGAGGGGCTGGATGTTGAATCAAACATCAGTCAATGACTTAATCATTTGTGCTTATGTAATGAAGCCCCCATAAAAATCCAAAAGGACAGGATTCAAAGAGCTTCCAGGTTGATAAAAAAACAAGGAGATTCCAGAAAGGGAGTGTGCCTAGAGAAGACATGGAAGTTCCATGCCACCTTCCCCATACCTTACTTTATGCATCTCTTCCTTCTAGATGTTCCTGAATTATTTCCTTTTATAATAAACTAGTAATCTAGGAAATAAAATGTTTCTCTGAGTTCTATGAGCCATTCTAACAAATTAATCAAACCCAAGGAGGGGACTGTGGGAACCTCTGGTTTATTGTCAGTTGCTCCAAAGAACAACCTGGACTTGTGACTGGCATCTGAAGGGGGAACAGTCTTGTAGGACTGAACCTTTAACGTGTGGACTCTGATGCTATCTCCAGGTATATAATGTCAGAACTGAGTTCAATTTTTGGATACCCTGCTGGTACTCCAAGAATTGCTTGTTGGTGTGGCAAACTCCCTACACAGTGGAACTGGATTCAAACCCCATTTAGACTTCATGGTGTTTTTAATGGGGAATACTTTAAAGCCAACTTAACAATAATGTTAAAGCAATCTACATTGCTTTCATGTCTAGTAAAAGTGCCTAAATCGTCACTCTGTCATCTACGGTTTCAAATCTTAAAAGAAAGGACTTTTGTTAAGTCAGTAAACTGTAGAATCTCTTCTTTTACAAAAATGATACCTGGTAAGGTCTTAATAAATAATCTAAAAAGGAAGTTAAGAAAACAATCCTATTTATAATAACATAAAAAAATTAAAATACTTAGGAATAAACTTAATAAGGAGGCAAAAGTTCTGTACACTGAAAGCTACAAAATATTTCTGAAAGAAATTTAAAAAGACACAAATGAATGGAAAGACATAACATGTTCATGGACTGTAAGTTCAATATTATTGAAATGTCCACACTACCAAAGTGATTGACAGAGTCAATGCAATCTACCAAAATCTCAGTGGGATTTTTTGCAGAAACAGAAAAAGACAGTCTTAAGATTCATATAGAACCACAATGGACCTCAAACAGCCAAAATTATCTTGAAAAGGAAGTATGAAGTTGGAGGCCATGCACTTTCTGATTTCAAAAGATACTACAAAGCTACAGTAGCCAAACTGTATGGTAATGGCAGAAAGACAGACATATAGACCAATGGAACTGAATAGAAAGCCCAGAAATAAACGGACACTACCAAATGATCTTTGATAAGGGTGCCAAGATTACTCACTGGGGAAAATATAGTCTTTTTAACAAATGGTGTAGAAAAACTAGGTACACATATGCAAAAGAATAGAATTGGTCCCTTATATTACACTATACAAAAAAAATCAACTGAAAATATATTAAAGACTTAGATGTAAGACTTGAAACTATTAAACTTCTAGAAGAAAACAGGGGTAAATTTTTCCTAACATTAATCTTGTCAATGATTTCTTGGATATAATATCAAAACAAAGGCAATGAAAACAAAACCAAAGTAGTACTACATCAAACTAAAAACCTTATGTACAGGCAACAGAAACAAACAGAAGGCAAGTTATGGAACAGGAGAAAATTTGCAAGCCATATACCTGATAATGGGTTAATTTACAAAATGTATAAAGAACACTTACAACTCAATAGCAAAAAAACAAATAACCCAATTAAAAAGTGGACAAAGGACTTGAATAGACATTTCCACAAAGAAGACATACAAATGGCCAACAGGTATGTGAAAAGATGCTTAATCTCACTAATCAGCAGGGAAATGCAAATCAAAACCACAATAAGATATCACCTCATACCATTACAAAGACAAACCAAACCAAAAACAAACAAATAAAACCCCTGGAAAATAACAAGTATTAGCAAGATATGGAAAAATTGGATTTTTGTGCAATTTTGGTGGAAACATAAAATATTGAAGTCACTACCAAAAACAGTATGAAGGCTTCTCAAAAAATTAAAAATAGAACTACTATGATCCAGCAATCTCACATTTGCATATTTACCCAAAAGAATTGAAAATAGGATGTCAAGGAAATAATTGCACTCCTATTATAATGGCAGCATTATTCATAATAGCCAAGAGGTGGAAACAACCTAAATGTCCATCGACAGACAGAAATGTGGTATGTCCATACAATGGAATATTGGTGTCATCCTTTAAAAAGAAGAAATACTGTCATATGCTACAATATGACATTTGTAGCATAGGTAGCATGTGATATTTGCTACATAAATCCATGTATATAAGGTATATGAAGTACTCAAATCATATAAGCAGAGGCAATTCAAACCCAATAGGCTTGAACTCATCCTCTTCCACCCATTATCCCTACTCCTCTATTCTTCACCCTCTGTGTCCTCTTACTAAATGTCCATCTCAATAAATGGAACCGCCCTTGCACAGCACTGAAGCAGTGGGATCTGTTTCACTTTTGGCATCCAATCAGTCCCTATATCCTGGCGATTCTCCTCTCAAATATATCCATTTAGTTTGTTCATCATTACAGTCATCACTGGAATCCAGATTAATATCAACACTCCCAGTACTACATTGGTTACCCCCCAAAATTATACATACATATTTTTTTTATTTTAGAGAGAAAGCACATGAGTGGGAGAGAGTGGGAGTGTGGGAGAGAGAAGAGAGAGAGAGAGAGACAAAGAGAGACACACAGAGAGAGAGTCTCAAGCAGGCTCCACACTCACACAGAGCCCAACACACGGTTCAATGTGGGGCTTAATGACCTGAGCCAAAATCAAGAGCCAGACACTCAACTGACTGAGCCACTCAGGTGCCCCCAAAATTATAGCTTAATGAGCAAATATGAAAAGGTTTAAGTGAGGGCAAGAAGAGAGAATTCATAGGTAATATTCATCTTCTATGCTTAATCTCTGAGATTCAGGGATCAGCTCAAATAGATTATATGGCATCAGAAGTGGAGATGAAATATTATGTTGAGTAAAATAAAAGCCATTCGAGGAGTAAGAATTTTATTTTGCAAAGTCTAGAAGTCCCAATCATATAGATAGGAGGCAGTGTATTTCTGGTTTTATTTTATATTTCAAGTCTATATTTAGCAGGTTCTCATGCCACTCTTGGGATTACAATCCTCATTCAAAAGCCTCTATCAGACATACAAGACCGGTTTATGATTAACTTTTGTAAAGTTTCACTTTGAAAGAAGAGTCTAGTTGTTGATTCAGTTAGCAACTTGGAAAAGGGTATTTTATGGTACTTAATTACAAGTTTTCAGAGAAGTTATCAATATAAGCAGAGAGGAACCTTAAAATGTGGCTAAAAGTAGTTTTTATATTATTGTAAGAATCAGGTGACACAGGACAGCTCTTCTGCTTCTGTACTAGCTTTCCAGCTTGAACTTTAAGAGAAGATTATCTGAATTACAAGTATAGTCAGACAACAAATACTATAGGATAGGATGAACAACTCTCATCTGAGTATAACCCTAGGGCAGTTGCATTCTAGCTATCTGTAAAGGAAGATAAAACTAGCTACACTAACTTTAATAAATTTTACAATACATTTAAATCTTGTGAAATGGTCAAGACCCTGCACTCTTGTTTCCTGTCCTTTGATATTTGTGAGTCAATTTTCTCTAAAGTTAATTCCTCAAAAACTAGCATCTGATAAGTTTTCAAAATTGCATGGCACTATGCTAAAGAATATGACTATGCTGAACATTTGAATTCAAATATCAAGTTTAAATATGGAATTGCCTTTTCACTATGATTAATTTGGGCACTTGAAGACTCAGGGCTCCAATTCAAGGAAAAATTCTAATTTAATTATTATAATGCTCTCTGTAAATATGCCTTGAAAACTAACTAAAAATTAGGTTTTCAATTTAATTTAATGTTCAGAGAGAAAATAAACATAGTTTTCCATTAAGGCTGACCATCATATTGATTTAAATTCAATATTTAACTAATTTAACAATATTTAAGACATTTCTCATTTCCTGTCATGGAGACTGCATTTCCAGAGTATTCATGCAGGCGTTTTCCTTTAAATGATGACAGCTTTAGAAAATTCAAACTGATTAATGACTGATTTTACACAACCAAAACCTGGAATATCTTGGTTCAATTTAACACTATGGCGTAATACGTTATAGTTCAGTTGTTAGGCTGGTAGGAACATTAACTCAATGTTTAATATAATGCCAAATTAACTTTAATAAATTTAAATATTGTACTCTTAGAGATATTCACCTCAATATCTTGTTAGCATTTTACTGCTACCATACATTTTGCAGCTGGTTAAAAGGCATAAAACACTCCATCATTTCTCCTTTAGAGATAAGAGTCCAAATTTGTGTTGTGTATCTCTCCAATTCATGACAATTGGATGTCATTATTTCCTTAGAAAAAATAACAATGAGAAATATTAGGGGTCCTGCTATCTTGTGCTTTTGTATGCCTAGCATGTGAAATATCATGAAAGGCTATAAATTATTGTTATCATATCTAATGATACTGCAAAGCTTAATTACTGCGATTGATGTGAGCGCATTATGCCAGATCATTTTCTCTTTGTCTTTGTTCTCTTTCCATTTAAAGTCTAAGCCATACTGGCCTTTACCCTTTGGCCTGAATCTTTTATTTTTCACTGCAAAAACTGGAGACCTATTGTACAATCTAGATCTCTTCAAAATATTTAAGCCCATTCCAAGGTTTTCAAAATGGCTAATAGTCGGTAGAAAACTTTTCCAAATAATTTAAATGCCAGATTAAAAAATGGCTTACTATTGATTCTCTCAGCATGTCACTTCATAATGCAAAGAAGAACTTTATCAAATACTTTATGCATTTTATCGTAGATGAATTTTTAAATCATATATTGATCGACTGAAATCCTAGTGGTCTTTTCTATGTACATAATTGCATGTCTACTTTCATATTGTTATAACTTCTTGAGTCTTTCTTCTAAGAACCATGCAATATAATTCTAAATTAATCCATTCACTGTGATTCACAAAGACAAACTTAACTTGATGTTCCAAAAACACAAAAGACACAGGGACAATATTCTCCAACATTAAGTATTAAGGATTAGAAATCCCCACTGTATTCTATTTCATGTACAAATGCATGTAGCCCTTAAAAATAAAATTCTATTATCAGTATTAACTTGTTATTTTTATTATAATATTTCCAAAATGAATATAAACATAAAGCTAACAATACATTTCTGGTGTTTATTGCTCATAGATAAAAACATGAAGGTAAATACAAACACAATAATGTATCTAATAAATTTTAAATTAATAGTATTTTAGATAATACTGTTTTTCTGAAACTAAATAATAAAAAGGTTCTTTTATAAACTAATATGGTATCATGATGAATTCATCTGAGAATATACAACAGTATGTACACCATGAAAATTCAGAGAACAAAATACCATCTCAAAATTTTAGATACCAAATTCTTCAGTGGGAATGTACTATTACACTTAGCACTAATGAACCACTACACAAGTTAGTACTCACAAAGACAGAATTCATGCGATGCAAATATGGTTTTAAACACTAAGGCACAGGTGTTTTGAATTCTGAGAAGCATAACTTCTCTAGTTATTGTTCCACTGCTCTTTGTGATTCAAACTACATGAAACCTTCTCTCATAAAATTCTTCATGGAGACCTTTGGATTTCCTCTGGCTCAAATACATCATTCCTAGGTCAGATGTGCCCCTCTTCTCAATAGCCAGTTACAGTTACTCTGTTACACAATGCATGTTTATGGTATTAAATCAAAGTCTGAATTGACTGAATAATTTTTTTTAATTTTTCTTAATATTTATTTATTTTTGAGAGAGAGAGAGAGAGTGAGCAGAAGAGGGGCAGAGAGAGTCAGAGACACAGAATTGGAGGCAGGCTCCAGGCTCTGAGCTGTCAGCACAGAGACCAACGCAGGGCCTGAACTCATGAACCATGAGATCATGACCTGAGCCAAAGTCAGACCCTCAACCAACTGAGCCACACAGGCACCTCTGAATTGACTGAATAATTTAAAAATAAAGGTACAGCCTATGAAAAAGTCTGCCAATTATAAATTATTGCAAAAAAATGAAGTTTCCAAATAACTCTTAATTATAATTATATAGAAATACAATCATAGATGTAGAATATTAGCTTTTTAATTTGAGAGTGTATCAACTTAGTGGCAGCCAATACATCCCCTAATATATGAAAGTAAAAATGCTATCACTCCAGGTAACTCTGGGTGCCAGTGTAATCATAAACATAAAAGCAGATGCTGGGACTGAAATAAAAGTGTAGTACTTGTTTACAAAGTGGCCATTCACATACCAAAATATCTTTCATAAACATTTAATTATCATTGAAATGAAACCCAAATACAAAATTACATCAGCCAAAATATTTTTCCTATAAGTGGGAGTCTTTATAATACAAATGGACCCTCACAAAATAGATTAATTCTGAATGGAATTTGCTTTACAGAGACCACTATTAGTCAATATAAGATCATTGAGAATGTTCGTGAACCAAATAGGAGACAAGTCTGGCTTAGTCACACACAACCACTTTCAAAGGCTGACCTATCAAATTGTAAACTACTGGTTTTTGCCTACCTTTGGCAAGTGGACTGTGCCATAATAGTAATAACAATGCATATATGTAATGGTGTGTTTAGGCTTGTGCTAGCGGTAATTGCAAAATTGTAATTTTGAAAACTTTTTAATTGTTGTAAATATACAACATAAAACTTACCATCTTAACCATTTTTAAATGTACAATTCAGTAGTGTTAATTACATTTCCATTATTGTACAACCAAACTCCAGAACTCTTTTCATCTTGTAAAACTGAAACTCTATACCCATTAAACAATGCTTTATTCCCCTCCCCACCCCCTACCCTTGGAAACCACCATTCGACTTTCTATCTCTAATGAATTTGACTACTCTAGGTACCTTACATAAGTGGAATTGTATGTTATTTGTTCTTTTGTGACTAGCTTGTTTTGCTTAGCCTAATGTCCTCAAGGCTTATCTGTGTTGTGGCATGTGTCAGAATTTCCTTCTTTTTTAAGGCTGAATAATATTTAATCGTATGTATATGCCACATTTGTTTTTCTAATTTATCCGACAATGAACACTTGGGTTGCTTCTACCTTCTGGCTGTTGTGAATGATGATGCTATGAACATAGTTATACAAATACCACTTTAAGTCTTTGCTTTCAATTCTTTTGGGACATACCCAAAAGTAGAATTGCTACATCATATGGTAATTCTACTTTTTCAAAAAAATTTTAAATTTTTTTCAAAGAGAGAGAGAACACAAGCAAGGGGGGGGGGAGAGAGAGAGAGAGAGAGAGAGAGAGAGAGAGAGAGAAAGGATCTTAAGCAGGCTCCATGCTTAACACAGAGCTCAACACAGGACTTGATCCCACAAACCTGGGATCCGGACCTGATCTGAAATCAAGAGTCGCACATTCAACCAGCTGAGCCACCCAGGTGTCCCCGATAATTCTACTTTTAATTTTTTTTTTGAGGAATTGCCATACTGTTTTCCATAGTGGTTGCATCATTTTTCATTCCCACCAACAGTGCACAATTTACTTATAATAACAAAATACACTCAGAAGCACAGAATATACTTTGTTAATTCTTGAAGTCTAAACAGTTGTATTTCAAATCTAAAACTCTTTAACTCCATACTTTTTTCCCATTAAAAATTTTATGACACAACTTTGATAACATGTACTTTCTTAGGAATGAAACTATAGAATCATGGAAGAATACACAATTTTTCATTATCTTTGTTCTGCTTATATACAGAGCATATGGACCAATGGCTTATTTCTAATTCTTAATCTGCTATTGACTTGTAGTGTCATCACTTATTGACTATTCACATACTACCAAAGAGGAAAGCATTGCATTTTCACTTTGTCATTAATATTTCTGATGAAATACTGCTAAAACTTTCAGAGAAGTTTGGTTAACATCATGCTGTTATGATTTCCCTTTTTCAATTATATGCTCACTATTTTGCTACCTTTTTTTGTCATGTGATTCTGATACATATCTGAGTACTGAACATGTACATGTTTGTGATGGTGAAAAATTTGCCAAACAGTATGCCTCAGAGATATTGCAAGTTCAGTTCCAGACCACCACAATAAAGTGAATAGAGCAATAAATTGGGTCAAATAAATTTTTTGGTTTCCCAGTGCATATGAAAGTTATGTTTATACTATACTAGAGTCTATTAAGTATGCAATAGCATTATGTCTAAAAAATATATATATATATATATATATATACCTTAATTTAAATAATTTATTGCTAAAAAATGTTAACCATCATCTCAGCATTTAGTGAATCATTATCTTTTTGCTGGTGGAAGGTCTTGCCTCCATGCTGATGGTTGCTGACTGATCAGTGTATAGCTGCTGAAGGCTGAGGTGGCTATGGCAATTTTTAAAAATAAGACAATGAAGTTAGCCTCATTGGGTTGACTTCTTTTCACAAACAATTTCTCTGCAGCATGTGATGCTGTTTCACAGCATTTTACTCACAGAACTTTCAAAATTGGAGTCCATCCTCTTAAACTCTGCTCTTGCTTTACCAACTAATTTGATGTAATAGTCAAAACTCTGTTGTCATTTCAACAATCTTCACAGCATCTTCACCAGGAACAGAATCCATCTCAAGAAACTGCTTTCTTGAATGGCTCAGTCAGTTACACATCTGACTTCAACTCAGGTCATGATCTCCCGGTTTGTGAGTTCGAGCCCTGTGTCAGGCTCTGTGCTGACAGCTCAGAGCCTGGGCCTGCTTCAGATTCTCTTTCTCCCTCTCTCTCTGTTCCTCCCCCACTTGCACTCTGTCTCTCTCTCTCTCAAAAATAAATAAACATTTTAAATTTTTTTTAAAAAGAAAGTACTTTCTTTGTTCATTCATAAGAAGCAAATCCTCATCCATTAAAGGCTTATCATGAGACTATAGCAATTCACATCTTCGGGTTGCACTTCTAATTTTAGTTCCTTTGCTATTTTACCACATCTGAAGTTACCTCCTCTAGTAAAGTCTTGAACCCTTCAAAGTCATTCATGGGGGTTGAAATCAACTTCTTCCATACTCCTCAGAATGTTGATGTTTTCACCTCTTTCCATGAATCACAAATATTCTTCATGGCATCTAAAATGATGAACTTTCCAGGTTTTCAATTTACTTTGTCCAGATTAGAGGAATCACAATCTTTGACAGCTGTGGACTTACTAAATGTATTTCTTAAATAAGATTAGAAAGTAAAAATTACCCCTTGACCCATGGGCTGCAGAATGGATGTTGTGTTAGCAGCCATGAAAACAATATTAATCTCGTTATACATCTCCATCAGAGCCCTTGAATAGCCAGGTGCATTGTCAATGAGCAGTCATTTTTGAAAAGTATCTTTTTCTGAGCAGCACGTCTGAATAGTGGGCTTGAAATATTCAGTAAATCTTGTTGAAAACAGATGTGCTTTTACCCAGGCCTTGTTGTTCTGTTGATAGAGCACAGGCATAGCAGATTTAGCATAATTCTTAAGAACCCTAGGATTCTTGGAATGTAAATGAGCATTAGCTTCACTTAAGTCACCAGCTGCATTATCCCCTAACAAGAGAGTCTGCCTTTATGTAAAGCTTTGAAGCCAGGTATTGACTTCTCCTCTCTAGCTATGAAAGTCCTAGATGGTATATTAGAAGGCTGTTTAATCTACTTGGAAAATCTGTTCTTTAGCCACCTTCATTAGTTATCTTAGCTAGATCTGGGTAATTTTCTGCAGCTTCTACCTCAGCATTTGCTTTACCTTGTACTTTTATGTTGTGGGCACAGTTTCTTATCTTAAACCTCATCAACCAATCTCTGCAGGCCTCAGATGTTTCTTCTGCTGCTTTCTCACTCTCTCAGCCCTCATAGAATTGAAGAGAGGTAGGCCTTGCTCTGGATTAGGTTTTGGTTTAAGGGAATCCTGTTGCTGGTTTGATCTATCCATATTACCAAAGCTTTCTCCATGTCAGCAATAAGGATGTTTTGTTTTCTTATCATTTGTGTATACACTGGCATAGCACTTTTAATTTTCTTCAAGAACTTTATCATTGCATTCACAGCTTGGCTCATTGTTTGGCACAAGAGACCCAGATTTTGGTCTGTCTTGGGTTTTGACACACACTCCTCACTAACCTTAATCATTTCTAGCTTTTCATTTAAAGCTCAGTTGGTTAAGTGTCTGACTTCAGCTCAGGTCATGATCTCACTGCTCATGAGTTCGAATCCCACATAGGGCTCTGTGCTGACAGATTCTTCTGGAGCCTAGAGCCTGCTTCAGATTCTGTCTCCATCTCTCTGCCTCTTCCCTGCTTGTTCTCTGTCTCTGTCTCTCTCTCTCTCAAATTGAAAGAAAGAAAGAAAGAAAGAAAGAAAGAAAGAAAGAAAGAAAGAAAGAAAGAAAGAAAAAGAAGGGGAGAGAGACCTGTGATTCTTCCTTTCACTTGAACACTTAGAGGTCATTGTGGGTTTATTATTTGACCTAATTTCAATATTATTGTGAGAGACTCAAGGAGAAGGAGAGAGAAGGGGAAGCAGCCAGTTAATGGAGCATTCAGAACACATGACATTTATCAGTTAAGTTCACCATCTTAAATGGGCTCAGTTCATGATGCCCCAAAATAATTACAAAGTAATATCAAAATACTGGTCACAGATCACCATAACAAATACAATAATAACAAAAAAGTTTAATATATTATGAGAATTACCAAAATGTGACACAGAGTCATAAACTGAGCAAATTATGTTGGGAAAATGGCACCAATAGACTTGGTGGGGGCAGGGTTGTTACAAACCTTCAATTTGTAAAAAAACTCAGTATCAGTTTAGTGCAATAAAGTGAAACATGATAAATCAAAGTATGGCTTTACATATTCATTATGGTGAAATCAGCTGAGAGAGACACTTCATAATATATTTAATATCCTGAAATTTCCATACTTCATGGCTGTGGTCCATTTCTAGAAACAGAAAATACTCCTTCATTCCTTCACTGGTTACTGGTAGTAGCTAAGTGATCAGCAGAAAACATGCAATCCTTCTGTTTAATAACATCCTGGGCTTTTGGAAGATGTTTTATATACATATATATATGTATATGTATGTATATATGTATATATGTATATATATATGTTATATATGTATATATATGTTTTACATATATGTATATGTTTTACATATATATTTATATGCTATATACATATATATACATATGTATATAACATATACATATTATATACAATATATATACATATATATAATGGAATATTATGCATCCATTAAAAAGAATGAAACCTTGCCACTTGCAACAACATGGATGGATCTAGAGGGTATCGTACTAAGTGAAATCAGTCAGAGAAAGAGAAATACATTATTATTTCACTCATATGTGTAATTTAAGAAACAAATGAACAAAGAAAAAAAGAGACAAACAAAAAAACAGATTCTTCAATACAGAGAACAAACTGGTGGTTACCAGAGGGGAGATGCATGAGGGGTGGGGGATGGGTGATATAGGTGATGGGGGATTAAAGAGTACACTTATCATGATGAGCACTGAGTAATGTAGAGAATTATTGATTCACTATATTCTATGTATGAAATGAATATAGCACTGTATGTTAATTATATTGAAATTAAAATGAAATCCTGCGCTTTTGTCCCACAAAATTTATCTCAATCTTTACCAAAAAAGCATCCTTCTCAGTACTGATAAAGCTTCAAGAAAAGTAAAAACTTAAAGAAAAAGTCATTTTTGCACCAATAATGATCAAGCTACTATGATTCTATAATGTTTCTGACAAGGAAGACCCTTGTCCCTGTAAACCTGTACCCTGTACCTGTCCCTGTATACCTGTACCCTGCACCATCTTCCCTGTAGACAAATTCTTGGAGAAGTAAATTCTAATGCATGACCAATTATGTATATGTCACTTTGTCAAAAGTGGAAACAGTTATTTCCCAGTACATAAGAGTTCTGGCAATTACTATGTTGTATAAAAGCCACTTATTCATAGGTGTTGATCATTTTAATTCTGTCTTTTGGAAAGAAATTTAAATGTTGCTACAACTGCTAAACTTGCAAATTGTTCATTAATTTTGGCCTTGGCTCTAACCTTAAAGCACTAAGTATTTTAATGCTTCCTGATAGATGAGTGAAATCCTCTCTACACTCAAGTGTATGGACTACAGATTTTCTTGAGTAAGCCAAAGAAAACATGTATTAAGTGTCAACATTAGAACTTTATTTATTTGTTACAATTGACCCTAATATTTTTTTACTGGCAATAATTACATACTAATTTATATTATATACTTGATGTACAAATAAAACGTTTTCCCCAAAGCTTTAAAATAATGGATGAATCATAATTTTTCATGGCTGTGTTTATCATACTAGATTTAATGATAATGAATTTGTGTTCAACGTGTGAATGTCATAAACTTTTCCACAGAATTTCATTCTCATTTAAATATATTTGCAATTTTATCATTCTACAATATCAATACTTTTCAGTCATTTTCCTTTTTTTTACTAATATTTCACTTACAACTCATCTTTCCAATAAAATAAAACATGAAGTTTTATCTGTGTATGTTCATTTTTCTCTACTATTTTCTATTTCAGATCATTTTCCATTATAGCCATATTCTTGTTAAAACTGAATACAAACATTTTTATTATTCTCACTCTATTTATTACAGACTAGTAAACCATCTGCTCAATACAATAGTTTTTCATTGATTGTCCTCTATTCTTCTATTCCTGCTTTTAATTTTTTATGCAGCAGATTTACCCAATACATTTCTTATTCTGTTAAGGGTGACTGAAACTATTCTCTGGTTTCACATTTAATGGGGCTGATATCACTTTACCCAGTCTCTGACCATACTGCCATGTCAGAAAATATACTTATTATTTCACAATTTTATACTAATTTATGTTAGTTTAATTTGTATGACTGATACTGTTTCGTTCCTCTCATTTTGTATGTGTAGGAACTTTTTCTTCCTGTGACCAATTAATATGGCCTAACCTATCTCTATGCTTGCAACAAACAGAAGTAGGGGATAATAACTATAAAAAATATCTTCTAAATTATATTATTAATATATAGTAATAAAATACTATAAATATCTTCTTAGGCTACTGTATACTCATAGGCTCTTGAGTTAACATTGAGACTTGGGGCTTGATAGACATCACCTGTTATAATGGAAACAAAGCTGATCAGTAGTTCTTTTACTTCACTTCTCAAAAAGAAAAAAAATACATATCTTTTTTGGGGAGGAAGGTCAAGAATTATTTCAATTTACTCAAAATGAGTAAATTTACTCAATACTCAAAATGAGTAAATTTACTCAATTTACTCAAAATGAGTAAATTATTTCATCTACTCAAAATGAAAATTAACAGTGTTGAGAAGTTAATTTAAGGGATTTCTACTTTACTTACTATTAGCAGTCACTTATTATATCTAAGGCTTAGCCACTCAACAGAAATCTCGGGTAGGCTCTCTGTGCAAACTCTTCACAGTTTTGGAAAAAGAAACACCAAAACTTTTATGCAGTTTTCTTATAACCCCAAGGATGACTAGGGGAAAAGGATATCCCACAAAATCTCACAAGGGTAGCAAGCATTCTGAAAACTTCAGTTGGACCTTTATGTCACTCATCCCTTATAAGTTTCTATCGTCATGATTGTAGCCACCTCAGTTCCTAGCTCCTACATTCCAATTCCTGATCACCTAATACCTGTCTTTCACACTAAACATTTTGTCACAGAATAAAGTAATTTCAGCATTTCCAAGTTTTGACTTGAATTTTCTGTTCCTTGATTTTGACCCTTGCTTAAGTGTCTTGGGACCAGATTCTGGTCACTCTCTGACTACTGGCTCTTCTCCAGTTTGGCTTTCTGGTTTGGGATTCCTATACTGATATATTAGCTCTGGTTTTCAATCTCCTAGAAAATAAGATTTGTCTCCATATGGGCTCAAAACTTGTTTGGTTCATATTTGGAAATAAAAAAAAACATTAATGAGGACAATGGCCAATTAAATGTGTGTGCGTGTGTATCCTCTATGTGTAAAAATATAAAATAAGAATTTTAATTACTTACAGATGATATAATTATATTACTAGAAAATCTATTTGCACAAAAATATATAATAAAACTAATAAGAGAGTTTCATAAGATGGCCTAAAACAACGTCAACTTACAACCTCAATAGCTCTTGTATACCACATCTCCTATGCACTTCCCAGTGACTAGAAAAGGAGATCCCATTAAAAAAGTATATAAAAAGAAACATAAAGTATAAAATGCACATAAATGTTAAGAAACATAAGTAGGTAAAGTGAGAAAATAAGCAAATGACTACCACCATACTAAAAGCCAAAAATAAACCCTGAAAAGATTAATTCCTGAATGAGAAAGTTCAGTAAAGATGTTATATATCCACAAATCAGTATATATTCAAAATGATCTGAGTGATCTCAATAAAAAAACCCCAAAGGGATTTTTAATGGAATTTGAAATGTTGATTGTAAGGTTTATATTGAATAGAATGTATACAAAAATAGTCAAAGCAATTGTGAAAAAAAAAAATAAAGCACTGAAAGCAGAACTTGTCCAATCAGATATCAAAATATACTATAAATAATTAAAACATTTTGATATGAGCACAGCGACATAAATATGGACAAGTATTTTTATGTAAGAATTGTGCATATAAGTGACATTCAAAATCAATTTGTAAGAAAGATGAACTATGCAAAAAAATGGATAGAATAGGTAGTTGACTATATTTACTAAACAGTAATACTACATTTATATCTCATAAAATAGAAGTAAATGATCAATGGTTGGACAATGCACTATGAAAGTATTAAAAGGAAATACAGGCAAATACTATCATAGTTTTAAAGTAGGTTAGGACTTTATAAGCAAAGCCAACACACAGAAATCATAAAGAAAAATAATAACAGTTTTGAGCAAACAAAAATTCTTTAAACTTCAATATTTCACATGATACTATCTTATTTTAATTACTGAGAAGCATAACCTGAGTCAAGAATTTCAGGGCTAGTAACTTACTTTGGAAGTGATCGCAGAGAATAGGAATGAAGAAGAGGGAAATTAGGAAATGAGGAAAAGTGAATAGAACGGTATGGAATTTTTTGAGGCTGATGTGGTAGGCAATAGAGTCTCAATTTCCCGTAATTCCTCACTGAACATTTTATGAAAAAGGAGAGTGCATTTATATACTGTTTCCTGCCATATTTTGGATGAGGATCACCCTCAGAGCACTAAATTCCCCACACTTGTGGGCTTCATTTGCACCCTCACTAAGCTCCAAAGACTTCACAAAGAAGCAGAGAAAAGCACAACTTCCATTTAAGACAGTACTATGGTGATGTGAGTCTGAATTTGCACAGAACTCTCTAGCATGATGTAGCTGAAATAAGATGAGGACAACTGGATGTGACAGCACACTGAAGAATGGCCTATAGTCTATCCTTATCTATTAGTGTCCTACATTAAAACTACTCTGTCACTAATTTTTCAAATTGGTGACTAGTCAGTCTTCAAAAAAGGCTCAATACAGAAGAGTTAGTGGAGTAAGTTACAGTATCCAGAGCTATAGCTGAGTATAAGTCATAATTTTCTCCTTTCTCTGCAAGCAATTCTGGAGTTCTCAGTCTTAAATCCTAGGGTCTTGTCAGGCCCTGACAAGGGAAATTATCAATTGCCCATTGATATCCATAATTTCAGTTAAAATAGAATCCTTACTATATCCCTGGTAGAAGCTTGGGAACCAGAAGCTCTAATCCACAGAGCCCAGAGCTGTGGGGAAAAATTCCTAGAGTGGGTCACTGAAGTAATATTGAAAAGGATCAATCCTACTTCCTCCCCTTGGTCCTTGAATCCATGTATTCTGGCTATTGAAGGATATGGCCTCAAATAGTGGGCATTTGGTCAAACCATGTAAGGCATCCTGAAGGACAGCAGTTAAACTTTATAGAACATCAAGCCCAAGCAGCCAAAGCTGAGATTTTAAAAGACTACTTCCATGAATAGCATATACTCATCACATTGGCTGTTTGATGAGTAAATACTATGGTCATGTCTGAGGATTTGTTTTGATGAACCCCACAACAGTAAATCTGACATTATCCAAACTCTCAGGTAGTAAGAGTGCTACCTAAGAGTAGTGCTCTACACTGCAGACAGAACAGTGGGGGTGGGTGCCAGTTTTAGTGAGGGTGAATCATTGCCCCCACCATGCTGGAAAGAATCCTGTATAACAATCTGACACTAATGGAGAACTGGTCAGCTAGATGGTATATCAAGAGTCCGGTATTGGTCTCTGCTGCTGATAGATCAGCATTTAGTCGTGACAGTAGCTACATCATCTTGAGTAAAAGAAAGCTCGTGCTATTGGCCCCATGAACAGCCCTATCAATACTACCATGGCTATTCAATGCATGATATCTTAGGGCAGACAATAGGGGGCCAGTGGACAGAGGCTGGCTTACATCTGCCAGATAAATCATCTTCCCCATTGATTGTTCAACATCTCATCTGCAGTGGATATATATTTTTTTACTGGCATTAATATAAGACACACAAAGTCTGCATTCACATCATTCTTTTAGAGTCCATTCACTTCATTCTTTGAAAAATATCCTTGCCTAAAATGTTCTAATCATTCTTCCCCCATGTTATTGATTAGGGAGCCCACAAACTTTTTCTGCAATGTGACACATAGTAAATATTTTAGATTTGGTGGGCCATACAATCTCTGTTGCAACTATTCAATTCTGCCTTTCTGGTACAAAAATAACCATAAATATTACATAAATAAATTTATGGTTAATTTCAATAAAATGTTTATTTATGGGCACTGAATTTTGAATTTTATGTGATTTTCACACATCATGAAATATTATTAAAATTTTTTTTTCTAACTACTTAAAAAGTTAGAGACAATTTTTAATTAACTATCTATACAAAAACAGATATTGGAACATATTTGGCCCTCAGGACATAGTTTGCCAACCCCCACCTTGGACAAACAAACCAAACCACACACTGCTGCCTGGGAAACCATATGCACTCTTACTTCAAGCCACTTTTTCCTCCATATAAAGTGGAAAACTAAGTACAGTGAAACCTTGAATGGTGAATAACTTCCGCGAGTGGTCCGCAAGATGAGAAAACATTTCTAATAAATTTTAACTTGATAAATGAGCAATGTCCTGCAATACAAGTAGTCTGCAACACCGAATGTCACATGATCACGACTGAGCCAATGATTCTTCTCTCTCTCTGTCTCTCTCTCTCTCTCACTGCAAGATTGTGGGTAACCGTCTCCCATGCTCAGATGCTTGTTCTCAGGCCACGGTGTTTGGCACAAATTGTTGACTTTTCAGAACATTGGAAGGTGCCCACAAGCGGCACTAGTGGGTTTTTTGTTGTTGTTGTCAAGGCACCTATAGACAGTCCTTTGCTTTTCCATACAAGAGTAAGCTTAGGAATGCTTTCCTTCATTCTAGCCCAGGCTGCCTGCAGATATAGACCTTCTCCTCTGCTGCCTTATTGCCAGTACATGACAAGAGTACATACAGTACATGACAAGAGTTTATCAATACTGTACTGTAGTCAACAGCTGTGTGAGAATGTACAATGGCTTCCATGCAGAAAAAGATTCCATTGAGCCAATAGATAGCAATGACTGTGTTCGTG
Source organism: Prionailurus bengalensis (assembly GCF_016509475.1). Lineage (NCBI taxonomy): Eukaryota > Metazoa > Chordata > Mammalia > Carnivora > Felidae > Prionailurus > Prionailurus bengalensis. The sequence continues at coordinate 95,562,944 of NC_057344.1, forward strand.
ATAGTGACAGTTGTCATACACAATAACCTTCCTCTCTCGTCTCCCTCACACCAGCCATGAAGGTCTCCAAAAGTAAGAGTAGGTTAATTTGTTTATTTTTCTTCATATTTTGTATTTTCTTTATAACTTTGTATCATATTACAGTATTGCGATCATTCTTCTATGAATATTTTTGTGTTGTGGAATGAATCATCTGAGTTTTCATTTCTTATGGGGAAATTCACTTTGATATACAAGTATTTTGGATTACAAGCATGTTTCTGGAATGAATTATGCTTGCAAACCAAGGTTTAACTGTACGTTGTTCACAATTCTGCCCAATAAATTTCCTTCTGTCAGTCTTTTAGAACTACCCTTGAGTGCAGCCGTAATGCATCAGTAGTGAAATACTTGGCTCACACTCACATATAAGGCAGCCTACATATAAACTGGGCCCAATTTTTCCCCTACTCCTAGCTGAAAGGAATGCTCCAAGAGGTATAAGCTGAGGAAGAGACATCAGAATGTCTGTCCTTTGAAACTTTTTGGGCCCAATCCCAATTTCTATCAAACAATAAATTGCTAATGTACCTACCAGACCTTACGACTTGGTGGATCTGACAAACCCTTCTTCTACAGGGCCTCTCTGGTCTCATGCTTGTCTGATGCATTAAGATAAGGCATTCAGTCATTATAAGGGCTCAATAGCCTCCCAGGGACTGATTTTCAAATGGTGAATAGTTTTCTGCTATTGAAGGTATCACTTTCCTCTAGGTGCTTAAGGAAATGTGTACCGCTGGGGCTTCCTATATCTAGTACCATTGAATCTGCTGGGTCATACAACTTGAGTAGCAAGACAGTTTATAATAGCCTCAACCTGGTTAAAAAAAAAAAGCCTCTTTTCCTCTGGACCTCACACAACACTGGCATTCTTCCAAATAATCAAATAGCCATTAGAGGGAATGTTTCTCAAGTATGGTATGCATTGTCTTCAAATTTAAATAAGCCTTAGTGGAAAAAAAATAATAAATAAACAAATAAGCAAGCAAGCAAGCAATCAAGCCCTTGTGTACTAGGCCAAGCACTATGAATTTTCCTAAGAGTTGAAAGGCACAATGATTTGTCTTGTACCTTTAGGGAATATTTCATAAGCCCCAAAACATCCCATAAAATTTCAATTTCATCAAGTTGACAAGTCCCTGAACCTTTTTTAAATATTTATTTATTTATTTATTTATTTATTTATTTATTTATGTAGGACAAGTCCCTGAATCTTAATAGTGTTTACCTCCCATCTTCTCTTACCCATGTGTTGTTGTAGAGCATCCAGGGTACAGGCCATTTCGTTTCTATCAAGTCTGATTAACATGATATAATTAATATAGTGGCCATAATAATCTTATAGAATGTCAAAATTATCAAGGACCTTTTAGACTGGATTGTGGCAAAGAACCATAGATATAATGCAGCCCTGGAGAAAGAAAGTGAATGTGTACTGCTATCCTTCCCATAAAACAACTGCCTCTGATCCTCTTAAGTGATACAGATTAAAAAGAACACATTTACCAGATCAATAGTTACATACCAAATACCACAGGCTATGTTTCTGTTCCAATAAAATACAACTGGTGCAGCAGCAGCAGCAACTGTTAATACAGTTTGGTAAAGCTTACAGTAGTGTACCCATACAAGCTATGATTCAGCTGATTTTGTTTTAAACCATAGAGGTTAATTAAACAGGACTTTGTTAAAACCATCACTCTTGTACCTTTTAAGTTTGAAGGAAATACTAATCTCTGAAATTCCTTCTGGGGTCTGGGGATAGGATGGCTTATAGACTCATTTGGATTTACTATCAACTATTACCTCTAACCAGTGAGGCATGGTAGCATTCTGGATCTTTTAGTGTCAGTGTCAATTGAAACTCTATATACCATGTCCCTCACAAATCTAGGAATCTCCCCTTCCCCCTGAATACAGTTAACCTGGCTATTTGCTTCAGGTCTCATTGGAGATTAATAGGGGAATGTCTCTTATATATTTTGTTAATGATGTTACAAAATACTCCACAAGTGGACCTGGGCTTTCCTCCAACTGATTACAAATTACAAATCTATTTCTTCTATCCAGATATTTTGCCAGAAATCCCTGTAGGGTTAAGGTAACCTGACTGCCACTCTAACTCTGCTATCCATTATTGTAACTACATCCCATTTACCTCTGATGCCTAAAAATGTCCTCCTGGCCTTGGATTTCCTACTAATATCACTGCCAACCCAGTTCCATTGGCAGTCTACTCCACTGTCAACACTGGCCTTTACAGGATAACAACTGCTGAGCTTCTCAACCATGTTAGTGTTCCCCTCACAAGTTCATTCTTCATTACTTCCTTGAAGGAAGTATCCCTCTAGACTTTCTCAGGAAGCTAATGGATTTTCTATCTCATATAAAAAATCTATTTCTAATATTCCCTCCTTCCTCTTCTCTGACCCCTTCATCAATACCCTAACAACACAGTTATTTCATCTACAACTCATTTACTAAAGACCATCAACCTGTCTAAACTTCAAGGAGTCATACTACAAGCCCCTCCTCCACTCATGCTCTGTCTCTCTCCATCTCTCAAAAATGAATAAACATTTAAATTTTTTTAATAAATAAAATATATCATTAAATGAAAAACTCAAGTTAAAAATATGCCTATATTATTTTGCCATTTATGTAAGGGGAGGAGGAAGGAAAGGGGAGAGGGAGGAGGGAGGTGTTTATATGTACAGCTAGATATAGACCAATGTACAGAAAGGAAACTAAAAGCATTTGCAGAGGTAAAATCAGAAAAACAGTTGTACATTTGGGAAGGAAGAGGAGAAAGATAACTTTCACATTCTACCATGTGAGTTTTTATATTGTCTGTATCTTTTGAAAATAAAGATGTATGCATATATTATTTTTATAACCAAAATATTGAAAATATCAGTGATATCTGGCTTCTGATAATAAGTATGCTGAGAATGAGCCCAGAGAGGGAGACTGTAAAGATATAAATTGAAAACCAACAAGGATGGACCTCATGGGTATTATGTTAAATGAAATAAGTCAGTCAGAGAAAGAAAAATACCCTTTGATTTCACTCAGATGTGCAATATAAGCAACAAAACAAAGAAAAAAGAGACAAACAAAAACAAAACACACTCAACTATAGGGAACAAACTGGTGATTACCAGAGGGAGGTGGGTGAGGGATGAGTGAAATAGATGGAGGGGATTAAGAGTACCCTTACCATGGTAAGAACTGACTAATGTACAGAATTATTGGGGAAAAACATTTTTTAATTAAATTAAATTAAAGTCACGTCCTGTTCTACCTTAATTTTTCTTCTCATAAAAGAAACTCATATTGTCTCTTTTTCAGAAAAGCTATTCCTACAAACAAAATCTCAGACCTGATTTTTGTTGTTGTTGTTGTTTTTTATTTTTTGTTTTTTGGGTTTTTTTTTTTTTGAGAGAGAAAGACAGTGATGGCAAGCAGGAGAGAGGGGCAGAGGGAGAGGGAGAAAGAGAGAGAGAATCTTAAGCAGTTTCCATGCTCAGTGTGATGTCTGACACAGGGCAAGATTCTACAAACCATGAGATCATGAGCTGAAATCAAGAGTCGGGTGCTCAACCAACTGACCCACCCAGGTGCACCTTTTTACTTTTGTTTCAGCAGCTTTGAGATATAGATACATGTACATAACCATACGTATATCTGTATATGTGTATAGGTAGATATATATTAGGTTAACAAATAGAAATTGCCATTTTTATAGCTTTAAGGCAGTTGAATATAAGGTCTAACCCTATGAAATACCAAACTGGCATCATCATGAACTCAAGTGGTGTCACTTCTAGTTCTTCTAGGAAAAAAACAGTCCAGATATCCAATATCTTTCCCTAAAGATGCTAACAGAAATTTCTAGCCTTTACCTCTTTAATTCATATGTCATATTTAAAAAAAAATCCAATTCTATTTTTTTATCAAAAGTTTATGAAATTGTAAAAAAAAAATCAAGCTTCAAGGTGTGTTTGATTCTTTTCTCAGTTCCTTGAACTCTTCTAATTGTCCTGTTCTTCCACCCAAATTTAACCACTCACTCCTGTGGTTATACCGGAGGCAATCATCCCCTAACCTTCCAATTCATTCCATTTAGTATCCTGACTTCTGCAGTCTTTCTATCCAACTGGGATTTCCAATCCATTGATTCTTTTTATTTCGTTCACTGGATATGCCTCCTTCTTTCTCTGTTTAAATTCTATAGACATTCACTATATTCAGTTTCTTGAATTCTCACAGAATTGTCTTGGTCATTTCTCTTTTCCTCATACTCCTTTAGCTAAACCACAATCCAGGCTAAATCCAATTTTCAGCCTATTTCATGCCTGCACCCAAGCAGCTAAAAGTGACTGGAGAAAAACACATAACCATGCCAGCTGGCTCCACTCTAAACTCAGGACCACAAATCATTAAGGTGGACCCTTAATGCTGCTTGTCATTCACATGTGTGCCTGATCCATTCACTCTCCATTATCACAAGCTAATATTTCACACCAATCCTGTTTCCTCAAACTTCAGTCACCTTCTTATTCATTCTCACTCCCTGCTTCCCAGTTCAAAAAAAAAAAAAAAAAAAAAAAAGGAAAACTGAAGCAATTAGTCAAGAACTTCCATTAACAAGCACCCTGTTATCTACACACCTACCGGTATCTGTACCCATTTAATCTGCCTTTCTTCCTGTCCTATTCGTGAACTACTCTCAATTAAGGTGCCAATGCCAAATATATCCAGCATTCTCTGTTCTCATTTTATGTGTTGTAACATCAACATTTGATATAGTTTATCATAACTTCCTTCTTAATGCAAATCCTTCACATAACCTCCAAGAGACTACTGCCTCTTAATTTTTCTCTTGCCTCATTTTTTCTCATCTCTTTGTATGTTCATTGACATAATGATCTCATCCACCTCATGACAATAAATATTTTGTAAGCAGATGAATCCCACATTTATATCTTTGGCTCAAGCTTCTCTCCTAAATTCCAGATTCATATATTTAATTGCCCATGCAACATTTCCACTTGGATTTCTAACAGATACCTCATTTTTAATACACTCAAGATAAACTTGTAGATATCCCTCCAAAGTTTAGTTTGGAGAATACTTTCTACCCTTAGTCTTTTCCATTAGGGCAGAGTTTACATTTCCAGTTGCTTAGGCCAAAGACCTTGGAATCATCCTTGACTTCTCTGTTTCTTTCATACATCTGATTTAGATTAATTGTTTAGATTAGTAATTTTTATAGGGCAAAACATTTTTCAATCAAAACAAAAGTGAAGTACTATGTGCCTAATATAGACTCAAATTTTTAACATTTCAGATAATATTCTGCATTTTGTTATGAAGCAAAGAAATAAGCATTCTTTTTACATTGCTCACTTCAGGGAAAATTAGATTAAAACAGCCATTGTAGACATAGATTTGCCAAAATGTATAAAAATCTTTTAACACTGACCTTCCGAATCAACTACTTTTTTATAAAGAAATGAACAACAATGTACATAAATTCTATGTGCAAAGAAGTTCTTCAAAGTGTTTTTATACATATTCATTTTAGAAAAAAATTAAAATACAGAAGAGTATAAAGAAAAAAGTAAAAATGATAAAAGCTGTCAGCAGCAGGTTTATTTGTTAGTTAACAAGTTAATTTATTTTATTTAACATATCACTGACATTTTCCCATGCCACTAAATATTCTTTTAAAACATGATTTAAATAATATATGGTAGTGGCGTCTGGGTGGCTCAGTGGGTTACATCTGGCTCTTGCATTCAGCTCAGGTCATGATCTCACAGCCCATGGGGCTGTGGGCTGACAGTGCAGAGCCTGCTTGGAATTCTCTCTCTCTCCCTCCCTCTGGGCTCCTCCCCTGCTCTTATGCGTGTTCTCTCTCTCTCATCCTCAAAATAAATAAACAACAACAAAATAATAATATATGGCATATCTTTGGGATGAGGTTGGGCCATATTAAAAAATAATAATAACAATGGGTCAAACAAAAATATGTTTATTTCTCTAACAAAAAAAAAAAATTCCTGGGGCGCCTGGGTGGCTCAGTCGGTTGAGCGACCGACTTCAGCTCAGGTTACGATCTCGCGGTCTGCGAGTTTGAGCCCCGCGTCAGGCTTTGGGCTGATGGCTCAGAGCCTGGAGCCTGCTTCCCATTCTGTGTCTCCGTCTCTCTCTGCCCCTCCCCCGTTCATGCTGTGTCTCTCTCTGTCTCAAAAATAAATAAATGTTAAAAAAAAAAATTTAAAAAAAAAATCCAAAGGTTGATAGTTTAAGGTTGTAGAGTAGTTACATAAAGTCAACAGACACTCTGAGCCCCTTCAAGCTCTCTTCTTTACCATTTCTGGGATATGGCCAGCAGCATTATCAACCATGATGGCCCCTAGAACACGAATCACCACATTTATATGCCAGAGAATGAGTTGGCCAAAGGGCAAAAGAGAGGCATGAACCCTCCTTTTTTGCAAGTACTTTCCAGAAGTACCACGTAACACTTTCTCATGGGCAAGAACTTAATCATAACCACCTTGAGGAGACTTTGAGAGATATAGTCTGTTCAACTACATGTTTGTGTCCACTTAGAATCTGGGATTCTGTTACAAAGAGAAAGGAACTAACAGTCTGTGCCTCAAGAAGTTTTATGTGTAAGAAGTAATTTATTTAACAAAAGCCCTTATTTTGTAATATGTTGCTTTCTTCTAGTTTTTTATAATAAAAATCTTTTGTAACAAATCCAATTTCTAAAAATGTGTTTTCATATATAAACCACCTGATAATCCTAATTATATTGAAACCCTCAAAATTCAGTATAGATATTAAATTTGTAGAGGGTTGTATTCAGTTTTGTTTTGTTTTTGTTTTTTTTAGGGACAATATATATCAAAATGCAGAACCAAATGCAAATTCTACATTTGGTACCACTATATGATGTTTTAACTCTCTGAAGAATTGTGAAACTATCAGTAAATACAGAAATAATTTCTGTCCATAAGTTATATATGTATATATATACATATATACTTTCCTCACAATTTGTTTAGAATTGTTTTTCAATTCTAAACTGTTTTCTTTTTCCACCTAAGGTGACTGATTGACACTCCTACAAGCAACTATTCTCATCACATTCAATTTTCAGATCCATTTGTCACTCAGATATATATGCACAGTATAATAATAAAACTGACTCTTGCACTAGTACAAGATATTTCCAAAAGTTTACATGTTAATATATTTGAAGATAGAGAAAAATAACTGCTAACTAAAACATCAGAGCAGGGGCGCCTGGGTGGTGCAGTCGGTTAAGCGTCCGACTTCAGCCAGGTCACGATCTCGCGGTCCGTGAGTTCGAGCCCCGCGTCGGGCTCTGGGCTGATGGTTCAGAGCCTGGAGCCTGTTTCTGATTCTGTGTCTCCCTCTCTCTCTGCCCCTCCCCCGTTCATGTTCTGTCTCTCTCTGTCCCAAAAATAAAAATAAACGTTGAAAAAAAAATTAAAAAAAAAAATAAAACATCAGAGCAAAATAATATATCAACTAAAAATGAAAATCCATCTTCTCCAAGTTTTTGAACAGAAAACAGATAAGCACAAACAACCTCACTTCCCTTGCATAGTAAGGGACATAAATCCATTAGGGAAAAACTCAAATCAAAAACTACTGGTTTTACCCTGTTAATAATGTACAAAAATATAATATTAAAAAAGACTATAATTCTGGTTTAGTAGCTGAAATATTAATTTAGATCTCAGGAAAATTCCATTATTCAAACTTTATACAAATACCTAAATTTGTCTTTTCCTCAATTTATTATCTAGTGGTACAGCCTGTCACAACATAAACTGTCCATTTCCATGATGCATTGCTTCTCTGAAGTAGGGTTTGATGTTTAAGGGTATATGGCATGAGTCACTGCCCTTGATTTTGACCTAGTTTGAAGAAATATTTAGTTCTCGTTAAGCTTTTTTCATAGGTGAAATTATATTACTAACTCTTAACTTCACTTCTCTCAAGAACTGTGATTTTATATATACATTTAAAGATTGGAATTTCTGATGATAAACATGAAGTCAACATATCACTGTATTTCTTTAGTGTTGGCCACTTGGGAAAGTTCTCATTACAGAGTGACAGCCACAGGCCATTTTCCCTGTTATACTCAGATGAAAACTAAGCTACTTTGATCCAATCCTTTTGAAAAGATAAGACTGGTATTATGGCTAAAACTTCAGCTGACAGATTTCAAATAGGACCATAGTTTGAAGCTATGGGGTTTAAGAGAAAGAACAAAAAGCTTCTGAATCTTCTTACAATGGAGCAGCTTGTTTAACTGCATGGAACCTACACTTTTCTTATCAAACGAGGCATCCTTTACTTTTACTGGACAGTCTTAATTGCTCAAGCCACTTTGTTAGAATATTTTTCAAGCTAATTACCTGTCAGCCATCATTAGAAACATTAGTGACACTTTAAAAATCACCTATTCCTCAAAGCTTCCTTTGTGGACTACCTCACAAAATGACATACAAATGCCGACCCACAATAAAATGCTCTGTGTAATTGTTGGAGGGTAGGGTTAGTATAACCCAGTCAAAAGAAATTGTAAATACTCAATGTTATACAAAAACATGTAGTTTGAATTGTTAGTGATGTCTCAGGGTCCACTCTTTCTTGCCTGGCCCACCCCCCTTACTGTATGCTAGACAAGATGTAAACCCTCTAGGAAAACACTCATTCTTTTTCTCCAGCTGGGGTCTCCAATGCTGATGATCTGACTCCAGAAATAGACTAATCATGAAGCTAATACAGCTTAAGCTTTAGGGCTTCTGATCTAATTGTTATTCATAACTTTACTATATTTTTAATAGTGTCTCACCCCTATCATATAATCTTAGAGCCACACAAAACCTGGCTTTACCTGGGGATTCATATGCATGATATGAAAATCAAACCAAACTGAAAATTTTGCTCCTTTAACTTAAGTATAGATTAAAGAAAGTCATGAGAAGTCTCATCCATATCCACACATCTACATAATACATTTATTTTTCTTCTTCCCCATTTCAAATGTTTTCCCAAATGGGAAAGAGTAGATTTTGTATATTGTCACCACTGAATTCCCAGCATCTAGTATAGCAGTCGCTACATAGGCTAAGGTAACCATATAGTTTATTGCCTAAATAGGGACACTTGAGAATAAAAAGGAGCATTATTAACAATTACACCAGGATACCAACTGTAGACTGTGCCAGTTTCAGGAAACTGAAACTAAAGTCACCCTACCCTAGGCCTACATTGAATTTATTGACCCTAAGCAGGAGGAACTGAGAGAAAATGACTTAATATCCAAACCCCCCTTCTTACATGTTTTACCCTGAGGTATGGCCTAAATTGCCTTGTTCTTCTAAGGCTGAGAGGAAACTCTTAAATTGGGAAACTCCCCTTAGTCCATCCTATTCTTCCACTAAATCAGTGCTCTCACCTGGGGGTTATTCACCATTGCCACCACCCCATTCCCACATAAGAATATTGTCCATGGCAATATCTAAGGATATTTTTGGTTGTCGCAATTGAAGGTGCCATGGGCATCTAATGGATAGAGGCCAACAATGTTGCTAAACATCCTACAGCATGAAAGACAACCCACACCTCTACCAAAGAATTATTTAGCCCCAAATGTCAGTAGTGCTGAAGTCAAGAAACTGAAGTTCCAAAGAAGAAAATGGCCCAAGAAAATAATCATTCTTATTCGGTACCATTTTTAATCTCACTTTATAAATACTCTACTCTTTAATATTGTTACATAATTAAGTTTTCTTGAGAGCTCTTTTTTGACCTTGACCCAGGTCAGAGCTGCTCTTTCTTTGACAGAGATTGTTGAGGGAATGGAAGAAGACAATAAGGAAAGAGTGGTTTGCAAAGATGAGAAAAGGTTGGGATTATGCCAAATTAAGTTGATTTCCTCAAGGAACCTAGGTGCATATTGAAGAGAGTGTGACCAGCACATTCATACCATACCATACCATACCATACTGCTATTTATGAAATAATGGAAATATAGCAATTTTACCACAATAATAATAATGTACCATATAAGTTCCAGAATATTTACTAGGCTTAAGAATGTTTTGCTGTGCAGTTTCATTTGATCCTCAAAGAAACATTGAGGTATTATGATCCCTTGTAACAAAGGAAGAAATTGAGTGACACAGGAGTGTGATTACTTATCTAGAAAGAGTCAAATCAGTGTAATGACCCAAAAAAGAAGAAAGGGGTAGGGAGTAATGAAGTTTTGGGGTGATGGGGGGGTTGCGGGGTCTGGAATCGATGGCCAAGAAAGAATTCTTGAAGATGTCTTTGGTGCAAAACTGTGATTTTATTAAAGCATGGGGACAGGACCCATGGGAAGGAAGAGCTGCCCTGGGGTTATAGGGGATGACCCTTTTATGGAGTCCATCTGGGGAGATAAAATCAAGAGGGAGTTTCCAAAGAGATTTTCACATGCTAAAGACTTACTGGAGGGGGCGCCTGGGTGGCGCAGTCGGTTAAGCCTCCGACTTCAGCCAGGTCACGATCTCGCGGTCCGTGAGTTCGAGCCCTGCGTCGGGCTCTGGGCTGATGGCTCAGAGCCTGGAGCCTGTTTCTGATTCTGTGTCTCCCTCTCTCTCTGCCCCTCCCCCGTTCATGCTCTGTCTCTCTCTGTCCCAAAAATAAATAAACGTTGAAAAAAAAAATTAAAAAAAAAAAAAAAAAAAAGACTTACTGGAGGCCTAGCTATTGTCAAGTTAAGGTGGTTTTTCCCTCTAGCAAAACATTAACATTGAGACAGTAGGGAGTTCCCAGACTTTAGGCTATGGTGGGATTGCCTTTTTCTGGTAAACTGGTGGAACCTTTTATCAGTTTGACCATTTGTTTTTTTTTGTCCTTTCTGGTTTTTGGGTAGCTGGGAGTGTCCAAGGAATATCATACATTTCCCACTGTGGGGGGAGGGGGGTTGCTGTTAGCTTATACTTGCTCTCAGCTTGCCCCATGCTTCCTCATCAGGGGGTATAAAGGTTGACCAAAAACTTAGCTATTGGGGCCCTGGGTGGCTCAGTTGGTTAAGCGTGGGACTCTTGATTTCGGCTCAGGTCATGATCTCATGGTTTCATGAGTTCAAGCCCCGCGTTGTACTCTGTATTGGCAGCACAGAGCCTGCTTGGGAGTCTCTCTCTCCCTCTTTCTCTGCCCCTCCTCCAATCACGCTGTCTCTGTCTCTCTCAAAATAAATAAATAAACTTAGGGAAAAAAAGGCTTAATTGTTATCTGTTATCCAGTAGGTCCCACATAGTTCATGTTATTTCACTTAATCCTTAAAACAGTCATATGAGGTATCACCATCCCTACTTTATGAATGAGTGAACAGAGGCTGAGGCTTGTTTATCCTGAGCAACGTTTAAAAGCCTTATCTTACATATTGTATCTAAGGCTTATTCTAGAAAACTATTTATGTGAACTCCTTGCCTCTCTGTTTATGTAAACTCCTTTTGCTTATTTTCATTCACTTATTCACTTATTTAATTCAACATGTATTTATTTTTAGCATATCCACAAAAGGTAAGACACAATCCTAGGCCCAGGGAAAAAAAGCCTTGAACAAAACAAAGTGTCTGACTTAAGGGAATTTAATTGCACTGAAAAACAAAACAAAAAACGTGCTTAGATATTCATTTCCTTCTCCCTGGGAACTGAGCCATTACCCAGCCATTCACCCTGAGAGCACCAGCTGGCACATGGCATTGAGAGGTGTTGGGAAATTACTGTGTAACTCTTTACAAATTATTTTTGCTATGTTATGTTGTTTTGAAATGTTATGATGTGAAAAAATTGAGGTAAACCCTATTAGAATTTTTCTATAAGAATCAGACTGGCTTAGAAAACAAAGTTACTGACAGGGCTGCTTCTCTTTCTTGATGGGAAGTAAACTTTAAGGAAGCCCTGATCTGGAAGAATAAGAGGAAAGAGCAAATCTGGCTAAATAAGTATGAATGATCAGGGTAACCTAGAGAAAAATCATGGTAAGAGACATGGAAAAGCAGTCTAAATTTTCAGCAAAAAATAGGAACCACATAATTCTATCAGGTAATTATCTGTTCTTGGGAGTCAACATACCATCTGAAGAACAGGATAAGTATGATGGAAAAGCTTTCAGGCTTTTGCCTTTTTTGAGTCATGTAGAAAGAAACAGAATAAGTCTTCTGAATTTGGAGCATAAATCTAAATTCTAAATTAGAATTCTGAATGAATTTATTTATGTGCCTACTATGTGTCTACTATCTAAAGTAAAGAAAGAAATATATTACAGGTCAAATGATAAGTGCTATGAATTTAAGCTCAGTAGGACAGAGAGTGTTGGAAGATTCTATTTTCAATGAAATATTAATGGATGGACTCTCAGATAAAGTAATATTTGAACATAGACTTAAAAGAGGAATGAGCCATATTAAACATCTGGAAAAGGAGTGTTCCCAGCAAAAAAAAAAAAAAAAAAAAAGCAGACCATGCAAAAAGTTTGAAGTAGGAGCTGTCATGGAGTACTTAACAAAAGCAAAGAGGTCAATGTGGCTGGAGTATATTTTGCCAAGAAGGAAAACATAACAAGTAAGGGGGTGCCTGAGTGGCTCAGTCAGTTAAACTTTCAGCTTCAGCTCAGGTCATGATCTCATAGCCCGTGAGTTTGAGCCCCATGTCAGGCTCTGTGCTGATAGCTCAGAGCCTGGAGCCTGCTTCAGATTCTGCTTCTCTCTCTCTCTCTCTGACCCTTCCCTGCTCACACTCCATCTCTCTCTCTCAAAAATAAATAACATTAAAAACATTATTAAAAATATTTAAAAAAAAAGAAGTCAGAAAGGAAGACTGGGGAAAGATCATACAGAACTTTGAAGGCCATGGTAAGGACAGAATGAGATAAGAAACCATCAGAGGACTTTGAAAAGAGAGGTAATATGATCTGGCAAACCATTGTGAAAGAAAAATTACTCCGGATGCTGTGCAGAAACTGGCTTTGTGGGATATGGATACAATCAGGGAACTAGTTAGCCTACTTTGCCAGGGTGGAGATGGTTTGGAGTGGCTAAGTTTGGACATACTTCAAATCAGGTCATTTAAGATTGGGATAGATAGAATGTGGATGTGTGTATTAAGCAACTGGCTGAATTGCATTTACTGAGATGGAACAGACTTCTGGAGGAGCAGATTGAAGAGGAAGTTCAAAAGTCCAGTCTTTGATGTATTACATTTGAGATGACTACTTAGCATTTAAGTACAGATGCCAAGTTGAAAATTGAATAGATGGGACTTTGGTTCTGGACTGGGATAAGGGCTACACATATCAAATGAAGATTCACCAGGCAATAGATGCTTTGTAAAGCCCTGAGATTAGATAAGAACATATAGATATGTAAGAGGTGAAGACTGAGCCCTAGGGTCCCCAATATTTGATGTTTGAGAAGTGGAGGTAAGTCCAGCAAAAGAGTGAAGAGCTGTGAGGTGAAGAGAAGAACTAAAAGGCCAAAGAAGAAAGAAGGAAGGATGAATAGAGTCAGCACTCCCAAATAAGATGTACAAGCCACTGGGTTTGGAACAAACAGCTATTAGAGACATTAATAAGAGCAGGTCCTATTGAATGGTGGCAACAAAAGCCTCATTGAAATGGGATAATGGAACACACAAAAGTAGAAAAAACTATAGACACTGTTTTGAGGTGTTTTCTGAAAGAACAGTAGTAGAAATGATATGAGAGCTGAGGGAGAATATCAGAGGCAAAGGAGTTTGTTTGTTTTTTATGAGAATATTACAGATAGAGATCGTGACTCCTGAAGTTAAAACCAAAATTTCTCAAACTGATTCCAATCTCTTTGCCACATAACCCTGTCTCTCAACATGGGTAGCATGTGTGGTGGTCACTGAAGGATTGGAAAACTGGCTATGAACCCTGATGTCTGCATCTTTTTCAATATCCAATTCATTTTCATCATTCACTCATGCAACAAGGCTTTATTGGGCACTTATAATATGACAGGAATAGTACTAGGCACTGAGGATAAAGAATCTTTAAAAAATACAGACAGGGTCCCTGTCCTCATCGAGTCTCTAGTCTAGAATGGAAGATTGTCACTAACCAAGAGCAAATCTAGCTAAGAAAGAGGAACACAGGTGCTCATGCAGTACCATCCCACACCAGGAGATGGGAGTGGGGCTGCCAGTCATGCAAGGTTCCTCTGAGAAAGCCTGAAGAATGAGTCCGAACTAGGCACATAAAAGAGAGAGTGCAATGAGATCATTCTCAGCACCAAAGGAAAGAACTTGTGGGAGGGAAAGAGTTAGGGAGAGCTGCACATATGGGGGGAACCAAAGGAAGCCTCCTATACCATGAATAAAATGATGGAAGAGCCAGAGAAAGATGGGGGCTAGGACAGGTCAGGGGCACAATTCTTCAGTTAAATGCTCTGCCACTGAGCTATACCCCCTAAGGGGCACAATTCTGAAAAGGATTATTAGCCACATTAAGCATTTAGAGGCATAAGTAAGAGGTTTAAGTAGAGAGAAATGCAAGCATAGCTTTTATATTGGCCTTCTGGCAAACTCTTTCCCACTTCAATGCCTTTACATGTTTTCCTTTCTACCTGAAACACTCTTTTCCCACTTTTCACATAACTGATTTATTACCATCCTTGAGATCTCTGTTTAAATATCACTTCTGGGAACACCTTGCTTAATGCTAGACCCTCAATACTTTTATTCACAGCATACCTTTTGAAATATCTATCACAACTTGCTATCTATGACTTATTATCATATTTGTCATCTGCTTCTCCAACTTGACTGTAAGCTCTCAGAAGTCAGGGAGCTGCATGTTTTACTTACTACCAAATCTCAAGCACTTGGCACAAAGTAGGCACTCAATACATACACTGAACTGTGTGTGAATTTATTGGATCTAGTCATAGAAGAAGGAAAAAATCAATGATGTTGCCAAACTTTCTTGTTGGAACAACACGAAAGTAAGAATATGTTGATGAAGAAATAAGTTTTGAGAGAAAAATGATGTAAATGTTTAAGACATTGGACTTGAAGATGCTGTGTGAAAAATGAGGGAGAACTTGGCTGGAAGCAAAGACTTCACAGAGCCTTTGACATACAAGTAAAAATAGCTAGTCATGAAATTAGATAAGTGTTACCCATAGAAAGTACCAAGAGTGGGAACAGAGAAGGACCTAGACCAAATAAATATCTAAGAAGAGAAGGCAGTCTGACAAATAGTGGTAATAATTAGACAAACTAGGAAAATATAGCATTGTGAGAAGATGATGTTTCAAATCGTAGGAAATGTTCAAAAGTGGCAGATGCTCTAAAATTGTCAAACAAAGGATGAAAGTGCCCATTGGACATGGGGACACAGAGGTCTTTGGTAACCACTGTTGGGAGCAGTTTGTGTGGACAAGAGACAGATTGCTCTACCATTTGAGCAGTGAGTGAGTGGCAAGTGTGACCAATTCCTTTAAGGTGGCAATTGTAGGAGTTTCGTGGGAACAGTGGAAGTTCACTGGTTGGTGGATTGGTTGGTCAATCATCTCTCTTTTAAGACTGACAGTAATAGGAGCGCCTGGGTGACTCAGTTAAGCGCTGAACTTTGGCTCAGGTCATGATCTCAGGTTCATGGGTTCAAGCCCTGCGTAGGGCTCTGTGCTGACAGCTCAGAGCTTGGAGCCTGCTTTGGATTCTGTGCCTCTTTCTTTCTCCCCCTCCCCTGTTCACACTCCGTCTCTCTCAGTCTCTCAAAAGTAAGTAAATGTTCATTTAAAAAAATAAAAAAAAAGACTGACAGTAATAGAGGGGCACCTCGGTGGCTCAGTCAGTTGAGTATCCAACTTCAGCTCAGGTCTTATCTCATGGCTCATGTGTTCAAGCCCCTCATCGGGCTCTGTGCTGACAGCTTGGGGCCTGGAGCCTGCTTCAGATTCTATGTCTCCTTCTCTGCCCTCCCCTGCTTGTGCTCTGTCTCTCTCTCTTTCAAAAATAAATAAACATTAAAAAAAAAAAAGACTGACAGTAATAGAGCATATACAAAATCTCTTGGGAAGGAACTTAAGAAAGAGGAAGAAGATGAACATTCAGAATACTCAGTGCTGGGGCACCTGGATGGCTCAGTGGGTTAAGTGTCCAACTCTTGATTTCAGCTCAGGTCATGATCTCACAGTTGTGAGATCAAGCCCCAAGTTGGGCTCCATTTGGGTGTGGAACCTGCATGGGATTCTCTCTCATGCTCTCTCTGCCCCTCTCATGCTCACATTCTCTCTCTCTCAGAATACTCATTGCTACAAGGCCCATGACAATATGGAGGGTATGGGGGCTAGAGTACAGGTAGACACATTAGCCTTACATAGAAAAAGAGGTATACCTATGCCAGAGAAAAAAGAAAAAGAAAAAATTAGTCAATACTCAGGTAGTTTTACACATTGAATGGTAGAAATTGAAGGTGTTGCTATTTGGTTGTTTCTAATTTCTATGTGTAGTCAGTATAAATATTTGCCAACCTCTTTACCTCTTACCTGAACTATTGCAAGTCTCCTAAGCTTTCATGCCCCAAACATGATGCCCTGCAAATCAGTCCTCCCTGCTACTGATGAACTGTCTGTAGAACTGGCTGTCACTCTTCCTCCTCTAACCTCTTCCCTGTACTTTGTGTGTGTGTCTCTAAAAATATACTGACCTTATCGCATTGTATTGTTCACTACCCTCATTTTGAGGGAGATTAGCTTATTAATTGTACCCTTGTTACCTAGTCAAGTACCTGACATATAATAGTTTCTCAGTTGAGGTGTCTTGAATATATTAACTAACATTGAAGAAATATCACAAAAAGAAACATTTACTTGATTAATGGGTATTAGCCTACATGCTTATGTTTCTTTAAATCTTGTTCCAAATAATATTTATATTTGTCTTTATCATCTAGGAACTGCTTATGGAAGTTATACAGTTATATTTTAATAAATTTTAAGAAAGATATTTTAAAATATCTACTTATGCAGTAAATTATCTAGGTCAACCAAGACTGATAAAGTGATTTTAGATCATCTTAGTTACCCAGTGATAACACCGACATCTAGTGGTTATTCATCTGATATCTGGCTTCATATTTGTTCCCTTGAAAGACGAAGCTAGTTAAAAATATTTTAAAGTACTGTATAAACATTAGCTCACATATCACAGGGTTTTATTAGTCAAGTTCATAAAAATACATGTGGGATATAGGGCACTTAAAAATTATTTTCTATAAAGAAACATAAAACATGAATTTAGATTGTGAGCTGCCCAAGGTTCCTGATGGTAGGTCCAACTCAATAATGGTTTGCAAAGTGTTTTCCACAGAAAACACCAGGTCTAGAAGCCTTAATAAGTATTACTTATGTACAATACAGACTCTGTGGTCAAATAAATATTCAACTTTTCCATCTCTACACACATTCCTTCACCTTCTTTCTCTCTATTTTAATGTCCATAGCACTTTGCACTATTTGACTTAACTACTTATTTATTTGTTTGTTTGTTTATTATCTGTGGCCTCCACTGGAATGTGACCTCCATAGGGGCAAGGATTTTTACATGCTGTTCATTTTTTTTCCTTAAAGAACCACTGATGAAGTATTTGTGATTGAATGAAATAAATTTGATAGCTATTGGATAAAACAAAGTTAAATAAAATTACCTACTATAGGAATTCTCAAGGTCACTAATATGCTCCCATACATTACAAATTCCAGTGAGAGGCACATAGCATTTCTCAAATATCCTTCCTTCTGCCCACCCCCCACCCACCTGCTTCACACTCCAGGATTAATGTTCTACTAAACTCATGTTGGCAAAAGCTGATCTGATTCATGGGCTTAAGACTTAAATTCATTCACATTAAATTCTCTGGTTCCTCCCATATCCTGTGGTACTCATATTTCAAATTAACATACCATATAATAGTGAGACTACACTAAATTGAAGAAAAAATACAGAGAACAAATTTCACCTTTGCTGGTGAGTCAAATAATGCAGAGAGGAAATAAAACCTATTCCAGGGAATGGCCCATGACTGACTCTATTTAAATGATACTTATTTGAATCCCATCTCCTTCTGACCTCAAGGATTATCAAAATGGAAGTCTGAATTACATGGGAAATAAAAGAAAGAGCTTGTAAAGTGGAGAAATAAAGGTTGGATGGAAAAGCATGGCAAAATAATTGCTCACCTTCATCAGAGAAAACACGGGCATGATACCCAAGAAAGGCAAGTCATTTCAAATGCTACCTGTTTAAAGCAGCAGAAACCCTGTATGTTAACCTTTAGGGATAAACTTGCAAAAATATATAATGGAAGACCATGACCTCTTAGCATCTGAGTCGCATTTTACTTTAACAAAGCCCTTTCTGTTTTATTCCATTCTTATTTTAGTAGCTGCATTGGGAATAGAGAAGATCCATTCTGAAAACTGACTGCATGGTACTGTCATCACAGCATGCTTGCCATCTTTCATGAGGAGAACAGGTCGTTCACATAGCCATGCACAGTTTGTTAAATCCTTAGGAACATTGGGAAATGCAGCATAAAACTAAGGTGGTACTATCCATTACAACACAGGACCAGAGTCTACACAGCCAAGTTAAATTGCCTGTCATCTTTTCACATATTGAGCTAGTCATATAGACCTTGCATTACTATTAACAGCACTGTATATTTAACAGGTAATTTCTTTAAAAGAGAAAGAATTTTTTAAAAAGCAAACTACAAAAAAAAGTTGCAGGAACTTCTGAAATATGTTTGCTCGATTGGCAAGAATTAATCACCATCAGTCTGGGCTTGGTTTCAAAATCTTCCTAGGAATCCTAGAAAACAGATTGACCAAAAACAGCTCTTCTCTTCCTTAGGACTCTCTTCTTCTATAATTGGGTGTGTGGCAATATGTTCTCATGGAGAGGACACGCTTTCAAGATCAGATTTCTGGATACCTGTGTTGAAGTCCAAGGTCATCCACTAACTAGCTGCATGGCCTGCCCAATTCCTGTAGCCTCCTTGACCTGTATCCTCATCTATAAAATGCGGATTGTAATTCTGGCCCTATCTTTTTCACAGAGTTGTGAAATAATGGAGATAAAAGTCTCTTTTGAAACTGCAGATACTGTCCAAAGCTCTATAATGATGAGAGGAAAGGAGAGAAAGCCTGTTGTGAAGGAGAACATTAGATTGGCCGCACTGAAATTAGGTAAGGCATCCTAAACAATAATACCACCATATGCCATTTCAAATTAATCTGTAAGCAGTCTCAACAGCTGTTAGAACTTTCTAATAGGAAGCTCCTCTCCTACCTGGAAAATTCCTCAGTTGGCAACCAATGGTAATAAATGCTCCTTAAATTGTTCTCACGTCTCCAAATTGTTAACACACGGACCAACAATATTAGGAAACTGGTTTAAAGACTATCAAGCATGAAGCCATTCAATAATCTGGTTTATAACTGACTGACAAAGCTAATTAGGTACCTTGGAAAAATGTTTAAAAACAGAATGGTTACAATGTGACCACATTTCGAGAATAAGGAAAATGTTCTCTTCTGACCTACTCTTCCTTTATTCACCTTGTTCTTTTGGGAAGAGCCAGCCTCTTCCCCACTGAACACCAACACTTTCCTTTTCACACTAATCTTGAGTAAAAGAGACATCACATCTTTCATATATTGCTGTGCACATAGATCTGGTTTCCTCCTACTTTGCCCCTACAATCTCTGTCAGATGGTGTCCCTCATACTCAGCTTTCTGCAGCATTTGTGACTATATGGAATTACATTTGTTAGCTCCCAAAGCTTCCTATAGCCGTTTTTACATCTGGCTCGCTGTCACAGAAGACTTCTCTGAGAAGCTCTAAGTTGTCTTGAACTTCATGGCAATCTGCTCCTCTGCTACTGGCAAATGTGCAATGTTGCTGCTACACACTGTCTCCTCTTCACAAAAGCCAACAACTAGTCAAAAGGAAAACCATTTGTTTGGCATTTCCTCAATTTTTATAAGGCCTATAGATATCTGGATGAGTGTGACCAGGAATGGGCATCAGGGCTGTGGGTGACACTAAACCACGGATGTCCATGGAGATCTCCGACAAGATTGCTCCTAGTGACTGCTTGCTGTGAGAAAGGACCACATTTGATGGATGTGTGGCAGCTCTCAGCTATGGTTTAGGATGCTCAAGCCACCCTCGTTCACCTTCCCCATGCCCATAATCCCACTCAAATTAATAGCAATATTAATATTTGATATGGATACCTTATCTTTCATACAGTATAAATAGAGGCATTTCTTTAAGATCTTTGCTACTTTTATTGATAATCTAAGTAAAAAAAAAAAAAAACAGTGGGCTTGCTCTGTAAAAACAGCTCCAAAACTTCAAACCAATTCTAATACCCCCTATTCCCCAAATACATCCTGCCAAGTCCATTCTATCTATATATTCATTCTGGAGGTCCCTGTTGATACAGAACTAGCTGTATCCATGACCCTTATGCTTTGACGAAGAATTGAGATAACCTTTCACTTTGTATGGTGTGAGAAAGGTGTCAGGGGCGTGAGGCGTGGAGGGAAGATGTGACTTTACTGGCACTTGAAGCCAAGGTAACGAGTAGAAAAGCCATCGGGACGCCTTTCTCAGGTGTGACCATGCCGGTTCTCTGAATTCCCATCAAGAGAGGTGCAGATCAATCTCTGGGGCCCCCAGGTACCTTTCATATAAAAGAATAGAGTTTTTTTTCCTAAAATATAACAGTTGATGTATTAAAAGCTCAGTGAGTTTAGTCACTTTTTATCTTTCCCTTTAAATCTGAATGATTGTACTGAGCTTTTAAGGTCTGTGCCAGCTAACTAGGGCATTTTAGTAATCTATTTTTAATATGTACCAACTTCTGTTCTTTTTAGTTCTGCCTTAAGACATACTTTTATCTTTACTGGTATGCAGAGATCATCAAAAAATATAAGTTCTCTATTACATGACAACTCATAATGAGTCTTAATGAAGCTTGGGAACAGCTGTTTAAAAACTCCCGTTGAATAGCTTCCTAAGCAGCATTCACTTGCGATAGCCTTTCTGCTGCAACATTGCCTGAATCTCAGAACTCACCATACACATGAGAAGGGTGAGAATAAAATCTTTCTCTAGTTTCATTAGGTATTTTATTTTAATCAGAATGCTAATACACTGTTATGAATTAGTGCATTATGAACCATCAGCTCAATGCCTTTCACCCTGTTAATTATATTCCTTCATGGAGCAGAAAAGAAAGTAAATGTTACTATGCAAATTTTTAAAGAATTCATGCCCTCGATGAAAATGAGGGTGGGAGAGAGAACACAGAACAAACTTACTTTTTAATTATATCGGAAACATGTTGCAACTGCAAAATGTTGAAAATTAAGCTAAGCCCAGATGATTTCAAATGAGGTCCACAGTCTGAAATTTAAAAAATTTTAACTTCACTGTGTAGGTTAATATGTGTGAAGAACAAGTAAAACAAACTTCCAGTAGGAACTTAATCTCGTTCTTTTTTTCATTTACACTTTCAAATGAACTCATCTAGTTATCCTATTTTTTTCTCCCTACATGTCAAGAACCTTAGAAGAAAAATTAATGGTCATGATAGTTGCACTATCTTATTTACTCCCCTGGTCTTTATTAGTTCAAAGATCCAGTTTTCCCTTATATGTGTGTGTTGTTGTTTTTTTCTTTATCTTTTTTTTTAATTCTCATTTTAACTGATTCATTTTACATCAATTACATCTCTAGTTGAAACCATTTCCTCTTGCCTTTGGTAGAGTAGAATGTAATGATCTGCTTAATGCTAAGTACTAGAATAAACTGGGACCTAGCACAGTGCCTTATATATATTTTTTACTGAACACGTATCTCTGACCTTTAGAATATTCAAGTCATTCACATATTTCTTAAATTATCCTTCTGGTTGCTTAAATAAGATGGGGAGTTTAATTAACCAACCACACAGGGCTTTGAGGAATTTTCCATAGTGTACAATCACAATAGCACTGTGTGCTTGTTAGACATTTATGAGGCAGTCTGGTGAGAATTTACTGTTCATTCACAGTAGTGACAACTTGCATTTGCATTTCTATCATCTTTACTATTTTACTTAACTATCTTTATTCTTAAAAGTTTTCTGGAAACATACTGCAAAGGAAGAATACAGGATTTTTATTAAAAAATAAATGTTTCATTTTCAAATTTGGGACTATAATAGGTGTTTTCCTCTTCTCCTTTGAGCAATCTGATAAATACAACTAAGAGAACAAGAAATAGGAACCCAATGTCCACCTTTGATGGAACTAAATGATATTTGTAAGTCAAATTATAATATATGAGTAACATCTGCAAAATGGGAAAAATCAAAACAAAGGTTAGGGACAATCCACAGAATATACTCATGGATGCCGGTCTCAAAGAAAGGCATTTGGGCACTATCCTCCAAAGCAAATGACATATACTTGTGAGCAAAATCAACAATCCTTCACATGTATAAATGAAAATGGTATGTGTGCTGATAGCAGAATACTTCTTTGACCAATTTTAGCATTCTCTCTAGAAGCAAGAAATAGAGGGCTAAATGATGAATCTCACACACACACACGATATTACTTAAAGAAAGCAGACTGTTTCTGAGGCAAGTTAAACAAGAGACATTGTCCATTGACTGATGAATGGATAAAAAAGATGTGGTAAATATGTACAATGGAATATTATTCAGCCATGAAAAGAATAAAATCTTGCCATTTGCAATGACATGGATGGAATTAGAGTGTATTATGCTAAGTGAAATAAATCCGTCAGAGAAAGAAAAATACCATATGATTTCACTCATGTGGAATTTAAGAAATAAAACAGATGAACACTGGGGAAGGGAAGGAAAAATAAAATGAGATGAAAACAGAGAGGGAGGCAAACCATAAGAGACTCTTAACTACAGAGAACAAACTGAGGGTTCCTGTAAGGGAAGTAAGTAGGGGGATGGACCATATGGGTGATGGACATTAAGGAGGACACTTGTTGTC
The DNA here is from genome assembly GCF_016509475.1 of Prionailurus bengalensis. NCBI lineage: Eukaryota > Metazoa > Chordata > Mammalia > Carnivora > Felidae > Prionailurus > Prionailurus bengalensis. Next base: position 95,586,152 of record NC_057344.1, read on the forward strand.
ATGAGCACTGGGTGTTATATGTAAGTAATGATTCACTGAATTCTACTTCTCAAACTAATACTACACTATATGTTAACAAACTTGATTTAAATAAATCTTGGAAATAAATAAATAAATAAATAAATAAATAAATAAGAGGTTGGTGAGGACTTCTTTGCAGTGCTATCTCAATATTCTGAACTAAATAAAAGCTAAGAAATTCATTAACAATATTTTGTTTCATTAAAAAGAACTGCTGTTAGCATAAAATGGGGATTGCCAAACTTTTTCTATAAAGGACCAGATAATATCTTTTGCTTTGTGGGCCAAATATAGTCTCTGTGAATCCTCCTCCTCTTCTCCTCCTTCTTCTTCTTCCAATCCCTTAAAAATGTAAAATACTTTTAGTTACAGGCTGTTCAAAAAAAGAGTATGGGCCATATTAAATATACAAGTTGGTTTATGGACCCTGGACTAGAATATCCGATATATTTCCCACTACCCCTGCCCCCCAAAAAATGTACAAATAATTGATCCAGAAGGAATTAATGTTATTCAAAGATGAGTAATAAAAGGGCCTATAATATACACTTGCAAAAGATTATACCACCAAAAAGTAAAAAATGAAAGAAGAAAACAGCAGAAAAATTATACTCAAAAGAATAATTTTGCATGGGTGAGATAAAAATAGTGTACTGAATTTTGTAAAATTCAATGAAATGATCACTTATATAAAACAGAATCACAGGGGTGATTCTGGGTGGCTGGGTGGCCCAGTCAGTTGAGCGTCCAACTCTTGATTTCAGCTCAAGTCATGATCCCAGGGTTGTGGGATTGAGCCCTGTGTTGGGCTCCATGCTGAGCGTGGAGCTTGCTCAAGATTCTCTCTCGCTCTTTCTTTCTCTGCTCCTCTCTCTTGCTCTCCCTATCTCTCTGTCTCTAAAATAGAAAATTAAAAATATATATATAACAGAATCACAGCAGAGGTACAAAACCCAACTCTAACAAAATTCTACTAGAGAAGAAATTTTTGTTGTCTTTTATATTTCTCTATCATTAACCCTAAGAATTGTATCTGGAACACATTAGGTTTCATATATATTTTGATTGACAACTAAAGAGAAAAAATATAAGCTGGCACAATTTAGAAAAATGGTTGAAAAGAAACTAAGCTTATCACAGAAATGAAAGTCACTTTGATAGTAGCAGGAAGGATGTTAGCTGTAAAAACACAGTAAAAGACATGGAAGAGGCAAAAAAATTAGGAAAATAATAAAAAGGAAAATGAATGATATATGTGGAGAAAAAGCAAAAGGTATACAATATTTGAATAGTTGGAGTTCCTAAATAAAATATTTTATAAGATAAAATGAATAATTATACCAAAATAAAATTCAAGTAATTTTCCTGAAAGAAAAGATTTAAATGTATAGGTTCAAAGAGTGCACCCTGTAGGAGTAAAAATAAACAAACAGGTAAATAAATAAATAAATAAATAAATAAATAAATAAAGAATGATACTAAGACTCATAGATTTATTGGATATCAAAGATAAAGAAATAATTCTTTGGGCATTCAAAATAAAAGATCAAGTCATTTAAGGTCAGAAAACAGTACAACTGGTATCAGACTATCTTCTATATGACATCATTCAATGCTAAGTGTTTGAGGAGATAGGCAAAGTGTGATCCAAGAAATTAATTACCATTCACATTGTTACTCAAGTATAAAGGTAATAGTTGAATAAAGCAAATGCACAATACCTCAGAGAACAGTTCTCATGATGACTTCTTGAAGGAACTTTTAGAATAGCAACTTCAGCCCATTACAGTTTGAGTGAAGAAACAATGGCAAAAGGACTGATGATGAGCACAAAATATGTTTACATATAAGACTAAAACTAGAGCACATGAGAGATTTTTTAAAATTTTTTTAATGTTCATTTATTTTTGAGAGAGAGAGAACATGCTCAAGTGGGGAGGGGCAGAGATAGGGGAACAGATCACCTGAAGTGGGATCTGCACTGATAGCAGCAAACCTGATGTGGGGCTCGAACTAATGAACCGTGAGATCATGACCTGAGCCAAAGTCAGGCACTTAACTGACTGAGCCATGCAGGTGCCCTGAGAGATTACTATTACAGAAAACAATTAAGTACTAGAAATTCAGTATTGGGCAATGTTATAAATAACAAAAGCTGGAAGAAGAGAAAAGAAGGCAGAAGCTAGTATAAATATACTGACTATACAACTGGAGGTACAAAAGCTATGAGACACACGTACAAAAATATTCAGTGCTGTATTATTTGTAATGCAAAATATTGGCAGCAACATAAATGAGCATCAGTTGAAAACTGGCTGAAGGCATATCGCTAAAAGAAAATACCATGCCCACTTAAAGAATGAGGTCGCTTTATACACTGATAAACAATTTTTAAGACATATGCTAAGTTAAACAAAAGCAAGTTGCAGACTAGCATGTAGAGAATGCTACCATAAATTAATAATAGACAGACTCTCTAGAAAATTACACATGAAACTCATGTCAATTACATATTAGTTATAACAGAAACTGCCCTAGTAGAGGAGATATGGGACATTGGAATGTTTTTCAGTGTACACATTTTGATGCTTTTTTAAATTTGCATTAAATATGCATGAATTATCTTGTAAAAAATGCATTAAATAATTAATGTTACATGTATGGCCTGTCTCAGATTAGGTGGACTGGGAAGGTGACAAAGGCAATCCAGAAGTCTCTCCTGAACATAATAAGATTCAAGGAGTCCTGTCTGGATAAAATTGTGTGTTGGGGAGGAGGGGAATATGCAAGTGTCTACACTAGGGCAACATGAAAAAGGTCAAGTAGATTCATCAGACAAACATAAAGCAAAAACAAAATTCAAAGGGACAGTCAGAGGATTTCATACAATTTAAGTGGATGAACTGGCCAATTTAACACTTCATTTCATTCTACACACAGAGCCCAGGGGAGGAACTGAGCAGCTTGAGAGTAACCACAGAAAACTAAAGGAGGCGGGGCATCCCTTGATACTAAAATGAGAACCTTTTCTACTCTCACATATTTTCTCCTGCAAAATAACAATGGAAACCCATGTTGACCAGGCAACCACAACTAGTCAAAGACTAATCCATTCCAATTTATTTGCTGTTTCCTCATATTAAATCTAAAAATGTTTCTCTGCTCCAAGAGGTAGCTGGGTACTTCTGGATCCCTGAATAGCTATCTCCCCTTTCTTGTTTTGATTGCTGCCATACAGTAAATGGTTTTTGCTTTAAGGGCTTCTGCGTCAAATATTTAATTTGATTGGTTCCATAAAGGTTAGACGAAAATGATAAATGAGATTCAGGGCTAACTGCTGTAAGTTATCTCAGTAACTCAGACCCAACTGGCCATCTGTTGGAAATTGCTGTAGTCATTTGGGCCCACTCCATCTCTAGAGAGCTATTTAATTCAGGATTTTATGAAGATACGGTAGTGATTGAAATCCTTTTATGAAATGAAAACTATGTATAGTTTACACTTAGCCACTTCACTTTAGCATAATTGCATACAACTAAATATAATGAATATTGAGTAATAAAACAAATACCCTATCTCCATTCATACAGACCTAATGAAATTCCTTAACTGATCTAAGGAATAGTCTTTCCTTTAGTTTGGCCTTGATTCTTCCACATATACTTATTAATACTTATTTTATTTCTCAACATATTTTTGTCCCATCTTTATCTGCACTAGTATGTTATTTCACTAGTATATCACTGACTTTTATTTTTTTAATTTTTTTTTTCAACGTTTATTTATTTTTGGGACAGAGAGAGCAGAGCATGAACGGGGGAGGGGTAGAAAGAGACGGAGACACAGAATTGGAAATAGGCTCCAGGCTCTGAGCCATCAGCCCAGAGCCTGACGCGGGGCTCGAACTCACAGACCGCGAGATCGTGACCTGGCTGAAGTCGGACGCTTAACCAACTACGCCACCCAGGCGCCCCTATCACTGACTTTTTAAAAAAATATCCCTTTTTCCAGGGCACCTGGGTGGCTCAGTCAGTTAAGCACCCGACTTTGGGTTAGGTCATGATCTCGTGGTTCATGATCTCGAGCCCCACATCACGCTCTGTGCTGACAGCTCAGAGCCTGGAGCTTGCTTCGGACTCTGTCTCCCTCTCTCTCTGCCTGCTCGCACTGTGTCTCTGTCTCTCTCTTTCTCTCTTTCCAAAGGCAATTGCTCATATTCCACTTTAGGTTCTCAGTTTGTGTCTACTGTATTTCTAAGGAGACTTGATTTCCTTCTTTCTGTTCTCAAAAATGACTTCTACTGATTCCTTGTGACCAGTAAGTGACCTTGTAGTTTCCCAAGTCTAGGCTGCACATTCCACATTTCCTGCCTACTTTCCTCAGGGAGATGCTTGGTACTCATTTTGCCCTGGATGTGAAGAAGGGAAACGTTCTATTATGAGTTCAGAACAGAGCTGTTGAACTGAAGTCTGAACTAAAACATATTCCCCACAGGGATGAATCACAGACTCCATGAGGCTTGATGTGTAAAAATATGAAATGTCCTCACTGAGTAGTCAACATAACTGTAATCTGTAAGCAGATACTATGACTATTCTTATTTAGCTATGTATTATTTTGTGCTAGTAAAAAACTTATTAAAATATCCATTTTACTGTCTTAGTTGCCCATTTTACGCTATATAAATAGACACAACCCTAGCTAAGAATTTAATTTGTATATATATATGTATATATATATATATACATATATATATGTGTGTGTGTGTATATATATATGTATATATATATATATATGCTACGTAGTATTTCATCTCAAAGGACACACTCAAAAACATATATAACATAAATAACAGTTATATGCATATATTTACACGTGTGTGTGTGTGTGCGCGCGCGTGCGTGTGGGTGTGGGTGTGTGTGTATTGGAAGCCAAATTGGAAAACTCATTTTAAGTTTTGGTTATTGGTAACTCTACCATTATGTTTTTTTTATTTAACAAGGGTAAAACGGAAATTCAGGATGGGAAATGGAAAACTCCACATTTAAGCGTGGTTACTAAGTTGACTCAATGCAACGTCACTTAAACATAAAGGCATCATAAAAGGTACTCTCCCCACCTTCAATCTTTTAGGTGCAAGAAATAGTGGTGTTTTAAAAAAGGAAAAAGGGGCGCCTGGGTAGCTCAGTCGTTAAGCATCCAACTTGAGCTCAGGTCATGATCTCGCAGTACATGGGTCGAGCCCCACATCAAGCTCTGTGTTGACACTTCAGCTTCAGATTCTGTGTCTCCCTGTCTCTCTGCCCTTCCCCACTCACGCTTCTCTCTCTCTCTCAAAAGTAAATCAACTTAAAAAAAAAGAACAAACATGTTCAGTCCTGGTTGCAAATTAAAATGTCTTCATGTCTTCTCATACTTAAAACGAGCATATTATTTCTGGGATGAAAGCACTAAATGATTCCTGAATAACATGTTCAATCTTTGTGATAACTTCTTAATATAAATCATACATTTTAAAGTGTTACCTTAAATTTCCATGCTTTTTGTTATTTATTCTTGCTTGTTTTGTACAGGATAAGGCAAAGATTTGGTTACAGGTTTATCTTACTATAAATTATCAGAATGATCAGCATTCTTTACCAACTGAAAGTTCTAAAGTGGGGCAGGGGATCATGTATGTATGTGTATGAAAGAAATTTTAAGTATTAATGTACACAAAACAAAAGATATCTTTAAAGTCAAAATGCTATTGCAATGCAAATGTACTTTGGATTCCAAGAGGATTGCTTGAATATCTTCAAAAAGGAATTCAAACACAAGAGTTATAGTTCCTTGCCTTTGCAAGGAAAATATGGATTACATTAATTTCCATCATAAACCTGTAGTTTTTGATAGCATCATTCACATTGATTTCTTTCCATGAGCAGTGCCTTATACATAGTAGTCACCTAATATATCTGGTAAATACAACTAAATATAAATTCTCTGATTCGAGGAGCAATCATTAAGGCACATTCAGGAGAGTATTTGCCTTTCTTTTTCTAAGTCTAGTGACAGTGACAACAAATACACTGACTCCTAAGAGAAAGAAAGGAAAAAAAGGCAGGGGGGAGGGAAATTAAGAAGCCAGAAAGAAAACTAAATCAGAAAAGGACAGTCCTATGAGAAAATATTCATAGTCAGAATCCTAAGGATTAAAACTTTAAAAGTTCACAAATAGATAAATGGAACAATAATAGTCATTATCAGTCATTTCAATGATTTGAGAAAATTATAAGATTATTGTGTATATTAAAGGAAAACAAGAAATTAACAATGAAGCAATATAAAAACAATCTCTATGACAGAGAAAGTGTTCTTTGGTTAAGACAAAAAAATGAGTCAACTAAGTGAATATTGCTAACAAAATTCAGAATTCAAAACTTGGTTGGGTTCTGCAATTTCATAATGGGCACTGAAAAAAACCTGACATTATTACATCTATGTGAAACACTTTGGTTCCCATACTTCTTGCAAAGGAGACATGAGCTAATGGGAAGAACAATGAATAGACATTACACTTACAAATTAAAATTTTGTAATTTTCAGGAATGTTTCAGAAACATTCCATAACAATACCAAAATATTGTTGGCCAACGAGAAAAAAAAGAATGAACAATAAATTAATCTTTCTAACATGATGTGGTCCTTGGAGCAGTGGAGATTATTAGAAGACATTTGAAATTTTATTCCTGCCAGATTCTACTGAGGAATAATTTAAGGACTAGAACACTTCAGTTTTAATCTAGGTTTCCATTAAGTCAACTGTGTAACATTGAACCTCACCTCTTTAGACTTCATCTTTTCTAAAATGAACATGTTACACCAGATAATTCTCCAAATACACTTTTATTATACAACTTTCACTACATAAATTCAAAGATGTGGAAATTACAGTAATCATCCAAGTGATCTGATTAGTGTAGTCTGCCTGTCCAGGTGACCTGGGTGAACATAACTCTTTTATCCTAAATAGAATTTTTAAATGCCTGTGTTAGCCATGTAATTCATGAAATTATCCTTTCAACTAACTCTGGATAGATAGCATCAGACACAAAGCAGTTCACCCCTTCAAGAGATTAAGCTTCTGCCTTGCCTGGAATGGTTGTAGACATATTTATATATATATATAAATGTCTGGATTATGTGTCCTGTGTTACCTATAGTCTTATCTTTACATTCTACCCCAATTTGTTTACTGTTGCCATTGAAGCCCACGTGTAAGTAAATATCTTCTACATGAATCATAATGTGCCCAACACATGTATGATTCTCTCTAAAACAGAAGTTTCATCCATAAAAAAGTGCTCAAGGGATAAACAAGCAGCTGTCTTTGGTGAGCTCATTACTAATTTTGTGTTTAATACAGTGACAGAGAATGCATATGTCTATGAGAGTGATAATCAGTGACTTAAAAAATAAATAACCATATATAATCCCCAGGTATAAAATGGAGTTCCAATCATTCAATTGTTTTTATTTGAACTGTGATTTACAAATAGCAGACTCCTGAAGTAATTTGAGTTTATATGGAATAATTAAATGATATATTCACATAGGCTCTTTATTCCCCAGCACAGGAAAATGTCAAAGTGGAGGAAGGCAGTTATTGGAGCAACTATGGCAGACCATGTAACAGGTATATATCCTTGTCCAAAACAGAGAGATGAGACTAGTGAAGGTGTCTGAGCAAAATGGTCTAGACTCATACTCTTTTTTTTTTCATTTTTTTAAGTTTATTTATTTATTGTTGAGAGAGACAGAAAGAGACCATGAGTAGGGGAGGAGCAGAGAGAGAGAGAGAGAGAGAGAGAGAGAGAGAGAGAATCTCAAGTAGGCTCCTTGCTTAGTGCAGAGCCTGATGTGGGGCTCAATCCCATGAACCATGAGATCATGATCTGAGCCAAAATCAAGAGTTGGATGCTCAAATGACTGAGCCACCTACTCTTCAATACTCAATAGAAATAGAATGCAAGCCATACACACAGCTTTAAATTATCTAGTAGTCAAAACTGGAACAAACAGATGAAATTAATTCTAACAATATATTTCATTTAAACCAGTATATCTAATATATTATCATTTCTACATGCAATCAATATTCTAAAAATTGAGATATTTTGCACTTTTATACTAAGTATTTGAAACTCATGTGTATTTTATACATAGAGTATATTTCCATTTGGATTATATACCTGTAAAATGATTAATAGCTACATGAGCTATTAGATACCTGCTCATTAGATACCTGTAAAGTGCTCAGTAGCAGTGTTTATAATGGGCAGCAAAGGTCTAGATACCAAAGTCAAGACCACACCTATTAATTATGTTCCCTCCTCATGGAACTATTACATACACACACATTCTTCCTACCTCTACCATCAAAAGTATAAATTCAAAGATTTCTGAAGGTATAAGAAAAATACAGAGTCAACTTTGGAAAGATAGATGTATTGTTGTTGTTATAGCTTCATGAAGTAAATGTATCACATCGGTCCCCGACACAAGGTGGACATAGATACAGAAAAGTTTTCTGCCTTCATTCACTCGCCCTGCCTTACTTCTGATACATAAAGGCAGTGTTATGACTCAATGGTATTTCATTCTACAGGAGATAGGAATTCTCCAGCCATCAACTCAGATGTGAAAAAAAAAAAAAGAAAAAGAGGTGGTTTTTTTCTATAATTCATGTCTCTTTTGTATAATCTCATTATTCTTGAGTCATTTGCTTCATTAAGTATTTATTGGGCAACTGCTATGTGCTAGGTTTTGTTATAAGTAATAGGAATGGTTAAAGATTCCCACTCTCCTAGAGTACATGTTCTAGTGGAAGGGACACAGATAATATGAAATAAATATGTGTAATATATAGTATGCTGTATGACAGAAAGTTAATTCTTTCTCTCTGGGATGGATGGCATCAAAAGGCTTATGTACATCTAGGCACTTTTTGACAGTGCCTAGAACAGTACCAAGAACATAGTAGGCACTAAATAAATATTTTTCAAATGAATAAATAACAATTGGGGGAGGCTCATCCCCTATCATTGCCTATCTGCAGAACAGCCAATGAAACATAAACATTATCCCATATGGATGTCTTCTGTTGTCATCCCCCTCCCCCAAATTGGCATCTACTGAGACACCTTCATGCCCATCTATTACCTGGCCGGCCATAAGGTCCATGTGACCATTCACCACCAAGACCCCATGACAGCCCTGAATTCACTTCAGGTCTACTGAATTCACTTCAGGTCTCACTCTGTGGCACCTTTCCAGGAGTGCATGCATATTTATGTATTCTTTCATGACTGTTTGAGGTCACAGGATATAACAGTGTGTCTGAGTTGCCTTTAGACAACTCTACCCCCTTGTTCACATATCATGATGGCTCTAGGTTTCTAAATGGAAACTGGAATACAAATCATTATTATTTGTGTATCCACAGATGTAGCCAGGGTCATCTTTTTCTCCCTTCTCATGAGTTTACCAAGAAGGGAGGGAGTACCAGGGCACAGATCTTCTTAGAACCCTCAACCATATCTAATCTCTTGCCTCCCCATCTTACCCAGTGAGGATTTGTATCTCACCTTCTGTACCGATTGAATGGGGGAACTGTTGATAAATTAGTTATCAAATGAAATATTTCAAACTTATTTAAATAATACATGAACTTCTTACACAACCAGTCACATTTAGCTTGAAGAATCTTATGCTTTAGAATATGGTACTGTTTTTCTTTCTTATTCTGAGTTAATGCTTATTTGTGATGGTTGAGTTTGTTAATATGCTGAGGATAAATAAGAGATTAAAATCATCAAAACAGAAAACCATGTTAGTTCATACTGATTTTTCACAAGGTGGAAATCCTTTCTATTTCAAGTAACTCTGAAGGAAAGAGAAAAAACACTACCCAGTTGAATATAGTGACCTGTATAAAAGGAATACACAAACATCCATCCAAACATCCTCTTTCTTAATCTATTTACCTATATGCATTGGCCTATGAGGGTATAATATGCTGTAACTTCGAGTTTACACACTTTTCCAGTTAACAATATTAAATAAAGCAATCCAAACATGATAAATAAACATTGGAAACCCTTAGATAATGAGGAAAAATTAAGTTAATAAAACCTTCTGAAATAAATGAGAGAATATGTGAAAGCTCCAAAGGAACAGGCCTAAGGGAATCCATGGTGTGCACTATCGAAGACAAGAGTAGAAACATAACAGAAATGAGAGATGGATGTACTATAGTTATCATTTTTTTCAAGGAGGATTGAATTGTGCTTGAAAAAGATTAAGGGTATGGACCATAATCCATAGGAAGGTACTACCCAGCATCTAGTCTCATTGCGGGCTCGAACAATAGCCATCTGTGTCAACTTTAGGGTCACGATCTTTGCCTTAATAATTATGTCCTTCCTTCCATTTCTTCAGGATACCTCAAATACTACATTTCACCACATTCACTCATACCAAGCAAGCTTAATGTTTTTATTTCAAAATCAACTGTAATGCTTAACTATATCTACTGTAATATTACTGTATTTATTTGGAATCTAAGATGCTTCAAGTAAGTAAGATATGGTAGAATTTTATATTTTTTCAAATATATTTCTTATTAAAAAAATAGGATTTGAGTTCCACCCCAATGTTATGTTTATAGCATGAAATTCTAAAATACAGTTAAATAACACACATCTATATTATGGGTTTAAAATTTCTATATATTTTTAATGATTTCCATTTTATCTACATTTTCCCATTCGTTCTGTCCTGTTGTATTATTAAGTTATCTGTCAGTCTAAGGTACTACTACACAGGAAAGCTGTGTTGTTTAAATAATAATTACCTCAGAAAATTCACTGTGTATCAGTAAGACACATGGAATATAGGCCTCAAATGCTGGATATAGAGCATCGAGAATCTATTACCAATCTTTGTCCCTTTATCTTTATATCTACTCTGAAATCAGTCCCTAACTTCTTGATGATAAAGAGATACATAAGCATTTCCTAAAAGTCTTGAGGTTGTTGAGATGATGAAAGTGTTAATCATGCAATGTCTGGGGTACAGAGAGGGGATGTAAATAGGAAAGAAGAATGTATAAGGAAAAGCAATAGTCATGGAGAGAGAAAAATAAGAAAAAAAATATTTGCAACAGTAAGAAAAGAGATTGCCACTGATATCTAACCAGAGTTGTTATCTACTTGAAGTATCAGCAAACTGGGAGAAAGAGGAAACAATGGTGACTCACATCATCTAAGTAATCTGTAAACTAGCATGCGAATATCATGTTAGAGTTTTGTCAAAAGAGTTTGTCAAACATGTTGACATATTTGTCAAAAGAGTTCATTTGACATTATTTCTTATAATCCTTCCTTAGTTAAATAATATTATCATCATCCCCAATTAACTGATGAGGATACTTGGTGAAGTTTACACAGGTCACACTGTCAAACAGGACTAACTAACCCACATCCATGGACTCCAATCCATGTGCCTTCCATCACTCTACTGTCAAATGGAAATCAGGTGACCAAGTAGAAATCCTCTTCTATTCAGAGTTACAGAGAACACTCCAGGAAAGCAAACGATATCTGAAGTCTAGGAACTTTAGTGGTGACTAGCTAGATCATTTTTCCCCAAAATCCCATCTCTGCTGAGAAACTCTTTGCTATTTCCTTCATTCTAAACAAAACAGTATTCTTTCAACTGAGAGGCACGTACTCAGAATTTGTTTTAAAAATATCAAATTATAATTTAAGACCTCCATCAGTGGAAAATAAAATATATATTCTTAAAATCTTAGCAATCCTTTCTACTTAATGAAGATCTACAAATAGGTGTGCTAATTCAGTTTGTGCAGTTAATTCAGATTTTTACTTTTCATACAGATATTTGGTATTGGCAAGGTCTACACATAAAAAAACAGTTGATTCAGCCAATCCAGTAGCAAAAATAAGAAGTCAAATCGGTCATGAGTCATGCACACCAAATCATAACTAATGAGAATTTTACTAATCAACCAATTGTCAAGGAGGCTTGAAAATACAGCCTAATCAGCACAAGCAAAGTTCCTATATCATAGATGCACTTGCCTATTTCAAAGAATTCTATAGCAATTGTAGGAAAGAGAAGTCTATTTTTGAACTCTAGCATGTATTGGAAAAAAATCCAGAATGATTAAGTCTTCTGGCATGTATTTTAGCTATTACAGCTGTTTGCAATATATATGTGCTACATCTATATTTGAAATCTCTGCTGTTGCCATTCACCATCTGCCTAAAGATGGGTGAAAATGCCTATGTTTTTTGTTCATTGCTTATGAAACTGCACATAGCAATTTGCCAAACCTGTATTATTTTTCCTAGTCTTTTTCAAGCATCTAATCAATATCCTAGAAACGTTGAAGCAAAAACTAAAGTCTCATAAAGCCACAAATGTAACTTGCCTTTTAAATTTGAAGAGGGGTAGAACAGTTCTTACAGTAAATTTAGCTATCTAATTATTATTAACTGTTTAATAATATCCTAATTATCCCTCATTATCAGAAAACTGATTCAAAACCTCTGGAAGATAGTGGAGAAAGGAATGTAGAAACACTAAATGTAACAAATCCTAGAGTGACTGACAAAAGTCCCATATTCATTGGCATTTTTCTCCTAAGGCAAAATTCTCACACTATTGGTTCTCTGATATCTAGACTTAAGGGGGAAATTAAGATCAAAAGGGAATGGCGATGGCAGAAAAACAGACACTCAGATCAATAGAACAGAATAGAGAACCCAGAAATGGACTCACAAACATATGGCCAACTAATGTTTGACAAAGCAGGAAAGAATATCCAATGGAATAAAGACAGTCTCTTCAGCAAGTGGTGCTGGGAAAACTGGACAGCAATTTGCAGAAAAATGAACCTGGACCATTTTCTTACACCATAAACAAAAATAAACTCAAAATGGATGAAAGACCTAAATGTAAAACAGAAAACCATCAAAATCCTAGAGGAGAAAGCAGGCAGAAACCTCTTTGACTTTGGCTGCAGCAACTTCTTACTCAACACGTCTCCAGAGTCAGGGGAAACAAAATCAAAAATGAACTATTAGGACCTCATCAAAATAAAAAGCTTCTGCACGGTGAAGGAAACAATCAGCAAAACTAAAAGACAACTGACGAAATGGAAAAAGATATTTGTCAGACAAAGGGTTAGTATCCAAAATCGATAAAGAACTTATCAAACTCAACACCCAAAAAAGAAGCCAGTGAAGAAATGGGCAAAAGGCATGCATAGACACTTCTCCAAAGAAAACGTCCAGATTGCCAACTGACACATGAAAAAATACTCAACATCACTCACCATCAGGAAAATATAAATCAAAACCACAATGAGATACCACCTCACACCTGTCAGAATGGCTAATATTAACAACTAAGGCAACAACATGTTGGCAAGGATGCAGAGAGAGAGGATCTCTTTTGCACTGCTGGTGGGAATGCAAACTGGTGCAGCCACTCTGGAAAACAGTATGGAGGTTCCTCAAAAAATTAAAAATAGAACTACCCTACAACCCAACAATTGCACTACTAGGTATTTATCCAAGGGATACAAGTGTGCTGTTTCAAGGGGCACATGCACCCCAATGTTTATAGCAATGCTATCAACAATAGCCAAAGTATGGAAAGAGCCCAAATGTCCATCAATAGATGAATGCATAAATAAGATGTAGCATACACACACACACACACACACACACACACACACACACATGTATATATATACACACATACACAATGGAGCATTACTCAGGAATCAAAAAGAATGAAATCTTGCCATTTGCAACTATGTGGATGGAACTGGAGGGTATTATGCTAAGCAAAATTAGTCAGAGAAAGACAAATATATGACTTCACTCATACGTGTAATTTAAGATAAAAAACAGATGAACATAAGGGAAGGGAAGCAAAAATAATATTAAAAAAAGGAGGGGGACAAAACATAAGAGACTCTTAAATACAGAGAACAAACTGAGGGTTTGCTGGAGGGTTTGTGGGAGGGGGGATGGGCTAAATGGGTGAGGGGCATTGGGGAGGACACTTGTTGGGATGAGGATTGGGTATTATATATAGGGGATGAATCACTGGTATCTACTCCTGAAATCCTTATTGTACTATATGCTAACTAACTGGGATATAAATTTTAAAAAATAATAATAAAAATAAAGTCAGATAAGTCATAGTAAGTACCTAAAGACAAAAAATATTTATAGATAATTGTGTCAAAACACTGCAATAAATAGTAATGATTACTAAGAACTTAACTTTTCTTTCAGGTATAAGTATTTTTTTCAAAAATTATTTGAGAGAATATAAAAAGCATTTTGGGGTCAAAATTAAGTGCTAATCAAGCCATTAAATAACGTGGTAATTTTATAGATAGAGATTAAAATTATAATTTTAGCCTTTCTGTACATTATTCTTGAAACGATATGTAGTAAAGGATTTATTAACACACACGAAAGAAAGAAAGAAAGAAAGAAAGAAAGAAAGAAAGAAAGAAAGAAAGAAAGAAAGAAAGGGAAGGGCAAATAAACTGAGAGTTGCTGGAGGGGAGGTGGGTGGGTGATGGGCTAAATGGATGATGAGCATTAAGGAGGGCACTTGTGAGGAACACTGAGTATACCTGTAAGTGATTAATGACTACATTCTACTCCTGAAACCAATACTACACTATATATTAACTAACTTGAATTTAAATAAAATCTTGGAAGAAAAAAAAAGAAAGGGAATGGTATTGTCCTAGAGGAAAATATAATGATATAATGCAATATGAACATCCTATGTTATTTCAGCAAAAAGGGAGACTGAAAAGTTCAAAAAGATGTTATGAATCTGTGAAATATTATAACCCAATATAATAGTAAATGCTCATAACAATGTTCCTAAATCATTTCTAAAGCCATTATATTCAAGGCCTCTATTTAAAAATGAAAAAACAAATTTTTTTTAAATTTTTTTAAACGTTTATTTATTTTTGAGTCCAAGAGAGACCGAGCATGAATGGGGGAGGGTCAGAGAGAGAGAGACACAGAATATGAAACAGGCTCCAGGCTCTGAACTGTCAGCACAGAGCCCAACGTGGGGCTTGAACTCACGGACTGTGAGATCATGACCTGAGAGGAAGTCGGACGCTTAACCGACTGAGCCACCCAGGCATTCTGAAAAAACAAATTATTTTAATGTAAGTTTATTTCCACAAGTATTGTTCAAAATTTATAAACTTGGGGATTTTAAAGGTTAAGCTCCAGTTACCAGTAAAATTTATTCATTTATGTAAAAATGGGGATTAAAGGTATAATTTTAAAGTCACTTTTATAATATAACAATTATGTAAAATAACCTGTTATGTGATTAATATTTATAATTTAAATCCGTGTACACTAAATAAGAGTCCAAAATTCTAATATCAAGAATTCTGCCTAAAATAAAAAATAAAAAATAAAAACTCCCCTATCCATGATCTAAAACAAAGTTCTACTCTAAAAAAGATGGTTCATATGTACTTTACACACAAATCATAGCTTTATGAGACAACTGAATATGACTGATATTTAAAAATTAGAATTTTGACCACTTAGCTTCTTATATCTCTGTAAAATTGGCTTTTTTTAACACCTAACCTTTAATCAAAGAAGAGTGTTTTTCACTACATTAAAAAACAGAAAACAAAAAGCAAAAAGCAATACAATTACATATTTGAAGAAAAATGAAATTTTTGTGATAAATGTTGTCTCTACAATTTTTTCTGAACAAATGCAGCAATGACATAATTGCTCTGAAACATCTTAAGTTGATTCTGTGTCTTCAGGATTACTTTTTTTCACATCAGATGAATCATTCTTGAGAATCACTGGCAGACTGGTCAGTAATCCATTCTTCCATTATTCTGTAATTATTCTGTAATAATTCCAATTATTCTGTAATTATTATCCTCTTATTTTTTTAATTTTTTAAGTTTATTTATTTATTTTGAGAGGGTGAGAAAGCGAGCAGGGGAAGAGTAGAGAGAGAGGGAGAGAGAGAGAGAATCCCAAGCAGGTTCTGCACTGTCAGTACAGAGCCCAATGAAGGGCTCAAACTCACAGACCATGAGATCATGACCTGAGCCAAAACCAAGGGTCAGACACTCTCAATCTACTGAGCCACCCAGGCACCCCTATTATCCCTTTATTTAGATATTACCATCCTCTGGTTACTTATAACCATAAACATTTTCTAGGCCTCCATTTGAAAAGAAATGCCAAGACTTGTAACTAAGGACTCAACATGTCTCAATTTAATTTTGTAAGTAGACAAGCCCCTTCTTACCCAAGCATTATAATCATAGTCCTAATTTACACCTAGCCAACATTCAGAAATATAGTTACACCTTCCAGTAGAAGACAATCAACACTACAGACACATTTTTCTTCCCTGCCAATTTTGTAATGGTAGAAGGGCTTACTTGGCGATGAGTTTACTGACAGCTGTATCTATCTGATAAAATATGTTAAAAACTTGTCCTCCTTTTGAAAATTCAAGGATTTGTTCTTTCAAAGGTCAAGATATATTTGCCCTTTTAAATATGCATTTTTTATAACCATATTGTCTTGATGAACCTTGGGTCTGGAATTATTCAAGATTTGACCAATAAATAAGAAGAAGTTAAAATATGATATTATATATATATATTACAACTACATAAAATACTACATATATAAACTACTCTATATATTAAAGTATGCATCAAAGGAAATTAATAAAGAGTTTAGTTTCCTCATATATATTCTTGTTGGGTCTTGCTAGATAACAAACTTAAAAGATTTGAGTCTCTCCTTTATAATAACTCAATGTTTATTATAGGCCTCTATGTCACTTAACATATGATGAGGGGAAGCTTGTCACAGTGAAATGGTGACATAAATCTTCACTGAACCAAACTGAAACAAATTGTGATATACACGTAAACAGATCAATGATAATATAGGATAATAACTGGTTAAATAGAGGTCAAATAGATTGTTATGGTAAAATAGAGGATGTAGCAGCTAGTGCTGAATGGGGAGTTAAGAAGCTTTCACCAAAGAAGTTGCATTTGAACACATTCATAAAACATTTATTTAGAACCCTGTAGGAATTTTTTTTAACTTTGTAAAATAGGACTTCAGCTGACTGTGTGGGGATTTCTTTTACTTTTCTCCCTTCAAGTTTCTGATTATCTTTACAAACTGCTTTTGAGTTTGTAGCTTTACTTGGTATGGCTAGAATCATAATTATCATATTAACCAAGACAGTGTGCTGTGAGAGAATCTAAGAAACAAGATGAAGGCAAGAAAAGCCTCTACATCTGTAATAGTTGTTACAAAGCCTATGCCCATTATACTTCCACAGAGCCTGCTCATTTTTTATGCTCTATGCCAACTACAAATTAAACACAAATCCCATCACTGACTACACAGAATTCATCAAGGCACTGCCATTGCTTGGATTAAAATCCAAACTCCTGAACAGGGCTTAAAGAGCCAATGATGAAATGGTACTTGTCTCTCCCTACAGCCTCTTTGCTTACATCTCCCAGCTTATAAAACTCCAGAAATAACAACTTTCTTTCTGTTTCCTTTTCCCTCTGCCTGTCACATTTTCCTTTTCAGAAATATTCTAGAGCAGAGTCAATAGCCCTAGAGCCAAACTGTTGGGTTGTAAACTTCATTTTACCATTCCCTAGTAGAACCTCTAAACATTTTTATAAGCATTCCAGGCCTCAGTTTGCCCTCTCATACTATGGAATCTCATATGATTGTTGTGAGGATTAAATGAGATAATACATGGAAAGCACTTAAAACAATGCCTGCCTACATAAGTAAGCACTTTATAGAAGTCAGCTGTCATGATTGTTTTATTTTAGAAGGTAATCAAAAATATTTATTGAATGAATGAATCTAATTATTAGTTAGAAAAATGGACTAGTTAGGAAAAGAGCTTGGGTTTTGGAGGCTGACAAATCTGGATTTGAATCCGAGTTTACATTCCTTTCCCATCTCTCTCAAATACACACACGTGTGTATACACATGTACACACACATAGGAAATCGAAAGTATATATATCTGAGGCCATTTAGAATAGAGTTAGTGTCCTTCATGAACTCTTAAGAACCCAAACATGTCAATGAAAAAAAAAAAGTAGTCATTGTGAGCAAAAGTTGCAGGAGGAGCCAAGATGGCAGAACAGCATGGAAGTTTTATTTACATCTTGCATCCGTTAAATACAGCCAGATCAACACTAAACCCATCCTGCACATCTAGAAAACTGATTTGAGAATTAACAGAATAAACCACACAACGTGAACCACAGAACTCAGCAGGTAGATGGCACAAAGAGGTAAACTGGGGGAGAGAGAAGCCACTGAGGGCATGGAGCTGTTTTTGCTTGTGGAGAGAGGATGGAGATGGGTGGAGAGTATGGGAAAAGCAACCCCCAAAAGCAGCTGGAGAGAAAGTAGAAAAGTGGCAACAATCACAGGGACTGAACTAAAAAGGGAGAAAAGAAAAAGGAGATGATTTAAATTCCATTAAGACTATAAACAGGGGGAGTACAGAGTCCGAAACTCTGCAGCTCAATACCTGGTGGTGCTCTGGTGAGAAGGGCAAATTCCCAGGAGCAGAAAATGAGGTCTGGGGGGGTTCTCAGGCCACATAGGGAGAAGCGGTTCCCCTGCTGGGAGGACATTTGGTACAGGCTGTGTGACCACCCCACAGGCAAAGATCCCAGCAGATTCCAGAGAGCAACCACATTAACCAGTGCTGGAACAAGGTCATTAAGGGTGAAGCCTGGTGCCAGATGTGTGTTGTGATTTTCCATAATCCTTGAAATGCTGCTGCTACATGATCATGTGAACTTTTTCTGGGACAGGCTGGCACCCAGCCACAGTCTCTGGGCATCAGCAGCAGCACAGTGCCTCGAACGTCCCTGGGTGTGGCCAGCACCAGGTCATTGCTTGGTGAGACCCTCCCCCAAGGTCTGAATGGGTCAAAACCACAGTCACTCAGAAGTGAAGGATTGGGAAACACAACCACATCTGAGATAAAACTCAGGAGGGATAGGCTGTCTAGCAACCTGACTGCTTGGTCACAGACAGTGTAAAAGCCAGGAGTGGATGGAGCCAAAGACAAAGGATGGGTGCATGGTTGCTAATCGGGGAGTCACAGAGTTCTGATACTAGAGACTGGGTAGCTGGGGGGGATGCCATTTTCACCCCTCCCATGCATGCGGATATGCACCTGCAACCACCACAACTATCCACCCCAATAAGCTAAGCAGTACTAGTGGAGAATGGAGCCATTAGACTAATCCCCACACAACTGTGCAAACCTCACTCTTCAGGAACACCACGAGTCTCTCTGCCTGCTTAGTTTCCGGAGTATAAAGTGCTTCATAGTTTGGCTTTTAGGGGAAAACGATGTAGTTTCAATTGTATTTCAGTCTATTCATTGGTCTATCTATTCCATTTCTTTTTTTTTCATTTTTTTCTTTTATTTTTTTCTTGAATACAGAAAAATTATTTTTATTTTCAATTATTATTAAAAATATTTTTCTTTAATTTTTTTCTTCTACCATGTTTTTTACTTTTTTGTAAATTTTTCAAATTCTACTTCCATCATTTCACTTTATTCTATTTCATTGTATTCATTTTTACAAATTTTCAAACGTTTTCCTTTTTGTCCCCCCTTTTTCCTCTATCAAGCTTCCTTCAACGACCATACCAAAACACACCTAGGTTCTAGCATCATTTATTTGATTTGTGTGTGTGTGTGTTGTTTTTAATTTTTTGATGTTAATTTTTTTTACCTAATTTATTCTTTTTCTTCTTCAAAATGACAAAATGAAGGAATTCACCCCAAAGAAAGAGTAAGAAAAATGACAGCTAGAGACTTCATCAACACATATAAAAGCAAGATGTCTGAACCAGAATTTAGAATCATGATAATAAGAATACTAGCTGGGGTTGAAAATAGATTAGAATCCTTTTCTGCAGAGATAAAAGATGTAACAGCTGACTAGTCAGGATGAAATTTAAAAATGCTATAACTGAGCTGCAGTCTCAAATGGTTGCCACAGCGGCAAGGATGCATAAGGCAAAACAGCAAATAAGTGATATATTAGACAAACTTATGGAGAATAATGAAACAGAAAAGAAGAGGGAGACTAAGGCAAAAGAGCATGATTTGAGAATTAGAGAAATCAGTGACTCATTAAAAAGGAATGACATCAGAATCATAGGGGTCCCAGAAGATGAAGAGAAATAAAAAGGGGTAGAAGAGTTATGTGAGAAAATCATAGCAGAAAACTTTCCTAACCTGGGAAAAGACACAGACATCAAAATCCAGGAAGCACAGAGGACTCCCATTAGATTCAAGAAAAACTGACCACTAAAAAGGGATATCATCATCAAATTCACAAAATACTCAGGCAAGGAAAGAATAATGAAAGCAGCAAGGGAAAAAAAGTCCTTAACCTACAAGGGAAGACAGATCAGGTTTGCAGCAGACCTATCTACAGAAACTTGCCAGGCCAGAGAGAAGGTTATATTCAATGTGCTGAATCGGAAAAATATGCAGACAAGAATTCTTTATCCAGCAAGGCTGTCATTCAAAATAGGAGAGACTAAAATTTCCCAGACAAACAAAAATTAAAGGAGTTCATGACCACTAAACCAACCCTGCAAGAAATTTTAAGGGGGACTCTCTGGGGGGAGAAAAGACAAAAACCAAAAAACAAAAAAACAAAGACAAAAAACAACAACAACAACAAAAAAAACACAGACCAAAAGCAACAAAGATTAGACAGGAACAGAGAACACCACCAGAAATTCCAACTCTATAAACAACATAATGGCAATAAATTCATATCTTTCAGTACTCACTCTAAATGTCTATGGACTAAATGCTCCAATCAAAAGACATAGGGTAACAGAATGGAAAAGAAAACAAGATTCATCTATATACTGTTTACAAGAGACCCACTTTAGACCTAAAGACACCTTCACATTGAAAGTAAGGATATGGAGAACCATCTATCATGCTAATGGTTGACAAAAGAAAGCCAGAGTAGCCACACTTATATCAGACAATCTAGACTTTAAAATAAAGACTGTATCAAGAGATAGAGAAGGGCATTATATCATAATCAAGGGGTCTATACACCAAGAAGACCTAACAATTATAAACATTTATGCTCCAAATGTGAAAACACCCAAATATATAAATCAATTAATCACAAACATGAAGAAACTCATTGATAATAATAACATAATAGGAGGGGACTTCAACACCCCATTTATAGCAATGGACAGATCATCTAAACAACAAATCAACAAAGAAACAATGGCATTGAATGACACACTGGACCAGATGGATTTACACATATATTCAGAACATTTCATCCTAAAGCAGCAGAATACACATTCTTCTCCAGTGCACATGGAACGTTCTCCAGAATAGATCACATACTGGATCACAATCATTGTGATCAATAGATCACAAATCAGCCCTCAACAAGTACAAAAAGATTGAGATCATACCTTGCATATTTTCAGACTACAATGCTATGAAACTTGAAATCAGCCACAAGTGGGGCGCCTGGGTGGCGCAGTCGGTTGAGCGTCCGACTTCAGCCAGGTCACGATCTCGCGGTCCGTGAGTTCGAGCCCCGCGTCCGGCTCTGGGCTGATGGCTCAGAGCCTGGAGCCTGTTTCTGATTCTGTGTCTCCCTCTCTCTCTGCCCCTCCCCCGTTCATGCTCTGTCTCTCTCTGTCCCAAAAAAAATAAATAAACGTTGAAAAAAAAAAAATTTAAAAAAAAAAAAAAAAAAAGAAATCAGCCACAAGAAAAAATTCAGAAACATAACAAATACTTGGAGACTGATGAACATCCTACTAAAGAATGAATGGGCTAACCAAGAAGTTAAAGAGGAAATTAAAAAATGCATCGAAATCAATGAAAATGATAACACCACAGCCCAAACCCTCTGGGGCACAGCAAAGGTGGTGCTAAGAGGGTACTATAGAGCAATACAGGCCTTCCTAAAGAAGGAAGAAAGGTGTCCGATACACAACCTAACCTTAGACCTTAAAGAGCTGAAAAAACAACAGCAAATAAACCCCAAAACAGCAGAAGACAGGAAATAGTAAAGATTAGAGCAGAAATCAATGCTATAAAAAAAAAATCCAGTAGAACAGATCAATGAAACCCGAAGCTGGCTCTTTGAAAGAATTAAAAAATTGTTAAAACCCTAGCCAGTTTGATCAAAAAGAAAAAGGAAAGGACCGAAATAAATAAAATCAAGAATGAAAGAGGAGAGATCACCAACAACACAGCAGAAAAATAAACAATAATAAGAGCATATTATGAGCAATTATATGCCAGTAAAATGGGCAATCTGGGAGAAATAGACAAATTCCTAGAAACATATACACTACCAAAACTGAAACAGGAAGAAGTAGAAAATTTGAACAAACCCACAACCCATAAGGAAATCGAATTAGTAATCAAAAATCTTACAAAAACCAAGAGTCTAGAGCCAGATGTCTTTCCAGGGGAATTCCACCAAACATTTAAGGAAGAGTGAACACCTATTCTCTTGAAGCTGTTCCAAAAAATAGACATGGAAGGAAAACTTCCAAACTCTTTCTATGAAGCAAGCATTACCTTGATTCCAAAACCAAACAAAGACCCCACTAAAAAGGAGAACTATAGACTAATTTCCCTGATGAACATGGATACAAAAATCCTCAACAAGGTATCAGCCAACTGGATTCAACAATACATTAAAAAAACATATTCACTACAGCCAAGTGGGATTTATACATGGGATGCAGGGTTGGTTCAATATCTGCAAAACAATCAATGTGATGTATCACATCAATAAAAGAAAGGACAAGAACCATATGATCCTCTCAATAGATGCAGGGAAAGCATTTGACAAAATACAGTATCCTTTCTTGATAAAAACCCTCAAGAAAGTAGGGATAGAAGTATCATACCTCGAGATCATAAAAGCCATATATGAAAGACCCAACACTAACATCATCCTCAATGGGGAAAAACAGAGAGCTTTCCCCCTAAGGTCAGGAACAAGACAGGGATGTCCACTCTCACCGCTGTTATTCGACATAGTATTGGGAGTCTTAGCCTCTGCAATCAGAAAACACAAAGAAATAAAAGGCATCCAATTCGGCCAGGAGGAGGTCAAACTTTCACTCTTCGCAGATGACATGATACTCTTTATGGAAAAACCCAAAAGATTCCACCAAAAAACTGCTAGAACCGATTCATGATTCAGCAAAGTCGCAGGATATAAAATCAATGCACAGAAATCGGTTGCATTCCTATACACCAATAATGAAGCGACAGAAAGAGAAATCAAGGAATTGATCCCATTTACAGTTGTACTAAAACCCATAAAATACCTAGGAATAAATCCAACCAAAGAGGTGAAAAATCTATGCACTGAAAACTATAGAAAGCTTATGAAAAAATTGAAGACACACAGACAAAAAAATGGAAAAACATTCCATGCTCATGGATTGGAAGAAGAAATATTGTTAAAATGTTGATACTACCTAAAGCAATGTACATATTTAATGCAATCCCTATCAAAATAACACCAGCATTCTTCACAGAGCTATAACAAACAATCCTAAAATCTGTATGGAACCAGAAAGGACCCTGAATAACCAAAACAATCTTGAAAAAGAAAACCAAAGCAGGAGGCATCACAATTCCAGACTTCAAACTGTATTGCAAAACTATAATCATCAAGACAGTATGGTACTGGCACAAGAACTGACACTCAGATCAATGGAACAGAATAGAGTACCCAGAAATGGACCCACAAACATATGGCCAACTAATCTTTGACAAAGCAGGAAAGATTATCCAATGGAATAGAGAGTCTCTTCAGCAAGTAGTGCTTGAAAACTGGACAGCAACATGCAGAAAAAGGAACCTGGAGCACTTTCTTACACCATACACAAAAATAAACTCAAAATGGATGAAAGATCTAATGCAAGACAGGACATCATCAAAATCCTCAAGGAGAAAGGAGGCAAAAATGTCTTTGACCTTGGCCATAGCAACTCTTACTCAACATGTCTGGAGGCAAGGGAAACAAAAGCAAAAATGAACTATTGGGACCGCATATAAATAAAAAGCTTCTGCACAGCAAAGGAAACAGTCAGCAAAACTAAAAGGCAACCAATGGAATGGGAGAAGATATTTGCAAATGACATATCAGATAAAGGGTTAGTATCCAAAATCTATAAAGAATTTATCAAACTTGCCAGCCATAAAAACAAATAATCCAGTGAAGAAATGGGCAAAGGACATGAATAGACACTTCTCCAAAGAAGACATCCAGATGACGAACTGATACATGAAAAAATGTTCAACATCACTCATCATCAGGGAAATACAAGTCAAAACCACAATGAGATACCACCTTACACCTGTCAGAATGGCTAACATTAACAACTCAGGCAACAACAGATGGTGGTGAAGATGCAGAGAGAAAGGATCTCTTTTGCACTGCTGGTGGTGCAGCCACTCTGGAAAACAGTATGGAGGTTCCTCAAAAAAATAAAAATAGAACTACCCTACAACCCAGCAATTGGACTATTAGGTATTTATCCAAGGGATAAAGGTGTGCTGTTTCAAAGGGGCACATGCACCCCAATGTTTATAGCAATGCTATCAACAATAGCCAAAGTATGGAAAGAGCCCAAATGACCATCGATGGATGAATGCCTAAGGAAGATGTGGTATACACACACACACACACACACACACACACACATATACATACAATGGAGTATTACTTGGCATTCAAAAAGAATGAAATCTTGTCATTTGCAACTACATGGATGGAACTAAAGGGTATTATGCTAAATGAAATTAGAGAAAGACAAATATCATATGACTTCATTCATATGAGGAATTTAAGATACAAAACAGATGAACATAAGGGAAGGGAAGCAAAAACAATATAAAAACAGAAACGAGGACAAAACATAAGAGACTCTTAGATATGGAGAACAGAGGGTTACTGGAGGGGTTATGGGAGGGTGGATGTGCTAAAGGCATAAGAGGCATTAAGGAATCTACTCTTGAAATCATTGTTGCACTATATGCTAACTAATTTGGATGTAAATTTAAAAAACAAAATGAATTTTTAAAAAGTTGCATTATTTGGGCCACCTGGGTGGCTCAGTCAGTTAAGCAACCAACTCTTGGTTTTAGCCCAGGTCATGATCTCATTGTTCCTGAGGTCAAGCTCTGTGTGGTTATCTGCGCTGGCAGTGCAGAGCCTGCTTGGGATTCTCTCTCTTCCTCTCTCTCTATCCTTCCCTTGCTCACATGGTCTCTCTCTCTCAAAATAAATAAACTTTAAAAAAAAAGTTGTATTATGTTATATACCCTAAATGCAAGAAGGCATAGGAATGTATAACACATTTTGGAACTCTATAAAAATGTGTTTTAAATGAATACACTTCAGAACATAAAGCAGTAAGTGTTTTATTCACACAGAACATTTTTGTCACCTTCTCTGCTGTGCAGCCTTCCATGAATTGTCAGACCTTCTCTACACTTCTGCTGCACGGTCGCGACATCACTTACCATGTTTTATACATGCACAGTGCCTTTCTCCTCTCCTCAAATCCACCCTCCAGCCCCTCCAATCTGGCTTCTAACCAAACCTGTCCACAGATATGGTATTGGTAATACAAATTGCTGAATCCAATGGATTCACATATCTCATCCTTACTTTACAAGACCTTCCAGAAGGATTTCTAGTTTTTGAAATCCTCCAACCTCTTGGCTTCTTTTTTCTCACCACACTCCCTAGGATTTCCCCAAGCCACCCTGACTTTTTTTTCTCTTTTGTCCA
This sequence comes from Prionailurus bengalensis, assembly GCF_016509475.1. Lineage (NCBI taxonomy): Eukaryota > Metazoa > Chordata > Mammalia > Carnivora > Felidae > Prionailurus > Prionailurus bengalensis. The sequence goes on from NC_057344.1 coordinate 95,612,199, forward strand.
GCTCTCTGTTCCTAACAACATGTAAATTACTGCTTTCCTCAGAATTCTGCTTTGGCTCTCTTCTTTCCTCTCTTTGTGTGCTCTCCTGAGGTGATCTCATTAATTTCTATGATGTAAAATACCACAAATATGCTAATCGTTCCCAAATTTGTATCTTCAGGCCAACCAATAAGTCTGTTGACTGCATCAAAAACATGGCAAAATCTACCATGTCCAAAAGCAAATTCTTGATTCCTTCCTCCAGAAATGTGCTCTTTGTCTAGGCTTCCCTTCTATAACAAAGGGTATCAGCATTCTTTTGTTGCTTATTACAGAAACCTAGAAGGCATGCTTGGTTCTTTAGCATTCCCTACATTTTCCCACCTTATACCACACTCAACAAATCCTATAAATTCTACCTCTAAGATATCTCTCTAATCCAATCATTCTCTGTCTTCATTTCCACAATCATTCTGGTTCAAGACAAAATCATGTCTCACTAGAATTACTATGATAATAGTATTAAATAAAATAAATAGTATTAGTAAATAGTAATTAGTAAATTAGTAAATAAATAAATAAATAGTATTAAATATTTTGAAGCAGTTTTATCAAGCATAACTGGTGCACTAAAATACTGGACAAATTGAATATTTATAATTGGATCTATATGCCCTTGCCTTTGAATCCTTCCTATCCATTCTTCACACTACGGTCAGGGTGATATTAATGTGTATTTTATGTTTACCTGGAATTTTCTTACTGATGTCTTCTCCCCACTAGTGAAATAACTATGAATTACACTTTCTTTTGTTATTTCCATTTTTCTTCTTGAAATATCTATATTATTTCTAAATATTCCTAATACATTCACAGTTTTCCTCAGAGATCATTAAAACACTGATTGAATTAATAGTGATATTTCAAATTAAGCTTCCCAAAAGAAACTTTGATTTATATTTAATAAGACAGCTATTATTTTACTATCCAAAATAGAATCCAATCATGTTTACTAAGATATAATAATGCATTTTACTTTAATTTGTTATTTTTTTTTTCTGAAATTTATTGACAAATTGGTTTCCATACAACACCCAGTGCTCATCCCAAAAGGTGCCCTCCTCAATACCCATCACCCACCCTCTCCTCCCTCCCACCCCCCATCAACCCTCAGTTTGTTCTCAGTTTTTAATAGTCTCTTATGCTTTGGCTCTCTCCCATTCTAACCTCTTTTTTTTTTTTTCCTTCCCCTCCCCCATGGGTTCCTGTTAAGTTTCTCAGGATCCACATAAGAGTGAAACCATATGGTAACTGTCTTTCTCTATATGGCTTATTTCACTTAGCATCACACTCTCCAGTTCCATCCACGTTGCTACAAAAGGCCATATTTCATTTTTTCTCATTGCCACGTAATATTCCATTGTGTATAGAAACCACAATTTCTTTATCCATTCATCAGTTGATGGACATTTAGGCTCTTTCCATAATTTGGCTATTGTTGAGAGTGCTGCTATGAACATTGGGGTACAAGTGGCCCTATGCATCAGTGCTCCTGTATCCCTTGGATAAATTCCTAGCAGTGCTATTGCTGGGTCATAGAGTAGGTCTATTTTTAATTTTCTGAGGAACCTCCACACTGCTTTCCAGAGCGGCTGCACCAATTTGCATTCCCACCAACAGTGCAAGAGGGTTCCCGTTTCTCCACATCCTCTCCAGCATCTATAGTCTCCTGATTTGTTCATTTTGGCCACTCTGACTGGCGTGAGGTGATACCTGAGTGTGGTTTTGATTTGTATTTCCCTGATAAGGAGCGACGCTGAACATCTTTTCATGTGCCTGTTGGCCATCCGGATGTCTTCTTGAGAGAAGTGTCTATTCATGTTTTCTGCCCATTGCTTCACTGGGTTATTTGTTTTTCGGGTGTGGAGTTTGGTGAGCTCTTTATAGATTTTGGATACTAGCCCTTTGTCCGATATGTCATTTGCGAATATCTTTTCCCATTCCGTTGGTTGCCTTTTAGTTTTGTTGGTTGTTTCCTTTGCTGTGCAGAAGCTTTTTATCTTCATAAGGTCCCAGTAATTCACTTTTGCTCTTAATTCCCTTGCCTTTGGGGATGTGTCGAGTAAGAGATTGCTACGGCTGAGGTCAGAGAGGTCTTTTCCTGCTTTCTCCTCTAAGGTTTTGATGGTTTCCTGTCTCACATTTAGGTCCTTTATCCATTTTGAGTTTATTTTTGTGAATGGTGTGAGAAAGTGGTCTAGTTTCAACCTTCTGCATGTTGCTGTCCAGTTCTCCCAGCACCATTTGTTAAAGAGGCTGTCTTTTTTCCATTGGATGTTCTTTCCCGCTTTGTCAAAGATGAGTTGGCCATACGTTTGTGGGTCTAGTTCTGGGGTTTCTATTCTATTCCATTGGTCTATGTGTCTGTTTTGGTGCCAATACCATGCTGTCTTGATGATGACAGCTTTGTAGTAGAGGCTAAAGTCTGGGATTGTGATGCCTCCTGCTTTGGTCTTCTTCTTCAAAATTCCTTTGGCTATTCGGGGCCTTTTGTGGTTCCATATGAATTTTAGGATTGCTTGTTCTACTTTCGAGAAGAATGCTGGTGCAATTTTGATTGGGATTGCATTGAATGTGTAGATAGCTTTGGGTAGTATTGACATTTTGACAATATTTATTTTTCCAATCCATGAGCAGGGAATGTCTTTCCATTTCTTTAAATCTTCTTCAATTTCCTTCAGAAGCTTTCTATAGTTTTCAGCATACAGATCCTTTACATCTTTGGTTAGATTTATTCCTAGGTATTTTATGCTTCTTGGTGCAATTGTGAATGGGATCAGTTTCTTTATTTGTCTTTCTGTTGCTTCATTGTTAGTGTATAAGAATGCAACTGATTTCTGTACATTGATTTTGTATCCTGCAACTTTGCTGAATTCATGTATCAGTTCTAGCAGACTTTTGGTGGAGTCTCTCGGATTTTCCATGTATAATATCATGTCATCTGCAAAAAGTGAAAGCTTGACTTCATCTTTGCCAATTTTGATGCCTTTGATTTCCTTTTGTTGTCTGATTGCTGATGCTAGAACTTCCAGCACCCTGTTAAACAGCAGCGGTGAGAGTGGGCATCCTTGTCGTGTTCCTGATCTCAGGGAAAAAGCTCTCAGTTTTTCCCCGTTGAGGATGATGTTAGCTGTGGGCTTTTCATAAATGGCTTTTATGATCTTTAAGTATGTTCCTTCTATCCCGACTTTCTCAAGGGTTTTTATTAAGAAAGGGTGCTGGATTTTGTCGAAGGCCTTTTCTGCATCGATTGACAGGATCATATGGTTCTTCTCTCTTTTTTTGTTAATGTGATGTATCACGTTGATTGATTTGCGAATGTTGAACCAGCCCTGCATCCCAGGAATGAATCCCACTTGATCATGGTGAATAATTCTTTTTATATGCCGTTGAATTCGATTTGCTAGTATCTTATTGAGAATTTTTGCATCCATATTCATCAGGGATATTGGCCTCTTTTTTTACTGGGTCTCTGTCTGGTTTAGGAATCAAAGTAATACTGGCTTCATAGAATGAGTCTGGAAGTTTTCCTTCCCTTTCTATTTCTTGGAATAGCTTGAGAAGGATAGGTATTATCTCTGCTTTAAACGTCTGGTAGAACTCCCCTGGGAAGCCATCTGGTCCTGGACTCTTATTTGTTGGGAGATTTTTGATAACCGATTCAATTTCTTCGCTGGTTATGGGTCTGTTCAAGCTTTCTATTTCCTCCTGATTGAGTTTTGGAAGAGTGTGGGTGTTCAGGAATTTGTCCATTTCTTCCAGGTTGTCCAATTTGTTGGCATATAAGTTTTCATAGTATTCCCTGATAATTGTTTGTATCTCTGAGGGATTGGTTGTAATCATTCCATTTTCATTCATGATTTTATCTATTTGGGTCATCTCCCTTTTCTTTTTGAGAAGCCTGGCTAGAGGTTTGTCAATTGTGTTTATTTTTTCAAAAAACCAACTCTTGGTTTCGTTGATCTGCTCTACAGTTTTTTTAGTTTCTATATTGTTTATTTCTGCTCTGATCTTTATTATTTCTCTTCTTCTGCTGGGCTTAGGCTGCCTTTGCTGTTCTGCTTCTAGTTCCTTTAGGTGTGCTGTTAGAGTTTGTATTTGGGATTTTTCTTGTTTCTTGAGATAGGCCTGGATTGCAATGTATTTTCCTCTCAGGACTGCCTTTGCTGCGTCCCAAAGCGTTTGGATTGTTGTATTTTCATTTTCGTTTGTTTCCATATATTTTTTAATTTCTTCTCTAATTGCCTGGTTGACCCACTCATTCGTTAGTAGGGTGTTCTTTAACCTCCATGCTTTTGGAGGTTTTCCAGACTTTTTTCTGTGGTTGATTTCAAGCTTCATAGCATTGTGGTCTGAAAGTAAGCATGGTATAATTTCAATTCTTGTAAACTTATGAAGGGCTGTTTTGTGACCCAGTATATGATCTATCTTGGAGAATGTTCCATGTGCACTCGAGAAGAAAGTATATTCTGTTGCTTTGGGATGCAGAGTTCTAAATATATCTGTCAAGTCCATCTGATCCAATGTCTCATTCAGGGCCCTTGTTTCTTTATTGACCGTGTGTCTAGATGATCTATCCATTTCTGTAAGTGGGGTGTTAAAGTCCCCTGCAATTACCACATTCTTATCAATAAGGTTGCTTATGTTTATGAGTAATTGTTTTATATATTTGGGGGCTCCGGTATTCGGTGCATAGACATTTATAATTGTTAGCTCTTCCTGATGGATAGACCCTGTAACTATTATATAATGTCCTTCTTCATCTCTTGTTACAGCCTTTAATTTAAAGTCTAGTTTGTCTGATATAAGTATGGATACTCCAGCTTTCTTTTGGCTTCCAGTCGCATGATAAATAGTTCTCCATCCCCTCACTCTCAATATAAAGGTGTCCTCAGGTCTAAAATGAGTCTCTTGTAGACAGCAAATCGATGGGTCTTGTTTTTTTATCCATTCTGATACCCTATGTCTTTTGGTTGGCGCATTTAATCCATTTACATTCAGTGTTATTATAGAAAGATACGGGTTTAGAGTCATTGTGATGTCTGTATGTTTTATGCTTGTAGTGATGTCTCTGGGACTTTGTCTCACAGGGTCCCCCTTAGGATCTCTTGTAGGGCTGGTTTAGTGGTGACAAATTCCTTCAGTTTTTGTTTGTTTGGGAAGACCTTTATCTCTCCTTCTATTCTAAATGACAGACTTGCTGGATAAAGGATTCTTGGCTGCATATTTTTTCTGTCTAGCACCCTGAAAATCTCGTGCCAATTCTTTCTGGCCTGCCAAGTTTCAAAAGAGAGATCAGTCACGAGTCTTATAGGTCTCCCTTTATATGTGAGGGCACGTTTACCCCTTGCTGCTTTCAGAATTTTCTCTTTATCCTTGTATTTTGCCAGTTTCACTATGATATGTCGTGCAGAAGATCGATTCAAGTTACGTCTGAAGGGAGTTCTCTGTGCCTCTTGGATTTCAATGCCTTTTTCCTTCCCCAGTTCAGGGAAGTTCTCAGCTATTATTTCTTCAAGTACCCCTTCAGCACCTTTCCCTCTCTCTTCCTCCTCTGGGATACCAATTATGCATATATTATTTCTTTTTAGTGTATCACCTAATTCTCTAATTTTCCCCTCATACTCCTGGATTTTTTTATCTCTCTTTTTCTCAGCTTCCTCTTTTTCCATAACTTTATCTTCTAGTTCACCTATTCTCTCCTCTGCCTCTTCAAGCCGAGCTGTGGTGGTTTCCATTTTGTTATGCATTTCGTTTAAAGCGTTTTTCAGCTCCTCGTGACTGTTCCTTAGTCCCTTGATCTCTGTAGCAAGAGATTCTCTGCTATCCTGTATACTGTTTTCAAGCCCAGCGATTAATTTTATGACTATTATTCTAAATTCACTTTCTGTTATATTATTTAAATCCTTTTTGATCAGCTCATTAGCTGTTGTTATTTCCTGGAGATTCTTCTGAGGGGAGTTCTTCCGCTTGGTCATTTTGGATAGTCCCTGGCGTGGTGAGGACCTGCAGGGCACTTTCCCTGTGCTGTGGTGTATACCTGGAGTTGGTGGGCGGGGCCGCAGTCAGACCTGATGTCTGCCCCCAGCCCACCGCTGGGGCCACAGTCAGACTGGTGTGTGCCTTCTCTTCCCCTCTCCTAGGGGCAGGATTCACTGTGGGGTGGTGTGGCTCGTCTGGGCTACTTGCACCCTGCCAGGCTTGTGATGCTGGGGATCTGGCGTATTAGCTGGGGTGGGTAGGCAAGGTGCTCGGGGGCAGGAGGGGCAGGCTTAGATCGCTTCTCCTTAGGTGATCCACTTCAGGAGGGGCCCTGTGGCAGCGGGAGGGAGTCAGATCCGCTGCCGGAGGTTTGGCTCTGCCGGAGGTTTGGCTCTGCCGAAGCGCAGAGTTGGGTGTTTGCGCGGAGCGATCAAGTTCCCTGGCAGGAACCGGTTCCCTTTGGGATTTCGGCTGGGGGATGGGCGGGGGAGATGGCGCTGGCGAGCGCCTTTGTTCCCCACCAAACTGAGCTCTGTTGTCAGGGGGCTCAGCAGCTCTCCCTCCCTTTGTCCTCCAGCCTTCCCGCTTTCCGAGCAGAGCTGTTAATTTCTGACCTCCCAGACGCTAAGTCGCGCTTGCTGTCAGAACACAGTCCACCCGGCCCCTCCGCTTTTGCAAGCCAGACTCGGGGGCTCTGCTTGGCCGGCGAGCCGCCCCTCCGCCCCGGCTCCCTCCCGCCAGTCCGTGGAGCGCGCACCGCCTCGCCGCCCTTCCAACCCTCTTCCGTGGGCCTCTCGTCTGCGTTTGGCTCCGGCGACTCTGTTCTGCTAATCCTCTGGCTGTTTTCTGGGTTATTTAGGCAGGTGTAGATGGAATCTAAGTGATCAGCAGGACGTGCGGTGAGCCCAGCGTCCTCCTAAGCCGCCATCTTGCCGCAACTCTCTATAATAATGCATTTTGTTTATTTATATTGGATGAGTTAACATAAAGGAAATATAATGACACTATTTATTTTCTCCTACTAAGTTCCAAATAACTTTTTAATGCTGAAGTGAAAGACACATTTAGAAATAAATATTCTTATAATATGAACTCTTACTGAGGGATGGTCTTTTCCTTTTTGTTTTGAACACCACATATTTTGGCTCATATGAAACCAATATATGTAAAAAAAAATCACATTAACTAATAGCAACATTTGTGGTGCATTATTTTATTAAAAAGATAAAGGCAGTTATTTTGGTTTCTGACAGGCCCTGACTCTATTTATATGACGCTTATGAAAGATAAGGATGATCCTGACTCAGCAGCACATTGTTATGGGTGTGCATAAAAGTCTATAAGACTCTTTTCAAACTTACATACACCTGAATACAAAATATAAATGGATAAATCAAGGGAGAAAATAAATCATTCAAGTTATTTGACATTTCACAGGAATAAAATTGCAACTTTATTCTCTATTTTATTGCTTGATACAAGAATTGTGTTTAGTAGATACAGTGAAATGGAAATAGTGACCTGAGGCAATATAAAGAAAATTATTTTACTTCTGCACACTCTAAAAATGCTTAATCAATGGTTGCTATAAATCATATATAAACATCATCTTCATCATGTATTTACAAAGCAACTTGTAAATTACCTAAATAATTTCAAACAAATGGCACTTGCATATTCTTCACCTGACTTATCTGTGTTAATCAGTCACATTTACCAAATTCATCAAATATTTGCTCCGTTTTCCCATTCTCTGTACACATGGCAACAAGTATAGAAGGTAACTGCAATAATGGTTGTTCAGAAGTCACTTATTTGTCTATGTTAGCTTAAGCAACATGGTGTGACCTGGTGGAAGTAAAGTAAGGGTTAATCAAAATGGTGGCAACTTCCAGAGATTAGAGTGAGGAAAAAAAGGCTCAAATTTTACTTACTAAAATGGTCAGCAGGAAATCAAGGGCAGAATGAGTTGTTGGTGACCATATAATTTATCATTCAAACCAAAAACACTGCTAAAAATGAAAGAGGATTGTTAGCAATTATGTCAAGACAACAGAAATAAAGTGAGAGCTTCCCACACAACACAAGACGTAAGGTCACCCTAGGATAGTTTACCCTAAGGAGATAGAAAGTCAAGATCAAGATAAGAATGTTAAAGAACAAATGAGTATTTCTAAACTGTTGTCAGGCAACAGAGATCTAAATGATGGTCTCTAGTGATAAATGTGACAGGAGATGCCACTCTGTAGTAAGGTTGCTAGATAATATACAGGACTCCCGTTAAATCTGAATTTTAGATAATCTGCAATAATTTCTTATAAGTATGTCTCAAAAAGTATCGTATATCTTAAGGAATATTTGAGATATTTTATACTTAAAAATATCTCATTTACCTGAAATTCAAGTTTAATTGTGAGTCTTGTATTTTTATTTGCTAAATTTGACAAGCCTATTGAAGGTCCAAGGTCTGTGTTCCTAGATAACTTTCTGTGCATACAGAGATCACCCAGCAGGGCTAGTGTAGCTCTAAACTCAAGATTCCTTGCAAGAACTCCATTTTTTTCCTAAAATTGATTTAATTCCTTTGCAAAATAAGTGGGGCCCTCTGAAGTGCTTAGCACAACTCTTAGAGCCTAGAAGCTGCTGGTCAAAATGTAGTTGTATAGCACATGCCTGGGGACTGACTGAGGGATCCTTTCTGAGCCAGTATGAGAATTGCAAATGAAAATAATAATTTGTAAGTGCACCGAATGCATATGAGCAAACCTCAAGAGAATAAGGCCAAGGCAAGAGCCAATACAAACTGGGATTATGTTTTGATGGGATAAATGGGTCAGCATTGAGTCTCCAAGTTCATTCAAGCAATATAAGCCCAGGAAGAGGCAAGTCCTAAGATGGGAACAGAGACAAAGCTCAAGACCAGAAGGCAGGACTGTATGAAACAGAGTCAAGAGGATTCAGAACCCAGGAAAAAAATAGAGGCAGGTTGGGAATGACCAGGGAGGGAACAGGCATGTCAAGGTTATGTCCTCTATTAGGATTAGAATATCTATAATTTACTTATATCCATCACTGAGTGACAGAAGCATCAATCTTTCTGAATAGTCTCTACTTATCTTCCATTCAATATACTGTGCTTAGAATTTATATAAAAGGAATGGTCAACTTGAATGACATTATTATAGGAATAATAATGTCAATAATAATAACAGTTGTAACATCTAACTAGTATTAAGCTCTTTCTATGTACCAGAAATAAACAAAGATTTCTCTTGGATTAATTCATTTAATTTTCACAATCGTATGATGTTATTACATTGTTATCTTAACTTTACCTTACTATAAATTATTTTTAGGCATTCCAGGTAGGTTCGTACAACAAGACAAAGACGAAAACTGCAAAAGGTGAAGAACATCTGTAAGACCACAATGCACTGCTCACTTCTCTGCCACTGAGACTACCTGGAGGCCCACTAATTAGGTTTGAGTTTCTGTTTGTTCCATTGCTTCTCAGCAGTATAACTCTGGGCAAGTGCCTTCATCTCTCTAAATCTTCATTTCATTCTATCTATAAAGGAGGCAAAAATGTTACAGTGTTCTAAAGGCTAAATGAGATAATATGTGTAAAAGGTTTAGCACAACACCTTGCATACAGTAAGTATGCAATAAATAACAAATGCTATAATTTAGGAAAGACTTGGTATTAAAAGAGTTGGAAAAGAAACAAAATTTCTTGTTATTGTAGTTTTTACATTGGTTTTCACCATTGTTTTCTATTTCAATATTGCATGAGATTTAATTTATGTGTGCCCAGAGATTTCCTCCTTTGCACCTGCAATCTGTAGCTTCTGATATTTGTTCAGTGGAAAGTCCTCACTACCACCACATCAGAAGACTGACTAGAGTACCTAAAACTGGGTTTTGACCTGGCCTGCATTATCCCCCCACTTCCTAGCAGAGCAACTATAATGCTCAAGTCCAATCTGAATGAATCCAAGGAGGGTTTACTTACTTTCCCCATTTTTAGGCTCAATTGAAGAGCCATAACACATGGCATTAAATCTCTCTGACTTCCCAAAGAGGATGTAAAACTAATTTGGAAGTGTAAGGAGGGGTGCCTGAGTGGCTTAGGCGGTTAAGCATCTGACTTTAGCTCAGGTCATGATCTCGTGGTTTATGAGTTCAAGCCCCACGTTGGGCTCTGTGCTGACAGCTCAGAGCCTGGAGCTGCTTCATATTCTGTGTCTCCCTCTCTCTCTCTGCCCCTCCCCCACCTAGTGCTCTGTCTCTCAAAAATGAATAAATGTTAACAAAAAATTTAAAAAGGGAGTGTAAGGAAATTAACAATCAAAAAATAAACTAATATCATTGAGAGACAATGGATAAGAAACAGAAGCCCAAAGATCCAACAACCTCAGTGAACTCAAAACAGAATGAATATAAATACTCCACCCTCAAGAGGCAGAGATAACTCTCTGCTCCTTAAGTAGATACAGAACATGGTGAATTTCTTCCAAAAAGTACAACATGGAAATGCAGGTGGGTATCTTCACACTGGAGAAATTGACAAGCACTGACTCAGCCAGGTGTTCAAGGTCAATAGTGACTAGTTATGCTGATAACGTATACCCCTTATATGATATGATAAAAATAGCACTTTAGCTCTTTGGTCTTCCTCCAAAAAGTACATATCCCATGTTAATCCTGAGAAAACATCACACAAATCTCAACTGAGGGATATTCTACAAAATAAATTAATCATACTCTTCAGAATTGTCAAAGTCAAAAAAAAAAAAAAGAGGGAAAGAAAGTCAGAAACAAGAGCCTACAGAGACATGATGATTAAATGTATGTGGTATCCTGGAGCCCCCCAAAATGACATTAGGTAAAAAGCAAGGAAATCTGAATAAAGTATGGACTTTAATTATTACTAATATATAAATATTGGCTCATTAATTGTGACAATGTACCATATCGATCTAGGATCTTAATAATAAAGGAAATTAGGTGAAAGGTATATAAGAACTCTCTGTACAATCTTTACAACTTTTCTATACATTTAAAACTATTCTAAAATCAAAAGTTCACTTAACAGAAAAGGCATTACTCATAGTCATAAAATATCTCCTTTGTTCAAACTTTATAGTCATCGTATATGTCGGTATTAAAACTAATGGAGATCTTTATACACTTTTAGAATGTATTTCTCATGCCACACCTACAAATATACTGGTTTATAGCCATTCTGAAAGAACCCATCTTTTTTTTTTAGGTTTATTTATTCAGTTTGGGAGAGAGAGAGAGAGAGAGAGCACAAGCAGGGGAGGGGCAGAGAAAGATGGAGAGAGAATCCTGAGTAGGCTCTATGGTGTCAGCATAGAGACAAAGGTAGGGGTTGAACTCATAAACCATGAGGTCATGACCTGAGCTGAAATCAAGAGTTGTATACTTAACTGATTGAGCCACCCAGGAGCCCCCAAGAATCCTTCTTTTCAAGTTTTCAGGACATGAATCCCATGTTATTAACTGCTTGGCTCTGATCATAAATTATTTTAAACAAAAGGAAGAAACAAAGTATGCATTTGAAACTTACAAGCAATTGTTCTCTCTCTCCAGTAACTCCTAAGTATTTTTGCTACTTCTGGAAGGTTAATGAGGTAATAATTGGAATACTTGAGTCTTCTTTCTCTTTATTCTAGACTAAAGTTGATGACTTTATCACTGAGGCTCTGACCATTTACAACTCTATCATGATCACCACGAGTACATATAACATATCAGAATAGCACTGTAATGGTGGTCTAGTGTATTGTGATCAATCTTCATTCATTCATTAGCCAAATATTTCTTTAGAGCCTGTACTAATAATCTCTGTGCTGGGTTATAGGGACAAGAAATATAGCACGTCCATTTTCACGGAGCTCACTTAAAGTTGAGAAGACAAACATGCATAACTGGATCATTAAGTGTAAATTTGATAGATGTAAAAACTGCTTTCAAAGGATGCCTTCATTCAAACATGTTCTATATGCATGTCCCATTCAGTGACCAGAAATTCTGAATCAAAATTCACATCTGTGAAGCCAAGAATATAACCTTGCCAAAGAGAGGTCTGGCCTTTTCCTCATTTGAGAAGTAATCTCCAGGGAGAGTATCTTTGTTTACTTGGGGGACTTGGCCACAAGACCATCTAACAATGTGATTTATGATGAGGGATTTGGACCACAAAATAACCATTCTACTTCCAGAGGGGATGGATACTAAAGGTCAGCCATGTGGGCAGTGAACCATGGGACCCCAATTAACATTTTAAACAAGGTTCAGGTGATAACTCCACATGTAGTGTCACACATTGATGCCAAATAGATAACACCATCTATGATTCCATAGGGAGAGGACAACAGAAGCTCTACTTTTGGTTCTGTTCCTCTTTCCTACGCACATTTCCTCTTGGCTGATTCTAATCTGTATTCTTTAGGTGGCATGAAATATAACTGTGACTATAACATCTTTCAGTGATATTTCTGTGAGTCCCTCCAACAAATTACTGAACATGAGGGTGGTTTGGGGAAACCCTCAAATCTGCAATTGGTACCAAAAGTTAAGGTATTCTTATGTAGACTGTATCCCCTAACTTCACAGTTGGGTAACCTCACAGCATTCAGTATAAAGCAATTTCCTCCCATCCTACAACTGGGACCAACGTGACCTTGGCATAGGGGACCTACCTACCATGGGAGTGGAAAGCATTTTTCTTTCCTCTCTCTTCATGATGATGCTTGCTCATTCAGTTTGGGAGAGTAAAAAGTGGAAAGGAAACACATGTTTTATGTGACACTGTTGTGATTTACTCCTGTGTGGCAGGCATCCTGTGTGATAAGCATTCTGAGTTGCACAAGTGTATGTTAAATGACCACAGGAGGATCTGTGCCCTGGCAGTATGTCACATCATCTCTTACTGTTTGGATCCCCTTATGCCGTCAGTTCACCCTCAAGACAGCTCTCAAGTCTTGCTCTTCACAGTGCACACATGGCCATAGGAACCTCATGCATCCTTGCCACACCAAATGGAAGTACTTCACACTGCAACACTGCTTCCTTGCCTCCTTCCCCTGCCTTGGTGGGCTGTTACAACCAACATCCTGCCTTCAGAATGCTCCAGGCAAGCAGTAGGCATTGGTCCTTTGTTCATCAATGATCCAAATCTCCAAGAACTATATGATATCCTCACCTAAGCACTCTCTCACTGTGCTCTACTTTGTTGCTTTGGGGTGAGTCTACATGTAAAATTAGGCAACTATTTAGACAATGAATGAAATGTCAATCTTCCATACTCACAAACCACTCAAACTCCTGATAGGAGTATTAGTATTAGTCAGGGTTCTCCAGAATCAACAGGAGATATAGATGGATAGATGGATGGATGGATGGAAGGATGGATGGATGGATGGATGGATGGATGGATGGATATCTTAATTAACTGCCTTATGTGATGATAGAGGTTGGCAAGTCCAAAATCTGCCCAGTAGACCAGCATATTAGAGACCCAGCAATGCTGCAGTTCTAGCCCAAAGGCCTACAGGGCAGAGACCCAGGAGAGCTGATGGTGTAGTTCAAGTCTAAGGGCTGTCTGATGGCACAATTTCCTCTTGTTTGGGGAGGTCAGTCTTTTCTTCTATTCAGGCCTTCAACTGATTGAGTGAGGCCCACTGCATATAGGGGACAATCTGCTTTATTTAAAGTCCACTGATTTAAAAGTTAATCACATCAAAAAGCAAACAACTCACAAAAACAGGCAGAATAATGTTTGAACACATATCTGGCACTGTAGCCAGCCAAATGGACACATAAAATCAACAAGCACACCCTCCTAATTGGCTTAGAGAGAGCCAAACTTCCCTTTCGACTTTTTCCCAAATAAGAGGTAAAAATCCATAGCACTTCCTCTGGGCCTATGTCACACTATCTCTCATTGACTTTTCTGTTTCAACAAATACCTCTGAACTATTTAGACTCTTCTTTATATAGATTGCTTGAATGGTTACTGGGGGATGAGAGTGAGGATGACAGGAAAGTCTGGAAGGCATGATAAAGTTGGAAATAGATTTCTGACACCATTACAAAGCAGGTATGCCTATTTTCTTCAAGTTTGGAAATTTAGCTGATATCCCCGCATAAAGAAGTCCTACTGAACATGCTGTGATGTGAATAACCCAGCAATTGCAAAACACAATGTTAGATACTTATGATAAAGTTAGGGAAGGATGCACTGCAAGTATTTAGAAAGGCTTCTCAGTCAGCCTAGAAGACTTGGGAAAATATGAAGAAAAAACAATAATTAAAAAGCTGATGACTAAAACATACAAAGGTAAAAGACATTGGAAAATAAGGATGAAACAACAGAAGAGAGAGTTCAGAATGAGGAGGTCTTCTACATGCCGACACCCGGAAGTGAGGCACAATGTGGGACTTGGGCAGGACTGCAAGTTGTTAAGTCCAGGGGAAACAGAAAGGTTGGAAAATCTGATTAAGAGGCAAGAGATGAAGTTGGAAAGGTAAACAATGATCAAATTTAAAGATCCAAGTGAGCCACATTAAAGAACTTGGATTGTATCCTAAGGGCAATGAGGAGACACTGAATAATGTTTAGTAAAGAAGAGGTTTACTTCTTTATATACAAGAAATGATCATAGTCCGAGAACGGATTAAAAGAGATAAGAGTACCACTGTACCACTAAGTTAATTTCTGGGAATACAAAAATAAGTAAAGTACAGTTCCCAATACCCCAAAGCTCACAACCCAATGACAAAAGTTGGGTATGATCATTGGGAGAACCAAGAAATACTACAATTGCATTTGGGCTTCACTTTCAAATAGGTATTACTCAAAGCATGTTTGGGGATCTATTCTCAAAAACAAACACAAATTTTCCATGCTTATACATACATCTTGTACACATTTATACACATTGATAAGTTGGTAATTTTCTGTTCAATAAATAGAAATCTAAAAGGACAGCATCTGCTCAAGAAAACATAATTCTCTCTAGGTATCTTCAACCGAAGGAAGATAATAGAATCAGTTAAGTTGGAAGGGTTGGAAGCACAAAAGGAAAAGGAGGGATGAACTGAGGACCTGCTAATACTTCTAGGCTGGCACCCACTAGCCTGAACCTGTTAGTCCACTTCAGAGATACTTTTGCAGTCAGGTCCACATCTGTCAAACATGTGCCACCCGGACCTGAGGAAAGAAGTGCTGAAAAGGTGCTTTCTCTATCTAAGCTACTGCAGTCCAGAACCACCTCATCTCTTTTGCTTCATCAGAAATTGCCAGAGAATTCCAGGGACTGCCAATATCTGCAAGGTTATTGAAGTCCAAAGCAGGAAGCTTTCCCAATTTCTAGCTTCTTTATTTTCAAACAATATCCCTTCTTGATAGAACACAGCAAACCAGCTAGCAAAGGAACATGGAAATGTAGATTCAAAATCTGAGCCATGCTAGTACAAACAGAAAAGTGTGACAGGAGTGGTGTTGAGAAACCACAGATAAATAATCAGCTCATAGAATGTCACATTTCAATCCCCTGATTTTTGGTCATTTTTATTAAAAGTTTTAATGATAGAAATCCTCCTAGACCTACTTCTTCACGAATATTGTTTTTTCTCAGAAAGAAATGCATGAGGTCCAAATTGTCCTTTACCAAAAACTGAGTACAATATCTAGTAAAAAAAATCAGGTGATAGATAGCAGAGATATAATTTCATGGATTGTCGGTGGCTATTTTATAAGCATTGAGCTAAGTACAGTACTTATAAAATTTACTTCCACGAAAACAAGTAGACTTGAAACTATGATCTATGGGCTAGAATTTACTATAATATTAAGATGAAAGAAGAGTAGTACATGCAAGGTTACTTGGCAAAACCCCTTAAACTGAATTACATTTCCATAGAAGTAACCAAGAATCATTGGTCAATAATCAGTGGTTTGAACTAGCCCAGGCTAAGAGCTCCTTAATTTTTTTGGACCTCACCTTAAAAAGACCTGAAGAGACCTAAATTCTATCAGACAGTGCAACATCCATCATTGCCAGCCCTGCATACCAATTAGCACCAATAACCCGATAATCAATGGTAACTGTGGTAGACAAAAGTTAAGTTTAATTTTCAGCAATTTGCCAATAGGAACTATATCCCTGTCCTATCTTACCTCCTTTTACTCAATCAGGCACTGTTTGGGGCACTGTGCTAAGTACTAGCGATGCCCAGATAAAGTGGCCCCTGCCTTCAAAGAGGTCATTGCTTGGTGGTGGAGAAAGATACCTATCAAAAGTAGATACAATTACAAACCAAGTTTTAAGGATGGCACATATTACTGAAGATGCCATGAAATTGTTGGAGAATTGTCAAGATTTATTAGGTTTCCCATTAATCATCATGCCATTCCTTGTTCCTCAAGAGCAGTCAGTCCTGTTGAATTTTTAATACTGGCAAAGACTGTCTCTATAAAAAAAAAACTAAATAAAAATTTATAAAATAAACGGAATGTCTTCTGCACACAGGGGAACAAGATCATGAAAAAAAAAGAGGACTTGATGTAGTAGCGCCATTTCTTCGGTCCTCAGTCTCGCGTCTTTCACAGAGCTTCTGGCGCTGCTTGTATTGGGGCAGAGTACGCAGAGGCTCACAACCTCTGTGTCTGTAGCAGCCACCAAGAGGAGGGCCCTGGGAAGAATTTGCCACTTCCAGTGGAAAACAAGTGGCGTTCTTAATTACGACGACTGTGTACTTGGGATCTGGATTTACTGCACCTTTCTTCAGTTATTTTTTAATTTTTTTAATGTTCATTTATTTTTGAGAGAGAGAGAGAGAGAAAGAAAGTGAGGGGCGGGGAGGGACAGAGGGAAAGGGACACATAGAATCTGAAGCAGGCTCCAGGCTCTGAGCTGTCAGCACAGAGGCTGACATGGGGCTTGAACTCAACTAACTGTGACATCATGACCTGAGATGAAGTCAGACACTTAACCAACTGAGCCACCCAGGTGCCCCACTGCACCTTTCTTTATAGTAAGACACCCACTGTTTAAGAAATAAGGATACTTTTTGTTCATCCACGAAATAGATATGAAGAGGAACATTTTAAAAGGTGCAGTTTTTCTGAAAAATAAGTCCAACTCTTGAATTCAGCATACTAGATATGTTTTTAAATAAATTTATGGCGTGAATCTTTAAAACCTCTTCTCTGAAAGAAAAAAAAAATTAAGTACATTAAGAAACTGTCTCAATGGCTCCTTCTCTTTGTAACAAATGACTTACTGCTAGGAAGTATAAAGTTCATCCAAAATGACTAAGTTAGATTTAGTTCAATTAGACTAAGTTATTCTACATCAAAGACATAGAAATTCCAAGATGTAGATGTTAGTGAAGTATCAGTCCCTCAACTAACTCAGGATGCCTTTTTTCCTGAGCATCTATAGTACAACAGAATCACTGGAACTACATCTTTAGAGTTAATTGGTATTGATTTCTTACCTGTACTACCCAAGGATACAATAGGCCCTCAAAGACAGATTTTTCTCTAATTGATAAAAATACTCAAAAGTCATTTTAAAAAAAACTAAACCAAGTCTTCACTAGTGTGTGTGTGTGTGTGTGTGTGTAATCAGGTATTCATTTTCTGATTTCATAGAAAATTACAAACTAAATAGATGTTGTCTCCAGCCAAATCTATACTATAGCTTTATTATATTATTATATTACATTTATATATTTTATAGTATACATTTTACAATACTATCATTCCTTTTAATGTCATGCATTGACACACATACACACACAGAGACTGTGAAGGTATTTTGCTCTTCCCACCTTGGTGTGGTAATTGTTGTTTCCTAGAAAAATGTGACTTACTAATTGGAGTAGCCAAAAATTCATCCATTTATTCATTCATTTATTCATTCATTCATCCAAAACACATTGAGTGCATTGTGTTGTCCTAGGTTCTGTGCTTAGAACAGTAGATACTCCCATACATAAACACAGACCTGTCTTCAGAAACTCCCAGTGTAATGGAGGAATAGACATGGAGATGGGCAATGTGAGAAGTACGAATAGTGCCAACATTAAAGTTAAGCACAAGATACTAAAGAAGCACTTCAATTTTTTATTTCTACTGTGGATCAAGAGTTTTACTCTTCACAGCTTAAGTAATACCATCGTTAC
This sequence comes from Prionailurus bengalensis, assembly GCF_016509475.1. Classification (NCBI taxonomy): domain Eukaryota; kingdom Metazoa; phylum Chordata; class Mammalia; order Carnivora; family Felidae; genus Prionailurus; species Prionailurus bengalensis. The sequence continues at coordinate 95,630,442 of NC_057344.1, forward strand.
TTCATCCATAACTGTCCCAAAGTAAACTTGATTTTCGTGTATATAAAGGCAGCTGTCTAAATATAGTTCAGTAGTTCCCCCTTATCCACAGGTTTATTTTCCACTGTTTCAGTTACCCACAGTCAACTGCAGTGAGGAAGCAGATGATCCTCTGATCTATTGTCAGAAAGTCAAGAGCAGCCCAACACTATATTACAATGCCTACATCATTCACCTCAGTTCGTCTCATCACATAGGCATTGTATCATCTTACATCATCACAAGAAGTAGGGTGAGAACAGTACAAAAAGATATTTTGAAAAAAAGAGGGGGCGCCTGGGTGGCGCAGTCGGTTAAGCGTCCGACTTCAGCCAGGTCATGATCTCGCAGTCGTGAGTTCGAGCCCCGCATCGGGCTCTGGGCTGATGGCTCAGAGCCTGGAGCCTGTTTCCGATTCTGTGTCTCCCTCTCTCTCTGCCCCTCCCCCGTTCATGCTCTGTCTCTCTCTGTCTCAAAAATAAATAAACGTTAAAAAAAAATTTTTAAAAAAGAGAGAGCATATTTACATAACTTTTATTACAGTATATTGTTTCTATTTTATTGTTGCTCTAACCTCCCAGTGTGCCTAATTTATAAATAAAACTTTATTATAGGTATGTATGTATAGGAAAAATATAGTATGTAATATAGGGCTGAGTATTACCCACAGTTACAGGCATCCTCTGGGGTTCCACATAACCCCTGCAGATAAGTGGGGGACTACTGTGTAACAAATAGCTTTCTAGTGGTATTCTTCCTAGTGGCAATAGAGAGAAGAGAACAACCTGACCTTTTTTACCTTTCAGATTTCTAAAGCATCTGCTATAATCCTCAGGAGAAATAAAGAGCAAAGAAACAGAAAATAGTGTGGGTGGTATAATCATACATAAATAAGTTGTTTATACATGATCTCAAAAGTAGGCTTGTTCAAATAGTTCAAAATTATCTCTGAAGGATTACCTAGCCACAAATGAGACAAAACAAAAATGGTGTAAGTCAAACACTTTTTCAAGATTTTAAAAAATTAATACTGTATTTTAATGAGCTTGCAAGGCTCAAAAACTAAAAGTGTGTCAAAATTTGAAAAAAAAAATATAACCCCTCTTAGGTCAGTTCAGTAAAATCACTTTAATAAAAATCTCTTTCTTGGCTTTTTACAAAGACATTGTCACTTCAAATTAAAATATCTTAAGTCTTTAGCTTTACTTCATTATGACTCTAAGAAATGAGCCTTTTAAATCATACTGTTTTGTTTTCAAGGGACTTATTAATGCAGCACCAAAGATCCAGATGAAATTTAAAACACTCCAGAAAACCTCAGTGTATTTTAAAAGAGGTAGACATTTGGTATCCATTTCTGATTTTTCTGGACAGCAGAAAAGGACATGAAATTTTTTTTAATTCACTGACATGTGTCTAAAGCACTCAGAAGTGGGTCAGTTGTGTGCTTAATTACATAGGGTAGGAAGTAAGATGGTACTTCACAATTCTTCCAGGGCTGAGTCCAACTAGAACTACCAAAAAAAGGAACCTGATACAGACATTAAGCAAGTGAACTCGGAAGCTGGATTCCTGCATTCAAATCTCAGCTCTGCCACTACCAAGTTGTGCAGCCTATGGATAATTCCTTAATTTGTTGTGCCTCACTTTCCTCACCTATGAAATGGAAAATTTCAATGTCCATTACATAGTTTTTACAAAGACTAATGTTTTTACCAGGTAAAGTACTTAGAAGTGTCTGGCCCCAATAAAATTCAGTAAGTATTAGCTATACTAGTATTACCAGAATCTTAGAAAATCGACATATTGCTATTGGAATTTAGGTTGGGTCAGAGATATTTGGGTTTCACCTCATCACCTTGGAGACTTAAAAACTGAGGCTTAGCAGCAGTAAAGGACTTGTTCAAAGTCACACAGGTGGTAAGTGGAAACAGGTAAGACAGGGCTGAAATCAGTGTTCTGTCTAATCAGGACTACAGATCCCACAAAACACAAAAGACTTCCATATATACTGAGGGGGGAAAAAGAGAATATTTTACACTAGAGCATGTATTTAGTGAACAAAAATACCCAATTTAAACAGCAACTCAAATGAACTACGATCCTAACTTAAGGAAACTGCAAAAACAGAAATAAATATTTGGAGCTGCAGAAATTGTTCGTGTTCACAGATTTTATGCTAAAGACAGAGGAAAAGAGGTCTTACAAAAGCAGATATACTATTCTAATACAATAGTCTAAAAATATATATAATTTGCAGACATTTTAATGAGCTCTCTGGCATGACAGAGAAAGGCACTATAATATTCCTTCTATATTGAAGAAAGAGAATAGAAAGAAGAAAGAAAGAAAGAAAGAAAGAGAAAGAAAGAAAGAAAGAAAGAAAGAAAGAAAGAAAGAAAGAAAGAAAGAAAGAAAACTGAAGGTTAGGTGAATTTTTCCAGACCACAGCATGTTCTGTCTCTTCCCAAATCACTAGAGACCTTTAATCTACTGGCATATAACACACAGTTCCATTTGGTCCATAGGATACATATCTCTATTTGGGGCACTATGGCCAAGTGTCTACAAACTAGAGATATTCCAAATATTTCAAATTATAACTAAATGGCATTAGTCTCTTTTTCATACTGAGACTTAACATGAAAATATAGTCCAATTTTTGCTTCTATCTTCTTCGCACTCCCCATGCAGTCATATCATTTGCACGATTATAGATGCAGTTAAGTTGTGTCAGCAATTTCCTTTATGCAGCCAGCTTTGCAAATGTTTATAAAACTAGTTTTTGCAGGGGAAAAGTATGTTTTAAGCTGAAACACAGCAAGTAAAAATCCCATCACTTGAGAGCAATTTCTTTTATCTACCTTGCAAAAATGTGATGTGAATATATAAAAAGATACTAGCTAATTTAAGGTATATGACAAGGTAGTATAGAAAAAGAGAATAGAGGGAAGGGTAAAATGTAAATGGACTCCAGAGAAAAATTTCTTTGAAATATGGAATTTCATGATGTATATTTTAAAAAACAATAATGTACTTTTATATTAGGGGACATTGAATTTGATAGCATATACACAAAAAGGGTGAACATAACATTTTGGGTCCACAGAGACAAAGAAGCCTACAACATAACTTCCTTCAATAAGCAGACAACTAATTGAGGTCCTATAAGAACTGTTAGAAGTCTAACTACATGGCCTAATGTCTATTCACAAGCCTTCACCACATGCAAAAAGAAAGATCCAAGCAGTATCTCTATACTACACACATTTCCTACCACTGCATATATTACCATTCCACATATCTGTTCAGAAAAGCACATTTAAATGCAATAGTGCATCCCCAATTAATTTAAGCACAATATGAGTGAAGCTATGAGAATTTGTTTTCCAAGGTTGATGGTATTTAGGTATAGCAAAGGGGGAAAATACTATTGCTACAAATTTCTGAGAATTCTTCAAGTGAGACTACAAATAGTTCAAAATTTCTAGGACAATAGCCTGAGATTCTAACGGAAAAGATATTTCAAAAAAGTTGAAGAGAATCAAAACCAAGATTATGATTAAGTCAGAACATGTTAGATTAATTATTAAGAAAAGTTGAAGGTGCCTTAATAAACCACTAAATATTCACAATTGGTCTTCTTCAATACGATCAGATATTTTTAATATATATAAAAAGAAGTAAGGTATAGCCAAGACAAGGATGAAGACTTGCTAGTTAGACTATGTGATTGGCAAAATAATGGCCTCCAAAAATGTCCATAACTAATCCCTGGAACCTGTGATAATGTTAACCTTATACTGCAAAAGGAACTTTGCAGGTGTCATCAAATCGAGATGGGGATATTATCCTGGATTATCAAGGTGAATCGATCTAATCACATGAAGACACAGAGAACCTTTTTCTGCCATGATCACAATAATCTGTGACTACAGAGGAAGGTCAAAGAGATGTGATATGAATAGCACCCACTCTGTCATTGTTGACTGTGAAGATGGAGTAAGGGAGCCAAAGAATATGAGTTGCTTCAAGAAGCTGGAGTAGACAAAGATTCTCCCCTAGGACTTTCAAAAAGGAATGTAGGTCTGTCTACATCTTGATCTAAGTCCAGTGAGTTCGCTATTCCAAGCCACCAAGTTCTGTGGTAATTTGTTGCAACAACAATAAAAACTAATATAGACTATAACTAAATGAGCTTAGGTGTAAGGAAAATCCTAAGAAGGGGGAGAGGGGAAGATAACAACTTAAGCTGTGTCTGATTATGAAACGATAAAAGGAGGAAGTGATGCCAAAATAAATAAATGACAGAAGAATAAGCAAGAGAAGGAGGAAGAAGAGGAGAAATGATATGGGAAACAGAATTAATTGAAAAAATGTAGGCTAAAATGCTTGGTACAATGTAAAGCACTAGACACATATTAGGCAATGATTTCACAGATTGGGAACTCCTAGAGATCCAGAACTAAGTCTTATTTGTCTAAATAGGGACAACCCTGGACAAACTAGACACTTTTATTTTTAATTTTTTTAATGTTTATTTTTGAGACAGAAAGACAGACTGTGAGTGGGGGAGGAGCAGAGAGAGAGGGAGACACAGAATCCAAAGCAGTCTCCAGGCTCTGAGCTGTCAGCACAGAGCCTGATGCGGGGCTCGAACCCATGAACTGTGAGATCCTGACCTGAGCCGAAGTCAGACACTTAACCGACTGAGCCACCCAGGAACCCTGACACTTTCTTATTAAAGAAATGTTCGTGCTGTGTTATACTCCTGACTCCTCTAGCAGACAAAACAACCTCAAAGCAGAAATCACTTTCACAGACTGTTGTCAGTCACAGACTGTTAGATCTTTAAGTCAAAGATCTAAGTAAGTCTACAATTTCTGGCCTGGCTGATTTCCCGGCAGGATATTTAGGGGATAACCCCGAAAGATTTGAACAGAGTAGGAGGAAAGAGCTAGATGGCTAGAGATGGACAAAAATGAGTATAGGTCGTAAATAAAGAAAGTGAAGAAGGTGATTTACACATTATAAACTGATGAGATTAAGGTTAATACCAGAAATGATTCTTGAGGTTACCATTAAAAATGTTTTTGAGGGCTAAAATTTGTAACTTTTAATTATAAGAATCACAAAGTCTAGGGATTAATGGGGATATGCCCCTTTGGAAGGAGATATTTAAAAGGATGTCCACTAGAAAATCCTCATTGACCCTGTCCTAATTAATTCAACATTTTAATAATATGCAAAATCAGGACACTGATGGCAAGTTGATGAGATAAAGCCAGAAGGGATAGCAAATCTAACCAAAGGCCATATCTAATCGTATGAATCATAATAATCACTATTTATAGAAAGATAATAAGTTATATGGTAAAGAAATAAGATTATTTTTGTTAATAGTGACAGTTCTGTCATTTCTTAGTTATGTTACCCTGGGAAATTTACCTGACCTTTCTCTATCCCAGTTCTCTCAAAAATTTCTACCATACAAGTTTGTTTTGATATTTAAAAAATAACCTGGGTGAAAAATAAATTAAATTTCAAGCACTAAGTATATATATAATTCTTATTAAAGAATTTGGGCTCCATCTGCCAAAATTGGTAACGTATTCCCAAAATTTTGTGATGGACCAAAAATGCCTGGCTCAAAGGAGGGAATAGCCCCATTCTAGGCTGGTTAGACATTTCCTTGGGTGCAGTAATTAGTGCCTGACTGGATTTGGAGAAGAAGTTAAATTATGGTCAAGCATTCAGGCTCAGGTGACTACAATGATGAGGAGAAAGAAAATATTTTGAGGAACACTGAAGCAATGAGGATATTCAGCTTAAGGGAGAGAAAAAACAGCCAACTTCATGTAGTTGGATGGATGTTACGTGGGAGATACTGGTTTTGAGTCTCTAGAAATAGAATGGGAATAATGGGTAGAAGTACTAGGTGGTCAAGATTTCAGGTCAATAGAATGATAGTAACAAACTTGATGAAAATGATGAACAGAACCAAGTGTTTATACTGCCTAAGGGCCAGAAACTGTTGTAAGCCCTATATAACGAGTCCTTTAATCCTTACAACAATCTTATAAGGAGGTGATAATATTATCTACAATTTAAAGTTGAGGAGCCTGCAGCATATAAAGGTTACATAGTTTGCCTAAAGTCAGACTAGTGAGGAGCATAGACAGGATTTAAGCCCAGCAGCCTGGCTCCAGAACTCCGGACCTAGGTAACCTAAATCTTCATTTAATTGAAGTATAGTTGACATACAATGTTATATTAGTTTCAGGTATACAACATAGTGGTTCCACATTTATATACATTATGAAATGTTCAACCCGATTAAGTCTATTACCATCTGTCACCACACAAATTTGTTACAATATTATTAACGATATTCCCTATGCTGCACTTTGCATCTCTGTGACTTATTTATAACTGTAAGTTTGTACCTTTTAATTCCCTTTACCCACTTCACCTATCCACCCCCCACCTCCACTGACAACCACCAGTTTTTTCCCTAAATTTAGGAATCTGTTTCTGTTTTATTTGTTCATTTGTTTTGTTTTGTGGATTCCATATATAAGTGAAATCATACTATATTTTTCTTTCCCTGTCTGACTTACTTCACTTAGCACTACACCCTTTAGATCCATCCATGTTGTCACAAATGGTAAGATTTTTATTATTATAAACAATATATAATATATTTTTATTATATTTTATATTTTTAAATATGTTATATTATTTATTATTTTTATTATGGCTGAGTAATATCCCATTGTGTGTATATGTGTACTCCATTGTGTGTATACACACACACAAATCTTCTTACTTGTTCATCTATCTATGGACACTTAGGTTGCTTGCATATCTTGGCCATTATAAATTATGCTGCAATTGACATAGGGGTACACATATCTTTCAAGTTAGTGTTTTCTTTTCTTCAGATAAATACCCAGAAGTGAAATTCCTGGATTATATGGTAGTTTTATTTTTTAATTTTTTGAGGAACCTCCATACTATTTTCCACAGTGGCTGCATCGATTTTCATTCCACGGTGCTCAAGGGTTCTCTTTTCTCCATATCCTCGCCAATACTTATTTCTTGTCTTTTTGATACTACCCATTCTGACTTTATAATAGTCTGAGCTCTATGAAATGCAAAAGATTATCTTTAAAAAGAATTAATTTCCTTTTACTGAAGGTAAGAAGCATATTCTGGACCATATGAACTCCTATTCAGGAAAGTAGACAAAATGGCCTTCAGGTTTTTCCCTTTCATTCACTAACATTCACTAAACTTTCATTCACTAGTTCTTCCTGGGCAATTTGTATGATCCAGGTCCTGCACTGGGTAAATACCAGCATGAACCCATGATTAACTTCCTACTTTCATGTAGTTACAAACAGGTGAAGTATGTAAGCATTAGCCAAATAATTTACTTTAGTTGTGGTTAGTGCTGTTAAGGATGAACTCTTATATCATCTCATGATGATATAAAAACATATCATGGAGGATCTTTTTGTTTTTGTTTTTGGTCTGGAATGTCTAAGGCAACATTCTTTAGGAAATGAATTTTAACCCTTATTTTGCCATTTATTGAAACATGTATCTCTTGACCCCTTATCTTCACTTCCTAATCCCTTAGTATATCATCAGTGTCCACTGAACCCAATTTTAGTTTTTGAGCTTCTCTGAGAAGAAGTTCTAACTATTTCTAAAGATTGGTATTCCATGATATGTATTACTATGTTCTTTATTAAAGCTCTTTGAAAGAGAAAATTTACTTAAAAAATGCATTCTTGGGGTACCTGGGTGGCTCAGTCAGTTAAGCATCCGACTCTTAATTTTGGCTCAGGTCATGATCTCACAGTTTGTGAGATTGAACCCTGCATCAGACTCTGCACTGATAGTGTGGAACCTGCTTGGGATTCTCTCTTCTCTCCCTCTCTCTCTGCCTCTTCCCAGCTCATTCTCTCTCTCTCAAAAAAAATAAATAAACATTTTTTTAAATACATTCTATCTCACAATTACAATATGGGTCGATTCAACTTTTTTATAAATTTAAGATACTTCTTATCTGGAAACAATTTGCTATTTCTCATTCTAAGAATTGTTTCATTGACTTTTATCGACTATTCTCAACAATTCTAAGAAAGATTAAAATAATAACAAAACAAAAATGATGGGATTGTCTAGAAAGTTGATGCAACAGTAAAACAAATCCTCAGTATTGCGTCATCCTTCAATTTTCATATTCAGTTGACCAAAGTATTACATCATTATCTTTTAAGAGAAGATAAAGGAAGATGGGAGACATAGATTGTGGGCTGCTTTTAGCTTTCACTGAACTCAATTGAGAATACAGAAATTTTATTTGCTATTCACACTGACAAGAGAACAAAATTGACAGAAGACGATGACTCACAATTATTGGATGAATCAGAAGATGAATGTCAGTGACAAACAGCAGCTCTATATCAGCACGATGATGAAACTGATGGTATAAGTAAAATCTCCAACCGTGAGCCTTTAGATGACGATACCTTATATAAATTTTCCCAAATTCAAGATCAACGAGTCAACAATATTTTTCAAAAACAAAAGAGAAATATAATGTTGTTACCTGCTTAATCACCTACCAGAAATGACTTCATTGTGTAATATTTTGGGACAAGAACCAAAAATATGTGGTTTGCTGAAAGAACAAGTGAATTGTCACCATCTTTTCATCTTAGAGTTCATAGGTGGACAAATACTGAAGGCATATGCATATACAAATTAACTGGAGGAAATACGTTATATAAATGGGAAAAATGGGGTTGATCATTATAATTTGTGTTGATAAATCTAAAAATAAAAATGCTTTTCAAGTAGGGAACAAAGAAGATGACCATCTCAGCAAAATTACACAGTCTCAAATTTCAAAATGTTCTTCAAGTAATACATTTTTGTTAATTAATGTTTTTTATTTATTTTTGAGAGAGAGAGAGAGTGTGAGTGGGGGAAGGGCAGAGAGAGGGAGACAGAATCTGAAGCAGGCTCTAGCCTCCGAGCTGACAGCACAGAGCCCAATGCAGGGCTCGAACTCACGAACCGTGAGATCATGACCTGAGCCAAAGTCAATGCTTAACTGACTGAGCCACCCAGGTACCCCAAGTAATACATTTTGGCAATGAAACTGTAAGAACAGCCAGATCTAATGATAAACTGGGACCTACTAGGTATGTATTTGAAATGTGAAATCGGTACTTACAAGATAGATATGTTCCTAGTACATGTGTGACAATTGATAAGCATTAGTTTCATTCAGAGGATAGTATCCATTTCAGGCTTACCTACACTTAAAAGAAAAAAACAGAAAATATGGAATAAAAATTTGAATTTTCTCTGTTTACATTGTTATTAAAATTTCATATAAGGTGGTTTTCAGTATTCCTTTATTCTCACTTCTGTATTTGCCACATGAACTAAAAAGGTAAAAAGTAAAAAGGATCCATTGGTCTCAGAAAGTAAAATGATGGGAACTCTTAAGTTCAATGTTGAAGACTGAGGGACAGAGGGAGGTCCCAGGCAGCAAGAATAGGGCATGTGATGGCTTCATAAAAGCATCTCTTCCCTTTAAAGCCTGATTCCAAGATTGTGGTGTTCACAGTTCTCTTTGTATATTTCTTTCCAACCTCAGTTAAGATGTGTGTTTTACTCTCTACTCTTACAGTGTTCCTTGAGGAACATTGATTTCTCTTCTGATTTTCAGAGTAGGAATTATAGTGGAAATCCAGCTCAAAGAAACAAAGCAGAACATATCAGCAGTCATAATTTAGACTGAATTTTTTCAATAAGAAGAAAAAGAGAAAAAGCACAAACTTCCCCAAACTATGATTATGTATTAGCTTCCTAGGGCTGTCATAACAAAGAACCTCAATCTAGGTGGCTTAAAACAACAGAATTTTATTCCCTTACAGTTCTGGAGGCCAGAAGTCTGAAATCAAGTGTTGGTAGGGTGGATCCTTTTGGAAGGTTATGAGAGAAAATCTATTCCGTGCCTCTCTCCTAGTTTCTAGGGGTTGCTAGCAATCCTTGGTGTTCCTTGACTTATATATGCATCACTCCAATCTGCCTCAGTCTTCATATGGCATTCTCCTTTCCATGTTTGTGCCTCTGTGCACAAATTTTCCTCTTCTTATAAGGACACCAGTCCTTTGGATTTAGGACCCATCCTAATCCAGAATGACCTCATCTTAACATAATTACAACGTCAAAGACACTATTTCCAAATACAGTAACATTCACAGATTCCAGGTGAAAATGAATGGGGGGACGGGAGGAGGACAGTATTCAACACAATATAGGTTATTTTTATCAAAATACCCATTAATTCAGGAGATATATGGGTCCTTACATAGAAATGTAAGGATTGTATAGAGAATATTTGGTAATTTACATAGAGGAATAGTCCAATATTTGAATAAAAGCACTTGAAAGTAAATATTGAAAGTAAATAATATCATTTTTTGAAAATTTATTTTTAAGTCTTGGTTAAAGCTTCAAGGGTCTTATGAGAAATCTAAAACAACCTAAAATTGAAATTTCAAGGTTTTTTTCCTTTGCTATCTTTTTTAGTTGTTTTGTTGTTGTTTTTCTGTTTTGTTTTTGTTTTTAATGAATTTTGACTTCATCTTAAATCTCAAAAACAGCATGCTAAATGCTACTCCTTGCTTATTTGTTTTCCTCTAGGGGCCTAAATCACACTCTGGTGGGCAATATTAAATATATCAGATAATGCTCAAGCCTGAGACATTTAAAAGATCAAGGATCCATTTGGTTATCTACCTGTCTGCAGCCTAGAATATATTATTTTGCCCCCAAGTTGCTTCCCTATCAAAATACGGATTGCTTCATGTTAACTTTCATTTCTAATTCTGTTTTACCAATGACCTCCTATTTCTACAGTGTGCAAGACCCTGTGGAATAAATTGTCAAAATGCTTTGAATGGAATAACACTCACGATTCCTGTTAACAGTAATGAGACCTATGTGAGGACCCCCAGTCACCAGTGTGAGGCCACACTGCCCTGAAGTGCTCCAAATCACTACTGAAAGCTTTAAAGTTAATGTCATTATCAGAAATGTACTAATGATAATTTTATTTTATATTTTTCTCCTAGTTATTACTCATTTTTTATTGATACTGTATAAATTGGAGAAGAAAACAGAAATATTTCTTTTAGAGAAGCAAGAATTTATTTGTTTGGACTCATATATTGAATGGACAGGCAGGAGGTGATGCAGTCAATGGTGAGTGACACATTATGCTTCCTGGAGCTACCTGTGTGGCATCTTACAATCTTTTGTTACGTTTCCTATGGTTTTTGCAAAATTCCACTTCAGAATTATCCCCCGCCTGGATGCATTAAGGGCATGAGGCTTTTCATTTACAAAACCCTCGGTGATCACCCTTTGCAGTCTGCTGGTAAGTAGAAAAGCTGGCTAGATTGAAGTATTTGCTGTTATGTGATTTTCAAGGGAAGCTCTTAGGACTGAGACATGCATTGATTGACATCTCCATTGTATTAGGTTTCTTGTGCCAAAGAAAAGATTACAGAAGTGGTACTTAGCCATTGAGTAATTATGACTCTCTCCCTCTGAATCTTCTAGTCAGAAGAAACCCAAAGCTACTCTCTTTAAACAGAATTGGTGACTCATATTCTGGTGGACAAGTAGGTTCTTGTCTTCTTCAGGGAAACAACTGCCCAGATAATGAGTTGAATGAGGCTGTTTTTGGACTTCACCTATTTCTGTTTCAACCAGCATTACATTTAATCAGAAAATAATTATATCAATATATTAGAAAATACAGAGATAATTCTTCATAACTTAGGTGTAGACTATAACAATTAAAAAAAGATATAGAAGGGGCGCCTGGGTGGCTCAGTAGGTTGAGCATCCGACTTCAGCTCAGGTCACGATCTCGCGGTCCGTGAGTTTGAGCCCTGCGTCAGGCTCTGGGCTGATGGCTTGGAGCCTGGTGGCTGCTTCCGATTCTGTGTCTCCTTCTCACTCTGCCCCTCCCCCATTCACGCTCTGTCTCTCTCTGTCTCAAAAATAAATAAAAACGTTTAAAAAAAAGATATAGAAGAAAAAAAGAATTTCTATGCCCTTCAGTCAAAAATCTTATTTCATAATTTGGTCATTAGGATGAGCACAGTCATAGAGCACTTGCTTTAGCTAACAATTTTAGGTCCTGAGATACAAATAGCTTTATTAATTAAATAGTAGATAGCTCTGTAAACACCCTCCTGCCACACACATGTATGCACAACACACACCCAAACCCACACACACACACAAATACACACACACAAAGTAAAGGACTACTTTAGACAAGTTACATATTTGAAGGAAAAAGAGGAAAATCTTTTTTTTTTTTTAATTTTTTTTTCAACGTTTATTTATTTTTGGGACAGAGAGAGACAGAGCATGAACGGGGAGGGGCAGAGAGAGAGGGAGACACAGAATCGGAAACAGGCTCCAGGCTCCGAGCCATCAGCCCAGAGCCTGACGCGGGGCTTGAACTCACAGGACCGTGAGATCGTGACCTGGCTGAAGTCAGACGCTTAACCGACTGCGCCACCCAGGCACCCCGAGGAAAATCTTTTCAAGAGTCACATGTATTTATGATCTTGACCAATAAATTCAAACATGGAAAATCTTAAATATTCAGCTAAAATTGAACATGTACTATGTACTGAAACCTGTGTGAAGTACTTTGCATGTATTAATTCATTTAATCCTCAGAATACCTATAAAATGGGCACTATTCTTATTCCCAATGATCTCTGCAGAATTTTTCTTTTTTTTTTTTTTTTTAATTTTTTTTTTTCAACGTTTATTTATTTTTGGGACAGAGAGAGACAGAGCATGAACGGGGGAGGGGCAGAGAGAGAGGGAGACACAGAATCAGAAACAGGCTCCAGGCTCTGAGCCATCAGTCCAGAGCCTGACGCGGGGCTCGAACTCACGGACCGCGAGATCATGACCTGGCTGAAGTCGGACGCTTAACCGACTGCGCCACCCAGGCGCCCCTATGCAGAATTTTTCTTAAGAATATTGCACATATTTCCATCTGATTTATTCAAAATGCAGTTGGCAAATACTATAATTTTCACACTGATCTCTTCATATTCTCTGAATACCTTAGCCTTCAAAAGTTATTCAAACAGATTTGAATGTTTGGTAATCAGTACACTGAAATGCAAACTTTATAGATAGGAAATATATGGAACCTGGTTTCATGGGAGAAGATAAATATGAAGTGTATACCTTTGTAAATCTCTTGAAATGCTGTGATAAGAATTACCTTCTATGTCCTTTGTTTCATTCCACTTTTCCAACCCTTCTGGTCCCACAGCCAAGTAGATTGTTTCATATTCTAATAATCATCTTGTTCAGTGAAATCTCCATAAGTGATTGTACTTTCCCCACTAATCATGGTGAGTTGTTAAGGCTTGATAAGAGAGTATAAATTATTTTATATGGCTAATTGCCCAAGACTATCATAAACAAACAAGAAAGATGCCCCATATAATAATGTCACTAATGGGAACCATATCAAAAGAGATTACAAGGAAAGGATAAATTTGAGTAATATTTTGTACTTGAAGCCTTCAAGGCTTGATAAATAGTTGGTATGGGGGAAGAGAATCCACTGTGATGCCCAGATTTATAGCTAGGCCAGTGCCATAAACAAAAGGAGAGTTGAGACAGAAATTGCCCACCTTTAGGGAAGAGACAACAGAGAGAATATGCAAATATAATGAAATAATTCACATGTATATCTTCATTAGGTTTTTATGTATGCAGCTCAGCAGGTTATGAAGTTATAGTATCAGTTATAACATCTAAACAGCTATATCAGACACCTCTAACCACATCAGCCCATTTACATTCTATTGGCTTTACCTCTTACTCCAGCTCCTACCTCAGAGGTCAGTTCCAAGCAGGTTTCTACCTGCTCCCTACCAGTGCAACCTGACAGCACCCACCTAGCGTACCCTACACCTCTTATGTCCTGTTCCAGGGCTCTTTTGATCCCAAGATTCAGAAAGGCCCAAGAGAACCCATTGACATCCGCACATGTCTAATCCAGAAATTAGGGAGTTAACTTCTGTCCATGACCTTGCCTTTGACTAATGGGGAATGGGAATGAATAGATCAATGTTTTCCCTTTGATTACTTGGACAGAGAGTTCTGACCCTCATGTCATAGGCTCCTCAGAAAGTCCTATGGCATAAAAGCAGTGTCATCCCTCCCTGTGGCCAAGCCCATAATCATCTTTGTGCTGTTCCCCTTTCCCTGTTTCACTCTTCTTGCCCCTCCCTCTTGCTCCCTGAAGTCATTTCATGAATAAACTAGCTACATACTGGGCTCTGCTTCACGTCTCATGCTCTGTTTTCTGGGAAGCCACACTAGGGCAGTGGGCAAGGTGAATTTTAAACTTAAACAGCAAATGAGAAATGTGTAATATAAACTTTTTGCTGCAACCCAATAGCTTATGCTGGTAAGTCAAATAACTGAAAACTTACAATTTAATTTGTTTCAGAATTAATTCTTGTTATTAATAACAAAGAGAATTTGAAAAATTAACAGTACTGCATTATAAGGTACTAAATTCTGGACTTTTATACTGCACTAACAGATATTAGTAATTCAAAAGTGGTTGAGCATAGTATTATTTTAAATATTGGCAAGTCAACAATGCAGCATGAGTAAATATATTATTAGCAAAGTTCCTAATGTGTAATATTGTATTTTCTATACTATATAGTACAGAAAATGGAAAGGACTTCCATTAAATAAAGCAGAAGTCTGTATTCATTATATTGAATCCTGAATGATTTCTGTAGATGCAAATATATGTTTTCCCTCCCTCACAAAGGATAATAAAGAATAAAACTGTAGACATTTGGTAACTTATATAGTTGTTGAGCATATTTGCATCTAGGCATTAGGATATATGTCAAAATAGTCCAGATTAAAAATGTAACAATAAAACTAAAATTATCACATTAAACAATATTTGGATTAATGATGCTATTCTTAGTATCTCTAAATAATTATCATTGCTATAATGTTGGAAAAATTTTAGTTATAGATATTAGAGTAGAAAAATAAAAGCCCAGAGACTGACTGTATTTAGTGAGATTTCCTGACAGTAATCCTGCTTAAAATAGGGCTTTTCTTGCAAGAGCCTATTTATGAAGCCCTTTGATAACCTTTGTATATATTCACAGATTGAATCATGGGTGGAAAGCATGGAATTGTGGTATAAGTCTTTCTAAAAGCAGCTTTCCATTTATATGATAGTTTAGAATGGAAAGCTTAGAAGAAACTAATAAGGATGTAGTGTAAATCAACCAGGCCAGGAGGCATAATGTTACTAACATAAGTGGTTTGCATCAATATGTCACAACCCCTAATACCTTATAGTATGTAACTTCAATTCTGAGTCTTTGAAAAGATTGTCACTTATGCAATTACCATTCCTTCCTCTTAGTAGCAATCAAACCTTTCCTTGAGGATGTTACATAGAACTACCACCTAAATATAAGTGGGTTGCTAAGCATATGCCAACAGACAAGAACAGACACCCAGCAGTGGGACTCCAGAAGCATAATTCTGCACTCTTACTTAAGAGTGCTATACATCAACTTTGTGTTTGGTTTTTATTCAGCACAGAACACAAATGTTCATCCCAAATGCACTTGCTTTGGGGAGAAAATGAGAAAAAGCATTAATTTCCAAAAGCTTGGGGATTTTTAAAAAGTGTCAAAAATGACTAAGTTTGGAGGTAAGAAAGTTTTTCTGTTTGTTTATTTTATTTTGTTTTGTTTCTTTGTTTTTACTATTTTATAAAGCCTCACATATCCCAAGTTAGTTTAGTGGCTAAATACAGAAATGTCAATCTGGCTGTATTTAATGCCTGCTATTTTACTGGAAAAGTTTAAACAGAATTTTGCCTTTATGCTGAGTAGCTCTGCAAAGTCAGTTATTTTAAAAAGTGTGCCTTGCACAGGTCTGCCTCTCCTGAAATAAGAAAATATGGATTATTAGGTTCATTTACTTAAGTCAAGCCTCAACAAGGTCTTAAATTAAAAAATAACAAATCATTATCACCTAACACCTATTAAGATGGCTTTTATCAAAAAGACAAGAAATAACATGTGCCAGCAAGAATATGGAGAAAAGAGACCCTTGTACACAGTTGGTGGGAATGTAAATTGGTGCAGCCACTATAGAAAACAGTATGGAAGTTTCCAATAATTAAGAATATAACTACCACATGGTCCAGCAATCCCACTTCTGGGTAGATATCCAAAGGAGAGGAAATCAATATCTTGAGATTCCTACACTGCCATGTTCACCGCAACATTATCACAATAGACAAGATCTGGAAATAACCTAAGTGCCTGTTTTCAGATGAATGGATAAAGAAGACATGCTACACACACACACACACACACACACACACACACACACACACATATATTTCCTTCTTTCAGCTGAATAATATTCCATTGTGTGTATATGTATATATGTGTATTATTGTGTGTATGTATATATGTATGCATATATGTATATAATATATATGTATATTATGCATTATATGTATGTGTATATACATATCTATATACATGCATACATACATACATACACACAATGATATACATATATACACTGAAATGTTATTCAGCAATAAGAAAATCCTGCCATTTGCAACACCATGGATGAACCAGAGGACATTATGCTACATGAAATAATCCAGACCAAGAAAGATACTGTATGATCTCTGTATATGTGAAAATTAAGAAAAAAAAGTCAAACTCATAGAAATAGAAAATAGAATTGTGATTATCAGAGACTGAGGAATGGAGGAAATGGGGAGATGCTGGTCAAAGGGCACAAGTCTTTAATTATAAGAAGAATAAATTCTGGGGATTTAATGAATAGAATGGTGACTATACTTAATAATTCTGTATTGTATCCTTGAAATTTGCCAAGAGTATAGATCTTAAGCATTTTCACTACAAAAAAAATAAGAAGTGGTAACTGTGAGGTGATGGATGTGTTAATTAACCTGACTGAGGTAATCATTTCACAACAAATAGGTATATCAAATTATCATCTTGTATACTTTAAATATATACTTTTATCTGTCAGTTATACTTCAATAAAGCTGAAGAAAACTAACAAAATATTTTTAAAGAAAACATTAACTTCTGAATAAGTAAAAGTTTCTTTTATAACATGCCTCATTCTTTTCAATAGTTTGGGGGTTTAAATTATTAAATGGAATGAATATTAGGCAGTTATCAAATACTCTATCATCTATTTATCTTTTAAATTTCCAAAAGTTATCTATACTCATATGAAAAAATTAATAAGTAATTCCAAAATATGAACTCTGTGTTGTAATACAGTTTACACTACTAAAATGTTTTAATTCATAAAGTATAGCAGTTAAATATAATCCAGATCTACATAATCATTGAAAATAAATATTTTGAGGAGTTTGTGCAGAGCCACATGCTTCATGAAGAACCAAACAAGATTGTTTAACAGTTCAAGCAGAATCTTCTTCATCTTAAAACCAAATACAATACAAAAACAAGCAAGCAGAAAACAAAAACAAAAGCAAAAACAAAAACCCAAGAAAACTGTGGCTATGATGCTCTAATAATTTGGTGAGGTCTTTATACATATTGGTTCCATATTTGGAACTTTATGAATATCCAGTAAACTATATCCAGTAAACTATAAATCCATCAGTAAAATATTTCCATATATTGTTTTCCTCTTTCCCACACTTCTTATGTGTTTACTGATGCATTACTTAATGAGACATTGACCAACCAAAGTGACTTAATCCTATGTAAAACATGCCCTTTAAAAGACCATCAAAGCCAATGAATAGCTCATACGTACAGGAATGTTTTCCTTCCTGAAAATATCATTCACCCCCACACTCTCCACTTCCAAATCTATATCTCCAACTCTGTTCTCTCTCCCAAGCCCTAGACAAACATTTCCAGCTGCCTGCTTGACATTTCCATCTAAATGTTTTCCTTGGAACTTCAAATACAATGCATTTTAAAGCAAACTCATCTCTCTCTGTCCTTGGATCTTTACACTGTTCTCTTGCCTATTTTTGGAAATAACTCCATCACAATAACATAGGTGGAAAACTTCAAGTTTATATTTAAATTCTCCATCACTAATGCTGGAGACTGTGTGGATATAGGTAAATGGTCAAACTTTTTAAATATGACCTTCTTATTTCCTCTTACACTTATCCCTACTTTTTATTCCTAGTGTCAACATCCTACCTTAGGCTATTACGATGTCTCACACAATTTACAGAAAACTCTGACACACAGCTTCTTCTCTAGAGCAAGGATAGGCTGGCATCCCTCTCCCATTCAAATACATTATTCACAGAACTACCAAGTGAATCTTCTTAACATGACATTCAATGGATCCCAACTTACTGAACTAAGTCCAAAATCAAGTCCTTCATGACACTTACCCATCCAGCAAACTATCCCTTTCTCTTTCCAACACTGTCAAGTACATATATATTGTCAAGCCAACATAGATTGCTTACCATTTAACAACATCACCCATACTCATCTCCTATGAAATTTTACTGGAAAGATTTCATGGGTTTATAAATCTTCCTTTAATACTTCAACTTCTTTAAATCCTAATAGTGCTTCAAGAATCTGCTCTTGGACTACCCAACAATGCTTAATATAGTACTCCATGTAACTCACATGCAATAGGAATTAAATTATACACCAAAATCCTGAATTGCAACAAGAAAACCTCTCTTAACTTCAGGTCCTACATGGAGAGGTGGTCTGATGTTTGATTGTGGGAAACAATCAGAGAGGCAAATCTTTTGAGTAATGAAGTAAAGTCTCCCAGGTAGAAATCTAATCAGAAGTTATTCTTATTTTCTCCTAACATCAGGGAGGCTGGAAAAAAAAAATTCCTCCCATTGCAGCTGCAGTAAACATTTTTTTTTCTGGAGGCATTTACATGCATTTTGAAGAGCACATAAAGAACTGTCTCTCCAGCATCGTGCAATTATGTATGATAACAAACAGACACAAAAATAGCTAGTGCAGTAGAAGTTGATGTGTCCTGGAGACCGAACATTAACCAATTGCATGCAAATAAACTAAAAATTCTTTTCAATTAGCGTAGCACTCTGTTCTACAAGAAAGAGACCAGCACAACATGAAAAAGCCTGATTCAGCTTGAGATACAGCAAAAAACTAAAGGATGATGCAGAATCAGGACAAAGGTATTATTCTAGCAATTCCTGTCTAAAGATTTTACTCATAACCTAATGACAAGGGGTTGGTTAACCAGATTTACATTATAGAAATGTATGTTATTTCCAATTACTCAATATAAGTATAGAAAGAGCTGTGGACATATCTACAGATTCTTTAATTTTAGGTCTCAAACTCTAAAGCAGAATCTCATCTTTTATTTTCCTCATCCATGTGGCAAACTATAATATATCTTATTTAACAGTCTAACATTTCTATATCAATGATTTGTGAAATTCTAAAGTAAAACAAGTTTTACAATGGTTTTATTTGGTTTTTGCTCTGCAGAGCACCGGGTATTTTCAAGATGGAGATGAAAGCACATTTACAACTGGTTTAAATGATAGTAGCAGCAGGATTTTAAAGATGAATTCCAGGTTCCCAATCCTGTATCATTAATTACAACTTTACAGACAATCACGGTATCAGAGAGCCAGGTGCCATTTTGAATTTGGTTTTCTGGAAGGCACATTTTTTCTGTTCTTGTTTTCTGCCTCAGAAATGACATTAACTTGATAAGATAAAACTACATTTGATAAAATAAGGCACAAGCAGGCATGACAGTCACATCCTTGGTGTCTTAAACTTGGAGAGTTTCCAGTATTTCTATAGGATTACTGCGGGGCATTCAGGGCCTTGGTACTTAAACGCTCAAACAGTCAACAGCTGTCAGGCTGCCAACAAACTGTCTTTTTTGGTAGCAGCTGTGTCTACTGTCACTAGCTTCTTTCACAGAATTGTAGTAAACCAATGGCAAGCTTTTTTTTTTTTTTTGGCCTGGGTTATTAACAGATCACTGCAGGGGACAAAAGAATGGGAGGGAATGTTCCTTTATTAGACAACTGAAGAAAGCAGGGAGAGTGAAAAATTAAAAGGTATGTTTTATTAACTGCATTAGAAAATTATAACTGATACCCACTTGAGAGTGATTTAGTTCCTAATTCTGTGATTTAGATTTTAGTACAGGCTTACAGGTCAAAATGAAGTATGAATAATCAAATAACTAATTTTTTTTTCACATGGAAGTTGCTTTCTGTCCACAACCAATTCACACTTCACCTCCACTGTCTCCCTTCTCTTCATTTAGAATATGAATCCAATCTTCTCCAAGGCATTGGCAGCTCCTGGCAATGAAGCTCAATAGGTTTTAAGAGATCTCTGAGATTCTATAATAAAAATGAAAACGAAGATAGCCAACTTACTTTCTTTGTGGCATTCATTAACAGTTTACCCTATTTTTCATTCCCCTATATCTTTCTCTGTGTCCTCTTCTATCCTGAATGGAACATGGAGAACATTTGATTCACGAAACAGATTGAAAAGGGGGAGAGGATTATAATAGTGTGTACTAGGAAGACATCCAAGTAATGAGGAAAATTCTCCATTTTTAAAGTCTCAAAATAGTCTTGACAACCAAATTCATACTTTGGCAACCAGCTATAAACACATATGGAAAAAGCAAAAGGAAACAATCTTCAGTGGCTCACAAACTATCCTCAGGATCCCCTTCCAAACAGAGGCAGACACAATTATTCCTTGGTTTTTCCTACCTCCTTCTTAATTCTAGTTCTTCTCAGTTCCGGACTATGTTTTATTATGCTTGCCTCCAAAATACCCAACCCTGTCTATGACAAACTCATTTAAAACTACCCATACCCTAATATTAACCCCCTCTCTTCCTGGTCAGTAAGTGAAGTTTAGACACTGAGTTTGATCTCAGCTGACCGAGTAGAAATCTAGCTAACCAACTGATGTTAATGTCCTTCAGAGGGAAAAACCACAGGCTTGGCCTGCAAGATGGAAATAGAAGGAACACATTGACCGGACTCTCTCAGCAAAACCAAATCTGTATCAAAGACCTCTAACAGAAGAACATCTTGTCATGCTGCTTGAATTCAGGGTTAAACCAAAATACTTTCCTACACTGCATGGGAACAAGTGCCTAAACAGGTGGTATATAAGACATTGTCACTCTATTACGATAGGCAAATGCCAGGAGAGATTATTCTGGTGGAAATAATCATCCAGAGAATACCCAAGGGTGCTTATGGCATTTCTAAATGAAATATTCACACAGAGCTTAGACTTTAGCAGAAAATAAAAACCAGGTAAATCATACCAGAGGGAACATTCAGAACAAAACTTAAAGCAAAATATTTTCTAACATCTGCAGTCAAGTGCTCTGCTGGAAAATGTGAAAGATGGATTCCCTCTGGTAGCAAATGAGAAATTCAGTGGAAGTATTTACAACATTCTGTATATATTCATTGGAACATATGGCTCAATGAATTATTCTACATGATAAATCTCCACTGAGGCAGCCTGCTATCCACTCAGGCCCTGAACCTTCTGAAAGTGGCAAAACCTCCTGCCAAGTGGTGTCATTCAGAAGAGCAGAGGGTAAGAGAAAATAATTGCATGCAGCATTGATTATTTGAGAGTTTTCCTGTGATCTGTATAAAGCAAGGGAAGATGATTCTGTTTGACTTCATCTGAGAGTTTGTTGAGATGGGTTGGGGGACAGTATCTATTTTTTTCCTAATCAGTTACTGAAGGGAAAGCAGGTAGTATTTAGTAGGCAGACTTCTGGTTTCCAGACATATTCCAATCTGCTTCCATCTATCTGGATTTGGAGACTTCTGGACCTCTTCCAACACTTCTTGGCTCTGCGGCCTGATTATCCTGAGCTGTGTTAATGAACAAGATGCACTGATTTACATAGGAGGCACAATCTTTCAAGGAGAAGCTCCTTTGTGGAAGATTTTCTATACCTGACTTGGGAAGGCAATGATCTCTACTGAATTACATCAGAGCAAGGGATATGCAGAAACGGGATGTGGGCTCTGAAAGAGATACAATACAATTTCCATGGGACTAAAGTGGCAATCAGGTTTGCCCAGAATCCAAGGCCTGAGGTTAGATAACTAATGTCTTTATAGTTTTACCATCTGTAAGGAGTTCTCATCTCCTCCTCTACTCCAAACTATGTGAAGTAAATAATATCACTATTCCTATTTCACAGCTCACAGCCAGATGGCCAAGTGTCCCATCCTAAACAACAGCTTCCTTTCAGTCCTGTTTCTATGTCTTAAGTCACATTTTATACTTACAGTGGATACTTGGGCAGAGAGAGATTAAAAGGGCTACTCATGTTTCAGTGCTTGCGAAAGCTACCTCTAGATATAAGGACTTCCCAAAGAGTTACCATCAGGACAATTGTGGAGAAACTGTAAAATTATACATCTACATATACTTATTAACTGCTGAATCTATTTTTTTTTAATTTTTTTTCAACGTTTTTTATTTATTTTTGGGACAGAGAGAGACAGAGCATGAACGGGGGAGGGGCAGAGAGAGAGGGAGACACAGAATCAGAAACAGGCTCCAGGCTCTGAGCCATCAGCCCAGAACCCAACGCGGGGCCCGAACTCACGGACCGCGAGATCGTGACCTGGCTGAAGTCGGACGCTTAACCGACTGCGCCACCCAGGCGCCCCTTGAATCTATTTTGAAGAGAAGGAGGTTGGGGCGCCTGGGTGGCTCAGTCTGTTGAGCATCTGACTTGGGCTCAAGTCATGATCTTGTGGTTCATGGACTGGAGCCCCACATGTGCTATCTAAAAGGAGCCCGCTTCCGATCCTCTGTACCCCCTCTCTCTGCCCTTCCCTGCTTGTGCTCCCTCTCTCTCTCTCTCTCTCTCTCTCTCTCTCTCTCTCTCTCCCTCCTTCTCTCAAATATAAACATTAAAAACAAAGAGAGGGAGGTCAAAAACACTACCTTTAGGAATGCCTAGGTGTCTCAGTCGGTTAAGCGTCTGAGTTTGGCTCAGGTAATGATATGGTTCATGAATTTAAGCCCTGCATTAGGCTCTGTGCTGACTGCTTGGAACCTAGAGCCTGTTGTGGATTCTGGGTCTCCTTCTGTGTCTGCCCCTCCCCTGCTCATGCTCTGTCTTGCTCTGTCTCTCAAAAATAAACATGTTTTAAAAATTTAAAAGAAAACTCTACCTTTAAATATAAACAAAGAAATTACAGTAGCAAATTAGTGTATCTAGTGATTGTATTTGCAAAAAAAAAAACTGTGTTCTTTTCTCATTAGAAAACTTTAATATAGGGGCGCCTGGGTGGCGCAGTTGGTTGGGCGTCCGACTTCAGCCAGGTCACGATCTCACGGTCAGCGAGTTCGAGCCCCGCGTCGGGCTCTGGGCTGATGGCTCGGAGCCTGGAGCCTGTTTCTGATTCTGTGTCTCCCTCTCTCTCTGCCCCTCCCCCATTCATGCTCTGTCTCTCTCTGTCCCAAAAATAAACGTTGGAAAAAAAAATTTGAAAAAAAAAAAAAAAGAAAACTTTAATATAAATGAAAAAATAATTTTAGACTCATGCTATGCTCTAAAGAGTGGAAAAATTCATGCATTTTTTTTAATTTACAAAACAATTTTTTAAATGGTTAAATTTTCAAGGAACCTAAATTTTCACTAGGGAACATGACCAGAAAAGTCTGAAAATAAGGCCTGAGGAATAATCTGGCCACGACCGATTCAAAACTCTAATCGAAAAAATAAAGTACAATGTGTCACCCCCTGTAAACTATTCTGTCCTAGCTAACACTATCAAGGATCAGAATTAGCCAGATAATTTTCATTTCACTACAATAGCATCACCCCTACAGATGACAGTTTAACCAATACATCTACGTAGGTGATTTTAAGTGATGTGTGTGTGTAGATGTGTGTGCTACACTTTATGTGATTATAGTAAATTGAGTCTACAGTCTTTGTGGTGGTTGGTCACAAGCCCTGAGCTACTTACTTGATGCCTCTAGAATAGCCTCCACTCCCATGCAGTATCCTGTTGATAAAGTATTAGGGTAAACCAGTGGGGACTGGCTCCTGATGGGTATAGATTTGCTTTGATGATCTAAACTCATTTACAAAGGATATCGGTTCTGAAAGCTTAGATATGTAGCTCAAGAGGAATGAGCTGTTTTTAAGAATCATCCTGAAAATACAATCTAAATAAAGGAACACAAAGAAACCAGTGTAGCTATAGATAGGCCAATGCAGTGAGTTTGGATTTTTAAAAGATGTATAAAAAAAATGGAAGGAAACTGTCATAGCCAGAAACAAACAAGACACATTATCACAAATGTTGGGTAAGGGGGCAGATTAAGAATACAATTAAGATGGCAAAAGCCCTACACTGATCGTATAAATAAAATGCTAAATATTCTAAAATGACTTCACAGAATATATCACTTATGAGAACAAGATTTTAAGACAGACAGACCTGAATCTAATCCTAGCTTTGTTGCGTCTTCAGTTGTGTGGTCTTGGCATATTTACTTAATACCTCTTGTTTATGGTTTCTGCCTTTGTAAAATGAGAATAACAATACTTCTACACTTCTTTTTAAGGATTGAATAAAATAATATAAGTAAAATACTTAGTTCCATATCTACTACATAGTTAGCACACAATGAACATTTGCTTTAAGTGCTTGGAAAAAGAGAAGGTATAGCCTCAGAGTATGAGATATATGCTATAATGATAACCAGAGGCAGAGAAAGAGCAAAGCTATTCAATTTCCATTTTACTTCCACTTCTTTAATAAAAGGAATGATCCTCAAATTGGAAATGATAGAACAGACTTGGTTACCAGGGGACAGAGTCTAAAGTAGACAAAGAAATGGCAAGAGAAAGCCAGGTTGCTTTAAATTACCTTTAAATCTCAAGCACAAATGAAACATATGCAAGGGCAATGAGAGAACATCCAGGAGCAATTGTGGAATGGCTATTGGCAAATATCTACACAATGGGATAAGACTCATAAAAATTGAATGTAGGTCAAAAATCTCCCCAATTCTCAAAAGTGAGAGAAAGTGGACTTTGGAAATTATAGCAGGCTATGCCATATCCACCTTTGCCACCCTCTCCCTGCTCCCTGCTCTGCCTTTTTGTTATACTCTGCTCCTCCAGGGAGAATTGAGCAATGAATCTATCAGAGTCAGGCTTCCTTCCAGAACCAATCTTACTGAGACAAGATGTTATGGACTGAGTGTTTGTGTCCCCCCCAAATTCATGTATGGAGATCTTAGCCCCTGACGTGAAAGTATTAGGAGACAGGGCTTTTCAAAAGTAATTAGGTTATGAGGGTAGTCCCCTAATGAATGGGGTTAGTACCCTTATAAAAAGAGACCCAAGTGCTTTCTCTGTCTCTGCTCTCCACCACGTGAGGATACAAGATGACAGCAATTTGTAAACCGAAAAGCAGACTCTCACCAGACACCAGATCTACCAGCACCTTGAACTTGCACTTCTCAGCCTCTAGAACTGTGAAGAATAAATGTTTGTTGTTTATGCCATAATAAACAGTCTATAATAATTTGTTATAGCAACTCGAGCTAAGATAAAAGATAGATGTTAATCTTTTTTTAATGTTTATTTATTTTTGAAAGAGAGAGTGTGAGCAAGGGAGGGGCAGAGAGAGAGAGGGAGACACAGAACCCGAAGCAGGCTCTATGCTGTCAGTGCAAAGCACGACATGGGGCTCGAACCCACAAACCATGAGATCATGACCTGAGCCGATGTCAGTCATTCAATTGACTAAGCCACTAGCTGATAGATGTTAACCTTATCCCACAAATGAGAATTAGAATCGAGTCCTTTACGTAGCTCCAATTCTCATGGCCCTTTTTGCTAAGTGTCCTTGTCCCTGCCACCCTCCATGCTTCCTTTTATCCATCTCTGGAAAATTTTTAAAGTAAACCTTTTAAATGGATATTTTGTGGGCATTTTTCAGATAAAACTAATTACTAGCAGCTACATTGGCTCCACAGAGAAAAAAAAACATGCTAATTTCATTTCCTTTGAAATAGAGTTCCTACATTTGTAAAGAGGAATAACTACACAGAGTAGATGAATTTCAGGAAGAAATATGACCCATTTTCCTATGATTCTCTAGGAGATTTGAAGGCTTGATTATAGTAGAATTCATGTAATTGATAGCTACATGAACTATATACAAACAGTAAATTAATATATTGATACCAGTCTTGAGATGGAGTGCTAACCAACACATATATTTCACCCCGCCCTTTCCAATTTTTATTAGTGATCTTATTAAGTCACATAGGCATTTTTACTAAATGGATAGGCATTTTTATTAACTGTATAGGTGATTCTAACCTTAAGGGATGGATCTATTTATTGACAATAATTGACAATAAACTAAAAAACCTTGTTGAGTTAGAAGAGTGAATTGTAACTAACAATATGCAACTTGATGGAAATAAATATAAACACTAATGGCTCAACAAGTCAATTGTACAATTTCAGAGTGAGAGACACCTAATATAAAAGTAGTTCTTGTTTTTAAAAAAATTCCCGTTATAAAATAATAAAATGTGTCTGCTAAAACAACTTACATTACCTTGAACTATAGATAAATATCAATATCAATAAAAGGAGAAGTATACTGCCATTATACTGTGAGTTTTTCCATACAAATTCAGAATACTGCATTTTGTCTTGGGCTCTACATTTTTAAAATATTGACATGCTGGAGCTATCCAGAGGATACCAACAAAAATAGTGAAGGTTCTACAAATTATGTCATTGGAATATTTTTAGAATTAACAAAGATTGGAAATGTGAAGGCATAACAGGAACTTAAAAGCTACATTCAAATATTTGAAAGATTTCAGAAGAAGCATTAGAATGAACTGCAGGGTAGCTCCAAATGTCAGAACTAAGACTACAACTCTAAATAATAGGAAGACAAATTTTAGCCCAGTACAATTTCCAAATAAATAAAATTGTAATGGTCTTGCTAGAAAGTAAGCTCTTCATCACTGACATGTCCTATCCATAGGTTGAAATGACTATCAGCACTCTTTCAAGCACTATGGAAAAAGCTATACTGTGTAACTTCTAAAGGTCCCTTCTACCCCAAGCTCATTGGAACATCAGCATTTCACTTTCAAGAGAGATTTTTTAGTGCAATTTTCCCCAATATTTGCACCAAGCCAGGTCTCTTTTAAATTAGTATTTTTTTTCTAATAGCCAAAGAGAAGGTGTATGTTTAGAATTAAGAGAGACCTTTTATGGAATTATCAACAGGTTTTCCTAAATACTAGCCCATCTTTGCAGACACCCCAAAGAATGGAGCAGTTGATCATTCATCAGCTGTGACCTCTGGACTAGTTTCTTTACTTGGAGAAAAATTGAAGTTCCACCCCATCACACTTATACTTGCTTGACTTCACAACTGCAATATGCCCCTCTAGAGAGAGGTTCATTGTTGGTGTCATGAGCATCGATCGATTGTACCTAAGCTGCTCTCACAATGATTACACCGTCCCTCACCCCCCTTAAGTTTCACGGCCCAGAGCATGCCCAGGGCTCACTGCAGGCAGACTCATTCTGATCAATGCAACACTAGCATACAGCATGCATTCATAGAGCCGAAGGCAGTCAGGGTCCCAGGGTACTCCAATTGTAGACAGAATTTCAGCTTTATTAGGTAACTGTCAGATTTGCCTTGGTGTCTCTTAAAATTTTAAATCGGTAGAAAATATAAGTGCAGAAAAGCCATGATAAGTTAACTTAGCAATCTGTTGTAATAAACATATGCACTATGAACATACATTATGGAAATCAGATGGAGAGCCCAGAGAGCGATAATAGAGCAAGAAATGTGAGAGTAGTGAGATCATAAAAATCCTAAGTGTTATATATCAGAAAGAGTTTTCTTTTTAAAGATCCTGGTCAAGATTTCTGCTTGACATATCTGAGGAGAAACCCACCCCTCTATTTACCACAATGCACTATTTACTCAAAGGGTACAATAATACAAAGAAAGTTTTAAACACAAGAGACCATATATACAATGAAAGTAAAGAAAGGCTGTATTACAGTGTGGGAGATGATACCCATATATATTTATTGTCTCCACCGAGATCCAGACTTGGACTTTATTGTTTTAATTTCTCTGTCATGAATTCATTCCAAGATATCTTTCTTTAACCATGAGTGCCAAAAGAGAAGAGCCTACACATGTAAGTTTCCTTTTGTAGGAGCCTCAGTTTAGGGGGCGGGAAGGGGGCGGAGAACACTACTTTAAAAGCTAGTGGAAAAATTCTTTAGGTAAAAAAAAATGTGTTACTTAGCAAATAATAGCCTTAAGAGGCTATTTTATATAGGAACAGATAATCTTTTTGGCATGGCTAGAATAGACCTCAAATGAAACAAAGAAAACTCTGCAAAATAAAGGGAAAACTTGAGTTTCCATTAGCTGCCCTATACAGAAAGAGCAACATCAGTCTCAGGAACCTGGAAAAGCAGAGGGGATGTGAGAGGTAGGAGAGAAAGCCCAGGAAAATGGTAAGAGACAGACATGAGGAGAAGAAACAGCCAGTGGGAAGTTCCTGGAGGTGGTGTGCCCATATTTAAGGATAGGGATGGTTAATGATCAGAATAAATTGTCTCTCTATTGTGAAACATGCAGCCTCCTTTCGGAATGATCCCTCATCTTCAGCAAAAGTCTATTCACATAATTGTCTTTTGAAATTTTCAAAATGAAAATTGTGGCATAGGAGCTATATTGCCCACTTGGATCAACTTAGGACAGATGGAAATGGAAAAGATTATAAATGAAAAAGATCAGTGCAGAATTCATAAGATTCAACAAAGTGGAAATAATAAGTGATCAGAAGAAGTGGATTCTGTCTGAGATTCTTTGGAAATGTTGATTAGTATTCCATAGATGAAGTTGAGATGGATAAGGGATTGAATCATTTTCATTTAAACATTACACAACAGAATGACCCAGATAGGCTGGAAAACTTGGAGACATGGTGGCAGCTGAAGTTTGGATTTAACACACAAAAATTGACTGTTAACATGTGGCTTTTGGTGATATTAAAGTGGAACAGCTGGTCCAGCCCTGCTTCTTAGAGATTCTTTAAGGTCTGGCATGGGGTAGGAAATGTGATTAGGGCAGGCTGAATGAGAGAGACTCTGGGTCTCTACATCTACTTCAACCAAAACGGGTCTAATTTTGCATGGTTTCCAAACTGAGATTCTGTATAATATTTCAGTTTTAATAAGGGTCCTTATAGTAATATGTACAAATAAATAGTTTTAATGCTATTGTTGAAAATACCTGAACATTGACTGAATCATGCTAGACAGTACTTACAGCTTGTGACAGAATGTAGAATTATCCAAAGATGAGCAAAATGGAGGAGGAAAGATGGAGAATGAGGCAAAGAGGAGTGGGCTAGTGACTAATCACTAAATTCATACCTTGTTTAGTCACTTTTTAACTCAAACCAAATTCCACCTTCTTGTCCCAATCCCAGCGCTTTTACTTAAAACCCCCACCTCATGACCTAGTTTTGTGGCTATATATGTAGTGTCTAACTATATAAAGTTGTTTTTCTCCTTGGGGCCTTATGAATACAGTGCAATATTGTTGCCGAGACTATATGGCAGTTCACCTCTTCTTCCTGGACACACATCTAGACTACAGTTTCCAGCTTTTCTCATTACTGCTGTGACCATGCGACTGAGTG
Organism: Prionailurus bengalensis; assembly: GCF_016509475.1. Classification (NCBI taxonomy): domain Eukaryota; kingdom Metazoa; phylum Chordata; class Mammalia; order Carnivora; family Felidae; genus Prionailurus; species Prionailurus bengalensis. The sequence goes on from NC_057344.1 coordinate 95,660,429, forward strand.
CTAGCTAACAAAACATGAGTGGAAGTAAACTTCACACTTTCAGCCCATTCAAGCCATCCATATTCTTTTCTCTACTAACTGCTGTTGGTTAATGCACAGAACAACCTTGAAGCTTTAAGCTGAAGATGGCAGTATGTTAGCCTGAACGAAGTAAAGCACTTCAAGAAACTGCAAACCCCTGTAACTTTTTGAGCCAGGAAAACATTTTAGGGTTCATTTGTGATAGCAGGAGATGTTGCCTTAACTAATACAGACATGTAAACTCCGAACGTACTTTTTTTCCTTCTTTAACCATTTACCAAATCTTCAGAATGCTTCACTAACCACCTCAATTAATGTTTCTCAAGAACTGATAGAGATGACAGTGGAAATGGCATTTATTTATACCAAATATGTAAAATGCTATTCCATTTAGGGCCCACAGAGAAGCTCATGAACACTACCAATTTATCAAAATATATTTGCTGACAAGATTCCTATGTAGCATTAATATGGTACTATGGGGCAGTTGAGAATTATCCACTTTCAAAAGTTTTCCAGCTATATTTTCTAGCCAATTATTTACTATTGATCCAAACAGTTTAAAGAGGTTGAATAATGATAAGCCTGTCCAATAATACTTTGGTGCCTTAGCAATTATGAAACACTAAGCAACTTGAAAAGCCATGGTAAGTCACTGCTCTTATTTTGCTGCTAGAGATACAGCACAGCAAAATCCTATGTTGGATATTTGAAGTGGTTCAGAAGTTCTGTTTTGGAATTTTTTTTAGTTGTCACTCTCAATCACTGCAGCATGCTTATTCTCAAATATCTCTTTCATTTGCAATAATTCACACTTCTTTAACATGTGAGAACCCTTGCACATAGTCATATATTCTAATTTATATGCTTTTCACTAGGCACATTCAGAATAAACTATGAAATGGTAGGCGACCTTTTGAATTTTTCTTTGCTAATAAACGGGTCTGACTGAAGGGATTAATTGATACTCTGGGTAACATAACATTCTGCAATTTTTTTTTTCCTAGAGGACTCAGGAGAGAGGAGTGCAGTAAAAATTTAAATATGGCTTGTCCAAAGGAAGCTGCTACAATATATAGTGTTTACCACAAGTGTAAAATGCAAAATAATGCTTATACATCAGATTGCCTTTGGTGAGATAGTTATTAAAATCCATTTCAATGTCTGAAAAACTTTATTCCGAGTTTTATCTAATTCTTTTCTTTTGTGGTCCCAGTAACGTAGACACAAAATCAATAAAAATGATGTGAAATGATGAAGCAGGTAAATATGGTTTCAAGCTCTAGTTTATACTATAACCTCAACCTATAGCAGCATTCAAATTTTCCTTATGGGGAGGGAGGTTAAAAAGGGAACCAGAGAAGGGCTGGCTATGAAATTTAACCTCTCCACTTGTCTCAAATGCATAGTGATCATTGAGTAACTTGACTTCCCTTTCTCAGCTTAGTGGGAAAATGTATTTTCATTTCTTTTTGTGCAGAAATACAAATAAAATGCCATCTAAATGGCATTGCTTTTATAGGGATAAGCAGGTGATCTCAGTTCAGACTGATTGTTCTATCTCTTTACTAAAGAAATACACTTAAAAGCAAATTTAGCTTAGAGGAGTCCAGCAATAATGCCTGCCTAATAGAAACAATTTCTTAGTGCCGTCAACAGGCCCTGATAACAAAGTGCATAACAGCTGCAGAAGAAGTAGCCCAATGAGTGTCTTCAGCTGATGGTGATTGATCCAGTCTCATAATGAAGTGAAAGCTTTTTTAGAGCCAAAGCAATTTTTGCCCACATCCTTTATCAGGAGAAACCATAATGAATTGTGTTAGTTGCCAGCATTTATTGAAAATTTCATCTTAGAATGTTGGCCAGATGTCATTATACCAGAATTAAGTGCAGCCTGAGAGCCTTACTGTAATGTACAGAATCTCTCACCATCACTATTCTGGAATTGGTTTGGGTCTGCCTCCAAATATTGCAGAGAAGTAAAAGAGGCTTTAAACTACAATCGATTAAATGCTTTATGCACATCACGTCTTATTTCTTCTCTTATAAGAAATTTAATTACCTAAATCCTGTATGCAATTTCAATGTATAAATGTTAGTCTAAAAAGTAAAATAAAAATATTTTTAAAACATTACCGTGACCTCTGATGTTTCTAAAAATTTAAAAACATTGTAACTTGCAAACTATTTTAATAATGCTTTCAGATTATGCTGGGTAAAAAAAAAATTGAAAGGTATAAGAATTATTTCTCATCCTAAAGAGTAAATGAACACTAAAGTCATTGATACACAGAAAAGCAGTTTCATTGAAAAGATTATATTTAATGGATTATGAAGCCTAATATGTTGAAATCATGTGATATATCCTACTTTTACATTATTTCATGTCATCAGACATAATCACTTTCCTTGACTTGATGAATCTTCTAGAATTACTGTCAAGCTATATTTGGCTGAGAGATCTGTTTATATGAAACTGATTTGTAGTTTTGCAGCTAAGTAAAAAGATAAATCCGTCTGCTGTCTGTCATCTCACCTTTCTTATGAAAGGCTGCAGCATGAAGCCTAGAACATATAAAAAATCTTTCTTGGGCTGCTTTATTTTCATGTATTAGACCAGAGTTTTCAGCATTTTAGATGGAATGTTCTCTCTACTGTGCTGATAAAAGCGATTAATTCTCGTTTCTAAGATCAGTATATATAAATTGACTACAAATATTCAGATGCAAAGTAGGTCACTAGCTTTAGGTAAGAGTCATAGCATGAGAAACATTAGGAGTCAGCCCATAGCATGCAGACTCATTTAGCCTGATGACTTAGAACTCTATTTTCTATAGAGCAGAAAAGAAAGAATGGAGTGAGTCTTCATTTGAGGCACACTAATATGTTAAGTATGTTTCATCCTCAGGGGTAACAATCCAGGTTATCACAAACAGCTATATTGCAACTAAGAAAGCTCTCAGGTTTGAGTATCAGTAGGAATAGGTTTATCCAAATCAAAATTGTCATTTGTTTTTAAAGCATTCTGTTCCACTTTAACTAACACTGGCCATGTGGATTAAGTTAAATGCTTGCAAAAGCATAAAGCTTTGCTTTTGCATATCCTAGTCAATAACAATTGCCTTTTGGATTAGATTAATAAGCACAAAACCTGAAAATTCCAGAAATGTAAGACATTATGTGCAAGTGTAGTATTTGTATTGAGGGTGGTAGTTATAAAGTTTGAAGTGACCTGTATATCCATGCCAGATTATGTCTACATAAGGAAATTCTAAATTGCCACTGATTCAACCAGTTCATTAGCTCTATTCTGCTGGTCCAAATAATGTTTGTGGGATTATTACATTGGAATAGGGGGAGATATGGTTTATTATGCAGTATCAATACCTAGATCCATGAATAGGCATGCATCCTGAACTACGCAAAACAAAAACCCTTTCTAAAGTATAACATTTTAAAACAATTTTGATGTACGACTTTCTACTTAGTGCTTCTACGCAATATCAACAAACCCCCTTAGTACCCCTGAGCACTAGGAGAGTTAAGATTTACAGTTGAATCTTATAGCTCAGAGAATGTTTTGGAAAAAAATGCCTCTCTGCTGAGAATAAGATACTTTCTGATACTATGACTTAAGGGAATTGCTAGTTGGAAATCTCTACAGGATGTTTCTGCCAGGAAAAGGACAGAATGGACTAAAGTACATACTGGTCTTGCTATGAAATGTGAGTCTGTCCCCAAAATAATAAACACCTGGATTTAATACTGTATAAAATACTCTTTCATACAACAAACAACTCTCCTTCTATGGCTTTCCCTAGGGAATGAAACACTATGAAAGAAATGAATTTCCCACCAACACACACACACACACACACACACACACACACACACACACAAGCAGTGCATGTTCTGATGAGTGAACCCACAGACCTGTAGACATATGCACAAAAAAGGAATATTTTTAACAACGCCTCATTATAAGTTAAAAGCATCACCCTAGAGCACTATAGCATCCTTGTACAATTTGGGAGAATGTTTCTGTGTCTGTGGATATGTATTTTTAATAGCAACCAGTGCAGTCTACTTGTCTATTCTGAAAGTTCATTACCATTCTTTTCCCTTCCCTATTTAGAGTATCATATTTCTTGTACTTTTAATTTTGGTATTTCTTAGCACCTATAAAGGGTAGCAGGTGGTCTCTTTTGGAACCCAAATTCTTCTATTCATATGCCAAGTAAATTCAGAGAGCTGTCTTCTCTCTTCTGCAGCCCCTTCTAGAGGGACCTGCTTTCAGTGGTGGTTTAGTGGTGCTTTCAGAGGTTATTTAGTGTCTCTTCTTATTCAGGCATCAGTGACTCCACTGAACATGCCTTTGAGACTGTGAAGCCAGAAACAAAGATCCTGTTCATGGGAAATTTTCAAGATGGCCAGCTCATTGCCTGTAAGCAATTTGCAGTTCATGAGGACTTCATTTATTTGTGAACCCCATATGTAAAGCAAAGTATAAAATTGAGGCTATCTATTGAAGTTTTACATTATTTTGTATATGAAGACTAAAGATCAGAGATTAAATATAGTTGGTATAAAGCCACTTAAAAGAATGCACTATTACCCTAACTTTAATCTATCTATTCACACAACAGGGAAAAATCCCCATTCTAATCTACCTCACTCCTACATATTTGTATTTCAAAATATCTTTCTAAAATATCAAATCTGAAGAAAAACATTTCTATAATTATTTCTCATTTATTTATATAATTGCCAGTATCCTGATGGAATTCATAATGTAAGATTAGCTACATTATATTTTAAATTTAGATTTTTTGGACACTCTATTTCTCCTTGGTAATGTCTGAATTCTGCCTCTTACTGGCTTGGCTACATCTTACAAAGTTTCAGATCTTAGCAGTATTTTCTCACTTGAAAATAATCCACTTTTTCTGACTCTATCACCCACAAACTATCAGTTTTTATGAATTATAAATTTTATGAATCTACATGACAAATACTAGTATCTAATTCATCAGCTAACCTCATTGGTCATGTTGCAAGCAAGGTCATTGCTAACCCACAGAACATTGTGCAAATCAGAAAAAGATTGCAACGTCCAACTCTTGATTTTGGCTCCGGTCATGATCTCATGGTTTATGAGCTCAAGCCCCACGTTGGGCTCTAAGACAACAGTGCTGAGCCTGCTTGGGATTCTGTCCCCCTCTCTGCCCTTCTCCCCCTCACAATCTCAATCTCTCTCTCTTTCCCTCAAAGAAATAAACATTTTTAAAATTCAGCTACTTTGGAAATCTTTACCATTAGTTATGTGAAGACCAAGTGATGAGAGACTATAAATCAGTATAAATGTGTGTGTGCGTGTGTGCATGTGTGTGTGTGTGATATGGCATAGAGATATAGAGATATAGATACAGATGTAATGAGGAAATTCAATTCATGTCAGTCATGGAGAAGACCAGGGATGTGTGGTTCAGTGAGAATCAGTGTGTTTGTGTGTGTATGTGTGTGTGTGTGTGTGTGTGTATACACACGTGTAACAAATATATATATGAATAAACACATACACACATGAAAACTCATTGCTACTTCTAGAAAAATGTCTTAAATCATACTTTCTGGTTTATATCACCTCCATGACATTATTTTTATATATCAGTCATGGTTTCCATTGGAGATTCAGGAAAGAAATTTCTTTTCTTCCTTGGTCCTTAAAGATTGTAGAGCCAATTAATGATAAAGGCATTTGTCACATTGGTAGTGTTATAGAATTTGGTATTATTTGGTCATGGAGAGTGGTATGTGGAAAAGACATTTGCACCCTGTGACCAATAGCTTTTATATTCAATGTAATATTTCTCTTTGTTTAGAAATATTACATTGAATATAAAAGCTATTGATTACAGGCAGAAAATATACTTACCAATTACTGCCTTAAAGAAGAAGAATACAAAGTGCTCTCTAGCTGAAGTGGTTACAGCTGGTTGCATACAATAAACCACCACACCGGTGTTCCTCAGCTCACATAGTGTATCAGAGAGGTTCCAAATTCTTCTTAAACAAATGCTTGCATGTTTATTTTTTTTCTTTTAGCTTAAAATCCATGGTAGAGTTTCAGCAAAAATAAATAGGAAAGCATGCGGCAGGGATGCCTGCCGAGAGATTGGCTGTCTAAAGAGCCTGCTATGTAATCAGCTAAAGCAGTTAGTGGCTTTTTACAGCTTCAAAGCTGCACTTTTTCAGAGGTTGAATTTTTCAGTCCATGTATCCTTCCCATAATTTATAAGAATGCCAGGGACACTGGAATGCTGCTTTGATAAACAATAACTTTAAATACTGTAGTTGATCTAAGCCACCTTTTGGCTTTACATTCAAATGAGCACACACAAATATGCTAGATTAATAGATTTTGTGGTCTATTTACACACCTTCAATCATCCCACCATCTTTGCATTTGGTAATCAGCGTACAATGAGCCACCTCACCCCTTCCTGCCCTTCTCTTTGGGGGAGAAGAAAAATCTCCTCCCAAACTCTATACCCATCTTATTGATTGCCTTTCCAAGAGGCAGAGAATCCTTTTCTCACTTGGTGTTCCATTTAAACGTTGTATACTGTTGGCAGTGCCATCAACAACTCCCCAGAGGGCATGCCATGCCTGAGAGAAGAGTGAGGCTGCCCAAAGAAACGTGAGAATGAATAGTCTAAAGTTACTACTCACCCACCCTGGGGCCAACCAGTGACTAATTTCTAACCAACAAGCAGCTCTTTCAGATTCCACTGTGTCTGTCACACACGGCATTTCAGCCCAGAGATTTCTCTCACTATTCATTTTCTCTCTGGCACAAACTGCTGTATGCAGTAGCCAGACTCTGGCAACTTGCAGGGCACGGAGCTATAGAAAACTAACAGATAATAATAAAGAAGTATTTTTAAAGAAACCATCTTTTCACAGGACCTCTTACCATCACCACACTCCCGTACACATTTGGGACAGCAGTGTTCTACTCCACTCACACTTCCTCAGAAACAAGGAAATCCTGTTCTGCCTTGCCGTGGCTAAATAGTAATATATCAGACATGCCCTTATTTGCCATCTGGCTACCTGACAGGCTTTGGGTTTTAAATCAAGCATGAAGCATGAAAAGTTGTAAATATCAAAAATCTGACAAAGCACTCCTTTAATATTTTCAAGTTTCATTTATTTTGAACAATGTGTTGGGTAAATGAAATTAGGACTTCAACACGTCTCCTCTGACATATATTGATGTTTACACCTTTCTCAAGAGTTTCTTTGCTCTTAATTTCTACATTATAAGACCAAAGAAATTTCTCAGGAATTATTGTTCAACTCCAACCACTATGTAAACACACTCTAGTTCATTAAAAGGCTTATATTTGACATATAAAAAAGAGAAAGGAAAGAAAGAAATAAACTATTACATTTGAACTGGAAAGATAGACTAGTAACAGGAAGTAGATTTATCCAGGTGTGGGGAAAAAACTAATACACCACAGCAACTAAGCAATATTTATTTTTATGGCATGGTATACAAAATATATAAACCATTTTCTTTGAGATAGAGATTGACCAAAGAAAATATTATCCTCCTGGTTTTTCTCTACACAGGCAATAATTTTTAAAGTGAAAAGAACAGATCTATAAACCAGTGGAAATACCAAACTATTTCTCTGAAAACTGCTTTTTAAAAAGGCATCTAAAACCTTATACTGAACCTATCTGAAATACAAACAAGTAACAGGAATTACTTTGTAATCTTTCTCTCTCTCTCTCTCTCTCTCCACACACACACACACACACACACACACACACACACACACTTTAAGACACTGCAATTTCATTAAGGAACAATGATACATATATACCAAATATATACAGATATACCAAAGCAATTTTTTTAATGTTTCTATGGCTTTAATGAGTCTCCTAAAGTAGGAGTCTTAGATCTCCAAAGAGATTAAGGTTTCAAAATACGTTTATCAACTCTTAAGATTAGAGATGCTATACACATAGACTAGCTTTGGGGTACTGTTCTGAATTTAACTGATTTGAAGAAGGCTCAACTACAGACGGAGAGTGGCTGTTTCCAGAGTTGCAATTGCCTTTTCAGCAATGATTTCTAACCGTTACCTACCATGCACCACTTACTAAATACAAAACCCATTGCCCTGAAGAATCTGTTCACAATCTCTGCAACAGTGGCATCTGCAGAGGGGAGCTCCAGCCACTTGAAACTCATTAAAACATACTTGAGATTGACAATGAGTAGAGAACATCTGTCAGACTTGGCCAAGATTTCAATCAAGTGTGATGTTGCTGTGTTACTTGACTACATTGACTTAATAAATGAGCTGGTTGCTGTCAGCACAAGGAAAGTTTAGTTGTAATTACTATCCTGTCCTTTTTTTTCTGAAATGTTCTTTCACTTAAATGTTCATGTTCTTACGTGAAATGTATGAAAATGAATCTGATGAAATAATATACCATTTAGAAAAGGAATACATGGTTCGTTTTCAGCTGACTAAAATTAACAAGAAGACCACTTCCCTGGTGAGCTTCCAAGTATATACCCTTGAAAAAGCAGATAAAATCATACTCCTCCCCAACCTATAGAAGTGTCTCCAACTACATGTCCAGAAGAATGTAGTCTTCACTTTGATCTATAGATTGAATGTTTTTATAATAAAGAGGTTCATGTGTGTAAGATTTGGGGGAAAGTAAAAGTTTTTCTCAGTACCAAAGAGCCATAGATTTTCAATAAATAATGCTTACCTTATACAGCATTTCAAGCCTTATGTTTATATTTCACATTTAATCTCAGAACAATCCATTTTGCAGATGATTAAACAGAGGCTCAAAGAGATTCACTCATCTGCCCTAGTGACATAATACTAGGCAACCAAACTGGGATTCCACTCATAGTGGAAGCTTTCCACTACCACTATGTTGCACTTGCTACGTTTGCCTTTTATAAACATTTATTGAGGGCTCAGACTTAAGTCCCAGATGTTGGCTTTGACTGCTATTGTTTCTAGGAGATTAAAAGTAATAATTTTTCTGTTTACACATAGCACCATTGCTTAATGATGGAAGAATGTGAAATCCAGTCTCAGAGGCCAAACAAGTTCAGCAGAATTTAGAAGAAATAACAATCAGTGAGCACCAAGCCAGATCAGAGCAAAAGAACAAATTCACTCTCTTCATCTGATACACTGGAACATCCATTTACCAGACCTTGCAAATTTGAGCTCCCCAACTAGTGTAGTTGAACCTGCACATGCCAGGGAGAGTGGAAGAGAATACCAGCTACGTGCATCAGTCTGCTGATGGGGTATAGTCCCCCTAGTTTGGTGGCACTAGTTCAAAGGGTGTGTATAGAAGGTATCTTACATTAAAGGGAAGGGTGTCTCTTCACATATTGTTTCCTTCATAGGCTGAGCATTAGCAACTGTACGCAGGAAAAAACCCTACTATTTGCGCATTAATAATACTTTTAATAATTAATAATTAAATTTTCCCTTTGCCATTACCAGTGATTAAAACTCGACACTGGCTCACACTTAATAGGTATGGCCTCCAAATTTGATTAATGTTAAGCTTCCGTTTCTGTTACCGTTACTCATCTAGAGCTTACACCCACTGAAACTCTCCTGCTTCGATGCCATTAGTCTGTCAGCCCACAGACACTCAGTACTTAGACCAAGTTTGTATTATAAATAGGATATTTTGATAAAGACTGTCCCCTACAGAAGGTCAAAGTAGTTGTAAAATTAACATCACCATAGTTGAGATGAGCCGCATAGCTAAGATTATCATAGTGTTAGTAAAAATAGGTCAGCCACACATAATGTGTGAATTCTGCCTCCTCTGAACTCCCTTAGCATTTTATTTTTATCTCTCATATGGCACTTATCACTTTCCACCTTGTATTATAATTATTTGTATGCAGATTTTATACCTCTTATATTTTTATAAGATCACAAAATTCTTTTTGTTCTCCACAACACATAATACACTGTCTTACACATAGTAGGCACTCATTAAGTGTTAATTGTTTGAAATAACCCTAAAAATAACTAGGTAAGAAAACATTAATGTTCTAAAAGCTACTTTCATAAAAAGTATTTGACTATTGAACTGAACTTCCTCAGAACATTTAGCCTCTTCTGTTCCATGTTCTCTCTGCATGGGAAGGCATCATCACACACGCACTCACATACACACACACCCACATGCACACATACACAGCCGGCTCCACTGTACTGAATTACTTTTGCTTCTCTGGCGTCTTTTACTTCCAGGTTTCCTTCATTTATCTAAGAGTCTCTCCTTCCTACTGCCTAACTTTTTTTTTTCCTGACTGCTAAACTAATTCTTACTTCAAGTCTCAAGTTAATGACCCTTCCTTCTGGAAGCATTCCCTAACCCTCTAAACCCATCCCTGTGTATCTTGTTGCTTCCTCTAACATAGCGCATATCGCACTTAATTTCCTCTGCACTGGCAGATGGGCAGATGAGAATGTGCCTGTGAGACTAGAGCAACAGCTAGGGTCCTTTTCTAGAGAAATCAGGGCAGCGAGGCTCAGCCCAGCAATTGGTCCTGAGTATTCTGTGTGAATGACCTCTCTAAAAACTGGCAGATATTGTACTTTTTGTGATTCACAGGCCTAATAGCCGACAACCAATGAACAAATCCTACTGGGTGTGTTCTATAAACATAAGTAACAGGGCACAGATTTTGAATAGAAGTCATTTGATGAAGGTTTTTCAGTTTAAAATAAATAGAATACCCTAAAAAAACTATAGGCCCAATAGCTTACCTGGTACATGGGGGGAAATGTACTTTATGATTACTTGCGTTTTAGTAACACTCCTCTCTTTATGCTGAACATGAAAGAAGACAATCATAACTTCTTTCTGAGGTAAGGAAAAGCGTGGAAGGTAAGCTGCAAGAAAAGGTGACATATTGCTTGAGTTGGGTTTAACCAACTTAAGAAGGGGGGGGAAGCTCATGTCAGACAGAGATACAAGCATGAGCACAATTCTAGAGATATGGAAGTGTGTGCATGACTAGAAAATTATGGCTTATTGGTTAAGATTAGTGTGTAAAAAGTAGATTTGAAAGAAGCTGAGTGCATGCAGGAGTTGAGGTTAAAAAGATAAGTTAATTTGACATTATAAATAGCCTTGACAACTAATCAAAGGGGTTTGAACAATTCTGTAAGTTGGAAGTTATCCCAAATTTCCAAACAGGAAGACACATAGCCAATCGTGACTTAGAGAAACAATTTTGGTGACAAACTAATGAATGAGAGAGAGAAGAGAAAAGCTGGAGGCAAAAAGATCTAGTTGGGATATCAGTTCGATAAATTGAGTAACCAATTTCAATAATTTAAGAACTGCATATCCATAAAGTTCAATATAAATGTTAATTTAAAACTATTATTTCAATACAATTGAATTCAATAACCTTTAAGGCAGCACATATAGAGGCAGGGGGTTGTTGTTTTTTGTTACTTAGCTCCAAGTAATTCAGGTAAAATTAATATATAATTTGAGCATAATGACCAAATCCACTAATGAGCTGATTGCAGGCGTTGTGTTCCTAACTTTAAGAACATGGATTACAGCTGCAACTAAAGGAAAAAGACCAAAACAATGTTGAACCTGCTGAGATGCAGTACAGATTGTAATTTACTGAAATAAGGTGGGTTTTTTACTCAAATATATAAAAAGCCACACTTATTAGTCAAAATTGGGATCTAATTGAAATCTACACATGGCAGTTTAATGTTGTTATTGAGATGAAGTTCATGGTCACAAAAGAAATTACAATGGAAAGGAATACGAGTTACAGTATTTCTTTTCAAGTCAGTTATAGTATTTGTAACTTCTATTTAACTAAATTAACTTTTTATCAGAATCCCAAAGAAATTTTGATGTGTTTAAATCCATGGGAAATTTTGTGGTGCAAAACAGCTTTCCTTTTCTACCTGCTACCATTGTATGAGCATGGCTATGTTTCCAGAAAGGTTATGTGGTACTGCCCCTCAAGCCAAAGAAAAAGAGACTCTGCAAGCATTATAATGCAGAGGAAATATGCCAAAAGGAAGTCAATCTTGACAAAGCAATCTCCAGTCTCCAGTCTCCAGTCTGCAATTCCTACCACGTTAGCTGGATATGAAGACATTCTTTTCTATTTGGGAATATTATATTTACAGCAGCTATCCCTGCCTGCCTTCTTTTCCTCTACTTCAAAGTAGATGTTAATGGACATGTAAACCTTCTGCAAAAACATGAAGGGAAGTCACTGTATGCAAGAACTAGAAAACTAATGTACCAGCTTTATAAGCTTGCTATTACAGAAGTTTCTGTCAATTTTTAAATAAATGTTACTAAGTTTCACTAGTTGCAGATCCATTTGAGTATGATGTGTATTAGTCTTAAACTACTTGATCCTCAATAATTCAAACACTTTCCACGGTAACTAACTCTTAAATCTGTCTCTTGGTCAGAATGGATGAAAGCAAGGAGCCTTTAAGAAAACTAAAGCTTCCACCTCCAAAACATCATTCTAGGATGCTCATCCTCGGAACTACTCACTCCTGACTGGAGGAGGTAAAGAAAGCTGCCATCATGGTATGTAACCCATGTTTCAGATAATAGTTATTAAAGACAAAAGATCAATGCAAACTTATTTCAATGGCTCACAGGCTATAATGGACTAAAGATGTGTCACATTTATTTTTTCCCGAGTGAACTAAGCCTATGTGTCATATTTTGCTTTAATATTCTCTACCATCTCAGACCCTTAAGAACCATGCTCTAATAAAATGTACTCTTTATACGAAGTATCTAAATCATCATTCCATCATCACCCTCAGGACCAAAGCATTTCTGAGGCAGTATCAACTATAACCATAGCCCATTTATGAGGTACAGTAGCAGCCAATATAATAACCCATTAATAAAATCAAAATTTGTTAATATTTATTGACTAATTCCTATGAGTCAGGCATTGCTCTAGACATTGGGGAATATGACAGTGTCTATACAATGAAGTTCCTACACTGGTGTTTTATGTAACATAACCTCAGCTAATGATAAGGAGCATAAGGAAATAAAAGCTGTATGAGCATGCTGTCTTAGTCTGGAATACCTCTTCTAGGAGGTAGCAGTTCACTAGAGACGTGAGGTAAATATTTGGAAGAAAAGTGAGCAAAGGGACTAGCAAGTACTGAGACTGAGATAGGATCACATTGGATATACTCAAGGAATTGCAATTGCTCTAACAGCCAGAAAAGAATGTTCAAGGAAGTGTGGTAAGAAATGAGACTGGAGAGGAAGTTGGGGATAGTATCGTGTTTGGTTATGCAGATTGTCATGAAGACTAGATTGCATCATTGGTGTGACAGGAAGACATCAGAGGGTTTTAAGCAAGGAAGTGATACCATACACTCCTAAAATTTATTCAGGATAATTCAATTCAGCAGGCTTCTCTACCCATTAACATGAAAATGGCCAGTCCTACTTTCAAGAACTCAAAAGGTATATCCACAGAAGGAAAGTGTTACAAATATGACTCTTTTTCCCCCCATCTTCCTTTTTGAACCTGGTTATATATCAAAATCAAAGTTAAGGTGGCAGAACTGGTCGAATAGTAATAATGAGAAGGAGATAGAACCATTGTTTAATTCATATACAGGGATCTCTTGCAAAGTAATCAGCGTTGCACTGTGAATGTTCCAATTGTCTTCTAGTTAATCATTGTGATCCAAACTTGTTCCCCCATGGCCCTAGGCTCATCTACAGAGAAAGCAGATACAATTGAGTCATAAAAAACCAGTACCATAGAAGACTGGTAGAAGAGAGAACTATTTTAAAGAACTAAATGGGTTTCCACCCTACCCACCCCTGAGAAGCCACATGGGAAGACCTCAGCACTGAGATTGAAGTACACTTAAACTCTAAGGAACTGAGGGCAATTCTAAAGAATGGAAGGGGTACATTCTGGAACTCCCACATAGGCTCCCACTTCTCCTATCCTGGTTAACCCTGGGCTAAAGGATCATTTCACTGAATTCCCTATGTGTGCTTGACCAGTCAGCCAGCCTAAGATGTGTGATAATGGTCATGTATTAAATGTATATGTACATGTATTAAAGTTATACTCAAATTGAGAACTTACAACTTTTTTTTTACTCCTTACATTAAAAAAATAAAGAAAGAAAAAGAAAACAAATGCCTAAAAACCTAAGTGAAAATGTTCCCTGGAGCTATGTAGAGTCAAATTGAGAAATTGATCAGAATAGTGAGCCATCCTTAAATGAATGAGGGCTCTTTGTTTGCTTTAACTAATGAAGCTAGATTTCTTGGAAGACAGTTTTGTACCTATAAAGAGTGAGATAGCACTCATTTTAGATATTTAAATAGCAAAGAAAAAGACATTTAGTATAAATTTAAAGGACAAAAAAAAAAAAAAAAAAGCCCCAGGGGACCAAAAAGAAGTTTGTTTCTTGATGAAAAAAAAGACAAACGTCATCAGGAGATAACGCAGATAACATAAACCATGCAGACTAGATGCATTTCTAAAAGAAGAAAGAATTTAATACCAAAACTAAAATTTGGGGAAATATTTACTGAAAAGAATAACCTGGTTGCATCAGTGAATGCAGTTTAGACAAGTTTTAGAAATTACTTTGTCAGCAAAGCGATTTTGCCTCTTTCCAAAGAAGCAATGCATAAAAAGAAATAGAGGACTCTTACTGAGGTAAATTGTCACCTAGTTCTAGGATCAAGGCTGAGAAAAGGTAATAAAAATCAAATGTATTTAGAAGGAAAAATATATTGTATTATTTTTCTAAAGTGGGCCAAGACTACACAACACAAATTCACTAGAAAATTCTGAATGCTCTAAGAACTCTTCAAGTTGCTCAGTGGTCTCCCTCAGAGAATCACTATGCCTCTGGGAGAATTGTGTTCCAGTGAGTACAATGACTCAACTTACTCAAGACAAATTCTATGGCAGGTTTTTCCAGCCACGTGGATGCATTTTCCAGCAGAAGGACCCACTTGGCCTGCGTGCTCCCATCTAAAGGAAATTTCAACTTCCTGACTTACTTGGGAAAAGGCTTCTGTGGCCACCTGTGGTGACATTCTTACTCCTCTATATTTGAGCCTGGAGCTACTTCTTAACTGGAATTTGAAGAATCCAGTCAAGCATTTTTTTTCTTCATCTTCCAAGCATTGCTATCACCCCATGGAGCAGATGCCTCTTATTTGGGAATGAAATGGCTTTGATACACCAAGACTGAGTATTTTATTTTAAGAAATTTTAAAAAGTCAGAAATTGTATCCTTCTGTTTTATTACAAACATACACTTAAAACAATTAAATAACTAAAAACTGATTCGAAATCAGAAATAGACAAATAAATATTTGTTACATGCAGCAAAGATTATAAACAATAGTCAGACCGTCCTTTCAGCAAACTCTGCTCGCATCTATATATCACCCAAGGACCCTATGGACCTTACCACCTCCTTCTCTGTACCATTCTTATTGATAACACTCTTGGTTTCTAATAACGCTGATATTCAAATATCCTCTTTTCAAGTGAAAATCAAGAACTTTTTCCGCTCAAGTTTCCAGTATCTTGATTTGTCACTGTTAGGAAATCACCATCTTTCTATCTCCTTTTTAACCATATGTAAAACAAAATTCATAAATTTGGCTAAAGTCAAAGTGCTTTGACAAGGATTGATGACAAAAATCCCTGCAGAGCCTTTCCTCACATAAATTATTATGTAAATTCTTGAAAGTATAAGTTTATATAAATAAATATGTGGAAAGAAGATTTGGATTTCTCAACTCTCTTTCATTATTTATTTATGAAGCATCCAAAATTAGATCAGTTTGATGAATTTAGTGTTCCTGTTCCCTAAATATATGCTATAAAATTGGGTGATTTGGTGGTAAAATACTATGCATGAATTTTTCAATGTAATTTTTAAGCTACCACTGGTTACATATCAGGATTCTTTCTCTCTTTTTTCCCACTACATGAGTTGGCTTCACTTCCAGTTGAATATTTGTTACAAAATTACATGACTCGTCTGATATATAAAAGTCATGATTTATAAAACCTTATGTTAACAGTGCATATGGAGTGAGTACAAATATAATTATAAATGTAATTTCAGTTTTATTCTCTTTACTGGGCTACAGTATCTGTGAGTAATCTATTCTAAAACCAAAGATCAACCCAAATCCCTTCTACCAACTCTGTGCCTATATTCTAAGTATTTATTTAATGTCATTGTTCAGTAAGGGACCTAGAGACCTTTCACTCTAGGTGGAAGGAAAATGCAAATCTGTCAGTTATTTGCTAAGGTTCCTAAGGACACTGAAAACACACAGGCATTTGCAACTGTGAATTTCCCAGCAAATATAAAATCTTTGTCTTCTGGCATATTTGCTTAACTGAACAAAGTTTACACAGCCTGAAGAGGATTAACATTAACAATAATACAAAATTAAACCTTTGACATTCCTCCAGTTCATTTCTATGGCTGTCTCTTCTTTTCCCGCATCGATTTCCCCAACTTGATCATAAAAAAGGTGGGGGGGGAGGTACCTTACAGTGTTCACTAAATTCCTCTTGGCATTATTGATTAGAGTTATATTTTCCCTTCATTCATTTATTTAGGAACATTATTTAGTACCAAAAATGGGTATTGGTGTCACATACTAAAAAGCCAATGATACATTTAAAAAAAATTTTAACATTTATTCAATTTTGAGAGACAGAGACAGAGCATGAGAGGGGAAGGGGCAGAGAGAGAGGGAGACACAGGATGTGAAGCAGACTCCAGGCCCAATGCAGGGCTTAGAGTCCAATTCAGGACTCAAACCAACAAACCACGAGAACATGACCTGAGTCCAAGTAGGATGTTTAACCAACTGAGCCACCCAGGAGCCCTGACAATGATTCATTTTTTAAAAAAACATTATTCTAGCCTTTATGATTTTATGTTTTGTAAGAGAGTTGGAGAGAGAAATGGATAAATTATTGATTGCAAATATAATATTTTAAATGTTATACAAATACCATAGAAGTAGGAAGAAAAGAACTACCATCTCTGGTGGAGAAAGTCCAAGAAGAATTCATGAAGGAGGTAAATCTGAGCTAGTTTTAAAGCATCAGTGGACATTTGGTTATCTAGACTGAGAAAACATTCCAAATAGAACAGCTTACCAAAAAAAAAAAAAATGAAGGTTTAGTGTAAAAGTATTTGATGTTCCAGAAATAAAGAAGTAATAGACAAATGAATGTAGTGGCAGGAAATGAAGCTATAAATATTTTTTTTTATATCAGAGTTACAAAGTTGAGATTCAATGAATGGCACAGATCCAGCATAATTGATTTAAGCATGTCCCTAATGACTGAGAATCTACAGTATATCCAAATTTTCCCAAATTTTAAGGTATGATGAACACCTTTCCACATATATCTTTGACTACATCTCTAGTTAGTTCTTAAAGATCAGATTATCAGAAACGAAATTAGTAAATGGTATACCCCTTTTATGTATCTTATAACATTTGCTATATTTATTTCTAAAAAGAGGCCAATTTATTAGCAGCATGTAAGAATATCAGTTTCACTATCCCCTTTGCTAGAACTAAGTATCGTCATTTATTTATTTTTTTTTTTAATTTTTTTTTCAACGTTTATTTATTTTTGGGACAGAGAGAGACAGAGCATGAACGGGGGAGGGGCAGAGAGAGAGGGAGACACAGAATCGGAAACAGGCTCCAGGCTCTGAGCCATCAGCCCAGAGCCTGACGCGGGGCTCCAACTCACGGACCGCGAGATCGTGACCTGGCTGAAGTCGGACGCGTAACCGACTGCGCCACCCAGGCGCCCCCAGTATCGTCATTTAAAAAATAATATTCTCTAGTTGCATGAGTGGACACCAGGATTAGATCTTAGAGCATTATGAATACAAGGATCAGGAGTTTGAATTTAGTTCTGAAGTTAATGAGAAACTCATTAAAGATTTTTGATCAAGGAGGCAAAACAGCTATGTTTAACAAGGTAAATTTTGGCAGCAAGAAATAGGATAAGATACGATTGGCTTTGCCTGAGAACCCTCACAATTTCATAAGCAGAGAGGCTACTGTAATAGTCTGGGACAGCACTGTCCAAGAGAACTTTCTGCAATGATGTTCCTTTTGAGTACTTAAAAAGGTAGGTAGTGCAACTGAGGAGCTGAATTTTTTAGTCTTTTTTATTGAATTGAAATGTAAATTGTCACTTACAGCTGATTACTCTCCTATTGGACAGCATAGACTACAGTAATATCTACTTAAGATAGAGATGTCAAGATAGAAAAAAAGTAAAAACAGATTGAGTGAACAAATTCAGTGACTATTTGGATGTGCAAAGTGAGGGAGACAGAGAATCCTAACTGATGTACTAACTAATATCAAGACTTAGAATCAGAGGAAATAAAATATGGTCATGCTACTGATAAAGACTACGATAGAGAAAAGAAAGACTCAGACAAGGTTTCTTCTCTCTCTTGTCTCCCCTGCTTTATTCTCCCCTCCTCTCTTCTCTGTCAATAGACAGCTCCTAAACTTGTCAACAGGACACTGGAAATGACAAAAAGATTTAAACCAACCAGGAACCATGGTTTCATGTTTTGCCTAGCTGTATTGATCTATATAAAAATGTGATAAGCTGTTGGAACTTAACTTATATATCAAACCTACAAATACAAGTTGGTACTTCTCACTGTCAGAAACTCTGATGAAAAGAAAACTGTCCTTAACACCATAGAAAACTAACTGAATTCCAAAATAAGAGAGGTTAAATATCCCAGCTCCACAATTTAAAGGCAGTATCTATCTGTCAGACATTACCCATCACACTGTAACAACAACTATATTAATAAAAATGTAAGTATAAATGTAAAAGAACAAAATCTAATGAGGGTCACAGACCCACCCAAACAAGCAAACATTGTATAAATAAAACCAAACAATGGCATTAGGCTATTAGTTAAATCTATGTTGATGGATCAAGTATGAAAAGGAGTAAAAAAAAAAAAGGAACTAGTTCTTCACTTCCATCTTTGCATAATTTTTCTCAACTTTCAGATTTCAGTTTAAATTCAGCTCTTTAGAAGAGCGAATTCTATACTCCTCTCTTCCAATGTATTATTTCCAGTTCTTTGTTTTCATTCATAATACTTGCCACATTATTTATTGATTTGTTTGTTCTTTGTCTGTCTCCATAAACGCTAAGATCCATGAGGATCTGTTTTGGTTTGTCAGTTTACAAGTATTTAAGATAGTATCTGTTACATAGGAGACTCTCAGTAAGTACTTTTGGATGAATAAGTAAATTTTATTCTTTTAAACCTAATTTATTTAGATACCAAGGCATCTTTTACATAATGAATGGATGATCCAATAGACTAAGAAGAAATTTCCACCAAGATCAAAGTGAGCCTGCTGAAGTCAGTTGACCAAATGAATTCTCAACAAACAAGAATGGGCCTTGAAGTTTCAGTATAGTCAGCTCTCAATCCAGTCTCTGGCATATTATTCAACCAAGAGAGTTTCATCTCACCTCCAGCAGAGTCCCTGTTGATTAGAGTGGTTGTTTAACTCAACAAAAATAGATTAGCTTATGGGATATTTATTATAGTGTGGTAGAGGCTCTCCCTAAGGAATGTAGTGAAAACCACAAGACAAGGGAAAGCAACCTGGCTATGTATGCATATGTGACATTCCCCATGACTCTGTAACATAACCACCCATTCAGGCTGTATGTTACCATATATGGGAGACAGAGGAGCAAAAATTATAGAAAAGGCAACTCCCCACTGCACTCAGGGCTCAGCCTTTTGGGTCTTGGCCCGCTGAGCCTGTGATAGTATGAATAAAGCTGCTTCCTGGAAAGAAAAGCCTCAGTGTCCCAACTATCTGTGTGACTCATTGCTACAATAGGACCTTCATTCCAACATAAAACAAATCCAAAACTAGCTAGTTATTAACCTCAAAACACACTGTTTGATCAAGAATATATGCTAAGCATAAATAAAATATCCCTGAAACTTGTAATTACTTAAGGGCATTTTACTCTTACCACTATTTAAGGTAATGCTTTTTCCTAACTCATCAATACCATGTTAATGAGATACTATTGCTATTATGAAAATAAAAGAGAAAGAGAGAGAGCAAGAATATGTATGTTTTTGTATATATGTCTGAATGGACCCTTCTGGTGTTCTGAAACTATGAATTCCAAAACCATTATTTTGTCCTAAGTCTCTAAAAGCTTCATGTTTATACCAGCAATATTTCCCTTATTTTGTAACAAAGTGAAAAGGGAAAAAAAGGAGCTCTCCACATCTGGGAGCTGTTTAGAATTCACAGGTAGGCCTCAATGTCTTTACAATCTGCTCTGATGCTCACAATTAGGTCATTTTGTTCTCCTGTCAGATATAAACAGCCTCAGAAAACATCAGCATCAGAACCAACTGATGGTTACAAGAGGAGAGGCAGGTGGAGTGATGGATTAAATAGGAGTGCACTCAAGGTGATGAGCACTGGGAGATTAAAATAAAAACTTTAAAAAACTTCAAAACTTAAAGAAAAAAGCAGACTGATTTTAGTAGTTCTCTTATTACTGTAAAAGGAAGGAAGGAAGGAAGGAAAGAAGGAAGGAAGGAAGGAAGGAAAGAAGGAAGGAAGGAAGGAAGGAAGGAAGGAAGGAAGGAAGGAAGGAAGGAGGGAGGGAAGGAAGGAAGGAAGGAAGGAAGGAAGGACGAAAGAAAAAGAAAAAGAGAAAAAGAAAAAATGCACCAATGGAGTTAAATGGGCAAGGAGGATTTTATTCAAGATTATTGCAATAGGGGAGAGAGATTCAACTCAGCTCCACTAAAAACAAAATGCAGGTAAGTTTTTAGCCTAGGTCAAGCTAAGAGAAAAGTACTGGAGGACATTAATAGGAGGTTGATCAATGTGATTATACCATCTGTGTTTGTAACTGGTGATTACTGAAGTTAGGCACCTATCTCCCAAAAAGACTGCGAAATAGGGGCACAACCTTCCTTGGTGATTCCATTTCAGAGGGATAGCTCCCAGGTCCTTGAGAAATACATTTCTGGTTATAAAACTGGGAAGAGGCTGGGAGAAGATTTACATCCAGAGGGCAGAGAAAGAATTTATAAATATATAATAGTAAGTTTTCTAAAGTAAATATTTTAATGAAAGGAAGTCAGGGGCCTATAGTCAGGAAGAAACCTGTCTACACTTTAGCTAAGCTGAGGGAAATGTTAAAGTTGTCTTGGTCAATTCCCTTGATGTCCGTTGTCTCTAGTTTCAGTTAGTTGTAAACCTAGCTCATTCAATGATAGATATGTTCTTGGTGATCTTCAGCTGAAGAGCATTAACAAAGGCAAGAAAAAAATAGAAATTCAGTAACTGAATAAGAATCATGGCTTGCATTTCCACTCATGATCGACTTAAATCCATTCTCAAATTAGAGAAAAAAATTCCACTACTAATATTTAGCATAGCTTCTTGGTTCCTTGATAGATCCATTTCAAATAAAATGAAAGGTATGTTTTCATGTACTCAATGTCTGTGTCACATTGATACATTATTTTGTTATTTGCCAAGAGCATATTTAGGGTTTTTGGTTGTTTTTTCTTATTTGGAATAAGTCCTCAGGTCTGTTATTTATTTATTTATTTATTTATTTATTTATTTATTTATTTTTAACTTGAGAAAGAGAGCACACATGCATGTGTGAGCAGGGGAGGGGGGCAGAGAGAGAGAGAATCTTAAGCAGGTTCCACGCTTAGCAAGGAGCTCAGTGCAGGGCTTCATCCTACAACCCTGGGATCATGACCTGAGCTGAAATCAATAGTTAGGTGCTCAACCAACAGAGCCATTCAGGCGCCCTGGTCCTTTTTTTGTTAACCAGTTTATTCAGCTATTACTAGCATACAAAATGCTGTACATATTTAATGCATACAACTTGATGAGTTTGGAGATAAATACATGCCTATAAAAACAACCTATGTCATAAACATTTCTGTCACTACTAAAAGTTTCCTCCTTCCCTCTTCATCATTAGTGTGTGTGTGTGTGTGCGTGTGTGTGTGTGTGTGTGATAAAAACACTTAATGTTTTGTTTTGAAACCATGAAATCATCAAATGTTCCAGGGCATCTGTAAAATGTGACAGTACCTACCAGGCTGTCATTCTCTCAAAGTAGTTACTGCCAGGAATATGATGAGCTCCTAACATTCTGAATACTTGTGAAATGCCACATAACTCTAACTTAATAAAGTATCTAATGTTTACCCAATTTTTCTAAGGTCAAGGTCATTAGTATATAAAATTTTAGAAATAGTAGCCAAAAAAATGTTTAGATCTAGCCCAAGAGTCCCCAAATTATAATTTGCAGGCCAAGTCCAGCCCGTGCCTGTTTTCATAAATAACGTATAAGTGGGATACAGCCATACCCGCTTATTTATGTACTGTATATGGTGGCCTTTCAGCTACAATGACAGAATTGAGTAATTGTGACAGAGACCATCTGGCATGCACAGTCTAAAATATTTACTATCTGGTCCTTTACATAAAAGTTTGCCAACCCCAGATCTCATTTAAAAAGAAAAATAGCTTGCCAGAGACCTATTTAAATCTTTTTAAAAATATAAAACCAATTATTTTTTCTGTATCATGTTGCAGGGTAAAATATCTTCAACTTCTAATTTGGTACTAATAATATACACATTAATGTTTGCAAAATGTTATTAATTCATCTAATTCTACCAAGACCGAGTGAATATTAATGCCATCCATAGAACATTATTTTTTTCTGGTTATCCTGAGCAGGGCTAATAGAAAAAGGGAAGAGAGAGGGTGCTTATACACTCTATGCCACCTGTAATGTACTTTTATCAAAACTTTTTCTAGTCTAATACCTTTATTTTTGTTTATCAAACAACTAATTCCCATCGAGTTCTTGAAAACAGCCATGGTTTCTCTCATATCTACAAAAAAAATATGTTAAAGACTTCTTTTAATTATTTTTAATGTTTACTTACTTTTTGAGAGAGACAGAGACAGAATGTGAGTGGGTTAGGGGCAGAGAGAGAGGGAGACAAAGATCCGAAGCAGGATCCAGGCTCTGAGCTGTCAGCACAGAGCCCGATGAGGGGCTTGAACTTATGAGTCGTGAGATCATGACCTGAGCTGAAGTCGGACACTCAACCGACTGAGCCACCCAGGTGCCCCTAAAGACTTCTATTTTTTAAATTGTACTATGACTTTCAGCATGGCATTTTATGTGACATTACAGACCAAATTCTCGCTCTGGGTTTGCAGGGTTGAATATTCTGATTTCTCACTCAGCAATATGTAAGAAAGAAGCAAATATCAAACACAGGCTGTAATATTAAACAGAAGTAGTAAGCCAACACCTCTACAAATGAGTATTTCCTATTAAGAATACAAAAGGAGGAAGATGTACTTATCTTCCACAACAGACAACATAACATTAAAGTCAGTAGAAGTAGATGGAAGTTCATGTTTTAGTACTGTTTTCAGGTCTATTTTCTTAGCACAGTCTCAGGGTAGTAGGTTTCCCTGAGAATTTCAGAATGGCTGTGGGTTCTGCCTTCTGCCAGTCTTCAATCCAAAGTCAAAGGAAAACTACAGATACCCTTCTACTTTATCCGCTGGGAAAAGTGAACCTGTTGCAACAGAGCTCAGCAAAGAAATAAAAGGTGCCTCTCAGGACCATTGTACTGGAGAACGAAACTTTTGTTGAGAGAAGCATAAACAAAAGTTTCAAGGGGAAAGGGGTCCAAAACCGTCTGCTCTAGGCATTCAAGGAGAAGAATAAAAGTTGTTTAATTAAGTCGTCCCCAATATTCCACCCATGCTACCAGAGCAGGCAAATGTTGGGTGCCAGAAACCTGCCATTTTCCCCTTTGGATTTATGCTCTACCGGGGTCTCCTCGGCTCTAGGAGGCTGATGATATAAACCACATCAAAGAAAGAATGTTGAGGACTAGCCTATGGAAGTAGAAGGGTTTTTCGTTAGATGCAAACTCTACTTATAGCCTCAGAGACCACAATATATAAAATAGGAAGTGGGGTGCCTGCAGGAGAGAAGTGGAAGAGATCAGATCATGGAATCAGGTATTTGTTCTCCTGGTTCTCTGCTGTGTTGCCTCTGACTGGATTTCAGCTTCAACCTGAGGTCAGAGCTCCTCCTCACAAGGCAGTAATCCCTATGTGACTCTTTCCTTCCAGGTGGAAGGAACTGCCTCCTCCCTCCTCCCTTCAGGCCTTTGTCCACTATACTCCTCAAGTAGTGTATTGTCCCTTGTTCTTTCCTTGCACACTCCCCACACCTTCACATATAGTACCTTAATTAAACCTTCCTTGAATTATCCTATTTTGAGTGGGCCATCTCGGAGCTAGACTGATACACAAGGCCAAATATCAGAAATAACAGAAAACATTTGCCTGGAATGTCCCTTTAGGAACATCTTCCTTAAGAAACAGGCAATGTGGCAGTGAGGTGTGACTTGATACACTTGTAAGAGAGAGAAGGAAATTGAGCAATTGATAATAATATTCACATTTAGAATATATCAGACCTTGTTCTCTCCACCTCCTTAACAATTTCAGAAGAAGTAACTTAGATGAATAAGGAAGTAGTCAATTCTCCACAGAACCAAGGAGGTTGCTGTGAAGCCCATGAAAAGGAAAAGTTGGCAAATGCAAGAATTAGGCACAGAAAGAATACCATGACCCACCAACTTGAAAGAGATGCCACAAATAGGAATGTTTAGCTCTTCTCTAATGAAAGAAAGCTTTCAGCTCTCTGAAACCTCTCTGACCACCAAGAAGTCAAAGAAAATTCACAGTTTATTTTTTTAATTAAAAAAATTTTTAATGTTTATTTATTTTTGAGAGAGAGAGAGAGAGACAGTGAGAGCAGGGGAGGGGCAGAAAGAGAGGGAGACACAGAATCTGAAGCAGGCTTCAGGCTTCAAGCGGTTAGCACAGAGATCGACGCGGGGCTCGAACTCACAAATTGTGAGATCATGACTGGAGATGAGGTCAGACACTTAACCAACTGAGCCACCCAGGCACCGCCCCCCCAATTTAAAACAATACCTGAGAACACACTCAGCAGAGCATCACAATCATCCCTACTTTAGAACCTGCACAACTCTGGCCAGGTGAAATCGGGAAAAAATATGTCAATCTGAATTAAAATTACAGAATTATGTTGGCTCAGATTTGGAGGTACTCTCTAAGCCAACCTGTATGCAGGATGTCTTCCACAGCACCTCTAAAAAGGGTCTAACAATTATTGGGAAATCACCAGTGACTGAAATCCAGTGATAGAAAGATAGTGATTTACTATCAACTAATTGCTAAAGAAAACTCCTTATATAATTGCAGCATCTGAAGACACAAATAGGGTATGTAGCTAATATTTTCTACTTCTATATAATGGCCTTTAAATTCTCTCTCCATCAACCCTACTTATCAATACACATGATGCACACACCCATGTACACACATATGCTGCAGTATTCATATCTACTTTACCTGTTCTCTGGGTAAAAATGCTTAGTTCTTTCTCCTTTTTCTCATATAGTACTTTTCTATAATATTTTCCTCATCCTGAACTCTGTCCTTTAGATATTTTCTGGTTTATCACTGTCCCTATTAAAGCAGCTAATCCCACCACTATTTTCTATTCAGATAGTGTAGCTATTCTGAGAGTATGTTGAAATGAAAGTGATCTGGATTCTATTATCCTTCATATTATCTATCTGTCCAGGTTCAATCTATTAACTGTCACTCTGTGAACACAGTCATTCTATTAGAGAGAATATCAAATCTAAGAATGAAGAGCCTACTTTCATTATTTCATTTATACGCCCAGTAATGTTTAAGCCACTTGAACCAGAAGCAGAAGGGAAGGTAATGCTGCCAACACATGGAAACCATTCCTGAACCCACATGGGAATGCCCCATTATAAAGGTAAAAGAGGGTCTCTCACAGAAGGAAAAGATGCCAGTGAGATTGCCCCTACCCCCCCCCCAACACACAGTCCAACTGTCACTCAGACACTTTATCTGAATTTTGCCCAATGCCTATACCAAAGACAGTTGGATTTGCTAAGGTATCTGCATATCATTTTTCTTAAAAAAAGTCTTCAAAAATATTTATTTTCAATTGATTCCAAAGAAACCTGGGTTTTTACAGATGTAGGCATTATATAAATGCCACATAGAAGAGTGTCAGACTTTGTGTCTGGTGGTTTGCATGTTACAGGTTCTGAATGCTTTCACAAAAGTTGAGAGTCTATAAGAGCTGGAGCAAAATCCCAGAGACGTTGTGAGAAAGTCCCTTGCAAGTCCTGCTGCTCTGCTGTGATAAAAGCTAATGGAAGAAATGGTGGAGCATGTTGCCAGCTAGGATTGCAGCTAGCTTCAGGAGAAGGAAGAGAGCTAGAATGAATTCAGTTTTTGAATCTCAAAGGTGAAAAGAAAAAAACTCCATGCCAGGAACAAGATCAAGTTTTATAAGGTACAGCCTCCACCCACAATTCTCACCTTTTATCAGCTGTGCCTTCAGGTGACAGGGAGGCCAGCAAACATCTTTAAAATATAGGTGTTAATCTGTGTGTTTACTTGTAGTTTACAAGAAGAATGTGACAGGCTTATTATGCTGCATAAAACAATTATATAATGAGCTTATTATAGATTGTTGGTAAAATTCTTGGTCACAAACCTAGAAATATTTATAATTATCAAATTATATCTTACC
This sequence comes from Prionailurus bengalensis, assembly GCF_016509475.1. NCBI lineage: Eukaryota > Metazoa > Chordata > Mammalia > Carnivora > Felidae > Prionailurus > Prionailurus bengalensis. The sequence goes on from NC_057344.1 coordinate 95,687,376, forward strand.
CTTTTCTAACAAGGACTTGAAGCATTTTCTAGAAACAAATGTTTTTCTTACACAATAAAATATTGTTGCTTTTGTTGGTAAAGGTATAGAATTCAGAGGAATGGTATAGTGGGGGTAGAATCATTAGGTCAAGCAGTTTAAGTTAGGCAACTGAAAGCTGAACTACAAATTTGACTCTAGGCTCCTTGGTGTGTGAAGCCAAGTGAAAATGCAATAGGTTTGTGGGTGGATTACAGTCTAGCTCAACAGAACCTGAGATTTCCCCCCAAGGCAGTCTCAGGACTTCAAAGACAGGTGGAGTAGATGTATTCAGCTGCTACCTCTGTTTCAAACAGAGGTCTCCTGTTGGTCTGACATGTTTACTTGAAGTCTATATATAATTATGTATGAAAATAAGATACCAAAAAAATTCCCATCAACCATACATTTAAAAACACTCAGTTACTTAGGAGAGATATCATTTTCATGCTGAATTTCATGCTGAAATTCATACAGCTATAAGAGTGAGAGAACTGACATTATTTTCAACAATATCCCTACAATGTGCGCTATAGAGGTTTGTACATGGCTAAATCTTACATCTTTTGGTACCAAAGGAGGGCATAATGTCTTAGACTTCTTTGGTAACAACAACTCTAAGAAAAGTCAAAATAATATGACCCAAACATATAGTTCTCAGGTATTCCAGACTTGAGTGAAGACTGCAATTTAAATATGTGGATTCTGGGGAATATATAACTAGACTGCATTACCTTCCAGCAGCTAATATTGTTTCTCATAATTAAACTTTTAGACCAATGTGTTCTAGGCAATATTACCTAGAGTAAGTTTTCTAGATTGTTTATAACCAGTTCATTCTTGGGTAAAGTAGGTTTCACATTCTCTGTTCTAAAAAGTTCAAATTGGAGAGGCACCTGGGTGACTCAGTCAGTTAAGCATCAGCCTCTTGGATTCAGCTCAGGTCATAATCTCATGGTTCATGGGTTTGAGCCCTGCATTGACAGTGAGGAGCCTGCTTGGGAGTCTCTCTCTGCCAGTCTCCCTGCCCTTCCCCAGCTTTCTCTCTCTCTCTCTCTCTCTCTCTCTCTCTCTCTCTCTCTCTCTCTCTCAAAATAAATAAATCTTAAAAAGTTCAAATTGGAGGGGCGCCTGGGTGGCGCAGTCGGTTAAGCGTCCGACTTCAGCCCGGTCACGATCTCGCGGTCCGTGAGTTTGAGCCCCGCGTCAGGCTCTGGGCTGTGGCTCGGAGCCTGGAGCCTGTTTCCGATTCTGTGTCTCCCTCTCTCTCTGCCCCTCCCCCGTTCATGCTCTGTCTCTCTGTCCCCCAAAAAATAAATAAACGTTGAAAAAAAAAAATTAAAAAAAAAAAAAAAAAAGTTCAAATTGGAACATCTGCCTAAATCAATGCTCCCGCCACCCACACACTTCAACAGTGGATGCCAGGTACCCCCAGGCACCCAGTCTTTCACAGGAAATAGTTATAACTCATCTGCATTGGTCTCTGGCTTAGACTGAAATTGACCTGCGAATAAAAATAAAAAACACATTAACTCATTCTGGGCCATAAAACACATCTTAACAAACAGAAGAACAGAAATTATAGATCTGTTTTCAGAATTCAACAGAATTAATCTAAAATCAGGAACAGAAAGATAACTGGGGGGAGATGAATATGTAGAGCAAGGAGGACTTTTAGGGCAGTGAAAATACTCTGTATGATATTATAATGATGGATATATATCATTGTACATTTGTCCAAACCCATTGAATGTACAACACCAAAAGGGAGCTGTTAGGTAAACTATGGACTTTGGATGATTATGATGTATCAATGTAGGTCAATTCTTGATTAAAAATGTACTATTCTGGTGAGGGATGTTGATAATGGGGGAAGCTATGCATGCATGGGAACATGGAGTATATGGGAAATCTCTATCTTCCTCTCAATTTTATTATAAACCTAAAACTGCCTTAAAAATAAAATCTGAATAAAACCCCTATTAATATTTACTCTAGTTAATTCATTCTATACATTTGGGCCAAGTAGAGTATTGAGTAGAAAATGTGATTTGGTTACTGATAGGATTAGAAGTCAGTAGGGCTTCATGGCTACTCTATAAAGCAAAGGGAAAGAGTACCATCTTAACCTATTACAGTGGATTATGTCCTGAAATCCAAAGCATAGAGAAGTCTTTAAATTATATACAGCTGCATAGTAACATTAATAAACTAACAGGACCACTGACATAAAATATCAGCATAAAATGTCACAGTATAAATGTAATAATGTCTATGAGGTTTGTGAAAAATGGCATAAGGTACTTTTTGGAAATTTAATTAGGAAATTTAGTAGAACCTATTGTATATTGAATATCCTATCCTTTATTTTCCCTTGATGACAGAACCCCAATTTTGTTCTATGATTTGCACTAAGAGTTAGCAAACACTTTCTACAAAGGGACAGATAATGAATATTTTCTGCTTTGCAGGTGATATGGTGTTTATTGTAACTACTCAACTTGACAATTTTGTGTGAAAGTAGCCATAGGCAATAAGTTAATGAGTGCACATGGCTATAACCCAATAAAACTTTATTTACAAAAACATGTAAAAGCTTGGTTTTGACCCACAGCTATAGTTTGCCAATCCTTAATTTAGGAAGCATGACCCTATCCCAGCTCTCAGAGTTAAATATTCTTTAGTAGAAACCCATCAAGCTTATCCCATTCTTTTGCCAGTAGTTGTTTGAGGTGGGCATGTAATTCAGATCTAGTCAAAAAGGTATGAGGAAGAAGTCTTCCTGGAAAAAGGTTTTCTTTCCTAAGAAGAAACCATCAGAAGCTATCATCTCAAAGCTTTTCATTGTTGCCGTAGATGTAAAGCCCAGAATGGCTGCAGTCTGGTAGCAATGCTGCTACTGGGCTGGGCATAAAGCCAGCACACAGAGGAGGCAGGGCTAAGAGCACCTCGGAGAAGTAGAGGTCAGTCCTGACCTACTATGCCTTGAGAAGTCCTGTTTCCTGAATTTTTTAAAAAAAAAATTTTTTAACGTTTATTTATTTTTGAGACAGAGACAGAGCAGAACGGGGGAGGGTCAGAGAGAGAGGGAGACACAGAATCGGAAGCAGGCTCCAGGCTCTGAGCCATCAGCCCAGAGCCCGACGCGGGGCTCGAACTCACGGACCGTGAGATCGTGACCTGAGCCAAAGTCAGACACTCAACCGACTGAGCCACCCAGGCGCCCCTTCCTGAATTTTTATTAGTAAGATAATAGCTATCTGCATTGGTGAAACCATTACGAGAGATCACAGTCTAAAACAACATTGCTGATACAAAAAACAGAGAGAGAGAGAGAGAGAGAGAGAGAGAGAGAGAGAGAGAGAAATAGTTACTTTTCTTTCACTGAGAGAATTTCAATATAATACAATTTAGTCATTTATGTAGTCATCATATAGACATTAAAATTAAATACATAAAACATGAATCTCACTTTACAACCTAAGAATTTTACTTAAAAGTTGAGGGTATTCTTCCATCCTGGATATCAAAAAGTATTAATTTAAGTGAGAAAAATAAGAAAAGTAGAAAAATATAACAAAGCATCTTGAGATAAAATTGGTAGATATAAATCATGACAGTGTATAATATCTCTATTACATTACAAGAGAAATTAATTACATGTCTATGAAATTGAAAGTGTATTTTGATGAAAGTTTCTTTATTTCAGGAGAATGTCACTCGATCCAAAATAGCCAAGAAGTTTATTACAAAATAGTTTTTAGCGCTTAGCTGTCTTTCTTTGGGACTTGTGCACTGTTAAAATCTACCATGTCCCTCTCTCTCCCTCTCTCTCTGTCCCTCCCCAGCTCATACCCTCTCCCTCTCAAAATAAATGAATACATTTAAAATCTACCATGTCCTCTGTTGATCTAGAGTACTCTAGATACTCTAAGCCACTGCAGCAGATGGTATTTTTCATAAAAGTCTGCAACAATCTATATCGTATCCCATATGCCTTTACAATTGACGTTGATATTCCCTCATCAACAGATGGGATCTGTGTTTCCTCCTCTCGAACCTGAGTGAATCTTTATACCGCTGTGTCAGGGTCCCACAACTCTACTTCGGGAATCTGGAACATTATGGGACACAGGGCTCCTTGCTTACCTTAGGGTTTTAAAGGTAAAGGATCACTCTTCCCCTGAGCACAGTCCTCTGCAAGTGTGCATGGTGGGGGCGCAGCTCTTCTGGAAGTGCATACGTAAATAGCTCCTGCTAATTATTTTCACTGCATGAACTTTCAAAAGGCTGTGCCAAGCAAAACGCAGGCAGTTTTCTTTATAGTATTGCCCAAATGCAGAAGGTTTTTTTTATTTGTTTTTCCTGCTTTTAACAGGGCCCTTTCCCCCAACATATGTACTTTGAATTCTCTCTTGCTAAGTTCTTGTTTATCTTCATGACTGTATTTTTAACTCAGCATGACCCTTCAAGAACCAAAAGTATTTTTCAAAATAAACCAAAACTGAATTGTAGATTTAGAAATTGGGGGGGGGGCGGTTTTTTGGTTGTTGTTGCAGTTGTTAGTACACTAGAATTAACACCACATACTCAATTGGCTTTACAGATTCAAAATCTAAATTACCTCTTTGTTTCATTGTTTTGTTACTCTGATAAGCCAGCTTTTCATTCTTCAGGCTTAAGAGGTTTGTGGCCCTATTTTACAGAGAAGTCAGAGATTAAAGCAAAAAGCGATGAGTAGAATATTAATAGAACTGTTTTTACCCTTCCCCAGAGCTAAAATGTTATTATGGCAAGATTTGAATGGAGAAAAGCTGGGATAGGTGAATTAAATGCTAAAAGTAAATGTAAAGAATTTGAAGAGCTAAAGAAAAGGAGCCGGCAAAGGATTGCATTAAATTTAAGTAATTCTTAGGAAAAATAAAATAAAAGAGCAAGCATACAATAATTCACCAAAGTCCTGTGCTTGATTTACTCAACATCTCTGCAGTTACTACTTCTCATTAACTTACCAAAGTCAGCATTGCTCCTTAGGGGAAAAAAGGAAATTCTGGTATATCAAGGAATAAATAGAACATTGCAGCATTATTCACTGAATCATTTTTGGGGCAAATTTAGTGCTGTTTTCATGTCTTTGTATTCTTTCTAAGTCTATGTTTGTCAATGTCAATTCAACCCTCCCTGAAAACAACAGAGCTACAATTAGAGATGTAAAAAGCAGTTTGTGTGTAATTTAAATGCTGCAAACTGGCAATCTTCTCATGAAAACCACAAACAATTACTTCCATTCTCATGCACCAGTGCATCTGGTTTACCACCATTTTTTATCCGGGATTGCATATGAATTGATAGTTAATTTCACAACTTAAAAAATCTACATATTTTTGACAGGGGTGAGTTATTATTTGCTTTTTAGTCACAGCACATTGCCATGCTTATGTGGTTAATGATTTAAATTATACCACTAACTAACCAAATAACAATTCTTTTCTCTGCTTAACTCAGCCAGTTTTCCTGGGTCACCAATATGGGGTGACTCTAATCCTTTCTGCATATAGGCCTAAATCCTGCTGTGTTGAGAACAATCAGCTATCTGGAACACTAGAAGAGAAAGAGCCCTTGAATGATATCAAAAAGGAGAAATTTTGTTTCTATTTGATCTGCACTTTGCCATTTCTGATTAAAAGCAGAATAAAAAACCTTAATGAAAGTAAACCCATCTTTGAACAATCCCCAAATAGGCCTGTTGCACGGAAGGGCACCTTCATTAAAGAAAGATTTACAGACTTCGTAAAACACATGTATTTGCATCTATTTAGTTTATACATGGAGAAATCACATGTGGGGAAAACATTTGAATAAACAAAACCACAGAGATAATGAAAGCCTTTGGTACAACATTGATATGCAAGAACATCCTTCAGGTTCACTCAAGAGGAAGTGAGCTTTAATGCAAAGGCATTAGTAATGGACTTTCTATTTTCTTATTAGAATTAACCTTGATCTGCAAGAAAAAACTTTTTCTTCACTATTGAATACATATTTCTCTCCATCTAATATATTCTACTAAAACCTTTTTAAAAAGTGGCACTTACACTGGAATTTATTATTCGTGAAATGGGCATTGCCAGGAACAAAATAACTGAGAAAAACATTTATTTTTGAAGGAAACAAGTTGTTTCCACAGATCATAATGGCATTATAGGGAATGCTAGAATTTCCTTCGCAGCAGGTATTTTCAAATAGGAGAGATTCTCCCCGCTAAAGAAGAGTTCATCCAAAATCTGCCAAAAACAGAAAAATGAACTAGATTATTCCTTAAAATTCATTCCAAGCCTATTCTTTTATGCCTCTAGTTTCCAATTGCTAGTTCTTAAAATCAGAGCAGCAAGTGGAAAATGTGATTTATTAACAAGCTATAAGCACAGTCTGATTCAGCCTCACATATATTTTAATATTTTAAGTTTGAATTCTACAATTTGAACTCAATACCATATTATAGCATTACTCTGTCTCCTTTTCTCGTGAGCTTGGTAGGACATAGTGTGTGAGAAAAATAGACTCACACATATTCCAGAGTTTGTCTAATGCAATACAGTGACTCCTTAGGAGGCATAATATCTGCTGGCTGTTTGACAAGTAAAAATAAAAATACATGAATAAAAAGTTCAATTAAAAACTGGAGCAAAGTGTTGTCATTCCTTAGACTTGATACCTAAAGCAGAAGGGCACCTACCTTTGACATTTCGAGTCAACATGAATATTTATTGAATTATGCTGTTCAGCATGCTAATACAATATGAAGTCCAATTCTTGCACTCACATAACTTCCAGAGCTAAAGTACAAGGGCCTCTACTCACCCCTTCTGCGTATTTCATAGACCTGAGTCCTGGTACCCTCTGAGATATGTATGTATAGTAGGAGTTTAGAGATTCATTCAGAAGAACGAAAAGTACAAATTACATGCGGAAGAACACTAGAATAATTGGAAAAATAGAAGTAACCCAAGAACTCATGCTTCCAAAAGCCCAGCAAAGATTCTTAAGGTCTTCATGCACTGTGAGCTCTAATTGTAGTCAGACTAATGTCGGGATGCAAACATTCAACTCTTGCCACTGTTTAAAGACCCACCTAATCCTGAGGATATTACTATTCCAAAGGACCCAGGAATTCTAATTTGACTTCACATTTGCACCTGGAATTCAGTTCACTGTGATCTTCCTAAGGACACTAACAAGGTCCCTAAACAGAATTGACTCTCATAATCCCTTAAAGATATTTCAAATCCCTAAAATTGCCCTAGAACTAAATGTGGGAAATAAATGACCAGAGATTCTTCACTGAGGCAAATCCAGCTTTTCGCGTGAGATGCTTTTGTTTTGCAGTGACTTCTTGGTATAAGAGTTGCTAATGAACATCCAATGGATACAACCTCAGTGACTTGAAAAACCTATGAAATATGTCATCTGTGTTGAATATGTAATGTAAAACAGAACATAAAACACAGCCTTTGCCCTTTAGGAGTTGATTTTAATTAACAGTATAAAGTATTTTTTGCTAATCCCTTTCAGTTCTATAAGTATACACTTGTCAAGAATCAAATGACATCATATTATGCCTTGTTATACTGTCATTTGCTTACTTGTCTTATTCTTGTTAAATGTATAGTTCCTTTATACCATGGCTTATGTTGTGCTTATTTTCTGAAAACTTAGAGAATCTTACACGGTGACTTACTCATAATAGTTGTTCAATAAATATTTGTTGACTTGAATTATTTACTGCCACAGAGATATTGTTAGGGTTATAGAGGGGGAAAATTCAGCTTGCCAGACTCTCTTGTAAACATAAACTCTCTTTATATAGACAACAATATTAAGTGTTTTCAACAGGTCAAACATGGGCATTCAGCCCAGGTTGGAGTCGAGCTTTGTCATTGGATACTATCTCATGTGTTTCTGTTCCTTCAAATACAAGCCTTACTTATATCTTCTTGTTGCTTTTTTAACTCAGGAACAGCTCAGAGTTACTTTGCTGGGATACATTTTTTGCCTATTTTACAGATAAAATTACAGATAAAATCAGTTTCAGGAGGAGGTCAGTAGTTCTGTGGGAGCAGTGTGAAAGCCCATGGTGGGAAATGCAGTGTTGTTGTTTTCTGCTTTTCACACACTGTTTCCTGCCAAAGTTTTTAGTCAGGTTCTGTAATAACACTCAGTCCTTTCTCTGGAAGAAATGATAGCTTTCCTTAAGAATAACAAGATGCGGCTTCTTATCATGAGAAAAAACTATTAGCCGTCGTGAAAGACGAAAAGTTGCTAGAATTACTTACAAATATGCATTTGATATTTCAACAATATAGGTTTGGAAAGCAAAATAATTAAACATAAACAAGCTCCAAATAATACAAGTCAGATTTCAATGGAGTTTGAGTTAGAGTTTGCAGTGAAGGCTGACTTACACTGTCAAAGTGTAAGTTGTTTGTATTGAGTTGAAATGCTATGCTGACTTTCTTTTCTGACAAAACATAATCCTTTCTACTTCCTCTAAGTTACACAGCCAGGAGGAACCACAGAAGAGTGCAGAAGGTTGAGACCTCAATAAGAAATGACTGCATTGACAAAATTTTTTCAACAATCGGTCATCTCCATGGCACTGAGATATAGGAATATCACTCATCCAGCTAAATACCAACACGCACATGCTCTTTCACTCATCTTCAAAAATCACCACAGTAACAAGGACTATATTCCAAGTAAGAAAATGAGAATTTCAAAACCAACAGAAAATGTACTCTGATCTCAGAATGACTCTTTCATTGGCAGTCACAATTTTTTTTTAATAACATTCACTCATTGTTCCTCCAGGACGAGAAGATCTGTCTGTGAGATCTCTTCCAATTCTTAAGCACCCATTTCTAGAGAAACCAATTTTTAAATATAGTTTCTCTTTCATAAGAAGGAGTTATACATGACATTGGTTGTATGGGATGATTCTAAAAGAAGCATAAAATTAGAAACACCTACCTGGACTATTGCATGAAAGAAAAATAAACTTCTTTTGAGCTTTTAGATTTTTGCTTTATTTGTTAAGTCAGCTGGCCTGCCCTTACTAGCTGTAGCTGAGCTTTCAGAAAGAGAGTTTATAATGATATATACCATCCCCACTGCTCAGTCTCAGTAACTAATTCAATAGCTTTCTACACTAGATGTGGAGGCCACGGGCAAAGACGTTTGGAGAGTCCACCAATGATAACATATGTGGTATAATGATATTGATGGTCAAATGCTCCAGAAGCCCTTTGGGAGACCAAAATGCCACAATGACAGAAGAAGACAAACGCAAACTTCAGCACTCCCACTAACTACCCTCAAATATACAAAAAGAACTTAGATGGTCAGAAGTGTTCCAACAAACAGGCTGGGTTTGACTGACCGTCTTATTGAATCCCCAGCTGAAAATGGATTGTCTTCATTAAACAAACCTATTTTTCCCAATTTTTGCCCTGCCCTTTGTTTTTCACTGCAACTTTTGCCCAAACTTCATACCAAGCTTTATTTTTTTTAAATTTCTGAACAGTTCTAAACTATTTAAATGGAATGAAAATGAAAACATGAATCAAACACATATACACACACATAACTTTTGAATTATTCTTGATATGCATCTATAAATCACAGAAATAGGACATACATACAGGGCAAAATTATGATGAAAGAGGAAATCTATGGATAGATTTCCTATAGTGCCCGAGGGATCAGCTCTGGCCACTTCTTGTTGACATTATTGACATTATCTCGGTGTATCCTGATAAAACATATCATGCCATTAACAGCCACACATTACCAAAATAAGGATACAGAGAAAAAGCACTCTCCTGCATTCTTTTAAAATTAGTAAAGACTTCGTTAAATCAAAACCTAATTTTGAAAGAGTAACATGTAGATTCCCTTTGAAAAACTGACATGGATCCCCACTAATTTAAAAGTTGTCACTTATAAACCCAAAGAAATTGGCTTATTAAAATGGAACGCTAATGGAAGTTTCTGTTGCTCACAGATGACAGGACAGAGGATTGAGGGGAAGAAGGAATGAATGTGTATATCTTGTGTTGCCTTTCATTATCTGAGAAGAAGCCTCTGACAGCAAGAGCCCCATCAGGAGAACGAAAACAAAATGAGTGTGGCAGGAACCACATTCTCCTAGTTTATTAATATGTATTATCTATAGCTCTAAGCCACCAGGTGCCACAGATAGGTGGATTATTCTATTCAAGTATATTAATTTTAAACAAGTGCATGAAGAGAGGCTCAAGGACAATACTGTTTGGTAGATTTTATTTTATTTTTTATGTGACTGTTTGGAAAGCCCTTTTAGTCTGGCATAAGGCAAGAGAGCAGATTATTCTTTAAACAACTGAAAAATTCAGTGAATGCATTAACCTACCTTTTCAGTGAGTCATCCAAATAACACTTCAGCAGCGCACACACACACACACACACACACACACACACACACGCGCACGCGCATGCACATACACACACACACACACACACACATACTTTCTCATTTTAAAAGTGTGTTTTACCTTATGTTTCTCCATGCTATCCGTGACTAACCTCAGAAAACCTGTGGATGTTAATATAAGATATCCTATGTTCCCCTTTACTCTTAAATAAACATCAGATGAAGCAATCTCCCTCATTCCCCCCCTCAAGACATGTTTAGTAATATCCTTCCCAATCTGACTCAAATTAGCTTCTTGACTTGCTCAGCACCTGTCAGTCATAGTGAAGTGAACATTCATACCATGTAGGGTTCATACCTAATTTCTGTCTAAACTCCTATCTTCAGGTCCTAGAAAACTATAGACTATAGTGGCAAATTCCACTGGCTGTGGATGCAAATATCTTGCCTATTTGCCAGTTATGCTGCTTCTTCACTGGGTGAATTTGGGTAAGAAAATTATATTTTCTGGACCTCAGTTTCCTCATCTTTGTCAGATTATTAAAAGTATCTTCTTATAAATTTTTAGTAAAGAACTTAACACAGTTCCTTCTACATGGTCAAAAGTCAGAAAATATTAGCCTTTGCTCTTATTATGTCCTATTGAACGAGCCACACAGCCTTGCTCTGATTTTCTTCCTTCTGCTTACCTTCAAGACAATGATATTTTGTCCTCATTTTAGGATTATTGTTTTTTCTTTAAGTTTTTTTTTATTTATTTATTTTGAGAGGGTGGGAAGGAGCAGAGGTGGGGAAGAGAGAGAATCCCAAGCAGGCTCCATGCTGCCAGCACAGAGCCCGATGCAGGGCTTGAAGTCACAAAACCGTGAGATCACGACCTGAGATCATGACATGAGTCAAAACTAAGAGTCCGATCCTTAACCACCTGAGCCACCCACACACCCCAAATTGTTACTGTTTAGAAATACTTCCTTCTCATTCTGCTAATGCATCCCACTCATTTGTCCAAATTACTTTTCTCTTTATCTTATATTAACAAATGGTTTACTGAATCCCTCAAGGATGCAATGGCCTACAAAACCCTCTATAAAGTAAATTCTATTCATAGTTTGACCTGTCCAAGGCAAGAGATTTAAGAAAGAGAATGAGAGAAGGTAAAGGAAGAAGAAAAGGAGAAAAGTCAACCAAATGAAATTTGGAAAGAAGCTGAAAGGCTTACAAGGGTTTTATCAAGCTTCAATCCAAATATGGTACGTGCAATGGCAGCTCCTATGAAGAGATGTTTAAGGAAGTTATGAAAACATGGTTTGCAGAGAATCTAGACACAGAAACAATCTTAGAGATAACATGCTATGCCCCAAATACTTTACAAATAAAGAAATTAAGGCATAAAAAGGATAAAACAGTTTTCTTTTATTGAATGGCATACTCAAAAATTAAACCCTAGTTTAAATTAAAAAGTATTTTTTTTGTATTTTAGAGAGAGAAAGAGAGTATGAGCAGGGGTGAAGGGCAGAGGGAGAGAAAGAAAGAATCCTAAGCAGGCTCCAAGTTCAGCATGAGCCCTATGCAAAGCTCAATCCTATGACACCAGGATCATGACCTGAGCTGAAATCAAGAATCAGATGCTCAAACAACTGAGCCACCCAGGATCCCCAAAAAAGTAACTTTAAAAAAACTCTAGTTGCTTTACATTTAGAATAGAATTGTTATCCCTTAAATCTTTGTGTCTCCAGAGTGATTAACCTAAGAAGCCGTTTATCCATCCACTGATAAGAAGTCATCTTTAATTTAAGGCATTGGCCTATCTTCTCAACATTAGATGGACTTTTCCTGGAGTATGATTGTCTGCTGCCTTTCACTAGAATCAGATCTCAATGCCCCCACACATCTTCTGAAGCACTTTAGATGTATACCATGCAAAGCCAGCCCCACTTCCTCACTTCTGTCAGTGGAGTAAGCAGCTAACTTATGATATGCTTGAAAGAGAACAGAAGTTACACAACTCAACACTATCTTCCCAGAAATTTTCATCATCTTTTTGATAACTTTTTAGGGAAATTACTGTTACGTAGACATTACATTATTTCAATCTACCTCTTCTCATTTAATCCCTAAACACTAAAAATAGACATAACATGTATTTTTGAAAGAAGGAATAAAATCTGGACACTGTTGTCCACATTTTCATCAAAATAGGACGTAAGTCTTTTAGGATGCAGTTAACATATCCAAAGGCACTAGGCAATGCACCATAAGCCTGGATTCCAACCCAAGTCTCACTGAAATCAAGCCCATTTACTTCACCTTCTACTTCACACCGTGGTAGCCACTTCACTGGGTTAAAGGCATCATCTTCAGGAAGGTTTCTTTACTAATGGACGTTCAAAGTAGAGTAGACACTTACCAATCACTGTACAAAGTGAATATATTAGCGAACATTAGTTGATTGGAGTACCTCATAGAAAAGAAGCATTTAGGGGAAAAGGGCTCAAACAGGTGAGTTTTGATTGCATAGAAGGCTGAGGTGGGCCTGGTCGACAATGCAGGTTGCTGCAGCCATGCAGGAGGAGACCCTGCCAAACAAAGCAAGGCTGTGCATTAAGGATAGACATAGACGGTGAGGCAAAGAATCACTCCAGAACTCTCTCTAGACCAGCCCTGACATCCAACCATCATTTTAAATGTGAAGTGCTACTTGGATCTGATTTTGAGGGTTTTGGTTTTAGGATTTCACTGCTATTTTCACTCTGAAAGGTCATCAGAGAGTACGTTAGATGGAGATAACTCTGTCTCGGCTCAGTGTGCTGCTTCTATAAGTGTGCCCTCCTGAAAATAAACTACATCTGGCAACCACTCGTGTGAATTACCTAAATAAAAGACTCACACTGTTAATGGAGCACTTTCGTACTAGAAAAAGAAACCATTAGATTTGATGTTAAAAGAAACTGCTACTGTCACTCACTTGATTGATTGCATCTTTTATTAGGTCTTCACTGAATTATTTTATGGTATTTTTCTTTTTAATCTGCTCCCCTTTGTTGAGATATTAAGAATGTATATTCTGAAAGTAGTGGTAAAAAATGTTGAGGAGTATAAAATTCAAGATCATAAAAGCCTTTTCATGGGTGGTATTATGAACATGCTGTCATGTGGAGTCTGGAATGTAGGTATAAATTTCAGGGAGTGAGGATTATGCTGTAAAGGGAAGTGGAAGCATAAATTGGAGCTTTAAGTTGGTGAAAGAGAGGGAGTGAAGGCAAAGGAGAAGTAAGCCTGGGGCACCTATCACAACCATTAACACTAAGGCTTCCTTTGGTCATGGCCTTCCAACTAATGGTTTCTCAAGTGGTGTTTTTTCAAGGACCAGATGCAAACTCTCTTCAACGGGGTGTGCTCTCTTTGAGCTCCTTGCCCCTTTTATCACCTAGCACAGCCTGCGATCAGCCTGGCTAACACATCAGAAAATGTCCTTGTTTTAAATACATGTACCTCCATCACTGGGGACCCTGCTGCACTGGGTACAACCGGAGCATCTGTGTATCTAGAGGACAAGGAATTTGTCACATGATGAAACAGACGCAAATGATACACACAGCAAGAGGAGTGTGAGATAAAGAGTTGTTACAGAACACTGACTGGCTAAATGTGTACATGGAGCTTGGGGCCCATAGGACTCTGAGAGACAGCTAATAATCATCATGACAGGCTGTCAAGCTTCCATTTTTCCCTTTCCTGTTTTGCATATTGACCCTGAACTGGGTGGCATGTTCATTTTCTATGCCTCACCACGTAGCATCAGGGCTGGGCCAGCTTTGGCTGGTATCTGTTACTAACTAACGAGCTGCTGCCTTTGACAGTGTGGCAGAACCGCATGCTTATATTTATAAATGTCATGCACAGAGACTCGCTGGTGGGAAAAGCTGCTGAGGGTGCCATGCTGACGATGTGCAGAGGATTTCAGGTGAGTGGGCAGAATCTCATTAGCAAGGTCTCCCCTGTTCTTCCTGTCTGACTGCCAGAAAGCCAATGAGCCCAACAAGTACAAACATGGGCCCGGTAACAGTCGCCGTCTGCCTGTACTTGGCGTGCTGGCCTACACTCCCCTCTGACCGTTCCCAATTCATGAACTGAAACAAACCTTGAATTCTGAACATTCGTCATTGTCTTAGGTTGAATTCCCCAAAAGCATACCCTGAGACAAAGTTTTTTGTGAAAGTGATTTATAAGGAAGTCTTACCACAACAAAACAAAACAAAACAAAACAAAAAACAAAAAACAACAACAACAACAAAAAAAACAGTAGGGGGAGTGGAAAGTGGATCCACGAGGAGAGGAGTTTGTGGTAGGCACAATAACGGCCCCCCTCAAAAGAGATGTCTGCTTCCTAAAACACAGAATTTATGACTGTACATGGCAAAAGGGAAGTAAGAATGCAGATGGAATTAAGGTTACTAATCAGCTGATCATAAACTAGGGAGATTATCCTGGATTATGTGAACAGGCCCGATCTAATTGCGACAGTCCTTAAATGTGAGTGCCAGAAGAATAGTCAGGGAGATGGTGGCATGGTGGGGGCTGAGCTGATGCCCTGTGCTGGCTCTTAGACGTGGGGAGCTACATACAAGGACCAGAAAGAGGCCTCTAGGACCAAAAGGCAGATAGCCCACAAGGAAATGGGACCTCAGCCACATGGAACCGAATTTTTTCAAGGAAAAGATCCTCCCATAGCTCCCACAAAAAGGAACACGATCCTACCAACACCTGGGAGCCTAGCAAGACCCAGACATCTCTTCTGCAGAACTCTACAATTACAGGTTTTTTGTTGTTTAAGTCACTAAAACTGTGATTTTTACAACAACAATAGAAAGCTTACAGAGGTAAAGTAAAGATGTGATATGAAATAAAGTACCATACAGGGTAATTAACTGAATTTCTAGGAGGAAACCTGGTGGCATATAAAAACCTCAGAGTTTTTATATCAGGAACCAGATGCTGAGTATTATACCATGGGGCACCTATCAAGCATTGCTTAAGGGCAAAGAGTATGGAGAGGCAGTGGAAAACCTAATTTTCCAGGAATTTCCTGTTGTCTGCATAAGGACAGATTTCCAATAAAGAGGTGCAGGGGCTGGCTGAAGACAAAGAAAGCAATGAGAGCCAGTGTTGTGGGAAAATAGTGAAGGGATCCAGGGGGTGTGCAGGCAGGTGCTGACACTATCTGCTACAACCATCCATCATAATAAATATGCACTCTCCCAAAATCTATCATGTAAATTAAACCACTAAATAGCTCAGGAGATGCAACACAAGCTTTTAAAGCAACAGAGCATGGTCAAATCCCAACTTTTTTGTGACCTTGTGTGAATTATCTACTCTCTGTAAGTCTTAATTTCTTTGGAAATAAAATAGATATTATTAATGGGCAATTCTCTAACCCAGTTTCCACGAAGACTGAATAAATGATTGACCAGAAAGCACCTTACACAATGCCTGGAAATCAGTGAAAGTTAGTTCTCTTCCTCTTTTCTTCCTTGACCTTGGACTTAGGACTTACCTCAACTTTATCTGTCATAGGAGGGGAGATCAACATTGAATTTTAATCTGGGTCTCATCATCCTGCATATATTTCTTTTCTTTCAGTTTATGAAAATTTCAGTTTCCTCCTGACTTTACAAAAAGCCCTCTCACTTCTTCAAAACCTCCTCTAGATATGGAGATTTTCTTTATTTTTACAGCCAAATTTATAAAACAATATTCTATACTCCAGTCTCTATCATCTCATCTTCCATTTACTTTTAAATCCAGTAGGGTCTACCTGCTGTTTCTGTCCTCTAATGTGTTTTTCCTTGGAAAGTATCACACTATTTGCCAAACCTACTGTTTCTTGAGCTCACGGTAATATTTGACACTGTTGGCCACTGCTGAAATGGGTTCTCTCCCTCAGTTGTTCATGGCTTACCCCAGGCTCTGCAGGTATTTCTCTTACTCTGTTTCTCTCTGAAGTGTTAAACATCCGGCACCTGCAATCCCCTTTACAGTTCGCACCTTAGACTCTCAATTTAATAACATCTGTAATTGGGGATACCTGGGTGGCTCAGTCAGCTAAGGGTCTGACTTTGGCTCACAGCATGATCTTGTGGTTCATGAGCTCGAGGCCCATGTCAGGCTCTGTGCTGACAGCTCAGAGCCTGGAGCCTGCTTCAGATTGTGTGCCTCCATCTCTCTCTCTCTACCCCTCCTTCATTCATGCGCGCTCTCTCAAAACTAAATAAACATTAAAATAATAAAAATAAATAACATCTATAATTGTAGCCAATATTTATTGGCATTTACCATGTGCCAGGCACTTGACTAAAGACTTCACATGACACAAATGGTAATTACTATGATTATTCCTATTTTACAGAACACGAAACTAAGGTTTCCAGAGATAAAGTAACTTGCCCAGAGTTACACAGCCCATAAATGGTAGAGCCAGGATTTGAAACCAGGAAGCCTGATTCATACCCAGTATTTTATTTAGTTTCTATTCCTAGTTATCCTTCCCTGTGTAGCTCTTCAGCTACTAAACATTTGCCAGTGACCAGCAAGTTTCTATCTCTGGGCTAATATCTCTGCTGAATTACAGACCCATGTGGCTCACCTGCCTCCTAGACAGATCCTCTCATAGGTGCCACAAGTATTCCACTCTTTGTTCCTCAACCCCAACCTCACCCCCATCAGATAACCTGCCCCATGCTTCCTGTCCTAGTAAGTAGCACAGATTCAGTTGCTGAATGACATTGCAGTCTGCGGCTTTCTCCATATTCAGCAGTTACCAGGTGCTATCAACTATAACACTACTATAGCTCTGGGACCCCTCTGTAAATCCCCAACTTTCACAGACTTATTTTAAGCCACCAGCATTTCTGTGTAAACCACTACAGCTGATTCTTAACCGAACTGTCTGCCTTCAGTCTCACTGCAAACCCACCCTATTGCCTAGGTTAGTTTTCCAATCCACAAATATTATTACATTAGGCTTTAATAGTTTCCATTAAATTCACAGGGAAGTACAAAATCCAAGTTTGGCTGAGAAGGCTGGCTGAGATCTGGGCCTCCACCACTTTTCTAGTCTTATCTCTTATGTAGGCCCCCATTGCCATACCAAAATATTGCAATTTCCCAAGAGGACATGTCTTCTAACTCCTCTGTGCCACTACATATGCTCTCTCTTCTGCCTGGGGCTTGGTTCCTTGCCTAACTACCTGACCTATGCCTATCTATCCTTAAACACTCACTCAAGCCCAGAAGACTTCTCTGCCCTCATACTGCAAGTGAAATGCAATCTCTTTGTGCTTCCTCTATGATTATTTCAGTATTCATTTTCCAGAGTGATTATCATACCAGGTCATGTAATAATTTACATTCTTATCCATTTCCTCAACTAGACTCTGCTCATGGAGAGCAGGGATTGTGTCTCATTCAGTACATAACCCCAGCACCCAGCCCACAGTAGGAGCTCCCTAAGCATCTACTGAACGAAAAAGGCACACCTAAATCGACAAAGAGTATATTACATTATGGCTGCACACCCAGACCTCTAAGGTTCCCACAAACACTTAACACATGCTTTTCAGCTACTTATTATCTAGAAGATATCAATGCAGATACTCTTGACACCATATGGCAGTCACAAGCCTGAGCACGCATCAGGAAAACCACACCTGAAAATGTTTTATCTGAGACACTGTCTCAAAGAGAAAGGGACACAGCCATCTGTGAGGAAAAATTTCTGTGACTCTACTTACAGTGGCATGTAGCTACTCAAGATATTAGCCAAGACAGTCAAACAATATTTTGCACTTTAAGATTAAGTCTGAGAGGATACTTATTTGAAGAAAAGAGAGATTTCCAGGGGTGGCAGAGGAATCCACTGTATTCTCAGGAAATTGGAACAGGATATTTTTTCCCCAAAATACAAAATTTACAAAGGCAAAGAAGAGGGATTCAAACATCCCTCCTTTTTTTAAGATTCTATCCAGGTCTTTCTTGGAGAAAGTCACAAAACAGAAAGGAAAAGAAAAGGAGCAGACAGGGATTTTTCATTCTTCTGTTTGCTAACTGTGCAGTGGAAGGAAATTGCTGTTAGCAACAATGTTATTATATAGAACATAAAGAATAAAGCACCCTGAGAAGTGTCTATTTTTAGAGCAAATACTTGGATACGATTGTGCAGTCTCCTGCCAATGGCAAGGAAATATGCATGGCCTATTGGAAATAGCCCAGAAGGAGACCTGAGTTCCAGAACTAACTCTGACCTTAGCTTCCCCAGCTAGTGTTTCCTAAGATTTCTTTTCTCAGTCTGGAGAAGAGGAGGTGAAGCAGATGGTCCTTAAATTGGCTTAAAACTCTAACTTTCCAAGATCCTCTCCTTTGCTTCTCTGTCAGCAAAGAGATCACTTGCTACAGTGAAGGCTGGAATCCAGCCAGAGGAAGGCAAAGAAATATGATGCCCAGATGACCTAGGCAGTTGTGGCACAGAAACCTCAAGAATGAGATGAACACGATTTCAGTGACATGCTATGGCCACCCTCGCTGTGATGAGTCAACTGAGGCTCTGCGGTGCATGGTAGCAAGAAATGTTAGCAACAGGGTAGGAGAAAGGAAAAAGAATGATCTTGCTTTACAGATCCCCCACTTCCATTCCAAACTCTTGAATTCTAGATTAGAGAACAGCAAATTGAGGAGAAGTTTGGTATGTGGGCTGGTGAGTGGCTAGCCAGCTCATCTTTCAAACACACCCACTAAGTAAGTTGTTAAACTGAAGCTATTTTTTTTAAGTAAAATTCTATGTGCGTGGGAATGAAAGAGGGCCATTCACAGAGAAAGGACAGAAGTTTGATTGTGCTTGGGTTCTGAGAAAAGGAATAGATAAAAAAAAAAAAAAAAGTTCATTC
Organism: Prionailurus bengalensis; assembly: GCF_016509475.1. Classification (NCBI taxonomy): domain Eukaryota; kingdom Metazoa; phylum Chordata; class Mammalia; order Carnivora; family Felidae; genus Prionailurus; species Prionailurus bengalensis. The sequence goes on from NC_057344.1 coordinate 95,706,804, forward strand.
AGGTGACTTTCCCAGGTACCAGATTGAAAAATGCCCATTTGTAGCAACTGTACAGCAGAAAAGATGGGATGGGTTTTTAAGGAAGCAAATAATAAATTACTTACACTTTTTAAAAAAGATGTATTAAACTATTTAAAATCAGAACAGTGTGGGGAACTCAGAGAAGCTCCGGAACCTGACAGTCTCAGACTGTAAAAAGAGTGAGCAAGTTCACACATTCTCAGCCCTCTCAGCAATATCCAAATAAAAATAAACAGCTCAGGGACCTACAGAAAAGGATGCTGTCAGTGGCACGGTCTTCTTATTATGTCTTCTTCCCTATTTCTGTGTTTATACTCCTATTTATGTATGTATATCTGATGTATTTAGTTTTACATTTTCTTCTCCAAAGCCTGTCATCTCTATGTTTAAAAGATTTTTTTTCTTTCACTGTTTAAACACATGAAAAGGAAGAACACAAAAATCCTAGGCTAAATGGTATATTGTCCCTCCTCAGGGCCATTGTGAAACCTACAGTCACAATGTGCTCTTTTGCATATGGAACATGCGAGGATAAAAATGTCACAATTTGCTCTTCTAACTTTCGTGCCTTCAGTCAAGATACCATATTTATGTTTCCTCATTCCACTTTCCCTTCCAGAAAACACAGTGGCTTTCTCTGGGCATCCTCTTACGGTATTTGTGATTATTGTTGATCTTTCTCTGTTGTGTTTCTACTTTATCTTGCTGTTGCTGATCATGTGGTTTGTGGCAGGAAACCTGTAAGGTACACCTGGCCTGCGTTGTGTCATTTCGTGTTGAGACCTCCTTTTCCTGGCTCATTTCCCTGACACCGGCCTCCATAACAAGGCTGCTGCTGCTTCCCTTCTGCATGGGCCCTTGTCATCTTCCTGGCTCAAGGTTTCTCCCTTGCTTCTTCCCTTTCCCCTGGCTTCTTGGTCCCAGCTGCCTAGACACCAAGCCTCTGTCCTGACACTTAGTCCACAGACTAAGTCACTCCCATCCTGATGCCTCCACATACACTCCAGAACCTTCTTTATTGAAGTAGGGAAAGCACAGCACCTTCATATATACAAGCCTGAATATGAAGCAGTGAGATTGATTCCACAAATTTCATACCAAAATAAAGTCTTACTGCTTTATAGTCATAGTTATATTTGTCTGTTTATATTCCTATTTATATATGCATATAGAGATACTGTATTTAGATTTTTATTTCCTTCCCCTACAACTGTCATTCTATTTTTAACAGATTTTTCGCTCTTCAAATATGGCAAGAAAAGACAGAATGATGCAGGTGAGTTGCTGCTGCTGCTGCTGCTGCTGCTGCAGAACAGGTGGGAACCAAGAGCACATTTAAAACAAAAAATAAAGTGTGATTTCCCTCAAGACTATTCTTCAGGGATTGGATTTTCGAAAATGAGCCTAACAGATCTTCAGAAAATCTATATTCCGCTCAGTTCTGACACTAACGACCTGAAAATGAGGGCTGTGGATTAGGAAATTTAGTTTTTCACACATTTGGAGTGGGACAATGCTGAATCTTGAGGTCATGACCCTTACCCATGATTCAGGCTTTTTGGGTGTCAAATGTTAATGGCGATCCTCAGACATTTCAACTAGGCATACATTAGGACAAACGCCCCCGAGGAGGGCTGGACTACTTGTAACTGAGAAACAATGGATGGACGGTTTGAGTAGAAAGGCCTTCATGGAGCATGGCTTTAGATTCTCACTTTTTGTGAAACAGGAGGACAAAGAGATGGATGGCGCAGTGTGGCAATTTCTAAGATATTGATTGATCTTGGAACATTGATTGATTTGATCTTGGCCTACTTGCTTATGATTTTGGCAAACTGTTAATTCATTCCCCCCAAAGCATTCCCCTCTTCCATAAAAACAGGCATTTGTATAGGTTGGCGGAAGCACAAAAATAGAAGAAATCCAGAGATATCAGTGATGTTGAGTATCAGAACCATCCTAAGAGCCTGGACCAGCCAAACTAATCCTTTCTATACAAGTCATTTTTTGGAATCGCGGTTATACCAACATAACCTTTACTTTGGCTTAGCTTGATACAGAAATTAGCACCTGGGGGCGCCTGGGTGGCTCAGTCGGTTTAAGCCTCTGACTTCAGCTCAGGTCATGATCTCACAGTTTGGAAGTTCAAGCCCCACGTTGGGCTCTGTGCTGACAGCTTGGAGCTCTGTCTCCCTCTCTCTCTTCCCCTCCCTTGCTCGCACTCTGTCTGTCTCTCTCTCAAAAACAAACAAACAAACAAAGAAACTGGCACCTGGAAACAGGATACTAAGTAACAAAACCTAAAAATACTTCTAATCTGGATTAGACATTAGGTGGTAGGCAGCAAAGAACTAGATACTGCCTGCTGGTCTTCTATACCCCATGTTAAGTCTGGTAACTTAAAGCTTTAGCAAAACTTTTCACCTGTGTTCTCAGAAAGCAGACTGCATGCCCAAGGGGCCTATAGGTTCTAGAGGAAGTGGTGGGAAACAACCAGAAGTTTAGAGCTTAGTTGTTCCCTGCCACCTTTAATAAAATACCTAAGAAAGAGGTAACCTCAGGCGAGAATTTGCCAGTTTGAAAGCAGACATGGAAAGAGCTACACATCTGCTAAGTGAGACACTCTATCTGCTCACAGACTGAAATCTGTATCTGTACTTAAGAAACCAGAAACTGGAGACCCAGAGGATTGGAGACACAAACTGGATTGGTTCTACACCCGAGAAGAACAGAAGTCTATTACCTGGAGCCTCTCGCAAATTTCTCCCATGAAGATGTCTTGGCCTAATGTGCATCCAGCTTAGAAATCAGTTAAAGAGTGCTATCTTCCGAGCCAAACCTAACTGAAGAAACTGGGGGATGGACTGGGCAGAGATGCCAGCAAATAGAAGAGAATCAGCAGCCATAAGGACTATGTCTAGAAAAAAATTTATTTAAGGTTAACTGTCAATATTAATGGCTGGAAAAAAATAGATTGAAGGCTTAAGTTTTTTAGAAAATTGTGTCACCAAAGAAACCACAAGTATGAGAGGCTTCTGGCCTGGTTCAGCCAGAGCAGACTGCAAAAACTTTACCTTTCAATACCCACTTCAGATAGAGAAAAAGTCATTAGTGAGACTATTACACGGGATAAAGTTGGGATCCTCGGGGGAAATGGGAACTCTCCCAGAAAGCAGAAAAAGGGGGAGCAGATGGATTCACTCCACTCTCTTTCTGCTCAGGCAGGAAGTCTTTGTAATAGCTAAGGGCTGTTGTATTTCCAATGTTTCTGTTTTATGAATGGGATTTTGAATTGCAGTTATCATATTTTAGGCTGATAATTTTTCCATTGGGTGTAATGACTAGATCACAAAGAATTTCATCTGGACCTATTAAAGAAAACTATCCATCATCAGCCAGAGTTCCTAAAGTTTGATCCGATGCAGTAATGGATGGGACTTTAGACTGTCTCTCTTGGAACACAGGGAGATGGTAAAAAATATATGTACATAGATATTTAGGGGCCATTGTGGCATATTGCTAGCTGTCCCTCAAAATCTGCCCTCACATACCTTCATGGCCATCCAGCTAGAAATGACATTTTCCAACATCCATGTAATATGAGAAGAAGAAATGTTTACATTTTGAAACTTCACTCTTTTTTTTAAAGGAAATCTCTTGATCCGGATTTTTCCCTTTCCCATAAACTAGAACACAGCCATGTTAGCATCCCACATCCTAGCTGAGGCCTTGTCACTTAGGACAGTGATCTAGAGGAGGGTGAATATGGCAGAACAAGACAGAAAAAATACGGGTTCCTTGAGGACTTCATCACCCTGGACTGGCTGAAGTATTACCTAAAAGTAAACTCCATCTTTCTCAAGCCATTTTATTTCTGATTCCCTTTGTTTTAACAGCTTAGCCTTTGTTATAACTAACATATTATTCATATTTCTGTCCTTTCTTAGAACTACGGGGTTTTCTTGTCTAAGGTAGGACAATTCTAGGAAGTCATCTCCAAAAATAAAGAAAACCTCCAATTCAGAGAAAACAAACTAAGAAATTAAATAGATGAAAAATCAAACTGAGATCTATTTTACACCTCAGTGAGGACTACAGGCAACTATTATTATTAAGAGTGAAAATACCTTATTGTCTTCTTGTGTTTTGTTTCATGGGCTCTGTCTGCTTTCTTTTGTTGTTAGAGTAATATGATAGCATCCAACAAAACAATATGTATTTATTTTGCAACTCCTACATTACAAGCACACAATCTTTTCTTCGATTAGAGAGAAGAATGAGAGATGCTGTGTTTTTTTTTAAGTTTATGTATTTATTTTTGAGAGAGAGAGAGAGCAAGCAGAGGAGGGACAGAAAGAGAAAGAGAGAGAGAGAAAGAATCCCAAGCAGGGTTTTCACTGTCAGCACAAAGCCCGATATGGGGCTCAAACCTATGAACTGTGAGATCATGAGATCATGACCCTAGTGGAAACCAAGAGTCAGACACTAAACTGACTGAGCCACCTAGACACCCCAAAAGATGTTGTATTCCTACATTCATTTCCACAATGGACAGAAGAAAGAGTCCCAGGTAGAAGACACAGATCTCTGATGAATGGGTAAGAAAAACAAATAAGGCTCTGAGATCAGAGCCTAATCTCTGTTGCTTCCAGAGAAGCAAAACACCAAGAGCATGCACCATCACTCATCACTTCTCCATTTTGATTCATCAGTCCTTTTGTGCTGTTTGCCCTCCCTCAGCCTTCAGAAAGTCAATCAGGCTGAAATCATAAGGAAACAAATTACAAGATGGCCAAAGAAAGCAATGGACTCGGGGAAAATGATTATTTATATATTTGAAATCTTTTTAAAGAAATTCCAAACAGGTCTGAAAAATTTTTCTAAAGCTACATTTAAATTTTTACAAGTGAATACTCCAACTTACAGGTGGATAGGGAACAGTGAACATGGAATTGTTTGATCCAGTAGGTTAAGTAGTAGGCAGAAGATAATAGAGAATAAATTGCCAGCAGATGTTGTTGTTGGTTCAGAGCCTGGGACTGCCAAATAAGAATAAGCTGCTGGGATATCATAGAATATAAATGACTTTCTCACTCTGGGTGATTTAATTTCACTGAGTTGAAACTTGTAACTATTTATTATGGTGAGGCCAATATAGCTGAAAAAATTTTTAAGTTTTAAAAGTATTTCTTTACATGGATAGAGGTCAGTGTGGTGGATGCAATGGTACACCAGTAAGACCCCACCCAGGACTGAATCAATGTTGCAGGAGAGCCAGCTCTCTCGGTGACTAAGGATGCCAGCATCCTTCCCCCAAGACTGGTCTATGCAGACAGTAATAAATCTCAGCCCCTTGGCCCCAATTCAGGACAACTCTAAGGAGCCATTACATTATCTTTGTGATGACTGCATCACAGTTTGACCTCCCCCTAAACCCATTCCTGCTTCCTTCACTCCCTTGTAAATGTCAATCCAAAAACACTCTCCAACCAACCTCTTACGTGCAAATCTCCACCAGAGTCTGCTTCTCAAAAAACCCAACCTGAGACACAGGGATAAGAAGGATAGTCTATTACCCAGATCTAAAATGGGAAATTAATCATTCTAGAAAGACAATGGACTATAATACTCCTTAGTTAGTTAGTTTTGCACTATTTTTTAAATTTTTTATTTGAGTATAGCTGACATTTGAGTTACATTAATTTCAGGTGTACAACATAGTGATTCGACAAGTTTATACATTATGCTATGTTCATCACAAGCATAGCTACCATCTGTCACCATACAACGCTATTACAATATCATTGACTGTATTCTCTACAGTGTTACCTTTTATTCCTGTGTCTTATCCATTCCATAATTGGAAGCCTGTATCTCCCATTCCCCTTCACTCATTTTGCCCTTCCCCCAGCCCCCCTCCCCCTGGCGACCATCAGTTTGTTCTCCATATTTATAGATCTGATTCTGTTTTTTGTTTGTTTATTCATTTGTTTTGTTTTTTAGATCCCACATGTGAGTGAAATTATATGGTATTTATGTTTCTCAGTCTGACTTATTTTACTTAGCATAATATCCTCTAGGTCCATCCATATTGTCATAAATGGCAAGATCTCATCTTTTCTTGGCTGCATAACATTCTTGTGTGTGTATGTGTGTTTGCATACCACATCTTCTTTATCCATTCATCTATCAGTGGACACTTAGGTTGCTTCCATATCTTGGCTATTGTAAATAATTCTTCAGTAAACACAGGGGTGCCTATATCGTTTCAAATTAGTGTTTTGTTTTCTTAGTATAAATAGTCAGTAGTAGAATTATGAGGTCATATAGTATTTCTGTTTTTAACATTTTTGAGGAAACTCCACACTGTTTTCTACAGTGGTTGTACTAATTTACCTTCCCACCAACAACACATAAGTGTTTCCTTTTCTCCACATCCTCACCAACATTTTTTATTCCTTGTCTTTTTTGATTATAGCCATCCTGACAGATATAAGGCAGTGTGGTTTTGATTTATTTGGGGTTGAAGTAAGTGGGGGGAGAGAAATGGAAAGGAGGTGTCAAGTTCTCTTGACTAACTGTAGCCTCCTCCTCATTGATTGATTACACTTTCCTTGATAACCCTGAATGGTCATCTATGTCCAATTAATGCCAGAAGTCCAAGTCCTGACTGAGGGGTTGTTTTTCAGAAGTGACCAGGAGGCTCTGGAGATTCTCTTCATTTCTCAGTTCTGTGAGAGAGGAAGCTATGTCTGGTCATACCTCCTAATCCCCTCAACTCCTGACTCCCCCACAATACAAGATGATGGAGTAAACACTGACATACCCCGCTATCCCATGAGGAGAAGGGAATTTTGCAGCACTTAAACTTGAGCCCATGAGGTTCTATTGTTCTGTTTGCTCCATAGATTGTCCTTTACACCGTCTGGGATGAGAATGAGAGGGTGCTGGAGTAAAGGTCAGAGTTCATGAGCTAATAATTTGATGGAGTTTTCTGGCCCCAATTGCTGCTGGCTTTTGGAGGTTCTCACTTTAAATTTGAAGGTAATTAATGCCTCTTTGCTCAAAGAATACTAATCAGCTATTCTGGGTCAGCAGGAAAATCTCACTCAGTATCTTCATAATATGAAACTGGCACTTAAAACCATTTCTAAAATCTGCCCCCACCCAAAATATTGCCTATTACCAAATTAGTCTAGATTGTATAGTGAGATAATGCTGAGCCCCTGAATTTAGCATTTGAATTTCCAAAGTAGTTGTTACATTGATTAATGTATGAGAAAAGTGTTGCTTCATCTCTTCCCTTTGTATTTGTGGATACAGAACAGTGTGGTACAAAATCTGATGATGACTAGAATGCCCACATAAATAATACCTTATTGGTTTGATGGGGCATTCTAAGTACAAGCCTTATGATTATAGCACAAGTTGAGTGAAATTTTCTGTAATTATTCTGTTTCAATTCTACACATTGAATCCTGCTGTACATGAAATTCAGCACAACTTCAGGTTTTATCTCATAACTAGATGCCATCATTAATTTGCTTTTGTGTTATTTGAAAACAGCCCTCTATCGTAAATAGTTTGCTTCATACAATTTTCCTAACAACAACAAATTGAATCCTTAAAGGCATGTCTGTCAGAAGTCTATGAATTTGAAAAAAAATAGAAGAGAAAACAGCATCAGCCCTGTTTGTTAGCAACCACAACCTTAGTCCTCAAAACATCAACTTAAGAGAAGAAAAAGAAAAAAAAAGCACTATTGGCAATACAGTTTGGGCTCCCTTAATTTCATGCACTGTGACTTCAACAATTTCTCCATTTCTCATCTTATTTCTATAAAAGTAGCTTCATTTAAAAGCAGGGAAACCACATTTCATGCTCTTCAGTTTCATTAAAGTTATACAAAAGGAGCCTACCAAAAGGAGCCTCTCCTAATTAAACAGTTGTAGCAGATGAAAATATTGAAATGATGAATCTGAAAGGAAGCTGACACTATATATTCCCCAGAATTTTTTATCATGACATGAAAAAAGGAACTAAAAAATTAAGATCTGAATCTTAGGATGAAGTGTCACATATGTCACATTATAAAATGAAGAAATGAAGCCCACTGACTTCTTAAGGTAGTACAGGTGGTTTGAGACAACCAGAGAACAAAGGAATTTCCTCTGATCCTTCCTTAGGATAGGTTCTGTGTAGCTCCTGGACAGGGAATCTTCTCCTATGTTGGAAGGTTATCAGAGACTCACTCTTGTAAACTAACGGCAGTGGCTGGTTGATGCAGATGCCTTGGACTCCCATGAGAGTGCTTTCATCATAATTCAGCCCGAGTTATGGAGTGTGCTGGTTAATGGGCACTTGAGGTAAAGTGTTACCAAGAATAAGAGAGAGTAAAACTTAATGTGTTATTCCTCCCCTCCAGGACCTGCAAAATAAGCTTGCTTGATTGACAGTCGCCTCTCTCAAAGTGAAAAGAGTAATGACATGCTTCTCAGAGGCTTAGGAATGAGACTGCATTCTAGATGGCTTCTACCTCAACTCTGAAGGCACACAGAACAAGGTTTATAAAGCAAACACCATTTGTTCTGATCTCGGTAGTTATTTATTTCAGTGAGTTTCATTTCTTACAGCTCAGATTCTCAACCACTTACTGAAGTCTGATAAGTAGCTTAGAAATCTATACATTTCATATGAAATTTTATGTTAATGAATTTGTGGTCTAATTACTCATTGCCCTTTTCTCTGTCTTATATTATTTACAGGGTGTTCCAAAGATGAGCTTTCCAACCCCAATCCTATTAAACCTCAAAACTAGTTGGTATGTTATTAGGTATAAGTAATTTTGACTTCTGATTTCTTTAATCCCTTGATCTTTTAAAAACATTTAAAAGTTGACCTCATAAAGGCATAAAAGATTATTTCCTATTATCCCTATTCTTCAGATTTCTTGAATATTCCAGACCACTATGTAAGTTACACATGTTCTGACATGTTCTGACATGAAGGAGGCATTCTAAGGAAGCATTCTAAGGAGGAATGCCTCTAAGGAGGCATTCACGTTAAAACCCTATAAACTTAACATTTGTATGTGTGTCTATCTATTGATAGATACATGTATATGTGTTTCTATATATATGTATGTAAATATAATGACAGCTTTTGACATAAGGCAATGAAATGTCTGGTTCTAACAAAATTTTTGTATCACAACAGTTTTCTGAGAGTTGAAAGTAAATAGTATGAGGAAGGGAGATTGTATGAGTAAACCACAGCCCTGAATAATGGTGAAAAGTTCTACACTGTGTGACTTAGACACACACTCTACATGAAAAGAAAACAATAGATATAGATAATACTTACTGAAAGTTTACTATATACAAAATTCTGTTCCTTATGCTTTAGAAACAAAGCTTTAGGTAGATATCACTTTCAACATTTTACAGGCAAAAATCTGAGGCTTAAAGAGACTGAGTAAGTCACTCCAAGATAAAGTGACTATATAGTTTATCACCTAAACCAGAACATTTTTGAGAATGAAAGGAGACATTAACTGGTAGGATGCTAGGACAGGAGGTATAAAAGGGAGCTATCCTAGACAAACTAGAATATATATGTGATATTCTATTCAACAGCTGAAATTCAAGCCCAAAAAGACAAAGTCTAGAGCCTGGAACTTTATTTTTTTTTTTATGTTTATTTATTTTTGAGAGACGGAGCGCAAGTAGGGGAGGGAGGAGAGACAGAATCTGAAACAGGCTCCAGGCTCTGAGCTGTCAACACAGTCTGACTCAGGGCTCAAACTCCAGAATGGCAGTTCTGACCTAGGCCAAAGTTGGAGACTTAACCAACTGAGCCACCCAGGTGCTTCTAGAGCCTAGAACTTTAACCACAAAGATACACTTAGTAGTTTCTTCCTTTATAAAGTAACAAGAAATAGAGGAATAATGTGCTTAGAAAGCATTGTAGCATAATGCATACAAGTTGTCAAATATGGATAAAATAAAGTTGTTCTGGCACATACAACTAACTGACTGGGACTCATATCTTTTTTGGGGTGGAGGTCCAAAGTAAGCAAGTAATGTGAAAATGGAGTAGAGTCAAACTTTACTTTAAAAGCTTCACAATGATCAACATCATAACCAGGAGAACTGACTCCAACTGCAGAAATAACAGATTTCTACTCACCATCTCTTGTTCTTTCTCTCTTTCTCCCTTCTGAAGGTCTGGAGTTCAGTTCTGGTGAGTTAAGTGAGAATAGCATGAAATGTCATTGAATAGTTCTCAGTAGAATAAAACCAGTCCTCTGCATCAAGAAAAATGAGGGGGAAAAAACAATAAAAAATAGATTAGATGACACTTGCATAGAGAATGCATTTGAAGTGAGTGCATGAAGGATAATAATAGGCAGGGACAGGAGGTTAGGACATACCAGGCTGAGAGAACAATTTTCACCAGGATCATGAAAATGCCTATACCTGGAACATCAGACCCAGAGAAAGATGTAGTTGAAGAGTAAGATTACGCAGTACTTTGAATATCAGCTCAAGTTTGGTCCTCATTCTATAATCAGTGTATGGTAGCCTTTGGTATGAGTCAGATTCACCCATGAAGCACTTTCTTATAAGAGCCATTATGTAGCATTAGAGAGCAGTCATAAAAGGAACAAAAGTTTTGCCAGGAAGAAGTTGCTTCTGAGGCCTAGAAATTAATTTGATGGTGAGATGTGGACTTGTGATTTTCATGTTATGCCCTTTGGTACTGGGTGTTTTGTTTGTTTGTTGTTGTTGTTTGCAGGAGATAGAGAAATATGTACATGTAAATTTAATTTTTTATAATTAAAAAATTACATATACATACATAACCTCTCTTCTCAGTTCTCAGTTTAAGGGCATCTGACCACAGTGAAACATGAACATCTGCATATTTCAAAACATCCCAGGGGTGCCTGGGCAGCTCAGTTAGTTAAGCATCTGACTCTTCATTTTGGCTCAGGTCATGATCTCATGATTTGTGAGATCGAGCCCCACATTGGGGTCCATGCTAACAGCATAGAGCCTGCTTGGATTCTCTCTGTCCCTCTCTCTTCCCCTCTCCACTCTCACTCTCTCTCTCTCTCTCTCTCCATCAAAATAAATAAATAAAATTTTTTTAAAAATAAATAAAACATCCCAAACCTGAGTCTCATGGGCACAGAAGTCAGGAACAATTATTATTGGCAATGGTGGGCCACCACAGGTTTTTGCAGTCTGATCTATTTTAATAACTTTTTTCCTTGACAATTTTTTGTGAAGAAAGGAAAGTCAAGGACTGGAGAATAATTAGAAAAAGCCTGCAATAGTTCAAGGATGAATGGCATCAAAAGTAGTTCCTAAATATAGACTGGGCAACATCTGATGGCCAAGCTTGCTAGAACAGCTTCACATAAAGTTTGAATAACAAAAGAAACTGATGAAATAAAAACTATATAAGCTGGAGAGAAAAATAATTATATAAGCAAAAGAGTGTGTTGCTATATTCTGATATATATAATAGTCAACAGACCTCACTTCAAATCCAAACTCTGTCATTTACTATATGTAATAAACCTCGAGCAAAATACCAGACTTCTAGTCTCAGAACCTCATCTGAAACAAAGGAGTTTTACTGGTCAATGAGACCAGGAACTGCTTCCCACAGGCTTACACCCAGAAGTCCTAGGGTAATTTAAACATAGGCAGAAGCCAGTCTGACTCACAGAATCTTAGTAAATTTTAGAGTGATGAATACTGGCTGGATGTCATGAAAGTTGTGCATAGGCAACTTCAACCTGGCTCAAACAATGGACAATCTGACCAAGACATATGAAGGGACTTAAAAAAGCCAGTGATTTCTATCTCAAGATCAAACATTCAGTTTGAGATGTATTGATGAGAATTATCTTCTCCACAGCCATATATCTCAACCTCATATGTCATGTCTCCTTCCCAATGATGTATTTTCCCTGCTTTAAGCCAGCTTCCCACCCGTGTATGAAGACAGCATGAACCTAACTAAACCAATCCTCTTTTTCTCACTGTTTTCACATCCTCTCTCTTAGTCAAAGCAAGTTGCATGTAACGGATTAATCTATATCCTCCTAATCCCACGAACAGGTGCTTCTCTTTCATACAATATAGCACAGCAACCAAGTTGGCCTGCTTTCCACAAGTGGAAACCTACTCAAGATTTTCTGTTCATTTCTCATTATCTTGACTCCCAAAAACAACTACTTTGTAAGACTGTGTAAAGATCCAACAGAACACATATAAGGACCCTATAGAGAGTAGGAACTGAACAAAGGCCACTAATTACAATCTGGCAAATCCTGGCACCACTTTAGTTATAGGACATGTTTCTTTATCTGTAAGCTATACAAATAATAAATTCCTTCAAGAGTTGTTATGAGAATTAAGTAATAAAATTGGGTAACATATCAGAGTATGTCATTCACTTTAAAGGGGCTTTCCAAACACTAATTTCCTTCTTTCTAATTCCACTCTTCCAAAAAAGCACAATGCCTGGGAATTCTGGAAAGACTAAAATGGAAGTGAACACTTGGAGGGAGCTAAGCTGTCTGGTCAAACCACAGCTCTCCCAGCTCTGTACCTTTGGGCAACTCATTTAACCTCCCTGTACTTCATTTTCCTCAGCTGTAAAGGCAATAATGAAAGTATCTACATCACACTGGTATTTGTAGGATTAAGCCAGATGATGCATATAAAGCACCTAGAATAGGACCTGGCACTTAATTAGTGTTGGTGTTAACCATTATTGTTATTTTGTTTGACAATTCCTCTTTAGACCATTTCAAAAAAAGAATCAGTGGGGTGTGTGGTCCCTGACAGGACAGGTTACTTGTGCTCTTCTCAATTGTTATGAGGGGAAATACCATCCACTGTGACATTCTTAGATACATTTACTTTCAGAGCTGAACTGTAAGTACTCTCTGTATTAGGTTCCTAGGGTGCCCATTATAAAGTACTACAAACTGGAATGGTTTAACAAAACACAAATTCATTCTCTCACAGTTCTGGAGGCTAGAAGTCCAAAATTGAGGTGTTGGCAAAGCCATCATTTCTCTGAAGAATCTAGAGAAGAAAATGTTCTTCTGACATTTACTGGCAATGCTTAGCATTCCTTGGCTGATAGACACCATGACTCCAATCTCCGCCTTCAATTTAACCTGGCACTCTCTCTGTGTCTTCACATGGTCTTCTTCCTGTATGTCTCTGTGTCTCATCTCCTCTTCTTATGCGGTACCATGATGACCCCCATCATAACCTTACACTTGTACAATGACTGTGTTTCCAAATAAGGTCATATTTCTGAGTACTAGATATTGGGAGTTCAACAAATGTTTTAAGGGGACATAATTCAAACCATAACACTCTCATTTATTTATTTTGAGAGAGAGAGAGAATAAGCGCACACATGTGTGTGCATGAGTGGGGGAGGAGAGAGAGAGAATCCCAAGCAGACTCCATGCTGTCAGTGCAGAGCCCAAGGTGGGGCTCTATCTCACCAGCTGTGGGATCATGACCTGAGCCAAAACCAAGAGTCAGATGCTTAACCAACTGAGCCATCCAGGTACCCCATAAGTCCCATAATTCTTAACAAGAACTCTTTCAATAGCATCTACCAAAAGCTTCAGAATACTATATAAAAATAAAAACTAAGTAATCCTTCTACCCTGAAAAAGAAACTTGGTAACACTGGCTTTGAAAATTTGCTATTATCACCCAAGCTGCTGTTTTTTCTGTTAAAAGAAAAAAGAAGGTTTTAAAAAGTTCATGTACTTAAAAAAAATGACTATAACTTTAAAGTAAATATTACTGCTAAATAACTGTTACATAAAACCCCAAGAAAAGAACACTTGATATGGAGAACACAGTGTAAACTGGGCATGCGTGTGTGTGCTTGCTCATGCACACACATGCATAATATGCACATACATTATTTGCCTCTGTGTCCCTGGAAAAGATGGAAATGGTCTGAAATCAAGCAAAACAGATGGCTGAGTGGGCCTTGTGAATCTCATATATCTCAAAGAAGTTAAGAAGTCAGTGCAGCATTTCTTCAAGAAAAAAATCTATGAGTTCTTGAGTTTCTATACTTTGTCTTGTCTACTTCTAGACAGCTTAGAATATTCACTTTTGAGATCTTCAAAGGTTAGGACTCTGAGGAAGACTTAAAATCTAAATGAAATAGTGCAAGAGCTTTTGTTCAGGATGCTCTTCCTTATAAACCAGAAATACATTGGCATGCTAACATAGCACTCAGATGTGTCTTGCATTACACTCTAGTTGTTTCTGAAAGAGTTTTGTAAAAGTTGAAGGAAAATAATTTATACTCACCAGAAGTGCTTGCTGTTCTCAAAAGAATTTTATGTTTAAACCTCTTGTAAATCAAAGAATCCTTTGTGAACATTTGTACTGTATAAATGTAAAAAATTGTTATCCTTCACATGGGGAAATACCTTGTATGTATGTTAGAAGGATAGCACCTTATGGGTAACATATTAATGTGACAAGCCTCACCTCCCTTGAAAACATCTTATACAAATACCAGAAAAATTTTCTTGATACATTCTTTTGCAGTGATTTCTGGCTAGTATTGAGGGCCATTTATAAGCTCATCCCCAAGCCCATAAGAACTTTGAATACACTTGGTCATCAAGCTTGATCTTTTGCTCCTTTAATCTTTTCTATGGAATTCTGGGACCTCTATAAATTCCTATCTTTGTTCTAACATCCTTCATGGTCCAGCTGTAATTTTCTCCTTGAAGTTTTCTTTGGCATTCACTGCCTACTCCACCCCTACCCTGCCATACACACAATGATCTTTTTCATTTTGTGAATATTTATGGTGTTCATTATCTTTCATTTGATTTCTCTTGAATTATTTCTCATAAAATAGTTATCTTTTCATATATCTTACAGTACCCACCAGTTTGATCATTTTTGACAGTAATAGTTTAGAGTTTTTCATTGTGCCCACCCAGTGCCTGATGTAAAGTCTGTATTCATTATTATTTGAGGATGTGTTTAATGTCAGACATACAGTCAATGCATAGGTCACTGCACTAGGGGCCACAGGAAACATGAATAAGGCCCAGTCTCTACTTCAAATATAATCTGTTAGAGAGAAGGGGAAGACTCGAGTAAATATAAAAGGCAGACTACAATAAGGGCAATAAGGAGTCTATAAAATAATGACAGGGACAGGGAGACAAAGTAGACTAGATGGCTTGCATCAGGATAGGGTTTATGTTGAAGGTAGTTTTTGGAATGGACCGTGAGAAGGGGTCAGAATTTTAATAGGCAGGAAAGAAAGCCATTTAAGAAGCAGAGACCAAACTAAGCATAAAATCCCTGGATGATTTCTGGCATTCTGGAAGGAACTGAGCTACAAGCAATAGTAACCAGAGGTGGTAAACTTAAGACTGGTTAGCACAGGCAATTTTTTAAGGAACTTCAAGTCTGGCTAAGCATGTACAAAGAATTATAATCCTCTGCATTCTCCATTTTTGCAAGCTAGGGTTCAGGAAGAGATATTTATTTTGATCGGTAACACTGAGTTATTAAACAGAATTACAATGTGTCTAAAATCCTAAATTAATTGAAAAACAAAGCCTGCATTAACCAAACTCAGGAACTTGCACTGTTATTCCTCAAAGTCATAAATCAGACCAAATGAGCACAGAGGCAACTGGGCTTCCTACCAAACATTAGTGAATTTCACCTAAATTTCCCTCTCTTAGGAAAAAAAAAAAGAATAAGCTTTCAGTTACCTATACTTGCCAAGACAGCAGATTAGCTGTAACTGTGTAAATGTCTGCTCAGTGCCACATGTATGCCTGCATGTAGTGAGATAATTAATTGATACTTTTCTCATCATTTGTAATGATAGCTCATTTCTAGGAGGAAGCCATAACCTATCAGGTTAAAAGAAATTTCTTCTCCACAAAGACAAACATTTAGTTTTCATTCTACATTTTGTATTACAAATAACAACTCATTATCTTCATCATGGTTCAAGTACACTTAAAGACAGAGAAAGAGAGATTAAAAACATATTTGATTTTTTTTGGTGTGTATAGTTTTTAATAGCAAAACAACCACCACAACAACTCAAGAGCAACAATGAATATTTCCCTTGAGTACCCAAATTTTTCTCAAACTAGTTACATGCATCTCAAACTAGATAGATTTTTAGATCTCTAAAAATCACCTAGAAATCCTCATGTCAATAAGGGGAAAATCACTTTGGTGTCATAATATGCATTTTTCTACTGGTCAAGAGTACTTCTTCAGTATATTTTTCTAGGCTTGGTTTAATCTGATTCCAAGTGTGTTCTCTTGTCAGGAGGCTTCTTTCTTTCAAAAATGCGCAGCTCTTCTGGATTTTTTCTGATATTCAATCTAAATCTCTCTTTTCTCTTACCCTATTTCAGAATATATTTTCTAAGGATGCCAAGTCACAGAGGCCTACATTCTAATTGCCAAGATTTGAAGTTGTTGGTGAGTTTTCTTTTTTCTTCTCTTTTTTATCCATTAGCCACATTCTCTTTGAGCCGCAGAGGAACAGATGTTGAGTTCCCAATAAGAAAAAGCATGAATCTCATAGGAAAATAGTATCTCCTGTTTCTAAAAGCAATATCAGAACAGAACAAAGATTCTAATATTTGACTAAATTTTGCTTAGGTAATGAAAATCCAATGGCCTCTTCTGTGTACATTTGCTGATGTTCTAGTCTAAAATAAACTGGCAAGGCCATCTTAATGTTGAAATCTATGTCCCCCCAGCAGCAGTAATAAACTGTGCTTCCTACCAAAGCTCGGAATTTCTCTTCTGTAATTAGTTTACTGTGCTTGTAGGCCCGAACTTACTATTTACTCTATATAGAATGGGATGGAATACAGAAGTGCTCTCAGTATATTTCATACTGTGGAAAAACAAAGTTTAAAGTGCAGTCAGGTACTTTGATAGAAAACCGCAGTTCTTTGATTACTTCTGAAGAAGTATGTGCATTAATGTCAAATCATCACTTGATATAAAAGCCCAGATTTTCTGATAAAAAGTAGCTTTTACAGAACATTGAAATCAGACAGATAAGCAGTTAAATGCCTTTGTGCTTTGTAACTCAGACCAACTGGTGTGTCTCCTGATGAATGTGGGAATAATTGAGAATCGCATTTTGAAACTGACTAGAAATTGGCTGGAATTATAGATATTAGATCATTTCAAGAAAGCAGAGTCTAGGTCAGGGTTAGGCGTCAGTAAAGCAATGTTTAAAGCCCTTAATATCTGATCTGTGTCCTTCCCTTTTTACTTCCCCCAGCATCTAGCATAGTGTCTTGCATAGAGCTAATGCTCAATAAATATGGTTTTTTTTTCTATATATATCAGAAAGAATGAGAGATATGGGAGTAGAGATAGCAGTAAAAAAAAAACTCTGGAGAAATTCTGCTGTTTAAGGGAATGGCAGCTGAAGGAAGGACGTAAAGGTCAAGGAAAGGGGCTTTACTTTTTATTATTTATTGTTAGTAGTAGTAGTAGTAGTAGTATGGGGGGGGGAGACATCTTGAAATGGAAAGAAACCAACTAAGACTTGTATGTGCTATGAAGGAGGAGACAAGATGACTTGTGCTATTGCTTGGGAGTTAAATAAGACCTTTAACTGATTATTGATACAGTACCCTGCAACTTGTTTACAGTATAGCTTTAATTGTGCTGTGCAATACAAACCCATGTTAATGAAAGGAAGTGAGTCCACACTGGGAGCTTGGCTTTGACATGGTAACTGTCTATAAGAGGGCAAAGCTAGGACATGAAGATTTATGCAAGGTGGTCCCTACAGGATAATGACTCTGTTAAATACTCTTCAAAGATATTAGAGGAAATGTGGCCTTTCCTCCCCGGAACCTCACTGCTTAGAGAATCTCTAGTTTAGAAACCCCAAAGGCTCCAGGCTTTGGGACATACTTGGATGATGCGGTCAGGATTTGAGATCTGGAGGAAAGGAAGCAATTATAAAGCTGATTGAGGGTGGAGGAATGGCTAGTAGAGTCAGAAGTTGTAGATATTATGTTGAAACATTTTCTAAAAATGAGGCTGGACCATTATTATTATGAATAGACTTATTCCCCTGGAGTAATCACTGGAATTTCATTCCAAAAGAACGAGTGTTATTGTAGAAGAAAAATCAAATTTACTCTATGCAACTTGGAGAATTAGGAATACAACAGGGACACAGATTCAAGTTGATATTAGGAAGAGCTCCAGAAAAAAGGAATTGTTGAGTTATGTTCTTGAAGTATAGAAGCAAAAGAATAAAAATGTGTTAAATTATTTAATTTAATCTTAGATCCATTGTTTTTCATAGACCTTTGTTCATATAGATCAATTCTCCACTCCTCAGTTTCATTGCTTTATAATAACTATAGCTATTACTCATTACATGTCAGGCACTATTCTAAATGCATTATGCATATTGACTCATTTAGCCCTCAAAAAATCCTATAGTTATTGTACAATTATTATCCCCATTTAACAGATAAATAAACTAAGAAACAGAGAAGCTGACTTGCCCAAGCTCACCCAGAGAGTAAGTGGTAGAACCAGGACTCAAACCCACGCATTCTATTTCCAATGCCTATTACCTTAAAGCACTTCTAGCCTGTCCAATCCTATCCTATCCTAGGCTCTTACCCTTTCCTAACCTCCTCTCTCCACATAGCAGTGGTTCTCAAACTTAACTCTATTTCAGAATAACCTGAAAAGTTTCTTAAAACAGTGACTACTGAGCCCCACCCCCAGGTTTCTGATTCAGAAGTTCCACGGTGGGACCTGAGCTTTGCATTTCTAATAAATTTACGGCTGCCACTGCTGCTGATCTTGCTACTATGGGAACCTCACTTTGAAAACCACTGTTCTGCAAAATCATTGTAGAATATGGAACTAGCCTGGTTCATAGTAAATAGTATCTGTTAGGGTGAAGGCTATGCATTTCTTTCAAAGAAATAGAATTCAGACATACACACACACACACACAAACTCATTTTTCCCTTGTACAAACACCTAGAGCAGCTCACATCAGGATTGCCATTCAGGATAGAGATTTCTGCTATTTTGTTGCTCTACCATTCCTTAGGACATTATTTTCTGCATGGCCAATGCTGGTACTCAGTCATGTACAGGTTCCATCAAATGAGAATGGGAAAGTATACCAAATAAATTAAGGTCCAGACCCAGAAGTGACACATGGCATTTCAACTCATGTTCCAATTGCAAAAGCTAAGTCATCTGACTACAGTAACTGCAAGGAAAATTTAGAAGTCTTCTATTATATTCAAAAATAGAACATGGAAGAAATATAGTTGGTGGTCAATATGCAATCTCTGCTACAAATATATTGGATATATTTCTACTTTGTCCCTTCTATACCCATGCCCTGCCTGCCTAACTGCACTGGGTATTACACACACATTCTATATTCTTATAGAGTCTAGAGCAGTCAGGATTTCTACCCTGGAGAGACTCAACAAGTATGATTAATCAAATTATCCAGAGTAAAGTATTTAACCTACCTATAATTATTTAATTATCAAAGTATACTAATCATATCTGTCCTTTCAATCATAAAGATGCACTATAAAATGTAATTATGGAAAAATAAAAAATTACTTTAAAAGCTCCTGTATTATGTCAGGCAGTTTGTTTTACTTAAATCATTCATCTAATCATCAAACAAACCCTATTTCAGATAAGGAAAGCCCATTTTTCAGTTAAGGAAAGGAAGTCACATAAAGATTACGTGACTGGTCCCAATAACACAGCTGTCAATTTGTAGAACTGACTTTTGGACACATACAGATGTGGCCCTAAGTCTTTGCTTTTAACTATTGCTGAATCTTCAAAAATATAAACATTAAATGATAAATCACTTAACATATGGACTGAGCTACCTTTCAATGATGAGAAAGTTATTCATGCCCTTAATATTCAGTTTGATGGTGCTTCCTAAGAGATTACTTCAAGGATTCATAGGAGTCTAATTTGAAGACATCTTATTTACTAGTCCTGAAGGCTAGCTGAGTGCCAGAATTATCTGCAGAACACTTAAAAATGACACTGTCTGGACCCACTCCAGACCACCACCAAATCAGCCCCTTTATGGTGAGGAACAGGTGTCCATATACTAGTATGCGTTATAATTGTACCAATGGATCTAACCAATGGGAAGTATTATGCTAATGAAAGAGTGGTCAGGCTGACTCAGGAAACAGGCAGCTTATAAAGACCTAAATGCTAAGCCACATTCCATAGGTGAGCTTTAAATTCTTACTGTCTTTAAACCTAAGTGTAATATTAAAAGTGTTCAGTATTTCCATAGACTCAGATACTTTTCAGCACACATTCCTCAATTTCAATAAGTTTTCTTTTTATGATTGGTCCTCTCTTGCCTTGTCTCTCTGCTGTGACACACAGCTCATAAGAAATTCATTTAGTAAGATATTTAATGAAAATGCCCTTGGATGGACACCAAGGTAGGCCTTCTTAAGATAACCATAGTGTAATCAAGTTCCAATATTGTTATCAGTGCAATATTGCTCCAGTATTGTTTAAGCTTCTGTGTAATCCACTGGGATGTTTTCAAAACCTGCTAGCAATTGCAGCTTAGATTGTTGTTTATATCTTTATCTCTGTCATCTATTCCTCTCACGAGAAAAGAAGAAAGTATTTCTCCTTCTGGAAGAAAAAAAGAGCTAGTGATTAAATATAAATTCTGCAGTTTATATAAATTTTATTTATTTATTTATTTATTTATTTATTTATGAGAGAGAGAGAGAGAGAGAGAGTGCACGCAGAGGGGCACAGGGAGAGGAGAGAGAGAGTCTTAAGCAAGCTCCACACACTGCACAGAGCCAGACACAGGGCTGGATCCCACGACCCTGGGAGCATGACCTGAGCCGAATTCAAGAGCCAGATACTCAACTGACTGAGCCACCTGCTGGAAGCCGAGCTATACCAGCCTGAGTGGCAAGACCCAGGCTGTGGACGGATTGGTGACTACTAGGTGGCCCACCGACAGGGAAGCTTCTTGTACTCCCGCTTTTCAGTAATTTGGCCTTAAGACTACCTGGGGTATTGTCTGTTGGGGAATTGCCCTCGACAGGCCCTCTGGTAAAAGAACCATTAGGGAAGAAAATAAGGTTCCACAAGAAATTGTGCAGCCTTATGTGTAGCCCTTGCCATCCCCTATGGAGACTCTACTTACAGGAAGGATAGCCTCATACATTTGCCAGCAAAGAGGGCCAGTAAAGGAGAGACATATGGGTTTGAAAGCCCCACTCTGGTAACTAAGGAGTGTATCTCTGGGCACAGGTGACTTCAACCCCTAGGCCCACCTGGCCCCCCGGAGGCATTCCAGATGATGACTGAACCTAGTCGGTTAAGGTACAGAATGGTTCATTGGTTCCTGGTGCATTGTCTCTCTGAGAATGTATGAGGCATGGATTTCTAAGACTTTTTCAGCCCCTTTCTGGCACCTCAGACCGAGGCAAACACACTGTTCTTCTGGCCTCATGTGTTTAGGAGGTCATGTCCCTGTAACTGTTCCACTTGAGGTGTTGAGAAATGGAGGGCCTTTCACGAGAACAGCAAACAAATGCTTTGTAGATTATAGATAAACGCAGACGCATAATGGAATAATGTAAGAAATTAATCAATAATCAAAGGGTATGCGGGAAAATTAGGGGAAAATCACCATGTTATTTCTTAAAGGTTGTTTACACATAGGAACATTTTCAAAATTAGATAATGTTAGAAAAACACAGATGACGTATACTACAAGGAAATCACTAGCAAATATAATGCCACGTTTGCTACAATAAATCGGCCAGTTCAACACACTGCTGTTGTCTGTGTGCATTTTTATTTTAGTTGTAGTTGTTAATTTTAGTTTCTTATTTTTTAGTTTTTTATTTTAGTTTTGTTTTATTTTCACTGACGCCGTTCTTCCTTTGGGAACCCCTGGTTGCTGGAGCTGGTCTCCGGCAGCCACTCAGGAGCCCCTCTCTGAATTTTAATATTTGACCTGCACCAGGGATCATTTGTATTCCTCAATATCCATCTTCCCCTTTTCCTCAGTGATAGAACCCCTGAGTATTACTTGATCACATGACAGCACAAAATAAAGACAGCTTGGAAGTCACATGTGACATGACTAAGTTCTGACTAATGAAATCTAGACAGAAACAATCTTTGAAACTCCTGGGAAGTAACCTTAAAGTGAGGGAATATGCCTTTTTATTTCTGTTTTCTTCTTCCTAATATCTGAAATAAGGTTATAATGACTGGTCCTCCAACAGCCACATCAGGCCTTGGTCTGTTGTACAGGTTGGCAGCTGAATCAGAAAGATGAGCCTGGATTCCCAATGACCTGGCACTGGCATACCAGCCCAGGTAAGGGCTGATTCCATTTCTATCTGGTTAAACTCACTATATTTTGGTATTTCCATCACTTGCACTAGAACCTAATCCCAATTAATACCTGGCCACTTAAAATAAGAAGTCACAAATGGATTAGCAAACAATTAACAGAAAACATATACACATAAAAGCAATAGTTTAAAATTGATGTTTTATGATGAAAAAACTGAATATACTTTCTCTTTCTTGGTTGCTCTTTCCCTGAACTGTAAGAGGGAGAGAAAAGGTGAAATATATAGCTTTCATGGAGGAAAATGTGAGAGTTTGAAATCATTTAATGTATGAAAAAATTGTTGCTAGGTGACTGTTGTCTGAAAGCTTGCTGAGGTGTGTTAGCACCTAGAAAAAAATACAAGTAGGAGTAATGCTTCGTAAGTTTATCCCTTAACGAAGACATTGTATTATTTTAAAATGGTGAACACTGGGTAAACAAGAAACAAAAAACATTTTTTTTTCATGTAAGATAAAACAGCTTTTCTCTGCAAGCAGCCACATTCTCCAGAGGGGGGAGTCGGTGCTGGCACAGGACCATGATGGGTAGCTTCCTCATTGTCCCCCTTGCTCCAGGAGCATCACAGGGTCTCAGAGGCTCCAGGAGCAGCTGCCACAAAACTCAATTTTAGCTTGTAACACCCGCCAGAGACTGAGTCACTTGGGAAGAGGGGGGTCAGGTGCTGATGGTCCTTTTCACAAGGGAAGGCCCAGGCTGAATCTGGTGACAATCTTGTGTCACATTTACTGAATGTGCTGATGTGGGAAATGAAGGGAAGACAGACCCAGAAGTTCTTCCTGACTGCAGAGAGAGGGGGAGAGAGCGGTCAGACTGGAAATAGGTCAAGAGCACAGTAAGCGGCCGCCCTTACATCAACTACCACTTCCCTCACCAAGAGATTCTGAAGATGGTAGAGAAATCATTCCTCCCCACCCATTTCCCTCCTCCTGGACACCTTCCTAAAACTGCTCTGATCAGCTCTGAATTTAAACTTCTCTCCCAAAATGCAGCTAAAATCTTCAGCTGAATGCAAAAGAAGATATTTGTCATCATTAAAGTTTCAAGAATGGGCTCAAGTCAGTCCTAATAGATGCAAGAAGAAGTAGTGAAGAAGGTTAAAGGTGCAGGCTTAGTGAAGCGGGAGATTCCAGAGGGAATATTAGAACTAGAAAGAGAAGATCTGACCTGTGAATACAGGCATGCACCCACCCTCTCCTTCACTCCCTCAATTAATTTCAATTACCTTATTGCTGGTTTTGACCACAGAAGCTCAGGTGGCACCCACACCCCAGGAGAAACATTTCTAATAATGACATCACATGGCTTGGATCAACCCTTCTGCCAGCTTATAATTTATCTGAGGACTCAAACTTTATTCTGACCTATCTAGGAGAAGGGGATCACATTATTGTGTTTATCCCTGTGGAGGTGAAAATGTACACAGAATTAAAGCAAGGAGACATTGCCCATGGGTGGACGCTGCTCTTTTTCCTGCATTTAGAATGTTTCAGGCTGTGATGTGGGAGGAGAGCAAAGTGAAGGCACCCGGTGGTGTTTCCAGCAAAGCTAGTGTTGTCTCCCTCTAGGCAACAGTATTTGTAGGATTCTAATCATTATTATTATTATTATTATTATTATTATTATTTGCCATTTTAAAAGATCGGTTCAAAAATCCCGAGCAATAATTTACCTCACAAGAATTTGCTCATTATGTAGTTATTCCATCCCTTCTGCTCTTTCAAAACCTTATTTTGTAGCTAGGCACGAAATAATCTCCCAGAGTTTCTGGAGCAGGTCTTTTTCTATTCATGTGATTGCAAACAGAAACTCCTCATTCAAGAAGGAAAAGGTTATTAAACCAAGTGAAGGCCTTTCTATATTAAAATAAAATGACAGAAAAGAACTTTGACTGCAGCTGTAACTGTGAGGCATGATGTGAGAAGCTGGGAGCAGAGCACAGCTCCAAGACCTCCTGTCCAAACCGGCATGTCGCCAGCAGTCAACTTAAAAGTCAGTTTGTTAATTTCATTTGCAATGTGCTTTGATTCTTTTTAAATATTGGCTTATTGTTTGGGGGTGTCCAGACCTGCTTTCTAAATAAAATTCAAGTAAGTTATTAAAACTTTGAGCTGTTATATTCTGAGATGCTCATTTGGAAAGTATCTTAACATTCAAGTGATGATTTCAAAGTGCATCTGTGGTCAGAACACGAACTACATCCATGTTTTTGCAGACTTTTTTTTTCACTTAGTTCACTTAGTTCACTTGGCATTGTTTTGGACTAAGAATTGATAATGATTATACTGTAAAACAGAGTCCTGTAATTTTTGCCATTCTGACTATCACCACCCCATTGTAATGCCATGTCACAATTTGAAAAATTTTCTTTTACAAAACATAACTTGACCATATCACAATCCAGAAATGTTACTGATTCTTTCCATCAGCCTTCTCCCAATGCATAAATTGTCCCAAAAGCATCCCAATGACCTTGCTGACTACAAGACAGATAGAAATTATTAGCCAATACTCTGAACATACCACAGTCATTGCTAGGAAGTAAAGCACAAAAGCCATACTAAGCTGTTTCATTGGGGGTTATCAAAAAACAAAATGAACTAATTATTATTTCCTTTCTTTTTCCAATGATTTGTAATTCCTAGATGAAACCTGAAAAATACCAAAAGGTTTTAAGGCAACACTTTAGAAAGTGACCTTTTGCTTTCCCCATTTCATTTGCCCTAAGTGTTAATTGACTTTGAAAAAGCAGTATATTATCTTTTTAGAAAAAAGAAAAGGATAGACCCGATTTGTGAACACCAACATCCTACTGCATCAAAGTGTTGTTTAAATCATCATCCAGCAGAGCTGAGAACAACTATCCAGGAGAGTGAGAGAGAACAGATTAAAAAAAAAAAAAAAAAAGGCAGAATAGTCTCAGAATGAAAGAGTGCCACTGCCATCTACAGGGAGAAATGATAGTAGTCAGCTATAAATTCAACAAGCAGGGAAATTATTTTAATTATCATCTTGCATTGCCAGTAATTTTCCTATTCTATTGGTGCACAGAGGTCACCTTTACTCACTCTTCTAAACACTCACAGACTTGGTGGGGACAAATGGATGTGGGACTTCACGAAAAGTGGTTCTCTCCTAGCAAGATGCTTCTGAGTTACTGACAGGTACATAAGAGTTGATGTGATATCCATGTAATTGAATGAAATTACTTTATTCTGACATTCAGAAGATCACATGTGAGTTTTCCTTAGACCTCTGGACCCAAAATTGGTGTGCCTATTTCTTTCAACGTCTTTATGACATTTCCCCCTAACAGCCTAACTTGTCTTACAGAATTAAAAACATTTTCCCCTTTAAAAAAAAATTGACATTCCCCTAAATGAAGTTAAGATATTTAATATACATTAAATAAAATAGTCTTGAAAATTATGAAAAAATAGTAAGTACAACTACCTTAAGAGAAGTTAAATTTGGAGACATTATTAGACATATAGAACTTATGGGGGTGGGAGGCTAAGAAAATAAGGGGATTGATGCTTTCATCAACATTCAGGCCAAAAACAGTGAGAGGACATGAATTATTATGCTATGTTGCTAATTGTTTTGGACATACAATTGTTTGATTTAAATGTGGGTTTAATTTAAAAATAGAGTATAGTCCGCAATCCCTATCAAAATAACACCAGCATTCTTCACAGAGCTAGAACAAACAATCCTAAAATTTGTATGGAACCAGAAAAGACCCCAATAGCCAAAACAATCTTGAAAAAAAAAACCAAACCTGGAGGCATCACAATCCCAGATTTAACGATGTATTACAAAGCTGTAATCATCAAGACAGTACGGTACTGGCACAAAAACAGACACTCAGATCAATGGAACAGAATAGAGAAACCAGAAATGGATCCACAAACATATGGCCAACTAATCTTTGAGAAAGCAGGAAAGAATATCCTTTTGAGAAAGCAGGAAAGAATAAAGACAGTCTCTTCAGCAAATGGTGCTGGGAAAACTGGACAGCAACATGCAGAAAAAATGAACCTGGACCACTTTCTTAAACCATCCACCAAAATAAACTCAAATTGGATGAAAGACCTAAATGTAAGACAGGAAGCCATCAAAATTCTAGAGGAGAAAGCAGGCAAAAACCTCTTTGACTTTGGTCGTATCAACTTCTTACTCAACATGTCTCCAGAGGCAAGGGAAACAAAAGCAAAAATGAAATATTGGCACAACAAAGCTTCTGCACAGTGAAGGAAATAATCAGCAAAACTAAAAGGCAACCGACAGAATGGGAGAAGATGTTTGCAAATGACAGAGCAGATAAAGGGTTAGTATCGAAAATCTATAAAGAACTTATCAAACTCAACAGCCAAAAACCAAATAATCCAGTGAAGAAACGGGCAAAATACATGAATAGACACTTCTCCAAAGGAGACATCCAGATGGCCAAATGACACATGAAAAAATGCTCAGCATCACTCATCATCAGGGAAATACAAGTCAAAACCACAATGAGATACCACCTCACACCTGTCAGAATGGCTAACATTAACAACTCAGGCAACAACAGATGTTGGCGAGGATGCAGAGAAAGAGGATCTCTTGTGTACTGCTGGTGGGAATGCAAGTTGGTGCAGCCACTCTGGAAAACAGTATGGAGGTTCCTCAAAAAATTAAAAATAGAAATACCCTAGACCCAGCAATTGCATTACTAGGTAGTTATCCAAGGGGTACAAGTGTGCTGTTTTGAAGGGCACATGCATCCCAATGTTTATAGCAGCACTATCAACAATAGCCAATGTATGGAAAAAGCCCAACCGTCCGTCAACAGATGAATAAAGAAGATGTGATATATATATGCAATGGAGTATTACTCAGCAATCAAAAAGAATGAAATCTTGCCATTTGCAACTACGTGGATGGAACTAAAGGGTATTATGCTAAATGAAATTAGTCAGAGAAAGACAAACATCATATGACTTCATTCATATGAGGAATTTAAGATACAAAACAGATGAACATAAGGGAAGGGAAGCAAAAACAATATAAAAACAGAAACGGGGACAAAACATAAAAGACTCTTAAATACAGAGAACAAACAGAGGGTTGCTGGAGGAGTTGTGGGAGGGAGGATAGGCTAAATGTGTAAGGTGCATTAAGGAATCTACTCCTGAAATCATCGTTGCACTATATGCTAACTAACTTGGATATTAATTAATTATGGGGCGCCTGGGTGGCTCAGTCGGTTGAGCATCCAACTTCGGCTCAGGTCACGACCTCACGGTTTTGTGAGTTCGAGCCTCACTTCAGGCTCTGTGCTGTCAGCTTGGAGCCTGGAGCCTGCTTCAGATTCTGTGTCTCCTTCTCTCTCTGCCCCTCCCCCACTTGTGCTCTGTCTCTGTCTCTCAAAAATAAATAAATGTAAAAAAATTTTTTAAATTAATTAATTAATCTGAAAAAAATAGAACGTAGTCCACATGCATAAAACTACCCCTCTTAAAAACATTATCCCCCTTGGAAGAGAAAGTAGCTTATTTTTCCTCTCAGCAGGTTTGGGGAAGAGTTTCTGTGAATTGTAATCACAATCTCTACATAAAACATTATTTAGGGGTTAATTAAATAGCAATTTGTGGCTTTGACTCAAAAAGCAATATTTCTTAATAATTTAAGAAAAATTCTTGTGTAAGAAAAAATTCCATTTATAATGTCACCAAAAAGAACAAAATACCTAGGAATAAACTTAACCAAGGAGGTGAAAGATCTGCAGTTTGAAAACTATAAAACATTAATGAAAGAAATGATGACAAAACAAATAGAAAGATATTCCGTGTTCATGGATTGGAAGAACTGATATTGTTAAAATATCCATACTACCCAAAGCAATCTACAGCTTCAATGCAATCCTAATCAAAATAACCACAGTATATTTCACAAAACTAGAAGAAATAATACTAAAATTTGTAAGGAACCATGAAAGACCCCAAATAGCAAAAGCAATCTTAAGAAAGATAAACAAAGCTGGGGGTATCACAATTCCAGACATCAACATACCCTACAAAATTGTAGTAACCAAAACAGTATGGTACTGGCACAAAAATAGACACATGGGGTGCCTCAGTGGCTCAGTCAGTTAAGAAACCAACTCTTGATTATCAGTTCAGGTTGTGATCTTGTAGTCCTGAGATTGGGTACCAGGTCAGGCTCCACGCTGAGCGTGGAGTCTGCCTAAGATTCTCTCTCCCTGTCTCTCTGCCCCTGCCCCATCTCGTGTGCATGTGTGCTCTCTCTCTCTCTCTCTCTCTCTCTCAAAACAAATAAATAAACATTAAAAAATATACACATAGATCAAGAGAACAGAATCAAGAAACCAAAAATAAAGCCACAATTATATGGTCGATTAATCTTCAACAAAGGAGGCAAGAATGTACAATGGAGAAAAGACTGTCTCTTCAAAAAATGGTGCTGGGTAAATGGACAGCTACTTGTAAAAGAATAAAACTGGACCACTTTCTTATTCCATACACAAAAATAAACTCAAAATGGATTAAAGACCTAAATGTACGACATGAAACCATATAAATCCTAAAAGAGAACAAGCAATAGTTTCTCTGACACTGGCCATAGCAGCATTTTTCTAGACACATGTCCTAAGGCAAGGGAAACAAAAGCAAAAGTAAACTATTGGGACTATATCAACATAAAAGCTTTTGCATAATGAAGGAAGCCATCAACAAAAAATGAAACCTATTAAATGGAAGAAGATATTTGCAAATGATATATCTGATAAAGGGTTAATATCCAAAATATATAAAGAACTGATACAACTCAACACCAAAAAAAAACAAATAATTCAATTAAAAAATGGGCAGAGGACATGAAAAGATATTTTTCCAAAGACATACAGGTGGCCAACAGACAAATGAAAAGATGCTCAACATCACCAATCATCAGAAAAATGCAAACCAAAACCACAATGAGATATTACCTTACATCTGCCAGAGTGGCTAAAATAAAAAAGAGAAGAAATAACAAGTGTTGGTAAGGATGTGGAGAAAAAGGAGATCTAATATTCTGTTGGTGGGAATATATACTGGTACAGCCACTGTGGCAAACAGTATAGCTTCCTAAAATAATAAAATAAAAATATAAATACCATATGATCCAATAATTCCACCACTGGGTTTTTACCCAAAGAAACCAAAAACACTAATTTGAAAAGATATATACACCCCTATGCTTATTGTAGCATTATTAACAATAGCCAGAGATGAAAGCAATCTAAGTGTCCATCAATAGATGGATAAACAAGGAAGATGTGGTACACACGTACACACACACACACACACACACATACACACACACACACACACACACAGTATGGAATATCATAAAGCCATAAAAGAGAATAAGATCCTGCCATTTGTGACATGTATAGACCTAGAAGGTACTATGCTAAGTGAAATAAGTCAGACTGGGAAAGAAAAGTACCATATGGTTTCACTCATATGGAGACTCTAAAAGACCAAGTGAAGGGGCGCCTGGGTGGCGCAGTCGGTTAAGCGTCCGACTTCAGCCAGGTCACGATCTCGCGGTCCGTGAGTTCGAGCTCTGCGTCAGGCTCTGGGCTGATGGCTCAGAGCCGGGAGGCTGTTTCCGATTCCGTGTCTCCCTCTCTCTCTGCCCCTCCCCCATTCATGCTCTGTCTCTCTCTGTCCCAAAAATAAATAAACATTGAAAAAAAATTTTTTTATAAAAAAAAGACCAAGTGAATAAATAAACAAAAAATAGAATCAGACCTTTTAATACAGAGAACAAACTGATGGTTGCCGGAGGCAAGAGGGATGGGGGAATGGGCAAAATGGGTGAAGGGGAGAGAGAGATACAGGCTTTCAGTTATGGAATGGATAAGTCATGGGAATAAAAGGCACAGCATAAGGAATATAGTCAATTATATTGTTCAAAAAAAATTCTTCCCACTGTGTCCTTAAAATTCCTATTTTAAAAAGACTTCAATTATACTTCAGTTTACTATACTGTTTCAACACAGAACATTTGCCTGTCATATGAGTGTTGTCAGTGTTATAAACTATGGTCTTTCCCTTCATTATACTAAAGATGGGGGAGTAGCATCAACCAGCAATTAGTCATTTAGAATGATTTCTTGTTTGAGACATGAGTCTGCAGCTATGAAGTGGCTCTACAATACAGGAAAGCAATATCTCTATATCCTCTTTTTTTTTTTTTTTTTTGAAGTAAGAACTGGACTAAATGATGTTAATGATCTCTTTTCACTCTAGGAGTCCAAAGTCCTAGTGATATTACCATATGATCATGTGGTTAAAAATTGGGTTCAATATAGGGGCATCTGGGTGGCTCACTCAGTTAAGCATCCGACTCTTGACTTCGGCTCAGGTCATAGTCTCACAGTTCGTGGGTTTGAGACTTGCATCAGGCTCTGTGCTGACAGAGCCTGCTTGGGATTCTGTCTCCCTCTTTCTCTGCCCCTCCCCTTCTCCTTCTCTCTCTCTCTCTCTTTCTCAAAAATAAATAAATAAACATTAAAAAATAGTTTCAATCTAAAATAAAATGATAATTAAATATGGGTTAATAAATGAATAGAGTGCAGCCAAAGTTTTACCCACAATATTTCTTCTGATTAAAAACTTAGTTATAATCACTATAGTAATATTGGAAAGTCTCTATAAATAGTAAGTATGATGTTGATATGGATAAGATTTATAACAACAAATTGTTTTATACTGAATTAAAATATTCTTACTTTTGGAAGATGTGATATGGACTGTTACTCAGCCATTAAATGGAGTATTACTCAGCCATTGAAAAGAATGAAGTCTTGCCATTTACAACGACATGGATGGAGCTAGAGAGTATTATGCTAAGTGAAATAAATCAGCCAAGGAAAGACAAATACCATATGATTTCACTCATATGTGGAATTTAATAAACAAAACAAAAAAGCAAAGGGGAGAGAGAGGGAGAAGCAAACCAAGCAACAGACCCTTAACTATAGAGAACAAACTGATGGCTACCAGAAGGGGGATGGGCAGGGGGATGTGTTAGCATTGGGAACTAAGGAGTGCACTTGCTGTGATGAACACTGGGTAGTATATGGAAGTGCTGAATCACTATATTGTACACCTGAAACTAATATTACACTGTATGTTAACTAACTGGAATTTGGATAAAAACTTTTAAAAAAACTACACCCTTTAACATTACAGTAAAGCACATAAAAATAATTTCTCACCCACAATCTACTGAATTTATCCTAAATACGTATGTTTATTATAAGTGTTTTTGGAGTTGATAGAGCAGAAAACTTTTTTGGCCCTTATAAATGTTGTTACATAAAGGTTTTAAGGTGGTAATTAGCTCACTATATTAAAAAGAAAGAAAAACATAAAGATGTAATGAGTTACTACATTCAAATTAAGTTCAAATTATTTCATTATAAAAATATATTCTGGGGCACCTGGGTGGCTCAGTCAGTTGAGCATCTGACTTCAGCTCAGGTCATGATCTCACAGTCTGTGAGTTCAAGCCCCGCATCAGGCTCTGTGCTGACAGCTCAGAGACTGGAGCCTGCTTTGGATTCTGTGTTTCCCTCTCTCTCTGCCCCTCCCCTGCTCATGCTCTGTCTCTCTCTGTCTCAAAAGTAAAATCAAAACATTAAAAAAAATTGTTTAAATATATTTTTATTTTTGATTCTGCAGTTTGATGATGATGGATCAAGATACAAATTTTCTTTTATTCGCCCTTCTTGGATGGATCACTAGGTTTCTATGATTTGAATGTTGGTATCTCTTGTCAATTCTGGGAAACTTACAGCCAGTTTTTCTTGAAATATTTTATCTCCCACATTCTCTGTGTCCTCTCTTTCTGGAACTTTGACTAGACATAGGCCACACCTTCTCATTCTATATTATATGCTTTTAACCTCTCATATTCTCCATCTTTGTCTCTTCATAGCTCAATTCCACCTAATCTCTTTAGCTATGTCTTCCAATTCACTAATTTTCTCTAATGCTGTTTCCAATCTTCTGTTAAACCTGTTCCTTGAGTTTTTAATTTTAAAAGATGCTTTTTCAAAAAATGCATTTTCCATTTTTTAAAATGCTACTTTTTCTTATCTGCATAGCCATTTTCATTAGCTTGCTCCTTATTCATTTAAAATATCACATTTTATTTCTATAAACACATTAAATATGTCTATTTTTTCTTCTTTATCTAATACTACCAATAGCTGAAGACTTTTTGAACATGATACTACCATCTACTAGTCTTGACACTACCATCTTCTGATAGTCCTCACACTCTTGTTTTGTTTCTTTGTGTATTTTGGGATTTGAACTGCGAGCTCATATTCCTTAGGATATTTGTGGGAACTATTTGAGAATTGAGTTGAAGATAGATTCTTCCAAGAGGATTTGAACTTGCTTCTTCTACGATCCTAATGCACACCAATCTCACATCACTTCAAACCTACTGGGGACTGTCGTGTGGCTAGCAATTCTAAAGAGATCTTTTTCTCTCAAATCAATGTCAAACTTTGAAAGAAATGATTTTGCTTGCTGTGATAAAAGTGACAAGGCAAGGAGTATTATTTCTAGCTTTTATTTCATCTCTACCTTAAGGGTACAGGGCTTTAAGGTCCCATTTTTATATGGGGTCTCTTCTTTAAATCTCCAAATTTAGAAGGTCCTAGTCTTTTTCTCTTATTTTTCATACCCTATGGAGACATAAAAACTAAAGATCAGGCCACATGGATTTGGCAAATACTCTCAGAGTGAAAGCTGGCCTCATTCCTGTAGTTATCCGAGTTCTCACTTTCACTTATGTTTTGCCTCTGAGAATTTCTTAATTCTTTGCCAGAATGTCAATGATATAATAATGTGGGAGATTTTTGTTGTTTTTCAGCCAGAAGATCTGTCAAAGAATGTAGACTGACTTCCTGGTAAAAACAGAGGTCCATTTGTATTGAAATCCAAACATAAACCTATATATGTATTACATTTCCTATGACTTGAGATACTGAAAACTCAGCTTCTTGCTATAATATTGCTTAACAATTTGACTGATCTTTCAAACATAAATCTAATTATGCCATTTTCCCCTTTAAACTTTTCCCTATCAGTCCTTTGCAACAGAATAAAATTCAGTCTCCCTAACATGTCTTACAGTATGCATAGATCTTGTTCAATTCTTTAGCCTCCCCTTTCTCTACCATCAACACCATTATGATTGTAACCATCATTCAGTCCTATTGAGTCATACTCTCTTAAACCTTTTCTCATGTTCATTGCTAGAGCACTGTTCTCCTCCTAGTCTTTCTTCAGGTTTCAGCTTATCTGTCACCTCCTGCAAGAAGTCCTCCCTGAATCCAAAATCAAGGTTGAGTCATACTCTTCCTTTGTCCTCCCATGCAGCCTTATGCTGAATTCCCTATCACAGATTTGCCACACTGTTACCCAATTGCTTGTTTATATTTCTGAGTAAATAACTATATTCACTACAATTATAATTATAACCCCACTATATGGGATGCCTGAGTGGCTCAGTTGGTTAAGCATCTGACTCTTGATCTCAGCTCAGTTCTTGATCTCAGGGTCGTGAGTTCAAGCCCCACGTTGGGCTCTGCACTGGACATGAAGCCTACTCACAAATAAATAAATAAATAACCCCACTGTAACACAGGCCTCATGTATACTTGTCCTATTCAATTATTTATTTGGCACTTACCACAATCCTTGCAACAGAACAGGCAGTCAATTAATTTTTTTATGTAAAAATAATGTATCTTTTAGCTTTTTCTTAATTGTAAACAAAGGTATTATTGTACTTGGGTATTTCTTTTGATTGACTCATAAATTATTGAGTAATACAAAGATATGAGGATCTGCATTCACTTTAAGAACATTGTGATTTCAGAACCTTATTTTTACCCTGAAAAGGCAATCTTCCAAAATATTGAACACAAATTTGAAATTCAGTTAATGCTGTTGCCAAGAGGATATCAAATCATAAAAGCTTTTGGGACTGTATTCCTATTGTCTATGAAGAATGATTTAATTTCTTCATTATAATTCCAACTGCATTGAAAGGAAACAAGGTAAAAGACTCATCAGAAGGTCTTCCTAACTAAAATCTTAGGAGATTGTGGTAATTTGACATTCATTAAAACAACAGCTAAAACGATTAGAGGTAAACAGACCCTAATCTAGCCTGTGTGTAACTAAAGGGAGGAAGAACAGTGTGATATGCCTACAAGTCACATAAATATTACCTTTCTTTCTTCTTCACCCTCCTCTGATCCCTCAGTCACTTGTTTTGCTTCTGTGTTCTAATTTACTGCCTTCAAGATTCATGTGATGTCTTTTTTTTCTTCAGAATTAACTTAAGAATTTGACTTAGTCAATAGTGTACACATACTATAAAATTATCCACCAGCTAAATGATTTCAGGCTGAAATTGCAGCAACTACTGGGATTTTTTTAAAACACCGAAGTAATTAGTCATCCAGCCCTTTGATTTTGATGAAAATAGAGCAAAGTGGCAATTTATAGACATGTTAATTTTGCACAATGGACATCATTCTTTATAGCAAATGAAATGTGCTAGGTTCTGTATGTCAAAAACCACACTGAAAATAATTTTCACAAGAAAATAGAGTGAATTTAAAAATCATGAAATCTAAAGCACAGAGTATTGAAAACTCACGATATTATCAGTAACATGGAGCAGGGGGAAGTCCCTGGAAACTTTTGGGTTTTTTTATTCTTTAACTTTTTAGAAATATTTATAGAAGTATAAAAAAAGTAATATAAACAACTTCTTTAAGTTTCTGTTCATAATTTTGACCTGTAAGAGAATTGAGATCTTGAGTCAGCTTCAGAATTGTTATTTAAAATTTCTGGATCTAAATTAAATAGTTATGTTTTTCCAGGATCTTAGACACAGTAATATTTTATGATAAGGTCTGTGAAATCCCATTTTTAAGGGAAGAATACAATTCTTATTTTTCACTTTCTGATGGTAAGCACTAAATCTCTCTATAGATAATGTTCTCAATTCATTATTATTGCATTGATATTGTACAACAACGTAACACACTCTTAATAAGGATTCCAGTATAAAGATACAATGAAACAAATAAATGTTTCATAAATGTTTAAATAGATACCACTGGTGTCACCAGTGGCAAAAGTGAATCAGGGACTAGTTCAGTACTTGGGTAATTTGTCTCTCATTCCTGAATTTTTGTCCAATCGTTATTCACCCTCCTATTGAAGTATAACTGAGCTTTTTTTCTCCTTGAGAAGTAACATGCTATTATATGATTACTGCTTTCTCAAAGGTTCTTCTATCCAATTTAGAAAAAGAATCTGTGATTCTAAACATGAGTGTCTCTTTACAAGGAAGCCTGCTCTCCTTTGAGCAACATGGATTACAGGAAGACATACAGTGAACCAGGAGAAACAAGTTGCTGAAGTGGATAATGACCTGGATAGGATATTGAAGCCAAAGGTGCTTGTAAGTAGCAGCTGTGCCAAATGGAGGGAAGTGACTTGTGGCATGTCATAAGGATCAGCATTAGTATTGGTTTTAGTTACTTTTCTGACCTAAAGAAAAGAAAATACAGTAAGGTGATGAAATGTGCTGATGATACTAAGTGGAGAAATTTCACCAATATGAGGTAGGAAAACAATAAAACTAACAATGACGGGTAAACTAGATTATGAGCTGACAAGTACCTTCTGCTATTCAATTATGGGAAAGTCTAAATAAAGTTGACCTGAAGGTAAGTACACAAGAAAAATAAAATGAACCTTTGATGGTCCATAGTTATCAAATTGTTTCCCCCAAAAGTTCAATGCAGAGCTCTCTTTTATTTTTTCCAAATATTTAGGAACAGAACACTCATAGCATTGGATATAATTCCATGCAAAGGGCCAAATGTCATAAAACATTGGTAGTATTGGGGGATACTAGGTCTTCACCTTTGAAACAAGTAAGACAAGCCATAAAGAAGTTTGAGTATTGAATCAGGCAATCTAGTTTAACTCCTCGAAATGAAAAAGCTACTACTACAGATGCAATTAATATGCAACACCATGGAAAATACTTCCACTGACAGAAAGTACAATGGAGGAAAAGCTTCCTACCTTTCTCAAATTTACAATTATAAACAGAAGCTGAAATGGAAAAAAAGTCTCAACTGAGAAGTAGATGGCAAACTTGAATGTTTTTATTTCCACAGAGCAGGATGCAGACAATTAAAGAACAGTCAAAGGTGTCACAATAAAAATGAAATAAACAGAGGGTAGGAGGGAAAGGATAGATGAACTTGTATCACCCAGCCTCTGGTACTGATGGCTGTGACTGACAGACGGACCACCCTGTACATGTCTCTTGGAATTCCTCTTGTTTGAAGAGCTGTTTCTTCAGAACTGTCTCATTATCAGAATTGTCTTACAGTAATTCCTGAGGTGTTTGGCTATCTAAAGCCATGCATATTCTTTAGCTACTAATAAGAAAGTTAAAATCTCTATTAAAAAATCATTTTTAAATTTCTGCACAAAATATTTTGTTCTGTTTAATAGATAATGGCCCTTTAAGAAAAGTATGATCGAAGGAGTTTTAATAGAAGCTATTATCTAATGCTTCTTTTAAAGTATGTGTAGGGTCCCGCTAAGGGGAACCAAGTGTAAAGTGTTTAATGAGTGAACAATCAACTGCGTAAAAAATAACCCACATCAGAGGAAGAAAAGGGAGGAGTAGTTTCACTCCCCCATTTGAGTGTCAGGAGAAACACTTCATTCTAATTAGAGGAAAAGCAGACGTAGGGCCTTCAACCCTTTCAAGAGCCCATTATATTTCTTATCTTCCTGCTTTTGCTGCACAGAAGATTGGAATAATGACGATAATAATAACAACAACAAATATTTTTTGAACTTGCACCTTGTGGCAGGCAGGAGGTGGAGTGAAGCTAGAAAAAGGGGACCAGAGAGTAGACATTTTGGGGTTGTGATTCACTTCCCTTTGACTGTTTCTTCTTTGGTAGTGGAAAGAGGAGGAAATTGAAAAAAAAAAAAACAGTAATAGCTGAAGAAGCACTGAGAGTCTGAAACCATTTACTTGCTGAGTTGGAAAGGAATACATGATCAACCATTATACATAATTAGTGTCAAAACACACAGATAAGGTCAAAATTCCGGATTATTAAGAAAAATACCAAATTATACGAAAGATGGTTTACTAATTTTAAAATGTTTATGTTTGTTTTGTCTCTCTCTGTCTTTATAGTATGAGCAAACAAGGGGCGCCTGGGTGGCTCAGTAGGTTGAGCGTCCGACCTTGGCTCACGTCATGATCTCGCAGACTGTGAGTTCGAGCCCCACATTGGGCTCAGCACTAACAGCTCAGAGCCTGGAGCCTGCTTTGGAATCTGTGTCTCCCTCTCTCTCTGCCCCTCCCCTGCTCACGCTCTGTCTCTCTCTCTATCAAAAATAAATAAACATTAAAAAAAAATTTATAGTATGAGCAAACATTTATTAAATATCTATCATATGCCAAGTACAAATCACTTGATTTCAATTTCACACTAACTTTATGGGTTAGATGTTATTAGTCTTATTTCACATAGAAGAAATTAAGACCCAAAGAGCTTAAGTAAGTAGTCCATAACACAGCAATAGTAACTGTCAAAGCCAGGATTCAAAACTAGGTCTGTTTAATCCTAACTAGTTTCCTTTTTCTTTTCATTTATAGTGATTCTAATGTAAAAATAATATCAATTTTCAAGTATACAATAATATTAATGTATCTAGTTATTGCAAATAGAGAAAGACACTGTGATTCCTGATGGCCCATGAAATTACAGCACAATTCTAGACGAATTTGGATTTCATGTAAATTTTGTAAGAGTAACACATATTGTGAAATTGCTTATACCCAAATAACTAGAGACCCTTTTCCTCAGATCGTTCTTCATTATACTCAGTTTCTGTCTTCTATTCATTAGTTGCTTCGGATCTGTTTCAAACATCATTTCTTTGACCCAGTTGAAATTCTAACCTTTATATCAAGTAAGAAAACTTTCCATCTCAAACTCTAAATTATAAATTTAGTATGTGGTGTCCCTCCATCCTTTGTTAATTTTGCACGGAGCAGTATTTAGACCTTCACAATCTCTTCTGATTACCATTTACCTTTTTTCCCATATTTTGTTTTGTTTTATTTTGTTTTGTTTTGTTTTGTAAATGCTATAACTACTGTTACCAATAAAAGGTAAGAATGAGAAGCGTGGGAGGAAAGAAATGGTAACAACTACTTTGGTGCCCAAATCTAACCCACAACTAACTCCCTGTAACCTTTACTTACTTACTCTCATTTCTTCCCATTCTCCCCTCACCAATGTTTCCGAAGCTTTCTGCTCTATGCCGTGTGGGGGAAAGGGAGAGTTGCAAACTTTAGTGAGAGAAGAAATAATGAAGATGAAGTTCACTAGAAAGTAACTACTAAGTTGATTAGCAAGTAGAAAGAAAAGGAAGAAAGGAGATAGGAAGGAAGGAAGTGAGGGAGGGATGGAGGGAGGGAATTCCAACAGAATCTCTTTTTTTAAGTTTATTTATTTGAGAGAGAGAGAGCACATGTGTGTGTGGGTGCGTGTTGGGGAGGAGCAGAGAGAGAATCCCAGGAAGGCTCTGTGCTGTCAGCGCAGAGCCCAATGCAGGGCTCCATCCCACAAACCCCTGATATCACAACCTGAGCCGAAATCGCGGGGCAGATGCTTAACTGACCGAGCCACCCAAGTACCCCAGTAACAGAATCTTTTAGTCTCTTGACTACACTCTCTGAAAATGCATATAAATATAAAATCTGCAAACAAGTTCAAGAGTACACAGACCTCTCTCCAAAGCCCATTCATAGATTGAACCCTTGCATTGGGATTTATTGCAAAACCATGTCTCTGAATGAAAAATATAACTGAAAGATGATTTTCAAACACGCTGTGGCTGTCACCTTTGGCATACAGCAACTTGATATACAAAGACTAGGATGTACAATGCACACGTGCAAAAAATATAAATAGAAAGCACGAGAAGTGCAGATTACATAATAGGCCACCAAAAATGCCTGAAGGACACTCTAGGAGTCTGACCCTGCATGGCACCATGTTGGCATATATCGGTTTCTTATGATACCACTGAGCTCTTCCTTAAAGAACTCACCCTGGCCTATTTTCCCTCCACTGCAGGTGGTTTGAGTCATCACATTGCTGTAAAGAATGTAATCTGCTCCCCAACTGGGAGCAAAGGTGAATTTAGTTGTGCTCTTTCTTCTCTCGTGAATAACATCTCCCTGACTGCTTACTGTAATGCCAGCACTTCTAGCCTCTATCTCCTCTTCCTGTCAGCATCTCGTCAGTTTGTTGGAGATTGGATCAGCCAAATGGAGTTCATCCAATACACTCCATCCATCTAACAATGTGACATCTAGGACAATGCTGTTTCCCAAGGAATCAATTGAGAATTGGCACACTTGAAATTTTTCATGCAAAGCTGTGTCCAAGTACCTTTTTTCCCTGATACCACATTGCATCAGGTTAATGCTAGATCTAATCTTGCAGTGAGCAAGTGGGGATAATACCCCACTGACAATAAGCTGCTCAGTCTGGCGAGTTATTAAAATGATCAGAGAAAAGGAATTATAAGAGCCCCCCAAAAGAGTTTGTCTGTCCTATGGATAAGCAGCTGTCTCATGAGGAACACCTTTGGTGGCTCCCCATCGCCTACCTGATATAAAACAAACTCCTCAGCAGGGCTCTCCAGGTCCTGCACATTTGTTCCCATTCCTGTTCGGTTCTGAAATATGATCATCTTTCTAGATATCTCTCTCTCTGTGGGTCCACTCTTAGCCTGAGCTTCCATCA
The DNA here is from genome assembly GCF_016509475.1 of Prionailurus bengalensis. Lineage (NCBI taxonomy): Eukaryota > Metazoa > Chordata > Mammalia > Carnivora > Felidae > Prionailurus > Prionailurus bengalensis. The sequence continues at coordinate 95,747,305 of NC_057344.1, forward strand.
CCTTGCTTTTAGGCAAACTGCACATTTTTTTTTCCTTCGGCTTTCTTTGCTTTGGGTGTTCCATTCCCATTCATTTTTCTTATATCAAATTCCCACCCAACCTTTGAGGTGCAACACCTCCAAGCTGCCCACCTTGAAGCTTGAAATCTTCCTTCAAGCTGCCCACCTTCATGCCAGAAGAAGGTTCTTATAGTCCTGTAGGTGGGACAGAGGGCAAGCTATGGATTCAGACAAATCTGAGTTTGAAGCCAGGCTGTGTGCCATTAGAAAAGTTACCTAACCTTTCTGATTCTCATTTCTTTCAACTAGAGAATTGGTACCAAAAATGCCTTTTAGGCATATGGTGAGTGTTGTCTGACATATGAACATACTCAATAAATGCTAATTCCACATTTTAAATTATATTGTGTCCTTTTCAGTATTTATCACATACTGTCTCATTCTGTGCTTGCTTATAAAAATGTCTGGTCACCTCTGCTAGATAGTATGATAATATCAACTTATTGTAGAAAACTTCCACGATTTTCATAGGTAACCCACACATTTCCATTTCCTTTTAATCCTCTTTCTCTGCTTTTTTGCTTCATAGTAACTATCACTATCTGACATTGTTTGTTTCTTTGTTGTTCCTTTGCTTGTGATCTATTTCCCTTCCGATATGAGCTCGATAAGAGCAGGGACTTTTTCTGTGTTGTTTACTGCTATATCACCAGCACCTAGAACAGAGCCTGGAAAATAGTAAATGCTTAATAACATTTGGCAAATTAATGAAGGATTTAGTAAGTCCCTTGAGGCCAGCGATAATTTTTTAACTATTATAAAGCCTCAAGGCTGGAAGGCACATTAAAATACTTTTATTGATTACAGTGCTCCTCAGACAGCCATGCACACAACATAGCCCCTACTTCTAATCCAAGGAGACACTCATACCACCACCCCCACCCCGTAATATTCCATGCTCTTGAATGCCTCCCTCACTTTGAGGTGCTATTCCTGCAGTCATACATTCCCTTTTCCCGCTCCTGATGAATTCCTCCTGATCCCTCAAAAGCCAGGATAACAAAGTGGCTTTGGAACCCACAGAACTGGATTTGATGCACTCATTAGCTGGGTGATATTGGACACTTTACTAGGCTCCTCGGAGCCTCAACTGTCTTGTTTAGAAAGTGAAAATAGCAGAGGTGAGTATAAAAGATACTGGACATAAATAGTCCATCAAGGTTTCTCATAGTAGACTGCCTACAAATTGAAAATTTTTAAATGAAACAAAAAACAAAATTCTTTCCTGCTCCTTTCTCTATAAAACTTTCTATAACTAGCCAAGCAAAATTGATCACTCCCTCTTTATGTACTTTGATAAATCTTATAGATATTTCTAATATATAAATAATATTACATTGGTACCATTCGATTTCCACTCTGTGTCTTCCATTTGAATTGTGCTTAAGACAGAAGGATTGACTTCTGTTGCTTCAGCCCTAGCACTGTGCCTGGCACAGAACAGATAGTCAATACATATTTGTTGATTAAATAAATGAATCTAGGAGAGTTGTACCTGGCCTGCTAGGCTCAATGCCCTTGCCATTTCTTTAGATTATTTTCCCTCATGGGAGATTGATTCTTAAATGTCACCTCCTAGTTTATAACTCTTCCCACCTGACTTCCCTTAGGTCAGTTAATAGAGTTTTGGTGGCTGTCCCAATCGATCTCCTAACAAGTAACACATGAATTGCCCTCCAATGTCCAGTTTATTTCTATTAGCTTGCTTTATCCAACTTAGTTTATATACTCATTCACTCACTTGTTTATTCATCCCTTCAGTGTGCATTTACCGAACAAGTCTCAGAACTAGCAGGTACGACCTCTCTGCTGGTGAGTAATAAGCACATCACATAGTTCCTGTTATGATTATCCTTTATTTTTTTAAAGCATAGACAAAAGCCACATTCTATTGCATAATGGCCAGCAAGAACCAGTTTGTAATATTAATTACCTATAGCTTTGTACTTGGAAAATAGAGAGTCATCCTTAGTTTCCGTGAGCATAGTTAAAAGAAAAAAAAAAACTTGGTAAATATATGTTCTGATTTCCAATTAATTTTCTAAGATTGGTTTATCTATATTTATGTGTTTATAAGTGGTACTAAGAGATATAAATAAGTTAGGTATGTATTACCAATTTTAAATGATACTATCATAGATATTATTGCCAGTTCCTTTAAATTTAAATCTAAGCCTTCAGCATATAATAAACTAAACAGAATTAAAAGCAAACAAAATGATTCATTTTGGTGCAGGTTTTTCTATTAGATTATCTACCGCCCCCACGCCCCCACCCCCTAGGAAAAAGAGAGGGAGAGAGATGTCACCCTGACCAGGCCTTCTTCAGGACAAAAGACTTTACAGATCTGGTAGTGCAGATAAAACTTGAAACTATTATCCAAAAATAAAGAATGAAAATGCTCTCTCCAGAAGAGAAAGCAAAGTGAAAATAACACAGAGAAGAGAGTCACACAAGGGGACCCCTGCTCTCAAGGTTAGACCCCACAAGTCAGAAAGCCTAAACACCTCTCTTGACACAGCCTGTCCCTCAGTCTGTAAATCTGTAAAATGGAGACAAAAGATGCACTCCATCATATAAGAGTCAGCAGGACTGATACAACTGGGCTGGGACTGCATTTCAGAATGCACAGATGAAGCATAATGAAAATAAAGCATAAAAACTGCTATTCAGAGATGCTTTTTCAAATAGTCCTGATTTCTCTAGATGCAGTAGGCTTTGTTCACATGGATAGGATATTTAAAGGCCTCTGTGGCAAAACAAACAGTTCACTGTTTTATCTGGAGAACAGAATAAGACCTCAAGCCTTTGCTGACTGTCCAGGGTGCTATTTCAGATTCTGTACAATATATAAGCTGAAATGGTAAGTCTCTGCTGACTAACAGCACACAAGCTAGAGGAAAGACAAAAGCACAGGATTAAAATACAGCTATCCTAAATTCTTATTTTGATTTCTGATTTCCTAGTGCTCTACTTGGAAAATCATTTTCCTCTTCTCTCTCTGCAGTGAGTGAAGGGCTGGGCTGGAGTCAGAAGCCCTGGGTTAGCATCCAGATTCGGCCACTTACACAGGCCAAGACTTATGTACTTCAAACCTATGTGTTCTCATCTTTAAATCACTTATGTGATTCCTTACACTATGGGTGGTTTAAAGGATGACTGTTTAAAGAGCTATTTAAAATGATTCCAAAGATACTGTCAACTGTAAGCACTCAATGTAAGAATCTGTTAGAAGAAGCCTGCCTTTTAATTTAATGAAGACTACAGAGAAATCATTCAGTTTCCATCTGTGGAAAACTGAGCAGTATGTGGACCCGAGGTGGAAAGAAGTTTGCAGAGCACACGAAAACCTTGGTCTCACGAAATGAATAATGTAGTCAACTTCCTGAAAGAAATTTGCTCCATGAATACCTGAGAGTTTGTGGGCAGATGTGATAGATAAACCTGCAATTCTGCAATCAGGAGAAAGGCATGAAACAATCATCTTGCCCACTCCATTATGTAGAAAAAGGAAGATACATTAACACGTGCCGGCCCTGCAATGAGCAGACAAAATGACACAGTTAGGGAGTGTAGCAAGGACAGCAGGCTGCACAGTCACACATATTCCCACAGACAGAAATGCTGTCAGCAGAGGCAGCAGCAGCCCCCTCACATTTAAAGCACAATGATAAATCTAACTAGAGGAATAGATGAAGTTGGGATACGGAGATGCTCCTGATACTGTCTGTGTGTTCATAACACACTAATCAAATCATCAAGAATGACTGCTTTCAAAGCCATAAATATTTTCTGTAGCTGCAGAAACACAATGCAGCTGTGTATTTATGTGATAAGCTCTCCATATAGAAAGCAGGTCCATAAGCTTACAGAGATAGGATGCAGGGGCCGATAGTAGAGAAGGAAAGAAAGTGGCTCTGCCCTTGTTCCACGTCAGCTCAGCAAGTGCCCAATGTGATATAATAATCTGTACGTGCACAGCACCTTCCTTACAGGGAAGAAAAGGCAATTCCAAAGCATTACCTCATTGCTTTTCATCACGCCCTCAGGGAATAGGGACCAAGTATTATCCAATTTCGCACGCAGTGAAAGTGAGGTTGTGATTGGCCGAACATCTGGGTAAAGGTTACAGAGCAAGTCTGTGCTATTGCCAAGATTAAAACCAGTTCTTCCGCCTTCCTTTTGCAATACCTATTACTTAAACACACTTTAAAACTCATTAAAATGGCAAGCAGAAGTGCTCATAGAACAATGCCAAGTGAAATAAAAAATAGAAAACTTCACATTCAACATTCTTAGTTATATAAGATGCGTGTGTTTATAAAATTAGACTTGTGGACAGTCACTATTAGCAGCAAAAACATCTGGATTGTGGGATTAATGGTTATTTGCATTTTTTTCTTCATGCCGCTGTTATTTTTCAAGTTCTAAGTGATGAGCTATCAAATCTTTGATGAGAAAAACAATTCAAAGTGCAAACTTCATTAACAGTGCTTTATAGATCATAGAAATGTGAAAGTATTGGTCAATAACATTTCTGAAAGTTTCTATACTAGATATGAGTGTGAAAAAAGAAAAATAAACATCTCTACAATATTCTCTTTTGCTTCCAAACACACTTAGACTGCACACTCCCTCCACTCTAACCCACCCTGCGCTAGCCAACAGATTTGTTTTCCTAAACTTCAGCCCTGATCAGTGACACCTTAATCTCTCCTAAATTAAGTCCAAACTACTGAGCCTAGAACATGACCACAAACAAACTCATCAGCTTATTGTTTGACTAATCCTTAACTACTGCATGCATAGTCCCTCCTTCAAAAACATTTCATTCACTGGGGAAAGAACCATCTTTTCAACAATAAATAGTGTTTCAAAAACTGGGTACTCACATGCAAAATAGTGAAATTGGACCTTAACCTTATATCATATACAAAAACTAAATCCTAATGGGCCAAAGACTTAAATGTTAAGAGCTCAAACTATAAATCTCTTAGAAGAGAACAGAGAAAAACACTTTAGCAATGATGACGTTTTAGATATGACACTAAAATCACAGGCAACAAAAGAATCTTAGATAATCAGATTCCATCAAAATTTTTAAACTTTGTGATTAAAGGACATTATCAACAGAGCGAAAGGCAATCTATAGAATGGGAGAAATATTTCCAAATTATATATATCTGATAAGGGTTTAATATCCAGAATGTATAAAGAAATCCTCTAACTCAACAACAGAAAAACAAACTGGTCAAAAAATGGACAAAAGACTTGAATACACATTTCTCCAAAGAAGATACACAAATAGCCACTAAGCACATGAAAAGATGTTCAACATCACTAATAATCAGGGAAATGTAAATCAAAACTACAATTAGATACTATTTCACATCCATTAGGATGGTTGCTATCAAAAAGAAAAAAACAGAAGATAACAAATATTCTCAAGGATATGAACGAGTTGCAATCCTTGTGCACTGCTGGTGGAAATGTAAAATGGTACAGCCAATATGGAAAGTAGCATGGTCCCTCAAAAAGTTAAAAAGAATTACCATGTAGGGGCACCTGGGTGGATAAGTTCATTAAGCGTCTGACTTCGGCTCAGGTCATGATCTCATGGTTTGTGAGTTTGAGCCCCGCGTTGGGCTCTGTGCTGATGGCTCAGAGCCTAGAGACTGCTTCAAATTCTGTGTCTCCCTCTCTCTCTGCGCCCCCCATCCCCTGCTCATGCTCTGTCTCTGTCTCTCAAAAATGATTAAACGTTAAACAAAAATTAAAAAAAAAAAAGAATTACCATGTAATCCAACAATTTCACTTCTGGGTATATACCCCCAAAAAATTTAAAGCAAGGCCTCTGAGAGAGATTTGTATACCCATGTTCATAGCAACATTATTCACAATAGCCAAACAGAGCAAGCAACCTAAGTGTTCATCAACAGATAAATGGATAAGCACAATGCAGTATATACATGCAGTGGAATATTAATCAGCCTTTAAAAAGAAGGAAATTCTGACAGATAATTGCAATATGAATGAACCTTGAAGACATTAAGCTAACTGAAATAAGTCAGTAACAAAGGAACAAATACTGTATGAATCTACTCATTTGAGGTACGCAAAGTCATAGAGACAGAAAGTAGAAGGGTCGTTGCCAGGAATTGGAGGGAAGAGGGAATGAGGAACGTTGGTTTGCAACCTCAGGCACTTTTGGGGTGAAATCTGAAACCAGCCACCTTACACAGAAGGCAAAGAGAGAACTTACTATGAGGCTTGCCTTGAGCAGCCATGAGATAAGTAGATCTCTGCACCCACCTCTCAGAATCATAAAAGTTTATATGTAGGGGCAAATGGGGTTTGGTCATATATACCAATCAGATGGTCTCAACAACACTTTGCTCTATCAAGACTTCACCCTTGAAAATGGTTCCCATGGTCGCCGTGGTGGGCAGATGTACATTCCAAGGACAGGGGAAGGGGTGAGGGGACTCTGATTGCCTGGGTCCAGCTCGGGGGCCAACCAGCACTCATGTCCTCTTGATGACCTTCTCCAACGAGGAGTTATTATTGATGAGTACAGAATTTCAATTGTGCAAGATGAAAAAGATGGCTGAAGAAAAGATTTAGATGGGTGGTGATGGCTACACAATAATGGGAAGGTACTTAATGCCACTGAACTGTACATTTATATGGTTACAATGGTAAATACATGTTATGTTATTTTACCACAGGTTTTTTTTAATATCACTTTTTTACAAAAAGAAAAAAACTCACTGTTTTTTGTTTTGTGTAGCTTTGTTCCTTTAAACTGAAATGTCCCCACCCTACCTCCAGCTTTTGAAATCCAACCTTCCATTCAAGGTTGCTGATTAAACACTCCTCTTAGTAAAATCCCTCAACGAGATGCACCACCATCCTCATCTGAATCCTACCTGCAGTCTAGAATGCAGCAAGGTACATTACTAGAGCACTTTTTCACACATTATATATATTTGATACTCATAAAAATATTAAAATATACATTTTAATGTATGTATGATGTTTAGCCGGGAAAAGTTATGCAACCTGATGAGGTCAAACCTCTGGCAGGTGGCTGAGCATCCAGTGTAGGGCTTCCAGTTTTAAATGGAGCTGCCCAAAGCATATTGGATCTAACTTTTGGCACTCACTATGCACTACTTTGAATTATTCATTATTTATAAGCCCCTTTTTTGGTATCTCTACTAAGCTGTAAACTCCTTGAGAACAGAAACTAAATCTTAACCATTTTTGTAACCCCAGAAGTCCCAACTATATATTCAATCAATTCCTGTGGAATTAATGAAATAATAACCTGGGAACAATTTCTATAATAACAGAATGGATGCTACTAACCAAACACATGTTGATAATCTAGAATTTAAAAATATAAATACCATAAAAAGACATTATATTCCTAGCTGATACCAAAGCATGGCAGTTGTCTAGATTGTTAAGACAGCCAAACCAATTAATTTGGTAGGAAAAAATGTTGTTCAGAAACACCATAACTGGCTTTCAGTGAGTAATACTCAATTTCTGCACTTGCCTTCACTCCTCTGCCGTTCACTAGCTGTGTTCATTTAGGCAAATCATTCTCGATGTTTGGATAAGGGTTATCACCACATTCTTATTCATTTATGCAAAATATTTTGTCCTGTTTCTACTTAAGAAAGATAACAAAACAATGTTTTGCATGACTGATTTTGTTAAATTGCAACATCTGGGGGTGTCTGGGTGGCTCAGTCAGTTAAGCGTCTGACTTCAGCTCAAGTCATGATCTCACAGTTCATGAGTTCGAGCCCTGCATTGGGCTCTGTGCTGACAGCTCAGAGCCTGGGGCCTGCCTCTAATTCTGTGTATCCCTCTCTCTCTCTTCCTCCCCCACTCATGCTCTCTCTCTCTCTCCTTCAAAAATAAATAAAAACATTCAAAAAAATTTAAAAAAAATACCAACATCTGCACCTGAGAGGTTTGTCCACACTTCTCAGGTCTGATGGTTCTTTTTTTTTTTTTTCAACGTTTTTATTTATTTTTGGGACAGAGAGAGACAGAGCATGAACGGGGGAGGGGCAGAGAGAGAGGGAGACGCAGAATCGGAAACAGGCTCCAGACTCTGAGCCATCAGCCCAGAGCCTGACGCGGGGCTCGAACTCACGGACCGTGAGATCGTGACCTGGCTGAAGTCGAACGCTTAACCGACTGCGCCACCCAGGCGCCCCAGGTCTGATGGTTCTAACCCAGAATATTCTATAGCAGCTGGTCTCTCAATTGGACTTGGAGTATTACTTCTAGAGCTTTGCTTTTTTTTTTTTTACACTTCTTAGCATTCATTTGAGGATTAATTGCAAATATGTAATACCAGCAGCATGCTGTGTTTACTGATATAATCCCCAGAAGTCTGTAGGCATATAAATTTTATGGTCAATTATTTTACTAGTCTCCATACATTACCAATCCCTATCATTAACTAGATTTCACTTTATTCTTTATTTTCAACAGTTATATTCTAATTGACCTTGTGCTCCTTTGAGAAGAACAAAATGAAGGTTGTAGAACACATTACCAAAGTAATGCATGTTTCAATGATAAAGTGTGGTCATCCGCTGCAATGAACGTGGGCATTTCCACATACTCTCACGACTTATGATCATACCATCAGCCTAGCAGAGGCAACCTCTTAGTTACTAGAGATGTTTGAAGTCAGCCATGTCAGTAAGGCAGGGAATATTTTTAGATGATCCATAAGCTCTCCGTCAGAAGGCTGTGCCTATGTGTAAGCTTGTCAAAGTCTTGTATAATGATATAAGGATGCAGTATGAATCAGAAATGATAGAAATCCATTACAGGATTTGGGGGAAATACAGAAATTAGAGGTTCTCCACACAACCTGGCATTTTTCCCAAAGGCTTTTACCCTTGACTCAGTACTCAACTCATTTAATTCCTTAATATTGCCCATGAAACAAGAGAGGGCATCCCCAGGATCCTGGGTGATGCTCTAAGGCACAGTGGAAAGCAGGAATGTGACAGGACTTTACAATGAGCTAGTTCCCAAGCCATGGCTCCCACGCCAAGGCTCCCAGAGGTGTATCCACCAGGAGGCGCGCACTTGGCTTTTTACACATATTTTGTAATGGTTGTGAGGTAATTGCTCGTAAAGCTGGCTTTAAGCTCATTCCTTCACATGAAGCCAAGGCAGGCCCTGCACACCAAGGAAGGCAGAACTTTGGCTTGGAAAATAACAGAGGTCTTTTCTGTTTCATAGCCAAAGAGACTGAAGCTCAAGAAAGATGGTGCCGGGTGGGGTGGAGAGAACATACTTTAAACAATTTGTAGCTATTTTGCTTGATTTTCCCTCAAAGCAATAAATAACTGTGCTCCCTGCTGCTGGTATTTTATCAAGCTCTGTTTGTTATAACTGTGCATTATGTTCCATACAAGACAGCATCTTTGAGCTTTCTTTTCGTATTTCCCTACTACAATTTAACTCTGTGAGGAGCAATACCCACGTACCACCAGGAAGAAGCAAAAATAGCGGAGCCTGCTGCTAAATACCACCACCTGAATGCAGAATTCATCTATTAGGAACAAATGAATGCCATGTTGTCTTCTTGAGCGTAAACTAGGGTGGTGAATAAAATAAGCAAGAGCCTCTAGATTAACGTCCACTCCCTCCTGTTGATGACCTTTGCCACTTAGAAGGTCAGAACAAGAGAAAATTATTTCCAACACAGTATACCTACCCACCCTCTCCCGAACACAGATCAGCAGTCATGGGGGAGGATTCCCAAAGGTGGTTCTATCAAGTCTGGTTTTTATTGAAGTGTGATTTATGTTGTGTCTCTGTAAAAGGCAGAAGAATCAGGGAATACTGTCCCATTAGTGTCATAATGACATGAGTTGCAACTGACTAGAATCACTGCTGCTCAAATCATTAGCCCTATGACACCGAATGTGATTTAGCTCCTCCCAAGGCCTGTTCTCTCAACTAAAAATAGTAAGAATAATAATAATCACAATTATAACAGGGATAGTCACATTCAAAGCATTTTTAAGTTTCCATTTCTTATTTGATCCTTAGGGGGAAAAACAGAGATGAATAGGTGATTATCTTCCTCATTTCTATAACAAATGAATCACTGATATATGAAACTCCTTAGGTACCTCAGTTTTCCTCCCTATAAAACAAGGCTTTACAAAGCTTTAAATGTACACTGGGCCTGTATTAATCTAAATCACTAAAAATAAATTGCAGGAACACTTCTCAAATGCAAAAGGACTAGGCAAAGTCTGTTTCAAATTCAGCATCCTCTTCCTTTCCTTTTATGAATTACATTTAAATGAATTATGTCGAAAGAAGACCTGCCAAGGCTAAAACCTAGGCGTGTGTGAATGAGTGCACCGCCTGAGTACTAAGTAATCACAACAGGCGCAGAGCACACGCACCCTGGGCCCTGTAATCCACACTGTCTGCCCAAGTGTTGACAGGAAAATCCTCTGCCAGGAAGAATCCTTCTCCTCTAAAGACAAGAGGGTCCCGGAATTGGTGCTAGCAAGATGCTATTGCAGTGAGGAATGGGAAAAAGCGCTGACATCCCTCTCTGCCATATGAAACCAGTAAATCTAGTTGTGAAGGCAAGTAAACTTGAGTTGTGGGGGGAAATGCTCTCCAGCTAAAAGTCCCAGGAGCTCAGTAAATGTTTTCATATTAATAATGGTTTATAGATGGAATCTTTCAACTTAGAAATTTTAAGACGTCATTTGGTGATAATTTAATAAAGAATGCTACAGCATTAAAAGTAATATAAATAAAGGAAATGTAGTCACTGTAAGGGTCATTTGGACAATTATTTCATCTCTTTGCATCCAGCATTTTGAAATGAAACATCGTCTTTTCTCACTTCTTCTGCAATAAATCATTTACAAAATGTAAGTGGTTTCATAAATAAATGACTGTATCTATGACTACTCTCCCCAAATCAATAATACGTTTATTGATAATTCTGCATTTAAAGGTTCATTTCACCTTAGTATTGACATTCTGTCTCCCCTGCCATTTCATTAGATTTAAATTTTTTTCATTCTTGGTAATGAACTGTAAGAAAGTTCCTATGTTAGAAGGTGGTCCCATTTCAGAATTGGGCAGTGAAACTCAATATATCATTTTCTATTAATTACTATAATCAGTAAAGTTTCTTGTTTGTCTGCTCAGCAAAATAAAGTTAGGGGTCTTTTTCTTCATTTTGTGAGGCAAAAATTCCTGGCTTCTCCTAAAATGTCTCCTTTAGCAGTTCTGTAAAATGGAGCAATATATAAAAACTTACTTCTCGTGAGCCTTCAGACTAGACTTGAGTCAGTTCAATAAATTCTTTTGAGGAACAACAAAATGTCCAACACTGGATGGAATGCCAGGGATTCAAGAACTAAACTATAACACTGGTCCTTGAGAAGCCTACATTCTAATGAGAAAGCAGATATATACACAGAACAAGAATGCCAGCCCAGCGGGGTAATTTAGGGACAGCTGCACAAGACAGATAATATTTAGGCTACATGTTAACCCTTTTAACATTAAGATTTCTCAACAGAGTATAAAACATAAATGTGTCTCAGTCAGTTTGGGCTATTAGAACAAAATACCATGGACTGGGTGGCATAAACAACAGACATTTATTTCTCAGTTATAAAGGCCAGAAGTCTAAGATCAAGGTGCAGATAGCCACCCTCTTGCTACATCCTCACATAGTAAAGACAGAAACTCTGGTGTCTCTTCCTCTTCTTCCAAGAGCATTAATTCCATCATGGGGGGCTGTACCCTTATGATCTTATGTGAACTTACCTCCCAAAGGCCTTACCTCCTAATACCATCACATTGAGGGTTAGGGCTTAAACATATGAATAGGGGAGAAGACACAAATATTCAGTCCATAACAATGAGAATGTCTAACTCTATCAAATCACTAAGAAATTTAATAAAATTATTACTACAATAATTTAGCATGTGACCTTTTATAAAAACCTATATGAGAGCATCATGATGTAGAAGAATCACGTCCTTCAAAGGCAGATCACTACACAGTCACTGAACCTCAAAGGAGATTACACAAGCAGGAGAAATACAGAGGTTTTCTTTTTCACCCTACATTAATGCTGTAATACCATAAAAATTGTTAAGATAATTTTAAACTCTGGCACAGGCCGACTGAAAAAAAAAGGTTATACTGCCATCTACTGGCAGTACTCCATGACGACTGTCAGTAAATGGGTACTGGTTTCTACCTGCAGGGTCCAACTCAGTTCTGTCAGCAGTAACAGTACAGGTGTGGGGAAAAACACTTCTCATTAGCTATTTTATTAGAGAATATACATTTAAAACCCATTTCCAATAAAATGAGTTTTCTGAAACTCATTTTCATTGTATTATAATCAGATAAGGAAATGTTAATGATATTTTGTAAGTAAGTTTTAAAATAATAACCCCAGAAGAAACACATTTTTTATTCATACCTCTTGAATTTTTTATGTACACCTTGTTTTTTCCAGCACAATTTAATAAGACACACTATGGGGAAAAGGCTGCATTTGCCATCAGATTTTCAATTAGCTAAAACAAGATACTGTCAGCAGTTGAATGAAGTAGACTACACTATATTTCATGTATTGACAAATATTTAAATGCCTTTTTTTGTCTCGATTTGAGAGAAGGCTTCATTACACCAAATCCATACACTATGTGTGTTTCTCTAACTTTCCCCAAGATTTTACTTTAAACCATTTACACACCCCCCAAAAAAGAAACCAATAGTTCCATCACTTGCTAGTTTTCATTATATACTGAAACATCCATTCAGCATTTTTATCTGCTAATGTAACAGAAACTCATCTGCTCAATGAGATTTATTACTTGTTTTTTTTTTCACATGTTCACAAGATATTGTTGTACATTTTGCAATGGGTCTTTATTATCTAGTAATGATGGCTTGCAAATTAAATTAGTTTTTAATGGCATAGTTAAATTCTAATTTATGTTTTGGAGCTTTGTTTAATTCATTTAGTTATAATGTAATCGTTTTCTTGCTATTTTCTTACATTACATAGAGAGAACAAAAGAATAGGGTCTCATCTCATCACATTCAGTTGTTTTGGCTTTATTAAATCTTGTGACTAATTGCATTTCCCCCAAGAAACTTTCAAACCAATTGTAGTCTGATCCTCTGGGCAAAACTATCTGGTTGCTCAGCATTCTGTCTGAGAAACTGAATCAAACTATTACTGTAACTCTAAGGGTTGGTTGGATATTGCACTTTCTCATACTCATTATAACCCCACTGCGCTGTGTAACGTACTGGACAATTATTCTTTTGCAACAAATTCCTTTCCTGTGAGCTTTCTTTATTTCCTGAGCCTTTAGGAAAACCAAAACCAAAAGCGATCATTAGCGGCACAAAAAGTAATCTTTTATAATGTCTACGTGCATTTTCTTCTCTCTCAGTCGACAGGACTTCCATGGCTGCAATAACCTTTCATAATACCTTTTCGTTGAGGTTCCCATGGCAAGAGCAAAAGACTCCTAGCAAGTTTCAAGGTTTGAAACCAGAAACTGGATTCTGGGGTGGCATAGGAATAATTGATGTGGTTTAGAAATTTCCTGAGTGGGCTTGACCCCTCTTCGGGAAAGCAACCAAATTTTCCCAGGAGGATTGAAGCACCCTCACGACATCTTAATGAGGACCACTTGCACCACTGGCTTTTAAGTTCCATCCAAATAAGGACGGCCTCTCAGGCCCACTCTTCCTTTTTTCTGATAAGAAAAAAAAAATAGTCTCAGACCCCAGATAATTTTTTCATTCTGATTTCAATTCGGGTGTGCTTTTCTGCATTTGGTTCCCTCAGAGTTTCTAGGTACAACGTGCAGACGCCAGAGGTGATCAGATCACAGATTCTGCTCGTCTGCCTGACCACCATGTTTTAAATTCTTGACACTGGCCACCAAAAGGAGAGTATGATTATCAGGAAACCATTTTCTGATCCTGGAAAAGCAACTTACCACACCAATTCTGCTGACAAGGAAGCAAGTGTGGCAACTTCACAAATGAAAACAACACTAAAAGGAACATCTCGCCATATTTCTTATGAAGATAAAACAAGAATATGCTGTTGGGGTGAGGAAACGTACTTTTCGGTTTATTCCTTTTTCATAAGTTTTAATTTTTTTCCCTGCACGTATTCAAATTTTTGTGAAGCTTCCTAAAATAACAACATGATGTAAACATGTGATATTACTCCTAATTTTAATTCAGTTTAATATTTTACCTATTAAAGGATGAGAAAGAAATAAGCTGGGACATCAGGGGTCCTTTTATATGAAAGAACATTTCTCTAAAAACCCAATGAAGAAGAAAAGCTGCCTTGATGTTAATCCCCCTGTCCCCCATTATGAACCATAATCCTTGGTGTTTTCTGGTCCCCAAATTTGCTGCTGACAATGACTAGCACAGCATCCACAGAACGAATCCAAGATTATAAATTGGTCCTTGAAATTTATTTATTCAGGAGACACATCTGCACTGAAGAGAGCTTGGAAAGAAAAGAACATTTGTAGAAAAAGCAATTTGCTTCAAAGCTCACCCCTGCTCCTAGCTGCTCACACTCTCCAGTCCATTGCCTAGGAGCTGCATGCAGAGAGGAGACTTCAGCTGACAATCTGCAGTCTTTGCGCTCCTCACTCTGTAATCCACCAGGTGTTATGTAACACACCTCACCCTTTCCCTAATTCGCACTGAGGCCATCTTTCCCTGAAATTGCAGTTCACTCTGATGATGATATGCTTAGATCCTTAGAGTAGGAATGAGACTGTTTAGGACATGTTTTAAATGAAAATTTTATAGATGTGAATGCAATTCATTTAAGTATAAAATTCTCCTATTGCTTATTTCCATCCAGTACAACTGTGAACTTTAAAACAGAAGCATCCATGACTACACTGATTTATGGGTCATGTACTCATCCAACTAGTGTTCTCTAGGTCCTGTCAATAACACACCAGCCATGGAAGCCCCAACCCTCCATACTAGGGTTTCTGCCAGCTATAGAGTCCCCCATGGCTTCCCAAACTCTCACTGTCAGGGGTTGAATTAAGTCCCCCCAAAAGATATGTTATAAGCCCTAACACCAGTACCTCAGAAGGTGACCTTATTTGGAAATAGGATCATTGCAGATGTAATTAGTTAAGGTCTGATCATATGGTAGCAAGATGACCCTTAATCCAATATGATTAGTGTCCTTATAGAACATAGGCACATAGGGAGAATGCCCTGTGATGATGGAGGCAGAGACTGGAGTTAGGCAGCTGCAAGTCAAGGATTACCAAGGATTAGCAGCCATAACTAGAAGCTAGGAAGAAACAAGGAATGATTCTACCTACTCTCAGAGGGAGCATGGTGCTGCTGACACTTTCATTTTAGACTTGCAGCTTCCGGAACTGTGAAGGAATAAATGTCTGCTGCTCTAAGCCATCCTAGTTGGTGGCACTTCATTAGCACAGGCCTAGGAAATTAATACACCCACCCACCTACCAGAGGCTTATCCTGGCCTAAAATCAACCGCACCAACAGCAACCACTGCCCACTTCCTAGGAGTCAAAGGGACTTAGAAGTAATCATGAGTTTGTTTCACTGATGTTGCAGGTGCACTGGATCCCACAGATCCTAAAGATCCCACAGATCACTAGCTTGAAAAGTCAACCATCAAATGATGATATTCATAATAAAGACACGGTATTAAATTCCAAATAATTTTTATAAAAACACATTTTTTATTATATTATATACATTTAATTTTAATATCATAATTTATCAGAAAGTCTTTAAAAATTGGGGAGCTGTAAAGCTCATCATAGCAGACACAAATTTTCCAAAATTCTAGCTGTAGCATAAAAGCTAAGCTTGAACTTTATTAACCACAAATCTTATCAGTAATTTTTTTTCCTTTCAAGATTTTTATTTAAATTCCAGTTAGTTAACATACAGTGTAATATTAGTTTCAGGTGTAGAATTCGTACATATTCAACATGTACATACAACACCTGGTGTTCATCACAGCAAGTGCACTCTCTAATCCCCATCACCTATTTACCCATCCTCCCACCTGGTTATCATCAGCTTGTTCTCTATAGTTAAGAGTCTGTTTCTTGGTTTGCCTCTCTCTTCTTTTCCCCCATGTTCATTTGTTTTGTCTCCTAAATTCCACATATAAGTGAAACATATGGTGTCTTTCTCTGACTGACTGACTGACTGACTTACTATTCTTTGCATAATACCCTCTAGCCCAATCCACGTTGTTAGATGTCAAAATGTCAAAATTTCGTTCTTTTCTATGGCTGAGTAATATCCCATTGTGTGGGATATTTATCCATTCATCAGTGGATGGACACTTGGGCTCTTTCCATATTTGGCTATTATTGATAATGCTGCTATAAACATCGGGGTGCATGAATCCCTTTGAATCAGTATTGTTATATCATAAATACCTAATAGTGCAATTGCTGGATCATGGCATAGTTCTATTTTTAACTTAAAAACGTATTTTTGAAACATCTGTTTAAATGGGTTATACCTATTTGGGTGAAGTGGACTGTTTTTAATATGTCATTTAGTTTTGTAATGGATGTGTCTAGGAATAATTCATTTTTAATCTAAGAAAATTTTATAATTTTATAATTTTTTTATAAATTGTGTTATTCTGATGATGAAAATAAACACAGAACTGGGGAAAATTTGGTTTGGACCTGAGGAAATCAGGTGCATGTGTGTGTGTATACAGTCGACCCTGGGACAACACGGGTTTGAATTGTGCAGGTTCAATTATAGGTGGAAATTTTGTAGTACAGGACTAGAGAAATAAAAATTTTTCTCTAGCTGGCATTATTTTAGGTATACCATATATAATACATATGATGTACAAATACATATGACATACATGTTAAATGCCTATGTTATTGGTAGGGCTTCTGGTCCACAGTAGGCTGTTAGTAGTTAAGTTTGTGGGGAGTCAAAAATTGTAAGTGGATTTTTGATTGCGTGCATTGTTCAAGGTCAACCTAACCTAACCTCAACATTGTTCAAGAGCCAACTGTATATATATTTTATATACATATTTATATATATATGAATATATGTATATTCATTGAATATAAAAGGTAAATAAAAGGGGTTAGCTTTTTATCTAATTTTCAAAGGAATCCATACTTTTAAGAGACAGAAAAAGAAAATAATAGCTTTAATGGTATTTAATTGTGAAGAAGACTTGCAAATTTGGGGCACCTGGTTGACTCAGTCGGTTAAGCGTCCAACTTCAGCTCAGGTCATGATCTCACAGTTCGTGAGTTGGAGCCCCTGCATTGGGATCTGTGCTGACAGCTCAGAGCCTGGAGCCTACTTCAGATTCTGTGTGTCTCTCTCTCTCTGCACCTCCCCTGCTTATGCTCTGTCTCTCTCAAAAATAATAAAATAAACATTAAAAAAATTTAAAGACTTGTAAATTTGACAAGAGTCCTTCATAAGTGTGTCATTGGTTTGGGCATCCTGGCATATTAACCATCACCACATACAAGAGGCTCAGGAATTGATTTTTTTTCTAGACTGTTCAGGACAGTCAGTTCTGTTCAGGACAAAAACACCTCCAATAATCTTGTCCTCAGCTACTCATTCCCATGACCAAACCCTACAGCGTTTTCCAAACTTCTTGAACTTACTATAAATTAAGAAATGCATTTTGTATTGTGACCCAGTATAAACAGACCTGTATATGTACATGATTTATATGAATATACATATTAGATATAATTGAAAAAAACATGTCACAAAGCAATTCTTGTCCTTATTACTTCTAACACACTCTAATATTTTTCATTCTACTCTATTTTAATAATGCTGATCCTGACCCACTAGACCTATTTCACAACAGCTGACATGAGTCATGACCCACTCTGAAATGATAGCCATAAATTCTGTCATTACAAATAACTCCAACACTTTCATAGCCCCTGCTAAAGCACCCAGATCCCCATTTTCCCTCTTATCTTTCCAGCTTATTTCTCAGAGAATCCCAGCTCCTATAATTCCTCTATACCAGCAGAACATATAACCCATTGATTCTACCATTTTTCCTTGAATCTGTCCCTTCATAGCCTCATTACCCTTCACACCAAATAAATGCCATTAATTCTTTATTATAATCACTTTTTTGCATTGTCTCTCTTCTTTTGTTCCCTCTTGCTTTGTCTTACTGTCCTAGTAAAACTCGAGTCTTGGTTAAATCTAAGTCTGTGAACTCTGGGCCTGCATGCCAGCAGGTGAACACAGTTGGAGGTAGACATGCAGCCATGCTGCTGGTCTCACTTCTAATTTGTCAAAACTGACTCCAGGTGGACCTTAGTGCCCTTATAAATCTCATCTGACCTCATGCTCTAAACACCATTGCACTGGTGATGCCCATTTTATGTCTCCAGCACTACTCTCTCTCCTGAACCACAGATTTGCATATATTAATTGCCTGTTCAGCAGATTTACTTGGAGGTCTAAGAGGCACCTCAAACTTAATATGGCGAAAGCCAAGCTCCTGTTCACCAATCCCCACCTCAAATCTTCCTCTCCTACAGCCTCCCCACCTCAGAAAATGCTACTCCATTCTTTTAGTAGCTTTCCACCTCCCTCACAATGGAAGTCCTCCACAATGACACCCCCATAGTTACCTTTCTGACCCCTCCCACTAACTTTCCACACTCAGCCAACACCAGTCACACTCGCCTCTTCTTCATTCTTCATGCCAAGCATACTCCCACACCACTGCCTCCACCCTTGCTGTTCTTCCACATGCTTTCTTTTTAAAAAAAAAAAATAATTTATTGTGAAATTGGTTTCCACAAAACACCCAGTGCTCATCCCAGCAAGTGCCCTCTTCAATATCCATCACCCATTTCCCCCTCTTCCCCACCCCCCATCCACTCTCAATTTGTTCTCTGTATTTAAGACTCTCTTATGGTTTGCCTCCCTCCCTCTCTGTAACTTTTTTTCCCCTTCCCCTCCCCCCTGGTCTTGTGTTAAGTTTCTCAAGATCCACATATGAGTGAAAACATATGGTATCTGTCTTTTTCTGACTGACTTATTTCACTTAGCATAATACTCTCCAGTTCCAGCCACATTGCTGCAAATGGCAGGATTTCGTTCTTTCTTGTTGCCAAGGAGTATTCCATTGTTTATATAAACTACATCTTCTTTATCCATTTCTTCTCCCTTATGGTTTCATGGCCCACCTTCTTTAGATCTTCACTCAGTGTGGCCCTTATGATCACCCATTTAAAATTTCATCCCATTTCTACTACAGCACTCCATATTCCCATCCCTGTTTTATTTTTCTCCTTAGCACTTATTAACATACTATATAATTTACTTACTTATTCTGTTTATTGTCTTCTCCTCTATCCAGACTATAAGCTCTAGGAGAACAGGAATTTTTTACTCTTTTGCTCTTGACTATCCTTACAAGTGCCTGGTACATAGTATAATAAATGTGTTCAGTGAATAAATAGATGAGTGAATGCCAGTGTCATATAAGTCCACATATTACATCTGAGTTCCAATGGTGAAACCAAATGTCCTAGGAGTTTAATTGGGATTGTCAATCTATTTTATACAACTTCATGACCAGTATGCAGAATCTGCTCTCTTTTATATTGCTGTGAACACAGAATCAGTTTCATTTGCCTGATGATAACATTGTTCCCAACTTACCTGGGAAACATGCGTGCACACATACACACACACACACAGGAGTAAGAAAGTCAGAGATACCTTGATCTTTCTACATCTCAAGACTAAGATCCCATTCCTAGGACATTTGCTTGAGAGATGCAACTTTCTTCCAGATCCTGCTAAAGGATGGGGAAGCACAGATTTCTGAGAGCGCCAGGTATGACTAAACTTGACCCAGAGGTCCTTGTCTTTCAGATAGGGAAGGTAGAACCCAGAAAAAATGAAAATCATAGGTTCAAGAAGTTGTCTGTTTTGCAAGAAGTTTTAATTTACCTTTTGAACAGGCAATTTTTAGGAAGAATTACTCACTCTACAAAACTTTTTAATTGTGCAAAATATAAAGCAAAGCACCCATTCTGGACTCAAGGTATACAGGTTAATTTAATCCCAAGAAGAAAACACTACCTGTCCGAGTTAGCATAGGAGAGAGTTTTAAAAAAAGAAAAAAAGAGATTGTTTCGTAGATAAGATAATCACATGAGGAAGATTAGGTTGCTGTGGGAGACAGAGATGGGGTGTTGAAAATTCCTCCCATCAGCTTGGAGAAGATTTGAATATCTATGGGATGAGGCAGATGACTAACAGATGAACTTCATAAGAAGCTGAGAAGTTGGTGAGGGGTTGAGGGCCTGGTACTGATGAAACAATTCATTGAACCTTTTGTAAAACCAAAAGAAAACAAACAAAACAATAATGCATAATAAGCACTCAGAAACTGTAATTAATACATTTGGGTACAAATAGAGCTGCCTTAGAGCTTAAATGACCAAATATAGCATAGAGCTGAAAAGAAAATTCTCCTCATCTCTGTCTGTCTGAGGACTGGAGCTTTGGGACCATTCAAAGACAGCACCCTTGACAAAAAGGTGAATACTGTTAGCAGCAACCAGGGTGAGGCTTTCAGAGGCCCCATGACCTGGAAATAGAAGACCATATTGGATATGTCTGTGCAGACGCATGAGACACCCATTCAGGGGCTCCCAAAAACAGCCTGGGGAACTTTAAGGGGGCAGGTTCCATATGGGGGGAATGGGTAGGGGCTCAGAGAAAAGTGACTTGGGCCCACAAGTAGGCTGCTTTGGCCACTCAATGTTTTCATACATGCCTATGAGGCAACTGAGAATAATTTTTAAGAGTATGCATAAGTTTAAATCAATCTGGGATCCAAGGTGGGCTAGTGAATTAATTTATTTATTAATTTATTATTCTTGTCTAGTCAGTTCCTAAAGGGAAAGGATAATTGGGATTTCAGCTAAGAGCTCCAAGGAGTAGTCTAAAGAGGCCCAGTTCAGGCAGACTGACTTCTCAGCTATCCTGAGGATTTAGGTGGAGTAATTAAGAAACACCGGATCCCCTTCAGACTGGAACCTATGAAAGTCTCAAACTTGGAGTACCACTTTTAAGCATAATTAACCATGATTCTTTCCATGATACGAAAAGAATTACTTGGGGTCACTGAAAACAAAACCCCATATGCCCCAAGTTGATAACTGTACAGACTTTCTAGTAACATCACCATGTAATTTTGTTGTAATAAGATAATCCTAGCACGAGAAAGAAAGCTGGAAAAGAAAATAATTCAAAATGAAAAAATTCAAAAGAAAAGAAAAAACCCATGGCATGACATATTTAGACAACTTGGGGTTTTTTACAGCAAGTCAAGTTACAGCAAATTCTGTATAATGGAGTAATAATGAGTATATAGCAAGAAAGAGTGTTTCCACTTTGCATTTTAGTATTCATTCCTTTATTTAAAAAAAAATAAAAAATAAAAAAATTGAAACAAGCTCTTGGTTGTTTTACCTGGAGGCTTAAAGTTTGTCCTCAACTTTGTGATTCATGATGCACCTCCCAGAGGGGCATTATTAACAATGCTGAGCCATCTGGTGGCCTCCTGTTTTAGCCAATCATTCTTGCTAAGTAGATATTAAGATCAGTTGTTCCTGCGGTGCTGAAGGAGTGCACATGCTGTAAACATGTAAATGTAACAATCTTTTTAAACATTATTTTAAATTTGGATATCCTCTACACTTTTGTGCCCACTGCTTTAGTTACAGCTCTGCCCTTGAAACTTGTTTCATCGACATCTGATCTCAAGTGTCATTGAAAGGTATTGGGAGGGGGATATATTTACGAAGACTTGAAGAAAATAAAGGATAAATCTAAGTGATGTTAAAGACAGATTCCCAAGATCACTGGCTACTGTCAATCTCCCAATATCCAGTAAATCTTCAGTTTTGTCATTGGCTTTCTGTGAACATATAAAGCCGTATGTTGTGAAGAGGTCAGTATCATATGGCAGCACGCTGGCCAGAAGGTGATAGCTAGCTAAGTCAGAATACTGTCAATTGCTGGTCAAGTTTCTGTGTAAATTAAAATTTAAAACCTGATATTTCGAAATAGTGCAAAACTTAGCTCTCATATTTGCATTGGCTATATGAGGTGGAGATGTAATCCATGTTTGTTCTGACTATTCTGTTAAGGGTTCTCTAGCAACTTTCTTTTCTATACCCAGTTAGTATTCCACAACAACTATAAAAAGACTGTTCACAGACTGACCTTCAGTAACTTCTAAACTGTACAAAGAACCCCTAGACAATGTCAGCCTCTGAATACCCTAACAGCCCTAGGGAGGAGAGGCCAGGGCTGGAGGGAGGAAAAGAGAAGAATGCACACAGCAGGGAAGAGTCTTAGCAGGAAAGCAGGTAATTGTGGTCCTCAGTCAATGCTAGGAAAAGGACAGAATGTGGTAGAGAAGACTATTGATGGGTCATGGGGAGGGAGACAGGAAAGACCAAATCCCTTCCAACCTCTAAAAATCTGACTTTAGTCATTTCTTTAATTCCTTTTATAAAAACAGAAAATTCCTCATTCCCATCTCGTGCTCCACGTCCACATTTTTGCTAAGGGGAACGCATAAAATGAAGTCCTCTACCTTCATCTGGATGGGGAAGGCCACAGCTTCCCTCTTCTGTCAGCACATATTACAAGGAGAGGAGAAGGGATGCTTTCTGCCTGCTGGGCTCCAAATAAAGCTCTGTTTATGTTCCCTTGGAGTTCACATTCAGAAAAAAAAAAAAAAATCACATAGTGACCCCCTAAACAACCCCAAAAGGGCTACAGGGAGACTTGATAATGGAATAGTTCACTGGGAAAGAGCAAAAGGCTTAAGTTCCTGAGTTACGAAACAGCCCCAAGAGAAAGCATTATTCCATGCCCCAGCCGTGTCGTGCCACATGCCCCGATGGTTGCTTTCTTTTCCACAACGAATTGTGTTTTCACATCTATTGTTGCAAATGTTTCAAGGCCACTAGAAGCTAGTGAGTCCTGTTTCTGACACGGCTGGAGAGCAGATTGTCGGCGATCGGGGGCACCTTCCCTGAGGAGCGGGCCCTTTTCTCTCAACGCGCCAGTTGCCTCGCAGTCATTGGAGGCAAAGAATGCAGAGCCCCGCCCGTCACGCTGCCGTAATAGACTGTGATTAAACCTTGGCTGAACTTTCCCTCACAAAACAAGGTATCACATAAAGTATCCAAAATCAGGGGTATTGGGGAAAAACAATCATTCACTTGTTCAACCTAAAAAAGGTTTCTAGATCTAATTGTTACCTGCAGCGCACAACATACAAAGGTTGCTGGCTACAAGACAGAGTTGTATAAATAGCATGACAAACAGCTGCAGATTTCAATTACTCCATGATCATCAGTGTATAGAAGAAAGAGGCAATTTTGCAGAGGAGAAACCACAGGGAATACATTGGACTGACAACTGCCTGGAATTCAATTTGCCGAAGTGATATTGAAATATGGGGGAGAAGTCGCAGTGCACTGATTAAGTTTCAAGCTGCTGCATTACTAATACTATCTCATGAACCTGTATGCTCTGCTATCACCATGGCAACGTGATCATCAGAGCAATCCCGAAAACAGGCTACCCCATAGACTGTTCATTTACATTTGTGATAAATGCTGGAAAAGTCAGGTACATTAATAAGCCAGGACTCTCACAGAACCTGGCATCCCAGAAAAATTGCAAAGAGCAGAAAATATCGTTTTTCTATACCTTTACTTATTTGACACATATAAACAAACAAATAAGAAAGATGAATGAACAGGAGAGCCAAATGTTCATCCAAGAAGAAATAAACACAGAAAATCTGTTTTACTATAGCAGTAGTGATATTTAGATTTGCCCAGAGCAACTAATGGGGATTAAAATACCCTGCTTTGAGATATTTGAGGGAAAGAGGGGTCATACACACACAAATACACACAGGTAAAGTTAAGAAGGTCACTTAACAGAATCAAATTGTTGGTTCTCATTGCACATAGATGTACAAAAATTCTTCTCATGACTAAAGTTTTTGCTGATTATATTTACTGTGCTTACTGAATGAATGAAAAATAATAAGCATTTTTGACAAACTGGACTTATTAATTTGACTCATCATAAAAATTTCTCATTTTCAAAATTTTAATTTCTATTTCCTTAACTTTGATTATAAAGGAAAAGTGAAATATTAAAAAGTATATACCATTTCTGGCTTTTCATTTTTATTAGGGAAATTTGGCTTCTTGATAGAGTATGACAGAAATATTAGAATCTAACTTGGGAAGTATGCTATTTTTCTGTAAAATTAATCAGATGAGAGAAAAATCTCAAAGCTACACTTTTAAATGTTTGCTTTTTGAGAAATGGCAAATGGACATGTATCCTCTAAAAGTACTCAACATCTAATATTTTTCAAGTGTTTCCAGCCAATATCTTCCATTTCAATAGAATGACACCTTCGTCTTTCAGCCCCTGTCTGTCCGAAGGCTATATATCATCCTTAACAATGAGAATCTTTCTTCAGGCTTATGTGATATTGCAAGCTGGCAGCTAGGACAGTTTATTCTTATGCACTATATTAAAAAAAAAATCTGTTTCCCAAATAGTTTGCTCATTGCAGTTCAAACAAAGTTCACTCTTAGCAGGATACTACAATAAAAATCTCCAGAAGCAAAGACAACGTGCAATGCATTGTTGTTTTATTAGCAAACTATTTAGAGGGCTGTTATATTGTGTTACTGCAATACAGGAATGTAGTAATTTTCATTCCAAAAGAAACCCATATCTCACATGGAGGAGCAGTCAATAACAGACACCTGAAAGAAAAAGTAACAAAACTTCTCATCCTCTCTTTGCCTCTTTCTTGGGCAGACTTCCCAGACTGTATTACCAATCTATGTATGCATTCCCATTCAGATCTTCTCACTTTATCCTGTTTCCTGGACCTCTCAATGCTTCCTTGTTCTTTGGAAAGCACCAAGGCACAGAGGGAAACACACAGGATTTGGTATATATTAAACTTGAGTTGAAGTCTCAATTCCCAACTCTGTAACACTAGGTAAGTCAGTCATTTGATTTCATGCATCTAATTTTCCTCATATGTAAAATGGGGATAACAACTATTTAAAGATTAGATGAAATAATATATTGAGTGTGTACGTGTCTGCCCCATGATAGAAATCCAGTCAAGGTTAGTTCCTTCCTCCTACCTTCCTTCAGGACACCTGCCCCATCCATCATGCTCACCTGTTCACTGAAGTACTCCTAAGAGCTTCCCCTTTCACTGTTCTTCACAAAAACTTTCCTGAACAAATAGTCTAACAATGCCACTATATCCTAAACTGAATACCCACATAAGCCTTATCAGTTAGACCATTTGGCTGTACCCTATCGAATTCCTTTTGCATTTTGCATTGGTTTGCATTTCAGACCAATGTCCCCAATCACCCTCTCCTTTCTCCCTCTCTTCTTCTAGCACTTCCTTAGTTCCTCTCCCAATTCATTTTCCCCTGGAGTATCCAGTTACTTCTTCTCCAGGAAGACAAAGACGATTGGAAAGCTTCCCATGGAAACAGTGTCCAAATTGGGCAAGTTATAATATTAAAATATCTCTGGAAAATTTTGGTAGATTTACAAAAGCATAAATAGCAAAAAGAAATGTCAGAATCTCAAACAGACTGGGTTCTGACTCAAGCTCTTTTGAAGTTGAGCAGGTTAAGTTGGGAATTAATAATGAAATAAAAGAAATAATAATCCATCCAATACTGGGCACAGATTTCCCAAATAGAAGCTGCTCACAATACCCTCTCCACCACATTAGACTGAAGAGTTCACTTTCTCTTTACTCAACATGCATATAAGAGAGAGTTGAAGAAGGAGATGAAATGAGCAATTGCCCATCTCCAACCATTCCATATGCCATCTTCTTTTGTTCGGGCTGCTATAAACAAATACCATAGACTGGTTGGTTTAAAGAGCAAACATTTATTTCTCATAGTTCTGGAGGCTGTAAAGTCTAAGATCAAGACACTGGTAGATTCAGAATCTGATGAGGGCCCACTTCCTGGTTCATAGACAGCTATCTTCTTCCAGTGTCCTCATAGGCAGAAAGACCAAAGGAGCTCTTTGGTATCTCTTTTATAAGGACACTAATCCCACTTATCAGGGCTCCACACTCGTGACCTAATTACCAACAAAAGTCCCCACTCCCTAATACCATCACATTAGAGGTTAGGATTTTCAATATGTGTATTTTGGGGGAACACATACAGTTCATAACACTCCCAGGACTCTTCCATTTCTGTAAGCAAAACTTCTCTTTCTCCTCCACACCAAAGTGTACCGGTATGGTAGTGGTGAGAATCTCACTGAATTAGAAGTGAGGAGAACCAAGTTTTGGCTTCAGATCTGACACTACCGACCCATGAGATCTTTGGCGCCATAAGACCTCTTGGCCTCCATTTCTTCTTTCAGGGATAATCATTTTAGACCAAAGACCCCTTTGACAGTCTGATGAAGCCTGTGAAACTCTTCTCAAAAGAATGCATTTATTTTTTTTTATTTAAAAAATATTTTTGGGGGGCGCCTGGGTGGCTTAGTTGGTTAAGCGACCGACTTTGGCTCAGGTCATGATCTCACAGTTTGTGAGTTCGAGCCCTGCCTGGGGCTCTGTGCTGACAGCTCAGAGCCTGGAGCCTACTTCAGATTCTATGTCTCGCCCTCTCTCTACCCCTCCCCTGATCACGCTCTGTGTCTCTCTGTCTCTCAATAATAAGTAAACGTTAAAATTTTTTTTTAATTTTTTTAATGTTTATTTATTTTTGAGAGAGAGAAAAGACAGAGCACAAACAGGGGAGGGGCAGAGAGAAAGAGAGGGAGACCAGAATCGGAAGCAGGCCCCAGGCTTGGAGCTAAGCTGTCAGCACAGAGCCCAGCATCAGGCTCTAACCGACTAACCGCAAGATCATGACCTGAGCCAAAGTCCGACGTTTAACCGACTGAGCCACTCAGGTGTCCCACAGAAGAATGCATTTAAATGTATAAAATAAAATAATAGGAATACAAAGAAAACCAATTACATTAAAATATAGTTATCAAATATTTTAAAAACAAAATTATGATATAATAATATCTATGCTTCCTTATTAATTCAATTAATAAAATGGTTTACTGGCAGGTTTAAAATCACTGTAAGTTTGAGGCAGAAATGATTATAAATGATACTTCAAAATATCTGCTATAAATGATATATCTGATAAAGAATTAGTATCCAAAATCTATAAATAACTTTTAAACTCAACACACAAAAACAAAGAATCCAGTGAAGAAATGGTCAGAAGACATGAATAAAGTCTTCTCCAAAGAAGACATCCAGATTGCCAACAGACACATGAAAAGATGTTTAACGTCACTCACCATTGGGGAAATACAAATCAAAACCACAATGAGACACCAACTCATACCTGTCAGATAAAATTAATTACACAGGAAAAATCAGATGTTAGTGGGGATGTAGAGAAAGGGGAACCCTCTTACACTGTTGATGGAAATGCAAACTGGTGCAGCCACTCTGGAAAACAGTATGGAGGTTCCTCAAAAAGTTAAAAATAGAACTACCCTATGTCCCAGAAATTGCACTACTGGGTATTTACCCAAAGGATACAAAAACACAGATTCAAACGGGTACATGCACCCCGATATTTATAGCAGCATTATCAACAATGGCCAAACTATGGAGAGAATCAAATGTCCATCAACTGACACATGGGTAAAGTAGAGGTGATATATATACAATGGAATATTCCTCAGCCATAAAAAGAATGAAATCTTGCCATTTGCAACAACATGCAAAACATGCCATTTGCTAGAGTGTATTATGCTACGTGAAATAAGTCAGCCAGAGAAAGACAAATACCATATGATTTCACTCATACGGTGAATTTAAGAAACAAAGCAGATGAACATAGGGGAAGGGGGTAAAAAAGAGGGAATAAAACCGTAAGAGACTCAACTATAGAGAACAAACTGAGGATTGATGGAGGGGAGATGGGTGGGGGATGGGCTAAATGGGTGGTAAGTATTAAGAATGGCACTTGTTAAGCACTGGGTGTTATATGTAAGTGATGAATCAGTAAATTCTATTCCTGAAGCCAGTGTTACACTATTTGTTAACTAGAATTTAAATAAAAATGGAAAAATCTGATGTAATTATAAGTATCTGAAAATATCTGTGATTTTTAATGGGAAAAAAATTACAGGTATTGTTATAATACTATGATTTATGACCTACATTCTTAATCTGAAAAATGCAAAATTTCAGTAAAAGTTTACTTAAAATGTTTTTGTAAGTTAGGGAATTCTGCTAAGTGATCTCTAAAATACCTTTTGACTCTGATATTATGATTCCATTATTTTCACCAAGCCATTTTTCATCACTCTCATTTAGTTCTGAATGCTTGCCTCCTGATTACACTGGGCTCCACATCATGTTGAACTTCAGAGAAAGCCATTTTAATGTTGTCTTCACCATCATATTAGAATTTGTCAGCCCAATCTGTTACAACAGTTATAACTCCAAATCCTGATTCATCATGATCATCTTTTCTGCTAAGCCTCCCTTTGCTTCAGTTTCTTCCTGGTAGAATGAGAATGATGATGGTTCTCACCATATGGCTGCTATGAGAATTAAACAAAGCTGCAAAACAGAAAGCAGTTATAATAGCCCCTACAGTACCGTGGAGTTACAAAAGACATTAAAAGTTTTTTTTTTCTTATTAACAATATTATTCCATTACTTTTGGCCACACTTATAAAGGAAGATATAGAACATGTTACCTTCACCCACTACAAATAAATGTCATTTAGCTTCCACTGGGTCTTATCACTGCCTTATTCATCTCTTATTCACCATTAATTTGTTAAATATTGAATGTGGGGCTTTGAGCACACAACTGTGCGTGAAGCACTACTGTAGATGCTAGAATCTAATTCATTAACTTACTCATTTATTAAATAAATATTTATTGAACACTTACAGTGTGGTAGGCACTGTTTGGGGTATTGGCAATCTACCAAAGAACAAAAGAGACAAAATCTCATAAAGCTTATATTCCAGTAGTAATATTACCATTTGATCATGGTCAACAAAGCCCCCATTCTAGTTGGAGGTGACAGGTAATAAGTTACAAGCAAATAAATTATAAGCAAATAAATAAATTATAAGCAAATAAACAAGAATATCAGGTAATAATAAGCATTACTGTAATTCATGATCAGTTTACCATTTTGCTTTCTCCTACCTCTCTTCCATACAAATAATAATAATCTTGGATCTTGCTTCCCTCTTAGAGATATCTTGCTCTTCCTCCACAACTGAGATATATGCATTCTATAACTTATATTTTTTATCAATATTTCCCTACTAGACACCCATAATTTAAGTTTACATTTCCTCCAATCTACTGAAACTATTCTCTGAAAGGTCATCATTAACTTCCTTTTGATTAAAATCCTTTTAGAAATTATATCCCTTTAGGTCTCTCTAAACTGTTTTGTATAGATAATTATAGTCTACTTGAAATTCTCATCTTTTTGGAGTTACTGTTCTGTTCCCTTCTTCCCTACCACCTTCTACTGCCATTTTTACTCTACTTCTTTTACTGGACTGTCTTCCAACTAATAACTCCTTTCCAGTGAATTCTCTTGAAGGTTCTATTTGCCCTCTGCTCTTTCCTGATATCTCAATGCAAATGACTTCCAAACCTGCACCTCAAGCCCTGGCTCCTCACCAGTGTAGGACCAGTCATCCATATGATATATCCATTCAGATGATCCAGTGGCCCATCAAAATCTGTACATTCAGCAAACCAAAGATTCTCCTATCTCTAATGTGGTTAATGGTCACACTTCACCCTTATCATGGGATGCCTAGTTCCTTCTCTTCCTCTTTATTATCATGAGTAGAATGAGGAGGGAAAAGGTCTTTATGACTCTTTTCTGTCTTGAATATTAATCTGAGTTGAATCATATTCCATGGATACAACTGAACCACAATGTTTGCAGTGACAGGGCATTAGTGATTCGCATATGTTGGTATAGCTTCTCTCTCTAGTACTCTCCAGTACCCTATACTCCACAGCACTAGAACCTGTATCCTTGGAAAAATCTAGCTATCTTTGTCTCTCTTCTTGCCATAAATGTTGTCAGGGAATCTGACATTCTTTGTGTCCAAAGATTAAGGTTAAGATTTGAAAACAGGTAGAGAAAGATCTCCATTTATGCTGGGTCATATGCAGATCCCTACTCTGTTGGCAGAGTGGGACTTCATTTACCATGTGCCATTATGTCTTGTGTATACATATACACATATATACATATATGTACCGCACCTGAATTACTAATAATATCCACATTACAAGGCCAAGTTCAAATCTTTTTTTATAGCAATTAATACCATAGCTCTGCATTGAAAAAGCTCAGAGTATGACTCTCAAGTTCATTACATAATACCTGTGTGAGTTTAATCAAGTTATTTAACATCTCTGAGATTTTACTGAGTACAAATGTGAGTTAAAAGAGATAATCTGTCTGCAGTATTTAGCACTACTGCTGGAAGGTAGGAAGCATTCAGTAAATGCTCACATAGCTTTGAAGCCTGTGCCCCTCTTTCAGGCTTTCCTATATTACTTAACATATAAAAGTATGAATTTATAGAACATTACCGGTTTACTACCATTGATAGTTTTCTAAATGTCCATGTATAGTCTTTTATCTCTAACAAGGAATTTGAATCTCCTTGTGGGCCATACTTAAAGCTTTACCTTTTCCCAAAAAGCCAAGAGTGACCACCACAGTACCTGCAAACCTCAAAAGCATATGACTGTCAAATGCTACATAACAGGTAACGCAGGGTCACATTTTTAATCATGTTGCCAATAAATAATTTTACTACAGATCAAAAAATGTGCCTGGCACATGAATGGCAGCTTTTGCCATTAGTCAAACATCCTAGTTTGTAGGAATTTTTACTATAGCAGAGCTCTGCAGAAGATTGCAGCACCAACCCAACCCCCACCTGCCTGTGCAGTAAGCTAAATCAAGCAAAAAAATAAATATATATATATATATAAGATTTCTCCTGACCAGTGTTTCAAGTGATGCCACATCATTGCAGGTTGTATAGGAACCAATCTAGGATGCAACCCCCAAAATAACTAAACAAATGAGCTCGATGCTACTTCAAGGTAAACAAGTAGAATCATGAATAGCAATAAATAACAAACAGCTCTTGCTCATTATACTGTGATGACTGGAGTAAACAGTACAGACAGCTAATGCATCCACACAATATCTGTCAAATTATGTTGTAGTAAATATTATGTTATTGAATATTTATTTGCATTTCATGAAATATAATTTAAGTGGAATATTTCAGAGACTCTTTCCATTTGGAGTCTGACCTCCACATGTATGTGAATTCATTTCTGAGGAGCAAAAGGAAGGTGAGGCTTAATAACTTCTCATTCCTGTGTTTCTCTCATTTATCAATCCCTTCAAACTGGGCAACTGCAATGTTCTTAAAAAAAAAAATCTTTTGTAACACCCTGTGTTTCCCTCCAACAGTTAAGGTTAGAGCTTATTCACTTTACCATCATCACATTACAATTATAGAGTAAAAAGGAAAAAAAAGAGAGAGAAAAAAATTAATGCTCTGCTTCAGAGGACAAGGTATTATTATTTTTAATGTTGTTATTTGGGCAATTTGTTTTTTTCTTCAGTACTTAATCAAACTT
The DNA here is from genome assembly GCF_016509475.1 of Prionailurus bengalensis. Taxonomy (NCBI): domain Eukaryota; kingdom Metazoa; phylum Chordata; class Mammalia; order Carnivora; family Felidae; genus Prionailurus; species Prionailurus bengalensis. The sequence goes on from NC_057344.1 coordinate 95,779,315, forward strand.
TAATCAAGCCAAGAGCCTAAAGCAGACTTCTGAAAAGAAAAATGGCCAAATGCACATGCCCAATCACCACTGCCAGGTGAGTAACTCTTCTCTCTGGTTCAACAGAGTGTGAGCCCTGATAGTACATCAGGCCTCAACTTTCTTAGGGTGGCTTGCCAGCAAAGAGAAGCAATGCAATTTTAGCCTGTGTACACAAACACATCCGTCACAGAGCAGGGGAAGAATGCCCCAATGTTGCCCTTAGGAGCATCATCTACTATGAAATACAGTATACTGCTCCCAGCCCTGGCAAATCAGGAAAGTTTTGATCAAAGAGGGAAGAACTCAGAGGGGAGTTACAAACGTGGATGCAGGAAGAGCAGAAAGTTTTAAAAGACTGTAGCAAATATTCTGTGGCCAGGCAATGACTAAGACATATGAGGAAAACATTTACAAGCGCAAGGAGAGGGTAAACATGAAGGAGAGAGAGGAATTGTTTAGGGTGCACAAAAGCAGAATAACAGCAGTAATGAGATGAAATTGAGCAAAGGAAAACTTAGGCTGAACATCAAGGAAGAGTTTGCTAACAGCAAAGCCTATTAGACTGCCAAATGGCCTCTCAAGGGAAGAGGTTTGAGCTCCATTGTCCAGGTCATTTAAAACTGGACTGGACAAAAGCACTCAAGGAAACAGTGTGGGAAACAAGCCTTCCCCAGCAGGGGAGAGTCAAGATGACCTACCAGTTCTTGTTCCCTCTCTAATTTTTGTGATATATAACATCACATCATTACATGGCCTCCAAATGGGCTGCTCCTTGGGCTGAGGGTATAATGAGAGTGGATTACTTAGCATGCAATGTACTCCAGGGGAAGCATGCAGAGGCCCAACCTGTAAACCACAGCTCATTAACCAGCAGCTACTCAAATTATTCTGTGCATCTCTGGCCTCATTCAAATTAGAATCGGAGAGTTTTCCCTGCCAGGCCAGATGAAAGCTTCAAGTTTTCAGCATTTTACAGTCTGTTTTACTATGAGCTATGAATTCCACATGTTTTTAAAATTTTGATTTTGTCTCAACAGATATGAAGGAAAAAGGTGCTAGGAAATAATTGGAAAATGGCAACTGACATAGCAGATTGTTTTCGGCATGGGATATGATGCTGCAATAGCTGATAGAATAAAGCCAGTCACTTGGTAGAACAAGCCGTTTTCATTGGAATGAAACTTCCGTCTATTAGTATCCTTGAAGGATTGCAATATACATACATATGGGTATGGGACTCCAGTAGCCCCTCATAAAACTAGTCCGTGGTAGCTAAGTAAACACTTCTTGGCTTCTTCATTGCTGGTCCTTGCTTTCAGGGCACCTTCTGATCTTTAGACGTGAATCAGCAAGAAAAGGGGAAGGTTATTAGAAAATGATGCCTCACACTTCCATGAGTTATTAATGTTTTCCAGTATAGTTTATGGAGATCAGTCTTGATGTTGTAAAGTTACACCTTAAATATGATTTTCTATCGTATTTAATCAAACATCAGTTTCGATGCTTATTGTGTGCCTGTCTTTTTCATCCTGCTTGTTCCACTGTTTAGACCATGAGAACAGTTATTTGTTAATGATTCTTCCTCCTTCCCCCCAGAAAATGCTCCCTACCTTAAAAAATACTAAATCAATGTAATGTTTACCTGCAGTCTTAATCTGTGTCCTTCAACTTAAGTCCCAAAATTAACTACTCCTACTCTCAAAGTCTATTCGATCATCCTGTATTATAGATTTTTGTTTTGCAAAATTTCAGCCATGCCATATCATCAATTTATCCACCATTCAGCAGTTATTTAAGTAAGTAAATAATATATGCCAGGCCCCATGTTAGACCCTAGAACTACAAAATAACTGCTTCTGTCCCAACCTCAAGGTGCTCATGTTCTAGCTGGAGAATCAGACAAGGCAAACAAACAGACAACAACATGGAAGTGTCTCATCAGAATGACGAACTGTTTTGGGAGTACAGAGTGAAAGATAACTGACTTGGCAGAAATCAGTGTGATAGCATGAGAAATGTCTGGTCTAACTTACCTCTGTTCTTACAAAATTTCTCTAACTTTCCCTTATCCTTACCTCCACTCTGGCACCAGCTTGTAATATCAACATTTCAATCTTCCCAACTGAAGCTCCTTAGATAACCTGCCTCACACGTCCTCCACAAATATTCCATCCAGAAGAGCCATTTAATATATTATAGCTACCTTATCATTAGGATTTGAGTCCATCCTTTATATTTAAATTCTACTTATAAATACACAAATGTGAGTTTGAGGCAAGCCTAAGTCTTCTTGCTGTTAAGAAGTTGGATATTTCTTAAGACACAGCAGCTATTGGGGCGCCTGGGTGGCTCAGTCGGTTAGGTGTCAGATTTTGGCTCAGGTCATGATCTCATGGTTCATGGGTTTGAGTTCCGCATCAGGCTTTGTGCTGACAGCTCAGAGCCTGGAGTCTGCTTCAGATTCTGTGTCTCCCTCTCTCTCTGCCCCTACCCTGCTTGCACTCTGTCTCGCTCTCTCTCTCTCAAAAATAAACATAAAAAATTTAAAAAAAAAATTAAAAAACACACAGCAGCTATTTAAATTGAAAGAAAATTTAATTCTACACTAATAATATTTTTATCAGTTTCCTAAAAGATCAGTTTCACTCCAGAAAATTATTATTTTCTTTCTTTGCCACTCAACTTCTCACTAGGCAGTGTGGGCTTGCTAGCTAAGTTGCAGAAATAAGTGAGGCTTCTCAGTTCAGATCACAGATATATATCTCTCTTTATACTAGCTTTTTTTTTACGTTTATTTATTTACTTTGATAGAGAAAACACGAGCAGGGGAGAGGCAGAAAGAGAGGGAGAGAGGGAATCCCAAGCAGACTCCAAGTTGTCAGGAAAAAAAAAACAATGCAGGGCTCGATCTCATGTACCATGAGCTCATGACCTCAGCAGAAATAAGGGTTGGACACTCAACCTACTGAGCCACCAAGGCGCCCCTACACTAGTTTTCTAATAGGCTTACACATTTTCAATCCTCCGTGCCTTTACTCCAACTCTGCACTAGCCTCACTCCTCATTTTCTCTCCTTTAAAAAAGCTTATTATTCCTTACAGTCTTGGGTCAAATATGCCAGTCTCCAGGAAAACTTTCTGGAAAACCATCCCTCAGTAAGGATTAAATCAGGTATATCTGGGGCACCTAAGTGGCTCAGTCTGTTAAGCATCCAACTTCAGCTCAGGTCATGATCTCATGGTTTGCGGGCTGTGCTGACAGCTGGAGCCTGAAGCCTGCTTAGGATTCTCTCTCTTCTCTGCCCCTGCCCCCCGCCCTACTCTCTCTCTCTCTCTCTCTCTCTCTCTTTCTCTCTCTCTCAAAAAATAAACATTAAAAATTTTTTTTAAATCCTTATTTTTTGAATAAGATATTTTGAAATACCTTCCTTAAATCCTCATTTATTCTGTTCTGTTTTACATTATTCATACACCATTTTAAATTTCTGAAGGACAGAAGGTGTGATTTATCCATCTTTCTATCCTTCAAGGCCTCATGCATACTAGGTGCTCAACTAAAGATTATTGAGTGAATAAATGAATACATATTACTTTGTAATCTGAAAAACATTTGATAATTGTTTTAGTCAGCCTGGGATGCCATAATAAAATACCATACATAGGGTGGCTTAAATGAAAGAAATTTATTTCTCAGAGTCTGGAGGCTAGAAGTGCAACATCAAGATGCTGGCAAGGTAGGTTTCATTCTGAGGCTTCTGCTCTGGGCGGAGTCGTAAGTGGCCATCACTTCCCTGTGTGCTCACATGACTTGATCTTTGTGTGCAACATAGAATGAGGACAGGAGATTTCTCTCTTTCCCTTTTAGAAGGGCACTGTTGGGGGAAATTACTAAGAGGATATGACCACGAGATGACCCATGAGCTAGACCCAGGCAACTGAAGGCTCCCACCCTCTCCCCTCTACTTGGAATGTATGTTCTGCCCACCATTCCCACAGTAGGAACCAGCTTCAAAGATACAACCTTGAGAAAATAATATATTTCTGAGACCATCTTGACTGAATACATAACTGCACTCAATTAAGGCTTCTATATAAACTGTTAAGATTCTGGTGGATGGGTGCCTAAGATAAGCTTGTGGCCTTGTCTTATGGCTGCAAGATAAGCCTCATAGATAGGTTCCCTTGATTATTAAAACTGCTACCTTCCAATCTGGATGGTCTGCCTCTTTCTTCAGTCTCTCCTCGCCCTCTGTGTCGAGGGTCCAATTTATAAACTGACAGGCTTTAATCTCATACAAGGACCCCATACTCATAACATAATCTAATCCTAATTACATCCCAAAGTCCTCATCTTTAGACACTATCACGTGTGGAGTTAGGGCCTCAACATTCCTGTCTTGAGAGAACACAGTTCTACCCACAGCAATAATATATTCATAAAGCTACACACATGCGTGCATTTCTGCATGCACATGCACACATTTGACTCTGTTCCCACTTAATTCTTCCCTTTACTCTATACATCTTTTTCAAACAAATACTAGAGGTCTAAGGCAATTCTGCTTGTATTTGGGACTTGAGATAAAAGAACTGTGGTGAAAGCCCTAGCTTTGTCTACAAGCTGAGACTCAAGGAGTGCTGCCTCTAACACATTAATTAAAATCTCCAGTGCTCTGAGAAAGTGATTTATTGCCATACAAATGAGTTGTTCTTTGAATTTCATGTTTAAAATACAACATCATGTTTTAAAATGTTAATCCTAGCAGAATAAACTTTCTGAGCATTGTTTGGTCTATGTCTTATGTAGCAGCCACTCTTACATCTGTTCAAACCTGGCTATAGTCACATTTCATGATAAACCAAAGCCTTAAAGCCATCTACACATCTTCATCCTTTAGTGATTAGTCTTAACTGCTTCCTCCAACAAGATTTGGAGAAAAGTGACCAAAATGATTTCCAAAAACTAAGATAAAACCATAGGACTATGGACTCTAAGAGCTAGCTGTTCAAAGTAATTATGGTAGAAATAATAACTAATTGGACTTTGGTGCTTTTACAGTTTATAAAGCACTTTCAGGGTTTATCAATTGTATTTATAGTCCAAATTGCTACCCTTTCCATGCATTTCTCTCTATAAAGTTCCAAATAAATGCTAAACCAACTTGTTTGGAAAATTTCCAGAGACTGAGAATTCATTACCTTACACAGCCATTCATTCCTTACTTTAGAGGGCTTTAGTTATTAAAATGCTCCACGTTATGATCCTAATCAAATTCCCAGCTACCTCCACTCCTTGTTCCTATTTCTGGCCACTGAGTCTCACAAAATATGCATAACCTCTAGCCCTTTGACACCCTTTTATCTTCCTATCACCAGATTTGGAAAACATAATTCTTTCCTGTAATTACTGATAATAATAACAATGGCTAACATTTATTCAGTCTTACGGTATGACAAGAAATTGGTATTCTGAGCACCCAATTTCCAACATGGTGGAACCAACAAGCAAATCTCAGTGTGTCAGAACCTAACTCAATTCTGACACTTTCTATCCAGAGACAGCATCAGATTCCACAGGTAAAGAGTTCGGTCCTATAAGACTGCACATACACACACCAGATGCCAGTTGCAAGCCCAGGTTGTCACCTATACTTCTGACTGGTCACAAATCAGAGGTTCCCAGGACCTTTTCCTCAAGTTCAATTAGTTGCGTAGAGTGGCTCAAGAACTCAGAGAGACATTTTATCCACTAGATCACTGGTTTAATACAAAAGGATATATACATAATTCATCAACAGCCAGATAGAAGAGCCATATAGGACAAAGTAAGCAGGAAGAACCCAGACCTTCCATGTTCTCTCTCAGAGTGAGTCATTCTCCCCAAATCTCCATATGTTCACCCATCCAGAAGCTCTCAGGACTCAGTCCTTTTGGGTTTTTATGGAGGCTTCTTTACACAGGCATGATTGATCAAATCATTGGCCATTGGTGATTGATTCAAACTCCAGTCTCTCTCCCCTCCCCAAAAGGTTGAAGAGTAGGACTGAAAGTTCCAGCCCTCTAATCACTTGGCTTGTTCTCTTGGCAACCAGACGCCAACCTCAGGTGCTTTCAAAAGTCACCTCATGGGGCGCCTGAGTGGCTCAGTCGGTTGAGCGTCTGACTTCAGCTCAGGTCATGATCTCACGGTCTGTGAGTTCGAGCCCCGCGTCGAGCCCCGCGTTGGGCTCTGTGCTGACAGCTCAGAGCCTAGAGCCTATTTCGGATTCTGTGTCTCCCCCTCTCTCTTCCCCTCCCCCACTCACACTCTGTCTCTCTCTGTCTCAAAAAAATAAATAAAAACATTAAAAAAATTTTTTAAAAAGTAGCCTCATTCACATAACAAAAGACAATATTTATCACTCTCAACCCTTCAGAAATTCCAAGGGTTTTGGTTGCCATGAACCAGGAACTGTGAGCAAGGACCAAATATATATGAAAAATATATTTTGGTCCTCTGAATGACCAAATATATATTCTTTACAAGTCATAATATTGCAAACAGACTCTGTTTGAATACTTTATTTATATTAAGTTACTTATATTAACTTATTTGAATTCTTAGAGCAACACTCTGAGGGGTGTATTATTATGATCCTCAGAAGGCACACAGAAAGATGCCTGCCAGCACAGAGCTCACAAGTGCCAAAGCCGTGATTGGGACCCAGGCTTCAGACTCCAGAGCCTTCACCCTTACCGTCTAGGCTTTGATGGTTTCCTACCACTCTCTTTGCTCTCCTTAGCACATGAGTTAGTCTGTCTTTTATGTCCCCATGAGTTTAGGATGAGCTGTTTCCAACCTATCAGTCAATGTGGTAGGCTTCAAAGGCCCATATAAGAAGTGCTATTACTGAAGACAAGCTTGAGGTTTGCTGATGCTAGAAATTCTACTCCAGACACTTAAAACTAGACTTGCTAGAAGGGAGAGAAGGAAGACTAGGGTATCAATATTTTTTAAGTCTCTTCAAGTGATTTTAATGTGCCCTCAGTGATCCAGGGCAAAGATTCATAAGCTTTAGTGTTCACAGTAATCATCTCAAATTCTGATTCAGGAACATAGCTTGGGGCTCAGAAACTGACATTTTCATCAGGACCCAGCCCAAGCAGTTCTGATTCAGAAGGCACAGAATTAGACAATTTTTATTCTCTCACACCACTCCAACACGCCATAAGTGAAGACATCTGAGAAATGGGCAAATATTTCCTACATCATCAACATGTTCAGGACCACAGTTCAAATTCACTTCCTTATCTCCTCCTCGTCCTCCATTACTCAGTCCCCACATAAGCACTTGATGGATACAGACATCAGGTACCCAATGTATCCCAATTATGCAGACATTATTGAAGGCAAGTTCACCTGAGGTGGGTACAACAGCCTACACTGAAAATACAAAAGATGCACTTTTGAAAAATATTTACAGCAGGATATCTTTTAACTGTTCTTAACAGATCATCATTATGTACACACATCTTTTCACATTCCATACAATATTTTTATATAAATAAAATCTGCTGACTTCCAGTCAATTCAACAAACATATTTAGTGCACCTGCTAAGCTCCAGACACTATGTTAAGGGGACATAGGGGGAGGAGAGAACGATAATAACAAAAATGAATGAAACATCATCACTGCCTTCAAAATACTCATGTTCCTGGACTGACCCAACTCTTCATCACAGCCAGCCAGAGGGATGATGCTCCAGATGACCAGAACCCCAAGTGCAGTTCTCACCATCACAGCTCTGTTCATAGTCAGGGAATTGTAATCATTTACATTATCCCCATCCTAACACTCACTGCTTCCAGAAGTGTTCCAAAAGCTGATTCCCTCTTGGCTTTTTTCTCCTGTATTCATATCTTCATTCATTTATCAGACGAACATTGTACTTCTAGCCCTTCTTTTTATGTATGGACTCAGACATAACCTGGATTCACCCATGAACTCCACCGATCTCTGTTCACTCTTGGCATATCTCAACCCAATATAGTTTACAGTCTACCAAGAGACATGTGCAGACATATCCACAATTAATCATAAGACAGAATGTATTAAATGTTATAAGGAAAACAGACAAACAAGCAAAATGCCATCACAGCATAATAGAGAGAAGGATGATTTCTGGCTAGGATGGCAGAAGGCAGCTTCATGGAAATGTGATGTTCGTGATTTGTCTTAAAGAAAAAGGAAGAAGTTATCAAGAATTAAAAGAAATCTAGATTAGGGGAAAAGAGTGAATGGGTAGGGGGGAAATTTAGGACATTACCAGGTTAAAGAAATAAATTGGGGTAACAGAGAGGTGACTAGCAATGGCTCAAAAGTGGGTTGGAAAGAATATGTGTATGGCCTTGAATTCCATGAAAAAGAATTTGGACTTTATGTCCTATGGAGTGATTATCACAGGTCTTTCAGTAAGGATGCAATAGAAAAAGCTATACTTTAAGAACAATACATTGGCTGCCACTTAAAGCATAAATGGGAATTGGAGGAGGTTACTAAGAAACAAATCATTAAAAATCATTTGAACCATTAGATATTTATTCTCCTCAGAAGTGAGCTAGATAATGTCCATTTGTCCTCAAGGCCACTTTCCAAGATTATCCATCTGCTCTCTCACCTAGGACACTGACTGAATCACCATCTCCCTTTATGTCTGGATTTCTATTAGTTTAGCCAATGATGAAGACCCACAGGAGGTCTGGGGGAAGAAGGAGAGTGAGCTTGAAGTGTAGACTTCCTCAACCTCCCTCCACTATGAGGTTACCTAGGGCAGGCTGTGACCTGTCCTAACATAAGGTCACAGCTCCTGTCAGCCAGTCTGCTCCATGATCACCCCCCATACCCTAAGACCAGGAAGCTGCTCTCTCTCCTTATCCCTTCAGTCCTAGGTGATAACAGCAGCCACCCAGGAGCCCTGAAGTACCATATTATCTCTGATGGTTTTCCTGTACTGTGCCCATACCTTAGCAAATAAATGTTTTATCAAACTTTCCTCCATATACTTCTCACACTCACTTACTTTCAGGAAGCCATTGGTGTCTTGCCAGGGCCCTGACTGGTGCAGGAGCCACTAAGCGTCCCTGAGCCAGGGTGTTGGCCAAGAGCATAGAAACGCAAGAGTGGTGCTCCTAAGGGCACAAACCTAAAAGCTTCTTCCTTGCTGAGGAGATAATAGCTATGGTAATCCAGTCATGATATCTTAGTTAATTCATCCATTTTAGATTGATGATGCAATCACAAAACATTTCTGAAACTCAATCCATGTCTGCAAAGAAAGGGATTTTAGTTATGATGTGGATTCATGATCAAGTAATTTGCTGTAGAGGCAAGAGGGTACACAGACTTTAAGTCAGACCAGCATAGCTTGCAGATACAGCAGTCCAGGGCTAAGTAACTGCTATCACAAGAATGAGGCTTCCTTTAACACGGTGTGACTGTTTATATAATGTATGCGAAAGCTGGCTTGAAGAGGAAAGCACTGAGAAAAGGAAGCCTGAGATGCTGAAGCTGCAGTTCTTTGAGCAGAATTGTAGGAGAGAATGTTTGGAGTCTTCTGTGTGGGTCTATATAGCAGTCTATTCAAACAGATCAGATAATACCTAAAGGGCAGGTGGCTTATTTGTTCTAAATGCAGCAAGAGGTAATGGCATGCTTAAGTCATTTCTGCAGCAGCCTGTAATTTCACAAGTGCTCAAACATTTCCTTTGACAGCTGTGCTGTGCGTTCATTATGTTGTCAATGTGAGTTCTATAAAGGAGAGAATGCCTGGTAGGAGAAGAGCTGGGGGGAGCAAGTGTTCAATGTTTTTTATCTCTCCAATTGGTTTAAAGCAATCAAGTAAGGCAAGAATCCTCTTTCCTGGAAATATTCAAATTGCCCATTTCACACACTATTCTATCTTTTATAGAAAGATAAAGTTAATCTTCCATGATTTACTTGAAGTTAGCGATTGCAAGTATCTACATTTTGACCAGCCTTATCACATTCTCTGGGAATATACTTAGAGTGGGAGAGAAAATTGAATGGCCATGGGGAGAGGGATGTAGAATTTAAAACACACACATGCGTGCACGCACGCGCGTGCAATTCATGTAAATCATGGAAAAAGTAGTTTAAGAAAAATTGAAAAATAAAAGTAACTTTTCAGGTTTGAATTACATGGGAAAAGGGGATTTCTTTTTCTTTCAGAAAGAAAACATGATAAATATCATACAAAAGAAAACAGAAGGTAGGGAATTGTTCTCCTCTCCCATGAGCCCTTGACCCTGATTAAAGCAGCCTAAGAGATGTGATTCTGACAGATGCCAGTGTCCCTGTCTTTGACTCCTTAAGTCCCTTTCTTTCTCAATCAGCACTGCTCTCCCATGGAGAACTAAGGAAGCGAAGACCACAGAGAACCAAGCAAAACCTCTTTATTATGCCTCCTTCCAGCCTCAGCTGTGAGTGCTTCCAGCTGATGACAGAAGTGAAAAGTGGCAATAAAAGTAAAGTAGGTCTATCTATAACACCAACCAATTAGAGAAAGACAGAATATTTCCTTCAAATTCATCAAATGTGAATCACCTTAATAACAAAAGCACACTGGACTTCAGCTTCCTATCCAGCAGATGCCAGTAAACCAAGTTAAGTTGTTGTTCTTCTTTTTGTGCTCTGACTAGCCTGTTAAAATAGTTCCATCAATTGACCTAATTTTGTTCACCTCTATTCAACTTTACACTGTGCGATTGGTTCATAACTCCGACTGATTGAAAGGTATCCACAGCAGCTGGTTACTCTATTTGAAGCTGGCATATCTTTTTTCCATGTTTCTTTTTGTTTTGTTTGGCCTTGCTTTGATACCAAGGCAGTCTCATGGCCCTTGATATTTTAAACATTTTAATAAGTGGACTTTCACCAAGGCCCCGCATCCAGAAGATTTTACAGATTTTAAAGAGTCAGCTTATTCCATGTTTTCCTTGTTTATTAATGGTAACTGCCTTAATCAGTGCTAATTAAAAATATATGACTTCTGATATTAGTCTAATGTAAACTAATTTGGGGGTTTCTAATGGGATAAAATAAATACACTAAATTAAACTAAAATTAAACAAATTGATAGTTTGAATGGAAAGTGGAGAATATATATATATATATATATATATATATATATATATATATATATATATATATATAGGCTCCAGGCCCAGAATAGAGCCTAACATGAGTCTTGAACTCATGACCCTAAGATCAAGACCTGAGCTGAGATCAAGAAGCAGACGCTTAACCAACTGAACAACCCAGGCACTCCAGAATTAGGACATCCCATCAACAAATATTTACTGAATTGTTCAAGTATATTGCACTGTGATAGCACATGGTTCCCATTTTTAGGAATGTACAATCTGATGGAGCAAGATATAGATGTCTCTCCCCCAAGATTTCTGATTGTGTACAATTAAGTGGCAAATGGGCCCCATAATTTGAGAGGAAAAGTGTAATATATAGCAAGAGAAACTAGATATAAGTTAATATTTATTAAGTATTTAATAAGTGTCAAACATTCTTATCACTTTATAGTCCGTGTGGTAGGTGCTATCATTCATACTTCTTACAGGTGAGAATACTGTAGAAAGGTTCAGAAACTTGCTAAAGGCTATATAGCAAGTAAGTGGAATTTACTGGTGTCAGAGCCTGCATGTGTTAACTATTTAGTAGATAAACATATACGGTGCCTTAAAAGAAGAGATTTCCATTTTAAACAGAACAAAAATGACATTGTATCTAAACAGAACAAAGTCTTTAAGGAAAATTGTAAAGAAATACCTGGGGAGGAAAAAAAAAAAAAAGAAACACCTGACAGTGGGGGTTATTTCCACTATTCCAATAATTTCCTGTTCGACCTCTGCTAAGAGTCATAAAATATCAGAAAGAGATGAGGAAAGAGTGAGGAGCCTAGCCAAGTAGAGAGAGAACTGTCTGCAAGCAGAAGGTTTAAAGGAAAGACACGTCGGTAACAGCTGACCCTATTTTATATTTATAATCTTTGGACTAGCCAGATTGTAAAATTCTGTCATTCTCTAATCTTGGTGACCATACAGTGAATCAGAAAATATACATAAATGGAATATGCCCAATAAATACAAAATTGTATTCCTTTGTATTTTTTCAGTAAACACATTTTTGAGAGCTGAATTTATATTTGCATTCCATTAGATAATATTGATACAGTAATGAACAAAAAAGACACAGGGTTTTTGGGTATGGAGCCTACAGATAAGCAGGGAAAACATTAAACAGCTACAAAAAAATTTGTGATAAAAGGCGTGAAGAGTTATGGTATACTTGAAAGCATCTAACAACGTCTTCTCAGGGAAGGTGTATATTTGAGGAACTTAAAGATCCTTAGAGACTGAATGGCAGAAAGTGACACAGAGGGTGTGACATGAGTTTGAAATGGCTGGGAAGGACCAGATTATGTAAGGTCATATAGATCATGCTGAATATTTTCCTTTTTATCTGTAAGGCATAAGAAAGACATACAAATGTTTTCACATGAAATAATAAGATTTATATCTTTAAAAGATGATCCCAGATATCTGGAGAGAAAATTAAAAATGCTCTTAAGTAGTTCATGGAAAGGATGATGGTTTAGATTCGTACAATGACAATGGAAGTGAAAAGATATGGTCATATTCAAGAAATATTTAGGCAATGAAATTGTCAATACTTGGAGACTGATTATTTATGGAAGTATAGAGAGAGGAATGGATATATTAAGGACATGCAAAGAACAATGGTGGATGATAGCAGTATTAGTAAGATAAGGAATCCTGGAGGAAGATTAAGGCTAGAGAGAAAATATTGCATTCTAGACTAGTTTTTGAGGTGCAAATAAAAGAGCTAAGTGAAGATAAAGAATAAAGCTGATAAGTATAAGGGTCTGGAGCTCAAAAGAAAAGTCACTGGAGATATAAATCTCAGCAGTAGCATGTGGTGGCAATTACAGCTGTGGAAATCAATAAGATTACCTAAGAGGAATGTGTGAAGAAGGGAAAGAAATTATACATTTTTTAAAAAGTGGTTTATTCTAAATGCCATGAATTCTAATATCTAAAGGAAACTTCAAGCATAGACAGAAAGGTAGCAAGACATTCAGGGTCATAGCAGCAAAGAAAAAAGAATGTTTCTAAGGAAAGGAGTAGAGATCTATCTCTAATAATGGTGACATACCAAGACAGGATTTCCATTCCATAGAAATCAAGTACTAACATGGGAAAAATATTAAAAATAGCAATTTCAGAGGTGCCTGGGTGGCTCAGTCGTTAAGCCTCCAACTCTTTTTTTTTTTTTTTACATTTTTTAAAAAATATAATTTATTGTCAAGCTAGCTAACATACAGCATATACAGTGTGCTCTTGGCTTCGTGAGTAGATTCCCATGATTCATCACTTACATACAACACCTAGTGCTCATCCCAACAAGTGCCTTCCTCAATGCCCATCACCCATTTCCGCCCCCCCCAACCATCAACCTTCAGTTTGTTCTCTGTATTTGAGTCTGTTATGGTTTGCCTCCCTCTCTGTTTGAAACTATTTTTTCCCCTTCCCTTCCCCCATGGTCTTCTGTTAAGTTTCTCAGATTCCACATATGAGTGAAAACATATGATATCTGTCTTTCTCTGACTGACTTATTTCACTTAGCATAATACCCTCCAGTTCCATCCACATTGTTGCAATTGGAAAGATTTTATTCTTTCTCATCACCAAGTAGTTTTCCATTGTATATATAAATCACATCTTCTTTATTCATCAGTTGATGAACATTTGGGCTCTTTCCATAATTTGGCTATTGTTGATAGCACTGCTATAAACATGGGGGTACATGTGCCCCTATGAATCAGAACTCATGTATCCTTTGGATAAATTCCTAGTAATACTATTGCTGGGTCGTAAGGTAGTTCTATTTTTAATTTTTTGAGGAACCTCCACGCTATTTTCCAGAGCAGCTGCACCAGTTTGCATTCCCACCAACCCTGCAAGGGTGTTCCCATTTATCCACATCCTTGCCAACATCTGTTGTTTCCGGAGTTGTTAATTTTAGCCATTTTGACCTGTGTGAGATGGTATCTCAATGTGGTTTTGATTTGTATTTCCCTGATGATGAGCAATGTTGAGCATCTTTTCATGTGTCTGTTGGCCATCTGGGTGTCTTATTTGGAAAAGTGTCTATTCATGTCTTCTGCCCATTTCTTCACTAGATTATTTGCTTTTGGGTGTTGAGTTTGAGAAGATATTTATAGATTTGGGATACTAACCCTTTATCCAACATATCATTTGCAAATATCTTCTCTCATTCCATCAGTTGCCTTTTAGTTTTGTTGACTCTTTCCTCTGCTGTGCAGAAGCTTTTTATCTTGATAAGGTCCCAGTAGTTCATTTTTGCTTTTATTTCCCTTTCCTTCAGAGACGTGTCAAGCGAGAAATTGCTGCAGCTGAGGTCAAAGAGGTTGCTGCCTGTTGTTGCCCTACTCTAGGGTGTTGATGGCTTCCTGTCTCACATTTAGGTCTTTCATCCATTTTCAGTTTATTTTTGTTTATGGTGTAAGAAAGTGGTTCAGTTTCATTCTTCTGTATGTTACTGTCCAGTTCTCCCAGCACCATATGCTAAAGAGACTGTCTTTTTTTCCAGTGGATACTCTTTCCTGCTTTGTCAAAAATCAACAAAAACAGGTCAACACCATGACATATCCTAGTGGAACTGGCAAAATACAAAGATAAAGAGAGAATTCTGAAAGCAGCCAGGGACAATGGGTCTTAACCTAAAAGGACAGACACAGAAGTGTAGTAGCAGACCTGTCCACTGAAACTTAGCATGACAAAAGTGAGCGGCAGGAAATATTCAAGGTGCTGAATTGGAAAAGTATGCAGCCAAGAATCCTTTATCCAACAAGGCTGTCATTCAGAATAGAAGGAGAGATGTTTTTTCTTTTTTTCAATTTTAATTCCAGTGTTGTTAACAGTGTTATATTAGTTTCAGGTGTACATTATAGTTATTCAACACTTCCACACAATACCCAGTGCTCATCACAAGTGTCCTCCTTAACCCCCATCACCTATTTCACCCATTCCACCACCCACCACCTCTCTGGTAACCATCAGTTTATTCTCTGTAGTTAAGAGTCTGTTTTTAAATTTATCTCTTTTTTAATTTTTTTATTTGTTTTGTTTATTAAATTCCACACTAGTGAAATCATATGGTATTTGTCTTTCTCCGACTGACTTATTTCACTAAACATTATATTCTCTAGCTCCATCCATGTTGCTCATAATAAATAGCAAGATTTCATTATTTTTGACGGTTGAGAAATATTCTATTATATATATAGGTGTGTGTGTGTGTGTGTGTGTATGCACACACACATCTTTTTTTTAAAATATAATCCTTTAAAAAAAATTTTTTAATGTTTCTTTTTGAGAGAGAGACAGAGCATGAGCAGGGGAGGGGTACAGAGAGAAGGAGACATAGAATCTGAAACAGGCTCCAGGATCTGAACTGTCAGCACAGAGCCTGACACAGGGCTCAGACTCGTGTACCACCAGATCATGACCTGAGCCAAAGTTGGACACTTAACTGACTGAGCCACTCAGGCACCCATATACCACATCTTCTTTATCCATTCATTTTTTGATAGAAATTTGGGCTGCTTCCATAATTTGGCTATTGTAAATAATGCTGTCATAAACAAAGGAGTGCATGTATCCTTTTGAATTAGTGTGTTCATATTCTTTGGGCCAACACCCAGTAGTGGAATTGCTGGATTGTAGGATAGTTCTATTTTTAACTTTTTGAGAAACCTCCATACTGTTTCTGCAGTGGCTGCACCACTTTGCATTCCCACCTAAAAATTCCTCCTTTAAAGAAAGCATCAGGCCCAAGTGACTTCACTGATTAATTTTACCAAACATTTCAGGAAGAAATAATACCAATTCAAATAATAACAATACAAAATCATTCAGCAAACAGACAAGGATACTCATTCATTTTTTTAGGCCATTATTATTCTGCCAAATTCATGATAACAAAAAAACTACAGCCCAATATCCACCATTAAAATGGATGCAAATATCCTTAACAAAATATTTGTAAATTTAACCCAACAAAATATAATACCCACTCACAATAAAAATCCTTAATAAACTAAGAATTGAAAACTTTCTCAACCTAATAAAGAGCATTTATGAAAAACTAATAGCCCACAAGAATCTGACCCAGTGAGTCTGGGTAGGACACAGAGATATGCATCTTTGTTAGTCCCCGGGTGATTCTGGTACAGGTGGTCCATTAAGAAGAAAAGCCCTCAGAAAGACTGATTTTTCTCAGAAGGCCGAGCAAGTAG
Organism: Prionailurus bengalensis; assembly: GCF_016509475.1. Classification (NCBI taxonomy): domain Eukaryota; kingdom Metazoa; phylum Chordata; class Mammalia; order Carnivora; family Felidae; genus Prionailurus; species Prionailurus bengalensis. Next base: position 95,795,752 of record NC_057344.1, read on the forward strand.
ATAATGTCATTAAGGGACACCCAAGGTGTCCCTTAGAGGATCAGGCCATAGTCTCCATTTGGGAGGATGTTACAACTCTGGCCTCACAAGGCCAGAGCTAAATAAGGACATACAAAGCCATATGTAAGTAACAAAATGACCCTTCCAAACTAAGAAACCAATAGCCAGTCAGTGAACACGTGGCCAGAGTATGTACGATTGATCAGTCAGGTTGAAGAGAACAACTAAGAATAAGAAGTGAATCCTGAGATGGCAGCAAAAAAACAAGGTTGGGGTGGAAGGGCCAAAATCAAGAAAAGGAATGGCCTGGTAGACGGTAGGGAAGTAGATTAATTAGATGAAGAGATACAATTATAGTAGTATTTTAAAAATATTATTTGTACAGGACATGTCAACTTCATTATCTTATACTATATTCATACTAGTCCCAATTATCTCATTAAAAAAAAATAATCCTAATAATCTCCTCTTCCAAATAAGGAAACAAGACTGAAAAGGATTAAATTGCTTGCCACATCACTTAGCTGGTCAGTAGGGAGCCCAGGAATAACTCCAGCTCCTCTGACTGGGATCCAGGGCACTGTCCAATCCACCATATGCTGGTGGAGGTGTGAGTGCGACCTATGGAGACAAACAGAGACAGGACAAAGGAACTCCAACCCTAAAGATCAGTGAACATACCTCTCTGCAGGTTCTACTCTTTTATCAGTGAGAAAAAACACTGGGGTCTATACGTGAAAACATCTAAAAGCCACTAGGTGTTTTAAAAGCTATTAGAATTTCTGGTGAAAATGGAAGTCTGTGGTACTTTTTAGGAATTGGTTTCAGAGACTTCTCAGATGAAACCGTTTTGCCCCCTGTTGATGCATCATTCTGCACCTCACTACAGTGCCTTATCTGCCTATATTTTAAGACTATATTCTGTAATCGTTCTACAGGACAACAGGAGGTTTCCACTTCTCAACTCCACAGTAACAACCCTACAGTGTTAGCTGCTAAGTTTAAGCCACTTGAGATGCCTCGCTTGGCAAGCAAGAACAAATTGAATAAGTATGATTTAGAACTAGAGTCTTAATTATAGTATTGCGTACCTGAGGTAATTATTCACATGATGTAGTGGTGCTTGAGACTATTATTTGTGATCGACTCAATTAATGCAATTTGGCCTGGCCCACAAGTGAAGTCAATTACCTGACAATCACAAGAGTCTCTTGATAGTTTCGAACTGTTCCAAAAACAGCTTCATGCACTATGGATAGGTTAACTATACATAAATATATAAGTACATATAATATATATTTATTATAATATATAATGTATATTATACATACTTATGAATATATGCTATAAATCTTTTTTAATGTATATATTAAATGCATATAAGTCTTTTTTTGCATTTGTCTATCCCTTTATGGAAAAACCACTCTCAATCCAAGTCCCTGAGATATCAAAATCAGTATTCTGTAATAACATTTTTCTGAAATGTTTGTATTAAGCTTCATGCAGACTTGAAATGAACATAAGTAACCACGCTAAACCAATCACTCAATGCTAGCCACTGAGTGGTGCTGGGAAATAAACAGAGGGCCAGCATTCACACCGTACTGGTCACAGGCCTTCAACAAACCAGGCAGAGTATAATGAGACACGTCGTAACTTTTCACTTAAATAACAAGATGAGGAAGATGATTCGAATAGAGTTAGTTATCTCAATCATTTAAAGCCATCTTCTGGGTGGCTCACTCGGTTAAATCCGACTTTGGCTCAGGTCATGATCTTATGGTTCGTTGGTTAGAGACCCAGGTGGGGCCCTGTGGTGACAGCTCAACATCTGGAGCCTGCTTCAGATTCTGTGTTTCACTCTCTCTCTGCCCCTCCCCTGTTCACTCTGTCTCTCTGTCCCTCAAAAATAAACACTAAAACAATTTTTTTTAAAAAGCCATCATCTAGCTATGCCTACATAAGGAAACAACACTGACCAAATGTTTAAGTTTTCCTTCTGAATTATAACAATGTGATCAGCTTAATTCTAATGCCAGATAATGCTGTCAGAATTAAACTACAGAAATTATTCCTCGATATGGTGATTGCAACATAACATCATTAATGAAACATTCAAAATTCAGCTACTGGAAAAAAAACATATAAAATGTCTCATTTCTCTCATCCACTTCTAAGATACATAGCACTATATGTATCTTGTATTATAGGGGCATGAAGATCCATGCCTATAGCTGACTTGGCATAAACTCCTTGAACCAGGCAGAGAAGAACAGCAACAATACTGACTCCATTTATTCAGCATCTACTCAGTATCAACCACTTTGCTAAGCACTTTCCATGCAATATTAATTCAATTCACTCAATCTACTGAGGTAACACTGTTATTCTCTCCATTTTCTTATGTTGGAGGTAAGGGGGGTCACACCAGGTAACTAACCCAAGCTCACTGAACTAGTAGTGACAGAACTTTGATTCTAAACAGGCCTGTCTCCATCTATGAATACTACTTCATGATACCCATGGAACAGGCTGTACACACTATCCCCAGCTGGTCACCTTAGAGACCTTCTGGTCCAATGCCTATTTATGTTCATAGGGAAGGATACAGGGGACCAGAGACAGGCCATGTTATTAGATGGAACTGAAACTCAGGCCAATTGTTTCCGCTTTTGCTTTTTATTTCTTTCTTTTTTTTTTTTTTTAAATTTTTTTTTTCAACGTTTATTTATTTTTGGGACAGAGAGAGACAGAGCATGAACAGGGGAGGGGCAGAGAGAGAGGGAGACACAGAATCGGAAACAGGCTCCAGGCTCTGAGCCATCAGCCCAGAGCCCAACGTGGGGCTCGAACTCACAGACCGCGAGATCGTGACCTGGCTGAAGTCGGACGCTTAACCGACTGTGCCACCCAGGCGCCCCCCGCTTTTGCTTTTTAAATGACAAAAGATGATTGTAAGTTTCCTCCTCCTGTTAGTCTCCAACAAAAGTTTAGATATTCCGACAAATACTTTTGTTTCTTAATTAAATCAACTGCTTTCTCATTCCTATTATCACTGAAGTAGAACATTTAATAGAGTATTCACCATAGGTTTATTGTGAAGTTGTTCAATTTCTACCTTCTCTGTTATACCTTATAAGGCTTCACATTTATTTTTCTTAAGCTTCAGAACATATACCACAACCAGAAACCTTGCTCATAAGCAAAACACCTTCAGAAAACAAATCAGAATTCTCAAAACATGGTTAGGCTCACCTGCTTAGCGGGGGCTTAATCAAGGCCAAGGGAAAAAACCACCAAGCATTTAACAGCACTATTTTGAGGACTGACGAATGAGCCAAAATAAAAATTATTCTATTATTTAAGGTCAAACCAATCATTTGGAAAATATTTATTACTCAGCCTATTGTTTACATTTTTCATTTACTAATCATCCTTTAAAAATGCTTTTTAAAATGTTAAGGTATATTTTCTAGGTGAATGAAACATAAAAATAATGGTCTTTAAAGAAATTGGGTATCATTATCTCAAACATACTATAGGCTACATAATCCTGGACAAAATTAAATCCTGGGCAAATAACATTTTTCAGTGCATTGATGGTATATGATAAAATAAGAAGAATCTAAAATAAACAACAAATGAAAAAGAACAGTGACCTAAATGGAAATGATGAGCCATAAACCATCCAAAAGCCAAGTTTCCCAAGAATATGAATTTTTGTATGCCACTGACATCAAGAAACTGAGCTTTGGAGCCCCTTACTTGAGAAAGGAACTAAACTTGACACTCTTGCATTGAGTCAAAAACCTGCAAAAGGATTATTAGAGAAGTCTCAGGAGACTGAGTCTTGGGGTCATTGTCATGAGAAGAAAGGTGAACCTGACACCCAGAGTAAATGAAGAACTTCAGAATGGATTAAAGCAGTCTCTGGCAGAGCCAGGACTAGGATAAGGCAAGAGAGGCACCTACGATACAAATTTAAGATGGCATACTTGCATGATTCTGAAGAGTAAGTGCCTCCTTAAATTCTGTACCCTAGATACTTGTCTTGCCCCACCCTGGTCCGAACCCTGGTCTCAGGTTGATATCATAGCTCTGGCTCTGCCAGAAGCAAATACAAATCTTCTGTGGACGAAGGAATTCCCAACTAAGGCCCTCAGAATTCTCACAGATGAGGTTCAGCCAAATCTGAGCTCACAAATACCACTAAACCCACAAGGAAACAAACATATGAATTAGAATCAGCAGAAACCACAACAAATATTTCCTTGGACAAACAAGGACTTTGGATATTGGAATTTCTGATAATTAATATAAATTATTTAAAAATATAAATTAATATTTAAAGACGCAAGACATGAAATGGAAAATGAGCTAGGTTATTAAAACAGTGTGGTATTGGCAAAAATACAGCCATACGGATTAGTGGAACAAAAAAGAGAATCCAAAAATAATTCTCATATTTGTGGTTAATTGATTTTCAACAAAGATACCAAATGGTGAAGAAGATAGTGTATTTAACAAATGTTACTGGGATGATTTGTTGCATATAAAAAAATTAATGTTTACCTCATACTACACATAAATATTAACTCAAAACAGATTATATACTTACACATAAGAGCTACAATTATAAAATTTCTAGAATTTTCTAAAAGAATTTTTCCTTGGATTAGATGAATATTTCTTAGATATGATATAAAAGGCATTATCTAGAGAAGAAAAAATATTGATAAATTAGGCTTCATCAAAATCAAAAGAAATTGCTAAGAAAAAGAATAAATTTGTTACAGATCCTGAGAAAATATGTGCAAATAATATATCTGATTAAGTAAATTTATATCTAGAATATAAGAGGAATTCATACTCAGTGATAAAAGGTGTACAGCCCACTTTCTTAAAATTGGGGGAGAGATTTAAATGGACATTTCACAATGTGAATAGAAATGAAAGTATCTGAATGACGAGTAAGAACATAAAAAGATGGTCAACATAATTAGTCATTAGGGAAATGCAAATTTAAACCATGATGGGATCTCACTGCACATCCACTAGAATAGCTAAAGTTAACAGACTCACAATACCAAATGTTGGCAAGGATGTGAGAGAACTGAAATCTTTATACATTCCCAATGAGAAGGTAAAATAATACAACTTTTTGGAAAAATGTTTGGCAGTTTCTTAAAAAGCTAAACATAAACTTACCACTTAACCCTAGGAGTTCCACACCTAGCTATCTACCAAAGAGAAATGAAAACATATACCTACACAAAGGCTTGTACATGAATAATCATAGGACCATTATTAATAATAACCCAAAACTGGGAAAAGCTCCAAATATTCATCAACTGATGACTGTATTAAAAAAAATATGGCATATCCAAACAATGGGCTTTTCCTCAGCAATAAAAGGGAACAAATGACTGATGCATGCAACAAGATAGATAAACCTCAAAAGCATCTTGCTACTTTAAAGAGGCCAGATACAAAAGACTACACATTGTATGGTTCCACTTTTAAGAAATTTCTAGGAAAAGCAAAACCATCAAGACAAAGTAGGACCATGGTTGCCTGGAGGTAGGTGTGGAAGTGGGGCCCTGCTCCAGATGGACATGAAGGAACTTGTTGAGCTGATGGCAATGTTCTACAAATGGATTGTGATGAATATTGCACAACAATATAATTTCCTCAAAATCGTCAAACTGCATGTTCACATTGGGTGAATTTTATAACATGTAAATCATGCCCCAATAGAGGTATTTTTAAAAATGAACAATCAATAATGACTATTTTTTTAAAAAATATATAAATTATTGAATAAAAATATAATAATAGTTCAATAATAGTCCAATAATATAATACTCCAATTTTAAAGTTCTACAGATGGAATATGGACTACAGATTAAACATTATATCAAATCTCCTGAATTGGATAATTGTACTATGGTCATGGAGCAGAATATCTTGTTCCTAGAAAAGGCATACTAATACATTAAGAATTAAATAGGCATGATACATGCAACCTTTCTTCAAATGGTTCAGAAAAAATAAATTGTGTGTATCTGTGTATATGTGTGTGTTGTGGGGATGGGGAGTGATAAAAAATAAAGCAAATGTTCTGCTATTATTACTAGTTTTTTTTAAATGTAAGTTTATTTCAACATAGAAAGTTTAAGGTTAGTCATTTGAAAAGACTACTAAAATATACAAACTTTAGTTACATAATTGATAAAAGTTTTTAAAACTGCAAATAAACAAGATTAGAAATGAAAAGGAAGATTTATCCCAGGCAGAAATGAAAAAGGAAACAAGAACACGATAAAAAATTTATGTCAATAAATTGAAAACTTCCATAAAATTACTTTATTCCAGAAAGAAAAAGCCTTACTATTTCTATAATTATCAAGAAATAGATTCAGAAGTTAGATTTTTTTGGATTAATCTGCTTTGGATTCTATCTCCCTCTCTCTCTGCCACTCCCCTGCTCACGGTCTCTCACTGTCTCTCGAAAATGAATAAACATTAAAAAAAAAAGTTTTTTAAGTTAAATTTTTTCATACAAAGAAACTGCCAGGCCCAAACTGTTTAACCAGTAAATTTTACTAAATTTTCAAGGAACAAGTTATTCTAAAATGCTATGAACTCTTTCAGAGAACAGAAAAAGAGATATCACTTAGATAACTCATTTGTAAGGTTAACATAACCCTAATACCAAAACCAGACAAGGACAGAGAAAAATTTTAGTCCAGCCTCACAAATGAATAAAGAAGAAAAATTAAATCGAGTATTGGAAAACTGAATACCATAGTACTTAAAAAATAATACATTAATACCAAATTCATTTTTTCCAAAAATGGGGAGAAAGTTTAATGTTAGAAAAGTTATGAATGTAAGATACCACATTTACATATTGACAAAAACATAACTGTAATTTTAATAGACACAAAAGATGACTTGATAAATTTCAAACCTGTTTATAATTTTTAAATACACTTAGAAATGAAATAAAAAGAATACTCAATTAACAGTCATTCCAGCAAAAATCAATCTAAATAAACATTAGATATATTTCTTTTTTTTTTTTTTTCAACGTTTATTTATTTTGGGGACAGAGAGAGACAGAGCATGAACGGGGGAGGGGCAGAGAGAGAGGGAGACACAGAATCAGAAACAGGCTTCAGGCTCCGAGCCATCAGCCCAGAGCCCGACGCGGGGCTCGAACTCACGGACCGCGAGATCGTGACCTGGCTGAAGTCGGACGCTTAACCGACTGCGCCACCCAGGCGCCCCTAGATATATTTCTTTTTAAAGTAAGTGTGAAGATTAATCATTTCACAATGTGCACATATATCAAATCATCACATTGTACACTTTAAATATATACAATTGTGTCAATTATACTTCAATAAAGCTGGTAGAAATAGATTAGAACAATAAGTAAATAATAAGAAAGCAAGTACAAGGCAAATTATCCACTATTATCATTTTATTCAACATTATACTAATACATATGCTTACATACTAGATACTATACTTTTTAATACAGTTTGAGACAAACTGTCAGGTGGAAGAAACAGACAAGTCTAAGAAAGATAATGGAGGAAAAAACACAGGATGCATAAAACCAAACACTCTATAATGCCATTTTTGTAATGTTTAAAGACATGAAAAATAACAATATATTTTCAAAAGATGCATTGTCTTAAAATGAGAAAATGATAAACAGCAACTCAGAATAATGTTTTCTTCTATGTGGAATGTAGGAGTATGGGCATGGGAGGAGCCCACAGGAAGCTTCAGCAACATCTAACTCAGGATTGGGGGAGTAGGCTGGTTTTTTGTTAATTTGCTTGCATAGTTTACATATATATTGGGTATATTCTTTTGCATATATCAAATATGAAAATGTGTAGTCTCAAAAAAATCAAGGTCCAGCACCTGGATGGTTCAGCTGGTTAAGCATCTGACTCTTGATTTCAGCTATGGTCATGATTTTACCATCGTGAGATCAAGCCCCAGTCAGGATCACACTAGGCGTGGAACCTGCTTAAGATTCCCTCTCTCCCTCTCCCTCTGCCCTCCCCTGTACACTTAAAGGAAATCATGCCAAAAATCTAAAGAGGTTAATTTATTTACTTACTATACTTAATTTCAAGTTCCTTTAAAAAAAAATTGATGTATAGGGACGTCTGGGTGGCTCAATTAAGTGTGCGACTTCGGCTCAGGTTATGATCTCACAGTTCGTGGGTTTGAGCCCCACATCGGGCTCTGTGCTGACAGCTCACAGCCTGGAGCCTGCCTCAGATTCTGTATCTCCCTCTCTCTCTGCCCCTCCCCCACTCACACCCTGCCTCTCTCTTTCTCTTTCTCTCAAAAATAAATAAACATTAAAAAAAATTTTAATTGATATATAGTTGATACACAATGTTACAGTAGTTTCAGGTATATAACATAGTGATTTGACAACTGTATACATTATGCTGTGCTTGCCCCAAGTGTAGCTACCATCCGTCACCATACAACACTGTTATAATACCATTGACTATATTCCCTATGCTGTACTTTTATTCCTGTGATTTATTCATTCATAACTGGAAATCTGTATCTCCTACTCCCCTTGACCCATTTTGCCCATCCTCCCCCCTCCCTCTTTGGCAACCACCAGTTTGTTCTCTGTTCAAGTTCCTTTTCATCAAATTTTTGTGGCAGTTTGTTTCCCTAGGACAGCCATGAGATTTCTAGCAGACAGGTGTTTATGCTCCTTTAACCCATTTATTTATAGAACGACAAGAAGGACATGTGGATTCCAAGGATCAGTAAGATATATTTCTAACATACAGTTAGAGCAAATTTCTTGGCTAAAATTAACTGTGACATACTGGGGAGCTTTGAGGACCATCAGTAAAACTAAACTAAACCTTTATATATGCAAATGAGGTAATTTATATGAAAACACTGTAGAAACATGAGCACATGCCTAGTTGTAAGGGCCTGGGCCAAAACAAAGTTAGGTTCAAATCTTGACTTTAATTAACTTTCTGAACTAGACTCTTCATCTATAAAATGAAGACAATAATACCTCCTTAATACAGTGTGCCAACCCATGGTGATAAAATAACCATAATGTTGTAGATAAAGACAAAAGAACCATAAGTGTTGCTTCTTACATAATTTTCAATGTAAATTGCCATCATCTTCAACAAATGTTCATTATAGATACTATATCTCATTTCTTTATTGGAACCAGTGAGATTTTAATAGCCTTCTTAAATAGTTGATTTCAAGCAGTTATATTGCTTCTCCTATGGCCTACTGGGGAGGTCCTTGAGGAGACAAAGATCACTTTTACAGTACGATGTTTTAAAATAATAAAAATATTTTTGTAAGAACATGAATTTTGCCTAGTCATGAGGGGTTTCCATAAAATTTAGTAGAGCCCTCTTTCCTGGACTCCACATCTGTCATCTTTCAGCAGAAATCACGAGAAAGCCTCTGAGACCAATCTGATCACAGCAAGTAGGCACCTCACCCATCACAGCTCCATTAGTAAAAAAGGAAAATACTCAGACATTGACAGTTGTTCCACCCTCCTGGTTCTCTCACAAAACTTTTACAAATTAGCTTGTCTTATTTGAGATCGTCAGTACTGATCTTTTCATGCCCTTCACCCACTTTGCCTACCTCTGCATTCTAATCGCTCCATGGACTGCCACAGTCCTTTTTCTGAACCCATCTATCCAAGTCCTGAATCTTCCATTGTGTCCTCTGGAATTCACAGTCAGCCATTGTCAAGTCCCCTATATCCTTTCATCTCCAAATTCCCCTCCAAATTTTTGATCTGAAGGAAACACAGATCTTCCTTGAGGATACTACTTCCCCTACAGCCCTCTTAAATAGCAACTGTTTTTTCTTTTTCCTAGTATTGGAATGGAGAAAATGCCTTTCATGCTCTTCATTCTGCTTTCAGACTGTTCATCCTCCCCCATTTTAGAAATGCTCAGCTCTGTATTCCATAATCAGAATATATGTGAATCTCAACTGGTTGCAGTCACTGCCTTTCTTGAAGACGTTTTGCTCCTGGCTCGCTGTCATAGTCTACGTTATGCCTGTAATTCTTGTAAGTTTAATATCCATGTAAATGAGTCTTCCAATGCCTTAGCCTCCCACTTCTTCGATATGATCCTACACTTGATCTCAGATGCTCACTTCCATGAGAGGCCCATGGGAAGGTCTTCACTAGAACCTGACCATGCTGGCATATCATATTGCTGTGAATGGACTGTTAAAGGCAAATCTGGTAAGGGCTCAGAAGGGGAAAGCTGTGGAAAAAGCCTCAGTTTTCTTAGAGAATAACAAAGTGGTTATGAACAGAATCTTTGTAGAAACATGGACAAAAACGTTGGTGGGTGGTTCAGTGGGTTAAGTGTCCGACTCTTGATTTTGGTTCAGGTCATGATCTCATGGTCATGGGATCCAGCCCTGCTTACATTCTGCACTGAGCATGGAGCCTGCTTAAGATTGTCTCTCCTTCTGTCCCTCTCTCCAGTTCACATTCTTTCTCTCACTCTATCTAAAAAAAAAAATCTAGAACAAAAAGAAATATGGACAATAAAGGCCATTCTGATGAGGTCTCAGACGGAAATGAGGAACATAGTATTGGTAACTGGAGGAAAGGCGATCCTTGTTATAAAGTGGCAAATAACTGAATTATGTTTATGGCCTAGTGTTTTGTGGAAAGTAGAACTTGTGAGCAATGAAATTGGATATTAGGCTGAAGCTATTTCTAGGCAAAGTGTTGATGGTTCAGCTTAGCTTCTTTTGAATGCATAGAGAAAAATACAAGAGAGAAATGACTTAAAGACAGAATTGTTAACCCAAAGGGAAGCAAAACTTAAAAGTTCAGAAAATTCTCAGTCTATTCCTATTGCAAAAAATGAGAAAACACGTTCAGAAAAGAACACTAAGATTGTGATCAAGCCACCCTTTGATGAATATGGGTGTGAACCACAGGCTTACTAACCCATCTCAGCAGAAACACAGCCAATTTAAGGGAGAGAAAAGGAGAAAGGAAGGAAAGAAGGAAATTGCCAGACTTTAGATTTTACAGGATAGGACCATAAAACTATTCAGCTGTGAACATGCAAAGTTCTTCAAGACAAAAAAAAGAAGGACCCCAAAGGGGATTCAGAGAACATCAGGGCTGCCTCCTGAGTTTCAAAAGGAGGAGGTCATTGCCTGGGTTTCAACAGGCCAGGCAAACCCCACCCAAACCTATGGGGGCCCTACCTCCACCAAGCACCTAGATTTCAAAGAATGAAGCTACCCAGACCTTTAGACACACAACCTGGGCAGAAGTCCAAAGCAACGGTGAGGTCTCTGCAGAAAGCTCCTGCTAAGGAAATGCCCAAAAGAATCATGAAGGCTAGGAACCATGAATAATTGTAAAGGAAAAAAATGGAAATCGGCATTTGGAAACTATATAGGGCTGCCCCCCAAACCTGGTATGTGACTATATCCCAGGAGAGCTGCACACCAAAAACTCCAACCCATGAGAGCTGCCACATGGGCTTTGCTTAACAGCGCCTTGGGAGCAGGGTCACCCCAGTGTATCCAGAAGGTAGCACTCCTGCCCCAGCAGGCCTGGTGTGGCAGAACATCTGGTCAAAGACTATTACCAAGTCTTAAGATTTCATGTTGTTTGCCGTGTTGGGTTTTGAACTTGCTTAGAACCTGTCACCTACTTCTTTCCTATTTCTCTCTTTTGGAATGGGAGTGTTTACCTGATGCCTGTCCCACCATTCTATTTTGGAAGCACACAACCTGTTTGATTTCACAGGTTCACAGCTGGGGAGAAATTCTGCCTCAGAATAAATCATACTAATATCTAATATCTAATTTATGTGATATTTAAAATGAGACTTTGGACTTTAGACTTTTGAGTTGATGCTGGAACTTAAGACTTCTGAAGCCATTAGGATGGAATGAATGTATTTTGCATGTAAGAAGGACATGAATTTTAAGGACCCAGAGGTGGAATACTAAAGTTTGAATGTTTGTGTTCTCCTAAAATTCATATGTTGAAATCCTAATGGTAATAGGACTTAGGGCCTTTGAGAAGTGATTAGGTCATGAGAGCAGAGCCCTCCTAAAGGAGATTAATGCCTTATAGAAGGGGCCCTAGAGAGTTCCCTTGTGAACTCTCAGCAAGGTGTGAAGATGTGAAGACACAGCAAGAAGGCATTGGCTATGAACCAACAAGGAAGAGAGCTCTTACCAGAACCCAAATATGTTGGCAACTTGATTTTGGACTTCCCAGCCCCTGCAACTGTGAGAAATAAATTTTTGTTATTTATAAGTCACCCTGTTTATGGTGTTTTTGTTGATGCAGACTGAACAGACTAAAATAATCATTTGTTTGTCAAAAACAAATGTTCATTTTCAGCTCTGGTCAGCTTTAAGTTTTGCACATTCATTTGTTGATTAAGTAAAAACTATTGATTACCTCTCATGTAATGGACATTATTTTAGATTCTAAGGATTTAATGGTGGTGTGATTTTTTTTAATTATTATAGTTCTCTTAGATAACTCTAAGTTTGCTCCATTTTCCAGCATTGGTCTATGCAGTTGATAATCCAATTTTTATCCTTTTAATCATTTAGTTCCCTGTGTACTAACTGTTGGGCACTGTTGAAATAGAAAAAATTCTACTGGGTCAAAACAGTGAAATCAAAACAATGTCAAAATGTGCTGGACCACACAGCCCTTGTCCTTACTGGGTGTGTCTAGTTACATACCCAGATACCAATCATTTCCCTATGTCCCATTTTTTTAAGTTTATTTATTTATTTTGAGAGAGACAAGGACAGCATGAGTAGGGGAGGAGCAGAGAGAGAGGGAGAGAGAGAATCACAAGCAGGCTCCGTGCCACCAGCTGTGGAGCCCAACACAGGACTCGAACCCACAAACCAAGAGATCATGACCTGAGCTGAAATCAAGAGTCAGACGCTTAACCCACTGAGCCACCCAGGCGCCCCTCCCCATATCCTCATTCTTCATCAAACAACAATATCAAAGAACAAAATTTAATCCTAATGTCTTGAATTAAAGGCGCCAGAGAGACCCTCGAGTAAAGATGTTTAGCAAATTACCTGTAAACATGGGACTAGTTCTTAGGCGAATGCCTAACACCAGTAACAAAAATTCAGGAGTCATGGGACTAGAAATGAGAGTTGAGCCATAAGTCTTGATAGGACTTCCAAAAGAGAGATCACAAAAAAAGGAAATTCGAGGAAGACCAAGAACCTGTTTTATGATCAGAAGAGAAAAGAATAAGAAAGGACTTTTAAAAAGTAGAGATTTTAGAACAATTAAAAAGCAGATAATTTTAAAAATAGAGGAGGACAGTGCTTTAATTAAAAACCAGTTAAATAATTTATTTTTGTTTATAGTAAAAAGGTGAGTGTGGCATAGTAAGTGAAAGAAGAATTTATAAAATACATCATGGCACATACACAGAACACCATGCAGCAATTTGTAGTAATTAAAATAAAGCCAAATAAATTTTTAAAAAATTTCCTTGCTGCTAAAAACTTAAAACTTGGACAGATTCTCTCTCTCTGTTTTTTTATATCTGCTGATCCATCCCCTCTATAGATATCTGAGAAGGCAAATTCAGAGGCATTCCTACTCAGTGTCCAACTTTGCCCATTGCTCTGGTGCCACAAAGAGATTGAATAGGTTTACAAGTCTTTTTTCAAGACAAGAGAAAATTTGGGCGGTGGGGGGAACCAGGGACTTGAAGATGAGTACTAGAGAAAAAGAAAAGTGGAAATCAGCATTTATAAGCTATATGGTGAACACATTGTTCTTCTCCCTTCATCCTGGCTACACTGCTTAGTACTTCCCCCATGTAATTAGAGAACAAAAAAGCTGATCCCAAGAGATGGCAAGAAACTATAACAAGATGAAAAGTATGGATTTTTGTGAACCTAGAGAAAACCACTGAAGTTGGCTAGCCAATCCATCAGCTTCCACCCCAAAAGGAATAAAAGGTACCTTGGAATAAAGGGGACCCCCAACAGCATAAGTCTTAAGCAGGACAAGTCTGAGATGGGAGGGGGAAGTAAGAGCCATGATGGTTCTGAAGGCTCACAGGAACGTAGACAGGCACCTTAGATGCTATTATGTGCTCTAAGACCCCAGCAGGTCCATCAATGCCAAGAGAATCATCAGAAGCCATACAGAGACAACAAAAGGACAAGAACTAGTAGAGGCCTCCCCAACCTGCTGACCCTGAGCTGTGGTTGCAGCAAGCATCCCCAATGCCAGGAACCAAACTAGGCAAAAACACTAGTGACAAGAAGCAGCAGAGAGGGAAGTTGTGAATGGGATGTACATCCTACTCACCACTCATTCCGTGCTTAACTTTCACAGAGTCCCCTTCCTTCCCTGACATCTCCTATGAACACAAGCATCTGAATGAGAGCGAGAAAGAACAAAGGAAGGAAAATCTCTTCAGAAGGGAAAGAGATTTGGAGAACAAACTCTGAGCAATACCTGAGACTGTGTAGTACTTGACTTTGACTGCCAAAGAGCCTGAGTCTTAAACTGGAAAAGACAAAAATAACTTGAAGACTCATTACAATTTTTGCTGCTGAGCCAAAAAAAAAAAAAAAGGCTTAGAATGAAGGAGAGCCCATGCAGTTATGAAACACTTTCATTTTTACACACATCTGATTCATAGCTGTTCAAGTTATACCTATTACAGATATTTGATAACATGGAAAATGGTACATAACATATTGTGAAATGATAAGATTAGTTTAAAAACAGTATTTATAGAATGATCCCATTTTTTAAGGGTAGACGTGGTTAAAAAAAAAAAAGACTGGACAATATACTATGTTGTTAACAGTGGTTCTGTCTCTGAGTGGCAACATTATGCGTCAGTTTCTTTTTTTGTATTTTTCGGTTTATTTTCTTGTGTTTTTAATAAGTAGCAGGGTTTTTGTATTCTAACAAAGAGGGGGAATTTTTGTTTTAAAAAAGGAATAATGGCCAACTGTGTTAAAAGCCTCAAAAAGAGTGATTTCAATATGGATAAAAACTACAAAAAATAAAAGGCAATTGGATTTAGCTGGTGGAATACTCATCATTGATCCACAGAAGAATGATTTTATTAAAGTCGTTCGTAAAATTCTACTATTCCTGGTTTTAAAAATAGTCTTGGTATCATACAGTCACATCTCATGCATACACAGAATAGAGGATATGTGACTCATTCATTTCCACACTACACCCTCCACTGAGGGAGGAACAGAATCATAGATGTCTGTCCTGATGGAAGTTCCCAATCTGATTGGAAACAATTTCTTTACAAGACCAGACTAGTGGGACAACACAAAGACAAATGATGGAGAAATTATTCCCAGCTTCATGATACTTCCCTGTCCCCAAGTAGTCCTTCTAGGTCAGATGCAGAATTAGGGGCTAATTTAGAACTTCTATCTAACAATTCATTCAGTTTGCTTTCATTTTTTATTTCTATGAGATTGTCACTGTATATGACATATTAATGATGACATATTTACTTCTGAATATTTTTAGATATATTCCGGATTGTGGAATAAAGTTTCATATTTAGATGAAGAGATGAAGCACATATTTAGATGAAGAGATGGGCACAACACAGCAGGTGGTTGATATCCAAATTAGTTACAGCTGCCACATGTAAATAACAGGAGAAGAAATTGAAAATATAAAAAAGGTAATTATATATAGAGAAGTGAATACAGTGCATCAAATGATGATAAAAGAACATAAACCTTGCGATGACCTATTGTGCTACTGGATGTTACTATTATCCCACAGTTTCAGTTCCTATTTCTAACCTTAAAAGGATGATTTCAGACTCCTTGGAAGAAAAGACTTTAATATGCAGAATTCCTAATGCATAATACAATCCTAGAGAAACAGTGGGTGCTCAATAAATGTTAGTTGATACTGACAATAGAACCAAATTTAGATAATGAAGTTTTATAAATCTGAATACATGTGTGTTTCTTAATAAATACTAAGGATGCAACTAGTCCAAGAGGAAAAGACAGGCAAGTCCTCGTGAGTTTCACATTAAATATTTAGATAGTCTTCTGACTCAGGGACACCTGCTAAGCCATGATAAGAATAATGCACTCTGGGCTGTTCAAAATTGTTTGACCCTATGAAACATTAAAGCCATTTTATTCTCAAAGGGTTCTCTTATAAAAGAGTAAAAGTAACCTCATTCTTCTTGTAGAATAACCAAAAGGGAAATCTTACATCAGTTTTCTAAACTTAACGGTCTAGTTATTCTGAAAGGGCAAACTGCAATGGCCTACAGGTCCTCCACTATCTTTCTAGAGTGTACGATGAACAGTTCTATCTCTGTCACACATAATAAGAGGTCGCTTGACAGCATGAATTAAAAGGTTCCTAAAGGTCCTTCAGTCCAGAACCCCTTTCCCTAGCCTACTTTAGAACCAACTGATGGAAACTCAGAGTTTCCTCCACAGCATCCTGCTCAACAATTTCATGTTATAAATCAGGAGAAATAAAATGACTCATCATAGGTCACTTTAACAAAAGTGAAGAAACAGCACGGGAACTAAAAGTCAGACCTCCTAAATGCCAGCAGACCGCTCTTCACATTAGTTTGGCTGTCTTCCCTTCCTTCTGGCACGATATTCCCATCCTTAAGGTTGCTTTTGGATAAGAAAACAAAGTGAGCAACACAACATCTGCCCTAAAATAATTTCAGAAGCACATTAACATAAACGTATTTATATCATTAGCTGTCGCTAATGTGCCCCCAAGAGGAAAAGACTCCTGCTTTCTTAGCTCTGCTCATGTGTCTTTCCCATCTCTGCAAAACCACTCCCATTCCTTGCTTCTGATAGAAATCCTGCCCAATCTTTGGCACTCAACTCAAATACCAAATTTTCTCAACTCAAATACCAGAACACATTCTCCCATATCTGGATTCCTATAATAGCATTCACATATAACATTGATTTTTCCCACTCAAAAATACAGAACTTTATTTTGTTATATGACTGTTTCATGTTTCTATAGGTCATCTCCCAGTTAATTTGTCCATTCCTTGATGGCTGGACCAGGCACCTTACTTCATTAGTATCCTTCATGAAATCTCATGTATATATTTAAAACAAATGGATATGTTTAATATTCTATCTCTTTGCAAACAGAATTTAAGGCAGTAATAAATACCTGTTGAGTTTAACCAAATATGAATTCAGGAGAATGAATTGCTGAGAGGGAAAGAGACAAGTACTACATGACAAGGTGGACCACCACAGCCCCGGGCCTTCACCTCCTGCACAGCCGTGCCAGGCCTGCTGTCACATCCACAAACAGACAAGTTTCCACTGAAATCCCTTCATGTTTTATTTCACATTAAGTGACACCATAAAATCTCCAATCGTGACATTTCAGAAACCAGTTGTTCTAAGATATTAAAAGCAGACTCATCACAACTCATTTGGACTGTTTGGATACACAAGGTGATGGAGGTGCCAAGGGCATGCTCTCTTTATTTGCATCTTAGAAAAAAACAAGTCACCCTGGTCTACAATTTGGCACTTAAAACTCTAATCATGCCTCAGGTCTATTTGCATCACATCATTTCAGATACATATACAATGTATCTGAGGCATACATAGTAAACAGGATATATTCAAGAAATTCTAAAATTCCATTTTTAATCATTTTTAATTGTTAAGTTGCTGTGAAACCACAATGCACCATGTCATTACTTCATAAATCTGCATTTCTACTTAAAAAGAAGTTCTTAGTCGCATGAAGACAAATTAAATAAACATTTTTCAAGATAATTATTTTTTAAAAAATAATTACAATTAGTTGCAATCATCACTAAAATAATAAAGTGTTTGGCTCATAGCCTGTTTATCTACTTTGATTTTTTTTTAATATACCCATTAAGCTTTTTTTCAAGCTTTCAGAACTCTACCTGGTCAAGTAGGTCATAATTCTGAATGCTGTGCTATTAGCTGACTTTTAATTAAAATCTGTTATAAAATCAGTTATTTTTTGACCTTCATAAATACGTATATTCATCAAAATGCACAAAATGTCCAATTTAAAAAATAGTGTGGCTTATGATATAATGTAAATTGAAAGCCCAGGATATATTATTTTATCTGTATGATATCTATACCTCTTTTAACAGTTTGCAAATTTCAGCAATTATGAGTATAACCCTGTTTCCCTAGATCACATCAACCTGAAGATACACAAGTAAGTCCCAATGACAATAACAAAATTGCCACAGCTTCAAGCCCCACTCAGAGTCTACAGAATAAGTATTTCTGATCATAATGGTAACCCACATTAATCCAAGCCAACTCACACTTTACCTAAAAGCAGGCTGAAGCAAGGAGTGTTATCCAAATAAATGTCTAAGAACCGAAAAACAGTTAAAGCAATTTAGATCTTTATTTCAGCCTCTTGGAAACATTCACAAAATAACAGAAAAACTTATAATCTGTCTCCATCACGCCTTCAACTTTCCCAAACATAGCAGCTCTCTCATTGTCTCTCTCATGGCCCTTTCCTTTCCAATCTATCTCTCTTCTCTTCTCTCCCCTGCCTTACCCAGAGAGGCTTTTCATCACATATATCAACTTAGCCTAACTGGCCTCAGTTCTGTACAACCTTCCTTGCAGGTAATATGCACTAATCACTGACATGCAGCTTCCTGGACCCTGAGTGCTAATCCTAATCCAAGCTGATGACACTCCTGCTGATTCAATGCACAGATCACCCTGCTTCTCTCTTCCATGCTTCAACAGTTACCTCACATCACTCATATAATGAGGCTATCAAGGAGAACCCCTTTTGCTCCCAGGATCCTATAAAAATCTTTGAAATACTGTTCATCTCCTGAGAGCCTTCTCTTCAAGGAGCACTAGTACAAAAGTAGGGAGAATTCAGGGAAACCAGGAGAAAAACCTAGATTAGAGGATAATATGGGGTAGCCCCTCATGTTCTATTCTCATACTGACCCTTCAATCTTATACCAATCCTTTTTTTTACAAGGCTTCTAAACAAAGCCCCAGAAATACTTAATGAAACACTTTAAAATGTATATAGTTTTTGACCTACTAATTATACATTTTGCTCTATAATTTGTACAGAAATTTATAACATTCTTTTTTTTAAGTAAGATATAGAAACAGTAAAAATACTCAACAACAGGAAAAGGTTCAATCATGGCACCTGCATACAATGAAATATTATACAGCTGTTGTCAAAGAGATTGATCAAATGGTTAGATGAGGAAATACCCTTTTCACAATCAAGGTGGAAATACAGATATAAAACAGATATCCTCTTCTTCGTTAATCAATATTTGACTAGTAAAAAAATGTTAAAAGCAGATTCATAAAAATTGGCGTATATACACTGAACACAAAACATAATATAATTTAAAACATAAATGTATATTTTTCCATCAAATTTTTGAAGTAGACCAAGATCAACACCAAGTTCTGTGTCATCTGTATAAACCATACCCACAATGCTGAAGGATTTTAAGCAGGAGAATGACATGACCCTGTTAACATTTTGGAAAGATCCCTAATTGCTTTGAAGAGAAACAAGGCAGGAGAAGATTCCAATAATCCAAAAAAGAAAAGAAGGTGGTTTGGACAAAGTATTAGCGGTGCAGGTAGAACGAAGTGCTGGGATGAGACTGATTTTTAGAGTAAGCAAGCGCCAACAGGGCTTTTAAATGATTAGATATGGGCGAGGAGGAGGGACTCCTAGGCCTGAGCAACTGCAGAAATGTAGAAACACTAGCTGGAAAGAAAACAACTGGGGACAAGCAGGGAGGCTAGCAAAATATCAAGGGTTGTTTTTGACACACCACACTTGAGGCACCTAATACACGTCAAAGTGGAATGAGTGAACAGTGAATATACAAGTTTGAAATTCATGAGAGAAGTGGGAGCTGGAGTTACAAATGAGACATTAGCCTATAATTGGATTAAATTATAAGAGACTGGATGGAACCATCTAAAGGGAATATATAGTCAGAAAACAAAGGCCAAGAAATTGGAAAATGGAGAAGTCAATAAAGAAAACTGAGAAGAAACAACCAGTGAAACAGAAAGAAACCTTTGATATCTGGTTCCACAGAAGCCTAGTAAAGCCTGGAGGTGTTGAATGCAATGAACACAGATAACTGGCACCGATTTTGACAAGCTAGTTGTCAGAGGTAGCCTTGACAAGAGCAGTTGCAGTGGAGGGGTAGGGTGAAAATAGTGGAGGGGTTGGGAGAGCATACTGATGAGAGTACATTTTTTTTAAGAATGAAAGGAGTAGAAATGGACACAGAAAGTCTAGGCAACTTTTTCAAGGACTTTTACTGTCAAAGGGAGCAGAGAATTAGGGTGATAGCATAAAGGGAAACCAAAGTAGGGGCGCCTGGGTGGCTCAGTCAGTTGAGTGTCCAACTTTGGCTCAGGTCATAATCTCATGGTTCATGGGTTTCAGCCCTGAGTTGGCTCTGTGCTGACAGCTCAGAGCCTGGAACCTGCTTCAGATTCTGTGTCTCCCTCTCTCTCTGCCCCTCTCCTGCTTGTGCTTTGCCTCCCTCTCATAAATAAATAAACATTAAAAAAATAAAAAATAAATAAAAAGAAACCAAAGTAAAGGAAAGGTTTTCCTTTTAAAGTTGGAAACTATTACACCATGTTTATAAGCTGATGGGAATGACCCACTAGAAAAGAAAAATGATAAAGCAGAGAAGAGATGGGATATTGCCCTGGCAGAGAATGCCAGAATATAACAGGGAATGGAGCACAAGTGAAGGAGCTGGCTACAGGAAGAAGCAAGGACAGTTTATCTGTGGGAACTAGAAGGAAAGCAGAAAACGAGTGAAGATATAGGCAGATTTAGTAATGGGAAGTGGAAGCAATTGTGAGCACTTCTGTCATCAGCTGAGAATAAGGGTGAGATAATAAATATTAGAAGTTTAAAAAGAGAGAATAAAGTAAAATTATCACCTCAGAGAGAAGGAAAATGAACCTGGAGAAATCTAGTAGGACTGCCCTGCAGGACTGAGTGCTCACTTGAGATTTGTCACCATAAATCTAAAGAGACTAGCAGCATAGCTGGATATTTCTTTAAGCCACATTCAGCTATTTGATTCCAGTCAGGAAATAAAGCAGTTATATTTAAATAGGGTAAGAGTTTTGTCAGGTAATAAGAGAGCAAGGGATCTGAGGGTGTATGCAAAGTGAGTGACTAAAGGCTATTGACTCTAAACTAGACAAGAAGAGAGGACGTAGGTGGGTGAGGGTGGGAAGAAATGAATCATGAAAAAGAAGTGTGGAAGTGGGAAAGGGTCAATGGATTAAAGGTCCTGATAGGTCAAGAACAAATTAAATGAGAATACAGGGAAAGTGAGCTTAAAGATAGGAAGTGATGGTTTCACATGGGATGCTTGGAATTAATATTTTGGTGGTGGGACCAACATTGCCAAATGGTTTAGTGTATGACTCTGAAGTGGGTGATGAAAAGGACAAGACCATTAGAAATGAAGTCAAGGCACTGACTAGCTAGAGTATGGGTGGAATGTCTAAGTGCTTATTACCAAAATGATGGAAGGATTTGTAGTAGAAATGAGCATTTTAGCCAGGTGCTAAATTTTCAATAAATGATAAATTTTTCAGATTATATGCAAGTAATTGACCTACATGATAAGCTCTAATATTAAACTATTAGCTTGTTGAAAACAGGAACTGTTTATTTTTTTCTCTTTAGTGTTTTAGAAGAATGTCTAGTACATAATGGCTACTTAATAAGTACTTGCTAAGGCACTCCCCCCAGTTTCCATATTTTAATATCCCCATTAACCCAAGATCAATTTAGCAAGACTGACATGAAAAGGGGGAAAGTAAGCCATACATCAGGAAAAAACAAAGACACATAGATGACTTAGAAAAACTTAAAAATTAGTATCACTTTCAACAAAAACTATTTAATTATTTAATCACCTTTTAGAGGAGAGAACATTGTAGCCACCATGGTCCTCCTCCGCTTTCCATTGAGACTATGATCACCTTCTTCTATTGTCCCCCACAATTCAACCCAACTTTTCACATCTCACACACAAAAACTTAAAGTCCCTATGCTAACCAAACTTTTTCTTGTAGAATAATTTAGTTTTACTATTCAAATATGCCTTTTGCAATCTCATCTCCCACTCCATGCGGCTGATAAACATGTGCCTTCCAACTCAACAGACTACATGTCTTGCTATGACCAGTGATGTTTCAGAACTCTCATAGATCAGCATTATCCTCCCTGAGTGTTCAGTTTTTTAACTCAGTTCAGCTCAATCTCGCTGTCTGAGACCAGAAGAACTAGAGTAGGATTAAGGAGAAAGTCATGACAATGGCTGCATGAGGGGCTAACCTATAAATATGTTAAAATAATATTGGAATAAATGATTAAATTTTAAATTCATCCTTTATCATAAGCCTATGCCCTCAAGTAAATGTCCCCTCTCTACTGCAGATATAGCTCTATTGAGTATTTTTTTAATGAGTAGTTGCAGTTGTGGGCAGATGAAGTGAGCTGTAATCAGCTGAAATTCCAAAAACTTAGTGATGCACATTTATTGAAGTGTAATTCATTTTATTGCCTAAATCTTAAATTCTGTGCCTCCTAAGAAGTTGTCTGGTTTGGTATATAGAAAAGAAAGCTGAAGAGATAACAGCAGCATATTAATAATGTCTATACCTAACTTGAGGTTAAATGATTTGGCCTATATCACACAGCTAGTAAGAGCAGAGGTGGTATTTATTTATTTATTAAATGTTTATTCATTTTTGAGAGAGAGAGCATGAACTGGGGTGGGGCAGAGAGGGGACAGAGGATCTGAAGTGGGCTCTGCACTGACAGGAGTGAGCCCGATACAGGGCCCAAACTTACAAACCATGAGCTGAAGTCCAATGCTCAACTGATAGCCACCCAGGTGCCCTGCAGAGGTGGTATTTAAATCCAGACAACCTGGCTCAGACCATGCACTTTTTACCTATTACACTATTTTTGCCTTTTCTCCACCAAAATATTGATGCTCTTTTGCCAATAAAAAGTAAATTACTGAGTAAATATTTCTTTGCACAATTTGTTCCAATAGACATTCATTTTCTTTCCACCTCCACTAAACAGTAAGCTACTTGATGGACATTGGTACTCTTTCTCTGACTGACTTATTTCATTTAGCATTACACCCTGCAGGTCTATCCATGCTGTTGCAAATGGCAAGAGTTCATCTTTATGGCTGATTAAAATTCCATAGTATGTATGTGTGTATATGTATATACACATACACACATCTTACACACACACACACACGCACACACACACACACACATATTCTTTTTCTATTCATCTATCGACACGTTACTTTCATGTCTTGACTGTCAAAAACAATGCTGCAAGAAGCATAGGGGTGCGTGTACCTTTTTGAATTAGTGTTTTAATTTTCTTTGAGTAAAAAAACAGTAGTGGAGTTACTGGATCATATGGTAATTCTATTTTTAACTTTTTTGAGGACCCTCCATACTGTTTTCTACAGTGGCTGCACCAATTGCATTTCCACCAACAGTGGATGAAGTTTCCTTTTTCTCCACATCCTCAGCAACACTTGTTATTTCTTTTCTTTTTGATTTTAGCCATTCTGACAGGTGTAAAGCGTTATCTCACTGTGGTTTTGATTTACATTTCCTTGATAAAGAGTGATATTGAGCATTTTTTCAAGTGTCTGTTGGCCATCTGTTTGTCTTCTTAGGAAAAATGTCTATTCATGTCCTCTGCCCATTTCTTAATCTAATTTTTTTGGTGTTGGGTTGTATACATTCCTGATATATTTTGAAGTTAAGCCCTGATTTAATATATAATTTGCAAATATCTTTTTGAATGTAGTAGGTTGTCTTTCTGTTTTGTTGATGCTTTCCTTTGTTGTGCAGAAGCTTTTCATTTAGGTGTCCCAATAGTTTAATTTTGCTTTTGTTTCCCTTGCCAAAGTCCAGAAATAAACCCATGGTTTTATGGTCAATTAATCTATGACAAAGGAGGCAAGAATGCACAATGGGAAAAAATCTCAAATGATGTTGGGAAAACTGGACAGCTACATGATAAAGAACACTAGTTTTAAAGGGTACCAAATTATTAGCTTCCCTGAGGCATGCCCATGGTCTCCACCTAGTCCTAGGTGGCAAAATGCATTGCTCTTCTGAATTCTACACCTTTCCTTGTATCTACCCTTTGCCGTGTGACTTTGTAGTTCTTCCTGCAAGGTGGGCAGTTTACTTCTTGGTCTTTGACTTGGAGCACAGCCATATGACTTTCTTTAGCCAGTGGGATATAAACAAGCAGAGGCTTGATATATGGTTATATCACCAGAGAAGAAAATGCTTGAGTAACCCACTGATTCCAGAAGAATGAGAGATATTTAAACCTCCAGCCTATTGCCAAGCCCCATCTCCATCAGCTAACTCCCAGCCAAATCTCAAATGCAGGAGCAAGAGGCTTATTGCTGCTTATCACTGAATTTCTTAGTGATTTTTAATCAGCATCAATTTGGCCAAAGCTAACTGATAAACTCTACTCAAGACCCATGAAGTTTTAGTCCATCCTTCCACTGTTAGACTCTGGCCTAAGAGACCCTACTTACAAATATTACAAATAGAAAAATATTTTAATTGCCCTTTTTAAAATTATTTTCTTTTTTTAATTTTCTTAAATGTTTATTTATATTTTAGAGAGAGAGGCAGAGCACAAGCAGGGGAGGGGCAGGGAGAGAGGGAGACACAGGATCCAAAGTAGGCTCCAGGCTCTGAGCTGTCAGCACTGAGCCCCACATGAGGCTTAACCTCACGAACCGTGAGATCATGACCTGCGCCAATGTTGACACTTAACCAACTGAGCCACCCAAGTGCCCCTTGAATTGCCCTTTATAAGTAAAAATACATTTTGTTTGTTAGAATTTACATAAAACTCTACACTTCCTTACTATGAGCAACCAGAAAAGGAAATATAATGAGTAAATATAATGGGTTTGCATTCAGGGGAGGAGGTTGTGTTGCTTACTTTCTTTTAAAATATTTGGTAGAGTTTACTTTCCTGTTATTAACACAAGGAAGGCATAAAAACAAAGAAGAAAACCCTTCAAGAAATATTCCCTTATTTAAGAGTAGTAGATTAAATAAAATTTGTGAAACTACATGCAGGGCCAGGGAAATAAGAATCCAATTCATGGAAAAAACAGAGAAAAAGAAATGGAGAGCAAGCTATGCAGGACTTAAAAAGGCTTCCAGGAAGATGGACCAGAGATGTTTCTATTTGCAAGTGGGGGAAATTGGTAAAGAATTCTTACCCCAGTATATTATAGAAAGGTTTGTAGCTGGCATCATTCCAAAGTGGAACTCAGAAAGCATCTTCTCATATGAATGGTTTTCTACATTGTGATTAGGTTTTACAGTGTTGGCATTACATTCATTCATTCATGCCACATCTTTTATTTAGCACCTACTATGTACCAGGAATGTGTTGCAATAAATAATAAGGATTAAAATTTGAAGATTGCCACAGGAACCTATGCAACAAGAATAGCATTGTTTTGGGGGAAAATGAGGGCCATTATTTTAAGCTAGCTGACAAATGACCTTTTATAATATAATCTCCCTATAAATTAGGAGCTGTATTGTTCCATACTTTTATCTGCTAAGTACACCAGAGGGGCTCAAGGAACTTAAGGGTTAAAAACATGTGTTGGCTAATTTTAAAAAGGAAACTGCAATGAGATTACTGCATGGAAAGAGTAGGTCAAAATTATAGTAGACATGATTGATAAGTCCGTCTGGAATGGCTTCATTCCAACTGGCTGGTATTATAACAAATACAGCCAGTAGCTTTAATAGGTGCTTAGCTGAAAAGAAGACAGTTTACTGCTTGCTGTTTTAGACACCTGATGACAATTCAGGAGAATGTATTTGAACTACAGTTCCATCTTCAATTAAATAATGTCTATATTGAGAAAAATTTTCAGAAATATCTCAAGCACATTTTAGATTTTAAAAAAGGATAATTTACACCAAGGAAGTTTGGAAAGCTACACTGGGAAGCCATATATAGAAAATCAGAAAAGATTTCCAAATGCCTAACAGCTCGTTGAACTGGGAGGATTCTACTGGGATAGAGTGAGAGACTTTACTGTCATGCCCACAAATCCTATCCAAGGATAGAGCCTATCTTATTAGATCAAAGTGTGAATTAATTGACTCTTTCCACATAACAGGATCTATTTCAGCTTGCACACCAGTTTATGTGAAAATGAGAGAGAACAGCAGAGTAAGGCATAAAGGACTTAAAGGCGGTAATAGTATTCATAACCAACTGAGTAATAGCAAATTAAACACAAGATGGTACATCTCAGTTTTGAAACTGATGATGCTGAGGATGTCATAAAGAAAGGGTCCAAGTGACAATAAATGCAGTTTTGAGGGAGAAGTTAATGATGGCATTTTCAAAATTTAAAAAGCAAAGAAGAATAGAAGTGGGTTATTTAATGAACAATCTTGATTCTTAGAACGAAGATTTTGAGAATCAGGAATGGTACAAAGTTTGAATTCAGATTGGTTACGTTCCATTAAAATATTATTGAAATCAATACACTTTTAATTATCCATCTTTATTACTGCATGTGTAAATGTCCTCACTAAAGACTAACAAAGATAGAAGATTCCACCCTCTATACTTGTATCAGTTTGGCTACATTTTATTTAAATAATTCATGCTGTATTTCTGATGGATATATAGGATATATATGCAAATAGGTTAAGTAAACTTCCTGTTTTTTCCATCATTTAATTGTTAACTACCAAAGAGGCCTGTCTAAATCATAGATGCCATTGTTCTCCCACTGGTGACTTTACCACATTAATGTTAGCCTATATATAAACTTCTGATTAAAAATTGTTTTTCTTACTATATTTTTCGAGATGGATGTGAAAAGGCTGATATAAGCCTAGACAACATTTAAAATTTTTTTTTAACATTTATTTATTTTTGAGACAGAGAGAGACAGAGCATGAACGGGGGAGGGTCAGAGAGAGGGAGATACGGAATCCGAAACAGGCTCCAGGCTCTGAACCTTCAGCACAGAGCCCGACGCAGGGCTCGAACCCTCGGACCGTGAGATCATGACCTGAGCCGAAGTCGGCCGCTCAACCGACTGAGCCACCCAGGCGCCCCTAGACAACATTTTAAATATCAGAGAAGAACTAGCTGGCATTTGAAATACTCTTTATCTTTCCATTTACAGTCCCCTCCAAATTTGTAAAGGATATTATTTCCCAACTCAGAGAAGGCTGGTTTCTGTACTTACAAGTGGATGGATATGCCTTGACAAATGGATCAGCACAGGTATAATGAACATTTGAGAAATAATTGTTTGAAACAAGAAAAGACTTTGTATTCATGCAGAAGATTAAATATATGGATTTATGCAGAAAGTGAGATTATTAATTTATGCATAAAAAATAAATGGGTAAAGGATGATCTAGAATGTAAAATAAAACAAGTCTACAAAAATCATGATTTAAATTGGCTGTTATTCAGCATCTATTACTTATTTATTCAGACTACAAATACTGAATGAGAACTTACCATGTATCCAGACTGTGCTTGAGTATTCAAATCAGCTAATTTTGAAACTGTTTCTTATGTTCATAATAGGCATTACAACAGTTTGTGATCACATATGATTTCAGGTTGTCCATATTCTAATTGCCACTGTTTTAACAAGCTATCATGTCCTGAGGCAAATAAATAACTTTACCACAGTGGGGAAAAAATGAGAGTTTAGAGCACATGATCTCAAAGGCCTCTTTCAGAACTAATATGCTGTACATCAAATGAATAAGAGGAAAAATAGATTACAAATATAGTTTTAATTAATTTTCATATATAAAATATGAAAACTAAATTTGATAATGTGATAGAAAATTTCATAAGTGGCAGAAAAAATCATGTCCAACACATGTCATAAAATATCTTGTATATACAAGGGAAAACACATGCAAGATGCTGGTTAGAAACAGCTATCATTGAGCCAGAGATTCGCAGAAACAGAACTCCAGAGAAAAATAGCAGAGGATAGCTTTCCCTTCCATGACAGCAACTACAACAGGATGTTCTTCAAAGCCTGTGCATGGGCGGGGGGTGAGGGGGGTGGGGAAGCTGTATATGTTTTCTTTTCTCCATGAAGTTGCTTCAATTTCAGAATTCCCTTAGAATTCAGGTGAGATTCTGGACTGAAATCTCCTTAGAGAACACCAAACTCCGCAGGAAACAACTCCAGAGTTCTGAAGACAAAGTCACCTTCCATATCAAGTGCAAATAATCATCTAGCTTCCAATTAGAGCTCAGTTCCACAGTGCTATGCCAATCATTTAAACATTTTGCTATCCTTTTATGATAAATAAAAATTGAGTAAAGTATTCTGTCAAATAGTCCACTGTCCCTTCTTTTGTGGAGGTCATAAGAATTTCCTAAGAATTTTCATAAGAATTTCCCTAAATTTTAAAAAACTATCTCCACTTTGCGTCACTATAACAGATAATAATATCAAGGCTAAAATATGCTATAAAATGAAGGATCTTAAGAGAAATCTCTTTAAAGTCCTGAGGTGCCTATATTTGTTATTCTAAGAGTAGCTGTAGGAATAGTGACATTAATTATTGAACTGAAGGTAGATGAATGCATTCTTCATGGTGTTCAAAAGCTCTCTGGGAGCAGAGTCTCCATCCAGAATCCCTTCTGAGCACCTGTGCCTGCTTTCCAAGGCGCTTTTCCTGTCCTTGAAGCACCACCTGACACCAACAAAGTCCCTCTTTTTTACCACAGACTTGACTTGAAAGAGAATTGAAAAATCCACATGCTGCCTAACTTTATTTACCTGGGTGGTTATTAAGTCACTAACTTATCCTCACATAAACTGCTTTTGTGTTTCCAGGTGCCAAATATAGAGAAATCCCAGCTCTTTCTTAAATGTATTACTGAAAACCTCTTTTGTCCTCTTTCCAGCAAATAGACACTTATGTATACTTGTCTCTTGTTTTGTGTGGGAGGCTCTGAAAACACTCCAGTCAGAAATGAAGAAGATACAGCTGCCATTTTCTCTCTGGCAGAAATCTAGCTTCAGAACACATCTTAAATCCCTCTTTATGAGGACCAGAAGGGCTTAAAGAATTCAGATAAAAGATGACAAAATTCCATTAAGTGACAGTAAACCAATATGCACACAAAGGCAAGACCTGAGGAAACAGGCTCAAGTTGTAAGAGAAGGGATTTGGATTTGATAGTAGAAAGAATTTAATGACATAACAGTCATGAAAATTTATCAACAAAGTAATTGCATACGTTTTGTTTTAAATGAAGAACTTTCCAAATGGAATAGAGATGAAATAGAATCTTCCAAAAGCCTCTTGCAGTGTTGTGATTTTAGGATTTTTATTGTTTTCATCCCCATATAGATTCTGTTTGTTACAAATTAAACTATCCTAACTATCTTTGCCCCTTGGTTGAAATAAATTTTATTTTTGAATCACTATAGATAGTAGTTTCTGCAGCAAAAGAGATCCCTAACATTTACATGTGGTACTTGTCAATGGTTATGAAATAGCAGACTACCACTTGACAAATTGTGAACCTGGTCTCCATCACCTGCACTGATTCCTGTTTTTCTTCTTTTACTCCCTCAAAGGCACCCCTTCTGACTTCTTCTAATGTTCAAAATCTTCATGTTTTCTTTTTCTTCATCTGGCTTTCTAAAATAATGTAATTACCCATAGCACCTTAAGACAGAACTGTCCAAAATATGCTGAAAAGAATATTAGATCCTTGCTATATTAATAGGATTTATTTGGGAAAACAGGCTCCCATGGTCAAATATATTTTAAGAAATGTTGTTTTAAATACATATAGATATATTTTTTGTGCTTGGAGCTTTAATATGTTAATACGTATTATGACACAGCAGGAGAGAGCTATAGCAGACAGACAGCACTGCCCAAATTTATTTGGATATAGAATCTTTTTTTTTTTTTTCTGGAACAACTCAGGAGGACTTCGATTTCTCTGGAAGTACTCTGAGAAATCCAAGGGGAGGGAAGTACGTTAGATTTCTGAGGGGGTCTTCCACCCTGAGGTTTTAACAACTCCTACAACCATTAAGTCAGGTTCTGTGGCCACGCATCCAGAAGTTTCTAATTCAAGCTCCTAAGTTCATTCTCCATACATGTGTTAAGTTGATCTATAAGATTTAAGTAATAGATAAAAAATGGGTAACATTTGGATCCAAAATAAAACTGTTCTCAAAAGCATGTGGTCTAGAATAAATAGACTAGCCAGACCTTAATTTTAGATGTATTGTTTGCTTTTAGCTCAAACACACCTTAGTGCTATCTTTCTATATTAAAAATTAATTTTCTTCAATATAATTTAATGAATTCAAGAATTGTTTAATGCTTACTGTGTGCCAAGCATTATGCAAGAAAATCAATAAATATTTAATAATGTAATAAATATGATAATAATATTCAATGAGATAAACTATTTTACAGGTACAATATAAACATGTTATTAAAAGTTAACCAAAGAAGACCTTGTTAAATCAATATCTAATACAAATCAACTATGAGCTATCTTTCAAATAATTCAAATGAGATTTTCATTTCTCTTTTGGACTTTTTTCCATAAAAGATGACAAATCCTTTGCTAAGTACTTATTTTCTTGTTTGTATATATTTATATTCTTTTAATATTTATTCACATTCTTTTTTCTCATTTAATGACCAAAGTATCCATCAAAATAGTACTTTATAGAGCCTGACTCTCCAAACCTAAAATATTTCATGCTCTAAAAATTGAGTCCTTTCATACCATGAAAATCTCTTACTCTACCTTAAAGGTAACATGTAGATGAACAAAATGATTCTAGAACATTTTATTCTGTGCCTATTCAATAGTGGACAAAATCCAGCACTGTTAATAAATTACTGCTTCTCTCTCTGTATTAGTTAGCCTGAAGAAATTGATATAGACTCCAGCTGTGCCTAATTTGTAACCTCCCTGTTTGCATACACGATGCTTTGCTAAACATCAAAAAAAAAAGTGACTCTTGATGTTCAGTCTAAAGAAACATAATTTTCTGTAGTACATTTGAAATAAAACGTCAAATCAATGTGGAAAAAAACACCAGCAGTAATAAATTAAAAGAACATCGGTGAGGCACAGAAAAGGTGTGTCACGTTGTTATCATATAGATGGGTCTTAAAGTCGAGTAAAACATTTGCCAAGGAAAGATGCAATTTCCACCAGGAGGACAGAGTGATATGAGAGGGCTAAATTATCCAGAAGATTCAATTTTATTACTCCAATTCTTTTACTAACTCCACCAAACAGAATTTGAGGTCTTTTCTGCCAGGACTGTGATGAGGTACTCGGTAAATTAAATGTTATTAAATCTCAATTGCATCATTTTCATCCAACTGCATCTGTAAGATCTTTTAATAAGTTATTCATATGTTAGATATATAAAAATGTGTGGGTAGAATTTGCACTGGAGGTGCTGTTCTGGTAAACACGTTTGATTCGATTTTTATAACTGAAAAGACTCAGCTGGACCACTAATGTTTTGAACCAAAGAAGCATATTTCATCTACAGAACTCTGTATTTTAAAAACATTATCATTAATCCCCAGAACACACCTGCCATTGTAGGGAGGTCTAGGACTAGGTGTTCTTCCCCTAACAAGGAAAAAATTCTTAGGCATGGTATCTAGAATCAGAGACTTAAATCTCAGAAAATCCTAAAATTCCAGTAGTAGCTATAAAGTTTTAACACACTCAAGCCCTTTAAGTCAAAGAAATCCCAGAGTACATCTAAACTTAGCTTTGTGAGGAAAGAAACTACACCTGAGAGGGACATCATATCAATTCCTACCACGAGATTTTGCCCTTCTATTAAATCAAACCCAGAAATCTGGATTACAATAGTCCCAAAAGATATCGGGAAGTATGAAGTGGTAAGACACTTAATCTAGATCTATACATGTGCATTTTTAAATTTGAACCTTGCCTTTCACACTAGCAATTTATTTTTAAAAATAACCTAATGCCCATTAGATGTAGGAATATGTGTAGCAAGTCAAATGTTCCAGTTGAGAGCTCTTTGATTAACTCCCCTTTTTGGTTTGTCCAGGCTGTGGAAAAATCACATTATTTGAATGACAGTCACAGGTGAGAAGGAAGAAAATACACTTCCCAGAAATGTTTCCTAATTGCTCAGAAGCAACTAGTTCAAAGGCATTTTTGGAAGAAACCATCTAAAGTTGAGCTGTCATAATAATTGTATTTCCTTTGTATTTACAGATCAGCTGAAGAAGGAAATTCTATATATAATTGTGTGCCAGGAGCTAGAATACAATGATGACAAAAGTTTATTCTGTTGTCATATAGCTTATAGTTAGGACATGGTTATTTCATATTTTACACATTTGACACAATGATTTTAAATATTTCTGGTATTGTTTTTATCTTCTGATGTGCTAATACATTCATATTTTTCATATGTTATGACAAAGGATGTAGTTTTAGGAGATGCTAAGACTGGAGAATCACTTTTGATTAATTGCACATTCATTTATTCATGCATTTTTTATTCAGCAGATATATGTTGAATAGTTTCTAAATGCTGGCCAATGTGCTAGATGCTAACAATGCAGTGGTTAACCATACAGTCCTTGCTCTCAGGCATTCCAAGGGTTGACAATGGTTATTCATATACTCAACAGGTATTTATTCAACTCCTACTATGTACCAGGTGTTGCACTAAACCTGGAGACATAGCACCAAACATAACAAAGAAGACTCCTGTCCTAATGTAGCTCACATTTGAGTGGAGGGACAGAAAAATGAGTAAATGAGCAATTAAAATGATAGATGAAGGTTTCCAGGGGTTTAAGTGAAAATGTAAGTCACTGAAAATGTTTAAACAAAGGGGTTCAATGTATATTTTAAGAAGGCTGATGTATGGAAATAAAGAGAAAGCAGGGACATAATAAACTGCTATTGCTGACATCCAGACAACAGATGTCAGTGGAGAGGAGTAGACAACGTTAGAGTGATTCTCTGGAATAGAAGAGAAAGTGGAGAACCACAAGATTCCAAAGATAACAACAGTAACAACAACAATAACACAATAATGATAGTTAAACCATTTTAAAGCATTTGTTGTGTACCTATCAGTGTGAATTATACATATTAGATGTTAACTCTTCTAATCCTCAGATGAGGTATACCTATTTTACATACAGTGAAACTGAGGTTTAGAGAGGTCAATCAATTTACAAGATCACATAGCTACTAAGTGGCAAAGACTTTGAACCCATGTGTCTGACTCTAAATCAGAATACTTAACTCTTACAGGAACAATTTATACTAGCAAGAATATTTACCACATGCAGTATATTGGTCTGAATCAACAGTGGTATGTTATATGCAATTATATAACTATACATTATAAAACTACAATAATTAATCATAGTATATGCTATGTAACTATTATTTACTAACACAAGGTATATAACAGAAGTTATTATTCAGTTGGCAAAAGTGTTCACTCCAATTGTCCTTTGCTCGCCTCTTCCCCCCTTTCTAGTGTTAGAATTCTGCAAGGCTCTTTTCTTTTTCTGTCTCTCTAGCTGACCTCTTTCATTTTCACAGGGCTTCAAAAATCATTTTTGTCTGTGGCTCACAATCAATAAATGAGACTATATAATTCATAGATCCAAACAACTTCCAGGTGTCTCTACTTGATATCTCACCCACCACATCAAAATTAATACGTCCAAAAGTTAACCCAACACAAAACCTGCTTGAATTCCTGTTGCCACATCTCCATAAACAATCCCTCCATATATCCCATTTTTCAGGCCATAGGCCTGCAAACTATTTTATTCCTTCTTCTTCATCATTTTCAATGCATAGTTCACCACCAAGTCTTCTTGTTCATTACAACTGTATATATATATTTCTTTTCCATTCACTTGCTCCTTTTCTCCATCTCTTCTGTATTATCTCTTAATTGCATTACTGCAGTAACCCTATAATCAGCCTCATTCTTATCTATTCTATCACCTTTAGTCCAACCTTCCTCCACAGCAGCAAGCATCTTTATAAAACATAAATTGTTTCTCTTCATCCCTTTACTTTAATCCCCTCCGTGTCTTCTCATAGCTAATAAGAGTTCCAAACTCCCTACCATTACGCACAACTCCCTCCATGACTTGCATTTTGCCTACTTCTCCAGCTCATCTACTGCCACTGTCACCCTGGCGCACACATTACAATTCTATCAGCCATCATACAATTGTTCAACCAAGAGAAACTCTTTCCACAGCATTTCATTCTGCCCAGAATGCTCTCTCCTCTCCTCTCCTCTCTTCTTCTCATGCTAATCCCAACCATATCATCAAGATCCCATCTCATATTTTCATTTTTTCAGAGTCCTTCCCTGATCTTTTGATCTAAATTTTGCTTCTCTGTTATGCTTTTCTTACAACACTTAATGTATTTTGTAATTATGTATTTATATAATTCTGTATTTTTGTACTTGTATAATTTTTACTCATATACTTCAGGAGTAAAGGTTTAGGTCACCTTTTGATTCTAAAACCTCCCAAACAGCTGAAGTGCTTAGTTGGTAGGCTCCAACATAGTATTCTTTATCAGAATCTGTTATCAAGGCAACGTTGTGACAACTTTCTTTGCCTGTTGATTACATGAGCATCCCAAAGTGGCTAGAGAAATCTCTACTTCCAGGTCAATGGAATCAAGGTTGTGTTCCCTGTGGGAAACATTTCTCCCTTCGGAACTGAAACCTCTCAACAAATACAATCCAAATATGTACCTGTGGGAAGATAAGTTTGCCCTGTAAGTCATAAGAAGTAATGGTGAATGGAGGCACGCTCACTTCCACACCTTGATTCCCACATCCATGTATTCTGGCCATGAGGGAAACTGCATCATACATTAGTCACTAGTTGAATGTATATACCCCATCTCCATGCATGAGAATACCAAAAGCACCTAGACAATACAATATTTTCATGAGGATAAATCTTGATCCCTCAATAATAAAAGAAGGGCTAGCCAGTTTCACAGAATGTGTGTCATATCTGGGACATAACATTGGCTTCTGGCTGTTGGCATGTTATTCACTTAGCAGTACAAGTGGTCAGATTAGTCTCAGTGAGAAGAATCTCTATTTTGAGTATGCATAATCTTGTTCCATGCCATTATTTGCATTTTATTCTTGATTACAAGCAAGCAATAGCAGTTCCAGGAAAAAAAGCTTAAAGGTCCACAGTGCAGGTCACCCCATTTACCTGATTACTGAAAGCCCCTGTGGTGGGTGTGCTTTGGTGAGCTTTCATGTGAGTCACAAATTTCCTCAACACTCTGTGTATCTTCCAAATTTCCAGCCACATATCTCTTCCCCACGCCTCCTTGTCACTGACTTCCCAATTGTGCTGTTTCCAGGCCCTTGACCATTTGGATAAACTGTTAGCTATTTACCTTGAATCCATCTAGATCTTTTCTTCTGTCCATATCTCTTTGCAGACAAATAGGATGATAAGATATACTGCTTGATATTCTGCTCCCTGGGAGGATTTTCATTCCCCATTGTCCTTCTGAACCACCCCTACAGTTAGACTGTAATGCTACAGCATTGAATTCTGGCTGGTGCCTGCATATTATTTATACAAAACCACCTATAAACCAGGCCTGAACTTTTTCTTCCTAAGTACAGGTGTGGGGTGGGGAAGAGATATCAAGGCAGCAGGAGTAAGTGCTATGGAGAGTTTAAGTACTTGCTCTTGACACTCAAGTGTCTTTAGGGCTGCTAGAGCCTGATATGACAGAAGTTAACTTGCACCTGATGATAGAATGTTGTTGCTCATCCTGTTATTGCTTGGTGGTTCAGGTTAACATCCACTTTATAACAGGCAGCTGAGGTTACAATTTACTTGTTCTATGGTTAAGCCCCAGTATCAAACCAAGATTTATTTCAAAAAGAGAATTATTATTTGTGAAAAGGGTATAGCTTTGCTTCAAAACCTTAAGGATCTGTGGAGCAATTCTCCTGAGAACTGTAAAGGCTTGCATAGAGCATACATCACTGCTGCACATACTTTAACATAACTGGATCCACTAGGTCACAAGGCTAAAGTGGTGGATGGAGCAGCTCACATCATATCCTGAAGCATTTCTATAGCCTTCTGTTGCTATTGGCCCCACTCAAAACTGGAACACTTATGAGTCACTCAAAAAATGGTTACTCAAACATGGTATATATCACCTCCTGAATCCAAAGGGTAGTCTGTTTTTTTCTTATTGGAGGGCACAAAATGCAACAATTTGTCTTTCACTTTGAATGGGACATGTCAATATTCCCAGACTACTAAAACTCTAGAATCTTCAACGACATGCAGTTTCCTGGATATTTTATGAGAGTTTCTGATATATTTTTTCCTATTTCCTCTCTTCCATATTTAATCAACATGATATCATCAATATAGCAGACCATCATGACCATGATGTGGGATGAGAGAACCAAGGTATTTTGCATCGGGTTATCAAAAAAAGCCCTCTGAGGTACTTGGAATTCCATACAAATTTTAGGATCAGCTTTTCCATTTCTGCAAAAAAAGCCATTGGGATTTGAGTAGGGATTAGATTGAATATATAGATTGCCTTCGGGAATATTGCAGTTTTTATAATATTAACTCTTCCAATCCATAAACAAAGACTGACTTTCCATTTATTAAGTCCTCAGTTAGTTTATTTCAGCAACATTTTGAAATTTTCAGAGTGTAAATCTTGCACCTTTTTAGTTAAATTCAATTCTAAGCATTTTATGTTTTCAATGCTACTGTAAATGGAATCACTTTTGAACTGTTCATTGCTTATATATGGAAAAGAAACTGTTTTGTGTGTGTGTGTTGATCTAGTGCCCTGCAACTTTGCTGAAATTATTTTAGTTCTAACCGTATATTTGTGTATTATCTAGGATTTTCTAAATATAGGATCATGTCATCTGTTAATAAATGTATGTTTGTTCTTTTCACTTTGTCTTTTATTTATTTTTCTTGCCTAACTTCTCTGGTTAGAACTCCCAATACTATATTGAATAGCAGTGATAAAAGTGGGCATCCTTGTCTTGCAGTTTTTTGCATATAGGTCTTACACATATTTTGTTAAACTTATCCTTAGATACTCACATTTTTGTAGATGCTGTTTGTAGATGATATTTTTAATTCCTACATCCATTTTTCTACAAATATAAAAATACAACTTACTTTTACAAATTGTATCTTATACCTTGAGATCTTGGTTAAATTCACATATTCACGCTAGCAGCTTTTCTATGGATATATTAAATTTTTCTAATTCATTACTATGTCATCCGTGAATACAGAAAGGTTTAGTCCTTTCCAATCTCCATGGTTTTATTTTTTCTAATGTTAATACACTGGTTAGATCCTCCACTGCAATGTTATGTAAAAGTGATGACAAGAATTGACCTCCTTGACATGTTCCTGTTTATCAATGGGAAAGCATTAAGTCTTTCACTTTTAAGCTTTATGTTAGATGTAGGTTTTCATAGATTTGCTTACCTACTTGAGCAAGTCCCTATTGATTCTTTAGGTGAGGGTATTTTTTATCATGTATGATGGTGAAACTATGTCAAATTACTTTTCTGCATCTATCAGGATGATCATGTGTTTTCTCCTTTAATATGTTAATATAGTGAATTATATTGACTTTTTAATGTCATTGCTTTCCTGAGATAAATTCTAGTTGAACACAATTTGTTAGCAACTCCTCTATATTGTTGGATTTGATTTGCCTACTATTTTGGGAGGATATTTCTATATCTATATTCATCAGATAAACTGATGCTTAGTTTTATTTTCTTATAATACACTTGTTTAGTTTTTGTACCAGATTAATATTGGTATCATAAAGTAAACTGGAAGGTGTTCTCTCTTTTATTTTCTGAAAAAATTTACACAAGACTTGTTTTATTTCTTCTCCAAAGTGATAGAATTTGCCTTAAAACTATCTAAGTCTTGGAGGAGGAGCCAAGATGGCGGAACAGCATGGAAGCTTTTTATGTGTCTCGTGTCCATGAAATACAGCCAGACCAACACTAAACCATCCTGCACAGCTAGAAAACTGACTGGAGGATTAACACAACAGTCTGCACAACCTGAACCACAGAATTCAGCACGTACATGGCTCGGAGAGGTGAACTTGGGGAGAGAGAAGCCGGCGGCAGGCAGGGAGTCGCCATTGCAGGAGGAGAGAGGATAGAGACTGGGGCAGGGGAGAATATGGGAAAAGCACCCCTCCCCAAAAGCAGCTGGAGAGAAAGTGGAAAATTGGAAACAGCCGCAGGGACTGAACTAAAAAAGGAGAAAGGAGAAAGGAGAGGGTTTAAATTCCATTAAGATTATGTAAACAAGGGGAGTGCAAAGTCTGCAACTCCGCAGCTTAATACCTGGTGGTGCTCTGGTGGGAAGAGCGAGTCCACAGGAACAGAGTGGAGTCCAGGAGGTTCTCGGGCCACACGGGGAAAAGCGGTTCCACTGCTGGAAGGACATTTGGTAGAGACTGTTGAAGCCACCTGGTTCCAGCGGACCCCAGAAAAAGGTCACATTCGCTGGTGCCGGAACAAGGTCATTACAAGTGAAGCCTGGTGCCAGATGTGTGCTGTGATTTTCCATAATCCCCGAAAAGCTGCTGCTACACTATCTCGTGAACTTTTTCTGGGGCGGGCTGGCACCTGGCTGCAGTCTCGGGGCACCGGCAGCAGCAGGGTCTAGCAAGCATTCCAGGGTGCAGCCGATATTCAGCCAATGCTCGGTGAGATCCTCCCACAGAGGGGTGGAATAGGTCAAAGCTGCAGTCCTTCAGAAGCAAGGGGCCGGGGAAAACAGCCGCATCTGAGACAAAACTTGGGA
Source organism: Prionailurus bengalensis (assembly GCF_016509475.1). Classification (NCBI taxonomy): domain Eukaryota; kingdom Metazoa; phylum Chordata; class Mammalia; order Carnivora; family Felidae; genus Prionailurus; species Prionailurus bengalensis. The sequence continues at coordinate 95,834,938 of NC_057344.1, forward strand.
GAGAGGTACTGCCTGGGGCTTTGTCACGGAGAGTGAAAAAGCAGAGAGTAGACGAAAGCTGAAGACAGAGGACGAGGACGGGTGCGCGATTGCTGATCGGAGAGAAAACAGTTCCCATACAGGAGACAGAGTAACTGGATGACGCCATTCTCACCCCTCCAGCACATGCGCATACACACCTATGAGCGCTGCAACAATCCACCCCAGTAAGCTACCAGTGCCATCTAGTGGAGAACAGAGCCCTTACACTGAGCCCCGCCCAAATGGGCCAATCTCGCTCTTCAAGAACACAAGTCTCACTGCCGGCTTAGCTTATGGACTGTAAAGCACTTCATATTCTGACTTCTAGGGGAAAACGAAGTAATTTCAGTCCTATTTCAATCTGTTAGCAGGTCCATCTATTCGATTTTCTTTCTTTTTTTTCTCTTTTTCACTTCTTTCCTTTTTCTTGAATACAGAAAGAGAAAATTCATTTTTATTTTCAATTTTTATTGAAAATATTTTTCTTTAATTTTTTTACTATATTTTTTTATTTTTGTGTAAATTTTTTCAAATTCTGTTACATCATTTCATTTTAGTCTACTGCAGTGTATTCACTGTTTCAAATTTTCAAACGATTTCCTTTTTTTCTTTTTCTTTTTTCTCTATTTCATTTCTTTCCTTTTCGTGAATGCAGAAACAGAAAAATTTCATTTTTACTTTCAATTTCTATTAAAAATGTTTTTCTTTAAATTTTTTTACTATATTCTTTGCTTTTATGTAAATGTTTTTCAAATTCTATTTTACTTCCATCATTTTATTTTAGTCGACTACAGTGTATTCACTTTTTCAAATTTTCAAAAGATTTCCTTTTTTTCCTCTTTTTTCTCTTTTCCATTTCTTTTTCTTGAATACAGTACAGAAAGAGAAAAAAATTCATTTTTATATTTAATTTTTATTAAAAATATTTTTCTTCAATTTTTTCTACTATATTCTTTACTTTTATGTAAATTTTTTCAATTTCTATTTTACTCCCATCATCTCATTTTAGTCTACTTCAGTGTATTCATTTTTTCAAATTCTCACACGATTTCCTTCCCCCCCTTTTTTTCTCTAATCTGTCAAACCACTTTCAACACCTAGACGAAAACACACCTATGATCTAGCATCATTTATTCAATTTCTGTGTGTGTTTTAAATTTTTTCATTTTAATATTTTTTTAATTTTAATTTTTTAAATTTTAATTTTTCTACCTCATTAATTCCTTTTCTCCCTTCAAAATGACAAAATGAAGGAACGCACCCCAAAAGAGAGAGCAAAAAGAAATGACAGCCAGGGATTTAACCAACACAGATACAAGCAAGTTGTCTGAACCAGAATTTAGAATCACAATAATAAGAATACTAGCTGGAGTGGAAAGTAGATTAGAATGCCTTTCTGCAGAGATAAAAGAGGTAAAAAATAGAATTAAATTAAAAATGCTATAACTGAGCTGCAATCACGGATGGATGCAGCGGCGGCAAGGATGGATGAGGCAGTGGTATACAGAGAATCAGTGGTATACAGAACAAACTTATAGAGAATAATGAAGCAGAAAAAAAGAGGGAAATTAAGGCAAAAGAGCACGATTTAAGAATTAGAGAAATCAGTGACTCATTAAAAAGGAACAACATCAGAATCCTAGAGGTCCCAGAAGAGGAAGAGAGAGAAATAGGGGTAGAAGGGTTATGTGAACAAATCATAGGAGAAAACTTTCTTAACCTGGGAAAGACACAGACATTAAAATCCAGGAAGCACAGAGGACTCCCATTAGATTCAGTAAAAACTGGCCATTAACAAGGTAAATAATAGTTAAATTCACAAAATGCTCAGGCAAGGAGAGAATCTTGAAAGCAGCAAGGGAAAAAACTCCCTAAACTACAAGGGAAGACAGATCAGGTTTGCAGAAGAACTATCCATGGAAACTAGGCCGGCCAGAAAGGAGTGGCAGGATATATTCAATGTGCTGAATCAGAAAATATGCAGCCAAGAATTCTTTATCCAGCAAGGCTGTCATTCAAAATAGAAGGAGAGATAAAAAGTTTCCCAGACAAACAAAATTAAAGGAGTTTGTGACCACTAAGCCAGCCCTGCAAGAAATTTTAAGGAGGACTCTCTGAGGGGAGAAAAGATGAAAAAAAAAGTATATATATATATATATATATATATATATATATATATATCAAAAGCAACAAAGATTAGAAAGGACCAGACAATACCACCAGAAATTCCAATTATACAAGCATCATAATGGCAATAAATTCATATCTTTCAGTACTCACTCTAAACGTCAATGGACTCAATGCTCCAATCAAAAGACATAGAGTAACAGAATGGATAAGAAAACAAGATCCATCTGTATGCTCTTTACAAGAGACCCACTTTAGACCTAAAGACACCTTCACATTGAAAGTAAGGGGATGGAGAACCATCTATCATGCTAATGGTCAACAAAAGAAAGCCAGAGTAGCCATACTTATATCAGACAATGTAGACTTTAAAATAAAGACTGTATCAAGAGATGCAGAAGTGCATTATATCATAATCAAGGGGTCTATCCACCAAGAACCCTAACAATTTTAAACATTTATGCACCAAATGTGAGAGCACTCAAATATATAAATCAATTAATCACAAATAAAAAGAAACTCATTGATAGTAATACCATAATAGTAGGAGAGTTCAACACCCCACTCACAGCAATGGACAAATCATCTAGTCAAAAAATCAATAAGGAAACAATGGCTTTGAATGACACACTGTACCAGATGGACTTAACAGATATATTCAGAACATTTCATCCTAATGCAGCAGAATACACATTCTTCTCCAGTGCACATGAGACATTCTCCAGAATAGACCACATACTGGGACACAAATGAGCCCTCAACAAGTACAAAAAGATCGAGATCATACCATAAATAAACATATTTTCAGACCACAATGCTATGAAACTCGAAAACAACCACAAGAAAAAATATGGAAAGATAACAAATACTTGGAGACTAAAGAACATACTACTAAAGAATGAATGGGCCAACCAAGAAGTTAAAGAGGAAATTAAAAAGTTCATGGAAGCCAATGAAAATGATAACACCACAACCCAAAACCTCTGGGATGCAGGAAAGTTGGTAATAAGAGGAAAGTATATAGCAATCCAGGCCTTCCTAAAGAAGGAAGAAAGATCTCAGATACACAACCTAAACTTACACCTTAAAGAGTTGGAAAAAGAATAGCAAATAAAACCCAAAACCAGCAGAAGGCAAGAAATAATAAAGATTAGAGCAGAAATTAATGCTATCGAAACAAACAAAAAAAAAACAGAACAGATCAATGAAACCAGAAACTGGTTCCTTGAAAGAATTAACAAAATTGATAAACCACTAGCCAGTTTGATCAAAAAGAAAAAGGAAAAGCCCAAATAAATAAAATCAAGAATGAAAGAGGACAGATCACCACCAACACAGCAGAAATCAAAACAATAATAAGAGAATATTATGAGCAATTTTATGCCAATAAAATGGGCAATCTGGAAGAAATGGACAAATTCCTAGAAACATATACACTACCAATACTGAAACAGGAAGAAACAGAAAATTTGAACAGACCCATAACCCATAAGGAAATCGAATTAGTAATCAAAAATCTCCCAAAAAACAAAGGTCCAGGGCCAGATGGTTTTCCAGGGGAATTCTACAAAACATTTAAGGAAGAGTGAACACCTATTCTCTTGAAGGTGTTCCAAAAAAATAGAAATAAAAGAAAAACTTCCAACTCTTTTTATGAAGCCAGCATTACCTTCATTCCAAAACCAGACAGAGACCCCACTAAAAGGAGAACTATAGACCAATTTCCCTGATGAACGTGGATGCAAAAATCCTCAACAAGATATTAGCCAACTGGATCCAACAATACATTAAAAAAGTTATTCACCACGACCAAGTGGGATTTATACCTGGGATGCAGGGCTGGGTCAATGTCCGCAAAACAACGTGATTTGTCACATCAATAAAAGAAAGGACAAGAACCATATGATCCTCTCAATAGATGCAGAGAAAGCATTTGGCAAAATTCAGCATCCTTTCTGGATAAAAACCCTCAAGAAAGTAGGGATAGAAGGAGCATACTTCGAGATAATGAAAGCCATATATGAACGACCCAACATTAATATCATCCTCAATGGGAAAAAACTGAGACCTTCCCCCCTAAGGTCAAGAACAATACAGGAATATCCATTCTCACCACTGTTGTTCAACATAGTATTGGAAGTCTTAGCCTCAGCAATCAGACAACACAAAGAAATAAAAAGCATCCAAATTTGCCAGGAGGAAATCAAACTTTCAATCTTCACAGATGATATGATACTCTATATGGAAAACCTCATGAATTCAGCAAAGTTGCAACATATAAAATCAATGCACAGAAATTAGTTGCATTCCTATTCACCAACAATGAAGCAACAGAAAGAGATATCAAGGAATCAATCCCATTTACAGTTGCACCAAAAACCATAAAATACCTAGGAATAAATCTAACCAAAGAGGTGAAAAATCTATACACTGAAAACTATAGAAAGCTTATGAATCAAATTGAAGAAGACACACACACACAAAAGGTAAAATATTCCATGCTCCTGGATAGGAAGAACAAATATTGTTAAAATGTCAATACTACCCAAAGCAATCTACATATTCAATGCAATCCCTATCAAAATAACACCAGCATTCTTCACAGAGCTGGAAGAAACAATCCTAAAATTTGTGTGGAACCAGAAAAGATCCAAATAGCCAAAGCAATCTTGGAAAAGGAAACCAAAGTAGGAGGCACCATAATTCCGTACTTCAAGCTGTACTACAAAGCTGTCATCATCAAGACAGTATGGTACTGGCACAAAAATGGACACTCAGGTCAATGGAACAAAATAGAGAACCCAGAAATGGACCCACAAACGTATGGCCAAACATATTGACAAAGCAGGAAGGAATATCCAATGGAATGAAGACCCTGTCTTCAGTAGGTAGTGCTGGGAAAACTGGACAGAGACATGCAGAAGAATGAACCTGGACCACTTTCTTACACCATACACAAAAATAAACTCAAAATGGATGAAAGACCTCAATGTAAGACAGGAAGCCATCAAAATCCTCAAGGAGAAAGCAGGCAAAAACCTCTTTGATCTTGGCCACAGCATCTTCTTACAGCATCAGCACACCTCCAGAGCCAAGAGAATCAAAAACAAAAATGAACTACTGGGACCTCATCAAAATAAAAAGCTTCTGCACAGTGAAGGAAACAATCAGCAAAACTAAAAGGCAACCGATAGAATGGGAGAAGATATTTGCAAATGACAGAGCAGATAAAGGGTTAGTATCCAAAATCTATAAAGAACTTACCAAACTCAACAGCCAAATAACAAATAATCCAGTGAAGAAATGGGCAAAAGACATGAATAGAACTTCTCCAAAGAAGACATCCAGATGGCCAACTGACACATGAAAAAATGCTCAACGTCACTCATCATCAGGGAAATACAAATCAAAACAACAATGAGATACCACCTCACACCTGTCATAATGGCTAACATTAACAACTCAAGCAACAACAGTAGTTGGCGAGGATGAGGAGAAAGAGGATCTCTTTTGCACTTCTGGTGGGAATGCAAGTTGGTGCAGCCACTCTGGAAAACTGTATGGAGGTTCCTTAAAAACTAAAAATAGAACTACCCTACGACCCAGCAATTGCACTACTAGGCATTTATCCAAGGGATACAGGTGTGCTGTTTTGAAAGGACACATGCACTCCCATGTTTATAGCAGCACTATCAACAATAGCCAAAATATGGAAAGAACCCAAATGTCCATCGATGTATGAATGGATAAAGAAGATGTGGTATATATATTTATATATCTAGATAGATAGATAGATAGATAGATAGATAGACAATAGAGTATTACTTGGCAGTCAAAAAGAACGAAATCTTGCCACTTGCAACTATATGGATGGAACTGGAGGGTATTATGCTAAGCAAAAGTAGTCAGAGAAAGACAAAATCATATGACTTTACTCATATGAGGACTTTGAGAGACAAAACAGATGAACATAACAGAAGGGAAACAAAAATAATATAAAAACAGGGAGGGGACAAAACAGAAGAGATTCATAAATATGGAGAACAAACTGAGGGTTACTGGAGGGGTTGTGGGAAGGAGGAATGGGCTAAATGGGTAAAAAGCACTAAGGAATCTACTCGTGAAATCATTGTTACACTATATGCTAACTAATTTGGATGTAAATTTAAAAAAATAAAAAATTAAATTAAGAAATAAAAAAACTAAGTCTTGAGTTTTCTTTGTGGAAAATATTTTACTATGAATTCAATTTTTAATAGATATAGGACTATTTAGGTTTTCTCCTTCTTGAAACAGTTTAGTACTTACATTTTTCACAGAATTTGTGTATTATATAATTTATTGGCATAAAGATGTGGATAACATTCTCTTATTTTACTTCTATACCCTATAGAATCTTTAGTGATGGTCACTCTTTTAATTTCACTTCTGTTATTGATAATTTGTATTTTCTCCCTTTTTATTTTCTTGAGCAGTCTAAGTAAAATGTTATTCTTACTAATGTCAATGAGCTAAAATTAATTGATATTGCTGTTCAAGTTTTCTATATTATTGATTTACTGTTCTATCAGTTACTAAAATGAATATTGAAATAATCAATTAAAATTTGTATATGTCAGTTTTTCCTTTCAATTCTGTCAGTTTTTGTTTCATGTGCTTTAAGGATCTGTAATTGGGGCCTCTGAGTGGCTCAGTCAACTGAGTTTCTGACTTTGGCTGAGGTCATGATCTCACCATTTGTGAGTTGGAGTCCCACATTAGGCTCTCTGCTCTCAGCACAGCGCCCACTTTGGATCCTCTGTCCCCCTCTGTCTTTGCCCCTCCTTGCTCATACTCTCTCTCAAAAATAAATAAAACATTAAAAAATAAAGATCTGTAATTGACAAAAACCATAAAAATTGTACACCTTCTTGATGAATATTTTATCATTATGAAATAATCCACTCTATCTTTATAAATAATCCTACACCTGAACATTGTTTTTCTCGATACTAATACATACACTTCTAATAGTCATCTTTTCATGGTACATCTTTCTCCATCCTTTTACTTTTAAGCTACTTGTATCTTACTTCCTCCCCCACCCCACCAATTCTGACAATTACTGCTTCTTCAATGAGGATTTAAACCAATTCATGTAAGATAATTATCACCATACTTGGATTTAAATGTACCATCTTGCTGTATATTTTCCCATATGATTTTTGGTTTTTTTTTTAATTTTACTATCTTTTCCTTCATTCTTTTGCATTAAGTAGTTTCTTTAGTTTTCCATTTATCTCCTGTATTTACAAGTGGAATGTCTCTTGTTGTTTAGTGGTTGCTCTATTTCACTAACCCATCTTTAACGTGTCACAGGCTACCTTCAAATATTTCACCCTGTCAGACATAAGATTCATTCTACTCCACTCATTTTTAAAGCTATTTTAGTTATACTTTATTTCTAAATACTTTACAAATATCATAATTCAGGTATTATACATTTTTCTTGAGTAATCAATTATCTTTTAGAAAAAGTAGAAAATATGAAAACATTCTTATATATTTTATAAAGGATTTTCTTTAATATTTTTTGTATTGCTGGCCTACTATATTTCTCGACTTGTTTCTCTGAAAATAGTTCTAATTTGACTCCATTTTTGAATAACATTTTGTGATAGAATTTTTTTTTTCCTTTCAACAATTGAAAGAATTCACTCTACAGTTTTCAGGCATGTGTGCTTCTATGAAAAATGACTGGCCATTTCTATCTTTCTTTCCTTGAATGTTAATCAGCCCTTTTTTCTCTAGATGCTTATAAGATTTTCTTTTTAGCCCTTGTCCAAAAATTTGGTTATGGTGTATCTTATGTGGTAGTTTTCTTTTTTCTCTTTTGTTTAAATATTATGTGTTCACTGAGTATTTTGGGTATGTGGATTTACAGTTTTGATCAAATATAGAAAAATTTTGTATTATTTCTTCGAATATCTTTTTCTGCTCCTTCAAATCCAACTATATTTTTTTTAATTTTATTTTAGAAAGAGAGAGCACAATAAGGGGAGAGGGGCAGAGGAAGTGAGAGAGAGAGGGAGTGAGAGAGAAAGGGAGAGAGAGAGAGAGAGAGAGAGAGAGAGAGAGAGAATCTTAAGTAAGCTCCATGCTCAGCAGAAAGCCTGACACAGGGCTTGATCCCATGACCCTAGGGTCATGACCTGAGCCAGAATCAAGAGTCAAACTCTCAACTGACTGAGTCACCCAGACGCCCTCCCCCCCTGCCAGTCAGAGACCACTGAGGATCTATTCATATTTTTTTCAACTTTATACTTTCTATTCTTCAGTTTGGATTGTTTTATTTCTGTTGTTATGTTTTTAACACCTAGGAATCTTTTTAGCTTCTAATACTATATTTTTAGGTTTAGATGTTCCATTTGCCTATTTTATATATCTTCTTTCATAATTATGTTTATGTTTTACTTCAATATTTTCACACATTTATAATTGTTCTTTAAAACTTCTTTTCTTTTGGGTGCCTGGGTGGCTGAGTCAGTTGAGCATCTGACTTTTGATTTCAGCTCAGGTCATGATCTCACAGTTTTTGAGTTCAAGCCTTGCATCAGGTTCTGCACTGGCAGTGTGGAGCCTGCTTGCAATTCTCTGTCTTCTTGGGATTGTCTCCCTCCCCTGCTTGCACTCTCTCTCTCAATCTCTCTCTCAATCTCTCTCTCTCTCTCTCTCTCTCTCGCGTGCGCGCGCGCGTGTGCGCGCAAAAAAATAAATAGGGGCGCCTGGGTGGCGCAGTCGGTTAAGCGTCCGACTTCAGCCAGGTCACGATCTCGCGGTCCGTGAGTTCGTGCCCCATGTCAGGCTCTGGGCTGATGGCTCAGAGCCTGGAGCCTGTTTCCGATTCTGTGTCTCCCTCTCTCTCTGCCCCTCCCCCGTTCATGCTGTCTCTCTCTGTCCCAAAAATAAATAAACGTTGAAAAAAAAAATTTTTTTAAATAAATAAATAAATAAACATTAAAAATAATTAAAAGTTCTTTTAAAAAATGTTGACATACAAAAAGCTTTACATAATTAATATTTACAACCTGATGATCTTGGAGATATCATCTCCAAGATGGAGATGGTTTCACCACATCTACAATCTATGCCATAAACCTATCAATCACCTCCAAAAGTTTCCTCTTGCCCTTTAATTTATTAATGTTGTTGTTGCTGTGGTTATTTTGTTATAACATGTAACATAAAATATATCTTCTTAGGGGGCACTTGGGTGACTCAGTTAGTTGAGCATCTGACTTTGGCTCAGGTGACTTTGGCTGACTTTGACTCTTACAGTCATGGGTTTGAGCCCCACATCGGGCTCTGTGCTGACAGCTCAGAACTTGGAGCCTGCTTCAGATTCTCTGTCTTCCTCTCTCTCATCTTCTCCCACTCACACTCTGTCTCTGTCTCTCAAAATTGAATAAATATTTAAAAATTTTTAAATATATATCTTCTTAAAATTTTTTTTAAGTTTTTAAATGTGTATTTCTTTTTGAGAGAGAGAGAGCATGCAAGTAGCAGAGAAGCACAAAAAGAGGGGTACAGAGGATCCAAAGTGGGCCCACTGTGCTGACAGCAGAGAGCCCAATGGTTCAAACTCATGAACAATGAGATCATGACCTGAGCCAAAGTCAGCTGCTTAACCAACTGAGCCACCCAGGCACCCCGACCCTCTTAGCAAATTTTTAAGCAATACAGTATTGATGACTACAGTCATGACACTGTACAGTACATTTCTAGAATTTATTTACCTTGTATAACAAAATTTTGTAGACTTTGAGTAATATTTCCCCATCTTTCTCTCTCTACAGTCCCTGACAACTGCCACTCTACCCTCTGCTTCTATGAGTTTGACTATTTTACATTCCACATACAAGTGAGATCATGCATTGTCTTTCTGTCTCTGGCTTACTTCACTTAGCATAATGTCCTCCAGGCTTATCTGTGTTGTTGCAAATGGAAGGATTTTCCCTTTTTTGAAGGCTGAATTATATTCCATTGTATGTACATTTTCTTTATCCATTCACCTGCCAATGGACTTTCAGGTTGTTTTCATATAGTACCTATTGTATATAATACTGCAATGAACATAGGGGTTCAGTCATCTTTTTGAGATCCAAATTTCATTTCCTATAGATATATACACGGACTTGGGATTTCTGGATCATATAGCAGTTCTATGTTTAATTTTTCAAGGAAACTCCATATTATTTTCTATAATGACTTTACTAATTTGCATTCCTACCAACAGTGTATGAGGGTTTCCATTTCTCTGCATCCTCACCAATACTTACCATTTTTTATAGTAACCATTCTAATAGGTGTGAGGTGATATCACATTGGTTTTGATTTGTATTTCCCTGATAATTAGTGATGTGGAGAATCTTTATCATGTAACTGTTGCCTATTTGTATGTCTTCTTTGAAAGAATGTCTGTTCTGGTCCTTTATCCATTTTTTTATGGTTGTGGGAAACTTAGAAAACAGAAATAGGGAGAACTCAGTCACATCTACAAAGCTCCCTGCAACTGTTCTGGGGTGCATATCTATAGGGTAAACACCAGTTACTTACAAATTTCAATTCGTTGCACAAACAACCTAACAGCAACATGCATGAAAAGAGAAATTAAATGTTCAGTATAGTCTCTCCACTGTCATTTGTCAGACCATAATCTCTTCAGGCCCTGTATGAACTCAGAATTATTCAGCTTAGAGATACCTATGACTTTTCATTGCCCACCATCATAGAGTCTCACTTGTGTATATAGAAGAGCTTAGTATTCACGCAGACTTAAGAAAATCCCTGTACAGAATTCTGGCACTCTTTCTGTGTATATAACTCCTTCCTCTCTGGAACACTGCCTCAGAAATTCCAGTTGCCTCTGCCTACTTAATTCCAATTTCTCTCGCTCAACCCAGTGAAACTGCTATAGTCTACTTGTTTTCCTCTTCGTGCCTCATGGTACACAATTTGTCTTCAAGAAGAAAGTAAGGGCAATCAAAGGTCATCTGGTTTGTCTCTCTTCTTTCAGTGACTACAATCCTAGCTTGTGGTTTGATTTCTGGGACCACTTCCAGTACCAAATAGCCTCTCAATATTCAGTTAGGAAAACCATTACAATCTAGGTATTTCAAATAGGAATTGATTTAATACAGGTAAATATATAACTATTAAACCATTGGAAATGCTGAAAGAATGAATGACAGGGAAGGTCACCACTATATTTAAGATTTGCTATTAGTTTTAAGAAAGTTAGGAAGTTGCAGAAACTATAGCAAACAACGAACAATATTTTATACACCTCTATCACAAAAGCAAGTGACTTGTAGAAAAAAGGCCTGAGGGTCACCACAAATTTCATGTGTGCTGAAGCCCATGCATTTTCCTGCCAGTTCCAAAAGAATAAAAATATGGTATCTTTTTCTCATCTACCTTCTATGTATTGAAGAAATGCTCCTCACTGAAGGATAGAAGGGAGAGCATAGAAAGGAAACACTATTAAAAACACTAAAAAATAGTGTTTCATAGTGGAAACTATTGAGTTTCCAACAGATAATCAACACAAATAGAGCATTTGATTCAAAGCCAAAAGTGTCTTTTCAAATCCTTGGTCTGCCACAATTATCTACATAACCAAGGCAAGCCACATAACCTCCCGTGTCAGTGATCTCCAAGAACACTCTCAGGCTCAATGATTTCCTGAAGGACTCACAGAACTCAGAAAGGCTGTTATACTCATAAATGGTTTATTACTGAAAGAGTACAGACTAAAATCAGCAAAGAGAAATGTGCATAGGGAGTAGTACAAGAGAAACCAGGTACAAACTTCCATTTGTCCTCTCCGCAGTGGAGTCACATGGGTGGTACTTAATTCTCCCAGCAAGAATGTGTGGCAAAACATGTGAAGTGTTACCAACCAGGGAAACTCACCCACACCCTGGTATTCAAAGATTTAACTGAATATCAGTTACAGAGGATGCAACACCTACTTGGCAAACCTCAGCTACTCAGACCACAGCCTCCCAGAGGTGAAAGTGATACAGACTGGCCCAAATTTCCAGCCACACAAAATAGGTAGGATTCTCCAAAGGCTCAGAGAGCCAAAAACCAGTCCTGAGGACTTAGGGATTGTCCAGAGTTTCAGCAGCTCAGGCCTGCTGGTTAGCTCTTTTTGCACACTTGCCTAAGCTTAAGTTTCATTATTTATAAAATAAGGCTTGCTGTTCATAATAAATGCAATTATGTATATAGAAAGTTCCTGGCCTATGACTTAAAAGGAATTAATATTTTATATAGAGTTCAAAAAGAAAAATAAAAAGGACTTACATAGCCTTTCTGACATCAAAATATCTGTATGGTCTTAGCAAATAAACATGTAATTAATTGATTTTTGCTACCTAATATTGTCTACTCAGTGTGGCTATTCAGACGTACTGGCACTTAATAGAAACTCTTCTAGAGGTATTCCATTTATAATCATTGAGTAGAATTTTAGTATCAGGGTACATTCACATCATATATAGGTTGTGCTCTGCACAAGGGTACCTATCCGAGGGGGCAAGTCAGGGACTATAAAGTAGCCCAAATTTGGCTTACCAACCTGTATGCCACACCTCCATCTACCTTGGAAAATCGTTTTTACTTTTAATTTCACACATAGGCCTGTAAGAGCTAATAGTTGCTGTGTCACTATTGTTATCTCCATGTTATAGTGACAAAACTAGTAATTTACTTAACAGTGGCTTTTACAACATTGTGTGCTAACATTAGTTATGGATTTATTTGAGGAAATGTGAACATTCTAAATATTTACCATACAAATTCTAATTACCACTTTATTGAATACAAGATATATAACTCACCAAATGAAACAATGTGTTCTATGATGTATTAAAATACTTTGATTTGGAATAGGAATAAGCAGTTGATATTATTCCAAAAAAAGAAAATGTGCACCATGAATATATTCTACACACACCAGACCATTTCCAAAAGCTACAAAGAAAAGATGTTGCTCAGATCCTCTGGTGTTTGTTTTAGCATTACAGCCATTAGCTCTGGTTATTAGATTCTCACAGGAGACAGGAAGGATTACCACTAATTGTAGGCAGTATAAATTATCATGTATGCTGATGACATTTTAATGTTCATGACAAATCCAGACAAATCTTGGTAGGCTTTGTTGGATTTACTGGATTAATTTATGTAATTGTCAGAATATAAAATTAACTGTGAAATTCTGGTCTGATACCAATGAATGACTTTTGCCTTAAAGCAACTGATCACTTACCTGCCTTTCCCTTGGAAACTACTGATGGTATAATAACTTAATGTCAAGGACTCTGTAATCTTATCAAAATCATAAATATTGAAAAATAAAACCAGGAAGAGGTTTACAAAGATCAGTTTTCTAGCAGATCATATTTGCCAGAATTTCATGGGGTTTTTTTTCCTTATATTCTCCTTTCCTTTCCTTTCTCATGCAGAAGGTGTTAGTCTAGGCTTTTCTTACCTGAGCACTATCTATCTTCTCAAAATATTTGTCTTCATAGGACATGTCATGAACAAGATTTTCCATATCAAGGACAAGCTTACAGTGCATAAAAGGGAAAGGAGGGTGAAAATAAGGAATTATATTTCAGTCATCAAAGGACTTTTTGGATTTCCGTTTCTTTGGCCTCTAAGCCAAAACAACCTGGAAACTAAAAGCATTCAACATGTTGTCGTTTTCTAGTTCTTTCCAACTCTTCCCAACCCAGCCCACTCTCCAGGAATATTCAGCCAGCAGAGTGAGATTTTACAGCATGGAAAAGCAACTCTCAACAGTATTCAACTCTTTTATTTTAAAATCACATTGAAGGAGTATGAATGACACTATTAATTAATTCAATAGCATTATCCTCTCTTCATCTGATGCAGAATCAAGATCTGACTCAGTGTGGGATTCCCCAGATTCCACTACAGCTAAGGGTATCTAAATGCTTAAAAAGGTATGAATTGAGAATTCTGGGAAGAAATGGGGGCACCTGGGTGTCTGAGTCAGTTAAGTGTCTGACTTAGGCTCAGGTCATGATCTCATGGTCCATGGGTTCGAGCCCCACATTGGGCTCTGTGCTGACAGCTCGGAGCCTGGAGCCTGCTTTAGATTCTGTGTCTCCTTCTCTCTCTCTGCCCCTCCCCGGTTCATGCTCTGTAGCTCTCTGTCTCTCAAAAATAAATAAATGTTTTAAAAAAATTTTTAAAAGAATTCTGGGAAGTTATTATTTCTTGTCTGGTCCTCTCTGCTTCTTCCTTCCTTCTTTGTGCCTGGGACCCTGAAAGATTCTGGAGGTGCAGCAATCAGCTTGTAACTAAAATTCCTGTCATTCTACATGCTAAGAATGACAGAATATGTTCAAATACTGTAATAGGGTTTTCTATTATTTGCAGCCAAACACCCAATCTTAACTGATGTTTAACTCTGTTTAGAAGTCCTACATAGAAAAGATGTTTCATCCAGCATCTTTAATATAGCTGTGAAGCAGTCCATTTCCACAGCAGCAGTATGTCTCCATAATTGTCATACACATTAAAATGTGGTTAATTGTTACATAACGTTCCCAATATAGTGCCATTTGATGTTTATGGTAAGAACAAAGCTATCAAGATGATTGAGTATAGACACAAAAACATGCCTAGAAGTGACAAAATCCTTATCATTAAACCATACTTCATCAGAAAAGGGCTGTTCCTGGTTCAGGCATAGCTTATGGTGAGCATTGGAATGGCAGGGCAAGAGGAAAGAGCTGGCAGATTAATTAACAGCCTAATTGACTAGCTTTTAAATCCATCCCAATAAATCTCTAAATATTGCTTTTATTGATAACAAGTGCAAGCTCAGTGCTATCACAAAGCAAGCACTGCCATGGTGTATGTGTATAGAATCACCAAGCACACAAGAAATTTTGACAAGCACCAGAAAACACTCTGTGGTGGAAAATAAAATATTTGTCTTGCTTCTCACACAGTAGAGTACATTTCCATATCTTATTTACTTCATCTCAGGAGAGTAGACAATTTTTATACTGAGTGAGAAAAGGAAGTACTAAAAATGGTAATCGTGACACTCATCTGCTTCTCACCAATCAATATTTGTTCAAAATGTTCCCACATCACACTGTGTATAAATTAGACAATGCCAAAATTGCTGCAATCTGGCAGAATCCATACACACCATCCACAGGATGGTGACTGTGATCTAAGCTCTAACACTTGCATGGATCCCTTCACCAAGAGGATAGCCATTGCTCACAGGACAAGGTGGAGCTGCTGTCTGCAAGCTATATTGGAATAAATGGTCATCAACACTTGATGCACACCCATCTGTCTATGCAAGCCAAAATGCTTCAATTACGATGGCATTCTAAAAGGAATCACTGATATACTTGGAGAGACTGCTTACCGAGGGTATCCATCCATACCAAAATAAACATCATATTGTTAATTGTGGCTGACATGCAATTTGCAAAAACACTTTAAGTTATTTGTATTACTAACAGCCATCTGAGGTCTTATTCTATCTCCTTAAATCTGCTGCAGTTTTCCGAATGAATTTTTATGGACACATGTAAGGAAACAATTAGAAGTGCAAATAAAGAATTCTCTAAAGTCCCACTTATCTTGTGTGATCAGAACACTGGTAAACAAGCCCTTTGAAAAGCCCAGGCACTTTCTCCCATCTTCTCCTCACCATGATGATAAACTAATCTAGGAAAGAAAAAAATGCAACTGACATCTGAATTAGCTCCTTCGAGAGACATCATGTAACATTAAAAATTAATCTTTTTACCTTTTGATGTTCCCCAAACTTTCTCTCTCTGTTAGTCTGTAAGATTTTTCTTTTAAGCTAGAAGTTACAAATTTTTCAGGAAGACACTGTGATCCTTTTCTTCTACAAGTGGAACTGTATTTGGTATTCTATTCATCATAGTTCAGGTCCTCACAACATTATTATAGGTACTAAAATTATATGTATAATGCTATTTATGTATATTCAAAAAAACTATTGCTGGTGTTCTCAGAAAGCAGGATCTGTTTATAAATATGTTCCATATAAATGGAAAAGTAAGAATTGAATATACAGCACTAGTCCCAAGCATGACAGGGAATCTATCACCTGCTCTGCCCTCAAGGGAGAGGAGACAGATACAAAAATAACAATAACACAAGTGGAAATTGATGTGTCAGAAGAGAAGTAAAAATGAAGAAATAAAGGAGTTTGAGGGAAGACTCTTCCTGGCTGGGGGACCAGTAAAGGGTCACCTGAGAGGGTGCAGCAAAAGGACTTTAAACAACTAGAGAAACAGAGCCACACCTGCTAGAGTGCACAGAGGGAATGATAAGACAAAGGTGGGCAAACAAGGAATAATAAAGTCTGTGGTTTGTTACAAAAGTTGGAAGCAAGAAGTAGTATGGTAGAAAATAAGTCCCAATTAAATAGATGAATCACACGAAATACACTGACCTGGAAGAGGGACACTACATACATGAGCAAATGAAAGTCTGAATATACGGTGGGGTAAATTACAGTAAGTCTAGTCTAGGAAGTCCTTGAAAACCAGTCTAAGAAACTGAAACTTTAGTTGGTAGATAATGATGACAATACTTATGACACAGTAATGGCACCACACAAAAGCAACAGTTACAGTCTGGAAGGGACTTCTAATACTAATGTGTAGATGAGTGAGTTGAACAGATTGTCAAGTGTCTCCAGCACACAGAGCTACTTGCAGACCATTCATCCATCTGAGGTCTTTTTCTTAACCAATCCTGCAAGGGATATTTACCTCCCTCCAGAAAAGAAATACGCAAATTAATCAAGCAATACAACTTCAAGTCTAGGGGATCACTGGCTTTACATTCCATTCATGACAGTTTTTGAGATTTGGATTAAGGCTTTCTCCAAATTCTTTGCGAGTCATCAGAGTTCCCAACTGCTTTAACATCTATGCCTATGTATAACAATTTCCCAAGTTTCCCCATAGTTTTCCAGCAAATAGGAGAGATAATGAATAAGAGATCTTCACATAGAAAAGAGTCAAAAATACATCAGTATAATTAAATTACACAGAATCTAAAAGAATGTGTGTGTGTGTGTGTGTGTGCGTGTGTGTGTATATATACATATACATATATTTGTTAAACACAATGCCAATTCAATTTCCTTAACCACTTGACAAGACCTATTTTGTGTGAGATTTCTTACTAACAGGTCCTCAGTCACATTAAGTGCTCACAAAGTGTATGGAAGTTGTATTTTATCGTACAGCCCTAATTGAGCTGTCGAGGTTAAAGAAGCCGAATGTTACGGAAATGTTTATTATACAAGCACACTTAATCTGAAGCTAGAAAGGAACATTTATGTAGCTTTGGCTGTAATTTATCCCTGCAAAAGGCAAGAAAAAAGGCCTTTTATCACCCTCTCATTTCAGTGAATTATGTTTATGGAGTCCTTCTACTGCTATGAATCTGGTTTCACTCCAACGTGAAGAGAAGTTAAGTCCCAAATCTCTCTCAGTTGAATCTCATTATGTTCCTTGTCCCTTGTTTCCCACCAAGACATATGCCTTCACTATACATACAGTGCAGTCACAGTCATTTAAGCCTGCCCTTACTTATAGGAGCCATTTATTTATAGCAAGGCAAACAATGTGTAAATCTCAGTATCTGGAGACATTTATTATTTCAAATATTTTAGTTTCAGTTAACTTGCCACTGGAGAATAAGTTATTTCGCTTGTTTTATTTATTTATTTATTTATTTATTTATTTATTTATTTATTTTTCAGTTGGTGAGACAGGTAAAGGAGAGTCTTCATTTTGCTAGATTGTTGTTTTTCTCATCTTTAGTACTTTTGAATCTGATTATTAGGGTGACAACATGAGCCAATGAGATTAAGTATATACAGATTAAGCACAGGAAGAAGAATTAGACAATTTTTCTCATTTTATCTTGTTCTACACTAAAACATTAAAAAGTAAGCTCATCAAAATGGGCAGTATTACTTAAACCAAGCTAGTCACCTGTGTTTCCTTGACAAAGGAGAGATTATTCATGAATGGATTAGTGTTGCTTTCAAAGTCTACATTTATCTTTAAATTTAATAAACAAAAGCCTACATAGTTAATTTGAAACACTTCAAATAACTGTTAGTCACCTAGAAAATAAATGTCCAATAAACAGCAATTAAATTCAATTAACAAAATAAAAGATGAAGAAATCATTCTTCCCAACATGAAAAAATCATGTGGTATATAATAGTGCTGAGTAGTAAACTCATTCCTACAGAAAACGTTTACTGAAAGCTGACTATGGTTCAAATACCCTTCTGGGTATTAGTTATATCACAGTGAACAGAACCCAAAAAAACTGACTCTGTTCACTGAACTTACATTCCAGCTAGCTGAAAACCATTCAGCAAAATAAGGAATAAGAAATAAGAAAAAATTACATAACCACCCAAAAATTATTAATTTTTTGACTGTATAAATTTTAATAAGGTAGAATACAAACATCCCAAATGGAATGTGGTCAGAGTACTGAAGTAACAATCTCCTCTCCTGTGACAGAATAGACTCTTTTCTCAGAGCCAGCTCTCTTTCTCTTAAAACCCTGGTAGAGGAAACATTGTTTCAGTAAAGACCTAAAATAGTAGGTCAAGTCTTGATTCCAGGGACTACAGTAACATTAAAACGTGAACAGAATTTCATTTATTTTAACAAAAAAGTTTGTTAAGGCACAGTAGAAGAAAATGCAGTTAAAAAGTTAGCTATCACACAACCAAACGTTGGGATTCAAAGCCACAGGTAACTCTCTCCAAAGCTCCTCCCACAGCATTTTGCTGTGGCAGAAAGTTGTAGAGCTAGAGAATGTAATGGAAACTCAAACACAGCTACTGATACAACAATTTCTTAAAACACATCAAAATTAAGTAATGATTAATGAAAGTGATCAACCACCAAAAAATTGATTTTTTTCCTCTCATGTTCAAATTTATAATGCACAAAAGCAATAGTAAGTGCACTCTTGAAGTGAAAACACACACGCATTTTCTTAAAAAATAACAACAAAAATGGTTTGTTGTACACTGTGTTCAGATCCTGGATAGACAGGGATGGTGGGTGTGGAGAGGATTATTGATGGAGAACTCCTGGCTGTTCTCTACAATATTTTTAACTTTCTCACCTTCACACCTTTGCTCATAGTTCTACAGAATCTCTATAATTCCACATATTCAAATCTTACCCTTCTGTATCTTTGTCAGCAGGAAGACAGGCTCTTTCTCTCCTTCTAGTCTGTTCTCCTCAGTTGTAGCTTTATGGGGAGACTGGCTTTTCTTGTGGTAGCAAGAGTACTGCCAGAGCAGATGAAGCTAAATATTTCCTTGTTCCCATCCAATAGCAGAAAGAGAGTTGCTTCTTCTCCAAAGCCCCAACTATTTTATGTCTTATTGGTCTAAATTAGCAAGGGCCTTATCCATCTATGAACTGATCCCTGACAAGGGGTATGGAATGGCCACAGTCAGTTTATACATATCATCAGAGGTAGAGTGGATGGTAGGGAGTTAGCCAGTGTTCGACACACCATCTCCCAAAGCCCAATCCAATTAACTCTTTTACAAAGCTTTCCTCCTCCTTCCCCCACCCCCTCTTCCTAGACTAGTAGTAACTTTCCACTACTCAGACCTTTGATAATGTTTCTTTTTACTTCTTTTATGATACTTATCAGTCTTATGCTTTATTATGGTTATTTAATTCTAATCCAAATGTGTCCTGGAATCTTTGGGTAGTCCCTACTTACATCTCATGTTCTTTAAGGCCAGATTCAGTACTCTTTATCTATCTATCCTTAAAATCCAACCCCCCCCCCCGAAATATCCAATACCAGAAGCACTGGTAAGTGAGTAATGTCAATTTTATTTATGGATTCACAGAAAGAAAAGGAAAATGATTCACCTCATATGTTTCACACCACACAGCAAGACTTTCCAGATCTTGCCTAATGCTGTTGCTTATAAGCCCTCATGGACTCTCTGCCAGGCAGCTAATTAGCACTGTCTCCCAAACCCCCATGCTCCTGATTCTGTGTGACTAATTCCTGTTCAGAGTTTTAAAGCAAGAGACTCCTCAGAAAGGAGTGTGCCTGGATTTGATTGCTAGCATAGCCACCCTTCCTTGCTTTCTCCCTGCTATATATTTCCCATGGGTGAAATAGCATGGACTAAGTTCCTCACTCTAAAAGTCACAGTATACCAGTTTCTTGCTTATCTCTGTTTGGTCCTTCTGCTTCAGTCCTAAGTAGCAATAAATACAACAGTAAGAGGAATTATAATGGTTGTCCCAATGTCCTTTGTCTATGGCATAACAAAATTCTCCATTAGACTTCTCTATTCCTTGCAAAAATCTTCTATTTATGCCCACCACTTTATCTCCCGCCATACTGGTGGGTGGAGGGCAGGAGTAATGTTTTTGGGTGGAGGGCAGGAGTAATGTTTTTTTTTTTTCTGGTACATTTTTATATATCTTCTCTTTATATAAATATTTATATATCTTCTCTTCCTATAAGAGTGTAAGATATTTGAGGGACGACTCAATTTCTCACAGAACTTACATACTATACCTCATTATCTCAATATCTTAACATTAAATAAAAGGGAAGAAAATTACATATGTGCATCAGTTACTAAAGGAATTTAAACTTAAAGTTTACTATAAACTAAAACTTAAAATTTATTGTACTTCTCTCCATATGTTCTACAATGTTGAGCCCTCATAGCTGCCAGATAGAACTCTTTCAATCTGGGTCCAGGCACAAACGGGCCAGATGTAACTGGTTGTTATTGACTTAAAAGACCAAAAGCACTTTACATAACATTTCCACTTTATATATCCTTCACCAACATCATTAAGCTTTTAGGAAGTAGATCTAATGTAAAAACTTCTTCTCTGAGATGATATTGGTAAAGGCACTGGTTAGTTACCCTTAGGAAATTTCTACTTGTAAAAGCTAAAATGCCACTAGAATGAATTTTTCTAGAGAGGAAAAATGGCAAAACCTCATTCCTAAAAGTCACTATGTACCGCTTCTTGCTTCCTCTGCCAGATCTTTAGCTTAAGCCTTAAAGAACAATAAAAACAACAACAATGGCAACAACAACAAGAATATCTACCTTTTATTAGTACTTACAATATGCCAGTCACTGTCTTAAGTATTTTTCATACATTATCAAATTTAATTGCAGTGTTACCAAATTTAATCTCATAAGAGATAGGTTTGGTTATTTTTATATAGGCTAAAAACTTAAAGCATAGAGAAAATACTTGTCCAAGACACTAAATAGAAGATTAAAATCCATCTCTGAATAACTTTGCTCCATTCTGCAGAGACATGCAACCAGTGAGATCCAGTCTAAGTGAACATCTGGATATAGGATGCTTCCCACTTTCAGGGGAAGGATCAGCTTGGAATGAATCCAGTTCCCCGAGCTGCAGTCACTCTACTTCAATTTCATTAATAATGGCACATAAATATCTGCCTGACTTGACTTCTGCATTGGTTTTTATCCAATTTTCCTCTGGGATCAATAACAGAGTGAGCTGAACTTAGCAGTTTAATGCCTGATCCCTTTACCAGGCCCTGCTCCTCCAGCCCCCTAGACTAGCCTCTGCTTCCCATATCACCTCAGCCACAGACTGGTCTCTGAATGACCCTGAAAATCCCCATAGCTGGAAAATTCACTTCCAGACTATGATAATATCCTAAAACAACAAGTCCAAGGAATGGAGGGCATGGGCTGTCCTGAGCTGTCAGAGATATTCTACCTTTTAAAGAATTAAAAATTTAATCCTTAAAGGAAATTAGGGTGAAGGGACTGAAATTATAAGGGAATCCATAAAAATCCATACATTCACTTAAATGTTTATTTATTTATTTTGAGGGGGGGGAGGGGCAAGGGAGGGGCAGAGAGAGAGGGAGACAATCCCAAGCAGGCTCTGCACTGACATGGGACTTTTTCCTACAAACCGTGAGATCATGAGCTGAGCCAAAATCAAGAGTTGGAGGCTTAGCAGACTGAGTCATCCAGGCACTCCAACCCTTACATTCATTTTTTAAAAATTAAAACCATCCACAAACAAATATTATAGCAATAGTATTTTACACATCTAAGATTAGCAATGAATGCAATAAAATTACTGTCCATTTGTAATACCTTAGATATAATAATTTTGTTCTCATTTTTAAGTTTTCCCTTCTCTGTAGTTTTTTATGTCATGTATATAATTCAGTCTGAATGAACTACTTAACTTGAGGAAAAGACATATGTTATGCAAAAATCATTTTTTTATAGATTTAGCACATCTCCTTAAAAAATAATCATTGAGACAGCAAATGTAAACATAAGAGTTAGTGTCTACTGACTAGGAAAACAAGAGGGGCTGATTATCACAAGTTTTTACAAACAGCAGAGCTGAAAGACTAAAGTTTTAGAAGTCTGCTGCATCATCAGGGTCAAGCCTGGTGGGTACAGTGGTGTTCCTGTGTAGAAGGAGGGCAGAGACCCAGGGTGCAGCATACTCTCAGGATCCCCTGGGTCACACTGGGAGGGACAGTTCCCCTTCTTAGAGTGCATTTGGGAGAGGCTGCACTGGCCCTCAGGGAACAAAAGAGCTGGTGGACACCATTGTGCTGCCCTGTTCATCAGCATAAGAGCAGAGACATCCACTGAGGGCAGCTAACCTGGATGCCAGCTTTTTGCTACGCTTTACCATAAACTCCAAGCCCCTGCAGGAGTGTGCGACTGCTTTTTGAGGACAAACTGGAACCAGCCACAGCACGGCAAGACCATCCCCCAGAGGAATAGCACAGGTCCTTACCATGTGCCAGGTCACTAAAATGTGGAGTTTTGAAACCCACATAGGTGGCTGAGGTAAAACACAGGAGCACTGCACTGCTGTCAGGTGGATAGATGGTGGGACATAGGGTGAAGGCAAGGATCTGAACGAAGCCTGGGAAACAAGAGGGGAGATTGTTCACTCTTCTGTGAGGGCTTCCTGAATGTCAGCAAGTGCAAACTCCCCTCTCAGGGGAAGAGAGTGAGATGATGCCATATTTCACTCTTCTCATCAGCATGGACAAATTTCAGCAAGTGGTACAACACACACAGGGGAGGATTGAGCCTTTTATACCAAACCTGGCATGCCTGCATTCTGCAGGTATCTTTTTTAATAGGGCAAGTGTGATTGAGAGCCAGAGAAGCAGTGAGGTCTTTCCCCCAGAAGACCAGCACAAACCCCCTGCACACACCAGGTCTACTGATTATAGACTGCAGTAAATCTTTAGCTCTAGTGGAATTAGGACCAGCACAGGCTTTACTAAGACACAAAAGATGGAGACCTAGACAAAATGCCAAGACAAAGGAATTCATCCCAAAAGAGAGAAAAAGAAGAGGTTATGGCCAGGGAGCTAATCAAAACAGATGTTAAGTAATATGCCTGAACCAGAACAATCATAAGGATACTAAAACAACAATCATAAGGATACTAGCTGGGCTTGACAAAAGAATAGAAGAAACCAAAGACCCTTACTGCAGAGTTAAAAGACCTGAAAACTAGTAAGGCTGAAATTTAAAAATCTATAATTGACAGGCAAAACTGACTTGATGTAATGACCACAAGGATGGAAGTAACAGAAGAACAAATATATGATATACAAGATAAAATTATGGAAAATAATGAAGCTGAAAAGAAGAGGGAAATAAGACTATTAGGTCATGAATATAGACTTAGGAAACTCAATGACTCCATAAAGCACAATGACATTCATATCATAGGAGTCTAGAAGAAGAAGAGAGGGAAAAGGGGGCAGAAAGTTTATTTGGTCAAATTATAGCTGAAAACCTCGCTAATCTGGGGAAGGACACAGACATCCAAATCCAGGAGACACAGAGAACTCCCATCAAAATCAACAAAAGCAGGCCAACATCAAGACATATCATAATAAAATTTGCAAAATACAGAGATAAGGAAAGAATCTTGAAAGCAGAAAGGGAAAAGAAATCCCTAACTTACTAGAGAAGACAAATCAGGTTAGCAGCAGACCTATCCACAGAAACCTGGCAGACCAGATGGGAGCAGCATGGTATATTCAACATGCTGAATGGGAAAAATAAGCAGCCAAGGAGACGATGCAACAAGGTTGTCATTCAGAATAGAGGGAGAGATAAAGAGTTTTCCAAACACAAACTAAAGGAGTTTGTGACAACTAAACCAGCCCTTCAAGAAATATTAAAGG
Organism: Prionailurus bengalensis; assembly: GCF_016509475.1. Classification (NCBI taxonomy): domain Eukaryota; kingdom Metazoa; phylum Chordata; class Mammalia; order Carnivora; family Felidae; genus Prionailurus; species Prionailurus bengalensis. The sequence goes on from NC_057344.1 coordinate 95,859,439, forward strand.
GGACTCTGAGTGGGAAAGAAAGACCAAAAGCAACAAAGACTAGAAAGGAACAGAGAAAATCTCCAGAAATGACTTTACAGGTAATACAATGGCACTAAATTCATATCTATCAATAAGCATTCTAAATGTACATGGCCTAAATGCTCCAATCAAAAGACACAGGGTGTCAGAATAGATTTAAAAAAAAAGACCCATCTATATGTTGCCTACAAGACACTCACTTCAGACCTAAAGACACCTGTAGATTGAAAGTGAGGGGATGGAGAACCATCTGTCATGCTAATGGAAGCAAAAGAAAGCCACAGAAGCCATACTTACATCAGACAAAATAGATTTTAAAGACTGTCATAAGAGATGAGGAATAATATTATGATATTATTATATCATAATAAAAGGGTCTATCCAACAAGAAAGCTAACAATTATGAATATTTATGCCTCCACCTTGAAAGCACCCAAATTTATAAATCAATTAATAACAAACATAAGAAAACTCATTGATAACAATACAATTAAACTAGGGGATTTGACACCCCACATACAACAATGGACAGATCCTCTAAGCAGAATAACAATGGCTTTGAATGACACACTGAGCCAGATGAGCTTAATAGATATATGCAGGACATTTCTTCCTAAAGCTACAGAACGTACTTTCTTTTTGAATGCACATGGAACATTCTCCACAACAGATCACATACGTGGTCACATATCAGACCTCGACCAGTACAAAAGATTGAGATCATACCATGCATGTTTTTAGACCAGAACACTATAAAAGTTGAAGCCACCCACAAGAAAAAAATTGAAAAGACTACAAATACATGAGGTTAAAGAGCATCCTACCAAAGATGAATGGGTTAACCAGGAAATTAAAGATGAAATTTTAAAAAAGATATAGAAGCAAATGAAATTGAAAACAGAATCTTTGGTATGCAGCAAAGGCGGTCATAAGAGGGAACTATATACCAATACAGAATTACTTCAAGAAACAAGAAAATTCTCAAATACATAACCTAAACTTATACCTAAAGGAGCTAGAAAAGGAACAGTATATAAGGTCTAAAGCCAGCAGAAGAAGGGAAATAATAAAGATAGAGCATAAATAAATGATATAGAAACAAACAAACAAACCCCCAGTAGAACAGATCAATGAAACCAAGAGCTAGTTCTTTGAAAGAATTAATAAAACTGATAAACCCCCAGCCAAACTTATCAAAAAAGAAAAGAAAAAGGATCCCAATAAATAAAATCACAAATGAGAGAGGCGAGATCTCAACAAACACCACAGAAACAGAAACAATTATAAGAGAATATTATGAAAAATTATATGGCAAAAAATTAGACAATCTAGAAGAAAAATTCCTAGAAACATGGAAACTACCAAAACTGAACCAGGAAGAAATAGAAAATTTGAACAGAACCACAACCAGCAAAGAAATCGAATAAGTAATAAAAAGCCTCCCAACAGGGGAGCTTGTGTGGCTCAGTCGGTTAAAGTCCAATTCTTTATTTCAGCTCAGATCATAATCTCATGGTTCATAAGACCCAGTGCACTGGGATTCTCTCTCTCCCTCTCTCAATCCCTGCCTGGGATTCTCTTTCTCCTTCTTTCTCTGCCACTTTCTCTCTCTCTCTCTCTTTCTACCTCTCTCTCTCTCTCTCTCTCTCTCTCAAAATCAATGAATAAACTTAAAAAAAAATCTCCCAACAAACAAAAGTCCAGGGCCAGATAACTTGCCAAGGGATTCTACGAAACATTTAAAGAGTTAATACATATTCTTCTCAAACTGCTCTAAAAAAGTAGAAATGGAAGGAAAACTTCTGAACTCATTCTACAAAGCCAGCATTACCTTGATTATAAAAACCAGACAAAGACCTCATTAAAAAGGAGAATTACAGGTCAATATCCCTGATGAACATGGATGCAAAAATTCTCAACAAGATACTAGCAAATCGAATCCAACAGTACATTAAAAGAATTATTCACCAGGATCAAGTGGGATTTATTCCTGGGCTGCTAGGGTGGTTCAATATTCACATATCAATCAACATGATACACCACATTAATAAAAGAAAGGGTAAGAACCATATGATCCTCTGATCTATTGAGATGCAGAAAAAGCATTTGACAAAAACAGCATCCAATCTTGATAAAAACCCTCAACAAAGTAGGATAGAGGGAACACACCTCAACATCATAAAGGCCATATATGAAAGACCCACAGTTAATATCATCCTCAATGGGGAAAACTGAGAGCTTTCCTCTATGATCAGGAAAAAGACAGGGATGTCCACTCTCACCATTGTTATTTGTATAGTACTGGAAGTCCTAGCCTCAACAACCAGACAACAAAAAGATATAAAAGGCATCCAAATTGGCAAGAAAGAAGTCAAATTTTCACAACTTTCAGATGACATGATACTCTATGTAGAAAACCTGAAGGCCTCCACCAAAAAATTGCTTGAACTGATAGATGATTCAGTAAAGTCTCAGGATATAAATATGTTACATTTCTATACATGAATAATGAAGCAGCAGAAAGAAATCAAGGAATATGTGCTATTTACAATTGCACCAAAAACCATACAATACCTAGAAATAAACCTAACAAAAGAAGTAAAAGATCTGTGCTCTGAAAACTGTAGAAGCTTTATAAAAGAAATTGAAGAGTACAAAAATAAATGCAAAAGCATTCCATACTCATGGATTGAAAGAACAAACATTGTTAAAATGTCTATATTACCCAAAGCAATCTATACATTTGATGCAATCATTATCAAAATACTACCAGCATTTGTCACACAGCTAAAATAAACAATCCTAAAATGTATATATAACTACAAAAGACCCAGAATAGCCAAAGGAATTTGGCTGAAAAGAAAATCCTGAAAAGGAATCCTGAAAAAGAAAAGCAAAGCTGGAGGCATCACAATTCCAGACTTCAAGCTATATTACAAAGCTGTAGTCATCAAGACAGTATGGTACTGATACAAAAACAGACACATAGATCAATGCCACTGAATAGAAGACCCAGAAATGGACCCACAGCTATAAGGTCAACTAATCTTGGACAAAGCAGGAAAGAATATCCAGTGGAAAAAAGGTAGTCTCTTCAACCATGGTGTTAGAAAAATTGGACAGCAACATGCAGAACAATGAAGCTAGACCACTTTCTTACATCATACAAAAAAAAAAAAATTCAAAGTGGATGAAAGACCTAAATGTGAGACAGGAAACCATCAAACCCTAGAGGAAAAAACAGGAAACAATCTCTTTGACCTTGGCTATAGCAACTTCTTACTAGACACATCACTGGAGGTAAGGGAAACAAAAGCAAAGAACTATTGGGACCTCATCAAGATAAAAAGCTTCTGCACAGCAAAGGAAACAATCAGCAAAACAAAAAGGCAACCAATGGAAAGGGAGAAGATATTTGCAAATGACATATTGGATAAAGGGTTAGTTTCCAAAATCTATAAAGAACTTATCAAACTCAACACCCAAAAAACAAATAATGCAGTGAAGAAATGGGCAAAAGACATGAACACTTCTCCAAAGAAGACATCCAGATGGCCAACTGACACATGACACATGACTCATCATGAGGGAAATACAAATCAAAACCACAATGAGATACCACCTCACACCTGTCAGAATGGCTAAAATTAACAACTAGGAAACAACAGATATTGGCGATGATGTGGAGAAAGGCTTTGCACTGCTGATGGGAATGCAAACTGGTGCCACCACTCTGGAAAACAGTGTGGAGGTTCCTCGAAAAAAGTAAAAATAGAGCTATCCCATGACCCAGCAATTGCACTACTAGGTATTTATCCAAAGGATACAAAAATACTGATTTGAAGGGGCACATGTAAGCCAATGTTTATAGCAGCACTATCAACAATAGTCAAATTATGGAAAGAGGCCAAATGTCCATATATTGATGAATGGATAAATAAGATGTTATATGTATATATATATATATATATATATATATATACACACATATATACACACACACACACACATATATATATATATATATATATATATATATCATCTTGCCATTTGCAACAACTTGAATGGAACTAGAGTATATTATTCTAAGCAAAATAACTCGGTCACAGAAAGATAAATATCATATGTATGATTTCACTCACATGTGGAATTTAAAAACAAAACAGATGAACATAAGGGGAGCAAAAAAAGAGAGGGAAGCAAACTCTTAACTGTAGAAAACAAACTAAGGGTTGACAGAGCAGAGGCAGGGGATGGGCTAGATGGGTGAAGGGTATTAAGGAGGGCACTTGTTGTGTTGAGCACTGGGTGTTATATGTAAATGTTGAATCACTAAATTTTACTCCTGAAGCCAATATTATACCATATATTAAACAACTAGAATTCAAATAAAAATTTTAAAAAACAAATAAACTTAATACAGCCAAAAAAAATTAAGAGTGTGTGGCATGTGGGAAACAAAAGGTTTTTAATTAGTAAGAATGCCTGGAAATCTTGAACACCTACCTGATCTAGAAAGTTTATAATGCTATCACCAAAATTACATGGAAACTTAGAGAAGGATTTGTGAGTACAAAAAGGGATGAAATAAGAACTGAGAAGAGACAGGATGTATAAGTAGAATTTGAGACTGTACCTTAGGTTGCTGAAAAATACAGAGGGGACACTGACTCTGGAGATTTTGTTGTGAGCAGACTGCAAATAGCATTGACTGGGGTATGAGTCAGATGGATTCAAAGAACCATTTTGATCTGGTACCATTAAGACTTCTCCAGGAACTTGATATACTATCTAAAGAAATCAGTCATCCTGAGATTTCAGGAGAAATAAGAATGAAATTTATTTTAAAAGGACAATGCTCCCAAGAGTTAGGAAAAATCTTAAACAAAGGAAACCACAGAGAATCCTATTGATGCATCTCAAGTCTATGCTTAACTAAAGGAACGACTTGAAAGCACTTCTGTTAATTGTTAATTTGTGTATGAGTTGCCCTCCTTCCCAAAATGTGCTCATGCCTTTGTGAGGTTATTAAAGTTGTATTTATGTTATACACTCTCCTCCTCAGTAGGTAAAAGCAAAAAGAAGGGGTCTTGAATCCTAGGCATTAACACCAGAATGGTGGACTATGATAGGAATTCAGAATTAGGGTGGTGAAGCTGAAACTGGCTGAACCAGAAATTTACCCACATTGAGGAGTTATAAGATGAATAGTAAATTAACCACAAGGCAGGCAGAGTCCAGCAGGACTGCATGTCAGAGGCAGGCAAGAGCCGTGAGTTAAGAACCAGGCAGCTATGTCTGACTCTGCACTGGGCATGGAGCCTGCTTGTGAGTCTCTCTCCTCCTCTCCCTCTGTCCCTCCTCCCACCTCATCTGTGCACTCTCTTTCTCTTTCTCAAAAACAAACAAACAAACAAACAAACAAACAAACAAACAAACCAAAAACAAACCAGGCAGACATAGGGAAGGCACAGCCTCACAGTTCCCAGAGATCAGGCAAATACAGGTCAGACCCAAGCAGGGAGGCCAAAACCAGAAGGCTTAACTATCACAGAGCAAAGGTAAGCAGATGGCTGAAGCCCTGAACAGGTAGAGTAGGGCCAAGAGTTTCACAGAATGTAGAAAGAGGGCAAGGTGAGTTAGAAAACAGATATAGGCATGTGCAGAATTATGATGTATGTATGCCTTTATGTACAAAAGTAGCAAAATTGAATATGATTCTGACAACATAACCTGTTTGACACTGAATTCTGAAATTTTTCCTTTGTATTTCATTAAATATACTATTAGTAAATACAAACATTATACTTTATTATCTATTTGCCTCTTTCTCAAATGACAGTAATTCAAAATATCAGTGTAAGAAAACTTTTCTGCTGCTTCCTAAGCGATCACTGATATTTCCCAAAAACTAAATTGTCCCAATCAGATGTCAGTAACAGTGGTCATGAAAGAAAATAGTAGTGGTCATGATCAAACACTCCTGGTATTCTAAGGAATTGAAGATGACACAAACAAATGGAAAAATATTCCAACCTCATGGATTGGGAGAACAAGTGTTGTTAAAATGTCCATACTACCCAAATAAATTTACAGATCTAATACAATTTCTATCAAAATACCAACAGTATCTTTCACAGAACTAGAACAAATAGTCATAAATTTTTTATGGAACCACAAAGGACTCTGAGTAGCCAGAGCAATCTTGAAAAGGAAGGACAAAACTGAAGTATCACAATTCCAGATTTCAAGATACACTACAAAGCTCTAGTAATCCAAACAGTATGGTAACTGCACAAAAACAGACACATAGATCAATAGAACAGAATAGAGAGCCCTGAAATAAACCCATAATTATATGATCAATTAATCTTCAACCAAAGAGGCAAGAATATGTAATGGGAAAAAACAGTCTCTTCAACAAATGGTGTTGGGAAAACTAGATTGCAATATGCAAAGAATGAAATTGGACCACTTTGTTACACCATACATAAAAATAAACTCAAAATTAATTACATACCTACATGTGACACCTGAAGCCATAAAAATTCTAGAAGACAGAATAGGCAGTGATTTCTTGGACAGACCAACATTTTTCTAGATATGTCTCCTCAAAAAATAATAAAGAGAATTACCATATGATCCAGGTAATTCCAGTACTATTTACACAGGAATATGAAAACATGAATTTGAAAAGATATAGGCACTCCTATGTTTATTGCAGGATTATTTACAAGAGCCAAGATATGGAATCAGCCCAAGTGTCCACTGATAGATGAATAAAGAAGATGTATATACATACATACATAATACATACATACATACATACATGCATGCATACACATATACAAACACACACATACACACAATGGAATAGAATATATATGATGGAATATTACTTTGCCATAAAAAAGAATGAAATCTTGCCATTTGCAAATACAGGGATGGATCTAGAAAGTATAATGCTAAGTGAAATAAGTAAGTTGGACAAAGACAAATACCATATGAGTTCATTCATATGTGGAATTTAAGAAACAAAACAAATGAACAGAGGAAAAAGAGACAAACCAAAAAACAGACTCTTCAATACAGAGAACAAACTGATATTTACCAGAGGGGTAGGGTAGGGAAAGTATGAAATAGGTGATGAGGATTAAGAGTATATTTATGTGCTCTTGATGAGCACTAATATATAAAATTGTTGAATTATTATATTATACACCTGAAACTAATATAACACTTTGTGTTATTTATACTGGAATTAAAACTTTTTAAATAAAAAAATTTAAAGACATTTTTTAATGTTTATTTTTGAGAGACAGAGTATGAATGGGGGAGGGGGTTAGAGATAGGGGGACAGAGGATTGTAAGCAGGCTCTGTGCCGACAGCAGTAAGCCTGATTCAGGGCTCGAACTCATAGAACTATGAGATCATGACCTGAGCCAAAGTCAGACTCTCAACCAACTGAGCCACTCAAGTGCCCCAAGAAATATTTTCTTAATGTAGGAAGTCACTGCCCTGAAACCCCTAAGAGCTCCTCACAGCCCTGGCTACCCAACCTTCTCTCAGGATTCTTCCCCATTACATAGCCACTAAGGGGATGGCTAGTATCTATTTTGAAGGGTCAGGGTCATGCCTCATCAGTTGTTGAATTCTCTGAATATCACGTTGGGGAATCATATATGCTTTATTTTAACAAACTGGGCAGCTAGCTGTTGCCTTTGGTGGTACTCAGAAATCTCCTGTGGTCCCCATCCTTACCATCTTCACCACTCAGCTACTTCACTTTGGTGTTGGCAAATCCCACTGGCCTCAGTCATAAATGTTCTCATACCTCCCAGCTTCCACTGCTCTGCCATGTGCACTCTGCACCTGCCATCCCACACTACATATGCAAGGCAATAACCACTGACTTCCGGTGGCTTTGGCTAAAGCTTTGGATCTCCTTATTTTATCCTATTTAAGGCAAAGTTCTGGATTTCTTTATCTGCTGTAAATAATTAGTGCCCATTTTTGTTATCTTACTTAATATTTCACATCATTGACTTTTCTGTTTTAGTCCTGTTTCTTTGTTTTCGTTATTATTTTGGACACTTTGTTCCCTGTATTCACTTTCTTACCTACTAGGATTACCTTTACATCTCCGATCTATCCTCTCATTAAAATTCAGAGCCCACATAAGTCTTCTGCTTTGATTGACTGAGTGATTCTTCCCTGTGCCCATGTTTGGCAGGCATTTAATAGTAATTAAAGATTTCCCTGATCTGTTCATAGGGCTCTCTGATAATCAACAAGAAGTCACTTTGATTGATAGTCACTGTCACAAAAATAAGAAGGCAGAACCTCGTAACAAATTTCCATGAAGAAATATTCAGTAGATGAAATGTTCCAAATGAGTGTCCAGACATATTTAACCTCAAAGCAAGGTTTTTTTAAGGACAATGTGAGCTTTATTGTCTGGCAACCATATCAAAGTAGAGCCAGGAATAGGAATTCTGAGTGTCCCTAAGGCCTGAAAAAGCCCCTAAGGTTCCCTTTCTCCTACTCATTAGCTGGAACTCTTTGGTGGTGTGAGGGATCAACTAGAAATCTATAGCAATAAAGCTGGTGGTGAGACTGTCCTGGCAGGTGAGAAATTAAGACAGGAAGTGAATCCTGTGGGCTTTAAAATAATGAGGAGAAATGGCAAAACCAACAGCAGTGGGTAAAGGGCATGAACAGCTAAAGAGTCTCCATGGGTCATCATTGGAAAACATATTATTTCAGTATATATTCTCTTGATTTAGTGCCTGCTGCCTGAGGTTTGTGGTACCACTAAAGCTAATAAATCATTGCTCTGGATGACAGCCTGAGCACCTGTGTTTTATCATGCAGCAGGAAACCCTGTAAATTACCAAGAGAAGCAACTAGTGACCATGCAGCAGAGCTGAGAGAATCAGTCAAAGCCTCAGTCCATTAAGCCCATTTCATTTTATTTGCAGGTGCATTAAAAGAAATAGGGAGCACCACAAAAAAGATGAGCCCCAGCCTTTTGATTAGTGTTTAATGAGAACGACACAGGACGGCTAAAGCAGACTCCTAATGGTCTACAGATGGAATATGTCCACGGTGGGACCTCACCTGCCTCTATCCGCCCATTGGCTATGCTGCAATTTAGCTTATAAAAGCAACAGGACAACTTCAAGGGAGTAAGTTTGTGGCAGGCATAGAAACCTTGCTTTGTGCTTTTGTGCCTTTGAGCTTTGTTTCGTAGAGAAAGTTGGCTTATGAATTCACTTGGTGTGTCACACTTTTCAAAACTTTTTATTCCACAACTTCCTCTCAAATTGGCCAGGAAAAAAAAGTGCCAAAGCCAGATATACTTTTTTAGCAAATTCATCAAAGTGAGTAAGCTCATTCTTTTTTCCCTTAACTTTTTATTCAGACTACTTCTGCCTTGTTATGATAACCTCTATATTCTTGAGCATTCACCAGAGGCAAAGTAAAAGTAAGTTTGACTAAAGAATATGTTTTCACTACTCACTTAATGGAGCCATCAACCATAAGATACACATCCACAAGAGACAACCTGCAATAGTGCTTTATTCAAGCACTTCTTGATTTAAAGTCTCCTGTCATTAAAAGAAAATCAAGTGCTCCTAACTTAGGTCAAGATGACATTTAACTGTGTAGGGCTACGTTTTTGACTACCTAGAGATCATTAATCTGGGTTGAATATATGCAGTGCTATTCTGAGGTCACACTTCTTACATGGAAGGACTCAGAATACACCTGCTGGGCTTCCAAATACAAGGCCACAAGCCCATACTTCAGCATGCCAACTTCTGGAAGACAGGAGAAAGGGAATTCTCATTATCTCTAATTGTCTGTAGTTAAAATAGCCAGATGGCCATAATTCAGCAAAAAACCAACAGCTCTCTCTTCCTTGTCATTCATTTAGAAACGATGATCTGGATAGGGACATACGGTAAGCAATAGATCTTCCCTTCACATACTCTCTCTCTGTTGAATGTGGGAAGTAAGAACACCCATAGAAAGATCCCCACTTTGTACCTCTCTAGGAGTGACTGTTCAACTAGTTCTCAGTTATTCAGGGAGAAGTCCTGCCATATTTTGGGTAATTTTCATTCTGTGTGTCTCTTATACTCTATCATTGTCTCTTCATATGCTGTCTGCTATTTCTGGTTGTGCCATTGCCGGGCTGACAGAAAGAAGCATCACCCATCAGCAACCCCCTCCCCTGAAGCTGTGCCAACAGCACTTCAAGCAGGGCTGCTAGAGTAAGTACTCCATCAACTTCCACCTCTCAAAGCTGTCAGCCCAAGATGATGTATCTACAAAGGGATTTCAGAGCTTTATACGTAAATAATGCCTCTTCCAAAGCACATATTAACTGAGCAAACAATACGCCTTAATTCAGCATGTGCATTTGCATATTTACACAGAAGCCCCTGCTGCTTATTTGCCTAAGATAATGAAAGAGCATCCAAAGGACCTTCTCCACCGGAGCCTTTTTCACTGAAGAAAATATGATGGGTTGATTTAAAGTTTAATTTCCTTTTTCTGTGGGGGAGAGAGTCATTGTTTAGATTAATTTAGATAACCCATAGTATCTGGTAAAAGAGGGATTAGCTCAAGATAGAAATTCTTATCAATTGTTTTCTTTGCAGTGCTGCTGATTTATTTCAGTATGTTTTGCCAAATTTTCTTCAGACTGACAAATCTTCTTCAGTCTGAAATGAGGTTAATAACACCTGTGGAAAGACAGGGAGGCCTAATGATGTGAAAAGCTGTGAAGTTAAACAAAGTTTTATAGAAACATGAAATCGTAACAATGGAAATCAGACTAATAAGACATCTCTACTCACAACTGTCCACTGAACAAATGTTTACTCACAAATACCCTGCATAACTAGGTAAGAGCAGCATCAACGGGACTCATCTTTCTAGATTTTCATACATTAAATTTTTTTCTTTCAGTAAAATATTCCTGAATATGATTTTTGTAGTACATCCTTATCAAGCATGCCTCCCAAAACCCATTTTAGATTAATAAGCGATAGAAATAATCAGATGTTCAACATTTCCTTTTCTGAGGTAAACTGAGTTCAGTTTATCATAAAAATCACCCATCGACTTGAATAGAGAAAGGCATCAAGGTTAGAAAAAAAGAAACTTGTTTTATTTGCATACTGAATGAGGGTGAATGTAGAAAATCATAAGAAATCTGTAGAAAATCTACTACTAGAACTAATAAGTTTAGTAAACTAAGGACACAAGATCAACATACCAAATATTGTATTTCTGTACACTAGTAATGAACAATTAGAAAATTGAATTTAAAATTATAAATTTAAAAATCAATATCATTTACAACAGTATCAAAAATCAAGGTTAATGAACAAATAGGTTAATGAAATGTGATATTCAAAACTAAACCCACACATATACAATGAATATGTTTTAAACAAAAATCCAAGGCAAATTAGTGGAGAAAAGAAAGCACTTTCAACAAATGGCACTGGAACAACTATATAAATGTATGAAAAAATAAAAAAAAAGAACTTTGACCCTTTCCTCACACCATTCACAAATGTGATTTGAGATGGATATAGGCTTGAACTTAAAGCTAAAATTCTAAAGGCTTTAGAAGAAAAAATAGAAGACTATTTCTGTGACTTAGGGTAGAAAAGGACTTCTTAGGGAACACAAAAAATATTAACCATGAAGTACTAACTTTATTAAGATTTAAAACTCAGCCAAAGACACTGCTAAGAAAATGAAAAAGGAAGCTACAGACTGGAAGACAATATTCGTAATACTTTTATCTAACAAGACTCATATCCTAAATGTATAAAGAACTCAATGATAAAAGAAAAAACCTAACTGAAAAAGTGCAAAAAAGTTTTGAGTTCACACTTTACAAAAATATACAGAATTCACAGTTCACAAAAAAGATATAGAATGGCAATAAACACATGAAAGGATGCCCAGCATCATTAGTCATGAAGAAGCTGCAAATTTAATCCAGAGTAAGGTGCCACTTCATACTCACTAGAATAGCTAAAATTAAAAAGATTTTCATGGTAGTAGGAGTGTAAAATGATATAACCATATTGGAAAACTGTATGGCAGTGTCTTAAGACAAACATGAATCTACCTTATGATCTATTCCTTCCTTAGGTATTTACCTAAAAAGAAATGAAAACCTGTTCACACAAAGACTTGGACAGAAAACTTTATTAATAATAGCCAAAATGTGAAACAGTGAACATCAACAGAAAAATGGATAAACAAAATGGGGTATATATCATATAATAGAATACTAGCAAACATTTAATTTTTGAAAAATGAACTACTGATACATGAAACATAAGTGAACCTCAAAAACATCATGTTAAGTGAAAGAAACTAGACACAAAGACTACATATTGCATTATTCTGTCATACAAATGGAGTTCAAAACCAGACTAAATTAATGTATGGTTCTAGAAATCAGAGCAATGGTTGCCTATCAGGATAAAGATTGCCAATGGTGAAAATGTTCTGCAACTTGTTTAGATTGTTGGTCACATAGACAAATGTTGGTCACATTTGTCTAAATTCATTGACCTGTACCTTTAAGAACTGTGCATTTTACTGTATGTAAATTTTACCTCAACAAAAAGGAAAAGAGAAATAATCACATGGAAAATATAGAGAATCAATTCTATATTGTCCATACCCCAAAATATAGGGTGTTGTCTATCATCTAATTGCAAACTAATAACATAATTAAATACTCATTGAACATTTGCTATATAGTAGGAAACTTTTTAGGTGAGCACACTTAATAGATTTTTCTCATTTTATCCTCAAGGTAACCATATGAAGGTACATTATCATCACCACCACTTTACAGATGAGGAAACTAAAGCTCAGAGAGATTAAGTAATTTACTCAGGATCACATAGCTAATCGGTAAATGTTTATAAGAAATCTTCATCAGAGAAAGATATATTGTATCTAAGTTGTGAAGAGTTTAAGAAAGAATGTGAAAGCTTAGTGAATTCAGGGTAATATTAATCGTGATGATAGTTAAGATTTATTGAACACTAACTATATGCCAGACATCATCTCAGCACTTAATGAATTTTAATTTATTAAATCCTCACAATGACTCTATAAAACTGGTATTACTACCCTAGTTTTTACCGATAAGGAAACTGAGACAGGGAGAGTTTCAGTCGTTTGATCAGGTTGCACCACAAGTAAACAGCAGAGATTTCCAAGATATTGAAGAAGAACAGACAAAATAAAGAGAAGGAACCTGCAGGATGTTTGCATTCCTGAAAACTCAAAAGTGAGATGTTATTACTAAAGAACACAATTGAAAGTTAGCCATATTAAGAATGTCATAATGAGGGGCGCCTGGGTGGCGCAGTCGGTTGAGCGTCCGACTTCAGCCAGGTCACAATCTCGCGGTCTGTGAGTTCGAGCCCCGTGTTGGGCTCTGGGCTGATGGCTCAGAGCCTGGAGCCTGTTTCCGATTCTGTGTCTCCCTCTCTCTCTTCCCCTCCCCCGTTCATGCTCTGTCTCTCTCTGTCCCAAAAATAAATAAACGTTGAAAAAAAATTAAAAAAAAAAAAAAAAGAATGTCATAATGAGAAAAGCCAGAAGCAAAGTAAGTGATCAGGGAGAAAGCAACACATCCCAGCTATATTCACCTTCAGGGAAGGACTTACAAGATACCTGGGAGGGATCTGTGCGTTGGATAAAAAGTGCTGCCACAAGAGGCTGGTCTCAGTTGTACATTGTGATTGAATTCTCTCTGCCTAGGTTTCATAGGACCATGAAAGTACAGTCTTGGGCTTTAACATAAATCAACTACATATTTGTGAATGCACACAACTTCACCTGTTCTACCAGAAACTTTTGCTGCATAAAGTTAAGCCCCAGGTCCAGGGAACAGTAAAGCACCCTCTTCCTGTGTGGCAGCTGCCAGTTTGGGCATGGCACTGCCAGGAGTTGCTGCCACTGAGGCAACTTGAGACTACTCAATGGGGTGAGAATAGGTTAACAAGAACAAATATGAACATGAGGTCATCTTTGTGAGATTATAAAATCATCCCAATTAAATACAAAATTTTGAACTGAAAAGCAAATGCCATAATGATCTGCCTTGGTGGGATGCAAAATAAGTCATCTTTCCTATGGACCTCAGCTCTACCTCCTTTCTCATAGGGATGGACTGTATCATAACTCTGGGGGCTGACATTTACCAGGAACCTTGGGAGCAACAGAGCTAAGCCCAAAGTCATTCCTAATAGCTGAACAGCAGGACAGGTGAACTTCAAGTCTTTTCCTTACCACTTACACACCCAGGCTGTAGGCTAAGGAAATGCTATCAATTCGGTGGGCAGCTGAAAGCAATGCAGCCTTGCCAGGCTTTCCTACTCCAAGAACACCAGGTGAACATCAAGATTTGTTTCTAATATACTAGCAGAGAAATGGGAGACTGGCAAGTCAAATCCAGTAAATATTTAAGAGAAAAATATTGGGGTTCCTGGGTGGCTCAGTCAGCTAAGCATCCAACTTCAGCTTAGGTCATGATCTCACAGTTTGGGGGTTTGAGCTCCACATTGGGCTTTGGGCTGACAGCTTGGAGCCTAGAGCCCGCTTCAGATTCTGTGTCTCCCTCTCTCTGCCCCTCCCCTACTCTCTCTAAAATAAAATAATCATTAAAAAAAGAGGTAAATATTTAATTTTTTTAATAGGCTAACTATAAGCATATGCTCTAAGAACAAAATGGAAGAAACATCTAATAGCAGGTATTTTTCTCTTTATTGGGAAATGTGAGAAACTGTTTTTCACCAATTTGGGAAGAAAACTGTATGGAATGATGGTTTCTAGTATATCAGTTCTTATTTCTGTTTCTTGAATACATAGAAATTTGTGTCTTGAAAAAGCACTCAATAATGACAATAATGAGGACAATACAGTGCATTTTGCTTTGATCATTGCAAGGATGAAACAACATTACCTCAATTATCTTTTAACCACTAGAAATGCCTGATGTAACCAGGTACATCTTTAATATAAAACATATGAGCGTTTTCTCTGTAAAATGCCAGTGCATATATATAATGTGACACTGGAGGTGGCATGGCAATTAAGGGTGTAATTGCTGTAATTACTGATGGAATTACTCATATTCCTCTATGCTACTTTTTCTAATTATCTTGGTTTAATGAAAATGTGTATTTTTGCATTGAACAGGATGTGGCCGTCACTTGGCTGCCTGCCTGGGATGATGTACACTGTCTGTCCCTTGAATGAACATAGAGCAGAGAGGTCACCACTTGTTTGCAGGAAGAAGAGGTTTCTGGAACACAACAGGCAATTTAAATGTGTGTCATGAACATCCTGAAAAAGCTCACAGATGGGTTTCATTGGAAGAAATATAACAGTAGGGGGGACATTATCCTAGAAGGAGCCCAATAGCTTTACAGTCTTCAGATTTTAATGAGAATGACTTGTAAAAATAGTACAAAGGTTTCATACTGTTTGTCCATTCTTCTTCTAGTCTCTGACTCAAAAATGGATTCAAACAGCTCCATTTTTCCTGGTTTTGTTACACTCTTTATCACAGGAATGAGGCCTGAAAGATTGGTGCTTTAAACATTCTGAAAATTGCAAGACTTGAAAGAAGCCTACCCTCTCTCTTTTTGCTTCATGTATTTTAAATGCCTTGGAAACTTAATTGGCAATCTACACTGCTTATTTATTCATTTATCAGCCACTTGTACAGAGGTTAAACAGCTACCCATTGAACAAAAACTATGTGGTTATTCAAAACATAAATCTAATATAATTAAGTTTTTCTAGGAATAAAATGTACTTCCTAAATCTGGACAACTATTGGTACCACAGCCACTTGGTGCCACTTATCAGAAGAACTATAGTATTTATTTATTTTATTAAGTCTATGAAAACCTATGGAAGGAAAACAAAAACAAAATTTAGAAAATTATCTTGATTCAATCACTCAATAATTGTAAGGATCTACTTTCAGAGCCTGTATTAGTTTTTTGCTGCCGTCAACAAATTACCACAATATTAGTGGCTTAAAACAATATAAATTCATTATCTTACAGTCAGGTCAGAAGTCTAACATGGGTCAATAGAGCTGCACTCCTTCTCAAGTTGTAGTAAAGAATGTGTTTCCTTCATTCATAGCCACATCGCTCCAACCTCTGCATCTCCTCCAACTATCCTGCCTTATGCATATAAGGACCCTTGTCATTACATGGGGTCCATTAGGATAATCCAGAATAATGTCCCTCTCTCAAGGTCCTTGACTTAATCACACCTGCAAAGACCCTTTTGACATAAAAAGTAGTATATTCACAGGTTCTAGGGATTTTACTGTGGATATCTTTGGGAGCCCATTATTCTGCATACCACAAAGTCTCTTATTTTAAATCTCCATTGCTTTTAACTTACATTTTTTTAATCAACAATTTCCGAAGAGATGTGAATTGCTGTTTTTATTAATTCAATTTTTTATAGAGCTAAAAGATGTCAGAAATTGCATATTTAAGGTTCTGTTACAGAACTGGTTGCTATTCTTCCAGTTTTCACTTGCCTAGTCAATGGGTGGATGTTTCCATCTTGAAAATCAGAACCAAGAGAATATGCACCCAGGTATGTGTTTCTAAATTAAAATAAAATCCATTATTCAACTGAAATTATTACCTCTTACCTACCTTTATTCAATGACATAACCATTAGGTCCTTTTTCCTGACCATCCAAGCTTCTGCCTCTCCTACTCTCAGGTTTCTACCCTTTGAAACCTCTTACGTTTTTCTGTGAAGTTTTTCATTGTTTATTGATGCTTCCTTCTGGAAAGGTTTGAGTCCATGGCAATCCCAAACTTTCCCTTTTCTCACTGAATACAGAGTTAATAAACTGAATAAAGTTAAGCCAGAAATAATATCGTTTCCTTGGGGATGGCCATGGTTATCTTATTATTCTGTACCTTACTATATACCCTATATACCCTAAAAGGTATTCATATATGTATCAGGATGAAATAAGGATATAGAGTTGCATAATAGAAAAATAGTTCCTGAGTAGGAAGATAAACAATAATCCTGGATAAATACTCCTGGAGAGATCTGCACCAATGCAATGTAACAGTCCCTCAACTATTAGTCTCATCTACTCAATGAACATATGGAAATTAAATACATCAGCATAAATGACAAAGTAATTAACAGATAATCAATGGGTCATCACCTAACTGGTCACCAGCTCAGATCGATATAAACAAATGAACAAATAAATAAATAATAGATATACACAGAGAGTATCCTAAGTGTCTGCTGCATCCTAGGGCAAACTGACAAGATCAAGTGACAAACCCTCTTTATTTTTACATCACATACATTAAATACCTTGGAAACCTAATTGTCAGACTACACTATCAACTTATTTATTAGCCTGCTGGTAAAAATAGATAAAAGTTTAATATAATCCAAGCATTGTTGCAGTATGAAGTTTGTGCACATGCCTAAGGTGTAAGTCATATTACATTCTTCTAGTTCTATACATTCATAAATTCAGAAACGATTTATTGAGTACTTACTATGTGCCAGGCACTGGGATAGGTATAGTTCATTGATTGAAAAAGACAATAACTCTTGCCTTCATGGAGTGCTAACAACATTCTAGTGAGGAACATAGACAATGCACATGATAAATAAGAGGTATATTATATAGTGTTATGTTCCATGGGAAAAATAAAGCAAGGGAAGGGATGTGAATTGTTGTGGATATGAGGAGATTATATTTTGGACAGGTTAGTCAGGGAAAGCCTCATTGAAAGGGTGACTTTTAGTTAAAATGGGAAGAAAGTGAAATCAACCAGTCATGCAAGTACCCAGAAGAGCATCCCGTGCAAAGGGGATGGCAAGTTTGAAGGCCCTAAGGCTATAGGTAGAAGGCCAATGTGGTGGCGGCTGAGAGAGAAGGATGAGAATCATAGCAATAAAATCAGAGGGAAATGAGGAGCCAGATGCCATAGGGTTTATAGGTCATGACTAATACTTTTTCTAAATGAAATGGGAAGGCATTAAAGTATTCTGAACAGAGGGGTGACATAATTTGACCCATGCTCAACAAAGTCAGTCTGTCCTCTACATTGAAAATAAACTAAAAGAAAGTAGGGGCAGAATCTGCAAACCAGTAGAAAGTCTATAGCAATAATCCAGAAATGATGGTGGCTTGAACCAGGTTGGTATCAGTATGCCTAGCGACAAACAGTCAGATTTTGAAGAGAGTCAAAAGGATTTTCTGAAAAAGCAGATAGGGGGTATGAGAGAAAGACATGAATCAAGGATTACGCCAAGGTTTTGGTTGAACAACTGGAAAAATGGAGTTATCACAACTGAGACAGAAAAAAAGATTATAGGAAAAATTGACTTGAGGGATGAAAGTGTCCTGATCACCAATTCCAGCTTATGTTGGTGGTGGGGAGAAATTCTTTCCCACACACCACCAAGCAATGCTCAGGACATCAGCTGGGTGTCCTATAACTCAATTCTAACACTATCTATAAGGAGATAGCATCAAATTCCACTGGTTAAGGGATCTGTCTTACAAGACTGTCCCCATCTTCAGATGTCATTTGCAAAGCCAGGCTGTTACCTGTACTTGTTACTAACTGGTTATAAATCAGATGTTCCCATGACACCCTCCTTCCTTAGGTACAATTAATTTGCTACAGAAGCTTACAGAACTCAGAGAAACATTTTTCTTTCTAGATCACTAGTTTACTATAAAAGGATATAATTCAGAAATAGCTAAATGTAAGAGATGCACAGGCAAGGTATGTGGGAAGAGGGATAAAAGCTTTCACACTTTCTCCAAGCACATCACTTTCCCCAAATCTCCAAGTATTCACTGCCCAGAAGCTCTTCACTGAACCCTGTCAATTTGGGTTTTTATGGAGGCTCCATTATATAGACCTGATTGATTTCACCATTTGCCATTGGCAACTGAACTCAATCTCCAGCCTCCTCTCCTCACTGGGGGTGGGGGTGGGCAGTGAAATTTCCCTTCTAATCATAACCTTGATTGCCCTGGCAACCAGCATCACACCCCCCTTAGGTATATCCCAAAAGGCACCTTATTCACATAAGAAAAGACCTGTATCTCCCTCCTCAGTTAAGAAATTCCAATGATTTTAGAAAGTCTATGCCAGAATGGGGACAAGGACCAAAGTCCAAATGTATATATTTCTTATTATAAATCACAATATCACAAAGGGAAATTCAAGAGCCCAGTTTTAGACACATTTAGGTTGAAATACCTATTAGACAGCCAATTAAAGATGTTCAGAAGCTAGTTGGAAATACGGCTTAGACATATTCAGCTGCAGGCTCCCATCTACCTGACTGGTAGAGAATTCAATCTTAGTCATTGAAGGGTTATTTTCCTCTCCACTGGCTATCAGGATCACAGACTTACATTATACCAGAAAACTAGGAAAGGACTTGGTGCTTAGTCCACAGTGATTCTAAACATTGCAGTTGCTTCTCTTCCTTCATGCTACTGTCAAGAGCTGGCACTCTGTTCCTCCACTGCCCACAGACTGGTTAACAGAGACAGACAGATGACCTTCAGGACACAGTGCAAATGTCCAGTCATTAAAAACGTGAGCTGAAACCACCATAATCAAATCAACTTACTTTTTGACTTGAGCAGGTTATTTAACTTGTCTGTACCTCATATCTACAAAATTATTAGAATACGCCAGGACCAGAATCTACCACAAAGGATTATTGTGAGCATTAAATTTAATAGTCGAGGAGGAGACAAGATGGCAGAACAGCATGGAAGTTTTTTGTGTGTCTCGTGTCCGTGAAATACAGCCAGACCTGTACACTAAACCATCCTGTACACCTAGAAAACTGATATGAGGATTAACACAACAATCTGCACAACCTGAACCACAAAATTCAGTGGGTATGTGGCACGGAGAGGTGAACTGGGGCAGAGAGAAGCCATGGAGGGCAGGGAGTGACTTTCATGCAGAGAGAGGATGGAGACAGGGGTTGGGGGGGGTGGGGGGACACGGGAAAAGCACCACCCCAAAGCAGCTGGAGAGAAAGTGGAAAAGTGGAAACAGCCACAGGGACTGAACTAAAAAGGGAGAAAGGACAAAGGAGAAGATTTAAATTCCATTAAGACTATAAATAGGGGGAGTGCAGAGTCTGAAACTCCACAGCACAATACGTGGCGGTGTCCTGGTAGGAAGGGCGAATCCCCAGGAGCAGAATGGAGTCCCGGCTTCTTCAGGCCACATGGGGAGAGGTGGTTCCCCTGCTGGAAGGACACCTGGTAGAGGCTGTGTGAGTCCCCCAAAGGCAAGGCCCTAGTGGACCCAGGAGAACAACCACATTTTCTGGTGCTGGAACAAGGTCATTAACAGTGAAGCCTGGTGCCAGATGTGTGTTGTGATTTGCTATAGTCCCTGAAATGCTGCTGCTACACTATCTCCTGAACTTTTTCTGGGGTGGGCTGGCACCTTGCCACAGTCTCTTGGCATTGGCAGCAGCACAGTCCCACAAAAGTTTCTGGGTGCGGCCAGCACCTGGCCATTGCTCATTGAGACCCTCCTGCGAAGGGCAGAAAGGATCAAACCCTCAGTCGCTCAGAAGTATGGGGTGGGGAAAAACAGCCACATCTGATACAAAACTAAGAAGGGAGATGCTGTCTGGGGCTTGGTCATGGACTGTGTAAACGTGAGGAGTGGACGGAAGCTGAAGACAAAGGACAGGTACGTGATTGCTCATGGGGAGAGTAGAGTCCAGATACTAGAGACTGGGTAGCTGGGTGATGCCATTTTCACCAATCCCATGCATGCACGTGTGCACCTACAAGTGCCACAACAATCCACCCCAGTAAGCTAAGCAGCAACACCTAGTGGAGAATGGAGCCGTTGCACTGAATCCCGCCCAACTCGTCCAACTTTGCTCTTCAAGAACACAAGTCTCTCCACCTGGTTACTTTATGGACTATGAAGTGCTTCATACTTTGAATTCTAGGGGAAAACAAACTAATTTCAGTAGTATTTCAGTCTGTTCGCCAGTCCATCTACTCGATTTTCTTTCTTTTCTTTTTTCTCTTTTCGTTTCTTTTTTTTTCTTGATACAGAAAGATAAAATTCATTTTTATATTCAATATTTATTAAAAATATTTTTCTTTAATTTTTTTCCTCTATATTTTTTATATTTGTGTAAATTTATTCAGTCTATTTTACTCCCATAATTTCATTTTAATCTACTTCCCTGTATTCATTTCTTTCAATATTTCAAATGATTCCTTTCTATTCTTTCTTTCCCCTTTTTTTTTTCTAATCTATCAAGCCCCTTTCAACACCCAGGCCAAAACACACCTAGTATCTAGCACAATTTATTCGATTTTGTGTGTGTATTTTTAATTTTTTAATTTTAATATTTTTTAGTTTTTTTAATTTTAATTTTTTAACCTCATTAATTCCTTTTCTCCCTTCAAAATGATGAAATGAAGGAATTCACCTCAAAAGAAAGAGCAGGAAGAAACGACAGCCAGGGAATTAACCAATACAGATACAAGGAAGATGTCTGAACCAGAATTTAGAATCACAATAATAAGAATACTAGCTGGAGTCAAGAATAGATTAGAATCACTTTCTGCAGAGATAAAAGAAGTAAAATATAGTCAGGATGAAATAAAAAATGCTATAACTGAGCTGCAATCTCAAATGCATGAAACAGTGGCAAGGATGGATGAGGCAGAACAGAGAATCAGCGTTATACAGGACAAACTTATGGAGAATAATGAAGCAGAAGAAAAGAGGGAGATTAAAGCAAAAGAGCACAATTTAAGAATTAGAGAAATCAGTGACTCCTTAAAAGGGAACATCAGAATCACAGAGGTCCCAGAAGAGGAAGAGAGAGAAACAAGGGTAGAAGGGGTATGTGAACAAACCATAGCAGAAAACTTTCTTGACCTGGAGTAAGACACAGACATCAAAATCCAGGAAACACAGAGGACTCCTATTAGATTCAACAAAAATCGACCATCAACAGGCATATCATAGTCAAATACACAAAATACTCAGGCAAGAAGAGAATAATGAAAGCAGCAAGGAAAAAAAAGTCTCTAAACTACAAGGGAAGACAGAACAGGTTTGCAGCAGAACCATCCACGGAAACTAGGCACGCCAGAAAGGAGTGGCAGGATATATTCAATATGCTGAATCAGAAAAATATGCAGCCAGGAATTCTTTATCCAGCAAGGCTGTCATTCAAAATAGAAGGAGAGATAAAAAGTTTCCCAGACAAGCAAAAATTAAAGGACTTTGTGGCCACTAAACCAGCCCTGCAAGAAATTTTAAGGGGGACTCTCTGAGGGGAAAAAAGATGAACAAATTAAAAAACAAATAAATGAAAACCAAAAGCAACAAAGACTAGAAAGGACAAGAGAACACCACCAGAAAATCCAACTGTACAAGAAAAATAATGGTAATAAATTCATATCTTTCAGTACTCACTCTAAATGTCAATGGACTCAATGCTCCAATCAAAAGACATAGGGTAACAGAATGTATAAGAAAACAAGATCCATCTATATGCTCTTTACAAGAGACCCCCTTTTAGACCTAAAGACACCTTCAGATTGAAAGTAAGGGGGTGGAGAACCATCTACCATGCTAATGGTCAACAAAAGAAAGCTGCAGTAGCCATACTTATATCAGACAATCTAGACTTTAAAATAAAGACTGTATCAAGAGATGAATAAGGGCATTATATCATTAAGGGATCTATCCACCAAGAAGACCTAAAAATTATAAACATTTATGTTCCAAATGTGGTAGCTCCCAAATATATAAATCAATTAATTGCAAATATAAATAAATTAATTGATAATAAAATCATAACAGTAGGGGACTTCAACACCCACTCACAGCAAAGGACAGATCATCTAATCAAAAAATCAACAAGGAAACAATGACTTTGATTGACACAGTGGACCAGATGGGCTTAACAGATATATTCAGAATATTTCATCCTAATGCAGCAGAATATACATTCTTCTCCAGTGCACACGGAACATTCTCCAGAATAGACCACATACTGGGACACAAATCAGCCCTAAGTAAGTACAAAAAGACCAAGATCATACCATGCATATTTTCAGACCACAACGCTATGAAACTCGAAATCAACCACAAGAAAAAATATGGAAAGGTAACAAATACTTGGAGACTAAACACCCTACTAAAGAATGAACGGGCTAACCAAGAAGTTAAAGAGGAAATTAAAAAGTTCATGGAAGCCAATGAAAAAGATAACACCACAACCCAAAACTTCTGGGATGCAGGAAAGGTGGTCATAAGGGGAAAGTGTATAGCAATCCAGGCCTTCCTAAAGAAAGAAGAAAGATCTCAGATACACAACCTAACCTTACACCTTAAAGAGCTGGAAAAAGAACAGCAAATAAAACCCAAAACCAGCAGAAGGCAGGAAATAATAAAGATTAGAGCAGAAATTAATGCTATCGAAACAAACAAAAAAAAAACAGAACAGATCAATGAAACCAGAAACTGGTTCCTTGAAAGAATTAACAAAATTGATAAACCACTAGCCAGTTTGATCAAAAAGAAAAAGGAAAAGCCCAAATAAATAAAATCAAGAATGAAAGAGGAGAGATCACACCCAACACAGCAGAAATCGAAACAATAAGAGAATATTATGAGCAATTATATGCCAATAAAATGGGCAATCTGGAAGAAATGGACAAATTCCTAGAAACATATACACTATCAAAACTGAAATAGGAAGAAACAGAAAATTTGAACAGACCCATAACCCATAAGGAAATCGAATTAGTAATCAAGAATCTCCCAAAAAACAAGAGTCCAGGGCTAGATGGCTTTCCAGGGGAATTCTACCAATCATTTAAGGAAGAGTTAACACCTATTCTCTTGAAGCTGTTCCAAAAAATAGACATGGAAGGAAAACTTCCAAACTCTTTCTATGAGGCCAGCATTACCTCAATTCCAAAACCAGACAGAGACCCCACTAAAACGAGAACTATAGACCAATTTCCCTGATGAACATGGATGCAAAGATCCTCAACAATATATTAGCCAACTAGATCCAACAATACATTAAAAAAACTATTCACCACGACCAAGTGGGATTTACACCTGGGATGCAGGGCTGGTTCAATATCCATAAAAGAATCAATGTGATTCATCACATCAATAAAAGTAAGGACAAGAATCATATAATCCTCTCAATAGATGTAGAGAAAGCATTTGACAAAATACAGCATCCTTTCTTGATAAAAATCCTCAAGAAAGTGGGGAAAGAAGGACCATCCCTCAAGATTATGAAAGCCATATATGAAAGACCCAATGCTAATATCATCCTCAATGGGAAAAAACTGAGAGCTTTCCCCCTAAGGTCAGGAACAAGACAGGGATGTCCACTCTCACCACTGTTGTTCAACATACTATTAGAAGTCTTAGCCTCAGCAATCAGACAACACAAGGAAATAAAAGGCATCCAAATCAGCCAGGAGGAGGTCAAACTTTCACTCTTTACTGATGACATGATACTCTAAATGGAAAACCCAAAAGATTCCACCAAAAAAACTGCTAGAATTGATTCATGAATTCAGCAAAGTTGCAGGGTATAAAATCAATGCACAGAAATCGGTTGCATTCCTATACCCCAACAATGAAGCGACAGAAAGAGAAATCAAGGAATTGATCCCATTTGCAATTGCACCAAAAACCATAAAATACCTAGGAATCAATCTAACCAAAGAGGTGAAAAATCTATACACGGACAACTATAGAAAGCTTATGATAGAAATTGAAGAAGATACAAAAAAATGGGAAAAGATTCCATGCTCCTGGATGGGAAGAACAAATATTGTTAAAATGTTGATACTACCCAAAGCAATCTACATATTCAATGCAATCCCTATCAAAATAACAGCAGCACTCTTCACAGAGCTAAAACAAACAATCCTGAGATTTGTATGGAACCAGGAAAGACCCTGAATAGCCAAAGCGATCTTGAAGAAGTAAACCTAAGCAGGAAGCATCACAATCCTGGACTTCAAGCTATACTACAAAGCTGTAATCATCAAGACAGTATGGTACTGGCACAAGAACAGATACTCAGATCAATGGAACAGAATCGAGAACCCAGAAATGGACCCACAAACGTATGGCCAACTAATCTTTGACAAAGCAAGAAAGAACATCCAATGGAATAAAGACAGTCTCTTCAGCAAGCGGTGCTGGGAAACCTGGACAGCAACATGCAAAAGAATAAACCTGGACCACTTTCTTACACCATACACAAAAATATACTCAACATGGATGAAAGACCTAAATGTAAGATGGGAAGCCATCAAAATCTTCGAGGAGAAAGCAGGCAAAAACTTCTTTGATCTTGGCCGCAGCCACTTCTTACTCAACATGTCTCAGGAGGCAAGGGAAACAAAAGCAAACATGAAATATTGGCACCTCATCAAAATAAAAAGCTTCTGCACAGTGAAGGAAACAATCAGCAAATCTAACAGGCAACCAACGGAATGGGAGAAGACATTTGCAAACTACATAACAGATAAAGCGTTAGTGTCAAAAATCTATAAAGAACTTATCAAACTCAACACCCAAAAAACAAATAATCCAGTGAAGAAATGGGCAAAAGACATGAATAGAACTTCTCCAAAGAAGACATCCAGATAACCAACCGACACATGAAAAAATGCTCAACGTCACTCATCACCAGGGAAATACAAATCAAAACCACGAGATACCACCTCACACCTGTCAGAATGGCTAACATTGACAACTCAGGCAAAAACAGATGTTATCGAGGATGCAGAGAAAGAGGATCTCTTTTGTATTGCTGTTGGGAATGCAAGCTGGTGCAGCCACTCTGGAAAACAGTATGGAGGTTCCTCAAAAAATTAAAAATAAAACTACCTTACAACCCAGAAATTGCACTACTAGGCATTTATCCAAGGGATACAGGTGTGCTGTTTCGAAGGGACACATGCACCCCAATGTTTATTGCAGCATTACCAACAATAGCCAAAGTATGGAAAAAACCCAAATGTCCATCGAAGGATGAATGGACAGATGAATATAAGGGAAGGGAAGCAAAAATAATATAAAAACAGGGAGGGGGACAAAACAGAAGAAACTTAAATATGGAGAACAGAGGGCTACTGGAGGGGTTGTGGGAGGGGGGATGGGCTAAATGGGTAAGGGGCATTAAGGAATCTAGTCCTGAAATCATTGTTGCATTATATGCTAACTAATTTGGATGTCAATTTAAAAAAATAAAATTAAAAAAAATGTGTTAATAGTCCTGAAGCACCCTACTGTCTGTAGAGTGATACTTGGCCATTGTGTGATAAAGAAAAGCTGTTGTTTCTCTGATTGCTATTGCAAGAATCTGCAACAGCCCCCACCAAAAATGTGATATACAAGGAGAGTCACCAAAAACCAAAAGCATGTTCTGGTGGCATAAACTGTTAACACATGGTACTTATATAAGTGGGGTCACAAACTTCCAACACTGCTGTTAATCTGAAGGACTTTCAACATTCCCCAACCCTGACACCTTTAAACTTGGCCACTTTTGTCTCTCCATTACGCTCTCTCCTTCTACCAACCTCCTTCTCAAAGATTCTGAAGCAAAGTGATCTCTTGTGTGAGAGAAAGAAAATTTGAGACTTTCAAAAGGTCTTTCCTGAGGTTTTTTCCTTAATGTAAGAACAGAGAAAGTAGATACCCGGGGCACCTGTTAAGGGTCCAACTCCAGCTCAGGTCATGATCTCATGGTTTATGGGTTTGAGCCCTACGTTGGGCTCTGTGCTGACAGCTTGGAGCCTGGAGCCTGCTTCAGATTCTGTCTCCCTCTCTCTCTCTGCTCCTCCCCTGCTCACACTCTGTCTCTGTCTCTCAAAAATAAATAAACATTAAAAGGAAAAAAAAAGAAGATACTAATACTCGTTTTTTTTTTTTTAAATAACTCACCTTTTACACTAGGACTATGCACACCTTTAAATATGTCTTTCTGTTTTACCATTTTATGTTCAGGTTTCTGTCTGAACATTCAAGTCTGTTAAGTTTAGTTGCTTGGATCATAATAAAGAACTATAAGGTGCAAGTCTAGCTGGTATTTAGACAAGCTCTAACCCAACCAAAAGCGTCTTTGGGTAAGTGACTACACAAAAAACATAGCACCCAAATTTGAAGTCAAGCCTCCAGGCCTTTCTTTTTAGTGTTCCTTTACCTTATCCTCAAGGAAATATATAGAAATCATTTGTATTTAGTCTATCAATTATTTAAAAGTTAACAAGTGCTTAAGAACTTTTTACAGCATGTAAGTACAGAAAAATGTTTCTGGTATATTTATAGTTAAAAAGCAAGTTCTCATTGCACCAAAATGTGTTGTACTAACTAAATAATCTGATCAAAAACAATAATTTAACCAATTCATCTTATTTATCTATTTTCTGAGAAAGTAAATATCCTTCTATTTTTTTAACTTTATGTTCAAGATCTGAATTTAAGGTCTGACATTAGGAATTTTACTCATCATTAAGGGTGTTCTTTTTTGTCTCATCTTAAAAGTAAAATTTACTTCAAAAATACTCTCAAAAGATAGCTATCCATTTTAGCTGAAAGACACTGGATCTTTACATTTTAAGACCTTTCACTGAGCTTCCTCCAAAGCAAAATTTCTTATAGTATTCAATCAACTTGTGAAATATTTCAGTCTTATATAAGCTTTTCACTGATTCTAGGCAACAACATTTTGACAAACAAGTTTAGCATTGAAACCAACAGTTGCAATTCAGTAGAAAGAAGTTCTTTCTTTTTCATTTTAATAACATTTCTGCACAAATTCCAAAACGATAGGGTCCCTGTTATTCTGGGTACAATGCTCATTACTCATGTCTGCTGGGGCATTATTGGATGTATACTTTGGAATAAAGAGGGCTTTTACAATGTCTAATATGATGTCCTTTGCAATCTGTTATTAGCCTGTGCATTGCCTTGCCAGTTAATCATTCCATTATAGATTCTGAAAATCTGACTTCCCAGAGGGATTGAAATGCAGTGTGCTACAAGATTAGAAATAGCTATATGAAAATGAAGTAAGGATAACAAATGTTGCAGATTGGTACATAAAATAAAGCTTTCAAATACTGTTTGTTTTTTCTGGAGATCTTTCAATACTTTTACTAGAAAAGAAAAAAGAGCAACAAACAGGCAGACAGATAAGAGAGCTAGGGACTTGACCACAGGTGAAGAATAAAATAAAACTAGCTTTTGTACGGAATTTTTTGGAAGCTATCCAACATAATTAAAAATCGAATTAACACATACATCAGCTCTCTGTTTACCTGCCCTGTCATCTGAGAGAAGAAGAGGCCGATGCCTTTCGTCAGTCATCCCCAGAGCTGCACAGGGCCATTAATCTCACCACTTGTTTCTGTGTTATGGTTGATTCCCTTGCTTCTGTGTACTTTGCTGCCATCTCCAGGAAACTGTGATGACAAGAACAGCCCAAACTGGATAGTTGCTCTTGCCCTAGTAAAAAGTCCTAGGACTTTCCAAAGTGACTGTATTTGAAACCATCTTTAATAGAAAAAATTTGGAAATTCAAAATATTTGTAGCTATCGATGGTTATTAGATCATGGACATGATATCTACTGGTTATTTATTTGGAAATAAAAGTCACACTTTAAAGTGAGAGTTTCATTAGCAAAATCTCAAATTCAGAAGAAATCCGATTAAAATAGCATGTCTAATTTCCATACTGTTAAAGATAATAGAAAAATAGTTTGTCATGAATACCTTTATTGCTGTAACAATCCAAAGAATTAATGGCAAATTGGTCTGCACTGAATATATTGAATTACTATAAATTCAAATCCTTTTTTTATTTTTTTTTTTATTTTTTAAAAATTTTTTTTTCAACGTTTATTTATTTTTGGGACAGAGAGAGACAGAGCATGAACAGGGGAGGGGCAGAGAGAGAGGGAGACTCAGAATCGGAAACAGGCTCCAGGCTCTGAGCCATCAGCCCAGAGCCTGACGCGGGGCTCGAACTCACAGACCGCGAGATCGTGACCTGGCTGAAGTCGGACGCTTAACCGACTGCGCCACCCAGGCGCCCCTCAAATCCTTTTTTTAATGAACAAGTTTTCTAAAGGAGACAGTGCACACTGAGATTCCATTTGCTAGTGACCATAAAAGAGGGTAATAAAAAGGCTGAAGGCAGGGCAGCGATTTATGTTTTCCCTAGAAAACATCCTAAATTGGGGAAAAGGGTGTATCTAAGGCTTTTTAATTTGCTAAACTTCTGCCTGTAGGGTGGTTACTGCCCAAACAGGCCGCCTTGACTGGCACATAAAGAAAAGAAAAACAGTTCCTATAGCCCTCAGGGAAAGCTCAAGGTACTTCTCAGCCATGAACAAACACACAGTAAGTGCACTAAGGTTCAATGTCATATATAACAAGGTGCAGACTGTTCACAATATCATTGTAGTGAACACTAGGGACGTGACTGAATAATTTGGAGAAGAGTGTCTGCTCTGACCCTGATTACTTATGTTCGATAAAAAAATATATATACAATATAGTCATTGCACAACTCTGTAGTCTACAGATAGCATCTGATATATGAACAATACATATTTACACTAAAGATAAAATAATGGATATATGACCAAGCATTTCATATTTTAACAAAAGACTATACACCAATCCTTAGATAGTCTGGTAAAAGATATATGCTAGATGCCTGATATAAAAGAATAGACTTTTTATATATAATCAAAGAATTCCTTTTTTTAATTCCGGTGTAATCAGTATACAGTGTCCATTAGTTTCAAGTATACAATATAGTGATTCAACAATTCTGTTTATTACTCAGTGCTCATCACTATAAATGTACTCTTAATCCCCTTCACCTGTTTCACCCAGCTCCCCACTCACTTCCCCTCTAGTAACCATCAGCTTGTTCTTTATAGTTAAGAGTCTGTTTTTTTGGGTTATCTTTTCCTTTGTTCATTTATTTTGTTTCTTAAATTCCACATATAAGTGAAATCATATGATATTTGTCTTTAGTCAAGGAATTCTTAACATGTGAAGTCTAGGTAGTCCTTGCTCAAGATCAGAATTTATATAATCTTTTCAACCTGCTAGATTGTATCTTTTACACCAGGGACAGTGTCTTCTTTACCTAAAATTTTAGTTCCCAACAAAATATGCAACACAACAGACAATCTTTAAATGTTTGTTGAACTGAAATGAATATAATAAAGAAGTCACTAAAGGTTATACATTGATGATGGCTTATAAATCTTCCAAAATAACATTTTCTAATCCTTGGGACAACTGCCATCATTTTGAAGCAAACTGCTAAACCTCTGAAGAAAAGAAAGATAGCTCACAAGCAGACTTCTCTATGGAAATTAAACCACTGTCAATGTGAAAATAAATGTGAGAGTGGTACAAGTTAAAGTTAATAGTTTTTCTAATCCTTTTTAAAACTATTGAAAAATATATAATTGACTCAATTTACTTGAAAAGAGTTAGGCACAAAAAATAAACCATCATAAGAAAAAAATAAACAGAAAAAATGAGTCAGCCAAGTAAAGATATCTCTGTAGAATAAAGGCCTTGACTCACAAAATAAACCAGGAAGAATTAGATAAGAGATGCCATTATGCACAAACAATACATAATAGGAATATATAAAAGGAGGCAATGACTCCACTGTGCCAATGAACTAAAGAATACTTGAAAGGGAGACCAATTAGACTTTACCAGAAGACTTCAGAAATTTTGTTTTTGTTTCTTTTGTTTGTTTGTTTGTTTTATTTAAATCCTAATTAGTTAACATATAATGTAATAATGGTTTCAGGAGTAGAATTTAGTGACTCATCACTTGCATATAACACCCAGTGCTCATCCCCACAAGTACCCTCCTTTGTGCCCATCACCCACTTAGCCCATCCCCCCACTCAACAGCCCTCCAGCAATCCTCAGTTTGTTCTCTGTATTTAAGAGTCTCTTATGGTTTGCCTCCCATTCTCTTTTTATCTTATTTTTGCTTCCCTTCCACTATGTTCATCTGTTTTGTTTCTTAAATTCACATGAGTGAAATCGTATGATATTTGTCTTTCTCTGACTGACTTATTTCATTTAGCATACATTCTACTACCATCCATATTGCTGCAAATAGCAAGATTTCATTCTTTTTGATTGCTGAGTCATATTCCATTGTATATATATATCCCATATTTTCTTTATCCAGTTGTCATTCGATGGACATTGGGCTTTTTCCATAATTTGGCTATTGTTGACAGTACTACTATATACACTGGGGTGCATGTGCCCCTTCGAATCAGCATTTTTGTATCCTTTGGATAAAAACCTAGTAGTGCAATTGCTGGGTCGTAGGTAGTTCTATTTTTAATTTTTTGAGGAACCTCCATACTGTTTTCCAGAGGGACTGCACCAGTTTGTATTCCCACCAGCAGTGCAAAAGTGTTCCCCTTTCTCCACATCCTCCCCAATATCTGTTGTTTCCCGAGTTGTTAATTTTAGCCATTCTGACAGGTATGAGGTGATATCTCATTGTGGTTTTGATTTGTATTTCCCTTTTGATGAGTGATGTTGAGCATCTTTTCATGTCTGTTAGCCATCTGGGTGTCTTGGGAAAAGTGTTTGTTCATGCCTTTTGCCCATTTCTTCACTGGATTATTTGTTTTGTTGGGTGTGGAGTTTGATAAGTTCTTTATAGATTTTGGATACTAATTCTTTATCTGATATGTCATTTGAAATATTTTCTCCCATTCCATCATTTCCCTTTAGGTTTGTTAAATGTTTCCTTTGCTGTGCAGCTTTTTTTCTTGATGAAGTCCCAGTAGTTCATTTTTGCTTTTGTTTCCCTTGCCTCCAGTGACATGTCTAGTAAGGAGTTGCTGTGGCCGAGGTCAAAGAGATTGCTGCCTGTGTTCTCCTCTAGGATTTTGATGGTTTTCTGTCTTACATTTAGGTCTTTCATCCATTTTAAGTGTATTTTTGTGTATGGTGTAAAAGTGGTCCAGGTTCATTCTTCAGTATATCACTGTCCAGTTTTCCCAACACCATTTGCTGAAAGACTGTCTTTTCCATTGGATATTCTTTCCTGCTTTGTCAAAGATTGGTCGGCCATACATTTGTGGGTCCCCTTCTGCATTCTCTATTCTGTTCCATTGATCTGAGTGTCTGTTCTTGTGCCAGTGCCATACTGTCTTGAATATTACAGTCATGTAATACAGCATGAAGTCTGGAATTGTGGTGCCTCCTGCTTTGCTTTTCTTTTTCAGGATTGCTTTAGCTATTCAGGGTCTTTTCTGGTTCCATACAAATTTTAGGATTGTTTGTTCTAGCTCTGTGAAGAATGCTGCTGTTATTTTGAGAGGGATTGAATTGAATGTGTATATAGCTTTGGGTAGTATCAATATTTTAACAATATTCTTCCAATCCATGAGCATGGAATGTTTTTCCATTTCTTTGTGTCTTCTTCAATTTCTATAATAAGCTTTCTACAGTTTTCAGTGTATAGATTTTTCACCTTTTAGGTTAGGTTTATTCCTAGGTATTTTATGGGTTTTGACTCAATTGTAAATGGGATAGATTCCTTGATTTCTCATTCCACTGCTTCACTATTTGTGTATAGAAATGCAACCAATTTTTGTACATTCATTTTATATCCTGCAACTTTGTTGAATTCATGGATCAGCTCTAGCAGTTTTTTTGGTGGAGTCTCTTGGGTTTTCCATGTAGAGGATCATGTCGTCTATGTAGAGTGAGTTTGACATCTTCCTTGGATGCTTTTCATTTTTATTTTTTTGTTGTTGTTTGAATGCTGAAGCTAGGACTTCCAACACCATGTTGAACAACAGTGGTGACAATGAACACCCTTCTTGTGTTCCTGACCATAGGGGGAAAGTTCTCAGTTTTTCCCAATTGAGTATGATATTAGCTGTGGGTCTTTCATATATGGCCTTTATGATCTTGAGGTATGTTCATTCTATCCCTCCTTTATTGCCTTTTTTTTTTTTTTTTACCAAGAAAGGGTGCTGTATTTTTTCAAATGCCTTCTCTGCATCTGTTGATCATGTGGTTCAGGATCATGTGGTTCAGGATCATGTGGTTCTTTTCCTTTTATTAATGTGATGTATCATGTTGATTTATTTGCAGATATTGAATCACTCCTGCAGCCCAGGAATAAATTCCACTTGATCGCGGTGAATAATTCTTTTAATGTATTGTTGGATTTAGTTTGATAGTATCTTCTTGAGAATTTTTTTAATGTTTATTTATTAATTTTGAAAGAGAGAGCAAATAGGGAAGGGACAGAGAGAGGAGAGAGAATCCCACACAGGCTCCACACTGTCAGTGCAGAGCCCGATGCGGAGCTCAGTCCCATGAACCGTGGGATCGTGACCTGAGCCTATATAAGAGTCAATGCTTAACTGATGAGCCACCCAGACACCCCTCTTCTTGAGAATTTTTGC
Source organism: Prionailurus bengalensis (assembly GCF_016509475.1). Lineage (NCBI taxonomy): Eukaryota > Metazoa > Chordata > Mammalia > Carnivora > Felidae > Prionailurus > Prionailurus bengalensis. The sequence continues at coordinate 95,893,111 of NC_057344.1, forward strand.
ATTCATATTCATCAAGGAGATTGGCCTGTAATTCCCTCTTTTACTGGGGTCTTTGGTGTTGGGACCAGGGTAATGTTGGCCTCATAGAATGAGTTTGGAAGTTTTCCTATGTTGTGGAACAGTTTCAAAAGAATAGATATTATCTCTTCTTTAAATGTTTGGTATAATTCTCCCTGGGAAGCCATCCAGCCCTGGACTCTTATTTGTTGGGAGACTTTTGGTTAATGATTCAATTTCTTTACTTGTTATGGGTCTGTTCAAATTTTCTGCTTCTTCCTGTTTCAGTTTTGGTAATTTATGTGTTTCTATGAATTTGTCTATTTCTTCCAGATGGTCTAATTTTTTGGCATATAATTGCTCATAACATTCCATTATTATGGTTTGTATTTCTGCAGTGTCAGTGATCTCTCCTCCTTCATTTGTGATTTTATTTATTTGGGTCTTTTGCTTTTTCTTTTTGATCAATATGGCTAGGGGTTTATCAATTTTGTTAATTCTTTCTAAGAATCATCTCCTGGTTTCATTGATCTGTTCTACTGTTTTGTTTGTTTGTTTGTTTTTGTTTTTGTTTTCATTTCGATATCCTTGATTTCTGCTCTAACCTTTATTATGCCCCTTCTTCTGCTGGTTTTGGGCTTTATTTGCTGTTCTTTTTCCAGATTCTTTAGGTGTAATGTTTTTTGAGACATTTCTTCCTTCTTTTGGAAGGCTTGGATTGCTATATACTTTCCTCTTATGACTGCCTTTGCTGCATCCCAGAGGTTTTGGACTGTTGTGTTTTTATTTTCATTGGCTTTCATGTACTTTTTAATTTCCTCTTTAATTTCTGATTAACCCCAGAACTTTTTGATGAATGGAAGACTGATAGCTCATGAATTTGAAAACTATACAAGCTTGTTTTGCCATAAACAGCAAAGTCAATTTTACTTTAAAACAAAGTGGCCCACATGACACAAATGGACTAGGAAAATGAATATTCTTAAAGTCCATTCTACCTTTTTTGTCCATTGTCTTTAGATTAGTCAAAGAATGGATAAGGCAGCTCCTGTCACTATAAATTAGTCTAAATGTAATTAGACTCTTGGCTGTCACCTGTCCAGAGTATAGCTCTTCCTGCAACTCTACCAACTGCACTGGCTTCCATAAATGGATCCATGCTGAATGAATAAGGGAAGGGTCCTGTCCTTGTCCTAGTCTGATAATTAGCCTCCATCCCAGTAAGCACAAGACACAAGCAGAGGCAGACCCCATAGTTTTAATATGCCATCTGTGCAATTTATTATAGGAAGACAATGGATATCTTAATTCCAATTTTAGTACGCATGAGAAAAGCAAACCCTTTAGTGTATCAGTTGTATAACAGAACCTGTTTAGTAACACATGTGCCTGCTAAATTGTGAGAAATGTGTCTATAAAATATACATCAGCCCACTCCAAAACTGCATACCCAATGAATGCATGTGCTGATTTTCAGGATTTGTAACATATTTCCACAAGATACCAAAATTCCTCATACACCCAAAACCTCCTCAAAAACTAATGGTGCCAAAGTGATATTCAACCCAGACAATAGCTTTTAATTAATTAAACTTTCCTTTCTGGCTCTTTTTCCCTTATGTATACTATGATACCAGTCTATATTTTTCTTTATTCAATAATTTTACAGATTTGTTATGATTAAATAAGGTAATGTATATATAAAGTGCTTATAAATATAAAAGTACCATACAAAGTTAGCTTTTATTTTTATTGAGCTGAAAATGACTTCTCTCCAAACTTCTCAGATTTTTAAAACTGTGCCACAAATATAATCATATACCAAACTAAACTAATATACATTTTTAAACTGCTGATATTGTAGAGATAAAAAGTTAAAACTGTAGTAAAAACACTATTTGTCCAGATGAGCTAGTTGGAGTACCAGAAACCTAATACTAATCCACTCTTCCACTAAGACACACCCAAGGGAACTAGCTCAGGCATAGGAAGGCTTAGCCTAGTGGAGAAAAAAAATGCTTTATAAGAATAAGGCACCATGTGTTCACAGGGTTACCTGTGATTTGGGTAATGACTGGACTCTAGCAGGTAGCATCATAGATGGCATCTCTGGCCAGATCAGTAGTAAGGCTAACAGATTATAACCAATTCCTTCCATGCCTATTCTCCTCAGTCTTTCTTCTCCATTGGAGCAGGTTATATCTTTTCTTCTAAGCAGGATAGGGAGTTCAGCTAGAGTATCAAAAAAGGAAATCGGTATGGACAAAACAGAAAAAGAGCTAGGAGCAAGCATTCTCCACTAAGTAATCTTTGGAGGATAAATGTGGATTCAGGAACATTGTCTCCTACAGTAATGCTGGTGCAAGAGAAATGGTGGAAGCAAAACTATTTCTGCCAGTTTCCCAGAAATTAATTCATTTAACTTCTTACTCCTGAATGAATCAAGTCACAATGTTAGCAGTTATTTACTACTCTGTAGTGTAGAAGCATTGTACTGGATGTTAGGTGAGAATACACAACAAAAGGTCAAAAAGTTTATAGAGGTCTACAATGTTCTTGGAAAGCCTATTCAAATGACATGAATGTAACCTAATGAGTTGTTTCATCTTACACCCTATTTCAGTTAATGAGGTATCTCTACAATTATTCAGACTCACTTGGAATCTCCCAAACACCTGGAGATGAGCACCAGCATGCTGCAACCTTCACAGTGATGTGAATTGGTTTCTGATTCCTTCCACTCTCCCCTCTAAGTGCTTACAAATTGCTAGTTACAGTAGTGATGATCATGGACTAGCTCATAATGTTTTATTCCTTTGTCTTTATCACTGTTGTTTCACTTTAGTTCAATTACATAAAATTGAGAAATGCTCTGTCCGTTAAATGTTGAAGAACCAAAAATTTCTTTGGAAATTACATTTTAGGTTTATTTAGGAGGACACATCCCTGAAGGATTTTTCAGGAGCAAATTATCCTCTCAAGGCTAACGAAAGAAAGGGAGGGGTAAAACTATACCATAATAATGGCATTTTCCCCAATAAGTATGTAAATCCAATGAGTTTCTTAAAGAACTGGAAAAATATTTTAAAGTTGACCTATAAAAATCAAAATGTGATTGTTGCTAAGATATTTGGGGTGGGGAAGGAATAGTGAATGTGCCTGTAAGTCATTTATATCATTAAACTAATCAATTCAATATAATAGTGGCATAGGAATAGCCAAATAAATAAGTGAAACAGATTAGAAAACTCAAAAACAGACTCAAGTATATAAAGAACTTAAAATACATAAGAAAAGTATTTCAATCTATGGGAAAGGAGAGTGTTAGTATAAGTGTATATGGAAAAAATATAAGAAAGAAAAAAAATAAAGGCAGACCTTCACTCCATATAAAAATAAATTTTAGGTGGATTAATAGTCTAAACCTACAAATAAAACTACAAAAATATTTTTAAAATAGGAGATTATCTATAAAACCCCAAAGTGGGGGAAATTCTTAAACAATAAAGAAAACCTGGAAGGGAAGCCATATAGAAGATAACTAAAATGTGGGGCTTTCTTATAGTAAAGCAAAAAAGAACTCTGCTTGACATAAAACACAATAAACAAAATCAAGAAGTAAACTGTATTATAAAAGAAAATATGTACAAAATTCATGACTGACAAATAGTTATATTCCTAAAGTGTAAAATGCTTCTACTGATTAATAGGCAAAACAACAAATCCTGCCATACTAAAGTGAGCAAAAGAAAATATAAAGGCAATTTAAAACAGAAGAAATGCAAGTCACCAAGACACAGATGCTCACTCAACCTCACAATAATAAGAAAAATGCAAAGTAAAATAAACAGATACCATTTTCACCCATTATTGTTACAAACATTTAAGACTGGTATTTCCAGTGCTAATGAGGATGTGAAGCCCAGGCAATCTTATACACTGATGATGGGAGCTTGAATTGCTTCTTTTTTTGGAAAGTATCTGGCAGTCTCTGTTAAAATATTAAATGTGCATAATCTTTGACTCAGCAATTCTACTTCTAGAAATTCATCCTATTGAAACAAAATCACAAACATGAAAGAACGTATGTAGGAGAGTATTTACTGCAGCATTGTTTGTAACACCAAAGTAACTGGAAACAACCTGAGTGGCTATCAGTAAAGTTACAGTTAAGTATATTAAAGTACATCCACATGACCGAGGATCCTACAGTTATTAGAAAGGAGTTGAGTTTTTGTACTGACCTGAAAATCTAACATAAATTAGGTGGGGGAAAAATGGAAGTTGTAGGGCAATATATGTAATATGATTATATTATAGAAGAACCTCTATAAATGGGTATAATATTTGTACATGCATATGCATATATATTATAAATGGGTATATTTGTATATGCATATGCATATATATGTATTCTTGTATACACATACACAGAAAAAACATGGAAGAATACCAGGATACCCACCAAGCATTAATATTGGTTTTATCAGGGAGATAGGATTAGAGGTAGAAGGAGAAACTAATAATTGTCTCTTCATATATGTCTCTATTTTTTTAATGTTTACAACAAACATATTAATTGTAGAACTGAAAAAACATATTAAAATTAGCAGCTGATCCTGCCATTTTACTCTTTATTTATTTATTCAATATATATTTATTGGTGCTTACGCTTAAAACTAAAATTGTGTAATTGCTGAAAAGGAAAATTCTAAATACTCCTAAACAACAAGTAAAATAATTAAACTGTTTGGGATATAGTTAGCAACAATGAAATCATTTCATTGCAGCTCTACTCAATAATTAGACTTAAAAATTGTATTGAAAGGACTTTTATGGTTAGAAAACAAACTGGTAACACAGGTCCTGTGATTTAAAAAAACCTGATATCATTTATTCTATGCTCCATGACATAAGACAAAATTTTGTAAGTGTTTAACAAGATTCAGAACTTTTTCTTTTTATACTCTACCTCAGTTATTCTATAGACCCATCATTCTATGAGGAAATAAGGAGACCTGCCCAAAGAGAAGAATGTAAATCTAAATTTTCACACAGACTATAAGTTTGTTTCCTGCACTTTGGATAGCTATTGCATTAATAAGAAGCCCAGAAGTTCAACTCTTCAAGTTCTCCTAAGAGAAGTCACAAGCAGATTGAACATAATAGAATAGGTGCCAAAAATTGACTTGAAAGACTTAATATGTATGAGAGGCTTTCTAAGGAATGTATTATCTAGCCATCCCTCCATGTTCTCCAGGCCCTCTATTTACTGTTTATATTATTTCCTCCATTCCTTCATTTTTTTTTAGGGGGTGTAGGAGGGGAGGTCCTTGGGGAGCTCAGAAATAAATGTACAATAACTAACATCTTTATAGGTTCCTGATATCATCTTTCTATTTCACTTTAATTGATAATTTATCTGACTCTTTTAAAATTTTTCATTCCATTTTTTTCTTTTTTTCAAGTGTTCTGATGTATTATTTAAAAAAAAAAAGAAGATAACTCCTTAACTTTATTACTATATTTTAATAAATACTAAAAGTAAGTACAAATTAAGACAGCTTTACACAAGGAAAGAATAACTAAATAGATTTATCAACTTTCATTATTCATAAAGGTGCATTTATGCCATTTTTGAAAGATTATTTTCCATTTTTTTCTAACTATGCAAACACAAAAAGTTTTGTGAAAATTCTACAAAAGGGATGCTTTGGTCTGAATGTGTGTGTCCTCCCCCAAAAACAAACAAAAAAAATTCATAGGTTTGAATCTTAACCCCCAAAGTGATGGTATTAAGAGGTGAGACCTTTTGAGATGATTAGGTCATGAGGACAGAGTCCTCCTGATTGGGATTAGTGCCTCTGTGAAAGAGACCCCAGGGAGTTAGCAAGAGGGAGCTTTTAGCATGTGAGAACACAGCCAGAAGTCAGCAGTCTGCAACTCAGAAAAGGGCTCTCACCAGAGTCCCACCATGCTGGCACCCTCCTCTTAAGACTTTTAGCCTATAGAACTGTGAGAAAATAAGTTTCTGTTTTTTATAAACTCCCTAGTCTGTGTTTTTTGTTATAGCAGCAAAACAGTCTAAGACAAGGGGGGAAGACCTATTTCCTTAATTGGACCTCTCAATAAATTAGGTTCTCTAATGATGTGTCCCCAAGATAAGTCATTACTATTAAAAATCTAACAGAATTCAGGGGCGCCTGGGTGGCGCAGTCGGTTAAGCGTCCGACTTCAGCCAGGTCACGATCTCGCGGTCTGTGAGTTCGAGCCCCGCGTCAGGCTCTGGGCTGATGGCTCAGAGCCTGGAGCCTGTTTCCGATTCTGTGTCTCCCACTCTCTCTGCCCCTCCCCTGTTCATGCTCTGTCTCTCTCTGTCCCAAAAAATAAATAAATGTTGAAAAAAATTTAAAAAAAAAAATCTAACAGAATTCAGACTTTCCATGTGACTTGTGAGAGTAACAGCACATGTATTAATTGGATGTCATCCAATTAATCTGAGGGTTTGGCCATTCATTTTAAGGAAAAAAGGATCTCTTTGGGTTCCTCTGCTGGTAATAATAGATTCTTAGAGGGAAAAAAAAAAAAACCTGGTCAGAAAGTATTTATTTGCCTGCAGTACTCTATTTAAGAATTCTCTCATTTTTCCCCCAAAGAACTTTGATTGTAGAGAAGCATGGAGTTCTGCCCCCATTTTACAATTCTCTCTTCTCAGTTTTTTGAGCTATTTAAAGTTTAAAGTTGTATTAGACTAGTTTTGTTATAGAACATCTGATTCTGACTACTGACTCATGGAATTTATTTTCAATATAAGTGAGAACTTCTACTGCATAAGATGTGATTTTAGAAAAGTCTGGGTCAGAATCAGGAAGATTTATAAGAACTATATCTAAAAGAGGTTTACTATAATTCCCTATATTTTCATGGTTCTTTGGAGTTTCAGAGTATCAAATTTCATTTGTTCCATACAATAACCCTGAATCATGTATTATCGCTATTTGGAAAAACAAGAAAACTGGGGTTCATGGAAGAAAAGTGGTTTACCTGGTTTCTTAAAGGTAAGAAATATCAAAGATCATGAGCATGATCCCATTCTTAGTTCCTTTGATTCAACTGAAACAAAATTGAAGGTTTCAAAAGATTTATTAAAATTTGGGGGATAGGGGCTCCTGGGTGACTCAGTTGGTTAAGCATCTGACTTCAGCTCAGGTCATAATCTCATCGTTTGTGAATTTGAGCTCCATATCGGGCTCTTCACTGACCGTGTGGAGCCTGCTTGGGATTCTCTCTCTCTCTCTCTCTCTCTCTCTTTACCTCTCTGTTTGCCCCTCCCCCACTTGCACTATCTGTCTCAAAATAAATAAATAAATTTAAAGTTAGAGGATTGCACAAAGGTAAATATGATGGCTTCTCCTGGGTTGCTATAGAAATACTTCCAATAATGGGAATGTCTTCAAGTACATCTACACTACCCAGAGCATAGGTCCAGTCAAGAGGAAGAGAATTCCTGCCTACTTCAGCCTCACATCCACCTTCTAAATTCCCATTTGCTTTCTCAGACTTTCTGAAGAGTCAATATCCACTTTCTCTAGGGGTAAGTACCAATAACTCTACACAGGGCCCATGATTGTCAACTGGGAAATTCTCTAAATACACAGAGTGTTCCTCCAATTCTGGATGTTCAGCTCCAACAATCTGTTCCCACCTGGTCACATGGAGCCTGCCTAATCCATTCTCTTTTAACAAGAATCCCTCCAGTCCCAGGGAGACAAGGCTTGTGTGATCTTCCTGCAGTCTTCAGAATTTCCACTTAATCTATCAGAAGTTGCTTAAAGAAGACCATGCATTCCAGGACCAAGCAGTGATATCTATTCAGAGAGCTTTCTAAATCAATACTTAAAGAAACACTTCTATCTTCAACCTTCTACCCCTTAAAACTCCAAGAATCTTCAGAAACCTAAAACTTACAAAATATATACCCATTTATAAAATCTTAAAAATAACACTTATCTTTTTAGAATATCTGCATTTAAATTATTTCATAATATCTTTTCAAAACAATGGGTGGATAATCATTTGCTTCTTACAACTAAAAGACCTACTATAGTGTTTTTGGTTTTTCGATTTTGGTGGGTTTGGGGCTTTGTGGGGTTTTTCCTCCCTTTTCACCTCATAACAAAGAATCAGTCTTCCTCAAAGAAAAACTTAAGTCCCTGGGGAACAGAAAACTGCAACTTGGAAATGTTAACTTTTCCATCTTCTTACCATCAAGGTCTAGACTCCTCAGACCTTTACAACTGAAATTTTCTGATATATTCCTTTTTACCTTCTCACTTACTACCTGCAGAGCTCTAATTGCCTTGAAAAGTGCAATATAAACAGAGATGAAAAGAAGTAATACATCTATCTGGATCCTTTGTGTCCTCAATATCGTGTGCAGTAGTGTAGACATTGAAGAAATATGGGATGGGGTGCCTGGGTGGCTCAGTCAAGCAAGTGTCTGACTCTTGATCTTAGCTCAGGTCTTGATCTTAAGATTGTGAGTTCAAGCCCTGCATTGGGCTCCACGCTGGGCATTAAGCCTACTTAAAAAAAAAATAGTATGGATGGAAGGATAGATGGACAAATAAACAAAGAACAAACTCAATGTGACCCAACTATTTAACTATTGCTCTAGAACTTAAAACAGCAATGATTTATTATTTCTTAAGAATCTGTGGGCTGGCTGGGGAGATTTTCTTCTGGTTTTGCCTGGGCTTATTCATTCGGTTATATTTAGCAGCAGGATCAATAGGCATGAAAGAACCAAGATAGCCCTATTCAGATGTCTGGTAGTTGGTACTGGCTATTAACTGGGATGCCCTGGTTTTATTCAACATGGTCCCTCATCTTCTAATAAGTTAGACAGGTTCCTGATGTGGCAGAGTCCAGGCAGCATTCTAAGGGTAAAGGCAAAAACTGCAAGACCTCTTGAGTCCTAGGCTTTGAAACTCACAAAGTATTACCTCTGTCACACATGTCAGTCAAAGAAAGAGATAAGGCCAATCCACAGAGGGATGTGGAAATGTATTCCACATCTGGAAGGGAGGAGCTGCAAAGGACCTGCAGTCCACCTTCTGGTCATACTTACTTACATTCCTTGTATGTGCAAAATTACTCACACCCTCTCAAGACCCCAAAAAGTCTTATCTGATCACAGTATCTCAAAATCCAATATGTATAATCTGTACCCATATTTAATTTACCACCTACCCATGCACCATGAGGCCAGCATCTTTAAGAATAATCTGTAAGAACTTTAGCCTATTAGTAACCAGCTTTCTAGGCTTCATCATTTCACTCTTGCTTTGCATCACTTCTTCCCAAATTGACAGTGTATTTCTCTAACACCTGCCCTTTTGCTCTGCCTACTACTTTTTTCTTCCACATTTGCCCCTCCTGTCAGCTGATACAATTTGTCTGGAATAACCCTAGGAATCTTCTCCTCAGAAGCATATTACTCTCTTCAGTGCCTTCTTGCCACGTCTCTTGGTAACTAACCCATCCCAACAACCCTAATGTAGCTGGCAGGAGGTATCAGACATACTGGAGGAATTAATCTTTTGAAATATTTATAAACTTCTTAGAAAATCAAACCAGTTGAATTGTATTTATTATTGCAGAATGATTTGTAGTTTAACACTTCAGTGCTTCACTCACCTGTCTATAAAATAGAATAAACAATTTGCCTAGGGCTGTAGCTTATCTCCCACCTATTGACAAATTGTTTCTGGGAGGATTTCCAAAGACATTGCTATGTATTTTATTTTTGTATCCCATGAAAAAAACTGCTTTAAATTTATACATTTTAATTGGCATGCTTAATTACATGGTATAATCATCTTCTGATCTATACCTCAAAATGGTTTGATCAAGAACAATCACTTTTCTTAAATTTGACAGAACTCACTTACAACTAGCTTTCTAGAGAATAACTTCTGCTTAAAAAATTGCTACTCATGTTCCATTTTGCACTCTTATAATAACTGTGGCCCTGATTCATTATGATAAAAAGAACTAGAAATGGGTATACTTTTTCTTTTCAAACAGACTTCTGAGATATTCATTTCACATACCTAAAGCAAGTTGAATGAGGTAACCAAACCACCACTGTTATTCTTTTTGCTAAAAATAGAGTCAAAGCAGATAAATGAACTTCACTTCTCAGGTGTAATTCCTTAGTCTCCATAATCCATGGGCTCTGCCCAAAAGTAAAACACTGTGCAGTATAATTTATAATTGGAGCTATTTGATTCGAAACAGAAGTTGTTATTTTCTGTGCCTAACATAGTTTAAAATGTGTGACATCCTATGTCCCTGCCTATTTGCAATTTCACTTTGATAATGCTCCACTAAATTAACTTTAAGTTTTCATGCTTGAAAATTATTTTTAGGTATAACTTAACCACCAGCTATGTATTCTTACATCTGTTTGTGCAGAATAACTATTAAAATAACCATATTTATTTTTCAAAAGATGTAGTTGAGCACATTCTAAACATCTCACTAAGCCAAACATAATTGATGTACTTATTTGACAAACATTTACTGCCAATGTACAGAAGATAACAGCAATGATAAGACAAACTCCTTGCCTTAATTGAACTTACATCCTAGAAAGCAGAGAAAGTCAGTAAACAAATAAGCAAGTAAACGTAGTAAATCAAGGTTAGTGCTATGAGGAAGTAATATAACAGGAAGAAGATATACTGAGTACCAGCTCAGGTGAGGAGGAGAACAAGTTACTATGTTGTGTAGCAGTAATGCCCACTAGATACAAATGAGGCTATAGTGACTGGTGAGTTTATTTCAGCCCAGGTAAATTGACCTCCTAAATATAGTTCTAACTCTGATAGGGCTCTCTCTTCCTCCCTCTTGGATTATGTAGCACATAAGTGTCTCCTTTGTCTCACATGTTAGTGATCTCAGCACACCAATATTGGACAATCATCTAGGTTCTTAACCTCCTGGTACCTGCCTTAATTCCACTGGCTTAATTATCATGAAACAATTTACACAAAGATTGCCTTTCCCCTTAGAGATTTATCTTTGAATGTACTCTATTCAAGAAGGCAGTCAAGTCAGACTCCTTGAGTTTGTAGGACTTCATTTGGATAAGACATTAAGGTTATTTGCTGAGTTTTTCACTGCTATTATTATTATGGGGTGTGTGTGTGTGTGTGTGTGTGTGAAGATGGATCAGGTCTTTTCTCTTTCCTATTCAAAGTCAGAAAACAGAACTGAAAAAAATTCCAGAGGCCAAAAAATAAGCAAAAAAAAAAAAAACAAAAAACTGAGAAAAAAAATTGCACTCACTCTATGTAAGAATAATCTGAGTTACCACCAAAATAAAATTGCTGATGTCTCTTACTTGATTTGGAGACATTTCAGTTATATGCAGATTATGTTTTAAGATCATTACATTAATTCTTAGTCAAAATCTGTTACTTCACACCAAGTTCTATTCTCTTCACAAAGCCCATCAGTGTGTGGCTTTAGCCATCTAAATTCCTATCAGTGTTTCTGAACATGATCCTTCTCAAGACCACCATCTTAATTGTTTTTGAGTTGATATGTTTCCTATGCAGTTGCTTTGAACTTCATGGATATTTGCTCTTCTGATCTCTACCTCCTACACACAGAACTGAAACCATAATTCTACTTAACCTCATCACCCATCTTAAGAAGTTATAGTTTCTTATGTGATTTTCTACTTCTAATCCTAAATCTAGAGACTTTTGTGAATATTAATCAGTGTGCAACATTGCACTACAGCAATGTCGAAAACATGAAGATCATACAAAATGACTGAATCATATTATTTAAATATAAGAGATTTAGTTAGGATCTATGAAGGAGAAATAATCCTAAATTATAGCCATTCAGTTTAATTGAGAATATGGCACTATAGGTAAGTATTGTTTCAAGTAGTGGAGAGGATTATGTGAACTGCTCCAAAAAACCAGTAAGGCTTCTGGCTCCTGTGGTTATGCTTAGTCTACCAGCTTGCTCTGTTTTCCACTGTGGTATGCCTGCAGATAAATACTTTGGAAGAAATGTTTACTCTGGGCTTTTGCTGGATCACAACCACAAAAGTGATCAACTAGAACAGAGAAAATTAAAAAGTTTAAGGATTAAAGAGTTTGTTAATTTCAAGGAGAATGAATATTGTGAATACCTACAAACTTTTCTTAATGGAAAATGGCTTTTGAGTTAGAGAAGTATTAGAATGAAATTACTATTCCCTCCTACTCTACTTTCTCATTGTATGATAAATGATAGTCAGGTTTGCTGCATTGGCCAATTTCCATATTTTTGAGATATTTTTCTGGTGGCCATTGTTATACAGAGTCAGCTTATCATTGAAACTGCCTATTGACAATTTTTCTTCTCTCTCTCTGCAATATAGGATTTTAAAAAACTATACTGCAATTTGAAAGTTAGATATTCATTGCCACATTACTATTATGAGAGAGACTATCTAGTCAAAAAGCAACACAGAAATGTGCTGGCCAAAGTAACAGAGGACTATAAAAGATTAGCAGCTTCCAAGCAATAAATTAGTTGCTTATTTCTATTTATTCAGATGAAAAAAAAAGAAAGCAAAAGATAGAGAACCAATAGATTAAATGGATAGGTATGTATATGACTATATTATTTTTCCTATGGTCATCAATAGTTTTTCCCTTTACTAGACTTGTTTTAGTTGGAACTTGTTTAGATTTGTAATCTCTAGGAATGAATGACAAATAAGGATAGTGATTTTACTAATCCTCTAAATTAATAGGCCATTATACTGTGGTATAATTTATCTCTTCAGAAAAGACTTTTTTAAAAGTAAGTTAAGAGATTGCTGATTTTCATTTGAGAAAATTTTATTATGGCAAACTTTGCTTTCTCAACTTTAGTTTAACATTATACTGAAATGTAACAGTGCAATAAATTCTCCAACTCATCTCAGCCTATACTAAGACTTCTCTAAATTGTTGGGAACAGCCATTCCTTGGCTGGTTTTTCGATGCTTTGTGTCCAGTGAAAAAAAAGATAAGATATAATATTTACATCTTCACTTCTATTTCTAGTAAACTTACCTGTTTTGATGAAACTCAAACTATTTGCTGCTAAGCCACTTATGAAAACAGAAGCATTGTAGGGGGCTTAGTCAGTTAAGCGGCCGACTTCAGCCCAGGTCATGATCTTGCAGTCTGTGGGTTTGAGCCCCCACATTGGGGTCTGTGCTGGGAGCTCAGAGCTTGGAGCCTGCTTCTAATTCTATGTCTCCCTCTCTCTCTCTGCCTCTCCTCTGCTTGCTCTCTGTCTCTCTCTCTCTCTCAAATAATAAACATTAATTTTTTTTAAAAAGAAGCATTGTAAACTCCTAGGTTTTAAAATTTTTATTCGTTTATTTATTTAGCATGCTTGAAATGTGCAAAGTATTTCCCTAAACACTAATGGGGGGATTGAGGAAGGATGCTGTGGCTTAAGATTGTTCTGTTCCTCTTACAAATCATATTTCAGGAAGAGAAAATGTGGACATTGCATGTAAATACCATGCCTGGTATTTCTACAGTTTTCTGTGTCATGGACTAATGATTCCCAGACACATATCATCAATTTACCTGCAACATGACTACTGCTGACTAAGTATGTACCCTTTATTCTGAAAGAAAGATACACACACACTATCCAAAATAGCAGAAGATTTCAGGGTGACATTAATACATTGTCAAAAATTTAAACTAATATTTGCCTCACTTTTCTTACTCATATGTATTCTCTTAGAACCTAGACTCTTCCATGGATAGAAATCATGAGGCACCTCTTGAGATTACTGAATGTATGGCCTTAAAAAAGTGAACACAACTTCCAAAAGTTTTAGATTTAAAGTCAAGCTGTACCTAAACCACAGGGGAAATCTGATTCTCTTTGTATTATCATTTTTTCACCATACCACTTTATGCATGGTCTGTCGTGGAATTTTCCTCTGAAGTACAGGCAAAATTTCTGTCATTAGGGGATTACTGTTGTGTGAAGTCAGCAAGTGCATTTCAAACTTTGAAATTTGCATTAAAGGAATTATATCCGCAGTCAGTAATTACAGTACACAATAAAGCCCTGGCCTAATAGGTTCAAGGACAGTGCCATCGTGGTACTTATAATACCTACTTGCTATAACAACTTTATGTAAACATGATCTCAAGTAAGTGTTCATTTCATAATGACTTTTGCTATCAATACTCAATCCACTTAGTTACTAGAAACTGTCAATACGCCCTTCACCTCACATGACTTTAGTGACAAGTTCCACTTCTCCAGCTTGTTATTTATTTGTTAGTTTTATTGACTTAAATTCCTTCTCTGCTTCTACTTATATGTTTAGAGGAGAATGATATTAGCACAGACTTTGTGACAAAGATGCAATGAACTGCTTAGTGTGATCACTACTGGATCAATCTGTAAGGTCAAGGGAGAATGGAGGGATATAAATATATCAAGACGTATTTGCCATTATTCGTAATTTACGTGACACCAATTGCCAGGAATGTAATTTTCAAATTCAGTTAATATTTTCTTTTCAGATAATAAAGAATACAATCCTGTCATTGAACAAATGTTTCTTCACACCTACTATGTGCTTGCCACTGTGTTAAATGTTATGGATAGAAAGATGAAAAAGACATTCTTTTTCTTTACAGCCTAAAGGGGGAAAGAAAAAAATTTTTAAATAATCATACTACAATGTAATGAGTACTAAAGTAGAAATATGAATGTTTTGAGTTTTTAATTTTTTGTTTTTGGTGTATATAATAACAACTTCCTCCTAAGAAGAGGCTATAAAATGAAATCTTTGATGAGATTCCATAGGCAAATTTAAATAGAATGTGGAGTTAAACTGCTTTGCATTAGATGAAGAAGAATTTGACAATTTAGGAGAGAGGTCTACCATATTCACAAATATTTGGTGTAGGGGATTTGTGTTGCCAAAAATAACAGAGCTAAATTACATAAAAGTATTGATGTGGTGTGGGTCAAATGTACAGCTGTATATTTGAAGACAAAAAGGCATAAAAGGGTGTGAATAAGTAGTTGAAGAAGTTAGAAGTTATTAAGAGATGAAGCCAGACGGATGTTCCGGGGTGAGAATAGAAAGGACTCTGTGTATCATGTAAAGGAGTTTGGTTTTATGCTGAACATTACAGTAAGGAACTATGGAATGTGTTTATGTCTGAGTATATATAATCAAATTTCTGTATTTCAGGACTTGGATGTCCCACAGGCACTTCAAATTCAACATGATCAAACTTTAACTCATCCCCAAGCCATTACTTTAAACCTGCCATTTCTATGGTTCTTAATTCCTCCCACTCTTTTACCTTCCCAAACCTACCTCTTAAAATCCTGCAAGGGTAACTACTTTTCTCACTGTTCACTTCCCTAACTCTATTTCAGGCCATCACTGTCTCCCACCTGAATTATTACAACTGGTCTCCCTCTTCAAATTGATCAATTTCACCCCATTGCCCACAGAAAGATAAATTTTTCTAAAATGCAAAATAAATCATAGCTTCCTGTTTGTCTTCTGCTTTTCTTAGAAGAGATTCCCAGTCTCTTAAAATTGATTTAGACAGTGCTGAGTGATCAGGCTCTTGATTCCTTCTCCAGCTTTACTTCATCCCACTTTCTTTACACTCTTCAGTTCAACCATATTAGATTTCTTTTAGTCCATAAAACGCTTCCCACTACTTCAGAGCCTTCAACAGGGGCTATGTCTTTTATACAGAACATATTACTGGGGCACTTGGGTGGCTTAGTTGGTTAAGCATCCAACTTCAGCTCAGGTCATGATCTCATGGTTTGTGGGTTCAAGCTCCATGTTGGGCTCTGTGCTGACAGCTCAGAGCCTGGAGCCTGCTTCAGATTCTGTGTCTCCCTCTCTCTGTCTCTACCCACCCCCCACCCCCCGCTTGCACTCTCTCTCTCTCTCAAAAATAAATAAATAAATAAATAAATAAATAAATAAATAAATAAATAGAACATATTCCATAATTCTGTGGTCTCTCTATGCATGACCTTCTCCTAGGAAGTCTCTCCAATTGTCCCCAAGTGTAAATTAGATTGTCCCTATATGGCTATCTAATACCTTGTATTTTTCTTATCATAACACTTAACATGCTGTTTTGTAATTTCCCATTAATGTGATATTTTCCCAGTAAATTAATTTCTCTACTAACACAAAGACTAACTATGTCTTTTTGCCAGTGGTATCTCTAGGGCATACCATACCTGGCACAGATATAGGAACTCAGTAAATGTTTGTTAAATGATGACTTTATATCAACAGGTTGTAGTGTGAGAGAGATCAAAGGAAGGTATTTTGGTAGAACTTGGTAACTACCTAGATAGATGTAAGAAGTAAGGGGAAAAAGAAAGTTAAGGATGATTCCCGGTTTTAGATCTTAGATCACAGTGATGCCAATAAAAGAGGAAACACAAAAAAATAAGCAAGTTTGTGTGTAGAAAAGGTACAATAAGGTTGTAGAGAAATTGGAAGGTTAATTTTTAAAACATTTCATTTGAGAGAAATGTAGATCCAAACACTGGTTGAGAACCTCCTATTGGAAGCAAAACTCTGAAAAATCAGGGAAGAAGTAGGAAATAGATACAAAGTTGAAAGTCTTTGGGGTAGTGGAAGTCCTTGGAAGGGATAAAATTGAGAAACAACAGTATGAAGAGGAAAAAGGGAATGACAATGAGGATGGCACCTGAAGAGCACCAATGTTAAGGATTAGGCTAAAGAATGGAAGCCATAGTACTTATGGCTAAAAATGTCAGACTGAACACATTCATCTATTTTTGGTCCATCCATGCCACATTAAAATAAGAATACAGATATTTTCATTTCTAAGTATAGCTCATAAGGACAAGCAGAACAGAAATGTGGCAAGAAGAACATACAACTTAGGAAGGTGATAAGTATTTGGACAAATGGTAAATAATTTAGCAAGCTGGGTGGGGAAAAAAACACCACCAGAATCTTATCCAGTATTAAGCATGCCCAAGAACTAAGCCAATTTATGTAACATCTTCCTAAAAGGATCAGTAAGAACTGTCAGCACTATAAACTTCAGAAAGTTGGAGTAAATCTCTACCCCACATGTTCAGTGCTTCCATATATTTTTTTTAGCTGCCAACTCTTCTAAGTATAAGCAGACAAACAAATATTACTGAACAACAAAAGAGAATTTCTACTATGAAATGCAAAAATCAAAACAGTTAAATAAAAGTTGGAGGGAACTGATTTTCCATGGAAAATAAAACTCCAAAGAAAATTACTTTTAATACCCTTAGGTAGAAAATAAATAAAAAGGCACAACCACGAATAAGAACAGCATACCATTAAAAAAAAAAAAAAGAACATTGTGAAAACAAAAAGAGGAGCAGATTCCTGGAAAATTAGAACTTTGATAGTGGAAATGAAAAATCAAAAAGATAAGTTTGAAGAGAAACTTAGGAAATATTCTAGAAAGCTGGGCAAAAAGATAGAGACCAAATAAAGTTAAGAAAATTGCAGGTGTGGCTTACAGGCTATAATAAAACTGGAGTTCCACAAACAGAAAACATAGAAAAGAGAAAAGAAAGAGAAGACAACCAATTGTATTAGTTTCCTATGGCTGCTATAACAGTTTCCTATGGCTTAAAAAAACACAAATTTATTGTTTTACAGTACTAGAGGCCAGAAGATTAAAGCCAGTGTCACAGGGCTGACATCAAAGTGTTGACAGGGCTGGTTCCTTCTGGAGGCTCCAGGAAGAAGTCCAGCTTATAGCAACAACGAATTCCTTCTCATGTGGTTCTCTTCCTCCATCCTCAAAATACATTACTATTATCTCTGCTTCTGTCATCATATGGTCTTCTCTATGACTCCAACCCCTTCTGCCTACCTCTTGTAAGAACTATTATGATTACATCGGCACAGTTGAATAATCCATAATAATCTTCCTATCTCAAGATAATTAACTTGACCACATCTCAAAAGTCCTTTTTGACTTATATATAAGGTAAAATTCACGGGTTCTAGAGATTAGGACATGGATATCTTGACAGGAAGGGGGGATGGTGTTGGAGAGCATTATTCAGCCTACCAAACCATTGATGAAATAATCATGAAAATTTCCCCACAGCTGAAAGATCTGAGTTGGAAGATTAAATTAAAAATGTATCTTATTGGGGTGCCTGGGTGGGTCAGTCAGTTGAGTGTCTAATTCTTGATTTTTGCTCATGTTATGATCCCAGGGTCATGGGATTGAGCCCCATCTCGGGCTCCATGCTGAATGTAGAGCCTGCTTAGGATTCTCTCTCTCTCTCTCTCTCTGTACCTCTCTCCCCCACTCACTCTCTCTCTCTCTTTCTCTCTAAAATATAAATGTATACATACATACATACATGCATACACCTTACTTCCCAGCACAGTGATGAAAACAGAGACATGATAAAGCACAGTATAATGAAATTGTAGAATATCAGAAACATATAAAGATAGCATAGGCTACAATATAAATTATAATGATATAAGTCTTCCAAAGAGCACATTGGACATTAGAAGATATTGGAAAGTAATTATTTCTAACCTACTATCCCATAACCAACTAAACTACTATTCAAGTGTCAAGTTAGTGTAACCTTGATACCAAAATCTAACAAAGATGCAAGAAATGAAAATTACAAGCCAATATTTCTCATAGATTAAAAAGATCTAAATGAAACATTAACAAATCAAATCTACCAATATATTAATAGGTTAAAATATCAACACCAAGTAGGGTTTATCCCCACAATGCAGGATTGACTTAACATTTGAAACACAATGAATGTAAATTACTACATCAACATAACAAAGGAGAAAAACAATATAGCAATAGACTATGAAAATGTAATTGATAAAATTCAACATCTGTTCATGATAAAAATTCTAAGCAAATTAGCAATACAAAAGAAGTTTCTCAATCCAATAAAGGGCACCAAAGAAAAAAATTACAGATATAATACTATAATTAATGGTGAAATACAGAACACCCCCTCCCCCATAAGAAAAAGTAGAGCCAGAGTAATCCCCACAATCACAACTCTATTCAGCACTGTTTTGGAGGTCCAAACCACTACTATAAGGTTAGGAAAACATGTAAAAGGTATAAATATTAGAATGAAAGAAATAAAACTGTTATTATTTGGAGATGATATTTTTGTATATGTGTAAAATCCAAAATAATCTACAAATTGTTTGAATTAATAAGTACATTGAATAAATTCACCAGATAGGAGTTCAACATACAAAAATTAGTTGGATTTTATTTGCTAGCAACAAACAATTGACAAATGAAATTCTTTTATTTTTTTTTTTATTTAAAAAAAAAATTTTTTTTTAACGTTTATTTATTTTTGAGACACAGAGAGACAGAGCATGAAGGGGGGAGGGGCAGAGAGAGAGGGAGACACAGAATTGGAAACAGGCTCCAGGCTCTGAGCCATCAGCCCAGAGCCCGACGCGGGGCTCGAACTCACGAACCGCAAGATCGTGACCTGGCTGAAGTCGGACGCTCAACCGACTGCGCCACCCAGGCGCCCCCAAATGAAATTCTTTTAAATACCATTTCCAAAATCATCAAAAAATATAAAATACTTAGGAATGAACCCAATAAATTTACAACATATCCAACAAAATTTGGATAAAATTGTTATATTGGAAACTATAAACACTGATGAGAGAAAGTGAAAAACATCTGAATAAGTGGAATAACATGTTTGTGGATTAGAAGAATCAATATTGCTAAAATGTCAAATCTTACCCCAAATGATCTATAGATTTGATTCAATCCTGATTATAATCCCTGGCTTTCTATATTTTATTTTTGCTTCTTGTTTTTTTGTTTGTTTGGTTGGTTTTTTGGTGGACATTGCCAAGCTAATTTTAAAATTTATATGAAGATATGCAGACAACCCTGAAGAGCCAAGATGACCTTGAAGAATTAAGCTGGAGGATTTATACTTCTAGCTAATCAAATCTGCTAGAAATCTACAGCAACCAAGGCAATGTTACTGATTCAAGGATAGGTAAATAGACAAATAGAACTGAGTTCAGAAAGAGACCCACACATATATAGTCACCTGATTTACTAAAAGTGTCACTGCAATTCAGTGGGGAACACAATATTTTTCTCAATAAAGGATGCTAAACATTGGGTATCCATATAGAAAAAAAGTGAACCTGAATCCATACTTTGCATTATATTCAAAAATTTAATTTTAAGTTAATCATAGACTTAAATGTCAAATGTAAAATGTTGTTTGAGAAAGCTTCCAAAAGAGGGGCACCTGCGTGTCTCAGCCAGTTGATCATTGAACTCTTGATTTTGACTCAGGTCATGACCCTAGGGTCATGAGATCAAGCCCCATATCAGGCTCCATGCTAAGTGTGAAGCCTGCCTAAGATTCTCTCTCTCCCTCTCCCCCCTCCCCCCACTTATTCTCTCTCTCTAAAATAAAATAAATTTTAAAAAATAAAAATAAATAAAAAATAAAAAGCTTCCAAAAGAAAATATAAGCTAATATTTTGTGACCTATTCATACAATGTAATATTAAATAGCAAAAAAAAAGGAAAATTATTAGAAAACACAACTATATGAATGAGTCTCAAAAACATATGGAGTGAAAAAAATAAATGCAAAAAAGTACATACTATATGATTCCATTTTTATGACATTCAAGAAGGCAAAATTGATCCAAGTCATAGCAGTCAGAATAATGGTAACTCCTGAAGAGTGGATACTGACTAGCATGGGGCACTAAAAAACCTTTTTGACTAATGAAGTGTTCCATATCTTCATTTAGGTGGTGTATATAAGTACATATATAAGTTGTCAAACTGTACCTTTAGAGGCTGTGTGATACTATAGATAAATTTTATCTTAATAAAATTTGAAAGGCTTAATTAATATTTCAGGGTAGGATAAAAACATAATTTTATACATGTAAAGGTACAAACTAGGCTTTCTATGAAATCTATTTGAGAACATATTCTA
This sequence comes from Prionailurus bengalensis, assembly GCF_016509475.1. Lineage (NCBI taxonomy): Eukaryota > Metazoa > Chordata > Mammalia > Carnivora > Felidae > Prionailurus > Prionailurus bengalensis. Next base: position 95,914,225 of record NC_057344.1, read on the forward strand.
CAAAATACGACGGCAAACCAACAATGAGGAAGACCTAGAATAGAAAAAGTAGGAGATCAACCAAGGATAGAAGGTGAAGGAATCCCCAGAATAATGATAAATCCCAGAATGTCAACTGTACACCCAATAGGGAGGGAAAATTGCCCAGACTGGAGTAAGCTCTTGGAGAGCGACTCCAAAAATATTAATTTGATAGAAAGCCTGATACAACTGAACATCTAAGGAGATAATTTAGGCAACTTAAGAGAATCTGAGGTTTCATTAATGAAAGGTACATAGAAGAGCAAAATCAACAAATAAGACAACTATTTTTTTGAAGAAAACCATAAATTGCATAGGAAAATTAATGTACAGATAGTTTACTACCAAACTCAGCTCTCTGAACAGCATTTACATGGTAATAATTATGTAATCCCTAAATACCTAGCCAACTACAATATAAATACAAAAGGGGTTAAATAATCAGCTAAAGGGTAAAAGTTCCTCTAGGGTGAAGGGAAGGATGGATAGCATGTCTGGAGACTTGTTTTTTATAGTAAACCTGGCAGCATATTTCATCTCCTTAAATGATGTGCATGTACAATTTTTATTTAAATAAAATCTTCAAAAGTTTTCAAAAAGAGGATGAGAATGATGCAAAAGAGATTAAGAGGTAATCAGTCAGGAGATGAACTTCGGGAGGACTAATAGCTGGATTGAGTGATAGATTGCTGCTGATCATGGTCTAGATGGAATAACTCAAGGTTTTCAAATTAAATTTTCAATGCTATACCCTTGCATTTTAATCCTATCATTTTTCAGAGTAAGACAACCTTTCTTTTTGAAACTCTTTTTAAATGCAAAATGCTTTAAATAATTTGAGAAACATTCTGTCAGCAATTTATTCTTGCTGTGAAAAGAAATTTCCATCTCTCTCCCTATTATTGCTATCTCTCAACACATTCAGCAGAGAAGCTATTACTTATTAAAGCAGATGCCATTCCCTAAGAGTTTTTAGGAATTATAAACAATTACAGGAAAGAGAAGTGTTTCCATTACCAAAGGCAATAATGATGGAATTCACTATTGAATATGCCAGCAAGATCATAGAGTTTAGAGAACAAGCACAGTGTTTTAACCTTTATTCTAGCTGATAGAAGATGATTCAGTATTCTATTATCCACAATGACAAGTGATTTATTGGGATACTTTCTTTTCTTCCAAACTGTTTTAAACCATTGTTTTTTTTCTCCAATTGCACTGATTTTTCATCTTAGTGCATGTACGAGGCTGTAAACATTTGAGCCATCATTTAAAAAAATAAAGCCAACAACAACATTCTCAGCTCTAGAGATATATACACTTTGTTAATGCTATACTACAAATGGAAGTTTGCCTTATTGCATGCCAAAACAGCTTTTAGGCAGACTTTTTTAACAGACTTGTCTCAAAGTAACCAAACACTTAGGAAAATCCTACTTACATTTCCCTCAAATTCTGCTTGTTTGAGAAAAGCCACTGTGTGCTGAGCCAAATACTCTTGCTAAAAGAGAAAATTCCTTGAAAATAGAATTCCCAAACATTGAAGGATGCAGGAAGCAGATTAAAGGCTGATAGTGGAACTGTGATGATTATGTATGTGCCATTTTTCAGGCTTGAAATCCTAGCATGCATTTCCCTTGCCCTCAAGGGAGGTGAGATTGTCCGTTTTATGGTAATCGATCAGAAAACTATCAGACAAGCAGTTTTGCTGAGGTTCTGAAATAAGAACAAAATATTTAAGAACCTTTCCTCCTAATGTTCTTCTCCAATGGAGAGAAAGACCCGTACTTCAGGTCACTGCTAGAGTGGCAGATTATTATTTAGTTTTCAGGTAGGGAGTTGGTGGGGAGTACTAGAATGCTGAGTCAAATGGTGCCTTGCAACACTGATATCTTTTTGACAAATTGCCCAGATTTTATGGTTAATGAGCCATTGTTATCTGTGTTCAGAAGATGTACAAAATTAAAGTTCTGAAAACCTAAAGACTGCCACTCTAGTGCATTTTCCAACATTGATTGCCTTCGGTAATTTTGTTACATACTAAAATTAAGAGCTGTATATGCATAAAATGTGGAAAATTTTTAAGGAAAAATGTGTTATGAAAGATAACAATCAGTATAGTTTCAGGTTGCTTTTTATTTTAAAACATAATCTAGCAAGAGGGAAGTCTAAAGTACTGATATCCCAACCTTAGATTAGGGAATAAAACAACTGGATTCTATTTTCCTGAGTGGCTTGAGAAAGTACTTAATCTTTGTTCATCTAGGGCTTTATCATCTGTCAAAAAATAAAGTGAAAAAACTAAGAGACATTAACTCTAAAAATCCTTCTAACTCCAAAGATCGTTGTTTTTGTTTTCAAAATATTGTAATTTCTATGGGATATTAATCTATGATATTACCTCTTTAAAATATTCAAAGACTTATCTATATTTTTATAATTTTATGTTTATTTTTAATATTAATATTTTGATTTACATAGGTTTAAGGGGCACGAGGTGGCTCAGTCAGTGAGCATTCAACTGTCGATTTCAGCTCAGGTCATGATGCCAGGGTCGTGGGATCCAGTGCCATGTCAGGCTCTGTGCTGAGTGCGGAGACTGCTTAAGATTCTCTCTCTCTCTCCTCCTGGCCCTCTCCCCCACCCACACTCTCTTTCTCTCTCTAAAATAAAAAAATAATAATAAAATAAAAATAAATACACATGCATAGATTTAAAAATCACACCCATAAAAAATATTGAGGAAATTTGTTGTGTGCAGGCCAGTGTGATAATTTTTTATTTTGATATTAAAGTTATAATATTAATTAAGAAGCTGTCAGTTGTTTCATTATGGAATATCTCAGCTATATTTAAATAATAAACATCTACCACCAGTTGAAATAATTTTCCAAGATAACTTACAAAATATTTCAAAAATAACTTTTTAAGATAGAGCCAGTCTTGCCCAGGTTGCCACATCAGCCAACCAAAACTCAGTTAACTTTCATGTCCCTATGAACACTCTGCTTGATCAGAAATGCAATATATCCAATCAGCCAATCCCTAAACACCAAGCCAACTCTGGGCTCTATACTTTCTTATTCCTTCTCACTCCAAACAAGGTTGACTGTGTGGCCACAGCCAATCAGACATTGGCTATTGGTCTCTTCCTTGTTCTTTATTCTTTATCTTATAAAAGCCTCCTGCCTTCTACCCATTTTGCAGTGCTCCAAATGGAGACTCTCTGCTTCATGAAACATTACATAAAATTTGTTTGTATCACTTAAGTTGCCTCCTTCAATCATTTTTTTTTAAGTTGATTTATTTTGATAGAAAGAGAAATACAAGGGCAGGGGCAAGAGAGGTAGGGAGAGAGAGAATCCCAAGCAGGCTCCACACTCACAGTGCACAGCCCAACATGGGGCTCCAACTCACAAACCATGAGGCGAAATCAAGAGCCAGAAACTTAACCAACTGAGCCACCCAGGAGCCCCTAATCATTTTTTAACATACCAATTTAAGAAAAAAAAACCCTTCATCTTCCTCCCTCTCTCAAAATAGCCATTATTCTAAAATTAGTGCTTATCATTTCCAATCACAAAATTTTACTATATAAACTCTGTATATATACAAAATGAGTGTCATCTTGCATGTTTCTGGTCTTTATAAAATTGTAGTATACCATTCTTATTATATATATATATATATATATATATGCAAAAATATATTTTTTAGAGATTTTATTTTGGTAATTTGACTATAATTCATAATTTTAATTATTTTGTTCTAATGAATTAATGTGACAAAATTTGTGTATTCATTCACCTATGGATAGACATTTAAGTTGTTTCCAATTTCTAAAACAATATTTCAATACACATTCTTATATACATTTCCTATACATATGTAAGGAAATGTCCCTAGAGTATACATGTAGGAATGGAATACTGAGTTATAAGGTTATGCACATCTTCAAGTTTGTGTCTCCAATTGCTCTTCAAAATAGCTGTATTAATCCATATTCTTACTAACAGAATTTACGGTACCTCATGATGCACAGAAATTTTTTTATTTAAATTAATCAATTTTTATGCTTTCTGGGTTCTATTTAAGAAAACTATCCATTACATGAAGTCCAAAGTGGTATTTTCTATATTTTCTTCTGAAAGAAGTTTAGCTTTGTTTTTCATGTTTGGGTCTTTTATACAACTTGAATTGATTTATGTTATAATCTATGAATTCATTTTTGTTTCCATATGACTAAGCAATTGGCTTAAGAAAGTCTGAAGTTAATCTGTGCCTCTACCCTCCTTCAAACACACACACACACACACACACACACACACACACACACACACAATGCTACACACTACTACAATACTCTAAACTCCATAAAGCCTAGCCTCTATGATTATATGTGGTTCTTCAAACATGTGTGCCCAAAGATATTACCAGTTGAAATTATGTTTTAGGTTAATTTATAAATGTATGAACCACCGGGAGACCTGATAAAAGATAGCAGCAGAGTAGAAGGATGTTAGGCAACTCTTGTTCCATGAACACAACTCAATAACTATCAAATCATCGTAAATACCCCAGAAATCAATCTGAAAACTGACTGAACAAACTCCACAACTAAAGGGACAGGAAAGCCCACACTGAACAAGGTAGGAAGTGTGAAGATGTGGTTTAGGGGAGAAACGGATCCTGGCTGCTGCAGAGGGGAAACAGTATGGTTATGGAGAAGGGCAAAAGAGAGGGGAGCACAGAGAGCAACACACAAGGAGAACATGTCTCCAAAGCCATTGGCCTGGGAAATGAGAGGGGTGAATTTCGTGAGTTCTTGTAATCAGCCAAGCTTAAAGCCTAGAGTTTTAAAGGTCAGCAGACTTGACTGGGATGAAGCCCGAGGGCACTGCACAGCTCCTGGAGAGAAGGCAGGCAAACAACCTGGGGGGCAGACAGTGTGGAAAAAGTGATTTGGAAACCATCTGGGGCACACATTGGGAGATTATTTGCTCTTCCCAAAGTATATCCCTGAGAAGCAGTGTTCATGGAGACACCTCTCCAAAAACAAAGGAGCTAGCTTGTGCCATTTCTCTTTTCTTCCTCTCAGCATAATTGCAGAGCCACCTGTGGGAAACAAACAAAAACTAAAGGAGTTCATGACCACTATACCAGCCCTGCAAGAAATATTAAAGGGGACTCTGAATGGGGAAAAAAAGACTAAAAGCAACAAAGGCTAGAAAGGAACAGAGAATATCACCAGAAACACCAACATTAAAGGTAACACAAAGGCATTAATTCATCTCTATCAATAATCACTCTGAATGTAAATGGACTAAATGCTCCAAAAAAAAGACATAGCGTGTCAGAATAGATTAAAAAAAAAACAAGACCCATCTATATGTTGCCTACAAGAGACTCATTTCAAACCTAAAGACACCTGCAGATTGAAAGTGAGGGAATGGAGAATCATCTATTATGTTAATGGAAGTCAAAAGAAAGCCAGAGCAGCCATATTTTTATTAGAAAAACTAGATTTTCAAATAAAGACTATAATAAGAGATGAAGAAGGGCATTATATCATAATTAAGGGGTCTATCCATCAAGAACATCTAATGCCCCTAATGTAACATCTAATGCCATCTAATGTAAACATTTATGCCCCCAGCTTGGATTCCCCAAATTTATAAATCAATTAAAAAAAGAAATTTATTGATAATAATACAATAATAGTAGGGCACTTTAATATACCACTTACAACAATGGACAGATCATCTAAGCAGAATATCCACAAGGAAACAAAGGCTTTGAATAACACACGGGACTGGATGGACTTAACAGATATATGTAGAATATTTTGTCCCAAAGCAGCAGAATACACATTCTTTTCAAGTGTACATAGAACATTCTCCAGAATTGATCACATATTGAGTCACAAATCATCCCTCAACAAGTACAAAGAATTCAAGATCATACCGTGCATATTTTTGGACCACAACGCTATGAAACTCGATGTCAACCACAAGAGACAAATTTGAGAAGACCACAACTACATGAAGGTTAAAAAACATCTTATTAAAGAATGAATGGGTAAACCAGAAAATTAAAGAGGAAATAAAAAATGACATGGAAGAAATGAAAATGAAAACATGACAATCTAAAACCTTTGGGATGCAGCAAAGGCAGTCCTAAGAGGGAACTATATTGCATTACAGGCCTGCCTCAAAGGAACAAAGAACTCAGATACACAACCTAACCTTACACCTAAAAGAGTCAGAAAAGAAACAGCCAATAAAGGCTAAAGCCAGCAAAGGGGAATAATAAAGATTAGAGTAGAAATAAATGATATAGAAACAGCAACAACAACAACAACAACAAACCAGTATAACAGATCAATGAAACTGGTTTTTTGAAAGAATTAGTAAAATTCTATAGTAAATTTAGTATAATTTATAACCCCCTGACCAGACTTATCAAAAAAGAAAAGAGAAAGGAACCAATAAATAAAATAATGAATGAAAGAATAGAAATCACCACTAACACCACAGAAATACAAACAATTATAAAAGAATATTATGAAAATCTATATGCCAAAAAACTGGGAAATTTGGAAGAAGTGCACAAATTCCTGGAAAATGCAAACTACCAAAACTGAACTAGGAAGAAATAGAAAATTCGAACATACTCATAACCGGCAAAGAAACTAAATCAATAATCAAAAATCTCCCAACGAACAAAAGTCCAGGGCCAGATGGCTTCCCAGAGGAATTCTATAAGACATTTGAAGAAGAGTAAATATCCATTTTTCTCAAACTGTTCCAAAAAATAGTAATGGAAGAAAAACTTCCAAACTCATTCTACAAGGCCAGCATCACATTGATTCCAAAACCAGAGACCCCACTAAAAAGAATTACAGGCCAATATCCCTGATGAACATAGATGTAAAAATTCTCAACAAGATACTAGCAAATTGAATTCAACATTACATTAAAAGAAATATTCACGGGGCGCCTGGGTGGCGCAGTCGGTTAAGCGTCCGACTTCAGCCAGGTCACGATCTCGCAGTCCGTGAGTTCGAGCCCCGCGTCGGGCTCTGGGCTGATGGCTCAGAGCCTGGAGCCTGTTTCCGATTCTGTGTCTCCCTCTCTCTCTGCCCCTCCCCCGTTCATGCTCTGTCTCTCTCTGTCCCAAAAATAAATAACGTTGAAAAAAAAAATTTAAAAGAAATATTCACTGGTCAAATGGGATCTATTCCTGGCCTACAAGGCTGGTTCGAAATTCACAAATTGATCAATGTGATACACTACATTAATAAAAGAAAGGTAAGAACCATATGATCCTCTCATAATGGATACAGAAAAGGCATTTGACAAAGTACAGAATGTATTCTTGATAAAAACCCTCAATAAAGTAGGGATAGATGGAACACACCTCAACATCATAAAGGCCATATACAAAAGACACACAGCTAATATCCTCAGTGGGGAAAAACTGAGAGCCTTTCCCCTCAGTGAGGAACAAGACAGGAATGTCCACTCTCACCATTACTATTTAACATAGTACTGGAAATCCTCACTTCAGTAATCAGACAACAAAAAGAAATAAAAGGCATCCAAATTGGCAAGGAAGAGTCAAACTTTCACTCTTTTCAGAGGACGTGATACTCTATGTAGAAAAACTGAAAGACTCTGCCAAAAAATGGACAGAATTAATACATGAATTCAGCAAATTCAAAGGGTATGAAATCAATGTACAGAAATCTGTTGCATTTCTATACACCAATAACAAACCCACAGAAAAAGAAATCGAGGAATTGATCCCACTTGCAATTGCACCAAAAACCATAAGATATGTAGGAATAAAGCTTACCAGAGAGGTGAAAGGTATGTAGTCTGAAAACTATAGAACATTTGTGAAAGAAATTGAAGAAGGCACAAAGAAACGAAAAGCATTCCATACTCATGGTTTGGAAAACCAAACATTGTTAAAATGTCTATACTACCCAAAGTAATATACACATTTAATGCAATTCCTATCAAAATGCCAACAGCATTTTTCATAGAGCTAGAACAATCTTAAAATTTGTATGGAACCACAAAAGACTCCAAATAGCCAAAGCAATCCTGGAAAAGAAAAGCAAAGCTGGACGTATCAGAAGTCCAGATTTCAAGGTATATTACAAAGCCATAGTCATCAAACAATATGGTACTGACACAAAAATAGACACAAAGATCAATAGAACAGAATAGAGGACCCAGAAATGGACCCACAACTATATGACCAACTAATCTTTGACAAAGAAGGAAAGAATATCCAATGGAAAAAAGGCAGTCTCTTCAGCAAATGGTGTTGAGAAAACTGGACAGTGACATACTGAAGAATGAAACTAGATCACTTCCTAACACCATACATAAAAATAAGTTCAAAATGGATGACAAACCTAAATGTGAAACAAGAAACCATCGAAATCCTAAAGAAGAACATAGCAAACAACCTCTTTGAACTTGGCCATAGCAACTACCTATTAGACACATCACCAGAAGCAAGGGAAAAAAAACGCAAAAATGAATTATTGGGACTTCATCAAGATAAAAATCTTCTGAACAGAGAAGGAAACAATCAACAAAACTAAAAGGCAGCATACAGAAAGGGAGAAGATATTTGCAAAAGATATATCAGATAAAGGGTTAATATTCAAGATCTATAAAGAACTTAGCAAATTCAACACCTAAAAAAACAAATAATCCAGTTAAAAAATGGGCAGAAGACATGAATACACTTTTTGAAAGAAGACATCTGGATGGCCAAGAGACACATGATGATGTGTCACTTATCATCAGAGAAACATAAATCAAAACCACAATGAGATATCACCTCATACCTGTTAGAATGGCTAAAATTAACAACACAAGAAACAACAGGTGTTGGTGAGGATGTGGAGAAAAGGGAACACTCTTACACTGTCGGTGGGAATGAAAACTGGTAAACTACTCTGAAAAACAGTATGGAGTTTCCTCAAAAAGCTATAAATGGAACCTCCCTATGATCCAGCAATTGCACCACTAGGTATTTACTCAAAGGATACAAAATACAAACTGGGGTACGTGCACCCGAATGTTTATAGAAGCATCATCAACAATAGCCAAACTATGGAGAGAGTTCAAATGTCCATTGACTAATGAGTGGTTAAAGATATGGTGTGTGTGTGTGTGTGTGTGTGTGTGTGTGTGTGTGTATACACACATGAGAGTCTCTTAATGACAGAGAATAAACAGGGTTGATGGAGCAAGGTAGGTGGGGCATGGTTGTTGGGTATTAAAAAGGGTACTGGCTGCAATGAGCACTGAGTGTTGTTTATAAGTGATGAATCGCCAAATTCTACTCCTGAAACCAATATTGCACTGTTAGCTAACCAATATTTAAATAAAAATTTAAAAATTTAAAAATTTAAAATAAAAGAAAATAAACACCAAAGTTAGGAAATGTGTCTGGAAGCAAAACTGCACAGCATTCTTTTTTGTTGTGATAGCTGCAAACATCTCAAATACAATGCCAGGAAAAAAAGGAGGAGGAGGAGGGGGAGGAGGAGGAGGAGGAGGACGAGGAGAGGGGAAGAAGAAAGAATAGTAGAAAACTTCCCTACTTGAAGTAAAGAAACACATATCCAGATCCAGGAAGCACAGAGAATTCCCATCAAAATCAACAAAAACAGGCCAACATCAAGACATATTGTAATTAAATTTGCAAAATATAGTGATAAAGAAAAAATCTTAAAAGCAGCAAGAGAAAAGAAGTCCTTAGCTTACAAGGGAAAATCCATGATGCTAGCTAGAGATTTCTCAACAGAAACTTGGCAAACCAGAAAGGAGTGGCATGATAGATTCAAAGTGAATAATGGGAAAAATCTGCAGCCACAAATATTCTATCATTCAGAATAGAAAGACAGATAAAGAGTTTCCCGGACAAACAAAAACTAATGGAGTTTGTGACCACTAAACTGGCCTTTAAGAAATATTAAAGGGAACTCTTTGAGTGCAAAGAAGAGACCAAAAATGATAAAGACAAGAAAGAATTAGAGAAAATTTCCTGAAAAAACAACAAAACAAGTAATAAAACAGCAATAAATACATATCTACCAATAATTACTTTTAACGTAAATAGACCAAATGTTCTAATCAAAAGACATACAGTGTCAGGATGAATAAAAAAAAACAAGACCCATCTATATGCTGCCTACAAGAGATTCATTTAGACCTAAAGATATAAAGACCATTTTAGACCATTTAGACCTGCAAATTGGAAGTGAGAGGGCGGAAAAACATTTATCATGCAATGAATGTCAAAAGAGAGCTGAAATAGCAATACTTATATTGGACAAACTAGACTTTAAAACAAAGACTATAAAAAGAGACGAACAAGGGCATTATGTAATTATCCAACAAGAAGATATAACAATTGTAAATATTTATGCACCCAACAAATTATATATATATATATGTATATATGTATGTGTGTATATATATATATACATATATATATATAATGAAGGAACTAATTGATAATAACATAATAACAGTAGAAGACTGTAATACCCCACTTAAATATCAACGGGTAGATCATCTAAACAGAAAATCAACAAGGAAACAATGACTTTGAATGATACACTGGACCAGATAGACTTAACAGATACATTCAGAACATTCCATCCTAAAACAGCAGAATACACATTCTTTTCAAGTGCACATGGAACATTCTCCAGAATAGATCACATATTAGGTGACAAAACAAGACTCAACAAATACAAAATGAATGAAATAACACCATGCATCTTTTCTGATCACAACTCTATGAAACTAGAAGTCAACCACAAGAAAAAATCTGGAAAGACCACAGATACATAGAAGTTAAATAACATGCTATGAAATAATGAGTGAGTCAACCAGGAAATCAAAGAAGAAATTAAAAAAATATATGCAAACAAATGAAAATGAAAACACAACTGTTCAAAATCTATGGAATGCGTCAAAAGTGGTTCCAAGAGGGAAGGTTGTAGCAAGCAATACAGGTCTCCCTCAAGAAGTAAGAAAAATCTCAGATAAACAACCTAACCTTACACATTAAAGGTGCTAGAAAAAGAACAACAAACAAAACCTAAAACCAGGAGAAGGAAGAAAATAATGAATATTAGAGCAGAGAGAAATGATAAAGAAACTAAAAGAACAATAGAACAGATCAATGAAACAAGGATCTGGTTCTCTGAAAAAAAATCAATAAAGTGGATAAAATTCTAGCCAGACTTATCAAGAAAACAAGAGAAAGGACCCAAATAAATAAAACACAAATAAGTGGAGAGAAATAAACACCACAGAAATACAATTATAAGAGAATATTATGAAAAATGATATGCCACCAAATTGGACAACTAGAAAAAATGGATAAATTCCTACAAACATGTAACCTACCAAAACTGAAACTGGAAGAAATAGAAAATTTGAACAGACTGATGAGCAGCAAGGCAATTGAATCAGAGTAATCAAAAAACTTCCTACAAACAAAAGTCTAGGGCCAGATGGCTTCACAGGCAAATTCTACCAAATATTCAAAGAAGAGTTATTACCTATTCTTCTGAAACTATTCCCAAAAACAGGAAAGGAAGGGAAAATTCAAAATTTATTCTATGAGGCAGCATTACCCTGATACCAAAACCAGATAAAGACACCACAAAAAAGATAACTACAAGCCAATAACTCTGATGAACATAGTTGCAAAAATCCTCAATACAATACTACCAAACTGAATCCTACAACACCTTAAAAAAATCATTTCCCATGATCAAGTGGGATTTATTCCTGGGATTCCAGGGTGTTCAGTACTTTCAAATCAATCAATGTGATACATTCTATCAAGAGAAAGGATAAGAACCATATGATCATTTCCATAGATGTAGAAAGAGCATTTGACAAAGCACAACATTTACTCATGATAAAAACCCTCAACAAAGTAAGTTTAGAGGGAACATACCTGAATATGATAAAGACCATGTATGAAAAACCAACAACTAACATCATTCTCAATGGGGAAAAACTGAGAACTTTTGTCTACAGTGGACAGTGATGTCCACTCTCACCACTATTGTTCAACATAGTCCTGGAATTCCCAGCCACAGCAATTTTAGACAACAAAAAGAAATAAAAGCTTCCAAGTAGGCAAGGAAGAATTCAAACTTTCACTATTTGCAGATGACATGATACTCTATATAGAAACTCAAAAGCCTCCACAAAAAAACTACTAGAACTGATAAACAAACTAATTCAGTAAAGTCACAGGATACAAAATCAACATCCAGAAATCTGTTGCATTTCCATACACCAATGATGAAGGAGCATAAAGAGAAATCAAGGAATTTATCCCATTGAAAATTGCACCAGAAACCACAAAATACTTAGGAATAAACCTAACCAAAGAGGTAAAAGATCTGTACTCTGAAAACAATAAAATACTGATGAAACAAATTGAAGAGGACACAAAGAAATGGAAAAGCATCCCATACTCATGGATTGGAAGAACAAATACTATTCTACCCAAAGTAATCTACACATTTAATGCAATCCCTATAAAATACCACTAGCGGTTTTCACAGAGCTAGAACAATCCCAAAATTTGTATAGAACCACAAAAGACTCTAAATAGCCAGGCAAACTTGAAAAAGAAAAGCAAAGGAGGAGGCATCACGATTCTGGACTTCAAGTTATATTACAAAGCTGTAGTGATCAGGCGTCGAGTCTTGATTTCAGCTCAGTTCATCATCTCACGTTTCTTGAGATGGAGCCCTCTATCGGGCTCCACACTGACAACACAGAGCCTACTTGGGATTCTCTTTCTCTGTCTCTCTGCCCCTCCCCTACTAGCACACGAGTACGTGCACACACTCTCCCTCTCTCTCCTTCTCTCAAAATAAATAAACTTGTAAAACAAAAAAAGCTGTAGTGATCAAAGCTAATATGGTACTAGCACAAAAACAGACACAAGGATCAACAGAACAGAATAAAAAACCCAGAACTATATGGCCAATTAATCTTTGACAAAGCAGGAAAGAATTTACAATGGAAAAAAGACAATCTATTCAAGAAATGGTGTTGAGAAAACTGAACAGCAACATGCAAAAGAATGAAACCGGACCACTTTTTTACACCAAACACAAAAATACATTCAAAATGAATTAAAGACCTAAAGGTAACACCTGAGACCATAAAAACTCTAGAGAACATAGGCAGTAACCTCTTTGACACCGGCCATAGTAACTTCTTTCCAGATAGGTTTCCTGAAGCAAGAGGAACACAGGCAAAAATAAACTGTGGGGATTTCATTAAAATAAAAAAGTTGTTGCACAGTGAAGGAAATAATCAACAACTAAAAGGCAACCTGTGGAATGGGAAAAGATATTTGCAAATGGCATATATGATAAAGGGCTAGTATCCAAAATACATAGAACTTACAAAATTCAACACTCCATAAAAGCAAAGAATCCAATTAAAAAATGGCCAGAAGAGATGAACTGACCTTTTTCCAAAGAAGACATCCAAATGGCCAAGAGACACATGAAAAGATGCTCAACATGATTCATCATCAGGGAAACAAAAATCAAAAATACAATGAGATATCACCTCATACCTGTCAGAATGGCCAAAATCAACAACACAAGAAACAACAAGTATTGGCAAGGATGTGGAGCAAGGGAAACCCTCGTATACTGTTAGGTGGGAATAAAAACTAGTGCAACCGCTCTGAAAACCAGTATGGAGGTTTCTCAAAAATTTAAAAATAGAACTATCCTATGATACAGCAATTGTACTACTAGGTAAGAATACAAAAATACTAATTCAAAGGGATACATACACCCCAATATTCATAGCAGCATTAGCTATGATAGCCAAAATTATGGAAACAGCCCATGTCCCCCGACTGATGCAATGTCTATTCTACCCAAAGTAATTTATACATTTAAGAAGACGTGCTGCATACACATAATGGAATATTGAAAGAAAGAAAGAAAGAAAGAAAGAAAGAAAGAAAGAAAGAAAGAAAGAAAGAAAGAAAGAAAGGGAAATCTTACCATTTGCAATGACTTGGATGGAGCTAGAGAGTATTATGCTAAGTGAAATAAGTCAGTCAGAGAAAGACAAATACCATATGATTTCACTCAAATGTGGAATTTAAGAAACAAAACAAGCAAAGAGAAAAAAGAGCAAAGCAAACCAAGAAACAGACTCTTAACTCTAGAGAACTGATAGTTACCAGAGGGAAGGTGGGTGTGGGGATGAGTGAAATAGGTGATGGGGATTAAAGAGTGCATTTGTTGTGATGAGCACAGGGTGTTGTATGTTAAGTGTTGAATCATTATATTGTACACCTGAAACTAATATAATGCTGTATGTTAACTGGAAGTTAAATAAATTCTTAAAAAAATAAATATATAAAACACCTAGATAGTGTAAAGTTGAACTCCAAATGAATGTGAAGGTGGGCCCATATTCATAAATTCTCAGAGAAAAAATTGTGCTACCCCAACTCCCAGCTCAGACTAATACAGGTAAGTTGCTTAATTGGCATTGTGCCAGTGGATAGATATTTTTCCAGTTCAGTCTTAACCTGTCCACTGGTGTTGCAATTCTTCAATAGTTTCTCATTTTATTTTCTATTTCATTTTGAAGCCCCTGACTCATATGGACCACAGCATCATTTTCTGTCCCCACAGGGCCATTAAATTCCAGTTCTTGATGACAGAGATGGAACCAACCCCACTCCCACTTTCCTAGGTATCCACATCAACTTTTTCCCTGGGGTTTTGTTTCCTCATCATTTATCTCCCTGGGGATTTTCCAAATTTTTCTGTGAGCATTTAAATGAATGGTTGTGTTTTATCTAGTATTTCTAGATTTTTAAAAGCTAGATGCTATTCTGGTTATATAATCCCCACTATCCAGAAACAAAGCTCTTTAAGTTGTTTTAATATGAGTCAATATTGGATATTATGTTTACTATTCAATGATAAAGAAGATAATTTTAGGATTACTAAAAATGAAACCAAAATCTGTCACATATGATTCAGTGAGAAATCCTTATACTAATGTCATATTCAAAATGAGTTTAGTACTTCCTTAGCTCTTTTTAAAGCTCTTATTTTAGAATCCAAAGATAAAGAATTTGGTTGCTTTCAAAGCTCTATTATTTAACTCACATAATTTATTAATTATGAATATAAATTATGATTAATTTACTCAACTGATCTTACATTTTCTTGATTTGTATTGGGATGCTGTGTCAGGATTTATAAAAATTCAGTGTCAGTTCAGATATTTTGCCAAGTTTTCCCACTATTCCCCTAATCCTAGCCTATGCCACAATTAAGAAAAAAACCTGGAGGGCATTTTCCATCCACACGTGAAACATTTTTCTGCCTCTGAGCTGTTGCTATGCCTTAAACTACCCATAAATTTTTATTCCCCACTCCTCAAATCCAACTCTCAAACCTATGCATGTTTCAAGGCCCTACTTATAGGTCTGTCATCTTCATGAAAGCCCTCTTTATTGCCCCAAATATGATCTCCAGTCTCTTTCTGCATTACTCTTGTGATCTTATATTCTATCATGGTTTATTTCTTCATCAGGGTTTTAAATTTTGGTTTACCTCAGAAAATAGAACTATCTTTTTTATTCTTATATTCCATAAAACACTTTGAGAATTTATAGAAAATCAACAAACACCTATTGAGTTTCAAGTGAATAAAAGCTCCTTTGCAATTCAAATTGACAGCTTTATAAAATTATAAATAACGTCATTATTTATTTTTTAAATATAAACCCTGAAAGAGAAGATTTAAAAGTGTTACATGCTGTATAAAACTTGTGACAATACCTGGAATTAACCCCTCAGGATTCCTACAAAAAAGGAAGGTTTAGACTAAATGACTTGTAAGGTTTCTTCTACCCCTAATATGCTAATATTCTTTACCAACTTCATATACATTTTTATGTATATTTCAGTCAGAGGGCATAGCATTTGTGCTGGCAGTGAGGTAATCACTTAGCTTAACACTATGCTTCTTGAAAATGAGAAATGATTACAGGATGCAGTAGAAGCAAGTAAGACATACAGAAAACACCAAAACACTAAAACACTTTCCTCCTGCAGTGTCTCTCCACTGCCCTCTATTGTCTTCGCTTAATACTACCCTTGTTGAAAATAAGTGATTACAGAATCCAGCTCCATATCACAGAGCAGGCAGTGAAGAATGGGTTTGAGTGGCAATGAATTGATGATTGGCAAAATAAGGAATATAAATTTCATTGCATACATGTTATGCTCAATTTAAGAGCATATTTCCTAAAATTTAAAAGATATTTCTTCATGTTATTATATGAGGAAGTAAATTTGGATTTAAATAATTCTTTCGAACACCAAAGTATTAGTTAATAAACTACAATTCAAGTATATTAAATTGTAGCAGAGCAGCTCAGTGCATTATATGATTTCAACGTATTCTCTAATTTTGCAATTGAAGAATGTATTTCACCTTTCCAAACTTATTTGATATCAAGGTCTATTTTTAATAAATATCATGGGCTACACATTGGACAAGAAAAAGACTTATGACTTAAAAGAGCATCTAGTGGGGGCGCCTGGATGGCTCAGTCGGTTAAGTGTCTGACTTCAGCTCAGCTCATGGTCTCGCGGTTTGTAAATTCGAGCCCCACGTCAAGTTCGAGCCCTGCTACGGGCTCTGTGCTGACAGCTCAGAGCCTGGAGCCTGCTTCAGATTATGTGTCTCTCCATCTCTTGGCCCCTCCCCTGCTCATGCTCTGTGTCTCTCTGTCTCTCAATAATAAATAAACATTAAAAAATTTAAAAAAAAAAGAGCATCTGGTGGTTGGTATTTATATATATATACATATTATAATACAATAAACCTTTGACTCTAATCTCTAAGAGCTTATTTGAATTAAAAGAGATAATATGATTGCACTAAAACATCATGTGCCTCAAATTACAGAATAAATATCTTCTGCACTATGATTTCCTTGGATCTCACCATTCACTTATTTAAAAAAAACTTTGTTATATTTAATAAATACAAAAATGCCTTGTAAAACTTGGGCAGCATGCCATAGTGGTTAAGAGCATGGGCTTTGAAAATAGACTGACTTTGCTTGAATCTTGGCTCTCACACTCATGCAACTTTGGGCAAGATTAACCACTCTGTCTCAGTTTTGTCATTTGTAAAATGGGGATAGAGTACCTGCCTCATAGGGTTTTTGGGTGTATTAAATGAGCTAATAGAAATAAAGTGTTTAATAAATGTCAAATGAAAGTTTACTGTTTTTGTTTTTCCTTTTATCTATATCCTTGAGAACGAGCGTCAAACCCTCGATTGATTATGGTGACTGATTATATGAAGAAGAAACAACTAATTTTCCCTAAAACTCTCTCAAATCACCATATGAGAGAATAGAGAGATAAACACTTTCTCCCCTTAGAATTCCAGGACCACTTAACTGTTTCTTTAAAGTGGGACCAAATAGAGGCTCCTGGGTGGCTCAGTCAGTTAGGTGTCCGATTTCAACTCAGGTCATGATCTCCTAGTCCGTGAGTTCGAGCCCCGTGTCGAGCTCTGTGCTGACAGCTCAGACCCTGGAGCCTGTTTCAGATTCTGTGTCTCCCTCGTTCTCTCTCCTCCCCCACTCATGCTCTGTCTTCCGCTTCTCAAAAATAAATAAACGTTAAAAAAATAAAAAAGATAAAGTGGGACCAAATATATGTATATTTTTTACTTTTCTTAACACTTTGTTAGGTGTTAGTCATGACTGATTTATCCTTATCACTCAAGGTTGTGAGCTATCAATATGAATTGCATTATATGTGTTTACATTTCTATATTTCCCACCCAACTCATGCTCAGAAAAAAAAATCTATTAAGCCCGGAATAAGATTCCTTAAGCTTTTGATTCTGAAGCTTGGTAAATTTCCTGTTTCAAGCCATAGATAGCAATGCTAAAGAAGTTATTCATATAAAGTTACTTTAAAAAAAATAAATTGGTACTAAGAATGTGCTATTGAGCAGAACATATACATATTGAGTAGAACATGGTAGAACATTTTTTTTCCTGCCAGTCTTAATACAATCATGTATCCAGTAGTTCAATTCATAATCATTTAATAAAGTGAACATTTGTAGTCTTAAACATTAAGAAAGAAACAGGCTATTAAAAGTTAAAACCCTACATGCATTTAGCTACGTTTTAAAAAAAAATCCCAGGAATATTGTAATGAGGTCTAGGTTTGGGAGCAAGCATTGTGCAAGTTAATGTAAGTAATGAACCTTTCATGTGAAATGATGTAGTGTCACAACTCATTTGCATCCCACTTAAAGTGTAATTAAGTTTCTCTGACAGCATGGCTTATGGCTGAAAGAACAGACCTGGCTGTTAAATTAATCCAGAGTCCCTCAGTTAATAACACTCAGCAAAGAAAACTTTACATACTCTTTCATTTAAAGTTCCCAAACTCCCATTTACAGAAGTATATGACAAGGCAGCCATACAGGGAAACCTCTGCCTGAAATTGATGGCCTTTCACCAGACAGATTTAATCATCAAAATACCTGAAAACTAGACTTTGATGAATCAGAACATAAGAATATGCTGTTTTCATTCCAGCTAGGATGGCTGGTAGTCTAGAGGGAATGATTTCACATTTAAATTTCACTGCACCACATAGTTATAGTATATTTTCAAACTTCCATCCAAAGTGTTGGTAATTTTAAGATTTATAGCAGAACTGGCTTACTATAAGTGTTCAGAAATAATGGAATTTATTTTTCTTATTCATTCTTTCAGGACTTGACTGTTTAATATAAGTGTCCAAGTGAAGCTGTTATCCAATAAATTCTTTTCAGGTTTTTGTGTGTTAGTTTGCCACTTGTCGTTGCTTATTTATTTTGTTAAGAATATTTAGTTTTTCAATCCCCAGAACGATTATAATGTTGCCACAAGATTAGAAGTACACTGTGTTATTTAGGACACGTTTTAACTAAAGAAGGATTCAATTTATAAATAATCTAAACTGTTTACAGAGAGGCAGACAAGAGAACAAATTTTTCAGAATCAGATTGCATTTCTTTCTAGGGCACTATAAGAATCTTTGCGCAATAATTATGCATGGCTACTGTTTAGTGCTATTATCCTGTTTTTCTTTCTGGCCTCCCCAATTCAAAGGCTGATGTCAAAATAAATACTCTATCTTTAAATTAATAGCCTCAAAACTCAACTATTATTGCCACCATAAATAAACTGGCTCCTCAGAAAGTCAGTTAAAGTTTTGGCAGCTGAAGAAAGAAGTCTAGATATATCTTTAACATACATGATATTCCTGAATCCTACAAGTGCCCAATAACATAATCATATAATACCTATTGGACTTACTCCAGTCCCCTAAACCAGTATTGTTCAAGGTCTTTCAGGTTAAGTGAGCATTTATTCTGACAGACAACCTGAATACCATCCCTACCAAGAAAATTGCCATATTTAGGATTTAGATAATATGTTAAAGTGTAATATTGAGTACAAGTTATAATATTCACCTCCATGCATTTGCACAGTACTGACATGTCCCTAGGGTAAAATTTGCAGCAGCTCATTTTTCTACATCAGGTCTCAGCACTATGCAACGTATCACTGGCATTTTCACAGAAACAGTGCATTTTTTTTTCTTATTTTCCAAAGATCTATTTCAGGGAACAGAAAAACTTGCCAGGAAGCCTGAGTTGATAGGGAAGAAGCACCCCAACAATTATTTTCTCTTGCCATTCATTAAAAAGAATCATATAATAAAACATAAAGAGTAAAAGTCATGTTCAATTAAATGATTTATTTTGGGCATATTGTTGGAACATTTACAGTGGTACCAGACAAAGATTTTTACTTCAGCTATCCAACTGAGGCCAAAAAGGTGAGTTCTATTTGTGAGGTGGTTTTCTTTATGAGTGATTACCTGTGTTGTCAGAGCGATCACAGCAAAGATCCCTCCACACAGCTCTTGAGTCTGGATGCTCCCAGTTGTCTCCCATAATCCACTTCAAATTGAAAGGTTTAAAATACACAAGGCAATGGCTTCAGGTCACACTGAAATAAAAAAATCAACTTTTAAGTTTTGAATACACAACTGTGTTTCTATTTATTCATTAAAACCAATGAAATTTTAAAAGAAAATCATATTATGTATGTGTCTGGAAATTGTGCATTAATATGTTATTTTTAAATTATATTTATATAAACATTATGTATTATATACTTTTTTTATATACATATGCAATTTTTCTTGTGCACAAGTATACAGACCTTGCTAAAATATTCATTGAAGAGTGAGAAACCAGGGGTGCCTGGGTGGCTCAGTCTGTTAAGTGTCCAACTCTTGATTTCAGTTCAGGTCATAATCTCACAGGTTTGTGAGATCAAGGCCCTTATCAGGTTCTATGCTAACAGTGCAGAGCCTGTTTGGGATCTCTGCCCATCCCCAGCATGTGCACACAGTCTCTTCTCTCTCTCTCAAAATAAATAAATAAACTTTTTGAAAAAAGAGTGAGAAACCATTCTATGCTAATGTTTTACATATACATATATATATATACATGGCATATTTTTCTTAATTCAAATCACATCTAAGAGTTTGTATGAGCAGGTTGTTGAATTCACATTTAAAACATGTCAACATGGTCCAAATCTAAGGTTCACCATGTAAAAATAAAGATAATCTGTCATGTCCTATTGATAATTTCAATGAGTCTGTGATTACTACAGAATACACAGACTCAATTCACACAGAGTACTGTATATTAATTACTTTCATTCATACAAAATTCTTATTAGTTTTATCTATAGATTATCAAAGCACACAAGCTTCTACTACCAGCATCAATGTTACTACTACTATTCTTAAAAGCAAACAGAAATCATGAAGTCCTGTATAGCGCCTAGCACAGCCCAAAGGAAATTGATCCAAATTGACTAATGTATACATTCATTTCTGATTAGATGGAAGTTGATCCAAATAATACAGCTGTTAAAATATATATATAAAATATTTATATATTATATATAATATTTATATATTATTTATACATTTATTATATAATATTAAATAATATATAATTATTGTTAATATTAAATAATATATATTCTACAATAATAAAATTTATTATATATAATATTTATATATTATTTATATATTTATTAAAATATTTATATATATTTATATAAAATATATAAAAAGTAATTCAAACAAATATACTGAAAATAATTCAACTGTGCTATATATAAAGAATACAAAATAATATGTATATATAATGTATATATACTTACATGTTTATAATTTTATATGTACAATTTTTTTAAATTTTAGGCACAGTGAAAAAAATTTTAAGTGCTTAAAGTACCTTCCAAAAAAATGTACAGTATCTGAAATGAGCAGGTATCAAACCAAAAAATTCAAATATTCATAAAATGTAACATAAGCAATACTTGTAAAATATAAACTATATTTGGATTTTTGGAATTATAGAAAGTTGAGAAAATAATGTAAATATACAAGAAAGGTTATATGGTAGATTTTATTCTACATTTTAAAAAGTTTAAATAATTTACAATCTTCCCTTGGTATTTTTCACTTCCTTTTAGCTCACACAGTATAAACAGAAAATATTTTAGAATACATTTGGTTAAAATCTCACTTATTTATGAATAGAGTCTCTTATTCTCATTATCAGAAATACGATGAAGATCTTTCTTGGATATTATAAAAACTCAAAGAGTTGTTGTTAAAGTTCTTATCTCCCTCTCACAACCCATTATAGCTAAAAGACAAAAGGAAACATGTAATCAAATTATTGTTGCCTACTCACCTTGTCAGACCTCAGTTTCTTCATAGAGTATTGAATAAAGGGCTTCATAAATTCGTCCAATCCCCAATCTATGAATTGTATATGAATTCATTATATCAGTGCCAGGTGGCAGATATTCCCAAAGAGGAATGAAGAAATGTAATTCCCATTCTACTGATTCCAGGTAATGTTGACTTAAATGTAAGCTCAGCAATTTTTTTCATAAATTAAGAGGAAATAATCAAAATGTTATAATTTTGAGGTTGGCAAATTTAATGTGTAAACAAATAGAACCACAGTTTAAACTAAACAAAAACTATACATAACTGCTTTATAGGCAAGTTGTCACTCATGGTCCCTAGGTTGAAAACCCATTAATAATGCTATTGAGTATTTATCCCATTCATAGTTTTATTATTTATAAAGTTAAAAGTATTTATGGTCTGCTATAAAACACATAAAATGTCAGATTCAACTTGTGCAAATGGCTACTTTTTAAAAGGCATATTGACACTGCTGAGCTAAGCATTGGTTCTTAAGGCTTAAAGCTCTAAGGAAAGCAACTAAAGCCACTGTTTTCTCATTAGCCCAAACTTTATTATAGTTGTTAATGTCTATGCTGATCCCTGACAGACAAACCTAGACTCTAGAGACCTGTTAAGCAGCCACCTTAGCCCCAGGAAACTTGCCCCTACCTGCTTGGGCTAATCATTTTATTCTTTCTCATGATTTCGAAGCTGATCATACTTATTATATTGGTCTTTTTCACTCAATCAACAACAATTATTTTACTATTTTATCATTTTGGTATATTTTGGTAAATTTTTTGCTGATATCAACTTCTACCCTTTTAAACTGCTTATCTTCTTATTAGTGCTTATTAACTATATTCTTTTAAGGCATAAAAGGGATAGGTTTTGGAAACCATCCATATGCCAAACAGAGAATATTGGATTCCTTTTTTATTCAGATTGTCTCCCCATAGACTTTCTTACCCTGTTCCCAAAGCAGATCCTGTCAACCCTAATGAAGAATCTAATATTAACTGAAGTCAACCAGAATCATTGACAATCCCATTCTAAGAATTACCCATTTGGAAAACTGTGGTGATCAAAAGCCAAATTACCTTCTCTGCTTTCCAACTGCAGTCCCTCAGAGATCAAGACAACTTAATTGTAAAGAACTGTTCAGGAAACTGCTGTAACAATGTTATACACAGAACATTGACAACTTCGATGAAAAGACCCATAAACTACAATCTATGGTCTCTGATAAACAAAATCCATTGAATATAGTCATTTCCCCTAGCCATCTATTCTGCATCTAGAGAGGAAAGTATGTAAGGAATTTTATCCAGGGAAGCTCAGAGCTCACTCTGGTGTAACTCTATAAAACTTCTAAAAGTTGTCTCCCTTTTAGAATTTTTTAATAGAACTTTTTAAGTAAAGAATCTATTATCAGATAATTTGAATCCTGTAAACTATCCTGCTGCCGGAAGAAACTTGTGTAACTTGCTTGACCTCCTTCAAAATAGGAATTCATAAAAGTTCTTCATCATGGCTAGAATTGGTTTTGGGGGGGCTATAATTTATTTGTTTTAAGATGATAAGTGTATCATAAGAGCCAAGCATTCATTGTTTATGATGTTATTTTTCCAAAAATAGTTTTTATAAAAAATATTTTTATAAAGATCTGACACTATCAAGTTCTAACAAGTTAGGATCTAAATGTTAACACCATTATTCCTCTCCTCATTTCACTTCCTTCTGTAACAAGAAACTTACCTTAATTCTTAACTTTATCAAGCTCTGCACTGTCATTCAACAAGAATTTATCAAGTGTTGCCACATGGTAGACACTTTTCAAACTGGGCAAAAGTAGTCAACAAAATAAAGTCCTTGTCCTCATGTATCTCATATCCTAATGGATCTTATATTCTAGCTATATTCATAGAAGAGGTTCTTGAGTATCAGCAAACACCTAAGGCAAGCACCTTAGATTCCTTTTCTCATTTACCAAGAGAGGAACCGGATGCCATTTTTGATTTTCTAAAAGCACTGCAGAAAAAAATGATTAATGTTCAGAACGCAGACGATAGCAGTAAATTATCACCTAGCTGAATAACCTTTTCATTCATCTTCTTCTATTTCCTTATGCCTTAGAAGAATATAATTTTAAGAGGTCAAAGATGATGTCTACCTTGCACACTAGCATGCCCCCATTGTCTAGCACATTTAACATATGTTGACTGACTAATGAGCAACAGGTGAAAAAATGAATGAATAAATGAGTATCACTGAAGTACCTATTCATAGGCAACCCTATAACTGTGGTTGATTAACACCCTTAGTTGTTCACAGTATCATCCGTCTTAACTTCTCAAAGTGACTCTGTCAAGTGACCTTCCTGTGATATTAGGCAGCAGGCAAAATCCTAAGAAAAATTGTAAATGTACTAGTCACAGATTGAGATTGCTATTTCTGTGCTCCTCACCCCATCCCTTCCTCTAAATTCTTCATATTTTTCTCTGAGTGGTGAGGCAAAAGAAGCCATATAGAAGCTATAGGAGGGAACCAATGTGTCATTTATATATTATCACAGGGGGGAGCTCCCTTGTTTCCCAAAGCTGTAGCATCTTCAGCCTGCTGTCTACCCTCTCAAACCCTACTCCAGTTTCTCCTACTAAATTGCACAATTTTTTTCAATTAAATATTAAAAATGGTCCAGTAGCCACATTAAAATCAGGCCCCCAATATATTCCAGGCCAAAGTCTTCCAAGGTTATGGTGAGTAATTCTATAATTTCAAGTAAGTGCTTATTTAAGTACAGTTGCTTTTTTTAAAAAAAGCTTCTGCTCTAACCAAGGCATTCCAGCACAGTTTCCTTTTAGGGAGGTTGGATTTTCATGCTAGCAAAAAAATAAGTCAGGCTCTTCAATATTCTGCTGAAAAACCATTCTGGTCATCAGTTTGTCTGATTAAGATTACAATAGTCTTCTATCAATCAACCATACATAATAGAAGGCATCATCATAGTGTGCTTGCTTTTGCTTCCCACTGTGAATTTTTAGCCACTTGTTAGAAACCCAGCTAAGATACTTTACATTCAAAAGAAATTGATTAAAGTGGTCATTTCAAATTTCTTTCTTTCTTTCTTTCTTTCTTTCTTTCTTTCTTTCTTTCTTTCTTTCTTTTTAATTTGAGAGTTGGGTGTGGTGGGGGGGGGGGAGGGAAGGCAGAGACAGAGGGAGAGAGAGAATCCCAGGAAGGCTATGCACTGTCAGCACAAAGCCCAACACAGGACTTGATTCCACAAAATATGAGATCATGACCTGAGCCTAAATCAAGAGTCAGGTGCTTAATCAACTGAGCCACACAGGCGCCCCTCAAAATATTTTCTAATTGTAAACTTATCCAAGCTACTTATAAAAACACATTCCTAGTGATAGAGGGAAGATGGTGGCAAACTAGGAGGATCATAGGCTTACCTAGTCTCACAAATACAACTAGATAACTTTCATATAACCTTAGATACCCCAAAAGTCCATCTGAACACTGGCAGAACAAACTCCATAACTAAAGGGTAGAGAAGAGGCCACATTGAAGAAGGTAGGAAGTGCAGAAACACAGCTTGGAAGAGAAATGGATCAAGGCTGCAGCAGAAGGGAGGGAGCTGTGGTCATGGAGAAGAGCCAGAAACAGACTAGCACACAGGGGAGTGCATGGAGAAAATGAATCCTCATAGCAATTGACTTGGAAAGTGAGGGGCCCAAATTTCATGAGTTCTTGCAACCAGTAAGACTTAAAGCCTGGAGTTTTAAATGTCAGCATGCTTGGCTCTGGGAGAACCCAGGGGACATTGGAGATGCTCTTGGAGAGAAGGCAGGGCACACAGCCCATGGATATACAACTTGTAAACAGCTATCTGAAGAAAGCCTGGGGTACAGAGTGGGGAGGTTAGTTGCTCATCTCAGATCATGTCTCAGAGAAGCAGTTTGCACAGAGAAACCCCTCGGGGAACAAAGGAACTAGAAGGCACAATTTCTCTCCCCTGTCCCTCAATATAAGCAGGGCCACCTGTGGGAACCAGCAGAGGGCCGACACTCACTACCTAAATTGCTTATACCAAGCCTTGCCCCTCTGTGCTCCAGTATAACTGCCCTTCACAGTCACACTTGCCTCAGTCTCAGCATGGTGGACCCCCTTCTCCAGAAGGCTGGCTCAAACCCTATGAACACTGCATCTCCTGACCCATGAGTTTTGTGAGGACTCAGTTCCAGTGGCAGTAGTGACAGGTCTCATTTCAAAAGCAGACCAGAATGCCACACTCAGGCAAGATATTAAACACTGCCCAAAACAGGCAAAGAGAGCCTCTGCATATGACTGGTCAAAAGGATAAAGCAGCCAGGACACAAAAGCAAAGCACACACAGCACACATTGGAGACACTCCCAGAAGTGTCAGGCCCTGAGGAATAGGGGACACTACAATACAAGGCATTACAGGACCTCTTATTCACAAAGCCATTACGATCAAGAACAGGAGAGGTAGGTGACTTTCCTAACACAGAGAAACAGTTAGAAAGACTTAGACAAAATGAGAATACAGAAGAATTTGTCCCAAATTAAAGAATAGGACAAAGCTACACGTGGATTTCTGAGCAATACAGATATAAATAACATGCCTGATGGAGAATTTAAAGCAATAGTGATAAGGATACTCACTGGACTTGAGAAGACTGGAGGACATTAGTGAGACCATTAGCACAAAGACAAGAAATAACATAGCAGAGAGATAAAGTGTTCGATGACAAACTGAGAAACACACTTGATGGAATGAACAGCAGGCTAGAAGAAGAAGAGGAACAAATTAATGACACAGAAGCAAAGTAATGGAAAGTAATCAAGCTGAACAAAAGAGAGAAAAAAATTATGCAAAATGAGAATAGATTTAGAGAACTCAGTGACTCTATCAAATGTAAAACATTCATATTATAGGAGTCTCAGAAAAAGGAGAGAAAAGGGGGGCAGAGAACGTATTTGAAGAAGTAATAGCTAACCATTCACTAATCTGGAGAAGGAAACAGATATCCAGATCCAAGAAGCACAGAGAACCCCCAACAAAATCAACAAAAGTAGATCTACATCAAGACATATTATAATGAAAATAGCAAAAGATAGTGATAAAGAAAAAATATTAAAAGAAGCAAGACCAAAGAAGAGATTTATGTCCAAAGGAACTCCATAAGGCTATCAGTGGATTTCTCAGCAGAAACTTTCCAAGCCAGAAAGTAGTGGCATGATATATACAAAATGCTGAATTGGAAAAAACTGCAGCCAAGGATACTCTATCCAGCAAAGCTATCATTCAGAATATAAGGGGAGATAGTTTCCCAGAAAAACAAAAACTAAAGGAGTTCATGAACACTAAACCAGCCCTGCAAGAAGTTTTAAAGTGGATTCTTTGAGTGGAAAGGAAAGACCAAAAGTGACAGAATGAAGGTAGGAAACACACAAGCAGTAAAAATTAATATTTCTGTAAAAAGTCAGTCAAGGAACTCACAAAATGAAATGATGCAAAATATGACACCATATACATAAAACATGAGGAGGAGAGGAGTAAAGAATGGGTTCAAACTTAAACGACTTAGTATAGACTGCTATATGCAGAAGATGTTGTATACAAACCTAATGGTAACCATATATTAAAAACCACTAATAAATATACAAAGAATAAAGAGAAAAAAATCCAAATTTATCACTAAAGAAAACCAGAAAGCAATGAAAGTGAAAGAGAAGAAAGGATCAGAGAAAATCTTCAGAAACAACAAAACAAATAATAAAATGGCAATAAATACATAGCTATCAATAATAACATTAAATATAAGTGGACTAAATGCTCCAATCAAAAGACATAAGGTGACAGGATGAAAAAAAAAGGCAAAACAAAACTCATGTATATGTTGCGTATCAGAGACTCATTTTAGAACTAAAGACATCTGTAGATTGAAAGCAAGGGGATAAAGGAAATTCTATTGTGCAAATTAGTGTCAAAAGAAAGCCAGAGCAATACTTATATAAGACAAAACAGACATTAATTCAAAGACTGTGGAGCACCTGGGTGGCTCAGTTGGTTAAGTGTCTGACTTTGCCTCAGGTCATGATCTCATGGTTCGTGAGTTTGAGCCCCACATCAGGCTCTGTGCTGACAGCTCAGAGCCTGGAGTCTGCTTCAGATTCTGTGTCTTCCTCTCTCTCTGCTCCTCACCAACTTGCTCTCTTTCTCTCTCTCTCTCTCTCTCTCTCTCAAAAATGAATAAACATTAAAAAAAACAAAGACTGGGAGTTGCGGCAAGATGGCGGCTTAGGAGGACGCTGGGCTCACCGCACGTCCTGCTGATCACTTAGATTCCATCTACACCTGCCTAAATAACCCAGAAAACCGCCAGAGGATTAGCAGAACAGAGTCGCCGGAGCCAAACGCAGACGAAAGGCCCACGGAAGAGGGTAGGAAGGGCGGCGAGGCGGTGCGCGCTCCACGGACTGGCGGGAGGGAGCCGGGGCGGAGGGGCGGCTCGTCGGCCAAGCAGAGCCCCCGAGTCGGGCTTGCAAAAGCGGAGGGGCCGGGCGGACTGTGTTCCGACAGCAAGCGCGACTTAGCGTCTGGGAGGTCAGAAATTAACAGCTCTGCTCGGAAAGCGGGAAGGCTGGAGGACAAAGGGAGGGAGAGCTGCTGAGCCCCCTGACAACAGAGCTCAGTTTGGTGGGGAACAAAGGCGCTCGCCAGCGCCATTTCCCCCGCCCATCCCCCAGCCGAAATCCCAAAGGGAACCGGTTCCTGCCAGGGAACTTGCTCGCTCCGCGCAAACACCCAACTCTGCGCTTCTGCGGAGCCAAACCTCCGGCAGCGGCAGCGGATCTGACTCCCTCCCGCTGCCACAGGGCCCCTCCTGAAGTGGATCACCTAAGGAGAAGCGATCTAAGCCTGCCCCTCCTGCCCCCGAGCACCTTGCCTACCCACCCCAGCTAATACGCCAGATCCCCAGCATCACAAGCCTGGCAGGGTGCAAGTAGCCCAGACGAGCCACACCACCCCACAGTGAATCCCGCCCCTAGGAGAGGGGAAGAGAAGGCACACACCAGTCTGACTGTGGCCCCAGCGGTGGGCTGGGGGCAGACATCAGGTCTGACTGCGGCCCCGCCCACCAACTCCAGGTATACACCACAGCACAGGGGAAGTGCCCTGCAGGTCCTCACCACGCCAGGGACTATCCAAAATGACCAAGCGGAAGAACTCCCCTCAGAAGAATCTCCAGGAAATAACAACAGCTAATGAGCTGATCAAAAAGGATTTAAATAATATAACAGAAAGTGAATTTAGAATAATAGTCATAAAATTAATCGCTGGGCTTGAAAACAGTATACAGGACAGCAGAGAATCTCTTGCTACAGAGATCAAGGGACTAAGGAACAGTCACGAGGAGCTGAAAAACGCTTTAAACGAAATGCATAACAAAATGGAAACCACCACAGCTCGGCTTGAAGAGGCAGAGGAGAGAATAGGTGAACTAGAAGATAAAGTTATGGAAAAAGAGGAAGCTGAGAAAAAGAGAGATAAAAAAATCCAGGAGTATGAGGGGAAAATTAGAGAATTAAGTGATACACTAAAAAGAAATAATATACGCATAATTGGTATCCCAGAGGAGGAAGAGAGAGGGAAAGGTGCTGAAGGGGTACTTGAAGAAATAATAGCTGAGAACTTCCCTGAACTGGGGAAGGAAAAAGGCATTGAAATCCAAGAGGCACAGAGAACTCCCTTCAGACGTAACTTGAATCGATCTTCTGCACGACATATCATAGTGAAACTGGCAAAATACAAGGATAAAGAGAAAATTCTGAAAGCAGCAAGGGGTAAACGTGCCCTCACATATAAAGGGAGACCTATAAGACTCGTGACTGATCTCTCTTTTGAAACTTGGCAGGCCAGAAAGAATTGGCAAGAGATTTTCAGGGTGCTAGACAGAAAAAATATGCAGCCAAGAATCCTTTATCCAGCAAGTCTGTCATTTAGAATAGAAGGAGAGATAAAGGTCTTCCCAAACAAACAAAAACTGAAGGAATTTGTCACCACTAAACCAGCCCTACAAGAGATCCTAAGGGGGACCCTGTGAGACAAAGTCCCAGAGACATCACTATAAGCATAAAACATACAGACATCACAATGACTCTAAACCCGTATCTTTCTATAATAACACTGAATGTAAATGGATTAAATGCGCCAACCAAAAGACATAGGGTATCAGAATGGATAAAAAAACAAGACCCATCTATTTGCTGTCTACAAGAGACTCATTTTAGACCTGAGGACACCTTTAGATTGAGAGTGAGGGGATGGAGAACTATTTATCATGCGACTGGAAGCCAAAAGAAAGCTGGAGTAGCCATACTTATATCAGACAAACTAGACTTTAAATTAAAGGCTGTAACAAGAGATGAAGAAGGAC
This sequence comes from Prionailurus bengalensis, assembly GCF_016509475.1. Lineage (NCBI taxonomy): Eukaryota > Metazoa > Chordata > Mammalia > Carnivora > Felidae > Prionailurus > Prionailurus bengalensis. The sequence continues at coordinate 95,944,667 of NC_057344.1, forward strand.
ATTATATAATAGTTACAGGGTCTATCCATCAGGAAGAGCTAACAATTATAAATGTCTATGCACCGAATACCGGAGCCCCCAAATATATAAAACAATTACTCATAAACATAAGCAACCTTATTGATAAGAATGTGGTAATTGCAGGGGACTTTAATACACCACTTACAGAAATGGATAGATCATCTAGACACACGGTCAATAAAGAAACAAGGGCCCTGAATGAGACATTGGATGAGATGGACTTGACAGATATATTTAGAACTCTGCATCCCAAAGCAACAGAATATACTTTCTTCTCGAGTGCACATGGAACATTCTCCAAGATAGATCATATACTGGGTCACAAAACAGCCCTTCATAAGTTTACAAGAATTGAAATTATACCATGCTTACTTTCAGACCACAATGCCATGAAGCTTGAAATCAACCACAGGAAAAAGTCTGGAAAACCTCCAAAAGCATGGAGGTTAAAGAACACCCTACTAACGAATGAGTGGGTCAACCAGGCAATTAGAGAAGAAATTAAAAAATATATGGAAACAAACGAAAATGAAAATACAACAATCCAAATGCTTTGGGACGCAGCAAAGGCAGTCCTGAGAGGAAAATACATTGCAATCCAGGCCTATCTCAAGAAACAAGAAAAATCCCAAATACAAAATCTAACAGCACACCTAAAGGAACTAGAAGCAGAACAGCAAAGGCAGCCTAAGCCCAGCAGAAGAAGAGAAATAATAAAGATCAGAGCAGAAATAAACAATATAGAAACTAAAAAAACTGTAGAGCAGATCAACGAAACCAAGAGTTGGTTTTTTGAAAAAATAAACAAAATTGACAAACCTCTAGCCAGGCTTCTCAAAAAGAAAAGGGAGATGACCCAAATAGATAAAATCATGAATGAAAATGGAATGATTACAACCAATCCCTCAGAGATACAAACAATTATCAGGGAATACTATGAAAACTTATATGCCAACAAATTGGACAACCTGGAAGAAATGGACGAATTCCTGAACACCCACACGCTTCCAAAACTCAATCAGGAGGAAATAGAAAGCTTGAACAGACCCATAACCAGCGAAGAAATTGAATCGGTTATCAAAAATCTCCCAACAAATAAGAGTCCAGGACCAGATGGCTTCCCAGGGGAGTTCTACCAGACGTTTAAAGCAGAGATAATACCTATCCTTCTCAAGCTATTCCAAGAAATAGAAAGGGAAGGAAAACTTCCAGACTCATTCTATGAAGCCAGTATTACTTTGATTCCTAAACCAGACAGAGACCCAGTAAAAAAAGAGAACTACAGGCCAATATCCCTGATGAATATGGATGCAAAAATTCTCAATAAGATACTAGCAAATCGAATTCAACGGCATATAAAAAGAATTATTCACCATGATCAAGTGGGATTCATTCCTGGGATGCAGGGCTGGTTCAACATTCGCAAATCAATCAACGTGATACATCACATTAACAAAAAAAGAGAGAAGAACCATATGATCCTGTCAATCGATGCAGAAAAGGCCTTCGACAAAATCCAGCACCCTTTCTTAATAAAAACCCTTGAGAAAGTCGGGATAGAAGGAACATACTTAAAGATCATAAAAGCCATTTATGAAAAGCCCACAGCTAACATCATCCTCAATGGGGAAAAACTGAAAGCTTTTTCCCTGAGATCAGGAACACGACAAGGATGCCCACTCTCACCGCTGCTGTTTAACATAGTGCTGGAAGTTCTAGCATCAGCAATCAGACAACAAAAGGAAATCAAAGGCATCCAAATTGGCAAAGATGAAGTCAAGCTTTCGCTTTTTGCAGATGACATGATATTATACATGGAAAATCCGATAGACTCCACCAAAAGTCTGCTAGAACTGATACAGGAATTCAGCAAAGTTGCAGGATACAAAATCAATGTACAGAAATCAGTTGCATTCTTATACACTAACAATGAAGCAACAGAAAGACAAATAAAGAAACTGATCCCATTCACAATTGCACCAAGAAGCATAAAATACCTAGGAATAAATCTAACCAAAGATGTAAAGGATCTGTATGCTGAAAACTATAGAAAGCTTATGAAGGAAATTGAAGAAGATTTAAAGAAATGGAAAGACATTCCCTGCTCATGGATTGGAAAAATAAATATTGTCAAAATGTCAATACTACCCAAAGCTATCTACACATTCAATGCAATCCCAATCAAAATTGCACCAGCATTCTTCTCGAAACTAGAACAAGCAATCCTAAAATTCATATGGAACCACAAAAGGCCCCGAATAGCCAAAGGAATTTTGAAGAAGAAGACCAAAGCAGGAGGCATCACAATCCCAGACTTTAGCCTCTACTACAAAGCTGTCATCATCAAGACAGCATGGTATTGGCACAAAAACAGACACATAGACCAATGGAATAGAATAGAAACCCCAGAACTAGACCCACAAACGTATGGCCAACTCATCTTTGACAAAGCAGGAAAGAACATCCAATGGAAAAAAGACAGCCTCTTTAACAAATGGTGCTGGGAGAACTGGACAGCAACATGCAGAAGGTTGAAACTAGACCACTTTCTCACACCATTCACAAAAATAAACTCAAAATGGATAAAGGACCTGAATGTGAGACAGGAAACCATCAAAACCTTAGAGGAGAAAGCAGGAAAAGACCTCTCTGACCTCAGCCGTAGCAATCTCTTACTCGACACATCCCCAAAGGCAAGGGAATTAAAAGCAAAAGTGAATTACTGGGACCTTATGAAGATAAAAAGCTTCTGCACAGCAAAGGAAACAACCAACAAAACTAAAAGGCAACCAACGGAATGGGAAAAGATATTCGCAAATGACATATCGGACAAAGGGCTAGTATCCAAAATCTATAAAGAGCTCACCAAACTCCACACCCGAAAAACAAATAACCCAGTGAAGAAATGGGCAGAAAACATGAATAGACACTTCTCTAAAGAAGACATCCGGATGGCCAACAGGCACATGAAAAGATGTTCAGCGTCGCTCCTTATCAGGGAAATACAAATCAAAACCACACTCAGGTATCACCTCACGCCAGTCAGAGTGGCCAAAATGAACAAATCAGGAGACTATAGATGCTGGAGAGGATGTGGAGAAACGGGAACCCTCTTGCACTGTTGGTGGGAATGCAAATTGGTGCAGCCGCTCTGGAAAGCAGTGTGGAGGTTCCTCAGAAAATTAAAAATAGACCTACCCTATGACCCAGCAATAGCACTGCTAGGAATTTATCCAAGGGATACAGGAGCACTGATGCATAGGGCCACTTGTACCCCAATGTTCATAGCAGCACTCTCAACAATAGCCAAATTATGGAAAGAGCCTAAATGTCCATCAACTGATGAATGGATAAAGAAATTGTGGTTTATATACACAATGGAATATTACATGGCAATGAGAAAAAATGAAATATGGCCTTTTGTAGCAACGTGGATGGAACTGGAGAGTGTGATGCTAAGTGAAATAAGCCATACAGAGAAAGACAGATACCATATGGTCTCACTCTTATGTGGATCCTGAGAAACTTAACAGGAACCCATGGGGGAGGGGAAGGAAAAAAAAAAAAAAGAGGTTAGAATGGGAGAGAGCCAAAGCATAAGAGACTGTTAAAAACTGAGAACAAACTGAGGGTTGATGGGGGGTGGGAGGGAGGAGAGGGTGGGTGATGGGTATTGAGGAGGGCACCTTTTGGGATGAGCACTGGGTGTTGTATGGAAACCAATTTGTCAATAAATTTCAGAAAAAAAAAAAAACAAAAAAAAACAAAAAAAAAACAAAGACTGTAATAAGAGACAAACAAGGACACTATTTTTAATAATAAAGGGGACAATACAACAAAAAGATACAACAATTGTAATATTATTATACACAAACATGTAACATATTATAGACCTGACATGAGAGCACCCAAATACACAGAACAGTTAATAACAAATATAAAGGAACTAATCAATAATACAATAATAGTAGGGGACTAATTAACATCCCATTTACATCAATGGACATATCATCTAAACAGAAAATCAACAAGGAAACAATGGCTTTGAAAGACACACTGGACCAGATGGATTTAACAAATATATTTAGAACATTCCATCTTAAAACAGCAGCATATACATTCCATCCTAGAAGAGCATAATACACGTTATTTCCAAGTGCATGTGGAACATTTTCACAGAACGAGAACGAACAATCTTAAAATTTGTATGGAACCACAAGAGACCCCAAATAGCCAAAGCAATCTTGCTGATAGCATGGAGCATGCTTAGGATTCTCTCTCTCCTCTCTGCCCCTCCCCTGCTTACATGCATGCTCTCTTTCTTTCTCTAAAAATAAATAAATATACTTTAAAAAATAAATCTTGGGAAATGTAAATCAAAACTACAATGAGGGGTACCTGGGTGGCTCCACTGGTTAAGTGTCTGACTCTTGATTTTGGCTCAGGTCATGATCTCACAGGTCATGAATTCAAGCCCTGCATCAGGCTCTGCACTGAGTGTGAAGCTTGCTTGGGATTCTCTCTTTGCCCCTCCCCCTTCTCAAAAATAAATGAATAACCTTTAAAAAAAACTACAATGAGATATCACCTCACACCTGTCAGAATGGCTAAAATCAACACAAGAAATAATAGATATTGGCAAGAATGTGGAGAAAAGGAATCCTCTCACACTGTTGATGGGAATGCAAACTGATGCAGCCACTCTGAAAAACAGTATGGAAGTTCCTCAAATATTTAAAAATAGAGCTACCCTGTAATCCAGGAATCACATTACTGGGTACTCACCTAAAGAATATAAAAGCATTAACTCAAAGGGATACATGCACCCCTATGTTTATTACAGCATAATTTACAATAGCCAAATTATGGAAAGAGCCCAAATGTCCATTGACCAAATGAATGGATAAAGAAGTGGTACACACACACACACACACACACACACACACACACACACACAAAATATGGAATATTTTTTTGCCATAAAAAATGAAATCTTCCAATTTGCAGTGACATGGATGGAGCTACAGAATATAACGCTAAGTGAAATAAGTCAGTCAGAGAAAGATAAATACCATATGATTTCACTCGTATGTGGAATTTAAGAAACAAAACAATAAGCCAAATGGAAAAAGGAAAAAGAAACAAACCAAGAAACAAATTCTTAACTACAGAGAACAAACTGATGGTTACCAGAGGGAAGGTGGGTGGGGAACTAAGGAGTGTACTGTCATGAGGAGCACCAGCTGATTAAAATAAAAACTAGGGGCCCCTGGGTGGCTCAGTCGGTTAAGCATCCAATTTCAGCTCAGGTCATGATCTCGCAGTCTATGAGTTCAAGCCCCACATTGGGCTCTGTGCTGTCAGTTCAGAGCCTGGAGCCTTCTTTGGATTCTGTCTCCCTCTCTCTCCGCCCGCCCCCCACTCATGCTCTGTCTCTCAAAATATGAATAAACATTTAAAAAATTGTTTAAATAAAAACTAAAACAAAACAAAACAAAATCCCTAGTCTCCATTCAAGATTCCTGAATCTGAATATTAAGGGAAGATCCAGTGTCTACAGTAGTGCCTTGCACATTAGTAGCTACATGCCAAGGATCAGTTAAATGAGTAAATGTATGAGTTATTGACTCCCATACTGAATGCTTCATTTCCTGAAGACAGATGGTTAGTTCATTTTGTGGGACAGAATCATTAGGATTTTGTCCACCTGTATTTTTTGCTAGTCTAGATTTTCCCTGGAATGTGAGCGCCTTGAAAGAAGGTTTGACTGTGCTATTCATGTGTTTAACTCCAGCCACAAGAACAATACCATATATATACATGGTAAGTGCCCACAAATATTTATTGAGTAAATGAATCAGTCTATAAACCTCATATTTATCAAGTCCCATACATAATGCCAAGAGTGTTTAATCAGAGTAGAACTTATAATATTGAATACAGATACATCCGAGCCAGAAAAGTTGAAGTTGACATTGATGACTTCAATCTATTTTAATAGCCCATTTTCATTCTTCAAACAACAATGTTTACAAGGAAGGATTATAATGGCTATCATTTAGAGATCAAATTCTTCTTATTTAAACCTGCATGATAATGTCCTTTAGAATTATATACCTACTATATGCCTAATGCTAAAAACGTGAAATGTATTTGTTTGTCAACATTATGGCAGATTTTATAGATGGCACAAATATTTCAATGAACTTCTAACCCAAAGAACCATCCTAGGAGAAAACATACTCCTTCAGATAAAAAGATTTTTTCCTTCCTTTCAGAGAAAAGGAGATTTCCTTATTTTGTAGACTCCCAGTATAGTTTATATTTTGGTGTTGTTCATTTTTTTTTAATTTTGCTTCTCCTTTGTTTTTTTTCCAAATAAGAGATACTTAAAATAGATATAAAGAAAACACATACTAAAAAAAATCATACAAAACTTGTAAGAAATCCAATGTTAACTAAAGTAACAAAACATTTAAAAAAGTAATAAATGACATTGGAGTGAAAGCTTCAGGAGAGGAGAGGTGACATATTATTTGACTCTGTATCCTCTGGCCCTAACACAGAGCCAGGCCCATAAAAGGTACTCAGTGAAACTTTGATTAACAAATGAAAGAATAAATGAATGAATTCATTTCTACCTAATAAATATACTTAGAAAACTAATTTTGTTTCATTAATCAAACCCATTTTTTAACAAACCACTTTCAGTAGCAATTTGCTTGATACTCAAGTACACATACCTTTTTCTACCTATGAAAACAAAACTGTGCTTCAATTTTCAGTGTTGATTATGCTAGATACTACAGTATGACAGAGCCAAACCATTTCAAGAATTCAGCAAAACACTTCACTCTGTTTGACACTTAAATAGACAACAGTATTAAATCCATCACCTTCGTTCTGTTACCTCCACTACTGGGATTTTAATCCAGTTGGCATCCACCTAACACTCAATATACCCACAGTTCTCAATTTTGATTTTTCCCCTTCCATGAAATGGAAAATCAAATGGTAAAGTTAACAGAAGTGTAAAAAACACAGTACCAAGTGTATTTTAATGGCAGTGTGAGTGTCGTTTAGGATAGCTGCTCTCTGAATAAATAGATTTGGGGCCTAACAATTAGAGAAAAAGGCATGGCATGTCCATCGCTTAGACCTGAAGACCTGTTGGCTGATCACTGTCCAGTTATGATTACTGGTCTCAGCTGCAGTTTCCCTATAGCTCAAAAAACTGTCTGGCTGATTTTGTATGCAGAGGTTCCTAGATCGATTTCGTCCTGGAATAGATTCCTCACAAACAAGGATAATCCTTTATTTGAGGTATAGTCACTTGAATTCCTCTCTGTATTCTTCACTGTCAGGCTTTGCAATTTTTATTTATTCTTAGTAGAATGCACTTACTATTGTAGTTATGGCACTTTTCACTCTAAGTCCTTCTTTTCAGAGTCTTCAAGAAAGAAAGGTCTTTAGCTAGAAATTTCTCATGCTTGTTGACAGTCCAGAAATGATTTATTTTACAAAGGAATAGAGGTGAAAGGAGTAGAAAGATAATTTATTCTACCATCTTTGAGAACGTGATTATCAGTTAATCACAAGTTTACTGTTAAATGAAATGTGATGGCTTTCAACCTTTAATTTTTATTGCTTTTATCTTTGTTAAGAAGTAACACTAAAATATTTCAAAATTTCCTGAATAGAGGAAACCTAGGGTAAAAATATTGTCCGTGGCTAAAGTAATTTTAATTTATTCTCTTCCACATTAATGTGGTAAAATGGATTACTATAACACTAGACAATGAAAAACATGATGTAATCTTATGTATATATTTACAAATACATTTACAATATATTTATTCATACATGGGTCTATATATAAACCAATATTTACTTATTCTGTAGGTGTCCCTTCCAATGTTTTTAAACATTAGCTTCTTCCACACATGAAAGAGTCCATGATAATCAGAATTGTCACTCTCTAAAACCTCCACTTAATATTTTCACTATTAAATCCATTGCTTTCCAAACCTTTTCCCCCATAAGAATTACTGCATATAGGGGCACCTGGGTGGCTCAGTTGGTTAAGCATCAGACCTGGGCTCAGGTCATGATCTCACAGCTAGTGTGTTCAAGCCCTGCTTCAGGCTCTGTGCTGACAGCTCAGAGCCTGGAGCCTGCTTCCGACTCTCTCTCTCTCTCTCTCTCTCTCTCTCTCTCTCTCTCTCTCTCTCTCTCTCTGTTCCTTCCTTGTTTGCTCTCTGTATCTTTCTCTCAAAAATAAATAAACATTGAGAAAAAAAATTTTTAAAGAATTACTGTATATATACGTAGGACTAAATTATAAAATGGTGGGGCACCTGGGTGGCTCAGTCGGTTGAGTGTCCAGCTCTTGATTTCAGCTCAGCTCAGGTCATGATCCCAGGGTCATGGGACTGAGCCTTGTGTTCAACTATGTGCTAAGTGTCAAGCCTGCTTAAGATTCTCTGTCTCAAATACAGCATCCTTCTTGATTAAAACCCTCAAGAAAGTAGGGATAAAAGGATCATAACTCAACATCATAAAAGCCATATATGAAAGACTCAATGTTAATATCATCCTCAACGGGGAAAAACTGAGAGCTTTCCCCCTAAGGTCAGGAACGAGACAGGTATATCCACTCTCGCCACTGTTATTCAACATAGTACTGGAAATCTTAGCCTCTGCAATCAGACAACACAAAGAAATAAAAGGCATCCAAATCAGCCAGGAGGAGGTTAAACTTTCAGTCTTAACAGATGACATGATACTCTACATGGAAAACCCAAAAGATTCCACCAAAAAACTGCTAGAACTGATTCATGAATTCAGCAAAGTTGCAGGATATAAAATCAACGCACAGAACTCGGTTGCATTCCTATACACCAACAAAGAAGCAACAGAAAGAGAAATCAAAGGATTGAACCCATTTACAGTTGCTAAAAAACCATAAAATACCTGGGAATAAACCTAACCAAAGATGTAAAAGACCTACACACTGAGAAGTATAGAAAGAAAGAAAGAAATTGAAGAACACAAAAAAATGGAAAAAGATTCCATATTCCTGGATAGGAAGAACAAATACTGTTAAAATGTCGATAATACCCAAAGCAATCTACACATTCAATGTGATCCCTATCAAAGTAACACCAGCATTCTTCACAAAGCTAGAACAAACAATCCTAAGATTTGTATGGAACCAGAAGAGACCCCGAATAGCCAAAGCGATCTTGAAAAACAAAACCAAAGTAGGAAGCATCACAATCCCAGACTTCAAGCTATACTACAAAGCTGTAATCATGAAGACAGTATGGTACTGGCACAAGAACAGATACTCAGATCAATGGAACAGAATCGAGAACCCAGAAATGGACCCACAAACGTATGGCCAACTAATCTTTGACAAAGCAGGAAAGAATATCCAATGGAATGAAGACACTCTCTTCAGCAAGTGGTGCTGGGAAAACTGGACAGCGACATGCAGAAGAATGAACCTGGACCACTTTCTTACACCATACACAAAAATAAACTCAAAGTGGATGTAAGACCTCAATGTAAGACAGGAAGCCATCAAAATCTTCGAGGAGAAAGCAGGCAAAAACTTCTTTGATCTTGGCTGCAGCAACTTCTTACTCAACATGTCTCCGGAGGCAAGGGAAACAAAAGCAAAAATGAACTACTGGGACCTCATCAAAATAAAAAGTTTCTGCACAGCAAAGGAAACAATCAGCAAAACTAAAAGGCAACCAACAGAATGGGAGAAGATATTTGCAAATGACATTTCAAATAAAGGGTTAGTATACAAAATCTATAGAGAACTTATCAAACTCAACACCCCAAAATACAAATAATCCAGTGAAGAAACGGGCAAAAGACATGAATAGACACTTCTCCAAAGAAGACATCCAGATGACCAACCGACACATGAAAAAATGCTCAACATCAGTCATCATCAGGGAAATACAAATCAAAACCACATTTAGATACCACTTTATACCTGTCAGAATGGCTAACATTAACAACTCAGGCAACAACAGATGTTGACGAGGATGAGGAGAAAGAGGACCTCTTTTACGTTGTTGGTGGGATGCAAGCTGGTGCAGCCACTCTGGAAAACAGTATGGACGTTCCTCAAAAAACAAAAATAAAACTACCCTATGACCCAGCAATTGCACTACTAGGTATTTATCCAAGGGACAGGTATGCTGTTTCGAAGAGGCACATGTCCCCTAATGTCTATAGCAGCACTATCAATGATAGCCAAAGTATGGAAAGAGCCCAAATGTCCATCGATGGATGAATGGATAAAGAAGATGTGGTATATATATATACACAATAGAGTATTACTCAGCAGTCAAAAAGAATGAAATCTTGCCATTTGCAACTATGTGGATGGAACTGGAGGGTATTATGCTAAGCAAAACTAGTCAGAGAAAGACAAATATCATATGACTTCACTCATGTGAGGACTTTAAGACACAGAACAGATGAACATCAGGGAAGGAAAAATAATATAAAAACAGGGAGGGGGACAAAACATAAGAGACTCTTAAATATGGAGAACAAACAGAGGGTTACTGGAGGGGTTGTGTGAAGGGGGATGGGCTAAATGGGTAAGGGGAATTAAGGAATCTACTCCTGAAATCATTGTTGCACTATATGCTAACCAATTTGGATATAAATTAAAAAAATAAAATTAAAAAATTAAAAATATAAAAGATTCTCACTGTCTCTGTCCCTCTCTCTCTCTCTCCCTCTGTCTCTCTCCCCTGTTTGCACACTCTCTCTCTCTAAAATAAAAAATAAATTACAAAATGGTTATTGAAACAATTATTTAACAGCATTTCAAGATGTATCAAACTCACTATGGAATGCTCTGATTTTGCTACATAAAATAAAATATTTAGACTAATTTCTTTAGAGAATAGCAAAATTCAAGACAATCAATGGATTGCCTCTTGTCTCTTTTTGTTCTAATAAAGGAAATTCTTCAAAGTAAATTAGTGCTAATTACTTACAAGTTCATCCAGGGAGAAGTAAGAAAGAATAGTGACTGCATTTGTTTAAAAGACTATTATTTTGGGGCAGCTGGGTGGCTCAGTCAGTTGAGCATCCAACTTCAGCTCAGGTCATGATCTCGCAGTTGATGAGTTCGAGCCTCGAATCAGGCTCTGTGCTGACAGCTCAGAGCCTGGAGCCTGCTTTGGAGTCTGTGTCTCCCTTTCTCTCTGCCCCTCCCCCACTCATGGTCTGTCTCTCTTTGTCTCAAAAATAAAGATAAATATTAAAAAAATTTTTTTTAAAGAAAGACTATTATTCTGACTTTCCAAATGTGAAATCTTCAATATAGACTAGTAAATAGTACAGAGACTATAGTCGAGTATATACAAAGAGTAACACTAGATATAACTATTAAGAATGTAAAGGAGAGGCACCTGCGTGACTCCATCAGTAAGCATCCAACTCTTGGTTTCAGCTCAGGTCATGATCTCACAGTTGGTGGGTTCAAGCCCCATATCGGGCTCTGTGCTGGCAGCACAGAACCTGCTTGGGTTTTCTCTCTCTCCCTCTCTCTCTGCCCCTTCCCTGCTTGTGTGCATGCTCTCTCTCCCTCTCAAAACAAATAAATAAACATCAAAAAAGGAATTTAAAGAAAATTTGTCATCATCTTAATTAGATGTAAAAGCATGCTGTTTATGAAAATTAAACCCATACTAATTTCTGATTTCTTATGCTAACTGTATGCTAACCGTGAAGGGTCTACAATGTATAAAACCCACCAAAATATTTAATTCATATACAGATAATGATTTCTCAAAACCAGGTTTATATACCAGAAACAGAAAGAGGAGAAAAGTATACATAAAAATATAAAGTTATATATTGTGTTTATTATTATTATATTTTTTTCATTTGAGCCCTAGAACTTGATTTTGTCTCATTTTTGTAGTTCCAAATGTAAAATTAAAATAAATAATCTACTTTTTGTCATATTTGAGTTTGGGTAAGACTAAGAGTAAGCTATTACTAAATTTAAATTCCCTTCTCCTTTTAGGGTAGGACCAATAAGTAAGAGGTAAGCCAGGTATGAATATCATTACATCAGGAATTACCCAAAAGGACATACCATATCCAGAACAGAACTCAACATGTTATAAAAACAGTACAATGAAGCACTCATATGGACTAGAGTTGTCTTAGCTTTTGCTCCAGGGAGCATAAACAGGTACATAAGGTCAAAACATAAAGAATGATTCTCCCTTTTCCTTCATATTCAGAATGATACATTGAGTCACCTTCTTGAGTACAAGGAGACAAACATAAATGACTGTTGCTCAAGTTCCCAATACTGAAAACTATTATGCTCACTTGAAAATGCTTTTTTTAGCACAAAAGCATTACTTCTCACAAATTCTTAAATAGCATAAAATTTTGTGTCTAATCAAATATTATTATTACTGTGTATGGAACACAGTAGGACCATCTGTCTGGCATATTATTTGGGGCCAAATCCCAACCTGTGTTTAAAAACAAAAAGTACTACATAAACTGTTCAGTTAGATGTTAGATGGTAGCCAGGGTTCAAAATGAAAACATGCATGAGCCATTCAGAACTTATGAATAAATAAAAATGGAAAGGTCAGTAATGGTCTTTCTTCCTTACTGTTACTAAGCCTTTGAAATAAGCTCAGGAAATGTATGCAGGTGTTTTTTTGATTAATTTGATAGAGGTACATCCATGGAACCAATTTACAAGTGATTTGCAGGCAGGCTGGCATTACTGAAATAAACGGTGCTATTACTATGATTTATGCTACCATTTCTAACACAAATGATAAAGTGAAATTTACAGTCCTTAATTACCACCATGAAAAATTGGGAGGGAGAGAAAGAGCAAAGATTGGCAATTTGCAAACTTGTCATTAAGGCAAGATACAAAAATCCATTTGTTATATTTAAATAAAAAAAAGATATTGCACAAATAGGCCTTACTATATTGTTATCAATCCACTGGGGAGAAGGAGGGACTTAAAAAACAAATGACAAGAACTTGACCTTGAGATGCCAGGAAGTGTGGTGGAGGAAAGCAGCTAACAAAATGTAGCCTCTCTAGTTATAAAAATCAGGAAAGTGACAAAATGCAACACTATTCTACACATTATTCTGGGCCTCTCACAAGATCCAGTTTATTCTTCAAATTATTTCTTTTCTATTCTATTTTTCTTTTCCATTCTATTTTTCACATGTTTTATATCAGGAAAAAAAAACAAATTAATCATATCTTAATTTTTAACTAAATGTTTTTCTCTTTTCCCATTTATATCTCTTATCATTATATCTCTTCCCTAGCGATTGGAAGTCTGCTAGGATATTCAGAGATGGTTACAGAGGTGTTGCTATCCACAGAACTCTAACAAAGCAATACAGAGAACTCATTCTGAGAGACTTGGCTCAAGCACTGCAGTTGTCAAGAGGTTGCATATAATGTGAATGCCCAATTGCCTAGGCCATGGCTCTTTCCTCTCTCCATATTTAATCACTTCCTATTTTAATAATCCAGACAGGCCTGGGGTGCCTGGGTGGCTTAGTTGGTTGAGCATCCCACTCTTGGTTTTGGCTCAGGTCATGATCCCAGAGTCATGGGATTGAGCTCTGCATAAGACTCCATGCTAAGTGTGGATCCTGCTTAAGATTCTCTCTCTCTCTCTCTCTCTCTCTCTCTCTCTCTCTCCCCCTCTACCCCTTTCCCTGCTCACGTGCTCTCCCTCTAACCACCACCACCACACCATCATCATCATCATCATCATCATCATCATCATCATCATCCAGCCAGGGTTTATTTCCAATACTCACACTCTTGTGACTGACCTACTACCAGTAAATGCCTAGAGTTCTAATGGATCTTCTAACCACTGTTTGCTAAGTTTGGTTCAATATATAGTCAGAATGTGTAGCCTCATTCACACTGCTTCACAGACTTGCCTATGGCAAAACTCTGAAAAGTTACAAAATATAGCAACTAAGTATATATGAGGGGTAAGGGAGATGGGACAAACAGCAGAAGTTTCCGGTCTGCCTGATTTAGAAAATAATGCTACAATTTTAGAAGGAAAGAAGGCACAACCAAAACCTGGGAATTGATAGGTTATTTTCAGAAATATTAAGTTTGAGTTGTTATCAGGACACCCAGGTACAGATGTCCAATGAACATTAGTAGGAATGTAGGACTAAAGCTCCTGAGATAACTTAGGCCCAGATATGTAGGTGTTGGAGAAATCTGAATAGAAATGAAGATTGAAGGCATGAGAGAGCATCAGATGGCCATCATGGAGAATATAAAGCCAAGAGACCTTACAGCAAAAACAAAGAGAAGACATATTTGGAAAAGTGGGAGAAAAGAAAAGAATGAGTTCACAAAGGGCTAATCAGAGGGAAAAAAGGAAAATCCTGAAAAGAATCTAAAGAAGAAATAAATTATCATCAATGTCACATGCTGCATAGAAATCATGAAGAATAAGAAGATCCCATTAACTAATTTCAACAGGTAATTGCCAAAATAAAAGAATTTAAGAAAAAAACACACTTGAGAAAAAGGAGCTGCAAGGGTAGAGTTCTCCTATTAGAAATCAAACAGCAAAAGGTTAAGAAGAACACTTCAGAAATGGATTAGTAGAAGACTTTGTAAATAATACATATACAGCACATATAAGTATCTCATTGATTTCTGATTTCTTGCCACTTCTTGAAAGTTTTTTCTTTCATGACTGGGATGTTATAGCACATAAAAAGCATTCAGAGAAGCTTTTAGTGGAGTTTATCTCTTTTGTATGTGGGACCCCAGTGATCATAATGAATTATTTTATCTTTGCTTGTTCCCAGAAAGCCTAAGAGCATTTGGGCATTCTACCATGAACTAGTTTCTCCAGTTCTACTTCCCATCAATTCAAGCTTTGTTCCCAATCCATAAAACTTCATTTTTTTAAGCAGCATTTCCTCATTTTAATCATTTTCCTCCTAAGATTTTATTTTATTTTATTTTATTTTATTTTATTTTATTTTATTTTATTTTATTTTATTATTTATTTTTTGAAAGATAGAAACAGAGTCTGAGCAAGGGATGAGCAGAGAGAAAGAGGGAGACACAGAATCCAAAGCAGTCTCCAGGCTCTGAGCTATTAGCACAGAGTCCAACGCAGGGCTTGAACTCATGAACTGTGAGATAATGACCCGAACCAAAGTCAGATGCTTAACCGACTGAGCCACCCAGGCACCACGCCCCACCAAAATTTTAAATTACAATAAAATTTCACACCGTCTTTAATAACCTCCTTCATAAATTTCATACTTTTCTCTCTGGAATTGCCCATACCTCCATTCATCTGTATTTGGAGAGTATATCTTTTTCATAAGCATTTTGTAAGTCATATTTTCATCACGGTACTGAAATATACCACATGGCATTCTCAATGCTCTGAAACAGAAAATTCTGGTTCTAACTTATAAATTATTTTCATCAGTAGTTAATGTTAACTAGCTTTTGAGGGCTTACTTTATATATCAAACATTTTGTATAGTGCCTGATATTCATTATCTCATTTCATCATCTCCAAAGTCCTTTTTTTTTTAAGTTCATTTATTTATTTTGAGAGAGGGAGAGAACACACACATGCATGAACAGGGGAGGTGCAGAGAGAGAGAGAGAGAGAGAGAGAGAGATCCCAAGCAGGCTCCACACTGTCAGTGCAGAGCCTGATGCAGGGCTCAATCCCACAAACCTTGAGATCATGTCCTGAATCAAAATCAAGAGTTGGACACTTAACTGACTGAACCACCCAAATGCCCCTCCAAAGCCCTTGAAAATGATTATTTTTATTCACTTTAATTCATTGACAAGGAAACTCTAAGTGTCAGAAAGATTAGGTCACTCATCCAAAGTCACACAAGTAAGCAACAAAGAGGAAGTTTGAACCTACATCTATTTCACTCCAATGTTCATCATCTATCTTGTGGAAAATTCTATTTCAATCCTTTTGTAGTCTTATTTTACAAGAACATCAATCATTCATTAACACCTTTTCATTATTAGAATGCTGCACAAAACAAATTCTCATTACTAAATGCAGACATCTGTCAATTCTGGTTCATCCTATTGCAAAATACTGAAAAGGACAGAATTCAAGAATTGTTTTGTTCCTTCTTCACAGTTTTACCAAGTAGCATCCTGCCTCCTAAGAGACCCTGAGTTATTTTAATGGGTCTTTGCCCTCTTTCATTCTCTCTGTTCTTTTCTCTATCGATGAATCTTTATTGATAGATAGTGTGAATGTGCCATAGGATCACAATTTGAAATTCATCCTTAATTTTCATCAAAATTATGATACATCTTCCAGGGTTAACTTTAGTATACATTATTATTTCTTATCAAATATAATATATATCATGTATCTATAAGTATATATTCACACTATTCAATGGTATTAAGTTAGTAGCATATCTTCATGTTCTATAGCTTAGTGTGAATATGTTAAATTTTTTATTTTTATCATTATATCATTGTATCATTATATATATATGTAATGTATATTATATATATACACATATATATGTATATATACATTATATATATGCATATATAATGTATATATACATTATCTATATGTATATATACATTATATATACACATATATATGTATATACATATATATATACATATTATATATATGTAATTTGATGGTATTATACCAGCAGCATATTTTCTATTAAGTAATTCTCAGACAATACACATATTCGTTCTTTGTTGCATTCCTTTTATAATTTTTTCTCCTTTCTGTTTTCACAACTGAAATACAAGTTATATTTATGTCTTCTCAAACACATTAAAAATTGAACAACACAATTATATTTACAAGAAAAAAAGAAGATGCCATGCCTATATGTGATACTTTCTGTAAAACTTCACTGTCCAATATTGTAGCCATTAGCCACCCCTAGCAATTTAAATTTAATTAATTAAAATGAAATAATAGTTAAAATTTATTTTCCCAGTTACAATAGCCACATTTCAGGTGCTCAGAAGCCACATGTGGCTAGTGGCTCCTATTCTGGACAGAGCATATACAGAACATTTTCCATCACAGAAATTTCTGTTAACAGTACTGATTTACAATTTTCAATACATAAGTCAATCTTTAGTATGTTTTGTTACTTCTCTTATTACCCTCCAAGAATGGATAAATAAAATATGGTATATGCATATAATAGAATATTAGATTTCTAAAGAGAAGGAAATTCTGCAATATGTGACAACATGGGTGAGTCTTAAAGACATTATGCTAAGTGAAATAAGCCAGTCACAAAAAGATAAATACTGTATGATTCCACTTATATGATGTATCTAAAACTGTCAAATTCATAGAATCAGAGTGGAATGGTGTTTGACAGGGGCTGGGGAATATAATGGGGAGTTACTAATCAAGTAGCATAAAATCTCAGTTTAGAAAGATGAATTACCTCTAGAGATCTGCTATATACAACACTGTACCTATAGTCAACAATAATGTATTTTACACTTAAAAATTTAAGAGGGTAGATCTCCTGTTTTTTGTTCTTACCACAATAAAATACTTAAAAAAAAAACAGAGCTATATCTGGCATGGTTCAGAGGGAAAACAAATGACAGATAATAAATTATTCTTTTACAATTGGAAAAAAAGTATTATCTTCCTTCCTACCTCTTTCTTTTTTTTATATTGCCAATACATACATAGCCCTTAAAAATTTTTCTACTTACTACCACTTTGAAATAATAGTGTTGGAACTATTTTACAATGTAGTATCAATAACGCAAATGTCCTCCAAATCAAAAAGTCTTCCATAACTTTTCCTTAAACAAAATACCCAATAGACCTTGAGTCACTTTGTTATTTCCCCTTGTGCCAAAACTTAAAAAACAAAACAAAGTAAAACAATCCTTCCTAATAGAGTGTGCAACCTTTTGTAAATTCCAGTTATATTCCTACTGGTGGTCCCTTGCTGAGAATTTTGTTTCTAGAGTTGGAAAAGAACTCTGCAAAGGTTTGTTATGATTCCTATGGACAGGTCATTATTTCAGTTCTTAAATCCTGTATTTCTACCACTGTCAGCAACTTTATAATAGGCACCTGGCTTTTTCCTTGCTTATCTATTTTCTGAAAAGTTTGAAGTCAACAGACTATACATATGAAAAGCTGAAAAAGTTAGGGTTGTAGTGCCTACTTATGGAACACACAAAAGATAACTGGCCAACGTATACACCAAACTTCTAACCTTGGCTTTCTTATCAATACACTCTTTGAGATATCCTTAACAGAAAGTTTACATCTTAATGCATTTCTTATTAGAAAAAAAGAACTACATCATACTATTGTGTCTTCTTAATGATTAAAAAGAACCACCAAACACAAACCACGTACTTTAAATATGGAAACAAGAAAAGAAAGCTAAGACTCTTAAAAGCAGTTGAGTGTGGAAATAGGCTAGAGTGAAGAATATTGTGGAAAGGAATACTGTATTTAGCCTTAAAAGCACTTCAGGTGATTTTTAAACCATGTACATTTAACAAACAGCTTTTTAAAATAATAAACTTGAATGTTGGGGGAAGATGGCAGTGTAGGAGGACGCTGGGCTCACCGCATCCTGTGGATCACTTAGATTCCACCTACACCTGCCTAAATAACCCAGAAAACTGCCAGCAGACTAGCAGAATGGAGTCTCCAGAGCCAAGCGCAGATGAGAGGCCCACGGAAGAGGGTAGGAAGGGCGGAGAGGCGGTGCGTGCTACACGGACTGGTGGGAGGGAGCCGGGGTGGAGGTGTAGCCCGCCTGGCAAAACAGAGCTCTGGAGTCTGGCTTGCAAAAGCAGAGGGGCCAGACTGCATGAGTTCTGATAGCCAGCAGGACTTAACATCTGGAAGTTTATAAATTAACAGCTCTGCTTGGAGAACAGGAGGGCTGGAAGACAATGGGAGGGAGACTTGTTGAGCCCTGGATGACAGAGCTCAGGTTGGCGGGGAACAAAGGCGCTCGCCAGCGCCATCTCCCTCATCCATCCCCCAGCCAAAATCCCAAAGGAAACCAGTTCCTGCCAGGGAACTTGCTTACACCGCGCAAACACCCAACGCTGTGGTTCTGTGGACCCATCCCTCCAGCCAGTCTGACTCCCTCCCGGTGCCACAGGGCCCCTCCCGAAGTGGAACTCTGAAGGAAAAGTGAGCTGAGCCTGCCCTTCCCACCCCTGTGCACCTTGCCAATCCACCCCAGCTAATACGCCAGATCCCTGGCACGACAAGTCTGGCAGTGTGCAAGTAGCCCAGATGGGCCACAACACCCCACAGTGAATTCCACCCCTAGGAGAGGGGAAGAGAAGGCATACACTAGTCTGACTGTGGCCCCAGTGGTGGGCTGGGGGCAGACATCAGGTCTGACTGTGGCCCGTCTACCAACGCAAGTTTTTCAAGACAGCACAGGGGAAGTGCCCCACAGTCCCGCACCACTCCAGGGACTATCCAAAATGACGAAACAGAAGAATTCCCCTCAGAAAAATGTCTAAGAAATAACAACAGCTAACAAACTGATCAAAAAGGATTTAAACAATATAACAGAAAGTGAATTTAGAATAATAGTCTTAAAATTAATCGCTGGGCTTGAAAACAGTATAAAGGACAGCAGAGAATCTATTGCTACAGAGATCAAGGGACTAAGGAACAGCCAGGAGGAGATAAAAAATGCTATTAATGAGCTGCAAAATAAAATGGAGACAACCATGGCCCAGATTGAAGTGTCAGAGGAGAGAATAAGTGAACTAGAAGATAAAATTATGGAAAAAGAAGAAGCTGAGAAAAAGATTTAAAAAATCCAGGAGTATGAGGGGAAAATTAGAGAACTAAGTGATGCACTAAAGAGAAATAATCTATGCATAATTGGTATTCCAGAGGAGGCAGAGAGAGGGAAAGGTGCTGAAGGTGTACTTGAAGAAATAATAGATGAGAACTTCCCTGATCTGAGGAAGGAAAAAGGCATTGAAATCCAAGAGGCACAGAGAACTCCCTTCAGACATAACTTGAATCAATCTTCTGCATGACATATCATTGTCAAACTGGCAAAATACAAGGATAAAGAGAAAATTCTGAAAGCAGCTAGGGATAAACGTGCTCTAACATATAAAGGGAGACCTATAAGACTTGTGACCGATCTCTCTACTGAAACTTGGCAGGCCAGAAAGGAATTGCAGGAGATCTTCAATGTGATGAACAGAAAAAATATGCAGCCGAGAATCCTTTATCCAGCAAGTCTGTCATTTAGAATAAAAGGAGAGATAAAGGTATTCCCAAACAAAAACTGAAGGAATTCGTCACCACTAAACCAGCGCTACAGAGATCCTAAGGGGGATCCTGTGAGACAAAGTACCAGAGACATCGCTACAAGCATGCAACCTACAGACATCTTTCTACAATAACACTTAATGTAAATGTACTAAATGCTCCAACCAAAAGACAAAGGGTATCAGAATGGATTAAAAAAACAAGACCCATATATTTGCTGTCTATGAGAGACTCATCTTAGACCTGAGGGCACCTTCAGATTGAGAGTGAGGGGATGGAGAACTATTTATCATGCCACTGGAAGTCAAAAGAAAGCTGGAGTAGCCATACTTATATCAGACAAACTAGACTTTAAATTAAAGGCTGTAACAAGAGATGAAGAAGGGCATTATATAATAATCACAGGGTCTATACATCAGGAAGAGCTAACAATTTAAATGTCTATGCGCCGAATACAGGAGCCCCCAAATATATAAAACAATGACTCACAAACATAAGCAAATTATTAATAAGAATGTGGTAATTGCAGGGGACTTTAATACACCACTTACAGAAATGGATAGATCATCTAGACACACGGTCAATAAAGAAACAAGGGCACTGAATGAGACATTGGATCAGATGGACTTGACAGATATAGTTAGAACTCTGCATCCCAAAGCAACAGAATATACTTTCTTCTTGAGTGCGCATGGAACCTTCTCCAAGATAGATCACATAATGGGTCACAAAACAGCCCTTCATAAGTATACAAGAATTGAGATCGTACTATGCATACTCTCAGACCACAATGCTATGAAACTTGAAATCAACCACAGGAAAAAGTCTGGAAAACCTCCAAAAGCATGGAGGTTAAAGAACACCCTACTAAAGACTGAATGGCTCAACCAGGCAATTATAAAAGAAATTAAAAAATATATGGAAACAAACGAAAATGAAAATACAACAATCTAAATGCTTTGGGATGCAGCGAAGGCAGTCCTGAGAGGAAAATACATTGCAATCCAGGCCTATCTCCAGAAACAAGAAAAATCCCAAATACAAAATCTAACCACACACCTAGAGGAAATAGAGCAGAGCAGCAAAGACAGGCTAAACCCAGGTCAAGAAGGGAAATAATAAAGATCAGAACAGAAATAAACAATATAGAATCTAAAAAAACTGTAGAGCAGACCAATGAAACCAAGAGTTGTTTTTTTGAAAAAATAAACAAAATTGATTAACCTCTAGCCAGGCTTCTCAAAAAGAAAAGGGAGATGACCCAAATAGGTAAAATCATGAATGAAAATGGAATTATTACAACCAATCCCTCAGAAATACAAGCAATTATCAGGGAATACTATGAAAAATTATATGCCAACAAACTGGACAACCTGGAAGAAATGGACAAGTTCCTAAACACCCACACTCTTCCAACACTCAATCAGAAGGAAATAGAAAGCTTGAACAGACCCATAACCAGCGAAGAAATTGAATCAGTCATCAAAAATATCCCAACACATAAGAGTCCAGGACCAGACGGCTTCCGAGGGGAGTTCTACCAGACGTTTAAAGCAGAGATAATAACTATCCTTCTCAAGCTGTTCCAAAAAATAGAAAGGGAAGGAAAACTTCCAGACTCATTCTATGAAGCCAGCATTACTTTGATTCCCAAACCAGACAGAGATCCAGCAAAAAAAGAGAACTACAGGCCAATATCCCTGATGAATATGGATGCAAAAATTCTCAATAAGATACTAGCAAATTGAATTCAACAGCATATAAAAATAATTATTCACCATGATCAAGTGGGATTCATTCCTGGGCTGCAGGGCTGGTTGAACATTCGCAAATCAATCAACGTGATACATCACATTAATAAAAAAAAAAAAGAAAAGAACCATATGATCCTGTCAATCGATGCAGAAAAGGCATTTGACAAAATTCAGCACTTTCTTAATAAAAACCCTCGAGAAAGTCGGGAAAGAAGGAACATACTTAAACATCATAAAAGCCATTTATAAAAAACCCACAGCTAACATCATCCTCAACAGGGAAAAACTGTGAGCTTTTCCCCTGAGATCAGGAACACAACAGGGATGCCCACTCTCACCGCTGTTGTTTAACATTGTATTGGAAGTGCTAGCATCAGCAGTCAGACAACAGAAGGAAATCAAAGGCATCAAAATTGACAAGGTGAAGTTAAGCTTTCACTTTTTGCAGATGACATGATATTATACATGGAAAACCCAATAGACTCCACCAAAAGTCTGCTAGAACTGATACATGAATTCAGCAAAGTTGCAGGATACAAAATCAATGTACAGAAATCAGTTGCATTCTTATACACTAACAATGAAGTATCAGAAAGACAAATAAAGAAACTGATCCCATTCATAATTGCACCAAGAAGCATAAAATATCTAGGAATAAATCTAACCAAAGATGTAAAAGATCTGTATGCTGAAACCTATAGAAAGCTTATGAAGGAAATTGAAGAAGATATAAAGAAATGGAAAGACATTCCCTGCTCATGGATTGGAAGAATAAATATTGTCAAAATGTCAATACTACCCAAAGCTATCTACACATTCAATGCAATCCCAATCAAAATTGCACCAGCATTCTTCTCGAAACTAGAACAAGCAATCCTAAAATTTGTACGGAACCACAAAAGACCCAAATAGCCAAAGTAATTTTGAAGAAGAAGACCAAAGCAGGAGGCATCACAATCCCAGACTTTAGCCTCTACTACAAAGCTGTCATCATCAAGACAGCATGGTATTGGCACAAAAACAGACACATAGACAATGGAATAGAATAGAAACCCCAGAATTAGACCCACAAACGTATGGCCAACTCATCTTTGACAAAGCAGGAAAGAACATCCAATGGAAAAAAGACAGTCTCTTTAACAAATGGTGCTGGGAGAACTGGACAGCAACATGCAGAAGGTTGAAACTAGACCACTTTCTCACACCATTCACAAACATAAACTCAAAATGGATAAAGGACCTAAATGTGAGACAGGAAACCATCAAAACCCTAGAGGAGAAAGCAGGAAAAGGCCTCTCTGACCTCAGCTGCAGCAATTTCTTACTCGACACATCCCCAAAGGCAAGGGAATTAAAAGCAAAAGTGAATTACTGGGACCTTATGAAGATCAAAAGCTTCTGCACAGCAAAGGAAACAACCAACAAAACTAAAAGGCAACCAATGGAATGGGAAAAGATCTTTGCAAATGACATGTGAGACAAAGGGCTAGTATCCAAAATCTATAAAGAGCTCACCAAACTCCACACCCGGAAAACAAATAACCCAGTGAAGAAATGGGCAGAAAACATGAATAGACACTTCTCTAAAGAAGACATCCAGATGGCCAACAGGCACATGAAAAGATGCTCAACGTCACTCCTCATCAGGGAAATACAAATCAAAACCATACTCAGATATCACCTCATGCCAGTCAGAGTGGCCAAAATGAACAAATCAGGAAACTATGTGGAGAAACGGGAGAGGATGTGGAGAAACGGGAACCCTCTTGCGCTGTTGGTGGGAATGCAAACTGGTGCAGCCACTCTGGAAAACAATGTGGAGGTTCCTCAAAAAATTAAAAATAGATCTACCCTATGACCCAGCAAAAGCACTGCTAGGAATTTACCCAAGGGATACAGGAGTACTGATGTATAGGGCCACTTGTACCCCAAAGTTTATAGCAGCACTCTCAACAATAGCCAAATTATGGAAAGAGCCTAAATGTGCATCAACTGATGAATGAATAAAGAAATTGTGGTTTATATACACAATGGAGTACTAGGTGGCAATGAGAAAGAATGAAATATAGCCCTTTGTAACCACATGGATGGAACTGGAGAGTGAGCAAGGGCACATGGAAAATGTGCCCTTATTAATGACCTACCCATAAATCATCCAATCCAGTGATTCATTAAAAAAAAAAAATAGCCTCATGCACATCAGCCCTACTCAAGCCCTTACACTTTCTTATTTTGCTTCTTTTTCCCATAACTTCAAAGAAGATAAAGGTTAAATACCAAGTATATAAGTATTCAAATTTCTGAAAACATTTAAACCTGCCTTTAAAAGACACAGTCAGCGGCAAGATGGCGGCTTAGGAGGACGCTGGGCTCACCGCACGTCCTGCTGATCACTTAGATTCCATCTACACCTGCCTAAATAACCCAGAAAACCGCCAGAGGATTAGCAGAACAGAGTCGCCGGAGCCAAACGCAGACGAGAGGCCCACGGAAGAGGGTAGGAAGGGCGGCGAGGCGGTGCGCGCTCCAGGGACTGGCGGGAGGGAGCTGGGGCGGAGGGGCGGCTCGCCGGCCAAGCAGAGCCCCCGAGTCTGGCTTGCAAAAGCGGAGGGGCCTGACGGACTGTGTTCCCACAACAAGCGCGACTTAGTGTCTGGGAGGTCATAAGTGAACAGCTCTGCTCAGGAAGCGGGAAGGCTGGAGGACAAAGGGAGGGACAGCTGCTGAGCCCCCTGACGACAGAGCTCAGTTTGGTGGGGAACAAAGGCGCTCGCCAGCGCCATCTCCCCCGCCCATCCCCCAGCCGAAATCCCAAAGGGAACCGGTTCCTGCCAGGGAACTTGCTCGCTCCGCGCAAACACCCAATTCTGTGCTTCGGCGGAGCCAAACCTCCGGCAGCAGATCTGACTCCCTCCCGCTGCCACAGGGCCCCTCCTGAAGTGGATCACCTAAGGAGAAGCGATCTAAGCCTGCCCCTCCTGCCCCCGAGCACCTTGCCTACCCACCCCAGCTAATACGCCAGATCCCCAGCATCACAAGCCTGGCAGGGTGCAAGTAGCCCAGAAGAGCCACAGCACCCCACAGTGAATCCTGCCCCTAGGAGAGGGGAAGAGAAGGCACACACCAGTCTGACTGTGGCCCCAGCGGTGGGCTGGGGGCAGACATCAGGTCTAACTACGGCCCCGCCCACCAACTCCAGTTATACACCACAGCACAGGGGAAGTGCCCTGCAGGTCCTCACCACGCCAGGGACTGTCCAAAATGACCAAGCGGAAGATTCCCCTCAAAAGAATCTCCAGGAAATAACAACAGCTAATGAGCTGATCAAAAAGGACTTAAATAACATAACAGAAAGTGAATTTAGAATAATAGTCATAAAATTAATCACTGGGCTTGAAAACAGTATACAGGACAGCAGAGAATCTCTTGCTACAGAGATCAAGGGACTAAGGAACAGTCACGAGGAGCTGAAAAACGCTTTAAACGAAATGCATAACAAAATGGAAACCACCACAGCTCGGCTTGAAGAGGCAGAGGAGAGAATAGGTGAACTAGAAGATAAAGTTATGGAAAAAGAGGAAGCTGAGAAAAAGAGAGATAAAAAAATCCAGGAGTATGAGGGGAAAATTAGAGAATTAAGTGATACACTAAAAAGAAATAATATACGCATAATTCGTATCCCAGAGGAGGAAGAGAGAGGGAAAGGTGCTGAAGGGGTACTTGAAGAAATCATACTGAGAACTTCCCTGAACTGGGGAAGGAAAAAGGCATTGAAATCCAAGAGGCACAGAGAACTCCCTTCAGACGTAACTTGAATCGATCTTCTGCACGACATATCATAGTGAAACTGGCAAAATACAAGGATAAAGAGAAAATTCTGAAAGCAGCAAGGGGTAAACGTGCCCTCACATATAAAGGGAGACCTATAAGACTCGTGACTGATCTCTCTTTTGAAACTTGGCAGGCCAGAAAGAATTGGCACGAGATTTTCAGGGTGCTAGACAGAAAAAATATGCAGCCGAGAATCCTTTATCCAGCAAGTCTGTCATTTAGAATAGAAGGAGAGATAAAGGTCTTCCCAAACAAACAAAAACTGAAGGAATTTGTCACCACTAAACCAGCCCTACAAGAGATCCTAAGGGGGACCCTGTGAGACAAAGTCCCAGAGACATCACTATAAGCATAAAACATACAGACATCACAATGACTCTAAACCCATATCTTTCCATAATAACACTGAATGTAAATGGATTAAATGCGCCAACCAAAAGACATAGGGTATCAGAATGGATAAAAAAACAAGACCCATCTATTTGCTGTCTACAAGAGACTCATTTTAGACCTGAGGACACCTTTAGATTGAGAGTGAGGGGATGGAGAACTATTTATCATGCGACTGGAAGCCAAAAGAAAGCTGGAGTAGCCATACTTATATCAGACAAACTAGACTTTAAATTAAAGGCTGTAACAAGAGATGAAGAAGGACATTATATAATAGTTACAGGGTCTATCCATCAGGAAGAGCTAACAATTATCAATGTCTATGCGCCGAATACCGGAGCCCCCAAATATATAAAACAATTACTCATAAACATAAGCAACCTTATTGATAAGAATGTGGTCATTGCAGGGGACTTTAATACACCACTTACAGAAATGGATAGATCATCTAGACACACGGTCAATAAAGAAACAAGGGCCCTGAATGAGACATTGGATCAGATGGACTTGACAGATATAGTTAGAACTCTGCATCCCAAAGCAACAGAATATACTTTCTTCTCGAGTGCACATGGAACATTCTCCAAGATAGATCATATACTGGGTCACAAAACAGCCCTTCATAAGTTTACAAGAATTGAAATTATACCATGCTTACTTTCAGACCACAATGCTATGAAGCTTGAAATCAACCACAGAAAAAAGTCTGGAAAACCTCCAAAAGCATGGAGGTTAAAGAACACCCTACTAACGAATGAGTGGGTCAACCAGACAATTAGAGAAGAAATTAAAAAATATATGGAAACAAACGAAAATGAAAATACAACAATCCAAATGCTTTGGGACGCAGCGAAGGCAGTCCTGAGAGGAAAATACATTGCAATCCAGGCCTATCTCAAGAAACAAGAAAAATCCCAAATACAAAATCTAACAGCACACCTAAAGGAACTAGAAGCAGAACAGCAAAGGCAGCCTAAACCCAGCAGAAGAAGAGAAATAATAAAGATCAGAGCAGAAATAAACAATATAGAAACTAAAAAAACTGTAGAGCAGATCAACGAAACCAAGAGTTGGTTTTTTGAAAAAATAAACAAAATTGACAAACCTCTAGCCAGGCTTCTCAAAAAGAAAAGGGAGATGACCCAAATAGATAAAATCATGAATGAAAATGGAATTATTACAACCAATCCCTCAGAGATACAAACAATTATCAGGGAATACTATGAAAATTATATGCCAACAAACTGGACAACCTGGAAGAAATGGACAAGTTCCTAAACACCCACACTCTTCCAACACTCAATCAGAAGGAAATAGAAAGCTTGAACAGACCCATAACCAGCGAAGAAATTGAATCGGTTATCAAAAATCTCCCAACAAATAAGAGTCCAGGACCAGATGGCTTCCCAGGGGAGTTCTACCAGACGTTTAAAGCAGAGATCATACCTATCCTTCTCAAGCTATTCCAAGAAATAGAAAGGGAAGGAAAACTTCCAGACTCATTCTATGAAGCCAGTATTACTTTGATTCCTAAACCAGACAGAGACCCAGTAAAAAAAGAGAACTACAGGCCAATATCCCTGATGAATATGGATGCAAAAATTCTCATAAGGTACTAGCAAATCGAATTCAACGGCATATAAAAAGAATTATTCACCATGATCAAGTGGGATTCATTCCTGGGCTGCAGGGCTGGTTGAACATTCGCAAATCAATCAACGTGATACATCACATTAACAAAAAAAAAGAGAAGAACCATATGATCCTGTCAATCGATGCAGAAAAGGCCTTTGACAAAATCCAGCACCCTTTCTTAATAAAAACCCTTGAGAAAGTCGGGATAGAAGGAACATACTTAAAGATCATAAAAGCCATTTATGAAAAGCCCACAGCTAACATCATCCTCAACGGGGAAAAACTGAGAGCTTTTTCCCTGAGATCAGGAACACGACAAGGATGCCCACTCTCACCGCTGCTGTTTAACATAGTGCTGGAAGTTCTAGCATCAGCAATCAGACAACAAAAGGAAATCAAAGGCATCAAAATTGGCAAAGATGAAGTCAAGCTTTCGCTTTTTGCAGATGACATGATATTATACATGGAAAATCCGATAGACTCCACCAAAAGTCTGCTAGAACTGATACATGAATTCAGCAAAGTTGCAGGATACAAAATCAATGTACAGAAATCAGTTGCATTCTTATACACTAACAATGAAGCAACAGAAAGACAAATAAAGAAACTCATCCCATTCAAAATTGCACCAAGAAGCATAAAATACCTAGGAATAAATCTAACCAAAGATGTAAAGGATCTGTATGCTGAAAACTATAGAAAGCTTATGAAGGAAATTGAAGAAGATTTAAAGAAATGGAAAGACATTCCCTGCTCATGGATTGGAAAAATAAATATTGTCAAAATGTCAATACTACCCAAAGCTATGTACACATTCAATGCAATCCCAATCAAAATTGCACCAGCATTCTTCTCGAAACTAGAACAAGCAATCCTAAAATTCATATGGAACCACAAAAGGCCCCGAATAGCCAAAGGAATTTTGAAGAAGAAGACCAAAGCAGGAGGCATCACAATCCCAGACTTTAGCCTCTACTACAAAGCTGTCATCATCAAGACAGCATGGTATTGGCACCAAAACAGACACATAGACCAATGGAATAGAATAGAAACCCCAGAACTAGACCCACAAACGTATGGCCAACTCATCTTTGACAAAGCAGGAAAGAACATCCAATGGAAAAAAGACAGCCTCTTTAACAAATGGTGCTGGGAGAACTGGACAGCAACATGCAGAAGGTTGAAACTAGACCACTTTCTCACACCATTCACAAACATAAACTCAAAATGGATAAAGGACCTAAATGTGAGACAGGAAACCACCAAAACCTTAGAGGAGAAAGCAGGAAAAGACCTCTCTGACCTCAGCCGTAGCAATCTCTTACTCGACACATCCCCAAAGGCAAGGGAATTAAAAGCAAAAGTGAATTACTGGGACCTTATGAAGATCAAAAGCTTCTGCACAGCAAAGGAAACAACCAACAAAACTAAAAGGCAACCAACGGAATGGGAAAAGATATTCGCAAATGACATATCGGACAAAGGGCTAGTATCCAAAATCTATAAAGAGCTCACCAAACTCCACACCCGAAAAACAAATAACCCAGTGAAGAAATGGGCAGAAAACATGAATAGACACTTCTCTAAAGAAGACATCCGGATGGCCAACAGGCACATGAAAAGATGTTCAGCGTCGCTCCTTATCAGGGAAATACAAATCAAAACCACACTCAGGTATCACCTCACGCCAGTCAGAGTGGCCAAAATGAACAAATCAGGAGACTCTAGATGCTGGAGAGGATGTGGAGAAACGGGAACCCTCTTGCACTGTTGGTGGGAATGCAAATTGGTGCAGCCGCTCTGGAAAGCAGTGTGGAGGTTCCTCAGAAAATTAAAAATAGACCTACCCTATGACCCAGCAATAGCACTGCTAGGAATTTATCCAAGGGATACAGGAGCACTGATGCATAGGGCCACTTGTACCCCAATGTTCATAGCAGCACTCTCAACAATAGCCAAATTATGGAAAGAGCCTAAATGTCCATCAACTGATGAATGGATAAAGAAATTGTGGTTTATATACACAATGGAATATTACGTGGCAATGAGAAAAAATGAAATATGGCCTTTTGTAGCAACGTGGATGGAACTGGAGAGTGTGATGCTAAGTGAAATAAGCCATACAGAGAAAGACAGATACCATATGGTTTCACTCTTATGTGGATCCTGAGAAACTTAACAGGAACCCATGGGGGAGGGGAAGGAAAAAAAAAAAAAAGAGGTTAGAATGGGAGAGAGCCAAAGCATAAGAGACTTAAAAACTGAGAACAAACTGAGGGTTGATGGGGGGTGGGAGGGAGGAGAGGGTGGGTGATGGGTATTGAGGAGGGCACCTTTTGGGATGAGCACTGGGTGTTATATGGAAACCAATTTGTCAATAAATTTCATAAAAAAAAAAAAGACACAGTCATTTTAACACAAAGGTCAATTTGATTGAGTAGAAATTTGTAGTACTCACGGCAAATGCATCAGCACTGGAAAGCAGTAGGACTAGATGCTGTCCATGCCTAAGTGAATAAAGAGAATCATAATGATAAAGTTGAAATTAGGCTCAATAATTCAGGCATTTTCATGGGGCGCCTGTGTGGCTCAGTCGGTTGAGCGTCTGACTTCTGCTCAGGTCATGATCTCACTGCTCGTGGGTTTGAGCCCCACGTCTGGCTCTGTGCTGAGAGCTCGGAGCCTGGAGCTGCTTCAGATTCTGTGTCTCCCTTTCTCTCTGCCCCTCCCCTGCTCATGCTCTGTCTCTCCCTGTCTCTCAAAAATGAATAAACGTTAAAAAATTTAAAAAAAATAATAATTCAGGCATTTTCAAATTAAAATGGCATCCAATTTTCATTGTTATCTAATCTTATTCTTTATTTTCCAGTAGCTCATTCTCAGAAAACTGCAGGCTACTTAACTGATTGAAGTTACAAGCAAGTGATGATGGGGACACAGAGTACTTGCATTTACAAAGTTAAAAGGAAGAGGTTTGGGTTTTCCACTTGTGTAGATTATATAAATCTCTTAAACTTACAAAAAACCTACTAAACACTGTCCATAAATCTAAACTTCATCTAAATTTTCAGCTCTATTTCTATTAACAGCGGAAGTTAATTGCTAGATAAAAAGAACATCAATTTCAGGATGAGGTGTTTGGATTCATGTTAATAATGTTCAGCACACTGTACATGATATGCTAAAAAGTACTCCACTCACAAAATAGTCAGAGATGGCAATGTAACAGCATCTACCCAACCCAGTCAATTTATTGCCCTTCACATAAGAGATAGGTGTATTTCAGCCAACTACATACTTGCCCAATGTTATATTTAATAAGTTCAGAAGCTAAACTTGCCTCATCAAATATCTTAAGGAATGAATATCTTGAAAGTATCTCTTAAGGATTCAGATTCCCCCTGTCCCCCCCAAAAGAATTCAGGTTCCCAGTCATGATATTTGTAAAATTAAAAATTAAGATTATATTAGTAGTGCTCAATGTTAGTAACATAAGCTAATTAAATTGCAGAATTTTAAATTTTGATTTCTTTAAAATTAATTACTAACATACTTAATTCATTTTTAATAATGGGCAAAAAATGTCACTCAATTTAACCCTGTTTGACCCCAAATTTTAAATTTCTTACAAGGATGTATACTATTACGTATTTTATTTTCTGTATATTATGATGTTTTGACATCTTAAAAAAAAAAAAATTTCTGTTTGGAGAGAGATTGCCACTCCCTGGGCTAGCCAATTCTTAGAGATAGCTAAGGGCCCAGCTGGGAACATGTCTTTGATATGCACACTAATCCAAAGGTATACGTCCTCTATCTGGCCATACAACTCCGGAAGAAATGTTGGTATACCTTAATCATCCCAGGGCCAGGTACAAGGTAACTAGAGACCACTCTTAGAGCTTATAGCTCATCAAAAGTATTCAAACTAATCAATCCTAAACTGTTTTCCTTGTTCTGCCTTGCCTTTCTCTCAGAAACTCCAATAAAGGCAGTGACTTGGGTACTCTCCTACCTCTTGCCCTTTCAGCCCCCCAATCCATGCTAGTGTTTTCCCATGTAGCCCTTCATGGCATGCATGGCATGCCTCCTGTTTCTAGGACCTATGCATATAATAAACTTAGTTTTCCTGAGAATCTCCTGTGTCTCCTCTTGTGGCCACAGTTGACTGACCATCACATAAAAGAACACAGAACATGATGCTTCATTTGTTTTCCTGTTTTCTACAGGCAGAATTACTGATGATTGTCCATAAATATCTATTCTCCCCTGCTACCTTTTTATAATAGATATCACTAGGTTTACCTAACCTGTGATTTCCTGGCAAGCAGAGAAATTTCCCAGCACTCCCTGAACGTAGATATAGCCTAGGTGGCTAGGTTTTTGGCCAAACTTAACACATAGATAAGAAATAAAATTTGTTTTTGTTAATCTAAAAGGCAGAACTAGGACCAACATCTAGCAAATGTATAGAAGTGAGTTTCAATTAAATATAGAAAATTATTTTCTAATATTGGCACTCTTTAGAAACCACTGCACTTCCAACACTAGATCTGCTTTTCCTTCTTTTTATTATCATTATGTTTTGTTTTGAGAGAGAGAAAGAACATGCACACACGAGTGGGGAAGGGACAGAGGGAGAGGCAGAGAGAGAAGCTTAAGCAGGCTCCATGCCCAGTGTGGATCCCCACACCGAGCTCAATCTCACAACCTTGAGATCATGATCTGAGTTGAAATCAAGAGTCAGACACTCGGGGCGCCTGGGTGGCGCAGTCGGTTAAGCGTCCGACTTCAGCCAGGTCACGATCTCGCGGTCCGTGAGTTCGAGCCCCGCGTCAGGCTCTGGGCTGATGGCTCGGAGCCTGGAGCCTGTTTCCGATTCTGTGTCTCCCTCTCTCTCTCTGCCCCTCCCCCGTTCATGCTCTGTCTCTCTCTGTCCCCCCCAAAAAATAAATAAACGTTGAAAAAAATTTAAAAAAAAAAAAAGAGTCAGACACTCAACTGACTGAGCCACCCAGGTGCCCCATAGATGTGCTTCTCAAAGGTTGGATAATGTCCTCCACCAACAAATGGAAGGAGAGATTTCTGAATTGAATAAAAGTACTGAATAGATGACCTTCAAAGTTTCTTCCAGCCTAATATCCTGCAATTCCATATAGGTAGGAAAAGGAAAGTTGGGAGGAGGATGAGAAAATGGGAGGCAAGATAAAAAAGGTCTGGAGGGGGGCGCCTGAGTGGCTCAGTTGGTTGAGTGTCCAACTTCGGCTCAGGTCATGATCTCACGGTTCGTGGGTTTGAGCCCCGCATCAGGCTGTGTGCTGACAGCTCAGAGCCTGGAGCCTGTTTCAGATTCTGTGTCTCCCTCTCTCTCTGCCCCTCCCCCACTCACACTCTGTCTCCCTCTGTCTCAAAAATAAATAAACATTAAAAAATTAAAAAAAAAAAAAAAGGTCTGGAGGGCACCTGAGTTGCTCGGTTAAGCATCTGACCTTGGCTCAGTTCATGATCTCATGGGTCATGGGTTCAAGCCCTGTGTCGGGCTCTGTGCTAACAGCTCAGAGCCTGGAGCCTACTTCAGATTCTGTATCTCCCTCTCTCTCTGCCCTCCCTCGCTCACGCTCTCTCTTTTTCTTTCTTTCCTTCTCTCTGTCTCTCTCTCTGTGTCTCTCTCAAATAAAAATAAAACATTAAAATTTGCAATTTATAACCAAGGAATAGGTTACTGGGAAATACATCTGAATAATTAGAAAAAAAATTATTTTAATTATCATTTTTATACAACACCAAGTTTCACAGGTCTCCCCCCTCCCCAAAAAACAGGATAACCATAACATCTTTCAAACAAATATGTTTGAAAATCTAGAGAGCAAGCTCCAGATTCAGAGTATAGATATAAAATCATACCTCATGGTCTGAAATTAATTTGACTGGAATTGAAAATTCCTTTCATTCATCATTTTTGGTAGCAGTTTTAGACTGCTTGATTGATTCATGTTACAATCATGAAGTAACTTACTAAATTTACAACATGATGTCTCTTGACTTTTGCCATACTTATATTTACATCTCCCCTAGATTCTGTCACTTTATAAACATCTTAGTTAATGGTTCTCTCCAATGTATTAATAAGTTAATTAAAGCAAATAACATAATTTACTATATCATGCCATCTTTGCACTATCTCTACTGCCTAACACAATGCCATTGTTATAAGTGGCCCTCAGAAATACTTTTATTCAATGATCATTTATTGAGGCCCTACTCTATACCTGCCAATGCTCAGGGCACTGGAGATGATACAGCGCTGTGGTTAAGAGTGCAGGCTTCTAAGATGAATGAATCTAGGTTTGAATCCCTGCTCTGCCACTTAGTCTATCTCAGTTTCTTTCCTTCTTTTTTTAATTTTTTTTTACATTTATTTATTTTTGATAGAGAGAGACAGAGCACAAGTCGGGGAGGGCAGAGAGAGAAGGAGACACAGAATGCAAAGCAGGCTCCAGGATCTGAGCTGTCAGCACAGAGCCTGACCCGGGGCCCAAACTCACAAACTGCGAGATCATGACCTGAGGCGAAGTCAGATGCTCAACCAACTGAGCCACCCAGACGCCCCTATCTCAGTTTCTTATACCTCAGTTTCCTCACCTGTAAAATGGGCAAAATAATAATACCTTCTTCCCAGGTGAAAACTGAATAAGATAATATATGGAATGTGATTAGCATTGTCTAGCATATGGTAAATCCTCAATAAATGCTATTTATAAGTCAATCACATAGCATATATAAAATAATGTCAATAATATAACCATTCATATTATAATCCATGTACTATAATTCATTGGATAAAAGTTCCATGAAGAAAGGATATTTGCCTATTTTAAATAAATTAATCAGTAATCAACACATTTTTTTACATTAAAATGATTTAATTTTCTTTGTTATGGACATTTGTTTCAAGAATTAGAAACTACATGGAAGAATGCTCTATTAAGATTAAATAAAGTATGACTTCTAACATATCAAGATAATATAATTCCTCCCAGGATCCTGTCTTATAAAGGTAAGGTCTGTTATATAGGTAATAACTACTTAAAGTAAAAATCAACAATACAAGAAACAACAGGTGTTGTTGAGGATATGGAGAAAAAGGAACCCTCCTGCACTGTTGGAGAGAATGTAAACTGGTGCAGCCAGTCTGGAAAACAGTATGGAGCTTCCTCAAGAAGTTAAAAATAGAACTACCTGGGGCGCCTGGGTGGCTAAGCTGGTTGAGGTCTGACTCTTGATTTTGGCTCAGGTCAAGATCCCAGGGTCATGGGAACAAGCCCCACAAAGGGCTCTGCACTGAATATGGAGCCTGCTTAAGATTCTCTCTCTCTTTCTCTCTCTCTCTCTCTCTCCCTGCCCCTCACCCTTGCTGATACTCTCTCTCTAAAATAAAAAATAAAAATAAATAGAACTACCCTACACAATCCAATCACACTACTGGGTTTTTACCCAAAGAATACAAAAGCACTGGGGTGCCTGACTATGACTCAGTTGATTGAGCATCCGACTTCAGCTCAGGTCATGATCTCTCTGTCCGTGGGTTCAAGCCCCATGTCAGATTCTGGGCTGACATCTTGGAGCCTGGAGCCTGCTTCTGATTCTGTGTCTCCCCTCTCTCTGCCCCTCCCCTGCTTGTACTCTGCCTCTTTCTCTAAAAAATAAACATTAAAAAAATTAAAATAAAAAAAGAATACAAAAACACCAATTTAAAGGGATACATGCCCCCCTATGCTTATTGCAACATTATTTACAATAGCCAAATTATGGAAGCAGTCCAAATGTCCACTGATTGATGAGTGGATAAACTGGTGTGTGTGTGTGTGTGTGTGTGTGTGTATAATTCAATATTACTCAGCCATAAAAAAGAATGAAATCATTTGTAAGAATAAAATCCTTGCCATTTGGATGGAGCTAGAGAGTATTATGCTAAGTGAACTAAGTCAGTCAGAGAAAGAAAATATCATATGATTTCTTTCATGTGGAATTTAAGAAAACAAAACAAATGAGCAAAAGGGAAAAAGAAGACAGAGAGAGAGAAACAAGCCAAGAAACAGACTCTTAATTACACAAACAGATGATCACCAGAGGGGAGATGGGGTGACGGAATGGATGGAATAGGTGATGGGGATTAAGGAGTGTACTTGTCATGATGAGCACTAAGTGATGTATGGAATTGCTGAATGGCTATATTAAACACCTAAAGCTAATATAACACTATGTTAACTAACTGGAATTAAAATACTTTTAAAAAAACTACTTACAGTAAAATTCCTACCTCTCTACAGAATCTAAATAATAAAATCTTTAAAGTGACAATAAATTGGTGAGTTCATTAAACATGCCTGTTAGATACTCAGAGACATTTTTAACACATAAGAACTTGGAAAACCCAAAATGATAAACTCCTGATTTTCTTATTAATCTTGGGACAGTATAAGACAAATTCTTTTAACAGAAGAAATTAAAATATTAGTAATTCCAATCTTATCTCCCTACAACATATTTTAGTAGTCCTTGGTGTATGGCAAATGGTTTATGCACATTTGTTTTCCACTGAGTATACTAGAAAATTTGTGAAAATTCAGGGTTGCAGATAGAAAAGAAGAAAGAAAAATGAAAAACTTAAATAACCCACAAGGATTTATATTTAAGAATTATATAATGACTGTACTGGAGATGTGGAAATATAATGGACACCAGTCACTTCTATCACATTTTCTTTCTCCTTTTTTTCAAAAGCACTATAGCCTTTGAAGAACTGCTCCTTACCTTTAAACTTTGTGATTCAGACAGGGCTGCCAACTACAATATCACAGCCTCTTTACATACTGAAGTGGGAAGAAGAAATCTGTTTCCTTTATAGTGGCTAAATTAGGATTACTGCAAATTTCAATTGCCTGAGTCATCTCCCTCACCACCACCTCATATGAGAAGCCTCTATAGGGAACAGGGGCCAACATGGCAGAGAAGTAGGGGGGATTCATAGTTCCCACGTCTCTCAAACAAAGAGGTGTAGAAGCCAAATGACTTTGAACAGCAGAGCCTGGGAGGAAAAGAGACTGAATCTACTAGGAAGAAAACGGGAAAGCTGGAAAAAAAGATAGGTGGGGAACTGAACTGGGGGAGATTAAATTTTTTTTTTCAACGTTTATTTATTTTTGGGACAGAGAGAGACAGAGCATGAACGGGGGAGGGGCAGAGAGAGAGGGAGACACAGAATCGGAAACAGGCTCCAGGCTCTGAGCCATCAGCCCAGAGCCCGACGCGGGGCTCGAACTCCCGGACCGCGAGATCGTGACCTGGCTGAAGTCGGAGGCCCAACCGACTGCGCCACCCAGGCGCCCCGAACTGGGGGAGATTAAAAAAAAAAGGCCACGTGGGCATGGAGGAGGAGGACCCCCTTCTGCAGAGAGACAAAGGGAAGAGAAAGAGTGGCTAGGGAAGTGCAGGACCGTATCCGGACAGGAGAAAGACCTCAGACTGAGACTGAGAGGAATCCGATCTCTAACTGTGGGACTTTCTTTGGACGGCGGATGGCTCCTTGTTCCGCACCTGCGGAGGAGGGAAGCCAGGCCTGTGTGTGGTGGTAGGTCAGAGGTTCAGTCCACAGTTGGAGAAAGTGGTTCCCTCCCTGGAGGGCTGCGGGATAGTACAGAACCTGCCTGTGTCTGCCATCCCCAGGCGCAGTGGCTGGGCCCAGGGCGACGTCTGCAGGAGGAAAACAACGCTGTTTCCCTGGAGTGCTGCGGAAAAAAGACAAAGGCTGCCTGCATCCACCACCCCAGGGGCTCTTGGGGAGGGTGGCAGCTCAGTCCATAGTAGGAGAAGGCGGTCCTCCCTGAAGTGCAGTGGCACAGACAAAGCCAGCCAGGACCACTTATCAGGCCTCACTGAGAGGTGCTTCCCCAGCGCCAGAGCACACGGAGCAGGACTTTGAATCCTAGCCAAGCGTAGGGTCGGGGGATTGGCAGAGTGAGAAGGACCATCCCGTGTATGCCCACAGCAGTGAGGACGACTCAAACTGAGGCCACCTTGTCTAGCTCTGTGGAAAAGAGACTGGGGAATCACCATTCCACCCCACCACCACCGCCAAGGCGGAGCATCAGGGATCACTCCCAGGGCCCATTGTGGAGGTAGGCTCAGATTATGCCAAACCACACCCCCTTGTACTGGGTAACTGTATATCCACCAAAGCAGCACATACCCTGCGGATAGCTATTACCTACAAGCGATGCAGCATTGCCTGGATTAACTCTAGGTCAATTCTGGATATATAGATATATTCTCCTCCCCACCCCCATTTCTCCTCCTTATCTCTTCCCTCTCCTAGGCTGGTTACTCTGGTTATTGGTCTGTCAAAACAGACATATTTAATCCATTTTCTTGATACATGTTCCACACCTCCTTCGATACACTCCTTTCTCTCTCTCTCTGAAATAATCAAGCCATATATTTTCTCTGTCTGGGTTACTTTATCTTCATTTTTTTTTCCCTGCCTCCTTCTTTATTTTCCTTTCTCTCTCCCTCTGGATTAAGACTTTTAGTCTCTCTGCTGAACCAATGTTTATTTTTTCTTCCCACCCCCCTTCCCCGCTCCTGTCATTTCTCTCTTTGTATGTGCTCTTCCATCAGCACCACCTCCACCCTCTTCTTTACTTGTGGTCGGTGTTTTGGGGTTTTTTGTTTTTAGTCTTTAGGTTTTTGTTTTTGTTTATTTGTTTGTGTGTTTGCGTGTTTTTGTCTCCTGTTTGTCTGTTTTCCTTTACAGGGCTACTCCAAGGAAATTATCAAAGCACATGTGGTGGAGGGCCCAAAATATTACTATGAGTAGGGTAATAAAATAACCAAGGTCACACCAACAGAGAGCAAGTAACAATCCCTGAAAAAACACCTCCTGAAGGGCCAGACCTTGGACAGTGTATGACCCTCCTTTAATATAGCAGTGCTTGAAGGTACAGAGTATACAACAAGCTTTTAAAACACATAAGGACAGAAAACTAGCCAAAATTACCAAATGGAAGAATTCTCCTCACAAGAAATTCCAGGAAGTAGCGACAGGTAATGAATTGATCAAAAATGATTTAAGAGATATAATGGAACAAGAATTTAGAATAATAGTTATAAAATTAATCGCTGGGCTGGAAAGAAGCATAGAGGACAACAGAGTCTATTGCTACAGAGACGAAGGGACTAAAAAATAGTCATGGTGAATTTAAAAATGCTATAAATGAGGTGAAAAATAAAATGGAGGTGGCCACAGCACGGATTGAAGAGGCAAAGGAGAGAATAGATGATTTAGACGATAAAATTATGGAAAAAGAGGAAGCTGAGAAAAAGAGACATAAAAAAATCCAGGAGTATGAGGGGAGAATTACAGAACAAAGTGAGGCAACCAAATGGAACAATATTCGTATAATAGGAACTCCAGAAGAGGAAGAGAGAGAGAAAGGGGCTGAAGGTGTACTTGAAGAAATCATAGATGAGAACTTCCCTGATCTGGGGAAGGAAAAAGGCATTGAAATCCAAGAGGCACAGAGATCTCCCTTCAGACATAACTTGAATCGATCTTCTGCATGACATATCATAGTCAAACTGGCAAAATACAAGGATAAAGAGAAAATTCTGAAAGCAGCCAGGGATAAACAGGTATTAACATACAAAGGTAGACACATAAGGATAGTAGCAGACCTATCTACTGAAATTTGGCAGGCCAGAAAGGAATCACAGGAAATCTTCAATGTGATGAACAGAAAAAGTATGCAGCTGAGAATCCTTTACCCAACAAGTCTGTCTTTAGAATAGAAGGAGAGACAAAGGTTTTCCCAAACAAACAAAAACTGAAGGAATTCATCACCATTAAACCAGCCTACATGGCACCAAA
Source organism: Prionailurus bengalensis (assembly GCF_016509475.1). NCBI lineage: Eukaryota > Metazoa > Chordata > Mammalia > Carnivora > Felidae > Prionailurus > Prionailurus bengalensis. The sequence goes on from NC_057344.1 coordinate 95,984,599, forward strand.
ACAGACACATAGACCAATGGAATAGAATAGAAACCCCAGAACTAGACCCACAAACGTATGGCCAACTCATCTTTGACAAAGCAGGAAAGAACATCCAATGGAAAAAAGACAGCCTCTTTAACAAATGGTGCTGGGAGAACTGGACAGCAACATGCAGAAGGTTGAAACTAGACCACTTTCTCACACCATTCACAAAAATAAACTCAAAATGGATAAAGGACCTAAATGTGAGACAGGAAACCATCAAAACCTTAGAGGAGAAAGCAGGAAAAGACCTCTCTGACCTCAGCCGTAGCAATCTCTTCCTCGACACATCCCCAAAGGCAAGGGAATTAAAAGCAAAAGTGAATTACTGGGACCTTATGAAGATCAAAAGCTTCTGCACAGCAAAGGAAACAACCAACAAAACTAAAAGGCAACCAACGGAATGGGAAAAGATATTCGCAAATGACATATCGGACAAAGAACTAGTATCCAAAATCTATAAAGAGCTCACCAAACTCCACACCCGAAAAACAAATAACCCAGTGAAGAAATGGGCAGAAAACATGAATAGACACTTCTCTAAAGAAGACATCCGGATGGCCAACAGGCACATGAAAAGATGTTCAGCGTCGCTCCTTATCAGGGAAATACAAATCAAAACCACACTCAGGTATCACCTCACGCCAGTCAGAGTGGCCAAAATGAACAAATCAGGAGACTATAGATGCTGGCGAGGATGTGGAGAAACGGGAACCCTCTTGCACTGTTGGTGGGAATGCAAATTGGTGCAGCCGCTCTGGAAAGCAGTGTGGAGGTTCCTCAGAAAATTAAAAATAGACCTACCCTATGACCCAGCAATAGCACTGCTAGGAATTTATCCAAGGGATACAGGAGCACTGATGCATAGGGCCACTTGTACCCCAATGTTCATAGCAGCACTCTCAACAATAGCCAAATTATGGAAAGAGCCTAAATGTCCATCAACTGATGAATGGATAAAGAAATTGTGGTTTATATACACAATGGAATATTATGTGGCAATGAGAAAAAATGAAATATGGCCATTTGTAGCAACGTGGATGGAACTGGAGAGTGTGATGCTAAGTGAAATAAGCCATACAGAGAAAGACAGATACCATATGGTTGCACTCTTATGTGGATCCTGAGAAACTTAACAGGAACCCATGGGGGAGGGGAAGGAAAAAAAAAAGAGGTTAGAATGGGAGAGAGCCAAAGCATAAGAGACTGTTAAAAACTGAGAACAGGGGCGCCTGGGTGGCGCAGTCGGTTAAGCGTCTGACTTCAGCCAGGTCACGATCTCGCGCTCCGTGAGTTCGAGCCCCGCGTCGGGTTCTGGGCTGATGGCTCAGAGCCTGGAGCCTGTTTCTGATTCTGTGTCTCCCTCTCTCTCTGCCCCTCCCCCGTTCATGCTCTGTCTCTCTCTGTCCCAAAAATAAATAAACGTTAAAAAAAAAAATTATAAAAAAAAAAAAAACTGAGAACAAACTGAGGGTTGATGGGGGGTGGGAGGGAGGAGAGGGTGGGTGATGGGTATTGAGGAGGGCACCTTTTGGGATGAGCACTGGGTGTTGTATGGAAACCAATTTGTCAATAAATTTCAGAAAAAAAAATAAAAAAAATAAAAAAAATAAAAAAAAATAAAAGTAGTAATAGGTAAAAAAAAAAAAAAACCAGCCCTACAAGAGATCTTAAGGGGGACGCTGTGAGTGAAATGTTGCAAGGACCACAAAGTACCAGAGACACTACTATAAGCAAGAAATCTATAGATATCACAATAAGTGTAAACCCATATCTTTCAATAACACTGAATGTAAATGGACTAAATGCTCGAACCAAAAGACAAAGGGTATCAGAATGGAAAAAAAAAAAAAACAAGACCCATCTATATGCTGTCGACAGAGACTCATTTTAGACCTGAGGACACCTTCAGATTGAAAGTGAGGGGATGGAGAACTATCTATCATGCTACTGGAAGTCAAAAGAAAGCTGGAGTAGCCATACTTATATCAGACAAACTGAACTTTAAATTAAAAGCTGGAACAAGAGATGAAGAAGGGCATTATATAATAATTACAGGGTCTACCCAGCAAGAAGAGTTAACAATTATAAATGTCTAGACACTGAATTCAGGAGCCCCAAAGTATATAAAACAATTACTCACAAACATAAGCAACATTATTGGTAAGAATATGGTAATTTCAGGATACTTTAATACCCTACTTACAGCAATGGATACAACATCTAGACACAGGATCAATAAAGACAAGGGCCCTGAATGATACATTGGATCAGATGGACTTGACAGATATAGTTAGAACTCTGCTTCCCAAAGCAACAGAATATACTTTCTTCTCAAGTGCACATGGAACATTCTCCAAGATAGGTCACATAATGGGTCATGAAACAGCCCTTCGTAAGTATACAAGAATTGAAATCACACCATGCACACTTTAAGACCACAATGCTATGAAACTTGAAATCAACCACAGGAAAAAGTCTGGAAAACCTCCAAAAGCATGGAGGTTAAAGAACCCTACTAAAGAATGAATGGTTCAACCAGGCAATTATAAAAGAAATTTAAAAATATATGGAAACAAACAAAAATGAAAATACAACAATCCAAACGCTTTGAGATGCAGCAAAGGCAGTCCTGAGAGGAAAATACATTGCAATCCAGGCCTATCTCCAGAAACAAGAAAAATCCCAAATACAAAATCTAACAGCACACCTAAAGGAAATAGAAGCAGAACAGCAAAGACACCCCAAACCCAGCAGAAGAAGGGAAATAATAAATATCAGAGCAGAAATAAACAATATAGAATCTAAAAAAACTGTAGAGCAGATCAATGAAACCAAGAGTTGTTTTTTTGAAAAAATAAACAAAATTGATTAACCTCTAGCCAGGCTTCTCAAAAAGAAAAGGGAGATGACCCAAATAGATAAAATCATGAATGAAAATGGAATTATTACAACCAATCCCTCAGAAATACAAGCAATTATCAGGGAATACTATGAAAAATTATATGCCAACAAACTGGACAACCTGGAAGAAATGGACAAAGTCCTAAGTACCCCCACACTTCAAAAACTCAAACAGGAAGAAATAGAAAACTTGAACAGACCCATAACCAGAGAAGAAATTGAATCAGTTATCAAAAATCTCCTAACAAATAAGAGTCCAGGACCAGATGGTTTCCCTGGGGAATTCTACCAGACATTTAAGCAGAGATAATAACTATCTTTCTCAAGCTGTTCCAAAAAATAGAAAGGGAAGGAAAACTTCCAGACTCATTCTATGAAGCCAGCATTACTTTGATTCCTAAACCAGACAGAGACCCAGCAAAAAAAAAAAAGAGAGAACTACAGGCCAATATCCCTGATGAATATGGATGCAAAAGTTCACAATAAGATACTAGCAAATCGAATTCAACAGCATATAAAAATAATTATACACCATGATCAAGTGGGATTCATTCCTGGGCTGCAGGGCTGGTTCAACATTTGCAAATCAATCAATGTGATACATCACATTAGTAACAGAAAAGAAAAGAAAAGAAAAGAAAAGAAAAGAAAAGAAAAGAAAAGAACCCTATGATCCTGTCAATCGATGCAGAAAAAGCATTTGACAAAATTCAGCACTTTCTTAATAAAAACCCTTGAGAAAGTCGGGATAGAAGGAACACACTTAAACATCATAAAAGCCATTTATGAAAAGCCCACAGCTCATATCATCCTCAATGGGGGAAAACTGAGAGTTTTCCCCCTGAGGATCAGGAATACAACAGGGATATCCACTCTCACCGCTGTTGTTAAACATAGTGTTAGAAGTTCTAGCTTCAGCAATCAGACAACAAAAGGAAATCAAAGGCATCAACATTGGCAAAGATGATGTCAAGCTTTCACTTTTTGCAGATGACATATTATACATGGAAAACCCAACAGACTCCACCAAAAGTCTGCTAGAACTGATACATGAATTCAGCAAAGTCACAGTGTACAAAATTAGTGTACAGAAATCAACTGCATTCCTATACACTAATAATGAAGCAACAGAAAGACAAATCAAGAAACTGATCCCATTCACAATTGCACCAAGAAGCATAAAATACCTAGGAATAAACCTAAGCAAAGATGTACAAGATCTGTATGCTGAAAACTATAGAAAGCTTAGGAAGGAAATTGAAGAAAATATAAAGAAATGGAAAACATTCCATACTCATGAATTGGAAGAATAAATATTGGTAAAATGTCAATACCACCCAAAGCTATCTACACATTCAATGTAATCCCAATCAAAATTACACCAGCATTCTTCTCAAAGCTAGAACAAGCAATCCTAAAATTTGTGCGGAACCACAAAAGACCCAAATAGCCAAAGTAATTTTGAAGAAGAAGACCAAAGCAGGAGGCATCACAATCCCAGACTTTAGCCTCTACTACAAAGCTGTCATCATCAAGGCAACATGGTATTGGCACAAAAACAGACACATAGACCAATGGAATAGAATAAAGACTCCAAAATTGGACCCACAAATATATGGCAAACTAATCCTGACAACACAGGAAAGAATATCCAACGGAAAAAAGACAGTCTCTTTAACAAATGGTGCTGGGAGAACTGGACAGCAACATGCAGAAGACTGAAACTAGACAACTTTCTCACACCATTCACAAACATAAACTCAAAATGGATAAAGGACCTGAATGTGAGACAGGAAACCATCAAAACCCTAGAGGAGAAAGCAGGAAAAGACCTCTCTGACCTCAGCTGCAGCAATTTCTTACTTGACACATCTCCAAAGGCAAGGGAATTAAAGCAAAAATGAACTATTGGGTCCTCATCAAGATAAAAATCTTCTGCACTGTAAAGGAAACAATCAATAAAACTAAAAGGCAACCAACGGAATGGGAAAAGATTTGCAAATGACATATCGGACAAAGAACTAGTATCCAAAATCTATAAAGAACTCATCAAACTCCACACCCAGAAAACAAATAACCCAGTGAAGAAATGGGCAGAAAACATGAATAGACACTTCTCTAAAGAAGACGTCCAGATGGCCAATAGACACATGAAAAGATGCTCAATGTCACTTCTCATTAGGGAAATACAAATCAAAACCACACTGAAATAACACCTCATACCAGTCAGAGTGGCTAAAATGAACAAATCAGGAGAGAATCGATGCTGGTGAGGATGTGGAGAAACGGGAACCCTCTTGCACTGTTGGTGGGAATGCAAACTGCAGCAGCCACTCTGGAAAACTGTGGAAGTTTAAAAAATTAAAAATAGACCTACCCTATGACCCAGCAATAGCACTGCTAGGAATTTACCTAAGGGATACAGGAGGGGTGATGCACAGGAGAACTAATACCCCAATGTTTATAGCAGCACTTTCAACAATAGCTAAACTATGGAAAGAGCCTAAATGTCCATCAACTGACAAATGGATAAAGAAATTGTGGTTGATATACACAATGGAATACTACTTGGCAATGAGAAAGAATGAAATTGGCCATTTGTAGCAACGTGGTTGGAACCGGAGAGTGTTATGCTAAGTGAAATGAGTCAGGCAGAGAAAGACAGATACCACATGTTTTCACTCATATGTGGATTCTGAGAAACTCAACAGAAGACCAGGGGGGAGGGGAAGGGGGAAAAAAAGTTACAGAAGGACGGAGGCAAACCATAAGAGACTCTTAAATACTGAGAACAATCTGAGGGTTGATGGGGGCTGTGAGGGAGGGGAAAGTGGGTGATGGGCATGAGGAGGGCATCTGTCGGGATGAGCACTGGGTGCTGTATGGAAACCAATTTGACACTAAATTTCATAAAAACAAAACAAACAAAACAAAGGAAGGAATGATGCTGGAGAACCATACAAGGGGAAAAAAAAGCCTCTACACAAGGAAAGTATTAAGACAGATACACGAAGATAAGAAAGAGATGTAGAGATTAATGGGGGGGGGTCAGATCTGGGGGTGTGAGAAGAGAAAAGAGGAAAAGAAAAATGTTGCCATCACCCTAATCTTTGGATTGAGTAGGCCAGCTAGCCCACCTCTCATCTTCTTAAGTTCTTGAGCCAACAATTCTCTCTTTCTGCTCGAATTTCCTAGTTTCACTTCCTTCATTTACAAATAAAAGAATTCTGATGAATACAGGAGACTTCCAATTTTACTTACAAATATATAGAGGTAACTTTATAAATCAAAATATTTCAAGTCATGAATATTCAAGATTTTCAACTTTGGGCACTATTTTTTGTTTCATGTTTTTAATATTTTATGCCTTTATATGATTAAAACTGTAAAATATTTGCATTTTACTCATTGAAATTATTCTCTTTTGATATCTGAATGCCCACACAATTCGTAAAAGTGAAGAAAATAAATGATTCATTTTGAAGAAATTATACTAGCAATTCAAGTCAATATAATAATTATTAAGTTATCAACAGATGCAGTATAGTATGGGGATTAAAAAGCATGGACTCTGAAGCCAGATAACCTGGATTCAAATTTAGACTCTTGCACCTACTAGCCATGAGACCTTGGTCAAGTTATCCAACAGAGATACGTTTCCTCACCTGAAAAATTGATTATGGTGTGCTTAAAGCGTTTGAAAGGTGAAAAGTGCTTAGAATGGCATCCTACACAATGTTAGCATTACATTAGTGTTAGTCATTGTTATTACTGTTATCTGAAACAATATCGTGTTTTAAAATGCCTCATTGAAAAAAAAATCTTCATTGGTTGACTCCTCATCTCAGAGTTTACTTTAGTGAAAGAAATGAGTATCAGAACTGCTTGATAGATGTGCAAAAGTTTACGTATACACATCCAAAGTAATGAAGAATTTTAGCAAGGTTAGTAGTTCCAAACACAAGAATAACATGGCGGTTCCCTCTGCCACCTACCTTTTTTCCCTAAAGAAGAGGAATGCAGTGGAAACCAAATTATCTTACTGGGAATTTGGGACTTGAGACTGAAAGAATCTAACGCTGATGCTTCTGCCTATTTTCTACAACAATACTATAATGTGTTTTTAAAAATGTTGTATTGTGATTCAGAGATCGCTCCCTCAGATATGTGGAGGACCACGCATGCTCTGTAACCACGAGGAGCACTCTGAGTCTTGTAAATTGTAAAAACACATTGTAAGCTTTAAAAAAATCTAAAATAGTTACAAACAGAGAGGGAAGGAAGCAAACCATAAGAGACTCTTAAATACAGACAGCACACTGAGGGTTGATGGAGGCGGGCAGGGGAGGGGGGAAGAGGAGATGGGAAAATGGGTGATGAGCATTGAGGAGGGCACTTGTTGGCATGAGCACTGGGTGTTGTATGTAAGCAATGAATCATGGGAATCTACCCCCAAACCAAAAGCAGACTGTATTCTCTGTATATTAGTCAACTTGACAATAAGTTCTGTTTAAAAAAATAATAAAAATAAAACAAAAATTCTGCTGGCCATATTCAGCCATTGGGATGCATGGTTATACGTCCAAAAGTGAATAGTGATTTTATCTGGGTAGTAATATTACAGATTACTTTTATTCATGTACTTTTTATTATTTCCTAAGTATTGTACAATGAATATAATTTTATTTTATCATCAAAGGAGAAAAATACACGAAATATATGATCTTTTTAGAAAAATTATAGGTTCATGACTCAGCTACATGTAACTGAATTTGATAATTTGTTGCATCTAAGAAATCCTAAAAGAAGCCTTGGGAGAAGGACATAGCATAAACAAGCACTTCAAGCAAAAACTTTACCAAAAGATAAATCTATGGGTGAGGTTAATTTTAGGAGGTGAGGAACATCCTTAGATGGCTGGCTGTCACTGAGAAATGTCCAGGATAGCATTTTCAAGGCAGAATGTGAAGTGATTCAAATAGACTAGATGTGGTAAGTGCTTTTTCTGTGTGGTAAAATTGTATTTAATTATCCAAATAACATCTAAAGAATTTTTTTCTTTAAAGCTAGAGCCATGCAAGGCATCTCTAAACCATACTTCTTGACTGAACATCTTTACAGACATCAATATTGTTTGTCTAGCACAATTAGGGCCAGAAGAATCCATATACCCTCATACGGACTTTGTATAGAAGCAAGTGATGCCACCGACAGAGCTGAATATATCACCATAAATTTTATAATTTTAAAGTTTAAAACAAAGGCTTTGGAGCTCAGAATTCATCTCATTAGGAAATTAGCTTCTAAATTTTGTGTGCTTGTTGACTTAGGGTCTATAAACCATGGGAGAGGTATAGAACTTAGTGAAGTTGAATTAATATTCTAATAATAGCACCCTAAGGAAAAAAAAACACTAGGTATCATGACTATCTAGAAGCTCTGTACAGTTTTCAGCTCTATCAGACTAGTTTCATGAAAAGTCACTGGTCCTGATGAATTTAAATCAGGAAGTGATTTAAGCCAGGAAGTGGGTCAGCCTTAGGAAATACCATAATCCCTGTTACCTGTGTGATTTTGCATTTCAGAGGAATTGCATAGTCTGCTTTAATGCTTCTAACTTTGTACAATGCCTACCATAATAATTATGGGTGGGACTCATCCATATTTTTCAAACCAAACAGAATGTTTGAGAGTTTAATGACTTTAAAAAACTGGTTGGAAAGCTGTCCTTAAGAAGCAAGCAGCTTTAGTATGCATTAAAAGAGAATTTACCAGCAGAGTTCCACCTTGAGGTACTGTTTCTTCTTGTTTTACAAAAACAAAACAAAACAACATTTCAAGGCAGTACATCTAGCAGTCCCACAGACCTGTCTCTTGCTTCAACAGTGTTTGAACGAAATAGACCCATAGATGCCCCTTCTTCCAGCCTCAGACCACCCTCCAACTTCTTTTCCAGTTGCAACCTTTGGAACCATCTTCTCAGCCATCCTCTGCCTCTGGCAATGAGCCAACATCATATTTTGAGCTTAGCTCTTTATTGCCAATCAACTGTGAGCTCCCACATTCATCAGAATTATTCCACCAGGGTGGAGACAGCACTCAACTGCCTGATCAACATGCATCTTCAGTCCTTCTACACCTAACTCTCTCTAGGCTTCTATTTTGACTGTGACAATGTGGCTCTGGAGGGTGTAGAAGCTTCTCAGAGACTTGGCTGGACTTGGCTGAGGAGAAGCTCAAGGGCAACAGTGTCTCTTTTAATTTTTTTTTAAGGTTTATTTATTTATTTTGAGAGAGTGTGTGCACAGCAGAGGAGGGGCAGAGTGAGCGAGAGAGAGAATCCCAAGTAGGCTCTGCACCGACAACACAGAGCCAGATGCAGAGCCCAAACTTAACCATGAGATCATGACCTGAGCCAAATCAAGAGTCAGATGCTGAACTGACTGAGCCACCCAGGCATCCCAGTGTCTCTTGATGCAAACCAACTCAGCAGCTGTGCTCTCTTCCAGGATATGCAGAAGCCATTCCAGGATGAGTGAGGTAAAACTCTGGATGCCATGGAAGCTACCATGGTCTAGAGAAACCCTGAACCAGGCTGTTTTGTATCTGTACGCCCAGCATTCCAGACCTACATCCCTGTAACTTCCTGGAGAACCACTTCCTGGATGAGGAAGTGAAACTCATCAAGAAGATGGCAACCACTTGACTGATCTCCCAGGCTGGCTGTTCTCTAGGCTGGGCCAGGCCAGTATTTCCTGGAAAAGCACACCCTCAAGCAGGCTAGGGGCCTCTCTGGCATCCCCTCCTGTAAGGCTTTTGCCGGAGCCTCTCTGTGCAGTCACTAGGTAGCTTTTTAACCACCCTGATGCCCTCTCCCAAGCCAGGGACCAAGTGGAAACAAATGATGTTTTTGCAGAAAAAAAAAAGATTCAACAACTATAAGTAAAAAACAATCATCATATTGAGACATCCAGAAAGAGTCAAGAAAATAAAGATTGTAAAAAGTCACATTCTGAAGAAGGAAAATCTAGAACCTTAAAAAATAAAATTTTATATTCAACATTACTGCAAACTACTTTTTAGAAAATTCAATATAACTTAAAAATTAAAAATTAAAAAATTCAGTGTAACATTCTCATTAGCTGGTGAATATTAAATGTTAAAGCAATTTATCTGTTGTCCATACAAAATATTCTATTCCAAATTTACATAAATATACATATATACAATTGTTCCAATTGTTTCCCAGAATGATTTCACTGAAATATTAATTCGACAGAATTTTTTTTTTCTGAAATTTATTGACAAATTGGTTTCCATACAACACCCAGTGCTCATCCCAAAAGGTGCCCTCCTCAATACCCATCACCCACCCTCTCCTCCCTCCCACCCCCCATCAACCCTCAGTTTGTTCTCAGTTTTTAACAGTCTCTTGTGCTTTGGCTCTCTCCCATTCTAACCTCTTTTTTTTTTTTCCTTCCCCTCCCCCATGGGTTCCTGTTAAGTTTCTCAGGATCCACATAAGAGTGAAACCATATGGTATCTGTCTTTCTCTGTATGGCTTATTTCACTTAGCATCACACTCTCCAGTTCCATCCACGTTGCTACAAAAGGCCATATTTCATTTTTTCTCATTGCCACGTAGTACTCCATTGTGTATATAAACCACAATTTCTTTATCCATTCATCAGTTGATGGACATTTAGGCTCTTTCCATAATTTGGCTATTGTTGAGAGTGCTGCTATGAACATTGGGGTACAAGTGGCCCTATGCATCAGTGCTCCTGTATCCCATGGATAAATTCCTAGCAGTGCTATTGCTGGGTCATAGGGTAGGTCTATTTTTAATTTTCTGAGGAACCTCCACACTGCTTTCCAGAGCGGCTGCACCAATTTGCATTCCCACCAACAGTGCAAGAGGGTTCCCGTTTCTCCACATCCTCGCCAGCATCTATAGGCTCCTGATTTGTTCATTTTGGCCACTCTGACTGGCGTGAGGTGATACCTGAGTGTGGTTTTGATTTGTATTTCCCTGATAAGGAGCGACGCTGAACATCTTTTCATGTGCCTGTTGGCCATCCGGATGTCTTCTTTAGAGAAGTGTCTATTCATGTTTTCTGCCCATTTCTTCACTGGGTTATTTGTTTTTTGGGTGTGGAGTTTGGTGAGCTCTTTATAGATTTTGGATACTAGCCCTTTGTCTGATATGTCATTTGCGAATATCTTTTCCCATTCCGTTGGTTGCCTTTTAGTTTTGTTGGTTGTTTCCTTTGCTGTGCAGAAGCTTTTGATCTTCATAAGGTCCCAGTAATTCACTTTTGCTTTTAATTCCCTTGCCTTTGGGGATGTGTCGAGTAAGAGATTGCTACGGCTGAGGTCAGAGAGGTCTTTTCCTGCTTTCTCCTCTAAGGTTTTGATGGTTTCCTGTCTCACATTTAGGTCCTTTATCCATTTTGAGTTTATTTTTGTGAATGGTGTGAGAAAGTGGTCTAGTTTCAACCTTCTGCATGTTGCTGTCCAGTTCTCCCAGCACCATTTGTTAAAGAGGCTGTCTTTTTTCCATTGGATGTTCTTTCCTGCTTTGTCAAAGATGAGTTGGCCATACGTTTGTGGGTCTAGTTCTGGGGTTTCTATTCTATTCCATTGGTCTATGTGTCTGTTTTGGTGCCAATACCATGCTGTCTTGATGATGACAGCTTTGTAGTAGAGGCTAAAGTCTGGGATTGTGATGCCTCCTGCTTTGGTCTTCTTCTTCAAAATTCCTTTGGCTATTCGGGGCCTTTTGTGGTTCCATATGAATTTTAGGATTGCTTGTTCTAGTTTCGAGAAGAATGCTGGTGCAATTTTGATTGGGATTGCATTGAATGTGTAGATAGCTTTGGGTAGTATTGACATTTTGACAATATTTATTTTTCCAATCCATGAGCAGGGAATGTCTTTCCATTTCTTTAAATCTTCTTCAATTTCCTTCAGAAGCTTTCTATAGTTTTCAGCATACAGATCCTTTACATCTTTGGTTAGATTTATTCCTAGGTATTTTATGCTTCTTGGTGCAATTGTGAATGGGATCAGTTTCTTTATTTGTCTTTCTGTTGCTTCATTGTTAGTGTATAAGAATGCAACTGATTTCTGTACATTGATTTTGTATCCTGCAACTTTGCTGAATTCCTGTATCAGTTCTAGCACACTGCAGGTGGAGTCTATCGGATTTTCCATGTATAATATCATGTCATCTGCAAAAAGCGAAAGCTTGACTTCCTCTTTGCCAATTTTGATGCCTTTGATTTCCTTTTGTTGTCTGATTGCTGATGCTAGAACTTCCAGCACTATGTTAAACAGCAGCGGTGAGAGTGGGCATCATTGTCGTGTTCCTGATCTCAGGGAAAAAGCTTTCAGTTTTTCCCCGTTGAGGATGATGTTAGCTGTGGGCTTTTCATAAATGGCGTTTATGATCTTTAAGTATGTTCCTTCTATCCCGACTTTCTCAAGGGTTTTTATTAAGAAAGGGTGCTGGATTTTGTCGAAGGCCTTTTCTGCATCGATTGACAGGATCATATGGTTCTTGTCTCTTTTTTTGTTAATGTGATGTATCACGTTGATTGATTTGCGAATGTTGAACCAGCCCTGCATCCCAGGAATGAATCCCACTTGATCATGGTGAATAATTCTTTTTATATGCCGTTGAATTCGATTTGCTAGTATCTTATTGAGAATTTTTGCATCCATATTCATCAGGGATATTGGCCTGTAGTTCTCTTTTTTTACTGGGTCTCTGTCTGGTTTAGGAATCAAAGTAATACTGGCTTCATAGAATGAGTCTGGAAGTTTTCCTTCCCTTTCTATTTCTTGGAATAGCTTGAGAAGGATAGGTATTATCTCTGCTTTAAACGTCTGGTAGAACTCCCCTGGGAAGCCATCTGGTCCTGGACTCTTATTTGTTGGGAGATTTTTGATAACCGATTCAATTTCTTCGCTGGTTATGGGTCTGTTCAAGCTTTCTATTTCCTCCTGATTGAGTTTTGGAAGAGTGTGGGTGTTCAGGAATTTGTCCATTTCTTCCAGGTTGTCCAATTTGTTGGCATATAAGTTTTCATAGTATTCCCTGATAATTGTTTGTATCTCTGAGGGATTGGTTGTAATAATTCCATTTTCATTCATGATTTTATCTATTTGGGTCATCTCCCTTTTCTTTTTGAGAAGCCTGGCTAGAGGTTTGTCAATTTTGTTTATTTTTTCAAAAAACCAACTCTTGGTTTCGTTGATCTGCTCTACAGTTTTTTTAGTTTCTATATTGTTTATTTCTGCTCTGATCTTTATTATTTCTCTTCTTCTGCTGGGCTTAGGCTGCCTTTGCTGTTCTGCTTCTAGTTCCTTTAGGTGTGCTGTTAGATTTTGTATTTGGGATTTTTCTTGTTTCTTGAGATAGGCCTGGATTGCAATGTATTTTCCTCTCAGGACTGCCTTTGCTGCGTCCCAAAGCGTTTGGATTGTGGTATTTTCATTTTCATTTTCATTTGTTTCCATATATTTTTTAATTTCTTCTCTAATTGCCTGGTTGACCCACTCATTCGTTAGTAGGGTGTTCTTTAACCTCCATGCTTTTGGAGGTTTTCCAGACTTTTTTCTGTGGTTGATTTCAAGCTTCATAGCATTGTGGTCTGAAAGTAAGCATGGTATAATTTCAATTCTTGTAAACTTATGAAGGGCTGTTTTGTGACCCAGTATATGATCTATCTTGGAGAATGTTCCATGTGCACTCGAGAAGAAAGTATATTCTGTTGCTTTGGGATGCAGAGTTCTAAATATATCTGTCAAGTCCATCTGATCCAATGTCTCATTCAGGGCCCTTGTTTCTTTATTGACCGTGTGTCTAGATGATCTATCCATTTCTGTAAGTGGTGTATTAAAGTCCCCTGCAATTACCACATTCTTATCAATAAGGTTGCTTATGTTTATGAGTAATTGTTTTATATATTTGGGGGCTCCGGTATTCGGTGCATAGACATTGATAATTGTTAGCTCTTCCTGATGGATAGACCCTGTAACTATTATATAATGTCCTTCTTCATCTCTTGTTACAGCCTTTAATTTAAAGTCTAGTTTGTCTGATATAAGTATGGCTACTCCAGCTTTCTTTTGGCTTCCAGTCGCATGATAAATAGTTCTCCATCCCCTCACTCTCAATCTAAAGGTGTCCTCAGGTCTAAAATGAGTCTCTTGTAGACAGCAAATAGATGGGTCTTGTTTTTTTATCCATTCTGATACCCTATGTCTTTTGGTTGGCGCATTTAATCCATTTACATTCAGTGTTATTATAGAAAGATACGGGTTTAGAGTCATTGTGATGTCTGTATGTTTTATGCTTATAGTGATGTCTCTGGGACTTTGTCTCACAGGGTCCCCCTTAGGATCTCTTGTAGGGCTGGTTTAGTGGTGACAAATTCCTTCAGTTTTTGTTTGTTTGGGAAGACCTTTATCTCTCCTTCTATTCTAAATGACAGACTTGCTGGATAAAGGATTCTTGGCTGCATATTTTTTCTGTCTAGCACCCTGAAAATCTCGTGCCAATTCTTTCTGGCCTGCCAAGTTTCAAAAGAGAGATCAGTCACGAGTCTTATAGGTCTCCCTTTATATGTGAGGGCACGTTTACCCCTTGCTGCTTTCAGAATTTTCTCTTTATCCTTGTATTTTGCCAGTTTCACTATGATATGTCGTGCAGAAGATCGATTCAAGTTACGTCTGAAGGGAGTTCTCTGTGCCTCTTGGATTTCAATGCCTTTTTCCTTCCCCAGTTCAGGGAAGTTCTCAGCTATTATTTCTTCAAGTACCCCTTCAGCACCTTTCCCTCTCTCTTCCTCCTCTGGGATACCAATTATGCCTATATTATTTCTTTTTAGTGTATCACTTAGTTCTCTAATTTTCCCCTCATACTCCTGGATTTTTTTATCTCTCTTTTTCTCAGCTTCCTCTTTTTCCATAACTTTATCTTCTAGTTCACCTATTCTCTCCTCTGCCTCTTCAAGCCGAGCTGTGGTGGTTTCCATTTTGTTATGCATTTCGTTTAAAGCGTTTTTCAGCTCCTCGTGACTGTTCCTTAGTCCCTTGATCTCTGTAGCAAGAGATTCTCTGCTGTCCTGTATACTGTTTTCAAGCCCAGCGATTAATTTTATGACTATTATTCTAAATTCACTTTCTGTTATATTATTTAAATCCTTTTTGATCAGCTCATTAGCTGTTGTTATTTCCTGGAGATTCTTCTGAGGGGAGTTCTTCCGCTTGGTCATTTTGGATAGTCCCTGGCGTGGTGAGGACCTGCAGGGCACTTCCCCTGTGCTGTGGTGTATAACTGGAGTTGGTGGGCGGGGCCGCAGTCAGACCTGATGTCTGCCTCCAGCCCACCGCTGGGGCCACAGTCAGACTGGTGTGTGCCTTCTCTTCCCCTCTCCTAGGGGCGGGATTCACTGTGGGGTGGTGTGGCTCGTCTGGGCTACTTGCACCCTGCCAGGCTTGTGATGCTGGGGATCTGGCGTATTAGCTGGGGTGGGTAGGCAAGGTGCTCAGGGGCAGGAGGGGCAGGCTTAGATCGCTTCTCCTTAGGTGATCCACTTCAGGAGGGGCCCTGTGGCAGCGGGAGGGAGTCAGATCCGCTGCCGGAGGTTTGGCTCCGCAGAAGCGCAGAGTTGGGTGTTTGCGCGGAGCGAACAAGTTCCCTGGCAGGAACCGGTTCCCTTTGGGATTTCGGCTGGGGGATGGGCGGGGGAGATGGCGCTGGCGAGCGCCTTTGTTCCCCACCAAACTGAGCTCTGTTGTCAGGGGGCTCAGCAGCTCTCCCTCCCTTTGTCCTCCAGCCTTCCCGCTTTCCGAGCAGAGCTGTTAACTTATGACCTCCCAGACGCTAAGTCGCGCTTGCTGTCGGAACACAGTCCGCCCGGCCCCTCCGCTTTTGCAAGCCAGACTCGGGGGCTCTGCTTGGCTGGCGAGCCGCCCCTCCGCCCCGGCTCCCTCCCGCCAGTCCGTGGAGCGCGCACCGCCTCGCCGCCCTTCCTACCCTCTTCCGTGGGCCTCTCGTCTGCGTTTGGCTCCGGCGACTCTGTTCTGCTAATCCTCTGGCGGTTTTCTGGGTTATTTAGGCAGGTGTAGATGGAATCTAAGTGATCAGCAGGACGTGCGGTGAGCCCAGCGTCCTCCTAAGCCGCCATCTTGCCGCAACTCTGGACAGAATTTTTATAGATAGTAAGTATTAAATGTGGGAGGCAGCATAGAATAATAGTTGAGTTCAAATTATGCCTACTTCACTTACATGATCTCGGGCAAATTTCTTAACTGCCTTATGTCTCAGTTTCCTAATCTATGAAACAGAAATAAAAATGGTATCTGGGTCATAGGACTAATGAATGAAGTGTTTAGAATAGTGTCTGGCACATAGTAAATACTCAGTAAATGGTAGTTGGCATGGTTACTGATATTGCCATGTAAAGAAAAAAGTACAGTAGACAAATATGTGATATTTTGGGTTAATAATATAAAACAGATCTCTCAGGGCACATGGGTGGCTCGCTAGATTAAGTGTCTGACTTCGGCTCAGGTCCTGATCTCACAGTTTATGGTTTCAAGCCCCACGTCAAACTCTGTTGTCAGCACAGATCCTGCTTCAGATCCTCTGTCTCCCCCTTTTTCTGGCCCTCCCCTGCTTGCTGTCTCTCAACTTAAAAATAATTAAAAATATAAAAAATAAAACAGATTTCTAAAGGATTTTTTAGTTATTAATATGATAATATTCATAGTGACTCTCTAAGGGACAGAGTCTGCAGAGCTTTCCAAGCTTTTCTCACTAGAACCTTTTTTCCCCCACTCAGCATATTTTTCAAAACTAATATCAATGAACAGGCCTGAAGGATGTAAGTATAAAAAAAAAGAGGATTTCAAAAAGAATTTTTTAAAAAAGACAATACAAACAAATCTGTCTACTATAATCACTTCAGTAAGGAATTTTTAAAATCTAGTTCTAAAATCAGACCTGGCTTTGAGTACCCACTCCATTACTTACGTACTGTGTGATATTAGGCAAGATAATGAAATTCTCTGAGTCTCTGCTTCCTCATTTGTAAATCTCATGGGATTGCTGTGAGGATTAAA
This sequence comes from Prionailurus bengalensis, assembly GCF_016509475.1. Lineage (NCBI taxonomy): Eukaryota > Metazoa > Chordata > Mammalia > Carnivora > Felidae > Prionailurus > Prionailurus bengalensis. The sequence continues at coordinate 96,001,663 of NC_057344.1, forward strand.
TGGAACAAGATTTGGGAAGTACTTGCCAGAGTGCTGTCAAACTGGGAACAAAGATTCTGCTTGGAGCAGCCTGTGCACTGAATTTCTCCATTCCCCTACCCCACCCAAACAAGGCTATGACTCTCTGATGCTGAGTATAACTTGAGAAGCAGGAGAACTCAGATTATCTCCAAATATTTCTGGCTAATGACCCATTATTGCTGGTATAAGATTTTTTAAATAATAACATCAATCCCAACCATAAAAGAACTATGGCATAACAAATTATTCAGCTTCATGACTGAGCCCTGCTGAGACCATGTTACTACCATACTTAGGGAGGCCAAAGGACACTGCTCAGAGATATTCTATATTTTCTCCTGCTTTGTATGTGATTGCTTCTGTTAGATTTTTCTATTTGTTATTATTATAAATTGGATAATTAATATAATTAATTATATTGGAGTTTGGGTGGGATGGAGGAGGGTAGTTCTATCTGTAGCTAAGCATAAATATTATAATAAAACAGTGCCTTATCATGAGCACACAATAAATATTCCCATGCAGGGTTGGATCCAGGGTTTGTGGGGCAGAAACTTATACAATTTGGGAGGGTCCTGTCTGAAAAAAAAAAAAAAGAAATATAAAATCAGACACAGGACCTTAGAAGGAACCCATGCAAGGGGCCCTGAAGCATAAGCTTTATTAGCTTTATAGTAAATCCACTCAGAGGACAGAAAAATATATATTCCTGCCTTCAAGCAGTTTTAAATATAATAAAGGAAATAAGACAGTACCTAAGAATTTAAACAGCAGTGTAAATTATAAGAGAAAATTCAATATAGTGATACATAAAGGTAACAAAGCAATACATAATAAATGGATAAATGAATGGCATAGTTAATATATATTACAGGAGTTCAAAAGATAAGCTGATCACCATGAACTGGATTACCCTAGAAGGCTTCACAGAGGAGGTAACATTATAGTCAGGTTGAAAAGGGAGGATAAGGGTAAGCAGAAAGAAAGGACAATTCTATGTGTTCAAAGTTTCAAATCATTTAAGTTAAAATGACAGGCCTGCTTGGTTGAGGCAGAGGTTTCTGGAAGATAGAAATTGAACACAGTTTGGGAGCAGCCAATTAAAGACTCTGAATAGCAGTCTAGCAATTTGGGGCTTAACCTTGCAAGCAAAATGGAGCTACAATCTTCTCGAAAATAATGAAGTGGTGTTTTAGGACCACCAGCCACGTATTTGTGTATGGGATAAGCAGGATTAGAGAGACATTGGCAGCAGGAACACTATCTGAAATCATATTATAATAGTCTAATGGTCCAAGAAGTAATGTTGAGGATGGAAATGAAGGGACATATTCATGGGACATCCCCAAAAGAAGAATCAATAGGATTTGATAACTAGTGAGCAGGGGAGGTGGGGTAAAATGGTCAGTGATGACACAAGGATATCATCTCAAACTTAAGTTAACAGAAACTGGAAAGTCAAAAATAAAAGTGATTTTGTATGATGACAGGTTCAGATTTAGGTGTGAAAATTTGGGATAAAAAAAAATATTCAAGTTTTCATGTCTATAACCAAAGTTATGAATATGGTTTCAAGAGAGTTTTCAGAGAAAGAATTTCTCCTCATCAAATGCTTAAGAAGTGAATTTTTTTTAGCAGAACAACAGTATATATTGGAAGGTAGTGGATTTGGAGTCAAGAGGTGCTAGATGCAGACACAGGTATGTTTAAAGTAGCTAGACTACTGGATCCCTCACAGAGCTCCAATACACTACTGATTCCATGACAAGGTCACCTTCTATTTTCAAATTGTTCAATCAAATCTATACATTACAACAACAGAAAATATATAGATGAAAAATCTTTATCAAAATATATAGCTAATTTTTACAAGTATCACAATACTACTGTTAATTTTTTAAAAAAGGGGGTGCAGCTTTAGTTTATAGTTCCTAGAGCTTAGAGAACACTCAATTTAAATTCAATGATGCATGCTTTGCAAATACGACTCAACACCTAAAATAAAATAATTATCTATATTTATTACTTGGACTAACATTTTCACAGGCCTTGCTGATTATTACTGTTTCATAGATAATTTTAAGTACCTATGAGATATAGACTGTTCACCCAAAATCCTCATTCCAAGTCACACAGTTTTGGTCCCAGCTCTCCATGCCATTGAATTTTCAGTTTCTTACTTAGGTAGCATGAGGTATCTGTAAACTCTGAGAGGAGTAATAGATATGGTAAAAGAGCACCCCATATGTAACACGTGCTCTCTATTTCTCTCAGCTTTGGTACTCGAAATAGAAAAGTTTCACCTTCATACTCCCAGGGTCCATCACGAGTATGATCTGCATACTCTGGTGGTGTTGGGAGATCATCAAAGAAAGCATTCACTTCCATTAGTAAGCCTTGAATCCCAGATTTAAACTTGAGACTCACAAGACTGTGCAACACTGGTAAATTTTCCCATGCAGTAAATTCTATAGTCCAACTGTCAAAAAGACATAAAAGAGCAAATACTATGATGTAAATAAAGCAATGTGTTTCTTGCTCCTCAAGTCTTGATCTAATTAAATTTAAATAAAAATTTTTACTACTATCCTCAAAGCAATCAACACCTGCATTACATTTTAAATAATTCTAATTGCAGTAAAAAGTTTTTATATGGTATTCGCCCATAGCAAAATCTGCACAAAAAATATTTTGAGGGATTGCTTCCTTTGACTTAATACACAGATACATTTATTTATGTAGTATTTATAATGTTTAGTGATGTGAATTTGCTTTTATTCATTCCACAAGTAATTTTTGAGGACATAATATGTGTGCAGCTTCTCCTTAGGTCCTACAGAGAAAATTCAAAGAAATCAAAGATGTAATCCCTGACGTAAAAGAACATATAATCTTTATAATCACAAAGCAAAGATAAAAATATGCATCTACAAACTAATGAATTGTTCAAGGAAGGATAGATTTAGAACCAGATTGGATTACACAGAAAAGTAACAGAAATATGGAGATAAATGTGAAGTTGTAATAGTCAGAAAATGCCTCCTGGAACTTGTTTCACAAGAAAGGAAAATACATATATTGAATATAACTATCAAGGATAGTTTATTTTGGGTGTTTATTTTGCCTACTTTAATTTCAAGCTTTTTAAAAACTTAAAATAATAACACCAATTGGTCAGCATTTATTATTCACGTTTCATGCTAGGTGCTAACTTCTAGTATTCCCCTAAAATCTATTTGATTGTTGTTCTTACCTAGATTACATTAAATGTTCATTAATGCTAATCCTTTAGTGAAACAAACATTTGTGTAACCACTATCTGCCTTTTCTGTGCTATGTGTTAAAACTACAAAACAAGACATTTCCCTTGCCCTCGGGTAACTCCCAATCTAGTAGGAATGAAAACTGTAAACAATATGTGAGAAAACTGTGAAAAGTGCTTTAATAGAAGTTTGGAAACACATAGCAGGAGCCTCTGGTTCTGACGGTGGGAACTGGAAGAATGGGGAGTATCTCAAAGACTTGACAGAAGTTACAGTTAAAGATGCTTAGGAACAGAACAGGAAAGGAAACCTTTGATGGGAAACCTATAATGGGAAACCTTTAATGGGAAACCTATAAATGGGAAAATAGTGTGAACAAAAGCACAGAGCATGTGAAAGCCAAAGAAAAGATGGGAGAGCAAATACAAAGGGAGCATATGTGCATGGTGGGAGGTGGAGGGTGCGGGGTGGGGGGGCAGTGATACAATGAGAGAAATGATGCTGGTAGAAGGAGGTGCAGAGATCTGGATAGCTAACATCAGGGCTACATACTGAAGCCATGTGGAGCCAATGTAGGGTTTTAAGCAGAGAAATTTACTGACAAGGTTCCTGTTTCAGAAGAATCACTTTGGAGGATGTATAGAAGAACAAAAATACTCTAAGAAATTTTGAAGTCTTACCTAAAATTTATTTTTCTATCTCAACTTCCCCTAATGATACTCGTAAGCTTTCATTTTCAAAGTTAGAGTCTTTATTTCAAATGATTCTTTTGAACGTCTGAAAAGAAAACTGTCTTAAAGAATTGAACTCAACTCAATAACAATGGAACTCTTTATTCCCTCTGTACAACATAATACTTCTTGAATGTCCCAGTGCTAGATACACTCATGCCTTCTCAATTATTCCTTTCTCGTTATATAAAGAAAATTAACCAAAGCTATGCTGACTGAAGGAAGAAAGCAAAATTTAGAGCCAAGAATAAATTACTATAAGCATTGAATACTATAGGTTTAAAGAGCCATTTAGAAAACTATCCCATCATAAAAGCAAAAGAAATGTATCTGTGCAAAAGTTTAAAACTCGATATATTCAATGGTATTATTGTTCTTTTGCTCCTAAATATTCTTAAATTATGTCTAGCTTTGAGCTACTTTTGTGTAGAAAAAGAGTTGGAACAATTTTTAAAATGTATTATGGTGATAGGTTTTTTTCCCTTTCTTTATAAACAGATTATGTTCTAATATCTCAAAATGGTCAAAGGCATTCTTCTGGCAGCTTGCAAATATCAGTAAAAATATCACCTCTAGTAAAAATTCAAAATGTCACGTAATCTTAATTTTGTACTAAAATTTAGTTGTTTTGTTATATACTTTACAAATAGCAAATGCCAACAAGAAAATTTATGGAACAAAATAGAATTAATATGTATGGACAGAAAGCACATATTTTTTTTATTCTAGTATTCAAATGTTCTCTGGTATGAAACTTCACACTTAGTATATAAAGAAAAGCTTAAATGCAAAAACAAAACAAAAACCTCACAACACTATATGCAACAGTTTTAGGTATCCTAATGCTCAATGCTGATGCAATTAAGACACCAACCCCCTTCTAAAATACCTCAATGTTCACCAAATTTTCAACTGCTTAAAGACAGCTTTCTATTAAATTTATGAAATTTCCATTTGATGCCAGCACTACATAGAACAGAATTTGGCCTATGAAGTTTGGGTTTTATTTTTATTTTTTTAATCAAATTTCCACAAAGGAATAATACATCACCTGTAGTTAACAGAGACATTTTTTGCCAAAAGTGCTGACTCCAGAAAGGCAACATGAAATTTTTCTAAATTGAATTAAACTTCTAAAAGTCAATAAAAGAGCAGATTACACTCAATATACATGTTTTGTTCAGCTCTATAACCTTTTACTGACTTCTTCTCATTTTTAAAAAATTGAGATAAAATTGACATATATTAGTTTCAGACGTACAACAAAATCCTTTGATATTTGTACTCATGTGAAGTCATCATCACAATTGGGCTCGCTACCATCCTTCACCATTCAAAGTAAAAAATTCTTTTTTTCTATCCTTGTGATGAGAACTCTTATGAGTTCTCTTGGCAACTTTCACATATGCAATGCAATATTATTGACCATAAAAACCATGATGTATATTACATCCCCATGATGACGCGTTTATTTTATATCTGGAGATATGTGCCTCTTGACCTCATTTACCCATTTCTCCCATCCCTAACTCCTTTCCCCTCTCACAACCACCAATCTGTTCTTTGTATCTATGAGTTTTGTTTTCTTTTGTTTAGATTCCACATTGAGAAAAATCATACATTATTTGTCTTTCTCTGTCTGACTTATTTTACTTAGCATAATGCCCTCAAAGTCCACTCATGTTGTTGCAGTTGAAATAATTTTCATTCTTTTTTATGGATGAGTAGTATTCCCTTGTATATATACACCACAGATTTTTTATGCATTCCATCCAGTAACATTTAGGTTGTTTACATATCTTGGCTATTGAAAATAATGCTGCATTGAACATAAGGAAGCATGTATCTTTGAATTAGTACAATTCCTGGATCATATGGTAGCTCTATTTTTAATTTTTTTTTTGAGGAAACTCCATACTGTTTTCCATAGTGACTGTACCAATTTACATTCCCACCAACATTGCACAAGAGTTCTCTTTTCTCCATATCCTTGCCAACACTTGTTATTTCTTGTCTTTTTGATACTAACCATCCTAACATGTGTGAGGTAATATCTCATTGTGGCTTTGATTTCCATTTCTCTGGTAATTAGTGAAGTTGAGCATTTTGTCATGTGTCTGCATATCTTGTTTGGGAAAATGTCTATTTAGTTCCTCTGCTCATGTTTTAATCAGAACATTTGATTTTTTGTTATTGAATTGTAGGCATTCTTCATATATTTTTGGATATTAACCTCTTACTTAATATATAATTTGAAAATATTTTCTCACTTCTGTAGATTATCTATTCATTTTGTTGGTTTCCTTGGCTTTTAGTTTGATGTAGTCCCACTTAATGATTTTTCTGTTGTCACCTTTCTTTAGGGGTCAGATCCAAATTAAATTTAGTGCTCCTGGTTTCATTGATCTGTTCTATTGTTTTTTTGGTTTCTATATCATTTATTTCTGCTCTAATTTTTATTACTTCCTTCCTTCGACTAGCTTTTGGCTTTGTTGTTCTTTTTCTAGATCCTTAGGTGTAAGACTAGGTTCTTTCCTTGAAATGTTTTTGCATCTTAAGGTAGGACTTTTTTGCTCTAATCTCTCTTAAAATGGCTTTTGTTGCATCCTAAAGATTTTGAACTGTTGTGTTTTCATTTTCTTTTGGCTCCATGTATTTTCTAATTTCCTCTGATTTCTTGGTTGACCCATTTGTTGTTTGGTAGCATGTCATTTAACCTTCGTGTATTTGTATTTTTTTCTAGATTTTTTCTTGTGATTGATTTCTAGTTTCATACCATTGCAATCAGAAAAGATGCATGATATGATTTCAACTTTTTTTTTCAATTCATTGATTCTTGTTTTGTGACCAAACATGTGATCTATTCTGGAGAATATTCCATGTGCACTTGAAAACAATGTGCATTCTACTCTTTTAGGATGAAAGGCACTGACCATACCCATTAGGTCCATCTGATCCCAAATGCCATTCAAAACCATTGTTTCTTTGTTGATTTTGTTTGGATGATCTGTCCATTGATGTAAGTGGGGTGTTAAAAGTCCCCTACCATTATCGTATTACTGATTTCTTTCTTAATTTCTGTTAATAGCTACTTTATGTTGGGTATATAAATATTTACAGTTGTTATATCTTCTTGTTGTATTATTCCCTTTATGATTATGTAGTATCCTTTCCCTTTTGTTACAGTCTTTGTTTTAAAGTCTATTTTGTCCTAAGTATTGCTACCCCAGCTTTCTTTTTGTTTCCATTTGCATGATAAATGTTTTTCCATCCCTTTGCTTTCAATCTACATGTGTCTTTCGTTCTGAAATGAGTCCCTTATAGGCAACATATAGATGCGTCTTGCTTTTCTATCTATTCAGTCACCCTAAGTCTTTTGATTAGAACTTTTAATTTATATTCAGAATAATTATTGATAGGTAAATACTTATTGCCATTTTGTTACTTGTTTTATGGTTGTTTTTGTAGTTCTTCTCTGTTCCTTTCTTCTCTTGCTCTCTTCCCTTGTGGTTCAATGGCTTGCTTTAGTGATATGCTTGGATTCCTTTCTATTTTTTGCAAATATGTTATAGGTGGGTTTTTTTATTTGTGACTACCATTAGGTTTATATATAACATCATAGCATATAGCAGTCTATATTAAATTGATGGTCACTCTTACATTTAAACCTATTCTAAAGGCATTAAATTTTTACACCTCCCCCACCATGTTTTATGTAAATGATGTCATACTTTACATCCTTGTATTTTGTGATGTAAATGGTGCCCATCACCTCCTAAAGATCCCTGCACCTCCAGTGCACATTCTGACATTAGTAAATAAATCTTCCCTTAAACTTCAAACATTTTTTAAACTGATGCTTCTATGCTGTATCTTGGTGGGGTTGTTTGTTATGCTGTCTCTTTAAGAGTGGAGACTCAGTTTCCTATAACCCTCCAGTACTCCCAGAACTGAGTCTCTCAAGTTTTGAAGTACCCAGAGTTAAGGTCCAGATTTTAAAACTTGTGAAGTTAACCCCCACTGATTTTAAAAGCCAAATGTTATAAGGACCTGTCTTCCCAGTGCAGGTTCCCATGTCTGGGGTGCCCAATGCATCTATTCCTCTCCCTTCTCCATGTTTGTGGTATCCCTCCCATTTGTGGTTAATCTTGCCAGGAAATTGATTCCTGACTGGGTCTCTGAACCTCCAGCCTTTTTTCCATGTTGCCTCAGAATTTATTCCATCAGTTTTCAGGTTATTTTCTATGTTAGTTGCACTGATGTGGCTTTTATCTAGGTGTACCTCTGGGATGAGGTGAGCTTAGGATCCTCCTACTCCATCATCTTCTGAGGCTGTCATGTTAAATCCTCATGTTGGATTGATCCCTTTTTTACTATGTAATGCCTTTCTTTGCCTTTTATTACTGTCTTTGTTTAAAGTCTGCTTTGTCTGATGTAAGTATTGCTACATCAGTTTTCTTTTCATTTCCAATTTCATGAAATATCTTTTTCCATATCTTCATTTTCAGTCTTGTATATTCTTACATCTGAAGTGACTGCCTTATAAGCAGCATACAAATGGGTCTTGTTTTTTTATCCATTCAACAACTCTATGTCTTTTGATTGGAGAATTTAGTCCATTTACATTTAAATGAATTATTAATAGGTATGTACTTATTTCCATTTTGTTAATTGCTTTCTGTTTTTGTAGTTCTCTCTTCCTTTCTTCTCTTGCTCTCTTCCCTTGTAGTTTGATGACTTTCATTACTGTTATGGTTAGATTTTTTTTCATTATCTTTTGTGTATATACTATAGGTTTTTGCATTGTGGTTACCATGAGGGTCACATAAAACAGCATATATATATATATATATATTACATATATATATATATGTATATATATATATATACATATATATATATATATACACATATATATATATATTACAGTCTATTTTAAGTTTATAGCAATTTATAGCATTGTGGTTACCATGAGGGTCACATAAAACAGCATATATATATATATTACATATATATATATGTATATATATATACATATATATATACATATATACATATATATATATATATATTACAGTCTATTTTAAGTTTATAGCAATTTAAGTTTAACATATTCTAGAACTCTCTATTTCCCCCATCAATGTTTTGTTTGGCTATATCAATAGATATAGATAGGTGTATAGATTTATCAAGAATAAATCAGAATATTGGGGCGCCTGGGTGGCGCAGTCGGTTAAGCGTCCGACTTCAGCCAGGTCACGATCTCGCGGTCCGTGAGTTCGAGCCCCGCGTCAGGCTCTGGGCTGATGGCTCAGAGCCTGGAGCCTGTCTCCGATTCTGTGTCTCCCTCTCTCTCTGCCCCTCCCCCGTTCATGCTCTGTCTCTCTCTGTCCCAAAAATAAATAAATGTTGAAAAAAAAATTTTTTTTTAAAAAAGAATAAATCAGAATTATGTATGTTATATATATATACACATAAATATTTTTTTTTAATTTTCATTCTTTTAAGTGTAAATGTTTTGTATTTTTTGATGTCACATTTTACATATTTTTATTTTGTGTATTTCTTACTAGCTATTATAGTTAAAGTTAACTTTCCTACTTTTGTCTTTTAGCCTTCCTACTAACTTTATGAGTAGTTAATCCACTACCCTTACTATACATTTACCTTTACCAGTGAGATTTTTACTTCCCCAACTTTCCTATTACTAATTAATCCTTAACAATCTGTTGATAGTCTTACGGGGTGCTTTTGTATGTAACAAATTGAGTTGTTTTTCTCTTGCTGCTTTTAAGAGTCTCTCTTTACCTTTAATTTTGACATTTTAAGTATAATGTGTCTTGGTGTATATCTGTCTGGGTCCATCTTATTTATTTATGTATTTAATGTTTATTTTTGAGAGAGAGAGAGAGAGACAGAACAAGCAGGAGAGGGGCAGAGAGAGAGGGAGATACAGAAGGGAGACACAGAATCCGAAGCAGGCTCCAGGCTTCAAGGTATCAGCACAGAGCCCGACGCAGGGCTTGAACTCATGAAACATGAGATCATGACCTGAGCCAAAGTTGGACACTTAACCAACTGAGCCAGCCAGGCACCCAGGGTCCATCTTATTTAGAACGCTCTGTGCTTCCTGGACCTGGATGTCTGTTTACTTCTCCAGATTAAGGAAGTTTTAGTCATTATTTCTTCAAATAAGTTTTATGCCCCTTTCTCTCTCTTCACCTTCTGGGACCCCTATAACACAAATGTTTTTCTGACTGGTGTTTTCCCATCAGTCTCTTAAGCTATCTTCACTTTTTTTAAATTCTTTTTTTCTTATTGATGCTCTGTTTGGGTGAGTTCCACTATCCTGTCTTCTAGATGGCTGATCTGTTCTTTTGCCTCATGTAGTTTGCTGTTGATCCACTCTAGTGTATTTTTCACTTCAGTGATTGTATTTGTCAGCTCTGTGACTTCTGTTTGGTACTTTCTTATATTTTCTCCTTGTTGAAGTTCTCACTGTGTTCATTCATTCTTCTGAGTTCAGTGAGCATCTTTATGACCATTACTTTGAACTCTTTATAGGGTAGATTACTTATATATATTCCTTTAAGGTGTTTTTCTGAAGTTTATTTTCTTCTTTCATTTGGAACATATTCCTCTGTAACCTCATCTCACCTGACTATATGTTTCTATATATTAAGTATAACAGCTACCTCTCCCAGGCTTGAAGGAGTGGTCTTTCATAAGAGAGGAGTCTGATCATTCAACCTTGCCCTAGCCGTTGATTGTCTCTCCAACCTTTGTGATTACCCAAGCAACCTGATTTATTCTTGATAAATCTCAGTTGTTGAGAGTATACCAAGATATGTCAGTGTTCCAAACAGTGGAATCTAATGTCAGCACCTAGTCTCAGGCTGCTTGGAAGACAGATCCTCAAGCAGCAGCTTTTAAGGTTTGCAAATACATACAATCCTGTGGGACCACAATTTTAAACATTTTTGGCCTCTAGACTAGGAGATCTGGAGGTGTCCCCTAGCCAACAGTTGCAAAAATCTTGGTTCAGACAAGTGTATAAACTCCTTTCTAGTAGGTACCTGTAAGCTGTAATGAGGGCAAAGGAGAGTGCAAAGATGGTGTCTCCCTGTCTAAGTTCCCTGAAAGCCCCATCATAGCCTTGCAAATCTGAAGCCTATCTCTTAGACTGAAGCTCCAGGCCAAGTAAATAGTCTTCAGTGGAAGACTGGGGGTGTGTTTCACTCCACTGTCTGTGCAGTGGCCTGGGAGTGATAGCCTGCTGAGAACTGTCTTTTTTGATGCTATAGTCCTGTGGGGCCCATGCCCAAGTCTTCCTGGCCACCAGGGTCAGGTGACCAGGGGCATCTCCTATGTGGACTGCACGTAACCTCTGGCTTTAGCAAGGCAGTGGGAGATTGTTGAGGCTGGGGCACAACCTCTGGCTTTAGCTAGGCAGTGAAAGAGCACTGGGGTGGCAGGGCACATCTGTTGGCTTTAGCAAAGCAGTGGTAGAGTGCTTTCTGTGCATTTACTAGCACTTAATGACTTTGTGCTAGCAGCAGGAGTGTGCTGTGACTGCTTGTGACCACTTGCAGTAGCAAGGGAGATGGTGAGAGCAAAAATGGCACCAGTTAGTGCCTCCATCATTGGAATCCCAACTTTCCACTCTGGCAGATGCTTTAGTTCCATATATATATATATATATAGAGAGAGAGAGAGAGAGAGAGAGAGATAGATATAGATGATATAGATATAGATATAGATGTGTGTGTATTAAAAAATATATATATGTGTATATAGATATAGATATAGATATAGATATAAATATTTTTAATTTAGAGACACTGCAAGCAGTGCAAGCAGGGGAGGCACAGAGAGACAGGAGGACAGAGGATATGAAACAGGCTCTGCACTGATAACAGCAAGCCTGATTGGAGGCTTCAGCCAAAGTCAGACACTCAACTGACTGAGCCACCCAGGTGCCTCCTGGAAGATGCTTTAAGATTAACAAAAGAATCCCCTTCACATATAATCTACATGTTTTTCAAACTGCTGCTTTTTTGCTGAGCCCTGGGGCAAGTGAGTCCACATGCAAGCCCTTTAAAAGGAGTAGGTCAGTGCCCAACAGCATTTTGGTTCCCTTGGACATTAGCCCCATTAGTTTTTAAACCTAGACATTTTAGGTGCTTGTCTCTCTAGTGCAGGTCCCAAGGGTTGGAGTGCCTGATGTGGGCACACATCCCTCACTCCTCAGAAAAATGTTCCAGACTTATGAGATCCTTCCCAATTGTGGAACACAGCACTACGGGTGGGGTTTTTGGCAAGACCACATCTCTGCCTCACCTACTGTTTCAGTGTAGCCCTCTTATCTTTTGTTGCAAAAGAGCTGTTTAGCTAGCTTTCAGTTCTTTTTCAGAGGCAATTGCCCCATATATAGTTATAGATTGTCATATATATGGGAGGAGATGAGTTCAGTGCTGTCATCTCGTTGATAGTTTTCTATTTAAAAAGTCATTAAATGGAAAACCACCAATGATTTTCAATGATAGTCACTGGAAACCAAGCTGCATTAAAGTTAGGGCTGAGCTATATCAAATTAGAGAATTTTATTTCTAGGTTTTCTACCTGCATCTATAACGGCAAAAAGTTAATGGGAGTTATGCAATTATGTTGAGTCCATAGAATCAATGTAAATACACAGTCTGGGTAACTAAGCTAAAAACTCCTTGCTACATCATTTCCTCAATTATAGGACATACAATTTTTGTCCAGTTTTTTTCAAATAAATACATCTATTGTCCACCTTGCTTTTGTAGACACCATCTTTTGAAAAGGCCAATAATTTATGCAGGCTTCTGTAGTCATTTTTTTTTAACGTTTATTTATTTTTGAGACAGAGAGAGACAGAGCATGAACAGGGGAGGGTCAGAGAGAGAGGGAGACACAGAATCCGAAACAGGCTCCAGGCTCCGAGCTGTCAGAACAGAGCCCGACGCGGGGCTCGAACTCACGGACCGTGAGATTGTGACCTGAGCTGAAGTCGGACGCTTAACCGACTGAGCCACCCAGGCGCCCCTCTGTAGTCATTTTATATCCTTCTGATAAATATATTTGAAATTATATTTTTCATATCTAATACTAGTATTGAGTTACAATTACTTTTTTTAAGATTTTAATTATAGATGGGCAGAGAAATTGTAATATCAAACTAATGTCATTTGCTCTGTAGAAGGATTAGCTTATTTTACAAAGTGTATGAAGTATCAGCAAAATAAAAATGATTAGTTTCATCTAAAGACATGTAAACATGGCTAATAATTTATTTGTATTAAAATCATTGGATGGGGTGCCTGGTGGCTCAGTCGGTTAAGCGTCCAACTTCGGCTCAGGTCATGATCACACGGTTCGTGGGTTCGAGCCCTGCGTCGGGCAATGTGCTGACAGCTCGGAGCCTGGAGCCTGCTTCAGATTGTGTCTCCCTCTCTCTCTCTGCCCTTCCCCTGCTCACACTCTGTCTCCCTCTCTCTCAAATATGGATAATAAAATCTTAAAATTTGTTTTAAATAAATAAAATCACTGGGATTACCACTTTGAATTCAAGAATATAGGCATATATGTGCTATTGATACAAAGTTCCTTTATAGAATAAAATGGTGAAACTATTTATAATCTGAATTTATTCATTTGAAATTATAAATACATAAAATATATAAATATATAAAATTATTCTAGGTAATCTAGTAATCCTATGTATTATCATACATATATCAAATTTAAATAGGATTTAATAAATAACATTTTTACTCCCAGTAAGATATAAAACAATATTTTTTTAGTTTTAATTAAGCCTTAACTGTAAGGAATGCAAAGAACAAAATAAGAAAATAAGGTTTAAAATTATATAAGGGTCTCCTACATACATTTCTAGTAACTAAAATAGTGATGAACTGATACAAATAATATTATATGAGTAATATAGAATATGAATTTGGGAAAAAAGTCACAAGATCCACATTGAACTACACAAAATTATAATACCATAAAGTTTGTCCCACTGTAGAACAAGGTGATCTCTGAAATTACAAGGCGGTGAATTCAGAACCATAAAAAGGAAATATTACTTCACAACCTTTAGTTAACCTGTAGCTAGGAGGTCATAAAATCAAATTCTGTGGTTGGATTTAAAAGCTGGATAATTTTATAGCCACTCATAATATCAGGGTTCAAGCTCATTGCCTTCAGTGGCTGGGCTAGAATTCTTTGATCATTCACATCAGTAGACTACTAGGCATGAACGTATGTGGTATGTTTTGTCTTAAAGTTTAAATATTGAAATAACTTCTTGGGAGTCAAATGACACTGTTTACCACACTAGTCTCCTTTCTAGGATGTGTTAGAATGGTGAAGAATGGAAGGCAGAGGAAGCTGTCTTCAGAAGTCAGAATTTATCATTCTATTATGACAGAGTCTTCCCATCAATTTACAGGCACACATACACAGTAAACCTATGTTTGATAAAACACTGGCATCAGATGGAGGCTAGTATCCATATTTCCAGTTTATTTCATCTTGACTGATCTGTTTCTAAACTGAAATTTCACTTTTCCAGAATGCCCACTCTTCTCTACATGGTACATTAACTAGTGAGGATACTTCCTATATCTATTATCTGCCTAAAGAATATAAATTACAATGTCTTATCTATGCAAACTTTTAAATTGCTTTTTAAAATGTACTGCTCTTTCATCTTTAAACATTTTTTAAGCTGATATTTCTTGTCTCTGTGCCTTTGCTCACTCTGACTCTATCACTGAAATGCCATCATCTGCCTCTCCCACTTCAAGGATCCATTTTAGCTTCAGTTTCTTCTGGCTCTAAAGAATCCTGATCTCCTCAGATTAAAGGGAGGAGATCTACCTTGTATGTCCAAAATATTACATCTACATTTCTCATATTTATCCATTTCTACCTTATTCTAAATGTATGCATAAATGAATATGGCTTACCTCTTGATTAGCTCTCTTGTAGAGTGTAAAAATCTTATAGACATAAAATCTTATAAGTCATCCCTTGTGAGTTTCTCAGCACTTAGTCTAGAGGCTTCAATGTACCAATTGCTCTGTAAGTATCTGTGGCACAAAAGAATAATTAAATGAATGAGGTTTGATGTTTATCTGGGTGTGTGCTTCCTTGGACAATAATGTATGTGAAGATTACTTTGTGGCATACCTGTTATCGGTATCTTTATATAATTCTTACCTCTCTTCTTCCACCTGGCAATTATTTTATTTTTTGGTTACTTTTGAAAATTCTAATACTTTAAAATAACAAAAATAAAGTTGACCAGTACAAAAATTTTTAAAAAAATCTAAAAATAAAAAATTCTTAAATCCAGTATTCATATGAAAAGAAATGCTGTAATAAAAATGTATAAATAAAAGAATGCTGAGACTGTCATTATTTTAAACACAGTCTTGTGGTTGTTTCTGTGTAGAATTAAATGAAGTACCAAAAATATCATTTTGTTAACCTACTTCTTCCATCTAGTGGCAAAAAGCAGTAAGAAAAAAATGTCCTAGAAAAACACCATGATGAAATGGTTCTAAATGCCATTGCAGGAACTACTGGTGGTGAAGAGTCCAACATCCAAGGTTTAACTTATAAGTATATTTAAAAAGTATATAAAGTATTACAAAAAATAATTCTAGCAAATTGACAGTGTTCAGCTAGGATAATTGAGTTATGCAATTATGTTGCATATGTGTATTTGTACATTTTAACAAAGACTTCTGGTACATATGTAAATGTATGTATCACCCTGTACTAAATCAGGATGAAATTGTTTGGGTATACAGTTGTATTTCTGGACCAAATTTTGGGTAATTATTTACAATTCTATTATTCCTTGACTGTCAGCACAGGGCTACTGTGTTGTTATAAGCTTCAAGAAATATAATTGAAAACCACTGTAATTGACCTATCCCATTGGAATTATTAGTCAAAATACTTCTGCAATAATAGGCAGTGAACTACTTCATGGCCTGAAGCATAAGGTCAAGTGCAGGGTGGGGGAAGTCACAAACTTTAAAGAAGGCACAACCATTTGGTCTGCATTGTTAGAGCTGCTTTAAAAGCATTAATGAAAAATAACATGCAATGCATAGCATAATTGTACATTCTCTGCACTCTCAAAGGCCACCAGCTTATCCCTAATACATGAAGTTTGACTGCCCTTCTAACACTTTGTTTGCCTCACTGCAAATGTAATTAATATTTTAGGAGTTAAATGTTGGGTTATGCTAAAATGGAAAAAATGTTCTCCAAGAAAGCAAGCTTTTCCCCTTCCCCTATTTAAGTGAGGCAACTAACTGTATAATGGTAACATAAATTAAGAGTTTGTTGGGGTGTCTGGATGGCTCAGTTAGTGGAGTGTGAGACTCTTGATCTTGGCGTTGTGGGTTCAAGTCCCACAATGGATGTGGAGATTACTTAAAAATAAAATCTTTTTAAAGATAAAAATAAATAAATATAAATAATAAAAATAAAAAATAAATTAAGAGTCTTTCAAAGTTTAAAAATATATTAAGACTACATATTGGAAATGAAAGTATTAGGGAATATCATAATTATTTCAAAGTCAATATTTTAATTAAAAGACTCTTTCCTAATTTTCAAGAACAAAGAAACCCTCCTTAACACCCTGAACCCCAAAAGCAAATTTGAGTATAGTAGGATTGGCTGTAATGAAATGAAGCATAAGATCAGAGAATGGAAAAAATTCATTCCAAAGCACCCAATCAATTTTTCTGACCCTGTGTAATCTGAGTTGGAGTGAGGTGATTATATGGTAAAAAATTTTTGTACAAAAGTATCTAGAGAACAGAGACATATTTTCATATTTGGATAGAATACATTAATGCTAAAGGCCTATCCAATATTTGAAACCTTATTCTCTGTAATTAAGGAGGAAGAAAGGACTGTCATAATTTGCACACAAATCCTTCTGAGTTATTATATCCAGTCACTCTTGTTTACTTTTCTGAAGCCAACTTGTAATTATTAGTTGATCACCTTTAATATTCAAAATATTTCTGAAGGACTCACAAGATTACAAAAACAAAAAAAGACCCACAAGGTAATTTTGAAATATTTTAGGCTTCTAAGTTAAATATTTTTCTTTGCATGTCACATAATTGCTTTTTCTTTCTGAGTCTACACATTGTTTTAAATAAAATCAGAAGTTACAGATGTGCCCCAGTTTTGACTCAGTCTACTGGACTTTAACACAGAATTTTTCACCAAACATCAAATCTCTCTGAATTACCCACAACAATCTGTATGTCCCATGAAACATAAGGTTTGATGCTGAACATTCTTTTAAATTTTTTTTAACGTTTATTTATTTTTGAGATAGAGAGACAGCATGAACGAGGGAGGGCCAGAGAGAGAGGGAGACACAGAATCTGAAACAGGCTCCAGGCTCTGAGCTGTCAGCACAGAGCCCCACACGGGGCTTGAACTCACAGACCGTGAGATCATGACCTGAGCCGAAGTCAGATGCTTAACCGACTGAGCCACCCAGGTGCCCCAAATGCTGAACATTCTTTAACAGTTCCAAATTGTTCTGCTAAATATGCACTATCACAATGAAACTTCATTTATCTGAAACTCTAATAATTAGGAATATTTACCAGTATAGCCAATATCTTATTTCTCTATAGAGTTTTACAAGGTGCCTGGGTGGCTAAGTCAGTTGGGTGTCCGACTTCGGCTCAGGTCATGATCTCACCGTCCCTGAGTTCGAACCCCACATCGGGCTCTCGGCTGACAGCTTGGAGCCTGGAGCCTACTTCAGATTCTGTGTCTCCTTCTCTCTCTGCCCCTCCCCCCACTAGCACTCTGTCTCCCTCTCTCTCAAAAATAAAATAAAAACATAAAAAAAAAATTTTTTTAAAGAAGTTTTACTACACTGGGGCACCTGGGTGTCTCAGTCAGTTAAGCATTCAACTCTTGACTTCAGCTGAGGTCATGATCTCACAGTTTGTGAGACTGAGTCCCACACTGCGCTCTGTGCCGACAGTGTGGAGCCTGCTTGGGATTCTCTCTCTCTCCCTCTCTCTCTATACCTCCCTGCCCCTCAAAATAAATAAAAATTTTTTTAAAAAGAAATTTTACTACACTATTTTTATTTTAAACACATGGGTGAAAAATAAAAAAAGTACTCAAGTAAAATTTTTCATAGGACAGAAAGAACTATGATCCTCCCTAACAAATAGTCACTTCCTTACAGGACTGAAAAATGAAAAAAAAATGAGTCAAATACTTCTTTGGTAAAGATCAGCAGGCAGGGCCTCCACAGCATATTGCAATAAGAGTTAAGATTAGGATTGTCCTCACTTTTGAAACGGGCAGAAGACATGAATAGACATGTTTCCAAAGAAGCCACCCAGATGGCTAACAAACACACGAAAAGATGCTCAACATCACTCATCATCAGAGAAATACAGATCAAAACCACAATGAGATATCATCTCACACCTGTCAGAATAGCTAAAATTAACAACTCAGGAAACAACAGCTATTGGCAAGAAGCAGAGAAAGGGAAACCGCTTGCACTGTTGGTGCAAATGCAAACTAGTACAGCCACTCTGGAAAACAGTATGGCGGTTCCTCAAAAAATTTAAAAAAGGGGCTCCTGGGTGGCTGAGTCACTTAAGTGAACAACTCTTGATTTTGGCTCAGGTCATGATCTCATGGTTCACGAGTTTGAGTCCCACATCAGGCTCTGTGGGGACTGTGTAAAACCTGCTTGGGATTCTCTCCCCTCTCTGCTCCTACCCCACTTGTTCTCTCTCTCAAAATAAATAAATAAACTTTAAAAAAAAAACTAAAAATAGAACTGCCCTAGAACCCACCAATTACACTACTAGGTATTTATCCAAAGGATACAAAAATGCTGATTCAAAGGGGCACATGCACCCCAATGTTTATAGGAGCACTACTGACAATTGCCAAATTATGGAAAGAGCACAAATTTCCATTGACTGATGAATGGAAAAAGAAGAGGTGGTATATATATATATATATATATATATATATATATATATATATACACAATGGAATGTTACACAGCAATCATAAAGAATGAAATCTTGCTATTTGTGACAACATGGATGGAACTAGAGTGTATTGTGCTAAGCAAAATAAGTCACCAGAGACAGATATCATATGATTTCACTCATATGTAGAATTTAAGAAACAAAACAGATGAACATAGATGAAGGGAAGAAAAAAATATGATAAAAACACAGAGGGAGGCAAACCATAAGAGACTCTTAAAAACAGAGAACAAACTGAGAGTTACTGGAGGGGAGGTCGGTGGGGGGATGGGCTAATTGGGTGATGGGCATTAAGGAGGGCACTTCTTGGGATGACCAGGGGATGTTATATGTAATGAATCACTAAATTCTATTTCTGAAACCATTGCTACACTATATGTTAACTAACTTGAATTAAAAAAAAAAAGTATTGCCTTCACTTTTAAAAACTTTTTAAAACGGGGGCTCCTGGGTGGTTCTGTCAGTTAAGTGTCCGATTTAGGCTCAGGTCATGATCTCACAGTTCGTGGGGTAGACGAAAGGCTGGGAATGCAAGCAGGTACAGCCACTCTGGAAAACAGTATGGAGGTTCCTCAAAAAAATAAAAATAAAACTACCTTACAACCCAGCAATTACACTACTGGGTATTTATCCAGGGGATACAGGTATGCTGTTTCAAAGGGACACATGCACCCCTATGTTTATAGCAGCACTATCAACAATAGACAAAGTATGGAAAGAGCCCAAATGTCCATTGATGGATGAATGGATAAAGAAGATGTGGTATATATATACACAATGGAGTATTACTCGACAATCAAAAAGAATGAAGTCTTGCCATTTGCAACTATGTGGATGGAACTAGAGGGTATTATGCTAAGCGAAATTAGTCAGAGAAAGACAAATGTCATATGACTTCACTCATGTGAGAACCTTAAGATACAAAACAGATGAACATAAGGGAATGGAAGCAAAAATAATATAAAAACAAGGAGGGGGACAAAACATAAAAAACTCTTAAATATGGAGAACAAAAAGAGGTTTATTGGAGGGGTTGTGGGAGGGGGGATGGGCTAAATGGGTAATGGGCATTAAGGAATCTACTCCAGAAATCATTGTTGCACTATATGCTAACTAACTTGGATGTAAATTTAAAAAATTAATTCAACTACAAAAAATAGTAACCAATGTAAACAGAAGAACATAGGACCCTTCCATAAATATTTTGCAGTAAGTAAAACTCTAGGAAGGGTGAAAAGAACTTTGACTATAATTAGTACTGAGTTTCCTGCCAGGAGGCAGGTGTGGTCTCTGAATAGATTTTTAAATAGGTAAATTTTAAAAATTATAATATTTCTTTACCCATGTTATACAAGCAAAATTCATATCTGCTACATATTCAATTATTCAACAAATATGTGTCCAGTTCCTAATGTGTGTCAAGAATGGTTCTGGGGAATACCTCACTTGGAGCTTATAGTCTAGTCAATAAGTAAATAAATATTTAATATGCCAGGTGGTGATAAGTGCTATGACACAATAAGTAAATAATACATACAATAAAAAATACATAAAAATACATACAATAAGTAAATAAATATTTAATATGCCAGGTGGTGATAAGTGCTATGACACAATAAGTAAATAATACATACAATAAAAAATACATAAAAATACATACAATAAGTAAATAAATATTTAATATGCCAGGTGGTGATAAGTGCTGTTAATGAAAATAAATCAGAGTAGGTAAAACAAAGAATGAACAGCAAGGAACATCCTATTTATATGACATAATTGGAAAGCCTATGTGATAAATAACATCTAAGTAGAGATTTAAATTCAACTGAGAAAATTAGTCCCAATGGTATCTAGGGAATATGTGTTCTAGACAGAGTTAACAAGAGGAAAGACCTTGCAGCAGGACTCTCCTAGGTATATTTGGGGAGCAGTGGAGTTGATGAAGTTGAAATGGAGATATGTATAAGAGGAAAACTAGTTATACATGAGGTCTGGGTGATAAATGATTGAGGCCAATGATTGAGATGACAAGTCACTGGCATTGCTGAGCAGAGGTGTGACATGATCTAACATTTTAAAACATAGCTCTGAACTTCAGCTTGTACCTATGAAAAGATAATTGCTATGGGACTCTTATATGGGGCTTGCTATGGGACTTGCCATAAACTGGATAAAATACATGAATGAAAAACAGGATAAATATATGAAGCCCCTATGTTATATATTAGATAACATGCAGTACAAGAAAAGGGAAACAAAGTTACCGCATAACTACTCTTGCTTTTGGCCTGGAAGTAATTTCCAGAACGCACCAGAGAGAGAGCTTTAAAAAGTCTCAAAAGGATCAATATGGTAGAGTAATGGGATATCACTTCTGATGGTAGGTTACAAAAGACTACAGCTTTTGTATTAGGTTCACACACTTGCCCTCTTACTCTCTTAGACTACTTGTTCTGGGGGGAGTCAGCAGCCATATCTGGAGGCAGCCCTGTGGAGAAGCCCAGATGGTATAGAATTGAGTGTGAACAGCAAGTTGAGTGAGCTGGGAGGCAGATCCTTCTCCAGTTAAGCCTTCTGATAAGACTGCGGACTCAGTCATTAGCTTGGCCATAATCTCATGAGAGATTTTGAGTAAGAACCACACAGTTTTAAGCCATTTCCCAAATTCCTAACCCATAGGAATTATGAGATAATAAATATTGTTTTAAGACACTAATTTAGGGAGTCATTTTATATGCATCAATAGGTACCTACTACAATACCTGAAATGAAAAGTTCACCTGATAGGACTGACAGCAGATTCAGCACTGTAAATGACAGATTCAGTGAATGTGAAAACAAAATAGTAACTCTCCAAAATAAAAGCATAGAGCAAAAAGACTGGGGAAAAAATGAATAGAATCTCAATGACCAATGTGACCAAATAAAGCAGTCTTGATTGAGCAGAGGAAGGCACATGAAAGTATTTAAAAATTAATGGTGAGGCACTTGAGTGGCTTAGTCAGTTAATTTCGGTTCAGATCATGGTCTTGCAGTTCATGGGATTGAGCCCCATGTTGGACTCTGTGCTGACAATATGGAGCCTGCTTAGGATTCCCTCTCTCCCTCTCTCTCTGCCCCTTTTCCACTCATGCACTCAATCTCCCTCTCTCTCTCTCTCTCTCAAAATAAATAAACTTAAAAAAATTAATGACTAAAAGCTTTCCAAATTTTATTAAAACTACAATCCAGAGATCCAAGAAAATCAACAAAACCCCAGTTAAGATAAATACCAAGAAATTCATACCACAGCAAGTCATAAACAAATTCCCAAAACCCAGTGATAGAAGGAAAATCACAAAATTGAGTGATTGAATTAAAAAAGACACATTACAAACAAAAGAAAAAAAAAGATAGCATACTTCATCAGAAACTACACAAATAAGAAGGCAATGGAATTACATCTTTATCATACTGAAAGAAAAAGCCAACCTAGAATTCCATGCTCAGTGAAATTATCTTTCAAAAATTAAAATAAAGACTTTTCAGACAATAAAATTCTGAGAGAATTCTTTGAAGCAGGCTTATCTATACCCTAGTAAATATTAAAGGAAGTTCTTTAGACAGAAGAAAATGATGCCAGATGAAAAAGAAACTTGGATTTCAAAGGAATGAAGAGTGCTGGAAATAGTAAATATATAGGTAGGCATACAAAAAAAACTTTTCTCATTTCTAAATTTTTTTAATTTAAAAAAATTTTTAAATTTGTCTAATTCAAGCAAAAATAAAAGTACTGTGTTATGGATAGAAGAGTAAAGAATGTACTAGCAGTGGACTGTATTATGAATTCAAGGAGTAGACATTACAACACATTTGAGAAAATTAAAAGGCAAGCCAAGCCATAGACTAGGAGAAAATATTTGCAATACATAAATTTGTCTAGGGACTGATATTCAGAATATATTTTTCAAACAGCCCAATTATAATAAAGACAGAAATGGGCAAAATATTTGGACAGACACTTCACAAAAGAAAATATATGAATGGCAAATAGGCACATGAAAAGATAATGAAAATCATTGGCCAGTCAAGAACTACAAATTAAAACCACATTGAGAAACTAGCACACCCACACTTGAAAGTCTAAAATTTAAAGACTGACAATATCAAGGTTAGTGGGAATGTGGAACAATAAGAACCCTCATGCATGTTGGCACTATAAAATGGTAAAACTACTTTGCAAATAATGTATCATCTCCTTAGAAGCTAAATATACTGTTACCACATAATCCAGTTCTCTCATTTACTGAAGAGGAATAAAAAATTATGTTCGCAAAAATATTTGTCTACAAATGTTTATAGCAGTATTATACAAAATAGCCAGAAACTGGAAACAACCAGAATGTCCATCAACAGGTGAATCAATCAATAAATTGTAATACATCCACAAAATGGCATAGTAATGAGCAACAAAAAGGAATAAACTACTGATACATGCAACAACACGGATAAATTTCAAAAACATCATGTCAGTGATATCTCAGACACAACTAACTGATCATAGTGTATGATCATAGTGTATGATAATAATTATATAAAATTTTTAGAAAAGGAAAAACTGTGGGAACAAAAAATAGATTAGCTATTGCCTGGGTTTGAGGATGGGAGTAGAGATTGGCAAGAGAGGAACAGGGGATATTTTCAAGCAATAGAATTGTACATTTAAATGAGTACATTTGTGGGGCGCCTGGGTGGCGCAGTCGGTTAAGCGTCCGACTTCAGTCAGGTCACGATCTCGCGGTCCGTGAGTTCGAGCCCCGCGTCGGGCTCTGGGCTGATGGCTCAGAGCCTGGAGCCTGTTTCCGATTCTGTGTCTCCCTCTCTCTCTGCCCCTCCCCCGTTCATGCTCTGTCTCTCTCTGTCCCAAAAATAAATAAACGTTGAAAAAAAAAATTAAAAAAAAATAATAATAAATAAATAAATAAATGAGTACATTTGTATTATGTAAATTTCGCCCTGATAATATTGCTTTTAAGAAGGAAATTCTGGCTTCTGTGTAGAGTATAGACTTGGATGGGGGCAGGGAGCAGGGCAAAGGAAGAAGCATGGAGATCAGTTCAAACACTACTGCAATAACCCAGGGTTGCAACAATCCAGGGAAGGTGATATTGGGTTGGGCCAGAGTGGTAGTAATGAAGGTGTTAAGAAATTGTGAGATTCCAGATGTATTTCAAAAGCAGAGACTGGAAAAAATGGACTAGATGTGGGTCAAGTGAGAAAGAAATTTTTGTCCTGAACTACAAGAAGACTTGCCATTTAAGATGATATAAACTTGGGGAATATCAAGTACAGTGGCTGAAAAGAGTTCAGTTTGGGATATGCAAATACCCCAATATGAGTATAAAATGCTCATCAGACATCTTAGTGGCAATGTCAAGATGTGTATGTTCAGGCACACATTAAGTGGATAAAGATATACATTTGGGAATCATTAGCACATACGGTAAAACCTTGGATTGCGAGTAACTTGTTCTGCAAATATTCCATAAGGCAACCATTTTTAATAAATTTTAACTTGATAAACAAGTGATGTCTTGCAATACAAGTAATATGCGATGTCGAATGTCACATGATCACAACTGAGCCAATGGTTCCTCTCTCTCTCTCTCTCTCTCTCTCTGTCTCTATCTATCTCTTGCTGTAGGATTGTGGGTAATCATCTTACATGCTTGGATGTTTGGTCTTAGGCTGCAGTGTTTGGCAGAAATCGATGATTTTTCAGAACATTGGAAGTTGCGCACAACTGACACTAGTGTATTTTTTGTCACTTCAAAGTACCTATAGATAGTCCTTTGTTTTTCCATACAAGAGTAAGCTTAGGAATGCTTTGCTTCATTCTAGGTCATTGAAAAGACTCCTTGTTAAAGTTGCAGGAAAAGAAAAAGATTCCATTGAGCCAACAGACATCAGTAATTCCATTAATGATAGTGAAATCATCCTACACAATAACCCTCTTCTCACTCGTCTCCCTCACACCAGCGACGAAGGTTTGCAAAGGTAAGTGCAGGTTAATTTGTTTATTTTTCTTCATATTTTGTATTTTCTTTATTGTTTTTGTGTTCTATTACAATGTTGTAACCATTTTTATATGAATATTTTTGGGTTGTGGAATGAATCATCTGAGTTTCCATTGTTTCTTACGGGGAAATTCACTTTGATATACAAGTGCTTTGGATTACAAGCATGTTTCTGGAACAAATTATGTTCACAAACCGAAGTTTTACTGTATATTGTATTTTAAATCACAATATTGACTGAGGTGACCAAGAGAGGGAATATACAGATAGAAGAGTTCTATAGATCGAGTCTTGGCAAATTCCATTTTTAAAGTCTGCAAAGAGAGGGAACTAACCAAGAAGAATTAGAAGGTGAACTGAGAAAATGATATTCCTAAGACAAATGGGGGAGATCTAGAATGAGCAAGACGATGTCTAACAAACTTATAATAAGGTAAATGCAAATTAACATGCCATTCTCAACTATCAGGACAGCAAAATCTTGAATGTGTGATAACATACTCCATTGAAGATTGTGTGGGATAACAGAAACTATTATACTTTGATGGTGGAAATGCGAATTCCCTATACAGCATAATTTTGTACTTTATAGTAAAACTGTACATGCATTTGCCCTTTGACTCAGGAAATACCTTGCCTAAGAATATCAAAGATATTTGGGCAAAAATACACAAGTCTTTGTAGAACAGCAATCTATTACTTCTTTTATATGGGAATATCCTAGGTAAAAATAAAATGATCCAATCAAATCTTGTAAGCTAGATCATGATAAATCTGGCACAATAACAATATGTGCTAGCAGAAGATTCCTTATCTATTGAATGCTTTTAGCATGATGTATTTGGTTGGTTTAAGATTGCTTATGATAAACAAACAAACAAACCTAGATTTGGACTTATGCGGTATGGATCCTTGGAAAATATCATATAAGAAGTGTAATAATTTGAATATAAAATGGAGATGGCTATTGACTAAAATATAGCCCCCTTTGGTGTTCAGTCCTGTAGCTAAAAACATGAAGCATGTTGCCTCTGCCCTTTTTATAGGGGATATTGACTAAGTCCACCCTTCACCCAACTTTCATGGCCATGCTAAACACCTCTGGAATTGGCTGAATCCTCCTCAGT
This sequence comes from Prionailurus bengalensis, assembly GCF_016509475.1. NCBI lineage: Eukaryota > Metazoa > Chordata > Mammalia > Carnivora > Felidae > Prionailurus > Prionailurus bengalensis. Next base: position 96,027,977 of record NC_057344.1, read on the forward strand.
AGTAAACATTAAGCAATACAAAATTCTAGGAGGACAACCATGGATGATTGTTCCAATTAAGGAAATGGTTGAGGTGTGAGTTTTGATTCCCATTATTTCCCTTTTTTAGCAGTCCTAGCTAACATATAAAACAGTTCCATTGCTTCTCAGTCTTTTGGCTAAGACCAAGTGTAAAACAGAAAATTTCAAGGGGTGCCTGACTGGCTCAGTTAGTAGAGCATGAGACTCTTGATCTCAGGGTCATGAGTTCAAGCCCCAGTTGAGCCTAGAGCTTACTTAAAACCAAAAAACAAAACAAAACAACCCAAAACAAAACAAAAACCCAGAAGGTTTCACAAAGTTCCTAAAGGTAAACAATAGACTGTCAAAGATCAAACAAAGTAGTTTCTTAGATTATTTCAGTTACACCTAATATGGTAAAGATTATATAAGAAGTACAACAGGCCAAGGGGGCCTAGTATGCCAATATGCATTTAGTTAATAATGCCTTCTTTTCAATCCTGAGTTCAGAATCCTGCCAGACACAGTTTGCCTTTCATGTAAATGTGTAATGGAAATCAATGTAAATTTACTGTATTGCCACAGCAATATGTAACACTCCTGGCATATTACCACAGTCTACTGACTCAGTACTTGGACATAACCATTAACAGCAAATTTTTAAGTGCACTACATTGACTCCTCAAATAAAGAAGTTCAAAAGGAGTGAAAAACCATGGTCACCTTTATGACAGAGGATGGCTGATAAATCCAGCTAAAATTCAAGTCCAGTCCAATCTGAGAGATTCCTGGAGCAACCAGAGATATTTCTCAAACTGTATGAAGTAAGTTATTGCCTTTTAACAGACCCTTCCAACAAGCAAGAAATTCACAGCTTGTAGGACTATTTGAGTTTTGGCAAAATCACGTTGCTCCCTTATCACAAAGTCATCAAAAATAAGTCTTATTTCAAGTGGGGTCCTAAGAAGAAACAAGCATTAAAAGATTCACAGAGGATGATGGCACAGGGAACCACACTAAGACCTTATGATCCAACTGATTATGTAAGAATATCCATCTCCTAGCATACTTACAGCTGTGAAGCCTTTGGAAGAAGTCGAATAGTGCTAGTCAGCAGACTTCTTGAATTTGGATTTGGAAACTAGCTGAGGTAGTTGACCATTAAAGTCCATTTGAAAGACAGTTGCTAGCTTGTTACTGGGTATTGGTCAAAACTGCCCCCACGTCAGAAGGGCATTAGATAATTCTGAGGTTAAATATCAGTCATGTCTTGGATTATGTCAGAAAGACCTCAAATAGAGAAAGGGCAGCATATCAAAGCTCAGTGACCCAGAACAAATGCTATATGGTAGAATACCCTGAGGTGGGAAGTTGAGGGGGAGTACACTGAATACATAAGCACACTTCTCACAGATCCAATTAGAGAGCTCTCCAAGAATCCCGCTTGCTCACATTACTCTGACAAAGTAGCTAACTGGTTCACTTATAGGAGTTCCTGGCTTGAGAGCCGTGTTACTGTTTGGAAATTGGCAGCTATGTGCCATACTGATAGAAAAAAAAAAAAAAAAAAACCTTGATGAGAGAAGGAACAGGCAAGTTGGCAAATTTGGCAGAGTTGAGAACTGCTAATTTAGCAGTGTGAGAAGAATTAGTCTCCTGATCTCAGAGGACCATTTGGATATTTACAGACTTTGGGTTGTAGTCAACAGCAAATGGGTCCTAGATCACCAGACAGTTGAGTACCCTTATGTGGCACTCAATTAAGTAAATCTCTGTGGGAATTAAGAATTAGAAGGGGTCATGTGTATGTTAACAAAAAAACAAACAAAACAAAAAAATCCAGTTTCCAGTTTAGAAAGGAGATTGGAACACTAAGGTAGATGCCTTAATCAGATTCCTGAGCTAACTATCTGGTAGGTATGCATGTTCAGATAACCGTAGCAATCTGCCTCTTCCCTAGCAGGGGTAAATGTTACATGACACTTGTAAAAACCTGGACTATAACATCTGGAATAAACCAAATGGGATCCAGAATTTATTGAACAATGGACTCTAGTCACCAACCTTATAATGGGGAATGTGGTATATGAGAAGTCATTTCTTTGGGAAGAAATTGAATAATCCCATAATATTAACTGATGTGTGGTGTGTCAAACATTATTTTAACCACTCTTCTATAGCTGTATGGTGTAACAAAGGATTTGTAAGTTTATTTACACAATTAAATAAAAAGCAAAAAAGCAAGATATATGTAAACAATGATTCTCCAGGATGAGAAAATATTTTTGGGAAGCTGTATTAAATATCCCAACAGATGGAATATTTACAGAAAATGATTAGAGAAGGCAGTGGATTTGGCCTTAGAAGAAACATAGACTTAAGTTAAATGCTTCCATCAACACACTATAAAAAGGTTCAAATAACTGTGGATAAAAGGAGGAAAAAATGTAACTGACTTGGTAAAAGAAATTTAAAAGGCTTATGAAGCTGAATGGTCATCATTAAGGTAGTTTGTAGAGCGAATTCTCTACACAGCAGCTGCTGGCCTGTGATATGTTTCTCTCTGATTACCAAAGTAACATTCTCTGGGAAAGAAAAAAGATAGGTGTCCCTGTCTAACCTCCTTGTAAACATGCTGATAACTGACTCCTTAAGCTAAATATATTTGCTAGGAGGAATGTTCTTAACTGTGGAATTCTCTTAGCAAGACTGTTTCTAGAATCTATGGATTTATAAGCATGGCTCCTGGAAAAATGTCACATAAACCCTTTACCAATCTAAATATAAAATAGAGATGTTCCATAACTTAAACAACTGCCCTCTTGTTATGTGAGGTCACTCATAAACCTCATTTAAATTCTTCATCTATTACTGACCAGAGAAGGTGTCCAACACAGAAAGGAAGGGCCAAGGTAGCCACAGAGGGTGAACTGGACTTCTCTCTGACTTTCCCAAGACTTTCAATTATTTATAACCTCAAACATATTAGTAAACCTGGGTAAGACTCCTTATTCACATAAGTCTAATTTGACACCACAATTTTTTTCTGTTAGCTCCAGTGTGCTAACATTTACCACTAAGTTGGAAGAAGAGAATGTAGCTATTTATATATATTGCTTATATTCAAAGATGGAAGTTTAAAGTATAAATTTTGTTAATGGTTATCTATAAAGAGAGAAAGGTAACAGGTTAGAGGGAACTAGAATAGAGGCCAGAGTTTTCTGAGTATATCTTGATTTGTAGAATTGAATATGGAAACTCACAAATATTTTAAATTATTTAAATTTCCCAAAAGTGAAAGGGGAATGAAACCAATGAACCTAACTATGTATTGAGTTTGGTGTCATAACACAATGACAGAAACTGCTTTCAACTGACTTTAAACACAGTAATTTGCTATCTAACCTTGCTGGAATATACCCTAAGGTCAAAAACGCTAGAAAAAAACAAAAATAATATACCCTTTAAGCTTTTTCCAGTATCATATTGCTGTTAACAGTGTTATTTTATTCAGAATCTGTGGTGTGTATTGTGGGGAAAAGCAAATGAGAAATTATGTTGAAATCACTGAAAATCTATTTGGGTGATGTTAGAAGGGAAACAAATGTAAGATGCATGAGATGAAGTAGGAAGTATCAATATGAAATCATAATGTATTTACTCTAGATCGGATTCTGTGTCTCCCTCTCTCTGCCCCTCCTTGTTCGCACTGTCTCTCTCTCAAAAATAAAATAGGGGCGCCTGGGTGGCTCAGTCAGTTAGGTGTCCAACTTCAGCTCAGGTCATGATCTCACAATTTGTGAGTTCGAGCCCCGCATCGGGCCCTGTGCTGACAGCTCAGAGCCTGGAGCCTGCTTTGGATTCTGTGTCTCCCTCTATCTCTGCCCTCCCCCTCCCGTTCGACTCTGTCTCTCTCTCAAAAATAAAATAAAAACATAAAAAAAAAATGTTACAGGCCTAGAAAAATATACCCAACCATTAGCAATGGGCACTCCTAATGTACAAATAGTGGTCTCTAATATCATTTGCCACTAAGAGAAACCAAGAATTACTGGAAGAATGGCTAGCTCTATGTCTATAGCAGGCAATGTGCAAGATGAGCTTTGAATATCTTGCCATACCAGAAAGCAAATAAGTTATTAAAGACTACTAAGGTCATGTCAAAAGACTTAGAAGTCAACTTAAAGATATTCCCATTGGCCAAAGATTGAAAACACAGACCATATATAAGATATCTGCAATGGATTGATATACATAAACTATTTTTAAGATGGTTGTAGCTCTCTCTACTTACTTATGTACTTATTTATTTACTTACTTACCCATTCATTCATTCATTCATTACAAGTAAGCTCTGCACCAAACATGGGCTTTAACTAATGATACTGAGATCAAGAGTCACACATTCTACCAACTGAGCCAGCCAGCTGCCCCGCATATAAACTACTTTTTAAATGTTTATTTATTTTGAGAGAGAGAGAGAGAGCAGGGGAGGGGCCTAGAGAGAGGGAGAGAGAAAATCCCAAGCCGTCTCTGTGTTGTCAGCATGGAGCCTGATGCAGAGCTCGATTTGATGACCACGAGATCATGACCTGAGCTGATATAAAGAGTCAATGCTTCATCAACTAAGCCACCCAGGCAGGTGCCCCCATAAACTATTTTTATTTTTATTTATTTTAATTTTTAATTTTTTTAATTTTTTAAAATGTTTTTATTTATTTTTGAGACATAGAGAGACAGAGCATGAGCAGGGGAGGGGAGAGAGAGAGGGAGACACAGAATCCGAAGCAGGCTCCATGCTCTGAGATGTCAGCACAGAGCCTGACACAGGGCTCAAACTCACAGAGTGAGATCATGACCTGAGCTGAAGTCGGATGCTTACCCGACTGGGCCACCCAGGTGCCCCCCACTTAAACTATTTTTAAATCCATTAGTTCAGAGAGGTTTCTTTAAATTCTGGTAGAATTAACATACCATGTTATATTAGTTTCAGGTGTACAACATAGTGCTTCAATAATTCTACAAGTTATTTAGTGCTCATCATGATAAGTGTACTCTTAATCCCTTTCACCTATTTCACCCATCTCTTCCCCCACCCCCACCTTATGGTAATCATGTTTGTTCTCTATAATTAAGAGTCTGTTTCCTGGTTTGTCTTTTTTTCATTGTTCATCTGTTTTGTTTCTTAAATTCTCATATGAATGAAATCATATGTTATTTGTCCTTCTCTGACTGACTTATTTCACTCAGGTTTATATCCTCTAGATTATTTCATGCTGTGGAAAATGGCAAGATTTCACTCTTTTTTGTGGATGAGTAATACTCTGTGTCATATATATATATATATATATATATATATATATATATATATATCTCCAGTAGTGGATAAAATATGTATAAATATCCAGTAGTGGAATTACTGGATCATAATGATAATTCTATTTTTAATTTTTTGAGTAAACTCCATCCTGTTTTCCATAGTGGTATACCAGTTTCCATTCCCCCCAACAGTGCACATAGGTTCCTTTTCCTTCATATCCTCACCAATACTTGTTTCTTATGTTTTTCATTTTAGCCATTCTGACAGGTATGAGGTGATATCTCATTGTTTTGATTTGCATTTCCCCAATGATAAGTGCTTCTGAACATCTTTTCGGGTATCTGTTGGCCATGTCTTCTTTGGAGAAATTTCTGTTCATGTCATCTGCCTATTTTTAATTGGATTATTTGGGTTTGTTGGTGTTGAGTTGTGTAAGTTCTTTATATATCTATATATATAACCATCAGATATGTCATTGGCTAATATCTTCTCCCATACCATGGGTTGTCTTTATTTTTGTTGTTCCCTTTACTATGCAGGTTTTTATTTTGATGTAGTCCCAATTGTCTATTTTGCCTTTGTTTTCCTTGCCTTAGTAGCCATATCTAGAAAAATGTTGTTACAGCAAATGTCAGAGAAATCCTTGCCTATGCTCTCTTCTGAGATTTTTATGGTTTCAGGTCTCATGTTTAGGTCTTTGATCCATTTTAAATTTATTTTTGTGTATAGATTAAGAAGGCGGATCCAGTTTCATTCTTTTTGCAAGTAGCTGTTCACTTTTCCCAACACTATTTGTTGAAGAGACTTTTTCCCATTGCATATTCTTGCCTCCTTTGTTGTAGATTAATTGACCTTATAAATGTGGATTTATTTCTGGGATCTCTATTCTGCTTTATTGATCTCTGTGTCTGTTTTTATGCCAGTCCCATACTATTTTGATCATGATAGCTTTGTAGTATAGTTTGAAATCTGGGATTGTGATGCCGCCAGCTTTGTTCTTCTTTCTCAAGATTGCTTTGGCTATTCTTTTGTGGTTATACTCAAATTTAAGGATTGTTTGCTTGAGTACTGTGAAAAATGTTGTTGATATTTTGATAAGAATTACATTAAATATATAGATTGCTTTGGGTATTATGAATATTTTAACATTATTTGTTCTCCTAATCTATGAGCATGGAATATCTTTCCACTTGTTTGTGTCATCTTTAATTTATTTCATCAGTGTTTTATAAGTTACAGAGTACAGGACTTTCACCCCTTTGGTTAAGTTTCTTCCTAGGTATTTTATTATTTTTGGTGTAACTGTAAATGGGATTGTTTTTTGAATTTCCATTTCTGCTGATTCATTATTGGTGCATAGAAATGCAACAGATTTGAAATTCATTTATCAGTTCTAATAGTTTTTTGATGGAGTCTTTCAGGTTTTTTATATATATAGTATCAATCATGTCATATGCAAATAGTAAGTTTTATGTCTTCCTTACTGATTTGGATACCTTTTATTTCTTTTTGTTATCTGATTGCTGTGACTAGGACTTCCAAGACCATGTTGAATAAAACTGGTGAAAGTGGACATCCTTCTCTTGTTCCTGACCTTAGGGGAAAGGCTTTCAGTGTTTCCCCATTGAGGACGACATTAGCTGTGAGTTTTTCATATATGGGCTTTATTATGTTGAGGTATGTTCCCTCTAAACTTACTTTGTTGACACTTTTTATCATAAATGGATATTGTACTTTATCAAGTGCTTTTTTTTTTTAAGTCCAGTCAAGGTTAATGTCAATGCTCTGAACTTTTTCAGTAATTTTTTAAATGTCTTTTTTTTTTTTTGAAAGAGAGAGCAAAAGTCCAAGCCTAGGGAGGGACAGAGAGGGGGTGAACAGAGGATCTGAAGCAGGCTCTGTGTTGACAGCAGAGAGCCCAATGCAGAGCTTGAACCCATGAACCGTGAGATCATGACCTGAGCCAAAATCAAGAGTTAGATGCTTAACTGACTGAGCCACCCAGCCACACCTCAAATGCTTTTTCTACATCTATTAAAATATTTTTATGGTTTTTATTCGTTCTCTTGTTGATGTGATGTATCACATTGATTGTTTTGTGAATAACAAATCACTTTTACATCCCAGGAATATGTCCCATTTGATCATGATGTATGTTTTTTTCATGTACTGTTGAATTTTGTTTGCTAATATTCGGTTGAGGATTTTTACATCTATGTTCATCAGAGATAGTGGCCTATAATTTTCTCTCTGTATTTTTTTTTGTAATGTCTTTGTCTTGTTTCGATATCAAGTGAATGTGGCCATATAAAATGAATTTGGAAGCTATCCTTCCTCTTCCAAAAATGTTTGGAATAGTTTGAGAAGTATTAACTTTTCTGTAAATGTTCAGTAGAATTTTCCTATAAGCCATCTGGTCCTGGATTTTTGTTTGTTATGAATTTTATGATTACTGCTTCCATTTCATTGCTGATAATCAGTCTGTTCAAACTTTCTAGGTCTTCCTGATTCAGTTTTTGGAGGTTATATATTTCTAGGAATTTATCCATTTCTTCTAGGGTTGTCCAATTTGTTGGCATATAATATTTCATAATATTCTCTTAATCTATGTTTCTGTGGTATTGATTGCTATTTCTCTTTTTCATTTCTGATTTTGTTTTTTTAAATTTTTTAATTTTTTAATGTTTATTTAATTTGGAGAGAGAAAGAGAGAGAGAGAGAGACAAAGTGCAAGTGGGGGAGGAGGAGAGAGAGAGAGGGAGACACAGAATCTGAAACAGGCTCCAGGCTCTGAGCCATCAGCACAGAGCCTGATGCGGGGCTCAAACTCACAAACTGTGAAATCATGACCTGAGCTGAAGTCGGACACTTAACCGACTGAGCCACCCAGGCGCCCCTGATTTTGTTTTATTTATTTGAATCCCCTCTCTCTCTCTCTTTTTCTAAATTAGTCTGGCTAAAGGTTTATCAATTTGTTGATCTTTTCAAAGAAGCAGCTTCTGTTTTCACTGATCTGTTCTATTTTTTTTTTATTTTTAGTTTCTATTTCACTTATTTCTTTTAAAAAAAATTTTAACGTTAATTTTTTTTTATTATTGAGACACAGAGAGAGACAAGCATAAGCAGTGGAGGGGCAGAGAGAGGGGGAGATACAGAATCCGAATCGGGCTCCAGGCTCTGAGCTGTCAGCACAAAGCCCAAAGTGGGGCTTGAACTCACAAACCACAAGATCATGACCTGAGCTGAAGTCAGAAACTTAACAAACTGAGTCACCCAGGCACCCCTATTTCATTTATTTCTGCTCTAATCTTTATTATTTCCTTCTTTAAACTGATTTCAGGCTTTGTTTGTTCTTTTTCTAGCTCTCTAGGTGTAAGCTTATAGGTTTGAGATATGTCTTGCTTCTTGAAATAGCCCTGCATTATTAAAACTTCCCTCTTAGAAAAGTTTTCACTGCATCCCAAATATTTTGGACCATTGTATTTTCTTTTCCATTTGTCTCCATGTATTTTTTTAATTTCCTCTTTGATATCTTAGTTGACCCATTCATTATTTAGTAGTATGTATTAACCTCCATGTATTTGTGTTCCTCCCAGAATTTTTCGTTTGGTTGATTTCCAGTTTCATAGCATTGTGGTTGGAAAAATGCATGGTATGCTTTTGATCTTTTTGAATTTCTTGAAACTTGTTTTGTGGCCTAATATATGATCTCTTCTGCAGAATGTTCCATGTACACTTGAAGAGAATGTGTATTCTGTGTTAGGATTGGATGTTCTGACTATATCTATTAGGTCCATCTGGTCCAATGTGTCATTCAAAGCCACTGTTTCCTTGTTGATTTTCTGTTTGGGTAATCAATCCATTGAAGTAAATAGGGTGTTAAAGTCCACTATTATTATTGTATTACTATCAATTACTTCCTTTATGGTTATTATTAGCTGCCTTATGTATTTGTGTGCTCCTCTGTTGGGCACATAAATATTTACAATTGTTACATCTTCTTGTTGGATTGTCCCCTTTATTATGATACAGTGTTTGTTCCTTTTATGATTATGTAGTGTCCTTGTCTCTTGTTACAGTCTTTGTTTTACAGTCTCTTTTGTTGATGTACATATTGATATTCTAGCTTTCCTTTCACTTTCATTTGCATGATAAATGCTTTTCCATCCCTCACTTTTCCATCCCTCACTTTCAATCTGCGTGTGTCTTCAGATCTGAAATGAGTCTCTTGTAGGCAGTATATAGATGGGTCTCGGTTTTTTAATCCATTCAGTCACCCTACGTCTTTTGATTGGAACATTCAATCCATTTACATTCAAAGTAATTATTGATAGGTAAGTAACTTATTGCCATTTTATTACTTGTTTTATGGTTGTTTTTGTAATTCTTGTCTGTTCCTCTCTTCTCTTGCTTTCTTCTCTCACAGTTTGCTGGGTTTCTTTACTGATATATTTGCATCCCTTTCTCTTTAGCATATCTATTATAGGATTCTGATTTGTGGTTACCATTAGGTTTATATATAACATCTTATGCATATAGCAGTCTATATTAAAATGATGGTCGTTTAAGTTTGAACACCTTCTGAAAGCACCAAATTTTTACTCCTGGCCTCCTGAAGTTTTAGGTATGTCATACTTTATATCCATTTATTTTGTGAATTCCTTCACTGAAATTTTTGGATATACTTAATTTCATTGCTTTTGTACTTCCTGTTTTCCTTACTCTTGCTTGTGATCTTTCCTTTCCACTCACAAAGCCCTCTTTATCATTTCTTTTAAGGCTGGTTTAGTGGTGATAAACTCCTTTCACTTATGTTTGTCTGGGAAAACTCTTTCTCCTTCCATTCCCAATGACAGCCTTATGACGTATCTCTCTCTTTTTCAAATCATATTTCATATGTGTGTGTGTGTATATATATATATATATATTTTTTTTAATGTTTATTTATTTTTGAGAGAGACTGCAAATGAAGAAGGGGCAGAGAAATGGGGCCAGAGGATCTGAAGCAGGCTCTGTGCTGACAGCAGCCAGCCCAGTGTGGGTCTTGAATTCATGAACTGTGAGATCATGACCTCAGCCGAAGACAAATGATCAACCACTGAGCCACTCAGGTGTCCCATGAGGTTTCTCTTGTATGTAACTGTCTTCTCTTGCTGTTTGTAAAATTCTTTATCAATACATTTTGCATTTTAATTACTACATGTCTTGGTGTGGACCTCCTTGGGTTAATTTTGTTGGGGATTCTCTGTGCCTTCTGGACCCGTTTCCTTCCCTATATTTGGGAGAATTTTCAGCTATCATTTCTTCAAATAAATTTTTTTTTGCCTCCTTTTCTCTCTCTTCTCCTGGAATCCCTACAATGCAAATGTTATTGTTCTTAATGGTGTCACTGAGTTCCCTTAAACTATTTCCATTTATTATTTTTTTTTTCTCTTTCCTATTTAGCTTGATTGCTTTCTATTACTCTGTTCTCCAGGTCACTGATCCATTCCTCTGCTTCCTCTCATCTACCATTTATTCCACCTAGGGTATTTTTAATTTCAGTTGAGTTCTTCATCTCTGATTGGTTCTTTTTTATATTGTCTGTCTCTTTGTTAGGGGTCTCTCTGAGGTCCTCCACTCCTTTCTCAAGTCCAGTGAGTATCTTTATGACCATGACTTTAAATTCTCTAACAGGCATATTGCTTACCTGTATTTTGCTTAGCTATCTTGCTATGATTTTGTCCTGTTCTTTCATTTGGAACATATTCCTTTGTCTCCTCATTTTGTCTGTCTGTGTCTGTTTCTGTGTGTCAGAAAAGTCAGCTGTGTCTCCTCCTCTTAAAAGCAGTGTCCTTGTGAAGAAGTTTCTGTAGTGTCCTGTAGTTCAGTGTCCCATGTTCACCAGAACCTGGCACTTCAGAGGTAACTCCTATGTGTGCTGCATGTGCCCTACTATTATTGGTAAACCATGTTTGCCTTCAGTCCAGTTGTTTACAATGGTTCTTTTTGCCTGTTATGGGCACTGTTTGGTCCCTGTGTTGTTTTGGAGTCAGTATGGGGCTGCCTTGGGCTTGAGTTGAGTAAGACCAGGTGCTTTCTAGAGGTGTAGTAGCACCAAACTGTAGGGTGCTCTCCCTGTGTTGTCCTCTAGGAAGCTTTCATTGGTGGGCAGCGCCAGAAGTCAGACCAGATATCTGCCCCCAGCCCACTGCTGAAGCCACAATCAGACTGCTGTGTGTGGTTAACTTCCCCTCTTCCTGGGGCAGGAGTCACTTTGGGGTGCTGCTGGCCCCTGCTGGGGCTGCTTGCACACTGCCAGGCTTGTGGCACCACTTTGGATGAACTCATGTGAAAGGCATGTTGGAGGCTGTGTCTGCAGGAGAAGGAGAAGGGGTTGGGGCACTTGGTGTCAGCAAGGTCTACACAGGTCTGCTGTGGGAGAGGACCTGCATCTGCCTGGGAAAACTCCTGTGAAACCTGGTTGGTTTGGAGGGGGTGGATCTGAAGAAGTACGTGGAACAGGATGTGCTGTTAGCAAGCTAGGTGGAGGGTGTTTTCATTGCACTGATTCGTACAGGTGTCTGCGTGGGGTCTGGAGTACAGGGGAGGGAAGTGGCACATGCCATTTGCTCTTAGAGAAGTCTCCTAAAGCTCCCTGCCCCTCCAGCACATGCTCTGAGATTATTAAATAAATCTTCCTGTATACCCCAGGTATTTTTCAAACTGATGCTTTTGTGCTGTATCTCAGCAGGGCTGTTTGCTCTGCTGTCTCTTTAAAGGCAGAGACTGCTTCCTATTGTCCTCCAGCTCTTCCAGAGGAAAGCCTACTGATTTTTAAAGTTCCAAGTGTTGGGCCCCATTGATTATAAAAATTCATGAAGCCAGGCCCTTCTGGTTTTCAAAGCCAAATGTTATGGGATTCATCTTCCCAGTGCAGGTCCCTGTGCCAGGGGTGATTGGAATGGGGTCTGTTCCTCTCCCTTCTCTGTGCCCCATGTCATCCCTCCCTCCTATGGACAGTCCTGCAGATCACTTTGGCTCCCAAAAGTCTCTCTGCCCTTCCTACCCTCTTTGACGTGGCCTCTTCTCTACATCTAGCTGTGGAGTGTCTGTTCTGCCAGTCTTCAGGTTGTTTTCTATTAGGACTGGTGTGGTGTTATCTTGTTGTATCTGTGGGACAGGTGAAGCCAGGATCATCCTATTCCACCATCTTCCCTGGAAGGCTGAGAGATAATTTAAAAAATCTCATTGGTCATCTTTGTAGACTGCCATAGAACCAATTATTCATAGAACTGCTAAATAAAATAATCAAGTATTATCCTGTAAAAACAGTGCTTCTTGGTATCCTATAGTTGAATTGGGATCATTTTTCTTAATAGAAGTACTCCAGCTAAGAAATATGTAATAATGACAAAACTGGATTATCAACATTTTATAAGCCCTAATGAATTCATGAATTTAGGCAATACTCACCTAGTGGCATCTAATATCACAAAATGGAGACAACCAGTCATTATGCATCTCCTGACAGAAGAATGCAACACCATCTATGAGATATTTTTACCAGAAATTGAACCTGAATATAATCAAGCTTCTAGATGTAATTCACAGAAAATATAGGAGGCAGATGAAAGCATGGGGATATAACTACCAAATCCAGACTGCAAAAGACTCTGTAATTTCTAAAATATGAGGAAAGTATCTAGAATAGTGGCAAAAATCACTGAGTATTTTCTCTTGCACTGGATTTGTGGTTTGTCATTGTGAGGTCTGTAATACCCAGTTACTTCATATACAAAAATAAGTTGTCTTTAGATGAAGATGACCTAGAATATGGGAAACCAAGAAAACCTCATATAAATGGACCTAGAAACCTGATTACACAGTGCAATTATCAACCTCTACATCAAACTGTGAAGTCTGCTGTATATCCTTTTACTGTTTAAGCTGGTTTGAGCTGAACTTACTTTTATTTGTAACCAAAGCTTCTTAATTTATAGATTAGAAAAGGAACTATAGATTGTGAAAAGGAACCACTTCCAATAAATATATTTAAAATTTGAGGCTCTGTATATGCAAGTCCTATCTATCTATCTAATCTGGTTTTTTTTTTTCAAATTATAAATAAAATCAAATTGAAGAGTAAAGTAGAAGGCTGTTTTTCTTCCCTTAGCTTTTAAGCTACACTGGAGCCACTTTTAATGTTTATTTTTGAGAGAGACAGAGACAGAGTGTGAGTGCGGCAGGAGCAGAGAAAAAGAGAGACAGAATCCAGACCAGACTCCAGGCTCTGAGCAAGCTGCCAGCACAGAGCCTGATGTGGGGCTCAAATTCACAAACCGCAAGACCTGAGCCAAAGTTGGATGCTTAACCAACTAGCCACCCAGGTGTCCCTGGAGTCACTTTTAAATGTAACATTCCCCTCCAGTCACTAATCATTGAAAATATTTTAGATATTAACTAGTTACCCAAAAGATAATACTGTGAAAACCAAAGTGTTTAAAGCTAGTGTTCTGTAAACACTTTAAACTGATGGATCTTGAACATTTGTTCCTAGATCCAAAATAAGAATAAACTCTTAAAACAACGTATACATGTAATAAACGGTGACAGGGCCAATCGCACCATGGTCAAAACTGCTGCAATACCCTCTCCTGCTCCTAGGAATGACCTCAGGGTGGGAGGTGGACATACTGGATGCACTATGAGATGTTCTTAACCATGATTCCCTTGATCACCTGGTCTCCACGTGTCCCATTCTAATAGAGGGCCATAATGGCAATTCAGGTCCCTCACTATCAGTGTGAACTTAGTCACTGAATTTACCTTTTTCAGCAATCCCAAATGTCTTAGTAGTCACCTTTCTTCAGACTAGAGTTATTTGGTTAAATGTCCACATATCTCCCTGGGGAAGAATTAGGAGGATATTTATCATATACTCTTGGAGCAAAATTTCTGGTTATTTTATTAACAAGATCCAGCTTTTCTTTCAGTCAATAGGACCTGGGTTTGAAAACTGGATTAAATCTACAGAAAGGGTAACAAATCAAAATGATCTATTCCAAGAGCTGAAAATAGCCTGCTGCCCACCAGCTCTCAATTTTTTTTTTTCTGGTATATAAGTCAAGTTGGCTAGCTACCCATATCACTCTTAGGTACACCTTAAACTATTAGCTAAAGTCATGGATATCTGATGTTAATGCACCCTGACTGCCACCTCCAGCCCTGCTGCTCATTATAGTAATTACATTCTCATAGCTTCTGTTAATTCGTGTCTCCCTAGGAATCTGATATTCTGGAAATTTATCATACCCATCAACACTAGACATCCCAGTTCTATGCCAACACTGCCTATTCAGTCCTGGGCTACAGAGGCTACCTATAGTTATCCAGATCACAACTGAGTTTCTCAAGAATGATAATGTTCCTCTCTAGTCTCTTCTATTCTATTCTCCTTGACATAAACATAGTCAGATGGTAGGTTCTCTGGCCTCATATAACATCCTACATTTATAGTCTAATATCATAACATTATCATCTCTCCAAGTCTTTGACTTTTCCTCGATTCTCCAACAAGGCAATTTTAGCATTTCTGCTTCATATACTATAAGCCACCATTTCATCCAACTTCAAGAATTCAGTTCAGTAGCATATTAAGACAAGTTCCAGATGTCCTTGTCAAGATGTTAAGCTCCCAGTTTAACAACCCATGTCAACATACATTTTCCCTTTCCAGCCACACATACTTTTTTAGATGCTCTCCATGTTCTCCCCTTGTTCCAGGTCCTGTATCCTTTCAGTGTGCACAATACTTGTCACAGCATGTACTTATTATTTCTACTATGCCTTGCAAAGGGCTGTAGTCTGAACCTTATTTTAAGTCTGGTGAAGAGATGACATATTATGAGAACAAGGATTACTTAAGAGACACTTGCTTCAGGTGGGGTTTTGGGTGGACTATCAAGGCAAGTTGATGATAATTGCCTCTAACAAGGTTAAAGGACCTGCTTCTGCCAGCCTAGAGAGTGAAGAAAAATCTGGCATTCAAAATACACCAGAAGAGGTTCATCCACACAAATGTCCCCACCCCAGGTCATGGATACCACTCTTTCCATTAGAGATCTCTCATTTCAAAATAGGAGACCTGTCAAGGCTCAGTATTCAGCAGTGTAGCTATCGTTACCATTAAACCTTGAGTTTGAGTTTCCATAGTGTTTGTGCTTTTCAAACACTGAGATGCATTTTTCTGATGCTCACAGTGTACCCTGAGTTTGTAGTTGCTTATTTTTTTCTCGAGTCAGTCTAAAGACTTTATCAAAAAGCAGTCAAGTCCACCTTCAACAGATTTCACAATTTAAAAAAAGAAAAGTTTTATCAGGTAATTCCACCAGTGCAACTGTTGTCTAGGTGGGGAGAGAGATTCCTGGTGCTTTCTATTCCACCATCTTCCCAGAATCCTCTCCAAATTCTAAATTGTTATTTTTTATTAACGGAGAAATATAAAATAAAATTATTTCAATATCAGAATAATTTTAAAAAGAAAAGAAACCATGAACTTCAGTCTTTATTATTGCCACTGTCTCTATGCCAAGTGCTACCTATCACTTATACAGATGTTTCGCCTTCACTGGCTCCTCAAGCCAGTCTACCACTGGAGATAGTCTTAGTAACTGTGATGTTACACTGGAGTCATCACCACCACCAATAGTGTCCCTATCGCTGCATTGCCTTGAGTGATTCAGACCTGATTCCCATCCTGACAGGCTCCTTTCTAGGGTCACTTCAGGTAACAATTGACTTAGCCTGAATTCCCCATAAAAGAGACCTGGGATGAGAGCTTGCATGTAGGATGATTTTAGTGAAGTAATTGCAAACAGGAGTAGGGAAGTAGGAAGAGCAGAACAGGAAATGAAGAAAAGGCAATATAAAATGTGTTATTAGTTCACCACTGCTGCTGTTATTAGTTGGCAACTGGAGTGTGATCCCTTTAGTAACCCTCTGACGAGGGACCTCAGAAATGCCAACCTGAAGAACAAAAGAGAAAAGTATTTAACCACTGTCTCCCATCCTCCTTGTTCAAGAGTTGCCCCATGTGGTATTAGCTACCTCACACATCCAGGGCAGTTTACGTGTGAGAATGGCTAAGTGGGTTCTTGCACATGTTTCACACAGCTGAGGCAGCAGCAAAGCCCTGCACCAAAAGGAATGGAACTAATTGCTGGAGTAAAATGTTAGGCTTAGATAATAACAGATGGGCCAGAAGAACTTTCTAATGCACAATAGGTAAGTGCTCTAATAAAGCAATGTTAAAATACTATGGAAATTTAAGTGCGGAAAAAGCAGATCCTTTGGTTTTGAAGCATGACTTCAAAAGCATGGCTCTTTGGGGTGCCTAGGTGGCTTAGTCGGTTAAGTATCCAACTTTGGCTCAGGTCATGATCTCACGGTCCGTGGGTTTGAGCCCCGAGTCAGGCTCTGTACTGACAGTTCAGAGCCTGAAGTCTGGCTTGGCTTCTGTGTCTTCCTCTCTCTCTGCCCTCCCCTGTTTTAGCTCTGTCTCTCTCTCTCAAAACTACATAAGCATTAAAAAAAAAAAAAAAAAAAAAAAAAAAAAAAAGCATGGCTCTCCCATGACTGGAGAGCTGAAGGCTTAAAGTAATTGCTTTACCATTTGTATCCTTTCTTCTTCCTATTAAATATCAGCTTAATTATATTCATTATCTTCTGCCCTGAAAATCTAATGTTTTAAAAAGAGGAAAAAGAGGACAAAAAATTTAAAGCTTTTTCTGTGGCAAAATATTTTTAATGTAAAAAACAATGCAGGGGAGGAGCCGAGATGGCAGAACAGCACGCATATAAGTTTTTTGTGTGTCTTGCATCCATGAAATACAGCCAGACCAACACTAAACCATCCTACACACCTAGAACACTGATTGGCGAATTAACACAACAATCCGCACAAACTGCACCACAGAATTCAGCAGGTACGTGGCGCAGGGAGATGAACTTGGGGAGAGAGAAGGTGGCTGCAGGCAGGGAGCCACCTTTGCAGGCAGAGAGGACAGAGACTGGGGCAGGGGAGAATATGGGAAAAGCACCCCTCCCCAAAAACAGCTGGAGAGAAAGTGGAAAATTGGAAACAGCCTCAGGGACTAAACTAAAAAAGGAGAAAGGAGAAAGGAGAGTGTTTAAATTCCATTAAGACTGTAAACAAGGGGAGTGCAAAGGCAGCAACTCCGCAGCTTGATACCTGGTGGTGCTCTGGTGGGAAGAGAGAATACACAGGGACAGAGTGGGGTCCGGGAGGTTCTCGAGCCACATGGGGAAAAGCGGTTCCACTGCTGGAAGGACATTTGGTAGAGACTGTTGAAGCCACCTGGTTCCAGCGGACCCCAGAAAAAGGTCACCTTCGCTGGTGCCGGAACAAGGTCCTTACGAGTGAAGCCTGGTGCCAGATGTGTGCTGTGATTTTCCATAATCCCTGAAAACCTGCTGCCACACTATCTCGTGAAATTTTTCTGCAGCAGGTTGGCACCTGGCTGCAGTCTCAGGGGACCGGCAGCAGCAGGGTCCAGCAGGCGTTCCTGGGTGCAGTTGGCATTCAGCCACTGCTCGGTGAGACCCTCCAGCAGGAGGGCGGAAGGGGTAAAAGCCGCAGTCCTTCAGAAGCAAGGGGCTGGGGAAAACAGCCGCATCTGAGACAAAACTTGGGAGAGAGGTACTGCCTGGGGCTTGGTCACAGACAGTGAAAAGGCGGGGAGTGGACGAAAGCTGAAGACAGAGGACGGGTGCGCAATTGCTGATCGGAGAGAACAGAGTTCCGATACTAGAGACTGGGTAGCTGGGTGATGCCATTTTCACCGCTCTCGCACATGCACATAAGCACGTATGAGTGCCGCAACAATCCACCCAAGTAGGCTAGCAGCGCCATTTATTGGAGAACGGAGCCGTTACACTGAGCCCTGCCCAACTGGGCCAACCTCGTTCTTGAAGAACACAAGTCTCACCGCCTACTTGGTTTATGGACTATAAAGGGCTACATAGTCTGAATTCTAGGGGAAAACAAAGTAATTTCAATACTATTTCAATCTGCTAGCAGGTCTATCTATTCAATTTTGTTTTTTTTTTCTCTTCTACACTATTCTTTCTCTGAATACAGAAAGAAAAAAATTTCATTTTTATTTTCAATTTTTATTAAAAATATTTTTGTTTAATTTTTTTTTACTATATTTTTTACTTTTGGGTAATTTTTTTCAAATTCTATCTTACTTCCATCATTCTATTTTAGTCTACTTCAGTGTATTCACCTTTTCAAATTATCAAATGATTGACTTGTTTTCTTTTTTCTCTTTTTTTCTTTTTCTTGAATGCAGAAAGTGAAAAACTTCATTTTTACTTTCAATTTCTATTAAAAATATTTTTCTTTAATTGTTTACTATTTTTTTTGCTTTTATGTAAATTTTTTAAAATTCTATTTTACTTCCATCATTTTATTTTAGTCTACTACAGTGTATTCACTTTTTAAATTTTCGAACAATTTCATTTTTTTAATTTTTTTTCTTTATTGTTTCTTTTCTTTTTCTGGAATACAGAAAGAGAAAAAATTCCTTTTTTATTTTTAATTTTTATTAAAAGTATTTTTCTTTACTTATTTTCCTACCATATTCTTTACTTTTGTGTAAATTTTTTCAAATCCTCCTTTACTCCCATCATCTCATTTTAGTCTACTTCAGTGTATTCATTTTTTCAAACTCTCAATTTCCCCCCCCCCCTTTTTTTTCTCTAATCTGTCAAACCACTTTCAACACCCAGACCAAAACACACCTAGGATCTACCATCATTTATTAGATTTTGTGTCTTTGTGTGTGTGTGTATTTTTAAGTTCTTAATTTTAATATTTTAAAAATTTTAATATTATTTAAAATTTTAATTTTCTATCTCATTAATATCTTTTCTCCCTTCAAAATGACAAAACGAAGGAATTCACCCCAAAAGAAAGAGCACAAAGAAACAATAGCCAGGAATTTAATTAACACAGATACAATCAGGATGTCTGAACCACAATTTAGAATCACGATAATAAGAATACTAGCTGGAGTCAAAAATAGATTAGAATACCTTTCTGTAGAGATAAAATAAGTAAAAAATGGTCAGAATGAAATTAACAATGCTATAACTGAGCTGCAATCACGGATGGATGCAGCGGCGGCAAGGATGGATGAGGCAGAACAGAGAATCAGTGATATAGAGGACAAACTTACAGAGAATAATGAAGCAGAAAAAAAGAGGAAGATTAAGGCAAAAGAGCATGATGTAAGAATTAGAGAAATCAGTGACTCATTAAAAAGGAACAATATCAGAATCATAGGAGCCCCAGAAGAGGAAGAGAGAGAAATAGGGGTAGAAGGGTTATGTGAGCAAGTCATAGGGGAAAACGTTCCTAACCTGGGAAAAGACACAGACATCAAATACTAGGATGCACAGAGGACTCCCATTAGATTCAACAAAAACTGACCATCAACAAGGCATATCATAGTCAAATTCACAAAATTCTCAGGAAAGGAGAGACTCATGAATGCAGCAAGGGAAAAAAGTCCTTAACCTACAAGGGAAGACACATCAGGTTTGCAGCACACCTATCCACAGAAACTTGGCAGACCACAAGGGAATGGCAGGATATATTCAGTGTGCTGAATCAGAAAAATATGCAGCCAAGAGTTCCTTATCCAGCAAGGCTATCGTTCAAAATAGAAGGAGAGATAAAAAAGTTTCCCAGAAAAACAAAAATTAAAGGAGTCTGTGGCCACTAAACCAGCCCTACAAGACATTTTAAGGGGGACTCTGAGGGGAGAAAGGGTGGAAAAAAAGTATGTGTACATATGTATGTATGTCTATATATCAAAAGCAACAAATATTAGAAGGGACCAGAGAACACCACCAGAAACTCCAATTCTACAAACATCATAATGGCAATAAATTCATATCTTTCAGTACTCAATCTAAACATCATGGACTCAATGCTCCAATCAGAAGACACAGGGTAACAGAATGGAAAAGAAAACAAGATCCATCTATATGCTGTTTATAAGAAACCCACTTTAGACCTAAAGACACCTTCAGATTGAAAATAAGGGGATGGAGAACCATCTATCATGCTAATCGTCAATAAAAGAAGGCCGGAGTAGCCATACTTATATCAGACAATCTAGACTTTAAAATAAAGACTGATCCAGAGATGCAGAAGGGCATTATATCACAATCAAGGGGTCTATCCACCAAGAAGACCTAACAATTGTAAACATTTATGCACCAAATGTGGCAGCATCCAAATATATACATCAATTAGTCACAAACATAAAGAAACTCACCGATAGTAATAACATAATAGTAGGAGACTTCAACACCCCACTCACAGTAATGGACAGATCATCTAATCAAAAAATCAACAAGGAAACAATGGCTTTGAATGACACACTGGACCAGATGGACTTAACAGATATATTCAAAACATTTCATCCTAAAGCAGCAGAATATACATTGTTCTCCAGTGCACATGAAACATTCTCCAGAATAGACCATATACTGGGACACAAATCAGCCCTAAGTAAGTACAAAAAGATCAAGATCATACCGTGCATATTTTCAGACCACAATGCTATGAAACTCGAAATCAAGCACAAGAAAAAATGTGGAAAGGTAACAAATACTTGGAGACTAAAGAACATCCTACTGAAGAATGAATGGGCCAACCAAGAAGTTAAACAGGAAATTAAAAAGTATATGGAAGTCAATGAACATGACAACACCACAACCCAAAACCCCTGGGACGCAGCAAAGGTGGTCATAAGAGGAAAGTATATAGCAATCTAGGCCTTCCTAAAGAAGGAAGAAAGATCTCAGATACACAACCTAACCTTATGCCTTAAGGAGCTGGAAAAAGAACAGCAAATAAAACCCAAAACCAGCAGAAGGCAAGAAATAATAAAGATTAGATCAGAAATTAATGCTATCGAAACCAAAAAAACAGTAGAACAGATTAATGAAACCAGAAGCTGGTTCTTTGAAAGAATTAAAAAAAATTGATAAACCACTAGCCAGTCTGATCAAAAAGAAAAAGGAAAAGCCCAAATAAATAAAATCAAGAACAAAAGAGAGATCACAACCAACGCAGCAGAAATCAAAACAATAATAAGAGAATAGTATGACCAGTTATATGCCAATAAAATGGGCAATCTGGAAGAAATGGACAAATTCCCAGAAACATATGCACTACCAAAACTGAAACAGGAAGAAATAGAAAATTTGAACAGACCCAAAACCAGTAAGGAAACTGAATTAGTAATTAAAAATCTTCCAAAAAACAAGAGTCCAGGGCCAGATGGCTTTCCAGGGGAATTCTATCAAACATTTAAGAGTTAACATCTATTCTCTTGAAGCTGTTCCAAAAAATAGAAACGGAAGGAAAACTTCCAAACTCTTTCTCTGAAGCCAGCATTACCTCGATTCCAAAACCAGACAGACACCCCACTAAAAAGGAGAACTATATACCAATTTCCCTGATGAACATGGATGCAAAAATCCTCAACAAGATATTAGCCAACCGGCTCCAACAATACATTAAAAAAATTATTCACCACAACCAAGTGGGATTTATACCTGGGATACAGGGCTGGTTCAATATCTGCAAAACAATTAACGTGATTCATCACATCAATAAAAGAAAGGACAATAACCATATGATCCTCTCAATAGATGCAGAGAAAGCATTTGACAAAATAAAGCATCCTTTCTTGATAAAAACCCTCAACAAAGTAGGAATAGAAAGAGCATACCTCGAGATCATAAAAGCCATATATGAACGACCCAACACTAATATCATCCTCAATGGGGAAAAACTGAGAGCTTTCCCCTAAGGTTAGGAACAAGACAGGGATGTCTACTCTCGCCACTGTTATTCAACATAGTACTAGCCTCCAATCAGACAACACAAAGAAATAAAAGGCACCCAAATCGGCCAGGAGGTCAAACATTCAAACTTCGCAGATGACATGATACTCTATATGGAAAACCCAAAGGATTCCACCAAAAAACTGCTAGAACTGATTCATGAATTCATCAAAGTTGCAGGATATAAAATCAATGCACAGAAATCGGTTGCATTCCTATACACCAACAATGAAGCGACAGAAAGAGAAATCAAGGAATCGATCCGATTTACAGATGCATCAAAAACCATAAAATACCTGGGAATAAACTAACTAAAGAGGTAAAAGATCTACACACTGAGAAGTATAGAAAGAAAGAAAGAAAGAAATTGAAGACACAAAACAATGGAAAAAGATTCCATATTCCTGGATAGGAAGAACAAATATTGTTAAAATGTCGATAATACCCAAAGCAATCCACACATTCAATGCAATCCCTATCAAAATAACACCAGCATTCTTCACAAAGCTAGAACAAACAATCCTAAAATTTCTATGGAACCAGAAAAGACCCCGAATAGCCAAAGCAATCTTGAAAAACAAAACCAAAGTAGGAGGCATCATGATCCCAGACTTCAAGCTATACTACAAAGCTGTAATCATCAAGACAGTATGGTACTGGCACAAGAACAGATACTCAGATCAATGGCACAGAATCGAGAACCCAGAAATGGACCCACAAACATATGGCCAACTAATCTTTGACAAAGCAGGAAAGAATATCCAATGGAATGAAGACACTCTCTTCAGCAAGTGGTGCTGGGAAAACTGGACAGCGACATGCAGAAGAATGAACCTGGACCCCTTTCTTGCACCATACACAAAAATAAACTCAAAGTGGTTGAAAGACCTCAATGTAAGACAGGAAGCCATCAAAATCCTCGAGAAGAAAGCAGGCAAAAACTTCTTTGATCTTGGCCGCAGCAACTTCTTACTCAACATGTCTCCAGAGGCAAGGGAAACAAAAGCAAAAATGAACTACTGGGACCTCATCAAAATAAAAAGCTTCTGCACAGCAAAGGAAACAATCAGCAAAACTAAAAGGCAACCAACAGAATGGTAGAAGATATTTTCAAATGACATATCAGATAAAGGGTTAGTATTCAAAATCTATAGAGAACTTATCAAACTCAACACCCCAAAAAACAAATAATCCAGTGAAGAAATGGGCAAAAGACATGAATAGACACTTCTCCAAAGAAGACATCCAGATGACCAACCGTCACATGAAAAAATGCTCAACATCACTCATCATCAGGGAAATACAAATCAAAACCACATTTAGATACCACTTTATACCTGTCAGAATGGCTAACATTAACAACTCAGGCAACAACAGATGTTGACGAGGATGCAGAGAAAGAGGATCTCTTTTGCATTGTTGGTGGGAATGCAAGCCGGTGCAGCCACTCTGGAAAACAGTATGGACATTCCTCAAAAAACAAAAATAGAACTACCCTACGACCCAGCAATTGCACTATTAGGCATTTATCCACGGGATACAGGTGTGCTGTTTCGAAGGGACACATGCACCCCCATGTTTATAGCAGCACTATCAACAATAGCCAAAGTATGGAAAGAGCCCAAATGTCCATCGATGTATGAATGGATAAAGAAGAGGTGGTATATATATGCAATGGAGTATTACTTGGCAATCAAAAAGAATGAAATCTTGCCATTTGCAACTATGTGGATGGAACTGGAGGGTATTATGCTAAGTGAAATTAGTCAAAGACAAAAATCATATGACTTCACTCATGTGAGGACTTTAAGAGACGAAACAGATGAACATAAGGTAAGGGAGACAAACGTAATATAAAAATAGGGAGGGGAGAAAACAGAAGAGACTCATAAATACGAAGAACAAACTGAGGGTTATGGGAGAGATTGTGGGAGGGGGGATGGGCTAAATGGGTAACGGGCATTAAGGAATCTACTCCTGAAATCATTGTTGCACTATATGCTAACTAATTTGGATGTAAATTTTAAAAAATAAAACAAGTTAAAAAAAAAAAAAAGAACAGCCATCAAATCATAAGAGGTTGACATAGCAGTCAGCCAAGACTTTAGGACATTAAATACATGTCTTTCTTTAATCAAACAAAACAGGGTTGCGTTGCTTTTTAAAACCAAATTGTAAGGTGATCCAAAAGTAGAAAAAGCAGATCATTTGCATTAAGTGGCCAAAATTAGACAACTAAAAATTAGATCTCTTTGTGGACTAATTCATAAACTGTATGAAATTTTTTTTTCAATTTTAAAATAGGTTAGTATGTTTTGAAAGCTGCTATTTGGGTATAACCAGTAGAAACATTTTTCTTATAAATAAATATAATGTAATTAAGAAAATGCAGTTGGTGGCTAAAAATACAATGTATTCATTAGTCCTTCCTATCTGTGGGGCATATGTTCCCAAAACTCCCAGTGAATGACTGAAACCATGGATAGTACCAAACCCTATGTATACTATGTTTTTTACTCTATATACATGCCTAAAACTGGGATCAATAACAATAAAACCAGCATGAATTTCTTTTTGCTTCTTTACAATTTCACAGATAGAAGATTCATTCTTACTATAGATCTCAGCAGCCTCAGCATGTGATTTTTTCTTTCCCTATTTAGTTGAGAATTTTCAACTATTCACTTCAGGGAAGCACTTTCTGGTGTTTCTTTGGCATCTCTGAATTGCCAGTATCACCACTCTTAAGGTTTGAGACCATTATTAAGTAAAATAAGGGCTACCTGACCACAAGCACTGCCATACTGTGACAGCTGATCTGATAACCCAGATTGCTAAGTGACTAATGGCTGGGTAGTGCATATACAGTGTGGATACATTGCATAAAGGGATGATTCTCATCCTAGACAGGACAGTGTGAGATTTCATCAGGATACTCAAAATTTCATGCAATTTAAAACTTATGAATTGTTTCTTTCTGGAACTTTCCATTTAATATATTTGGACAACAGTTGACTGCAGATAACTGAAACCACTGAAATCAAAACTGCATATAGGGGGTGGAGGGATTACTGTATTTCCCCCCGGACTGTGACTTACACTTTACTGGAGCTGTGAAAAAGCATGAGAAAACACCTGAACAAAAGCATGCAATGTGTAATCTATTTAGGTGGTGAGAAGAGAAAATCTGATACCATAGTAAACAATTCAGAACATAGCAAGGAAATGGACTTATATATATATTAAATAAAAGAAAGATTATTCTGTTATGGTCCTGAAGTTGAAAAGCAAATTTCAAACAGTGATTACAAACACCATTCTCAAATGCTAAGTTTCTATAGGGTGCATTACTAATGGACAAAGTTTCCAAAATTCTGTGGTTGAACTATATGTTCCTTTCAAAAGAAAATGTTTATATAAGTGCTCTTGCTTGCTTAGTATTGGAAGAAGGAAAATATTTCCTAACTGGACAAAAGAAAGCTAGGAGATATTTTAAAGACACCTAAACAGAAAAGAAGAGGATACATAGCAGGTTTCAGAAAGTTCACAAACCACAATACTCAAATTCAATATTTTACATGGCTATGATTATATCTAAAATATCTGTACTTTACTTTCCCCCCATATTATAAACAGTTATACTTTATATCTGAACCTGTGATTCAGAATGACAGATTCACTTCTCAAATCAGGACACACTAAATGTATCTTTTTTGCAGGGGGCAGGGTATAGTTTTATGTGTGTTTATAAAACTGCTTCAGGTAATTTATAGGTAAGGCACTGCAGACTATTTAAAATTTTTTTTAAATGTTTATTTATTTTTTTAGAGAGAGAGAGAGGGAGAGAGCAAGTGAGTGCTTGAGCAGGGGAGAGGCAGAGAAATGGAGACACGGAATCTGAAGCAGGCTCCACACTCCAAGCTGTCAGCACAGAGCCCGACGCAGGGGGGCTCAAACTCACAAACTGTGAGATCATGACCTGGCCAACGTTGGACGCTTAAATGACTGAGCCACCCAGGCACCCCACAAATATGCCTTTTGAATATAAAACTGGCATATTGTTGTCATATCAAATTAGTTGCTGCTGTTGATTTTAAAAATATTTTCTGAATTTATCTAGGATGCCTAACACTGACACCAGCATATGTAGTTATGAAGACACTTACAGCCTTTTGTAAAAGTCAGCATTCATCTTACACCAGCTCTTTTCAGATAGAAAACATACTTAATAAATGAAAAAAAATTAGTTAATAAGCCACATTTAACTAGCACTAGTGACTGTTCAATGAAACAATACACAGTAGAAGTTAACTCCATTTAATTTACAGCTTATTTTATAACTGTATTTTATTAAGGTATAATTCATAATAGTAAAATCACGTATCTTAAATATACAGCTTGGGGAATGTTGACAAATATATGCAGCTATATAACTGTCAGCCAGATCAATATACAAATCATTTCAACTGCCCCCCTCTCAAATTTCCTCATGTTCCTTTTACAGCCAGTTTGAATCCCCTGACCTCACCCAGAGAAAACAGTCGTTCTGAGATCCATCACTACAGCTTAGTTTTGCCTATAATTGGCCATCATATAATTAGTTATACAGAATGTTCTGTCTGGTTTATTTTGCTCAATGTAATGCTTTAGAGATTCAGGTAAGGTTATTACATTTATCAGTAGTCCACTCTTTTTTATAAGTAGTACTCCATTGTCTGACTAGATCACAGTTTGTATATCCATTCTCCTATAGATACAAACTTGATTGTTTATGTTTTGTGCCATGAATAAAACTGCCATAAACATTCATTTCTCTTCAGTATGTACCTAAGCATGAAACTACTGAAAAACAGAGTGTGTATTTAACTTTCGAAATTTCCAGTTTTCCAAAGTGATTGTACCATATATTATATTCCTATCCATAGTGTATGAAAGTTCCAGGCACTCCACATTCTCATTATTGCTCAGTCTTTTTTAGTGTTAGCCATTTAACCAGTGTGTATATTTTGTAACTTTAGTCATTTAGTGGTATCTTGTGGTTTTAATTTGCATTTCCTTGATGATAAGTGATGTTGAGAGCGTTTCTATATATACTTATTGGCCTTTTGTATATTTTTTCTGTGAAGTGTCTGTGACGGCTCCTTAACTGGCTTCTCCTTTTATTACAGGTTTGTAGGAGTTTTTTATATATTCTGAGTAAGAGTCTTTTGTCAGATATGGGTATTTTGAATATTTTATTCCAATCTGTGTCTTGCTTCTTTACTTTCTTAGTGGAAGCTTTTGAGGAACAGAAAGTTTTGATTTTGATGAAGACCAATTTCTCTTTAAGTTAGTGCTTTGTGTGTCCTAATTGAAAACAAATGTTTCTCTACTCCAGATTATGAAGATTTTCTCCTAGAACCTTTTTCATTTCACCAGTCACATATAAGTTAATTTTTATGTAGATTAAGTAGAGTCAAGGTTTTGTTTTCATGCTTTTTTCAGTTATCCCAATACCATTTGTTGAAAAGATATCCTTTCCCTTTTTAAATACATTGGCACCTTTGTTAAAAAATCAACTGACTGTATATTGTTTCCTTTCTGGTTTCTGTTACTTTGATATATTTGTCTAAATCTATGCCAATGTCACACTGTCTTCATTGTTGAAGTTTAATAGTAAGTCTTGAAGTCAAGTCATGTAAGTCCTCAAACTCTGTTCTTTTTCAAAATTGTTTGGCTATTTGAGGTCCTTCACATTTCCACATAAAATTTTAATGTTTGTCAATTTAGACCCCAAAAAAGCCTTCTGGGATTTTTAACTGGGATTGTATTAAATCTATGGATCAACTTGGGGAAACAAATTAGGCAGCTTCTTTTCTCCTGTATAAACAAGTCAATAGGTAGGCAGTCCAGATATGGTATGTTACTCTACTGCATTGTTTATAATCCAGGCTCCTCTGTCCTGCTGCTCAGCTCTCCCTGGATTGTCTCCTCATTGATACAATACAGCTAGTGTGTTACCTCAGGTTCCAATTATGCAATTCAGGAAAAAGGAAAGGGGAGGGCAAAGGACAAAAAGTGTATGACAGCTGAATCTTTCATCTTCAAGTCATCTTTCCTTAAATCCCCACCTAATACTGTGTACTTATATCACATTAACCTGAGATGCTTTATCATGCCATTTCTGTCTTCAAAGGAATCTGGAAAAATGTTTTTGAGCAATGCCCCTAAAAATTCAAGTTCTGTCAGTAAAAAAGAAGAGAATAAAGTATATTGTTGTGTATTCTGTACAATAAAAATTCTTCTGCAAGGCTACTAACCTCTGAGTTAAGAATGCTAGTGGAGAAACAGGTTTAGTGGAGAAGTTCACAGATGATCTGCTAGATGGCTTCAAACTCTGAGCTATATTATAGCACAAAATTGGAAAATTCTAGACCAGGAATGTTTAATGCTCACAAAATAAAGCAAAAACATTTTCACATCTGGTTTAACAGCATACATAAGTAAGTGTCATCTGTTTGTAAACAAAAGTAGAATCAGTTGCCCAAATTCAAGGCTACTTCATTCCATTTCCTTCTACAGACTAAAAATAGCCTCCAAGACAGGAAAAACAGCTGGTTAAATACATATGTATCTTAATGATGCCTTAACAAACGTGGATCTCCTTCTCAACTGAAATAGGTCATTGTTTTCAACCCACTTGAAGAATGCAGAAGATTCTGAGTAAAGAATTATTGTACATTACATGGAATTAAAACATGTGCAAATAAGATGTTCCAGTCTCAGGCTGACTGAAGTTTAGGGAAGTGGGAAGAGAAATAATGATTTTGGCTGACAGAGTTGGAGATATTTGGGTTGAGGGTGGTAAGGCAGACAGTAGAACTCATTGACATGGTTGCTTCTGGACTTAATGACTCTGAGGAACATTTTAACTTACTAGATAAACTCATCTACAAACCTTCAATTTTCTTGTTAACTCATATACAACTTGCCACAGAGACACTGTATTTTCACTGACTTCTATGAAAATATTTGCTGTTGAAATGTGCTGGTGGTACCATGATTAAAAGAGATTATACTTATTATTGGTTTACCTTAAAAGATACAGAGAAGAAATGATTGATATGATCATCTACTATACTCCTATACATCAGATTTCTCCATAAGCCACAGCTCTGATTCTGGTTGTTTCCATTCTTCTCCAAGCAGTGTGTTAAAATTGAAAGGCTTAAAGTATTCCAGACAATGGCTAAACAGAAAGAAAAAGAAGGTGGGAACTGAAATGAATTATGCATTTGTGAAACAGCTGTCCTCAAGGGCTATTTGTCACATTTGTGACAGAACAACATTCTATTTTAAAAAATACCAAAGGTAAGATGTTTTCTATGTGTACAACTTTCTCATTCTTTCTATGAAACATTCAGCTCTGAAATTCACATCTCAAAGCACTCTCAATTCTGCAAAAGCTCCCTCATGGCTGAGGGGAGAAATAAAAATCAACCCTCAAAACCTGACTCATTCCATCTAGCCTTAACAAATATTATACTCTTACAGATATTTTTACATTCAAAGTGTTATATACTTTATATGCCACATAGATAATTGTTTTTAAAGCTTCAGCTCAATAGATTATAGAGAATAGACGATTTTGTCAAAGCAAGGGCAGTTAATGTAAAAGAGATTTAATCCTAGTTCTCTCCTTTCTGGGAAAACCATTTAAACTATTGTGGCTTAATGAGGAGAGAAAGGCTTCACTAACAAGTTACAGTGGATCTCAGCTGTGTAGGAAATCACTCTGCCCTGGCTCCACCTTGGCCAATAGTATAATCATACTTTAATCTAGGGTAAAACTCCAATAACTTGTAAACGAGGAGCCTGAATACAGGAAGGCATTAGCTAGCTGGCGAAGAACCAGAGAAACAAGCCATCTTGATATGAGGGCCCTGAGTGAGTTGCATCTGGATTCCTGTCCCATTCTGCCCCCCTGGCCAGGCTGAACCTGGTTTAGAGTCACATGGTCAATGTAGGAAACTTCCAATTACAAAATGAATAAATCACGGGGATAAAAAGTGCAGCCTTGGGAATCTAGTCAATATAGCCTAGTGAATATACTGTAATAGCATTTGTTGTATGGAGACTGATGGCAGCTACACTTATGAGTGTAGCATAATGTACAGACTTATCGAATCACTATGTTGTACACCTGAAACTAATGTAACAGTGTGTCTCAACTATACTTCAATTTTTTAAATTTTAAAAATTAAAAAAAAAAAGAGGTTAGGGAAACAGTGAAGGATAAGATAAAGGGTCAGGACTGGGACAAATGCAAAGGGAAAAGGGAAAAGTGTGTCAGGCAGAATAAAGGCAATTGGCTAGAAAAGATAAAGGTGAAGTGAGTAAAGAGCGTGACAGGAAGGTGAAAGCTAAAGGGAGAGGAATGGCAGTATAGCACTTTCTAAAGGTAAAAAGGCAGGAAAGTCAGTCTACCATGGTACAAAGCCCACCAGGATATCTATTAGGCTATTCTAAACATGCAATCACACCAGACTATCTTGGCCACACTAGGTATGCCCAGAGAGATACAGAGTAGGAATCTCACTTTGCCCCAGGACAGCATGTGCCTTTCCTTCCTAAGGGAGCAGTGTTTACAGCAGTCCATGAAGCATTTATGAAGCTGGGCAGGAATCATATTCTCCTTACGTGACAGGTTCAGGTGCAAAGAGGTAAGACTCAAAATGAGAAAATGTAGGCAATACCTTAGCTTACATGCCTGCTGCCCCACAGGAGCCAAAATCTCTTGTAATAATAACTTCATAGGCATAGTTTCTTACATCCCCACAGGGAATGAGACTGTTTAGGGGAAATCCCAAAGTCATGCCACCCCTATCAGGTATTCATAGTTTATTTGTAATTCCTCTCAGATCAGAATCAATTTACCAATTAAGGGTCATTACTATGACAAGCAATGTTGCCTAAAAATATATCTGACATTTTTATCATCATGAGGTTACCAGGGGAAGAGAGCTAGAGAGTTGACTGAAGATCACATTCTTAAACAGCAAGGGAAAAGATTTATTAACCCCTCACTCACATCAGGAAACATAGATGCCTCTGGCCATTTAGCTCTGAAAGGGATCATAAATGAATTTGCAACCATATTTTTATACTAGCCATTGCAATATTCACTAAGCAACATTTTTCTCATGCCGCTATGGAAATGTAAGTGCTCTACTGACAGCAGTAAGAGAGACAATGTCTGCCCAAAGTCAGTCTGTCAAGTATTTACTGGGGACCGTCACTGGACATAAGACTCTACTAGGTATTTGTACATGTGTCTTCTTGGAATGAAAAATGTTACTACTGTTCTACCACAAATGAGATTCCAAAAAACTCAAAATTGGAACGTATCTTCATTTATTTTCTACTTACAAATCAGGTTTTTGTCCTTGTTGCAGTTCATGCTGAGGTACAGGGTAAAGAGCTTCATAATTTCTTTTATCTTTTGACCCATGAATTGCAAATGAATTGAATTTTGTCACCTTTGGTGGAAAATAACTCCAAGGAAGATAAGCTTTGCCTTCCCATTTTGTCTCTTCTCTGGACACTCTGAATGATAGAGCAAGCTCCTGCTATAGAAACATGTGAAACACAAAAGGTAAATTTAGATGTTTTTAAAAAAAAATTTTTTTTAATGTTTATTCTTGAGACAGAGACAGAGCATGAACAGGGGAGGAGGAGAGAGAGAGGGAGACACAGAATCCGAAACAGGCTCCAGGCTCTGTGCTGTCAGCACAGAGCCCGACACGGGGCTCAAACCCACGAACTGTGAGATCATGACCTGAGCCGAAGTCGGACACCCAACCGACTGAGCCAACCAGGCGCCCCAGTAAATTTAGATTTATACTTGAAACATTTTATATAAGACACACACACCTCTCTACATACCTTATGGATTAAAGGATTTTGTCTAATATTTTTATTTACTTACTTTCCATACATTTCTTCTTCCAGAGAGTAAAAGCACCAAATGTTGTCCGTGACTGTCAAAATTAAAATTCCTCATGAGTGTTTGAAAGAAACAAATGTTATTTTCTTTACTTTCCTTCATACCTGCAGTGTGTGTGCTTATATTAAATTTCCAAATAATTAAAAGGTGCAATATGAATATTGGATAATTACAGGGAGAACTAGTGTGTTCAGTTACTTAGAAATGTGATTTTCAAGCTTACCATTTTTCAGACCATTGCAGTCAAATGCAGAAAGCTACATGTGTCAGATGAGGCAAAGTATGAAAAAGGGATTGTGGGGGGGTGGATACCACAGTATCTGATGGCATAATAAAACCCATCTTGAAAACTAAAACACCATAAAGGAAGTTTGCACAAATATCTACGACTGAATCCAACAACTTTACTAAAGGTTATTTCTGTTAAAAAAAAAAAAGAAAAAAAAAAAAGAAAAGGAAAAAGAAAAAGAAAAAAAAAGACTGATGCTCATCAGGAAGGTAAGAAATAAAAGCATAGATTGTCTAACACAAGTCAAGAGGCTGAAGATTTTAATTTGTATCTCTTCTTTCACACAACTCTCCACCATCCGTCTGCCTGTTGTGTTTTCCTGTTTTTTTTAATTTGTACCATTAGCTCAGACACTGATGTTACATTTTCAAAGATAAAATATATCCTCAGAAGGAATTCTATTAAGAGATCATAACTGGGATGAGCCAGGTCAGTAAGAATTAAAGGATTTCAAGTAGTTACATGAAACAAATTTACTGTCTCTGGAAAACACTAAACATTTCTCCTCAGATGGTCTGTTGTAAGCTTTTCAGGAAGGATTTCCTTCAATAAATAATTCTAACAGAAGTATTATTTTCACTTAAAATTTCTCTGTTTATTTGTATTATTATACAACCTTAAGAATATCCTAAGAGGAATAAAAAGTCCTTGCAAATTAAAACAACAATATTCTTCATGTTGCTTTCTTCTTCATGTTGCTTTCCTAGAGGCTAATTAACTGTCATAGGAGTTGATAGCCTGAAGCAAAACCATGATTCTTGATTATTAACTGTCCTGGAATATGTGAAACTAAACTACTCTAAGGATTTTTTTTAACTTTTAGAATTATTAATTATATACATAATAGTTACTATATAATTTAAAGACAAAAGAGAATCTAATTATCCTATTCATATACTACTAAATCATTTTATGAAAAGACACTGATAGTATCATCTAATGAACTTAAAACTAAGAATAAAACTTTAGAATTCTAGGATACCCAAGTTCTTAACTGCTTTCTAAACAAGTTGCAAGCCTATTTGCCTTAGCTTTCTCTCCTGTATGATGAAAATAATCACACAACAGTTGAAGTTTTATTTCCTCATATGACAGTTTAATCGTATTTTCAACAAAAGATTCTGGCATGTTAGTTAAAAGGTACACACAAAAATATATGATTGTTCTCAAAAATATAATTGTGAACATCTATGTTTTCCACATCAGAATTAGCAAGATATCAAAATAAGGGAAAAGAAAAAAAATATCTAAAATTTCATTTAAATCAACTGTTTGGGACTCTGCCCATCCTACAAAGGGACAGAGGCTACTGGATTTAGATACTAAGAGGTATTTGTCAGTTCCACATCTGACTTCGGCTCGGGTCATGATCACATAGCTCATGGATTTGAGCCCCGCACTGGGCTCTGTGCTCATAGTTCAGAGCCTGGAGCCTGCTTCAGATTCTGTGTCTCCTCTCTCTCTGCCCCGCCCTTGCTTGCCATCTATCTCTTGAAAATAAACATTAAAAAAAATTTTTTTTTAAATTAAGGTCATTTAAAATGAATAATGGCAATATAAAGAAATATTTCTTTACTAAGTATTTTACTAATTTAAATTCTGTCATAATTTAGATGAAAGGTAGCCATAAATTTACTTTTTTGCATATATAGGAAAAACTGCCAACTAGGTAATAAAAAGGGTTCCCAAAGGACTGGTTAAATTTAAACAACAGTCCAAGGTTAATTTTTTTAATAAGTCTTTAAAAAAGCTATGTGTGATTTAATTTTTATCCCTGGCATTGAACACAAAGTGACGTAGTATACACTCAATAGCTGAATGATGAATAAAAGAAGGAATACATAATTATGTAATACATAAAATTCAAATTTAATCCAGTCATTTAAAAGATTCCCAAAAAGAAACTGGTTCAATTAATTATATCTATATCTCCTTATATTTCTGAATAGCTAATATATAATAATGCAAATTTTAGAATAAATAATGAGAGGAAGTTTTGTTATTTATAATGATTTTTCATTTTATAAAAAACCCAATTAGAAAACAAGCACATTAGAGAATTGAGAATAATATCAACATAATATTTTCAAAGGTTTATAATATATGTTATACACTAACTTGAAAATAAAGAATTATACATAATTCAGATTAGTTCAGATTAGCACTCCTATTAGTTGAGCTTTTCCCTGACCATATAATTTATAATAAGGAAATAACTGTATTCAAATTACATAGTAATGAGTTAGAAAAAAATGTTATACTTACGGACAAAGTTCAACTTCTAAATACTGTTCAGTTATGTCATTCAAGAAAAATGCTTCCACAACTTTTGAAAACAAAGATAAGACATACTGAGAAGGTTGATTTTGCCTCAGTAATAAATACTTCATTTTTTAGAATATAAAATGAATTAACTCAGTATTTTTAATTCTATCCCCAAAAGAAAACAAATACGCATTGCCTGGAAGAAGAAATACATAGGAAATAAATCATCATTTTTTTCCTACATCAGATCATCATAAATTAAAAATATTAATAAAGCCTCGTGTTGGGTGACGTTCTAAAACAATGAATATTATCACACAGACTTTGAGACAGTTATCTTCTTTTCTAGGAATTTATCTTAAGAAAATAATCAGACAGGGGCGCCTGGGTGGCTCAATCGGTTAAGCGTCCGACTTCAGTTCAGGTCATGATCTCACAGTCCGTGAGTTTGAGCCCCGCGTCGGGTTCTGTGCTCACAGCTCAGAGCCTGGAGTCTGCTTCAGATTCTGTGTCCCTCTCTCTCTGCCCCTCCCCTGCTCATGCTCTGTCTCTCTCTGTCTCAAAAATAAATAAACGTTAAAAAAAATTTTTTAAATGGTTATTTCCCACTATATAAATAAAACTCCTGTTATATGGGAGAGCTGTTAAATAAACTATGGAATTTATATATTCCATGCAAAAATATATAATACAGTCATTACAATCAAATATACAGTTAATTATATTTTTTGATATGGGAAGATATCCATGATATGTGATAAGCAGGCTGCAGAACAATAACGAAATGTACATGAAATAAGAATGTGCATGCATGCCTGTGTCTAGATGTCTGTAAAGGGGAAAGCCTGGGTGGCTGAGTCTGTTGAGCATTTGACTTCAGCTCAGGTCATGATCTCACAGTCCGTGAGTGTGAGTCCTGCATCAGGCTCTGGGCTGACAGCTCAGAGTCTGAAGCCTGCTTCGGATTCTGTGTCTCCCTCTCTCTCTGCCTCTCTGCTGCTTGCACTCTGTCTCTCTGTCAAAAATAAATAAACATTAAAAAATAAAAAAATAAATGTATGCAAAGTATGAGTACGCACGCACGCGCACACACACGTGCACACAAATGACTGGTTATCTCTGATAGGGGCAATACACGTAGGTGATTTTTCTTTTCTTTACAATTTCCTGGATTTTTTTGTGCATGTGATGTTTTTTAAATTGTTTAATTATGAAAGTAATACATACTTCTTACAAATGATTAAAACAATATAAACATATATAAAGTAAAAAGTCAAAGTCCTTTTCTTTCCACTTTGCTCTAAAATTTTTGTCAGATGTTTTCTGTCCCTCTACAATCTATTTTACCTGCGTGGATTTTAAAAAATATGGATCATAATTGCCTACAACTTGCTTTTTTCACAAAAAACTTTGCAGCATATAGATACCTAATGCTTTTAAACTATTGTATACTATTCTTCTATAGAATGTTATAATTTATTCACACAGTCCTTTATTGAAGACATATATGTTGTTTCCAGTTTTCCATGTGTTATTTTTATAATAAAATAGCTAAGGGTCGCCTGGCTGGCTCAGTTGGTTGAGCATCCAACTGTTGATTTCAGCTCAGGTCATGAGCCCAGGGTCTTGGCATCAAGCCCCACTCGGGCTCCTCGCTGAGCATGGATACAGTTCCATCAATGATTCAGGCTTATTGCCCCTTTCTAAGTTTTTTACCTAAATGAATTAGAATGCTTCCATGATGGTTAATTTTTGTGTCAACTTAGCCATAGTACCCAGATATTTGGTCAAACATTATCCTAGATGTTTCTGTGAAGGTATTGTTTACATGAGATTTGACATTTAAATCGGTAAACTTTTAAATCGGTAAAAGCAGATTATTCTCTATAATGTGGCTGAGTCTCATCCAATCATTGAAGCCCTTAACAGAAAAAAGACAGACTTCCCCTGACCATGAAGGAATTCTGCCAGCAGACACCATCAGACTCAAACTGCAGTATATACTCTTCACCACATCTCCAGCCTGCTGCTCTACCATGAAGATTTTGTACTTGCCAGACTCCAAAACTGCATAAGCCAATACCTTAAAATAAATCCCTCTCTTTCTTTACACATACACACACTCACACGCACACTGTATCTCTTGGTCTTGTTTCTCTGGAAGAATCTAATACATCTTCTAATTACTATTTTCCATAATCATCTTAAAATCATTTTTGCATCTTCTCTGAATTAAACCCTGTATCAGATTCTGGGAATACTTTCATTAGCTTACAACCTAATCAGACATGAAAGTGGACACTTCTAATAAAAATATCAAAAGGGAAGGAGGTATGGGTTGTTACCACAAGAAAAAAGAAAACAGATACTTAGCTCCAAAATGTGGTTTAGGGAAGGATTCCTGGAGAAGGTGTTACCTAATCTCCATCTTGAAAGATGAGTTGGAACTGGGTGAAGAGGAATGATGAAAAGGGCATTCCAGGATGAAAGAGAAGTATAATCAAATGTACATGATTAGGAAATATTTTCCCTTAAAGAACTACAAGCAGTTCAGTCTTTCTAGGCAAACATTGAAGTGCATGAAGAAGCAATGCTGCAAAGAGAATAAGGGGCTAGGTCATGGAAAATCTTATATAGAGATCATAAAAAGAAGGATGAAACTATCCCAAGAGGACAGGGAGCCTGAGAAGGTTTGTAAAGACCTGAATTTTGAGTTTGAATTTTCATTTTATTTATTTTATTTATTTTTTTAAATTATTTTTTTTATTAACGTTTATTTATTTTTGAGACAGAGAGAGACAGAGCATGAACAAGGGACGGTCAGAGAGAGAGGGAGACACAGAATCTGAAACAGGCTCCAGGCTCTGAGCGGTCAGCACAGAGCCCGACGCAGGGCTCGAACTCACAGACCACGAGATCATGACCTGAGCCGAAGTCGGCCGCTTAACCGACTGAGCCACCCAGGCGCCCCTTGAATTTTCATTTTAGATAGATCACTCTGGCTTCTAAGTGAAGAATGAAGCCAAGGGCAAAAGGACAAGTAAGGAGGCTTTGACTGGCCCAGGTGAAAGATCATAAAGGTCTAACCTATGGCAGGGATAGTGGGGATGAAGAAGAACTAGCTTAGAGAAACATTCAGGAGGTAAAGCTGATAGGACTCAGTAAATAAATCCAAATATGGAGAGTGAGAGAGAAGGATATATTGGAAAGACCTCATATTTCTGTATTTGGTGAACTGATGTATTAAGTAATTGGGCAATTGGGGAAAGAAGCAGGTTTATGACAGAAGTAGATGAGTTGAGTTTAGGAGCTCTTGAGTTTGGTGTCTGTACTTCCAGTAGTTAAGTCACATTGGTGTCTACACCAGTAGGTAGCTGGTATATTTAAGTTCGGTATCAGTAAAAGATAATGTATGTTTTACATACAGTAAGTTAACACTGACAAAATGCATGCTATACAGATTGTATGGATTACAAGAATCATCAAAGTTTTTTTTAAAGAAATGAAACCTATATTAGACCTTAGAACTAAGTGCATTACAGGTGGGGGGAATAGAATGAGAAAAGGTACATGGGTGAGAACATGCATGGATAGTAAGACCATTAGCCTTTCATAAGTCAAGAGCCTTTGGTTGACATATGGTTTCACTTATATATGGAATCTAAAAAACAAAATAAATGAGTAAATAAAAAGTGGAAACAGACCCATAAATACAGAGAACAAACTGATGGTTGCTGGAGGGAGACAGGGAACATGGGTGAAAGGCAGTGGGAGATACAGGCTTCCAGTTTTGTAATAAATAAGTCACAGAGATAAAGGGAATATAATCAATGGTACTGTAATAGCATTGTATGGAGACTGATGGCAGCTACACTTGTGAGCATAGTATAATACACAGACTTGTCGGACCATTATGCTGTACACCTGAAACTAATGTAATATAGTGTATCAATGACACTTTAATTAAAAAAAAGAGCTTTTGGTTGAATATGATAGCCCAACCCATGAGTACTCTGAAATCTTACAGGAAGGGTTTGAACTTTCTCTCAGGGACAGTTATGGTTTGTGATCTGAGGAATGGAATCATAAAGAGTATTTCTAAATGTAAGTTTGGTTGCTTAATTAGAATACATTAGGAGGGGATCATATAGCAAACCTGGCAAAATGTAATTTCATGGTATGTCTTTTAGTCTTCATTTGACATGTGAGATTGTCAGTATAAAATAAAAACTACATTTCATATTAAAGTTGATAGTATTTCTATAAGTAAAACATCCCCAAACTTCCATAAAGAAGGTTTATAAGGTTAAAGTGGCAATTTGAAGATACTTAACGACAAAACAGAAATGCTGAACTCTTCTTAAAATAGGTATCAGAAGTAAAGGAAAGAAATATGGCAGCAATTTAAAAATCTGGATTTGTAATTGCCATTTTTCACTGTTCTAGTTATATAGCTGAAGTCACACAGGTGATGGTAAAAAAGTCAGAATAAGAGATTGGTAGGGAACGGAAGAAACTGCACACGTCAGCTGCTCAGAAGAGCACACACTTCCTTACAGCAAGATAAAATAATAGTTCTAGGAGAGGGTATTATAAAAAGATTTATGTTTGCAATAAAATACAGTACTTCCACTTACCTTCATAATCCCACAGTTCATTGAAAGGTTTTCCTGGCTCTCCAAGTGGGGCTGGAGGATCATTGAAAAATGGGGCGCTAACTTCCATCACCACTCCTCCATCACCTGGATTCAGCCTGACAAACACTGGCTCATGCTTCACTGGAAAACCATCCCAAGTGTATTCTATTTTAAAATCCATCTGAAGACTCTAAAGGAAAAAAAAAAAAAAATAAGACAAACTCTTTAACCGTATACAATTGTTTCCTATAGTTAGAAATGAAATGGAAATGTCAATGTCAAATAGCAGGAAAGCAGCAGAGGGGCAGACACACAGTTCTGAGAGTCAAAAGGCCATTTGTGTTATGGCAAACTGTGGACGTGAGTTCTATTGTAAGATAGGGAGTTGGATCCAAAAAGCTTTAAGACTAGGTCTAGATGCAGCTCATGTTATCTTGTAAAGAATATATCAAAATCATTTTTAAAAACCAATTAAGTCCACTGAAGAAACTATTCATGTACTTAATGACTATAAACACTATGAGTTTCTACATTCTTTATCTTTTATTCTAAAATGTGCAGGTGTATTGGACCCCTTTGGGAATCAAGATCTATATAATAAAAAAAACGATTTGATAAAAAAAATAACTACAAATCAGCAGAAGCACTGCTGTTAACACTTGTTCTTTTGGCTACAACCTTTTTCTCTTTGGGGTGGGAATTGCGGGAAGGTGGGTGCTCCAACTATTTGAAGGTTAGTAGAGTTTAATATTGTCTTCCTTGATCTCAGGGTACAGATTTTCTTAACCTTCTCAATTGTTGATATTTCAAGTGTTAAACACAACATGTTAATCCCTTCTCTGACTGAAAAATAGACAGAATTTATCGTCTAAACTTTGAAATAGACTAAATACATTTGACACAAGCAGTATTTGCATTTTAAATTGTTTCTCTGAGGATTAAATGCAAAGAAAGCATTATATTAATAAAATTACATTTTTATTTAAACACTATGGATCAGGCATTTTATAAATGTTATCTCACTTAATTTCACAACAAACTTGCAGAGGATCTATTTTTATCCTCATTACAAATGAAGAAAACAGATTTGTCCAAGGTCACATGAAACTGAACTAACATAAGCCATGTTTTCCCAAATGAAGATACATCACTGGGGTGCCTGGGTGGCTCAGTCGGTTAAGTGGCCGATGCCGGCTCAGATGATGATCTCACAGTTCGTGAGTTCGAGCCCCGTGTTGGGCTCTGTGCTGACAGCTCAGAGCCTGGAGTTTTCTTCAGATTCTGTGCCTCCCTCTCTCTCTGCTCCTTCCCTGTTTGCACTCTGTCTCTCTCTCTCCCTCTCTAAAAAATTAATAAACATTAAGAAAAATGAAGGTACATCAGAGATCTGTAAGGAGATGAAAACCTTATTTTAGGAGTGGTGGATTCCTCAACTTATATTAGGTCCTTATGTCTTGTTCAGAAGATAATCTTGATTAGCAATGGTGCTATTTCCAAACTTCAATTTCCCTTATCTGAAACCTTTGAATGCATTTCCTTGCTTCATAGGTTTTTACTGCAAATAATAAAGTTATTAAGTTTTGAATAAATTTATTTCAATGAATAGATACTGAGTACCTACTGTGTACCAATCATTGGGAGATCCAAATATATAAGCTCGGTGGTCCACAGGAATCCAAGATCTTTGAAAACCTTTTTCTAAAGTATGTAGTAGCTCTTCCTAATTTTCACTACATGCTAACAAATTTTAATTGATAATCTCTAAAATTAAAATAAAATAATTCTGGCATTACAATCCATTTGCAACTTACAGTATTTGAGAAGAGGATATGTTCAGCAATTTATGTTCTTCATTATTAAAATAAGCTCAATGAGTGATAAGTCTG
Source organism: Prionailurus bengalensis (assembly GCF_016509475.1). Classification (NCBI taxonomy): domain Eukaryota; kingdom Metazoa; phylum Chordata; class Mammalia; order Carnivora; family Felidae; genus Prionailurus; species Prionailurus bengalensis. The sequence continues at coordinate 96,069,288 of NC_057344.1, forward strand.
CATAAAATGACTGATTTTTGTAGAACTTAGTACTGATTTTATGTGAAATAAAATACCTCAATCATAAATTTACTATCCTTAGTTGAAATATCAAGGCACATTCTTCATGTATAAATGGATAAATCTCTATCCCAAATTTTGGTACTGGTTAAGTACCATCTTGAAGCATACAGGAAGAAATAAGAACAAATCAAGATGTTAGAAATGGTGATTAAATCTGATTCTGGTACCAATATGCCAGAGAATATGCTATTCTCATAACCTGGAGCTTTACCATCCTGGCAAAATATAACTTAGTGACTTGGAAGTTTTGGCGGATTCACTCATTCTCCACAGGACCATCATATCTACAAAAATATTGCACACATTAAAGGGATCTCTATCCTAATCAGTGGGTTTCCACTACAGAATTCTCAATGCCCAGCTATTCTAGGCAATCATCTCTATGTCTAAATGGAATTAAACCACACGCAGTGATTTGTTCCTAAAAAGTGGCTTGTCACTTCCATCCACACATGGTGGGTCTTGTGGTAAGACTGACATGTACTTTAGAGTTTCAAATTACAAACTACTCTATAACTTCAAATTATAAAATGTAATCTTACTTAAAAGTCCAGAAGAAATTAAATATAAAAGCAGAGCTACTCTTGTTGAGAGTATAAAGTAGTGGAACTTCAAGACCTTCTACTAGCCTTTTTACCTGATTTCTTTGAGCAGTGTTTGAAAATTACTGCAAGAAATATTGACTAGATTTCTACCAGCAAGGAGGAGTGTCATGGATGACATGTCCAAGGGTAGCATGTAACTTTGGCTTTAATTGCATAAATGACTTTAGTTTCCTTATTAGAATGACAAATTTGTTAATTTGCTTAAAGAGCATTCCTATTAATCTAAATGTACACAATGTTTATAACAAAATTAACCTAAAAAAATGGTCAAACCCACTAGTTTACAATGTAATCTAAATATAACATGGACCCAGACAAAAACAACACATTCTCCTTTCAATTTCCCTGGGATACTTAGAACTGTCTCCTGAAGCTTAACTCTCACTACCTCTCAATTTTTTTGTTTGCACGTGTACTCATATGAAGTAAAGACAATTCAACTGTCCATGTCCTTTGTGAACTGTGCCAGTGTGCATCCCTGCAGCACTCTACTTCCTGTCACTCTCTACTGTCTATACATGATTCACAGCATTACAACATGTTTACTGTCTCCCCATTCCCAACTAGAATGCCTGTAACTAATAGGAATTTATTATTTATTTCTTAAGTAAATAATCATTCTAGTCTCTGGATCCAAAATTTCATGATTCTAAGGTTTTGTGCAATAGAAATCAACTGTGTTTGTGGTAGCATTTCTCTTTCAACCAAAACAGTGGTAAGTAACTAAGATAATATATCATACCTAGAAACGTCCTTTCAATTTAGTTTATCATAGGTGTATTGGGTGCCTGGGGGCTCAAGTCCAACTTCAGCTCAGGTCATGATCTCGCAGTCTGTGAATTCAAGCCCTACATCGGGCTCTGAGCTGACAGTTCAGAGCCTGGAACCTGCTTCAGATTCTGTGTCTCCCTCTCTTTCTGCCTCTCCCTCACTCACACTCTGTCTCTCTGTGTCTCTCAAAAATGAATAAATGTTTAAAAAATTTTTTTAAAAAGGTTTATTAACTACTCACTTTATTTCAGGTGACATACCAGGTGCTCAGGAAATAAAGTTTAAGTCTCTAGGGAGTTAGGGATGATTCTCATGTAGCTAATCAACCGGTCTTGTATAACTAAACCAAACAGGTCTATTATCAATTAGTTCATTTTGCAGTCCAATTTAATAAGGTTGGATCCCTATACCAAACTATAAATAGTTTATGTAGTATATTTAAATAGTATATGTTATATATAATATATATAATACATAGTATAAATAGTAATATATTATATATACTATATATAATATATACTATATTTAAATAGTATATAAAAATAGTATATATATTTAAATATAGTTTGGTATATTATGTTCAAATGTAAATGAATCAAAAATTTAAACATAAAAACCATATTAAAAAATGGAAAAAATGAATTTTTAAAAAACCTTATAGTAGAAAAAAAACCTTTTAAAATATAACCCCAGGGGCACCCCAGTTGAGTGTCAAACCCTGACTCAGGTCATGATCTCACAGTTTGTGAGTTTGAGCCCTGCATCGGGCTCACTGCTGTTAGCACAGTGCCCACTTCAGATCTTCTTTCCCTCTCTCTCTCTGTGCCCTTCCCTCGCTTGCATGCTCTGTCTCAAAAATAAACTTAAAAAAATAAATAAAATATAACCCCAAACCCAAAAGACATAAAAGAGTGATACATTTGGCTGCATAAAAATAATACCAGAAGAAGTCTGCCTACATCCACAAAAAAACAAAACAAAACAAAACAAAACAAAAAAACAACTACCACCATTACAGGGGCGCTTGGGTGGCTCAGTTGGTTAAGCACCTGACTCCTGATTTTGGCTCATGTTATGATCATGACATTGAGCCCCATGTCGGGATCCATGTCGGGATCCACGTCAGGCTCCGTGCTGGGCATGGAGCCTGCTTGAGATTCTCTCTCTCTCGCTCGCTCTCTCTCTCTCTCCCTCTGCCCTTCTCCCTGCCTCATGTATGCTCTCTAGAAAGAAAAGAAAAAAAAGAAAAGAAGCCCACCATTACAAAATCAAAAGACAGTTTGGGAACGAAAACATCTTCAACTCATATTTTAGACAAATAACTAACTTCTTTTATGTTTAAAGGGCTCCTAGAAACCAGTAAGGAAAAGATCAATATCCCAACAGCAAAATAGGAAAACACAGTTGACAGAAAGTAGATGCAAAATGTTCAACCTCACTTATGATAGAAATGCTAATAAAAACAATACATTACTATTTCCATGGATCAAAAAGTTTGATAACATGGTATAATAAAGAGGACACTGAGAAATAATCACATATTGTTGTGGGGGCATTACTGGCACAGCCTCTGTGAAGAGCAATCCCTCAATATCCATCAAAACAAAAAAAATGCAAATATCCTTTGACTCAATTCTAGTTCTAGGAGTTATTATACCTGCACATATTCAAAATGACATAAGTATAAAGACATTCACTGCAACATTATTTATAATAACAAAATATCAAGTTAATATCATAATTTAAATATCCATCAGTAGAAGACTGGTGAAGAAATTACACTATTATTAAGCAAGGAAATACAATTTAGCTATTAAAAATGAGGCGGCTCTATATATATCTAGAATATATTCAGTGAAAAAAGCAAGGTGCAAAAAGCATGAATTTATTTCATTAAAAAAAAGGCACTTTGCATATATACTTGTGAATGCATATAGTATCTCAAAAAGCACATACAAGAAACCAGTGATGACAGTGGTTATCTCTTTTGAGGGAATTAACTGCCTGAGACAAGACAGAAAGGGAGGTTTACTTGCAACCATTATCACTTTCTTTTAAAAAACTACCTGAATTTTATATTATGATAGGCACACATCACTATCAAAAAATAAATGAATCATTTGAAACTATTTTTAAAGTCCATTTTATGGCTGGATCTCTCAAAGACTATAGTGACCACCTCTTCTCTATAGACGCTTCTCTGACTCTACATATGCTGAACATTTCTAAAAAGTCAGAATGAACACTGGGAATATTATTGAAGGAATATATTCATTCAAGGTGATCACCAGTCTATTATGCAATTTCAGTGTTGGCTATTTAAACTTTTTTTCATTATTTTTTAATGTTTTATTTTATTTTTGAAAGAGACACAACATGAGTGGAGGAGGAACAGAGAGAGGGAGACAGAATCTGAAGCGGGCTCCAGGCTCTGAGCCCTCAGCACACAGCCAGACTTGGGGCTGGAACTCACCAACCATGAGATCATGACCTGAGCCAAAGTCAGATGCTAACCCACTGAGCCACCCAGGTACCCCTATTTAAACTTTCTTAAAAGAATGTTTGTTAATCTGTGTTTTTCCACATTTTTAACCTCTATTCTTCAAACTACTCTTTCATCAAAAAAAAGTCACAGTTTTTAAATTATTTTCATGCTTTATCTGTACTAGAGAAAAGGCCTTTAAAAGGCCTTTAAAAAGGGAGATAAAGAAGACAGAACCCCAGAACACTGAGCACCTGGAAGATGGAAAACATTCTGCAAAGGTTAAGTTACGGAAAAAGGTGTTTTCTCTACAGAACGTTTTACAAGGAAAATTTCCAAATTCCTTTTTTCACGAAATTTTCTGTAGTTTCTCACGATAATTATTTTCAGTTTGCATTCTGCTTCCACTTGCTCCCCTGCCCATTTACAAGAGAAACGGAGAAAGAAGAAAGTCCGAAAGTGCGAGTAAACTATGCCAGCAAAAGCAGCGGAAAAATAAATTACCAGAGAAAAAGCCAACAAGACTGGTCGAAGGTGCCAGTAATGACAGAGGGAACAGCGCATAACAAGGAGAGAACACAGACCCGGAAGGTCTTTTCTGCACCACACTCAGCTCACTAGCTTCTGTGGGGGTCACTGGAGAGGGCTCAACCTTAGGCCCCGCCCAGCTGCCTACACATTCTGGGGGTGAGGCTCGGAGGACTGAGGCCGAGATGCCTGGTTTTTGCAGGAAAGAAAACTGCTGAAAGACTACCAATGAATATCTGAACTTTTAATCTTTCCACTTAAGTTTGAGCAGTCTAGAAGGGGAAGGATGGGTAATTCAGCAATATAAATACTGTGCAACAATCTGAAAATGGATTATAAATCATTAAAATTACAATAGAACGAGGGCTCCTAGGTGGCTCAGTCAGTTAAACACCAATTTTGGCTCAGGTCATGATCTCATGGTTCACATATCCCAGCTCCACATCCAGCACAGAGCCTGCTTTGGATCCTCTTGCCCCTCCCTCTCTCTCTCTGCCCCTCCCTCCATCTCCCTCCCTTTCAAAAACAAACATTAAAAAAAAAATTACAATAGAACACATACAGCAATAATTCACTTAATGTAACTAAAGGCTAACTGGCCCTATAAGCAAAAATTGTAAATTAATTTTATATTACACTCATTATAAATAATATTACCCTAAATGTAAATTATATTACACTACTGGGAGGCATATACATAGTGGTCAAAGATTGTGACGTTGGAACCAGACTGCCTAGGGTCAAATTGCAATTCAAGCACTTTCCAACTGTGATCATCAGCAAGTTACTACTGTAAAAAGGATTTTAAAATAGGACCTAGCTTCAAAGGTTTTTGTGAGCGGATATATATACATACATATATATATATATATACACACACACATATATATACACACACACATATATATATACACACACATATACACACACACACACACACACACACACACACATATATATATATGTAGTACAGTGCCTAGCATGTATGTAGTAAATATAAGAGATTAGCTGTTATTATTAAAGTATATAGGTTTGCTTAAAAAATATTTTTCTGTTGAAATCATTAAAATTACATCTTTCTTAAGTGGTTTTCCTTTAAAAAAACTAGACTATGAGGTAGGAGAATCTAACTGACCCCTGAGATCATAAAATATGGTTAAGTGTTCTAGAGATACACATCATGGCTCTGGTTGGTTCAGTCTTAACTATCCGAGCATTTATCAATCTATTTTCCTTCATTTAGTGTCTCTTTCATGCCAGTGTAAACTTATTGTTTCTAAAGAGGATTAGACACAAACTCATAACACAATTTTGTGTAAAATTTTAAACTTCTCAAGAAAAGGTAATAATTTACAGAACTACAATATTTCCAAATAATAGAATCACTCTGTATTTTGGTTGCTGAGAGTTACCAAAATTTCTATAGGATCTATGGGTTTAATTCAGGAGGAGTCACTGCACTTGAACTTCATAGCTACTCTGAGAATACTGTGCATATGCTACATATTTAAGTCAAGTCACCACCGTTTTCTCCTGCTCTGCAAGAGCAGACATTAGTGTGTAACCATTACTCAAAAATCGTAAAAATTGCAATTTCACATGGCTCAGCCTAAACTTATTTTGCTTATAGCATACTTTTAAAAACCTCTTTGGGGGAAAAACGGCTTTTGTATTTGTTTTACCACAACTATTATTTTTGTTTTATAAAAATCACTTTGGGTGGGAGAGGGAAATGAGGAGTTATTGTTCAATAGGTATACAGTTTGAGTTAGGTAAGATGAAAAAATTCTAGAGATCTGCTGTACAACAATGTGCACATAGTTAACACTACTATACTGTACACTTAAAAATTTGAGAGATTTCATATCATTTTATATTACAGAAATTATAATAATAAAAAAGACAAGCTTAAAAAGAGAGCTCCCAATTTCCAGGCCATGCTTCTCTTGGCTGGTGAAAATAAACATAATTATGAAGAGCTTCTTAAAAATCAGTTTTTTATGGCATTTAATTATACCAGAGAATGTTTCATACAGTTTTCACCCTAGCTTAAAGTTCCAACTTTGTATTCTTTATGATGCTTTCCATATAGTACTGGGTGCTCAATGTCAATTTATTAAATAAGTTAATATTAGTAAAAGCTATCAATTTTCAAGGGTTTTCTTTATTGAGGAAATAGATCTAGGGCTAGAGAATGGTTAAACACATACTAAGTACTTTTATTCTCTCACTTCTCATTCCTTGTACTCAATTACATTAATACTTTCGAAGCACATCTACTGAATTCTTTAATTCCTTCTTCACATATTTGTTGAGCCCTTACTGTGTTCCAGGCAGGAGCCTGGAGACAAACTACAAAACAATGCATGAAGCATAGAGAACACAAGGGAACCTTTAAAATCAAGCAACACTAGAGGCAATACTTTAAGGATAAGTGGAATCATCACAATTTTGTTTCATAAGGATGAAAAATTTTTTGAAAAAACTCCACTGAAATTCAGAAATTCAACTAGCTGAGTTTTGTAAACCAGCTCCCCCAGACAAACACCAAATCCCAAAACTACAGTTTGTATTGAACTTGACTGTATAAACCAGATAGTTCAAGTACAGAGATAAAAATTCCTACTTCAGATATTTAATTTATGCAATGCAAAGACAATTCATCATTTATATCCAGAAGGTACTCTTTGCCAGCACTAATATATATTAACATCTATTAACTTCTACAAATGTAGAATTAAATTTATTACTATTTGATGGCAAATTAAACTACAATATGACAAAATACAGGTTCAAATGTAGGAGAACTTAAAAACAAGTCCTTGGGGAGTCAGTGAAGAGTTCATGAAGAAAAGTCATACACCGACCTTCAAAAAAGAGTTGAAACTTGCCCACTCAATCTCTCCTTCCAATAAGTTTTTGGGTTAACTTCAAGGCTACCAAAACCAGATCAAGTTCAATCTTCACTGACACAAAGCTAAACTAAACTTTTTTGTGGTTATTAGATATACCTCCATATTTAACAGCCAGCCTTTAGAGGAAGGGACCACCTCATCTCTTAATAGGGAGTATGGAGAAAGCTTCAGGATTTCAAATACATAAATGGACATAGTGGGACAAATTTTTTAAACTTCTTAATATATTCTGCTAATATTATATCATTTATATAGCATTATGAGTACAGAACAACAAAACTTAAACTGTTAAAGAGAAAGCCAAGTAGAGATACATCTTGACATATCTAGTGAAACCATTTCAATAAAACGTATTTGGCAGAACCATAATCTATTAAAGCTAGCTTCAAGTTAATATTTTTATTGCTAGTGTTGAAATTTCCTCCAATAGTAAGATAAGGCTTATATCCAGACAAAATCAATTTTTAATTCTGATAATTGTAATTTACCCCAAAATTTAAAGTTTTGTCTAATTTTTTCTTCCAATACAATGTAACTTTTTTCTTCTTTTTTAAGGAAGCAAAGTATCTCCAAAGAAATAACTGCTGGGGCGCCTGGCTGGCTCAGTCGGTTAAGCCACCGATTTCGGCTCAGGTCATGATCTCACAGTCCATGAGTTTGAGCCCCGCGTTGGGCTCTGTGCTGACAGCTCAGAGCCTGGAGCCTGCTTCGGATTCTGTGTCTCCCTCTCTCTCTGACCCTCCCTCGTTCATGCTCTCTCTCTGTCTCAAAAATAAACAAACACTAAAAAAAAAAAAAAATTAAAAAAAAAAAAGAAATAACTGCTGAATTTGCAGGACCTTTGGAGTACTTGTAACTACATGCCTTACTGACACACAGTTAAATATTTAAAGAGGTGTTTCGTTTCTCTAAAGACCCAGAGGGGCAGTATCGTACTTAGCTTCTGGAAATCAAGTCCATACTCAAAAATCCCCAGAAGGTCAGCCTTGGTGGTGGACTCTGAAGCCGCCAGCATGGGTTCTCCCTCCAGCTCCAGAAATTTACTTACTTTCCACTCACTCCTTTTGGCCAGCACGTTCTCCCAGTCCAGAAGTACTAGGTATCAAAGATCCCGAGAACATTTAAAATATGTATTTTATGCCCTACCTACGTTTACATCTTGGGATGTAAACACACATAAACACACACACGGAAACACTGTACTCCACCACAGGAAGACCGAAAGGAGCCAGCTCGCCCCTGCCACGCTAGTGGCTCAATTCCCTGTTATCCAGGTTATCGCAGCTCCGCCTATAGCTTGACAAATAGCCAATAGCGTGTAAAGACTCTAGGAAGCGCGATGATGTAAGCATGGACGTTCACGTAGTGACGCAGGCGGCGTTACCGTCTCCAAGGAGCGGTCCAGGGCACCGGTTTCAAAGTCGCAGGGCGGGCCGGGTGGACTTCCGCAGTTGGCCCCGGGTTTCCCCGCGGTCCTGAAGTCAACGCCCCCCCCCCCCCCCCTCAAACGCTCCTTCAAGGACGCCTCCACCCTGCCTCCTGGCTGGCTTCCTTGGCTCTCTCCTAAGTGGCCCGACACGACCCCGAGTGACCTGCGGGACGTCTGTATCCACCCGCGTCTCCTTTTTACCCGGCTGGGATTCGAGTGAACGTGGAACAAAATTCACTTGGCGGGTCCCCAGCAAACCTGAAACCTGAAGTCAGTCGCCTGAGCGAGGAGGGGCTCGGCTGGGACTCAGGAGAAGGCGCGGCGGGGCTGTTGACGCCGCGTGAGTAGGATACTGATTACACTGCTGAGTGCTTGACAACCTCCAGCGTTGCTTTAGTTTAGCTTTCCCGGACAGCGAGCTCTCTGGGTTTTTTTTGTTTTTGTTTTTTAAGAAAGTGAAGGTGGTAAAAGCTCCAGACTGAAATTGTATCGAAATGGCCACGGAAATCGACTTTCTGAGAGATCAAAGTAAGCTCCATATTCTTTTATTTGAGAATTCTTACATGTTTAATGTCGTCATCGCTAACCAACTAACATTTTTCGAATGCCTGTTCGGTGCATGGAAATTTGTAAAAAGTTAGCTTTACAAAAAGCTTGGTGGTATGCATGAGGATGTGTATGTACTTAAGCAGAACCGTTTGGTAAATCCTTGTACGTTCCTTTAGCTTACATGGAACTCTACTAGACACCAAACATGGTTGTTATGCTCCTCGCATAACTGGAGAAATTAGAAGGCTAATGTCCAGGAGGAGTTTCCAAGTTTGCCATTAGAACCTAGAGGCACAGTTCTGGCCATTTGTAAATAGATTTTTAGTGAACTACTCCTGTTTCAGTTATGCCAGACTCTACAGACATAGCTGCTGCTGCAAAGATGAGGAAGACAGTTCTACCTTCCAAGAATTTGAGAAAAGAAATGTGTAAATTCCATAAATACCCTGAAGTGGAAGCAACCGCTCTTTTGCCTCAGTTTCCTTATAGGGTTGTTGGAATGATTAAATGAGTATTAAATATGTAAAGGATTTAGAATACTATCTGACACATAGAGGTAAACAAATATTGACTATTACAGGATTATTATTAGCTGTGGTCAAGAAAGGTGTCATTTGGCCTGAAACTTGAAGTACTAATATGAATATAGATAAAGAATTGTGTAGGTATCCCAAAGAGAATAGTATTGCAGCTTTGAAGGAATTAGGAATATGTTTTGTGAAAGACTTGGAATAAGGTTGGCTTGTACGAAATGTGGTTTATATAGGCAAATAGCAAGTAGACCTAAAGGGAAGAATGGGGCTGGATGGTGAAGGGCCTTGTCTTCTGTGTGTTGAGTTTGGACCATAACACAGGTTATTGGAGCCAGGGAAAGGAATTCACTTGAGAGTAACATGATCGGATTGTGATTTGGAAAGCCTGGTGTGGCTGTTATGAGGAACATGCATTTTAGCAGAGTACAAGTTAGGTGACTATTGTTACCATTCACGTAAGGGGTGAGCTAAGGTAGTACGGTGAGATTGGAGATTAGGGAATTTGAGAGAAAGAGGTAGAGGGCAACTGAGATTTTTGTGTTAAGGAGTGAGAAGGTAGGAAAAAAAGTAGTAAGTTCCATTTTGAAAGCTTTATAAACCAGTGGTTAAAAAAAAAACCAAAAAAACAAAACAAAAACCAGTGGTTAAAGACTCAACCTCTAGATTGAGTCTGTCTAGGTTCATATCCTGGCTTTTTCTTTTTTCAGGTCTTTGACCTGACCTTAGCTTCGCTGTGCCTCAGTTTTCTCATTTCTAAAATGGGTATAATAGCACAATAACTCTCATAGGGTTGTAAGGATTAAATGAGATGATGTAAATCGCTTAGCATGATTTCTAGTCCATATTAAGTGCATTATGTATATTTAAAATTATTAATGCCCTGTAATGGTACTATATTATTATTTCTGTGTTTTAAGTGGGAGTATCTGCCATCCCTAAGGAAGACTAGCTAGCCATCAGCTGAGTGGTGTGGAATAAGAACTGGGTGATAAGTAGTTTGGTTGGGGTGGGAAGGTACCTAAGTTACACAGAAACAATGAGTTTTAGAGGAGTGAGCTAGCCATTTTTTTGTTTTAACTGGACCTAGTGTGCCATTTACAGCTGGGTAGATTACCCAGTTAGACAAAACACCTGGACACCACCTGAGGTAAATATAGATGGCTTGACCCTCTCCCACCTACTCTGACCTTCTCTGCATTAACTTCAATTGATCTTGATTGTCTCTTTTCATTTGTTCCATTTGGATTTGTTAATCCAGTTCGAGACAGTTTGATTTGGCATTTCTCAACTGGCAACCCCTGTGATAAAAGCATTAGCTTTACAACTAACTACAGGCAATTGCAGACCTAACCATGCTCCTAACAAACTAGCATTTTTGTAGTATACCATTCTTCACCTCCATCTGAGAAGGGAAATCTGATAGTCCTTAGGAAACTGTTCAAAGAGATACTTATTTATTAAGCTAAGGAATGAAAAAATCATTCTTGTGGTAGGAATTTGGGAAGTGGTGATTATTTTTTTTTTTTATTCTTTAAGTGTTCTGCATGGAGAGGTTTTTAATTTTGACTAAATTCTCAATTTGTTCTTTTATGGATGTCATATCTAAGAAATCTTTGTTTAAAAGGCTGCAAACATTTCCTTCTATGTTTTCATCTAGAAATTCCATAATTTTAGGTTTTATATGTAGATTTATGATCTGTTTGACTTAAATTTTGTACAAGGTGCAAGATAGGGGTCAAAGTTCATCTTTTTGCATATGGATACAATTGAAAAGACTGTCCTTTCTCCATTGGATTACCTTTGCATCTTTGCTAAAAATCAGTTGTCCTTATTTGTGTTGATCTATTTCTGGACTCTATTCTGTTCCATTGATTTGTTTATCTATTTGAGTACCAGTATCCCAATGTTTTGGTTATTGCAGCTTTATAGTAAGTCATAAAATTAGATGATGTTAGTCTTTCAGATTTGCTCTTTTTCAGTTACTTTGGCTATCCTAGGTACTTTGCACTTCATATCAATTTTAGAATCAGTTTGTCAATTTCTTCCAAAAAGATGCTGAGATTTTGAGAGACATTGCATTGAATCTATTGATCAATATGTGTAGAATTCATATCTAATGATATTGAGTCCTCTTACCAATGAAAAGGTATATTCTCTCCATTGATGTACCTATTCTTTTATTTCTCTCCGCAATATTTTGTAGTGTTTAGTGTATGGATTTTGCATATCTTTTATCAGACTAATTCCTATGTATTATGTTTCTGATACTATAGTAAATGGTATTCTTTTACATTCAATTTCTGATTTATCATTACTAATGTACAGAAATACTTTTTCTTTTTGTCATATTGTATTCTGCAACCTTTTAAACCCACTTGTTCTAGTAGGGTTTTTTTTAGAGTTCATCAGATTTTTTATATATGGATGATCTTTTCATCTGTCAGTACAGTTTTACTTCTTCCTTTCCAATTTGGATGCCTTTCATTTCATTTTCTTGCTTTATTGTATTGGCTAGAACTTCTAGTATACAATGTTGAACACACATGGTTGAAGTGGACATCCTTGTCTTCTTCCTGTTCTTATAAAACAAGCATCTGTCTTTCAGAATTAAGTATGATACTAACTAGATTTTTCTTAGATGTTTTTCAAGGGTTGAGGATATTGCTTTCTATTCCTGGTTTTCTGCAAGTTTTTTTTTTTTTTAATGTTTATTTACTTTTGAGAGAGAGAGACAGAGAGAGAACCAGCGATGGAGGGACAGAGAGAGAGAGAGGGGAACAGAGGATCCAAAGCAAGCTCTGCACTGACAACAGAGAGCCTGACATGGGGCCTGAACCCATGAACCATGAGATCATGACCTGAGCTGAAGTGGAATGCTCAACTGACTGAGCCACCCAGGCGCCCCATCTGAGAGTTTTTAATCAGAATGGATGGTGATTTTTTTTTTTTCCTAATGCTTTTTCTGCATTTATTGAGAGGATTGTTTTTTGTTTGTTTTTTTTTTCACTTTTAGCTTGTTAATAGGGTGACCACTTAACATTGATTAATTTTCAAATTTTAAGCCTGCCTTACCTTTCTTTTGGGGATAAACTCCTCTTGGTCATGTATTATCCTTTTTATATGTTGTTAGGTTTGATTTTCTAAAAGCTTATTTACAATTTAATTTTCTATGTTCATAAAGCCTTTTTTTCCCCTTTAATGTCTTTGTCTGATTTTGGTGTTAGGTGATGCTTGTCAAAGAATTTCTTGGAAAATATTTTGTTCTCTTTAATTTTCTGGAAAAGTTTGCATAGAATTGGCATTATTTCTTCCTTAAATGTTTGGTAGAATTTACCAGTAAAGCCATTGGGACCTAGAGTTTTCTTTGTGGAAAGATTTTAAACTGTAAATTTAATTTCTTTAATAGATAAAGAGCTACTCAGTAGTCTGTTGTGTACTGTTGTATACAGAGCGACCCTCCACAGATTTCATATATCCAGAGTTCTCTCTCTGTGTAGCTTTCTGTCTCATATTTTGTCCTGCCAATTCTAATTCACTTGGTCTCCACCACTTCTTAGCTGCGTTTCCTTAGAGTCTGCTGAGTCTGCTCAGTCATAGAGTCTGCTGAGTTATCCTTGCATTTTCCCTCTTTGTGCCATGGCTTGGAAAGTCTCTTAGGTCATTAAGCTGGAGCAATTATAGGGCTCACGTCATTTGTTTTGCATCTCTCATCATCGTCTATTGTCTACTGTCTTGCAAACCATAATTTCATTTATTTATTTGCTTTTGGTTGTGTTGAGTGGGAGGGTGGTCCTTCTTCATTCTGGACATAAGCAGAAGTCTTATTCAAGTTACCCTACTTTTGAAATCTGAAACACAAGTTTCTTCCACTGTAACTGTTCTTTGACTTCATCAAGAATTCTATTCTTTGAACTCTTGATTTTCTTCTATTAACTCTTTCCCAGCTTATTTTTTTTTATTATTTTTTTTTTACTTTTTTTTTCAACGTTTATTTATTTTGGGGACAGAGAGAGACAGAACATGAATGGGGGAGGGGCAGAGAGAGAGGGAGACACAGAATCGGAAACAGGCTCCAGGCTCTGAGCCATCAGCCCAGAGCCTGACACGGGGCTCGAACTCACGGACCGCGAGATCGTGACCTGGCTGAAGTCGGACGCTTAACCGACTGCGCCACCCAGGCGCCCCTTTCCCAGCTTATTTTTTATTACTTTCTTATACAGCCTATAACCATTACCCATTAGTTCATCTGTTCTCTTGTCAGTAAACATAATATGATTAAACTCTTGCTTCTCTGAGTAGCACATACTCAGTTATACCTAATCTCTAGATCAGTTTTTTTTAGTTTGCTTTAACAGTTCTCACACCCAGCTGTTTGGTAGCCATAAGTAAAAATCTCAACTCTCTGGATAAGTGCCATCACAAACTCATGGTTAACTCATAACTAAAAAGTGACTGGGCTGATATTTGAACCCAGGCTGTCTAGTTTCAGTGTCTGTATTCTTAACTTCTACCCAGCAAAGAAATTTGCAAAAAAAATGTATATATATATGTACATATATATATACACATATATATGTACATATATATATACACACACATATGTATATATATATATAAACCTATTTCACTTATGCATGTGGAAACTAAAATCCTAAATAAAAAATAAATCCAGCAATGACTGTGTGTACATACATACATATATGTGTATATTGGGTATGTACCCATAAAATAGTTGTCTTAATATTGGGTTCATCCCACCAATAGGTAGTTAGCATTAAAAAATTATTGAATACAATAAAGAAGAGGTAGGTTAATGGAGAAACCATTAACATATCAAATTGCAGATTAGAACACTCAGTATAATAGATATGACAGTTCTTCCACAGATTAATGGTTAGATTCGATGCGTTCTGAAACATAGTTTTGACAACATGGTTCTAAAATCTAGTGGAAGAACCAGGGAATTTTAAACAACAAGGTGGGAAATTTTATTTGCCAGCTATTAAAACTTGGTATAAATATCCAATTATTAAATCAATGTTAGATTGTCAGATTGATAAATCATAAATCAGTGGAATAAATTAGCACAGAAAAAGACACATACATGAACACTTGTTATCTGAAAAAGAACAAACAATACAAATCAGTGGGAGAAGAATAGACTATTTAGCAAATGGTGCTAGGATAATTAGCTATCAAATAGGAAAGAAAAAATAATAAAGGTACCTTTTTTACATATATAGAAGAAAACATCTGCAGGTTGATTGAAGAAGTAAATTCTCTTTAAACTTTCAGAAAAAAATTTAAGAGGGTGTCTTGATGATCTCAGGATAGGGAAAGATTTCTTCAACAGATATAAACATTTTTGACTAGAAGAAAATACATACAATTAGAGTATTTTAGAGATAAAAGCTTGGATATTGTAAAAGACATCACCAATAAGTGACTAGCCCAGCTGAAGAAAGGGAGAATGTATTTACTAGTAAATATGACTGAGAATTGATTAGCCTGTCCAAAATTTAGAAAGATCTTTCACAAACAAAAATAAATTCATACTAATAGAAAAATGGTTAAAGAATATGACTAGGCCATTTACAAAAAAATAAAATTGAAGAACTAAAAAAACGAAAAATGACAGTCTCCTCAGTAATTCAGTAAATGCAAATTAAACAATAGTGTGATAAGTACATATTGAATGAATGAAGGAAATAGTAGATTTAAATTATAGTAAAATTTTCTTCAGATTAAAGTCAATCTCTGAGGATTGAATGTGTTTTCCTCAGTAATCCACAATTGACTTCTGAACCTATTTTAATCACTGAGAACTCAGATTTAGTATTTTTTCTTATTTGAAAACCCTACTGGGCAGGGGGGGTGGGGGGGTGGGAATGTGGTTTGTATTGGAATCACTATATCCATTACCATAACTCCAGCCTCTTTTTGAGACTCACAGGGAAGAAGAGTAACAGGCAGAAATTAGATCCTATATGGGTGTAAAATTGTAGTTCTGTGTGTCAAGTAACTATCTTAAAAGTTCTGTGGGTAACAATAAAATATGTGGATAATTTCTTTTAAACTCAATAAAAAGTTAACCATTTACAGTATCAGTACTCCATGATTACTTGTTTCTTTACCAGAATCACGTTTGTCATATTTCTCCACTAAATTATGTGTATTTTTAAGGAAGAAAACTATTATCTGAAGTTCCCAACATAGAGTGTATATACTACCTGTGTGCATTATTATATATACATTTTTAAAACTTACGTAGTTTGAATTCCATACATATGTATATGTAGTTATGCATAACATATGTAGCATAACAGAAAAGTAAAGAAAACAAATATAAAGCTAAGTGAATGATTACAAAGTTCATACTCCTATAACTGCAACTTAGGTCAAGAAATAGAACATTTCTTGGGCACCTGTATGGCTCAGTGAGTTGAGCGTCTGAGTAGTTCATGGGTCTTGTGGTCAGTGAGTTTGAGGCCCCCCACCGTCCAGCACTTTGCTGACAGCCCAGAGGCTGGAGCCTGCTTCCCGGTCTGTGTCTCCCTGTCTCTGCCCCTCCCCTGCTCATGCTCTCTCAAAAGTGAATAAACATTAAAAAAAAAAAAAAATTAGAAAAAAAAAAAAGAAATAGAACATTTCCAGGTTCGCTTCTCTTCAAAGGTAATTGAAGATAATCAATATATTTAATTTGCCTATGTTTGAGCTTTATATAAATGGAATCATAAGCTGTGTATTCTTGTTTTTGGCTCCGTTAACATTAATTATGTCTTTGAGATTTACTCACATTCTTGCATGTAGATGTAGCTTGTTCATTTTCTCTGCTATAAAATATTCCAGTTTTAAATCTATCACATTTATCTGTTTTTCTTTTGATGGATAATTGCAGTTTCTGTTTGGGGGCCATTGAGAATAATGCTGTTATCAACATTTTTTTCATGGTCCTTGGTGCTCAAGTGTACACATTTTGGTTATGTATATTCTTAGGAATTATATATATGTTTAATTTTAAAGTTGTACTAATTAATATCCCCACCAGTAGTATATGAGAGTTCTAATTATTTTATGTTGTTACCAACATGTTTTCTAATTTTAGCTCTTTATTGTCATTTTAATTTGTATTTTCCTGATGCCTAATGAGGTTGAGCAGCTTTTCTATGTTTATTGGTCCTCTGAGTAACCTTTATGTGAAGTGTCCATTCATGTCTCCTTCCACTTTTCCATAAGGTTGTCTTCCTTTAATTGACAGCTCTTGTATATTCTAGATACAAGACTTTTGTCTGTTACATGTGTTGGAAATATCTTCTCCATGTTTGTGTCTTGTATTTTTACTCTCTTAAAAGTCTCTTTTTGTTAAACAAAAGTTCTTAATTTTAATGTAGTTCAGTTTATCAGTTTTTTTCATTTATGGCTAGTGCTTTTTGTGTTCTGATTAAAAAAATATTCCCTACCCTAAGATTTTAAGATATTCTCTTTGTTCTTGTCTAGAATTTGTTTTGATATTCACAGATCTTCATTTCGTCTAGAATTGATTTTTATGTATGTTTTATTTTTTATGAGGATATCCAGTTGACCTAGACCAATTTAAAAAAGATTACTATTGGGGCGCCTGGGTGGCGCAGTCGGTTAAGCGTCCGACTTCAGCCAGGTCACGATCTCGCGGTCCGGGAGTTCGAGCCCCGCGTCGGGCTCTGGGCTGATGGCTCAGAGCCTGGAGCCTGTTTCCGATTCTGTGTCTCCCTCTCTCTCTGCCCCTCCCCCGTTCATGCTCTGTCTCTCTCTGTCCCAAAAATAAATAAACGTTGAAAGAAAAATTAAAAAAAAAAATAAAATAAAATAAAAAAGATTACTATTTCCCCCTCATTGTAATTCAGGTGTTCTGTATGACATGAATATATTTTTGTATTGCCTGTTCTCTTCAATTCGTCAATTTTATTATTGTTTTTAATTTATCTTGAGAGTGAGAGAGAGCAAGAGTAAGTGAGCAGGGGAGAGCAGGGAGAGAGAGATAATCCCAAGCAGGCCTCGCACTGCCAGCGCAAAGCCTGACATGGGACTTGAACCCACGAACCTTGAAATCATGACCTGAGCTGAAATTGAGTTGAACACTCAACCAACTGAGCCACCCAAACTCCCCTGTTTGAGTCTTTTAGATATATTCCTAGATAATTGTGGGGTTTTTTGTATAGTATTGTAAATGATATCTTTTATTTTCTAACTTTGTTGCCAGTATATAGAAATATAATTTTTTTTGACCTTGTATCCAAAAACCATGCTAAAGGTTATTATTCTCTCTCTCTCTATTTTAAATGTTTATTTATTTTGAGAGATAGAGTGAGAGAGCATGAGCATGCATACAAGCAAGGGAGAGGCAGAAAGATAGAGGGGGAGAGAGAATCGCAAGCAGGCTCTGCACTAGCAGGGCAAAGCCTGATGCAGGGCTTGATCCTACAACCAGGAGATCGTGACCCAAACCGAAATCAAGGGTCAGTTGCTTAACCGACTGAGCCATCCAGGCACCCCTAAAGGTCATTATTCTAAGAATTTATCAATGTGTTCTCTGGGATCTACCTATACCTACACACTCGTAACTATTGATAATGACAGGTGATTTTTTTCCTTTTCTGTCTTTATACCTTTTATTTTTTATTGTATTAATAATTGCATAAACTTAACTTTTTTTTTTTAACGTTTTATTTATTTTTGAGACAGAGAGAGACAGAGCATGAATGGGGGAGGGGCAGAGAGAGAGGGAGACACAGAATCGGAAGCAGGCTCCAGGCTCTGAGCCATCAGCCCAGAGCCTGACGCGGGGCTCGAACTCACGGACCAATAATTGCATAAACTTAGACTGCCAGTAGAGTATGACTAAATATCAAGATAATTTGTCATTTTGTCATTACCAATTTCCAAGGGAAAGTTTTCAACATCTCATTCTTAAGTATGATGTTTGCTGTGTGTTTGTATAGGAATCCGTTATTGTATTAAGGAAATTAATTGCTATTCTTACATTCTGGAGGCTTTATCATGAATATATCTTAAATTTTAATCATATGCTTTAACAGTAGCTTTTGAGATGATCGTATTTGTTGATCTTTTTATGAGTTTATTTTCAATTTCTTTGGAGTGGGCTTATCTTTATTATTTCCTTCACCTGACATTCTTTTGGTTTAATTTCCTTTTCTTCTGACTTCTTGGAATGGACTCATAGTTCATTAATTTAAGCCATTTTTTTTCTAGTGTGTGCAACTAAAAGCTATGAATTTCTTTTTGAGCAAGTTTTGAGTTACTATATTTTCACTGTCAGTCACCTCAAAATACATTTAAATTTGTTTTGTAATTCCTCCTGTGACCTCTGGATTATTAAATAGTAATTTCCGACTTGCATGCACCGCGCAAACACCCAACACTGTGCTTCTGTGGATCCATTCCTCCAATGGGTCTGCGTGCCTCCATCCAGGTGCTGCAGGGCCCTTCCCACAGGGGACCACCAACGGCAAAGCGGGCGAAGCCTGCCCCTCCTGACCCTGTGCACCTTGGGTTCCACCCCAGCTGTTACGCCAGATCCCATAGAAGAAGCACCACAAGCCTGGCAGTGTGCAAGTAGCCCAGACAGGGGCCACACCACTCCACAGTGAGTCCTGCCCCTGGGAGAGGGGAAGATAAGGTACACACCAGTCTGACTGTGGCCCCAGCCGTGGGCTGGGGACATATATTGGGTCTGACTGCATCCCCGCCCACTAACACAAATTACTCCAGACAGCACAGGGGAAGTGCCCTGCAGTTGGAAGCCACCCCAGGGACTACCCAAAATGATGAAAGAACTCTCCTCAAAAGAAACTCCAGGAAGTAGCAACAGCTAACAAATTGATCAAAAATGATTTAAGCAATATAACTGAACATGGATTTAAAATAATAGTCATAAAATTAATCGCTGGGCTTGAAAAAAGTATAGAGGACAGCAGAGAATCTATTGATACAGAGATCAAGGGACTAAGAAACAGAAGGAGCTAAAAAATGCTATAAATGAGGTGCAAAATAAAGTGGAGGTGACCACAGTTTGGATTGAAGAGGCAGAGAAGAGAATAGGTGAATTAGAAGATAAAATTATGGAATAAGAGGAAGCTGAGAAAAAGAGAGAGAAAAAAATCCAGGAGTATGAGGGGAGAATTAGAGAATGAAGTGATGCAATGAAATAGAACAATATCCATATACTAGGAATTCCAGAGGAGGAAGAGAGAAAGAAAGGGGCTGAAGGTGTACTTGAAGAAATTATAGCTGACAACTTAGCTGATCTGGGGAAGGAAAAAAGGCATTGAAATCCAAGAGGCACAGAGAACTCCCTTCAGACGTAACTTGAATCGATCTTCTGCATGACATATCATAGTCAAACTGGCAAAATACAAGGATAAAGAGAAAATTCTGAAAGCAGCTAGGGATAAACACACTCTAACATATAAAGGGAGACAGATAAGACTCCTGACGGATCTATCTACTGAAACTTGGTAGGCCAGAAAGGAATGGCAGGAAATATTCAATGTGATGAACAGAAAAAATATGCAGCTGAGAATCCTTTATCCAGCAAGTCTGTCATTTAGAATAGGAGAGATAAAGGTCTTCCCAAACAAACAAAAACTGAAGGAATTCATCACCACTAAGCCAGCCCTACAGGAGATCCAAAGGGGGATTCTGTGAGTGAAATGTTGCAAGGACCACAAAGTACCGGAGACATCACTACAAGCATGAAACTTACAGACATTACAATGACTGTGAACCCATATCTTTCTATAATAACACTGAATGTAAATGGACTAAATGCTCCGACCAAAAGACAACGGGTATCAGAATGGATAAAAAAAACAAGACCCATCATCTATTTGCTGTCTACAAAAGACTCATTTTAGACCTGAGGACACCTTCAGATTGAAAGTGAGGGGATGGAGAACTATCATGCTACTGGAACTCAAAAGAAAGCTGGAGTAGCCATACTTATATCAGACAAACTAGACTTTAAAGGCTGTAACAAAAGATGAAGAAGGGCATTATATAATAATTACAGGTCTATCCATCAGGAAGAGCTAACAATTATAAATGTCTATGCACTGAACATGGAAGCCCCCAAATATATAAAAGAATTAATCACAAACTTAAGCAACTTTATTGATAAGAATGTGGTAATTGCAGGGGGCTTTAATACTCCACTTACAGAAAGGGATAGAAGACAATGGTAGCTGGGAAGGAAAAAAAAAAAAGAGGTTAGAGAGGGAGGGAGCCAAAACAAGAGACTCTCAAAAACTGAGAACAAACTGAGGGTTGATGGGGTTGGGAAGGAGGGGAGAGTGGGTGATGGGTATTGAGGAGGACACCTGTTGGGATGAGCACTGGGTGTTGTATGGAAACCAATTTAGTAATAAATTTCATATTTTAAAAATAAATTCTGAACTTCTAAACATATTAAAATTTTTCCTTAATGTTTTTTAGTTTTTAATTCCAGCTTAATTGTGCTGTTGTCAGTTACATGCTCTTTGGCTTCGGTCTTTTTGAAAGTTGAGATTTACTCTATTGCCAGTAAATTATCGGTTTTAAATAGCCCATGTGATCTTGAAAGAATTGGTTTTGTACATTTTAACTGTGTTCTATTGTGTGTTTTCTTGATGTGAATAAAAATATTAATCACCTTGTGCTTGCTGAGAGCACTTGGTTTTATTCCAGTCCTTCATTTCTATTATCTCTTGCTCACTCCTGTTTAATTCATAATCTTTGTCCTGCTGTTTCTTTTCCATGTGGAGGTTTGTCCTGGAACAGAATTTCAGTCTGTTTTCACTATTCTAAAAATGATGGCTACAGTTTATCTTTTCAGCTCTTTTCACTTCTAGTAGCAAGGGAAGAAAAAAAAAAGTGGAGAGTATCTTTTTTACTTTTGCTAACCTGAAGAGTAAGCCAGGAGAGATTGAGAATTAAATTTATGAAACCCGAAGAATTAGTTCTTTTCAGATATTCTTTTTACCATTGGCAATTGTTGATTGGGTTATGTGTATAGAAGGGCCTCTTTCTTAAATTTCAAAAACGTGCTGAAATTGAGGATTCATTTTGAGAAACAGTGAAGACTAGCAGTTTTGCATTGGATATCTCAGGTAAGCTACCCTAGTTGTAATTTTTAAATGTTAAACATTAGCCAATAAACTATAGACTTTTTTTTGTTCCTTTTTCAGATCAACGACTAAATGAAGTGCTTAGGCGATATCAAATGGAAGATTTTTCCAAATATTCATTGGTACAGGTATGTAAATTAGTTAAGGTCTAATGATCTAGGTTCCAGTTTGGTTGTAAATATAATTACATAAATAAATTCTATTTAGGATTATTTTCATGTGCGGTTGCCTACAGTACTTTGAAATTTTGCTTACAACTTTGATTCTTATAAGGAGGAAGAAATGCTTGTTTTTACTTAATGAATACAAATTCTTTAACCATAGAAATTGACTTTTTTCAGTTAGCGCTTACATATTACGTATAATGTTAAAATGTCTGAGTTCTAAAATGAGAATTCATTGACATTTTGAAACATCCTAAAATCTTTTCTCAAGATACATTATAGTAGTAAGTTTTAACTTGGAATTCTCATAAATTATGGCAAGCAAAAGCGAATTCAAAACAGTAAACAATATATGGTATTGTTTTTAATATTTCTTTCCTTGGGTACATGTTCTTATTTAAATATTCTGTTAAAAATTTTTTTGAGCACTAAGGCATACTTATTGCTGAGTTACACAATATTAAAAGAAAAACAGTAGCTCCTACATTAGTGATAGCTCCCTACTGAATTAATAAGGAAGTGTTTTGCTTTTAACATAAATGAATCTTACAATTAAAACATATTGTTTTTAAGATATTGAAAAGGAAGTTGTGTTTAAGAAATTAAAAAGGAATAGTTTATCTGGTTGACCTGAGTATACTCATAAATATTTTCTTTAGCGTATTAACATTTAGCCTACTACTCTGTGTTTTTATTTACAAAGACCAGACTCAGAGTCCAGAGGGTCTTAAAACTATCCATCTGCTATGTTAATAACTATATTGTGTTTCTTATGTTACTTTGTTACTCATCCTTAACTAGGAATGTTATCATTTAGATGGTAGAGAATCTTTCATAATATAGTAGCCTCTAAATTTTGCTCAGATTCTTAGGTTCTTTTTCTTCTGCTTAATGTCTCATTGAATATGCCTGAAAGGAGGATTCAAACAAAGATTGATTTTAAAGCCTGAGAGGATCTCTGGGCATGATATTATATCTACTGTACACTGTGGTTGACTCGATTATGAAAGATTGTTTTACCAGATAAAACACGAGGTAGCCTTTTAGATGCACCTGCCTTGTACATTGTGATTATAATTAAAGCCTCATGAGAACATGCAAAGTATGGTAAAGTTTTATTTAATAGTGTACTCTTTGGTGAAATTATAGTTCCTTTAGTTTTCTAAAGGTACATGTTCTTCTTTTACGGATACTATTCTTATAGTCACACAATCAAATCTTGATTCTTATCTCTTAGTTTTGGTAGTAGTATACTGTTACTGCCTAAGATTCTTCTGCAGTTCACCTCTTCAGAACATGTTGCTGTTGCTGTCTCAAAACACCAATCTCCATGGGTCTTGCCTTTCACTACGTAGTTTGCAGTAATGAAAAAGGAGGTAGTAGGAGAGCATGAGAGGGGAATTAATTTGCTTTCTAGCAGTATGGTCCATATCCTTGGCCATATGCAGTGCATTCTTTGGTTATTCACCCCCAGAAACGTTATTCTGGTTTGTGAAAAAAATGTTCAGGAACAATTGTTTTTATTTATTTTTTTTCTGTTTGTAGTAAAGGAAGACATAGAAGTAGGAGGAAACCATTATCAAAGGTTATGTGAGACCCAGGAGCACTGACTGAGATCTCTTGTCACTAACTTTAGTGATTGCCACTAGCAGCAGAAATCCTTCATAAATTTACATTTGCCCTTTTTGTCCAACTGTATTTCCCAGGTACCTAAAACAATTCTTGTTAATAGATGCTCAATAAATAATTGTTGAATGAATGAAGCAATTATATCTTTCCTTTCCTCCTACCTACTTATCTTCCAGTATCATTTGAGTTTTATAGCCAAGTAAAAGTGGAATTGTAAAAAGTCATGATCAGCTTGTGAAACACAAATAGTTCATGCTTTTTAGTTCTGTATTTTCAAGATAAAATCCCAATGAAATGCCCTCCTCCTTCCTCATGCTAGGTAAATTGCCAGGACTTGTGTTAAATGAACATACTTTATGAAACTTTTCTAATGTTGGAAAAATAAAGCTGCAGGATCTTGATAATTTATTTCTTGTATTTTAAGTTGGAATTTCAAACTTGATTTTCTATAGATACTATGTTATAAGTGATAGTTAAAATTCCTTAGTGCTATCATTATATAAGGATCATTTAGACTTTCCTTGGATCAAATAAGTTTTGTGAATTGCCTTAAGATGTTTTGTATCGTATGATTTCTTAGGGAAATAAATAGCAACTAGTTTCTTGAATGATATTTTCAGGGTTGTTGTGAAATCTAGTTGTCTTCCTTTGATTATTTTGTGTTTTCTATATAAATAAAAAGTATTTCAAGTGACATTGCTCTTTGAGAGTATAGTAGTGGGCACTGGATGACAGGTGTTAAAAGATTTTATTCAAGGAGGTGGGAAATTTCCCTCTTTTCCCAATACTTTGTTCCTACCTTTTTTTTTTGCCCCCCTTACATGTCTTTCCTCACATGTAGGCTAGTTATGCCTCTGTGCCATACCAGTACATGCGTGTACTGAGGGATAAATGTTTGGGTCTCTTCATAGTTGCTGGAGGGATAAGGTAGAATATTAAAAATAAGTTTATTTTCTCCAAAAACTCTCTTGAAAATATCTTCCTTTTCTAGTTTGGGACAACTCTACTTCTGCTTGAACCCAAAATTAAAGTTAAATTGACATATAGTCTAGCCAGGAAAGAAATGGAGCACATAAACTGACATAAACTATGTCAATAAACATAAAAGCGTAGTGCCAAGAAGGTATGAGCTGGTTCTGAAAGGGAGAGACAGTCATGGTGCAAATGTATTCATTGCTTTAACAACCATTAATTTATTTTTCTAAGTTTGTTTATTCCTTGAGAGCACATGCACACAAGTGGGAGAGAGAGAATCCCAAGCAAGCTCCGCACTGTCTGCACGGACAGAGCCCTATGAGGGACATGAACTCACGAACTGCAAGATGAAATTAAGAGTAGAAATCAAGAGTTGAACACTTAACCCACTGAGCCATCAGGCACCTCAGCAAACATTAATTTATTAATTCACCAAATCTTGCATGTGTGTGCTGGGTAAGCTTTGGGGATAGAGCTATGACTATGACAAAACATCCTATTTCCATGGAAGAGATATAAGTGAATAATTAAGTAATTAATACTGCTATCTTATGTGAAAAAAATAAACAAGGTGCTAAAGTAGAAATTACCACGTATACAGTATAGTAGTGATGTTTGTGGCTGAGATCTATTTTTGGTAGAGTGTTCAGAGCAGTCTTCTCTACGGCAGTAGTATTCAAGTTAGCACTGAAAGTTGAAAAAGGAGCCAGAGAAGTGGACCAAAAAGAGGCCCTAAAGCAGGAAAAAATTTGATTATGCTTGCATAATGTATGGGAACTGGTCTCAACTGTAATCATTTGAAAGTAGTTATTTGAAAATACATTGAAAGGGACAGGAGGGCTACTCCTGTTGATCATGTGTTTAAAAATACAAGACTCAATAGATAAAATATAACAAACCACCTGTACTATTTGAATTGAGTCAACTTACTGGCTTTCTAGGCTAGCACTGTCTGATGGAAAACTTACTATTTTGATGGAAATGTTATATAATCTTGTGCTGTCCAAAATGGTAGCCACTGATCACATGGGACTTCGGAGCACTTTAAATGAAGCTAGTACAACTGTTAGATGATTCATTTAATTTTCATTTTGTTTATTTTTGAGAGGGAAAGAGCAAGTGAGCACACAAATGAACAAGGGGCAGAGAGAGGATCCCACAAGGGGCAGAGAGAGAGAAAGAGAGAAGTGGGGCTTACCCGGGGCTTGTGTTTTACCCAAAGTGGGGCTCATGTTCAACCCAAATTAGGGCTTGTGCTCACCTGATGCAGAACTCGAACTCACCCTAAATGGGGCTCGAGCTCACAAACTGTGAAATCATGACCTAAGCTGAAGTCAGATGCTTAATGACTGAGTCACCCAGGCACCCTATTTAATTTTCATTTTAAATAAATAAAATTTAAATAGATGCGTGTGGCTTGTGCCTATTGTATTGGACAGTGCAGTTGTAGACTCTCCATTTGCTGAATGAAACCTTGTTGATTTTGCATCATTCCATGATGATGTTGATGATGTTAGAAAATCAATGACTGTAGCACTTTAAAAAGAGCCATTTGTAAGAGTTTAGCAATTTCTTACACTCTACATTAATAAAGTGATAAATGATGAAAATCAGTCTCTTCACGATATGAATCATATGCTACAACACCCTTAAAATGTGCAACAATAGGGGCACCTGGGTGGCTTAGTCGGTTAAGCGGCCGACTTAGGCCCAGATCATGATCTCACAGTTTGTGAGTTTGAGCCCCATGTCAGGCTCTGTGCTGACAGCTCAAAGCCTGGAGCCTGCTTCAGATTCTGTCTCTCCCTCTCTCTCTGCTCCTCCCCTGCTTACACTCTGTCCCTCTCTCTCAAAAATAAACAAACATTAAAAAAGTAAATAAAATATGAAGAAACATTTTCACAAAATGCTAGTCAGCTTGTATTTTCTTCCAAAGGATGGCAGAAAGGATGTCATTAACATATTTGATAGCCAGATATATAGTTTAAAATCAGGGGCACAAAATTAAACATTCAGAATTATAATTAGAATATTTAGAGAGTGTATAGTTTCCTCAGAGGAAGAAAAGTGTCCAGAAAATTTGTCTACCCAACTATAATTCAATATTATTGGCATTCCTTCTGTGATATACTCTGACCATCATCACCGGAAGTCATCTTGGGATAAAAATAAGTAGAAATTACTTGTACAGTATCCATTTTTCAAGATTCAAGATATATAAAATTCTGTATATATTGCTTTTATTTAGTGTAATTTATTTAAATTTTGTTTAGGAAATATAAAAATATTTATAAATGCTTTTAATTATTTTTATGGTGAGAATAACAATGTATAGAATTGTCAGATCCCTATGTTGTACACCTGAAACTAAACATGTCAATTATATTTCAATTAAAATATATATATATAAATATATAACACATATAAATATGGTAATACATATATGTAAATTCTTTTTTTTTAATTTTATTTTTTTTATTTATTTTTTTTTTTAAATTTTTTTTTCAACGTTTATTTATTTTTGGGACAGAGAGAGACAGAGCACGAACGGGGGAGGGGCAGAGAGAGAGGGAGACACAGAATCGGAAACAGGCTCCAGACTCTGAGCCATCAGCCCAGAGCCTGACGCGGGGCTCGAACTCACGGGCCGCGAGATCGTGACCTGGCTGAAGTCGGACGCTTAACCGACTGCGCCACCCAGGCGCCCCTTAATTTTATTTTTTAAGTAATTTCTACACCCAGTTTAGGGCTGAAACCTAAAGATCATGACTCACACTCTCCACTGACTGAGAGAGCCAGGTGCCCTTATGTAAATGCTTGTGTAGTTGATATCAATCTTACCCTCCCAACTTGATTTTTTCCACTAGATCTTGAATTATTAAGTCCTACGTACTTTTATTCTAAAAGTTTCACTAGCAAGTGGGAAAGGATTACTGAATCTATATTATTATTCTATGAAAATTTTTTATATTTTGTTTTATTATGTTTATCTTTATAATCGTATCATTTTTTCAGCTTATTTATTTTGAGAGAGAGAGAGTGCAAGCAAGGCAGAGACAGAGAGAGACAGAGAGGGAGACAGAGAATCCCAAGCAGGCCTGAAGTGGGACTCATGAATCATGGGATCATGACCTGAGCCCAAATCAAGAGTTGTACTCTTAGCCAACTGAGCCAACCAGGTGCCCTTAGGATCATAATTTTTATGATTTGGATTATTGGTCCTTTATTCGTAGGTTGGCATTTTATTAGCAACTATCATTAGAAAATAGTTTCAGAGCAGTGTCTTTATAGAATTCAGTTTAACCAATATATGTTGAGCACTTCCTATATGTAAGGCACTATGCCAGGAGATTTAGTGCTATGAAAATGTGTATCATAATACTACCATTTCATAGGGACCTAAAGACTAAGAAATATGGGTTTGAGAAAAATGTTAAATAACATATTATTTAACATATTATTATTATTATTCGTATCTTAACCTGCAAAGGCATATTATTCGTATATTAACCTGAAAGCCAAAAATGAGTATCACAGGGAAAAAGGTGATCATATATAGTTGGAGAGATCAGGGAAAGTTTCCTGAAGGATGTAGCATGTTTGATGAGTACTGAAAAGTAGCTAAGATTTTAAAAGAACTTCAATGGGGGCTAAAAGAAGAGGTAGTGGAGTATTTAGGGAGTAAAACATACTTCATTTTTTCAAAGTGTGTTTGGCGTATATGAGAGAAGTAATGGAAAATAACATTAGAAAGGATAGATTGTATTTGCATTGTAGAGGGCCTTGAATGGTTAAATTGAGGAGTTTGGACTTAATTTAGTAAACACTAGGAGATTACTAAATATTGTTTAAAAGAATGATAAAGTGGAGTGAAACATGGTAAGAGTAACAATTAGGAAACTTCTAACTGATGGGTGGGAGGTTAATGAGAGCTTGAATTATTATTTTGTAGACTGCCATCCATCTCTAGCTGTCAGTCATAACATTGGTAGTTGATTTGATATTTATAAAAATTCCTAAGAAATTTGAGAAATAATATTTTTAAGGTTTGAACCACTTAGTTATCCCAAGAAGATTTTAACTAACTTTTGGACAATTGAAAGTTAAACTATCTCTTGCCCCTTAATTAATTCTTTAATAAACACAGTAACTATTTTTTAATACTCTAGGATTGAATAAATCCCTCTCTGAAATTGCATAGACTACTGGATTCATTTATTCTTTAATCCATCAGGGTTCTCCCTGGAAGGTTACCTTTTCTTTTTGTCTAATTCATCTTACAGTTCTGGATCCATGTAAACATGTCTACTGAGGCTTTATATTTTGAGAGCTAATCCTTCCCATGTTGGTTGAAAGCTCATAACATATACCTTGGTTAGCCAATAGATTTTCCCCCATATTAAGAAAAAAAAAAGAAAAAAAATAGCCAAGATTTATTAAGAGCTTTCTACACGTCAGGAATTATGCTAAACACTTTATATAACATTATTCCTTATTAAATTTACATATTTCTTATATATTCTTCAGTATAGTTAATTTTTCAGTAAAGTTATAGCATCTTTTTTTGTTTTTTATTCTCATGTGCTACCTTTTGTTACAGTAGTGAAAAGATATTATTTCTTTTACATTTTCAAATTATTGCTGGCACTTGGGAAGGCTACTGTTCTGTTGATCTTCTATGGGATAACTTACCATATTCTCTTATTAGACCTAATAATTGGTAGATTATACATAGAGTTTTCTGGGTAAATGGTCAAATTATCTGTAAATAATAAGAGTGTTGTTTCTTTTTCAACTTTTAAATTCCCAGCCCTTTACCCTAGTTCCACTGACTAGAACCTCTAGTGCAGTGTTGAATTTAGCAGTGATAGTGAGCAACCTTGTGTTATACTGTATTTAATGCAGCACTTTTGATGTTTCACCATGAAAGATAGTAATTGATGTAGGTTTCTGATAGATACTTTGTCAAATTGAGAAAAATTCTTCCTATTCGACTTTGCCAAGAGTTTTTGTTACATATGGATGTTAAAATTTACCAAATTTGTTACATATGGATGTTAAAATTTACCAAATGCACTTTCAACATCAATTTAGATGATTACTCTTTCCTGTTTTGTTTTTACTGTCATTTTGGCTTCGATGATGTGAGAAAACATTTTAAGATGCAATATTCTCTGTTGTAGAAAGCTATCTTCAAAGGAGGTGGAGATGACACATTAGAAAACACACTAGTTGACCAAAGGTATGTTTGAGTCACCAGAAAAATACTGTTTTCTTAAATATATTTATTATTGTTAAAATAATTTCTTTAATATTAAGATTATTTCATGGTCTGCTATAATTAGATTTAAATGATATGTCATTGAATATACAAGTGCGGGAAAGCCAGCATTATGATCTACAAGAGTAGTTCTCAATTGGGGTGATTTTCTCTCCCTCCTATTTGCAACCTCCTCCAGACCTTCCAAGAGTAATATGGGTGTAATCTGAAACTGGTTCCCATATGTGGAGGGCAAGGACAGACTGAGGGAAGAGGCAGACCACTCCGGGTTGGTAGGTGGCAAATTTATTAAGCAATAGAACCTACTTATGAGTTATCTTGTTGTAGGACACTGCAAGACAGCTAGATTTCCTCACCTGCCTGCCATAATCTTAAATGTTTGTGTAGAAGCTTTAACTGGGTTCAGTCACATACACAAAAAGCCTTAACTGGGTTCACTTACATCCCAGTACAGACACCCTCGGCATCACATTACTATGTTAAGGCTGTATCCTTGGAGCTGCTTCTGGGTGTGAAGAAGACAAGCAGAATACATATTCTAAGTACAGGGGAGGGTCAGGGAAAGGCCTCCAATTGCCCAGGTTCAGCTCAAGGGTCAACTGGCAGTTGTCTTGATGACCTCCTTCATTACCTCCCCTTCCCAGATATTTGATAGCATCTGAAAATATTGAGATAAGCTTGAGAACACGAAAAAGGCAAAGTATTGATTTTTATGGATAAATGTAACATAAAAATATTGATGTTCTATTTAATTCACATGCTGCATATTACACTAGATTAAACAGAATATGAGATTTTTAAAATTATGTATTTTTATTAGCTTTTTAGCTCCTCTTATTATTGAGTATGATAAACATCTGGAAGAACTAAATGGGCAGCTGAAATATTACCAGGTATGAAATCATAGTTTTCAAGTTTTTTTATAATATTTTATTTTAAAAAAAGAAGTAAAATACTCTTCAAAAACATTGATGAGGAATAACATATTTAGCTATATCTAATCAATTCTTGGCTCTCAATAAGAAAGTATGTGTGTATTTAAAGATTATCTTCAGTTTCATTTTTTTTTTTAATTTTATTGATTTATTCTCAAGTTAGTTAACATACAGTGTAGTCTTGGTTTCAGGAATAATTCATCTCTTATATATGATACCCAGTGCTCATCCTGAAAACTGCCCTCCTTAATGCCCATCCCATCACCCATTTAACCCATCCCTACCCACCTATCCATGTCCCCACCATCAGCCTTCAGCTTGTCTCTGATTTGAGAGTCATCTATGGTTCGCCTCCCTCTCTGTTTTTATCTTATTTTTCCTTTTCTTCCTCTGTGTTCATCTGTTAAGTTTCTCAAATTCTACATGTGGGTGAAATCATATATCTGTCTTTCTCTGACTGACTTATTTTGCTTAGCATAATGCCCTCCAGTTCCATCCATGTTGTTGCAAATGTCAAGATTTCATTATTTTTTATTGCTGAGTAGTATTCCGTTATATATACACATAAACCACATCTTACTACAGTTTACTTTTCATCTTTGACACTGGTACATACAGATGACTGGCATTTTAGTAGGCAGTTACATTAGGGTATATGGAAATCATGGTTGTCGAGCTATTCCAGAGAAAGTGGTGACATGTTAACTTCTTCCTTGTGTGAAGCCATGGGAGTGCGAATTACTGGCTAATTCATTGCAGTGTTTCTACAGTGTAAAATAAATGTAACCTTACTTTTTAGCCCCCCCACCCCCGCAAATTTTTCTTAATCTATTCATCAGTTCATAGACATTTGGACTTTTTCCATAATTTGGCTATTGTTAATAGCACTGCTTTAAACATTGGGGTGCATGTGCCCCTTTGAATCAGAATTCCATTGTCCTTTAGATAAATTCCTAGTAGTGCAGTTGCTCTGTTGTAGGGTAGTTCTATTTTTCATTTTTTGAGGAACCTTCATTCTGTTCTCCAGAGTAGATGTACCAGGTTGCATTCCCACCAGCAGTGCAAAACGGTTCCCCTTTCTCCACATCCTCGCCAACATCTGTTGTTTCATGAGTTGTTAATTTTAGCCACTCTAACTGGAGTGAGGTGTTATATCATTGTGGTTTTGATTTATATTTCCCTGATGATGAGGGATGTTGAGCATCTTTTCATGTGTCTTTTGGCCATCTGGATGTGTAATTGGAAAAGTGTCTATTCATGTCTTTTGCCCATTTCTTCACTGGATTATTTGTTTTTCAGGTGTTGAGTTTGGTAAGTTCTTTATAGATTTTGGGTAATTAACCCTTTATCTGATTTTTCATTTCCAAATATCTCCTGCCATTCTGTTGGTTGCCTTATATTTATGTTGATTGTTTCCTTTGCTTTGCAGAAGCTTTTTATCTTGATGAGGTCCCAATAGTTCATTTTTGCTTTTGTTTCCCTTGCCTCTGGAGACATGTCAAGTAAGAAGTTGCTGTGACTGAGGTCAAAGAGGTTGTTGCCTGTTTTCTCCTCTAGGATTTTGATGGTTTCCTGTCTCACATTTAGGTCTTTCATCCATTTTGACTTTATTTTTGTGTATGGTGTAAGAAAGTGGTCCAGGTTCATTCTTCTGCATGTCACTGTTCAGTTTGCCCAGCACCATTTGCTAAGGAGATTGTCCTTTTCCATTGGATACTCTTTCCTGCATTGTTGAAGATGAGTTGGCCATATATTTTGGGGTCCATTTCTGGGTTCTCTATTCTATTCCATTAAAATGTGGGTCTGTTTTTGTACCAATACCATACGTCTTGATGATTACAGCTTTGTAATACAAGTTGAAGTCCGGGATTGTGATGCCTCCAGCTTTGGTTTTCTTTTTCAGCATTACATTGGCTATTCGGGGTCTATTGAGGTTCCATACAAATTTTAGGATTGTTTGCTCTAGCTCTAGAATGCTGGTGTTATTTGATAGGGAGTGCATTGAATGTGTAGATTGCTTTGGGTAGTATTGACATTTTAACAACATTCTTCCATTCCATGAGCATGGAATGTTTTTCCATTTATTTGTGTCTTTTTCAATTTCTTTCATAAGCTTTCTATAGTTTTCAGCATACAGATCTTTTACCTCTTTGGTTAGGTTTATTTCTAAGTATTTTATGGTTTTGGTGCAGCTGTAAATGGGATTGATTCCTTGATTTCTCCTTCTGTTTCTTCATTGTTGGTGTATAGAAATGCAACCGATTTCTGTACATTGATTTTATATCCTGCGACTTTGCTGAATTCATGTATCAGCTCTAGCAGGTTTTTGGTGGAGTCTTTCAGGTTTTCCATGTAGAGAATCATGTCATCTGTGAAGAGTGGAAGTTTGGCTTCTTCTTTGCCAATTTGGATGCCTTTATTTGGTTTTGTTGTCTGATTGCTGAGGCTAGGACTTCCAACACTATGCTGAACAACAGAGGTGAGAGTAGACATCCCTGTTGTGTTCCTGATCTCTGGGGGAAAAAGCTCGGTTTTTCTCCATTGAGGATGATATTAGCTGTGGTCTTTCATATGTGGCTTTTTTAAAGATATGTTCCTTCTATCCCAAGTTTTGTGAGGGTTTTTATCAAGAAAAGATGCTGTATTTTGTCTAATGCGTTTTCTGCATCTGTAGACAGGATCATACGGTTCTTATCCTTTCTTCTATTAATGTGGTATATCACGTTGATTGATTTGTGGATATTGAACCAGCCCTGCAGCCCAGAAATGAATCCCACTTGCTCATGGTGAATAATTCTTTTAATGTACTGTTGAGTTCTATTTGCTACTATCTTGTTGAGAATTTTTATATCTAGGTTCATCAGGGATATTGGCCTGTCATTCTCTTTTCAGTGGGGATTTTGGTTTTGAAGTCAAGGTAAGGTAATGCTACCTTCATAGAATGAGTCTGGAAAATTTACTTCCATTTCTGTTTTTTGGAACAGTTTGAGAAGAATAGGTATTAACTCTGTTTTAAATGTCTGGTAGAATTCCCTGGCAAGCCACCTGGCCCAGGACTCTTGTTTGTTGGGAGATTTTTGATAACCCACTTACTTATTCATTGGTTACGGGTCTGTTCAGGTTTTCTATTTCTTCCCATTTGAGTTTTGGTAGTGTATGAGTGTCTAGGAATTTGTCCATTTCTTTGTCCAGTTTATTGGCATATATAGTTTTTCATAGTATTATCTTACAGTTGTTTGTATTTCTGTGGTGTTGGTTGTGCTCTCTCTTTTATTTGTCATTTTATCTATTTGGATCCTCTTTGAGAAGTCTGGCTAGGGGTTTATCAATTTTGTTCATTCTTTCAAAAAGTCAGCTGTTAGTTTCATTGATCTGTTGTACTGTTTTCTTTTGGATTCTATTTCATTTATTTCTGCTCTAATGTTTATTATTGCCCTTCTTCTGCTGGGCTTTATTTACTGTGGCTTTTCTAGCTCCTTTAGGTGTAAGGTTAGGTTGTGTATTTGGGACCTTTCTTGCTTCTTGAGACAGGCCTGAATTGCAATGTATTTTCCTCTTAGGACTACCTTTGCTGCACCCCAAAGAGTTTAGACTGTCGTGTTTTCATTTTCATTTGCTTCCATGTATTTTTCAATTTCTTTTTCAATACCCTGTTTAACCCATTCATTCTTAAGTAAGATGTTCTTTAGCCTCCATGTATTTGGAGGCTTTCCAAATTTTTTCTTGTGGTTGATTTCAAGTTTCATAGTGTTGTGATCTGAAAATATGCATAGTATGATCTCAATCTGTTTGATCTCAGTCTGTTGAGGGCTGTTTTGTGACCTAGTATGCGGTCTATTTTGGAGAATGTTCTCAACTATAATTTGTTCAAATAAACCTTCTGCCCCTTTCTCTCACTGTTCTTCTTCTGGAACTCCTATGATATGGACACTTGTTTCATTTCATGGAATCACTTAGGTCTCCAGTTCTCCCCTCACGATCTAATAATTTCCTTCCCCACCCCTTTTTTTTTCAGCTTCTTTATTTTCCAAAATTTTATCTTCTATTTCACCTATTCTCTCTTCTGCTTCTTCCCTTCTCGCTGTCACTGTATCTAGGTTATTTTGCATCTCAGTTATACCATTTTTTAATTCATCATGACTAGTTCTTAGGTCTTTGATCTCTGCAACAAGAGTCTCTCTGGTGTCTTCTATGCTTTTTTCAAGCCCAGTTGTTAATCTTATGACTGTTATTCTAAATTCTTGTTCAGGTATATTATTTATATCTGTTTTGAGCAATTCTCTGGCTTTGCTTCTTGCACTGTCTTTTGGGGAGAATTCCTCCATTTGGTGATTTTGGCTTTGATTGCTTCTTGCACTCTCTTTTGGGAAGAATTCCTCTGTTTGGTCATTTTGGCTAAGTTTCTGTCTTTTGTGTATTTTAAAAGCTTCTTGTGTGTCCTGCACCTGAGTGTACTACTGTATTAAAAAGGGGTCATACCCTATCCAGGGCCTGGCACTCCAGGAAGTGGTTTTTGTATATGTGGTGTGCACTCTGTTGTACATTTTGGCTGCTCATCCCAGTGATCAGTACTGTGCAGAACTCCTCCTTGCTTATAGTGGTGGAGTGTGTGGACCTTCAACCAGGGAAGCTTTGATTTGTTGTTGAAGTAACCCTGGAAAAGCATAGGGAAAAAAAGGGTGGGGGAATCCTGATCCCATAAAAAGCAAAATGAAAGGAGAAAATAGTCCAAACAGCAAATCAAGGGGGGAAAAACAGGGTGGGGGGAAAGGAAAAAGAAAACAAAACAAAAAAGTATGAGGCTAAATTCAGAGGAATAGGAAAATAAGAAATAGGAAAGGTGGAAAAATGATAGAATAAAAATTTCTGCTAAAAAAAATACACACACACACACACACACACACACACACATACACACACATATATACATAGAATAAGAATTGACCAAAAACAAACCAGAAACTATGTGCCTGATTCTAAAAGAATAAAATAGGAGAAAGAACAATTAGAAAGAAAAAGAAAGGAAGGAAGAAAAGGAAGGAAGAAAGGAAGGAAGGAAGGAAGGAAGGAAGGAAGGAGAAACAGTTGTCTTTTGGCGCCTAGCACCAGTGGCTGTGCTGGTCTGGAGGAGAGGCCAGCTGAGTTGGCTCAGTCATTCTTGTTCCAGTAGATAAGAAGTTGCCAACCATGGAGGAGCGGTGTTTGGTGTAAGCGTGTCCAGCCTCCAGTGGGGGTGCTGTGCTGCTCTCTGAAGTTCCACTGTGTTGGTGTTGGGGAGAAAAACGGTGACATCCCAGTCTCGCTCCCCCGACTGGGTGTCTCAACCCATGCTGTTCAGGTAGTCCTCACAGAATAGCAAGGGTATTCACTTTGCACTGCTCCACAGCCTCCCAAACCTCTTAGGCAGCTTGGCTGCGATTCAAAACCTGATGTCATCTTCAAGGACTCCACACCGTGTGCACCCCATTCTGCCGTATTGCCACTCTGCCCTGCTGAAAAAAGGCCTTTGGCTGGCACGTGCAGGGTCTTTTGTCCTTGGAGAGGCAATAAATCATCTTCCCAAAGTACTCCAGGAAGGGGACTGTTCTCTCCTAGTGCTCTCCTGAGATTGCTACTCTGTGCTATACCCTGGGGTCAGCTCCCTCCCTCCCAAGGAGCACACGAGTCATGGCACCGGCTCTACCTTGGAGAGAGTCTTGCACTTCCAGAATCTCTCTGCTCCAGAGGCTCCATCCTGCCAAGCTGTCTCACTACAACTGTGGAGATCCTCTGCTACTCTGCAGATCAATTTCCTGGGTGTTCCATGTGATCCTATCTCAGTACAGCTGTGTTTGAAGGACTAGGAAAATTCCCATATCCCTACTTCTCTGCCATCTTAACTGCCTCTGCCTCTTCAGTTTCATTTTTTAATCCAGTGTTTCCTTGCTCCTGGTATCTCACAGGAGCATATCTTAGATGCTTGGAGAACTTAAACTCATTATTTGTTTACATCTTTATTTTTCCCCCAAGAAGACCAAAACCCATCTCATATAATTTTAGACTTTTAACCCTCATCCTACCGGTATTTCCCTTTGTTTGGAGAATGGTTTTTTTTTCCCCCAATTTCAAACATTATGTCTATCAGATTTTAGATTCATTTGATCGTCTTCTAATATAGGTAGGATTATGCTGTGGCATCTTTTGTCTGAAATCCTCTTTAGTAATAAAAGTTTATTTTAGGAGTGAAGAGAGTTTAGAAACCAAGGACCCTTCTGTACCCTAGAATTTCTAAAATTAGGATATATGGGAGGCTGATAGAGAATTAGAATAATAGCACAACATTGTTCAGGATACAATGTGAGTTTCAGTGAGATACATTTTTAAAGTATACTTGATATTTATAACCTGTTTCTTTGATTTTAAAATGTTTACATTTTTCTCCCAAATTTTGATATTTCTGATTATTGGATAACCGAAGCATTTGTTAAAGAGATGCTACATGTCTCAAGCCCACCTGGAGGCGTTAAACTCCCTTTCCTAGTGTTTGAATGTACTTACTACTGTGTTTGGTTTAGATACTAATCTCTGGATCAGTTCAGTTGGGTAGCAAGTTTCACTGAATTTAATGCAAATGAAAGAAAGTAGAGCAATATTATATAAAAACATCCGCTTAAGACTCATTTCCTCAGAATGGGGCTATAAGTGGGCAAACACTAAGAACTTTCTTTATATCTTTCTTTTCTATTCATGCAGGGACAGCAAGAGATCCTATCATATGCCTTGAAGTCTAGTGCATAATCCCTCAATTCTTGATGAATGAATATAAACCAGGTCTCATTGGAACAAGATGATTAGATCTAGCTTAACAATCTCCTATTTGTAAATAAATGGATTGACTAAAAGGATTTTACTAAAAGAATACATATTCTTGTATCTTCTAAAATAAATTTGGGTTTTCCATTGCACTTGAAATTATTTATACTTTCCAAGAGTAATGAAAGTGATCCTGTAGACCCAAATTTCAAAAACAAGCATTTCTTTAAATTGCGGTTCCTGTTTTATGATAAGTTAAATAGGTGCTTTCCAAGTCTGTACTATGTCCTTTTTTTTTTTGAGCCTGCAGTCATTTAAATTTGAACCAACCATAGATGTCTTTTAATCTTTCTAACTGACAAAGAGCAACAGAAAGCTCTCCTCTGCACAAATGGCATTTTACTTTTATTTTTAGGGCTAGTGAGTTTAAATTTTCTGCTGAATTTACTCTCAGAATTGCTCTAATGATCTATTATGTGGTTTGTTATAAAATGGGATAGCTAGTTATCTTGAATTAAAGTTTTAATTTTTTAATAATTTGATTCATATATATCTTTAATCAGCTATGTTACTAAGGTGTTTAGCTTCATTTTTCCATTTAGCATTCTCAATCTAAGAGTGATTATTGAATTAATTACAAGAGAGAGGAAACTAGCAAAGAGCCCAAGCAAGGGTCTATAACAAGAGTAGTTGATACTTTTGAGGAGAAAAGATACTGGCTGCTACTTCTAAGAACAGTTGCTCACATAGATATTACTGATTAGAACTAGTTCTTAGGATTTATTGACCCACTAAAAACATAGTTTATTCTTGTAAGCAAGAAAAGTGTGACTATAATTCTCTATATGAAAGACTTTCTTCAAAAAATGTAAATAAGGGAATATTTGATGCTATTGCTGAGATTTTGTTTCAACTATTAAATATATTTTGAAATATTTTATAGTAAAGAATGTTTAGTGTGACCATAATGATTCACATTTAATCCTAGCTATTGCATATATGTTCTAATTATTTGGGTAATTTGAGTAAATATTTTTTCAAGATAAACATTTTTGCAACTTTTAAATATCTTGCAAGATTGTGCAAAATCACTTTTTGTAAAAAAAAAAAAATGACAAGATCAGAATAATTGCTACAATAAA
The DNA here is from genome assembly GCF_016509475.1 of Prionailurus bengalensis. NCBI lineage: Eukaryota > Metazoa > Chordata > Mammalia > Carnivora > Felidae > Prionailurus > Prionailurus bengalensis. The sequence goes on from NC_057344.1 coordinate 96,108,242, forward strand.
ATCCAAATCTGTTAGTATGGCATTCAAGACCTGCTGTCTGCCTTTCTAATTTTCTTTCATTGCATCGTTGCTCTATGTATGGTCAGTTCTCAGTCATCTGATCGTGAATTCATTCATTTTGGCTTAATTGTGATTCATTCACAGCAAGGACCTGGAAAGATTCACCTTTCCCAAAGCCAGAATTGTATTTAGAGTTGGCTGTTACTGATTTCCTAGACCAAGCTGCCTTGAGCTTCTTTGGTTGAAAGGGAGACAAAAGGGCTTAGAGCATTGCCTGTTCTACCCTTCCCTTACCAGGTTCACTCCAGGCTTTGCTTCTCTTCTTTAGCCTAGGATACCCAATCAAGACTAATGGACATATCATGAATTGATTGCAATTTAAGTGCGATTTTACATGGCCTCCTTCCTACTCTCCCCTTGCCTATTTACTCTCACTGAGAGCTGACTACTATTCCTGTGTTATCTAATACTTTTTGACTCTGCTTTTACGCATATTTTTCCCTACTTGAAATGCCTTTCCTTCCTGTTGAAATTTTACAATCCCTTTATCTCCTCAAAGAGAATTAATCATACCAATCTCCTCTTTACAATATATATTTTATTCTTGTATTTTAATTACTGATTTTTTTAACCATTTTTCCCATTAAAGTATTTGTTAGTGACCATATGGGTTTACCATAGCAACCTTGTATTGTCTGGAGAGTTTAGACAGTTAATGGTGGTGGTGAATAAGAGACTAAGTGAATTACTGCTAAAAAGATCTCTATTTTTTTTTCACTATTAACGTTATACTTTTCCAAATGTAAGCTCTTCTATGGGCTTCATCTAAACTAAAGTGAATTAAGATAAACTATATTCAGTGAATTAAGATAAACGAATCTGGCATTTGTTATAGTGACATACTGAGGAATATATATGTGAACATCTATAAATCATAGGGTTGCATTTATAAATATTTCTTGTGTCATATAAATATTTCTCTTTATTTCAAAATGAATGTTTTATTATGTTCCAAGTATCATTAAAATATCCATATTTACAAGCACTTGTTAGAAGTAAAGAATCATTGTTTCTTATCAGTAGACTAGTGTCATAGAGTCTGCTTGTATTTAAATGCATTACTTAATAGAGAACTGTCTGCAAAATGTATTGCTATGATCATATTTTAATCTTTCAGAAACAGATGGGTGAGATGAAACTACAACTTGAAAATGTCATCAAGGAAAATGAAAGGTAAATAAATTAACTTCTTTTATTGTTATCCTAGATAATATTTATTGTTGTTATTTAATATTTTACTCATGTAGTATACTGGTTATGAGTGAAGACTCTGGAGCCTGATTTCCTGTTTCACTCCCAGGTCCATTACTTACTAGTTTTGTGACTTTGGACAGTTACTTAACCTTTTTGTGCTTTAGTTTTCTTATCTATAAATTGGAGATAACCTATTTCATAGGGCTGACTGTAAAGGAAAATAGAGTATGTAATAAGTACTTTATACATACTAGCAATCATTAACAGTACAGTTTATAATAATCATGTATGTTCCAAAACATACTGATAAAAATCTTCAATCCAGCATCTAGTTAAGAGCTAAAAAGGTTAGCAATACTGGTACATCTACCCATGTTTTCTTGCCCTATCCCATTCCTCTCTTTCCCTCTGCCAGAGAGAACATTTTGTTGAATTTTGTGTTTATCATTCCCTTGGTTTTTAAATTTTGTTATAGGTGTCTGTGTCCCTAACAATAGATTATTTAGTTTTCTGGGGTTTTTTTAAGCTATATTAAAATTGTATCATTTAGTCTTCTGGGACTTTTTTTTCCCCACTCAGTATCATGCACAAACAAGTACAAGAGTTTCAAGGGATAAAATTGCTGGATCATAGATTATGAAATATTCATTTTTACAGTGTAATGCCAATTTCCAAAGTGGCTGTGCCAATTTACATTCCCACCTGTGATATTTATGAGTTCTTATTGATCTATATCTTTTTATCAGCACTTAGTCTTACCAAGTTTCTTAATTTTTGTTATTTTGAGTCTTAGGTTGTTTTTTACTGTGGTTATAATTTAACATTTCCCTGAATACTAATATGGTTAACCATTTTTCATATGTTTATTTACCCATGTAGTGTTGTTTTCTCATGAAATGCTTTTTCATTTCTTTTTCCCATTTTCTATTTATCTTTTCCTTATTAAATTGTCAAAGCACTTTATATAATCTGTATTCTGAATATTTGTTGGTATGCCAATCTGTGTGAATGCAGTAACAATACTGTAAACCATAACCACTAGAAATTTCAGGAAGGGATTCAATCACTTAACATGTGGTACTAGATCACTAGCTTTAGGATCGTATTTAGGGGCTATGATCCTGAAGTCAGAAATTTTTGGTGCTGCCACCATCTCTGTTGCTACTCCTACAGCATCATTTCCATAAAACTGGAGACTTGACATTGGAAAGTGAGGCACGGGGTATTGACTATAAGTGACACTCATGTCTATCCAGTTTTGCGTGCTGTCTTACCAATAGAAAAATGTTCTCACCTCTCTTCTGTCTTCCATATCCCCCTCAAGTGCTTCTCACTGGTGATACTTTAATCCCACCCACAGCTCCAGCTATAAGGACCTCTGAGAACTGTAGTTTTGGACTTTCAGCCTCTGTGATAGAGACTGGAATATGGAAAGGAATGGGAATGAATGTTGCCACAGTACCATACAACATGCTAGATGACAGGTATTTTCATAGATATATTCCCAGGTTCTGATATGTTTGATAAACAGAATTTTCTATTTTGTTTTTAATTTTAAGGTAATTGAATCTGTCCATCTTTTTTCTAATGGTTGTTCTTTGTGTCTCTAATAGATCCTCTCTTAGCCTATGATCATAAAGATCCCGTATTTTTGACTAAAAATATTTAAAGTTTTATTCTACCCCAAGTTTCTTAACTGTAACTTAAAAAAAATTTTTTTTTTTAATGTTTACTTATTTTTGAGAAGGAGACAGAGCATGCATGGGGGGAAGGGCCGAGAGAGAGGGAGACACAGAATCCGCAGCAGGCTCTAGGCCCTGAGCTGTCAGCACAGAGCCCAACACAGGGCTCGAACTCACGAACCATGAGATCAGGACCTGGGCCTAAGTCGGCCACTTAACCAGCAGAGCCACCCAGGCACCCCATTAACTTTAACTTTTAAAGATCATGCACCTGGGCTGAAATCTGATAGATCTTTTGTTGTTAACTTGTGTAACTAGACCAAAAAGTAAAGAAATGAATTTTTTTTAGTTCCAAATTCATTTAAAGCATGGGCTTTTTAAAAGTTAACTTTCTTTTGTTTGCATTTTGCTAGATTATATAGCACTTTCCTTTTAGTTTTGTTAATTTATTTTAAAGCATGTTGCTCTCGAGAATAATCTAGAACTCCCACGGAATTCGTATGTCTTATGACTATTTTGTCACCTTCTACCTTACATTTTAAAAAATACGTTTTCACTATTTCTCCTCTCTTCTAATTTCTGAAAGCATCATATGTTTAAGCCAGCAATGTTTGCCAAAGTGTAACATAAATCTTTTAATTGGGTTTTCAGTTTTCCTCATTTGTGTTTTTTCCCATAGAAAAGTTTTTCTAATTTTAACTTTTTATGGTTTACTATTCTTTCTCAAAAAAGTTATTAAATAAGCGATGCTATTCCTAATAAAGGACATTGCTAAGATTTTTGAATCACCAATGTATGTAGATTAATCTTGTATTTTAATGTACTTGGGATAGACAAGATGTATTATATAGTTGAGATGATCCTTTTTCCTATATTTGACTCAACATATTTAACTTCCTTTCATGTCCAGGTCTTTTTAAGCTAGTCTTTTAAAAATCTGCCTTCACCTATTCAACAGTAATGTGGTTGTGTCTCATGAATGTATTTATTCCTAGTACAATAGGAAAGTGGGAAAAATAGATTCTGAGCTTATTAAAAAGGCACTTTTAGTAATTTGAAAATGCTATCAAGTTTTAAAGTGAATTTTACTTATGTTTTTAGGGCAACATCTTACTTTTAATTATGTATTGCAATTAAGGGCTGCAAAATCAAGAAAGTTTATCACTTTTAAGGAAAATATTTAAATATTCATACATGGTCAGTTCTGAATAATAGAAGCTGGCAATGACATGGATTGTATAATAGTATGCAATTCTATGTTACTGAGTTTTGGGAACATTTTAATATTTACATTTTTATGTGGATGTATGTTTTCTGGGAATTGACTACAAATAGGAAATAATGAAGTCATTTAAAATCAGGCTAAGAGAGGGGCGCCTGGGTGGCGCAGTCGGTTAAGCGTCCGACTTCAGCCAGGTCACGATCTCGCGGTCCGTGAGTTCGAGCCCCGCGTCGGGCTCTGGGCTGATGGCTCAGAACCTGGAGCCTGTTTCTGATTCTGTGTCTCCCTCTCTCTCTGCCCCTCCCCCGTTCATGCTCTGTCTCTTTCTGTCCCAAAAATAAATAAACGTTGAAAAAAAATTAAAAAAAAAAAAATCAGGCTAAGAGAGGTGAAAAAATATTTTCCTCCCTTCCATTTTTAAGTCTTCCTTGAAATTTAGTTCATGTTGAGAATATAGTGTTGTTTGTTTTATCCTCCTTTTTTCTCTAATTCCATCTTTTCTCCTCAAAACTTAACAGAGGAAGGAAATTTGGTAAGATAATTAAATGGAGAGATATGTACAGCATTTTAAAAAATTACGTTTTTTAAATACTAATTTTTCTAAATACTAAATACTAATTTTTAAATTTCTAAGTTTCTAAATACTAATTTCTATTATTTGTTATTATTCAGGGAATGGAAGACATCATTTGTTACCTACATAAGAGCCGGTTTTTCTTCTTTCATTCATTTAACTCTGATTTTCTTCCACTGTCATTTTGCTGAGGGGAAATTAACTGCTTCCATAATTTTAAGTGATAAGTCTTTTATTTAAGTATTTTATTTTTAAAGTGATAAGTCTTTTATTAAACTTTTATTCAAACTAGTTTGATTTTCTTTTTGCCAGAGATTGGTCTGGGAATGAATATGTAACCCTACTTTTAACCAGTGAAGTATAAGGGAAAGTCTGTTGTAGAGCTTCTGGGAAAGAATTTTCTCCCTGATAAAAAGAGAGGCAGGCAAGAAGAAAGCTTTACCTCCCTCCTGCTGCATGTTATTTTTAAAAGTGATATGTGAAGCTGGCTGGTATAGCCATGTTTGTAACCATGGGGGTAGATGTGAAGATTGGAAGAAGGGAAAAATGAGAAAACCTTTGATCCTTATTATATTATTGAACTGCTGAAACAAATCTGGAACCACTTACCCTTCCAATTTAATATTAGATAAGGAAATAAAACATTCATTCATTCATTCATTCATTCACTTACAAGTATTTATTGAGTACTTAGTAAGTACCAGGTACTAATCAGGTCAGTACATCAAGTGAATACATCAGTGATAAAACAGACAAAAACACTAACTGATATAGAGACTTAATTGCATTTGTCAGGGATTCACAAACTACATCAGCCTATGGACCAGATTTAGTAAATAAATCAGCCTATGGACCAGATTTTGTAAATAAAAGTTTATTGGCTCACAGCCACACTCATTCATTGTGTCTGTGGCAACTTTTGCTCTGTGCTGGTGGAGGTGAATTGTTGCAACAGAGAGTGAATGGCACACAGAGTCTAAAACATTTACTGTCTGGCCCTTTACAGAAAAAGTTGACTGTTCTTTGGTACATGTAGTGATATTTCACTGCAAACTCTTTCTGTTATCTGGTCTTTAATGCAACAGTCTTTTTTGAAATTTAAAATGGTCTTTGCGTTTTTATTTAGGTATAAATGTAGCTTTAGAACTTAAAACTTCAACAGGAAGAAATATAAAGTTATTATTTAATAAATTAAAACCAATGATATTGAGCATATTATTTATTTTACTGTTTTTATTTTCTGGTAGTCTGATTTTTATCATTTTTAAGATTATAATTATCAATATGTGATGTAGAAGATTTCATAGCAGTATAAAATGGAATTGTTTTTTATGCTTATTTTCATCGATTTGTTCTCATAATTTGACTACTGATAATTGACTAATAATACATCAGAGGTATGGTTTTAAACTTGATTTCAACTTCCCTAATCATCTCATTCATGAATGTTGACAGTATCCTATGAGCACATGTTAAATGTTTTTTTGAAACTTGAGAAATTTATGTGTTTATAAAAGCAATAATGAAGCCATTATTTTTTACTAGTAGTCCAAAAAAATGGTATTCTCAACCCTAAAACTTGGTTCATTTTTCTAATAGCAGAAGGTGAATATATTTGATCTATTTTTGAACGAGAGAAAGAAAAATCTCTGGGATTACATGGTAAATACTGGTGCTCTTGTGCTATTTGAGGCACTGTAAGGAAGACCATCCCCAGAAGTTTGCCAAATCCTAAGCCTAATAAAGTTTTAAATTTAGGTTTTGAATCTCATAAAGGCAGAGCTATGTCTCTTTTTTCTCTATATCTGTTTTTATAACTGAGTTTGTTTTTGTATACTTATGTGTACATACATACACTCTTACCACAGTTCCCTTTGAGTACTAATCTCTAGTCATGCCAGCCTTTGTGCTTGGCTTCCTTAAACCTGGCAGACCAGTTTCTAACAGAACACCTTACCCGTTTCTTCTGCCTAGAATGCTCTTCTTCAGATCTGCATGGCACTGTCTCCTTCCCTTTGTTCAGGTTTTTTTAATCAGGAAAACATTCCCTGACCACATTATCTAGCTGTTTCTATGCTCTTCCCTTTTCTTTTTTCTCTAATATAATTTTATTTTATTTTTGGCACCTATTACTACTTGAAATTATTTATTCGCTTCCTTATTTTTTGTCTTATCTAGTAAAATGTATCCTTCACGAGAGCAAGACCCTTGTCTTTTCTATTTACTACTGTATACATAACACTGTTGAACAGTGCTTTAGCATCTTTTATGCATAAACTATAAAATGCATTCTTTATAATTCTCAGTTTGTTTCTTTGAAGAGTAAAAACCTAGAGATCCCTTTGATCTTTTGATCTTCTGTGATTTTATAATTTTCCTGAGTTTTTGTAGTTATTTTACTTACCTTAATTCACTAGCAGTTCTTTAATGACTCATCTTCATTGAGCCTTTTATTTTCAGTCCAGGTTTCATGGGGGGAAAAAACAACTCTTTTATATGTTAAGTGTATCACTTTGGGTCATATTTAATTAAGTTGTGCAGTCATAGTAAGTAATGCAGCTATGATATAGATTGGCTGTTCCAACCTCTTTTAAGTGTGTATTCCTGTAGTGCAAGAGGCTGGAAAACTGAAATCTAGTTCAGGATATGAATTAGGTTCTGCTAACAATAAGTACTTGTAAGAGATCTAAATTAGGAGATAAGTAGGAAGAGAAGCAGTATCTGAGGTCTGTTTTTGTGGTTGAGAATCTAACAAGTGTAGAGTAGCTCTAGAGCCGATAATTCTGGGCAGCTACTTCTGTTGAAGCTAAAGCATGGTGTTCTGCAGGTTATCCTAACTGGCAGTAATCCTAATCCCAGGATCTCATCTAAGAATGTGTGATCTTGGAACCAGCAGTAGGTATAGTTGCTTCCTGATTGTCCAGCTTCCTAACTGTGGCATATTTACCTGTTCCCTCAGCAAATCAGTTTTGCAACTAGCTAAACCAGTAAGATTGGATTTTTCTAGAAATTGCATTAGAAAGTAGAGATCAACTAATAAGTGGTGGCAGCAGAAAAAGTGAATGCTACTAGTTATTAATAATAAGGATAATATTGTTTACCTCCACAAAGCTTTGTATGATTTCTCTTCTTACTATCAAGCTGTCCAAAATAATGGAACTTTCTTCTTTTTATTTTCCTCAGGCTCTTACATTTTGACTTAATTATTATATATTTGAATAAATACAATGAGAACCAGAACTCTTACTATCTTCTATGTAATACCCCTTCAAATGTTTGTTGAACATAATTATTAGTGTCTAACTTTCAAAAAACATAAAAAAGGAATGCTTTGAAAAAGATTAATTCCTTAAATCTTTGTGGTAATTAAATAGTTTTATTTTCTCAGTTATATTTCTAATATCTTTGGAGAATTAGATAAAATTCATTTAATAAGCATTTACAAATATATTATTACAATTATCTTTCAAAGAAAATAAGGACAAAAATAAGTCTGTAGGATAAAAATAAGCATAAGGCTATAGAAGAAAGAACAAATAATAAGTTTGAGTATGTGGGTATATGTTTGTATGCACTCATTTCAACAGACAAGAATATACTGTTGTTTTCAAAGGCCTATGAAACTTTTGTAAACATAGACATGGACTGCAAACCTTACTCATCGTGTACACAGATACAAATTTAAAAAGTCATAAATCACACCTACAGTAAAGTTTGAAATAACAAAAAACAGGCACAACTAATTTTTAACTACGTTTTCAGCTAACTCCTGAGATGAAAAGAATTAAAAAAATTAAAAACTTCTTAAAATGAACAACATATCAAACTAGTGAGATGCAGCCAAACTAGTACTCAGAACATTTGTAATTAATTGAAAAATAAAATTGAAAATAAGTGAACTAGAGATTTTTGTTTACAATGATGGCAGACTAGGTAAATCAGACTCCTTCTGACAAAAACTAGAAATTCTAGACAAAAACTAGGAAATTGGGACAGATATTTGACAACAGTCAGATCTGTTTAAATGAACTAATTGGAGAATTCTAGGGAAGGACCAGGAAAATAATGAAATCCATGGATATGAGCCTGCATTTGGAGCTGCCTTCATAGGTATATCTCATTATCCTGGAGTAGGCAAAGGTTGAAAAATGGGGCTTGAAACAAATTAACAGAGCTAGAGAGATTCAAATGGAAAGTCAGAGCCCATCAGATTAGAGGCTCAGTGGCTCAGTAAGCTTTCGGGCATTGGGTTGGGGTACCCTATGAGTAAGAGTGACCCCAAAAATCTAGTAGTCCTAAAAAGATCTAAAACATAGCTTGGAATTACCTGAATCTCTGTTCAGAGATCGATAATGCCACTAGCCACATGTAGAAGAAAAAAAAAAAAAAAAAGGACATTTTATAGGAAGATAACATTATTGCTAGGCCTCAAAATATCTCCCCATGTAATATCTGGCTCATATCTTAAAGAGCATAGTTTTAAACAATGATAAATAATAGACAATATAAAAAAATCCACAGGATTGGCCTTTAAAATAACTATGCTTAATATGTTCAGTGAAAACAGACAAAATTTTGAGAATGTTGATAAGGGGATAGGGAACTCTAAAAAAGGAACCAAACAAATTCAGAACTGAAAACATATGGTAATGAAGTAAGACATAACTGAAGAGGGAATTAATGGAATACAGTCCAAGTCTGAAGGAAATATTCAGAGTGAAGATCACAGAGACGAGGAGATAGAAAAATACAGGAAATAATGTAAGAGACATAAGAGAAATAGTGAAAACTAAAATTCATATAACTTAAGCCTGAGAAAGAGAGGACAGAGAGACCTCAATCTGCAGGTTAAGGAAACAGCATGTATCATAAGCTGGATAATACAAAAACAAGCAAACAATCTATATCTAGATACATGGCTATAACATTAAATACAAATTTAAAGACCATTTTTAAAAATGTTCAAAGCAGGGGCGCCTGGGTGGCGCAGTCGGTTAAGCGTCCGACTTCAGCCAGGTCACGATCTCGCGGTCCGGGAGTTCGAGCCCCGCGTCGGGCTCTGGGCTGATGGCTCAGAGCCTGGAGCCTGTTTCCAATTCTGTCTCCCTCTCTCTCTGCCCCTCCCCCGTTCATGCTCTGTCTCTCTCTGTCCCAAAAAAAAATAAAAACGTTGAAAAAAAAATTTAAAAAAAAAAATGTTCAAAGCAGAAAAATTGTCTTCAAAGAAATAGCAATAAGACATAAACTGACTACTCAACAAATGATGGAAATCAGGAGACAGTGCAATATCTTCAAAGTGCTGAAAGAAGGACTCTTAATTTAGAATTATGTATCTAGTGAAATGTTTTTCTAGAAGTCAAATTAGTACATTTTCAGATGAAAAGAAATTGAAAAAATTACCAGTAGCAAAATTAAAATCCTAAAGGGATATTCTACAAAAAGAGGGGAAAGGGTAACTAAGGGAGAAAGTGTAATGAATATCACATTAACTATTCTGAAACAATAATAATGTTTCTAAAGTATTTGTAGGGAATTAAAATACAAAGCAGCAATATCATAAATTTGGGAAAAGGGTAAATACAGTTAAGGTATTCTCAGGTTTCAGTATTGCCCAAAAGTAATAGAATACTTATTTATTTTAGAGTTTTGTTAATTCTGTGTGTGTGTTTTAATCTCTAGGGTAGACAGTGAAAGTAAAGGATCATATAACTGCCAAGTTAATAAAGTAGAAAAATAGAATAATAAAAAGTAACCAATATAGAACAACAGGAACTCTTAGTCATTGCTGGTGGGAAAGCAAAATGTACAGTCACCTAGGAAGACTATTTGGTGGTTTCTTAAAATATGAAACATCATCTTACTATAACAATTCGGCAGTCATACTCCTTGGTATTTACCTAAAGGAATTGGAAACTTATGTCTACACAAAAACCTGCACATGAATGTTTATGCTGCCTTTATTCACAATTGCCAAAACTTGGAAACAACCAAGATGTCCTTCAATAGGTGAATGGATAAATAAACTGTAGTACATCCAGCCTATGGAATATTACTCAGCAATATTAAGAAATGAGCTATGAAGCTATGAGAGGATATGGAGGAACCCTAAACATATTACTAAGTGAAAGCCGTCAGTCTGAAAAGGCTACATATTGTATCATTCCAACTACATGACGTTCTAGAAAAGGCAAAACTATGGAGATGATAAAATGATCAGTGGTTGCCAGGAGCTGCGGGGAGGGAAGTGAAGGAAGAGAGGGATGAAAAGGCAGAGCACATAGGATTTTTAGGGCAGTGAAACCGTTCTGTAAGCTGCTATAGTGATGGATACACGTCATTATAGAATGTTTTATAATACTAAGAGTGAACCATAATGTAAACTATAGACTTTGGGTAATGGTGTCAGTGTAGGTTTACCAGTTGCAAAAATGTACCACTCTGGTGGGGGATGTTGATAGTGGGGGAGGTCATGGCAAGGGGGTCAAGGGATATATTAGGGAATCTCTGTACTTTCTGCTCACTTTTGCTATGAACCTAAAACTGCTAAACAAGTCTTTTTTAAATAGAGTCATCTAAAATAAACACATTTTTTAAAATAAAAGAAAGCATTAAAGGAGAGAAAATCAAAGTAGGGCATATTGGAAGCAAATACTAAGATAGTAGATTTAAGCCCCCAAATAGTAGTAATTATATTAAATTTCAACATATTGGGGCATCTGGGTGGCTCAGTCTGTTAAGCGTCTGACTCTTGATTTCGGCTCAGTTCATAATCTCACAGTTTGCAAGATCGAGCCCCACGTCAGCCTTTGTGGTAAGTGTGGAGGCTGCTTGGGATTCTCTCACTCCCTCTCTCTGTCTCTGCCCCTCCCTTGCTCATGCTCACTCTCTCTTTCTCTCTCAAATAAGTAAACCTAAAAGCCAAAAAAACAAACAAACAAACAAAAAAACCTGGGCAGACGACATTAACAGATATTTCCTCAAAAAAGACATACAGATGCCCAACATCTGAAGAGGCTCAACATCACCCATCATCAGGGAAATACAAATCAAAACTACAATGAGATATCACCTTATACCTGTCAGAATGGCTAAAATCAAAAATACAAGAAACAGGTGCTGGCAGTGATGTGGAATCCTTGTGCACTGTTGGTGGGAGTGCAAGCTGGTGCGGCAACTGTGGAAAACTGTATGGAAGTTCCTCAAAAAAGTAAAAATAGAACTACCCTACCATCCAATAATAATAATACTGGGTATTTATCCATAGAATACAAAAACGCTAATTCTAAAAGATAATAAGCAGCATCCTGTGTTTATTGTAGCATTTTTTACTGTAGCCACATTATAGAAGCAGCCTAAGTGTCCATTAATAGATGAATGGATAAAAACGATGTTGTAGATAAAGACAATGGAATATTATTGAGCCATAAAAAAAAAGAATGAAATCTTGCCATTTGCAATGACATGGATGGAGCTAGAGTTGCTAAGTGAAATGAGTCAGAGAAAGACAAATACTGTATGATTTCACTCATGGAATTTAAGAAACAAAACAAATGAACAGTGGGGAGAAAAAGAGATAAACCAAGAAACAGACCCTTAACTATAGAGAACAAACTGGTGGTTACCAGAGGGGAGATGGGTGGGGGGATAGGTGAAATAGATGATGGGGATTAAGGAGTGCACTTGTGATGAGAACTGAGTAATGTATGCAGTTGTTGAATTCCTATATTGTACACCTGAAACTAATATAACACTGTTAACTATACTAGAACTAGAGTTAAAAATTGAATAAAAGTGAAAAACATAAAATACTAGAAATATTTTAAAATATGAACCTTTGTGTTATTGATAATTCTAAATACTTTTAAAATTTTTAACTAGGAAATAATTAGCAAATTCTGTACTTTCCTTAGGGAGTAATTTCTTGTTGTTCCTAAATTATCCAAACTGTGTTTGATGAACTTTGTTTTCAATAAATATATTCTAAATATTAAATTGAAGTTTTCTAGTTTCAATGGAGATTTTTTAATATCAGTAGATAATTGTCTTTATTTTAAATAGGTGGAGGCAGTTTCTTTGGGAAACTTGCCATGAGATATGTTCATTATAAATAACATTTCTGCTTATAATTGTATGAGTTAAGGGTTTTCAAGTTTCTCCGATATTACAATTTTTTTTTCTTCCTCTTAGGTTTTAAAATAAAACACTTAATCCGTCTTTTTAGATGTACCTTTCTATAACTTTTTTTTTGGTAGCTGTTTAAAACATAATACATATGTGTAATTTACTTTAATGTTAACATTAAAATTGAATTTAAGGCTTTCAGAGTTATGGTCTAGCTGAATACTGTGCCTCTACTAATAGTCTTGATTTCATAGCCAGCAACAATTTTATTCTGTTTATTAACTGGATCTAGTAAGTCAGCTGAGATTTATGAAATGCAATGGAAAAAATAAATAATTCTATAGAATTTTATATCACATTTCCTTTTAATTAACTAGATGAAACCATTGTTGTATTTACATTTCTGAATGGCTTTTTCATCAATTAATAGGGTGTAATATCTGAATTTTACCTGTTTGAAAAATTTAAATCTTTCTAGGACAAACTGAATTATGCTTGAATTAATTATGACAATTTAGTGCGTTTGAAATTGTTATATTTTTACACTTGTAGTGCAGTATTTAATGGTGATTAAAACTTCTAATTTTTGAGGGCTACTTAAAAATGACTTTTGTGTGAAGAACTTTCATTTTAAAGAATGATTTCTGACCAAAATGGTTTTTTAGTTGATTCTGAAAGTGATTACTGCTAGTAAAATGAATTTTTTTACTACTGTGTTAACTTTTTTCTGAAGGTTGCACAGTGAATTAAAAGATGCTGTTGAAAAGCAACTGGAGACCCTTCCCTTTGGCACAGATATGGGAAATGATATATATACAGATGATGAAACAGTCAGGAATCTTCAAGAACAATTACAACTAGCCAATCAAGTGAGTGAAATATATTTTTAAAATTTTATTCTGAATTAACAGAATTTTTTAAATCTCTGTTAATCATTATTTATGAATAATAGTGGAACAGCAAAATTAATACATACTGATTTTCTACAAGATACATTTAACAGCTAACAAAACGTATAATATATACCCTCCCTAAATTGTTATATAGTTACAAAATGTATGTTTTAATTGAATCATAAAGCTTTTGACGTGATTTTTATGTCTTATTAAAATATTTTAATTCCCAAGAAAATTTTTAAAATTATTCACTCACCTAAATTTACATTTTTCATTTTTCTGTGTTTTATTTTCATACTGTGTTCTCTTCAGTTTTCTAAGATCATAGAATTATATTTTTTCAAAATTATACTTCTCCAAGTTACTTTCTCTCCTTTTGTCCTCCCTCATAGTAATTGAAATATTTGTTTATATATATATATATATATATATACACACACACACACACACGTATTTGTTATATATATATATGTATATATATGTATTTGTTATACATATATATGTATTTGTTATACGTATATATATGTATTTGGTATACATATATATATATATATTATACATACATATATCCTGTTTTCTACACTGAACATTTTTGTGATTATACATAAAGGAGTTTAATTTTAATTTATAATTTTCTATTCTAGGCATCTCATAACTTGTATGGATTTGAATCTCATTCTACTTTCTACTTACGTGCCTCAGTTTCCTCATTTATAAATGGAGATTACAAATTCTTTATTGTGATTTTGATTTTATCGTTATCTATGAAAAATCACTTTTTTTATATCCTAGAAATTTGGTTTTAAAATTTTTATACTTGTGAAATTGAGAATTTAATCAGGCAGGCTATATGTACCTTGATAAAGGAGCATGTATTTAACTCTAATTTTATTTTTGTAATGTGTAAAGGGAAGGAATTTGAAAAAGCATGCTCTTTACTCTGTTCAAACTAGTATTATCAGGATTCCTAAATATTTATATAGAAATGAATGAAAATTAATTGAAGCTTTTGAATGCTTTCTAACCAGGTAGCAAAAGCTGATGCACAATGTACAATTCTCAGTAGTCCTTAATAGATTGTGGTAGACCATATGTAAAACAACCCTCTGTTAATATACCTTAAGTATATACAATGATTATTTGTCAATCATACTTCAGTAAAACTGAAAAACAAGAACTAGAAATTGGAGAGGGAGAAGTTAAGATGGCAGAGAAGTAGGGGGACTGGGATTTTCCTTGTTCCTCAAACATAGCTCTATTTCGGTCAGATCACTTGAACATCCAGGAAATAGATATGCAGAGTGGCAGGAGTATCTCCACTGTTGTAGGGAGACAGCTTGGCAATTCCAAGTACATGTATGTGAATTGGGGGAGATAAAACGGCATAGGCACAGAGGGGAGGGAACCCCTTCTGTGGAGAGAAAAAAGGGAGAGAAAGAGAGGGGCTGTGAAATTCCAATGTCAAATTAGCACAAAAGGAAAACTTCTCTGGACCACAGACTGGGGAACAAAAAATATGGAGAGTACCAGGTTCTATTTCGCAAAAAAGCCTTAGAAGCTGAAACAAGATTTCAAAAGTGCGTGGCTTTCTGTGGAACCAGGCTGGAAGCCTTGGCTCATGCTTCTGGGGAGGAGGAAGCCAGCTCCAAAGCACATAGCATGGTGTAGAATCTCAGAGGAGTACTGGGAGAGAACAGTCCCCTTCTTGGAGTACTTTGTGAAGACGGTATATTGCCTCCCCAAGGAAAAGAGACCCTGCAGATGCCAGCCAAAGGCCTTTTAAATCAGCAGGGTCGGGTGGCTCTACTCCAGAACAGGGGAAAGGAGTCCCACTGAGCTGGGTCCTTTGAGACTTTGGGTTATGAATCCCAGCTGAGCACTTAGAAGGCGCAGGAACTATGGATCAGGGCAAGCTGACTCCCCTAACTATTCTGTGAGGACTGCCTGAACAGCGTGGGTTGAGATACCCAGTCCAGGGAAGAGAGATTGGGGAGTTGACATTTCTCTCCCCAACACCAACACCAACACAGTGGGACTTAAGAGAGCACCTCAGTGGCCCCTAGTGGAGGCGAGACCAGGTTACACCAAACTCTGCCCATATGGCAACTGCTTACTTAATGGAGGAAGACTTACTGATACAACACAGCTGGCCTCTCCTCCAGACCAGCACAGCCACTGGTCCTCGGCACCAACACACAAGTGTTTCTTTTTGTTTGTTTTTCTGTTTGTTTTCCTTTATTCTTTTCTTTTTCTTTCTCTTCCCTCTTTTAATGTTTCTTTTGGAATCAGGCTCAAAGTTTCTGATTTGTTTTTGGTCAATTCTTATATACATATATATATGTGTGTGTATAAATAATATATATATATATAATATATTATTATAGTCATTTTTATTCTGTTCTTTTTCCAACTTCTCTTCTTCTTTATTTTCCTCTCTCTCTCCCTGAATTTAGCCTTATAGTTTTTTGATTCTCTATTTGGGTTTCTTTTCTCCCTTTTCATTTTTCTCTTTTAATGGGATAAGACTTCCACCCTCTTTCCTTTTTTGGGGGGTGAGTTGGTTACTTCATCAAAAACATTAAAGCACATCTGGTTGAAGGCCCACACATTCCGCCACCACAAGCAAAGAGGAGCTCTGCACAGTACTGATCACTAGGATGAGCAGCCAAAATGTACAACAGAGTGCACACCGCATATACCAAAAATACCTGGAGTGCCAGGCCTGGATAGGGTATGACCCCTTTTTAATATAGTAGTACACTCAGGTGCAGGACACAGAAGAAACACAAAACACAGAAACTTAGCCAAAATGACAAAACGGAGGAATTCTCCCCAAAAGAGAATTCAAGATTTCTTCAAGAAGAAAGCAAGGCCAGAGAATTGTTCAAAACAGATATAAGTAATATATCTGAACAAGAATTTAGAATAACAGTCATAAGACTAACAACTGGGCTTGAAAAAAGCATAGAAGACACCAGAGAAACTCTTGTTGCAGAGATCAAAGACCTAAGAACTAGTCATGATGAATTTAAAAATGCTATAACTGAGATGCAAAATAAACTAGAAACAGTGACAGCGAGAATGGAAGAAGCAGAGGAGAGACGAGGTGAAATAGAAGATAAAATTTTGGAAAATAAGCTGAAAAGAAAAAGGCAGGGGGGAGGAAATTACTAGATCACGAGGGGAGAATTGGAGACCTAAGTGATTCCATGAAATGAAATGAGTGTCCATATCATAGGAGTTCCAGAAGAAGAAGAGTGAGAGAAAGGGGCAGGTTTATTTGAACAAATTATAGCTGAGAACTATCCTAATCTGGGGAAAGAAACAGGCATCCAAGTCCAACAGGCACAGAGAACTCCCTTCAGAATCAACAAGAACAGGTCAACACCATGACATATCCTAGTGACTCTGGCAATATACAAAGATAAAGAGAGAATTCTGAAAACAGCTAAGGACAAACGATCCTTAGCCTACAAGGGTTGACACATAAGGGTAGTAGCAGACTTGTCCACTGAACCTTGGAAGGCCAGAAGGGAGTGGCAGGAAATATTCAACATGCTGGATAGGAAAATTGTGCAGCCAAGAATCCTTTATCCAGCAAAGCTGTTGTTCAGAATAGAAGGGGAGAAAAAAAAGAGTTCTCCAGACAAAAAGAAAACTAGAGGAGTTTGTGATGACTAGACCAGGCCTATAAGAGATCCTAAGGGGTACCGTGTGTGTGGAAAGCAGCAAAGACTACAGAAGGACCAGGGATATCACCATGAACATCAAATCTACAGAAAACACAATGGCACTAAATTCATATCTTTCAACAATCACTCTGAATGTAAATGGACTAAATGCCCCAATCAAAAGACATAGGGTTTCAAGATGGATAAAAAACAAGAGCCATCAATATGCTGCCTACAAGAGACTCCTTGAAAGTGAGGGGATGGAGAACCATCTATCATGTTAACGGACGTTGAAAGAAAGCCAGAGTAGCCATACTTTCATCAGACAAACTAGATTTGAAAAGAAAGACTGTAACAAATAAAAAAAGGCATATCATAATTAAAGGTTCTCTGCACCAAGTTTTAATAATTGTAAATATGCCCCCAGTGTGGAAGCACCCACTTATATAAATCTATTAATCACAAACAGAAGCAAATTTACTGATAAACACCATAATTGTAAGAGACTTTTGTACACCACTTACAACAATGGACAGATTATCTAGGCAGAAAATCAGTACAGAAACAATGTCTCTGAATGACACATTGGACCAGGTGGACTTAACAGATATATTCAGAATTTTTCATAATAAAGCAGAATACACATTCTTCTCGAGTGCACATGGAACATTCTCCAAAATAGATCATATATTGGGTCACAAAACAGCCCTCAACAGGTACAAACAGATTGAGATCATACTGTGCATATTTTCAGATCACAACACTATGAAACTTGAAAGCCCCCAAATACATGGAGGTTAAAGAACGTCCTACTTAAGAATGAATAGGTTAAACGAAATTTAAAAAGAAACTTAAAAATACGTGAAAGCAAGTGAAAATGAGAACACAACAGTCTAAACCCTTTGGGATGCAACAAAGGCAGTCCTAAGAGGAAAATACACCGTAATTCAGGCCTATCTCAAGAAGTCAGAAAGGTCCCAAATACACAACCTAACCTTACACCTAGAAAAGCTGAAGCAAATAAAGCCCAAAGCCAGCAGAAGAAGGGCAATAATAAACATTAGAGCAGAAATAAATAGAATCCAAAAGAAAACAGTAAAACATTAATGAAACTAAGAACTGACTTTTTGAAAGAATAAAAAAAATTGATAACCCCCTAGCCAGACTTCAAAAAGAAAAGAGAGGGGATCCAAATAGATACAATCACAAATAAAAGAGGAGAGAGTAAAACCAACACCACAGAAGTACAAGTGTAAGATGATGCTATGAAAAACTATATATGCCAATAAACTGGACAATCTGGAAGAAGTGGACAAATTCATAGACACTCATATACTACCAAAACTCAAATGGGAAGAAATAGAGAACTTGAACAGACCAGTGAAGAAGTGAATGGGTTATCAAGAATCTCCCAACAAAAGAGTCCTGGGCCAGATGGCTTCCTAGGGGAATTCTACCAGACATTCTACTCAAGCTGTTCCAAAAAATACAAATGTAAAGAAAGTTTCCAGACTCATTCTATGAAGTCAGCATTACCTTACCCTGATTCCAAAACCAAAATCCCCACTAAAAAGGAGAATGACAGGCCAATATCCCTGATGAACCTGGATGCAGAAATTCTCAACAAGATGGTAGCAAATCGAACTCAATAGTACATTAAAAGAATTATTCACCATGAACAAGTGGGATTCATTCCTAGGCTGCAGGGTTGGTTCAATATTTGCAAATCAATCAATGTGATACACCACATTAATAGAAGAAAGGATAAGAACTATATGATCCTGTCTACAGATGCAGAAAAGGCATTCAACAAAACATGGCATCCTTTCTTGATAAAACCCTCACAAAACTCGGGATAGAAGGAACATATCTTAACTCATAAAAGCCATATAGGAAAGACCACAGCTAATATCATCCTCAATGGAGAAAAACCAAGCTCTTTCCCCCTGAGATCAGAAATAACAGGGACGTCCACTCTCACCAATGTTGTTCAGCGTAGTGTTGGAAGTCCTAGCCTCAGCAATCAGACAACAAAACCAAATAAAGGCATCCAAATTGGCAAAGAAGAAGCCAAACTTCCACTCTTCACAGATGACATGATTCTCTACATAGAAAATCTGAAAGACTCCACCAAAAACCTGCTAAAGCTGATACGTGAATTCAGCAAAGTCACAGGATATAAAATCAATGTGCAGAAGTCGGTTGCATTTCTATACACCAATAATGAAGCAACAGAAGGAGAAATCAGGGAATCAATACCATTTACAACTGCACCAAAAACCATAAAATACTTAGAAATAAACCTAACCAAAGAGGTAAAAGATCTGTATGCTGAAAACTATAGAAAGCTTATGAAAGAAATTGAAAAATATCCAAACAAATGGAAAAACATTCCATGCTCATGGAATGGAAGAATAAATATTGTTAAAGTGTTGATGCTACCCAAAGCAATCTAGACATCCAGTGCAATGCCTATCAAGATAACACCAGCATTCTTCACAGAGCTAGAACAAACAGTCCTAAAATTTGTATGAAACTACAAAAGACTCCAAATAGCCAGAGTAATGTTGAAAAAGAAAACGAATTGGGAGCATCACAATCCTGGACTTCAACTTGTATTACAAAGCTGTAATCATCAAGTCAGTATGGTATTGACATAAAAACAGACCCACAGATCAATGGGATAGAATAGAGAACCCAGAAATGGACCCACAAATACACCAATCTTCAACAAAGAAGGAAAGAGTATCCAATGGAAAAAAGTCTCTTTAGCCAACGGGTCTGGTAGAACTGGGCAGCAACATGCAGAAAAATGAAACTGGGCTACTTTCTTACACCATATACAAAAATAAACTCAAAATGGATGAATGACCTAAATGTGAGACAGGAAACCATCAAAATACTATAGGTGAAAACAGGCACCAATCTCTTTGACCTAAGCCACAGCAACTTCTTATTTGACATGTCTCCAGAGGCAGGGAAATAAAAGCAAAAATGAACTATTGGGACCTTATCAAGACAAAAAGCATCTGCATAGCAAAGGAAACAGTCAAGAAAACTAAAAGACAACCAACAGAATGGGAAAAGATATTTGCAATTGACATCTCAGATAAAAAGGGTTAGTATCCAAAATCTATAAAGAACATCTCAAACTCAACACCCAAAGAACAAATAATCCAGTGAAGAAATAGGCAGAAGACATGAATAGACACTTCTCCAAAGAAGACATCCAGATGGAAACAGACACATGAAAATATGCTCAAGGGGTACCTAGTGGCTCAGTTGGTTAAGCGTCTGACTTTGGCTCTGGTCATGGTCTCATGGTTCGTGAGTGCAAGCCCCACCTCAAGCTCTATGCTGACATCTCAGAGCCTGGAGCCTGCTTTGGCTTCTGTGTCTCCCTCTCTTTCTGCCCCTCCATCACTCATGCTCTGTCTCTGTCTCAAAAATAAATAAACATTAAAAAAAATTAAGCAAAGAAAAGATGCTCAACATCATTCATCCTCAGGGAAACACAATCCAAATGAGATACCACCTCCCACTGGTCAGAATGGCTAAAATTAACTCCAGAAACAGCAGATGTTGGCGAGGATGTGGAGAAATGGGAACCCTCTTGCACTGTTAGGGGGGATACAAACTGTTGTAGCCACTCTGGAAAACAGTATGGAGGTTCCTTAAAAAATTCAAAATACAAATACCGTACAACCCAGCAATTGCACTGCTAGGAATTTATCCAAAGACACAGAAATGCTGATTCAGAGGGGCACATGCACTCCCATGTTTACAGCAGCACTATCAACAATAGTTCATGAGTTGAAGCCCCGCATTGGGCTCTGTGCTGACAGCTCAAAGCCTGGAACCAGCTTCAGAATCTGTGTCTCCCTCTCTCTCTGCCCCTCCCCTGCTCATGCTCTGTCTCTCTCTCTCAAAAATAAACATTAAAAAAAATTAAAAAGTTAAATTTTAGCTATGAAATAATAAAAAAATTTCAACATAAGAAATTTCATCTTTTGGGTTCTTCTCTAAATTGTTATTAACACAAGTGCATATCAGGGCGTCTGGGTGGCTCAGTCGGTTGTGTCTAGACTCTTGATTTCAGTTCAAGTCATGATTTCAGGGTCATGGAATCGGGTGCTGCATTGATGCCCAGCATGGAGCCTGCTTGAGAGTCTCTTCTCCTTCTCCCCCTGCCCTTCCCCCTGACAAGAAAAAAAAAAAAAAAAGATTAAAAAAAAATACAAAGTGCATATCATCAAAAATAGTACGACTATACCATCTTTACACAGTCTTATTTATATTTTTGTGACTTTATATATAAGAATTCGTTCTGTAAAAGAATATGATTCATTTGTACTGTGTAATAGCCTACTAATAATTTAGTGAATTCTTGATTCTTTTTGTTTTATAGGAAAAAACTCAGGCTGTGGAACTCTGGCAGACTGCTTCTCAGGAGTTGGACAGACTTCAGAGACTTTACCAGGAATATATGACTGAGGCCCAGATTCATGTAGTTGAAAGTCAAAAACAAAAGGTAATCTTGGATTTCATAGTTTTCTTACATATCAGTTTTCATAGTTTTCTTATATATCTTCATTCTGGAGAAACTCAGTTTTGAAGAGGAATGCCTAAGTGTCCATTGTGTTATTTATGTTAAATAGATCTTTGCTGATTAGATATTTCTTGGACAGTTAGTCAAAGCAGTGCCTATTGTACATTAGGTTTTATAATATAAATTAGCAGTGGAAGCTGTATTTAGTTCTAAGAAGCAGGTATAAGATGATTCTGTATAAATGGACCCCCAAACTTTTATATTGTTAATTTCCTACCTTGCTTAAGACAGAAACTATTCATTAGATCATGGCCAGTGAAGAAACCTGCTCAAATATAGTGACAACGTCATGTAAGATGAAAATATTAACACCCTTAATGTGACCTCTAAGATAGGTATCAAGTGTTTTAGCATAGGTTAATCAGATTAGAGTTTTATAATAGGAAGAGATCTTAATGATTATTAAGGCATTCTTTCTATCCAAAGAATGATTTTTATATTGTCAAAGTGGACATTAAGCTTTTGCTGTATACCTCTGTTGACATGAACTTACCATGTCACAAGACCATCCATTCCTTGAAAAATCTGCCTCCTTTATCCTTCCATTGATTCTTTTTCTGCTGGGAACATTGACAGTTGTAGAGTAATCCCAATTCTGATTCCTTTTCTGTGGGTTTTGAGAAGCCAGCTATGTAAATACATTGGTTATCACGCCTTTCTTTAATTCTCATTTATGGACTTTTCAAATTCCAGTTTAAGATTGTTCCTATTATCATCAGCATTATTGGGAATTTTTACCTAAAGGAGTCATAATAATGCTTACATGATGCTTTGCACTTTACAAAATGATTTTTCTATATATTCCCTGGTTTGCAAATAACCCATATGTAGTCTGAGCCATAAGACGTTTACCTCTGAGAGAAGGGGAGCGGGGAGAATGGGAAAAATGAGTGAAGGGGAGTGAAGAGGAGATACAGGCTTCCAGATATGGACTGAATAAGTCACAAGAATAAGAGGCACATTATAGGGAATATAGTCAGTGATATTATAGCAACATTGTATGGTGACAGATGGTAGCTATACTCATGGTGAGCCATAGCATGATGTATAGAGAAGTTGAATCACTTCTCTATTGTGTTGGTTGTATACTTGAAACTAATGTAACATTGTGTGTCAACTATACTCAAAAGTGTGGGGGCGCCTGGGTGGCTCAGTCAGTTGAGTGAATGACCTTTGATTTCAGTTCAGGTCATGATCTCAGAGTCATGGAATTAAGCCCCATGTAGGGATCTACACTGAGCTTGGAACCTGCTTAAGATTCTCCCTCCCTGCCACTCTCTCCCTCTCCCCCACCCCTCTCTTTCTTTCTCTCTGTGTCAAAAAAAAAAAATTGAAAGTGTGTCTGTGTATGGATATGTGTATATAGATAGATAGCATTTTATCAAAAAGAAAAGGCTTTTACTTCTGAGATCTAGAAACCATTTCTAATACAATCTAGTTCTTTGAGGCTGTTTTCCTCATTTAGGTCAATCTACTAAGTCCTGTGTTATTTACCTTTATTCTTGTACTGTAGCTATGCAGTTAGTTTTCTTTTTTTGAACAAGACTTTACAAATAATACTTTGTCCTTATTTCCCCAGTTATCTATCAGCCTTTAATTCTGTCATCCAACATATTAACAGCCCCTTCCAATTTTGTGTCCCCTGCACATACTGTGTTTAACAGGATCATAACAGATAATGACATAACTTAAAAATTCAAGCCATGAGAATTTTAAAAGGGGATAGAGGGACAATAATTCCTGTGCCAGGGTTTTATGCTATAGGTTTTGAGTAGGTTTGAATGTAGTTTTCCAAAATTATGCAATGTCTCTCTTAGCATGTCTATTTACTAGTAAACCAATTTTTAGAAATAGTTGTCTTACATAAAAAATAAATACATTCATTTTTTGTAATCATTTTTAAAAGTTTTTGTCTTATTTCTTCAACTGTTAATTCACACAATAACAGAAAGGCAAGTAATTTCATCTAAACTTAGGCACAATGAATTTAGACTTGATTTTAGGTTAATTTTACATACAGGTTATGTCTGTTGTACAGAATGCTATTTATGTACACTTCTACCTTCCTACTATAGGATCAACTGACCAATTTTCAACAACTGAACAAGCAACTTCATGTTACTAATGAGAACATAGAAATGGTAAGTGAAAGTATCCATTTAGTGTGCTTGTTTATACAAACTAGAAATTGTCACTATAAATATTATTTATGCTAATAAAAATCAGTAACAGAAAATCCTGTGTTACGTGAAATTAAGATAAGTAGGCAGTCCTCTTTTTTATCTTTTACATTCAATAGCATGACAGAATTCACAAAACTTACTGGAGATCTAAAGCTAAAATCTCTCTGAAATACCACCTAATCTAATGGTTATCTTAGGGTCCTAGGTAGGATCTCCTGAGAGTATTCTAGACTGTGAGCTTCTCAAGAGTATGACTCATGCTTTATTCTTTCTTTTTTCTTTTCTTTCTTTTTTTTTTTTTAACATTTATTCATTTTTGAGAGACAGAGAGTGCAAGCAGGGTTGGTACAGAGAGAGAGAGAGACACAGAATCCAAAGCAGGCTCCAGGCTCTTACCTGTCAGCACAGAGCCCGACATAGGGCTCAAACTCACAGACCGCAAGATCGTGACCTAAGCTGAAGTCAGACGCTCAACCGACTGAGCCGCTCAGGCACCCCTCTCATTCTTTATTCTTACCATTTTGTGTAGCACACTGCTAGGTATATAATAAGAATTGTAGAACTGTTAAATAAACTAATAGACCAATTGCTTAAAAATAATGGAACGTTAAGGATCATTTATTAGTGGATTGACCACCAGTATTATTTGGTATATCTAAATTTCCCTTTAATATTTTTCTAAAAGAAATGTAATTAGCCTTCCTAATTCTACTCTTTACCTTTTTTCTCCTCTCACTTTTCTTTTTCTCTTCTTTTGTCTCCTTTTCTTTTCCTTTCTTCTTGGAATTTTATTTTACCTCATTGCTGAGTAATATAATTGTGACATCCCAGGTAATTCCTCTCCTTCCTTTCTTCATTTTGCTTAGTTACTCTGCTAATTCTTGTTAGTACCTAATGAAAATGTCTTTGTTTAAGAGTGGAGTTGTGCCATCAAAAGTAAGTTATCTAATTTTTTCTATCTTTCAAAATTTTCTCCTTTAACCATGCAAAAAATTATTAAATAAATTTTGCCTTATTTAGCTTCTATTTTTTAATCACTTAAAGTTTTTGATGATATACTTCTTAGACATTTTAAAAATAATATTAAAAGTTCTCCAGAACTAAATGACTAATATCCATAATCAGGAAATCATATTTCTGCATGAAATCAGTAGTTTAACCTATTATCACAATTATTCATTCTTTCAGTATATCTCCTAGAATTTCAGGGATTATATAATCCTCTGTTACCTTATACCACAGAGCTCCTATTTTATTATAAGCAACCCAAAATCATTATGATAAAAGTCATGGGAAGCAAATATTTGAGTATTCATAGGAAATGCATTAAAAATTTTCTAAGACACAAGAATTCATAGATTTTAGCCAAAAGTGATAAAGGAGTGACAAGATGGATATAAGAGATGAAAGAGAGAGAGCAAAGAAGAGGCTGTCTTGGTGGTTAAAATAAAGGAAAATGGTAAAAGAAATATTGAAACTTAAGAATTTCTCTTAATGTACCTATCAGGTGGCAAACAAGACTGCTAAATGTGAAGAGACATAGCTAACTGATTGTAAAGATTTTGTATGTCTCAAAGAGCATTCAGAGCATAGGCATAGGAGCACGTTTGAGTAAAAATCAGACTTGAAGAAAAGTACCCTTTAAAAATCAAGCAGTTCATGGGGCACCTGGGTGGCACAGTCGGTTAAGCGTCCGACTTCAGTCAGGTCACGATCTCGCGGTCCGTGAGTTTGAGCCCCGCGTCAGGCTCTGGGCTGATGGTTCAGAGCCTGGAGCCTGTTTCCGATTCTGTGTCTCCCTCTCTCTCTGCCCCTCCCCCATTCATGCTCTGTCTCTCTCTGTCCCAAAAATAAATAAACGTTGAAAAAAAAAATTTTTTTTTAAATAAAAATCAAGCAGTTCCATAAAAAAGTTTCCTGAATTCATAATAAGCTGATTAATGGAATCAGTCCCTATGATGTACAGTAAATTGGTGAGTATACAAGAAGTAATTATCTTTCATGACCAGTGCACTTTTGTAACATATGGAAGTGATGTGAATGATACGTAAAAGTACAAATTTATATTTATTTATTACAAATATATATTTATTTATATAATAGTAGTTGATATTTCCTAGAGGTTCTCTTAGTGAAATAATATTCTTTTTTGAGATTTGTTCATCTCTATAAAATTACTCAAAAATATTTGCTAATTGCATATTAAGTTCCTTTCACTGTTAAAGGTTGCAAGAGAAATGTGCATCTAACCATAAATTCCTGTCCTACTTGGTAAAACAGGATGACATATGAAATAATCATGATTGGTGATTGAAAGGGATGCCTCCTTGGACCTTTATGAATCTTCAAACTCTAGAATATTAATATAGTATTTAATTTTCTTTGTA
Organism: Prionailurus bengalensis; assembly: GCF_016509475.1. NCBI lineage: Eukaryota > Metazoa > Chordata > Mammalia > Carnivora > Felidae > Prionailurus > Prionailurus bengalensis. The sequence continues at coordinate 96,134,841 of NC_057344.1, forward strand.
ATGACAAATACAAAACACCAAAGCCATATTCAGTTGCAGTTGTTGAGCTCTACTAGGCTTGCTAGCAAATCAAGTGTGTTAGTTTCTAACACTAGCTTTTTATAATTCACAGTTTCAATTTATAATTCTCCTAATTGCTCTATGTCATTTATTTTTAAGGTGTTCCCAACTGGTAAAAGACACAAGCATTAATCACGTTAATGCTAAGACAGTATATGTAATAAAACATTAATGGTGCATTACAGACATAGAAGAATTCAGAGATGTGAATCAGTTTGGACTGAAGTCATTGAGATTGCTTGACAGGAGAATTTGAAATGATATTAAAAGTCATCTATTTCCTCAAATGACATAGGCATCTTTCATTAAATGCTTTTCAGTTAAATGATCATCTAGCCTATGCTTTAGCTATTCCTTGTAAGAGATTTATCACTTCCCCAAAAAGTCTGTTCTTTTGAATTCTGATTATTAGAAAACTAAAATCTTCATAAATTTCCTCCCATTGATATGTGATTTTATCTTTTGGAGTAACATAGAACAAGCTCACTTCTTCAAGTCAACCCTTCAATTATTTACATGTAACCATTAGGTCTTTCCTGATTCATGCCCAGTGCTGCACCCAGTTTGTTCGTTTTAACTATTCTGATATGGTATAATTTACCTACCTTTCATAATTCTAGCCTTCTTTTCCTGTGTGTGATAGTTGGCCTCTTAAATTATGGTCTGTGAATGGACCACTAAATTCTGGTCTGCAGTAGTCTGCTTCCCAAAATAAAGAAAGATGCAGTCTTCAAACTCTTCCATGTTTCAATGGAGACATTCATTCATTTATTCCTTAAAGGTTTAGGTACTTAGAATGTACTAAATCATGTGGCATTCACTGAGGATTCTGGGAGAAGGTGGTCTTCAATAAATGACTCATATTTTCGCCAGGAATACATGAACTTTAAATATAATGTTTGAATATAATGTGATGTGTATTGTAAAAATGCATATAAAATTTTATCAAAATATAGAAAGGAAACAATTATTTCTGTCTTAAAGTGAGTGGGCCACACAGGATGTGAGAGGGATAAATGATGGCAGGATGGAATTCTGATTTCAGGAAGAAATAAAATAGTGTATTAAAAATATGAAGTCCGTGGGGCACATCTGTGGCTCAGTCAGTTGAGCGTCCAACTTTGGCTCAGGTTGTGATCTTAAGGTTTTTGAGTTCAAGATCCATGTTGGGCTCGCTGCTGGCAGCACAGAACCTGCTTTGGCTCCTCAGATCCCTCCCTCTCTCTCTGCTCCTTCCCCACTCACACTCTCTTAAGAGAGAGAGAGAGAGGAAGGAAGGAAGGAAGGAAGGAAGGGGAAAGACGGAAGGAGGGAGGAAGGGGGAGTCAATGAAATTGAATAGAATATGATAGAAGCACAATGAAAACTGCTTTGGGGAGAAGCATTTGGACAGATGTATGTATGATTTGTTCGGATGGGAAGAAACTGAAATCAAGACTATGGATTATGAAGTAACTGGAGTCTGTATGACTTTACCTATAAGGCATATAAAGATGATAAGGATAAGGGATCTGTGCCTTTGTGATAAAACCAGCACTTACAGAAGAAAATCAATTTCCTTAAAAAAAGTTTTTTCTACAGTTGGAAGACTGCTACATATCTTACTTTAGGTTCCTTTGCAGGCTAACCGTGAGAAAATGATTCTAAAGCATGTCATTTATTTAGGAGATAATACAAGGGAGCACCAGTAAGGAAATGGCGAAGTGAGACTGGGAAAGGAAGAGAAGGTAGCCAAAGGGTTTTTAAGAATCATGCCAGTTAACACCATGGGTAACTGAGACTGAATCCTACCAATGAACTCTGGAAGCCTTTGTATAACAGGCTCAGACTTATTCCACCATGGAGCATAGGAGGAAAGTGAGATGTTTACACACCAGTTCTCTTCAGTCATTGTTATCGAGCTCTTCCAGAGCATACTGGGGACATGAATTCTGCAACACCTGTCACCTTCTGGGCAGTTAAGTGAATAAAGGAGGTTCAAATATTCAAGGAAAGACCTAAAACATAGAAAAACAGATGCACATGGTTTGAAGTGAAGCAGACATCCCCTAATGTAGTAAAGGTGAGGAAATATTGCCAAGGTTATATTTTATAGTCAAAAACGCTAATCATTATCATGACTTAATTTTTTCTACTTTTATGCCCTGTAGTTAGTCTTTGAAGATGTAGTTTTAAGTGTTCTAATACTGAATATTTCTGTTTTTTTTCTTGTGGCAGACTAATCAACACTTTCTGAAAACAGTAACTGAACAAAATGTGGAAATTGAGCAACTCCGAAAACAACTTAGGTAAATTCAAAAATAAATTTTGTTATTTTATTAATAATTTTTTTTCAGGGATGCCTAGTCCCTTAGTCGGTTAAGCCTCTGACTCTTGATTTCGACTCAGGTCATGGTCTCTTGGTTCATGAGTTCCAACCCTGCATTGGGCTCCATGCTGATAGTGTGGAGCCTGCTTGAGATTCTCTCTTCCCTCTCTCTTTGCCGCTCCTCCACTCACACACATACTCTCTCTCTCTCTCTCTCTCTCAAGATAAATAAATTTTTAAAGAAATTATTTTACTTCAGAGCAAGTGATGATGCCATCATTTTTCCATGAGTTTTCCATGAATTTTTTTCTTCCCTTTTAAGCTTCTCTCAAGGCAGATTGAAATCAAGACAATTAGTGAGGAGGCATCTATTAATATACACATGAAAGGATGTTCCATGATAGTAAAACCAGTGCTTATGGAATAAAATCAGTTCCCTTAGAAACATTTTTTCTGCACATATCTTCTTTGTATTTCCCTGTAATTAGACCCAGAGAAAAGGGTGTCAAAGCATGTAGTTTATTGAAATGTAATACCAGGGAGCACCAGTAGGAGGAAAGTGGAACAGAGAGGAAGACAAGAAAGCCAGTAGAGAGTTTTTAAAAATCAGGCAGCTTAGGGGCACCTGGGTGGCTCACTTGGTTAAGCATCCGGCTCTTGATTGTGGCTCAGTCATGATTTCAGGGTTGGTGCAATCAAGCCTGGCATTGGGCTCCAAATGACCAAACCTTTTTTTTCACTTTTTGTCCCCCTTAATCATAATACTGAAACGTCAAAAGTATAATCATAATAGGGTTTTTGCTCTATGATGCAGTAACTTAGAAATATCTTTAAATTGTAGTATATATTTACATTTTATTAAAAAAATGTAAGTTTCTGTTTGTTAAATGAACCTTGCTATTTATTTCGTTTTTTACACCATCATGTATTTGGCCCCACAAAATAACATTTTGCTATTTTAAAAAAAGAAGAATGCATTTCACAAAATTTTATGCCTTTATCAGCTTTTTAATTTAATTTAAATAAATTTACATTCTTTTCCCCTACACATTTCTACTCAAAGGCTCTTATTTGGTCCTCTGTATTTCTTTTGATAATGATTTTACATTTTAAAATAGTATTCAATCCCAAGATTTTATTTCTCTTTCTTCCAAATGGAAGTGTCTTATTTTAATTATAAAACTAATATAAGTCCATTAGAGAAAACTCTAGATAGTATGAAAGTATACAAGTTACAGTGCAGTTCTGGCACTAACCATGTTTAGTCCAGACTCCACAGATTAAGAGCACAATCCCCAATAAGAACCCTCACTAGGATTCAAGTTTAGGGATCCCCGGGCCACCCACACTCGTGGCCAACTGGCTCCAAATACAAGTGTCCCCACAGTAATTCTCTACAATGTCTAAGGGAACTCAGGAAAGCACTATACTTATGATTGAAATTTTATTATAAAGTTCACAAATCAGAACCAGCCAAAAGAAGAGACCCATTGAGTGAGATCTAGTAAGATCTCAAAATTAGAACTCTCATGTCCTCTGCCCATGGAACTAGGGTGCAGCACCCTCCTGGCACATCACTGTGTTCACCAACTAGGAAGCTGACCTAAGCCTTAGTGTCCAGACATTTTATTGTATTTTTATTATATGCCTATGATTTGTTTTAAATCTAAATAAATTTACTTTTTTAATGATATTTCTCAATGACTGTGTCATCCAATAAAACATTATTTGACTATACTTTTGCAATTTAAATATCATGACTGATTGAATCATTGGCCTTTTGATTGAATTCAATCTCCAGTCTACCTTCTCTCCCTGGAGGTCAAGATGTCAGGCCTATATTACATGGCTCAAAGCCTCAACTCTCTAATTACCTGATTGCACTTTCCAGCATGGCCCAGCTCCCATTCCTACCTTGTGTCACTTCATTAGCATAAACTCAGACATGGTCCCAGAGGCCTACCTTGGGGGGCCTGCTATGAGGGGAACGTAGTAGTGGTGGGCTTGAAATTTTATTTTATTTACTTTTTAGGTTATTTATAATTTTTTTTTTTAATTTACATCCAAGTTAGTTAGCATATAGTGCAACAGTGATTTCAGGAGCGGACTCCGTAATGCCCCTTGCCCATTTAGCCCATTCCCCTTCCCACAACCCTCCAGTAACCCTCTGTTTGTTCTCCATATTTAAGAATCTCTGACATTTCATACCCCTTCCTGTTTCTATATTATTTTTGATTCCCTTCCCTTATGTTTATCTGTTTTGTATCTTAAAGTCCTCATATGAGTTAAGTCCTAGGATGTTTCTGTTTCTCTGACTAATTTCGCTTAGTGTACATAATACCCTCTAGTTCCATCCATGTAACTGCAAATGGTAAGGTTTCATTCTTTTTGATTGCCAAGTAATACTCCATTGTATGTATACACACCACTTTTCTTTATTCATTCATCCATCGATAGACATTTGGGCTCTTTTCATACTTTGGCTATTGTTAGTGCTGCTATAAACATGGGGGTGCATGTGTTCCTTTGAAACCGCATACCTGTATCCCTTGGCTAAATACCTAGTAGTGCAATTGCTGGGTTATCGGGTAGTTTTATTTTTAATTTTTTGAGGAACGTCCATACTGTTTTCCAGAGTGGTTGCATGAGTTTGCATTACCACCAGCAGTGCAAAAGAGATCCTCTTTCTCCACATCCTCGCCATCATCTGTTGTTGCTTGAGTAGTTAATGTTAGCCATTCTGACAGGTATAAGATGGTATCTCATTGTGGTTTTGATTTGTATTTCCCTGATAATGAGTGATGTTGAGTAGTTTTTCATGTGTCAGTTGGCCATCTGGATGTCTTCTTTGGAGAAGTGTCTATTCATGTCTATTGCCCATTTCTTCACTGGATTATTTGGTTTTTTGGGTGTTGAATTAGACAAGTTATTTACAGATTTTGGATACTAACCCTTTATCTAATGTCATTTGCAAATATCTTCTCCCATTCTGTCAGTTGCCTTTTAGTTTTGCTGACTGTTTCCTTTGCTGTGCAGAAGCTTTTTATTTGGATAAGGTCCCAATAGTTCATTTTTGCTTTTGTTTCCCTTGCCTCTGGAGATGTGTTGAGTAAGAAGTTGCTGCAGCCAAGATCAAAGAGGTTTTTGCCTGCTTTCTCCTTGAGGATTTTTATGGCTTCCTGTCTTATGTTTAGATCTTTCATCCATTTTGGGTTTAATTTTGTGTATGGTGTAAGAAAGTGGTCCAGGATCATTTTTCTGCATATCTCTGTCCAGTTTTCCCAGCACCACTTGCTAAAGAGACTGTCTTTATTCCATTGGATATTCATTCCTGCTTTGTCAAAGATTAGTTGGCCATACATTTGTGGGTCCATTTCTCAGTTCTCTATTCTGTTCCATTGATCTGCGTGTCTGTTTTTGTGCCAGTACCATACTGTCTTGATGATTACAGCTTTGTAGTACAGCTTGAAGTCCAGGATTGTGATGCCTCCTACTTTGGTTTCCTCTTCCAAGATTGCTTCTTTCTATTTGGATCTTTTCTGGTTCCATACAAATTTTAGACTGTTTGCTCTAGCTCTGTGAAGAGTGCTGCTGTTATTTTGATAGGGATTGCATTGAATATGTAGATTGCTTTGGGTAGTATCGACATTTTAACAATATTTATTCTTCTTATCCAGGAGCATGGAATATTTTTCCTTTTTTTTTTTTGTGTGTGTTGTCTTCAACTTGTTTCATAAGCTTTCTATAGTTGTCAGTGTATAATTTTTTCACCTCTTTGGTTAGATTTATTCCTTGGTATGTTATGGGTTTTGGTGCAATTGTAAATGAGGTTGATTCCTTGGTTTCTCTTTCTGTTGCTTCATTGTTGGTGTACAGGAATGCAACCGATTTCTGTGCATTGATTTTATATCCTGCAACTTTGCTGAATTCATGAATCAATTCCAGAGGTTTTTTGGTGGAATCTTTTGGGTTTTCCATATAGAATATCATGTCATCAGTAAAGAGTGAAAGTTTGACCTCCTCCTGGCCGATTTGGATGCCTTTTATTTCTTTGTATTGTCTGATTGCAGAGGCTAAGACTTCTAATACTATGTTGAATAACTGGTGAGAGTGGACACCCCTGTCTTGTTCCTGACCTTAGGGGAAAGCTCTCAGTGTTTCCCCATTGAGGATGATATTAGTGTTGAGTCTTTCATATTTGGCTTTTATGATCTTGAGGTATGATCCTTCTATCCCTACTTTCTTGAGGGTTTTTATCAAGAAAGGATGCTGTATTTTGTCAAATGCTTTCTCTGCATCTTTTGAGAGGATCATGTGGTTCTTGTCCTTCTTTTATTGATGTGATGCATCACATTGATTGTTTTGTGGATATTGAACCAGCCCTGCATCTCAGGTATAAATCCTACTTGGTCGTGGTGAATAATTTTTTTAATGTATTGTTGGATCTGGTTGGCTAATATCTTGTTGAGGATTTTTGCATCCATGTTCATGAGGAAAATCGGTCTATAGTTCTTTTTAGTGGGGTCTTTGTCTGGTTTTAGAATCAAAGTAATGCTGGCTTCATAGAAAGAGTTTGGAAGTTTTCCTTCCATTTCTATTTTTTGGAACACCTTCAAGAGAATAGGTGTTAACTCTTCCTTAAATGTTTGGTTGAAGGGGCGCCTGGGTGGCTCAGTCAGTTAAGTGTCCAACTTCGGCTCAGGTCATGATCTCACAGTTTGTGAGTTCGAGCTCCGTGTCAGGCTCTGTGCTGACAGCTCAGAGCCTGGAGCCTGCTTCACATTCTGTGTCTCCCTCTCTCTCTGCCCCTTCCCTGCTCATTCTGTGTCTCTCTCTGTCTCAAAAATAAACATTAAAAAAAAAAAATGTTTGGTTGAATTCCCCTGGAAAGCTATCTGGCCATGGACTCTTGTTTTGGGGGAGATTTTTGATTACTGATTTGATTTCTTTACTGGTTATGGATCTGTTCAAATTTTCTGTTTCATCCTGTTTCTCTTTTGGTAGTTGGTATGTTTCTAGGAATTTGTCCATTACTTCCAGATTGCTGTTTTTTTGGCTTATAATCGCTCATAATATTCTCTTATTATTGTTTGTATTTCTGCTGTGTTGGTGGTGGCCTCTCCTCTTTCATTCTTGATTGTATTTATTTGGGTCCTTTCCTGTTTCTTTTGATCAAACTGGTGAAGGGTTTATCAAAGTTTTTAATTCTTTCAAAGAACCAGCTTCTGGTTTCATTGATCTGTTCTGTTTGTTTTTTTTTTTTTTTTTTGGTTTGAGTAGCATTCATTTCACTCTAATCTTTATTGTTTCCTGTCTTCTGCTGGTTTGAGTTTTTATTTGCTGTTCTTTTTTCACCTCTTTAAGGTGTAAGGTTAGGTTGTGTATCTGAGATCTTTCTTCCTTGTTTAGGAAGGTCTGGATTACTATATATACTTCCTTCTTATGACTGCCTTTGCTGTGTCCCAGAAGTTTTGGGCTATGGTGTTACCATTTTCATTGGCTTCCATGAACTTTTTAATTTCCTCTTTAACTTCTTGGTTGGCCCATTCATTCTTTAGTAGGATGTTCTTTAGTCTCCAAGTATTTGTTACCTTTCCAAATTTTTTATTGTGGTTGATTTCGAGTTTCATAGAGTTGTGATCTGGAAATATGCACGGTATCATCTCGATCTTTTTATACTTGTTGATGGCTGATTTGTGTCCCAGTATGTGATCTATTCTGGAGAATGTCCCGTGTGCACTGGAGAAGAATGTATATTCCACTGCTTTTGGATGAAGTGTTCTGATTATATCTGTTAAGTCCGTCTGGTCCAGTGTATCATTCAGAGCCATTGTTTCCTTATTGATTTTTTTGTTTAGATGATCTGTCCATTGCTGTAAGTGGGGTGTTGAAGTCCCCTCCTATTATGGTATTATTATCAATGAGTTTATCTTTTTGATTAATTGATTTATATTTTTGGGAGCTCACACATTTGGAGCATAAATGTTAACAATTGTTAGGTATTCTTGGTGGAATGTCCCCTTATTTATGATCATGCCCTTCTTCATTTCTTGTTACAGTCTTTATCTTAAAGTCTAGATTTTCTGACATAAGTATGGCTACTCCAGCTTTCTTTTGTCGACTATTAGCATGATACGTGGTTCTTCATCCCCTTACTTTCAATCTGAAGGTAGTTTTAGGTCCAGAGTGGGTCTCTTGTAAACAGCATATAGATGGATCTTGTTTTCTTATCCATTCTGTTACCCTATGTCTTTTCATTGGAGCATTTAGTCCATTGACATTTAGAGTGAGTACTGAAAGATATGAATTTATTGCCATTATGTTTCTTATAGAGTTGGAGATTCTGGTAGTGTTCTCTGGTCCTTTCTAGTCTTTGTTGCTTTTGGGTTTTTTGGGGGGTTTTTTTGTTTTTTTGGTTTATGGGTTTTTTTCCATCTTTTCTCTCCTCAGAGAGTCCCCCTTAAAATTTCTTGTAGGGCTAGTTTAGTGGTCATGAACTCCTTTAATTTTTTTTGTGGGGGAAACTTTTAATCTCTCCTTCTATTTTGAATGAAAGCCTTACTGGATAAGGAATTCTTGGCTGCATATTTTTCTGATTCAGCACATTGAATATATCCTGCCACTCCTTTCTGGCCTGCCAAGTTTCTGTGGATAGGTGTGCTGCAAACCTGATCTGTCTTACCTTGTAGGTTAGGGACTCTTTTTCCCTTGCTACTTTCATGATTTTCTCCTTGCCTGAGTATTTTGTGAATTTGACTATGATATGCCTTGTTGATGGTCGGTTTTTGTTGAATCTAATGGAAGTCCTCTGTGCTTCCTGGATTTTGATGTCTGTGTCTTTCCCCAGGTTAGGAAAAGTTTTCCACTATGATTTGGTCACATAACCCTTCTACCCTTTTTTCTCTCTCTTCATCTTCTGGGACTCCTGTGATTCTGATCTTGTTCCTTTTGAGTCACTGATTTCTCCAATTCTTAATCGTGCTCTTTTGTCTTAGTCTCCCTCTTTTTTCTGCTTTTTTATTCTCCATAAATTTGTCCTCTGTATCACTGATTCACTGCTCTGCCTCATACATCCTTGCTGTCATGGCATCCATTCCAGATTGCAGCTCAGTTATACCATTTTTATTTCATCCTGACTAGTTTTTACTTCTTTTATCTCCGCAGAAAGGGATTCCAATCTATTTTCAATCTCAGCTAGTATTCTTATTATCGTGATTCTAAATTGTGGTTCAGACATCTTGCTTGTATCTGTGTTAATTCCCTAGCTATGGTTTCTTCCTTCTCTTTCTTTTGGGGTGAATTCCTTTGTTTCATCATTTTGAAGGAAGAAAAGGAATTGATAAAAAAAAAAAAACTTTTTAAATTTTAAAATTAAAAACAACCCAAAAAGAAATCAAATAAATGATGTTAGATCATAGGTGTGTTTTGGTCCGGTTGTTGTAAGGAGCTTGATAGATTAGAGAAAAAAGGGGAAAGGGGGAAAAAAGGAAAATGTCTGAAATTTTCAAAAAATAAATAGATAAAATGAAATTATGGAAATAAAATAGAATTTGAGAAATCTATAAAACTGTAAAAGATATACTGGAAGAAGTTAAACATATTTTCAATAAAAATTGAAAATAGAAATAACATTTTTTCTTTCTGTATTGAAGAAAAGAGAAACAAAAAAAAAATTGAATAGATGGACCAACTAACACACTGAAATACGATTGAAATTGCATTGTTTTCCCCTAGAAGTCAAACTCTGAAGCACTTTATAGTCCATAAACTAAGCAAGCGGAGAGACTTGTGGTGTTCCTGAAGAGTGAGGTTAGCCCAGTTGTGTGGGGCTTAATGTAACAGCTCCATTCTCTACTAGATGTCACTGTTTAGCTTACTGGGGTGGATTGTTGTGGCACTTGTAGTTGTGTATGCGTATGCGTGGGAGAGGTGAAAATGGCATCACCCAGCTACCTATTCTCTGTTATCAGAACTCTGTACTGCCTGATCAGCAATCGCACACCCGTCCTTTGTCTCAGGCTTCCGTCCACTCCCTGCTTTTACATTGTCCGTGACCAAGCCATCAGGTTGCCAGGTGCCACTTCCCTTCTTAGTTTTATCTCAGATGCAGCACTGTTATTGCAGCTCTTCACTTCTGAGGGACTGTGGTTTTGACCCTCTCAGATCCTCTCGGGGGAGGGTTCACACAGCAATGGCTGGGTGCCAGCCGCACCCAGAAATGTTCGCAGGACCGTGCTGCTGCCGATGTCCAGAATCTGCGGCTGGATGCCAGACCACCCCAGAAAAACTTCTCCCGATCATGTAGCAGCAGTGTTTCAGGGATTATGGTAAGTCACAACACATATCTGGCACCTGGCTTCCCCCTTAACGTCCTTGTGGCACCAGTGAATGTCATTTTTCTCTGGGATCTGTGAGGACCTTTCGCTGTAGGGTGGCTGCACGACCTCTACCAAATGTCCTCCCAGAGGGCAATTGCCTTCTCTTGTGTGGCCCCAGGACTCCCAGACCTCACTCTTTGCTCCTGTGGATTCACCCTTCCCACCAGAGCACCACCAGGTATGGAGCTGCGGAGTTTCAGAGTCTGTGCTCCCCCTGTTTTATAGAGTTTTCATAGAATTTAAACACTCTCCTTTCTCCTTTTTCCCGTTTTTATTCAGTCCCTGCGGCTGTTTCCACTTTTCCCCTTCTCTCCAGCTGCTTTGGGTGGTGTGCTTTTCCCATACTCCCCCATTCTCCGTCCTCTCTCTGCAAGTAAAACAGCTCCCTGCCCTCTGCAGCTTCTCTCTCCCCCAGTACACCTCTCTGCACTGCCTACCTGCTAAGTTCCATGGTTCAGGTTATGCAGATTATTGTGTTAATCCTCAAATTAGTTTTTTAGGTGTGCAGGAAGGTTTAGTGTTGGTCTGGCTGTATTTCATGAGTGCGAGGCACAAAATGCAAAAATACAAACAAAAAATACAAATACAAAAAAAATACAGAAAAAAAAATACAAACAAACAAAAAAACCTTCCATGCTCTTCTGCCATCTTGCCCCTCTCCTGCAATTTTAAATAGAGTATTCAAAGTAAACCTCGCTGAATAGTTGAGATATGAACAAAGACTTGAAGGGTATGAACAGATTATCCATAGAATGCAGGGAAACAGTATTCCAAGTATAGCACTTGCCATTGCATAGGTTGAAAATACTTTTCAAGCCTCTTTAGAGTCATATTTGTTAATTATCCATGGTGAGGCACATCACCAAGTCAATCCAAATTCAAAGGATAGGGAAATAGATACTCCTTTTGATGGAAAGATTTTCAACATCATGTTGCACAGATGTTGATATAGATAGTCAAGAATTTGGTGCCATTTTTTTCAGACTCTTTCTCACTACTGTATGTGGAATAGAGTATAAAACAGGAGGATGAGAGTAGTAAAAGATTAAATCAGAAATGATATGGAGGGTGGAAGACACGGTGATATGGGGGCTTGTAGGTTGTAGTGAGCACTTTGGCTTTTTACTGTGGGCGAAATAGGAATGGTTTTTAATAGGAGATTGACACAATCTGACTTATATTCTAATAGGATTGATCACTCAGACTGCCATATTGGAAAGTAGACTGTAAAGAGGAAGAATTGGAAGCAAGGAGACCAGTAAGGAGGCTATTACAAACCAAAGCTGCAGTGGGACTCAGGTTGACTAGGGCTGTGGTGGTGGCAGTGGGAGCTGGTAAGATGTGGTCAGATTCTGGAAATGGTTTTGTTTTGTTTTTAACATTTTGTATGGTAGATTCCTGATAGATTTGATAGAGGTAACAGAGAGATTGAAGTATCAAGGATGACTTAAAGTTTTTTTCCACAAGCAAGTGGAAGAATGAACTGAGAAGTCTATGTATAGGTGGCCAGATGGTGGGGGAGGGGGCAGTTTGGACAAATTGACCTTGCAGTAACTACTGGAAATCCTACTGGTGATAACCATTAACAAGCAATTCAGTAGAGATCTGCACTCAGGGTACAAGACTTTTGATGATCAACATAAGAATAGTGTTGACAGCCATGGCACTGGAATAGATCAGTACAGTTGACCCATGTACAACACAGGTTTGAACTTCATGGGTCCATTTGTATGCAGATATTCTTCAATAAATGCATACAATATTATGAATGTGTTTTTTCTTCCTTAGGATCTTCTTAACATTTTTCTTCTTCTACCTTTATTGTAAGAATACAGTATATAATATGTAAAACACACAAAATACGTGTTAATCAACTGTATGTTTTTGGTAAGCCTTCAGGTCAACTGTAGACTACTAGTTGACTTTTGAGGGGGTCAACATTATATGTGGATTTTTGACTACATGGGGGGTTTGGTGCTCCTAACTCCAGTTTTTATCAATGGTCAGCCATACTTGGATAGGAAGATTAAATTTTCTATAAGTCTCCCAGATCTTTAAAATTAACCTTAACGTAGTTTGTATTAAAAACCTCTATAATTTGTGTGTATATATGTGTCTGAGAGAGAAAAACATGGTAATGTAATCCTAACATCATGAAATAGTAAAGTACCATTTACCAAAACCATCCTGTAGAGAATAAAATGCAGTGTTATTTGCAAGAACATGAGTTTGGCCAAATAGAACAGAATAAAGACTATATAGAAATTTAGGGGGCACCTGCATGACTCAGTTAAACTTGATTTCAGCTCATGTCATGACCTCATGGTTCATGAATTAGTGCAGAACCTGCTTGAGATTCTCTCTCTCTCTGCCCCTCCTACATGTATGCTCTCTTTCTTTAAGAGAATAGTAAATATTCTTTAATGAATAAGCTATTTAAAAAGAAAAAAAGAAATTTAGTATATGACAGAGGAGATAGTATAAATCAGTAGGGAAACTGATGTCAAAATCATGTCAGAAATGGTTGTTTTCTATGAAAAAAAAACTATAATGTTTTTCTGTACACATTTAAGTATTTATGTGTTTTTTTGTTTTTGTTTTACAAGTCAAGTTAGTTAAAATACAGTGTAGTATTGGTTTCAGGAGTAGAATTTAGTGATTCATCGCTTACATATAACACCCAGTGCTCATCCCAACAAATGCCTGCCTTAATACCCATCACCCATTTAGCCCATCCTCCTGCCCACTTCCGCTCTGGCAACCTTCAGTATCCTCTCTGTATTTAAGAGTCTCTTATGGTTTGCCTCCCTCTCTGTTTTTCTTACTTTTCCTTCCTTTCTCCTATGTTCCATTTGTTTCGTTTTTTAGATTCTATGTATGAGTGAAATCATATAATATTTGTCTTTCTCTGACTGACTTATTTCACTTAGCATAACACTCTAGTTCTATCCACCTTGTTGCAAATGGCAAGATTTCATTATTTTTCATAGCTGACTAATTCCATTGCTTGTGTGTTTGTATGTGTGTGTGTACACCCACCACATCTTTATCCATTCATAAGTCAGCGAACATTGGGCTCTTTCCATAATTTGGTTTTTGTTGATAGTGCTGCTATAAACATTGGGGTGCATGTGCCCTTTTTAATCAGCATTTTTGTATCCTTTGGATTAAATACCTAGTAGTGCAATTGCTGAGTCATGGGTAGCTGTATTTTCTTTTTTTTTCCTTTAATTTTATTCTGTTTATTTAGTTTTTTTAATAATTTATTGTCAAATTGGCTAACACACAGTGTATACAGTGTGCTCTTGGTTTTGGGGGTAGATTCCCGTGATTCATCACTTACATACAACACCCAGTGCTCATCCCAGCAAGTGCCCTCCCCCCATTTCCCCCTCTTGCCTGCACCCCCATCAACCCTCAGTTTGTTCTCTGTATTTAAGAGTCTCTTATGGTTTGCCTCCCTCCCTCTCTGTAACTTTTTTTTTCCCCTTCTCTTCCCCCATGGTCTTCTGTTGAGTCTCTCAGGATCACATATGAATGAAAACATATATCTGTCTTTCTCTGACTGACTTATTTCACTTAGCATAATATCCTCCAGTTCCATCCACATTGCTGCAAATGGCAGGATTTCATTCTTTCTCATTGCCAAGTAGTATTCCATTGTATATATAAACCACATCGTCTTTATCTATTCATCAGTTGATGGACATTTGGGCTCTTTCCATGATTTGGCTATTGTTGAAAGCGCTGCTGTAAACATTGGGGTACGTGTGCCCCTGTGAATCAGCAGTCCTGTATCCTTTGGATAAATTCCTGGTGGTGCTATTCCTGGGTAATAGGGTAGTTCTATTTTTAATTTTTTGAGGAACCTCCACACTGTTTTCCAGAGCAGCTGCACCAGTTTGCACTCTCACCAACAGTGCAAGAGGGTTCTCATTTCTCCACATCCTTGCCAACATCTGTTGATTTCTGAGTTAATCATAGCCATTCTGACAGATGTGAGATGATATCTCATTGTGGTTTTGATTTATATTTCCCTGAGGACAAAGATGTTCAAGCATCTTTGATGTTTGTTTGCCATCTGGATATCTTCTTTGGAAAAGTGTCTATTCATGTCTTTTGCCCATTTCTTCACTGGATTATTTGTTTTTTGGGTGTTGTGTTTGAGAAGTTCTTTATAGATTTTGGATACTAACCCGTTATCCAATATGTCATTTGCAAATACCTTCTCCCATTCCGTTGATTGCCTGTTTCCTTCTCTGTGCAGAAACATTTGTATCTTGATGAGGTCCCAGTAGTTCATTTTTGCTTTTGTTTCCCTGGCCTCTGGTGACATGCTGTGGTCCAGGTCAAAGAGGTAGAATTTTGAGTTTTATGTCTTACATGTAGGTCTTTCAGGCATTTTGCATCTATTTTTGTGTGTGGCATAAGAGAGTGGTCCAGTTTCATTCTTCTGCATGTTGCTGTCCAGTTCTCCCAGCACCATTTGCTAAAGAAACAGTCTTTTTTCCATTGGATATTCTTTCCCGCTTTGTTCAAGATTAGTTGGCCATATATTTGTGGGTCCATTTCGGGGTTTTCTATTCCATTGATCTATGTGTCTGTTTTTGTGCCAATACCATACTGTCTTGATGATTACAGCTTTGTAGTATAGCTTGAAGTTCACAGAATTTTAATGCTTCCAGTCTTGGTTTTCTTTTTCAACATTACTTTGGCTATTTGCGGTCTTTCATAGTTGCATACAGATTTTAGGATTGTTTGTTCTAGCTCTGTGAAGAATGCTCATGTTATTTTGATAAGGATTACATTGAATGTGTAGCTTGCCCTGGGTAATATCAACATTTTTTTTGAGTATCAACATTTTAACAATATTTATTTTTCCAATCCATGAGCACGGAATATTTTTCCATTTCTTTGTGTCATCTTCAATTTTTTTCATAAGGTTTCTATAGTTTTCAGCATACGGATTTTTTAGCACTTTGGTTAGATTTATTCCTAGGTATCTTATGGTTTTTGGTGCAAGTATAAGTGGGATAAATTCCTTGATTTCTTATTCTGCTGCTTCATTATTGGTGCAAAGTAGTGCAACCAATTTCTGCATGACTGTCCTGTGAGTTTGCTGACTTCACATATCAGTTCTACCAGTTTTTTGGTGGTCTTTCCGGTTTTCCATGTAGAGTATCAGGTCATCTTTAAAGAGTGAGACTTTTGACTTCTTTCTTGGCAACTTGAATGCGTTTTATTTATTTATTTGTTTATTTTTTGGTCTGCTGAAGCTAGGAATTCCAGTACTATACTGAACAACAGTGGAGAGAATAGACATGCCTGTCATGCTCCTGACCTTAGGAGGAAAGCTCTCAGTTTTTCCCCATTGAGAATGATATTAGCTATGGATTTCTCATATATGGCCTTTATCATGTTCAGTTATGTTTCTTCTATCCCTACTTCTTAAGGATCTTTATCAAGAAAGGATGCTGTATCTTGTCAAATGCTTTTTCTGCATCTCTTGACAGAATCAGATGGTTCTTATCCTTTCTTCTAGTAAAGTGATGTTTCACATTGATTGATTTGTGAATATTGAACCAGTCCTGCAGCCCAGGAATAAATCTCACTTGATCATAGTAAATAATTCTTTTAATGTACTGTTGGATTCGATTTGCTAGTGTCTTGTTGAGAATTTTTGCATCCATGTTCATCAGGGATATTATCTTGTAATTCTCCTTTTTAGTGGGGTCTTTGTCTAGGTTTGGAATCAAGGTAATGCTGGCTTCATAGAATTGGAAGCCCCACAGTTGGAAGCTTTCCTTCGATTTCTATTTTTTGGAATAGTTTGAGAATAATAGGTATTAACTCTTCTTTAAATGTCTGGTAGAATGCCCCTGGGAAGCCACATCTGGCCCAGGACTCTTATTTGTTGGGAGATTTTTGATAACTCTCAATTTTTACTGGTTATGGGTCTGTTCAAATTTTTAATTTCTTCCTATTCAATTTTGGCACTGTGTGAGTTTCTAGAAATTTGTCCCTTTCCAGATTGCCCAGTTTTTTGGCATATAATTTTTCACAGTAAATTGTATTTCTATGATGTTGGTTATGATCTTTCCTCTTTCCTTTGGGTCCTTTCTCTTTTCTTTTTGATAAGACTGGCTAGTGGTTTATCAATATTATTTATTCTTTAAAAAAATCAGCATTTAATTTCATTGATTGTTCTACCCTTTTTTTTTTTTAAATATCTTTTATTTCCATTCTAACCTTTATTATTTCCCTTTCTTCTGCTGTCTTTAGGCTTTATCTGCTACTCCTTTTCCACCTCCTTTAGGTGTAGGGTTAGATTTTGAATTTGGTACCTTCCTTCCTCCTTGAGAGAGGCCTGAATTGCAATGTACTTTCCACTTAGGACTGCCTTTGCTGCATCCCAAAGGGTTTGGACTGTTGTGTTCTCATTTTCATTTACTTCCATGTATTTTTTAATTTCTTCTTTAATTTCCTGGTTCATTCATTCATTCATTCATTCATACATGTTTTCATTCATTCATTCATTCATTCATGTTTTCTAACCTCCTTATATTTGAGGGCTTTCAATATTTTTTTCTTTGGCTTGATTTCAAATTTCATAACATTGTGATCTGAAAATATCCATGGTATGATCTCAGTCTTTTTGTACCTGTTGAGGGCTGATTTGTGATTCAGTATGTGATCTGTTCTGGAGAATGTTCCATGTGCACTTGAGAAGAATGTGTATTCAGCTTTAGGATGAAATGTTCTGAATATATTTGTTAAGTCCATCTGGTCCAGTGTGTCATTAAAAGCCATTGTTTCCTTATTGATTTTCTGCTTACATAATGTGTCCATTGCTTTAAGTGGGGTATTAAAGTCTGCTACTCTTATGGTATTATTATCAATGAATTCCTTTAGGTTTGTTATTAGTTGATTCTTATATATTTCAGTGCTCCCAAATATATTTGGGTGCATAAATATTTATAATTGTTAGGTCTTCTTGATGGATAGACCCTTTAATTATAATACCCCTTTTCATGTCTTGTTGTAGTCTTTGCTTTAAAATCTAGTTTGTGTGGGGGTCCCTGGGTGGCTCAGTTGGTTAAACATCCGACTCTTGATTTCAGCTCAGGTCATGATCTCATGATTCATGAGATTGATCCCCGCATTGGACTCTACACTGACAGTGCAGAACCTGCTAGGATTCTGTCCCCCTTTCTCTCTGCCTCTCTGCAACTCACCCGCTCACTGGCTCGCTCTCTCTCTCTCTCTCTCTCTCTCTCTCTGTCTCTCTCTCTTTCTCTCTTTGTCTCCCTCTCTCTCTGTCTCTCAAATAAACATTAAAAAAAATTTTTTTAATCTAGTTTGTCTGTTGTAAGTATGGCTACTCCAACTTTCTTTTGACATCTGTTAGCATGATAGATGCTTCTCCATCCCCTCACCTTCAATCTGCAGTTGTGTTTAGGTCTAACAGAGTCTCTCATAGGCAGCATATAGATGGATCTTGTTTTTTATCCATTGTGATACCCTGTGTCTTATGATTGGAATATGTACTCTGCTTACCTTCAGAGTAATTATTGAAAGATATGAATTTTAATGCCATTTTGATACCTGTAGACTTGGTATTTCTGATAACATTCTCTAGTCCTTTATAGTCTTTGTGGCTTTGGTCTTTTTTCCTTTCCTCCACTCAGAGAATCCCCCTTAAAATTTCTTGCAGGGATGGTTTAGTGGTCATGAACTCCTTTAGTTTTCGTTTGTCTGGGAAACTCTTTATCTCCCCTTTATCCTGAATGACAGCCTTGCTGGATAAAGGATTTCTTGGCTGCGTATTTTTCCCATTCTGTACATTGAATATTTCCTGCCACTCCATTTTGGCCTGCCAAGTTTCAGTGAACCAGTCTGCTACTAACCTTATGTGTCTACCCTTGTAAGTTAAGGACTATTTGTCCCCAGCTGCTTTCAGAATGCTTTCTTTATCTTTGTATTTTGCCAGTTTCACTAGGATATGTTATGGTGTTCACCTATTTTGTTGATTCTGAAAAGAGTTTTCTGTACCTCTTGGACTTGAATGGCTGTTTGCTTCTCCAGATTAGGGAATTTCTCTAATTTGTTCAAATAAGCCTTCTGCTTCCTTTTCCTGCCCTTCTCTTCTGGCACTCCTGTGATACAGATATTGTTTCATTTTATGGAATCACTTAGTTCTCTAAGTCTCCCCTCATGATCTGATAATTTCTTTTTCCTCTTTTTTCTCAGCTTCATTATTTTCCATAATTTTATATTACCTATTCTCTTCTTTGCTTCTTCAGTCCTCGTTGTGACTGTATCCAGTTGGTTTTACATCTCAGTGATAGCATGTTTTAATTCATTGTGACTAGTTTTTAGGTCTTTGATCTCTGCAGCAGGGGTTTCTCTGGTGTCTTCTATGCTTTTTTCAAGCCCAGCTAGTAGTCTTATGACTGTTGTTCTAAATTCTAAATGTTGTTTTTATATGTTTTGAGCATGTCCCTGGCTGTGATTTCTTTGGCAAGAATTCTTCTGTTTTGTCATTCTGGCTAAGTTTCTGTCTTTTGCATGTTTTAGAAGCTTGTTATGTGTCCTGCACCTGCAAATACTGCAATATATAAAGGGCTCATACACTGTCTGAGGCCTGGCACTCCAGGAAGTGTTTCTATTGTATGCTCTGCGCACTCTGTTGTTGCATTTTGGCTGCTCTTTCCCACTGGTCAGTCCTCTGCAGAGCTCTTCTTTGCTTGCAGTAAGGGAGTGTTTGAACTTTTAACTGTGTGTGCTTTGAATTTTTTGTTGGAGTAAACCTGGAAGAAGGGGGGGGGGAGTAGATAAATGCCTGATCCCAAAAAAAGAGAAAAGGAAAGGGAACAACAACAACAACAAAAACCAAACAGAATCAAAAAACTATAAGGGTTATTTCTAAGAAAAATAAAGGGGTGAAAAAAAAGAAGAGAAAAATAATAAAAAAAGCAGATCCAAAAAAAAAAAAGAGAGAGAGAAAAGGAAATAAAAAAAACCCAACAGGTAACTAAAATCCTGATTCCAAAAGAAAAAAAGAAAAAGAGAAAAAAAAACACAGGTGTCATTTAAAGCACTATATTTTCAATGCACTTGGTGCATGGGGGATGCTGGCTGTGCTGGTCTGGAGGAGAGGCCTGGTGCGTTGGCCCAGAGTCAGTCTTGCTCCAGTAAATAAGCAGTTGCTAGACGGGTGGGTAGGCATGGTTTAGTGTAAGTGGGTCTGCCTATACTGGGGGCTACTGTGCTGTTCTCTGAAGACCTACTGTGTTGGTGGTAGGGAGAAAATGGTGCCACACAGAATAGCGAGGGCAGTTGATTTGCCCTATGCCATAGTTCTCCCTTGTTTTTTCTTTGGTATACAGCTAGGATTCAAAACCCAAAGTCTCAAAGGACTGGGCACCACGCATATCTGACCCTCTCCTCCAGAGTAGAGCCTCTGCACCCTGTGTCATTAGCCCTCTGTCCCTGAAAAACAGTCCCATGCCTGCATAGTGCACAAAATATATAGTGTCACACCGCTAAAAGCAGCAAAGGTTATATTCCGTCAGGGTGTGCCTCTGTCCCATGCTGATGAAAGGCCTTTGGCAGGTACCTGCAGGGTCTTTTGGCTTTGGGGAGGCAATAAACCCTCTTCCCAAAGTACTCCAAAAAGGGGAGTGTTCTCTCCCAATGTGACCTGAAATGCCTACACCACACTATGCACTTCCAGGCCAGCTCCCTCCCCAGGAGTGTGCACCATAGCTCTGCTCCAGAGAAAGTCATGCACTTCCAAAACCTCAGAGTTTGAGCTCCAAATGCTATTTGCAGAAAAAACCCTGTGACGCTCAGTATTTCTTGCTCTCCAGTCCATGATCCAGAGAGATTTTCCTGTTATGCAAACTCGATGGTGTGTTTTCTCAGTGCCACTGTCTCTTTCTCTCCCTTTTGTCTCCATGGAAAGGGTTCCCTCCCCTCCATGACACTGCCATTTTTCTCTCCCCCAGTTCACTTCCACACACCTGCCTCACTCTGTCCCTCCAACTGTAGAGATCCTTCTGCTACTCCACAGATTGATTTCCTGGGTGTTTGAATTGATCTGACCTCAATATAGCTGTGTTTGAGGAAAGCCCAGTGTCCCCCTACTTCTGTGCCATCTTAACCCCTCCCTCAAGTATTTATACAGTTTTATGGATTAAATATACAGTATGGATTTATACAGTTTATGGATTTATACAGTTTTATGGATTTTTTACCTAAATGTAAAAAGCAAAACTTTATAGAATTTGTTTTAAAGTATCAAAAAATCTCTCTTGAACATTTTGCTACAGATGTAATTCTTAATCAAAATTCAAGTGCAAGCCAAAAAGGAAAAGATTGATATATTTGAATTTGTTAAAATGTAAAAGTTCTATTACAAGAATCAGTATGTGAAATGAAAGGACAACCCATACTCTGTGAGAAGACTTTCACAGTACGTATAATTGACAGTGCATTACTATTGAGGATACATTAACTTAAACATCAATAATAATATAGAAAATTAGGCAAAGAATATGAAGTCAAAAGTCAGCAATCAGGAAAATGCAAGTTAAAATAATGTGATACTATTTCTAAATACTTCTAAAAGAATGTGATCAGTGTGATACCAGTTATCAGTGTCAAAAATATGTGGAGGGATACCTGGGTAGCTGTCAGTTGAGCATATGACTCTTAATTTCGGCTTGGGTCATGACCCCAGGGTCATGGGATTGAGCCCCACATCAGGCTCTACTCACTCTGTGCGGGAAGCCTGCTTGGGATTCTCTCTTTCTCTCTCTCCCCCTCTGTACCTCTCCCCCACTCGCACACACTCTCTTTGTCTAAAAATAAGTAATAAATAAAAATATATAATCAGTATGATAACAAGGTAAAAAAGAAGTGACAATACAGTATGATACAATTTGTATACATTTTAAATATTTTAAACAGTAATGTGTATTGATTGTGAACATATTTTTTTTAGTTAGCTATATTCATATCAGGATATTTAGTAAAGTGAAATGTAAATATATATATATATGTGTACATATTATATGTATGTATATACTATAAAATAATAAAATCTAAAAATTAAAAGGATTGATATACCCTAACTTCAAGTTTAGTGATTGTCTTTATTTGTAAAAATTGGGTATTAGAGACATTGTAAGTGTCTGTCACTAAGGAAATGGATAGGTAAGATGTGGTGATTGCATCCTGCGGAATAACTGCATCATTTGGAAACTTGTATTTACGTCAATCTAAAAAACAAGGTTTATATTACAGTAAAAAGAGATACAGATCTATAGCATAAAAAACACAAGCATGCAAATAATAATATATATTTTTCCAGTATACATATATATGTCCAAGAATATATCATAATGTAATATGAACCTTAAAAATGAAGGGGAATGAGAGAGGGATTGGTAATGAACAGGAAAATAAAAGAAACAAATGAGAGCAGTCTTTCACAGCTAATAGTGATAATGGACCATGGGATGAGAAGTGTGATTAACTTAACTCTGCACTCAGGGTTCAGAAAGAGTGGAAGAAAAAAGAAGAATGTGATTTATCATGTATGTAGTATAAATCAGGGTATGATGATTCTGGAAGGAAGATGAGTAAGGAAATTGGTTTACAAAGACCTGCAGTCATATGATGAAAACAGAAATAGAAAACTGAAATGCATATAAAAGATTCTATGTAGGAAAAATGGGCAGAACTTGGTGATATTGGGCGAAAGGGCAGAGGAAGAATTGTAGGATTTTATTGCTAACGATATCTTAATGATATTAGAAGAAACCAAACTGAACCAAAGGCTCGGAAATTATTTGTCTTGTCCATGGTTGTACGACAAATTCATGGAGCCAAATTAGAGCTCATAACTTATAATTGCTAGTCTAGTGAGTTCTAAACCTGGTTTTCTGACAACACTCACAGCAGTCAAGAATGAGAGTTAATTATTAAAGGACCAAGAGTGGTTACATTGGTTTTTGACACCTGCATGAAGTTTCATTTGGGTTTTGGACATTTGGGCCTAAAGATTATAAGTTGAGGTTAGAGATCAGTAAAGGAAGTTATGGTTTTCTAAAGCTTAGAAAGTCTTAAGTGTATAATTGTCCATGAGCAACTTTGCCATATTTGCTGACAATATTCCATAGCATAACATTAAGCAGTTCGTATTGTATACATAAAACTATGCTTGCTTTTCCTGCCACAGATCTGAAGAAACATAAGGATAAGCAGATGCTTCTTTTAGGGAAGAGGGTGTTGCTTTCAAGTTTGACAGATTCTGAATGATGGGGCATATTGACATTACCAGAATTTAAGTTTTGAGATGCCCCTGTAACTATGCCAAGAGTAACTAAATTAAAAACTCTTTTAATTCTAGATTTGTTTAAATTTGTACTCATACTGAAAACATATTAGTTTCATTTGCTGTCTGGTTTTATGGTGCAACAAAGATTAGAATCATGGGACCTTATAATGAAAGCTTTTATCATTTTCCTTTTCAAGAGTTTCTGCTGATGCTCTGTCATAGCAGATAAAACTCTTCAGCCTAGTTTCTCAGAACCTTTATTCACCTGCCCCTTCCCCAACCTCCCAGTTACGTACACACTGCTCAAAATAGTTATTTTATGGTTTCTCATGGAAAGGCCTTTGGTTTCTTCCTTTGGCTTTTGATCGTTATTCTGTTTCTCAGAAAACTTACAACTTTCAAAACCTGGTTAAAACCTGCCTTCTCCAAGAAGACTTTTCTCAGTTCATTATACTAGATTTTTACTTTTCTTTTCTTGTGGATATACTCAGCATTTATTTATTTTAACATGAGATTTTATGCTGTTTTTCTTTGGGTGCTTTTTTGTTATATTTGTTTATATTTAGCTGGTTTATGGAAACAGTTATTTTTCAGTTCATATGTGCTCAGATTTTTTTATCTGCCTTGTAAAATCTTTGAAGGAAAGGATTGTCATTTGTGTATCTCTTTGAGGAATAATTTGTAAAAAGGACGTACTGTAAACTTGTAAAAGGACATACTATAAAGATTGACTAAAGCACTTGCATAGGGATCCATGTCATCAGATTGGCACAATCAGAATATTTATTTTAAAAAAAATTAGCCACTAAGGGAATGATCTTATTAGCAGATACAGATATTATCTTCTTATAAACAATCTATAACTTGTCAGTAAACTTATTTAATACTTATTGAAAACTTAAACATGTGTGCTCTGAGTGTAGAAACAGTCTTTAATAAGTTTATGTATTATACAGCCTCAAACTTGTTGTAATTGGACTCATTTCATTTCACACATCTTCTGTGGATTTAACAATTTCTAAAGATGGGGTCCCATTCCATTTTTTCTAGCTCAGTGTTCTTTTTATCATTTCTACTCACATAGGTCAGAGGTACTAAACTGTGTCTTACCATATCTCCTTTATCTTTTTATGTTTGTGAATGGCACCATCCTGTTTCTGCTTTAGGAAACTAGGAGGCATCCTAAATCCTTTTCTTTCCTAGCTCTACCTTATAAATGTCTCTCAGATCCTTCAGTTTTGTTTAACTATGTTGGTACTGTGTTTCCGTAGTCCATCAGTGCAGCAGTAACCCCCAAATTGACTTACCCTCCACATCTTCTTTTTTCATACTGTCATCAAAATGATTTGAAATAAAATCCGATCATGTCAGTCTCCTTTAGTGGCTACCAAATGCCTGTAGGATTTAATTCAGATTACTCACTATGACATTAAAGCCTTCTATGACTTGACCCCTGGCTACTTAACTCTATATTTTGTCAGTCATCACCTCAATTTTCTGAACTATTTTCAGTTTCCTAAACAAACCATGCTATTTCATAACTCCCTACTTTAGCTCACATTGTTCAGGCTGCCTAAAATGCCTTTTTCTGATAAATATCCTCTCAACTTTCAAGGTTCAGCTCAGGTGTCACATCTTCTAGAAATCTTTTTCTGAAACGTTATGGTTTCTTCTTCCTCAGGTAGGAGCCAAACATGCCTTTCTTTGTGTCTCAGCTTTGGACTGCACATATATCTGTCACAGCATTTTTAACACTTTAACGTACATAATTATTTACAAATCTGTCCTTGCTAGTTCATAAGATCCTCATTTAGCCATTTGTGTCTTGCCAACATCTAACACAGTGTTAGACACATGGCAAGTACTTGAGTCATTAAGTCAGTTAATTAAGTAATTGTATTTCATTGGAGGGGCAAAACTAAATTTTTGTGGGTTTTTTATTTGTGTACATGACTATTGGCCTTTTGGGGTCACAACTGTTTTCGTGGACTGTAATTATTTAGAAAAACTATATGTTAAATTCTTCAGTTGTGGAGTAATGTAGATCTACTTAGTAGTTTGATTTCTAAAACAACACACTTAAAAAAACCATTTTTAATATAACAGCTTTGCAAACTAAATTAAAAGATTTTTCAGTGTTTCACATTATGGATACTGGCTTTAAACCCTATTGACTTTTAAATCTGTTTTTATTACCAATCATCTCCAAGTTTGAATGCATGATAGACACATTTAAGTATTTTTTTATGTTTAGTGTTGTATTTAAATATGAAATAAAATCCAGGAAATCTTTAAAATGTGATAGTAAAATGATTTATAAATACATGATTTTATTGAAGAACGTAAGAGCTGATGTGGTAGAAATGTAATTGTTGATAGAATTTTATTATGTTTGATGCAACAAAGGTTAAACTACATAAATCACTGTCTATGTATATTCATTGTGTTTATCATTAATCTTTTTTATAGATGCATACTTTTTTTTTCAAAAATGTTGTGCCAGTAGTTTTTGTATGTTTTAGAAATACACAGATGTACCTTTGCCAGGTAATACTTTTATTTTAGCTGAGATAACAGATTTTTCTCAGATGTTTCATGTTCAAATTTGAATAATATTTTGTCTTTTATAAAAATGCTATGGAAATCTGGAATTTATGGATCACTCTTTTGATTCATAGTGTTTCTTGGAAACTATCCCATGTGAGAAATGGTCCTGAGCAGATGTGCTTAGTCATAAGAATTGCCAGACAGTTGCTTATGTGTTGGCAGCTAGTTTTCTGAGCATAGAAAGCATGTTTTTAAGATAAGAAATAGGGCTTTGTTGGCATTTTCCTATCTCGTCATACTGTTTTACTTTAATGTTATTTAAAGAGTTACTTAATGTCACCTCCTACTCAAAAATGTTTATATCTTTTCCTTTTCATCTTTAACAGGCATAAAGAATATTAGACTTTGCTTCTGGAACATACTAGTCAGGAGTAGGAACAAATCCCTAACTTTATTGTTTGGAACTTTACCTCTAATAGGGCATTACTGGTTTATTTCAAAATACGTATCTTATTGGTAATTATAATTATATTGTGCAAATACTCCACATTTGCACACCTAATCTAAGAGTGTGCTTCTGTGTGGTGTAAAGTTTAAAAAGCATAGTCTTTGAAGTCAGACAGTTCTACATTTGTTTTTTATATTCTGTTGACTTGGACAGGTTGCTTAACTGAATGAACTTCAGTTTCCTCATCTTAATAATAGAAATAAAATGAGCTTCCTTGTAGTGCTGCAGTATACTATATACTTTTACTATCTTTGCTTTCCTCCATTCTACTTTAGTATCCAACCTATGTAAGTAGGCTTGTATAATATTTACAAAGCATATACCTGTAGGTTTGGGAGTTGGTATTCATATAATAAATAGACAGTAGATGTTTCCCTCCTGAGCTCTGGAAGATCCATCTTACCTTTGTTGTTGCTATTCTTTCTAAGACTAGATGAAACATTCCTTTCTGTTTTCCTCCTCTCGTTGTTATAACCTCATGTCTTGTTAGCTATATAACCCCAGTTTTTTGTTTCTTATATCTGATTCCATCAAATATATTCATTCTTTTTAAAAATCTTAGTCTGTCTTTTGTGGGGTTCTTCCAAGACCTCTAGTATACAGATGTCCCCTGATGCTTCCTCATATTACTATATTTTCTCCTTACCCTTTTCTGAAATTGCTTGGAAGAAGTATCGTATGTGCTATAGTCACTCTTTCAAATTTCTTTCAGCTTGGATTTGATCCTACCTCTCTATTCTTCTCCTCAAGATTTCTGGTACCATTTGTGCCTGAAAATAAAATCCTCCATTCTCCTCTGTTGATTATTTTTCTACCCTTGAACATTTCTCTACTACATCTTTAGTGTTTGTGTCCTGATTTCCTCTCTGACCTTTTTGGCCATTTCTTTTCTTCCTTAGCTTTTCCCATTTCCTTAGCCTACCTACTCAGATAGTTCTCTAGTTATATTATACACATCCCCACCTTAAATGATCATATTTATCCTATCTGAGTTAAACTTTAATCTCAATACTGTTGCCCAAATATGTACCTCTGGCCTTGATAACTTTGTTGAGCTCTATACTTGAATTTCTAGAGCAGGAGTTTTCATACTTTTTTTTTTTTAAGCAGAATCCTTTAAAAAATCACACATAGAACCGCAATATATAAAACTGATCAAAGTTGAACTGCTATGATTGAGGAAAGGATTGCAGGTCTTCCCCATCTTATAACTAATACCATCATCAAACCTAGGAATTTTGCTTATTCTTCTCTTTTGCTTTACTCCCACATTCAAATCTTGTAGGCTCTATATCCATATATCACAAATCCAGTCATTACCTTTCTCACCTCTATTCCAAGCCATCACTATCTCTTGCCTGTATTTGTCTTCTGTCTGGTCTCTCTGTTTTCACTCTTATTCCACCGTAAATCATTTTCAACATACCAGCCCAAGTAGTCTTCTCAAAGTATAAAACACATCACTCACCTGTTTTAACATTCAGTAGTTTTCATTGCAGTTGGAACATATTCCAAAATTCTTACTGTGTCTTTTTTTTCTGTAACACATTCCAGCTAATTGTCATTTCTTACAGTACCCTTTTAATACTATTTGCATTCATTGTTAATTCTCTCTGCCTTATAACTCTCCCTAGATTTTAACTTGAATTCATTGTCCTTTAGATCTTAGCTCAAATATCCCTTCCTTAGACAGGCTGTTCCTGATGACCCACGTCTTTCTCTCATTGTTCTATACCATTTGCTTCATAGCATTATCACTTTCTGAAATTACTTCATTTATTTATTAACATACATATTGTCTATATCCCTCTACTACAATGTATAAAATTTATGAGGACAGGAGCTTTCTCTCCCTTGTTTACTCCTGCATCACCAGTACTGACAATAGTACTTAGTATAGTTTACATTAGATGTTCAATAAAATAAGTCTAGGACTCCAGAAATACAAAACTGAATGAGTCACCAACACTTGAAGCTCAATGTGTCCTGACTATATTCATAGTGTCTGACATATTATAAACATTCAGTAAAGATTTGTTGAAAGAATAAGTGGATGGAATCTTGTAAATTCTATCTTGGTGAAATCTATGCCATCTTACCCAGTGGAACTGCTTACCTATTGTTACCATCACCCTTCACCTTTCCTGCCTCTGTCTCATTTATTATGATCTATTGGTTAAAGAGGACCCTCATTATAGTCCATCCTTTTTCACAAATGCCAGATTTAAATTCCTAAAGTACAGCTCTGATCCATTATTTGAGCAGCTCCCCCATTTCATTTAAATTTGTACAGATCGCTTAACTTGTTAATTGAGGCACATTGTAACTACCCATTACCTTTCCAGTCTTGTTTCCCATCTTCTCTAAATACGTCCTATACTTTCCTACCTTTACGCTTGTATTTGCTTTGTTCCTTCTTGAAGCTTTCTCTGTCTCTGCTTGTGAAATCCACCATTCCTGTATCAATTCTTATTTTAAATACCTCCTACTTCCATAGGCTCTTAACTAAATGCAAATGTACTATCTACTCTGAATCATAATACTTTCTTGTAATCTTTTGTGATGCTTGAAGTGTGCTGTGTGCCCCTCCTAAAGATTACTGTATCTCACCTATCTTTATGTGCTTCCTACCACCTTACAAAACATCTTTTCTTTCTGGAACATGACAGGTGTGTGGTAAAAATTTTTGAATATGTCCATTGCCTAAGTCTGTTTCATAACTGAAAATTAATATATTCTTCAGATTATCAGTGGTACTTAAAGTTATATGACTCTAAAACTGTATTTGTAATCATTTCTTAGAGTATTTTTGCAAAGTTAAACATGTTGATTGTGTAGTCATTGTGTAAAATCTAAGACAATGGCTGTATATCAGAATCAACTATAGTGATTCTGAAAAAGAGAGATGACCAGGTACTATTCAGTCATCTGAAACAGGACTCAGAGACTATGCATATATAGTTGCAAAAAGCTTACTTTCATACACAGAATATAGAGAACCACTACTAGTGTGATAAAAAATTATATTCTAATATAGAATTCAGAATTTTGAACTAAATTGTGTATAATTTTGAATTAAAGTTATGTAAAAGTTATACACAAATGAACTATTTTTAGACTGCAAAACCTATTTTAAATTTTGATAGCTAAGTACAGGAATTATTAATATCCATTGCTTTCACAGTTTCTTAATAGGCTTCTGCCTTTTGAGTAGGTTTAATCATTAGACTATGACTAAAGATTGAAAGGAGAAAAAAATTAAAACTTTTCCAAAAATAAATAATTAATAAATTTAAAAATAAAATAAAACTTTTGCTATGATTTTTACTTCAGTTTTCTAAAAGCAGAAGTGATCGTAAAAATTCATAACTCTGGGAGAGCCTGGGTGGTTCAGTTGGTTCAGTTGGTTCAGTGTCCACCTTCGGCTCAGGTCATGATCTCACAGTTAATGGATTTGAGCCCCGTGTCGGGCTCTGCGCTGATAACTCAAAGCCTGGAGCCTGCTTCAGATTCTGTGTCTCCCTCTCTCTCTGCCCTTCTCCTGCTTGCATTCTATCTTTCTGTCTCTCTCAAAAATAAATAAACATTAAAAAAAAATTTTTTTTAATTCAGAATTGTCTACAATTATATTTGGGGATTTTCTAAAGTTTTTAAGCATAAATGGTTGGTTTTATTATCCTGGACAATTACAGAAGTACTTATTAAAGTACCTTATGTATGCCTTTTCTTTTACATTTAAAAATTTTAAATATTCAACAGTAGCCAAATTATGGAAAGAGCCCAGATGACCATCAACTGATGAATGGATAAAGAAGTTGTGATATTTCTCTCCCTTTCTCAATAGATATATATAGATCTGTATCTCACCTTTGTGTGCTTTCTACTACCTTTTATGTGTGTGTGTATATGTGTGTATACATATGTGTATATATATAGATGTATTTATATATGAAGAAAGCTATCTCACACACACAGTGGAATATTACTCAGCCATAAAAAAGAATGAAATCTTCCCATTTGAAGCAATGTGGATGGAGCTGTGGTATATTATGCTAAGTGAAACAAGTCAGAGAAAAACAAATAACATATGATTTCATTAATTTGTGGAATTTAAGAAACAAAACAGATGAACATAGCAGGGAAAAAGAGGCAAACCATAAAACAGACTTTTAACTATAGAGAACAAACTAAGGATTCTTGGAGAGGAGGTGGGCAGGGGGATAAGCTAAATGGATGATGGGTGTTAAGGAGGGCACTTGTGAGCACATGTAAATGATGAATCACTAAGTTCTACTCCTGAAACTAATATTATACTCTATGTTAACTAACTGGAATTCAAATGAAAACTTGAAACAAAAATAAATGTATGTATGTATGTATGTATGTATGTATGTATATTTTGGAATATGTATCAAATCAGTCAAACTGGGTTTTTTTCTTTCAGAACCTTACGGTTTTTCATCATACGAAAGAAATATTATAAACATTTCTAGGATACTGTTGAAATGTACTACAAAAAATATTTAAAATTTTATTGTAATACAACTTAAGCTTATTGTATTTGATGTTAAATCTCAAAAAATATGTTTTGATAATTAAGACATTTTAATTTCTGCCCAAGTTAATGCTATAAGTATTATACTTATTGTATCTTCTATACTTGGTTATACTTTGCTTAAGAGAGCAAAACTTTATTTTTAAAAAAAATTTGGGGGGGTGGCACCTGGGTGGCTCAGTCAGTTAAGCATCTGACTTCGGCTTAGGTCATGATCTCACAGCTCGTGGGTTCACGCCCTGCACTGAGCTCTGTGATGACAGCATAGAGCCTGGAGCCTGCTTCGGAATCTGTGTCTCCCTCCGTCACTGCTCCTCCCCTGCTCATGCTTCAGAGAGCAGGCTCCAGGCTCTGAGCTGTCAGCACAGAGCCAGACACGGGACTCAAATTCACAAACCACGAGATCATGACCTGAGCTGAATTCGGACGCTTAACCAACTGAGCCACTCAGGCACCCCAGAGCTTTATTTTTAAAGGTTTAATTCAAATCTCTTTAATATTATAAGTAACAAAAATTACATTAATGAAAAATCCCAGAAACTTTATTTACATTTGTGTTTGGTGTAAGAAAGTGGTCCACTTTCATTTTTTTGCTTATTGCTATCCATTTTTCCCAACACCACTGGATATTAATTGGCCATATACTTGTGGATTCATTTCTGAGTTTTCTGTTCTGTTCTATTGATCTATGTGTCTATTTTGTGCTAATACCATACTGTCTCCAAGACTATAACTTTGTAATATAACTTGAAATCTAGAATTGTGATGTCTCCAGCTTTGCTTTTCATATCCATTTTTATGTTAGAACTGTTGGTATTTTTGTGGTGTTATTTCTCCTTTCTCATTTGTGATTTTATTTGGATCCTTTCTCTCTTCTTTCTGATAAATCTAGCTAGAAGTTCAATTTTATTATTTTTTTCAAAGAACCAGCTCCTGATTTCATTGATCTGTTCTATTGTTTTTAAGTTTCTATATCATTTATTTCTGCTCTAATCTTTATTACTTCCTTTCTTCTGCTGGCTTCAGGCTTCATTTGTTGTTCTTTTTCTAGCTCCTTTAAATGTAAGGTAGGTTGTTTATTTGAAATTTTTCTTGCTTCTTGAGATAAACCTGTAGTGCTGTGTACTTCCCTCTTAGGACTGCATTTGTTGCATCCCAATGATTTTGGACCATTGTGTCTTCATTTTCATTTGTTTCTATGTATTTTTTAACTTTTTTGATTTCCTGATTGACCCATTCATTGTTTATAATTTTTTTAATGTTTATTTATTTTTGAGAGAGACAGAGTTGGGTGGGGGAGGGGCAGAGAGAGGGAGACACAGAATCCAAAGGAGGCTTCAGACTCTGAGCTGTCTGCACAGAGCTTGACATGGGGCTCGAACTCACAGACCATGAGATCATGACCTGAGCTGAAGTTGGATGCTTAACCGACTGAGCAACCCAGCCACCCTGACTCATTCATTGTTCAGTAGTATGTTGCTTAACCTCCATGCATTTGTAGTCTAGATTGTGTGTGTTTGTGTGTGTGGGGGGGGGGGGGGGAGGGGCGGGGGAGTTGACTTCTAGTTTCATAGCATTGTGGTCAGAAAAGATGCATGGTATGATTCAGTCTTTTTTTTTTTTTCAATGATTATTTATTTATTTATTGAGACAGAGAGAGTATGTGACGGGGGAGAGTCAGAGAGGAGAGAGAGAATCCCAAGCAGGCTCTTGGCTGTCAGCACGCAGCCCAGCATGGGTCCTGATCCCATGAATCGTGAGATCATAACCTGAGCTGAAGTCAAGAGTTGGAGGCTCAACCAACTGAGCCACCTAGGCACCCCTAATTTCAGTCTTTTTGTATTTGTTGAGGCCTGTTTTGTGACCTGCTATTTGATTTATTCTGGAGAATGTCCCATATGCACTTGAAAACAGTGTATTCCGGGGCGCCTGGGTGGCGCAGTCGGTTAAGCGTCCGACTTCAGCCAGGTCACGATCTCGCAGTCCCTGAGTTCGAGCCCCGCGTCAGGCTCTGGGCTGATGGCTCGGAGCCTGGAGCCTGTTTCTGATTCTGTGTCTCCCTCTCTCTCTGCCCCTCCCCCGTTCATGCTCTGTCTCTCTCTGTCTCAAAAATAAATAAACGTTAAAAAAAATTTTTTTTTAAATAAAAAAAAAAAAGAAAACAGTGTATTCTGTTTTAGCATGGAATGTCCTTAATGTATCTGTGAAATCCATATGATCCCGAGTGTCATTCAAAGCCATTGGTTCCCTGTTTATTTTCTATTTATATGAGAATATAAATATGTCCATTGATGTAAGTAGGGTGTTAAAGTCCTCTGCTATTGTTGTATTATTATCAGTTAGTTACTTTATGTTTGTTATTAATTGTTTTAAATATTTGGGTGCACCCATGCTTGGTGCATAAATATTTATAATTGTTATATCTTCTTGTTGGATTGCCTTCTTTATGATTATATAATGCCCTTTCTCTCTTTTTACAGTCTTTATTTTAAAGGCTAGTTTATCTGATACAAGTATTGCTACTCCAGTTTTCTTTTGACATCCATTTGCATAATAAATATTTTTCCACCCCCTCATTTTCAATCTGCAGGTGTCTTAAGGTCTAAAATGAGTCTCTTATTGGCAGCATATAGATGGGTCTTATTTATTTCATCCATTTGATACCCTCTGTCTTTTGATTGAAGCACTTAGTCCATTTACATTCAGAATAATTGTTGATAGGTATGTATTTAGTACCATTTTATTATTTACTTTGTGTGTTGTTTTTGGAAATATTCGTCGATCCTTTCTTATCTTTGTCACTTTTGGTTTCTCCTTTGTACTCAAAGAGTCTCCTTTAATATTTCTTGCAGGGCTGGTGTAGTAGTCACGAATTCCTTTAGTTTTTGTTGTGTGGGAAACCCTCTCTCCTTCTATTCTGAATGCTAGCCTTCTGGATAGAGTATTCTTTGCTGCAGATTTTTGCCATTCAGCACTGTGGATGTATCATGCCACTCCCTTCTGGCTTGCCAAGTTTCTGTTGAGAAATCTCTAGCTAACTTTATGGGTTTTCCCTTGTAAGCTAAGGACTTCTTTTCTCTTGTTGCTTTTAAGATTTTTTTCTTTAACACTGTATTTTTCAAATTTAATTACAATATGTCTTGGTTTTGGCCTGTTTTTGTTCATTTTTGATGGGAATTCTTTGTGCCTCCTAGATATGGATGTCTGATTCCTCCCTTCAGTTAGGAAGTTTTCTGCTATTATTTCTTGAAATAAATTGTCTGCCCCCTTTTCTCTCTTCTTCTTCTTCTTCTGGGACTCCTATAATACAAGTGGCATTTCATTTGATGGAGTCAGTGGGTTCCTTAAATCTATTCTCATATTACATAATATTCTCTTTTGTTCAACTTCATTATTTTCCATTACTTTGTCTTCTAGATCACCAGTCGTTTCTCTGTCTTCCAACCTGATGTTCATTGCATCAAACCTGTTTCCAATCTCATTTATTGTATTCTTAATCTTTTTTAACTTTTATTAATGTGGTAGGGGTCTCTCTGATGTCTTCTATTCTTTTGTCAATCCCAGTGAGTATTCTTATGATTGTTGCTTTAAATTCTTCATCAGGCATGTTACTTGTATCTGTTTCTGTTAGATCTCTGGCAATGGCCTTATCTTGTTCTTTCATTTGGGATAAATTCCTCCACCTTGGCATTTTATCTAAGTTTCTGCTTTCTTCTCTGTGTTAGAAAAGGCAATATGTCACCTGCTCCTGAAACTACTGACCTTATGAAGAAGAGGTCATGTAGTGCCCAGGGCTTGGTGCCTTAGAAAGTATCTCCAGTGTGTGCTGAGTGTGCTCTGCTATTGTGTTTCGGGCTGCACTGTCCTTCAGACCAGTCATCTGCAGAGGCTCTCCTTGCCTGCTCTGGGCAGTGTTTGGTCCCTGACCTGAATGTGGTGAGTTTTAATGAGGTGTGCTCTGGTCTGCTTATAAAATGAGACCTGAGGTGGTATCCACCTCCACCAGAACTGAGGCCCTGCAGAACTGTCTGGTTGGGAGATGTGGTGTAGACAGGTTTGTGCTGCTGTTCTGGGGGGAAGGTCTGCCACATAGGGACTAAGACAAGCTTGACTGATGAGAAGGGCACTCCTGCCCAGAGTGTAGGGGGATGGGGTTTGGTGTAAGCAACTCAGGTTGCCAATGCCCATGCTGTGCTGCTTCCCACAGGTGGCTCTGTGTTTATGCTGAGGGGCAGGAGAAAGAAGTGGCATCAGCCAGCTTCTTTGTTCCCAGAGGCCTGTCCATAAATGATGCCTCTCAGGGACTTGCTCTGAGAAGAGCAAATAATCTCCCTACTGTGTGCCATAGGTGCTCTTCAGATCCCTGTTTCTCTATGCTGCCTGCCCCCAGGTTTTTTGCCTGCCTTCTCTGCCAGGAACAGAGGAGTGCCCTCTGCGCTCTATCCCAGCCAAGCCTGCCAACCTTTAAAACCCCATGCTTTAAGCCTCACTGGTTGCAAGAACTCACAAAATTCAGCCCCTATCATTTTCTAAGCCAATG
This sequence comes from Prionailurus bengalensis, assembly GCF_016509475.1. NCBI lineage: Eukaryota > Metazoa > Chordata > Mammalia > Carnivora > Felidae > Prionailurus > Prionailurus bengalensis. The sequence continues at coordinate 96,170,083 of NC_057344.1, forward strand.
ACTTTGGGGAAATATTCTCCTAGTGTATTCCCCTATGTACTCCACTGTCCCTCACCCTTCTGCTTGACCGTGGCTCCCTCAGCAGCACCCATGATCCATTTTTCCCCTAAACTGCATCTCTGCACTTTCTACCTTCTTCAATGTGGCCTCTTCACTCCCTTTAGTTATGGAGTTTGTTCTGTCAGTCTTCAGGTTGATTTATGGCATATTTAGGATGATTTGATAGTTATCTAATTGTGTTTGTAGGACAAGATGAGCCTAGGGTCCTCCTGCTCTGCAGCCATGTTCGTTTCTGCTAATCAAATCTTAGTTAATATACAGTATTATTGTTTATTTTTTATCAAATTTGTTTTTCTAAAAAAACTTTTTGACTCATAAAATTATGTACATAAGCAGACATGTATCTAAGACATTTGCATGTAAAATAGTATAAGCATATAGTTGTTAAACTTCCTTCATAAAATAAAATTAGGATTATTCTTATTGCTTCCTTTAAAGGTTTTACAAGTCTGAATATTTGAAAGGACTGACAAAACTCCACAGAGTAGACTCATATAAGGCTTTTATTTAAATGCAAAAGATACCATGCAGTTAAAAAAAAAAAGAAAGAAAGAAAGAAAGAAAGAAAGAAAAGCATAAGCAGGCATAGAGAGGGCACAGGTGACATTCAGCCACAAGCACCCGTAGGATCTTTAGACAATGGCACACTTTGTCTCCAGAAGATTGAACTACCAAGATGCATGTTTTTTTTGCCCCTCTGATCACATAGTCCATCCCAGCTATCTAACCAGTACCAAATGAAAACCATCAGTTAAAATCCTGTTTGGGGATTACCAGGTGATTTTCAGACTTTAAGCAGCACGTCATAAATCCCACTTTTCATTTCCTGGCTAACAGGGTTAGACATGCATGTATCCCAGTACTTTTTCAGCTATAATCTAGCTATACCACATAGGTCATGACAATTGAAATTCTAAAATAGGGCAAAATTATGATGATAGTTTGCATTTGTATAAACTACAATTAGTTTATAAAAGTGCTTTAATATGCATTACCTTATTTGAACTTTATGGGAATTCTGTGAGCTATACAGGAAAATTGTTATTAATCTGGATTTTATAGCTGCAATTCTGAGACTCAAGAGGTTAAGTGATTGGCCCAGTTTACATGTCTTTTGTGGTGGTAGAGTAAGGTACAGAAGACAGACCTTAACAATTTGTATTCTACAATGTTTTTTAGTATTTCATGCCAAAAATAGAAAGAACTATTCACTTCTTGTAAAATAAGGTAGGAATGAATATATATATATATATATGACTACTACTTATTTTTCTCTCAAGCATAGCTTTTTGTGTTCTAGGGAAATTAGTATAACAAATGCTTTCTGTATATTTTTCCTTTAATGAGTTTAGATTTCTTAAATCCTTTTTTTTTTTAATTTATAACCAAGTTAGTTAACATATAGTGTAATAATGATTTCAGGAATAGAATTCATTGATTCATCACTTACAAATAACAGCCAGTGCTCAACCCAACACATGTCCTTAATGCCTCTCACCCATTTAGCCCATCCCCCCACCCAGCACCCCTCCAGCAACCCTGTTCATCCTCCATATTTAAGAGTCTCTTATGGTTTGTCTCCCTCTCTGTTGTTGTATTATTTTTGCTTTCCTTCCCTTATGTTCATCTGTTTTGTACCTTAAATTCCATGTATGAGTGAAGTCATAAGATATTTGTCTTTCTCTGACTGATTTCCCTTAGAATAATATACTCTAGTTCTGTCCAAGTTGATGTAAATGGCAAGATTTCATTCTTTTTGGTCACTGAGAAATATTCCATTGTCTATAGATACCATATCTTCTTTACCCATCATCAGTCGATGCATATTTCGGTTCTTTCCATACTTTGGCTATTGTCGATAGTGCTGCTGTAAACATTGGGGTGCATGTGCCCCTTCGAATCAGTATTTTTGTGTCCTTTGGATACAGATACCTAGTAGTGCAATTGCTGGGTTGTAGGGTAGTTCTACTTTTAACTTTTTGAGGAACCTGCATACTGTTTCCCAGAGGGGCTGCACCAGTTTGCATTCCCACCAGCAGTGCAAAAGGGTTCCTCTTTCTCCACATCGTCGCCAACATCTGTTGTGGCCTGAATTGTTAACTTTAGCCATTCTGACAGGTGTGAGGTGGTATCTCATTGTGGTTTTGATTTGTGTTTTCCTGTTAATGAGTGATGCTGAGTATCTTTTCATGTGTCTGTTAGCCATCTGGATGTCTTTTTTGGGAAAGTGCCTGTTCGTGTCTTTTGTCCATTTCTTCACTGGATTGTTTGTTTTCTGGGTGTTGAGTTTGAGAAGTTCTTTATAGATTTTGGATACTAACCCTTTATCTGATATGCCCTTTGCAAATATCTTCTCCCATTCTGTTGGCTGCCTTTTAGTTTTGCTGATTGTTCCCTTCACTGTGCAGAAGCTTTTTACCTTGATGAGGTCCCAATACTTCATTTTGCTTTTGTTTCCCTTGCCTCCAGAGACATGTCAAGTAAAAAGTTGCTGTGGCCAAGGTCAAAGAGGTTGTTACCTGTTTTCTCCTCTAGAATTTTGATGGCTTCCTATCTCACGTTTAAGTCTTTTGTCCGTTTTGAATTTATGTTTGTGTGTGGTGTAAGAAAGTGGTCTCGGTTCATTCTTCTGCATGTGGCTGTCCAGTTTTCCCAGCAGCACTTGCTGAAGAGACTGTCTTTTTTCCATTGGATACTCCTTCCTGCTTTGTCAAAGATTAGTTGGCCATATGTTTGTGGATCCATCTCTGGGTTCTGGGTTCTGTTCCATTGATCTGTGTGTCTGTTTTTGTGCCAGTACCACAGTCTTGATGATTAACAGCTTTGTGAAGTAGCTTGAAGTCTGGAAATGTGACGCCTCCAGCTTTGGTTTCCTTTTTCAGGATTGCTTTGCCTATTTGAGGTCTTTTCTGATTCCATACAAATTTTAGGATTGTTTGTTCTACCACTGGGAAGAATGCTGGTGTGATTTTGATAGGGATTGCTCCTTTTAATGACTGAAAAAAAAAATTCTTAAGATCAGTGCAGGAATTTTTTTCTTTGATTTATGTAGAAGAGAGATTTCTATTTCAAATGAGATAGTATATATTTGGAAGAGTTCATAAAATTATTATTCTAAGATTTCCACACATGAAATTGGATATGAGGGACCTAAGTTAAATGTCAAGATATAATTGTACCTGTTACTCTTTATTTCCTCCTTTTATGCTCTTTTATTCATTTATGACTTTTACTTGTCTACTATATGCCAGGCACTGTGCTATCTCCTTAGATTTTAAAAAATAGTAAAATGTGATTTTTGCCTTTAATGATCTTATATTCCATACTTTTTTTATAAATTCACATTTCCACAAGCGAGTAGGTGTTAGTAGCATACAAAGTATTATGTAATTTGCAGACTGGCATTATAGGGCCTTTTGACTAGAAGTTAAGGAAGGCTTGAAATGTGGAAATTTTGACCTGTGTCTTGAAGATGATTGAGGGATGTTTCAGAAAAAGAGGAAGAAGTCTAGGCCAGTCAAACATGTAAGAAAATAGACAATGATGTGTTTCAAGAAACAGTGAGTTTGTGCTCTGTTGTATTTGAAACATAAATTATGTGAAGGGAATTGGTAAAATATGGGACTTTTTGAGGCCAGGTGATGACTAACCTTTATGCCATGTAGAGGAGTTGATTATGTGCCCAAAGAAGTAAGTAGGAAATTCAGAAAATGTTATTAAACACGAATTTTTGCCACTATATACCTTTTATTTGCAGAGAAGATGCATTATAGAGGATGCATTAAGGAGGAGACCCACAGTGAAGCCTTCACTTTGGAAAGTAGTGGAATAGTTGTGGGAAGTAATGATGGGGCCAAAGGTTGGGCCATGAAGTGGAAATGGAATACAATTGAAAGATAATTTTAGAATTAGAATCATTAGGAAAATTAGAATCAGGAGACCATCTATTTAGGGTTTTGGTCTTTGAATTTGGCCAACCACTTCCTTGTTGTTGGACGTGAGATAGCTGAGACAGTCTTGTTATCAAGTGAATTGCATTAGGCCTACATTACTAGTTAGTGACAGAACTGGGTTCGTGACTCTAGGGTTTTCCATATTGCACCCTATTCTGATTGTGTCTCTAACCAGTAGTTATTTTTTTTCTTAATCATGCCATAACCTTGCATTTGTTTATAGTTTATAGTGTACTTAATGTACATTATCTATTTTGTCTTGTTCAGCAAGCTATGAAATAAATAGAATAAGCATTATTATCCTCTATCTGAAGGTAAGAAAACCAAATCAGTGTGGGTGCTATGCTTGTTTAGAATGTATCCAGTTTTATCATTGCTACCTGAATATCTTACTCCTTAAGTTTTTCCTTTCAAAATATATAGAATGTAGGAGTGCCTGGGAGGCTCAGTCAGTTAAGCGTCCTACTTTGGCTCAGGTCATGATCTCATGGTTCATGGGTTCAAGCCCTGCTTCAGGCTCTGTGCTGACAGATCAGAGCCTGGAGCCTGCTTCGGATTCTCTGTCTCATCTCTCTGCCCCTTCCCCACTCATGCTGTGTCTCTATGTCTCTCAAAAATAAACATAAAAAAATTTTCTTAAATGAATAAACATTTTTAAAAAATTAAAGTATATAGCATGTTATAACTGGTAGATTCATTTATTAATACGTTTATTAGTTGCTGTCCTGAAATTATCTCTAAACTTAAAGTAGATTTTAAATGTGTTGGTTTAAGGTGGTCTTGGTTTTAGCTTTGTTGTTTGGTGATCCATTTTGCAAGTAGAAAGGTCTGTTTCATGTCTGATAAATTCAGATTTTTATAAATTGGATTTATTTTTTACTAAAAAAATTTTTTTAATGTTAATTTTTGAGAGAGAGAGAGACAGAGCATGAGCGGGGGAGGGAGACACAGAATCCGAGGCAGGCTCCAGGCTCCAAACTGCCAGCACAGAGCCCAATGTGGGGCTCAAACCCACCAACCATGAGATCATGACCTGAGCCGAAGTCGGACGCTTAACCGACTGAGCCACCCCGGCGCCCCATAAATTGGATTTATTTAAAAATAAAAATATTTCCCTAAAATGCTTAATTTTATATTCTTGAGACCACTTTTTGTAGACAGTTTCTGTTAAATACCAGTTTCATGTTTAATTTGTGAATCCTTGGGCAAGTTGGTAAATCTCTGTCAACTTCACTCTCTTGACTTCAGTTTGATAGAATAGTCTCAATAGTACTTAATTCACAGAGAGAGTTAATTATATTAGTGAGATGATTGCAAAGAATTTAGGACAGTTCCTGGTATTATTGATTATCTGATACATTTTAGCTATTATTAGATTTTTATTTCCTATTGTTTTATGCCAATCAGAATGTAATTATAAATACTGTTAGCCAAAAGTAAATCAGTTAACATTTATTATGAATTTTCCATCAAATAGTTTTTTTAGGTTCAACAGCACTAATATGATTTATATTTAATACCTACATAAACTATAATTAACAAATAAATATGGTCAGTTCCTATACTAAAGTAGTTTTGTTCCTAAAAATGTATTTTTTTTACATAACCCAGGTGTTTTGTATTCATACTTAGTGCTTAACTGGTAGGATATTAAAAATATTTTTTATCTGTTTCAGAAAGTGTCTCTATCCTAATATCTTTTTCTATGGGGAGGCAAGATACTGAAACTTGATAGTAACACAACATTCAATAAACTTGTTATTTTTGTCCTTTGCCACTAAATTTCTGAAAACATTAATAACTATTATACTATCTCAAGACAAATATTTGAATTCATTATGTTCGGTGGCTCTATAATACGTCTGGTGTTTAAGGAATGATTAAGGCACTGAAGCTTTGGTTCATTTTTATAGAAAAGCCAATCAGTGATACTTCTTCAACTCTATAAATTCAAGAAATTACCATAGCTATATTCTACTTAATACTGTCATTCTTGTTAGGTAATTTATTAAGATGATAAAGTACTTTTTCATGAAATATGAATCATTTGAGTATGAAATATAATTTTTCCAAATAAAGTAGTAATAACTCTCACTTTATACCCTTGCCCTTTAGTGATATTTTTCCTTTTCACTCTCTTCCACATGCATTTTATTAGTAATAAAGGGCTCTTTTAGTATCTACCTCTTAGATCCATTTTTAGGTGCACAAGAGTTAGTACTGATTTTATCATATTTGGATTTCTTTTCTAATACTTTTAATTATTTATGGTCTGTATAAAGTGTTTATTAATATAATTTCTATTTTAGGCAAGCCAAGTTAGATCTGAGAAGTGCAGCAGCAAAAGTGGATGAGTTAACCAAAGTAACTGAAGATCTTCAAGAACAGATGCAAAAGAAGGTATTTGCCTCTTTTTAGGGCAATTGGTAGCCTATAGCTTAGTTTTCTATGAATTTTGTTATTAAACTATTTTGGATTAGGTACTGAAGACAATTGCTGGAAAATGAATTAAAAATCATTTTGAGGGGTGCCTGAGTGGCTCAGGCGGTTGGGCGTCTGACTTTGGCTCAGGGAATGATCTCACGGTCTGTGGGTTTGAGCTCCGCATCGGACTCTGTGCTGACAGCTTAGAGCCTGGAGCTGCTTCGGGTCTGTGTCTCCCTCTCTCTCTGCCCCTCTCCTGCTTGCACGCTCTTTCTCTCTCTCTCTCTCTCTCTCTCTCTCTCTCTTTTTCTCTTTCAAAAATAAACATTAAAAAAAAATTCTGTTGCCCTAAATATGAAATGTGAAATTAGGAAGCTAAAGTATAATTTTGGAGATAACTTCTTTCCATTTACTTTATCCTGAGTTAATAAAACAGTAATCATTCATAAACACATCATTACTAAAAGACATATTAATGCAAGATCAAATTTGATTAATTGGGAATATGTAAATGAAGAGAAGCATTTAATACTACATTTTGTATTATTTTTAGAAATACTTATTGGCATAAGAAATTGTTTTTTTTTATGTGTAATAAGGACATTTCACGAGAGTCAAGGAATGGTCAGGCTTTAGATTTAGATGGGTCTAATTATTAAAAAGTCTAGCTCTGGTACTTACTAGCTGTGTAACTTCTCTAAGCCTTATTTCTTAATCTGTAAAAGTTGCTTACATATTTCTAGTAATGGTAGATTCATGAAAGACTTGCAAAACTTCCCATAGATAACAGTTATGAAAATTGGATACATTCTTTCAAACACTGGAACATGTCCCAAAACAGAAAGACACTGAAAGAGGTGTGAATTATAAGTTTTTTAATTTCTGACCTGAGAGTTTCACCAATCCCCATAGTTGTGACTTGAGAAAACAACAGGTTTATATGGACTTAAAATGGCCAAAATCAATGTTTAAGGCTGGAAAAGCAATTGAAAATTTGAATAAAAATTATTAGCAGCAAAAGAAACACAAAAAAGAGAGAGACCTAAATTCTGAGTACAAACTCTGACCAAATCTGTGTCTAACAGCCAAACTATGCATAGTGGAGTGGGAGAGGGAGTCCAGTGAAGAAGTAGGCAGTAGACCTGAAAGCAATCTACTCTTGAAAGATAGAGCTGTATGGAACTAGATATTTGACTTTGCTGCTTTCTGTAATTGAGTGCATTCCTGAAATGTGTGCTATTCAGGCAACAGAAAGCTGAAGACTTAATGTTTGAAGTATCAAAAGACAGAGCCCAGAGCAGCTAGAAATTACAGAGGAATCTATAATAGCAACAAAATCATGAAGAGAATGAGTCCTTCCTCTGCCCAAACTTGACAGATCCTCATATTAGGCAGGTACAGGAGAATTTCTGGGAAGCCTAGTTCAAAAACAAACAGTGGAAAGAAATAAGTGATCAGAGTTGGCAGCTGCTCCTACCGTAGGGGAAACATTTCAGAGTTTGTACCTAAGCAAGATAATTGCCTACTCACAAAAAAGCCAGTAATGCTCAACAAAATAGAATCCAATGTATTATCTATATTATCCAGTTTTCAACCAAAACTTCCTTGACAGGAAAGTGTGACTGACAGAGTTGGGGTCGGGGAAACAGTCCATAGAAACTCACTCTTAGCAGGCCCAGCTCTTAGATTCAGCAGGCAAAGACTTCAAATAATCTGTTATAAATGTGTTCAAAGAATTAAATTACAGTAAAATAAGGTTTCAGTGAAGGAGCAGAAAGAGATTTTTTACTGAGAAATAGAAAATAATTTTAAAAATAGAAATCTTGGAGTTTAGGGGTGCCAGGATGGCTCACTTGGTTAAGCGTCCAATTCTTGGTTTTGGCTCAGGTCATGATCTCATGGTTTCATGAGTCCGAGCCCCGCATCAGGCTCTACACCTGCTTGGGATTCTCTGTCTCCCTCTCCTTCCGCCTCTCCCTGACTCATGCTGTCTCTGTCTCTCTCAAAATAAATAAGCTTAAAAAAAAAAAAAAAAGACATTCCGGAGATCAAAAGTATAACAACCAAAATAAAAATTTTATTAGATGGTTCAAGAATAGATTGGGAAAAGCAGAAGAAATAAGCAATGAACTTGAAGAAACATCAACATAAATTTTCCTGTCCAAAAAACAGAATTTAAAACGAGGAAGAAAAGTGAACAAGTCCTCAGAGATCTATGTGAAAATATGAAGCAAGCCAACAAGAGTGTAATTGGAATTGTGGAAGGGAGGGAAACAGAAAAGATATCTAAAGAAATAATAGCTGAAAACTTCCAAAATTTGGTGGTAAACAGGTAAGATAAACACAAAGAAAATTACTTCTAGACACATCATGACAACGCTGACAACCAGTTATAAAGCTAAAACTTGAAAGTAGCAACAGAAAAATGGCATGAACATGGGAACAGTGATAAGAGTAATGGCTGCCTTCTAATTAAGAAATGTGGAAGCAGAAGGAGTTCAAGATGGCAGAGTAGCATGGAAGCTCTCATCTTGTCTTGAGGGTGAAACGCAAATACATCACCACCAAGCCATTTTGCACATCTAGGAAACTGAGGTTTAACACAACAATCTGCATAACTGGAGCCACAGAACTCGACAGGTATGTGGTGTGGAGGGGTAGACTGAGGGAAAGAACAGCCACGAAGGGTAGGAAGCTGTTTTTGCAGAGGACAGGGAAAGGCAGGGGAGAGTGTGGCGCCTAGGGAGAGTGCAGGAAAAGTACTCCCCCTGAAAGTAGCTGGAGAGAAAGACAAAGAGTGAAAACTCTCATAAGGGGCTGAATAAGAAATCTGTTCCCCAAAATGACTTATGGGGAGAAAGGAGAGGGTTTCAATACCATTAGGATTCTATAAACATTAGAGCACAAAGTCTGAAATTCCAGAGCCCAGTGCTGGGTGGTGGTCTGGTGAGGAAAAAGGGCAAATCCCCAGAACAAGACAATGGGGTCTGAGGGGTCCATGTGCTACACGGAGCGAAGTGGTTCCCTGCTTGGAGAGCATTAGGTAGGGTCCATACAGCCTCCCCACAGGCAAAGGTCCCAGCGGACCCTGGAGAGCAGCCACCTTTGCTGGTATAATAGACAGACACCAGAGTGCAGTGAAACCTGGTACCAGCTGTGTGTTTGAATTGCCACAATCTCAGAACCTCTCCTGCTGCGCAATAACACAATCGTTTTCTCAGGTAAGCTGGTGCCCAGCCATTGATCAGTGAGACCCTGCCTGAGAGAGTTGAAGCAGGTCCAAGCCCCAGGGTTCTCTGAAGTGAGGGATTTTAAAACACAGCCATGTCTGCGATAAAACTATGGAGGGAGGTGCTGCCTGGCAGGCTGACAATTTGGACACAGACAGGATAAAGGCGCAGAGTAGACAGAGACCTAAGACAAAGGAGGGGTACTTGATCATAGGTTGGTTAGAATGCAGAGTTCCTGTGCCAGACTAGGAAGCTAGGTGAAGCCATTTCCACCATTCCTGTATACATGCATGTGTGCATACTAGCCACACTGATCCACCCCATTAAGTTAAGCGGCGCCACCTAGTGGAGAATGGAGCTGTTACACTAAGCCCCGCCCAGCTGTGCCCTCCCAACACATCCCCTAGAAGACCAGCACAAGTCTCTGAATGCTTTATAGAGTGTTTCATAGTTCTAGAGGAAACTGGATGTAACTTCATTCAGGTTTCATTCTGTTTGCTGGTTCATATACTTGTTTGTTTTCTTCTGTCTTTGTTTAAATTGGTTTTTTTCTTTGTTTTTTTCCTCCTTTTCCTTTTCTCGCATACAGTAAGAGAAAATTTTATTTTTATTTTATTTTTTCTTAAAATTTAATTTTTTATTTTATTGTAAATTTTCTATTTCACTTTATTTCATTTTCTTCTATTTTATTTACATTTTTTTAATTTCTAAATTTTATCTTACCTTTTTTTTTCTCTCTTTCCTTTTTTTTCTATACTCTATCACGCTTCTTTCCAGAAGCAGACCAAACATACCTAGGATTTAGCTTCCTTTATTTGACTTTTTGTTTTGTTTTTAATTTTTTAATTTTTATTTTTTATTTCGTTAATTTTTTCTTCCTCCAAAATGACCAAATGAAGGAATTCACTACAAAAGAAAGAACAGGAAAAAATGATAGCCCGGGGCTTAATCAATACAGATATAAGCAAGATGTCTGAACTAGAATTTAGAACCACAATAACAGGAAGGCTAGCTGGGGTTTAAAAAACATTGAATCCTATCTATGGGGGAAAAAAATAAGTAAAATCTAGTCAGGATGAAATTAAAAATGCTACAACAAAGATGCAGTCTCTAATGGATGCCACAGTGGCAAGGATGGACAAGCAGAGCAGCAAATCAGTGATACAGAAGACAGAATTATGGAGAATAATGAAGGAGAAAAATAGAGGGGAACAAAGGCAAGAGAGAACGATGCAGGACTTCGAGAATTTAGTGACTTATTAAAAAGGAGTAACATCCAAATCATAGGAGTCCCAGAAGGTGAAGAGAGAGAAAAGGGACAGAGGGTTATGTGAGCACATTACAGTGGAAAACTTGCCTGATCTGGGATAGGACATAGACATCAAAATCCAAGAAGCACAAAAAACTCCCATTAGAGTCAACAGAAACCAATCATCACCAAGGCATATCTTAGTCAAATTCATAAGATAAACAGACAAGGAAAGAATTATGAAAGCAGAGAGGGAAAAAAAGTCCTTAGCCTATAAGGGAAGACAGATTAGATTCACAGCAGACCTATCCACAGAAACTTGGCAGGCCAGAAAGGAGTGGCAGGATATATTCAATATGCTGAATCAGAAAATTATGCAGCCAAGAAATCTTTATCCAGAAAGGCCATCATTCAAAATAGAAGGAGGGATAAAGAGTTTCCCAGACAAAAACTGAAGGAGTTTGTGACCACTAAACCACTAAATTTTAAGGGGGAGTCTTTGAGTGGAGAAAAGATGAACCAAAACAAAAAAGATCAAAAGCAACAAAGACTACAAAGGATCAGAGAGTATCACCAGAAACTCCCAACTTCACAGGAAACGTAATGGCACCAAATTCATATCTTTTTGTACTCACTCTTAATGTCAATGGACTAAATGCTTCAATCAAAAGACGTAGGGTATCAGAATGGATAAGAAAACAAGACACATCTATATAGATAAGAAAACAAGACACATGTATATTTCAATACAGATTGAAAGTGGGGATGGTGAACCATCTGTCATGCTAATGGTCGCCAAAAGAAAGCTGGAGTAGCCATACTTAGACAAACTAGATTTTAAAATAAAGACTGTAACAAAGAGATGAAGAAGAGCTTTACATCATAAGAGGTCTATCCACCAAGAAGATCTAACAGTTGTAAACATTTATGCTCCAAAGGTGAAAGCACCCAAATATATAACTCAGTTAATCACAAACATAAAGAAACTCATTGATAATAATACCATAAATTGTAGGGGACTTCAACACCCCACTTACAACAATGGACAGATCATCTAAGCAGAAAATCAACAAAGAGACAATGGCTTTGAATGACTGGACCAGATGGACTTAACAGATATATTCAGAATAATTCATCCTAAATCAGCAGAATACACATTATTCTCGAGTGCACATGGAATATTCTCCAAACTAGATCACATAGTAGAGCACAAATCAGCCCTCAACAAGTTCAAAAAGATCAAGATCATACCTTGCATATTTTCAGACCACAACGCTATAAAACTTGAAATCAACCACAAGAAAAAATTTGGAAAGACCACGCATACTTGGAGATTAGAGAAATCCAACTACAGAATGAATGGGTTAACCAAGAAATAAAGAGGAAATTAAAAAGTATCTGGAGGCCAATAAAAATGAAAACACAAAAGCCCTGGGTTGCAGGAAAGGCAATCATAAGAGGGATAATCCAGGCCTTCCTAAAAGGAAGGAAGGTCTCAAATACACAGCCTAACCTTACACCTTAAAGACCTGGAAAAAGAACTGCAAATAAAACTCAAAACCAGCAGAAGAAGAAAAATAATAAAGGTTAGAGCAGAAATCAGTGATATCAAAATCAAAGAAACAGTAGAACAGATCAGTGAAACCAGGAGCTGATTCTTTGAAAGAATCACAAAATTGATAAAACCCTAACCAGATCGATCAAAATGAAAAAGCAAAGGACCCAAGTAAATAAAATCATGAATGAAAGAGGAGAGATCACAACCAACACCACAGAAATACAATAATATGAGACTATTATGAGCAATTATATGCCAACAAACTGGTCAATCTGGAAGAAATGGACAAAGTCCTACAAACCTATACCTACCAAAACTGAAACAGGAAGAAATAGAAGATTTGAACAGACCCATAACCAGTAAAGAAATGAAATCAGTAATTAAAAATCTCCCAACAAATAGTCTTGGGCTGGATGGCTTTCCAGGGGAATTCTACCAAACATTTAAAGAAGAGTTAACACTGATTGTTTTAAAGCTGCTCCAAAATATAGAAATGGAAGGAAAACTTCCAAACTCCTTCCACAAGGCCAGAATTACCTTGATTCCAAAATCAGATAAAGACCCCACTAAAAAGGAGAACTACAGGCCAATTCCTCTGATGAACATGGATGCAAAAATTCTCAACAAGATACTAGTCAACTGGATCCAACAACACATTAAAAGAATTATTCACTACGATCACTGGGATTTATTCCTGGGATCCAGGGCTGGTTCAAAATCTGCAAATCAGTCATTGTGCTAAATCATATTAATAAAACAAAGGATAGGAAACACATGAACCTCTCAATAGTGCAAAAAAAAAAAACTATTTGACAAAATACAGCCTCATTTTTTGATAAAAACTCTCAAAGTAGGGATTTAAGGATCATACTTCAAGATCATAAAAGCCATATATGAAAAACCCACTGCTAATATCATCCTCAATTGGGAAAAACTGAGACTTTCCCCTAAGGTCAGGAACACGACAAGGATGTCCACTCTCACCACTGTTATTTAATATAGTGTTGGAAGTCCTAGCCTCAGCAGTTAGACAACGCAAAATAATAAAAGGCATCCAAATAGGCAGGGAGGAAGTCAAATTTCACTCTTCATAGACAGTATGATACTCTATGTGGAAAACCCAAAAGACTCCACCAAAAAACTGCTAGAACTGAGCCAGGAATTCAGCAAGTCCCAGTATATAAATTCAATATACGGAAATTGCTTGCATGAAGCAGCAGAACAAGAAGTCAAGGGATCGATCCCATTTACAATTGCACGAAAAACCATAAAATACCTAGGAATAAACCTAATCAAAGAGGTGAAAAATCTATACACAGAAAACTATGGAGAGGTTATGGAAGAAATGGAAGAAGACACAGAACAGTGGAAAAACATTCCATGCTCATGGATTGGAAGAACAAATATTGTTAAAATGTTGATTCTGTCTAAGCAATCTACACGTGCAGTGTAATCACTATCAAAATCACACCAGCATTCTTCCCAGTGGTAGAACAAACAATCCTAAAATTTGTATGGAATCAGAAAAGACCTCAAATAGGCAAAGCAATCCTGAAAAAGGAAACCAAAGCTGGAGGCGTCACATTTCCAGACTTCAAGCTACTTCACAAAGCTGTTAATCATCAAGACTGTGGTACTGGCACAAAAACAGACACACAGATCAATGGAACAGAACCCAGAACCCAGAGATGGATCCACAAACATATGGCCAACTAATCTTTGACAAAGCAGGAAGGAGTATCCAATGGAAAAAAGACAGTCTCTTCAGCAAGTGCTGCTGGGAAAACTGGACAGCCACATGCAGAAGAATGAACCGAGACCACTTTCTTACACCACACACAAACATAAATTCAAAACGGACAAAAGACCTAAACGTGAGATAGGAAGCCATCAAAATTCTAGAGGAGAAAACGGGTAACAACCTCTTTGACCTTGGCCACAGCAACTTTTTACTTGACATGTCTCTGGAGGCAAGGGAAACAAAAGCAAAATGAAGTATTGGGACCTCATCAAGGTAAAAAGCTTCTGCACAGTGAAGGGAACAATCAGCAAAACTAAAAGGCAGCCAACAGAATGGGAGAAGATATTTGCAAAGGGCATATCAGATAAAGGGTTAGTATCCAAAATCTATAAAGAACTTCTCAAACTCAACACCCAGAAAACAAACAATCCAGTGAAGAAATGGACAAAAGACACGAACAGGCACTTTCCCAAAAAAGACATCCAGATGGCTAACAGACACATGAAAAGATGCTCAGCATCACTCATTAACAGGAAAACACAAATCAAAACCACAATGAGATACCACCTCACACCTGTCAGAATGGCTAAAGTTAACAATTCAGGCCACAACAGATGTTGGCGACGATGTGGAGAAAGAGGAACCCTTTTGCACTGCTGGTGGGAATGCAAACTGGTGCAGCCCCTCTGGGAAACAGTATGCAGGTTCCTCAAAAAGTTAAAAGTAGAACTACCCTACAACCCAGCAATTGCACTACTAGGTATCTGTATCCAAAGGACACAAAAATACTGATTCGAAGGGGCACATGCACCCCAATGTTTACAGCAGCACTATCGACAATAGCCAAAGTATGGAAAGAACCGAAATATGCATCGACTGATGATGGGTAAAGAAGATATGGTATCTATAGACAATGGAATATTTCTCAGTGACCAAAAAGAATGAAATCTTGCCATTTACATCAACTTGGACAGAACTAGAGTATATTATTCTAAGGGAAATCAGTCAGAGAAAGACAAATATCTTATGACTTCACTCATACATGGAATTTAAGGTACAAAACAGATGAACATAAGGGAAGGAAAGCAAAAATAATACAACAACAGAGAGGGAGACAAACCATAAGAGACTCTTAAATATGGAGGATGAACAGGGTTGCTGGAGGGGTGCTGGGTGGGGGGATGGGCTAAATGGGTGAGAGGCATTAAGGACATGTGTTGGGTTGAGCACTGGCTGTTATATGTAAGTGATGAATCAATGAATTCTGTTCCTGAAATCATTATTACACTATATGTTAACTAACTTGGTTATAAATTTAAAAACATAGTAATAAAAAGAACAATCTTGGAAGCAGAGAACATTGGAAGAGTATGTGAAGTGCTAGAGGAAAAAATAATGCTGTCTACGAATCCTGTGTCAAGTGAAACTGTGCTTTTAAAAATAAAGGGAAAATAAAAGCATTTTTAGATAAACAAAACAGAGAACTCGTCACTAGCAGAGCTATTCTTCAAAGCATGATGATGGTTAATGCTTTATGCTAAAAGGAAATGACACCAGATGGCAACTCAGATATAGGGAGAAAATAAGAGCAATAATAATTATAAATATGAGATAATATATGGACATATTTTTCTTTTCTCTAATACTTTTAAAAAATTGGCTGCTTTAAAGCAGAATTGAGCAGTATATGTGATGGATTTATAAAGTACACTGATGTAATATAACAATGGCACTAAAGACTAGGATGATACATGGAAATAAATACATTCCTGCAAGGTTCAAATGTTTTTTGAGTTAAACATTAACTCTGAATAAATTGGGATAAGATAAAGATGCATGTTATAATCTCTAGAGCAACTACTAAAAAATAATTTAAAGAGATACAGCTAAAAGCCAATAGAATTAAAATGGTATGTAAAAAATGTTTAATACAACAGAAGACAAGGAAGTATCAACAAGGGTTTTTTTTAAGGTGGTGCCAATCAAACCGATTTATTTCAGAATGTTGCTATGTCAGAGAAGAAATATCCTGTGATTATAACAGGATGCTGTATAACCATGTTAAAAGAGCATATTCTAAAGGCTGATTATCTACATACAGTTCGTGCTGTGTTTTGTTAGACTTACACTATAGAAGTAGATTGAAATATTGGTGAAACTTATAGTGACTTTTGATTACTGTTTTTCTAATATAAAATTAATAGGTCTCTTCCCCCTTTTTTATTTAGTATATGTGTGATTTGTTTCTAAACTGTTATTGCTGGTTTTCTTTTTTACTTGTTTAAAAATTCAACTTTATTATTTTTCTAGTTATAAGGGTAGTGCATGCTATTCATAAAAATGCAAATACCATAGAAATACACAAAGAAAAGCACAATTTATATACAAAATATTCAATAAAGAGATATACAAAATTACCTTGCAGTCAAATCCCTAGGAAGTAATAACTGGTAACAGATTATTTATAGCGTAAAGACCTTTCTTCTGTGTGTGTGTGTGTGTGTGTGTGTGTGTGTGTGTGTACGCACACATATACTTAAATTTTGTTTAATGTAAAATGAGTCATACCATAAATACTATGCTACAGAATTTTTTTAGTGAAACATATTTCATGGACAGCTCTCATATTTAAATGTTTAGTAATGTTTCTTCTTTAATGTTTATTTTTAAGAGACAGCATGAGTGGGGGAGGGGCAGAGAGAGAGAGGGAATCACAGAATCTGAAACAGGCTCCAGGCCTTGAGCTGTCAGCACAAAGCCCAACATGGGGCTGAACTCGTGAACTGCAAGATCATGACCTGAGCTGAAAGTCAGTCTCTTAACCAACTGAACCACTCAGGTGCCCCTGTTATCCCTTCTTTAAACTTACATAATAAATTCTAGAAGTATAATACCTTTATAGACTGAATTCTTTTCTTTATGCTATATAATGATGTATTATATTTTCATATACTCAGGATTCCAATTTCTTTATTTTCTAGGAGGAGGATATGTTGTCTGCCCAGGGAAGAGAGGAAGCATCAGATAGGCGTCTACAGCAGTTACAATCTAGTATAAAACAATTAGAAACAAGGTAAATTGTTAAATACATCTAGCTTTCTCTGTTACCTTCAAAAGGTATTCCACATTAGAATTTCAGTTTATGATATTTTCTAGAATATATATTTTATAGTGCTAAACAAACTATACTTGTAAGTTTGAAATCTGATTCACTGGACATTATTTATTTTAAAAAATCATGTTCAAAATATTGGTATATTTTGAATGTATATTCAAAGACCATTTCTGTCTTACCCTTTCCCCAGTCAGTCATTGCCAAGTTAAGTGAATCCCCAAGTGAAAAATGTTCTTTCCATCTTAAAGCATAAAAAGTTGGGTAAAAATTATATAGAAAAACTAATTGGTAGAACCTACTTACTAAGTAGACACACAAGAGAAAAAAAAATACCCGAGAAATCATTATAGATGTTTGCCCTGGAACCTTCTGGAGGAGTAATTTCAGTTGTCGTTGAAGGTCTAGACTACTTTTTAAATGTATCTGTAGGTTGTTTTTAATTGCTATCTATTTCCTTAAGAGGCTTGAAAATTGTCATTTGTAATCTATTAAAGATATAGTGACCACAGCCCATAAATTCACTTTATGGTTTATAAATGAAAAATCTACTCTGATTGGAATCTCATAAATAGCCTGCTAACGTGAGCACATTAAAAATCAAGATCTCCTTGGGGCACCTGGGTGGCTCAGTCAGTTAAGCGTCCGACTTCGGCTCAGGTCATGATCTCACAGTTCGTGAGTTCGAGCCCCGCGTCGGGCTCTGTGCTGACAGCTCAGAGCTTGGAGCCTCCTTCAGCTTCTGTGCCTCCCTCTCTCTCTGCCCTTCCCCTGCTCATGCTCTGTCTCTCCCTGTCTCAAAAATAAATAAACATTAAAAAAAAATCAAGATCTCCATTCTAGTCCATGGCTAATTTATTGTTTGTTCAGAAGAAAAATTAGTATACTTAACCTTCTGTTTCCTGTGCTTCAAAATAGTAATAAAAATATTATTTTCTCATAGTAGGTTGAGAACTAATTGATTTTAACTACTAACTTGTGATGAAAGGAGTTATAATTTTATGTACGAGGGTCTTGGGTTTTTGTTTTTCAGTTATCTAAACTTTTCAGCAGTTGATTGATTTATTGTACTGCTGCTTTCCTGAACTTCTTTGTGTTAACCTTAGAGAAAAAAATTTGTGATTGTAGATTTTCATTTCTGTTATCTTAGTGGCTATTCTATGCTATGAAAAATGCTAGAGACTTGAGACAGTTAACTGAATAGTATCAATTCCTTTTGATTCTGATAGCATTGAATCATAAAGAACCTAGGTTTTGGGGTTTTTTTTTTTCATTTTTTTTTCATTCAGCAGTGCTTTTAGTTGTCTTTTTAATGTTGAGAGTTTGTGGTTTTTTGTTACTCTTGTTTTATGTTGTTTTGCTTTTAATATAAAGCTATAATATGATCTAACCAAATAGCTCTGTAAGAAGAGATCACTGCCTATATAAGAAAATCTAAGGATATTTTTTAAAGTCCAATATTCAGCTAGCCACCTCTGAAAAGGAAATTGTTACATTGGCTTCCTTTTAGAGCTATTAAACTAATATTACTGTTAGAATAAAAACAATTATATATTTTAAACTTTAAAAATCTCTTGTATTTTACGTAGGAGAAAGCAAAGTTATTAGTATATTTGATATGTGTTTCTAAACAATATTTAGCTAGTATGTTTTAGGTGTAAATGTATCTTATTTAATGGAACTTGCAGTTAGAAAAGCTATGTTTTGGGGGCGCCTGGGTGACTCAGTCAGTTAAACGTCTGACTGTTGACTTCAGCTCAGGTCATCTCACAGTTTTTGAGATCAAGCTCCATGTTGGGCTCTGTGCTGACAGTATGGATCCTGCTTGGGATATTCTCTCTTTCTCTCTCTCTCAAAATAAATAAACAAACTTTAAAAAAAAAAAAAAAGATAAGCTTTTTAATGGTCATCTTTGTTCCACAAAATCAAAGACATTTTTGCCTCAATAAATGCTTTTTGGCATTATTAAAATTATTATTTATTTTTAAAATTATTCTTTGTGATTCTTTCAAATGCCACAAACATCTGAGAAGCATTAAGCCATTTCCTTTGTCTTTCAAAGAAAGGATCCCCTCCATTCCCCTTTTTAGATGATTCATGGATCCTGGGAATTAATTACCTCCAGAGAACAACAGTTCTCTCTGGGAAATATTTTGCTGGTTTGTATATGCTCAGCTTGAATAAGGCAGAAGTTAAATGAGTTGAATTGCTTTAAGTTACCTCTTCATATTTTTAAATTTGATGTTTCTTTTAAAATGAGAATATGCAAATAGGACTACAAAACCTTCAGTTATGTGACTGGTGGAAAGTGAATTTCGTTCCAATCATTGTTCAGCTTTTTATTTTCTATCCCTACTTTAAGCATAATAGAATACATAAATTCTTTAATTAAAGATGTTGAAATATGGTCTCGATTTTAAGTAGAATAGAAGGCCATGCATTGGAAATTAGTGAATATGTTGGATAAAATATGGAGGGCCTTGGAGATAGTCAAATTTGGATTTCATGTGATGTATTACAGATTCTTGAGTCAGGATTACATGATGAAATTAATATTTTATGAAGATTAATTTGATGATATTTTCAAAGTGAGGCTATTTGGCGACAGGAATATAAATTGTTGGAGGAGAAAGATTTTGAGATTTAGAGGCAAAGTTGCTTTGATTTCTAGTTGTAGTGTATTCTGTCTTTGTACCTTGGAGGATTTAACCAACCTCACTTAGCTGTAGTTTCTTTAGGATTAAATGAGATAAGAATATATAGGGAACCTAGCACCATGCTTATTATTTTACTTTCTCAAATCTTCCCCTTCTTTCAGAGTAAAGTTAACTTCTTTCTAGAAAACTCACAATTCTTTTCACTTTCAACCTTTACCTTGTATAAGATTTAGGATTTAATAGAATGAACAAGTATTTGAAGGAGAACTAGTCTACTTATTAGACTAACAAATGATGAGAATTCTGAACAGTAAAAAATGGTTTTTGGATCTTAATTGTTTTAATGGTCTTAATGAAATAGAACAAGGTAGAATAAAGTCTAATAAACTGTCACAAAGAATAAAGCAGTCTTCAGTGTTACAAAGAATAAAAGTCTTAAATCTTTCCCACAATTATAGCTCTTTGGTTTATTATGAAATGTTTTCAAACTAATCTGAGTATTTTTTTAATATTGACCAAATAAAATTATTTAATTATATTATTTCCGTAAGGTGGTTTTTATATATTAGTTATAAATTGGCTTTATTCATTTTTAATTTTATTTTTGTCAGGAAAATAAATATGCATTGTTTCAAAATCGTATAGTACCACAAGCATTATAATGAAAAATACATTCTTGTTAATTATCTCATTTATTCACATAGTAAGTTTTCTATGTACTTTATACTCATTCTTGGCTAAATATTCTATCAAAGCTCTAAAATGACTCTCAATCTGGTCAACCACATGAGGTCATTGCCATTACATCCTTTTCTTAAAGAAATCCATTGGTGTCCTCCATCCTCTGCCTCAAACTGTTCACTAGGATTGATGCAAGCTCTCATTTTAAAACTTTAATTCACTAGGTCCTGCAATTTCCTTCTTGCCATTCCTATATTGAAGCCTGTCGTTTGCATCCCCATGAATGCTGCTTTCTTTCTTAACTCCCCCTCATTTTGATGGATACCACCAAATATCCATTTGATGGATTCATCAGCTTCCTGAAGATACATGGGATACATTTATTAAGATGTTGCTTATTTAGAAATATTTTTATCCTGCTTCAAAGGTATTTGATAGTTCCTTGAGTAATGAATCATAGGTTGGAAATCCAAGGTTTTAAATCACTTATTCTTAGAATGTTGACATTTTCCTTATATTATCTAGCCTTTGGATGTAGGGAAAAAATTCCTATGTCATTCAAAATTCCAATATTTTCTCTTTGACTCTTCTTTTCCCTCTGAAGACTTTTAGGATCATCTACCACCCCCACCACCACAATCAGGGTTCTAAAATTGCAGTGTGCACATTCAGTGAGAATCCCTTTTCATTCATCTTACTGGGAACACTTCAGTCTAGAAATTCATGTACTTCGGTTCAAGGAATTTTCATTTGATGGTTTTATTCATTTTTTTCCTCTGTTCTTTTTTCTTGAACTTAATATGAGTTTCATATTGGACCTTACGGATTGATTGCCTAATTTTTCTATCTTTTCTCCCTGATTTTCCATTCCGTCATTGATTTTCTCCTTTCTTGGAGGTTTCCTTAAATTTTCTTCTAACTAGCCATCTGTTGACTTTTTTCTTTTAATTAATTTATTTTGAGTGAGAGAGAGCGTGCATGAGCAAGCAGGGGAGGGGCAGGGAGAGAGGGAGAGAGAGAATCCCAAGCAGACTCCATGCTGTCAGCACAGAGCCTGGTGCAGGGCTCAAACTCAGGAACTGTGAGATCATGACCTGAGCTGAAACCAAGATTTGGACACATAACCAACTGATCCACCCAAGTGCCCCATCTGTTGAATATTTTAGTTATCATAAATTTTATTTTAAAGAGCCATTTCTTATTCTGTTTCTTTTTCTGTAGTAGCTTATTCTTATTTAATATATATTATATCTTAGTTCAGTGTATTAAATATGTATCTTATAAGGTTTTCTTCTGCTATCTGCATTATCTGTGTTCTCTCTACATTCCTTTTGTTCTGTTTGCCCATTTGTCTTTCTTCAAATGCTTGGTGATCCTTTCTACCCATTGATATTTAATAGTAAGACACCAAAGTATTTGAGCAGCACATATACTAAAAATTGGAATACAGAGAAAATTAGGATGGCCCACATGCAGATCTGTGAAGCATTCCATATCTTTAAACACCAAACTCATAGATAGAGAACAGACTGGTGTTTGCCGGGGAAGGGGTAGGGGATGGAATGGGAGATGATGGTCAAAAGATACAAATTTCCAGTTATAAAAGAAATAAATCATAGGATGTAATGTACAACATGGTGATTATTGATAATAATACTGTATTGTATATTTGAAAGTTGCTAAGAGAATAGATCTTAAAAGTTTTCATAAGAAAAAATTATAGCTGTATGTGGTGATATATATTAACTAAATTTACTACAGTGAACATTTTGCAATGTAAAAAAATACCAAATCATTATGTTGTATACTTGAAACTAATACAGAGTTGTATATCAAATATGTTTCAGTTAAAAATAAATAAAGAGTAAGACCCCAGAAAGCAGATAGGAAGCTAAGTGTGTATAGGTGGGTTGGGATCTGCCAGACTTTATTATGTTTAGTCAGTAAGCTGGCTTTTTCCTTAGGCAGTCCCCATATATGAGAATCTTTCTTGAGCCAGTTTTCCCAGGGTAGGATTCATTAATCTTCTGCTGTGGGCTGAGTAGAAATGCACAAGCGTGAGTGTATTCCAAAGTTGAAGAAGGAGTCTGGAAGTAATGATGTTCAATATTCAAACTTTCACTCAATACCCTGGGTTTTGGATGTCTTCTGATCCCCAACTTTAGTTGAAATGACCGCCCCCTGCTGTGTAGTTATAGATACATAGATCTGTGGGTTGGATCAGTACCATTTAAGTGGAAGTTTCTATTTGGCAGTATAGTATATTTACTAGGAACACTGGCTCTGGACCTAGACTAAGTTCAAACTCCAGCTTCACCAGTAACTAGATAAATAACCCTGGGCATGTTGATTACTCTCTGTACTTCTGTTTCTTCATCTATAAGATAATTGTAATGATATAACCTATCTCCTATCTTTTATGTACTATAACTTTATATCCTATCTCATAAGTTAATGATGTAACCTATCTCACAGCATTGTTGAAGATATTGAGGATTATGTTTTCTTTAACATAAAGTACATAGCACAAAGAATGTTATTACAAGTTTTTGCTATTATCCTTGTTGTTACCATTATTACAAAGATGGAATTGGACCCAATTTTAGCAAGTTGACAGGATTCTTGCAAGATTTGGCTATAGAGCATGTAGAAGTGCTTTTATTAGAGTAAGAATAGTAGTAATACACCTTTTGTGTTATAAAATTGTGAAAATCTATATATTTTGAAACTGATTATCTGAATCTGCTTTACTGTAATTCCACTTGACTCCTAACACCAGTCTGACTTTACAGAGCCAAGTGGTTGCTGGGGCTGCTAGACTGTTGAATGCATGTGAATCTTTTGTTTGCAAGGCTTTTTCTGACATGAGTGTTAGTGAAGCCTGGAAGTGAGCGTCAGAGAGACTTGTCTGAGGATTGGAATGCACACAGTCCTAAACAAAGCTTGCTTTTAAGAGATGAAGTTGGCATATGCCTTTCATGAGTTACTTGCTCTGCTTGACCCTGAGGATGCCATGGTAAAGCAAATGGCTCAACTAATAATGCTAGTAAAGTGCCATGTGCCCTATACCTCTTTGGGAGAGATAGGGACTGCTTCATCTTCTACCACCAATGCTTTAACTAAAGTGAAATAGAATGGGGGCGCCTGGGTGGCTCAGTTGGTTGGGTGACCAACTTCAGCTCAGGTCATGATCTCGCAGTTTGTGAGTTCGAGCCCTGCGTCGGGCTCTGTGCTGACAGCTCGGAGCCTGGAGCCTGCTTCGGATTCTACCTCTCTCTACCCTTCTCCTGCTCACACTCTGTGTCTCTCTGTCTTTCAATAATAAATAAACATTAAAAAAAAATTTTTAAGTGAAATAGAATGAATAATGTCATATATATAAATCATCACATTAAAATATGAGAGGACTGAATTCCATTAAAAGGCAGAGACTTGCAAATTTTGATTAAAAAGTAAGGCCCAGTAATATGTTATATTAGAAAATACCTAAAACAAAGGATAAATGAATTAGAGCAAAGATTTCAAGGAAAGAAAGATGATTTATTTTAAATTTAAAATAAAGGTTTTAGCAGCGCCTGGGTAGCTCAGTAGGTTAAGCCTCCAACTCTTGATTTAGGCTCAGGTTATGATCTCACAGTTGTGAAATCGAGCCCCACATTGGGCTCCACACTGGGTGTGGAGCCTGCTTCAGATTCTGTCTCTCTCCCTCTCTCTCTCTGTCATAAATAAATATAAAAAAGTAAAGGTTTTAGTGGAGCATATTATCAACTATAAACAAAAAAGAAAGGAGGAGTGAGTCTTACTATTATACTAGGTATGGTTTCATGGTAAAAAGCAGCAAACAGAACAAAGAGAGACTTTATATAATGAAAAATAGCACCATATTGAAAAAGATACATTAATAACCTTATGTATAGTAAATAATAGGATAGCTAAATATGTGGTGCAAAAGCTAGGAAATTTGATGAAAGGGTGATTTGGGGCGCCTGGGTGGCGCAGTCGGTTAAGCGTCCGACTTCAGCCAGGTCACGATCTCGCGGTCCGTGAGTTCGAGCCCCGCGTCAGGCTCTGGGCTGATGGCTCAGAGCCTGGAGCCTGTTTCCGATTCTGTGTCTCCCTCTCTCTCTGCCCCTCCCCCGTTCATGCTCTGTCTCTCTCTGTCCCAAAAATAAATAAATGTTGATGAAAGGGTGATTTGATAAAATATAGTTATGATCATTATTTTGGGCCATCTGCATCTTATCTCCCTTCCATGTTTGGGTAGTTCCCCAGATTATAGTTCTTTAAGAGAGAATCAACTAATCCTGTGGTGAAGTTTTAGGCATATTTCTTGCTACAAAGCTTCAAACTTGATTTTCCAGCTCTCCCAGTAAGTCTGTGAACTTACCAATATCTTTTTTAATAAACCTTTTTTCTGCGTAAATTAGAGTTGGCTTCTACTACTGCAGCTAAGAACCCTGACTAAAATGGTAGTAGACCTTATCTCACTTCATTCAGAATGAAGCAGAGGGGCGCCTAAGTGGCTCAGTCCATTAAGTGTTTCACTTTGGCTCAGGTCATGATCTCATGGTCCATGAGTTCGAGCCCCGTGTCAGGCTTTATGCTGATGGCTCGGAGCCTGGAATCTGCTTGAGATTCTGTATCTCCCTCTCTCTCTGTCCCTTCCCCACTTGCATTTCTCTCTCTCTCTCTGTCAAAAATAAATACACATTTTTTAAAAAGTTTAAAAAAATGAATGAAGCAGATATACCAAACAACAGCAACAACAATGTATCAGAACCTATTATAAAGTCATAATCAAATTGATATGATTTGGGTATAGAATAGGCCAATAGATCAAGGAGACATGATAATCCATAAGTAAATCATTATATTTGCATATTTTAGTATGTTAAAGGGGTAATTTTACTTCATCAGTTACTAATGGTATTCATACAACTGGCCATCATCTGAAAAAAAGTTAAATTGGACTCCTCTCTTACAACACATTCAGAAGTAAACTCCAGATGCATTAAGATTTACTGGTTAAAAATATTAAAGACATAGCAATCTTTTGAGGAAATCTATGAAATTACATTAGCAATGTATTAATGAGGGAGATAGTCTTTATTAAAAAATGAATCCTGGAAGCTGAAAGATAAAGCCAAATTTAGCTATATTAAAGTGAACATTTTTAGTGTAGTGAAAATTTCCAAATAGTCAGTAGGCAGCAACAACCAAAAAAGTAGATTTGGAAAAATATTTGTAGCATACAGAACAATCTGAGCATTTATATTTTAATATTAAAAGAGTTCATATAAAGGAATAAGCAGGGGCGCCTGGGTGGCGCAGTCGGTTAAGTGTCCGACTTTGGCCAGGTCACGGTCTCGCGGTCCGTGAGTTCGAGCCCCGCGTCAGGCTCTGGGCTGATGGCTCAGAGCCTGGAGCCTGTTTCCGATTCTGTGTCTCCCTCTCTCTCTGCCCCTCCCCCGTTCATGTTCTGTCTCTCTCTGTCCCAAAAATAAATAAACGTTGAAAAAAAAATTTTAAAAAAAATAAAGGAATAAGCAAATAACCCATCAGAAAAAAAAAATTGGCAGAAGATATGAAGAGGAAGTTCAAAGAGGACAATTCACATAGCTAACAAACTAAAAATGTGCTTAAGCTCTCCAGTATTCAGGGAAATACAAATTAATAGTGAAATGAAGTTCCATCCATCATACCAGGAAAAGAAAGAGCTTTGGGATGTATTGCTTGAGGTGATTTCTGTAAGATATTGAATGAGAAAAGCAAGTGCAGAAAAGGGCGTATATTATGATCTTAATTTTTTTTAATGTTTATTTTGAGAGAGAGAGAGAAAGAGAGCAGAGAAAGAGGGGGAGAAAGAATCCCAATCAGGTTCCATGCTGTCAGCACAGAGACCAACTTGTGGCTTGATCTCACAAACTGTGAGATCATGACCTAAAACGAAATCAGTGCTTAACTGACTGAGCCACCCAGACACCCTATGATCTTAATTTTTATAACACAAAAAAATTATGTTTAAATACCTATGGACCTATGTATATGTACTTTGCATGCTTATCTATGTGTATACATGCATATATATGTGTATACAATTTTATGAACACAGAGAAAAATATTTAAAGATATACATTAGTAAATTAACATTAAATTGGGTAGAGAGTAGGAAAAGGGAGCCAAGCAAAAAAAGAAAATTTTTAGAAGACAATATAAATAGAAACAACTTATTCTTTAAGGATTTGCTTTAAAACATTGTCTTGTGATTATATAATGTAATGTGATACTGTAAAAAGTGTAACATAATTAGAATCAATATCTAGGCTCATTCTCAGCACTATGGACTCATTAGCCATATGGACTTAATCACATGCTTAATCTCTCTGGGTCTGTTGTTCTTTAAGATGGAAATAATGAAACCTACTTTACAAAACTTTTGTGCAGATCAAATGAGAAAATACATATGAAAGTAACCAGAATAGTGTTTGTTCTATACTAGATGCTCACTAAATCTCCTATTTTCCTTCTTCCCTTTAAAGATATTTAACTTTCACAATGTGATTATTGACTTTTAGACTCTGTGTAGCAATGCAAGAAGCCACTCAATTAAGAGCACAGAAAACACATTTGGAAAAACAGACCAGAGAATTACAAGCAAAGTGCAATGAATTAGAAAATGAAAAATATGAAGCTATTGTAAGAGCCAGAAATAGCATGCAGCTCTTAGAAGAAGCTAACCTTCAAAAAAATCAGGTAAGAAAACTAGTAAACATGTTTACAAATAGTATAATACTGAAAATTCCTCCATGTGACCTAATAATAAGGAAATCGGTAACTACAGAATAAACATATGAAAATAATATTGCTGTGCTCTGCATTGATAGACATACTGTATTCTTCATGGTAAGACTTAGCCACAAAATATGATAAAATAGGGATGCCCGGCTGACTCAGTTGGAAGAGCATGAATTTGAACCCCATGTTGGGTGTAGAGATTGCTGAAATGAAATGAAATGAAATGATAAAATTTTTTTAAAAAGATGATAAAATGTCAACCCTCTCTCAAAACTTTTATATCAGACTTTATGTCTCCAATCCTTATGTGAATAATCTTCATCCCCTGTAGTCTCATACTTTAAAAAAGCTATTATAGCACTTTACTACAATATACTATATTTTATTCGGTTGAATCAGATCAATCTTATCTTGATTTCCCCTTCATCACCTACATAATTACTCTAATAGAGCAGAAGCTTAATTGACAGGAATTAAATTTAGCTGTAATGATTTATTAACTGGAACCTTCACGCCACTGTTCTTTTTTTAACCCTCTAACAATTGTGATTCCTGTGTATCACATATCATATTTTTTTGTTTTATCACTTCCATATAAATGGTGTATAGTTTATAGAAGTCACCAGGTGGATGGATTTGGTTTTGATGTTGTTGCCTCCTTTATGTAGAGATCATTAAATCATTACTTCATTTAACCAACATTTATTAAATACCTAACATTTGCATAATACTCTACTGGGAAATACAGGGAGTACACAGGAAATACTTTATTTATATTTCCTTTTAACATGATAGAGGTTTTCCAAGAAGGCTATTAAAACAAAACCAGTGATATAAATCCCATATTAAGAAGGTAATAAATAAAAAAGAAATAATACCCTTATTTAAACTGGGAATGCAAAATGCTTGTCATGCCTTTCTGCTAATAATCCCATCTGTGATTTGCATACTGTCTCTTAGGATGGTTGAAAGGCACAACATACACGTAATATTCTTGGGAATTGCTCTTAACTCTAAGTTAGCTAGAACAGTTAAGAGCAGGACAAAATTACTTATCTTTCCCCTCTGAAGCCTAGTCATATGAGCATTGTTAACATCGGGTCACTAAAGATGAACATTTTTTGTAAACAACAATGGACAGAGAAGTAGTGACAATACTCATTGCCTGTCCCTCAAATCTTCTCACTCAGGTCCAAAGTCAACAGACCTTTAAAGAGACCGGTTATGGCTGCATATTAAGCTCCCTCCTGACTCATTGTTTAATTGTTAGAGGAATCCCACCTTCAGTTTAAGCAACCTTCAGTTGCTTATTCCAAAGCCAGGAGTTCTCTCAACTGATCACACAAACAGACATGGAACACAGCGTGTTATAGTTCTCTTATGATGCTTCTCTATTTCCTCATTGTCTTATTCTCCCACACAAAGTGGTTACATCATAACAGCTGTTACTGCATTATTTACAATAACCAGAATATGGAAGCAGTCCAAGTGCCCATCCATGTATGAATGGATAAAGAAGATTTGGTGTTGTGAGAATAGCTAAAATCAACAACTCAGGCAACAACAGATGTTGGTGAGGATGCAGAGAAAGGGGAACACTTTTTTACTGTTAGTGGGAATGCAAATTGGTACAGCTACTCAGGATAGCAGTATGGAGGTTCCTCAAAAAATTCAAAATAGAACTACCCTACAACCCGGCAATTGCATTATTAGGTATATATCCAAAGGATACAAAAATGCTGATTTGAAGGGACACATGCACCCCAATGTTTATAGCAGTGCTATCAATAATTTATAGCAGTGCTATCAATAATAGCCAAATTATGAAAAGAGCCCAAATGTCCGTCAACTGATGAATGGATAAGGAAGAGGTGGTATATATATACAACGGAGTATTACTTGGCAATCAAAAGGAATGAAATCCATTTGCAATGACATGGATGGAACTAGAGTGTATTATACTAAGTGAAATAAGTCAGTCAAAGACAGACAGATAGGATATGATTTCACTCGTGGTATTTAAGAAACAAAACAGATGAACATAGGAGAAGGGAAAGAAAAATAAGATTAAAACAGGGAGGCAAATCATAAGAAACTCTTTAATACAGAAAAACAGGGTGCTGGAGGGTTGTTGGGTGGGGGATGGGCTGCATGGGTGATGGGCATTAAGGAGGGCACTTGTTGGGATGAGCACTGAGTGTTATATGAAAGTGATGAATCACTAAATTCTGAAACCACTACTACACTATATGTTAACTAACTTGAATTTAAGTTAAAAAAAGAATGGATGGGCTGTATATATATATACAATGGAACATTAATCAGCCATAAAAAGAACAAATTCTTACCATTTGTAACAACAAGGCTGGATCTAGAAGGTATAATACTAGTGAAATAAGTCAGAGGAAAGACAATACCATATGATTTCACTCATGTGGAATTTAAAAAACAAAATGATTAAAAAAAGAAACAGACTCTTAAATATGGAGAACAAAGTGGTGGTTGGGAGAGGGCAGGTGGGTAGGGAGATGGAACAAATAGGTAAAGGGGATTAAAAGTACACTTAATGGTGAACACTGAGTAATGTATAGAACTGTTGAATCATTCTATTGTGCACCTGAAGCTAATATAACACCTTATTGTTAATTCTATCTAAAAAAAAACAAAAACAAAAACAGAAAAACAGCTGTACCTCTTACTAGCTTACCTATTTAAACAGCAGGAAATTTATTAAACAATTAAAAAAAAAACAGGTGGGAATGTGTATAGAATCTTTGGAAAATAGTACGGTCAAAACACAGGGCCACTTATTATATGATGATAAAAAAAAAAAAAGATTCAATCATGCCTAGAATTGGAGCACTTCCAGGCTCAGAAAGATATTTGGTCTAGAGGTATAAATTTGGGAGTTATCAGCATATAAATGATATTTAAAACCATGATACTGAATTAAACCATAAAAGGATAAATGGAAATGAAGGATTAAGGACTTAAGTCTTGGGTAATCAATTTTTTTTTTTATTTCAGTATAGTTAACATACAGTGTGATATTAGTTTCAGGTTGCAACATAGTGATTCAGCGATTCCAGATATTACCAGTGCTCATCACAAGTGCACTTCTTAATCCCTATAGCCTATTTCACTCATCCCTCCACCCATCTCCCCTCTGATGGATAGTGCAATTTTTAAAGAGGTTTAGAAGAAGAGGAAGAAACAGCAATGCAGACTGAAAAGGAGTGATCAGTGAGTTAGGAGGAAAACCCATACTGTGGTGTTCTAAAAGCTGAATAAAGAAAATAAAACAAAGAAAAGAGAGTAATCAGTTATCTCAAGTGCTGCTGACAGATCAAATAAGATAGTTACTCAGAATTGACTCACAGGTTATTAATATGGAGACAATGGATGGTTGAAAGCCTGATTGGAGTTGGTGTAAGAAAAAGTATTGGAGATGAGCAAGTGCAGAATTTAGAGTTTTACTCCAGAGAGAAGCAGAGAAATGGGAGTGTGACTGACACAGAACTAGGATTATAAGAATATTTTTTAATTGGGAGATGAAAATGATTAGATAGATAGAAACATCAAGGAATGAGGTGACAAGGGACATAATTTGAATAATATCAAATAATGGAAAGAAGGGGAAGTCCAAGAGATTTTTTTCCAAGACTTTAATACCTAGACTTGATGACTTATTTTGTATAGGGAGTAAAGGAAAAGGAAAATTGAAAAATAACTCTAAGATTTCTAGGGGTTAGAAGAGTGATGGCCCTGGCCAAAATAAATACCAGAGGAAAATAATAAATTTTTAGGATAAAGCCAGGTGAAAAGGTGAGGGAAAATAACAGATTAGGCAAGATTCCAAGTGGAGATGTCCCAGAAGTTTAGCATAAGATATTTGCTTTCCACAAAGTGATTATTGGATAGATTTTTAACCATTTATTATGTTACCTTTATTAATAATGGTGTGATCTATAATGACATTGTGATTATTTTTTTGAAGGCTCTACTTGAGGAGAAGCAAAAAGAAGAAGATATAGAGAAAATGAAAGAAACAGTGTCTCGGCTTGTGCAAGATGTTACCCTAAGAAGCAGGAAGGAAGTAAGGAGTTTTTAAACTTCAAAATTATTTAAAATTCAAAAGTTTACAGAATTTCACAACTTACAACTAAATATTACCTAAGTTTTTGCCTGATGGACATAACTAATTAACTATCAGCTAATTGCATCAATTGTGCTAAATTTCAAATAAAAATTATCTCAGGAAAGCAGTCCCTACCATTTTAGCTAGTATGGGCCTGGGTGGGAGTAGAAGAATTTGGGGGGGGGGGTGTTAGGCTAGGAATATAGTGAAGATTAACACACTTGAAGTGTAAAATTAAAAGGAAGCCTCAGAAAGAAACTTAGAATGCATAAGAAGTTAAGAGGAAAAAAACCTGTTGGCTTGCAGTATCTTAGAGCAGCTTAAGACTGGAGAAATCTGGTAAAGAAACTGAAGCTTCCAAGAGATTATTGACTCCCTCAAAGTTACATACTAATTAAAGCCAGAACTTACACCTGTACCTTCTCCTGCTGTACTAAGCCCAGCATTATTTTGATCACATAATGCTGGCACTTACACAATTTGTGAATTATGTTGTTATTTTCAAGTCTGTTATCAAGACTAAATCTGATATTTTTGTGTTAATTAATGAGTTGTTTGTTGGTTTGTATTGTAAGGCTTATGGAAGTTGAAATTGTCTGAGCAATGTAGGTTTACGTTCATATAAAGAGACAAGGACGACCTATATCTAGTTGCCTTTTCTCTGGTATGGGTATGGATCAGTTCATAAGTGGGGTGGTAAAGTTTGAAAGTATAACATGAATTGTGGAGGAAGAAACCACAAAAACCCATTTTAAAAATGAAAAAAAAAACATTTTTAAAACCAAAATACTTAGGTTGCTTAGGGTTCCGCCTCTATGAAGTAGCAGAACTAGATGTAAATACAAGTCTGTTGATTCTTGAGCTCTACCCTCAATCACTGTGAATAATTGTTTCCCATTAATTGTGTATTTTTTTATTTTTAGAAACTTTCAAACCCATAAAAAGGTTAAACGTTGTTCAGTGAACACTTATTTACCCTTTAGCCAGATAATTCTTAATGTCTTGCCACACACACTCCATCTGTCTTTATATACATACGCACTCTTTTTGCCAGCCATTTGGACATGGACTGCAG
Source organism: Prionailurus bengalensis (assembly GCF_016509475.1). Lineage (NCBI taxonomy): Eukaryota > Metazoa > Chordata > Mammalia > Carnivora > Felidae > Prionailurus > Prionailurus bengalensis. Next base: position 96,202,756 of record NC_057344.1, read on the forward strand.
ACATCATGACACTTCACTCCTAAATATCTTGGCATTTTTTCTCCCTGAGAAAGGACATTTTACTACACAACCATACTGCTATTACCATACCTTAAAAAAAAAAAAATCAGTATTATTTTTAATCTACACTCATATTTTCCTAAAATATCCTTTACAGCTTTTTTTGGTTTTGGGTTTTTTTGTTTTGTTTTTTAAAGTTTATTTATTTATTATGAGAGCAAGAGAATGCAAACAGGGAAGGGGCAGAGAGAGAGGGGGAGAGAGAGCCCCAAGCAGGCCCCACGCTGTATGTGGAGCCCAATGCGGGCTATGGCTTTTTGTTTTTTTAAATTCAGGATCCAACCCAAATTTATGTATCATTGCATTTGACTACTATGTCTCTGTAGTCTCCCTCAATGTAACCCAGTCCTCTGTCTTCCTCTGTGTATGACAAAGAATCCTTTGTAGAATCCAGAATATTCCACCTATGGATTCTTGTAATCATTTCTTTTTGATTCGATTCAGATCATTTCTGGCAGAGTGATAATGTGTATCTTCCACTTCATCACGTCAGGAAGCTATAATGTCAGGTTGTGCATTAGTTGAAGCTAAGCTTGACAACATGGTTATGGTGGTAAGACCAGAACTCTCCATTTGTAAACTTTATAAATAACTGGGGGAGATACTTGAAGACTATACAGTTATGCTCTCTACCAAAAGTTATCATCCAGTGGTCTTAGCATCCATTAATAATCTTTGCCTGAAGTAAATGTTACAAGAAGTGATTACAAATGATTATATCATTTTTATACATTTATTAGCTGTCAGTTTTCGGTAGACTTTTCTCCTTTTTTAATATCGCTATGGTTCGTTGGTCTTCTTTAGTTTTTTGTTATAACCTACTACCATCAGGTTTTTTTTTATTCTCATAATGTCTCTGCAGCTTTTTTGCATAAATGATGTTCCTCTCTCATCTTGTACTTTCCCTACCTCAGACAGGGAGTCAGCCACTTTTCCAGCATGCTTTGGTTATAATTTTTTTATTTGATATTTTTGTCAGAGACACGAATTAGCAAAACTATTGTTTTTTCATTTTTACTATAATATTTACATTAAAATGATTTCCTGTGTATCCATAAAGTCTGTCTATGAAAATAGTTAACAAAAAGGAATGAAAACTAATACTCTTTTCCTTTAAAATGAGCTCCTATAGGGTAGTTGGATGCACTGTATATTCCTCCACTGGATAAAATAAAGGTGTTAACTCTTTTCTTACCTGTATTTTCTGTGGGCATTATTATTTCTCTCCTAGATAGACAGAAGTAGACTTGTTTTAAAAAGTCTCATCAGTTAAATAAAGCTAATGTACCTGCTTTTCTCCCAAGCAACTAAGTGGTAGAATTTTCATTCCTATAGAGTCTCTAAGGTTTCTTGCTGCAAAAGTATTTTTTAGAAATCTGTTACTTTATCACAGGCTGAAATTAGGTGATTTCCTAAGATAAAATCTCTATTTGAAGCAGAATCCAAACTAAAACCGGGTTTGTTGGGTTTTTTTTTATTACTAATTTACATACCCTTTCTGTAGGAATCCTTGTCCTATTCTTGGGGTTAAGAATATTATATCTTTGGCCATAGTTTGAATTATTTTTTTTAATATGAAATTTATTGTCAAATTGGTTTCCATTCAACACCCAGTGCCCATCCCAACAGGTGCTCTCCTCTATACCCATCACCCACTCTCCCCTCTCTCCCACCCCCCATCAACCCTCAGTTTGTTCTCAGTTTTTAAGAGTCTCTTATGTTTTGGCTCCCTCCCTCGCTAACCTCTTTTTTTTTTTTTTCCTTCCCATCCCCATGGTCTTCTGTTAAGTTTCTCAGGATCCACATAAGAGTGAAACCATATGGTATCTGTCTTTCTCTCTATGACATATTTACTTAGCATAACACTCTCCAGTTCCATCCATGTTGCTACAAAAAGCGATATTTCATTCTTTCTCATTGCCACGTAGTATTCCATTGTGTATATAAACCACAATTTCTTTATCCATTCATCAGTTGATGGACATTTAGGCTCTTTCCATAATTTGGCTATTGTTGAAAGTGCTGCTATAAACATTGGGGTGCAAGTGCCCCTATGCATCAGCACTCCTGTATCCCTTGGGTAAATTCCAAGCAGTGCTATTGCTGGGTCATCAGGTAGATCTATTTATAATTTTTTGAGGAACCTCCACACTGTTTTCCAGAGTGGCTGCACCAGTTCGCATTCCCACCAACAGTGCAAGAGGTTTCCTGTTTCTCCACATCCTCACCAGCATCTATACTCTCCTGATTGGTTCATTTTGGCCACTCTGACTGGCGTGAGGTGATATCTGAGTGTGGTTTTGATTTGTATTTCCCTGATGAGGAGTGACGTTGATCATCTTCTCATGTGCCTGTTGGCCATCTGGATGTCTTCTTTAGAGAGGTGTCTATTCATGTTTTCTACCCATTTCTTCACTGGATTATTTGTTTTTCGGGTGTGGAGTTTGGTGAGCTCTTTATAGATTTTGGATACTAGCCCTTTGTCTCATATGTCATTTGCAAATATCTTTTCCCATTCCGTTGGTTGCCTTGTAGTTTTGTTGATTGTTTCCTTTGCAGTGCAGAAACTTTTTATCTTGATGAGGTCCCAATAGTTCATTTTTGCTTTTAATTCCCTTGCCTTTGGGGATGTGTCAAGTAAGAAATTTCTGCGGCTGAGGTCAGAGAGGTCTTTTCCTGCTTTCTTCTCTAGGGTTTTGATGGTTTCATGTCTCACATTCAGGTCCTTTATCCATTTTGAGTTTATGTTTGTGAATGGTGTGAGAAAGTGGTCTAGTTTCATCCTTCTGCATGTTGCTGTCCAGTTCTCCCAGCACCATTTGTTAAAGAGACTGTCTTTTTTCCATTGGATATTCTTTCCTGTGTTGTCAAAGATTAGTTGGCCATACTTTTGTGGGTCTAATTCTGGGGTTTCTATTCTATTCCATTGGTCTATGTGTCTGTTTTTGTGCCAATACCATGCTGTCTTGATGATGACAGCTTTGTGGTAGAGGCTAAAAGTCTCGGATTGTGATGCCTCCTGCTTTGGTCTTCTTCTTCAAAATTACTTTGGCTGTTTGGGGTCTTTTGTGGTTCCATACAAATTTTAGGATTGCTTGTTCTAGCTTCGAGAAGAATGCTGGTGCAATTTTGGTTGGGATTGCATTGAATGTGTAGATAGCTTTGGGTAGTATTGACATTTTAACAATATTTATTCTCCCAATCCATGAGCACAGAATGTTTTTCCATTTCTTTATATCTTCTTCAGTTTCCTTCATAAGCTTTCTATAGTTTTCAGCATACAGATCTTTTACATCGTTGGTTAGGTTTATTCCTAGGTATTTTATGCTCTTTTGTGCAATTGTGAATGGGATCAGTTTCTTTATTTGTCTTTCTGTTGCTTCATTATTAGTGTATAAGAATGCAACTGATTTCTGTACATTGATTTTGAATCCTGCGACTTTGCTGAATTCATGTATCAGTTCTAGCAGACTTTCGGTGGAGTCTATCAGATTTTCCATGTATAGTATCATGTCATCTGCAAAAAGTGATAGCTTGACTTCATCTTCGCCAGTTTTGATGCCTTTGATTTCCTTTTGTTGTCTGATTGCTGATGCTAGCACTTCCAATACAATGTTAAACAACAGCGGTGAGAGTGGACATCCCAGTCATGTTCCTGATCTCAGGGAAAAAGCTTTCAGTTTTTCCCCATTGAGGATGATGTTAGCTGTGGGCTTTTCATAAATGGCTTTTATGATCTTTAAGTATGTTCCTTCTATCCCGACTTTCTCAAGGGTTTTTATTAAGAAAGGATGCTGAATTTTGTCAAATGCTTTTTCTGCATTGATTGACAGGATCATATGGTTCTTTTCTTTTATTAATGTGATGTATCACATTGATTGATTTGTGAATGTTGAACCAACCCTGCAGCCCAGGAATGAATCCCACTTGATCATGGTGTATAATTCTTTTTATATGCTGTTGAATTCGATTTGCTAGTATCTTATTGAGAATTTTTGCATCCATATTCATCAGGGATATTGGCCTATAGTTCTCTTTTTTTGCTGGGTCTCTGTCTGGTTTGGGAATCAAAGTAATGCTGGAATGAGTCTGGAAGTTTTCCTTCCCTTTCTATTTTTTGGAATAGCTTGAGTAGGATAGTTATTATCTCTGCTTTAAACGTCTGGTAGAACTCCCCTGGGAAGCCATCTGGTCCTGGACTCTTATTTGTTGGGAGATTTTTGATAACTGATTCAATTTCTTCGCTGGTTATGGGTCTGTTCAAGTTTTCTATTTCTTCCTGTTTGAGTTTTGGAAGTGTGTGGGTACTTAGGACTTTGTCCATTTCTTCCAGGTTGTCCAGTTTGTTGGCATATAATTTTTCATAGTATTCCTTGATAATTGCTTGTATTTCTGAGGGATTGGTTGTAATCATTCCATTTTCATTCATGATTTTATCTATTTGGGTCATCTCCCTTTTCTTTCTGAGAAGCGTGGCTGAGGTTTATCGATTTTGTGTATTTTTTCAAAACACCAACTCTTGGTTTCATTGATCTGCTCTACAGGTTTTTTAGATTCTATATTGTTTATTTCTGCTCTGATCTTTATTATTTCTCTTTTTCTGCTGGGTTTGGGGTGACTTTGCTGTTCTGCTTCTATTTCCTTTAGGTGTGCTGTTAAGTTCTGTATTTGGGATTTTTCTTGTTTCTTGAGATAGGCCTGGATTGCAATGTATTTTCCTCTCAGGACTGCCTTCGCTGCATCCCAAAGCATTTGGATTGTTGTATTTTCATTTTCGTTTGTTTCCATATATTTTTAAATTTCTTTTATAATTGCCTGGTTGAGCCATTCATTCTTTAGTAGGGTGTTCTTTAACCTCCATGCTTTTGGAGGTTTTCCAGACTTTTTCCTGTGGTTGATTTCAAGCTTCAAGCACTGTGGTCTGAAAGTATGCATAGTATGATCTCAATTCTTGTATACTTATGAAGGGCTTTTTTGTGACCCAGTATGTGATCTATCTTGGAGAAGGTTCCATGTGCACTCAAGAAGAAAGTATATTCTGTTGCTTTGGGATACAGAGTTCTAAATATACCTGTCAAGTCCATCTGATCCAATGTCTCATTCAGGGCCCTTGTTTCTTTATTGATCCTGTGTCTAGATGATCTATCCATTGTTGTAAGTGGAGTATTAAAGTCCCCTGCAATTATCACATTCTTAACTAAGGTTGCTTATGTTTGTGAGTAATTGTTTTTGTATATTTGGGAGCTCCCGTATTTGGCGCATAGACACTTATAATTGTTAGCTCTTCCTGATGGATAGACCTGTAATTATTATATAATGCCCTTCTTCATCTCTTGTTACAGCCTTTAATTTAAAGTCTAGTTTGTCTGATATAAGTATGGCTACTCCAGCTTTCTTTTGAGTTCCAGTGGCATGATAAATAGTTCTCCATCCCCTCACTTTCAATCTGAAGGTGTCCTCAGGTCTAAAATGAGTCTCTCATAGACAGCAAGTAGATGGGTCTTGTTTTTTATCCATTCTGATACCCTGTGTCTTTTGGTTGGCACATTTAGTCCATTTATATTCAGTGTTATTATAGAAAGATATGGGTTTAGAGTCATTGTGATGTCTGTAGTTTCATGCTTGTAGTGATGTCTCTGGTACTTTGTGGTCCTTGCAACATTTCACTCACAGAGTCCCCCTTTGGATCTCCTGTAGGGTTGGTTTAGTGGTGATGAATTCCTTCAGTTTTTGTTTGGGAAGACCTTTATCTCTCCTATTCTAAATGACAGACTTGCTGGATAAAGGATTCTCAGCTGCATATTTTTTCTGTTCATCACATTGAAGATTTCCTGCCATTCCTTTCTGGCCTGCCAAGTTTCAGTAGATAGATCCATCACTAGTCTTATCGGTCTCCCTTTATATGTTAGAACGTGTTTATCCCTAGCTGCTTTCAGAATTTTCTCTTTATTGTATTTTGCCAGTTTGACTGTGATATGTCATGCAGAGGATCGATTCAAGTTATGTCTAAAGGGAGTTCTCTGTGCCTCTTGGATTTCAATGCCTTTTTCCTTCCCCTGATCAGGGAAGTTCTCATCTATGATTTTTTCAAGTACACCTTCAGCCCCTTTCTCTCTCTCTCTTCCTCTTCTGGAATTCCTATTATATGGATATTGTTCCGTTTCATTGCATCACTTCATTCTCTAATTCTCCCCTCATACTCCTGGATTTTTTTCTCTCTTTTTCTCAGCTTCCTCTTTTTCCATAATTTAATCTTCTAATTCACCTATTCTCTCCTCTGCCTCTTCAATCCAAGGTGTGGTTGCCTCCATTTTATTTTGCACCTCATTTATAGCATTTTTTAGCTCCTCCTGACTCTTTCTTAGTCCCTCGATCTCTCTGCTTGCTGCAGAGATTCTCTGCTGTCCTCTATACTTTTTTCAAGCCCAGTGATTAATTTTATGACTATTATTTTAAATTCATATTCCATTATATTGCTTAAATCGTTTTTGATCAATTTGTTAGCTACTTCCTGGAGTTTCTTTTGAGGAGAATTCTTCCGTTTTGTCATTTGGATAGTCCCTGGAGTGGCAGGGAACTGCAGGGCACTTCCCCTGTGCTGTCTGGAGTAACTTGTGTTGGTGTTTGGGGCCTCAGGCAGTCCCTATGTCTTCCCCCACCCCCCCGCTGGGGCCACAGTCAGACTGGTGTGTACCTTCTCTTCCCCTCTCCCAGGGGCAGGACTCACTGTGGAGTGGTGTGGCCCCTGTCTGGGCTACTTGCACACTGCCAGGCTTGTGGTGCTGCTTCTATGGGATTTGGCATATTAGCCAGGGTGGATCCGCAAGATGCACAGGGGCAGGAGGGGCAGGCTTACCTCGCTTTGCTGTCAGTGGTCCCCTGCGGGAGGGGCCCTGCAGCACCTGGAGGGAGGCAGGCAGATCCGTTGGAGAGATGGATCCACAGAAGCACAGATTTGGGTGTTTGCACGGTGCAAGCAAGTTCGGTGACAGAAACTGGATCCCTTTGGGGTTTCAGCTGGGGGATGAGCGAGGGAGATGGCCCTGGCCAGCGCCTGTGTTCCCTGCGAGCTGAGCTCTGTCTTCCGGGGCTCAACACCTCTCCCTCCTGGTGTCCTCTCACCCTCCCGCTTTCCAAGCAGAGCTGTTGACTTATAACATTCCAGATGTTAAGTCCTGCTGGCTGTCAGAACTCAGGCAGTCCGGCCCCTCTGCTTTTACAAGCCAGACTTGGGGTCTCTGCCTTGCTGGGCGGACTGCCCCTCTGCCACCCGGCTCCCTCCCACCAGTCCCTGTAGCGCGCACTGCCTCTCCGCCCTTCCTACCCTCTTCCATGAGCTTCTTGTCTACACTTAGCTCTGGAGAATCCGTTTTGCTAGTCTTCTGGCAGTTTTCTGGGTTATTTAGGGAGATTTGGGTGGAATCTAAGTGATCAGCAGGACACGGTGAGCCCAGTGTCCTCCTCCTCCGCCATCTTCTCCCAACCAAAAAATCATAGTTTGAAATATTTTTGATGGCATATCTTGAAAATATTTAATAAATTTTGTGACTTTCAGTGATAAAAATGTTTTCTCAAAGTACTCATCATCTGAAAAGTCCTCTAATTTTTTTCCTAATCCTAAAATAAATTCGCATTGATTTTAAAGTTGATAGAAGTTGTCTTTTGCACAAGTCCTTAAATAATCTTAGTATAATTTTTCAAAGATATTATGATCTCTATATTCAATTTAAACCTTTTTACAAACATGAATATTCAACTGCTTCTCTACCTAGTAGTCCCACTAGGCATCGGAAGCCCGACGTTTCTAAAACAGACTCCCTCTCTTACTCCCTTATCTTCCCTTCCTTGTGGATTCCATTTGATTTCCTAGCATCCAGCCTTTCTGTAGTATTCCAACTATTCACTCAAGAAGTAATTATTGAGAAATAGCTATTGAGGGGTGTGTGTGTGGCTCAGTCAGTTCAGTGCCAGCCTCTTGATTTCAGCTCAGGTCATGATCCCAGGATCGTGAGATCCATCCTCATATCGGGATCTGTGCTAAGCGTGGGGCTTGCTTAAGATTCTCTCTCTTTCTCCTTCCCCTTCCCCCGCTCACACACTATCTCTCTCTAAAAAATAAAAAAATAAAAATAAAATAATTTAAAAGAAGTAGTTATTGAGCACTAACTGTGTGCCAAGCACTTTGCTGGGTCCCTGCTTTCTCCAAGTCCCACACTATTGCCAAGTTGATTTTTTAAAGTAAACTTTATTGTTACTATTATTAAAAAGTAATACATGTTCATTATGAAAAGAAATGTAAGAGAAAGAAATGTAAAAGAAAATTAAAATCATAATTCCAGTACCCAGAGATAAGCACTATTTTTAGCATTGTCCTTTGAATTTTCATTTAATTGCAAATTATCGAAGAAATGTTGTAACCATCTGTGAAACAAAAAATTCTGGAGACCTATACATGAATCTTTGAATAATGTTAAGCCTGGAAGATAGAATAATGAGGAATCTTTCACTTTCTACATATTGTAATTCTGCAGGTGTGGAATTTCAAGAGTAGGTATTTTTGTAAACAAACTATAATAAGATTTTATACAACATGTAATATGTATTTTCTTATACTTTTAAAACATTTTTAATGTTTTTGATTGAAAATTTTCACCTGTATTGGTAATTGTCCCATTATTATAATTTAATATGTCCTCCAAATATGTAGAATTAATTTGTTGAATTGGGGATAACTTACATCTAATGACTTAAGTGGTATCTTTTTTTAACTAAAGTAAATATAATGAATAAATTATCACATATTTATGTTCTGGCTATAAAACTGAACAAAATATGACAATAGCTTATTTCTTTAAAATGCAGAAAAAGCTATTGCTCAGATCTCTCTCAAGTAAAACTTAATTTGTGAAAAAAAATTATTTGATACTGGTTTTGATTTTGATTTTCTGTTTAAGTCATAGCTTAAAGTTGGTGATCAAAATTATATTCATCCTGTTAGGCAGTATTTGTACTATCATTGTCCTTTTCTATTTCTGTCTCTTGTTAATTTGTCTTACTATTTAGTTTATAGATATCCTTACTATCCATAAACTATAAAAGAAAATGTTTACATAAAGAAAGTGAGGTTGGGTAAGAGGGGGTTTTAGTTCCCTTACAGACTTCTGAACCCCAACCACATTAAACTACCTCCAGAAACATGTTATTTGCTCATATAGCAGGGTTTACATTATATTTTATCAGATACCAACCTCAGAAAATTTTCTATGACCTCTGTAGCATATAATTTTATTGATGATACACCATCAGTCTCAGTAGTTATACACAGTCTTTTTTAAAGTATGAATACTTTAATTTGCTGAAGTCATCAACATTATTGTAAAAATGTTTTAAAATATATATACGACTATGGTCATAAACCCTCATGCTAGCTGCATTCATTTCTAGATACTAAAAAGAACACTTTTAAAAAATTGTGAGAGAGAGAGACAAGCAGACATGACTGGCCTTATAGAAACCAAAACTTGTATATTCTAAAAACCTTCATGACTTAATTTCTCTGTGCCTTGATCTTCCTCATCTATAATGAAGATACTGACTACTTAAGCAGATTGTTGGTGAGAATCAGATAATAACACACTGCTCTAAGTAGTCATTAACACATCAAACCTCTGTAAATAGTAACTATGATTATCACTGACCCATAAATAGGATGAATTGATCCTTTATACAATTATTCATAGGCAAAGTTTACATCAAAATCTAAAATAGAGCTAAAATGGACCCACATATGTTTGTCAGGTCTTCAGAAAAATAACTTCTATTAATTAACCAAATAAAATATATGTCAATTTTATAAGCGTTCTAAAGAAGGTTTACATCATGTTTTAGAAATAATCTATTTTATAAGATCTAGAATATTTCCAAAAATCTTTGTTGGTATGTTTACTGATGATACCATCAGTATCAATATTCCTCACGACCTTTTTTTTTTAATTTAAATCCAAATTATTACACATAGTGTATATTACACATAGTGTAATAGTGTATATTACACATAGTGTAATAATTTCAGGAAGAGAATTTAGTGACTCATCACTTACATATAATAATACGAGACCCAGTGTTCATCCCAGTAAGTGACCGTCTTAATGCCCATTGCTCATTTAGCCCATCCCCCTACCCAACTATCCACCAGCAAACCTGTTTGTTTTCTGTACTTAAGAGTTTCTTATGGTTTGCCTCCCTCTCCGTTTTTATCTTATTTTTGTTTCCCTTCTTCTATGTTCTTCTGTTTTGTTTCTTAAATTCCACATATGAGTGAAATTGTATCCTATTTATCTTTCTCTGGCTGACTTACATCGCTTAGCATAATACACTCTAGTTCCATCTACCTTGTTGCAGATGGTAAGATTGCATTCTTTTTGATTGCTGAGTAATAGTCCATTGAATATATATGCTGCATCTTTTTTATCCATACATCAGTGGATGGACATTTAGGTTATTTCCATTCTTTGGCTATTGTTGATAGAGCTGCTATAAAAAAAGGGGCTGCGTGTGCCCCTTTGAATCAGCATTTTTGTATCCTTCAGATAAATATGTAGTAGTGCCGTTGCTGGGTCGTAGGGTAGTTCTATTTTTAATTTTTTGAGGAACCTCCATTCTGTTTTCCAGAGGGAATGCACCAGTTTGCATTCCCACCAGCAGGGCAAAAGGATTCCTCTTTCTTCACATCCTTGCCAACATCTGTTGTGGCCTGAGTTGTTAATTTTAGCCATTCTGATAAGTGTGAGGTGGTATCTCATTTTGGTTTTGATTTGTGTTTTCCTGCTAATGAGTGATGTTGAGCATCTTTTCATGTGTCTGTTAGGCATCTGGATCTCTCTTATGGAAAAGTATCTATTCATGTCTTTTGCCCATTTCTTCACTGGATTATTAGTTTTTTGGATGTTGAGTTTGATATAAGTTATTTATAGATTTTGGATACTAACCCCTTATCTGATATGTTGTTTCAAATATCTTCTCCCATTTCGCCGGTTGCCTTTTAGTTTTGCTGATTGTTTCCTTCGCTGTGCAGAAGTTTTTTATTTGGATAGTGTCCCAATAGTTCATTTTTCCTTTAGTTTCCCCTGCCTCTGGAGACCAGTGAGAAGTTGCTACAGCTGAGGTCAAAGAGGTTGTTACCTGTTTTCTCCTCTAGGATTTTGATGGCTTCCTGTCTTATGTTTAATTCTTTCATCCAATTTGAGGTTATTTTGTGTATGGTGTAAGAAAGTGGTCCAGATTCATTGTTCTGCATTTGGCTGTCCAGTTTTCCCAACACTGTGTTCAGAAGAGATGGTCTGTTTTCCATTGGATATTCTTTCCTGCTTTGTCAAAGATTGGTTGCCCATACGTTTGTGGGTCCATTTCTGGGTTCTGGGTTCTGTTCCATTGATCTATGTGTCTGTTTTTGTGCCAGTACCATACTGTCTTGATGATTATGACTTTGTAATACAGCTTAAAGTCTGGAAATGTGATGCCTCCAGCTTTGGTTTCCTTTTTCAAAATTACTTTGGCTATTCAGGGTCTTTTCTGGTACCATACAGATTTTAGACTGTTCCAGCTCTGTGAAGAATGCTGGTGTTACTTTGATAGGGGTTGTATTGAATGTGTAGATTGCTTTGGGTAGTATCGACATTTTAACAATATTTGTTCTTCCAATCCACGAGCATGGAATGTTTTTCCACTGTTCTGTGTCTTCTTCCATTTCTTTCATAACCTTTCTATAGTTTTCAGTGTATAGATTTTTCACCTCTTTGATTAAGTTTATTCCTAGATATTTATGGTTTTTTGTGCAATTGTAAATGGGATCAATTCCCTGTTATCTCTTTCTGTTGCTTCATTATTGGTGTATAGAAATGTGATTCCTGTACATTGAATTTATATTATGCTACTTTGCTGAATTCCTGGATCAGTTCTAGCAGTTTTTTGATGGAGTCTTTCAGGTTTTCCATATAAAATATCACATCATCTGCGAAGAGTGAAAGTGTGACTTCCTCCTTGCTGATCTAGATGCCTTTTATTTCTTTTTTTTGTCTGATTGCCGAGGCTCAGACTTCCAACACTATTTTGAATAACAGTGTAGTGGAGAGATTGGGCGTCCTTGTCGCGTTCCTGACCTTAGAGGGAAAGCTGTCAGTTTTTCTCTATTGAGGATGATATTAGCAGTCAGTCTTTCGTATCTGGTCTTTATGATCTTGAGGTATGTTCCTTCTATCCCTACTTTCTTAACAGCTATCAAGAAAGGATACTGTATGTTGTCAAATTCTTTCTCTGCATCTATTGAGAGGATCATGTGGTTCTTACCCTTTTTTTAATTTATGTGATGTATCACATTAATTGATTTGTGGATATTGAACCAGCTCTGGATCACAGGAATAAATCCCACTTGATTGTGGTGAATAAATCTTTTAATGTGTTGTTGGATCCGGTTTGCTAGTATCTTGTTGAGAATTTTTGCATCCATGTTCATCAAAGGAATTGGTATGTAGTTCTCCTTTTTAGTAGGGGGTCTTTGTCTGGTTTTGGATTCAAGGTAATGCTGGCCTTGTAGAATGAGTTTGAAAGTTTTCTTTCCATTTCTATTTTTTGGAACAGGTTTAAAGGATAGGTGTTAACTTTTCTTTAAATGTTTGGTAGAATTCCCCTGGAAAGCCTTCCAGCCCTGGACTCTTGTTTTTGGGGAGATTTTTGATTACTGATTTAATTTCTTTACTGGTTGTGGGTCTATTCAAATTTTCCATTTATTCCAGATTGACCAGTTTGTTGGCATATAATTGCTCATAATATTCTCTTGTTATAGTTTGTATTTCTCTGGTGTGATGATCTCTCCTCTTTCATTCTCCTTATTCATTCTCCTCTCCTTTTTCATTTTGATCCATCTGGCTAGGAGTTTATCAATTTTCTTAATTCTTTCAAACAACCAACTCCTGGTTCTGTTGATCTGTTGTTTCTTTGATTCAATCTATATCATTGATTTCTGCTCTAATCTTTATTATTTCCCTTCTTTTGCTGGTTTTGGGCTTTATTTGTTTATTTGTTCTCTTTAAGGTGTAAAGTTAAGTTGTGTATTTGAGACCTTTCTTCCTTCTTTAGGAGAGCCTGGATTGCTATGTACTTCCCTCTTATGACCACCTTTGCTGCATACCAGAGGTTTTGGGCTGTCATGTTTTCATTTTCATTGGCTTCTGTGTACTTCTTAATTTCCTCTTTTATTTCTTGGTTAACCCATTCATTCTGTAGTAAGATGTTCTTTAATCTCCAAGTGTTCATGGTTATTGCAGATTTCTTCTGGTGGTTGATTTCGAGTTTCATAGCAAACTCGTGGTCTGAAAATATGAAAGGTATGATCCTGATCTTTTTGTACTTGTTGAGGGCTGATTTGTGTTCCAGTATGTGATCTAGTCTGGAGAATGTTCCATGTGCACTCAAGAAGAATGTGTATTCTGCTGCTTTAGGATGAAATGCCCTAAATGTATCTGTTAAACCATCCGGTCCAGTGTGTCATTCAAAGCCATTGTTTCCTTGTTGATTTTCTGCATATTTGGGTGCTTTCACATTTGGAGCATAAATGTTTACAATTGCTAGATATTCTTAATGGATAGACCCCTTAATTATGATATAATGCCCTCCTTCATCTCTTGATACAGGCTTTATTTTAAAGTCTAGATTGTCTGATATAAGTATGGCTACTCCAGCTTTCATTTGACAACCAGTAGCATGATAGATTGTTCTCCATCCCCTTACTTTCTATCTGTAGGTGTCTTTAGGTCTAAAATGAGTCTCTTGTAAGCAGCATATAAATGTGTCTTGTTTTCTTATCCATTCTGATACCCTATGTCTTTTGATTGGAGCATTTAGTCCATTGACATTTAGAGTGAGTACTGAAACATATGAATTTAGTGCCCTTGTGTTCCCTATAGAGTTGTTTCTGGTAATGTTCCCTGGTGCTTCTAGTCTTTGTTGCTTTGATCTTTGTTTTGTTTTGTTTTCTCTTTTGTCCACTCAGAGTCCCTCTTAAAATTTCTTGCAGGGATGCTTTAGTGGTCACGTACTCCTTTAGTTTTGTTTGTCTTGGAAACTCTTTATCTCTCCTTTTATTTTGAATGACAGCCTTTCTGGATAAAGATTTCTTGGCTGCATAATTTTCCAATTCAGCACATTGAATATATCACTCCTTTTTGGCCTGCAAAATTTCTTGTATATAGGTTTATTGCAACCCTGACCTATCTTCCCTTATAGGTTAAGGACAAACTCAAGTTATGCAGATTGTTGCATTAATCATCCGAACAATTTCCTAGGAGTTCAAAATAGTTTGGTGCTGTTCTAGTTGTGTTTCAAGGACAAGACAAGCTCAGGATCTCCATGATGCTCTGCCATCTTAATTCCTCCTTCCTTCATGGTCTTTTTAAAAAGTATGAGTAGTTATTAATTAGAAAAATATACTGTCATAGGAGTCATCTTGATGAGATGTAACTAATTCTTCAAAATATTTTGTACACATAAGTCATACTGTTTCTTAAGTATTTTATTTTTTTTTATTTTTTTTTTTTTTAAATTTTTTTTTTCAATGTTTATTTATTTTTGGGACAGAGAGAGACAGAGCATGAACGGGGGAGGGGCAGAGAGAGAGGGAGACACAGAATTGGAAACAGGCTCCAGGCTCTGAGCCATCAGCCCAGAGCCTGACACGGGGCTCGAACTCATGGACCGCGAGATCGTGACCTGGCTGAAGTCGGACGCTTAACCGACTGCGCCACCCAGGCGCCCCTCTTAAGTATTTTAAATGTTAATTGAAATAAGAGTTTTTCTCACAAAGTAATTTACTTTATACTGAAATATATGCAATATGAAAGTATTTTTCTTCTTATAAAACAAAAGTGCCTTAAAAGTTACTAGTTACATTTTTAGTGTGTAATTCAGTTTTTCTCTTGACTTGCTCTATGGCACCAGTTCTTAAAGTGTTGTTCAGAGAGTCTGGAAGGTCACACCTACTTTCATAATTATAGTTTACTGTTTTCTTTTTTCATACTCGTTCTCTGATGAGTTTACAGTGGTGTTTTCCAGAGGCTGATGGTAAGCAACACAACAGGTTGAACACAGAAGTAGATAATGTGAATCTGGCTGTCCCCTGTTCAAACATTAAGGAAATTTACAAAAATGTAAAATAATAACATTTTTCTAGAAAATTTTTTATTTTGGAAAATGAACTTATTTTTCATAAAATGTTATTTATGTTAACCTATAATGACTTAATATCTATAAGGGGATTAATAAGTAAATATTTTGAAACGTTGCCAGTTTTCACTTCAAATATGGTAAGTTTTCATAGAAATTCACTCTCCTTCCACTGTTGTGATAAATTCTTGACCCTTTAGGGGCACCTAGGTGGCTCAGTCAATTAAGTGTCTGACTTTATCTCAGGTCATGATCTCGCAGCTCCCCATCGGGCTCTCTGCTGACAGCCTAGAGCCTGGAGCCTGCTTCAGATTCTGTCTCCCTCTTTCTCTGCCCCTCCCCCAGCCACACTCTGTCTCTCTCTCTCTCTCTCAAAAATAAACATTAAAAATTTTTTTAAATAATTCTTGACTCTTTAATACTCAGGTGGTTATTTATTTTTTATGCCATAAAAGTTTTATTTTTTTCTCAAAATTATCCTAAATATTTTTATTGGGTATTAATCAATTTTTGTGAATCTAAACAATTTATGAGTGTCTTAATTACAGGTTGCAAGCACAAGAAAACAGTATAATGTACAGATTTCTCGACTAACAGAAGAACTTTCAGCCCTTCAAATGGTAGGTTAGAAGACTATATTCTTCTGAATATTGTCTATTTTATTTTTCTTATTTTTTAAATGTTTATTTACTCACCTTGAAAGTGAGGGTGAGAGAGAGAGCAGGGGAGGGGCAGAGAGAGAGAGGTAGAGAGAACATCCCAAGCATGCTCCATGCTGTCAGCACAAAGCGTGATATGGGGCTTCATCTCACGAACCATGAGATCGTGGTCTGAGCCAAAACCAAGAGTTGGAAGCTTAACCAACTGAGCCACCCAGGCGACCCTGAATATTGCTTATTTTAAAGCCAGGATACATTTTAATGTGTCATGTAATGCACATTCTTGTTCATTCAGAAGATACTAAGCCAGGAACTATGCTAGATTCTAGGAAAAGATTAAAAATCAAGATAAACATGTTAACTGTAATCTTGGAGCCTGTGGTCTAGGAGGATAGATGGATGGCATTTATCACATTTTACTATTACCTTTTTTTTTGACAATGCACAGCATGCTATGAAGCACCCATCTGCAGCTGCTAACACATGCTAGTTTCATCTGGGAGATTAAGTAGAAAGTAAGAGAAAGTATATATATCAGTGGGATAGAAGAAAGACAAGCTTCCCAAAAGAGATAGAGTACTGAAGGATAAATAGGCAAAGAGGAGAAAGGAAAAAAAATACTTGTTTCGATAGAGGTGAGATTAAATATGTAAATTTAACATTAAGATATGATGAAATGGAATTTAATAACCTTGCTTATCGGGGAATGAAAGTACAAGAATTTTTAGAGATTGGGAAGATATTTTCCACTTCACAAACTCTAATCCTTTCTGAATCTCTACCTCACTTTTAATGCTGCCTACAAAACTTAGCAACAACTTATGTCTTGTAATAAATATGTTACATTATGTTAGTTCTCTTTCCATCTCCCATCTCCTTCCCTCACTCTCCTTTTCTCTTACTTTATACAAATCTTATCTTTCCAATTATATTATAAACACCTTGAAGGAGAAAAGTCTTATGCCTTCTTTTATCTTCATTGCCTAGCACAGTGTTTTCACAGTATGTATTTTAATAAATACTTATTGACTAATATTTAAACAATTCTGAAGGAAAGAACAGATCTTTTTCCACATTCTACAAGCTCTGTAATGTACATCTTGAGACTTTAGTCTTTGTGTACAGGTCCTGAGAGTAATAGACTAGAAACCAGTGTTACTTTTTGTTTAATGTCATTTGTGTTAAGGATGTAGGAACATTAAGTGAAACTAATGGGATGCAGTGTGGCCAAATAGTCATGTCTAATTAATTGTTGTTTTCAAGTTTTACTACTTCTTCTATTACCTTGCTATTCTGCTTGTTGTCTTACAGGGACTGGTTTAGCTTTGAGTAGATTCATAGCTAGAAGAAAGTCTTTCCCCAGTCCAGGATCATTTAATGGCTTGTAAACTCTGGAAGGACAAGAACATTATCTCTTTCTGTTTTCCCAAAGGAATGAATGTGTGTTGGATAAGATCTGCAGGGCTTTTAAAAATAATTCTTATCTGTTTACACAACCAGAGCTGTGTAAACTCAATTTCGAGGAAAAAATTATATTTCTTAGGATTTATAGTGAAACAATTATAATACATAGCTAAGTGGATTTTTCTAAAGATATTAAATATTATGTGATGTCATGTTGATTCCATGGGGAACTGTCCTGAATAATTGAAAAGTGTTTGAAATATCAAACATTGAGAAATATGTTTGAAGGAGGACATGTTCAACTACTTTAAAAAGCAGATTTTGGGGCGCCTGGGTGGCGCAGTCGGTTAAGCGTCCGACTTCAGCCAGGTCACGATCTTGCGGTCTGTGAGTTTGAGCCCCACGTCAGGCTCTGGGCTGATGGCTCGGAGCCTGGAGCCTGTTTCTGATTCTGTGTCTCCCTCTCTCTCTGCCCCTTCCCCGTTCATGCTCTGTCTCTCTCTGTCCCAAAAATAAATAAAAAACGTTGAAAAAAAATTAAAAAAAAAAAAAAAGCAGATTTTGTCAGGTAACTCAGAAACTCAGACTATAGTTTGAGACATAATAACCTGATGTTGGCTATTGATTTATATTCTTAAATACCAATTTTATCAGCTGGACCATAAACATGAAGTCAAGGAGGGAGGTTAAGCATACTTTAGCTAACCCCAAACTAAGTTATGCTTGCAGGAAGGAAAAAAAAACCTGTATTTTAAGTTAGTGTGCAGATTTTTTTTTGATAGGTTTAAGAAAAGGCCAGAACCAGTCTCTCTCTACCCACATGTCTCCCTTTGGAGAGCAACACAGCTTTTATTTCTCCTACAGTTTCTCTTAAGAAAGCTCAAGGTTTTAATTCTGCCAAATAGGAGAGATTATTTTTAACCTACAGTAAATAGTGGGGCGCCTGGGTGGCTCAGTTGGTTAAGCATCCAACTCTTGATATTGACTCAGGTCATGATCCTGCAGTTCAGGGGATCAAGCCCTGCTTTGGACTCTAGGTTCACAGTGCTGAGGAGCCTGGTTAAGATTCTTTCTCTCCTCTCTCTCTTCCCCTCCCCTGATCTCTAAATAAATAAATAAATAAATAAATAAATAAATAAATAAATAAAATGAACTTTAATCTACAGCAAATAGTAAAAAGACTGGTTATAAATGCCCAAATTTTATACAAGTAAAATGAAAAATTCAATATGATCTTTTTTGGATATGTGAATTTTTTAGAAGTCTAATTTTGAATCTCCATGTGCATAGGTATTTAGATATCTTTTTATTATTGGTTTCTAATCTAGTTAAATAGAGGCCATAGATTATAGTCTATATGATATTGATTCTTAACATTTGTTGTGATTTTCTTTATGGTACACTATAGGGTATAATTTTGGAAATACTCCATGAGTACTTGAAAAAATATCTAGTTATCATTTGGTCATATTGTGCCCAAAAGGTAGGAATGTTGGTGGTGATTAATAGTAAATATTCATGAAGGCTTTTTCATAATAGTAATTTTAAATACTTGCTTTAGTATTACTGTGAATTTTTAATAGAATTAGTATATTTCTCTAGAAAGGTTCAACTTTTCTATCTAATTTTAAGTTTGTTGTTTGAGGTTAACCAAATATTTTTTTTTTTGTCATCATTGGGCAGTGAAATGGTGAATTGGGTAGAGAGAGATGCATAGTATATAACATATCATTATTTATATGCCGTTCACCAGATTCAGAAGTGTGATCCAACCTTGTTACTAATATCTACATTAAAAATCACATGGGTATCATATAAGCAGCTATAGAAAAAGCATTTGACAAAATCCAACCCCCATTCATGATAAAAACTTGCAGTAAACTAGAAACAGAGGGGAACTTCCTCAACTTGATAAAGAATATCTACAAAAAGCCTACAGCTGTGAAACCAGAAGCTTTCCCACTAAGATCAGGAACAAGGCAGTGATGTGACCTCTTACCATTACTTTTCAACATCATCCTGGAAGTACTAGCTAATGCCATTTGACTAAAAGTTACATAGATTGGGAAGGAAGAAATTTGATATGATTATGTAGAAAACAAAAAAAAAAGTGATGGAGGTGGGGGGGCCCTGGGTTGTTCAGTCAGTTGAGCATCTGACTCGATTTTGGCTCAGCTCATGATCCCAGGGTCATGGGATTGAGCCCCACGTCAAGCTCCACATTGAGCATGGAGCCTGCCTAAAAATCAATCTCTCCCTCTCTCTCTCTCTCTCTCTCTCTCTCTTCCTCTGTCCTTCTTCCCTGCTTGTGTGCTGTCTTTCTAAAATAAAAAATAAAAGTAAAACCCCAAAAAATTCAACCAAAAAGAAAGAAGCAATCATAGCATAGTAAGGTTGCAGGATATAGAGTTAATATACAAAAGTCCATTGTATTCCCACATACCAGCAATTAACAAGTGGAATTTTAAACTAAAAACACAGTGCCATTTACCTTAGCATGTAAAAAAAAATTACTTAGATATATATCTAACAAAATATACAAAGTCTATGTGAGGAAAACTGATGACAGATATCAAACTAGAAGTAGATAAATGAAGAGATAGTCCATGTTCATGGATAGGAAGACTCAGTCAAAATGTCAGTTCTTCAGAGCCTGATCCATAGATTGAGTGCAATCCCAGTCAAAATCTCAGTAAGTTATTTTGTGGATATTGACAAACTGACTGTAAAGTATATCTGGAGAGACAAAAGACCCAGAATAGCCAACACAACACTGAAGG
This sequence comes from Prionailurus bengalensis, assembly GCF_016509475.1. NCBI lineage: Eukaryota > Metazoa > Chordata > Mammalia > Carnivora > Felidae > Prionailurus > Prionailurus bengalensis. Next base: position 96,222,875 of record NC_057344.1, read on the forward strand.
AGAAGAAGAAAGTCAGAGGACTAATACTACCAGATTTCAAGACTCACTCTAAAGCTATAATAATCAAGATAGTGTGATCTTGGTGAAAGAATAGACAAGCAGATCAATGAAATAAAATAAATGAAATAAAACAACCTAGAATGGAGTAAAATATAGACCCACATAAATACAGTCAGCTGATCATTGACAAGCAAAGGCAAGACAGTGGAGCAAAGATAAGTCTTTTTAGCAAATGGTGCTAGGACAATTAGACATTCACATATAAAAGAATGAATCCAGACACACCCTCCACAAAAATTAATTCAAAATAGGTCACATTCCTGGGGCACCTGGGTGGCCCAGTCAGTTAAGTGTCTGACTTCGGCTCAGTTCGTCTCATGGCTCATGAGTCTGAGCCCCACAGCTCAAAGCCTGGAGCCTGCTTCAGATTCTTTGTCTTCCTCCCTGTCTGTCTCTCCCCTGCTAATGCTCTGCCTCTCTGTCTCTCAAAAATTAATAAACATTAAAAAGTTTTTTTTAATGGGTCATAACCCTAAATGTAAAATGCAAAACTATAAAATTCCTAGAAGATAACATAGAAGAAAACCTGGATGATCTTGAGTTTCGTAATGAATTTTTGGATATAATATCAAAGGCACGATTGATGAAAGAAACAATTGGTAAGTTGGACTTCATTAAAATGAAAAGTTGCTCTGTGAAAGATAGTCAAGAGAATGAAAATTCAAACCACAGATTAGGAGAAAATATTTGCAAAAGACATAACTGACAAAAGACTGTTATCCAGAATATATGAAGAACTCTTAAAACTCAACAGTAAGAAATCAGCTCAATTAAAAACTGGACCAAAGACCTTGACAGACACATCACCAAAGAACATATACAGATGGCATATAAACATACAGAAAGGTGCTACACATCATATGTCACCATGGAAATGCAAATTAAAGTAATAATGAGGTGCCATTCATTACATCAAGTATGTGCCAGATATGCCTGTTAGAATGACCAAAATCCAGAACCCTGCTTGCTCAGTTTTACTGACAGAGTGCCCACCAACCTCTGGGGAAAATGTGGAGCAACAGGAATTCTCATTCATTGCTGGTGGTAATTCAAAATGGTATGGCCACTTTTGAAGGCAGTTTGATGGTTTTTTACAAAATTAAATATACTCTTAACATATTGTCCAACAATTACACTCTTCTGTATTTATCCAAAGGAGTTGAAAACTTATGTCCACACAAAAAAACTCAACATGGATGTTTATAGCAGCTTTTTTCACAGTTGCCAAAATTTGGAAGCAACCAAGATGTCCTTTAGTTAGGTGAATGGATAAACTGTGGTACATTCAGACAGTTATTTAGCACTAAAAAGAAATGAGCTATCAAGCCATGAAAAAAACCATGGAGGAAACGTAAACACATATTATTAAGTGAAAGAAGCTAGTCTGTAAAGGCTACATATTGTTTGATTCCAACTGTATGGCATTCTTGGAAAGGCAAAACTATGGGGTAAAAAGACTGATGGTTATCAGGAGTTAAGGAGAAGAGAGGGATAAATAGGCATAGGTGAAGCAGAGAGGATTTTTAGGACACTGTACCTACTCTGTAGTGAATACATATCATTATAAATGTGTCCAAACTCACAAAATGAACAGCACCAAGAGTGAACTCTAATGTAAGCTATGGACTTTGAGTGATAAGGTTGTGTCATTATAGGTTCATCAGTATTAACAAGTGTATAACTACAGTGAGGGATGTTGAAAATAGGGGAGGGCTTTGCATATTATGGGGTCAAGAAGCATAGCAGAAATCTCTGACTTCTCAATTTTTCTGTGAATCTGAACTGCTCTAAAAATAGTCTATTAAAAATCACATATCAACATAGAAGAAATCCCAAATATCACACCATAAAACTACCTTTTCATAGATTAGCGACTTACTATATGAATATATATGGAATGTTTAAAGTTTCATTTCTTGTGCACTAATAATTCTAGCTTAATGAAAGATAATTTAGATTAATCATCTGATTTGTAACATAGGGTTAAGATCTTCATTGTAATCAGAATTCACAATTTAGAAGCTTATTTCAAAATTTAAAAACATTTTGATGTACAGTACTTACATAAAATAAAGTTATGCTGAGTGCACCTGGATGGCCCCATCGGTTTAGCGTCCAACTCTTGACTTCAGCTCAAGTCATGGGATCCATCCCTGCTTGGGATTCTCTCTCCCCCTCTCTCTCTGCCCCTCCCCCACTCACAGGTGCACATGCTCTCTCAAAATAAATAAACATTTTTAAAATAAAAAATAAAATAAAGTTATGCTAAAGATAGTTGAATATTAATTAGTAGTGTACTGACAGTAAGCGGGTTCATCCAAAGCATAATCTACAATTAGTAGAAAATAATCACACTGATTCTCAAAAATAAATAAATAGTTAAAAACAAATAGCTGTGAAGAGCCAGTCATTATAAAGGTTGTTTTTAGTTTAGTCTCATTTGCAAAATATTAAATTTTATCAACTGATTGATATGCTTGCTCAGTTTTACTGATTAAAGCCTTTTGAGGAGAAATGTTAAAAAAATTTTTTTAATGTTTATTTATTATTTTAGAGACAGAGTGCAAGCAGGGGAGGGCAGAGAGAGGAGGAGACACAGAATCCAAAGCAGGCTCCAGGCTCTGAGCTGTCCACACAGAGCCCAATGCGGGGCTCGAACCCATGAACCACGAGATCATGACCTGAGCCAAAGTTGGCTGGTTAATCGACTGAGCCTCCCAGGTGCCTCATGAGCAGAAATGTTTAATGATCATGTTAATAAAATTTACTATGTACATTGGCTGTTTATAAGTTTTGCCAAAAAAAAATTTTTGAATTTATATAACCATGTACATTTTAGGCCACAGGTTATCCTCAGGATATGGTGTCACTGCCCAGTTCTGTGTTTCCTTTTAAAATACATGATAAGAGGTCTCTTGATTTCAGCTCAGGTCACGATCTCATGGTTTGTGAATTGGGCTTCGTACTCTCTTTCTGTCCCTCTCTTTCTGCCCCTCCACTGCTAGCTCACACATGCATTCTCTCCCTCCCCCTCCTTCTGAAAATAAATAACATTTTTAAGAAATTAAAATATGTGATATGAGTATATGAATAAAACTAATATGAGAAAGGGGTCTTATTTTTTTCTCTCTGGAATCCCTCAACCTCTGTCACCCATTTAGTATGTTTACTTAGAACTCCTTGACATTCTGTGCTGGAGGCGATTTCTGAAATCCTGAGATAGGCAGCTCTTTGAAGATTGAGGTGTTTTTGTTTTTGTTTAATAATCAATATGGTCATGCTCTGTTGATAGGGTAAGTGTGGTATTCTTGTTACAAACAAGAATTTGTTTGTTGGTATTTCTTTGTTACAAACAAATCATTTTACCCATTTTTTTCTTAAGTTTTTACAAACATATTTATTTACAATATGAATTGAATTTATAGGAGTGTGCTGAAAAACAAAGCCAAATTGAACGAGCCATTAGGGAGAAAAAAGCAGTGGAAGAAGAACTAGAAAAGGTAAAAAGGAAAAAATACCTAAACTCAACTGCAGATATTCACTATTACTGTTTGCTTTCATCACACTGCCTACTAGCAATCCCTATATTATAAGTGAGTGTTTTTACCTGGAATATATTCAGAATCTGTACTTAAATACTAGTATTGCCTGAATACATTTCTTTATAAGAGTGGCCATAGTACTTGTACTTTTTACTTAAAGGTGTACATTTTTTGAAGTAGCTATCCTTGATTAAACCTTATTCCAGTAGTAAATTTTACTTCATCTTCCTTGTGTTTTTAAATTCTATGCCAACTTTTATTGGGTTCAGGCCATCTATAAATACAAATATGTATAACCAGAAAATTACAACATTGCTCTGATTTTAACCTTTTAAAAGTATAGGTTTTTATTTTGTAAGTAGAAAAATATTACCCAAATGATATTTATGAAAAAATACTGTAAGAAGTGTGTAGTTTAAAATTTATTTCTTACTTAGATAGCTTTTTTATCATCAGTAAATATCCCACTCTTGTAAAATACCTTGGGAAAAAATGGAGACTACACTTGGTGCAGAATATACGGTGTTTTAAATAGTGCATTAGGAACTTTTGTAGAGAGGTTAAGTAAGTTACCTAATGTTAACAAATACTAAATGTTACAGTCAGACTTTGATTTTCAAAGAAGAGTACATACATGCTGTGCTACATAGCATAAAGAAAATCAGTAAACTTAGCAATCAGTAAAAAGCATGTGACATATATGTGTTACTGACATAAAAAGATCATGACATCAGATAGTAAATGAGTCCTTTACAAAGCAGCATATAGCATACATGTCATATTCCAAGTGGGACCTTTATGGTCATCTTTCTCCTGCAAGGTTGATTCCTTCTGAGTTACTATATGTTATGGAATAGGTATAGATCCCATTTAGATTGCCACCTGCTATACATCAGGGCTGGGATGAATTTCTTAATATTACATGGCATAGAGTAAGGAATAGGCTTAATTGAGGAAATGTAAAGCTTATAATACTAAAGACAACAGGTAAAGAGAAGGCACAGGTCCCTAATTCTCCCACTGTCCCACAAACAAGTGTGCTGAAGTCAAAGCACTGCTGGGACTGTACTATAGGCCTGTATTTTAGTAGTGGGACATTAACTTGCTGATATTTTACCTTTTTATAGAGTAGGAGTGACAAAGCAGTCTTTTCAGTGGAAGAAGATACAGGTTATTGGCCAGGCAGTCTGGATTTAGAGGATAGCCTTGTGTGGAATTTGTCTGAAAATGTGAGCTGCTTAGCACCTGGCAACTTCACACTTCTTGGGATGTTATAGCCCCTGTGTCGTGGTAGGAAGCTTAGTCTTATAAGAAGCTGAGCTTGGGTACAGTCACTCCCGTTGGGGAAAGAGGAACTCCCGTTTCAGTTAGATCATTGTCTAGTTAAACCAGAGTAAGATTCTGAAGTCACTTTCAGATACTTCTACTCATTGCTCCATAGCATATGTCTGTATTTTTTAATACCAGAATATAGAATTTTCTTAAAAGGTATTCAAGACAATTGAATCAAAACAATTATCTCTAAGTGGTGACATTTAGAGTATTTTTTTTATTTCAACTATTTTATATTTCTTTTTAAAATATTGAAACTGTCCCCAGTACCAGATGACTTCACAGGAAGTTCTATCAAACAGTTAAAGAAGAGTTAATACCTATTCTTCCCAAACTATTCCCTAAAATAGAAAAGGAAGGAAAACTTCCATATTCATTCCATGAGGCCAGTATTACCCTAATACCAAAACCAGATAAAGACACCACTGAAAAAGAGAACTACAGGCTAGTATTCCTGATAAGCATAGATGCAAAAATTCTCAATGACAAAACTGAATCCAAACTATACATTAAAAAAAACAAATCATTCACCATGATCAAATAGGATTTATTCCTGGGTTGCAAGGGTGGTTCAGTATTCACAAATCAGTCAGCATGATACAGCACATTAATAAAAGAAAGGATAAAATAAATAATTAAAAATAAAATATTAAAACTTTTTGAATAGTTTACCATAAGCATGAGTAATTTCAAAAAATAAGCAATTATATGTCAGTTTTCAACATTTTATTTTATAAATATGAAACACCAAAATTATTGATATGTTTTAGTGTGTTACAATGGGAACAGATGAACACATGATTATGGGTTTTTATTTATCCATTGACTTCAGTTTCTAAACTGTATAATTTGTTAAGACAGTTTTCTTCTGTAAGGTAGTACATATAAGCTTCTTTTGCAGATTTACCATGAAGGCAGAGTAAATGAAAGTGATTACAGAAAACTAGAGGAAATGCACCAAAGATGCCTGGTTGCAGAGCGTTCAAAAGACGATCTTCAGTTAAGACTTAAGACAGCAGAAAATAAAATAAAACAACTTGAAATAAAGTAAGTTATTTTATATTTTCTATTAACATTTTTATAATTCACATACTTTTTGACAGATTCTTTACTTTTCTTAAATAGGACTTATATATATGTTGGGACAAAAAATTTAGCACCAAATAGAATTTTTTTCAAGCTTATTTCTGAAAACTAATTTGTTTCAGAAGAAAAGATTCAACAGTATTATACCATTTATATCAAATTTCTCCTTTCTGGCAGTTAAATAGAATGCTTATAAGATTGGGTTTTTCTTCATACTAACTAAGCTATTGCAGTAGCTTCCTTACAATTATTGCTTTTATAATCAGTTTATACTTATATTTCTTTTTTTTTGAATATTCTATAATAATCCTTCATGTTTATTTATTACATTGTCTATTAAAATGGTAAATTTATAATCTGGTATATCCGTTCTAACTAATTTTCTACCTTTCCTGCCAGAGTGTTACTTAATACAGTAAAACTTAATTTGAATTGCATGAAATCTCAATCTGTTACAGAATATGTTTGATAGATATTTTAAAAATAAAGATGAATACTGTCAGCAATATAGTGGAATGAATTGGAGGTACCCAGCCCATATCCCTCCACAGAAACAAATATGTGAAAGGCATCCCTGGACAAAAGTGCCTTTGTGAAAGCTTTGGGATCCAGGTAGGAGGTTACAAATCACTATTGGAGCCCAAAAACAGGGAGGCAGGCCTACACACCAGTGCCAGCATATACTATGGTCCTATCTATGGGCCAAAGCAGCCCCATCTACATGTGGACTTGGCTCTAGCCCTGCTTGTTAACAGTCCTGCACCTAGCCTCTTCCACTTAGGGATTCAGGAGAAGCCATGCCTGTGAGTGCTTCTGATAACAGGCCTGCCAAACTCAGACCTTACTGTCCCTGCAACCTGGCTTTAGTTCCACTCTACTGTAGTCTGGAAGCAACCCTGCCATCCAGAACCAGCCCAGTTCTGGGAGTACTAACAGTTACCCAGCAGAAGTCACACCTGGCCACACCTCTAATAACAGGCCTGCCAACCACAGACCTGACTGCAGACTTAGCAAAAACCATAAGACATGGATCCAGCTTTGCTGTACCACAGTTTGAGGTAGTCTTTCATAGATAGGCGTCCAGCCAACCACCCAAAAGACTCAGCACAAGCTACACCCATAGATGCTTCCAGTTACAGACCCACTGACCTCAGAACTGACTACAATCTGTGAAGTAGTTTTGTGACCCAGCTTTAGTCCCACTCTACCACAGTCCAGAAACAGTCCTATGCACATATGGACCAGCTCAGTGGCATGACAGGAGCACCTTTAGGAACTCACTGGACAAAACACTTGACTGTGCCCTTGGCTACATGCCTGCCAAACATGAACTTGGCAGTGCTCACATGACATGGTTTCAGCCTTGCTCAACCACAATCCCAGAAGCAGCCTCATCAGCTGTGGGACTTGGCAGGAGGAAGTCTTCCTCCTTCAGTCTGTAAGGACTAGAAGAGGAATCTGCTTCTTCAAATACACAGATACCAAGAAAGAATCGGGCAAATATGACATCATCAAAGGAAACTAATAAACTAATAAAGGAAACTAATAATTGACCCAAAAGAAATGGTGATCCATGGACTGCTTAACAAAAATTTAAAATATCGTCTTAAAGAAACTCAGCTAGGGGCGCCTGGGTGGCGCAGTCGGTTAAGCGTCCGACTTCAGCCAGGTCACGATCTCGCGGTCCATGAGTTCGAGCCCCGCATCGGGCTCTGGGCTGATGGCTCAGAGCCTGGAGCCTGTTTCTGATTCTGTGTCTCCCTCTCTCTCTGCCCCTCCCCCATTCATGCTCTGTCTCTCTCTGTCCCAAAAATAAATAAACGTTGAAAAAAAAAAAAAAAGAAACTCAGCTATAAGAGAACAGAGTCAACTAAATAAAATCAGAAAAATGTTACATGAACAAAATGAGCAGTTTAACAAAGAAGTAGAATCCATTAAAAAGAAACAAACAGAAATCCTGGAGCTGAAGAACTGAACTGAAAAATTCTGTGGAGTTTCAGTAGCAGACTTGATCATTCAGAAGAAAATCAGCATGCTTGAAGAGAGGTCATTTGAAATCATCCAGTTAGAAGAACAAAGAGAAGAATGAAAAAGACTGAAAAAAACCTACATGAGTTATGGGACATCTTAAAGTGAATTAGTATACACATTATGAAAATCCCAGAAGGAGCAGAGAATGAGAAAGGAACAGAAAGCTTGTAAAGAAATAATAATAGAAAACTGCCCAAATCTGGGGAGGGAATTGAACATCCAGATCCATGACACTCAAAGAATCACAGAAAGGCTCAACATCAAGAGGTCTTCACCTAGACACATTATAATCAAATTGCCAAAAATAAAAAAGAATTTTTAAAACAGGAAGTGACTCATCACATACATGGGACTCCCTCCAACCCCAATAAAAGTATTAATGGATTTCTTAGAAGAAACTTTTTAGCAGAGAGAAAGTGGCATGATATATTCAAAGTACTGAAAGAAAAAAAGTGCAAACCAGGAATACCATACCCAGCAAAGTTGTCCATCAAAAGTAAAAGTGAGATTAAAAACTTCCTAAGATGAACAAAAGCTCAAAAGGGAGTGCATCACTATTAGAGTTGCTGTATAAGAAAAGCTAGAGTTTTCAAATGGAACTAAAAGGATACTAATTAGAAACATAAAAATATGTGAAAGAATAAAACTTTCTGGTAAAGGAAAGTATATTGCCAAAGTCAGAATACTCTAAGACTCATAATAGTACTACATAAATCACTTTTAACTCTAGTATAGAAGCTAAAAGAGGGGCGCCTGGGTGGCGCAGTCGGTTGAGCGTCCGACTTCAGCCAGGTCACGATCTTGCGGTCCGTGAGTTCGAGCCCCGCGTCGGGCTCTGGGCTGATGGCTCAGAGCCTGGAGCCTGTTTCTGATTCTGTGTCTCCCTCTCTCTCTGTCCCTCCCCCGTTCATGTTCTGTCTCTCTCTGTCCCAAAATTAAATAAACATTGAAAAAAAAAAGAAGCTAAAAGATAAGATTATTAAAAATAACAAGAAGTACAATAATGTGATAATTGATATACAATATAAAAAGATGTAAAGTATGACATCCATAACACAGAATGTGAGGAGAGAGAGAAATAAAAGTGATTGAAATTGTTACCAATTTAAAATAGACTCATAACAGACGTTTTATGTAAGTCTCATGCTAATCAGAAAAAAAAAAAAAATGTGTAGTAGACACCCAAAAGGTAAAGAGAAAGGAATGAAAGCAGCTACTACAAAAATTCAACAAATCACAAAGGAAGACAACTAAAATAGGAATAAAAGAACAAAGGAACTACAGAATGGAAAACAACAAAATCACGAGTTACTACCTATTAGTAATTACTTTTAATTTAAGTGGATTAAATCATCCAATCAAAAGACAGAGTGACAGAATGGATTAGAAAATAAGATCCAACTATATGTTGCCTACTAGAAAGTCACTTTAAACTTGAGGAAACACATAGGCTGAAAATGAAGAGATGGCAAAAGATATTCCATGCGAATGGTGCCCAAAAGATAGCAGGAGTATCTTATATCAGACAAATAGAATTTAAGTCAAAAACTATCACAGGAGGGATGCCTGGATGGCTTGGTTGGTTAAGCATCCAACTTCGGCTCCAGTCATAATCTCAGGGTTCGTGAGTTTGAGCCCCACGTTGGGATCTCTGCTATCAGCATAGAGTCCATTTTGAATCCTTTGTCACCCTCTCTCTGCCCCTCTCCTATTCATGTGCATATGCTCTGTCTCCACCTCTCTCAAAAATGAATAAACATTGTTCAGTGCAGTTGTTGGGTTGTAGGGTAGTTCTATTTTTAACTTTTTGAGGAACCTCCATACTCTTTTCCAGACCTACCCTACGATCCAGCAATTGCAGTATTAGGCATTTACCCAAAGGATACAGAAATACTGATTCGAAGGGATATGTGCACCCTGATGTTTATAGCAGAATTATCAACGATAGCCAAACTGTGGAGAGATCCCAAACACCTATCGACTGATGAGTGGATAAATTAGAGGCAGCATATATACAATGGACCATTACTCAGCCATAAGAAAGAGTGAAATCTTGTCATTGGCAGCAGCATGGATGGAGCTAGAGTGTATTCTAAGTGAAATAAGTCAGGCAGAGAAAGACATACAGTATGATTTCATACAGTATGAATTCATATGTGCAATTTAAGAAATAAAACAGATGAACACATGGTGGGGAAGGGAGAAAAAAGAGAGAGGGAAACAAACCCTAAGAAACCCTTAAAGATAGAGCATAAACTGAGAGTTAATGGAGGGAGGCAGGTGGGGGATAGGCTAAATGGGTGATGGATACTAAGGAGGGCACTTGTTATGATGAGCACTTGGTGTTATATGTAAGTGATGAATCACTGAATTCTGCTCCTGACACCAATATTGCACTGTATGTTAACTAAAATTTACATCAAAATTTGAAAAGGAAAAATAAAATATGTGATTATTTCTGATCTTAGCATCTTTCTGATTTTATCATCCTTTGATAATTTCCTAGATCCATCATTTCATTAGAAACTTTATCAGCCAAAGTTGAATAGGAAAAAAGAGTTATAGTATACGGAACTAAAAGACCTTATATATATTTCCTCTGACATCTGTTGACCAGAGAATGTTCACAGTATTTGATTAGCTGGGTTTGAAAAGATAGAAATTTTAAAAGATAGGAATATAAGTTGTTAGCATATTGAAGCAACATACATGTTTGAAGGTTGTGTTACCCAATAATCCATTGTTGAGAAAGTTCAAGAACTATAACCTATTTAAACTGATAAAACGAGATTTGTAGAGCTGGAAGTTTATAAAAAAAATTTTTAAGTTATGCAACAGAAAAATATGAAATAGGTCTTATTGTAATTTAGTAATCTAGACAGCTAATGTGTCTTCCTATGGAGTTAATCAAAGTAGTAAAGTAGTTTTGATCATTATCTATTTCACCTTCCTTATCATTAGCTTCAGTTTATCCTCTTGAAGTCCTTGTTACACAGTGATTCTCAGTGTTAGTAAAAATTTGAAAAAAGTTTCACATAGATTTTATAGGTGAGTGGTAACTGTTCAGTGTATTAGTCAAGATTGCTAAGCCGAATGTATTTGCCTGGGCTAATATAACATTGTGAAACCACATAGTTTAAATCCTCAGTGAAGATAACAGCTCAAGCAACAACAGATGTTGGAGAGTATGCGAAGAAAGAGGATCTCTTTTGCATTGTTGGTGGGAATGCAAGCTGGTGCAGCCACTCTGGAAATCAGTATGGAGGTTCCTCAAAAAACTAAAAATAGAACTACCCTGCGACCCAGCAATTGCACTACTAGGCATTTATCCACAGGATACAGGTGTGCTGTTTTGAAGGGACACATGCACCCCCATGTTTATAGCAGCATTATCAACAATAGCCAAAGTATGGAAAGAGCCCAAATGTCCATCGATGGATGAATGGATAAAGAAGATGTGGTATATAAATACACACACACACACACACACACACACACACACACACACACACACTGGAGTACTACTTGGCAATCAAAAAGAATGAAATCTTGCCATTTGCAACTACGTGGGTGGAACTGGAGGGTATTATGCTAAGCGAAATTAGAGAAAGACAAAAACCATATGACTTCACTCATGTGAGGACTTTAAGAGACAAAACAGATAAACATAAGGGAAGGGAAACAAAAATAATATAAAAACAGGGAGGGGGGACAAAACAGAAGAGACTCATAAATAGAACAGACTGAGAGTTGCTGGAGGGGTTGTGGGAGGGGGGATGGGCTGGATGGGTAACGGGCATTAAGGAATCTACTCCTGAAATCATTGTTGCACTATATGCTAACTAATTTGGCTGTAAATCTAAAAAAATAAATAAATAAAAATCAAAAAAAGAAAATCCTCTGTGAAGAGAAATGAGTCAGAACAAAGAAAACAACTCTATACTATAAAACAGAGTGCTTGACTTCTGTTACAGATCATTAAGTTTAATTAAGGATTCCTTTTGTTTTTTTTTATCAGTTCCTCAGAAGAGATAGCACGTTGCCAAGAAATGATTCAGAAACTTCAAAACTTATTGGAGTCTGAGAGAGAAAACTGTGGATTTGTCAGTGAACAAAGGCTGAAACTTCAGCAAGAAAATGAACAGTTACAGAAGGAGACTGAGGATTTAAGAAAGATTGCTCTTGAAGCTCAAAAAAAAGCCAAATTAAAGGTATTTTCAAGTCTAGTTAGAGTTAAATGTGTACTTGTGAAAATCAAAATATAAGAGAGACCCAGTAAAACATTTTTAAGGCCTTTTTTTTTTTTGCCTTTTCATCAGATACCACTAAATCATAATGCAGAGCATTAACCAGTCTTTTTTGTATTGTAGAATTTGGCAAGCATACTTAAAAATGATTGCTTTCACTATCCACACACACAAAAAAATTCTTTCCAACCATGAAATACACTGATATTCTTGCCAAAGCAATTTAAGCAGTGCTAGCAAAACTATAGATGAGATAACTTTACAGACTGTCATCCTCTCTTCTATAATAGCCTCTTAAAAATTGAACTCTAAAACTAGCTCTATAGAGGATGCTACATCAGTATGCTCTGAGAACCTCTCATAGGTAGTCTAAAATTTCCATGCTAGGAGGAAGGCAAGGGATAAAAGTCTCTTCTAGAAAAAAAAATCCCCTTTATTTTCCCTCTCCTTCCCTCTTTCTTCATGGTAATGCTTAACATGCTTTGACAATAGGAACATGTTTAAGGGAGTTACAAGAAGCACTGGTGTGACCATCAGCATGTTGCTTGCTTTACCCCATTCCATGCAACTTTTATAAAAGGTGGCATTAACTCTTTATGGTAAAAAGCTGTATCTTCCAGTTTCATAGTAAAGATTGAGATAGCAGTATTCATGTTTCACTTTGTTTTTTGTTACTGTGTACTCATACAAAGTCACATTCCAACCTAATTCATATCAACCCATATGTATTGCCTTCTACTGCATGTATCAGACACTGTAGTTATTAATAAAAGCTTTAACTCTGAAAGACAGCTTTGTAGATCATACAGAGAGGTTTGTACTTTATGGTTTAGTATGTGGGAAATCTTTGAAGAACAAAAGGGAAGAATCACACCACCCGATATTGACGATATAAAGCTACAGTAACACTGTGCTATCAATAATAATCAATTTGATCAATGGAACAAAACATAGTCCAGGGACAAACCCATTTTTCATAATCACCTCATTTATAACAAAAGCACTACTGTAGTTCAACAGGGAAAGAATTATCTTTATAAAAAATGATGCTAGATCAATTGGGTCCATATTTTTAAAATAAACCTTGACCCCTATATCACAACACACATTTAAACTCATTTGAGCTGTCTTGTAGACCTAAATGCAACATATAAAACAGTGGACCTTCAAGCTTCAAATCTTCATGATCTTGGGTTAGAAAGAATTTCTTAATGAGAACACGAAATGCAAGAATCATAATAAATTAATTGGATTTCATTAAATTAATATTGAGTCATCAAAAGACACCATTAAGTACAATGCTAGCCCTGGTTTGCCAGTCTTGCCTCTTAAAAATCACAATCCAATTGTCGAAATAAAAAAAGACACCATTGGGGCATCAGGGTGGCTCAGTCAGTTGAGCGTCTGACTTTGGCTCAGGTCATGATCTCACAGTTTGTGAGTTCGAGTCCCACGTCAGGCTCTGTGTTGACAACTCAGAGCCTGAGCCTGCTTCAGATTCTGTGTCTCCTTCTCTGTCTGCCCCTCCCCTGCTCATGCTCTGTCTCTCTCTCTCTCAGAAATAAACAAATATTAAAAAAAAAAAAGACACCATTAAGAGGGTGAAAAGTAAGAAAGTATTTGGAATATGGAAAGTATATATAATGTATGTATAATATAATACACTTGTAATACAATAATATATATATGTATATATAATAGAACATAACCAAAAAAAGGACTAATATCTAGAATAGAATATAAAAACTGTTACCAGTTAATGATAAAATAGTTAGCAGTTAATAAGGAAAAAACAAACACCCGTTTCCAAAAGTGGGTAAAAACCTTAAATAGGCACTTCATAAAAGAGAATTTATGAAAAAATGTTCAACTGCATTATTAATCAGCAAAATAATGAAAATTGCAGTGAGGTACCACTGCATACCTACCAGAATGGCTAAAATAAAATTTAAAAAACTAAGACTATCAAGTGTTGACAAAGATATAAAGCAACTGGAACTTTCATACACTACTTTGAGAATGTAAGTTGGTACAACCAGCAGTTAGCATTATCTTTTAAAGTTGGACATACATACATACGTACGATGCCAAATAATCCTGGCTACATACCCATAGATATGAGTGCTTATGTTCATGAAGACATCTGTATAAGAATATTCATAAAAGTTTTAATCATATCAAACACTGAAAATAACTCATGTCCATCCACATGAGATTACATAAATAAATGGTGGTACACTCAGATAATGAAATAGATGCACCAATAAAACAGAATGAACTGTAAGTAATTATGGATGAGTCTCACAGACCTAATGTTGAACAAAGAAGCCAGACACGAAAAATCTCTAGTCTATTAATTTCATTATTTGAAAGTGAAGAATAGGCATAATTACCTATGAGGATGAGATCAGAATAGAGGTTACAACTTCAATTACAAAATGAGTAATGATTAGGACATATGAGTGAGCCTCCTGAGATATCTAAATCAGGGTGGTGACTCTGGCATGTCAGTATATGTGTAAAACTTGAGTTGGAATGTAGTTCATTGTAAGGAAAAGAAAGATAAATCTTGGCAAAGGAAAGTTTAGTAGGAGTGCAGATAAAACAAGTGTACTATGTGGTTGATGGGCGCATAGGGATTCGTTGTAATATTTTTATTTTTATTTTGTGTATGCTTGGAAGTTCTCATACCAAAATATTTCCATAGTAAAATAAGTCAGTGTACTTGGTGAAAAACTATTTGTACCTTGTTTGATTTTAAATTTTACATTATAAATTTCATATGGGTTTATAACTAAAAGCTATTAGTGACACTATAAAACATTAGTGGGAAATGTAGGCAGATATGTAACTGATAGATGGAAAAGAACTTTCCTAGCAAAACAAACAAAATTGGAAGATATTGCAAATGAATATATTGGTAGGTTTAGGTATATAAAGTTTTTAAATATTTAGAACCATTTTTAAATGTTTTGAAAAGAAATAACTGGGAGAAATAATTTTAGTAAATGGGACAAAAGACAAAAAACATTCATACATAAGGAGCTTTAAAAAATATTATAACCCAATAGAAGAACATGTAGGAGACATGAACAGAAGTCACAGACTAAGGAAACAAAGTGCTAGTAAATAACTTTTTTAAAGTTGAAAGTCACTATTAATTAATTGCATAGTTATCAGTGAGTGAATGTGCAACTGAGAGTTTAAAATGATACACATTTAGAGGCCCCTGGGTGGCTCAGTCAGGTAAGCATTCGACTTCAACCCAGGTCAATCGACTGCGGCTTGTCAGTTCAAGCCCCACATCGTCGGGCTCTGGGCTGACAGCTCAGAGCCTGGAGCCTGCTTCAGATTCTGTGTCTCCCTCTCTCTCTGCCTCTCCCTCCCTCACTTGCACTCTGTCTCTCTCAAAAAAATAAATATTAATTTTAAAAAAAAATGGTACACATTTAGAGTCTAAAATTTTCTCGTAAGAAAATAAGTAAAATATTTCATAATTCAAAAAATCCATTGCAACATTATTCATAACTAGAAATGAAGGAACAATGAGATGGTACATCTATAAAATACTGTATTGAGTCATCATTAAAAATTGGTTCTAAATAATTTATAATGTTTTTTATATTGCTATGTCTAAGTTTTAAAACAATAAGAAAAAATATAAGTATATATATATTGCAATTCTGTATTCACTACTCTAACTTCTAAAATTCATAAATAAAAAACAACAGGTAGAGTAGAGGTAGTTATCTCTGAGTTGTCAATTACAGAAACCTTATATTTGTTTTTAATTTTTTTTCTCTTCCATTACTTTACAATATGTTTATGTTTAGGGGTTTTGGTTTTTATAATGGGGGAGAGGGGAATTCATGACTTTCCCTACCTGGTGCTACATTTTATCTATCTTTAACAGTTCAGGATAGTAATTGATGTTTTGGAGAACAAAAGGATAACAGAACTATTTGTGTGAGTGGTTCTCTGCAGAGGAAGAGCACAAAGAAAAAAGGGAGACCATAAATCCTTTCTTCCTACCAATATATTGAATTTAATCATTAGTGGGACTTCTGTTATAGGAGACTCAGTTGTTTGTAGTCCATAGCTGCAGATCTGTCCAGTTTAACAGTTGGAATTTCACCAGCTAAAGGATCTGGCATGTGTTTAAAGACTACATTTTGATACCAAAAAGCCATCATTAATTTGGTCTGCAGATGTGTTTTGGTAACTTTACTATGTTTCAGGTGCTGAAAATGTAATGAAGACATGCGCCCCCCCCCCACCTTAAAACTCATTTTTTCATGGAGATGGGCAAACTTTAACATGTATTTACAAACTAATAAATACTCTTTAGGAAAAACATAGGGCACTGAGAGAACTTATAACAGAGGGACTTGATTTGGTTCTAGATAGAAGCAATAATTGAACTAAGTTTTAAAAATTGAATAGAAATAACTAAGACAAGCAGGAGGGGTAAGATTACTTCAGGCAAAGGGAACTACATGTGAAAATGAGCCAAGAATGAGAAGCCATTGTAACAGAAACAAAGAAAAAAGAGGGAATAGTAGCACAACACAAGCTTGTTAGAAGTAGACAAAGACCAGGTTGTCACAAAGAACCTCAGAACAAGGCTTATCAAATTACAAATAAACTTTCTAAGAAGAAATGGGGAGTTAACTAGGCACGCAGACTTCTAAAACTGTATAGATGCATTTATCAGTTTTTAATATATATATGAGAGAGACAAAGACAGAAATAGTTCTACCTAACACATAAGAACCATGGCTTCTCCAGGCAAGGTTGAGATTGAGACAGAGAAGGAGTAGGAGCATATTCAAATCTAAATTTGCAGAATCCAATAAGACAGAAATTAAAATAGCAGGAGTCAAGGAGCCTCTGGAGCTTGTAATATAATAGAGAATTAATAAAACCAAGGTTATTTTCCCAGTGCCAGTATTTATAAAGTCTTAAATTTCTACTTGTGTATTATTTGAGAAACCAAATTTAAGAGTTTTAGGAAGCACGTTGCATTTAGCAGAAGTAGTGAGGATGGGTGTTTGCAGTTTACCCCAAGAACCATGGATTTTGCTGTTGTTTAGTTTTCCTTGATATTGAGTAAAGTTGAGTCCTTTTTATTCATCCTTTTTTGATTTTGGAAAGTGGCCATATTTGATGAATTACTATAAGCTATACCAGCTGTAACGATCTTTAAAGCACATTACTTTAAAATATCATAAGATAAATATTCTTTATAATGTTTCTTTAGTATCATAAGATAAAGATGGCCTGAGAGTACACCAAATAAATTGTTCTAGTGACTGTTTTCTCAGTTGCCTCAAGGATGGTATAGACAGTTTCATTCTAGAAGCATTCAAGAGAAGGCAATTCATTACATACACTGAATGCCTGAGAGCATTAGGGCTTAATTTTCTCCCTGAACCCCAATTAAGAATGCTTCTAGAGTATTCAAAAAGCATTTACTTATATGTTTATTCTGCATTAAGTTATTTTTACCCTAATGACATAAATTAGCTGGAAATAATGGACAATCCTTACATATGAGATTCTGAAAAATAATTATTTATAGTCTTTTTTTTTCCTGAAAAAGAAATATTTGTTTATACCATAACTGAAGTGGTAAAGAAATTCTCGTATATTACTTTCTTTACAAAACCCTTTAAAAGACAACTTGAAATTTAGTGTGAGGTGACCTGAGGAGATTCTGAGTTGAGCACATTAAGGTGCTGAGAGGATGGTGCATTTGGAGAGGTCGTGGAGGCTCTGCACACCCCCAAATCCATACCTTGCCCTATATAACTATTCCATTTGCCTGTTTCTGAGTTGTACCCTTTATAATAAATTAGTAAACTTTTTTTAATGGTTTGAGTAAAAAGCTCTCAGTTATTTGAGAGCATGAACATTTTCCATGGATCCTGGCAGCAAAAGTGAAAGTAGATAATGAGAGCAGTTTTATATTAAATAGTATACTTTTTTCCTACCGGCATTTTAAGATGTTGAGGAAAGTGTTGCAAAAAAATTGTCCATAATTCTGGTTTCACCAAATTTAAATTACAATACAGGATAAGTCTTCATTTGTGATGAAGGAAAATTATAAACTTATTTTTATATATCTCATCCAGACATTTCTGTGCCACAAACACCACAATGCAAAATTGCTTTTGTAAGTATCACTGATCAGTGTATCCCCTACAATAGAAAAAAAAAATAAAAGAAGATATGTGTTCATTTTGTTCCTTAGATCAGTACAATGGAACATGAATTTTCAATAAAGGAACATGGATTTGAAGTTCAACTAAGAGAGATGGAAGACAGTAATCGAAATTCCACTGTTGAACTGAGACATCTCTTAGTGACTCAACAGAAGGTGGCCAATAGGTGGAAAGAAGAAACAAAGAAACTTACTGAAAGTGCAGAGATTAGAATCAGTAATCTCAAGTAAGTCCACTATTAATTGTTTGATACATTTTACAGAATAAATTATTTAACCTTTAATGTCTTTGCCATCTTTTTGTAAAAATATCTTATTTTTTTATTCAGCAAATATTTATTGAACTGCTATGGAAAATATTAAGCATTAGAAACCAAAGCTCATACTACATTTTTGAAAACTTTAGTCACATTCCACAGAATATAATGATTTTTTTGGACGTGGCAGTTTAGAATCTTAATACTCTTTGCATATAGGTATAGCATATAATATTTTGTGGTTGCAGCAGAATGTGATTGATTTGCAAAGCCTGAAATATTTGCTCTCTGGCCCTTGAGGAGAAAGTTTGCTGACCCCTGCCTGGAAAGTACTTGAGCTTTTATGCTGAATGCGATGGATGCTATGGAAAGCTTTGAGCAAAGTGATATGATCAGGCTTAAATGTTTAACAAATCAGTTTGATTGAAGTTTGAAGAACAGACTAGAGGGGCAAGGGTAGAAGGGAGAAGGTTGGCAAATACTGTAATAATTGGTGTATAAAATGATTCTAACTTGGATTAGGTTTTGAAGGGTTGGAAATCATTTTAAAAAGTTTGTTTGAACCATGTTAAATATGTGCTGCCTAGAAGACATTTAAATCGGGATATTAACTAGTCAGTAGAGTCTGTAAGTTTGAAGTTCAAGGAAGAGATTGCAACAGGAGCTATAATTGTGGGACTCATTAACATATACGTGATTTTTAAAGTCATGGGATAATATTGTGTAGAAAGGAAGTCTAGGTAGAGAAATTAAGCTGTCAGAAGACTAAGTTCCAAAATTTAAATTCTGGAGAGATGAAGACTGAGACTGAAAGAGTCTGAAAGTCTGAAAGAGACTGAGAAAGAATATCCAGAGAAATAAGAATCATGACAGAATGGTTAAAAAAGAAATCTTTTTTTTTTCAGGAGTATAAGCAATAATAATAGGTGATATTTATTTAGCACATAATGTGTTTTTTTGTTGTTGTTCTAAACGACTTAGATGTACTTACTTAAACTTTACAACAACCCTAGAACTGGATAACATTATCATTTACATTTTACTGTAGAGAAACTGAGGCTGAGGGAGGTTAAGGAACTTAGTCAAAGTCACTTAGCTAACAGAATGACCAGTAAAGACAATATGCTCTTAACTGTTGTTTTATAAAATGCTACTGAGTGG
The DNA here is from genome assembly GCF_016509475.1 of Prionailurus bengalensis. Lineage (NCBI taxonomy): Eukaryota > Metazoa > Chordata > Mammalia > Carnivora > Felidae > Prionailurus > Prionailurus bengalensis. The sequence continues at coordinate 96,242,814 of NC_057344.1, forward strand.
TGAATATGGTGAGGACTGAGAATGGACCTTTTAGTTTGTTGCCGTTTGATGGTCTTTGTTAACCATGATAAGAGCAGTTTTGGTGGAATGCTGGAATAAAAATGTATTTGGAATGAATTGAAGAGACAAAGAGAATTTCTGCTTCCAGTTAATGAATGGTGAGCTAGGCAGTTTGAACCCGCCCTAGACCACAACCAAAAAAGTTAGATGAATTGTAGAAAACATCTATCGAGAGCATTAAAGAACTAACAACAACAACAAAAAAAATTGTTACCAATTTGGCTTATCCTGGGAATGCAAAATTATTAAAGGCTTAGAAAATAAATAATATAATTTACTGCATTAGATTTTTTTTAAAAAGAAAAAATTATAAGGCCTTCTCAATACAGAAAAAGCATTTGATAATATTTGATATCCATTTATCATTTTTCAAAATATCTCTTAGCAAACTAGAAATAGAATTTCTTTAATTTTGTAAAGGTATCTATTCTAAAGCAAACATTTTTATTGGCAAAAAATGTTAGTAACTTTCCTTTGAAGATTGAGAAGATACAAAGAAGTTCATTACTACCACTTCTATTAATGTTTGTATCAGAAGTCCTGATTTTCAGTGCACCATGGCAAGAAAATGAAAAGGTAAACAAACTAGAAAGGAAGGAAGAAACAGTCATTCTTTACAGATAGCATGACTGTATATGTAATAAGTCCAAAATAATTAATAGATAATACGCAAATATATAAAAATCAATTGTATTCCTTCATACCTACAACAAATATTTCAAAATTAAACCTATAGTAGTAAACTTAACAATGCATCAAAAAGATAAAATACCCAGGAATAAATCTAACAATGTGTAAGACTTCTACATAACTATGATATCGGGACGATTAAAGAAGGCCTAACTAGATAGAGATCAGATTAACTGATCAGAATACTCAATGTTATAAATTTGTTAACAGCCCTCCCATGCCCCCTGTCATCTATAGATGCATCGTAATCCCAATTAAAATCTTAGCACATGGAGCAGTATCCAAAATATATTAAGTGAAAAAATCAAGTATTATACAGTGTGTGTAGTATTCTACCTTTTAAGAGGGGGACGTCTCTGTGTATGTGTGTACATATATATACCAGCATGCTACGTATACGCTATGTTCATACACACATGCACACATTCTCAAAAAGAGAGGTGACCAAAACAGTAATTGAAATGGTTCTCTGTGAGGAAAGAGAAAGGAGCAAAGGATGAAGGCTAGACTTCTTTGAATGAAACTTGTTTTATAGATACATTGGCTTGAGTTTGAAGCTATATAAATGTTCATATAATTATTTTTTAAATTAAATCAAAAAATTTTTTAAAAAACCCAAAATTGAAAGTAAAATTAGGGGCGCCTGGGTGGCTCAGTTGATTGAGCGTCCGACTTCTGCCTAGGTCATGATCTCACCATTCCCAAGTTCAAGCCCCACATCGGGCTCTGTGCTGATAGCTCAGAGCCTGGAGCCTGCTTCGGATTCTGTGTCTCCCTCTTTCTCTCTGCCCCTCCCCCACCCACACTCTGTCTGTCTGTCTCTCTCTCAAAAATAAATAAACTCTAAAAAAAATTTTTTTTAATTGAAAGTAAAATTAGATAAATGAGCTAATTGTGTAGGAAGTTAATGGCTTAATTACACAGATAAATTATGTCAAGTTACATTAAACACAGTAATTAGACTGTATATCCCTAGTGAGATAAATCCTAAGGATAAAAGGAAATGTAAAAAAACCATAAACTGTGTTTAGTAGTTATATCATTAGAAATAATATCGGTATTATTATTATTCTGAAGGTTATAATTATGAGATAAAGCAATTGAGTAATTATGTAAATGTCTTTAAGAACCAAGATTTTTATAATAGAGAAGAAACTCAAAGAAATTAAATAAAACTTACAACTCGAATTGAAATTGGGAATATAATAGGAACTCATGATGTGTTTTACTCTTAAAAACATGTATCTCCTGGCTCTGTCCACTAAAAGGACCTGGAAGCACTGACCAGTATTCTGTCGCAATGAGGTATCCCAAAAGAAACCAGGACTCTTTAAAGAAATGATTGATCATAGATCTAGGATAGAAAAGTAGAAGATGAGCCTAGAAAACACTTTGTTGTAGCAAAAGGTAAAGAAGGTATCAACATTACTTGGGTCATGGCAAAAGTACCCAGGAGCTAACTTAAGTAGGCACCCCCTGACTGATGTGGGGGCAGTTTGAGCATCAAAAAGAGTATCTACAATAAATTGAAACATGTCAAATATATTAAAAATCTGTGACTTCAAAATGATATTTAATAAAGAAAAAAAGGCTTTGGACACCTTTTGAAGATGCTGTGGAACCAGCACATTCTGGAAACAGATAAAGTGGAAAGTCAAACTTTTATTGTACCTTGCCTTTACTCACTATACTTCCTCAAATGCTACTTGGTCTTTCCTACTATAATAGCCTTTACTTCACTGCTTACAGAACCAGTGTAGAGATTTTGCCATTTAGTTGCTCAGTGTGTCTGTTCCAATTATGCATCCCAGAACCAGGGAAATAACCACAGAGTAGGATTGTAGACACACTAGGCCCATTGTGAGACAACTTAAGCGAAGACTTCATTGATGACCTGATCTGCATAGACCTCTCCTGGTTAGTGACCACTGTGGTATTTGGGATCTGTAGAATTTTTTCAGCAGCCTTCCTCAGTAATACTGAAAATGTCCTGGATTTCTTTTTCCCCACTGCATGGTCACCCTGCTAACTCTTCACAGGTCCCTTAGACGAAGGCCAAGAGGATGTACATATGGATGTGTAACAGACTCCTTTTAAACGTGTAGATGCATGGGAAAGGGCACCAGCTTCTCCTGCAGGTCATCTACGGCAGTAGTTGGAGATGGTGAGAGATAAATGAAAACAGGGTTCTAGTTTGTCCTTATAGTTGCTTCCGTTCATATCTAGCTTTTCTTCATGACATCTAGTTTAGCTGGCCCTTAGTGACTTTGGACTTAACACCAGATGCAGAAACAACTGCATTGCATTGGCTTTTCTACCAGCTCCCACAAGTGTGTCACACCTAATTCCCAAAATAAATCCCATATTCTGTATCACTCAGTGTAGCTCTCTTTTCCTGAATAAACCCTGATACATATAGGAATTGGTTTCAATTACAGAAGTAGTTCCAGAAGAATATAACCTCATGAATGGGTACTCTAACTGGATCTGGATTATCTGGAATTGATTCTCTGCTTTGATTAGATTTAAAGGCCACTGGTAAAGGGTACACTGGTAATCCATGCTATGCAATGGCAAAACAGTTACTTAAATTATCACCTATATAATCAAGTGCCTATAAAGGATAAGGTGTGTAAAGTTTTTTTGATGGAGAAAACTGACAAACCAGAGACTCAGGAAATAGTTGCAGGTTGCAGTTTGAGTCCAGAGACATTCAGGCTGGAGACCTGAAGACCCATTGTTACCATTCAAGTCCAAAAGTGGTCTACTGCAGAATTTCCTCTTGCTTGGGGGAAGTCAGCTTTTTGTTCTATGAGGCCATCAACTAGTTGTATGGGGCCCACCCACATCATGAAAGGTATTCTGCTTTATTCCAAGTCCAGTGATTTAAATGTAAATTTTACCTAAAACACTCTCACAGACACATCCAGAATAATGCTTGATTAAACATCTGGGCACCATGACCCAGACAAATTGACACATAAAATTAACCATCACACTCTCCATTTTACACATGAGGAAACTCTAGACTTTGAAAAATTTACACAGATCCATAATTCATTGTCTGCAATTTTAAATTTGAAAAAAAAAAAAAACCCGAAAACAGACTTTTCCAAAGTTAACTGCCTATACTTTGGTGGCAAACCTGACTTGAACTGACAGGAGGCTATTTATGGTATAGGTATATCTGTGTGTGCACACACATATATGCATGTGTATACAGATACACATAAACATTTATTATGCCTATTCACATGTTTTACTGAGAAATATTTATGACTACTGTAATCTCCGTCCTACTCTAAACCCTTAAAATACTGTTCTTGGCTGTGTTAGGCTTTGCTATATTATACACGTAACTTGTACACACCAGCTAATTATTCCCAGTAGGTTATTGATAGTGAATGTGTTTTATTTCAGTTTGTATTCTCTGAAGTATCAAAGTACTTTGCCAAAAGGAAGCACATAGAATGTTGAATATAATTGTCTTGAGTCTGTCAAAATACTTTTAACACAACCCTGTCTATTGCTTTCATCTGGGCTAGAAAGATTGTTAAGGTTCTTTACAACTTGTGACTTCAGGAATAGTACTTGATTTTTTGAAAAATAATTCACCCCAGTTGTATACTCATTATCAAGGAATTTTTACATGATTCCCTTGAGTTGTCCCATTATTACATAGGAGTCTGTGAGTTGTAAGATTATCCATTTTTTTTTTCTTGGTAGGATATTTTATTAGTTCAGAAAGATCAAAGAATGTCTTCAAAAATTATAGATACCTTATGGGGAGCCTTGGTGGCTCAGTTAAGCATCTGACTCTTGATATCACTAGCCTCGGCGGGGCTCCACACTCCATGCTGACTGTGCTTGCTTGGGATTCTCTCCCCCTCTCTCTCTGTCCCTCCCCTGCTCATGTGCTCTCTCTCTCTCTCAAGAATAAATAAATTTTTAAAATATAGAAATTTTAAAAAGATATCTTAGACTTTAAGTTTTATAGATCTTAACTTCCATACATTTGTATTTTAGCATATAGGATTAAATATATTTGACCAGTAAACACCTTAATGAATGTAACAAATGCCCACAAATTGAATTCTTACATCTAAAATCACTTTTTTTTGAGAGAGAGAGAGGGCGCTAGTGAGCAAGGGGCAAAGAGAGGGAGAGAGAGAAGCAGGGTTCACCTGGGGCTTGTGCAGGGCTTGAGCTCACCCAATGTGGGGCTTTAGCTCATCCAAGTAGGACTTGAACTCATGAACTGTGAGATCATGACCTGAGCCGGTCAGATACTTAACAACTGAGCCACTCAGGTGCCCCTAAAATAATTTTAAATGTTCTAACTCATGCTTTTAAAATAACCTGTAAAGTGCTGTGTGAAGGGAAATTTGTATAGTTGTTTTCAATTATAGACAAATCAATGATTCCACAGATTATTTTTCCCCTGAAACATAAATTGAGGCGGAGATCTGGCACGGGCACAAAATAGATGTGTCCCCACATGTGGTAAACACAAAAAAATCAAAACAAAGTGAAGATGAAAAAGAGAGTAGACTTGAATTACCTTAGAGGAAGATAGAGAACACAGTGGTGACATTAAACCAGATGGGCTATAATCATAAAAAGAAATTGAATAAAATACTTTTTTTGTAAAAATATGCAGAATAAATCTGAAAACATGAAACCTTGGTAGCTGGGATTATTTTTTTTTCTTTGCAGCTGTCAGTTAACATTTTATTTTTTAAGTTTTTATTTTAGTTCCTGTTCATTAACATACAGCATTATATATGAGTTTTAGGTGTACTATATAGTGATTCAGCAGTTCCATACAACACCCAATGCTTATCATGACAAGTACACTCCTTAGTCCCATCACTTATTTAACCCAACCCCCCCACTCCCACCCCCTTCCCCTCTAACCGTCAGTTTTCTCTCTCTCTCTCTCTCTTTTTTTCCCTTTGCTTATTTGTTTTGTTTCTTAAATTCCACTTGAGTGAAATTATATGGTATTTGTCTCTCTCTGACTTATTTCACTTAGCATTATACTCTCCAGCTTCATCCATATCGTTGTAAATGGAAAGATTTCATTCTTTTAATGGCTGAATAGTATTCCATTGTATATGTATACCACATCTTCTTTATTCATTAGTTGATGGACTCTTGAGCTGCTTCCATATCTTGGCCGCTATAAATAATGCTGCTATAAACAAAGAGGTGCATGTATCCCTTTGAATTAGTGTTTTGTATTCTTTGGGTAAGTACCCAGTAGTGCAGTTGCTGGATTGTAGGGTAGTTCTATTTTTAACTTCTTGAGGAACCTCCATACTGCTTTCCACAGTGGCTGCACCAGTTTGCATTTCCACCAGCAGTTCACAAGTGTTCTTTTTTCTCCACGTCCTTGCCAACACTTGTTGTTTCTTGTGTTGTTGAGGCTAGCCGTTCTGACAGATGTGAGGGATAGCTGTGGTTATATGATATAATCACTCAGTGCCTTTAATACATACTGATAATAGTAACATGGTGATACTAGACTGGAAAGTCATCTATCTTTTGGTAACACTCTTCCTAATGAGCTTAATCAAGATAATAAAAGGCTTCTTTGGCTACTCAAAATATAGTTTTCAAATATTGGAAATCACAATAGATTTTAGAAATGTTGATCTGGTGTGAGAATTGAAGGTGAGAAATACACTGCAGCAGAAAAGATCCAAAGCTTAGTAATGAATAACACTTTTGGAGGAACATATTTGCTGGAACATAAAGATATTGGTAACCAAAAATTAATAGTAAATGACATCTTTAATGATAATAGCAATGTTTATATAATGAAATACAGCTACTTTTTTTTAAGATGCAACAAATCTTGGCACTAAAAGATAAAATATAGATATCCAAGAAAGAAATATCATAGGGAGTTCTTCTTTAATCATGTTATGGAATTAACTGTTTCCATAGAGTTGATTTTCACTTGATCTTCTCTGTTCAAGAGTTTCATTATCCAGTTCATTGCTGAATTACTAATCTCTCCTAAAACTTTCAGTTTGGCCCATTTGGGGTGTGGGGGAGAAGGAAAGAAACCAGGCAAAAATAAATCATAGCTTTTAAGATCGTATACATAGCTGCTACAAGAATGCTTATAGTAGCATTTTTCATAATTGTCTCCAAATGGAAATGCAAATGCCCATTAGCAGTACAATGGATAATGAATTTATTATTACTCCATAATATCCTGATATACCTAGACATCCCTCTTTCTAGCATATTCCTAAAAATGGAATTGTTGAGTCATAAGGAATGCATATTTTCAACGTAGTAGAAAAGGCCTCACTGTTTCTCAAAATAATTGTAACTATTTACATTTTTGCAAGTAGCATAAGAATTTCTGATAGTCCTCAGCTTCACTCAGTGAAGTCAGATATATTAAATTGTGTAACTGTAATGATTATTGGTTTCTCATTATAGTTTTAACTCGCAGCTCATAATTCTATTGAAGTTGAACATCTACGTTTATTGGCCTTGTGAACTTTTATTCTGTGAAGTGTCTCTTCAAGCCTTTTAACCATTCCTCTTGTTTACTTTTTCTCAAATGTTGCAAATATCTTCTCCAAAAAACAAAAACAAAAATATCTTCTCCTATTCTGTGGCTTATCATTTCCTTCTTTCTATTTTTCTCTTCCCCATCTCCTTACACATTTTGATAAACAGAAATTATTAACTTTGATGGAGTCATATTTATCTCTTTGGTTTTATGATGACTGTGTGTCTTATTTTAAAAACTCCCTTTCTATCCTGACCTCTAAAGATTCTCTTTTAGCTTAACTACCAAAAGTTTTATAGTTTTACCTTCCACAGATAAGTCTTTATTCACTCTAAAATTGATTTTGTGTATAGGGTAAGATAGAAGTCCATTTTTTCCATGTGGTAGCCATTCATCCCTGTAACCTTTCATGACAAAATTGTCATTTCCTCAATATTTTGCAGAGTCTCCTTTGTCATAATTTGTATTCGTATGTGTGTGTCTGTTTCTGAGCTTTCTTATGTTTCATTTGTTTGTCTGCCAATCCTGTGTCGATACCATATTGCTGTTTATTATAGCTTTAGGAGACACTTTTGAAAACAAATACAAAATTAGAAAAGTGACTTGATATCTGATAGAACCACTCCTCTTGTTCTATTTTTCAAAATTCTTGTCTGTTCTTGGCCATGGACATTTCCTATTCATGTTAAAATCGTGTTCTTAAATTCCATAAAGAAATGTGATGAGATTTTGATTGGGAGTACATTGAGTCTATAAGTAAATTTGGAGCAAGTTAAAATAATTTAAAGTTTTAAAGATTCCAGTCTTTTGGACATGCATCTCTCCATTTGTTTACATCTTTTTTACTACCCTCAGTAAAGTGTATTAATTTCTTTATAGAAGTCTTACACATCTTTGTTAGATTTAGTTGGTATACTTTAGTAATTGATATTTTATGATATAAATAGTATTTCCCTGATTTTATTTTGTGATCTTTGCTTGCATACAGAAATAGAAATGCTTTTTATAACTGATTTTTTTTAACCAGGAACCTTGCTCAATACAAAAACTGTAGATTCTTTGAGTTTTTCAACAGCTTTATTGTGGTATAATTTGCATACCATATATCTCGCTCCATTAAGCATACAATTCTGTGATTTATAGTAATTTTACAGAGTTGTGCAAGCATCACTTCAATCAGGTTTCAGCACATTTCCATCAAACCACAAAATCTCCCATGCCTATTTGCAGGCAGTACCAACTTCCTATTTCTGACAATCAATAATCTACTTGCTGTCTCTTTAGATTTGCCTGTTCTGGGCATTTCCTGTATAGGGAATCACACATCATATGTTCTTTTGCATCGCACTTCTTTCCCTTAGCATAATGTCTTTCAGATTCATCCAAATTGTATCACAGATCAGTATTGTGTTTATTTTTATCAATGAGTCAGTAGTATGGATATATACCATATTTTGTTTTATCTGCTCACCAGTTGATGGACCTTTGCATTGATTCCACTTAAACTATTGTTTAATTGTGGCAAAATATGCATATGACGTTTACCATCTTAACCATTTTTAAGTATACATTTCAGTGGTATTCAGTTTACTGAATGATGTATCACCACCCATCCTTCTCCAGAATTGCTTTTCATCTTGAAAATTGGAAACTCTGTACCTATTAAATTAAACTCCCCCAGTACCCTCTTCCCCCTCCTCCAGCCACTGGCAACAACCACTCCACTTTTGTCTCTGTGACCTTGACTACCACCCTAAGTACCTCATATAGGTATCAGAGGTATCAGTCCCCCTGTGACTGGCCTATTTCACCCAACACAAAGTCCCCAAGACTCATCCATGTTGTAGGGTATGCCAGAATCTCCTTCTCTTTTAAGGCTAGCAGATAAGGAAGGACTTGCTTCTGTCATTTTACTATTTGTTTTCTATATATTTCACAGCTTTTTTGTCCTTCATTTCTTGCATTACTGTCTTTATGTTTAGCTGATTTTTTAAAATGAAACATTTAAGGGGCGCCTGGGTGGCTTGGTCGGTTGAGCGTCCGACTTTGGCTCAGGTCATGATCTCGCGGTCCGTGAGTTCGAGCCCCGCATCGGGCTCTGTGCTGACAACTCAGAGCCTGGAGCCTGTTTCCGATTCTGTGTCTCCCTCTCTCTCTGCCCCTCCCCTGTTCATGCTCTGTTTCTCTCTGTCTCAAAAATAAATAAATGTTAAAAAATTAAATGAAACATTTAAGTTCCTTTCTCATTTCCTTTTGTGTATATTCTGTGTGTGTGTGTGTGTGTGTGTGTGTGTGTGTGTGTGTGTGTGAGAGAGAGAGAGAGAGAGAGAGAGAGAGAGAGAGAGAGAGATTACCATAGGGATTACATGTAACATCCTAAAGTTGTAACACTAATTTGGGTTTATACCAGTTTAACTTCAGTAACATACAAAAATTCTGATCCTTTATAGTTCTGTCCCCACTCCTTTTAGTTGTTGATGTCACAAAATTATACCTTTATACATTATGTCCAAAAGCATAAACAAACAATTGTTCAAAATGCATCAGGCTCCTACATTATGTAGAAAACAAGGGGCACCTGGGTGGCTTAGTAGGTTAAGTGTCTGACTTTGGCTTAGGTCATGATCTCAAGGTTTGTGGGTTCAAGCCCCACACCCAGCTCTGTGCTGACAGCTCAGAACCTGCAATGTGCTTCAGATTCTGTGTCTCCCTCTCTCTCTGTTCCTCCCCTGCACACTCTCTCTCTCTCTCTCAAAAATAAATAAGCACTTAAAAAAATTTTTTAGAGAAAAATATAACTCTACTCTTTGTTTTCTACCTGATTTAAGAGTAATAGATTTTTTAAAAAGCAGTTAGTCTATGGGGTGCCTGGGTGGCTCAGTCAGTTGGCATCTGACTTCAGCTCAGGCCATGATCTTGAGACTCGTGAGTTTGAACCCTGCATCAGACTCCTTGCTGCCAGCTTGGAGCCTGGAGCCTGCTTTGGATTCTGTCTTCCTCTCTCTGCCTTCCCCGCTTGTGCTCTGTCGCTGTCTCTGTCTCTCAAAAATAAACAAACATTAAAATAAAAGGGGGGCAGATCGTCTAAAAGCCAGTATTATTGCAACTTTGGTTCATAACTGCACATTTTGTTTTCTACATAATTTAAGAAATTAATGCATATGTTGGATTTTGTTTATGTATAATTATATCCTCTCTGAATATAACAGTTTTTTTAATACGAAATTTATTGTCAAATTGGATTCCTTACAACACCCAGTACTCATCCCAACAGATGCCCTCCTCAATGCCCATCACCCACTTTTCCCTCCCTCCCACCCCCCCATCAAGTCTGAGTTTATTCTCAGTTTTTAAGAGTCTCTTATGATTTGCCTCCTTCCCTCTCTGTAACTTTTTTTTTCCCTTCCCCTCCCCCATGGTCTTCTGTTAAGTTTCTCAGGATCCACATAAGAGTGAAAACATATGGTATCTGTCTTTCTCTGTATTACTTATTTCACTTAGCATAACACTCTCCAGTTCCATCCACGTTGCTACAAAAGGCCATATTTCATTCTTTCTCATTGCCAAGTAGTAGTCCATTGTATATATAAACCACAACTTTTTTACTTATTTCCAGTCATCATATATTTTATTTCCCTTTTTCACCTATTACACTGGCTAGATCTCCATTACAGTGCAGAATCAGAGTAATAGCCTCTCCTTTTTTTCAATCTCAGAAGGAAAGCTTTCAGTCTTCATCTTTGTGTATAATGTTTTCTGTGTTGGGAGATAACTTCTGTTAGATTCAGGAAGTTTTCTTATTTTTCTGAGTTTTTATTCTATTGAATTTTATAAAAGATTTTTCTGTATTGTTTGAGGTAATCATTTGATTTTTTTCTTATAATCAATGGGATAAATTTTATAGATCATTTTGCTAGTGTACCAAATTTATATTCCTATAATAAAACTAACACAGTCCGAATGCATTCTTCTTAATATATTTCTGGATTTGGCTTGCTGGTATTTTGTTTAGTATTTTTTCATCTGTGTTCACTAGAGAGATGGACCTGAAGCTTTCCATTCTTCAACTCTCATTGTTAATTTGTAGAATCAAAGTTATGCCAGCCTCAAAAAATTGCTTTTTTGTTTTCTCATAAACTGTATGTTAGAAATGTTTATTTTCTTTGAATATTTGGTAGATCTCTCCAGTGACACTGTCTTGGCCTGGAGTGTAGTTGTTGCTGTTGTTTTTGTTTTGGGATTTCTATAGGAATATCTTTGATTGTTGATTCCATTGAACAGTTAAAAAAAACTCTTCAAATTTTCTTTTTCTTCTCTGAAACAGTTTTGATAAATTATATTTTTCTAGAAATGCCTCCATGTCTTCTGAATTTCCAAGTATTTTGGATAAAATTTGTTCATAATATCTTCTTATCTTATGTCTGAAGCATCTGTAATGATTGCATTACTGATACTGATATTATTTGTTTTTTTTTAATGCATGAAATTTATTGTCAAATTGGTTTCCACACAACACCCAGTGCTTATCCCAAAAGATGCCCTCTTCAATACCCATCACCTACCCTCCCCTCCCTCCCACCCCCCATCAACCCTCAGTTTGTTCTCAGTTGATAGTGATATTATTTGTACCTAGTCTCTTTTGTCCTTATCATTCCACCAGAGGATTGTCAATTTCATTACTCTGTAAATAAGCTTTGATTTTTTAATCTTCTTTATTTTATATTTGTTATATATTTTCTCTTTATTACCTCGCTCCTTCTGCTTTCTTTGTTTTCATGTTGCTGTTCCTTTTCTGTCTTCTTGAAATAGAAGCATATCTCACAAATTTTCACCTTTTGTTTTTTCATCATTTGAATATATTTTCTTAAATGCTATTGATTTTCTCCCAGACACTGACATAGCTTTAGCATACAAGTTTTGATACATCTAGTATTTTCACTCTTATTTACTTCAAAATATTTTCTGATTTTCATTTCTTCTTTCAATCCATGTGTTATTTATAAGTACATTTTTAAATTTCTAAACATATGGGGACATACTCTCTTTTTGTTAATTACTTCTATTTTCCATAGGTATGTCTCTTAGAAACAGTATATAGTTTTGTTTTAGACCATTTAGTTCATTTATACTCAGTGTAATCCAAAGTATATTGAGATTTGTTATGTTTTATTTTAGTACTTCCTATTTTTATCATCTCTGCTTTCTTTTTCTTTCCTTTCTTATCTTTTTTTATTGACTAGGTATTTTTTTTAATCATTCCACTTCTCCCCTTAAGTTTTAGAAATTAAATAGTCTGTTACCCTAGAAATTATGCCATATATATTTACCATAGGAAAGTCTAAAGTTAATCAAAGCCATTTTCCTCTAGCCAGATAATCCAAGAACTTTGGAACATATTAACACCATTTGTTTCCCTGGCCCAACTTATATGTTATTGTTGCCAAATTTTTAAGTCTGCTTTGTAGTGTTTTTATTTCACACTGCTAATTATTTTATATAATTACAGTTCATTTAGCCCATATATTTACCACCTTCTTTGTTCTGCATTTCTTCTTATATCTCAAACATTCCAGCTAGGACTACTTTTCCTACTTTTTTTGTTTTTAATGGTTTGGGTTTTTTTGTTTGTTTTTTTTTTTTTTTTTTTTTTTTGAGAGACAGACTATGAGCAGGAGAAGGGCAGAGAGAGAGATGGTGGGGGACAGAGGATCCAAAGCGTTTTCGGTGCTGACAGCAGTGAGCCCAGAGTTGGGCTCGAAATCATGAACTGTGAGATCATGACCTGAGCCAAAGTTAGACACTTAACTGACTGAGCCACCCAGGGCGCCCCTATTTTTCCTACTTTTTATGTTCCTATTTGAGCAGTATTTTGGCTGGTTGACAGAATTCCAAGTTGACTGCTATTTTCTTTCAGAAAATTAAAAACAATCTGTTTACCTCTGACTTCTGTTATTTCTATATAGAAGACATCTGGCCACCTCACTTATCACTCCTTTGAAAGTAATCTCTTTTCCTATGACTATTTAAATGTTTTGTTTTTCTGTCCTTTCACTGTGATGTATCTTAAGTATGGGTGTCATTTCATTTGTTGTATTTTGTGCCTTTTGATAGTGTAGATTGGTGTTGGTTCAGAAAATTGGCAGATGTCAACTTTTCAAATATGGCATCTGGAAATCTCTGTTTCCTGCCATGATGGAGAAACTGGTGCCAGACTTAACTTCCCACAAGAAACAACTAGAAAACTGGACAAAATATTTGAAACAATTATTTTTCTGATACAAGAGAGACAAGAAACAAGATAAAATCTAGACTCACCTTGGATTTCTGTGTCAAGGTACTTTCATGACCATGGTCCAGAGAGGGTACATCTCAGCCACTTCCAAGTCTGCCTGAGTAACTGAAATTTGCAAGGCAGAGAACCAGAGAAGATAGAGCTACACAGAGAAAGAGCTTTAGAAATCTGCATAGTAGTCCCTTTGTGTTTCTTACTCATACATAGAATGAAACTCAAAGAAGCTAGGCAAACAATGACTAAGGAGCTATAAGCTGAAAAACATCAATAGCTCACATAGGGCTAGGAGATATTAGAGTTCTGCCCAGCCAGAGGGGAGAATCCTTCAGTAAAGATTCCAGAATGACTTTACCTTATTAATAGAATTAAGCCAGCCTAGAACAAAAGGTATTCTAAATTTGCCTTGACAAGACTTAAAACCAAGCCTCAAAATAATCTAGCATGTTCTCAAGTAATTTAATTGCCTGCCAGAAAAAATCCAACACTTTTATTACCAGGTAAGCAAAAAATAGTACCCATAACCAAGAAAAAAAGAAGCAGTGCATAGAAACACACTCAGAAATGACAGAGGTTTGGCATAATTAAACTTTGAACTAGTGGTTAAAAATGTGCCCAGTGATTTAAAGAAATACATGAAGATGATGAGAAAGGAACCATATGAAAATTTGGGCATGCTAATTATAAAATTGGAAATTGCTTTATTTACTGGATGGGATTAACAAAAAATTATACACCGCAGGAAAAAAGATCAGAGAACTTGAAGACAGAAAAGAAAATTACCCAAAAATGAAGCATAATGAGAAAAAAAGACAAAAACAAAGACAGCCTCAGTGACCAGAGGGACAATATCAAGCAGGGTAAAGTGTGGGGGTGACAGTTAGGGGTATTTTAAGAAATAATAGTCAAACGTTTTCCATATTTGATTAAAAAAAAAAACCTTTGTATTAGTTATCTATTACTAATTTGTATTAGTAATTTGTTATAACAAATTACTTCAAAACTTAGTGGCTTAGAACAACATTTATTATTCCACAGTTTTTTTGGGTCAGGAGTCCAGGCTTATCTGAATCAGAATGCCTCTGACTCAGGATCTGTGATGAAACTGCAGGCATCTCAAGGCTCCAAAGGGGAGGATTCACAACCAAGTTCACTTTAAAGCCATGGCAGTCCTCAAGTATTAATTGTTGTTGGCAGGAGACATCAGTTCCTTGCCTCGTGAGCCTCTTTGTATGTGTACTCACAACATGACTGCTTGCTTCCCTCAGAGTGAGAGCTGAGAAAGAAAGAGGCGAAGAAAGAAGAGAAGGGAAAGCAAAAGTTGTTGTCTTTTTTAATCTAATCTTTCAGTGACATCTCATCACTTTTACCTTTTTCCATTAATTAGAATCAAGTTATTGTGTATAGCACCCCCTTTGAATGTGGGGGTCTGAATACCAGAAGGTACAGAAATTGGGAGCCATTTTAGAGGCTACCTGCCACACCATTACATTACACAATATACAAAAGTAACTTGAAATGAATCATAGTCTTACATAAAAGGAAAACAACAGGGCGCCTGGGTGGCGCAGTCGGTTAAGCGTCCGATTTCAGCCAGGTCACGATCTCGCGGTGTGTGAGTTCGAGCCCCGCATCAGGCTCTGGGCTGATGGCTCGGAGCCTGGAGCCTGTTTCAGATTCTGTGTCTCCCTCTCTCTCTGCCCCTCCCCCGTTCATGCTCTGTCTCTCTCTGTCTCAAAAATAAATAAACATTATGGGGCGCCTGGGTGGCGCAGTCGGTTAAGCGTCCGACTTCAGCCAGGTCACGATCTCGCGGTCTGCGGGTTCGAGCCCCGCGTCGGGCTCTGGGCTGATGGCTCGGAGCCTGGAGCCTGTTTCAGATTCTGTGTCTCCCTCTCTCTCTGACCCTCCCCCGTTCATGCTCTGTCTCTCTCTGTCTCAAAAATAAATAAACATTATGGGGCGCCTGGGTGGCGCAGTCGGTTAAGCGTCCGACTTCAGCCAGGTCATGATCTCGCGGTCTGCGGGTTCGAGCCCCGCGTCGGGCTCTGGGCTGATGGCTCAGAGCCTGGAGCCTGTTTCTGATTCTGTGTCTCCCTCTCTCTCTGCCCCTCCCCCGTTCATGCTCTGTCTCTCTCTGTCCCAAAAATAAATAAAAAACGTTGAGAAAAAAAAAAAAAAAGGAAAACAACAAAAATTCTAGAAGAAACATGAAAAAAATCTGTAGTAAGCAAAAATTTCTTATATAGGACACAAGAAGAACAAATCATTTAAAAAATTGATAAATTGGACTACATTGTATTAACTTCTCTTCAAAAATCACCATTTAAGAAAATCAAAATAAGACTGTGAGAAAAGATTTGCAAATAGTATAACTGACAAAGAACTTGTACTCAGAGTACTTTATTTTTTTTAATGTTTATTTTTATTTATTTTTGAGACAGAGAGCATGAATGGGGGAAGGGCAGAGAGAGAGAGAGGGAGACACAGAATCTGAAGCAGGCTCCAGGCTCCGAGCTGTCAGCACGGAGCCCAACACGGGGCTCCAACTCACAGACCGTGAGATCATGACCTGAGCTGAAATTGGATGCTTAACCGACTGAGCCACCCAGGTGCCCCCGGAGTATTTTAAAAAAATCTTACTGGTCAATAACGATAATAACAGTTTGGCAGTTTACTACAAAGTTAAATATGTACTTACTATATTATCATGCAGTTGGACTCATAAATATTTAACCAAGAGAAATGAAAACAGATTCACACACAAAAAAACTTGTGCACAAGTCTTTGTAGATGCTTTATTTATGCTAACCAAAAATGGGAAAAAAAAAACCCAAATGTTCATCAAGAGGTGTGTGGATAAATACTCAGCGATAAAAAGGGACAAACTACTGATAAATGCAACAACATGGATGATTGTCAAAAGTGAGCTGAAACAAAAGCCAAAGAAGAGTGCACACTGTATGATCACATTTATATGAAATTCTGAGAACGATAATTTTAATCTGTAATGAGAACAGTTTAGTGGATGCATAGGGCTGGGGTTAGAGATGGGACAATGACTACATGGGGTCATGAGGGAATATTTTGGGGTGATGGACATATTCTGTGTATTAACTGTGATTGTAGTTATGTGACTATATGCATTTGTCAGACCTTACCAAACCCTACACTCAAAATGACTACATTTATTTTCCATAATTTCATTTCACTAAGGTTGGTTTTTAAAACAAAACAAATATTGCCTTTGTTCAGTTCTCTCTCTCCCATACTACATTACTGTGTCTCTATTTCCATCTTTTTCTTTCACTGTGCTATATTCAGACAGTTTCTTCAAGTCTAATATTTTATGTTCTCTTTATGTTCAGCCTTCTGTATATGTCCACTGAGTTTTTATCTTAAGGGTTTTTTGTTACTAGAAGTTCTATTTAACTTGGTCATATCTGCCATTTTACATTCTTAAAGCCTCCTTTTTCTTGCTGACATTTCCAAGTTTGCCATGCTTTTCTTTTAAAATAGTAAACATTATTTGAAAGACCACATCTAATAAATTCAATATGAGACAGGTTTGTTTCTGCTGGTTCTATTCATGTTGTATGGTTGCTCTATCTGCTTGTTAGTAATTGCACTGGAAAATTTTTGTTATGGGGATTACCTAGACAGGCTTTGCCTTTGCTGCTTCTGGGTGCCTTAGAGCACTTCTGGTTTTGAGCACTTGACCATACAGTTAGGCTTTCTGGACTACCCTAGGTATTTGTTCTTTGAGGTAAATCTGTAAGATAGCTGGTCTGTGGCCACAACTTCACAGGAATATTTCTTTTTTCTTTTCTTCTCCTGTTTTGCTTATGACCAAAGTAGCTTCTCTATAGTTCTATGACTTTACAAGGAAGGACATGGATGAAGATATGTTTCACCTTTATCCTGAAAGAGTATCAGTATTGGAAAAGGTTTCTCTACCACACCCCCTCATGAAAGAACGAGATCCTAAATATGGGCTATTGTAAATGCCTTCTGGGGCATAGGAAGCATTGCTGTTCCAGTATTCTGCTTCTTTTTCTCATTACAAACTTCCATTCAGTAACTATCTTGGGACTTTTTGCTATATTTTCATCTCTTTAATGCTTTTAAAGTGTTGTAGAGTTTTTCATGGGTTGATTAATCTGAATGCCCTGGTGTGCTTTTACTGGATCTAAGCATATACATCTCTTTAAAAATAGCCACCTCATTTAGCACAGTGATTGATATGTCTTGGTGAAAATCTTTAGATAACTTTTGTCTTGTACAGAGTTTACATGTGTCTGGTCGATTACAGCATCCTGGAAGTTGAAATGGACTGTAGCTACAAAATAAATCAATTCAAACTATTACAGGGAATTAGCCTCAGGGTCTTTAGAACCAGTTTTGCACTTATAGAACATATTACTTCTTTAATAAACATTAGCAATTGATAATAGTCTTATGTCTTAACTAAAAGAAATACATTGTGTGCCTCTGTGTTGTAACCAAATTACTTTGAGTGAGATATAGCAAGGGCAGAAGCAAATTAAGAGACAAAGGAAAGAATTTTATAAATTCTTATAATCACAGTTTCCTGGGGCAAACACAGCACACCACAGAGGGCCACTGAAGGGTCACAAGGCAGAGGAAGTAGGGGTAACAGTGGGCAAGTCCCTTTATTGTATTTTCCGGTGGAAGGAATAAGGCAGGGTAAGTAGGGTTAGGATTGTATAATTTGAATGATTTCAGTGGGCTCTGGTTGCCTGATACCTCGCCCTGGGGCAGTTAAGGCAGATGTACAGTGGTCCAGAGTATGAGAGCCACATAACCAAAGTGGTTGGGAGTGTGCATTTAATCGGCTGTACAAGGAAAAAAAAAAAAACAGACCTCTTGCTAGGGCCTCAAAATTGAGTCAAGACAACATTTAAAAACAACTATATTATACCTTGAAGCAACTAATAGTATAGAGTCATAAGCCTAGGATATAAGGACAGATTTTAATAGGACAGAAGTGCCTAACTTTGAATTTATTTATATCACGGTGTTGAAAGATAAAAAGTACCTGTCATGTTAGCTGAGATCTTAAAAACATCTTGAAAAATGTAGCATAATTTGTAACTATACTTCTTGCTTAGTGAGAGACTTCCCATGCGGAGGATGTCCTGTAAAGATTTAACATTGCATTTTCTAACATAATAGCTTTTTCTTCAGTCAGTATGCTTTGATAATTAGACACTATAAATCTACCCAAAAAGCTTTTGTCACTTGACAGATATTTTGCATCAGGCTTAAGAGAAAGGCAGTGCCACTTCTTTGTGGGTCTCATTACACTTGATTTTTCCCATAGTTCTCAGAAAAAAAAGTAATGAATAAATCAATTTGGTTTACTATTATCTTTGTATTAAAAATTACATGTAGATTATTAAAATGATATAAACTCTGCAAGAATATAAGCACATTAATATTTTATATAGTTGCTTTTTTTTATTGGTAAACCTACCTGAAAATATCCAAATTTGTTCAGATTCAGGGTTTTAGGACACCTTTAAAAGTGTTCAGCAAGATTATTTACATCTTGGCTGTCTCTACACTTTATTAAGTTCAGAATTAAGTTCAGAATTCCAGTTTAAAGTGTCTAATACTTCAGTTTGCAGATTTATACAGGTACTTTCAGAAACAAAAGCAGATACCTAAAAACTCACTTTAATTTATATAAAAAAAACATGTGAGTGACCACTCTTTTCTAAGCATTCTGCTAACTGCTATTGAAACACAGCGATGAATAAGACCAGGCCCTGCTCTTAAGAAGTTACTATATCCCATTACCCATTTTTTGTTTCTCCTTTTAGTGTTCATCATTAAGAGTTACTGCATTTTGGGGCATCTGGGTGGCTCAGTTGGTTAAGCATCCAACTGTGGCTCAGGTCATGATCTCGTGGCTTGTGAGTTCAAGCCCCACTTTGGGCTCTGTGCTGACAGCTCAGAGCCTGAAGCCTGCTTCAGATTCTGCCTCTCTCACTCTCTGCCCCTACTCTGCTTGCACTCTGTCTGTCTCTCTCAAATACAAACAAACATTAAAAAAAAATCTAAAGGGGCACCTGAGTGGCTCAGTCAGTTAAGCATCGACTCTTGATTTCAGGTCAGGTCATGATCTCACAGTTTGTGAGTTCAAGCCCTGCATCAGGCTCTGTGCTGACAGCATGGAGCCTGCTTGGGATTCTCTCTCTCCCCCTATCTCTCTGCCCCTCTCCTGCTCATGCTATCTCAAAATAAATAAATAAATTTAAAAAAAATATTTAAAAAAATTTTTAAAGTAATTGCATTTTATATTTATTTCTTTATACTTTTTATCTTCTTTCTCCCTCATGAAGGGAGAAAATATACTTTTTATCTTTACTTTCTCCCTGCATAAAGTAAGTTGTCTCTTGTGTTCCCCACTATATCCCTAGACCCTAAAAGAGTGTCCAGCCCTAGAAGATACTCAAAACATATTTATTGAGCGAATGAATGAAAGCTAGTTGATCTTTTTTCAATTATTTTTTCTTTTCTAAGACAAATTCCCCTTTCAATTTTGATCCTTTATGCAGAATTTTAGTTTTTGAAATGCAATTGAACTTTGTGAAACATGATAAAGTATAATGTGCCGCCACTATTCAAGAAACTAAGAAACATAAATTGCCATAATTATACCACAGCCTATGGTGAAGTTTTTTCTTATCTCATAAAGTTTTTTAAATGGTATTCATTCTAATAATTATTATGAAAACTGTCGATGATAAAGGAATACATAGCCCAAGATGAAGGCACCAGGAGTGAGTGAAATAAGTTAAAATTAGTACTGCTCATAATCAAGATCATACTTTCAGAGGATAAAATATCACACAAAATAATGTGGCTAGGATTATTTATCCAATTGTTTGAACTTATGTTTGAACTCCTGTTCTAAAATTTCAAGTACACATTGGTCATATATTACAAACCTCTGTGAAGTAAGCATGTGTATCCATAGGCACCAACACATCAGTAGTTATTGGCACATAATATTTATTGAATGAATATGCATATATAAGCATAAATATTTATGTAAACATAAAGTCCATAGCATAGTGCTGGGCATTTGTTAAGTATTATGTACAACATTTATAGGTGATTTAGTTGAATTACTGAAGTGTGATTTTTTTTAAAGGAGTTTTTACCAGCCAGTAGTATAAGACCAAAGAAGAATCCCTTCCACCTGAAATCTGAGATGCAATGCCAGCTTTATGAGCAAGCAGAATAGGTAGCTCCATATATGACTGATTTAAAGGAGTTTCCTGAGGGCATGTAAGTGGCTCAGTTAGTTAAGTGTCCAACTCTTGATTTCAGCTCAGGTCATGATGTCATGGTCATGAGAACAAGCCTCACTTTGGGCTCCACAATGGGCACAGAGCCTGCTTGGGACTGTCTTTCTCTTCCTCTGCCCCTCCCCTATTTGTACACACCTACTCACTCACTCACTCTCTCTCTCTCTCTCTCTCTCTCTCTCTCTCCCCCTCTCTCTCTCTCAAAAAAAAAAAGTTTCATGGAATGAGTCCAGTGTGTCAAAAAAATCTCAATCCTGCTGCCTGTCATCATACCACCATAACTTAATCTTTTGAATACTGGAAACTATTGTTTTTCATATGCTTTTGTCGTGTTTTTAGCTAAAATTCAAATACTATGGGAAGTAGTCCAGTGGTTTCCAATCATCAGAATCTTGAAAACAACATTGATGTGATCCATAGAATGACCAGAAGAGCAAATTGCCCTGACCCCTCTCCTTCTACCTCCTTTCCTGTACCTTCACAATTACTGAGTCTGGCTGATCTTCCCTCCTTAATGTTTTTCAAAGATATTTGCCTTTATCTCACTCCTTAGTTGAGGCCACCCTCATCTCCTTACCTGGATTACTGCAACAGCTTTCCGATTGATTTCTGGAACCCTAAACTTGTCTTCCCTCTAATCCATTTTCCACACTATGCCAGAGATGCCTCTTATAAATGTTAATTCATTTTCTTCTCCCACCCCTTCCTAACCAGTTAGGAAGAAGGTGGCTACAGAGATTTTCTCATCAGGCCCTTAGAGTATTCCAATATCATTTCTATCACTTTCCACTTTATATTACTCTCTTCTACTTAAGAAAATTTTAGAGAAACCTCCATCACCTTAAGGTTCCTTTATTTTAATAAGTTAATATTACCAGTTTTAAAAATAAAAGTTATATCCAAAGCACCTAGTCCTTTAAAAATAGCTCCTAGCTAATAAGCCAGCCAGTCAGTTCTCTCTGTGAAACTACAGGGCATTGGTGGAGAGTGAGGGGGTGAAACTGCTTTGCCGTTATCCAGCAAGAAGATGTGCTTTTAAAAGACAATAGCAGTGAACTAGACAGACAAAAAATCCTTGCCTTCCTGGAGTTTTCATTCTAATAAAGATAGTAAACAAGAGAAATTAAGTATACAGTGTGGTAGAGAATGATAAGGGCTGAAGAGAAATGTAAAGCAGAAAAAGGGAATAGGTAGTATATATATTTTTAGAAGGGAATATAGTTTTTCTTAAGTTATTTTTTATTTTTTTTAATCTTATTTAAATCCAAGTTAATTAACATATAGTGCAATAATGATTTCTGGAATAGAATTTAGCGATTCATCACTTACACCTAACACCCAATGCTTATCCCAACAAGTGCCTCCTTAATGCCCATCCACATTTAGCCCATCCCCCCACCCAGCCCTGCTCCAGCAACCCTCAATTTGTTCTCTGTATTTAAGGGTCTTTTATGGTTGGCCTCCCTTTATTTTTTGTTTTCTTCTTATGTTTCCTTCCCTCCCCCTATGTTCATCTGTTTTGTTTCTTAAATTGCACATATGAGTGAAATCATATGATATCTATCTTTTCTGACTGATTTATTTCGCTTAGCATAATACACTCTAGTTCCATCTACATTGTTGCAAATGGCAAGATTTCATTCATTCATTTTGATCACCAAGTAATACTCTATTGTATATATATATACCACCTCTTCTTTATCCATTCATTAGTCAATGAACATTTGGCTCTTTCCATAATTTGGCTATTGTTGATAGTGCTGCTATAAACATTGAGGTGCATGTGCCCCTTCGAATCAGCATTTTGTATCCTTTGGATAAATACCTAGTAGTGCAATTGCTGGATCATAAGGTAGTTCTATTTTTAATTTTTTGGGAACCTCCATACTGTTCTCCAACAGTGGCTGCACCAGTTTGCATTCCCACCAGCAGTACAAAAGTGTTTTCCTTTCTCCACATTCTCGCTAACATTTGTTGTTGCCTGAGTTGTTAACTTTAGCCATTCTCATAGGTGTGAGGTGGTATCTCATTGTGGTTTTGATTTGTATTTCCCTGATGATGAGTGATGCTCAGCATCTTTTCATGTGTCTGTTAGCTGTCTGGATGTCTTCTTTGGAAATGTGTCTGTTCATGTCTTTTGCCCATTTCTTCACTGGATTATTTGGTTTGGGGGTGTTTATTTTGATAATTTATTTATACATTTTGAATACTAATCCTTTATCTGATGTGTCATTTGGAGATATCTTCTCCCATCCATCAGTTGCCATGTAGTTTAGAAAGAGTCAGCAGGGATAATCATTTTGAACTCTGCTGATGCTTTCTCTTCTTCCTTTTGCCAGACAAGCCCTGGTTATCCCCAGTCCATTGTCCTTTCTGTACCTTCACCCATTCAACTTAAGGTGGCTGGAGGAAAACACACAGCCATGCTGGTGATCTCACTCTAAATTCATCATCAGGCACCTGGGTGGCCCAGTCAGTTAAGCGTCCAGTTCTTGATATTGGCTCAGGTCGTGATCTCACCATTCGTGGGTTCTAGTCCCACATCAGGCTCTGCATTGACAGTGCAGAACCTGCTTAGGATTCTCTCTCTCCCACTCTCTCTCTGCACCTCCCCTGCCTGTGCTCGCTTGCTCTCTCTCTCTCTCTCTCTCTCTCTCTCTCTCACTTTCTCAAAATAAATAAATAAATAAACATTAAAGATATTAATTAATTATGGGAGCCTGAGTGGCTCAGTCGGTTAAGCGTCCGACTTCGGCTCAGGTCTTGATCTCCCAGCTTGTGAATTGGAGCCCCGTGTCGGGCTCTGTGCTAACAGCTCAGAGCCTGGAGCCTGTTTCAGATTCTGTGTCTCCCTCTCTCTCTGCCCCTCCCCTGCTCATGCTCTGTCTTAAGAATAAAGAAACATTAAATATATATATATATATTAATTAATTTATCATCGCAAAAGGGGTCTTTAAGCTGCCAGGCAACCTCTATATATTCCACTCTTTTTGGTGACTATTTCATACCCTCATATCCTTCTTCAAATCTTTTATATCTCCTCCCCATAACCACTTTCATTTGGTAACCTCAATTCCTATTTCACTGAGAAAAAAGAAGCAGTCAGAAGAGAACTTCTACTGCATTTATATTTCTCTGTGCATCTTTTCCCATACACCCTGCTGTAATGACATAAACTACCCCTGCTCCAATATAAGGTCAAATTCTTCATTTGTCCCATAGATTTCATCGCCACTTTGCTATACTGCCTCTTTGTTGAATTTTCAACTAAAAACAGTCTTTTTTGAAAACAATTTTCCATAAAAAAAAGAATACCTAATATAGCAACATGAAGTGGTTAACTGCCCTTAAGAGAGAAACAAAGAGAAATAATTCATGGAATAAGCAATTTAAAACTAAACAACCAGTCTTCTAAGGAATATTGCTACTTAAATAAAATCTTTGTTTGTAAATTCTTTAGACTTTTCACCAGTGCTGGTGCACCATGGTCGGATATGCTCAGCAGATTACATTAGGTAATCAAGAAATTACGTTAGCTTAGTTAAACAGTTTGTGTCTTGACTCCAGTTGTACCTTGAATTCAGTAAATATAACTAGGATTCTTTTCAGTTTCAAAGCTTACCCTCTTCCCTGTCCAGGCTTAAAAACTAGGTTTTGGTAAACAACCTTCCAAACCCTAAGTAAGTTAAGGCTACCAAATTTCTAATAATTTAGTGATTTTTTTTTACCTCTTAGATAAAAGGAAAGAAAGGAAATAGAATTATTTCCTTCAAAATCAAGAGAATAATACCATCACTTGACACCAAAAATGGGTAAGATTATTGTTTTTCTTATATTATGTAATATTTTTAAAAATAGCTTATAACATCAGTTTTAATCAGTGGTCAAATATTGCCCTGCCATTGGAGACACTACATTCTAGTTGGGGAGTCGGACTATAAATATCTATACTAATGGAAGTTTACTCTGCTACCAGGTTTTTAGCAATTTGATCTCTAGTTTTAGTCAATTAATTTTTTATTTCTTTTACCATTTCTATCAATTTGAATTTATATCAAACTCAGTTTGTATGTCATTACTAAGAACTTAAATTGTTCTCAAAGCTTCTTAAGTAATGTTTCAGAATTAATGTGAACTTTCCAAATCATCCATTCAGCACATAACTGAAGGCATTGTGTTCATTTTATTTCCAGTTTACATAGAATCTTAAGAGGACTGTGTATGGTTTCCCTGAGTGATCTCCATCTTTTATACATAACTCTTAATTTGACAGCCTTTTAGATATTGAAAAATATAAGCTTAGACCCATATATTTATCAGTGACCTTAAACAATGAACTAATGAAATACCAGTTTTTAGAGACCTCAAAAATTTTCTCCTAAACATGACTGACGGACTTAAGATCTTAATGTAGGAGTCAGTTGCAGTATATAAAAAGCTAACACGCTAAATTCACATCCAAGTTCTGCCCCACAAATGTGTGATTATGCATAAACCAATTTTTCCAAGCCGCAATTTTATCATTGATAAGCATAAAAGCTATATTAGTTTGCTAAGGTTATTTCGGAAATAGTATAAATATCACAGTGTCAAACTATAAAACATCAAGCAAATGTATATTATTATTAGATTAGAAATATTTTATACTCAGATTTTTAGTTTTTTAAGTGCCTTAGTATCCCTGAATTGCCAGTCCTTGACTATCCTTGAGATATTTTCAACATCCTTTTCAATTTTTATCATGATCTTATCCTTTCAAGTTCAAATGGATATTGATTATTGTCACTACTTTTCCTTCTGCCATCCTAGTTCAGTGTAGCAGTTTTTAATAAACTTAACATAAATACATATGGAAAGAACCCTTCTTTGGATGTTCTTATTAAAGACAGGAACAAAAAAACAAACAAAAAACAGATTTTTTTCAGCCATCACCTCTCCTGCTTTTGTGACAATCTGGTCTTTGTCGCATGATTAGAGCACTGTTTTTAATAAATTTTATTTTTTATTTTTTTTAATGTAAAACTTTGTGGTTTTTTAATTGTTTAATTTTATTTAAATCCGAGTTTTAACATACAGTGTTGTAATTTCAGGAGTAGAATTTAGTGATTCATCACTTATTTTTAATAAATGTTAAAAGCCCCATGGTCTTTGGCATTCTGGGTAGGTTGAATAGATTGAGAAAGATTACTTAGAAATAATCGTTATCGGGGCACCTGGGTGGCCCAGTTGATTGAGTGTCCGACTTCAGCTCAGGTCATGATCTCACATTCATGGGTTCAAGTTGCACATCGGGTTGTGTGCTGACAGCTCAGAGCCTGGAGCTTCTTTTGGATTCTGTGTCTCCCTCTCTCTTTGCCCCTCCCCTGATCATGCTCTGTCTCTCTCTCTCTCAAAAAATAAAATAAAACATTAAAAAAAGTAAATCAAAAATAAATAGGTTACATTTTTTACATGCTTTGAATTTTTAGATTAGTCATACTTCTTTAGATATCTTTTTAAAAAGGAATAATTATGCTTAAGTTAAATATTTCTAGGTTATATGATAATTTCTATAAAATTATAAAAATGTGGGGGCACCTGGGTGGCTCACTCAGTTAAGCGTCTGACTTTGGCTCAGGTCATGATCTCACAGCTCGTGAGTTCAAGCCCCACATCGGGCTCTGTGCTAACAGCTCAGAGCCTGGAGCCTGCTTCTGATTCTGTGTCTCCCTCTCTCTCTGCCCCTCATCCGCTCATGCTCTGTCTCTCCTTCAAAAATAAATAAATATTTAAGACTTATAAAAATGTGAGAAAGCATTATATTCTAACAAGGTTTCATTGTATATATTTATCATTTTGCATAGGAAAATTGGGCTTTTATAGGATATAGTTAACTTTTGCTTGATATTCCTGTGTCAACTGTTTAAACAACAGTTGGAAATAGAAATTACATTGGGATATACTAAGAAAAACTTTATCCATGTCTCTCACTATGTCACTAAAATTGTACTTATATGCTCAGACATGTCAAAACTAAAATGTTAACTTTCAACATAGAAACATTTTCATGAGGGGCGCCTGGGTGGCACAGTCGGTTAAGCGTCCGACTTCAGCCAGGTCACGATCTCGCGGTCCGTGAGTTCAAGCCCCGCGTCAGGCTCTGGGCTGATGGCTCAGAGCCTGGAGCCTGTTTCTGATTCTGTGTCTCCCTCTCTCTCTGCCCCTCCCCCGTTCATGCTCTGTCTCTCTCTGTCCCAAAAATAAATAAACGTTGAAAAAAAAATTAAAAAAAAAAAAAGAAACATTTTCATGAGATTTTGCATTGATTATTTCCTTTCATGAAAAGATTTTATATTTAATAATGTTGAAAAACAGTATTTTTTTTTAGCACATAAGGAGGCAGCACAGCATTAGAGATAAGAGCACTAAGTCAAAGTACGTAAGACCTGAATTTGAATCCCACCCAGGCCCAGTCCTTCCCACTTATCTATAAACCCCATATGTTATTATAAGGATTTATATGGTAACAAATATAAGATGTTCACTCCATGCCTAGCACGTAGGAAAATCTTTAGGAAGCAAACAGTGAACAGTGGGTTTAGGGAATAGCCTTTATAAATGCTAAGACATTATTGTATTCAAAGTAAGCATGATATAATTCATAAGGTGTGTATGAGAAGCTCATGTATTCCACTTTTAATTTATGAAAACATTACTAGTTTTAGAAAGCACTAAATTTTAGGCAAGATTTATATATATAAATTATATCTGTCCTGTTAAAGGATATAAATAACACTGAGGAATATATATGAAATCAAGTCAAAAATTTTTCTGCAATAGAAATGTAGGTACTAAAATATTTTCACTGACATATCTCACCTATTGGTTATAACAGAGAATTATATGGACACCATAATAAATTTATAATTTTTGAAATAGAAAATTAAAATTTATGCTTATTCCAATGGAAAAAAATGTTACGAATGTGATGATCTTTACTGGACATATTTGCAGTAGCATCCATATTGGGCATTTAGCAAATTGATGTATGCTATGTTGTACCATTAGGGTACAAGGCTAACTTCTAGAAAGTATTTCTGTATCTTTGGGAAAAGATTCATTTGCTCTCCCTAGAAATGGTTTTGTTTTCAGAATGATTGAGTGATACAATCTAAGTCTTCAACCTATTAGGTCTTTTATAAATTCCAAAATAAACTACAGAGCAGTACTTAAAAAGCAGATAGCTCATTTGATGAATTTGACTCTCCCTATATAAGAGTTTCTCTGTACATGCTGTGACTTTATACATTCTACCATTCATACAAGAAGTGTTTAGCACTAGGTATCCAAAATGAACTCTTTCACATTAGGTCCAGCATCCTGCTTCCCAGTGTGCATTAAGCATCAAAGCTTTCTCTCTGAAAATAGGCCCCTTAAAAATTAGTGCTAGTCTGGACTCATCAAATCAAAAATACTTGGCTGTTTGCATCTGTCCTCTCTACTTTATAACAAATTCTTATAAATCGGCTGTCTTCTTGCTTATTATGTATCTACCTATTTACTACAGTTGCAAAAATATTAGAGAAAAACCAAATATCAGCATAGCCACAAAACCTTTAGGATGTTAGAGTCCTCTTTGGACTAACTGTGCTGCCTTTGGCAACCTTTGTTCCTTCTGATGACCGTTAAATATGATTATCAGGTAGCTATGATTTCTTAAGGTCTTACCCATAAGTAAGTATAGTCATAATTAAATGTAACACAAAATAATTAAATAATTTTCCCATAGAAGGAAGTTTTTCATCTTAGTCTCAAAAAGCTGGTATGGGGTGCCTCCATGGCTCAGTCAGTTAAGTGTCCAAGTCTTGATTTCTGCTCAGGTCATGGTCTCACAATTTGTGGGTTCATGCCCCACATCAGGCTCTGTGATGACAGTGCAGAGCCTACTTAGGATTCTCTGTCTCCTTCTCTCTCTGTCCCTCCCCCACTCACTATCTCTCTAAAAAATAAATAAATGAAGAAACATTTTTTTAAAACCTAGTATAAAAGCTTTTTAAAAATCTGAACTCCTCTGTGGTTTCTTTCAGTTTGAAGTTTCCTTTTATTTATAAAATTTCATTAATTCATCTATAATTATTCCTTCTTAATTACTCTTTCATCTTGAAATATATATAACATGGAATTTTGAGCTTCCAAGAGAAAATAACTGTAATAGTTATTATTATTGTATAACATTTGTAACTGTCATATATCTGTAGTAATCTTACTTGGATGGGACCCTGTTAGTTTTACAGATTAAATCAAAAACTTGTATAGGAAAAAAAATGAGATTTGCCCTATGAGGTATCAAAGTATGTAAAGCTGTATGGTAGTATTGGCATAGGGATAGATAATTTGAACAGAATACAGAAAAATAGAAACCATGTAAAATTAGAAATTTTGTTCATGAGAATATGCCATTTCAAATCAACGGTGAAAAGATGCTGTTGGAAAAATTTTAAATCATTTAGAATATTCCATATATAAGGTAAATTCCAGGTAGATTAACAAGCTAAGTAAAAAAGAAAATATTGGAAGAAATAAGATTATTTTTAGTATCTTGGAATGGAAAAGTCTTTGTAATAAAAACACAAAACCCAGAATGCAAACAAGGAAAATATTGATTAACTGCTTTAACCATAAAAATTAAAATTCTGTATGAAGAAAGGTACTAAACAAAGATAAAAGACAAATGACAAAAAATAAAATAATGGATTAGTAGGCAAAATCCATCAAGAATTCCATAATTATGAAAAATATTAAGCTAATAGATGGAAAAGTATGTGAACTAGCAGCTCACAAAAGCAGAAATACAAAGCTCCTTTAAACATAACAAATCAGGTTCAACCACAGTATTCACTGAAGAAACGCAGATTTAAACAATAATTTTATTTTACCCAGAAAATAGAGAAAAATGTAAATGACAGTTATTACACAGTGTCTGCAAACACATGAATAAACAGGAATAGATATACAGTATTGGTGGGAGTGTAAATTGGCAAATCCTTTTTATAAAGTAATGTAGCAGTATCTAACAGATTAAACTATACATATCCTTTTGAAATTCCAAGTACAGGAATCTGTCCTAAAGAAATACTTGCATATATGTAAACATATGGTAAAATATTTGTCCACCTGTCCAATCCTTCACATCTTAAATCACAGCTGTTAAGGCAGCCTCTTTCTCTCTGGTTTCTCTGTCTTCAGTTTTATTCTGCTCTATCCCATCTTTCATACTGCTGTCAGATTATTTTCCTGAAAAGCAAATATGATTCTGGCCCTGCCTACTTAAAGACTTCTCTTTTACTGTTGCCTATAGGTTTTTTATAGTCTTTTCTCCACCGTATTATCAGCAGTCTGCCTCTGTCCTTCACATTCCTTGTGTTCCAGCCACACTGAATTCCTACCTCAATAAAACAAGCATGCTCAGCCAGCCCTTTTTACAACTCCTAATCTGCACTCCACATACTCATCATGTATTTATTGAATTTATTGTTCTTTAAGTACTGATGGTACAGCAAAGCCCAAGGTCCCCCTGTTTTCTTTTGGGGTTTTTGAAGATAGCAGATTATTGATGGGAAGGTGGAATTGTGGAGTAAAAAAAATATGTATATGCTTAAAATCAAATAATCAAATAATCAAAGTATATATAGAAAATTAAAATAAGTCAATGTGCTAATGAATGGGTGGATCCCTGAGAATAGGATCCTGTGAGAAAATAAATCTTAAGATCTAATGACAAAAAGTATTCTGTCATTGAAAATCAGCAGAAAGATCATCAAAGCAGACAGAACAGTTAGCGCAAAGACCCCAAGGCAGGAATATACTTGGTATGTTTGAAGTAAACAAAATAGTATGCAAAATAAAGGCAATAGTGACAGATGTGGGAAATGTATTATATTAGGTAATGCCAGGCACCACAGCAAACAAACTGACATCTCAGAGACTTAACAAAGGTTTATTTCTTGCTCACATTACACATCTGAGACAGTTTTACAAGAAGGCTCTGCTGGTAGAGATTCCACCATCTTGAACATATGGTTTCCTGAGATCACTGAAACAGGGAAAGAGAAGAATGGAAGAACAGTAACTCTTTACTAAGCTCTGAAGTGATATACACACATCATTTCCTTTTACTTTTATTGGCCAAACCAGTCATAGGGACCGAATCTAACTGTATAAGAGTCTAGGAAATGTATATGGAACAAGCGGAATGTTTGGTGAACACTGTCTCTGCTGCAGACAAGGACCTGATCTTACAGGTTAAAGAGTTTTAAGTGTGTGAGGCACCTGGGTGGCTCAGTCGATGGAGCATCTGACTTCGGCTCAGGTCACGATCTCACGGTTCAAGGGTTCGAGCCTCATGTCGGGCTCTGTGCTGACAACTCAGAGCCTGGAGCCTGCTTCGGATTCTGTGTCTCTTCTCCCTGCTTCTGCCCCACCCCAGCATGCACTTGCTCGCTCGCTCTCTCTCAAAAATATTTAAGAAAAAAAGAATTCTAAGTGTGAATGAAGGTCAGTGGTCAGTTTTGAAAAATGTTACCTGACCAGATTTCTTTTTTTTTAAGATTACTCTGGCTACTGGGTAGAAAATGGAAATGACTAAAAAAGCTAGAGAAAAAATTTAAGGCTATTGCAAGATTCTTGTTAAGAGATAGTGGTGGCTTTAGGGCACCTGGCTGGTTCAGTCGGTAAAGTATGCAACTCTTGATCTCAGGGTTGTGAGTTCGAGCCCCACATTGGGTGCAGAGATTACTTAAAAAGCGAGAGAGATAATGTTGGCTCAGACTAAGAAGAAAGAGAAAGGTGAATTCATTGGGAGTTTTTATTTTTTTAAGAGGTAATAGAAGGTGCTGATGGATTAGTTATGAAATATGAAGAAAAAGATAAGAATCAAGGATGATTCTAGAGGTAGCTTGTACATGCAATTTCTTTGTAGGAATGTCCTTTCCCAATTCCCGACCTGAAAAATTTTTCTTCCTTCCAGACCCAACTCAAATGTCATTTTTTCTGTAGGACATTTCTAATTCCCCTGACAGATCAAGTCTTTCCTTTTTCTGTACTCCCATACTGTTTTTTTTCAAGTTTATTTATTTATTTTAGAGAGAGAGAGAGCAACTACAAGTAGGGGAGGAACAGAGAGAGAGGGGAAGAGAGAGAATCTCAAGCAGGCTCTGTACTGTCAGCACAGAGCCCAATGTGGGGCTCAAACCCACGAACTGTGAGATCATGACCTGAGCCGAAACCAAGAGTCAGATACTTAACCAACTGAATCACCCAGGCGTTCCCATACTGTTCTTCTTTATGACACTTCTTGAATTGTAGTATGACTGTCATTTACATGCATTTCTTCTGCAAGACCATGAGCTAACATCTTGCCTGGCCTATAGTCAGTCAATAAAATTGTATTGAATGAATGAATGAATATACAGTATATAATATTTTCATCAGAAAAATATTTTCTTTAGAAAATATTACATAATGTAAATAAGTTCATTCTATACAATTTTATTGATATATACACATATGTGTGTATACATATATATGAATATATGTGAATATATGTGAATATATGTGAATATATATATATATATATATATATTACACAGTGTTTGAAGCCTAAGGAGTTTTCATCAGTCTTTAAAACATTATTCTTGGCTATATATCTGTAATGTTTGGCTGCTATAACTGCTTTTTTTTTTTTTAATAGAATGAGAGGCAGCTGCAGGTACTGGCAGATTACAAAATGCGTAATTACTAAAAGTAACTGAAGCATATTATAGTATAATTCAACAGAAAAAAAAAAACATCTGGCACATGCTATGTTAATTTGTCATAAGAGAGTTTCAAAGAAAGCACTTGCTGCAGCTGGCAGATCCATCATTTTCCTGAAACGAATAGTACACCTTTTGTTTTTAATTCTCTCGTATAATATAGACTAGAGCCTTATGTGATTTAATCTTTAGTCATCACTAAAGGATTTCAGGCATTGAGGAAATTTCCCCTGTGCTGTATCAACTAAAATATACATGGCTTATTCTTATCTTAAAACTGTGCCTCAATAATAACAGAATGATCTGAGCAATTATAGTAATTGATTATAATGCCTAAGAAATTGGCCTAAATTTCAAGCTCCCATTTCATAAGGAACCATACTTCTCTCTTTTTTTTATTTAAAGCATTTATGGTGTTTTCAAAGAAACTCATGCATTGTAGGGAAAACTTTGCTGTTATCCTCATAAGCATACTTTTCAGTTATTATATATGCCAGTGATACTAAGAATTGAAGCACATTTTGAGTAGAAATTCTTCCTTTCAACATGTGCTAGGTAGGATATCCATTTCTATGACAGAAACAAACAGAAAAGGGTTAATTATTATAAAACAGGTTCTAGTGCCGACCTTTTTGAAATAATCTGTATTTCCAAATCTCTGTTGAGCATGTCCATAGGTACCTCAAACTCAATACATTTAAATATATTTCACTCCTAACCCAAGTTTTTATTTCATCCTGTATTTCCCATTCCATGACTGATAATATCTACCCATTTGCTCAAACAAAACGCCAGAAGTCATCCTGAACTTCTTCTCCTCGCACCCCTGAATCAATTATTACTAATTCTACTTCCTAAATATCTCCTGAATCTGTCCATTCCCGACTAATAGTTTAGGCTATCAACATTGCTCACCTGGATTACTGCTATAACCCTTAATTTACCACAGTCATGTCTCCTAACCTACTTTTTCTTGCTGTAATCAGCAGATTTTCTGATATTCAAATCCAGTCATGTGACATCTCTTCTTAAAGTACTTCAGTGCCTCCCCAGTGTATTAATAATAAAGTCTAAACTTACTGTCAAGACATAGAAGATCCTTTGCAATCTGTATTTCCTGTGTTTCCAGCTTTTCCTCTCTTACTCCCATTTCCACCTCCTAGTAACACTCTATGCCTTGCACACACGGAACTCCTTTCAGTTCCCTGAATTTATTATCCTTTCTTACTGCCTGGCCTTCACACATGGATTTGATTGTAACACTCTTCCTTTCCTTACTCTGCTTTTGTCCATCTAACTTCTGTTTCTCTTTCATACATCAGCTTAAAAGCCTACTTCCTCTGGAGAGACAGCTCTAATCCCCTAATCATCCCTACACATTCCCATAGCACTTTTTATAGCATTTACTACCTATATTATAAAGTAGGGGCTTTTCAGTATTTAGTAGTTTATAAATTTCACTATGGCAGTAACTGGATCTTGTTCCTCCTTGTCTCCCTAGCACTTAGCATAATATATGGAATGTGACAGGCATTAATTTCAGTATTTGTTGAATGAATGAACTTTATATTCCCTCTATCTTATCCTAAGTTCAGGACTTAAAATTAGATGTTGTGAAGAAAATTCACATAATACTTTGTAACTTTGAGTTCCTTATTCAAATAACTTCTTAAAATAAGCTTCCTGTGAATGATTTTTGTACATAAAGCTCTATCTCACACTCACTTCCCTAGTAGTAATTTCCCAAATTTAATATACCATTTGGTAGCTACTTTGAAAATGTAATCACTGAATTATCTAATTTGTTTTCTCGTGAGAGCAAATATATAGTGAAAACTTTGAAAAGGCAAAATACAGTGTATTAGAAATGTTATCATTGAATGTACTGGTTAACTGATTCTGTGGGGTTACCTAAAATTTGCCTAGGCTAAAAATCACCCTGTATGTTCAAGGCATTAATCTAAGCCTTGTGAATATAGTTCCTCTTTTAGAGCTTTCATTTTAATGAGAAGAGACAAATAGTCAAGAGGTAAGCCAACAAATAAGATAATTTTAGATGTTTTAAGTGGTATGAAGAAAACAGGTCAATATGATAGACAGTAACTGGGACGAGGCGGGACCTGAAAGGACTGCACAATTTTTTAAAAAGTGGTCGGAAAAGCTGGCATTTTAAACCAAGGCCTGAATTGTAGAAATAAACCAACTATACAAAAAATCCAGGAAAATATTCCAGGCAGAGGGAAGAATAGGAAGTACAAAGCTCCAGAATTAAGAGGAGTTGACCATGTAAATAAAGTATAGTCAACAAAAAGAGAAGCTATAACATTGAGGAACCGAGGCATGGATTAGATCATGAGAATCTTGTAGGGCGTTTTAAGTAAAATATTCTTACTTTAAGTAAAATATTTAAGACTATTTTAAGTTAAAAGAAATACAGGAGTGGGAAATCATTGGAGAATTTTAAACATCCTTAGATCTTTTAAAGAACACTTTAGCTATTGTGTAGAAAATACAGACGTGGCAAAAATTGAGTCAGGGAGACAAGATACTAGATTATTACAGAATTCCAGGCAATAGATAATAGTAGCTTAGAGCAAAGTGTTGTCAAATGGAAATGGAGAGAAGTGGACAGTTATAAAATCTATTAGGAAGGTAGGACAAAACTTATTTGTTAAGTCAAATATAGATAATGAGGAAAAGGGAGGAGTCAAAGATGATGTCTTAGCGTAGACTTGAACATCTCAGTAGACGGTGAGGCCTTTTACTGGGAAGGAGAAAACTTGGGATGGTATAGATAAGAGGTAGTTTCCATTTTGGACAGGTTACATATGAGGTGCTCACTAACATTCCTTTATGGTCATAGAATAGATGAGATCACTTAGGGGGATTGTGCAGATAGGGAAGGAAAGAACCTGGGAGTATGACCAAGAGTGCTCTACTATATCTAAAGCTGGCCTGTCTGCTTTAACTTGTGGTATTTTTAGTTAACTGAATGAGATTTGAAACCGTAGGATGAATTTCCTTTTTTAGTAGTCAGGTCTTTTGAAACCATACAAAAAGTTGAGATCACAATCTTTGTAATTACTAACCATTTTGCCACATACTTAGGATTAAATTTTTTTTACAGAATCTTCATTTTGCCTTTTAGGTCTTGATACTATATGATGCCACAGATATGCTTTACTGATATCTTTTGTAATTGATTGGGCTTAAGATATGAGGCAGTGTGACTTAATTGAGAGAAGATTTTGATTAAAGACTGAGTGTGAACCCCGTGTTTTCATTGTCACTGCATGACCTTAGGAACATTAAATCATTTGAGTCTTAATTCCTTTACTTAGAAGATGAGAATAATAACTACTTTGCAAGCTTAAAGTAATAATAAAGTAGTGTAGTAAAGTTAAGGTACAGTAGCAAACTCTCTTGGCTGATGGCCACTTAATCTTATAACAACATAACCTGTGAACTAAATTTCTGTGCAAAGAATTCTGACCAGTGTCCAAAGCATTCTCCATGCCCTTGCTTTGACTTCACTCTAGTGTTATCTGTCACTTGCTTTACAAGTGTCCCTATGTTTGCTCCCAAACCAGGTTATGCCAGTTGTACTTGTATTAGAAATACATAATAAAACAGTGATACGTGACTACAGAAAAAGTTATTATTTCTTTCAAAACTGAATTGTATACTTTGGAGAATTTGCTGTTGAAAGACATTTGGACAAACAACTCTAAAAGAATAGAGGGAATACTATAACGATTTAGAGAATTCTGTATTTGGATTGCTTGCCAAGTGCCTTTGAATGCTTGAACCACATTTATGAAGCCAGAAGTGGAAATAGTTATAGATGATACATTATAGATGTGGTTTTTGTAAGAAAGACATTCAATGTTGAAACACTCCAATCAGTGTGGTCATACTTTAAAACATAGAGATCTAAAAACAAAAACAAAAAAACAAAACATTTTGTATATTCTAGACTAGAGGTCCAGACAAAATCCTTATCCTTCCTTGGGCCTCAGACCTCTTAAAAATTCAGGAAATCTATGGATCCTCTTCCCAGAAAAGATAAACACACAAGATCTTGCGGATAGTTTCAGGGTGCTTGTGAACGTACATATATATAGCCTGTCTGTGGACCACAGATGGAGAACCTTTGCCTTAGTTCCCACTTTCCACCCACTTTCACCTCAAATTGATGAATTTGAGACTTTATCAATGTTGATTATAATATTTTATGGAATATTTTGTGGAAAAGCACTGAATGTTTTCTTAATAGATACAGCATTTATTACTTTGCTAAATTATTTTGTAAGATTTTACTTACACAGAAGGCAGTAAATGAATTATATTTTACAATGTATTTTCTAAATTACATTTTGTAGGCATGACTAGGATTTTCCGTCACATATTAATTATATAAGTGAACTGAAAGTAGTTAGGACACCAATGGGCTAAGCAGTTCCCAGTGTTATAAGGAATTCCTCATTCACATACTCTTACATTAAAATTGGCAGAAAATAGGGGCATCTGGGTGGCTCAATCATTTGAGCGTCTGACTCTTGATTTCAGCTCAGGTCATGATCTGTGGGGTCAGGAGATCAAGTCCCACATCAGGTTCCACACTGAGCATGAGGCCTGCTTAAGATTCTCTCTGCCCCTCCCTCAAGCACACATGCACAGGCACTCTCTCTAAAAAAAGAAAAAAAAATTGGTAGAGGACAATAATTTTACCTTAAATCTTGTAACATATTGTGTAATATACTAGAAATTATATAGAGAAATTGCATACAACTTCATTTAAATTCTTTAATTAGCATAAAATATTCTTTAAGTGCCATAATGTCATACAGAAATGAAATGTCATCTGTCTCTTTACTTTCTGGCAGGCTACACTTAAATCATCCCTGATAGGTAGGAATGTTTCTGTTGTTAAAGATTTCCAATGAAGAGATTATATAGCTGTACTTGGTGAGTGTTTCAAGTGTAATACCACTGTGAAACTGTGAAGTCTTATTTTATGTTTATCCTAAATCACTAATGATATAGGGAACTTTCAATTATGTTCTCTAATGAAGAGAAAATTCTCATAGATAATACATTGAGTTAGATCATCCTCCCACGTCTTTCCTTTATCCCTGCAGTGAAATATCCTGACAAAGAAATAAGGAGTTGCTGAAGACTGACAGGCAGACTCTAGGAGGTCTCAGGGGATAGAGTTGGCAAAACCACTTTTCTCTCCACCGTTTAAGACCTTCTAAAATTTCAATCAGAAGTGAGATTGAAGGAAATGCATAACTGAAAAATAACCTTTTCTTAGGCACTTCGAATCCTTTGTTAGAAAGAACTAGAATATAAATAAATCTAAATAAATAAAAATAACCTTTATCTAAAAATATGTTTTGTGGTAGATTCTTCAGTAAATATTTGTTGAACAAATAAGGAATAAAATTTTCTAACTGCCAGGTTTTCTACAGAAATTTAGCCATAAATCACATTTTTATTGATACCCTGTATGTAAAGCACTGTGGTAAATACTATGGAAACTAAAAACAATCCCCTCTTTAAACATTTCCCATTATACTTGGGGAAGTGTGTGTGTATACATACATGTTGTGTATGCTTACACATATAAATGATTTGCATAATAGAGAATTGCTAAATGTCTTGTAACATAAAAGAAGTATCAAAGCTTTAATTTGAGAAGAGAACTGTCTGGATTAAAATGAACTGAAAAGGAAGTATAGAAAGAGAAGGGGGCAAAGGTGGAATCTTAAGAGTTTAAAGGGAAATCTAAAAAAAGGATACAGAAAATAACATAAACATGAGTCTAAAGGTGTTACATATATGGCTTGTATGTGAGACAGTGAGAACCTAACTGAAGTAGAAGATTCCTATTGGAGACAAGGTTGGAAAGGTAGTATACAAAATTTTGGGGGATTTTGAATGCCACTCTCAGGAATTGGATTATTTTGTCCAATAGCAGAAAGCCACTGGAAGTTATTATTTAAGGAAGTAAATTATAAAAGTGACTTAGAGAAATACATTCATGATGTGTGGGTTAGACATGGAAAACCACTATATTGAGTGCTTTTTGTGCAATGTGATGTACTTTGCAAAATTTTTTCACTTGATATTGAGAAGCCTGAGCATTTGGCTTTTGTAATAAATCTAAAAATTAAGTTATAAGAACTTGAGTTGTGATGCTAAGGCTCTATAAAAATGAAGAACAGATACAAGAGACATTGCAAAGGAAGAGTCTCTTTAGGGAGTCTCTTTAGGGGCAAACTAGATGTTGCATTTAAGAGAAGATAAGAAATAGAGTTGAGGTGGTTTAACGTAGGCAATGAGGGCAAAGATGTCACTGATACAAAAATTTAGTGTCAAGGGGCACCTGGGTGGCTCATTTGGTTAAGCATCCTGACTCTTGGTTTCAGCTCAGATCACAATTTCAGTGTCATGAGTTCAAGTCCCACATTGGGCTCTGTGCTGACAGAGTGGAATCTACTTGGTATTCTCTCTCTCCCTTTCTCTCTGCCCCTTCCCTGCTCTCTCTCTCTCTCTCTCTCTTTCTCTCTTTCAAAATAAATAAATAAACTTAAAAAAAATTGTTAATTGAGTGGCAAGATGAGAAGTAGGTTTTCAGGGAAAAATCAAAAAGTTTGATATTAGGCATGTTAAATTTGAATATAACATTTTAGGGAAGAAGTCAGAAATAAAGCTATATAATGTGTTAGGTTTTTAAGTGAATTTATAAATATTTATATTCCTAGGATGTCTAGTACCCAAACTCACACATATATATTCTTTCACATATTCATTCAGCTAACATTTAGCAATTGCCTGCCATGTTGCAGTGTAGGGGAGTGGTTAAGAACACAGACCTTGGAACAAAAGGGCCCAGTTTTTGAATCCTGACTCTACAATTGGACTAGCTATGTGACCTAACTTTATTTTTAAATTTCTCAATTTTTTAAATTTTATTTTATTTTATTTAACTTTATTGTTAAAATTCTCATGTGTTTAAATTTTCTCATTTGTAAAACTGGGGATCTCATAGGGTTATCAAGAAAACTAAATAAGTTAATTTAAATAAAACACCCAAAGTGCCTGGCATATAGTAAGCACTATGAAAGTGTTTGCTGTTCTTATCACCATCATCTTCACTATTACTTGCCAAGCTCTGTTGAGTACCAGATTGTAAGGATACAAAGATGAATAACAAACTTGCTCACCATCCAGTGGGGGTTACAGAGCTTGATGCACAACAGAATAAGTATTTACATGGATTTAAAATAACTTAAAGTTAATAATTTGATCTTTGTGGTCTTAAATTTTGTGAAAAATCACTATTAAATAGTATTTGTTAGAAATTATTACTATCGGGGCGCCTGGGTGGCGCAGTCGGTTAAGCGTCCGACTTCAGCCAGGTCACCATCTCGCAGTCCGTGAGTTCGAGCCCCGCGTCAGGCTCTGGGCTGATGGCTCGGAGCCTGGAGCCTGTTTCCGATTCTGTGTCTCCCTCTGCCTCTGCCCCTCCCCCGTTCATGTTCTGTCTCTCTCTGTCCCAAAAATAAATAAACGTTAAAAAAAAAATTTTTTTTTAAAGAAATTATTACTATCATCTAAATTATTTTTTTTTATTTTTTTCAATGTTTATTTTTGAGAGAGAGAAGAGCACGAGTGGAGACTATCCTATAAATTGTCATGCGTAAGTGGTTTAGGCATCAAGTTATGCAGAAGGTGTTTTCTGAAAAGGTTTTATATAAACTGAATGTTGGCTAACTTTATAAATGGGATCACTGTATCATTTTAATCTCAGTATTACTCAAAGGTTATTTCTCATCAGCACTAATGTGCATAATTTTACCTTTAATTAATTTGGCCTAGAAGACCAGCCACGTTGGTCATTTTGCCTCTCTTTGTTATATCATGTTGAGGAGCAGCAGTAATTTTAAGCTACACAAGGCACTTTTTGCACAGTGATTTATTCTACATTATTATTACCAAAATATAGCAAAGATAAAACATTTGGGTTTGTCTGTCATAGAATCCATGATAGATACTCAGTCTTCTTCCTCATTGTCAGTGTTCTATATGAATGAAGCCACTGAGTTAGAATAAGGCATTTCCCTCTGAGTTCTGTTATGGCAACAGCTATGTGTTGCTCTTGGCCCATAGTGTTCAGTAAATATTTGTGGAATTGATTTGTGGGTGACATTATTTTTTGTTCTCTCCTATGTATTTATAACAGATTGCTTGCTCAAGATTTTAACAACTGTTCATTCAAATGTAGGACACCTGAGGGGCTTACCAAGTTTTTACACCATGCAGCTCATTTGGAAAAACTTTAAAGCTGAAGTTATTTTAGAAGTGTTAATTTGTTGATTTATTTAAGCAGAAGTAAGGTCAAAGATAAAAACTCGTCCTGAATTAACAGAGTATTTTAATACTCAGAAATTTATTTGGTCTTTTAAAAAAAATTGTTTTTAATGTTTTATTTTTGAGAGAGACAGAGACAGTGTGAGTGGGGGAGGGACTGAGAGACCGGGAGACACAGAATCTGAAGCAGGCTGCAGGCTCCAAGCTGTCAGCACAGAGCCCAATGTGGGACTCAAACTTAGGAACCATGATATCATGACCTGAGCTGAAGTCGGCCACTCAACCGACTGAGCCACCCAGGAACCCCTAAAATTATTTTTGAGACTACACTGTATCTACTTTTTTTATGTTATGTGTATATTTGTTTGTTTGTTTGTTTGTTTATAGAGGAGAGAGAGAGAAAATGAGTGGGGGGAGGGGCAGAAAGAATCCCAAGCAGGCTCTACTCTGTCAGCACAGAGCCCAATGTGGTGCTTGAACTCACGAACCATGAGATCATGACCTGAGCTGAAATCAAGAGTCAGACACTGAACCAACTGAGGCACCCAGGTACCCCCATTGTACCTACTTCTAAATTGAGACTCTTGAACAAAATACCTTTGGCCAAAAGTAAAACAATGCTTATATGTTGGATTAAAAACAGAAAAGAAAAAAGACAGCCAGCACATTGCATAGGATAAACACAGCTATTAAAGCATAAAGGATATGAATGTATAAAATATAGCACATATACAACCAAAACATAAATACCAATCCTGAATATACTACACTGAAATGATGTTGGAGTGATTAACATTACCTTCAATTTCCAAGACCTGAATTCCTCTAAGAAGCACTGTATATGAATCCTAAAAATGCATACTCTAGCTAAGAATCACGATAGCTTATGAGATTTTACAGTACCAAATACTGTATCTGTTTAATGTGGATATATATTCATTTTAATGCCAAATAATACCTCAAGATAATAATATTGAAGACACTTGAGCACTTTCTGAATATACGTGTGTGGGTTTTTTCCGCTTTTGGTGGTAAAATATACATAAAATTTAATATTTTAACATTTTTTTAGTTGTAATAAAATACACATAAAATTTACCATCTTAGTCATTTTTAGGTGTACAGTTCAATAGTGTCCAGGGTATTCACATTGTTGTACAGCCAGTCTCCAGAATACATGTGCATTTTATAAAGTAAGGAGTCCTGTAAAATATAGTCTATTAATCATAGACTTATTTTGCACATAAGATAATTTTGTTCAAAACATGAGCATATATCTCACTAAAAAGGATTCTT
Source organism: Prionailurus bengalensis (assembly GCF_016509475.1). Lineage (NCBI taxonomy): Eukaryota > Metazoa > Chordata > Mammalia > Carnivora > Felidae > Prionailurus > Prionailurus bengalensis. The sequence goes on from NC_057344.1 coordinate 96,285,195, forward strand.
TTTTGTTACATTTTTGAACAATTATATTAATGGCTTTGGTTGGGGGGATGTCTCTTGATTAATAGGAGTGAGCTGAGTCGACAGAAACTTCATACCCAAGAGCTGCTTTCTCAGCTGGAAATGGCAAATGAAAAGGTAGTTGAGGTAAGATAATGACTCTCCCGGGAAGTACTTTCTGCTGCAGCTTGATACACATGTTATAGAATTTTACCTGAGCCAACTCCAAATTAATTCTACTTGGAAATGACCATACAGATGTGAGTATTCCTTGTAGAGAAATCATCCATAACCCTAAAAGTCCACATTTTATAATGTGAATAAAAGCTTTGAAAGTCAGTGATTCATCATATGTAAATGACAAAAGGTAGAGCTCTTATTTCATTTTCACCAATATAACTTGTGCAGTGTTGCAGAAAATGTGTTAAGATCCCCTTCATTTCTAAGCATGTCTAAGATTATATTTTTTAGCCCATTCCTCTTATTTTGTTTTAATCCAACACAAAAGATATGTAGTAATTACTTTTGCCTACTGGAATACATTAAAATACTCCTTTAGATTAATGCTTTATTTTTTTTTTTTAATGTTTGTTTATTTTAGAGAGACAGAGCACAAACAGAGGAAGGGCAGAGAGAGAAGGAGACACAGAATCCAAAGCAGCCTCCAGGTTCTGAGCTGTCAGCACAGAGCCCAGTGCAGGGGTAGAACTCACGAGCTGTGAGATCATGACCTGAGCTGAAGTCAGGCGCTTAACCAACTAAGCCACCCAGCCACTCCTAGATTAATTAATGCTTTATAGCTAAATGCAGCAAAAGTTCACCATTTTTCTCTTTGAATCTTTAAAAAAAAAAAGTTAACAATTCTAGATTATGATTAGAGCTTTCTAGAACTCTAGTTCTTCATTTGATGTTCTAATGTCAAATGTATTTGTTGGAATTTCATCAATAGGCTATTATGGTCTGTATTTTTGTGGCCATCTATAAAAGTCACAGTGAAATAATTACTCTCAAGTTTCAAAGCATTATAAATTGATATGAGCCATTTAGGAAACAAACAATAGCCATTAAAATACTTACTGTAGTTTTGGGGGCGCCTGGGTGGCTCGGTCGGTTAAGCGTCCTACTTCAGCTCAGGTCATGATCTCACGGTCCGTGAGTTCGAGCCCCGTGTCGGGCTCTGTGCTGACCACTCAGAGCCTGGAGCCTTTTTCAGATTCTGTGTCTCCCTCTCTCTCTGCCCCTCCCCTGTTCATGCTCTGTCTCTCTCTGTCTCAAAAATAAATAAACGTTAAAAACTTACTGTAGTTTTTTACTTCCAGGAATCTGTACTTAAGGAAATAATTTAAAATATGAAAAAAATAAATGCAGATATTCAACACAATAATGTTAACAATATTAGAAGATCAAAAGCAACCAAAATGATCAGTTAAAAAAGAACAGTTGCATATATTATGATTTACCTAATCTAGACTGTGCCTTAACCATGGAAAATGTATGGTTAAGCATGGAAAAATGCATATTATATGTAGTCTGATGATAACCTATGAAAATGATTATTATAGATGATGGGATTTTTTCCCCCAAGTTTTTTCTAGTGTTAATGATGTACCTTTTAAATTTAAGAGTATATATTTAAATATCTTGGTAAATTGAAACAGCCAATATGGTTCTCTTCATAAAATTTCATTTTGCTTTTGGGCACAATAAAATATATAATAAGCTCATTTTAGCAATATATTGTTATTTCAGCACTTTTTATTACTAGACATGACATTCACTGTTATCACTTATATGTTAGAGTCTGGGAACGATGTAGTTCTTCATAGAAAATGTGTTTTTCTTACTATTCCTGATTAGACTGGTATTACTCTCTCAATTTAGACAGGTGCCAGAAAACTACATAACAATTCTAGTTGTACAAAACTTTTCTTTTTTCAGGCTAGTAGGTATGGAGAGCACTAGTACATTTTTTTAATTGATAATTTCTTTGAACTTGTCTGCCTGACAGCATATTATGACAGATTTATATTCATGATGTCCGTATAGTTTCCTGAGGCAGCTCTAACAAATATTACAAACTTGATGGTTTAAACAACAGAAATGTATTGTCTCACAATTCTGAAGGCCAGAAGTACAAAATCAAGAAGTCAACAGGATGGGTTCCCTCTGAGGGTTCTGAGGAAGAATCTTCCATGCTTCTCTCTTACCTTCTGGTGGCTTCCAGAATTGCTTGGCTTGTAGATGGTGTTCTCCTTGTGTCTTCCTGCAGTCTTCCCCTTGTACATGTCCATGTACAAATTTTCCCTTTTTATGAAGATACTAGGCATATTGGATTAGGATCCACCCTAAAAACCTTAAAACCTCACTTTAATCATCAGCAAAGACGCTATTTCTTTTTTTTTTTTTTTTTTTAATTTATTTTGAGAGAGAGTCCATACATGAGCAGGGGAGAGGGAGAGGAGAAGGAGAGGAGAGGAGATCACCAAGCAAGCTCCATGCTCAACGTGGAGTTTTACATGGTACTTGATCTCAAAACCGTGAGATCATGACCTGAGCCAAAATCAAGAGTTGGGCACTTAACCAACTGAGCCACCCATTCCTTGAATTTTAAGTGAACTTTAAGAATGGCAATGTCTCAGGGCATCTGGGTGGCTCAGTTGGTTAAACGTTGGATTTTGGCTCAGGTCATGATCTCACAGTTCATGAGTTTGAGCCCTGCATCAAGCTCTGTGGTGACAGCTCAGAGTCTGGAGCCTGCTTGGGATTCTGTGTCTGCCTCTCTCTCTGCCTCTCCCCTGCTCGAACTCTCTCTCTCTCTCTCTTTCTCTCTCTTTCTCTCTCTCCCTCTCTCTCTCTCTCAAAAATAAATAAACATTTAAAAAAAGTAAAAGAATGGCAATGTCGCAGTGTCTCTAGAAGCTTGCTGTAGCATAGTAGTTACTTTTTACTTTGAGAGAGACAGTATGAATGGGGGAAGGGCAGAGAGTGGGGGGAGAGAGAGAATCCCAAGCAGGTTCTGCACTGTCAGCGCAGAGCCCAATAAAGACTTGAACCCATGAAACTGCGAGATCATGACCTGAGCCCAAATGGAGTCAGATGCTTAACCGACTGAGCGACCCAGGTGCCCCTGTAGCATAGTAGTTCTAAATGCACCAGCAAATAGCATCAACACCAACTAAGAACTTGGTAGGAGTACATATTCTCACAACTCATCCCATCCTACTGAAGTTTTAGTTGTGAGGCCCAACAGCCTGTGTTTTCAAACTCCAGGTGATTCTGAAGCAGTGATCTAGCGTCTCAAGGGTAATGTCATATATTGAAAGTCTTGTTCTTAACCTCTGATTCACTTTCTTTGGTAACATGTAGAGGGGGAAAAGAACAATTTAGTCAAAGTATAATTTTAAAAACTATTAATTTGGGGGCGCCTGGGTGGCGCAGTCGGTTGGGCGTCCGACTTCAGCCAGGTCACAATCTCGCGGTCCGTGAGTTCAAGCCCCGCATCGGGCTCTGGGCTAATGGCTCAGAGCCTGGAGCCTGTTTCCGATTCTGTGTCTCCCTCTCTCTCTGCCCCTCGCCCGTTCATGCTCTGTCTCTCTCTGTCCCAAAAATAAATAAACGTTGAAAAAAAAAAAACTATTAATGTGGAGATCTATCTTTGCATTTTATAAGGGGTAAAATGATATTCAGAGTTTTATCCAAATCAGCCAGGAGAAGGTCAGACTTTCACTCTTCACAGATGACATGATACTTTATATGGAAACCCCAAAAGATTCCACCAAAAAACTGCTAGAATTGATTCATGAATTCAACAAAGTTGCAGGATATAAAATCAACGCACAGAAATCGGTTGCATTCCTATACACCAACAATGAAGCGACAGAAAGAGAGATCAAGGAATCGATCCGATTTACAGTTGCACCAAAAACCATAAAATACCTAGGAATAAATCTAACCAAAGAGGTGAAAAATCTATACACTGAAAACTATGGAAAGCTTATGAAAGAAATTGAGGAAGATACAAAAAAATGGAAGAAGATTCCATGCTCCTGGATAGGAAGAACAAATATTTTTAAAATGTCGATAGTACCCAAAGCAATCTACATATTCAATGCAATCCCTATCAAAATAACACCAGCATTCTTCACAGAGCTAGAACAAACAATCCTAAAATTTGTATGCAACCAGAAAAGACCCCGAATAGCCAAAGCAATCTTGAAAAAGAAAACCAAAGTAGGAAGCATCACAATCCCAGACTTCAAGCTATACTACAAAGCTGTAATCATCAAGGTACTGGCACAAGAACAGACACTCAGATCAATGGAATAGAATAGAGAACCCAGAAATGGACCCACAAACATATGGCCAACTAATCTTCAACAAAGCGGGAAAGGATATCCAATAGAATAAAGACAGTCTGTTCAGCAACTAGTGCTGGGAAAACTGGACAGCGACATGCAGAAGAATGAACCTGGACCACTTTCTTACACCATACACAAAAATAAACTCAAAATGGATGAAAGACCTCAATGTAAGACAGGAAGCCATCAAAATCCTCGAGGAGAAAGCAGGCAAAAACCTCTTTGATCTTGTCCACAGCAACTTCTTATTCAACATGTCTCTGGAGGCAAGGGAAACAAAAGCAAAAATGAACTACTGGGACCTCATCAAAATAAAAAGCTTCTGCACAGCAAAGGAAACAATCAGCAAAACTAAAAGGCAACCAACAGAATGGGAGAAGATATTTGCAAATGACATATCAGAGAAAGGGTTAGTATCCAAAAATCTATAAAGAACTTATCAAACTCAACACCCAAAAAACAAATAATCCAATGAAGAAATGGGCAAAAGACATGCATAGACACTTCTCCAAAGAAGACATCTAGATGGCCAACTGACACATGAAAAAGTGCTCAACGTCACTCATCATCAGGGAAATACAAATCAAAACCACAATGAGATGCCACCTTATACCTGTCAGAATGGCTAACATTAACAACTCAGGCAACAACAGATGTTGGCGAGGATGAGGAGAAAGAGGATCTCTTTTTCATTGTTGGTGGGAATGCAAGCTGGTGCAGCCACTCTGGAAAACAGTATGGAGGTTCCTCAAAATAAAAATAGAACTACCCTTCAACCCAGCAATTGCACTATTAGGCATTTATCCAAGGGATACAGGGATGCTGTTTCGAAGGAACACATGCACCCCCATGTTTATAGCAGCACTATCAACAATAGCCAAAGTATGGAAAGAGCCCAAATGTCCATCGATGGATGAATGGATAAAGAAGAAGTGGTATACGTATACAATGGAGTATTACTCGGCAATGAAAAAGAATGAACTCTTGCCATTTGCAACTACGTGGATGGAACTGGAGGGTATTATGCTAAGTGAAATTAGTCAGAAAAAGACAAAAATCATATGATTTCACTCATATGAGGACTTTAAGAGACAAAACAGATGAACATAAGGGAAGGGAAACAAAAATAATATGAAAACGGGGATCAAACAGAAGAGACTCATAAATATGGGGAACAAACTGAGGGTTACTAGAGGGGGTGTGGGAGGGGGGATGGGCTAAATGGGTAAGGGGCACTTAGGAATCTACTCCTGAAATCATTGTTGCATTATATGCTAACTAACTTGGATATAAATTTTAAAAAATAAAAAATGATATTCAGATTTTGTATTGATAATTCCACAAAACCTTTCAATGTCACATACAGATTTTTAACTTGTTTACTTTATATTTCCCCTTAACAGAATGAAAAACTAATTCTAGAGCATCAAGAAAAAGCCAACAGACTTCAAAGGCGTCTAAGTCAGGCAGAACAGAGGGCGGCTTCAGCTTCCCAGCAGGTAGGGAGCTTCCTCATTATCCCTGGTTAGTAAATAGTCTGAGTAGATCAAAGATAAGTAAAGTTCCTCAAAAGCTCCCAGAGAACTAGTAGTTTTATTTTTACTTGATTAAACTGTTTAAAATTAGTCTTCTTAATGTTTGAGGTTGAAATAATAAACTTTAAAAACAGAAATAAACATAGTCTCCTAAACTGACACCAAAATCTAGACCTCTGCTGCCAGATTGGTAGCCACTAGGCCTAAGCAGCTGTTTTAATTTAAATTAATTATTAAAATTAAATAAATTACAATTTGAAAACCTCATTAACACTGGCTGGATTTCAGATGCTCCTATGTAACTATGGTTCTCATATTGGACAGCATAAATAGAACTCAATGATCACAAAAAGTTCTCTTGGACAGCACTGTTCTAGAATTTTGTTCTAAGCATGTATCACTGACAGATTTGTAAGTAGAAAACATCACTTTGAGTGTAATGCTTCAAACTGCAGTAACTTTGTTTTTATTGTAGTTTTAAATGGAAAATTTTACTTGGCCTATAGGTTACCTTCATTTAATGTGCATTTGTATATAACCATATAAATCTAAAATACTGTCTGAAAGTTATCCATTGGGAAATAGACTAGAAATGCAGAACATCAATAAAATACAAAGGGGTAATTACTCATAATTTAGGCACATCATATAAAGGAAATGCACCATTTGTTCTAAAGTAGGAGCAATAGTACCTCCTATTAGGAACAATGTGAGATCATTTAGTGATTATAAAGATAGGCTGGAAACCGTTTAGATAGATAGATGGATAGATATAGATAGGCAGAGAAACCAAGTTACTACATTATTAATTACATTTGTTTATAAAAACTGTTTCAATCAGGGGTGCCTGGGTGGCTCAGTCAGTTAAGCGTCCGACTTCAGCTCAGGTTTGATCTCATGGTTTGTGAGTTCGAGCCCCACATTGGGCTCTGTGCTGACAGCTTGGAGCCTGAAGCCTGCTTCGGATTCTGTGTCTCCCTCTCTCTGTTCCTCCCCGACACACACACACACACACACACACTCTCTCTCTCTCTCTCTCTCTCTCTCTCTCTCTCTCTCTCTCTCTCAAAAATAAAGATTAAAAAAAATTTTTTAACTGTTTCAATCAAAATTAATATGTACAGATATTACAGCATTTCATAATAGTAAAGCAGCTCTAAATACTCATTGAATTCAGTTTATGTATGTGATATTTGTAGATTTTTTTTTAATCTACTTCTGATTTGAACATGGCATGGCATTTAAGAAAATGCAGTAATTTGCCCTTCTGTTCTCCTCCTTCTCGAAAGTAATTAGAGGGGCGCCTGGGTGGCTCAGTCAGTTAAGCGTCCGACTTCGGCTCAGGTCATGATCTCACAGTTCGTGAGTTCGAGCCCCGCGTCGGGCTCTGTGCTGACAGCTCAGAGCCTGGAGCCTGCTTCACATTCTGTGTCTCCCTCTCTCTCTGCCCCTTCCCTGCTCATGCTCTGTCTCTCTCTGTCTCAAAAACATTAAAAAAAAAAAAAAAAAAGTAATTAGAGCTTTACCAAATAAACTTATGAACTTACGAATGAATGTAGTAAGTTATTAATCATTCAAGAAACCATTGTTTTGGGTGTCCCGGGCAGTAACTTAAGAGTGGATGTTTTAGTGTCAGGCAAATAGCCTGGTGCCATTAAGTAGCCATGTGATTTGGGACAATTTCAACTTTTCTAAGCCTCAGTTTCTTCATGTTTGATGTAGTGTAATAACACCTCTCTTACAGAGTTATTGAAAGATCGAAAAGATTAACACATATAAACACTTAGTATAATCATTAAGTGGTAAGTATTTAGTTATATAAGAAATTAAATTTCTATATCACAGTCCTTAAATCTTCAAGTTTACCTTTTTTAAAGAATATGATAAAGAAAATGCCTACTTAAAATTAACTACCTTAAGTTCTATAGTAAAAAGAGTACAGTTACAGAACCTTAACTGGATAATCCAGTTTGGCAGCTAGTTTAGTCTCCCTCCTGACAGAATTAAACCCAAACAGTACAACACTGATTTTTCTTCTGTGATTTAAACTCTCTAATGACAGACATTTCACCATTCTCTTTATGAGATTTTTTTTAATGTTATGTCAGTAACCACTTTACAGTTTTTTTCCTTCAGCTTTTCTCCTTCCATCCCATTTTCATTTGGAGATGAAAAGTAATCATTGAGCATTCTCCCCATCCACAGAAAGGAATTTATACCCTGGAATTAATTTTTGTTCTGTTTTAAATGAGTTCAAGTTATAAACTTCCTTTCTTTAGACATATTCGGCTTTTTAAATCTTTATCTTTGCTTTCTCTGGATTCTAATTTTCCCAGTTTCCCCTAAAAACTGGAAACTGCAATTAGAAAGACTACCCTGCTAAGGGCCTGATATTTAATGAAAGAAAGGAGTTGAAGAATTACTACTTCCTCTACTGTGTACATCATACTTACCAGTGCAGCCCAACGTCATGCACAAGCCCTGCATTGTACTGAACCCTCCATGTTCTAAATGTGCTATTCTGATGAACTTTTTCTGTACATTCTTCATCCATCTTTGGACTGTGGTTATATGTTCTAAATGTATCAGTCTAAACTAATGAAAGCCCTGCTGTGTTCTCTTGACCATAAAATCAGCGTGGTGAAGCCTTTCTAAGCAAGAACACAAAACCTAAAAACTATGAAAAGAAATTAATAAATGTGAACCATGTAAAATTTCAAATATCTGCATTTTAAAAAGTCATAGTCAATGAAAAATTGAGAAAAATATCTGCAATACATGTGACAAAAGCAGTATCTTTTATATAAAGAGTGACTAAGTCAACAAAAAGTACAACGTACAACAAAGAAAACATATTTGCAGAAAAGGGAAGACAGATGGCTTTTAAACATCTAAAAAGATACTCATCCTCATTCATAAGACAAATACAGGATTAAACCATAATTGCATACCATTTTTCACCATTTCATGATCATGTCAGATCATGAAGTTTGTTAATACATTAAGCTGGCACTTCTGTACATCACTGATATAAATATGTATTGGTGCAGTCTCTTTGGAGCCCAGTTTGGCAGTATCTCTCAAAAATTGTAATGTATATATAACCTTTGACCCAGTCGTTCTATGAGTTTATTCTGCCCGTGGTGTACTTGCACCTTGTCAAGTCTGCAAGGAAACATGTAAAAATAGTAATTGCAACATTGCCTATAATTTTAATAGAGTCAAAGCCATCTAAATGCCCATCAATAGAAAGCCGGTTAAATTATGGAGTATCCATACCAGGAAAAGTTTGCCACTGTTAAGAAGAATAAAGTAGATCTCACACGGAGCTATTTGTAAGGTAGATCATTCAGAAGGAAAAAAAAAAAGATAAAACGTATATATAGCCCTTTATCATTTTTTTAAATAAAAAGGCATGAGGAAATACATCCATCTATTCTCATTTAGAATGTATTTCTAGGGGCGCCTGGGTGGCGCAGTCGGTTAAGCGTCCGACTTCAGCCAGGTCACGATTTCGCGGTCCGTGGGTTCGAGCCCCGCGTCAGGCTCTGGGCTGATGGCTCAGAGCCTGGAGCCTGTTTCAAATTCTGTGTCTCCCTCTCTCTCTGCCCCTCCCCCGTTCATGCTCTGTCTCTCTCTGTCCCAAAAATAAATAAACGTGGGAAAAAAAAAAAAAGAATGTATTTCTAGAAATAGAAAACAGAAGTAGTGGTTGTATCTGGTAAGAGGGCTATAGAATGAAGGACAGCAGTAAGAAGACTTTTTTATGATGTATATACTCTTTTGTACCGTTAGATATCTTTCCAGGTGTGTATAATGTCAACTCCAGTTGATATTTAAAGACTATTTTCCTATTAGACCCTTCTTACTATGATTTATCATCCTCTCATTACCAACCTTGTATTGTGCTGGCTCACACTTAGTTTGTATTTTACCCACTTTTCTAATTAGCTTTTACGTAGATATTTTTCATTCATCTGTGAAATATGTTTTGGAATTCTAAGTACTGTATATCATTCTGAGCTATGGAATGCTGTATTTGACATGCATATCTCTAGTGTAATACAGGCATTTTAAAGACTCAAGAGTAAAATAGAAAGGAACACACAAAATGACCTCTTCCAGGACCCCTTCCAGTCAGATTATTTGCAATAATTGTAAGTTGTGATGCATTATACTTTGTATTAGTGTAAGATTTTCCATAGAAAAAGTAACTACTTACTGATTGTCTATTTTAATTGCAGCTCAGTGTGATTACAGTGCAGAGAAGAAAAGCAGCCTCCATGATGAATCTGGAAAATATTTAAAAATATTCATAGTTCACTCTCAGAACTTTAGAATTGGGAAAACTGTTCGACTAGAAGTGTATTGAAATGGTAAAAACCCATAGAGAATGGTTAAGGCTTGTGTCGTTTTGCAGAAGCATTTTCCATTCTGTTTTGAGGGCTATGGAAAACAGAACAATGACAGCTTCCTGTAAGTAAAGAAAATATAGCCGTATATTGAGCTTCAGTGGAGAATAAAGCCAGCTAAGAAGAACTCATTGCCTTCATCGACGTGTCTATTTTTTAATTCTCCCTTCCTTCCTTTGGAAAAGCATAATAATTTTTAAGCTATACTAATCACGAGAAAGACAATGCTAGAATTTTAATATTTCAGGCTCCATGATTTGAGAATTTTACACCTAATTGTTACTAACTCACTTTTTAAGTTCCCAAGTATCCATTTTATTATAAACTCATAAATGTAATAAATTATGCACTTTCTAAAATGATGCAGTCATGTATTTTAATGTATAATTGTAGTGATTCATTTTTAATTTACACGATTTCCAGTTTTTATCAAATATTTATATTTAAGAATTTGGGAGGTTTTGTTTTTGTTTTGCTATTACTCAAAGCAGTACTAACAATAAATTCTGAGAATGCATGGGCATTGAATATTGCAGTCTAGTTGATTTTCATAGGTCTAGTTGATTTTCATAGGTCCATGTAGTTAGCTATTCTCTGCTTCTGGTTTGAACTTGGTACACCCTGCTTTCTGGTGATTACAGCACATGAGTTTGCATCTGGTTAACAAGTTAGGAAACTGCTGCAGTAGTCCAGATAAAGGATAATGAATTGAGTTTGAAGTGACATGAAAACATTCATGTGTAAATATTCACCCAGGCAGTCAGAAGCTTAGGACTGGCTCTAACAAACAGATAGAAATGGGGTCTTTGGCATGGTGCTGAGAATTGAAGCACCATGGGGTGTAGGAGCTTGCCTTGGGACTTTATGGGATGTGGCTACCTCTTTCCGTCCATTTCTTTTGCTCTAGCTCTGATGGCGGCCTTCTTTTACTTCTGTCAACACATCATCCTTCCTCCCCACAGGATTTCTGTGTGTACTTTGCCATCTGCACATTCTTCAGATCACTACTCACATATCCCTGCCTCAGAGAGCCTTCCAGCCTCCAGACTAGATTAGGTCCCCTTGTACTTCTCATAATAGTGTGCTGTATTTTTGATTCATAGCACTTGGGAAAATTTGTAATTTTTGAAATTTTTTAATATCCACTCCAACAGTCCGCAAACTCCTTGAGAGCAGGATTCATGTCTGCTCCCCTTCATTGTACTCTTAGTACTCAGCATAGTAGCTTCTGGCACACGGAGGGTATTCAATAACTGTTCAAATTCTGAAAAATAATTTTTAAGGACAGGACCTTAGAAGATATCTTCATTTGTTGAATGAGCTCAGGGAGAGGAGTCATTGAAGGAGACTAAATAGGAACAATGAGAGGGCTATAACCAAGAGAATCCAGTATGATTCTCTAAAGAAAACTAAAGGAGGGCCAGGACTAAAGGAGGGGACAAGTGGTTGCTAGTGTCAGATTCGGTGGCGATATGAAACAGTACAAGTATGATAGTTAAATGATAATTAGGCACTTAGCTTATTTTCATTTTCTAGGAATTTTTCATTTGATTCTCTAATGTGAATTCCTTCCTATGTCACTCACAGAGTAATTTCCATGTTAAGAGTTATGTTCATATTCATGTTTATAGAATATAAAATTTATTCTTAACTTTTAATTAGAGAAGATGTTAGAATTATACAAGAAAGATGAGACTGTAGGAGGAAGCACTTCAGAAATGAACATTATAGACAAATGGAATCTGATTATCATCCTTTCTCAAAAAGAAAATCAAACTTCCCAGACTCATTTCCTCAAGGTAATCTTTCAGTGTAAGCACTTTCTCCAAACTTTGGCCATGGGCACCTACTCTTTACCTTTTAAAATCGATAACTCTCTCTCCAGTTGGATCTCCTTGAATACTTAGATATTCTCCAAGTAAAGGATAGGCTACTAGTCAGACAATAGGCCTTTCTTACCTCTGCTGAATTCGAACAGACTTAAGCTGGGTTTACCAACAGAACTGAACATGCGTGGTTATTTTTCTTTCAGAAAAGTTTGTTAGCTAATGATTTCAATGTAAAAATGTAGTGGAATTTTTGACATTTCTCATATTGGTCAGTCAGTCTTGCCTTCATTTACAAAGACATTATCATTTTTCTGTGAACTGTATTTTAGGCGATGGGGAAATGAATAGGAAAGAGTGAAAAGAAATGATGTAAATCTGAAATTAAGGACAACACAGCTAGTTCATTTTATTTATTCATATTTCTTTATTTGTGTCTCCCTGAGGAAGAAAAGAGATATGATTACCTCTTCTTCCTTTTGTATACAAATATGCAAATTGGGGCAGCCAACAATCTTCTAATTTCTCCTCTGGTATGAGCACTGTAACTACCCCAAATATGGGAGAACATTAGCAACAATTCAGCCATTCGTTTATTCAGCAAATATGAATATTTCATAGCTACACAGTCTGCCAAGCCAACTCGCAGACAAATCAAGGAAGAATGAAAAAATACTTTAAACATTTTAGTATAAATTCTGTTCTTTAACCATAATGTATTTCATCGGTTTTTCCAGAATAGCAAATCTGTAATGGGCTTTTTTACAAACATTTTAATAAAAAATAATGATTAGGTTTTCTTAGTTTATTTAAAAATGTATATATACATATAGGTATGTGCACAGTGAGGGGACACTGAAATACCCCACTGTGATGTATGAAATCTGTCCCTCACCAGCCCTTAAAACATGTACAAATATGTGCCTTTCGAGCAGTGTTAACATTCTTAGTATTTATATAGAAACTAAACAAATATGTATATACTTAAAAAAAAAAACATAGGATGGGAAGGCATCTTTAAGGTATTTTTTTTTACAACACTGGCACCCACCCAGCTACTGAGAAAACAATCTACACTAAGTGGTTTTGTAGCCCAAGGGTTCACCACAAAACATGCACATGTGCCCCACATTCCGGTAGACACCCCCATGTACTAGCTCTAACACCACTCTCATTTCTTCCATTCAAGTATATTGGAATGTAAGCATGTGAGAATAACATTATGGAGCTAACTTTGTATTTTCTCTAGTTTCTTTCTAAATATACATTCTTAAAGTTCACTGCTTTATTTTTAGAGAACAGATTAGTGCTGTTACCCTGCACCTCTGTCTAAATGCACTGGGGCTGGAGGGGGTGGGGGTACTCTCCCTTGAGATGGGCCAGTCTACTTTCCAACAGTCTGACCATTAGTCTGACCTTCCTTCCTTACCTTAATGTGCCTTCCTGCCTTAGTTCTACCTTGTGCAACAGAGTAAGTCTAAACCATCTTACAAGTGGCAGGTCTTCAGCCTTTTGAAAATAATCTTCATGTTCTGCCTGCACGTAAGTAAACGTCCCCATTTCCTCAGAGGAGTTGGTTTTGAGTCCTTTTGCCAGCCACCCACTGGTCTCTGAAAGTGCTCTGATTTTCACATATGCTTCTTCATTCATTCAGTAAATATTTATTGAGCACCTACTTTTTACACCAGGCATGCTTGGGATTTATCAGTCTTATGCCCAGAACCAAAAATTATATTCAAGGTGTAAAAAAACTACTCCCTTGTTCTGAATCATGACTGAGAGAGAGGTGGGAGAAGCATAAGTGATACCTACCTAAGTGTGGGGGAAAAACATGTATTAGAACCTCCAGGGGACGGATGTGGTTCAAACCACATACCCTTCCCCTTTTCCCAACCCCCCAAATAGTCTGACATGGTCTCTTATGGAAACATGCTTTGAGAGTTATTATAGTGAATCTTGGATATGTACCTGTAATTTCTCATTAGTATTTAGAATGAGAAAAAAATTATTCTACAATGTGTACTTCCATTAATGCCACTTAAAATCATGTTAGCTTTTTTGGAATTTGAATTTCAGTGTTGGAAATGTTGAGCATATTGTTAACTAAAATCTTCACGTCTTTTCCAAAGGTTTCGTTGCTGAGCTAAATCTTTGCTCCAGAAGCCAGACTGGTTGTTCATCCCTTTTAAATTTTATTATGTCATGACAGTGTGCTGAGGTCATTTTAGCTCCAATTCTGTCATCCAGTTTGTTACCTGTAAGCATAGGGACCATGTCTGCTTTATTTTTAGTGCTATGTTTCTTGCACCCATGACAACTTTTTATTTACGATGATGCCATCTATAGGTTTGGTAAACATACCACCCATATTTTCATGAAAATCATGAAAAAAAAAGAACTAGACAGATGTGAGTGCAGTTGGTCTCTTAGAACACACCAGCTCCCAGCTCCCATAATGTATAATTAATCAGGATCATGGGGCCTGGTTATTCAGCCCATTTTTAATCTGGCCTGTTTGCTGCTTCTTCACCATCACAAAAACATCAAGAAATACCCACTCTTCTGTCCAGAGAAAGTTTGTTTATGCTACAACTGTCATACTTCGCAGACCTCATCCAGTAGTCCTATCCAAGAAGAAAATTTATTCCGATAGATTTCTTTTTAGTAAATCCATGTAGCTGCCTAGTAATCACTATTTTTTTAATGTTCATTTAAAACCCTTGAAGCCTTTAATATGGCATCATGGAACTTTTCGTTCAATATTTTCATCCTATTTTCAAAGAATAAAATCAGAGCAAAATATGTATACAAAGTCTGCTCGCACTTAGATTTGTAAATATTAAAAATGTGATACTAGCACCTCCTTTCATATAAACGGTAGGGGGATAAAAGAGAATGAGAAAAGTTTTGTTTCTACAAATAACCGAAAGAATACATTGGGGAATCTTTCCCTGGATCTACAATAATCATGATGATCTGTATGAATAATGTCTATTTATTGAGCACCTATCATATGTAAGACATTGTGCTGGCATTTTGCATTTATTACCTTATATAATTCAACAGACTTGCTAGTTAGGTATTACTCCCTTTCCAAAGGTATCATAAAAGTTAAGTAACTTGCTTCAACTAGTCCTAAGTACTCAGAGTGAGTAAATGCCTTTCAAACATCACGTTTTAAAATATCATGCTTGTTTTGACACAGGAAATCATACAGTATGACATCAACCACTTTACAATTGCTAAACAATTTAACATATTTAAGTCTTTTTGGTAGATATACTTTTTTGGTGAAATGGTTATCACCCATTAAAGAAAAATGAAAACCTTCAAAAGAGGTAGCTAGCCCACTAATTATATAACTTCCCTTGCTTAGTTAGGTCTCTATTTTCCACCAAAGTTACTGGACTTTTTTTAGCCAGTTTCAAGTTTTGAAAAAATTACAAAATCCCACCAGATATGAAGGTGCTTTTCCTAAGAAATTTTCTATGTAATGCACGTAATCTGACAATCTCTTGAAGGTTTCCAGATGTAATGAGTGGTAATTTCACCCCCAAGAAAGTGTCATGTCTACCAAGTTGCTACCAAAAAATCTTAAATGCTAAATTGTTTAGCAGTTATAAAGTGATTGATCCAGTCTTGCATGCCTTCCTGTGTCAAAACAAGAGCATGGGATTTTAAGTTTATTTGAGAGAGATACAGTGTGTGTGGGAGGGGCAAAGAGCAGGGAGAAAATCCCAAGTAGTGGGCATGCAGCCAGATGAGGGGCTCGAACTCACAATGATCACATGTGAGATCATGACCTGAGCTGAAATCAAGATGTGGTTGCTTAACCGACTAAGCCACCCAGGCGCCCTAAGCATGGTATTTTAAAGTGTGATGTTTGAAAGGTATTTACTCACTTTGAGTAAGTACTTGGGAATAGTTGAAGCAAAGATATGATCACAGAGATTTAATACGAAAAAGAGAAGCTCAAACAATTCAAACAGTAAAGTTGGAACAGAGCCATAATTAGGAAGAAAAGAAGGAAAGTGCCCTTTGAGGCTGCTACGTGGCGGGGAAGGGAAACACCAGAGAAAAAATTTGCTTCATAAATTGTATCATACTGGTAATAATCCTGAAATTAGAACCATCAGCCAGATTAGTGGATAAAATAACCACAATTAGCCCATAATTATAAATACACTATTTCAAACAGCCATATGTAAGCCAAGGAAGAGTGAGAATATCAGGATACAGTAGTGATCCATTAGGAATGACTTTGCTATTAGGAATGACTTCACTATTTAATTTGGCATTGCTTGATTTATTCATTTCTGCATTTGATCTTTGCCAAAAGACTGAGAAGGACTTATTTCTAAAAAATAACCAGATTTTACTGTACTTTATATCACAAAATTACCGATTGCAAAGTTTTGCATAGAATCAGTTTGAAAAGTCTTAAGACATTAGTTCATCATCAAGAAACTATGTAACTTTAAATAATTCTCTTTAAGTTTCCAAGCAGTGTGTTAGGACACAGAATTAAGTTTCTGATAGCAATGTTATTTTCTTTGATCCTATATGCATAGATTTTACCTGTAAATATGTTTGTGTTACATAAATGTACACGTATGAAGCAAAACTAATTCCATTCAATTCAGGAACTGACTGACCACAAGCCTACTGTTGCTCGTCCTCCATTAGGTTATGTGCAGGTATTCATCCAGCACATGAACATGTTTTAGGCCAAGATTATTAGTTTTACTTTATAGAAACTCATTGAACCAAAGTTCACATATATAATCCTCAGTGAACTCAAGAACACATGAACTACTTGATGTGAACTATTTTTATATTCTGAGAGACAGTAGAGCCCAAGGAGCTGAGTTGTAGTCTGGCTGGGATTAACTCCCAGCTCTACCACCAACTGACCTTGAGCAAATTGTGCCCCTGTTTCCTCATCTGCCAATTAGATAATAGTGCCTACCTCACATGTTGTGAGCAAAGTAATATGCATAAAATACAGACCAGTCAGTGTCAGCCATTTGATAAATGCTTTGTAATTACCTGCAGAAGTCTGAAGGGTCCACTGAAGGCTATGTGGAATGACAGCATCAGTTTTTATTGTAGGTTACCACTGTGTAAATGGCATTATCAAGGCTGTAGCTAGTTGGGGGGAGGGATTAATTTCAGCAAGACTGGAGTCAAGGAAACCAGCTAAGAGGCTGCTGCAATAATCCGGGCAAGAAATGATGAGACTTAAACTATACGGCAGGTGGTGGTGGGATTGAGAGAAGTGAAAAATAACTGCTGCGTATGCATCTGGTGACCCGGATCACCATTTGGCTGTGGGAGTTGACGGAAGGACTCACAAAGGACTCCCAGGTTTCAGGCTTGGATGACATTCTCTAAGGCAGGATAGGGAAAAGGAGGCATTCCAAAATCTCAAGTGCCTGCATGCATCCAAGAGCAAATGCCCAGGAAGCAGTCCATTGGAACTCAGGAAGAGCTGGATTGCAGAGACCTCAAACTCGGCAGCAAAGAGAATAGTTGAAGTCAAGGAAGTAGATGACAGGTTTGCTTTTTTCCTCTTTTTCAATGACCAGGCAATTGAAGCTCTTCTACCCCAGACTAGAACACATCACCTAATGCAGTTCTGAGCATTAAAAGGAAATCACACTGAAGAGTTCAACCCTGAAGTTAACTGCAAAGTTTGCTGCAGATGGCTGATGTTTCAAAGGTAGAATCTGTTTTCTAAGTGATCTGGGTAAAAACATAAGCACAAGTCCCTGGTGCCACACTTCCCATCATGTATCACAGAATTGCCAGTGATAGGCCCTTCCTTTGGCTCCTGGGGACTTAATTTCCCTGGGGAACTATTGTGGTTATTCAACTTTAAGACCTTGCAGGAAGAACCACAGTTATTTCTCTCTGGGGTCTTACTCAGAGCAAGCAACATGGAAGTAAATAGTCACTAAGGAGGAACAAGAAGAAATAAGCTTTTAGCCAAATGTATGAACAATTCACATTTTTAAAAATGGCCAAATTTTTACAATAATTATAAATTAGGGACAGTGACACGACCCTGTCATGGCTCATAATCTAGAAGAGAATGCAGACTATAAACCCATACCAGCTTTGCTGTTCCCAGTATGAAGTATATATGCTGATTTCTGCATGTAGTGGTTAAATACTATTTCAGGCAGGGAGAACACCAAACCAGAAATGAGAACTAGGGTCTAGGCCCAGTTCTGCCAATACCTAATGCTGTATGTAATCTTGGACCTACCTTCTATGTAGGATGCAGAGGGTAGCTCTTCTTGGTCCTAGTGTTCCAGAATTCTGCAATCAAAAGAAAGCATTTAATGAAACTACTCTTTGAAAAATCATTCTTGAAGGACCTTAAAGTCTTCCTGTCATTCGGAAATAACTTTTTTTTTTTTTTCTTTTTTTTTTTTTTTTTTTTTTTTTACCTCAGAAGGCTCACTGAGTAACATGTTGGAGAAATCAAAGCCTTGTTCTTACTATAGTCTACCATTTAGTAAATGCCTACTGCTTTATGAGATGCTTTTTATGCACTTGCCTTAGTTATCACAATAACCCCAGGAGAGGTAGTGGGATGTTATCCTTTTTTACAGAAGGGAAGATCGAGGCTTATGCAGGGTAGGTGACTTGGCAGAGGTCACGTGTCTGATAAGCTCCAGTTCAGCCTGTAAGCCCAGGTCTCTCTGATCCTATAGTCTAAGTTGCTTCACCAACAGTTTATTTTCAGATCAAAAACTGTATTCTGAAAAGAACCAGGTGAGAAAGACCAAAAATCAAACTATTATCATTTTTCATTGTCTCACCATCAGAGTTGAGCCAAACAGCAGCCCTGTGGACCTGTGCTCTGGTGAGAAAGACCAAAAATCAAAACTATTATCATTTTTCATTGTCTCACCATCAGAGTTGAGCCAAACAGCAGCCCTGTGGACCTGTGCTCTTCCATAATCTTGTTGCCCGCTATGGTTCTTACTCCTAAACTGTGAGACAGGAAACGTACACCACCCATTCAGGACTGCTGTTTCATACACACCTTTAAATATTTAGCAAAATCAGATTTCAAAAGACACTTAAGAATGTATTGCAAAATGTACAGCATTTATTCACATACAGACAAAAAGGCACAAATTCTACTAAATAGTTCAACAAAAAAATACAGCTGTCCTCAACTAGTTTTATAAATACTTTCAAAAAGGGGGTAGAAATAAATACAGGATTGGGCCATGTAATATAAAATAGTCATCTCTACATATACTTTGTTTAATTTCTGATTTTTAACTCTTCATGCACCTTTTTTTTTTCCAATTTTAGCTGAATGGACACCAAGCTAGGCACATAGTGAAAAATCCTCTGTACAAGGTTACAAATGTAATGACAAGTTCGTCCATTTCAAAATAATTAAGATTTGTACACAACACATAGAACCCTTCATTTCGATTTTGTGTTTATAACCTAACAAATGACATTCCAGGCAACTTTACAAAAGTTTAACTAGCCTACATTTTGACATAATACATTGATCATAATCAAAGATATTTCTTGGTCAGGATGCACAAGGAAAGATAAAGCTGAAAAGAAAGGAGCAAATGGTTCCACACTAATAGAGTGCAAGTGGGTGGGTGGGTGTGTGGGCTGCTGCTATGGCTGCCTCATACAGAGTTCCCAGCAGGACATGAACTAACTGACAAAGCTATCATTACACTGTCAGAGAAACCGTGCTCTATACCATTTGCATTTCAAAGCAGGAATAAAAAGTGTGGGCTTTTTATTTTTTGTGTTTTGTTTTTGTGTGGGTTTTTCTTTATTTTTTTGTTTTGTTTTGGTTTTTTTTTGGTTCAGCATAACTTGGAACTTTGAAAGCTTTTCAACCTAAATGTGGGGAAAAAACAGGTAAGGCATTATTTTTGCACAAAACTAGCATTCCTAAATAGTGCAAATGAATCTGATACCTCTTAAAATGGTGAGAGGTCATATACTTACTAAAATTTAGATTTTCTTTCTATGGCTTGACAAATTACCCCTCTATATATTCTACTCTCACCCAGAGCTGTTGCTGTGGTCAAAAGGTTAACTGTGAAAAGTGTCCACCTTCTTCCATATCCAGCAAAAAGGTTTCTGCTCATATGCAAAAAAATCTGATTTTTAAATTACTAGTGAATGTACAGCTTGGATCCATTAGGAAACTCCTAATATCTGTAGCAACAGCTTATCTGGAGAGAGCAGTCTTTCAAAATGAGCCCTGTAGCTCAAAAATAGTCAATCTAAAAACCTGGGTCATTCTTTCCCCTCCCCTGAATTAGCTACTAAAATGTATCTGAAAAGTTAAGACTTGGTTTGAAAATGTCATACATACAATGGGGATGCATCAGATCTACTATTTGATCATCTGATAAAACTTGCATAGCAAGATGGAATTCAATAAGCCTTTTTTGCTGTTGACAATCACCTGGAAGACTTGAAAGGTAACTACAGAACTCAAAGCATCACTCATTAAGTATCAGAATGTCCCTGCCACATGGAAACAGATGTATAAATGAATCAGGAATCTGAATACTGATATTAACAAACTAAGGATAATTTAGGGGAAGTTGGGCTTGTTCCAAGTGCCCATAATTCTAAATCTCATTGCTATTTAAACTTTCCTTCTCTTAAGTTTGATTCACAACTACATTGAATTCCAAAGAAAATTAACAGGACCTTAACACTATCCACTGTCTTAATACATACGCACTGCAGTGAGTGCAAAAACAGAACATTGTACTCAAATTTAATGCTAAATTCATTATTGCTGATAACTTACTAGTTATTGCCATTTGCAATTAGAAAGTCCAAGTTACGAATTGGAGCTTAGAACTCTGACTCCAGGAAACCTATTACACTTCAATCTCTTTCCCGTATAACCTTGGTCAATGGTTAAGAGGTTATCGCAACTTATTGCCTTTCTATTGTTTTTAAAATATAACTTATTTTGTTTTTTTTTTCCTTTTTTTTTTCCTTTTTTTTTTTTTTTTCTTTTCCTTTTCCTTAAGGAATCCGTTCAGGTTGGAAGCCCAGATTCCCCAACATACGCACTAGTGGTTGGCTCTGGGCAGTTATGTCACCAGAGTCTGGAAGTTCATCACTTAAACTTGAATAGCCATTAGTATTGTTGGAAGCCAGACGGCCAGGTATCGCCAAAGGCCAGGGAAATCCCAAGCTGGCCCAGAAAGCAGTGGTTAGGGAAGAGGAAGGTCAAAGGTACTGAAAACATGGAACCAGCTGCCCTTTCTCACAGATAGAACTTTCTAACGGCTTCACTCTCCACCAGTCCCATTCCCACAATGCATTCAAGTGCTTCAGGCAATAGGACCTAGCTACATTTACCCCAGCTCTCCAAGCTGCAGCAGCTCTACCCTGTCCCTTCAGATTTGCAAGTAACAACCTTTGTTAAGATTCTCTCTTTCCCATCCGCAATTATAATTTACACTTGAATTCCCTAGAGTTACTGAAGCTTCAGAGCTGCTGCCTAGAACTAGAATGCAACAAAAACAGCCTTGTGGGCCAAAGTATAAACAGGATTTCAAGTTCTACCACAGTCCTAGAAAGTAAGTTTTATGGGCTAATAAATGGTACGTGAGGGTTTCTCAAGAACTGCATCTGATTCCGCATATTCAGGTAACCAAGAGTTTGTGCTTTGGGAAGGATACAGAGGGCAGTAAGAACTCAGGAGGCTTCTGTGAGCCTTGCCCTCTTTAAAGACTTATTTCATTCATTCTTATTTTAGTGTTTAATTCAGCCTCTAGTCTTAGCGGTGTCTTACAATCTACTCTTGTGTTTCCTCAACAAGTTGCAGATAACACACTTCTCACAACAATGATTTATAAATGACTCTGAAAAAAAAAAATTCAATCTGACTTGCAAGTAAATGTGTTTGCGTAGCTCAGGAGTGATGGGTTTCTGCGTGTCCCCCGCGTCAGAGCTCCCGTCTAGCAACTCCGTGACAAGCCCACGGTGCTCCCACACCATCTGTTTCATCAAGAGGCCAAGATGCTTCTCCTGATAATGTCTGTCCTCCTGTTGATGGTGCTGCTGGCGTGTATACATTTCTTCTCTGATGCCTCACTCTCTGAGTCACTCATCTCTACATCAGGGACATACCCGTCATTCTCATTGTCAGATTTTAATTTGTTTTTGGCCCTTTCCTTAGCTGGAACTCTGCCTAGGCCCAGATAGGGGTAGTCTGAGTGCTGGTGGCAGGCCCCCTCATGGGCCTCTCCCTGCTGCTGCCGTTCCCCCTTCTTTGGAATCCGGAATCCTCCCCAGTTCTTCACCGGGCTGGCAGGCGTTGTAGGCACTTTGACTGCAGTCTGGTTATAGTTTACTCTGATTAGGGAGCCGTTGCACTTGGGCACTATCTCCTTCCTTGTGCCGGGTGCTGACTGCCCCCCTCCAGGGGAGGTGGTAGCTCGTGTGCTGTCCAGATGCCTCTGGGACATGTCTGTGGACCTGAGAGGCTTGTGGCTCTGTTTACAAGATCTGTCCTTTAAGTCTCCCTTACTGAGATCACAATGGAAACGATGGTCTCTTCTGTCCCCGTGGTCGGGCACCACCACACCATTTTTCTGTTGTGCTGACAGGAGACGCGCTTCTGCAAAGGTCTTTTCAAAACTCAAAAAGCTCTCTGGGACCACCATCCCCTCCCTTCTACCACACAGGTCTGGCTGCTTCAGCAGGGCTTTGCCTCCACTCCCAGTGCTGTTCTGCAATGGATCTCGCTTATGGGGCTTTTTCAGCGAATGAACCAAGGAAGTACCCATTTGCTTCCTGAAGAACGCAGAATGCCACTTCAAGTCCTCTATCTTGGGAGCATCAGGGCCCACAGAAGGACTGTTGAACAAAAGCATGTTTTCCAGTGAGGACGAGAAGCAGGAAGATGAAGGCACACCTATGAACATATAACCACAGAGAAAGAAAAATTACAGAGGCAGATCCAGAACAATTAAATTCTAGACCCGTGGCATGGCCCTGTTAATGCAAACTTCCCACCCAACACTACAATATACAACACCCCATTTATAAAAATTTGGTTTTTCATATAAAGATATTACCTGCCTTGAGAATCTGCATACTCCATTCAATATGCTCTTATTTTATAAAATACCTGAAGCTCACAAACTTTTTCATGAAACATCTAAGAAAAATATTTTCTGGGCACCTGGGGGCTCAGTTGGTTGAGCATCGACTTTGGCTCAGGTCATGATCTCACAGTTCATGAGTTGAAGCCCCGCATTGGGCTCTGTGCTGACAGCTCGGAGCCTGGAGCCTGCTTCAGATTCTGTCTCCCTCTTTCTCTGCCCCTCCCCGACTCGTTCATGTTCTCTCTCTCTCAAAAATAAAACATTAAAAAATTTTTTTTCCTTCAGAGTAACTGATCTGACTTTCATAGAGGAATCCATGCCAAATCCATCTGGTGGTCAAGCACTGCCCCTACCCCTGCACCTAGCTAGTCACCTGCCTTGCCTCCCTACAAGACAGCACCACAAGGGGAGGCAGCAGGTCTCCACAGTTTCCTTCTCCAAAGTAAATATACCCTCATAGGGCCATAGTAAGGATACATAGATGTAAGTACATGAAATGAGAATGGAATGTTTAAAATCATTCTTGACACATAGTAAATGTCTTTTAAAAAGGTTTACTATTATATGCAAAGCCCATTTGTGGAATTAAACTGAATTATCATCCAACATGAGGATAGGTTAAAATGGTGTTTTTCATTTCTGATGTAAATCACAATAACTAAATTTCACAGTACAACCCAGTAAAGTTTACATTTCATGAAATCATATTAGCCTTCACCATGTGATGTGGCACTCTGACATTTTCTATTCTATGTCACTTGCTTTTAATGCTGGTGGTGACCCACTGAATTCATCTCACAACCAACTTACGACTTAGAACCCTCAGTGTGAAAAACACTGAGTGAACTTATTAACACACTGGAGTTCATGGACCACATTTCTGCAGGAGCCTCCAGGACATCTATAAAGAGCCAATTTCATGTTTTGTCTCCCATAAAGGATAAACCACCAGGAAAACAAGGCTCTGCCAGGCAGGAGCCTACATGCGACCTCACTGCTCAGCAGACAAGGACCCTGCATGTAAACAACAGAGATGGCAACTCTAAACATGAACCTGCTAAGTCACAGGGGAAGGGGTTTTACAATCTGCTGGGCTAAAGATGTGTGCTTTCTCAAGAATCAACTGTTAGGGCCACCCTTCACACCACATTTCTTTTCCTCAGTCGCCTACTGTGGGAAAACCAAGGTAAGAGGGACTGACATTTTCTAAATTCTGATTTCCATCTACTTGGGATCCAGGTCTCTGAAAAGTCTCCGACTCACGACCTCCCATGAGCACGGTCTCCACTGAGGACACTCTCATCCAACAGAACGGCCCTGCTCATTCTCAGATTCACACACCAGAGTCTAAACCGCAGACCGTGACTGACACTTAGAAGTCATGGCTGTCCTCCACCTGAAACCATCTATCTTATAAGACATGAGATCCACTTGGGGCATGAGTAAGAACACAACTGAAAATCTAAAACCTGGAAAAGAAAAAAAAACAGGCATCCTGAAGGTTTCCCCTTCATTCCCTGTGGCATCCTGCAGTTAGATTAATGTTGCTTTCAACCCATCAGACTCAGTATGGTTCATATCTCAGAGGGATGGGAGGGTTTGTTTACCTTCTCTGGAACAACAGTAGGTTCTCATTACAGCCCTGTTACACAAAATACTTCCTAACCTGGGTAAGAATCTCAATCACCTACCCAAGTAAAAACCTCAGCCATGAAATGCAAAAAGCTCCCTGCAGTATCCATGAAAAATGACCCTTAAGTGAAATCAGATGAAAATGCGCTTTACAGCTTATTTTTATAGGCAATCACTCATTACATAATACCTCAACAAGAGTCACAGAAAGCCCTCCAATGGCAAAACTCCACAGGTACAACCCGCACTAACGGCCATGTGCAACGGCAGCTCTGACAGCTTGGCCTCTGCTGGCTGGACACTGGCCAATCGGCACCAGACAGCCTTCCATGTGGGCTGTTTGTGTGAGGACGCAAAGGCAAGGGATAAAACAGGTCCCATTTATTTGCATTCAAGTAGGAATAACGAACGAAAGAAGTTCACTTGAAAGAATCTGAATCACTTATGAACCCTACTTAGAAAAACTTACTTCAACTCATTTTAAATCACAACTATCAACTCTAGTTAACGATACATCTGAAAACTATTTATTCTCAGGAAGAAAATATCTAGGTTAACATTAGTAAGTTAATGCCATTAGTATTAACTATGTAACACCTCAAGAATATCATTCAAAACTCCCTAAGCTTTTTTTCTCTTTGTTCAGCTGACCCAATTTACCTCTAGTTCCATACATCTGGTTAGTTTTAGGTAAACCAGAATTCGGATTTCCATATAATAGGATAGAACAATGTCTTTGTTGTTTCTGCATGTCAGTCTCTACAGACACTAAAAGCCACAGAAACAGGAAAAGCCAGCGTCTGTGCCTGCATATGTGTCTGGGGCCACATGAAGGGAGCAGTGTGAACACTGATGCTCTGGCCCAAGGGCAGAGCAGGGCCACAGAGCTCACTGAAGACCCGCCAGACCCACCCCACATACCTCCTTCTCTGAAACCTTTACGAGGCCAGCTGTGCAGGGCTCACGTTCACAGAGTGTTAGTGCTCAAAGACTCGCTAGAGGTCATGGTTCTGAACCAAGCCCCTTTTACAGATCAAGAGTCCCAGGCAGGTTCAGCGACTTGGCCAACTTTGCACTCCACCTCCAAGTCACTGAAGTGCTCTCCAGAATTGAGCAAGTTCCCCTTTTCACTTCACCTAGCCCAGAAAAATTAAGTAAACACTTGATGCTGAATCTCAAAAATCAAAATTCCACCTACACCAAAAAGTACACTGTGAACGTTATCTAAACATGGATATGTGTCTTAAGAACACAGTCTTAAGATACCTTATTTATGATATGTTACAGGTAGATCCGAAGGATAGATAATCCATAAATCTTTACAGGTGTCCCCATGACACTTTATACATTTATCAAGTGCTTTGCAATATAACGTAGAAGTTGGTTTTGCTTGCATGTCACAATAACTCCCAGAAGGAAGCTCGAGATACCTTCCTCATATTACACAGGAGGAAATGGGGGAGCCTCTGAAAACTTAGGCTTACTTGTATTTGGCCTATAAGGAGAGAATTTAGGATTCGACCTCTAGTTGAGGTCAAATTCATAGCCCTTTTCCCTATTACCATGATGCTTCAAATGCCAAAAGATTTTCTTTGAATATCAAAGTCTGTGCTATTCAGATTCTCCTATAGCATAAATAAAAGAAAATTAAACATTTTTTTTTCCTCAACAGAACGTTAAGGTTTACAAACCCCTGCACTACTGTTTGACCTACAAGAGCTTAATGCGTACCTGAAACTCTTTCTTGCTCCAAGAGCTTAGTGTAAAGATTGAATATCTGTTCCTGGACTTTGCACACAGATCGCTTAATCTTTTCCCTGCGGGTCACCATGTAAGTGAGGTTCCGAACCTAGAACGTAGAGAATAAAGATTCTAAGTAAGTAATACATTATAACGGTACTTTGGTGTTGGTTTTTTTTTTTTCTAAACATGAGAAATTTGTCCCGCTAGGGTCTTGTGTGACATCTGAAATCAAGATGTACTTCAAACACTTTATCCAATCTCTAATCTCCTTTGGGGCTGTTAACTAGGATTCCACATATACCCCTCAATGTAGGGGGCAGCACAAAAAAGACTAGGGACTCAAAAGCCCTGCCCGCCCCCACCACCCCCAGCCTGAGGCTCATCCTCAGGGGAAGACTGCCGGGGTCCCGGTCCAGACTTGCTACCTCTTGCCAAGGAGCTCTGCTTACCACCCCTCAGTATCCTCTTTCCACCAATTCTATTATCTAAGGCTTTAGAGCAGTTCAGAAGCCACTTTGTCAAGCATTTTCTGAAGATGGAATTAGGTAAGCACAGAGTCAAGGGCCATCACAGGAGGAAACTCCCTCCCCCCTCAAAAAAAAAAAAATTAACCCTGCACAGAGCCCACTAGAAGACCAAACGGTCACCAGGAAGCCAAGTAAACTTGTCAACTGGATAGTTGAAATGTGAGTTCACAGGTAGCTAATGTGTTCCTAGAGTGTGAAGCTAGGTAATGTCCTCACTTTGCCATTGACATGCCATCAACATCTCAAGGCCAGCTCGTGTCACCACTTGAAGAACTGACACTGCCCTTGTCCAGAATCACCTGTAAGTAACTGAAAGGACCCAAGTGCTAAGAGCTCCACTTTGTATCCCATGGCAGGCACTGGGATCACGTGCATATGCTAACAAATATGAACTAGTCGACACCCAAATCTGTTCCCCATTTTTAAAGCCACCTGTGATCAGGTGATACGAAAACAAAATAGTAAACCCCCTTAAATCCTTCAGTCCTCAAACCTACTGGGAAACCTGACTGGATTATTGCACCTGAAAACACAAATGTCAAATTTAACACAGCAGGGATACAATTAAACTTCTTCAGGAAGATGAAGACAAGATGCCCTAAATAGCTCAGTGGCAGGAGTGAAGGGACGCTGCATCCCCATCACGTCTTCTGTCCAAGGCAGGACTACACTCCCCTAAAAATTCACGTCTTCCAGAGGCTTGGGCAATCCCTTCCCTGACAACCTTCCTTGAAATGGGCAAGTTCGAGTCACCAATCTTTTCTTCTGTTAGAATGGCAACAAGCCACACACACGACTGCACTCTGGCTTCTGTGCAGAGACCTCCCCTAGAGTTTCCAGTCCTTTTAGACCCTAACAATTCCAGCTGTTCTGTCCTGAGTTGTACTCAATCAAGGCAGTCTTGTTTGCAAGAGGACAGAAGGCATAAAGAGGAACAGGTTGGCTGGCTTTCACACTGCATCATGGTGCAATTTACTGGCCTAACACCAGGTCACCAAGTAAGGCTTCTGCTGACCCTAACCAATTCACGGACTATTTAGGATGTTCCTAACATCTCTCTTCTTGATGTGTAGACAGACGTGTGTGTATGTGTGTTCTTAGAATTAAAGAACTGAAAAGAAAATCACTCTCCCTGTCTCAGAGTAAATATTATTTTGGTGCAATTTACCTTAGCTAAAGCCCGTTCTGATAGCCTCAGAACCCCAGGCCAGGAAGTAGGTGTCTTATAAAAATCATGACCAGTTTGGGGATAGAAGTGGCTAATAGTGTCTTTGATAAATACTGTTTCACCCAAGGTGGATATTAAGAGTGGAAGCTCAAAAAGAAGAAGGGGCAAGACTTAGATCTGTAGCACAGATTCAGAACTTTTGGAGAACAGTTTTTACATCAAGACAAGGCATCCAACTTCTGGAAATAGGAAATGGAAACAAATTCTGACATCCTAGGAACAGATAAGAATCCTCTTCTTTTCAAGTCAGAGGTACAGCCAAGATAACTTCCATTTCCCTTACTCAAAATTATGCATGAAAACAGAGTATCCAAACTTCACATATTATTTAAATTCAATTTTGGTAGCTTCAACCACTACCCCCAGGAAAGGCTTCCACCCTGGCTAAGTGGGCAAATTCTACTTCTTTCTCCCATGATCTCTGATGAGAAACCTCTTCCTATAACCCCAAAAAACTAAGGCCAGGGTGGATTTTCAATGGAACAAATCAGCCCATGAATAACCCAGGCCTAGCTGACCACATTTAGAACAGCGAGCGCCCTGAACTTTTTTCCCTCCCTTATGCACAGAACACTCCTCACACAGCTTCCATCAGCAGTCCCTGTAGTAGAGCTGAACCGAGGCTCTATCCTCAAAACATACCCTGCACGTGGCCCTTCCTGTGCACTACTCAACTAAGTGTCCTCCCCTGCTGACCAAAAAAAAAAGCCAGTTCATGGGTGCACTCTCCCTCACACCATGTTAAACCAGAGTCCGGCTTTCCCCAAAAGCGGTGGTTCTCAAACAGAAACATGTGAGGACCCTAAAACACAGAATGCTGGCCCCTACCCCATTTCTGGAGTCAGAGGTGGGATCCAAAACTTGGCACTTCTGTGAGGTGTCCAGGGAATGTTGCTGCTGGCTGGGGCCCACACTCTGAGAACCACTGCCCTCGGGAATCCAAGAATGGTTTCAAGGGGTTTTCTTCAATGCCAAAACACTCCTTGCAACACTAAAGCTTAACATGCCTTTCATCCAGGGGTAACTAGAACCTCTACCAGATTTTCAAAGGTGACCATTCCACTGTGTTGAGTAGGATAGCCTCCCAGGGGCTGGCCCTTTCCGATGACCCAGCCACAAGTGCACAGGCAGTACGTCTTTATCTGAGCACGTACTCATTTACGGATGTTTACTGCATCTTTTAAAAGATGTCTAGGGGAAAGGAACCCCACCAGAGTGAGTGGCAGCCTCAGGAACTTGACATAGCCACAGACTACACATGAGCAATGGTGTCTTCTTAAAGATGTTGGTTCTCAAACCCTCCTAAAATCCACTCCTGCCACCTTTCTGATCCAGAATTGTACCCAGGTGTGCAATGCCCCAAGGTGTGTATTTGCAAAAAAGAGCTATTATCAGTTATCAGTGGTTTACATTTCTAATGAAGTCTACTTATTTGTCAGTTTGGTATTGACCACAGCCTTGATCACAGACTCGTGTATTCCTGGATTCTGCATACCTGCTGTGAACTACTGTGTGAATTAGAAATCCAACTTAATTCAAACACAAAGTAATTTATTTGTTCTGGTTACCCCTGCCCTGATAAGCCTTTGGCCTGACATATACTTGTTGTCTATAATTACAAAGAACTGTGCAGCTCTCAAGAGCACAGCAAATATTTCAATTTTTAAAACCCAGAAAACATATTTTTCATTATAATAAGCCCATTTAAAACTGACACTAAATTCCCTAAGATCTCTTAAGCTTTTAATAAAGTAAATGTAAGTAATGCCACACACACACACAAAAATCCTGATTTATTCCCTGTTTCTCATACATCATTGGTATCATTCTACTTAAAACCAACAGTGATGACTTCAAAAAAAAAATGTTTAGAATTGAATTATAAGTGCATGTTAATCTGAGTAACTTAAGTACAGAAAAGAGTTAGTACACCACAAGCATTTTCTACACTTTTATTTTGTGGTGATTGTGAGACAAACACAGTCCAAACATTTAGACTTCTCGTCCTCCCTCCTGAGGACTAACTGACTCCATAGCTCATGCACCCCAAGTACAGCAGTTGTCAGGCTGGGATAATATAATGGCTTCCCACCAGGATTCCAGTTTATCCTTCTGAATCCCTTTCTCAGCTCTTAACAAAAACGCCACACACACAATGTGGTCGAGGCGAGGTCTTCTTTACACTCACCACCAGGGGGGGCACGGCAGCACAAAGGCCTCACAAACCCTCCGGCGCTTCACGCCTGCCTTTCCTGCTCGGCCTCTGCCTGAATCTGGAATCCTAACTTGGTCATGGAAGGGGTGTTACGACAGCTGGTCCTTGGGCACTCAAGTCTCGTACTAGAAGGATCTCTAATGAACACTTAATACTTTTGCTCCTCTGCCGTCTAGAACAGGGCCATGCAGGTCTCTGTGAGATCTGGATCTTTGGCTTAATACTGCTCCTTTTTTTTCCCTATTCCTTGCCTACACTCTCATATTTCAAATCATCTACGTGTCAGATCCTCTCCCAGGCAGATGAATCACACCCTGCTAATAAGTGAGGTGCTTGGGGGAGATGCGTTAACCATTTCAGGCCACTTGGGTGCCTTTCAGTGCAGGATCCTTCAGGCCAGAGAGCCTCAGTCCCATCTCCTCTGCACTAATGAATTCAACAGTAGCTGGCAGTCAGGCGAGATGACGAAGAAGATGCTCTAAGATGTATCCCCAATTAGCAAGTCTCAGAGACTACCTACAGGGAGCAGGAGGCCCTGGAGGGAAGAGAGCCCATTCCTAATTATTCCAGTAGCAGGAAGGGAGGTCCAGACTGGGACTCCAAAGGTAATGGAGAACTGGGGAGGCACAAAACAGCAAACAGTTGAGGGAAGTGCCATCAGCTGAGGCTCCAGGCAGCCAACAGCTACTACGTTCAGCAATCCAGTAGTGTTATAAACTAGTGTCCTGAGCATTATAAGGGGCTCCTCAGACAGATCAGATACCCCTATGCACCAGGTACCCCACCCCACACCTGCACAGACACACTGCATAGACACACATGGGCATGGACACACGAGCAGACACGCACAACATACAGACACTGCCTCAGTGATGACTTAGCACCTCGTTGCCAGGAGTACCCTCTGGAACAGATATGCACGTGTATATAAGATCATGCACACATATCAGCACCCACAGCCTGCTCTCCTCCGTGACATTACCGGAATGTCCCTGTGAATCAGCCAAGAAATGAAGGTGGGCCAGAGAGGCGGTGCTTCGCTCTCCTTGATGAGCCCGTCACAAGCACCCAGTGTTTCCCCAGGTTGAACAAGAGATCTCTCTACTTCTGTCCGCCCCCACCACGAATTAAATCCACCTGGTTTTCTTTTCTAACTCCATTTGCAAACAATTCTGAGCCAATCCTTTGGTCATTTTCCCTGGGGCTCAGTTCCCACTAGTACTGGAATGAAAGGCGGAGGGGACACACCCCATGTGATCTTACAGAAGAACAATAAGGATTAATAGGAAAGTGTTTTAAAAATAAATCACAGAGAAGCTCCCCACTCTGTGGCAGTCTTACACATATGTACAATGAGTTTACCGGCCCATAAGTATATTGAACCAACACAACCTCATGCTGCAGTATGTACAAGGGTCTGAGAGTAAATGAACTGGCTACCATTCCTTGCTCTGGGCGAGCAGCCGCCTCTTTGCAATCTTCTTTTCTAAGTCACTACAAGGTGTCAGTGTCAATCATTACCCTCTCCAGGTCCTGCCGCAGATGAGTGAACAGCTGCAGCCTCCTAAACAAGACATCCTGCTCCCTCTTCGCTAGATTGTCCTCTTCGTCTTTCTTTGGAGTGATCAAGGGCTTGTTGAAGTTGACCTTCCTCTTCAACTTCCAGTACTGGTACAGGAAATCCACTACTTCCTCAGGCAGCCGCAGGGCCCTGGCAACATCCAGCAGGTTGACGAAGGTGTAGAACTCATCTTCCAGCTGCTGCAGCTTCTGCTTACGGACACTCACCCGGTGGGCCTCTTCTTGATTCTGCTCAAGGCTGGCAAAAGGCTCCAGTGGATTCCGAGGGGAACACTCAGAGGCCCCATTCTCCTGAGTGGCCCCCTCACCGAGGCTCTCCTCGGGTTTTCTATGTGAGCTGTGCTTCGGGCAGTAGGACTTGAACTTGACTTCATCGTTCTCCGCCAAGATGGTCTTCATCTCCAGGCCCCGGTCGAAAGCACAGGTCACGTGAAAGGCTGTGCGGCAGTTCTTCACAGAGCACTGGTAAGAACACAGGAAGGAGAGAAGAGACCGTTATGGAGTGACGGGGCTGAAGCCCCTCCAAGCCAAGCACCCCCCATGCGTGCGCGCACACGCACGCATACAGACACACAGGAAGAGCAGCACCTCGAACACGTGCCGGGGCAGGACATTCTACCTGGATCAACCCTGGTACACCGAGTCATATTTTAAGTAAGGTAAGGCTTGGGATTTAAAGGAACTCTTTAGGTGAAAGGTTTGGTGAACCAACCCTTTGGCTGAAAGGTTTGGTGAACCAACCCAACTCCCAGAAAGGTAACTGTATCCAAAACGCCTCTAAAAGCAGACACAATTATACAAAGGCCACACACAAACGGTGGTCTGGCACTCAGATTATATTTAAAAAGAACATGTGCTCAACATGCAAAGTAAACTTTGAAACATTAATTGGTGTTCCTAGATTTGAACTCTTTTAAAAGTGTGCTTATATTAAAAGGTTGAAAAAGAATCTCTTCAGGAAGAATGACTGCTAGTCAGAGTTTTTAAAGGAACGTGAATCCTCATTCTCACCCCCCAGCCGAGAAGAGCCCAACACAAGTGGAAAAATAAATGCTACAGTTCCTCCAAGCAGCCAAGGGCTGCTCACGTCTGAGGAGAATGAATGAAACAACTCCTGGATGAGCAGGAAAGAAAAGGAGAAAAGAGAATCCAGCACAGGAAGGCAGATGAGAAAAGGTCTCCTCACCCGTGAAGAAGCTCCAGCATATGCAGAAAGCTCCAGGGACCAGCGCAGGCCCTGCACGGAGACCAGTGTGCGCAGGGACTGGTAGTACCGGCTACTCCCAGCGTCACGTGTGCCTGACTGCTGAGCAGCAGAACCATGAAGGACCTGCTTCCTGTGGGTCACAGGGAGGTCGACCTAGAGACCAGGCACCACCCAGCCATGCCTTCCTCCTCACTGAACACCTTCCCTCTCACTGCTTGCTCAGGGCTATAATTTAGTGCCTTGATTCAGATGGCAAGCCAGAAGCCCAGCAGGAGGAAAGTCATTAACTTCTCCCCATCTGATCTTGCTGGGCGAATCCCTGGAAGGAGGTTCCTTGTGGTGACTAAAGCCAGTCCCTCAAAAGCAACACTGTATTGTCTGAGGCCAAGTGATCCCCGGGCACACCAGGGCTGCAGAGAGGAGCAGAACCCAGTGGCCCAAGGCCAGCTTGAAAAGCTTAATTAAACTCATTCAACAGACCCCGAATCCTAGAATCACAAATGGCAGAGGCTTGAGTTGGGGTTTTTTTTTCCCTCATCATTTCGGTATTTAAGAGGTGACTCATTGCCAGCCATGATTTCTTCCATTTTTATAAAGTCTCTTATACCCACAAGTACAGAAAATCCAGCTCCCTTCACCATTCCCATTACAAACACTTATAACATATGAACTAACATAAATCGGTTAATTTTACCTATAAATAACCTCAATTCCAAGAAATGTGTGAAATCAGCTTTAGTGGCAGAACACACACATACACACCTGGCCACTATCATCAACATACAAAGTGCTCCTCCCTTCTAGCGCGCAGCCAAGCGGGAAGTCAAAGTGGGAACAGATGACTGAGACGCTATCTGGGTCTGGCTTAACCTACCCCTAACCCAGTGCTCGGACCTTAAAGAGGAATGAGCTGCAGCGGAATATTTATACAGGACTTTGTAAAGGCGCCAAATGGCCTTCCTCTGGGTTTTCCTATTCAGGTTGACTCAGCAAACAGATGTTACAGAAACATAAACCAGAGCCTCCACAGCTGCAGACATTTCAGAGAGGAATTCTTTAATAAAAATCATTCTATTCTGTGAAGATATGAAAAATCATCAACCTTAGTTGGCCTCTTTTTCAAGCTAGTGTTCTGGGAAAAAGAGGTCAGTGGCAACAAAAATAAAAGTCATTGTATCGTTCTCTCTTCAAAAGTGTAACAAAGGTCTCATTTACCCACCTCTCACAAACATCAGTTCAGGACGTGGATAGGTGTGCTCAGGAAAGGGCATAAATTTTATCCTCGGAAGCACATCAGGTAACATGGAAGGAAACAACTTCCATTTCCCTCGGTCTGCCTCTGCTTGTGTCCTGCAAGTGTTCACGTGGGTATGTCTATACAGAAACACACTCACAGGGTTCTAATGCTTGTTTTTCATTCTGAGGCTTTTTAAAAATTTTTTCTTCCATTTTCTCCCAAAAGGCCAGAGGGTGTTTGTCATGTTTTAAACAGATTCTATTCACATGCAAAACCCTGCACTATTTTCAAGGTCTGCAGCCAAATCCCACCAGCTATCTCATGCCTCACCCTCTGAATATTCGTTACATTCTGGATTCTCGAACTCCAGTGGAGGTGATAATGAAGAAAAGTAGAAATACTAGGCTTACAAAATGAAAAAGTTTTAAAACCTCCAGTCAGTAGATAACTTTACTGAAACAAGATCTACCAGCCAAAATACAAAATGATTTTGCCCCATGAGGTCATTTCTTCAAAACCTAAGACTGGCAGTTTGTATCTGTGCTGATCCGTTGTGTTTTCTACATCAAGAGAGAAGCCACTACTCCTAGAATGTGTCACTGAGACCGGTGGCCCTGAGCTGGACTTTCTTCCCAGAGGAAGAGCTGGACTTGACCTTGAGAGCCAAAGCCACATACAGCATTTGAAGACCTTGGCAGAAACAGCATCTTGGTCATCTTAAGTCATGACTCTAAAGGCCAATAATAACATGAGCCCCAGAAGTCAATTTCTCAAGCAGAATTTTAGAAAACATGAAAAAGTAGCACACCATTTACATTCTCTCCATAATCCTACCTAAAGATTTTCTACATTTGTCTGTGTGTGGACATGGAATATGCAAGCAAAACTTTTAACATTATTGCTTCTTCCCCCCAGACACACACACTCCATCCCACACATCCTAGGTGCCAGGAAGAATTAGATGTCCAACCTGTACTCAGATAACACTTCTGCAAACAACACCTGGTGCAGCACCTCATGGGTGTCCCACTACCCAGTTGGTGCTCCAAAGAATCTTCTCTACCAAACGCTAAAGTTATTAGCACAGCAAGCTGATTTGGAATAGTGCACATCTAAGGTCTCAGGCACCCAATGTGTGCACCAAAACTCACAGAGCTGGTCTGCCACCAGCCGCATTAAGTGCAGGTGGGAAGGTGGCCAACCCTCCAGTGTCAAGAATGGTTCTTCCCTGAAGAATGGTTCTTCCCTGCCTGTGTAAAGAGCTGCAATGCCAGGCTTTGGGCAGAAAGGTAGAAACCAGAAATGAACTGATTTGCTGTACAGCTCAGGTGGACTTCTGACTTGCTCTGTGATTGTTACAGCTAAGGTTCTGGTTACGCTGGACACAATTCGCCAGCTAAAGGTGTTTATACCCCGCTGGAATCACTCCTCAGCAGACTCAGAAGGGCTGGGAGAACCTTGCCCTGCTTTCTGGATTCTAGTTCCATGACCAAATTCTCTAAGAGTTCACACAGCCCTCCCTCGTCCAGCTCCAGAACAGAGCCATCATAACTGAGAGGATTACCTGTATGGAGGCCCCAAACTTCTCATTGCAGAGGCTACACACCAGCGCCCACCGACTGCTGGGGATGTGAGACACCTTCGTGATGGGTTCCATCTTCTCGGGGCTGCCAATGCTCACCTACAGGCCCAAGGAATAGCAAGACAGGATAGCAGAGGCCATCAGACCAACAAGGACTGAGCATGGACAATAGAAACTTAAAGATCTTGTTTACATGCAGACCTCCTACCTGATAGCGACAAGGGGCAGGCATGCATGCACTCTCCTATGACAGGAAAACCCCTACTTTAAAGCATCTGGACAGGTCAGGGGCCAGCTCTGGTGCAGTAGCAGTAGAGAGTGGAGAGCCCAGAGCACATGGCCCGTGCCCCATGCCCTCCATGCATGGGGGTAGGGGGAGAGGTAGGAAGAGGAGTTCAGTTGACATACATGTCCCTATTTATAAAAACACTCAGATAACCAATAATATTCACTTCTCACCTGAGTGTCTGACAGCAAAGACAGTTATGTATCAGGACAGAACTATCTAATATACCTCTGGCCCACAATGAAGTGGTAAAGACTGAAAATCTTAATTTAAATAGTTTGTGAACAATGGAATAAATATAAACTAATTTTAGTACCTCTCTCACTGAAGGATACCATTCTCTTCAAGACTGAAAATCTTAATTTAAATAGTTTGTGAACAGTGGAATAAATATAAACTAATTTTAGTACCTCTCTCACTGAAGGATACCATTCTCTTCAATCAGAAAAGATTATTACATTCAAAGTGGAAAATTACCAAGATAAATAAGGTATCCTCTCTGCATTCAGCCTGGATCACTGAACTGCATAGCTGTTAATACCAAACCGTAAGATCCAGTTGTACCAAAACCCAAGTCATGAAACTACAATCCAAATCATCCCCAGATAATTTTCCTCAGGAGGAAAAATGCACCCAAAATCACACACCAAAAGAAATGCTGAAATCTGAATCACAAATGATATTCTCATAGTGAGCCATGCAAATTAAATTAGTCAAGGTCTGGGACTTGAAATAAATTAGACCAGACCTGAAATTAAAAAGGTTGAGGCTAAGTAAGAATTTTAATAAAAATCACAGAAATGTGACCTACAGCAGTGGCTCTTTTAACCATGCTACATGGCTCCCCAGGCCAAACGAAAGAGGTAGTGCTGATCCCTGGGAAGGACACAGTGGCACCCAGGCCAAAGTTAGGCCACACTGCAGGTCCACTCCCGGGAACATGTATCAACAGTGGGTTGGCCATGACACAGTTCTGAAGTGAAGTCTGAACACCACCAACTGAGAGTCCAAATCACTGCTGCTTCCAGTTAACATTCCCACAATATATACCATGACAAGATGACAATACACTTGAGATTCAGCTTGGGGGGCAGGGGGGAGACAGCAATTAAAAGCTGTCTTTTTACTCATTAGCTACAATACCCCTTATTTATGAACAGTTCCCCACTCCCGTGCCCAGCTAAAAACCAGTACCTCCTGAGCTAAGCTACTAGTAAGAACCACACCTACCTCAGGGATCCACAGAGCACAGCTGACATGGACCCATTTGGTGCCACTGCGGGTAGGCTTCATAGCTCCGCCTTTCTTGGGACACAGCAAACACTTTGGCTGAACCCCTAGGGCACATGTCCGGCATAGCCAACTACCCTCTGGGACCTTGAGGATTCCATAACAGGCCTGTGAAGCCATTCCCCAAGGAAAACAGAGAAAGAAGGTAGATTTACTTTTCCCCATATACCTATTAATTTAAAAACACCTAAGATGATTTTAACAGAAGTACTCCCAGGTCCACCTAGCTGGAGACCTTCTCCCTTCAGCAAAAATGCCAGGCAGCCTGACAGCAGCAGCCAGGAGGTATCTGGGACAACACATACTCATTTACCAGGGGACAGTCCTGAAAACACCTGGAGGACAAAAAAGTTTATAGAAATTCTGCTTTGCTGTGTGGCTAGAGGCACCTATCTACACACACCAAATTTTTAAATAATGGGCAGCAAATTCTTGAAACACTTCACAAGGCTAACTGATAGGAAGCTATTCCTCCTCTGATTTGCTGATGTGGGTAGGATACAAAGTGAGGGAAAAATGCACAAAGCAGTTGAGTCTCTGAAAGCTGTTCAATGAGATAGCCTCAGAAATAAGAATGGGGGGGGGCTGGGTGGCCACTGTCAATACAGACTACTGGAAAAAAAATTTTTAATAGAACTAAAAGATACTATTAAGGTTTCAAATACTTAAAAAAAAAAAAAGTCTGTATCAGGCATTCTAGAGAAAGTCCCATTTGAAGAGATTTTTATTTTTATTTTTACTGCAAAATCAAGTCTAAGCTAAATTAAAAGATTAAGTACGGTATGCCTTAAAGAGAAGTCTGGAAGAACATGTCAAAAGGAAGATGAAGTAGATGTTAAGGAAAAGAGATAATGTGGCAACCAACTCTTGTTGGTTTCAGCTCAGGTCATGATCTCATGGTTCCTGAGATTAAGCCCTGTATGTGGCTCTGCACTGACAGTGCAAAGCCTGCTTGGGATTCCCTGTCTCTCTCTCTGCCCTTCCCCACTTCCATGCTCTCTCTCAAATAAATAAACAAACTTAAAAAAAAAAAAAAAAAAGAAAGAAAAATGAACTAAGGAACATCCACATTCTCACAGCTCAGCAAACTCTACTCACTAGACTCTATCACTCTCCCAAGTGAACACAACAGGCACAGAAAAATGAGACACTGAAGACAGAGATAATTTGGTCTCTTTACCTGATATCTATTTTTTTTTTTTTTAGTTTTATTTATTTGAGGGAGAGAAAGGGAGAGCACGAGTGGGGGAGAGGCAAAGAGTGAGAATCCTAAGCAGTCTCCACGCTGCCAACATGGAGCCTGATACAAGGCTCGATCCCACAAACCAAGAGTTCATGACCTGAGATCAAGAGTCAGACACTTAACCAAATGAGCCACCCAGGTACCTCTAGCTGATATTTAAAATAAAGCCTGCATTGCACAAAATGACAAAATTGAACAAGATAGCCTGAACTGCTGAAATCAAGGATTTTACAACTAAAGTCATTAAGATGGTTCAAAAGAAAAGGTAAATGTTAAATAAGTGAAGACACAAAACCAGGATGGTACCAGGAGCACATTCAGAACCTTTAAATATACCAAATTGTTCAGAACTTTATCCTTAAATGACCCAGAAGTCAGAAAGCCGAGAGTCACGGTAACATAGCTCCAATCCTCCAGACAGGAAAAACACAGCCACTATGCAATGTGAATATCCAGGACGCAGAAAGGAAACCACAAGCATGAGGAGCAAAGTTAAGTAACACCAAGATTGGAGCTTAGGAACACTAAGCCGGTGCCATGAGTAAGCCACTGTCAACACAGACTTACTGGAAAAAAAATGTTTAATAGAACTAAAAGATACTATTAAGGTTTCAAATACTAAAAAAAAAAAAGAAAAAAAAGAAAAAGAAGAAAGAAAAAAAGTCTGTATCAGGCATTCTAGAGAAAGTCCCATTTGAAATGAGATTTTTTTTTTTTTTCTGGAAAATCAAATCTAAGCTAAATTAAAAGATTATGTACAGTATGCCTTAAAAAGAAGTCTGGAAGAAAACGTCAAAAGGAAGGTGAAGTAGATGTTAAGGAAAAGAGACATGACGTAAGGAACAGAGGACTGGGCACAGGTGTGGGGGGTCTGGAGTACTGAGTCCCAGTCCCAACTCTATCACTAAACCACAGTGGGATCCTGGACAACCCATCTGACATCAGTGAATTCATTTATACAACAGTGCGTTCAACTAGTTTTCAAACAGAACCCTTATTTTCAAACAAAATTCTCAGGAAAAAAAAAATAAGTAAAATGTTATGAAAAATACTGAAACATCATCCAGGTAAATAACACCACCAACAAAAAGGCAACATCCGTAGTCACAATCATCTTGACACAATAAAACCACTGCAAGAATTCTGCCATCTCAAGGAAATTTCCCAGATAATCTGAAAACCTAGAGCTACAAGGTGACTTGTAACACAACTAAAGCAGAGACTGTGGCCTCACGTCTCCCTGTCAGGATGAGCTGACAAGAGGCCACCAGTAGTGACATCTCCAGACAGAGAGGAAGCCCACGAGGAAGACCTATTATAAACAAAATGATGAAGAAGAATTTCACAGAACAAATTGGATTCTTCTTTCTGAGAGGTCACCCAAGGACCTACTTACTGTACACGAGTCTCGCTTTTAGGTTTGTTTTAAATCTCAACATCAATAGATGACAGACAACCCTTTAAATCCTAAGAGTATATATGAACATGTGTCCCCACAGAAATCTAAATTAGTTCATTATTGCATTAAGTAATAAATAAGAGAGAAGAGCGTCAGCTGTCACAAGCTTTTAAAATCACCCAGTGCCTATCCTTACTGAAGCCAAAGGATTTACCTTTCTGTGGATGGTGGCAAGCAATGACCAGATGCCAACTGGCATCAGGAAGGACAGGAAAAAAAGTTTAAGAAAAGGGACCTCTTTGTTCTTCTTCAATATCACAGTTTACATACTACCACACGTTACCAAGTGTTATGGGTTGAACTGTGTCCCAAACAGATATGTTGAAGTCCTAAACTGAGTCCCTCAGAATGTGACCTATTTGGAAACAGGGTCTTAACAGATGTCATCTGTTAAGATGAGGTCAGAGGTGAGCCCCTAATCCATCAGGGCTGGCGTTCTTAGAAGATGGCTATGTGTGAAGACAGACACACAAGGAGGACACCATGTGGCAACAAAGGCAGAGACCAGGACTATGCAGCTGTAAACCAAAAAATAGGTGTTAGCAAACCACCAGAAGCCAGGCAGAGGCAAGGATTCCCCTACAAGTTTGAGGGAACATGGCCCTGTCAACATACCTTAATTCAGACTTCCCACCTTCAGAATTGCAAAATCATAAATAAATGTCTGTTGTTTTAAGCCACCCAGTCCTGTGGTATTTTGTTATGGCAGCCTAACAAACTAATAATAGCAAACTAACCACCTTTTAGGAATTGCTCTCCACCCCCCACAGTATTAATATCTAAACTCAGGAGTGAAAGCCAGGGCAGAGGGGGCTCATATATTCTTTTTAAGTAAACCTCACTTCTATGGATAGAAATAAAAACAGGTGAGGGAAGGAGGATTTCCATAAAGGATCGTATTCTTCCAGTTGTAAAAAAAAAAAAAAAAAAAAGTAACAGGAAATACTTCAAACATTATAAGAACCAATTAGAAAAAAGAGACATCGTCCATAGGGCACACTTCTTTAACTCACTAAGGACAGTAGGAAAATAGACCCTATGTGGTGGAAGACCTCTGGCCTCCCTGGTGGCAGATGAGCTCACATCCCAGGTGGCTCCTTTCTGGGCCTCGCTCCCCACATACCTGGTGCACACAGATGTTGCATTTGTCACAGAACACCATCTCGTTGCCGTCCTCACCATCAGGTGACTGGCAGACATCACAGACAACATCTTCATCATATTCAATCCCCAGGCCTTCTTCGGTCTCTATGGCATGATTCATATTGTCATAGCATCGCTGTTCAAATTCCTCCAGGACCCTCTCCATGGTGTATTCATCTAACTCAGGCATTCCTGAAGGAAAAATGCCACAAGAACATTTTAATACATCTATATTAATAAACATTACAGTAAGACAGTACTAATGACAGTATTAATATATTTATATTTATAATACATCGTCTTATAACTAAATCCATCCTGAGTGTCCCATTTTCTACTGAAGAAGGCCTCTCAGACTGTTCAAGGAAGGATCTTCAAATTAAAAAGCAGACACAACCTTCCATGCAACAGTTTGTTACCTATGGACAGGTGCTGAAAATGTAGTGTTGTAAGAAGAAAAGGAAAAGATAAATCCCAAAAGGGTTTAAGGATATTAAATACGTATATTGTTAGATTATCATTTCATTACAACATTATAAACCACAAGTAACATGGAAGGGACTTCAAAACCATGACCATATATAAGAGTTCGGGTATTTTCTGAAAAACATTCTTTCTTGCTACTTAAAATGTTGCTCTGAGAACAGATTTCACTGTGAGCACACAAATGTTTTTAACTGGTTTACCCCTCCTCACTCTCTGAATTTACAAAGTTGAGATGCATAGTTAATCAGACACATGAAAGACAGAAACACAAGGAATGTCTGAAGCAAAGGAAACAGCTCATTGTGAATCAAATAAAATGCATTCTTATGCAAGAATGACCAAAAATAAATTTCAAGTGGTTATCATGGTTATAGGAGTGGTGGAAGAAAATAAGTCTTATCTCACTTGTGGAGATATTCCAAACTTCCTACAATGAAAATACTCATGCAGAAAGAAAAAACAGGTTAGACTAAAAATACTCTAAAAGAACATGTAAGTGGCAAGAAAAAACAGAAATGTTATTAGAGCCAGTAACTTTTATGCACTCTTGATAAATATAAAACCATCAAATTAACACTTTAAGTTTTTAAAAATCTGAAGAACACATTAGAGCTGACACTGTGATAAGCTCTAAGCACATTCAAAAAAGTCACCTAGCACCCAGCTATCACCTCATACCCTAATTACTGATAAGTTACTTGCCTGCATGGCCAGGGCACTCATATCTCAATTCCTCCTACCAGTTTTGAAACTACCAGTGGCTTTGAAAACACAATCCTATGCTCCATAATTATTTCTTACCATTACAAAGAACAATAAAAATAAAACAAACATCTTTAAGCATATGTTCAATTTACGTTACAACCACATACATAATCTGCCTTGCCGGAAGTATTCCACACTACCATTCAATCTGATGAGTTAGGCCAGGCTCATTACTTAAACCACCTCCAAACCCGCCAGGGTCTCTGGCTGTACCCCTCTGCCTTAAGACAGGACACCTAGCCAGTCAAGTGCATTACACTGGTCTTTACACAGCTACTACAAACCACAACTTTATAATCTTTGAAGCTGGAACTGAATGGTATTCTGTCCAAGGGAGCTCTGAACACTTATGAACAGACTATGTAAAAGAGCCTCCTGGCTTGCTAATACCCTGGCTACTGAAACCTAAAAGCAGGGACCTTTGGAGATGGTGATATACTCTGTCAAACAACTTTCCCAGCTCAGTCTGCACCACTGCTCCCATGCCACAGCCTGGTGAGCAGCATGGCAGCAAAACAACTGGTATGTGCCAGGCCCTGTGCTAGGTTCAGCGACTGACTGATACAACACAAAAACAGTCTTTGTCCCTCAGGGCTTTCAAATCTACCATCGAATACTCTGTAAATATCTACTGTGTGCCAGACAGCCACCAAACACCTCTCTCCCACCCAGGTCCCACAGCACAAGTTCCAATTAATCCTTGCAGTCTCTCACACAGAGCCCAGACTTGACCTCAGTGGTGCTGCTCATCACGACACTTCAGGAAGCCCTTGGCAATCAGAGGTGGCATGTGAGATGAAACCCATGTGCCATCCTGGTCTTGACACTGGGACATGCCAGCATATGAGGTACAGAAGCTCCAAGCTGTACACACACACAAAAAGATCAATTTATAGAAAATAAACCATAATGGGCAAAGCGCTCAACTAAGGCGGGGGCTTCACGGAAGGAGAGCCCAGACAGAGGTGAACAGGGAAAGGGAAAAGCACTCCAGGTTTGGAGGACTCAAGGAGAATCACGGAAGTGAGAAACACAAGAGGTGTGTTAGAAAACAGTGAGCCTGGCTAGAGTGGAGTTTAATATGAGAAACAATAGGCCAGAGCTGAAGAAAGGATCTGAATGACATTGCGGTGGGAGGGGACGGGGAACACAGCAGGAAACTTTGTAGACCAGACCCTCCTGTCATCTTGGGGAAGTCACTTCATTTCTCTGGGCTTCAGTTCCCTTGAGATAAATAAGTGAGGGGGTGGATCAGGGCAGAGATGGGGAATCCTGCCTCCACACCCACGGACAACATCCCTCATGAATCCCACCACTCTGTCTACCAGCCACCCACATACATGTGCCATAGCCAGACAAGCTGATCTCCAAAAAAGAGCCCACGATTCTGAGACTAAAGCTATGATGAAGCTGCCTTCACCAGGATATGAGCTTCTACTACTCACCCAGATGTCTAAAATTCTTCTCTATTCATCATTCATTAATAAAACAATACAACCCATGGTCTCTCACCCATCTCCTTAAATTCCTCATTGGTCAGTTCCAGCCATGCAGCATCCATGTCGTTGAGGTCGTAACGACACACACTGTCAGCCAGCGTCCGGATATCAACATAGCCCAACTCTGGAGGCTCGGAGCCCGGTGAGACAATGTATTTCTTGGGCCTGATGAACATGAGGGATTTCTCTTCAGACACGACCCTAGTTAACAAGAAAACAAGACAGCCACGTTACCCTTCCTGCCACATGAAAGGAATTCATCACAAGGCCCAAAGCTTGCTTCCACTTCCAACGCCCTAAACCCCAGGTTCTCACCAGACAAATTGGC
This sequence comes from Prionailurus bengalensis, assembly GCF_016509475.1. Classification (NCBI taxonomy): domain Eukaryota; kingdom Metazoa; phylum Chordata; class Mammalia; order Carnivora; family Felidae; genus Prionailurus; species Prionailurus bengalensis. Next base: position 96,329,915 of record NC_057344.1, read on the forward strand.
TTAAAACGTCACTGCTAATTAACATCACTGTTAATAAAACTAAGTAGAAGTATCATTTAAGCCCCCAAAATGGAAAAAGATACAAGTGAAAAAACACTAAAAAGTCGTCAAAACCAGCTTTACCAACTTTTTCCAACTGGCTTCCCAGGATCCCACATGCCCTGAGCCTTCATCTAGGACAGCAGTTGCTCTGCTGGCAACACCTCAACACCAACCTAACTTGCGAGAGTTTAGGATAAAATCACTTTCCACCAATCAGGCCTGACCACCCTGCTGAAGGCCCAGCACTAGGTTCAGGCAGGACAATGCATGGCAGAACACCGCAGAGCCAAGGGGACAAACCCATTACCTCTAATCTTAAAAATAAAACTAGCCCTTGTCCATTACTAATCAGTCTAAGAATCTAAGAAGCCTAGCCAAGTGGGGGACTCTCCCAACATACACTCAGGATCTCCTTATAACTGCCAACCTCCCCCAACCTGTTAACACCCACAGAAGAGCTTTCCACCATACCCCTCTCAAAAGAAATGACACAAGACCCAATCACCCCCAACATGGAATGAAGGGCCTTCTCTTCCTAAAGACAAAGGCCCAGCATCAGAGCCCCACACGCCCACCACATCAGCAGTTTGTGTCAGCATCAACAAGCTGTCCAAGGAGTGTCCAAAGTATTTTCATCAACCTTACAATTACCAGAGCGATTTTATCTATGTGACACTCAGGCAAACCAAAGGTTGTTATTTCTCCTACTCAACTAAGAGCAAGGTTTTAACTAAAAACTCCAGAAGCTGTGGTACCACATACTTCTCTGATGCTGGGCTCCTCTATCCACGCCCCCCTCCGCCCCCCCCAAAAAAAAAGATTCATAGAGGAATTCCTGAATTCCTGGATTGGGACTGCCAGCACTCAAACAGTCGGGATTGTGCCCCAGATGCAGATTCTAAGGCAAATGCAGTGTTTATCTTGCAGAGCCCAGTTTAACATTCCACTCCACAGGCCAGAAGTCCAGCCTACAGGGGCATCTGATTGGTCATTTAAGCCTGCATATTTATGTGGACATTTGTCACAGATCCAAAACAATGATCATCAGCAACAGTGAATGAGTCCACTTCACAAGGCAGGCAGCTGAGTGACAACACAGCAGAGAAACCAGGTGCTAGTTGAGAACAGAGGCCCTGAATCCTCTCTCCCTGTGAGGAACCTGCAGTCAGCTGAGCAAGACAGCGAAGAAGAAATGAGCAAACTGGTCCTTTATGCAGAGGGAAGTCATCAAGGATCCGGACCCTCAACACCCTTAAGGGGAAAAGTACTTTGTAAGCAAATCCAAAGGAAGCCCAGCAAGAACAACTGGGCAAAGTCCAGCCATAGGAGAATTCATCAAATACAGCCCTCCCCTTAAGCTCCCCTTCCACCTAACCCTGACCTGGCAGGCCTCCTCTCCAGAGGTGCAGTCAATCCCCGCAATATCCAAGAAGCCGGGCCCTCACTCCTCTCCAGAGTGAAGAGGATCTGGAGATAGGTGAGGGACAAGTGGAGGAATAAAAGTTTTCCCTCCCCCAATCAGTTCCCAAAATGTCTTGGAATTTGCCCTCCTCTCATGAAAAGTGCAGCCAGCACCTTCCCAAAACGGCTGGAATGTGTAGTCTGGAGGCCCATGGTCCTCAAAAATCACTACTCTATGGACCTAAAATGTGTTTCTACACATTTCTATTGCCACTTGAGGCCTCATCATTTCACTAACTGAAACACTGCTCTTCTCAAGCACCTGGATGTCAGGGCAGAAAAGCAACGGCAGGTGGAGAGGCACGTCTACCTGGCCACAGGCTGAGGGATGGTCCCAGGGCTCACGGGCACCTGGACTCCTTTCTCCCACTCCTGTCTCCAGGGATCTGCCAACACATAGTACTCATCTGGGTTCAGCTGATAGGAGTCATGCAACTTCATAGCGGTGATCAGGTCTGTCCTAAACACCTGGAAAGAGAGAGAAAGGGTCACTGACATTTGATACTTGCATTTTTATTCAGAGTGCTGGCAGCTGCAGGGTAACCATGGAGCTGCTGCGTAATAAGGTCACTGTATCAGCAGAGACCCAGTCTGACTGACGACCGGAAGCCCTCAGTGGGCCACAGCTTTGGCCTCTCAGGCTTGGGGGCAGCACGGCTCACACTACCCTCTCACTTCCTCATCAACTCCACAAGCCTGAGGTGTCTCTGACAAGCAACAGAGAAACCTCGTCGTCCTCCCCTGAGAAATCTCATGAACTCTCAATTCCAAAGACTGCTGCTGAAAACACACACCTAAAAATCTGTGGAAGGAGGCATTTCACTCAAGGGTGCTCTTTTGGTAGATGTTTAAGAAATAAAACTCCACTAACCACTTAACACTTCAAGCCAAAACCTAGAACCACCAGGGCCTCCTCTTCTATACTCAGACTGCAGCCACCCAGCTCCTGCCTCGCAGGACACTAGGGCTTATGGCAAGGTGGCTGGGGAGTCAGGCCCTGGTTGGCAGGTGCCAACGCAGAAGTACAGGCTAGAAAAATATGGAGAGAATTGGGGACAGACCAATGGGGTCAAGTCAGAAAGGGGGCTTGTAAAGAACATGTTTACACACCTTTACCTGATGTAACTTCTACAAAGGAAGTGGGGAAAGCAGAGGAGGGAAGGAGAGTAAAAGAAAGAAGCAAGCAAGCTACTATACTCTCTCTTCACCTGGCCAAAATCAGACCCACAAAACTCAAAAGTATCGCTGCACTGAGGGAGCAAAGTGGCACCAGCATGCCCGCTCCTCCTGACTGGGGACACGGCAGGAGCACAGCCACGGCCTCGTCCTCCATCCTCAGTCCACTGGTGTCTCAGGGCTACATAAGGAAGCTCCAACCCTGGCATCAGCACCAGCCCAAAGTTGTATTTGGCATGAAGCAAGCCTGCATCCGTAAGCTACACTCTGTTTACACAAGTCACAATGCTGAACTCTCTCTTCTTGGGACAGTGAGTTCTTTCTTACGCTGCTAAGCACAGTTCACATTATATGCCTGCTAATAGGTCCATTTGTTTTTCCTGGTGGCTTTTCAGACTGGTGATCACTTTAATAAACTTCACCATAGTCAGACCACCGTCTGAGGCAGTGTCTGAATAAAAAGGCCATTTCTCCAGGCTGCCATCTCTCAACACCGACTTTTCACCAGTATGCCATTTCTTGTTTCTAACGTTCCGGAAAAAAGGAAGAACCTGGCTGTGCAGCCTCCACAAAAGCACAACTAAGATCAGGTTCCCTGACAGCCTTGAGCCACCTGACGCACTGGTCTGCACAGGACCTTGATCATCCGTGCCCTCCTCACCCCCAGAGGAAAAGTCCTTGAAAACAAAAATCATAGGAAGCAAGTCAGTTAAAACACACATTACAACTACAACTTACAAGTAATAAATAAGGGAGTTTGCCAAAGAAGGAAAAATCAAACTGAAGCAACAGGATGAGAACAGGATGGCCCACCATTCCTTTACTAAAAGACTCAGAGGAGGATGCCAAAAACTGAAAGAGATGCCCTAAATGAATTTCCAAGCCTCTGGCAGAGTTCAGAGTTAGTGCTAACCTAAATATAAAGTAGTCTGAACTAACTGCTGAACTCAGAGAACTTTAGAAAAAAAATCAGAAACAAAACCGGGGTCAGGGACAAGACCAGTGCCATCCATGCTGCTCAGCCCCATCTCACTGCCTGGTGCTCAGCACACCCAGTACCAGCTTCCCTATTCGAGTCACCCTGTATTTTTACCCTCAAGTGACAGTACAGTGGTTGTGGAGGCAGCACAGAGAATTGAAGAAATAAAGGCAGGCAGAGCCACTCCAATACCTCAGAAAAGGAGGGGAGCACTGCAGGTTCAAAATGACAAAGGCCTGGAATAATCAAGGCAATAAAATGGCCACCTGCCCATGAAGGTTTGATCTAATGTCTCCTGGGATGACTTCCTGCAATTTTAAAGGATATAAAGTACATTTCCTCATGGAGAATGTTATTCCACAACTAAAAATTCCTACACTGCTCAACAAAGTGTCCCCCAACACTTCCATTACAGTCAGAGAAAATGAAGTACCTGGTGGAATGCAGGCCTCTGCTCTGAAGCTACAGGATGAGGTGGTCTTTGGAGTCATCCCGTGAAAGACGCAGCACAAAACAAGGGGCTGAACCAAAGGCTCTCTTCCCCACAACCCTGCCCACCTGAAAACCGTGACAAACTAAAATGCCCTTTCTTCAATCATTTAAACCCTCAGAGCCTGGCAGAGGTTGTCAAAGAAAACATATCTCAGGACTGGTAGAAGGCCCTAATCAACAAAGGCCAGCAGAGAAATGCACCTAAAAGCAATTGTAAATAAAGAGACAATAGAGAACAGGTAGGTAGGTAGGTAGGTAGGTAGGTAGGTAGGTAGGCAGGCAGACAGATAACAAAACGTGGGGGAGTAGGGAAATAGAAGAAACAAATTGAAAAAGAAGGGGGAAAAGCCTTAAGCATAATCGCCAAAACAAAACTCCCAGAATTACAATGGGTTGTTGCCAAATAAGCCACAAATTCATGGCCAAAACTAACTTGAGGCTGGCAGTGACTGGCAGCAGCCGAACCCGCTGATCTCCTGGCCAGAGGAAAAGTTGTTGGGAGCCAGCGAAGATGAAACAGAAAAGGAAAAAAAGAATATAATTAATAGTAATAGCTAACATTTACTACTGAGCACTTTTAAGTGCTTAGTATGTATTAATGTCTGTGTATTAACCCACTTAATCCTCACAAGAATCCTCTGAGGCAAACACCTGTGTTATTCCCATCTTACAAATTTGGAAACTGAGGCACAAAGAAGTTAGATAACTTGCCCATGATTGCAGAGGCATCAATTTCAACCAACCAGGTGTGTGCCAATCACATGTTCTCATGCACACATGTAGGACATGCACAATCACACCATCACTCAGGAAATACCTCTGAAGGTTTTCGATCTTCATGTCTGGAGCACGAACCTCTCCTGTGCTGAGATCGGGAATTCTGTGACCAAGTAGTTGAGAGGCCTAAAGACAAATAAATATCCAAAGAGGAACAATTAAGAGCACACAAACCACTGTGCGTTCACAGGGGTTTTTTAAACCAAATTTGGCAAGGCTCACCTCAGCACCTCCCCCATGACTCGATGCTCCTCCAATCCCAGTACTTACTTAAACCACTCACTTTCCAGAGCAGGCAGGCCTAACAAGCTTGCTCTGGTTCTCACTGTGTATCCCAGGTACGGCCCACAGGAGGGAAGGCCTTTTAAGAGCATCATGCATGTGGAGCCTTCATCTGTAAGCCTGCATTTCTTATGAGGTTCAAAGTCTCACGTTGGTAAATACAAATTGAGAAACACTGGAGTTTTCAGTAAACTTTTCTAAATGCTAAGATCATTATGTTCAATCCTAATGCCACCCCGCCAAAACTTAAAAAGAAAAAATCCTGACTCCACAAATATAAAAACTTAACATGCCCTAGAACAGGAAAGTTCCAAGACTTTAATAGACTAGGGGCTATGGCCAAATAACCTTAAAATTGCCTACTCCCCTTTCCCAAGAAAAGGCCAACTGGCTCTTTTCTGTGCATTTCTTCCACATTTCTAAATAACTAATGGTCTGTTATCCAGCATCTCCCCCACCAAGCCACAAAATCTGGAAACCCTACCAGGGCACCCATGTCTCCTAACTGCCGCCATGTCTGAGTTCCTCTCAGGCCTGAAGACCTCTCTATAGCAACAACTCCATCCTGCTTCAGATGCTCCCTCCACCCAGGTGGCAATTCTCTTGCCTGGTGTCCACTTTGTCTCCTATGCATCCCGTAAATATTAGTGTTCCTCCTTCCTGTTCCGAGTGCTCTCCCCAAGGAGCACTCACCCCTGCCCTCTCACTCAGTCTTATCCAGTGCGCCCAGGAAACTGTCAGACTTGCATTCCCACACTCACCTCCGTCCCAAGCTCCAGGTCCACGTTCACCTTCAGATAAGACATAAAGCTCCGGGTTCCTTAGATCAGCCAACTCAGCGCAACAAAAACTGGACTCAACATTTTGCCCAAACCTCTTATTCCTCTTGTGTTTCTACTTTGATGAATACCACTATCATTTCTATTAGAATTCAGAAACCTAAGAGTCATCCTAGACTCTCCTCACTCAGGACACATCCAATCAATGGCCAACTTATATTCAATGCAACTACCCAATACCTCAGAATCCCAGCCTCTTTTCTCACCACCTCCACCTCTGCCTCCTGTCACTTGTTTTATGGTCAACTGCAGTGGCCTCCTGTTTGTGGGTACCATATCACCACCAGAGCTCCCAAACATCCCTCACAACCACCTGCAGTGGGTGTCTAACTACCTACTCACCTCTACCCTGAACACACACTGTACTGTTTCCCAGAAATTAACAACCCCCCAACCCTGCAAATAAAAGCCTGAGCCTGAGGGAGTTGCGTTCTACCAGCAAAACCACTTGCCACTCAAACAGGAAGCTCTTATCTCCATGGATTCCAGAGACAAGGAACAAGAGAATCAAAGCACCCTTAAGACCTTGGAGACATCAAGAAATAGATTCTGTACATAAGCCTATCATCGGATTTGCAATGACCAAAACTAAACGAGATTTCCAAACTCCTCTCTGACAGGGAAGATGTGGGCACTACCCCTGATCACCAGTTCTGAAGGCTGCTACTGGGTCAACTGACTGTTGTTAGGTTAGCAGAATTAGATTTCCTACAGGTGGTCCTACCATACTGTTCAGTAAATATTTTAGAAAAACTCTTCCTTAAAAAAAAAAAAAGTATACCTCTTTAGACTCCAATGAGTAAGAATGTTTCACTCCACACTGAAAGAAAGATTCTGGGCACAAACAGGGGTGCAAACCCAACTTGCAGAAGTTCTAAATCTGGTCATCAGTGGAAAAAGGAAAGGCAGAAGCCAAGTGAGGAACCTGGAGAGAAAGGCAGGTGGCTCCCATCGTTAAGCCCCTTTTCACCATCTGGTACTGCAGGCCACCCTCCGGCCAGCCCACAGGCTGGAAGAGACAAGGAAGAGTGATAGCAACTCTAGAAAGATGCTCAGGGGTTGGAGAAAGATGCAGGGAAGAAAAGGCATAGGCCCTTTCCTTTGAGTTACTACGAGAAGGGTTACAAATGATAAGAAAACTAGAAATTTTAAAAGAAATCACTCCACTGCTATACTTTAAAAATGAACATGGAGTGAGGGGAAGTGAGTCTTACAGTCAAATACTTACACAGTTAAAGCAGAAACGGCAAACTTGCTCAATTTTAGTTTTTGTGACACTCTTGCCTCTTCTAGGGGATCTGTCAGAGTCCCTCCCAGGTAGTTTCCAAGGTTCCCAGGAAGTGTACAGCTTTGCTAGCCAAGAACACACTCCAAGTAATGGCAGTCACTTAGACATTTTTCTAGGGCTGTTTCTATATTCTTGAAAAAATAGTCTGTGCCACATTTGCTTTCAAAATCATGTACCCAAAGATGCTACAAAATTGGGTATCTGATAGTATTATTATCCAAGAGAAACTCTGGTCTACCCAGAAATAATCTGTTTCTCTTCCTTTTAATTTACCTAATGAAAGAAGAAGAGAAAACATAATCTATTACAAGCACTTTGCAGAAAGGGAAAGACTAGGGAAAAGGTAAAATTTCAATTATAACTGACAAAACTTTTATAAATAAAAGTCAAAAACCAGTAATCAACCAAGTATCTACCAACAAACTGAATGAGTGAACAGTGGTATCCATACAATTTATTATCCAAATTACGGTATATCCATACAATGGAGTATTACCCAGCAATAAAAAAAATGAAATGTTGATACATGTAACATGAATTAACTTTGGAATAAATGTAGAATGAAAGAATCCAGACAAAAAGAGTACATACTGCATTATTCCATTTACATAAAACTCTGGAAGACAGAAACTAATCAGTGGTGGTGATTCTTACTGAGCATGACTGTTTGTCCTCAGCAACACTATATTTTTTTCCTCTTAAAATTTTTTTGAGAATCTGCTGTGTGCACAACACCAACTTAGGTGTGGTGTATGTTGTAAATAGCCATCTGTGTCTTGTCCCTGATGTCTCTTGACACAGTGCTTGAAAGGAAATAAACCAGACAGAGATCACCAGGAACAAATACCACTGCTGGACATGGAAGGGCCTTCTAGTTCCATTGACTAGGGAAAAAAGAGGGAAGGATTATCTTGAGTGTAATGATTTCAAGGGTATAAACATTTCAAAATGTATCAAAGTGTATACTTTAAATGTATGCACAAAAAAAAGGGATGATTTTCTATCATCCAGTAACAGTAAAGGAAAAGATAATGCTCCATTTTACTTTACACAGGTGGTTGTACATAAAACCTAGATTTCCCTGCTGAACCAGGTGAGAATCTGACAAGGGAACTAGAAGGCCCTTCCATGTCCAGCAGCAGTATTTGTTCCTGGTGATCTCTGTCTGGTTTATTTCCTTTCAAGCACTGTGTCAAGAGACATCAGGGACTAGACACAGATGGCTATTTACAACATACACCACACCTGAGTTGGTGTTGTGCACACAGCAGATTCTCAAAAAAATTTTAAGAGGAAAAAAATATAGTGTTGCTGAGGACAAACAGTCATGCTCAGTAAGAATCACCACCACTGTTAACTCAAGAACTGAAGGTGACAAGCACCAAGAATATACCCATTTTACCTATTAGAAGATACACTTTAAAAAAGAAAAAAAAAAAAGATACGCTTTTGTGCTCTAGGAAAACGAGGTCATGGAAAATAATACATTTAAAGACAGCTTAGTGGGGCCACTGCTTCCTGATGGGAATGCACTGACATCTACATTCACAGAAAGTCTACAGGCAAAAGACTAAAGTCTTATAATATCACACCACTTCTCCCTACAGCCATGCTCTCTCCAGGCATCTCCCACGTAGTCAAGAAGATCCCAGAATATTATCCAAACAAAATAATTTTTGCATCCCCTTTAAATTAAAAAAAAAAAAAAAGTTATGTAGTGGGGGGAGCTTGGGTGACTCAGTCAGTTAAGCATCTGACTCTTGATTTTGGCTCAGGTCAAGATCTCACGTTTGTGAGATCAAGCCGCAAGTCAGGCTCTGCGCTGTCACTGCAGAGCCTGCTTGGGATTCTGTCTCCCTCTCTCTCTGGCCCTCCCCTGCTCACGTGACTGTCTCTCAAAATAAATAAATAAGCATTTTTTTAACGTTAAAAAAAAAAGGTTACAAAGCTTTTTTTTGAAAGTATGTTGGGTGAAAACAAACAAAACAAATTAAACCAGAATTGAGAGTATTTCAAATACCACAAGGAACAGGAGATAGTGACGTGTGCTACAGAAAACACTAGCCAATTTTAAGTTCTTAAAAACCATGCGCTACGATTACACTTGGTTGGTGCTGCATTTTGTTTTTATTTTCAGAATGTTAATAACATTTAATGGCAAACAGCTAAAACTATACCGAGTAAAATTCTTTTTTATTTTGTTACTTTCAGGAGAGGAGCTGGGAACTCTAAAAATTTGACAGTGATGTCTAAAAAATTATTTTATTGCCCACAAAGATAGGATTACCTAAAGTCAACCTAAGTGAATTTAAAAATTCTGCACATGTACACAGTTTAAGAACAATTCTCTATTAAAAAAAAGCAATTATTAAACACTGAAAAGAATGAATAGAGAGAAAATATCTTGTTTTGTTTTCGTATCCCCAAACTCCCATTAAAACAGAAGTTTGTGGAGTTTAACAATACAAGTTATAAAAGGTTCACAGATCACAGCATCATGACCATGGATCTTGTACATGCACAGAGCATTCTGAATCCTGCTTTCTGGTCCTACTAGGCAGGTATCTCGAACACTCGCCTTTGAAATTAAAAATAGCCATGCTTCTTGCCCTAGATCTAAAATAAGGAAAAACCTCAAGAGTAAATCTACTACACACTGCCCACATTGGTAACTCATGTGTGATAAGCCAGGGTGCATAGTGCATGAAAGGTTCAGAAATTACAATGAATGGTGGTCTGGGTTCATACTACCACAAAATGCAAACTGTGAAGGAACCTCATCACTATTAAATGGCAATCTTCTGTCTCAAACACTACTTCTAGACACCAAATACCACACTGGTGTCTTCAGGATGTTAAACCAGCCTAACAAAGGCACTTAGGACCAGCAAGTATTAAGTCTAACAGGCCAGCTGGTGTCACAAAAGTGCACAGACCCAAGATACACACCTATGCATTATTTCAAGGCTAGGGACAGCCCCGTGCAAGTAAAGCAGTGCTATGGAAACTGCCACCACAAAGTAAGCAATTTAATGTAGTTTATTAGCTTTTTGCTTTAATTGCATGATAGAAGACAAGCCTCTAATACGAATACTGTTTTATCATGGGCTGACCCTATACTTCCCAAAATTCCTCCATCCCAGCATAGCTTTGCTCCATGGTCCAACTCACTTCCACCTTCCAAAGTACAAAAACTTAATGCATATATTCAAAAAACTGGCTCAGGAATATTTCAACGTAAATATACTTGGGTTTTCAACCAACTGACATACAAATGTTTCAGTTACCCAGCACTCCTGCCAACATCCAAATCCAATGGCTACAGAAGACTAGTCCATGGACTAGATCATTTTGTGCTAATTGCTCTTCAAACCCAAGAGGATGCTTGCTCTACCTGTCAATGTCAAAACCAAGCCACTGTCAGGTTTGAAAAGGGGCAAAGCCATCTCTGTGTGCCTTAAGGAGACACACAGTACATATTTTGAAATATTTGAGCCTAAATCCCTACATTTCAAGAATGCCTACACAACTCCCTGGGGTCTCAAGATGCAACTGATGGAGGAAAAAGAACAAATTAAAAGCATAGGCAGGGTGCCTGGGTGGGTCAGTCGGTTAAGCATCTACCTCTTGATTTTGGCTCAGGTCATGATCTCAGTTCATGAGATCGAGCCCAAGTCTCTCTTTCCCTAGATTCACTCTCTCCTCTCTCTGCCCTGCTTGTGCTCACTCTCCTTCTCTCTCAAAACAAATAAACGTTTCAAAAATTACAGTCAAATAAGAAATGTAAGTGGAAGCAGAGTTAACTTTTATGCAAAAGAGAAACCACCAAAGACCTGCATGAAGGTAAACAAGCACAGCCAACTGAATTAAGAAAATGAAGACAGGGGCGCCAGGGTGGCTCAGTCAGTTAAGTGTCCAACTTCAGCTCAGGTCACGATCTCACTCACAGTCCATGAGTTCGAGCCTTACACTGGGCTAGGTGCTGGTAGCTGAGCCTAGAGCCTGCTTCGGATTCTGTGTTTCCCTCTCTCTGTCCCTCCCCCACTCGCACTCTTGTCTCTCTCTCAAAACTAAAGAAACATTTTTTAAAAAATGAGGGGTGGCTGGGTGGCTCAGTTGGCTAAGCATCCAACTTCTGCCCAGGTCATGATCTCACGGTTCATGGGTTCGAGCCCCGCATCAGGCTCTGTGCTGACAGCTCAAAGCCTGGAGCCTGTTTCAGATTCTGTGTCTCCCTCTCTCTCTGCCCCTCCCCCATTCATGCTCTGTCTCCCTCTGTCTCAAAAATAAACATTAAAAAAAATTTTTTTTAATTTAAAAAAAATGAAGGCAAGTTACCAAAAAATATAAGGGAACTCATTAAATGCAGTGAGACATAAAGAGGTACAAAGCAGAAAGTACGTTTAATCCACTAAAAATTGTGGTGTCTCTTCACTGTTTATCTGTAAGCTGGAGAGCACCCAGAAAAACTGAAGTCCTCTCATAACTTTATGTTTACCACTCATGAACCTGCATTAATTACCACGTGCAAAATTAGTAGATTTGAACTGTACTCAGATCTCTTTTCTGCCCATTCATCATCACAGGTAATGGAGCAGAGCTCAATTGGGTAAATGGAGGAGACGGAAATGTTTGAAGGCCAATACAGGTGTGGTAACTGGGCAGCCAAGGAGGGTCCCCAAAGGTACCTAGTTCCAGACCCCCAGCAACACACCAGGCCTTCCCACAGGGAAGTCAACACAGCCCTGAAATTAGGAAATTCAACCGGAAAAGGAAGCCCTGCTTCACAACTTCAGGGAAAACTTTAAAGTACATTTCTCTCATTATTTCTAAAAAAACTTTTTAATTTCCCTCTGGGCCTTTGACAGGCACATTTAAAAACACCCAAAAAACCTCCCAAAAACATCATTTTCATTTGGCTCCCCCTTATCTGAGCCAAAGATCCCATATTTTGGAAGAAAAAAAAAATGTGCCAAATGGACAGTATTAAGTAATATTTAATTCTTGTCTTACTTGTACAGGAAAAAAATGTAAGGATGCTGTTAATTGGCCTGAGATAACAATCCATAATTCCTGCCAAAAGAAAGGACACTTGATGTTTTAATTAGCCTCTGCAGCTTTACTGAAGATAAAAATGCAATCTCCCTTAGTTTGGAAATACTGAACAATAGCTAGCGGATCCCATTCCCACATTTGCCAAAACCCCTAAGAACAGAGGATCCTGGGCTGGGAAGCAAGAAATGAAGGGCTTGTTTCCCTGGGCCACACCCTGGCACAACATGTAACTTTAGAGATTGGCTAGGGCCACCCTGTGCCAGGAGGCCAGCAATTACAATGCAGCCTGCAAATACCCCAACACTATTTCATCCAACTGTAGGGCCAGTCCTCCACAGGGCACCTGGAGAAACGCTTCAACAACTCCAACTGCAGCTGGATGAGTGCTTGCACTGGCACAGAAAATGCCCATCCATCCCCAACTGTAAATACCACACTGGTATTCCCCTGGATCAGGCCAGAAAACAAAGCAAAGGACTCCAGTCCCAGAGGCCAGCAGGGCCTAGCCACGGCTACAGTCAGTGTTGTGGCCCCCACGCTGACGTCCGCAGCTGCCTCTCCTTCACTTAGACATGTTTTGCATTGGGCTGGGAAGTGCTGCCAAAATTCTGTCAGGGCTGCAGGCTGGAGATGCTGGGGAGTGGCCACTGCACAGACCCAGCCCTTCTTGCAAATCAGGGCTTTCCAAGTGCCCAGACCCAGCTGAGGACCAGCTCGGTTCTGCAGACCCAAATGCAAGGGCAGAAAGCACCCCATTCAGACTACCATGGGCTTACAAAGAAGGATGGGATCCAACACAAATAACCAGGCTGGTGCCAGAGACCCATGCTATGAGACAGTTGCCCTCAGAGAGGTGGAAAGGGTGTTCCATGGAGTGGACAAGTACATATTTTATAAGCTTTAGCATTGCAAGGGTTCTAATTGAGCTGTTTTTTTACTATTATCATCGTCCACCATAATTACCAAATCACTAAGCATGGATGGACAGCACAGCCATAAAGCATCAACATATGCTTTATACTGAACTACCTATGACAAAAAGGATGGCCCACCTAACTTCTACTAAGAGGTATCATTCTTGTCCTCCACCACCACCACTGATTTCCATGTCTAGCCTAGAATAGACAGAACCCAGCTTCGTGGCCTATCTAGGGTAACCCTTCAGTACCCCACAAATATAAATACTCCACCTCCACCTTCTTCAGGGAAACTAGCACAGGTAAGAAGTATATTAAGAGGAAGAAGAAACTGGCTGTCATACCATTAAGGTGACTTTTGATGGACACATTCTGGTGAACTCTGGGCACTCTATTCTCCCTTTCTAACAAGAGTTCTGGGTGGAAATTCATATTTAGATGAAATATTTGGTCTTCTAAGGTGGTTTCAGGCTTAACTGTTTCCCCCCAAAATTATTATTTTGAAGCCTAATTCCTAATACCTCAGAATGTGACTACATATGGATAAAAGCTTTAAAGGGGCGATTAAGTTAAAATGAAGTCATTAGAGTTGACCCTAATCCTATCTCACTGATGTCCTTAAGAGGACATTCAGACACAGAGACACCAGGGATGCACATATGCTCAGAAGACCACGTGAGGACACAGTAAGAAGGCAAGCCAAGGAGAGAGGCCTCAGAAGACGGCAAACCTGACACCTTGATCTTAGACTTCTGGAACTGTGAGAGAAAATAAGTATCTGCTGCTTAAGCCACCCAGTCTGTGGTTGGTTATGGCAGCCCAAAGGTCTAATACAAGGGCCTCTGGGGGCTATTAGGAGCAACTCTGAGGTGGACTAGAATGGGTCATGGTCCAGAACTGCACTGTCCAATATGGTAGTCACTAGCCACATGTGATTGCTTTTAATTTACATTTTAATTAATTAAAGTTAAAAAAAAGTCTTAAAACCTAGTTCCTCAATTACACTAGATTAGAACACTTACATCCTCTTGGGCAACTCTAGACCAGAAAGGGGAAAGCTCTAAGTCTGAGAGAACATTCAAGGAGAATCTTTTCTTTTTTAAGGTTTTATTTTTAAATAATCTCTATACCCAATGTGGGGCTCCAACTCTGCAACCCTGAGATCGCAACCCTGAGATCAAGAGTTACACCCTCTTCTGACTGAGCCAGCCAGGTGCCTCCAGGAGAATCTTTTCTAGCCCAGTTAGAATTTCCTTAGGGAGGAAATGAAGCAGCAACAAAAGCAAACAGAGTGAGCATAAACCTGTTGCTCAATGCCAAAAAAAATATTAAATAGGACTATAAGCCTCATACTGGGCATTATTAGTATGTGAGAGAAAGTATTTCATGAAACCTTCTTCTGATTAGTTCTGAACCTAAAACCCAAGACTTTTTTTAAAAATTGATGTAAGACAAAACTGTGTATTCAAGCAAGCATTTGAGCACTTATGACTCTTGAGAATACTCTGATAGGCACCACAGGGGGCAGAAAAGAAATATCTCTGTATGGTTTTGCCTCAAGGAGTAAAAAGCCTCAGTAAATATTAGAGAAAGCAGGTAGTGAGGGCTGTGCAATGACAAGTGCTAAGAAGTTCACAAGGCACTCGCAAGGGCTCTGCCAAGTGGTTTTAACTGCAGGCACCTGGGCACAGACCCTCAACACCTTTCGTGAAGTAAAAGCAAAACCCTTCTCTGTGGAGCCCCCAATCCTCTTTCTCCTTCCCTCACCCAGTTTTAACTCTTGCCCTACGCCAAACTCAGCAGCTTCCACTGTCTGTCTCCAAAGTCCCAATCCCTTAGCTCAAGCCCAGCCCTTCACCGTAGTCCACAGCTTACCATCCAGTGTACCCCAAAAACGTGACACCAAATCTCCTATAGGCACCAAATCTACTTCCCACTGTCCCATGCCGGTACCCAAAACTCCCAAACAGAATGCTCTGTTTGAGTTCTTCTGTTTTTCAAGCTTCTGGTCCTGCCCCCTATGCTTCCCATGGCTTAGCAGACAAGCAACACTTTCTAATTTGCAGCTTTTACACTGCTGCAAACTTGGAAGACCAAAAACTAAAACTAATCCTGTTTGCCTAAAAACTATTTCATCCTTCAGGACCTGCCCAACTTTCAACTCCTCTGTGCTTCCCTGGCCCTCCTGTCCTCTGAATTCGTGCTGACATCTATATATTTCTAGTGAGTGTCAAAAAGACATCTCTAACACTTCCCTAATGACTCTGTCAGAGCTGGATTTTATATATATCTAAGACAGGGTTCCTTGAAAGCAGGCCCAATACCTTTCCCATTATGTAGCAGGGCAAGCACATTTTCTGAGTTTAATCTATAGTGTAAAACATAAGCTGACGCGCTGGAGCTCAGGCACTGTGCTAGGTACAAAATTTCTTGTTATCTGAGGGAAGCTCTTCAAGTAGTCTGTTAGCTTCTCAATACATAGAAGCTGTGTGACATTTATTTTGACTGCCTGGAAACCAACTAACTTCTGGTTCTCAGCTGCACTGTGAAAATATGGGGATGCCAGAGAGCAGAGATGCAGAGAGTAGTAGTATTAAATATGGTCAACGCTAAAAATCAAGTGAAGAGCACAGCATGGACTCTTGACTTCCCTTACTTAATATTTTTACAACACACTAAACAGTCTTCAATCTCCCTTAGGAGTTGGACTAGTTGATAATTACCTGGCTTCGATTAAGTTCCCTCTTCATAAATATCAACTCTAAGTGCCATAAATGATGTTTAGGAAAAACAGACACACCAGTGACTCTTGGAACTGGATTATTCATCCTTGGATAACAAACCGGAAGGCTGAGGAATGCCTGCCTGCAGTCAACCTCACCAGAAAGATTTGGTTACAGACCTGCAGTATCACACTCAGATGTGATTCTCCAGGCTTTGGCTTTCTCTGACCTGCCTGATATGCAAAGGGCCTCAACTATTTAAAGCATTACATTAAAAAGTCATGTTTTTACACTGACCCAAACGTTGGTAGGCTCCAAGAACAACAAAGCAGGACTTACTGCCATTGTCGTCAGAATCCTCACTGCTGCTGGGAAGGCGACCTCGTTTCATGATCTCCCCGGGAAACAGCAGGCAGCCTGCAAAGCAATGAGACAGCACTTAACCCAAGATGATAATACACAATCATCAAGTTGTGCTTCAGATAGCAGCCCAGGATTTACAGCATACAAAAGCAAACAATCGGCTTTAAGGAGCATTTGCATTGTAAACAGTAAAAAGACCAAGGATACATAATTGGGCACAATCATTAACAGGACAGGTTCAAAACCAAGGGGGAAGGGGTGGAGAAGTCAAGTATCAATAGGTCTCCCAAACGTGCCAGGTTTCTCTCTAGTTCCAGTTGACATTATCACTACCAACTACTCCAGGAGTCTTTTTAGCTGACTGGCAGCAAGCACTGCAGAAAAAAAAAACCCGCGGCAATGAGCACAGTGATTCCTCACTACAGACAGATTCATATTTTACGTGTGTATATGGGGGATGGGGATGAGGCTGTGCCTGAATGTGTGAATATTTACACTGCACTGGGCAGGATTATGCTTCTCAGGCAAATTTTGCTAAAATAATCCTAAAAGCCAAATAATCTGGAGTTCTAGGAACAAAACAAACGGGGGATTGGGAAAGCAAATACCTCCTCCAGCCATCTCCAACCCCTCAGCATTCACTGCTGGAACAGAAAGGGACCAGACATATAATTTCTGATCCAGCTCCCTCCCCTTTACTCATGAGAAAACTGAAGCCAAAAAGTTTAAGCAGCAACTTGCCCAAGGTCACACTGTAAGCAGGACCTTCGAATTCCAAAACCAGTTTCACTGCACTTGACCCACCTCCTTATAGCCTGGTCCAACCAACCTAACTTAGCCAGACACCTGGCCAGCCTTGCTGACTCCTTCCAGATGATAAAAGGCCTCCAGCACCACCAGGTAAGAAAATGACTGCACTCAGGAAAGAGAGCAGTGAACCAAGATTAAGAGCCAGTCAATGAACTTTATAAGTCATACGGTCATAATCACACAGGCAGATCTCTAAAGAAATCCAAAAAGCTTTTCCAAACTGAAATTACTAATCACCTTGACATTTTTAGGACGCTGATCTTACTGCAGAGCAATGATTCTCAATGAAGGAGGAAGGCTTTTCAAGTCAGAAGTAGCCACCTAGCCCCTCAGAAAAGTACATCCCAAGTTCCCCTTCACTGGGAATCACAGCATTAGAATGTGGTGTGTTTCCCAGAGTGCGGCACACAGGCATGGTGTGGAGCAAAATGTGGAGAACCACCATGTTAGAAGACAGAAATTAGAAACCCAAAGCTCCACTCTAAATGGACCTATAAAAGAGACCAAAAAAAGCAAAAAACACATCATATTGTTCCCAACTACCAACAAACACACCTATATAATTGACTCAAATATTCAGGCCCCTAATCTAGAATTCCAGCATTTCACATTTTCTTTCTGAGACACTTGCCAGTTAAGGTTTTGAGTTTTTGTTTACCAACTGACTCTTCAATAGAAGAATTTACCAAGTGGAAGCCCAGGAGTCATGATCTGGGCCATGGGCTACGTTATGGGCTAGGGTTTCATACTGTGGGGCTGGGTCACAGTCCTAAAACCCACCCACCCCTTTTCTGCAGAGCCCCCTTCACCCATAACTAAACACCCAGCAATCTAGAACTTGGCCTGGGGCAAACCCATTCTAGTCAGAAGCTTCCAGAGCAAACACCTGTAGCCCACCTTCCCCCCCACTTGGAATGACTGTCTTCCCTGCCCTGTCACCATGTGCCAAAAACTGACAGCTAAACTCTCCTCCAACCTTTCAGAGAAGGGAGCCCTCCTCCTGTCCAACAGGAGGCACAAAGAGAAAAGGGAAAAGCAAAAGACCACACATTCCTAACTAGCTTCTCAGGCCTAGGTTACCAAAGAGCTAGACAGACAGACAGACAGACAGACACAGGAAGGAAGGAAGGAAGGAAGGAAGGAAGGAAGGAAGGAAGGAAGGAAGGAAGGAAGGCAGGCAGGCAGGCTACCTAAAGAGGAATTCCTTAAATTTACGGTGTGACGTGGCACAAGAAGGGTGCAGCTCCCACCTCCTGAGCAGGTGTGTAAGAACTGAGAAGAAAGAGGCAGAGAAAGCCCAGGAAACACTCCCCAGGTAGAAACAAGGAAACCAATGCTGATCATATCTCCACTGATTCAGACAACTTAAATTTATCTAAGGAAAAGAGCTTGAAGAGCTTAGAATATTTTTGAATCAAAAAGCCTTCCCCTCCTAGCCTTCAAACACAACTCGCAGAGAAAGCAGTCACTAAATAAAAAAAGCAAGCACTGGCCAAAATAGAATGATGCTCCTAAACACACTCAAGCAAAATTATGCAAGTAAAAGAAGAATAAAAATAGTCTTTTTCTAATGAATTCCATTTTCATCCACCCCAAAAGATCTTAACAAATGAAGGTTGAGAATGAGATACTGTACTTCTCCAAGGAACCTGGCACAATAAAGGGGGGTGGTGCATGGCAGAATTTCTTCCTCTGTGGCTCTAATGTACTTAAACCTTGACATCAGGCTAATTTATCTCACCTGGGGTTACCTGCTATATCAAGAAATCAAAGTACACATTACTATCTTTAAGACACACAATACAGGGGTTGTATGCTTCAAACATTTGTCCAATAAAAGCCAGTGCAAGAAAGTAGAGAGCCCTCACATCATTGCCATTGCTGACTCAGGGCATGGCTGATTATCTAAACAGTGGAAGGATACGCAATAACTAATTAAAACTCAGTACACTCCAAAGAAAGCAACAAGAAGGTATTATAGCATATAATGCATGCCACATATATGAATACCTAACATAGAAGGAGGTGCTGAAGGAAAATGACCATTTCTAACCTCATGGAACTTCTGGTCTAGTTGAGGAGCTAGACAAATTCAGTAACAGTGCCTGACAGTGGTAAACACAACGCCCTGTAGGAACAGAGGTTGATGGAGTCAGGGAAAAATTCTGAGCAGAGTCCTGAGGAACAAACAAAGGGGAGATAGCCAAAAATGCAAGCACAACATTTTGGTGGTTGTGCTTTGGTTGAAAAGCATTCAAGTATCCAACGACATACATATAACCTACCATATTACTCTGCACCAGATCTTCCCTTTCAGAATCTTACTATTTGCTCATTTCTTTACTAACATACATCCCTTTTTTACCTTATATCCAATTGCCAAAGCTTACTGATTCATAATGTAGGACTCTTTCAAGTTCCCTTAACTTTGCCCCACAGATTTGTCTTCAAACACCTGGATACCTTTAAACACCTCCATGCCCACAATCTCTTACCCCTTCCCATTATCACAATAGTTTAATCCTGTGAAGTGACCGCATCAAGTCATTCCCTATGCAAATCTCTCTGTTGCACACTTGCAAATGGGTCCAGCCAGAAACTCCTCTGGTGTCTCAAAACTCTACCTAAGCATCTCTCCTAACAACTCCCCCATGGCTAGGCTTGTCTCTGCTGGTCCAGGCCTCTTTTGGTTCTCAGCCTCTGCTAATGCTGGCCTCTTTGCCCTTTTCTCCCTACCTACCCCAATCCCACCTTTCTCAGGGAGTCAGCTCAAAGCCACCAAGCATGGTCCCCCATTCCAATTAAAAGCACCTGCATTCTCTACCACTCATTTCATCTTTCAGAACTTTTTCACCCGACTTTTTAATGTGCTTTCTTTAACAATCAACTCTTGCTTTGCATCATCACTTAAATGTTCCATGTATGTGTCTCTCTAAAAATTTACAATAGGGGCAACTGGGTGGCTCAGTCGGTTGAGCATCTGACTTCAGCTCAGGTCATGATCTCATGGCTTGTGGTTCGAGCCCCGCGTCAGGCTCTGTGCTAACAGCTCAGAGCCTGGAGCCTGCTTTGGATTCTGTGTCTCCCTCTCTCTCTGTCCCTCCCCTGCTCGTGCACTCCGTCTCTCTCTCAAAAATAAACATTTAAAAAAAATTAAAAAATAAAATAAAAATTTACAATAAATTGGTCAGACAGAAATCTTTAGTTAAATATGAAATAAAGACATCGCAGAGAGGGTACCAAGCCAAACACAGCCTCACAGCACAGCTACAAGACGACGCACCAGGAACTCTGGTCCAGTCCTCACCCAGACATTCTGCCCAGTTTCATCAAAACTGACTCAAAGTGATTACTCAAAATGATGCCACTTACACTCAAAGTGTCCATTTGCCATGCGAAGCATAACACCTAAGCAGACTTATTATTAGTACTTATTATTAGGCATTTGGGATTTTGTCCAAAAAGAGGAAGCCTACCTAGGAAGCCTGATTATAATAAGAACATGGCCTGGAAAGGCCAACTAAGAGGAGCCCGTTGGCCAAAGACCCTGGCTAGATCAGTCAAGTGACAATCCTTTGGCACCTCCATCTCCACTGCAGGGTGGGATGTGCCAAGACAACCAGGCACAAGTGGTGGCTGCTCAGGGCGCCACCTCCTCAGGAAACACGGGCACTATTTATACTACAATCCCTACTGAGATTACAAGTAAATCACTTTCCTTCGATCTCGTGTGTCACACAGATTAAAACCAGTAGACTAGTATGTTAATTCGATTAAATCTGTATTGAGTTGGATACCCAAGATATGGTGAACAAGATATGAAATGGCCCATGGGAAGACACAGCAAGCAAATAACTGGACAAGTAGCTTCAGTGTGGTAACTGCAGCAAAGGTTACAGGACTACCATTCACAGGACTATGGTGGGGCATGGGATACATAAACGAGATAACAAGGTGCCTCAAAACCTTAAAATTTAAGTTTCCTTAGATTGAAACTGCGGGGGCGGGGGGAACATCAGCATGCACGAAGTTAGAGCAGCCATCAGCTGAAGGAACCCATCCCCAAGGTGGCTCAGGAATTTGAAAAAAGAGTGAACGAGTTCAGTGTCCTGGGTGTGGTCCCAGGGAGGCATGACTGGTATGTGATTCTAAGGAAGAAAAAATGAGAAATGACTTCAGGGATAAGGAGTGAAGGGTTTGACAAAAGAATACGATTAAGAATTTGACGATTGTTTATTCAGTGCTATTCCTGGGAAACGGGCGATTTGAGGAAAATAAACTGTCCAGTTACTTGAATTACTCTCTCTGGCAGAACATGGACCATTTATTTATCAGGCCATAAACTCTACAGTTACAATAAGGATTACACCCCAGTGATTTTAATTATCTTATGGCTCATATGCAGAAAGTCAGGTTTCTTCCTCAAAGTGTCTATTTTATCCATTATGTTTCATTCTTGTTTATTTCACTCTAAAGTTATAGAAGGTACTCAAATACCTCTAACTACTCTATGTTACCATCTAATGCAATCCTATGTATTAAAATAACCTGTTGGATGAATGATTGAGTTATACATAAACTGAATCCAATGCTCACTGGGCTTTATAGAATGAGATGCTTTCACTTTAGTATCTAATTGACCCTTAACTGGAGTTACTTCTGTCACATTATTTTTAAATTTACTGGTGTCCTTCCATTTCTCGTCAAAGTTAATCTAATACCTAAATGTACGATATTTTAAAATGTATTTAGGGGGGCGCCTGGGTGGCACAGTCGGTTGAGCGTCCGACTTCAGCCAGGTCACGATCTCGCGGTCCGTGAGTTGGAGCCCCGCGTCGGGCTCTGGGCTGATGGCTCAGAGCCTGGAGCCTGTTTCCGATTCTGTGTCTCCCTCTCTCTCTGCCCCTCCCCCGTTCATGCTCTGTCTCTCTCTGTCCCAAAAATAAATAAACGTTGAAAAAAAAATTTTTTTAAATGTATTTAGAAAATGTGTAATATAAAAATGTATATAAAAAATATTTTCAGACACCAAGTCATCTTTACATAAAAAGTATTTTATAATGAGCTACTTCCTTACCGTTCTGTTTGCTAACTTCATATAATTTGAATTATTATTTTTAAATATTATGCAACTGACAGTTTGATTCCTAAGTTACTGATCATTGAATAACCCTCCCATAAAAAAGACTTCTATTTTCTTAATAGGTCACCATCTTATCTTCTATGGAGTACACAGTACCCAATGTAACAAAGTATCCAAATATAATAATGACCTATACTTCACAGTAATTTTCTGTTCCTCAAATGAATGTGAAAGAAACCCAGCTAGTTTCTTACCTGTTTTTAAAGACAACATTAATTGCTCAGAAGTTTTTCAAATTGGCAACATTATTTAGTTCATATACTCACTAACAGTCTAAAAATACTAGAGTGACTATAACTCAAACCCAGCTTTCTTACTTTAAGCAGAGTTTTATCTGGTCAAAAAAAAGTCATATATTTGATTTAACTGACAAACTGCTTAGATCTTAAGTGTTAAAGTTTTAACCTTGTCTAAATATTTCAAACCCCCAAAAGCAACTTTTAAAAATGTCTTTCATGTCATACATCAAAATCTGTTTAAAAAATGCTGCTCAAACTACCATAGAGCCTTTGCAAAGATGTCACACTTGAAAATATTCAGTGGAAACTTGTTTATTTTAGCAAATAACCACCTCTCCCAAAAAAAGATTGTAACTGACCAGATAATCATGACTACAATATTCATTCCTACAAACATCACTAATGAAGCCCAAGTGCTTCACTGTAAATTCTTCATAAATGATTTGTAAACTCGGTCTTTTAAAGTCAATAGAAACATTGTTTAAGATTTTAAAGAATTTATATATTTGAGTGGTTCTAAATGAATCACAAGCAGCTCCCATTTGCCAATTTATAAATAATCCAATCCCTGCTTATGAGAGCCCTAAAAACAATCAGACCCCTCCCAGGTCTCTGTAATCACTGACTCAATTAGAGCCAGCAACTGAAGAGCAGCTATGACAAAACACTGCAATCATTTGTATTTAGAATTTTTTTTTAACTTCTCTTGACATGGGAATGAATGAATTCACACCAGAACTTAATAAAGGCAGTCAGTCACCATGGCCTCCCATCTCGAGCTTCTATCCCTATTTCCATCTACTAAGAATTCTTTTTTGTTAGATCTACATGTTCAGATATGGAAAGATGCCAGAGACACATTAAGAAACACAAGCAAACTGCAAGGGGGGGGACCTGAAATATAGGCCCATTTACATATAAAAGGGACAAAAGAAGAGAGTATATATACACACCAATTGCTTGCTTATTCATTTCTGGAAGAACATAAAGGATACTAATAATGGTGTTTACTTCTGAGAAATGTGACCAAAGTGTTCCAGATAGAATAGGTTGAGAACTTTTACTTCTCTTTATGACCTTTTATATGACTTTTAATTGCTTAGCCATGATCCTGTCCTATGTTTATAATAGTAAAGATTTAAATTCCAAAACCATTCTTCCCTGGGAAGACCCTGGGAGCACAACTTTTGAGTCCCATGCAAAGCACCAGCCTAAAATAAGCAGCCAGCAATAAACTATGTATCCCCCACCTCCTTCCTGATAAGATGGGGTACCAAATGCTTTTGTCTGGCTTCTAAAGAATGTTTGATGGAATAGTACAGAAGGAAAAAAGTAGAAAAGGTAATAGGATAATACCATAAAATGCTAGTATCACACACTATTTACTTCAAAAGCAAAAGTTTTAAAACACAGAATAGCCATTACCAGTAGAAGCTCACTAAAAATAAGAATAGAAAAACCCTAACCTAGACAGGAAAACTAGAGTTGAAACTACCTTTAAAGAATAAACATTCAACTTCCTATCCATTTCAAGAGTAGTACTATTTTGGAAAAAAATAAAAATAAAAAAGCTACATTCCAGAGATGGCGACCAAATAGGCCATTTCCTCCACCCATGGCAGGCATGGTTAATAAATTGAGTCATTCTTTTCCACAAGCCCAGACATGACTTCAGAATCCTCCTTAACACAGTGCTACCACTCAGTCAGAATTCATATGAGATAAAGCCCCTATTTGCCCCATATTCTTACTCCTCTTTACATACTGTTTTTGACAATTACCAGGGAAAACTGAAGTTTTTTTTTTCTAAAGCACTCACTGAAATCAGAAATTTGTGATCCAGTCTGCCCTAGGGTCTCTGAACCAAATCCTAATGTACATAATATATAAAAATACCCACGCAAATTAGGTCAAAGTCTAAAAGCCCACTGAAGAATAACACTTAAAAAAAACCGAAGTGTTAACAGCAGATAGTTTCTGCATGAACCAAGGTAAGAGTAAGGAGGGAAAGGAGTCTGTCTACAAGCCTTTCCTTGGAAGAGTAAGTCAATAAATGCAAAGTGTCTACAGGGTAATTTTAAAAGATTTTTAAACACTCAAACCAGATGTTCCTATACAGGATATACAAAGCAGCTTCTGCAGAAACCAGACTCAACCAGCTAATGACAATTACACTGTGCACAGATTGAAATGCAGCTGTTTTGAGGAACTTTGTTCCTTGATTATAGCCGGTTGTTAGAAACTATCAGTTACCACTAACAATGTTAAGTCACCAAAAATTTTTAAAGTACTGTTAAAAAGACAAAAAAAATGACTCCCAATGTTGCATATTAGAAGACCTAGATAGCACACTTTACTAAAAACACCTTTACACATCTCAGTTACATATGAAGACAAACATTTCACCATAACTGTACAAGTCTTGTTATTATGGTCATTGAAACATACAGATGATTTCAAAACCTAGGAGCAAGGTCTCCAGAAGTATTCTGAGTTCAAGGCTAAAAGGAGTCTCACCCCATGGATTGGGTCTATAGGAAATCTTCCCAAAAGAAACCCATAAATAATCGCAGCGCTACAAAACATTTCAGAGATAATTTAATCCACTTTTCCTAATTTTAAAGAGACGTACATAGAATTCTGGAGAGGTTGACCAGCATGAGCAAAGACACACACACACAGGTCTAGAGCAAAAGCCAGTCTCCAAACAAAAGACCAGTTCCCAAAGTGAGCAGGCATTCCAAAGCCAGCCACCTCCTCCCAGGTGAGTAGACCACAAGCTTCCCCCACTCCTGGATGTACTGTGATTTTGAAAGATGTTATGTAAAGGATTAAAGCCATTTACTATCTATTATCAGACAACTAAAATATAATCCATGAAAAACAATCTGTTAAGTAAGAAACTGAAACGTGGCTTCCTGGCAAGCTGATAGGAAGACAGCTGTAAGTCCCACTCGACCTGGTAGAGCAGAGTGTGCTAGTTTTCTGAACACTAATCAGAGGGGTGTGAGTCCTCCGAACAGCAGGTATTGGGTTCTGAGTGGTCGAACACACACATTCTACTTGGAGAGAAGTTATCTCCCTCTGTAGGGAACTCCAGTTTATAATGCATGTTCCCTTACACAGGACTTCTTGGCCTGGCCCCCTTGAGGGTGTGACTCCCTAAGTGTGCTTTCCCAGGTACACAAGGGCCCAGGTTATAAATTATATCCTCAAAGGGGATCTAAGAACCAAAAAGTTAAGAGCCACAGCCCTCAGACTAGCAAACTCCCTCCACATTTATCAAACAAACTTTTAATTTCAACTTATTTTCAGGTTCCTACCAGAAAGGTAACTTAGCCCCAGCAGGAGTAATCTTGGTAACTAGGTAATGCTGAGTCTCACTGTAAAAATCAAAGTTTCACAGCTTGTTTTTGTCCACCCCCTGAACTAAAAATGGTTTTTACATATTTAAATTGGGGGTGGGGGAGATCAAAAGGACATCTCATGACACATAAAAATTATACAGAATTCAAAATTTCAGTGTCCACAAATAAAGTTTGATTGTTTCACACTTCAAAAAGCAGAGTTAAACAGTTTTAACAGAGACCATAAGACCCACAAAGCCTAAAATATTTACTATCTTATGTGGCCCTTTCCAAAAAGTTTACTGATCTCTGCCACAAATCAACATACTGGCAGTATGTTTATAAACCAGCATTATGTAGGATCAGTGAAATGTAAATCATGACCAGGTCCTGGGCAAACACGTGCCTTAAAGCTTACAAAGTTAAGGATCAGGCACACTCGTTCCTTTAGAAGTTTTTAACTAGAACAGGTAAGACTGAAAAGAGGAAAAGCAGTGCAGGATGCTCTAAGCCACTTAAATAAAAGCCATGTCTAGAAACCTGTGAATTTTCTCAAACCCTTGAGACTCCTACTTGGAGCCAGTGTATACTAAATTATAAAAACTTCTAACAAGCTTCTTACCTGACTTTCAAGCCAGTAACACAATAAGCAAAAAAAAAAAACCTGTTTTAGACAGGCTTTTTTTTTTTTTTAACATTTATTCATTTTTGAGAGACTGAGGCACAGCACAAGCAAAGGAGGGACCGAGAGAGACACAGAATCCAAAGCAGGTCCAGGCTCTGAGCTGTCAGCACAGAGCCCAATGCGGGGCTCAAACCCACGAACCACGAGATCACGACCTGAGCCAAAGTCAGACACATAACCAACTGAGCCACTCAGTGGTGTAAAAGGATCACAGAAAAATCATAAAAAGAACTCACCAAAACTTAAACACTACACTGGTATCCAAGAATACATTTAAATTAAAGTATTCCCCCAAATCCCTGAAATGGCATGCAAATTTCAGCACATCTTGATTTTTCTGGGAGAGGTTCCACAGGTCTCAGATCTTAAGTTTATCCTTCACTTAAAAAAGTTACAAGCCACCAGTAGTCAGCCTACACATCTTAAGTGCATCATTAGATTTCAATGCTGAAATAACTGAGGCTTGTAAAGATGGTCATGAGTAATCAAAAAAAAAAAATCTCAAAATCATGTTTAGTAGTCTTTGTGTTAAACAAAAGCAAACCATGCAACTTGGCTCCAACTCAGCAACTTGTTAACCTTACCAATTCTTGTTCCTTACCCTAGAGTAAGGAGTAAAGAAAAAAAAAAAATTACTCGTTTTATTCATTTTTTGGACTCTTACCACTGAAATCTTCACTTAAATGCTAAGAAACTTGGAAGCTGTCATGAGATTTAATAAAATCTCCTATGCAGACCTTAAATAATCAATACTATATATACATAAATTACTGCCAATTGTGAGCCCTTTTAAAACAGGAGAGTGGGGCGCCTGGGTGACTCAGTCGGTTGAGCGTCCAACTTCAGCTCAGGTCATGATCTCCCAGTCTATGAGTTCGAGCCCCGTGTCGGGCTCTGTGCTGACAGCTCAGAGCCTGGAGCCTGCTTCAGATTCTGTGTCTCCCTCTCTCTCTGCCCCTCCCCTGCTCATGCTCTGTCTCTCTCTGTCAAAAATAAATAAACATTTAAAAATAATAAAAAATAAAACAAGAGAAAATTGTGGTTTAATTCCTTCAACAAACAAGCCCAAAAAAACCCAAGGTTTTAAAAATGAACTTACTTCAACAATCCTCTGTCAATTAATTATGTTTTGACTCTACCTGGAGAATCAAAAGCAAAAAGTAAATACTGGACTGGTTTTAGAGTAATCAAAAGCTAGATCCTGAACATCTGTTAAGTGCACATAATATACCATTGGTCTGGAGTTAGTAAAGGATTCTGAACGGAAATTCCCCAGCAACTAAGCTTTTCATTCCAGGTCTAGCAATATTTTTGTTGCTTTCAGGTGAGGAAAAGACATCCTTAATAAGCATTCAAGGCTTAGGGCAGATAAGGCCACAATAACATGGCCAGAGTCAGGAGCAATATCCTCTCAGGCTAGATTTTCTCTGTGGACTCTGGATACTTGACCCTAAACTAAACCTGCAGACAAGATACCACTTCTACTCAAAGGTAAAAAGACCCTCTCTAAGGCCACCCTGGCATATTTTAGGAATGCAGGGTAACTTTACTCCATCTGAGTCCACAACTGCAAAAACATCAAAACATACACCCCTCACAATCATAAACCAATACTTTTATACAAGTACACCAGGTAAATGGCAATAAACTCTCAAGTCTCAACTTTCTGAAATATCATATACAATAAATAGTAAACATATTGTCTAAATTTTAAATACATGAGCTGCGACATCTTGAAAATGGAGAAAACAGACTGAACACTAAAACTTTCAAGGAAGTAACTTACTGTCTCAGGAATTAAAACACTTCCCCAATTAAGGTTCCTACCAGGCTTCTGATACTATCTGATAAACTAGTAACTCCAAGCAAAGCCACTTTTAATGTAAAAACTTTAAAAAGCAGCACCTGGGTGGCTCAGTCAGTTAACTTCCCAACTTCTGATTTCAGCTCAAGTCATGACCTTTTATAGTCATTGAGATCGAGCACCAGAGTCAGCACCAGAGTCAGCTCCGTGCTGAGCACACAGCCTGCTTGGAATTCTCTACCTCTCTCTCTCTGCCCCTCCCCCTCTTGGGCACAGACACATTCTCAAGATAAACATTAAGACAATTTTTGTAATTAATTTCAAAAAATTAAAAGCTATTGTTGAATGTGATGCCAATGTTTTAACTTACAGGGAGAGAATGAAAGAAGTTTAACACGGGCATAACTGTCTGAAATTAGCCAAACTTTCTGATGCCAACCCAAATAAAAAGCAAGAGAAACTGGTCAAGATGGTCAACTCTATTAACCTTGTGGGGAAACTGGGTTTATAATGCAAATCCTGACAGTTAACTGTAATAGTATAATGGGTGTCCCCCAATACTAAAGGACAGAAGAGCTCCACCAACAGGAAGTAAGCAAACTCTGAGATTCATATGCCTCTACCTAACTCCTGAAAAATCCTAGATATAGGACATTAGTGTTTGATATTTTGATGTTTGCTGTTCCAACTTCCTCAGTACTGAAACAGAAACAGTTAATAATTCTTTTCCCAACAAGCCTGCAGACAAATACATGAGGCAAATTTCTCTAAAGTATTTTTCAAGCAGATAATTTCTAAATCTAAAACCCAAATTATAACATTTTCATTTCCAACTTTTTTAAAATCCAGTCATGATTAATTCCAAAGGCTTGACTCCTCAATGTCAGAGGTTCTGTCAAAAAGTAACTACAGATTAAAATCTACTTACGGAAAATAATAACCAGATGCGATAAATGATCCTCAGCTGGACAGTATTAATTTAGACAAAGCTGCTCTGTTATATTTTAGGGCCAACTGCGGAAATCTGAATATATCTCAGTAATAGAGGAGATGAAAATTTACCAAGCTGGCCAAGGAGTGGGGGGAACCTCCTTATAGACCTGTATAGAGTATGATTTCATTTCCATTAAAACATACATACACACACATAGTAGTGATATAGTACACTATAAAGTGATATAGTAGTGATCTCTGGGTGGTAGGAATGTGTTATTATATTTGCCTCTCCGTATTTTCTAATTTCCAACAATGTACATGTAACACCACCTCTGTAATAATACGTGAAGCCACTAAGGGCTCCTTAAAGTCAAAAAACAGTAATTATTAAGTGCCTACTATAGATGAGTCACATGGAGATAGGCTTTTATTCCAAGTCCTCCTAGTTTTTAGCTAATATACTTCCCCCCAGGCCTCTGAGCTAAGCAACAGCTCATTTTAAAATATAACATTTCCTTAAACTCCTAACAGTTTTTTTTCCTCTCATCTCACTTTCAGGCACACTTACCATTTTTCAGTTTTCTCATTACAGCTCTTCTTTCAACTTTAGTAACTAATATGAAACTAAAATGCTCATGAACTTCTTTCCTTTTAAGTGAACATATATCTAACTTTATCATAGATAAAATTTCTGTGGCAACCCATCCAACTTATCTTACTACAAAGCAGCTTACCATTCTAAGATAGAATCAAGTTCAAGTTCTACTGCATATCAGGAAACTCCCTTTGTCTGGCTGTATAAAAAAAAAAAAGGCGGGGGGGGGGGGGGGGGGGGGGGGGGGGGGGGCCTGGGTGGCTCAGACCAGTTAACAGTCTGACTCTTGGTTTCTTCTCAGGTCATTATCTAGCGGTTCATGGGTTCCAGGCCCACTTTGGTCTCAGTGATGCCAGCACGGAGGCTGCTTGGGGTTCGTTCTCTCCCTCTCTCTCTCACACGTGCGCATGTACACACTAAATAAACTTAAAAATAAAAGGAGATATGGGGAAACAAAACACTTAGCTGTAAACTGTATCTGTTGCAGACCTGAAAATGCCGAGTCCTATACAAACATAAAAATACACAAACTTAAAGAAAAGCAAAATATCAATCAGGAAACTCATCTGACTTAAAAGTGACATTAAATGAGACCGAAATATTTGGAATAAGAGCAATAAAATTCTGGGTTGCAGATATTTGTCAGAAAGTGTCACCCACAAAACATCCTCTGTGTCTCTCCAACATGTGTTGCCCATTCCACTACTATTGTGTTTAAAATGTTAAATCAGTGTAAACATGGTTATAATGAACTCTTCCTTTATCTACCTATAAGTGATTAAATCTTGATTAGCTGTGATTGATCAAAATACAACTTACTATAGTAATCGCTAACCAGTGATGGTCCACCACTACTAAACCAGCTTTCAAGGAAATAATTTCCTTGTACCTTAAAACTAGTTCATCAGCTTTGAAAGATAACAGCCTTGGGCTACCAGTAACTAAAAAGCAAGGCTTTCACAGTGGGTTTCCTGAAACACAAAAATAGTACACCTAATAACCTTTGGGAAAGAAGCCCCTAAAGTGTTCCCTCTTGAACAGAGTAAACGGAGGGCTGCAGACCCTCGCCCCAGGTGGGCGAGGTGGGGCGCCTGTCTCCTCGTTACTAGAAAGCCAGCCAAAGCAGCTTGTAAACGGTCTCCGGGTGACGACGCATTCCTAACGGGTTTCGAAGGCACGTTTAAATCGCCCGCTTTTTTGTTTGCTCGCTGCATTCACCGTGCGCCTGGGCTGCAGCCGCCCCCGCGCGCCCGGGAGGGGGAGCCCAGGGTCGGGAAGCCCGGGGCCGGGTAGTTGGGGGGAGGGGTTGGAGTGGGGGAGAACGCGGGGCGAGGAGAGCCGGGGTGGAGGACCTTGGGACGAGGAGCCCATGCGGGAGGGAGAAGTGCGGGGTGGGCTGGGGGGTAGAAGGCAGGAAAGGGGGGAATCCCGAGGTGGGGGAGCTGGGCCGCCGCCCCGCACGAGAGAACGCTTTGCAAGGCTCCCGCCTCCCGCCAGGGTGTGCGCAGGGCCGCGGCTCCGCGCGGCGCCGCCCCCACCCTCTCTCCCCGCCTGCCTGCCTCTCCTCCCTCTCCTCCTCCTCTTCCCGAGGCGACAGAAACAACAGCGCGGAAGGAGGGGAAAGTAACTCCCGGCACCTCCACCGGAATTAGCCCCGGTGCAGTGATGACACCTTCTCGTGGCGCAACCAAGCCCCGCTCCCTCCGCAGCGGCGTCCCCGCCGCCGCCCTCTCCATTTGAAAGTGGCCACCCCCCGCCGTCGCCGCCGCTCCTCCCGCCCCGCCGCCGCCAGCTGCACCAATCCGCTCGGCCCCAGTTGCAAATCAAACGCTCCCTCGCGTCCAGAAGCCACTTGCGCCGCTGGAAACGGCCGCGCCGTCCCCCTC
Organism: Prionailurus bengalensis; assembly: GCF_016509475.1. NCBI lineage: Eukaryota > Metazoa > Chordata > Mammalia > Carnivora > Felidae > Prionailurus > Prionailurus bengalensis. The sequence continues at coordinate 96,361,754 of NC_057344.1, forward strand.
CCCGAGTCCCTCCCGGGCGGCACCTTTGAGCTGGGGAGGGCGCGCCGGCGAGAAACCGCTGTGAGATGGGAGAGGCGGCGGTGACGGCGAGCAGCCCCGAGCGGGCTCGGCTCCCGCTCCCGCTCCCGCCCCCAGACAGTTCTGGAAACTGTGTATCACCTCTGTCACAGGAAGCCATCCGGGGAGGAAGGCGGCGCGGAACCAACAAACAAACGCCTGCGGCCGCCCGCCGGAATCAGCGCGGGGACGGCGACGGCTTCGGGCCGTTCCCTGGGCGGGGGCGCGGCGGACGCCCCCGCGCCGCAGGCTTTGTGCGGGGCTCCCGCGGCGCGGGCGCGGCGGGCCGGGCGTCCCCGCCCCTGAAGCCCCCCACCCCGGGCCCCGCGGCAGCGCCTCTGGGACCGTTAGGTGACGCTCCGGCCGCGGCCGAGAAAACAGCGCCTCGGCCGCCACCCGCCCCCATTTCCACATGGAGCCGCCTCTCCTCCAACGCCAGAGGCGGGCTACAAAAGTTGGCCCCGGGGCCACCCAGCACCTGCCCACGTGCCGCGGAGGCTCCCTCCCGGGTCCACCCCGTCCCCTTCCCCCCGCCGCCCTCGGCCGCCAGGTCACCTATTACCGGTGGGAGGGGAGAGAGCCTGCTATTTAAACGCCCGCGGAAGTTGAGGCACCCCCACTGGCGGGTGCCGTGCACCTGCCTCCCGCCGCCGCGCTCCGCCACTTTGAGCAGCAGCCGCGTCCCCGGCCCCGCCTCCTGCCCGCAGGCGGGCGGGGGAGCGGGAAGGAGGTGGAAGGGATCGAATTTCTCCAGCAAATGGGACCGTTCCGACAGGATTCGGTTCCCTGGTCAACATTCCACATTCCATCCCTCTCCCGCATTTGCAAGCCAGCGCCAACAACCCGGAAAGCCTGCTGGCTACCAAACAACAGCCCCCAACTCACAAACACACACTCACAAGCACCAGACACGTGCACTGGAGGGCTTTGCAACTTGCAGTCCGGAGGTACACACTGCACGTTCATTTAAGGCAGCGAAGCCAGAGCGACCCCACCCCCACAATTTGCAGATGGTGCCAAAGGTTGCAATTTGCAATCCGTTTTAAGTTCATGGTTAATCGGTACTTTGCTCTACCAATGCCAACTCCTTCCTAATTTCACCGATGAAAGGTTTTACTCTTTACAGTCTCGCTTTAAGTAAAAGGTCTGATTGTTGGAAACCCAATTTGGACGAATCTAATTGCCAAGCTGTCCCTACACCCCTTGCTCACTGCCCTTGAATTGATGCAAAGAATATTTTGGACTCGTGGTGACGCGGTGACAAGAGCCAGGGCTGCGGCCACCCTACACAGATGTACCTATACACACACCTATGTTTGGACAAATATAGTCGTCCCCCCGCCACCACGGTCACACACACTCTGGATTCATATATGTGCGCGGACCTGCGTTCTGCCATTGCCATCTGTCTACCAAGTTGCTACTATGCTTTCCACTTTCATGCAGCCTAATGCGCTTTGGCTTTTTAAAAATTTGTATAAACTAAAGCCAACTAAACTGGGCTTCTGCTCCTAAACGCGTTTAAATGATGATTCACCTGAAAACCGCATGTTCTTCGCAAATCCGAAAGAAGAAAAAGCTCTTAAGTCTTCAGCCCCCAAAATTGAAAAATAATCATAATGAAACTTACTGATCCAACATAGATCAATTCTCAGGATCCAAAAATCATCTCTTCCTCCTCTGGCCCCCGCCCCAGCAATGCCCAAGTTACTGGTGGGATAGTAACGCTGCGCTCGGCGGCTGCCTGCCCTCCCTCCTCGCTACAGATCGAGAACCCAATCTTTTGGCGCCATATTAATGACGTACTATATTATTTCCACTAGGCAGCGACCTTCGGCATTAAATTACTCCCGAGAACTCCCGAGCAAAGCAACAAAACCATCAAATATGGCTGAGCCTCTCGGCTCGTCCTGCAGCCGACGCCGCCGCCGCCACCGCCGCCGCCGCCGCGGTACCGGGACGCGCACACGGACCCACACGCGGACACGCGCGGACACACGCGCGGCGCGCCCACCCCGCGCGCCCCCCGCGGCCCGCGCGCGTACCTGCTGCGGAAGGGTTCGGCTGAGGCGCTGGGCTCCACGCCGCTCGCTCCGCGCTGCATGAGTTCGGGCCGCGGCTGGCGGGCGGGCAGCCGGGCGGGCCCCTGCTCTTGCCGGCGCGCACACACTCGGCACTCGCGCAGGGAGGCACTCTCGGACGGACGTTTGGCTTGTTATGGAGGAAGGGCTATGTGAATCAAACTCATTTCTGGGTCACTGCTGCCACAGGGGGGAGCACTTTAATCCCTTGCCAAAACGAGAGGGTGGGGACATGAGGGCGGAGGGAGCGCGCCGGGAGTCCGCGGCGCGGGGGGCTCAGTCCCTGGTTAACTCTTCGCGGCCCTCGCCGCAGCCGGCTGGGCCTTCGTCCGCAGGAGCTGGCAAAGAGCGGCACTGTTCAGCTTTTAAAATCTCTTCCCTCACTTCCCTTGTGAGTCAAGAAATTCTTGAGGTGTTTCTAAGCAGGGAGGTGGGCTTTTAGATTACCCCCTCCAATCTACCCCAGTTCCAACTCTTGTCTGCTCTCATTGCACCTAGAAATTGATTCTTTTAAATTCGTTTAAAATTATTTGGATAAAAATGTGACTATTAAAGTGTGCTATCTGGGTGAAAGGTTTTATTTTTAGGCTGAATGGCAAAATAAATAGTTCTTTTGTAGTAACAGTTCTAGGGAGTTGAGAATTAGAATGACATTTTTAAATGCAGAGAATCCAATTTTGGAGACAGAACGCATCTTTACCCAAGTTTGTATCCAGCTGTAATTGCAAATGAGGATTAATTCATTAGAAGACAATGATTATTTATAAATGGACACCACCTTTATATTACACAGTATTACAGAACTGGCCATTGTCTCCCAAATAAGAGAATGGAGCCTAAAGTTTAAACTGGAGTTACAGACTAATATAACATTAGTCATCAGAGATTTATTTGGGGGATATTTATTTGGGGGATATGTAGCAACCAATGACTGGTTGCTGATTTTCCTCATAACACTAATTTGCTTTTTCATATGGAGGTTAGCATAAAAGAAATAAGGGTATATATGACATTTAGCTTCAAAAGGAAAAAGACCTGGATGCAGATTTAAAAACTCCCATTCAGGAAATGTGAACAGTAATCACTAATCACAAAACTGAATATTGAACCCAAAGACATGCTTATCTGCTAGAATTCTTCTGAAGATACCAGGTTTGATTTCACATAATCACATGCCAATCTATCCACCCACCTCAAGAACATAATAATCTGAGAAATGTGGCAAAACAAAACTAATTGAGCCTTTTAATTCTTTTTCAGAAAACGAGTAAGCCAAAGGAAATCTTATGCATATGTCTTCTATCTTCCTCTCCTGTTTCCCTGAGGAAGAGCAGGAGACACCCCATCAGTCCTATTCATATGCTCATTTAATCACGTTCAGAACTCACACCTGTAAAGCACTATGCTGTCATTATTACTATTACTAGATCACACTCCAGTTATTGTTATTTTCCTTCGTTCACCTTACACATATTCTCCTGTAGAACTAAAAGTACACAGGCTTCACAGCCAGACAGACCACATCAGATCTAGCTCTACCAGTTCCCAACCTGTGTGACTGGGGTAAAAGACAGAACCTCTTGGAGCCTCAATTTCTTCATGAGTAATAAAATGAGGTTAACAGATGCTAACCTGAAGTGTTGTTAAGAGGAATGAGAAAGCCCCATAAAAGTGCCCAACAGAGGCCCTGGCAGCAGGAGGTCATCAATTCCCTGGGTCATTCCACCCGATTCTCTTTCTTGGTCTTCTTTGGAAAACTGCAACTTTTCTAAATTCTAGCCAGCCTCACTTCACTCATTGTCGCTAAAAAAAAAAAAAAAAAAAAAAAAAAAATCTAAATTACATTTACCATTTAACATTTTACTTGTTTTTTCTGACATTCCCCACTCCCAAGACATCAGGCAACAAAATTAAAGTGTATTGAATACATTTAGGAGAAAAATAAGGAGGTAAAAGGGCACACAGACTCCCCTAGCTGATAGATGGATCAGTACTGATGGTCCCAAGAATAGTCTCTCATTATGCCCTTACTTCGAAATACTGATGCACTGAGGCAGTGTTATGTGCTATAAATAGCTCTGGACTAGAATGCAGGAGACTCCGACCAACTCACACTGTGACTCTGACAAATAAATCTCTTTGGGCCTTAGTTTTCCCAGTGAGATGATAGACAAGATGATATTGAATGCCTCTTTTTTCTTTAACATTCAGTAATTTCTGATTGTTCTTACCAGACTTAGAAAGTGGTGATTAGTTGAAGAAATGAAGAACAACTTGAATCCGTACGGAACATGTAAAAACATTTTGTCAATGATGATCAGTAGTTGACATTTTAAAAATAACACATCCCTTTTGCCATCAGACCGCAAAGGAAATTTTTATACAACCTTTTTCTAAAATGGGAAAGGCAATGACATGGTTTGCCTTGTGGCAGCACAGATAATACAATCTAGAATAAGAAGTACTAAGGTGGCAATTAGAAAAACTAGTTTCTGGTTCCATTCTGTCACTTACCGTCTTACTTTGCCAAATCATTCAGGATCACCATTTCCTGGTCTCAGAACAATTCTGTTAATTTTACACTTTATTACCAGAGTATAAGGACATTCAAGAAAATAGCTACAGGGAGACTGGGTGGCTAAGTCCATTAAGCCTCTGACTTCAGCTCAGGTCATGATCTCCTGGTGAGGTTCAGTTCGTGGGTTTGAGCTGAGCCCCACATCGGGCTCTGTGCTGACAGCTTGGAGCCTAGAGCCTGCTTCAGATTCTCTCTCTCTCTCTCTCTCTCTCTCTCTCTCTCTCTGCCCCTCCCCTGCTCACATTCTGTCTCTCTCAAAATAAATAAGCATTAAAAAAAATTTTTTTTTAATTAAAATAGAAAATATGGGAATGCAAGCTGGTGCAGCCACTCTGGAAAACAGTATGGAGGTTCCCCAAAAAACTAAAAATAGAACTACCCTTCTACCCAGCAATTGCACTACTAGGTATTTATCCAAGGGATACAGGGGTGCTGTTTTGAAGGGACACATGCACCTCCATGTTTACAGCAGCACTATCAACAATAGCCAAAGTATGGAAAGAGCCCAAATGTCCATCGATGGTTGAATGGATAAAGAAGAGGTAGTATATCTATACAATGGAGTATTATTTGGCAATCAAAAAGAGTGAAATCTTGCCATTTGCAACTATGTGGATGGAACTGGAGGGTATTATGCTAAGTGAAATTAGTCAGAGAAAGACAAAAATCATATGACTTCACTCATATGAGGACTTTAAGAGACAAAACACATGAACATAAGGGAAAGGAAACAAAAATAATATAAAAACAGAGAAGGGGACAAAACAGGAGAGACTCATAAATATGGAGAACAAACTGAGGGTTACTGAAGGGGGTGTGGGAGGGGGGATGGGCTAAATGGGTAAGGGGCATTAAGGAATCTACACCTGAAATCATTGTTTCACTATATGCTAACTAATTTGGATGTAAATTTTAAAAAATTAAAAAAGAAAATTAAAAAAAAGAAAAATAATAAATATATATTGAAGAAAAAAAATAGCTACAAAGTAATCAATATGGTTGAAATATCAAGATTCTAGTCTTTCCTGATCTGATCTGATTCGTGTTTGTGATGAAAATCACAATTCTGTATACCTCTTATGTTTTGCTGTAGTCATACACTATTAATTTTCTTCCATAATAATGGATTAATATGAAATAAATATTTGGAACTTTATATTCATATTCCTAATTTTGAAATCATACATGATTAAACCCACGAACATTTACTAGCCATTTCATTTGTATGTACTTCTCTGTAGGTAAAGAATTATAAGGCCTTGATAAGAGATTCAGAATTGTCCATAATTAATAGTTGTTTTTGTTTTTGAAAGTAGCCTCAAAAGAAAAATGAGTCCAAAATAAAAATATTTTTTAAAAAATAAAGTAGGCTTGGGGCACCTGGGTGGCTCAGTCAGTTGAGCATCCAGCTTCGGCTCAGGTCATGATCTCATGGTCTGTGGGTTCAAGTCCCTTCTCAGGCTCTGTGCTGACAGCTCAGATCCTGGGGCCTGCCTCATATTCTGTGTCTCCCTCTCTTTCTGCCCCTCCCTTGCTCTCTCTCTCTCTCTCTCTCTCTCTCTCTCAAAAATAAATGAACATTAAAAAAAAATTTTTTAATAAATTAAAAAAATAATGTAGGCTCCACACCCTAACATGGGGCTTGAACTCATGCCCCTGAGATCAAAAGCTGCATGCTCCACTGACTGAGTCAGCCAGTCACCCACAGAATTGTTCATAATTAAAATGAAGTAAATGCATATGCTGAAAGCCCTATATATCTCAGTATTTTAGATAAATAAGCAAGAAATTCTTATGGCAAATACTACTGCCAGTTGGTATGCATTATGACACATAGAGAGAATTTTTTATTGCACAAGAGCTATCCTGGATAAAATGGGTTGTGTTCTAAAAGTGTATTTTGGGGCACCTGGGTGGCTCAGTCGGTTCAGCGTCCAACTTCAGCTCAGGTCATGATCTCAAGGTCCATGAGTTCAAGCCACGCATCGGGCTCTGTGCTGACAGCTCAGAGCCTGGAGCCTGTTTCAGATTCTGTGTCTCCCTCTCTCTCTCTCTGACCCTCCCCTGTTCATGCTCTGTTGCTCTCTGTCTCAAAAATAAACAAACATTAAAAATAAAAATAAAAAATAAAATAAAATAAAATAAAATAAAATAAAATAAAATAAAATAAAATAAAATAAAAGTGTATTTGAACTTTACTTGTTTGGGACTTTGAATTTATGCCCCAAATAAACCTTGCTATAAAGAGGGTTTAGGTTGTCAAGTCATTTTTAAGAAAATAATTTTAATAATAAAGGATAGAAAAGAATAACTTTGTATTAACTTTCAAAAATGATATTATTTGGGTGGGAGGGGATCTAGTTCAAAGAGAGATAAGGAGGTATAATTCTGAATAGGAAGAGTAAAGTTGGGAACCATATTCAGCACCTACTGGAATTTCATGAGAAGAAACAAGAGGTGATGGGTAAGAGATTAGGACTGGAGTTCCCTGTCTGACCAGTCGATGAAGTCACAAGTTCCCAGACAGCCTGGTAACCCCTCCTGGTACGTGGTTACAACCTTCAAGTATATGGAAGTAGAAGGCCAATGTCTTCCTGTGGGTGTCAGTAACAACTAAATAGTTGTTGTTTTTTTTTTTTCTTGAGGTTCTTTTTTTCCTTTTTCTTGTTCTTTTTTTCCTTTTCCTTTTGTTTTGCTTATTTTTTTTATTTTAGGTGTTTTAATCTTGTCAATTTTCATGCTTTCAGCACAAGTTAAGATGTCAAAGGAAAACAAGTTCAAGAAGGGGATAAGAGGGGACATAATTTAATTCAACCAGATGGAAACGTCTAAGACTCAGGGAATTCAAAATAAAGGGGAAAAAATGCTTTCCTCTAACTATGAAAAGAAAATATGATAATGGAATTTTGAAAATTTAGGAAGGTAATAAAACTCACCCACAGGGATAACTATTATAAACATTGCCAGGTATTTTTTCCAGACATTTTTTATGAAATTGGAATGATGTCACACATTCCATTTTACAATCTTCTTTTTCACTTGCACCTTTTTTTTTTTCATTTCAATATTGTACTTTTTCAAATAAAAACTTTTTTTTTTTTTTTTTTTTCATTTTCAGGTCTTTGCCTCCAAAGCACACCTTCATCTACAGGCCATTTGAACCATGCATTCTCATAGCTACTCCCTGGACCTTGTCAACTATTGGAAAGTTCTGCCATTTTCATTTTTCTATGATTTTTATGATTTTTATGATTTTTATGATTATCATTTTTTAATGATTTTTTTTAAGTTCGTTTGCTTGTTTGTTTTATTTATTTTGAGAGACAGAGAGAGAGATACAGAGACACGTGGGAGGGGCAGAGACAAAAGGAGAGAGAGAATCCCAAGCAGGCTCAGCGCAGAGCCTAAAGTGGAGCTCAAACTCACAAACTGAGATCATGACCTGAGCCAAAACCAAGAGTTAGATGCTTAACCGACTGAGCCCAGGCACCCCAAGTTCTGCCATCTTTAATATCAAATTCAAATATCTTCCATTTTAGCCACTGCCCCTGAGATGTCCAAAATTTATACTCATTTAAACTTTTTTATCTGAAAAGTCACTCCAATCTATCCCTCCAGCCTATCTTCTTACTAGGTGAAGAGCAGTGATAACTCAAAATGTGATCTCCAACCAGCCCCAGCAGCTGCACCTGAGAACTTGTCAGAGATGCATTATCTCCAGCCCTACCCCAGACCTACTGAATCAGCAAGGGGGATCTAACAACCTGTGTTTTAACAAACCTCCAGGTAATTCTGATCCATGCTCAAGTTTGAGAACCATTGATGTAGACCTTACTCCTACTTACCACACTCAAAGTACAGAAATAGGCATTGGAGAGAAGGTCACAGGTAAATAGACAAGTTAGTTAAAAATATAAACAAGTAATTACAATCAACTGCAGCATTGGGGGGATGCATATACCTAGATATCTAATCTTGTGTATGTATCCTGGGAGAAGGGTTGTCAGAGAAGTCTTCTCAAAAATAAGTGACCCTAAAGCTGAAACCTGGCTGTTAGCCAGGTGAGGAAGAGGATGAGGAGGTAAAGTATTGCACATGCTTCTTTCTTTCTTTCTTTCTTTCTTTCTTTCTTTCTTTCTTTCTTTCTTTCTTACAAAACTTCTGACTTCTCTGTGTAGAATGGATGGGATAAGGGTGAGATAGGAGGTAGGGAGGCTAGTTAGGAAGATTCTGCAGTTACCAGGTAAAAGATGAAAGAGGCTTGGACTACCGTTATTGATCATGGAAGAGAGACAAGTAGACAAATCAGGCCATGATTGAGGCCTGGTTAACACTGTCCCAGTTCTTCTGAGGTCTCCAGCACATCCAGTTCAGCACCCATTCTGGAAAGTGGTGTGGGAACTCCTTCCCCCAACTAATTATGTGCCGAGGGGATGTCTCTAGATCTTAGGGATTCCCTGGGGCATCTTAAAAAGTCACCTGCTAGATAGATGCAGTTGTTCTGGGAGACAGCATAGTCTAGGGAAACCAAACAAAGGTTCTGCTGAGCAATAAACAGGTTGAAGCCCCAGTACAGAGGAGTCCAAGCCCTGACCCTGTACACAGAGTGGAGGCTCAAGCTGCGTGATCCCTGGTAATCAAAGAGCCAACTTACTTACCCCAGTGTGGCTGGCAGGACTCATGCCCTGACAAAGGTCTTTCTCAGGGGCCCCCTTCTCACACACAGGCTTGGATCCCATTCCAGGCCCCTCCTCCTTCACTTCTCTGTCGCCACCCTACAGGGTCCTTATCCCACCTCCAGAAAGCTCTAGTTTCCTTTTTTCTTCCACAAAATACCTTAATAGCCCATTAGCTGTGCCTGAATCATTAGCTGATGAACAACTGGCTCCCTTTTCTCTAAGGCTGAGAGAGCTAGGTGCAGATAGGGAGAGGAAGCAAGGAGGGAGGTGCCCTCCCACTAGTTCAGTTCCAGTGTTAATGAGCCAAGAAAAATAGGCAGAGCAAACACAAGTTTCTGTGTTAAAATTGTTTGATAATTCACCTAATTTTTTCTGCCATAAGACATATTTAGTTGTGGACAAGACTTGGTGGATTAGATGTCAGAGGTGAAGGAGAAATTGGAGTAAAAGATGACTCCCAAGTCTCAGGCTTACACAACTGAGTGGATTCTTTCATTTATTTAGCAGACATTCATTGAACACTGAGCTCAGAGCATACAATAGTGAAAAAGACAAAACCCTTGCCCTTCTGGAGCTTACATTTGTTCTCAGAGTAGAGGAAATGCAGACGCAGGGATATGATGAGCTTGAGGAAACACTATCTAAAGGTGCTCAGAAGGCAGATGGTCTCAGAAGTCTGGTTTTCTAAAGAAAGACTGGGTTGTGTTGGGGAGGAGGACCTTCCTCTACCTTAAGGTCCCTCTAGCTGGACTTAGAGTCAAATTGACAGGAGACTTATTAACAGGAGAAAATCACACTTAATAAGCATGTGTACAGAGAATCCACGCAGAAATGAAATGCCAAAGACAATGAGGCAACATGAAGCTTATATGAGCTTAGTAAAGGGGTGAGGTTTGAGAACCCAAAGAGGAGGAAGGCCATTAGCAGGAAAGTGAAAGGAGATTTTTTGAAAAACAAAAGTTGCCCTGTTAGGCAGATAAGTTTCTTAGGTAAAGGGGAATCTCTATTAATAGCTCTCTTCCTGGTACAGGCTCTCCTTTCCAATGTAAATTTAGGCACTTAGGACCAAGAAGAGAGCTTTTCCTGCATTTGCTGAGTTTTGATTACTTTTAACTCAAAATAAGGATCATTTTAAAGTGACTCATCTGGCTAGACGGGTGTTGGGTACCAAGGAGGGCACTGTTGTGATGAGCACTGGGTGTTACATTAAGTGCCGAATCACTAAATACTACTCCTGAGACAAATATTACACTATATGTTAAATAAAAATTTGGAAAAAGAAAAAAATAAATGGCCCATCTTGGATCAGCCTGCCCTTGGCCCCTACAGTTGCAAGTATTGGTTTGGTAGTTAACAGCATAGAGAGATTAATTCAGGCCTTGGAAGTGGATGAGATTAATTGGAAGTATCTACAAAGTAAGAAGAAAAGAGAGCCTAGGCTCAAAAATCAGGTGTCACATTTAAAGGATAGGCAAAGAAAGCTGCAAAGCTTCAATGGTTTCACTGAAAACAGTCCAGATTAACTGAAATGTTTTAGCCTACTTCATACTTAAGTCCAGACTTCTGAGCACCACTGGAGAAAATCACAGTCTTGTGCTGATTGGTTTCACAATGTATTCATTATCCTCCTTCTCCACAATGTCCTGAAATCACTCTCTATTTCCCCGGTCAGTTCAATCTCCCATTCACCTTCAGGATCATTCTCAGAACTTTCTTCCCATCCTTAGTCTGCCACCCTGCCACTTATCTTAGCACTTTCAGCAGAGCTCCTAATTTCCTACATCAGAGAAGTAACAAAGCCTGATGGACAGGAAAGCCTTTGACTTTCCACCAGCAAACTTGCAGACAGTCTTCCCTGCAGGCCCATCTTCTCCCTTCTTTCCTGTCACAATGGGAGAGAGATGACCTTCCCTCCCCTGAACTCAGGATCCCCTGAGACTGGCCCACCTTCTCTTCAAGATTAGCCCTTCTCTTTCAGGTACACCTTCCCTGTTTATTGACCTCTTCCTAAATACCTTTAAATATAGTTATATATAAATAAATAAATAAATAAATATACACACACACACACACACACACACACACACATATATATATATATATATATATATATAGTTTAGTGGAGACTAAACAAACACTCTCAAAGCTCTCTTCCTATTCCTTCTTTATAGTCACACTTTTTGAAAGAATGGTCTACACTCACTCTTGAGCCCACTGATATCTGATTAATGTCCCCAGTCACCCCAGTGAAACTGCTCTTGCCAAGATCACCATTGACATTCTTTATTACTAATTCCAGTGGCAATTTCCCATCCTTGTTTAACATGACCTCCCACTAGCATTTGACACTGTTGCCCATTCATGCCCTGTTTTTTCAAATGCTTTCATCTGGCTTACATAATACCAACAGTCTTCTGGTTTCTCTCTTACCTCTCTAGCTTCTTCTAATTCTTTTTCAGGTTTCTCTTTCTTTTGTGTTAAAGAAATGCCTCGGACAAATTATTTTGAGTACATGAGAAGAAACTTTTTGAAAAATTCAACTAAAGAAATAATTTGGGTTTGGATATTTTATTAAAAAAAAAAAGAAAAAAGAAAAGAATGGTTCACTAACCATGTTTAGAATGAATACAAAAAAAGAACATCTGGTTAAGGATTATTAGGCTAGTCAATCAGCTGGATGGGTAACCCTAGCTTCCCAGAAGGAGTTCATAGTCTTATTAAAGTCTGTCAGAAAACTGTTCACGCACTTTATCAGGAATGCTAATTGCTTCCCAGAAGGAGTTGTAAATTACATCACACAAAAAATTTCTGTCCCAGATCAGGTTTGAGTCATTTTTTTTTCTCATTTTCAGTTTCTTAAATGTTGGTTTTCCTTAGGGTTCTGTCCTAAGCCCTCTTCTCTTCTCATTATACATATATCTCTTGGTGATCTCATCTACTGTCATTACTGCCCCTCAAAACACATGTCTCTACAGCTATTTTCACACCTGACCTTCACACTTTCATCTCCAGTAGTTTCCTGAACACTCCACTGGGCTTCCCACAGGCAGCTCAAACTCAACATATCCCAAACTGAACTCATTTTGTTACAGCAAATACTCGGCACCCAGGAAGAGACAAGCCACCCACACTTGGGGAATAAGGAAAAGACTGTTGATTGTGTACTGGTGCCGGCCCAGCAGAGTCACCTCCAAAGGGTGAGCCCTGAATCTTGGCATCGGTCTCCTTTTATGGCTTGGAGAGTAGGGGGTTGAGAGACAAAAGAAAAAGGTGGTGAGGGGACTTATCAGTGGTGCTACACAGGTAGCTGGTGGAGACAAAAGGCAAACAAGATTACAGAAGCCAAAAGTATGCAAGGGAAGTATCCAACCTCCAGAATCTGACTGGCCCCTTTTATCTTGTTTTTACTAGCTTTTCTTCTCCTTTTACTAGCTTTTCCTCCTACTTGGTGTCTCCTCATCTGCCCCATATCTTAGTTAATGATACCACCATCCACAACTGCCAAAATACCAGCTAAAACATCTTTTCTGACTCCTGTTTTTCCTTGACAATGTAGGGGCTATGGACATGAATGTTATTGAGGTAAAAGTAGTCAAAACCTAGCAGATTCAGGAAAAGCTCTTTACCTCCCCCTCAACTGCCTGCCAATACCAGGAAGAGAGCTATTATCATAGATTCCCCTTTACCTCAGAAACTTACCTACATAATAGACCAATCTTTGTTTTCCAGACATCTCCTTTCATCTTCTTGTTAATGGTCTTTCTCCCCGTTGAATCCTCAGATCCCTACTCTTCCCCTTAGCTCATATAAGCAGTATGTTTACTCACTGTCTTTGGAACTTCATGTCTCTGTGGATTCCCCATTCTTACACTATTTTCCACCCATACTTACACTATTAAATTTGATTTTCTCCTGTTAATTTGACTCATGCCGATTTGATTCTTAGTCCATCTAGAAGGACCTTGAAGGGCAGAGGAAATTCTTCCTCCCCAACAGCACCCTCTCCACCAACACCACTAATCCAATTTATCACCAAGTCACTTCTCCATCAGGTCTCATTTCTTCATCCCCACAGCTACTATCATCATCTCATTGACCTAAACCACCACTTAACTGATCTCCCTGTCTCCCTTTCATTCATTCCCTACCCAGTAGTCAGTGTGATTCTTTTAAAGCAAAAATATGACCATGTCATTTCCATTTAGAACCTTTAATTGCCTTTCCCCCCCATGTATTCTTTTTTTTTAATTTTATTTTTAATGTTTTTATTTATTTTTGAGACAGAGAGAGACAGAGCATGAGCAGGGGAGGGGCAGAGAGAGAAGGAGACACAGAATCCGAAGCAGACTCCAGGCTCTGAGCTGTCAGCACAGAGCCTGATGCGGGGCTCAAAGTCACAAACTGTGAGATCATGACCTGAGCCGAAATTGGTCGCTCAACCAACTGAGCCACCCGGGCGCCCCCCCCCCCATTTATTCTTAAGGATAGAACATGTCACCAGCATAGTCTATAGGGTCCTTCATGTGCCAATTCCTACTTACTTTTCTAAGTTTTCCTTCCAAACCCTTCTCCCTCACTCATGGCTTTTCACATTTCTTCAGTGGCATCTCAAGAGAACTCTGAAAATCTTTATTCCTAAGCTTGGATCATTCTTCCCTGTCTATCCCTTTTCTTTTGGCTCAACTCACTCAGGTTCCACAAAAAAGGCTCATGCTACCTCTTTAACCCCAACCCTTTAAAAAAAGTTTTCTTTTTAATGTTTATTTGTTTTTGAGAGAGACAGACAGAGTGCGAGCAGGGGGAGAGTCAGAGAGAGAGGGAGACACAGAATCCAAAGCAAGCTCCAGGCTCCACGCTGTCAGCACAGAGCCCGATGTGGGGTTTGAACCCACAAACTGTGAGATCATGACCTGAGCCAAAGTCAGACGCTCAACCAACTGAGCTACCCAGGCACCGCATAACCCCCACCTTTCCTAAGTTCCCATGATATTCAATACTATCACTGTGTTATCACTTCTCTTGTTGTTTTGTAATTTTTTGTACTCCTCACTAGATTATCTGTGATTCAAGGACTTTGTCAGCTCTGTTCTCTATTGTGTTCTTAGTAGGGCCTAACAGTTGGTAGACACTTAATAAACGTTTTGATTGTGATGGATGAATGAGCATTAGATTCATATAATTAAATAGTTTCCAAAACTCTATTTAAAACACAGATTATAAACTTTCATTCTTATTGTCTTACGCTAAAAATCATACATATTATGCTTTAGAGAAGCCACAGTTAAAATTAAAATTATCAAAAAGCTATTACTCAAAGATAGTCACTACTGACATTTTGGTATATATTTTTCCTGTCTTTTGTATGCTTGTGTATGTCTGTACATACGTACATTTTTTAAATAAATGGGATCATACTTTAATTCTATTTTGTGACTTCTAAAAGTTAATTTATAGGGCGCCTGGGTGGCTCAGTTAAGCGTCGACTCCAGCTCAGGTCATTATCTCACGGACCATGAGTTCGAGCCCCGCATCGGGCTCTGGGCTGATGGCTCAGAGCCTGGAGCCTGCTTCCGATTCTGTGTTTCCCTCTCTCTCTGCCCCTCCCCTGTTCATGCTCTGTCTCTCTCTGTCTCAATAATAAATAAACGTTAAAAAAAATTAAATGTTTAAAAAAATAAATAAATAAAAATAAATAAATAAAATAAAAGTGAATTTATCCATTTAGTTGAGCTTCTAGTTTATTTCTATGTTTTTTGCTAGTATAAAAAGTGCTTTAGTGTATATCCTTATAGCTATAAAATCCATGATTAGGAAAACAATATTATTGATAATACAATATTCTATCACATAAGTAGAATTTAAATGATTCCTAATATTTTATTGTCATATCTTTATGTCTTTTAAAATTCTGACTTTTCCAGATAAGGCTATAAGAAATATTCCTATGTTGTACATACACTTTTGTTCAAATATCTTGGCATTCTTCAGATAGATTCTGAAAAAAGTAAATTACTGGGTCAAAGGGTTTAAGGCTTTGGATCCATTTTTCCAAGTTGCTTTCCACAAAATCTGTTGTGATTGAGATATCCACTATCAGTGTATCGGGGACTTGTTAAGGGTGTGCCACTTGCCCAGCATTGAGCTAGATTCCACAGAGGAGGGCCAGGAGCATGCCCTCAAGGAGACTTGTATTGTATACACAACACACCCATGAAAAATAAAGCTAACCTGACCACATATATGAATACTATAATAGTTTGGAGATAAAAACATCTTTCAACTGCCAAAGTAGGTTGAGAAGATTTTATAAATAAAGGAGAATGATCAGGACCAGGTGAGAGAGGTACAGAGGAAGAAATAAAGACTGTGGGGAAGAAGATTCTGAGTTGGGGACTGTGCCAAGAGAATCTTTGCTTAGAGTATGGAAAGAAAAGGGGAGTAACAACTATTGAATGTTTTTGGGTATGTGTCAGGCACTGAGCTGAGCATTTTTACACATAACATTGCACTTACTTCTCACAACTGTCTTTGAAATTGGTATTGGGGTGCCTAGGTGGCTCAGTCCGTTAAAAGTGTCTGACTCATTGTCTCATGGTTTGTGGGTTCGAGCCCCACATCAGGCTCTGCACTGACAGCTTGGAGCCTGCTTGGGATTCTCTCTCTTTCTCCCTCTCTCTCTCTCTGCCCCTCTCCCCCCAACCAAAAAAATAAATTAATTAGAAAAAAAAAGAAAGAGGTATTATTTTTATCCATATGTTAAGGATGTGAAAAATTGATGTTCAGAGGGATTAAGTAACTTGCAAAACATCATAAAGCTTTGGAGAGGTAAAAGTTCATGCTTTTAAGTACATCACTCAACTGACTTCTTACAAAATCCGAATCATGTACCTAGTCAGAAATTGTATCCATAACCAAAATTATATCAATGACTTGAGTCAGTAGATGCTTGAGAGAGAAAATTAGAACAGAAAGAACTGCACCTGTGTGCTAGTGCTTATTTCAGACAGCAGGAATCTAAACAGCTACTTAAAAATATGTGGCCATGGACTTTAATGTGCAGTGTAAAACTTTTAGAAAAATATATGAGAAGAACTTCAGTATCTAGGGATAGACAAAGGAAATATGATATATTGGATTTCTCAAAATTATTTTTTTCCAAAAGATTATGTTAAGAAGATAAAAAAAAAATCAAGCTACAGAGAAAATATTTGCAAACCACATATTCAATAAAGAACTATAATCTAGAATATATGGAGAATACTCAAAACTCAACAATTAAAAAAAGAAATCAAACAATTCAATTAGAAAATGGGCAAAAAACATGACTACATCTCCTAAAGAGGATATACAGATGGCAAATAAGCACATGAAAAGATGTTCAACATCATTAGCCATCAGGAAAATAATGTAGATTTAAATCACAATGATGTATCACTACACTTCTATCAGAATAATTAAAATAAAAAACAGTGGCAACATCAGATACTGGAAAGCATGTGGAGAAATCGGATCACTCATACACCGCTAGTGGGAATGAAAAATGGTCCAGCCACTCTTGAAAACAGTTTGGCAGGTTCTTATAAAAGTCAACGTGCAACTACCACAAGACCAGCAATTGCATTCTTAGGCATTTATCTTAGAGAAATTAAAACTTACGTTCACATAAAAGCCTGTACACAAATGTTCAGAACATCTTTACTTGTAACAGTCCCAATCCAGAAACAACCCGCATGTCCTTCAATGAGTGAATAGTAAGTAAACTGTAGTACAAATAGACCATAAAAGATTACTCTGCAATTAAACAAACAAGCAAAATGAACCATTGATACATACACGAATCTCTAGGTATTTTTGCTGAGTTTGAAAAGCCAATATCCAAAAGTCATATACTGTATGGTTCTATTTATAAACATTCTTGAAATGACAGTATTACAGAAATGGAGTAGATTAGCAGTTGACAAGAAATAATGAAGGGGTCAGGGAAGAAGGGAGGTATATGTGACTATAAAAGGGTAATATGAGGGATCCTTGTGGTGATGGAAATGTTATATATTTTAATTGAATCAATGTTAATGATATTATACATAACTGTATCACACAATGATATTGTACCATAGTTCTGCAAAATATTACTATTGGGAGAAACTGGATAGAGGGTACACAGGATCTCTCAGCATTCTTTCTTTTTTTTTTAAAGAGAGAGAGCAGAGGAGAGGGGGGCAGAGGGAGAGAGAAAGAGAGAATCTCTTTAAATTTTTTTAATGTTTACTTATTTTTGAGAGAGAGAGAGAGAGGCAGAGTGTGAGTGGGGGAGGGGCAGACAGAGAGGCAGACACAGAATCTGAAGCAGGCTCCAGGCTCCAAGAGGTCAGCATAAAGCCTGATGTGGGGATCAAACTCACGAACCGTGAGTTCAGGACCTGAGCCGAAGCTGGCTGCTTAACCAACTGAGCCACCCAGGGTCCCTAAAGGAGAGAGAATCTTAAGCAGGCTCCACATTCAATGTAGGTCCTGATGCAGGGCTCAATCCCACAACCTTGGGATTATGACCTAGCCGAAATCAAGAGTCAGACACTCTACCCACTGAGTCACTCAGGTGCCCCACCTCAGCATTATTTCTTAAAACTAAATGTGAATCTACAATTATCTCAAAATTAAAAGTTTAATTAAAAATATATAACCAATGAGAAGAGAAAAAAATATAGACCCTTACACATCCCTAGAAAGTAACCTAAAAGGTAAAGAAATTTCTTTATGTCATTCAACAGAGCCACATGAATGAAAAATTCATTTGGCTATAAGCTTATGCTGATATAAACATTCCCAAAACTGTTCAATTCCAGGAAGAAATGCCTTTTCAGTATGGTAGCTACAATATAGGCAGGGTTGCAGAGGTAGGAAGAGAAAAAAGGAGCATTGAAAATAGAAAAAAAAATAAAATAGAGTGGCTCTTCCCAGAGCCCTTTATAAATATTCCCTGTCACCTGGCTTTCTGTTTTCTACCCAAAGGGCCAAAAGAAATGAATGACTATGTCCTTTGTATGGTAGAGACCCAATATAGCCCTAACGGCAAGGGAAGAATCGAAGTCTTACCTCACATCAGCCAAATCTTACTTGATCTCTTGCACACATTTCTCTACTCCAGTCCCTAGGCTTCACCCTGGATGCCCTTCCCACCCTCTCAGAATCCTGTTCCCCTAGCAGCCCTGCTACCCAGAACAGAGAATCCATGCAGGCATCTAATATATCACTGCCTGACTTCTAATCGTGGGTCAAGCCCACTAGGTCATTCTGTAACATTCATCTTAGTTTTAAAAACATGAGAAAGACATTGTTGGCAAAAATCCAGGCATAATGAATTCTATGTTCTAGAAACAGAGAAACTGAACTATTTCAATTTGAAAGTAAGAGCTGGCAGGAAACCAACAGAGCAAAGTCCTCTGGGAGGGGAAAAAAAAAAAAAAACAGGCTGGTTAGTTAACTTGTAGGTCTGTAAGGTGGGCAGATTTCTTTAAAAAGCAAACAAAGCAATTTTAGACTTGAGAGACTTAATTGGCATCCAAGGCCAAGAATATGAATAATGTTATATAAAAACCTTGCTCAAGTGAGAATTCTGCAATCGAAGCATTCTGACTCTAATAGCTAAAGTTTAAGGGAAAAGAGTATAGAAAAGGATGTTTATTCATCCACTCATATATCATATACCATTCATGGTATCTAGATATAAATCTTATCTCTTTTTTTTTCATCATGGCAAGTAAAGATTGATGCTTTTGAGAACTTCTTTAAGAAAACGAAGTCAAGCTACTTTTTTGTAGGTTACAGACAATTCCGGGAAACTCTTGCATTTGTTTTTCCATCAATAAAATGGGAAACTTTATTTATGCATGAGGTAAAATTAGAGAACTAATAATGGCTTAATAGCAATTCTAGATCACTTTGGTAATGAAGGATAGGAATAGCATATATAAATAGAATTCAAAGATAACCAAAAATCTATTTCTTTTAACCCTTTCCCATTCTCATACCCCTCCCTGTCCACCTAGAATACTATCAGTGAAATGAAAGAGGCACATAGGAAGAAAAACAACAAAGCAAAGAACCGGGAAACTATATCTATGTAAACTTTCAAAGTATAAGCATCACTGTATGTATCACTGGAAGGACACAGGTTTAAGTATAAAATATGCCCATTTCTGAGTTATTAATTTTATTACAGCAAGAAATGGAAAACAATCTAATGTCTAAAAATAGGAAAATGTTGGGGTGTCTGGCTGGCTCAGTCAGAAGAGCATGTCAATCTTGGAATGACGATTCCAAGCCCCACATTGGGTATAGAGATTACTAAAAAAATGAATAAATAAACTTTAAAGAAAAATAAGAAAATGTTTAAGTATTTTATGGTATTTTCATATAATGCAATGTTTTATAGCCACTAAAAGAAGTTACATTCTCAAATCATAAAAATTAAAAAGTGAAATACCTACTAATAGTGGAAATAATAAAGGAGATTCTCATACAATGCCAGTAGAAAAGTAAACTGCTATAGCCAGTTAAAAAAATAATCTGGCAATATTTACTTATTTATTTTAAGTTTATATATTTATTTTGAGAGAGAGAGAGCACGCGCGAGAGAGCATAAGTGGGGGAGGGACAGTGAGAGAGGGAGACAGAGAGAATCCCAGGCAGGCTCCACACCATCAGTACAGAGCCCTAAGTGGGGCTCAAACTCACGGACCATGAGATCATGACCTGAGCCAAGATCAGACGCTTAAGTGACTGAGCCACCCAGGCACCCCTGAAAACATTCAATAAAATTAAAAATACGCTATTCAAAGACCCTGATGCAGGGATAGAGTATTTAAAAAAAAAAAAAAATTAACAAAAGGACTATTCCATGAAATTCTCTTATACAGGCGTGAAATAATTTTGATGGAAGTGATCCAAACTGAAAGTTTACTTCCAACTCCCTGACCATAATGTCTTTGGGGTCCACCCTATGAGATCTTCAAGACTTGCCCTTCTCTTCAATACCAGCCCTCTGGGTAATACCATCTTTCAATACACTTAAAGATGTTTAGGGACCATCTGTATTGTACAGTCCACCTAGACTCTTCTCTTTCTTCACACTCTTTCACCTACTCCACTGTACAATTCATTGCCAAGCCTGGTTAACTCTGAATTTGCAATGTGCCTCCCACTTGTCCCTTTCTCCTATTCCTACATTCTCTATCCTGACTCAAGACTGTATTACCTTTCACTTGAATTATGCAATAGTATAATTGGTTTTCCTTCCTCCTTAGCTCTCCCTGCTCCAATGTATTTTACATACTGAAACCAAAGCAATCCTCCATGAAAATCTGACCATGATACTCTCATGCACGGAGCACATGATGCCGCCTTTTTGGGTAGAGAGCAACCCTCAGCACCCTCAGGGGAGTCTGGGTGGTTCAGTCAGTTAAGCTTCTGACTCTTGATTTCAGCTCAGGTCATGATCTCGAAGTTGGTGAGTTCGAGCCCCACATCAGGCTTTGCACTGACAGCACAGAGCCTGCTTGAGACTCTCTCTGTCTCTCTCTGCCCTTCCCACACTCGTGCTAGCGCTCTCTCTCTCTGTCTCTCTCTCTCAAAACAAATAAACATTAACAACAACAACAACAAAAAAAGAATAGAGGCAGAAATTAAAGTAATACAGCTACAGGTCAGGGAATGCCACGGATTGCCAGCAGCCCCCAGAAGCTAGAAAGAGTGAAGGAAGGATTCTTCCCTAGAACCTTTACAGGGAGCTTGACACCGCTGACCACCTTGATTTCAGACTTACACCTTCCAGAACTGTAAGAATAAATTGTTGTTTTAAGCCACCAAGTTTGTGGTAATTTATTACAACAGCTGTAGGAAACTAGCACAACTGACTAGGAGATTTGCAGGGGGCGGGGGACACAAACAACAACAACAAAAAATCCAAAAAACTTAATTTAGCTTAAAGAAAAAGAAATTTACCACAAAGATACCACTGTATTTCAGGGAACCCAAAAGCAGAAATGTAGCTGAGCCTTAGAAACGTCCAAATCAACAAAGACCACCAGTTTCTCACCCTATGACATTTTCTCCCTTTGTATCTGCTTCATTTCTTTCTCTCTCTTCTCACTCTTCCTTTTTTCTCTCTCTCTTCCCATATTTCTCAAGGTCATGGTCATCAACAACTACAAAGTTTATCTTCTGGTACCCCAAAAGTAATTGACTACTTTTTTTCTCAGTTTCTGCTCCAAAATACCCAAGAAAGAACTGATCATCCTGTTGGGCCAGAAATCCAGCAAGATTCACCAACCAATGGTCAGAAGATGATTCTTATAGAGACCACATGATCCTATGGTACCAAGAAGATGTTTTTCACAGAAACCATGTAAATGAAGTGGAATTGAGAGGGGGGGAGGGAAAAAGAACCATTGGTGTCATGATAATCATGCTTCTTTTTTTTCTAGAAATTCCTTTTTCTCTCATTCTCTATCTCTGCTTACTGAACTCACATGTGTATTTCAAAGTCTAGCTTAAATGTCACCTTTTCCACAAAATATGTTGGTCTCTGCCATTAGACCATGAATCCTCAAAAGCAGAAACCCATAGATCTTATTCTTTCCTATATCCTCTTCTTCTAGGCAGCCCTCAGAAATTTGTGGTCTTGAAGCCTTCTTGAATCTATTCATTGGGAATTCATTCCACCCTTCTCTAGGCTCCTGTGGCACTCTGTTGGAAGTTCCTTTTAAAGCTTTTGCCATCTTCTGGCTTCTACTGAAGATACTTCTAAACATGTTTTCCTCCCTCTGTAAGGTGTCCATCCACTCCTTTGTATATAATAGTCAGGTGGTGATTCTTTATTAAATATAATCCCCTATCCCTACCCTCGCAAAAATTTAATTAACAGTATGTAAAATTAGTTTCAATTGAAATACAGGTATACATATAATATCAATGTATTTTTGTCCTTACCATATGACCTAGTTTTGATCATTCTCCACTCGCAATATAGACTCAAACCATACCTTCTTGCATAATATAGTGAAAATCCTTCGAACTTAGTGCCCTGAGGAAAGACATCCTTACCAGAAGCCCATTCCTCCAGGCTCTGAATACTGTGGGAAGGAGGGAGAAGACAGAATAAGAAAAAAAGGGGGCCTAGGTACACTACTGAGGATGTAGGAGGGGAGAAGTGCTGACTGGGACGTTAAGAGCAAAGGGGCTTTGAGGTTAAAGAGAAAAACAGAGGACTCGGTGGGCAAGTTTTAGGGCCAATCCAAGGAACATGAAGTTGGTGAAGGAGAAATTGAAGTAGGTCTCGTCAATGCCAAGATTCTGCAGTCTGCCTCCCCTATTAGGAAAGCAAAGACTTATAGTGCTTAAATTGCTGGAAGCCCCTGGAGCTGGGCCAGCGGGCGGCCCGGGGGTGGGATTTGAGTTGCTAGTCTGAGCAGGGTATGGCAGAAAGTGGAGGTAGCAGCACTGTGCATGGGTGAAAGGTCGCTGTGCCCTGGAGGCAGTTAAGGGCAGGGCTAGGGTGGGGAGGAGAAGCCCTCCAGGGAGAAATCCAGACTGGGAGGTCTGGCAGCTCATCATGCAGCACTCTGGATGCTAAAACCCATGACCAGAGCAGTAGGGTCAGGTACTGGGCAGGTGTTGTTGCAGAGAGCAGGCCACCCTGCCATCCAGGGTCAAAGAGCACCCCCTAACTCCCGCACTCAGGAACTTTTGAGGCCCCTTCCTGTACCTTTATGCCATCCCGGAAAAAGAGCACAAACTGTAAAAGACACACAAATACAGTTAATAGAAAATTTAACAGCACTTCTGCCCATAAAACAGCTTGGTAAGGGTTCCAGGTGTAAGAGCAGTTACAGTCAATTTAAAACTTCAATATTATAACAAAAATCTAAATGTGAGACTGTGCTACCCAATATTAACCAATGTTTGTCAACATTTTTGTTTTATAGTGATAAGTCATATTACTACAATATGATGAGCTTGCAGTTTTTATGTCCAGGACCCTCTGTAGGTGCTCAGTCCTGCAGGTCACTTAGAAGTCCCTGGACAATCAAAGAGCAATTTAATAAAGACCATTATATCATGTACTCACCTTCTTTGGAGAGAACAAGAATCATGCTGTGAATCAGTATGAAGGCTAGTGCAGCACTTATTACATGCACAGAGCACAGTGAGGACAAGGAAAGTATACGGGGAAAACAGACAACGTAGGCCGGGGCATGGCTTCCTGCTTCCCTTCCCCCACCCCCTTTGGCCTTGGCTGGAGGAGCTCATCCAGGTGGACCAGCTCAGCCATCAGACAGGAACAAAGGTCAGGCCCAAGCTTATTTGGGTAGGGCCTGGCTCATCAGCCAAAAATCTCTTCCTCCCTTTCCTTACGTGCCATCCAAGAGAATCTATTTACTCAAGGGTGACTTTGGTGCATGGAAAAACTATTCAGATGTTACTTTGGTTTTGAAAATTAATTATTGATTTTACAAAGTCAAAACCCATGGATATTTTTCCGTAAGCTTACAAATTCAACTTCTACTACTTATTTATTTATTTATTTATTTATTTAAGTGAGACTGCAGCTCACAACCTGGAGATCAAGAGTTGCAAGCTCTACCGACTGAGCCAGCCAGGTGTCCCTAGATATAGCTAAATTTAAACAATTACTTTCAAGGGGTGGGGGGGAGGGGTTGATTAATGTTTGGTCACATTTTCAAATTTACTTAACTAACCTATTTTAAATATTTTAACTTAACAGAAACCCATGGGGAAGGGGAAGGAAAAAAAAAAAGAGGTTAGAGTGGGAGAGAGCCAAAGCATAAGAGACTCTGAAAAACTGAGAACAAACTGAGGGTTGATGGGGGGTGGGAGATGGGTATTGAGGAGGGCACCTTTTGGGATGAGCACTGGGTGTTGTATGGAAACCAATTTGACAATAAATCTCGTATATTGAAAAAAAAATAAATAAAAAGGCAAAAAATAAAAAATAAAAAAATAAAGCCATAACCCATAAACCATAAAATATATATATATATTTTAACTTTATTTGTAAATTTAATATGTTAAATTTATCTTTTAAATACTTCAGTTGTATGATCAAAAAATAAAAATAAAAACAAAAACAAAAAACAAAAACAACCACCAGCCAAAAAATATAAAACCTTCCCAAGTACTTAAGTAATTCGTATATATCCAATGAATTAATCTTATAAATATGTTAATTTTAAGTTCTTTTTTTTTTAATTTTTTTTTTAACGTTTAATTTTTTTATTTTTGAGACACAGAGAGACAGAGCATGAACGGGGGAGGGGCAGAGAGAGAGGGAGACACAGAATTGGAAGCAGGCTGCAGGCTCTGAGCCATCAGCCCAGAGCCCGACGCGGGGCTCAAACTAACAGACCGCGAGATCGTGACCTGAGCTGAAGTCGGCGGCTTAACCGACTGAGCCACCCAGGCGCCCCGATTTTAAGTTCTTTTAAAAGTGTAATATTGTGTTTACATTTGAAAATATTCCACTTAAGGGGCGCCTGGGTGGCTCAGTCGGTTGAGGTTAAGCGGCCGATTTCGGTTCAGGTCATGATCTCATGGCTTGTGAGCTTGAGCTCCGTCAGGCTCTATGCTGACAGCTCAGAGCCTAAAGCCTGCTTCACAGTCTGTGTCTCCCTCTCTCTCTGCCCCTCCCCCACTCATGCTCTATCTCTCTCTCTCAATAATAAACAAACATTAAAAATTTTAAAAAGGGAAATAAAACAAAAACATTTTTTTAATTAAAAAAAGACAAATTTCCACTTAAAATCACAAACATAAATCAATTACTTAGATTACACATTTTAAATAAACTTCTACACATACAATGTTATTCTAATAGGTCATATTCTCTTAAACATTATGAATACTTAAAACACTACATGTGTAGATTCTTTTACACAAAAATACTAATACAATGTGCTTGATTTCCTTAAACATTTCTATATTTAATTGTAAACCTTCCCACTATTTAAAAACATGGTTATTACTTTAAAAAAAATTCTCAAATTGTTTTGAACATATCTTCTAACGTTGGTTGAATTGCATATGAGGCTTGGAGCTACAAACATCTAAGGGAATTTTGCTCATGACACCCCTACCAGGATGAGCCCCTTAATACTCTTAATATATCATAAACTCCAAAATGTAAAAAGAGAGTTGCCTGTCAACAGCCTTCAAATAGCCTGCAATGATTCTTACCTCCTGTTAGTCACTCTCCTACCAATATGGCTAACATGGGTAATCAATAAGATATTGTGGAAAAGATACAGAGTGACTTCTGAAGCTCTGTCAGAAAAGACATTGCTTCTATCTTGTGTACTCCTGGATTGTTTGCTCTGGAGGAAGCCAGCTCATACAGCCATATAGAGAAGTCTGTGTGGTAAGGAATTGAATCCTCCTACCAACAGTTACTGTTAACTTGCTGTGAGTATGAATCACTCATCTGGGAGAAAGATCTCCCACCCCAGTCAAGCCTTCAGCTAATTGTGGCCCTGATTGCACTTTCATGAGACCAAGACTAACCAGGTGCTTCCTGCTCAAAACACAAAAATCCCCTGCTCCCAAATTCTTGACCCAAGAAACTGTGAGATAATAAACATTTACTCACTATTACTCACTATTACTACTTACTATGTTTTAAATTTCTAAACTTTGGGATAATTTGTTATGTAGCAACAGATAACTAATATGGAATGGTCATATCAGCCACACCCCTGAACCTAAAGCATATCATTATCTGATTTTCAAGTCTTTTAACTCCTATAAACCTCCACTCAGGTGACTACACCATTTGCTTGGATAAAACTATTTATTGCTTCATGTCATCCTGATTTTTCCCCCTATTCTTTCTTTCTTTTTTTAAATTTTTTTTAATGTTTATTTATTTTGACACAGAGAGAGACAGAGCATGAGCGGGGGAAGGGCAGAGAGAGAGGGAGACCCAGAATCCGAAGCAGGCTCCAGGCTCTGAGCTGTCAGCACAGAGCCCTATGCGGGGCTCGAACTCACAGACTGAGAGATCATGACCTGAGCCCACGTCTGTCCGACACTCAACCAACTGAGCCTCCCAGGTGCCCCTCCCCCTATTCTTTCTATCTGTCTGATCCACAATTATACAGAGACATAAAAGTGTATCAAGCTCTATGTCTAATAGGCCTATTCCTGATTCTGTTGTCACAACTCAACAGAACAGCATTCTACTACCACTTATCATAGCCAAAATGTCCATGAAGTCTAATAAACATCTCAGACTTAAAATTCTAAAAAAGGACCCTCAATTTTCCTTTCCCATTGCCTACACTTTCAGTTTTCTACAGCTCTGTAAATGCCATCATCAACCACCCAGATGCTCATACCAAAAATCTAAGTCATTCTTGATTCCTCTCTTCTTTTCACACAGTCCCAGTGAGGTTCTACCTCCAGAACATATCATGA
Source organism: Prionailurus bengalensis (assembly GCF_016509475.1). Classification (NCBI taxonomy): domain Eukaryota; kingdom Metazoa; phylum Chordata; class Mammalia; order Carnivora; family Felidae; genus Prionailurus; species Prionailurus bengalensis. The sequence continues at coordinate 96,388,636 of NC_057344.1, forward strand.
ATTTGTTAACTTGTCTTTCTCTCCATTCCTATGGCCTCGACTAAGCCACCATCTTTCACCAGGACATTACAAATAGTCTTCTAACTGTAGTCCCTGCTCTATAAACATTCACTTATAGATCTTTCATGACATATTTTATTTCTCTTAAGTAAATACCTAGAAGTGAGATTGCTGAGGTATATGCTAAGTGCATATTTCATTTTATAAGAAATTGCGAAACATTTTCCATTTTGCATTCCCACCAATAATATATCCAGTTTTCCACATCTTCAGTACTTGCTATTCGATTCTTTTTTTCCTTAAGCCATTCTAGTCAGTGTGTAGTAGTACCCTTTGTTTTTTTTTAATGGAGGCAAAATTCACATACAATGAAATTTGTAAAGATTCTCAGAGTACATTTCAATGATTGTTGATAAATGTATACATCTATGTAATCAAGATGTAGAACATTTCTATTACCCTATTAATTTCCCTAGTAACTCCCTTCCAGCCAGTTTATACTCACTAGAGGCAGCCACTTCTTTTTCTATTTTTTTTTTTAATGTTTATTTATTTTTGAAAGAGAGACAGAGTGCAAGCAGGGGAGGGGCAGAGGAAGAGAGAGAGGGAGACACAAGATCTGAAACAGGTTCCAGGCTCCAAGTTGTCAGCACACAGAGCCCAACGCAAGGCTTGGGCTCATGGACTGCAAGATCGTGACCTGAGCCGAAGTCAGACACTCAACCCACTGAGCCACCTAGGTGCCCCTAGAGTCAGCCACTTCTGATTACTATCACCATAGATTAGTTTCATTTTTTTCTTAAACCTCATAAAAGGAATAGTATAATATATACTGTTTTGTGTCTGGTTGGTTTTGCTCAACATGCAATGGTTTTTAGGTTCATCCATGTTATTGCATATATCAGTAGTTCTTTATTTTTATTGCCGAATAGCATTTTATTGTATGAACATATCATGAGTTGTTTATCCATTCACCTTTTGATATACATTTGGGTTATTTCCAGCAATTCTATTCCTAGGCATTTACCCAGGAGAAATGAAAACATATGTCCACAAAAAGATAGTAATAGCCTGCCTCCTCTCTTGATCCACTACAATATAGCAGTTAGAGGGATCTTTTAAATAAATTACTCAAATCCCATAACTCTTCTGCTTAATACCCTTTAGTGATTTCCTATCCCACTTAGGAGAAAACACAAATCCCCTATCATGGCTTGCGAAACCCAGACATCACTAATTTTCATCCTGTGGGAACTTTTGATGGCTGGACCCCACCTCAGACTGAGTGAATCAGAATCTCTGGAGGAGGGCCCCACATAGTCTTTAAACTTCTTAGATGATTCTAACAGGCCTGCATGTTTTTGAGGTCCTGCCAGCATGACCCAGTCTCTGGCTCTCCCCCTTTATCTCACACCACTCTCCTGTTTGGGTGCTATAATCCATCCACCCTGGCCCTCTTTCAGCTCTCTGAACACAGAAATCTCATCTGTACCTCAGGGGTTTTGTACTAGTGTTTCTTCTGCCTGAAATGCTCTTTAGATCTTAATGTGACTGGTTCTTTCTTGGGATTTAGGTCTCAGCTGAAATGTCACAGGCTCAAAGGGGTTTTTCCTGCCCACCCAGTCTAAAGGACCCACAGTCCAGCCCATCACTTGTTCACATACTCTATATCCCACTTACTTCTAACATTGTCTTATTCTTGCACTTTTTTGCATGTTTATTGCATGCCTCCCCTCTTGAATGTAAATTCTGTGACAATAGGGAACTTGTCTGTCTTGCTCTCTGCAATATCCCTAGTATTTATAATCATGTCTGGCTCATAATAAAGGGCTTAAGAAATAGCTGTTGAAAGCATGAAAGAATACATATATGAAATATGCATCTTACCTAGAAGACAGGGTAAAAATCCGAAAGGTTCTTATAAATTTCTTTTTTTTTCCCTAATGTGTGTTAGCATGAGATAGTTGATTTATAGGGAAAAGATGAGATTCTACCCTGAGGAGATTAAATCCAGGTACTTGAGTTTGTTATGTCCTAAAGGCAGAGGTTGTTTTGGCTTCTACTCTCTTATCTTTAGCCCTAACTTGATGCTGTGCACATTTTAAGTACTCAATGAATATATTTCTATTAACAGTGAAGTGACTATAATCTGCTCTGAGGGGCTAGAGGGGATGTGGGAAGAGGAGGTGTGAGGTATAGTGTGTTAGTGGGGATTAGGGGATCATGAGAAAGGAGAATGAAGTGTATCTAACGCCTTTGTCCTCACTTTAGGAAATTGTCACCAATTCAAAGCATGAAATTCAATTTAATCTATCCTAGCCAATTGGATTTCAAAACATTGGTCTACTCTATATGCGGTTTCTCTTTATAAGCAAGGCAATATGTTAAAGCAAGGTTTTAAAGAAATTTAAAAAGAAAAACAAGGAGTGATACCAGGAAGAAGAGAGGGGGAAATGAGGAAGAATTTCGGAACATCTTTGTGCTAGGCACAATACGAGGAATGTTCACGCATTTACTTCTTTATCACAACCCAATGTGAAATAAATATAATTTTACTAATTTTACTGATGAGGAAACTGAATGAAATTTAGAGAAAAGTTGCTTCTCTTTTCAGTATTCTTACAACTTCCCTGTTGTAAGATTGGATACAAATATACAAGATATATTTATTAAGTATATGGATAACATTAACAATGGAAAAGCCACCTAATAATGTAAGCATGATAGACCAAAGATTCAAACTGACCTTGTCAGGCCAGAACGCTTGACTAGAACCAAAGGGTAGATACCACACAGTGGATAAAATGTAAATCCTGCAGTCAGCTACACAGGTGCAGAAGGTTTGGCTGGAGATTTTGTAAAAAAAAATAATAATAAATAAAATAAAAATAAAAATAATAAAACTTCTGTCAGAATGGCTAAAATAAAAAATACAAGAAACAATAAGTGAAGGCAAGGATGTGGAGAAAAACAAACCCTCATGTACTGTTGGTGGGAATGCAAGCTGGTGCAGCCACTGTATGCAGTATGAAAGTTCCTCAAGAAGTTAAAAATAGAACTACCCTACAATCCAGTAATCACACTGCTGAATATTTACCCAAAAAATACAAAAGCAGTAATTCAAAGGGATACATGCACCCCTATGTTTATTGCAGCATTATTTACAATAGGCAAACTATGGAAGCAACCTACGTGTCCATTCACAGATGCATGGATAAAGAAGTATGGTATGTATATGAATGTGTGTGTGTGTGTATATATATATATGTATATATGTGTGTGTGTGCACATATACATGCATATATATGAGGAATTTTATATATATATAAAATTTTATATATATAAAACATTTCATTATATATATAATGAAATATTATTCAGCTATTAAAAAGAATGAAATCCTGCCAATCTTGCAACAATATGGATGGAGCTAGAGTATAATGCTAAGTGAAATAAGTCAGTCAGAGAAAGACAAATCCCATATGATTTCACTCATATGTGGAATTTAAGAAACAAAACAAATGAACAAGGGGAAAAAAAGAGAGAAAGAGACAAGCCAAGAGACAGACTCTTAACAGTAAAAAACAAACTGATGGCTACCAGACAGGAGGTGGGTGGGGGAAATAGGTGAAGAGGATTAAGAGTACACTTATTGTGATGAATACTGAATAATGTATAAAACTGTTGAATCACTATATTGTACACCTGAAACTAATATAACACTGTTTGTTAACTCTACTGAAATTACAATAAAAATCCTAATAAATAATAAATAAGTAAAACTTGTGGACTGCTAGTTTAATGTAGGCTAATCATAGATGCTACAAATGTGAGTAGAACAACCTGTAAGCTTTCATGATAGTCCTTACCTTATGACTTCTTTCCAGTACTTATCACCGGAGATATTTTAGAAATTCTCTCCTGGCTTCCATTATTTCTGATTATCTTTCCATCTCTGAAGCAGATCCTCATTAATACAACACCAATAATATAATAGCCCTCACTTAGTAAGAGTTCTGTGCCAACTACATACATTATTGTATTTAATCCTCCCTCTTAACACTAACGATATAGGTTGCCCCACTTTATAGATGAGAAAACTTAGGTTTAGAAAATCTAAGTGATTTTCTCAATATCAGACAGCTGGTAAAGTTAGTAGCACCCAACACCAGCAGTCTGACTTAGAGCACACGCTCTTCACCACTGCACCTTATGCCCTAGCATGCTTTTCCTTTGCTCATTCCTCAAGAGTCCCTGTTCCCACAAGTCCAGTCTTCTGTTCTGAGCTCATCACACTTTATTGCCTCTGGTTAGTCATGAGAAGACATGAGACTTCAACTGATAATGTCTACACTGATGAATCTCATAGCTGCACCTGGTAGTTTCTTATCTAACAGCACTTACCCTCTCACTTTTTTCTTTATTAGTAGGTGGCTCTGTGAGCTTCAGAGGAGGCTGGACTCATCCCCAACTTTGGCCCCAGAGAGTGAATCATTATTGGTTTCAGCCAAACATGATGCTCCCTCTACCCCCACCAACTTTTTGGTGACTGGTTTAAGCACTGGGAAAGAATCAGCTGAGTGACTTTTGAAAAAAGTTATCTTGGTTCTTTAACACAAATATTCATTAACCGATAATCAGTCTTCTATAACATTGTTGGGTCTGCATATGTCTAGAACTAAGGCAGCCATCTTGGAGCCTTTAATAATTTTCAAGATTGTGAGACCAAAATGTTTAAGAACTGCTGCCTAGTCCATGCCAACCTCATTCCTCACCAGGACTTATTTGAACAATTTTCTAAATGGTTCTTCTGCTGCTGATGTGTCCACGGCCAGTCCCAATAAAATCATTCCCTACATTTCTTCCAAGGTGATCTTACTCAATGCTAATCAGATCCCTGTTTAATCCTTCAGTGGCTCTCTGTTGCTTTCAGCTTAGTACCTATCCCTCTTGTCGTATTTTATTTATTTCTCTCCTCTCTCGTTCACCCTAGCCATTCACAGTCAATTGTGGTTTCCAGTCAGAAATGATCCTGGTTGTTTGTATGCCTTCCCACCGGCTCTGTTTTTGTCTTTGGAGCAGAGGACATTTACTACAGTAAATTGGTTACATAGGAATGTAATCTAAGAAGTCACCTGGGATGGTGAGGTAAACAGAGATAAGCAACAATAGGAAGCCACTACCAATAGCAAGTCCTAGGGCTATGGGAATAAAAGGAGGAAGTGGTGTCACCAGGTCCAATGGGTCAAGATTACCCAGGGAAATCTAGAACCACGGTGGAACTGTTCTGCAGGTGCTGCTCTGCAGGTAGACCCAAACCCTACCAATGGTGCCTTCCAAAGCTGAGGTTCTCTGCCTGCTCTTGGGTCAGACCTGTCACACACTATCCCCTCATTCTCTGGCTAACTCCTACTTGTCCTTTAAAATTCATCTCCAGAGTCATTTTCTGTAGGAAGTTGTCTCTCAGCCCACTGTCCCTCTTCTGTGCTTCCAAAGCACCATTTATCAAAGTGGTCATCAGAAAGTACTGTGACCACTGGTTTGTCCAGTTTCCCCACTAGATAATAAGTTCTTTGAGGGGTGATATGGCATCTTTTTTCTTTGTATTGCTTGAGCCCAGGACAGTATCTGACTACAGTCTTGGAGGATATCATATGTGTTCAGAAAATGTTTTGTGAACACATTAATAAAATCTAACATAATTTGCTTCTGGGATGAGTTTCATTTTCTGAAGCATTTACTTTCCTTTTTATGTGTCCAAGGCCTGGACAGTTCAGGGCCTTGTTCTTCACACCTTTCCAGTGTCTCCTGTAGCCCTTGAGAGGAAATGTTATTTAGCTTCTTAACACCTTCTTTATACCTAGGGATATAGAATGATGCTTCCTGGAGCCTCAGCCTTATGTCCCCCTTCAGACTGTGCTACCTGGAGTGGAGGCCCTAGTGGTTTCTTCCTAATTCTCACACTTAGAGGACTTAAATTTAATTTTACAAATCACCTTCTAATGTTTATTTATTTTTGAGACAGAGAGAGACAGAGCATGAACGAGGGAGGGTCAGAGAGAGGGAGACACAGAATCTGAAACAGGCTCCAGGCTCTGAGCTGTCAGCACAGTGCCCGACGTGGGGCTTGAACTCACGGACCGCGAGATCATGACCTGAGCTGAAGTCGGCCGCTTAACCGACTGAGCCACCCAGGCGCCCCACAAATCACCTTCTAAAAGAAGCCAGGAAACTTTTTTCCTGTTTTGTCAGTCTTATACCTTTTGTGCTTTTTTCATACCTTCTTTTCTTTCACTTTGGATAAAAATAATACGTAACAAAGGCTTAATCATATTTCAGGAATCCCTTCTTTGCTTTTAGATACAGCCATTAATATTAGTGCCTTCCCTTGTGTTTGAGACAGTCTATATGTGCACAAGTACGAAGAAAAGCTTTTTAGAGAGTAGGAAGACAATGGTCATGGTGTAAGGATGAACAAAGTATGTGCACAGACAGTTCTTTTTTTTTTTTTTCCTTAACAGCGTTATTGAGATAGAAATCACATATGAGAGAATTAACCCACTCCAAGTATACAAATCAATGCTTTTTGGTATATTCACAGATATGTGCAACCATCGCCATATTTAGAACATTTCTATCACCTCAAAAAGATACCTTGTACCTTTTAGCTAACCTCCTCACCCACTGCCCACCATCATCCCTAAAACTACAAATCCACTTTCTGTCTCTGTAGGTTTCCTGTTCTGGACTTTCATATGAGTAGAATTACATAATAGAATCTTTGAGGACTGGCTTCTTTTCACTTTGTGTAAAACTTTCAAGGTTCATCCGTGTTGTAGCATGTGTTAGGACTCCACTCTTTTGGGCAGTCTTTTCCAAACACCCAAGCTGGACTGGCCCAGCACCGTCACTGGAGCCATCAGTGTGAATAAGTCTGTTTGTGAGAAGATTTTCATCTGCAATGGTTCCTTACTGGTGAATCTTACTGGTACCTGCTACCTCTTTACCTAAGGTAAAGAGGTACCTAAGGTATCTTAGGGCCTCTTTACCTAAGCAACCACTGTCAGCTGGCATTGAGCCTTACGTGAAGATGAGGAAACTAAAAATCAGAATTACAGACAGAATCCCCCAAACCATTTTATGACTTTGAGCAATAAATTTCATAAGATAACCACCTCAGGCTGTTTCTTTATACATTTCCAGTGGACTCCCTGAGTATATCCATCAGGGAAGTCCAGGCTAGTAATAGGGCTGAAGCTTATGTGAATATAATGGTTATCAGTTCAGTTGTTCTCAGTGTGTTCCCTCAGGCCAGTAGCATCAGTAGCACCTGGGAAACTTGAAATAAATTCAGATTCTAAGGCCCACCCCAGATGCACTGAATCAGACATTCTAGGAGTGGGGCCCAGTAAATCTGTATTTCAAGCAGCTCTGGGTGCTTCTGACCCACATTTAAGTTTGAGAACCATTGACTTGTTAACTTGTACAGTACTATTAGTATTGGGCACATACACACAAATTACTGACTCACACCCTGTTTTCTGTCAAGTGTATATATCTGATGGATGAAGAGGAAATCATCTGGGGACTAAATAGGAGATCATGATATATATACTGAATTTCTGTGCATTGATATGACAGACAACTGCTTTTCCCCATCTCCCATCTTTATTTCCTTTTAAGCAGGCTTTGATAAAAATTTACTTTAAAAAATCCTAATAAACTTGTTGCCTTTACAGAGTTTATTTCCACTTCAGATTGAGATGATCTTATAAGAAGCATTCTTAGAAGATAGTATTTCTGCAAATCTTGGTTCAGAAAAAATTAACTCTTACATGCACTCACATCAGACACAGGTCTCTAGAGATTGCTTTTTTTGAGTGAATGTTTGGTCAGCACAGAGACAACATCAGGCAGTGCATTTTTAAAGCAATTGGTAACATGATGCCCGTATTGATGAAATACCCAAGAGTTCACTTTGGACACACCAGGGACTTTATCTATCCTTTGTTGTTAAGACCAAACACTTTCTAGATATTCTGAGGATAATTATCTCTTTCAGAAAGAGCACAAGAATGGTTTATTCTTACTTAATCTGAATAGATTTGACTCATGGTTAGCAGTTTTGAAATTTTGATAAATCATGCCTTAAATACTTAGATAGAAGTATAATTCTGATAAAAGCAACTTGTCAAAATTCACTATTGTGTAGTTCTTTTGAAGTAGTAGTCATTATTTCCTCAGCATCTATTTTCATTTTGTTTTAAATACTATTAAAATTGATTTTTAAAAGGTCTTAGACACACAGAATCCTGTCATGTGGTACTTACCATACACAGCCTTGCACTGCTAATTATCACTTCATGTACCTCTGTCTCATCCCTCAGCTAGATTTACCCTCCCAAAGGGCAATAAGAATTTCTTATACATATTTGTTTACCCTCATCCTGTCTATCAGGTGTCTTAAACATAGACATTCATTAGATATGTGTGTATTGATTGATAGTTTTGATAGTAACATGAAACATTCATTCTTCTTGTCAGGAATAGAAACTCTCTCAAATTAGGTCAGTTAAGAACAGATAACAATAGACCGTTTCATAGACGTCCAAGGACATAAGCAAAGTACACTTGGACATGGAACTGGACAATCAAGACCCAGGGCTAGTCTTCACTCCTGGGACCCTGTGGCTTCAGGTCTGTGCCTCTATCTGTGTCTCTCCTTCTTTCTCAAGATTCTTCAGTAGACTGACCTTTTCACTGTGGCACCTTTATTCTAAAATTTGAATAAAAATATGAGCTTATATTTGCTTTTAGTTTGTCATGGACCTATCCGACTATTTAAAAAAAACTTTTATGTAATTTATTTTTTTTAATGTTTATTTACTTTTGAGAGAGAGAGAGAGAGAAAGAGAGAGAGTGCAAACAGGGGAGGGGCAGAGAGAGAGGGAGACACAGAATCTGAAGCAGGCTCCAGGCTCTGAGCTGTCAGCACAGAGCCCAATGCAGGACTCAAACCCATGAACCATGTGATTGTGACCTGAGCTGATATCAGGTGCTTAACCAATTGAGACATCCAGGTGCCTCCCCAATTTTCTTTTAATGTTTATTTATTTTTGAGAGAGAGCACAAGCGGGAGAGGGGCAGAGAGAAAGGGAGACACAGAATCTGAAGCAGGCTCCAGGCTGTGAGCTGCCAGCATAGAGCCCAATGCAAAGCTCGAACTCACGAACTGTGAGATCATGACCTGAGCCAAAGTCAGATGCCCAACCAACTGAGCCACCCAAGCACCCCTATCCAACTATTTTATATCAAGAACCCAGCAACATCTAATTGGTTCAGTTTTAGTGGTCCAATTTCAAATTTCATAAAGACATTATTTGATCAGGGTAGTGTCCAGCTCTAGTACAATCACCCATGGGTAGGGAGTAGGAGGTGTTGAGGAATCAAGTAGTATTAGTATGTAGAGCTAATATAGTATATATAGTAATATAATGTATAACTAATCAAGTAGTATACTATGTAGAGATATCTTTTCAGAAACTCTTAGTAAAACAGGGTCACCAAGAAGGGATAATGGGCAAGGAAGGGTTCCTGGGCTGATGCATCTATTCCAATTTATGGGCTATAATCTAGAACTCCAACAAGTATGCAACAGCTAGGCATTAATGATAACTAGGGTCACAGATAAACTTCTTTCTTAATCTACATCAGGGATTGGCAACTATGGCTCTTGGGTCAAATCTAGCCTGTGGTTTATTTTTTTTTTAAACTACTTTTTTTCCATGAAAAATATTAGGTAACAGAAAATTTTAAGTGACAAAGCCTAAAATATTTGCTCTCTGGCCCTTTACAGAAAAAGTTTGCCAACCTTTACTCTAGATGAGCTTTCTTAGTTCATTTCATAAATATTCACAAGTTAGAGAGATCCTATCTGTGGAAAGGACATTTATGGTAAGGCCTGAAGGACAGAAAAGAACCAGTCATAAGGAGGTGAACATTACAGCCAGAGGAAATGAGGGCAAAGTCCCTGAGGCAGATAGACATTTGGCTTAGTCAAGGAACCTCAAACAGGCCAGTGGTGTTCGGGCAGGATGTAGTAGGAAATGAAGTTGGATGGTGCATAGGGGTCAGATCATCTATGGCCTTGGAAGGAAGCTACTGAAGATGACATGCTCTCATAAATGACATGATCTCATGGAGTTTTAAAAATATTTCTTTGGCTTGGGGTGCCTGGCTGTCTCAGCTGGTAGAACATGCAACTCGATCTCAGGGTCATGAATTCGAGACCCATGTTTTTTCTAAGATTACTTCAAAACAATTCTCTGACAGCCATGAGATAGATTATAAAGAAGCAAGAGTGAGTTCTATTTAAGAATTTGTAAGATTATTTAACCTGTATTTAAGGATATTGTAATAGTTCAAATGAGACATGATTGTGATTTAGACCAGAATGGTGCCATGGAAATGGAGAAAAGTAGATGGATTAAAATACTTTGAAGGAAGAATTAATAGACTGATGGATTGGCTGTGAAAAGAGAGGAATCACATATTTCTGTTTGAGCAGCTGGGTGGATAGTGGAGTTTGTTGCCTTATCCATATCATGTGTCAGTAACTGAGTAATTAAGGTCCCAGAATGAAGAATCTTGCTTATGTATTAGGAAAATTTTTAAAGCCCCCCCCCCCAAAAAAAATTATCAGTGTTGAGTTTTCTTAACTTTTGCATATGTACTTGTCTACAAGGGATAATTGAATAAAAAGCACTTCTTTGGCAAACTCCAGCCTATCCTTAGAAAATTGCAAGTAGTTTTCTTCTCTTCCGAATAATAACTTGTGTGTGTTGACAGTGTAGTGACCTCTCAGGGCTGCCATTTTGTCCCTTGATTTTGTCACTCTGTTTCTCCCTTAGGGAGAATGCCGTGAAAAGGCAAAGAACCATGGGTCCCTGTCCAATAGGGCATGCCTGGCCTTCTCCCTCTTCCCCATCAAGGACTATGTGGAAGATGAGAACCAGCATCAGACTACAGATGCTGAGATTTGTTTTGAAGCATTTAAAGAAGAAGCCAAGGCTCAGGGGAGGCTTTAAATTTCTTTTTACTTACAGAAGTTGAATTGCAAGAGCGATCTCTTTACCATTAATCACCAGGTCTAGTGTGAAGCCAGCCATCTTCAGAGTTAGTTAAAAGAGGTGACTAATGACTCAATTCTCTCCTTATCTCATTCTCTCTTCAGATTTGATCTCCCCAGACACTCAGGCTGCACTTACCCATTCTCACAAGACTTCCAGTGTACTGCAGTATCCAGGGAGTTCTATGTTTAAAGAGGCCTGTCTTGTAGCCCAATCCAACTGGCTGATGGGGAGCTTCAATGCCTAGCCTGGGCTTTAGTGGGGCCAAAGGTGAAAGAGCAAATATACTAGGTCTCTAGAAATGTCCGTGTTGACCTTGATGGTTTAGGCATGACCTAGAATCCCTGGGAGCGCTTCGCCATTTTAGTCTAACAATTTGACACTTATATAGGGAATCTTTTTTGAGGTTAGTTCTTCTGAAAGTCTGCTTTTGGTCTCCACTCACTGACTCTTCTAGGAACTTATTTTGGAGATAAGCTTTCATGGTTATCCCTATGGTTCCAGCTTCAGTGATCAAAACATCCAAGATGGTGTTTTCATTCTACTTCTTTGTAGTTATTCTATTGTGGGTCTTTCTGAGTCTTAGATTATACCAAGTAATTATTAGCGACTTTGAACCCACAGTACTTGATTATAACCAAGTACTACTTTCTTTTTTTTTCTTTTCTTTTCTTTCTTTATTTTTTTTAATATATGAAATTTATTATCAAATTGGTTTCCATACAACACCCAGTGCTCATCCCAAAAGTTGCCCTCCTCAATACCCATCACCCACCCTCCCCTCCCTCCCACCCCCCCATCAACCCTGTTTGTTCTCAGTTTTTAAGAGTCTCTTATGCTTTGGCTCTCTCCCACTCCAACCTCTTTTTTTTTTTTCCCCTCCTCCATGGGTTTATGTTAAGTTCCTCAGGATCCACATAAGAGTGAAAATATATGGTACCTGTCCTTCTCTGTATGGCTTATTTCACTTAGCATAACACTCTGCAGTTCCATCCACGTTGCTACAAAGGGCCATATTTCATTCTTTCTCATTGCCACGTAGTACTCCATTGTGTATATAAACCACAATTTCTTTTTTTTTTTAATTTTTTTTAATGTTTATTTATTTTCGAGACAGAGAGAGAGCATGAACGGGAGAGGGGCAGAGAGAGAGCGAGACACAGAATCGGAAGCAGGCTCCAGGCTCTGAGCCATCGGCCCAGAGCCCGACGCGGGGCTCAAACTCATGGACCGCGAGATCGTGACCTGAGCTAAAGTCGGACGCTTAACTGACTGAGCCACCCAGGCACCCATAAACCACAATTTCTTTATCCATTCATCAGTTGATGGACATTTAGGCTCTTTCCATAATTTGGCTATTGTTGAGAGTGCTGCTATAAACATTGGGGTACAAGTGCCCCTATGCATCAGCACTCCTGTATCCCTTGGGTAAATTCCTAGCAGTGCTATTGCTGGGTCATAGGGTAGGTCTATTTTTGATTTTTTGAGGAACCTCCACACTGTTTTCCAGAGTGGATGCACCAGTTTGCGTTCCCAACAACAGTGCAAGAGGGTTCCCGTTTCTCCACATCCTCTCCAGCATCTATAGTCTCCTGATTTGTTCATTTTGGCCACTCTGACTGGCGTGAGGTGATATCTGATTATGGTCTTGATTTTTTTTCCCTGATGAGGAGTGACGTTGAGCATCTTTTCATGTGCCTGTTGGCCATCCGGATGTCTTCTTTAGAAAAGTGTCTATTCATGTTTTCTGCCCATTTCTTCACTGGGTTATTTGTTTTCCGGGTGTGGAATTTGGTGAGCTCTTTATAGATTTTGGATGCTAGCCCTTTGTCCGATATGTCATTTGCAAATATCTTTCCCATTCCGTTGGTTGCCTTTTAGTTTTGTTGATTGTTTCCTTTGCTATGCAGAAGCTTTTTATCTTCATAAGGTCCCAGTAGTTCATTTTTGCTTTTAATTCCCTTGCCTTTGGGGATGTGTCAAGTAAGAGATTATTACGGCTGAGGTCAGAGAGGCCTTTTCCTGCTTTCTCCTCTAGGGTTTTAATGGTTTCCTGTCTCACATTCAGGTCCTTTATCCATTTTGAGTTTATTTTTGTGAATGGTGTAAGAAAGTGGTCTAGTTTCAATCTTCTGCATGTTGCTGTCCAGTTCTCCCAGCACCATGTGTTAAAGAGACTGTCTTTTTTCCATTGGATGTTCTTTTCTGCTTTGTCAAAGATTAGTTGGCCATACGTTTGTGGGTCTAATTCTGGGGTTTCTATTCTATTCCATTGGTCTATGTGTTTGTTTTTGTGCCAATACCATGCTGTCTTGATGATGACAGCTTTGTAGTAGAGCTAAAGTCTGGGATTGTGATGCCTCCTGCTCTGGTCTTCTTCTTCAAAATTTCTTTGGCTATTCGGGGTCTTTTGTGGTTCCATATGAATTTTAGGATTGTTTGTTCTAGTTTGGAGAAGAATGCTGGTGCAATTTTGATTGGGATTGCACTGAATGTGTAGGTAGCTTTGGGTAGTATTGACATTTTGACAATATTTACTCTTCCAATCCATGAGCATGGAATGTTTTTCCATTTCTTTATGTCTTCTTCAATTTCCTTCATAAGCTTTCTATAGTTTTCAGCATACAGATCTTTTACATCTTTGGTTAGATTAATCCCTAGGTATTTTATGCTTCTTGGTGCAATTGTGAATGGGATCAGTTTCTTTATTTGTCTTTCTGTTGCTTCATTATTAATGTATAAGAATGCAACTGATTTCTGTACATTGATTTTGTATCCTGCAACTTTGCTGAATTCATGTATCAGTTCTAGCAGACTTTTGGTGGAGTCTATCGGATTTTCCATGCATAGTATCATGTCATCTGCAAAAAGTGAAAGCTTGACTTCATCTTTGCCAATTTTGATGCCTTTGATTTCCTTTTGTTGTCTGATTGCTGATGCTAGCACTTCCAACACTATGTTAAACAACAGTGGTGAGAGTGGACATCCTTGTCGTGTTCCTGATCTCAGGGAAAAGCTCTCAGTTTTTCCCCATTGAGGATGATGTTAGCTGTGGGCTTTTCATAAATGGCTTTTATGATCTTTAAGTATGTTCCTTCTATCCCAACTTTCTGAAGGGTTTTTATTAAGAAAGTTTGCTGAATTTTGTCAAATGCCTTTTCTGCATCGATTGACAGGATCATATGGTTCTTATCTTTTCTTTCATTAATGTGATGTATCACGTTGATTGATTTGTGAATGTTGAACCAGCCCTGCATCCCAGGAATGAATCCCACTTGATCATGGTGAATAATTCTTTTTATATGCTGTTGAATTCGATTTGCTACTATCTTATTGAGAATTTTTGCATCCATATTCATCAGGGATATTGGCCTGTAGTTCTCTTTTTTTACTGGGTCTCTGTCTGGTTTAGGAATCAAAGTAATACTGGCTTCATAGAATGAGTCTGGAAGTTTTCCTTCCCTTTCTATTTTTTGGAATAGCTTGAGAAAGATAGTTATTATCTGTGCTTTAAACGTCTGGTAGAACTCCCCTGGGAAGCCATCTGGTCCTGGACTCTTATTTGTTGGGAGTTTTTTGATAACCGATTCAATTTCTTCACTGGTTATGGGTCTGTTCAAGCTTTCTATTTCCTCCTGATTGAGTTTTGGAAGTGTGTGGACGTTAGGAATTTGTCCATTTCTTCCAGGTTGTCCAGTTTGTTGGCATATAAGTTTTCATAGTATTCCCTGATAATTGCTTGTATCTCTGAGGGATTGGTTGTAATAATTCCATTTTCGTTCATGATTTTATCTATTTGGGTCATCTCCTTTTTCTTTTTGAGAAGCCTGGCTAGAGGTTTATCAATTTTGTTTATTTTTTCAAAAAACCAACTCTTGGTTTCGTTGATCTGCTCTACAGTTTTTTTACATTCTATATTGTTTATTTCTGCTCTGATCTTTATTATTTCTCTTCTGCTGGGTTTGGGGTGTCTTTGCTGCTCTGCTTCTATTTCCTTTAGGTGTGCTGTTACATTTTTTATTTGGGATTTTTCTTGTTTCTTGAGATAGGCCTGGATTGCAATGTATTTTCCTCTCAGGACTGCCTTCACTGCATCCAAAAGCATTTGGATTGTTGTATTTTCATTTTTGTTTGTTTCCATATATTTTTAAATTTCTTCTCTAATTGCCTGGTTGACCCACTCATTCTTTAGTAGGGTGTTCTTTAACCTCCATGCTTTTGGAGGTTTTCCAGACTTTTTTCTGTGGTTGATTTCAAGCTTCATAGCATTGTGGTCTGAAAGTATGCATGGTATGATTTCAATTCTTGTATACTTATGAAGGACTGTTTTGTGACCCAGTATGTGATCTATCCTGGAGAATGTTCCATGCGCACTCAAGAAGAAAGTATATTCTGTTGCTTTGGGATGCAGAGTTCTAAATATATCTGTCAAGTCCATCTGATCCAATGTCTCATTCAGGGCCCTTGTTTCTTTACTGACCGTGTGTCTAGATGATCTATCCATTGCTGTAAGTGGAGTATTAAAGTCCCCTGCAGTTACCACATTCTTATCAATAAGGTTGCTTATGTTTGTGAGTAATTGTTTTATATATTTGGGGGCTCCCGTATTTGGCGCATAGACATTTCTCTTCCTGATGGATAGACCCTGTAATTATTATATAATGCCCTTCTTCATCTCTTGTTACAGCCTTTAATTTAAAGTCTAGTTTGTTTGATATAAGTATGGCTACTCCAGCTTTCTTTTGACTTCCAGTAGCATTATAAATAATTCTCCATCCCCTCACTCTCAATCTGAAGGTGTCCTCAGGTCTAAAACGAGTCTGTTGTAGACAGCAAATAGATGGGTCTTGTTTTTTTATCCATTCTGATACCCTATGTCTTTTGGTTGGCACATTTAGTCCATTTACATTCAGTGTTATTATAGAAAGATATGGGTTTAGAGTCAATGTGTGTATGTTTTATGCTTGTAGCGATGTCTCTGGTACTTTGTCTCACAGGATCCCCCTTAGGATCTCTTGTAGGGCTGGTTTAGTGGTGATGAATTCCTTCAGTTTTTGTTTGTTTGGGAAGACCTTTATCTCTCCTTCTATTCTAAATGACAGACTTGCTGGATAAAGGATTCTCAGCTGCATATTTTTTCTGTTCATCACATTGAAGATTTCCTGCCATTCCTTTCTGGCCTGCCAAGTTTCAGAAGAGAGATCAGTCACGAGTCTTATAGGTCTCCCTTTATATGTTAGGGCACGTTTATCCCTCGCTGCTTTCAGAATTTTCTCTTTATCCTTGTATTTTGCCAGTTTCACTATATGTCGTGCAGAAGATCGATTCAGGTTACGTCTGAAGGGAGT
Source organism: Prionailurus bengalensis (assembly GCF_016509475.1). Lineage (NCBI taxonomy): Eukaryota > Metazoa > Chordata > Mammalia > Carnivora > Felidae > Prionailurus > Prionailurus bengalensis. The sequence goes on from NC_057344.1 coordinate 96,405,113, forward strand.
TCTCTGTGCCTCTTGGATTTCAATGCCTTTTTCCTTCCCCAGTTCAGGGAAGTTCTCAGCTATTATTTCTTCAAGTACACCTTCAGCACCTTTCCCTCTCTCTTCCTCCTCTGGAATACCAATTATGTGTATATTATTTCTCTTTAGTGCATCACTTAGTTCTCTAATTTTCCCCTCATACTCCTGGATTTTTTTATCTCTGTTTTTCTCAGCTTCCTCTTTTTCCATAACTTTATCTTCTAGTTCACCTATTCTCTCCTCTGCCTCTTCAATCTGAGCCATGGTCATTTCCATTTTATTTTGCATCTCGTTTATAGTGTTTTTTAGCTCCTCCTGACTATTCCTTAGTCCCTTGATCTCTGTAGCAATAGATTCTCTGCTGTCCTCTATACTGTTTTCAAGCCCAGCAATTGATTTTATGACTATTATTCTAAATTCACTTTCTGTTATGTTGTTTCAATCCTTTTTGATCAATCGTTAGCTGTTGTTATTTCCTGGAGATTCTTTTGAGGGGAATTCTTCCGTTTGGTCATTTTGGATAGTCCCTGGAGTGGTGCGGACCTGCAGGGCACTTCCCCATGCTGTCTTGAATAACTTGCATTGGTGGGCGGGGCCACAGTCAGACCTGATGTCTGCCCCCTGCCCACTGCTGTGGCCACAGTCAGACTGGTGTGTACCTTCTCTTCCCCTCTTCTAGGGGCGGGATTCACTGTGGGGTAGCATGGCCCATCTGGGCTGCTTGCACACTGCCAGGCTTGTGGTGCTGAGGATCTGGCGTATTAGCTGGGGTGGATTGTCAAGGTGCACAGGGGCAGGAGGGGCAGGCTCAGCTCGCTTCTCCTTTGGTGAACTACTTCTGGAGGGGCCCTGCGGCAGCAGGAGGGAGTCAGACTCGCCGCTGGAGGGGTGGCTCTGCGGAAGCACAGTGTTGGGTGTTTGCGCGGTGCAAGCAAGTTCCCTGGCAGGAACTGGTTCCCTTTGGGATTTTGGCTGGGGGATGGGCAAGGGAGATGGCGCTGGCGAGTGCCTTTGTTCCCTGCCAACTGAGCTCTGTTATCCCGGGGCTCAGCTACTCTCCCTCCCATTATCCTCCAGCCCTCCCGTTCTCAGAGCAGAGCTGTTAGCTTATAACCTTCCAGATGTCAAGTCCTGCTTGCTGTTGGAACACACTCTGTCTGGCCCCTCCACTCTTGCAAGCCAGACTCGGGGGCTCTACTTGGCCGGCGGGCTGCCCCTCCACCCTGGCTCCCTTCCGCCAGTCCGTGGAGCGAGCACCGCCTGGCTGCCCTTCCTACCCTCTTCTGTGGGCCTCTCATCTGCACTTGGCTCTGGAGACTCCATTCTGCTAGTCTTCTGGCATTTTTCTGGGTTATTTAGGCAGGTGTAGGTGGAATCTAAGTGATCAGGAGGACGTGGTGAGCCCAGTGTCCTCCTATGCCGCCATCTTCCCTAGAAATCCCCACGTACTACTTTCTTAATGATATTCCAATGGAGCTAGTTATTCATATCCCATGTGTCTCCAATGATGTCTACTCTCGTTGACCATGGTTGTATACTTCCAGGAGGCTCTTTAGCAGCATCCAGTCACATATATATCAAGTAATGAAGTCAATAGGAAAAAAATAAAGGATGGAAATATAACCATTTAACACGAATCGATTTGTTTAACTGTTTAGGCTTTATCTCAAAGTATAATGTGTTGCACTGTGCTTTGTAAAGTAGTGCTTATAACTCATTGAGCTTTCAAAATAACTCTTGCTTATTAAACTTGCATTGAGAAATGAGTTAATTTTCCAGAGTACTTTTTTGTGATAATTACAGGACTTACAGATTAGCACAACTGCATTGGGAAGTTTCTGTACTAATAAAAATACACACAAAGATTGTAACCTCCAACTGCTTCGAGATTCCTTGAGGAAAACATTAAGCATTCATGACAGGCTAGTTTTGAGTTCAAGCTAGCACATTAATACATACTTAGGGAAAAATACCTTTCAAGTGACATATGGTCCAACTTTCCCCATGATGAAAGACACAATTCTGGTATTCAAAGATTTGTAACTAACAGTAGATGAGCTAATAAAAGAAAAATTTCATGAACTAGAAGATATTATTTTAAGCTTATTTATTTATTTTGAGAGAGAGAGAGTGCAAGCAGGGGACAGGCAGAGAGGGAGAGAGAGAAAATCCCAATCAGGCTCTGCATTATCAGTGCAGAGCCCGATGTCGGGTTTGAACTCACAAACCGCGAGATCATGACCTGAGCTGAAGTCAGACACTTATCAGATTGAGTCACCCAGGCACCCCAGAAAATATTTTTAAAAATTAAATAAATCGGAATTGAGGAAGTAATAATTATTTTGCCAGCTAGGCTATACAGCTGTTTACTTTATTAGAACCATATGTGAAATATTGTAATACTGCACTGAACTCTAGGAGTACATTTGATTAATTTAATAAATATTTGTTAAGTACCTGCTGGGCGCCAGGCACCATGCTAGAAGCCAGAGATGAACCTGTGCTCAGAGATGGTATAACTAGACTTACCTATGGTCGTTACTTCAGATCACTTTAAACTATCATTGTAATTGCATTGGTTGAAATTTGGAGATTGTAAAGGAATGGATCCACTGTTCTGATATTTAGAAGCTACTGGCTATCAGTGTATACTACTGGGCATTTCTCAGCTGCTTTGGGAGTCTCTTCAAGTTCCAACTAGTTATATAATTATATTATCCACTCCAGGGTACTAAAGCATCTGCCTTCAACTTTCATAAGCTCACTCATAACACCAAAGGGAGGAAGGAAAAACACTTTGTGTCTCTGAGCAAAGATCTCTTCTGTGTTTAACAAAAAACAAAAACAAAATGAAAACAAAATATTTCCCTAGTTAGAAGGGAGGAAAAGAGGAAAGTTTTTTGTTGTTGTTGTTGCTATACATAGAGGGGTATGGAGGCACAAAAAAAGAGCACATTATAAGGTAGTTCATTGACCACTGACTTCATGGCCCTTTCTTTTTTTTTTTTTTTAATGTTTATTTATTTTTGAGACAGAGAGAGACAGGGCATGAACGGGGGAGGGTCAGAGAGAGAGGGAGACACAGAATCTGAAACAGGCTCCAGGTTCTGAGCTGTCAGCACAGAGCTCGACGCAGGGCTCGAACTCACGGACCGTGAGATCATGACCTGAGCCGAAGTCGGCCGCTTAACCGACTGAGCCACCCAGACGCCCCTCATGGCCCTTTCTTAAAGAACAGTTTTTGATTTACAGACAAACTGATAGTACAGAGAGAACCATGTTACATCCCCACCCCATGCTAAACCCCAAGTTTGCTCTATTCGTGACATCTGACATTAATATTGTACATATTATAATTAATGAAATAATACTGATAAATTATTAATATCTGAAGCCCATATTTATTAGATATACTTAGTTTTTACCTAATGTCCTTTTTCAGTTCCAGGATACCAAATTATATTTTATTTCTCATGTCTCCTTAGGATCCTTTGGCTGTAACAGTTTCTCAGACTTTCTTTGTTTTTGATGACCTTAACAGTTTTGAGGAGTGCTAATCAGGTATATTGTTGGATGTCCCTTTATTGGAATTTGTCTGATTTTTTTCTCATGATTAGCCTTGGATATAGGGTATTGTTAAGAAGATCACTGGGTACAGTGCCATTTTCATCACTTCAGATCAAGGGTACATACTATCAGCATGATTTATGACTGCTGAGTTTTGCCCTTGATCACCATGCTGAGGTAGTGTCTATCACCTTTCTCCACTGTAAAGTTACTCTTTTTGTCTCCTTTCCAAACTGTTCTCATTGGAAGGAAGTCACTGTGTAGAGTCCACAACTAAGGAGTGGGGAATTATGCTCACCTCATTATGGATTGAGCATCTATATAAATTATTTGGAATTCGACAAGCGAGCGGAAGAGATTTGTGTCTTTTTCCCCATTTATTAATGTACTCAATAATTTATTTATATAGTATAGACTCATGGATATTTATGTATTGGGTTATAATCTGATACTACTGTGTTATTTAGTTGCTTGAATTATTTCAAATTTGTCTATTGTGAGCTCTTCAGTTGGCTCCCATGACCCTTTGATATACCCCCATAAATATAGGGTGGGTTCTTTTTAACACTTCATGACTCCTTTTTATTCTACAAAAGAATGTTTAATAGTTTCTAATATTGAGATTCAATCAGAAGGAGATATATTTTTTCAGGTATACGGGTGTAGTTTCTCAAATCTTGCGCTGAAGGAGCCCATTATTTTATGCTCATCCAAAGATATATATACACTGTCTCTGTTATCCACCTCCCCGCCCCCCATCCCTTCCCCTGCCTGGGGAAAGATGAGTTAATCATATAGAAAGATGAATTAATCATATTTCTCAGCACATGGTACATTATCATCACTGGTATGTGCAGGTTTCTGCTCTTACTCTGCTTATTTATTCTCTTATCCCTAGACTCCATTCCCATTTCCCTTATCTTCTCCCCCTCCTGTCCCTACCCAGGAAACTATTTCCTTTTTTCTTCTAATATTTTTTAAATGTTTATTTATCTATTTTGAGAAAGAAAGAACATGTGTGCTTGTGAGAAGGGGAGGGGCAGAAAGAGAGAGAGAGAGAAAATCCCAAGCAGGGTCCACATTGTCAGTGCAGAGCCCAGTGAGGGGCTCAAACCCACCAACCATGAGATCATGACCTGAGCAAAAATTGAGTTGGTCACCCAACCGACTGAGCCACCCAGGTACCCCCACCTAGGAAACTATTTCTTGTTTTGTTTTGTTTTGTTGTTTTGTTTTCTATTTTCTTTTTTTAAGTTTATTTATTTTGAGGGAGAGACAGAGAGAGCAAGCAGAGAAGGGGCAGGGAGAGACAGAGAGAGGGACAGAGAGAGAATTCAAAGCAGGCTCCACACTATCAGTGCAGAGCCTGATGCGGGGCTTGAACCCACAAACTGTGAGATCATGACCTAAGCCAAAACCAAAAGTCAAATGCTTAACCGACTGAGCCACCCAGGCGTCCCCCTGGGTACATTAGAAATAGTGTACTTACTATACATTTAGGTTGTATGTACTTTTGTAAAATGTATATTCTTTGGTGCTCAGGTATTCTTAAGCAAATGGTGTTGTATTATATATTTCATTCTTTTTTACTCACATATTTATATTTTTAATGTCTACACATGTGGCTATGTGCGTAACTGTTCCTTGCTTCTAACTGCTGATTAGTACTCTATATTTCATCTATTCACTCTCCCATATTGCCTCACACTGCCCATAATCACAAACAACCCTACAACAAATATCCTTACATATGTTGCTGAATGAATCTGTGTGAGTCTTTTTGAGATGTATACCCAGGAACAAAATGGCTGGATCCTGGAGTACTGTAAACTTAATTTAACTAAGTAGAGCCAAATTGCTCTCCCAAATTATATTGGTCTACACTTCAACCAGCACATAGCACAACAATACTTGGCATTAACTAGCCAAATTTTTTGAGAGTTATAAGTGTAAAGTAATATTTTGTTGTTTTCATTTTAATTTCTCTAACTACTAGTTACTTTGAGCATCTCTCCACATACTTCTTGGCCTATGGATTTGCAGTCTTATAAACTGCCAGTTATAGCCTTTGGCATTTCCCCTTTAAGTTTGACGTCATTTTCTTGTTGATTTGTAAGAGTTCCTTGTTTATTTTAGATATTAATCTCAACAGTTTTAGATAATGCAAATATCTTCTCCATTCTGCATTGTCATATCTTTACTATGTTCTCCCTTAAAGGGTTATTCTTAGCTTTGGTATAATCAAATGCATCAATATTTTACAGTTTGAACTCCTGTTCTTAAAGTCCTTAGCTGGGGCACCTGGGTGGCTCAGTCTATTAAGCATCTGACTTCTGCTCAAGTCATGGTCTCATGGTTCATGAGTTTGAATCCCACACCAGGTGAGCTCGTGCCCTACTTCTCTTGTCTTGTCTTGTCTTGTCTTGTCTTCTCGTCTTTTCTCTCTCTGCCACGACCCCTGGGATTCTCTCTCTCTCTCTCCCCCTTGCTCACTTGTGCCCCCCCTCAAAACAATAAAAATAAAAATAAATAAAAAACACCCAATTCCTTAAAAAAAAGTTCTTAGCTAATGACTGCTTTTTTATAGGTAGACACATAAAGAAAAATGTGGCCATATTGGGGTGCTTGCATGGCTCAGTCGGTTAAGAATCCGACTTCAGTTCAGGTCATGATCTTCATGTCTGTGGTCCATGGGTTCAGCGCTGTGTCAGGCTCTGTGCTGACAGCTCAGAGACTGGAGCCTGCTTTGGATTCTGTGTCATCCTCTCTCTGCCCCTGCCCCACTTGCTCTCTGTTTCTCTCTCAAAATAATAAACATTAAAAAAGTGGTCATATTGTTTTAAATTTTTTTTTTCAACGTTTATTTATTTTTGGGACAGAGAGAGACAGAGCATGAACGGGGGAGGGGCAGAGAGAGAGGGAGACACAGAATCGGAAACAGACTCCAGGCTCTGAGCCATCAGCCCAGAGCCCGACGCGGGGCTCAAACTCACGGACCGCGAGATCGTGACCTGGCTGAAGTCGGACGCTTAACCGACTGCGCCACCCAGGCGCCCCATAAAAAAAAAGTGGTCATATTGTTAAGAGTACACTGTGGGCTATAAAGAAGAAAATGATACAAAATCTTGAATTTGCTTTAAAATAATTTGGCAAGGTAAAAAAAAAAAGAAAGAAAGAAAAGAAAAGAAATAAGGGGATAGAAGAAACAAACATGATAAAATCTGAAAATTTTTAAATCTTGAGTGGTGACTATGTGAGAGTTCATTGTTCTATTCTACTTTTTTTTTAAAGTAAGCTCTATGCCCAACATGGGGTTTGAACTCTCGACCTTGAGATCAAGAGTCACATGTTCTACCTACTGAGCCAGCCAGGCAACCCTATTCTATTCTACTTTTGATATATTTGAAAATTTTTAACATGAAAAAAATGAAAAATTATTTCCTTCCCTTAGATCATAGTTTTCTATATATTTTTATTCATTTTATAATGTCAACTTTCACTTTTAGGTCTTTAATCCATGTATGATTTTGGCAGAGATACAGTTATATATTTTCTTATATATTTAAATAGAGCAAGTTCTTCCAAAAAATCTGTTAAATTATCTTCTCTTCATTGTTTGTGGTACTACAAAATTAACAATAATTATTTGCATATATTGGTAATCTCTATTGTCCACTCTATTCTGTCTAATACATCCACTCTATTTCATTCATTGATTTGTTCTTGCACAAACATTATCCTGTTTTTATTACTAAGGTTTTGTTATACTTTCATACCCCTATATTCTTGTTTTTAAGAATTAAGCTGGCTATTCATATGTCTTCCCATATAAACTTTAGACATGTTTATTAAGTTCTTAAAAAAAAATCTGACTGGTATTTTGACTAGGATTGAACTGAGTTCATAGATACAGTTAGAGATAACTGACAGGTTTATAATCATTTCATATGTCTTTTTCTATCATACTGACTTAATAAAGGAATGGTCCTATATCTCTTGTATCAGAATCTGGTCAATCCATGTTATTTGCCTACTAACAAGGTAGAATTTAACTGAATAGTAGTAAAAGTCGATAGAACTAGTTTCAAAACACTGAGTAGATGGCAAAGAAATCAGACATCAAATCATGAAAATATATTTGTTAAACTCACAATTATTCATAGTGCTCTGCTAGATTTTATAGCCAAAAAAAGATATAACTGCATATATTACATCACTTGGGGGCTTATATTTAAATGGGCAACACTGAATGGATAAACACGTACAAGATTTAGCACAATAAGAACTAAACTAGTCAGTGAATGGACTAGTGTATTTCCGGCATAGAAGAGTGCAGACTAAAGGCACATCAGAGGTGAGAAATAGGAGTGAAGGAAGAGAGAGGACAAAGAGCACCAGGGTGGAGAAAATGTTAGAACATATCAGGATTTATTGTTGCCTGAAAAAAATAAGTGTGTAAAAAGTGTGTAAAATAGACTGCCACTTGTGTGAAAAGGGGGAGAAAAGTATATCTACACATTGTTTTCCTTGTATGTACTTAAAATATCTCTGGAAAGATATATAAAATCTAAAAACATTGGTTGTTTGCAGAAGTGGGGATGGGTTGGTTTGAATGGGAACAGAGAGAGAAAGATTTCTTACTGTTATATGCTTTTAATTTTTTAAATTTGAATTATGTAAATTATTTATTTAAAATTTTAAAAAATTAAACTTAAAAAGTTAATGAGTCAGAAAGGAAAATTTCCAGACTATTTGTAATACAAAATAGGAAAAACAGGCATGCACATATATACACTTATACATATCAAAAGAATTTTGTACTGACAGAGGGGAAGACAGTGGCAGAGTAGGACACCCTAACTTCACTAGTCCCACAAGTACAACTATACAACTATCGTATCATCCTAAATGCCCCAGAAATTGATCTGAAAACTGGTAAAACAAACTCCACAACTAAAGGTAGAGAAAAGGGGCACCTAAGTGGCTCAGTAGGTTGAGAGTCAACTCTTCATTTCGGCTCAGATCCTGATCTCACAGCTTTGTGAGTTTGACCCTGTGTTGGGTTCTGTACTGGCAGTACAGAGCCTGCTTGAGATTCTCTCTCTCCCTCTCTTTCTTCCCCTCCCCTGCTGGTACTGTCTCTGTCTCTCTCAAAATAAATAAACTTAAAAAATTAAAAAAAAAATAAAGGTAGAGAAGAAGGCACAGTGAGGGAAGTAAGTGGGGTGATGTGGCTTGGGAGAGAAATGGATTATGGCTGCTGTGGTGGGGAGGGAGTCGCAGTCCCAGAGAAGGGTGAGAGACAAAGTAACACACAGGGCAGTGCATGGGGAAAACAAATCCCCATAGTAATTGGCTGGAAAAACAAAAGGGCCCAAATTTTGTGAGTTTTTGCAGTGACTGGGGTTTAAAGCCTAGAGTTTTAAAGGTCAGCATGCTTGGCTCTGGAAGCCCAGAGGAAACTGGGGCTGCTCTTGCAGAAAAGGCAGAGCACACAGCCCTCAGACATACAGTGTGGAAACAGCGATCTGAAGAGCACTTGGGCACACGGTATGGAGGTTAGTTGCTCATCTCAAAGTATGTCCCAGAGAGGCAACATTCATGAAGAGATCTGTCAGTAAACAAAGGACTGGCAGGCACCATTTCCACACCTCCCCTTACCCATGTCCTGCCTTTCAGCACAAGCACAGAGCCATGCACGAGAACCAGCAAAATGCCCACACTCACTACCTAACTTGCTTACAACAAGCCCCACCCCCTGCAGTCCAGTGGAACTACCCCTTTCCAGTCACACTTGCCTCAGTTCCAGCATGGTGGGCCCCATCCACCAGGAGACCTGCCCAAACCCCTGCCAACATTGTGCCACATTTAAATCAGGGACCAAACACTGCTCACAATAGGCAACGAGAGTCTCTGCAGATGACTGGCTGAAAGATAAAGTAGCCAGGACACAACAGAAAGCATACAGAGTACACACTGGAGACACTCCTGGAAGCAGCAGACCCTGGGGAATAGGAGACATTACACTACAGGGCACTATAGAACCTCTACTTCATAAAGCCATTACACTCAGGAATAGCAAACATAGCTGACTTTCCTAACAAAGAAGTAGGCACAGAAACTTAGAAAAAATCAGAAGACTGAGGAATGTGTCCCAAATGAAAGAATAGGACAAGGCCACTGCCATAGGTCTAAGCAAAACAGATATAAGTAACATGCCTGATAGAGAATTTAAAGCAATGATCATAAGGATACTCATTAGTTTAGAGAAAGGAGTGGAGGACATCAGTGAGACCATTAACACAAAGATAAGGAATAACATAGCAGACATAAAGGTTTCAATACATAAAATGAAAACCACACTTGATGGAATTAACAGCAGGCTGGAACAAAATAATGACCTACAAGTCAGAGTAATGGAAAGTAATCAAGCTGGAAAAAAAAGAGAAAAAAAGAATTATGCAAAATGCGAATAGACTTAGGGAACTCAGTGACTTCATTAAAGGTAGTAACATTTGTATTATAGGAGTCTCAGAAAAAGAAGAGAGAGAAAAGGGGGCAGAGAATTTATCTGAAGAAATAATACCTGAAAACTTCCCTAATGTGGGGAAGGAAACAGATATCCAGATTCAGGAGGCACAGAGAACTTCCAACAAAATCAACAAAAACAGATCCACTCCAAGACATATTGTAATTAAAATGGCAAAATCAGTTATAAAGAAAAAATATTAAAAGCAACAAGACATAGGGCACCTGGGTGACTCTCAGTCAGTTAAGTGTCCAGCATCGGCTCAGGTCATGATCTCATGGTTCATGGGTCTGAGCCCCTCATCAGACTCTCTACTGTCAGCACAGAGCCCATTTTGGATTCTCCGTCTGCCTTCTTCTGTGTCCCTCCCCCGCTCATGTTCTCTCTCTCTCTTTCTCTTACTCTCTCTGTCTATCAAAAATAAACATTGAAAAAAAATAAGAAAAAAAAAAACAAGACAAAACTAGACAGTTACATACAAAGGAAAGCCCATAAGGTATCAGCAGATTTTTCAGCAGGAACTTTCCAGGAACAAGCCAGAAAAGAGTGGAATGATATATTCAAAATGCTGAATGGGAAAAACCTGCAGCCAAGAATACTCTATCCAGCAAGGCTATCATTGAGAATAGAAGGACAGATGAAGAGCTACCCAGACAAAAACTAAAGGAGTTTATAACCATGAAACCAGACCTGCAAAAAAATATTAAAGGGGATTTTTGAGTGAAAAAATACAATAATGTATTTTATAATACAATAATGATAGAGGACTCTAACACTACCACTTACATCAATGGACAGATCATCTAAACAAAAAAATCAACATGGAAACAACAGCTTTGAACGACACACTGGACCAGATGGAGTTAACAGATATTTCAAATATTCCATCCTAAACCAGCAGAATACACATTCTTTTCAAGTGAACATGGAATATTCCAGAATAGATCACATTTTAGCCGACAAAACAAGCCTCAACAAATTAAGAAAGATCAAAGTCATACCATGCATCTTTTCTGACCATAATACAATAAAACTAGAAGTCAACTACAAGAAAAATATCTGGGAAAATGACAAATACATGTAGGTTAAATAGCATGCAATGGGTCAACCAGAAAATAGTGTAGAAATTAAAAAGTTCATAGAAACAAATAAAAATGAAAGCACAATGGTTCAAAACCTTTGGGATGCAGCAAAAGTAGTTCTAAAAGGGAAGTTTATAGCTCTACAAGCCTACCTTACGAAGCAAGAAACATCTCAAACAACCTTATCTTAAACCTAAAGAAGCTAGAAAAAGACCAACAAACAAAACCTAACAATAGCAGAAGGAAGGAAATAAAAAGATTAGAGCAGAAAGAAATGATACAGCAACTAAAAAACCAACCAACCAAACAAAAAAAAAAATGGAACAGATCAATGAAACCAGGGGCTTGTTCTTTGAAAAAAATCAATAAAATTGATAAACCTCTAGGAAGACGTATCAAGAAAAAAAGAGAAAGAACTCAAAATCACAAATGAGAGAAGAGAAATAACAACAAACACCACAGACATATAAACCATTGTAAGAGAATATGAAAAACTATATGCCAACAAAGTGGACACATAGAAGAAATGGATGAATTCCTAGAAACATAAAACCTACCCAAACTGAAACAGGAAGAAATAGAAAATTTGAACAGACCCATAACCAGCAAATACATTTAATCAGTAATCAGAAAACTCCCAACAAAAGTCCAGGACCAGATGGCTTCACAAGCAATTTCTACCAAACTTTTATTTTATTTTATTTTTTATTTAAATCTAAGTGATTTACCATATAGTGTAATAATGATTTCAGGAGTAGAATTTAGTGATTCATCACTTACATATAACACCCAGTGCTCATCCCATCAAGTGCCTTCCTTAATGCCCATCACCCATTTAGCCCATCCTCCCAACCAATGCCCTTCCAGCAACCCTCAATTTGTTCTCTGTATTTGAGAGTCTTTTATGGCTTGCCTCCCTCTCTGTTTTTATATTATTTTTGCTTCTCTTCTCCCATGTTCAGCTCTTACATTTCTTAAATTCACATATAAGTGAAATAATATGATATTTGTCTTTCTCTTCCTGACTTATTTCACTTTCTACCAAACATTTAAAGAAGAGTTAATACCCGTTCTTCTCAAACTATTCAAAAAAAAAAAAAAATAGAAGAGGAAGGAAAACTTTCAAATTCATCCTGTGAGGCAACATTACTCTGATACCAAAACCAGATAAAGACACCACAAAAAAAAAAAAAAAAAAAAGAGAACTACAGGCCAATGTCTCTGATGAACACAGATGTAAAAATCCTCAACAAAATCCTAGCAAACAGAATCCAATGATACATTAAAAAGATCATTCACCAGTATCAAGTTGGAATTATTCCTGGGTTGCAAGGTGGTTTAATATTCACAAATCAATCAGCATGATACATCACATATCAATAAAAGAAAGGATAAGACACATATGATCATTTCAATAGATGTAGGAAAGGCATTTGACAAAGTACAACATCCATTCATGATAAAACCCTAAAAAAAAATAGGGTTTGAGGGAGCATACCTCCATATACTAAAGGAGTTATACGAAAAGCCCATGGCTAACATCATCCTCAATGGGGGAAAACCTGAGAGTATTACCCCTAAGGTCAGGAACAAGAGTAGGACGACCACTGTCACCATCTTTATTCAACATAGTCCTGGAAGTCCTAGCCACAGCAGTCAGACAAGAAAAAGAAATAAAAGGCATCCAAATTGGTAGCAGAGAGGTACAGTTCACTATTTACAGATGACATGATACTATATATAGAGAACCTAAAAGATTTCAGCAAAAAACTAGTAGAATTCATAAACAAATCCAGTAAAGTCATAGGATACAACTCAATGTACAGAAATCTGTTGCATTTCTATATACCAATAATGAGGCAGCAGAAAGAGAAATTAAGAAAATGATCCCGTTACAGTTGCACAAAAACAATAAGATATGTTGGAGTAAACCTAACCAAGTGAAAGACGAGTACTCTGAAAACTATAAAACAGTGATGAAAGAAATTGCAGATGATACAAAGAAATGGAGAGACATTCCATGCTCATGGATTAGGATTTTTTTTTATGATTCAGGGATTTATTAAGTCATACATGCAAAACATACAGCTAATTGCATTAGCAACAGATCAATGTAAAAACACTCCATAGTTCTGCAACTGTCAATTTAAAAATTTTGTTCTAGTGTTTGAAAGGTCCAACCTCGTATTCTTAAAGAACTTCATGAGCACGGGCTTACAGAACCTCACAGACTCAAAGGAACATGGTTAGGCAGAGCAACAGGAATCATGTGTCAGTGGGAGGTGGGGGGGGGGGAGTAAAGCAAAGAGGAAGGTAAGCATTAGTACAGTATTGGTGATCTGGCAAGTCAGTGATGTTAAGAAAGTTCATATTTTAGGAATATCTGAAATATTTTGAAAACTGTAAAGCTGTGACACATCATGTGTACACCTAGTTACTAGAAAACTAAGAAAAGTGGTTATTAGCTTTGAATAAAGTAACACGGAAACAGGAATGTACTTTTACTAATCTACAAAAAAAAGTCTAATGCATTATCAGAAAGATCTTATAATACAAGGAGGTATACTGCTCATTAAGAAGGGGTTCTATAAGAAAAGCACTAAGGTAGCAACTATGGGAATGACCAGTTTAAAAATGAATTAATGGGTGCCTAGGTGGCTCATTCAGTGAAGCTTCTGACTTTGGCTCAGGTCATGATCTCACAGTTGGTGAGTTGGAGCCCTGCATCAGGCCCCGTGCTGACAGTTCAGAGCCTGGAGACTGTTTCAGATTCTGTGTCTCCCTCTCTCTCTGCCCCTCTACCGCTTGAGCTCTGTCTCTTTCTGTCTCTCAAAAATAAACATTAAAAAATTTTTTAAAGATGAATTAAATGCCCAATTTCAGGAGGAACGGCAGATCTAAGAAAAAGGAAAAGCTTAAAACAAGGTGATGATACTGACCATTCATCATTTACTGCATTTGACTGAAATTAACCTTTTAAGATTTTACCCATGACACTTGTACTCAGTTTAATTATGATGTGCACAGTATAGTACAAATTAAGCTCCATATTTTGTCAAAATACTGTCTTCATCCTTTCATTGCCTCCCATGCTGCACATACCCCACCCCAGTGCACCCACGGCTAGAGCAGACATTTCATCAGAACAAATACTGTTAAAATGTCTATACTATCCAAACCAATTTACACATTTAAGGCAATCCCCATCAAAATACCACAGGCATTGGTGGGAGGAGCCAAGATGGCAGAACAGCATGGAAGTTCTTTGTGTGCCTCACATTCATGAAATACAGCCTGACCAACACTAAACCATTCTGCACACCTAGAAAACTGATATGGGGATTAACACAAAAATCTGCACAACCTGAACCACAGAACTCAGCAGGTATGTGGTGCAGAGAGGTGAACTGGGGGAGAGAGAAGCCACAGAGGGCAGGGAGCCGCTTTTGTGTGTGGAGAGCGGATGGAGATGGGGGAGAGTACAGGAAAAGTACCCCCCACAAAAGCAGCTGGAGAGAAAATGGAAAAGTGGAAACAGCCAAGGGACTGAGCTAAAAAGGGAGAAAGGAGAAAGGAGATGGTTTAAATTCCATTAAGACTATAAACAGGGGGAGCGCAGAGTCTGAAACTCCGCAGCTCAATACCTGGAGGTGCTCTGGCGGGAAGGGCAAATCCCCAGGAGCAGAGTGGACTCCGGAGGTCTTAGGGCCACACAGGGAGGGCCGGATCCCCTGCTGGGAGGACACCTGGTAGAGGCTGTGTGGGTCCCCCAAATGCAAGGCCCCAGTGGACCCAGGAGAACAACCACATTCGCTGGTGTTGGAACAAGGTCATCAAGGGTGAAGCCTTGTGCAAGATGTGTGTTGTGATTTTCCATAATCCCTGAAACGCTGCTGCTACACTATATTGCTAACATTTTCAGGGGTGGGCTGGCACCCAGACACAGTCCCTGGGCATCGGCAGCAGCACGGTCCCACAAATGTTCCTGGGTGTGGCTGGCACATGATCATTGCTCGGTGAGACCCTCCTGCAGAGGGGCAGAACAGGTCAAAGCCCCAGTCCCACAGAAGTAAGGTGTTGGAAAAAACAACTGCATGTGAGACAAAACAGGAGGCAGATGCTGCCTGGGGCTTGGTCACGGACTGTGTAAAAGTGGGGAGTGGACTGAAGCTGAAGACAAAGGAGGGGTGTGTGATTGCTCATCAGGGAGAACGGAGTTCTGATACTACAGACTGGGTAGCTAGGTGACACCATTTTCCCGCCCCTGCCCATGCACACACATACCTACAAGCGCCACAACAATCCACCCCAGTAAGCTAAGCAGCACCATCTGGTGGAGAACAGAGCCGTTCCACTAAGCACTACCCAACTGGGCCAACCTTGCTCTTCAGGAACACAACTCTCTCAGCCTGCTTAGTTTATGGGCTATAAAGCACTTCATAGTTTGACGTCTAGGGTAAAACGAAGTAATTTCAGTAGTATTTTAGTCTGTTCACCGGTCCATCTATTCAATTTTCTTTCTTTCTTTTTTTTTTTTTTTTTTTTTTTTTTGTTTCTTTTTCTTGAATACAGAAAGAAAAAAATACATTTTTATTTTTAATTTTTTTAAAAAACATTTCTCTTCAATTTTGTTCTACTATATTTTTAAATTTTGTGTAAATTTTTTCAAATTCTATTTTACTTCCATCATTTCATTTTAGTCTACTTCTGTGAATTCATTTTTTTCAAATTTTCAATTTCCTTTTTTTTTCTTTCTTTCCCCTTTTTTCTCCAATCTATCAAGCCCCTTTCAACACGTAGACTAAACTGCACCTAGGATCTAGCATCATTTATTCAAATTTTTTTTGTGTGTGTGTTTTTAATTTTTTAATTTCAGTATTTTTTTAGCTTTAAATTTTTTTAATTTTAATTTTTTTTACCTCATTAATTTCTTCACTCCCTTCAAAAAGATGAAACAACGGAATTCACCCCAAAAGAAAGAACGGGAAGAAATGACAGCCAGGGACATAACCAACACAGATATAAGCAAGATGTCTGAACCACAATTTAGAATCACGATAATAGGAATACTAGCTGGGGTTGAAAATAGATTAGAATCCCTTCCTGCAAAGATAAAAGAAGTAAAATCTACTCAGGATGGAATAAAAAATGTTATAACTGAGTTGTAATCTTGAATGCATGCCACGGTGGCAAGGATGGATGGGGCAGAACAGAGAATCAGCGATACTGAGGACAAACTTATGGAGAATAATGAAGCAGAAAAAAAGGAGTTTAAGGCAAAAGAGCATGATGTAAGAATTAGAGAAATCAGTGACTAATTAAAAAGGAACAACATCAGAATCATAGGGGTCCCAGAAGAGGAAGAGAGAAATAGGGGTGGAAGGGTTATGTGAGCAAATCATAGCAGAAAAGTTTCCTAACCTGGGAAAGACACAGACATCAAAATCCAGGAAGCACAGAGGACTACCATCAGATTCAACAAAAACTGACCATCAACAAGGTATATCATAGTTAAATTCACAAAATACTCAGGCAAGGAGAGAATCATGAAAGCAGCAAGAGAAAAAAAGGCCTTAGCCTACAAGGGAAGACAAATCAGGTTTATAGCAGACCTATCCACAGAAACTTGGCAGGCCAGAAAGGAGTGGCAGGATATATTCAGTGTGCTGAATCAGAAAAATATGCAGCCAAGAATTCTTTATCCAGCAAGGCTGTCATTCAAAATAGAAGGAGAGATAAAAAGTTTCCCAGACAAACAAAAATTAAAGGAGTTTGTGACCACTAAACCAGCCCTGCAAGAAATTTTAAGGGGACTCTCTGAGGGGACAAAAGATGAAAAAACACACAAACAAAAACCCCAAATAAATAAAGACCAAAAGCAACAAAGACTAGACAGGACCAGAGAACACCACCAGAAAATCCAACTCTACAAGCAACATAATGACAATAAATTCATATCTTTCAGTACTCACTGTAAACGTTAATGGACAGAATGTTCCAATCAAAAGACATAGGGTAACAGAATGGATAAGAAAACAAGATCCAACTATATGCTGTTTATAAGAGACCCACTTTGGACCTAAAGACATCTTCAGATTGAAAGTAAGGGGATGAAGAACAATCTATCCTGCTAATGGTTAACAAAAGAAAGCTGGAATAGCCATACTTACATCAGATAATCTAGACTTTAAAATAAAGCCTGTATCAAGACATGAAGAAGGGCATTATATCATAATTAAGGGGTCTGTCCACCAAGAAGACCTAACAATTGTAAACATTTATGCACCAAATATGGAGAATCCAAATGTATCAACCAATAAATTACAAACATAAAGAAACTCATTGATAGTAATACCATAATAGTAGGGGACTTCAACACTCCACTCACAGCAATGGACAGATCATCTAATCAAAAAATCAACAAGGGAACAATGGCTTTGAATGACACACTGGACCGGATGGACTGAACAGATATATTCAGAACATTTCAACCTAATGCAGTGGAATATACATTCTTCTCAAGTGCACAGGGAGCATTCTCCAGAATAGACCACATACTGGAAAACAAATCAGCCCTCAACAAGTACAAAAAGATTGAGATCATACCATGCGTATTTCCAGAACACAACATTATGTAACTCAAAATCAACCATAAGAAAAATTTGGAAAGGTAACAAATGCTTGGACACTAAAGAACATCCTACTAAAGAATGAATGGGCTAACCAAGAAGTTAAAGGAGAAATTAAAAAGTTCATGGAAGCCAATGAAAATGATAACACCACAACCCCAAAACTCTGGGATGCAGCAAAGGCAGTCATAAGAGGGAAGTGTATAGCAATCCAGGCCTCCCTAAAGAAGGAAGAAAGATCTCAGATACAGAACCTAACCTTACGCCTTAAAGAGCTGGAAAAAGAACAGCAAATAAAACCCCAAACCAGCAGAAGACAGGAAATGATAAAGATTAGAGCAGAAATTAATGCCATCAAAACCAAAAAAAACAGTAGAACAGATCAATGAAACCAGAAGCTGGTTCTTTGAAAGAAATCACAAAATTGATAAACCACTAGCCAGTTTGATCAAAAAGAAAAAGGACCCAAATAAATAAAATCAAGAATGAAAGAGGAGAGATCATCACCAACACAGCAGAAATACAAACAATAATAAGAGAATATTATGAGCAATTATTTGCCAATAAAAAGGGCAATCTGGAAGAAATGGACAAATTCCTAGAAACATATAGACTACCAAAACTGAAACAGGAAGAAATAGAAAATTTGAACAGACCCATAACCAGTAAGGAAATCGAATCAGTAATCAAAAATCTGCCAGAAAAACAAGAGTCCAGGGCCAGATGGCTTTCCAGGGGAATTCTACCACACATTTAAGGAAAAGTGAACATCCAGTCTCTTGAAACTGTTCCAAAAAATAGAAATGGAAGGAAAGCTTCCAAACTGTTTCTATGAAGCCAACATTACCTTCATTTCAAAACCAGACAGAGACCCCACTAAAAAGGAGAACTATAGACCGATTTCCCTGATGAACATGTATGCAAAACTCCTCAATGAGCCAACTGGATCCAACAATACATTAAAAAAACTACTCACCACAACCAGGTGGGATTTATACCTGGGATGCAGAGCTGGTTCAATATGCTCAAAACAATCAATGTGATTCATCACATCAATAAAAAAAGGACAAGAACCATATGGTTCTCTCAATAGATGCAGAGAAAGCATTTGACCAAATACAGCATCCTTTCTTGATAAAAACCCTCAAGAAAGTAGGGATAGAAGGATCATACCTCAAGATCATAAAAGCTATACACAAAAGACCCAACGCTAATATCATCCTCAATGGGGAAAAACTGAGAGCTTTTCCCCTAAGGTCAGGAACAAGACAGGGATGTCCACTCTCACCACTGTTATTCAACATAGTATGGGAAGTCATAGCCTCTGCAATCAGACAAAACAAAGAAATAAAAGGCATCCAAATCGGCCAGGAGGAGGTCAAACTTTCACTCTTCGCAGATGACATGATACTCTATATGAAAAACCCAAAAGATTCCACCAAAAACTCCTAGAACTGATTCATGAATTCAGCAAGTGGCAGGATATAAAATCAATGCACAGAAATCAGTTGCATTCTTATACACCAACAATGAAGCCACAGAAAGAGAAATCAAGTAATTAATCCCATTTACAATTGCACCAAAAACCATAAATACCTAGCAATAAATCTAACCAAAGAGGTAAAAAAAAAATCTATACACTGAAAACTATAGAAAGCTTGTGAAAGAAATGGAAGAAGACACAAAAAAAATGGAAAAAGATTCCATGCTCCAGGATAGGAAGAGTAAATATTGTTAAAATGTCAATACTACCCAAAGCAATCTACATATTCAATGCAATCCCTATCAAAATAATACCAGCATTCTTCACAGAGCTAGAACAAATAATCCAAAAATTTGTATGGAACCAGAAAAGACCCTGAATAGCCAAAGCAATCTTGAAAAAGAAAACCAAAGCAGGAGGCATCACAGTCCCAGACTTCAAGCTATACTACAAAGCTTTAATCATCAAGACAGCATGGTACTGGCACAAGAACGGACACTCAGATCAATGGAAGAGAATAGAGAACCCAGAAATGGACCCACAAATGTATGGCCAACTAATCATTGACAAAGCAGGAAAGAATATCCAATAGAATAAAGACAGTCTGTTCAGCAACTAGTGCTGGGAAAACTGGACAATGCAGAAGAATGAACCTGGACCACTTGATTACACCATACACAAAAATAAACTCAAAATGGATGAAAGACCTCAATGTAAGACAGGAAGCCATCAAAATCCTCGAGAAGAAAGCAGGCAAAAGCCTCTTTGATCTTGGCTGCAGTAACTTCTTACTCAACACATCTCCAGAGGCAAGGGAAACAAAAGCAAAAACAAACTATTTGGACCTCATCAAAATAAAAAGCTTCTGCACAACGAAGGAAACTATCTGCAAAACTAAAAGGCAACCGACAGAATGGGGGAATATATTTGCAAACGACATATCAGGTAAAGGGTTAGTGTCCAAAATCTATAGAGAACTTATCAGACTCAACACCCAAAAAACAAATAATCCAGTGAAGAAATGGGCAAAAGTCATGAATAGACACTTCTCCAAGGAAGACATCCCGATGGCCAACCGACACATGATTAAATGCTCAATATCACTCATTATCAGGGAAATACAAATCAATACCACAATGAGATATCACCTCACAACCTGTCAGAATGGCTAACATTAACAACCCAGGCAACAGCAGATATTGGCGAGGATGCAGAGAAAGAGGATCTCTTTTGGATTTTTGGTGGGAATACAAAGTGGTGCAGCCACTCTGGAAATCAGTATGGAGTTCTCAAAAAACTAAAAATAGAACTACTCTACGACCCAGCAATTGCACTACTAGGCATTTATCCAAGGGATACAGGGGTGCTGTTTCAAAGGGACACATGCACCCCCATGTTTATAGCAGCACTATCAACAATAGCCAAAGTATGGAAAGAGCCCAAAGGTCCATCGGTGGATGAATGGATAAAGGAGAAGTGGTATATCTATACAACGGAGTATTACTTGGCAATCAAAAAGAATGAAATCTTGCCATTTGCAACTATGCGGATGGAACTGGAGGTATTATGCTAAGTGAAATTAGTCAGAGAAGGAGAAAAATCATATGACTTCACTCATATGAGGACTTTAAGAGACAAAACAGATGAACATAAGGGAAAGGAAACAAAAATAATATATAAACAGGGAGGGGGACAAAACAGAAGAGACTCATAAATATGGAGAACAAACTGAGGGTTACTGGAGGGGGTGTCGGAGGGGGGATGGGCTAAATGGGTAAGGGGCACTAAGGAATCTACTCCTGAAATCATTGTTGCACTATATGCTAACTAATTTGGATGTAAATTTTAAAAAATAAGAAATAAAACAAGTTAAAATTTAAAAAAATGCCATTAACAACAACAACAACAAAAGGTTTGGAGGGACTTTTTGTTAATTTAGCATAATCTACCCCATCCTGACTGATGCATGCTATGAATTACATGTGTTCACATTCATTAAAATAATCTTTTATGGATGTAGAAAATACAGAAAGTTCTTAGAATTATGAATGATTACACTATTGTTATAAATATCAAAACTGTAAAAGATAGTCTTGGCTACATAAAAGCAGTACATTTTACTATTATAAATAAATAAATAAATAAATAAATAAATAAATACTTCTGCGTAGCGAAGGAAACAGTCAACAAAACTAAAAGGCAATCTATGGAATGGGAGAAGATATTTGCAAATGACATATCTGATAAAGGGTTAGCATCCACAATATATAAAAAACTTATAAAATTCAACACCCAAAAAACAATAATCCAATTAAAAAATGGGCAGAAGACATGAACTGACATTTCTCCAAAGAAGACATACAGATGCTCAACATCACTTACCATCCGGGAAATGCAAATCAAAACAACAAGATACTGGGTCTTCTGGGTGGCTCAGTTTGTTGGGCGTCCCACCTCAGCTCAGGTCATGATCTTATGGCTCGATCTATGAGTTCAAACCCTGTATTGGGCTCTCTGCTGTCAGCGCAGAGCCCAATTCAGATCCTTTTTCCCTCTCTTTATGCCCCTCCCCTGCTCACTCTCTCTCTCTCAAAAATAAATAAACATTAAAAAAAAATAGAAACAATGATATATAACCAAATAATGTCAGAATAGCTAAAATCAACAACACAGAAAACAATAGATGTTAGTTTAGGGTGTGGAGCAAAAGGAATACTCATTTACTGTTGGTGGGAATGCAAACTGGTGCAGCTACTCTGGAAAACACTATGGAGGTTCCTCAAGAAGTTAAAAACAGAAGTACCGTATGATCCAGCAATTGCCCTACCGGGTTTTCCCCCAAAGAATACAAAAACACTAACTCAAAGGGATACATACACCCCTATGTTTACATTGCATTATTTACAGTAGCCAAGATAAGGAAACAGCCCAAGTGTCCATCAACTGATGAATGGATAAAGAGATGTGGTATAGGAGGAGAACCTTGGCAGCTCAATTGATTAAGCATCTGACTCTTGATTTCAGCCCAGGTCATGGTCTGAAAGTTTGTGGGATCAAGTCCTGCATCAGGCTCTGTACTGAAAGTATGGAGCCTGCTTGGGATTCTCCCTATTCCTCTCTTTCTCTATGCCCCTCCTCTGCTCACATGTACTCACTCTTTCTCAAAATAAATAAATAAACTTAAAAAAAGATTATATATATATACACACATGCACACACACAGTGGAATATCATTCAGCCATGAAAAAGGAATGAAATCTTACCATTTGCAATGACATTGACAAAGCTAGAGAGTATAATCCTAAGCACAATAAGCCAGAGAAAGACAATAACAGGATTTTTCTCATATGTGGAATTTAAGAAACAGAAAAAATGAGGAAAGCAGGGAAAAAAGAGAGAGAGACAAACCAAGAAGCCGACTCTTAACTATAGAGAATAAACTGATGGTTACCAGAGGGGAGGTGGGTGAGGGGATGGTTTAAATAGTTGGTAGGGATTAAGGAATGCACTTCTTGTGATGAGCGCTTGGTGATTAAACAAAAAACTTAAAAAAATTTTTGTAACACAATGCCATTAATTCAATACTATAGTAGTAAGGAAAAAAAAGAAACCATGGTAGAAGTTCCAAGTCTATTATCAAGGCCTAAAAGCCACAAATGACATCCACAAATGTGAATAGAGGAGAGCTAGGAACCCATTACTGAACAGATAAGTCTAAGACATCCTCAAAGTGTCCTCTTTCTTGGAATAATCTGAATCAAAAAGATATTTAAAATCTGAGAGATATTTAACCATGAAATACATTATCAGTTTACTCTCCCAAAGCACTTGGCATGAGGATGTTAGGAAAGCAACTTGGTTAGCTTCTTCTAGCTCCTCCCAGCCAACTGAAATCTATATCCAAAATTTAATGATGGAGTATTGATCTGTGTAGTATAAGAACTGATAATCATTCAGCTGTCCCAGAAAATTCATTTCCAGCCATTAAATGATTACAGGCAATTCACGGTAAACAACAGAAGAGACTGCTTTTTCTATAGCATCACAGGAGAAAGAGCTAACAGTAAGGCTTAATAGCCTTTTTTTTCTGGCTTATAATCAAAATCTTACATTTCACAGATAATTCCTTCTCTGAGTAATAGAGAATTCCTACTTTGATTTATATACCTGAGTTTTATCTTTACTACCACCAGCACTGGTAAATTTATATTATCTTGATTTACCTAAAACACCTTCATCAATAGCACATCCATGACTCAACTGTATATTTCTATATTAAAATTCCTCTAAAGTAAAATTTGCATATTGATTTTTAAATCACTTATTTTCTTCCAGTATGTACATTTTGATTTCTTAGAATTTAACCTTAACATTCTTTTCTTCCTCTCTTTAAAAATTTTGAATTATGTCTTACGTTATGGCTTTACTTAGAATTTTGCACATAAAATATTTTTCTCTGAAAACTACCATTTATTAATTGTCTTATGTTCCTTACTGCTACCAATGAAAAATTTGTGACTTATTTTTAAGCATCCTTTATTATAACTTCATTGGAATCATGGATATGAACAAAGATTTGGAATATGATCAGGTTCACACAAAATTTTAGGTTGCCCATATCTTGAAACTCATCTTTCTACTGAAATATTGGTGAACTAAACTTCATTTAAAGGTTTATTAATGAAAAGCAAGTAGAAATTGTTATAAAAAAATCAAAATGCTACTGTGGTCAATTACATGCACAATGTAGCCAGACTGCTTGGGGTCAAATCCCAGGGCTACAACTTACTACCTGTGTAACAAGGGTAAGATTTAACCTCTCTGACTCAATTTTCTTACCTGCACAGTTGGGCTAGTAATGGTACTTACCCCATAAGTTTGTTAAGAAGGTTAACAGTAAAAGGGTGCCTGGGTGGCCCAGTCAGTTAAGCATCTGACTTAGCTCAGGTTATAATCTCATAGTTATGATCTCACAGCTCATGAGTTCAAGCCCCACATTTGCTCTCTGCTGTCAGCGCACAGGCTGCTTCTGATCCTCTGTCTCACGCTCTCTCTGCCCTTCCCCCAATTGCTCTCTCTCTCTCTCTCAAAAATAAATAAACATTTTATTAAAAAAGGTTAACAGTGAATAGGTATAAAGTAGTTAGTGTTGATATAGTAAGTTTAGTTACTTCTACCCAAATAATTTGTGGGTCTATTATCTGAGACCTTTATTACTTTCCCTTTTTATAAAAATAATTTCTTATTTCCCCCTTTCTTTCATGTAGTTTCCCCGTTTTAGCACAGTTTTCGATCCCCATTATCATCAGAATGTATTATTCAATACCAGTGCTGATGTACCTCAATTTCCCACAGGAAAAGTTAGCTATGACTTTATCAAAGCCCAAGTTTGATTTAGGTAGATTACACAGATTATTTTTTTTCTCGATCTATTCTTTCTCTGAACTCTTTCGTCTCATCCACAACCAGTTGCCACATAAGGTAATAATCGAATCGAGAAGCAAATTAGAAGGGAAAAGGCAATCTGCCTTTTAAAGCCCTAAGAGATTTTATGAACAAAACAAAGAAAACTCCAGACATTGTACCTACTAAATGCTCCAGGAGGATGAAAAGGGACAACACTTCAACCAGTAAAGCACTTACTAGAGAGGTTTTTCCACATCACAACACATTCTGACCTTACTGAGAGTTTTTTGCTACTTAATACTCTCGTGGACATTATATGCACTAGAGAGGACAAGAGCAAGAACAGAATAAGCCATACATAGAGTTTCAGAGAGAAGAAGATATAGAAATTAAGCAGAAAAAGCAGAGGAGTTTTTTTTTTTTTTAAGTCTAAGTTTCGACAAAGAGGTAATGGGAACAGGAATGGTAATGGGAAGTAAAATAAAGCTGCACAGCTAGTGAGAAATATGGGAATAAATGCAACGCTTAATAGATGGCAATAAGTACAGTTCTACTTTGGAAAAAAAAGTCCACTGGAAAAAAATCAGAGAACATATGGGAAAATAACTAGAAAGCTGTTGAAAGGATGAACCTGGAAAGAAGAAAAGAGCTTAAGTTCACAACAATGTTTGAGAGTGAAGAAAGGTTTTCTTCCTCTTCAAGATTCCCATGCCCTCTGAAAATATGGTGACTAGGATGCAGCCATCATCGTGGTATTCACCCCATTTCCCTCCTTTCTGACATTTATTTTCATTCAAATAGGCTGCAAATCACTCTTACTAGAAACTTGCCAAATCATATTTCAAAAGTTTGTAAAAGACCTGACACTCTTGGAATAGTATCTTGGGCTGGCTGTTTTATTTGGTCACACATATTTGGCTATCCTTGAATAGCCACAACTGCAACAGGCAAAATGAAACTTAGCTCACCAGGTTGGAGCAAAGGGCTCAGGTTACTTCCTCATGTGACCCAGTTGGCTTGACTTTCTTCTGTGGCAGCAAACTGAATCTCTAGCTCGAGCCAGCTGTCACAAAGCTGCCAATGGTCAAAGGATGTCCGGGTTCTTAATATAGCCTGAGGATCCATGCACAGCTTTGGCCCAGAGAAACTCCATTACTTGCCGCAAAGAGGGCCAGGAATAGAACCCAGTGTCCTAGGTCAAAATGCATTTTCACTACAGAGGCTAGATTTACATACTCTACACATGGCTATGCAAGACTTAATAAAGAGCTTTCACTTCCTAGGAAAAACTCTACTATTTGGGCAACTTTTTTTTCTTCCTTCTTTCCCACTTTCTATTAGATTGACATTTTCTGCCACCCCCCCCCCCCCCGCCCGCCCTCTCTGTCCTCCCTTACTGCTATACTGGTTTGGAAGCTATGACGTTCATTTCTTTTAATGGTTTCCATTAATTAAAAAAAATACATGAAGAGATTTTTCAAACACATACAAATAGGGAAAATGGTATAAAGATCTCCATGTATTCATCACCTAGCTTCATCAGGTATAAATAAATAGCCAATTTTATCACACCTCTGATTTTTTTCCCCTGGTTTGTTTTTAAGTTTGTTTGCTTGTTTAATCTCTAACCCCAACTTGGGGCTTGAACTCATGACCCTTGCATGCTCTTCTGACTGAGCCAGCCAGGGGCCACACACTTCTGATTATTTTGAAGAAATTCTAGACAGCATATCATTGTACCTATGCATATTTTACTATGTGTCTTTACAAGAACTTAAAAAAAACATAATTATAATACTATCATCACACCTAAAGAAAATTAATAGTAATTCCTTAATACTATCAAATACTTAGTCAGTGTTCATACTTCCCCAGTTGTCTTCACTTGTCTCACATTTTTCTTCTTTTTTTTTTATAGTTTGTTTGGATCAGTATCCAAATAAGGTCCATAGACTGGAAATGTTCGATAAGTATTTTAAGTCTCTCCTCTCTTTCTTGTTTTCCCTTCCATATCTATCTGTTTTATCATGTAATTTTATTTTCAGTTGAAGAAACGTGGTTTTTTGATCTACTGAGTTTCCTATAGTCTAGATTTTGTTGATTCCATCCTCAGTGGTTTTGTTTGTTTGTTTTTAAAACATAAAACAAAACAGAACCATGTTCCACTTTCTCTTATACTTCTTATGAAGCCATAGTTAGGTCTAAAGACTTCATCAAAGCATTATGAACAAATCATTATGAACTAATGGATTTAAATAAGAATTGTAAACAAATAAATAAAATTGTGTGGTCTAAGCCATTCAGTTTTGGAGTAGCTTGTTACATGACAATAGATAACTGCAACAGTCCCCTTTCATTTAATGAGAAAACTTCAGGGGCTCCTGGCTGGCTCAGTCAGCAGAGCATGTGACTCCTGACCTTATGGTTGTGAGTTCAAGCCCTATGTTGGGTATAGAGATTACTTAAAAATAAAGTCTTTAAGGGGCACCTGGGTGGCTCAGCTGGTTAAGCAATCAACTCTTGGTTTCTGCTCAGGTCATGATCTCATGGGATCAAGCCCTGCGCTGGGGTCCATGCTGAGCATGGAGCCTGCTTAGGATTCTCTCTCTCCTTCTGCCCCTCCCCCTCCTTCTCTGTAAAAAGGTAATTAATTAATTAATTAAATCTTTTCAAAAATAAATAGAACACTTTATGAATAGAAAAGTTAATTAAAATATTTTTCATTGTCCTTTCTGTTGCATCCATGAGCTGGCATTCCAACCTTGATGGGCAGGTGGCATTGCCATTTGTTTTAGAAACTGCTCCCCATTCTGTGTCCATCCATGTGTAGCACAGTACCTGATCAGTCCAATGTGTTCCCCACATGTCCTTTCTGGCACTGTTGCTTCATGGATCATGCACTGTATTTGTCCCTCAAGAGTTAGCCCCCTTCCCATGACCAGAATTTTTGGTTTCTGCTATTGCTTCTAATTTATTAGTGATCCATTTACTTCAAATCCAGTGTCTGGGAGCCTCTTTTTCTGGAGACAGAAAAATTTTAAGCAAAATTGGTCCATCTCTTTTACTTACACAGAAATCCATGTCTAATTTGTAGGTGAATAATTTTGATATTACTAGAACTGTTTTTCCTGTCTGAATGACTGTAATGTGTTTGGAATCTCATTTGAGAATGAGGCCCTTACATACAGCTTTCTTAATATTTGGTTTCTGTCTTGGAGCCTATGGAGTGATGGGAACCTAAATGCAATAACATTTTACAGTTAAATTTTAAGAGCTATTAAGAGGTATATCTCAAGACTTATTGAGTCTTCAAATCTCCAACATCAGTAATTAAAATATGACTAGGTGTATTCACTAGCCAAGTGACTGTCACCCACCAGTTTTCAAGGTTGGCTGATTCTTTCCAGCAGACTACTTTAAAGGCATCATCTCATGTAATTCTCACCAAACCCCTATGAAATAGGGATTCCTGTTGCAAACTATAACATACCAGCATACTATATACTAGCATAAACTATAACATACTAACTTTTAGGTCACCTGCAAAGGGCAAAACTGCAGATATTAAATCAAAGTGTGGCAGGGTTTTTCTCTATTCACTGTAATGTGAATCTCAATCATTACCATCATCAGGGTTTACTAGACTTCTGTAACCACGCACTTATAGAGAGCTACTAAAAAAGTGAAAAATAGAACCTGTAATTTTGTTGGTCTTAGCCTTTCAAATTGTGAGCTAAATGGATGATATGTGCATGTTGGTTGCCCTCTGGACACTCTGCTTTTGGTGTGTGGAAGTTTCATAGACTCGGAAAACCAAAAGCTAATTACAGGCAGAGGAGACAGAGAAGAGTAGAAGAAAGGAATAATAGAAAAGAGACAAGGTTCCTTGACATAATAAGACCTATCCATAAGCTACCATATGTGTAACTTAAACCAGAGGGAAATATAATAGATTTATATTCTTTCTTGCTGCGTGTTTTCTCACTATACTAGCAGACTGTAGCAAGAGAGAAAGAACAACATGAAAAACACTGAGAAGCAACAACAACAACAGTATTCTGACAGGCTGTTCATCTGCCTCATGGTGATATTTTCTCCAGAGGTTGCTAATGTTATGGTTGGGAAGGAAGGTGAATTGGAGGCTGGCAGTAGTGAGTATATTCAGAAGTAAGTCTTAGAATTTTTCTTTTTAAATGTTAAGTTTATTTATTTTTGAGAGACAGAAAGAGCGAGCAGGGGCAAGGCAGAGAGAGGGAGAGAGAAAGAATCCCAATCAGGTTCCACACTGCCAGTGCAGAGTCTGATGCCAGCCTGGAACTCATGAACTGTGAGATCATGACCTGAGCTGAAATCAAGAGTCGGATGCTTAACCAACTGAACCACCCAGGCACCCCAAGTCTTAGAAATTCTTGATGAAGTTCAGTAACATCTTTCTAAATCTCAAGCCCGGTAATTTATATACACTCTTATATCCAAACACAGACACACTCTTCTGCCCTGGGTGTTTAGCAAAGAGAGGGCAGCTTATAGCTAAAGAGAAAGCTCACATTACAAAGACTTCATTACTTTTACAAAATATGTACCCAAGGACATTTACTAGTGCACTGAGAGCTATTATCATAAATAATTAAAACTAAACTATTCTTCTCTAAATAAATGTATAAAGTGCATTGGGTGATTCAAAGCACTAAGCTTTCTCAACATAGTGTTTTGTATAATGCAAACTTATAATGCAAGAACCTAACCAAGTCATTAAAATCATATTCCTGGTTCTTCCATAGAGACTTTTGGAGCAGATTTGGATAGGGCACAACAATACAGAGTACTGAACTCCTTCCTACTGTTTGGTCTTTTCATCCTATGGTAATTATTTATAAGAGGGTGAAAATGTTTATAGACATCTTTACAGGAGGATTCCCAACAGCAGTATTTTATACAAATACTTTGACACATAGTTCAAAAAGTCTGAGTGTCAAGCAACATGACACTCAACATCACTGCCCATTACGGAAGCCATTGTGGTTTGTGTTGAGGAGTTTCCTTCTGGAGACTTCCCTACTCAAAGAATACAAAATGAAGAGCCATCACAATGTCACTGAAAGGATTCCCTATGCCCTTTAACCCAACGTACATTCTCATATTTGGCTCAAAACACTGATTTAGATATTTAATAACTGCTTGGCTTGCTCCTCTGTTAGTCCTGGAAGAAACTGAGGTTGCCTTGAAAATGAAGAGCTATTTTAAGGTCAATTTCAACAGGCAGGATTCTCCTTTTAGTCCATTTCTAAGATTATCCTGATTTGAGTCTTCTGAAGGTGAGTCGCCTTTAGGAATCCCCGCAAACTGGAGGTTAGTCTGACCCAATTCAGATCTTGGAACGGAACTTAATTCAAAAGCAACTTACTAAAAAATTCAGACTCTGTATATTGCAGCTGTGTTACCTACAGTCTGTGATCACCCATGTTATCTCCAAACCAAAAAGATATTGGCACCTGTGCCATTACCCACCCCCATTCCTCGGTCAGGTAGACAGCACTAATCTACCATGATTTCCTGTTTTGCTAAACTCAGATATGCCCTTGCAGTACTTATCAATGCACCGCAGAGAGCCACTATCAACTGCTGGCATTAGCTCTTTAAGAGAACACTATTTGGGGCACCTGGGTGGCTCAGTTGGTTAGGTATCCAACTGTGGCTCAGGTCATGATCTCACAGTTCGTGGGTTCAAGTCCTGCATTGGGCTCTGCGCTGACAGCTCAAAGCCTGGAGCCTGCTTAGGATTCTGTGTCTCCCTCTCTCTCTCTCTCTCTGCCTCTCCCTGCTTGTGCTCTCTCTCTCTTAAAAATAAATAAAAATAAGCATTTAGGAAATAAAATAAAAGAATACTATTTCTGGGGTGCCTGGGTGGCTGAGTCAGTAAAGCATCTGACTTTGGCTCAGGTCATGATCTCGTGGTTCATGAGTCTGAGCCCCACATTAGGCTCTGTGCTGATAGCTCAGAGCCTGGAGCCTGCTTCAGATTCTGTGTCTCCCTCTCTCTCTGACCCTCCCCTGCTCATGCTCTGTCTCTCTGTCTCAAAAGTAAATAAAAACATTCAAAATAAAATCCATCATGGGGCACCTGGGTGGCTCA
The DNA here is from genome assembly GCF_016509475.1 of Prionailurus bengalensis. NCBI lineage: Eukaryota > Metazoa > Chordata > Mammalia > Carnivora > Felidae > Prionailurus > Prionailurus bengalensis. The sequence goes on from NC_057344.1 coordinate 96,435,960, forward strand.
GTCAGTTAAGCATCCAACTTCAGATCAGGTCATGATCTCGCAGTTCACAGGTTGGAGACCCGCCTGGGGCTCTGTGCTGACAGCTCAGAGCCTGGAGCCTGCTTCAGATTCTTTGTCTCCCTCTCTCCCTGTCCCTCCCACACTTCCACTCTGTCTCTGTCTCTGTCTCTCTCTCTCAAAAATAAATAACGTTTATTTATTTTTGAGAGAGAGAGAGAGAGCATGAAGAGGAGAAGGAGACACAGAATCTGAAGCAGGCTCCAGGCTCTGAGCTGTCAGCATAGAGCCCAACGCGGGGCTTGAACTCACAAATTGTGAGATCATGACCTGAGCCAAAGTCGGTCACTCAACCGACTGAGCCACCTGGGCGCCCCTCAGAAATAAATAAACATTAAAAAAAAGAATAAAAGAACACTATTTGCTATTCTGAGGTTAGGGCTTTGAAGTCTCTAAGCTAAATGAAGTATCAGACACGATGTCATTTTCAGGCATAAAAACTTTAAAGCTCAAATGTTTATATCAACAGAGTGTAAAACCTGCTAAAATGGGGAAATGTTTCATAAAGAAGAAAGAACGGAAATGTTGGGGTGTAAATTTGGGGCAAAGGGCAGTTCTCTGTAAAATATTCTGGCAAAGGGAAGATTAGACTGCAATATGAATAAATCACTTGGTACACTGGTACAGAAGTTTTCATAAAATAGTAATTTTTAAGAATGAAAACACTAGACTTTTAATCCATTTGTTATCCTGTTTTACTTAGAAACTAAGATATATTTTTATAAAATAAATTTAAAATGTAGACAGAAAGGATAAGTCAGGAAATAATTTTTATTTTCTTTTTTTTTTTTTAAGGTCTATTTATTTTTAAGACAGAGAGAGAGACAGAGCATGAATGGGGGAGGGTCAGAGCGAGGGAGACACAGAATCTGAAACAGGCTCCAGGCTCTGAGCTGTCAGCACCGAGCCCGACACAGGGCTCAAACTCACGGACCGTGAGATCATGACCTGAGCCGAAGTCGGCCGCTTAACCAACTGAGCCACACAGGCGCCCCTAATTTTTATTTTCAATAGTAGTTACTCATTTTCACCTGTGGTGTGAAGTTTGTCCTGTTCTACAAATGAGAAAGTGAAGAAGGTAAGAAGGTGAAGAAAGGAAAGTTCAGAAGACAGAAAGGTGTGAGTCAGAGATGAAGTGCACACTATAAAGCCTAGTGAAAATAAAATAAAAGAATTTTAATGGAATAATTACAGCAGCAAAAGCTTTTACTATCTGGGAACTAGTGGAGGCTTAATCTTCAAGTGTTTAAAGTTGAAACTCTGCAATTTGCGTTGGGGGGGGAGGTGTTTCTTTATTCTAGGTGGGAGCACAGAACTCGAATTTGTCCTTAGGTCACGTCCTCATTTCTGTTCAGGAAGTACTATTTTGGTAAATCTTTTAATAATACAAACATAAGGTCAGTCAGTCCCCACCTGTCTTAGTCTATTTGGGCTGCTATAACCAAATATCACAGACTGGGCAGCTTATAAACAACAGAAATTTATTTCTCACTATTCTTCAGGCTGCAAATTCCAAGACCAAGGTAGCAGCATGATCATGTTCTGGTGAGAGCCCTCTTCCTGGTTCACAGCTGGGGCCTTCTCACACTGTCCGGCAGGGTGGAAGGGCCTAGGAGTCTCCCTGCAGCCTTTTTCATAAGGCATCAATGCCATTTCTGAGGGCTCCTCTCTTATGATTTAAGAAACTCTGAAAGGCCCCACCTACTAAAGCCATCACCTTTGGGGCCAGGATTTCAACATATGAATTTGGGGGGAACATAAACATTCAGACTATAGCATAACCACTCAAGGGAAGCTCTGAATCAGCAAGTTACACAAATGCAAAAACTGATGTCAACATTCTGCTTAGTCTTTTAACTTAGGTCATTATTGGCAGAATCTTGCCTCTCTGGATACAGAAAATATTTTCCTCCATAATCTGAATTTCAACTCTTCAGTGCCTAAAAATCATCCCTTTCTCTGAAGATATGTGATCGGCCTTGTCCAAGCATTTGTTTGCAAGGACATAGGGAAACCAGATTATGGCAAGAAGAATTATCAGGCTGAACTTTGCTCCAGGTTATGCTTGAGGAAATAGAATTCCAAGAAAATGGATGAGTATGTGTACATGCTCCCTGAGTTGTATACAGGACTGGCTACACAATTTGTGGGCCCAGTACAAAATGAAAATGCAGAGCATTTTGTTCAAAAAGCAAGGGAAAAAATACACTAAAGTTACTAAAATGTAGGGGTGCCCAAGTGGCTCAGTCAGTTAAGGGTCCGACTCCTGATTTTAGCTCAGGTCATAATCTCAAGGTTTGTGAGATCGAGCCTTACATCAGGCTCTACACTGACAACGTGGAGACTGGGATTCTCTCTCTCCTCTCTCTGCCCCTCCCCCATGAGTGTGCTCTGTCTCTCAAAAAAATAAACTTTTTTTTTAAAAAAAATGTGCTTAAAAAATAAAATAAAATAAATTTAAAAAGCTACAATAATATAAAGCTTTTTCCTCTCTTCCTTTGTCTCTTTCTCTGCCTCTCATGGTATTCTTTATTTGGTAATTAATGTCATGCTCTCTCTAGCACCAGAATACTCATGGGCAAGTGCAGATCCTCACAGATATTGACAAAGACCCTCTCCTTAATAAGACTTTAGGCAGACCCCTCTGACCTTCTTCTTGACCAGTCCTGAACCATGGCCTCCATTCTGGCTGCATAGCCTAATTATAAATAGAGTCCTACTAAGTCAGTTTAGAGAAAATCTCCCACCCTTCATACATGATCACCCTGGATGCCTTCAGCAAGAATCCTGTTAAGTCAATTTAACAAGAATCCCTCTATTGTGGATATCTCTTCTCAGTAATTTTCCACCCACAGACTGCCCATTCTGCTCCTTGGCTATACATCTCCGTTTGTCCTTGCCGTATTCAGAGCACGGCCTGATCTCTCTATTATATTGCCATAGTCTTGACACCTATTGCAATAGTCCTGAATAAAGTATTCCTCACTGCTTTAACAAATGTCAAAATAATTTTATGGTGCTGCCACTCAGATTGGATCTAAATGATCATCAAATCCCTGGACCTCTCATCAAGGATGCCAAGTGCACATGTTTGAAGCCTTTGTCTTCACTCTTGATTGGGGATCCATTGGTGAGTCTGACTACTAAGTCAGTTTTGTGGATGACAGTCCACTGAGCACTGTAAAGACAAATTTTGATTCTTAGGATTCTGGGTTTACTCTCTGAGGCTGGGTTATATTAAGTCACAGGTTTTTTTGTTTGAAAGATATCTCCTAAGCTGGAAGTTCTTTCTGCAACTTTCAAATGGAGATTCACTGCCTGACTATTGGGCTGGAAATATCAAATGGAGATTCACTCCCTGATTCTTGGGTTGCAAATTTCTTCCTGGCACTTTGTTTCAAGCGGTGATTTATTTCCTTACTCTTAGGCTGGAAATTTGTTTCCTGGATCCTTGTGAAGACTCTTTGTTTTCTCTATTTGATCCTACCTCTCCTGTGGGAATGTCTCAGTCAACTGAAACCCCCTTCTCAAACTCCTATTGACTATATGCTCTACCACTATAGCACTAATTCTGCCAAATTTCTTTCTGGTTGACATAATTTTACAAAGGATAATTTGGAACTTAAGATCTCTCTGAAACTGGCTCATCTAAGACATCTCCCTTTCCATCACCTCTACTGATGTCCCCTCAGTTTCTCACCTACAATTTAGTTCATAGTCTCCATAAAATTACATATCAGAGCAAAAGAAAATCTTAAAGTTTCCTCCATAAATATTGGTGAAGTCCTTTAGCCCTCTATTGAGTATCTAAGCTCAACGCTTCCCATTCATCAGAAACACAGTTCAGATAAAAATATAAAGTCGAAAAACAATGTGCCCCAACTATTTCATATAAACCAGTCAGTTTTACATTACTGTTTAAAATGTTAACACTGGCTAAAATTTTAGAATGAAAGCTATTTGGTCTCTATTAGTGTCTATCTGTATGTTTATATATATTTATATATGTATATATGTCATGTATATGTGATAGTTTTCTACCTCTAGATGGTATTACCAAATTAATTTACAAAAATCCCACAAAGGAACTCTATTCAAACTGGCTTAGAGATGAGTAAGCACTTATATAAATAAAATATTCCTAAAACTATCAGAAACACAGAAATTAACCAAAATGGTTTTCAAGTTCATGTGACTTGAGTAAATCTTGATGGATGAGACTAGTTTGGTATTATTGGTTTAATAATGCAGAGATTCAACATTAAGTATAATAGAAACATATATTTTTTATTTTACTCGAGATTACTAGTCAAATAAGGTGACATTATATCTACTAGATGTTTAAAATTATAAAAACTATAAACTCAACCTAAGAACAAATGGACAAGATGCAATAAAAATGAATTTGTTGAGGGGCACCTGGATGGCTCAGGCTTTCGTTTAAGTGTCCGACTTCAGCTCAGGTCTCATGGTTTGTGGGTTTGAGCCCCATGTGGGGCTCTGTGCTGACAGCTCAGAGCCTGGAGCCTGCTTCAGATTCTGTGTCTCCCTTTCTCTCTGCCCCTCCCCCACTTTCTCTCTCTTTCTCTCTCTCAAAAATAAAATAAACATTAAAAAAGTTTTTTAATGAATTTGTTGATATCCATTATGCATACTTCATGTATATCAAGCATTGCAGTAAAACAAACAAACAAACAAAAACAAAAACCGTGTATTTAACCTTTATAGGTTTTGTTTTTGTGATGCTTGCCTAACATGCATATGCTGTAAAAATAGTTAATGGGAATAACTTGAGATTATGGCTAGCTTTGTTTAATGATATAACATACACTAGTTTCCAAAGTCTTTTTGGTAACTTGCAACTTTAGAGTTAAGCTAGGTTAAGTAATAGATACTTGTTAAGTATCTAAATCATTTCTAAGTAAGATATACTATTGAAACATTCATCACTAAGCATAAATTTAAGTTTATATATTTTTGGCTTCTTACTTTTTTATGGCACACAGAAGCTAAATGTATTTGGGTCTGTTAATAAGTTCTTTTTGCCACATTGAAAAGTGGTACTGTGAGGAAGCATATACCTATAAAATTATGAGACAGAGTGATGGTTAATTTCTGAGTCAACTTGACTAAGCTAAGGGATATCTAAATAGTTGGTAAAATGTTATTTCCTGGCATGTCTGTGAGGATGTCTTGGAAAGAGATTAACATTTGAATCAGTAGACTGAGTGAAGAAGACTGCCCTTATCAGTGCTGGTGGGAGTCATCCAATCCAAAAAGAGCCTGAATAGAAGAAAAAGGTAAAGAAAAAGCAAATTCCATCTCTTTACTTGAACTGAGCCATCTTCTACTGCTCTTCAACATCAGAGCTCCTGGTTCTTACACTTTTGGACTCAGACTGGGACTTAGACTATTGGTTTCTTAATTTTCAGGTCTTAAGACTCATACTATCTTCTCATACTGCCTTTTCCTGGTTCTATAGTTTGCAGATGGCAGATTGTAGAACCTCTTAGCTGCCATAACTGTGTGAGCCAATTCTTATAATAGATCTCTTATACATATCCATATATATCATATAGGTTCTGTTTCTCTGGAGAACCCTGACTAATACAAATGGTATACTCATAAAATTTGCCAATCTGCTGCAGAGTGGTGGTATGCAACAGACAATTCACAAGTGTCTACTTCCCAATTTTCTCTGTTAAAAAAAGGTTACTACTGGCTAAAAATTATAAGTATATGTAAATAAAACTACTACAAATAATAAGGGTAAAGAGAAACATCTTTGCATGAAAAGAAAGCAAGGAATGTAGGATGTGTTTCAGTTAAGGGAAAAAGAGGAATTTTGTCCTACATTAAATGATTAGTTATTCAAGAATAAGAGGAAGAGTGTAGGACAAAAACTTAATGGATATAAAATGTAGAAGGTTTGCAGAAAAGGAACCTTGGAAAAGGAATATTATCTCATGTGGTCAAAGCTGGCTCAGATTCAGCTGGCCAAAGCCAGTTCATTTATAAGGTTGTTTGCTTTTAACGAACTTAGATATCAAAAGCACACTGATATAAAACTAGATTTTGATTTTCTCCCTGTTAAAAATGATAAAGTTTATTTTTGATTATTTGTCTGCTCTTAATAAGAGACTGTAAAAGGTTTTTCTTTACTTTTTGAATAACATGCCTAGGAAACCAAGATTTTGTGTCTTATCAAATAATTTCATGTGCTGTATGTTAACTTTTATCATGTCCTCAATTATTTAAAAGGACCCAGTCTTTTCACATTTTTATTTATTTTTTAATAATATTTATTTGAGAGAGAGAGAGAGAGAGAGAGAGAGAGAAAATGAGTGGGGGAGGGGTAAGAACGGAAAAGAGAATTCCAAGCAGGATCCGTGTTATCAGCATGGGGCCTAATGTGGAGCTTGAACCTACCAACTATGAGACCATGACCTGAACTAAAATTAAGAGTCGGTTGCTTAACTGACTGAGCCACCTAAGAACCCCAGTCTTCTCTTTTTAAAAGAGCTAAGGTTTTTGGTAATCAGGTTACCTCCTATAGTTATTTTTGAATTATTTTATTCTCACTTTGGTTAAATAGGTAGCTCGAGATTGTGTCACAGTGACCTAGTATCTTATTTAATCAACTGTACAAACCTCTTAACATTTTTGACAGTTTTGCCTTTCCAAAATCAAACCCTAAATGAAATCTTGATCCCAAACTGACTCTGAGATTTCCAAGAGGGCTTCTGGAAAAATCTCAAAGGATTTGTTCTTTCACTTTGTAAAAAGTGAGATGTTAAATGGGGCGCCTGGGTGGCTCAGTCGGTTGAGAGTCCGACTTCGGCTCAGGTTATGATCTTGCGGTTTGTGAGTTCCAGCCACGCGTCCGGCTCTGTGCTGACAGCTCACAGCCTGGAGCCTGTTTCAGATTCTGTGTCTCCCTCTCTCTCTGACCCTCCCCCGTTCATGTTCTGTCTTTCTCTGTCTCAAAAATAAATAAACATAAAAAAAAAAGTGAGATGTTAAAAAATAATTAGGTTTATTTGTATGTTGAATGGCATAAAAAAATCATTGTCAAGAAGGGATGGGTAACTTTCCCTAGATTATATCTGTATAGGTAAATTTCATTAATATAAATATTTCAGAAATTATACAAAGTTCATAGCAATTTATCAATATTCTCATTGTCCATGATATGTCCAGTATAATGTTATCAATTTAAAAAAATTTTTTTAATGTTTACTCTTATTTTTGAGAGAGAGAGACAGAGCATGAGGGGGGCAGGGCAGAAAAAGGAAGACACAGAATCAGAAGCAGGCTCCGGGCTCTGAGTTGTCAGCACAGAGCCCGAAGCAGTGCTCGAACTCACAAATCATAAGATCATGACCTGGGCCAAAGTCGGACAGTTAACTGACTGAACCACCCAGGTGCCTCTGGTGTTATCAATTATAATTCCATTTATTATTTTTAAATGTTGTATGCTACAGAAATAACCGAAATCCCTGGTCAAATTAATTCACCTGGGATCTTCAACTATGGCCATATTAAGTCTTTTGTTCACAGATAGTTATTGTTTTACTCTGACACTTTCTGAAAAGTGTTTGAAATTAATTATAGGTTAGAGTGCTTCATCTTCAACAAAAAGAAACTGTCTCAGAGAGTCATGGAAAAGAATATGACAGGTACCCTGAGATACAGGGTTTTGGTGCCATTGCTTAAATAATTTTGAGACCATACCACTGGACTGAGTAAGGATTTCCAGAACTCTAGTTGAGAAGCTAGTTTAGATTCCTAAAACTTCTAACCCAAGTTCAAGCAGAACAAGAATTAATTACATGGGATTGAGTGATCTGATTAAGGATGATTATGACTTTTTCTTTGGAATTTTGCTAGATCTTTAATGTTCTCTATGTTGGATATAATGTACTCCTTTTTCTTTTCTCTTAAGCTATGTATAACTCACAACAATTTAGTGATTATACTTTTATAAACAGAAATTGAACACATATTTTTTTCTCTCTGCCTGATCCCTCCAGAATTAAGAAATTCTTATTGAGTATTCTTATTTCCATGACAAAATAATTATTTGCATAAGTTCAATAAGAATCTGTTATCCTTGTAATAGAGCATAATTAGAAATTTTAGTTATACGGGGCTGGCCCAGCCAGTAGAGCATGCAACTCTTGATCTCGGAGTCATGAGTTCAAGCCCCATGTTGGGTACACAGCATACATGAAAAAAAATTAGTTATATAATCAAGCTTTGATTGGGTTGTCATATTTCAGAATAATATGCGTAATCAGATATGAACATAGAGTTTTAAGGAACTAAATCTGACTTTATGGAACTGATGCTTACAAAGCCCTCTTGGGAAAACCAACCTGGTACTTGAGTTACAGAATTCCTGGTTTTACAGGCGAGTAAGGAAAGTCACTTCCTGGCAGGCCCAGAAAACCTAGGTTATTTGGGAAAACTTGAGAAGAGAGGAAAGCATCCAGATTTATAGGTATTGCAGGTAAAGTTTGGTGGTGAGTTCTTGGCTTGGCTTCCTATTCTCAAAAGGTTTTTAAAAGTCTAATTTGAGATTCCTTATTTAAAGTTCTAGCAAAACAGACTTAAGACATATATGGTCAATTACATTAACACTGTACTCATATATATATAATCAGGCCAAATCTGATGAGACCAGATTTATTTTGTAAACAAGAATTAAAAAGGAGGATAACTAGAGGCACCTGGCTGGCTCAGTCAGTAGAGAATGACTCTTGATCCTGGGGTCATGAGTGCAAGCCCCACGTTGGACATAGAGCTTACTTGAGAAAAAAAAGGAGGATAACTATAGAGAGAAATTTCCTGTTTCATATACTATAGGAAATATTTATGTTTCATAAGTTACAAGAAAACTTTAGCATTCCTTTGTGGGTTTTTAGATTCTGTTCTATTCTTTTTGCCTTTGTTTCTTATCCACCTGTAAATTGGACTGGATCCTGCTGTCCTGCATATTTTGTCAGTCCTGACCAAATTTTCAATTCTTCTAGTTTCCTCCAATATCTGGCTATAACTCTCCATATTAATGTTTTCAATTTTTCTCCCACTCTCATGCATTAGAGCTACCCAGAACAAAAAGCTGACTACCCAGATCCTTATGGGGGATTTTAGGTTACCTTGTATCTAAGGAAGGCCTGCAAGCTGAAGCTGGACATTGGGCAACTTTTGTGCTTGGAGCTACTGCTGCTGTATGAACCACTCGATTTTCACTGGAAAACCTGCATCTTCATGCTCTGCTTCAGGAAATAACCACAGATGTGACATTGATGTCCATCCTATCATCAAATACATTCATACTGCAAACCAGGAAATCCATCAGATTGCCACTGCTGTCCTCACTCTACCATCTAAGGATGTTTCAAGCCCAACATCTAGAAATCTTTTCGACTGCTGCAAGTCTCAACAGATGGCTCAGTTAGTCCTTAATGAACAAAAGACAACTAATGGAAAATGGACTTATATTGTCTAATAAAAGAAAGAATGTCTCTTCTTTCCTTGAACAAGAGGAAGGACTGACAAAGATGCACTTCTTGACCAAACTTGTAGACAGGCTCCTCTGAGCCTTTGTCTTAACTAGGCCTTGGCCTTGGCCCCCATTCCTGCTGGGCCTGAACACCCCAAATATAAGATGAATGTTGTTAAGTCAGGTTAGAGATAATCCCCCATCGCTGGATATCTGATCAGATTCCTCAATTCCTACCCTTTATAACTGTTCACCCTGGCCTGCTATCAGCAAGAAAGCTGTTATGTTAGCTTAATGAGAATCCCCCTACCTTTGATGACTTCTCTCAGTAATTTTCCCTACTGAGCCCTCCCACTCTGTTTCTTGGCTATAAATATCCATTTGTCCTTGCTGTATTCAGAGTTAAGCCTGATCTCTCTACCCTATTGGAATAGTCTAGACACCTATTCCAACAGTCCTGAGTAAATGCTCCTTTACTATTTTAATAAGTGTTAGAACAATTTTTTACTTCATAGTACTCCAAGCTCCCACCCTGAGACTCAGCACAAGACACCACCCAGGGTTTTCCCATCCTGCCGCCTGTAGGACCACATGCTATGCCTGCCTGGGGGCAGCAAAGTCAAGACAGGCATCTGTGCCAAAAAGCTCAAGGTACCTGGATCAGGGGTGAGGGAGAGGTGAAGTTTCCCCATTTCTCTGGGTCAGAGGGCAAGTTGGAGACTTCAGTGGCAGATACACTTGGAGACACCTGTGCCCAGCAGAATGGACATCTCACAAGGGTCACTGGCAACACAGGCAAAAGGAAGAGGCTTGAATGGAAAAACAACAAGAACAACAAATAAAAGACAAACAAAAACCTGAATGATCCGTTCTGAAGCACATGAGGAAATCCCCTGAGAAATTTCCAAAAATAGCAGAGGGAAGACTTAAAAGGACTACATTTCAGTAAATGATTCAGTGATAATTTAGTACGAAAAGGAAATATAATTTCATTTTAAAGTTACACACTGCTGAGGCCAAAATGTATGGGTTGCACATTCCAGAAATTTATAAATAACTAGGATTATCAGTCTTATTCTAAAACACACACACACACACACACACACACACACACACAAATCTATGGCTATTCACCACTTTAAGAAACAAAACAGAAATGATTTCTTGGCTATAATACTGAAGGCTCCAGCAACAAATGAAAGTATAGTCAAACTGGACTTCATAAAAATTAGAACTTTTGTGCATAAAAGAGTAAAAAGGGATCCCACAGAATGGCAGAAAACATTTGTAAATCACATATCTGATAAGATTAATATTCAGAATATATGAAGTTACATAAAAGTGTGGATAGGAATTATTACTTAATGGATATAGAATTTCAGTACAAGATGATGAAAAAGTTCTGGAGATGGATGTTGGTGATGGTTGTACAACAATGTGAATGTTCTTAATGCCACTGAAAATGGCTAAGGTGTATATTTTACTACAATAAAACACAAAGAATAACCAGCAAAACCCCCAAATTTATTAAACTAATAAGTTAGGAGATGGTTATTGGACTATAAAAGGATTTCTTAATTTTAAGGAAGATTCTTTCCTAGAGTTTTACTGTCTCTTCACAAATCATTAGACATTTGTTAAATGTTTATCTTTTTAACAGGAAAAGATAAAGAAAAAAAGAAAATGTACTAGAGAGCTTTGTAAAACTGTGTGTGTCTCTTTAAAAGGCTATTCAGTATGGGTTTTCCAAATGTTTTGTTTTGAAAAAATTTTTTAAGTTATGGATATAGTAAAATGAATTTCCTTATATCTGTCACCTACGTTTATCAATTAACAATTCACTACATTACCTTTGTCTCTCTCTCTTTATATATATATATTTATATATATTATAAACCTCTTTATATACACATATAAATTATTGTTATTTTATTTTTCTAATAAAGATTAGAGAGTAAACTGCAGACATTGTGATTCTTTACTCCTAAATAATTTTAGCATGTAATTCATAAAAACAGTGACTGTGGAGCACCTGGGTGGTTCAGTTAGTTAAGCATCTGACTCCTGATTTCCACTTAGGTCATGATCTCATGGTTCATTAGATCCCTCTCTCACCCCTCCCCTAATCATTGTAATGATCATAATCAGAAAATTTAACACTGAGGCAGTACTATACAATGCATATACACATTTCTCCAGTTATCCTCTTAATGTCATTTATAGAAAAAATAATTATCTTTTCTACCCAGAATCCAATCCAGGATCTGCATTTAGTTGAGATGGTGTGTTCTTTAAATTCTTTTAATCTAAAACAGTTCAGCCTTTCACGACACAAATAATTTTGAAGAGTATAGGTCAACGATAACACATCCGTCCTTTGTTTGAGGTTGGTCTGATTCATGTTTATGATTAGTTTCAGGCTGTGCATTTTGGCAGGAATGCTACATAGGTGATGTCGTGTCCTTCTGAGTATATCACATTTTGAGGCATATGACACCAGTTTGTCCATTCTTTTGCATTCTCTCTTGGTTAAGGTAGTGTCCACCAGGTTTCTCCATTGTAAGGTTACCGGTATTTTTCCCTTTGTTATTGTAATTTGTGAGGAAGTACTTTAAAGCTGAGTAAATATCCTGTCAAAGTTGAATTCAGTGGTTTAAACATCCATTGACGATTCTGGCCCTAATTATTTCTATGATGGTTGCAAAATGGTTAATTTTCTAACTTTATCACTTCTTTTAGTAGATGTTGTTTTAAAATGTAATGTTTTGTAACAAATATATGCATTCTTTTATATGGCAGATATATTGGAAATAAATTTGTATTTTGACTATGAATGTGAAAAAAATGCACTACAGTTTTGACCCACAGAAGATATAAAAGAGAAAATTAAAGAGATAAGGAAAAATGGACAAGTATTTCAGTTTTCTTTCCAGAAAGTAGAAACTTCTTTTGGATGAAAACAGTCATCTACAACTATGCTAATGTTTAATATAAAGAGGTCTATTTCCAAGATAAAGATAGAGAGAGTGAAGGCAACTTTTTAAAGAAGTCTGATTATCAATAACCAAACAGAATAAACATCAATTGGTAACAATTAGGGATTAGTGAGAAAGATTGGTTCTGGGTATTTACTTCTTTAAAGTTTATTTTAAGTATTATCTTAAAATGGGGGTGTAGTGATTCTAATCATATTTAGCTGTTTTTTAGAAGTATACTTACTGTGATCCACAGAACCAAGGGATCATTAGTCATGTAACAGCAGGATATAGTAATTGCATATAATAAACTAGCAAGAAAAATCTTCTGATGCTGAACTTGCAAAAATATTAAGTGAGAAAAGCCTTAAGTCAGTGGTTCTAAACCCTGGTAGCACAAAAGAAACACCTGGGAGCATTTAAAATGCCCAGGCCTCACCTCAACCTAGTTATACCAGCCTAGCATGGGTGTGTTGAAAAATCACCCCAGGTGGTTCTAATGTGCAGCCAGAGTTGAGGTCACCACCTAAATCCATCACACTATTGAGGAAATAATTAAACCTCAGACTGGTTAAAGATTCCTTCTCATTTCTCTATTGCTTTTTTCATCCTAGGCTAATATCTTTCGTTTTTCCCAAAGTCCCTTGGGATATGTCTAGAGGCCCTCTTTCAACAGTTATACCCACTTGTCTTGCCACTTATAGTTCCTCCTTTGGTGTAGGACATACAATAATATTTCCATTTCTCTAGATTCTTCTCCTGCAAAGAGTCCCTTTCATTTTTTTAAATTTTTATTTTATTTCTTTAGGTTTTATTTATTTATTTGGAGAGAGAGAGAAGGGGAGGGGCAGAGAGAGGGAGAGAGAGAATCCCAAGCAGGCTCTACACTGTCAGTGTGGAGACCAACGTGGGGCTCGAACTCAAGAACTGTGATATCATGACCTAATATCCGAAATCAAGAGTCAGAGGCTTAACAGACTGAGCCACCCAAGTGCCCATAAGTTTTAATTTTAATTCCAGTTAGCTAACATACAGTGTTATATTACTTTCACGTGTATGATATGGTGATTCAACACTTCCATACATCACCCATTGCTCATCACAAGTGCCCTCCTTCATCCCCAACACCTATTTCACCCATTCTCCCACACACCTCTGCTCCAGTAACCATCAGTTCTCTGTAATTAGGAGCTTGTCTCTTGATTTGTCTCTCTGTCTTTTTTTGAGTCCCTTTCATTTTAAGGGTTTCCAATGCAACAAATAAAATAAAACATACATTGAAGAAACCGTAAATATTGTGAATATTTTAGCTAATTCTTAAGCTATCTATTGCTTATTGAAATATAAAAAAAAAGTTACCTTGCTGTTTTCCCTTCCTAGTCTCTGTTCTTTGATAATATAGAACAATGCTCTACACTTTCATTGTATTATTTTTACTCACCAGGGCTTAAGTTTACTAGGATCCAACATTCCTAATAAGAATCCCCAAGCTTTCAATCTGATTCCCTTCTTAGAAGTCCCAATGATTTTACTAAGGTAAACATATCAATATGTACATTTACATGGATATATATGTGTGTATACACGCACACACATGCTGGTTATATATAGCAGAATATTCAATTGCTGTAAGACACCAGTTTTACACTTCAGGGGAACTGGTTTATGCAATCTCTAATTTCCCTAGTTTGCATTGGAAAACACCACCCTATAACTTCCTGCTGCTGCATATTGAAAATCATAATAGGTATAAAAATAAAATACATATAAAACTAAAATCTAAGTCAATGAAATCAAAGTTTTTTTTATTTATTAAATTCATTTTGTAACGTGACCAGGAGCAGTCAATTAGAAACACTGAATGAGAGTGAAATCAGAAGGAAACATAAATATTATCAGTCATGAGAACTTCTGCTGATGAGTAGTTATAGGAATTTCTTGAAATGCTTCTAAATCCCAATATGAATATTTTAACATGACAAAATACATTTTTGAGGTAAGTCAGTGTTATAAACTGTTGTCCAAATGTAAAACCTATTTCTGAATATCTAATTTCAGCAAACTTATGTTCATTTAAGTAAAAATGCTGGGAAAGTATAGTTCTTTCAAGTTCAACACAAGGGTTCTATTCAATCAAACATTTCCATCTTTGAGGAGGTTGAAGCATTTTGCTGATCTGGTCATAATAAATAACCTAGACTATGCTTGTTTCCTATGGTCTATCCATGAAAGATTAACTCTACCAATGGAAGTCTCTGGATATTGTATGTGGGGAAAGAAAGAAAAGAAATGAGCTGTTTTAGGACTTTGTCATTTTTTCATCTAACATGAAGGTTGCCATTTTCCTTTAACTTGTTTACTTTGTCTCCACCTCAAAATTATAAACAACCACAGCAAGAAAAACTACACCTAAACTGTCCTGTTTTATTCATTTTTAAAATGGAACTATGACTTCTGACCCCTCTTTGATTGTTTCATGACACCGTTTAAATAAAACAACTGAAAATTGCCACCATGCTAATTATAACAGAATTTAATCTAAGCAATTAGATATTAGGAATTCAGAAGATGAATCTGGTTAAAAAGTCTTGATATGATTCAGGAGAAGGTAAGGTTTGCCTCAAACCCATCCAGTGTAAAGCTACATGATTTTGAAGAGACCACTAACAAAATAAAATGCCATGCACAATAGAAGTTAAGACTATGAAATAATCCAAGAAATAATCCAAGAAATAATCTTTGGTTAGGAAATACTTGATTACCTACAGTTTTTAACTTCTTGAATGCTCTTCACAAAAATTTAGCTACACTTAGGGTAGGGTGTTGGGGAGTTTTTTCCTAACATGGTTTCTTCCTAATGTGGATCTTCAGTTTTAGTAAAGAAGATATCATACTTCCCTAATGTTCATTTATTTGCCTTTAAAGGTCCATAATTGCATTCAAAATGCTACATTTCTTTTCATTTCAAAAAAATGTGCCTGATGAATTTTATTGCCTTACTTCAGTACAACCATGCAGGCGCTCAGACAGGTGCCTTGTAATCTCCTCCCCTCCGCTCTTCAGCAATGCAGTAATCTCCCTGAGTGAGAACAGCACTGACTTCATATCCATTACTGTGTGTCTTTGAACATTAAGTGTATAGTAGCTTTTGCTAATAGAGGGGCTTCCACAGAGGCAAGGCTAAAATCACAATAACTGACTTCAAGTATAATAAATAGCACCATGTGCAGGGGTCTTTCTATATCATAAAAGGCCTGAGCATGTTTGAGTCATCAAGTCAAGACAGCTTCCAAAACCTCTGAGTCAATGTGACAATAACCTGGGTTAAGGTTTTGCTCTCTTCTGAACACTTGATTTAGGCAAGATGAGAGAAAATAAAATAATTATTTTCTAGATTTATTATTTTATTTTAAAAGAGATTATTATACCAAACACCATTACTCATTATCTAACTGTAACTAGTATCAACATTTTGCCATAAATAAAAATGTTTATAAATATATTTTTGAGAGAGACAAAAAGAGAATGAAAATTGGGGAGGAGCAGAGAGAGAGGGAGACCAAGAATCTGAAGCAGTCAGAGCCTGACCCAGGGCTCCAATTCACAAACCATGAGATCATGACCTGAGCCAACGTCAGATGTTTAACATACTGAGCCACCCAGGAGTCCCAACATTTTGCCAGTCTTGAGAAAAAAGAATTTTAATGCTAGGGAGAGGTATAATAATTAAGACAGTCACAGTAAAAATATGACAAGCTGACCGGAAAAATTAAGCAGGAAAAAAATGAAAAGAATGCTAGTCAATTACAAGAAACTTGATTTCCGCTGGCCCAGCATTCAGTTTTGTTCAATACTGTAAAAGTAATTGCTGCATGGTAAAGGAAATTTTCAGCTGAAACAATAACATACACATTGCCTTTACTGTGGGTTTTATGAAACCCTGACTGGGAAGAATGGTACTCTGCTTCTTCCAACACCGCTGAAGGGTTCTAATTTCAAAAGATTATGGTGTGTGTGAGAAATGGAAAAAGGGAGCTCTTCTTCTGGAGGCATTCTGTGATGGAAAGGGCCCAGGGCGAGGCCTGGAAAGTTTAGGTCTCTTCTCAACTCTACCAATAGGTGGCTGGGTGACCACTAACAGAATAAAATATTATAGAAAATAGGAACTAAAACAAAAAAGATGTAGAAGGAAATTGTGCAGGTCCAAGAGCATAGTAAACTAAAGCAGATTAAGTTTTAAAATGGCAATCTTGCTTAAAAAAAAAAAAATCAACCTCCAGGTTTAACCACCACTTACAGGGGATAGAAGAACAAGTCATATAACCACAAGGAAACAGCCAAATCCAGAATGGGGGACATTCTACAGGAAAAAAAAAAAATGAGCCACTTTCTATAACAAATTAATGCATTAAAAGAAAAAAGTGAGGAAAATAGGGAGGGAGGAGGCTCTTACAGAATAAAAGAGATTCAAGAAACTTAACAAAGAAATGCATTGTGTGAATAATTTTTTTGGATCCTAATTTAAACAAACCAACTAGAAAATACACCTTTGAGACAGTTGGGAAAATATGATGATGGCCTCAGTGTTACATGGTAAGCAATTACTCAATTTTGTTAGGTATGATAACAGTGTGGTGGTTATTATTATTTTTTTACATCTTATTAGTTAGAGATATCTTACTAAAGTATTTACAAGGGAAATGACATGTCTGAGACTTTCTCTAAAATTTTTTAGCAAAAAGAAGAAAAGGAGGAAAGAGAAAAAAAAGATGGAAGGAAGTAAAGAGAAAAAGAAAAGTATGTGGGGAAGGATAGATGAGACAATATTGATAAAATGTTAATTTTTGTTGAAACTGGATAATTGGTACATGGGGTTCATTACACTTTTCTTTCTACTTTTGTGTATGTTTGAAAATTTCCATAATTAAACTTTTTTTTTAAATGTTTATTTAGTTTTGAGGGAGAGAGAGAGAGTGTGAATGGGGAAGGGGCAAAGAGAGAGAGTGACACATAATCTGAAGCAGGCTCCAAGCTCTGAGTTGTCAGCACAGAGCCCAACTGTGAACTGTGAGAGCATGATCTTTTTTTTTTTTTTTCAACATTTTTATTTATTTTTGGGACAGAGAGAGACAGAGCATGAACGGGGGAGGGGCAGAGAGAGAGGGAGACACAGAATCGGAAACAGGCTCCAGGCTCTGAGCCATCAGCCCAGAGCCTGACGCGGGGCTTGAACTCACGGACCGCGAGATCGTGACCTGGCTGAAGTCGGACGCTTAACCGACTGCGCCACCCAGGCACCCCTGTGAGAGCATGATCTGAGCCTAAGTCGGACACTTAACCCACTGAACCACCCAGGCGCTCCCATAATTAAACACTTTTTAATGGATGCTTTGGTGTATTGGGGGATATAATATTTATGTCAGTCCACCTGCTCCTTGAGATTTATAGACCGAGAATTTTTCATCCTTTTTTAAAGCAAACAATGTAGTAGCACTTAAAGGAGACAGATATGATTTAAGTTAGGCCTATTCTAGCATTGTTTTTGTGTCATAATGTACTGTACTTGAAGGGCTGTTTAATTCCTGCTTATTTACTATTTCTGTAACACAACATTTTCTAGCTCTTGAATTCTCTGCTTTATGAAATACCATTTATAAATTAAACACTGCATGGGGCGCGTGGGTGGCTCAGTCGGTTAGGCGGCCAACTTCAGCTCAGGTCATGATCTCGCGGGTCCGTGGGTTCGAGCCCCATGTTGGGCTCTGTGCTGACAGCTCGGAGCCTGTAGCCTGTTTCGGATTCTGTGTCTGCCTCTCTCTGACCCTCCCCCGTTCATGTTCTGTCTCTCTCTGTCTCAAAAATAAATAAACGTGAAAAAAAAATTTTTTAATTAAATAAATAAATTAATTAATTAATTAAACACTGCATGAATCCCTAAGCCAGCCCACTTAGATGAAAACAGGAGGGTTTTTTTTTTTCTGTATTTATTTTTTTATTTATTTGAGAGCGAGACGGAGCATGAATGGGAGAGGGGCAAAGAGAGAGGGAGACCAGAATCAGAAGTCGGTTCCAGGCTCTGAGCTGCCAGCACAGAGCCCAATGCGAGGCTCAAACTCATGAACCATAAGATCATGACCTAAGCCAAAGTCGGACGCTCAACCGACTGAGCCACCCAGGTGCCCCGAAACAGTCGTTTTTCCACTTCCAGAATGCTCATGCAAGTACATTTCATTCTGAGAACATACTCATGGACTTAGGTGAAATTGCATTGTGGAAATTCTAAGCTTACTAGTTAAGGTGAACAAAACGTCAACTCAAGGTCCTAGACCAGGACAAATATGAATTATCGTTCTTTCCCCAACATCCAACACCAATTTAACCTCTTCAATGACAAATTTTGGCTCTATCTAAGGCCTCTGCCCATATAAGCAGAAGCTAGTAAAGAGTAGTTGGGAGGGTTGTGACTTTCTTTTTTTTTAACTTAACCATTTTTTTTTTTTAATTTTTTTTTCAACATTTATTTATTTTTGGGACAGAGAGAGACAGAGCATGAACAGGGGAGGGGCAGAGAGAGAGAGAGAGACACAGAATCAGAAACAGGCTCCAGGCTCTGAGCCATCAGCCCAGAGCCCGACATGGGGCTCGAACTCACAGACTGCGAGATCGTGACCTGGCTGAAGTCGGACACTTAACCGACTGCGCCACCCAGGCACCCCATTAACCATTTTTTTTTTGAGAGAGAGAGAGAGAGAGTGAGCACGGGAAGAGCAGAGGAGAGAGAGAATCTTAAGCAGGCTCCACACCCAGCACTGAGCCCAACATGGGGCTTGATCTCACAACCTTGAGATCATGACCTGAACTGAAGTCAAGAATAGGACTCTTTACTGACGGAGCCACCCAGATGCCCCAGAGTTGTGACTTTCTTATGCCTACAAACATCTCTCAGAATGCAAAACCCTGGCAAAGCCCTCTTCATAGGTTTTTGATATGAAGAAGGCAAACATCAAAAAATGATTTAATTTGATCTGAACTTGATTTTTAAAAATTAGCCAGGTTTTGGGGCACCTGGGTGACTCAGTCGGTTAAGCGTCCGACTTCGGCTCAGGTCATGATCTCACGGTCTGTGAGTTCGAGCCCTGCATCAGGCTCTGTGCTGACTGCTCAGAGCCTGGAGCCTGTTTCAAATTCTGTGTCTCCCTGTCTCTCTGACCCTCCCCCATTCATGCTCTGTCTCTCTCTGTCTCAAAAATAAATAAACGTTAAAAAAAAATTTAAAAAAATTAGCCAAGTTTTTATACACTAATTTGTCTTTAGGTAAATTTTTAGCAGAATTCTAAACATTCTAGAGTAACTATTAAGTTATGACTGGATAAAAATGTCATTATTTTTTTCAAAATTGGAAGAAAAACAGTAATTCTTTAAAGGTTTGTAATACATCTCTGGTGATATATCTCCAAAAACTCCTCTTTGGAAAAATAGCCTGGCATAGCAAAATTGAGGCACGTTATTGAGGAGCCAAGAATAGGTTCTAGAATGAAAATACTGCCAACAATTAATATACATTAAGATATATACCTTAAACAGCTAGCATTTATTATTCAGTATAGTTTTTAATAGAAAGTTGTAAATACACACATAAGTGTATGGATCAATAGATTTTAACAAAGTGATCACAACTGTCTACTGACCACCCCGCTTAGAAAACAAATCATGAGGGGGAGCCTGAGTGGCCCAGTAGATTGAGTGTCTGGCTCTTGATTTCAGCTTAGTTACTGATCCCAGGGTTGTGGGATTGAGCCCCATGTTGGGTTCTGGGCTGAACATGGAGCCTACTTACGATTCTCCTCTCTCTCCCTCTGGCCCCCTCCCCGCTCCCCTGCTCTCTCTCAAAAAGTTTTTAAAACAAAGTCTTAAAAAAAGGAAGACAAGTAATGGGGATTAAAGGTACAGCAAGGAATATAGTCAATGGTTTTGTAAAAGCATTGTTTGGTGACCGATGGTAGCCACACTTGTGGTGAGCATAGTATAGAGTTGTTGAATCACTGTGTTGTACACTGGAAGGTAATGAGACATTGTGTGTCAGTTATACTTCAATTAAAAAATTAATTGAATAAAGAAAAAACTTAAAAACATTATGTAGCAGCCCCCTTGTACATCAACCAGTTAAAACCTCTATAGCCTCATTGTCTGCACTATTTTGTGCTCTTTTGCCACATTTTATTTAGCCTGTTCTAAATTTTACATAAATGGAATCAGGCAGTATGACTTTTTTTATCTACATTCTTTTGCTCAACACTCTTTGTAAAATACAACCATATTATTGCAGATGCTATTATTTTAACTGCAAATAGTATTTCATTGTATGCATACCCTATAGTTTATCCATTTTCTGTTAGTGGGCATTTGGGTTATTTTCAGTTTGGTGAATTACAAATTGACTGTTGTGAAATTCTTGTACTATCTCTTGGTGCACATATGAATACATGTCTGTTGAGTATATGTAGATGGCATTTGTTTTGATAAAACCTGAGATTTACATGGCAGGGATCACATTTCCTTCATCTTTGTGGTCCCAGGACATACTAGTGGCTGGTAGTCAGAAGATAATAAATCTTTGCTAAATGAATGAAAAAGTAGATGCTTTCTGTGGCCAATTAGCTTTCCTTCAGGACTTAACGCCACACCACCCAAAGTAGTATATTTGGGGGTATCGTTGAAACCTTTCTATTTACACACATATGCCAACTTTCCTTTCAGTTAGGTTTTATCAGAGAGGTTTTCTATATTGTGTATCTGAGTGTTGTAACTAATGATTGATGCCCTGCAGGCATTTCAAAAAACAACATGCATATTAAGACTGCCCTCTGCCTAGTGCTGTTTACAGCTTGCTTTTTGTTTTGTGAACTGCCTGACACTTTTGCTCAGAGTCATTTATTACTGAGGCTGCATTCTACATTTATCTGTCTGCTACTCTTTTTACAGGATACCATAACTAGACTTTTTAACTTGAATTAGCTTTAGTTATAATACTAGCTCTCACAAGTTGGTTACATAAACTTAAAAAAAATGAACTTTAAACTAAAATTTTGACTTTTATCTTTTTGCAGTGTAGGCGTGGGACAAAAAAGAGCACTTTTTGAGGCTATATTTATATGAAATGGGAAATGCTATGGCATATGCTTCAGGTGCTGATATATAGCCAAAAGAAATGGCTAGCAATATTAGTATCTTACCTTATTTTCCTCTCCCTAGTTCAGAAAATGTTACTTTTCATTGTGGGTGGCATGAATTAATATAATGAGAAGATGATGGAGTTAAACAACAACAAAAATATCACAAGCTCTTCATTCAGCTACAGACACTGACAAACGGCCCACCCAGGTGGACTTCTAGAATTTCAGTGCTCAGGATTCTATGATTCTTACATTAGCAATTAGCCAGAGTAGGAGACCTAACATTGTTAGTAGTTCAAAAAAATAAGTTCTAAAAACTTTAAAATTAAAAACAATATATGATTTGCTACACATTTTTGTTGAAGACAAAATACCTTCTTCGTGAAGAGACTGATTTAGAGATGTCAGCCCAAAAGTCTTTAAAGGGAAGGACACATCTAAAAAGGACAGTCACTTTTGATGGTTTCTCCAATTAACTTAGAAATATCCTTGACATTTTTCCTCTGGGAAGAAAGACTTTGGGTGACAGTTTTTTATACTGCTGTTGTTTGGGGTTGTGGAATTTTCTTCTGCGTTGTTTTTAGCCTTTAAGCAATGAGAAATGGCCTTGAACTTAAGCTCTGGAGTTTTATACCTCCTTGCATGCATGTAGCTATTTTCTGGGTCATTGTACTTGTAGTTTCCTTTTTTTTCCCCCTCTTAAAATCACTTAGATATCTCATCATCATTTAAAAACTACTGTTCCCAAAGGCCTCTCCTAGTTATCTTTTAGATGACTGATTACTATCAAAAGAGGAAAAAAGTAAAATAAACTTTAAAATAAACCTAAAAAGAAAAGGGAAAAAATCCAAACCATTTAAATCAGTGCCATAAAACTATTTTGGAAAACCAGCTTTCTATATTTTAATGCTTTCCATGTCTGAGGCATTTCTCCAGACTTTGGTGCTATAATTGTAACACCATCTTGACACTTCTACTTTTAAGCCACAAAGTTTGTGCCTGTTCTTTTTCAAAGAGAAAAAGTTGGAGCCAAGTGACCACTATGCATACTCATGACTCATAGGTAATGGAGACAGCAAGGAAAGGTCCACACTGAAGAAGCAGATCCAAGCCTATGTTTCTTGATGGTATATAGAGTAGGGAAGGTGTCCAGGGCACTGGAGAAAGGAGCATGGCTGAGGTTTACACCTGCTCTGATAAGGGATGAGAGGAGAGGAGAGGCAACCTGTGCAGGGCAAAAGCCAGAAGGGAAGAGTCCTTTGTAAGATTCAGAGACTAGGGCTCCCGTAGGCATACACTGCACCTACTGATTAGAGTATTTTGAAAAGAGCCCCTTCTCTCAGTTGAGGTAAGAGAATATCAGACTAGATGTCAGCCCCTCCTCTAGCCCTGGGCCAAGTGCTCTATGCCAGACAGAGCCTAGATAATCACAGGTTGCAAACATTACTGCATGGCAGCCTTGCAATTTACCGGTTCTCTGGCTATCCCACCCCAAAAAGGATTTCATCTAGGCCATGTCCAAATCACCCATAAATGATCTTCCAGCCAGCTGCATTGGCGCGGGAACATTGAGGCATAAGCAGGTCTCCTAACACATAATTTGGGATTGGTGGAGAAGAGGACAGGGAGAGATGGCGATAAACAGACTCATCTCAAGAACTTTAAAAAAAAAACACAGTCAAAAATAAAAAATAAGGAGCTGCAATAGGCAAAGCTGGGGAAACTGTAATGAAGTATCTTTCTTATAAAAGAAAGAAAAGGGGCGCCTGGGTGGCGCAGTCAGTTAAGCGTCCGACTTCAGCCAGGTCACGATCTTGCGGTCCGCGAGTTCGAGCCCCGCGTCGGGCTCTGGGCTGATGGCTCAGAGCCTGGAGCCTGTTTCCGATTCTGTGTCTCCCTCTCTCTCTGCCCCTCCCCCGTTCATGCTCTGTCTCTCTCTGTCCCAAAAATAAAAATAAACATTGAAAACAAAAAAAAAGAAAGAAAAATTAGATTTGCTAAGTGCCTCCCACATGCCAGGTACTATTAGACAGAGCTTTATTTTTATAAATGTTACCTCTTAGGGGTGCCTGACTGGCTCAGTAGATAGAGCATGTGAGTCTTGATCTCAGGGTTTTAAGTTCCAGCCCAGGTTGGGTATAGAAATTACTTAAGAATAAAAATCTTTAAAAATAGATAGATAGATAGATAGATAGGTAGATAGATAGATAAAACCTCTTAACCATCAAGAAACCCTGTATGTAAGCTATTGTCTTCTCTCTCCCAATAGGGAAAGAAGCTAAGGCTAAAAGAGGTTATGTTAATTGTTCAAGGTCACATGGGTGGTAAGTAGTAGACCCAGTTCCCAAATATTACAATTCTTTTTTTTTAATTTACAATCAAGTTAGCTAGCATATTATTTTTGCTTCCCTTCGCTTACATTCATCTGTTTTGTATCTTAAGATCCTCATATGAGTGAAGTCATATGATATTTGTCTTTCTCTGACTAATTTCGCTTAGCATAATACCCTCCAGTTCCATCCACGTGGTTGCAAATGGCAAGATTTCATTTCTTTTGATTGCCGAGTAATACTCCATTGTATAGATATACCACCTCTTCTTTATCCATTCATCCATTGATGGACATTTGGGCTCTTTCCATACTTTGGTTATTGTTGATAGTGCTGCTATAAACATTGGGGTGCATGTGCCCCTTCAAAACAACATACCTGTATCCCTTCGATAAATACCTAGTAGTACAATTGCTGGGTGTAGGGTAGTTCTGTTTTTACCAAATATTACAATTCTTAATGACTTGCTATTTCAGTTCTCACACACTGATACCACCTATCTCCAGATCTGACACAGGAGATCTGGGTTTGAATGGCATGGCAGAGACTACTGGTTGCCTTCTAATAGCCATTCTCTGCTTCTTTATTAAAAGGAGAACTAATTTTAGCTGAGCATACAGCCCCTCAGCTAACAGACTATATTTCCGGGCTTCCCTTGCACATATGTCACATGACTGCATTTTGGCCGATGAGACATAAGCAGAAATGTCATGTGGGTCTTCATGGAAGCCATACATCTTTTTACTCTCCTTTCTCCTTAGTGCGACCTAGAATGTGGATATAATCTTAAGCCATGATGTTACTTTGAGAACAGAAGTTAAAAATAGCAGAACAAAAATATAGAAGCAGCCTGGGTCTCTGACATGGACTATCCACCTCCAGACTTCCTTCTTTATGAGTGAGAAATAAGCTATCTAGATTAAACCACTATTTCGGGGTCTTTCTTACTTGTGCATGAACCCAATCTTAACTGGTAGGATCTGCCATCTTATATGTCCATACCACTGACTTCGTTTCTCCTTTCTACCTCAATACTTCCTGGTTCTACCCTTTCATACCTCAAGATAATTTTATAATTTTTTTTCACGATTTTCATGATCCCATGGCTCATGAGATCGAGCCCTCCGTGCTGACCGTGCAGAGCCGGCATGGGATTCTCTTTCTCCCTTTCTCTCTGCCCCTCCTTCTGTCTAAATAAATAAATAAATAAGCAAGCTTTTTTCTTTTCTTTTCTTTTTAAAAAAGAGGTCAGTACCTTACACTAGAATTAAAAATTTTAAAAAGAGAAAGGTCACTCCTTTCCCTAGGGAAATTCCCTATTGATGATTCCCTTATCCTTTTCAGTGTAAAGCCCTGCTTGCCAAAGGATAAAACCCACCTTTGACAGGTCCCCCAAATTTTCACCACTTCTTTCCCCAGAAAGTAATTATTCAACCTAACTTAAATAACTAAGGGACCTCAATTACCTGCATGTTCCCTGAAGAAAACCCATCTGTTCCTAGATGACTTGTTTTTCTATCCAGTCAGATTTGTAGGAAATCACCTCTGCTTCCCAGATATACCAGCTTTGTGAACAGGAATGTTACATATGTTTGGGTAGGTTGTACACTGCAGAAGAGCATTTGCCCTGAGAAAGGGTACTGTCTTTTAATTAAAGCACAAGGGAATTATTTGATGGCCAACGTATTGCCTACAGGGCTATATCTGTTCAGGCACTATATGGGATAACTGTGCACCTGTCTGTGACAACAAGACTTTAACCCCTATTAGTCTTAGTCTTCTCATCCATAAATATAGATTAATTCATAAAACCTGTTTTCTCCTCTATAAGGTAAGGAAAATACCTAATCTAGAAAGAAAGATGCAATAGCTAAGTTTCAAAGTTCTCCACAAAGTCTAAGAAATTCTGCCCACCCTTCTTTTTATAGACTCTTGTGACCACCTAATCTAAGAGTCATGTCCAGAGTCATTCTCTATTACATCACTTTCATTGTCTTTATTATCTGAAAATATTCTGTTAATTTACTGTTTACTGTTTATTGTCTGTCTCCTTCCCATCCCCCACTATTCTAGAATATGAGATACATGGGAGCAGAAGACTTGCTCATCTTGTACATTACTTGTATCTTCCATCATCAAAGAGTTCCTGGCATATAGTTCTCAAAAAATATTGGTTGATAGTGATGTGAAAAAAATTCTACAAATACAAAGTCCTATTTTATTCGTGGTAATTCAGGGCTTTAATAACTCATATATTTCTCTCATCAAGATTAAGCTACTTATCACATTTACTACTGAGACATTTAAAGTTTAGAGGGTAAGAACACTGGAGTGAAAGACCAAAGAAAGACTGAAGTGCTGGTGTGTAAATGAAGAAGCCAGTGATTGTTTCTTTGCTTTTATGCTATGCCTGAGTTGAAGACAGTAGTTGTGATATTTTACCTATTCAGAAACATCATTTTAAATAAGCATCCAGAAGGTCATTAGTTCAGGCTTTTTGCCACAGTAGAAGAAATCTACTAAAGAATAACCAAGAGGGGTGCCCAGCTGGCCCAGTCAGTAGAGCATCCAACTCTTAAAGAGATCTCAGACTTCTGACCTTGAGCCCCATGTTGCAGGGGGCGGGTGGGGTAGAGTTTACTTAAAAAAATAATAATAAATAACCAAGAGATTGCTACCTTGCTCTGTATGTAGAATGGAAACACACAGGTGATTGGTGAGCCTTTATTTGCTTTGTGTGGGGAATCCCCAAAGGGCATTCCTCATTTCAAGAAAAGTTAGGTTTTCCACACTCCTTATAACCTCTCTCAAGTAGTCACACCAATCAGATTCTCTCTCCCAACAAACCTGCATCCTTTTCACTGGCTTCTCATTCTAGCATTTGTGCTAGCTTACTTCGTGTGGAGCAGGGTACTGATTTGTTTTTTTCCTGAAAGCTATGGTTATGCATTTTAAAAATCAACTTTCTTTTGATTTCATATAGGTGCTGTATTATTCAGGTTTAAGAAAAATAAAGAGGAAGAGATAGAGGAGAAAAAAGAAAAAAAAACGGGGTAATGTCTGGTCATGACTGCTGCTGTGAAATATTAAAATGCCACTGACATTACTCTACACATAAACAGAATAGAGATGCACAAGCAGCATTTTCAGGATGTGATAAATGTCCTTAAAAATACGAAGATGTAAAAATGAAATGGGATAGAAAACAGACCAAGAGGAAAAAAACATAAGATGAAAACAAGCGGTGGAAGAGAATCCCTTCTAATCACTCACAGAAATTGTTAAATAACATTTTTTAAAAAAGAGAAATATTGCAATACAACTTCATCTCTTTAGTGTCTTGAATCTTTAGTTTAAAAAATGCAGATGTACTGAATATAGCAAAGATTTTTCTTCTTTTAAATAAAGATGCTATAGTGTCCTATTATATTATGCAATACAACTTCATCTCTTTAGTGTCTTGAATCTTTAGTTAAAAAAATGCAGATGTACTGAATATAGTAAAGATGTTTCTTCTTTTAAATAAAGATGCTATAGTTTCCTATTATATTAACTGTGAATCAAGTGGATTTAAAAAATAATGTTTTGGCGCTTGATTATTTTATAAGATAAAATAGGATACAAATTATAATTTCAAGATTAGAAAAGTATCTTCATAAGATAAAGAACACATAATATGTCCATTGGTGAAATACTTAAAATTACATTAAGACAGTTATGTATATATCAGAAACAGAAACTAATGTTCTCAAATAGAGAAGACATTAGCACATTTAATAATTAATGAATTAGCTGGGGCACCTGTGTGGCTCAGTCGGTTGAGCGTCCGACTTTGGTTCAGGTCATGATCTCGCGGTCTGTGAGTTCAAGCCCTGCGTCAGGCTCTGTGCTGACAGCTCAGAGCCTGGAGCCTGCTTTGGATTCTGTGTCTCCCTCTCTCTCTGCCTCTCCCTTGCTCATGCTCTGTCTCTCTCTCTGTCAAAAATAAATAAGCATTAAAAAAATAATAATAATTAATGAATTAGACTTTACCTCACAGTTTCACCCTAGGATAACAATTTGTTTGCTTAAGTCAGATCCTGGGTCTTGATTAGCATGTCAGTATATAAAGATGTTATTTGAGCATGGGTTCCTGCTTTTAAAAAACCCTTATGTATTCTTTGAAAATGGTATCATTCACTAATTCTTATTAGTGATGAAATTAAAAGATAAAGATAACTCGAAATGGTTAGAACAACATCTGTGACACTGTGGTAAGGTGAAGATGAGATAATGTTTTGAAATCAGGTAGACCTAGGTTAAATCTTGACTCTACCATTTTCTTGCAAGGTCTGTAATAATCTACTTAAATTCCTAGCTTTGGTTTCACCAGTTTTAAAATAGAGAGATTATTGCCCACCTCACATGGTTGTTTAAGTCAACATAATGTATTTAAAAACATCTGGGTCTCTACTGGGCACACAAGTATTCAAGAAATCTTGGTCTTACCTGCTTAGGAAGGGAGGCAATGTTGAATTCTGCATGCAAAATACTCTAATTTTAAATAGCAACAACCTTTGAATTTTCAGAAATAAACCTAAAATAAAAGGTATCCAAGAGAAAAATAAGAAGTATCCAGGGGAAATAAAATTAAAATTCAACTTACCAAGGGATGCATAGTTACAAAGATTATAAGTCTTTAGAAGTCAACAAAAGATGAGAACTGAATTTAACTATTTCCTTTTGAAGTCTAAAAAGCTGTGGAAATATATAGGCCACGGTATCATGATATCATGATTCGTGGTATCACAGATTATAATAACAATCACGATCATTATGTCGCTTTCAATTTTCTCCATATATAAACTCAAAGTCGGCTAAGTTCAGAAGGGCTCAGACTGAGCAGTAAGATTGGCTTCTGACTCACAGGCTCCTCTCTCTAAGATGACTGCTATTTCATGACTTTAAATAAGTGTCACAAGTGCTCATTTCCATGTGTGACATTTTTGATAAACTTCCAGGTTTCTAACTGGATAGATGAGCCAGATTACAAGCCACACTTGCTTAGTGTGAACAGTGAACTAACTTTGATATAGCCCCTCTCAAGACTTTCAGGTAAATTCCTCAAATATTAGCCAAATACTTCAGTATGAAGAGAACTAACTATAATCAATCTCCAACATACAACAGAAATACAATGGATAGAAAAGAGAGTGCTTGAAAGAAAGAAAGAAAGAAAGAGAAAGAAAAAGAAAGAAAGAAAAAAAAGAAAAAGAAAGAAAGAAAAAAAGAAAGAAAGGAGAGTACTTTATGGCAGAAAGATCTTTGGAAGTCCTCAGGACTGAATGGAATCCTCCAGAAGTTCCAAGCAATAAAATAATTATGGTTTATCATCTCATATATAATTCAAAATAAAAACTATTCCAAACTATATAATAAAAATAAAGAGCTCCAACCAAAATTCTGAATTTTCATATGATGATGGTGTAGAGGTCTTTTAAAAGAAATGTCAAGTGTTAAATTTTTAAAAAATACCTGTTTTTCTTGCTTTGCTCATTGGTGTACCAAGTTGTCAACAGCAAACTCTCTAAGAGGCCACCATAATGATCTATTGATCAAGCATAGCTAAATTTGCTAAATTTACTGAGAAGAGGAAGAAGACCACCTCAACAATTTTAGGAGTATCTCAGAAGAGGTCAGAGGCAGAAAACTTTAGGGTTTGGGTATGGGTTTTTTTAAAGTGGGGGTCAGGTTAAGATTGGGAAAAGTTTATGATATAGTAGGTTGAGATTGATGGATACAGCAGTGAGAGGGTCTTGAAGAAAGTCTTGACAAGTAAACAGTTGTTTGGTAACAGAACATTTGCCCAGGTAACTAATCTATTGTTTTGAGAAGAGGGTTGTTTATCCAGATGATCAGTTTATTGTTCAAATGAATTGGTTTTTGTAAATTCCCTGGTGTAAACAATGAAATTATTTATTGCTCTACCAGTTTATCTTCCTGGACAAGAATTCCCTGGTACAACAATACATCATGTTGCTTCGGGTGGTCTAAATTCTTAGACCTAATAGTTAAGCTATGTGGATGCAAGTGGAATCAGTTCTCATTGTCTAACATGGAATCCAATGCTGGAGAGACCTCAACACTAAATTAGATTATTGAATTAGGAAAAAAGAGAAGGGAGTATGGGGGCCAGTCAACAAAAGGATGTGCAAAATAATTTCAAGGAGACTTAGATAAAGTCAGCTGTTTTCTCTAGCAGGACTGAAGGACTTCAAAATTCAACATTTGCCCAAATGGAGCAGTGAGAGAAGATCCAGTTACAGCTGATATAGACCTGCTTATTAATTTATTTGAGAGGTCTGAGATGCTTAGATCTGATGGTGTGTTCCTTGAGTCCTGGACCTGTCCATTTAATTTTGTATCCCTCATACAGGACATGGTGTCTTTAAGTGCTCCAAACATGCCTGCTGGAATGAATGAGGATTTACTAAAGGTTGTAGTTGGTCTCTAAATGGGGACAGAGCCAGTGTAGATGCAGTTTCCTGGGTGCTAACAAGCCTACATTTAAGAAGCTGAGCATTAACCACATTGAGATTCTTGGACTAAGAAAAGACCACAAAGATGCTTAAAAAAAACCACCAAAATAGATGAGGAAAAGGAAAGAGCAGAGAAGAGGAGACACCTGATAATTAAAAATAGCTTGTGTTTACCCGGCACCTTTTAATGTACAAAGTATTTTCATTTGTTATTTCATTTGATCTTCATAATATGCTTGTAAGGAAAGTAGAATGGGCATTATTATTGCCATTTTATGGATGAGAAAGTTGCAGCTCAGAGATGGTTGGGTGTCTTACCCAAGGTCACAACTTTGTCAAATGCAGACAGGGCTCTGGGACCTAGATCTGAAGAATTTTGCAACTGCTAAGAATTGGAAGCAGAACTAAAACCGTGAGAAGAGTGAGAGAGGTGTTTCTCTTTACCCCTCCAACCATAAGGACCAAAGTTTGCCGAGTTTTAAGTTCTGTAAATAGACAAGAGTATGCTGTGAATTGTAACTGAATGGGAACTGTTGATGGAGTTGTCAGATCCCATACACTGTGCCTGGGTACCCTGAACAAAGCTTCTGAACCACCAGAAGTCAATACTGCCATCATTTAAACACAGATTACTGTTTTTACGCCAAAGTCCTGCCTGGCCACGTGTTTCCACAGGCAGCAAAATTTCAGTATCCCTGTCTGGCTGGGCTTAAGTTTTTGGCAAGAATTTCCCCTTCTCTTGTGAACATCTTGGAAAGCTTTTAGCTGAGCACAAAGATGTTTATTTTGAGAAGCAAAAGGGACTAACTAAGTAAGTTCAAAAACAATCTCTACCTCTCCCACCAGATGATCCTTACTTTTAAAATGTAAGGTATTTTCTACCCACCCTTTAACATGATAGAACTGCCAGGTGATACTACCTGGAATAGCTCTGAAGAAACTGGTGATTCTCTCTGTGACTTCAAACACTGGAGAGGTATTAGGAAACTAGGATGGGGAGGCATTGAGGGAAATAGAAAAGGAAAGAAATGGTAAGTCTAGGAGGAGGAGAGCAGTCATACTATGAAGATTGACAGCCATCCATTATTCAGCTGCCCCTCAAATGGCTGATTATTTCTCAAGTACCTTTTGGAACAGTTTTCATACCAGTTTTAGAAGGGGTCATGTCCAGGCATAGAACATAATTTGTTAGGCCTTAAGGATAGTGGCAAATATAACACAGTCGATGATTTTTGAGGCATGTCGATATATAATCATGTCATTTTAGAATTATACTTTAGAGTAATTGGTCCAAGTTTCTCATTTGAGAGATAAGGAAACTAAGACCCAGAAAATTAAGTGATTTTTCCAAGGTCATACATAATTCAGGAGTAAATCTGTGTACATAAAGCATACAAGTATATACGCTTGATTTTTGTGATTATTGCACCACACCAGGAAACATTTATTCTGAAAGCTAACATTTCTTGTTTTTGTTTGTTTGTCTATTGACTGATTGACGTAATTTTCTCTTCTTTCTACATTGGATTATTCACTTTTTAAAAATGCCATCAGGGGCTCCTGGGTGGCTCAGTTGGCTGAGCATCTGACTTTGGCTCAAGTCATGATCACATGGTTCTTGAGTTCAAGCCCCACATCAGGTTCTCTGTTGTCAGCTCAGAGTTCACTTCAGACCCTCTGTCCCCCTCTCTCTCTGCCCCTCCTCACTCGCAATCTCACGTGCTTTCTCTCTCAAAATAAATAAACATTAAAAAAATTTAAAAATAAATAAACAAATAAATTAATTAAATAAAAAATAAAAATAAAAATAAAAATAAAAATACTGTCAAACTTCCCTTACAATGCTCCTAACTGAAGTTAGCAGAGGTAAAAGTTTTTTAAAGTTTTGCTTAGCGACTCAGACATTAAACTTCCTCTAGAAGTTTCCAACAGGAAGGTGGTAGTAGGGGCAAGGATGTAATGCAAAAAGGAGAGAACTGAACTTCCTGAAAATGAGAAGGCAGATCTCTGAGGGCTTGGAGATAAAAAGAAAGACACTGATTTAGACCAAGATGAAACCTTAATTTCTTTATCATGGAAACTACCAAAACTTTATGAACAGATTCTTGAAATTATTGTTTGCCTTTGATGTACATAGAGCCATTAATTAGTAATTAGTAATGAGCTATTAATTAGTAATTGGAGAGACTCATACCACGAGCACCAACAGATAGTGTAAAGTTATAAATCAGTCTGGTTTGTGGAGGTAGATTAATTTGACTTGGATCGATACACTCTTTATTCTTCTAGAACAAATTCAGGTGTAGAGGCCAAGTGGGAGAGGATACCTCTGGGATCCCCTATACTCATAGGGCCTTAAATTCTTAGAATTCAATTTTCCCATTGCTTGCCTCTCTCCTACAAGTTTACACCAAACATCATCATCCCTTTGTCATCAAGTCCCATGACTTACAAGTAGACACTCAGTTAACAGCCAATGCTGAATGATCCGGATTGCTTTTCAGTCTTAATTCATTTTGTTCTGCCTTTTAAGTTTCCAAAAACCCCCTCACCTGCCCACAGTACATAATTTCTCTCCTTTGTCTTGAGAGCAATAGTCACTGGATTTCATGTTTCTCCTCTACTCCTGAGGGAAGGAAGTGACACCAGTTTGAGAGTGTTCCTATTAATACTGCTGCTATTGGCAAAGTATTATTTTGCTTTTTAGCTACACTTGCCTTACTTCCTGGGTTTTGTTCTCTGAAGATAACTCCTGATTTTAGCTCAGAGGCAAAGAAATTCTGACAAGTCAAGAATCAAACCAAGAAGCAGAAGACAACGTTGCCTATATTTGAGATCTAATAGCTACAGTTGCAGAACTTCCAAAAGGGGAAGCAATAGCAGGTAGCAAAAGAAGTCAAGGTTCTAAGTTTAACTGCTACATCAATGAAGGTGAGAGGCTGGAAATGCAAGCTGGTGCAGCCACTCTGGAAAACAGTATGGAGGTTCCTCAAAAAAACTAAAAATAGAACTACCCTATGACCCAGCAATTGCACTACTAGGCATTTATCCAAGGGATACAGGTGTGCTGTTTCAAAGGGACATGTGCACCCCCGTGTTTATAGTAGCACTATCAACAATAGCCAAAGTATGGAAAGAGCCCAAATGTTCATCGATGGATAGATGGATAAAGAAGAGGTGATATATATATATATATATATATATATATATATATATCTCCATATATATATATATCCATATATATCCATCCATACACACACACACACACACACACACACACACACACACACACACAATGGAGTATTACTCGGCAATCAAAAAGAATGAAATCTTGCCATTTGCAACTATGCGGGTGGAACTGGAGGGTATTATGGTAAGTGAAATTAGTCAGAGAAAGACAAAAATCATATGACTTCACTCATATGAGGACTTTAAGAGACAAACAGAAGAGCATAAGGGAAGGGAAACAAAAATAATATAAAAACAGGGAGGGGGACAAAACAGAAGAGTCTCATAAATATGGAGAACAAACTGAGAGTTTCGGGAGGGGTTGTGGGAGGGGGATGGGCTAAATGGGTAAGGGGCACTAAGGAATCTACTCCTGAAATCATTGTTGCAGTATATGCTAACTAATTTGGATGTAAATTTTAAAAAATAAAAAATTAAATTAAAAAAAGAAAAAAAAAATGAAGGTGAAAGGCAACCAAAGTCATTAGGACAGCTGGTCTTTGATTCTTCTCCCAGACAGCATTCTCAAAACCTTCAGGACCCTTTTTGTTTTCCACTTAGCTAAACTTCAATGGACTGAATGTTTATGTCCTCCCAAATTCATACGTTGAAATCTTCACCCCAAAGTGATGGTATTAGGGGATGGGGCCTTTGAGAGGTGATTAGGTCATGATGGCAGAACTTGTATGGGATTCATCCTTATAAAAGACAGCTCAGATCTCTCTAGGGTCACCGTTTCTTCCTCCTTCCACCATATAAGGTTATAGTGAAAAGATAGCTGTCCAGGAAGCAGGCTCTCACTAGGCATGGAATCTGCCAATGCCTTAATCTTTGAATTCCCAGTCTCCAGAATTGTGAGAAATAAATGTGGTTTATAAGCCACTTAGTCGATCTTTTGTTATAATGACCCAATGGACAAAGATATAAATGCAGAAATGTTTCTTGTTTGGGTGTAATGATGTTTCAGTTGTCCAAGTATGGACATTCTTCCTGATTTCCTCATAAGCATCAAATTATAATTCCATCACTCACACTTACACTCCTAGGAACTAGTGAGAGTTTTCACCTTCCTCTGACAATTAAGGCTTGGATTTCAAAAATTGTCCTTGCTATGGAAATTCAAGGAAAATTATTCAAATGATGAACCTACTATGGTTTGGATTTTTAGGGTTTTTTTTCCCTCTTGAGATGACAAGGTTACACTTTTCTCATTGATGACTGCGCCACTCTTAGCTCAAAGCAAATTAACAAGCGGTTTTTGACTAAAGAACTGCAGATGTTAATGAATAGATTACTTGTTTTTGTTAAGCTCTTTAATAAGTTGGGAATTTTATTTACAGCACAAAATACCAAAACCTGTTTTTGTTTTTGTTTTTGTTTTATTTATGTATTTATTTTAGAGAGAGAGCACCTGCATGAGCAGGGGAGAGGAGCACAGGGAGAGTGAGAATCTTTCCCAGCCTCCACGCTCAGCATGGAGCCCAACGTGGGACTTGAACACACAAACCTTGACATCATGACCTGAGCTGAAATCAAGAGTCGGATGCTCAACCCTCAACTGACAGACACCCAGGCAGCCCCCAAAACCTGTTTTAAGTTAAATAAGTGTGGTGTTTTAAAAATATGTTCACAAAATCTTTGACACCCCTCCTTTCAAAAGGTGGAACCTAAATCCCCTCCTCTTGAATGTGGGCTGGACTTAGTGAACTGCTTCTGATGAACAGAATGTGGTAGAAATGATGTTATGTTGCAACCAACCCCAGGTGATTAAACAGGATTGCTTCTGCTTGGCTCTCATTCTCCTGGATCACTTGCTGGGGCAGGGAGGCATGCAGGGAGCCAGCTGCCATGTCAGAAGAACACTAGCACAGTCCTGGGAGAGGTTATTTGGAAAAGACCTGAGCCCTCCCCCCAAAACCAAGTCCAATGTGGGAGCCATCTTTAAAGGGGATCCTCCAGCCTCAACAAGCCTTCAGAGTACTGCAGCCCCAGATAATGCCTTGATTCTAGCCTCATGAGAGACCTCAAGCTGCTCCAGAATTCCTGACCCATAGAAACTGCCAGAGATAATAAATGTTTATTGTTGTTTTAAGCTACTAAGTTTTGGAGAAATTTGTTATGCAATAATAGATAACTAATATAGGAAGCAATTAGCAGAGGATACTGTTCTATTCTTGAAACCCTATTCTTGAAATGAAAATAATAATTATTGTACAATCAGAAAATTCTTTTTTCCCAGCTATTTACATTTTATTCTCATTCATTTGGATCACATAAATCCCACCCAAAATGCTCTGAATCTCTATTTTTCTTTCCATCTGTTCACATTTGAAAGGTTGATATGCATTATTTGCATGTGAATGCATGGATGTGAATGGAGCAGGAATGCCAAAAAGGGGTAAGAGAACTGAAAACTAGATACAACTCCCCTATTACCTTTTATCTCCTTTGAAATCCTGTTTTTGTCTTGGAGAAAATGCTTTAGTTTGGATTGGTGTTAGCTCCAAGGTACTAGCTTCTCTTAGGGCTTCATTACCTCTTGAGTGAATTACTGGTAAGGTCTCATCTTTTGCCCTCTGGCAAAATTCTCTTCTAAGGCACCGATCTGACTATATCACCTTTTCACTCAAAAACTTTCAAAGATTACTCATTATATTCTGGATTGAGGTCAGGCATCAACTCCCTGACTCCACGTGAGGTTATACGCAGGGATCAAAACAAGATCGTTTCTGGGAGAATGTTTTGTAAATCATAAGGCATGTACAAGTATGACATATCCTGTTCCTTTATGTTCTATAATACCTTATAATGTCTCCCATTTCCTAAGGAAGCAGAATCCATTGACAACCCATGTTTAGTCATACCTGTTTTCCTTGGGTAATGATGTTGAGTGGAATCTTTTAGATTTATTGGTGTTTTCTACATAACACAAGACTGCTAGTCTTTCCTATCCCTCTACTAACCTTCATGATGGGCTTGGAGATGCTAACTCAATGGGGCTTTTTTAGGAAGAGAATTTCAAAGGAAAGGTAAAATCATCTCTAGTCACGTTGGCTGTTAATGTAATCTACCTGAAATGTGGATGGGAGTTGGTGAGCAGCATCTTCCTGTAAAACAAGATAGGGGAGGAAAATATCTTTCTTTCTGCCCTTCTAGGTTCTCAGCTGGGGCTCTGTAACAAAAGACAAATTAATAAGAAAAAATAAATAAATACAAATGTATTTAAGTTTCTTCTGCAGAAGAAGACCTGAAGAAGTAGTTAAACCTGAACATTTTTATACTAGGTTTGATGCAGAGTGGAAAATCATGGGAAAATGTGCTAGTGCAAAAAGTATGTGCTAAGAGTAGTAAGCTGGGGGACATTTGGTAAAGCCTGCATCCCCCAAATTTAGAGATAAGGATGCTTCTCTCCTCTGGGTATGGTGTAGGCACCTCTCACATGAGGGTCTTATGACTGACTTTAGGAGAGGCCAACGAGTCCTTCCAACATCTATTTCTCAAGATCCTTCAGCTGAAAATATATCATATGCCATGGTGCCACATTTTGGGGTAGTGTATCATAAACCCCATCGCCAGGAAACCATGCAAATCATAAGGCTGGGGTCATGTTGAAATTGTATGGTGCCAATGGCCAATCATTTCTCAGCATTACATTAACTGAGTGTGATCTTTGGAAATCTTCTGCTTATGTGCCAGTTATTAAGTTTTTGCATTCAGTTTCAGACCCAGTCTTGTATACTCTGCATTTCTGCTTTGCTAGAGCTCCCTGTTAGGGGATGCTGAGGGAGACTGCTGAACCAGAGGAGGGACAGGGACTTGCTTCTGCCTGTTTGTTTTCTTTTTGCTTCCCGTCTGCTTGTGGTTCCTGTCGAGTATCATTCCAGCAACATGTCTTCATCCCTGAACACAGTTCCTTCCCATAGTAGCAGCTGAATCTGCTTTGTAGTTTTCCAGCATCTGTAGAACCAGCTTCATCCCCTCCCCACCACTAGCCCCAGCTGGAGGGAACCCTTTTCTTAGCTGTCTGAATTTCAGCTTCTCAGGACCCTCTTCCAAATGTTGAAGTTTTAGTAATTCCAACCTCTTACCTTTCTTCTCCTAGCTCTAAAGTGTTTGACAACCATAAGAATGCCCCTTACACACCTTCAGCTATACAGAGTATAATCAGGGGTGCTAGATTTCACAAATAAAATACAGGATGGGTACTAGTTAAATTTAAACAACAAATAACTTTGTAATGTAAGTATATCCTATGTAATAGTTTGGGATATGCTTATACTAAAATGTTATTGTTTGTCTGAAATTCAGATGTAACTGGGTATCTTATATTTTATCTGGCAAGCCTAAGCTTAATTGCCCAAGGACCCCCCAATACTGCTCTTTGAAATCCCTCCAGTGCTGTGTCTTCTCTGAAGCCATGCCTCCCCTGGCCAGTTCCTGATGCTGATTGTGTCAGAACACTAAGGCAGATTCTTGGGACACCTGGGACTCCTGTGACGGGCAACTTTGGCTCAATGACTTCCCTCTGGCATAGCAGAAACAACCTAAGATTTTATGGTTCTTTTCTCCTTCACTCAATTTAGATATCTCAGTCTTACAGCTCTCTCAGCTTCCTCC
Organism: Prionailurus bengalensis; assembly: GCF_016509475.1. Lineage (NCBI taxonomy): Eukaryota > Metazoa > Chordata > Mammalia > Carnivora > Felidae > Prionailurus > Prionailurus bengalensis. The sequence continues at coordinate 96,474,366 of NC_057344.1, forward strand.
AGGTTTCCTTTCACACAGGCATATCCCCTAGTGAAGTCCTTGTAGGTTTAATCCTGTCTTAGTATCTAACACAAGGTAGGCTAACACAGGGTAGTAGCAGCTTCCTACAGTTACTACTGTGTGAGGCTTTAGTATTCCTCTCTACTCTGTTAGTTACCTAAGAAAACAACTTACTACTTTGCTAACAATTCTATATATTGAATCTTCTCTCTTCAAAGAATTGATGTAGTTTCTATCTCTTGACTAGACCCTGACTGGGTGCCCCTGAGCTTGGTAAGAACTCTTTTTTTTTTTTTTTTTAAGTTTATTTATTTATTTTGAGAGAGAAAGAAAGAGAGATCGTGTGAGCAAGAGAGAGAGAGTGAGCAGGGGAGGGGCAAAGAGAGAGGGAGAGAGAGAGTCCCAAGCAGGCTCTGCACTGTCAGCACAGAGCCCAGCGTGGGGCTCAAACTCACAAAATGTGAGATCATGACCTGAGCTGAAATCAAGAGTTGGAGAATTAACTGACTGAGCCACCCAGGCGCCCCTCCAGGAAGTTTAAGAGACTAAACCACTCCATTAAAGGGATATGGGATGTGTTTATTTCCCTCAACTTCTTTTGTTATTTAACACAGAGTTGGCAAAACAGGTTGAGCAAGATGACTGTTTGTTATAAATGTGTCATTAGACATTTGTTATGTGGCATTTGATACTGGGAGTTACACTTGGACACAACAGACTAGAAGGCCTTCACAGGAAGGTAATCATGAAAATGACAAATCTTGAAGACGTTCCCAGTGAGGGACATGCTTATTCAATCTTAAGAAGAAAAGACTGCAGAAGGATGGGGTTCTCAAGTATTTGAAGGTCAGTCATATGGAAACTGGATTAAATTTATTTTGTGTGGCTCCAGATGTCAGAACTGGAACCAGTCAGCAGAACTGGAATGAAACATGTGGGCTCAAAGTTTGGCAATAATGCAAATTGGTATTCCTTTAATATCTGCTAAACATTTATCTGGCAAGAATGAGGAGAAACCATTTTTCCTACTAATAAAATATATAGTTATTTATGCTCAAAATAAAGGATTTATTACATGTGGTAACATAACAGTAATGTTTTTACTTTTTGAATCTTTTTCCAGTTTTGATATGAGTCACAACCACATAGTACAAGTCACTTACACTCACAAGGTAAGAATAGAAGTAATTTACATGGGTTTCATTAAGTATCTTGTCTAAACATAAGAACTCCTTCAACTAACTTTTATGTTGGCACACATTTTCTTGTTTTGTCCAATACTTACTGTAATATATTCTTCTTATGTTATTTTATAGTTACCTCAGTGGAAAAATAATGACCTTACAAAGGGTTTCTGATTTTAGATAACAAACCACCCATTCCTAGTCAATACCATGGCATTATTGAGCTTTCAAATTTCAGATGACCATAACTTGTTCTCCAGTGGGCAAGTGTTGGAATTAGGCAGACTAAACTTTATTCTCCTTGTGCGACTTATGAATTTGTCTCTCAAAAATACTCAGGGTGCCTGGGTGGCTCAACTGGTTAAGTGCCTGACTCTTGATTTCAGCTCAGGTCATGATCTCACAGTGGTGAGACCAGCCCCTGAACTCCAACCTCAGCACAGAGCCTGCTTGGGATTCTCTTTCTCCTTCTCTCTCTGCCCCTCCACCTCTCTCTCTCTCTCTCTCTCTCTCTCTCTCTCAGATAAAATAAAGAAAGAAATAATGACCCTGTGCACATGAATGATTATTATAGGTAATTTGGCTCTATGATCTGACCATTTGATGATCTCTGTGATGCAAGAGATGATAGCTAATCCTTTTTGTCAGTCTTTTTTTTTTTTTTTTTTGGTCCATTTGTCTACTTGTGAGATCAAATTAAGAAAATATTTTGTGTCCACTAGAAAGGACTTGTGCCTACAACTCTTTGAAAACTGGACTGGTGAGTTTTTTGTTTCTATGTTTTCTCTTGACCTGTAGCTGAGGTTATAGAGCTAAAGCCAGCCAGTTCTCTGTAATTGAGAAAAGCTTTTATCTCTCATTGTGTGTGTGAAACATTTTTTTACCTCTAGAGGATAATAATACATTTGATTATAAGTTCTTTTAAATTAAAGAAACTCTGTTCTGTTTTAATTGACTTAAAGGATAAACCAATTATTTATACTTAGAGTATGCTTACATAAATCTGATATTTCCAGAATTCCTAGAAAATAAACTGAATTTCTAATACTCTAAATATACTAGCCTCTTAAAAAATTCTTTCAGAAAGTGTCAACTCAGGGGCACCTGGCTGGCTCAGTTGGTAGAGCATGCAACTCTAGATCTCGGGGTAATGAGTTTGAGCCCCACATTGGGTGTAGAGATTACTTTAAAAAACAGTGCTAACTCAGAAGCATTTCATATGATAATCTAAATACATACATATAATATATAATATAAACAATACTTAATCTAAGTTCACATGATTTAGATGACTCTTCATATAAATCAGATTCATTTTTTTTAAGTTTTTTGAGAGAGAGAGAGCATGAGTGGGGGGAGAGGCAGAGAGAGAGGGAGAGAGAATCCTAAGTAGGCTCTGTACTATCAGTGCAGAGCCCAACCTGGGTGTCGAACTCATGAATCATCACATTATGACCTAAGCCCAAATCAAGAGTTGGATGCATATCCAACTGAACCACCCAGGCTCCCCCTAGTTTTAATAATGACTTAAGAAAAAAAAAATCTACACTTTCCCCCTGATCTTAGTAGTAGTAGTAGTAAATGTATTTGTACATTTTATTTTTTAGAAGATCTGAGTTTGTTTTCTGAACCTCCCCAACTTTCTACACTAGTTTATTGATGAAGTAGGTTAACATTACTATGTATAATGTTAAGGATTATGAAAAATGCAAATTCATGTGTCTAAACAAATTAAGTGATAATTTTGATAATCTTTTTGACATCAACAGTCAAGTTCTATAGTATGTTGGCTGAAATATACTTTCTAATATCCTTAAGTTAACCTTAAAATATCGGGTTAATATTAAATCTTTGGATACTTAGATTATTTCTAAGATAGTATGCTAAACACTGATTACTAAATATATTTAAATTTTTTTTAACATTTATTCATTTTTGAGAGACAAAGAGACAAAGTGTGAGAGGGGGAGGAACAGAGCAAGAGGGAGACACAGAGGCTCCAGGCTGAACTATCAGCACAGAGCCCAAAGCAGGGCTCAGAACCATGAGCAGTGAGATCATGACCTGATCCAAAGTCAGATGCTTAACCGACTGAGCCACCCAGGTGCCCCATTAAATATACTTTTAATTTTTTTTAATTTTATTAATGTTTATTCATTAAAAAATTTTTTTTTCATGTTTATTTAGTTTTCAGAGAGAGAGACAGAGCAGGAGTGGGGAGGGGCAGAGAGAGAGAGATACAGAATCTGATGCAGGCTCCAGGCTCTGAGCTGTTAGCACAGAGCCTGATGCAGGGCTGGAACCCAGGAACCACAAGATCATGACCTGAGCCGAAGTCAGCTGCTTAACCAACTGATCCACCCAGGTGCCCCTATACTTTTTAAATATGTATACACGTTTGTTTCTTATTTTACTATACTATAGAGTGGCAAACCTTTGGATCATGTTAATAAATGTTTATTTGTTATCTTATAGAACATTCAGTTATCAATTATTACCCATCTCTGAGTTTTCTCTGTAAAATAGGGGTTATGTTTTTTAAACAAACTTTTTTAACATAGTTAATATGAGTGATTAAGACCATACTAGGAGCAATAATGACAATGCTATAAGCAATAATTCAAACAAGAACAATGAATGATTACAAAGTAAAGGAATTTGTTTTTTAAAAAAAAAGTGAGTTATGTTCTAAAGGAAAATGTGTATTCCAGAACATGAAATAGGATAGGGAAAGACAAAACTTGAATAGATACAGAAAATTGTAGAAGGTTTATTGAAGTAAACCATATTTGTCGTGGTTGTCTAAAAACAAGCAATAAAATATGTTAAAATTTTGGCAAAGTTCTCTCAGATTTGATGGGCTTATTCAAAAGATAATTTTTTTAAAAAGGAACTTGGAATCCTTTATTGCAAAATATTGAATTAATGCAAAAATAGAATTTGGCTTTCTCTCTATTAAAACAATAAACCAGTCTTAGAGCTCTTAACAAGGGGTAATAAGCAGTTATCATTCACTTGCTGTGTAATACATACAGATAGCAGAGATTTTTATTGTACCAGAATAAGTTTCTGTACTTGGTGTTGATTTTATCATGACTATGATTATTTTTTTAAGGACAAAGAAAAAAGTCTCCTTACATCGAAAAGAGCCAAGATCCCTTAAAATTGTTTTACCTACTTCTAGGTCTATTTCAAAATGTTATGTTTTGGGGCTCCTGGGTGGCTCAATTGATTAAGTGTCCGACTTCAGCTCAGGTCATGATCTCACAGTTCGTGAGTTTGAACTGCACACCCAGCTCTGTGCTAACTGCATGGAGCCTAGAGCCTGCTTCAAGTTCTGTCTCTCTGTCTCTCAGTCTCTCTCTCAAAAATAAATAAACAATGGGGCGCCTGGGTGGCGCAGTCGGTTAAGCGTCCGACTTCAGCCAGGTCATGATCTCGCGGTCGGTCGGTGAGTTCGAGCCCCACGTCAGGCTCTGGGCTGATGGCTCGGAGCCTGGAGCCTGTTTCCGATTCTGTGTCTCCCTCTCTCTCTGCCCCTCCCCCATTCTTGCTCTGTCTCTCTCTGTCCCAAAAATAAATAAAAAACGTTGAAAAAAAATTTTTTAAATAAATAAATAAACATTAAAAATTTTTTAATAAAATATTGTTGCTGTAATGAATAGGTAATAAACTTTTAATCTCAAGTACCCATAATACTATCTTAATTATAGACCAAATCTCCTGTGGTAAATCTATTGCTTTTGACTTTGTACGATTCAGATTCAGAAATAATAAAATTCTCAGAATGTCTTTACACCTAAAACTACCTTGGACATTCCCAAAGAACCTCTGGAAAATCACAAAGATTTGTTTTTTTACCTTATAAAAAATGTTAGAAATAGTTAGGTTTGTTGGGGAGCCCAGTATTGTTTAATAAGTTCAATACTATGGTAAGAGTAGCACAGGAAGAATTGTCCATTCAAAAGGGATTCTCAGCCTTCCCTAAGTTAAGGTAAATTTTGTAGAGGTAAATGTTATTAACATAAATATTATAGAGGCTGTATACTTTATAGGAAGGTCCTTAAGATTTGGCACTGTCCTTGCTGTCCTTGCCCTTCTTATCCTCTGGGAGACACTGATCAAACCCTGTGAAACACGTACACATTAGACAACTTTGTTCTCCTCCATTCTGATATCATTAGTTACTGCAATAAATTAACCATAGCCATTCAGTCTTAGGGGTGCTTTCTGCTTTTCCCTCATGCTCACCTGACGGCTCTAAGTTACAAGCCACAGATCAGATCTTCAAAAAAGAAATCTTACAACCTCAAGGAAAGGACTGTATTGGGTACTCCTAACTATTGATACTTCAAAAAACACTCCTAAATACAAGGTTTCTGAGTTGATAGCCCTTAGACAACTTTCAGTCTGTGCCAAGGTTCTGAGTCAGGATTTCCAAGACTCGTTCTTTGGACAAGCAACTCTTAACTATGTAAACCCACAATGTTGACATAAGACTCAGTGCAACTAGAATTAATTATAGGATCTAAATAACTGATAAAGGAAATATAATAGTTGTCGTTATTTGTTTGGGATATTGTTAATGCTCTACTTTCTGATGGGTATTTTACTAATTTTTGGGTGGCAGATTTTTTTTTTAGAGGAATCCCTTTCTTTCAGAGGTACATTCTGAAATGATATATCACATGATATTCATGTGAAATGAAATATCTCAGATTGGCTTCAAATAATCTGAGTGGGAGAGTGAGGGGGTAGATGAAATTAATTTGCTGTGTTGATAACTGTTCAGCAGGGTGATAGGTACATGAGGGTTCCACTTTTTTATCTGTTTGCTATTTTCCACAGTTAAAACTGTTTAAAAAAATTCTATTATCACAAATTTTCCTGTGTTAAGCTCATCATAGTTAATATTTCAATATTCACATCTTATTTCAAAATATACAAAAATGACGATTATTAATCTTTATTGTTGAATTAAGTTTGTTTTCAATTTTTTATTATTATAAGTAATACTGGAATACACCTTTTAATGCATAAACTTTTCACTATTTTGAATTTCCCTAGAAGAGACTTGGTGGATCAAGGGGTACGAAATTCTAAGGCTCTTGATCATGGAGCTATTTAATTTCCCAAATGTCTTTACCACTATACATCCACGAACCACACCCTCATTGGCATTGGGTATTTTACTTTTTAAAATATTTTCCAATTTTGCGAGGGGGGATAGTATCTCATTGTACTTTCACTTGAGAATTACTTCCAGGACGCTGTTTCTATGCTGCTGTTTGAAGTTTCAGTATCTTGTATTCACTTTTGTTTGGATCATCACTCCTACTGGGCATGCACTTTGGTATTTGGCTGCTGATGGTCATGATCCCTTGCCCCTGAGCCAAGGGAAATTCTTGGATGCTTTAACACTGTGATTCTGACATTTTCTGGCTCCTGGTATGAAAAGAAGATCCAGACAAGTGGGAGGGAGCACGTATTGACTGGCCCAATTGAAGCTCTGAGCCAGCAGGAAAGAACACTACCTCAAGTGTGTCTGGAGGCTGGAGGTTCTGAAGAGATACTAGGGTTAACCTGTGAGCATTTTACATCCCAATATGGCCTCTGCCACTAAAACAGGAAGGAAGAGTGAGGTTTCTAGGCTGATGAACTGTCCACTGGCTAATATTTTTAACTTCAAGTTGGATATAGCAAATGTCATTGCAATTTAATAAATATAAAGTATGCTGAGAAACTGCTCTGAGTTTGCCTGATTTTGAGACTATACTGCAGGCAACAGGGGAGTTAAGTAACCACCTTCCTGTAGGTGGTATGAAACTGTCAGGACTAAACCATCTGCCAACAGGGATATACTCACTTTTTTCAAGTCAAACTTTGTTGGATGCAATATTCAATATTTCTATATTACTCTAGTATCAAATCTTCTGTGATAACATCTTAAAAGAGACAATGTAGGGGAAAAGGAAGAAGGTAGGGCAGGAAAGTGGCTAACAGTTCCTCTGTGAGCATGATTACAGCTTTAAAAATTCTATTCACGAAATCATCTCTCCTTGTTGCTGTACTTGATAAATAAGTTTTTATTTATGAATCTGTCAGGAAAATTTGTGAAAGACTTTGAAGTGGGCAAAAGATTACTGGGTGTCCATTTCATGGAGAAAGAGGCATTGTCTGGAAGACCTTTGGGGCTTATCTGATTTTATAGTGATCTATGCCTTTCACTGCCTTTGACCAAGCTATTTTACAACTCTGTAAGTTGTAGAAAACGATAGTAATGCAAATTATTCTTGTCCACAGAGATGCAAATGGTTTGGTTTTGTAAAGATGTATTTGATTTTCCCTTACAGAAAAGAAAATTCTAACCTTTACACTTATTGGCCTGTGAAGTTTTGCATCCATTAGCAATTTCATTTTCTTATTCCTGATTTACTGAGTATCTGTTATAGAAGTGTCTGTTCTTCAGATTTTTCCTTTAAACTGGTTGTAATATCTTACTGGTTTCCTCATTAATCAAAGAGTTCTGTAGAATCTTCGGCAGTTGTTCATTTCATATTTGCACGAGTGTCTTGATTTTAATTAAAAAAATTATTCTTTAACATCTCCAACTTCAATTAAATATGTATTAATTCTTTTCAGCAGCCATTAATAATGTTTTTTTCCTTGAAGCCTCAATATTTTTTCTGGCATCTGCGAAAGGAGACCAGGTCCCAGAACTGAAACAAATCTCTACCTCCAAAGTGGATAGGTCTCTCTCTCAACTACTCTGCAATAAGGTAAAACAATGTCTGAGGTTTGCCTGGACTAAGCCTGACTGTGCAGAGCTTCTAAGGACATGAGTGTAGCCATTGCTACCCATAGAAATCTTTATAAGTATTCAAAATGCAAGGGAGAAGCAGAGAGAAAAGATGGAAGAAAGGGGAGTGCAATGTATGGGACAGTATGAGGGGGGTTCTGTGGAGCTGTGCTATCCCTCATAGAATCTTGTAGCTGGGCACTAACTGGACCTCTAGGGCTGAAGAGAGTGAAGCCATTTATAAACATGGCTTAGAACATGTTTAGAAGAGAACACTATTGAATACAATGGCATGGTTTTTAAAGCTTTCCTGAAATATGTGAATGGTGAAGTATCTACAGAAGGAAGGGACCAGGTAAAAAGGTGAACTGAGAGAGCAGCAAAGGGTGTAACTAAGTGTCAGCCTCCCCATTCCCTTCAAGGGCCTTCTCCTTGAGGATTTTGGAACAAAGGTGGGTAGTCTCCTGATCTACTCTTAAGAAGTCCATCTGGGAGCTGCTTTTCCATAGGCCATTCTCATGTACCTCCCAACTAGCCCAAAGTAAAAAGGAAGTTTCTGGGCTGTTTGCTAAAGATGACTGTTCCCATAATCCAAGGAAAAGCTCTAAAGTTAAACTTCACCTGGGGTCTCTTCAGACATTCTTCAGGTGCTAACTTAGTTTTCCAGGTCTTTGAGAATTTACCACTTTGAAGGAAAACAGGTACATAGATTTAAGAGCCCAGGTTGTGACAGGAAACAACTTGAGTTTGAATCCCAGGTGTATGATTTGTTTGCTGTATAATCACAGGGTAGAGGGGCATGGTGTTGCTTAAACTCTCATGTCTTGGCTTACTCATCTGTAAAATGGAGACCATTACCCTATTGGCCTCACAGGGATACTGTGAGGTTTAAATGCATTAACTTAAGTAAAGCACTTAGAATAGTGCCTGAAACTAGTAAGTGCTAGATAAATGTTAGCTAGCTGTTAATAAGCAGTGTGTGATTGAGAGTGGGATTAAAATCCCGACTCCACCATTTACAAACTGTTATGACAGTGACTGAACTTCTCTGTGCCCCAGTTCCTCAAATGCAAAATTGGGAAATAGTAGTTCCTAATCGATAGCATTGCTGTGAGGATTAAATGAGTTATATGTGTAAAGTACTTCATACATCATGTTAACAAAGTACATGTTAAGTAATTATTATTACTACATCCATAATTATTAGATATTGTTATTTTTATTAGATATTGTTATTTTATTGTTATTAGATATTGTTATTGTTATTGCATTACTCTACCTCAACGGGGGGAGAAAAGGTAAGAGGGACCCTGTAAATCAAGAGACTTATTAGAAAGCTCAATCATTCACATTGTATAAGCCTTACTTAGATTCTGATCCAAACAAACAAATCTAAAAAGAGAAAAACAAAAACAGTCATTGGACAATCAAAAAATGTGAACACTTTGAACACTGACTGGATATTTGATGGTTTGAGAAATATTATTAAGTTTTTAGGTAAGATAAGAATAGTGTGGTCACGTAAAAAAAAGTCATCATTTTTTAGTTGAGAATAAAATTGTACATGCCTGGGATTTACTTTAAAGTTATGTGGGTGAGGTGGAAGGGTAGGGTAAGACTAGTTAAAGGTTGTGAATGGGAGATAGAAACATAGAGCTTTGTTAATCTATTGTCTTTTGGGGGGTACATCTTACTTAAAAAATGAGGATGAGGAGGACAAAGAGGAGAAAGAAAAAGAAGAAAACTACACCCTTAGGATCTGATCTCACCCTAAGATTCATCTGTCTTTTCACCTGGCCTCCAGTTGGGAGGGCCCAGCAATCTTCAGCAGTATATTTTCCAAAGTGTGAGTGTTCTGTCCGGAGCAGTATCACGGTGCCTTCAGCAGGACAGTTGAAGGAGGGCTTTGAGACTCCAAATTTGAACCATCTCAAGTTTTCCCTCCAGTGTGAGGGGAGAGGTTAAGGTACACTTTCATATCCTCGCAAGGAGTCCGGTGGATGTCTGTGGCATCATACAAACGCGTGCGCGCGCGCGCGCGCACACACACACACACACACACACACACACACCATTTTCCAAGGACAAAAACTAATTTTCAGAGGCAGTAGAGTCGAAATCCATTTTTTACATATGCAAATAATTTCAGAGTTGCTTCTTCGCAAGAAGGAGGTACCTTTCATTGACATTTTTATGCAGGGAGGTATCAGTTCCCTTTGTATCCTGAGACCTACTCGTTGCATAAGAAATGGGATCCATTCCAGAGCAATCTGCCTCTCTGTGGACACCCTTAGGCTCACAAAGACCCGGAAAAAAACTTTAGTATTTATGGCTTTTTCCCTTTTACTGTCTAGCCCATACCTTCCCACCTTTCCGATGCGGAGATAATAGAAATGCAAAAGGCTGTGCAGGTTAATCTCTCCAAGCAAACCCCTGAGGTATGAAGAAGGGAGGAGAATTGGGGGGAGGTGAAAGGGAAAACAGTTCTTTCATTCACAAAAAACATAATAGATTGTTAGAACTGAAAGGACCTTAAAGATCATTCCATACCAACTCTTTCAATTTACCCGGAGATGGATGCTTAGAAAGTCAAAGGGAGCATTTGCTGCAATCCTACACACGGTATTTATAATACATATTTAAATGACTTTTCTCACAAAACTTGGCTAATAAATAAAGTCTTAAAAATTGAGAAAAAAATTTTTTGGTATTTTATCACTAAATTACTATCTCAACCCCAATCTTTAAAAAAAAGTTTTATGTAAAAATAAAAGTTTTATGTACCATTTTATATATTATGGTTGTTAATAAATTAATTTATGTATTATAGTTGTTTTATTTATTTGCTTATGATATTTATTTATTATATTTGTTATATTTATTTAACTAATTTCAAAATCACCTTTAGTTTGCTTGTTGCAGAGATCCTTCAGGAATGCTTTACCAGCCCCTTATCAAGAGAGCCATGAAGTAGGCCTCCCCAAGGCAGGCAGTAAGGGGGAGCCTTGTCTAGAGAATTTTAAAACTATAATAAAACTAGGAGTTGATCTACTTTTTATGGCCACCATTCTCTGCAATTCTAAACAATGTAAATGATAAAATTGTCCTCCCTGAAAAAATCTTTTGTTGGCCTAAATTCTAAGAAATTGCTGCAGTTATTGTTGAGTTTTAATATATAAGTAAGTTTCAAGTTAGCACATTTTCATTACATTTTCTTCAATAAACATTGTATTCTACCTAGAAATGAATTCAGAGAACTCCCTATTATCCAATTTGCCTTCGATACACATGGACTCAGCCCCACACGTTTCTTTTAATGCTAAATCCTCCAGCCCCTGCGGTACTTCATGTCTGCATTTAAAATTTTGATGTGTAATAAATAATGATGAAGAAACAGAACTCAAGTTACTTCAGTTATTCCAGTCTGTGTGACCATTTGTTTTTAGTTGTGTGGCACTTTTGTTTACCTGCAAATTTTAGTTTATATGCAAAATATTTCATTGACTTTGAATGCTATCTTTAAAAGAGAAATTTATTTTTTAATTGTTAATTGCTTTAAAACCAAAAGTGAATCAAGAAAATATCAGTGGTATTTAGTAGGTACCTAAATAAGTAACTTCTGCTAAAGTTGTGGTTTTATTAAAGTATACTTACTAGTTATGGAATTTTTTTAATGTTTATTTATTTTTGTTTATTTTTGTTTTTTTAATTTTTTTTAAATGTTTATTTATTTTCGAGACAGAGAGAGACAGAGCATGAACGGGGGAGGGTCAGAGAGAGAGGGAGACACAGAATCTGAAGCAGGCTCCAGGCTCTGAGCTGTCAGCACAGAGCCCGACACGGGGCTCGAACTCACAAACCATGAGATCATGACCTGAGCCGAAGTCGGACGCTTAACCGACTGAGCCACCCAGGCGCCCCAATGTTCATTTATTTTTGAAGGAGAGAGAGACAGAGTGTGAGTGAGGGGTGGAGGAAGCAGAGAGAGAAGGAGACACAGAATCTGAAGCAGGCTCCAGGCTCTGAGCTGTCAGCCCAGAGGCCAACGTGGGGCTCAAACTCATGGACTACGAGATCATGACCTGAGCTGAAGTCGGACGCTTAACCGACTGAGCCACCCAGGCACCCCTACTTTTTTCTTTTTTTAAAAATGAGTGTGCAAAGATCAATTTTCACAGTCATTGGTACATTGGCAATGTTTGCAAAAAATACCACCATAGGAAGCCACAGCTAGAAATGAGGAAAGGAGGCTAAGAGATTCTTTAAGAACTCTTAGAAGATAACATTTTAAAGAAATCTGGCTAATCTAAGGAAGAATTTGAGAGAGGATGGGTTTTCTGCTGTATTGAGGACTTGGATCAAAGAAATACTGTTTTGTTAATGTTATCATGCCTCTGTTTTTATCCCAGGTTGGTATGTCTTGGGACAATGTCAATTATAGTTATAAAGTTATCTTCTCTTGCTAAAAAAACATCTAGAGAGACCATCATCTTAGAAAGCAGAAGGCTTTCCCCCACCTTCCCTACTTCCTGCTATCAGAAGGATTTGCTGGGGAAAGCATATATACACTCAGTAGGTAAATCCAATCTTTATCGCATAGGCATAGAGCCTGCAAAATGCTAAGGGGTTCTCTCTTTCTTAAAAGGCCAGAATTCCTTATGTCTGATACCAGGCTCTCTCATTATATCCATCATATATATTTTGCTAGTATCTTTGCAAATATTTTCAACATCTCATGGTTCTATGAGGGTAAGGCCCATATAAAGTTAATTCACATGGTGGCCTAGTCTTAGCAAAAACAAACAAACAAAAAACTATTTTTGAGTCTCCAAAAATAATTGAACATCAGTTAATATCTTTTTGCAGATTTTTTAAGGAAAATGACTCTGGGGTTGGGAATTTATTAATAACACTTGGTAAATGTATTAAATCTTTCTCTCTATAATTCTCTCTCTGTTTCTCACATATTTGGCAGATACTCCCCAAATCTCTCATATCTTCTGTCTGCAAACTTCCCCAATTTCTTCCTAAATGCAGGACATGCTCACTTTGGTCCCATCTTCCCTTCCTCTGTCATCTTCCAGAGGTATTCACTTCAGGTAGCTATAAACTCTGCCCTTCCCTGTCAAGTTGCTACAGTGCTCTCCTTATTCAAAACCCCAAATCTGCACAAGATTCTTGTTGGCCACAAAAGGAAATCTGCTTTACAGACAGAAGGGGAGAAGTGATGTGAGTTCCTGTATGTTAACATCCTTATCTGTTCAAGAACTTCCCCAAAGATTTTCTGTCAAGTATAAACCTGTCTGTGACCAAGTAGTTGATTCAAATTCTGGTGTGACTGAGGAAAGAATCTTCCAGCATTTGAAGACAAGGGAAGCCAAATCTAATGGTGATTTGCATTTAGCAATTGAAGACCACCAAGAAGGGAAATTTTTACTTTTCCATTTTTGGTGTGTTGTAACTTGTTCTCGTTAATACTTTTTTTTTTTACATTGAAAAAAAAATTTTTTTTGAGACAGAACATGAGCAGGGGAGGGTCAGAGAGAGAGGGAGACACAGAATCTGAAGCAGGCTCCAGGCTCTGAGCTGTCAGCACAGAGGACAACGCGGGGCTCAAACTCATGGACTGTGAGATCATGACCTGAGCTGAAGTCAGAAGCTTAACTGACTGAGCCACCCAGGCACCCCTACCTTTTTCTTTTTTAAAAAATTTATTTATTTATTTTTTAGAGAGAGAGAGAGCAGGAGCGCACAAGCAGGGGATGGGCAGAGAGAGAGAGAGGGAGACACAGAATTTGAAGCAGCCTCCAGGCTCTGAGCTGTCAGCTCAGAGCCCTATGCAGAGATTGAACCCACAAACCTAGGCTGAAATCAAGAGTTGGATACTCAACCAACTGACCTACCCTGGAGCCCCCGCATTAATACTTTTTGAATATGGATGAGAAAGAACGAAAAATAAGAATAGTATATGCAAGAAATCTGCAAGTTTCCTTATTAATTCTATGCCATTCTTTAGATGTTACATGGCCTGGTGAAAAAGCATAGACTTCAGAGATACGGATTTATACTTACACTTCAATTCCAGATCAATCACTTTCTAGCTGAGTATAACTTATAATGCAACAGTTATTATCAGGAAAGGAAGGAAGAAAAGAAAAGGAAGTATTGCTTTTTGTAAATGGAGACAATAGCTACTTTGCAAGATTATTGTGAAGACTAAATGAAGTAATTTTTGGAAAATGCTAAGTGTAGCATTATACTTATATAAGTATATTTATATACCATAATTATATATAATTATATGTAATAATAATTATTACTATTATTGCTTTTTGTTTTACTGGAGTTGGATGGCTTCTGCTTAAATCTCTTCTGTTTCTAATGTTCTAAAGTTAGCCTCAGTACTGTTTTATGATATCTTTACTTAAAAAAAATCTAGAATACCCAACAAATAACAGTAATATGCAAATATCTGAGTAAAAAACTTTTCATATCTCAGTGATTGGTGGCAATAATCAAGAAATTGAATAATCTCTTGTAGATAACCATATGTGACCCTCACTTTACCTATAATTTATATATTCCCACCTGCTCCTCCCTAGTCTCCTCTTCATGACCACCAAGGAGAGCTAGAGGACCTTAGAGGAAGCTCAGAATAGTACTGCCTTGATTTTGGCAACATGCATATTGTTTCTGCAGCTAACTCAGCATGCTTGAGATCATTTTAACAGCATAGTGTTATCATGTGGTTTCAGTAGAAAAAGTCCCTATGTAAAAATAGCACCTTCTTCCTCAGCATGTCTGCTCCCTTTAATGAAAATAAGACTTTAGCTTAGACTGAGCCAATGCAGCTATCAAGGAGTGAGCTAAAATCTCATCTGCTCCAAACACTGTTAGCCAAATTCACTAACGATGATACTTCTAGCCATTGACAATAAGAAAGACAATGTAGTAAGAGGCATGAACAATACAGGATACTTCATATCTAATACACAATACTTAGACATCAGTTTCCTAGAAAGAGGCCTCAGAGAATATGGTCAATGAGAAGCATCACAATTGCTCTACAAGAATATTTACAGCAGTATACACAAATGAAATAGAAAAAAAAAGAATCAGTAACTCTCACAAATTCTTATGCAATCTAATTAAAAAAAAGAAGAAGAAGGGGATAAGTTAATAGAATTCAAGCCATATGGTAAGCTAGTAGCTTGCTGCTTCTTGGAGAATGGGGTTTCATTCATTCTTATCAGTCTGCACTCTATCACACCATGTTCCAGTTTGGCCTTCGGAAACTTCTGTATGCATTATTGATATGAAAAAAACACACAGAAAAAGTAGCTTTATTTTACTTTTAAGGAAAGACACAATTGTACTTATAAAAGTTATCCTGAAAAACATAGTTTTAGAAACTATTCTTGGGCCATCAGTGTCCTCTCCTATTATCTTCAGAATCTGTTCAAGCCTGATGACTTGAGTAATTATGCTTATCCAAGTTCCGTCAGAAGAGCAATGTCAGAGTAGTAGGTACAGCTACAAACATATTCAGTTCCATGCCTGGTATATCAATAAGAGTTCAATCAAGGAATCTGGCACAAGAAACAACCAGAAGTATGTCCATCTTATGGGTACTTTCATTGAGAAAAATTTACTCACAGAACAAAAGAAATGTTACCAGGAATTTAGTCTGGGTCCTAGAAGTCTCTAAGATCTTTTTTTAGAGGCAAAAGGGAGAAAGGGAGAACTGCTATTTTATTTTATAATCCATTTCCCCCAGAAACCAGACCTTTTAAAAAATTTTTTTTCATGTTTATTTATTTTGACAGAAAGAGAGAGAGTGGGGGAGGGGCAGAGAGAGAGGAAGAGAATCCCAAGCAGGCGCCCCTAAGCCAGACCTTTCTTAAGGGAAGATTATTTCTATTTTGCAAACCCTAAGATACCTTTAGCAGAAACTTTCTGAAAGTCATTTGAGGTTGTCAGACACCTCTTTTATTTTTTTACAACAGAGATGTCTACAGCCTCACTTTCTTTGGTGTAACTGAAACCTTCACTGGGGTATCAGTGGCTGTCTGCAGTCCTACCTGTGCAGATTCCATATCTGCATCTGACCAGCCCCTCCTTTATCTATTATTTGAAAGCAATCCTAGAAGATGTTCACCTCTGTCAATTAAGACAGACAACAATGCCTTGCACACAGTAGGCATTCAAAAAATGTTACTTAGCCCCATGCTGCCTCCCTCCACTATCCCCAGTCCCTTTTACCTGAAGGAAAATCTAGAATCAAATGACCTACTGGTTGCCTTCTTTGTTTGTATTCAAAATAGATTTCAGAAGAACTATAGATAAAACATATGGGTGGAAATATTCAGTGGGCCATTTTAAAACTGAACCAAATTTAAGAATAAATTTAGGAACTGGGGATATAAATTATGAAATCATCTACCTAGATTTGTAATGAAGCCATGGAAGTAAATAGGTTTACCAAGAGAATGTATGAAAGAGAAGGTGAAGACAGGCAAACCCTACTTTTAATCATAGAGGGATGCCTGGGTGGCTCAGTTGGTTGAGCATCCAACTTCAGCTCAGGTCATGATCTCACAGCTTGTGAGTTCAAGCCCCACATCGGGCTCTGTGCTGACAGTTTGGAGCCTGGAGCCTGCTTCTGATTCTGTGTCTCCCTCTCTCTCTGCCCTCTCCCTCTCATGTTCTGTCTCTGTTTCTCTCTCTCTTTCTCTCTCTCTCAAAAATAAATAAATGTTAAAAAAAAATTTGTATTCATGGAAGGAATAACAGAACTCTGGAAAAAAAATTGACAAAGCAGTCAATGAACTAGGAAAAAAATGAAAATGAATATTTACTTGTAACAGAAGCTATAAGAAGTGAGTTTCAAAAAGATTAATTGTGGGAGCACCTGGCTGGCTCAGTCAATAGAGTATGAGATGCTTGATCTCAAGGTTGTGAGTTTAAGCCCCACGTTCAGTGTAGAGATTACTTGGAAAAAATTTTTTTTAATTTTTAAGAAAGGTACTTTAACAAAAGATTAATTATATTAAAAACTAAAATGTCGGGGCACCTGTGTGGCTCAGTCGGTTAAACATCTGACTTCAGCTCAGGACATGATCTCGTGTTCATGGGTTCAAGCCCCACGTTGGGCTTGTGCTGACAGCTCAGGACCTGGAGACTGCTTTGGATTCTGTGTCTTCTCTCTCTCTCTCTGCCCCTCCACTGCTCATGGTCTGTCTCTCAAAAAATAAAATAAAATGTTAAAAAAACCCTAAAATGTTTAAGGAAGATAGGAAGACATCACTGATGATTAGGAAGTAGCTAGTTAACCTAATTACTAGAATTACAGCAAGAACCATTTTACAAGAGGGTTCAATGGTACAAGAACCATTTTACAAGAGGTGAGCTGGGTGGCTCACTCAGTTGAGCATCTGACTTCAGCTGAGGTCCCTATCTCATGATTCATGAGTTTGAGACTCACATCAGGCTCACTGCTGTCAGCGCAGAGCATGCTTCACATCCTCTGTCTCCCTCTGTCTCTGCCCCTCCCCTACTCACTCTCTCTCTCTCTCTCTCTGTCAAAAATAAACATTAAAAAAACTATTTAACAAGAACTGAGAAGTGAATGCAGGAAAAGGAAGTAGAGGTAATAAGAAAAGCTACTCTACCAAGATGGTGGTAGGAAGAAGAACACTTGATTTGGCCTCTGGTACATTAGCAGACATAACACAAATAGAGGCTTAAAAAGTGCTTGCATAATGGGGTCACTTGCTCTTGTCCACCATGTTAAAAAGCCTGGGCTTTTCTGCTAGAGGATGAGATGACATGGTTAGAGACAGCTGGGGCCCCAAACATGTGAGTCCAGCCACAAAAGAACCTGCAGAGACTCGGAAAATTGTCTAGTATGCCACAAAATGGTAAGAGACAAGTACAGTTGTAAGCAACTATATTTTGGAATGGTTTGTTACACAGCAACAACTACATAATACAATAGGATTCCTTCCTTTTGAACTTATTTTCTAACTTATTTCTGAATAATATGAGACTCTTAGAGTGTTGACATCATCTTAGAAAATAAAGAACAACAAAACTCGCAAGTATCAATCATGTTCTATCTGGTGATCAGACACCAAAAATCATAAGCATCCAGAATACAGCTCTGAACTTAGGTAAGCACCAATGTAAAAGATACTCAAACATAATGCAGTGAAGAAATGGGCAGAAGACATGAATAGACACTTTTCTAAAGAAGACATCCAGATGGCCAACAGGCACATGAAAAGATGCTCAACATCACTCCTCATCAGGGAAATACAAATCAAAACCACACTCAGATATCACCTCACACCAGTCAGAGTGGCCAAAATGAACAAATCAGGAGACTATAGATGCTGGAGAGGATGTGGAGAAATGGGAACCCTCTTGCACTGTTGGTGGGAATGAAAACTGGTGCAGACACTCGGGAAAACAGTGTGGAGGTTCCTCAAAAAATTAAAAATAGATCTACCCTATGACCCAGCAATAGCACTGCTAGGAATTTACCCAACGGATACAGGATGTTTATAGCAGCACTTTCAACAGTAGCCAAATTATGGAAAGAGCCTAAATGTCCATCAACTGACAAATGGATAAAGATGTGGTTTAAATATACAATGGAATACTACTTGGCAATGAGAAAGAATGACATCTGGCCATTTGTAGCAACGTGGATAGAACTGGAGAGTATTATGC
The DNA here is from genome assembly GCF_016509475.1 of Prionailurus bengalensis. Classification (NCBI taxonomy): domain Eukaryota; kingdom Metazoa; phylum Chordata; class Mammalia; order Carnivora; family Felidae; genus Prionailurus; species Prionailurus bengalensis. The sequence continues at coordinate 96,493,083 of NC_057344.1, forward strand.
TAAGTGAAACAAGTCAGGCAGAGAAAGACAGATACCATATGTTTTCACTCATATGTGGATTCTCAGAAAGACCATAGTGGAGGGGAAGGGGGGGGAAAGTTACAGAGAGGGAAGGAGACAAATCATAAGATACTCTTAAATACTGAGAACAAACTGAGGGTTGATGGGGGTTGGGGGAAAATGGGTGATGGGCATTGAGGAGGGCACCTGTTGGGATGAGCACTGGGTGTTGTATGGAAACCAGTTTGACAATAAATTATATTAAAAAAATTAATAAATAAATAAAGGTTCAACCTTTATGATTTAAGAAACTGTAAAAAAAAATTAAAATAGCATATATGCTGTGAGTTACTTAAAAAAAAAGATACTCAAACAACAAGGAAATTCTCCACCATAAAGTCTGTGTGATTTATTTATGTCATAATCACAGGTCATCTCTAAGCCTTTATATTATAACCTGCTGATTTATATAGAAAATTCTATATAAATATGGTGGCGAGTTTATAAAGATTAGTGATTTGATTTCCATAACTATTAGTTCATACAAAGGTTACAGATGATATATTGAGAGAATTATTGGGTTGAAGCAGGAAGACTAGAAACCGGTACATATGTGGGACATGGGCTGCAGAGCAGAAGCCACCATAGTGGTCATAGGCAGCACCTCTGGGTTCAGCAAAGATTGCAGTAGGACACTGTATATTTCACCAAACCCTGAGGATATCTTGTTCGGAGTCATTAAGATATGTTAAATGATGTTCAATGTATTCTGTTTAATGAGGCCAAGAATGGAATCCATTTTATTATAATTTCCATAAAATAGCTTAATTTTTAAAAAGCTTGGTCCTTAAAGGGTGTAAGCTTCAATTCACTGGAAAACTCACTTCTTTGTGACACCTCATTTTCTGACAATACAGATTGGCAAGGTATTAATTTAGACATATTCATTTGGCATTATAATGGACCCTAAGACTATAACATAACAATTACTTTCAGAGACAGAAAGGAAGCATTGTCCAGCAAATGAAGAGTAGAACAGTACTTTGTTCAAATTAGGAAACTGACATTGATGTGATTTCTTCATGGTTTTTCTTTTAAACAACCATCAGCATTCTGTGGCCTCCACGGTTTTTAGTTCATATTTCCCTGATGCCAGATATTACTATTAACCACTTTGCCCTTTTACTTAGCAAGTACCTCAGTGGCCCTTGGTCCTTGTTCAGCAATTCAGGCTTTGGATCAACCTCTATAAAGAGTCCCTCTTTAGCAAGGCTACATCTTGAATTCCCAATCCTCCTCCATCTTTACTGTTATTTCCTAAACATGGAATAATTACTGTCATCACAGTTCTTATCACTAAAAACATTCATTGTGGGCCTAACAGTTTCTATGTAGGACACAATTAGTGCTTCCTCAGTCCTTTTTTCCCACCTTGTCTATTATACCATCCGTTAGGTCTAATTTTGGAGCCAAATTCCCATACCCAGGGTAAGGCAGCCATCCACCTTATTCTCCAATACAAGGGTCATTGAACTAAGCTTTAGGCTTATGGAATACAATATTCTCTAGGTGCTTTAAGTTTCCAAATTTCTCAATTTTCTTACTTGTTCTAATACCTTCCAAACACTAGCTCTGCTGTTTGGGATTTTGTCTTGGATAAAAGTGTTTCTAAACGCAACATGGAATTTATTTTTTAAGTGGATTTATTTTGAGAGGGAAAGAGAGAGAGAGAGAGAAAGGCAGAGAGAAAGGGAGAGAGAGAATCCCAAGCAGGCTTCACTCTGCCAGTCCAGAGCCTGACTTGGAGCTTGAACCTACCAACCCTGAGATCATGACCTCAACCAAAACCAAGAGTCCAACACCCAACTGACTGAGCCCCTAGGAGCCTCTGCAATGTGGGATATTTTTTAAAAGCACAGGCTTTGGTGGGGATTCTTTCTCTCTCTCTCTCTCTCTGCCCCTCCCCTGTTCTCTCTCTCTTTCTCTCAAAATAAATAAAATAGGGGCACCTGGGTGGCTCAGTTGGCTGAGCATCCAACTCTTCATTTTGGCTCAGGTCATGATCTCATGGTTTGTAAGCCGAGCCCCACATTGGGCTCTGTGCTGACAGTGCAGAATCTGCTTGGGACTCTCTCTCTTCCTCTCTCTCTGCCCCTCCCCCTGCTTGTGCTCAATCCCACGTGTGTTTTCTTTCTCTCTCTCTCTCTCTCTCTCAATTTAATAACTAAACACTAAAACATATATAAATAAATACATAAATAGATAAATTTTTTTTTTTTAAAAAGCACAGACTGGTGTAAGACTTGAGTTCTTATCTTGGTTCTGTCCCATGTCAGTTACATGACATTTGAAAATTGTTTTACTTCTCTGAGCCTCAGTATATTTATCTTTGTAAGGAAGTCACTGCAATGATATTAAATAATTCATGTATGTAAAGCACCCAATATGGGTCCTGACACAAAGGAGATACATAATAAACATTGAGCTCTTTCATTTTCTCTTCCTTTCATAATTAATCTATGTCTCATTTAGGCCATTACCCTTTGGATTTTGCTTCCTTTTAACTAAGGCCATGAATGACAAAATTTTCTAATCATTTTTATGAACTTTCAGCTTCTCACCAAGTATATAGTAATATGGGAGGGCTAGGTTGACAAAAGCTATAAGCTGCTTTTTCATTATGAATGGGCTTGTATTTGAGATCATGTCTCCCAAACTTTCTTTCTATATACATGCTTCCCACTTGTCATGTCTTCTTCCCCTCTAAACACCCCAAATCCAAGAACAGTGGGCACACTTGTAGGAAAAACCATTTTATTTTTCTCCCAACATTCAAAAGCTTTGGCTTCCAAAATGGGAATATCTCCTCTGTAGAATGAATAATAAATGTTACTTCTGTTCTTGTAATTCCCTCATTTCCCCCCAAGGAATGTGAAGATACTAATCTGATTGGTGATAATAGGAAATAATTGAGCCAGCTTAGCTCCTCTGGGCTTTCTCTTTAGAGCTGCCTGACTGTAAGACAAACTACCCCTCTCCTCTAGCTTCCATGTAGTATCCCACATGGTCTGGAGGACCACAGAGTGAGAAGCAGATCCCCACTCTCCTTTCAACTACCTGGCTGTGTGCTCTGCAGATCAAATGTGCTCCTTACATGGGTCCCCAACTATAGACTTGAGGTAAAGGAGTAAAAGACCTGATTTCAGCCGTGGTTCTGTTCTCCAATCCAGCTTTTCTCAACAAAAAAGAGGATACTTGGATCTTAATGAATTCTTATGACTATTTCTCATTTGGCATGTCAGAGATCTCAACAGCAACCTAGTAGTGTGAACAGGATTTAGTATAATCTCATATCTTCTATTTCTTCTCACTAACACATAATTATTGTAGGCACACTGTCAGAGGAGAACTATATACCATAAAGTACCTGCAGTCCAACTTCCCTCATTTTATAGATAAGGAAAATGAGGCTCAGAGAGATTGAGTCACTCAGGCTTGCATGAGTAGTCATTGGCAGAACTAGGGCTTGGAACCCAGGTGTTCTGATTCCTGACCCAGTTCTTTTGCCAAACATCATGTTGCCTCTTCTTAGCAAAGTATAATTCAAAGCAGGTCTCTGCTGGTGGACAAAATTCTCTGGACCCTCACATCAGTTTCAGACTCTCACCTCCTAGGTTTCCATTTTGTGTTCAGCCTGGATCCAATTATTATTAGCTTCTAGTCCTCTTACCCACCTGGCTATGAAGGATTGTGTACATCAGAAATCTGGGTACCCTCAACACATCTCCAGGCCCCAGGAGAACTGAAGAATCAGAGGTATATTTCCTGAAGGAAACCACTTAATTTGGAAGTAGCTTTTGTGTACACATTGCAGGAACTTTAGAGCATCAACATCTTTTCCATGGCTAAGCTTTATGCAGTTGTCTTATTCTTCCTTTTCCTCAATATTTAACATCATAGATTTAGAGCTCCCTAGATGTTCAAAGTGCTGTGGCAATGATATTTCACATCAGCATACAATTTTGTTTAATGACAAAATGGGCAGGATTCTCCTAAGAAATACATTTAACACATATACACAAGGTAATGGGTATAACCATTGTTGAATTTCCCAGCTATATATACACTATAAGTCTAAAATCATGCATTTTCTAACTACCCCAACAAAGGCAGAGCAGATAGAGTCCTTGGGAAATGCACTGCTTGTGTAACTCACAGATAGATTGTATCTCCACTTTCAGCTCCTGACAATTTATACTTGATGCCAGTTTATTGGGCAGCATCAACAGCAGCTGGGGCCCCTGCTGTCTGAAGGGGAGGGAAGACCCAAGGAGTGAGCAGGATGGGTGACTGGTCTCTAGGAAGCCCAGGTGATAGAGACTGTCCAAGTGTATGTATGGGCATGTATGTGTTTGGTACTGGGAAGAACATAATGGTGATGTATGAAGAGGTGATCTACACTTCCCCTTATGCTCTGGCTTCCTGGAAGCTCTTAACTGGCAACAGTCGCCTTCCAAAGAGAAATGGCTGCTATAGTCACAGTGCAGGGAGACTCCAGGGCAGATCCTCCAGGCCATCAACCTGAATGACTGATGCTTTAATTATCCTAATGAGAGATTTATTTCTTAATGTGGATGGTAGTTTTTGGAAATATTCATCCATTTTATTTGTTTGCCCATTATCATCCCCATCAGCTTAAGTAGTGAACTGGACGAATACTACCTTTCATAAAGGAATTACAAAGGGAGAAAAGCCACTACCCAATAAGCAAGGGAAAGGAGGAAAGTCCTTTTGTTCTGGAGATGTTGAGAATCAAGCAATTAGTCATGAGTGCTCTGATTTGACCTTCTGGGAAAAATCCAAGAGGAAGGAGCAATGAGATAGATTTCAGGAGAAATCCAAAAGTGGAGAGTTTGTACCCCTCCCTTCAGATAAGGAATGTATTATTTGCTTTCTCATGGGTAGGCAAACTGTATCTCTAACTCCAACTCCTAAAGGAGACCCCCATGCAAAGTGCTCCACTGTGACCAGGAGGCTGAGCAGAGTAAAAATGGTGGCACAGCACAGCTCATTGGAGAGAGCTACATTAGTATTTTCAAGCTTCCTTTAGCAGTCTGTAGCACCCAAAGTGTCCAGGATTTCCCACTAGGTCTGGGGCTGCAATGTGGATCATGGGGCCAACTGAAGCGTTTAGCAGGGGATTACTATTTTAGAGGTTCAGTGGCCCTGGGGCAAAGGACTATAGGGCACACCCCCCAGGTTCGTCTTAAGTGTAGAGCCCACCCTTGAATGATGGAAAGTGCTGACTGACATTAATAGTCAAGTTCAGGATTCACAGAGTCAATGCCTCAGGCCCTGATCAAGCTAAGAGAACAGATTACGTGAAAGTCTGCCTGCCAAAGCTGCTATCATTTCCCCTCATACCTGTATCTACAAACACACGGAGTCTGTTTTCCTTCGCCTTCAATCTGGTTGACCCTGCACTTTGTCTTGACCAATTGATTGTAGCTGAAGTGGTATATGTAAGAGGCCCTACTCTGGCAGCTTTTGCTTTTGTTCTCTTGGAAGCCAGTTGCCTTGCTGTAAAGAAACTCAGGCCACACTTCTGAATGATGAGGGAAAAGACTGTGGAGGATAAAGATCATCTTGGACATTCTAGTCCCAGCCAATCTCTCAGCTGAATACAGCCACGTGAATGACCTCAGCTACACCATGTCCACAGACTCCTGAAAAGTAATTGTTGGTTTAATGGTTAAAACATTGTTGGTTCAAGCCACTAAACTTTTGAGACAGTTTGTTACACATCATAAGATAACTGTAACAGACGCAATTCACAAGTCACAGATTTAATCAGTGACATCCAGTCTGGCCAGAAACAAGCTGGGTCTAACACTTTGTAGTCAAAACCAGCAATGATTCAGAGGAGAGATAACCCTCGGGTGTGAGGGCTTCTCTACTACCATTTGAGGAAGGAATAGTAAGAGGGAGAGAAACAACTTGGGAAAGGTGGTATGGTAGGTGGAACAATGGCCCCCTGTGAAAAATTACATTACATGGCAAGGGGGAATTAAGATTGTGGATGGAATTAAGACTGCTTTAAGACCAATTGATCTTAAAGTAGGGAGATTATACTGGATTATCTGGACAGACTCAGTGTGATCAGAATCCTTAAATGTGGAAGAGGGAGAACAGTCAGATCAGAGGAAAGAGACATAAGAACTCCATCAGCTGTTGCAGGCTTTGAAGAAGGAAGAATAGGACCATAACCCAAGGAATACAGGCAGCCTGTAGAAGCTGGAAAGCACACGGAAAGGGATTTTCCCCTCAAGCCTCCAGAAAGGAAACAGCTCTGTGGACACCTTGATGTTAGCCTAATGAGACCCATTTAGGACTTCTGAGCTTTAAAACTGCAAGATAATAAATTCATGTTGTTTTAAGTCGCTAAATTCATGTTCATTTTTTTATAGCAGCAACAGAAAACTAATACAGGTGGTAAATTGTAAGTAATTGCTCAAAATAAGACTATCTGAAGCTGGAAGAGACTGGAGATGGCTTTAAATGGCAATTTTCAGATTTTTTTCCCCCTCACATCACCCAGTGTGAAAAAGGCTGGAGAAATAAGATTAGATCATTTATGGAAAACAAAAAAGCTACCTCTTGGTTTTCCACACTCCTGAGTATACTGAGTTAAATTTGAAACCTTGTTGTACCTTTCTTCTGAGGCTTCATTTTCTGTTAAAACCAACTGCCCTTGGAAGAGTCACACATTAAACTTTCCAGAATGAATGAGTTTATCTGATTGCTTCTGAAAACAGGAGTTGGGTGAGGGGAGGATGGAAGAGATACAGTCAAGGCTTGCGCACCTAGATTTCTTGGCAGGGAGGAGGAGGTAGGAGGGCAGGCTGGTTTTGACTCCCAGGCGTGGCAGACACCCCCCTGAACATACTGCAGTCCTTGAGCAAAGCTGTTATCAGTCCATTCAACATTGCACTTTACGAACAGTCTCAGAGGTGCCATAAACTCTGCATCGTGTGGCACTGAGTGCAGGTAGGAGTTCATTATGCCCAACAGCGAGACCAATCGCTTCATGTTACTCAGGGCTTTCACATGTACACTGCTTCTTTCTGCTGCATTTTAGATACCCGTGGTTCTAGTTCTGTAACTGCAGTCCCGCATTTCATTATTGGTCTTCGACCCTCCAAAGTAAAGTCTTTTTGAATCAAAAGTTATTTTCAATTTTTATTTTATTATTATTTTTTATTTTTTTTAACGTTTTATTTATATTTGAGAGAGACAGAGCATGAGCGGGGAAGGGGCAGAGAGAGATGGAGACAGAATCAGAAGTAGGCTCCAGGCTCCCAGCTGTCAGCACAGAGCCCAACGCGGGGCTCAAACTCACACAAGCTGTGAGATCATGACCTGAGCTGACATCTGACACTTAACCGACTGAGCCACCCAGGCGCCCCTATTTTCAATTTTTAAAATAAATTTTTCTGTCACCATCATCAATTAGTATTCATTTCTCTTGAAGTGACTGTAAACAATATAATGTTAGACAAAACACTAACTACTGAGTTACTGAGTAACTACAAAACACTTACTACTGAGTAAGTAGTACTGAAACACCACATTCTAAGCATGCCCCACACTGCTGTAACAATCGCCAGTGATTTATCATCTCAAAGATACATATCTATGTCTCTTTGGTACTTTCTGGGCAGCTACCACAGATCCCTTGAATGCTCTGGAGTTCACCCTTAATTTAAATGGGGTTAAAGTCACTCTAACGCTGTGATTCTTAGAGGTTACTCACTCTCTCTGTAACCTCTATGTCCATATAAGAAAAAAGACAGCAGTGGAAATAATAATGCCCACATCTTAGGGTCAATGTGATGATTAAGTAACTTAATTCACACAAAACACTTAATTCTAGGTAGAAAGTAAAGACTTGATGAATGCTAGTCCCTTTTTATACAGAAGTCAGAAGTTGAGAAATCAATACTTTTGCCAAATCACAAATATTTTTTCTCATGTATTGCCCACTTTTAGTACACATAAGATAAATGTTTAACCCACTTTGCTCCCCTCATGTGAGGTTGGTGTCAGTGCCCTCCACACCTAGAGTCCCTGGAAATATTTGAGAGGATAGTTGCTGTTTCCAGGTTTCCTTATCAGGCCTCCATTTCTGCTTCCCAGTCCCTGCCTTCCCCCATGTGGTTCCAATATCAAAATATTTAGTCCATCTGTCCCAGAAGGGTTTGGTCTTTCTCTTCATTTGTGCTTCTTGAAATAATATGCTCCTGAGGCACAGACTGTTCCTTCATCACTAAAAAAGGTCAAGCATTTATTAGTCTGTGTATAAACATGACAACAAAGGAGCCCTTGTAAAAATGGAATGTTCAGCTTGGATAGAACACAGAGGAGTTCCTCTTGAATCTGGCAAATTCCCTTGGATTTCATCTCCTTTAAATACACCATGTTAATGTCACTGTTTCTTTCTGGATCCTGGAGCTCTACTTATAAATCCTCATGAACCCTTTGAGGTACAAATTTCTTCATTTATAGAGCCTATAAGTGCAATTGTTTTTAATTCAAACTCATTAATTGTTTCTTCAGATATACCGATCCTAGTTCTATGAATAGATGGTATGCTTTCCTGTGTATCACACAACCACTTATCACAAAAAGGGGAAATGACCTTTCTTTGCCCACCAGCAGCTGCTTCATACAGATGCTATTTCCATCCTTTTTGGTGGCAACTCATGGAAGACCAACCTCTGATTCACTTTCCGCTTTAGATGTCCTCTTCAGATGACAGTAACCCAACACAGAACTCTCTCTATCATCTTGATTTTCATGTCCATCATGGCAGCCAAGCACTATCTACATTAGCCTGTTCCCTTTCTTGAACTCCAGTCCTTGCAGACAACATATATTATTATCTCTTTGTAAAACATACCCTCTGGTTCAGTGATATGCATAATCTGGGTTCTCAAATGGTCTCAGATTTCCATATTATCTCTTTATAAACTGTTATTGGTACTGTTCTTTACAGAAAAGTCTATTGCTTTCCTTACCAAAGGACTGAAGAAGATATGGATTCCATAATGAGGCATTTTCTAAACCAGTCAGTCTCAGGTAAATCCTGTCTTGGAAAATGGTGATCATGTTCCATGTCCCTTTAAAACTAGTGGAGTAAAAACATCCACCTCTTACTGAAGAGCTCAGATTTTATGTTTCTGGTGAGGATTGCAGGAATATAAGGCTCATTAAAACCAGTTTGATCAATCTGTTTCCTCTTCTGCTGAAGTTATCTCAGTATGAGAACATTCTACGGGAACAATAGAGTTGCTAATCTCTTCCTGCCCCCTTCTCCCCAACCCCCTTCCTCATCCTGCTCTCCTTTTCCCTTCTCCTCTTTTTCTCTCCCCTTTTTCTTCTTAACTCGACTTGCATTTTTGTCCAGGGCTGGCCAAGAAAGCAATAAGACTTGGAAAAGTATCCACAATATACTGGCTCACTAAATACTTGTTTTACTGCTATGAATTTCTCTGGTGTATGGCAGGAAATCACGTGACTGTACTTTTTCAACTTAATGTCAACTTGTATTATTTTGTAACTACATAAGTGAATGTCAGCCCTGAAATTTAGGGGCCTACCCTTCTCACAGGAAGTACAAAGTACATTTCATTCAAGTAAATGAAACAAACATCTGCTTTCAAGGGCTGGTCCCAACTTACTTTTCTAGTTTCTTCTTCTAACATATTCATCACTTTCCTAACACACACACACACACACACACACATACACACACACACACACACTGCTATTAGCACATAATATTATTCCCTTTCCTTAAAGCTTAGGACAATTTAATACTTTACCTGTTTTTGGAATACCACCCTTCCTACTATCCCATTTTTACTGAAAATTTTCTACTTGTTTTTAAGGCCGAGCTTGCTGCTGCCTCTTCTTGAAGTCTTCACTCAGTATCACTCTCTCCCTCCTCCTTACACTTACAGTGTTTTACTTCTCTTTTTTTAATGTTTATTTATTTTTTATTTTTGAGAGAGAGAGAGAGAGAGAGTGAGTAGGGAAGGGACAGAGAGAGAGGGAGACACAGAATCTAAAGCAGGTCCCAGGCTTCAGATGTCATGGGGCTTGAACCCACAAACCTTGAGATCATGACCTAAGCTGGAGTTGGAGGCTCAACCAACTGAGCCACCCAGGCACCCCTCACAGTGTTTTACTTCCTAAATGCACTCTTGCTTTCCCTTTGTTTGCCATTTTTTGTTTGCTCCTCTTATTCTCCCCCTACAATGCAACTTCCTTCATGGTAGGAAATGTCTCTGTATACTACAATCTAGCATAATGGCTACCATAATATAAGCAATGGAATGTTTCATGTCTTAGTTTACTCTTTGTTAAGCTCTGGGAGAATGGTTTTCAAATTCCAGGCATGGGGGGGAGAGACAGAGAGTATCTACCAATCAAGATATAGGATGCACAGTAGAAGGTTAAGGTGAATGTATATCCTGACATAGGTATCTGGTAGTCACTCGGATTCATAGGTCTGGAATTGAGAAGAGATCAAGACTAGATATAATGAGTTGGAAGTTACCAGTGTAGAGGTGAGAAGTAAAACCACAGGAATGGGTGAGAGCACTGAAGAACTGAAGAGGATGGAGGATAAACCCCAAGGAAAGACAACATTTAAGGATGAATCAAGGGCAGGGTCCTGCAGCAGACTCCAGGAAGGAATGGTTTTAGAAATAGGCAAAGAACAAGGGAGTGAGGTCATGGAAGCTGAGAGAGGAGTCAAATTCAAGAAGGAAGGAGTAGTGATTGAGCTCAAATGCTACAGAATGAGGGGTACAAGGTAGGAATTTTATTTTATTTTAATTTTTTAAATGTTTATTTATTCATCTTGAGAGAGAGAAAGCATAAGTTGGGGAGTGTCACAGAGAAGGAGAGACAGAATTCCAAGCAGTCTCCACACCATCAGAGCAGAGCCTTATGCAGGGTTCAAACTCACGAACTGTGAGATCATGACCTGAGCCGAGATCAAGAGTCAGACACTTAACTGACTGTGCCACCAAAGCACCCCTCAATATAAGAATTTTAAAGGAAGGAAGTGAAAATTTCTTTTGGAAGGTTCTTATTTTTAAGGATGAAACAAGTAGTTGATAATTAAAACCTAACAGGTCTAGTGTATGGGAACCAACCTCTCATTAAGACAATTATAGGGGCACCTGGGTGGCTGAGTTGGTTACACAGCCAACTTTTTGCTCAGGTCGTGATCTCAGGTTCATGTGTTCAGGCTCCACATCAGGCTCTGTGCTGACAGCTCAGCCTGGAGCCTGCTTTAGATTCTCTCTCTCTCTCTCTCTCTCTCTCTCTCTGCCCCTCCTCTGCTCGTACTCTCTCTCTCTCTCTCTCAAGAATAAATAAACATTAAAAAAAAAAAAGGCAATTATAGACCTGGGGCCATTGGGTGGCTCAGTCAGTTAAGCATCCTGACTCTTGATCTGGCTCAGGTCATGCTCTCATGGTTGTGAGATCCAGCCTTGCCTGGGGCTATGTGCTGACAGTGAGAACCTGCTTGGGATTCTCTCCCTTCTCTCTCTCTACCCCTCCCCTGCAAGCACAAGCATGCACACACTTCTGTGTGTGTGTGTGTGTGTGTGTGTGTGTGCGCGCGCGCATGCTCTCCCTCTCTCTCTCTCTCTCTCAAAATAAATAAATAAACATTAAAAAAGACAATTATAGATCTCATCAAGTATCATCAAGAAAACCATATTCCAATCTGAATTTCCTTGTTCCTATAAAAGGGATTACAGGAACATGACAGAAACTTTTCTCCACACCCTGTGACTACATTAGAGTCACTGAGGAACTCCAAGCCATATTCCCTCCCTAGATGATGAAACCCAATCTTGTTGTGGGTCACTGTGAGAGGGTTCTCAAGGAAAGCCTTTGAGGACATGAAGAAAATTATCTACCACCACTGAGCCTAAGGAGTAACAGAAGAGGGGCACTTAAAAGCAAAACATGCCTTGAGAGAAGTATCTAATTTATTACTATAATGATAATGGTTACCACAATTTAATTTATATTAATTTGTATTTATTTTATTTATATTAAAAGAAAATGTGGACTTCTTTCTGAAATGGATTAAATTAATATCAACACAATAACATTTTTTTTCCTCATTTTACTTTTGGGGAGGAGAGGAGACCCATCTGTCTATTCTTTCATTCATTCTTACCTCCACATACGCATCCATCTCTCCATCCATCCATCTGTCTGTCTGTCTGTCCATGCAAATCACATTTTAAGGCCCTCTTATTTACTGGGCCTTATGCAAGTTCCCGGGTCTACAAAAGTGTAAAGACCAGATGTCAGATCTCAACATAATCACCATGTAGTATATAGGAATTTGATCTAAAATATCACTTAAAATTAAGCCAGGGATCAGGATATATATCTTTTTTTTTTTTTAAATAAAACCAAAAGATACACTTCAGGCAGCATCTGTGTACTTCTTCAGTATACTAATGCTCCCTGACATTATTGCTATCACTGATAAATGTCAAAGGGGAGAGTGATATTTTTGGAGCTGATTTTTTTTACCCTCTTACAAAAATAGATTATAAACACATACGCATATGTCATAGAAAGAACTTAGGCTAATATTTTTATACAGGGACAAGCATTAGCATATTTTTAAAGTTCACAGTTACATTTCTGTTGTTGGTTATAATCATCTGTTAGCTTGAACTCCTTATTTTATGATAACTAACAAAATCTATTGATATGATGTAATCTGCTTAAATTTCACAAATGAGAATTTTAGTCAAAGAGTTTCTGAAGGAGGCTGTGTGATTCAATATTTTCATGCAACCAGCTTTATAAAGGCATAGTGCTAACTTAAACCAACAAATAATTATCCTTAATAACACAAAGCTATAATCGAATTCAATTCATGAATATTTCATTTTTAGGTAGTTCTTCCCTGTCCATGACATTAGTCTAAGTCAGTATTTAGTTATAATTTACATCAGGCATGTGCTTTGGGGAAAGACCATATACACTAAGGCAAAGCACAAATGAGTCAAAAGTTATCCGGGCATCATGCTACTTTGCCATAGGTCCCTTTGCTCTTCTTGGAAGGCTGTAGGTGCCTCCAGTATTGGAAAAGGCATGAAAGTTAATCTGGATTGCTAGTCAGACAAGTGAAAGATATAACACTTTTCATAAAAGTCTCTGGAAAAAGTTAAGGTTTCTCTAACCTTAGACGTCCTACCCTCATTTAAAGCCCCTTGCTTGATATGTTGGCAGTTGGAATGCCATATCATACAACATACTATGCTTTCTTTAATTCAAGGAGACTGTTGGGGCACAGTGTCAAAACAGCAGGCACAAAGGCCACAGGAGCTTTCATTATTCTCACAGATGAGTCACAGATTGCATCACAGATTGCAGCCTGATGGGTAAAGACCAGTACTAGTGGAATACTGAAGTCACAAACTTCATTTTCCTACTCTACTCAAACAACATTAATTAGTCAGCTCTGCTGCTATAACAAACACCCCCAAATCTCAGTTACAACTACAAAGGCTTTTTCTGGGATCTGGAATAAAAAAGACATGTGCATTAAAATTAGCCTCATGTCTTCTTCATTCCAGATCCAGGCTGAAAGAGCCTTTGCCATTTTTGGACACGGCATTCTTAAGGCAAAGAAAAAATAGCAAGAGAGCTGCTGGAAACATACAATGGTTCTGTCTTAGTCAGTTCAGGCTGCTATAACAAAAATACCATAGAGTAGGTGGCCTAAACCACAAATATTTAGGTTTCCCAATTCTGGAGGCTGGGAAGTCCAAGACCCAGATACCAACAGATGCAGTATCTAGTGAAGGCCCCCTTCCTGGCTTACAGGAAGTTCTCCCTGTATCCTCACAAGGCTGAGACAGAGTTCATCTCTCTCATGTCTCTTCTTATAAGGGTACTGATCCCATTCATAAGGGCTCCACTCTCGTGATATAATTGCCTCCTAAAGACCCTACATTCACATAGCATCATAGTGAGTTAGGGTTTCAACAACCCTATGGGTTGGGTGGAAACAAACATTCAGTTCATAGTTTGGCTTGGATGAGACATAGCAAAGGTTACCCACATATCATTGACCAAAGTACTCACATGCCCAGGCCTGACGTCGAAGGTACAGAAAGTGCATACTCCTCAACTGGAGGCATTGCAGGTATGTGATCCACTGTCAGAAAGGCTGAGTTTCTGGGTATGAAAGCACAGTCTACCACACCATGTTTCTTGCTGTAGTCCCCAGCTGATTCTCCAGACTATTCCTTCAGCCCTCTCGTCTTCCTGCTAGCTCAAGGGGGATACTGTGGGGTTCCATGGAGAAAGACTGCACAAGAAGTGAAGCTGTAGCAGCTGTTGTTTCTACTCTTCCTAGTTTTGTTCTCATCTGAGTGCATCTGAGTGCAGAAGGCAGAGTGGGTTGGGGAGAACTGCAGATAAGAGGGAAGACAAATGAGGGAATGGAGACTTCTCTCATGGACCCAAGGGGTGTTTGGGGAAGGGCCAGGGCAAGAGACAGAATGACCTTTAATGTATATTGCTAGAGGGCTGTGCCTGAGAAAATGTAATTAAGCCCACTCCTCAAGGCCATGTCCTCTTCAATTAATATTTACTGAGCACCCACTGAGACACTGGCCCTGTACTCAGAACTGCAAACTGTCTTGGGCTGGGAAAAGCTCTGACTAATTTGCACATTAAAAAGCACACAGACAGAGGAAACCCACCTTTTTTCCCCTTCCCGGTCACCCTGGGAGAGAACCTCTTCTCTTCTTCATTCATGTGTGGAATCCCAATTAAACATAGTAAACAAAGGAAACTTCTTACGTTGTAATTTTCCTCCCTCTCCCCTTGCTTTATTTGCAGTCTGGATTTATTGCTCAAGAATTGCCTCCTTTAAACATCATCCCCTATTAACCAGAGAGATAAAAGCCATAAAGGGAAGGGAACTCCTTCAGTTCTCTTTGCCAGTTGTGAGACAGAACAGCGCCTTTACAAGGGGAGTTGACATCTGTTGACTGAGACTGCCTGTCCTGCACCAGGGCTGTGCTCATGCTCAGAATGCAAACTGCAGCCATCAGAGACAGAGCCTGGTTTGATAACTGCTTGAGCCCAGAGCAAATGTGCTTGGGCACTAGAAAAGAAATTGTGTAGTTTTAAAGCAGATGTATGTTCTTAACATGGTTGGCTTGTGCAGCAATAAAATGCGGGAATTTTTTTCCCCCTTAGTCTATCACAACTGTTAGAGTACATACTGTAACTTAAGACAGGGCAATTCTATCACAATTCCATGTAATATTTAGTCCCTATAACAGGATGAAACTTAAATTAGCATCATAGATAGAAGGCATTTCATTTTCTCACGTATGGTACAATATTAGGAGCAAACAACATATGTCTCCATGGTTATAAACAAAGGTGTCATGTTTGCAAAACAGATCCTATATGTAGAACATCTATAAATGGGATAAAATATGGGGTTTTCTTTGGTGGAAATAGTGTTAAATATTTGAATCCACATGATCTTTGTAAGAAAGCTTTCTCTTTCTCTGTGAATATCAATAAGCATTGTCTTTGCATTACCTTTCTCCAAACCCAAGTTCTTGGCTCTGTTCTTCCTCTGTGACCTTGGGAAATCAACTAGTTTGAGATTCCATTTCTTCTCTTATAAAATGAAGATGTTGAGTTAGATTAGGGTTTCTCTAGGTTTATTCTGAGGAACATCCTTTCTAAGGAAATTAATAGGGGTAATGTTTTTTAAAGGGGGTTCCATGGTCAAATAAGTTTAAAAACTGTGACATTAAATGAAATCAAACACATTTCTTTACTCAGAACTTTAATATACTAGTAGTATTCATTGTGATTCAGCAAGAGGGAGATACAGCACAAACATTGTTTCCCTCATTTTTTTAACCAGAAAACTTTTTCTTGGAGATCGTTTCTCAGAACCATTCTAAACACTAGGCTTTAAAGAACTTCAACCTATGATATTCCATGACTCTACTGACTGTTCATTCTGCCTAATTTCCCAATTTCTCTCACCTATTTCAGGAAAAGAACTACCTGAGCTCCAATTCATTAATAAGGTAAAAGTCCATTTATTCTTCATTCTTTTTTTCCCCCTGCAATTTATTTATTTAGAGAACTTTCAAACCCATGAAAAAGTTGAAAGAATAGTACAGTAAGTATATACTTTGCACTTAGATTTGACAGTTATTAACATTTTGCTCCAATCTCACACTCTGTCTCCACACACATACTTTATGTACCATATATATAATTTTACCACTGAACCATTTGAAAATAAATTGCAGACATCATGACACTTTATCTGTACATCTAAGACAAGAACATTCTCTTATATAACCTTAGAATCATTACTACACATAAGAAGTTCAATACTACTAATTAATATCATCTAATGATAACTCTGTACTTAAATTTCCTTAATTGACCCCAAAATGTTTTTTATAAATTTTTTCAAAATCCAAGATCCATTCAGGGTTCACACATTGAATTTGGTTATGTCTCCTTGACTTTGATCTAGAACTATCTTTCTAACTTGTTTCTTTTAAACAAAATTAACTTTTTTTGAAAAGTCCATGTCATTTATTTTGTAGGCTAACAATTTTAATTTGTGAGATCGTTTCCTTGTAATTAGTTAGATTCAGTTTAAATATTTTTGACAAAAGATTAATAGGTGATAATGTTGTATACTTCAGACTGCCGCATCTCAAGAGGGATATAATATCACCATCCTGTTATTGGTGGTGTTTCAACTAATAGCTTGGTTAAGACATTATTTGTTATGTTTCTCTATAATAAGGTATCCTCTCCCCTTGGTAATTAATAAATGATCTTGTAGTCAATATTTTGAGACTTGTGAATAACTTTTTTCCCAACCACCTTTCACCCAATAGTGTTAGCATTTATTGATGATCGTTGCCTGGATCAAATATTACACTGGTACTGCAAAATAGTGATTTTTTCCCCTAATTTCTCATCACTTCTACTTTGTTAGCTGCTATTCTTCTATAAAGAAGAGTCTTCCCAGGGCACCTGGGTGGCTCTGTAGGTTGAGCGTCGAGGTCATGAGTTCACCGTTCATGAGTTCCAGCCCCACGTTGGTCTCTGGGCTGACAGCTCAGAGCCTGGAGCCTGCTTCGGATTCTGTCTGTCTGTCTGTCTGTCTCTCTCTCTCTGCTCTTCCCTCGCTCATGCGCTCTCTCTCTCTCTCTCTCTCTCTCTCTCAAAAATAAAAAAAATTAACATAAAAAAATTTTTTTAAAAAGAATTATCTTCCCTTTCTCTCATTGAGTATCATGATGTATAGATTCTCTTTTTTCATTCAATGCTTTATAAACTATTATTATAATTCATTCTTTTAACATTTATTCAGAGACTACTCTGTGCCAGATACTACAGTGAGATTTACCTAACATTAATCTTAGTTTACTTTACTTTTCCCCATGGTACTTAAGGAAACTATCAGTGGCACGTGGACAAGTAATCCAGATTATTGTATTGGCCACCATTTTGCTTCAAAGTTTTGACAGGAGGGAGAGAGAAATGAAGATGGGGATGGGAGTGGAGCAAGATCTCCATATTGCAATTATCATTTCCCTTTTGTAACTTTGGCCAGGCTACTGTGGTTCCTACAATCATCAATGGCCATCTAAATTATCACACAGGAAATAAAAATCAACAACTATCTCTGTCAAGCTATGCTGGACCTACCTCAGGAGGCAGGCAATTCCAACACCAAGAACTCAGCCTCAATCCCTGAGCTCAGGATCCATAGAAAGAGAATAAATTCTGTTTCTACTCTGAGCACAAAATAGGTCATTTAACTACGACCCAAGTCATTAGGAAGATCGGGGGAAATATGTCCATGTCTTTAACATATAATAGGTTCTTAAGCAAATATCATGGTAAAATAGGGCTTGGGCAACACAGGAACCGCAGAGAACCTCCCTGGACAAACAGGCTACACATCTCAAACAGGCAGCATCCTTACCTCTCTGGAAGGATCTGAATGATGGATTCCAAATAATTAATCACAAAACAAATAAAAAACAGGCTTCAGCATAGTCTGCTTTCAGTGGAAGGATAAAGGACCCTCTGTTTTCCTGGGAAAGAATAGACTGACCCATCTTGGTCAAATTTTCCAGTGGAAGGAGGGTTGGGAATGTTATACAAGGGGGGACCTCTTGCAGTACAAGCCTGTACGCCCTAGGGCCCTGCTGACGAACAGAGGTCAGAAAACCTATCCAAAGGATGTACAATCTTTTGGGTTTAATTTTGTTTCTTTTAGAGGAAGGTTTCTGCTCCCTGTGGACTCTAGGAACAGCTCCTCCAGCCCCAGAATAACGCATGGTCTGTGTTCCTAATGGGGAGGGCAAGCAGAGACTGGGTTAAGCCAGGGAATCAATAGCCAGAGGGTGATTGTGATACCTGGAACCTTTGTTACCTCAAAGTTTACAAAACTTTAACATCTGAGGCTATGGAGGAAGATTCTCCCAGCTGACAGAATACCTCCAAAGGGATAGGGGCCAAGTGGAAAAAGCCCAGGTTTTAGGGACCACAAAACTTGAATTCTAATGCCATCCCTGAAATGTACAAGGTATAAAACCTTTGCAACTTAGTTAATATCAGTTCCCTTATCTGTGAAATAAAAAAATACCTCAGAGATCTGTTGTGAAAATCATTTTAAAGAAGGTAAAGCATGTGTGTTGCTTTATTAGTTAGGATTCCTTTCATTTCGGGTAACAGAAACCAACCTGAGCTAATTTAAAAAAAAAAAAAAGTGAGAGAGAGAGACCAGAGAATTAATTATAAGGTAATGATATCTCATCATTCTTTTTTTTTTTAAGTTTATTTATTTATTTTGAGAGAGAGTGAGCAAGCAGGGTAGGGGCAGAGAGACAGGAGAGAGAGAATCCCAAGCAGACTCCATGCTGTGAACACAGAGACAGATCCCACAAACCGTGAGATCATGACCTCAGACAAAATTGAGAGTTGGATGTCTAACCAATTGAACCACCCAGACACCCAGATATCCTTTCATTCTTAAAGTCAAGACTTTAGCTAAGCCTCATAATGAGGCTAGAATCAAGACATAAAAGTCATGGGGTGTCTGGGTGGCTCAGTCAGTTAAGTATCTGACTCTTGGTTTTGACTCAGGTCATGATCTCATGGCTCATGGATTCAAGCCCTGTGATGGGCTCATGCTGACAGTGTGGAGCCTGCTTGGGATTTTCTTTCTCCCTCTCTCTCTGCCCCTCCCCATCTCACACTCACACATTCTCTCTCTCAAAATAAATTTAAAAAGTTAAAAAAAAAGACATAAAAAGTCATCAGGAGCCATTGTAGCTTCTCTTTGTATATCTCTTTTGTTCTCTCTTCTAGGTCAACAGAGCTGACATTGTGACTGTCCATAGCTTTTGAATCTATGTATCCCTTTCTAAGACAACACAGAGGGAATGGGAATCCCATAATCCCAATTCCAAAATCTCACAAAGAGTCTGATTACTTCCCTTATAACAGGAGTTCATTGTGCATGAGTGTATGGCAGCTGGGGATAGTGGGAGGGAGCAGTAGGACTGGATAGCACAAATGTGGCTAAAAATGCTCACCTGTGGTTAGTGGTATAGCTGAGGGGATAGTCTATAGGCTGGGTAGATGTTCTAAAATGTTTCTACAGGTACCTACCTTGCTATTTGTCACATAATGAGGGTGTTAGTTTTTCTTTTTCCTTCATCTTATACTAGATATGATGCATCTAAGAGAAGAGCTGAGAACAATTGCTCAGATTATTCTGGGACTTTTTGATTACTGATGGAAATCATAGGCTCAACATGGTATTTGGCAATAATAACACCACTGAGATAAATAAGGAAAGCTGTGTACTTTTTAGACCTTCCTTGTTCTTCCTAAATTTGGCTTCTAGCTGTGTTCTCTGAAATGTATCTGCCCACCCTTGGAAAATTCCTTGTTTCTGGTGATATGGTGGCAGGAACAATCCTTCTATGAAGAAAAGTGTTCTGTATGGAAGCAGGTGGGTTAGGAGGTACTGGTAGGGCTAATGGTTGAAAAAAATACTAAGAACAGAATTGCTACAGAAACATAGCTGGCTTTTTCCTATTGTCGCAGACCACATTCCCAAGTGTAGCTACTGTGGACAAAGCCAATACTCCTTCCTTCCTTCCTTTCATAGAATAAATGTTTACTGAACTGAATACTGTGCTTTTGACAGACATACAAAGAAAAGCACTCAAGATGTTTTACATGATCACCTTTTTCTCCTGGCAAAGCAGAGGGCTCAGACTGGGATTTTAGAAATCAGGGCTGGGCACTAAAGTAGAGAAGATTGTCCCCTAATTATAGGATGCTAGTCAAAGTGGCACTGGGTAAGGGCAGCCCAGGAATTGAGGAAGGCCAAAGAACTCAGACCAAGAGAGTAAATGGAGAGCATGGATCTAGACCAAATGGTCAACAAGGATGAGCATGCAAGGCAGAGCCAGCAGGCTGATGAAGGGCCTGATATGACCCTGAGAGGCTATAAACAACCCAAGACAAGAATCTCTTATGGAAAGCCCACAGGCCATGGCCTAGGAGGGACCTCTGAAGGTACCCAGGGCTTTTGGGCCTAGGGAGAACAAAAAAGAGTTCTGAAGGGAGAAATGTTTTCCACACCAAACACCTTTCTTAATAGGTATTTATTTATTTATCTTTAAAGATTTTAAGTAATCTCTATACCCAACATGGGGCTCCAACTTACAACCCCAATATCAAGAGTTGCATGGTCTATCAACTGCCCCTTCTTCCCACTACCCTATTTCCTGCCCACCCCTGAACGCAACTTGCAAAATTGTAATGAAAGAAACATATTTCTATAGATTCACTACTGAGACTGAAGTATGCTTTCAGGAGTTTAGACCAAACATAAGCTCTTAAGAAACAACAGTGTACATGTAGTCACTTGAGCACAAATTTCTTTACATCACCATTGAAAACAAATTATGTCTGGGTGGTAAAATATATTAGATGAGTTTCAGGGTTTTCCCAGATTTTGAGGCACCATTTTATCTTCATCCGTTGTCATTTGTCTCTACTATGTTTCTCAACCAATTGAAAACCCCCAAATTAGTGGGAAATACTTAATGAGTAATGAGAATCACTTGAGTGGCAAGTTGTATTTGACTAAATAGCCCAGCCATGTCTTTGCTATTGATATAAATGCTTCCATATTATATTTACATTATTATATCCATTGTAAAAAAGTATATTTCAACAGTGCAAAAATAATGTGGCAGGAAGGCAACCTTGGGATGTTATAAATATCAGATAAGTCATAACTATAATGATAATATTGGAATTTATCTTCAGAAGATAAAGGTTGAATTTACCAAGAGGACACAAACGAACAATAAAGATTTCCTTATTGAGTACAGATAAATTTCAGATCTTTGATAATCTTGTTAAATACTACTAGTTCCTTATTCTTAAAGCCTTCCCTTAGTCTTAAGACTGCTCGTTGCTTTTATAAGTGCTACTTTTTGTTATTTTTTCTTATTTGATGACTTCTACTAAAACATTAGTGTGGTATCAGGTATCAGATAGTCTCTTTCTTTCTGTGCTTCTGCTTTTCTCTTCCCCCAATTCCTTTCCCATCTCCTTTGTCCCCACAATTCCTAGCATTCTAACTCTAATAGTAGAAGCAAGGAGATAAACAAGGAAAATAAAATGCAAATAAGAAGTAGATATTGAATAACAGGAGAGACAGAAGTATAGCACCCATGTGCCCCCTTTCTCTACCTAAACAAATATCACTTTTGCTTCAAGGCCATAGCATTAGTCTATGTGGGCTGCCATAAAAAAGTACCAAAGACTCATACAACAGAAATGTATTTTCTTGCAATTCTTGAGGCCAAGATGTTGGCAGGGCTGGTTTCTTCTGAGGTCTCTCTTCTTAGGTCATAGATGGTCACCTTCACCCTATGTCTTCACATGGTCTTTCCTAATATCCTCTTAGAAGGATCTCCAGTCATATTGGATTAGGGGCTATCCTAATGACATCATCTTAACTTAACGGTCTTTAAAGACCCTATTTCCAAATACAGTAACTTTCTAACTATTGGAGGGTTAGAACTTCACCCCAATATTAATTTGGGGTGTCACAATTCAGCCTATAATAGCCACCATTATCTACCTTTACCAAATACTACTTCTCTGCCACACCAGCCTACCCTGGGGTTGACTATCCACAGCCTTGGTGATCTCTGACATTATTTTAGCAGCTGATTAAATGTAATTGGATACTTAGGGACATTGTCTTGAGTGGTTTTTAGATAAAAGTAATTTCTTCCCCAACAAGATCCAGGAACACAGATATAGTTTTTAATCCCTCTCAGTACCTAGGACTCAGTCAGCACATTAGTAGATAGGCTTACAATAAAACAAAACCAATCTCAAATGAATTGAAAAAGAAAGTCTCAGTCTTTTAGTTGCTGTGTTAGTACATTTTATCCCTTTGAGAAAAAGCCCATTACAGGCAAGACTGTGCCCTCTCTGCAGAGAAAGCAAAGGAATTAATTCAGTTGGTCCAATGAAAACTAAAACTTGGACAATTATCAGAATCCTTTGTCTTTCTGATATGATTTTTAAGTATAGTGCTGTGAGAATTTTATAAATGGGTGAATTCCAATACTTTCATATATTTGGCTGAAAAGATTTTGCTTATAGGAGCTTAGTTAACTTTGAATGATAATCATTAAAAGTTATGTTAGTAACAGTGATCCTTCTTTCTGGAATAAGTTTACAACACTGCAAACTGAAAGCAAATCCTGAAAATTGTTGTCAGCAGAGGTACTGTCTACATTTTGTTTTGCACAATTTCATTTTTCCACTTACAGTGTTACTTCATATGCCCTTCTTAACTTTACAAACATGGTGGGTAAATGATTTTGCTGTGACCATGATCTTCAGGAAGTTATCTGACTCTTCACTTCTGCATAACTACATCAGACTCTTTCAGAGCTCACTTTACTCACACCCAAGGGTGTGCACCAGACCAAAATGACTGTTCAGTTATATTCTCTCATTCATTTGAAAATTCAGGCTCAAAGAGATGAAATTTATGTTGTTTCCCAGACTCTTTGGGGAGGTAAGCAAATATCTACCTTATTGAAAAAAATCTTAATTCTTCACCATAAGAAATAAAAGCCAGATTGAGAGAATCCAGAATAACCAAAATAATTATTTATGTTATCTTCGAAGATAGCTCTAAAGAGAAATTAACCACCATTATCATGTAGATGGTGATAAAGAGGGAAATGACAGGTCATGGAAAGTCTGATTTAATATTTTCTGAACTGTTCATTCTTCAACAACCAGGATAATAATAATGATGGCAGTGGTAATTCTCAAAAGGAATTAGACATTTGCATACTGCTCAGCCTGTGAGATGATAGCCATTTGGAAAGACGAGGATGTTGTTGGGCAGGTAAGAAGCTATGCCCAGGAATGCTAATTGCCTCCTATTGTGATGACCATGGTTTCATTTATTACCATGGGCTAATGGCTTTACTTACATTACCTGATTGAATCCTCACAACACTTAATGAGGTGGGCACTGTTCTCACGGTTTTACAGATGAGGAAACTGGGGAGTCAGAGTTTATGAAACTTGCCTAAAGTCACAGAGCATAAGGAGGAGAGAGAGGAGTGCCAACATGTATGCTCCTTGAGATCGTCAGACCCAATTTACTGTATGAAATTAAAGGCATAAAATTTGGGCGGGAGAAATATTTCCCAAAGTTACATGCTGTTTTTTTTTAATTCTCTATAATGTATATCCCCAGTCCAATTTCTTCAAGAGCTGTCCCCATTCTCAGTTTGCATAGTGTAAAATTTTTGGAAACAAACCTGCCAGAATGACTGAAGGCTTCACCCAAGAGTTTCCACATTGCATTAAATAATAAAGTCTCCAAACTGCCTGAAAGATAATTATTTATGTATGAAATAATTATATTGTATTTTGATATGAGAAAATTTCTCTCCTCAAAGTCTATAGGAATAACCACCACTTATGGCTGAAAACATTAAGAGGAGTGGCTTTTACTTTCAAAAGATTGCAAAACACTTTCCCAGCACCTTCATTTCAGAAAGTAATATTCCTATTGAAAGTTCCTTTAGACTTTTCCCTGAACCGGGCCTTCTGTGACCCTGGCTTCCAGAGTTGTCATCTGCAATGTCTACTCTGGTCTAAGGAGGAGCCCCTCACCTTCGCTGTCCACAAAGCCCAGCCTCAGGAGCGAGAGGGAGGAAGAACAAGCCCAGTTGCTGTCACAGTGAAAAATTTCTAGTGAGGCATAAGCCTTCACACACATAGTTTCAAGAGAGATTTCAGCCAGACCTAGCAGTCCCAGTAGTTGTCAGAGACTCTGGTTGATTCC
The DNA here is from genome assembly GCF_016509475.1 of Prionailurus bengalensis. Classification (NCBI taxonomy): domain Eukaryota; kingdom Metazoa; phylum Chordata; class Mammalia; order Carnivora; family Felidae; genus Prionailurus; species Prionailurus bengalensis. The sequence goes on from NC_057344.1 coordinate 96,517,633, forward strand.
CACCTTCAGCAAAAATCCTTTAGGGCAGCAAGCGCAGCAGGAAACCTGTCATTAACAACCACCATAGTGTCACATCAGCGATTCTCAGGAGTGTCGGCTCCACTATTTAACTCAGCTATTTACCTCATCTGGGAGAGCTTTGTTTGATTGTCAGAAAATAGAACATGTACATTTGTCTGTCATAAACACACACAAGCTCTCCAGAGCACAAATAAACAAAACGATCATGTACATTGGTAAATGTGTTTGCATTATTTAACCAAACCAGATGAAGCATGTGAATAACCCTGCATATCAAGTACCATCGAGTAACTCACTTGTAATCTGTCTTGTACAATACAGCCATTGCCACTCATTCCACTCACCCAATTCAGACCCTGGAAATGTACTATTTTTAGACTGGCTTTGTACACTACTATTTACAAAGCGCACTGTTAAATCCTTTGAATAGCAGCCAAGAAGTTGGGTGAGAACCTAGAAACCTGCCACACAGATCAGCATCCTAATCAACCCTGGGACAGCCAGCGCTAAAGATCTGCCTTTGTTTCCTTTTCTTCTTTCCCTTTGTCTCCACAGGAATATCAATGTAAAAAGGCAAGGGGACAAAGAGGTGGGCCTTATCTGTTCTTGTTGTTCAAATGGGTTGCTTTACTCACTCTCCTAGATAACAGCCCATGTGTCAACATCTTTGGCAGTTTAAGTTGTTCTTTGTCAAAACCACTTTTGGAAACGATTTGACCATTTATTTACTTGGAAGCCAATGTGAACGTAGCAGGTGCGTCATGGAAAACTCTGACTTAGGTGCTTCACAGCAGTTTGGATTTGGTCACATGACAGCCCACTGCTCCTGGCCAATCCACTGCTGGTGAGCTGGCCAAGTGGCCACACGGGAAGGAGGGACAGAAAAGAAAATAGTAGGCAAAGTGTTGGCGTGAGGCAGGTGGTGGATGAGGCAATCGCAGAGAAAGGATTGCAACACCAGGGAGGAGATGAAGGGCCTCATCATTTGGCAGCCAACAAGAAACCTGAAGGAACTAAGTTTGGCTCTGTTTCTACAGCTTGAGAAAAGCTGAGAACGGAAGCAATGACTGGGCTAATTCTGGACAAAATTTTTTAAAAATGATTTTTGAGAGGAATCCAGATCCTTGCTTCAATTCTTAGCTTCTATGTAAATTGCTCATTTTCCAAAATTCTTTAATTTTTTTCAGGTGACTTGAAGTGATTTGTATTTCATGGGATCATTTGAGACATCCCTGGTAGCCTAAAATGTGAAGAGTTTAATCCTTTTCCTTTTGCTCACCTTCCTCATGGTGCCATTTTGTTTCTTCCCTTAGCCTGGATTGGCCAGTGAAAGTGGTAAAGCCAGACTGTAGCCAAACAGTGGTATCCTGTCCTACTCCTGTACCTGTACTTGGATGTCCTCATGTTCTCCACAGTAGTATATCTTTCTCCTTACAGAACTAGTCAGAGAAATAGAAATGGATTTTGAGTACTTTGGATGAAAAGTGGTTCTGAATCTAAGGCATTTTTATTATTTCAAGTTAATAGGGTCTTTATGTTCTTTATAATATTAGAGATATTTTATGAGAAAGTAGTGTGCGAAAATGATAAACAACAATGACAACAAAAGTTATCTGCTTTTCCAGCCCATGTGTGCCAGGTACTATTCTGGACACTTTATACAGTATCTCTACCCATACCAACAGCTCTGCAAGTTAAGTATCATTTTCCACATTGTGAGAGAGCACTGAGAATTAGAAGGGTACTCTGGCAAGGTCACCAGCCAATCAATGGCAGATCTGAAATTCAAACCTAGGTTTGTTGTGTCCTTTCTACCACACAAGGCAACACTATTTGCAAATGTGAACCCATTCCAAGCTGTCAAAGGGAAACTGGCTTTACCTTGATGAATGTCAAGTATATATATTGGGTTCAGATATTTTAACAGATTCAATACGTTTATCTCAGGATTCCTAGAGAAGAGTAATAGGACTGTTACTGGGTTCTCACTTGTAGAATTATGCTTATCTGCTACTACTTTTAATTCTTCAGTATCTTCTAAGTATTCCATTTCACCTGATTCTTTTCCTGGAATGGTGGTATGGAGAACATGGTCTATAGTAACAGTGCATAAGAATAGCCTGGCTTTCCTTTAGATGCATGAATAAATGAGGAAAGAAAATTTCCCCAAACCTGAGCATGTAGGCAGCACCATTATATGTCAGGCCTGCACACATACACAGTTTGACCCAAACCAATCATTGGACAAAGCTTGGGCAAGGATTGGTGCTAAATAGGAAAGGGAGCAAAGGTCATGAAGAGTTGCAAAGAAAACAGGAAGCAGGTATTGGTAAATTTCACATGTACAATAGTATTGCTATTAGAGTGAATGTCTGCTCAGTATATTATTCTCACTTTCTTCCTCTGTGTCCATTTATTGGTTGGTCACCATCACCCTATTGGGTCCTAGTATAGGTCCTTTTTCTCTTATTTTTTTATTTGAGTATAGTTGACACACAAGGCAGTATACATCTTAATACAGATTCTAGAAAGTGAAAACTGCCTTTTATAGTTCTAAAACCAAAGCTTTGGGCCTCAATGTGGATTGTAGATATCAGTATACTCTTTATTACCTGGGCTTTTTTCGTTTGCTTGTATCTCCATGTTCCATTTCTGTTTTGTCTAAAAAGAAAATGAAATAGAATTACCTCCTACACTCATACTGCTATTGACATTAAATTTCATCTTCTTTTATTATGATCAGCAAAGTTACTCATAACATTGGAATTTGTTTTTTTTGCTTTTAGAGTTATAGCTACTGCTGTTGTTGGAATAATTAGTATTGCTTTGGCACTGTATTCCACCTAAACTCATGGCATTTGTGTACTATTTACCTTTCAGAAAAGCTATTTTCAAAGAAGAAAAAGAAAATGGGAGTACAGACTTCCAACAGCACACATTTTTTCTGCTCTCTCCTTGGCTCCAAAAGAGGATGCGTGAAACAGAATTTCAGGCTGTAATTAATGCAGCTCTTCATAAGATAAGAGGTTCTTTTATCTATAGAAAAATTGCTGCATTAATTCTCAATGAGAATCAGAAGGCTTTGGTTAATGCTCTTTCTACAAGAGGAATTCACCTTTTCTCCTCTCTACATACTTGCAATCAAATTTTAATATATTGTTACAGGAAACTGGAGGTGAATAAACATGCAATGATAATAATATTATTTTATAGGTCTAAGTCTATAAGCCTTAAATATTATGTGTAGATAAATGCTGAATATAGATTACATACAGAATGTCCAAATAATATGGAATTTATAGTAATGTACTTTCAAGCACAGACCTTAATTGAATACAACTTAGTTCTGGCTCTTTGGGGGGCAGGTAAACAAATTGGGAAATGCATCCTCATTTGACATAGTGAGGAAAAAGGGCTATATATAATTCCTTGTTATGTCCTAAAGTACTGTCCAAACAAGAAAGAAACCTCTGCTGTTTCTATCTTGATTTACATATCTCCTTGTAAAACACACACTGCAATTTAGAAATCATATTTTCTTTATGTATGTTTTATGTGTGGACTTGGAATGATTGATGATGTATTGGCACTATGTTCTACCCAAATGCATGGTATTTGTATACCATTTAACTTTTTTAAAAATTTATTTTCAAACAAACAAAAATAAGAAGAATGGGAGTACAGAAACGACTAGAAGTTAGAGACCACAAGATTCTTCCCTAAGGTCCTGTCAAAGAAGACCCCACTGTAAGGTAGTAAGACCTGTGTCGCATTGGTAATTCCTTGGCCTTTTGTATGGTCCTCATTTTCCACATCCATACACAGTCAGATAACCATTCTTTCTCTTCTGTCGTGATACCATGTGAGGTAGGTGTTAAAGGAGCACAAAGGCTTTGTCATCGGCACAAAGGCTAGGATGGTCAATCAAAGAGGGAAATTAGGTAGTTTTACTAAAAAATGTGCATGGTTTCTGGTGTGATTACTGCAAGTAAAAATAGGAAGTTTCAGCAACAAAGTGATTGTCATTTAATGTATAGTAGCAATTTTTACTTAGGTGAAAAGATGTTTGTAATACTTCAAAAAAAAGAGAAGACAATAATATAGAGAGTAGCAGTACAATTCTGTGTCTGTCCAGTGCTTACTTCTCCCTTGCACATCCACACCTGTGTGTGCACACATACACCCATGCAGAAAAGTGTTCTTTCTAACATGTTCACAGAGACAAGACTTTTAAGCTCAGAACCTCTTGAGAGTAAGAAACTTTTCTTGGTAGACCACCAACTGATTCTGAGAGAACAAACCTGACAGAGCCATTTTCCTTGGTTCTTTTTGCTCATATTGTTCACGTTCACACAAGGAGGGCTGTTAGGTAGGGTAAGACCCACAAAGGAGATAAAAGTGAATTATTCTGCTCTAGCTGTCAAGCAATCCTAAGCTTCAGTTAACCCGGTATCTCTTTTCCTTGCCTCTGGCCCTCAGTTTTCCTTTTGTATCCTGAAAATACCATTGACATTAAATTGGGTCAGTGGGAAAAAAATCTGTCACCAGCTACAGCTTACAATTTTGGCCCCCAAGAAAACATTTGGTAAACAACTCTTATCTTGAGTGCACACTATACAAGGCTCTGAGGGTGGTATTTGAATCTATTCATCTTAGGAAAAGATGTTGGTTATTTTACACTCAAATTTCCACAATTAGAACATTTGCCTAATGCCATTCCAATGTGCTATGTTTTACAGAAGGACTTTCATTTTTCATTTTTTTTAAAGATTTTATTTTTAAGTAATCTCTACACTCAACATGGGGCTTGAATTTACAACCCAGAGATTAAGAGTTGCACACTCTACCAACTAAGCCAGCCAGGTGCCCCTACAAAAAGACTTTTAAATCAATGTAAGTAGATATATACTCCATAGAAGTCCTTGCAATATACATCAGTGGACATGTGTAAATATTTTCATAGTAACACTATTTTAAATAGACTAAACTATTTGGAAATAGCCTAAATAACCATTGAGAGGAAAATAAAGTGTGGCATAGTCCAATATGGAATTCCGTAAAACAGTAAAAATGGACTACAACTATATACAACAATATGGATGTTTCTTAACATAATAATGTGTGAAAAAGCAAGTTCCAAAGATTACTTACAGCATAAAATCCACTTTAAAGGAAAAAAGTAACTAAAACATTCCCTTGGGGGTTATGTGTATACATAGAGTGATAACACTATATAAAAGTGAAAAGAATAGTGGCTATATTAGGTATGGGGAGGGAGGGATGTGGGATGGAAGAATGGTATATAGGTAGATAACTGTCAATGATTTGAATGTGAAACATTATGTTTGCTTATGAAAATGACAAACATTAATAATCAAATAAACAAAAAGACCATGCATGGGGTAAAACTCAATATGAAATAAAGTATTGGCAGATTATATGGTGATATTTACATAAAAATACAGGAAACAGTTTCGTGCAAAATAAAATAAGTAACTGAAGTCATCATAAGGACAACATACTACAGGATCTGGATCTGGCCACTTCCACTTATCCCTCACATCTGATCTATCCTTCCCTGATTCCTTTAGGAGCCATCTCCCTTCTAGTTTGAGTCCTTAATAAGTGGATATTCCCTATGACTTTGTCATTAATTCTCTTCTCTTGTCTCTGTATACTCTCTCCTTTGAAGACCACATTCACTCCCTGTTTCTCCAACTGCCTTTCAGAAGATCCCCAGACTTATCCACCCAACACTGATTTCCCTCCAACAGCATTAATCCCAGCTGATCACAGATATATTTCTCTTTGGATTCGAGGCATTTCCTCAGTCAACCACCAGGGTGACCATGAACTAGTCACATAAGCTATCAATTGATTTCCTCATCTCTGAAAAGAGAGATTTGTGCATATAATTTTTTTTTAAATTTTTTTATGTTTATTTATTTTTGAGAAAGAGAAACAGAGCATTAGTGGGGGAGGGGCAGAGAGAGAGACACAGAATCCTAAGCTGGCCCCAGGCTCTGAGCTGTCAGCACAGAGCCCAACACAGGGCTCCAACCCATGAACCATGAAAGCATGACCTGAGCCCAAGCCAGACACTTAACCAACTGAGCCACCCAGGTGCCCCATTGTGCATATAATTTCTAAGGTCCTTACCACCTCTAAATTTCTATGAATTTATGATTATTGACTCTTCTTGACAAAAAGCTGTTTGTCCAGGATACCACCATTATTCTTGGCTTATCTTTGACTCATATCTAGTTCTGTTTGCTTATACCCAATCTGATACCAAATTTTGTCATTTCTTCTTTTGAAATGTCCCTTAAATTCACCCCATTTTTTCCTATTCCCCTGGTTTTACCTTAATCCTGGACATTATCAGTTTATACTTTTATTACTTTAAATATATCTTAACAGATTTTCCTGCTTCTCATTCTGTCCTTGTTTCAAAAACCACTTCCAGATTATTCATGGAAGTAGCTTAGAAAAATTGTCAGGGGCGCCTGGGTGGCTCAGTTGGTTAAGCTCCTGACTTGGCTCAGGTCATGATCTCGCAGTTCACGAGTTCGAGCCCCGGATCAGGCTCTGTGCTGACAGCTCAGAGCCTGGAGCCTGCTTCAGATTCTGTGTCTCCCTCTCTCTCTCTCTCTCTGCCTCTCCCTTGCTTACACTCTTGTCTCTCTCTCAAAAGTAATAAACATAAAACATTTTTTTAAAAAAAGAGAAAAATTATGTCAGACCAGTTTAAAAGCCCATTATCCTGTATTACCTTCTAAAGCAATTTTAGTACTGCTAACAACTTTAAGATCTTCTGTAATGCATAAGATCTTTCCGACTTTCTCTCTCACCAAGTCTCAGCACTTATATTGCGCTGAAACTAGAGTCATCAATGTCAAAAATTTCTGCCTCTGAACCTTTATGCCAATTCCTCAAGCCAAAATGTTCTTTTCTCTCTTTTTTTAAAACCAAAGTACCAACTAAAATTTCACCTATTTACATATTTCTCCGATATCTCAAATCTCTGGTTAACTTCCTCTCTCTTCTCATTCAAATACCACAGTAGTTAACATTTGATTATAGACAACTGATTATTATTTTTTAATTTTTCAAATTATTGAGGTCTTAAAATCTTCCAACTGAGCTATAATATTCCTGAAGGTAGGAACCATATCTCAAACCTTTCTTATAGTCCCCTTAGTATTCATTCAGTAAATATTAATCTCTAGAACTAAAAATATGTACATCTTTAAAAAAATAATATCTATGACAATATGTTCAATTTATCCCTTACTGAGCATTTGTATAATGCACTGTGATAGGCACAAAGGTCCTTCAAAGTTGAGTATATACTTATTCTCCTGAAGAAGCTCAGAATCTATTGAGCTTGGGGTAATACATCTTTCTTTCTTTCTTTCTTTCTTTCTTTCTTTCTTTCTTTCTTTCTTTCTTTCTTTCTTTCTTTCTTTCTTTCTTTCTCTTTCTCCTCTCCTTTCTTTCTCCTCTTCTTTCTTTCTTTTCTTTCTTTCTTTCTTTCTTTCTTTCTTTCTTTCTTTCTTTCTCCTCTCCTTTCTTTCTTCTTTCTTTCTTTCTTTCTTTCTTTCTTTCTTTCTTTCTTTCTCCTCTCCTTTCTTTCTCCTTTCTTTCTTTTAATGTTTATTTTTGAGAGAGAGAGAGAGAGAGAGAGCAAGTGCGAGCAGAGGAGGGGCAGAGAGAAAGGGGGACAGAGGATCTAAAGCAGGCTCTGTACTGACAGCAGGAAGCCAATATGGGGCTCAAACTTAAAAATCGTGAGATCATGACCTGAGCCAAAATCAAGAACTGGATGCTTAACTAGCCACCCAGGTGTCCAGTTATCTAATTTTTTTTATGGTTGGAGACAGTTATTAAGCTTCTTTAGAGTAGAATTGCAAAATTATTAAATACTAATTTCTGTGGGTACAGATATGGTTAAACCAGCTGATAAATGGTTAATACCTGGTGCTAAGTGGTACAAAAATAATGCCACACATTTGTTATTTGGGGATAGTTATGCCTTTTTCTTAGCCAAAGTCCAGAGCTCAACCAACTGAGCCACCCAGGTGCCCCATCTGCTTTCAAATTTTTAGACCTAAAACTAGTCTCTCTCTAGAGATCCCATTTATGTCCAAGTGCCTTTAACTTCCCTAATAGGAGGTTTCATAGGCACTCACCTCCAATTCAACTTGTTCATTGTTTGCTTCTATACCTGTCTCCCCGGTACAACTTTGTCAATTTTTGCTTTATATAATTTAAAGCTATGTTATTAGCTCTATTTAAAAATTGTTGGGGCACCTGGGTGGCGCAGTCGGTTAAGCGTCCGACTTCAGCCAGGTCACGATCTCGCGGTCCGTGAGTTCGAGCCCCGCGTCGGGCTCTGGGCTGATGGCTCAGAGCCTGGAGCCTGTTTCCGATTCTGTGTCTCCCTCTCTCTCTGCCCCTCCCCCGTTCATGCTCTGTCTCTCTCTGTCCCAAAAAAAAAAAAAAAAAAAAAAACGTTGAAAAAAAAAAAAAACGTTGATAAAAATTGTTATGTTTTGGGGCACCTGGATGGCTCAGTTGGTTAAGCAGCCAACTTCGACTCTCAGGTCATGATCTCGCGATTTGTGAGTTTGAGCCCCACATCAGACTCCACAATGTCATTGCAGAGCCTGCTTGGGATTCTCTCTCTGTCCCTCCCCTCTTCTCTTTTTTTCTGTCTCTCAAGATAAACTTAAAAAAAATTTTTTTTTAATTGCTATGTTTTAGGGGTGCCTGGCTGATTCAGTCAGTAGAGCATGTGACTCGACCTCAGGGTTGTAGGTTTGAGCCCCAGGTTGGTTATAGAGGATACTTAAAAATAAAATCTATTAAAAATTTTTGTTATATTGTCCTGGAAGCTCTTCCTCTTATCATTTAATCCCCAATGATATTTCAGTCCTTAAAGAATATTTCATTTGATATTAATATAGAAACCATAGCTTTCTTTTGTTTAGAATTTGCCTATTTTATTTTCAATTCTTTTCCTTGAAACTATACTCTTAAATTTTAGGTATTATAAAGAGTGTAAAGATGAGTTCTTTTTTTCTCTCAGTCCAACTGAGAATCTCTACCTTTAATTGGAGGATTTAATCCATTTATATATATTGTGATTTCTAATCAAAGTTATTTCTCTTTTTTTTGATCTTTTCTTTGCCTGTTTTTTCTTCCTTTAAAAAATTATTCCTAGCCCTCTTTTGGATCAATTATTTTTCCCTATCCCCCTACCCCCACTATTGCTTTGGACAGTATATACCCTATAACTATTCTCTTAATGTTTATCCTTAAATGTAAAAAACATATTCAGGGGCACCTGGGTGGCTTAGTTGGTTGAACATCCGACTTTGGCTCAGGTCATGATCTTGTGGTTTGTGAGTTCTAGTCCCACATCAGGTTCACTGCTGTCAGCTTGGAGCGCATTTCGAATTCTCTGTCCCCCTCTCTCTGCCCCTCTCCCACTTGTGCTCTCTCTCAAAAATAAAATAACACTAAAAAAAATTCATATACTTAATCAGTTGCTCTACTAATTTTTCAAACACAAGAAACTTACAGCCTTTTAACTTTATTTTCCATGTAATTGTTGTTTGAATTTTAGTTATTTCTCTGTATTAACCCCAAATTAGATATTATTATTTAATTACATATGCGTTCAGTTACATATTTAACAATTACTTTGCTCATCATTCTTTATTGTGCTTAAATTGTCTGGGTAAAATTTTTCTTCCTGAAGTACATCTTTCAGAAATTCTGCTATCAAGTTTATTGTATATATGTATATGTATATTTCTATAAATAAATATATGTGTATGTTGGATGTTGGTATGTGCAGAAATTTTTTTTAATGTTTATTTATTTTTGAGAGGTAGAGAGAGAGAGAGAGAGAGAGCAAAAGCAGGGAAAGAGCAGAGAAAAAGGGAGACACAGAATCTGAAGCAGGCTCAAGGCTCTGAGCTGTCAGCACAGAGCCCAACGTGGGACTCGAACTCACGAATCACAAGATCATGACCCAGCCAAAGTTGGACACTTAACCCAACTGAGCCACCCAGGCACCCCAGAGATTTTTTTTTTAAACTCATGCCCTTTCATGATTATCAGAACATATTTATAGGTTGACAGTTATTTTTTTCTCAGCATTTTGAAGATACTATTCTTTAGGCTTCTATTGCTATCAGCATAATAACTTAAAAAAATTTTTTTAAAGCAAGCAGGGGAGGGGCAGAGAGAGAGGGAGACACAGAATCCAAAGCAGGTTTCAGGCTCTGAGCTGTCAGCACAGAGTCCAAGTGGGACTTGAACCCAGGAGTTGTGAGATCATGCCCTGAGCTGAAGTTGGAAGCTCAACCCACTGAGTCACCCAGGAGCCCCTTAGCATAATAACTTATAAAGATAGCATGTCTTTTTTCTCTGATTACTTTTAATATATTTTCTGTGGGACCCAAGGAATTTAACAAAAATCTCCTACCCCTGGACAAGCAGAGCAAGACTAACTCCATTTTGTGCTACACCCACCATCTCATGTATAACCTCCACATGACCTGCTTATTGCTTAAGACACTCCCCCACCCTAGTCAAGCCGCTGAGCACACCCTTACTGGAAACCGGCTCATATAGGAATGCGGAACCCCTAACCGTCAAAGAATGTAAACCCCGCCTTTTGCCCGCCAAACTTGTGCGCTAGTTCTTAAACCCCGCCTTTTGCCTGCCAAACTTGCGCGCCAATTCTGACCAGAGTGATAGGCTAGTTCAAACAGTTACTATAGGGTAAATTGTAATTCAATTGGCCACCTGTCTGTGGACTGACATGACTGTGCAACTTTCTGTGTGTGTTACAATCTCATTGGCCACTGGCCCCTATAAAACTGCTACTCCTCTTAACCTAGGGGTCCAAGTCCCTGCTCCGCTGTGTCGGGTATCCTTGGGCCCAAGCTCGAGCTTGCAAATAAACCCTCGTGCGTTTGCATTGGTATTGGGTCCTTGGTGGTCTCTCAGATTCGAAATCGGGGGCATTACATTCTCTTTCCTTTGATTTTTTTTTTTTTCCACACAGTTTCCCCACAATGTGTCTAAGTGTATATTTTCATTTGGGTCTCATTGTGCTTTCAGAATCTGAGGACTCATGTCTTTATTCTGGAAAATTCTCAGCTATTATTTCTTTGAATATTGTGTCTCCCTGATTATCTCTATTCTCTTTTTCTAGTAATCCAAATAATTCTTCTCATTCTTCCATATCTTTTACTGTTTTAAATATCTTTATCTTCCAATTTACTAATTTTCCTTTTTTGTAAAAAAATTTCTATGTAATGGAGTTTTTAAATTAAGCCATTATATATTTTTTAGAAGTTCTGTTTTCTTCATTTTCCTGATTTTTAATCTTCAAGTAGCTTATTCTTTTCTTATGGTTTAAAGTAATTCCTTCACGGGGCGCCTGGGTGGCGCAGTCGGTTAAGCGTCCGACTTCAGCCAGGTCACGATCTCGCGGTCTGGGAGTTCGAGCCCCGCGTCAGGCTCTGGGCTGATGGCTCAGAGCCTGGAGCCTGTTTCCGATTCTGTGTCTCCCTCTCTCTCTGCCCCTCCCCCATTCATGCTCTGTCTCTGTCCCAAAAATAAATAAAAAACATTAAAAAAAAATTAAAAAAAAAATAATAAAATAATTCCTTCAGGTCTTTATTTTTAAATGATCTTTTTATAGTTTCTTTTTCTATTTTTAATGTTTATTTATTTACTTTTGAGATAGAGAGAGCACAGTGGGGAAGGGGCAGAGGGAGGGAGAGAATTCTAAGGAGCCTCCACCCTGTCAGCACAGAGCCTCACGCAGGGTCAGAACTCATGAACTATGAGATCATGGCCTGAGCCGAAATGAAGAGTCAGATGGCTGACTGAGCCACCCAGGTGCTTTTGCTTATTTTATAGTCTTAAGCTAGTAGTTCTATTATCTGAAGGTACTGGGAATTTAACTCTGCTGTTTGTGGTCTCTGTGGCTTCTTATTCATGGTGAAGTTCCTCTTTCCCCACATGTGTTTTATAGTTTTTGATTAAGCTCATCTTTAGCAAGGCTTTATCTGTAGGAATCCCACATGGATTACATTGAAGGTATGTCCCTACTAAGCAGTTTTCCATTTGCCTCTAATGGGCAAATCTGTGTTATCACTCGGTCTTTTTATGTGGATATCTAGACTGAAAGATTTCTGAACCATTCAAACAGTGTAAATTCAAACCCAAATCTACATGAAGCTTTTTTCCCCCTTCCACCCAAAGCCCAGGCCAAGACAGGCAAAATTCCTTATCACCTCCCAGTGCCCATAGTAGATTTTTTTTTTCTTTTATTGAGGGTATAGCCCTCATCAGTCCTGGCTTTATGTAACCGTCTCAGTTCTAACTCTACTTCACAGGCACTCAACGCCTAATTTCCTGTATTTGTATGGACTTTTGAGATTATATCCAAGACCAGAAAGTTTGCTAGAATATCAATTCACACCTAGCTTTTAGGTTTTTTTTCTCTCTTAATTTTTAGTACTTGGGGATTTACTTTCCATAACTGTAAGCTCAACTATGCATTTAATGCTATTTTTCAGAAGGAACTCCACTGTCAGATCTGATTTATGCTATCTTCTGAAATTCAAGTACACTGATTTAGATCTGGCTCTTGCTTCTCCATCAACCTTTGTGAACTTGACATTTTATACTATTCTAGAAGCAACCTTACCCAGGACTCAGACTTTGGATCCCTTCCCTCCATTCCTACTCCTACCCCAACTTTCAGGGATCCTGGCCAGGGCCAGACTCTGTACTCCTGCCAGCCTAGAAGGTAATATTGGCCAATGATAGCCTCCTATCTCATTACTGAATCAATACTCCCTTACCATCAGGTCCATCCTTAACATTGCCTCTAGAATGACTTTTTCTAAAACCCAGATCTGATTATATCACCCCCTATATAAAATCCTCTGCATCAAAATGAAGCCTATTCTATTAAAAAAAGAAAGAGTGCTATATTATTTTAAAAAAGTCAATGTTCTAAGAGCCAAAGAAAGGCTGTAGAGATGTTCTAGATTAAAAGAGTAAAAGGATACAACTAAATGCAATGCTTTATCTTAGAATGGATCCTATACTGGAAGGGAGAAATGCTTTAAAAGATGTCACTACTTTAGTCGACAAAATTGGCATATGAACTCCAGATTAGATAAAAAGTATTGTATTAATTAGGATTAAATTTTATTAATTAGGATTTAAATTGCATTAAAAAGGATTAAATTTAAAGTTGATAACCATTCAATGATTATGAAGAGAGTATCCCTATTGTTAGGAAAAGTACACAGAAATATCTAGAAGAGGACCATGATTACTCTTAAATGGCATTTTAAAAAGAATGTATGTATACGTATATGTATGTGCACATGTATGTATGTATGTATGTATGTATGTATGTATAAGGAAAAGGAGAGTGAGAAATCAAATGAAAAGCAAATGGGACAAAATATTAACAATAAGTGAATCTGGGCATAGGATATATATTGGTGTTTCTTGTACTATATAAACTTGTAACTTTTCGGTAAATTGAAATTATTTATACACAAAAATTTTAAAACGAAACAAAACACAAAACCCTCCATTGTTTCGCCACTGCCAGAGGATGTAATTAGACACTTAGCAGCTTGGCTCTGACCCCATTCTAGCTGCAACTGCTACCATTTCCCCTCTCTTGCCCCAATTAGCAGGTTCCTGCTTCCCTTTCCCCAAACATACCACAGCTTCCTATCTTTGCATATGCAGGTCCCTCTGCCTGGAGTTCTTTCTGCTTTCCTGCTCAGAAAATCCTCATTTCCCCAAGGTCCAGCTCACAATGATCTCTTCCATGAAGTTTTCTGAAAACTCTTACAGAAAGCTAGAAACAATATACTATGTTTAAAATAAGAAATTTGTAAAATAAAAGATTTTGAAAGAGTTGGCTCATTTCACTGTACAATTTTTTTAAGTGCATGTATGTACATATGTATGTATGTATTTAAGTAACCTCTACACCCAACATGGGCTGGTGAACTCACTACCCTGAGATCTAGAGTCGCATGCTCTTCCCACTGAGCCAGGCAGGGGCGCACAAATATTTTTAACTTTAAAATTTTCTGCATGATTTAGTGTATATAGTTTCAAAGTCTTCACTCAACATGAAACTTGTATTTGAAACGTTCTATGTTACAATATGTTATGCTATAACCTTTTGTACATCCTATAAGATAGAATGCTATATCATAATTATTTCTTGAGTACTGGTTTAGCCAGTCACAGTGTGGGATGGGAACTATCATCTTTATATTCTAACATTTGGCAAGATGCCTAGGATGTAGTGGAATCTAAATTAATTGAATGGTCATTGTGTAAAACAACCTAATTATCAAATATAATTTTAACATGCATATACACTCATCTCCCAAGTTTAACATCACTATCATCCTAGCAAATGAATAGCAAACATTTAGCAAAAATGTTTTCACTGAAACTACTTCTTCCCATGGGCAATCTAATAAATAGAATTTACATTTCTTCTGTTCTCTCCAGGCAAAATGGCAAGTAAGGAGTGGGTGAATAAGGGCTATGGGTCTATATAAAGTGAAGCCTTTTAAGAGCAAATTTACATAGAACCAAATCTAGTTATGGTCAGAATTTGAAAATCCCACCAGACTCAAAGCAATTTGTAAGTAACAAAATCCCATTTCAAGTCTATTTGTCTCTGGTTTCTTACAGTGTCTGTAGGTAAATGTGTGTAGGTAAATCAGTCTTTGAACAAACATCAACATTTGTGTGGCTAGATTTGTCAGATAAATGTATGTATTCATCTGTCTCTGTGCTTAGAAAACAAGTAATTTTATACTTTAAATTTATCAGGACAATTATATTAGTGGATATTTAAATAACCACTGTGGAAGTGGAAATTTTTCCCTTCTTTCCTTATAGGTTCTTTGGCTGGTCTAATAATTAAATTGATTCTAAACAGATTAATGGAAGAAAACCAAACAAAATTACTTATATAAGGGAGCCCCATAAAGCTAAGAAAGTTTCAAAAGGCAGCCTCAATAACATCCAGAGCTAAAGAAAGGGGTAGGAGTCTGGGGATACCAAGGGAAGGAGGGCCATTCAGAGGGAAACAGAGAAGTTTAGAAAACAAAGATTGCCCTGTTATGCAGATTAAGTTTCTTAGGTAAAAAGGTCCACCTATGGTAATAGCTCTCTTCCTGGTATCGCCCCCTTTCCAATGTAAATTTAGGCCATTAATGTGAAGGTTAAGAGATTCTCCTGAATCTGCTGGGTTTTCATTGCTTTTAGCTCAAAATAATCCTTGTGACCAAAGTAGCATATTTGGGGGTGATAAATTCTGCTCCCCTTCAGCAGCATCCAAGTGCTATGTTTTCTAGAGAATAAAGAAATACAGTGCATTCTAGGATCTAAATTAAAGTTAAAAATCAAAGTAAATTTCTATTTTTATGGTCTGAAACCTACTGAAAATGAGACATGAACCCCAAATCTAATTTAAATTTTAGCGAAGAATATCCTAGCATATCAGTTGTTTCCTGGAATTTTAACTAATATTTGAAGAGGTGGGAAGAGACATTTTCCTTCTTTTTTAAAAAAAAATTTTTTTTAATGTTTATTTATTTTTGAGACAGAGAGAGCATGAATGGAGGAGGGTCAGAGAGAGAGGGAGACACAGAGTCTGAAGCAGGCTCCAGGCTCTGAGCTGTCAGAACAGAGCCTGACGTGGGGCTCGAACTCATGGACCACCGTGAGACAGCTGAAGTCGGACGCTTAACCGACTGAGCCACCCAGGCGCCCCTCCTTCTTTTTTTTAAAGAAAGAGTTAAATAACTACTAAGAATTTTATTTTATTTTTTATTACAAACCTATAATATTTTGAGTACTTTTGTGTTTTAGTGCAACATGAAGTCTATAGATTCTGATATTAGGTGTCTCAGACCACATTCTTTACAAATAAAAAATCATCTTATTTAATTGAATCTCCCCTTCACATTATAATTCATAGCATTTGATTTCTTTTCAGTGTTACTACTCTTTTCAGAAGTTAAAAATTGAAGATGTGCTGCAACCAGAGCACTTGAGTTACAAAACTCAGTGATTATATTTTATATAAAATCCTCTGATCTACAATTAGGGACTAACGAGAACATGCTGTTGACTCACAAAGGTTGAGAGCCTTGTATGCGACGACCCAGAATAAATTCTAACTCCTTGAGTTCTAACAATAAGCTACAGCACATTATTTTCTCTCTCTTTTCTTAACTCCACCTCTGCCCCACATATGACATTATGACTCAGAGAACTAGAGATGTCTTTCCTAGAAGAAAATTAGATCAAACAAAATTGGTATTGGCAAATACTTGGAGAGCTTGGCTCTAGAGACTAGAACCCATGGGTGGAAATCATAGACCTACCAGTACCAACTCAGTGTAAAGACTTTCCAACATTAACAGCTACCTCATAACAGAATGGACTGCTCTGAGAGAATCCAACTTCCCATTAGGGGAAGTGTTCAAGGAGCAGCAGGTGACCATCTGCAAGGCTATTGTCAAGGGGATTCCAACACTGGACCAGACACTGCTATAGTAATCCAAAGTCTAAGACTCTATAATGCTGCTATATTGGAGACTTAACACTTACAATATTATTATCATTCCATCTAGTTCCTGTCACTATCAAAGTCTTGCCTGACATTTTGTCAGTATAGGTTAAAGTCATTGGAAATGGTCCCTGCACCAGACCTAAGTGTCAGTTTCCTGATCTAGAAAGTGAGAGGATTGATGAAATGTGTTCGAGAATTCTGTCTACTTTTAGCCAGATTTTTAACCCGTAAGGAGGGGGCCAGTGTGTATTTAGTTCACTAACGCTTTTTGGTTAACATGTAAGAAATTTAATAAATGCATGATATTTTTTAACAACATTTATAACCTTTGGGAATCTGTTCATTTTCACTGGTTCAATTTTGGTCATTTTGATTGCTTTTGTCAGTGGGGAAAGATAATGCCACATAATTAAAATAATAAATAACCTCCCCAATAATTTATGTTTGTTAATCTTGTGACAAGACCTCCAGCTATATTTTGTTAGAACTAACTAAAAATAGCACATAACTTGCAGCTTATGCAAATTTTCACAATTTAAAAACTGAAGATATGCTGTGACCAGAGTTCTTAAATTACAAAGCCCAATGATTATATTTGATTTAAGATCTTCTGATGTATAATTAGGGACTAATAAGGACATGATGTTGACTCAAAAAGGTTGAGAAGCTTGTATATGATGGCCCAGAGTAAATCCTAAATCCTTGAATTCTAATAATAAGTCATAGCACTATATATATAAAATACATATAGTACTATGTATATAAAATATAGATAGTGGGAATGCAAGCTGGTGCAGCCACTCTGGAAAACAGTATGGAGGTTCCTCAAAAAACTAAAAATAGAACTACTTTATGACCCAGCAATTGCAATATTAGGCATTTATCCAAGGGATACAGGGGTGCTGTTTCGAAGGGACATATGCCCCCCCATGTTTATAGCAGCACTATCAACAATAGCCAAAGTATGGAAAGAGCCCAAATGTCCATCGATGGATGAATGGATAAAGAAGAGGTGGTATATATATACAATGGAATATTACTCGGCAATCAAAAGGAATGAAATCTTGCTCTTTGCAACTACGTGGATGGAACTGGAGGGTATTATGCTAAGTGAAATTAGTCAGAGAAAGACAAAAATCATATTACTTCACTCATATGAGGACTTTAAGAGACAAAACAGATGAACATAAGGGAAGGGAAACAAAAATAATATAAAAACGGGGAGGGGGACAAAACAGAAGAGACTCATAAATATGGAGAACAAAAGGAGGGTTATGGGAGGGGTTGTGGGAGGAGGGATGGGCTAAATGGGTAAGGGGCACTAAGGAATCTACTCCTGAAATCGTTGTTGCACTACATGCTAACTAATTTGGATATAAATTTTTAAAAATAAAAAATAAAATAAAAAAATAAAAATAATAACACATCTGGAAAAAATATAGATAGTATCTATTTATGTATATGTAATATATAATAATATATATATTTATACTTGTATATATGTATGTGAGCGTGCGTGTGTGTATATATATATATATTTATATATATATATATATATGTATATTTATATAGATAGATAGATATGGCATATATCACTTGCAGATTGCAGATTCCTTGGACCAGCATACCCTAGGCATTTCGAGTACGGAGATGCATCTTCTAGGATTGCCTATACCACATTCTCTGGGATGGGATAACTCCTAACCTCTGAGGTCCCTAACACCTCATGTAGGATCCTTCAACCCTAATCTGTGGGATTCTTTAACACCTCTCCTGTGAAATAGCCAATAACCAGCAGGTGTTAAAATTGAAGTCTCTGGGACCAAAGCTACATTAAGCTGTACAGGGGCTGAAACGCAACTTCTGATTCAAGAATATCCAGAACAGTGGCATGTGCAGAAATCCCTACAGAAACACCCCAACCTCAGGCCAAGTGAGCCAAACCCTTGGACTGTTAGGGTCAGTGATCACTACTAAGCCTGTCAACTTATTTTTTACCAATCAATTCCCAAATAGAATCCATTTTAGTTGTCAATCCTCTAGCATGATTGTTCTACTATTCTATGAATGAGTCCTCCATTCCTCCTCACTTGCCCAAACCTGCCACTATGCACTCCACAGGTTTCATACTCAGCAAACCCTCCTGTATCATCAACTTCTCTGAAGCCTCTTCACCTTCTTGCTCCAATGAAACTTGACTTTTGCCTGCAGATACCGCTTCTCCTGTGGACCTCTCAAATAGTGGTTGTTTATCCTCTCACACAGCAGGGGGAGTTGGTATTTCATTGTGCCCATTGCCATTTCCAGAGCCTTACTCCATTACACTCTTGTAGCCCTCTCCTCTGAGTCAGTGCCACACCCCCTAATACAACCCCCGCTCCATCCCCCACCATAGCTTTCATCTCTGGGCCTCCCATTCACTCTTTGGTCTCCTAGCAGGCGCTCCTCTCAACCCCAGTCATTTCAAAATTCAGAGTTTCCATAGGATAGTCTGGCTTCCATCTCCAATGGCTTCAACTTCTGTCCATCTCTGCTGCGCACTCTTGGGGTCACACCCTGGATCTTGTCATCATCTGCCATTGCTCCACTGACAAAGTTGCTGATTCAAACATCTTGCTTTCTGACCACACCTGCCACTCCTTCAGTCTTTCCCTCCCACTATGATTATTCCGTATCTGAATTTGGATTTTCAGTTCATTGACGTCCTTTACTTTCATGCCTTGTTTCCTTATCCAGCCCAAATCCCATGGCCTGTCATTTTGGTAACACCTTTGCCAGTACCCTGAATTCCCTAGCCCCCACCCTTCTGGCAGAATCTGAGCTCTGCATTTACCCTCTTTTTTTTCTCTCTCTCTCTCTTTATTTCTACACCCAAGCTGCCTTTTCAGAGAAAGTTAATACAACAAGAAAGAATGGTGTAATTATGAATTCACGATCACCAAACTGAGAGAGTTCCTCAACATTCCTTAACTTACTTAGCAAGCTTCCTATAGTTCCTTGGTCTCACTCTCCACAGCCATCTGAAACTCTTCTCTCTTCAACCTGTAAACACTAATCTCCCATCTCCCACCCAAATCTCTTCTTTCAGGGAAGAGACCAAAGTCTTTAACAAGGCCTACAAGTCCTTGTAAGCTTTTGATCTTACTTATCTTTCCAGTTTCATTTGATACTGTTCTCACCTTTTCTTTCCAGCGATGGTGGCCTTCTTTCAGTTTGTAAACTGTCTCCCTCACTAATACAGCCTTTGCACATGGCCTCCTCTCAACCTATAATGGTTTTGCTCACCATTCTGCTGGTTGATTCCTGTTCATCATTTAGACCAGTGCTGTCCGATAGAACTTTCTGCAATGATACAAATGTTCTATACCTGCACTGTAGTAGGCACTAGCCATGTGTGGCTTTTGAGCACTTGAATGTGGCTAGTGTGACTGAAAAGCTGAATTTTATATTTTATTTAATTTTAATTAACTTAAAATTAAATCACACAGTTATTGGTTTCCAGTTCTGTTGATATGGCTTTAGATCTTACTCAAGCCAAGCCTCCTTAGGCAGCCTTCTCTAAATCCGCATCTGGATTCAGATCTTTTCCCTCATGGCCCTTATCCCTTCCTATGGTGCCTATCTTAGTTTTTAATTACATGTTAATTGTGTGTTTATTTGATTGTGCCTGCATTTGCTCATCATTGTATGCCCAGCATCTTGCATAGCTTCTGGCACATCACAAACACTTTTCAATGTATGAATAAATGAATGAACTTTGCTAGGGGAAGAAGTAAGGTTGCAGATTAAAATTGTTGCCAATAATCTTTAGTGCATCATCTTTGTGGTCCAAAGAAAGATGAGTACGCTCCTGGAGTTGAGGTGCCACTAAGGAATCAACTGGACAACCCATCTTCTGGGTCAATTGGCTAACACTGGTGCCAGTGGATGAACAGACAGATAATACAGACTCCTTGTCAAGGCTAAAGGCAAGCTTCTTGCCCTCGAACTATAGGTATCATCTCATTATCAACACCTTATCAAGTTACCAACTGCCAAAACAATATCTTCCTCCAGCAGAGCTATGGACCTGATAATGTATTCTGATGTACACTGGCTGCTACTGATTTGTTGTAATTAAAAAAATATTGGTATAGGGGTGCCTGGATGACACAGTCGGTCAAGCTTGCTTGAGATTCTCTCTGTTTCTCTTTCTGCCCCTCTCCCCTGCTCATGCTTTCTGTCTCTAAAATAAATAAATAATTTTTTAAAAAATTAAAAAAATACTGGCATAATATATTTGAAAGTAAAGACATTATTTCAACACCTGATTTACTCAGTTTAACATATGGCTTATATCTAAATGTGTTTTTAAAAGATTAGACACTCTCAAATGGATAGAATTATAATTTCCCCTGTTTTTAAGGGTTACATAATTAAATGTAGGCATGCAATTTTTGTGGAAACAGATATATTATCTAGAACACCCCAAAATATTCTGGCTGTATCTCCTACTGATATTCCCCTCAGGAAAAAAATAGGGGGGAAAAATTAACCTCACGGAGGCCCTTCCACATCTAACTCCTGAATTGTTCTAAAAATTTTGAGTAATTTGAGAATTCCTTTCCAAGTAAAAAACTTTTGAAGACTCTCCATTTTATTGTAATTATATTTTTAGTGTTCAGTTGAGTGAGAAAATGTATACTAATAAAAGCTTCCATAAACCTAGTAATGTTCTGAAGTTAATAACTGCCACAGTGTTTCTTATTTAAAAATAAGAGTATAAACATATGCATATTATTTACTTACAGTGTAAACAACGTGTGTTTTGGGAACACACACTTGCTCTCCTATCCCCATATCTCTACCATAGTTCATAACCCTTAGGTAGGGAACCATTAGAAAGAGTTTTAACCATATTTTGTTTTTGTTATACATTTGGTATTCAACATCCCACTGATCCAATATTTAAAGCAAGAAATGGAATCACTGAACAGAGATAATCTTAGGCAAAATACAAAGGTCTTTTTTTGCTTATTATATGTGCTTTTGACAAAAAAAAAAAATCACAAAAACTGGAGATATTCCAAGAGTTTATCTGAGCTGTTTCTTGCGATGCAATAGTATTGTATCGAAATCATTCATAATAGAAATCACCCGATGATGTAGGTGCATTCAGCAATGAAACAATGCTACCATTTTACACTGGCTTTTAGTATATTCAGAAAATAAAAGTGTTATCTCTCCAGTTATGACTATTGACATTGAAAATTCTCAACTTCCAAGCTCTTTTGGTTTTAGCTCTACTGGTTATATATGTTGAGTTGAGGAGTGAAATATTAGTGTCTATTTCACAAGAGACCAGCTATAAGATCATTTCCTGGATAGTAGCACCTTCCTTTTACTGATTTAAATCATACTTTAGCCACCAGGTATTCACTCATGACCTTTCTTCCACTCGTTTTTATGATAATAGTTTACATCAATTTGGTGTTTACATGTAAATGCCATCATTCTTAGAAGAACTTAATCCTTACCTTACTAGTTATGATAAGCATTAACATCAGTGATTCAAGAGAACAACACCATGAAAGCTTGCCCATTTTAAGAACTTTTGTTTTGTTTTGTTTTTGTTCTTTGCTTTTTTGGTTTTGTAAAATGTGATACATTCCATTCACATTTTAATGGAAACATACCTAGATGGCAACCAAAAAGCCAGCTTCCTTTGGACAGTAGTTATTAGGAGCCAGCTATTAAAAGTTGCTCCATTTGTAGTTAATTTTCCCATCCTCAAGCTCTAGTTCTAGAGCTTCTGGTTTTGCAAGGCATCTTAAATGAGTCATAGAGAAACAGCTGTTCCTTTAAGACCAGATTTATTTAGGTTGTGCTGACTCTGAACTTCTGAATCATAAGCTCACCTCCTTCTTGATCATGTAAACACTCTGGTCCCTACTTTGCAGCCCTTTCCTGATTTAAGCACTTTGCCCTTCACAAACAAATCCATTTTTGCCTATATCCCAAAATGAATGCACCCACCCTAGTTTTGGAAACTTGAACTTTGCTAATGGACTTCTTTGCCTGTTCAACCTCCAAGATGCATGGCAGCAATTTGACTACTAGCAACCTGCCTAGATAGCAAAATGCATATTCACTTTAATTTCTATATAGCCAGGTTATAAGCATGCTTCAGGGAGAATTCTAAGCTACTCCTGACTTATTTATATTGATTGGTAATTCCTAATCCTCTGTTAATTCAACAATTAATACTAATCTGTCACATATCATAAATCATGAAAGATTATTTCCCAGACTATTTTAGCATCATAGGTTCTCAATAAATATTTGCTGAATCAATGAGTAAATCAGTTTATAGTGTTGGGTGGGAAAAACAAAGAATCAGATCTCTTTTCTGAAACCACAGCATAAACAGGTGTGAGGAATGCTGACTCATGTAACTGTGGTAATCCCCTCTCCCAGTATCCCAGTGTGAAGTCAACATGGCCCAGGAGAAGTGTTAAGTGCTTTGCACACACTGTGTTGTAAAGTGTAAGCTGTCAATCTATTTGTGAAACAGTGTAAAATTTTCTTTAAAATATAAACTAAAATCGAAGACAACCTCTGAGTGTCATCCTACAAAGGTGGTAGCTTCTACCACCATGACCATTTTGTCTTTCCACAAGTTTCCGCTCTTCTTCTGCCTCCTCTGACCAAAATCTGAGGCAACTCAGGAAATTTCTAGTCCTGTGTATTTTTAAATTTTTTTTTTCCAACGTTTATTTATTTTTGGGACAGAGAGAGACAGAGCATGAACGGGGGAAGGGCAGAGAGAGAGGGAGACACACAGAATCGGAAACAGGCTCCAGGCTCTGAGCCATCAGCCCAGAGCCCGACGCGGGGCTCGAACTCACGGACCGCAAGATCGTGACCTGGTTGAAGTCGGACGCTTAACCGACTGCGCCACCCAGGCGCCCCTAGTCCTGTGTATTTTTAAAAATTTTTTAGCTTTAATAAAAACACAAGGAATACACCAAGTAATTCCTTCTCACTCTATGAATAGCAATCCAAGCAATCCAAAGAATGATTTCTAAAAAAAAAAAAAAAAAAAAAAATTGAAGCACACACAAGAATTTACACTATACTCCAGTGGGTAATAATGGATTGAAAACTATCAATGTTTTGTAGTATAGGGAAAACCCTGACTATATAATAAAACTAAAAACAAAATGTTGGTCAGTGAAACAGAAAATAATCCAGACTGCACACCTTGAATTGCTGACCTTTTCCTATAGCTGGTCAACATTTTTCATCTCATTTTAATTCACAAATTAAGACTTTCTTAAGTTAAATTCTATATTCCATTGGCATAAAATAGCAGTATAGCCAGGAAATATTTTTTTGCATTTTACATGTTAAGATCTTTACCCTCACATAAAGTTTGTGTCTTTAAAATAAATTGAGGTGGCTCAGTCAGTTAAGCACCGACTTTGGCTCAGGTCATGATCTCATGGTTCATGAGTTCAAGCCCTGCGTTGGTCTCTGTGCTGACAGCTCAGAGCCTGGAGTCTGCTTCAGATTCTGTGTGTGTCTCTCTCTGCTCCTCCCTCTCTGTCTCTCTCTCTCTCTCTCTCAAATATAAATAAAAAACCAAAAAGTTTTTGAAAATAATTTGATACCTTATGATTAACATATCAGACTGATGTGTGTATGTGTATGTGTATATATTCATCTTATTATAGTACACATGAAGCTATAACAAACATATGTACAAATCCCAGCCAACGATCCATTCCTAGGGAATGCTGGTCAAACCAAATTCTGATTTAGCCAAAGAACTTGGTCCTTTGGACTTTTCTGCTACCTAAGGTATAAACGAATGTAAAGTTTTCTATCTGGAATTTCAGGGGCAATTAAAACTCTGAATAACTCCTTTCCCCTTGGCTGTGTCTTTATTGGTTGGCAATTAATGACTTGGCTTTTGACCAACATAAGAAAAAAAAAATACTTTTTTCTCTTGTGATGACAGATGTCATTTTTCAGTGCTCAGATGCCAATGGGAATTGACCCTGACAGTCATAAGCAATAAAGTTTTGTACAGATAAAATCCTGTTTAGTAGAGGAGAATTTTCCATTAGGAAATTCTTTCTAATAAGAAATAATTAGAAACAACTTATTCTTCTTTTTTTTCCAGGGAAATAGCCCCATGAATGGCTCTCATTCCAGGCCCTACCACGGTGACATCTCTATTGTACTACCAACTCACCAATGTGGTGACGGGAGCCATGGGACTAAGCTGTGGTGGTGACTAAGCATACCCCAAATGTCTCCGAGTTTCCAAGGCCACCCCAAAGTTGTATGAAGCATTAGTCAGCCTAAGGGGAGGTCTGTCTGACCTCATCACCACAAAGCAGGAAAGGGTTTTGTAGAATATTATTTTTCAGTATCTTTAAAAAGCACAAGCAAGGATATATGAAACTTAGAAACTGGCGTCTAGGAAATTTAACCTCTTAAAATGTGGGCATTATCGAATGATACAGTCATTCGCCAGCTGCTGCTGAATAAATACGATAATACATACAAAGGATGAAGGAAAACTTTTAATAATTAGCACAGTATTCAGAACTAATGATAAGATTATTAAAGTTACACATCAGCCTACACAAAGCAACAATTTTCTTCCAAAAAGAGTTGATAAGTGCTACTGTCCAGTGAGGCATTTATTTTCAAACTAAACTCAATTAAGAAGCTGGGCTGCCGGCCATAGCTCCTACAGAAACCAACATACGCTTCTTCCTCCCCTCTGACAGCCCAGCCCAGTGATGAGTGCGTTGGACTAGTTGAATTGCATTTCCTACTGTTTGTACCAATGTGGCATCCAGCTTCAGAACTATCCACAGATCTGCAGAGTGGAGGTCAGGCCCATGCTCCCTGTGTGGCTTCGTCCACCCTTGTCGTCCGGACCTGCCCAAGGTTTCACCAGCATCACCTCTGACTCATACTTAGCCTTCAATAGCAAGATGGAGTCGTCAACAATGAGGGCCTGGCCAAGGGCCAGCCCATTGGTACTAAAGCAATGCCTGACACAACACAGTCTACTGGGCCAGACATTTATGGGAAATGGCTGACAGCTGGATAAACAAGCAGCTCCTTTTGGTGAGCTGCAGAGGAAACAGAACATAGTCTTTAAGTATATGGTTCAAATGACTGTGTTGCTGTGAGCTGCTAGAAACTGCATTAGACGGAGATGCCAGCAGGACGTCTTTGGAAATGGGGTGGCTATCCTTCAGCAAAGGCACTGGCAGAAAGAAAGAGGCAGAATGGCAAACTGTGCAGGCCCAAAGAGCAAGCCAGAGGAAAGGCTCTATGTAGACATGTCAGGTGCAAGAGACATCTGGCCACGTGCCTTTGGTTGCCAGCAGGTCCACTCAAAAAAGATGGTAGGAGTGCTGTGTGTACTACCCCCACCATCCAAACCACTCCACACTGAATTCTGAACCCCACTAAACAAGTAGAGCCTTGTGTTGGTCAGGAACCAAAAGACTCAAGATAGAAGCCAAAAGTAGAAGTCACTGGTAGAGCAACATCGACAAAAGCTGTGTAGTTAGGTGATCAGGGTATGTGTGTGTGTGTCCCACCCCTGCACGCCAGAAAGTGAGTCATTTGTTCAGCTTAGTTTATTTAGGTTTTAAGGCAGTTTGGGTGTTTGAGACATATTTAGTACAGATAAGTTTAATGTAGCACCAGGAAGAATTACCAACTCTTTCCTTTATGTGGCTTTTCAGAACAACAAAATGAGCTGGGTGCCGGCAAATAGCAGTCAGCTGAGGTAAGCAGCCATTCTAGGTGCAAATGCCCTTGTGCCAGGAAAACAAGAACGAGCATGAGCGAGAAGCAGGAAAATGAAATCCACGAACACAATTCTTGATTTATAGCTGTGAGACAATGCTTCCTTTTCTTGGACCCCAGGATCTGCAAACTCACAGGACTCACAGGACAGTGGGTGTGCAGTGGCCCCCCCAGCGAAGGCAGTCAGTAACAGGAGTAGAATTACACCCCAGTTTGCCTGCCTCTTTGTGCCTGTGGGTCATTGCCAGGCAATCCTAATTTCACAAAAAGTGGGAAGCCAATGTGTTCAGATTAAATAGTAGAGGATTAGACCTAAAGAGATTACTAGTAAAAAAAATTCTGGAAGAAAAAAAATTATTTTTTAAGCATGGGTGAGAAAGGAAGTTTCTTTGTTGCTATGTTGGAAAGCTTTGCAACTATTGATTTATTAAGGAATATCAGGACAGTCTGGCACACAGTTTTGAGTTCATGGATTCATCTCTATCCCTTTCCAGAAAGGCTCATAACTCTAAATTGGAGGTCTGAAGGTCTGTTCTTTAATGAAAGCTTTTGTGTTTTGAGGTCTTGTCTGAGTTGGACCCACACAGGATGAAAACAGTGAAAAACACTGAAAGGGGTGAAAAACATTGAAAGGGGTGAAAAACACTGGCTCAGTTTCAATGATCAGATTATCGTTCAAGATTATTTTCTTAGAGATAGTGAGTCCACAGAAAGCCTTTGAGTAAAGGCAAATGAAAGACTTGGATCTAAAAACAGGCTTTTAAAAGTAGAAATAGATATAGGTAATAGAGAGTTGAAAAAAAAACATACTAGTCAGAAGAGAAGGAGTAGAAAGAGAAGTAGAAAGACTCTGGGGGAGAAACTCTCTAAAGAAAGCTAGGAGAGAATAGGATTGTGGCTTTTTGGCTTTATTTTCAGTTCATGCCTTACACAATTCATTTAGTACAAGGTGAGACCGGGCTCCCATGTTTTCTGGTCTGCTCTGCAAGTATGGGGAGGAGAGTGAACTATACCCAGTCTTCTCTCACCTCAATGTCAGATATATGTGAGATGGGGGCAGAGGTGGGAGGATTTATATAGGGGCTGTGTAATTACTGGGAACTCCAGCTAATGGAACAGACTGGCCAAGAGGGACTATATCATTGAGTTCAATAATCCTTACTGACTGTGCCAGACCCTGAAGTAAGCACTGGGGATGCTCAGATGAATAAAAGGTGGCTTCTGCAACTGAGGAGTTCACCATCAAAGGAGACAGATGAAAAAACTGAAAATTATGATTCAATATGTATCAGGATACAGGTGGGAAACTGAGCTGCAGGGCTGAGGAAAAGGGGAACCTCACCCAAGTGAGAAGGTCCTGAACTCAGTCCCCACAGAACAGAACAAACAGCTCACAAGAATGCTGTGCAGCTTGGGACCTGGGCTGCTTCCAAGGATATCACCACCTCTAGCTGTCTCATATCTTCTCTCTCTCTTTTCTCACTGGCTTCTACTTTAGGTCTCTCCAGTACTATGTGCATTCTGTTCCAGCTCTTCTATGCCCTCAAGCTGCTGGCTGAGCTTTTTCCTTTTACTGCCAAAGCATAGCCTACATTTTTCTACATTTCCTTCCTATCCTTTCATTCTTTACCTACCCTTGATGTCAAGTGGTCACTCGTACCATTTTACATTAGCTTCCCTCTTTTTCAAAAAATTTTTTATTAACTACTCTATATCCAACACCCCCAAGATCAAGAGCTGCATGTTCTACCAACTGAGGCAGCCAGGCATCCCAACAAATATATATATATATATATATATATATATATATATATATGGAAATATATATATATATGGAAATTTATATATATATATAATGTTTATTCATTTTTGAGAGAGCAATAGAGTGTGAGTGGGGGAGGGGCAGAGAGAGAGAGAGGGAGATACAGAATCTGAAGCAGTCTCTAGGCTCTGAGCTGTCAGCACAGAGCCCAACAGAGAGTTCAAATGCATCGACCATGAGATCATGACCTGAGCTGAAGTTGGACACTTAACTGACTGAGCCACAAATATATTTTTAATTTTTTAATTTTTATTTATTTTTAAAAATTTTATCTATCTATTTATTTATTTATTTATTTATTTATTTATTTATTTATTTTGAGAGAGAGCAAACATGAGCAGGGGAGGGGCAGAGAGAGAAGGAAAGAGAATCCCAAGCATGCTCTGTGCTATCAGCACAGAGCCCAATACAGGGCTTAATCTCAAGAGCCATGAGATCATGACCTGAGTCAAAACCAAGAATCAGATGCTTAACTGACTGAGCCACCCAGATGCCCATATATTTTTTATTTTTTAAATAA
Source organism: Prionailurus bengalensis (assembly GCF_016509475.1). Lineage (NCBI taxonomy): Eukaryota > Metazoa > Chordata > Mammalia > Carnivora > Felidae > Prionailurus > Prionailurus bengalensis. Next base: position 96,546,484 of record NC_057344.1, read on the forward strand.
GCTCCATGCCCAATGAGGGGTTTGAACTCATGGCTGAGATCAAGAGTTGCATGCTGCCCTGACTCAGCCAGCCAGGCACCCTTACAGTAGCTTCCTCTTAAACAAGAGTCACTAGTCTCTTCCTGGTGACTCCAAATCCAATGGCCCTCATTGAACTTACACAGAGCTGACTCTGGTAAATACCACCTTATCCATTAAAATTCTTCCCTCCTTCAGCCTCCCAGGCCTCTCTGCCTTTTTTCTTCCCATACTTCTTCTTTTCTGTTTCCTTCATTGGCACCATTAGCTTCATTCTTGGACTATGACTGTCTTCTAAGAAGCAGACAATTTAGGATCACTGAGAGTGTCATTTACAAAGCCTGATAATGAATCCGAGAATGGGAGATTCCATCCCCTAAGTGGGAGGGCTCCCCAATGAATAGCAACAGGGACCTCACCTGTGTTCAGAGTTGCAACTCTTTTCTATGCAGATGACATCCATATCTTTAACTCTAGTTCCAATCCTTCACTTTATTTCTAGTCCAGAATTTCCAATTGTATATCAGTCAGGTCCACATCCATGATCATCTGTGTCTCTGAGTGCCTAGCACAGTGCATTGCAGAGGTATAGATAGGCACAAAAATATTAATGAATGAATGAATGAATAAAATATCTCAGCCCTATCTATCTTCTATCTATCTTCTGCCTTCCCTTCCTTATTCTGGTTTCTTGCACATTGTCGTCTTCCAAGAAGCAGACAATTTAGGGTCAACAGAGGAGTATCATGTACAAAGCCTGATAATAGATTCTTGTTTCAACCACCAAAAGAGTGGTATTTTTGTTTTATGCCCCTCCATTCTCTTTTCAGGGCCTCATGTGATCTTGTGGCAAGTACTGTTACTCCTGGTAACATCGATTCATCTTATAGTTGACTGGCATTGGAACTGACATACAAAGTGATTTGTACCTCCAGCTTCAACATGGGAAAAGCTACAAACACAGAAACAAAAACCTGAAAGCTTCATTTTCCCATGATCTTTAATCCCAAAACAACAGCAACAATAATAGTAGCACTTGTTATATGCCAGGCACTGTGTTGTGCTAATATATATATATATATATATATATATATTCTCTTTCTGAATCTTCTCAAAAACCTTAGAAGGCAGAAAACGTAGAGGAGGAAATGGAGGCTTAGGAAAACTGAAGTAACTGGTTCAAGGTAACCGACTCCAGGGCATAAAAGTGAACATCCATCCACTTCACTCCACTTCACTACAGCCTCTTGCATCTACTGGATTCAATTAGAGAGGACCTGAGTTGGTTTGCAACTCCAACAACTGAGTGCCTCCTACATGCTAAGCAATGTGGGATACAAAGATTTAAAAAGATCAAGCCCAGGATCTCAAGAAACTTGCAGTCTAGAGGAAAAGCACCAAGATAGGACTGATGCCTGGAAGGTGAAATGAGACTTTCAGATGAAAGGGTTGTATTTACACAAATCACACACTGTTCCATATTACAGGTCTCTGCCCTTGAAGAAGATTCCAGCTGCTGGAGTTTTGCCTATGTGATGTTGCAGATTTAGCTTCCCCTCCTCCTTGATCAGGCTCCTCTGTCTTTCTAAAGCTCATACTATACATATAATTTCCATTCAAATTCAAAATCTTTCTGATTATTGTAGTGAATGCAATGTTATTCAAGGATTTTTTTTTCTGAAAGAGCACCTATCTGACATGCATTTTTAATTTTATGTGCAATATGCAAATGTCATCACTGTAGTTGTTAACTGCAGTGCAGGATTGCAATTAACTATGGAGCTGTGCATTTTAGTTATATGCTAATGCTAATGAGATTTTCATAAAGCAAGTCCAATTACCAGCCCTATTTTTTAACTGCAAGAGCTAGTGCAAAGCAAAGGTGTTGACTTCCTTTGGAATAAATTACCCTTTGTCCTTGGCTCCTTCATCATATTCAATCATCCTAAAAAGTAACTCTTGCTACTTTGAATATTTTATCCTGCCTTGTTCTACAGTACAATATTAATGGAGACTGTTTAGATTGTTTAGAAACCAATTTACACTGCATAGGCAGAGAGAAAACTTCCTCCCAATGTAAACTGCTCCAACAGAGGAGCAGAGCTTTGAATAGTCAAAGTAAACAGGACCTGGAGGAGACTGAAGACTCAGACAGTGAATTAGCAAAAATAAACCACAAGTGAGCACATACAATGTTACCTTGGAGTGAGGAAGCCGCATGCTGTGAATGGTTGTTTAAACTCAGATTTATGATCAGATGCGTCACTGGTTGAGAAGAACAACCTTGGAAGGATAGTCATTCATTCATTCATTATTCAAAACATAGTTGTGGGGGCTTCTGTGTGCCAGATGCTGAACTAGGCATGGAGGTTCAAATACAAATAAGATGGGGAGGGGAGGGTTACTTAGGGATTAGAAGTGAAGGGGGATTTTCATGTTATATTTTGTTGTTAATCGATTCTTTTACAAAATGAAAGTGTTCATGAGTACCTGCCTTTTGGTGAGCTTATAGTCAAACAGAAGGATACAAACATGTCAAATAATTTTGTGATAAAGTGTGATACATGTTAAAATACTTGTTTTAAGGGGGACAGAATGAAGGAAAAGTTCAGTTGGGAGAAAGGAGGTGAAAGGGGACAAGTGGCCTCACAAAAGACAAGGAGATAATCTTGAGTTGAGCTTTGAAGGGGAATGGATATTTGCTAGAAGGATGAGGTGGGAGGTCAGCCAGAAAAGAGCAACAGAAAGGAAGCCCAGAGAAGTGAAACAGCCCAGGCTTCTGCAAGCAATCAGGGTAACTGGTGTCACAGGGTATGAGGAGGACCAGAGGTGAAAGGTGAAGTTGGAAAGGAGGCACTGAGGGGTTGTAAGCAGGAGAATAAACAAATCATGCCTGCCTCTCAGAGTTGCCACTTGGGCAGCAAAGTGAAAGACATGTGTGGGGGTTGGTGGAGGTAAATCACCTACTCATACGTTGTTTTTGGCCACCCTTTGCAAGAACCTTTTCTCTGTTCAGATCAGACTGAGACAAATCATCAAATGTATTTTCCTTTAAGAGGAAGTTTTCTATGTCCCTGTGGAAGGCTATCAAACGATAAGTCCTCTTTTTACCTTTAATATTTTCACTAAACAAGAAAGCAGAAAGAAAATACGGGAGATAGGAATGAAAGCTTGATGATGTTAATGTATAGTTTGAGTATCTTTCCTGCTCTGAGTCAACTTCTAAACAAGGTAAAAGGAGCATAGAAACAAAAGCAACAAGAGAAGAATGAGAGAGGGAAAATTAGGGAAGAGAGAATGATATAAATATTACCAAAAGCTGACTAGAATTATGCATGGGTAATGGGGCTACCTTTTCTTCTTTCATACCCAACCCTACCCCTGCCCCCAGTCCCCTTCACCTCTATCATGGAGAGGAAAGCCAGACATTGGGAAAGAACAATGGGACATGGAATCTACCAGAGTTAAGTCAGTGGAAGCAGACTTGGTAATATTTATCAAGGTTGGGAAAGAGAAGTTCTTTTAAAATTAAAATGAAGTAATTTTAGAACAAAATTTTAAGAACATCCTAAGAGTGTGGGTTTTAGAATCTGAAAGAAGAGTTGCACCTGTTTGGGTCATAAATTGGAGTGATTTAAAGAAGTAAACATAGTTCTATTTCACTCCTCTGCCATCCCATGGGCATCATTCTTATGATACAACTGAAAGAACTCCAGTGATCACATCTGCATGCCAGGTATCTGGATGGAGGAAGGGACTACAAGAATAGGACAAAGGAACATGTGCCCATTATCTTTTAATGACGCTTTCTAAATTAAAAATTTTTTAAGTTTATTTATTTATTTTGAGAGAAACAGAAACAACATGAGTGGGAGGGGCAGAGAGAGAGAGATTGGGAGAGAGAGAATCCCAAGCAGGCTTTGTGCTGCCAGCACAGAACCCAAAGTGGGGCTTGAACTCATGAAACCGTGAGATCATGACCTGAACTGAAACCAAGAGTTCGATGCTTAACCAACTGAACTGCCCAGGTGCCCCAATGATACTTTCTACATGCTTCTATACTACAATTCCACTTACATCTCATTGACTAGAACTTAGTCACATTTCCATGTGATCAAACAGATGGATTGCCCTCTACTAGAAGGAGATCTACTCCACTCTAAGGCTGGAAGATTAAGCATCTCAGGACATAGACAAGTAAGTGTAATGGGAAGTTGAAGAATTGTTATCAGATGTCTTCTATTTTAATGGTGAAATATGAAGTAAAGTTATCTGAGAGTGAAGGGGTAGGAATTAAAGACAAGCAAATAGTAGGATTGGTCCAGGATTAGGGTTTTGCTAAATAACATTAGTGGAATAACCACAGGTCACAGTAACTGAGAAATATGGGCAATATATTCTGGATAGGAGGAAACTCAAGACAAGAATGGCTGCTGGATAGGCAGAAAGGAGAGAAGAGGAGTGAAGTGAAGTGAGTAAGCTGGAAGGATGGGAGGCTGTGGTCAGAGGGACAGTTTAATGTAGGTGTTATTTTGGAGAAGGAGCAGTTGCAGGTGATATCCATGTCCAGGGTAAAGCTATGGGAATGGAACAAGGATGGAATGGGGATGGTTACTGGAACATGAGGAATTCAAAGAACTGAATGGTCAGTGGTTAAATGGGCCACAGAGAAAGACAATGAGACAGATGCTGAAGTCTTCAATGCCTGAGGAGGAATGAGCAGAAAACCAAAAGGGAATAACATCATGGAAGGGCAGAGAGTGTTCTAAAGGCATGAGCCTTAAAGGCAGGAATCGTGAGACAGATATTGATGGTTTCTAACCAAGAGTCTTCCCTCACCCTCTTTTTATTTATTTATTTATTTATTTATTTATTTATTTATTTATATTTTTATTTTGCAGATAGAGTCTTCCTTCCCCCATAGAGGTCATGAGCTAACACCCAGCAAACAGAACTAGGAGGCGATATGTTGGTGTGAAGGGTGTTATGGACTAAAAGATTATGTCCCCTGAAAATTCAGATGTGGAAATACTATCTGCCCCCCACAATGTGATGGTATTAGGAAGTGAAGTCTCTGGGATATAGTTACATTATGAAGCAGAAACCCTCATGAATGGGATTTGTGCCCTTATAAAAAAAGTCCAAGAGAAATTTTCTCTTGGCCGTGTGAGGATACAACTAGATTCAGCAGTCTGAAAACCAAGAAGAGTGCTTTCACCAGGCATCAGGTCTATAGTGCCTTGATCTTGGATTTTACAGCCTCCAGAACTGTGAAAAATAAGTGTTTGCTGTTTAAGCCACCCAGTATGTAGTATATAGTATATAGTATATAGTATATAGTATATAGTATATAGTACTCTGTTAAGTAGCCCAAACAGACTAAGGTAGCTCTTGGGAAAGATTTTCTCCTTCTTAAGAAATTATAAATGAGAATTATTATTTCTACCTTTGGACATAGACATAAGCTGGATAATGGCCCTCATAAAAGTCTAGGTTGCTAATCCCTAGAATTTATGTTACCTTGTATGGGAAAAGAGTCTTTGCAGTTGTCTTTGCAGAGTCTTTGCAGGATCATGAGATAGGGACGTTACTCTGGATTATCTAGGTGGGTCCCAAATACAATGACAGGTATCCTAAATGTCTCTCACAAGAGAGAGGCAGAAGGAAATTAGATTCAGACAGAAGAAAGACACAGAGAGGGGAAGGCAATGTAGATGGATGCAGAGACTGAAGTGATGTAGCCACAAGCCAAGCAATATTGGCAGCCACCACGAGCTAGGAGAGGCAAGGAACAGATCCTTTACTAGAACCTGTGGAGGGAGTATGCCCCACTGACACCTTGATTTCAGCTTAGTGATACTGATTTTAGACTTCTGGTCTCTAACCACTGAGAGAATAAATTTCCATTTAAGCCACCAAGTTTGTGATAATTTGTGACAGCAGCTATAAGACAATAATACTGACATAGCTATGAGGGGTGTGATGTCTGGAGTTGCAGCAGCCATTTCATGATCATGAGGGAACAAGCCTAGGATAAACCTCAACATGTTGGAGAAAATAGAGTGGAAATATGAAAAGAGCTGCTGAATTAGCCACCTATCACTCAAGCCTTTGAGTTTGTGTAATGTGAGATCATCAATGTCCTTATTGTTTATTGCTCTTGTAGTTGAATATTTTGTTACTTGCAACCAAAGGCATACTAATTCATACAGGCCTATCCAAAAGAGCAAGGCAGTCACGGTTGGGAAGTGGCAGTGAGTACTGAGGAAGAGACTTGCCCTACTTGCCAATCCTCAGGATAGTCTATAAAATATGGGAAATAGCTTCCACTGAGGAGCAAAACAGATTCTCAGGGGAGAGCCAGAAGAAAATGTTCAGAAAAAAGGTTTAGGGATAGATGTATTTGTTAATTACACAATAAACTTCTTAAAGGACAGTTAAAGTGTTTAGGAAGAAGGAGAGGAGTGGGAGATGTTCTTAGAAAAGGGTTATGTGAGGGGCACCTGGCTGGCTCAGTTGGTTAAGCATCCGACTTTGGCTCAGGTCATGATCTCACAGTTTGTGAGTTCAAGCCCCATGTCGGGCTCTGGGCTGACAGCCTGAAGCCTGCTTCGGATTCTGTGTCTCCCTCTCTCTCTCTGCCCCTCCCCCATTCGTACTCTGTCTCTCTCTTTTAAAAATAAATAAACATTAACAATTAAAAAAAAAGGATTATGTGAATCAGTATAGAGCATTATTGTCATAAGATTATATAGAAAGAGTGGGGAATAGGGACAGACTCACACTTTGGACGGTGACCAAAGGAAATAGGTAGAAAGCTTGGTGGATTAAACCAGCCCTAGGGTTGCCAAGAAAGTATGTTTCTACCATATCAGGGCAATAGTTGTTTTTACACTTAGTGTTAAGATTCACCTGTGGTGTTTGTTAAACATGTTAAACATTCCCTGGCCCCAGCCCAAGATCCTTACTCAGCAGATCTCAGTGGGCTCCAGAAATCCACATTTATAATAAGCATCCTAAGTGATTCAAATACAATTGATCCAGGACCACATCTGAATCACTGTCTAGGGTAATGGCTTTCAAATGTTTTTTTATTGTTATTATTATTATTATTATTATTATTATTTTCAAGTTAGTTAACATACAGTGTAGTCTTGGTTTCAGGAGCAAAACCCAATGATTCATCTCTTACATATGACACCCAGTGCTCATCCCAAAGAGTGCCCTCCCTAATGTGTGTCACCCATTTAACCCACCCCCTGAAATGTTTTTAACTAAAATGTACATTAAGAAATACATGTTATAGCATAAGCCAAATACCACCCCCCCCACTCCCCACCCCCCCACACATGCACATGCACAAGGTAGGTGAAACAATCTGGCTTAATATTTTAGAAGTTTATTTTTCTTTATTTTTTATGTTTATTTACTTCTTTTTGAGGGGGGGGCAAGGGCAAGGGGAGAAAGAAAGAGAGAGCGAGAGCGAGAGAGAGAATCCCAAGCAGGCTCAATACTCAACACAGAGGCTGATGTGAGGCTCGAACTCACCAGCCTGAGCTGAGATCAAGAGCTGGACACTCAACTGACTGAGTTACCCAGGTGCCCCTAGAGGTTTATTTTTCATTCACATAAAGCCCAGAGCTGATATCCCTGCTCAGGTGACTCTGGTGAGTGGCACTCTTCCAAATGATGACTCAGGGACCCAGGCTGCTTCCACACTGTTGCTCTGACAGTTTGTGGCTTCAAGGTTCCCTGGTGTCATCCAGCTGGCATATGGAAGGAAGGAAGAGTGGAGGAGCCTAGGTGGGAGAGTTTATGTGCTATATCTGGAAGTGTCATTTTCCCTTTGGACATACTCGTGCAGCCAAATCTCAGTCACGCTGCTGGTAGTAAGGGAGATTGGAAAGTGTAGAGGAGCCCCCAAGTTTCAGTAAGCACTACCAGACTCTCCATTTTAGATAGGTAGAGTTGTGTGTATTTAACTAAAACCAAATTTTCACAAAATAATACTTATTCCTACCACATGCAATATCCTCTGATATTTTTTTAGTTTTGTTCCATTCCATTCCATTCTCTTTATTTGTCAAGACACCAGTCTCCACAACTAAGTGTCGTGTTCTACCAAACAATCCCCTTTTGGAAAGCTCTGTCCTGCAGCCCATTGGTATCTGTCCAAAGGGCTGGATGGCCCCACAATTTGAGGGGCTCTGTTTCCTCTGAATGTACATTCAGTACCCCCACAGTCAGGCACACAGCAGGAACTCGCTAAGTGGTTTTCACTGCTGCTCTTATAATCGTGGCGGTGATGAGGAGGGAATAGAGAAAAGATATAAAGTCTCTTTTTCCCCTGAGAGCAGTACGTTTCTGCAATTAACAAAGCATAAAATAGCCTCTTTTGGTATTTTGGTTTAAGACTCTAGAATTGAAAACATGCACCTGGGGTAAGATGCAGGAGGAAGAAAGTGCTGGAGGGAGAGAATATTTGAATTGAGGGCAGGAATAACGTACAGAGATGCTCTGCTTGCATACTGTGCTGTTGGCTTTCTCCTTGCACTTACCACAATTCTCCAAGCCACAATTCACCAGACTTGCTAACTTTGCCAGGTTGAAAATGCCAGAAACCCAGAATCGTAGAGGTTCCTACCCTTTCTGACCTTGACTAACTACATGATTACTTCTTGGACCAGTGACCCTCAACTGTATTTCTTTTTTTTTTTTAATTTAAATTTTTTAAATGTTTTTTTTTTTAATTTATATTTGAAGGAGAGAGAGAGAGACAGAGAATGAGTGGGAGAGGAGCAGAGAGAGAGGGAGACATAGAATTTGAAGCAGGCTCCAGGCTCTATGCTGTCAGCACAGAGCCTGACACAGGGCTCAAACTCACAGACGGTGAGATCATGACCTGAGCTGAAGTTGGATGCTCAACCGACTGAGCCACCCAGGCATCCTGACCCTCAACTGTATTTCTGAAGCTCAGGAAGGAGCTGGACAGGTAAGGAAAGAAGGAACTGCCCTGACACCTGCTCCCCCTACCTCCTAAACTCCTCTTGCCTTTCCTGCTGCCTCAGATGGTGATATGGCAAGGGAAGAGAGACAAGGAGAAGGAACAAGGGGATTTGGAAAAGTGAGATGGGAAAAGGGAGGGCAAAGAGTAGGAGAGAGGATAAGGAAAATGGGGCGGGGGGAATGGAGGGGGAAGTACTCCAGAGCAGTTTTCACCAGCTGAAAAGAAAAAAAAACTTAAAGTACTCTTTTTAAAAAATTTTTTAAAATGTTTATTTATTTTTGAGAGAGAGACACACACACAGAGCATGAGTGGGGGAGGACAAAAAGAGAGAGAGTGAAACAAGAATTCTAAGCAGGCTCCGGGCTCTGAGCTGTCAGCACTGAACCTGATGCGGGGCTTGAACTCACGAACTGCAAGATTGTGACCTAAGCTGAAGTCGGATGCCCAACCGACTGAGTCACCCAGGTGCCCCCTAAAGTACTCTTTACCTCTCTTCCCACCTCAAGTATGGATTAAGAAGAAACAATTAAAGGATGCAGACAATTTCCAAGTGTGCAGATTCTGAAAGGATTTTTTATGACAAAAGAAAAGTACCTGATTGGAGCACCTGGCTGGCTCAGTTAGAAGAGTGAGCAACTCTTGATCTCAGGGTCATGAATTTGAGCCCCACACGGGGTGTAGAGATTACTTAAATAAATAGTACTTAAAAAAATTTCCTGATCAAAATGCTAAATGCCATAAGAATCATAGAATAAGGACTGCTCATTTCAGACATGTTAGTATGAGGATCTTGGCTTGAAAATTAGAAAGAAGGGGACATTGGGAAAGTCAGTGAGGGGTGCTAAACCAGAGAGAGCTGGAGCAGCTTTCAGCCCATCCTTCCCCTGGGCTAACTTCAGCCTTCTGAGAGTCTGTGGAGGTGAGACTAGCTAGTCCAGCTTTCTATTTTTAATTCACAGTGTGGAGATAAGAGTTAAATATAAAGCAGATTAAGACTTCCTTTAAATCTCCTCTACAAAAGAAAAACTGGAATTAATCTACAGGGGCACTCTATGGATAGCTCAATATCATCATTTTCTAAGAATAAAATTAGAAGCAGAAAACTGTGTCCTTATCCTTTTGACATCCAAGAATTATCACCATCAAAGTACTACAGCCCATGAAATTACTTTCCAGGTTGCACTCATTAGATTGAGCATTTTCATTCTGTAGACCTGTGGTTTTAATGGAAAAGAAAAGAAAAAAAAAATCCCCTCACTTCATAAGACAACTGTTCCTATATGGTAGCCAATTAATGGAATGCTAATGCATGTGGAAGTCATTATAAAATCACAGATGCAGAACTGAGAAGCAGATTTCAAACATCGATAGACCTGGGCTTGTGGAAGTTTGGACTATGAGAGTGTTGGGTTCAGGTAATGCACGGTAGTCTTTTTTATTCCTTGCACACCGAAGCAAAAGAGCCACTCAACGACAAGCTGTGATTTTTCATTTTGTTTTGTTTTAAACTTTTCTTATAATATTACCTTTATGGATTAGTCATTAAACAGGAAGCTAATCTGGCTGCTAGAGCCTTTGTCACTGAATGTGTTAACTAGATAACATGTCAGCAACAGAGAAAGAGATTAACAGTGAGGCTCTGGAGAAGTCAGTCTGGGTTCAAACCCTAGTCTCACTAATTACTCACTGTGTGACCCTGGGCAAGTTGCTTAATCTCTCTGTGCCTGAGTTTCCACTTGTGTAAAAGGAAGATAATGATAGTCCACGCCTCAAGTAAGAATTAATTGACAAAATGTATGCAAAGCAGTAAATCAATTCCTGGCATTTTGGTGAGTACTCACCAGCAGCTGGTGGTTATTAGTATTATGGTGTTGGAGATGGGAGGAAAATGAATCTGGAATGGATGTGCACTCTGGTAGCTTAGTCCAAACTCTCTGAGGTATCCAGTCCTCAGGACATCTCAGGCCTTGTCCTGCGGAGGAAGAGAAATGAGTCAATTTTCTCCAATGATTCTCTGTGTATCTGAAGTCACTGCAACACACTGGGCCATGGATGGCATGTGATGCTTCAGTGTGTGCTCTCAGACCATTCTAGCAAGTCATGATGCTTTTCTGAACAGTTCTCTGTGTGCATGGTGCCTTTAGGGACGTAGGAGAATTACAAGACAAAGCTCTGTCCATAGCATATATGAAGACTAGCTGGAGAGAATCCACACACCCAGGAAATTCTGCAGACTCTTGATAGGGCCTAGGATGAGAAGGAACTGTATGTATGAGGAGTAGCAAGGATACAAAGATGAGTAAGAACTGATCTCTGCTTTCAAGTTTACAATTAGCAGAGGGATAAAGTTAAGATAAGACATAAGGCTGAGTGAGTTATGTCTATCAAAGCAGCACAAACCGATTGTGAGGGAGTTTCCAAAGAGGAATTCTAAAATGTGTTCTAATTATAATCAGAGAGCAGCACTGCACTAATTCATTTCACAAATACTTATCCGGCATCTATCATTTTCCAGGTAGGGGGCTAGGATAAGCCTGTGCCCTTGTGTCGCTGATGTTCTAGCGGGCAAAAACTCAATAAGCAGACAAAAAAGCGTCATGTATACGCGTAATATGTCAAGGGATGTTAAAGATTTTTTTTTTAAGTTTATTTATTTTGAGAGAAGGGGGTGGGAAGGAGCAGAGGGAGAAAGAGAGAATCCCAGGCAGGCTCCGCACTGTCAGTGCACAGCCCAATGCAGGGCTCAAACTCATGAACCATGAGATCATGACCTGAGTCAAAGTTGGATGCTTAACCGACTGAGCCACACAGGCACCCCAAGGGATGTTAAATGTTATAAAGAAAAATAAAGCAGGATAAGAGGTTGGGGAGTGATGGAGGAGGCGCTATGTAACAAGTTGCTAATTATGAGAGAAGGGAAAAAGTGCAAAAGAAGTTAGAGAAGGTGAAAAATGAATGTGGACTGAAATAATCATGGGAGAATTCTGTGATCTAAGTGGGCAGGAAGGAGGTGGTAGGAGTGGGGGGAGCAGGTCCTTCCAGGCATGGGGTAGGGAGAGCAGACTGCAGCCAGATGTCTGTAAGAGTCAAGCCAGAGGAGAGGCAGGTGCTGCCAGGGAGAGGTGGGCACAAGCAGGCAGGGTGGGTGGGCAGATTACCCAGCTATCTGAAGCCAGAGGTGCTGGGCCTGATGAGGGCTATTAGGTGTAAATGTCAAAAGCTACTGAAAACAGCCTGGGGAAAAACATCAGCAATCCCAGTTTTCATTTCAGCTGATGAACAGGAATGAGAGCCTTGGGACTGCACCTGGGCCTGATGATATCAAAACACCTTTTCTTTCTAACTTGCATGGCTGCTTGTCATAAAGACCCTCCAAATGAGTCTCTCTCCATGGGGCTATCAGCAGCCCCACATTTACATCCTTCTATGCTAGGAAGGTTCAGAAGTGTCTTGCTTCTGGTGCCAGTTCATGATTCTCTGTGTTTTGAGTGGGGCACTTACCTCTGCAGCGGTTGGGGTTGGGAGACATTACACTTGGAATGATGACACCCGAACCACAGAGAGAAGAGGAAAGGTACCTCAAAGGAAAGAAAGCTGCATTAGGGAAAATGCCCACTATAAGCAGGGTTTCAGTTCCATGTCTGGGCCTTAGTTTTACTTCCTTTTCCTTCAGTGGCCACATCTCCAGAAGCCTGCGTGCTCACCTTGGCAGCCTTCCCCATTGCTCTGAGGTTTGCTCCCTCAAATTTTTGTGGGTCAAGCAACCAAATAAGTAGGCCTTTAAAAGATACCTAGCATATAAGCATGAATATGGCTTTGAATGAGAGCTTAAGGAGAATCATTCACAGCTTGAGCTATATGGGGTTACTCAGAGGCCTTCTGTAAGAATCGTGTCTATATTTCTGTGGGATGAGTTGGCTGAAATTCTAGGCACCACAGAATATTCTGTATGAAGTAAACGTAATTCTTTTTTTTAATGTTTATTTATTTTTGAGAGAGACATAGAGTGAGTGGGGGAGGGGCAGAGAGAGGGGGAGACACAAAATCCAAAGCAGGCTCCAGGCTCTGAGCTGTCAGCACAGAGCCCAACATGGGGCTCGAACCCTTGAGCCATGGGATCACGACCTGAGCCAAAGTCGGATGCTCAACTGACTAAGCCACTCAGGCACCCCGTAATTGTAATCCTTTAATGTAAAATCAAGAGGTCAGGAATCATGGGAGTTTGCCTGGCTTGTAAATTCAAAAGAGGCACTCCAATCCAGGGTATGTATAAGATGTATTATGTCTTCTTCTTTTTTTTAATGTTTATTTATTTTTGAGAGAGAGACAGACAGAGTGTGAGCAGGGGAGGGGCAGCAAGAGCCGGAGACACAGAATTGGCAGGCAGGCTCCAGACTCTGAGCTATTAGCACAGAGCCCAATGCAGGGCCCAAACTAACAAACTATGAGGCCATGACCCGAGCTGAAGCTGGACGCTCAACCCACTGAACCACCCAGGCGCCCCTTATGTCTTTTTTTTAATGTTTATTTAAGAAAGCAAGTGGGGGAGCAGCAGAGAGAGAGAGAGGGACAGAAGATCCCAAGCGGGCTCTGCACTAATAGCAGAGAGCCTGATGCTGAGCTCAAGCTCACAAACTGTGAGATCATGCCCTGAGCCAGTCAGATGCTTAACCAACTGAGCCACCCAGGCACCCCTCTTTTTTTAATGGTGTTTTTTTAAGCACCTCTATACCCAACATGGGGTTTGAACTCATGACCTAGACATCAAGAGTCATATCCTCTACCAACTGAACCAGCAAGATACCCCACTTCCTTTTTTTTTTTTTTTAAGTCAGCATCTCTGATGAACAGCTCTCTTGGAAGTTCCACTAGCTTTGCTCAGACTGAGCTATTTTACTTCAATAACCAGCATATTCTATGTCCCACTGAGATAAAACTGTTTGGAAGTTTATTAATTATTTAACAAATATATGGAGCACCCAAAATGTGCAAAGTACAATGCTACATTCTAGGGATTCGGAGGAGGACAAGACAGGTAGCCCCTGCTCTCCAGCAAGTAGGTAAAGACCACATCCCTCTGGGCTTCTTAAATGGGTGTCTCTAAACACTCCAGCAGAGAAATTCTGCTTCTAGCAATGTGCAAGAACCAACTGGCTGCTGTCATTAGTTCTCTCTTAGCACTGCACCCTGTTTTAGCAACCAAATGATTAACCACAGATTCTATGGAGTCACATGTTCAAAATATTATAAAACATTCATAAAATCAGAGTAAGGTGAAAATCATGAGTCAGCAAAAGTAGTGGTATTTCCTGTAGGAGGGCACCATGCTGGAAACCAACACACACCACGTCTAACTAAATCCAACTCAGGCAATGTTTCCTCTGGCTTTGGTTAGGCACTAAATTAAATGGTTGACTTGCATTTAGGGGCAATATTGTTGATGAAAATGTATCTTTAAAACACCAGAATTGCATTCAGCATCTGATAAACTAGGACAGATTGAGAGAACAGCGGATCAATATATAGGCTATTTTGAAATAGTAACTGATGAATTACATTTGCTTTTAATAATTCTAATGGCCCTGTAGCTCCCAAACATTGAATCAAAGGAATCCAATGCATCAAAGTCTCTGTGGGGATGGGTCTGAAAGTAGCCTCACTCTCCCATCCCCAGCTGAGGGTTCCTGAGTTCTCTAGGGAGGGCACAGACATGCACCAGAAGGGCCATTGGACCAGAAGTGGCCTGGGTTGGGTCAAGGGCAATGTGTAGACAGTGGATTTGGAGTCTGGATTGGCAACCATAAGCACTGGGATGCTGTCACAATGCCCAGACTCTAGGAAGGAAAAAGTCACATCTCAGCGAAGGTCAGCAAAGACCAGAGAATGGTGCTCAGATGAGACCTATACCTTGGGTCTCTCCTGAGCAGAAGGGCAGAAGGATGGTAAGGAGAAGAATCCTGCAGTTGCCCAAATATATACCCAAAGAGACAAAGTATTAAACTAGAAGGGACTGAGTTATTTTGATATAACAACATGTTTACATTGTATCAGAAATGAGGGCTTGAGAGTTAAATTGTACTCAGTGATAGAAAACAAAGTTACATTTCTGTTCATATGAATAGTCAATGCAGTGTAAGTCACCACATGTCTCCCAGGTCACATTCTCTCAAACATACCCTCAGTAGGTGAAATGATGGGATCACCGTCACAATTAAAATGGTTCTCTCTATATATTGAGATAAATATTTAATTTATCTAAATCAATTAATTTAATTAATTAATTTAATTAAATATTTAATTTTCATAACTGAAATGCATGCAGGGCCCCATATTCCCATAGTCTTTGTTCCCCCATTCCTATGGCTCTCATAACAGAAGACTAAAAGAACACAACAGTTTGCCTGGATATGCAACATAACTCACCAAAAGCACAGGAGAAATGAGGAGTTTGGTTTCCTTTCTGGGTTCAAATGAGACTGAATCTTTTGTCATTTTGGTTCTAAGCATTTCTAACTCTACAAGCTACTCAGGAATCATTATATTCTATCTTGTTATCCACTATTAAGTAAGGCACAGTTGTTCAGTAAATACTTGTTGATTAATAAATTAAAAGATTATACTCATAAACTGGATTGGTCAGCAAGAACTGGGGCAGGTTATATATTCATACTTTAACATGAACCAATAGAGTATATGGAAATTTACTTGGATAATGTGACACTGAAACCCTACCTGACCTGAAATCCTATGATTTCTAGTCCAAACCACCCAGTGCAATAGCAGTTTCATCTTTAGGGATAAAAGAATATTGATTCTCTTATAGAGAAGCAGCATTATCTTTTACTATCCTCGGTCTAGTTCTCCAAAATGCTATTTTTGAGAAACCTCAGCTAGAAAGGCAAACAACAAGGTGGGTTGGGCTTGGTATTGGAAAGGTGGAAATAGATCCTCCTTCCACCTTGTTGAAAGAACTACTCAATTAGGTCAGATAGGAGACTAAAAACCCATTTGTGCTGCCCAGGGCAGAGCTCAGTGAGATTATTAAAAGGTAGAAACTGAGAACAAATCTATTACAGAAATGCAATTAGCTTTGGAGAGCAGTGTCTCAGAGCCATCCCCATGGAACCAAGGTGGCTTTTCCCAGTGACCAGGACATGAGTTGCACAGCTGCTTGGGCCTTGAGGGCCTAAGGAGAGAAAGTGAGCAGAGGCGAGCATGTTTGTGGAGATCCCAGTGCCCAGTGAGGGTGTTCCTGTGCTCACGTGCTGGCAGGCTGCCCAGAAGGAGCCAGCCCAGCTGTTGGGTCTGGTGGCAGTCTATTTTTTGCTCCTGATGATACCGGGGGCAAAATCCCAGCTCTCTAGTCAGTGGGGCATTTCCAGGCAAAAGCTCTGGTAAGCATTCAGTTCAGTGGTCATTGCAAATCAGGAAGGGCTAAATGAATGGCAGGCAGATACATCTACCCTTTCAAAGAAAGCTAATTTGGATGTTTTATGGCCAGTTACACTATGATACTCGCAACTAGAGTAACAGCTACCAACCAAAATTCTCTAAATCATATTTATTATAAAATTCCAGAGCTGAAGGGACTTTGGAGATTGTCTAGTTTTAAGAAAGCATCCGGAGAGATTGAGGCTCACCAAAATTACACAGTTCTCTCACAGCAAAGCCGGGAAGAAAACCCAAATAGGCCAGGGATCTTTTCATTATACCTAACAGCTTTTGTGAATATGTAAGACATTTCTCCCTTGTCACCGTGTGATCCTCATAGCTCCCTTCCCCCAAGTATCTGAAAAGGGTGTTTCTGAGGGTAAATATCTGGAAAGATTTTGTAAGTGTTGTTTAGGTTTTCATGTGCTGCCAACATCCTTTCTAACATTTTGTGACATTTTCCTAAACATATTTATTCTTCTAACTGCAAAGATGAAAATAATAATTCAAAAGATATAGAAATAAAAAAATAGAAGTTTTCATAATTCCCAACTTTTAGAGATAGCCGCAATAAAGATATAACAACATGTTTACATTGTTTGGCATACATCTTTTAGATCTTCTTCAAGTATATATATATATATATATATATATATAATTTATTATAATATATAATATATAATAGATTTTATGTTTTATATAAATATATCATATATATATATATATAAAGTATATGCTCTAATATATGAACTGTCAACAATTTAATGCAGCAGGATAGGAAAACTCAATCATACCATTAAGCTTCTGCTGTTTTAGAAGAAGCATACTGGTTATTCTTGGTGGATGGAAGATGAGCTAATGAATATCTAAAGAGTGAGATTTCTTATCCAGTGAATGATTGGCCAGTCTTTATGAAGTCTAGACTCTTTTTTTAACTCTATACTCCCTTCACCACCCCATTGCACCCTCACCCCTCACTACCCCCACTGCTAACATTGTTTTTCAAGCCCAAAGATTTTCAAGCCAAAGAATTTAAACTGGGATCAAGGCTGCATACTTAGAAAATAAGAAGGTAGAGGGACTCAAGCTTTGGGAGAGAAAGGAGGGAGAACTGGTTTCTAGAAGACAATAGGATGGGGATGTTGCATGTTCCTAAAGCCCTGGAGCTATTGGGGGCTCTAGTGGTATTGGATGTGTATGTCTAGCAGGCCAGAAACTCAGCACCCCAAGTGGGTCTCTCACTAAAAATATCAGTGCCAAGCTTGCACAGAAGAGCTAGACATTGCCAGGGGAGTTGCCAACACACAAACAGATTATGTGGGCAGGAGGACCAAGTGCTCAGATATAAACCCAACTGCTGGATCATCAGGGACTTCATCCCCATTCATCCTTGATCATAAGCCCTAGAGTTCTTTTATGACCCTAAATGGGTGAAAGGAGTTCCCTGAAAGATGACTGAGATTAGATTTCCCAACAATCCTGATGGAGGGAATTGAATCTCATTGAAATGGATTTAGAAAAATAGGCATGTGATGATTCTTTTCCCTATGGGCTGTGGAGCAAATCAAACATGTAACATTTATGTGATATGATGAACCCTGATATGATTTTATTTACATATCAGGATACCTAGTGATGCAAAAATTATTTCAATTTGAACATCTACCCACACTAAATAGGTAAATTTATTCAAGAAAGATTAAATACTCAAAAGTAAACAAAATTTCAGAAGAAATTTCAGGAGACTATATGTATAAGCTATGGATCAAAGAGACCATTATATAGTTTACATCAACACAAGAAGTTTAGAAGTGAAATTGATGGTTACCAGAGGGAGGTGGAAGGGAGGACAGGTGAAATAGGTGATGGGGATTAAGGAGGGGACTTGTCATGATGAGCACTGGGTGATGTATGGAGTGTTGAATCACTATATTGTACACCTGAAACTAATATTACACTATATGTCAACTAACTAGAATTTAATTTTTTTAATGTCTGTTTATTTTTGAGAGAGAGAGAGAGACAAAACTCGAGTGGTGAAGGAACAGAGAGAGAGGGAGACACAAAATCTGAAGCAGGCTCCAGGCTCTCAGCTGTCAGCACAGAGCCTGACACAGGGCTCAAACTCACGAACAGCAAGATCATGACCTGAGCTGAAGTTGGACACTTAACTGACTGAGCCACCCAGGTGCCCCAACTAACTGGAATTAAAAAAAAAAAAAACTTTAAAAAAGAAACCTAAGTGATAAAAGATGGATATATTTGATACATAAAAATGTAAAAATTTTGGTATAGAAAGACATACAATTGATAAAATTAAAACAAATGCTAGAATAGGGGAAATTGGCAAAGATACGTCAGATAAGGGGTTAATATCAATAACATGCAAACAACACCTACAAATTAATAAGAAATGATAAACAATGCAACAGACATAATGGAAAATAATATGAATAGAAAATTCCCACATGAACAAATCCAAATGATGATTAAACCCATAAAAAGATGCTTTATTTCACTAGTTGTCAGGGAAATGTAAATTAACATAACAATATTTTTTTCTCATTCATTAGATAGTGTTTTGAAAGAGATACACAAACATTAGCACTAGAAATTTAAGTAAAGTTTAAACACACACATATACATACATACACACACATATCGTTTAACTTAGAAATCCCATTTCTGGGAAATCTATACCACAGGTATATCATGGCATAAGGGTAAGGAAAGATGCCTGTAATAAGACACAGAAAAAGCATGAAACATAAAGGAAAATGTTGATAAACTGCCTCTATTAATGTTTACTTCTACATGCCAACAGATGTCCAGAACACATTTGAAAGAAAGGTTATAAACTGGCAGAAGATAGGTGCCATTCATATAACAATCAAAAGATTAATAGCCAGGGGTGCCTGCGTGGCTCATTTGGTTGAGCATCGGACTCTTGATTTTGGCTCAGGTCATAATCCCAGGTTCGTGGGATTGAGCCCCATTTGGGGCTCTATGCTGAGTGTGGAGCCTCCGTAAGATTCTCTCTCTCTCTCTCTCTCTCTCTCTCTCTCTCTCTCTCTCTTTCTCTCTTTCTCTCTTTCTCTCTCTCCCTCTGCCCCTCTCCCTCACTTGTGCATGCATGCTCTCTCTCTCTCAAAAAAAAGATTAATACCCAGAAATATTTGTTTTATCTACACAAAATTACCAATAATCAGTAATTTTTTACCTACAAAAATGGCAAATTCATATGATTCAAACTACCTCAAATTATTCTTCAAAATCAATGAGAAAAAGATAACCAATCCAAGAGGAAAAGAATAGACAAAGGATATAAATTCACACATGAGGAAAACCAAATGGCTAATAAATGTTTGAAAATATGCTTACCTCTCTAGAAATCTGTGAACTAAAAGCTATAATAAGATACCATTTCATATTACAAGACTGACAAAGATGAAAATATATTGGCAAAAATGTAGGGAAATAGAAATTCTTACACGCTATAGGAGTGCAAATTAGTATAAGTTTGGCAATACCATGTGAAGTTGATGAAAAGTATAGTAGCTGACCCATCAACTTCATAGCTGGGTATATACACCAACTAGAACCTCAAGAAGACATGTATGAGGAGAATAAATGAAGCATGCTTTGTAATAGTGAATAATTGGAGGGGCACTGAAGTGGCTCAGTCGGTTAAGCATCTGACTTCGGCTCAGGTCATGACCTTGCAGTTTGTGAGTGTGTGCTGACAGCTTGGAGCCTGGAGCCTGCTTAAGATTCTGTGTCTCCCTCTCTCTCTGCCCCTCCTTTCCTTGTGCTCTCTCTCTCTCTCTCACTCTCAAAAGTGAATAAACATTCAAAAAAATTAAACAAAGAAATTGCATTAAAAAATAATGAATAACTGGAAACAATATGAATAACATTGTATTTGATAAATATCAGATACATAAACTGTGCTACACTCAGTATGTCAGAATAAAGAATTGGAGCTATATGTGTCAATGTGGATAAGTCTTAAAAGACACAATGTTGAATAAAAAACAAATTGCAAAAGATACCTAAAGTATGAACCTAGTTATACAAATTTTAAAATTACAGAGGGGTGCCTGGGTAGCTCAGTCAGTTAAGCATCTGACTTTGGCTCAGGTCATGACAACATCAGGCTCTGTGCTGACAGCTCAGAGCCTGGAACCTGCTTTAGATTCTGTGTCTCCCTCTCTGTCTGCTCCTTCCCCACTCCCACTCTGTCTCTCTCTCTCAAAATAAATGTTAAAAAAATTTTTAATTACACAGAACCATATGTACATAGCAAAATGTGGATGAGAACAATACATAGCTGATTCCAGATAGTGGTTAGGGGCACCTGGGTGTCCCAGTTGGTTAAGCATCCGACTTCGGCTCAGGTCATGATCTCATGGTTGATGATTCAGAGCCTGGAGCCTGCTTTGGATTCTGTGTCTCCCTCTCTCTCTGCCCTTCCCTGACTTGCACTCCGTTTCTCTCTCTCTCTCAAAAATAAATAAACATGAAATGAAATGAAATGAAATGAAATGAAATGAAATGAAATGAAATGAAATGAAATAAAGTAAAATAAAATAGTGTTTAGGGAGGGAAAAAAGTGGAATGGAAGAGGAAAAAAGAGGCTTTTAAAAAATCATTTAAAAAAACTCACATAAATATGACAAAACATTAACAACTTTAAAAAATAATGTTAGGTACTTCAGTGTTTTTGGATTATCAACTATTTTTTCCCCTATATGTTTGAAATTTAAAAAGATTAAAAGGTTCAATATGTAAGGTTCCATGAACAAAGATGTTCATAAAGCTGGGATCAATGCCAGTGCCCATTGATAGGGCAGTAGTTGAGGAAACCATGTACTTCACTCATTTGTGGCTTGCAACAAACAGAATTGGGCTTTTGTTTAATTTAACTATTAAAAATAATGTAACATTTATTTAGTATCTCATATTGCTGAAATAATGAAAAATGGAATCCTATGATATATAGTGTTCTGAAGCTGGCTATGTAATATTTCATCATATAGAAGCAGGTGACATCATAGGTGAATGTTTGCCCACTTGCCTCATCCTGTTTATTAATGATACATTTTCTTCCCTCTGCCCCTCCTGTGTCTGAAGTTTTCAGTTGGAGAGTCATTTGCCAACCTCCAATTCCTCTGTGGCTATGGCTAAAACTTCTGGGTCACATCATTTTGCAGGAGAATAAATTATGACACCAGGGTCTTTGGTTTGATTTCTAATTAAGCAGAAAGGCCCTTACTAACTAACTCATCAATTTATGTGGGTGGCAAATGTCAGAAAGCACTTTGGGATTTCAGCTTTCTTCTTCCTTGTCATCAAGGGAAGTGTTCCTCCACCAACTTGTACCTCCATGTCCACAGCACCTTCTTTAAGAGCTTAGTTAACCTCCTGTCACTGTACTACTGTACTTCTAGGTCATGCTAGGCAGGATATTAAGTTACAGACATTCTTAAAGCATCTCTGCTGAGTATCAAGGGATTGGAGAAAAAGTAGATAATGGGTATAGGACAATACTAATAATAGATAAATGGCTAACAGGAGGCCCACATGCCAGACCCCCCTGTGCTATCTCCACGAACTCAGTGCTGTATAAATACAGCCCATGAAGATTGTTGCTCTGTCACCAAGGTTACACCATTATTTGAAAGATTCAATAACATTCAATCGTTCCTTAAAGACATTCTGCTCTCTCTAAACTCTTCCTTTGGCTGATATTTTAAGAACTATCTCTATACTTTGGATGTGTAGTCTACTGATGTTCAACAGCTGTGAAAGGATCACTCATGTACCACACCATGGCCTTCCAAAGCCCTTGTCATCCAGAAATAAAATTCCATTTCTTAGGAGGAAAATGAAAGTTGTTTTTTTTTTTTTTTTTTTTTTTTTTTTTAATGTTGAGAGTTTCTTCTCACCACAGCAGATTGGATCAAAATCTCCCAAAGAGGCACGGAGACAAAGGGAAATGATCTGAAGCTTCCTGGTGAAAGCAGGTCACATTATTTTCCCTTCCTCCTCTTTCCTGTCAACACCTCTGCAGGAGGTGTGCTTTCATAAAGGCAACCGCACACATGGGCTTCTCCTACCTGGGAAACAGGACTCGAATTGATAACTACCATGGGCACACGGGCCACTTGCAAACTGTTCCCGCTTGAGTATTTAAAAGCATTTTTGGTCAATTGAGGACAAAGGAAATGCCCTTTTCTGTGTTGGGAGAAAACAAGTTAACAACTTCAATTGCTTCCCCTGCAGTGGCCAGCTGATTTCCAAGATCTTTACCAGTAATGGTTTCGATGCTAGGGCATTCTTCCTGTGATGCTGACATATCCGGACAGCAGAGCGCTAGTGTCATGCTGGGGTAGCTAGGGGGCATGGACTTGGCAGGGGGAATCTGTAAAACTCAGAATCCAGTTCCCAGAGACAGAATAACATTAGATGTCAAATATGGCATAGTAAAGAAGAAAGTGCCTTTGTTTTAGATTATATCTAATTCATAGTACTAATGCCCACTCAAACATTAAAATTACCCCCCAATTGAATGCATTTGCTGTTCTTTAAGATGTACTTTTAAACCTCCACCTTGTAATAATTCTGGCCTTTTATAGAGCCTATAAGCCTAAGGCCATACATTCTCATCATGATTCACTTGAAAGAGCCTGTAACGTTTTTGGCGAGGAAGCACTACTTCTTATTTTTCTCATACTTTTAAGTAATTCTCCTAAAAGGTAACAATTATGGGTCTGGTCCAGGACTGGAGAGTGTTGCCTCCCATGAATGGGGGAAATAGGTATTCCGGCACTCCACAGTCCAATTTAAAATGCTTCTGTGACAGATGCTGAGACTTATCTGTGAATTAAGTTTTGGCTTTCGGATCAGCTCATAGCCTGGGAACCAAGGGCCCTGAGGTATTAGCCTGTTTCTCCTTGAAATTCTCTCAAGAACTTAAAACACCTCAGTGCTTTCTGATAGACTTTACATCTTAAGGTATTATATGTTACTTGATTGTATTTGGGGAGATGTGAAAAGTGAAGGGTTAGAGGCTGAAGATGAGGAGGAAGGGTCAGTCAAGAGTCTTTGGAGGGCAGGCTGCTGCAGCTTTATCTGCATATCACCTCTTTGGGGGGCTACCTCTGTTTCTTACATTCCTCATCCTTTCTCACTATACGTGACATAACCCGTACCATACAGGCATTCTGCCATTTTTGCTAGCCTTGAAGCAATTAACTCATAACTACCCAGACTGATATAAATGTGTGATTTTCTTTATTCAGCATTTTTTTTGTGTGAGGTAGAGGGACAAGAATTCTCTCTAGAGAGTGACTAAAGGTGATTTGGTGGCTCAGTCGGTTAATCCATTTCGTGGGTTCGAGCCCCATGTTGGGCCCTGTGCTGACAGCTTGGAGCCTGGAGCCTCCTTTGGATTCTGTGTCTCCCTCTCTCTCTGCCCCTCCCCTGCTGGTGCTCTGTTTCTCTCCCTGTCTCTCTCTCTCTCTCTTGCTCTCTCTCTCAAAAATAAAATATTTTTAAAAATTAAAAAAAAAGAGAAAGAAAGTAAGCAGACTATTACCATCAATGTCCCTGGCACACTCTGGCATCTCTTGTTATAATAAAAAGTATTTAAACGGCTTACTCTGATTTTGAATAATGAAATTTAATTGCATATTCTTGAACTTTTTTTCCCCATTTTCTGTAATTTATTTAAAATTTGTAGAGAAATTCAATACTATGATGCATTCTGCTAGAGAGCTTTAGTGCCCTAGACATTTAGGAGTACTTTAAACAATTACACTAAGTCAACACACTTCATTGCATTTTTTTTTTTTCTTAGACTCCTCAAGTGGGGAGTTCGGAGGTGAGGAGTCCTTATATGATGCATAAGAAACCAGTGGAGAATGCCTACTGCCCCCTGTTGGTGAAAACATATATATATATATATATATATATATTAATGTTTTTATTTATTTTTGAGAGAGAGGCAGAGTGCGAGTGGGGGAGGGGAAGAGAGAGAGGGAGACACAGAATCTGAAGTAGGCTCCAGGCTCTGAGCTGTCAGCACAGAGCCCAATGCGGGGCTTGAACCCATGAACTGTGAGATCATGACCTGAGCCAAACTCGGACGCCCAACTGACCAACCGACCCAGGGCCCCCAGACCAATATTCTTGAGACCTTTTTTTTTTTTTTAATTTTTTTTAAACCTAGAGTTATCTTATGACAGTTCTTTTTTTTTTTTTTTTTTAACGTTTATTTATTTTTGAGACCGAGAGAGACAGAGCATGAACGGGGGAGGGGCAGAGAGAGGGAGACACAGAATCTGAAGCAGGCTCCAGGCTCTGAGCCATCGACGCGGGGCTCGAAATCACAGACCGAGAGATCATGACCTGAGCTGAAGTCGGATGCTTAACCGAATGAGCCACCCAGGCGCCCCTCTTGAGACCTCTTAAACATTGTGCTGAAACCATAGTATTGGCTTCACACAATTTTAAATAATCATAAATATTTAGGTTTTTAAACAAATAAAATTGAGCAGTAAAAACCAGCCACTTTGTTTTTCTCGAATTATACTCTCACCCCTCTACCTTCTTTATTTTGTTTCCAATCAGGTTGATTATTATGTCATTTTAAACTTTAGGTCAGTCTACACCAAACTGTGACTTGTCTTAGGTACTAAAAATCCCTTTTATTTGTGATGATAGATACATGTATAAAACTTTTCTAACCATGTTCTTTGGAAACTATGTGTTGAAAGTAATTACATGGTGGGAGGGGGTAACTCTGGCTGTGGCAAGTGCTGAACTTGGAGTCATATGTAATAGTTGAAGTCTCAGCTCTGACACTTATTTAGTTGTAAGACTTGGACAAATCACCTAATCTCTTAGATCTCATTTGTGAAAATATAATAATAACATATAATACACAGGGTTGTTAAAAGGTTTAAATGAGATTATTTCAGTGAAAGTGTTTCTCAG
Organism: Prionailurus bengalensis; assembly: GCF_016509475.1. Lineage (NCBI taxonomy): Eukaryota > Metazoa > Chordata > Mammalia > Carnivora > Felidae > Prionailurus > Prionailurus bengalensis. Next base: position 96,571,940 of record NC_057344.1, read on the forward strand.
GAGCTATACAATTGGAAGGTGTCATAACTAAAGGAGTGGCTAAGTATGGGCTTGCTCATGTAACTATTATCACACAGGTATTTGGAGGGAGCACCCTAGAGCATAGTAAGAATTACACATTAAACTTTAGATACTCTTTGAGATTAGCATTATTGCCACTGTTTAATATTTAATTCTTAGTGTTCTCTGGGAGATCAGATTCTGTGGAGAATGTAGATTTAGACATTCACTGACTACTTGAATCCCCAGCTAAAGTGCCTACATAAGAAAATCAGCTCATAGACATAAGAGAAGTCATTCCATGAAGCATTCTTAGAATGCACTTTCTTCAATAGCATGGCTACCTGTTTTAAATTTGTGAAGAGGGGAGGCTCTCAGCCAATCTCATTCCTCTGGGAATAATGAAAACTTATTACACTGAAGGTTTTTTGCAGGGGTTGTGCTTTTTGACTTGTTTTTTTTCTGCTATAAAGGGTCCATTATTGATAAAACAAACAGAACCAAAAAGTTAGAATCCCTGAAAATTCACCAAAATTATCTGGCTGCTGCTGCCCAACTATTTTTTAGTTCTTTTCAATCAATAAAAAGTTTATGCTTTTTAATTTGGATTTACTTCTTAGTCTTTAATCCAATTTTTGAACCTTACACTATCCCTGTCTAATGCATAAAGAATATTCTGGAGTTTTAAAAGAACCACAATAAGTGAAACTCAAGATACTAATTTTTGTTTTTGTTCATTTGTTGGGGTGAAAGGATTGTCATATCTTATTTTGCACTCATTCTGTCCCCAGTAGGTTTTTCTTTGCTCACATCTCACACAGAGCATACTTAATTTAGTGAATTCATTTGATTGTATGGTAAACACTGCAGAGAACCTATGAGAGTCACCATCAGAAAAAAACAGAAAAAAGCATTTCAAGGATGCACTGGAACTGTTTCAAACACTGCAAGCTCTCTGAATTTCTAGGGGAAAAAATGATTGGGAAACTAACTTAGCACATAGCTATAAGTAATGAAGTATCTTCTTAAAAAATTTGTCTGACCATTTTAAGAGGAAGCTATAAAGCACAAGTTCTTGAATACATGCCAGCAAAAAGTATACCTCTTTTATCAATAGGGGATTAATAGAACTGGGCCTTTATGAGTCTATCCCCAGACTGAAGTCATTTGGTTCCTCTAGGAGGAATCCCGACTGACTGCTCTGGGACGGCATGTTCATTTTTATCAGGAGCAAGGAGAACCACTCACTGGGGCAGCAGGCTCTCACAGTGATTCCCAAGAGGCATTAACCCTCATTCCCTTTTCAGAATGAGCTCTGCTGTCTCCCATGTGACTGGATGACACTTGTAGGTAGGAGTGGTAAGGCAACATGGATCCACAAACACCTGGGTTTCTTATGTTGGCAATGATGTGTCAATGGGAAAACCACAGACAACGATCTGCCCACAAATTCCTGCGTTCACAGGCTCATTGCATCCTCTTTGATTCCCAGTGCAACCATTTCTGTATATTCTGTTATTATTCCAACTGAACCCCATTTCTTCCCTCTATTTGTGGTTATAGGAATGAAAAACTTGACCATCTTTCTCTTCATCATGACTATTTTTCCAAGTGTCTTGCCCGCCAAGTCTTATTTATCTGATTCTACTGATTTAATAAAGTCTATTTATACCAATAAAATTTCACTATGCATGACCACATAATTATACCTTTTTATATGTGGAACTTCTTAATTTCCCACTCATATTAATTTATTAAGTAAAATCTAGCTTTATTTTAATAAAATGTTTTCCTAATCAAATACTATCCAATAGATGTCAGCCATATAACACCATAGTTTTAATGTATATCAGAAAATATAATGCCCATTAATGTGTTCATTTACCTTTCTAATGTTACTGAATTTCAAAAATGAGTTTCTGTGTAAGTTCATTGTTATTAACAAATAAATATGAATGGATTCCCAAATATATTTGAATTTCATAGTTTATCATTTTATACAAGAGAAATACTCAGCTAATGTTTTTGCCTACCCTTCCTATGAGAATTTCACTTATCTTACAAATGATTAATACAGAGTGACTATAAATAGTATGTTTAAATAGTTTATACATTTTCTATGTAGTTATTCTTTTGCTATGGACTTTAACCTGTTAGACTTTATAATGCTGTAAAAGAACCATAAAGATACCCTTAGTCTGGAATTTTTTAATCAAAAATTTCCCCCATTTTCAGAAGGAACAATTATTCAGAAGTCTTGTAGATTAATTATTTCTTAAGAAGCTAGATCATTTGTAATGTGTCTTAGCCAACTGTCCAAGGTTAGCAAAATGCTATAACATGTTCTGTTTGATGGCCTCAGGCAAAAAAACCACAGCATTCTCACTATTAATATCTCTTGACCTTTCAATTTACAAATAGACGCATCCCTGTGGCCTTTTTCTTCTTTTGTACATCCCTGAAAAACCAAGAATCTAGGGCTGGAAATAATAAATATTTCAATTTTCTTAGTTTTAAGACATAATCCTAGGCTTTTATATAAGGTATGGACTGTTTATTCATTTCATAAAATTTTCTCAGGCACCAATTATAAGCAAGTTACCATGTAAAGTGTCAGGTAAATAAGTCAAATATGCCCCCCAGAAGCTCATGATTTAACTGGAAAGAACAAAAACAGCAAAATACTACAGTGTGATATAAAAAGTAAGAAGTACCATAAGAGAAGCACAGACCAGATGATTTGGCAGGTTCAGAAAAGAGACATTATTGAATTTTGTGGGCTAGAGGCAAAGAGGAGGGAATTGATGATTAATTTAAAAAGGAAGTGGCATTTGAACTTGCCCTTGATAGACAGAATTTAAACATGTGGAAAGAAGATGTAAGTGTGGACATTACAGATTGAGGAAGCAGCATGATTAAGGGCATGGAGCTCAGAAAATATGGGGTAGTAAAAAAAAAGTTTCAAGTAGTTCAGTTGGAGAGAACAGGGTGTATAAATGAAAAATCATGGAAAATAAAATTGGAAAATTACTTTGAGAGCAAATCTACAGGGCTGTTAATACCAGATGATGGAATGTAGACTCTATTTTATAGACAGTGGAGTCCCACTGAAGGGGAATGACACATTCAACATGTTTCAGGGGTGTGTTGGCCTAAACTGGAAAAGGAGGTGCCCGGAAGTGAAAATACCAACACCTTGGATATATTCTATAACAATTCAATAAGAAATAGCCTAGATTCTCTAGAAAACAGAGCCTGAAGCAAGTATTAAAGTGCTGGTACATTATTTGGGAAGGGCAAACCTAGGCCAGTGAGGCTGAGGAAAAAGAAAAGAAGGGGAGGAAGGATATGAAGTATGCAAAGAAAAATGCCTCACAGATAGCCTCTGCTTTGCGATGAGCCACGATAAAGCAAAGTGAGTTGCTCACCAGGTCTGTTCCTGCTAGCACATGAAACATCTTGGAATAAGGTACAAGGAGAAACCTTATTTCTAGCATTCCTTGAGAAGGACAGAAGAGGAGGAGTCTACTTCCCAGCTACCTCACACTGCCTGTTTCTTGTTAATCAAAATTTTCCCCACCGAGAGTTAACTATCTCACAAATCAAGTGACCCCCCACCCCCGCCAACTATTAGGGACGCCAGATCCCACAACTTAATGCATTGTGTTTAAGTCTGGAAGTTATAGAAAAAGCTAACAATTAATTCTTAGTGAGTGCTCTTGGCATGTGTGTGTGTGTGTGTGTGTGTGTGTGCGCGCGCGCGCCCGCGCGTGCGCGTGCACATGTGTAGTTGAGAGGCGAGGAGTCAAGGGGCTCCCAAGACAAGTGATTGGTCAGTCTCAGCCAGGGTTGGGTAGGAGACCAAGTGGGAGACAGTAGCTGAGTATTTGAAGGTTCCAAAAGTGGGCAGTGGCCACGATATCTTAGGAGGTACATAACTTTTATGTTGGAAATAATGATTCAAGAAAAAGAGGAGCACTCATTCATACCATAGTTCGGGAATAATTATTTTGGTGGGCAATCATGTTCCTTGGGCTAAACTCTTTTCTCTGCAACATTATTTAGAAAATCACCTCCCTCTCAAGTATAAAGCTTGAGAACCACTGGCTTCAAGACATTTCTGTGAATTATCTGAGTTAGTATGACTTAAGTATTACATTTTTTTTATTCTAATTCTATGACTTGTCATAAAATTTTGGTATATACAACCCCAGTCTTTTGAAGTGGGGTTCAGAACTGTGTAATATCAAGTTCAGCATCATGAAGTAACATTTATCACCTGAGGATGGGATTATAAACACCAATCTAAACATAGTGGAACACATTTAGCCCTCTTGTTTACCAGGAAAATAAGGTCACAAAAGAGCCCTCTGCCTTTAAGTAAAATTCTCAATTGCAGATCACTTTTGAGTACCAATGCCAAAATGCAATAGTTCACCCTCAAGACTGAAGAGGGGAAGTTGACTTTTTTCCTACTCTTTAACCTGCTAAAAGCTGACACTAACCAATTTTACACTTATTTTTTCCTTGAATATTTTTTTTCCTAATCTAAAACAGGCTTGGTGCCCTGAAAAAGGAATTAAAATTCCAGTCAAACAGTCAGCCTCAAGTTGCTTCTGCCTCTGTGCGAAGCAAATAGCTGGTAACAACTCACTTTGAAACTTGGTCTCCTTGACTGTGAAATGAAGATAATAATACTTAACCTGCCCACCTCAGGGACTGTTTGAAGAACTAAATGAGATAGAGCTCTGCAAATACGAAAGTGTTTTTCAAAGTGAAGTTACTGTGCTTTCTGTAGAGTCAAGGCAGTTCTCTCTAACTGGGCAAAGTCAAAGCATGGACGGAACCTGACAACCGAGACAGGCTCAGGGCTGGGAAAAAAAGAAAATGCTTCAAATCTCTGCTTCACTCACAGTGTGGAAAATGCCCAAACCACACTGCATCTGATAGGGTTAAACTGAACCTAAATGTTTTAGGAATTTTAAATGCCTTTCTAAGAGATTTAGCCAAGGCTTCATCTATTAAAAGTCATGTTGCTAACCTACTATCTGTAGGTTTCCTCAGTACTTTGAAGATTTTTCTAGTGGTATTTGGCTTATTTTGTCTTTGATTTCAAATACCTTCTAAACCATTTACTATGTGTATGACATGGAGACTTTTTAACTCATCTAAGCCTCAGTTTCCTCATCTATAAATTGTGAATGAAAAGACCTAATTTGGGGGCACCTGGGTGGCTCAATTGGTTAAGCATCTGACTTCGGCTCAGATCATGATCTCACGGTTTGTGAGTTTGAGCCCCACATTGGGCTCTGTGCTGTCAGCACCGAGTCCACCTCAGATCCTCTGTCCCCCCACCCTGCACTTCCTTTGCTTGTGCTCTCTCTCTCTCTCAAAAAAATAAACAAACATTTAAAAAAGACCTAATTTGTAGGATTGTTATAAAGCTTAGAAATAATATTTCAGTTAATATTCAATAAATATTAGCTGTAAGTATCTGTTATTGTTAGCATGATACAGTAGAAAAAACAACAGCTTTAAAACCACACAATCCTGCATTTAAATCAGCTCTGTCACTTACAAAGAGCATAATCCTAAGCAACTTGAAACTTTTTGAGGTTGAGTTTTGAGACAATGATGTTTTCAGAGTATAATTGTGAGAATTTCAAAGGTATCTATAATAGATTGAGTGGTGGTCCCCCAAGAGATATATCCATTTCCTAATACCCAGAACCTGTGAATGTGACCTTATTGGGGAAAAAAGGTCTTTGTAGATGTAATTAAGTTAAGGATCCCACAATGAGATATTCCTGATTTGTCTGGATGGGTCCTAAATCCAATAAGTGTCCTTATAAGGGGCAGAAGAGGAGAAGACACAGAGAAGAGAAGGCAATGTGACCACAGAGGTAGAGATTAGAGTGATGTAACCATATTCCAAGGAAGAGAAGTGGCAAAGAAGAATCCCCCCCCCAGGACCTACTAAAGGAGCATGGCCCTGCTGACACCTTTGATTTTGGATTTTTACCCTCCCAAACTTGTATTGTTTGAAGCCACTAAGTTCATGGTAATTTGTTCTCACAGCCTTAGGACACTAATACAGTATTTAATGTTGAGTGCCCCTGGTATGACACTGTTATGTGACAAGTGCTCAGCAAATGGTGGTTACATAGTGCTTCCTCACCTGTCTTCACTAGCTCCTCAATGAGTGAATACCTATATGAATCCATAGGTGGCCACCTGAGAGTCTGTTGCCAGGGAACAGGCGGCATGGTTAGCCTCAGCCCATGTAAGACAGAAGTCTGACCTGAGTTTTGTTAATACCTGGCTCTACCACAAGCAATTGACACTAGGATTCTCCTACTTTATATTAGCACAGATCCAGTCTCATTAAACACCGAAGAGTTTGTTCTCCTAAAACTCTCACTGTCCCCAAAGGTTTAGTATTAAAAAAAAAATCTCTGTTCAAAGAAATGAACAATACACTTAAAGGTTCTTCTGGTAACAATGGCTCCCCTCATCCTGAAGTGCTATAAAAATTCAGAGAGCAATGTCACCCAGTTGTGGAAGATAAAAGAATAGCAACTAAAACAGGCAGTCAGACTAAGGCAGGGGAGCAGTCTGTTATCTCTGGCCTGAAAATGGACCTGATTGCTAAAAAACAGAAATCACTCTACAGAAGGGTGTATGGGTGCATATAAAAGACTTCTGTAGCTTGTTTCTGAGCTTAGCCTCCAGAATGAAGCAGGACTTTTGACATATTACCCCCAGGGGCTGCTCTCTTAGGTATGATTCTGTTGGAGCCAAGTATCTGTCAGTGGTGGGGTCCAAAATTTACACAGCACATACGAGATAGAGCAAACATGGAGCAATTTAAAAATTTCTCTAATAGATTAACTTCCTCATGAATCATCCTATGTAGAACAATGATCATAGCAAATCCTTAGTGGTGGTTGCTTTGTATGCCAGGAACTCATCTATGGACTTCACATGTAATAATCACTTAACCTCACACATCCTAGGAGGGGATACTATTAGGATCCCCATTTAGCAGATGAGCAAACAGTGTCAGAGAATTAAGTTATTTTGCCAAGGCCATAGAGCGCTCAAATGGAGCAGATTCATATCCGGGTCATCTGGCTCTAGAGTTCATGTCCTTCCTCATTATGAGGAACTGTGAGAAATAAAGTTAAAATTGCCAGTTAAGATGATCTATTCATGTCAGGTTTAATAATCTTTCAAATAAAATCCATCTCTTTTGGGTAAATGCTCAGCTATGTCCTGTGTCTATGACAGAGAGGCCCCTATGGCCCTGATGGTGTCTGGGCACGAGGTAGACATTACTGCGTAGAATACAGCTGGGAAGTCCTGTAGTCTGTTCTTTGTTGTTCTCTTTACCTGGCTAGTCTCCAGCACTGGCAGTGTCTAGCAGCTGGCTATCTCATGCCATGAGAGACTGGTCATGAATGGCCAGAGGGCACCTCTTCTGTAGCCTGCTGGCAATTAGAATCCCATGGAAGTGTGTCTACTCTCCACATCAAATCTACTCCCTCAGCTTTGGGACTGAGGCCCTTCAACCTTCTGAGCAGTCTCTTGGTCTTCTCTAGGCCCACCAGAAACCTAGGAATCCTTATAATGTCAGTGTCAGCTCTGACAAACAGAAAAAGACTACCTCTGTCCTTTACTGACTTTCCTTATGCTACCAAGCCATTTACAAACCACCACCAGATGCTGCTCCAAAGGAGCTTACAGTATTCCCAGTTTGCATTCAGGGAGGTTGAAATGCAAACATTACAACTCAGATGTGCAAAAAAAATGTAGTCTTCTCTTATTTTCTATTATGGATCTCAACTTGGTATGGGGCCCCATTCCCACTCAGTAGCAGAGAGAATTTTTAAAAACTTAAACCTCAGTCTCCTCTACTTTTAGAAAAATCTCTTTCAGTTTAACTTACTCTATTTGAGGTAAAAATTCAATCAATTCAAAGTTAAATTTCCTAGTAGTGCTGATTCTCCCAAATCCCTCAAAAGGGTTCTTTTTTCCCTCCTTCCCAAGATGTCCTCCAAAGAGACGGAAGGAAGTCGGGAGTGGGAACTCTGCTCTTTTGGCTAGCAGACTTTTATTGGCCTGATCTGGTCTCTGAGTGCCCTCTGCTGGTGTCCACCAAGGTGTGGTTAATCTTGGTTGGTCTTGTGGGGGTTATGCTGAACCCACCCCTGGACTCAGAGGTCCCTGCCATTTACTCCAGGTATGAGGCTTCACCATTTGTGACCTCCTTATTTTCTCCCTAGTCCTCTGCAGATTCACTAGTTAATCAAAACCTCTCTGCATTCTTTTCAGGTACACATGGAACTGCTAATTTGGGGGTGGAGGTAATTTGAGTGAATTAACCTCAGTGGCTGAACCTGCAGTGGCTGAACCTGCAGTGAGACAGGCTCTTCTAATAAAGATGGTGGAAGAAGGCTTTGGCTTTTTCCTGGGTTTGCTGTGGAAGCATTTCTGCTATCAGTCCCTAACATCACAGGTGCCTCTAAGAATAATTCCATAATGTAATTGGGCAATTTCTTCTGGCTGTGTTGTACTTGGCTGATTTGTTCTTGGTTACATAACCACCAAGCCTCTTCTGTTCAGAGATTCTATGAACTACCTAATATGTTTTAATTTACCCTTTTTGTTTAGACTGACTTCAGGGGAGTCTGTTGTCTGCAACTCAGAACTCTGACCAATGCAGCAACCCTCTCTCCATTACCTATGTTTCTCCTCCTCTTACAACATAAACCAAGTATAACCATATTTAGAGAATTCACATAAATTACTATAAAAAATTGGGGCGCCTGGGTGGCGCAGTCGGTTAAGCGTCCGACTTCAGCCAGGTCATGATCTCGCGGTCCTCTCGTGGTCCGTGAGTTCGAGCCCCGCGTCAGGCTCTGGGCTGATGGCTCAGAGCCTGGAGCCTGTTTCCGATTCTGTGTCTCTCTCTCTCTCTGCCCCTCCCCCGTTCATGCTCTGTCTCTCTCTGTCCCAAAAATAAATAAACGTTGAAAAAAAAAATTAAAAAAAGAAATACCACAAAACTAGAGGGCTCTCTTAGTCAAGGTTGTCTTGGTTTTAAATAGGATACATTAACTTGAGCTATCTTTTGTCTAAAAGGAAAACCCACTAGGATACTAAGAGCAGTGTAGAGCTCTGGGAACTGGAAAACCATCAGTAGACAAAGAGTATCGTTTATGCTTCTTCACGCACAGGTCCTGAGTTTATATTTGTTAAGTTTTAGCCACAAGTACAGACTATTTCTTGGCATCAGTTCCAAATTCTTGAAAGAAAGACCAAGCCTAGAGTCTTGTCTGAGAGAAGTCCAAGGTCAAGTTGGAAACACTGTAGGATAGACTGCTCTGATTCTCCTTTTCTGGAAATTATGTTAAAGATTCCAAATATGCCCTGGCGGTTATATTCTAAATCCTTACACCTTTTAAGAAGGCACCAGAAACCTCAAGTCAACAAATTAACTAGTTTTACCAACCCAAGTTTTCACCAGACAACTCAATCAATGGTAGAGTTCAGGTCTTCAAGAAGGCTGAGATTTACTGGCTTAAAGTGATATTTAGAGTTCCTTAATGAGACTTAGAATTATGGTCTAGAAACTCTAGAGCCCAACCATGCTCTAAGTAAGAGAACAAGATGGGACATTTCCTGTTGTCTCAGGATTTTGGCTAAAGGCCCAAAGCTGAGGACAGTAAGTACTAAGCACTCACAAAAAAACCTTAAAAAAAAAAGACTTAATGACACATGGAAAAAACAGTCCAGCAATTACTGTCCCCTAGGGACTATATAAGACTAGAAGACTTTAAATGGATTATTAGAAAGGACCATGTGGAAATTGAGTGGTCTTTGACACCATCTCTCCAAGAGACACATTCAGAGGGACAGGCAACACTGCAATGAGGGGAGATGGCCATCTTACTTCCCATCTGGATATCTGTAAAGCTTCCCATACTCAAAGGTATAGCATAATGGATACACTGGGGAACCCTACAACAACTTAATCCTGCATGAAACAAACTTTTCATCACCCAGGTAGACTCAAATCAAATAAGGGAAAGCACCTAGGGTAGAAAAGCAAAGCCAAACTAAAACAACAAAACTCTTGATTTGAAAGTAAAGCAGCAAGTAGGTGCATGTACATGAAGAACAAAATTACTCTGAAGGCAGGTGCTGACAATAATCCAAGAACTGGTTGTGGGCTGAAGACTAGGATATATTCCAGGATTGAGCAGGGTATGGGGAGACCCTAGCTGGTTGGTATACTGCTATGGGTCACAGTAAGTCAGTCACAGAGTCAAGGGCTCTGGAAGAACCCAAAGGGTACAGAGATGAGATGATAACAACACTGACAGGTGAAATACATTTACATCTAGTCTCTGATTCCTCTTCCCTGGCTCTACACAGAGAAGAGGGAACCACAGGCAACAAATGAGAGGAAAAGAAGAACAGGTAAAAGAAAAGACCACATTCTTTCCCTCTCAGGGACATTACAGCTGTGGGTTAGGCCTGATATGGAAGTGGGGAGAAGATTTAACTTATGTACACCTTAACACCATACATGAGAGTGGCTGGAAAGCTATGTGTGAGGAAGGGAGCTCTAAGAGCATGTTTGCAGGTAATGACAGGAGACAAGTAAACTTAACTGAGTTCTGGCCATTTAATACACAAGCTACTCTCACCCAGAAGGCAAGTAGCCTGACTCTCCTTCATAGTTGTCTCAAATTATTGTTCATACACTTGTATATGATACCATGAAGAAGTATGGAAATTAGCCTGGGAAACGGAATTAAGGAAATCTGGCCTCCAAACAAATTAAAAACAAATCTCATGGTTCATGTTTTTATAGACTTACAGATACCACAGCCCAATTCATATCCACAGGAAACATATTTTAAAAGATGCCCGATATAACCCTGAAAGTGCAAAAGGTGCTTCCTTAGGATCTTAGTCATAAAAGAGGCCCTGCTACATTGCTTCTATTTCTAGGGGATTTCTGATTTATTGAGAAAATAATGCATATTTAAACCTCAATCATTTGGATGCACTAGGAGAAGGAATAAAAGATAAGTGAGGGGTTCAGTAGAACAATGGAATATGAAATCCAGTCATAGAATTAGGGGAGTGGATCATTTATTTTGTTATTTTTGTTTGATCACAATATCAAACAGCCCATATTTAAAGGAAGGATAAATGTTAAGATTAATGTGAATGAAAATCATCACATATCAATGGGCCTTAGAATGTACACAGTAATGTGTCATAAACCCTATATTTGCTTTTCTTTGTAGAATTAGATGCTGAAACTAGAAAATGAAACCATTTTAGTGAAATCCTTCATTTTCTAAAGCACTAATTAAAAAACAATCCTTTTACAAGTATTTACTGTTTTGAAAACAAATGCTTATTTTGAAGTTATTCTATAAGAATCATGTATTTGTACCTAGATTATCACAAATTTTATTTATTTTTTTAAAAAAGTTTTTTAGTGTTTATTTATTTTTGAGAGACAGGGCGCGAGTGGCGGAGGAGCAGAGACAAAGGGAGACACAATCTGAAGCAGGCTCCAAGCTCTGAGCTGTCAGCACAGAGCCCGATGTGGAGCTCGAACTCACCAACCATGAGATCATGACCTGAGCCGAAGTTGGACGCCTGACTGAGCCACCCAGGTGCCCCAATTATCCCAAATTTTAAATTCTTAGGGTTTTTTTTTTTAAATAGTAAGGCTAAATGGAGTGTTCTTATATTTTCTTTTTTCCATTTAAGTAATCCCTACACCTAACGTGGGGCTTGAATTCACAACCCTGAGATTAAGAGTTGCATACTCTAGCAACTGGGCCAGCCAGGTGTCTCTGTTCTTTTATTTTCTCAGCCATTTCAGAAGAAGACAGGTGTCGGAGGCAGGGGTTGGGGGGGGTGCAGTGCCTGGGTGGCTCCATCAGTTAAGTGGCCAACTCTTGATTGTGACTCAGGTCATGATCTCATGGTCGTGGGTCAAGCCCTGCTGACAGAGCAGAGCCTATGGGAGATTCTCTCTCTCCCTCTCTTTCTGCCTCTCCCTCTCTCTCTGCCTCTCCCCTGCTCATGCGCATACTCTCTCTCTCAAAATAAATAAATAACATTAAAATAATAAAAAAATAAAAATAAAAAGTTTTTAAAAAAGGACAGGTGGGGGCTGGCTAAAGGAAAGGAGTCCTTTCGACCCTGAAACCTTCATTAGAGGCAAACTTTTGGTAGATTCTGCACTTTTGATTAAGGACTAAATGCAACAATGATGTCCTCAGCCTTCCATGGATAACTTACATTTGCAGAGCACCAGTGTTCAAAGGGCTTCACCAAAAGTATAGCAGTTACAGCTTTGAATCAATTGAGGAGGCCTGACTCCTAATATATTACAGACCAGCTTAGGGCCTCCAGCAAGCCAGTCAATGTCTCTGAGCTTCAATCTCCCCATTTATAAAATAAGGGCATTTTATGACCCATCTCAGTGTCCCTTCCAAGCCTAAGATTCAGTGGTCTTGCCCTCTTAGCAGTCAACTATACAGTGTAGCCACTCTGGCAAATGAGCAGAGGTTGGTGAGGCTTGGCAAGCTGATGAAATGTTTATGGACTCAGAACATGGTTAAAACTGATGTGTGAGTAGTTCAGACAAAGCAAAAAGAAACTACTTTTCTGAATACACTTGGTGATGTGTATGCAATTTATTTCCTAAAAAAAGACGGGAGTATTTTCATGGCTGGTGTGAGTCCAAAGTTGACACAGTTGCATGCAATGCATTCTGGTTATTTTAAATGCTAAGAAGTTTAGTGACAAGTGTTCTTCTGTTTCTTCTTTTTAAAAATTATTAGACTTTGGGGGTGAGGAGAAGATGTAGAGAGAAGCTTGAGTATTCCTTTCAAGAGCTTCTTCTTAACTTTGGCACACAGATAGTCCTCAAGAGGAGAGAAGAGATTTTTTCAACCATGTAGTTTTCCAGGAACAGGAAATTCATAGCAAAACATTTCCCTTTGTTTTGAAGTAGTCACAACACCACAAAACCCAAGGGTCCATACTGAGAAAGGCATCTTTGTATTTTGGCCAGGCTTCCCTGCTATATTGTTTATAAAAAACATACACATACATCTAAATTCACATACATGTAGGAAATTTAAATACAAATATCTTTTCACATACCTATCATATGCATACTAAAAGTAAGGTTATATAACAAGATTAGTCAGAAATATGCAGTATAGGGGTGCCTGGATGGCTCAGTTGGTTAAGCACCTGACTTCAGCTCAGGTCATGATCTCATGGTTCATGAGTTCGAGCCCCACATCGGAGTCTGTGCTGACAGCTGGGAGCCTGGAGCCTGCTTCAGATTCTGTGTCTCCCTTTCCCTCTGCCCCTTACCCACTCGCTTGATAGCTCTCTCTCTCTCAAAAATAAATAAACATAAAAAAGAAATATAAAAAGACTATAAAAATTGTAATCTTGCTCAAATTATCCTAATACTGTAGTACAATGATTATCAACCAGGATCCTGTGGCACTTTGATATGTCAGAGAAAGCTTCATAAGTGTGCTGACAAATTTTGAACAGTGTGCAAAATCTAGTTTGGCTACATATGAGTATGAAGGCTATTATTAAGATGTCCATCAGATGACCCATAGAGCTCAGTGGGCAAACAGACAATTGCTGGGAGTGGGACACAGGTGGTGGTAACATTAAACCAAAACAAAAAGGTATTTACTGGAACAAGGGAGAACTTTGCCTTTAGAGACCTGCAGGGAATAAGTCCAATCAACACATTGTTCTGTTCTACAGAAGCAAAGTGACAAAATGCAACCAATATGAGCTGTTATATCAGAGAAGCGACTGTTTTATAATTATTGTTGACTTTAATTTTCAATTTCTCCAAGTATACTGACAAAAATCCTAACACTTACAAGTATGTTATAAATACAAAAAGGGTGAAGATCATAATAAGAAAGCCTTTGGGTTTTGGTCCTGACTTTCCTACAATGCCCAAACCCACCTCCCAGTTGCTTGTTGGTCTCATGGGGCTGTTGGGTCAATCGAGGTACACTCTGATCTTGTGGAGACCATAGAATAAAGCCCTACAGGGGTAGACATTCCCAGTATCTGTCATCCAAGGAAAAAGGGTCTCTGAATGTAAAAAGATATTGTGAGATAGGTGGGAAGGGAAGAGGCATCTCTCTTTGGGATCTGGTCTGAGGCCACTGTCTGGTGGTAGAAATTGAAGATGTCCTCGAGAGGTAGTAGAAACAGGGCAGAGAGCTGAATCTAGCAGACCAGATCATCTGTTTTTATGTAACCCTTAGTATTTATTTCCCTTTTGTTATCCCAAAACTTTTGGAACACCAAATTTTTGTTTAAAAGTTCCATTTGGTCATAAACATGCTGAGTGCTTTGGAAAATTAAGGAGACAGTGGATCTGCTTTTGAGCCTGAGCATTTTTGGAGGAGAGTCCCACAGGGATTAATGTGGTGACAACAGTGTAAGTAAGAAATCACCAAGGGGAGAGGAATCCTGGGAACAAATGTTGGCCATAACACCTGGCTGCTCCTCTCAAGGTGACAATTCTTCCTTCACTGCTAAGTCTTGATGGATCAGATTTTCATTTACCAAGGACTCTCACAGGTTCCTTTATGCACATGTGAAGAAGGATGGAGGAGAGTTGGCTGGTAAGTTTGGCATTATAGGAAAGTCAGGATCAAAGCTAAAATGTAATCATAACAATGACTGACAAACCCTCAGCATGAGATCCTGACACAGGTTAAACTGCTGAAGGGACAACAACCCATTCATATTGTACTTTGGCAATTATTATAGATATTGAATTTAATACAAGCACCCGGAAGTGACATTTATCAGTTTGTTAGCTCTTAAATTAAGGAAAGTGTTGAATAGGATCAACTCCCAGGATTTCCTAATTCGGGAGTATTAAATTTCTCAGATTTAATTCTTTTATTAATTCTAATTAATTAATTAATTCTTTTATTGCAGTGATACCTTTGAAAAAAAATGGCTGTCATTCCTAAAACCAAGCTGAAGTTCAAGCCCAGTAAGATTTTCATTTATGGGGACAGAACGAGAAGCCAAAGTGAAATAGGGAAATGAGACAAGAATCCAGATTAAAAATTCACTTTCTTAAAAACCAAAAAGAGTCACCCAAAAAACTACCACAACCCTTTGTCTATCAAGACCATGGCATTGAATCACTTAGACATATAAGTCAGGCCAGAATGCAAATTTCTAGAAAACCTTAGACTCAAACACACGTATCTATAAATTCTGTTAACAGACATAAAACAATCCTCCCAACAGCAGACAGCAGTAAATATCACAGTTATCCTAGTTATCTTTACTGATGGCCATAAGATTATATGACTAAGAATAGTCTCCATGTAGGGAAAAGATTGATTGAAAAAATTTATAAAATGAATTTCTAGATATTAGCTCTAAATTTATGACTGATATTTACTCTAAACTGTAAGAGGTGGAGCAGCGCCTGGGTGGCTCAGTCAGTTAAGCATCTGACTCTTGATTTTGGCTTGGGTCATGATCTCATGGTAGTGAGATGGACCCCCCGTTGGGCTCTGTGCTGGGCATGGAGCCTACTTAGGATGCCCCTCACCCCTCCCCCACCAGCACTTGCTTCTCTCTCTTAAAAAAAAAAAGAAAAAAACATTAAAGTGTAAGAGGTGGAAACTTTCCCTCTTCTCTCTCACCCCCAAATTAGCCCAAGATATAAAAATTACAATTTGAAAAATCAAACATAAGAAAATCACAAAGAAATAATATGTAAATTATTACTATCAATACTCAAGATTTGGCACAAAATAAAAAACACTGCAAATTCTATTCATAACACAATGACACTCCATATCTACTATATGACATTGTTTTCACATATGTTAATTTTCCCTGTTAATAATAATGGATTTGCATTGACCCATCAACATATTTTTTAGGGGCCCTTTAAAGGTGGCTGCCAGGGCAGGACATAAGACAGATAATCTTAGGGGTGCCTGGCTGGCTCAGTCAGTTAAGCATCCCACTTTGGTTTAGGTCATGATCTCGTAGTTTATGGGTTTGAGTCCCATATCAGGCTCTCTGCTGTCAGCACAGAACCCACTTTGGATCCTCTGCCCCTCCCCCATTTGCGCTCTCTCTCTCTCTCTCTCTCTCTCAAAAATAAACTTTAAAAAATCTTTAAAAAATAACATATAATAAAAAATAAAACATCACAGCAATAACTACTTTAAAAACAAAAAAGAAAGATGACCTTAGCCAGGTGGAGCAGGAATTGAACCAGTGGCCATTAGCATGGAGCTCAACTAAAGAGCACACTGGTGATACTGATGTGGTAAGCAAGGGTGGAAAAACCATCCACATCCTGTGTCTGTCAACTCCCTCTTTTAGGCCACATCGGAGCACTTGGCATCATTCTTACCTTAACTTGTGTTCAAACATTATTTGTTAGCAGATGATATTATTTTTCTTTCTTCTTGAAGTGTAAATGGTGTATCTATTGATAGGGTGGGTGAATGGGCTAGTTAACAGAAATTTAAGGACTAAAAATCATTTGTTGTTACAGCTGGAAGAAATTGAGTCCAACATCAATAGTCTACAGATGAGAAAACTGCAGCGTAGAGGGGTTAAGTCCCTTGCCCAAGGTCATGGAGTTATTAAGTGTTGGAGCCGGGACTAGAATTACATCTGGTCTCCACGGTGAAGGCTTCTGGACTTCACACTGGTATGTGGAGAAGAGTTGCAAGGGTAGGAAGAAAGAAGCTTTGATCTCTCAAATGGCTCAAAACTTCTTTTAAAAAGTGATTTTTGTTGGCATGTCTGGGAGCACTGCCCTGGCAAGTTTCTTTTGTCCGACCTCCTTCACACAAACCTAGATTGCAGCCAAGGGAGCTCAGCACTCTGGCTGCCTAGAGGGTCTGGACAGGAGAGTTTGTTTCTCTGAGGCTCAGGCTACTGGCAACGGCACATTTACCCAGGGCCAGGATTCACCGTGAGGCTCCAGTACCAGCGGCAGGGCCCCATCACAGGCCCCCACTTCATGCTGACAGTGGATCTCAGGCAGCGATTTGCCAACTAGTGGAGGTTCCAATATTTAACAATAATATTTAACCAAACAACAGTACCAGCACATACAGCAGTCCTAAAATCAGACCTGCATATGCCCACTTCAAATTAAATACTCTTTTTTTTTTAATGTTTAATTATTTTTGAGAGAGAAAGAGAGAGAGAGACAGGGCATGAGCAGGGGAGGGGCAGAGAGAGCGGGAGACACAGAATCTGAAACAGCCTCCAGGCTCTGAGCTGTCAGTACAGAGCTGGACACGGGGCTCGAACCCACGAACTGTGAGATCATGACCTGAGCCGGTCAGAAGCTCAACCGACTGAGCCACCCAGGTGCCCCCAAATTAAATACTCTTAATGAGATACTCAGCTCCTAAGTTTCTGAGAAGTAAACTTAATACAATATGCTGCTTGCTGCATGAAATGTTTCCTGAAGTATGGGCTGTGCCCAAAGGACTTGGGGCCCAGGGTAAATCATAGTGTGTAGGCCCCAAATCCACCTCAGCCTCTTACTTATGAAGCCCCCCTGCCACAATCCCTTCCACACAGACACACAGAAAGCAAATAGGCAGTTTTAAAAAGGAAGTCAAAAATATATGAGTCTAGGGGTATATGTGTACAAAATTCCTTCACTTGCATATAAACCTCTTTGTCCTCTTCCCTTTAGCTATTTTCTCAAATAGGTTTGGGCCCTAGAAATGGCTGTATCTATCAGATCATCTTTTCATGTAGTCAGAACCAAGCACTGAAGTCAAAAGACATTATCTGGTAAAATGTGTTTTGGCCTGGATTTGCTGGAAGAGCTCTTTGGACTTGCCCAGAACTCACCCAATTACTGAATCTTCTTTCAGTTAGCTTTTGTGTTTGCTGGACAGAACCCAAGAGGAGGATATTATTATATTGGGGTTAAACAAGGTCATCTGCTCTGAGTGACAGACTGTAATACCTAGGTCCAAAAAGGTACCTGTTTTTCAGGGTGATGTGATCAGTATTAGGCAAGAATCTTGCAAACCATCTTTTACAAGAAGGCCAGCAAGATCACAGAAGGCAATACCCAGTTTGCTCAGAGACAAGCTGTTTTCTAATCAAGTTTTCTTATACTCAGAACTATGGAAACATTTTCAAAGGTATTATTCTCGGCAGGTTTCCAGTAATTCAACATTTCCAGACTTATCCAAATGGCTTCTGAAATATTTGCTGTTTGTTGAGAGCAGCTTTCAGGATGAGGTAATTAAAAGAAACCTATCAATTTGAGATTTTTTTTCCATGAGTAAATAATGTTGACATACCGTTCAAATAAACCCACAATTTACTGCAATCTGTTTTTAGACAAACCCTCCACTTTAACCTCCAAATGGGAAAAACGAAGAGACTTTCCTCTTCTCATTTAATCAAGAACATATGTTCAAAGATAATACCGGAGGCTTATTCTGGGAAGCGTTCTGCTCTTCCTCTGACAGCGACGCAGTAAGCTCATGAGGCAGCCTCAACACATAATGAAAGCAAACGCCACCATAAATCTCCCGCCCGGCGGAGGTCACTTCAGAAAAATCGCCTGCTGCTCAAATAAGCACTGGCTATGCTGAGGCACACTGAGGGGGAGAAACGCCAACTGTGATAAACACCAGCAGGTATGCACCAACCGAGGCCAACTCAGGCAACTGGAAGAGAAAGGAGCCCAATGAAGCAGGTGTGTGTGTGTGCATGTGTTTACACACGACTTCCCTGGCCCCTTGTGTTCTGGCTGAGCAAGGACAAGCAAGTTCACCACAAGAGTAGCTGCTTTCCCTCTTAGGAGAGCTTGGGAGGCACCAATTTTCATTAAACCTAAAAGTACACACAGTGGCAAGAGGCCAAAACAGTCCTCAAAAGTGAGGCTTTTGAAAACATCTGTTAGGGGCTTTGAGATCCTAAGGAGTGAGGGAGGGAGGGAGGGTGAGAGAGAGAGAGAAAGAGAGAGAGAGAGAGAGAGAGAGAGAGAGAGAGAGAGAGAAAGAGAGGACTCCGAGTCCAGTGCTTTTCATTTCCAGACTGTGAGTCATAAAAAAGAGTGCGTAAATCCACATCACCAGAATACGCTGACCCGAGTCTGGGTTTACTAACACCTGAAGTACATTTCATGGGAATTAGGTTTAAGTATCAACCTGATCATGAAGCTTGAAAGGCTTTTCTCCCATCTCAGGATGCCAGGAGTCCTCTGGAACCTGGAATGGAGTTTTCTAACAGCAAAGGTTTACTGTAGCGTAAAAGAAATTATGGAGATTTCCCCGCCAGGCATAAGGATGTGATCACTATAGGCACCTGTGGGCCCAAGCAGGTTACCCACCAATATTCCTTTAAACACCAAATTATGGACTATTAGGCCACTGCTTCAAGGCTTCTGCAAATGTGAAACCTTGACAAATTCCCAAATAAAAGCCATAAAACCAATCATTTTTTAAACCTGCATGAGTGACACCAGGAAAATTAGAGCCGTGTGGCAGGTCACTGTGAAATAAAGCTGCCATAAAGAAGCTTATGATGCTGTCATGGAAAAGGCAATTAGAAGGTTACTTTCTCTCAGGTTTAAGATTGGTTCTTGTTCTTCCTCCAGCCCCCTGCCTTCCACCTCCCTACTGCAAAATGGATCAGTCTATAATAAGTAGTAGTTATATATCATAAGGCAGCAATTCCTTTTAGTTGTTCCACTATAAAAAAGCATCCAGATTTAGAACTTGACAGGAACCAGTATCGCCTGCCCCCAAAAGCCGGCAGAAAGTCTGTGTGTGTCATTCAGCCAGCATGGAGTCTGGGTGTTTTAAAAGCTTTAATTTGAAGGGGATAAAAAACCTGGGCGTTAAGCAATTTGGCTGTGGATATTTAATGCATCAGCCATGCTACAGAATTGGAGCCCCCTATTTAAAATGAGAAATTGAAAACTTACATGCTCTGTAGGCAAGGTGTAAGTAAATGTAGGATGGTAAGCAGAAATCAGCTGAGAACCTGCAGAAACACCATTAGAAGGGCTAATGACTTGTTCAGAAGTGGCCTTAAAGAAATGCTATAGTGTCATCTACAGGTGTGTAAAACAGGTCTGATTAGTCAGAGCCATGCCTCCTGGTGTTGAGGTTAAAGGCACCATGACGGAGCAATGATCCAGGGAGATTGAAATTTGCCCCAAAGCATATAGCCCTCCAACGGCAGCATCAAGATTGAAACCCTGTCTCTTGATCTCTAATTTCCACTCTAACACACTTGCGGTAGGTGGAATAATGCATCCCAAAGAAGTCTATATCCTAATTCCCAGAACCTGTAAATATGGCATCCTACATGGCAAAAGGGACTTTGTAGACATGATTAAATTAAGGATTTTGAGATGGGGAGATTATCCTGGATTATCCAGGTGGCTCAATGTAGTCATAGGGGTCCTTATAAGAGAGAGGGAGTAGGAGAGCGAGGATCAGAGTAAGAGTCAGAGAGAGATCAGAAGCCACTGGCTTTGAAGATGGAGGAAGTGTCACAAGGCAGAAACTGCTGGTGGCCTCTAAAAGCTGGAAAAGGCAAGGAAATGGGGTTTTCCCTAGAGTCTTGAGAAAGAACCGAATCCTCCTGACACCTTGATTTTAGCTCAGTGAGACCCTTGTAGACATCTGATCTCCAGAACTACAAGAGAATAAATCTGTGTTGTTTGAAGCCACTAAACCTGTGGTAATTTTGTGCAAAAGTAATAGGAAACTGAATCAATGCTCTAGATGGGCATTGCATTTACCCCTCGTTTTGATCTGCTCAAAATAACACCATTATCTCAGTGGTGGTCAGCCTTTATAAAAACAAAAAGAACCTCCCACCATCACCTTTTTTGGTTTTAGCACATTCTACTCTCTTTAGAACTTTAGACACCCTCTTTCTCTCTTGTCCCTCATTGGCTCCCTTCTCTGTATCCTCTTTCCCATGGGAACTTTGCTAAAGGGAAAGCTTTTTTTCTAATTATCAACTGATCCACATTGAGAAATTAGTTGGTAGGAACTTAAAAATATTATTCACCAACTGTTTCCAGAATATCAAAATATTCTATTTGGGTGTGTTTTACCCTCTCACCTCCACTGCCCATCTAAAAAGCCTTGAAAGACTGAGGGAAAAAAAAAAACCTCTAAAAGTGGAATTTTAGGTTCCTGGTTTGGATGGGCCTTTCTCAGAGTGTCTCAAGTCATACTATAGACACAGGTTTTGGAGTCAGAACTTGGCTTGACTCCCTGATTTACCATTAATTAGTGATGTGTCCCTGGAAAAATTACTTATTAAAGACACTCTTTATCTCTAAAATGGAGCAATGATCTTTCTCCGTAATGAGAAATTAATGAGATTTTGTATTTAAAGTGTTCAGCACAGAGTGTGACCCACATAAGCCCTCCAAATGTAGTAGTGGTGGTGGAAATAATGATGGTACTTAGTACAGCAGAACTTGTAACTCCCAATTCCAAGGCAGTAAAGCCCATTTAAATGCTGTGGGACCAGAAGTTTTAGATTCTGAGTGTTGAAAAGAGATACCCACCCAATGTGTAATAGCAGCAAGCATTTACACACTGCCAACCATGTGCCTTCTTAAATATGGGGGATTATAAGGGCCAAGCAAGTCATAAGAGACAATATACAGCTCTGTCCAAAAGAAGCTCTTGGTTCAGTAGGGAGCAGATATAAAAACATAATTACTAGCATTTGTCACTCAGTATTGAAGACTTAAGTGCAACAAAGAGTGACCCAGAAGAACAAAATCTTTCTAAGGGAGTCAAGAACGCAGTCACAGAGAAGATGACTTTTGAGTTGGGTACTGAAGGATGAGTAGAAGTTTACTAAGCAGAAAATAGGAGAAGGAATATACAGGGCAGAGGAAAATGTTTAAGAAATTTGAAGCAAAAGACTATCAAAAGAGAAAATCTCTTAACCATAACTATAACATTGAAACCATTGGAACAAATTAAATCCAGTTCAACAAATTAAATCCATGGCCACTTGCTCTGAGTCATCAACAACTTGACTTTCTCTGGATCTGCTGCAAAGTGATTTCAGGGTCACACTAAACAATTCATTCTTCCTTGACTAAAAACGATGCTTTGAGAATTCACTGATGGCCACAGTACAATCAATACTAATCAGGTAATATGCACTGGCCCTGAGATAACAGAGCATCCAGAATCCCGATGTATGAATTCATACTTAATCAATACTGACCTATATGAGTGGAGGATTTTTTCACATTCCAAAGCATTTTAGTAAGATGCTGAGAAAAATCAATAACTTATTAAATCCCAGTTACCTCATTAAAACAAACTATTAATCACTTTTGTTGTGATTATATTGGGGCCACAGATCTGACTTTACACAATTTGTAGTGCTGTGTATGCTCACGGGTTTACTCCGTTCATTAGAGGAAACGATGCACCGAGTGACCACACACTGCAGTCAAGATGGTGCTACGACAGGAAATGGACTTCCATGCATTATTGAAGGGGAAAAAAAATCCCGCAGTTGAAAAAGTAGGAAAGCTATAACTTCAGCTGGAAGTGGTAAAAATTAATTGCTCTAAGTAGGAGAGACTTTATGTTACTGAAATAACAATAGTCATTTAAAATATTTCCTGCAGCTGAAATATTTTGACTACCATCAATGTAACACCAAGGGAAAAAGTTACATTCATTTCCAGTTGTAAGATGTCCCCTTTCAGCCATATGAGAGTACACAGTAATGTACATATATATTTTGTGAAATCAAAAAGTGAGATCTACTCGACCATAGTGTCAAGTACATTTGTCAGCAAATGAAGACTTCAGGTCTTATTTCATTGAATTGTTAGGGGGCTTTTTAATCTTTCTGAATACAAATTTCAAGTTGCCTCTTACATTGCCATTCTGCCATCCTTTTCTTAGGAATAGAGAGAGAAGTTTAAGCTACATGTTTATGAATTTGTGAATACATTACTTTTATCATAAAAATGTGCCCTCGCTTAAAAAGCAGGATCACCAGGGGCACTAGGTGGCTCAGTTGGTTAAGTGTCCTACTCTTGTTTTTGGTTCAGGTCATGATCTTGCAATTGGTGGGTTCAAGTCCCACGTGGGGCTCTGCACTGACAGCATGTGAGCCTGCTTGGGATTCTCTCATTCTCTCTCTGCCCCTCCCCCACTTGCTGTCTCTCTCTCTCTCTCTCTCTCTCTCTCTCTCTCTCTCTCTCTCTCAAAATAAATAAAAATAAACTTTAAAAAAAGTAGGGTTATCATTCTAAACTTGAGAAATGCTGAATTAAACAAAATTATCTCACTAAATTACATAAGGTACAGGAACTCTCCAGTAATCTTTGTATAGCATTTCTTAAGAAATTGTGATCATTAAACCCACACAAAATAAAATAACCATTTAGTATTTGTGTAAATATTTTTTCAAAGACCATTTACATGTTGGTTTTCCCTACATGCTGCATAATATGGTGGAAAGACACAGATGCTACATTTATTAGTCCTGGATTTGAATCCTGTCTAACCATTCTCAAACTCTGTCCTTAGGCAGTCACTCCACTAAATCAATATTCTCAGGGATTAGAGGGGGATAGATAATGTTTTACTTATCTACCTCACTGGATTATTGTTATGATCAAATAAAAACATATGCGTAAAATAAATTGTAACACGTGGGACCCCAATTGCTCGATTTTACTGTGGTTTCACAGTAAAACAAAATTGACTCAAACAGCCAGGACTCAAGGCTTGTCTATGTCTGTCTCCTCTGTAACTCCTGTGTACCACCCCTTTCCTCGAGCTCTTCATCACATACATCATTTTAGTTTCTTTGCCTTCCCACAACCCAGTCATCCCTAGCTTCTCCACAGAAAAGCCTAGGGAAGAATCCGGCAGGCAGGAACCTTCCACATGACACTCCCTTCTACCAGTGGGAGGCACAAGATGGAGGGAAAGGATGTAGAATATTCAAACAGTAATAATTTTTATCCTTTTACACATCAATATTGTTAACCTACTTCATGTTCTAAATATATATTAGTTATTGTTTTTTTATGTTTTAACTTAGGTAATAATGTCTATTTTCAAAATAAGAAAAATAAATCACAAGGAAGTTACCCAGGAATTGATCCAGGAGAGGGTCCCAGAACTGGTCAAGAGTGCAGTAGAAAGTGGACTTCACTTTTTTCCTACTCTACAGAGCAACAATTCCCAAAATACGCACCAAGGCATCCCTGGAGATGCTCTGAAAAATAAAGCCAAGGCTGGAATACAACAGGGAAATGTTGCATTCTGTCTTCCTTCAGGGAGGTCCACAATGTACATTAACAGCTGAGAGAAGTCCTCAAGTAAAGAAATCTATTCAGCAAAACAGAGATTAGAGACTTAAATGTGAAAAGCAAAATTTAGAATATTTAGGACAATATCTTTTTAACCCTTGGGTATTGGGTAGAGAAATATTTTTTAAATTGGACCCAAAGCACAGCAATAACATAAAAAATGATGTATCTATATGAAAATGTAAACTTATTTTCATGAAAGAACACAGTTAAGAAAGTAATAACACAAATCAGATATTGGGAGAAGAAATTTACAAACATATAGTTTAAGAATTATAATGAAGAATGCATAAAGAACTACAAATCAATAAGGAAAAGATAACACAGACAGAAATTAGGCAAGAACATGAAACACATTTATAGAAGAGGAAACTCAAATGACCAATAAATATATTAAAAAATGATCCAACTTACTAATAATAAGAGAAATAAGAATTAAAACTACAAGATGGGCAAAAAAATTTAAGTCTGACATTACCTACTGTTGATGAGGATGTGGCACAATGAACTCTTATAACCTGTTGGAGTGAATGAAAATGGTCACCACCATTTTTGATCACAATTTGGTTTATCCTATAAAGTTGAAGATGTGTCTACCCTCACATTCAATAAGTATACTCTTAGGTATATACCTTAGAGAAATTCTTGCACATGTGCTCCAGGAACCATGCACCAAGAAACTCATAATCCCATTGTTTGTAATAGCAAAACACCGTAAGCAACATAATATCCATCAGACAAAAGAATGGTAAATAAATTGTGGTATACCCATAGAACAAATAATAGCAATGAAAAAGTACTACAGTTGTGTATATCAATACATAGGAAGGCCAGGAACACATAATTGAATAAACAGCAAATCTTAGAAGAGTAGCTACAGTATGCTATTGATATAAAACTAATTCAAAACATGTAAAATTTAAAAATATATTCTCTACGAATATATACATCTACAGTTGAGCTACTATGAAAAATAAAACCCAAACACAAAATTCAGAAAACTGATTACCTGGGGAGAAAGGAGGACAGAATCAAAGGGGCAAACAGGGGGATTGATGGGATTGGAAATGTTGTATTTATTAAGATGGGTTTTTATTGCTCTTTTTCCCTTATATATGTTTTAATATAGACTTTTTTTTTGTATGTATGAGTGTTACATGCATACATTCAAATTTTAATTTAACTTGTTTAACTCAGCTGTCATAAGCATTGTCCATGTAATCCCTATATCTCCTCACACATGCTCACACCCTGTTGAGTTCAGTTTGGGAAACATTGCTCTAGGCTTTAAAACCTCCTTCTTTTGGCAGAAAGAATCACTCCAGCCGAGGTTCGTGGCCATTATTCCAGCAGGGCCAGGATAGAGCCAGAGATTCAGAGCTTTCCCTAGGCCTAAGAATCCTAGGGTATTTTTGCACATGTTCTCATAAGCAGACATGAACTGTATATATCAGTCTCACCTTGGGTTTAAAAGTGCCAGTCACGAAAGTAGTAGGTAGTCTGTTGGTATGCACACAAGTAACTGACATTCAACTATCCCATGTCCTTGGAGTCCACTTTCCCTCCCCATCCTGTCCAGATACACACCACAGGAGGAGCAACACTCTAAGCCAAGATGTAGAATCTCATAAGAATGAAAATTACTCAGGAGAGCTCAGCATTTTCTAGGATTTACCACAGAAGGACCTAGTCAGGGGTGCCATTTTCAGAGGCAATTCCTCTGTGCAGCTAATGCCTAATAATCTTCAAATATAAATAGCTCCTCCTGGGCTTTTGATGTTCACACCTTGGTGGATTCGTTGAGAGATACTTTACAGCTGGTTGCATTGCTGAGAAGCCAAAGTATTTCTCCCCCAAGCCTTTGCTGATAAAGGACTTTTGAATCAGTGTGATTGTTGCAATATTAAACTCCCATCCATGACCACTGGACTTAAGTCCCTCATTAGGATCAGGTATAATGAGGTCAGGCTAAGAAGGGATTGTGTGGTTTTAAACAGAGTCAATATTGATTGTTACTAACAGTGGAGCAGGCTACTATACTTTAAACCCCTTGTTCTGAGGGAATATTTCATTTTTGCAGACTTTGTCTTCCATTGTGAAGATTGATTTCAGCATAATGATCCATCACCTGAGGAGATTCACTCTGCTGCTTCTAAACTCATATCTTGCAATGAGACATTTTATATTCCCCAAGTTTCCCAGTCCTCAACAACCCTGCTCACTGCCCATCAAGCCCACAGAGCTCCCTGCTATTTGCTTCAGCACTTGCTTTTTCATTACCCACACCTCCCCATTTTAGATGTTACTTCCTCAGCCCTCTCTCCTTATAGGGGATGCCACAAAGATGTTCGGCTCTCACTGTTTTTTACTCCATTTTCTTCTTCTAGAAACCTTCTCACTAACAGTTTCTAGCTAAAGAGCAAGCCATCTATCATCATATGAGGTGAAAATGGTACGAAGTAGCACATGTTAAAGCAGAACCAACATGGTAATGGCAAATTGTTTTCATGAAGTGTTAAATTGACTGAGGTATCTTCCCCACAGTAGCTTCACCCATGGGATGGCATTTGGAGGGCAGGCTGCTGAAATTTTCCTGAACGCAAGGGCAAGAGTTTAGCTGAGCAGCAAGAAGATACTAAAATCAGGACTGGGAAAGTCACCCAGACTCTCCCCCTGTGTCTCCTATCACATTTTCTTATTTCACATACACTTGGTCTCATTTTTCTTTCGCTGTTCACCAGCGTTCTCTGATTCCAGATGAGAACTCATGACTGTTTGCGTCTCCTAAGGATACATCGTATAGTCCAACTATATGACTTTCAGCCCCAATTCCAAACCGCCAGGATTTTAATTTTGGTTGGCCCAGCTTGAGTCAGCTGTCCAATCCACTGTGGCTAGAGGTCAAGGGCATGTTCAAACAAATGGTCATGGGAGCCATTTCCTCTAAATTAGGGCGCTCAGTTAACAGGGTCCTTATAAGCTAGGCAGATACTCCAAATATGTCCAATATATGGACCTGTGCTTAAGAACACAACAATACTTTTCAAATCATTATGATGAATTCTTTCATTTCTTTAGTAAAACCCTAATTTTACAGACACTGTGCTATGCTCTGAGGATTTAAACAGATGAAACCCAGCCCTCCAGTGGGAGAGATAAGCAAAAGAACAACAAGCTTGCAAATAAGGTAATAATAGATTGGAATAATTGCTACATAAAAAACTGAAAGGGTGATGTGATAGAATATTTGAGAGGTTTATATGGAGGTATGCTTACTTGAGGCCTCTTTGAAGAGATCTATCTAAGGACAGAGGTGATCCCAGCAGAGGGAAGGCAGGTGCAACACTGACCCTGAGATGGGAGAAGACTTAGGCAACACAAAATGAGTTTAGAGAAGTGGACAAAATATAGCCCATGAAGGCCCTTGGTGACATGTTAAGGGACTGGATTTTATTCTAAGTGTAGTAGGTAAATGTTGATGAAGATTAAGTAGCAGGGAGAAAGACAATCTGCTTTATGTTTTGAAAGATTACTTTAGGATAGGATTTTAGGGAGGTGTGGATGTGGGAGGCCAGTTAGGAAGCTATTATGGTAGTTCACAAGAGACAAGATGACCTTTGGTCTAAGAGAGGTGGCAGTTATTGGGATGGACAGAAGAGCCCAAATTCTAGATGTATTTTAAGGTAGGACAACCAGAACTTGCAGAAGAGTAGAATTTAAGAAGAAAAAAAGAAAATTTTCAGATGACTCTGAGTTTATTTTTGAGTGCTAGGTGGATGGTGAGCTGTTTTCTAGAATGGGGGAGACTAGAATGACTGACTAGGTCCTCATCATGGAAGATGCCAAAGCAAGAACTCTGCAACCCAGACATCAAGGTCCCTGGATCATGATGTAGTGAGAAACTCTTGGTTCTCTCTGTAACCCAAAGATTCCTAACCTTTCAGAGCACCATTGTGTTCTGCCTTAGCTGCCTTGGCCTTCTCATCAAAGTCACCCCAACCACCACCCCCACCAAAATCCATCTACATTCCAAAGCCTCTCCTCTGCCCTGAGGAGCTCAGAGAAAGAAAGGCAAAATACTGTTGAAGCAGTATTGGGAAGCAGTGGATAATCCAGAAATCAGTTCTCCCCCTTCTAGCTTTATATACATCATTAGAACATATTGCTCAAAATGCTTTATCAGCTTCCCCCTCTATAATAAGGGCAGGGAGGAGAAATTTCATAGAGTTTTCCATTTTTTTTAGTTTATTTATTTATTTGCAGGGGAGGGGCAGAGAGAGTAGAGAGAAAATCCCAAGCAGGCTCCATGCTGTCAGCACAGAGCCTGATGCGGGGCTTGCACTCACAAACCATGAGATCATGACCTAAGCTGAACACAAGAATTGGATGCTGAACCGACTGAGCCACCCAGGTACCCCATTTTTTTAGTGAGTTTTCATTTTTAAGACTGAAACAAAACTATATATGTAAAGCACTTAGTGCAGTGCCTAAATTATGTTAGGTGTTTAATACACATTAGATACCATTACTCTCTAAATGTTTCTTTCTCTTATCTGTTTTCAAAGTAAATTTATTACCAAGTACCAATTTGCTACTTAAACAGAGAGCCTGGAAATAGGGTTTTTTTTTGTCTCTAGCTCTATGGACTAGGAATGTTTAGTAGCAATGTAATTATTCAGGTGAAACATTCTACCACCAGAAAAACAGATATTTGACTACATTTGCCTAAACTAAAAATTAAGATGAATTAAGACAAAGGATCTTTTTCTGATTTGTGAAATTATTTGTATGAAAAGTCTCACCAAGATATAAAATTAAATTGTATTTAGTTATACATTTAATTAATTCTTTATTGAGAAGAATAAAATTATATGAAATGAGTACTATTTCTGAAATTCAGGACATATGGTCACTGTCCAGTGGAGATCAATATAATGAGAATTTACTTGCATTTCCTGCCAAAGAATAACTTCTTTGGCATGTAGACATAACTTAGAAGCTGCAGAGAACAAAAGAATGTCTCACTGAGGAGCATTTTGGTATCTCTTTTCCTATAAATTTCTAAGTGTGGAGAAGACAGAATAACACTAACTCTTTCAAGGGGTTAGAACTGTACTAACTTGATTCAATTTCCATATAGCAATGTGTTCCTTTTTTGAAGCCATCTCACCAAATAGTTTATTTATTTATTTTGAGAGAGCCAAAGACAGCACAAGTGAGGTAGGGGCAGAGAGAGAGGGAGAGAGAGAGAATCCCAAGCAGGCTCCACGCTGCCAGCACAGAGCCTGATGCGGGGCTCAAACTCATGAACTGTGAGATCATGACCTAAGTGGAAACCCTGAGTTGCACACTCAACTGACTCAGGCACCCAAGCACTGCTTCCTCCTGCCCCCTGTTTTTGGAGAGAGACAGAGCAAGCAGAGGAGGGGCAGAGAGAGGGAGAGAGCAAATCCCAAGCATGCTCCATACTGTCAACACAGAGCCTGATGCAGGGCTCAAACTCACATGACCTGAGCTGAAATCAAGATTCAGACACTTAACAAACTTAGGCACCCAGGTGCCCTGGGGTTAGTAAGTGCCTTAAAAGTCAGTGATCCAAATCTCCATCTGGATAGAAAATAAATGAGGAAGAGAAATATTCCCTGCTGTTCTAGTTCTATCCAAGAACTGCTACTGCTACTCCCACCATCTCACATCCAGCTTCCCTTGCAGGACAATCTAGCAATCCTGCCCCATCGATGCGCATAGCTTTACCATGTTTACAGAACCAAAGCAATGAGATTCTCATAACAGGCCTTTTCTTATTTTAGTGGCTTTTCCATTTGTAGGAAGTCTCCATTAGCCTCAAATATCTATTAAATCTTAATACACCAAAGAAGCAGGGGGTAATAGGCAGACTAATAATCCCCTAAAAGTGTTCCCATCCTAATCCCTGGTATCTGTGGATATATTATATTAATGATATGGGGGAAAATAAGATTACTAAGGAATGAATTTTGAGATGGGGAGATTATCCTATCCTGGATTATCTAGGTAGGCCTAATGTAATCATAAGGATTCTTCTCCCAACCCTCCTTTTTTTAAGAGAAAGAGGAAAGAGAGAGAGCATGAGCAGGGGGAGAGAGAGAATCTTTTTTTCTTATTTAATTTATTCATTTTGAGAGAGAGATAGAGAGTGTGAATAGAGGAGGGACAGAGAGGGAGGAGATACAGAATCCAAAAAAGCTCCAGACTCTGAGCTGTCAGCACAGAGCTTGATGAGGGGTTCGAACCCACGAATTATGAGATCATGACCTGAGCCAAAGTCAGACACTTAACCGACTGAGCCATCCAGACACCGAGAGAGAGAGAGAGAGAGAGAGAGAGAGAGAGAGAGAGAGAAGAGAGAGAGAGAGAGAATCTTAAGCAGGCTCCATGTTCAGAGTGGACCCAGATGCCGGGCTCCATCCCACATCCTGAGATCATGACCTGAGCCAAAATCAAGAGTCAGACACTCAACCATCTGAGCCGCCAGGTGTCCCTTCCCCTCCACCTTTTCTTTTTAAACAAGGATTCCTATCTGTGAAAGTGGGAAGCAAGAGAATGAGGGTCAGAGTCATGGAGAGAGACAGGAAGAAGCTACCCTGCCAGCTTTGAATATGCAGGAAAGAGCCAAAGTTTAGGACTGTGGACAGCCTCTAAAAGTTGGAAAAATGTATGGAAATGGGTTCTCCTCAAAGCTTCCAGAAAAGAACACAGCACCACTGGTATATTGATGTTAACCCCAGAAAGACCCATTTTAGACTTTTAACCTCCAGAACTGTAAAATAATAAATTTATGTTGTTTTAAGCCACTAAGTTTGTGGTAATTTGTTACAGCAGCAATAGAAAACTAAAACAGGTGGGGAAACAAGACATCATTTCCTCCCAAGGCCTCTTGGAAACCTCACAGGGAGGAAATACCCCAGGTGCACAGCTGCCTGTCTTCTTGGCCTCCAAAGGTTAGCCTACCACTCTGCAACTACTGAAGACTTCTACCACAGCACAGTGATGTGAAAATTTGAAGTCTTAATGATTAGTGGGTGAAATAATCTGGAGGAAAGAGTAACTTGGGGGCAATAAAGGGCACTATAAAAAGGCCAGGTATGAGGTGAAGGAGCACAAGAACAGAGTAGCCATGATGAAAGAAAAGTCATGACTATCAGGATTAGCCCACCAATACCAATACCAAGTCCTAGCCATCCTGGCCTTCCTTCTGTTCCTTGAACTCACTGAGCTCATCCAGAGGTTGGGCTCTTCTGCCTGGAAAGCTCTTTCCCTAATGGTGCATAGATTTTCAGACCTCACCTTAACTGGCACCTCTCAGATAGCTCCTCTATAGCAGCCAGCCTGGCAATATTATAACACTCACTTTAATTCTCTTCTTAGCATTTACCAGTATCTGATCATTTTCTTGTTTATATGTTTGTTTATTACCTATTTTCATCAGCCAGAATATAAACTCCATGAGAGAAAGAACCTTGTCTGTTTTCTTTGCACTTATCTCCTCAGGGCCCAGATCAGTACCTGGCACATAGTACAAGGTCTTCAATAAATATATGTGGAATGAACAGAAGTCAGTTGAAAGGTCTAAGTTACTCATTGGATATGAGGTGGAGACAAAAGGATGAGTCACATATGGCGCCAAAGATTTCAGCCTTAAGTGACTCAGAGATGGTGGAGCCATGGACAGAGATAGAGGAACAGAAGGAAAAAATAAATCTGGGATATAAAGCCAAGGATTCATTTGTTTTTTAGTATGTTGGACATGAAGTAACAGTAGGAATTCCTATAGCTCAACAACTTAACTCAACAACTCCAAAGTCCCACTCTGTCTCCTTATTTTCTTCCTAAACTGGCTTCTGTTCTCTCCTCCATCTACCTCATTTGGTGACACCACTATTCAGGCAGTTGTTCAAGCTGGAAAGCTCAGAATTCATTCTGGACTCCTTTCTTTCACTTATTCCAACATCCAATCAGGCCAATTTTCAAATTGCCAAAATTAAATAAGAGCTATGTTTGTTTTTGTTTTTGTTTACAAAAAGACAAATAGCCTACATTCGCTGCCCTTTTCTTTGATGGTGTCAGTATGCTATCTCACAGTTGTTTTAGGAAAACAACAACAAAAACAACAACAACTTATTCAGGCCCTTCAGAGTAGGGTTCACATTTTAATAAATGAGAAAATAACCACACTTAAAAAGAAACTCCTTGGCCAAAATGAACAAATCAGGAGACTATAGATGCTGGAGAGGATGTGGAGAAATGGGAACCCTCTTGCACTGTTGGTGGGAATGAAAGTTGGTGCAGCCACTCTGGAAAACAGTGTGGAGGTTCCTCAAAAAATTAAAAATAGGCCTACCCTATGACCCAGCAATAGCACTACTAGGAATTTACCCAAGGGATACAGGAGTACTGATGCATAGGGGCACTTGTACCCCAATGTTTATAGCAGCACTCTCAACAATAGCCAAATTATGGAAAGAGCCTAAATGTCCATCAACTGATGAATGGATAAAGAAATTGTGGTTTATATACACAACGGAGTACTACGTGGCAATGAGAAAGAATGAAATATGGCCCTTTGTAGCAACATGGATGGAACTGGAGAGTGTTATGCTAAGTGAAATAAGCCATACAGAGAAAGACAGATACCATATGGTTTCACTCTTATGTGGATCCTGAGAAACTTAACGGAAACCCACGGGGGAGGGGAAGGAAAAAAAAAGAAAAAAAAAAGAGGTTAGAGTGGGAGAGAGAGCTATGGTTTCACTCTTATGTGGACCCTGAGAAACTTAACGGAAACCCATGGGGGAGGGGAAGGAAAAAAAAAGAAAAAAAAGAGGTCAGAGTGGGAGAGAGAGCCAAAGCATAAGAGACTCTTAAAAACTGAGAACAAACTGAGGGTTGATGGGGGGTGGGAGGGAGGGGAGGGTGGGTGGTGGGTATTGAGGAGGGCACCTTTTGGGATGAGCACTGGGTGTTGTATGGAAACCAATTTGACAATAAACTTCATATATTGAAAAAAAAAAAAAAGAAACTCCTACTGAAGAGAAATTTGAAAATAGGTATTTGGAAATGTTTCAAACATTTTGAAATTTTATTGCCAAAAATGATATACAGGCATCACGTGTACAAACATTTGTACCAGAATGCTTTAAAGACATGGGATACATAATTTACTAACCTATTTTTAAATTTTTTAAGCAGAAGTTCAGCAGATATTGAACCTGTTTTGTTAACACTATGAAAAAATATGTACCCTCTCCAATTAGCTTACAAGAACAACTGATTGATACCAAGGATAAAGGAAACTTACTAACTTGAATTTCAACAAAAACATATATATGCATGATCAGAGTTACAAAACTAGAGCTGAGTCTCATGATTTAGGAAGAGTACTTCCATTTGGAGCTACATCACTTTATGAGGCTCTTGGCATCTATATCAGCCATTAAACCCCCAAACTAAAATAAATGTAGAGCAAGACCTACAAATCATAGTATCACAAGTATAAACCAAGATTTAAGTGGACACACTAAATTATGAGCTTTTGTTTATCATAAGTAAATAAACTAAAAATTACTCTAAATGTTTTAATCTCATTTTTATCTCATCCTTTTACAATTTCCATTTTGGAGTATGTTTGTAAATGGGCACAATATATTTGGGCAGCAAAAACATGTAATTTATTTGAAAAATAACTACACTGGCAGTGTGTGGCTAAGATTTCCTTATCCACAGGATGCCCAATCACTGCTCTATGAAGCCAGAGGAATCGCCATAAAATGCACATGGGCCCACAGCATGGAAACCCTTCCATGGCTTCCCAGTCTACACAGCCACAGTCCTCTCATGACCAACAGAGGGGTAAAGTACATTCACAAAGGTGTCCCATCTCCTGAGCGTATGCAGATCCCCAAAATATTGATAAGGAGATGAAGTGCAAAGGCAATTTGTTAATATAATGGCTACTAGCTTGCTGTTTGGACGAGGTGAGCAGACAGTTATTCTCAAGCCCTGGCTCCTAGCCCCGGCTCAGTCTCTTTCTTTTGCTATCCTTTTCTCTCAAGAAAGCATATGGAATGCCAGTGGGGGAGAGTCACCATATTATAGGGATAACCTTGAATTTGCTCTGATTTAAGATTTTTAAGGAGTAAAGCCATCACAAACCTAATACTTTATTAGTAGTAACACATTATTTGGCTGCTCCCTGGTGAGTGAGAAAGCTTCTTACAGCATCAAATCTCAACCCTTAGTAGCATTCTTGACCCTGTCATCCTCTGAAATGTCCCTTCCTACCAACATAGGTCTGACACTTTATACTCTGTTGCCTGCACATACCATGCTGTTTCTTACCTTGTTCATATACCCTTTTGCCCAAAATGTATTCCACTCCCTATCCTCATCTAGCTAACTTTTATTCTTAACTTGAAACTAATTTCAAACCACCTCTTCCAGGAAGTCTTCCCTGACCCACTGCTGGCTACGTTTCCTGGGCTTCCTTTAAGTTCCTGTCAGAGTCTTTTGCATGGCTCTCTCACTACACCAGAATTATCTATTTATGGGCTGGTCATCCCCACCAGACTGTTAGCTTTCTTTTAGGCTGAGCATGGAGTCTTATTGGTAAGCACAGTGCCTAGCATGTAGCAGGCATACCATAGATGTTTGCTGAGTGAGTGAGAGAGTGAGTGAGCAAGTGAATCAGAGAACATACGTAAGCCATTGGATATTTAGGACTGACAGAATCAAAAATTAATCCAGTGATAAAACATCTACATTTAATTACTGGTACTTCATTGCCTAAGAATATGACTTTAATGAGAAATTGTCAAAGAATGAGACATTACAAGGAAACTGGAATTAGAAGAGGTGAGGCTGGTGAAAAGATACAGAAGAGGAGAGGACCTCATCCCACCCTTCCAACAAGGCCACTTCTCCCCTTCACAGCTATTACCACCGAGCAAAGACCTTCGAGGTAATCTGCAGCTGGAGAGGGTTGCAAACCCAGGGACTGTCAGACATGAACCCTGTAGTTGCTGTATTGTCCAGAAGTCTGAGGGATCCCAGAGAAGGCAGAAAGTGTGGGCAGTGGAGAGGGGCTCTCAGGGAACCCTTGACTACGGCTATTTTCCAACAGGTATGAAACTATTTCAATTTCTGAACAATTGTTACAGCCACACCAGTGAATATCAGCTTAATATCAGGTTGCCTATAGGTAAATCAAGTAATATTATCTATACCTCTGCATGTCCAGGGAGAATAATGGCTCTTTTAAAAGCTGAGGGGTTTTATTCGCCAAGAACCCTTTCCCTCTTGACATTTGAGAACACTTTCTCAAGAACTTGGGTGGATAGAACAAGCTTTAAATGAACACTGAGTGATTTTTTTTTTCACTCTTTTTGTTTCCCTTAAAAACTTGCCTGTAATTGTGTTGGGTAGTTCTGATCTTAGCAATGAAATGAAAGCTGATTCAGGCCTTACCATGTGAGGGACTTTTAGTCACAACCAGCAAGAGTTTTACATCGATTTGCATTCTATGCTTCTTCCTTTGTGTAATTGGAAGAGATTTTGATTCAGTCCTTAACCTCGTTTTTTACAGAGACTCTACCAAATGCCTCAGACCCAGACACACTCCATCACTCTTGGCAAAATAAATGAAATGGGCTTTTATCAGAAATGATCAGTTCTCCTCCCAGAGAGAGTTTCTATGATTCCAGCACTTGATGGGTTTTTTTCCTTCCCAACTAATGGATTTATTTCTCACTTGATTGTCCTTTCCACATCAAGTATAAGCTACAGTCCTTTCCCACATGGAGCTCACTCAGTGTTTTCATTTTCCAGGATTGATTCACTCTCAGAAGGTGAAAGGTGGGGGGCTCTGAAGCCATCTTTTTTTTTTTTAACATTTATTTATTTTTTGAGAGACATAGAGAGACAGAGCACAATTTGGGGAGGGGCAGAGAGACAAGGAGACCCAGAATCCGAAGCAGGCTCCAGGCTCTGAGATGTCAGCACAGACCCTGACACGGGGCTGGAACTCACAAACCATGAAATCATGACCTGAGCTGAAGTAGGATGCTCATCCGACGGAGGCACCCAGGCGCCCCTCTGAAGCCATCTTTGAAATGACCCAAAGTAGCTACAGTGTGCAAAGTAGCTGATTAAATTATTTTGAAGAGCTGATGGATGCTTTAAAAATCTCTGCATTAAATGCAATTACCAATGTTTTTCAAAGTGCACTTTGAGACCACCTGTATCCCAAACCACCCTCATGTTTGTTAAATATGTAAAGTCCCTGGGGAAACTGGGTGGCTCAGTTGCTCATGGTTCTGGAGTTTGAGCACCGCATCAGCCTCTGCACTGATAGTATGGACCCTGCTTAGGATTCTCTCTCTCTGATTCTTTCTCTCTCTCTCTCTGTCTCTCTCTCTCTCTCTCTCTGTCTCTCCCCCCCCCCCAATCTACTCTCTCAAAATAAATCAATAAATTAAAAAAAAAAAAAACATGTGAAATCCCAGGTCCCATAACAGGACTAAACTTTTCATGAAATCTGTATTTTAAAAAACACTTTTATTTATTCATTCATTTATTTAAAGAGTATGAGTGTGGGAGAGCCAGAGAGGGGGAGAGAGAGAAACAGAGAGAGACAGAATCTCAAGCAGGCTCCATGCTCAGCATGGAGCCAGACATGGGGCTTAATCCCATCACCCAGGGATCATAACCTGAGCTGAAATCAAGAATTGGACACTCAACCGACTGAGCCACCCAGATGCCCCTCAAAACACCTTTTTAAAAAAAATGTCTATTTGGGTGCCTGTGTGGCTCAGTCAGTTGAGTGTCTGACTTCGGCTCAGGTCATGATCTTGTGGTTCATGAGTTCAAGCCCCATGACAAGCTGTGTGTGGACAGCTCAGAGCCTGGAGCATGCCTCGGATTCTGTGTCTCCCTCTCTCTCTCTGACCCTCCCCCACTAGTACTCTCTCTCTCTCTCTCTCTCTCTCTCTCTCTCTCTCTCAAAAAATAAATAAAACATTTAAAACATATTTATTTACTTTAAGAGACAGAGAGAGAGAGTGCGCATGTGAGCAGGGGAGAGGCAGAGAGAGAGGGACAGAGAGAATCCCAAGCAGGCTCCATGCTGTCAGCACAGAGCCTGATTTGGGGCTTAATCTCATGAACCATGAGATCATGAACTGAGCCAAAATTAAAAGTCGAATGCTTAACTGACTGAGCTACCCAGGAGCCCTGAAAAAAACTTTTAATAAAGTAAAATATACATACAGAAAAGTACACATACCATAAGTGGATAACTTGCTTAAGTTTCACAACTAAACCCATCAAGACTCAGATACTCAGATCAAGAACCACAATATCACCTTCTCAGATTTTCCCTTTCAGTCACAGTCTATTCCCCTAACTCAAGCTTAACCATTATCTTAACTTCTAATGCCAGAGAAGAGTTTCATCTGTTTTGGTTTTGGTTTTGGTACTGTTTACAAATGGAATCATACAGTATGCATTCTTTTGTGTCTGACATTTCCCCAATTATATTGTGAGATTCAATCATATTATTGCATGTAGCTGTAGATTGCTCATTCTCTTTGACTGAATGGTATTTCACTATGTGACTAGACCAAAATGTATTTACTCATTCAATTTAAATGTAAATTACAATGAATTATTTCTACAGAACCACCAGAATGGCTAAAATTACAACAGAAAATACCCAAGTGTTGTTTAGGATGTGGGACAATGGAAGCTCTTATACCCTGACAGAGGGACCATCACTGTACAACCACTCTGGAACACCTTTCAGCAGTATCTACTAATGCTGAATACGTGGCTAACTGATGATGCAGGAATTCTACTCCTAGATACATGCCCAGCAGAAATACATACATATGTTCATCACAAAGACACAAACTAGAATGTCCATTGCTGTTCATAATAGTCAAAAACTTGGTACTATCTAGAAGTCCATCAACAATTGAGCCATATCTGCATTTTTAACAAGTTCACCAGTTGATTCTTTTGCACACAGAAATTTTGAGGCTATTTGAATTTGGTATTCTGAATATTCACTCAGAATAAGCCTAGGAATTTCAGCAACTATCAAAATCCATAAGGCCAATATGTTTGAATTTGTCAAGGAAAAAATATTTTTTCATCATTAAACTTACAACAGGGCTTCAAGTAGAAGTTAATACTTAAGCACCATATACATTTCCCCATTACTTTGAAAACTGAGCACTTCATAAAAGAATGTTTCAGAAAATGTGTTAAAATTTTAATTGTGTTTTTACAGCCATGGACTTAGGGCAGCTGCTGCTACTCCTCAATCACACTATCACTGCTGTGAATGAATATTTCATATACTGCTGTTTTCCCATGAAGTTCCTTTGATTAAATAAAAACCGGGATTTGCAAGCTCAAGAAATAACGGAATAAACTCAGTTCTTAGAAACTTTGACAGGAAGCAATTGAGCCGACTCTTAAGTCATGTGTAAGAGTTTATTGTGTACTGTGGCAGCTGACAGATTTGGAATAATCACCTATGTAAGGGACTACCCTTAAGATGACTAGCCTTAAATAACATACAGATAACTCAATAGGAACTCCTAATGAGGTGAAAAACACCCAGAAAGTAAACACCCAGAAAGAAAAGTTAAAGATAAACAAAGAAATAACTATTCTTATTTTTCAGGATTTCCACAGACTAAAAATGGTCTAAATAAATGCCAAATGCAAACTATTTGGAATCACCAAATGTTTAGAACTGGAAAAGACCCTAAAGGACATCTACCAAGAGGAAAGGAGATACTCAATATGGATATAATCAAGTAATCAAAATTATACACGGCTGCGATTAAAAAATTTTTATTATAAAATAAAGCGGGGGAGGGGCAGAGACAGAGGGAGACACAGAATCCAAAGCAGGTTCTAGGCTCTGAGCTGTCAGCACAGAGCCCGATGCAGGGCTCAAACCCACAAACTGTGAGATCACAACCTGAGCTGAAGTCAGAAGCTTAACTGACTGAGCCACCCAGGTGCCCAACATGGCTGTGATTTTAAAATAATTCTCTATAGCCAAATTCTTAGGCACTCAATAAAGTGACTGAATTTAGACTACATGCACATCTCAGCAGTTACTAAAGAAACACAACAAACTTAAGGAGCATCTCCAGGTATAATCCATAAACCTGTCCTTCTTCTAAAACTAGAACTATCATAGATATTGTTCTTTTTGTTAGACTTATAATGGACTATTCAGAGCCATAATGGACCTTCTAAATTACAAGTTTGGGGAGCCTAATAGTAGGCCCCAATATCTCAAACTAAGGTACAGAAGGGCCCAGTGGCATTTAGAGCAACTACACACTTGAGGGGAACTGTGTGTCAGGTTCAGCAGGTGAAATGAAAGACTATTGTCCCTGGCCCTGGGGAAACAAATGCTATGTGCAAGTGACTGTGACATGACAAATATGGAGGAAGAACTCTGACTACAGCAGTAGGAAGTTTAAAGGCTAAGAGTAAAGAGAAAAAAAATCATCCCTCCTTCTATCATTAATCTGCTTGGTCTCAAAAGAGATGGCAAATACTTAAAATATCAAGAGGCTTGTTCATTTACAAGCAACAGCCCATCTGAGAATATGCATCTAATCTACCCTAAATTCCAGGACGTCACTTCCCTTGGCCCTTAAGATCATGCTTGGAATTAAAGGAAGGTGGTAGGAGAAGGGCTGGTGGTGAAAACAGTTGGTCTATGCACAAGAGCACAAGTCTAAGCTTTGACATGTCCTGTCTTTGTGCCTCTGAGGAGTCTACCACCATGTCTTCATGCTCTCTAGAGTAACAGTCTCAAAGGGTATTGTCAAGTAAAAGACGCTCTTTGTTTTGTTTTGGTAGTTTTTTTGTTTGTTTGTTGTTTTTGTTGGGGTTTTTTTTGGTGTTTTTTGTTTTTTGTTTTTTTTTTGCTTTTTTGAGAGAAAAGAAATTGACTCTTTTTAGGACAAGGAAATGATTTTAAATATGGTAACTTTTGTTTTTTCAGTTGGAAGCTAACCTGGCAGTTAGCTGTTCTTTGAGACAAAAGCTTTGTCCTCATAATTTAGTTTACTTGGACTGCACAGGAGTTTTCTAATTAAAAATGGTCTCCAACAGTGTTAGTAGTGAGCTCACTATAATTTCATGTTTAAAATACAGCTTTGCCCACAGACAGTAAAGACAAACCAAGGATAGCAGCTTTGGCTCACCGAGCCCTCCTTATCTGAGCAGGAAGTAGACACTGGGATACTTGGGTTGTTCCATGCTTCTGAGCTCTAATTAAGTCCACCTGTACTCTCAAACAGAGCTCATGTGGCTGCCAGCAGGGTGAGGTCATGCATCAGTGCCAAACAGACCTTGTTGTTCTACTGCTTGCACCCCATTCTTAAGGTCATCCTGGCACTACCCTAGCCCAGGCTCTGCCTCACCTCCTTTTGGCCCAACCAAGCAATTCAGTTGGAAACCCCTACATTTCTGACAAACTGAGGAAACTTGTGGACTATCTGGACTAGTTCCCATCAAGGGCACCCTGGTGTGGTGCTGATTCCCTTACATGTTTGTGTGGTATTGGGAACTGAGCAAAGGTACACATGGGCCAGATACACAACATATAAGCTCCACAAAAGCAGGTGTATCTGTGTGGTTTACTCAGTTCTACCTCTCCAGGGCCTAGAACAGTGCCTGGTATATAGTAAGAGCTGAATTAGTTTCTTTGTTGGGTGTGATGCTGATGAAGAGAAGATAAGAGCATGAATCAGAAGGAACTCAGGAACATGGGCCTGGCTTTTATGCACTGGAAATAAGAGAAAGGTAGCTACCTTACCAGCAAAATTTAACACCCATTTAACATCCTTTTAAAAAACTAGATCATCAAGGTAAATCCTCCCTTATTAGTGTTTGTTGTTGTTGTTGGTGGTGGTGGTGTTAATTTGGCAAATACTTGTTGAGCACCTACACTGTACTAAGCACTGTTTGGGTACTAGACATACCACAATAAACAAGACAAAATCCATGTTTTCATGAAGTTTACATTCTAGTGTAGGAAGGACAGACAAACACACAGGTATTTTGGAGTTTTAAGTGCTAAGAAGAATATAATTATGAAAACAGGCTATAGTGATGGGGGAAGAGCAGTGCTATTGCTTCTGCTAGGATAGTCCAAGAAGGCCTCTCTGAGGACCAGATATTTGATCTGAGACCTGAATATTGAGAAGAAAGCCCAGGGGGCCCTCTGGGAGAAGAACATTCCAACCAGACCAAAGACTCAGAGACACAGGTGCATTGAGAAGGTTGAGAGACAGAGTATGTAGATAGAGGCTGAAAGGAGGGAAAGGAGGAGGAAGGTTGAGGTGTGGGTCATTGTAGTCTTTGGTGAGGAGCTTACATTCTAGTTTAAGTG
Source organism: Prionailurus bengalensis (assembly GCF_016509475.1). Lineage (NCBI taxonomy): Eukaryota > Metazoa > Chordata > Mammalia > Carnivora > Felidae > Prionailurus > Prionailurus bengalensis. Next base: position 96,613,861 of record NC_057344.1, read on the forward strand.
AAAAGAAACCATAAGATGAACTTAAACATAGAAGTGGGTTGATCTTTATTTGTTAAAAAGTCTTTCTTGCAGCTGTATGAAGAATGGCCATGGGGGGAAGCAGAGAGACCAGTTAGGAGACTGCTGCAGTGGCTTGATTGGCCTGTGGCAGTGACGTTGTGAGAAGTGGTCTGCTTTAGAAACAGTGTACAGCTGCAGAACCTGCTGATGGATGCAGGTGAGGTAGGAAATAAAATGAGGGATGAAGTCTGACTTCTAGGATTTTGACTAAGCAATTGAGTAGATGATGGTGCTGTTTACTGATATGGGGAGTTTGAGAGAGGAGCAGGTGTATGGGGTAGGCACCAAATCAAGAACATATTTAAAAAAAAAAAAGAGTATCAGTCCATGCTGATTTTGAGGCTGTTAGACATTCGAGACTTTCATGATGTTACGCAATAGTTGGATATACAGATCTAAAGGTATGAGCACAAACAGTGCTGAAGATAGGGATTCAGAAGCCATTGGCATATTCATGGAATGTAAAACTCTGGGCCAAGATGAGACCATCTAGGCAGAGTAGCTTTGCATCAATAGCATCTTCAGTGCTATTCAGTGATGACCAGTTCTGGGGTTAGTGGAGAGCTCCCCAGCATCCTGCTAGCTCATAGCCAGATTTCCTTCAGACTGATTCTTGTTTCTCTTGTTGATATAATGTGAACAAATTAGGGAAAATTATAGGGACAAATGTCTGATTTACATGAAACTTCAAGGATGATGAAAGCTCCTTTTTAAACTAGATAATCTAGAGGCGAAAGCAGCAAAATATAAAAGCAAACACAAATATAATCATTCTTCTCTAACTTGGTTTCAAGTCTGTTTTCTTAGTGAAGCTAATGCCATGTGAAATGCTGGGGGTGGAGGTAGAAAAGGGCCTCCAAACATTCCTTTTTAATGACATAATTTTCTAGCCAAAGAATCAAGAGATGTTGGACAGCAGGACTTAGGAGATAAGGAAAAGGGCAAACCATTAACATTTAGGTAACATAAACAGAACCTTTTTGTTTTTTTTAAACTTTAGAAATATCCCATTCTGAAAACTATGATGCTTCATTCCAAATATACTTGATTTTCATTTTTAAATTATAAGGTCTCATTGTGTTTACTGAAATAAACTTCAAAGGCACATCTGTAATTTTGAGAAGAAAGCTAAAGCTTAAAGTTCTATAACAAATAGATCTAGTTTTCTATTTTGCCACTGGGAAACTAGGCAGACTGCACATTATGTTTCATAACCAAAATCCCCCAGAGTCCTTACACAAAACCTAAGCTGTATACATGACTCTACTTTGAAACAGTGCAATCTTGGGATGCAGCCAAACTTCACAAAACAAGTCAAGAAATTTCCCATGATGCCAAGGACTCTAGTCAGAGTTTGCAGTATATAGGGGACCACTTTTACTATTTCCCATTTATATAAATATAAAGAGAAAAACAAAAAAAATAAAGAAGAGGAAGATAGGAATAGAGAAATAAATGGAAGAAAGAAAGGAGGAAGGGAAAGGATGGAAAAAAGGAGGGTCAGAAGGAGGGAGAAAGGAAAGAATGAATTTATTCCTTAGAGGTCAGAGAAAAAGCTTAGCCTTTTCCTGGAATCATTAAATCTTGATCCAAGGGCAAAGGAAGTATATGGTTCCTCTCACTTTATACCAGAAAATAACATATTTCCTGATCCTTCACTCTAAAACCACTGCAACATGAAACTGGATCTAAAATCCTAAGTTTCATCTTGAATTGAGAATAATCTGTATACTCTGAGAGTTCTTCCTCATGCCTTCCTTTTATTACACAAAAAAGGGAGCTGTCTATTGCTTTGTACATATTTACTACAGTGCCATACTATTGCTAAAGGGTTAAAACAAGCATCTCCATTTTCTCTCACTCTCAAATGGTGTCTTTGAACTTGACCTTGCCTACTACATCCAATATATAACAAAGTTTTATCAGGTCCACTTTGAAATCTGCCTGCTTTTCTCCACTCTCTCCTCCAAATGTTATACTCACTACAACTAGAATTAGTTTACTAAAGAGCAAGCTCTACACACACACACACACACACACACACACACACACACAGAACACATTCTTATCATCACCAAAATTTAAAAACTAAAAAATAAAGAGTAAGCTCTTTTATGCCTCTTTACCTTTCAACACATTTTCTCCTCTCTCATCACACTTGTCTAGCATCACCCCTAAAGGAAGAGGTCACAAGTGAAATATTAAAAATTTTCCCCCAATTTAGTTCCTTTGGTAGGTTGATTATATTAAAGGCCCTAGTACTTCACTTTTGCCATGTAACTTGGCAGTACCCTTATGCTCTGAGTAGAGTGTTCCATCCTATTCTGACTCTGGGTTCAGATAGGTGACTTGCTTTGGCCAATGAGATGTTAGCAAACATAATTCAAGCAGAGGATTCTGTAAGTGCTTGCACATTTCTACTTGTACTCATGTGCCTCTGCCATTGCTATGAGAACATGATCTGGCTAACCTGCTGGCTAGTCATATAACAGAGCCAAGTTGCTACAGTCACCCAAGCTAGGCTATCCCAGATCAGTTCACCAATCCCCAGACATGTGAATGGCCCCAACCTAAATCAGCAGAACTGCTGAGCCATCTCACAACTGACTGCATATTCAATAAGCAAGTGCAGCCCAGAGCATCTAAGCCCAACCCAGAGCAGAATCAAGAGCTAAATCAGAGGTTAGCCAACTATGACCCGTGGGCCAAATGTAGCTTACCACCTGGTTTTGCACAGCCCATGGGGAAAAAATCATAAGCCATTCAATTTCTTGGTAGAAAAAAATAGGGGCGCCTGGGTGGCGCAGTCGGTTAAGCGTCCGACTTCAGCCAGGTCACGATCTCGCGGTCCGTGAGTTCGAGCCCCGCATCAGGGTCTGGGCTGATGGCTCGGAGCCTGGAGCCTGTTTCCGATTCTGTGTCTCCCTCTCTCTCTGCCCCTCCCCCGTTCATGCTCTGTCTCTCTCTGTCCCAAAAATAAATAAAAAACGTTGAAAAAAAAATTTTAAAAAAATTTCTTGGTAGAAAAAAAAAACTCATAACATAAGAAATAATATTTCATAATGTGAAAATTATATGAAATTCAAATTTGAGTGTCCATAAAGTTTTATTGGAATATGGGCACATTCATTTCTTTTTTTCAACGTTTTTATTTATTTTTGGGACAGAGAGAGACAGAGCATGAACGGGGGAGGGGCAGAGAGAGAGGGAGACACAGAATCGGAAACAGGCTCCAGGCTCTGAGCCATCAGCCCAGAGCCCGACGCGGGGCTCGAACTCACAGACCGTGAGATCATGACCTGGCTGAAGTCGGACGCTTAACCGACTGCGCCACCCAGGCGCCCCTCATTTCTTTGTATGTTTGTCTATGGCTGCTTTTGCACTATCAGGGCAGAGTTGAGTAGTTGTAACAGAGACCGCATGTTCTGAGAAGGCTAAATTATTTACTATCTCACCCTTTAAAGAAAAATATTGCCAAACCCTGAACTAAATATTTATTGCCATATGTCCCTGGGGCTTAGTGGTATTTTGTTACACAGCATCAGTGTAGCAAAAGTTCACTGACACATTATCTCCTCTGGAAGCTAATTCCTTTCTCTTGTCCTCCCAGCAGAGAGTACTGGTGGAGCACAGAGGCCCAGGGTCAGAGTAAAACCAGCTCTCTCCTCCTCAACACCACAGGCCTGGATTTCATGACCAGGGCTCCAAGGACTAATGCCAGTACATCAAAGAATGTCACATTCTTCAGTGATTCCCAATCCAGGGAGCAAACAACGTCAACCTCTCTGTTACAGTGACCAGTGAGGATCCAAAAGGCCCCTTATCCTGCTGACAGTGTCACAAAACCTATGAGCCAGAGATTCCATCCATTGTCAGCTGCATACCCAGGGGTCAACTTGCATAGGAACAGAAGTACGGAGAAGAAATCTCAAAGATGAAAGGAAATCGGGTATTTACTTAAATTATTACAATAGATTAAATTTACCAAATTAGACTAAAATTTAATTCCTACCTTTGGATCCAGGAGTGAAAACTTGGGAGTAACATTATTTTAATCAATAAAGAAAAATTAAGAAGTTACATTTTATCTCTCAGTATAATACAAATGATTTTTGCAAACCTGATATGAATTTTTGTGGAATGAATAAACAGATGGTAAACTCCCCACCATATTGCCATATACCCTTCCCACTACCTTCTGGCATTTCTATCCAGTTAAGGTATAGTCCAGAAATAACCTATTCTCCCCCCTCCCCCCCCCCCCCCCCCCCCCCTTGAACTGCCTTCTAACTTCAAGGAGCAAGGAGCAACTTCCAGGGCCAGCTCCCTTTATTCAGAAATGCCTATTAACCCTCCTCCTTACTTTGGTCTCTTGGCTCAGGAATAGGTGGTCTCCAAGTCTTAGATAAATTTAGATGAAATAGACAGGCATCCTCCAGGTTAGAGGAATTCAGATCTTTCAGTAGACTTTGGCCTTAAACCTGTACAGAATATCTTCTGAGATTATAAGGAGGCAATGTTTTCCCCAAGAGGAGAAAAAGTCAAATTCCCACATCTGGAGTTTGACCTTTGTGCATGTTGTCATTTCACCCACCACAGGAAACCTTTCTGGGATGGGCTGAAATGTGTAACTTCTCAACAGTGTGGCTGGTAGCAATCCCACCCAGCTGTGTGGAACGGGAAGTGACAGGGCAATTAATATTTTGTTAAAACTTCAGGGGGCTACCCCAAAGCTGGACAGATTTCAGGGCTGACTCATCATGTTAAAACCAAACATGGTATTGTCTGTTCACTACTGCTGACTCACTTGTCAGCCCTAAAAAATGTGCACCTGGGCAGAGCTGCAAAGTCTCAGATCTGCCTTTCCAAGGTGTTACCCTTCGGTGACAGCCATGTCCATTCACTCTGTGGCGAAGCTTCTATAATGAGCCATAGGTGTGTTAAGGATGTTTTATAGAGGGACATGACCAGCCTCTTTCCTGCCTTGGTTCATATGAAAACATCAAGGACAGAAGCACAACTGATGCTCGAGAAGAATCATAGCATTTCTAAGCTGGCAGGGAAGCTTAGAGATCAAACTAAAAGTATTCTCCTAAGAGAGGGTAGGAGGGTGTATAGCAGAATGGGTAAGAGCTCTGAATCAGACATCCTGAATTCACATCCCATCTCTGCCACTTGAAGTGGAATTCTAAATAAGAAGCTAATATAGCTATTAAGTAACTTTAAGCAAATTCCTCAGATTCTGTGAGCTTAGATTTCCTTATCTGTAAAATGAGGAATAATTATAGCACCCACCTCCTTGGGCTATTGTGAGGATTAAAGGGGATAAAGTATAAAAAGAATGTAGTGCTTGACACAAAGTGCTCAATAAATAGTAGCTATTATTAAGGCTGTTGAGACAATCCATGGAAACCTCTTTCCTGGGAACAGGAAAGATTCCCCCCATGTGTTTGGTAATAGATAGGTAAAGGCAACATCATCACAAGCTGGATTTTGATGGAGGTGGAAAAGGAAGAGGAGGAATAGTTGCCCAGGGCAGGGATGGGATGTAAGTATCTTGAGGGGCTGTGCCTTGGAGCCCCAGGTAGGGAAGAACCCACCTTTCATCCTAGTTTCAGGTCTACTGAAGATAGTCATTCATTTTTTTTTTAAGACCCCTCTGATTACAAGTCTCTGAAGGCTCTGCTCAGATTTCCCTTTAAGGGCCTTGTTTAAGTGCACATAGGAGGCAACACAGACAAGTTTGAAAAAAAAAAGGCTAGCTAGTAATGGCATATAGAAACTGATACTTACATGATACTGTTAAGTGCACTCTTTTTAAACCACTAATTCTTATTCCACAGAAAGTGGTCTTTATGTCAAAGTCCTTAAGAGGTCCAACAGCTTGTATAACCAGCAAACCTCATGGTTAGTTAGCTGCTTTCAGGACTTGGATTCCTGGTGATAAACAAAAGAATTCTGAAGGCCACAATCTATAAAGTCTCCATAGAAACATATGGAACTACTTAAGTAGGTTGGCTCAGGATTGTTGTTTTGAAAACAAGTATCCTCAGCCAGGATCTCCACTGAGTGCTATTTATTGAATGGTTAGAGAAGGGCAAGACCTCATGGGCCCTGTAGGGCTGCTCTTCAGCAATCTCAAACATTTTGCAGATATTGCTGTAAGGCTAAGGATACCTGGGAAAGAATACAAAAAGTCTGTACGTTTGTATCCATTCCACCAAAAGCATTGAGGACCCTCATTAAGGAGTCTGCACTCCTTAAATATCCTTCTACAAATCTCTTACTGTAAGATTTTATGCCTCTAATTCTCTCATTTCTTACTCTCAGAAATTTTTTGATTATAACCTGCCATCAAGATTCAACTGGCCACTCTGCCCTTTGTACCTTAACAATAACCATCCAAACTTCTATTATATGATAGATGATTCCAAAGCTAGTGTCCTACTACTGGACTGTGAACAGCAATTTTTATCTGTTTCTCTCCTGTATCTCCAGGATTTGGCTTAATAGGTGCTTGACAATTGTTTTATCATATTAATAAAATATAATTAATTAATTAATTAATTAAGATTACAAGTTACTAAATGAATTAATTAGGGCTTGGCTACCCTGACCTTTCAAGTCAGTGGTAGAGCCATGGTTAGAACTCAAAATTCTGATACTCACTATGATAAGCTACTTCACAAGGACTTCCAGTAAACCCATCATGTAATTGCTCATTGATGGCAGATTATGTGGCCACAAAGATGCAGATATAGGATAGCTTTGGTATCCACTGATCAACATACTTCAAAACATGCACAGCCAACCTTTCTGGCTTCTGTTGTTTGAGTCTGGGTCCCCAAACAACACCAACTGGTCTATTTTTGAAACTAATAATGAGGGTTTTTTTTCTTATTGTTATAGTATTAATCAAGGCATTCTGTTTTAGAAAAATGTAGACTAAGATAAAGCTCACTATAAAAACCTAGAAATGCTGGGGCGCCTGGGTGGCACAGTCGGTTAAGCGTCCGACTTCAGCCAGGTCACGATCTCGTGCTCCGTGAGTTCGAGCCCCGCGTCAGGCTCTGGGCTGATGGCTTGGAGCCTGGAGCCTGTTTCTGATTCTGTGTCTCCCTCTCTCTCTGCCCCTCCCCCGTTCATGCTCTGTCTCTCTCTGTCCCAAAAATAAATAAACGTTGAAAAAAAAAATTTAAAAAAAAACAAAAAAACCTAGAAATGCTGAATAAAATATAAATTTTAAAATGTTTTATATTCAAAGCCAAGCTCTCGGGAAAGAAAGAGAAATCCTCAGGCACGAGAAGCAAAGAGGTAATTGAAAACAGAATAAAATTTCAAAGTGTCAGCTCATCATGTGGCTACATTATAGTGATAGAGGGTTTATTATTGATCTATTCACCTAAGGACTTGGAATTTCATGTGCATGTGGGGATATAAGGTGGGCATTTGGCCCAAGTGAGCAAGGAATTAGAAATAGGAACACTGCATAAAAGTTACAACCTTAAAGGCCTATACCCTGTGTGAAAGAGTAGTTTAGGTAAAAATCCATCCATTAGCATAGGGAGATATCAAGAAAATTAAAAATGTAAATGGATGAGTTAAATAACAATTAGATATAGCAAGAAAATTTATAAACTGGAAAACAGATTTGAGGAAATTATTCAGAAGGCACAAAGACAAACAGATCTGGAAAATATGAAAGATTAAGAGATACGGAAGATGGAATAAGGAAGTCCAACATAAAACGGGGCAGAGGCAATCTTTGAAAAGATAATGGCTGAAATTTTTCCATAAATGACTAAAAGACTTGAATCCTGAAGTTGAAGAATCATAGTGAGTTTAGAGAAAATACACTAAACCCCAAACTAGCCATAATATAACAAAACTTTAGAAATTCAAAGACAAAGAAGAAATCTCAAAGTGCTGTACAAAAATAACCATGAACCCAGAATTCAAAACCCAGCTAAGCTCTCATTCAAAAGTGAAGGTAAAATAAATACATTTTAAAAAAGACCAAGAACATTTACTGCTCACAGATAATGATGAAATCAGTACCTCCATAATTTCTTTTTTAATGTTTATTTATTTATTTATTTATTTATTTTTTGAAATTTATTGACAAATTGGTTTCCATACAACACCCAGTGCTCATCCCAAAAGGTGCCCTCCTCAATACCCATCACCCACCCTCTCCTCCCTCCCACCCCCCATCAACCCTCAGTTTGTTCTCAGTTTTTAACAGTCTCTTATGCTTTGGCTCTCTCCCATTCTAACCTCTTTTTTTTTTTTTCCTTCCCCTCCCCCATGGGTTCCTGTGAAGTTTCTCAGGATCCACATAAGAGTGAAACCATATGGTATCTGTCTTTCTCTGTATGGCTTATTTCACTTAGCATCACACTCTCCAGTTCCATCCACGTTGCTACAAAAGGCCATATTTCATTTTTTCTCATTGCCACGTAATATTCCATTGTGTATATAAACCACAATTTCTTTATCCATTCATCAGTTGATGGACATTTAGGCTCTTTCCATAATTTGGCTATTGTTGAGAGTGCTGCTAGGAACATTGGGGTACAAGTGGCCCTATGCATCAGTGCTCCTGTATCCTTTGGATAAATTCCTAGCAGTGCTATTGCTGGGTCACAGGGTAGGTCTATTTTTAATTTTCTGAGGAACCTCCACACTGCTTTCCAGAGCGGCTGCACCAATTTGCATTCCCACCAACAGTGCAAGAGGGTTCCCATTTCTCCACATCCTCTCCAGCATCTATAGTCTCCTGATTTGTTCATTTTGGCCACTCTGACTGGCGTGAGGTGATACCTGAGTGTGGTTTTGATTTGTATTTCCCTGATAAGGAGCGACGTTGAACATCTTTTCATGTGCCTGTTGGCCATCCGGATGTCTTCTTTAGAGAAGTGTCTATTCATGTTTTCTGCCCATTTCTTCACTGGGTTATTTGTTTTTCGGGTGTGGAGTTTGGTGAGCTCTTTATAGATTTTGGATACTAGTCCTTTGTCCGATATGTCATTTGCGAATATCTTTTCCCATTCCGTTGGTTGCCTTTTAGTTTTGTTGGTTGTTTCCTTTGCTGTGCAGAAGCTTTTTATCTTCATAAGGTCCCAGTAATTCAGTTTTGCTTTTAATTCCCTTGCCTTTGGGGATGTGTCGAGTAAGAGATTGCTACGGCTGAGGTCAGAGAGGTCTTTTCCTGCTTTCTCCTCTAAGGTTTTGATGGTTTCCTGTCTCACATTTAGGTCCTTTATCCATTTTGAGTTTATTTTTGTGAATGGTGTGAGAAAGTGGTCTAGTTTCAACCTTCTGCATGTTGCTGTCCAGTTCTCCCAGCACCATTTGTTAAAGAGGCTGTCTTTTTTCCATTGGATGTTCGTTCCTGCTTTGTCAAAGATGAGTTGGCCATACGTTTGTGGGTCTAGTTCTGGGGTTTCTATTCTATTCCATTGGTCTATGTGTCTGTTTTGGTGCCAATACCATGCTGTCTTGATGATGACAGCTTTGTAGTAGAGGCTAAAGTCTGGGATTGTGATGCCTCCTGCTTTGGTCTTCTTCTTCAAAATTCCTTTGGCTATTCGGGGCCTTTTGTGGTTCCATATGAATTTTAGGATTGCTTGTTCTAGTTTCGAGAAGAATGCTGGTGCAATTTTGATTGGGATTGCATTGAATGTGTAGATAGCTTTGGGTAGTATTGACATTTTGACAATATTTATTTTTCCAATCCATGAGCAGGGAATGTCTTTCCATTTCTTTAAATCTTCTTCAATTTCCTTCATAAGCTTTCTATAGTTTTCAGCATACAGATCCTTTACATCTTTGGTTAGATTTATTCCTAGGTATTTTATGCTTCTTGGTGCAATTGTGAATGGGATCAGTTTCTTTATTTGTCTTTCTGTTGCTTCATTGTTAGTGTATAAGAATGCAACTGATTTCTGTACATTGATTTTGTATCCTGCAACTTTGCTGAATTCATGTATCAGTTCTAGCAGACTTTTGCTGGAGTCTATCGGATTTTCCTTGTATAATATCATGTCATCTGCAAAAAGTGAAAGCTTGACTTCATCTTTGCCAATTTTGATGCCTTTGATTTCCTTTTGTTGTCTGATTGCTGATGCTAGAACTTCCAGCACTATGTTAAACAGCAGCGGTGAGAGTGGGCATCCTTGTCGTGTTCCTGATCTCAGGGAAAAAGCTCTCAGTTTTTCCCCGTTGAGGATGATGTTAGCTGTGGGCTTTTCATAAATGGCTTTTATGATCTTTAAGTATGTTCCTTCTATCCCAACTTTCTCAAGGGTTTTTATTAAGAAAGGGTGCTGGATTTTGTCGAAGGCCTTTTCTGCATCGATTGACAGGATCATATGGTTCTTCTCTCTTTTTTTGTTAATGTGATGTATCACGTTGATTGATTTGCGAATGTTGAACCAGCCCTGCATCCCAGGAATGAATCCCACTTGATCATGGTGAATAATTCTTTTTATATGCCGTTGAATTCGATTTGCTAGTATCTTATTGAGAATTTTTGCATCCATATTCATCAGGGATATTGGCCTGTAGTTCTCTTTTTTTACTGGGTCTCTGTCTGGTTTAGGAATCAAAGTAATACTGGCTTCATAGAATGAGTCTGGAAGTGTTCCTTCCCTTTCTATTTCTTGGAATAGCTTGAGAAGGATAGGTATTATCTCTGCTTTAAACGTCTGGTAGAACTCCCCTGGGAAGCCATCTGGTCCTGGACTCTTATTTGTTGGGAGATTTTTGATAACCGATTCAATTTCTTCGCTGGTTATGGGTCTGTTCAAGCTTTCTATTTCCTCCTGTTTGAGTTTTGGAAGAGTGTGGGTGTTCAGGAATTTGTCCATTTCTTCCAGGTTGTCCAATTTGTTGGCATATAAGTTTTCATAGTATTCCCTGATAATTGTTTGTATCTCTGAGGGATTGGTTGTAATAATTCCATTTTCATTCATGATTTTATCTATTTGGGTCATCTCCCTTTTCTTTTTGAGAAGCCTGGCTAGAGGTTTGTCAATTTTGTTTATTTTTTCAAAAAACCAACTCTTGGTTTCGTTGATCTGCTCTACAGTTTTTTTAGATTTATATTATTTATTTCTGCTCTGATCTTTATTATTTCTCTTCTTCTGCTGGGCTTAGGCTGCCTTTGCTGTTCTGCTTCTAGTTCCTTTAGGTGTGCTGTTAGATTTTGTATTTGGGATTTTTCTTGTTTCTTGAGATAGGCCTGGAGTGCAATGTATTTTCCTCTCAGGACTGCCTTTGCTGCGTCCCAAAGCGTTTGGATTGTTGTATTTTCATTTTTGTTTGTTTCCATATATTTTTAATTTCTTCTCTAATTGTCTGGTTGACCCACTCATTCGTTAGTAGGGTGTTCTTTAACCTCCATGCTTTTGGAGGTTTTCCAGACTTTTTTCTGTGGTTGATTTCAAGCTTCATAGCATTGTGGTCTGAAAGTAAGCATGGTATAATTTCAATTCTTGTAAACTTATGAAGGGCTGTTTTGTGACCCAGTATATGATCTATCTTGGAGAATGTTCCATGTGCACTCGAGAAGAAAGTATATTCTGTTGCTTTGGGATGCAGAGTTCTAAATATATCTGTCAAGTCCATCTGATCCAATGTCTCATTCAGGGCCCTTGTTTCTTTATTGACCGTGTGTCTAGATGATCTATCCATTTCTGTAAGTGGTGTATTAAAGTCCCCTGCAATTACCACATTCTTATCAATAAGGTTGCTTATGTTTATGAGTAATTGTTTTATATATTTGGGGGCTCCGGTATTCGGTGCATAGACATTTATAATTGTTAGCTCTTCCTGATGGATAGACCCTGTAACTATTATATAATGTCCTTCTTCATCTCCTTGTTACAGCCTTTAATTTAAAGTCTAGTTTGTCTGATATAAGTATGGCTACTCCAGCTTTCTTTTGGCTTCCAGTCGCATGATAAATAGTTCTCCATCCCCTCACTCTCAATCTAAAGGTGTCCTCAGGTCTAAAATGAGTCTCTTGTAGACAGCAAATAGATGGGTCTTGTTTTTTTATCCATTCTGATACCCTATGTCTTTTGGTTGGCGCATTTAATCCATTTACATTCAGTGTTATTATAGAAAGATACGGGTTTAGAGTCATTGTGATGTCTGTATGTTTTATGCTTATAGTGATGTCTCTGGGACTTTGTCTCACAGGGTCCCCCTTAGGATCTCTTGTAGGGCTGGTTTAGTGGTGACAAATTCCTTCAGTTTTTGTTTGTTTGGGAAGACCTTTATCTCTCCTTCTATTCTAAATGACAGACTTGCTGGATAAAGGATTCTTGGCTGCATATTTTTTCTGTCTAGCACCCTGAAAATCTCGTGCCAATTCTTTCTGGCCTGCCAAGTTTCAAAAGAGAGATCAGTCACGAGTCTTATAGGTCTCCCTTTATATGTGAGGGCACGTTTACCCCTTGCTGCTTTCAGAATTTTCTCCTTTATCCTTGTATTTTGCCAGTTTCACTATGATATGTCGTGCAGAAGATCGATTCAAGTTACGTCTGAAGGGAGTTCTCTGTGCCTCTTGGATTTCAATGCCTTTTTCCTTCCCCAGTTCAGGGAAGTTCTCAGCTATTATTTCTTCAAGTACCCCTTCAGCACCTTTCCCTCTCTCTTCCTCCTCTGGGATACCAATTATGCGTATATTATTTCTTTTTAGTGTATCACTTAGTTCTCTAATTTTCCCCTCATACTCCTGGATTTTTTTATCTCTCTTTTTCTCAGCTTCCTCTTTTTCCATAACTTTATCTTCTAGCTCACCTATTCTCTCCTCTGCCTCTTCAAGCCGAGCTGTGGTGGTTTCCATTTTGTTATGCATTTCGTTTAAAGCGTTTTTCAGCTCCTCGTGACTGTTCCTTAGTCCCTTGATCTCTGTAGCAAGAGATTCTCTGCTGTCCTGTATACTGTTTTCAAGCCCAGCGATTAATTTTATGACTATTATTCTAAATTCACTTTCTGTTATGTTATTTAAGTCCTTTTTGATCAGCTCATTAGCTGTTGTTATTTCCTGGAGATTCTTCTGAGGGGAATTCTTCCGCTTGGTCATTTTGGATAGTCCCTGGCGTGGTGAGGACCTGCAGGGCACTTCCCCTGTGCTGTGGTGTATACCTGGAGTTGGTGGGCGGGGCCGCAGTCAGACCTGATGTCTGCCCCCAGCCCACCGCTGGGGCCACAGTCAGACTGGTGTGTGCCTTCTCTTCCCCTCTCCTAGGGGCGGGATTCACTGTGGGGTGGTGTGGCACGTCTGGGCTACTTGCACCCTGCCAGGCTTGTGATGCTGGGGATCTGGCGTATTAGCTGGGGTGGGTAGGCAAGGTGCTCGGGGGCAGGAGGGGCAGGCTTAGATCGCTTCTCCTTAGGTGATCCACTTCAGGAGGGGCCCTGTGGCAGCGGGAGGGAGTCAGATCCGCTGCCGGAGGTTTGGCTCCACAGAATCGCAGAGTTGGGCGTTTGTGCGGAGCTAGCAAGTTCCCTGGCAGGAACCGGTTCCCTTTGGGATTTCGGCTGGGGGATGGGCGGGGGAGATGGCGCTGGCGAGCGCCTTTGTTCCCCACCAAACTGAGCTCTGTCGTCTGGGGGCTCAGCAGCTCTCCCTCCCTTTGTCCTCCAGCCTTCCCGCTTTCCGAGCAGAGCTGTTAACTTATGACCTCCCAGACGCTAAGTCGCGCTTGTTGTGGGAACACAGTCCGTCAGGCCCCTCCGCTTTTGCAAGCCAGACTCGGGGGCTCTGCTTGGCCGGCGAGCCGCCCCTCCGCCCCGGCTCCCTCCCGCCAGTCCGTGGAGCGCGCACCGCCTCGCCGCCCTTCCTACCCTCTTCCGTGGGCCTCTCGTCTGCGTTTGGCTCCGGCGACTCCGTTCTGCTAATCCTCTGGCGGTTTTCTGGGTTATTTAGGCAGGTGTAGATGGAATCTAAGTGATCAGCAGGACGTGCGGTGAGCCCAGCGTCCTCCTAAGCCGCCATCTTGCTGCGACCTCAAAACCTTTTAAATTCAATGTTTATTTATTTTTGAGAGAGGGAGACAGAGACAGAGACAGAGGACGAGCAGGGGAGGGGCAGAGAGAGGGAGACAAAGAATCCAAAGCAGGCTCCAGGCTCTGAGCTGTCAGCACAGAGCCTGACACAGGGCTCAAACTCACAAACAGCAAGATCATGACCTGAGCCAAAGTCAGAGACCCAACTGACTGAGCCACTCAGGTGCCCCAGTACCTCCATAATTAACAAAACTTTATGCCATGAAATTTAAAAGTTAAAAATTGAACTGACATCTTGCCATTTGCAACCACATGGATGGAACTGGAGGGTATTATGCTAAGCAAAATTAGTCAGAGAAAGACAAACTTCACTCATATGAGGACTTTAAGAGACAAAACAGATGAACATAAGGGAAGGGAAACAAAAATAATATAAAAACAGGGGGACAAAGCAGAAGAGACTCATAAATATGGAGAACAAACTGAGGGTTACTGGAAGGGTTGTGGGAGGGGGGATGGGCTAAATGGGTAAGGGGCGTTAAGGAATCTACTCCTGAAATCATTGTTGCATCATATGCTAACTAACTTGGATGTAAATTTAAAAAATAAATTAAATAAAATGGTAAACATTAATTAATTAATTAAAGTTTATATTATAGATATATAATATAATAATATATATAAATATTAAATAATAAATTTCCTCTTCTCTCTCTCTCATGGGATGGGGCAAGAAAGAACTGGGTCTCTTTGGCAGCATCCACACAACTGGATAAGCTCACTCACATGCTCTCACTTTCCCCCTTGGAGAAATCACAGGTCAAAAGAGTCTCTCTTGGCACTGAGCTGTGCTGTCTTGGTTAAGGGGTGACACAAATCAAGTGAAACTGTTCTTTTTACCCTCCTTAATACATCTAGTTTCAGATTTTTTTCCTCCAACGGTGTGCTGGAACTCCTCTAATGGACTCCCAAACTCCCATAAGGTACTTTTGTCTGTGGGTGATTGTCAAAATCAGTGTTCTTTGTGGGGAAGACTGTAGAAACTCCTATCTGCCATTTTGCTGACAACATTCCCCACCTTAAGTGAGGAGAGAATTTAATTGCTTACATAGGTGATAGATGTATAAGGAAGTCAAGCATAAAAAAGAGGCAACCCAGATCAGCAACAGCAGGAAGCTGTTACTAATCCCTGGGCTGGAGGAGCAGGGCTGAGAAGCCAGGCACTAAAATAAAGACAAGGCTTCTCAGCTGGAACTGGGACCATGAAGTAAGTGGGAGCTTACCTCCAGTAGGAGCTGCAGTTGTGGAGCATACTCAACAGTCATACATGCCACAGGAGGCACCCAATCTTCTGCCAGTGTTTTCCACTGACTAAACTTCCTCAGAAAGGAGATGCCATGGGAATCTGTCATTGCCTGTAGTACTTAGCAAAAGTACAGAAGGGCAGGAAATGGATCTGAGAGCAAATGCAGATGATTAGCACAATAATAATGACCAAAGTAAGGTTTCAAAAAAAATGATAGAATTAAATAATAAAAGACATAAGATGGGAAGGGAGTAATCAAGTAAATAAAAAATTAGTAAGAATTTAGAAAATTTGAGCAACGGGTCTAAGAAGCTTCATATAATTCAGACCTGCTAACAGATGTGCCAGGTACACTGGAATGCCAAGAATAAGTCACAGATATTGATTCCCTTTACCCCTCTGGGTAGTGTGGCAGGGCCTGACTTCCTGGAGTCCCCAAGCTGTAAGAGGCCTCATCTAAAGTTCCTTGGAGGGAGCCTGCATCAGGGAAGTTTTGACAGAAAGCCAGAGTTCCTAGAGAAACTGAGCACAATAAGAGATCTGGAGCACTCACTCTTCTGTCACATGTACTTTGCATAGCTAAGATGCTCTCCCACCTGGAGGTATACTTTCAGCAAACACAGCAGGACACATTCCTGCCTATTGGATATAGGGGGCCGATAGAGTTATAAGGGAAATAGTGTTCCAGGTGCCCAAGGAGCAAGGAATGTAGCATAAACTTGAGCCATGGGATGGGGGAATGGGGAGATGGGACTCCTTGTAGGTGCTATTTTAGGCAATGGACCCAAATACTTGTCTTCATAAATATTGAATCTGTGGTTGTACAGGCAAATTTAAAACATTATGGCTTAAGGGGCACCTAGCTGGCTCAGTTGGTGGAGCATGCAACTCTTGAGCTCAGGGTTGTGGGTTTGAGCCCCACATTGGGTGTAGATATTATTTAAAAGTAAAATCTTTTTTTTAAGTTCATTTATTTATTTTGACAGATAGAGCAAGCAGGGGAGGGGCAGAGGGAGAGAATCCCAAGCAGGCTTCACACTGTCAGCGTGGAGACCAACATGGGTTTCAAACCCACAAACCATGAGATCATAACCTAAGCAGAAACCAAGACTCAGATGCCCAACCAACTGAGCTGCCCAGGAGCCCCTAAAGATAAAATCTTTAAAGCAAAAACCATTATGGCTAAAACAACAACATTTCATTATATCTCATTATCATCTGAGTCAGGATATTGGGCAGGGCTTGGTTAGGCAGTTCTTTCACTCCACGTAAGGTAAATTGGGGTCACTTGGTGGTATTCAGCTGGTGGTTGGGCTGGGCTGGAGGGTGCAAGACAACTTTACTCACATATGTTATCTTGACAAGATGGCTGGAGGTCTGGACTAAGCAGGACCCCCTACCTCTCCATACAGTGTCAGGTCTTTTCTGTGGGGTCCCTCTAGCAAGGTTATCAGATTTCTTACAAGGCAGCTCAGATGCCAGAAGGCCAAAACAGAAACTGCCAAGTCCTTTTAAAGAACAGGCCTAGAAATGGTGTAGCATCACTCTTTCCTACTCATTTGACTAAAGAAGAAACTGGCCAGCCCAGATTCAAGGAAGGGGAAATAGACCCCATCTCTCAATGGGAGGAGTGTCAAAGAATTCTCAGCCATGTTTAATCCACCACCAATGTTTTTGTTGTTTGTGACTAAAGTGCACTTGAATGATCTTCAAGCTAGAGGCAAGTAACTGTACTACCAGTACATTTGCATAGTAACGCTTCCACTAGAATTTTAATCACTCTCTATGTGAAGCTTTGTTTGAATTTGAAATCTATTTGCCTTGTATAAGTAAGGGTTTGATCCCAAAAGCAAAAAGACTAGATCAGATAGCTAGCTTTCTAGCTTGCTGCATAGCTGGCTGGCTAGATAGGTAGGTAGGGAGGTAGGTAGATGATAGATAGAAGATAGATAGATTTGTTACAGGGATTTGACCTTATACAGTTGGGGGAGCTGGTTAAACAACCTCTATAAGGCTATTATTTTTGTGTCTAATACTGGATTTGAAGCCCACAAATAGGCAAGATGCATGTAAATGAGGGAGAGCAAAGTCAAGTGGAACCCACCATCATGAGCAGGAACCCACAAGGAACTAGTATCAGTTCTTGCCGTCTCCAAACATGAGACATGCAGCATATGCTGCTGCCATTTGTCACAAAGCTAAGCACACACCTGTCTCAGGAGTTGGAGAAACTGTGGGAAGACCCAGAGGAAGGTGTAGCAATTTCAGGCCCAGATGCTGCCCTAAGCAAATGAGATGAACCAACAGTTAAAGCAACGTGTGAGAGCTAAATAAATAAGCATCTGCCCCAACCTTCCCAGCATACAAAACAAAATCGCTTCTGCTTCATTTTACCCTCCAGATCTCATGTAAACAGGTCTGTTATAGGCCATCCTAAATGTAAAACCCACAGATGGACTTCTGGGAAATGTAGTCCACTTAGCCAACAGAGTCTTTATTCCCTATCACAAGAAATTTCCACATTACATTTGTTAGTGAAACAAAAAAGGAGCTTTATATGCTCTCAAATAATTTCAATGATTGCTTTTTAAATGTTTTAAATATTTGTCATTTATTTGGGCAAAATTTTTCACTGTTTTGCTTTGTTTTGTTTACCACCAAAAATTTGAAGAGATTAGATCATTGAAAAATCTTGACCATGAATGATATATAGTCACTTCTTTTTTTTAAATTTAATTCAGTTCAATTAATTAATTAATTTTTGAGAGAGAGAGAGAGCAAGGGTGTGCATGTGAGGAGGAGGGCAGAGGGAGAGGAGAGAGAGAATCTTAAGTGGCCCATGGTCAGTATGAAGTTTGATGTGGGGCTTGATCTCATGATGGTGAGATCTCATCTCATCAGACTTAAGCCAAAATCTCTCAGAGTTGGACACTTAACCAACTGAGACACCCACGTGGCCCAAGATTTTGTGTATGTATGTATGTATGTATGTATGTATTTATGGATATAATTTATTGTAAATTGGCTTGTATAAACACCCAGTGCTCATCCCAACAAGTGCCCTCTTCAGTGCCCATCACCTATTTTCCCTCTTCCCCACCCCCCGCATCCACTCTTAGTTTGTTCTTTGTATTTAATAGTTTCTTGTGGTTTGCCTCCCTCCCTCTCTGTTTGTATCTATTTTTTTCCCTCTTTCCTTCCCCATGGTCTTCTGTTCAGTTTCTTAAGATCCACATATGAGTGAAAACATATGATATCTGTCCTTCTCTGACTGGCTTATTTCACTCAGCATAATACCTTCCAGCCAAGATTTAATTTTTTAATTAAGCTCTACACCAACATGGGGCTCAAACTTACAACTCTAAGATCAAGAGTCACTTGCTCCACCAACTGAGTCAGCCAGGTGCCCTGATATACTGTCACTTCTAACATAAAACCTGATATAAAAACGTTATATTTATGGAAGCAAACTCAAGTTTCTCATGTAAAATTCTGAAAATGTTTTATCTAGATTTTGGGAAAAAATTTAAGTTTATTTAAGTAACCTCTGCACTCAAAATGGGGCTCAAACTCGTGACCCCATGATCAAGAGTTGCAAGGGGCACCTGTGTGGCTCAGTCAGTTGAATGTCTGACTCCAGCTCAGGTCATGATCTTGCAGTTCGTGGGCTTGAGCCTCCCATTGGGCTCTGTGCTGATAGCTCAGAGCCTGGAGCCTGCTAATGATTCTGTGTCTCCTTCTCTCTCTGCCCTTCCCCCACCCACACTCTGTCTCTTTCTCTCTCTCTCTCTCTCTCTCTCTCTCTCTCTCTCAAGAATAAATAAAAAACATTAAAACAAAAAGAGAGTTGCATGTTCCTCCAACTGAGCCAGCCAGGTGCCCCTAGATTTATAAAAATTTAATAGTTAATATCATCTCTAATATTTTGTATTTTCCTTATAATTATATAAAATAAAGAATATGCAATATTTTTGTTTTATTGGTATTATTTTTAACGTTTTATTTTTGAGAGACATAGCACAAGCGGGGAGGAGCAGAGAGGGAGGGAGACACAGAATCCTTAGCAGGCTCCAGGCTTTGAATGGTCAGCATAGAGCCTGATGTGGGGCTTAAACTTGTAAACTGTGAGATCATGACCTGAGCTGAAGTTGGACACTTAACCAACTGAGCCACCCAGGCACCCAAAGAATGTGTAATAAATGTTTTGCTAAACCTTATAAAACATTTTCAA
This sequence comes from Prionailurus bengalensis, assembly GCF_016509475.1. Classification (NCBI taxonomy): domain Eukaryota; kingdom Metazoa; phylum Chordata; class Mammalia; order Carnivora; family Felidae; genus Prionailurus; species Prionailurus bengalensis. Next base: position 96,633,480 of record NC_057344.1, read on the forward strand.
ATCCATTCCAGCTTATGCTACTGTGCTGTACAAATATTACAATTTTATATATGTGCCATGGCATGAAAAGATAGAATCGTTGATATAAATTCACATATATAACTTTCTGTACCTAGCAACAACAAAAAAATTCACACACTGTTCAGGTGTGTATTGTACATTTATAGAAATTGACCATATTCTAGGGCACAAAGCACATCTCAACATACAACAAAGAACTGATATCATATATACCAAGTTCTTTATCACAATGCAATTGAGTTATAAATCAATGGTATAAATTTTCAAAAAGCAAAAGAACTCCATATATTTGGGGATTTTAAACATGCTTTTTCAAATCTAGTCAAGATCTTAGTCAACTTCTAGCTTTAACCTATTCTCTAGAAGAAAAAGTCTGAATACATTTATGATTGGAGTTTTTGAAAATGCCTTTAAGTAAATGATGCATCAAAAAATAAATTAACAATAATGGGAATTAGAAAATACTAAGTTAAAATTAAAATTCTATTTATAAAAATATATGAGGTGCAGCAAAAGCTACACTTCGAGGGAAATTTATTGCCTCAAATGCATATGTCTGACATCAAATAATGAAAATCAATGAGCTAAACAACAACCCAAAGAATTAAAAGAAAAATTCCAACAAAGGCAATTGAATAGAGGAAAAAAATAATAAAGATAAGGTTGAAAATTAATGAACTAAAAGCAATGAAATAATAGAATCACAAACCTCAAAAATATTCTGAAAACAAACTTCTAGTAAGTTTTGCAATAAAAGAGAGAGCAAGAATTAAAGATATTATGAACAAAAGTAAACTTAGTTATAAATATGTTTATACTTAATGATCATAAAAGAATGTTTTGGATAACTATATTATAAATTAATTAGAATATAAGTGAAATGGACAATTTTCTTGAAACAAATGCAGAACCAAAATTGATTTAAAAAAGTGAAATAAGTTATACAGAGAAAGACAGATACCATATGTTTTCACTCTTATGTGGATCCTGAGAAACTTAACAGAAGACCATGGGGGAGGGGAAGGTGGAAAAAAAAAAGAGAGGGAGGGAGGCAAACCATAAGAGACTCTTAAAAACTGAGAATAAACTGAGGGTTGATGGGGGGTGGGAGGGAGGGGAAAGTGGGTGATGGGCATTAAAGAGGGCACCTGTTGGGACGAGCATTGGGTGCTGTATGGAAACCAATTTGACAATAAATTTCATATTTAAAAAATGTATAGAAAATTGGAATAGGGGTGACTAGGTGGCTCAGTCGTTAAGTGTCCAACTCTCTATTTCAGCTCAGGTCATGATCTCTCCATTTGTGAATTTGAGCCTCACCATAGGGTTCCATGCTGGCAGTGTAGAGCCTGCTTGGTATTCTCTTTCTCTCATTCTCTCTCTCTCTCCCTCTCTCTCCCTCTCTCCCCAGCTCGCTCTCTCTCTCTCTCTCTCTCTCTCTCTCTCTGTAAAGAAAAAAAGAAAAAAAAAAAAAAAGGAAATTTAAATAAAGCTTTGAACAACCAGAGAAATGGAATCAGAGATTAAAAACACTAGGCCCAAAAAGCTTTTTAGGAGATTTCTACCATACCTTCAAGGAATAGACCATTTCAAAACCATGCAGAGAATAGAAAAAAAGGAAAGGAATCTACACATAAATGTATTTATTTCCTGAAGCAAATATACTTTGGTCCCAAAAAACAGATACAAAACTGAAAAGTCAATCACACTCCTGAACAGAGACCCCAAAACTCCATAAATATTACCAAATGAATTCCAGCAGTATATTTAAATAAATATTACCATATCAATATTTTATTAAGTATTTAAAATTCCTCACAATTATGTATTAAAAGAGAAAAATATATATATTTCAATACATGCAGGGAAAATATTTATAGAATTTAATCATCTTTTAATGATTAAACTGATAGCTAACAAAAAACAAAAGTGAACTTCTTTAACCTGATAAAAAGTACTTTCTTTTTTTTTTAATGTTTATTTTTGAGAGAGAGAGAGAGAGAGAGAGAGAGAGAGAGAGAGAGAACAGGAGTGGGGGAGGAGCAGAAAGAGAGAAGGAGACACAGAATCTGAAGCAGGTTCCAGGGTCTGAGCTGTCAGTAGAGAGCCCCACTTGGGGCTTGAACCCACAAACCATGAGATCATGACCTGAGCTGAAGTTGGATGCTTAACTGGCTGAGCCACCCAGGTGCCCCAAAAAGTACTTTTTACAAAGCAATCTACAGATTCAATGCAATCCCTATCAAAACACCAACAGCATACTTCACAGAACTAGAACAAAGAATACCAAAATTTGTATGAAAGCACAAAAGACCCTGAATAGCCAAAGCAATCTTGAGAAAGAAGAACAAAGCTGGAAGTATCACAATTCCAGACCTCAAGATATACTACAAATCTATAGTAATCAAAGCAGTATGGTACAGGCACAAGAATAGACACATAAATAAGTGGAACAGAATAGAGAGCCCAGGAATAAACCTACACTTATATGGCCAATTTATCTCTGTCAGAGGAGGCAAGGATATACAATGGAAAAAAGACAGTCTCTTCAATCAATGGTGTTGGGAAAACTAGACAGTTACATTCAAAAGAATGAAGCTGGACCACTTTCTAACACTGTACGCAAAAAGAAACTCAAAATGGTTTAAAGACCTAAATATGAGACTTGAAACTATAAAAATCCTAGAAGACAACACAAGCAGTAATTTCTCCGAAATCGGCTGTAGCAACATTTTTCTACATATGTCTCCTAAAGCAAGGGAGAAAAAAGCAAAAATAAATTATTGGGACTACATCAAGATAAAAAGCTTTTGTATAGCAAAGGAAACAACTGACAATACAAAAAGGCAACCTATTGATTGGGAGAAGATATTTGCAAATGATATATCTGGTAAGGGGCTAATATCCAAAATATATAAAGAACATATACAACGCAACACCAAAAAAAAATCGGATTTAAAAACGGACAGAGGACCTGAATAGACATTTTTCCAAAGAAGACATCCAGATGGTCAACAGACACAAGAAAAAATGTTCAAAATCACTAATTATCAGGGAAATGAAAATAAAAACTACAATGAGGTATCACCTTACACCTTTCAGAATGGCTAAAATAGAAAGGATAAGAAATAACAAGTTTTGGCAAGAAAGTGGGGAAAAAGCAACCCTTATGCACCGTTGGTGGGAGTGTAAATTGGTGTAGCCACTGTGGAAAACAGTATGAAGTTTCCTTAAAAAATTAAAAATAGAAATACCATATGGCTCAGTAATTCTACTGCTGGGTATTTTCCCAAAGAAAATGATAACACTAATTCAGAAAGATATATGTAACCCTAGGTTTACTGCAGCATAATTTACAATAGCCAAGATATGGTAACAAGCTAAGTGTCTTTTGATAGACGAATGAATAAGGAAGATGTGATGTACATATACGATTAACTATTATGCAGCCATAAAAAAGAATGAGCTCTTGCCATTTGTGACAACACAGATGGAACTGAGGGTATTATGGTAAGTGAAATAAGTCCGACTGAGAAAGACAAACAACATATAATCTCACTTAAATATGAACTTATAAATTTTGTGTTTTTAAAATCTAAGAAGCAAAACAAATGAATAAACAAAGAAAGAAAAAGCAGAATCAAACTTATAATTAAGACAACAAACTGATGGTTGCCAGAGAGAAGACAGATGGGGCAATGGGCAAAATGGGTGAAAGGGAGTAGGAGACAGTTTCCAGTTGTGGAATAAATAAGTCACAAAGATAAAAAACACAGCATAGAGAATATACTTAATGATATTGTAATAGCACTGAATAGTGACAGATGGTAGCTACAATTGTGGTGAGCATAGCATAATGTATAGAGAAGGTGAATTGCTTTGTTGTATAACTGAAACTAACATAACAATGTGTCAACTATACTCAAATAAAAAAATTTTTATAAGTACTTTCTAAAAATATACAGCAAATATTATACTTAATGATATAATTCAGAAACATTCCTGTTTACATTCCAAATAAAGGAAGAATGCCCATTATCTTCATTTTGAGTTAATTTTCTCCTGGAGGATATGAACGGTACAATAGGACAAAAAATAAAATGAGTAAAGGATTAGGGAAGAAGAAACAACTATAATTATTTTTAGATGATCTAAGGGAGTTCATCAAGGCTGATGGATTAAAATATCAACAAGTATATATAAAGAGCATTCTTAAACATCAGCCACAAACAACTAGAAAATGTAATTTTATTTTTATTTTTTTTAATGTTATTTTGAGAGAGAGTGAGAGAGAGAGAGAAAGCACACATGAGCAGTGGAGGGGTAGAACAGAGAGAGAGAGAGAGAATCCCAAGCAGGTTCAGTACTATCAGTGTGGAGCCCCATGAGGGGTTCAATCCCATGAACTGTGAGATCATGACCTAAGCTGAAATCAAGAGTCAGATGCTCAGACTGTTGGTGGGAATGCAAACTGGTGCAGCCACTCTGGAGAACAGTGTGAAGGTTCCTCAAACTATTAAAAATAGAACTACTCTAGGACCCAGCTGTTGCAATACTAGGTATATATCCAGAAGATACAAAAATGTTGATTCATAGGGGCACATGCACCCAATGTTTATAGCAATTTTACCAACAATAGCCCAATTATGGAGAAAGCCAAAATATCCATTGACTGATGAATGGATAAAGAAGAGGTGGTACACACACACACACACACACTCACACACACACTGATATATTACTTGGCGATCAAAAAGTATAAAATCTTGCCATTTGCAATGACTTGGATGGCACTAGAGTATATTATGCTTAGCAAAATAAGTCAGTCAGAGAAAGACAAATATATGATTTCACTCATATGTGGAATTCAAGAAACAAAACAGACAAACATAGGGGAAGGGAAGGAAAAATAAGATAAAAACAGGGAGGGAGGCAAACTATAAAAGACTCTTAAATATAGAGAACAAACTGTTGCTGGAGGGAAGATGGGCGGGAGGATGAGCTCAATGGGTGATGGGCATTAAGGAGGGCACTTGTTGGGATGAGCACTGGTGTTATATGTAAGTGATGAATCACTGAGTTTTACTCCAGAAACCAATACTACACTGTATGTTAACGAACTTGAATTTAAGTAAATAATTTTTTTAAAGTATATTCTGCTAGGGGCGCCTGGGTGGCTCAGTTGGTTAAGCGTCCGACTTTGGCTCAAGTCATGATCTCACAGTCCGTGAGTTCGAGCCCCGCGTCGGGCTCTGTGCTGACAGCTCAGAGCCTGGAGCCTGTTTCGGATTCTGTGTCTCCCTCTCTCTCTGCCCCTCCCCTATTCATGCTCTGTCTCTCTCTGTCTCAAAAATAAATAAACGTTTAAAAAAATTAAAAAAATAAATAAAGTATATTCTGCTAAAAAAAAAAGTACAAAAAAAAAGTTGGATGCTCAACCAACTGAGTCACCCAGGTGCCCCTAGAAAATGTAATTTTAAAATAGATTCCATTTACAGGGGTGTCTGCGTGGCTCAGTTGGTTAAGTGTCTGACTTCAGTTCAGGTCATGATCTCATGGTTCACGAGTTTGAGCCCCACATTGGCTCTGAGCTGACAGCACAGACCCTGATGAGGGGCTCAAACTCACAAACTGTGAGATCATGACAAGACCCGAAGTCAGATGCTTAACTGACTGAGCCACCCAGGCGCTGCTATGAAAAGAAGTTATAAGAGACATATTGACAGACTAAAAGAAAAGCTAAATTTGTAAATGGAGATATATATTTATTCATGAATTAGAACATTCAGTTATCATCCAATTAATCTATAAATTTAATGCAATTCCAATCAACCAAGTTTTTTTTTTTTAATTTTTATTTATTTTTGAGACAGAGAGAGACACAGCATGAACGGGGGGGGGGGGGCAGAGAGAGAGGGAGACACAGAATCCGAAACAGGCTCCAGACTCTGAGCCGTCAGCACAGAGCCCGACACAGGGCTCCAACTCACAGACCGCGAGATCGTGACCTGAGCCGAAGTTGGCCGCTTAACCGACTGAGCCACCCAGGTGCCCCTCAACCAAGTTTTTAACAGAACTTGGTAAGTTAATTCTAATGCATATGAAAGAATAAAGAATAGACAAGAAACATTTCTGAAAGACACAAGAGTAGACCTCAACAAATGGAAAAACATGTTTGTCCTTAGATAGGACAACTTAGTGCTGAGAATATGTCAGTTCTCCCTAAGTTAATTCATATGTTTAGAGCAATCTCAAAGAAAATACCAACAAATATCCTCATAAAATTAAACAAATTGATATTAAAGTTCATAAGAAAAGGGGTGCCTGGGTGGCTCAGTCGGTTGAGCATCCAACTTGATTTCACCTCAGGTCATGATCCCAGGATCATGGAATGGAGTCCTGTCAGGCTCTGCACTGAGTGTGGAGCCTGCTTAAGATTCTCTCTCTCTCTCCCTATGCCTCTCTCCCCTGCTCATGTACTCTCAGTAAGTAAGCAAGTAAGTAAGTAAATAAATAAATAAATTCCATTAAAAAATAAGTAAAGTTTATGAGAAAAAAAAAAACATGAAGCAGTAGTTGGGAAAACACCAAAAAAAAAAAAAAAAAAAAAAAGGAAATCAATGGAGGGGAAAGGAGAATAGCCCTACCACATTAAACATACTATAAAGCCTGTATAATTAAAATAGTGTGATGCTAGTACAAGAACAGACAGGGGTGCCTGGGTGGCTCAGTCGGTTGGGCAACCCACTTCAGCTCAGGTCATGATCTCACAGTTCATGGGTTCAAGCCCCCAATCAGGCTTTGTGCTCACAACTCAGAGCCTGAAGCCCACTTTGGATTCTGTGTCTCCCTCTCTTTCTGCCCCTTCCCTTCTCACACTTTCTCTCTCTCTCTCTCTCTACAGAATAAATATTTTTAAAATTATAAATAAATAATAAATAAATAAATAAAACAGACAAATAGACCAGTGGGCTAAAACAGAAAGCTGTAATTGTGTAATTGTGGCTAAAATAGACACAAGTTCATACAGAATTTTAATATGTGATAAGGATGGCATCTCAAATCACTGGTACAAAAATGGACTTTATAATAAATGGTGTTTGAACAACTGGGCATTCATTGGGAAAAAGATCAATTAGACCTATAACTTAAACATACACACAAAAAACTCCTAATAGATTAGAAATCTAAATGGAAAAAAAATGAAATACCAATACTGGAAGAAAGTATGGGGGAATTCCTTTTCTGCCTTTGTATGGGAAAGTCTTTCTATTACTTAAAATCCAGCAAAAAATTTGACAAATCTGACTATGTAAAAAGTGTTTTACATTGCATGACAAAAAAAAAAAAATAAAGTCACAAGGCAACTGACGAACTGGGAGGAAATATTTGAAACATATACCTCAACATGCTAATAACAAGACATATACAAGACAAACTCTTAAAAACTGAGGGACAAAGGACCAAAACCCCATAGAAAAAAATGGGAGAAAGACATGAACACAATTCATAAAAATTAGGTATAAAAATTTGCAAACTCACTTATAATTAGAGAAATAATATTAAAATAATACTGTGATATGTGTTGTATCTCTTAATCTAGAAAAAATTCAAAAGCATGAGGACACAATCTGTTGGTGAGCCTATGGGGAAAAGGCACATCATACAATGCTAGTGATAATGCAAACTGGTACAGCCTCCTGGAGGAAAGTCTGGCAATACCTAATAAAACCACATATGCACTTACCTTTTGACCCAGTAAGCTCATTTCTAGGAATCAACTCTGCAGATACAACTTCGACAACATGCAGAAAAAAATGTAGGCCTAAGGTCTGTCATTGAGGCATTGTCTGTAATTGCAAAAAGTTGGAACCAACCAAGATTCTCATACATAAGAGAATGGTTGAATAAACTATGGTACATTCACACAGTGGAACATTATGCAGCAGTAAAAAAAGAATATGGTAGAGCTATGTGACTTCCAGGATAAATTTGTAATTTCTTTTTGAAAAGCAAAGTGCAAAAGAATATCTATAGTGCTACTCTCTATGCAAAAAAAAATATGTAAGAAAATACATTATGTGCTAATTTGTGCAATCGTAAAAGAGATATAGGAAGAAAAAACAAGAAACTATTGAAATTTGTTACCTAGCAGGGGCAGATGAGGACAGAGTGGAAAGAGTGGGAGAATAGGTACAAGGATGAATGAGAAAGTCCTACTTCTCTGAGGACACATTAAAAAAAAATTTTTTTTTGATGTTTATTTTAGAGAGAGAGAGAAAGAGAGAGAGTGAGCAGGTGAGGGGCAGAGAGAGAGGGAAACACAGAACCCAAAGCAGGCTCCAGGCTCTGTGCTGACAGCTCAACCCATGCAGGGCTCGAACCCATGAGCCGCGAGATAGATCATGACCCGAGCCAAAGTCAGACGCTTAACCAACTAAGCCACCCAGGCACCCCTCTGAAGATACGTTTTTGCATAATTCTGATTCTTAAAATCATGAGATGGTTAATTTTGTGTCAACTCGACTGGCCAGGAAGTTTCCTAAATTAAACATTACTTTGGGATGAGGATGTTTCTAGATGACATTAACATTTGAACTGGTGGACTCAGTACAGTAGATTGCCCTCCCAGTGTGGATGGGCATCATTCAATCTATTCAGGCCCTAAATAGAACAAAAGACAGAGAAAAGAGAAATTCACCCCTTTTGTCCTACTTCACTGCTGAGCTGGGACATTTCTTCTCATCTTCATCTGCCCTCTAACTGAGATTAAAACTATCAGCTCCAACTATCAGACATGAACTAAATATATGTGTGTGTATGTGTGTGTGTGTGTGTGTGCACATATATACAATTTTTTTGGTATTTGAAATACTAAATATATGTAAACATACTATAAATACACACACATATCACTAGGGTTCTGTTTCTCTGGAGAACCCTGACTAACACACATTACTATTTCACAAACCAAAAAAAAATATTAATAATTAGAAATGAACAACAATGTGAAGGGAAACTTGAATGGAATACAAATAGTAACAAATGAACCTAATTGTATTGTAAATGACTAACATAACCAAATGCAAGGGGATGGAAAAGAAAAAAAAAACTGTCTCAGTATCTTTGGAAAAGAGTATTTTGACTGGGTATTGTAAGACTAAAGACCAAACAAAAACAAAAACAGAAAACCTGTGCGCAAATTCTGTACCTAGGTTAGTATGCATTGATAATTCCAAAACTACCTTATGTGTTTACTAGGATAAAAAAATTAAATGAATATATTGTGGATAATAAGAGCTAGGTTTCTCACTATAAAAAACAAAGATACAAAGGAGAGGAGAAAGGCTAGAATGAAACTTGTGAAGTTAAGCTAGTAAGAATGAATGGTTTTTAATATGTATACATATGGATATACATAGAAATAAATATGAATGTATATATTTCCTAGTTCTCTTGACTGAGAAGGACTAGAAACAATGACATCTTGTAGCAATGAGAATACTTGGTGCCCAGATCTTTATTCACAATACCATTCTTCAATAAAAGGAATCAGGGCTACAGAATCAATCCTAGAAAAAGAGGTGGTTCCAGGGGTAGGGTAAGGAAAATAGAAGATGGTCTGGAACAACCTATGCTACCAAGTAAGAACAAGCTCAAAAATAATTCAAGCATGTTGAAAGGGCAGGAAACAACTTGAAGGAGTTCCCAAAGGCCAAAGTTCATTCCATTTGAGCAAAAAAATAATGATAGTATTGAATTACCTCCCATGATTCCACACTAATATAAATTTAAAAATACAGAAAGGGGTAGCTCTTTTTATTTTGTTTTACAATGGACCTCGACTAATAAATTTAGAGGAAATTATGGGAAACAGAAAAATCACCATTAGGCAACACCTAATAGTGTTATTGTAGTAAATGTTCCAGACAAGATTCTAAATGGATGCTAAGATGAGTGGGCAAAAGTATAGCAAGAAACAGGATATTTGCAAGGTTTTCAGGTATCTCCCCAAAAGATATTTATTGACTGCAAAGGGGGAAAGAGTGGCTTTATAGTTGAGAAACCTGGCAGACACCACCTTAACCAAGTGATAAAGGGTAACATCACAGTAATAAGTCATATTGACATCATGTGTCCCCTGATATGATGTGCTAAGATGAGCACAACGTAACTTCAGTGGTATCCTTGCCAAAAAGGCATAACCTCAAAGTATTAATACAAAAACAAAGAACCATTCCAAATTATGGCCCAAAGACCATTACCTCAATGTAAAAATAAAAAAACAAAAGACCATGCCAAATTACATTCCATAAATAATTGACCAGTTCTCTTCAAAAGTGTTGAGGCCATGGAAAACAAAATAAAGATTGAAAATACATCACAGATCAGAAAAGACTAAGGAATCAGGACAATTAAATGTAATGTAGGATTCTTGATTGGATCCTGGACCAGAAAAAAAGAAATTAGTGGGAAATCTGGTAAAGCTTGGAAAAGATCTGCAGATAAGATGACAGTATTATATCAGGGTTAATTTCCTGGTTTCCATATGGTTATGTAAGATGTTGACACTAGGGGAAACTGAATGAAGGATATACAAGAACTCTCTGTCCTGTTTTTGGAACTTTTATGTAAGTTTAAAGTTATTTCTAAAAAAAATAGATCTGGAAAAAAAGGAAAGCAGTGAAATTTCTCTCTGCACAAAGACTGCCTTTCAATTACCTGACTAAAGGGGTCAAGAAAGTCAACTCTGATTTGACTCAATCCATTTTTTTCTCTTCTAAGTAATTCCCATTTTCTCCTTCCCAGCACATAAATTCTCAAGGCACAGACTAGGAAATGACAAGTGCAAGGAAACATGATTTGTATGGGGAAAAGTGAAAGACATTGGTTTAATATTTGCAATTTTTTCCCCTATCTACAAAAAGAAATGATCATTTTAATATTAATATGCGTTTTTACAATCCTATCCTATGGTGCAAATGCCACTATGTTCAAGAGTCAGAAATTAACATGGAGTGTGATATTAGAAATAAATGTAGTGACAGAAGTGAAAACTGGAGGCTTGAGGAAGCCATTCAAAAAATGTAGCTGGTGACTGTATCATGAGCAGGCAAATGGCATTTTTGGTCAGAAGTAGAAGCTTAAGTCACTCTCTGACTTCCATTAGCCTAGCAATATTTTTTTAAATGTCAAATATATTACCATAATTATTTTTCATGTTTCTAAAAATATACCCATTTACCTTGGTTTTTTATCATGTTTGTCAATATGATGAAGAACATAAAAAACATTTCTACTATTCTTCAGTACATTGCAGACAAAAATAAGAAACACTACACCTTTGTTTTTCCCTATCGATGACATCTTAAGACTCATCGTAAGTTTTACCTCCTTTTGTCTAGTGTCATTAGTTATTTCTTACTGTGTCTTATTTTCCTGTTGCTATATAATTCCCTTGGAGGTAAACACGATATCTGGTCATGATGGTATCCCTAAGGCACCAATACCTTATTTGTACACGGTAGATATTAAATAAGAATGATGATGGCTTAAGGGCTTATGAGATGTTACAAATTATGGGTGATGATTAGGGTTGAGTAGCTAGGTATCAATATTCATTTCATAGCTAATTATTTAATGCATGTGGTAGGTATCAAGTTGTTATGCTAAGGGGTGGTAGTGTGCTAGGTGTGGGAATACAAAGATGAATACCAATTATATTGGTATTATAGTATATGCTTATCATTATATGCTTATATAGTACATATAATGTCTCATGGAATATTTTAGGCACTTTATGTGTATTAACTACTAAGTCCTCATAATAATACCATATGGTTATTTCAAAGACAAGGAAAATGAGAGGTGAAGTAACTTGCCAAAAATTACGCAGTTAGTAAGGGGCAGAGCCAGGATTTAAACTGGATGGAGATACCTGTTGGAGAGATATTTGCCCATAGAGAGTATGAAGCATAGAGGGTAGAAAATGGGCCTATAAACAGTAGCCTAATGCCAACTCATAGAGGAATAGTTTTTTAACACAATTTTAGTACTTATATACAAGGCAAGAATTGTACAATTAAGGCCTAAAAACACAAGAACCCACACTTTACAATCCAATCAAATTTACACCTAAAGAATCTGGTATCTCACTTTATAATAAAGGGAAGGCTTCCGGGTTATAGATAACACTAAGAAGAATAACATTTGGAAGCAGGAAGGAGATTATACCAAAAATAGAAAATTAAGCTTTCAGTAGTGATGAATACTTTCTCTTCAAGAGACACAAAAATCTTAAAAGTTAAGTCATGAATAGTATAGAAGTTGCACTATCCAACCCTATGTGATGGGGTTTTAGATGTATGGTATTCCATTTTACAATAAAAACACAGATATTAATTAGGTCCCAGTTCCATTTCTCACTCATAGTTGATATAAAAACTACCCACTCCACTGCAGTTTATGCTGAGCTGGGAGCTCTATGTTTACTACCCACCATAATGAAAGAAAAACAGATATTCAGAGAAACAGAAAGACAATGTTTTCCCACCAAAATTCAGCAGCACAGCAGAAGCTAAAAACAAGCTGCAGTGTTTCCTAGAACTTCTACCATAAAATTTGAATCACCTGGGACCCAATTATTGAGAATTATATTGGAAGCAGGGGTATTTGGAAAAAAAGGAATAAGGGCTAAAAGATAACAATAAATATTAGGGTCATATGCCAATTATACTTCAACAAAGGTGGGAAAAGTATTAGGAATTCCTAAAACAAAGCAAAAATACCTTCCATAATACATATAATTGACATAGCTATTATTCTCATTTCCTACCTTTCCTATAGCTTCTGCTAAGTGGGCATAACCAGAGGAGGTCATTTGATGCTAAGACAGACAATCCATAGGCTTATCAGCAATGACCTGAGATCCGAGTAGAAGAGATTAGTTTGGCCAATCAGATTCCTCCCTTGGGAATCTGAACCAGGAGACTCTAAGGAAGTTTTCAGTTAGCAGTAAGGGCAAAAGCCAAACAGACATATATCAGCAGGTGCTATGATGTAGCAAAGTCTGAGTTCCTATTATGGGCCATGTGCAAGCTACAATGTAAGGAAGCCAAGTAATAGAGAAGAGAGGGTAGAGGCAACATACAAAAGGGATGTTTTGATCATGTGGCCAGAGAGAGGAGGAGGAGAGGGAGGCAAGAGTGGCTTTGGTTCCTGGCAGCTTTCCTTTAGACCCAACTGTAATTCAATTTCTGTCCTTAGATTTTTCTGAAATCTCTCTGAAACCTAAGGTTTCTTGTAACTAAAAGAACCCTAGGCAAAACAATGCATCCTAAGGTTAGTACATTTCTGACTAATCTTGTATAACTTTCTTTATCTGTAAGAACTGGTACTCAAAGACCTTTGATTAATCAAGAAAGCAATTTGCTGTAAAGGAAATTGGTTCAATGTTATTAACGCAATCTTCGGCAAGTCACTTATCTCCCAGGCCTCACTTTTCTCATCTATTAAAACAAACAAACAAACAAACAAACAAACAAGGAATACATTTTAGCCTTGTTGTAGAAATAACAATAGTATGTATAGGGCACATGGCTCCTAAGCACCAAAAACTTCATCAAAATAAAACCTAAGACTTGTACAAAGCACTTCCATTCTCTTTATCTAATACACTCTACAGCCCTGATAAGGTGAGTAAAGTGAGTGTTACTCTCTCCTTTTACAGGTGGTTTAGTGAAGATCCACAACTCCCCAGGACCAAAGAGCTGGCAAGTGAAAACATGTCGACTTGAACACAGGACTTATAATTGCCAGTCAGTTTGTATTTTTCACCAGATATCCTCTCATTTCATCAAAGTCTGGAGAGTACAGTCGTGGACTAGGAAAAAATTTACACCCAAAAGTTGAAAAGCTGTGAAGATAAGAGTCCTGATTAGCCCTCAGGTCAAGAGAAAAATACAGTGCATTAAAATTCCCTTTTCATGGGTATTCCTGATCTGAGATCTGACAGTTCTTTGAAATACCACAAGATTGACAAAATGCACACACAGCTCCATGAGATAATGGAAATAGTGGTGCTTTCTAGGGTAGAAGAAGAGAAATTCATTATATTAGACAATCCCGGAAGAATGACATGAGAGACCAAGACCAATATAAGTAAATGTAGAAAAGGAGGGAGAAGGAGGGGGAGGGAGAAAGGAAATTATTTCTGGCACACCTAATTATTACAGAAACTCACCTCCTTATCCCTAGAGTAATTCACACTTTTATAGATCAGTATGTCAAATTACTTTTTCAGATCTTAATAAAATAATTCTGAAAGTTTCAGATTTAGATTGTGAACAAACTTTACATTAGATGGCACGGCAGTTCTAAATAAAAGCTAGTTGCTAAATCTTTTTCAAAATTTCTCTTTCATGTAAAATAAGGAAGGTTTTCATTTTTGTACACATTTACCTTCTCATGATTTTAATAACCAAAACTATTAACGCCACAGCCATGTCCTATGTAGAGAACCTCGGAGGGGCAAAACTTCCACTTCATGAGAACTCTTTTTGGTACCTGGAACATTAAGAATACACAATACAAACTAAGCACTGCTCCCTGTCTGTTCTTGTTGGCAGCCTTGACAGGACAATCCAGGTTAGATGAGATGAAGTACACAGGACTCTCATTTAACTGCTCCAGGGCTTCAGGTTCCTTGATGACATGACCTCTAAGGTCTTATCTATAGCTAAATTTCTAAGCTCTCTGAACTTTCTGAGTCACTCCTTCAAATCAAGTTTAATGAGACTATCAGAAGACTGAACTGCCTCTTGAGTCTAGTCAATGCTTACCAGCTTGGATGTCTTATTATGACCCCAAAGCCTAGAGTGACCATAGGCTCAGGGTTAAGAGCTTGTGCTTTGACACTTACAGCTGTGTGACCCTGGGAAAGTAACCTAATTTCTCTGTTCTTTCAGTTCCCCAACCATAAAATACTACCTGATAGTATTGTTGCAAGGATTAAATGAGTTAATGAGTTTAATACATATTAAATGAATGTTCAAAAGAATGCCTATGACATTTTAAGTTCTCAATAATTACTAGCTGCTTTTATTATCATCTTTCAACTATGTAACATTCCTTAATATATGCAAGCACAAAATTTATGGGAACACCTGCCACCAGGGAGAAAAGATGAAATTCAAATGTGTATAAAGATCAAGGACAGGAATGTATGAAACAATACATGCTTGCTACAAGCTTCATTTGTTCAACTGAGTTGAGATGAGTTTCATGCTCTTCCACGGTTGACCTATACTACCAACCTTTGCTGGTAAATGGGAGGTGCTCATCATAAGGACACTGAATGGCAGAATTTAGGTGGACCTGGAAAAATCCATTCTTACTACTGGTCGAAGAGCCCAGTCCTGAACTCTTTGTTGTCTCTGCATTACAGCATATTGAATATGATATATTGCTAACAGGTTCTAAGAGTTCTGGGGGTGAATTGAAAAGAGAAAGAACTAAGGGTATAATGGAGGCCGTGGCATTAGGGTATCTTTCTGAAGTGGTCTTGAGCAACTTGTTGAAGGCTGGTAGGAAAAGGGCTTGGGGAGTAGTGAGCAGAACTTTCCAGATGGGAGGAGCGGGATGTGTATGTTGCTGGGCATGAAGTTTGGGAACACCCACATGAAAGAAGGCCAATAGTGTTGCCAGGAAAAGGAAGTATGAAATAAGGTGTAGCAGCAGGTACATTCAGTAATATCCAGGGAAAAGTTTTAGCCTATTTTTCCAAGTTCCAGAGAAATAATCTCTGTAACTAGTGTGCTTTGTTGTCCAGTTAGCTGCCTTTTAGTATTATATTTAGACTTTCTTTTCTTTTCTTAGAAAACCTCAAATGATTGCATCTTTCACAGAATGTTTAAATAGGTCACAATAACCAAAGAATGCTTTTTTACTTCCAAATAGACTCCTGAAATCCTAGATCCCAGAAAATTAGATGCTAATTTCCTCATTCTCCTGGAAAGACAGGATGGCAAATTCAGTCTGCCCATACCTATCTCCCTTCACTCCATTTAAGGGCTCTTAACCCTAGTGTTCAGTAAAAGGAAGGAGCATTTTCTCAGGAAGAAAACCAATTCTTCAGGTTAAAGAAAGCTAGGTAAGGATTTTTGAAGATTAGGGACTTCTCTAGGGACAAATTAGGGACAAAAGTCAGGGCATTTTGTATCACTCTAGAGAAATTACCAATGGGACTGCAGGGATTTTACAACAGAGAAAGACAGCAAAATTTAAAATGGCAAACACCACTAACTTCCTTATGTGGCAACTAATAGAGATGCTCAATATCTGTTGCCATGGCCCAACAGGTAGATGTGAACCTCCACTCAATCACAGAACTCTTTCATCCATGCTGCTCATGTAGAAAAGAGAGAAATAATGAAAAATCTAGGAAGTATTCTTTGTTTTCCTTTTTAAAGTTCATCCTGGGGTTTAAAAAGAACTTCGAAGAAAGATTCTAATTAGGAAGAAGTTACCCTCATTGGGACAAGCACTTCCTTTTCCCTTTTACAAGCTATGAGCACATGTTTTCCACATTGTGAAGTCATGGCTTTCCAGCATCTTCATCTGATTCTTATTTCCTTTTCCAATCTAGGGAAATGTTGCCAGAAATTTTCATTGAATGTCACTTTCACCAAAAAGATCCTGATTAAGAATTTTGGCATCTTGGACTAGAAAACTTTCCAGGATAGTTATAATCCTGGGCTTCAAAGGAGTAGAAATTGAGAGGAAGAGAAAGAATTATAGTAGATGATATATAAGATAGCTGTTATTAATTACCCCCTCCCCCAATTCTGGCTTTGCTCTTTTCTTATGAGCTTACTATTGAGATTCTGTTAGGCATTCCATCCAAGGCCATGGGATTCATAACAACAAAATACAGAGAATACATAAGAAGAGAAGATGACTCCCAGGCTCCAAGTCCAAGAGTAAAAGAGAATGTGGTAGAGGATAGAGGCAAGGGGTTAATTTTTTAAGGGAGGAGGATGAAAGTAGGCTGAGAGGCAGTTAGGAATATGAGACTGGAGAGAAGATGTGAAATTTAGCTTCAAATATAGAGTAACAATTAAAGCCACAAGATAAACTCCCCTAGGGAGAGAAGAATGAGCTATACATACAAGTTAGTGTGTGCATCCATGTACATACACCCATATACTTAACAGGCTCAAGACCTGGGTGTTGATGCACTCAGGAGTAGGAGAAAACAAAGAATAAAGAGAAGAAAAGAGTAAAAGGGGCAGGTTGGAAAAGCAGGAGGAAAAACTCTAAGACGTTCCAAAAGCAAAGATAGTATTTTACTCTGGGGCAAACACTAACCAAGAGAAAACTGATGCTCACTGTTAATGTCATACAAAGTAGACTTAGAGGCAAAATTAATTATTCCAGGTAAAAGAGTCACTATAGAATAATCAAAGTCAACTCATAAGGAAGATATAACAATTCTCAAGTTGTATGCAATGAATAACACAGTCTCAAAATAAATAAAGCAATGATTGAGAGAACATCAAGGAAAATAAACACTCCGACATCATAGTGGGAGATTTTTATACACTACTCAGTAACTGATGATCCTAAAAAACAGTAATATCATAATAATACCTAATTATTTTTGACCATCAGATTCTAAATTCTTTAACAGTCTTTAATATTAATATTAAATATTCTTTAATATTATTACCTTACTTATCTTACTCCTACTTTAAACTTTTCAACTTGAAACATACCCTCTTGTTCTCACTTCTATTCCTCCCCTCAGGCTAGGACCCCAAGCTGAGATGTTCTCTCTCCTCCATAGATTTTTTCATTGCAGTTGTGAAAGACCCTGAAGCAGGGCTGGCAGGATTGACTTCTGAATCTTAAGGGTGGAGAAGGCAAAAGGGTAGGTTGGTTCCAACCACAACTCTATTCCCTAGCTTGGAAAATCGTGTCTGTTTCTAGACCTCCCTTCTGGTCAAGGGCCACTGTCCGAAGTCAGGGGATGACAATCTATGTGGAGTATGGAGAACAAAAAGGATCAGAGGCCAATTGTGCCATCTCTATGAGGAGAATGTCAGTGGTCCAAAAAAGTGAGTCAGAAGAAGAATGGAGTGTCTGTGATGTCAAGCTAAAATGTGACAAACCAGGGAGGAGCCAGAGAATAAACTAAAGTTGCCAGTGATTGAATAAGCAATAGGAAATTAATGAGAAGCCAAAATATAAGTTGAGTCTGATAGTGATCAAGTAGAATCTGTTATACTGTGAAGTTTTAGGGCTGGTCTCTTGATCCCTTTCTGGTATTTTCTGGAACTTAAAGGAGCCATGGAATGACTCATTATCTTGAAATGTACCCTTGACACTTTGCCTCTTCTAACAAGTATTCCTTTATCAGATTTTAGGCACACTTTGAACACAAGGCATGAGGAAAGAGGTGTACTGCTTCCCTTTTTCCCTCATGCAGCTGTAATACACCTGTAAGTAGTCAATACATATAAAAGGACAAGTCAAGATAAAGATAATGCTCTGTCTGCAACTTCCCCTAAGGGCAAGGAAAGCAGATGAGTCAATCACCTTCCTGTACCAGCTTGTGGTCCTCGTCCCATTATTACTGTCAACAGTTTATGAAAAAATATAAATAATTCAAAGCTAAGTGTCAGTTGATAGTTTTAATAAACTCATAATTCTATATCATGAAAGCCATTTTGTTTTCTCGTGTTATTTGCTGTCTAAAATAAGAACAACAACAATATTAATATACCCAACATACAAGATATAACCTTATACAGAAATTACAAAACCCACATAATGTTGAAAGAGGCCTTTTTCCAAAGAATCGGAAAACAATGGAAATCAAAGAGCCCCAGGGCATCTCCACCCTCGAGACTCTGTCTAAAGGATCAGAAGATGTTTAATAAACCATGCTGCTTTCTCTACACTAATTATAGATAGTCCTGCCCCTTCCACAGCCTCAGAAAATCTGGAAAGGCTGAAAGACAAATTCACTCAGGTACAGGTTGAGGGTGCTATTGGCACAGGCAACTGAAAGAGGGATATTGAAAAGGGTTTTAACTCCTTGACATTGGTCCTGGCAATGATTTTTTTTTTATTTGACACTAATAGCAAAGGCATTAGAAGCAATAATAAACAAGTGGGATTACATTAAACTAATAAGCTTCTGCACAGCAAAGGAAACCATCACCAACATGAAAAGGCAACTGATGGAATGGGAGAAAATATTTACAAATCAGATATCTGATAAGGGGTTAATATCCAAAATATATAAAGAACTCACATAAATCAATAGCAAACACACAAACAATCTGATAAAAAAAATGGCAGAGGAACTAGATATTTTCCCAAAAAAAACATACAAGTTGCCAACAGGTACATGAAAACATACAACTTGCCAACAGGTACATGAAAGGTGGTCAGCATCACTAATCATCAGGGAAATGCAAATTAAAAACTACAATAAGATAGCACTCACACTTGTTAGAATTGCTATCATCAAAATGACAAGAGATAGGGGCATCTGCCTGGCTCAGTCTGTAAAGCATGTGACTCTTGATCTTGGAGTTGTAAGTTTGAGCTCCAGGTTGGGTATAGAGATTACTTAAAAATAAAATCTTAAAAAAAAAAAAAAGGACAAGAGATAACAAGTGTTGGTGAGGATGTGGAAAAAAAGGGAACCCTTGTGCACTGTTGGCAGGAATGTAAATTGGTGCAGCGACTATGGAAAACATATGGAATCACTGTATGTTAATTACACTGGAATTAATATTTAAAATAAATACATAAAATAAGGAAACATAAACAAATATAATTAATGATATGCCTATGAAGTGTTTAGGGGTGAAGTGAACTAGCATTTGCACTTACTTCAAAATGCATGGAGGGGTGCCTGGGTGGCTCAGTCGGTTGAGCTTCTGACTTCAGCTCAGGTCATGATTTAACAGTCTGTGAGTTCGAGCCCCGCATCGGGCTCTGTGCTGACAGCTCAGAGCCTGGAGCCTGCTTTAGATTCTGTGTCTCCCAGTCTCTCTCTCTGACCCTCCCCCATTCATGCTCTGTCTCTCTCTGTCTCAAAAATAAATAAACATTTAAAAAAATTAAAAAAAGAAATGCATGGAAACAGCAAAGTGATTTGCTGGCCGGAAATGGGAGGAGAGGTACTGAGGTGTGATAAAGTAAGTAGAGTAAAATATAGTCTCAGCAGTGGAAAAAAAACAGTATAGAGGTTCTTCAAAATATTTTTTAAAAATTTCAAATAAAACTATCCAGGAATCCCACTTCTTGGTATATAGGAAACAAAATCACTATCTTGAAGAGATATCTGCACTCTCATGTTCACTGCAGCATTATTCACAATAACTAACATATGGAAACAACTGAAGAATGGATAAAAAAATAAGGGAGATATAAATATAAATATAAAGGACAGACACAATAGAATACTATTCAGCCATGAGAAAGGAAATTCTGCCATTTGGGACAACAAGAATGGAACTACAGGGTATTATGCTAAGTGAAATAAGTCAGATAAAGACATGGTATCATTTACATGTGAAATCTAAAATTAAAAAAAGTCAAACTCATAGAAACAGTAGAAAAGTGGCTGTTAGGGGCTGGTGGGGGTAGCAAATGGGGGACATTGGTAAAAGGACACAAACTTTAAGTTTATAAGATGAATAAGGTGTAAGGATCTAATGTAAAGCATAGTGACTATAGCTCATAATATACTGTATTGTATAACTGATCACTTGCTTAAATGATCTCACAAATAAATAAATAAACAAACAAGTAAGTGAGGTGATGGATGTGTTAATTAACTAGATGGGGGGATTCCTGTCACAATGTATACACATATCAAATCACTAGGATGTATATTTTAAATATCTTATAATTTGATTTGTCAATTATACCTAAATGAAACTGAAAACAAAAGTTTAAGCTCTCTAATGCACCTTCTAATGCTGAGTCTCTAGTTTTTAGAGTACTGTGAAAGCTCCATCGAAAAGAAATAGACATAGCAACAGAAAGTAGTAGAGATATCAAATAATACTGGGGACAATAGGAAATGCTGAAGGAGGGGGTTTTCTTCACACTGGCTGATCAAGGGGGATCTTAATGCTATTTAGAACACAAGGGATAAGGCCCAACAGAGAGTACAGTGATTCTTCACTTGAGTTCCACCTGACAATAAGACTTAGCACCAAACTCCACATTACAAAGGATCCTGGTCTGTCAGGGTTCCTACATAACTCAAAAAAAACCAACCAAACAAACAAACAAACACGATTATGTTGCAACATTTGGATG
Source organism: Prionailurus bengalensis (assembly GCF_016509475.1). Classification (NCBI taxonomy): domain Eukaryota; kingdom Metazoa; phylum Chordata; class Mammalia; order Carnivora; family Felidae; genus Prionailurus; species Prionailurus bengalensis. The sequence goes on from NC_057344.1 coordinate 96,654,846, forward strand.
GTTCCTGAGGTCTAAGACTGTGGTCCAGATTCTTTCTTGGTTTAATGCCAGTTTTCTGTCTTCTTTATGCCAGGATCTGTGTTGTTTTTGTAATTTACACAATCAAATGTTGTCTGTTCAAAGGGGAAGATCATTAGAGGGTTTGCAGGAGCCCCTCAAATACTCCATTCATTTTTAATGGGGTACTTGACATCCTGCAAAGTTCACACACATGAGGAAGAGATTGCACAGCATGAACTGGAAAAAAAAATCCATTGCCTATTCCTCCAGGAGGATGCTGATAATGTGAGGCAACCAGTACATGACATGTTTTATAGGACAGCTCTGTAAATGGTCATGCCTTTCAGCACAAAACAAATTAAAACATAATCATAACCCCAGTACCACTGTTACCACTGGGTGGCATTCTTTGTGATTAAATATATATCACATTTTTTCCAGGCCTGCTAGGGTAAAACTGCCACATTCAGGATGGTAATTTACTTCAAGTTTTGAAAATAAAAGTGATGTACCAAAAGTTGTTTTTAATTAATACTTTATATTTAGTTACAAGTCAAATCATTATGGTGAATATTGAGGGGTTGTCCAAATATCTTCCCAACGTTGTATTGTCATGGTGTTGAATATTGTTCAAAATAAATAGGCCATTTAGTAAATATTTTGAGATCTATTCTTTAAGCTTTCAATTTACTGTCAAAAATCCTAAGACATGAAAAGTCAAATTTATAGAAAAGATAAATTGGAGAGAGGATATGTAATATTTACATTTTCTTCAAGAATTCACTACAGGATTCTTTCACAGCAAACCCTGCGATGAAATGGAGAACCTATAACTCTCAGGTGGGTTCTTACTACTATGCACTTTGAGTTATTTTCTTCTGTCATCATTTGGGGGGATCAAAGAGAATGATTTTATTTCTCTTTCAAAGACTGAACCCTTCTCAGCCTCCTCTCTCTGCCAAGCTCCACTTTTGAGAGCATATCCAAGAGTCTGAGGCAAGTTGGCCACCAATCTTTGCACCCTGTGTGAGAAAGGGCGCCTATTGTTAGTTCTCCACAACCTTAAGTCGTTTGTCCTCAATTTTATGTAAAAATGATTTACCAGCATTCCAAGGGTCCTATGGCAAGGCTTTTTCATGGTCCTGGGTACTCAATCTCTTCTCATTTGTGTCTACATTTGATGGAAAGAACATGAATGCTGGAGTCTGAATCCCAATCCCAACTCCACCAGTTAGTAGCCAACTGATTGCAATATTCTGGAGCTTCAGTAATCGGTAATGGGAGTAGTGATATCCAATTCATTGAAGAGTGGGAGGATAAGTTACATGTTGATAAAGCATCTAGCTCTGGGCCTGTCACATAACAGGTGCTTAACAAATGGGAGCTTTCATGATGACAGCTATTATCCTGGGTGTTTCCTGTCTGTTTTCTTTCTCTTGTCTGTTTTTTTCTTCTTGTATGTTTTTAATATTCTTCTAGTAGGCTCTCTGTTTATCCAGAGTTCCTTTCTCTTAACCTGCATTCCCCCCATCCCCATAAACTCCTAATCTCTTATTCTCCCTCCTTGCCAGCAAGCTCCATGGATCAGCATTCCCATCCCTTTCAACAGGAGCCATCACGCCTTTCTCCTTAACCCCATCTGGAGCCAGACTATTTCTATGGAACAATAGTACATCTGCATGTCATTACAGTTCAGCTCCCATGGCCCTCATCAGGTTGAATAGGTTGCCAAACCCACAATGACTTTTAAGGGAGAGAAACTATCAAAATTCCTCTGTACATTTAAAATAAAATTTTATTTATAAAACCTTCAATGTACAGGTAACTTTTAGGATTGTCTATGGTTCTTGAGAAGTGAGGTTCACAGGTTTAAAAAGAAATTCTATGCAATATTTGTCCCTATACTGAGCCTTTTTCTGGTCTGGAAAGGACACAGGAATAAAAGTATCTAAAATTTATTGTGTGTCTATTTTGTGCAAGGCACTGTGCTAAGTGTTTACAACCATTATGGGTTTTTTTTAATTTTTTAACATTTTATTTTATTTTTTGAGAGACAGAGAGGAACAGAGTGTGAGAAGGGGAGGGGCAGAAAGAGAGGGAGACACAGAATCTGAAGCAGGCTCCAGGCTCTGAGCTGTCAGCACAGCCTAATGCGGGGCTCGAACCCACGAACACGAGATTATGACCTGAGCTAAAGTTGGATGCTCAACTGACTGAGCCACCCAGGCACCCCCAACTATTAATGTTATTTAATCTTCATAACTATCCTCATAAACTGATTATTGTTATCCTTACTTTGCGATGAAAAAAACTGAGATTCTGGAAGGTCAAGTGACTTGCCTAAGGCATGAAGCTAGTGAGTGGCAGAGCCAATATAAATCTAAGACTGCCTCACTGTTTGTGGTACAAAAAGCTTTACAACATGCACAACACAATAAAATATATTAACCTTGTTGGCTTAAATATTTTACCTAGTACTTTGGATCATTATAGGTGAAAGACCCTCATATAGGTGAGAGTGAGAGAACTCTGACACCAACACACTGAAGATGTGTGGCTGCAATACTCTCAAGTTGCCAGAAGTCTTAAGGACCAGTCTGATCCCTTTTTCATTTCAGCGTTTCCAGAAAGCCTCTAATCTACCTGGTGGGAAGTTCTCTGAGTTCTGACCATCATACAGAAAGCACTAACTCTGCTGACTACAAATTAATCCTCTTTTCCTGGAACTCTGAATGAGCAAAAGTATGGAAAAACTATGGTGTCTTCCATTCTTTGGTGGATAAGCAACAGGCTAGCCAGGTAAAAGCCCAGGACTCTAACCTCTTCTAGGCACTATAACAGGACTGTGAGCTCAAATTCCACTGGAACTATAACCCAAGAATATAAAAAAATTGTGTTTATCAGGTCTCCTGTCAGGGAGTATTCTGAATATGGTGGAAAGAATGCCTTAATAAGCTGCCTGAGGTAAGTGAAAGAGACTCACAAGGGGTATGATAAAGTCATGACTGATGAGCCCTCAATTGTGTTCTAAGGAGGTGAGGTTCAGAAGATCATAGGGCTTTTTTTTTATAGGGTGAGGGTTGCATATTTGAATCCAAAGCTGGGTTGCCCAGAAGAGGCCTAGCCTTGCCACCCAGCACTTAATCATTCACTCAATACATACACATTGAGTGATTACTGTATGCTCTGTTCTGTTTGAGGTGCTAGGAATAAACCAGTGAATAAAATAACAAACAAAAATATTTCAATTTTTTTCTAAATAAATATTGAAAAATACTTAAAGGCATCTCATTTCAACATGTAGCTGACTAAGCTAATGCAGAACAGTTTTCATCTCATAGACTAAAAATTACTGACATAATCAACAATGTTTTTTTTTAACACAGTTGAGGTTAATATAAAAGATATCCCAGATACCAAAAATAAAAAGGAAACATAAAATTGAAGTAGTAAAAGTGGACTAGGGAGAGCACTGGACTAACTGGAGACCTTAGTCTGCTAAGTGTTAGGGTTTTAGTAGTGATAGGTGTCTGGAGTTATGGCCTTGGGTTCATATAAGACAGGAAGCTTAAATGAAACCCTAAATCAACATGGTACTCACAAAGTTAAACATCCACAGTGAAGGGAACTAAACATATCTGTTCATCAGCCTAGAGAAATAACAAAGAAGCAAGGGAGAGTGTCTCTTCCCAGAGCATTTGAGTGAAAAATAAAAAACACAGGTTAATGTCATGTTCAGTTTGGGAATTCACGTTTACACTTAGAGGTGCTAGAAATGAACATAAAAACTGCATGTGACAGCAGCAAATGGAAATCATTCTCTAGGGCACACAGACTTTATAGAAAAAACCATTCCCACTGAAGATGAGTTCACAAAGTATACACAGAAATAATCTACCTTGAGTGAGAATGGACTCAATTGTGGAGGATTAGCACCCCAAAATAGTTGATATAGTAAAATAATATGGAATGGGATATTTAAAGTAGAATGTCTAGAAAGATTTAAAAGATAAATGAATTGAAATTATAAGAAAAGAGCTGGATGTTGTGGAAAAAATTAAGAATATCAGTCCATTGATATGGCTAACCTGTCATGAATACCAGAGTATTCACCAAAGTATTAACCTACCTACCTTGAGTACCCATATAGCTGATTCTAACTCTGCTTCCATTTTATGGTTCTGTAATTTTTTTTTATCACATCCATAGAACAAGCATTCACCAACACATAGAACAGAACTGAGGGCTATTATTTTATTAATGTTTCAAGAACTTCTCAATTCAATGTATTTATCTTTCCTTTAAATAACTGGGGACACTAAGGAACAAAGACATCAGTTGAGTTTACCTATTTGTCAGGATGAAGGCTAAGCTTTTGTAACAAAAAGCTCCCAAATGACAGGGATATTTATCTTTCCCAAATAAAAGTCAGGAAATTTACTTTGAAAGTTGGAGTTACTGGTTACTCCATTTAAGGATCATTTAAGGATCATGTATCTTTCATCTTATTTTTCCACCATCCTATGGGGCATTTTACTTAATTTACATGGTCGAAGCTAGGCCACGAAAGAGCCCTGTTTCACTTCAGGGGCATGGGCCAGATCCAACGAGAGCATAGCTTTATTGTTTTAAGGCCAAGTTCCAGAGATGGCACACATCACTTCTACTCTCATCACTTGGCCTAACCTCAGTGACATGGCCTCAGCCAATAGCAAGGGTACCTAGAAAAAATAGTTTCTAGATAAGTTACCATGTATCCAGCTAAAATTCTGTTCTTCGGAGAGAAGGGGAAAATATATTTAGGGGTAATCTAGTAGTGTGTCATAGCCATAATTTTAGCAAATACTGGGGGATGAGGTAATTAACTGAGATTTTTTTTTATTTTTAAAATATGCTTCAGCCTATCAGTCAATCACAACTACAGATCTTCCTCAATTTATGATGGGGTTATAAAATGATAAATGCACCATTAATATTGAAAATATTATAGGTTGAAAATGTGTTTAATACACCTAACCTACCAAATGTCATAGTTTACTTAGCCTCGCATGCCTTAAATATGCTCAGAACACCTTTGTTAGTCTACAGTTGAGAAAATCATCTAACACAAAGTCTATTTTATAATAAAGTGTTTAATACATCATGCAATCTATTGGAATGCTGTACTGAAAATAAAAAAACAGAATGGTTGCATGGATACAGAAAGATTGTAAATATTTTGCTTGTTTACCTTCATGATCATGTAGCTGACTGGGAGCTGCAGTGTGCTGCCATTTGGCATCATGAGAGAGTATTATATCTCATAACAGTAGCCTAGGAAAAGATCAAAATTCAAACTACTGTTTTTGACTGAATGCATATGACTTTTGCACCAACACAATGTTGAAAACTCATAAGACAAACCAAGTCAGCGACCATCTGTATTTATCAGAGTCCCACTGTTAGCTCTATTCTTGGTAGAAGACACTAAAAAATGAAGTGACAATTGAAGGGTAGCAGAATATACCACCTCAAAATATGCCTCTTTGGCCTAAGGATTATTTTGAGCTGATTACTTGTTAGAAAAATCAGACACAGGAGAATCTCTAAATATGGAGCAGAATTTACCCTTTTGTGAGAGAGATTTACATTTATAGGCATAACTTGGAGATATTGCAGGTTAGGTTCCAAACCACTGCAATAAAGCCAATATCGCAATAAAGCAAGTCAGAGGAATTTTTTGGCTTCCCAGTGCATATAAAAGTTGTTTACACTACACTGTAATCTATTAAGTATATAATAGAATTATGTCTAAAAAAATAAAGTATATACCTTAATTTAAAAATACTTTATTGCTAAAAGCTGCTAACCAAAACCTGAGATTTCAGCAAGTCATAATCTTTTTGTTGGTGGAAAGTTTTGCCTTGATGTTAATGGCTGCTGACTGATCAGGGTGGGGGGCGCTGAAAGTTGGGGTGGGTATAGCAATTTCTCAAAATAACAATGAAGTTAGACTCATCAATTGACTCTTCTTTTCATGAACAATTTCTCTGTAGCATGCAGTGCTGTTTGAGAGCATTTTACCCACAGTACAACTTCTTTCAAAATTAGAGTCAATCCTCTCAACCCCTGCCACTGTTTAATCAATTAAGTTTAAGGAATATTCTAAATCTTTTGTTGTCATTTCAACAATCTTTGTAGTATCTTCACTAGCAGTATATTCCATCCCAAGAAACCACTTTCTTTGCCAGGGGAAAGAAAAAAGAGAGGGAGAGAGACCAACCAAGAAACAGACTAAACTATAGAGAACAAACTGATGGTTACCAGAGGGGAAGTTGCTGGGGGGATGGGTTAAATAGGTGATTGAAAAGTGTACTTGTCATGATGAGCACAGGTGATGTATGGAATTGTTGATCACTGTATTATACACCTGAAACTAATATAACACTGTGTTAACTAACTGGAATTAAAATAAAACTTAAAAAAAAGAAAAAAAGAAATCATTTTCTTTGCTCATCTGTAAGGAGCAACTCATTCATTCCAGTTTTATCACAAGATTGAAGTAATTCAGTCATATCCTCATGCTCCACATCTAATTCTAGTTCTTTTGCTATTTCACCACATTTACAGTTATTTCCTTCACTGAAGTCTTGAGCCCCCTCAAAGTCATCCATGAGAGTTGGAATCAACTTCTTCCAAACTCCTATGAATGTTGATATTTTGACCTCTTCCCATGAGTGGCTTTTAGAATGGTGAATCCTTTCCAGAAAGTTTTCAATTGGCTTTGCCCAGATCTATCAGAGAAGTCATTACCTATGTTAACCTTATAAAACATATTTCTTAAATAATAAGGTTTGAAAGTCAAAATTACTCCTTGATCCATGGGCTGCAGAATGGATGCTGTGTTAGCAGGTATGAAAACAAAATTAGGGGGCGCCTGGGTGGCGCAGTCGGTTAAGCGTCCGACTTCAGCCAGGTCACGATCTCGCGGTCCGTGAGTTCGAGCCCCGCGTCCGGCTCTGGGCTGATGGCTCAGAGCCTGGAGCCTGCTTCCGATTCTGTGTCTCCCTCTCTCTCTGCCCCTCCCCCGCTCATGCTCTGTCTCTCTCTGTCCCAAAAATAAATAAACGTTGAAAAAAAAATTAAAACAAAATTAGTCTCTTCATACATCTACATTAGAGTCCTTAGGTGACCAGGTGCACCATCAATGAGCAGAAATGTTTTGGAAGAAATCTTTTATTCTGAGCAATAGGCCTCAGCAGTGGGCTTAAAATATTCAGTAAATCATTTTGTCCACATATGTGTTGTCATCCAGGCTTTGTTGTTCTGTTGATAGATAACAGCCAGAGTAGATTTAGCATGGTTCTTAAGGTCCCTAGGATGTTCAGAATGGTAAATAAGTCCTGGCTTCAGCTTAAAGTTACCAGCAACATTAGCCCCTAACAAGAGAGTCAGCTTGTCCTTTGAAGCTTTGAAGCCAGGCATTGATTTCTCCTCTCTAGTTAATGAAAGTCTTAGATGACATCGTCTTTCAATAGGAGACTGTTTTGTCTACATTGAAAATCTGTTATTTAGTGTAGCCACATTAATGATCTTATTATCTAGATCTTTTGGATAGCTTGGGCTGTTTCTATGTCAGCATTTGTTGCTTTACTTTGTACGTTTATGTAAATACAGACAACTTATTTCCTTAACCTCATGAACCAACCTCTGCTACCTTGAAACTTTTCTTCTTCACTTTCCTCACCTCTCACCTTCATTGAATTGAAGAGTGTTAGGGCCTTGCTCTGGATTAGGCTTTGGCTTAAAGAAATGAAGTGACTGGTTTGCTCTTCTATCTGGGCCACTGAAACATTCTCCATATTAGCAATAGGCTGTTTTGCTTTCTTATCATTTATGTGTTTGTTAGAGTAGCACATTTAATTTCCCTTAAGAATTTTTCCTTTGCATTCACAACTTGGCTGTTTGGTTCAAGAAGCCTAGTTTTTGTTCTATCTTGGCTTTTGCCATGCTTTTCTCACTGAGCTTAATCATTTCTAGTTTTTTATTTAAATTGAGACAAGTATAACCCTTCCTTTCACTTTAACACTTAGAGGTCATTGTAGGATTATTAATTGGCCTAATTTCAATGTTTTTGTGCCTCAGGGAATAGGGTGGCCTAAGGAGAGGGAGAAATGTGGGGGAATGGCTGGTCAATGGAGCAGTCAGAATACACACAACATTTATCAATTAAGTCTTCTGTCTTATATGGGTGTGGTTCATAGTGCCCCCAATCATAACAGTAATATCAAAGATCACTGGTCACAGATCACTATAACAAATATATTAATGAAAAAAATTGAAATTTTACAAGAATTACCAAAATATGACACAGAGACATAAAGTGAGTAAATGCAGTTGGAAAATGGCACCTATAGACTCGTTTGACACAGGGTTGTCACCAACCCTCAATTCGTAAAACACTCAGTTTCTGTGAAGTGCAATAAAGTGAAGTGCAATACAAGGTATGCCTGTATAAGGGAAATCTCCATTTGTAAAGGTATGTACCTCTTTGTACCAGGAAGAGAAGAATGACTCTAAATCACAAGAAACTCTTATCAATGGAGAAGGCCACTTAAATTTGCCCAAAAATCTTACCCTTGTTTACTGTACTTTTCCTAATAACCTCCCATAATGATAATATCTTTCTTTTGTCTTTAGCTAAAGGTGGTATAATGCGGTGAGTTGGGTCATTGAGCCATCTGGGAGAATTTTATCAGTTTTCTGAGTATCTCCTCTCTCTATATATATGAGGTATATGTGTTATTAAATGTGTTTGTTTTCTCTTAATCTTTCTCTTAATCTGTCTTTTATTATGGGGGCGGTCTCAGCCAAAAGCATGAAGGTTAGAGGGAAAATTATCTAAAACTCACCACTAACGACTATCTCTCTCATCCCCATTCCCACCCCATAACAGACTGCCATCCATTTCTGTTGGTTCTACCAACAAATACCTACTCATCTCCCTTTCTGCCCCTTTTCTCTTGAAGGCAAGAGAGAAGTCAAGAATGACATCATGGCACTTCGGGCTAAGCAAATGGAAAGATGAAGATGCCATTAATTGAGATAAGGAAGACTGAGGGAGGAGTTGTGTGGGGTTCGTAGAGAGATCAGGAATTTTGTTTTAGAATAATAAACTTGCAATATCTATTTGACATCTGAGTGAAAATACAGATGGATATATAGGCCCGGAGTTCAATCAAGATGCTTGGCCTGGAGATGCAACAATAAACCCAGCAAGTGGATATGTGCAGGAACTGTTCTAAGCATTTTCCACATGCTAACTCATTTAATCCTCACAACAATGCCAAAAGGTAGTAGGAAATATTATCACCTCTTATTTCACAGATAGAGTAATTGAGGCACATACAGATTAAGCAACTTGTCTGAGGTCACAAAGGTGACCTTCCATAAAGGTGGAAGGGCCATGATTTGAATCCAGCATGTAAGTATCAAAATCCATGCCTTGAGCCACAATGCTGTAGTACAGTTAATAAGTTTGGGAGTCTTCGGCATATGAAATATATTTAAATCTATGAATTCAGGTGAGATCACCAAGAGAATATGACAGCAAAAAGTATCTGAGGAATTTGTTTAAAAATAAAATGGAATGGGATGGAGAGAAGTATGTAGGAGCATGGTTGAAAGAAGACTGGCCCTAAGTAGATAAATGTTGAAGCTGGGTAATGGATACATGGAGGTTCATTATACTTTGCTGTCTATTTTGTCTTTGACTAAACTTTTACATAATAAGAAGTGAAAACAAAGACAGGAAAATAAAGAGGAACTGTGAAAGAAACCAAGAAAAAGTGACAGTGAGGCAAGAAGAAAAACAGGAGCATGGTATCCTGGAAAGCAAATGTTCCAATTCTGTTGATACATAACAAACCACCCCAAAACTTCATGGTTTAACCAAGCAACAATAATTTATTTTTCTCAGAAATCTGTGGTTTGGGCATGGCCCAGTAGGGACCTGTCATTTCTCCTCCTACTCTCTAGGCATGAGGACCCATCTCTAAGGTGGCTCACTTATATGGCTGGCAAGTTGCTGGTGTAGGCTGGGAGCTCAGCCAGCACAGTCCTATCTTTATCTAGGGTCAGCCCTCAGATTTACTAAAGATAAGTGGTGCAAATGAGACTTACTTGACAGGTCTTCCAACATATGTCTTACTCTCAACTGGTAAATGACCCTTCAGAGAACATTGAAAAAGATTCCACTGATGCTGGAATTGTTTTCTTTACAAAAATTACAGGAAATGAGAATACATTTGTTATCTAGATCTTTGTAAATGCTAGAAGAGCCTGTACTTTACAGTAAAAGATATCTCAATTTTTTTCATATCCATTGGTCACAGCTCCTCCTTGGAATTTCTCTTTTGTAGAATACTTTAAACAGCTTCAAGAAGATGGAAACAGGGTAAAAAATATGTGTACAAATTCTTGCATCTCTTTCAAATAATAAGCAAATAGCAAAAACCAGTTTTTCTCTTATCTTCTTACCCATGACTCAAAATAGTTCTGTTCATGGGTTTTTAGGTTTTCACCATGGATGGGCCAGGTGGTTGTTCCTCATCAACACTCTAAGGTACTGACTGCCATGGCAGTCATTGAGAGTTTTTAACACTAAGACCTGATTTTCAAATGCTTTGACAATTCACATCAGGTCAGAAGTTGGAGTGCCAGTGCTTTTCTTCCCCAGGTATACCTGGCAAGTACAGAAGGGCAGCAGACAGCTGATCCTGAGACAAGTGAATCACCCCGCACGCTACCAAACATACACCACTGGGATTGCTGGGCTGTTACAGAGGAACCAAGAAGAGAACAATTAAAAAACACAAAGGCCAAGTTTTATCTTTACTTCCCCATTCCTGCTAACTTGGAATATCTGAAACCATCAGATGTGACTTGGTACATCATGATGCAGGATCCTGCTATTATGTCTTTGTTGGTGTATTATTATCTGAGAACAGATTTATTTATTTATTTTTTCAATATATGAAGTTTATTGTCAAATTGGTTTCCATACAACACCCAGTGCTCATCCCAAAAGGTACCCTCCTCAATACCCATCACCCACCCTCCCCACCCTCCCACCCCCCATCAACCCTCAGTTTGTTGAGAACAGATTTAAACAAGCCAGCTTGTTATAAGCAAATAAATAAACATAAAATAAAGTAAAATAAAATAAAATAATTAATGAATAAGCCAGCTTTTCTCTGTGGTGAAGTCTCTAAGGCTATCATCCTCAACAACAGGCACCCATCACTGACACTAGTCATTGGCTAAGAGTTTAAGTGTTTCTCAAAAACTCAAAAGAATTGTAGTATAATACAATATTACTTAATACCAGCAGCAGGTGTTAAGCCTTTCACCCTCTGTCTTTCACTAGTGTAACTTAGTCAAATTACAATTGACTGTAAGTTGATGAAGCATTTGGAGAGCAAACTACTACCAAAACAAATACACTTTGAGTTCTTTTCTGTCACTTCTCCTTATCACTTGTTAGTGCTCATCACCTCTCCTTGGTTTCTAGGAGATCCCCATCTCCTGATTTTCTTCTACTTCTTGGATTGCCCCTCTTTCCTCTGTTTCTGGACCCTATTCCAATGTGTAGACCTTTTCCCCCACACCAAGTGACACCATCTAAGAGTCCTACAATTCAACTCAATTGTGACACTGTCTACCTGGAGATAGCATCAGATGCTACAAGACTGCCCCATCCTCAACTTCAGATGCTAATCACAAGTCCAGGTTGTCACCTATTTTTCTTACCCATTGGCTATAGTTTATAGAGTCCAATGACTCTCTCCTTGGGTTTGATTAATTTGCTAAAACAGCTCATAGAACACAGATAAATATTTTACTTACTAGATTATTGTTTTAATAAAAAAGGATATAACTCAGGAACAGCCAGACAGAAAAGATGCATAGGACAAGGTATGGGGAAGGGGTGCCAAGACTCAATTCTCTCTGAGCACACCACTCTCCCTGAATCTCCAGGTATTCAACAATCTGGAAGCTCTCAGAACCCCATCCTTTTTGAGTTTTTATGGAGGCTTTCTTATAGAGGCACAGTGATTAAATCATTGGCCATTGGTGACTAAACTCCATCTTCGGCTCTTCTCCCCTCCCAGGATGTTTAAGGGGGTGGGACTAAATGTTCTAACTCTTTAATCATAGGGTTGGCTGTCTCAGCAACCAGCCCCAATCCTTGGGTTAGCCAGCTCTCCAAAAGTCACTCATTAACATAATAAGACACCTTTCTTGCTCTCAGCACTTAGGAAATTCCAAGAGTTTTAGGAGCTCTGCCAGAAACCAGGACAAAGACCAAATATATATTTCTTATTATAAATCACACTATTATACTGACTCTTCTCACAGACTCTTCTTGAGCTTCTCATGCCTCTTATCATCATCAGTTCACTTTTGTCTTTATTCTACATGCTCTCAGTGACTCCATCCTCATTCATAGTTTTAAACAATCCTGCTCTCCGTGCTGTTGCTGTAGGAATAGTGGCAGTGGTAATAGCAGCATTAGGTAGAGGAACAACACTAATGGCAGTGATAGTAGCAAGAGCAGTAAGTAACAGCACAGCAATAGTTTTTAACTTCAGTTATTATAGGAACCTTCTAATACATTTCCCTGGTCTTGATCGTTCCCCTTATTACATTCTTCATATCCCTGCCAATCTAATTCTTCCAAAATAGATAGATATTCAATAATGTGACTTCATTTCAATCTTCTAATAGTCCCAGTGGTCTTGGGTATAAAGTCTAAATTCTTAGTATAAAAGGCCTATCACTACCCAGCCCTGTCTATCTCAGCCCCTACATGTACCCCTTGCCATAGTCATCCCAAACAACTTGCATTTTGCCACATATAGCATGTTATTTCCCACTTCTATTATTGGAATGTCTTCTCCCTTACCTCCTGCTGGACTCCCAACACAACTGACTCCTAGGAATCTTTCCAAAAATAACTGAAGTAGTGTTTCCTGTCTAGGAAGACAGTCTCATGTCTCCAGACCACTTTATGTGTCCCACCTGTGTGTCTCCATTATCATACAACACATTATAATAATAATTATTATTTTACTTTTTGTTAATTTCTTTGTGATCTTCTTTCCTGTGTCCTCAGTCCTCAATTGTAAGCATTATACTCAAGAAAATGTTGAATGAATGAACAAGTGAATTATAGCTCAAGCATGGATTAATATACACTGCTTACCCTCCCACCCACCCGCCCCACCCAGTTTCAACTTGCTTCACCTCCTGCTAAAGAAAAATGACAACAGGTCCAAATTGGAGTCACTTGTGCTAAGCCCCAAGTCAGCAAACCAAGATTTAATATCTAACCTAATTATAGTTTCAGCCTTTCCTAGGAATGTGACCTTTAACCAGTCAACCTAGAATTACCTGATTAGCACTAGTAAGGTAATCTGCAGGATAGACCCCTGCCCTTCCCCCAAAGGAAGGTGATCTTGTCTGAAACAACCTACTTTTTATTAGAATCTTGCTCTTTCCCACTTCTGACTATAAAAATCCTCCTTGAGCTCCTTTCTATTTGCTAGATGGGATGCTGACTAATTCATGAATTGTTGAATGAAGCCAATCAGATCTTCAAATTGACTCAGTTTAATTTTGTTTTTTTTAACACCTCTCAGGTTGCTCAGTCTAGCAAGGGAGACAGAAATAACTAGATCATCCTAGTATAATAATTTCAGAGGAGTCATTCAGGAACCTCCCCTCAGGTTCATCCAAGAATCCCACATTGACAACCAATTAAATGAGGAAATGAACACACAGGATAAATGAAAGAACATCATTATTTGATGACATACCGTGTCAGAGCCTTGACAGAGCATTTGATTTATTAAATAAAGGTTTAAGAGTGCTGGCCACACCTGTCCTCCACACTGACAGTAACCCACTATGTAGCACCTTTAGAAAAAGGTCACTCAACTAGGTTTAAGTGCACTTAATCAAGGGCAAGGTGAGGTATCTGATAAAAAGGTTATAGTAATCCTTTGATTTTCTTGAATCTACCAACTTCATAAACTTTATTTTACAAAGTTACATAACTAGCTTTTTATTCCTCTGGGCTTTATTCACATAAAGCCTTGAAAGTCTCTTCCTAGGTCCTCTGTGCTCTGGCCATTTTCTAGGAGAAGTTTCCATTCTGGATCTCTGATCTTGCTTCCCTCAATTGGTTTCTTTTCTACTTCTTTTGGTCCTACTTTCAGCAATCTAATTCACAGAGTATGGCTTCTTATTTCAGTACCTGACCTCAGCCCTGTTTACCACTTTCCTTAATCACAAGACTTTCCTTCCACACCACGCTTTCTTTCTTTTGCTTCTTTCATTTTTTTTTAAAGTAAGCCCAACGTGGGGCTCAAACTCATGACCCTGAGATGAAGAGTTGCATGGTCTACTGACTGAGCCAGCTAGGTACCCCTCATACGAAGCTTTCTTATCTCATCACACCTTCCTCAACCCTAGACCATGCCCATAGAACTGGATGGCGTCCACTTCATCAGCATTCAATTTGGTTTCACCATCCTATGGTCTCACCCCGACAGCAGCATCTAGTTCATCCTGAAATGTAATCTCCATAATTCACATGTATTTCACATCTATGACTTTGTCTACAGCAAGAAAGAGTATTATAGCATCATTTAGCACTAGCATCCAGGTTTCTACATCCCATTTTTCTTTGCAGTTGGTAGGACTACTGTGTGATCTAACTGGCTCAATTGTTTAGAGTTGTCATTTCAAGCTTCTGTGAGCTGCAAAACTCCTTATTCAAATAGAATCTTAATGCTAGCAAGTAATACTTAAAACACTGGCTTGTTCTGGCTAACACGGGTGTGACGTCCCAAGCCCCCTTTACCTCTCATTCCCATCCCTCTAGGAATTCTGAAAAGCCTCAAGGTGGGAAAACCACTGGGTTGGAGCACATTCTAAGGAAACCCAAGTGGTGAGCTTCATACCATTGGGCCAGGTTTTGTCACAGAACATGCGATATCCGGGAAAGCAGTGCGACAACGGTTATGTGGTCTGACTCTTGAGAAAGACTGCCAGGATTCAGAGCCCTATTCTTCCCTCACTAGCTGAGGCTCAATGGACAGTATACTTAACCTCTCTGTACTTGAGCTTTCTCATCTGTAAGACAAAGATCATAATGGTTTCTGCCTCTTTGTTAAAAGGATTAAATGAGTTCATAGAGTTTAAAAAAATGTTTGAGTAACACAAAAAGATAGTAAATAAATATTTGGTACTATTATCTTCTAAAATCACATTCTATTTTCAAGGAACCCCTGGGGGGCAAAGTATAGGTGACTCAGCACAGTCCTTCTACCCTCACCACACATAGCCCGTATCAGCAGTCAGTACTGTCCTCCTTGTACTTGAGGTACCACAGATTGCCCCTTAACAAGCTATGTCTTACAGTTCATGAAATTGTAACTCAGGGCCCTAAAAGGGGACACTGGCTTCATTCAACAGAGTGACTGGTTCCACGAAGTTTACTTCCCAAGATTTACTACAGATTTATGTCAAGTGAAAAATTATGCACAGTGCACAGCTTCTCAATAGAAATGGACCAGGCCATTTGATTAGACTTGTAAATCTAAGGTTAATTGGGAGTTGAGCATTGCACTTCTAGGAAATAGGGTACTTGGCACGTTTGTATATTTCTGAATCTGTCCCTTGTTTATAGCCATAAACATATGCCATTGATTTATGATTTTCCTTCTATAGGCTTCACCAGGGTAACACAAATAGAAGTTAGTCATTAAACCCAGAAGGAATTTGAGAGCAGGACATAAAATTTAAAGAAGGTTATACACTGAGGGGGAAAAAAATGATGTAAGAAGTAAAGACAACAGAAAATTAGCTGCTAAATCTTTGGGATAATGCATTTTTACAGGTTGTTTTTAATAATACTTGCTATATTGTATTTTAAACTGTGGTCCTCCAAGCTAAGCTAAGTAATTCCCAAGGAAAGAAGGGGAGAGGCCTTTCTAAGTAATGTAAACAGGTCTTCCAAATGAAAAAAAAATCAGAATCTTTTCTTTCTTGAGTTTGTATTTTCTTTATCACTTTTTGCTCAGCAAACTTGCAGGGAATGTAGAGAGCGTAGATGTCAACTCTACTCCCTGAGTACCTGAGGTTCTTCAGGCTCAGCCTGAGTCAGATCTCTTCCTGGCCAGAGCAGGAAATGCAGGGAATAGCTTTGTCAGCATCTTCATGCCCAGGCCTCTGATTAGAATTGAAAGAATAGGTGGTGATACTGTCCACATTCCTTTATCCTAAATTCCAAAATACAAAAAGCCTTGAAATCAAAAATTTTTTTCCATAATCTGGCACAAAATTTGTTTGGTGGCAAAATCTGATTTTCTTGACACACAGTTGAGTATGGTCATTATTTGTGTCACTTATGGTGAAGATGCATACATTTTGTCGTGGAGATATGATTATATTTACTTATGGGGTGCTGACCCAGAACCCACTAGAGAAATTATATATGGGATACATACAATTTTACCTTTCTAGAATCTGAAAAACTTGTAATTCCAAAAGACAACTGGCCCCATGGGTTTAAATAAAATAACATTTAAATAAAGGATGGTGGTCCTGTCCTAAGTGTTCTGAGTGGGAAGAAGTCTAAAAAGAAAGAACACATTCTGGCTTTGCAGAGGGACACAAGAACTGCAAGTCGAGAAGGTTGGTGTGCTTCACATGGATGGGAAATTCAAGGGAGCTGTCTGTCAGTGTTATCCATTCCAGCATGAGGAGGAGGAAACCAGTGCAGTGAGTGACAAAAATCAGTTACCAGCCACACTCCTAGATCAAGTGCCCATCACTGTCCATCAGTGCAGGCTGAGGCCCAGGTGAGCACAAAGCAGAGGCTATAGACAGGACTACCCTTCTAGAACCCTTATCTCCTCACCCTAGTGCTTGTACCAGTGTCTTTCTTTCTTCATTTATATTCCCTTTCCCCATCGCTTTACTGTAAATAATTCCTTTTCTATTTTTACAAGTTCCATACTAATCGCTACTCAGAATTCACTGATGGTGATGGTAAGTTTAAGAGATCTAAAAAGGGGTGCCCGGGTAGCTCAATCCATTAAGCCTTTGGCTCTTGATTTGGACTCAGGTCATGATCTTGTGGTTTGTGACTTTGAGCTCCAAGTTGGGCTCTGTGCTGATAATGCAAATCCTGCTTGGGATTCTCTCTATCCCTCTCTCTCTCTGCCCCTCCCTTGCTTGTGCTCTCTCTCTCCAAAAATAAACTCTTTTAACAAGCTATATATATAAAAAAGAAATATAAAATTAGCAAAATTAGTTTAATTCTGGTTATGCTTTAAATTTTTTAAATTCTGGATTCAGATTGTCTAGGTTCAAATTATGGCTCCACCACTTCCTAGATATGTGACTATAATGAATATATAATCTCTTTGTGCCTCAGTTTTCTTATTCATAAAACAGGGGAAATAGTACCTATCTCATACAGTTGTTGAGGGATTAAATGAACTAATACAATGTGAAGCATTTAGAACAATGCCCAGCATATTGTGAGTACTCTGTAAATGTAAGCTACTATTATTTCTGAAGGTGTCTACAACTGTCTTCTATGAGCTCCATACATTGATAATATAGTTTTTTTCCCTTATAGGATTCCTTACATACAGTTTCCTAAGATGGTACTTACTATAAGGACATTTGATGACCAGTAATTATTTGCTAGATATAAGATGAAGACTATAACAAAAAAACAGATGCACAATCAAAACTCGGTATGTAAGTTACAATCTGCTTTCATATACATGGCTGACTATGACATTCAGATGGTGAGTACAGTTTTTCCCCCTCCTTTTTCCTCCTCTTACCAATTTATTTTGAAATCTAAGAAATAAAATAAAAAGAGAATAATAAAACATGATATAAAAATTTCAAAATAAAACCATCGGGCAGGAACAAATCTTTGAGGCAGTCCTTTAGACTATATTCACATTTTTGTTTTCGGACTATTCATCTCTTAAACATTAATGCAAACAACATTAACTGCATTGTCCAGCTAAAAAGGTACTAAAAACCATGAATTCTACATTAAATTGACCCCCAATTACTTAAGCATTGTGACTAGAAATCTTTTGGATGACAAATCATTCCCTAATATTCCACAAACCTATTCCACTCAGAGTTAGACCTTGGAGTCCATACTCCTTGACTTTCCCTAAGACATCAAAAATAACACCTGTCCAAACTGGCATGTGGGTCATCTCTATCAGTGGATTCAAAATTTGAGGGGTGCATTTTCAGTGCTCCCTACCAAGTCAATGGTTGTAGTGAAGAGGCTGGGAACCCCATATACTTACCTATTTCTCTCTCACCTACTGCTCTGACTGTGTAATTAATGCTGGGGCTATTATGACTTTTTTTCTAGAGTCGGCTCTAACTGGACTGACCCATATTTGTCTCAGATATTTTCTCTCCATTCTATTTTGTTTATCAAAAGAGTATTCACCAAAAAAATGCCCAGCTAGGGGCGCCTGGGTGGCGCAGTCGGTTAAGCGTCCGACTTCAGCCAGGTCACGATCTCGCGGTCCGTGAGTTCGAGCCCCGCGTCAGGCTCTGGGCTGATGGCTTGGAGCCTGGAGCCTGTTTCCGATTCTGTGTCTCCCTCTCTCTCTGCCCCTCCCCCGTTCATGCTCTGTCTCTCTCTGTCCCAAAAATAAATAAATGTTGAAAAAAAAAAATTTAAAAAAAAAAAAAAAATGCCCAGCTTAAGGAGAAAAAAAAATTATCACAGCTAAATGTGGGTTTAAAACTGAAGAGACTTGAGATTGAAAAACTGCCAGTTCTTGCTGCTCACTTACTCACATGAGGGTTTACAGCTCCTGAAATCATGCCAGGGCTTTGAAAATGAAAGCTTGCAGTTAGAAAACGATGGCTCATGACAGCAAAGATCAGTCATGTGATAGGCCAAGCATTTTCCGTCATTGCCTTCCTCAATCAGACAGGGCTCAGAAACAGAGGTTAATCGGTCAGATAGCATCCACAGAGGCTGAGGGCAGCAGAATCAGACTGTAGCAATTAATCATTTAATTGGTTTCTGATTCACTTTAACTGTCTTTTAAAAAGATATTACAGAAAAACATTATTGAAAGGACATTTTAGGCTATTTAATAAAGATCCAATATACCCTTTGTGAACCAGAAAATAAATGGATCTCTGGCCCAACTCTGCTCAATGTTTTCTTGGGCAAGATTTACTTACATAGAAGAAGGAGTGACAGAGTCTCTGCTCCAGGCAGGAGAAAAAACATGTATAAATGTACTTAGGAAAGTAAGCATGGGTGTAATAAAAATAGGCTTTTTTGTTTGATTGGATGCCTTTTTTTTTTTTTAGCTAAAAAGTAAAACGTATTACTGAGGTTGATAGGAAAGCCTAGATTTTAGAGGGCCTTGAATGTCAGCATCAAAGGGCCTAGACTTAATCTGTTAAGCAATGGAAGCCACTGAAGATTTCTGAGGAGAGAAAATAGCATGAGTAGGGAACAGCATGAACTACACAGTCGATCAGCCCTAGGTTATATAATTCTACCTCTGGCCCTCATTTCCTAGTATAAAACACATTATAATACTTTTGGAGCCTCTCAAGCTATTCAGTGAAAGTGATAATACCATTTCCAGGGGTACTACAACATTAAAATAATATATGTAACATACCCACCCCAGGGCTAAGCACAGAAAAAAGTACCTATTAAACAGTGTTAGTTGTTACTACTGCTGTGCTCTGACTAGGAAGGTCAAAGGGGAAGAGATGAAAGGAAGGAGACCAGAGAGGTTCAGGTAAGATATAGAAAGGTTAGACTAGATAGAGTGCAAGTAAGGACAGTGGCAAAGAGAAATTGAGGTAGCAAACAAAGGATACTACAAAGGTAAAATCCAAGGAAATGATTAGGAAAGACTAACTTGCCCAAAGTCATTTGACAACTGGACATGACCAAGGGAAGAGGAGCATCCACAGAGGCTCCAAGAAGCAGTCTGAGATAAGTATCACACAAGTCAGAGAGATGCAAACTGCTATGGAGATCCAAAATAAATAATAAAGACAAATAAATGCCTAACACTGAACTTGGATTTCTAGAATGACTGCAGAAATAACCAAAACCATATTCCTTGCTGCAATGATCCCATCTTAATTCCTAATAATGAACACTTCCCTGAGAGCAATTTAAAATCCACAGGGTCAGATGATTTGGGCCATGACATTACTCATCATTGTACACCAGGCAGGGTCCTCTTTCTGTATACCTTTACTATGGCTCGTCTCTTCATGTCACCTCCACTACAGAGGTCCCCACCATTTCCTTTGGCACCTCCTACAAGCTTTATTGTTATCACTCAGTACAGATAGCTGCTGATGCTCTCTTCAGGCTAGAAATGGTTTCCCCACAAGATTCACCTACTTGGATAACAGGTAGAGAAATACCTGGCACTTCAGAATAGCAGAGCAGTATCTAACATCTCACTGTACCTGGCATTTTTATCATTAATTGTGTTCAGAATTTCTTGAGGAAGCAGCCTTAATAATTTTTCACCACTTTGCTCTGTGAAGATTAATATTACTTTCTTATACATATGGGCCCCTTGTCCAGCACAAGCTTCTGTCCTCATCTGGGCCATTGTGGATTTCAGCCGTGTCAGCTCCATATAATTCACAAAGGAATCAACCCACAGACATTTCCCAGCCACATTTGTGCTTTCCAGAACACACAAGGGAAACTTTACAGCTTATATAAATGGACTTTAATTTTGCAGTATACCTTTTGGGATGTATGTTTAATTTGTTAGAACATGTAGAAAAGCTGACAGGCCATTTTGCACCTTTCAGGAAGCTTCTCCTTTGCACAGGCTGCCCTAAAGAAACACAGGACTGCACTGTTTCCCTACTCACCACCTCTTGCTCTCCCTACAGGATCTCTCCCACCTGAGCTCACTCCTGAGCAAATAGAAACACTATGTGAAATTTTTGTTCCTGTATCACTTTCCTCTTCCTCCACTAATATTTTTTCTTGAACATCTCTGAGAAAACACTGAATATGATTTAACTTCATTTTATCATTAACTTCAGGACAAATGTCATGCTAACTTTTCTGTTTAATGACATAGTACTTCTTGTGCAACCTAATGGGCTCCAGATTAATACAATTCAAAATATGGCATTCTGTAGGTAACAATGTTTTATGCTTTACAAGGAGAAGTAGAACTTGGGGAGGGAGGTGATGACAATATGAGGTCAAAAGTTTTTAGAAGTCAACTCATCATAAATAGGAAAATGTTTCTCTTAGATTCTTCACAATATTCTTAGTTTCAAGGGCATTCCGCACAGGGCACTAAATAGGCTCTTTGAAGAGCTGATTCTGTGATAGTGTGCAAATATTTCTCATTATCCAAGTTACTCCTGGTTCAGAGTAGAGACTGATATTTTTGGTTAAAGTTTGTACTTCCTAATCTCTGTATACCAGAGCAATATTAATGGTAAACACCTACTATTTATCTAGTGCTACTATTTATATCTTACTCTTTTGTCACCCTTTGTGAAATAAGGTATTCTTTTACAGATGGAAAAACTGAGCCTTAGAGAGGCTAACTTTTCCAAGGCCAGATAGCCAGTAACTGGGAAAATCAGAACTGGAATTTGGGTCTCTTCTATACCAGAGTTACAAGTCATTATAACTCACTGGAACAATGGTGCCCACAAATGACATTCCAGGAGCACTTAATGGAGAATTCCAGCTTGGTATCTGTGATTAAGAAAAAAAAAGCCTCAGTACTTACTGAGTACATTACTTACTAAGTAATATTCTGTATTATTTACTGACTCCATACACACTTATGAGCATGTAATGACCTTAACCATTTCAGGAAAGGACATCAGTTCTGTGATATTTACTGACATCTTACAGCTAATTAATCACTAAATGGGGGAAGTTGTTGAGAAAAGTAAGATGTGGTCCATATCTTAGGGTACCTACCATCTAGCTGGACAGACAAGCCCTAAATACATGCTATGTATATATTTAGATAATATCAAAAAAGGCATTGCAAAGCTTGATGAGATTCATTACCAAATTAATAATTCAGAGCAAAAGTGCTAAGGTGAGTCAGGTGAGGGAGAATTCTCTCCAACCAGTAGGAGTCAAGGAAGACTAGATAAGAGAAATGGGACTTGAGGTAGGAACTGGTGGATGGGGTAAGACTTAGTGAAGTTGGAGATTGCTGAAAAGTGAAAAGGGCACCCAGGAGAAAAGAGAAGGAATCCCTGGAGTAGATGAGAGGTCTCGGCTCCACAGTCTTGCATCATTCACTACAAGGTGCTTGACTGGAATACAGTGTGAGCCCAGATAGTTAAAGCACAATGACACATTCTTATAGGATAAATTGTGTCCCCTTAAAGTTCATGTGCTTAAACTCTAACCCCTAATGTGATTGTATTTGGAAATAAGGCCTTTAAAGAGGTAAGTCAAGTTAAATATGGTCATAAGGGTAGGCCCCTAATCCAATAAGATGGGTTGGTTGGTTGGTTGGTTGGTTTGTTGGTTGGCTGGTTGGTGTATCTATGTATGTATGTATGACTGGTATCCTTGTAACAAGAGATGCTCAAGTGTATAGAAAAGACCATGTGAGGACACGGCAAGAAGGCAGCCATCTACAAGTTAAGGAGAGAGGCCTCAGGAAAAAGCAAACTTTCCAAAACTTTGATCTTGGACTTCCAGTTTCCAGAACTGTATGAGAACATATTTGTTGTTTATGCCACCCAGTCTGTGTTTTTTTGTTATGGCAGCCCTAATAGACTAATGCACATACCTTCAGCTATTTCACGTATAACTTCCCTACCCTGGCTGGACCTACCACTCCTCTATTAGGTTATCCTTCATCCTAACTGCCTTAGAGAGTTTGAGCCTGTAGTAGCAGATTTCTGAAAAGGGCAGCTATTCCATTTGGTTATCATGAAGACCTCTGTTGGAACACTTGGACCTCCGAAATCAGCTGAAGGTGACATAAGGAGTGCACTTCAAATATCCCTATGGTGAAGGACCAACTATACCCCATTCCTTTGCTGACAGCTACAGGATCCTACTCTACATGTCAGATGAGTAGTAGCAGCTGCAAGAAACTCATCACACAAATTTAATAACACCCTGTTCAATAAGACCCCTGATCAGGTACATGAATATTTCAGCCAAGCAGTAATGTGCTGGTAAATGTCCAGCACCCAGTTGTTAGGGGTGGGAGGAGTCCTGATTTGTAGCATTTGCCCATTTTTGTGATAAAAATACCTTCTGCCATGGCTGATTTCAAGATACAAACATGAAGTCATTAAGCCACAAAGGTAGGAGGAAATGTCCACATCAGCTCTCTCACCCACCTCTAGTTCATCACTGAGCAATGTCCAATTACTATAAAATTTCAAAATACTATCACTTCTGTACATTTGCAGAAGGCAAATCACATTTGTGTAACGCTGATCTAAATTCCTTAAGTGTAAAAGTCCCCAAAGAGGTCCTCAAACGTTTGTTAGCTTACTATTTTATCAGGATAAATTCTGGACCCACAAAAGTCCTAAAAAAAACATTTCCAGAAAGGGCCTATTTACCCACAATAGCTATGAAAAAAATGGCAGGAGTTCAGCTCTTGTCTTCTTTTCCTCTTTTCTTCTTTCCATCTAGAAATATTATCTCAATGACCTTCTCCCAATCTCATCGACTTTTTCCCTTCTCTTTATCTCCTTTGCTTAAAGGATATTCTTCCCTGTCCTTTGCCTCTCTTCAATATCATAGTCAAATCACAACATTTCCAATGGTCCGCTTTCTTTATGCTACAACTTGGTTTTACTGGGAGGATGGGTTCCTAGACTTTGTTACAAGGAGCAATGAGAGGATAAACCCACTCAGCCAACTCAAGGGTAAAACCCAAAGCAACCTGCAGATTTAAAGGGCCAACAGGATTAAAGGCAGAAAATGCAAAGTTGCATTAACCCTCTTTATTCTTGCTTTCCCAGAATTAATTCAGCTTTGTTCTTTTCCTTTGTTTCAAACACAGAGCTAGCCATCAGTAAAATATTCAAAACTGTGGCATACAGAAAAGGGATAAACAGTGATTGGAGTGGGAGTGATCAGCCCAGAAGTCCAGAAGAACAAGAGGTAATTGGGGCTGACTTTGGGAGGTGGCCATGAGAATAGAAACAAAAACACAGATACAAGCCATAAAGCCATATTTTAAAGTAAAATCAGCAAGATTGGACTACTGATTAGAGATGGAACAGCAAGGGCAAGGGAGGAAGATGGCACAAGTTTTTAAACACGGACTGCAGCCAGATGAGTCATCCTGTAGCTCAGCTTCAACTGAGTTACTCAAATGAGGGAAAAGCCTGTGATGGCTGCAAGCCCACTGCACACAGAATAAAGTTGACATTCCTTTATAAGGACTGCCACAATTTTGCACCAAGTTATCAGGAAGTTTGGACTCATTCATTCAACATTTATTGAACAGTTACTATGTATTATACTGGATCAGGGAATTAAAAATGGGAAAAAGGCACAGTTCTTGACTTTGAAAAGTTGAGAACATAAAGGGGGTAATCTTCAAATAAATTAATATGCATACATATGCTCAAGCTCTGTTCATCTGAAATCCCTTTTGTTTATTGAGTTTGTGCTATTTACCAGAGACTGCTTTTGGCTCTGGAGAGCCAGTCAAGTTATTTCTATTCATTTCCCAATCAGATATATAGATTTATTGATTTGGGATTGTCTGCATAGAGAGTTGAGGCCACAGGGAACCTCAAAGGGGAAAGACTGAAGAACAAGAAGAGAACCAACATCAGACTCTCAGAGTAATGCTTATATTTCAAGGACTGGGAGAAGGGAGAGCCAGAGTGGCCTGAGGAGTAACCAGAGAGGGAAAAGAAAAACAAGTGAGTCACAGAAGCTGGGAGGTGGGGGGCGGGTTTCAAGAATAAAGAAGAATCTGAACTGTATTCAACACAGCAAAGGCTAAGGAAGTGAAGACTGAGAAAGATGCCACATAGCTAGCCACTCATTTCAGGTGAGAGATGGCAACGATTAATGAACTGGTTGAGGGAAAGAAGTTTGTGGAGAAGGACAGATTAAAGATGCACAATAGAATGAGGGGGTACTTTATAAAGTCTCTGGAGCAGGAATTAGGAGGGTACAGAATCCATGGGCACAAGTGGAAGGGTTGGATTTGCAGAGAAGAGAGACACTTATTTATTTATTTATTTATTTATTTATTTATTTATTTATTTAAATATGAAATTTATTGTCAAATTGGTTTCCATAGAACACCCAGTGCTCATCCCAACAGGTGCCCTCCTCAATGCCCATCACCCACTTTCCCCTCCCTCCCACCCCCCATCAACCCTCAGTTTATTCTCACTTTTTAAGAGTCTCTTATGGTTTGGCTCCCTGCCTCTCTAACTTTTTTTTTCCTTCCCCTCCCTCCATGATCTTCTGTTAAGTTTCTCAGGATCCACCTAAGAGTGAAAACATATGGTATCTGCCTTTCTCTGTATGGCTTATTTCACTTAACATAACACTCTCCAGTTCCATCTACGTTGCTATAAAAGGCCATATTTCCTTCTTTCTCATTGCCACGTAGTATTCCATTGTGTATATAAAACACAATTTCTTTATCCATTCATCAGTTGATGGACATTTAGGCTCTTTCCACAGTTTGGCTATTGTTGAAAGTGCTGCTATAAACATTGGGGTACAAGTGCCCCTATGCATCAGCACTCCTGTATCCCTTGGGTAAATTCCTAGCAGTGCTACTGCTGGGTCATAGGGTAGATCTATTTTTAATTTTTTGAGGAACCTCCACACTGTTTTCCAGAGTGGCTGCACCAGTTTGCATTCCCACCAACAGTGCAAGAGGGTTCCCCTTTCTCCACATCCTCTCCAGCGTCTATAGTCTCCTGATTTGTTCATTTTAGCCACTCTGGCTGACGTGAGGTGATATCTCAGTGTGGTTTTGATTTGTATTTCCCTGATGACAAGTGATGTTGAGCATCTTTTCATGTGCCTGTTGGCCATCTGGATGTCTTCTTTAGAGGAGTGCCTATTCATGTTTTTTGCCCATTTCTTCACTGGATTATTTGTTTTTCAGGTGTGGAGTTTGGTGAGTTCTTTATAGTTTTTGGATACCAGCCCTTTGTCTGATATGTCATTTGCAAATATCTTTTCCTATTCCGTTGATTGCCTTTTAGTTTTGTTGATTGTTTCCTTTGCTGTGCAGAATCTTTTTATCTTCATGAGGTCTCAATAGTTCATTTTTGCTTTTAATTCCCTTGCCTTTGGAGATGTGTCAAGTAAGAAATTGCTGTGTCTGAGGTCTGAGAGGTTTTTTCCTGCTTTCTCCTCGAGGGTTTTGATGGTTTCCTGTCTCACATTCAGGTCCTTTATCCATTTTGAGTTTATTTTTGTGAATGGTGTAAGAAAGTGGTCTAATTTCATCCTTCTGCATGTTGCTGTCCAGTTCTTCCAGCACCATTTGTTAAAGAGACTTTTTTTCCATTGGATATTCTTTCTTGCTTTGTCAAAGATTAGTTGGCCATACATTTGTGGGTCCAATTCTGGAGTCTCTATTCTATTCCATTGGTCTATGTGTCTGTTTTTGTGCCAGAGAGATACTTCTTTACCAAAAAGAAGGAATGACAGACACATATGCAGAGACACAGGGTAAAGAAAGGTTACAGAGGCCCTAGGGAGGGGGTGGTAGTTGGAGTCAGATAATCCCATATTTGAATCCCAGTTCTGCTATTTACTTTCTGTATCATATCTGGTAAGTTGCTCAAGCTCTTTGATCCTTAGTTTCTTCATATTTAAGATGGATATAGTAATGGCTTTCTCATATGGTCATTGTGAGCATACGTTGAGAAAATATATGTGCCACCAGTTTCCCCCTTGCCTTACTAGTATAAGGTACATAAAGGATCACATAAATTCTACTGGCCCTTGCCCCTGTCTGCTTACACAGGACTGTGGCCATCTGCAAAGTACTCTTAGAAAAGGTGATCACAAGCAAGCCCATCTCACTGAACTTCAGTGGGTCAGCCAAGCCTCTGTTGCCCTCAAACTGCTACAGCTGAGATCCTGGAACAACTATGATACCAAATCCAAATATACTGCCTTGTACAACAGAGTTTTGCTGAAGCAGCATTTTTAGTTTTTACTTACAGTCTTTCTCCAACACATCCTTCACCAGTTTCAGTCAGGGCCTGGATCAAAACCTGAGTGATGGGGCGCCTGGGTGGCACAGTCGGTTAAGCGTCCGACTTCAGCCAGGTCACGATCTCGTGGTCCGTGGGTTCGAGCCCCGCGTCAGGCTCTGGGCTGATGGCTCAGAGCCTGGAGTCTGTTTCCAATTCTGTGTCTCCCTCTCTCTCTGCCCCTCCCCCGTTCATGCTCTGTCTCTCTCTGTCCCAAAAATAAATAAATGTTGGGAAAAAAAATTAAAAAAAAAAAACAACCTGAGTGACAAGTGCTATGCAAACCTAGCATTATCCTTCCTCTCCCATAACCAGCACTAAGTCAGTCTCAGAAGGCTTTCTATACTTCATATGAACACATTTTTGGTAGGTCCACCTCATTAATTTGCTATACACCTTCTGATATGTATTAGTCCCAATCTAAGGACAGAATCTGGCATGCAGTAGGTCTCACTAAAAGTTAGGTACTTTCTCCCTTAATCCAGCACCATGATTTTATTTATACTTCTGACTTTTAATATTCCTTCTCACATCCTCAGTCACATTTGGGCTTGACACAGGTGCTCCATATTGGGGAAGCAGCTATGTTTAGTAATCAGCTCTCTGGGAGAAAAAGCATGATTTTGTTGTGTTTGCCAGTTTCCATGGTGTAAACACTCCCACCATGGCCAATTTCAATCTACCAACATGACATCATCCACCTTGCAAAATTCCTGAAAATCTAACAATCAGTTCTCCCAAGCTGGTATGAGTTATCTCCAGCACATCACTTGATAGGTTGTCTGGAAGTCTTGGCTAACAGCATATTGAATCAACTCTGAAGTTTATGTCCATTTAATAAAGCTTTACACATGTCCAGTTACTTCTCTGTAAAGACAACATCCCACCCCAGCTGCACTGAAATCCATGGGGATGGATTGCAAAGGCATCAAGTCTCATTTAGAGATCTTCACTATTTTCATGTGGTTTGGGAAAGGATTGTACTTAAATGGCATTTTGGCATTTTGAGGGAAACAGACACACCCTGACGGGTGAAATCTCAGGGATGATCAGTGAACAAAAACACTGTCACCAAGTAAGTAAACAGTGACAAGTTTATAAGATGCTGTTGGCAGTAGCTGGATTTCTCAGTACTGAACACTTGAGTTGGGCATGGTGGGAGCGGCTGGTTAGCCATTTGTCAGGCAAAGTCAAAACAGCCCTCCAGCTACAGCACAGACGGCAGACTGCAGCTCGTCAGCATTTTATTTATGACTCCTAATTAGCAAGCAAAAAAGGAGGGAAGAAGTTCCCAGCTTGGGATATACATACTCATACACATATATTTTGCTCAGAAATTATCTTTGTCAAAATAATTTAAATCCCCACAACCCCAAGAGGGAAATATTGTAATTTACATTTTATAAACAAGAAGCTCCATCCTAAAAGGTAAGTGTAAATACCCCCAATTTTACCACAAATGATTCAGAGAAGTCAAGTGATTTTTCCATGGTAACACAGCTAGAATGTGGTAGAGCTGGCACTAACAATCTTCAGACACTACAGCTCTTTCAATCACATCTTAGTTGGCTTTTATCTGGCATGTTAGTAATCATTCTCTGACTTGGGTTAAAAGAGCTGACTACCTACCAAACTCATTACTGTTGTGAATAAACTTCTTGTTCTGATAATTAGAATTAATGCTCTGGAGGGAGGGGAGTTATTGAGTGAGTAAGGAACATAGGATGACTAAGTGAGTGAGGTCAACTCTCTGCCTGCTTTTGAAGAACCTGGGGTCTTGCTTTGTGACTGACAGAGTTTAAGCTGGCACAGGATAGGGAAAAAAGACCAGATGCTCAGAGCCTATGAGTCTGAAGTTATTCTACTCTATGGGGAAGGAGTCTTTGCACTACTGGGACTTTGAGTATTTGTGAGGTAAAGGAAGTATCGGAAGCATGACAGGCCTAGTGACCTAGTGACACAGTAGATTGCTTACATCGACCACTATTTACAGATGGCATTAGAAATGGTTGCCACTATTACTTCTGATCACTGACATGACAAAAACAAAAAAAACAAACAACCCCCCCAATCAATATTTACATAACATAGGAAAAAAGTTTTTATTGACTGAAGTCATCTTTATTACAGGTTTATTTCATTTTCAATTCCCGTGAAACCCAAAGGATAAAGGTGTCTATTTATTCTCGAGGGGTCCATACCTCACTAAAGAACCAACTGTAAGGCAGAAACTTCCAAGTTTTCTGAGGAGGTGTGGTCAGCATTATGGATGTCACTGGTATTTCTGGTTCTCCACTCTTACAGGGACACAGAGGATGGCATTTCTCCATTCACCTGAAGCTAAGTGTAGTCGTGTAACTTACTTTGGCCAATGAAATATGATAAGATGTAATGTGTGTCCCCTCTGAGTGGAGGAGTTAGGTAAGAGTTAGTGCACAATTATCCATGCTCACTTTCTGTGCTCCAGCTGTTGTGATGACAGACTGCCTGCCAACTGGGTTCCAGAGTCACCCTTTCAGGCAGAATCTCTACTGAGTTTTGGAAGCTGTTGTTACCACAGCATAACTTAACCTATCCTAATAGAAGGGAAAATTGTTTGCGGGATGAGGAAGTTAACTAAGAGGAAAAAGTTTTTTAAAAACCAGAAGCTAAAGACTCCTGGATTTTGAATTCCATTGGAATTCCATTGGAAACTGGGGACTGGCAGTGCTGGAAAACTCAGTGTCTAAGGTGCTATCCTTCCTGAAGTGGGCAAAAGAAGGTAGAAGTTGAAAAATTGAATGAATCTGTACCCTCAGGTTTCTAAACAAATGACTGGAAAGGATCAATACTCCTTAGAAAATAGGAAGAAATTTCCTGAGATGAACATGGAATTGAGATTGAGTCAAATCAACTTAACAAATATCCACTGAATGCCTTCTTGTAAACAGTGTTCAACATTACAGGAGATGTTTAGGAGTACAGAAACCCCTTCCTTCTTGCAGGGAACTTACAATGTAATTAGTGACTCAACATCAGTTAATATCAAATGATAAAAATTCTAAATAAAAGCTTCACATAATGATAAATGTGTTCCCACAAAGTAATGAAATTAGTGACTAAATTCACCATACTGATGGGCTGAAGGGACTCGGTCACTTGAAAACTCTACAATAGTTTGTATACTGCTTCATCCTCAAACCCACAGTTAATATATCCCTGTCAGTGTCTTGTGGTTGAGATTAGTCACAAGTGGAAGAGATGGAGAGAATGCTCAGGCTCTCAAAGCAAATAGCAGAAGAAGAAAGAGTTCCTCAAGTTCTTGGTGGCTGAACCAGAAATATCCAAAAGCAAAAAAATTGCCTTATAGGGCCTGCCTTGTTTTGCCACATGCCCTCAGTGTAACAGTGAAAGGACTAGAGGAAGGCCAAGGCCAAGAAATGCAGCAGCTATCTGGCTGTCATATTCATGTGCCCCACCCAGCCCCCACCCCTGCACCAGATGGCTTGGCTATGACAAGAAGGAATCCTGCCAACTCATTGGGCAACAGGTAAGGAGCTCATTGCTGCATATGTCATGACACCTAGAGAAGCACTTGAGAATCTACCTTTAAATTAAAATATAAGTTTGAGGGGCATCTGGGTGGCTCAGTTGGTTAAGCATCTGACTCTTGATTTCAGCTCAGGTCATAATCTCACAGTTTGTGGGTTCAAGCCCCTTGTCGGGCTTGTGCTGACAGTGCAGAGTGTGCTTAAGATTCTCTCTCTCTCTCTCTCTCTCTCTCTCTGCCCCTCCCCCACTTGTGCATGCACTTTAGCACTCTCTCTCTCTCTATATATATATATATTATATATATATAATATATATATAACATATATATATTATATATATATAATATATATATATATTTATAGTTTGAGATTTTATTAAGGAAAACTTAATATACCAAGGAGACTAGTGTCTAATCCAACCATTTCCATCCCCCAGCCTGGCCCAAACAGAACTGTGCTGTACAAAATTACATGACATCATGGTTCAAATGAAGGTCTGTTCCTCTTTCTCCAAGTCTCTAGAATCATTGAAGATTGAGTGTAAACTACCACCCCTAAGTGGATTCTTCAAGCAACATGACTGAATTCCTACCAAGAAGTAAAGAGGTGAAGAATTCATTTCTTACTAGAGTTTGAGCAACCCACTAGGTAGCAGCATTTGGACACCTGGAGAATCATTAAGTCTGGACAACACTGTTACTCTTTCCTTTCTATGAAGAAAGGGGCAAAATGGGAAAAGTCAGTGCCATCTACATCCACACATTGCCTGAAGGGAAAAGCCATGCCTACTGTCCAGGCTGGGAAGCACCCTGTGCAGGTCTTTAATAAAGGTAACTCAAGAACTACTAATCATAAAATGGGAGGTGGTCTGGCCTCCAAAACTCTGTCTAGAAAGGGACTATGGGATTATGTGATTAACTGAGCCAATGTGTCTCTCACACACTCCCTACTCTTTCTGGAAATTGAATGGGTAATATAGGGAAGATAGTCATTGAGTTGTTAGTGGGAATAGAAGCTGAAAAGATGTATACAGAGAGCACATGCCATGTTGGAAAGCTATGGGACAGAGGGTAGGAGAGTGCCAAAGTCAAGACTAAGCTGAAGAAATGAGCAAAGAAAAGGTATGCAGAACTGAAAACCAGGCCAAATTGGTGGCAGCAGTTGTGGTTGCCTGCACAGAGGCCAAATCAATTATAATGGATAGGATGGGGGCAGGAACTCCCATGGCTAAACTCTGCTTAGCTTTCTCATTGCCTCCTGAAAACTAGCTTCCCATGAGACTCCTATCTCCTGTATCCTGCCAATAAACCCCATCAGCAAAGTTGGCTTGGTGTGTCCCAACCCTTGTCATTAAACTGCCTAAAACACAGAAGGCTACGTTCTACAGACATGGACACTGGCCAATCTAGACCAGCCCTGATGCTTCTTCACCATGTCGCCAGATGTTTTTCATCCTAGGCATTTGATGCATAGCATGTCAGGTTATATTGTTACTTTTTTATATAGGTTTTGATGCTGTCTCAACAGCTATTTGTACTGTGGAATATTTTTAGCATGAGATGGGGGAGGTGCTGGAAGAATGGTTGAAGAAGAGAACTGTCCTAGCTGGAGATGGTGTTACATTCTCCATGCTGTTTTAAATGCCTTGCACACATACATGCTAAAAAAAAAAAAAAAAAAAAAAAATGTCGATCCCACCTCCCTGTGTTTACAGAAGACAAGTATAGGCAATTGAAAATGAGGTCTCAGGGGATCTTTGGCAATTGAAACTCTTCCTCCTTCAGGGAGTAAACCAGAGAACACATAAGTTCACCCATGTGATCTCCATAGAAAGATATCACATAGGGCAGAAGATTTCAGGAAAAGAAAGAAAATCCCTTTCAAATCCATTTAAAACAATCCATGCAGCTGTTTCCTGAACTCTCCGGAAGAAGTGAGTTGCAAAATGCCATATCTCCTCTCCATCTTCCCCCCTCCCCCCGCCAAACTGGCTTTCAGGTGACGCAATGATGAGACCTCTGCGGTGAGCAGTCTGGAGAGATGCAGCCAGCCAACAGAGCATGGGGTGCTGCCACCTCTTGGATATTTGTAGCCAAAGCAAGTTTCTGTCCCAGAAAGGATGTATTTCGGTGATATTATGAAATGTTAACGGGCAATCTGTTCTGAAATAATTGCTCAGTGTGTTGGCCTCCTTTTCCATTTTAGAATTTCAAAGGCATTGCAGGCAGAAAACAGTGCCAGCCTGTTAGTGGTACCTACACTGATTAAATCTAGCCCATCACAACCACAGCTACACAAAAGCTCTTTTCTCAATTAATAAAATACAATTAATGGTATCACTGAAAAACTCCTGACACTTCAATTTAGAGCTATTTAGAGTTTCAATTTAGAGCTGTGTGCAAATTTTAGGGTATGCATTTTTTAGCTGACATGATAAACAGCACCTAATTTTTGGGATACTCCCAAGTTTCTGTAGGGAAAAAAGAATGTTTACTAGAAACATACACAATAATGACAGCTTCTTTCCCCTGCTTCCCCCCTGCCCCACCACAGACTCACACATGTGCAACCCAGTTCAGTTCTCGTTATTCAGGTGCCAAATCAACTTCCTCGCCTGTGGGAAACCTAATATATCCACATTGGAAATATCTAGGGTACTCTGAAGTAGGATACAAATTCTAAGGCCTTTATTGCATGATGGTCCTTTTGAAACATTTATATTGATCAGCCTAGTTCCTGAGAGGAAATAGGTTGTTTCTCTTATTCTCCCAGGTATAGGTCATTTGAGCAGTTGGGTTGTCATTTTTTTAATCTCCACATTTCCCTAAGGATAGTGAGAGGATGATTTAAACAGCAACATTAGCTGCTTTAGGGTGGATTTTCAAAGCTACACCAGGGGAGTTAAAAGCGCAAATCCTGTTATTGTTACAGGATTAATGCACAGAAGTCCCAGAATACCACTTTGGAAATGTAGCCAAGGAATATTATTTTAATGTACTGTATGTTATTTTTAGATTCAGCTATAGCCCAATTATCAGCTGATGTATCAAAAATGAGACAAGACAGATAGCTGTCTGTAATCCAAAATTCTAATGAGGTTTTTGATGTTTGTATTTTCCCACCACTTAGAAATCTGGATATTTGGAGGACAAGAGTAAAAGACAGAAACTATAGCAGCTACCTCCTACCTACTTTGTTGCTATAGAGGTTGCTACTTAGAGTACTGATTCTATAGAATATTTTAGCATTTTTCCCCCTAGGAGAGGCAGGTGGTAGGAAAAGGAGGTATTGAATCATGGGGACCTCTTGACCACAGTATAAAAGGCTGCAAATCAACCACAGCATACTAATGATTTCAAAGCAGCAAGTGAGGGTTCCTGCCATCAGTCATTTCTATTTCTGTTTTTACACATCTTAGATTGTTGTTCAAAAATAACTATCTGCAAAAGGTCTTCCAGTTGGAGTAACTTTGCTTCCAAGTTTCCCTGTGGGCCTCAAACAACATTTATTGATTCTCTAGATGCCTGCTGTTGGGTTTTATTAAACTGAGCTTGTCTTTCCTTTTGGCCTTTGAGTAATTGCATAGATCAGAGATGACTACATCACTGTCTCTAGGCTACATCTAGCCTGTTAGATGATGGCCCCCAGAAGAACTCCTGTCTTTTTGTTAGTCAAGAAATACTCTACACTAACTTTCAATTCCCAGAGTATCTCCCATTATCTCAAAAGGTATTGTATCTTTCTAAAAAGTCCAAGCACACTTGCACAGATCTGTTTCTATGTGGAGCAAGGTGATGGGACACATCCCCACTTCAATACACTCTGGGAGTTCACTATGTCAGTAAGGAGAGTTTCACTTGGAACCCTCTCTGTATTTGGCTGCCAAGGACTTGCAGACCCCACA
This sequence comes from Prionailurus bengalensis, assembly GCF_016509475.1. NCBI lineage: Eukaryota > Metazoa > Chordata > Mammalia > Carnivora > Felidae > Prionailurus > Prionailurus bengalensis. The sequence goes on from NC_057344.1 coordinate 96,689,598, forward strand.
GCCATCTCAGCAAACAAAACAGAACCCCTTTGGCACCATCAGTGACCACTAGCACTGACCTCATTTTTTGGAGGAGTTGTCAGGAGGATTAAATGAGTAACCTTGTAAGAAGCACTTGGCACAGTGCTTGGCATGTTGTAGGTTCCCCTGAGTTCAGGAAGCAGCAGCACTAACAATTTTTAAAATTTCCCTTTTATATTTATAAGCATTTTTCAATTTATAGAATTATTTTTATATATTATCTACCCACAATACACTAAGTCTTGTTAATGACTGCGGTGGGTATGCATGTGTTTAATGCAGGGATAACTCAAGTTACATGTCAGCTTTCCTCATGTTAATTTGTACATAGAAGTTGAGCTATAAATAGGATTGGAATGAAATTTTCCATTTCAGTTTCTGGGGCATTGTTCATATCATAACTACCATTCATCTGTGTTTCTTAATCTCTGAAATGGAAGTGATTGGATCCTATACACTTAAAAACCAGAAGAGTGCTTCTAGTTATATATTTAAAAATTTACAAGAATAGGGGCGCCTGGGTGGCGCAGTCGGTTAAGCGTCCAACTTCAGCCAGGTCACAATCTTGCGGTCTGTGAGTTCAAGCCCCGCGTCAGGCTCTGGGCTGATGGCTTAGGAGCCTGGAGCCTGTTTCCGATTCCGTGTCTCCCTCTCTCTCTGCCCCTCCCCCATTCATGCTCTGTCTCTCTCTGTCCCCCCAAAAATAAATAAACGTTGAAAAAAATTTAAAAATTTACAAGAATAGATTAATCAATAATTCTTATGAATATCCATTGTTGGTATAACACAATAAATTAGACACTAGGATATATATGCTTTATGAATAGTCCTCCTCTCAAAGAACATGCATTTAAGAACTACCTAAGATACTTGTATATGTCCATATTTTACCAAGAACAAAAATTCACTAGCACCTAGCATAGAAGCATACCTAATATCTTTTAATTCCACATATTTATGTAATAAATACATAAATGAATGAACACTATGAATCACTATAGATGAATTTCAACATCAGTAAGTGCAAGTAGAAGAATCTGAGAACTTGTTGCCTCATCTGCAAAATGGGAGGACTAGCACTGCATTGGAGAATTTTTATAAGGATAAAGTAAGACAATGCATGTGGAGGATTGTGGTAGGTAAGCCTTTTAAATGGCTCCCAATGATCCTCACCTCCTGGTTTTCATGCCCTATATAATTCTCTGCCCTTAAGTGTGAACCAGTGATGCTTCTAAGTAATAGAATGTGGCAAAGGTGATGGGATGTCACTTCTGTGATGAGATTTAAAAGACTGTGACTTCCATCTTGCTGGCATTCTCACCCTCTTGCCTGCAAAAGGCTCACATGGCAAGAGACTGAGGTAGACCTCCAAACAACAGCTTGTGAGGAACTGGGGCTTTAATCCAATAGCCCACAAGGAAATGAATCCTGCCAATAACCCAAGTGAAAGCAATTTCTCCCTTAGTCCAGGCTAGATGACAACCGCCCTGGGTAACATCTTGACTGTAGCCTTGTGAGAGACCCTGAAGTTGAGGACACAGTCAAGCCCACACCAGGACTCCTGACCCACAGAAACTAGTAGATAATAAATGTTGTTTTAAGGCATGCTATTTTGGGTAATTTGTTATGCTGCGGCAATAGGTAACTAATACAAGGACCTATTGTACCATGGCCATATTAAAGTATGCAATATATAGAAGCCATTTTATTTTACAGTAGGGATGTAAATAATAGCGGGCTTATGTACAAGACTAGTTTTTGAAGCTAGCAAAGAGAATCATAAAATTAACCTTACTAAGGAGAAGAGCTAACTAGTTAGTCAATGAAAGGGAATGACTGGGATCCATTCTGCTGACAATCTCCTCAGCAAATAACAGGAGACAGTCCTGTATGGCAACCAAAATCACACAGCAGTGATGAAGGACTGTCTTCAATTAAACAACTGGTAGGCAAAGATGCAGTTAAATTCATCACTGCTGAGCAGGGGTTGAAATGGTAATGGTCTCATGGAACCATTTCTGCAAAACATTGGGAAGCATGGTTGCTTAGCATGAACTCTGGCCTTACAGAAATTAAATGACTCCTTCAGCTGTCCTATTTTGAACTGTTCTCATTGCCTGCTGTAGACAGTTGGCTCTCAATCCATTTTATAGAAGCACTTTCTGTTCCTTGGATAAAAGGAAGTACATAAATTTCAAGTGCCATATTACCATACATGCATGGTTCTGTTTGGGCACAAGCATGTTGTTCTTGTCATAAATTCTGACTCAGAACGGGAGCTCGGGATTTACCATCTCACTCTTTATAGTTACAAGATCGACTAAACTGATTACAAGAAGAAATATGTAAGCTTTGAAACTGTTCACACCAGTGATGTGGTTCAGTAGCTTGTAAAAGTGGCAAATAACAGCAAGCCAAAAGAAGGGAATTTCAGGAAAGACAAGGCTCTTAAAAACACGGGGTTGGTCATATTCAGAACCTAGGAGCAGCTGGTTCTCTTAGGAGCCTAGGATAGTCTCTCCACTGCCTATTGTTGAACTGTGGTCCTTGGAGACATGGGTTTACTGCCCTATAGTCCTCTGTCCATTGCACCAGAGTTTCTAGAACCCCTCTCTGAGGGGTGACACTCCCAGTAAGTGAGGGACAGTCATTCTAGGGAATGGAATTTTCTCAACTCCTCTAAATTGTCACCTACCGCATGTGTGTGTGTGTGTGTGTGTGTGAATATGTTGGTTTCATGCTTTAGCCAGTTGAGAGAGATCTTGAACCCCATTATAGGCCTCTTTTTGCCCTTCTCCAGGACTTCAGGAAGATAACACAGCCACTAAGATGGAAGGCTGTGAGGTAGACCACAAGGGTATGAACCCTAATCTCACTGTTTACTAGTTGTGAGGTCTTGAACAAATTCTCTAAATCCTCCAAGTCTCAGTTTCCTCACATGAAAAATAGTATATTCCCTCCCTCATCAAGCTGAGGTGAAGATTAAATGTGACTTAGCACTGTGCCTGACACATAGTAAATATAATGTAAATGTTAATGTTTATAGTATTATTGGGTTTTGTTTTTTTTTGCTTGTTTGATTGGTCCTCTTTTCACCTGTCAAACTGTTAGGTGTTAAGGACAAAGAATATTGAGATTTAGATATGGATTTTTACACAGTTGGATATTTTTGACTAATTTTTCAGTGAGTATACCTAGGTTGAAAAATCCCTGCCAAGCAGTCCTCTTGAGAATGTCCTCTTTTCTATCCAATCTACATTCCCTCCCTTGGTGATCTCATCCCCTTGTGACTTTAAATACCATCTGCTTGCTGACAACTCCTAAATTTATATCTCCAGCCTATATCTCTTCTTGAACTCCAGATTCTGGTATCCAACTGCCTACTTGACATCTTCATTAGAATGTCTAGTAAGTGTCTCAAACTCAACACAGAGTTTCAAAGTAGAACTCTTGATCTTCCAAAAAACCCTGCCCATCTATACACTGTATGTCAGTTGGTGGTAATCCCATTAACTCAGGTGTTCAAGCCTGCAGTTTCTGTTTTTATGTCTAATTCATCAGAAAATCCCATTGGTTCTACCTTCAAAATATATCTAGAATCTGGCCATTTCCCACCAATGTTATTATCACCTCCCTAGTCTAAATCATCATCTCTCACCTCCAATAGCCTTTTTTTAGAAATAAAATTATTTTGAAAACTTTTTAAACTCTATATTCTTAACTTAAAATTTTTTTTTTAATTTTTGAGAGAGAAAATGCAAGCAATGGAGGGGCAGAGAGAGAAGGGGACAGAGGATCTGAAGCAGGCCCTGCTCTGACAGCAAAGAACCTGATGCGGGGCTCAAACTTATGAACCACAAGATCATGACACAGGCTGAACTTGGATGCTTAACCAACTGAGCCACCCAGGCACCCCTGAACTTTTTTTTTTTAATGTTTATTTATTTTTCAGAGAGAGAGAGAGAATGGGGAGGGGCAGAGAGAAAATGGGGGAGGGGCAGAGAGAGAAGGGGACAGAGGATCTGAAGCAGCCTCTGTGCTGACAGCACCAAGCCCAATATGGGGCTCGAACTCATGAACCATGAGATTATGACCTGGGCCGAAATTGGACACCTAACCAACGGAGCCATCCAGGCGCCCATCATTGAGCATTTCCTTATGTTCTAGGGCCATCTTATACTTTCCATGCCCCAACCCTGGAATCAGCCATTGGCCATTTTTCCAGGGACCCTGGCTTCTTTTAGTGCAGGATGGTATTTAGAAACCAATATCTGGGTGCTTGTTGTACTCATTGTTCCTAGAGTTCCATTGTCCCTAAGCCCTCTCAGTGGACAGATCGAAGAGATTTGTGTATGTATATTCAAAGACACACACACACTTTTACATGTGGGTGTGTATGGGGAATATATACACAAAGAAAGAGTGAGAGAGAGAGAAAATGAGAGACCATGAGTTCATTCTGACACCTCCAAATCCAATCCAACACTTTAGAGTTCCTGCTAGCCTTTCCCCTTTCTTGCTCATAAATTCCTCTTCCAACAGTGAGACTTAACTTCTATTATCCTCATTATGTTTACTTATATGGGTAATTAATTTATTAATTTTCTCAATATAATGAACCCTCCACCAAGTTGGCCATCTCTTTTGCCTACCACCTCCACATCACCCACTCTCTGTAGTATTCTCAGGTGCTGGTCTGCCAGTCTATACTTCCCCAACCCTAGCCCATGCCTGTGTATGGCTCCCCAAGCCCCTTTACTTCCCCACATTTCCAGCTGCCATGCTCTCTCGTCCATGTGGCAAAGAATAGGAAGGATATGGAGTTGCAATAGCATTCTTCACCCCCAGAGTTTATCCTCACTCAAGAGCCAGAGTGATTCTGATAAAATGTAAGTCTAATCATATTCATCCTCTGTGAAAAACCCTCCATGACCCTCCATTTCACTTAGAGTAAAAACCATAGCTCTGACAATGGTCTAGAAGAACCAACACGACCTGAGATTTTTTACCTATCATTCTCCTTTTCACTCATTCTGTTTCAACTGCAGTGTCCTTGCTGTTCATCAAACATGCCTGACATGCTCCCACCTTTAAAGTCTTTGTCCTTGCTCTCCTCTATACCTAGAATATTCCCCATATAGCTGCACAGCTAAATACCTTATCTCCTTCAATCTTTGCTCAAATGTTACCTCAATGAGGCCTACTCTAGCTATCTTTTAAAAATCCAATCCTTCCAGGCACCTGGGTGGCTCAGTTGGTTAAGCATCTGATTCTTGGTTTCAGCTCAGGTCTTGATATCACTTCATGGGTTCTCTCACTTATTTTGCTTAGCATTATACTCTTTAGCTCCATGTCATTGTAAATAGCAAGATTTCATTCTTTTTATGGCTGAATAATATTTCAGTGTGTGTGTGTGTGTGTGTGTGTGTGTGTGTGTATGCCACATCTTTTTTATCCATTCATCTATCAAGGGACACGGGCTGCTTCCATAATTTAGCTATTGTTTATAACACTGCTATAAACATGGGGTGCATGTATCCCTTCGAATTAGTGTTTTTGTATTTTTTGGGTAAATACCTAGTAATGCAATTACTGGGTCATAGGATAATTCTATTTTCAACTTTCTGAGGAACTTCCATACTGTTTTCCAGAGTGCTTTCACCAGTTTGCATTCCCACCAACAGTGCATGCGAGTACTTTTTCTCCACATCCTCACCAATACTGGTTTCTTGTGTTTTTATTTTAGCCATTGTGACTGGTGTGACGTTATATCTCACTATAATTTTGATTTTCATTTCCCTGATAATGAGTAATGGATGTTCAGCATCTTCTGATTTGTCTGTTGGCCATCTGGATGCCTTCTTTGGAGAAATGTCTGTTCATGTCTGGTGCCCATTTTTTAATTGAATTATTTGCTTTTGGAGTGTTGAGTTGTGTAAGTTTTTTTATATACTTCGGATACTAACCCTTTATCAGATAGGTCATTTGCAAATATCTGCTCCCATTTCATAGGTTGCCTTTTAGTTTTGTTTATTATTTCTTTCACTGTGCAGAAGCTTTTTATTTTGATGTAGTCCCAATAGTTTATTTTTTTGCTTTTGTTTCCCTTGCCTTTGGAGATGTATCTAGAAAAATGTTGCTATAGCCTATGTCAGAGACTTTACTGCCTGTGCTCTCTTCTAGGATTTTTATGGTTTCAGGTCTCACATTTAGGTCTTTAATCCGTTTTGAGTTTATTTTTGTGTATGGTGTAAGAAAGTGGTCCAGCTTCATGCTTTTGCATATAGTTGACCAGTTCCCCCAGCACCATTTGTTGAAGAGACTGTCTTTTTCCCATTGGATATTCTTTCTTCTTTGTTGATGATTGATTGACCATACAGGTGTGGGTTTATTTCTGGGTCCTTTGATTTATGTGTCTATTTCTGTGCCAGTCCCATACTGTTTTGATTACTACAGCCTCATAATATAACTCAAAGCCTGGAATTGGGATACCTCAAGATTTCCTTTAAAAAAAACTTATTTTTGCCACAAGTTAAGAGCAGAATCAGAAAGAGGTTCTTGAGAAATTGACAAAAATCTCAGTCACTGGGATTCTCAAGATGATTTATCCTATACTTCCTAATTCTACTTCTCTTATTGGGTAAGGCCAGAACTCCTGGTAATGAAGCACTTCCCTAAGGATAAATGATTTTCCATCTTCCCCCATAAAGAAAAAAAAACAGTAAAATATCTGTTTTATACACAGAAATGTTCATCATGGTATTATTTATTATAGTAAAATAGTAAAAGCAACCAATGTCTACCATGTGGGAATGGTTAAGTAAACTGTGGAAGGTGCTTTTGTTAATAATTGGATTTGTACTTGTGGTCCTCCAACCAAAATCTAAGTCAGATCCACCCAGATTAAACCATAATGACAGATAGCATTTACTGAGTACTTATTACATGTCAAACAATGTTTCAAATAATTTACATATCTCTTTTAACCCTCATAAGAACCCCATGTGACAAACAATATTACAAATACTATTTTACATATAAGGAATTTGGGGCTCAGAAAGGCTAAGAGTAGACTACTAAGGTAAATGGTCTTTCCATCATGCTAGAAATGTACTAGAGACAGAGATACCTGGCCCCTCACTCTTATCTCTCTCCTTTATCAGCCTGAGTCCAATCAGGAGAAAGACGGTGATTAGAACAGGAATGTTTAATCCAAAGAGTTATTAACTATATCAGGAGATTGGAGTAAAAAGCAATTGTCTACTAAAAAGTAAAGAGAAGTCTAAAGAATATGAGAATAAGAAGCATCTGTTATCCCTCCAGAACTGAGATATAGTGCCCAAGGAAGGACACGAGTCTCTCACCCACCAGGATTGAAATTTAGACCTCAGTGGAGAAGGCACAGTCAAGGTTCAATGAATAGTGGAGAAATTGCCATGGTTCCATATTGACTAAACTTGCTGGAAATTTACTCTCTGGAACTTGTTAGAAATACATTTTCTAGGGTGTTGGGAAGCTTCTCACAGTGGGGTGTCTCACTGAAGGATTACCACTACAAAACCACTCAAGATTTGTTCATTTTAGCCACTCTGACTGGCGTGAGATGATATAACTCAGTGTGGTTTTGATTTGTATTTCCCTGATGAGGAGTGATGTTGAGCATCTTTTCATGTGCCTGTTGGCCATCTGGATGTCTTCTTTAGAGAAGTGTCTATTCATGTTTTCTGCCCATTTCTTCACTGGATTATTTGTTTTTCGGGTGTGGAGTTTGCTGAGCTCTTTATAGATTTTGGATACTAGCCCTTTGTCTGATATATCATTTGCAAATATCTTGTCCCATTCCGTCAGTTGCCTTTTAGTTTTGTTGATTGTTTCCTTTGCAGTGCAAAAGCTTTTTATCTTCATGAGGTCCCAATAGTTCATTTTTGCTTTTAATTCCCTTGCCTTTGGAGATGTTTCAAGTAAGAAATTGCTGCGGCTAAGGTCAGAGAGGCTTTTTCCTGCTTTTTCCTCTAGGGTTTTGATGATTTCCTGTCTCACATTCAGCTCCTTTATCCATTTTGAGTTTATTTTGGTGAATGGTGTAAGAAAGTGGTGACTATAGATGCTGGAGAGGATGTGGAGAAATGGGAACCCTCTTGCACTGTTGGTGGGAATGTAAACTGGTGCAGCCACTCTGGAAAACAGTGTGGAGGTTCCTCAGAAAATTAAAAATAGATCTACCCTATGACCCAGCAATAGCACTGCTAGGAATTTACCCAAGGGATACAGGAATGCTGATGCATAGGGGCACTTGTACCCCACTGTTTATAACAGCACTTTCAACAATAGCCAAACTATGGAAAGAGCCTAATGCCCATCAACTGATGAATGGATAAAGAAATTGTGGTTTAAGAGGAGCCAAGATGGCGGAACAGCATGGAAGCTTTTTATGTGTCTCGTGTCCATGAAATACAGCCAGACCAACACTAAACCATCCTGCACAGCTAGAAAACTGACTGGAGGATTAACACAACAGTCTGCACAACCTGAACCACAGAATTCAGCAGGTACATGACACAAAGAGCTGAACTTGGGGAGTAAGAAGCCCTGAAAGGTAGGGAACCTCTTTTGTGGGCAGAGAGAGGATGGAGACTGGGGAAGGGGGGGGGAGCATACGGGAAAAGCACCCCTCCCCAAAAGCAGCAGGAGAGAAAGTGGAAAACTGGAAACAGCTGCAGGGACTAAACTAAAAAGGGAGAAAGGAGAAAGGACAGGGTTTAAATTCCATTAAGACTGAAAACAAGGGGAGCCAAAGGCTGCAACTCTGCAGCTCGATACCTGGCAGTGCTCTGGTGGGAAAGGTGAATCCCCAGGAACAGAGTGGGGTCCGGGAGGTTCTTGGGCCACACAGGGAAAAGCGGTTCCACTGCTGAAAGGACATTTGGTAGAGACTGTTGAAATCACCTGGTCCCAGCAGACCCCAGAAGGCAGCCACATTCGCTGGTGCTGGGGCAACGTTGTTGAGGGTGAAGTCTGGTGCCAGATATGTGTTGCGATTTTCCATAGTCCCTGAAACGCTGAGGCTACACTGTCTCGCAATCTTTTTTTGTGCCAGGCTGGCACCTGGCCACAGTCTCGGGGCACTGGCAACAGCAGGGTCCAGCGTGTGTTCCTGGGTGTAGCCGACATTAGGCCATTACCCATTCAGCCATTGCTTGGTGAGACCCTCCTGCAGAGGGGCAGAGCGGGTCAAAGCCACATTCCTTCAGAAATAAGGGGCCGGGGAAAACAGCCGCATATGAGACAAAACTTGGGAGAGAGGTACTGCCTGGGGCCTGGTCACAGAGAGTGGAAAAGTGGGGAGTGGACAAGAGTTGAAGACAGAGGACCGGTGCGCGATTGCTGCTCCAGGAGAACAGACTGGGTGGCTGGGTGGCGCCATTTTTCACCGCTCCCATGCATGCGCATGCGCACCCGCACCGATGAGCACCACAACAATCCACCCCAGTAGGCTAGCAGCGCCATCTAGTGGAGAGCGGAGCTGTTACACCGAGCTCTGCCCAACTGGGACAACTTCGTTCTCCAAGAACACAAACCTCACTGCCGGCTTAATTTATGGACTATAAAGAGCTATGTGGACTGACCTCTAGGGGAAAACGAAGCAATTTCAGTCCTACTTCAATCTATTAGCAGGTTCATCTATTCAATTTTTTCTCTCTCTCTTTTTCCTTTTTCTCTTTTACAATTCTTTTCTTTTTCTTGAATACAGAAAGAGAAAAAACTCATTTTTATTTTTAATTTTTATTAAAAATATCTGTCTTTAATTTTTATTACTATATTTTTTAGTTTTGTGTAAATTTTTTCATATTCTACTTTACTTCCATCCTTTTATTTTACTCTACTTCAGTGTACTCACCTTTTCAATTTTCTTTTTTTCTTTCTTTTTCTTTTTCCTCTTTTTCATTTCTTTTTCTTGAAGGCAGAAAGAGAAAAACTACATTTTTTACTTTCAATTTCTTTTAAAAATATTTTTATTTAATTTTATTACTATATTTTTTGCTTTTATGTAATTTTTTCAAATTCTATCTTACTCCTATCATCTTATTTCAGTCTACTACAGTGTATTCACTTTTTCAAATTTTCAAACAATTTCTTTTTTTGTCTTTTCTTTTTTCTTTTTTAATATTTTTTCTCTTTTTCATTTCTTTTCTTTTTTCTTAAATACAGAAAATGAAAAAAAATTCATATTTCTTTTTAATTTTTATTAAAATATTTTTCTATAATTTTTCTACTATATTCTCTACTTTTGTGTATTTTAGTCTACTTTAGTGTATTCATTTTTTCAAATTCTCAAACGATTTCCTTTTTTTTTCCTCTCCCTCCCACTTTTTTTTTGTTTGTTTGTTTCTCTGATCTGTCAAACCACTTTCTACACCCAGATTAAAACACACCTAGGATCTAGCATCATCTGTTTGATTTGTGTGTTTTTTTAATTTTTAATTTTAATATTTTTTAAATTTTTCTTATTTTAATTTCAATTTTCCCAACTCATTAATTCCTCTTCTCCCTTCAAAATGACAAAATGAAGGAATTCACCCCAAAAGAAAGAGCATGAAGAAACGACAGCCAGGGATTTAACCAACACAGATACAAGCAAGATGTCTGAACCAGAATTTAGAATCATGATAATAAGAATACTAGCTGGAGTCAAAAATAGATTAGAATCCCTTTCTGCAGAGATAAAAGAGGTAAAAAATAGCCAGAATGAAATTAAAAATGCTATAACTGAGCTGCAATCATGGATGGATGCGGCAGCGGCAAGGATGGATGAGGCAGAACAGAAAATGAGTGATATAGAGGACAAATTTATAGAGAATAACGAAGCAGAGAAAAAGAGGGAGATTAAGGCAAAAGAACACGATTTAAGAATTACAGAAATCAGTGACTCATTAAAGAGGAACAACATCAGAATCATAGGGGTCCCAGAAGAGGAAGAGAGAGAAATAGGGGTAGAAGGGTTATGTGAGCAAATCATAGCGGAAAACTTTCCTAACCTGGGGAAAGACACAGACATCAAAATCCAGGAAGCACAGGGGACTCCCATTAGATTCAACAAAAACTGACTATCAACAAGGCATATATCATAGTCAAATTCACAAAATACTGAGGCAAGGAGACAATCATGAAAGCAGCAAGGGAAAAAAAAAGTCCCTAACCTACAAGGGAAGACAGATCAGGTTTGCAGCAGACCTATCCACAGAAACTTGGCAGGCCAGAAAGGAGTGGCAGGATATATTCAGTGTGCTGAATCAGAAAAATATGCAGCCAAGAATTCTTTATCCAGCAAGGCTGTCATTCAAAATAGAAGGAGAGATAAAAAGTTTCCCAGACAAACAAAAATTAAAGGAGTTTGTGACCACTAAACCAGCCCTGGAAGAAATTTTAAGGGGGACTCTCTGAGGGGAGAAAAGATGAATAAATATAGATATATTTATATATACTAATATTAAGTATATATATATATATATATATATATATATATATATACACCAAAAGCAACAAAAGATTAGAAACAACCGGAGACCACCAGAAACTCCAAATCTACAAGCATCATAATGGCAATAAATTCATATCTTTCAGTACTCACTCTAAACATCAATGGACTCAATGCTCCAATCAAAAGACATGGGGTAACAGAATGGGTAAGAAAATAAGACCCATCTATATGCTGTTTACAAGAGACCCACTTTAGACCTAAAGACACCTACAAATTGAAAATAAGGGGATGGAGAACCATCTATCATGCTAATGGTCAACAAAAGAAAGCTGGAGTAGCCATATTTACCAGACAATCTAGACTTTAAAGTAAAGCCTGTATCAAGAGATGCAGAAGGGCATTATATCATAATCAAGGGGTCTATAGACCAAGAAGACCTAACAATTATAAACATTTATGCACCAAATATGAGAGCACCCAAATATATAAATCAATTAATCACAAACATAAAGAAACTCATCGATAGTACTACCATAATAGTAGGAGACTTCAACACCTCATTCACAGCAATGGACAGATCATCTAATCAAAATATCAACAAGGAAACAATGGCTTTGAATGACACATTGGACCAGATGGGCTTAACAGATATATTCAGAACATTTCATCCTAAAGCAGCAGAATATACATTCTTCTCCAGTGTACATGGAACGTTCTCCAGAATAGACTATATACTGGCACACAAATCAGCACTAAGTAAGTACAAAAAGATCGAGATCATACCACACATATTTTCAGACCACAACGCTATGAAACTCGAAATCAACCACAAGAAAAAATTTGGAAAGGTAACAAATACTTGGAGACTGAAGAATATCCTACTAAAGAATGAATGGGCTAACCAAGAAGTTAAAAAGGAAATTAAAAAGTATATGGAAGGCAGTGAAAGTGATAATACCACAACCCAAAACCTCTGGGATGCAGCAAAGGTGGTCATAAGAGGAAAGTATATAGCAATCCAGGCCTACCTAAAGAAGGAAGAAAAATCTCAGATACACAACCTAAACTTATGCCTTAAGGAGCTGGAAAAAGAAGAGCAAATAAAACCCAAAACAAGCAGAAGACAGGAAATAATAAAGATTAGAGCAGAAATTAATGCTATTGAAACCAAAGAAAAAAAAAAACACACTAGAACAGATCAATGAAACCAGAAACTGGTTCTTTGAAAGAATTAACAAAATTGATAAACCACTAGCCAGTTTGATCAAGAAGAAAAAGGAAAGGACCCAAATAAGTAAAATCAAGAATAAAAGAGGAGAAATCACAACCAACACAACAGAAATAAAAACAATAATAAGAGAATATTATGAGCATTTATATGCCAATAAAATGGGCAATCTGGAAAAAATGGACAAATTCCTAGAAACATATACACTACCAAAACTGAAACAGGAACAAATAGAAAATTTGAACAGACCCATAACCAGGAAGGAAATCGAATCAGTAATCAAACATCTGCCAAAAAATGAGAGTCCAGGGCCAGATGGCTTTCCAGGGGAATTCTACCACACATTTAAGGAAGAGTTAACACCTATTCTCTTGAAACTGTTCCAAAAAATAGAAATGGAAGGAAAACTTCCAAACTCTTTCTATGAAGCCAGCATTACCCTGATTCCAAAACCAGACAGAGACCCCACTAAAAAGGAGAACTATTTCCCTGATGAACATGGATGCAAAAACCCTCAACAAGATATTAGCCAACCAGATGCAACAATACATTAAAAAAATTATTCACCACGACCAAGTGGGATTTATACTTGGGATGCAGGCCTGGTTTAATATCTGCAAAACAATTAACGTGATTCATCACATCAATAAAAGAAAGGACAAGAACCATATGATCCTCTCAATAGATGCAGAGAAAGCATTTAACAAAATACAGCATCCTTTCTTGATAAAAACCCTCAAGAAAGTAGGGATAGAAGGATCATACCTCAAGATCATAAAAGCCATATACAAGCGACCCAATGCTAATATCATCCCCAATGGGGAAAAACTGAGAGCTTTCCCCCTAAGGTCAGGAACAAGACAGGGATGTCCACTCTCACCACTGTTATTCAACATAGTATTGGAAGTCTTAGCGTCTGCAATCAGACAACACAAAGAAATAAAAGGCATCCAAATCAGCCAGGAGGAGGTCAAACTTCTACTCTTCACAGATGACATGATACTCTATATGGAAAACCCAAAAGATTCCACCAAAAACTCCTAGAACTGACTCATGAATTCAGCAAAGTTGCAGGGTATAAAATTAATGCACAAAAACCGGTTGCATTCCTATACACCAACAATGAAGCGACAGAAAGAGAAATCAAGGAATCGATCCCATTTACAGTTGCACAAAAAACCATAAAATACCTGGGAATAAATCTAACCAAAGAGGTGAAAAATCTATATGCTGAAAACTATAGAAAGCTTATGAAAGAAATTGAAGAAGACACAAAGAAATGGAAAAAGATTCCATGCTCCTGGAGAGGAAGAACAAATATTGTTAAAATGTCAATACTACCCAAAGCAATCTACATATTCAATGCAATCCCTATCAAAGTAACACCAGCATTCTTCACAGAGCTAGAACAAACAATCCTAAAATTTGTATGGAACCAGAAAAGACCCCGAATAGCCAAAGCAATCTTAAAAAAGAAAACCAAAGCAAGAGCATTACAATCCTGGACTTCAAGCTATACTACAAAGCTTTAATCATCAAGACAGTATGGTACTGGCACAAGAACAGACACTTAGATCAGTGGAACAGAATAGAGAACCCAGAAATGGACCCACAAACGTATAGCCAACTAATCTTTGACAAAGCAGGAAAGAATATCCAATGGAATAAAGACTGTCTCTTCAGCAAGTGGTACTGGGAAAACTGGACAGTGACATGCAGAAGAATGAACCTGGACCACTTGATTACACCATACACAAAAATAAACTCAAAATGGATGAAAGACCTCAATGTAAGACAGGAAGCCATCAAAGTCCTCGAGGAGAAAGCAGGAAAAAACCTCTTTGATCTTGGCTGCAGCAACTTCTTACTCAACACGTCTCTGGAGGCAAGGGAAACAAAAGGAAAATGAACTACTGGGACCTCATCAAAATAAAAAGCTTCTGCACAGCAAAGGAAACAATCAGCAAAACTAAAAGGCAACCGACAGAATGGGAGAAGATATTTGCAAACGACATGTCAGATAAAGGGTTAGTATCCAAAATCTACAAAGAACTTATCAAACTCAACACCCAAAAAACAAATAATCCAGTGAAGAAATGGGCAAAAGACATGAATAGACACTTCTCCAAAGAAGACATCCAGATGGCCAACCGACACATGAAAAAATGCTCAACATCACTCATCATCAGGCAAATACAAATCAAAACCACAATGAGGTACCACCTTATGCCTGTCAGAATGGCTAACATTAACAACTCAGGCAACAACAGATATTGGCGAGGATGAGGAGAAAGAGGATCTCTTTTGCATTGTTGGTGGCAGTGCAAGCTGGTGCAGCCACTCTGGAAAACAGTATGGAGGGTCCTCAAAAAACTAAAAATAGAACTACCCTTCAACCCAGCAATTGCACTACTAGGCATTTATCCAGATACAGGGGTGCTGTTTTGAAGGGACACATGCCCCCCCCATGTTTATAGCCACACTATCAACAATAGTCAAAGTATGGAAAGAGCCCAAATGTCCACCGATGGATGAATGGATAAAGAAGAAGTGGTATATCTATACAATGGAGTATTACCTGGCAATCAAAAAGAATGAAATGCTGCCATTTGCAACTACGTGGATGTAACTGGAGGGTATTATGCTAAGTGAAATTAGTCAGAGAAAGACAAAAATCATATGACTTCACTCATATGAGGACTTTAAGAGACAAAACAGATGAACATAAGGGAAGGGAAACAAAAATAATATAAAAATTACATTATTATAATAATAGGGAGGGGGACAAAACAAAAGAGACTCATAAATATGGAGAACAAACTGAGGGTTGCTGGAGGGGTTGTGGGAGGGGGGATGGGCTAAATGGGTAAGGGGCATTAAGGAATCTACTTCTGAAATCATTGCTTCACTATATACTAACTAATTTGGATGTAAATTTTAAAAAATAAAAAATAAAGTTAAATTTAAAAAAAGAAAAAAAAGAAATTGTGGTTTATATACACAATGGAATACTACTTGGCAATGAGAAAGAATGAAATATGGCCTTTTGTAGCAACATGGATGGAACTGGAGAGTGTTATGCTAAGTGAAATAAGTTATACAGAGAAAGACAGATACCATATGTTTTCACTCTTATGTGGATCCTGAGAAACTTAACAGAAGACCATGGGGGAGGGGAAGGGAAAAAAAAAGTTAGAGAGGGAGGGAGCCAAACCATAAGAGACTCTTAAAAAGTGAGAATAAACTAAGGGTTGATGGTGGGGTGGGAGGGAGGGGAAAGTGGGTGATGGGCATTGAGGAGGGCACCTGTCAGGATGAGCACTGGGTGTTGGATGGAAACCAATTTGATGACAAATTTCATATTAAAAAAAACACTCAAGAAGAGGTAAAAGGATAAGCTGCTGGCCACTGGGTACTGCTGGCTACCATGCATAGCAGGAGCCAGGTGCCTGAGAAGTCAGACTAGGAAGCAAAATTCTTTTCTACTGCAATGTCTCTCAAGCACTCTCTACTGACAAAGCATAACATGGTACCACCTGGCAAAGCAAAACTATTTAAGGGGCTTATATCCATTTTTTTTCAGGACAGTCAACAAAGAGTGAATATGTAACTGCAAAGCAATCAATTGATAACTGACAGAGCCTCCAAGACAAGAAAACCAGTTATTCTTGTTGAGTGTGGTTCCGAGAAAATTCAGTGTTTTAGTACTTATCTTCAGCAAAGTGTATGGTTTGTTGTAAATTCCTCCAAGGACACAAAAGCGTGGTGAAAGGGTTGTGGAACTTTCCAGATCCAGAGATCTACTATGGAGAGTGTCAGCTGACAATATGTGCCACATTTGGATCAGTACAGAGCAAGAGAAGCTATACTGAGATGTGCTATATCCACTTCCACCTTCCGAAGACAACTTGTTGTCCATAAGATTTTATATTCCTGCTTAATTTGGGAATATAAGCAAAGCTGACTCTATGTGTATGTTGTAGTATTCTCTACCAAGCTGTGTCCTACCTGAAATGCTACAGAACTCCATGGAATGTTATGCAACCATTAAACTTGTTATTAAAAAGATTTTGTGGTAAAATGGAAAAATGCTTATGTTATAATTCAAGTGAAAAATGTAGGGTGCAATACTTGAAATAATATTTGTAATATTTGAAACAATGAAAACTGCATAAGAAAGTAAGGAAGAGAAAAAAAATACCACCTAAATCAGTTGTTGTCTCTAGGTAGAATCAGAGTAATTTTTTTCCTTTTCCTATTATTTTTCTGTATTTTACCAATGTTGCTATAGGGAGTGTGTACTAGTTATAACTCTGGGGCAAAACAACTTATCTAACAATAACAACAACAAATATATATGTGTATGTGTCCTGACGTCTTAAACCGAGTGAAGGTTTGGGATCCAGAATTTGACAAATAGAGTATCTGAACCAGTTCTCTATAGTTTACCCAAAGTAAGGCGACAGGGATCCATAACAGTTTGACTAATAGGTTACATGGATTGTCTACCCTGAACGAGCTAGAAAATGACAATACATTACAAAACAAAATGAATTCCATATCCTGAACCGTAAGAGTTACTGAGACCTATACATATATCTGAGTAGGATATGGGGAAAAAACAAATATAAAGAATTAACCAGGCAAAGATTGAAATTCAGCCATGTCTAAGCAAAACCAGCAGAATTTGAAATGTCAGCAACTTTCTTATTTAAGAACTAGACAGGCTGATAAGAGCAGGGGAAGAAGGATCCTGAGCTTACCTCCTCCCACAGACACATCAAAACAACAACTACATATAATGCAACTCACTCTGAAAACGACCTGAAGACTTGGCAGAACAGATCTTCCACAGATAGAAATAAAGAGGAAGCCACATGGAGAAGAGTAGGAGGGGCAGAGACGTGGTAGGGAACTAAATCTCTAGCGTGGCAACACACAAGTGGGAGTGATACACAGGCAGGAAGGTCCTCCCTGAGGAGCAAGGGAACCAAGCCCCACGTTGGGACTCCTGGCCTTGGGAACCTACACTGGGAAGATGATTCCCCCCAAAAGATATTTGGCTTTGAAAATTAGTGGGGCTTAATTCCAGCAGGACTTATTTATAGCCAGAGGGCTATAGGAAACCATAATTCCACTCTTAAAGGACCAGTACCCTATATCACATGGTCAAAAACCCAACACAAAAAGGGCAGCATTTTGAAAAGTGTTTGAGTTGTGAAAAAAGTTCACTGACTAATTTTAGGGTGTGTGCCAGAGGGGCAGGGATCAGTAGGAGACTTTACTGGGAACAGAAGTACTGGGTACCATTTTTCTCACCTCTCTTCAGCCTTGCTGGCCAGACTTTTGAAGGAGCCAGTTCTGACACACTCCATCTACCTTGCTAGTAGCTCATCCTGCTCTAGCATTTCCCTGTGAACTACCCCAGCAGAAACCTGCTCCCAATCTACCACACATGGCAGACAGCCTCAGTTGTCACCAGTGTTCCCCCAAAGTGACTACTGCTCTCCCACACCCAGCTGGCAGCCCCAGCCAGGACCAACACCCCTGCAAAGCAACTTCTGTCCCAGAGAGGGAAGGGTACTCTGCCACCAGCACAAAGCAAAACTTGCACTGGGCCTCTCAGCCAGTGGTACTAGGGGCTAACCCCACTCACCAGCACACCTGCAGCAGCTACAGCTGGGCCTCTCAGCCAGCCACACCAGGGCCAGTCCTGCCTACCTGTGTGCCTGTAGTAATCATAGCGAGTCATTGCAGACAGCTTTACTAAGGACCTGCACTGCCCACCATTGCATCCACAGCAGTCACAGCCAAGCCACAATGGGAGGGCATACAGCCCACACAGGGGATACCCTGGAGCATTTGGTTCTGATGACTGGTATGGATCATGCTACTGGGCCCCCTAGGACACCTTCTAAATAAGACTACTGCTTTAAAGTCCAGTAGATATAGCTGACCTACCTAATACATAGAAACAGAAAGTCAGACAAAACGGGGAGACAGAGAAATGTGGTTCAAATGAAAGAATAAGACAAAATCCTAGAAAAAGAACTAAATAAAACAGCTAAACAATCTTCCTGATAAAGAGTTCAAAGTAATGGTCATACAGGTGCTTGCTGGACTTGAGAGAAGAGTGGATATATTTAATAAGGACTTCACCAAAGAGATAGAAAATATAAAAAAAGAACCAATCAGAGTTGAAAAATAAAATAACTAAAGTGAAAAATATACTAGACGGATTCAATAGCAGATTAGAGGATGGATCAGTGATTTGGAAGACAGAGTAATAGAAAGCACCCAAGCTGAAAGCAAAAAGAAAAATTAATTTTAAAAAAATGAGGATACAGGGGCACCTGGGTGACTCAGTCAGTTAAGAATCTGACTTCAGCTCAGGTCATGATCTCATGGTTTGTGAGTTCAGGCCCCACATTATGCTCCACACTCACAGTACAGAGCTTGCTTGGGACTCTCTCCCTCCTTCTCTCCCTCTCTTCCTTTCTCTCTTTCCCTCTCTGCCCCATTGCCACTAGTGTGCATGCATGTGTCACACCCTCTCTCCCTCAAAATAAATAAACTTGTTTTAAAAAATGAGGATACATTGGGGCACCTGGGTGGCTCAGTTGGTTAAGTGTCAGATTCTTGATTTCTGCTCAGGTCATGATCTCATGGTTCATGAGTTCAAGCCCCACATTGGGCTCTGTGCTGATAGCATGGAGCTTGCTTGGGATTCTCTCTCACTCCCTCTTTCACTGCCCATTCCCTGCTTGCTCACTCTCTTGCTCTCTCTCTCTCTCTCTCTCTCTCTCTCAAAATAAGTAAATAAACTTAAAAAAAATAAGGATACATTAAGGAACCTCTAGGACAACATACAGTGTAGTAGCATCCTCATTATAAAGGTCTCAGAAGGAGAAGAGAGAAAGGGGGGCAGAACTTATTTTAAGAAAGAATAGCTGAAAACTTCCCTAACCTGGGGAAGGAAACAGACATCCAGGTCCAGCAAGCACAGAGAGCCCCAAACAAGATGAACCTACTAGGTCCACACCAAGATACATAATGATTAAAATTGCAAAAATTAGAGAGAATCTTAAAAGCAACAAGAGAAAATCAAATAGCTTGTACAAGGGAAAACCTGTAAAGCAATTAGCTAATATTTTAGCAAAAAAACTGCATGTCAGAAAGGGAGTGATATGATATATTCAAAATTCTTAAAAGAAAAAATCTACAACCAAGAATACCCTAACTGGCAAAGTTATTCAGAATTAAAGACAAATAGAAGTTTAAAATGTTCATCACCCACTAAACTGGCCTTACATAAAGGACTTCTTTAAACAAAGGAGAAATGGCCATAACTGGAAGAAAATTATGAAAGGGGAAAATTTTCACTGGTAAAAGCAAACATATGGTAAATGTAGATCAATCACTTATAAAGCTAGCCTGAAGGTTAAATTAAAAAGTAGTAAAATCAATTATATCTACAATTAGTTAAAAATACACAAAATTAAAAGATGTAAAATATGACATCACATACATAAGACATGGACGAGGGGAGTAAACAAGTAGTGCTTTTGGAATGTGTTCATACTTAAGTGATCATCAACTTAATATAAAATGCCATATACATAGTATATATATATGAACCTGGTGGTAACCACAAACCAAAAACCTATAATAATTACACACACACACAAAGAAAGAAATCCAAGCATAATGCTAAAGAAAATCATCAAATCACAAGGGAAGAGAGAAAGAAAAAAAGAAAGGAGTAGAGAGGAACTAAAAAAAATCCAAAAAAAAACACAAAAAAACAATAACAATGAACAAAATGGCAACAAATACATGCCTGTCAATAATGACTTTAAATGCATATGGACTAAATGCTCTAATCAAAAGACACAGGGTGACTAAATGGATTAAAAAACAAGAGTGTCTATATACACCTATAGGAAACTCACTTCAGACTTAAAGACATATACAGACTGAAAGTGCAGGGATGGAAAAAGATCCTCCATGAAAACGGAAGCAAAAAAACACCTAGGCTAAGAATAGTTGTATCAGACAAAATAGACTTTAAAACAAAGACTTTAACAAAAAACAAGGAAGAGCATTACATAGTGAGAAAGATATCAGTCCAACAAAAGGATATAACAATTATAAATATCTATGTATCTAACATATGAATATTTAAATATATAAAGCAAATATTAATAGACATGAAGAGAAAACTGGCAGTAATATAATAATAGTAGGGGACCTTAACAACCCCTTTACAGCAGTGGAGACATCATTACAGGAAATCAACAAAGAAATAGTAGCTTTGAACGATACATTGGACCAGATGGACTAAAAAGATATATATAGAACATTCCACCCCAAAACAGCAGAACACACTGTCATTCCAAGTGCACATGGAACATTCTCCAGGATAGATGACATGGGAGGCCACAAAATCAGTTTCAATAAATTTAAGTAGATTAAAATTATATCAAGCATTTTTTTCCAACCATGATGGTATGAAACTAGAAATCCATTTCAAGAAAAAAAATGGAAAACATACAAATATGTGAAGGCTAAACAACATGGTACTAAAAAACAATGGGTCAATGGATAAATCAAAGAGGAAATTTTTAAAAAATACCTGGAGACCAAAGAAAATGGAAACACAATGGTTCAAAATCTTTGGGATGCAGCAAAAGCAGTTCTAAAAGGGAAGTTTATAGTGATATAGGTCTGCTTCAAGAAATGAGAAAAATCTCAAATAAATAATCTAACCTTACATGTAAAGGTATCCAAAAAAGGAGAACAAAGCCCAAGATTAGTAGAAGGAAGGAAATACTAAAGAGCAGAGTGAAAATAAGTGAAATAGAAATAGGAAGGAAGGAAGGAAGGAAGGAAGGAAGGAAGGAAGGAAGGAAGGAAGTCAGGCAGGCAAGCAGGAAAGAAGGAAGGAAAGAAGTTAGGACACAACCAATGAAACTAAGAAACGGTTCCTTAAAAATAAAACTGATGGGGTGTCTGAGTGGCTCAGCTGATTGAGTGTCCAACTTTGGCTCAGGTCATGATCTCACAGTCCATGAGTTTGAGCCCCATGTCGGACTCTGTGCTGACAGCTGAGAGCCTGGATCCTGTTTCAGATTCTGTGTCTCCATCTCTCTCTGGCCCTCCCTCACTTATGCTCTTTCTCTGTCTCTCTCAAAAATAAATAGACATTAAAAAAAATAAAGCTGATAAGCCTTTAGCTAAACTCATCAAGAAAAAAAAGAGAAGACTCAAATAAATAAAATCAGAAATGAAAGCAGAGAAGTAACAACTAAAACACATAAATACAAAGGATTATAAGAGACTATATTGAAAAACTATATGGTAACAACTTGGACAACCTATAAGAAATGAATGAATTCCTAGAAACATACAATCTTTCAAAACTGAATCAGGAAGACATAGAAAACCTGTACAAATGGATTACTAGTGACAAAATTGAATTCATAATAAAAAAATTCCCAAAAAACAAAAGTTCAATTACCCTGATGCCAAAAACACACAAAGAGACCACAAAAAAAAATTCTAGACCTATATCCCTTATGAACATAAATGCAAAAATCTTCAACAAAATCTAAGTAAAC
Organism: Prionailurus bengalensis; assembly: GCF_016509475.1. Lineage (NCBI taxonomy): Eukaryota > Metazoa > Chordata > Mammalia > Carnivora > Felidae > Prionailurus > Prionailurus bengalensis. Next base: position 96,711,946 of record NC_057344.1, read on the forward strand.
CAAATTTAATAGTACATTAAATGGATCATTCACCACTATCAATGGAATTTACTCCAGACATGCAAGTGTGGTTCAATATCCACAAGTCAATCAACATAATACACCACATTAACAAAATGAAAAATAAAAAATCATATGATCTCAATAGATACAGAAAAGACATTTGACAAAATTCAACATCTGTTCATGATTAAAAACTTTCAGCAAAGTGGGGTTGGAGGGAACATATCTCAAAATAATAGAAGCTATAATACGACAAACCCACAGCTAACATGATACTCAATGGTGAAAAGCTGAAAGCTTTTTCTCTAAGATCAGGAATAAGACAAGGATGGTCACTCTCACCACTTTTATTAAACAAACTATTGGAAATCCTAGCTGCAGTAGTAATCAGACAAGAAAAAGAAATAAAAGGCATCGAAATTGGTAAGAAGTAAAACTGTCACTATTGGCAGATGACATGATATTGTATAGAGAAAACCCTAACACTGTTAGGATAAATTAACTCAGTAAAGTTGCCGAACACAAAACTAATATACAGAAATCTGTTGAGTTTCTAAACACTAAAACAAACTAACAGAAAGAGAAATTAGGAAAACAATCTTATTTACAATTGTAGCAAAAAGAACAAAATGTCCAGGCTTCTGGGAAGATGGCAGTGTAGGAGGACGCTGGGCTCACCGTGTCCTGCGGATCACTTAGATTCCACCCACACCTGCCTAAATAACCCAGAAAATCACCAGAAGACTAGCAGAACGGATTCTCTGGAGCCAAGCGTAGACAAGAGGTCCACGGAAGAGGGTAGGAAGGGCGGAGAGGCGGTGTGTGCTACACGGACTGGCGGGAGGGAGCCGGGGTGGAGGGGCAGCCTGCCGGCAAAGCAGAGCCCCCGAGTCTGGCTTGCAAAAACGGAGGGGCCAGATGGAGTGTGTTCTGACAGCAAGAGGGACTTAACATCTGGAAGGTTATAAGTTAACGGATCTGCTCGGACAACGGGAGGGCTGGAGAACAACAAGAGGGAGAGTTCTTGAGCCCCGGACAACAGAGCAAAGCTTGGCAGGGAACAAAGGCACTCACCAGCGCCATCTCCCTCAGCCATCCCCCAGCCAAAATCCCAAAGGAAACCAGTTCCTGTCAGGGAACTTGCTTGCACCATGCAAACACCCAACACTGTGCTTCTGCGGATCCATCGCTCCGGCGGGTCTGACTCCCTCCCAGTGCCACAGGGCCCCTCCCAAAGCAGATCACAGAAGGATAAGCGAGCTGAGCTTACCCCTCCTGCCCCTGTGCACCTTGCCCATCCACCCCAGCTAATATGCCAGATCCCCAGCACCACAAGCCTGGCAGTGTGCAAGTAGCCCAGACGGGCCATGCCACCCCACAGTGAAACCCACCCCTAGGAAAGGGGAAGAGAAGGTACACACCAGTCTGACTGTGGCCCCAGCGGTGGCCTGGGGGAAGACATCAGGTCTGACTGCGGCCCCGCCCACCAATGCAAGTTATTCAAGACAGCACAGGGGAAGTGCCCTGCAGTTCCGCACCACTCCAGGGACTATCCAAAATGATGAAACGGAAGAATTCCCCTCAAAAAAACCTCCAGGAAATAACGACAGCTAATGAACTGATCAAAAACAATTTAAACAATATAACAGAAAGTGAATTTAGAATAATAGTCATAAAATTAATCGCTGGGCTTGAAAACAGTATAGAGGACAGCAGAGAATCTATTGCTACAAAGATCAAGGGACTAAGGAACAGCCAGGAGGAGCTAAAAAATGCTATTAATGAGCTGCAAAATAAAATGGAGATGACCACACCTCGGATTGAGGAGGCAGAGGACAGAATAGGTGAACTAGAAGATAAAATTATGGAAAAAGGAGAAGCTGAGAAAAAGAGAGATAAAAAAATCAAGGAGTATGAGGGGAAAATTAGAGAACTAAGTGAGGCACTAAGGAGAAATAATCTACGCATAATTGGTATTCCAGAGGAGGAAGAGAGAGGGAAAGGTGCTGAAGGTGTACTTGAAGAAATCATAGCTGAGAACTTCCCTGATCTGGGGAAGGAAAAAGGCATTGAAATCCAAGAGGCACAGAGAACTCCCTTCAGATGTAACATGAATCGATCTTCTGCACGACATATCATAGTGAATATGATATGGATAGAGCAGCTAGGGATAAACGTGCTCTAACATATAAAGGGAGACCGATAAGACTAGTGATGGATCTCTCTACTGAAAGTTGGCAGGCCAGAAAGGAATGGCAGGAAATCTTCAATGTGATGAACAAAAAAATGCAGGCGAGAATCCTCTATCCAGCAAATCTGTCATTAAGAATAGAAAGAAAGATAAAGGTCTTCCCAAACAAACAAAAACTGAAGGAATTCATCACCACTAAACCAGCCCTACAAGAGATCCTAAGGGGGATCCTGTGAGACAAAGTACCAGAGACATCGCTATAAGCATGAAACCTACAGACATCACAATGTCTCCAAACCCATATCTTTCTATAACACTGAATGTAAATGGACTAAATGCACCAACCAAAAGACATAGGGTATCAGAATGGATAAAAAAACAAGACCCATCTATTTGCTGTCTACAAGAGACTCATTTTAGACCTGAGGACACTTTCAATCTGAAAGTTGAAGGGGATGGAGAACTATTTATCATGCTACTGGAAGTCAAAAGAAAGCTGGAGTAGCAATACTTATTTCAGACAAACTAGACTTTAAATTAAAGGCTGTTACAAGAGATGAAGAAGGGCATTATATAATAATTACAGGGTCTATCCATCAAGAAGAACTAACAATTATAAATGTCTACGCACTGAATATGGGAGCCCCCAAATATATAAAAGAATTAATCACAAACATAAGCAACTTTATTGATAAGAATGTGGTAATTGCAGGGGCCTTTAATACCTCACTTACAACAATGGATAGATCATCTAGACACATGGTCAATAAAGAAACAAGGGCCCTGAATGAGACATTGGATCAGATGGACTTGACAGATATATTTAGAACTCTGCACCCCAAAGCAATAGAATATACTTTCTTCTCGAGTGCACATGGAACATTCTCCAAGATAGATCATATACTGGGTCACAAAACAGCCCTTCATAAGTATATAAGAATTGAGATCATACCATGCATACTTCCGGACCACAATACTATGAAACTTGAAATCAACCACAGGAACAAGTCTGGAAAACCTCCAAAAGCATGGAGGTTAAAGAACACCCTACTAAAGAATGAATGGCTCAACCAGGCAATTAGAGAAGAGATTTAAAAATATATGGAAACAAACGAAAATGAAAATACAACAATCCAAACGCTTTGGGATGCAGCAAAGGCAGTCCTGAGAGGAAAATACATTGCAATCCAGGCCTATCTCAAGAAACAAGAAAAATCCCAAATACAAAATCTAACAGCACACCTAAAGGAAATAGAAGCAGAGCAGCAAAGACACCCCAAACCCAGCAGAAGAAGAGAAATAATAAAGATCAGAGCAGAAATAAATAATATAGAATCTAAAAAACTGTAGAGCAGATCAATGAAACCAAGAGTTGGTTTTTTGAAAAAATAAACAAAATTGATAAACCTCTAGCCATGCTTCTCAAAAAGAAAAGGGAGATGACCCAAATAGACAAAATCATGAATGAAAATGGAATTATTACAACCAAGCCCTCAGAAATACAAGCAATTATCAGGGAATACTATGAAAAATTATATGCCAACAAACTGGACAACCTGGAAGAAGTGGACAAATTCCTAAACACCCACACACTTCCAAAACTCAAACAGGAGGAAATAGAAAGCTTGAACAGACCCATAACCAGCGAAGAAATTGAATCGGTTATCAAAAATCTCCCAAGAAATAGAGTCCAGGACCAGATGGCTTCCCAGGGGAGTTCTACCAGACGTTTAAAGCACAGATAATACCTATCCTTCTCAAGCTATTCCAAGAAATAGAAAGGGAAGGAAAACTTCCAGACTCATTCTATGAAGCCAGTATTACTTTGATTCCTAAACCAGACAGAGACCCAGTAAAAAAAGAGAACTACAGGCCAATAGCCCTGATGAATATGAATGCAAAAATTCTCAATAAGATACTAGCAAATCGAATTCAACAGCTTATAAAAAGAATTCTTCACCATGATCAAGTGGGATTCATACCTGGGATGCAGGGCTGGTTCAACATTCGCAAATCAATCAACGTGATACATCATATTAATAAAAGATAAGAACCATATGATCCTGTCAATTGATGCAGAAAAAGCATTTGACAAAATTCAGCATCCTTTCTTAATAAAAACCCTCGAGAAAGTCGGGATAGAAGGAACATACTTACACATCATAAAAACCATTTATGAAAAGCCCACAGCTAATAATATCCTCAATGGGGAAAAACTGAGAGCTTTCCCCCTGAGATCAGGAACACGACAGGGATGTCCACTCTCACTGCTGTGGTTTAACACAGTGTTGGAAGTGCTAGCATCAGCAATCAGACAACAAAAGGAAATCAAAGGCATCAAAATTGGCAAAGATGAAGTCAAGCTTTCACTTTTTGCAGATGACATGATATTATACATGGAAAATCTGATAGACTCCACCAAAAGTCTGCTAGAACTGATACATGAATTCAGCAAAGTTGCAGGATACAAAATCAATGTACAGAAATCAGTTGCATTCTTATACATTAATAATGAAGCAACAGAAAGACAAATAAAGAAACTGATCCCATTCATAATTGCACCAAGAAGCATAAAATACCTAGGAATAAATCTAACCAAAGATGTAAAAGATCTGTATGCTGAAAACCATAGAAAGCTTATGAAGGAAATTGAAGAAGATATAAGGAAATGGAAAAACATTCTGTGCTCATGGGTTGGAAGAATAAATATTGTTAAAATGTCAATACTACCCAAAGCTATCTACACATTCAATGCAATCCCAATCAAAATTGCACCAGCATTCTTCTTGAAGCTAGAACAAATAATCCTAAAATTTGTACGGAACCACAAAAGACCCTGAATAGCCAAAGTAATTTTGAAGAAGAAGACCAGAGCAGGAGGCATCACAATCCCAGACTTTAGCGTCTACTACAAAGCTGTAATCATCAAGACAGCATGGTATTGGCACAAAAACAAACACATAGACCAATGGAATAGAAAGAAACCCCAGAACTAGACCCACAAAAGTATGGCCAACCAGTCTTTGACAAAGCAGGAAAGAATATCCAATGGAAAAAAGACAGTCTCCTTAACAAATGGTGCTGGGAGAACTGGACAGCAACATGAAGGATGAAACCAGACCACTTTCTTACACCATTCACAAAAATAAACTCAAAATGGATAAAGGACCTGAATGTGAGACAGGAAACCATCAAAACCCTTGAGGAGAAAGCAGGAAAAGACCTCTCTGACCTCAGCTGCAGCAATTTCTTTCTTGACACATCCCCAAAGGCAAGGGAATTAAAAGCAAAAATGAACTATTGGGACCTCATGAAGATAAAAAGCTTTTGCACAGCAAAGGAAACAATCAACAAGACTAAAAGGCAACCAACGGAATGGGAAAAGATATTTGCAAATGACATATCGGACAAAGGGCTAGTATCCAAAATCTATAAAGAGCTCACCAAACTCCACACCCAAAAAACAAATAATCCAGTGAAGAAATGGGCAAAAAACATGAATAGGCACTCCTCTAAAGAAGACATCCAGATGGCCAACAGGCACATGAAAAGATGCTCAACATCACTCGTCATCAGGGAAATACAAATCAAAACCACACTGAGATATCACCTCACGTCAGCCAGAGTGGCTAAAATGAACAAATCAGGAGAATATAGATGCTGGAGAGGATGTGGAGAAATGGGAACCCTCTTGCACCGTTGGTGGGAATGCAAACTGGTGCAGCCACTCTGGAAAACAGTGTGGAGGTTCCTCAGAAAATTAAAAATAGACCTACCCTATGACCCAGCAATAGCACTACTAGGAATTTACCCAAGGGATACAGGAGTGCTGATGCATAGGGGCACTTGTACCCCAATGTTTATAGCAGCACTCTCAACAATAGCCAAATTGTGGGAAAAGCCTAAATGTCCATCAACTGATGAATGGATAAAGAAATTGTGTTTTATATACACAATGGAGTACTACGTGGCAATGAGAAAGAATGAAATATGGCCCTTTGTAGCAACATGGATGGAACTGGAGTGTTATGCTAAGTGAAATAAGCCATACCGAGAAAGAGAGATACCGTATGTTTTCACTCTGATGTGGATCCTGAGAAACTTAACAGAAACCCATGGGGGAGGGGAAGGAAAAAAAAAAGAGGTTAGATTGGGAGAGAGAACCAAAGCATAAGAGACTCTTAAAAACTGAGAACAAACTGAGGGCTGATGGAGGGTGGGAGGGAGGGGAGGGGAGGTGATGGGCATTGAAGAGGGCATCTTTTGGGATGAGCACTGGGTGTTGTATAGAAACTAATTTGACATAAATATCATATATTAAAAAAAAAGAACAAAATGTCTAGGAATAATTTAACCTTGAAAGTAAAAGGTCTATACTCTGAAAAATATAAGACATTGATGAAGGAAATTAAAGATGACACAAACAAATGGAAAGTTATATCATGCTCATGTATTAATATTGTTAAAATGTTCATATTACACAGAGAAATTTAGAGAGTCAATGTAATTTCTATCAAAATACCAATAGTGTTTTTCACAGAAGTAGAACAAATAATCCTAAAATTTGTATGAAACCACAAAAAAACTTAAATAGGCAAAACAATTTTCAGAGAGAAAAACAAAACTGAAGGTAGTCAATTCCATATTTCAAGAAATAATACAAAATTATACCTATCAAAAAAGTAAGGTACTGGCACAAAAATTGACACACAGATTAATGGAACAAAATGTGAGCCAGAAATAAATCCACGGTGATATGATCAATTGATCTATGACAAAGAAGACAAGAACATACAATAAAACGAAACTGGACCACTTTCTTACACATACACAAAAATAAAAGTCAAAATGGATTAAAGAACCTAAATGTAAGACCTGAAACCATAAAAATCCTAAAGGAAAAAAACACAAGCAGTAATCTCTTGGACATTGGCCATAGCAATATTTTTTTGAATACATCTCCTCAGGCAAAGGAAAGAAAAGCAAAAATAAGCTATTGGGGCCACACCAAACTAAAAAGCTTTTGCACAGCAGAAGAAATCATCAACAAAATGAAAAGGCAACCTACTGAACTGGGGAATATTACCTGCAAATGATATATCCAATAAGGGATTAATATCCAAAATACATAAAGAACTCATACAATTTAACACCAAAAACCCCACAAAAAACAAAAAACCACCCAATTAAATATGGACAGAGGACCAGAACAGACATTTTTCCAAAGACATACAGATGGCCAACAGACACCTGAAATGATGTTCAACATCACAAGTTATCAGGAAAATACAAATCAAATAATTCCTCATAATAGAATAGTATCAAAAAGACAAGAAATACTAAGTGTTGATGAAAATTTTTAAAAAGGAAACCCTTATGCATTACATTGGTGGGAATGTAAATTGGTTCCACTACTGTGGAAAACAGTATGGAGTTTCCTCAAAAAATTAAAAATAGAAATACCATAGGAGTAATTCCACTTCTGGGTATTTACCTGAAGATAACAAAAATACTAATTCAAAAACATATATATACACTCCTATGTCTATTGCAGCATTATTAAAATAGCCAGGATATGGTAGCAATTTAGGTGTCCATTGATAAATGAATGGATAAGGAAGATGTCCTATCTCTCTCTCTCTCTCTCTCTCTCTCTCTCTCTCTCTCTCTCTCCCTACACACACACACACACACACACACACACACACACACACACACACACCCCTGCATACATATACATACATACATACAATGGAATATTACTTAGCCATAAAAAAGAAATCTTTGCCATTCACAGCAACATAGATGAACCTAGAGGATATTATAAGTGAAATAAATCAGAGAAAGACAAATACAGAATCATTTCACGTTTATGTGGAATCTAAAACAACAAAACAAAACAAATGAACAAGACAGTAAACAGAAACAGACTCCAATACAGAGAACAAACTGGTGGTTGGGGAGGGATGGGCAAAATAGGTGAAGGGGATTAAGAGGTACAAACTTCTAGCTATAAAATAAATAATTCACAAGGATAAAAAGTAGAGCATAGGGAATATAGTCAATAATATGGTCAATAAAGTCAACTTTATATGGTGACAGATGGTAAATACACTTACTGTGTTAAGCACTTCATAAAGTACATAATTGTTGAATAACTATGTTGTATACTTAATACTAATATAATGTTGTATTTCAAATATACTTTAATTAAAAATTTTTAAAAATTTTAAAGAACCAGACAAGCCAATATCCTTATAGTTTGTTTGTTTATTTATTTATTTATTTATTTATTTATTTATTTATTCATTTATTTATTTCTAAATTTACATTCAATTTAGTTAGCATATAGTGCAATACTGATTTCAGGAGTAGATTCCAGTGATTAATATGCTTACAGTTCTAACAGCAATTTGGAGGAATATCCTAAACACTGAACTTTTGGTGTAGGCCCTTATTTAACCCAGGAAATTTTTATTTAAATGTCCCAATACAAAGCAGTAATTACTCCCAATCCATGGTTCCTGCTAAATATTAAGATCTCTGCAATTCTAAACTCTAGGACACCCTCATAATTCTCCTGCAGAAAACTGGCAGCCACATCTCCCTTCAATCCCATAATAACTTGTAAGAAGAAGAAAAAATTGGATAAGAGTGAAGAAATTCAAATAGCAAATAATAAGGATTATAAAATGATGGAAATGAGCATTGGATTGTTCATTATCTGTAGGTGCCCCTGCCCAGCCTGTCACTGGGAACAGAAGATCTGAACAGACCATCCAAATGAAACCTACGGGGAGGTAGTGGATGACTCCATGACACCTAAGGATCCCTCCCAGTTTTGGGACTCTGTTATTTGGCATTATGCAAAGAACATGTTAAAAAAAATCACTCAGGGGCGCCTGGGTGGCTCAGTTGGTTGAGCAATGGACTTTGGCTCAGGTCATGATCTCCAGGTTTGTGGGTTCATGTCCCGCGTCGGGCTCTGTGCTAATAGCTCAGAGCCGGGAGTCTGCTTCGGATTCTGTGTCTCCCTCTCTCTCTGCCCGTCCCCCACTTGTGCTCTGTCTCTCTGTCTCTCAAAAATGAATAAATGTAAAAACAAAATTAAAAAAAAAATCACTCTGCCTACAACATAATGAAAAGATGAAGAGAGAAGGTGAGGCTGTGAATGAAAAGGAATATTAACGAGAGTGATCCCAGATTGCCAAGGACTTTCTCCGTTTTAACACTAGAAGTTTCGCATCCCCAGAAACCCCTCAACCATGGGCAAACCAGAATGGATGGTCACCTACTACTTGGATCTGACACAGATTACCCTCTCTGGGCCTCCATGCAAACAAAAAGCTTTAATTAAGTAAGCCTCATGAATACCTTGCCTGGAAGATAACGAATGACCTCCTTTCAACAAATGACACTGATTTTCTGTCCTTTCCACCCAGCTCTGTTTAAGCATATTCCCACTATCATCTACACAAGGGTTTGACTCTATGGGTCCTTCCAATTGGAGATTAGGATAAATCTTGGGTCCTGCTGGAAATGTTCTTCCCTTTACTAACTATAAAATGACAAGCTTTCCAGGAGAGCAGACCCCTCTTTGGTGGGTTGTCTGACTATATAAGAAATGTATTCCTGTAGTCCTAATAAACTCAGGCCCACATAGTTCAGCTTTTGATTAGTTCTCCATTCAGAAAGCATAATTCAAAACCCCAAATTATTTAACCATTACTCCTACTATTTATTTGCTTCTTTTTTGAAGGCAATAAAGGATATCCAAATACATGATGTACATAACACCTTCCTCTTTTCCCTGCTTTCTCTCTTCTACTTCCTTCTGATGTTTTAATGTCTCTCTCTACCACCCTCTGTGATCCCCAGAAATCCTCCTCCATCCCCAGCTTCCCTTTTTCCTCTCTATTTCAGTGTATAAGCCTATCTCCTATAAAGTCAGAGCATTTTCATAAAGAGGTAGGAGGAGGGGAGAGATTGGGTTGGCAATCACAGAATTCTCTTTGGCAGGCTAGGAAAGATAAAAAGTTTGAGAACATTCCCATATCAATTATTCTTGTTCCACACCACTCCCAACATTGGTAATTGTGACACACATACCAGAGCATGTTGGTGCTGAAAATGACCATAAAATTCATGAAGCAAATCCCCTAATTTTAGAAATGAAAAAACTAACAGAGACATTAAATAATTTGTCCAAGGTCCCCAAGTGCCCCTTCTGTTGCTCTGTACTATATGCATTTAAATCCTGTGACGTGTGGTTATCAAAAGGAATAATAATTGTCAGTGCCCTCCAGGCAGACACCACCAGACACACACCTGTAGTTGAATAAATTGGGAATATTGTATGCTGCAGCAAAGAACAACAGACACAGTAAGGAACTGTGGGATGTCTTGTAAGAAAGTATAAAAAGGACTTATAGAATTTGGGCTTTGTTAGATGATATGGGGGAGGATTTAAGAAAGTGGGCTTTGAGGTGCCTAGGTGGCTCAGTCGGTTAAGCATCTGACTCTTGATTTCAGCTCAGGTTATGATCTCACAGTTCGTGGGATTGAACCCCACATCAGACCCTGGGCTGATGGTGTAGAGCCTCCTTGGGATTTTCTCCCTCCCTCTCTCTCTCTGCTCTCCTTCCCCATCCCTCCTCTCAAAAATAAATAAACTTAAAAAAAGAAAGTGGGTTTTGCTTTGGATTGGATGCTATCAAGAAGTGGGAGCACTTCTATGACTGAGCATTGTAATAAATCTTATCTACAAAGAAGGAAGACTAGAGCCAGGCTAAATCTGTAATTGTTAAAGAATCAGCAGTCCCTCATACCAGCCAAAAAAAAAAAAAAAAGAAATGTTTGGTCATGTTTCTGGATTGGACAATGCCCATATTTTGTTTGTGTTCAAACATGGTTACATAGTAGTCTTTTTTTTTTCTTAATTCATGGTCACTTGTCTGTTGTTGATGTTTTGTGAAATTGTTTATGTTCAATAGTAGAACACCAAGACCTCTCTATGTCAGATCGGCTCCCAGACACTGGGGACTGCTTTTCTCTTTCTCATAATAATAAATGTACCATGTAATGAGCACTTTTAATATGCTAGCAAAGTTTTAATCTTCATCACCAACCTAGGAGGTAGGTACTATTATAATTGCAATTTTCATGGGAAGAAATGAAGGCTAGGGGCACCTGGGTGGTTAAGTGTCAAACTTCAGCTCAGGTCATGATCTCATGGTTCGAGTTTGAGCCTGCTTCAGATTGTGTCTCCCTCTCTATCTGCCCCTTCCTGCTCACACTCTGCCTCTGTCTCTCTCTGTCAAAAATAAATAAACATTAAAAAAAAACATTAAAAAAAAAGGAAGAGGTGAAGTCTTAATGTGGTTGTTCATTTGCTCAAGGTCACACAGAGAGTAAATGGCAGAGCTGGGCTTCCAAACCAGGCAGTCTTTCTTCAGGGTCCATACTCTGAACTGCTCTATGGTACTGCCAAGTATAAACCGGAATACTGGGGGGAGAAGAGGCAGTTAATCCGTGGAGGTGTGGGACATTTTTGCAGTAAATACAAGGTGAAGAATAGAGTGTCAGGAATTACACTACTGGATCATGAGACACTCAAGATGAAAGAAGAGAAAATGTGGGAAAAACCAGACGTGACATTTTGACCATAAAACCTTCTTTGGGAATAATATAATAAAAGGAAAGCTGACTTATTGTTCCTTAACTGAAGAATGACTTTTATGATTTAGAATATTATTTTAAACCTTACTCTCTGTTTTCAGTATGAATTTAAATTGGCTCACAGAAGAAGGAAAATCAGCAGCAACTTCTCTGGCATAGTCAGTCAGAGCATCTCAGTGTAGTCAAATGGCAAAGCAAAATTGTTCAGGGCTTTGTGATGGAAGCTGCAGGCACCTGGCAGTACCAATGACTTAATCATAATGATTAGGGGAGAAATATGGTTATTAATAGCCTTACAAATGCATTCATTTTTCAGAATCACCTTATGGAGTGAAATGACAGAATGAAACTCAAATTAACAGACAAAGGCACCCATTCCACTGTTCCCACACACACCCCCAGCTTCTCCTGACTTCAGTGGGTGTTCTGGGCACAGAGAAAGAACAGGAAAAGAATATTGATCTATTTCTAGTATTTGAAAGGATTCTTCTCTCTGTAAATTTCAAGGCAGCCAAGATCCTAACATCACAGCAGCACTACATTCTGTCCTCACCTCAACAGATCCAAGTAATAGTACTGAAATACAATATACATTACTTGCTCAATCTGGAAAAAAAAAGAGTTCTTTCAGGTGTGAGGTGCTGGGGAGGTGGTTTGATAAAAAGAAAGAGAAATGGAAATGGAAAAGGCTGCTCTTCAGCTATATCATGTAATAAGTACAGACTAGTTATTACACATGCACTCTTTCAGGTATTATTCAAACAACTATTGTGCCTCTACTCTGAGACCAGCACTGTGTCAGGCTCTAGGAATGAGAAGTCAGTTAAGACTTGGCCCCTGTCCTTGGCCCCTGGCTCCTTCTACTTAGATTGTGTCTCCAGTTTTTCTTTGCACCACACCTTGCATAGTGTTTCATAGATATTTCTGCCTGATGAAAATTACTGTAATGATACTGATGATGATGACAATGAAAAGCACAGTTGTCCACAAATATAAGTGGCAAATATGAAAAGGGCCTATCCCAAAGAAACTTTTATCCATCCAAAAAGTATTTATTGAGCAACTATTTTTTAAGAATTTTGTTTATTTATTTATTTTGAGAAAGAGAGAGAGCATACATGTGTGAATGGGGAAGGGGCAGAGAGAGAGGGAGAGAGAATCCAAGGCAGGCTCCACACTGCCAGCATGGAGCCTGACATACCGGGACTCAAACTCATGAACCATGAGATCACGACCTCAGCTGAAATCAAGAATCAGATGCTTAACCAACTGAACCACCCAGGCACCCCTGAGCAACTATCTTGTGGCTAAGATGTTGTCCTGGGCTCTGTGAGATGTTTGGAAAATGTTTCCACTCCTAGGAAGGCCTAGAGATCCTACAAGCTCACTCTTAAATGGGTAGAAATTCCTTGGACAGTCTGGTTTCTCCAGACTTCAGAAATTACTGATGGATAATTTGGCCTTACTGCCTTATTTTCCATCACACCTCTAAGCAGGATTGAAAATTGGCCCAGGAAAGTAGCATATGGGACAAATAACAACAAAGTTAAGTAAATTCTACTCTTTCTCTGGGCAACAATGCTAGGAAAAGCACTGCCCATTTCACATTTTCAAAGCCATGGATTCAAGACAAGTTTACTCCTGTGCCCACAGCAGGATAGTAGCATGTGAAAGCCACATGAGCTCATGCCCGCAACTTATCTCCAGCAGCACATTGCCTTAAGAAAGATGTATCAGTATGGGGTATCACCTGACTATACCATTAACTGAAGTGACTGGTTTCATTTCAAAGTGTTGAACATTGTCTGGGCACAGCATTATAGGGTTAAGTGACAGAAACATGGATAATTTCCCAGATATTGTCTAGGAGAAAATAGCAATCACTGGCTGTGGGATAGATTCTTTGCAGATGTATATAGCTGCCTCTCCTCCAATAAGAAGGACTATACTCTTGCTCATCTCCTTGCCCCTCCCTAGCTTCTCATAGCACCCTCTACCACTCCTCACCCCCTGCCACATCCTTGCAAAGACATCTGATTTTTTTGATTACCAGATAGTCCACCTTATGATAATTTTCCAGCACCATTAGCCAAACCCCAGATTCTACATCTGTTCCACTTTTCTCCATTCCAGATGAGCATTACATCTTCACATTTGCTATTATGATTCCTACTGAACCATAATGATGTGGATGGTTGAGGACAAAGATTCACTTCTCAGCACAGGATATAGAAGGAGTGGTTCTGCATTAATTCAGGGATGCTTAACCCCAATACTAAAGAAAAGCAGATGGATCTCTGCTGACTGGCATCGGAACCTCAAGAATCTCCTTACCAAGCTTCTTTTATCAGTCAAAAACAGCCAGCAAGGTAAGAAATGCACTTTTTTTTTTTTGCCTGATCCTCTGTTAGGTGCTTAATATTATCTAATTATCTTCATATAATTCTGGCAAGTTTGGGATTATTATTCTCAATCAATACTACAAAACATTCCAGAGGCTAAAAGTAGGTAAAAGAACTTGCTGAAGGTCCCCCAAATAGTCCCTTCAATATGCTTAAAGCCCAAGTCTGTCTGATACCACAGCTTGCACTACATCCCTTGATTATTCATTCTGGAAATGTATAAAAGGGGGTTTTGGAGGCCAGAGACCCTCTCTCAGGATCACAGTCCATATAGTCAGCAAGTTATACTTACCTCCCCTATAAACCTGACACAGGAGCAAATGGGTTCTACCCCCTCAGATTATCTAAATACATTCGTGATTTTCATTAAGGCAAAACAGCAATTATGTACTTGAAATATTTATAAAATAAGTCAACTACATTTGAGGGAAAATGTAAAAGCATTGCAATTAAACAGATCTGCACACACTGCAGGGTGTTTTTCTAACAAAAGGAGGAAGGAATAATGCTGCTAATAAAAACAATGATGATCTTGTTTAGTGTTCTAATAACTCATTTAGCACTGTTCTGAGCGGAACTGTATATTAGTAATTTCAAATAAAGTCTTTGATGAAAGATTAAATATATCTTCTGCTCATTCTCCACTGCAAAGCTACTGATTCAAGTGGGCTAATTTGTTCCCTTTCTTCTAGTAAAATGTTTTAAGTGATCTATAAATGTTTGTCTCCTTCTATTCACATTGTAAGAGGAACCAAGTGAATAATAATGAATAAGAATAAGGAGTTATACTGATGCACTGGAAAGTAACGGGTGCCCCAATATCACCACCACCACCACCACACACACACACACACACACACACACACACACACTTTGAGTTCTCATTTGGGTTTCTAATAAGAAACAGACAAATGTCAAAATAAATATTCATTCAGGAAACTACATTAAATAGGAACTAACCTAAAACAATTTCCTGCTCATCTTTGAAAAAATTATCATGTTAGTTAATACAGTAGGGTTTTGTTTTGTTTCCAGAAAGGAAGGAATCTACAAGTATACAATATAATATATATTTAGCTCTTCCAGCATAAATAAAGATAGACCAATTAAATTCTAACTTGATAATTTTCTCTTTGATGTTTAAAACTTAATATACTGTATCTGTAATGCTTCTAAGCTAGTGTGGGAAACACAAACCAATCCATTTTAGTCTCTTCGGTGATGTAGGACACATAGTGATGAATCAAAATAGCATGCTATGAAATGTTTCACATAAATGAATAAAGTTATACTTAGCCAACATATCAGATTGGTCACTTACAACAACTCCTGTTTAAAGGACGATATTGTATATGGAGATGTTTGGCTGCAGAGTTGTGCAGAAATCCTCTAATATAAAATGGCCATAGCACTCATCATACTTTCTATAACTCTCTGCCTCTGAAGCTCCTATAGATGAACTGAAGGAAGAGATAACACTTGACCCTTCTTGTCTCAATCACTACTATTAGACATTCATAAATATCTGTTGAATGGAATAAAATGAATTCATCTGTAAACATTTTGTCTGACGTAATTTCTACACTGGTAAGCCTATTTCTAATGTATTCTTCAGCACATATGACCTGAAAAACTTCCTAATTTTAATGTTTATTTATTTTTGAGGGGGGGGGGGCAGAGAGAGGGAGACACAGAATCTGAAGCAGGCTCCAGGCTCTGAGTTCTCAGCACAGAGCCCGACACAGGGCTCAAACTTACAAACCGTGAGAATATGACCTGAGCTGAAGTCAGATGCTTAACCAAATGAGCCACCCAGGTGCCCCTAAAAAACTTCCTAATTTTGAAAAAAAAGTCAAGTCTTGTGCCTGGAATGCACAAAGTCAATCACAACCTAAACATGTTGATTGAGCCCTACCTCCCCAAATAAGTATCAAGGCAAATCACATTTTCTCTATGGAAAAGATTTAAGCCTGTGACAACCAAGCCTCAGGGTTCTGCCCAAGCCCATTTCAGTCCAGGGACACAAAATTCCCAAGGATGAAAACTACAAAGAAGAGAAGCACAATGATACCAAGTATTCTACTTGCTCGAAATTGAGGTGAAATGAAAACCTGAACTCCTCAAAGAGAGGTAAATCCATTTGAAGGTGCAATGTTAACAGCAGAGGAGGTGTTCAGGAAGTCTGCACAGAAGAGCCATCTCTCTTATTGGATAACCAAACCAAATAAAGATTCCAGCCCTTTAGAACAAAAAGGACCTTCTTGGGGCATAGCATTAGAGGTATAAATTTAGGTTGCTTCCAGATAAAAGGGACTGATTTATTTCAGTCAGTATTTGGAACTATTAGATAAGGAATTTTCTCCTGTCTCCAGTCTGAGGGCCTCCCTGCTTCCCAAGCTTACTTGTCCCAGGACTTGCCTTAGCCTCTTCCCACCTGTCAGCCATTTCCCCTGTAACCACTTGGCCTGAGTCCTGATCATGACTCTGACACTGACCCCTGTACCTTCAACTAAGTCAGGCCAGGGTCTCAGTCCATTCAGATCAACAGACCTGGGCCTCAGAGCTCAGTGCAAGAAAGAACATGGTGCTGAAGACAGGGTTAAGAGAAAGTGCCATGTGGATAATCCATGAGCAGAACAGAAAGAAAGTGTTTTGATATTTCCTCCAGAAGCTTATAATACCTGTGAACACAAATTAGCTATTTTATATTCTTCACTGTAGTTTTATACTTTAGATTCAAAAGGTTTTAACATGTTGGATAGAAGTGGGAGAAGGGACAATCAGGGGACTATCATGTCAGCCAAACACACACACACACACACACACACACACACACACACACACACACACACACATTTTGCTTGGAAATGAGAAGTGTGGTCATGTGACATAAACCTCATTAGAAACCTGTCAGTCTTTTTCAGTGTTTTCTCCTTAGGTCCCTATGACCTCAATACCGCATGAAATAAACCTACCATTTTTGGGAAAATCCTTTAATTTAGGGTGGTTGAATATTCTTTAAAAAAAATCACTGAGGATAGAACAAAAAGAAATCAGTTTATTAGAGAAACAAAGTATAGTAGTGGTTACCAGCAACTGGAAGGTTGAGGAAATGGGAAGACACTGCAAAAGGGCACAAACCTCTAGTTATAAAATTAACAAGTTTTGGGGATCTAATGTACTGCATGGTGATTATAGCTAGTAATAATGTATTATATACTTGAAAGTTGCTAACACAGTAATTCCTTTTTTTAATTTTTTTTAACGTTTATTTATTTTTGAGACAGAGAGAGACAGAGCATAAATGGGGGAGGGTCAGAGAGAGGGAGACACAGAATCTGAAACAGGCTCCAGGCTCTGAGCTGTCAGCACAGAGCCCCACGCGGGGCTCAAACTCACAGACCCCGAGATCATGACCTGAGCCAAAGTCGGCTGCTTAACGGACTGAGCCACCCAGGCGCCCCTGCTAACACAGTAATTCTTAAATGTTTTCACCACAAAAACAAAATGGTAATTATGTGACAGGATGGAAGTGTTAGCTAACACAATGGTGGTAATCATTTTGCAATATATAAGTGTATCAAATCAACATATTGTACACCCTAAAGTTTCACTGTAATATATCAATTGTATCTCAATAAAGCTGGGGG
The DNA here is from genome assembly GCF_016509475.1 of Prionailurus bengalensis. Lineage (NCBI taxonomy): Eukaryota > Metazoa > Chordata > Mammalia > Carnivora > Felidae > Prionailurus > Prionailurus bengalensis. The sequence continues at coordinate 96,729,870 of NC_057344.1, forward strand.
TGGGGGAGGAAACTGGTTTATATTACAGCAAGGGGTTTTAGGTTACTTACAAAAATGTCCCAGTAGTGAGAACTCGTACAGGCAGCATGTTAGAGTATAAGGGAAGAAAGAGGGTCCCTGATCTGATGAGCTGGGTTGGCTTTATCATGTATTAGTTGTGACCTTAATCCAGCTATTCTCCAAATTTGAGTTGTTTTAAGGTTTGAATGAGATAATACATGAAAAGTACTTTGTACATCAAGAAGTATTTTTTAAAATAGTGTTAAAGGGGAACCTAGGTGGTTCAGTTGGTTGAGCATCTGACTCTTGACTTTGGCTCATGTCATGATCTCAGGATCATGGGAAGAGAGGTTCCTCTTCTTCCACATCCTCACCAATACTTGTTCTTTCTTGTCTTTTTTACTTTAACCATTCTGATAGCTGTAAGGTGATATCTCAGTGTGGTTTTGATTTGCATTTCCCCGACAATAAGTGATGTTGAGCATCTTTTCATGTGTCTGTTGGCCATCTAGATGTCTTCTTTGGACCAATCTATTCAGGTCCTCTGCCCATTATTTAATCAGATTGTTTTTTCTTTTCTTCTTCTTCTTCTTCTTCTTTTTTTTTTTTTTTTTTTTTTTTTTGGTGTTGGTTGTATACGTTCTTTATATATTTTGGATATTAACCCCTTATCAGGTATATCATTTGCAAATGTCTCCTCCCATTCAGTAGGTTGCCTTTTTGTATTTTTGATATTTCCTTTGTTGTGCAAAAGCTTTTTATTTTTATATAGTCCCAATAGTTTATTTTTACTTTTGTTTCCCTTGCTTTAGGAGACACATATAGAAAAATGTTGCTACAACTGATTTCAGACAAATTACTGCTTGTGTTGTCTTACAGGATTTTTATGGTTTTGGGCCTCACATTTAGGTCTTTAGTCCATTTTGAGTTTATTTTTGTGTATGGTGTAAGAAAGTAGTTCAGTTTCATTCTTTTGCATGTAGCTGTCCAGTTTTCCCAACACCATTCATTAAAGACTATTTTTCCAGTTTTACATTCTTGCCTCCTTTGTCATAGATTAACTACATTACTTACATTAAAAATGTTTTCAAAATGATATAAGCAGTTTAGAAAAAGCTGTTAATCTCCTATAAATTCACCATGAACAACTCATCCCACACTAGACTGGGTAAGATAGAGGAGGTTAGTAGAAATATATATTATTTCTTTCCAACTTTCACAATACACAGATTATAATACACATTTAACAACTATGTTTTGAATGAATGAATGAATGAATGAATGAATGAATGAATGGCATGTGGGTTTCAGTCAGTAAGTTTTTGTGTACCATGAAGGGATTTGAGAGGAGGATGATTTGAGTGCATACAGCTGAGTCTTTCCAAGCCAAGAGCCCTGAAGTCAGGCTTTGGACATAATTCTAGATCTCCCTCAGTATTCACCAAGAGCCTCTGAATTACAGTTACCCAAACTTGCTAGGAATTGTGCTCACCATTGGCTACAGGGACTTCATCTTTCCTGCACAGATATCTAGCTCCACAAAAAGTATCCAAGCACCACTGGAGAATTTTTCCTGTGCACCAGTTAGGTGTATTTAGCAGCCACCCAATCTCCAAAAGGAGGCTTGGAGTGAGTCTTTTCAAATGCATGAAAACATTATTTTGTGTTGAGCTTGCATTTAAATACTGTGGCTCACTGTTTGTAACTTAGTAATTAATTTGGCTTTGAGTTTCTTTGTTGCCAAAATATCTCCAAGGTAGGTCTCCATAGCTGAAATGGACCACTCAGACAGTTAAATTGAGAGATAAAACACTGCATACAAATTTAGAGCAGAGTGAATTAATTTTTTAGGTCTAGTTGGCTCTTGGATACATAACTTTATTTAAGAAAGTTCCCCAACATCTGGTTCCTTTTTTTCTGTGTAAGGACAAGCATAGGGAGAGAAAAGTATACCATCTGTCCTGAAAGTAACTAATTCATTCCTCTTAATGCTAGGTGGAAACCACAATTTTACAAGTCACAGAAAAAACCTTCAGAAATAATAAAATAACCTTACATATACCTTTGTTTGATACAGGACAATGTGTTCACCTTCAATGTGAAAATTTTCTTACTCCTAAACATAACACCTTCAGTTTGAATTTAACATGCCAGTATACAATTGAAAGACAATATAAGACCTGAGTTTCCACAGAGGAAGTAAATTTTGAAATGGATTTTGAGAGATGGACAGGATTTCACCAGGTAATGGCTAGAATCCCAAAGATAAGAAATAACAAGTGTTGGCAAGGATGTGGAGAAAAAGGAACCCCAGTGCATTGCTTGTAGGAATGTAAATTGGTGCAGCCACTGTCAAAAACAGTATGATGTTTCCTCAAAAAAATAAAAATAGAAATACTAGGGGTCCCTGGTGGTTCAGTTGGTTAAGCGTCTGACTCCTGAATTCGTCTCAGGTCATGAAATCAAATCAAATCTAAAGCATGGAGCCTGCTTAAGATTCTCTCTCTCCCTCTCTCTCTCTGCCCCTCCCCCAACTCTCTCTCTCTCTCTCTCTCTCTCTCTCTCTCTCTCTCTCCCTCCCTCCCTCTGTCTCTCTCTCTTTCTGTCTCTCTTTCAAATAAATAAAAATAGAAATACTATATGATCCAGTAATTCCACTACTGGGTATTTATTATCTGAAGAAAATGAAAACACTGATTCAAAAAGAAATATGCACCCCTATGTTCACTGTAGTATTATTTACAATAGCTACGGTATAGAAGCAACCCACATGTCCATCAATAGACAAATGGATATAGAAGATATTACTCAGCCATAAAATAGGGGACATCTTGCTGTTTGTGACAACATAGATAGACCTAGGTGGTATTATGCTAAGTGAAATAAGTCAGACAGAGAACAGCAAATACTATATGGTGTCACTTATATGTGGAACCTAAAAAACAAATTAAATAAACAAACAAAAAGCAGATTCAGACCTATAAATACAGAGAACAAACTGATGGTTGCCAGAGGTAAAAAGGGGTGGGAGGGTAGGCAAAATAGGTGAAGGGGAGTGGGAGATACAGGCCTCCAGTTATGCAGTGAATGTCACAGGGAGAAAAGGTATAGCATAGTAATATAATCAATGATACTGTAATAGTTGTATGATGACTAATGGTAGCTACATTTGTGGTGAGCATAGCACAATATGTAGACTTGTCAAATCACTATGTTGTACACCTGAAACTAATATAATACTATGTATCAGCTATACTTTAAAAGTCATTCCAGGAAAAGAATACTGTGGAAGCTTGAAAATAAATAATAAATAAATAAATAAATAAATAAATAAATAAATAAATAAAAAGTAATTTCTGACATTTATCTCCAAATATCACTTCTGAGGAAAAATTAAGTCACCACAAATGACTCTACTCAAATAGCTATTCCCTCTCTCTCCCGTAGCCTCCCTTACCATCCTTCCCGCTGCGATACTCTCCCTCCTGCCTCCCCCTGTTCCATGAAAGAAACATACCAGATCAAACTGGAAAATTATAATTCCAAGACAGAAAGCTCAGCTTGACAGGAGCAACGCTGGATAGCTCTCTAAAGCCCCAGATTCAAAAGCTGTATCATTTTAGTCTTAATGTCATTTAATGATAAATGATCCTTTCCCCACAGTTTGCCACTGTTGTTAAACAGCGGTCTTAACAGGGCCCTCCTACCTGCACTCTACCTTTGTAATTAGTACATCTGGTCTCTGTGCATATATTTCATGGGTGACTCACACATAAGCTAAGTGATAGGTAACCAAATTACAAAACTATAAATACATCAAGTGTTGCTTGGGAAAAAAGCCTGAGTGGTTTATGAAGTCAGCAATATTCTGACAACTGATCCTTACAACAGAGCTTAGTTTTCTTTCCCTCCCTCCTCCTCCCCACTTAGGTAATTTGATATTATAGCGTCTCTCCAAGTATAAATCACAAGTGAGTTACTGGGAAAAGGTAACTTGGACCTGAAAGATTTTAATTATAGCAACATTTTTTATTCATAAGAAGCCTTAGCTGGACAATCTCCAAATAATCTGCATCTACCCAGAACATTTGGAAATAGGCAAGAATTCTTGGTATGTAAAGCAAATCTGGCCATGCACCAATTGACTCCTCTTGGTATCATCATTTTGTTTTTTCTGTCCAAGCGGGTGTTAGCTACTGAAAGATAGAGAGAAATCAAAAGAGTAGCATTTTCCAAAGTGTGTATCAAAAGGACCCCAGTACTGATGGGAATCATTATAACAATGAAGACAATCAACAATGAATGGAAATTTACAGTTAACACTTTGTCAGTTTCTTCTCTCTATCCTCCTCACCAACAACAGAACTATTTTAATTTACATTTTAAGAATTATCCTTCTCCTGTCTAAAACCTTCTGTTAGCATGAGGCCTAAGCTTTTAATCTGAACTCTTCCTATATGATTGTCATGACGTAGTTAAGACTCATGGAAAGAAAGAATCATGCTTTTGCCTGTCTTTATACCCTAAGCACCTACTACAGAGCCTAACACAAAATTGGGGATTACCAAATGTTTGTGTTGAACTATAAATGAAACCTTATTAGACAAGATGCCTGAATCCATGTGTGTGTGCATGTGTGTGTGTGTGTGTGTGTGTGTGTGTGTGTGTGTTATCTGTATAAAGCTTCTGTGAACTTCCTGCTTAAAATCTAACTTCCAAAGTGTGACATAGGGATTTTTCCCAGTCTGACTCCAATCTTCCATTCTGGCATCATCCCCTGCTCTTGTACCTCAGCACCACATCTGGGATCACCTTCTCCAATATCAAGACAAAGATCTGCTCTTCTCCTAGGCACCCTGCCTAGACATTTATGGAATGATGATCTCACTTAATGGATGTTGAGTCTTGAGGCATTCCCATAAAGGTCAGAAGCAGAGACAAGAATGAGTAGTGGAATGCAGGGAACAAAAACCAGAAAACAAAGACATTGTAAAAGAATGGTAGAAGACATTTCAGCTTAGATATTTTTTTTTCTAAGACTAGAACATGACTGTGAGTACTATTTACCTATTCACAGGAAAAGGGGGAAATGGATGGACTTGGCTCTGGGAAATAAAAAACAGGAAGTTGGTATGAAGTATATTTTTTTAATTTTTTTAATGTTTATTCATTTTTTGACAGAGACAGAGTACAAGTGGGGGAGGGGCAGAGAGAGAGGGAGACACAGAATCCAAAGTAAGCTCCAGGCTCCGAACTGACAGCACAGAGCCTGACTCGGGGCTCAAACCCACAGACCGTGAGATCATGACCTGAGCCGAAGTCAGATGCTTAACTGACTGAGCCACCCAGGCACCCTGGTCCCAAGTATATTTTAGCATCTAGAACAGAACTAGTTCACAAATATATGCATAGTCCTTTACACAGTATCTCATGAAGTAATTTATTGTATTGGTGATAATGAGTGAGCACAAAGTCAACAACACCATTGCCCCATCTTCCATGTTTGCCATCATCACTATCATAAAGAACTCAATTTCAATTGATTACATCATCACACAGTACAAGAACAGTGAGGAATCTATGTTGCTTGGGTTAACAGCAGCCTTCCCACCTGGAGCAGGCCCTCTACACACCCAGATCCCTATACTCCTGAAATCAGACCACCACATGGAAACAGATCTCAGAAAGTACTGTTTAACCAGTAGGGGCCAGGGTTCCAGGATCCCAACTTACAGAGAGATAAGATGCTGAGAAACCTCACCTTCTGAGATTATCAGAAATCAATATTTGCAGAGAGTTTTACAGGTGATTCCTCAGGCCTTCTCATAACAACCTCACCAAAGAAACAGAAGCCTAAAATGGCCAAATGACTTGCTGAGAACATGTGGCAAATCAGCAGGAAAAAGGGGTTCGCCTCAGCCAATTTAGTGTTTCATGCTTAGAACCATATCCTCTCTTCTTTTAAACATATCCCTGCTCTATGGACTACAAACCTTCCTTGGAAACATGGAATAGTTACTTCTTAATTAAAGAATGATTCCATTTCTCTGGATTGCCTTCTCTCAAATCTTTTCTTGTGTGAATTATAACAAACCTCTCTTTATCACGAAGTAGAATTTGCCCAATGAGATCAGCTGCCCCAAGGTAATTGTCTGCTTATAACAGTGACCCTGCCATAGAAGAGCAATTCTATCAGGCAGAGGAAGCAGAATCAAGACCAAAAGAAGAGCTAGATGCAAAACCTGGCCTGGATTTCCTTTGAAGAAAATTGTATTTCTGTCTATAGCTACATACAAGAATTGCAGGGTTGGGGAGGAGAATGGCATAAATGCATGTATAGATAGGATCATAGAATGTTTTAGCTAAATGAAGAAACTGAGGGCCAGAGAGGTGATGTGACTTGCCTGAGATAACACAGCAAATTATTAGTAGACCTCTGACTGGAACTCAGAATTCTACCCCCTGATTTCTTAAAAGATGACGATAAGGCCAGACTCTTGGCCTGAATGCTGATTCTGTGGACTACCAGCTGTGTGCATTTGGACGGGTTTCTTAAAGTCTATACTGTTTCCACACCTGCAAAATAGGGGTGACTGATCTTCCTAAGGTTTAAATGAGTGACCATGTGATCAATGTTTAGAATGGCAATTACGGGAACTTAGAAAGCAATTATTATTAGCCTCATTCAAGCTTAGGATCTTTTCCAAACCTTCCAAACAGTAAACCAAAATAACTGACTGGAAAAGGGGAAGAAACACCAAGGAGCTGGAAAGCAAGCTTTTCATCTAAAGCCATGCCATCCCAGTCACCTTAGTACCTTGTGGTGCTTTAAGGCAGGCTACAGTAACTTTCCCTGTGTCATGTTCTTTGACAACTAAAGCTAACCATTTCTTTTTTTAACTTTTTAAAATTATAGTCCTGGGATGTATTCTCAGTGATAGCATGACTGGTCATGCTGGTCTGTACAATATTATCTTTTACCCTGTATGGTAACGAATTATCCAATGAAGTTACACAGCTTCTCTCCCTCACCTCACCAAGCCTGTCCACCTCAGGGTGTGACAAAACTTGAATTCAGTTGTATGCCCTGATCTTACTTTGGGCTAGGAAAGAAAATGGAGAATCTCTCCAGGAGTGACTGTGAACAAACGAAGGTGAGTAAAGTTGCCTCCCTTGAGGACTTCTCATTATAGCATAGAAGCCCTGAAAAGGCACACATATGAACAAACAAGGTCTTAGAAGGAGAGAGCGAATTCCTGCAGTGACCTCAGGAAGGAAGTGTCTGGGTATTTCTAACATTGTGCATTAGGGAGCTGGGGTGATACTAGTATAAATTAGAGAAATGCTAAAGAGTAACTGAAGGAAATAGGAGGAGATGAGGAGGCAAAATGAACAAAATGCCAGATATGCCCACATGCCAACAAGGAAGACGTGAGGAGGTGAGGTGTGAGGAGAAGTCTGCCACAGTGGCCAATAAACCATGAGGGCCAAATGTTTGGCTTGAATAACTCAGAATCTGCTCCCTGCCTACAGCAGGGCTTGGCAGTGAGTCAGCAAATCCAGCAACAGAATTTCTTTTTGAAGAGCCACAGACAGTCCATTTACACACACACACACACACACACACACTCCTGTATGCATGAACACTATCTTGTAGATATACCCTTTATAAGCAAGGAGAAAAATATGGCATTTATTTTTCAATTTTTAAAACCATGTATATCTTTGAAAATTATCAGGAACCATTTGTCAAGAAACCAAAAGATTTATTTAAGCATCATTTTAAATATTCGTGTTAAGAATATGCCACATGTCTCATAGCAATTTCTTCTATTCCCTTCCTTTATAAAAAGCAAAACAAAAATACAAGGATACAACCAAAATGTTAACAGTGGCTATATCTGAGTTGTGAGATTACAAAGTAATTTTTCTTTTCCTTTTCCTTGTTATTTGTATTTTATAATTTGTCTTCAATAAATATGTATTATTTTTCTAATAGTTAAACATGTATTCTTTTTCTAATTTTGAATATTTCTAATATGTTAAAAATAACCAAGACTGAGCAAAAGCAAGACATTTTTAATGAGCAACCTTGCTGTTTTATGATGTTCCCTGAAATGATACCTCATTGAACCAGCAAATACCAATAATGCCAATACAACATCCTCTAGAAAGGGCAAGACCACCAGGGAAGGACAAAGGGAATTCAGCACACAAGGGAATCACAGAGAAGATTTCACAATCTTACAGGAACACTGGAGCCTGTGTAGTGACTACTGAAAATACACATTAACAATTTACCCAAGGGATACAGGTGTGCTGTTTCAAAGGGGCACATATACCCCAATGTTTATAGCAGCATTATCGACAATAGCCAAAGTATGGAAAGAGCCCAAATGGCCAGTGACGGATGAATGGATAAAGAATATGTGGGGTATATATATATACAGTGGAGTATTACTCAGCAACCAAAAGAATGAAATCTTGCCATTTTCAACTATGCAGATGGAACTGGAGAGTATTATGCTAAGTGAAATTAGTCAGTCACAGAAAGACAAATATCCTATGACTTCACTCATATGAGGAATTTAAGGTACAAAACAGATGAACATAAGAGAAGGAAAGCAAAAATAATACAAAAACAGGGAGGGGGACAAAATATAAAAGACTCTTAAATATAGAGGACAAACAGAGGGTTGCTGGAGGGGTTGGGGGGGGGGATGGGCTAAATGGGTAAGGGACATTAAGGAATCTACTCCTGAAATCACTGTTGCACCATATGCTAACTAACTTGGATGTAAATTAAACAATAAATAAATTAAAAGAATATATATATATATATAAAGAAATATTTAAAAAATAAATAAAAATACACATTAACATACTGAGGAGGCTTGGTGGGAAATCAGCACCTACCAGGCAATTGAGTAGCAGAAACCCCCAAATTATTGCTAATTCTAGTTTGCACCAAACCACACTACACCCCTAAAGAAATCTTCCTGTGCAACTTAGTTGGAATTTTCCCTATTCCAAGGGTACTCACAGTTCCCATATTGGGCATGAGTTTAAGCTAATTAATTGGGTGTGGATAGAGAAGTCCCTATAATTGAAGCTGGTGCTATCTGATAATGTTGTTTTCCAAGCAAAGGCCATTTGGCTCCAGGTATCAGGCAGATTACAAAACAACTGTGCACTCTAAAATCTCTTCTGCTGCTCCATTAATGAGAAAATTTCCTTAAAGGGCCCATTGGAGAGGCTCAATTTGGTTTTAAGTGACATTTTCCTCACATCCACGTGGTGCTCTTGATATTGAGAAAACCACAATCTTGGAAACCCTGGCTCTTCCTTTAAAAAATACATTTGTTGCCAAACAAACTTTCCCAGGATTGGCTCTGACTATTGGCATTCAAGGAAGAATTATTAGTCCTACAAACCACAACTACACACACCAGAGATCACACCAGCTTCAGTTGTCATGTTACTGAGTCTTTAGTGTGCCAGAGGTGACCAGCAACCTCATGTTGCCCATTCATCCCAACAGACATGCCCCCAACTCAAGGCAGCTGGGAGTTAAGCAGACAAAGCAGGAAAAAGAGGGCTGGGCCCTAGATAAGGAGCCATAGTGCAATGAACAGTATTTGAAATGAAAAAGACACATCTGGGCTCATATCAGGTGTTATATCTCAGGGGTCAGGTATCATGAACAGATAGGAGAACAGCTGGGCACAGGTAGAGGTTTATCTGTGACCAAGACCCAACCTACATCTCATTCCAAATAACTGGATCTCTATCTGAATCATTTACCTGGTATTCAAGTTCATGTAAGTCCTTAATTATCTTCACAGAGTTTATAGCTATGCTCCTGCATCCTGGCCCTGAGATGGAGGCTCTACCTCCTGCTGGCAGCTCCATCATGCTGCATACCAACTTTGCCTGTACCTTAACTTTTCTCCCATTTTATGGTTCATTACATATGGCAACAGGGTGAGTAAGAGGCATTTACACCTATACTTGAGCCCCAAATGCCAGCGGTGTGACCTCAGGCAAGTTACTTTCATAAACTTTAATTTTCTTTTCCATAAAATGGGAACAATAAGACTCTTCAACCTAGAATTGTTGCGTGGATTTAATGAGATGAAAAATAGAGTACCGGTCACATGGTAAGTGCTCAATAAATTTGATGATGATGATGGTGATAATGATGAAAAAGGATGAGGAAATCAAGATAGAGCATTGATCTTCTTTTAAAAAAAAACTTATTTAAGGGCCACCTGAGTGTCTCAGTTAGTTGAGCATCTGATTTTGGCTCAAGTCATGATCTCACGGCTGGTGAGTTTGAGCCCCACGTCTAGCTTTGTGCTGACAGTGCAGAGTCTGGAACTTGCTTTGGATTCTGTGTGTCCCTCTCTCTCTACCCCTACCCACCTCGTGCTCTGTGTGTCTCTCTCTGTCAAAAATAAATAAACATTAAAATTTTTTGTTAATATTATAAAATAAAATTTATTTATTTGGGGGGGAGCACAAGCAGGGGAGGGGCAGAGAGCAGAGGACAGAGGATCTGAGGCGGGATCTGCACTGACAGACTGACAGCAGCAAGCCCAATGTGAGGCTCAAACTCACGAACCATGAGATCATGACCTGAGCCAAAGTAGGATGCTCAACTGACTGAGCCACCCAGGTGCCCCAAGAATGGATCTTCTTTAACATTGGCCACATGATAGGGACTCAACCATACCACAGTGGTTTTTAATTGGGGGTTATTTTTTGCCTCCAAGGGATATTCGGCAATGTCTAGAGACTTTGTTGGTTGCTTTAATGGGTGTGTGTGTGGGGGGGGGGGACAATGAGGAGGCACTGGGGTGTGCTACTGACATCTACTGGGTAGTAACCAAGGATGCTGTTAGCCAGCCTACAATGGACAGCATAGCCACTCCCTCCCACAACAAAGAGTTATATGTTCCAAAATGTCAATAGTGTCAAGGTTAAAAATCTGCTTGCCAGAAATCCATGCTTACCAGCATCTCCTGATTTCCTTAAGCCCCTGCTGTCAATGTGCTCCTAGCTGGTAGCTGTGGCTGGTGTCTAAGACCTGACCATTCCCAGGACTGGGCCATTGCCCTGTCTCCTGGGCTCCTGAGCCCCTACTCTGTGGGATTCTTTGTAAAATGGCCACTAGGCTTCATTGGCCTGACCTGAGTCCATAACAGCAGGCATGGGGAGAATGACCAGGCCTTCCTTCTGACCAAAAACAGGCGAGAAACTGCTTCCTGCAGGGCCATGGCAGAGAGCCACATGAAAACAAGCACAGCAGCCAGTCAACCGTTCCACCCAAACTGGCACCACACCAGGCCCAGACCATGAGTCACCACCACATGCTGCCGCCTCTCGCAGTGACCTTTCTTTATCCCTTCACTAGCTGTAAATCTTCAGGAGCAAAACAGCAGAGAACATACTGGGAAGGCCCTGGCAGAATATTGTATCTGGCAAATACCCAAATCAAAATTCAGAGTTAAGTACCCAGGCCCTGAATGAATGCCAATCATGGCAAAACCAAGGCTCCCTTGAGCCATCCCTGTGAACCAGAGAGATGGACAAATGGAGCCCTCTCTCTTGACATAATTTAAGTCGTGTGGCAGTGGTGGAGCATCCTCTCCAGGAGAAGGAACAGATGTGTTTAGCATACCCAGATGGCTGGGGACAAATTGAAGGACCTGTGTAATGTTTGCCCATCATTCATGCTTGCACCAAACCACATTGCACCCCTGAAGAAATCTTCCTTGCGTCCCTGATTCCTTGTGTGTCAAGTGGAATTAATATTGTCTTCCATGCAGTGTTGTGAGAAACAATTAACATAGGTTATTAAATAGTACTTTGGCTCAAAGTAAAGCAAAACTGGCTTTTTTTGTTTGTTTGTTTCTGCTTTTTCAGACCAAGCCATCATGCTGGGAAAAAGGCCAGTGGATGGGGAAGCTGCCTTCTGCAAGGGAATTTACTCTGCCCAATCTCACTGGAGTTGTCTTTCCTAAAGTGTAGTCTTCTAACCACCTGCATCAGAAGCACACAGAAAGCCCTCAAACAAGCAGATTGCCAGGCCACATTGATAACCTCCCAAGTTGGGAGTTTCTGCGGATTCAGCTTTGGAAAGTACCCTTTAAACCCCCTTCCCCACTCAAGTTTTATATCCACTAAAATTTGAGAATCTTGTAACGGTGAATAAACCCTGGGATAGCACAACCATTTCCACCAGTAAGAAGGAAGACTGGGTTCTTCATCTCCTTTTCTCAGCCTCTGCTGCCCATCCTATGCAAATGGCATTCCTGGACAGGATGGGACACATGCAGAATGATTCATCTGAACTAAACTGTCCACCCTCACACTTATGTTTATAATACAACAGCAACACGTTGCCATTTGCCCTTCTTAGTTTTGTAATTTCTCTCCATTCTCTTGAAGTTTAAAAGAACTGAGTGTTTCCCCTTTGCTGTTGGATGCCTAATGCCCTGAGCAAACTCCCATCTCCATCACTTGTTACCAGGAAACTAACCATAAATAGAACTAGCCTGCAGTTAGCCAATCCCTCCTCCCATCCCCCTCTACAATTGTTTTGAGTATTTGGTAGGTGTTTCAAACATTCATATTCATTGTCCTTACAATGATCTTGTAAGAAGTTATCTCCATGTTAAAGATGTGGGAACCAAATTACTGAAAGGCTACGTAAGTAACAGAATTGGTACATGTCTATACTCTCTGACTCTAAACCCAATGCTGTTAGTAGCTCAAATTGACCAAACCCAATGCTCTAAGCTACTCTGCCTCCTATTGTCTCTAGGAAATTATAGGAAAGTAGCAACCAATTTAGTATAGTTGTCTAGAGTTTAAATTTCTCAGACTATACTATTAGCAAGCATGTACATGCCGACCAACCAAAGTATAATTATTTGATGACTATTAGACCATTTAGTTTCACCAATTATGTTATATAATGTCACAAACTTCTGAGTTAATAATAACAGCTAATAAGTGTTAAGCACTTGCCACTGTAAAGAACTGTTCTAAATGTTTTAAGTTATTCTAACTCATTGAATCCTCCCAAACATGCTTCGAAGTTTGTACTACCATTGTTCTTTCTTCACAGCTGAGAAAACAGCAGCACAGAAATGTTTACTAAGGTGTTTAAAGTCAAGCACCTAGTAAATGACTAGGCTGGGAAATATACCCAGATTATAAGGCTCCAGAACCAATACCTTAGCTACCCTATTTTACTATGTATTCCAGAATTAACACAATGAAAGTTACATCAATAGAGACAATGGCTAGGAAGCAGACTACTTTCCCTAAAGATCTTCCTAGTGCCCTAGGTAATTTTTATTGCTTTGAACCATGGTTTCTAAAATTCTATGGAAAACAAGAACCTATAAAATGCTGAGCAACATGGAAGATGAAAGCTCTAAAATGATGTGGGATTCTGTCATAAATAAAGTCTCAGAAAGATTCCATGTCTGCAATGTGCTTTCAACTAAGGCAGGGAGGAGCTTTGTTATGATTAATACAATCTAATTTAAAGTTGAAGCCAGGCTAGAGAAAAAAAACATTGAAAATAAACTCTCTCCTAAAGCTGTCAGCTTGGCTGTGGCCTCCAAATGTTTTAGTCACTAAAACCTTGTATTTAACAGTCACTTTTATAACAAACACTAGGAAAGAAATACAGAGCTCTAAATCAGAATTTATTTCTAAAGAATGGAAAGAAATGTGTTGAAGTGCTAAGGAAGGCCATGGAGAGATGGTGCCACCATGCCACCCTCCTTGGTGGTAATTCTGATGCAAGCATCAACCAAGACCTTCAGTTTCAATCTGTGTAACCCAACAACCTTACTACCACTGCTTGAAGGGAATCCCCACTGCATGTGCAAAGTCTTCATTTCCAATACCCCAATGACAGCAACTTCTTTCCATTTGGCCCAGACCTAGAACTTCTACATTCATGCTTCATAATTATCATCTTTATCCATCAGTATATATTTTACATGGTGTTATTGTCACAGGAAGTAAATACTGGGTGGCTCAAGTCAAAGTCTCCCATAAGCGTCATTAACGAAGTACCAGTGCATTCATCTGCTAAGCCCCAAGGATGTGGTTTATCTCTATGTATGACATCTTTTAAATTCTACAGCTCAGAAGAACATTCCAGAGATGCAACTATGGACTGTCATTAATTGCAGAACTAAAAGACTAAATGCTAACACCACATTTGGCCAGATTTGTTTTAATATTTATGAGGTAGTGTGATCAAACTAAAACCTAGTAAGTATAACCCCACCAAATAAGCAAATAAGTCTCTTCATTCTTACATCCTAGCTTCAGTGTTCCCCCCTCCCTGACTCTCTCAAGTCAGATAAGTCTTTTCTATATCCCCATGACATTCTGTTTATACCTTAATTATGGCATTGAACATGTTGTGTTCTAATTATCGTTTTTATATCTGTCTCTCTTATTATCTATACTATAGCTCCTGTAGGGCAGGGGCCAGTGCCTTATCATCTTAATGTTCTCAGCACTTAGCAGAATTGGCAAGTAGGCACTCAATAAATATTCATCGAAGAAAAGAATGTGATCTAAAAGGAGGGGGAAAACCCATCAGTTCAATTCACAATGATCATATTAATTAATTAACCCTGTGGTACTGGGTCAGTATTTGTGTGGCTAAGTTTTCTGACTTGGCCTGGCTCTCATTCTGATTCTCTTCAACTCTGATCCTTAATTCAGAGACTGGATCAGATGCCCTAAAGTATCAGCATATAGACTTACGATAAATTTACATACTGTTTACTGGATTTCTTGGAGCAAGAAAATAACTAGTGTATGGATGCCCGCATTCTCCATTAGCAAATTGGGTATGATGAATCTGAGACTATTTCTTTCTCCTTTCCCCACCTGAAGGAAGAACAAGCTTGGGTGACCATTCTCACACACTCCACAGGAAACCAAGTATAGCATGGACCATTTGTTCCCTGTCCTTATCCTCTGATGCACCCAATACCATCAGCCCCATCCAGCATAAGATATTGTGACTCTACTTCCAGGTTATAGATACCATAAAGCCCCTTATCCTGGGACAAGGGAAGCTTGGGTAGAGGAGGACTAGAACAATGAAACTCAGACTTGTGCCCCAACATGTCTGAGTATATTCCTGAGGTAGAAACACATCCCAGAATTTTCTCCTTTTCTAACCACACAACATTAATCACCCTTTACTTCCTAGATGACACAGAAAATTTATTAACATGTGAGAATTCCTCAACCCACCCACAAGCAGGCAAACTGTCTTTGTCAGCCTAGTACATAAATCTTTTATGATACAGAATCAGAGAATGAGTAGCAGGAAAGAAGTCCAGAGAAGTGTGAGAAAACCAAGAAAGTAACCAGAGAAGCTTGGTCAGTCTACATAATAAAAAGTTGGGAAGTGGGGAGCAGAAGGGGCAAATTCAGTTGTCAGTAGATATGTGGAAAGGTAGTGAGTGAAAAAGAACTGGAAAAGAAAAGAAACAAGATTTTATGATATGCGGCTGGTAGATAAGAACAAGTTCCCCTTTAATGTACTTTGAGAGACTCAAGTAAAGACTAGAATCACTTTTAAATTATTTTTGGTCTAGGCTGGCTTATTTATAGGAAACTCCACCACAGAGATTGGACTATTTGGGTTCTCATCTTGTTTTAGAGTTATACCTACTACCACCTAATTCAGGAACAACTTTCCACTTTGGGAAACTTGTTTATGGTAAGAACCACTTTACAAGTATACTTTTTCTTATATAATCCATGAGGGACCAACTTGGATCCACAAAGAATAAAGACTTGTTTACAAAGAAGATATAAAACTAACTTTTACATTATGTACCTACTATGGGCCAGGCACCGTGAAAACTACTTTAAATGTGTCTGCTCCTTGGGGCACCTGGGTGGCTCAGTCAGTTTAGCATCCAGCTCTTGATTTCAGCTCAGGTCAGTCATGATCCCATGATTGATGAGATTGAGCCCCACAACAGGCTCTGTGGATTATCTCTCTCTCTCTCTCTCTCTCTCTCTCTCTCTCTCTCTGTCTCTCTCTCTCTGCCCCTCCCCTGCTCGTGCTCTCTGTCTCTCTCTCTCTCAAAATAAATAAATAAGTAAACATTTTTTTAATGTGTCTTCTCCTTTATTTAGCAATGGAATTTTTTAATCCTGTCTCATTTCAGAAAGGCTAAAAAGCAGCTTATAGGAGTACTTAAAACATAACATAAATGAAAAGTGAGAGCAAACTTAAAAAAAAGAAAACATTGGGAATGCAAGCTGGTGCAGCCACTCTGGAAAACAGTATGGAGGTTCCTCAAAAAATTAAAAAGAGAGCTACCATACGACCCAGAAATTGCACTACTAGGCATTTATCCACGGGATACAGGTGTGCTGTTTCGAAGGGGCACATGCACCCCCATGTTTATAGCAGCACTATCAACAATAGCCAAAGTATGGAAAGAGCTCAAATGTCCATCGATGGATGAATGGATAAGAAGATGTGGTGTGTGTATATATATATATATATATATATATATATATACATACACACACACAATGGAGTATTACTCAGCAATCAAAAAGAATGAAATCTTGCCATTTGCAACTACGCAGATGGAACTGGAGGGTATTATGCTAAGTGAAATTAGTCAGAGAAAGACAAAAATCATATTACTTCACTCATATGAGGGCTTTAAGAGACAAAACAGATAAACATAAGGGAAGGGAAACAAAAATAATATAAAAACAGGGAGGGGGACAAAACAGAAGAGACATAAATATGGAGAACAAACTGAGGGTTACTGGAGGGGTTGTGGGAGGGGGGATGGGCTAAATGAGTAAGGGGCACTAAGGAATCTACTCCTGAAATCATTGTTGCACTATATGCTAACTAACTTGGGTGTAAATTTTAAAAAATAAAAAATAAAATTATAAATAAATAAATAAATAAATAAATAAATAAATAAATAAATAAATAAAATTTAAAAAAAGAAAAGAAAACATTATGGTGAGTGCCTAAATGGAGAGGTGTATGAGGCCAAAAATGCATACAGTAATGATGTGTATTTATACACTTGACCTAATGGACCACACATTTGGCTCTAGGCTTTTTAGAATCTAGTTTTAACAAAAGGGGGCACCTGGGAGGCTCAGTCTGTTAAGCATCCGACTTCGGCTCAGGTCATGATCTCGCGGTCTGTGAGTTCAAGTCCCGGGTTGGGCTCTGTGCTGACAGCTCACAGCCTGGAGCCTGCTAATCTCAGATTCTGTGTCTCCCTCTCTCTCTGCTCCTCCCCCACTCGCACTCTGTCTCTCTTGCTCTCAAAAATAAAACATAAAAAAAATTTCTAAAAAAGACTCAGTTATACAAATCACCAAGTCCATAAGATTAAAGCAGAGCAAAAGAAGTGAAACTGTCCTTAGTATTAAGACCAAATAAGAATTTCTGCAATGGAGACAAATGCTGCATGATGGACAAAACAACCTCCTCTACAGTATCTTTAAAATAGAATTTTAAATACAAATTGTTGTAAGAGAAAGGTCCTCCTCAACTTTGGGGTATAATCCCCCAAAGTTATACCTTCAGATATAACTGAAGTAGGTAGCACCTATCAACAATGTCCCTAAGTGGTAGCCTGCAGAAGAGACTGATCCCTGTGTGTGGTAACCAAGTTCTTGTTATAGTGCAGGTGTCTTCCCAGATACCCTCTCAGGGCCAGCAGGTGAAGGCATCTCTGGGAACATTCCCCTCTCTCAAAGATGGGATGATAGGAAGAGATGAGAAGAGGAACAGAAGAGGAAAGTGGGAGGAAGCGTGGGTCATAATGAAGGGATCACAAGGGCAAGCTCAGGAAGCAGGAATGTGTTACCCAGATCCAAGCAGCTGAGGACCCAGAGGCCCAAAAGACCAGAGGAGCAAGATGAAATAGCTATGAGTAGCACAGGAACAGCTGGGCAAATCAGAATAACACAAGAAGTTTTCAGAATCAGATTCCCAGCCCTGCCCCAGACTACTGAATGAGAATCCTAGGGCCGGCTGACCCCCATTGATTCTGATGAGCAGAAAAGTTGAAAACCTATGAGCTAGAACTCGAAGTGAAGATCAGTTCTTTAAACTCACAAATATTTATTAAGGGCCTGTGTGTGCCAGACTTGAAGCCAGTCAGAGGAAGGGGGATATGAACAAAAAGACAAGACCTTGTCCACAGAGCTTACATTTCACTGGGGGACACAGACATTAGAGAAATAAACATACACTTACAAACCTACACTCTTCTCTTCCCTAGAATCAAGTTTGTTGGCCCACAGCTGAATATACTGAATTTCCCAGGGTCCGAGGAACTCAGTGCAAAGAGGAGTTGCATTTCAAAACAGCGTAACCTGAAAGGAGGAAAGCACCCTCTTGTGGCCCTCTGAGAGGTGGCACTTGAAAAAAGCCCTAGTTCTGAAAGGTTAAGAGGTTGCTCTAGGCAGGCAACCTGAGGTGGGCAGCCCTAATGCAGCCAAGAGTGTCGGGGGGCCATGTTTTGCTTCAGTCATAAAGCTCTCTTCAGTGTTGAATCAGCCATTTCATGCGAAGACATTTCCCCTTGTGTCCACTGCTAAGTGGTTTTACTTCTGGACACCTGGGCTCTTTTGATGTGGACTCAAGTGACATGTTCTATAGGTGAGACATCAATCTGACTCCACTTCCACTCTCCCTACAACTCTAACACGTAGCAGAGCTTGAAACAGGGAAGCATTCAATAAATGTGCAGTGAATAAATAAATGAACGGCACTCTGCCATCCAGCCTGACATTGCCTGCCTTGTGGGATTTTAGTAATACTGGACAAATAATCACAGTGGTTGAGTCCCTGAATTCTGTGAAAATAAATAATTTTTTTAAAATGTAAAATACAATCTATGTCCCTCCTAAGAGTCTCTATGAAAAGGATAATATTCACAAGGGATATACTTTGTGCTTGGAGCTAAGCCTGGTATGGCTTAATTTACAGTAGAGTAGCATGTAAATTTATGATAATAAATTATATTATTTAAATGAAATTATAAAAATAAGAGTCGCTCACTCATATTCAACTTTCATGAATGCTGACACTTCTTGAAGAATATGGAGGTCTGATTTGTATTCAGGCCTGAATACCAGCATGAACCGCAAGAGCCCAGGGACTGCTGGTTTCAAGTATGTAGATCAGAAGCCCAAACACCCGCATGGCTTATTTAGCATTTCTAGCACGTCTCCACCCAAGAAGCCATGAGGAAATCAGCTCAATACAGGGCTTCGAGTTATGATATGATGTTGACAAAATCACTCAACACCATTTCTCAGAGGTCACTGAGAAAGAAGGCTAGGACAGGAAGGGGAAGAAAAAAAAGTACATTAGACGGTATGATGGAAGAACTAGAAGGGCAAAGAGAGAGAGAAAAGTGCACAATAAAAAAAAATTTCAAAGAACTATTTACTACAGTACTTAATCCACTGAATCCAAAAGTAAACAAACCAGTCAGTGGACTCTGAAGGGGGGAATTGATTTTGAGACATGTTGATTATGCCTCTAAATCTGCAACTCATGAAATACTCTACTGAATTAAGAAATACCAAAGGTTGAGAAGCACTTCTAGCCAAAGATTTAATCCATCTGAGTTGAAAAGACCACAGCACACAAGAGGAGACATGGTTGCCTAAACAGTCCATCATAGCACTGCCATAGGCCTTAACTGGATTCCACTTTGGGGGCTGACATTCTCCTCTGTCTACCACATCTGGCTGGGCTTAAGCATCAGCTTTAACACCTGCATCCGTTGTGATGTTTGCAAGGGAGTTAACACTGACCAGAGAAACAGTTCACCTCCACTTCCAGATAAGTCACATCAAATCCTCATTATTCATAATTTTGGAACCTTATCTCTGGGGTTTGCTCCATGCAGTAATCTTACATCACTCCCAACCACCATCCTTGTAAAATTTATGGGAGGAGTGATTAAAAGTATTAGCTTTGGGGTCAGAGACACAAGGCTTTGAACTCTGGGTCTTTCAATTAGTAGCTGTGCGAATTTGGGCAAGTTTATTTACTTTGTTGAGGTTTCATTTCCTTAGGGCTCAAATGCAGATTATAATAGTACCTGCTTTCGTTGAATTATGCTAAGAACCAAATGATATGACATATATAAATCTCTTAGCAAATGCCTGGAAAATAATAAGCTTTCAATGATTTTTTTTAAATGTCTTACCTGAGTCCAAAGATATCATATGACTTGCCTGAGGTGATACAGAAGCAACCCAGCACCATTTGCTCTTCATTATCATGAATGGGTTTCAATTACTACTTGTATTACATATTATTTACCCCCTCATCTAGTCTATTTGTAAATGTGCTAAATTTAAAAAAGGACTTGTTTCATGCCTCCTAAACATTTCAAAATCTTTGGAGAAACAGTTATTTATCACCATTCTCTGTTCATAAACATTCTGTTAGGCTCACATCCAAATGTCAAGTGTTCAGACCTGTAAACATTTAAATAATTTTGCCAGTAAAATTTCATGAGTTTCCTCATAAAGTGTTCAATTAACTCCACTTGCTAGATGTGATCTTATTCCTTAAAACAGCAATTAATCTTAGCTGGTGGTGTTTTGTTTTTCTCTTTAATCAAAATTAAAATAACCTTGAGGACAAGATTGTGGCTTCCACTTCCTTCATATCCTACTCGATATTTGGCAAAGTATTAAGCCTAAGGAGATGTTTAATATTTGTCTGATCAGGTACATCCTTGATACACTGAACACAACCATGATAATTTCTAGTTCGAGAAAAGGAAACAAACTGAGTCTTTTTCTCAAACCAAAGGTTAGGACTACAATATCTTAATAAAATTTTAAGAACATTGTTCAATCCAAGAAACTACTTTGAGGCCACTGTGACAACTTCAGACTACACAGATTCAGTGAACCTGCCTCCTTGAATTTCCAGACCCACCATTTCTCACCAGTCCATATGGTGAGGCAAGAACCTCCATACTGGTAAAAACTATTACAGTAATATAATCTAAATTTCATCAACCTGTGGGTTCACATGACATATCACTGACAATATAGTATCTCTCCTTTCGCCCATTGTGTTTAAATAGTGAAGGACTTCAACAATGCCATCCTTCCTCAGGTTTTCTGGTTACATGGTAGCCACCATGTGTGATCGTGGATGGTCTCCCTATGACCTTGTCTCTGTCTCCTTCCACCCTTCATACTACACTTAGAGTCACAGAATATAGCTCCTTCTGAGTGTATGGAAATCCTAATTCCTTGCCTAGGATTCTGTGCCTAATGTTCACAAACCTATAAATCCACCAGATGCCACCATGTTCCATTCACTGCCCGCTTGACCACTGCCCACAGCAGTCCTTACAGTGTGGGAGAGAATGCCACAGTCTTGGGCGTCCTCACTTATTAAATCCACATATGTCATAATACTGTGGTTAGATACATGTGCTTCAGGGTCAGCCACCTAGGAAAGAATCCTAGCTCTAAAACTCAGCTAATTCTGTGAACTTGGGTATATTATTCACCCTGTATGAGCTTCAATCTCCTTATCTGTAAAACAGAGATAATGCTATGATCTCAAAGATTTATTATAAAGGGTGAATGAGATAACATGTCTAAAGCAGCCAGTATAATATGTCGCACATAGTAAACACTCAATAAATGTTGACTATTGTTATAACTTGAGAATAAATCACTGGGCAATTATTATTTAACAACTGGTTGCCATACCCAGCAAGAAAACTCTAAAAGTAAATCTTTTCTTGCTAGGCATTATTCTGGACCATTATCACCATGGTTTAATATTCGAAACAACCACTGAAGTAAACATTATTCTCACCATTTTTATAGACTCATAGAACTCATTTACCCAACATTAATTTGTCTAAATAAAAGAAAAGTAGCTGTTCAAAGCCCCTGTTTTCTCCACTAAGCCATGGTGCCTCTCATACTTCAGAAGATGAGACCATTTCATTGGTGACATAGTTACGGTAAAATAAGCAACACACTCATAGAGTTAATCTGCAGTCCATAAAGTTGTCTGACTTCAGCCTATTTCAGTTTCTGTCCACAGTTCTTAAGGACACAGCCATCTATACAACTGTTGGATTGTCACCATTGAAGTTTTATTTATTTTGAAGTCAACAAAGATATGTCTTTACAAAGTAACTAGAAGTGATCTTCCCTCAGGCACTGATGCCTGAGGCACTGACTTCCCAGCAGGAGCCCAGCAGTGGTTTATCTCAAAGACTTTGGGCCCACTGGTTCTTCTAAACCTCTTTATAAGTAAAGGTTCTCAATCAATCAATCAATCATTTCTGAAGCACTCATTTCCTAAAGTGGGAGTCCTCTTGTTTGGAGGAGAGAGGAAAAAGGCAAGGTCTGGGCTGCTACTTTCAGGCTCTGGCATGGGACACTCACTAGGGCTGGGAATGTGGAGAATTCAGGCCCATGACTCAAGCCTTTACCTATTCCCAGTTCTGGGTTCAATTACCAACCTCCTCTACACCACCTTTTGAGTCTTCCTACATCAGGAAGTGCTATCTTTAATACTTTAGTAGACAGAATTCTAGCAAAACCCTTCCTAAATCTTCACATGCCTCTCAATAAAAAGGCACATTGGATTTCTGTTTCCTATAAGGGCTAGATATAAACTTTTCACCCATTTTCATTTCTGAAGTCAGAATGTGTCACACAGTAGATGCATACATTTGAAGTGGAAGTATCCCTTTTTTTTTTCTCTAAAATTGTTATTACAACAATGATGCATTGACATTTGCAAACTGCTTAGAATTCAGTAAAAGCCAAATAAAGACAATACTTTCCTCTGTGTTCCCTTGATATTTGTATTTTCTTCTTTTAATTTTTAAACCATTTATTTTCATATCTGTCTCCCCTACTAGCCTACAACTGCCTTAAAACCATTTGTTTTCATATTTGTCTCCCCTATTCATCTGTAAATGCCTTAAGGGATGGAATTTAGTTTTGTTTGTCTTTGTAGCCTTAGCAAAATGCTCAATTTCTGAAATCTAGTAGGAGATCAACAAATGTTTGGGTAGATGAGTGGATGGATGGATGGACAGATGCACAGACAGATGGAATCCTCATAGATTTTGTGAAGAAGCAGGTCTTTGAGCTAATCCAGCTTGAATTTCTCTCTTTTACGTGTCATCTTTTCATTGGACTATAAGTTTAGAGATTACAGAAATAACAATGCCATCAACCAACATCTTCCATTTCTTCTATCTTTGTGGTTCTTCTAGCCATTCAAAGGGCATGAAAAGAGACCCAGGCTCCTCCATCCAGACATTTTCTTTATAGACAAGGAAGTTTCTTCAAAAGGCTATGGTTTGTCAGTTTCAAGTTTTGTTTTGTTTTGTTTGTTTTGTTTTGCTTTAAGGGAGAGACAGAACGTGAGCCGGGGAGATGAGCAGAGGGAGAGAGACAGAATCCCAAGCAGGCTCCATGTTCAGTGCAAAGCCCGACAAGGGGCTCAATCCCATGACTCTGGGATCATGACCTGAGCCAAAATCAAGAATTAGATGCTCAACTGACTGAGCTACCCAGGCGCCCCAAGTTCAGTGGCTTTTTAAGTGCCACCTCATTTCCCTCTTGAAGGGTCCAACTTTGCAGACCATTGTAATATTGATACGTACAAAAAAAATTTTTTTAAGTTTATTTATTCTGAGAGAGACAGTGACAGCATGATCAGGGGAGTGGCAGAGAGAGAGGGAGACAGAAAATCCCAAGCAGACCTGACAAGGGGATCAAACCCATGAAACCATAAGATCATAACCTGAGCTGAAACTAAGAGTTGAATGCTCAACTGACTGAGTCACCCAGGCGCCCCATGATACATACAAAAAAATTAAAAGCTGACATTTATTAAGGCACTCCATGCCAGGCACTGTGTTATGGCTTTACATATATTGTATTATTTAATCTTCATGAATATCCTATGAGCTTCAGACAGGTTAAGTAGGCTACTCAAGATGACACAGCTAATAAGTAAAAGAGCCAGAATTCGAACTCAATCTAAGTTCAGAGGTCTACATTTTTATCTCTCTGATAAAACCACCCACTTGTCTCTTAAGTAGCTATTCTGAGGGTTTTATTCTTAATGATCAACTGCTGTCATTCTACCACAGATGTGCAGTATTTCAAATATGTTGATGCTAATTATTAAGCAGAACATATTTAGGAAATAATTTTACTCTTAAATTAATTCCATGAAATGGGATAGAGTTCTATTATAAAGAATCTTTGAAATGAGAGCTCAGATGGGAAACAGAACAGGAAATAACATAGAAACCTAAGGTGCTAATTGTCTCTGCTGGCTTGCCCAGCAGTTGTCCTTCAAGAGGGAGCAGTGAAGTCACAAGGGATCATCCACTCTGTGTAATGTAACACATCTTGATTAAAGTTTAAAAGGAAGGAGAGGAAAGTGTAGCCTCTATACTGCCTACTTGAAGATTAGGGCATATTAAAAAGGCTGATGTTTTCTCCTACTAGCTGTTGGAATGTATCATATTAACTTGTGCCTACTTAGGAATCAAGTTTGGGAAGGGAATTCCTATCTATGAATTCCCGGAGCTGTTTTTATTAACATCTTGGGACATTAATGTTGCCTCTAACTTAATTATTCATGCTATTTTCAACCACATATTATATCACCATCAACCCAGTCCAAAGACTAAAATAAAACAATCTTTGGAAAATTCCAGTGGCATAATCATCCAGAGGCATATGACCTTCAAAAGCCTCACTCAAATGCCTGCTCAGAGTCCCAGCAATCTCTGCTCCTCACATGCACAACCAAGCAGCCCCAACTCAGACTATATTTGCAATCTCAAATTCTTTACTCACTCCCACCTGCTTGGCAAAAGACTTTCCTTCTTGGGACATGCCCCAACTTGTAGAAAGGATTACATCAATTAGAAACACTGCATTGACAGTGGTCGAGAATAAGTTGTGCCAGGTGTTCACATGTCATGAATACCAGCCATGTTTGGTTATTTATAACACAAAGTCAGGGCAATGGAATACTGACTCTTATAGGCTGCTTCTCTAGTCACTATGTTGCATTTTAATTCATATCACAGACTAATTAAACACTCTAAAAAGTGCAACCTTGAGCCCAAACTTTCAACAGGGAGAGAAACAAGAAGGAATCTAAAATGTATTGAATACCTACTAAAGGCCAGGCCATGTGCTGGGACTTTACTTATGTTACCTCTTTAATTCCCACCACAATCATATGAAGGAGGTATTGTTGTCTCCATCTTACAGATAAGGAAACATAACCTCTGAAGGATTAAATATCCTACCCAGGTAAGTGGTAAAGTCAGGATGAGGACCAAGACTGTGTGATACAAATTCCATGTTTGTTTTCACAGCAGATCAAATTTCTCCAATACCACCTGGTCCAGGACTAGAAGCATAAGAATAATGGTTTAAGAGGTACAGATTCTGCAGTCAGGCTTCCTGGGCATTTAATCTGCTTCATCACTTTTCAGGGGTGTGGCCTTATCAAGTTACTTGATCTCTCCAAACCTCAGTTTCTTCATCTTAAAAAAATAGAGATTGTTATAATGTTACCTCAAAAATTTTAAATATTTGACAATAATTATGATTATGGCCATTTGCTCCCCACAAAGCCTCCTCACCTGTTAAATAGAATAGTAATAACAAGGGCTAATATTTACTGAATATTTACTATAGGCCAGGCACTATGGTGAGGGTTTTACATGAATTACCTCATTTAATTCTAATAATAATCCAATGAAATAATATTAGCTAACACTTCTTGAGCACTATGTACCAAGATCCATTCTATACCCTTAATCATATTAACTAGTGAGTATCTAGTAATCGCTCATATAAACTAGTGAGTAACTGAGGCAGGTAAAATTGTTCCAAGTTTGCAAATAAGAAAACAAAAGCTCAGAGAAGATAAGTCACATAGGTAAGAAAAGATGAAGCCATGTTAAGAACTCAGGCAGCTAGACTTAGGAGTTTACAGTCTTAAACTTGGATTTCATATTCCTGGACCTGGGCTGGGCCATAAAAGAAATGTCTGACACAGTACCTGTGCTTAAAGATCTCCCAACTGTATTGAAGCTATAAGACCTACACATTTAACAAATGAGGATGCTATAATATTCTATAGCCAAATGCCCAAAATATGCAAACTACACACTAGGGGCCTTGGAAGATGAATGAAGGAGTGAGGATGTTGGTGGGTTCTGGGGAAGCCTTCCTGGAGAATATGTGGCTTTCACTGAGCCTCATGGGATCAATTTAGTCAGGAGGTAAGGTAGGGGAAAGTATTTCAGGCGAGAGTCAGCGCATGTAGAGATGTAGATGTGAGCCATGTTTGGTGAAGAACGGCCTGACAAAAGATGGGTTTCATGTTGGAAATAGAGATAAAATTAGACATGAGATAAGTACTAATTACAGGAAACCCTTGACCACAGTCTAAAAAACTGGACATCATTTATAAAAGGCAATATGAAGCATTAGATTCTTGACAAGGAGAGTTACCTGACAAGAGTGTACTATGTAGCATGGCTCAGTGTGGGGAGGCTGGAGGGCAGGGAGAAGGCTCCAGCAGGCACCCCAGCATGAGGTAGCGAGCACCCTCTTTGACTAAAGTGATAGCAGGAGACAGAAAGAAAGAAGTGATACTGTGAGGACAAAATCAATGGGGCTTAGTGAAAGACTGATTGATATAGGAGACATTCAGAGAACATGTCTGTGCTGTAAGGATTTGTGCCTAGCTCAGTCAACATCATATCCCCCACACCAGGCTCTATTAATGATTGACCAACACATCATAGATGCTAAAAACGTATTTGTCAAATAAATGAATGAGTCATCTAGCTACCAGCCCAAGCCCTTCATTGTGCACAGATCCTTAAGGTTAAGTGAATTAAGAAGAAACAGATCCTTAAGGTTAAGTGAATTAAGCAAAATTATTTTTAAATGTGAGCAGTAGAATCTAGGGGCACCTGGGTGGCTCAGTCGGTTAAGCGGCCAACTTCGGCTCAGGTCATGATCTCACGGTCCGTGAGTTCGAGCCCCGCGTCGGGCTCTGTGCCGACAGCTCAGAGCCTGGAGCTTGTTTCAGATTCTGTGTCTCCCTCTCTCTGACCCTCCCCTGTTCATGCTCTGTCTCTCCCTGTCTCAAAAATAAATAAAATGTTAAAAAAAAATTTTTTTTTAAAGAATCTAAGCAAAACCCCTAAATTCTGACAACTATTCCAGAATTTTTTCTGCTATAACTTATTTTCAATTCAGAAAATCTTGGGGACTATAACATTAATAATATCAACAACAGAAATTAAGACTTGGAGAGAGATTACTGGGGTTCTTAGATTATATTAATTTGGTTTTGGACATGTAAATACTGATGTGATGACAGAACATCTAACTAGAAATGTCCTGTAAGAGGTTTTCAATCTAGGATTAGAGTAAAAAGGAAAATTAACAACTAGAGATAGATATATTTGAGAATCATAAACATAGAACTATTAGGTGAAGGCATGAGAAATATATTTTTGTAATATCATGAATAAGAAATGTTTTTGGTTTCCCATTACTTTAAATATTTTTTAGTGTACTCAAGAATTGTTGAACAAGCAGTGCACTTAGCCGCAATCAGTATGTTAATGTCATTGGAATCACTTCACTTGCTCATGTTAATCTTGATCTGCCTGCACACACAGTGATTCAGGGACTGCTGCATTGGCTGGCTATATTGGTGTCCTCTGAAAGCATTGCCAGGACTCCAGATCTATCTCTGTGGGTCCTGTCACCACCATCTCTATTCTGTACTTCAGTTAGATCTGTCAACTATTATTTTCAAAGGCAAAGAAAAAAATCTTAAAACTTTTCTGAAATTTATAGAATATGCCTATGCTATAAATGAAGCAGAGGCCTTGGGTATTTTTGACGCCTCATCATTCATGAATCAGCCCATATATTTCCTTATCTGAGAAGTCTTGCCTAAACCCCACCTGTGATCCTCATGCCTGCTCCTATTAAGTAGTCAGACATTTTTCTTTTCTTTTCTTCTTTTCTTTTCTTTTCTTTTTTCTTTTATTTTCTTTCTTCCTTTTCTTTCTTTTCTTTCTTTCTTTCTTTCTTTCTTTCTTTCTTTCTTTCTTTCTTTCTTTCTTTCTTTCTTTCTTTCCTTTCTTTCAGGTAGATTCACACCCAGCACAGAGCCCAGAACAGGGCTTAAACTCACAACTCTGAGATTGAGACCTAAACTGAGATCAAGAGTCAGAAGCTTGACCAACTGAACCACACAGGCACCCCCCCCAACCCATTCTTTCAGTACTCTAAACATATTTCAGTTATAGTATATGCCACATCGCTCTGTAACTGTGTTTGTGTGTATCTCTTCAACTAATGGATGTGTGTGTCTATAAAAGTGAGTCTTTTAATCTCCCTCATCTTCATGACATCAGTGCTGGCACATGACAAAAATCCAATTCAATATGGCTGAAATCTTTTAATATATGGGAATTGGAAGAGGCAGACAATCAAGGTTCACCTAGCAGTTTATGGGAAGAAGAAACCATGTCCATACAGATTCATTCCAAGAAGGAAAAATTCTTTCCCTCTCATAGAAGCCTGCATAAGGGCAAATAGCTAGGGAGTGAGAATGAGCATAGTATATGAGAAGGGAGGAAACTGATCTCACTAGAACAGAAAAACAGAAGTTGGCTAGGAAAGGGAGATAAAGTTGGGTACAGTGGGTGGAATCAGAATATGGAGGAGTATAAATGAAAGTTGGTATGTTAGTTGGCATATTTGGTGGCTTAAAATAATATAAATCTATTATCTTACAGGTCTGAAAGCCAAAAGTCAAATATGGGTCTCACTAGGCCAAAGCCAAGGCTATACTTCTTCCTGGACGATTTAGGGCAAAACCCATTTTCTTGCCTTCTAGAGGCTGCCTGCATTCTTGACTCACTGCCCTTTTCCAACATCAAAGCCAGCAATGGTCTTTCTCACATTATTACCCTCTGACACTTTCTCCTGCCTCCTTCTTTCACTTTTAAGGACCCTGTGATTACCTTGGACCCACTCGGACAAGCCAGGATAATTTCCCCATTTTAAGGTCAGCTGATAAGCTGGTTATTCATTTCAGGACAATTAATTGTTCTCTTCCATTTAAACATATATTCAAAGGTTCCAAGAATTAGGATATGACAACTTTGGGGCCCTTATTCTGCCTACCACACTCAGTGTGGAATGTCAAACTTCTATCTAGCTTTTAAATCAAAAATGCCACGATGAAAACATAGAGTTGCCCTAAACCGCCCTCTCTAAAATCTTACACAATTGAATCATGATGAGAATTTTTTTTTGCCTTTGTGCACACAAATGTTTTTTTTAAAATAACAGATATACATTAGGCACTTTCCTCAAATACATATAGACAGATAGCAAGTACATTTTAACCTTCTCTGTGTAGAGATGATGTTGGCCCTAAGAAATGGCCCAGCAGTCATACTGTGGGATGCCCACATGCATATTTTGAATGATTTTAATTCATTTACTGGGATCTGAGTCCCTATTAAACTAGTATTATTCTTTTGCTTTTACATAACACTAATTAATAATAACAACATAACTATCTTAAATGTAGTTATTATCTTTCTTAGAGCTCAAAGAGTTTCATGTAATTTATCCTTTTTCTTTCAAAAATATGTCTACAACATTACCAGCTGCAGTATCACTATGTGAGATTAAAATAAGAAATAATTTTCCAATATTAGTGAAAGGCATAAGGAAGTTTCTAAATACAATGATCTGATTGAAAGAATAGTCAAAACGTTGTTATATATGCAAACTGTAAATTAAAAAAATGTTTAAGTGAACCATTCTGAAGTTGACTATTTGTATATTCAAACTACAGGTGATAATGTCTGTGTTCATTCATTCATTCTGTTAGTGTTTCCCATAAACTCCCAGGTACCAGATACCATTCTAGGCATAAGAATCCAGCAAAAACAAGGAAAAGCATCATCAAGGAGCTTACTGTTAGTAGGAGACAGACCATACACTTCTAACAACAAATTAACAAATCATCTTTCAGGTAGTAAAAAGCATGCTGAATAAAAGAAAAAAAAAAATAGCACAGGGTAGAAAGAGAAAGAGGGAAGAAATGTTTAGTTAGGATGGTTAGGAAAGGCCTGAGTAGATATTTGGTTGTTTGGGTTTGTTTGTGTGGTGGTGGGGGGGGGTGTTTTAGAGAGAGAATCTTAAGCAGGCTCCATGCCCAGTGGGAAGCTTTACGGGGCTCTATCTCACAACCCTGAGATCATGAGCCAAACTCAAGAATTGTCACTCAACCAACTGAGCCACCCAGGCATGCCACCTGAGCAGATATTTGAATAGGGAGCAAATCATGTGAAAAAATGAAAAAAGGGCGAACATTCAATTTGATTCAATGAACAAATATTAATGAAGCATAGACTATGGGCCAGGAATAATTTTTGGTGCTGGGGAGAAAACAAATATAAAGACTCTGCCTGATTCAGGGCAAGCCAAAAGAGATAAAGAAACAACAACAGGGGCGCCTGCGTGGCTCAGTCAGTTAAGCGTCCAACTTTGACTCAGGTCATGATCTCACAGCTCTTGAGTTTGAACCCTGCATCGAGCTCTGTGCTGACAGCTCAGAGCCTGGAGCCTACTTCAGATTCTGTGTCTCCCTCTCTCTCTGCCCCACTCCCTACTTGCACTCTCTCTCTCTTTCTCTCAAAAATGAATAAACATTAAAAACAACAACAAAAAGTATATGTATCATTCAGTTATATCAACAAATGTCTACCCAACACAATTACCTACTAAGAGGTTGGTCTAACTACTCCTCTTTCTAGATTTATGGTTTTAAAAGCTTTTGCAATAAAACCATTTGTTTAAGCAAAGTCTCGTGCAGAATTCCATATCAAACAAATAAAAATGGTTTGTTCTGTTGAAGGATTGATGGATGTCCATAGGCCCATCCTCTGTCTTCTCTTCAAAATTTCCCACTCCCACTTTGTAGTGATGTTAATTTCTTACCTTTGATAATTGTACTACAGTTGTATGAAATGTTAACATTAGGAGAAGCTGGGTGAAAGATATATGGGAAGTCTATGTACTAGTTCTTTAACTCTTCTGTAAGTCTAAACTTATTTCCAACTAAAATTTGAAGGAAAAAAAACTCCTCGCTTCTCTCACTACCAGGCAGACCATTTAGGGTACCAGAAACACCACCATGCCTTGCCGATTTAGCCTACTTATAAGACACCTTCAGAAAAGGACAGTTCCTTTCTGGGTAGCCTATTTTGATTTTTAATCATTCTCAACACCAGAAAGTTATTTCTTATGACTCTTTAAACCCTCAGGCCCTGGGGTAAACCTAATTTTCCAAGTTTTGTTATCAGTTAAGAGAATTGAGAGAGTTAAGTTGCCTTCTACAAAATAATACTTCATGATATATTTAGAGATCACATAATTCTCCACCAACCTTCTTTCTACAAGTTAATAGCAATGCCTTAATCTTTGCTCACAGGTTTTCTTGTTCCACATTTGAACCATTCAGGGGACACTCCACTTTAAGTTCTTCTTGACCTTCTTAAGTTATGGTGTCCACAGCTTACCAATGGACTTCCAAAAAATAAATAAATAGAAATAGAATTAAAAGAGGATCCAGTCACTGTCAAATATCTTGGGTAAGAGGGGAGTAATGTTCAACTTTATATACAATATTCCTATTTGGATATTATTGCTGTAACAACCTCACTACATTACCATATTTTGTTTTTTCTTACACATTTTTTCTCACCATTTATGACAGTTGTTAAGCCAAGTGCCCCAGGCATTTGCTCCTAACCAATGAACAGCCAGACTGGGAACTTCAAGTCTTTCAGCAAGTCACAACTGCCAAAAATGCTCTCTCGCCAGGAGACATATTCCCTGAATTATATAAAGTGGAAATTCATTTTGAAGTCATTCACCTGATATCATTAAACAATAAGAAAAGTAAATCAGCTAAGTCTGTGACCCTGTCTGTTGGACCTCTCCATGCTTTAGTTCCCTGTATGAAAAACAAGGGTGAGTGTTTACCAACTTCACACGGGTGTTGCAAGAGTTGATTAATGCTTATATGGCACCATCTGATGAGAGGCTCTGTGGCTGTTACCAGTTATCATAGGCTATGGAATGCCCAGGTCCCTCAAGAGCATCCCCCTGGATCTTGGTACTATGAATTGTAGGTGACTTGCTGAAGCCCGTCACTAGTTTGTGACCCAACTGTACTTTCAGACATGCACACTGAGCGCCAGTAAGGCTATCACCCAAAGCTGAAAAGCAGTTTTTCTAATGCTGCAGGCTCATGCACAAGGCACCAAAATAGCACTAGAAATACTATACCCATATTGCTTTATCCTAGACATCTGACACTTGTAAAGCTCATGCCAAATTTCTTGTCACATATGTGTCTGGAAGCCTTCGTGCTGAGAGGCATTTCTTATCTTCTGACATTTCAGAGAGCTGCATGGAGCTAGACAAGCATAGACCCTCCTTCAAACAGGCATGAGGCAAATGTAAGCACTCTTTTCTGGTGACCTCCACAGCTCTCATTGGACAAGATCCAAGACACCCTTCAGCACATCTGCAATCCTTAGCATGGCCCAAATGTTTGAATGTGCTTCTTCCAGTGAATAAAGCCGAAGTGCCCTGGCTCTCCAAGGTCATCTGGAAATGATATGTCCATTAGCTAAATGAGGAAATGTTACTGCAACCATAAGATCAAAGGATCCGCAGGGGTCCAGGGGTCCAGATTACTCTGTCTCTAGTGACTCAGTCCACCTCCATCTATTAAAATCAGGCTTCAATTCACTGTAAATACTGTGACTGATTCCCTCAAATAGAAACTAAAATAGGATTTTTGCACATGATACAATAGTAAATAATTTCTAGTGATTTCCTTCTCTTCTGATCTTACCTACACAACTGGCATAACAAAGTAGGTGCCATGGCGACCCCATTCCTAGCCACCAAGGAGCAAGGCTGTTTAGCAGCAGAGTCCCTAAAGCAACATGTATCAGAATAACCTAGTTTTAAATGCAAATTCCTGGGCCCTATTCCAGACCTTTGACTCAGAACGTCTGGCAAATGAGATCCAAGAAGCTGCATTTTAAAAAATTTATTTATTTATTTATTTATTTATTTATTTATTTATTTATTTATCTATTTATTTTTAAGTAGGCGCCAGTGCAGAGCCCGCTACAGGGTTCAAACCCACGACCCTGAGATCAAGACCTGAGCCAAGATCAGAGTCAGATGCTTAACCAACTGAGCCACCCAGGTGCCCCAAGAAGCTGCATTTTAACTAACTCTCCAGATGATCTTTTTCATTTTTTATTGTCCCAGGTAATTTTTATACAAACTAAATTTTTAAAAACCTGACAGAATTTTCCAGTAAATTAAAACTCACAGAAACCTTTAGCTTGTTGGGAGAGTTTCTCGTCACAGGTATATATTTAGGGGTCATTAAGTCATCTATTCTAAATCCATCCACAAGCAACAATGACATTACTCAAGAGGAAGGAACACAATTCATGATTTCTTCCTTCTCTGAGCCTCATTATTCATACCCCTCTTTTGGAATAATAAGCACCATATGATACTTCTGGCATCAGTTGCCTTGTATTGTTTCATTTCTTATATTAGTTTTCTGTTGCTACTGTATCATATTACTATAAACTATAAGATAATTTATTATCTTACAGTTCTATTGGTTAGAAGTCCAACACAAGTTTTACTGGGCTAAAATCAAGGTGTCAGCAGGGCATGTTACTTCCAAGGAGGTTCTAGGGGAGAATCCATTTCCTTACCTTTTCCAGCTTCTAGAGGCTGCCCATAATTCTTGGGTCGTGGCCCTCTTCCTCCATCTTCAAAGCAAGTAACACTGCATCTGACTATTCACATTCCCTTCTGACTCTCTTCTTCTGCCTCCATCCTTCACTTTGAAGGACCCTTGTGATTACAATGGGGTCACTCAGATAATCCAGGACAATTTCCCCTCTCAAAGTTCTTAATATGTGATTAAATCTGCAAAGTCCCTTTTGCCATGTAAGATAACATTTTCACAACTTCCAGGGATTAAGATATGGACATCTTTGGGAGGCATTATTCTGCATACCATACTTTTCATCTGTAATAGGAAAAATGTATTTTCCTTGGGTTCCCTTCAAAGCAGACTCTGAGACTAAGATTTGAAAACAAATCCCAGGACCCCAAGCAAAGGAGTGGAGAAGTGAGGCAGTAAGTGAGGAAAGCAAGTAAGTGAGTTAGTAATAAGCAGGGTACCACTATAGGCAATGGACTGAATTCCTCTGAACACATCTCA
The DNA here is from genome assembly GCF_016509475.1 of Prionailurus bengalensis. Classification (NCBI taxonomy): domain Eukaryota; kingdom Metazoa; phylum Chordata; class Mammalia; order Carnivora; family Felidae; genus Prionailurus; species Prionailurus bengalensis. Next base: position 96,764,365 of record NC_057344.1, read on the forward strand.
GAAAAGTCCCACCAAAAGGCAAACAAACAAACACACCCTGGGGCATTACTTATCAATTCATGTCATTTATTAGTTAGGGGTCACATTAATTCCTGGCACTTTGGGCACTTCCTGACTCTCAACTGTGTAAGGACTCCACAGCTAAAGAATGCCCTTGGCAAAGACACACAAGAAGCTATAAGCTTGTTCCATCTGAAGGTCCTCCAGAGTGGGCGAAGGGGATGACAGCATCTGAAACAAGAGGCTTGGTTTTTCAGGGAAGTGTGGTATTATGTAACAAAAGTTTAAATGCTCATATCCTTTGACCAAGCAATTCCACCTCCAGAGAATTTATGCTTAAGGGCATAATTGGACACATATGTAATGATTGTAATATTTTTTTAAAATTGGAAACAATTTTTATTTCCATTAATAGGGGATTGGTTAAATAAATTATGATGATACAAATGAACACTCTGCTATGATTAAATATGTGGATGGTTGTCTACATTTGCTGATAAGGAAAACAGTTCCTGACATACTTCTGAAAAAAAAAAGTGGGTTACAAATAGTAAGTATATCAAAAATCCATTTATGTAAAATTATGTATATATAATGTGTGTGTGTGTATGCATGCATAGCAAGATGGCTGGAAGAATATTCATCAAAACTCTAACAGTAGTTATTTCTAGGGAGCAGAATTTCTCATCCTTTAAATTTTCCCCTTCATACTCTATGTGTTATGAAAAATTTTACAATAAACAATGCATTACTAACCAATATATTACAAACACATATTTTTCATTTTGAAAAAAGAATTCAAGTTTGCCCTAAAAGATAAGCTTCTTTTCAGGTCTAATATGATAATGCTCAATGTGTTTATATGTGCTTCTCCATTTTAAAACTGCATGAGGCTAGGGACCATGCATTACACAGAATACTTAGGGCGTATTTTGAACACAGCAGGTGCTTAATAAATATTTATTCTTTAATTGATTTTCATTAGTATGAAATTCAGTAAAACAACACACTGAACAAACTGGGTCACACTGAAATTTTCACACTGCATGGAGATGACTTCCCAATATGCTGAGAAGCCTTGTGTGGCCTTATCAGGCAGAGACTTGCTGCAGCAGGCAAGGACAGGCCTGCTCTGCATGGACACACCCACATCATACCAGAGATGCTATCGAGAGCCTCACTTCCTTTAGGTAGAGGTGAAAAGCAATTCAAGGACAGCCTCACAATTTTACAGCACAAACGAGACAAATGTGTCACTCTATGTGAAATTAATTCAACACTTTAACCCCTGAAACTCTAGGCCTTCCAGAAACAGTACTGCATTTACATTTATGCACAGTGGCAGAGCTGACTAGAAGCACAGAGAGGAAGAACAAGTGGGAGAACAAGACATAGTGTGCCCACAGTGCAATAGGAGGAAGAATATTTAAATATAAACCTTCGTAGCCTTCTCTCCAGACCCTATATCCCCCTTTTATTTTTTTAATGATAATTAATTTTTTTTGAGAGAGAGAGAGAGAGAGAAGCAGGGGAGGGGCAGAGAGAGAAGGAGACAGGATCTGAAGCAGGCTCCACACTGTTAGCACAGAGCCCAATTCGGGGCTCAAACTCACAAACCACAAGATCATGATCTGAACCGAAGTCAGACACTTAACTGACTGAGCCATCTATGCCCCCTGACTTTGTCTCCCTTTTAGGTCTAAAGGGAAAAATTTCTCATCTGTCCAGTTGCTCTTGGACTCTTCTTTGATGCTTAGAATCTAAATAATGAACAGATAGAGAAAAAATAGAAAACAAACAAGTCTCAGTTGATCTATATATTAAAAAGCTAAGAGAGGTGGCAAGAGGAGGAAGGAGAGAGAGAGAGAGATGACAGAATCAAGTGGAATGGATGTCAGGGAGAGTTTGTGAGATTGGGAGGTGTCAATTAGAGATTCAGAGCTTTAGGGAGTCCCTGATACACACATGGAAAGGAATGAGGATGACAGTGAAGTAGAGAGATTTTTGAGACGCTGTTTTATATTAAGAATGCATATTATAGGCGCCTGTGTCGCTCAGCCAGTTGAGCATATGACTTGAGATCAGGTCATAATCTCCCAGCTCATGAGTCCGAGCCCCACATTGGGCTCTGCGCTGATGGCTTGGAGCCTGGAGCCTGCTTTGAATTCTGCATCTCTGTCTCTCTCTGCTCCTTCCCTGCTTGTGGTGTCTCTCTCTCCCAAAAATAAATAAAAACATTAAAAAATAAAAAAATAAAAGAATGCATATCATGTATTAAAATCTAATCTAAGTGGTATGCATTAAATGGGTGAATAGTATATGTGAATTGTATCTTAATAAAGGTGTTTTTTTTAAATACCCTCCCAGAAAAATACACACCCCACTTTAGCAGTTAATTGAGAAAGTAAAAAAAAATATTTTAAGAACTCTAGTTACTTTTTGGGTACCACACCTCTTCTCTGAATTCTTTCTTGCACAAAGACTGAGCCATGTGGAACTTCAATTATGTTTGGGTTATGATAGATTAGAGAAAGGATCCTTAAAGATTCCCTAGTCCAAGTTCTCATTTCAAAGGTGAGGAAATGTAGCTGAGAAAGTTAAGTAAGTTTTTGTGGTCACATGGTAGTAAAGTTGGGAACTATGGATCTGATCTCATGTCTTTTGAAACCCATCACGCCACCCCTGCCAACACTCTTCCTGCTATTGTTAACAGAAAGAAACAATTTGAAGATAAACATGATTAGAACACATGAGTATTATGCCCATGGCTCAGTCTAGTTTTTCTGGCCTTTGGCCAGTCAGATTGGCATCAATCCAATCAGTTGCACACCATTGTCCAACTAACAGCCAAAGCCATAGAGATTCAGCCTTTCTGGCCCAAGCCTGGAGAAAAATCATCCTCACAATGGCAGTGGTTGCCCTTGCTTTCTTTTGAAGAGCAACAGGAAATAATAACAGTTACCATTTACTTGGACACTTATCCATACATCAACTTGGGCAGGGCAGTGAAACACCTTTGACATTGGAACTTGGAGAGTGTAATTTTTAATTGAGAATTTAAAAACTACTAAATGTCACTAATGTAAATAACACCCATCTGTGAATCACATCAGAAATTTACAAAGTTAATTATGGGGATGGCATCTCTGATGCTCTCCCAGGATGGCTCTGGCACCTGCTATGTGCTAGGCGCTGGTCTAGACATTTTACATATGGCATCTCTTTTAATCCCCATAATAATTCTATTACATGGGTATTAATCACCCCATTTTAATAAAAAAAACCCTGAAACATAATGTGAGCATGATAAAATAAGTAAGTGACAAATTCTGATGTCAATATAATATCTTTAGGGCTCAAGGAGAGTATCTTCATGATGTGATTTAAGGCTGCTTCAAAAGAGTCCCCTTCTCTCCCAAAAAAGCCACCCTGGTGCCTGTCATTTCATCATTAGCTTCATCCATCTGTGATTTAAATACCCTTAATAGTCAACAAGGAAATTAAAAATAATCTATGCATTGATCAGAGTAGACAATGCTATGCTACAGAATAAACCAGAATCTCAGTGGCCTGACATAATAAAGTATCTCTTACTCATGCAAAGTCTAATGCAGATGTCTGGAGCCCTTTAAGGGAATCAGGGATAAGATAAGGAGAGCATGAAAGATGGATGGTACAGGATGCTTTGGATTCACAGCATGCAGATCATGGAGGCCCACAAGTGGAATATATCATTTCCACCCACATTCTGAGGGTCAAAACTCAATTACATGGCCAACCTAATTGCACAGGAGGCTGGGAAATGTAGAGAAGCAGAGGTATGGGTGAACACTATAATCCCTGCCACACTCCTAAAAGAATTATAGCTTTGGTTCTTATCCGTCAGTACATTAGTTAATAAGAGTAACTGTAGATACAAGTAATATGTAAGGAATCTTTTCTCTAGGATAGGACTAGAAAGAAAGAGATTTAAAAAAGGGACAGTGATAGAGACAAATGTACATACTTGACAGCTTTGTTGGTTTTTGCCTGACTTGAAAGAGCAATCTACTAAACTCACTGTGTCTCCAGCTCATTGCCCATGCTCCCAATGGCTTTGATTATGTGATGAATTAGACCTTGCGTTTACACGTATAAATTCTCTCAGAAATAAAGTTGTTTGTTCATTTTATTCATAGAAGCAATGGGGTACTCTGGGAGATAAAACTAAATGAATATTTTCCTGACAAGTTGACTCTAACAGATATTAACAAATTCACAATTTTTCTACTTACTTCTACTGTAAAACTCAACAACAATAAAACGACAAACTGGCATGAAAGGAAATTATAAATCAAGTTTAGAGAGGCATAAAATTTTTAAATCATAGAGTTAAAGGAAAAATTATAATTTATTAAAACATTAATAATAACTATTGGTGCATGACCCAATTAAGACAGAAATCTGGTTTGAACCCTCCTCTTCACTGAGTCTAATCACCAGCTGCCTTTTGATTTTAACTCTAAAATCTTTCAAGTTCATTATCTTCTCTTTATCCTTATCCCTACTCTCGCCACCTCAAACTTTCTCACCTGAAGTATCATGTCATCTCTTAGATGATCTCTCTGCACTCAGTCTTGCCCACTTTCTCAATCCAACCGGAAAAGGTGGTGAGCTTGAAACCGCAGGGTAGAAGCTTCTTTTCAGAAGCTAGTTGAACACGCTGATTCCCAACCCCTTACCACCTCAAAACTCTGATTCAGTGGATCTGGAGTACAGTTCAGAGCTCTGAACTTTTAACAAGTGCTACAGAAGATTTTAATGTGTGTGGTCCTAGAAGAAATGGTGCTCCACACAAAATCTCAACAATCCCAAATCTCAATGGCCAATTCTCTGTTTATAACAATGGCCAATCCTCAATGGCCAGTGCCTCCTAAATAAATACCAAGCCCCTTATCATGGAATATAGACTCCATGACCCAGGCCTTGAATATCTTTCCAGACTCATGTTTCACTATTCCTCCTCAAGCGTGACACTTCCAGAACCACCAGTACCAAACTATTAGTCTTTCCTGAGCATACTGTGTTGTTTTCTTGACTTTACATCAGCCCATGCTATTCTAGCTACCCAAAATTTCCTTGCTGTCTTCCTGATAAACCAGTATTTACCTTCAAGATTCAGCTCAAGTCATTTACTTTGTTAATTTCCTCAACTATGTCACCATTGACAGACAATGTCTTCCTCCTCTTTCTTCCTCCTGAATGCTCCTGACCTTTGTGCTTACTTCTATGACTGCACATCTTTGTTTACATTCCTCTCATTCCCTGTCTGTTCATCATCTCACCTCCTTGCTTCATCTCTGTGCCTGGCATGTAGAAGGCACTAAATAAATATTGTTAAATGACAGATAAATAGATACATTAAACTCCTTTGAGGATAGCAATAGATAAAGATTTCTCTTTGGATTATTTGTTTCTTTAAGTTAAAAATTGTAGTTCAGTTCAATTTATAACATTTTCTCTTCCCTACAGTATTCATATTAATTCTACAAACACTTTTTGAAAGCCTACTATGCAGGTCATTGTACAATAGTGTTTCTTAAAGTCCAATATTTATATGCTAAAAACTATGAGATATAGGTTTTCTTTGTCTTTTATTCTCTACCAGTCTTTCATTAATTTACTTATTTAACTAACAGTTTCTGTACCAGTTACATAGGCTATTCCCACTTTGAAGACCATCTGATATCTTTTGAGATGATTTATACTAGTAATAAATGTTTCACTCCTGACAAAGCTAAAATTTCTTTCCAAATAGTAGAGTATCAAGTTGTGTTAAAATGATTTCCATACATTTGTGTTTCTACTTAATGGGCTTCTTTGGGGAAGTACAGGACAAAGTAAATAGCAGCGTAGCAGAGTAACACTTAACCCACATCCATAACCCATCAATAAATTGTACTTGTTGTTTTTTTTTTTAACTGCATAACCTAAGCACCTAACTCACATCCTGAGGGAGACTGTTAAGTAACAGAATGGACCACTGTTTTTCCATATTTATCTCTAGATCTTTGTACTTAATTCAAAGACCTCCTCTAGATTCTGAAAGCAGACTGACAGTTGAAAATGTGGCATAAATACTATAGCCTTGATCACCCCTAGGTGAACTAAAATACCTCTTTTGTATATTTATTCAAAAGTTCAGGTTAGGATCTCAAGTCTGTACATAACAATGCACTTAAATATTGCTTCTTTATACAAATCCTTACATATCTTATTAGGTATTATGTAAATTTGTCTCTCAGAGAAAAAAAAATGTTACCTTAAAACAGACAATAAACTTCTTTTTTATTATTTATTTATTTTTAATTTACATCAAAGTTAGTTAGCATATAGTGCAACAATGATTTCAGGAGTAGATTCCAGTGATTCAACCCCTATGTATAACACCCAGTGCTCATCCCAACAAGTGTCTTCCTTAAGCCCATTTATCCCATCCCCCCAGCAACCATCTGTTTATTCTCCATATTTAAGAGTCTCTTATGTTTTGTCCCCCTCCCTGTTTTTATATTACTTTTGCTTCCCTTCCCTTATGTTCATCTGTTTTGTATCTTAAAGTCCTCATATGAGTGAAGCCACATGATATTTATCTTTCTCTGACTAATTTCGCTTAGTATAATATACCCTAGTTCCATCCATATAGTTGCAAATGGCAAGATTTCATTCTTTCTGATTGCTGAGTAATACTCCGTTGTATATATACATCACATCTTCTTTGTCCATTCATCAGACAGTAAACTCTTAAAATTGCCAAAATACTAAAATTTAAAACAATTCTCTGACAGTCAAAGACACTGCTTCTTTTTAGTAGAAGAGTAGAGGTATTAGAAATGTGCCCTCTGACATCAAAACAGTATGAATAAATATTTATCCTATATTTTGTAGCATAGTTATTTGGATGTGATAAAAATATGTCCAAGAACAGTATTCACTCTAGCCATAAACCTGTAAACCTTCCCTGCAAAGATGACAACTGTCCATAGCAATCAAAAGTAACACTCCAAGTCTAACATACCTAAACCAACATAGTGTGGGTAGTCAGGGAGCACTGTGAGCATTAACCAGAAATCACACAGAGCACCACACTCCTGCCCAGAGAACAAGTGACCTTAGTGTAGCAATGGACCAAATTCAAAACTGTCCCAAAAAATACACAATGTAGAATTACAAATATGCCCCGAGGAGGGATAAGAATTTATAATAAAAGTTTAAAATCAGTTATAGAGTGGCTCTAATTATTTTTAAAAAACAAAATAACAATTGTTGATGAGGATATGGAAAAATCAAAACTCTCACACCTTACTGGTGGGAATGTAAAATGACCCTTTTTAGCAGTTCCTCAATATATCAGACATAGAATTACCATATGACCACAATTCACTCTTAGGTATATACCCACAAGATAAAAAACAAGGACTCAAGGGGCCCCTGGATGGCTCAGTTGGTTGTGTGTCCGACTCTTCATTTTGGCAGGTCATAATCTCATGGTTAATGGGCTTAAGCTCCATGTCGGGCTCTGCAGTGACAGTGCAGAGCCTGCTTGGGATTCTCTCTCTCTCTCCCTCTGTCTCTGTCCCTTCTGGGTGTGCATGCTTTCTCTCTCAAAAATAAATAAACTTTAAAAAAAAGGACTCAAACAGACACACAAGTGTTCAAAGCACATCAAAAGGTAAGAAAAATGTTAATGTCAATCAACAGATAAGTGGCTACACAAAATGTAGCATATACACACATTGGAATATTATTCAGCCTTATAAAAGGAATGAAGTACTGATACATGCTATAACATTGGTGAACCTAGAAAACATGCCAAGTAAAAGAAGCTAGTCACAGAAGGCCACATGGTATATGATTCCATCTATATAAAATATCCAGAGTAGGCAAATTTATAGAAACAGAAACAAATCAGTGGTACCTATAGACTGTGAGGAGGGGAGAATAGGAGTGACTGCTTAATGTCTCCTGCTGCTTTTGGGGGTGATAAAAATGTCTGGAGCAAGACTGTGATGATAGTTGCATAACATTGTAAATATCCTAAATGCCACTGAATTTCACTGTTAAAAATGATTAAACAGTGATGTATATTTTGTGAATTCTACCACAGTAAACAAGAAATCATTTGGCAACCAAATAATTCTTAAACATGTGATGCCATTCTGAGATATTCCATAGTAAAAATATTTTTGATGAAAGTATGCTTGTTTGTTTTATTTTTTTATTTTTAGAGACAGAGACAAAGCATGTGAGTAGGGGAGAGGGACAGATGGAGAGAGAGAGAGAGAGAGAGAGAGAGAGAGAGAGAGAGAATCCCAATCAGGCTCCATGCTCAATGTAGAGCCTGACACAGGGCTCGATCCCATGACCCTGGGATCATGAACTGAGCCAAAATCAAGAGCCAGATGCCAAACTGAATGAGCCACCCAGGTGCCCCTAAAGTATGCTTATCAATAAAGCATTTGTAAATTGCTTAAATTATCAAATGTTAATTTTAATGTGATTGTGAATGTGATTAAATTTTCCATTATGGTAGAATTTCAAAGGATCTAGAAAACAGAAGTTTGGTGAATATTTATTATAATTCATTAGGAAGTAGCAATGTTATAAGGACCATAAATGACAAACCCACAGCTAACATCATACTCAATGGTGAAAAACTGAAAGCTTTTCCTCTAAGATAAGAAACAAGACAAGGATGTTCATTCTTGCCACTTTTATTCAATATACTACTAGAAGTCTCAGCTGTAGCAATCAGGCAAGAAAAGAAATAAAAGGAAAAGCTGAAGGCATCACAGTTCCAGACTTCAAGTTATATTACAAAGCTGTAGTGATCAAAACAGTATCGTACCAGCACAAAAATAGACACACAGATCAATAGAACAGAATAGAAAACCCAGAAATGAACACACAACTATATAGTTAAATAATCTTTGACAAAGCAGGAAAGACTATCCAATGGGAAAAGGCAGTTTATTCAACAAATGGTGTTGGGAAAACTGGACAGCAACATGCAAAAAGAACGAAACTAGACTACTTTCTTATACCATACACAAAATAAATTTAAAATGGATGAAGGACATAAATGTGAGACTTAGACCATAAAAATCCTAGAAGAGAACACAGACAGTAATGTCACTGACATTGGCCATACCAATATTTTTCTATATATGTCTCCTGAGGCAAGGGAAACAAAAGCAAAAATAAACTTTTGGGACTTCATCAAAACAAAAAGCTTCTGCACAGCAAAGGAAATAATCAACAAAACTAAAAGGCAATCTATGGAATGGGAGAAGACATTTGCAAATGACATATCTGATAAAGAGTTAGTATCTAAAACATATAAAAAACTTATACAACTCAACATCCCAAAAACTAATAATCCAATTTAAGAATGAGCAGAAGACATGTATAGACATTGTTCCAAAAAAGACATCCAGATGGCCAACAGATAAATGAAAAGATGCTCAACATCAGTTATCATCAGGGAAATACAAATCAAAACTATAATGAGATATCACCTCACACCTGTCAGAATAGCTAAAAATCAACCATATAAGCAACAACAGGTGGGGCGCCTGGGTGGCGCAGTCGGTTAAGCGTCCGACTTCAGCCAGGTCACGATCTCGCCGTCCGTGAGTTCGAGCCCCGCGTCGGGCTCTGGGCTGATGGCTCAGAGCCTGGAGCCTGTTTCCGATTCTGTGTCTCCCTCTCTCTCTGCCCCTCCCCCGTTCATGCTCTGTCTCTCTCTGTCCCAAAAATAAATAAACGTTGAAAAAAAATTAAAAAAAAAAAAAGAAACAACAGGTGCTGGTGAGGATGTGGAAAAAAGGGGAACCTTCTCGCACTGTTGATAGGAATGCAAACTGGTGCAATTACTCCAGAAAACAGCATGGAGCTTCCTCAAAAAGTTAAAAACAGAACTACCCTATTCTTCCACAATTGCATTACTAGGTATTTACCCAAAGGATACAAAAAACTAATTCAAAGGGATACATGTACCCCAATGTTTACAGCAGCATTATCTATAATAGCCAAATTATGGGAACAGCCCAAATGTCCATTTACTAATGAATGGATAAAGAAGATGCAGTGAATACACACACACACACACACACACACACACACACACACACACACACACTGGAATAGTACTCAGCCATAAAAAAGAATAAAATCTTACCATTTGTAATGATATGGATGGAGCTAGAAAGTATTATGATAAGTGAAATAAGTCAGTCAGAGAAAGACACATAACATATGAATTCACTCATATGTGGAATTTAAGAAAGAAAGCAAATGAGAAAAAGTGAAAAAAAAGAGACAGAGAGGCAAGAAACAGACTCTTAACTATAGAGAAGAAACTGATGGTTACCAGACAGGAGAGGGGTGGAGGATCAATGAAATAAGTTATGGGGAATAAGGAGTGAGCCTGTGATGAGCACCAGGTGTTAATGAAAGTGCCGAATCACTATATTGCATACTTGAAGCTAATATTACACTGTATGTTAGTTAACTAACTGGAATTTAAATAAAAACTTTTTAAAAAAATTTTTTAAAGAAATAAAAGGCATCCAATTTGGTAAAGAAGAATTAAAACTATCAATATTTGCAGATGACATGATACTATATATATAGAAAACTCTAAAGACTCCAACGAAAAACTATATGAACTGATAAATGAATTCAATAAAGTTATGGGATACAAAATTAATATACAGAAATCTGTTGCACTTCTATACACTAATAGTGAGCTGGCAGAAAAATAAATTAAGAAAATAATCCCATTTACAATTGTACCCAAAAGAATAAAATATCTAGGAATGCATTTAATTAAGGAGGTGAAAGATCTGTATTCTGAAAACTATAAGACATTGATAAAAGAAACTGAAGACAACAGAAATAAATGCAAAGATATGTCATGCTCATGAACTGGAAGAATTAATAATGTTAAAATGTCCATACTATCCAAAGCAATCCATGGATTCACTGTAATCCCTATCAAAATACAAACAGTATTTTTCACAGAACTAGAACAAACAATCCTAAAATTTGTGTGGAACCACAGATAACCTTGAATAGCCAAAGTAATATTCAGAGAGAAAAACAAAACTGTAGGTGTCACAATCCCAGATATCAAGCTATACCACAAAGCTATAGTAATTAAAACAGTATCGTACTGGCACAAAATAGACACATAGATAACAAAACAGGATAGAGAGCATAGACATAAACCCAGGATTATATGGTCAATTAATCAAAGAAGAAAGCAAGAATATACAATGGGGAAAAGATGGTATCTTCAATAAATGGTGCTGGGAAAACTGGGCAGCTACATGCAAAAGAATGAAACTGGACCACCTTCTTACACCATATACAAAAATAAACTCAAAATGGATTAACAACATAAATGTGAGATCTGAAACCATAAAAATTCCAGAAGATAGCACAAGCAATAATTTCTCTGACATCAGCAGTAGCAACATTTTCCTAGATGTGACTCCTAAGGTGGAAAACCAAAAGCAAAAATAAACTATTGGGACTACATCAAGATAAAAAGCTTTGGCACAGTGAAGGAAACCATCAATAATACAAAAAGGCAACCTACTGAATGGGAGAAGATATTTGCAAATGATATATCAAATAAGGGGTAATATCCAAAATATATAAAGAGCTTATACAACTCAACACCAAAAAACCCAAAAAATCTGATTAAAAAAATGGGCAGAGGACCTAGGCAGAATTTTTCCAAAGAAGACATTCAGATGGCCAACATCACATGAAAAGATGTTCAACATCACTAATCTTCAGGGAAATTCAAGTCAAAACCACAACGAGATACCACCTCACGCCAGTCAGAATTTCTAGTATCAAAAAGACAAGAAATAACAAGTGTTGTTGAGGATGTGGAGAAAAGGGAATTCTTGCACATTGTTGGTAGAATGTAAATTGGTGCAACCACTGTGGAAAACAGCGTGAAGTTTTCTTAAAAATATTAAAAATAGGGTTACCTGAGTGGCTCGGTTGGTCAAGCATTCAACTTTGGCTCAGGTCATGATCTCACAGTTGGTGGGTTCAAGCCCTGCATCAGGCTCTGTGCTAACAGCTCAGAGCCTGGAGCCTGCTGTAGATTCTGTTCTATCTGTCTCTTCTCCACTCAAGCTCTCTGTCTCTCTCTCTCTTATAATAAATAATCATTTTTTTATTTGAAAGTAAAAATACCACATGATCCAGTAATTCTATTGATGGGTATTTTTACAAAGAGAATGAAAACATTCATTCAAAAAGATATATGCACCCCTATGTTTACTGCAGCATTACTTAACAATAGCCAAGATATGGAAGCAACCAAATTGTCCATCAATGGATGAATGGATAAAGAGGTGGTGTATCTATATATAGAATATTATTCAGCCATAACAAAGAATAAAATCTGCCATTTGCAACAACATGGATGGACATAGAGGGTATCATGCTGTATGAAATAAGTCAGAAAGAGGAAGACAAATACCGTATGATTTCACTTAGATGTGGAATCTAAAAAAACAAATAAAACTGAAACAGATTCTTAAATACAGAGAACAAACTGGTGGTTGTCAGAGGGGTGTGCGTGAGGAGGGTGAAAGAAATAAGTGAAAGACATTAAAAGGTTCAAAACTGGAGCAAACTTCCAGTTTTAAAATAAGTAACTCACAGGGATGAAAAGTACAGCCTAAGGAATATAGTTAATAATATTGTAATAACTTTATATGGTAACAGATGGTAACTACACATATTCTGATATGAACTGAGTAATGTATAGAATTATCAAATCATTATGTTGTACCCCTAAAATTAATATAACATTGTATGTTAAGTATACTTCAATTAAAAAACAAATAAAAGTAGTAATTCTGCAAAGTCAAAGAACATAAAGCCCAAATTCATAACTTTAGTATTATAAGATTATAAATATCTACCGTAAACTGTCTTGGAAGACCACAAACTCTCAGAAGTCTGAGAAAAACTAATGTTTTATTTTGAAAACCAATAAACTCTAAGTATCTCAAAAAAATAAATAGCCTATATCATTACTCAGCTTTATATATATGAACATGAAAATTCATCAACAAAATTTATGTTGAGTGCGTATTATGTGTTAGGTACTTTTCTAGGCACTGGAAATACAAAAGTTATTGAAACAAAGTCCTTTCCCTGAAGGATTTTATGAAAAAAATGGAAACCATATATTTCCATATAATACAGAAACCATATTATGATTTTACATATGCCAGTAATGTCACCCAGAACAGTACAGGGATAGATAAATAGGCAACCAGAGTCAAGAGTAAATGCACAAAAATAACTTCTGCTATTACGTTCCTAAGTGATATTTTAAGCAAAGCACCAATAAGTCAGAATTATCATGTTGTCTTCCAAACGACTGCAAAGAAACATTATGCTGGATATTTGAGTTGGTAATCACATTCTCCTAAACTCCTAAGCTCTGTTTTATTCATGTTCTGTCTCCTCACTCAATCAGAAGAGTGGGTAAATATCTCATTTCAGGCTGTTATCACATTTGAAGAAATGTTTGCTACACAGAATCCTAGTACTGGGCACTATGGATAACTCAGAGTTCTAGAAGATATCCCTACATTTGTGCATAATTTGCCATCTATCTGACTGGGTAGGCAAAATGCCCATCAGAACTATTTAAGAGTAATTATAGAGTAACATAAGATCTAAACATGTGTGAGTCGATAGAGTATAAACCAAGCTTCCATGTTCTGTTAGAATGTGAAGGATGAACTACTCACAATATGAGCACTTATCTAGTACCCATTGCCCTTCTGATACAACACAGGCTATGGTTTACATACTCCCCTGAAGTCAAGAAACAATCCTAACCAGATCTATTTTCTTCATATCACATGTAGGGTCAGGGAAAGGAAATCCAGGACTTACTATATTGCCAGGCACTTTGGCAGGCATTTTTCTATTTAGCCTCACAAAAACTCAAGAGAGTTTTATCATCATCATCATCATTTAATACTTGCCCAAGATCACATAGCAACAAAATATGATGGTTGGAAAGGAGTCATTGGACCCAAGTTTAATTTCAAAGAATACTTTTCCACACTATTTTGCTCCATGATGCCATACTTCTTAGACTATACTCTAAGAGTTGTTGCCCAAAAGTAATGGCTCTTATCTAGAGGTGCTTCTCAAAATTACCCCAAGAGCTTTTCAAAATATACATACTGAAAGCCACAACCCAGATACATCATTCAGAAACTATAGAGGTGGGTCCTGGCCACATATATGTTAAAAATCCCTCCAAATAATTGTATACACTCATTTGCTTAAGAAGCTCTGCCTTCAGACATCATTCTGGAAGAAAACATCAATTACATTAATTCAAGAACATTTCACACACTGTAGAATATGGATTTACAGATTGAAGGGCTCAACAAGTGCCTGGCCTAACTGATGAAAATAGATCCACACAAAGGCACATTATTATGAAATCTCAGAATACCAAGAAAATGACTCTAAAGAGTTTCTTTTTTTTAAAGTCATACTTAAAGAATATAGAATAAGAATGCCTTTAGACCTCTTAACAACACTACCAGAAACTAGAGGATAAAGGAACAACAGCTTCAAAATCAGAAGAAAATTATCTCCAATCTAGAATTTTACACCCAGCCAAACTATTAGTCAAACATGAAGGTAATATAAAAAGCATCTTCAGACATGCAAGGGCTCAAAATTTTACTTTTCACACATCCTTTTTGGAAATTGTGTTCCATTTGAAATGAAAGAGTAATAAGAATATTTTGAGAAAAAAAATAAGACATGAGATTCTTTCTTAACAAAGGATCTGAGGGGCACCTGGGTGGCTCAGTTGGTTGAGCGTCCAACTCTTGATTTCATCTCGGGTCATGGTCCTAGGGTTGTGGGATCAACACCCCCTCCCTCCTCTGTCAGGCTCTGACACAGAAGTACCTGACACAGAAGAGTGCAAAGAGAATCCCTAGTTTGGGGGATAAAGGGTGCCACCAGACTGACAGCTGTGTACCTGGCCAGGGGCAACCAGTCAAGATCAAAATGTCAAAACCAAGACAGAAAACTCCAAAAAAGAGTGCCCCAAGAAATGAAGTCAATTGAATACTTGATGTTACTGAGTATACTGAAAGGTAATACTGAAAATTTGCAGAGTTTGAGGTTGAATTATATAAACTGAAGTAGGCAAACTTTCCTGTAAAGGGTCAGATAGTAAATATTTTAGGCTTTTCAGGCCATATAGTCTCTGTTACACTAACTTTGCTGTTGGGAGGTAAAGCAGACATAAACAATATGTAAACAAATTGGCAAGGCTATGTTTCAAATAAACTTTATTTACAAAAACAGGAGGCAGACTGTATTTGGCCTACGAGCCACAGTTTGCTGATCCCTGATATAAACATAGAAAAAAATCAGCAAATTTATAAACATGAAAATTAATTCCCAGGAAAATAAAAGTTGTGCGAAAAATAAATGTTATCATGACTCAGAAAAATGGGAATAAAATTTACATGACCATAACCACATAACTATTGGATACTGATGCTACTAAAATAAGTATATATCCATAATAGGAGATGGAGGAATAGGAAGTATGCAAATATGTGATACATGCAAGGGAAAGGAGTGGAAGAAAGCTAACCTTCAACTTTCATATTAGGGAATAACATCTAAAGTGGCAATATCAAGAAGGAGCCAAGACGACTAAATTCTCAGTCCCAACTGAGGCCAAACTTGGCAGAGAAAATGTAATGGAAAAGTGGGAATGAAGTGAGGAAACACTAACGTGCCAAGCCATTGTTGTCCAAGAGTGGTTTTTTTTTTTTCATTTGGACACAATTTTTATTTAGTCTTTTTTTAAAAAATAGGTTAGTCTGGGGCGCCTGGGTGGTGCAGTCGGTTAAGCATCCGACTTCAGCCAGGTCACGATCTCGCGGTCTGTGAGTTCGAGCCCCGCGTCGGGCTCTGGGCTGATGGCTCGGAGCCTGGAGCCTGTTTCCGATTCTGTGTCTCCCTCTCTCTCTGCCCCTCCCCCGTTCATGCTCTGTCTCTCTCTGTCCCAAAAATAAATAAACGTTGAAAAAAAAATTAAAAAAAAAAATTAAAAAAAAAATAGGTTAGTCTTCTCTCTATGCAAGCCTTCAAATACTGTTTATTTTAAAAACCTATTTAGTAGCTCCATCAACATTATTCAAGTAAACACTGGACATTTTTCAAATTAAAGAAACAAATGTAATAAAAAGCTAGTCGGTGCACATATAAAACATATATGCAAATATCAGAATATATTATATTCTCATTTATGTGTAAAAAGATTACCAGCATTTCTCTTAGGTGAACTTCAGCATACCTGATAAAATACATTCACATTGCCACTTAAGCAATGGGAAAATATTAATATAAAAGAGGGTAGTTAAGGCAAGCTACTTCCATTCAAAGATGTTAGCAAAATAGTCACACCTTTTTTTTTAACATTTTAAAAAAGGTTTTGTTTATTTTTGAGAGAGTACAATCAGGGGGAGGAGCAGAGAGAGGGGGCCAAAGGATCTGAAGCTGGCTCTGTGCTGACAGCAGTGAGCCCTATGTGGGGCTTGAACTCACAAACTGTGAGATCATGACCTAAGCTGAGGTCAGATGCTCTACTTACTGAGCCACCCAGATACCCTCTTTTTTTTTTTTAATCTACAAACATCCTCCTATAAATTAAATGCCCAAGACTGAATCCAATTTTATAGGAGACATTGAATACTTATGGAGCATTTTTTTTGTCCAGGAGACTATTTGTTTGTTTGTTTGAGGGAGAGACAGTACAAGTGGGGGAGGGGCAGAGAGAGAAGGAGAGAGAGACTGCCAGTGCAGAGCCCAATGTGGAGCTCAAACCCATGAAACCATGAGATCATGACCTGAGTTGGAACCACAAGTTTGAAGCTTAACCAACTGAGCCACCCAGGCTCCCCCAGTCCAAGAGATTTTTTTTAATTGTTATTCTGAATGTCTTATGGCACTGCCCATGTAGGGAACTCCAAGAAGGAATAACTACCATCAAAAAAGCTCTAAAACTTCTCTCACATCAACACAATGAGACAAAAAGACTGATCCTTCAAAAGATATTCATTTGCTAAAGAACACACAGATACTGACACCAAGCCCATTAGAAAGAGAAATGTAGATGCAGAGAAAGGGGAACACTTTTATACTGTGGGAATGCAAACTGGTGCAGCCACTCTGGAAAACAGTATGGAGGTTAGTCAAAAAATTAAAAACAGAACTATCCTCCAACCCAACAAATGCACTACTAGGTATTATCCAAAGGATACAAAATGCTGATTCAAGGGGACATATGTACCCCAGGGTTTATAACAGCACTATCAACAGTAGCCAAATTATGGAAAGAGCTCAAATGTCCATCAACTGATGAATGGATAAAGAAGGGGTGGTATATATATACAACGGAACATTACTCAGCAATCAAAAAGAATGAAATCTTGCCATTCCCAACAGTGTGGATGGAACCAGAGTGTATTGTGCTAAGCTAAATAAGTCAGTCAGAGAAAGACAAGTATCATATAATTTCACTTAATGTGGAATTTAAGAAACACAACAGATGAACATAGGGGAAGGTAAGGAAAAATAAAATAAAAACAGAGATGAAGACAAACCATAAGAGTCTTAACTATAGAGAACAAACGGAGGATTGCTAGAGGGGAGGTGGGGGGGAGGGTTAAATGGGTGATGGGAATTAAGAAGGGCACTTGTTGGGATGAGCACTGGGTGTCATATGTAAAGTGATGAATCGCTAAATTCTACTCCTGAAACCAATACTACATTATATGTTAACTAACTTGAATTTAAATTTAAAAAAAAGAAAAAGAGAACTGTGATATTGCACACCCACTCCCAGTTCTGGTAGGATATTACAAATAGAGGCAAAACATCCATAGAAACCAGTTGATGAAGGCTCAGTGCTTAACACTATAGACTTTGAGCAAACGTATAAGACTGGAATCAGTAATAAAAGATTCAGAATCTAGAAGAGGCCATGTAAAGCAAGAGGAACAGGATCCTGACCTAAACTCTTCTCTAAGCCACACAAGTTGTTTTCTCACCAGTTTCTTAGAGATGTCAGAACCCTTGGAGAGCCTCTATAATTTTCTTTTGACAATCTAGGTCAGTTGGTCCAACAATTATTTTTGACATCTTAATAAAACCTCAAGTTAAGGAATCCTTCCAGGCATTGCAATATTGAAGTATGTAGCAAAACAGTATTTTGAAATATTAATCTTTATGGCTTTTTAAGTTTTCTGCATTTCCTGGACCCTATCCTTATAGAGAATTATAGCAAGAGTGAAGAAAACAGGGTACAGATTTCATATCATAATAATAAATTGGAAAGAGAATAGAGAAAGGCAAATTATGCTCTCTCCTTTCCCAGGTTAATCTTTTTCCCCCCCACCCCCAGGATCCCTTGAGCTGGGATTGAGAGGGAAATAGTAGTAGGAGTGACTTTTTGAGTAAGAAAAATGAACTTGAAGGAACAGCATGGTAACTAGTATCAGGGAGCCAAATGGAGGCTGAGCCAATACTCATCAAACACTAATACCATTCTAACTCAAACCATATATAAGCTAAGCTGAGGAGCTATAGAATGAGAGTCTACCATTGACAAAGGCCTACACATCATCCTGAGGCATCTAATGGATGGACACCCACTCATGTCCAAAGCATGCTTAATTCCATTATAAACTGCCTCCTGAAGACATCCCAATAAACTCATACATCCATGACACCCAGAGGAGCAGTGGATCATGAAAGGGGAGCCCTCAGCACCATGTGAACTTGAATGGGACTAGACAGTAGTAAAATCTATCCTAATCACATTAGGTCTGAGTAGGTCTTAGTTGACTTTAGAGTTACCTAAGCAGGCACTCTAAGTAACCCAGTCTTAATAAGATTTATTTTTTATAGGATTTATTTGTTTGTTTGTTTATTTATTTATTTAGATTGAAACAGAGAAAGAGAGAGAGTACACACACATAAGCAGGGGAGAAGGGCAGGTGGGGGGAGGGAGAGACTCGTGAGAGTGAGAGAGAGAAAGAGAATCTTAAGCAGGCTCCATACTCAGCACAGAGCTCGACACGGGGCTTGATCCCACGACCCTGGGATCATGACCGGAGCCAAAATCAAGAGTCAGATGCTTAACCAACTGAGGCACCCAGGCACCCTGTCTCTATATTTTAAGAACTCATGCCAGGTATGAGAAGATATGCATTCTCCAAGTTTCTAATTCCTGATGTGAAATATATCAAGGGGTAAATAAGTTCCCCTAAGAAACAATCTCTGAAATTGAAAGTCTTGGTTAGTCTCTAATTTGAAAGAAGGGTTCATTAACAACAGTGCCCATTGGAACAACAGTGCCCATGAGATAGACACTAATTCCAGACAGTGATCCAAGCATCTGAAACAACAACAACAAAAAGTACTCTTTGGATACTTGGCAACTCTATGCTATTTTGATAAGAAAAGGCCTTTAATAAGCATTTATAAGCATAGGTTAAAAGTTCTACTCAGGCCCTGCATCTCTGTTCAGTCTTCACCTATGATTTCTAACCAGTACTACATGGTCAGCTTAAAGCTATGCCACCCTTTTTAAGCTCTACCCTTCAAATTTAATAAATACATAGGAATCTGAGGTTAACACTCCTATACATATTTATTTAGGAATTTTCTAAAAAAGGAAAAATGATGGAGGAGCCTATTAAAAACAGAACAGGCAGTGATCTGATAATAAATCTGTTGAATCAAGCACATGAGAGAGAGCTCAGACCTTCTCTAACAGTAAGAGATGCCACCTAAAAAGGTATCTACTGATTCTTTAAATAAATTAATTCTTTAAATAAATTAATAAGTTCTTTAATGCTTATGATAGGACTATGTGTCCATGTGGCATTAGGTAAGAAAGATGGTTCCCAGGGATGGACTAGAGTCAAAAAGGCCAACCACAGACACAAACTTCTAAGTGAAATATTGTGGCTCAGGGGGAAACACAGTGGGAGTATAACTATGCAAGTTATAAACACTAGCTAAGGTCAGACAGGGTGATTGGTGTCCAGGCAGTTTCTCATAAATTTCTGGGTACCTTTTACAATCTTACCAAACTAGATGTTCCAAACAGAACAGCTGTGTTGTCTGGCTTAAATAGACTAAGTTATTAAGTCTCAACAAAATGAGGGGGAGTTTCTGCTATGATAACAAGTTATGGAACATAGTCAAATGTTGGTAAGGGCTCAACGCAAACGCTGGAACACAGGGTAAGTATTCAGAAGGAAGCTGAACAGATGCCATGGTGAAGAATAGATATTTTCACCAACGCATTTAAGGTCAGAAAAAGAATGATAGACATTAAGGCTCAAAAGAATCTTGGAGGATTATATAACCCAAGATTCTCTTTTTTAACATCTGAAGAGAATGAGACCGAAGAAAGTTGTTACTTATCCCATGTCACATGAGCTTACTTCACTTCCTGTTTAGACTCTTTCCACCATATTATTTTGGTCTTCTCTACTTAAGTTTCTCAAGGACAGGGACTTTAGCCTTCTAGACCATCCTTGCATTCCATAATCCTTGTTCAACGAAGGATTTCATGGGTATAAACTCTGGCCCCTTAGACTTCCTCCATACAAGTCAACCCTTTTTTTCTACTTCCCATACACATGCAAAACAAGCAAATACTAATGCCACACCTCCTCGTGACTTTATGGAGGAAGTAAATAGATGGCCAGGTTTACCAGCAAAATCATTTTGTTGCTCCAAAGATAAAGGAAGAGTCATAAGCATCACCCCTTGGGGAGGCTAAAATTCATTCCTAGAGAAAGATAAAGAGCTAACAATGATGTACATGCTACAAAACATATCTGCCAAATGAAGTCTGCTGGTGGGAGAAAAAGCCCACACCATATGGTTGGTAAATATTTGCTCCAAATCCCAGGTGGGTAATTCACAAATATCAAGTGAGGAATTAATTTAAGAAAGTCATATGGGTAATTTCATCTCATTTTTGGTGATATAAATGCTCTTCATTCTTTCATCAAATATTTATTGAGCACCTACTCTGTACTGAGTGCTGATTTAGACACTGAAGCTTTAGTGGTAAAAAAGCCAAAGTCTCTGCCCTTGGGCCACTCAAATGGAAAGTCACAATCCTTCTGACAATTTCTTTCCTGACCCTCTATTATCCAGCATCCTGTGTCCTTTCTGATGTCTCTTTTATCTCTTCTTCCTCCTTTACATTTGCTTCTAGAACTAGCACATTAGCCCAGGTTTTCATTATCTCAGGCCTAACCCGGTTTTTAAACTCCCAATCTTCTTTCAACCTAAAATGTACACCATGACCAGATAATAGTTTTGAAAATCCTGATTTATTCTGGTTACTTCAATTCTCAAAAGCTTCAGATGGCTCCACACAGCCTACCTCAAACTCCTGACTGCCAAATTCCACCCTCAGAGTTCTGCCTCCACTTCTCCTGTCCAAACTTAGTCAACAGGAATACTATTCAGAAGCAATCTTAAACTGTATTAATGTTGTGGGGTGTGTGTGTGTGTACCATACATCTTGTAAGTTTACACAAAGACAGAAAAGATTGTAAGACAAGCAATTCTTTCATTTATATGGGTTAAGTTCCCGGAAAAGTTATTTTAAATCAATATAAACAGACTTTAATTTTCCCATAGAAATAATGTTTTTATAAATATTTTCTGTCTTGACTAAGAAGCTAATGCCCAACATTTTTATTCCAGGTCAAGATAATGGAAAAAGTGTTGTAAATCAAAACAATGTCAGTAGGATTTTCTTTTCTGTGGAAATAGCTATACTTTTCACTAAGCATCTACCAAGCACCCCTTTGTGGAACCCCCAATCGCTATCTATTATCAATCATAAGTCATCTCCCTGTACACTATAAAATGTAAACATTTCTAAAGCATATGTAAACAATAAAGGTAATACAACCATACACATGCATTTAATATTATATGCTATCAAAACTTATTATATAATTTTCTTTGCTTACTTGATAACTTCTACTTTATTTGTACTACAGTAATTCAGAAGGTGAGAGAAACCTTCACTAAGGACATAGAATTTAGGAGGCTTACTTGGGTCAATTCTGACAGCATCTTTGAGAAAGAGAGACCTAGGGCTACTTGAAACTTTTTTCAGTGATACTGATACAGACATATCAAATTGTTGGTACCCATTTTTTCCTTCAAGAAAAAAGTTCTTATAGTAAACTTAAAAGTTTAAGTACTAGAGATTAAATTAAAGGTCTTTGTGTGTTTCAAAACTTTCTTGAATGGAAGTATCATTAACACAATTATCCTATAATAACTAAAAGTGAGACTCTCAAATTTTCATCTTTTAATCTCTCACCCATTTCTTATTTCATAGTGTTAAAAAGACCTAAAGTGCAGTAAGCAAAGCTCAACCCAAAGAACTCAGCACTAAGTTTGATTTGGACAAAGTGAAGCAAGTCTCTACCTCAGTCATGACTAAGCTGTCATGTAGTTATGAAAAGCAGCCAGCCTTCAAGATAAAATCAGTTATTTATGTAAATTTTTATTTTATTTTTTTTTAGAAAGAGAAAGAGTATAAGTGGGGGAGGGGAGAGGGAGAAAGAGAGAGAGACAGACAGACAGACAGACAGACAGACAGAATCTCAACCAGCCTCCATGCTCAGCACAGAGCCCAATGTAGGGCTCAATCCCACAACCCTGGGATCATGACTGAGCCAAAATCAAGAGTCGGTCGCTCAACTGACTGAGCCACCCAGGCGCCTCATGTGAATTTTTATAGATAGATTATGTCACCAGGTTAGTGGATAGTTTTTTTTGGCAAACATAAAACTTTTAATTTTTTAATGTTTACTTTTGAGGGAGAGACATAGAAACAGAGTGCAAGCTGGGGGAGGGGCAGAGATGGAGAGAGATACAGAATCTGAAGCAGGCTCCAGGTTCTGAGCTATCAGCACAGAGCCCAACATGGGGCTTGAACCCATAAACTGTGAGATCATGACCTGAGCCAAAGTCAGACGCTTAAACCAACTGAGCCACCCAGGTGCCCCTGAAACTTTTAAATACAAATGTTTTTGCTCCAGGGTGAATTAAAGCCTTTAAAATGTGTATTCCTATTGATCAGTAATAGACTCAGCAATTTTACTTATAGTAATTTTTTCCTAAGGAAATAAGCATTAGCTATGTAAAGATGCATTTATAAGAATGTCCGTGGTGACATTGTTTATAACAATGAAAAAAAGGAAATAAATGTGCATAAGGAAATAATTGTTAAATAAAGATGCAACCAGGTGATGCAAAACTGTCTTAGACTGGATTCTTGCCAGAAAGAAGAGACCAAGGACTTGCACTCAGGTAGCTTATTTTGAGAGGCGAACCCAGGGAATAGTAGTGTAGGACCAGGAGGAATGGCACAAGGATGAAGGAAAATTCAGTATAAAGGTGTATTATCAAACCAGAAATGATGGGAAACTGGAGCTTGATCTGACTGGGGACCTCTAAAGAACTACACAGAATGTGCCACTCTGAATTGTCAGCCTACACGATGGAGTTGGGAAGCATTTATCCACTGGCTCCCATCTTCCACTAGTCAAGATTTTCCCATAAGGATTAACATCTACATACTGCCAAGTCTGACCATGCTCAAGTGCTAAACGGGTCCCTGTAGGTTACCCACATGGGGTGTGAGAAGCTCCAGGCAAAAACAGAAATATATGGTGCAGCTAAACCAGGTATATGTAAGGTAACACTTGTGCAATGGCTAGAGTAAAACCGGGGCTGAGAGGATATGAAGCATGAGGGAGCTAGAGGTGTCTAACACAAATATGTGCCAGAAAAGTGATATGATCCTATTATCTATTGACACGAAAGATCTGTTACTTATAAGGGAATAACAAAGTTATTGCAACAAGTTATAAAATGTTATATATAGTATGATCCCATTTGTTTTAGTTAGCTAGCTTTAGTTTCTACTAAAAGTCCCTCAAGGTAGCTTTTAAAGGGAAGGGGTGCTTTTAGTGGAAGAATCAATTAAGCAATAAGGGAAATGGGGGATCTCAGAGGAACCATAGTACAGACTACCCTCAGGAGAATGGGAAGCCACTGAATTTGGATACAGATTGGATACTGAGTTCTCTCTCCACTTCACTTGCTTTCTCATTCATGACCTAGTTCTGCTGTCTCTCACTGTTGACTGGCTGGCTCCCACACCCTATTTTTTGTACATTTGAATCTCTGCTTCCTCATCTAAGACATAGTTTCTGCTCCTTTACAGCCTTTACGTCCCACTACAATTGTACTGGTTGTTTATAGCTGGCATCCACTCTGATTGGTAGATGAATATGCCATATCATCTGTTAAATATTTTCAATATTAACTGTGCATATATACATGCACATAAACACATATACATGCACAGGAACACACACATATGTATTATGCAATTTTGGAGGCAGGGGGAAGAGAAATGGAAGGAAACACAGAAGAAATCATCAGAGAGAAAATAACTGAACTAGAGCCAGTGGAGGAAATTATAACCATCATTGCACACACAAATATACAGTTTATATATGCAGTAGCAATATACACACAGAGGAATTTCCTTCCCCAGTGTCAGAAATAACTCTTTCTCCTTTCAGTCTCTACATAGAATGTGGTTAGTAAAAGGAAGGGAGAATTTGGAGAAATTTGTTCTCTCCATCTTCAAAGAATGTGTGTTTCCCTGGAGAAAGGTAAGGAGAAAATAGCTCACTAACATATCTTTCTACAATATACCAAAGCAGTCAGGTACTCACGTGCTCATAACTAAATACATGAGAACTAGGAAAAGACCTTTCTTATTCATCTTTGCATGTCCTAGCACACAGTAAACACTCAATATTAGTAAATATTCTATTAAAATTTCAAGTACTTTAATTAAATATTACTGATAGCTGATATCTATTGTTTTGGCCCCTGTATTCATCATGAATCTCCTTGAAAGAACTGCCTACCCACCAACTTCAGGCCATGTGGTGTGAATAGCTTGGCTCCACTCTTAAATCAGGTGTGAGCCATGTCTGGATTAAGTTAATCAGCAGATTCAACCTTCTTACACAAAAGTGATTGATTCAAGGATGCCCACATGACCCATATCAGGCACTGAGAACCAGATCCAGAGCTTTTGTTTATCTGCTGAGAGAGGTCTTTTCCTCGCCAATAGACTTGCAGTCTTGGCATTGTGAAGTCTTGGAACGCTGCAGCTTTCTTTCCAACCATGAGGGGACATTCTGCTAAGAATGAAGCCTACATGTCAAAGAGAGAGAAGCTGAGGTGAGATTCAGCCCTGGAGATGTTTCTGGAGCACCTGTGTCAAGACAGTTAAGCTAGTCTCCCCACTGGACTTGCCAGTTATGAAGGCCATTAAACTCTCCTTCGGATTAAATCCATTTAGGTTGAGCTTTCTTCAACCAAAAGAAACTTAATTGATATACTGCTTCTAACATACAGATGCGGATTTGTTTCTATGATTTCTTCCAAGAATATATACACAGAACCGATCCAGTGAGAAATAAGCCTTGCCAATAAAGTATTCTGTAAGGGGGACTTTACCTGGTTTTGAACACTTTGGACCCTTAAATCTTGAGCTTAATTAATTAAATTGGGTCTGTACAGTATATTTTTTTAAAAAAAACTTATAAATCCTTAATTTCAGAACTTTATTAAGACAGATTTATTAAGCCTACCTTTTGGAATAAGAACTATAAACAAAAATGAGAGTTACTGAAAATTTAAATTCAGCTACCAAAACAGTCTCTTTTGTCCAGATTTCCCTCTTCTCTTCATTGTCCAGGCCAATCCTCTGCCTTTTTCATATTAGGTGTGGGGTAGCACATTACTTCTCAGTATTTATATCCATCACAGTTACTTACAGTCTCTATCTATAGTGCCTCCAAATTCACTTTAAAATACCAAGTCCTTATTAATAACACTCCCGAAGAGGTCTCACCAGGCCTTCCTAGTACTTCAGACAATTTTTAGCTCTATGGTTCTTCCCAATTTAAAAACAAAATGAATTTCACAAACAGAATTGAAATGTCAAATTTTACTACCATCTGGATTTAAAAACTGCAAGAAAAACTAGGTTTGGGTTGTTTTATTTTTGTAGCCAAAGTGAATGTATTACAGTACATTTGTTTTCAGATCATTTACCTCTTTATCCTGCATTTCACTCCAGGGGATTAAGGTATTCAAATGAAAAAGAGACCATCCAGAAAATTCTAAGAGAGAACCTATAAAATTCAGTAGTTTCATTCGATATAATGGAAGAAAAATCTTCCAACTCCTCTTCATCATCATCATGAGAATAAACCCGATCTGCTCACTGCACTGAATTTAGAACCGTGAATGTGAGTTAACAACTTGGCTCTGCTCCTCTGGGGGCTTACAATCTGATATATGTACAGACATAAAGGATATACGGGCAACTTAACAAAGGCTTTATAGTCCATCCATTTAAAGCACCATGCAGCATCAATGCTTCCAGGATAAGAGAAGAAATGGCAGCAGCTAAGTTACATCAAGATACATCCGACAATGGAGGAGAGGTGCAATGAGGGAGGTGAATTTAAGCCTCTCCTGGCATGGGCAGCAAAGGTATGACTTCAGGGAGGAGCCCAGGACACACACAAAAAGCAGCTGAGTAATTCTCTACACTGGAAAAGCCCCTACTGAGTGTACCAGTTGATTCTCTCAAGAACTCCAATGAGAAGCGGGTCAAGAACTATCTACCAAATTTTAGAGACATGGAAACTAAGACCCTGAGAGATTATGACTTGGTTTAGGCAACTTGTAAAGAGCAAGGCCAGGACCTGCACCATAAAATGCAACATTGACTTTTGGCCAATAGTCCCTGAATGGAAACCTGACTCCAAATGACTTGGTTTCTCCTCCACTACAGCACTCCTCATAGGCTTATTCATTCAGTCCCAACAAATGATACCACTATGCTACAGGCACGTTGCTTAGATTCTAGGAATACAACAGTGAACAAGACAGACAAAATCCCTACCCACATTGACCTCACATCTAGCAGGGAATACAGATTTTTTCACTTGCAATTTTTTATCGAGGTAAAATATACGAAATATAAAATTTACCATTTGACCATTTTCACATGTACAGTTCAGTCCCCCTAATGTTTCATTATATTCACATTATTGTGCAACCATTACCACTATTCATTTCCAGAATTTTTTCATCTTTCTAAACTGAAACTCTACCATTAAATAATAATTCTCCATTCCTTTTCACACCAGGCCCTGGAAACCACCATTCTATTTTCTATGTCTGCTAATTTGACTATTTTAGGCCCTTATTTTAAATAGAATCATACAATATTTGTCCTTTTGTGTGGTTTATTTCACTTATTTCACTTAGTCTTCAATGTTCATCCATGTTGTAGCATGTGTCAAAATTTCCTTCCTTCTTAAGGCTATTCTGAATAATATTCCACTGTATGTATATACCATATTTTGTTTATCCATTCATCAATGGATATTTGGGTTATTTACACCTTTGGGCTATTGCAAATAATGCTGCTATGAACATTGGTATAACAATATCTGTTTGAGTTGTTGCTTTCAATTCTTTTGAGTATATACCCAGAAGTGGAATTGTTAGATAAGATGGTAAGTCTATTTTTACTCTTTTGAGAAATGACTATATTATTTTTCATAGAAGCTGCACAATTTTACATTCCCAACAGTAGTGCATAAGAGTTCCAGTTTCTCTACATCCTCCCTAATACTTATTTTCTGGGGTTTTTAAACAGTCATCCTAGTGGGTATGAAGTAGTATCTATCTTATTATGGTTTTAATTTGCATTTCTGTAATGGTTAGTGAGATTGAGCATTTTTCCATGTGTTTATTGAGCATCTGTAGACCTTCTTTGGAGAAATGTCTATTCACATCTTTTGCCCACTTTCAAATTGGGTTGTTTCTTTTGTTTGTTATTGAGTTGTAGGAGTTCCTTATATATTCTGTATATTATCCCCTTTTCAGATTCATGACTTGCAAATATTTTCTCCCATTCCATGAATTGTCCTTTCACTCTGTTGATGTGAACACAGACTTAAACAAATAATTACAAGTGTTAGGAATACTGTTAAAGTAAAGATATGGGGATAAATAATAAAGCCTCACCTAGACTGAGAAGTTAAAGGTCTTCCTCCCTCATTCACTCACTCAGTGCTCACTGCTCTAAGAACTGGGGACATAAGAGTGAACAAAAGAGACAAATTCCTGGATCCCAAGAAGCTCCCATTCTAATGACATTCATGAAGCAACATCTTAGCTGAAAGACAAAAAATAAAGATCAGTTTGTTAGAGGTAAGTAGAAGGAGGATAAGGCAGAAGAAATGAGAGAGTACAAAGAGCTCTCCAGGGACAAGAAACAGCCTCTCTGGGGGTGCCTGGGTGGCGCAGTCGGTTAAGCGTCCGACTTCAGCCAGGTCACGATCTCGCGGTCTGTGAGTTCGAGCCCCGCGTCGGGCTCTGGGCTGATGGCTCAGAGCCTGGAGCCTGTTTCCGACTCTGTGTCTCCCTCTCTCTCTGCCCCTCCCCTGTTCATGCTCTGTCTCTCTCTGTCCCAAAAATAAATAAACGTTGAAAAAAAAATTTTTTTAATAAAAAAAGAAAAAAAAAAGAAACAGCCTCTCTGAAGGCCCAGATAAAAGTGAGAAGCTGAGGGGCACCTGGGTGGCTCAGTCAGTTAAGCATCTGACTTCGGCTCAGGTCATGATCTCACAGTCCTTGAGTTCAAGCCCCACGTCGGGCTCTGTACTGACAGCTTGGAGCCTGGAGCCTGCTTCTGACTCTGTGTCTCCCTCTCTGTGACCCTCCCCCATTCATGCTCTGTCTCTCTCTGTCTCAAAAATAAATAAACATTAAAAAAAATGTTTTAAAGTGATACGTTGATATGTTTAGAGAACAGAAGGAAGCCTACCAAGACCTGAGCAGAGAGAGAAGCAAAATGGTAAACCTAACAAAATGAGTAGAACCCAGATTACAGAGAGTCATATACTGTTCTAGAACTATAGTTATCATCTTAAAGCAATAAAAAGCCATTAAAGGTTTTAACCAGAAGAAGCAGTGACATAAACAGACCTTATATTTATGTATGGAATGTTACATAATGTTCCAAGTATGGAACATTACCTGACTCCAGCAAAGAAAATGGATGGAAGGGAGAGCAGGCCTACAGTGAGAGACCAATTAAAAGCATAATGCAACAGTAGAGCTTAGATAAAAGGAAAAGGAAAAGGAAAAGGAAAAGGAAAAGGAAAAGGAAAAGGAAAAGGAAAAGGAAAAAGCCAGGGGCCACCCGGGTGGCTCAGTCGGTTAAGCATCCTACTTCGGCTCAGGTCATGATTTCACAGCTCGTGACTTCAAGCCCCATGTCTCAGAGCCTGGAGCCCACTTTGGATTCTGTGTCTCCCTCTCTCTCTGCCCCTCCCCAGCTCATGCTCTGTCTCTCCCTGTCTCTCAAAAATGAATAAGTGTTAAAAAAATATTTTAAAAAAAGAAAAGAAAAAAGCTGTACTAATAAGAACACTAAAGAGAATTGACAAAAAACAAACTCTACCTAGCTTGACTAAAAGAAGAAACTTACCTTCTTATAAAATAGGAAGGTCCAAGGGGTAGCCTTAGGTACAGTTGGATCCAGGGATTCACATGAAGTCAACAGGTTCCCCCCTCCACCATATACATTTATGGTCACCCAAAATCATTCTTATAATTTTAGAGTTTTCCACATGTGAATAATCCTGCCTTTCAAACGTAGAATATAAAAAATTACATTTACTAGGGAGTCAGAGAAGATGGCATAGTAGAAGGATCTTGAGCTCACCTCTTCCAAGGACACACGAAGAAAACAGCTATATCTATATGACTAACTCTAAAAATGACCCAAAGACTAGCAAAACAGACCTTCCACAGTTAATCATAGAGAAGAGGTCACATCAAAAAGGGTAGGAGGGGTGAAGACATGGTTCTGAACTAAACCCTTGGCAGTACTAGCCACAAACAGGAGGGACACCACAAGCATGGAGAAGCAAGAGGATTAGATCCCATACCAGGTACCCTGGTCCCTGGGGACCTGTACTGGAAAGACAAATACCCATAACTCGTGGCTTAAAAAATCAGTGGTGTTTAACTGCAGGAACTTTAAAATTCAGTGGGCTTAGCACCAGGAGAGCCAAAGGGTAATGGGAAATTAAGTCACTTCCCTTAAAAAGCCAGAATAATAAATGACTTGGCCCAAGACTCAGCATAGAAGCAGCCATTTGAAAAGTGCTTGGTTATAAGTAAAGGAGATTTAGTGACTAATCTTAGAATATGTGCTAGAACTGCTGGTGGGAATTCAAACTGGTGCAGTTACTTTGGAAAACAGTATGGAGGTTCCTCAAAAACTTAAAAATAGAACTACCCTATGACCCAGCAATTGCACTACTAGGTATTTATACAAGGGATACAGGTGTGCTGTTTCGAAGGGGCACATGTACCCCCATGTTTATAGCAGCACTATTAACAGCCAAAGTATGGAAAGAGCCTAAATGTCCATCAACAGATGAATGGATAAAGAAGACATGGTATGTATATACAACAGAGTATTACATGGCAATGAAAAAGAATGAAATCTTGCCATTTGCAACTATGTGGATGGAACTACAGGGTATTATGCTAAGTGAAATTAGAGAAAAACAAATATCATATGACTTCACTCATATTAGGAATTTAAGATACAAAACATATGAACCTAAGGGATGGGAAGCAAAAATAATATAAAAACAGGGAGGGGAACAAAACATAAGAAACTCTTAAATACAGAGAACAGGGGTGCCTGGGGGGCTCAGTCAGTTAAGCATCTGACTTTGGCTCAGGTCATGATCTCACAGTTGGTGGGTTCAAGCCCTGCATCAGGCTCTGTGCTGACAGCTCAGAGCCTTGAGCCTGCTTGGGATTCTGTGTCTCCCTCTCTCTCTCTGCCCTGCCCCCCCCCTCAAAAATAAACATTAAAAATTTTTTTAAAAAGAAAAGAAAAGAAACTCTTAAATATAGAGAACTGAGAATTGTTGGAGGGGCCGTGGGGGGTGGGGATGGGATGGGCTAAATGGGTAAGGGGCATTAAGGAAGACACTTGTTGGGATGAGCACTGGGTGTTATACATAAGGGATGAATCACTGGAATCTACTCCTGAAATCATTATTGCACTATATGCTAAGTAACTTCGATGTAAATTAAAAAATTTTTTTTTAATTTTTAAAAAATTAAAAAAATAACATGCGCGAGAGAAGCAAGAATCTGCAAGATATTTCTCTAGGAAAAAAAGTCCTAGTATACATAATTCTCTTCCCCTAACTCCTAGCCCAGATAGCTAGACACTTGCAGTAGCCAACACTAACACTCTCCATCTACCTGGCTAGCACTGGGTGCCCAACTCTTATGTTCCCCTCTAGATCCACCCCATCCAACCCACCACCTCTGCAAGCGTCCCTCCAAAGCAGCTCCTGCCCCACTATACCCTGCAAGCAGCCCTAGTAGGGACCAGCACCACTCCAAAGAGACTTCTACCCTGGAGGAAGGGGAAGTAACCTCACACATCATCATGCCTGCAGTTCTAGCAGTCTGGCATCTTAACTGGCTGTGTAGGGAGCAAGTCCTGTGGTTCAGTGTGCTTGCAACTGTGGTGGAGAGGCTAAATGCAGACACCTTGGCTGACTGCCAGACCAGTACACCAATGAGATCTTCTCAGTTAGCCACTGCATGGAGAACAAGCCCTGCTCTTCCATGTGCCTGAAGTAGTGAGAAGTTAATTACTGACACAGAGGCTACCTGCTGGCCCCTTCCACCAACAGGCCTCTGACGGCCTTAGACAGGCATCTGAAAAATGCATGAACCAAACACCGCCTAATGTACTCACAATAGGCAAAGTGGGTCAATGTAGCCAGCTTGGCTGAAATCAACTGATGCTCAGCCACAGCAGTAGGGTGCATACAGCCCACATGGGACACTCCTAAAGCTCCCAATTCTGGAGACCAGGAGGGATTGCACTACAGGACACCACAGGACCTCTTCTACATAAGGCCACCACTTTCAAGACCAAGAGATGTAGCTAATATATCTAATACATAGAAACAAACACAGAGTTAGATAAGATGAGGAGATAGAGGAATATGTCCCAAATGAAACAAGACAAAATCACAGTAAAAGAACTAAATGAAAAGGAGCTGAGCAATATGTCTGATAAAAATTCAAAGTAATGGTCACAAAAGTACTCACTGGACTTGAGAAAAGAGTAGGTGAACTGAGTAAGAACTTCAACAAAGAGAGAAAATATTAAAAAAAAGAACCAGTGAGAAGAATTGGGCAAGATGGCGGCTTAGGAGGACGCTGGGCTCACCGCACGTCCTGCTGATCACTTAGATTCCATCTACACCTGCCTAAATAACCCAGAAAACCGCCAGAGGATTAGCAGAACAGAGTCGCCGGAGCCAAACGCAGACGAGAGGCCCACGGAAGAGGGTAGGAAGGGCGGCGAGGCGGTGCGCGCTCCACGGACTGGCGGGAGGGAGCCGGGGTGGAGGGACGGCTCGCCGGCCAAGCAGAGCCCCCGAGTCGGGCTTGCAAAAGCGGAGGGGCCGGGTGGACTGTGTTCCGACAGCAAGCGCGACTTAGCGTCTGGGAGGTCAGAAATTAACAGCTCTGCTCGGAAAGCGGGAAGGCTGGAGGACAAAGGGAGGGAGAGCTGCTGAGCCCCCTGACAACAGAGCTCAGTTTGGTGGGGAACAAAGGCGCTCGCCAGCGCCATTTCCCCCGCCCATCCCCCAGCCGAAATCCCAAAGGGAACCGGTTCCTGCCAGGGAACTTGCTCGCTCCGCGCAAACACCCAACTCTGCGCTTCTGCGGAGCCAAACCTCCGGCAGCGGATCTGACTCCCTCCCGCTGCCACAGGGCCCCTCCTGAAGTGGATCACCTAAGGAGAAGCGATCTAAGCCTGCCCCTCCTGCCCCCGAGCACCTTGCCTACCCACCCCAGCTAATACGCCAGATCCCCAGCATCACAAGCCTGGCAGGGTGCAAGTAGCCCAGACGAGCCACACCACCCCACAGTGAATCCCGCCCCTAGGAGAGGGGAAGAGAAGGCACACACCAGTCTGACTGTGGCCCCAGCGGTGGGCTGGGGGCAGACATCAGGTCTGACTGCGGCCCCACCCACCAACTCCAGGTATACACCACAGCACAGGGGAAGTGCCCTGCAGGTCCTCACCACGCCAGGGACTATCCAAAATGACCAAGCGGAAGAACTCCCCTCAGAAGAATCTCCAGGAAATAACAACAGCTAATGAGCTGATCAAAAAGGATTTAAATAACATATAACAGAAAGTGAATTTAGAATAATAGTCATAAAATTAATCGCTGGGCTTGAAAACAGTATACAGGACAGCAGAGAATCTCTTGCTACAGAGATCAAGGGACTAAGGAACAGTCACGAGGAGCTGAAAAACGCTTTAAACGAAATGCATAACAAAATGGAAACCACCACAGCTCGGCTTGAAGAGGCAGAGGAGAGAATAGGTGAACTAGAAGATAAAGTTATGGAAAAAGAGGAAGCTGAGAAAAAGAGAGATAAAAAAATCCAGGAGTATGAGGGGAAAATTAGAGAATTAAGTGATACACTAAAAAGAAATAATATACGCATAATTGGTATCCCAGAGGAGGAAGAGAGAGGGAAAGGTGCTGAAGGGGTACTTGAAGAAATCATAGCTGAGAACTTCCCTGAACTGGGGAAGGAAAAAGGCATTGAAATCCAAGAGGCACAGAGAACTCCCTTCAGACGTAACTTGAATCGATCTTCTGCACGACATATCATAGTGAAACTGGCAAAATACAAGGATAAAGAGAAAATTCTGAAAGCAGCAAGGGGTAAACGTGCCCTCACATATAAAGGGAGACCTATAAGACTCGTGACTGATCTCTCTTTTGAAACTTGGCAGGCCAGAAAGAATTGGCACGAGATTTTCAGGGTGCTAGACAGAAAAAATATGCAGCCAAGAATCCTTTATCCAGCAAGTCTGTCATTTAGAATAGAAGGAGAGATAAAGGTCTTCCCAAACAAACAAAAACTGAAGGAATTTGTCACCACTAAACCAGCCCTACAAGAGATCCTAAGGGGGACCCTGTGAGACAAAGTCCCAGAGACATCACTATAAGCATAAAACATACAGACATCACAATGACTCTAAACCCGTATCTTTCTATAATAACACTGAATGTAAATGGATTAAATGCGCCAACCAAAAGACATAGGGTATCAGAATGGATAAAAAAACAAGACCCATCTATTTGCTGTCTACAAGAGACTCATTTTAGACCTGAGGACACCTTTAGATTGAGAGTGAGGGGATGGAGAACTATTTATCATGCGACTGGAAGCCAAAAGAAAGCTGGAGTAGCCATACTTATATCAGACAAACTAGACTTTAAATTAAAGGCTGTAACAAGAGATGAAGAAGGACATTATATAATAGTTACAGGGTCTATCCATCAGGAAGAGCTAACAATTATCAATGTCTATGCACCGAATACCGGAGCCCCCAAATATATAAAACAATTACTCATAAACATAAGCAACCTTATTGATAAGAATGTGGTAATTGCAGGGGACTTTAATACACCACTTACAGAAATGGATAGATCATCTAGACACACGGTCAATAAAGAAACAAGGGCCCTGAATGAGACATTGGATCAGATGGACTTGACAGATATATTTAGAACTCTGCATCCCAAAGCAACAGAATATACTTTCTTCTCGAGTGCACATGGAACATTCTCCAAGATAGATCATATACTGGGTCACAAAACAGCCCTTCATAAGTTTACAAGAATTGAAATTATACCATGCTTACTTTCAGACCACAATGCCATGAAGCTTGAAATCAACCACAGGAAAAAGTCTGGAAAACCTCCAAAAGCATGGAGGTTAAAGAACACCCTACTAACGAATGAGTGGGTCAACCAGGCAATTAGAGAAGAAATTAAAAAATATATGGAAACAAACGAAAATGAAAATACAACAATCCAAACGCTTTGGGACGCAGCAAAGGCAGTCCTGAGAGGAAAATACATTGCAATCCAGGCCTATCTCAAGAAACAAGAAAAATCCCAAATACAAAATCTAACAGCACACCTAAAGGAACTAGAAGCAGAACAGCAAAGGCAGCCTAAGCCCAGCAGAAGAAGAGAAATAATAAAGATCAGAGCAGAAATAAACAATATAGAAACTAAAAAAACTGTAGAGCAGATCAACGAAACCAAGAGTTG
Source organism: Prionailurus bengalensis (assembly GCF_016509475.1). Lineage (NCBI taxonomy): Eukaryota > Metazoa > Chordata > Mammalia > Carnivora > Felidae > Prionailurus > Prionailurus bengalensis. Next base: position 96,799,872 of record NC_057344.1, read on the forward strand.
GTTTTTTGAAAAAATAAACAAAATTGACAAACCTCTAGCCAGGCTTCTCAAAAAGAAAAGGGAGATGACCCAAATAGATAAAATCATGAATGAAAATGGAATTATTACAACCAATCCCTCAGAGATACAAACAATTATCAGGGAATACTATGAAAACTTATATGCCAACAAATTGGACAACCTGGAAGAAATGGACGAATTCCTGAACACCCACACGCTTCCAAAACTCAATCAGGAGGAAATAGAAAGCTTGAACAGACCCATAACCAGCGAAGAAATTGAATCGGTTATCAAAAATCTCCCAACAAATAAGAGTCCAGGACCAGATGGCTTCCCAGGGGAGTTCTACCAGACGTTTAAAGCAGAGATAATACCTATCCTTCTCAAGCTATTCCAAGAAATAGAAAGGGAAGGAAAACTTCCAGACTCATTCTATGAAGCCAGTATTACTTTGATTCCTAAACCAGACAGAGACCCAGTAAAAAAAGAGAACTACAGGCCAATATCCCTGATGAATATGGATGCAAAAATTCTCAATAAGATACTAGCAAATCGAATTCAACGGCATATAAAAAGAATTATTCACCATGATCAAGTGGGATTCATTCCTGGGATGCAGGGCTGGTTCAACATTCGCAAATCAATCAACGTGATACATCACATTAACAAAAAAAGAGAGAAGAACCATATGATCCTGTCAATCGATGCAGAAAAGGCCTTCGACAAAATCCAGCACCCTTTCTTAATAAAAACCCTTGAGAAAGTCGGGATAGAAGGAACATACTTAAAGATCATAAAAGCCATTTATGAAAAGCCCACAGCTAACATCATCCTCAACGGGGAAAAACTGAAAGCTTTTTCCCTGAGATCAGGAACACGACAAGGATGCCCACTCTCACCGCTGCTGTTTAACATAGTGCTGGAAGTTCTAGCATCAGCAATCAGACAACAAAAGGAAATCAAAGGCATCAAAATTGGCAAAGATGAAGTCAAGCTTTCGCTTTTTGCAGATGACATGATATTATACATGGAAAATCCGATAGACTCCACCAAAAGTCTGCTAGAACTGATACAGGAATTCAGCAAAGTTGCAGGATACAAAATCAATGTACAGAAATCAGTTGCATTCTTATACACTAACAATGAAGCAACAGAAAGACAAATAAAGAAACTGATCCCATTCACAATTGCACCAAGAAGCATAAAATACCTAGGAATAAATCTAACCAAAGATGTAAAGGATCTGTATGCTGAAAACTATAGAAAGCTTCTGAAGGAAATTGAAGAAGATTTAAAGAAATGGAAAGACATTCCCTGCTCATGGATTGGAAAAATAAATATTGTCAAAATGTCAATACTACCCAAAGCTATCTACACATTCAATGCAATCCCAATCAAAATTGCACCAGCATTCTTCTCGAAACTAGAACAAGCAATCCTAAAATTCATATGGAACCACAAAAGGCCCCGAATAGCCAAAGGAATTTTGAAGAAGAAGACCAAAGCAGGAGGCATCACAATCCCAGACTTTAGCCTCTACTACAAAGCTGTCATCATCAAGACAGCATGGTATTGGCACCAAAACAGACACATAGACCAATGGAATAGAATAGAAACCCCAGAACTAGACCCACAAACGTATGGCCAACTCATCTTTGACAAAGCAGGAAAGAACATCCAATGGAAAAAAGACAGCCTCTTTAACAAATGGTGCTGGGAGAACTGGACAGCAACATGCAGAAGGTTGAAACTAGACCACTTTCTCACACCATTCACAAAAATAAACTCAAAATGGATAAAGGACCTAAATGTGAGACAGGAAACCATCAAAACCTTAGAGGAGAAAGCAGGAAAAGACCTCTCTGACCTCAGCCGTAGCAATCTCTTACTCGACACATCCCCAAAGGCAAGGGAATTAAAAGCAAAAGTGAATTACTGGGACCTTATGAAGATAAAAAGCTTCTGCACAGCAAAGGAAACAACCAACAAAACTAAAAGGCAACCAACGGAATGGGAAAAGATATTCGCAAATGACATATCGGACAAAGGGCTAGTATCCAAAATCTATAAAGAGCTCACCAAACTCCACACCCGAAAAACAAATAACCCAGTGAAGAAATGGGCAGAAAACATGAATAGACACTTCTCTAAAGAAGACATCCGGATGGCCAACAGGCACATGAAAAGATGTTCAGCGTCGCTCCTTATCAGGGAAATACAAATCAAAACCACACTCAGGTATCACCTCACGCCAGTCAGAGTGGCCAAAATGAACAAATCAGGAGACTATAGATGCTGGAGAGGATGTGGAGAAACGGGAACCCTCTTGCACTGTTGGTGGGAATGCAAATTGGTGCAGCCGCTCTGGAAAGCAGTGTGGAGGTTCCTCAGAAAATTAAAAATAGACCTACCCTATGACCCAGCAATAGCACTGCTAGGAATTTATCCAAGGGATACAGGAGCACTGATGCATAGGGCCACTTGTACCCCTATGTTCATAGCAGCACTCTCAACAATAGCCAAATTATGGAAAGAGCCTAAATGTCCATCAACTGATGAATGGATAAAGAAATTGTGGTTTATATACACAATGGAATATTACATGGCAATGAGAAAAAATGAAATATGGCCTTTTGTAGCAACGTGGATGGAACTGGAGAGAGTGATGCTAAGTGAAATAAGCCATACAGAGAAAGACAGATACCATATGGTCTCACTCTTATGTGGATCCTGAGAAACTTAACAGGAATCCATGGGGGAGGGGAAGGAAAAAAAAAAAAAAGAGGTTAGAATGGGAGAGAGCCAAAGCATAAGAGACTGTTAAAAACTGAGAACAAACTGAGGGTTGATGGGGGGTGGGAGGGAGGAGAGGGTGGGTGATGGGTATTGAGGAGGGCACCTTTTGGGATGAGCACTGGGTGTTGTATGGAAACCAATTTGTCAATAAATTTCAGAAAAAAAAAAATAAAAAAAAAAATAAAGCTTCAGAGTTTAAGTGTTAAAAAAAAAAAAAAAAAGAACCAGTCAGAGGTAAGGAACTCAATAACTGAATAAAACACACACACACACAAACACACACACACACACACACACACACTATAAGGGATCATTAGCAGATTGGTGGATACACAAGAATAGATCAGCAATCTATACCCTGGAAAGCAGGGTAATAGAAAGCAACAAGCTGGGGCACCAAGGTGGCTCAGTCAGTTAAGCATCCAACTCTTGATCTTGGCTCAGGTCGTGATCTCATGGTTCCTGAGTTCAAGCCCCACATCAGGCTCTGCACTGACAGCGCAGAGCCTGCTTGGGATTCTGTCCATCCTCTCTCTCTGCCCCTCCCCCGCCTGTGCTCTCTCTCGCTCTCTCTCTCTCTCTCTCTCTCAAAAAAAAAACTTAAAAAAAAAAGAAAGCAACCAAGCTGAGCAGCAAAAAGAAAAATGAATAATAAAAAATGAGAAGAAGTTAAGGGAACTCAGCAACATCATAAGTGTAATAACATGTGCATTATAGTAATTTCAGAATGAGAAGAAAGATAAGGGAACAGAAATTTTACTTAAAGAAATAATGGCCGAAAAGTTTCCCAATCTGGGGGAGGAAACAGACATCCAGGTCCAGGAGGCACATACATCTCCAAACAAAATGAACCCAAGGAGGTCCACACCAAGGAGGTCCACATGTGATTAAAAAGGAAAAACAGAGTGATAAAGAGAATTTTAAAAGCAGCAAAAGAAAACAGTTTCATTTGAGGGAAACCCCATAAGGCTATCAGCTGATTTTTCAGCAGAAACTTTGCAGAAGAGTGTGGCATGATATATTCAAAGTGTGAAAGGAAAAAACTTACAACCAAGAATACTCTACCCAGGTTATCATTCAGAGCAGAAGGAAAGAGAGTTTCCCAGACAAACAAAGGTTAAAGGAGTTCATCACCCCTAAACCAGTCTTATAATAACTATTAAAGGGAATTCCTTAAGTGGACAGAAAGTCCATAACTACAAGTAAGAAAATTATGAAAGGAAAAAATTTAACTGGTAAAAGCAAACATATAGTAAAAGTAGTAAATTAGTCACCTATAAAGCCAGTATGGAGGTAAAAACCCAAAAGTAGTAACATTAATTATTTCCACAAAAATTAGTCAGGAGATACACAAAGCAAAAAGATGTTAAGTGTGACATCATACACATAAAATGTGGAAGGAGAAGTAAAAATTTAGTGCTGTTACAATGTGTTCAAACTGAATCACTGGATTCTACTCCTGAAATCATTATTGCACTATACACTAACTTGAATATAAATTAAAAAAAAAAAAGAATGTGTTCAAACTTGAGTGATCATCAACTTAATAAAGACTGTAATACGCATAAGATGTTATATATGAACCCAATGGTAACCACAAATCAAAAACCTGTAATATATACAGAAAAACTACAGAGAAATTTAACAAGTACAACACTAAGGAAAACTACAAAACCACAAGGGAAGAGAGCAAGAAAAGAAGAAAGGAACAGAGAAGAACTACAAAAACAACCAGAAAACAAGTAAAATGGCAATAAGTACATACCTATTAATAATTACTTTACATATAAATGGACTAAATGCTCTAATCAAAAGACAAAGGGTGACTGAATGGATAAAAATACAAGACCCATCTATATGCTGTCTACAAGAGGCTTACTTCAGACTTAAAGACACATACAGTCTGAAAATGAAGAGATGGAAAACATATACCATGCAAATAGAGAAAAAAGCTGGGGAACAATACTTATATCAGACAAAATAGTCTTTAAAACAAAGACTGTAGCAAGTGACAAAAAAGGGGGGGGGCACTACATAATGATAAAGGGATCAATCCAAAAGGGGAATATAACAACTGCCAATATATGTGTACCCCAAATAGAAACACCTAAATACATACAGCAAATATTAGCTGACACAAAGGGAGAAATTGATAGTAATATGCTAATAGTAGGGGGAACATTAACACATCACTTACATCAATGGAGACATCATCCAGACAAAAAATCAATAAAGAAACAGAGGCTTTAAACAACACATTAGACCAGATGGACTTAACATATATACCAAACATTTCATCCTTCTCAAGTGCACATGAAACATTCTCCAGGATGGATCATATGTTAGGCAACAAAACAAGTCTCAATAAAATTAAAAAGATATAAAGCATACCAAGCATTTTTTCTGACCACAACAGTATGAAACTGAATATCAATTACAAGAAAAAAATCTGGAAAGAATACAAACACATGGAAACTAAACAACATGCTACTAAACAAAAATAGGTCAATAAAGAAATCAAAGAGAAAATTACAAATACGTGGAGACAAATGAAAATGAAAACACAATGGTCCAAAATCTTTGAGATACAGTAATAACAGTTCTAAAGGGAAATTTATAGTGATATGGGCCTATCTCAACGAACAAGAAAATCTCAAATAAACTACCTAACTTTACACCTAAAGGAGCTTGGAAAGGAAGAACAAAGACCAAAGCTAGTAGAAGGAAGGAAATAATAAAGATTAGAGCAGAAATAAATGATATAGAGACTAAAAGAACAACAGAACAGATCGATGAAACCCGAAACTGGTTCCTTGAAAAGGTAAACAAAATTGGTACACCTTCAGCCAGATTCATTAAGAAAAAATGAGAAGGAACTCCAATAAAATCATCAATGAGGAAGGGTGAAGAACAAATGACACCACAGAAATGAAAAGAATTATTAGAAAATGTTATGAAAAATTTTATGCCAACAAATTAGACAACCTAGAAGAAATGGATAAATTCCTAGGAACATATAAATCTCCCAAAACTGAATCAGAGTGTAATAAAAAATTTGAACAGACAGATTACTGCTAATGAAATTGAACTGGTAATCTAAAAACTCCCAACAAACAAAAGTCCAGGACCAGATGGCTTCAAAGGTGAATTCTACAAAACATTTTAAAAAGAGTTAACACCTATTCTTATCAAACTATTCCAAAGAATAGAAAAGGAAGCAAAACTTCCAAACTCATTCCACGAGGCCAGTATTACTCTGATACCAAAAAGGCCAACAAAGGGCCGGGGGGAACTACAGGCCAATATCTCTGATGAACCAAGAGGCAAAAATCTTCAACAAAATATTAGCAAGCCAAATTCAACAATACATTTTAAAAAATCATTCACCAAGTGGTATTTATTCCAGGGATGCAAGGGTGGTTCAATATTCATAAACCAATCAATGTGAAGCATCACATTTGGAAGAAAAAGGATAAAATCTATATGATCTTTCTTTCAATAGATACAGAAAAAAACATTTGAAAAAGTACAGCATCTGTTCATGATTAAATTCTTAACAGAGTGGGTTTAGAAGGAACATATCTCAACATAACAAAGACCAGATATAGCAAACCCAGAGTTAATGGCATACCCAATGGTGAAAAACTGAAAGCTTTTCCTCTAAGATAAGGAACAAGACAATGATGTCCACTCTCGCCACTTTTATTCAACATTGTACTGGAAGTCTTAACTGTAGCAGTTAGACAAGAAAAAGAAATAAAAGGCATCCTAATTGGTAAGGAATAGTGTCATTGTCACTATTTGCAGATGACATGGTACTATATATAGAAAATTCTAAACTCCACCAAAAAAAAAAAACTCTCAGGATACAAGTTGGCAGGATACAAAATTAATATACAGAAATCTGTTGCATTTCCATACACTAATAACAAAGTGGCAGAAAGAGAAATTAAGAAAGCAATCCCATTTATAAAGAATAAAATACCTAGGAAAACATGTAACCAAGGTGAAAGAATTATACTCTGATAACTATAGGACTCTATTGAAAGAAGTTGAAGATGACACAAATGGAAAGATATACCATGCTCATGGATTGAATGAATTAGTATCATTTAAATGTCCATACTACATAAGCAATCTACAGATTCAGTTCAATCCCTAACAAAATACAAATAGTATTTTTCACAGAACTAGAACAAATAATCCTAAAATTTGTATGGAAATGCAAATGACCTCAAGTAGCCAAAGCACCCTTGAGAAAGAACAAAGATGAAGGTAGCACAATCCCCAATATCAAGCTATACTACAAAGCTCTAGTAATCAAAACAGTATGGTACTGGCACAAAAACAGACATAGATCAATGGAACAGGATAAAGAACCCAGAAATAAACCCACACCTATATGATGAATTGATCTATGACAAAGGCGACAACAGTATACAATGGGGAAAAGACAGTTTTGCCAATAAATGGTATTTGGAAAGCTGGACAGCTACCTGCAAAAGAATGAAACTAGACCACTTTCTTACACCATATACAAAAAAAAAAAGAAAAAAAAAAAAGAAAACCTCAAAATGGATTAAAGACCTAAATGTGGGGCGCCTGGGTGGCGCAGTCGGTTGGGCGTCCGACTTCAGCCAGGTCATGATCTCGCGGTCCGTGAGTTCGAGCCCCGTGTCGGGCTCTGGGCTGATGGCTCAGAGCCTGGAACCTGTTTCCGATTCTGTGTCTCCCTCTCTCTCTGCCCCTCCCCCGTTCATGCTCTGTCTCTCTCTGTCCCAAAAATAAATAAACGTTGAAAAAAAAAATTAAAAAAAAAAAAAAGACCTAAATGTAAGACCTGACACCATAAAACTCCTAAACAAAAACATAGGTGGTAGCTTCTTGGACACCACCCCTAGCAACATATTTATGGACATATCTCCTCAAGGGAAACAAAAGCAAAAATTAACTATCAGAACTATACCACACTAAGAAACTTTTGCACATCAAAGGAAACCATCAATAATACAAAAAGCTAACCTACTGAATAGGAGAAGACATTTGCAAATGATACACTGGATAGTCAATATCCAAAATATATAAGGAACTCATACAACTCAACTCCAAAAACAAATCTGATTAAAAAATGAGCAGAGGACCTGAATAGACAGTTTTCAAAAGAAGACATATAAATGGCCAACAGACACATAAAATGGTGCTCAACATCACTAATGATCGGGGAAATGCAAATTAAAACCACAAGATATCACCTCACACTAGGCAGAATGGCTAGTATCAAAAAGACAGGAAACAAGTGTTGGTGAGGATATGGAGAAAAGGGAACTCTTGTGTACTGTTGGTGGGAATGTAAATTGGTGTACCCACTGTGGAAAACAGTATGGAGTATTTGGGCCTAGAGAATAAAAATGAGAATCCTTGGGAAAGATCTCATCTTAGGTAGTAGGCTGTTCAATGAGTGGTGCTTGCTGGGAGGAGCTGTCTCACTGGGAGTACTAGTTGCTGTTGAGACCTCCAAACCCTGGTCTCTCCCTTCATCATCATGTTGTCACAGCCTGAGCACCAGTGGGTCACTGGTTGCTCCTCCAGTTTGGAGATGCAGACAAAAGGGCCATAGTCTATCACAGGGCAGAAAGTTTTATGGCAATTGTAAATGAGTCCAGGTGAGGAGTTAGAGCCACTAGTCTCTCTTCCGAATTAGTAAAAGAGATTATAATTGTTTTCTTATCACCTGGAATTCTAGCCTTTAACCAACAAGTTTTCTCTACTTTGTCCCAATACCCTGAATTATGTCTCTTTGGACTCCATTAAAGTTCTCTTTTCCCTTGACCATTATCTCAACAAACAATACAATATAGACTTAACTGAACTGCCTTTATGCAACATTTCAAACAAACTCCAATGATATTTGAGAGTTCAGGCAACAAGTACTGCTCTTTATCACCCTTTGTTCTCATTTCCATCAAAACAAAACAAAACAAAATAGGTAGATAAAGACATATGACAGAGAGATGGATAGATAGAAAGAAATAATAGGATAGACTGACAGATGGGTAAATAGATGATAAATAAATTAGAAAAGGGAAGGGAAGGAAGGAGAAAGGAAGGCAAGAGAAGAGCGCAGAGGAGAGAAAAAGAAAGGAGGGGAGGGGATGGTAGGAGAAGGGAGAAGAAGAGATAGGTAAGATTTGGGCAACCCTTTGATGGCTAAAAAAAAAAATTGTAAGTATTCTTTGAACTAACCCTTTGTGAAAAGAATAATCTTGTTTAGAAATCTAATTTGCAAAATTAAAGCTTATTTCCTTAATTCCCCGACTTACACCCCCAAAAAACTATGACACCTGCCAGGCAAAGGTGCATTTGAAGTAGGAAAGTCCTAAGAAAGAGTTAGAAGGTCACTCTGGAAATGTCTTCTTAACCTCTGAATCAGAATTCATCTTAAAATCCCTGGGGTAAAAGAATCAGTTCAGAGTCAAAGCCAGAGCACTCTACTCCAAAGATCTGTTTACCTGTGCTTCCCAGGTAAACAACACTCTTAAATCAAGATTAATCTCACTATAATGATGAAGAACTGGCATTGTCTCTCAATAAGGATCAGCCAGTGGATTGTGGCAGCTCAAGAAGGGAGTCAGGAGCAGAGTTTCAAGAGCCACTGTTTGTGTAGTCCTCACTTAAAATCCCTGTAGTGAGTTTATTCCCTCAAGGACCCATAAGACTTCTATTTCCCATTCAAATAAGCACTATGGTTTATTCTTGGCTGTAGAACCTATGACATTCCAGAGACTCAGATGAGAAGACAGACATATCCTGGACGATAAGTTCTTAAACTCTGATGTACATATGAATTTTCCAATGAGGAGGATCATCATAATGGTAAGCTCCCAGCACCCAACCCTTAGAGTCCTACAACATATGACCAAAATTGTTACTACATTTTGTTTGTTTGTTTGTTTCTTTGTTTAGAGAGAGTGTGTGTGAGCAAGGGAGAGGCATAGAGGGAGAGAGAATACCAAGCAAGTTCCACACTCAGCACAGAACCTGACATGGGGCTCAATCCCACGACACTGGGATCATGATCTGAGCCAAAATCAAGAGTTGGATGCTCAACTGACTAAGCCTCCCAGGTGTCCCTATTACATGTTTTTTGTTTGTTTGTTTGTTTGTTTGTTTGTTTGTTTGTTTGTTTTAAACACACCCTGTGTCTCACCTTTACATCTTTACTCATATGCTCTCTTTTGTCCATAGAGCTTTCATCCTCCAACTGACCAGGCTTCAAAGTCCAGCTTAAATTTTTTGGAAAATCTCTGATCTTCTGAGTTGGATTTTATTGTTCTTTTTCTAGTATTTCTTCAAAAGTTTTATTTTTGTGACTCTTATTCTATTGTAATTAAGGGCTTATATATCTGCCTTCTCTACTATGTAATAAGCTCATTGAAGATGGGAATAATTCCTTATTAATTTTTATACCCTCAAAGGACCCAGAAAAATTCTTTGCACCTAAAAGGCCATCTATAAATATCTGCTAAATTCACATGTGTATATATTTAAGAAATCATACACTGGAATTTAGTGTTTTTTAAACTGATCATTATGATCATTTATCTATGTAGACAAAATGTAGCTTTCAAGGCTTTGGCAACCTATCTCTTAGGAATTGACATAAAGGTCTTAAAGACATATTTATCACAGCCATGAAGTATCCTCTCCACCCAACTTTGGCCTCTCCCTCAAATCACAGTGATGGCTGAGCTTATGGATGAAATTATCATTTTAGAGAAAAATAATTGTTGTAATCTTCTTTCTTGGTTAAAAACACAAGGAAATATTTCCCCCTCTGAAGAGCCTAGTACATGAGAGATGAAAAATATTTCAATTCAGAAATAGGAATGGCAGGGATAAATTGTCGAGGCTTCAGAACGCTTTGTAAAACCCACCATAGACTTTCAATCCTTGTAGTTAGCAAGTCCCAGAAGCTACATGGTGCAGCAAAATGGCTTTGGACTTACCCCAGTTCAGCCACTGATAGCCTTTGAGACCTTATTGACTGTAAGCAAGTCACTCCTTGCTTGCAGTCTCAATTTCCCTATCAATAAGCCAACATACTGGCTAATCTCTAAGGTTCCTTTTATCACCGATCTCTGACTCTGAGATATTAAGATGTCTCTAGTCTTCAGCCATTTGAAGCAATACAGCAAAGGGACAAACAATCTGAGCTCTAGAATCAGACCCCAAGAGAGGTCTAAAATCCTACCTTGGCCCCTCAGCTGTGGAGCATCAAGGAAGATAGATAATCTCTCTGTTCTCAGTTTCTCCATCTGCAGGGAAGTTAATAATAATAGTAACTTGTTATTTTAAGGACTAAAAGAGATGTGTAAATTGCTTAGCACAATGCCTGGCACATAATAAGCACTTGATAAATTTTGCAACTATTAACTTAAGTGGGATCTATTTTTCCCCCAAGCAGTTAAGCACTCATTTATGCTTCTAAATATCAGTTTACAACCACATATATGTTAATAAAAGAAGATGGTACTTGAAGGATGCATTCATTATACACCATGTAATTTCAAGCAGTTTAGCACTTGGCTATCCCAGTGTGTTTCCACACTTGAGATTACCAACACTGCATCTTATTAAAAGAATATGTTACTTGAAGGGAGCCATTATACATATTATAGTTTAAAATACTATAGTTTTAGGCAGTTAAGTGAAAGGTTATTCCCATATGCTTCTACACATAAGTTTACAAATCCATATATTTTAATGAAAGATGCTACTTGAAGGATAGTTTATACACAGTGAACTTTCAAGCACTAGGCCATTCATTTTTTTTAAATATAATTTATTGTCAAATTGGCTAACATACAGTGTGTACAGTGTGCTCTTGGTTTTGGGGGTAGATTCCCATGATTCATCACTTATATACAACACCCAGTGCTCATCCCAACAAGTGCCCTCCTCAATGCCCATCACCCATTTTCCCTCTCCCCCACCACTCCGTCAATCCTCAGTTGTTCTCTGTATTTAAGAGTCTCTTATAGTTTGCCTCCCTCCCTCTCTGTTTATACCTATTTTTTCCCCTTCCCTTCCCCCATGATCTTCTGTTAAGTTTCTCAAGTTCCACATATGAGTGAAAACATGATATCTGTCTTTCTCTGACTGACTTATTTCACTTAGCATAATACCCTCCTGTTCCATCCACGTTGCTGCAAATGGCCAGACTTCATTCTTTTTCATTGCCAAGTAGTATTCCATTGTATATATAAACCACATCTTCTTTATCCATTCATCAGTTGATGGACATGTAGGCTCTTTGCATAATTTGGCTATTGTTGAAAGTGCTGTTATAAACATTGGGGTACATGTGCCCCTATGAATCAGCACTCCTGTACCTTTGGATAAATTCCTAGTAGCACTAGGCTATTCAAATGGATCTATTTTCAAAAACAGTAAATGTATCCTGAGACTACTAAGGGAAAACTACCTTTTGCAGGTATGTGCCCAACTATGCCCTGAGGCAGTCAGGAAACAGTCATGGACTCATGAAGGTGAGCCCTTCAAGAGTCCTTCTGGTAAGTCAGAGCCATATGCTCCATGAGTGTATTTTCTTGGTATGAATAATTTTGTTTGTATTTAATTGAATTATTTACCAACATTTAAAAATCAGGATTTCATATTTCTGTCTTATTTTGAAACATTGGGAGTATCTGACAATAGTGAACTTGCATAGCATTAATAACTAAAGCTTCCCTGTGAAAGTTCCCATCACTCTCTAATGTCCTCCACCCAGCCTGTTCTCCTCATTTACACTACATGCCTCACCCTTCTAGATATTTCACTTTTGATCCCCTGTCCTAGGGAATGAAGACAGCTGTTCTTCTCCCTTAAATCCCACAAGCAGAGTCTAAGAAAAAACCAACACACAGAGGGAAGTGGAGCTGAAACATGGAGTCAGAGGGAGCCCTAAATATATCATTTGATCTCTGGATCCAGCTCTGCCTGAAACCCATACATCCTTAGCTTTCCCAGTTAAATGAATCATTAAATTCCCTTTTTAAACTGAGGTAGCTTTATTTGTGTTTTTGTCCCTTGCAACCATGAAACATAACCAATTTCATGACTAAGGTGGCCAATTCATCCTTGTTACATCACGGAGAGTCCCACATCCCTGGAAACCTCTCACTTCCATGAAAACTGGGAATGGTGATCAGACTACTCATGACAGTAATGATTTCAAGTCAGGGGCTATCATCAAAGCCTATGCCCCCTACCACATCTTCACTTTCTCTCACTTTCATTTCCAATATTTGTTATAATTATATTATCAAAATATGAGCCAGAACTTTGTCTCTAATACCATCTTCCTATAAAATGAACAAGGCTCTTTTGAGAGAAGGCTGATTCTAGGCCTGAAGCAGAGAATATACAAGATAGCCTGGAGCATCTTGTAGTACCAGAAAGTAAGGAAGTGCTCAAAAAACAAAATCATAGGAGCATGAGATACAGGAACCAGCCGAAAGAGTTCCCAATGGCTAAAGCTGGAGCAATTTGAGCAACCAATAAATAACAAAATATTGTATTATACCCAAAGTATAAAATAAATATCCATGGGTCCATACTGACGTAAATAAATGGCTGAAAGAAATTTTTTAAAAAAGAAGAGACAAATCTCCCTTACAAAAGAATTCCAAATACTTTATGTTGATACTCTCCCCTTCAAGAAGTGGCATTTAACTTCCCACCTCCTTCCCCCTTTAGAGTACACTGGACACAGTGACTGGCTTCCAAGGGAAGAATATGGAAATGGAGGAAGAAGTAACTTTACAGTGGAGAAAGGTTGACTACCTTGGCCAGGTGATCAAAAGTAACATCAACATGATGAATTACCTGGATATGTAACCTTAATATGGTATAATGAGAATGACACTATGTGTTTGTGGTCTTCTTCCTAAAAACCCATGACCTCTGTCTAATCATGAGAAAAACACTGAAGTGATCCAAACTTGAGGAGCATTCTGCAAACAAACCTGAACAGTACTTCTAAAACTGTACGGTCATTAAGGCAAGGAAAGTCTGAGAATCTGTCACAGACCAGAAGAGGCTAGGGAGGCAGAATGACTAAATGTAAATGTCTTGGGTGGGATCCCAGAACAACAACAACAAAGGGCATTAGAGAAAAACTGGTGAAATCTAAATAAAGCATTATGTTAATAATAATGTACCAATGTTTATTTTTAACTTGTGACAAAAGTACATAGTGATATAGATTGTTAGCAATAGGGGAAATTGGGTAAAGAGTATACAGGAGTTTTCTGTACTTCCTTGAAACTTTTCTGGAAATCTAAAACTATGCTACAATTTTTAAATTATTAAAAAAATAATATATCAGTTCATATTCTAAAGAAAAGCCCCACTACAAAGAATGATGTGGCTTCATCCATTTTGAAAACTTAAAAAAATGCACTTTAGAAAAGATGAATTTTATGTAATTTATATATTTTCCATATTAAATAACAAACAGTTCAGTGTCATCTGTCTGGACTTTTCCCCATATAATTTATTGCAAGTAAGTTGTACCACAAGATTTGATTGACCTACTTAGAATTTTGGTTCTTTCAATCATTCATTAAACTTACAAACTAATGCTTGTTCTTACATGTCTTGGAAGAACAAATTAATACTATCTGAACAAATTAATAACCTAGGCTCCTAACTCCTGTGATTTTGGCAGGTTATATTTTCACTTTCTAAAACCTGTACAGAAGGGAATTGTTAGGTAGGGATCTATTCTCCTATCAATATGCATATGGAGTTATCCTTAATGAGTGTTACAAGAATGCCTCCGAGGAAGAGCAGACCTCATCATGCCTTCTTATCAAAGCAATGAAAAGCTGGCCCAGTGCCCTAGTGAAAGACTTAGATGGAAACATCAAACACAAATCCTAATGATAAGAAAGCAATTCATTTACTCAACAACACTCTTAACACCTGAGCTAAGAATACAAAATGACACTGAAGTTTTCCATTTTTCAAGGGCAAAATAGCAACATGTTAAACAAAGGGTGGAGGACGTTAAGCAGATGAAATTGAGTTTTTTTAAATATGCAGTTGGGTATTCAACTAGGACATTAGAAGAGGTGTGTAGTAGGAGTAAATATGCATTTAATGAATAAACACTGATCACGAACTTCCCATTGATTGCCTTTTTGGGGCTCTACAGAGGATGCAGAAATGATTAAGACACAGTCCATACTGTCAAGACACTTGTTGTCTGGTAAGTTGGATCAGGGAAGTATACCACATTAGTTTCAAGCACAAAGGAGAAATTAATATGTGCCCCAAGAAAATTAGAAAGTGCTCCTGGATGTCAAAGTGGAAGACATTAACTCTAGTTATAGACAGGGAGGTAGACAGCATTTTGAGATAGGTTTAAATTGTAATGCAAACTAGACAGCTTTGGATGGGAGTATTACAGGCAAAGGGACAGCCTCAGCAAAATCATTCAGTTTTTCTGTTTACCTAGGGTATATGTAAATAAGTCTTGGCAAATGTGACTTTGAAGAGGAACTGAGATAGATGCTAAGGCTAGGGGAAAGAGTGAGATGAGGGAGCATGATGTTTATGTGCTCTTAACACATCTCACCTCAGATTGCTTTATCAGTTGTAAGAGAAAACAGTAACTGTACTGTAGACAGATCAGACAACACTTTCATCAAGTGTTCAATATTAACATGATGTCATACCCCAAGAAGGATACCTCATTTCTTTTGCAGTCGTCTAGCCACACATCCACTCATGAGGAAATCTGAATCTAAACATGAGGAAACATCACACAAACCCAAATTGAGGAATATAATATAATTGGCCCATGTTATTCAAATATGTCAGTGCCAGAAAAGACAAAGAAAGGTGAGGAGTTCTTCCTGACTGAAGGAAATTAGAGATAAGACTAAATGCAATACATGATCTTGGACTGGATCCTGAGCTAGAGGGAAGAAATGGCAGAAAAAAACAATATTGAGACAACTGACAAACTGAAATATAAACTGAACATTCTTTTATTTATTTTTGAGAGAGACAGAGAGATGCACACACGCATGTATATATGCAGGGGAGGGGCAGAGAGAGAGAGAGAGACAGAGAATCCCAGGAAGGCTCCACGTTGTGAGGGACAAGCCCAATGCAGGGCTTGAATCTCACAAACCCCATGCAGTTATGACCTGAGCTAAAAATCAAGGGTTGGATGCTTAACTGCCTGAGCCACCCAGGTGAGCGGGAGAGGGGAAAAGGGAAAGGGGGGACACAGAATCCAAAGTAGGCTCCAGGCTCTAAGCTGTCAGCACACAACCCGACGTGGGGCTCAAACTCACAGACATGAGATCATGATCCGAGCCAAAGTCGGAAGGCATCCCAAAACTATACTGTTTTAGATGTCAAACTTACATGGACTGAGATCCACTCACGCCAGAGGTCATTTTCCATACTTGTTAATATGGAATCAGTTTTGAAAATCACTATTAGCATATTGGTACCATTGCCAGATAACAGTTCTCAGACAGACACACACACACACACATACACACACACACACACACACACACACACACAAAGAGCAAAGTAAATGGAGAAAGAGAATGATAAGCTTTTCTAGTTAACAGAATGAACTGAAGACCAAACTTGTTCATGTTCAAATGCTTGGGTTTTAGTAACTATGTTTTATTCTTACCAAATCTCTAAGATATTAATATAGGAACTGCTTAGTTAAAAAACAAGCCAACAAAAAAAGATATGTACTTTCACTATAAATGTGTTGGGGAGCTTGAGGACCAAATGAAGAATAATTGTTTATGTAATGATAATTATGTCAGGCTAAAGACCAACTTGTGTGAATGACTGTAAACAAGGAACACCAATTAGCAATTTCAGCAATGAGGAACTGGCTTGTAAAGTATAAGGAGAGCATGGGACTTTGTGAAAATGTAGAAAGAAAGTACCCAACATATATACACACTAAGGTGTATCTATGCTGAGACCTATGAAATGTGTGGATACATATGAAATGTAAGCACTTGGATTCTTACTAATACAAATGAACAAGAGTAAAGTTTTCAAAGAGATCTCTAGCACAAGTGAAATTTTAGGGTTAATGGAAATGCTACATATCTCAGCTCTGAAATCACTTATGTGAGTGCATGCATTTGTTGAAACTCAGACTGTTCACTTAATATCTGTATATTTTATTCCACCTAAGATATGTCCCAAAAACTGCAGTAGAAAGCACACAAAATTCAGTGTCAGGATACCTGTTCTGTCACAAACTAGTTCTGTGAGCTTAAGCAAGTCATGTAACCTCAGGTTCCTCATCTAAAAACCAAGGACACTGTGTTAAATGATCTCCTTAATACAATACCTACTTCCTTACCAGAGAGTGTAATTGATAATTTTTTTAAAGTAGCAATGAATTTATGAAAATTAATAACCTGACCTAGGACTTTAACAATTTTTATAATTTTTTTAATATTTATTTATTTTTGAGAGAGAGAGACAGAGCGTGAGCAGGGGAGGGGCAGAGAGAGAGAGGGAGACACAGAATCTGAAGCAGGCTCCAGGCTCTGAGCTGCCAGCACAGAGCTCAACGTGGGGCTTGAGCTCACAAACCGTGAGATAATGACCTGAGCCAAAGTCAGACACTTAACTGACTGAGCTACCCAGGTGCCCCAGGACTTTAACAATTTTAACTTTAAAAGTTTCAATTATTAAAAAAAAAAAAAGTTTCAATTATAGAGGTGCCTGGGTGGCTCAGTCAGTTAAGTATCTGACAGCTCAGGTCATGATCTCATGGTTTGTGGGATCAAGTCCCACAAGGAGCCTGCTTGGAATTCTCTCTCTTCCTCTTTCTCTGCCCCTCTCCTGCTCATACACACGTGTCTCCCTCAAAATAAAGAAATAAACTTTTAAAAAGTTTCAATTATATTAAGTAATACATGAATATATTGTCATCATAAATAGAAATTCAAATGATACAGACAAAGCAAATATTCCTTCTGGCCCCCTTCTCATAATCCTAGAGAGGACCTGTCCTCTCAACAATACACCAGGTTGCAGTGTATTCTTCTAGGCTTTTTGTTGTTGTTGCTAAAGAGGCAGTATGGCTCTGTGGCTAAGTATGAACA
Organism: Prionailurus bengalensis; assembly: GCF_016509475.1. NCBI lineage: Eukaryota > Metazoa > Chordata > Mammalia > Carnivora > Felidae > Prionailurus > Prionailurus bengalensis. Next base: position 96,817,841 of record NC_057344.1, read on the forward strand.
CTGTGAAGTAATGCTGCCCACGTCCACTTCCCAGTAGGACCATAAGCCCAGCGTAGAACCTTGTTGAAATCACCCAAACTCCCCATGCTTCAGTTTCCCTATCTATAAACAGCAACAAAAACGGCAAACATTCACAAGGTTGTTGTGAGAAGTAGATATGACACACATTAGACAGAACAGAGCCTGGCACCCAGTTGTATCAGCTATTACTGATAAACTCTTTGCTGTTTCATAATAAAATGTCTACACTTGCTTCTTTCAGTACAGTTGAAGAATGAGTAATTTAAACACCCTAACTCAAAAGAAATCACTCAGAGTGTCAAAGTCACTCAGAAAAATCATTGCTCTTGAGACAAAAAGGTTTCTTCAGTATTATTGCAGACGGAAATCAGGCCCATCCAAGTTCTGCTGCCAACATTTCAGATTTTTGCTTCATATAGGAAGTACTAAATAGGTGAGGGAGGAGGGAAAACTAAAATTCAAGAGAGCCATGTCCAGCCTTGTTTCTGTAGGTCTATCCCATCACTGAAAATCATCAAGTAGTCATGATACCTAAGGACCCAAGGATGGCAGGAAGCATATCTCATAACACACAGACTTATGTGCAGAGGTATAGTATGCTTGCTCTATCAATCATTCTGCATTTACTTGGTAAAATATTTTCATTTCCTAATGCAGAATTCTTCAATGAAAAAAAAAGGCCTGCCTGGTTGTTTATTATTTCAGTGACACAAAAACACATAGAAATAAACTTTCAACTGACACGAGGGAGAATAAAGTACCACATTTTCTTCCAGTCAATTTTTAACCTTTATACACAGTGATAACAGCCGGTGCCAAAGGTTCTTGATTCTGTCTACGTGAAAGGGCAGTAACTGACACCCTCTAGTCCACAAGTGAACATACTTAAATAATGAAAATATGAGGGCCTTCCTGGCTCCTTCTGCTGGGGTGGACCCTGCATTAGCAGGTGATCTGTTAATTCCTGTGACAACGCACCCTGCAGAGAATGCACCCATGTAGTGCCCTGCTGGAGGGAGATGAGAGAGAGACCAAGAGGGTGGGGATAAAGGCCTGGAATTGCCCTTTAACCCAACCCAAGCATGTTACCCCGGGCTTCCTGGCTGAATACCATATCAACGTGTTTCCAAGAGCAACAGCTGAACTTAGGTAGCAGAGTGAACTATGGCCTTTGTGGTGTGATTTAAAGATCCCTCTGCCCCTAAATTACCCATCTTCTTAAAACTGCTTAATAGCCTGTATTTGGAACTTATTCCTTGAACTTAATAAGCACTGTTTTAAAATGTAAATGTCCCTGAGATAGTTTGTTAATGTAGTAAGTCATCCAATCAGTCATTCTCACCATGGCATGAATTCATTTCATCCATTCTTTTCTTTCTACCAGCTGTCTGAGATCGCTAAATCTAGGGAATGAGAGTTACTGGGTTATGTTTTACCGTTGTTATTCTATTTTTATCTTTTGACTCAGAAGAACTTAAAAGGGAGGGAAAGATAATTTTGGAGCACGGGGCACTGCCAGGGAAGGGGGGTGGGGAGCGTAGATAGGATGGGCAGCTAGAGGACAACAGGAGGGCCCTGATCCCCCAGGGCAAGGAGAGAGACTCAAGAAATAAGTGCAAACTCAAAAAGCCCCATTATTTCACAACTTTGGGACCAGCCTACTTCAGAGAATACTATTCCAGATGTGGGCAATGACCTAAAGTTGTATAAACTCTGCTTAACTTTCAAATTAATAGCACTGGAATTAATAAAGGAGCGATTTTTCAGTGCATAAACTGAATTTAAAATAAACCAATAACTGGGGAGCCTGGGTGACTCAGTGGGTTAAGCTTCCAACTTTGGCTCAGTTCATGAGCTCACAGTCAGTGAGTTCAAGCCTGGGGTTGGGCTCTTTGTTGGCAGCTCAGAGACTGAAGCCTGCTTCAGATTCTGTGTCTCCTCTCTCTGCCCCTCCACTGCTCATGCTCTGTCTCTCTCTCAAAAATAAACATTAAAATAACCCAGTAACCACATGAAAAAAAGCATAAAGAAAAATTCTAAACACACACACACACACATGCATATATCCCATCATGTACATAATAAAAATTTCTGTAAGGAACACAATTCCAAAGTTGTAAGTGATGCAGAGAAAATAACCCCACCTATATATTTCTCCTTCTTCACTGGCAAAACTGAAGGTTGTGGTAGACTTCTATATGATGACATTGGGTGTGTATGGGGGGAGTGGATCATCTTCCCATACTGGCCTGCTCTCCTGTGCTATATTTCATATAGTCATGGGCACAGCCATATATGGAATGGTATAAGGACAGGACCTACACAGCTGTTGGTCTCCCGAGGATGGAATTGCTGGCTTCCTCTCTTTAAATGTGGGCAGAGCAAATGTGTGAGCCAGCAGCTATGAACTGGCTTCAAATAAATGACTGCTTCCCAGATTTGCCTAGATTGTAAAAATTACTAGGGTGCCTATTTAAAACAAGCCATCCCTCAGAATTCTGATTCAAAAGCTCTGAAAAGGGCCCGGGAAATTGTGTTTTTCTCCTGTACTTTAGATGATTCTGGTAATCAGGCAAGCTTCGTAAACACCAAGATAAGAAATCTGCAATTTCAGGGGGACCTGGGTGGGTCAGTTGGTTAAGCATCCGACTTCAGCTCAGGTCATGATCTCACAGTTCGTGGGTTCGAGCCCCGTGTTGGGCTCTGTGCTGACAGCTCAGAGCCTGGAGCCTGTTTTAGATTCTGTGTCTCCCTCTCTCTCTGCCCCTCCCCTGTTCACGCTCTGTCTGTCTCAAGAATAAACATTAAAAAAATTTAAAAAAAAAGAAATCTGCAATTTCAGAAAGAAAACCACGAAGAGGGAGAAGCCAGAGTTGTTTGCCCCCTAAGTTTAGGAATATGCATTAGGAATACGACAAGGTAGATAATTACTTTAGACCCAATCCACTGCCTATCTTGAGCAGAAAATTTTCCATGATGTTCACAGGACACAGGAATCCAAGATAAAGAGGGATTCCAACTCTTACATGTAAAGGCCTATTAATACCCACAAACTCACTATATATAGTGAAACATACAATGAAAATCTTAGTGTCACAAAGCTTTTCTTCCATATGCTGGTGGTAATAAAATCATAGCTCCACCACCACCAAAAAAAAAAAAAATGAATCTCAATATTACAATAGTACAGCCAAAGTTCTGAGATAGTAGACTAAAGCTGGTTAATGCAGCTAATTAAACAGGTGGATACTACTAAAACCTAATTTGAATACAACGCCCAAATGTAATACAACTTTTGACAAGAATTCCTCTACCATAGAGGTGCGTTAGGAACCGTATCCAGCAGCTTCACAAATACATCGTGTGGGCCTAGAAGGGAGCATAGGAAGATAAAAACAAATAATATGGAGTGGTAGGATTATAAGTAACGTTTTCTATATTTTTTCCTTTATTTTTATTTTAATACGGATGTAATAAATAAAAAATTAACTATTGTTAATGTATTACTTGCTATTTCTATTTTGTCATAAAGCAAATTAAAATATTCCTCAGTGACAATTGAGTCAGTTTACTAAAATTTCTTCTATTAATGAAGATATTATAGTCCATCAACATATTTCTTTGTAATAAACTAATTTTTATTTATTTTTTTAAGTTTATTTATTTATCGAGAGAGAGAGAACAGGGGAGGGACAGAGAAAGAGGGAGAGACAGAATCCCAACCAGGCTCCACACTGTCAGCACAGAGCCCTACATGGAGTGGAGCTCGATCCCATGACCACGAGAGAACAAACTGAGCCAAAATCAAGAGTAGGGTGCTTACCCAACTGAGCCATCCAGGTGCCCCTAAACTATTTTTAGACATGGAAATAATACAAAAAGCATTGAGAGTCTTCATCCCAATTTATTGAGAGTCTTATCACAATTTCTGAAAAAGTATTTTATACAGTATGAAAACAGAATTAAATGTTTATTAAAATAGCACTGGACATTCTTAAAACATAAAATATGCAATGGAACTCTCTAAGCAGAGGGAAGGTGAGTGCAAATTCAAGGGAGTGAGGACACAAAAGACAGGAATGGGCAGGACCTGCTTCATGGGACTTCACTGTCTACAGGTGGCCTGGGTCTTTGCTGCCATCTTCACTGCCTGAGGATGAGGCACCTCAGCCTCCAGAAAGTACACCATGGTTAGTCCTACACACCTTCTCCCCAGAACAGCTCAATGGCAGTAGTGTACAGCTGGAACCATCCTATCTGGGCCTTATGATCCTTTCATGTTTTGATAGAGGGAGGAGGAGAGAGTGCCTAAAGGTGGGACAGGAAGAATTATCACAAAGAGGATCCCAGGCTCTAGAAAGGAGAACCTGGCAGCCTGACAATGCGTGAAAACAACTGATATTGGAGGGAAGGGCTAGAGCCCAGCCCTGTGATGGTGGGAAGAATCATGACCAAGAGAAGGAAATGGCAGAAAAAGGAAAAAATAGAGACCCAAAGAGAAACTGTGGGGACTTGCAACCTTGCTGATCTGCAGAGGAGTGTAGACAGACAGAGAGACAGATGCTACTGCCTGAGGGTCCTTAATGATGCTGTTTGTTCTCAGGCAGACCTGGCTGAGCACATGCTTTCCTGTCTGGAATACTTCATGAAGATTTTCCTGTTTGACCACAGCTGACTAAAGGATTTTACTTCCAGATCATTTGTTAATGGGGACGTAACTGCACAACAGAAAGGCAGGTGCTTGAGTCTAGGCCAATGGGAAAAACTGAATTTACACATCTCTCCCCAAGTTTAAAAATATGATGTTTGAAATCTGTAGTGAAATCAAAGATGGCTTTCCTATATGATAATTTTTCTGCTTAATATTTTCACTAGGAAGATTTAAGCAGAATCAATAAGAAATTTCTCTTTTTATATTTCGGTTTGAGATTTGATGCTCTCCTTATTTTGAGGTAAAACTGGGTTTTACCATTACATCTAATGAAAATAAGAAAAGTAAAAAATTATTTTTAAAAGGCCTTGAGGGGCGCCTGGGTGGCGCGGTCGGTTAAGCGTCCGACTTCAGCCAGGTCACGATCTCGCGGTCTGTGAGTTCGAGCCCCGCGTCAGGCTCTGGGCTGATGGCTCGGAGCCTGGAGCCTGTTTCCGATTCTGTGTCTCCCTCTCTCTCTGCCCCTCCCCCGTTCATGCTCTGTCTCTCTCTGTCCCAAAAAAAAAAAAAAAAAAAAAAAAAAAAGGCCTTGAGCAGTATATGACAATGTACAAGAATTCATAGTTTTCCTATAAAAGTTTAGTTCTCCTGCCCCTAAGTTTCAGAGTGAGAGGTCTGGCTCAGAAAAACTATTTTGTCAAGTAAAAATGGCTCATAAAGTATTTAGAATTCTCTTTTGATTATTCTTACTGTAGAAAAACAGCAAAAATGGTTATGGGGACTTTTTTAAAATAAAACCTTCATTATATGCAAAGGAAATGGTACAAGCTACACACTAAGCTGTTTGTAGTTTTGAATTAAGTCAAGTAAAGTAAGGAAGCATCCAAGATAAGGCTGAAATACACCCTTTCCACTGGGGATCTGCTATCCCTGATTAAGAAAACTGTAATGAAGCCAATCCTGGCAAAAGCAAGGTGCTAGCAAAAGGAACCTTCTCCATCTCCTTCTACAAATACACACAGCAGGGCTTTCATACTCGCTAGGTAGTTACCTCTCTGTCTCTCTCTCCCTTTGTCTCTCTCTCTCACTCTGTGTCTCTGTGTCTTTCTCTGTCTCTGTCTCTATGTTTCTCTGCATGTGTCTCTCCCTAATCCTAGCCCCCTTCAAAAGACTGTGTGGGGAGTGCCTGGGTGACTCAGTCAGTTAGGCGTCCAACTTTGGTTCAGGTCATGATCTCACAGTTCACGGGTTTGAGCCCTGCATTCAGCTCCATGCTGATTGTGCGGAGCCTGCTTGGGATTCTCTCTTCCTCCCTCTGTCCCTTCCATGTGTGCTTTCTCTCTCTCAAAATAAATACATCAAGTTAAAAAAAAAAAAAAAAAAGACTGTGTGGAAGATAAGCCACAATGCATTCCAGAATTCCTCAAAGTAGTATTTAATGGATCCTAGAAATTACAAACTACTACAATTCTGCTGGTAGTGCTATGCAGATGCATGACTACTCTATTTTAAGCTAGACTGGGGAGAATACTTGAAGAATTCTAAATTCTCACTCCCCTGGTAATGTACATTGTTTATCATCCAGATTTGCCATGTGTCAGAAAGCCACTGCTATGGCAGCTATTCAGCAGCTTATGCAAAATGAGCTCAGTTCAGTTAGACAACCGATGTCCATGTAACCTATCACCTGTACTAGAAACAGCTCTGGACTCAGAGTATCCCCCTGAGGCTTAGTGGGTGGCAAGACAGGCCAGAAGAGGGAAACCAGGAACTCCAAATAGATACAGCCCAAGTGCAGAGGTGGTGATGGCCAAGGGTCCCAAGAATGGTGACTGGTATTTGGGTTTCACAGGAGGCAAAAGGAAGATGATCTGGGGACCCAGGCAGCACACCAAGCCAGGGAGGAGATTGGCTGGGGCTTGATCATAACACATGGTAAAAGTCAGTCACCAGTCATAATAAAGCAAGCCACATCAGATCCTTTTAAGAATTACTGGTGGTAGGGATAAACCAGTACACGTAAATACATGGAACTATGTATGGGAGAAAAACTCTAGAAGTTATAAGATTAGGTATCTAGTCTCATGTTTACTCCTTACAAACTGGGTGACTTCAGGCAAATCACTTAACCTCACCCAGCCTATTTGGGCAGCTGTAAAGGAGACAATACCTGTCATACCTGTTGCACAGGTTTAATGGACAGATGTGATGAAAGGACAGGTATGGAAGTAGTTTACAAACCATAGTGTTCTAGAACTGTGACACAGTCTTCTTTTCTTCTTTATTGCGCACCTGAGGGACACTCTGGACTTACAAGAGGTACAGTGGTTCAAAATCCTTCAGCTTTCACCACAGAGGGAAGTGAGGAAACATCTGGGCTGGGGAAGAATTTGTGCAGCTTTTAAAAGCCTCCTCTGCCAGACTCTACTGCCACACTGTCTCCCTCCAACCCATGAATACTCACTGAGAGTCATGCCTCCAGTCCAGCAGTATTTTCAGTTATTCATTGTCAACATGATATTTGATTTATAAGTTGAAACTGGAGGCATGGAGACCACAAGGCCCACAGATGTACTTTCTTTGGTTACAGTGTGGCCTATACAAGTAGTTTTCTACGGCCCTCCCCAAATTACATATACTCTCTGTAGTTTTTAATATCTAAAAATCTGTATAGTTCCATAAAAATTTAGTTTTCTAGCATCTTTTTGAAAAAGCAAAAAATCTGGTAACACTGGGTCAAAATTCCCACAAAGCAGCACTCAAATTTTAGGGAGCATCAGAATCACAGAGAGATTGTTAAAATATAGAATGCAGGACTCCACCCTCAGAATTTCTGATTCAGTAGGTCAGGGATAGCCTGAAAACTAGAATTTCTAATAAATTTCCAGGCAAGTCTGATGCTGCTGGTCCAGGAACCCTACTTTGAGAACTAGATCTGCTAGATCATTGCATGGGCTACTCCTGGTAAACAGAGATGCACACTTCAGTTTGCCATAGCCCCCACCACCTCCTTTGTTAGTGACACAAGTATCTGTTGTCATTCATCCTGCTCACTATGTTGTTTTTCTTATATGTGCAAAACCACTTGACTAACTTAATGCAGTTGGCTTTCTAGGCATTTGAGTTAACTGTTTCTGCTACTTGAGGGCAAGAACTTTGCCTTAATTCTATACCCACTATTCTGTCTCCTTTACCCCTTCTCTTTCTTTCTCTCCCTTGCATATACACTCACCATCTCACAGTGTCTTAACATGGCATTCAAATATGTTAGTTGCTTTGATTTCATGCATAAAGTCTGAACCCGTCAAGGCCTGAGCTTGAAGGACAGCAAGACTTTTAAACTAGGATCTGGTTTTGTCAGTCCTCTTTCCTCTTGTCTACCGGATTCAGGTCTATGCTGCCTCAAATGTGGATGTGGGAGGCAAAGAATAAAGCAGATCATTACACAGGGTCAGGCATAAGTTCTCCTGAGATCCACTTCTCCTGAGATCCACTTCTCAGCTCCCCATACCTAGCCCCAAATCCTCTGAAATTAGTTAACATCCAGAAATACTATCAGTTGAGCAATTTAACAAACTGCATTCATAAATTGGTTTTATGATCACCAGCTTGAGGGCAGGGGCCAGGCACGGGTGGTAACTCTAGATCCCTTGTAACTTTCTTTTCTTTGAGCCCACTAATGAAGGTGTGAAACAAATTCTGTGCACATTTTGAAATCCACCAAAATGCAGACCAGACTCTTCTCCCTCATGTCTACCCTTTACCTACATATGCTCTATGTTTGGTCCTAAGCCATGGTTTGTGTAAAATGGTCTCAAATTTAATTTCCACTAAGAGTTCAAAAGTTTCTCTTTTCAATAATGAAATAAGGGCAGTTCATTCCAGACACTCTGTAAAGGATTTCAGTCTTTAAGGCCAAGAAATTGTATCCTTCTTTTATGGGCTGACAGCAAATAAAAGAATTTGTTTTGCCAAAAGGGGTACCAAGGTAATTTGTGAAGACCTCACCTCATTAAAATATTCTTGAAACATGACCAAAAAGAAAGAAGTTAGAGGCCTTTCTTGCACTGTCAAAAAGTAGCCTCAGAGCAGTATTATTATCACTTCCATTTTATGGGAAAAGGCTCTGAGGCTTATAACAACCTCCCAGGATTATACAGGTATAATCAAAGAATCAAACTCACCATTAAGCCCATGACCTCCACATTACCAATTTATCTTCACCATCCACAGTTCTTATACCAAGGGCATGCCTCCCCATTAGAGCGCCTCTAAAAAGCTTAATAACTCAGAGGCTGCAGATGGCCCAAAACACAAAGCATAAAATAGAAGACCACATGGTGATTGCTTCTTAAAACAAGGAGAAAAACAGAAAATCTGCACAGTGAATCAGAGCAAAGATATGCAAGCACACTTTTATAAGTGACAAATGACTCCTAGGTCAGAAAGGCTTTGCTTGAATGTAATAACAAATCCTAAAAAAGAACAGATCCCTCAGAAGAAGGAGAGTGGGAGGTAGCAACACAAGTAAAAGAGCCTGAGACAAAAGTTATCAAAGCCCATCAAGCACTCTCCAAAGAGTCTTGGCTGGCTGTCCCAATCTAATGAAAAGAGATACCAAAAATCTGTCAATTTCAGGAAGCCCAAAAGCCATGAAGGGAAAGACCAACAGATTTAACCACATAAAAAATTAAACATTTCTATAAGTTAAAAGATGCCTTTTAAAAAATCAAGACAAGTGAATGTAAAAGAGGAAAAACTATTTGAACACGTTAGAAAAAAAGGTTAATATTACTACTACTATAAACATCCCCCCCACCAAAAAAATGATAAAGGACAAGCAATCCAACAACAAAAAAATGCACAAAAGAGGAAATGAATGGACAGATCATAGAAGAAGAAATGCAAATATCTCAAAAACATACAGAAAAATTCTCAACCTCACCTGTAGTCCAGCAGCATATCAAAATGAAGGTGTGCTGTTTTATCAACCACAGTGCCAAAAAAAAGAAAACCTTAAGAAGCTAAAAATATCAATAAGTATAAGTGGTGTGTTAGAATGCTACATACATAACCCTTGAATAATAACAGTTTGACTATATATAATAAAAATAAGTATGCCCAAAAATCCCTGTGTAAGTATACCTCCACATTTCAAAACTGTGCTGTTCAAGGGTCAGCTGTATTTCTTTGTAAATTTCCATTCAGCTTTCCAAGTGGTGTAATACTTTAAACAAATTTATAGGTAAGATAATGATATGTTTATACAGTAAATATAGATGATAGAAGATAATGGTTTCAATTCATTAAAGTTACCATGTTGACTGAAATAATGCTAATCTAATGATGCTATGTATGAGATGGGGTAGTAAGTTTAGATCCATTTTGTCTTTAAACCAAAGAAGAAAACAGCGAGATCTTTCCTTTTCCACTCATTTTTCACCCAGTATTCAAACAGATTAACGGTCCCCCAAAACACCAGAATGTAGATCTCTTCTGATCTTTACTTAAATTTTTAATGTTTTGGCCTTAATTTTTATTCAAAAAATATTACACCAAAATAGGATATACCTTGATTACAGAGCTATTTGGCACCCTCTTAAATTCTGAATTTGAAATAAGTGTATCCCTGCCCTAGTTCTAAATTTTTTTTTTTTTCAACGCTTATTTATTTTTGGGACAGAGAGAGACAGAGCATGAATGGGGGAGGGGCAGAGAGAGAGGGAGACACAGAATCGGAAACAGGCTCCAGGCTCTGAGCCATCAGCCCAGAGCCCGACGCGGGGCTCCAACTCCCGGACCGCGAGATCGTGACCTGGCTGAAGTCGGACGCTTAACCGACTGCGCCACCCAGGCGCCCCTCCCTGCCCTAGTTCTGACCCTGTGTCACATCTTTGGTGCACAAGCTCAGATAATGTCAAAAAAAAAGTTCAATATTAAAATAAATCTAGTCAATAAAAAGTCTCATATTTTTTTCCCCACATGGTAGCCTGTAGGTTAAAAAAAAAAAATGTAGTACATAAATGTCATTCATGGTGAGGTTGTTCAAAGTTTTGGGAGAAATTGATGATAATATTGTATATTCTTTATTTGTACCATCTGAAACTTATTGTCTGAGATGGGAAGGAAGATATCTACCAAGATGCAGTATTAATTGGTGGCCAATAGGTTCTAAAATACAAAGGCAAACTATCACTATGCCAGTTAGCACTTCTATCTGGGTTATTCTTTAATTAACAAGAAAATAATTCAGAACTGATATTAGATAGCTATTTATGAAAACAATAGGATTTAGTTTTCTTCTCTGAAGACATACATAAAGCTAAATGAAAAATAAAATCTTCAAGGTTGCTCTCTAAAGGGGAAGAACATTCAATAATGCAAGAAAAAAATGTATTTAAAACAATATTAATAACTTACTTATCAACTGTCATTTAGGGAGCACTTTCTGCTATAAGAGATAATGACAAACTAAGATATAAGCTGAAGGTATAGTCAGGAGAAAAAATCCATATAAGAAACAACCTCTGAATAAACTGCCATGCTGTATACTAGTCCCAGGCACTGTTTTTGAAGTGTTGAAATGTGTTATACAATTATTGAATAAGATTGGACACATTTGTCTCCAAAACAAAGTAAGCTAGCAAATAACTAACATATTCACTATGATAATTGGGTACAAAAATATGCATTTCTGGATACAAATGCAAATAATTAGCTAAGCTATTACAGGTAGCTCAGCTAAACTCAGTTTGTCAAAATTCAGAGTCTTAACAATGTACATAATAATGAAAGACTGTTTACTTAAAATCTTTATATAGGGTACATGGGTGGCTCAGTCAGTTAAGCATCCAACTTCAGCTCAGGTCATGATCTCACGGTTTGTGAGTTCAAGCCCCACATCATGCTCTGTGCTAACAGCTCAGAGCCTGGAGCCTGCTTCAGATTCTCTGTCTCCCTCTATCTCTGCCCCTCCCCTGCTCATGCTCTTTCTAAATAAATAAATAAATAAATAAATAAATAAATAAATAAAATAAAAAATTTTAATAAAAAATAAAATAAAATATTTATATAATTAAAAAGTCATTATTTAAAGGCATTCACAGTTATCTTAATGGTGCTTTTTTGTTTGGATTTTGTTTAAAAATAAATGAATGAATGAGCCCTCTTACCTCAAATCCCACTTTGGAGAGACTTCTGACCTCAAATCCCACTTTGGAGAATTACATATTGAGGCATTTTAAGTAGTGGCAAAACACATGCACGCACAAACACACACACATAACCCTCAACATTCACCAGTAGGGGCGTGACCAAATAAAGTCTGAATATAAACATTGTGCAGTTATTAAAAAGAACAAAAATAGCGTTATTTGGGAGACAGTAAAAGTCAGTGGCTAGCACTGTGGACTTGAGAGCTACATTCCCCAAGTTCAAATTGCTGCTCCCACAATCACTAGCTGTGCAACCTTGGGCAAACTAATCACATCTCAGTTCCTCATCTACCCACTGGGATAAGAGTATCTACCTCATATGTTAGTTGTGCAGGAAATGAGATAAAACACAGGGTCTGACATCCAGCAGGTACTGGAATGATGCCCATATTGTTTGGGGAATGCGGGTGAAAGCTGTACAAATTTTATAGCATAGATCTATGTTAGTTAAAAATATTTTAGAGTATTTATTAAATATAGTTGAGCATTCAGAGCATAAAAATATTTTAAGCACATTGTACATGGGTTTAATGGTGAGAGGAAGAAAGAAAGTTTTAACTTTTTCTTTGCACATTTGTTTTGTTTGGCTTGTTGCAAAGAACATGTAGTTTTGTAGTTTGAAGAATAATCCAATAACTTTTTTTGGAAGTGGGGTGGGTGAGGGTACTAACAGGAATGGGGGATACAAAAGCATAATTAAAGATTGGAGAGTGAGTCTGGAAACTGAGAAACTTGGCAGGTTAGAGCACAGAATACACAATGGAGAGCAGCAGATATAAGGCTGAGAGTGAGCAAAGGAAAGGTCTTGTGTGCAAGGAAAAGGAGTGTGGACCTTACCCAGATGTTCATGGAAAAATCTTTGTGACAAAAGAATGCAAAGTACTGGCTGTACTCTGGCAATGTGAAAGAAGAATTCCATCTCTCCACCAAAACAAAAACTTTCTATGGCTCCCTTTTACCTCTTATCAGGATAAAGTCCAAACCGAAGTCCATGGCTCTTATCACCAGCCTTCTCACCCTACCCCGCTCCAACCTCAAACTCGACTCCAGCCACATAGATCTACTTGGAGTTTTTAGAAAGCCCTGCTTTCTCCAGGTTCTAGACCTTTGGTTGGACTGCAGCTTCTGCCAGCACTACCCTTCCCCCACCATGCCATTCCTTGTTCTGCCTGGCTAATTCCTCAGAGCTCAAATAACATTTCCTGGGAAACTCACTTCAGTCCCCCAAGGCTCAGTTTCCCTTCTAAGTCTAAACATATCACCCGACATTAACCTAAAAAGAGTACTTTTGACATTTATTTGTAATTGTCAGTTTATCACCAGCTTCCCCAACTAGACTGCAAACCCATAAGGGCTGGTACTTGATATTATTCCTTGTTGATTCTTCAGTATCTAGCACAGAACACAGATACCTATAAACATTTGTTAAATAAATGGATATATTTAACTATATAAGCCATCTAATTCCCATTTCTTGTATTCTATTTTTTCCCAAAAAGTTTCTGCTTTAATCCCCAGTCTTTTGTTTGTCAGCCCATAGGCAGAAAATCCTCAACAGGTCATATCAGTGCAAGTCTGAGTCCATGTGACAGTTATATTGCTCACTGAAAACTAACATATTGACATAAGGGTTTTATATGTCAATCTTGTAGCTTGGTTAAGTTCTGCCCTAGAGGGAAAAACCTCCATATGCTGGCAAAAACTGGCAAAATTCATTCACTCATTCAGCAAATATTTAATAACTCCCATCAATGACAACCTTCATTCTAAACTGTGACAACACAGCAGGAAACAGGACCAACAGCTCTACCATCATGGAATCACATTCTATTGGGGGTGAGCAGAGGGATAGAAAATAAACATGTAAAAATAAGATAATTTCAGGTAGTGCTAAATGTGATAAAGAAAATTAAGCAGGATAGGGAATGATTAAAGTTGAGGGAGACAGAGTAAGAGCTCTTTAGACATACATCAGCTTCTTTGAGGGGTGAACATTTAAGCTGAGTCCTAAGTGACGAAAATATTCTCAGTCAGGCCTTAGAAAATCTAAGATAGGAATCAGCTTGGAATATTCAAACAAAGATGGAAAAACAATATGGCTGGAACATAATGAGCAAGGAAGGTAATAGGAGAGTGACCATAAGGTAGGTGTAGAATAGATGATATAGGCCATGATAAGGAGTTTGGATTTTATTACAATGCAAAAGAAAGACATTAGCGAAGTATAGATAGAGAAGTGATAGAGTCTGATTTATATTGTTAAATGGTTAATGACAAAGAAGGTAAGAATGGACAAACAAGAAGCTGTTGTCATTGTCCAAATCAGAGCAACTGATTTTGTACTAGGATAGTAGCAGTAGACCTATACAGAAGTGGTTGGTCATCTTTGATATACTATGTTGGAAACAGGGTCAATAGGACTTGATGTTAAATTAGATGTTAGAGGCAAGAGGAAAAGAAGAATCAAAACTGTGATCTTTTGGTTCTTGTCAGAAATTCCTGAACCTGTTTCCTTTTAAAAAGCAGGGTTCTACTGGAGAACTTCCTTTCAATAACCACAACAAAGTCAAAGTCAGTCAAAATTTCTGCTAGTGTAGGACAATACTTGAATTATCTGCACAAACCCATTGTAGAGAATTCAAGAAGAGTTTATTTGGTATTAAATTAAACCTTTTAAACTTGAGAGATTTTTTTTGCAATGAAAAACATAGGTCATTTTATAAAGACCCAAGTGCTTAGAGAACATAGGTTTGTGTCCCTTTAAAAAGTGCCATTTCCTTGAAATTCGAGAGATATTTATGCCCAGAGCTTCTATTAGTTATCACTTCCTTATTTTGCTTTATAATCTTATTTTCTCATATAATGGCCATACTTTATACCATTGTTTTATGAATGTTCAAACTAAGGCTTAGCAACCTAGGTAAATTATAGCACAGGAAGAAACAGAATAGCAAGCCCAATTTCCTCAGTCAACCCCTTAATGTATTCATTCACCTTCTGTGAAACTTGGGACATAGTGTATGTTAAAGAACTCTTTAAGGCTACAGAGCAATTCTTTTTCTCCTGAACTTAACTCTTCTGATGTTTTATGTATATTGCCCAGTGATAGTATCTTGGAAAATAACATTAGAAAACAAACTACACTTACTGCTATGCACAAATCTATTAGGAAAAAAAGCAAGCAGCATTGATAATAACTTCATGGCTAAAAGAACTCAGGAAAACTCACAGTACATATTTATTGTGTTAATATTCATAGCACTATTAAGAATGGAGAGTATTTAGGGGACACAGTAAACTACATCATTCTTCCTACCAAGTTGTGAACTGAAAAACAGGCAAAACAGTAGACAGCTGAGAATTATCACTCTTACTGATAAAGCTGATGCTGGGAACAAGGCACCACCAATGGGAGCAGGCATACTTACCACTGAGTCACTGACTGGCAGAGCAGGATGACAGAGACTCTCCCCCTCCACCCACTTAAAGACATGTCCCTGTAAAATCTGCAGTAAAAAGAAACAGACCAGAAGGCATGATTCCTGATGGCAGCCTTGCTCCAAGAGTAAAACTGGCCACAAGGCTGAGCTTTCTCACCTAGTTTCTCACCATTCAGCATCTTGCCAATGGGGAAGAGGCCAAGAGGCCCAAGAGGCTAAGAGTGTTAACAGAATCCCCTGCAACTACACTGTATTCCCTACATAATTTTATTGTCTTAAACTTAGTAGTTTTCAAACTGGAGTCTATCTACACTGGGATTCTATAAGTACTTTCCAAGGAAAACACAGATGATTTTTAGGAAATCAATCCCATTTACTCAACTTTCATCTACTGTTTCCTAAAACTGAGCTGCCTAAAATATGACTGAAGTTGAAATGTCACAACAATTCTGTTTTTCCAACTTCCTGTAAAAATCATTCTTTTCCCACTTATAAAAAACAGACATCCTCTCACTCATCCCAGATCTTACGATGGCAAATGTTCCCGTGTACAAAAAAGCTTCTGGAGGCAAGGGAAACAAAAGCAAAAATGAACTATTGGGACCTCATCACAGTAAAAAGCTTCTGCACATCGAAGGAAACAATCAGGAAAACTAAAAGGTAACCGACAGAATAGGAGAAGATATTTGCAAATGACATATCAGATAAAGGGTTAGTATCCAATATCCTTTATAAAGAACTTCTCAAACTCAACACCAAAAAAACCAAATAATCCAGTGCAGAAATGGGCAAAAGACATGAATAGAACTTCTCCAAAGAAGACATCCAGATGGCCAACCGACACATGAAAAAATGCTCAACATCACTCATCGTCAGGGAAACAAAAATCAAAACCACAATGAGATACCACCTCACACCTGTCAGAATGGCTAACATTAACAACTCAGGCAACAACAGATGTTAGGGAAGTTGTGGAGAAAGAGGATCTCTTTTGCACTGCTGGTGGGAATGCAAGCTGGTGCAGACACTCTGGAAAACAATATGGAGGTTCCTCAAAAAACTAAAAATAGAACTACTCTATGACCCAGCAATTATAGTACTAGGTATTTATCTAAGGGATACAGGTATGCTGTTTCGAAGGGACATACGCACCCCCATGTTTATAGTAGCACTATCAACAATAGCCAAAGTATGGAAAGAGCCCAAATGTCCATCAATGAATGAATGGATAAAGATGTGGTATGTATGTATGTATGTATGTATGTGTATATGTATACACATATATGTATACATATATGTATATATGTATATACACATGTGTACACATGTATATATACATGGTGTGTATGTGTGTATATATGTATACATATATGTATATGTATGTATGTGTATACACATATACACACATACATACCTACATCTTCATCCATGTATGTATATATATGTGTGCATATATATATGTATACATATATATGTATGTATACACACACATATACACATACATGCAATGGAGTATTACTTGGCAATCAAAAAGAATGAAACCTTGTCATTTGTAACCACGCGGATAGAACCAGAGGGTATTATGCTAAGCGAAATTTGTCAGTCAGAGAAAGACAAATATACGACTTCACTCATATGAGGACTTTAAGACACAGAACAGATGAACATAAGGGAAGGGAAGCAAAAATAATATATAAACAGGAAGGAGGACAAAACATAAGAGACTCTTAAATATGGAGAACAAACAGAGGGTTACTGGAGGGGTTGTGGGAGGGGGGGATGAGCTAAATGGGTAAGGGGCATTAAGGAATCTACTCCTGAAATCATTGTTGCACCATATGCTAACTAACTTGGATGTAAATTTAATAAATACATGAAATAAAATGGTAAAAATAAATAAATAAATAAATAAATAAATAAATAAATAAATAAAATAAACTAAAAAAAAAGCATCTGAGTCACCAAAGAAACAATGCTAATGCCAATGTCAATATTTAATTTAATCGAGGCACGCTAAGCCTGTAGGAAGATTTCCTGATTTTCCTCATCTTATACATCTGTTAAGAGAGAAGCACAGAAATGGTCCAATTCTATTTCAGCTTCCACTCCCTGACAATGCCAAAGAATCCTGTTGAGATAGCAAAGAGAAATACTGAAGAAGGTTGAGCCTTACTTCACCTGGGTAACAAACTCACAGCAAGATTTCATATATCTGTCTCAGAATTCAAATATGGAAAATTTGTGGAAAACATTCTGGGAAATACTAGTCAGCTACAAGGCACACCTGCTCAGAAATGAGAAAGAACTTGATGTAAAATCTCATTCTCCTATGTCTCAGTTACATATTTCAGCGGATTTCAAGGAAAAAGATGTTAAAAAATTACAAATTTCCAATACACATCAGTGTTATACATAAAAGAAATATGTATCAGAAGTCAGTCAATGTTTTGTATTTTCTTGAGCAATTATACAGACTCACAGGAGAAAATATTTTCATTAATTTTCACCTAAAGATTACTAAATAAAGAAAATCTATATTGTTTTACTCAAACACTACTGCTCATTGTCATTTGTTAACCATTTCTTAACATCATTATTCATCCCTATCTTTTATGGAGATTTAGATACGCAGTTTTCTACATATAGTATTCTATTTTATATAAATGCATTTTGAAATGCATTTACAATAATCATTTAGTCATTTAAGCGTCTGACTTCGGCTCAGGTCATGATCTCGCAGTTCACAAGTTGGAGCCCCACATTGGGCTCTGTGCTGACAGCTCAGAGCCTGAAGCCTGCTTCGGACTCTGTGTCTCCCTCTCTCTCTGCCCCTCCCCTGCTCCCACTTTGTCTGTCTCTCTCTCTCAAAAATAAACATTTAAAAAAAATTTTTTTAATAAAATTAAAAAATAAAAAGAAATTTGTAACACTGTTATAATCAATTATGTACTCATAATTGTAATAATAATTCAACCCAGAAGAAATTTTTGACACTTACAACTTTTAGTCATAATTTTTTTTAATTATAAACAAATTTTTATTGCAGAAAAGAATGACAGAACAAGCAGTAAAATATATTTGAACATAAAAATATATTTTTAAAACTCTTGTGGGGAAGTAGAGTGAAAATACAAACTCATAGAAAAAATAATGTAAATTTCTATAAAAATGGATGATGATGAGTATTCAATTTCTATGGAATTTGATTTGATTATATGCATCTTAACCCTTTTTATTTTAAAACATTCATATTTACTTTAACCAGAAATTACATCTTTTGCAACTAATTTTAGGACAAAAAATTTTACACATCAACTTAAAAATTATTTGGGGGGTATGTCAGCAAAATGTATAAAGACCATTGCTTATGCCTTCAGCTTACCACTGAGATCAACTTCGGATATGGTTATCCTCCTCAGACAAGAAGTCAGAGGTCAGTTAGGGCAATTGTGCTCGCATCTTCATAAGGTCTCTTCTCCCTTTTGTGGAATCTCCTGGGGTCACTGGTATAGATTTTGTTCCCTTGAATGTCTTGAATGGGTCAAAACAACATATCACTAAATCAGCTCCAAGGCTGTTTTGTACCCAAGGCTATAATTGAAAACCTGCTCTATTGCTGTCTCAAATTATGTCCCCCTACTTTTTTCAACATTAATAGAAGTTCCTAAAAGAAGATCAAATGATAACTAAAAATACTCTAAAAATTAAAAGCCAAAAAGATGTGCTCAATTTGATTATGACCCCCTCCCAATATGAATTTTCCAGGGAGAAATGAAAAGTTCAGATACTAAATTACCTAAATTACCCTGGCAGTGAACTTAGCTCCTAAAACTGAAAAAAACAAACAAACAAACAAACAAAAAAAACAACCTCCCCCAAAAGGCCCATCCTGTTAAGCTTACCCAAGCATCCCCTGACATGGGCAGGCCCCTGTGAAATTTAAGATATGAAGCAGTAGAGTAGAAAGCACACTTTCTGTGGGAGGCCTGACTCCCATGGAAAAGGGGAAAGGGAGAAGGTGGGCTGCATGTGCCAAACTTACACATCAGGAAACTTGTTAGTAGCACTGGAATAGAGTATTCAGAGTTAAGATCATGGCACCCACTCCATACTTCAAGAAACATCTGATGCAGGAAAGAAGTATTTCCCCCTAAAATGAAGAAATAGAACAGAATTATAAGAAACAATCTCTCTTATTTAAGAAATGTTTATTGAGCTCAAATTTCTGAGCTAGATTTGCTGGGAGATTCATAAGTGAATCAGAACTGGATGCTGCCTACCAACCAACCACTAACATTTGTAACAGACACGTATATGTCAATGCCACATATTTTAGGTTTTTGCTGCAATAGTGCCCTACTTCCAGTACCAGTTTTTGTATTAGTGTAGATTAGGTTTTGTTTGTTAGCAAACAGCTCTAAACATCTCAGTGGTTTAGAACAGCAGAGATGTATTTCTCATTCATACGACTGTGTCTGTCACCTAAAGGCTCTTTTCTACTTTGTCCTGAATCTAGGACCCTCACTGAGGTAAGCAACCACCATATGAAACATTGTCGGGGTGACAGATTAAAGAAGGCCACAAATTCTTTATCACTCTTCTCCCCAGTCTCCATTCAAGAGGTGGAGTTTATTTCTCTTCCCCTTGAAACTGAGCTGGCCCTGTGACTGCTTTAACCAATAGAATGTGTTATTTCTAGGCCTAAGACTTACAAGACCTGGAAGCTTTTGCACTTTTGAGAGTCCTGAACTAATAAGAAATTAGGTTACTCTGCTGGAGAAGCCATTGTGAAGCAAGGCCCTGGGATAACACTGGGAAGAAGAAAGGCTTGGCTATTCTTGCATCCAGTCAAGCTTCCTAATTACTCCAGCTCCAGAAAATACCTGGCTGGAACCACATGAGACCCCAAGCAAGTTAAGACAGCTGCCCATGAGCCCATTCAATCCACAAAACCATTAGTGATAATAAAAGTTACTCTTTTTTTAATGTTTATTTATTTTTGAGAGAGAGAGACAGAGCATGAGCATGAGCATGAGCATGAGCATGAGCATGAGCATGAGCAGAGGAGGGCCAGAGACAGAGGGAGACACTGAATCTGAAGCAGGCTCCAGGCTCTGAGCTGTCAACAACAGAGCCCAACATGGTGCTTGAACTCGTGAGCCTTGAGATCATGACCTGAGCCAAAGTTGGACACTTAACTGACTGAGCCACCCAGGTGCTCCAAACCAGTTACTATTTTAAGTCACTAAGATTTGGAGTGCTTTGTTATACAGCAATAACTAAAACATTCCATCATTTTGCCAAAAGGAAAGAGGGCATGAGACATTATGCATTCTTTTCTTAAGTTTATTTATTTTGAGAGAGAGAGAGGGAGAGCATGAGCAGGGGAGGGGAAGAGAGAGAAGGAGAGAGAATCCTAAGCAGGCTCTATGCTGTCAGCACAAAGCCCGATGCAGGGCTCAAACTCACAAACCAGGAGATCATGCCCTGAGCTGAAACCAAGAGTTGGACGCTAATCAACTGAACCACCCCGGAATCTCCCTTTAAAAAAAAAAAAAAAAGTTGATTTAGAAATTGTGCATTCTTTAAGCTTTTACTTGGAAGTGATACAGACCACTTCCAATCACATTTCATTGGCCACACTGAGTTCAAAGGAATAGGGAAATGCAAGTCTGCTATGTGTGTGGGAAAAGAAGTGGAAATATTTGGTGGCCAGTACTATTATCTCCCAGGGAGAGGTCAGGGCTGGAGAGGTACATCTTCCATAGAGATGAGAAGTAAATCACTAAGTAGATAAAATGTCAAGGAAAAAAGAGTAACAAGAGGAGAAAAGAACACAGATAATGACAGATGCTTATAGATGACCTCTGGGTGAAGCAGGGGTGGATTATAAGGAGGAAAAGGGAGGTGGAAAAGACTCAGAAAAGGAATATCTACAGATGCAAAAGGAGAACACGTAGGGATCCAAAGCAGAGTTTCAGTAACAAAATAGTCAAGAAGAGCATAAAATAAAATGGATAGTATAGGGAAGAAATTGGTAGAAATTCAGAGAAAGAGATCATTGTGGGCTGATACAGCCTGGGACAGAGGCAGAACTAGAGAAGGAATTGGAAGGTAACAGAATTTGGGTGGAGAAAGGATTAAGAAGGGCACTCTCAATGAGGAAATAGAATGAGTAAAGTCTTGGAGTGGGGAATGAATTTAGCAATGGGGAGGATGCAGATTAGGTATTGTAAAAGGAAATGCATCGAAGTAATAGAAGTTATGTGTAAAGATTAGGTTTGCTGCAGAAGGGGAGGAAGCAAAGCCATTTGTGGATTTATAGACGACTTTGAGTGCCAACTGAGATTTCTGAGTTGTTTCCTTTAAATAGCTGAGTGCCACTGGAGATAGGGTGTCCAAGTTAAGAAAATCAGTATACAGGACTAGTGCCTTCATGTGGAACAAAGAAGGGAAAGAAGAGCAGAAAGTTACTACAGTATTCAAAGCAGGAATATCCTACTGTGAGGGATTGTTACCTGGCAGAGAGAAAGAACTGCCTTCTCAACCAATTCAGGGGGCTTAGAATGAGAAGTTGCTCAGAAAAAAACTTTAGAGGGGGGAGAGGGGCTTCAAGTGTGGAGAAGTTGAGATATTTATTTTATTAAGGACATGGAAGAAAATGTTTGACTTTTTACTCTCACGGCAAACAATGTTGGTTACCTACCCAACATTCCCCACTCTATTTTCTTGACAACTTCAATACTGCTCATCTCTTCCTTTCAAACCAATCAGGGAAAAGAAACACACATGTGTATAATTCAGCTCCAAGGTAAATCCTGATGGTTTAAGCCACTTGGTTTAACCACTCAACTAACATCTTTCTAGGGGAGGAAAGAAGGTTGGTTTTTTTTGATGCCCCAATGTCAGGGGTGTGCTACCGTCATTTAGTGGGAAGGGGCC
The DNA here is from genome assembly GCF_016509475.1 of Prionailurus bengalensis. Lineage (NCBI taxonomy): Eukaryota > Metazoa > Chordata > Mammalia > Carnivora > Felidae > Prionailurus > Prionailurus bengalensis. The sequence continues at coordinate 96,840,109 of NC_057344.1, forward strand.
ACAGATACTAAGTGTCCAGCAATGCATGCCACAATCCTGCATAAAACCTGCCAAAAGTCAGATAAACACTAACCAGACATGGTAATCCCAAGCTCCTTGTCAGTTACTGTTTAGGGAATAGTGACCCAGTTCAGTCAATAACATACAAGGAGTGGCCTGCTATGCAGCTTCCCAGGTGGTTTCTTCCTGCTTATTGAGGTCATCCCAATTGTATCCATCTTCTCTCCCAAGCATCTCATCCCAAGCATCCATCTTCTCTCCAAAACCAGTTTCTTCCCAATCATCCTGTTTCCATCATTGGCATTTCCTGTTACCAACTCCTAAAGCAGTTATGACATCTAACCATTAACCTCAGGATGACCACTCAGATTTGCCTGGGACAATCTAATTTTAATCCTGTTCTCCCAGTGTATAGTGCCACCTTTCAGTTCCAAAAATATTCTAGATTGGAGACTAGACCATATGGTCACTTACTTTTCCCAATTAAATCCTGTTCATTCTGCCCCAAGAAAGTACAGGGGTGAGCAAACTATGGCCTATAGACTCTTTTTGTATCTCTGTAGATCAAAAAAGGGCTTTTACAGGTTTAAAGAGTTGAAAAAAAATAGTATTTCATGACACCTAAAATGTCAGTGTCCATAAATAAAGTTTTACTGGAACACAATCATGCTCATTCCTCTAAGCATCTTTTAGGTTGCTTTCTTACTATAAGACAGTTGAGTAATTATGAAAGACAGGCCTAAAATATGTTTGGCTCTTCATAGAAAAGCTTGCAGACCCTTGCCCTAATGCCACTTAGTTCTAAGTTTCCTCATTTCTTGCACTAATACCATAGGCTACTAACTTGTTTTCCATGCTTTTGCTACTCCAGTCTTTAATACATCGGGTAGATAATCTAGAGAAGTTTTATCCGGTCATTTGCCCCTTCAAACTCTTCAATGGCTCCTCCAAAACGGGCAGTATAAGTCCAAGCCTATCTGTTGACTTAAGACTACCAACCTAATTTTCCAGACTTTGCTCCTGATTACTGAAGCGAAAATGGAACACTAGTCGTTTCCCTAATAAGTACTTTAGTTCGTATCATATGCCCCCACTGCTTTTCGGGTCTGTCCTCCATCGCCCCGGTTCCTCAAGATTAAACGAAAATTGTTACTCCCTTAATACACCTTCACTCATTTATCACACCGATTGTTCACAGCAAGTAGTTCTTGGGAGTTGGGCGTGGGGGAACTCCCTGACACAAAAACAACAGACTAGGACACGAGCCAGCAAGTCAAAGGAGTTGAGTGCTTGAGGTAAGGAGCCCAGAATAAGGCTTCAGAGGTGAATTTATACCAGATTTTTAAAGGACTTGAGAGGCTAAAAGACTGTGAAAGACTTAGGGAGATTAAAAATTAAAAATGTAAATAAAGTCGAATGAGCGAATCAAAGGACCACCTCATTCTAGCCTCTTCCCTACCGCCACGGACTATGATTTAAGCGGTAACACCTTTAGTCTGAAACCTGAAAGAAAATTCTACAAGCTTAGTCTTGACCAAAACCACCCGGGAGTGGCTGCTCCGTGCTAGCGCAGGCAGCGAGTAGATTTTGGATTCCAAATAACCGTAGTGCGGGCACTGTGCAGTCTTTCCGCGACAAGACGACTCCAGTTCGTCGCCAAAACTTTTGGGCGGTAGCTTGTCTGCGCGCCCACACTCCCAGCTTCCGGAAAGGCGCGCCGGCGCCACGGGGGAAAAAGGGACGCCCCTCAATAGTTTGCGCCAGCAGTTAAAACTAAGTCGTGGCCTCCCACAAGCCACCAACCTGCGCCCTCGAAAAGGCGACCCAGCCAGGTTCCCGCCTCCGCAGCCGCCTAGGCGCACGTGAAATCCCTAGAGGAGCAAAAGCGAAGAGGCGGGAGTTCGCGGACACGAACTTAGACCTGGGAAAGGAAGCGGTTCCAGGGCGCACGCGCATTGCGAGGGGATTGGGCGGAGCCTGCCTCCCGGAGGAGTTGCAAAGGAAAGGAGAGCGCGTGGCGCTCCGGAACTCGCGCACGCGCCGTAGTCTCACTCGGCCTGTGCGCGCGCGCGGCCGGCGCTGCATCTTTTCTTCAAGCCCGCCCCCTTCTTCCACTTCAGCCAGGGTAGGCGACGAGCGAAAGCAGGGAAGTGTGGGGCGAGGTGGGCGGGGCGTCGCACGCGAGCGCGGTCTGCAAAAGAAGGGAGGAGGAGGGAGAGATCCAAGACAACGTTACCCCGTCAACACCCAATCGAGAGCAAGCCTGACCCCGCCCCCTCACCTCATGTTATTGGCTGAGAGGCCTCAGATGGGCGGGGTTGGCCGTGGGGTTGGGGAGGGCAGGGGGCGGGGAGGAGGAGGAAGGCGCTGGCGGGCAGTGATGGCGGCGGGTGATGGGGACGTGAAGCTAGGCACCCTGGGGAGTGGCAGTGAGAGCAGCAGCGACGGCAGCAGCGAGAGCCCAGGCGGCGCGGGAGCGGCAGCAGAAGGGGGCGGCTGGGCAGCAGCGGCATTGGCGCTTTTGACGGGGGGCGGGGAGATGCTGCTGAACGTGGCGCTGGTGGCGCTGGTGCTGCTGGGGGCCTACCGGCTGTGGGTGCGCTGGGGGCGGCGGGGTTTGGGCGCCGGGGCCGGAGCCGGCGAGGAGAGTCCCGCTGCCTCTCTGCCTCGTATGAAGAAGCGGGACTTCAGCTTGGAGCAGCTGCGCCAGTACGACGGGTCCCGCACCCCGCGCATCCTGCTCGCGGTCAATGGGAAAGTCTTCGACGTGACCAAAGGCAGCAAGTTCTACGGCCCGGGTGAGGAGGAGTTGGAAGGGGAGGGGGAAGACCTCCTGTAGCTCAAGTGCGACCCTCTTCCGATGGTGGGTGCCCCTAGGCACTGGGTTGGTTTGCCCAGCTCTCTCGATGTCTGAACCCCTGTGCCCTGGCTGCTGCACCTGGGACGGCCGTCCCCACACACAACCCCAGCAGCGGGCACTTACAGCTTTCCACCCTCCGAAGTCTGTGTTTCAGTGTTGCTAGCTCTCAGCTTTCATCTTTCTCTCATCCCTCCACGAAGCCTTTTCTTGTGCTGAATTTTTCAAAATACTTTTAGTTGTCGCCTGTCAAGCTGGCCCATAACCTTTCCTGAGCTTTCTGATTCCTGGGATAGGTGGGGGCAGGAGGGAGGAGAGATGTCTAAAGTACGGACCTGAAGTTGTACGCCAGGTAATTCACAGCTTTCCTTTCTTTACTCTTTTTAGCCACTGATCTCCCTTTTCCCTCTGCCATTCCCCATAAGGCCACGTTTAGGTACACGTAGTTACAAGTTCCTACCGTTTAGCTTGTGAAGTCTGGGCATATAAGCAACATCTCAGATTCTTTTTCTTTAAACCAGTTTTAGTATGGAGCCACTTTCCAAGATTAACCATGTATGTAGGATGTAGACAGACCAGAATGTAGATCTTAATAAAGACTGGCAAAGATATTCTCCCTGAGTTTTGGAGGTGGAGCTCAGATACCCCAGCAGGCGGGCCTGTCTGGTTTCTTTCTTTCTTTCTTTCTTTCTTTCTTTCTTTCTTTCTTTCTTTCTTTCTTTCTTTCTTTCTTTCTTTTTTTTTTTATCATAGGAAGGCAAGTATTCAAATACATGTTGATAATGACTTACTGTGTTTTCACTGAGCAGAAAAAACTTAAAAAAGCTATAAATCCACACCCAGTGCAAGGTTTCCGCAAGTTAAAGGTTTTTAAAACTTTGCTTTCAGAGAACCGTGTATGTAGGGTCATTGGGTTAGAAACCCTTGTTTCTTCCATGTAGTTACAGCGTACATTTCAGATTATGCTAATAAACTTCAGTTCAGACTCATGGAACCTGTTGGTATACAATAAAATTGAGCAACATTGTACATCCTGGTTATGTAGTAATTAATTCTAAGCTTAAAAAGTGACTACAATAAAAAATAAATAATAACATTAGGGACCTAGAGTGACCTGTTATTCGAAAGAGTACATTCAAGCCTTAAAGTTAAGGGGGTTGGCAAGTCTAAAAACAAGTTGGTTTCCTTCTTGATTTAATCTGTTAGTACAGGAGATTTATTGGTACTTGTAAATATATACTTTCGGTTTTAGTGTTTGATGGCTGGAATATATTTTAAAGTGCGTTGGTTAAGTAAAATAGGAATAAGAAATTGGAGATTTTATGTGTTAAACTATTTAATTGCTCGGTTGCTTGTATTTTTGTGTGTACATCTACATTGAATTTAATTAAGTCATAGGTATCTTATAAAGTATTTGCTTCTGGTTATGTAAATATGAAAAACAGTTGTCTACCTACTTAACTCAGCTAAAACAGTTAATACTTTTTCTTAAGAATATGAGGGACAAGAAAATAGAGCCAAAGTAAAGTAACTAAACGGACAGACCAAATTAAATAGTTAATTTTTTTTAAATCAAGGATTTACACAATATTTTGTACCTGAAGTTTTTTTCTTATTAATATTAAAAAGTGTATGCAATGATTAGAAATTGTGTACAGTTTTAGGTTTTTAATGTAGAGCTTACCCAACTAAAAGACCTGCTTTTGTAGCCCCTATCTAAACTGACAATGAAACAAAGTGTTAGTGCAAAGAAGCATATTAGTCCTCACACATTATGCTTTGCCACTATCTGCAAATAGCTAGAAAAGGTTATCCTGGACATAGTTTAGCAGCCTCCAGTGGCAAATGTTCTGCAACAGAAATTAAAAATTAAGAGTCATAGATATAACGTAGATAGCCTTTGTGCAGCTTGAGCATTAAGGGGCTTCCTAGATAACACGGAGAAATCACTTTTAGGTTGGCTTCCACCAATTCCCAGGTCCTGATGAACAGCCTAAGAGTAATTAGTTATTTTATTCTAAGTATTTATTGTTCAACCTAGTAGAGATGTTTGGAACGTTGTATTATGGAAAGGAACCTTGAAAGTAGACAGATCACCTATGGGCTTGAAATATGTTGACATTTCACATTAACAGATGTAGCACTTTTTCTAAAAGTCTTGAAGCCAAATTTCAGATATAAGTTTATTTTGGGTTTTAATTTTTATTTTCATCTTCAGTCATCTGAGCACTTTGAAGCAATTTTAGCCTGACAGTCTTAGGGCTAAGGAGCCAGAAAACCTCATTTCTTTGCCTAGCCAATATCTACTCCCATTTCACAATAATAGTTTTAGAGTTAAAGATTTTTTATTTTGTGAGGTTTTTCTATGTTGAAAAATTCTATGTTGAAAAATTCTTAGTCATTTTTAAAGTTCAAGTTCTTAAAAAATTATTGACAATTTAGTGGAGTAAACACATGTTGGCAAACAACTGGCATTAACTACATTTGTCAGCATTAAATTTAGTAACAGTTCAGGCACTTGGCCAGCATGTGAGGAAAGTGATCAGGTAAGAAACAATGCATATGGGAGGAGAAAGAAAGTAAGATTTGTTAAGCACCTACTACATCAGATCCATTAATTTGTCATCTCCATGTTACTTCAGTGAGGTTAGTAAGTATTCTTGCCCTCAGATGGGGAGTCTGAGGTGCAGATGGGGAGTCTGAGGTACAGACATGACATTCAAATCCAGGTACATTTGACCACAAAGCCTATCTATACTAGTTCAGGTAAACTACATAATGGGATAAACTTGCAGAGAATCTACCTGTTGTTTTGATACCCTCTCCAGGGTCCCATAAGGATCTAAAGCCTCAAAGAAACACACTTTCATGGCTGTATGTTTGGCTGTCCAATATGGTAGCCACAGGCCACATAAGGCTTTTTAATTTTAAGTTAATTAAAATTAAGTATAATTAAAATTGAGTTCCTCCATCTCACTGGCCACATTTCCATTACTCAGTAGCCACATGGCTACCATATTAGTGCACTTTATAGAGAATTTCCATCTTACCAAAGAGTTCTTTTCAACAGCATTGATTCTAGAGGTCAAGGGAGGAGGAGGAGGAAACTCCATTTATTGAGCTTATTATCTCATTTAATTTTCAAACAGCCCTAGGAGATAAGTAATGTTCCCATTTTACAAATGTGGAAACTGAAACTCAAGGAGGTTTTACTCAAAATCACCTACTTAGTGGCAAAGCTAGAAATCAAACAGTATAATTGACTTCACATGCCATCCCATCCCATTGTATCACAACAAAATATAATATCACACATTTCTAGAGTCATAATAGAGTAGGAAGACTGGAATAGATAGTATAATTCTAAATAACTTGATTAATATTACTACAGTGAAATTCTACCAAAGTAGTGTTTTTGTTTATTCTTTAGAATGGCAAACAATTATACAGTTGTATAATTTGTATAATAGTTTATTCTGCATTTCTGAAATTTAAATATATGGCTTTCCCCTTATTCTGTATAGTATTTTCTTTGACACAGACCAAAGCTGTATTTTCTCCAACTTCCCTTTAAATTCCACTGGAAAAGAAAAAGTCATATATAAAAGAAGTACCCCCATGAAAGGGGCACATGTACCTTTCAAGTGATTCTCCTCCTTTTTTAAATTTTATCTTCAGTATGTTAACTTTTATTTATAGTTTGCAAAATTACAGTTGAAGCAAGAGTTGCAGCATATTGACTAGGCTCAACCTGACCTCTTCCTTCGTGGATATCCTATTCACACTATCAGCTATCATCCCAGCTATTTGCTTTGAAGCCAACTGGGTCTGTTTGGACTAATGGCCATACACATCCATTACCTTTCAGTAAAATAAAAGAATCAGCTAAGTTGTCTAATGAATTTTGATACTCTGCTCAAATTTATACTAGTTATTTCTATAATACCTACTCTGAGTTCAGCATCATGCCCTTATTTTTAATCTTTGAGGGAATTGTATTTATGTTAAATACTAACATTAAGTATAAAAGGATAGCTGAAAGCCCATATGAAACCAGAATATGTTATTCATGCTGGAAGAAAATAGATTTAGTAACATCTAGAGTTAGCCATTCATGTTCTTTTAATAATTCTTTCAACAATCTGCGACATAGACCACCCCTCCCCTCTGTACGCATGACAGACATCACTAAATAACTTCTCTACCCTTCGAACCTGCATCATCTCAGGATAGCTAAGATAGGATTTCATCTCCATATTAAATACTGAAAAGGAATTGCCTGTATTTCATTACAGTGTTGCTTAAATAAGATGTTGTGAAAAGTGAGTTAACTGAGTTTTCAAAACAGTTGAGTTCCTACCTGTGTGGAAATTTAGGAAAACAGACAATAAACTAGCATTCAGTATATAACTATGATTTATAGTTAAATATTTTATGAAAGAAATGAATAGGATATGTAATAGAGGGTAAAAAAAGGACTTTGTTTAGAATAGGTGGTTAAGAAAGATGTTTTATTTATATTAGTTTATCAAGAAAAGGGGGTTGATATTTAAGCAAAAACCTAAAGGAGTCAGCCATACAAAGATTGGGTGTGAGAATGTTTTGATGCCATCTAGCACTAGATCTAGAACTGATCATATCACATTAATCAGCAGAGAAAGAAACATCCTTAACCTTTACTGATTTTGAGATTTGACTTGAGCCTTTGTTTGGTTAGTATTACCTCAGTGTTTCTTTTTCCACCAGTCTGGTATGTTTTATTATTCCTCTGTAGATAAAACATATAACCACATTTTTTTTCATTGACTGTAATATCAACACTGTCTTTAAGCAGCTTAATCAGTTTATATGTTTTATCATTACTGATATATTTAGATTTCTGTCATCTTATTTAGTAATTTATCTTTGGCATATGTTTCATTGCCTCCTTTTATCCACTTTTTTTCCTTCGCAGATTGAATTTTTTAATTCTTCCACTCTTTCTCCCTACTTATTTGGATATATTCTATTAACGATTCTTTTGGTGATTTCCTTAAAGTTTTTGCTATAGACACTATCCTTCTGAAGAACATAGGACTATTAGCCAAACATTTCTCTGTGAATTAAAAAAACTCTAAGACACTTTACTGCTGTTTGAGAGAATATTTATTTAATAAATATACAAAAGTACCATGCATACAAATGTGGATGGTGTCTCTTGAGATTCTGTAGTATATAGCCATATGTTGTGGCCCTGGTTTAGAAGGCTTTCACTCTATATGGGGTGCCTGGGTGGCTCAGTCGGTTGAGCATCTGACTTCACCTCAGTTTGTAATCTCACAGTTCCCGAGTTCGAGCCCCACATTGGGCTCTCTGCTGTCAGTGCAGAGCTCACTTGGAATCCTGTGTTCCTCCCTCTCTCTACCCCTTATCTGCTTGTGCATGTGTGCACACTCTCTCTCTTTGTCTCTCTCTCTCTCAAAAGTAATAAAAACAAAATCATTTAGAAAACTTTCACTCTAGTCCCTCCCTCATCCTATTTTCTATATTATTTCTATTAGACTTATAGTTCTGTATTTTTTCAAACTCCTCCCCCAAATTTATTAAAGTATTACCTATTTTTTATTGTCAGCCCTCATTTAAATTTACCAGCATAGTTACCATTTTCTTTATTCACTGTCATTTCTTGAATCTCATTACTTTGTTCAAGGTTCAGCTCTCATTTTAGTGAGGTATGTCCTATAGTTTTTTCATTGGTAGAAAAAAAGTTCTGGGGCACCTGGGTGGCTCAGTCGGTTAAGCATCTGACTTCAGCTCAGGTCATGATCTCATGGTTCATGGTTCAAGCCCCATGTCAGGCTCTGTGCTGACAGCTCAGAGCCTGGAGCCTGCTTCGGATCCTGTGTCTTCCTCTCTCTCTGCCCCTCCCCTGCTCAAGCTCTGTCTCTCTCAAAAATAAATAAGTAAACATTTAAAAAAAAATTCTGTCTCTATATGCCCTTGTTCAGGAATAATAGTATAGGTTTAGTATATAAAATTGTAGATTGACCTTTATCTCAGATCTTCAATAATATTATGCCACTGTCTTCTATTTCTCTTTAAGTGCTTTGGGTAAATTGCATTCCTTTGATTAATCCGTTTTCCCATTTGTCTTTGGAGTGCCGCTCTTTTACTAGGATTTGTCAAGGTGGGGATTTGATTTTTTTTTTTTTAACCTGTGCCACACTCTACTAAAATTTGAGGATGTGTGTCATCCATTTATTCTAGAAAATTTGAACTCATTATCTTCAATTATTGCCTCCCCCATTCTCTTTATTCATTCCTCTGGAACTCTTAGTAGGTACACATTAGCTTTTCGTTCTGTCGTTCATGTCTTTTAATCTTTATGTTCCATCTCTTAATTGCTTAAGAATTTTAGACAAACATACTATAGTTCTTTAATTTGTTTGTATTATTCTGGGGATGCCAGTTCTTGTATCTGCTGTATGTGCTCACTCCTCCATGGTGGTTTGTTTCTTCATGTAGTTTATAATTTTTACTGCAAAAACTTGTCTGCAGCAATTACTGTCTTTTTGTGTCTTGGGGTATTTTTTCTATGTTGTTCCTTAAGCCAACTGTATTTTTTGTTTGGTAATACATAGTTAAAATAGAAGAATTTACAGGGTATTAACAAACATATAAGTTGTTTCCAATCTTTTGTTAATACCTAGTGCTCCTGTAAATATTGATGTACATGTCCTTTTACACACATGAGTAAACTTATGAGGTAAATTCCTAGGGGGAGCCGGGGTGGCTCAGTTGGTCAAGCATCCGACTTCAGCCTAGGTCATGATCTCGTGGATCATAAGTTCAAGACCTGTATCAGGCTCTGTGCTGACAGGTCAGAGCCTGGAACCTGCTTCACATTCTGTGTCTCCCTCTGTCTTTGCCCCTCCTCCACTCATACTCTGTCTCTCAAAAATAAATAAACATTAAAAAAAATTACTTAAGAAAGGAAAATTCTAGAAGTAAAATGACTGAGACTTAGGTTACAGGATATTTTTTGTTTGCGTACTTTATTTCCGAATTGCCCTCCAGAGAAATTGGACCAGTTTACACTTCATGGAAATGCCTATTTCTCACTCCTTTGCCAAAAAATGCAATATCAAACTTCCTGGTCTTTGTCAATCTGAGAAGTTAGAATGGTATCTCAATATTGTTTTAATTTACATTTCTCTTTTTTAGTGAGGTTGGCTACCTTTAGAATTTTGAGTCATTTATGTTTCCTTTCCTACAAATTATGTGTTCATATGTTCTTTGCTACAGTTTTTCAATCATGGTATTGGTCTTTTCCCAGAGATTTTAGGTGTTTTTTAAAAAGTGAATCAGGGGCGCCTGTGTGGCGCAGTCGGTTAAGCGTCCGACATCAGCCAGGTCACGATCTCGCGGTCCGTGAGTTCGAGCCCCGCGTCGGGCTCTGGGCTGATGGCTCAGAGCCTGGAGCCTGTTTCCGATTCTGTGTCTCCCTCTCTCTCTGCCCCTCGCCCGTTCATGCTCTGTCTCTCTCTGTCCCAAAAAATAAATAAACGTTGAAAAAAAAATTTTTTTTTAAAAAAAAAATAAAAAGTGAATCAAAAGTGAATCAATCTTAGCTGCAAACATTTTTCCTAGTTTATTTGTCTTTATACTTTATGGTGTTTTTTCTAAGCCACAGAAATTTTTGGTTTTATGTATTCAAATTTATCTTCTTTCTATGGCTGCTGAGTTTCTTTATCATAAGTTAAAGGTTTTTTGCACTAAAAAGGTTATTTTTTTAAATACGTAGTTTTTTAAAGTACTTCTATGGTTTGGGTTTTTTAGTTCCATTTGGAATTTGTTTTAAGATGTGAAATAAGGATTTTTTTTTTTTTACAGAAAGCTATGCAGTTACCCCAACACTATTTATAGAATATTTTTCCCCAACACTTGCAGTATTACCTTTACTGTTCACTAAATTCCAATAGCTAATTAAGTCCTATTTTTAATATAATAATTATATAATAATATGGGGCGCCTAGGTGGCTCAGTCAGTTAAGTGTCCAACTTCAGCTCAGGTCATGATCTTGCAGGCCCCACATCAGGCTCTGTGCTGATGGTCAGAGCCTGGGTCCTGCCTGCTTCAGATTCTGTGTCTCCCTCTCTCTGCCCCTCCTCCACTCGTGCTCTGTCTCTATCTCAAAAATAAATAAACTTTTAAAAAAATTATATAAGAATATAATCATTTAAGATGCTATTTTTTCACCTTAGACTTCTCATCCTATGAAGGCTGTGTTAAACTCAGTCTCCATTCCAACATTTGGCATAGGCCTGAAGTTTTAATTTTTCAGTCTTCCCTGTCCCCACCCTAAGCCATAAGGGAGGGCCAAGGCCACTGAGCTCAACCCACAGTATGGTTGACAGCCTTCTAGTTTGAATTTCAGAAGCAAGATTGAGTTAAGGAAAGTATTTTACCTGCCTAAAATGGGAGGAGGCCAAACTAGATTCTTTCCCCATTTTATACCAATGCCTTTAAGATTTGCCCAATGTTAAATGTTGGTGAAGCCTCTAGAACCCAGTTATCTTGGCTTCTTGAGAGGTATTCTTTCATTTTCACCACACTACCTTCTCTCTAAAAGTCTTGGGACTTCCTAAATATAAGTATAAAAAATTAATATTTATTACTTGGATTTCTTTCAGTCACTTTTACATATTGCTTCATTTGTTCCTAGGCCCGTTGTAATCTTATTTGGAATACATTACTCAATACAACTATAATTAGGTTTGTTTTTTTTTAAGTTGCTTTAGTAATCACAAAAGACTATTGTCAAAACAGGCCAGAAAACTAGGCTGTTTATAAACTTTAATGAATTAAAGTTTTTCCCTGAGACTATGGTTGTTATACAATGGAAATAACTGAAATATTCATTGTAGAATTTTCTCCTCTTCATAAATACTAATGTAGCTATGTAGTCATTCTAAGAATCACAGTTATGTTACATACTTTAGATATTTAGTTCTTCCTGGAATTTTCTGTTCATTGCATTATTCTTTAAAACATTTTCTTACAGTGGCCATATGTTTTTCCTTTTTCAAAAAAATGTTACCCGTTCTACCTGATCATATTAAAGTAAGCAGTTTCAGGATTCACTAACTAGTAGATTTATTGAATTTTGAACTTGAAAAATCTGTGCCACAGTTATGTTAACTCTTAAAGAGTATTAATGAAATCTGAATTCTAGTATAATGTCATTTTGATGTATTTAACATTATCTTTAAAAGAAGAGTTATTTGGGGGCACCTGAGTGGCTCAGTTGGTTAAGCATCTGACTTCAGCTCAGGTCATGATCTCACGGTTTCTGGTTTCAAACCCCACGTCAGGCTCTGTGCTGACAGCTCAGAGCCTGGAGCCTGCTTCAGATTCTGTGTGTCCTCTCTCTGTCCCTCCCCAGCTCACACCCTGTCTCTCAAAAATAAAATAAACATGGGGCGCCTGGGTGGCGCAGTCGGTTAAGCGTCCGACTTCAGCCAGGTCACGATCTCGCGGTCCGGTCCGTGAGTTCGAGCCCCGCGTCAGGGTCTGGGCTGATGGCTCGGAGCCTGGAACCTGTTTCCGATTCTGTGTCTCCCTCTCTCTCTGCCCCTCCCCCGTTCATGCTGTCTCTCTCTGTCCCAAAAATAAATAAAAAACATTGAAAAAAAAAATTTTTTTTAAATAAATAAATAAAATAAACATTATAAAATATTTTTTTTAATAAAAGATTTATTTTTTAAATGATGTCCTAGAATGTTTGTTACATAAGTACATTTAAGAGAAACTGCCTTGGTTGAATTGCTGTTCATTTTTGGTAGCAAGAATTTTCTTCAAATTAAACATCCACTTTTTTTTTTTTTTTTTTTTAACATTTATTCATTTTAGAGAGACAGAGCGAGAGCAGGGAGGGAAGGGCAGAGAGAGAGGGAGACAGAAAATCCAAAGCAGGCTCCAGGCTCTGAGCTGTCAGCACAGAGCCCAATGTGGGGCTCAAACTTATGAGCTGTGAGATAATGACCTTAGCCGAAGTTGGATGCTTGACCGACTGAGCCTCCCAGGCATCCCTGCAAATCCACTTTTATATCAGCATTATATTGTAGTCTATGATAAAGCAACAGAATATAACTCCCTTAGTTATTACTGAGATGTTAATGTAAAAATGAACCCTTAATAGTCAAAATAACATTAGTTTATATAAGTTGGCCTTTATTATTATTTTTTTTACAAATTATACCTAAAGGCTTAATACCATTAAAATTTGTTTTCCTTGGGTAACTCTATGTTATTTTAGTGTAATAGGTAGCCAAGTATGGTTATCAAAATATTGGAATCAGTAACTTTTATGTTTGTTGTGTAAAGGGGTAGTGGAATGGCAGGTATTTCTGGCTTCTCAGATAATGCTTCTGGTTGTATTATAAATGCAGAGAAATGTACTTTAGTTAGACCTCATATCCTCCTTTCTCTGAGCAATGCATCCAATTCCAATTCTAGTTTTTAATGTTATGTTCTTTATGATCTTACAGGAAAAACTAAACTAGTCTAAAAAGACCTTTTCATAAGTTAAATGCTTCCTGAGGGAAGAAGACCGCTTAATATAGTTTAGAGAGTGAAGAAGTATGTTAATCACTGAATCATTCTTTTCTGTTCAAGAGTTAATAAAACATCATTTTGCCTAGAAATAGGCTTGATTTATTAACTGTTGATTCAAGTTCGCTCTTACTAAGTCGACATCTAAAATCAAAAAAAGAACGTGTTTTATGAAGTTTTGTTTTTACATTAATTTAGCATTGAGGTCTCCTTAGAAAAGTTGGCAGAGAATTTTATAAGAGAATGCATTGGTATATATTAATATACTCAGAGATGGAAGATTTTTTGTTTTTATAATGATCATCTTCTCTCTTTTATAATTCAGATAAGTTTTATGGTTTATACTCTTAAGTACTTTGAAGTAGATTGACTTTTGCAGGCCAGGAAGATAAATATTACAACAAAATGATAAGAAAAGGTGTTGATGTATATAGCTTTCTTGTTAATTCTCTTTTGATTTAATAGGTGTTCTAAAATATCTATTCCCCTGAAATTTTGTAATTAATGGAAATGCTCCAATTTTCAGGTGTCACTCCACCTTTGGGTTTGTGGATCCTCTGTGTTTTCTAAAGGTGGACTATATTTGGAGTAGTTAGAAAAGCAGATGGGGCACTTGGGTGGCTCAGTCGGTTAAGCTTCCTACTTCGGCTCATGGTTCGGGAGTTCGAGCCCTGTGTCAGGCTCTATGCTGACAGCTAGTTCAGAGCTTGGAGCCTTTCTTCAGATTCTGTGTCTTCCTCTCTCTCTGTCCCTCCCCTGCTTGCACTGTTTCTCTTTCTCTCTCTCTCTCAAAAGTAAATAAAACATTAAAAAATTTTTTTAAAAGAAAAGTGGAAATAGTACTTCCTAAGTCTGCTGGTTAATTTTAAGCAAGTCACTGAATGCCTCTGCTTCTGTTCATCTGCCAAGTGAGGAGGGCAAAAATTGTTCCTTTTACTTTGCAAGACTATGAGAGTAAAGTCACATGCTAGAAAATTCTTTAAATGGTTGACTATCATTTTACATTTGTAGTTCTTTACAGCCTTGATCAGCTTTACTTTTTCTTTTGTGTGTGACTTGTCGCTGTTTTAAGTTTGTCAGCATTAAGGGGATATATAATGTTTATAGATTACTTTGTCATCATTGTCGTTCCTCAAGAAAAAAAAATCACACTGGTTCTCTCTATCTGTCTATCTATCGCCTCCATCTCCAGAGAAGCAGCTAGTGCCACAAAGCATGTGGAGTTATGCAAAAAAAAATAAATAAACCCACACAACTGCTTTAAGATGAGGGCTACTTTTCTTTTCCCTAGGGACTATTCTTGCTTAATTTTATTTTTTTATTTTTTATGTTTGTTTATTTAAAAAGAATTTTTTTAACATTTATTTATTTTTTGAGAGACAGAGAGTGTGAATAGGGGAGGGGCAGACAGACAGGGGGCGTCACAGATTCCAAAGCAGGCTCCAGGCTCTGAGCTGTCAGCACAGAGTCCGACATGGGGCTCAAACTCAGGAACCATGAGGTCATGACCTTAACTGAAGTCAGACACTTAACCAATTGAGCCAACTCAGGTGCCCCTAATGTCTACTTATTTTTGAGAGAGAGAGGCAGAGTGCGAGCGAGGGTGAGGCAGAGAGAAAGGGAGACAGAATCTGAAAATCCAGTCTAGGAGCTGTCAGCACAGAGCCCGACTCAGGGCTCAAACTCACAAACCCTGAGATCATGACCCGAGCCAAAGTCGGACACTTAACCGACTGAGCCACCCAGGCTCCCCTGTTCTTGCTTAATTTTAAAAGTTCACATTGCTCTAAAATAAATAATTCCAGGGGCGCCTGGGTGGCTCAGTCGGTTAGGCGTCCGACTTCGGGCTCAGGCCTTGATCTTGTGGTCCGTGAGTTTGAGCCCGTGTCGGGCTCTGTGCTGACTGCTCAGAGCCTGGAGCCTGTTTCAGATTCTGTGTCTCCCTCTCTCTCTGACCCTTCCCCATTCATGCTCTGTCTCTCTCTGTCTCAAAAATAAACAAATGTTAAAAAAAAATTTTTTTTAAGAAATAATTCCAATTTAAGGAAATTTGGATTTTACTGTGTAAATAGAAATAATACTGAATTTCTTTCTCTTAAATGGTTAATACCCTTTTCAATGACAAGTGAAATAGTGGGCAATAATTTGAAGGTTATTAATGTTGACCCATTGTAAAAAGTGTTTCCTTTTCTTATATAGAACACAAATTTAAAAGTATAAATTGGTAGTCTAAGTGTATGCCAATAGGAAAATGATTAAATTTTAGGTATATCCATTCAGTAAGAAAATATATAACAATTAAATGGTAATTGTGAATGTCACCTAATATTAAGTAGCAATATGGAGAATACTTAGGAACAGGAAAATAGAATAAGAAAGTGCTTTACTGGAAGGATTATCTTAATTTTCATGTTAATGTATCTGTACCTATTGCGAATGCCACTTCTGGTTCCGTGCCATGAACTTTTCAGAGTATGTTTCTTATACTCAGTGAACTTTATAGTCCAATGCTTTCTATAATTCAAATTAATTTTCATAAGTTTTTAGATTTTTGTCTATTTAAGTAGATTTTTGAATTCTCTCAAATGTACAGATACTTTCTAACACATAATCTTCAATTTCCTAAATGCTTTCAAATATGAATATGGGTATAATCATTACTCTGTTTATTTAAAAAGCAAGAAATTTCCAGGTTTTTCTTCTAGTTTACTTCTCATTAGAAAAGATTTTGTTCTGTTAACTGAACAGTAAGCTCTCTAACTGACCACTCTGTTGCTCATAATAGTTAAGCTAGTAATTCTGGTTTTAAAATTATTTTCTCTAAATTACCTTTGTCATGTATGGATAACTATAGCCTCAGGAAAGAAAATTTTTTTCTATTGTAAAATTAGGAATTTTAGAAATCTTATTTATTAGCACTTGATTTTTAAAAAAAATATTTAAGTAACCTCTACACCTAACATGGGACTCAAAGTCACATATTCTTATGGCTGAGCCAGCCAGGTACCACCTATTAGCATTTAAATTTTTACTTAATTTAATTTAGTTTACTGATTTTATTTTAGAGAGCATGAGTGGGGGAGAGGGGCAGAGGGGAGAGAGAGAGATTTTTATTATAAAAAGAATTTTTTAACGAATATATAACCAAAATCAGAAAAAGACCCATTAAGTTCAGAGAACAAACTAATGGCTGACATAGGGGAGGGGGTTGAGGAGATTGCCAAAAGTCGTAAAGTGGGGTGACAGATACAGGCTTCCAGTTATGGAATGAATTCATCACAGGGATGAAAGGTACATCATAGGGAATATAGTCAGTAGTATTGTAGCAGTGTCATATGGTGACAGATGGTAGCTGTACTTGTGGTGAGCACAGCATAATATATAGACTTGTCAAATCACTATGCTATACACCTGAAACTAATATAATATTATGTGTCAACTGTACTTCAATTAAAATAATAATAATTTTTTAAATAGCCAGACTACCAGTTACATGAAGTAAAATTTTTTCCTCCATTCCCCAGAAAAGGTTGCCACTGTTAAGTGTTTGGTCTGTATTCTAACTGGTGTTTTTCATGCATATACAAACACATGTAGAATGTGCATACATGTGTATTCTTTTTTTAATTCAAAGCAAATCATGCTATATATATACATATACACACACACACATACTCTTCTGAATTGCTGTTTTTAGTTACTCTATCATGGACTTCTGTGTGTGTCTGTACATATAGAGATATCTCCTTCTTTTTGATAGTTATGTACTATTATTCCATTAAATTAATGTACTGTAATTTAACCAATTTCTTGATATGGAAAATTAGGTTGTTTTGGTTTTGTTTATTTGTTTTAAATAACAAGTGTCTTTTTTGTCATAAGTTTGAGCGGAGATTTTGCTTACTATAAATGAATCTGTTTAAAATAAAGGATCAAAATCTAGTTAATCCTTATTTGGAATTGCAGCTAATATTTTGGAAGAAACTTTCGTTTCTACTTTATGCCAGGCACTGTGCTAGGCACTGAGGATACTGAGATGAGTAATACAATTGCCACTCTCAAGCACAGACTTTGGGAATGGCTCACTGCTGTCAGCATATAAATCATGCCATTCCTTTCTAGGGAAGTGGTTCTTAATTCCCTGGACAAAATGCTAATCATTTTATGTCAGTCAGAGGAACTGTTCCTATAGCCATGTCTCCTGTTTCCCAAGAGCCTTGACAAATGACAACCATTGTTTAATGACTTTTCATAGTTTATATAGGTAATTGTGAATATGTTCTGGTAGTCTGGTGATATTTATTTTGAAAATGGGCCATATTTCTGGTAAAACATTCAGCAAAGATATGTTGAACATCTACGTGTGTTGTGCACTGAGCTAGTCACTGGAGGTGCAAAGATGGTACAGTCTCTGCTCTCATACAACCCTACTTTGGATTAGAGGAAGAAAATGTTTTAGATCCACAATTCATTTGGGTCTTTACCAAGTACTTATCTAGTGGATATTCTGTTTTATTTTTAGATGCCACAATTAATTAACACAAATCAATAAAGCATTATCTCCCCTCAAACAAACCAGTTTCCAAACCTAATTGCTTAAGTTTTCTCTTCTCCCTAATACCTTGTAGTCTTCAACTTTGAATACAAGTTTTGAGGTATCTGAAATTTAAGTTTTAAATTTTCAATGAAAAACTTTATTTTGTTCTAAAGGTAGATCTCCAAGAAGTTTCTTCTCATTGTCTAGTATCTATCTGTGCATGTTTTGAAGTTAAGGCTGTGTACCAAATATGAGTCGTTATGAGGTTTCTTTTATTTGACCTTTTCCTTTGAGACATTCTAAAATATTGTTAAGGTTGGGGCGCCTAGGTGGCTCAGTTGGTTAAGTGCCCGACTGCGGCTCAGATCATGATCTCACAGTTCGTGAGTTTGAGCCCTGCAGCAGGCTCTCTGCTGTCAGCTCAGAGCCTGCTTCAGATCCTCTGTCTCCCTCTCTCTCTGGCCCTACCCAGCTCTCCCTCTCTCTCTGGCCCTACCTAGCTCTCCCTCTCTCTGGCCCTACCCAGCTCATGCTTTCTCTCTCTCTCTCTCTCAAAAATAAACAAACATTAAAAAGATAATAATAATAAACAAAATATTGTTAAGATGATGTCAATAATTTCTTTTTTTCCCCCAGCTGGTCCATATGGAATATTTGCTGGTAGGGATGCCTCCAGAGGACTGGCGACATTTTGCCTAGATAAAGATGCACTTAAAGATGAATATGATGATCTCTCAGACTTGAATGCTGTACAAATGGAGAGTGTTCGAGAATGGGAAATGCAGTTTAAAGGTACCTTCATTTTCTTGGGTTCTTTGGAAATATTAAATTTACGGCCAAAGAAAGTATATACTATTTCACTTCTTTAAGAAACCTAAGGATATATTTTCACCACCATCATTATTTGATGATAAAAATAGCAAAATTTGAAAATGGTTGTTACATATTAGTTAAAAATCCATTTTTAAAAATTGAGTTGTTACCAACTGTAAGTCTAACAAATTGTGACACCTTTAGTCTTATAAGGCTTTTTAAGTAAGACATAGTATTTTTAAATATAGGCTTCTATTTAAAACTGAATTCATTATGGATATTGATACTATAATTTATTCTAAAATGATTTTACTGATCTTACTCTCAAAACTATAAAGAAAAAATGTCATTCCCCTTTATTATACCCTCATGGCATCAGTTAATACCTCTTGACAGCTGTGACACTCCAGACAGCTATTTATGTGACCTATACATCCCTTGGAAACAGTTCTGGCTTCTTGGCATTTGAACTGGTTCTACTGTATGAGGTAGTCCTCCTGTCTTCTCCTTCTGGTTTGTCAGTTAATTCACTTAACCTAGTTCAAATTCCTGACCAAAAAATGACTAAATATGTATCACCTTGGACATTATAGTGTTCTAAATTAAGTACTGGTAACCTAAAACAAGGAATATTAACAGAGATGTAAGAAGAGAGTTTGCTAGGAGAAAGAATAATGGTATGACTGGGGCCACACACTGAGTTCTCAAAGAACACAGGATAATGAGTAACAAATGACTTTGCATCTCATTTGGTTTATTTTCTTGGAGACTACTAGCAGATGTCCCATTTTCTCCCAAGAATATTTTCTAGTTGGATCTACTTAGCATGATCTCTAAGTGATTCTGATGAAATGTCCTTGGTTAAGAGCTGGGAGAATGGAACACTTTTCCTGGTAAAGCACAGTCCCCAAGCTTTGTAAATTCCCTAATCCTGTTTTCTTTTGTTCAAGCCTTACATGAATACAAAGACCAGCCAAGGTGAGCAATAGGATCAATGTAGCTTATTCGATATAATTTTAAAAGTGGTGAACACCTTCCCTGCTGCGTAATGGAATAGTAAAACAAATTTGATCACTACTGATTTTCTTTTGATGTATTTTTCAGAAAAATATGATTATGTAGGCAGACTCCTAAAACCAGGAGAAGAACCATCAGAATATACAGATGAAGAAGATACCAAGGATCACAATAAACAGGATTGAACTTTGTAAACAACCAAAGTCAGGGGCCTTCAGAACTGCAATTCTTACTCCCTTTCACAGAATGTCCAGCGTCTTTGGGTTTGGTTCACCTGCTGCAAAAAACATTCAACAGATTGTATACAAGCTAAATGAGTCTCACTTTGAAGATTTGAATACTAGACATTATTTATGCTGCCAACCTCATTTGTTGCAGTTGTTTGTAATGTCTGGTGGGGCTTCATCATCCTGAAAAGGAGGAAACAGGGACTTTTTTAAAGAGCAAGAAAGTCACAAGGTTACTATTCCCTCTCTCCCTCCTTCCCTCCCTCCCTCCTATTTTTTTTTTTTTAAATCAAAGACAACCAGATATGTATTTGCTACTTACGTGTACAAATCTCCTCAAAAACAGCAAGAGATTCATGTGCTGTGTTTTTGTTATAGCTCTGAGGGAGGAGACCTAGGCAGGAGAGGTTGGGGGTGCACATCAATTTGAGTAGTTTAGATTATTGAAACATTAAAATGTGAATTCTCAAACTTTTCTTTTTGGGTTTTGTCAGGAAAAAGGAAAAAACCCTGCTACGAAATCTTTGGAAATTAGGAGAAGGGATTTCAAGTGGATCTAAGTCAAAGTTAATTCCCAATAGTAAGATCATTTGAAACTAGTTTTTATCCCTTCCCTTCCCCTAGATCAAATCAATATTAATTGTGCCTTATTTCACTTACATAGACTTGAATTATTTTTAGGAAAAGCCCCTATGTGAATTCAGAAGTCATTACAAGCAGCATTGAGACTGAAGTTGGAATATTCTGTTGACTGCAAAACTTTGATGTCATTCTGTGTACATAGAATGTAAAAGGAATATTCAGTGTTACTGCCACATATGTTAATATACACAAACTTAATTAGCATTGTAATGGCCAAATGCATTCCCTCATGCTTTTTCTCTTTTAAAAAAAAATCAAAAATCAAATCAACAACTTTGTCCCCCAACAGCAGCCTAATTTTAGGAGTCTGACCCTCACATCTCATTGGTGTGGGTGCATGGGGCTGTGGTATGGATGTTGTATGGGTGCGTCTGAATGTGTGTGAGAGCGCCTTGGAAAGGACTCTGCAGATACTGTAAATACCAGTACCATTTTAATAAAGCATGTACAATAAACCAAAATAAGCTTGAGTTGGACTTTATATATAAACTGTAAGCCCAGTGCATTATGATATGGTAGTCAGGATTATGCATTTGATTCAAGATAAGGAAAAGTCTTGGAAATGAAAAGCAGGCACTGGTTAACCAACTTGTACACATTGTACCACATTCACTGTAACTTTAGGAAGAAATTCCACTTTGTGGAACATTCTCGAGATCTGAGATTATTCAGGTAAGAATTGATATATAAAAATGTACATATTTTGACTTTATATTTTGATGCTGGCTATACTAGAAGTAATAGCACCCAGGTGATAGTTACTGAACACAAAATAATAAAGGGTATTACACTGATAAGTACTGAATTCTTCTATTCATTTGAAAAAGCCCTTATGAAAAGCCCTGCATATTCTGCATATGTCAGTTACTTGATTTCATTGAGACTATTTAGGTTCTTGGTTACACCAAAAACTTAACAAGTCGCCCATTAAAGTCACCAAGTTAAAGAAGAGGTTTATTCTACTTTATGAATATAACATATGCAGAAGCCGTCAAAGAAAGGGGAAATTTAAATTGCAATAATAAGCTAAAGTATGAAAAATACTGCATTCTATTATATTCAGTCTTGGGATGTTTTATAGAAAATAATGATCTTCAGCCAAATCTTTGCTGAAGACTGGTTGTAAAGACTGAAGAATATTGGTAAATGGTTTGTGTGTTTTTTATGTAAAATATTTTATAAAATTTGCTAACATACATGTCCTCTGTAGTAAACATATAAATATATATATGTGTGTGTGTGTGTGTGTGTGTGTGTGTATGTATATATATGTATATATATATACATATATATACATACACACACACACACACACACACACACATATAAGTTTGAGCCTGAAGTTCAGAAATAAATCTGCACTTGTGAATAGAGAAACCCTAAATATCCATGCAGTAAAAATGATACAGTCTGTTAAGAAAATTGAGTAATTTGTGTTTTGGACTTGAAATAAACTTATATAGACAATTCCTCAATTTCAGTTGAGTGTTTCTCATTCTCAGGTAGTTTGCTGGGTAGTCTTAGAGTAAGGAGATAGAAGCTGTGGTGGTATTTTTGCTGCTGTTTTCCCCTTAGACTCTATTTCCCTAACTTTGCTGATTATTAGAACCACTTGAAGTACTTAAAATGCACATCAGACCAAACCTACTACACACTGAGCCATAATTGAAAGAAAATGGGTCTCAGACTCTTGCTTTGTTTTGTTTTGTTTTTAATTTTATTTTAGAGAGTGAGGGAGCACGAGCAGGGGAGAGGGACAGAAGAAATGAGAGAATCTCAAGCAGGCTCCATGCTCAGCGCAGAGCCTGACTCAGGGCTTGATCCCATGACCCCATGATCATGACCTGAGCCAAAACCAGGAGTCACGCTCAATGGACTGAGCCACCCAGGCACCCCTCAGACTTCACTCGTAAGAAGTCCATGGTAATTCTTGTGGTTAGGCACATCTGAGAAACACTACACTAATCATTTCAAGTTATATTGTCCATCTTTGACATCCACTTGAACTTACTCTTCGATAAATTTAGTCTTGATTTCCTGTATTTGGTTTCATATTCCCTAAAGTTTCTCAGTTACATATCAGGAGATTCCACATAAAAATCTAATGTGATTTTTTTTAAACATTGTTTTTATTCAGATTTTTATCTTCTGATAGTATCTTAAAGTTGGCATGTTTCTCAAAATCTATACTGTGTGTACTAGTCAGTTTCTCTCCATTAGGAAACGAACCTATTCAGACAACAGATAAGTTTTTAAACCTTGACTGTGAGGGGTGCCTGTGTGGCTCAGTTGGTTACACGGCCAACTTCGGGTCAGTTAATGATCTTGCACTTCACAAGTTGGAGCTCCGCATTGGGATCTGTACTGACAGCTCAGAGCCTGGAGCCTGCTTCGGATTCTGTGTCTCCCTCTCTACCCTTCCCCTGCTCACGCTCTTATCTCTCAAAAATAAAACATTAAAAAAAAAATCTTGGGGCGCCTGGGTGGCGCAGTCGGTTAAGCGTCCGACTTCAGCCAGGTCACGATCTCGCGGTCCGTGAGTTCGAGCCCCGCGTCAGGCTCTGGGCTGATGGCTCGGAGCCTGGAGCCTGTTTCCGATTCTATGTCTCCCTCTCTCTCTGCCCCTCCCCCGTTCATGCTCTGTCTCTCTCTGTCCCAAAAATAAAAAAATAAAAAAATAAAAAAACGTTGAAAAAAAGAAAAAAAAAATCTTGACATTAGTGAAGTCTACGTCATGTTTTCCTGACAATAATGCTACCTGCCTTTTTTGAAATCTGCAGACTCCAACACTTACACCGACCTCTACCTATAATCTGAAAGCTGAATATTAGTATATTGAACCAGTACTGGAGAAAATTGTTCTCTAGAAAACTTGAATCAGACTCTCCTTACCCACGTATTCCATTTACTTCTGTTAGTAATTGGGAAGTGCAGCCAATTGCTAAAAATGTATGCCGTTGGCATGTTAACACAGTGTATTACCTTACAGAGTTTTTTATGAACCAGAATAAGCTGGTAATAATAAAGTTTATAAATTGCTTTGAGCATAATAAAAATGACTCATTGCATATTATAGTGATGGTTCTTTTGCTCTAGTGAGTTAAATGTAGCAAATGCTCAAAGATAGCTTTTGAGTATGTGTGTTCCATTAAGGTCAGCCCTCAATTTGGTAGATTCTAATAACAGATTATGATCTATTGTAGGAAGAAAGTTCAAATGAACACCACCCAATTTTTCTTTACTGTTTTTAGGCAAGACTCATCATTCCCAGGCAATGTCAGAAAAGGCTGTATCTTCTTACCACACTCCTGTGAGTCAGACTTTGAGGAGACCCTGGGCTAGATTTCAGCTTCGCATTTTTTCTACCATCACTAGTGACTGAGAGAACATTTGGACTGCCTGTGATTTCTTCATTCAAGAGAGCAGTTGACATGCTGTGAACACTCTGGTTTATTCTCGAGATTTTTCCATCACTGTATCTGCATAGGACCCAACTAAATAAACCAAATCATGAACTTTGGTGTAAGAAGACTGGTAAATATTTACATACTTATTTTTAAAAGCATGATCTTAATGGCTACATAGTATCATTTCCAAATACAAATTTTAGTGGCAGGATATTCCATATAGTGTGGTGCCAATCTGGTTAAAGAAAATAGCAAAGTTTGGAAGCTAACAGAATTTTAAAACTAAGCTATGCTTTTGCCTGGTCATAAAAGTAATATATGCTCAGTATAGAAAAGGATTAAGAAAATAACCAAAAATCAAGAATTAAGCAAAGTTAACTTTTTCCTGCATCTCTCCAGTCCCTTTCTATATATAGGATCATAGTCTATTCAAGTCTTCTGACTAGAGATACCATGCAGTCATGCTGGACACCTCTACCTAGAACCTCAAAATGAATGCATCATACCCCCCGCCCCAAACTTACTTTTACTCTTAGCTTCTCTGTCGCTGCTATACTCTCCTAATTTATCTTCCATCCTCCCTTGTTCTCATCAAACTCATAGTCCCTGTTGGCAATTTAAAATGTAAACTTGACCTCACTTGAGGCCTTCAGTGGCTCCCTATTTTCTAAAGAATCAAGGCTTATGTCCTCTTCATCAATTCCCACAGCACTATTACATAAAACAACTTGTATCTTCCAGAATATGCCCCTAGCTACTTACCCACTCCATTCTTCAGTCTGAATTATACTGTCCTCCATACCTTCCCAAATTAACTGCCCTCCTGGATAATTTGTTCAGTCTTAGAGACTCAGGCTCAGTCTCAACTCAGTGCCCCCAGAGTGAATTAGGGAGCCCCCCCCATTCCATGACTCCATAATATCACAGGTACATTTGTATCACTGATTTACCATTGTGTTGCAATCATCTGTCTCCCCTAATAAACCAGGAACCAGAACATACTCCTATTTTAGGCCACAATTTCCTCAAACTTATTAGTACAGTGCTGGACACATAGTATTTGTTCAAAATGTTTTTTTCTTAAATTTGTAAAACTAGAGGGTTGACTAATACCAGAAATTTTAAAATGGGGGCTCAAAGGAAACATTTTAGAGACCTGGAAGAGAGCCTAGGAACTGCATCAGACCAGCACCTCTCCTTAGTTTTGCTTATTGGGCTTGCAAATAAGAATTTGAAGTCCTTGTGCTACAGAAAAAATGTTGGGAAACCACTGGACCAGATGATCTCCAGAACTCTTTCACTTGATGAATACAGTTCAAGGGCAGAGCTATGCAATCTTAAAAATATCTAGCAATACTTACTCTAGGACTGTAAACTACAGATTTATCTTCATGGCACAAGTGGATGAAGGCGCAAGCACCACAGTACGACCCTGACGTAAGTGCCTATCTAATCAACACTGTTTTGCAGCAGCTATAGCTTATAGGCTTCGTCAAAGGGGTGACCAAAAGAAAAAGGAGAGAAAAGGAGAGGACTTCCATTTTTTTTACCCTATAACTAAAACCATTCATCCACTCTTTTGAAATCCCACCCAGGGAAGTCCTTTGCTCCCTCCACTGTGGACCCCCTTGACCCTACCTCTCTTCCTACCATTCCCATTACAGAAGTACTCATTGTAGTTGCTGGCCTATTCCAGTGGTAATTTAGAAAAAGGCGAGTTAAATTGATCTTGCCAAAGACAAATTGCAATGTAATAAAAATATAATGAAAATAGTCCAACCTGCTGCACTTGCCTAGGAAGAAATACCTTATTTTTAGAGAAAGACCTTTGTCCTTAAAACCTTTGCTAACAGTGAGAACGGAGACAAATGCAAGATAAGATAGGAACAAATCACCTTTCTTATATAAGAAATGCAGGAGCAAGCATTTTAATTCCTTCTGTATTTAGGCTGTGTCTGTAGTGGAAGGAGTTTAGGCCTTGAAGGAGTTCTACTTTCTGGTGACCTTGAACAAGTTTCTGAACTTCTCTGAGCCTAATTTTCCTCAATCGTGAAAGGAACCAATAATAACTCGCAGGTGAAAAATAAGATAAAGGCCACTACCAACTCTATGACAAGTACTATATTCCCTTCTTCTACTTTGCAGTCGTAGAAAGACATTTTAAGTATCTTTAGGTGGTATATAATTTTATTTAAAGTAAAAATCTGAATAACCCTTTGTTAATTAAACCTATAGTCCTAAATCTGAAAAATGTTTACCAGTTTTCCCACAATTCATCTATTACTAACAAAGTATTACATTTAGTAACAGAGCATCAATGTAATATTAAAGTTCAATAGGGGCACCTGGGTAACTGTCAGTTGAGTGTCCAACTCTTGATTTCAGCTCAGATCATGATCCCAGGGTTTTAGGATTGAGTCCCACGTCGAGCTCTGTGCTAACAGCTCAGAGCCTGGAACCTGCTTCAGATTCTGTGTGTGTCTCTCTCTGCCCCTCCTCTGCTTGCTCTCTCTCTCCCTCTCTCTCTTTCAAAAATAAACATGAAAAAAAATTTTTTTTAACAAAAGAATTTAAACTCGTGGACTGGAGGTGATCCTGAAATTATTTGCATGACTTTATTAGATGAGATGTCAGAGACAGAACTGAGTGATTATATTAACATGAAAACACCTCTCATTATTGACCACCTTCACTGAAGAACAATAAGCACTTTGCGCATAAGTTAACTATCTTTAACTAGGAACAAAATTGAAAATGCTATACTACAACGAGTTCACCGATGTATTTGCTGTATAGCTTCACAGATTTGTGTGAATTTTTTAGTTAACCTTATTTCAACTGCCATGAAAGAATTCAGAATCATCTCACAACTCAACTTGGGTTAAGCAAAAATGGTGATTAGAACGGCTTAAATGTATTGCAAATGTACTATTCAAAGATTTTCTCCAAATGACTGAGTCTCTTAAAGTAAATTCAAACTTCCAGACATCCTAAATGAAAAAAATCACTAGACTCACATTCTCTCTAACATATATATTCTTGAGCAGTCAGAATTCAGTTCAAATTGGAATTTACTCATAATGGTTAACTATGTGTCAACTTGGCTAGTCTATGGGGTCTGGTTGTCTGGTCAAACACTAGTGTAGATGATGCTGTGAAAGTATTTATGTGATTAACATTTGCAATTGGTTGACTTTAAGTAAAAACAGATTACTCTTATAATATGGGTGGCTCTCATCCAGTCAATTGAAGACCTTAACAGCAAAAACAGGTTTCCAAAACAAGAAGCAATTCTGCCTCCAAACTGCAACAGAGAAACCCTTCCAGAGTTTTCCATGTGCTAACCTGCCCTGTAGATATTGGATTCAAGACTAACATCCACTCTTACCTGAATTTCCAGCCTGTCAGCCCTACAGATTTCAGAATTGCCAGCCCCCACAGTTGTTTGAGACAATTCCTTAAAATAAATTATTCTTTAATTATCTATCTACCTATCTCCTATCAAGAGAGAAATCTCTATATTAGCCTAATACACTACAATTTCCCAATTATTAGTACATATGAAACTTTAAAATTTTTCAATTTTGTGACAAATCCTCCCCCTTAACTTGATTCAGTACCTAATACTTGATCTGATATGGTCATGTGGGCTTTAGTTTCTGAACTTGAAAAACATTTTAGCCATGAAATGTAATACTTTTACCAATATTCCTTCCATTGTTCCAGATAAAATCTGACATAACTTTTCATCTAATCTCTGAAATAAGATTTCATCAGAAGTCATGAGACAGAACAAGAGGAAAGATGAACACAATTAATTCTTCTGCTCTCGATATCAAAATCAATGTGAAATTTAGGAAAAGAGCATAATCTAGCAATTTTATTCAAAATCACTTATATTGACCCTAAGTTTGATTTTTTTAATATTTAAAAAATTATCTGGAAATAAATTTAACAGGGGGTGCCTGCCTGGCTCAGTTGTAGAGCATGTGACTCTTGATCTAGCGGTCATGAGTTCAAGCCCCATGTTGAGTGGAGAGATTTCTTAAACATAGAATCTTTAAAGAAATAAATAATTTAACAGCAGTAACATGCAGTCTTTCTCTTTTTGCGGGGGGGGGGCGGTGGTTGACCTTCAAACATTTCAGCTAAGAGAATATTTAAATTGACCCTGCCCCACCTCCAATTCTTGGTTCTTCTCCAAAGACAACCATAATTTTCCATTTGGTGTGTAACTCTCTATCCTTTCTTCTAAGCATTTTCTATGTCTATGGCTGTACCTGTAGAAATATTGCAAAGCTTAAGTTCCAGAATCTGCAGACTGACTGCCTCAGTTTAAATCCTAGCTGTGTGACTTTAGGCAAGACACTCAACTTCTCCATGCCTCAGTTTTCAAATCTGTATTATGGAAATAATAACAGTACCTAATTCATGGCATCATTTTGAGGATCAAATGAGTTAATCTCATGAAACACTTGGAACAGTGTCTGGCACATAATAAGCACTATACAATATTAGCCATTATCATTGTTCCTCCCCCCCCCCTTTTTTTAATATAAATGACTTCATCCTACTATATGTTATTTTGCAACTTGTCTAACCCATTTACACATTTTGGAAATGTTTTCATATTACAGATAAAATCTACCTCTTTTTTTTTTAACTACTTCAAGCCTCATTTTTTATATAATGATTTCAAACAGCCCCTTAGTGCCTAGAAGAAGTATCTATGTTTATCCAAATAATTTATCCCTTTTTCTATATGATTCAGTGTACTAAAGTATCGGGGGGAGAAAAATGGTCAAATGCATCATGGGAATATTTGTACAGATATCTTTGCTGAGTATCAGATGGGGAAGGAGATAAGACCCTGCCATCACCTGGGACATACCTGTCACTACCCTAGGTAGCCTCCATTCATTTTTGAGTCTCAGCTTGCATTTACTAAAGAGGATTACTCAACAGAGATGCAAGCAGTCAGTCACTGGCAAAGTTACCATACTCTGGCTGTCCTATTTCTCCCTTCTTCAGTGCTGCCTCACTGCCATGAGTAAACCTGCATGTGTATTTAAAGAAAGGCCAGGGGAGACAAATGATTGGCATGGTTAAAGGTGATGTTTACATTGTATATCTGATTACTTTCAAAGTTCCTTTTGAGGGGATGCCCTCCCTTGGACCCAAAAAGGATTAGAAGTTGCTGCCTCAGAAAATGAGGTGAGAGGGCAGTTGGAGAAGGGTGAAGGGAGAATAAGGGAGGGTGCTTTTCTGATCTTCCTAACATTATCTCAGGCTGTTCCTTAAATGGACTCCCTTAAAGCCATAGCACCTGGAACATGGCCTGGCACAAAGCAGGCATTCAATAAATGTTTGCTGATTGAACAAATGAAGCAATTAAACTTTTACTTAACATAGCATGACAAAGCATATTTCACATTTAAAAAAGGTAGAGGAAGGGGTTCTGTATTGTCAACATCTATATGTCCCATCCCTCCCTCTCTTAGATCCTCACTCTGTCGCATGAACTGTTAGGGGCAGAAATTGGGTCTATCTTTGTGAATCTAGCCTTAGGACAATATCTGCTCATAAATATAAATTGAATGAATGAATGAATGAATGAATGAATTTTAACTAATTTAGATGTGTCCTAAAGCAACACTTACTCATTAGGTTAGCTCCAGAAATACAAAAGCCCCTGAGGGTGCTCCAAAAGAATCGTGGCAAATTCTTCCAGGGCAAACCCACCTTTATGAGGCTGGGTCAGAACTCCTCAGCTTGTGAATTTTTAGGAATTGGGGACAAAGGCAGATGTGCTTGGGAATTTTGGCATTTTGCCATCTGCCAACCTGGGAAGTACTCCTCATTCTTAACCAGATGGTCTTTGAGCTGATACTTCTTCCCAGTCACATGTCTGAACTGATGCAATTGTGTTCCAGAGGTTATAAGAGAAAAGTTGCTGGCGATTGTATCTAAATGAGCCAATGCCTTGTTTCTGTTTATGTGGCAAAGGTTTTCACAACAATCAGCCTTCTCAAGAAGTGTACACACAGCTTGCCTGACCAGGCCCCAGTGGGAAACAAAGCACGAGCCATGGTCAGGTGGAAAACAGTTTGCACTCTGAAAGAATAACATCACAGTCTGCATACTCACCAGGGTACTCCAAGCATGACAAACATACACTGCCTTATAAGTCAAAACAGGAATCTGAGTCCTCGTGAGAGTTTTCAAGTAAATCACAAAACTTAATGGTGAGTTTCTTCATCATTAGGAAGGAACAGGATGGAACATTCCAGTGGACCCATCAAGGATACAGAACTTTTCATTGTTGCAAATAGTACTGTAAATGTGTCTGTTGGTAGTCAGGATGAAAGTTAGAATGGTATACTATCAAATGATTGCTTCCTTTGCCTACTACACTGTTCAGTGATCACAACTGTCTAACTCAGTTGGCAGAAAGGAGGTCAGCAGCAGATTAGGGGATCCAAATCCATTCCGCACACCAGATGTAAGTCCCCTGAGAACCCTGGAGAGGACAGGGCTGATCTGATTTGTTAGAAGAGAAAGTGAGGCAACTCCAAAAGAGGAAAAGGACAAAATAGCATTTTTCTAATGGGGAAATCTTCCCCTGCCTTCATTCTTAGGAGCATAGATTTTTACTGTCCTGGTGAGATCATAAGAACTGAGTGTGTAAACTCCGAACTCTTAGGTGCTGATTTTTCAGAGAATGTTATAAACTCCAACTTCACCCTGTCCAATTTCATTCTGGATATGGTATTTAAAATAAGAGAATTCAATATTCCCCTCCCAACTGGCTTTGTTTCTGAAAATTAACTTTGCAGTCACCAGGACTTCCCTTACAGTTAACTTCAGCCAAGGCCTTATCTTGCAGAAACAAGTCATGTACCATGAACTTCACTTAATGAAGGGAGAATTTCATAAAAGTTTTACCCATTTAGGCCTTAGATAAATTATGGCCTTAGTCTATTCAAAAGTCACACTCTTTATATGTCTCCTCATCAAAGCAGGACCTAAGTTTATGGGGCTCTAAAAATGAGTTTCTTACTTGGCATCCACCAGAATACTGCAGCAGCCAAGAAATAATTCACTGGAAAGAGTCAGGCAAACATCCTGTCTGGAAGCTCTCAGTCCTTTTGGAACATCCTTCACAAGGACATGAAAACTTTATTCAACATAGCCCCTTTGCAACCATATGGAACAGGTATATATTCAAACCATTGCTCAAGAATACAATATACAGAATTTCCCTTTCCTATAACCCAACTCAAATCTTCATTTTAAACTATATTTCCCTTTGTGATGGATGCAAAATTGCCCCAAATTCTTTGTAGCTTCTCACATCGAGAGGTGAACTTTATTTCCCTGCCTTTTGAATCTGGACTGACCCTGTGACTTGCTTTAGCCATCAAGAATGTGGTAGAAATGCATGCAACTTCTGAGCCTGGACTCAAGGGGCATCGCAGCTTCTGGTCTTATCCTCTTGGAAAGCTTCCACTCTCATGTGAAGAAGACCAGAATGAAAGACTTGTGGATAGAGAGGCCACCCATCCCATCTGAGGCACCAGACATGTGAGTGAAGCCATCTTGGATGGTTCAGCCGCAGGCAATCCCCAGATTACTACAGCTGCATAAGCAACTCCAGGCAAGAATGGCAGAAGAACCAATCCAGGTAAGCCCTGCCCATTGCCAACCCATAGAAATTGAGCAAATGAACGATGGTGTTTTCAGCCATTAACTTTTGGGATGATTTATTATGCAGTAATGGATAAACAAATACACCCCTGGTGGCTGGGTGTATGGTTTATGTTATGAAAACATAAACTTACTCAACTCCAGAAAAGTATGTTTTGTTTAAATTCAATCAATTCAAAATTTACTCATCCACAGCTTTCTCCTTGAAGTGGCATCTAAAGTTCTACACAGCTCCTATATCTAAAACCTGAACAGTGCATTTAATATGCTCAAGCTATTGTATAAAACTCTACATCCAACATCCTCTACATCCAAGGATACACTTTCTTTTTCAGACATGAGAAACTTACAAAAACAATTCATGTATTGGGTCAAAAGGAAATCTAAATAATTCTGAAGGATTCTTATGTAAACTAAACTACTTACTGTAATACAATAAACTTAGAAGTTAAAAAACAAAGGATACCTTTTAAAATTTTCACATATTTAGAAACTGAAAAATATTACTAAATATAAGGGTTTCAAGTGATAATTCATACACTATATGCCAAAATCTATGAAATTCACCTTGCATTACTTAGAATGAAATATAGCTTTAAATAAATTTTTAGGAAATAAGAAATATTAAAATAAATTATCTAGGTCTTTAAGTTATGTTGGTTTGAGCTTTCTGGAAGTTGCAATAAAAATATGCTCATGAGGGGCGCCTGGGTGGCGCAGTCGGTTAAGCGTCCGACTTCAGCCAGGTCACGATCTCGCGGTCCGTGAGTTCGAGCCCCGCGTCGGGCTCTGGGCTGATGGCTCGGAGCCTGGAGCCTGTTTCCGATTCTGTGTCTCCCTCTCTCTCTGCCCCTCCCCCGTTCATGCTCTGTCTCTCTCTGTCCCAAAAATAAATAAACGTTGAAAAAAAAAATTAAAAAAAAATATGCTCATGAGATATTGTAATAGTGTTATATGGTGACAGGTGGCAGCTAGCTACACTTGTGGTGAGCATAGCATAACTCCTACAGTTGCTGAATTACTATGTCGTACACCTGAAACTAATGTAACATTGTGTGTCAACTATATTTCAATAAAAAAAGAAGTATGCTCATGACACTGGGCCCTCAGATTTTCTAAAGGTTACCACCCCTTTCATTTTTTGATTGATTTTGAAAGTCTCTGGATCTTCTCTTATACTACAGAGAATATCTGAACGTCAGGCCACACAACATTTTATGTATTAAATTCTGGTCTCAACTTTTTAAAAAATTTTAGTTTTATTGAGGTATAATTGACATATAAAACTGTAAGATATTTATAATGTTCTTCGGGGTGATTTGACATGAAGGAGTCCCCAATCTAGTTAATTAACACATCCATCAAGTTGACTTGTGATCAACTTTTATCACAAGTCCAATTGAAGGAAACCTATAAGAAGTAAATCTTAAAAAACAAACAGTTACTCCATTTCTTTAGCTATCTCATTTTTATTCCCTGGATTATCACAGGGTTGCATATGGAATCTATTGTCTTCCTTCAGATCACCTTTTTGAATTATGTACTGTCACACCTTTGTTTAACCTAGAAGAATGGTAGAAGAAACTACAGACAGAACCTACTACTGTACTTATTGAGGGAATGTTGTTAAAGATATTCATGTGTCACTGCTTATACATGAAAACCCACACAGAGGTCTATATTATAGACCTAAATAACAGAATTATAGAATAACAGAAATTGAAATTTGTTTTAATGTAATGTGAAGTTTTAACCTATCATGTTTTTATTTTTACCTTGGCTATTAAGCAGCTCAAGAAACTTTGCAGTCCAATTTTAATAACCATATTCTATTTTATGACCTATAAATCTGCATGCTATCCTATCTTTAAACATTTTGTGTGTTTTTTTAATTTTCCATTTAGCATAAGGTTAAAATCCTTGTACAATACCACAATTCCTTTATAGAATGAAGAGAAATAAAAAATTTTAAATATATGTTGATATTTTGGGGAGTCCTTGAACCAAATGTAATCTTCATATAAATGCATCTGTACAGTCTTCCAAGCTAGTGAGTTATATCTGAAAGATAATTCTTAGCACTTTTCAGTTTTTAGGATGAGAATATTATCCACAAAAGTGACTTACCTAACCAGTCCCAGGCTCTCTAGAGGTTATCATTTGGGTGACAGACATCTTAACATGAGGCATTTCTTGAAACCTCTGTTAAATAATGAGTCACGGGTAACCTTAGGGGCGTCTGGGAAGGAAGAGAGGGCCCATGCTCCTCTCCCACCTTCACTGGAGAGCTCTTTTGCACATAGTAATCCTCCTTCTCAGGGTGCCAGAACATTCTTAATCTTATTATGAATTAGATCATTTTGATAGCTGCTCCTCCCGAGCGAATGGGATTCACCAAATATGGTCAGATAAATCAAACTGAAATTACTCTTTCTGAGCATACACTTATGGTGTTAAGAGTATGGTCTTAAAGTCTTAACATTGTATACAGTCTTTTTCAAAAAGTATTGGGCTTTTAGTACTTTGTTTTGTTTTTAAATAAGCGTGAAAAAGAGGTCTACTACTTAATAATAACAAAAACATTTCAGTGTCTCCCCTCTGACTTCTGGGCTCAAAATATAGATGCTAGTTTCTTTCCTTTTTTACCCTTTTCTGTTTATTAGTCCCCAAATCACAAAAAATGTATGCTTCTTTGAGAAATCCATGACATTTCTTGAATTAATAGATTTAGATTAGGGGGAGGAGGGCATTTTAGGCCAAGGAAGGCATTTTAGGCCAGAAGATCAACAAAGGCATATTTGGAGAATTGGGATGATCCACTGAGAAAACTACTAGTGGTGTGGGGAAAATTAAAAAGGCATGGTTAGCAAATTGAAACAACGAGATACCACAACACACCTATCAGGATGAGAGACACATTACATACTACCAAAATGCAGAAGACTGTCAACACCAGATGCTTGTGAGGATGTGAAACAACAGGATCTCTTGTTCATTGCTGATGGGAATGTGAAATGCTACAGCCACATTGGAAGATAGTTCGGAAGTTGCTTAGAAAACTAAACATACTCTCACCATATAATCCAAAAATCACAACCTTTGGTACTTAGAGTTGAAAATTTATGTCCACACAGAAACCTGCACACGGACGTTCATGGCAGCTTTATTCATGATTGCCAAAACTTGGAAGTAACTGAGATCTCCTTTAGTAGGTGAGCGGATAAATAAACTGTGGTACATCGAGGCAATGGAATATTATTGAGTGCTAAAAATAAATGAGCTATCAACCCATGAAAAGACATGGAGGAAACTTAAATGTATATTACTAAGTTAAAAAAAAAGGCAATTACATACTGTATCATTCAACTATATGAAATTCTGGAAAAGGCAAAACTATGGAGACCATAAAAAGATCAGTGGTTATCATGGATTGGGGAGGAATTAATAGGCAGAGCACAGAGAATTTTCAGGCAGTGAAAACATTCTGTATGATATGATAATGGTGGATGCATGTCATTATATCTTTGTCCAAACCCATAGAACATACACACCAAAAGTGAACTCTGAGGCAAACTATGAACTTTGGGTGATTTTGATGTGTCAATGTAAGCTCATCCTTGGTAAAAAATGTACCATTCTGGGGCGCTTGGGTGGCTCGGTCGGTTAAGCGTCCAACTTCGGCTCAGGCCATGATCTCACGGTCCGTGAGTTCGAGCCCCGCGTTGGGCTCTGTGCTGACAGCTCAGAGCCTGGAGCCTGTTTCAAATTCTGTGTCTCCCTCTCTCTCTGCCCCTCCCCTGTTCATGCTCTGCCTCTCTCTGTCTCAAAATTAAATAAACGTTAAAAAAAAATTTTTTTTTAAATGTACCATTCTGGTGAGTGATGTTGATGATGGGGGAGGCTATATATATGTGTGGGCATGGGGGGGTATGAGAAATCTCTGTATTTTATTGTAAACCTACAACTGCTCTAGAAAAAAAAATAAAATTTTTATTTTATCTTTAGAAACCCTTTGAAAAGCCCTCTTAAAGGGTACATAGGAAATAAATGTGGGAAGTGGGAGACACAAATGGGAAGGAAGACTTTTATCCACATAATCAATATAAATTTGGGGCCATGTGAAGCTAATGCCTATTCTAAAAAGAAATAAAATTATTTTAAAAATATATTAAGATCCCAATTTGGAAGGCCTAAATACTAGGGTGTTTCTTTTCAGCAACATGTGACATGATTAAAGTGCCATTCACAAAAGGAGAGTCTGGCATCAGAGAACAGGATAAAAAAGGATAGGGGTGTCTAAAGGCTTTTCTAGACACTTTGAAAGCAGAGTCTTAAACTTATGTTTGTAGCCCTGGTTAGTGTCATGCACCTGGTAGACTCTGATAACATAGCCAATGTTACTATGGTTGTTATTGCTGTGCTTAATAATGGTATTTATGTTGATGATAGTGAGGACATTGAGGGTGATGATACCATTTGCTATAGTGGGAATCCAGTAAGTTTTTGGAGTAATGGACTAATTTTGCCTGATGATAGTGAGGACATTGAGGGTGATGATACCATTTTCTATAGTGGGAATTCAGGAGTTTTTGGAGGAATGCACTCATTCTGCCTACTCCTCTAAATTTTATCTTCTTTTCTGATAATATTGCTCTACCTTCAGAGTGCTTATCTTGCTGCTGATATTCATTCTTTTCCATCTAAAGGCTTCTTAACACAGTGATGTCAGCCATCTTCTCCAAAGTTCCATCTCCTTCCCAGGATCCCACAATGAGTTCCAAAGCCTGCTCAAATCAAAACCCCTCACTAGTTCTTTATCCTGCTTAAACCCTCCTTGCTCCCTTAATACAATATGCCAGTTCTGGCCCTCCACTCCAACAGGGAACCTTCCTGTTATTTAAATGTAGTTGTTATAAAAGTCCTTGTCCATTCTTTCTGCCATATGTTCATCTCAAAATTTTGTTCAAGTGGCACCTTCACTCAAAAAAACATTCAGTATAACATACTTTTTAAAAATCCTCCCAAAAGGGGTGCCTGTGTGGCTCAGTCAGTTGAGTGACTGACTCTTGATTTTGACTCAGGTCATGATCCCAGGGTCATTGGATCCATGATTAGTGTGAGGTCTGCTTGGGATTCTCTCTCCCTCTGCCCCTCTCCCCTTCCTCTATTAAAGAAAAAAAGGCTCGGGGCGCCTGGGTGGCGCAGTTGGTTAAGCGTCCGACTTCAGCCAGGTCACGATCTCGCGGTCCGGGAGTTCGAGCCCCGCATCAGGCTCTGGGCTGATGGCTCAGAGCCTGGAGCCTGTTTCCGATTCTGTGTTTCCCTCTCTCTCTGCCCCTCCCCTGTTCATGCTCTGTCTCTCTCTGTCCCAAAAATAAATAAACGTTGAGGAAAAAAAAAAAAAAAATTAAAAAAAAAAAAAAAGAAAAAAAGGCAATAAAATTAAAAAATTTTAAAAATCCAGCCAGGAGAGTTAAGATGGCAGAGTAATAGGATGACCCTATGCTTGCCTAGTCCCTTGAACACAACTAATTAATTATCAAATCATTCTGAACACCCAAGAAATTGACCTGTGGACTGACAAAACAAACTCCACAAGTAGAGGGAGAGAAGAGGCCAAATCATGGAAGGTAAAAGGAGCAAAGACGTGACTTAGGGGACAAAAGGATCATGGGTACTGCAAAGGGGAGGGAACCCTGATCATGGAGACAGAGAGGGACAGCATGAGGGAGAGAGAGAAGCAGACAAGAAATCACACAAGAAAAACACTTCTCCAAAGCCACTGACTGGGAAAATGAGGGGGGCTGATTATTATGAGTTTTACAATCAGCAGAGCACAAAGACTGGGATTTTAAAAGTCCATGCCATGGTTGGTATTGAGCCTGGAAGGTGCTGCAGTGTGCCTGTGGAGAGAGAGGGCAAAGGCACAATATGAGGATCCCCTGGGACCCACTTGGAGAGACAGTTCCCCTCCTTGGAGTGTATCTGGGAGAGGTAACATTGCCTCTCAGGGGACAAAAGAATTGGCAGGTGCTGTGTTCAATGCCCCCCCACCCACACACACACTTAAGCATAAAGGCAGAGACACCTGGTGAGGGTGTCTTGCTGTCTTGCTGAACTTTAAACTCCAAGCTCCTGAACATTGGTGCAACTGCCATTCTGGAACAAACTAGCACCAGCCCCAGTGCAGCGAGACCATCCCCCACAGGATCAGAATGGGTTTGCACTACACCAGGTCCCTAAAATTTAGAGTTTTGAAACTCAGTGTGCCCGAGATAAAACACAGGAGCGCAGAACTGCCAGGTGGGCAAATGGCCTGGACACAGACAAGGTGAAGGTAGGGATCTGAGGGATGCCTGGGACACATGAGGGGAGAATGTTTGCTCTTCTGTGAGGGCTTCCTGGACAACTGTGGGTGTGAACTTCCCTGCCCATCAGCACAGACTGACTTCAGGGAGCAGCACAATGCCAACACTGGTGGCCTGAGCTGCTCACACCAAATCCCAACCTCCTGCCTTCTGCATGTTCTTCTTTACTAGGACAGGTGTGCCTAAGGACCAGAGTAGTGGGTACCTCCCCCAGAAGACCAGCACAAACACCCAGAACTCATCAAGTCTACTGACCAGAGAGTACTGCAAAGCTTCAGCTCTAATGGAGATATAATCAGGCCTCTTTTAACAAGCAGGCCAGAGCACACCAGAGCATAGTTAAAACTCAACACACTTTGTACAAGGTCCAAACACTCCCCCACTGCAAGCAAGGAGAAACTCTTCAGAAGGCTGACCTGAGGGAAAGAGCAGCCAAAACACAGCATCAGAGTCCACACAACACATAATAGAGACCCTCCAGAAGCACCAGACCCTGGACACTATATGGCCTTTTCTTAATAAAGCCATTACTCTCAGGAGGAGGAAACATAATAGGCTTTTCTAACATAGAGAAGAAGACAGAGACCTAGACAAAATGCCAAGACATAGGATTTCATCCCAAAAGAAAGAACAAGAAAAGTTCAGAGCCAGGGATCTAATAAAAACAGATATAAATAATATGCCTGATCCAGAATTTAAAATAACAATAATAAGGATACAAGCTGGGCTTGTAAAATGCATAGAAGACACCAGGTTACCCCAAAGACAAAAGACCTAAAAATGAAGCCAAAATAAAAAATCCTATAACTGAGATGCAAAACTGACTGGAAGTAATGACCACAAGGATGAAAGAGGCAGAGGAACGAATAAGTTATATAGAAGATAAAATTAGGGAAAATAATGAAGCTGAAAAGAAGGAAAGAAAAATATTGGATCACAAATGTAGACTGGGAGAACTCAGCAACTCCTTAAAGCATAATAACATTCGTATCATAAGAGTCCCAGAAGAAGAGAAGGGAAGGGTCAGAAAGTGTATTTGAGGTGATTATAGCTGAAAACTCTCTGAGGATGGAAATAGACATCTAAATCCAGGAAGCACATATAACTTCCATTAAATCAACAAAAGCAGGCCAATGTCAGGACATATCATAGAAAATTTTCAAAATACAGAGATAGAGAAAAAATTCCTGAAAGAGCAAAGGAAAAGAAATCTCTAACTTCCAAAGAAAGACAAGGTTAGCAGCAGATCCATCCACAGAAACTTGGCAGGTCAGAAGGGAGTGGCATGCTATATTTGTGCTAAATGGGAAAAAAAAATGCAGCCAAAAGTATTTGTCCAGCAAGGCTGTCATTCAGAATAGAAAGACAGATAAAGAGTTTCCCAGAAAAACAAAAGGTAAAAGAGTTAATGACTACTAAACCAGCCCTGCAAGAAATATGAAAGGGGACTCTTTGAGTGGTTAAGAAAGACCAAAAGTGACAAAGACTAGAAAAGAACAGAAAAAATTTCTAGAAACAATGACTTAATGGGAATACATGGCACTAAATTCATATCTATCAATAATCACTCTGAATGTAAATGGATGAAATGCTCCACTGAAAAGGCATTGAGTCTCAGAATGGATTAACAAAAAAAGAGACCCATCTATATACTACCTACAAGAGACTCATTTTAGACCTAAAGCCACCTGCAGATTGAAAGTGAGGGGATGGAGAACCATCTATCATGCTAATGGATATCAAAAGACAACCGGAGTAACCATACATATATCAGACAAATTAAACTTTAAAATAAAGACTGTAACAAGAGATAAAGAAGGGCACTATATCATAATAAAGGGATCTATCCATCAACAAGATCTAACAATGGTAAATATGTATGCCCCCACTCGGAGGCACCCAAATATATAAACATAAAAATATAAAAACTCATTGATAATAATACAATAATAGTAGGGGACTTTAACACCCACTTACAACATTGGACAGATCATCTAAGCAGAAAACCAACAAGGAAAAAATGGCTTTGAATGACACACTGGACCAGATGGATTTAACAGACACATTCAGAACATTTCATCCTAAAGCAGCAGAATAAACATTCTTCTCGACATGGGACATTCTCTACAATAGGTCACATACTAGGTCATATATCAGGCCTCAACAAGTACAAAAAGATCGAGATCATACCATGCATATTTACCAACCACAAGGCTATGAAACTTGATGTCAAACACAAGGAAAAAAAAAACTGGAAAGACCACAAATACATGGAAGTTAGAGAACATCCTACTAAAGAATGAATTGGTCATCCAGGAAATTAAAGAAGAAATAAAAACATGGAAACAAATGAAAATGAAAACATGACAGCCCAAAACCTCTGAGATGCAGTAAAAGTGGTCATAAGAGGGAAGTATATAGCAATACTACCGACCTCAAGAAGTAGGAAATATCTCAAATACACAACCTAACTGCACACCTAAAATGTCTAGAAAAAGAACAGCAAGTGAAGCCTAAAGCCAGTGGAAGAAGTGAAATAATAAAGATTAGAGGAGAAATAAGTGATATAGAAAAAAACAAAAACAAAAACATCAGAACAGATCCCCAAAACTCGTTGCTGGTTCTTTGAAAGAATTGATACAATTGATAAACCCCTAGCCAGATTTGTCAAAAAGAAAAGTGAAAGGATAATAAAATCACAAATGAGAGGAGAGATCACAACCAACACCACAGAAATACAATTATAAGAGAATATTATCAAAAACTGTATGCCGACAAATTGGGGAATCTGGAAGAAATGAACAAATTCCTAGAAACATATAAACTACAAAAACTGAAACAAGAAGAAATAGAAAATTTGAACAGACCTATAACCAATAAGGAAATTGAATCAGTAATCAAAAATCTCCCAACAAACAAAAGTCCAGGGCCAGATGGTTTCCCAGGGGAATTCTACCAAGCATTTAAAGAATAGTTAGCACCTATTCTTCTCAAACTGTTCCAAAAAATAGAAATGGAAGGAAAGCTTCCAAACTCATTCTATGAAGTCAGCATTACTTTGATTCTAAACCCAAAGACACCACTAAAAAGGAGAAATACAGACCAATATCTCTGATGAACATGGATGAAAAAGTTCTGAACAAAATACTAGCAAATCGAATCAAACAGTACTTTAAAGGAACTATTCACCATGATCAAGTGGAATTTATTTCTGGGCCGCAAGTGCAGTTCAATATGCACAAATCAATCAACATGATACAACACATTAATGAAATAAAGGATAAGAACCATATGATCCTCTTAATAGATACAGAAAGTATTTGACAAAGCATAGCATCTACTCTTGATAAAAACCCTCAACAAAGTAGGGATAGAGGGAAAATACCTCAACATCATAAAGGCCATATATGAAAGACCTACAGCTAATATCCTCCTCAATAGGGGAAAACTGAGAGCTTTTCCCCTACAGTGAGGAACAAGACAGGAATGTCCACTCTCACCGTTGTCATTTAACATAGTACTGGAAGTCTTATCCTCAGCAGACAACAACAACAACAACAACAACAAAAATCAAAAGGCATCCAAATTGGCAAGGAAGAGGTCAAACTTTCATTATTTGCAGATGACATGATACTCTACGAAGAAAACCTGAAAGAATCCATCAAAAAATTATTAGAACTGACAAATGAATTCATTAAAGCTACAGGATCCAAAATCAATGTAGAGAAATCTGTTGCACTTCCATACACCAAAAATGAAGCAGCAAAAAAAGAAATAAAGGAATTGATCCCATTTACAATTGCACCAAAACCATAAGATACCTAGGAATAAACCTAACCAAAGAGGTAAAAGATCTGTACTCTGAAAACTAGAGAACACTTATGATAGAAATTGCAGATGACAAAAGAAATGGAAAAACAGGGGCTCCTGGATGGCACAATCGGTAGAGTGTCAGACTCCTGATTTTGGTTTGGGTCATGATCTTGTGGTTCGTGGATGGAGTCCCATATCAGGCTCACGCTGACAGCACTGAGTCAGCTTGGGATTCTCTTTCTCCCTCTCTCTCTTTCTGCACCTCTCCCCCACTTGCTCACTTGCTCTCTCTCTCTCAAAATAAATAAATGAAAATTTTGTTTAAAAAATGGAAAAACATTCCGTGCTCATGGATCGGAAGAACAAACACTGTTAAAATGTCTATACAAAGCAATCCAGACATTTAATACAATCTCTATCAAAATACTGCCAGCATTTTTCACAGAGCTAGAACCAACAATCCTAAAATTTGTATGGAACCTCAAAAGACCTCAAATAGTGAAAGCAATCTTGAAAAAGAAAAGCAAAGCTTGAGTCATCACAATTCCAGACTTCAAGCTATATTACAAGACTGCAGTCATCAAGAAAGTATGGTACTGGCACAAAAAGGACACATAGATCAATAGAACAGAATAGAAAATATAGAAGTGGACTCACAACTACATGGTCAACTACTTTTCGACAAAGCAGGAAAGAATATCCAGTGGAAAAAAGACAATCTCTTCAACAAATGCTATTGGGAAAACTGGATGACAACCTGTAAAAGAATGAAACTGGACCACTTTCTTACACCATACACAAAAATAAATTCAAAACAGATGAAAGGCCTAAA
This sequence comes from Prionailurus bengalensis, assembly GCF_016509475.1. NCBI lineage: Eukaryota > Metazoa > Chordata > Mammalia > Carnivora > Felidae > Prionailurus > Prionailurus bengalensis. The sequence goes on from NC_057344.1 coordinate 96,882,923, forward strand.
TATGAGACAGGAAACCATCAAAATCCTAGAGGAGAACATAGGCAGCAGCCTCTTTGACTTTGGCCATAGCAACTTCTTACTAGACCATCTCCGGAGGCAAGGGAAACAAAAGCAAAAATGAACTTTTGGGGCTTCATCAAGATAAAAAGCTTCTGCACAGCAAAGGAAACAATCAACAAAACTAAAAGGCAACCAACCGAGTGGGACAAGATATTTGCAAATGACATATCAGATAAAGGGTTAGTATCCAAAATCTATAAAAACTTATCAAACTCAACACCCAAAAAAACAAATAATCCAGTGAAGAGATGGGCAGAAGACATGAATAGACACTTTTCCAGAGAAGACACCCAGATTGCTAACAGACACATGAAAACATGCTCAACATCACTCATCATCAGGGAAATATAAATCAAACTAAAATGAGATATCACCCCATACCTGTCAGACGAGCTAAAATTAACACAGGAAACAATGGGTGTTAGCAACGATGTGGAGAAAGGGGAATGCTTTTACACTTTTGGTGGGAATGCAAACTCGTGCAGCCACTCTGGAGAACATGAAGGTTCCCCAAAAGTTAAAAATAGAGCTACCATATCCTATGACCCAGGGCGCCTGGGTGGCTCAGTCTGCTGAGCATCCAACTCTTGATTTGGCTCAGGTCATGATCTCAGGGTTTGTGGGATCAAGCCTTATGATGGATTCTGCACTGATGGTACAGAGCCTACGTAGGATTCTCTCTCCCCCTCTCTCTGCCCCTCCCTGCTCACTCTCCCCACACACAAAATAAATAAATAAACTTTAAAAAAGAAGAACTGCCCTATGACCCAACAACTGCACTATTACGTATTTATCCAAAGGATACAAAAAATATTTATTCGAAGGGCACATGCACCCCAATGTTTATAGCAACATTATCAACAATAGCCAAATTATGAAAAGAGCCCAAATGTTCATTGACTGATGAATGGATAAAGAACAGGTGGTATTTAAAAAAAGTGGTGGTATATATATACAATGGAATATTACTCAGCCATCAGAAAGAATAAAATTTTGTCATTTGCAATGACATGGATGTAGCTACAGTGTATTATGCTAAGTGAAATAAGTCAGTCAAAGACTAATAGGATATCACTCATATGTGGAATTTAGGAAACAAAACAAATGAACAGAGGGGAAAGAAAAAAAAGAGAAAGGAAAGCAAAGCATAAAAAGACTCTTTAATTTAATTATAGAGAGCAAGCTGAGAGTTGCTGGAGGGGACATGGGTGGGGGATGGGCTACATGGGTGATGGGTATTAAACAAGGCACTTGTTGTGATGAGCACTGGGTGTTGTATGTAAGTGTTGAATCAGTAAATTCTACTCCTGAATTAATATTACACTATATGTTAATTAACTGAAATTTAAATAAAAACAAAACATTAAAAAAAAATGCCGCAGCAACTACTTACTCAATATGTCTCTGAAGGCAAGGGAAACAGAAGCAAAAATGAACAATTGGGACCTCATCAAAATAAATAGCTTCTGCACAGTGAAGGAAACAATCAGCAAAACTATAAGGCAACCAACAGAATGGGAGAAGATATTTGCAAACTACATATCAGATAAAGGGTTAGTATCCAAAATCTATAAAGAACTTCTCAAACTCAACACCCAAAAAAACAAATAATCCAGTGAAGAGATGGGCAAAAGACATGAATAGACACTTCTCCAAAGAAGACATCCAGATGGCCAACTGACACATGAAAAAATGCTCAACATCACTCATCGTCAGGGAAATACAAATCAAAACCACAATGAGATACCACCTCACACCTGTCAGAATGGCTAACATTAACAACTCAGGCAACAACAGATGGTGAGGATGCGGAGAAAGAGGATCTCTTTTGCATTGTTGGTGGGAATGCAAACTGGTGCAGCCACTCTGGAAAACAGTATGGAGGTTCCTCAAAAAATTAAAAATAGAACTACCCTGTGACCCAGAAATTACACTACTAGGTAGGTATTTATCCAAGGGATACAGGTATGCTATTTCAAAGGGGCACTTGCACCCCAATGTTTATAGCAGCACTATCAACAATAGCCAAAGTATGGAAAGAGCTGAAATGTCCATCGATGGATGAATGGATAAAGAAGATGTGGTATATATATATACAATGGAGTATTGGCAATCAGAAAGAATGAAATCTTGCCATTTGCAACTATGTGGATGGAACTAGAGGGTATTATGATAAGTAAAATTAGAGAAAGATAAATATCATATGACTTTACTCTTTTGAGGACTTTTTTTTTTTTATTTTTGTTCAACTTTATGCTTTCTTTTTTTTTTTTTCTGAAATTTATTGACAAATTGGTTTCCATACAACACCCAGTGCTCATCCCAAAAGGTGCCCTCCTCAATACCCATCACCCACCCTCTCCTCCCTCCCACCCCCCATCAACCCTCAGTTTGTTCTCAGTTTTTAACAGTCTCTTATGCTTTGGCTCTCTCCCATTCTAACCTCTTTTTTTTTTTTTTCCTTCCCCTCCCCCATGGGTTCCTGTTAAGTTTCTCAGGATCCACATAAGAGTGAAACCATATGGTATCTGTCTTTCTCTGTATGGCTTATTTCACTTAGCATCACACTCTCCAGTTCCATCCACGTTGCTACAAAAGGCCATATTTCATTTTTTCTCATTGCCATGTAATATTCCATTGTGTATATAAACCACAATTTCTTTATCCATTCATCAGTTGATGGACATTTAGGCTCTTTCCATAATTTGGCTATTGTTGAGAGTGCTGCTATGAACATTGGGGTACAAGTGGCCCTATGCATCAGTGCTCCTGTATCCCTTGGATAAATTCCTAGCAGTGCTATTGCTGGGTCATAGGGTAGGTCTATTTTTAATTTTCTGAGGAACCTCCACACTGCTTTCCAGAGCGGCTGCACCAATTTGCATTCCCACCAACAGTGCAAGAGGGTTCCCGTTTCTCCACATCCTCTCCAGCATCTATAGTCTCCTGATTTGTTCATTTTGGCCACTCTGACTGGCGTGAGGTGATACCTGAGTGTGGTTTTGATTTGTATTTCCCTGATAAGGAGCGACGCTGAACATCTTTTCATGTGCCTGTTGGCCATCCGGATGTCTTCTTTAGAGAAGTGTCTATTCATGTTTTCTGCCCATTTCTTCACTGGGTTATTTGTTTTTCGGGTGTGGAGTTTGGTGAGCTCTTTATAGATTTTGGATACTAGCCCTTTGTCCGATATGTCATTTGCGAATATCTTTTCCCATTCCGTTGGTTGCCTTTTAGTTTTGTTGGTTGTTTCCTTTGCTGTGCAGAAGCTTTTTATCTTCATAAGGTCCCAGTAATTCACTTTTGCTTTTAATTCCCTTGCCTTTGGGGATGTGTCGAGTAAGAGATTGCTACGGCTGAGGTCAGAGAGGTCTTTTCCTGCTTTCTCCTCTAAGGTTTTGATGGTTTCCTGTCTCACATTTAGGTCCTTTATCCATTTTGAGTTTATTTTTGTGAATGGTGTGAGAAAGTGGTCTAGTTTCAACCTTCTGCATGTTGCTGTCCAGTTCTCCCAGCACCATTTGTTAAAGAGGCTGTCTTTTTTCCATTGGATGTTCTTTCCTGCTTTGTCAAAGATGAGTTGGCCATACGTTTGTGGGTCTAGTTCTGGGGTTTCTATTCTATTCCATTGGTCTATGTGTCTGTTTTGGTGCCAATACCATGCTGTCTTGATGATGACAGCTTTGTAGTAGAGGCTAAAGTCTGGGATTGTGATGCCTCCTGCTTTGGTCTTCTTCTTCAAAATTCCTTTGGCTATTCGGGGCCTTTTGTGGTTCCATATGAATTTTAGGATTGCTTGTTCTAGTTTCGAGAAGAATGCTGGTGCAATTTTGATTGGGATTGCATTGAATGTGTAGATAGCTTTGGGTAGTATTGACATTTTGACAATATTTATTTTTCCAATCCATGAGCAGGGAATGTCTTTCCATTTCTTTAAATCTTCTTCAATTTCCTTCATAAGCTTTCTATAGTTTTCAGCATACAGATCCTTTACATCTTTGGTTAGATTTATTCCTAGGTATTTTATGCTTCTTGGTGCAATTGTGAATGGGATCAGTTTCTTTATTTGTCTTTCTGTTGCTTCATTGTTAGTGTATAAGAATGCAACTGATTTCTGTACATTGATTTTGTATCCTGCAACTTTGCTGAATTCCTGTATCAGTTCTAGCAGACTTTTGGTGGAGTCTATCGGATTTTCCATGTATAATATCATGTCATCTGCAAAAAGCGAAAGCTTGACTTCATCTTTGCCAATTTTGATGCCTTTGATTTCCTTTTGTTGTCTGATTGCTGATGCTAGAACTTCCAGCACTATGTTAAACAGCAGCGGTGAGAGTGGGCATCCTTGTCGTGTTCCTGATCTCAGGGAAAAAGCTTTCAGTTTTTCCCCGTTGAGGATGATGTTAGCTGTGGGCTTTTCATAAATGGCTTTTATGATCTTTAAGTATGTTCCTTCTATCCCGACTTTCTCAAGGGTTTTTATTAAGAAAGGGTGCTGGATTTTGTCGAAGGCCTTTTCTGCATCGATTGACAGGATCATATGGTTCTTCTCTCTTTTTTTGTTAATGTGATGTATCACGTTGATTGATTTGCGAATGTTGAACCAGCCCTGCATCCCAGGAATGAATCCCACTTGATCATGGTGAATAATTCTTTTTATATGCCGTTGAATTCGATTTGCTAGTATCTTATTGAGAATTTTTGCATCCATATTCATCAGGGATATTGGCCTGTAGTTCTCTTTTTTTACTGGGTCTCTGTCTGGTTTAGGAATCAAAGTAATACTGGCTTCATAGAATGAGTCTGGAAGTTTTCCTTCCCTTTCTATTTCTTGGAATAGCTTGAGAAGGATAGGTATTATCTCTGCTTTAAACGTCTGGTAGAACTCCCCTGGGAAGCCATCTGGTCCTGGACTCTTATTTGTTGGGAGATTTTTGATAACCGATTCAATTTCTTCGCTGGTTATGGGTCTGTTCAAGCTTTCTATTTCCTCCTGATTGAGTTTTGGAAGAGTGTGGGTGTTCAGGAATTTGTCCATTTCTTCCAGGTTGTCCAATTTGTTGGCATATAAGTTTTCATAGTATTCCCTGATAATTGTTTGTATCTCTGAGGGATTGGTTGTAATAATTCCATTTTCATTCATGATTTTATCTATTTGGGTCATCTCCCTTTTCTTTTTGAGAAGCCTGGCTAGAGGTTTGTCAATTTTGTTTATTTTTTCAAAAAACCAACTCTTGGTTTCGTTGATCTGCTCTACAGTTTTTTTAGTTTCTATATTGTTTATTTCTGCTCTGATCTTTATTATTTCTCTTCTTCTGCTGGGCTTAGGCTGCCTTTGCTGTTCTGCTTCTAGTTCCTTTAGGTGTGCTGTTAGATTTTGTATTTGGGATTTTTCTTGTTTCTTGAGATAGGCCTGGATTGCAATGTATTTTCCTCTCAGGACTGCCTTTGCTGCGTCCCAAAGCGTTTGGATTGTTGTATTTTCATTTTCGTTTGTTTCCATATATTTTTTAATTTCTTCTCTAATTGCCTGGTTGACCCACTCATTCGTTAGTAGGGTGTTCTTTAACCTCCATGCTTTTGGAGGTTTTCCAGACTTTTTTCTGTGGTTGATTTCAAGCTTCATAGCATTGTGGTCTGAAAGTAAGCATGGTATAATTTCAATTCTTGTAAACTTATGAAGGGCTGTTTTGTGACCCAGTATATGATCTATCTTGGAGAATGTTCCATGTGCACTCGAGAAGAAAGTATATTCTGTTGCTTTGGGATGCAGAGTTCTAAATAGATCTGTCAAGTCCATCTGATCCAATGTCTCATTCAGGGCCCTTGTTTCTTTATTGACCGTGTGTCTAGATGATCTATCCATTTCTGTAAGTGGTGTATTAAAGTCCCCTGCAATTACCACATTCTTATCAATAAGGTTGCTTATGTTTATGAGTAATTGTTTTATATATTTGGGGGCTCCGGTATTCGGTGCATAGACATTTATAATTGTTAGCTCTTCCTGATGGATAGACCCTGTAACTATTATATAATGTCCTTCTTCATCTCTTGTTACAGCCTTTAATTTAAAGTCTAGTTTGTCTGATATAAGTATGGCTACTCCAGCTTTCTTTTGGCTTCCAGTCGCATGATAAATAGTTCTCCATCCCCTCACTCTCAATCTAAAGGTGTCCTCAGGTCTAAAATGAGTCTCTTGTAGACAGCAAATAGATGGGTCTTGTTTTTTTATCCATTCTGATACCCTATGTCTTTTGGTTGGTGCATTTAATCCATTTACATTCAGTGTTATTATAGAAAGATACGGGTTTAGAGTCATTGTGATGTCTGTATGTTTTATGCTTATAGTGATGTCTCTGGGACTTTGTCTCACAGGGTCCCCCTTAGGATCTCTTGTAGGGCTGGTTTAGTGGTGACAAATTCCTTCAGTTTTTGTTTGTTTGGGAAGACCTTTATCTCTCCTTCTATTCTAAATGACAGACTTGCTGGATAAAGGATTCTCGGCTGCATATTTTTTCTGTCTAGCACCCTGAAAATCTCGTGCCAATTCTTTCTGGCCTGCCAAGTTTCAAAAGAGAGATCAGTCACGAGTCTTATAGGTCTCCCTTTATATGTGAGGGCACGTTTACCCCTTGCTGCTTTCAGAATTTTCTCTTTATCCTTGTATTTTGCCAGTTTCACTATGATATGTCGTGCAGAAGATCGATTCAAGTTACGTCTGAAGGGAGTTCTCTGTGCCTCTTGGATTTCAATGCCTTTTTCCTTCCCCAGTTCAGGGAAGTTCTCAGCTATGATTTCTTCAAGTACCCCTTCAGCACCTTTCCCTCTCTCTTCCTCCTCTGGGATACCAATTATGCGTATATTATTTCTTTTTAGTGTATCACTTAATTCTCTAATTTTCCCCTCATACTCCTGGATTTTTTTATCTCTCTTTTTCTCAGCTTCCTCTTTTTCCATAACTTTATCTTCTAGTTCACCTATTCTCTCCTCTGCCTCTTCAAGCCGAGCCGTGGTGGTTTCCATTTTGTTATGCATTTCGTTTAAAGCGTTTTTCAGCTCCTCGTGACTGTTCCTTAGTCCCTTGATCTCTGTAGCAAGAGATTCTCTGCTGTCCTGTATACTGTTTTCAAGCCCAGCGATTAATTTTATGACTATTATTCTAAATTCACTTTCTGTTATATTATTTAAATCCTTTTTGATCAGCTCATTAGCTGTTGTTATTTCCTGGAGATTCTTCTGAGGGGAGTTCTTCCGCTTGGTCATTTTGGATAGTCCCTGGCGTGGTGAGGACCTGCAGGGCACTTCCCCTGTGCTGTGGTGTATACCTGGAGTTGGTGGGCGGGGCCGCAGTCAGACCTGATGTCTGCCCCCAGCCCACCGCTGGGGCCACAGTCAGACTGGTGTGTGCCTTCTCTTCCCCTCTCCTAGGGGCGGGATTCACTGTGGGGTGGTGTGGCCCGTCTGGGCTACTTGCACCCTGCCAGGCTTGTGATGCTGGGGATCTGGCGTATTAGCTGGGGTGGGTAGGCAAGGTGCTCGGGGGCAGGAGGGGCAGGCTTAGATCGCTTCTCCTTAGGTGATCCACTTCAGGAGGGGCCCTGTGGCAGCGGGAGGGAGTCAGATCCGCTGCCGGAGGTTTGGCTCCGCCGAAGCGCAGAGTTGGGTGTTTGCGCAGAGCGAGCAAGTTCCCTGGCAGGAACCGGTTCCCTTTGGGATTTCGGCTGGGGGATGGGCGGGGGAAATGGCGCTGGCGAGCGCCTTTGTTCCCCACCAAACTGAGCTCTGTTGTCAGGGGGCTCAGCAGCTCTCCCTCCCTTTGTCCTCCAGCCTTCCCGCTTTCCGAGCAGAGCTGTTAATTTATGACCTCCCAGACGCTAAGTCATGCTTGCTGTCGGAACACAGTCCGCCCGGCCCCTCCGCTTTTGCAAGCCAGACTCGGGGGCTCTGCTTGGCCGGCGAGCCGCCCCTCCGCCCCGGCTCCCTCCCGCCAGTCCGTGGAGCGCGCACCGCCTCGCCGCCCTTCCTACCCTCTTCCGTGGGCCTCTCGTCTGCGTTTGGCTCCGGCGACTCCGTTCTGCTAATCCTCTGGCGGTTTTCTGGGTTATTTAGGCAGGTGTAGATGGAATCTAAGTGATCAGCAGGACGTGCGGTGAGCCCAGCGTCCTCCTAAGCCGCCATCTTGCCGCAACTCTCCTGAGGACTTTTTTTTATTTTTTAAGGTTTATTTTTGAGATAGAGAGAGACAGAGAGAGTGAGCATGGAGGAGCAGAGAGAGGGAGACACAGAATCCAAAGCAGGCTCCAGGGTCTGAGTTGTCAGCACAGAGCCTGTTGTGGGGCTTGAACTCACTGAGTGTGAGATCATGACCTGAGCCAAAGTCAGACACTTAACCGACGGAGCCACCCAGGTGCCTGATATGAGGACTTTAAGAGACAAAACAGATGAACATAAGGGAAGGGAAGCAAAAATAATATAAAAACACGGAGGGGGATAAAAGATAAGAGACTCTTAAATATGGAGAACAAACAGGGTTACTGGAGAGGTTGTGGGAGGGGGGATGGGCTAAATGGGTAAGGGGCACTGAGGAATCTACTGAAATCATTGTTGCACTATATGCTAATTTGGATGTCAATTTAAAAAAATAAAATTAAAAAAAAAAGGAAAAGAACCTTCTTTAAAAAAGTCCTGCCAAAAACAAAAAATAAGATAGTCTTTGCCACTGAGAAATTCACGAATGGTAGAGGGGTATGAGAACATTCTTTAGTGAACAATTCACTCTGCTACAGAGTGCATTTTTTTCTTTTCGTTTTTTTTCTTTCTTTCTTTCTTTTGTTTTGTTTTGTTTTGTTTTGTTTTCAGAGAGTAGAAGAGGTCTCAGCCTCCTCTGGGAGCAGAGAGGACAGAGCAATCAAAGAAAAACATAGCATCCTTAGGTATATTCAGAAATTTCCACTTCAAAAATGCTCTTTAGCCCCCACAACAAGCCTGTGGGATGGAAACTGTTGTTCCAGTTCTTATACCTAAAAAGTTGACATCAACAAAATAAGAGTATGAATTCTGGAGGTCACAGACCAGATTTTAAATTCTGGCTCTACCACTCATTAGGCAAGTCCTTGAGCAAGTTATTAACCTAAGATTCAGTTTTCTTACACAAAACATTAGGTTAATAACAGTACCTACCACACAGGATTGCTGTAAGGATTAAATGAAAAAAGCATATAAAAGCTTTCTCATGGAGTCTGGTAAATAAGGGACACTCAATTCTCATCTGCTCTTTTCCCTGTTCTTATTCCACAGCTCCATGAAGTTATATCCAACTCACTCCTCTTGGTTTCTGCCACTCACTTGTTCCCCTTTTTCCAAATAGATTTCGATTATTTTCTGAGTGATCGTGACCTTCTGCTTCTCTATCTCTATAAAGTATCTAGTTGATACTTTGTTTTACATTCAAATCTTTTTTATAGTGGTAAAATATAAATACCATAAAAATTTACCATTTCAACTATTTTAAGTGTACAATTCAGTGGTATTAAGTATATTCACAATATTGTGCAACTGTTTCCAAACTATCTGTTTCCAAAACGTTTTCACGAACCCAGAGACCCTATTCCCATTAAGCAATAACTCCCCATTCCCCCTCCCCCTAGCTCCTAGTAACCTCTATTTAATATGTTTCTATGAATTTGCCTATTATCGGTACTTCATATGAGTGAAATAATATAATATTTGTCCTTTTGTGTCTGGCTTCTTTTACTTAGCAAATGTTTTCAGGTTTCATCCAAACAACATGTATCAGAATTTGATATCTTTTTATGGCTGAGTACTATTCCACTGTATGGATAAACCACATTTTATTTATCCATTCACCTGTCAATGGACATTTGGGTTATTTCCACCCTTTGGCTATTGTGAATAATGCTGCTATGAATATTGGTGTACAAGTATTTCTTTGAGCCCATTTTCAAGTCTTTTAGATATATACTCAGAAGTAGACTAGGTGGGTCAATGGTAATTCTATGTTTAACATTTTAAGGAACTGCCAAACTTTTTTTCACAGAGGTTGCACCATTTCTGCCAGCAATGCACAAAGTTTTAATTTTTCCACATCCTCACCAACACTTATTATTTTTGTTTTTGTTTTTATAACAGTCATCCTCATGTGTATGAAGTAGTGTCTCATTGTGGTTTTGATTTGCATTTCCCTAATGCAAATGATGTTGATCATCGCTTCATGTGTTTACTGGCAAGTTATAGTTATATATTCTTTAGTAAAATGTCTTTCAAGTTGCCTATTTTTGAATTGGGCTGCCCTTTTGTTGTTGAGTTGTAGGAGTTCTTTGTATATTCTGGATATTAATCCCTTATCAGATATTGACTTACAAATATTTCTCCCATTCTGTAGGTTACCTTTCCACTCTCTTTATAGTATCATCTGATACACAAAAGTTCTTAATTTTGATGAAGTCCAATTCATCTCTTTTTTTTCTTTTTTTGCCTGTGCTTTTGATGTAATACTTAAGAAACCAGTTTCTTATTCAAAGTCATGAAGGTTTTCTCCTATATTTTCTTCTAAGAGTATTCTAGTTTTAGCTTTTAAATTTGGGTCTTTGATCCATTCTGAGTTAATTTTTCAATTATGGTATAAGAGTCCAACTTCATTCTTTCGCATGTGAATATCCAGTTTTGCCAACACCATGTGTTGAAAAGATAATCCTGGGATGCCTGGGTGGCTCAGTCAGGTAAGTGTCTGACTTCAGCTCAGGTCATGATCTTGCAGTTCATGAGTTTGAGCCCTACACTGGGCTCTGTGCTGATAGCTCAGAGCCTGGAGCCTGCTTCAGATTCTGTGTCTCCCTCTCTCTCTGCCCCTCACCCTCTCACACACACTCTCTCTCAAAAATAAACATTAAAAAAATTTATATATGAAAAAAAGATAATCCTTTCCCCATTGATTGGTCTTGGCAGTCTATGCCCATACCACCCTGAATATGCCTGATCTCATCTGAATGGTCTGGGCACCCCTGTTGGAAACAATTAATTGACTATATATTTCTAGACTTATTTCTAGGCTTTCTGTCCTATTTCATTGGTCTATGTCTGTGTACCAGTACCACACTGTTTGATTACTGTAGCTTTGTAGTACTTTTTGAAATTGGTTAAGTGTTTGTTGTTCTTTTTCAAGATTGTTTTGGTAGTCTGTCATTTTTATGCAGGTGAACTTGAATATGTGGTAGATGCATTCAAGAGAAAAGAGGAAAACTCAAAACTCATGCTATCTCATAGTTCTTCATCTCTGGTAAAGTCCCAGTCAATGTCTTTTTAGTCTGATTGGTTCACTTTGCACTCATAGAGATATAATGCAGCTTGTGGTCACATTATAAGTCAATTGTCATGGCACAGAGTACTGTAAGGGATGCATGGAAACTCCATCAGGGTACTAGTATATTGGAAACAGCACTTCATAAGGAGACCAGAATCAGGGTGTTAGTTCCAACTCTGTACTTCAATGATTCTTAACAAGTTATCTCACCTTTCTAGGGCTCTTTAATTGTTTTCATTGATCTATAAAATGATGATTATAACCCTGCCCTGTGTACCTCACAAGGATATACTGAGGCTCGAGAGATATAAAGCATATGGCAGTATACAGGGAAGCACTCTAACATGGAAGCTATTATCATCCACATGACTGTTTGGTCATCCATCTCACCAAAGCTATGAAACCCTTCATTTGGTCAGGTCCTTGATAACTGTTAAATAGGAATTTCTGGTCATAAAAGTTCACAGATATTCCAAGGTTTCAGCTCCAAAATTATCAATGAGTTTTATTATTTTTATTATTTTTTTAAGGTTTTGTTTTTATGTAATCTCTACACACAACGTGGGACTGAAACTCACAGCCCTGAGATCGAGTTGCATGCTCTACTGACTGAGCCAGCCAGGCGCCCCAGGGTTTGTCTAGTTTTAGTTGACAACTTTTAACCCATCACATTCCATGTCAACCACCAAAAGGTAGTACTACTCTGTAAAAGACTGCTTTAGTCCATCCATTTCATACAGGCAAGTGTGAGGACCCTGTGAGAAATGTGGAAGCCTGTGGGAGATGGAACTCATAGGCATCTGGGAAAACTTCTGATTCTATCTCCTAAACTGAAAGGAAATACCCTATTGCTTATTCATTTACGAGATTGCCTTTGGCTGATGAATTAGCAAGGGCTACTCACAACAGGAGGCCTTTTTGAAAAGACAAAACAAGCAAAAACAAAAGCTCTCCTATTAGCTGTTGGTTTCACTTATAAGCACTTGCCAGGACTCTGGCAGCAAGTCGTTTGGGGGCCCTCTTGACAAGATTCACACATGATCCACAGAAGGTAGAGAGCAATCTCCTCATCTCTGCATGTTAATTAAGGAGGACAGATGGCCCTGTGATTATTCAACCATATGTAGGTCAAGACTAAATGAATTAATAAGCAACTTAATTCTCAGCCGCCTCCATGAGCTTATGGGGCATCTATGAACAAACAATTGCCATAGTATCCTGGGAAACAAGAGCTAGGAACAAGGAGAGAGATTAAATTTCCCTCATGGTACACTAAAGTTACATAGCCTGGGAAGGGATGTCTCTGTTCCTCCACCACACATTGTCTTCTATATTGTATTTGGGATGTTAAAATGGGTCAAAAGTTACAAATCTTAGTTTCCTATGTCTAAATTGTATAACTGTGGCCCATGTGGTCTTTTTTTTTCTTCTTCTTCTTTTTTTTTTTTTTTGAAGTTAAGCTTTCCTTAATTGATCCCTTTAGGACTGAAAAGCTAAAGTAGTACAGCCTAGAACCATAAGGAAAAATGTAACAAGACAGGAAACATACACGGGGTGGGGGAGGGGGGCAACGCGATCAAGGAACACGTTCTGAAAGGGCTCAGAGGTGCAAGGGGCTGCCAAGGCAGAGCTTAGTCTGCACCTGAAAAAGAAAAATGGGCACCAATTGAGGGGAAGAAAGGACCAGGAAAACTGTGTGCAAAAGGCAAGAAGCTGTGCAAAGCATACAAGGGATGGTAATCAGACTAGTTGCAGGGGTATTAGCAGAGATCACTTGGTACAGGTAATCAGTTGCAGAGCCCTGGATGCAGTAATGCTGGGTGTTTACGGGAGGAACCAGTCTTTCCTTTTCCCAGCGTTGCTGCTGGAGTCCACAGAATAGACACTAAAAGCCTTCTAGGAGCTTATACAGGGAAAAGTAGTTTCCTCCCTCCTCTCTACTCTCCTCTCCTTCCCATGTGTGAGTTACTGGTGAGACTGGCGGATTAACTGAGCCGTCCTGCTCAGCTCCTCTCTCCCTTCCTCTTACCCGGCCAAACTCCCTAGAATTTACCAGTTTTCTCTCATCTCCTCATTCTCTTCCAAATGGTGAGCCACTTCCCTCTGAGGAGAAGGCTGCATTTGTCCAGGTGTCTCTGGACAGGCAAGTTCAACTTTCTGAGCAAAGGAGTATTAAACCCAGTTGTCAAATCCAGCATTACTGGCAGTAATAGATATTTTGTTCCTTCCTCTTCTGACTCCTGGGTATATCTGAGTTGGTTTGGGGCACTGATGGAAAAGGTGCATAATTTATTACCTCCTGCTTAAAACCCCAACATCCAAAAATCCAGATATATATATGTATATAAACATATATATACATGTATGTATGTATGGAGCAGCTAGTACTGTTTGTCTTTACAGAGAAATGTAAGGGGATGTTACGATAAGTCAGTAGTAATAAATCTTAATTTCTCAGACGTGTGAAACTTAGAACTTAAATTTTTCTTTTTAATAACATATAGCACAAAATTTAAAGGGAATAGAATAGGTTAAAAGTCTCCGTCCTCTCTAACCCTCCAGTTACCCAGTTCTCCTCCCCACAGGTAACCATTATTACTTTTTTAAAAAATGCTTATTTTTGAGAGAGAGTGTATGAGGGAGAGGCAGAGAGAGGGGAACAGAGAATCCAAAGTGGGCTCTGTGCTGACAGCAGAGAACCTGATGCAGGCTCGAACTCATGAACTATGAGATCAAGACCAGAGGGGAAGTTGGACACTTACTTAACCAACTGAGCCACCCAGGTGCCCCTATTAATCACTTTCTTATTTATCCTTCTAGGGCTATTCAATTTGTTTGTAAGCAGATGTGTAAATATTTAAAAAATTTTTAATGTTTACTTATTTTTGAGAGAGAGAAATAGAGCCATAGTGGGGGAGAGGCAGAGAGGGAGACACAGAATCCCAAGCAGGCTCCAGGCTCTGAGCCATCAGCACAGAGCCCGACGTGGGGCTCGAACCTATGAACTGCAAGATCATGACCTGAGCCGAAGTCGGCTGCCCAACCAAGCCACCCAGGCGGCCAGATATGTAAGTATTTTAAAATCAAAAGGTGGAATTCTAGACACATTGCTGTGAGCCATGCTTTTTTTTTTTATAAAGTTTTTTATTTAATTCTTGAGAGAGGGAGCAAGAGCACAAGCAGGGGAAGAACAAAGAGGAAGGGAGAGAGAGAATCCTAAGCAGGTTTCTCACTGTCAGCACAATATTTTATATATATATATATATATATATATATATATATATCATAGTATATATATGCTATGAGATCATGGCCTGAGCCAAAATCAAGATCCAGAGGCTTAGTTGACTGACTGAGCCACCCAGGCGCCCCAAGGCTTGCTTTTTGCATTAACCTGGATTACAGATTACTCATTATTCCTTAAGGAATATCCCATTTTTTTCTAACCAACTGTTGAGTTGGTATACTCAATGGAATCCCATTATATAGCCATACTATAACAAGTCCCTTACTGATGGATAGTCAGGTTGTTTTTAACCTTATGCTATTAAAGATAATGCTTTCATAACTAGTAGATACATCTTTGCAAATGCGTGCAAAGTAACAAAGGTCAGCTGACACCAGCTATCCTTTTAATTGCATTTGTCCATTTACCAGGCATGAACTTTGCAATTCCACAGCCCTCTCCAGTTTCTGTTCTAGCTGTGGCCACTGGCATTCATCTGCTGTCTCAGTAGGTACAAACTAGAAACAGAGATACTAGGTAAAGAAATTGCCATATTTAATGCCTTGAATTTTCTCAGATTTAAAAGAATTATAAAGGAAACAAATGCAGGTAGCAGTTGACCTACTTTTATTCTCTGGTATCACTCTGGAGCTACTTAAAATAGAAGTCACATGGAACCCAAGGGAGGAGATTCATAAAGTACATGCTATATATGGTACATATAAAATAATTACACCAACTTAAAAGCAACCTTTTGAGCAATTTTTAAATTTGAGAACTATTTTAATTGCTTGGTAGACTAGAACCAAAGTAAGTTAAAGCAAATTTAAGCTTTCTTTTTACTTTCCTTTTACTCACAACCTTGCTGTCCTTCCTAGTGTCCTAGTGTCCTCCCAAATAAGGGCCCTTCTGGTCCTATGTTGCCATGCAGAGCTTCTTTTCATCCTTCTGTCCCCAAATTATCCCCACTCTCCCAAATAAAGTTCTTCCCCTTCGCTGGACCTAACTTTTCATTCACTCCCAGAAATAAAGGATTTGATGAATTACTTTTCACCTGAGTGGCTAATTTTTTTTCCCCTCCTGGAAGTACTTAATAGGAGCAGGTTAGTGCTAGATAGTAATTTACATGCATTATCATTTAAATACTGGGAGTAGAAGAAGGGCCCAAAGTTAACATAACATGCCCAGTGATACAGCAGAACCAGAGTTTGGCTGCAGAGCTACTTAACTCCAAAGTCTGCACTTTCCCTGCTCGCATCAGTGTTCAAATAGTTTTGCTTGAAAACCTTCTAATTTTCAAAACTTATGCATTCCTCATAAAATTGTAAGCTGACATTTAATTTTTTTCATGTTAATAGTTGCAAAGTTCCAATTTTCCAGCATATTATGAATATTGATACTTGTAATTATAAACATCACCTTTTAAGTGAATCCAATGAAACTCATTTACATCCATTTTTTAAATATATGAGCAAGCCCTTCTTTAACATTTAGAAAATTTACACCGTTCTGTCTTCTCCAAGAACTTGTATTTCCATTCCATTTTCTCCATTTTTTAATACATGTTAATGTTTGAAAGTCTTATTTATCACCAGATACATATCTACAACAAAAATACGTATATAATTTAAATTTTCATTTATTTTCCTCTGACCATAAGTTCTAATTGGTAAATTTTTTTTTCTGGATTTATTACAAATATTAATACAGAATTGAGGAAGACAACATATATACACATTTGGGTAATGACTAAACATAGGTAGTAAATTTTGTGTTATTAGTTAAGGTAATACTAGCTACTGTAACAGATAAACATCAAATTCTTGATGGCTTAATACAGAAGACTATTGCTTGATAATATGGAATCCCAAAAAGGATGAGGCGGTGATTCAGGTACACAGGTTCCTCCCATCTTGAGGCTCTACTGTCTTCAACATGTAGCTTCCACATAGCCCAGAAAGGAAAAAATGAACGTGGAGATGGCATGATCATGTGGGCAGGTTTGGAAGTGGTGCCCCTTAGTTCCTCTACCTTTCCAAAACCCAGAAGTAGTTATACTGGCAAACCTGAGACAGCAGGAAGATGGGCTTGCAGTCTAGCAGTATGCACCAGGGAAAGGAGAAATGGATTAATCAGCTTGACAATCTCTGCTACAAGTTTATTGGAAATGCATATCTTGAGAGGAATCATGATCCAACTTTTTAATGAAATCTAATGAAAGAGAATGTTTAAAAAATTTTTTTAATGTTTATTTATTTTTGAGACAGAGAGAGAGAGAGAGAGCGCACAAGCAGGGAGGGGAAAGGCAGAGAGAGAGGGAGACACAGAATCCGAAACAGGCTCCAGGCTCTGAGCTGTTAGCACAGAGCCCGACGCGGGGCTCAAACTCTCAAAACAGAGAGATCATGACCTAAGCCGAGGTCGGACGCTTAACTGACTGAGCCACCTAGGCGCCCCGAAAGAGAATGTTTTAATATGCTAAGAACAAATTTCTCTGGCAAATATTTTTAAAATATATTTCTTATAAACAGGAAGTAGAAAATTTTAAACATTTTATCAGATGAAATGACAGTAATTATATTCTGTATGACTTGATAAAAATATGTTCTTTCATTGAACAACACACCAAACACCAAGCAAAATAAAGACAGGTTTTTGTTTGTTTGTTTGTTTGTTTGTTTAGAGAGAGAGAGAGAGAGAGCACGTGCATGAGGAGCAGAGGGTCCATGCTCAGCACGGAGCCTGATGTGAGGCTCGATCCCAAGACCCTGAGATCATGACCTGAGCCAAATTTAAGAGTCGGATGCTTAACCAACCGAGCCACCCAGGCACCCCAACAAAGCCTTACTCTTAACAGAAATATTCTTAAATACAAATTCACCAAATCTTGAATTTATGAGAGCTCAACGAATCATTAAAGAAGGTTTCACCTTTGTGTGGCCCATAATGGCTTTCACATCAAGAGTAATACTTGGGATGGGTAAGGAAATTATAAAGTGGGAAAGAGATTACTAGGAACTCAAGCATATTGAGCAGATAAATCAGTTTTACAAAAGAGTACTTACAGAAGTTGAGAATCTGGAAATTGATTCCTTTAAAATGATTTATGTCTATGTAAACTCCTCTGAAAGTATTACCCCCAATTTGAGTACCACTGCATTACACCATACTGCCTTGACAACCCAGAGAAGTTTCTTAAAGTGTTTTTGACAAATGTGGGAGCTATTTTTAAGCCTCCCTTGGTCTTTAGATTTTATACTCTGGTTCATGCAAAAGGAAGTGAGAAGCAGTGAGTGGCAGTGGGAGGTCATCGCAGCGTCACTGAGCCTGGGAGAGGCCATGGGTCATGGAAAGGCAGATTCTCATATCCTGCTCAGAGACTGGATATTTATGATGAGGCAAAAGTAACATAGTGGTGATGCTGGAAAAACATAATAAGCAAAATTATTACTCAATATATAAGAGGAGAGAACTAAAAGTGAGACATTATACAATAGTTCAGATTCATGGATTATCTCCCCCAAAGATCTTGTAAGTATATAAAATTCTACATACTAAATTTTGGGGTCTCACAGAGCCTCCCCCTCTCAAAGCCCTTCTCATAAAAGGCAGATTCCTCTTAGGTTATACTGGCATTCAACTGGAAACCAGAATATTTTAACATTAAACATAGCAGTACTATGATTATGTTCATGTTGTAATGAAGGTCTAATATATCTTAAAACATGCAAAGAAGTATTCAATTTTATAGACCTGGAAAACTACCTGGAGAAAACAAAATTAAAACAACAAAGAGCACATTCTGCTTTTTTCACTGAAGCAAATATGTATAGTACATTGGTAGAAACCATTCTATTAACCAAATCATGTCTTAATTGGCCAAGTTAATTGGGAAAATTGGTAAAGTATAAAGCCAGATGTGCTTCCTTTTAATTAACTGTGTGGCATATTTCCCTCAAGCTTTTTTGAGACTAACATACCATTATTTATGAACACTATAGTATTGTTGCTTGACAATAATAACCCTAATGTAATACAAAGTTTCATAATCATGTCCTGGATAAAATGTTCAGTTTAGTTTTTTGTTTTTGTTTTGTTTTTTTTTTTTACCATACCTAATTCTGGAAAACATTTAAACACATAAATGATATTGTTCCCTAATCATGATTTTCCCCCAAAAGAGGTACCATATAGCACTCAATGTACATATTTAAATGTTCTACTATACCATTCATTACTGCAGAGGATGTCCATGATACAAAAACCTAACAGTCTTAACCAGGAGACTTGACACTCAATTTCATAATAGTTAAGAATCATTGCAGTTCAGTTTTAGAGTCAGTATCCATATGTTTCAATGTTTCAAACTGTTAAAGAACAGTCTGGTTAAGATGAAGAGCTTGGGGTCTAGAGCTAGACTACTTGAGTTCAAATTCTTGCTCTGCCATTCAACTAGCTGTGTGATAACAATTATATTATAAAAGTAACATCTAGGGGCTGCTGGGTGGCTCAGTCGGTTAAGCATCTGATTTAGGCTCAGGTCATGATCTCATGGTTCATGAGTTCAAACCCCATATTGGGCTCTGTGTGGACAGCTCAGAGCCTGGAAGTCTTTGGATTCTGTGTCTCCCTCTCTCTCTGCCCTCCCCCATTCACACTCATCTATCTCAAAAATAAATAAACATTAAAAAAAATTTAATAAAAAAAATTTTAAGTAACATCTAATTTTAAGTTTCTCATATTTCAGGCAGGATCCATTCACTAACTTGCTGTGTGAATTAACTGCATAGCTTAGGCTAGCCACACATTTAAACAGATGTATCTTACAATTTTCTTGTTTGTTTATATCTTGAGAGTTAATCACAAATAATGTTAATGAAGTACTTCAAGTTTTAAAGTAAGTGGACAAAAACCCAAAGCAAGAGTATTTTTATCTTTAACCATACAAATCAATGCTGTGTTTATTTACTAATAACTTAAGCACAGTTTGGCATTACCCTAACAAGGTAATCATGAGTTGCTGAGACTCATACAACTATTAGGAATGCAAGAGTAATTGATTTAATTATATGTCACCACAAGATGGAGTGAGAATTCTCCAAAACACACACACACACACACACACACACACACACACACACACACACACTCCTGTCAGAGGACTACAGATCTGACTTATTCCATTCTGCCATCTAGTGGTCATAGAATCAGGTATTACTCTCTATTGGATCAGTCTTCTATACAAGAATAAAATCAAAATAAGCAGTTTGATAAGAACTAAAAAATTAACTGAACAAAAAGATTAAGCACAGAAAGGAAAGTGGTAACACTGTTTGGTATAATAACAAGGAGAAGTATGTCGGAGAAAGTTAAGGAGAGAATGTTAGAGTGGAGTCCAAAACTAGAAACACAAGTTTAAAACATAAAATCTATTTTAAAACTAAAATATCGATTTTAAAACCTAAGTTTCTTCCTTATAAATACTTTTAGTACAAAAAAATTCTAAATTTGGCCCCACCTATTTCTTAAAAAAAATAAGTAGTTGGATTTAACTATTTTAACGTTGCCTTTTTACTTATAAAATTGAAAAGGAAGCATCTAAAGTCTCTAGGGACTTACATAAATTTTGGGTAGGGCTGTTTAGATTTATAGTCAATAATGTTTTTCTTTTCATTGAATAATAATGCTTTTATTTGCTTGAGTTTTAAATTTAAAATTTAAGGAGTAAATTTTTTAAATTTTTTACCAAAAAAATATACATACCATGTTAAACATACAGAAACAAAAATTAGAAAGCAAAAGGTTAATGTTCTTGATAAGTATAAAAGCTCTATAAATCAATCAAAAAAAGATAATCATGAAAGACATAAAGGATATGATCAAGCCATCTACAAATAATATAGTTAATAAACAATAAAAACTACCACTCATTAATATAATGACATTAAAATAGTGTTTTTATTTCTCAATTTATCAAAGAGAAAGATTTATAATAACCAGTGTTGGTGAGGATGCAGGAAAGCAGATCTGTTGGTTCAGTATAAACCATGCAACCATTCTAGAGTGTGTTAGAATGGGAACACATTTCTACTTAGAATTTCAACTCCTACGAATTTATGCTAGCGATACAGGTGTCCCTTGACATCCGAGTAAAGCATTCTTAAGAAACCTTTCATAAATTGAAATGGCGTAAAGAGCAGTATCCCTCACTTTCTTCAAGTTCTTGTTACACCACTTTACTTTTACAAAAGACCTACCTTAGTATCTGTTTTTGAAAACTGAAAGAAATCCAAAGAGGATTTTCACTTTTACGAGAAAAGCCATTACCATACTAAGATAGGTCTTTCATAAGAGTGAAGTGGCATAATGTGAATGTCCCTGCAAGTCCAATTTGATATGTACACAAAGATTTATCGGTAGGAATATTATTAAATTGTTGTTTGTAACAGCTCAAACCTGGCCACATGCTATAGTTCAACAACAGGAGATTAGCTAAATATAAACTATGATGTAATATGAAGTACCTGCTGCAATATTACATAACTTGTAAAAGTCATAGTGTAAAAATATTAATGACATCAGGAAATGCTCACCTCTAATATGTGAAAAAAGGTCATAACACTATATGTATAGCATGATGCCAATTTTGTTTTTTTCTTTTTTTAAAAAGGTACTTTATTTTCTTCTTTGTGCTTTTCTGAACTTTCCAGTTACATGTATTACTTTTATAATAAAAATAATATAAAATTTCTAATTTATTACACATCACAAAACTCTTGATTACTATTTTCATATAAAATATACACTTCTCCAATCAAATTTACATTTGCATATGGTGAGTGGAAATAATCTTAAATACATGTTTCATATGTATGTGTTCAGCACAAAAAGGATATCAAGAAAACTTTTTAGATTATTTCAAGAGATCCCCTTAAAGCTAATAAGCATGGTTTGGAAACTTCTCAGTGAAAAGCCAGAACTACATACCCACTTAAGAAAACATTTAGAAATTTATTACTCTAATCCTTTAGTTGTTTTGCATCCTCTTTCCAACATCTCTAAGTAAATTTATTTTCTGGATATTCAAATTTGACTATTTCTTAAAATTAACACATCAAAATAACCCCCAAATATTGTATACAAAACTGCAGATTATCATTTATGCATGGGTGAAACTAATGAACTAATGAAAATCTCATTTACTGATGAATAGCCCATTTATCCAAAGATTGTATGTTTTTCAATGTTGTCATCGTATAAAAACATCAAAAAGAAAATAATAATTTAGTGTATTAAACTGGCTGCTCTGCCAAGAAAATATATGTGGTAAATAAATTGGATATAGGTTTATAACTGAAATTTCATTCACAAAATAGAGTGGTTTTCTACTAGCAGAATTTGAATATTTTTGCTTTTCAACTATATCTAAACAAAATAATTAAAAATCAATTCAAATAATTTAGAATAAGCGCTTTATTTTTTTTTAATCCCACAAAACTGAAACTATCATTTACATCAGTTGCAAGAGCAATAAAAATTAGAAATAAATTTGCTATAACTCTTGAAAACATGAGCACAAAACAAAACTAAAAGAAACAGGAAAAACTACTCCTTTTAAATTGAAGATAATTTGACTTCTTGTGACATACCCACCTGCAGATGTACAAATAGCAGATGCATTCAAAACAGTGTGAGATTTAATTGATTTAGGACAATATTCCAACCAATCCCAACCCAGTTTTCAATTACTTGTGCAGGCTTATACAGAGTCACAGAAAGCAAATCACTTCTAATATGTAACCAGCTGATGCCAATTCAGAACACTCCACACCAGCACAACAATAACTATGGAAATCATGAGGTATGACTAGGGAGAAAAAAGCAAACTCAGCATCCAAAGTGCACATACTTCATACTCCAATTTAACTGCAATATAGTTCTACTTTAGTAAAAAAAGAAAAAAAAGTTTCCTTAAACTATACATCAACAAGAAAAGCAAATGTATCATTTCATATTCTTTTTCTGAATTTAAAAAATATATACGTAATCTGCCTTTGTTTTTGATAAGTTCAAATATGAATTGATAACGGGGTGATCGGATTCTTTAGGAAAGCTCTATAGAAGAGATGAATACAACATACTGTATCTTCTTTAAGAAGTATGAGCTGAAATGTTAGGCATTCCTTGTATTGTTTTTGTATATATTTAAGGAATGCTGTTCTTGTAAACAATTGCTTTGAAAAAGAAATACTGGGACCAAAATACATTAATAGAGGATCTCTATAAAAGGTCACCAAAACTATCCTTGCTCATGACATCAGGGAAAATGTTTTTAGAATTTATCTTGCTAGAAAAAAATGCTACCACTTTTCCTCTTTTTTCTTTTTTGTGATGATCACAATTAAACATCAGAAGATTTTTCCCAAATAAATACTGATGCAAATGTTGATTTCAAGGGCAAACAACTTTCATAACAGTCTATTTCTCAGGCATTTCACCATCTGTTGAAACTGAGGCAGCACTTTTCTGGTGTGAATTGTCACTGGACTCCTGTGAAGTATTCCTTCTGGGAGAGTTTATTGGGACCTAAAGCTGATTAGCAGATGTAGGCTTAGCAGCATTTGGTAGCTTTGTAGAGGAATTAGATGGAAGTCTATGACGACTACTGTCCTCACCAGAAGTAGATGAATGTCTTTTTCTTCCAAATTCCTCACTAATAGGGGGCTGCAAATTATGAAAGACAACATAGTGACAATTTTACTATTTTTCCTCCCTTCAAAATGTAAGGCCAGGCTTTTTCAAGAAAGAAGGAAACTACGTTGGCACTTCAGTAGATGTTATTAGCATAACAAAAAACAGCAATTTAAGCTATTACATTTCTTCCTCAACTAAATCAGCCTACTAGTATTTGTTCATTCTTTCACTCAACATGTGTTTATTAAGATTCTCATATGTTTTGGGGCTTGAACTACATTGCAGAGCATAAATATAAAGCTAGGTTCCCTGCCTCGAAGAAAATGTTTTAAAGAGACTTTTTTGTGCTTTATTCAACCTGTCAACTCCAGTCCCTTTCAACCCTAAACACCTATCCTAGGCTTGTTTGAATGATAATGTTTAACAGATAAATGAAAGCAGCAGGGGGGAAAGAGACACCAAGTTAAATAATCTTTAGCAAGTTTGAAAGTCTATCTAGGGTTTCTAGAATAAAGAGACCGGAAAGCATTATTGATGTATTAATTTTAAACATTTTCAAACATAAATATCCATAAAGCTCCCAAGTCCCCTCAGACTGCAAGCAAGGAGAGGGTAGGCAGTGAAAACATATTATGCACTCAAAAAAAAAAAAGTCAGCTTTTAAGGCCTTTCCAATTACAAAGATTTGGGAACCCACCACCAGACTAATATTTTCATTTGTAGACAAGTTAAGACCATAACCTCCTCTCCAGTCTTCCATCGTATTTAAAAGCGGAGGCCTGAATTCTTAGTTCCTGTTCAGATAGGGCAAAAGTCACTATTACAGAGCAAGGATGTCTTTGTGAAAGAACTGGCTAGGCTGCTCTAGAAACACTTTAATTCCAGAGACAAGCACATCTATTAATTCCATCGCTAGGCCATCAAACCTATTTACACAAAATATAAGACAAACAAATTACAATACTAAGCAGAGATGGACCTAGCATTTCTTCCACCTCTCTCTTTTCTGTTTTTTTGATTTTTCTGTCCTTATTTCTCTTTTTCCTCCTTTTATCTTATTTTCATCCCATTCTTTCTTTGTAATGCTTTCCTTGTCAAATCGTTTAAAGTTTATTCTCCTGTCTCTACATATGTATATAATATTCTTGTCCTACCTTTATTGTGTGGGGAAACCTAAATACATGTTACATTAGCACATTTTAGGAAACTATAGGATGATGGTACATAGAAAGTGAAAAATTTTCAAAGTGGTGTGAGAAATTAGTAACATCCACATAAAAGTTACTAAATCTATAAAATGTTTAATTATAGGGGCTTATCAAAATTAAAGTGAACTGACAATTGGACTGTGGTTATGTAAGATGTTAATATTTAGGAAATCTGGGTAAACAGAGTATATGGGAATTCTCTGTACTATTTTTGCACCTGTTTTAAAGTTTGATTTCAAAACTAGAAAATTAAAATTGTGAAATAAAAAGTTAAAAAAATAAAAATTATAAAATCAAAGTTAAGAAAGTCACTGATAGCTCAAAATCTAAAGGTAATAAAAAGACTACAAAAGATCGGGGTGCCTGGGTGGCTTGGTCGGTTAAGCGTCTGACTTCGGCTCAGGTCATGATCTCACGGTCCATGAGTTCGAGCCCCGTGTCGGGCTCTGTGCTGAGAGCTCGGAGCCTGGAGCCTGTTTCAGATTCTGTGTCTCCCTCTCTCTCTGCCCCTCCCCTGTTTATGCTCTGTCTCTCTCTGTCTCAAAAATAAATAAACGTTAAAAAAAAAAAAGACTACAGAAGAAAGGACTTAAAACTTACATCAATGCGGAAGTCTTCTAACCTCTTAAAGCTACAGAGGTATTCCTGAAGTTTTGGGTCAATAGACTGCGTCTTAGATTCAGAATATTTTAGATAAGCCCAAAACTTTTCTAATCCATACAGCTGACCTAATAACAAAGAAAAGTATACACATTAAATTATATAGAATTTTAAAAATGATTCATATTGAACATGATCCTACCAGCAATTAATCATTTACCTTCCAGCAAACACTTTATCTAGTTCTTGAGAATAAGATGTTGTAATAATAATGGCAGTTAACATTTAGTAAGAATCCACTATGTAACAGGTATTATTTAAATGGTTTTTATTTATTAAACTAATTTGAACCACATACAACCCTGTAATATAGGTACTTACGTATATTACTGATGAGTAAACTGAGGCTAACAAAGTTAAGTAACTTAACCAAGGTCACACAGCTACTAAGTAGGGGAAATGGGATTCGGACATATGCATTTGGCCCAAAGTCAGCACCATTACCCACTGTGCTAATCTATCTTTCGAAGCCTACCTGCTGATGTTACAAAGAATTTTCAAGTAATGGAACATCAGTGAGTATTATTTTCATGTTTTGTCGAGGAAAAAATGGCAAAATACTACTTCATAAAGGAAACACATGGGTATGGTTATTTTCTAACACATCATAGGAATGGCCTTCTTACTATATGGTGCTCCATCCATCCTTCATCAAGAACCATAATAGTGGCCTGAAGGTCTTAAATGGCCTACTCTGAAAAAAAAGAGTTATGAACTCTCCCTATTTATTGACTCAGGTTTACAATTTCTAAATAGAATAAGATTATTGGGATGTTTTGTTTTACCAGATTCGTAGTCTTTTTTGGTTTCTTCTTGGAAATCCTTAAAAATTTCTTGTCTGAATTTTTTTTCTAGTCCATAACTATAAAACCTGAACAGACATTCTAATCCATACCTGCGGAAAGGAAATAAATGGTTTATGATAAAAATTTTGCTATGACAAGGTGAAGATTTCATACTTAGCAGCACTGATACATGGAAACATGACACAAATAACCCCAAGCAAAAAAACAGAAGAGCTTAAATGTATGTAAATTTTAGTATGCAGGTTTTTGTTTGTTTTTAGCTGAAATGGTTAATTAGTAATTCATGGATGGCTTTGCTATTTTTGTTCACTCAGCCATAGCACCTCATGGAACTATAATGGGAACCTGCAGAATGATAGGCAGCCTGTGGACAACCAGAGTTGTCTTCCTTTGGACAGAGGATCTCTCCCTGGTATTTCTGAAGAAATGTCCAAAAGATTCAGTGGCATTAAGAATGTTTTAGATTTTTCCCAAACCAAGGTTTATAATGGTATGTTTGTGTGTGGTTTTAAATACTCTTGAACATAATCTTTACTCAAGAGAGATAAAAACTATACTCTGTGCCCTAGACCCTATGTGTGGTTGACCTATTCAACTATAAATGACAAACCTAATTAAATGGCTCCTAATAGATCTTCCCTACTTTAGCTATAAAGTACATCTCATAAAAGATATTTTGCTAAAACAACTGTAATCACTACATAAAATCAGAAAGCAAATTTCCTTGTTTTCTTCTAAAGCTACCTAGAGAACCCAAGACAAATTTTAGACAGTGGATCAGCAAACTACATGGGCTCAGTCTTTAATTTAATTAATGGTGATGAGCAGAACCCATGACAGTGAACAGTCTTCAGAACAGCAGTAAAAGGACCATGTCTAGCTTACTCAACTAAAACAAGTCGCAATTAATAGATTCCTAGTTAGAATCCTTAAGTCATTCTGGGCGCCTTAGTGAATAAATACTACATACAATTTCTTCATTACCTGTAAAATAATTTTGCCTGGCTTTTATTCACATGAAGGGGTGTGTGTGTGTGTGTGTGTGTGTGTGTGTGTGTGTGTGTCTTTTGTAACTACCTTATTTACAAGATGGAAAGCGATGGTCTGCCCAGAAGAATAAATAGGTTTCTTGGCAAGCTACCAAGAGAAATGTAGGACTACCAACTACCCCCACACACTGACCTGAGCCCCTTGTTTTGGTAGCCATAAGTGATACTATTCTTTGAGCTTATATGACTGAAGGCTAAGGGGACTAAGGACTAAAGAATCACCAGCTCAGAAATGACAAACATGCCTTGACACTCCTCTTATGTGATATTATACTGGTATTAGCTTATATACTTATATATAAATATAAATATAAATATAAATATAAATATAAAGCATTGATATCTCAACCTTGGCTGTATATAACAATCATCTGGAGAGCTTTTAAAAATACTGATGCTTGGGGCGCCTGGGTGGCGCAGTCGGTTAAGCGTCCGACTTCAGCCAGGTCACGATCTCGCGGTCTGTGAGTTCGAGCCCCGCGTCAGGCTCTGGGCTGATGGCTCAGAGCCTGGAGCCTGTTTCCGATTCTGTGTCTCCCTCTCTCTCTGCCCATCCCCCGTTCATGCTCTGTCTCTCTGTCCCAAAAATAAATAAACGTTGAAAAAAAAAAATTAAAAAAAAAAAAATACTGATGCCAAGGCTTTGCTCCAAACCAAAGAAATCCGAATCTTTGGCAGTGAGGCCTATGTCTCTGTCTTTTCTTTTCTTCTTCTTTTTTTTTCTTTCTTTCTTGAAAGCAGAATTGAGAATGTTTTGGGTTTTATCAAGTAAATGACATTCTAGAAGAATGTTAGAATTCTTAGAGGTTATTGGTAAAGGCCAATAGACTACTACAATATTTGGATTTTTAGTCTTAATTTTTAGCAAACCAATTCCAAAGACCAAAAGTATGACATTATTTTTTTTTCAAAAGTATAACATTAATCGCAATCCAACTATGCAGAATAACTGCTGAAGTGAAGACAAGGGGCAAATGGCCAGCCTCTCAGTTGCCATTTATTCACTTACCCCTCATTGTGAGAAAGCTTAGATGAGTGGAAAATATAAAGAATGAGAAGCAGAAAGAACTATATTTGAATTCTGGGCCTGTAATTACATCCCTGAAAATGGGTGATAACAATATCATACTTTTCAAGAATAGATGACACAAATATTTATAAAGTACTTAGACCAGAGATGGCACATTGAAGATAATAAAGGTTATTTCTCTCCTTCCTTCTTAAAACTATCCTACTGTTGAATTTAGTCAATGGATAGATTCAGTACTAATCTTTCTAATAACAGTAACAATTTATTGAGCACTTACTGTGTACCAGGTAACATGTTCTGTTTTATCTTCACAATAACCCTTTGAGGGTATCTACCACAATTTCCCCTACTTTATAAAGAAGCTGAAGCTTATTGTGATTAATAATTTGCCAATCCACAGTGAATTAATAGGCTGGGATTCAAATTTGGCCCTGATTTCAAAGCCTTCAGATGCTTAACAATAACTGTGCTACATACTTCCTAAGGAACAGCTAATCCAGGTTAGTCATGAACATTGCAGAAACAGACCCAAAATTATGTGTTAAAAACCACTAGAAACATACAGACTGATATAGGAACACAGAAAAAGAATTCCCAACCTAGACTTGGATAGGCATGGGCATATCAGAAAGTTATTAGAAAGTCCTGAAGAACAAACAAAAATTGTTTGCAGAAACAGCAAAAGACACTGAGAGTAATAATAACAGTGACTTTCAAACTTTTCTTTTTATTTTAGAGAGACACAGCATGAGTGGGGGAGGGGGATAGAGGGAGAAGAGAGAAAGGGAGAATCTTGAGCTCAATCCCAAGACCTTGGGATCATGACCTAAGCTGAAATCAGGAGTTGGATGCTCAACCAACTGAGCCACCCAGGTGCCCCTCAAACTTTTCTAAATCTAATAGTAAGAAAAATATTTTATCTGGTGACACAATACTCATATATACATGTATACATAAAAGCATATATAAGCTTTGCAAACAAGTTTAAATTTGCATGTATATATAAATTATAAAAAATTTGAACCTATGTTCAGTGCAGTCTGACATTTTTCAAACTACTAAACTGATTGCACAACCCACTAATGAGTAGCAAACCATAGTTTGAATAATATCAAAATGTTTTGTTGTCAATATATTTGAGTAACACCAAAATCAAAAACGGCAAGTTTTTCCTTTTGTGCTAAACCTGGTAAATTGGCAGTAGCTATTAAAACTGTGATAAGAAAGACCAAAAATCTGAATTCAGGAACATTATTAAACAGTTTTTGGGTTGGTTAGAGAGGTCAGGAATAGAAGAGAGAGAAACAGAGGTACAGATAGATATTCTGGATGAAAATTAAAGTCTATTTTTTCTACAAGTCAGGGTAAATGCAATTTTTTTTCCCGAAAAATTTATTTTTTGTATTCCTCTCAAAGATCACAATATCTGGTTAACAATATATTCTTATTTAAGATTTACAAGTAGAATCCATTTTTAGAACGGCAAATTTAAGTAAATACTGAGTGTAAAATTATCTTTTTTTTCTTCTTTCCATCTCTTCCTTTCTTCCCCTTTCCAGGAATAAATTGCTTGCATAAGTCTACTTCATGTTCTTTCTGACCCTTTCAGTTTGGTCCCAACTCTGTCCTATAGGAACTCTCAAAACTTATCCTGAACACTTCTCAAGGAAGCAAGGTCTAGCCTGGATGAAAAGAATGAGTTAGCAATGCAGAGGGAGGAAGAACAGAATAACCAGAGGTAAGAATATGTATAGCTATCTAGATGCAATAACTTGGGTCATTCAGAGAACATGTTCAGTAATATTGTTGCCTAGAGGACCAGAGCACTAGTAGGAAAAAATGAGATTTGATAGATGAGTGTGGACATATCATGAGAGGCCTTATTTTTTCTTGGCTCAAGGCATCTTAACAACTAATTTGGCTCTAAGTATTTGTCAATTTGGGGATGTAAGTGCACATGCAAGGGAAGTCTCTAACGGCTCTTTCAAATTTCATTTGGAATGTGTGCCAACCCCTAAGATGGCTCCAAATGATCCTACCTCCTGGTATTCTCAATCTTGGGTAATCTTCTCCTACCAGGGATGGTACCAAGGTTGGTCTGTGTGAATAATACAACATGGCAAAAGTGATGGTATGTCACTTTCAAACATAGGTTATACAAGACATCAAGTCTTCGTCTTAGAAGTTCTTCACCTTTCTTAGATCATTTGCTCTGAAGTCATGTCATTAAATGCTGAGTAGTAGGCCTATGTGGTGAAGAACTGAAGCTTCAGCCATGTGAATAAGCTTGAAGAGGATCTTTCAGCCTGAGTCAAGTCTTTAGAGACTGCAGCCGGATCTAACACTTTGACTGCACATGAGACATCTGAGTCAGAACCACCCAACTAAGCTGTTCTAGAGTCTTGACCCTTAGAAACTGTAAACTAAGAAATGTTTGGTGTTTTAATTTTTTGAGTTTTGGAGTAATTTGCTGTGCAGCAATAGGAAACATACAGCCTCTCCCCAGTTATGTTGTTCTACTTTCACAGTTCAAAACTGGGCACTTTACCCTTTAAATTATTTTATTGAAAACTCCCTTCAACTGTAAAATGTGAGAAAATATTTGACCTGTAATTTTCTTTTGCATCTTCCCAAGCAAGTTGTCTAAATTCCTCATACATTTTTTTATTGAAGTGATCTCTGAGGAAAAAGGACCAGAAACGAAAGAGGGTATTCATTTCTTGGGACTGGCCAATTCCCAAGCGTTTTCTCTCTGGAAAAAGATAAAATAATAAAACTTTTTTTTGTTAAAGATGCTTATTAAGTCAAAACAGCAGACATTTTATATAACTTAAAATAAGGAAAACTAAAACATATTAATCTTTAAAATGTATTTGGCTTTCTTCTAAGGGACAAATATTAATCTGTTTTCTGACTCACTGTTCAAATTTAAGCATTTGTCAATAGTAGCAAGAATATACTAAACCTCATTTCCTAATGTATATAAGCTACAAAATACATGATAAAAATATGTATAAACACATTTAGTTAAGGTAATTATAACAAAAGAATATCTTAACCTGATATTAAATGTCACACTTTTTAATATTATATTTTAATTTAAAATACAGCTATTTTAAGGACAAGCATCTTACCACTTAGGCATCTTCGACGATACTTGTGGTACACTTGTTGGGTAAAGCCATTTTCCTTCAAAAGTTCATGAGAAGGGTGCTGGAACTTTGGGAATGAATGAGGAGTACATCCATAACTTCCTACTAGTGGTGCACCTTCTGAAGGCGAGGCATTTGAACTGCTGTTTGAGAAGGGGGGAAAAAGCCTTCAAACTGAAATATCAAGAACCAAGTGTTTAAACCAATTTGTACTATTTGTTTGTTGTTGGGTCTGAACAGTGGAAAAGACATTAGTCCCTAAAACTAAACTAAGACATAAAGATAAATATTTGAATCGCTATTTATGTTCAACACAGGTATATGCAGAAGTTGATAAAGAACATGGTTATAAATTTTCAAACTAAAGCAGTAAGTAGAACCACATGACTAAAAGACTCGCTTATTCCTATTCCAGATCCATTATTTACTTTAGTTTCTTGTGGTACTAGAGAAAATCTCAATTTTCATGAGCAATTAGATAAATGATATAAATTGGATAAGTGGAAATGAGGAATAAAATCTGGCACAAAGGTAATAATTTTATGAATCCAGACATACCTGCAATTCTGTACATCAATTCTACTTCTGAAATCTCACCTAAGTCTATTTTTTTTTTCCTTTTCATCTGCACTCCATTATTCAAATATAGGTTTTCTTCCTCTTTCACTCGAACTAACTGGTCTCCCTCATCTATCCCATCACCAAATGTTATTTCCTGTGTTTTGCTTTATTTATTATTTTTCTTTCTTTCTAAGACACTGATCTAAATCAGTGGTTTTCAACGTGTAGACTGAGGATGTTTGAAGGGCTTCCCAAGAACTCTTCAGAAAGTCTGCAACTCAAAACCATTTTCACAATAACACCAAGGTATTATTTGCCCTTTTCACTGTGTTCACATTTGCACTGATAGTACTAAAGTAATGGTGCATAAAATTGCTAATGCAAATTGAGGCAGAGGCACCAAACTTTCCATACTAGTGATAGTGATTGCAAATTTTAAAAAGTACCACTTTGAACTTAAGGTGTCTTTGATGAAGCAAAATAAATAAATAAATAAATAAATAAATAAATAAATAAATAAATAACTTTATGAAATCTCAACCCTTATTGTATGGGACGAAATCTTTAGTTTTGCAAAATGAAATAGTTCTGGAAATGTTTCACAACAATATGAACATACTTAACACTACCGAACTATACACTTAAAAAGTTAAAGTGGTAAATATTTTGTTATGTGATTTTTAATCACAATTTTCAAAAATGGGATGGAAGCATAAAGTACTTTTGCAGCATTATCAAAGTACAGTGGCTATTTTTATGGACCAAATGTCGAATTCCTAGCCCCTAATAAGATGGTAGTAGAAGGTAATTAAGACATGAGGGTAGAGTTGATGAGTGGGATAAGTGCCCGTATAAAAAGAAACATAGGGGGCGCCTGGGTGGCTCAGTCGGTTAAGCACCTGACTTTGGCTCAGGTCATGATCTTGCGGTTCATGGGTTCAAGCCCTGCGTCGAGCTCTGGGCTGACAGCTAGGAGCCTGGAGCCTGCTTTGGATTCTGTGTCTCCCTCTCTCTCTCTCTGCCCCTCCTCCACTAGTGCTCTGTCTCTGTCTCTCTTTCTCTTTCAAAAATAAATATTGAAAAAAGAAAGAAACGTGGGATAGCTGCTTCCTCTCTCTCTGTTTGCCATGTCAGGATACAAGAAGATAGCCATCTACAAAGTAGGTCCTCAGCAGATACCAGACCCATTGGTACCCTGATCCTGGAACTGTGAGAAATAGATGTTTAAGTCCATGGCATGTTTGTTATAGCAGCTCAAACTAAAACAGTTGTCTTAAATCAAAGCACTTGTTTCATAAAGTTGTGAGCCAACCCAGCTGATTTTTCTTGCAACAACATTTTTAATTAGAAAACGACAAACAAATTATGAATATTCAGACTTCATTTTGTGTCAGACGTTTCCTTGAAAATGAACAAAATGTCAAGGAAAACTTTGAGTTCTTATGCAAATATTAGAATTTTGGAAACCTTGTATTTGTCACCATAAGCCTGATTGTTTCCACTAATACTTAAAAACTTTCCTAATAAAATCAGTGGTGATTTTCTTAGGAGTGTGTGTGAGCATGTCTGTGTGTATGGTAAAATACACATACTATTTATAATTTTAGCCATTCTTAAGCACACTTACTTTTCATCAAAATTAGATATTCACAATGTTACATAACATCACCACTATCTATACCTAAAACTTCTTTATCATCCCCAACAAAAACTCTATTAAACAATAGCCCTTTCCTCCTCCATTTAGCCTCCAATCACCTGTATTCTACTTTCTCTATTTAAACTGGACTATTCTGGGTACTTTATACAAGTGGGATCATACTATCTTTACCCTTTTGAGTCTGCCTTATTTCAATAAGCATGTTTTCAAGGTCCATCGATGTTGTTGTTACATAAATTAAAATTTCATTCTTTTATATGGTTGAATAATATTCCATGGTATGTATATACCATATTGTGTTTATGCAG
The DNA here is from genome assembly GCF_016509475.1 of Prionailurus bengalensis. Lineage (NCBI taxonomy): Eukaryota > Metazoa > Chordata > Mammalia > Carnivora > Felidae > Prionailurus > Prionailurus bengalensis. The sequence continues at coordinate 96,916,657 of NC_057344.1, forward strand.
ACATCTGTTAATGGACACTTGAATTGTTTTTATCTTTTGGATATTATGAATAATATTTCTATAAATATGTACATAAAAGGGTTTGTTCAACTCCCTGTTTTCAATTCTTTTGGATATATACCTAACAGTATAACAGCTGGGTCATATGGTAATTCTGTGTTTTCACATTTTGAGAAAATGCCAAACTGTTTTCCATAGTGGCTGCAGCATTTGATATTTCCACAAGCAATGCACAAGGGTTCCAGTTTCTACACACCCTCACAAACAATTATTTTCAGCTAAAAAAAATTATATATACCTGTATTAGACAGCTCAGGCTGCCATAACAAGATACCACAGACTGGATGGCTTAAACAACAGAAATTTATGTTGGTAGAGGAAGGACAGTAAAATATCCTCCAGACTGAGAAGGCACTTTGAGACCAAAAACAAAGCAAGCCACTCCATACTGCTTACACAGAGTTTTATTCAGGGCAACTTTACTGTCAGGGGGATTGGGTGGACAATCTCACCACTATGCGGCTATTTTCCATGAAGTCCAGACCTTAATCCATAGAATCTATAGAATGGGGGGGATCACTGACGTGAGAACAAAGGGTAATTATCCAAAGTAGCACCATCTGTGTGAAAGAAGGAACTCTACTAGTTATCTAAAGTGGCGCAATCTATACACCAGAGGGATAATCAGAATAAGCTTTCCCTCATTCCAGCTAGGACATACAGTAACCTCCACTATACCTGGAACGCATAAGCCCAAGGGAGATCATTGCACAGAGAAGAACAAGAAGGAAGGCCAAAGATGGAGACAGTATTGTCAGCACTCCTACAAAGTCTCAGATCAAAGTGCCAGTAGCATTGGTTTCTGATGAGGTCTCTCTTCCAAGCTTACTGAGAGCTACCTTCTCAATTTGTCTTCACGTGGCTTTTCCTCTCTGTATGTGTAGAATGATATGCATATGTCCTCTTCTTATAAGAATACCAGTCCTATTCATTCAGATGGCCAACTGACACATGAAAAAATGCTCAACATCACTCATCATCAGTGAAATACAAATCAAAACCACAACGAAATACCACCTCACACCTTTCAGAATGGCTAACATTAACAACTCAGGCAACAATAGATGTTGGCGAGGATATGGAGGAAAAGGATCTCTTTTGCACTCCTGGTGGGAATGTAAACTGGTGCAGCCACTCTGGTTCCTCAAAAAATTAAAAATAGAACTACCCTACAACCCAGCAATTGCACTACTAGGCATTTATCCAAGGGATACAGGTATGCTATCTCGAAGGGGCACATGCACCCCAATGTTTATAGCAGCACTATTAACAATTGCCAAAGTATGGAAAGAGCCCAAATGTCTATCGATGGATGAACAGATAAAGAAGATGTGATAGATACATATATATATATACATATATACACACACACACACACACACACACACACACATATACATACAATGGAGTATTACTTGGCAATCAAAAAGAATGAAATCTTGCCATTTGCAACCACATGGATGGAATTAGAGGGTATTATGCTATGCAAAATTAGTCAGTCAGAGAAAGACAAACATCATATGACTTCACTCATATGAGGACTTTAAGATACAAAAAAGATGAACATAAGGGAAGGGAAGCAAAAATAATATAAAAACAGGGAGGGGGACAAAAGATAAGAAACTCTTAAATATGGAGAACAAACAGGGTTACTGGAGAGGTTGTGCAGAGGGGGGGATGGGCTAAATGGGTAAGGGGCATTAAGAAATCTACTCCTGATATCATTGTTTCACTATATTATAACTAACTTGAAAGTAAATTTAAAATAATAAATTAAATTAAAAAAATAAAAAATAAATAAAATAAAATAAAATAAAATAAAATAAAATAAAAGCTGAATAGGAAAAAAATACATAAATCGTTTAAAAATGTTAAAAAATACCAGTCCTATTAAATTGGGGCCCCATCTTTGTGACTTCATTTAACTTTAATGGTCTCCTTAAAGGCTGCAATATCTCTAAATATAGTCACACTGGGGGTTAGGACTTCATACAATTTTTTTTTTCTAAAAGTTTTTAGTGTTTATGCTATTTTTGAGAGAGAGAGAGAGAGAGACAGAGTACAAGCAGGGGAGGGACAGAGAGAGAGGTAGACACAGGATCCAAAGCAGGCTCCTGGCTCTGAGCTGTCAGCACAGAGCCCAACGCAGGGCCTGAACCCAGGAACCGTGGGATCATGACCTGAGCCAAAGTTGGCACCCAACATACTGAGCCACCAACGTGCTCTGAGACTTCATATAATTTTAAGTAGATACCACAGTACCATCCTAATGGGTATGAAGAGGTATCTCATTGTGGTTTTTGATTTGCATTTCTCTAACAACTAATGATGTTGAACATCTCATGGGCTTACTGGCCAATTTGTATATCTTCTTTGAAGAAATGTCTATTCAAATCCTTTGCCCATTTTTGAATTGGGTTTTTTTTTAGTTGTCAAGTTTTTAGAGTTCTTTATATATTCTAAATATTAATCCCTAATCAGATATCTGATTTGCAAATATTTTCTCCTATTGAGTAGGCTATCATTTGACTCTGGTAGTAACTTTTGATACATAAAAGTTCTTAATTATGATGAAGTATGGTAATTTTTTTCTTTTCTCACCTCTGCTTTTGGTGTCATACTCAAGAAACCACTGTCAAATCGAGGGCATGAAAATTTTTCCTTATGCTTTCTTCTAAAAATTTTACAGTTTTACCTCTTACGTTTAGGTCTTTAACACACTTTGAGTTAATTTTTTTGTATGCAGTATAAGGTCTGGATCATCCTTTTACATGTTGGATATTCAGTTTTCCTAGTACCATTTGTTAAAAAGATGGTCCTTTTCTCTACTGAACATTCCTAGCACCCTTGCTGAAAATAAGCTGACTGTATACATGAAGGTTTATTTCTAGGTTCTCTACTGATTCCATCGGTCCATTTGCCTGTCCTTAGGCCAGGAAGCTTTACAGTTACAGGAAGCTTTCAAAGTTATGAGGTGTTAGTCTTCGAATTTTATTCTTCCATTTTCAAATTGTTTTAGCTTTTCAGGACTCCTTGCAATTTCATGTGAATTTGAGAATAAGGTTTTCCATTTCTGTGGAAAAGGCTGTCAGACACATAGACCAATGCAATAGAATAGAAATTGATATTCTTCAACAAAACAGGAAAGAATATCCAATGGAAAAAAGACAGACTCTTCAACAAATGGTGTTAGGAGAACTGAACAGCTACATGCAGAAGAATTAAACTGGATCACTTTCTTACACTATACATAAAAATACATTCAAAATGGATGAAAGATCTCAATGTGAGACAGAAAACCATCAAATTCCTAGAGGAGAAGAAAGGCAGTAACTTATTTGACATTGGCCATAGAAACCTCTTACTAGATACATCTCCTGAGGCAAGGGATATGAAATTAAAAAGATACTATTGGGACTTCATGAGGATAAAAAGCTTCTATACAGTGAAGGAAACAATCAATAAAAAAAGGCAACCTTTGGGATGGGAGAAGATATTTGCAAATGACATATCTGATAAAAGGTTAGTATCAAAAATATATAAAGAACTTATCAAACTCAACATCCAAAAAATAAATAATCCAGTTAAAAAATGGGCAACTCCTGAAATCAATCAATAAACTCCTACAATCAATCCACCAATCAAGCAATCAATAAAAATGGGCAGAAGACATGAATAGACACTTTTCCAAAGAAGACATACAGATGGCTAACAGATATATCACTCATCATCAGGGAAATACAAATCAAAACTACAAGGAGGTATCATCTCACATCTGTCAGAATGGCTAAAATTAACAACACAGGAAACAACAGATGTTGGGAGAGGTTGTGGGGAAAGGGGAACTCTCTTACACTATTGGTGGGAATGCAAACTGGTGCAGCCACTCTAGAAAACAGTATGGAGGTCCCTCAAAAAGTTAAGAATAGAATTACCCTATGATACAGCAATTGCACTACTAGGTATTTACCCAAAGGATACAAAAATGCTGATTCAAAGTGATACATGCACCCTGATGTTTACAGCAGCATTATCAACAAGAGCCAAATATAGATAGAGACCAAATGTCCATCAACTGATGAATGGATAAAGAAAATGTGGTGTGTGTGTGTATATATATATATATACATATATGTATATATATATGATGCAGTATTATTCAGCCATAAAGAAGAAGGTCCTTAACTTACAAGGGTAGACACACAAGGTTAGCAGCAGACCTGTCCACTGAAACTTGGCATGCCAGAAGGGAGTGGCAGGATATATTCATTGTGCTGAATGGGAAAAATATGCAGCCAAGAATTCTTTATCTAGCAAGGCTGTCATTCAGAATAGATGGACAGATAAAGAGTTTCCCAGACAAACAAAAACTAAAGGAGTTTGTGACTACTAGATCAGCCCTGCAAGAAATTTTACAGGAGACTATTTGAATGGAGAGGAAAAAAAAATACCAAAGCAACAAAGACTAGAAAGGACCAGAGAACATCACTAGAAGCACCAATTCTATAAGTAACACAATGGCAATAAATTCATATCTTTCAATAATTACTGAGTGTAGGGGCGCCTGGGTGGCGCAGTCGGTTAAGCCTCCGACTTCAGCCAGGTCACGATCTCGTGGTCCGCAAGTTCGAGCCCCACGTCAGGCTCTGGGCTGATGGCTCGGAGCCTGGAGCCTGTTTCCGATTCTGTGTCTCCCTCTCTCTCTGCCCCTCCCCCGTTCATGCTCTGTCTCTCTCTGTCCCAAAAATAAATAAAAAAAAATAATAATAAATAAATAAATAAAAAACGTGGGAAAAAAAATAATTACTGAGTGTAAATGGACTAAATGCTCCAATCAAAAGACATAGGGTATTAGAATGGATACAAAAAATAAGACCCAGCTATATGTTGCCTACAAAAGACTCATTTTAGTCATTAAGACACCTACAGATTTAAAGTCAGGGAATGGAGAACCACTGGTTATGCTAATGGATGTTAAAAGAAGGCCAGAGTAGCCATACTTATATCAGAAAAAACTAGATTTTAAAACAAAGACAGTAACAAGAGATGAAGAAGAACATTATATTATATTTAAGGGATCTATCCATCAAGAAAATCTAACAATTGTAAAAATGTATGCTCCCACTTGGAGCCATCCAAATATATAAATCAATTAATAGAAAATATAACGAAACTGAATGATAATAATACCATTAATAGTAAAGGACTTTAAGACCCCACTTACAACAATGGACATATCATCTAGGCAGAAAATCAACAAGGAAAAAATGGCTTTGAATGACACACTGGACCACATGGACTAAACAGATATATTCAGAACACTTCATCCTAAAGCAGCAGAATACACATTCTTCTTGAATGCACATGGGACATCCTCCAGAACAGATCCCATACTGGGTCACAAATCAGCTCTCAACAGGTAGAAAAAGATCAAGATCATACCATAGATATTTTCAGATCACAACATTATGAAACTTGAAATCACAAGAAAAATTTGGAAAGTCCTCAAATACATGGAGGTTAAAGAACATCTTACTAAAGAATGAATGGGGTAAACCAGGAAATTAAGGAAGAAATTAAAAATACACGAAGCAAATGAAAATGAAAACATGACAGTCCAAACTCTTTGGGATGCAGCAAAGACAGTCCTAAGAGGAAAGTATATTGTAATTCAGGCCTATTTCAAGGAGCAAGAAAAATCTCAAATACACAACCTAACCTTACACCTAAAGGAGCTAAAAAAGGAACAGCAAATAAAGCCTAAAGTCAGCAGAAGGGAAATAAAAAAAATACAGAACAGATAAATAAAACTAAGAGCTGGTTCTTTGAAAGAATAAACAACACTGATGAACCTCTAGCCAGATTTACCAAAAAGAAAAGAGAAAGGAACCAAACAGATAAAATCACAAATGAAAAAGGGGAGATCAGAACCAACACCACAGAAATGTAAACAATTATGAGAATATTATGAAAAACTATATGCCAACAAACTGGGCAATCTGGAGGAAATGGGCAAGTTTCTAGAAACATACAAACTACAAAAACTGAAACAGGAAGAAATAGAAAATTTGAACAGACCCATAATCAACAAAGAAATTGAATTAGTAATAAAAAAACCTCCTAACAAACAAAAGCCAGGGCCAGATGGCTTTCCAAGGAAATTCTCACCAGATATTTAAAGAACAGTTAATATCTCTTCTTCTCAAACTGTTACAAAAAATAGAAATGGAAGGAAAGCTTCCGAACTCATTCTATGAAGCCAGCATTTCCTTGATTCCAAAACCAAAGACCTCACTAAAAAGGAGAAATACAGACCAATATCCCTGATGAACATGCATGAAAAAATTCTCAACAAGATAGGAGCAAATCAAATTCAACAGTACATTAAAAGAATTATTCACCATGATCAGTGGGATTTATTCCTGGGCTGCAAGTGCAGTTCAATGTTCACAAATCAATCAACATGATACATCACATTAATAAAAGAAAGGATAAGAACCATATGATCCTCTCAATAAATACAGAAAAGGCATTTGACAAAGGATAGCATCTATTCTTGATAAAACCCTCAACAAAGTAGGGATAGAGGGAACATATCACAACATCATAAAGGCCATTATGAAAGACCCACAGCTAATATCCTCCTCAATGGGAAAAAAACTGAAAACTTTTCCTCTATAGTCAGAAACAAGACAGGGATGTCCACTCTCACCATTGTTATTTAACATAGTACTGGAAGTCTTAGCCTCAGCAATCAGACAAGAAAAAGAAATAAAGCCTCCAAATGGCAAAGAAGAAGTCAAACTTTCACTATTTGCAGATGACATGACACTCTATGTAGAAAACCTGAAAGACTCCAAAAAATTGCTGGAACTAATACACGAATTCAGTAAAGTCACAGGATATAAAATCAATGTGCAGAAATCTGTTGCATTTCTATACACCAATAATGAAGCAACAAGAACCTAGAATTCAATCAAAATTTATGAGACAGACACAACAAGATATCAAACAGAATGAGACTTACAGATGACTGCTGGCATGATCACACAATGAACTTTAAAATAACTATGAGGGGCGCCTGGGTGGCGCAGTCGGTTAAGCGCCCGACTTCAGCCAGGTCACGATCTCGCCGCCCGTGAGTTCGAGCCCCGCGTCAGGCTCTGGGCTGATGGCTCAGAGCCTGGAGCCTGTTTCCGATTCTGTGTCTCCCTCTCTCTCTGCCCCTCCCCCGTTCATGCTCTGTCTCTCTCTGTCCCAAAAATAAATAAACGTTGAAAAAAAAAAAATTTTTAAATAAAATAACTATGATTAGGGACACCTGGCTAGCTCAGTCAGTTAAGCATCAACTTTGACACAGGTCATGACTTCATGGTTGGTGAGTTTGAGCCCTACTTTGGGTTCTCTGCTGTCAGTGCAGAGCCCACTTCAGATCCTTTGTCTTCCTCTCTCTCTGCCCCTCCCCCCACTCATGCACGCTCTCTCTCTCTCACTCAAAAATAAACACTTAAAAAAATAATAACTATGATTAGATTAATATGTTGAAGGATTTCATGGAAAAGGAAAACATGCGTGATAGAATTTCAGCAAGAAAACTATTATTAAGATATCAAATGGTAACGTAACATATACGAAGCACAGTATCAGAAACAGAATTCCCATAATGAGTTTGTCCAGAAACTGGACACAGCTGAAGAAAGGATTAGTAAACTTGAACACAGGTCAATCAAAATTATCCAACACGAATTATAAAGAGAAAAAGAGTAGAATAAAAGATCAGATCAACTAAGAGCTGTGAGACACTAGTAAATGGTCTAATGTACATGTAATTGGAATCCCAGAAGGGGAACAAACAACAAGAACACAAGGCAAAAAATATTTGAAGAGCTAAGAGATGAAAATTTTCCTAACCAAACAAAAGACAACAAACAATAAATCCACTATTTCAGAGAACCACAAGGAGGATAAATACTTTGTATTTCACACACATTTATATACATATATCCATATCCATACCTAGATCCATCAAAGAATTTTATACTCAATAAGAGTATCTTTCAAAATAGAAAAAAAAACTTTTCCTAATAATCAAAAGTTGACAGAATTCATTGCTCATAGACCTGTACAACAAGAAATGTTTAAGAAATGAAGAGAATTACAAAGGGTAAAAATGCGAGCAAATATTTCAAAAATTTCTCATGTTACTTGTTTAAAAGATACTGCCTAAAGGAAAGCAATAACAAGGCATAACAAAGGATGAGAGGAAATGGAACTTTATGGTACTGAGATTCTTATGCTATACATGTAGTGGTATGATATTATTTGAAAGTAGACTAGGTTAAAATGTATATTATGAACTACAGATGACCAGTAAAAAATAAGAGATATAAGTAAAAAGCTAATGGTAGAGATAAAATAGAATTATTGTTAAAACTCAACTGATCCAAAAGATAGAAGGAAAAAGAACAGATGAGACAAATAGAATATAAGATGGTAGATTTAAATCTAACCACATCCATAATTACATTAATGTAGATGATCTAAAGATATGAATGCTCATAGCAGGTGAGGCTACAGTGTAGGAGGCAGGGAGTGCAGGAAGTATAAGGGAACTCTCAGTATCTTCTAGTCAATTTTTGCTGTGAACCTGAAACTACTCTAAAAAATAGGTCAGTTGAAAAAAATTCACACTCATTATTGTAAATATTTGTCTGTCAATCCCTGAATTAAGCTCCAGAAAGGTAGGGACTGTATTTATCTTGTTCCCTGCTGTATACCCAGTGCCTAGAAAAATGCCCAACACATTGTTAAGTCCCTACTTTCCTGATACATTTTATTTGTGGGAGAAGGTCGAGTGGTGCCTGGGAATGAATAAATCAATATATAGATGAATTATTAATAACAAAAGATATAATGTAATAAAAATGGACTGTAAGAAACACATTCCTAACTAAATCTTCCATTAAATGTTCTAACTAAACTAAATGTTATTGATTAAACATCTTTCAACATTATCTGTTGATCTCTAATTATACTGCTCCAATAAAAAAAATACCCTGGAAAAAAAAACCCTCAAAATCGCTGAAAACACAAAAACAACCCTAAGTACACGATAGGAGTGCAAAAAACACATATACATTTTATCTTTTAAGGACAATATATCTAATGAGAACAAAATGTAGAAGTACCAACTAAATATCACTGGAAAGACAAAGGTGGATATTTTCAGATTATGAGAAAGGTATTTTCAGATTTTCTTTGAATGAAACTATTTAATCCTTTCTTTCTAGTAACCAGTCAAAACAAGTTTTCCTAAAGCTAAGTTTTCATTTAGCAATTCATTCAGATAATTATTCTGAAAACATCTATTTAAACACAAAATGGGTGTACAAGAAACACAAAGCACTTAGCAGTAAATCACCTCTGCATCCACTCTACAGGACAAAACATGCCTCATTATGTTGTACAACTGGCACTATAAAAGGTTTACTCTGTTATCTCTTTTGAAGTAAATAATAGTCTTTTTAAAAAATTAAAGCTAAAAGAAAAACCACTTACTACTAACAATCAGCTAATCTATTTCCTTCAAAAAGGAAAAATTTCAAAATAATAGTGTTTTATTTCCATATTCTTAATATATTCTTAATATAGTTTGAGTAGATAGGTTAGCATATTAATTCACTAAGAACCTACTATGCCACTGAGAATCTGGAATCTTTCATAAACCTAAATATTTGTTTATCTAGGAGTATACATTTATGGAAACCAGTTTAAATGGAAAAAAAGTAACTATCCTCCTCAATTTTTCCTTACCGTACTTACTGGAAAATTATCCCACTTAATTCCCCCTCCTTTGGCTTCTTTTTAAAAACTATTTTCATTGTTCTCTAATTTGCTAACATATTAACTTTTAAATATTCCAAAGGTCTAATTAGTAACTGTTTTCATAAACTTAAAATAAAAAACAAAGCAATGTTTGACAAATATAGTACCTGACAGAGGATGTTCTTGGTCCATGATCTCTGGAATCCATTACCCAACCAACATGACACTCTAGAGGGGGATTTGTACTATGCCTTGTTTTTCTCTTTCTTGGACTCTAAAGAAAAAGAAGTCAAACATTGCAATGATTTGAGTAGTGTGAACTTCACAAGTAAATTAAAACCCTCTGACTATAAACTAGCTCAAACATTTGCATACTGTGGATGACACATTATGAAATCACATGAAGTCACAAAACTCAAACATCTCACATACAAGTTACAAAACTTAAAAGGTCTTTTGCCTGGTTTCAACACAAGGATTAAAGGAAATACAACTTAGTATGATTCTTCATTATACCTTCTGATCAACTTTAATTACACCACCAAATTGGAAAGAAGTTATTCCTTAACCTGAGAAAACATCAATCACTATGGTGAAATATCATTTTTAAATCAATTTTTACAATCTAAATCATATATTTTAAAAAATGTGATAGAAACTAAAAGATGTTAAAGGATACAAAATGCAGGCTTTATATTCCTGGTTGTTTTGTGTACCTTTACATCAATAGCTTTTGGTTCTTTAACAACAGGATAAAATCTTGGTGTTTTGTTTGGATCTTGTAACCTGGGTGTTCGAGGTGTTTTAGGTGACCTTGCAGGATAAACTCTAGGAGATTCTGGAACTGCTGTGGGCAATGAAAGGGCCATTGTTGTTGAAGATATTTCTGAAACATCAAACAGCTTCTGAGCTAATTCATCACTCAAATCTGCAAAATAAAAATCTTGTTAAAAGTTACTTAGATGATAAGAAAATATTTTACTTGAGAGCAAGGGTAATTCTGAAATTTTCTACTCTCAAAAGATTTTTTCCTCAGAAACGTTTCAAATATATAAGAATGAAAAATAAACACTTGTCTGTACATCACCTAGCCTTACCAAGTTTTAATTTTGCTATATCTGTTTGACTTTTTTAAAAAGAAAAGTAAGCAGAAGCCCACTGTATAACCTTCCCCAATCCCATTTTGCTTTTCCTCATCAGAGACAACCAGGCTCTTGAATTTGGTACTTTTATCTATAATTATATACATATATGTAATACCATTATTTGCATAATTAGCTTTACATAAGTGACATCATACTGTATGTATCATTTTGCAAGTTTTTGCAGTCATATCTTGTTTGACACTTGATTATTCAAGTTCTACTCATATAGCTTTGGTTTATTCATTTTCACTGCAGAATATTATGCTGTTATACAAATATATCAAAATTTATACATTCTCCTGAAGATGCACATTTATGTTGTTTCCAGATTTTTGGTATAATCAACGATGCTACAGTGAACATTGTTAAATATTTCTCTCTGTATAGGTGTGAGCATGTCTCTAGGGTTTATATGTGAAAGAGAAATGTTGACTAAAATGGCACATGCATCTTTATTTTGAGAGAGAGAGAGAGATGGAAGGAGGGAGGAAGAGAGAGAGAAAGAGAGAGAGAGAAAGGGAGGGAAGGACAGAGAAAGAGAGAGGGACAGACAGAATCCCAAGCAGGCTCCATGCCATCTGCATGGAGCCCAAGGTGGGGCTCAATCTCATGAACTGTGAGATCATGACCTGAGCCAAAATCAAGAGTAGGAGGCTTAGGGGCACTTGTACCCCAATGTTTATAGCAGCACTTTCAACAATAGCCAAATTGTGGAAAGAGCCTAAATGTCCATCAACTGATGAATTGATAAATTGTGGTTTATATACTCAATGAAATACTACTTGGTAATGAGAAAGAATGAAATATGGCCTTTTGTAGCAATGTGGATGGAACTGGAGAGTGTTATGCTAAGTGAAATAAGTCATACAGAGAAAGACAGATACCATATGTTTTCACTCTTATGTGGATCCTGAGAAACTTAACAGAAGACCATGGGGGAGGGGAAGGGAAAAAAAAGGGAGGGAGCCAAACCATAAGAAACTTAAAAACTGAGAATAAACTGAGGGGTGATTGGGGGTGGAGGGAGGGGAAAGTGGGTGATGGGCACCTGTTGGGATGAGCACTGGGTGTTGTACGGAAACCAATTTGACAATAAATTTCGTATTAAGAGAAAAAAAAAAGACTAGGAGGCTTAACTGACTAAGCCACCCAGGCATCCTGGCACATGCATCTTCTGATTTACTAAGTGCTGATTGCCAAAGTGCTTTCTATAATGGTTTCACCAATTTATACTCCCACCAGTAGCATGAAAAAGTCTCAGCAATTTAATATACTCATCAAGACTGGTTTCGTTTAGACGTTTAAATATTTTTCCATCTCATGATATTTGAATGGTATTTGTATTTGGGGTTTTTTGTATGTGTGTGTGTGTGTGTGTGTGTGTGTTTAATTTCAAGTTTTTATTTAAAATCTAGTTAGTTAACATATATGGTAATATTGGTTACAGATGTAGAATTTAGTGATTCACTTCCATATAACATCCAGTGCTCATTACAAGTTGTACTCCTTAATATTCCATCATGCATTTAGCCCATCCCTCACCCACCTCCTTCCATCAACCCTTAGTTTGTTGTCTATAGTTAAGAGTTTCTTATGCTTTGCTTCCCTATTTTTCCCCTCTTCCTCTATGTTTATTACTGGTGAGGTTGAGCATATTTTCATATATATAGCCATCATTCACATTTCCCCTATCATGAGTTTACCACCATATCCTCAGACCATATTTCTATTGGGTTGTTTTACTTATTAATTAGTTTGTGGAAATATTATGGTAAGATACTAATAGTAAGCAAGTAGAATGTAGACTCTGTTTCTGTATGGTTTTTCTTCAGACTTACCAACTTCTTTTGATTCATACAATGGATTTTTGTTTATCATTCAACAAATATTACCAAGTACCTGCTATATGCCAAGCACTATTCTAGAAACAAGGTTGTAAACTCAAAAGTGAACTTAACCACTCTATTACCTAATTTCCCCATTTCTTCTCCCAATCTGTTATCAGAATGATATAATGATATAATAATGATATTCGGCGGGGGGGGGAGGGGGTGTGCAAATTAGGTCATTTCATGTCTCTACTTAAAATCCCCAGTGTTTCCCTTTTGCCTCTGGGAGAAGTCTAGTCTCTTTATCATGGCATATGAGACTTGACTGATTTTGACTTATCTATTGTCTTTCTCCACTTCAATTTTAGTGCCCCAGATAGGAACCTACTTGTTTCTATTTTCTTGCTTCTTACCTTTTCATATGCTTTTTCCTCTGTCTGAAAGTCCCTTTCCCTTATCTTTTTACACCAAATTGAATGCATATCCTTCCTTTAATACCCAGCACAGATGTTACTTTCCCTAGGAATCTAAAGCACTTCTTGAATTTCTGCCAATAAAAATAATTCTCTTTTTTTTTTTTGGTGCCACCTTTACATTTCATCCATTTATTGTTTGATTTATTAAATTAAAATTTATTTTCTTATATATTATCTGATCAGATGCTAAGAACAAGTCCCAGTGCATTCCTAAAAGCAAGGTCCATAATCTAATATTTGTATACCAGTGCCTAAAACAGTGCTAGGAAAAAAATATATACCCAGCAAATGACCAATAAATTTAACTGAATTGTGTTAATACATATTTTCCTTAGACCAAAAAGATAATGCAATCTCAAGGATAAAACTATGATTATACACTGAAAAATATGTTAAATCCAGCACCTCTGTAAAAGAAATATTTTAAAAAGATCTAGGAACATTAACAGTAAGCTTCCTAGCATCCAGATTATGGTCTCCAAATTCCATTTCCATTTCCCACTGATCTGGTCCTCTACAAGGAATAGAGTCTGTACCATAAAGTATAATATAAGCCTGGGAAATCTTGAGTCAGAAAGCAATGAAATTAAAAAAGAAAAAAAACTAGAATAGGTCATAAGGACACAGTAGCAAATTTCAGTGGCCCCACCAGTCAAAAATGAAGTACTTTGACCACTAAAAACAATGATTGAAACTGACTAAACATTTCAAATAAATAAGCTCTACAAGTTCAAAATGGTGCCTTAACATTTAATCACGTTTGCAGGTTGCTAGGGCACCAAACTCATTATTCTAAAAACTAACCAAATGCAAAGAAAGAAACAAGCATTTATCCTTTCTTTCCTGGAAAAATTGAATTTCAAAGTATTCAAAGAGTTGATAAAAGAATATTCTTCTTTATAGAATTCTAGGTATGGAACACAGGAATGAGAGAACTAGATGACTATTTGTAACTCTAATGAAATAGAGGATGTAGGGAATATTCATCAATGACTCTTAAAACCATTTTGTAAAATGTTGAAGGGAGATTCAGCACCAAAGACATGATCCCTGAAAGGAAGAACTGATAAGCTAGACATCACTGAAATGAAAAAAACATCTGCCCTCCAAATGACACTGTCAAGATAATGAGAAGACAAGTCACAGATCAGAAGAAAATATTTGCAAAAGACACATCTGATAAAGGACCGTTATCCAAAGTATATAAAGAACTCCAAAAACTCAAAAATAAGAAAACAAACAAACCAATTAAAAAATATGAACGGATACATTAATGAAGATATATACGGCAAATAAGCACAGGTAAAGATATTACACATCATGTCATCAGGGAAATGTAAATAGAAATCAAATACCATGACAACCCATGAGAATGGCCAAAGTCCAGAACACTGGCAACACCAAATGCTAGCAAGGATATGGAGCAACAGGATCTCTCATTCATTGGTGGTGGGAATACAAAATGATACAGACACTCTGGAAGACAGTTTGGCAGCTTCATACAAAAGTAAACATATTCTTCCCATATGATCTAGCAATCACTCTCCTTGGTATATACTCAAAGGAGCTGAAAATTTATGTCCACACAAAAACTTGCACATGGATGTTTATTGTAGCTTTACTCATAATTGCCAAAGCTTGAAACCAATGAAGATGTCCTTCAGTAGATGAAGGGATAAACTATGGTATATCCAGATAATGGAATATTATGCAGTGCTAAAAACATATGAGCTATCAAGTCAAGAAAAGACATGGAGGAAATTTAAATGCATATTATTGAGAGAAGCCAATGTGAAAAGCCTATATACTATAGGATTCCAACTATTCAAAATTCGAAGCAGGAAAACTATGGAGACAGTTGAAAGATCAATGGTCACCAGAGGTTGGAGATATGGTGGGGGAAGCGTGAATAAGTAAAACACAGAGGATTTTTACTCTGTAGGATACTATAGTGATGGATACATGTCATTATACGTGTGTTAAAACCCACAGAACGTACAACACCAAGAGTGAAACCTAATGTAACGGGTAATTACGATGTGTTGGTGTAGGTTCAACTGTAGGTACAATTGTAACAAAGGTACCACTCTGATGTGGTATGCTGCTGTGAGGAAGCAGCATCCTTCCCCAGACTGGCAATGGTTATGTAAGCTGGGGACAGGGAGTAAATGAGAAATCTCTGTATCTTACTCTTAATTTTACTGTGACCCTAAAAGTGTTCTAAAAAAAAGTCTTTAGAAAAAAATGTTGAAGAGAAACTTTATGATGAATGGACAAGGCCAATAACATCTAAACCCAATAATCAATCACAGCAGCAGTAAAAGACAGCCTAAAAGACAATATGATGTAATTGGAAGTAAATGGCTCCTCTAAGAAACAGTCTTGTCACCACAGAAATAAAAATGCGAATATACTAAATCTTCTACATCTAAATACTAGTTCATAAGGAATAGAAACAATAAGGAATGTACTGACTGACACCAAGACATAATCAGGTAAATCTGGATTATAAGAAATCTTATGACAAATTAACCAGTTTCTTCAACAAGTCTTTGGTATGGAAAAACAAGAGAAGAGGAATGCTTATAGATTAAGAGAAACTTGGGGCGCCTGGGTGGCTCAGTCGGTTAAGCCTCCGACTTTGGCTCAGGTCATGATCTCGCAGTCTGTGAGTTCGAGCCCTGCATCAGGCTCTGTGCTGACAGCTCAGAGCCTGGAGCCTGCTTTGGATTCTGTGTCTCCCCCTCTCTCTGCCCCTCCCCTGCTCATGCTCTGTCTCTGTCAATGATAAATAAACTTTAAAAAAAAAAAAGATTAAGAGTAACTTAATTGTCCTATCGCTCAAATGCAATTATGTACTTTTTTTGGTCCTGATTCAAACAACCAGTTTGAAAAAGATATATATCAGATATCAGGGAAAACCAAACACAAACTGTGTAGCAGATGATATTAAAGAATTACTGTCAGTTTATGTGAAATAATGGTATCATGAAAATTTATATATATACATATATATATGTTTGTGATGTAGAATAGCATATTTACAGAAGATATTAATTTGAATGAAATGAGATTCAACATGAAATGCCAGAAACAGATGGGGAACATACAGATGAGAAAGGAATGTCAAACTATTAACAATTGTTGAAATTAGGCAGGATAATTACACAGGGATTCATTAAACAGCTCTATTTTTTATTTTATCTGAACATTTCCATATTAAAAATTAAGTTTCATTTCAGTTTTATGTTTATTTTATTCCAAATTTAATTACATGTAAATTTTACCCACCAATAAGAGCAGATATATCAATTTTGTGAAGACAAAGACGAATATTTTGTTATCTCAAAAGAACCATTTTATAAAATTTTTATAGCAGATACCAATTTATAATATTTTGAGATAAAATTATGAAAATATGGTTAAGATAACTACAAGTACATAAAATATTTATAGTGGATATAAAAATTTTATTACTAGAAATATAACTAATTACAGAATAAGAATATATTAAAGTTGGCTTTTTATCAACTACAAGCCTAGGATGCTATATGAATATCATCTGGATATTTAACTTCTTAATCAAAATAATGGGACATCCTTGTACAAGAATGTTCAAAGTAGCATTTTTCATCACAGCAATATCTGGAAAAAATAAACACATCAACTGTCGAATGGATAAGCAAAATATAGTAAGTCCATACTATAAAATATGACTTAACAATAAAAAGAAACAAAGTACCAATATAAGCAACAACATGGGTTAACCTCAAATATATTGTATTAGTTGAAAAAGCCAGACACATGACTATATGTCATATAGTTTAATTTATATGAAATTTCTAGGAAGTACAAAAACATACAGATAAAAAGCAGATCACTGGTTACCTCAGACTGAAGTGGAGTGTTGAAACTGACTGCAAATGATCATGAGGGAACTTTCTAGTGTGATGGAACTGTTCTAAAACTGAATTGTGGTGCTACTGTGTAACTATACAAAGTCATCTGAACTCATGAAATAATACACAAATGGGTTAATTTTATGCTATACAAAAGACCAGGCTATTTGCTCTTCAGGGAACCCCAACTGTGACTGTCTGTCATACAATTTCTGCTAAAAGTTTATCAAAGAAGACCGAAAACACAAAAGAGTAGGCTGAAGTCCTCTTCAGGGAGGAGGACTTCAGGGAGGACTACGGAGAGAGGGCACAGGTGAGTAAGGAGCAGAGAGGGAGAGAGAATCCCACAAGGGGCAGAGAGAGAAAAGAGAGGAGGGGGGAGGGAGAGAGAGAGAGAAGCTGGGCTCACCCGAAGTGGGGCTCATGTTCACCCAAAGTGGGGCTTGAGCTCACCCGAAGTGGGACTTGTGCTCACAGGATGTGGGATTTGAACTCACAAATTGTGAGGTCATGACCTGAGACAATGTGAGATATTTAACTGACTGAGCCACCCAGGCGCCCAAGAAAGTATTTCTGACAGAAGGAAATGACCTAAGAAGGAAACCTGGAACATCACAGAAGAAGAGCAAAGAGAACAGTAAGAATCTTGATATACATATTCTTTCAAATTCTATAAAACATACTTGATAGTTAAAAGTAAAAAATATATAACTTTGATGCGGTTTTCAATGAGTGAAGATAATAATATGACTATAGCACAAAGAAACCCATTGAAAACAATGTGGATGGAACTAGAGGGTATTATGCTAAGTGAAATTAGAGAAAGACAAATATCATATGACTTCACTCATATGTGGAATTTAAAATGAAAAACAGATGAACATAAGGGAAGGGAAGTAAAACTAATATAAAAACAGGGAGGGGGACAAAACATAAGAGACTCTCAAATACAGAGAACTGAGGGTTGTTGGAGGGGTTTTGAGTGGGGGGATAGGCTAAATGGGCAAGGGGCATTAAGGAGGACACTTGTTGGAATGAACACTGGGTGTTATAGGGGATGAATCACTGGAATCTACTCCTGAAATCATTATTGCTGCTAACTAACCTGGATGTAAATTAAAAAAAAAATGCTAGTCAGTATATCTTGAAGTTTAAAAGAAATAATTTATGTCAACCAAAAAACATGGTGGGTAGGGCAGTAATGTTAATTGAAAAATGTTTTCTAAAGCACTGGAATCAGCAAACAACAGAATTATAGTCAAAGAGTTTAGAAAAATGTCTAGATCATATATCAACTGATCCAATCCAGTAAGGAAACCATCTATAGTTCAAGATTTTAGATAGATGAATTAGAAAGCCATAATGCTTTCCTCCAAAATGTGTCTTGGTGTTATGGGTGGAACAGGTGATGGGGATTAAACAGTACACTTATCATGATGAGAACTGAGGAATGCATAGAATTGCTGAATCACTTATTGTACAATTGAAACTAATAGAACACTGTATGTTAACATACCAGAAGTGAAATTTAAACTTAAAAAAAAAAGGGGGGGGTGAATACCTCTTTTCCCCTCTTTTTCTTCTATTCAGGCCCTCAATGGATTGGATAATGCTTACTCACATTGCCAATTCAAATACTAATCTCATCCAGAAATAGCACCTCACTGATAAACCCAGAAATATTTAACCAAATATTTGGGCATCCTCTGATCCAACTGACACATAAAATAACATCACAAAGGATAATACACAAAAATCAATCATATTTCTATATAATAGCAATAAACAATTGGAATGTTAAGATTGTAAAGCACCATTTACAATAGGACCAAGCCATAAAATACTTAAGGATATGGCTAACAAAATATGCACGAAATACACCCAAAACCACAAAACAGTGAAGAACAAAAAATACTTAAGTGGAGAAGCATACCATATTCATGGATTAGAAGATTCAATATTGTTAAAACATTAGCTCTTCTCAGACTAATCTGTAGATTCAATGCAGTTCCAATCAAAATACCAGCAGCAACTTTTTACAGAAACCAGTAAGCTATCTCCATAATTTATATGAAAAAGCAAAGAAACTAGACTACCCAAAACAATTTCTTAAAAAGTTGTAAGACATATACTGATTTTAAGAGTACAGTTATCAAGTTGTGCTGGTGGCAAAGATATAAGCGTAGAGATAAGATGAACAGAAGACAGACTCCCAAATTAGATCTATATACATATAGTTAATTAGCTTTTGACAAAAATGAAAAGGCAATTCAATAGAGAAAGAATAGATTTTCCAACAAATGGTGCTGAAATTGTTTGGTATCCATATCCATACTTACATCATATGCCAAAAAGAAAAAAAATCAAAAGTCAAAATTGAATAGACATCTGAATTATATAAAAACTAAAAATATAAAGCTTCAAACATAAAAATCTTGTGACTTTAGACAAATTTAGACAAAGATTTCTTACACAGACACCAAAAGCACATTCATATAATTAAAAAAATGAAAAACTGCGCATCATTAAAAATAAGAACAACTGCTTTTCAAAAGGCACTCCTAAAAAAATGAAAAGATAAGCCCCAAATTGGGAGATGTGTGCAAATTACATATGTACTTGTAAAAAGGGACTTGGATCCACACTAGAGAACTCCCAAAGCTCTATAAGAAAACAACTGAATGTACAGTCCAATAAAAAATTAAAAACATAAATTAAAAAATAAAAAAAGCAACTCAAGAAACATCAAAAAATTTGAGTACATACTTCACATATATACTGATGGCAAATTAGTACATGAAAAGATGCTCAGGGCGCCTGGGTGGCGCAGTCGGTTGAGCGTCCGACTTCAGCCAGGTCACGATCTCGCGGTCCGTGAGTTCGAGCCCCGCGTTGGGCTCTGGGCTGATGGCTCAGAGCCTGGAGCCTGCTTCCGATTCTGTGTCTCCCTCTCTCTCTGCCCCTCCCCCGTTCATGCTCTGTCTCTCTCTGTCCCAAAAATAAATAAACGTTGAAAAATAAAATTAAAAAAAAAAGAAAAGATGCTCAACACTGTTAGTCACAATGAGATACTAACTACATATCTATAGGAATGACAAATTAAAACAACAACAACAACAAATTAACAATACCAAGTGCAAATGAGGATGTGGAGCAACTGGAACCATCATGGATTGTTGGTAGGAGTACAAAATGACAGAGCCATTTTGGAAAACAGGCATTTCTTAAACATACACTTACCATAAGACCCAGCAATCCTACTCCTAAGTATTTACCCAGGTGAAATGAAAACTTACATTCACATAAAAATTTGTAAGCAAATATGGATATCAGCTTTATTCATAATCACCAAAAATTAAAAAACAACCTATGTGTCCTTCAACTAACTGCTTACATCCAATGAAACAGAATACTACTTACTAATAAAAAGGAACAGCACACAAAAATATGAATTTCAACTGCATTATGCTAAATGAAAGACGCCAGACTCAAAAGGCTATATTCTATATGATTTTATTTATATATATTCTGGTAAAAGCTCAAATCTAGGGGTAGAAACTAGAAAATAGGCTGCCAAAAAAGCTAGGCATGGGGTTGACTACAAAGAGGCATGGGAGAATCTGTGGAGTGTAATGGAATTGTGCTTCAAGTAGATGGCATCTACTTAACTGTGTGCACCTGTCAAAATTCCCAAAACTGTACATACAAAGTGTGAAACTTGCTGAATATAAATTATACTTAATTTGTTAAAAAGGAAATAAAAAAGATAAATCTGGATCCTTGTAAGGTGGTCAGAATGAAAGAAGGGTGGCAGGATAGGAGCTATTAAAATTAACCAATGGGAATATGATGGTAGTTTTTACCAGGTGACAGAAGTAGAGAAGGTGAAAAGTGGTTAGGTTCTGCATATATTTTAAGGGGTAATGGATATAATCTGCCAATGAATAAGATACAGAGGTTTAATAAGAAAAATCAAGGATGACACCAAGATTTTTTTTTTTTACCTGTACCACTACAAAATGGAGTTAATATTTTTACCAAGATGTGGAAATCTGGAAAAAGTCCTTGGAAAAGGGTTGAAAATTCAGACCTGGGTAGGATTTTGGACATATGAAATTTGACATGTTTATAAAATATCCAAGTGAAACTCTTGACTACACAGTTGGATATTTATATGGACTATAGGATAGAGGTCTTATCTATACATACAAATTTGACACTCATTAGTATAATTGATGCTATTTAAAACCATGGGACTAAATACTGAGGAGTCATTGAGAATAAGAAAGAAATGTGAAGACTGAGCCCTAAATAACCCAAAGCTTGGGGAAATGGGGAAGAACTAGCAAAAAGACTCCATGAAGTAAAAAAAAAAGCTAAGTAAATAGTACCGAGGAAG
Source organism: Prionailurus bengalensis (assembly GCF_016509475.1). Lineage (NCBI taxonomy): Eukaryota > Metazoa > Chordata > Mammalia > Carnivora > Felidae > Prionailurus > Prionailurus bengalensis. Next base: position 96,938,290 of record NC_057344.1, read on the forward strand.
AAGAATGTGTTTCAAGACAGAACATAATTGATCCAATGTTGATGTTAGGTAAGATGAGGATTGATTTGATTCCTCTTTAACATGGAGAGATCTGGAGGCACTATCAAAAGCTGATTTAGTGTATGAGGAGCAGAAGGCTGTTTAGATCAGGTATATGGGATAAACAGGAAGATAATTATTGAAGACAGTAAAAACAAACACCTTTCTTATACCTTAAATTCTATTTTATAGTGGCAATACCGGGTCTTTTATTAATATCATTATTTTACAGCATTTCCCACCCTTTAAACCTTTCAAGCTTTCCATATACTCTACTCAGGATAAAGCTGAATTTTCTTTAAATCCATCCATAATTATTTTTCTTTAAAAAAATTTTTCCCCAATATTTATTTTTGAGACAGAGAGAAAGAGACAGAGAGAGAGAGAGAGACAGAGAGAGAGAGAGAAACCGAGTGTAAGTGGGGGAGGGGCAGACAGCGAGGGAGACACAGAATCCAGAGCAGGCTCCAGGCTCTGAGCTATCAGCACAGAGCCTGATGCAGGGCTCGAACCCACGAACTGCGAGATCATGACCTGAGCTGAAGTCGGATGCTCAACCGACTGAGCCACCCGGGTGCCCTATAATTATTTTTCAAACTGAAAGTTAACCTATTCAACTTTTTTTTTAAATCATAGCAATACTGGGTTGATTCTATCTTCTTAATTTTGGCTAAATTTTATTTTTTGTTCCTATTCTTTAAAATTGGAAGTTATGGCACCATAGTATATATATATTTTAAAACAGAGATAATTTATAAACTGAGAACAAGAAATTAAGTATGGAAAAATTCTAGTTTTCCAAGAACACTGTATTCAAAAAAACCTTTGTGTAAATATCTGAGATTTAAAGTGTTTACTCACTTATAACCTAGGAAGGCAAAGTTTTAAAGAAACAAGAGTTGATACCCACACACCCACCAACCAGATCAACACATACTCCAAATGTAGGCAAGCCTATGTGCAGACCTTCCAAATGGGATTCTCCCCTTCTCTCAGGAGCAAACCACTATAATAAATTTTTGTATTAACAATTCCTCTTGCTATTCATAGATTCTTTGTGCTATGCATGTACCCATGAATTTTGTATTTTATATGATATTAGATTGAGTGAACTCCTTTGTGACTAGCTTATTTTATATACTATTTCTAAGATTAACCATTTTGTCACATGTAGCTTTAGTTCTTTCATTTTCCACTGCTGTATATATTTCATCTCTATGAATATATCACATCTTATAATCTACCAGAAATGGGTATTTTCATTTGTATTTTTTCTATTATGGACAATGTTACTATAAATGTTCTTTCAGTAAACATCTGCAAGAATCTCTCTTGAAGTGAAACTGTTGGCATATAATATGGTATATCACTGTGGTTTTAATTGGCAAATCTCAACAAAGAAAAGAGGAGAGCATCTTTATTTTATTTTATTTTATTATTATTTATTTTTTTAATATAAAACTTATTGTCAAATTGGTTTCCATACAACACCCAGTGCTCATCCCAACAGGTGCCCTCCTCAATACCCATCACCCACCCACCCCTCCCTCCCACCCCCCATAAACCCTCAGCTTGTTCTCAGTTTTTAGGAGTCTCTTATGTTTTGGCTCCCTCCCTAACCATTTTTTTTCCTTCCCCTCCCCCATGGTTTTCTGCTAAGTTTCTCAGGATCTACATAGGAGTGAAAACATATGGAATCTGTCCTTCTCTGTATGACTTATTTCACTTAGCATAACACTCTCCAGTTCCATCCAAGTTGCTACAAAAGGCCATATTTCATTCTTTCTCATTGCCACATAGTATTCCATTGAGTATATAAACCACAATTTATCAATTCATCAGTTGATGGACATTTAGGCTCTTTCCATAATTTAGCTATTGTTGAGAGAATCTTTTCATATTTACTGACTATTTCATTTTCCTCTATATGAATTTTCACTTAATGTTTCTTTTACTAATTTTATACTTATGTTAACCTTTTTTCATGTTTCATGAAACATGTTCACATTCCACATACTTAATGAAATACTGTAAGAACTTAAATTTTTTTAAGTATGAAGTTTTTTAAGGATAATGTATAAAGTAATATTATTTTAAAATATTCCACATATATACAATATTAGTGGAATACTGTAAGAACTTAAATTTTTTTCAGTATAAACTTTTTAAGTGTAAAGTAATATTATTATTCTAAAACTTTTATCAAAGGATAGACAAATACATAAATAATTCTGCTACTGTGGTTAGGAACAATTTTTTTTCACGTAAGTAAAAAGTGTACAAATACAAAATCAAATCAAAACCTTTTAATTAAAACAAATTTAATTTAAAACAAATTAGAATTAAAACTTTTAATCCTAAAGTTGAACAGAAAATGTCAACACGAATTTATAATGTATTTTTCTTAAAAAAAAAATTCCAAGCTCTAGAAATAATAACCAACTCAGTAACAACTCAGGTACTGACAAAACTTATCATCATGCCAGCTGGCAAAGAAAGTTAGTGGTCCAACTCCACTATCACAGAAGAAAGCAACGAAAGGTGGATTTGGAGCTAAAAGCCAATAAACTGGTAAGTGGTAAAAGTATCAGTAAGAATAATTATAATAGAGTGAAACCTATCTAAATGCATTTATGAAGCCGTAATAATAATTTAAAAACAAAATTAAAAAAAGAAAAAACAAAACAAAGCTCATTGGTGACCAATGAAAAGATGTTAGGGAACCAGCTCATTATTTTGAAAAATAGAGAAGGGAAAAAATTGAGCATTTATTCTTTTTCCTGTAAGAACTCTATCTCAGGATAAATATAGAGATATATAGAGGTATAAAGAGAAAGGGGATTTCTCTTTATGGAAATATCCTATCTACCAAATTTAAGAAGCAATGATAAAAACAGGATCCTCACCATTTTTCAGCCCCCTGTGACATAAAAGCAATGATTATAAATGGCTAGTAAGGCCACAAAAAGAGAGACAACTGAACATTATGCACTCCTGACAGAAGTGTTCAATAATTACCTATGATATATTCCTGCAAAATTTTAAACCTCAATCTGATCAAGCCTCTGTATCAAAATAACAATTATAGAAAATTCAGGACCAGAAAACAGGTTGAATGAAACCATGGAGATGCAATGAACAAAATCCAGAATGTAAGAAATTCTACACAACAACCCAATTCCTTCAACAATAAGCTGCAAGGAAAAAAAAGTTACTATGAACCTATAGATTAAAAGAGACATATCAACCTTTGGAATGTTCAAACTTACATGGATACTGTTTAAAGTGATGAATGAGGAAATATAGACATTTGATATTAAGGAATTAATGTCAACTTTAGATGATAATGGAATATGCTATTTATGTGTTAAAAGAGAGAGTTCTTTTTAAGGACACATACATAAATATGTAGGAATGAAAAAAATATGAATAATTATTAGAAGTTTGCTTCAAAATAATCCAGTGCAAGTAAAGAGGATGAGTGGAGCTGAGATGAAACGAAATTAGATTTGAAATTAAGTAGCAAATGGGTACACGGGGGTTTCATTACATTATACAATTTGTTCTATTTTGGCATATAGTTGAAACTTCTCAAAAGTTTGTCTTTAACCTGCCTTCATGAAAGACTATAACAAAATCACTTAAACTTGCCTAAAAATGCCAGATTCAATTTATGTATCTCCCAAATGTATTTATATGGTCACACTAAGCTAAGGCTTTGGGACAAAAGAATGATGTTAGTATATTTTAAGGAATTAGAGAGTCAGTGAAAAGTTTTATTTCTAAAAGAGAAACATTCCCAATAATCTCAAACCAAATGAGACACAAAAAGAACAAACCAATTCTGCCCGCTTTTCAGTGTCTGAGTTTGAGCAGGAACTGGTATCATAAATGATTCCTAGATCACCCTTGCAATTATCTGCCTGTCCACTAAGAGTAAGGTGGCATTTCAACTTTGTCAATTTACTATAAGGCTGTCTTACCAAATTTATGATGTGTACTTTCAAGTCTCGAAAATCTTTTGAAATTCACCAAAGGATAAACAAAAGTTGAGTTTTAAAATTCTAGTCTTTATGAAATACCTACATTTTTTCCACAGATTAAAAAAAAAAGGAAAACTTTTGTAACAAATTAGAACTGCTTTAATACTATTCAGAAACTATTACACACAAAAGCAGATTTACATACCTTGCCTGGACTGTGAAGGTGCTACAGGAACTTCTTGGTTTGGCTCAAAAGGAAGTTCAGGTGTTAGGTTTTCAAACTGCTCTTTACTAATGAGATTTAGCTTCTTAAAGTTCTCAACTTCTTGCTGAAGTAGAATGGAGGAATCTAATTACTAAACTGGCTAATAGAGTAGCCAACAAACAATAATTGATACCAACCTCAAAAAATGAGTTTAACTACAACAGAATAAAAAAGATGTTCTAATAAAGAATCTAGCATTATACTTAATAACAATATTCAGAATCTAAGAGGCACAGAGAACCCAAAAATATTCTGAATATTTTATAATTAAAATACATTGTAAGAGCATACACTCTAATCATTCATTATTTGTTGAGCATTTATACACAAGACTGCTAGGGTATTAAAGAGATTACAAGTAATCTATGTTCCCTACCCTTAAGGAATTTACAAGTTAGATGGAAAGAAAGACATGTACACATAAAAACTAGTAATATTAGCAGCATATGAAAAATGATAATATTTGGTGTAAGAATTGAGATCATCAGAGAAGTATCACAGAAACGATGGGGAAGGAATGAGAATTTAGAGAAGGGGTAAAGCATTCTAAAGCAGGTAATGTGAGCAAAGAACTTGGAATAAGCACTCATTTATTAGAAAATAATTCAGTTACTGAGAAAATTTGTGTAGAATCAGCGACAAAAAGGCCTAATATGGAAATGGGAACAGGCTACTAGAAGACCTTTTATACCAGGCCAAGAAGTTTTCATTTCCTTTTCTGGTAATGGGAAACACATGATGAAAGAGAGATAGATGGCCCTGGAGGTTCATTTCCAAACCCCACTTAAAAGGTTAGCAGCAAGGAGGCTCAACGTTTTTTGAGCTTTGACAAAGGAAGAACAGGCTATCCCTGACCCTTGGGCTCCTGAAGCTTCCCCTTTCTAATAACGGTTACCATAGTCACTTAGATGTTCTCAGCCCTGCCCTATATATAGAGAGAGGACGGAGTGGAGGCCAGTGGAGGCCAGTAAGGTCATTTGGCCATGGTACATGAAGACCATTCATGCCTGGTCTAAGCTGTAAAATAAAAAAAGAGTTTGAGAGACTGCTTGCACTCTACTACGTTTTGTAAGTTTCCTCCAATTAAACCCTTTATCACATCTACATCACTCAACAAGATCCAAAGAGGGTTTTAGCAGGTAAAGAACATAAAACTGTCAGATGGACCAAACTAAATATCATCATTACAAAATAGTCATAGTACCTTGCTCTTAATAGCTAACCAATCTTTCCCTTTTGCCTTCAAACATGAATAGTTGTCAGTTCACACCACTCATTAGATCCTGCTAGTCTTTTAAACTAGGATCTTGTTTTCGTGAAAATGCTTTAAAGGATTGCCTCAGCTTTTGCCCTTATACCAATACTGCTTTCCCAAAAGTCTTCAATAAGCTCTTCAAGCTAATTCAGTCATTATTCCTCACTGTCCCCATCTTGCTACAGAGCTTACTACTTAAAAGAAAACATTTACTGTTATGATTATCATATGCCAGAGATGAATAATATAGTTCTATCCTGATGGGAACACAAGCAGTATGTTTCTGCTTTTAATTTTTTACACTAATTTATTAAAGCATCACACATACATTTATACATACACACACTAGAGAAGTGCATAAATCATAAGTATACATCTAAATGAGTAATCAAGAGTGAACAGACCTGTGTAACCACCATTCAGGTAAAGATATTGCTAGCATCCTAGAAGTAACTTTCATACCCCTTCCTATAACTACCCTCTTCCTCTCCCTGAAGACAAGCAATATGCTGATTTCAGTACTATAGATTCATTTTGCCTGTTTTTGAACTTTATAAAAATGGAATTATAATGTATGGTTTCTTTTACATAAAATTATGTTTATGAGATTCATTTATAGTTTGTAACTCTACAGCAGAGGTCAACAAACTACAGCCCCCAAAGGCCATATCTGTTTTTGTTAAGTTTCTTTGGAACACAACCACACCCATTTGCTTACATATTGCATGTCTGCTTCATTGCTACAACTGCAAAGTTAAGTGGTAGTTGGCACAACGTATAACCCATAAAGACTAAAATATTTTCTATATAGCTCTTCACACAAAAAATTTGCCTATCCCTGCTCTGTGGTATTCTATCATACGATCACACCATAATTTTAAAAAATCCATTCTACTGGGGCACCTGGGTGGCTCAGTTGGTTATGCGTCCAACTTCAGCTCGGGTCGTGATCTCATGGTTCGTGGGTTCAATCCCCCCATGGGGTTCCACACTGATAATATAGAGACTGTTTGGGATTCTCTTCCTCTCTCTCTGCCCCTCCCCAACTCACACTTTCTCCCTCTCAAAATAAATAAAATTTAAAAAAAATCAATTTTACTGTTGATGAACATTCAGTTCCTTTACAGATTATAGCCATTACAAATAATGTTACTAAAAATATGTTTTTACAAAACACTTCTTTTGGTGACAGAGACACATGTTTTATTGAATGTTTACTATGACTGGAATTGTTGAATAAGGTGGTATGCTTCAACTTTAGTAGAAAATGCCAAATACTTTTTCACAGTGCTTGTACCTATTTACATTACACTAGCGGTATATTGACCCTCCTATTGCTCTATAGCCTCATCAAACACTTGATATTGTCAGTTTAAAAATATGTAGCCATTCTAAAAAAGGACCCAATTATGGGTATACACAACACCTCAAGGGCATTATGATTAGAAAATATCAATCTCAGGGGCACCTGAGTGGCTGAGTCAGTTAAGCATCTGACTTCCGCTCAGGTCATGATCTTGCGGTTAGTGAGTTCGAGCCCCGCGTCGGGCTCTGCTGACAGCTCAGAGCCTGGAGCCTGCTTTGGATTCTGTGTATCTCTTTCTCTCTGCTCTTCCCCAGCTCATGCTCTCTCTCCCCTTCAAAAATAAATAAACTTAAAAAAAATTTTTTTAAATCAATCTCAAAAAGTCACGTGCTCTAGGATTCTATTTATAGACAATTCTCAAAATGACAAAATTATAGAGATGAAGAACAGATTAGTGGTTACTAGGGGTTAGGAATAGTGGAGTGAAGGCACATGAACACGAGTCTAATAGCACAAGGGAGATTTGTGTGGTGATAAAATAGTTGTCATGAATGTGATAGTAGTCACATGAGTCTACACATGATAAAATGACATAACACTATATACACACATTTGTAAGAAATGTCAATTTCCTGGTTTTAACGTTGTTCTTAAATTATGTAAGATATAAATTTTGGAGAGAACTGGTCCAGTACACTAGACCTCTCTGTACTATTTTTCCAACTTCCTATAAATCTGTATCTCAAAACAAAAATTCAAAAACCTTAAATATGTAGCCACGCTGCTAAATCTATGTGTAATCTCACTGTGGTCTTAATTTGCATCTATCTAATTACTATAATGCTAAAAACCCTTAATATATTTTATTTGGATAGCCTCTTTTGTGAGGTGACTGTTCAATTCTATTACTCATTTTTCTATATATTTCTTTCATTTATTGATTTTTAAGAGTTCTTTATAAAATGTTGTAAATGTTTTCTTTCACTCTGTGGAAAGAGGAACTTGCCTTTTCACTCTTTTATGGTGTCTTCTGGTGAAAAAAAGTTCTTTTTAATGTAGTATATTTTGTAAGTTATTTCCTTTTGTAATTTCCTGTTTAAGAAATCTTTCCCCTTTTTAAAGATGTTATATATCTTACCTTTATAATTTTTCATTTGATTATGAAATTAACATATCCTATTGTTAAAAAGTTTGGGAAGCATGAGGGAATAAAAACAAATAGCAAAGCACAAAACACAGAAATCTTTCCCTACTTAAATACCATATAGTATCTTATCTTCTAGAAATTTTATTATTTTGCCTTTCATATTTAGAATTGTAATATATCTAGAATTGATTCTTTGTGTATGGTACAAGGTCCATGTGCACTTGAAAAAAACATGTATTCTACAGATGTTGCTGCAGTATTTCACTTATGTCAATTAAGCAGTTTGTTAACTGCACTGTTTGCATTTTCTACAACCTGATATTTTTTTATCTTGCTACATCTTGCACCTTTCTTGACAAGAAAGGTGTTTCAAAATCTCCCACTGTGATTATAAATTTATCTTTTTGTACCTGTCAATTTTTGTCTTATGTATTTTGATGCTATGTTATTAGGTGCATACACACTTAGAACTATTGTATTTTCTGGGACAACTAAACTATTCATAGTTATGACCCCTTTTATATTGAAGTATTTTTTTTAGGTTTATTTGTTTTGAGAGAGAAAGAGAGCGTGAGCTGGGGAGGGGCAGAAAGCGAGAGGGAGATGGGGTGCCTGGATGGCTCAGTAGGTTAAGCATCCGATTTCAGCTCAGGTCATGATCTCACAGTTCGTGGGTTTGAGCCCCACATCAGGCTCTGTGCTAACAGCTCAGAGCCTGGAGCCTGCTTTGGATTCTGTGTCTCCCTCTCTCTCTTCCCCATCCCCACTCACACTCTGTTTCCCTCTCTCTCTCAAAAATAAACATTAAAAAAGAGAGAGAGAAAGAGAGAGGGAGAGAGAATCTCAAGCAGGCTCCGTGCCAATAACGACCCCCACAAACGGTAAGATCATGACCTGGGCAGAAATCAAGAGCCAGTCACCCAACCAACTGAGCCACCCAGGTGCCCCTAATACATCTTTTTGCCATAAAAATCCACTTAGACTTACACCAGCTTTGTTTAGTGTCAATATCTATTTAAATCCACAAACGTATTATTGCTCTTCATTCTTTTGTGTACCTTCAAGCTTCTTTCTAGAATCATTTTCAAAATCTTTTGACTATATCTCCTATGCCTAAAAAACTCCATTTAATATTTTCTTTAAAGCAGATCTGCTGAAAATAAACTCTCTTGGTTTTGATGTGTCTGAAATTATGTTACCTTCATTTTTTTCCCATTCTTTTAATGTTTTTTTATTTTTTTTAATTTTTGAGAGAGACAGAGCATGAGCAGGGTAGGGGCAGAGAGAGAGGGAGACACAGAATCCCAAGCAGGCTCCAGGCTCTGAGCTGTCAGCACAGAGCCTAACGTGGGGATTGAACTCATGAACCATGAGATCATGACCTGAGCCGAAGTCAGACGCTTTACCGACTGAGCCAGCTAGGTGCCCCGTGCTACCTTCATTTTTATTTATTTATTTATTTATTTTTAACGTTTATTTATTTTTGAGACAGAGAGAGACAGAGCATAAACGGGGGAGGGGCAGAGAGAGAGGGAGACACAGAATCGGAAGCAAGCTCCAGGCTCCGAGCCATCAGCCCAGAGCCTGACGCGGGGCTCGAACTCACGGACTGCGAGATCGTGACCTGAGCTGGTCAGGCGCCTAACCGACTGAGCCACCCAGGCGCCCCATTTTTAAACAGATTCACTGAGATATAGTTCATATACCACAAAATGTACTTATTTTAAGTGTACAATTCAATGATTTACCTTTATTCCTGAACATTAGTTCCCTTTTAGTATTGTGATTATATCATCCCATTATCTCCTGGATTCCGTTACTTCTGCTGAGTAGTTAGTTCTAAGTCTTATTTTTTAAAAACTGTAGCTTTTTAAGTAATCTTTTTTCTCTGGCTTTTGTTTTCAGCAGTTTTACAATGATGGCCTTCATGTGGTTTTCTTTAAATTTATATTCTTTGTTGAGTTCTTAGGACTTCTTAAATTATCCCTCATTAGTTTTGATAAAATGTCAACCATAATCTCTTCAATTATTATTTCTGCTTTCTCTTCTCTCCTCTGAGAAGCCAATAGAGTATATGTTAGACCTTTTGACTCTATCTCCTATGTCTTTTATACTCCTTTCTGTATTTTCCATCTTTTTGTTCGAGACTTCACTCTGGAGTCTTTTGACCTATCTTCTACTTTAGTAATTCTGAGTTTACCTCTACTGTTAAGCCAATTCACTGCACTCAGTTATTATATTCTTCATTACTGGAATGTCTATTTGTTTTTTTTTCTTTTTTTTAAATATTTGAGGTGGGGGCAGTGGGGGAGGGATAGAGAGACAGTGAGACACAGAATCCAAAGCAGGGTCCAGGCTCTGAGCTGTCAGCAGAGCGTGATGTGGGGCTGGAACTCACCAACTGCGAGATCATGACCTGAGCAGAAAGTTGGATGCTAAACCGAGCCACCCAGGCACCCCTCTACTTGGTTCTTTTTTTAAAGTTTCTAGTTCTCTGCTTAAATTCTCCATCTTTGGGTTTTTTTAAATAATATTAACAATAGCTAACTTAAGATCTGTCTGATAGTTAACTGAATCTTTATGGGTCTATTTTTTGTTGTTTCTTTTTTTTTTTTTCTATCACATCATCTTGTCTTCTTATATGCCTGATTTTTTTGAGAGGCAGACATTATTAAAAATCTGAGGTCTAGAATGCTATTTTCCTCCAGAAAGGATTTGTTTGCTTCAGTCAAATGGCTAGACACATCAGAATACTGGCTCAATAAAAGATTAAAATTATTAGAAGCTGATCCTACTGATAGCAGATCTTTTCCAGTTCACCCTAATTTCTGAAAAATAGCCCTTTAGAGTTCCCAAAGCCTAAAAGGTTTGTTGGAGGTCCCCCTCTGGTTTCTGAATTCCAATTTTTGTCACCCTAGTCCCACGAGTTGTGTGTGTGTATGTTTAATCTCTTTTCAGCTTCTCAGTTGCTTCTTCTGGAACTGACAGAGGACTCCAGGGAAATGCAGACCCTGATGGCAGTCTTCTTTAGATTTCCTTCTTCCAGATTTTGACCACACAATTCTTTTCTACACTGTTAGTTCTACTGTGCCTTCACAAAGATTTTTTTTAAAAAAACCAACTTTCCTAGTTCTCAGCAGGAAGACTCATGAACTACCCAATCTGCAACTAAATTTTTGTTTTTTTTACAAGTGTACACCTTGCCTTGCTCAAAAAGGGGATAAGAAATATTTATAAACAAATTTATTACATTTCAGTGTAAGAGTTAAAAATAGGCACATATGAGGCACAAAGGTAGAAAAGTCATTTTTCTGGAGTCGATAACAATAAAAGCTATCAAAGATTTTTCCCAAGGGAGTAATATTTGAACTAGGTTTTGCAAGCTAAAGGATGAAAGAGAGTTTGGCAAGCAAACCATATGAAAAGATATTTTAGGCAGAAGGAACACATGCAACTTGGTATTAATGGAGTATAAATTTTAAATCAGAAAGCAGTGTCACAATGAAGACTGACAGGTATGTAGGAACCAAACCATTAAATATTATTTGCCAAGGAATTTGAATTTTATCTTGGGCAGGGGAGAAGCACTGAATAGCATTAAGAAGAAATACAGGAATGGTCAAATGTATAGTTTAGAAATTTGAGGGATACATTCTTTTCCTTGGGATCATTTACTTTGAAAATCATGTAAGCCTGAAACTGTCTGTACCATCATTGCAACCTCATGGAGAAAGCCTGACTGAAAATGAGGCTAACATAGAGGAAAAGTACACCAAAGATAGGAGTACAGAAATGCAAAGTCAGTGTTTGAAGTTTCATATAAAGACTTGCCTATAAGCAAGCACTGCTTCTTGGATTTATAGTAAATTCCCTTACTTGCTAGGAAGTAAAGGAAGAAAGGAGAAAGGAAGGAGGAAGACTACTCTGACAAGAGGAAAACTAGAAAGAGAATAAACTAGAGCCAAGAACCAAGTATACAAACCACATGGAGAGATGATGCAGGCTAGAACCAATGTAAGACAGTAGGAATTAATAGGAAAGGACAGAAAGGATGTAGTGACAAACTGCATGTTAGGAGTTAGAAGTTAATAAAGAGTCCTGAGGCATCCAACCAAAATCGGGAAATATAGGAAACAAATTTGGGATAAGTCCCTTTTTTAAAAAATGGAGACAGAATATATATAAATGAGATGCCTATGGAAGAAGACAGACAGCTGGAAAATCTAATAGACTAGTTAATATACTGCTAGATCCCCACAGAGACATTGGAAAGTCATTAGCATACAATTAATGATAAAGACCTGGGACCAGATTCTCTCACTTGCATATAAGATAATACAAGATAACAAAGTCATTAAGAGATCAAGGATAGAACCAGGAAGATCTGGTTAAGGTAGTGAAAAAAATAGACATCTAAGAAAAAAGAGAGGGGCAAAGCATCTTGTGTCATAAAGTATGAAAAGTGCTAAAGAGATGGGGATATATCAGTGGTACATGAGTCATCTTGAGAAAGTTCTAATCTGACCAGATTGGAGACATTTTGAACAACAAAATGAATAATGACAGGAATGAAAACGCATCCATTCCAGAGTCCACACTGACACTATAAATATATAAGTAAGTAAGTAAAATGGAGTGGAGAAGAAAGTTCTTTTTTTACAGAAGAATGCTAAATAATTAACATAAAGGGAATGGAGAAAAATTACCATCATATAATCACCAGAGTAATAATTAATTCAGGCAAAAATCATCAATGGAGGCTAAAACATTGAGTGAAGACTGCTGGGGAACACAGTTTCAAACTGTCACTCCAGAGATCACTTACAAATTACAAACAGAAAAAGGTACCTTTACAATGGTACACATCTTGATAACCAAATGACCAATTCTAGAACTGACATCATTATGTTTCCTGAGGTAATGTAGTGAAGAATGTATAATATCACCTATGTAATATTTCTGCCAAAAAATTAAACTGAAACTAATCATATGGAAATACCAGGCAAACCTAAACTGAAGGACATTTTACAAAATTACTAACCTAGATGCTGCAAAAATGTCAGTGTCATGAAAAAAAAAAAAAAGGCTGAGGAACTTGTCTAAATGAAAGAATATTAAAATATAAAATTCTAGGGGCGCCTGGGTGGCGCAGTCGGTTAAGCGTCGGACTTCAGCCAGGTCACGATCTCGCGGTCCGTGAGTTCGAGCCCCGCGTCAGGCTCTGGGCTGATGGCTCAGAGCCTGGAGCCTGTTTCCAATTCTGTGTCTCCCTCTCTCTCTGCCCCTCCCCCGTTCATGCTCTGTCTCTCTCTGTCCCAAAAATAAATAAACGTTGAAAAAAAAATTAAAAATATATATATATAAAATTCTAAAAGCAATGTGTAATCATTGGTTAGAGCTGGTTATCAAAAAAAAAATGAAGTAAAAAGAAGTTATAAAGGACATTAAGACAGTTGGGGAAATCTAAATACGCCCTGTATATTAGATAATAACATTCTATCAATGCTAAACTTCCTGTGTTTGATAATTATGGTTATATAGGAGAATGCACTTGTTTTTAGGAAATACGGGATAATATATTTATTTATTTTTTTAAATTTTTTTTTCAACGTTTTTTATTTATTTTTGGGACAGAGAGAGACAGAGCATGAACGGGGGAGGGGCAGAGAGAGAGGGAGACACAGAATCGGAAACAGGCTCCAGGCTCTGAGTCATCAGCCCAGAGCCCGATGCGGGGCTCGAACTCACAGACCACGAGATAGTGACCTGGCTGAAGTCGGACGCTTAACCGACTGCGCCACCCAGGCGCCCCACGGGATAATATATTTAATGGTAAAGTGGCATAATGTCTACAACTAACTCTCAAATGGTTCAGAAAATGCAAATATATACATCTATAAATGTTTATATAGATACACAAAGTGATTGTGATAAGATGTTAGTAACAACTGTTGAATCTAGGTGAAGGGTATACTTGTGTTCACTGTATTATTCTTGCAACTTTTCCAAAGGTTTGAAACACACCAAAACAAAAGACTTAGAGGGAATAAAATACATATTTATATATATTACTGATACAGAAACATGTCTATAATATTTATAAAAAATAATACACTTTAATAAAATGTCTTTCAGACATTTACATTTCAGAAGTATACATCTATCTATAATTCATACTGGTGAGAATGAGAGAGGGAGTTGAAACAGGAAGGGAAGGGTTCTCCTCAGCCAAGTTTCTAGAAAGAACACTTGGTGCTTCAACTTTCTCACCTCCTATTTATATCAATATGAGTTGCAATCTCAATGCTGGAAGGGGGTGAACATTTAAGTAAAGTTTTTAAGGATGAATATGACCTTAGAAAAAGTAAGAAACCAATGTAAAGAAAAATTAAAGTTGAGACAGAATTATGTCCCTTTGTAGATCATGATCCCAGAAACCATTTACTTTCTTGGCTTCTTCAAGCAAAACTATACATAACTACATCTATTTTTTTTCTCCTAATAACTACTAGTGGACATTCTTTTTTGTTTTCCTCTTCTGTTTTTCTATGCCTTAAAAGTTCAATCATTTTCCCAGTTTTAGTTCTCCCTTCTATACTAAATACTAAAATCTACATCTGAGGCTTTCTTATCATCACTAGTATTTAGAGAGAGGATAAAAGACATTTTACATAAATACACAACATGACATCAACACATTTCCAAATCTGATCTCAATATTGTTTCCTCCCAGTTTTTATTTGTTAAGTGTTTCTATTTCTATCACACCAGTACTATGAATCGTTTCTTTAAAATCTCTGCCTTTGGGGAGCCTGGGTGGCTCAGTCGGTTGAACATCTGACTTCAGCTCAGGTCATGGTCTCGCGGTCTGTGAGTTTGAGCCCCGCTTTGGGCTCTGTGCTAACAGCACAGAGCCTGGAGCCTGCTTCGGATTCTGTGTTTCCCTCTCTCTCTGCCCCTCCCCTGCTCATGCTCTGTCTCTGTCAAAAATAAACATTTAAAAAAAAATTTTTTTAAATCTCTGCCCAATTTGGCATTTTTTTTCATTCTCATAAAGGCTAGAACATAATCAGTTGTTAATGAATGTGTGTTGAAAAGAAAAAGTCCCTTTGGCTCAGCATTTCATTTCACCCTTGATTATTAGAAATAAGTTTTAAACTCAATTTCTGACCTACTCTGACCTATGCTATTGCCTCTGTTAGATTAAACCTTATTAAATCATCTTTTGATCACACCACTTTGTAAGAATTGCAACTGCTCCTTATTCTAAATTCCTACATAGCTTTCAAGACACCTCATAGTCAAGTCCCATCCAACCTGCCCAAACAATCTTCAATTTCAGTAAAGTACCCTCACTAACGTTTAACTTCTAGAAATTTGTTTTATACTTGTGCAGCAATAACAGTAACTGTAATGTGCCAGCAATGCAACTGCTATTCTACTCAATGAACATAGGTACAAATGTAATTAAACTCTAAAATGCTAAATCACATAAGGAAACGGGATATATACACTTTAGCAATGTCCTGACCACTGGAAAGTAATGTCCAAACAAGTATAGTTACACCAAATCTTTAAGGACCTAATTTTACAATTAAGGGATTTTATGTTTTAAAAATAAAGCTGAGAACCATAAACACCATTTGAATTATTTTAAAAATGAACCTCTAAGAAGAAAGATGACCACGAACACAAAGAGCCACCAAGTTAGAATTTTCATAAACTTACTCAAAGAGCTTCAGCAAAACGTTTGAATATTTTATAAATATGATCCTAACATTATTATATGCATAAATTATATGATAAATTATATGATAAATTTACATATGCATATTATGATGTAGGACTGTACTTAAAACCATATATGTATCTAATGGGTGGTTTAAGGGAGAAATAATAGATAATAAAAATCAATGATAAAGGAAGAGTAACACTGAGAACATAAAACAATATTGTTAATATGAAAACACTTTTTATTGTGTTTTAACTTACATCTTCCTAATTAATAATAATTAGGTTTTATTAAATAAAATGAAATAAGTTTTTCATTTGTCTATTAGCCATTTGGATTTCCACTTTTCCAAAAACCACATCCGAGTCTTTGGCCATTTTTAAATGGGGCTTTCTGTCTTTGCCTATTGAGTCTTAAGAATTCTGACACACTCTGGACAGGCATTTTAGGTCTTATATATTCTAAAATATATTCTCTCAATTTGGAAATTATCTTTTAATACCCTATCTTCCATTAGGTATTCTTTAATAAAGAATACTTTTTTCGTTGTTTTTTAAAAACAATTTTTTTATTAAAGTAGAATTTACAATGTTAGTTTTCTTGACAACTCTAGCTAAAAGTTTATCAATTTTGTTTATCTTTTCAAAGAACCACTCCTGGTTTCATTAATCTATTCTACTTTTTTGCTCTCTATTTATTTCTGCTCTATTCTTTATTTCCTTCCTTCTACTGGTTTTGGGCTTTGTTCTTTTTCAAGCTCCCTTCAGTGTAAAGTCAGGTTGTTTGAAATTTTTCTTACTTCTTGAGGTAGGCCTGTATTGCTATAATCCCCCCTCTTAGAACAGCTTTTACTGCATTCCAAAGTTTTTGAACCATTGTGTTTTCATTGTCCTTTGCCTATTTTTTTCATTTCTTTTTTGATTTCTTGGTTGACCCATTCATTGTTTAGTAGTATGCTATTTAGCCTCCATGTATTTGTGTTCTTTCCAAACTTCTTCTTGGGTTGATATCCAGTTTCACACTGTTATAGTCAGAAAAGATGGTTTCAAATTTTAAAATTTTATTGAGACTTGTTTTGTTGGCCTAACATGTGATCTATTTCATGTGCACTTAAGAATGTGCATCCTGTTGTTTTATGAATGGAATGTTACAAACATATCTATTAGGTCCATTTGGTCTAACATGCCCTTCAAAGCCACCGATTCCTTGATTTTCTGTCTGCAAGATCTATCCATTGATGTAAATGGGGTTACTATTATTGTGTTACTGCCAATTTCCTCCTCTATTTCTAGTAATAGTTGCTTTATATGTTTAGGTGCTTCCATGTTTGGTGCATTATAAATGTTTACAATTGCTATATCATCTTGTTGGGTCGTTCCCAACGTCCTTTTTTGTCTTTCATTACAGTCTCTGTTTTGAAGTCTATTTTGTCGTGTATATATATATATATATATATATATATATATATATATATAGCTACCCCAGCTTTCTTTTTGCTTTAATTTGCATGAAAAATGTTTTTCCCTTCACTTTCACTCTGCATGTGTCTTTAGGTCTGAAGTGAGTCTCCTTCTTAAAATCCATTTAGTCATCCCCTTGTCTTTTGACTGGAGCATTTAATCCATTTACATTTAAGGTAATAATTGATAGGTATGTACTTATTGTCATTTTGTTACTTGTTTTATGGCTGTTCTTATAGTTTCTCTGTGTACTTCTTTTGCTCTCTTCCTTTGTGGTTTGATAGCTTTCTTTAGTGCTTTGCTTGGATTCCTCTTCATTTTTTGTATCTATTACACGTTTTGATTTGTGGTTATGTTAGGTTCATATATAATATCTTATGCATATTGCAGACTATATTAAACTAATGGTCACTTAAGTTTGAACCCATTTTAAAAGCACTAAATCTTTACTCACCCCCTTACATTTTATGTATATGATTTCATCCTTCATATCCTTTTACTTCATGAATCCCTTGACTGATTTTTGTAAATATAATTGATTTTACTGCTTTAACCTCCATACTGCGTATACTGAAATAAAAAATACACTAAAGGGAATCAGTAGTAGATTAGAAGAGGCAGAAGAACAAATCATCAATCTGGAAGGCAGGGTAATAAAAAGCAACCAAGTTTAAAAGTAAAAAAGGAAAACTTATAAAAAATGAGAAGAGATTAAGGGAACTCAATGACATCATCAAGCATAATAACATTTTCATTATAGGAATCCCAGAAAAAGAAAAGGGGGAAGAAAACTTATTTAATGAAGTAAGAGCTGAAAACTTGCCTAATGCGAAAAAAGAAAGAGACACCCAGATCCAGGAAACAGAGAGACCACTCAACAAAATTAAGCCACAGAGGTTTAGACCAAGACACACAATAAGTAAAATGGCACAAAGGTAGTGATAAGGAGAGAATCTTAAAATTAGCAAGAGAAAAGAACAGTTAGATACAATGGGAACACTGTAAGGCTATTAGCTGATTTTTCAGCAGAAATGTTGTAGACCAGTAGGGAGTAGTGTGATATACTCAAAGTACCAAAAGGAAAAAAATTTGCAACCAAGAATACTCTACCCAGCAAGGTTATGATTCAGAATAGAAGAAGTTTCCCAAACTTCTCAGAAGTTCTCAAAAGAACAAGTTTCCCAAACAAAAGTTAAAGGAGTTCATTACCACCAACCAAGGCTTATAAGAAACATTAAATACTTCAACTGGAAAGAAAAGGCCATAATCAAGAGCAAGAGAATTATGAAAGGAAAAAATTTCACAAGTAAATGCAAACATATATTAAAATTAATCAATTATTTATGAATATACTTATGTTTAATGATATAAAATGCATCAATAACTTTATGTTTGTGATCTCATGGATTGTGAATTCGAGCCCCATGTCAGGCTCTACACTGAGAGTGTGGAGCCTGCTTGGGATTCTCTCTCTCCCTCTCTCTGGCCCTCTCAGAGAGGGTTTGTACTCTCTCTCTCAAAATGAATAAATAAAACATTAAAAAAAAACCTCTATGTTTGTATATTTATGGAAAAAACCCTCCCAAGTGATTTGAGATATTTTCTTAGAAAAGGTTTATTGTTTTGCCTTTCACATTTAGGTTTCTAATCCACTTAGAATTAATGTAAATGTAGTTGAAGGCAGGGTTCCTTTTTTTTCCCTCATGGAAGTATCTTATTGACTCAGCATCATTAAGTAATGCATTCTTTCCCCTTTGCAATATAGCCACCTGTGTCATACATCCTATGTCTGAATATAATTAAACTATTCCTCGTTCTTCATTCTCTCAAATTATCTATATATGCATTATGAGCACCTCATTATTGTAGCTTTATCAAAAGTCTTAAAATCTGGTAAAGCAAGCCAACTTTGAACTTTTTCTTTTAAAAGTGTCTTTGCTACTTTTAACGTTTTGCACTTGCATATAAATTTTGGAATCAGCTCCTCCTAATAATAAGGGAACAAAAGAAAGAATGGGGGAGGACACTGGGAACTGTAATGAATATATAAATCAAGATGTTGAGGATCATCTTTACAATGTTAATTCTTACAATCTATGAAGATAGCATCTCTATTTATTTTTTTTTTTTTTTTTTTTTTCTGAAATTTATTGACAAATTGGTTTCCATACAACACCCAGTGCTCATCCCAAAAGGTGCCCTCCTCAATACCCATCACCCACCCTCTCCTCCCTCCCACCCCCCATCAACCCTCAGTTTGTTCTCAGTTTTTTACAGTCTCTTATGCTTTGGCTCTCTCCCATTCTAACCTCTTTTTTTTTTTTTTTCTCCTTCCCCTCCCCCATGGGTTCCTGCCAAGTTTCTCAGGATCCACATAAGAGTGAGACCATATGGTATCTGTCTTTCTCTGTATGGCTTATTTCACTTAGCATCACACTCTCCAGTTCCATCCACGTTGCTACAAAAGGCCATATTTCATTTTTTCTCATTGCCATGTAATATTCCATTGTGTATATAAACCACAATTTCTTTATCCATTTATCAGTTGATGGACATTTAGGCTCTTTCCATAATTTGGCTATTGTTGAGAGTGCTGCTATGAACATTGGTGTACAAGTGGCCCTATGCATCAGTGCTCCTGTATCCCTTGGATAAATTCCTAGCAGTGCTATTGCTGGGTCATAGGGTAGGTCTATTTTTAATTTTCTGAGGAACCTCCACACTGCTTTCCAGAGCGGCTGCACCAATTTGCATTCCCACCAACAGTGCAAGAGGGTTCCCGTTTCTCCACATCCTCTCCAGCATCTATAGTCTCCTGATTTGTTCATTTTGGCCACTCTGACTGGCGTGAGGTGATACCTGAGTGTGGTTTTGATTTGTATTTCCCTGATAAGGAGCGACGCTGAACATCTTTTCATGTGCCTGTTGGCCATCCGGATGTCTTCTTTAGAGAAGTGTCTATTCATGTTTTCTGCCCATTTCTTCACTGGGTTATTTGTTTTTCGGGTGTGGAGTTTGGTGAGCTCTTTATAGATTTTGGAGACTAGCCCTTTGTCCGATATGTCATTTGCGAAGATCTTTTCCCATTCCGTTGGTTGCCTTTTAGTTTTGTTGGTTGTTTCCTTTGCTGTGCAGAAGCTTTTTATCTTCATAAGGTCCCAGTAATTCACTTTTGCTTTTAATTCCCTTGCCTTTGGGGATGTGTCGAGTAAGAGATTGCTACGGCTGAGGTCAGAGAGGTCTTTTCCTGCTTTCTCCTCTAAGGTTTTGATGGTTTCCTGTCTAACATTTAGGTCCTTTATCCATTTTGAGTTTATTTTTGTGAATGGTGTGAGAAAGTGGTCTAGTTTCAACCTTCTGCATGTTGCTGTCCAGTTCTCCCAGCACCATTTGTTAAAGAGGCTGTCTTTTTTCCATTGGATGTTCTTTCCTGCTTTGTCAAAGATGAGTTGGCCATACGTTTGTGGGTCTAGTTCTGGGGTTTCTATTCTATTCCATTGGTCTATGTGTCTGTTTTGGTGCCAATACCATGCTGTCTTGATGATGACAGCTTTGTAGTAGAGGCTAAAGTCTGGGATTGTGATGCCTCCTGCTTTGGTCTTCTTCTTCAAAATTCCTTTGGCTATTCAGGGCCTTTTGTGGTTCCATATGAATTTTAGGATGGCTTGTTCTAGTTTCGAGAAGAATGCTGGTGCAATTTTGATTGGGATTGCATTGAATGTGTAGATAGCTTTGGGTAGTATTGACATTTTGACAATATTTATTTTTCCAATCCATGAGCAGGGAATGTCTTTCCATTTCTTTAAATCTTCTTCAATTTCCTTCAGAAGCTTTCTATAGTTTTCAGCATACAGATCCTTTACATCTTTGGTTAGATTTATTCCTAGGTATTTTATGCTTCTTGGTGCAATTGTGAATGGGATCAGTTTCTTTATTTGTCTTTCTGTTGCTTCATTGTTAGTGTATAAGAATGCAACTGATTTCTGTACATTGATTTTGTATCCTGCAACTTTGCTGAATTCCTGTATCAGTTCTAGCAGACTTTTGGTGGAGTCTATCGGATTTTCCATGTATACTATCATGTCATCTGCAAAAAGCGAAAGCTTGACTTCATCTTTGCCAATTTTGATGCCTTTGATTTCCTTTTGTTGTCTGATTGCTGATGCTAGAACTTCCAGCACTATGTTAAACAGCAGCGGTGAGAGTGGGCATCCTTGTCGTGTTCCTGATCTCAGGGAAAAAGCTTTCAGTTTTTCCCCGTTGAGGATGATGTTAGCTGTGGGCTTTTCATAAATGGCTTTTATGATCTTTAAGTATGTTCCTTCTATCCCGACTTTCTCAAGGGTTTTTATTAAGAAAGGGTGCTGGATTTTGTCGAAGGCCTTTTCTGCATCGATTGACAGGATCATATGGTTCTTCTCTCTTTTTTTGTTAATGTGATGTATCACGTTGATTGATTTGCGAATGTTGAACCAGCCCTGCATCCCAGGAATGAATCCCACTTGATCATGGTGAATAATTCTTTTTATATGCCGTTGAATTCGATTTGCTAGTATCTTATTGAGAATTTTTGCATCCATATTCATCAGGGATATTGGCCTGTAGTTCTCTTTTTTGACTGGGTCTCTGTCTGGTTTAGGAATCAAAGTAATACTGGCTTCATAGAATGAGTCTGGAAGTTTTCCTTCCCTTTCTATTTCTTGGAATAGCTTGAGAAGGATAGGTATTATCTCTGCTTTAAACGTCTGGTAGAACTCCCCTGGGAAGCCATCTGGTCCTGGACTCTTATTTGTTGGGAGATTTTTGATAACCGATTCAATTTCTTCGCTGGTTATGGGTCTGTTCAAGCTTTCTATTTCCTCCTGATTGAGTTTTGGAAGCGTGTGGGTGTTCAGGAATTCGTCCATTTCTTCCAGGTTGTCCAATTTGTTGGCATATAAGTTTTCATAGTATTCCCTGATAATTGTTTGTATCTCTGAGGGATTGGTTGTAATCATTCCATTTTCATTCATGATTTTATCTATTTGGGTCATCTCCCTTTTCTTTTTGAGAAGCCTGGCTAGAGGTTTGTCAATTTTGTTTATTTTTTCAAAAAACCAACTCTTGGTTTCGTTGATCTGCTCTACAGTTTTTTTAGTTTCTATATTGTTTATTTCTGCTCTGATCTTTATTATTTCTCTTCTTCTGCTGGGCTTAGGCTGCCTTTGCTGTTCTGCTTCTAGTTCCTTTAGGTGTGCTGTTAGATTTTGTATTTGGGATTTTTCTTGTTTCTTGAGATAGGCCTGGATTGCAATGTATTTTCCTCTCAGGACTGCCTTTGCTGCGTCCCAAAGCGTTTGGATTGTTGTATTTTCATTTTCGTTTGTTTCCATATATTTTTTAATTTCTTCTCTAATTGCCTGGTTGACCCACTCATTCGTTAGTAGGGTGTTCTTTAACCTCCATGCTTTTGGAGGTCTTCCAGACTTTTTTCTGTGGTTGATTTCAAGCTTCATGGCATTGTGGTCTGAAAGTAAGCATGGTATAATTTCAATTCTTGTAAACTTATGAAGGGCTGTTTTGTGACCCAGTATATGATCTATCTTGGAGAATGTTCCATGTGCACTCGAGAAGAAAGTATATTCTGTTGCTTTGGGATGCAGAGTTCTAAATATATCTGTCAAGTCCATCTCATCCAATGTCTCATTCAGGGCCCTTGTTTCTTTATTGACCGTGTGTCTAGATGATCTATCCATTTCTGTAAGTGGTGTATTAAAGTCCCCTGCAATTACCACATTCTTATCAATAAGGTTGCTTATGTTTATGAGTAATTGTTTTATATATTTGGGGGCTCCGGTATTCGGTGCATAGACATTGATAATTGTTAGCTCTTCCTGATGGATAGACCCTGTAACTATTATATAATGTCCTTCTTCATCTCTTGTTACAGCCTTTAATTTAAAGTCTAGTTTGTCTGATATAAGTATGGCTACTCCAGCTTTCTTTTGGCTTCCAGTCGCATGATAAATAGTTCTCCATCCCCTCACTCTCAATCTAAAGGTGTCCTCAGGTCTAAAATGAGTCTCTTGTAGACAGCAAATAGATGGGTCTTGTTTTTTTATCCATTCTGATACCCTATGTCTTTTGGTTGGCGCATTTAATCCATTTACATTCAGTGTTATTATAGAAAGATACGGGTTTAGAGTCATTGTGATGTCTGTATGTTTTATGCTTATAGTGATGTCTCTGGGACTTTGTCTCACAGGGTCCCCCTTAGGATCTCTTGTAGGGCTGGTTTAGTGGTGACAAATTCCTTCAGTTTTTGTTTGTTTGGGAAGACCTTTATCTCTCCTTCTATTCTAAATGACAGACTTGCTGGATAAAGGATTCTTGGCTGCATATTTTTTCTGTCTAGCACCCTGAAAATCTCGTGCCAATTCTTTCTGGCCTGCCAAGTTTCAAAAGAGAGATCAGTCACGAGTCTTATAGGTCTCCCTTTATATGTGAGGGCACGTTTACCCCTTGCTGCTTTCAGAATTTTCTCTTTATCCTTGTATTTTGCCAGTTTCACTATGATATGTCGTGCAGAAGATCGATTCAAGTTACGTCTGAAGGGAGTTCTCTGTGCCTCTTGGATTTCAATGCCTTTTTCCTTCCCCAGTTCAGGGAAGTTCTCAGCTATGATTTCTTCAAGTACCCCTTCAGCACCTTTCCCTCTCTCTTCCTCCTCTGGGATACCAATTATGCGTATATTATTTCTTTTTAGTGTATCACTTAATTCTCTAATTTTCCCCTCATACTCCTGGATTTTTTTATCTCTCTTTTTCTCAGCTTCCTCTTTTTCCATAACTTTATCTTCTAGTTCACCTATTCTCTCCTCTGCCTCTTCAAGCCGAGCTGTGGTGGTTTCCATTTTGTTATGCATTTCGTTTAAAGCGTTTTTCAGCTCCTCGTGACTGTTCCTTAGTCCCTTGATCTCTGTAGCAAGAGATTCTCTGCTGTCCTGTATACTGTTTTCAAGCCCAGCGATTAATTTTATGACTATTATTCTAAATTCACTTTCTGTTATATTATTTAAATCCTTTTTGATCAGCTCATTAGCTGTTGTTATTTCCTGGAGATTCTTCTGAGGGGAATTCTTCCGCTTGGTCATTTTGGATAGTCCCTGGCGTGGTGAGGACCTGCAGG
The DNA here is from genome assembly GCF_016509475.1 of Prionailurus bengalensis. Lineage (NCBI taxonomy): Eukaryota > Metazoa > Chordata > Mammalia > Carnivora > Felidae > Prionailurus > Prionailurus bengalensis. Next base: position 96,962,644 of record NC_057344.1, read on the forward strand.
GCACTTCCCCTGTGCTGTGGTGTATACCTGGAGTTGGTGGGCGGGGCCGCAGTCAGACCTGATGTCTGCCCCCAGCCCACCGCTGGGGCCACAGTCAGACTGGTGTGTGCCTTCTCTTCCCCTCTCCTACGGGCGGGATTCACTGTGGAGTGGTGTGGCTCGTCTGGGCTACTTGCACCCTGCCAGGCTTGTGATGCTGGGGATCTGGCGTATTAGCTGGGGTGGGTAGGCAAGGTGCTCGGGGGCAGGAGGGGCAGGCTTAGATCGCTTCTCCTTAGGTGATCCACTTCAGGAGGGGCCCTGTGGCAGCGGGAGGGAGTCAGATCCGCTGCCGGAGGTTTGGCTCCGCCTAAGCGCAGAGTTGGGTGTTTGCGCGGAGCGAGCAAGTTCCCTGGCAGGAACCGGTTCGCTTTGGGATTTCAGCTGGGGGATGGGCGGGGGAAATGGCGCTGGCGAGCGCCTTTGTTCCCCACCAAACTGAGCTCTGTTGTCAGGGGGCTCAGCAGCTCTCCCTCCCTTTGTCCTCCAGCCTTCCCGCTTTCCGAGCAGAGCTGTTAATTTCTGACCTCCCAGACGCTAAGTCGCACTTGCTGTCGGAACACAGTCCGCCCGGCCCCTCCGCTTTTGCAAGCCCGACTCGGGGGCTCTGCTTGGCCGGCGAGCCGCCCCTCCGCCCCGGCTCCCTCCCGCCAGTCCGTGGAGCGCGCACCGCCTCGCCGCCCTTCCTACCCTCTTCCGTGGGCCTCTCGTCTGCGTTTGGCTCCGGCGACTCTGTTCTGCTAATCCTCTGGCGGTTTTCTGGGTTATTTAGGCAGGTGTAGATGGAATCTAAGTGATCAGCAGGACGTGCGGTGAGCCCAGCGTCCTCCTAAGCCGCCATCTTGCCGCCGACTCCGATAGCATCTCTATTTAAATCTCTTAGTATCTTTTTAATAAAGTTTATAATGCTCTGCACAAAAATCTTGCACATCTTTTGTTATAACTGAGTCCTACTTACTACATTTTGATGCTGTTATAAACAGTAGCCTGTTTAAAACTTTCATTTTTCTGGTTGCTCAAAGAAAGGCAAAAATATTTTTACATATTTACAGCAAGGAATCTTGCTGTAGACTAATAATAATAATATTTTTAAATTTCTAGAATTTTCCAAATAGTTATTAACTTCATCCCATTGTTTAAGTGAATGTTTTAAAATTCTTACCATTATGTATAATGTTAAATGCAGGTTCCTAAATAAAAGATATTTTTATTTAGGTTACAGATACATCTATTTTGCAAATTCTTTTTTCTAAATCATAAATATATATAAGCTTATCAAATGCTATTGCTATATTTATTGTTTATACTTTTCTCTTCTAACCTCTAAATGTGGCAAATTGATTTCCTAATGTTAAATTAGCCTATTTCTGAAATAAACTCAAATATCAAACTTACATTCCATGAGTTCTAGAAAAATCTTAGCCCTATATCTTCATTTACTGCCCCAGCTCTGCTTTCTCCCTCCTCTTTCTGGAACTATAGTTGTATCCATACACTGGATCTTCTAACTCCATTTCCTGGCTGTCTTTCATACTTTCCCTCTCAGTCTGTGTTTTATTCCAGGTAGTTTCTACCGACCTCTCTTCCAATTTACTAATCTTCAATGTCTCATCACCTTTGTCTCACCTGTATTAAATCCAACCATGAATTCTTAATTTTAAATGAATGTTCACTTACAGGAATTGTTCCTTTTTTCAAATCTGCATTTTGATTTTCCCCTTCCCATATTTTTTACCTCATCATTTATTAATTAAACCATGTAAAATATTTATTATATTCTGTGACTGATATTCTGTGAGTGGGGAACTCCAACATCCAAAGTATCTGTGGGTTTCTTTCTGCTGTTATTTCAGCTGTAATAATACATTTGGTATCTTATTTCCTTACGTGTTTCATAATTTTTTTTCTCTGAGCTACTTATTTTCTTCAGAAAATATTTTGTGGTAGGACTCCTAGGTGGCTCAGTCAGTTAAGCATCTAACTTTGGCTCAGGTCATGATCTTATGGTTCGTGGGTTCAAGCCCCACATCAGGCTCTGTGCTGACAGCTCAGAGCCTGGAACCTGCTTCAGATTCTGTGTCTCTTTCTTTCTCTGCCCCTATCTCACTCACTCTCTCTCTCTCTCAAAAAAAAAATAAATAAATAAAAAATAAAAATAAAATAATAATAATAAAACATTAAAAAATACTTTGTGAACTATTTTGAGGCTTGGAATGAAGTCATTCAGGGGAGGAAACTACAACCAATAGGCCAAAATATTTGGTAAAGTCAAAAATATTTACTGTCCAGCCCTATACAGGAGAGTCGGCCATCCTGTGAAATAAGTTCCCCCAAAGAGGATATGGGTTTGCTTATGTCAGGTACCTATGATTATTAACAGTCTAGAATGGCTTTATATTGTTAGTTTTAACTTTTTTTCAGACTACTAAAATATATTAGGAATTTGAACTGCATATACATAAATGACTACCATCACATGGTTAGTTCTCAGAGCACTTTCCACCTGTATCCATTCAGAACCAAGATTCAGACATGCAAGTTTTGTTATAGTTTCTTCTCTTTATGCCTCATTTGAATGGATGAGTTCATTTCTAGCTCATAATCACACTGAAGATATAGCCTTGTCTCGTATTTTACTTCCTCACTTGGGTTTTTATCTCCTGTTCCATGTTCATAAGGCTGTGCATTTCAAAATGGAGTGCACTTTACTTAGTACATGCCCTCTGAGGAAATGCCTGTTCTTCAACTGAGATTCTTTCTCTAGGTTCTCACATTCAGTCTATCTGTGGAATTAGTGAGTATACCTTATTTTTTTATAAATTTTTTTCAATAATTTTATCTAGGATTTTTAGTTATTTTCCACAGAGGGATCATCTGGGAACCTAGCCATATATATAATCATAAACACAACAAACACAACACTTGAATCAACATCCTTCACTTGTATTCTGCTGTAATAGTGGTTTATATAAGGTGCTGTGGGGAAAGGCAGGAAGTGGAGACCAGGAAAGGATGCTCAAAGAAGCTGATGTCCAAATTTGAAATATGAATAGAAGTTTGTCTAGCAAAGATGATGGGCAAGAGTATATCAAGACTTTGGAGAAACATATGGGAAAGCTTAGAGATAGGAAGAGTATCTTTGGGAAACAAGTATTTCAGTGTACAGACAGAGGAGCAATAAGGGTGACAGAATGAAAAGAGATACGAAAGAATTCATGAAAAATGAGAGTATAAATGAAGCTTACAGACTAATGTGAGGCAAGAGGGCTATACCCATGCCAATGTTCAGGGATCATTGATCCAATTACCAGGATAGGAATCACAGAGCAACACAGAGTTTTGATTTTTGGTGGGGAGGAAAAGGAGCTACAGAGGGGACTTTTGAATCAAGAAGTTAATAAATTCAGCTTTGGGTATGTTGATTTTTCAAGGCCTCTAGGACAAATATGATGAAATGTCCCAGGAAACACCTAGATACACTGTAACTGAAATTCAGAATCAAAATCTAATCTAGACATAAAAGAGTTGGGATTAAAACAACAGTCATGAATGAAGCCCTGAGTAGAAAGAAAGACTGCCTAGGAAGAGTAGTGAGGGTCTTAAGTCATAAGCCTAGGAATCACTGGCATTTAAGGAACAAAGAGAAGATAAGTATGTAAATCTAACTAAAAAAAAAAAAAGTGGCTATAGAAGTAGGAGGAAAAGCAAGAGAATATGGTCTAATGGGAAAGCCAAATGCTCAAGACCAAGTAAGATCTAGATGGTCTTTTATTCAACAGTTTCAGAAATAAGTCTGTAATAATCTCAGTACCATGGTACTCCATTTTCCTCTGCCTGGTCTCTGTTCTCATGCCTCTATAGTAAAACTTCCTCTGAAAGAAATAGCCTCTAGTCTCCCACTGCTCACTAGGAATCTCTGATTTTTCTAAGAACTCTAATCTTTTATTCTACAAAAATGACTTTTTATCTTCATCATTCTCGACACTTTCACCAGCCCCATAACCTTGACCCATAATTCACTGAGAAAGGTTTGAGAAGGAATTCACTCCCTCATATTTCCACCACCAAATCTACGAGCACCCCCACACTCATGTTCTGCTTCTCTCCAGATAAAGAACAGAGTCACTTTGAAAGGCCAATACCTCTGTATAAATGCTTCTCAACTAAAGGTGATTTTACCCCACAGCTTCTCTAAAGGTACATTTTTCTTTATTGTGGGGATAGGGTGCTACTAGTATCTGAAGGGTAGAGACCAGGGATAATGCTAACCATCCAATGTTGCACCAAAAAAGAATTATGATTCAAAATGTCAATAGGGCTGAGGCTGACAAATCCTGATCCACATGTTCTGAGTCCTAGCCAGTCTCTTACTGAGAACTTAGCCTAGTTTTTCTATTCCCTTTATATTTTCAACTTCCCCTTTCGACTCAACCATTCCCATCACCATCACCATGTAAAATGTTCCAGTATTTTCCATTCTTTAAAAATATACTAACACACACACACACACACACACACACACACAATGATTGCTTATGTCCTTTCAGGTACTATTTCTCCAATATTTTATACCAAAGTTCAATACTCATATTATTCTATATAATATTTAATACTCACATACAATTGAATGTATTATACTCATATTTCCACTAGTCATTTCTTCATTCAGATTTTTCCCCAAACTGTTCCACTGAGGTAACTCAGCAAGTTTCTTCTTTCCTGTTTATGAAGAGTCTCGTAACTAAATTCAATGGTCAATTATAGTAGTTATCTATTGCACAGATTTTCTGGTCTAAATACCTCCATCCACCCACCCTACTCCCAACAACACCATCATTATAAATTATTGGGAGATTGCATTTTCAATAGTCAGTCATGTTCACTACCACATTCCCAGCTCCCAGAACCATGTGGCGCATAGCAGGCACTCAAAATATATGTTAATGATTGAATCCTTGGCAAAGAGTTAATTTATAATAAAGCTACCATATTTGAAGTATGTATGTTAAAATAAGAAACTGATGTATTCAAGGGATTATGGCTGGAATTTAAATAATGAGGCAAAACCTGAAATCAGGTATCCTGATTCACCTGTCTCTCCAGCAGGATGTCAATTCAAAACATTAAAAAAAAAATTAAGATTTTATTTTTTTTAAGATTTTAAATCTAAATCCCCAGTGTGGGGCTTGAACTCACAACCCCAAGATCAAGAGTCATACAGTCTACCAACTGAGACAGCCAGGCACCCCTCAAAATATTTCTAGAGAGTGACTACAGTTGATTTAGGGCCTCATGTGCATGAGAGGAAAATGATCTGAGAAAGTCTTTCAGAGTAAGGTATTAGGAAGAAGAATCTAGAGTTTTGCATTTTAAAAACACAAAAGGACTAATCATGAAAATGTCTAACACTGTGGCACCCAGGAAGAACTCCACAGACTACACTTTGATGTCATTAATTTCTATGTAAAGACTGTAGATTCTGCAATCTTTAAATTCCTGGTCTCCCCTCCACTGGTATCAGTCATTAATTATTACTGGTTCCACATAACTATATGGCCTTTGTTCTTTCTCAAACATGCCCAGTCTTTACAGTTTTCAAGTCTTTACAACCCTATGAGGTAGAGAAGAACGATCCCCATCTGAGTTTCACAAAAGTTAGTTTTGGTCCAAAATTGTACTCAGTGAACTTGTACACAAGTTGATTGTTGATCAACAACAGACCTCAGTTTTGCCAGAGAGGTTCTCAACTTGGTGTTCTTTCCTAGTGAGAAAAGGAACAGCTCAGTTGGTGGTGAGGAAAAATTTAGATGACTCTCCTCTTGCCAAGTCAGTATGATGTGATTGTCTGTTAGATGATGATGTGTTATCTCCTAGCAAATTTTACACCATTTCCAGCTATATACAAAGACTTCACCACAGTTGAAGTTCCTCTCACTATCTGCAACAAATACAGAGAAGGGCCCTCCTGCATTCGTAAGGGGAATGTGGCAAAAGACAGTGAAGTAGTCAGCAAAATCAAGAGCGAGCAGCAGCCACTGGGTATGCACAATTCCAGAACATTATCTGGGTCAAGGCAGAAGAGAGAACCCACATTCAGTGAACTCTCTCAACAATGTCTCTGCAGTCTAGATTATTCAGCAACTGGAAATGTTCTCTCTCCAAGGAGAACTCTGGAAATGGACACTTAGACCACCAGTGATAATGTCACATAATACTCCAGGAAGTACTGGACAAAGCTGGCATACTGCACAACAGCAAATGCTATGAACCTAAAAATGAGGTAAGCACTCTGACTGATGTGATTCAGAAGCTTTTGATTTGAAGGTTCTCCCTAAAATGCTGGAAACAAAGGTATGAGCATATTTAGGTTTCCACATAAGCAACTTGGACAGAGAGTACAATGATTAAGAAACTGGTTGTAATGGTTTCTCTCCCTTGTTCTGCAGATTCAAACTAAAGATTTCTAATTAGGGGGAGGTATCATGAGAGATAGTAGACTGGACAATTCCTGAGCCTCATGGGCCCAGAGGCCAGCCAGCAATATGACTAAAAAGAGACACATCTGGGATGGAGGACCTATCTGTATGTCTTCTATTAATAATGCCTTCACCACTGTTCAAGTTTCCACCACTACCCCAAGCAGACCACTGAACAAGAAAACGAGTAGTTAGATGTTTAAAAAAAAAAAAAAAAAAAAGAAAGAAAAAAGAAAAAAGACAGGTTCAACCTACCTTGAGTTTTAGCCCAAAGAGCAATAACCCTGCAGTTCCAAGAAGAGAATTATTCCACTTTGGGTCGTCTCTTCTTATCTCACACATCCCTATTCATATTAGCCTGGTTTTAAGTATTGTTATGAAACATGCCATACAGAAGAATGTATTAAACATACATGTGCAACTTCCCAGAAAATATTCATGCAACAACTAGATACACAACACTGTTAATACATTAGAACCCCTGTGTATCCTAGTCCCTCTCCCTAACACAACCCAAATTCTGACTTACGTGATTAATCATTCCTGGCTTTTCTTTTAGAATTTTTTTTTAAGTTTATTTATTTATTTTGAGAGAGAGGGAGAGACAGAGAATCCCAAGCAGGCCCCGCAGCATCAGTGCAGAGCCCGATGAAGGGCTCAAACTCACAAACTGCAAGATCATGACCTGAGCTGAAACCAAGAGTCAGATGTTTAACTAACTGAGCCATCCCTTAACCTTTATGGAATCATATTCTATACACAACCTTTCTTAACTTCTTGCACTCAGCTGCTTTCCAGATTCATTGATAAAGATGTTTATAGCTGTAATTCATTTTTACTACTCTATAATTTATGCATTGTTTACTATACCATAATATGTCCAGTTAGTTGCTGATAGGTATTTTGGTTATTTCCAATCTGTGAATATTATGAACATTCTGCTGTACTGTCATGTATTATTCCTGATGAACACTTCTAAGCTCCTCTAGAGGAGTGCTGGTGAATATAAACAAAATGGAAACCACAAGTAATTTAAAATTTTCCAGTAGCTATGTTAAAAAGATTTTTAGGGGCATTCACTTTCAAAAATCCCCTCTGTTAAGAGAGCTTTCCTACTATTCTTCCTTTTTAATCTTATATTCTAATAAACTTTTGCCTGCTGCTCACAAAAAAAATAAAGAAAGAAAAAAAAAAAGAAAGATTTTTAAGGGAAGCCTGGGTGGCTCAGTCAGTTAAGGCATCCAACTCTTGATTTCGGCTTAGGTCATGATCTCACAGTCTATGAGTTCAAGCCCCATGTCAGGCTCTGTGCTGATGGTGTGGAGCCTGCTTGGGATTCTGTCTGCCTCTCTCTCTGCCTGTACTCGTGCTCTCCCTCCCTCTCTCAAAAAATAAATAAATAAACTTAAAAAAAAAAGATTTTTAAAAGGGTGAAATTTTAGTATCTTACTTAAGTAAACATATTATCATTTCAATATGCAATAATTATAAAAATCATTGAGATGTTTTATATTCTTTCCTCTTAAGCCTTCAAAATCCAATATTGTATATTTAAAGAAAATCTCCTTTTGGACTAGTCACATTTTGAAAACTCAATAACCACATATGGTTAATACTTGAACAATGCAACTCAAAAGCATATTCTTAAGTAGAGACGGTAAGCAGTAAGAGATGGTTTTACATTTTTATTCCTACATATTAATGAGTTTCTTGTTCCAAATACTCCCAAACATTTGTCCAATGTTGTAACTTTGCTCATATGGGTTTTATGGAACATTTCATTGACATTTTAATTTGCATCTTCCTGATTAATAATGTTGAACACCTTTTCATTATTTCAATCATTTGGGCTTCATCTTTTGTGAAATGCTTGTTCATGTCGTATGATCAGTTTTCTACTGAATCTTTTATTGATTTGTACATTTTTTTTTAATTCCATTAAGTAATCTTTTTTTTTTTTTTAATTTTTTTTTTTTTCAACGTTTATTTATTTTTGGGACAGAGAGAGATAGAGCATGAACGGGGGAGGGGCAGAGAGAGACGGAGACACAGAATCAGAAACAGGCTCCAGGCTCTGAGCCATCAGCCCAGAGCCTGACGCGGGGCTCGAACTCACGGACCGCGAGATCGTGACCTGGCTGAAGTCGGACGCTTAACCGACTGCGCCACCCAGGCGCCCCTCCATTAAGTAATCTTTACGGCCAACGTGGGGCTTGAACTCACGACCTCAAGATCAAGAGTCACATGCTCTACCAACTGAACCAACCAGGCACCCCCTATTATAATACCTATCACATCATGAATGGAAACTATTTTTTCTTAATTTCATGAACTACATAGGCATTCTTTTTGATGTTTAATAAATAATTCTTTGTGGTAAATGTTTTTATTTTGTCCTTTATGATTGTGCATTTTGTGTTCACTTAAGAAACCTGTCCCTACTCTGAGATCATGAAGATCTTTTACTATTATCCCTTAACAGGTCTTTGCTTTTGCCTTTCACTGGAGTAGATCTGAATGACACTAGAAGGCAAAAATCTGTAATTTCACTTTCTTCTCCACACAATTTTTCCAAGCACCACATATTGAAAATCAGGTTTTCGGGGCACCTGGGTGGCTCTGTCAGTTAAGTGTCCAACTTCAGCTCAAGTTGTCACGATTTGTGATATTGAGCCCCGCATCAGGCTGTCTGCTGTCAGCATGAGCCTGCTTCAGATCCTCTGTACCCCTCTCTCTCCGCCCCTCCCCTGTTCGCACTCTCTCTCAAAAAGATAAAAAAGAAACAAAGAAACACACATACATAAAAATCAGATTTTCTCTTTGATCTTTAACCCTACCTGTCATTTACCAACTGTGCATATACACATGCAACTGTTTCAGGACTTCCTATTCCATTCCTATAGTCCTTATTTTTAATTTGCTAAAACAAGTTTAGGAATATGAGGAGTTTCTTGAGGATTATATGTTTCCATATAAATTTTAGAATCAGTTTATCAAATTCCTTTAAGAAAATCCATTGAAATACTTAACGGTATTTAATTGACTTTTTAATTGACTTTGGGAAAACTACCCACCAGATCTTTCAAACATGAACTCAGTATTTCTCTTTCTACTTATGTCTTCCGTAACACCTTTCAATTATTATAATAATCTTCTTAAAAGTCTGGTTAAAACTTCTACCTTTTAAAAAAATTCTACCTTTTAAGGATCTACCCCGTGGTAGGCAGAAGGCTCCCTTAACAACATCCAGATCCCAATCCTTATAAAATGTAATTATGTTAAATAAATGGCAAAAGGGATTTGCAGGTGTAATTCAGATTTCTATTTAGTGACCTGAAGATAGGGAGTTTTTTCTGGATTATGCAGAGAATTTTCTCCAACCAGACAGAAGAGATGCGGCAGAAGAAAAACTAAGACAGATGAAAAGCAGGGCTCCACAAGCTGTTGCTGATTTGAAGACTGACAGAGCAATCTAACTTAGAATGCAGGTGGTCTAAAGGAGTCAAAAGGCTCCAGGCAGCCAAAAGGGAAATGAAGGACCTCAACTCTACATGCAGCCACAAAGAACTGAATTCTGTAAACAATGCGAATAAACTTGGAAGTGATTCTCACATAAAATCTACAGCTAAGACCTCAGGCAGGAACACCTGGATTTCAGTCTTGTAGACCTGGAGTAGAGAAACCAGCTGACTTCACCTGTACTGCTTATCTACAAAATTATATAATAAATTCACGTTAGTTTAAGCTGCCAAATCTGTGATAATTTGTTATGGCAGTCATAGAAAATAAATAGATTCTTCATGATTGTTTTATACTATTAAAAAATAGAATCTTGGAAGTCACTATAGGTAAAAACTTGGGATTGTATCAAACTAAAAAGCTTTTATACAGCAAAGAAAACCATCAACAAAACAAAAAGGCAACCTACTAAATGGGAGAAAATATTTGCAAATGATACAGCTGATAAAGGGTTAATATCCAAACTATATCAAGAACTCCTACAATTCAACACCAAAAAACAAACAATATTATTTACAAATGGACACAAGACCTAAGTGGACATTTTTCCAAAGAAGACATTCAGAAGACCAACAGACACATGGAAAGATGCTCAGCATCACTAATCATCAGGGAAATGAAAGCAAAACCACAATGAAGTATCACCTCACACTGGTGAGAATGTCCAGTACAAAAAGACAAGAAATAACAAGTGTTAGCAAGGATGTGAAGAAAAGTGCACTGTTGGTAAAAATGTAAACTGGCATAGCCAGAAAACAGTATAGTATAGAGGTTCCTCAAAAAATTAAAACCAGAAATACTACATGTAGTAGTACATGTAGTATTACTACAAGTAGAAATTCTACTTCTGGGTATTTATCCAAAGGAAAGAAAAACACTAATTCGAAAAGATACAGGTTTACTGAAGCATCATTTATAATAGCCAAGATACGAAAGCAACCTAAGAGTCCATCAACAGATGTATGGATAAAGAAGTAGTATAGATATATGATGGAATATTATCCAACCATGAAAAATAATGAGATCTTTGCCATTTGCAAGAACATGGCTGGGCTTAGCCATACCTTTGTATTTTCTTTTATAATAATCATGTTTACTTCTTCCTTCTAGCTCTTAACCTTATTTTGGTTGTTTTTCCTTACTGGTCTAAGAAGGATATCCAATGTATTTGATAGATTTGACTGTGAGAATCTCTGTCTTATTTTGATTGCAAGAGATTAGCTTCAACATTTCACCATTCAGAATGTTTGTTTTGTAGAAGGTTTTGCAGAAACCCTTTATGAGGTTGAAGATATTTTATTTTTATTTCTCTGTTGAAAAAATACCTCCAGTATGCATGTTGACTTATCAAATGTAGTTTTTGCATTTATTAAGGTGATCACAATCTTTCTCTAACCTGTTCATGAGAATTGCAGTGACTAATTTCTCAACTTCACAAGGTGATTTACAATTAATTTGCACTATTGAAATAAAAATCTGGTTATTCTTTTTTTAAAAACAATGAATTTGATTGGCTAAAAGTTTAAAATATTTATACCCAGATAACTTGTAATGCTTGATTCTCATTCATATTCTCTTGAATTTCTCATTCATGTTCTCTCCAGGTATCACTATCAAGGTTATGCTCTTCTAATAAAGTAATTCATTCAACAAATATTTGAGTACTATTAGCTCTATTCACTGGAAATACTTGTGCACTGTTGGAATTATTCCAATTTCAGAAAACCTTGCTAATAAAGCCAAGTTTTCAGATTTATAAAAATCGTTTACATTGGGGCGCCTAGGTGGCTGAGTCGGTTAAACATCCTGACTCTCAACTTCAGCTCAGGCTGTGACTCTCACGAACTGAGTTCAAGCCCCACATCTAGCTCTGCACTGACAGGACGGAGGCTGCTTGGGATTCTCTGTCCCCTCTGTTTCTGCCCCTCCCCCTTCTCAAAATAAATAAACTTAAAAAAAAAAACGTTTATATCAATTTTCTTTTCCAGTAAGTTTTGGTAAGTTACATATTTTTGTAGAAAATTTTCCCTAATTTGACCATAATCAGTAATTATAACCCCATTTTCACTGCAGTGAAAATAAGTACATTTTCCTCCTCTTTGTCTTCATAAATTTTAATGTTTTCAAAGAATTAAGTGTTGGTATGATGAATTCTCTAGTGTTAGATCGAATTATTATTTACTTCCATATACTTTTATGGGGACTTATTTTGTTAATTCTTTTGTTAACTTTTACCTTTTTGAAAGCTATAGCAGATTCTATTATTGTTCAAAGCCTGAATTTTCTAGATTAGGGGATTATGCATATTCACCTTTCATGCCTTTTGAGAATATACATTCCAGCCCCATAAGCTTAGCCACATTATTTAGCCAACCAAATGTGAGGAAATTCCATAAAGAACATCTAAGCAGCAAGTTAAAATACATTTGTACACTTTAGCTCAGACCATTATGTGAATGAATAAGCAAGTGCTATATGGTGGCTACTCTTTCAGCATGAATCCCCCAAATGAGAAGAGACACACACAGCAGCAGCAATAGCCAACCCATAGCCAATGCCAAGCAATGTGAGAAGTTTTTATTTAAGCCTTTGAGATTTAAGGGAAATGTTTTATACAGCAAAGATAATACTGGTGATCAGCTTATTAATTTCAAGCATTTTTCCTAATATTTGCATTTAAGCTTTTCTCATCCGGTGCACCTCTTAAATCCAGTTAATAATCCATTTATATTTTCTAATTTCCACTATGATTTCTTCTTCAACTGGTGAGTTATTTAACATGTATCTTTGCTCTGAAACATACAGGGTTTTATTACTTTACTTTTTAAGTTTTAAACACTAACTTAATTCCACCAATAGTGTTTTATGTAATATTAATGCTTTGAAATTCACTTTATATACCACTGAAGGTCAAAGTACTACAGATAAGCACAGAGAGATCTTGCACTCTGCAGGTTTGGTAGAGAATTGTTTCTCAAATTACTCTCATTTTTTACTGCTTGATTATTCCTTACTTAAGAGACAAATTGACTTTGGATTTGTCCCATCAATTGTTTCATATATTTGAAAACTTGATATTAAATACATTAAATTTTAAAATATACTTTTCTGATAGATTCTTCACTTTTTTTTTTTTAATTTTTTTTTCAACGTTTTTTATTTTATTATTGGGACAGAGAGAGACAGAGCATGAACGGGGGAGGGGCAGAGAGAGAGGGAGACACAGAATCGGAAACAGGCTCCAGGCTCTGAGCCATCAGCCCAGAGCCCGACGCGGGCGGGGCTCGAACTCACGGACCGCGAGATCGTGACCTGGCTGAAGTCGGACGCCTAACCGACTGCGCCACCCAGGCGCCCCAGATTCTTCACTTTTAATCATTACAAAAGGACACTCTTTAGCGCTAGTAATGTTTTGTTTTCAAGTCTACTTTGTAAATCTATTCTGTCTGCTATCAATATATATACAAAAGCTTTTTTGCGTTACTTTTTATTTAGGAGGTAGCTGGGCTTTCTAATTTTCACTTTTAATTAGAATTTTAAAAAAGCATAAAACTCACCATCTTAACCATCTTTAAGTTTACAGTTCTGTACTGTTGAATATATTCACTGTTGTGCAACAGATAACCAAGCTTTTTTCATTTAGTAAAACTAAAACTCCATACCCATTAACAATTCCCCATTTCATCTCTGCTGACAGCTCAGAGCCTGGAGCCTGCTTCAGATTCTGTGTCTCCCTCTCTCTCTGCCACTCCCCCACTCATGTTCTGTCTCTCAAAAAATGTCAAAAAAACCAATTCCCCATTTCTCCCTCCCCCATAGCAACTGCCACTCTTTGTTTCTATGAATTTGGCTTCTTTACTACTTCATTTGTAAATGGAATCATCCAGTGTATCTTTATGGCTTATTTCATTTAGCATGTCCTCAAAGACCATCCATGTTGTATTACGTGATAGTTTTCCTTCCTTTCTAAAGGGTGAATAATATTCCATTATATGTATACACCACATTTTATTTATCTATTAATCTGATGATGGACATTTAATTGGCTTGCTTTTTGGCTATCATGAATACTACTGCTAAGAACATGGCTGTGCAAATATCCTTTTAGTTTTTTGAGTAACTGCCATACTGTTTTCATAGTAGCTATATCATTTTATGTTCCCACCAACAATGCACAAGGGTTCTAATTTCTCTACGTCCTCTCCAACAACTGTTATTTCCTGGGTTTTACTTTTTATTTTGAAAGTAGCCATTCTAACGAGTGAGGTGATATTTCATTGTGATTTAGATTTTCATTTCTCTAAGAATAGTGACGCTGCACATATTTTCATGTGTTCACTGGACATTTGTATATTATTGGAGAAACAGCTTTTCAAATCCTTTGCCCATTTTTTAAACTGAGTTTTTTATTGAGTTGTTGTGATTTCTTTATATATTCAGAAATATTAACCCCTCACCAGATTATATGCAAATATTTCTCCTATTCTGCAGCTGACCTTTTTATTCTGATAAGTTAATACACATAAGTTTTTTTATTTTTATGAATTCCAATCTGTTTATTACATATGCTTTTAGTGTCATAGCTAAGAAATGATTGCCAAATCAAATATGAAGCTTCACCCTGTTTTGTTCTAGTTTTATATCTTAGGTTTAAGTCTTTAATCTTTAAAATTTTTTTACATATGATGTTAAGAGAAGGTTCCAACTTTACTCTTTTGCATGTGGATGACCAGTTTCCCCAACACCATTTGTTGAAATTGTCTTCTCCCATTTAGTGATCTTGGCACACATACTGAAAATCATTTGGTCACATAGTCAACTTAAGGATTTATTTCTGTGCTCTATTGAGCTTCATTTAATCTTGGTCTGTATGCTCATACCACACAGTTTTGATTACTGTAGTTCTGTAATTAGGAAATGTGATATTTTTCTTTTCTTTCCTTTTTGGAAATGCGGTATTTCTAACTCCATGGTTTTTAAAACTTGTTTTTTGGCTCTCCATGGTCCCATAAGATTCCATACCAATTTAGTACTAGTTTTCCTAATTCTGCAAAAGATGCCATTGGGCTCTTGACAAGGATTGCACTGAATCTGTAGATCACTTTGGGTAGCACTGACTTTTTTTTTTTTTTTTTTAATTTTTTTTTTCAACGTTTATTTATTTTTGGGACAGAGAGAGACAGAGCATGAACGGGGGAGGGGCAGAGAGAGAGGGAGACACAGAATCGGAAACTGGCTCCAGGCTCTGAGCCATCAGCCCAGAGCCTGACGCGGGGCTCGAACTCCCGGACCGCGAGATCGTGACCTGGCTGAAGTCGGACGCTCAACCGACTGCGCCACCCAGGCGCCCCAGCACTGACTTTTTAAAAAAAACTTTATTAAAGATATAATCCACATATGGTACAATCTACCCCAGCATACGAATCGATTGGCTTTTAGTATATACAAATTTTGCAACCATCATCAAAATCAAATTACATTTTCATCACTCCAAAAAAACAAACAAACAAACAAACACAGGACCCATTAACAATCACTCTCAATCTCCTCCCAAGGAAATATTTCCACCCAACCTAAGCCCCACAACCGCCAATATAATTTCTGTCTGTTCTGGACATTTCACACAAACATACAAACAGAATCTTACAATATGTGGTACTTAGCATAATGTTTTCATGTTTCAGGATGTATTCATTTCTTCCTACTGCTAAATACTACTCCATTATATGGTTATACCACTTTTTGTTTATGCATTCATCAGGTGATGATTGTTTGGGTTCTTTCCACTTTCATAATGTTGCAAGTAACATTTATGTATGTTTTTGTGTGGACATATGTTGTCACTTCTTTTGTGTACCTACCTAGGAGAGGAATTCCTAGATCATAAGACAAATCTATGTTTAACCTTTTGAGAACTGCCACAATGCTTTCCAAAAACAGTTGGACCATTTTACACTCTTTTTTAAAATTTAAATTCAAGTTAGTTAACATATAGTCTTGGTTTCAGGAGTTAAAACTCAGTGGTTCATCTCTTACATATGACAGCCAGTGTTCATCCCAACAAGTGCCCTCCTTAATGCCCATCACCTGTTTAGCCCATTCCCCAACCCACCTCCACTCCAGTAACCCTGTTTGTTCTCTGTATTTAAGAGTCTCTTATGGTTTGCCTCCCTGTTTTTATCTTATTTTTGCTTCCCTTCCCCTATGTTCATCTGTTGTGTTTCTTAAATTCCACATATGAGTGAAGTCATATATTTGTCTTTCTCTGACTGACTTCACTTAGCATAATACCCTCAACTATTTTACAGTCTCACCAGTAGTCTACGAGGATTTTGATTTCTCCCCCCATCATCACCAACTGTGCATGTATCTTTTTTATTATAGTTATCCTAGTAGGTACAAGGTGGTGTCTCATAGTGATTTTGATTCATTTCCCTGGTGGTTAATGATGTCAACCAACCTTCCATGGGCTCATCAGCCATTTGTGTATCTTCTTTGGAAAAGAAGTCTATTCAGATTAGTTGCTCATTTAATAATAATTGGATTGTATTTTTATTATTGAGTTATAAGAGTTCTCTATTACAAATATAAGTCCTTTATTAAAAATATTATTTGTAAACATTTTCTTCTAACTTGCTTTTTTAGTGTTTTTACAGCAGTTTGATTCACGGCAAAATTATGTGAAAAAGTACAGACTCTCCCCTCTTACCATTGTGCATGTTACAATCTGTGTTACATCTGTTACAATCAGTGGGCTTACACTGACACATCATAATCACCTAAAGTCCATAGTTTACATAAGTTTCATGCTTGGTATGTACATCCCACAGGTTTTGATACATGTATAATTAGATGTACTCACCATTATACTATCATACAGAAAATTTTAACTGCCCTAAAAAACCTCTCTGTTCTGCCTATTCATTTATTCCCTTCCCATACCCTAGCAATCACTGATCTTCCTTCTATCTTCATAGTATTCCTTTTCCAGAATGTCAAATATTTAGAATCATGCAGTAAATATGTAGCCTTTTCAGATTGGATTCATTTAGTAATTTGAATTTAAGATTCCTCCACTGATTGCTTATTTCTTTTTAGCACTACCTAATATTCCATTGTCTGGATATATGAGTTTATCCATTCACCTACTGAAAGGCATCTTGGTTGCTTCCAAGTTTTGGCAATTATGAATAAAATTACTGTAAAGATTTTTTTTATTTTTTTTTTAATTTTTTTCATATGCAGATTTTTTTTAAAAGTAAACTCTACCCTCAACATGGAGCTCAAACTCACAACCCCAAGATCAAGAGGAACATGCTCGGGGCACCTCAGTGGGTCAGCCGGTAAAGCATCGGACTTTGGCTCAGGTCATGATCTCACAGTTCCTGAGTTCAAGCTCCATGTTGGGCTCTGTGCTGACAGCTCAGAGACTGGAGCCCACTTCAGATTGTGTGTCACCCTTTGTCTGCCACCCACTCCCTGCCCCTCCTCCCCCCGCCACATGCACTCTTTCTCTGGCTCTGTCTCAAACATTACAAAATAAATAAAATAAACAAATAAATAAATGAGGAACATGCTCTACTGACTGAGCTAAGCAGCCCACCCCACATATGCAAAGTTTTCAGCTCCTTTGGGGTTAAGTACCAAGGAAGGTAATTACTAGATAGTATGGCAAGAGTAGTTTTGGTGTTTGGTTTTATAAATTTTATTAATTTATTTTGAGACAGCACAAGCAGGGGAAGGGCAGAGAGAAAGGTGTAGAGAGAGAATGTGTAAGAGAAGTTTTGTAAGAAACAAACTGTCTTCCAAAGTGGCTGTACAATTTTGCATTCCCAACAGGAGTGAAAATTCCTGTTGTTCTATATCCTCATCAGCATTGGATGCTTTCAGCTATATTTTGGCCATTCTAACATGTGTGTAGTGGTGTCTCACTGTCTAAATTTGCACTTCCCTAATTATATGATATAGAGTATCTTTTCATGTGCTTATTCACCATCAATATAACTTTCTTTGGTGAGCTCATTGGCCTGTTTTTTTAATCTGGTTGTTTTCACACTGTTGAAGATTTAAGATTTTTTTTTTTTTTTTTTTTTTTTTTTTGGGGGTATACTTTGGATACAGTCCATTATGTGCCTAGAAAAACTCTGACTTAATTTCTTCCTTCGTGGATCAAGCTTTTGGAGTTGTATCTAAAAAGTCATCAGCCAACTGAAGATCATCTACATTTTCTCTCTTTTATCTTCCAGTTGTTTTATAGTTTTGTGTTTTACGAGTTACTTTTTGTGAAAAAATACAAGGTCTGTGTCTAGAGTCACTTTTTTTCACATGGATGTAAAGTTGTTCCATCACCATTTGTTGAAAAGACTATATTTTCTCCATTGTATTGCCTTTATTCCTTTGTCAAAGATCAGTTTTATTACATTACTGCAAGTCTATTTCTGGGTTCTCTATTGTGTTCCATTGATCTATTTGTCTATTCTTTTACCAATACCATACTGTCTTGATCACTGTAGCTTTATAGTAACTCTTGAAGTTAGGCAGTATTAGTTCTCTGACTCTTCTTTAATACTGTATTGGCAATTCTGGTCTTTTATCTCTCCACATAAATTTTAGAATCAGTTAATCAATCAATATCCACAAAATAAATTCCTGAAATCTTGATTGGAACTGCACTGAATCTACAGATCAAGTTGGGGAAAACTAATAATATTGAGTCTTCCTGTCTCATTTAGTAGTTCTTTAATTTCTTTCATCAGAGTTATCATATTCCTCATATAGATCTTGTACCTATTTTATTAGCTTTATACCTCATTATTTTATTTTGGGGAGGAGGTGCTAATGTAAATGGTATTGTGGGTTTTTTTTTTAATTTCCCTATCATTTTCTTCATGGTGTACTATGAAGTACAAAATTTAAAATTATGATACCCAATTTTCTTTTGTTTCTTATGCTATTGGTATAAGAAACCATTGTCGAATACAAAGTCAAAGATTTTATGTTTTCTTGCAATAGTTGTATCATTTTTACTCATATTTAAATGTTTAAATCAAATGAATTAATTTTTGTACATGGTGAGTTAGGGTGGCATCCAATTTACTCTTTTACATATGGATATCCACTTGTCCCAAGACCACTTATTAAGAAGACTATTCTTTCCCTATTTGAATAAATAGTTTAGGCACTTCTGCCAGAAGTCAGTTGAATATAGACACAGGGTTTATTTCTGGGCTTTCAATTCTCTTCCACTGACCTGTATGTCTATGCTTATCCTAGTAAGAACACTGTCTTAATGTAAGGACTGTGTATGAATTCTTCAACTTTGTTCTTTTTTAAGATTGTTTTGGCTATTTTGGGTCCCTTGAATTTCAATATAATTTTAGATCATCTCATCAATTTCTGCAAAACAGCCAGTTAGGATACTGATATGGTTTACACTGCATCTACAGATTGATTTTTTTTTATTTAAAAAAAAATTTTTTTTTTTTAACGTTTATTTATTTTTGGGACAGAGAGAGACAGAGCATGAACGGGGGAGCGGCAGAGAGAGAGGGAGACACAGAATCGGAAACAGGCTCCAGGCTCTGAGCCATCAGCCCAGAGCCCGACACGGGCGGGGCTCGAACTCACGGACCGCGAGATCGTGACCTGGCTGAAGTCGGACGCTTAACCGACTGCGCCACCCAGGCGCCCCATGATATTTTTTTTATTAGTACTTTACACGGTGTATATTGTTCCAATTTTTTCAACTTTTTTGCTCCCTTATCTTTTTGATGTCACATGTAAATAACACAACTGATTTTATTTACATATACTCTGACAATATTTATTGTTTTTTTTTTCCTCTAAATATTTGGGTTTAAATCTACCTTATTGTTGTGCTGGAAGCCCCTACTTATTCCACATTTCCCTTTCTCCTAGCTTCAAGGTTATTCCCTCTAATTTTATGTTTTAATAAAAATAGTTTGAAGGGTATCCTTCAAACTGCAACATGAAAACATTAAAGTACCCTTAAATAGTATTTATTGCTCTGTCCAAGTTTGGGTTAATGTTATAGTAAATCTGTAAGACACTGTTTTATACAGTTAATATTTAGATTTATCACATATCTCTTGCTTTGCTCTACAGTCCTTTCTATGTATCTGGCATCTGAAGTCATTATGCTATCTTTACAATTTCACTTGGTGAGGCTTTCCGAATTACAATTTCTCTCATATTTTACCCTTTTACTTGAAAGACATTTTGCAAGACATACAATCATAGGTTGATAGTTATTTTCCCTTGGTATATTAACACCATCATTCCACTGTGTACTGTATTCAACTGTTAATTGTTGGAAAGTCGGCTGTCAGCTGACCAAGTCACTCTTCTTCCTTTAGATGTAATCTGCCTTTTCCCCCCTGGCTGCTCTACTCTGGTACCTCTCCTCAATTCAGAAAAAGCGTTAGTTATCACCTCGTAAAATACTGACTTTGCCCCATTTTCTCTCACCTTTCCTTCTGAAATTCTGATTAAATGTCATTTTAGACCATTTCTATCACTCTGTATTCCACATTTCTTCCTTTTTTAAAACTTTTCAGAAAAAGCTAAAAAAAAAGGAAAGAAATAAAAAGCTATATAATAAAATCCAGTAGATGGTAAATTCTACAAAACTTGATTTGAAATGTAGTAAATAATAGCAAAGACTCTCTAGAGTAACATTACATACCCTTTCATATATTCTATTTCTCTGCCTCTCTGTGCTGATCTCTGAAATTTCTTGTAAAGCTGGCTTCCAATTCACTGACCCTCTGATTGTATCTAATCTGCTGTTAATCCCTTCCTTCAACTGAGTTCTTGATTTCAACTTTAACTGTTTTTACTTGAAGTTCTAGGAACTTTATTGTTTAGAATTTCTTCTTCCCCACCCATATTTTTATTTCTTTAAACACAGTAAACATAGTTACTCCATATTCTGTTTAATAATTCGAATATCTAAGGGGCGCCTGGGTGGCTCAGTCGGTTAACCATCCGACTTCAGCTCAGCTCATGATCTCATGGTTCATGTGTTCGAGCCCCAACATCGGGCTCTGTGCTGACAGCACTGAGACTGGAGCCTGCTTCATATTCTGTGTCTCCCTCTCTCTCTGCCCCTCCCCTGCTCGAGCTCTGTGTATCTCTAGCTCAAAAATAAATAAACATTAAAAAAAATAATTCCAATATCTAAATTATTTCAGGGTATGGTTTTGCTGTTACTTTAGCTCATTCTTACATGTGGTACCACACTTCCATGTCTGATTATTAACGTTGTGAGCTGCTCACTTTCCTTTTAAGGTAACTTGAGTAAATTATTTGAGGTCTAGGATAAAAGTTAATGTCCATACAAAAGAGCTATGTTGGCTTCTGCTAGGTTTCTGGGAAATTAGCAGGCCATAATCACTTTAAATTCATGACTAGTGGTTACATTAGTCATCCACATAGTATGAACTTAAGTTGCATGATAAGTTCTAAGCCATTTTTTTTCTCCTTATTCTGCTCAGCACAAGTAGGGAAATTTGTTTGTAGTCCCCCAGAGGAATAGATGAGAAAGCAAGTTCTCTTCCACTGAGGATGTATTTCTTTTAGGTACCAATTTAATAGGAAGACGACTTGATGGAATCCCCAACCTTGGCTGAGCCCTAGGTTTGTGTCTTTTCCCCCTTTATTTTGGATGACTTCTGCAAAACTGAACTCCTCAAATCCCTCAAATTCCAAAACGGTCTCCAGGGCAACACTACTTCAATACTCCATATTTGTCCATGGTTTCATTCTGATAATAACTTATCTTGCTGATCTTCAAGGATTTTAAGTAGATGTTTTCTCATCTATTAAAAGGCCATTTGAGTTGTCTTCACCAGTAAGAGCATGCCAGAAACAGAAAGCCTATACTCAGTCCAGTGCAGTTCAATGTAACTTCTGGATCCAGCAAAAACTCCTTTTGCAAAGTCAAAAAATATCACCAAACTACCCTGTCAATTTGGCATTCTTTTCATTTACATCTAACTCAATATGTCCAGTTCCTGACACATCTGATTTTTCTTTCCTTTTGAAGTCAGTTTTATACTTCCACATCACCACTTTTCCTATTACAACTCCTAAACAATGATTCCTGAGAGCTCAGATCTGGTTTTCTTATTTCTATAGTTCCTCGGTTACCAAGTTACCTTAAGTTACCAATACCCATCTCCAAGACTACTTTTATAGCCTCCCAAGTAGATTTCTTCTGCCACCCTTGTACCTATCTCTACTCTATTCTCCACCATAATAACCAGACTTATTTTTTTTTAATAAAAATTAGATTATGTCCCATTGCTTGTGTAAAGCTCTCCAAGATACTTTACTTGAATTTTAGATAAATTCCAATTTAACATGGCCCACAAAACCATATATGATCAGACTTCTGCCTACATTCTGTCATATCTGTCCTCTCATATAATACTATAAACAGGCTTTTTTTTTTTCATTTCCTCAAATATACCAAATTCTTTCCTCCCTCAGATCCTTGCCACTTGCTGTTTCCTCTGCCCAGAGTATGGTTTCCCTACTCTTTGCAGGGTTCAATCTTACTCATAGTTCAGACCTCACTATAACTGTGACTTTCTCATAAGCATTCCCTGATAACCCAATCCAGTAGAATCCTGTTCTTTTCCTTTAGAACATTTATCATAATTTATGATTAAATACTTATTGTGGGCTTATTTTAATGTCTATCCTCGCAATTATTTCTAAGAACCAGGCATGTAGAGACCCTACTGTTATCTTCCCATTCCACGCCCAGGACCTAGCACAATGTCTGACCCACAGTAGGAGTTTAACAAATATATATTAAATCATTGTTTTCTCTCTCTTTAAGCAGATCCACAAGAAAAGTACAACTCTAATAAGAAATTACATGTTGAGCACAGAATTAGAAACAAAGGGAATAAGGTGATAAGAATGTACATAGGGACCAATGTACATACGCTAAAATACAACATACTTATGAACAGATCCGTAATGCTCAGAGTCATATAGCCAAGATTACTTTCCCCTAATATTTCATGGATAAGGCAGATGCTGGTTTTTAATTAACACATGGCTTTTTTGTCTACACGTTAGTTAAAGCAAATAAATAATCACCTACAAATAGCATGTTTCTCAAGGTGACTTGTGAGTTCATTATTTGGAACTCAAAAAATTTTCCCACAGAACCAATATTATATACAGTGGTTAGCTTTTCTCTGGTTAGTTCATAATGTTTAATCCATAATTTATTTATTCATTTAACGAATATGAATTGAGTACTATTATGCACCAGGAACTATCCTAGCAGCAGAGATACAGTAGTGCACAAAATAAGATAAAAATTCCTATCCTCATAAATCTCATATCCATGCGATCAAAACAGAAGGGAAGTGCAATATACAGAATGGTAGATGGTGAAGAACAAAGCACAGTGGAGACAGGGAATGGAAGGAGTGCAATTGTAACCTATTATTAAATTTCTAGCTCTGTTCCAAAAAGGATTTAGAGATTTCTTACAGAACCTAAGTATCACAAATAAAATAGCAATGCTTAGACAAGGAAAGACTTTCAACCAAGAAACTTTATAAAAACACACTTCCTTTCCCACAGCAGGACAGAGAGAACTACTCAGGCTCTTAATTCACAGAAAGCTATAAAACCCTGAGGCATGGTCTCCAAAAAGGCAACAAATAGAGAAGGTAAAGAGGTGAATGCAATGATGGAAATTCCATGAAGAAAAAGAAATGAAGAGCCAAGAAGGGAAGTACACTTCTTGTTAATGATAAGAACACCTCCAGGGACAGCCAGTCCCTTCTATTCAATCACTAGTTGGCAGGCTTTTCTTCCTACAACTGTAACTATTTCTGACTAAGATCTCTCTTCTATTTGGCATAGTACAGTTATACGACTTTTCCTTCATTATTATATACTAAAAACAAATATTTAACTTTTTTAATGGCAGAAAAAGATCCAATTTATTCCCTATCTACATCATTAAAATCGATATCAAAGGAATGCAGACAGCTAAAAGAATACTCTGATGCTCTTGTATTTTACCTTAATAACTAGGATAGGTTAGTTATCCAGAATGTGGGGTGAAATGCAAGAGGATAAAAAATTCGAACAAGGTTTCAAAGAGCACCCCTACCACCAGAGTAGTGACTGGACAAGAAGAGACAATCAGCCATTTTAATCTTCCATCCCTGACCACAACAAATTCCACTACCATAGAGCATGCACCATAGACTAAGGAGTGAAGGATGAAAGGGGTCAGCAAAAGTAACCCTTCTCTAACACCTTGCTCATAGAGCTGGAGTAATTATAGGCCAGGGTAAGAAATGAGCATATAAACTAAGCCTGTCCATAACTTTTTTCCTTCTTATTATAAAGGGCCTTCTAATTATTTTCACCTGAAAAAAGGGTTTTAGTCAGTGAATGCTAATTTTTTTTAATTATTCATTCCACTGTCATTTTAATAAAATAAAATAGTATCTCAGGTTATGACTGTCAGATATATTCCAGGAATTTTTCATATTAAATATTGTTTATTTATATTAAAAATTTAATAAAATAAAGCCTTAGGTTTAGGAAAAACAGGGAGCAACATATATTTAAAAAACTAGTATCAGTAGAAAGATGTTGTTGACCAGAAACAATTACCTTTAGGGCTGTGTGTTTGTTTTCATCTTCTTCCATCCATAGATCCTGTTCATAGTAATACAAGCCATCATTAATGACTTTAGCAAGTTCAGATGTAATTTTTGCCCGAGACATGTGGTTGCCCGTTCGATCTCCTCCAGGATGTTTTCTCATGTAAGGTGGTGTCTGAGTTACAATCAAAATCTTGTTTAAATCCTGGTCATCAATTTCATAATCTGAATCATTATCAGACCAATCAGTAAATGTGTTTTTTCGTCCTTCTATTTGCTCCATCTCTTCATCAAATAAAAAGTCAAGTTCTTCTTGCTCTTGTTCATCTGAAGGATATAGCTGATTTGATGCCTCTTCAGGCAGAGATGCTGATTCCTAAGGGAAGAAAGTGGTATTTTATATACACACTTTTTTAAAATCACTTAAAAAAATCACATGTTACAAGTAATATGAAGCCTAACATGCTCAATGACTAGTCAGCAGGCAAATTATAAAAGAAAATCAAATCAGTAGTATTCTAGCCCAATAAATACAAAGTATTTGCTAAACGCTAAGTCTAACGCTAAAGAAAAACACAAAATTGAGTAAAAGGAGGGTTATATTAATCTAAAAGATTCCTTTTAGAGTTAGAATGGTGCTTAGCTCATCCACTACTGCACAGCAATTCATTTTACAGATGAGGGGAAAAAAGGCCTAGAGATAGAAGTTAATTTGTCCACAATTTCAGAACTAGTCAAGACTAGAACAATCAAGGGTTTTTGACTTCTAAATTCAATAGTCAGACTTGCTAGTCTGAACCTTTGCAATTACATTAATGCCATTAACTAGGTTTCCTAGATAATCCCTCTGCTCAATCTTCACCTCCACTCAGTGTGGCCTGGTTTTCATTAAATTTACCCTAACATGTACTCAATTGTTAAACTTTGCCCTTCCTGAAAAAGTTAAAATTGCTTCCTACTAGGTGACATAACAAGTCCAAACTTTCAGATCCTAGAGCTTCTAAAATCTAAACTAGTCTAGATTTCCAAAACTCTCAACACAAGAAAATAGGTTTCTCAGTATTATCTTCCTATGCCATCCTATGACCAATC
Source organism: Prionailurus bengalensis (assembly GCF_016509475.1). Taxonomy (NCBI): domain Eukaryota; kingdom Metazoa; phylum Chordata; class Mammalia; order Carnivora; family Felidae; genus Prionailurus; species Prionailurus bengalensis. The sequence continues at coordinate 96,988,439 of NC_057344.1, forward strand.
CTCATCCTTTAGCAAATGCTAACTCTCCTATACAATCCCTTTCTTTGAGAACTCCTATTAATGTAGTACATATTCATTCAGTCAATAATTATCTGGGTCCTCACTGTGAGCCAGGCACGGTTCAAGGAAAGGGTATACAATAATAACTCTGCCCTGACAGAACTAATGTTCTAGTAAATAGAAGGCTGTCCATGATGTTATTAACTAAAAACAGAACAAAACAAAACAAACAAAAAGAAAACTAACTTTTAACACACTGTGAATATATTTAGGCAACAAGAGATGTCGGCAAGGATGCGGAGAAAGAGGATCTCTTTTGCACTGCTGATGGGAATGTAAACTGGTGCAGCTACTCTGGAAAACAGTATGGAGGTTCCTCCAAAAATTAAAAATAGAACTACCCTACAACCCAGCAACTGCACTACTAGGTATTTATCCAAGGGATACAGGTATGTTGTTTTGAAGGGACACATGCACCCCAATGTTTACAGCAGCACTATCAACAATAGACAAAGTATGGAAAGAGCCCAAATGTCCATCAATGGATGAATGGATATAGAAGATGTGGTGAGTATGTGTGTGTATACACACACACACACACACACACACACACACACACACACACACAATGGAGTATTACTTGGAAATCAAAAAGAATAAAATCTTGCCATTTGCAACTGTGTGGATGGAACTAGAGGGTATTATGCTAAGTGAAATTAGTCAGAGAAAGACAAAAATCATATGACTTCACTCACATGAGGACTTTAAGAGACAAAACAGATGAACATAAGGGAAGGGAAGCAAAAATAATATAAAAACAGGGAGGGGGACAACACATAAGAGACTCTTAAATATGGAGAACAGAGAGTTGCTGGAGGGATTTTGGGAGGGGGGATGGGCTACATGGGTAAGGGGCATTAAGGAATCTACTCCTGAAATCACTATTGCCCTATATGCTAACTAACTTGGATGTAAATTAAAAAAAAAAAAAAGCCACATCCTTAGTAAACTTCACTTTGAGAGAATTGTACACTCACATACAGTTGTAAGAAATAGAGATCTAAGACCCCCAGGGTGGCTCAGTCAGTTACGCATCTGGCTCTTGGTGACAGCTCAAGTCATGATCTCACAGTTCATCAGTTCGAACCCTGCATTGGGGTATATGCTGGCAGTGCATGTGGAGCCTGCTTGGGATTCTCTTTCTCCCTCTCTCTGCCCCTTCCCTGCTCGCTCTTTCCCTCAAAATACAAACATTAAAAAAAAAAAAAAGAAAAAGAAAGAAAAAGAAACAGAAATCTTATGTATTTTTTACCCAGGTTCCTCCAATATTAACATCTTGCAAAACTATAGAATATCACATATAAGACATTGAAATAACCCATTAATCTTATTCAGATTTCCCTAGTTTTATTTGTACTCATTTTGTTTATGGATTAGATCAGAGCAATTTTTATCACATTTGAAATTTTGTATCTAACCATGAGTCAAAAATATGGCAGTTCTACCATCAAGGATTTCTCCTCCTGTTTCATAACCACACATCTCAGTCCCTCACATGCCTCCAAGACATCAATTCTCTTTTCCTTACTTACAGTACACAGAATTACCAAAACATGTATGTACAGAATCCGTACTCTTTATAATTAACAAAGCTAAAAATAATATAATGAGATTAAAATACAAAATCACAATTTAAGAAAATTTTGTCAGGTTTAAAAAAACTGAGTGAGTTATTCAAATTTAAATTAGTCACAAGTAAAAAGGCCAAAGTATCTTAAATCATATTCAGAAGCAAAAGGTAAATTTTTAAAATTGACACAATAGAACTTATTTTTAACTACTGAGTTTTTATTTCTGGCCAATGGTTCCAATTTTTACAATTTTTTAAACTTTTCCAATTTTATATATTTACTTGACAAACAAAATACAGTAGTCTTATACTCAATCCAAAATGTATTCCACTTCACTTGGCTTGTAACAATTTACCTTCAATTTCATTGGAGATGGACGAGGTCTCTTTTTTACTTCTATCCAAGGTTGTGAGTCCAAGTCGGGCAAACTGGTAGACAGACCTCTAGATATTGCTTGGAGATTACTCGTTTCAGTATTTTTCTTTGGGTTCAGTGGACTTCCAAATCTTGGAGAATTTGGGGCAGACTCTAAAATTTTAAGTTGGTACTTAGTTAAAATAATGGCTTTCTTACTTATAAAACACCTTATTTTTCTTTACTTGGGTTTGATTTTTTTTTTTCACAAAAACATGATAAATCAAATCTCAATTATAATCTTCCCAAGGACTTTCAAACCTGAAAAGCTTGTATGATGTATTCAAGTAAAGCCAATGAATAACAAATAAAAGGAATGTCTCCAACTCTTACACAGATCACATTCATTCAAACTTCTGAATATCAATTGAGTCACTAATTGTGACAATACATCTATTTAGGGGTCAATTCCGTGTGCAATCTTAAAATCTATTAATTATATATAATGAAATTATGGAACCTTGAATGCTACTAAGCCACAGACTAAATGTGTCTTTTATTGAAGGCAAAATCAGTCCTTCAGTGTTCTGCTATGATCTATAGTAAGCCATTATTCCTACTTTTTACATTTCATTTGCTTAATGAGGTTTAACCAAATGCAGTGTGCCCACTTAGCTCATACTGAATACTGTTTATAAAGAGTAGCATGTCACATCATTAAAGTGCACTGCTCTGGCAATAAAATGTAAAACATTTTTTTTAATTTTTATTTATTTTGAGAGAGAGAGAGAGAGAGAGAGTACACAAATGGGGGAAAAGGGGGTGGGGGCGGGGGGTGAGAATGCCAAGCAGGCTTCACACTGTCAGTGCAGAGCCAGATGCAGGGTTTGATCCCACAAACTGTGAGATCATCACTTGAGCCGAAATCACGAGTTGGATGCTAAACTGACTGATCACCCAGGTGCCCCCAAAACATTTAAAAACTCTGTTGGAATTAAAAATGCCTTTCTCCACACAATCTTTTAATCAGAATAATTACATGCTCTATAAATAAATTCCTAATTGATTCCTTTACAAATCTTTTTTAAAGTCAAAGAATACTTGTTTAAAGTTATAATGCAATATGTACTTGAGTCATACAAAAATTTTAAATACTAATTTAAACTCTAAAATTCTAAACATCGTTTTAGTCCTGAAAGCCAATTACTTGAAAATACTGCAAAGTTGAATATTACATGGAGAAAGCTGAAATAAATGAACACCAACCATCTTTTTTTTTTTTTACTAAATGAAAATGCAAAGGCACATTCCAGGACTTTGGATTTGAGAAGAATATTCCAAGATTTTATTTCATCTACTACATGTTAGTTATTATCCTCTCCAAGAATGCATAGTTAGATCCAGGATTCAAATGCCAGATTACTATATTACTTTTTTTTAAATGTATATTCCTTCATAATGGAAAAGGCTCTAAAACTGCATTGTCTAGTATGTAGCCACCAGCCAAGCCACATGGAGCTTCTGAGCACTTGAAACATGGCCACTCCTAAAATGTGCTCAGGATAAGTGTAAGGTACATACCAGATTTCAAAGTCTTGGTACAAAAAAATTTTAAAAGGTAGAATGGATCCATAATTTTTATATTAACAATATTTAGGTATATTAAAATGTTTAAAATGTTATTAGAATTAATTTCATTTGTTTTGTAGCTTTTCAGGCTATTAAAATTATTAGGATTACATGTGTGGCTAACATTCTATTTCTATTAGACACTGCTGCTTTACAATTTTCTAAATTAATGGTATATGTATCATTAATTGATCCACAAAGGTAGTACAAGTGAAATGCTAGGTTTGGGCTGCAAGTAAAAAGTTATAGGAATGGGAAAATATTTAACAGCAGAGAACCCTATTCCTAACACTATAAATCATCTATGTTCAATGCAGTGACTAAATCTTTAAAAATTGACTAAGAACCACCACCCTAGCAACTGAGAATTAACTAAATTACTATGTACAGTTCATGTATAAATGATTAGAACAGCACCTGGCACATGGTAGGGAAATCAGTAACTACTATTTTTAACATAGAAATTTAATCTTAAACACCTACTTAAGTTTATTATATAATAATTTCTAAATGCTCTCTAAACTTGAATGTTTCTACCACGAGTCAAGTTTTTCACTATATCCATAACACATGTGCTTATAAATTAAATGACATTAAAATAAAGAATTTGGGTAAGACAAGAAAAATCTAGATTTTTTAAAGGAAGTGTTTATCTTATAATTACCTACACATATGCTCTATGTGATGTTTTCTTTTATAAAGATTTCAAACCTTATATGTATAAATTTTAAGGGTTAATGGTAAAGCACTCATCTTCCAAAAACAAATGAGTGAATATTACTTGGATGACTTGACATTAAACTTGCTTACAGATAAAAAAAAAAGAAATTAGACACATACTTGGACACCTATAGATTCTAACTTGTGGAACATAGAAAAAAATTGATCTTTGCTGCCTTCATTAATTGAAAATTGTCAACCTGACTCTCCAGAGATAAACCACCATACGTATTCCATGATATCTATCTAGTTTGACTTCTTTATGCACCCTGAATCTGGGTCATTATATAGATTGCTCTAAAAGGATTATATACTTTGTATGTGGCACATTCAGGAATACTTATGCAATTTTTCAAAGGAAATCTCACAGCTTATTAAAAAATCATTAGGGATCTTCCTACACATTTTTCAAAAAACCAAAAACAACATCAAAAAACCCCAAGAAGGTCAGGTACCTGATACTCTCAATTTTGATGAATGAAATCCTTTTACTTAAGAGCTGATAGTGTAATACTATATCCAAAGAACTGCAAAACCTAAATTTTTAAATTAACATCTTACCATTCCCATAATCAACTTTTTCTGGTGCATTGAGGTCCTCTGTTCAGTGCAAAGGTGAACTCATGTTACACAATTCAACCTCCATAGAGGGAAAAATAGAAATTTTAATTTCTTCGATGAAAAAAAACCAAAAATGTTTAAATATTTTACCATATAAATCCCTCTGAAAGTATACATCAACAGTTACGTTTTTGAAACTTAAGATTGTCTCATTAGACATAAAAAGGATATGGATAAAAGTTTCTTTACTTATAGGCACAGATAAATACAATCTATATTTCCTATCCTATATCCATTTCAAATTTTTGGTGACATACTACTTTGTATTGAAACTAAGGCTTTCTCATCAGAAGGTGATTATTAAGGTCAGAAATCTGAGGATTCATGGGAAAAGGTTGAATTTACATATTTACTCCTATGATGTCATGTGAATCAGCATAACTCTAAGAACATTCTGTCTTCCTATATGCCTTCATTATCCATCTAGTTAATGATGTATAATTTAAAGAACCTAAAAATTTTGACATACAAATACAGTGATTTTAGGGAAGATGTATGTGAGATGTAAATGAGTGTATATTTAAAAAACACAAAAATGTACAAGACGTTGTAATTTTATTCTTGTCATTTTATTAATAATGCATAAATGGTTAAATGAACAGGCATCACCAACTTGACTGACCTATCTTAGCTACCTGTGGAAAAAGTATATTCTATTTCTATCTAACTCACCTAATGCCTGTTCATAAGCAGATTAAAAATGTCATCTTGGACCCCAGATTTACACAATAAATTAATCTAACTTACACAATCAGACATTATGTCTTTTTTAAGAAAACCTAAAAATTGTCACTTTTCTTCAACTTTTAAAACATCTGCCCAAGTTTCTTGCTTGGCAAGGTTTAGAGGCACAGAGGGCTAACAACCAAAGAAACACTAAATAAAAATATCTGTGAGACTGTCCATCAGTACTTTATTGATGGCAGGTCTCATATACTCGTGTATAAAAAATACATTTTGAAGAGTTTAGAAAAAAATATTCTTGTTCATTTCTCAAATTTTTTATCCCTCAGTGTCCACATTAATACATCTTACAGTCCATGTGAAATATTATGACAGCATGTGAGTTGTAGACTGCACACTATACTAAAGGGCAGATCAAATAGCAAAGGACCTAACAATCTAGGAAATGCCACTCAAGCCTATATCTGCTTTATTGATCTGGACACAGGTACAAAAGTCTGGGAGGAAAAGACAGAATCTTGCAATAATTCCAGAATGATAATTAACTTTCCCACCGTAAATAAAAGTAGCACATGCAGCCCAGGCTAATTACACACAAATGGTGGCTCCTATAAAAACAACAGCAGTCCTCTGGTCTGTCTCTCATCATCATCACAAAGGTGTTTATCTCCATTGTAGTGGTGGCCCAACCTCCTCCACAAGGAGTTGGGAGTAGACATTCTTGCATAGAAGTAAGTCTGGTCGCTTTCATTTCTGCAGCACGATTTGCTCCAATGTTTATAATATTTCAGTGAGTCACCTATTCCTCTGCATATTCCGATCAAATGACATCCAAGAGCATCAGTAGATCATCACCCTGACTGAAAAAAGTTTAAGCACACATTTTTTCCCAAGAGGGAATGTCTTAAAAATGATCCAGGAAAAAATTCTTATTATTAAAGCAGTTTTTGGAAATTCTAATTACCATCAACTCTTTAATCAATAACCTTAATAATTCCATAACAGTTCCCCAATTCTGCTTTCGAATATAAATCATCCTGTCTTTACAAGACGGGACTGAAGCACACAGGTAACATTAAAGTCAAGCCCACTCTTGAGTATAAGACTTTTAAAACTATTTCAATCCTATTAGACTACTCCAATCTTAGAAGAGGAAAACTGGCACAATATATCTATAATCATTTAGTAAAACTAAGAAGATGGACAGAAATTCCACACAGGACAAAGTACACAAGAATAGAGCAGAAATTTACCCATAATTCTTAAATCTCTACTTAATTTATGGTTCTGTGAGAGGATAATATGAATAGAATTGAGAGCATCAAAAGTCATTCAGTTATCTTTAATTTTCCTATTGAATCTAAATAAACCTTTTGAAAGGATAGGTAAATTGAATCAAATAGCCCACCATTACACTGCTTGCTCTAGAAGAAAAGCTGTTACCTGTATGTGAACAAAAAGCTTGGCCTGGTACAAACTCTGGGCAATCGATCAGTTGAGAGAAGTCTGTCTGTGGCACAGTACGTGGAGGAGGGCCTGGAATTGGCCATTTTTCCGGCTCTATCTTTTTTCTCATTTTCTCATCCACAATTTCCACTTCTGTGCTATCTTTCAATGCCTATAAATAGGTATTTTCAGATACTAGAGAACTTTCATTCAAAACATTTAAATTGCATATCCTATAGTTCTAATCACCTAAAAAATTTTTAAGTCTGAAATTAGCAGATATTATACAGAGTAAATGTTTTTAAAAGCATCCACAAATTAACTACTTAGAACAAATTTCTAAATCATTTGCCCCTGTGATAGGTAACAATATGCAGCAGATAATTTGGTTTTCACAACAGAGTAGGCATTTAAGGATTATTATGTCAACTAGAAGCAAACTACTTCTATGGCAATTAAGCTTTATTGTCAATTTTTTTCTCTCATATTTCTTTTTATCCTACCTTAATATCACCAAATAAAATTTAGGCATTATTTTAATGACTACCACCATTAATTAAATGATAAAAAAACACACATATACATTCCTCACAATACCCCATAAGGTACATAGATGAGGAAACTGAGGCTCAAAGAAAGAAAGTAACTTCATAAAGATTATACACTAAGTATGAGGCAATACAAGGACTCACATAATTTATTAGCTACCCACCACCAAAAGTCTTAGCCACTAGGCCAAAGTGCTTTGCAAAAATACACATGCTGTAATTTAACAGTAAAATAAAACTAGAACAAAATTTCCTCAAAATAAAAGACTTACTGATCTGAATTTTATCTGAAATTCAAAGGTACTCACCTTTTAAAAATTAAATGAGAAAAAATACAAATATATAAAAACTGAATATACATACTTGTTATTTTATAAAAGCTATAACTTGCTATATTTTAGTTGGAGAACATATGTGTACAACTTTTTATACCTGTATGCCTTTAGTATACTACTTACTTTTCAAGTTACATTTTCCATAACTGGACAGTACTTTAAAATTAGTATTACAAATTATTTAAAAACAAACTCTTTTGATGGGAACCAGGATACTGTCTGAAAAAAATAGAGAGTCTGAAACACAGAATAAAGGAAATAAGGAAGAAGCCTAAAATAAAAAGTCTGAATTGGTGATATCTATATTTTTTTCCTAACGTATTTTCCCAGTTTTGTCTACTGAACATTCTAGAAGCAATGACACCCTGGTAGTAAACTGTAGTACAGTATACTCAGCATCCAGATCCTGCAACAACATGGATGAATTTCAAAAACTATAAATGAAAGAGTCAGGAGACAGAAGAATTCCATTTACACAAATGTGGACAAATAAAGACAAATCTATACTGATACAATAAGAAAAGTAGTTTGGGATGGAGCAGAGGGTTGGTAGGGGAGGACTGGCTGTGACTGGAATGACCATTAAGTAAGTTTTTAGAGTAATGGGCTATATCCTTTTGGGAGCAGGCTTACACAATTTCAAAACTCAAAATAAATACCTAAGACCTCTGCATCTTACAGCATGCTATTTATACCTGAATTAAAAAACAAAAACAAAAACCTTGAGGGGTGCCTGGATGGCTCAGTTAAGCATCCGACTTCAGCTCAGGTCATGATCTTGCGGTTTGTGAGTTCGAGCCCCGCATCGGGCTCTGTGCTGACAGCTCAGAGCCTGGAGCCTGCTTCAGATTCTGTGTCTCTCCATCCCTCGGCCCCTCCCCTGCTCATGCTCTGTGTCTCTCTGTCTCTCAATAATAAGTAAACATTAAAAAGAAAACAATTTAAAAAAAAAACCTTGAAACTTTCTTAATGGTTTAAAATTTTCAAAACCATGTTTGGAAAAAGACTGCCAATAGTGTTGGTAGAATGTGGAGCAAGTGAAACTCTCAATGGTGGTAGTTTTAATTGGTTCATTAATTTGGAAAAAATGCTTAGCAGTATCTTCAAAAGCTAAGTGTGTGTGTGTGTGTGTGTGTGTGTGTGTGTGTGTGTGTGTGTGTATACACTCATCATTTCACAAGAAAGTACATATGTCCATCAAAAAATACATACAATAATATTCACAACAGTACCACAGATTCAAACTGTAAAGAACCCAGGTATCTACAAACAGGAGCATGGAAAAGTACATTGTATTATATTCATACAAGGAAATACTAACCTAAAATGGATAGTCAACAACCGCTACACACCAACAACATGGATAAATCTCACAGAAATGGTAACTATAAGTCAGATACAAAAAAATATACACACCTCTGATTATGTGAAGTTAAAAAACAAATGAGAGAACTCTAAAGAAGTAATTACCTTCGAGAAGAGCATAGTAGTACAGGTTAGGAGGGGACACAAGGCAGCTGCCTGGGATGTTGAAAATGTTCTATATCTTAATCTGGGTATTGGTTACACAACTATATTCATAGGAAAAAGTAATCTATAATCCTATGATTTATAACATACAGTGTATAAATTATGCCTCAATTCAAAAGAAAAAATCTGAGGGGAAAAAAACCAAAGTTCTTTATATACAACTATTGAGTAATCTTCTAATATATACTGTTTTTAGAAAGAAAGACATAACAATATATGTATGTAGTATAACATGAACTATCTCAGGAGAATTAATAAACAGAAAAGAAGTAACAATGATAGTCACCAAGAAAGATTTAACTAACTCACTGTTGGAGAAACATGGGAAGGAAGAAATTCTTCACTACATAATCTTTGATTCTTAAATCACAGGGAATTTATTCCCTATTGAAAAAAAAGCTCAAGAAGAACATAAAGAGACCAGAAGTTGTGATTTAGATTTAGCATCAGATAAAAATTATGTTTTACACAAAATTAAGGAAAAGATCTAGACAAGAGTTTTAATAAAGCCAAACCATGTTTATCCTGAACTCCTAAACAACGAGTTAAAGTGTACAGTTAACATTTCTAGACACCTGAAGCTTTTTCTAGTAATGTTGGTGCTTTTTTTTTTTTTTTTAAAGATTATTTATTTTGAGAGAGAGAGAGAGAACACGAACATAAGTGGGGGAGGGGCAGAGAGAGGAAGAATCCCAAGCAGGCTCTGCACAGTCAATGCACAGAGCCCAAGGTGGGGCTTGAACTCACAAAACCATGAGATCATAACCTGAGCCAAAATCAAGAGTTGGGACCTCAACCCACTGAGCCACCTAGGCACCCCTGGTCCTTTTCTTAATGGTATCTATTATTGTAAAAAACTACCAACGTTAGAATACATAGATAATGTATTCCTAGTTCCTGGTCCTATGCCTGGTATCAAGAGTAAAGATTTTCATGTGTGAAGACTTAGAGATAAGACACCAGCACACATTCTGAGGAACCATAGTCAGCCAATTTTGAAACAAGGTTTCAGATAAGAGTAGTAGGCATAGTTCTAAGGACTTCACAAATACTGTATTAATTACTTCCCTTAAGCCCTTATACTCTATAATAGTTTAAGTATTATTTGCCCTCTTTTAACAATGAGAAAACAAGCATGAAGAGGTTAAATAACTTGAATAGAATTAGAGAACTGATTAGCTAAAGTTCCAGGATTAATTGGATTAAGGAAAAAAAAAAAAAAAGGAAGACACAAATAGACCTCAGCTGTGGAGCAAGAGTCAGGAATGCAGTAAACTGGATCTACCATATGATCCAGTAATTCCAATTACTGGATATACCCCCCAAAAATAAAAACAGGATTCTAAAGAGATATCTGCATGCTCATGTTTATTGCAGCATTATTCACAGTAGCTAAGATATGGAAACAATTTAAATACTCATCAATAGATGAATGGATAAAGAGGATGTGATATATATATCTATATATCGATATATACAGGTAGATAGATAGATATCAGAATGTTATTCAGCCTAGAGAAAGACACCCTGCCATTTGCAACAACATGGATGGACCTTGAGCATATTATGCTAAATGAGATAAGTGAGACAGAAAGACAAGTACTACATGATATCACTTATATGTGGAATCTAAAAACATGAAACTTTAAATAAAAAAAAGAATAAAATAGTGTTTACCAGGAAACAGTGGGTGGGGGAGATAAGACTGATGTTTAAGGGCACAAACTTGCAATGAGTAGTAAATAATCGACAGAGATTTCATGCACAGTATGAGGACTATAGACAAGAATACTGTACTATAATTATGTACATGATATGTACATTATGATAAATATCACAACAGTAATCATATTACAATATTCATGTATCAAAGTAAAAAAAAAAGTACAGTAAGCTGAAAATGAATGGGAGTAAACAGACTCAGTAAGATAGGCTGTGTAGAAAACTTCAACCAGGGGCACCTGGATGGCCCAGTCAGTTGAGCCTTGATTTCCGCCCAGGTCACGATCCTGGGGTTGAGGGACAGAGCCCTGAATCAGGCTCCACGCAGAGCATGGAGCCTACTTGAGATGTTCTCTCTCATGTTCTCTCTCTCTCTCTCTCTCTCTCTCTCTTTCTCTCTCTCCCTCTCTCTCTGTCCCTCTCCCCTGCTTATGTGCTCTCTTTCTGTCTCTCCAAAATAAAATAAAACTAAAAAAAAACAAACAAAAAAAAAAACCAAAGGAAAACCTCAACTAGGGCAGATAGGGGTGTGAGCTCAAGTATATTTTACCTCTTTTGATTGTTCTTTTCAAGAACGAAAAAATTTGAGCGTTCTTTTCAAGAACGAAAAAATATGTATTAAGCTACATATAGCAAAAAGTTGGTAGAAAGTAAATGAAAATCCCAAAAACAGGAATGAACAGTAGAAGGACTTCCTTGAAAACTAACAATAGCAGCAAATCATTATTTAAGGCTTACTGTTTGTGCCAGATTCTGTCATCACACATTTCATCTCTAGGACTACCCTATGAAGTAGGTAGTGTTAGCATTTCCACTTTATAGAAGTCTCAGGACATTACCCAAGGTCACAGAGCTACAAGGATGTGCATGCAAATTGTTAAGTCCATGCTCTAAACTACTATGTTTATATTGCAAAACCCAATGAAATCTTACGTTCTTAACAGATAAAGGGCAATTTTTCCCACTTAACAGATAAAGGACAACTTTCCCATTCATTACAGTGGGAAAGGTGCATAATGAATATTAAATGAATGCAGATCTATGCTGTTCTAAATCACTGTGCTTATGTATTTCTGTATTTCAATAATAGCAGTTTTCCTTCTCTATCAATAATTGTAACCATAACAGTAATGCAAAAGTTCTTTTAAATATTCCTTCCCTTCTACTACATCTTCTACTAGAAGATGTAAGGAAGCAGATAATCAATAACTTGAAAATTATGCTTGAGGGTTTAATGGGAATACCAATAGACCAAAAAAAACATACCATAATAAAATTACAACCAGATTCCTACAAAGTACAGAGAGTCGGGGAAATCAGTCACAACTTCATTGAAAATGACAGCTAAAATAGATCTTTGCTATTAGCACGGACAATGGAAGTACTTAATAAACTCATTCTACTACAAATATTATATTTTTATGAATACTAAGCTTTGCAGGAAAAAAGTCTTCTTAAAATTACAAAGAAACTTTAAATAGTATTTATTAATAAATGCAACAATGACACTGTTTGAAGTAACTTCTTTCATAAAACAAAGACTCATTAATTACATGTCAACAAATAAATCGCTAGTTTATATTCTTTTGAAATATTGACTCTTCCTGTAACTAGTTTTTAAAACATGGAGCACACCTGCTCAAAACAAATTGCTAAAAAAGTCAAAGAAATCTGTTAAGAAAATTAAAAGATGAGGGACACTTGGGTGGCTCAGTTAAGCATCCAACTTCAGCTCAGGTCATTATCTCATGGTTCATGAGTTCTAGCCCTTATCAGGCTCGCTGCTGCCAGCACAGAGCCTGCTTCGGATTCTCTCTCTCTCTACCCCTCCCTGGCTCACGCTCCCTCTCTCTCAAACACAAACATAAAAAAAAAAAAAAAAAAAAAAAGAAAAAGAAAAAGAAAATGAAAACATGAGCCAAAGACTGGGGAAAAAAAATCTGTAAAATACACACAAAGCACTTGTATCCAGAATAAAGAACTCTTACAATAAAAAGAATAAAAATAAAAACCCTCCAATAAAAATAGGCAAAATATCTGACCAGACATTTCAACAAATAAGATACACTGATGGCAAATACACACATAAAAAGATGCTCAACATCATTAGTCATTAGGGAAATGCAAATTAAAGCCTCAATAAAAAACCACTACATATCTATTATTCAAAAAAACTGACAATATCAAGTCTTTCAAAACTGTAGCCAAAGGGCAAATTTGATTATACCTATGTAGGCAACAGAAAAACAAAAATGTTCAAAGCATTTCTAGAGCAGGACAAAAAATTTAATAAAAGCATTAAGAATACATCTGGAAAGACTGCTTTAAATTACCCTTTCTATAGCACATGAAAAACTCTCAAAATTTTAATAAATAGAAATACATGCCATTTTGAAGCAACCTGAAGAAGACTTAAAGAACCAAAAACACTCAAGAAGGTCCGAGTTTGAAGGGTCAGGTTAAAAACAGGTGGTAACATCATTAGTAAATCTTTGAGGGGTCTCAAGGTTAGAAATTTATTTGGGTTTTATAAAATGAAAAAAAGCCATGAGATGTAGTCTAAGCTTTAGGTAACTACAGGTTATCTTTTGCTTTTTTTTTTCCTACGTTTTTTTCTAATTTTTTTTTTTAACATTTATTCATTTTTTGAGAGACAGAACACAAGCAAGGAAGAGGCAAAAAGAGAGAGAGAGACACAGAATCCAAAGGAGTCTCTAGGCTCTGAGCTGTCAGCACAGAGCCCAATTCAGGACTCAAACCCACAGACTATGAGTTCATGACCTGAGCTGAAGTCGGATGCTCTACAGACTAAGCCAGCCAGGTGTCCCTCCTTTTTTTTTTAAATACTTGAGAGAGAGGGGGGGGGGGGGGGCGCAGAGAGAAAGACAGGAGAGAGAGAATCCCAAGCAGGGAGACTAGATCTAATGACTTTGATATCATAACCTGAATGGAAATCAAAAGTTGGGACGCTTCACCAACTGAGCCACCCAGGCACCCCTTTAAGTTTTTTAATATAATTTTTGAGGAGAGTTACTTAATAGCATAATCGAATGGAAAGTACAGACTGTTTTGCAACTATTTTTTAAATGAATAATTACCTCTAAAATGAGATTAAGGTTTGTAGTGAGAGCCTGAACACGGTGGAAACCAGCAATCAGGGAAATAGGCAAGAAACCCTGTTCATCCATCTTTCTCCTAAGAAAGAAGTCCCGTTCCAAATTTTCTACACTGAAGTAATATTCACTGAAAAAAAGAAACAAGCAAAAATAAGTAAACATAAGTTTAATTAATTTATTCAAAAGGAAACAAAAATATCTATCACTTATATATCAACAGCTTTAAAATTATTTTATTAGTAATATACAGATTTAATACAACATAGATAGAAGGTAAATACAAGACCAAAGCCCTACCAAGTTATAATTTCTTATCCATGAGTAGAAAGAAACTTAAAATACTGATTCTCTTCCAAAAAACTAACATTAACTTCTACTTAGATCAGCTTTACCTAAGCATAAAGAATTAACAAGCATTTTACTTTAAAACAGTTCAATAACTGATTTTTTTAAATGAGTTAATTAAAGGAAACTTTTTATTAAAAGCTACTTTAACTTGTCTCATTTAAACACTAAATAACAACTAAACACATGTCAACAGATTGCCTTCCAACTTTTCCCACATCACTAAGAACAGCTTTCTTGGAAGTACTCTTTGTGAAGTTTACAGAGTAGATTACAGTTTGTTTTGTTTTCTAAATAGACGGGGTAGTGACATTGTTTAATCCTGAATGCTAGCAACCAGTACAAAGCTACTGAGTAAAAACTGAGTGAATACATGAGCACAAGGGTACACACACAATTATATATCTACAAGATCTCCCTGTATCTTTGATGGAGAGAACTATAAAAGACATTTAAGAATGAACAGAATATACAGCTGAACAAGGAATATCTATGATACATGGGGGTACATGGGGTACCATGAGGTACATGGGGAAAAAAATACAGAAAAAGCTAGCTTAGATACTTTAATCTTCTCTAGGAAAGTAGAGAGAAATGTAAATGGATAAACTGTATGATCAATAACTATAAGTTCTAAAATACAAAGATAATATGAGTATATTCAATAGTGGCATTTGAGAAACAAGTTTAAAATTACAGCCTCCATGGGGTGCCTGGGTGTCTCAGTGGGTTGAGCATCTGACTTCGGCTCAGGTCATGATCTCATGGCTCACGAGTTCAAGCCCCAAGTCAGGATCTGGGCCAACAGCTCAGAGCCTGGAGCATGCTTTGGATTCTGTGTCTCTGTCTCTGTCTCTGCCCCTCCCCACTCACACTCGCTCTCTCTCTCTCTCAAAATAAACATTAAAAAAAATTTTTTTTTAAATTACAGCCTCCATATAGAAAAACAAAAATAGAATTCTAGAGAGAACAAGAGGACAAATGGGGGAAAATGTAGAAAAGAATACAAAAGAAATACATGACATCAGTGATGATATGGCCTACAAGTTAATAATCCTATACTGTTCCCAAATCAGAGACAGTTATCAAAGATCGGTGGCAAATTATGAGAAAGCACACCAACTCATGTATTTAGTAACACAGGGTTACTAAAGATACCCTTGAAATATTTAGGTCAAAATCTAACTTTGAAGAAATAATCACCCATAAATGAGAAATGGCTTTGAGCTACTTTTCACTAGGAGAAAAAAATCTTACTTTAGAAATGTAAATACTCAAGTTGTTTCTTTATACTCAGATATTTATCCAGTGATCAAAGCGCAAAGCTCCCTTGGATCAGTGAACTACTACTGACATCTCAGTAACACTAGTAAATCATTTACTTGTTTTAAACACTGAAGAAAAAAAATCTTAAATCTTGAAGAAACAAAAATCCTGATTTTGTTATACCTCCAAAAGCCCTTTTCATAGTGCCTGGCATGTGGTGGGCACATCATACACTTCAAAAGTCCTTTTCACAGTACTTGACATAGTGGCACATGATACATATGCTTAAATTCTAAATTTTCACACATTAAGACATTTGATTTAGTCACAAGTTAAAACCATTCTTAGACAAAAACTTCTCTGAATCATTAATAAGATGGTTTTTTATTCTACTACTTCATGAAAATCTTAGTATCTAAATAAATTCATAAATCACCCTATTACCTATGGTATTTATTTTTTAAACTTCTAATGGGCTACAAACTACTCATCTCTAAATGTGAATGTCAGAAGAGACTGTCCTGGCTAGAAATAATCAAGATCTTAAATTTTTAATATTCTGATATAAAAAATGACAATACTTTTTCAGTTAAAATAATTTTAAAAACTCAATCGTCCCTAATACAGTTAAGCCTCTTACTTTCAAAATACATTTAGCATAATTTTCCACAAATGCAAGAAAGTTTTCAGTAACTTCTCAAAGAGAAAAATGTAAACCCTACTCAATGAGCCTATCTATATTAAGTATGAGAAACCTCAAAGAAAACAAAGTCAAAAGCATGACTCCTCCAGAAGTCCACTAATCGAAGAATAACAGTAAAGAGCCATTCTAAACCTGGTACTCTAACATCTGCCAAAAACCCTATTGCTAAAACAGCAACAAGAAAAAAAGGAGTCATGCCCAGTGCTGTGTCTGACATTTTGTTCAGTGTCCTAGGGGACATTATCATGTCCTACCTTAGAAGCTCTGGATTCTACACTGCATGATCAGAAATTTTGTCAACACTGAAGTAGCTCTCTGCTCCTCCCTCACTTGTATGAGCACATTGGAGGCCGATTATCCTGACATGGAGTTGCATATCCACTGTCAGGTCTCAGAAGGGACCTGGCAGCAAGAGTTACAAAAAAGACAGGAATAGTGGTTTGAAGTTGATAGCCACATGCCAGGCACTTTCTGCCCATAAAAAGGCCCTTTTCTTCAGTGTTTGCGTCAACTGTAACAAAAGAAGCAAGAACAAAATAAACAAGTTGCTTCGTATTGTATGTAAGCCAATCAAATCCACCATGAAGACATCCCAGGAAAATGCCTGGATGATGCCGATGAAGAAATTATTTTCTAACAGAGTCAATTTTCTTTCTTAAATAAAGATAGATGTTTTTAAGATACTTAAACTCTTTCAAAAATAGTTTTAGTTTGTTAAGGATAAAAAAGTAATCAAATTTCAGCAAACTGGTTATGCCAGTCACTTGAGGACATTTTTTCACCACTATATAAACACACTATATAAATAGGCAAAACCTTCTATACAATACTAATATGTACAAGGGTTATTTTTTCTCTTAACGACAATAGAATATTCTCCTAACATCAACTTCAGTACTTCAGAGGGCAACTATTATGAAAACTAGAATAAAAAGTTTGAACTAAAAAAGATTAGGTAGTTCCCCTTCAATATGTACCACAAAGAAAGAGAACTTAAAAGTTAAAAAAACAAACTTAGAATTTTGAAATCATTTGCTAAGTAAAAATATATCTATCACCACTTTTTGTCATTTATGTTCATTTGTGAATTTCAATATAAGCATTTATTTGCAAATAATAAGCCAGGCTTCACTTGTTCAACATCAAATATCTATATGGCAATTTTATATTCTTATATTTAATCACTCCTAATATACCATGACAATATTCTTTCAACTAACGCCCTTTAAACAGAGAAATACCTGAATAGTAAACAAAGCAGAAGTCTTATGTAACAACATAAACGAAATATAAATTTTTAAAAAATACTTCACTAACATTTCCTAGGAAAAAAAAACATAAAATACTATTAAAAATCTACCAATTTTACTAAGAAACGGCTTAAAAATGTATCATAACGTATTCACTATCAACGATGTTAAAGTTTGATGTTACTATCCCATCTGCTATGTCTGATCGACTTACATTTGGCGTTTAATATACTCTTTAAGCAATGTTTCTTCCACAGGATACACCTGTACACCTGTACCATCATCATAGTAATACATCATACTGGTATTAAGTTCTGTTTGAAATGGCTGATCAGTCCTTTCACCATGTTCTCGATAACCATATGAATAATCGAAGTTCACTTGATGTGAATAAAGAGAAAGAAAAGTGATTACAGATTTTTTTTTTTTAAAAGAGAAACAGTTACTATAAAGAAAAATCCAAAGTCAAGTATTTGAAGGGGTAACAATTACAAAACCACCTTAATTATCAGACAAAAAATATTAGTTAAAACATTATATGGGATAGTGGGCAAAACTAACAGATGGCTTGCACACTTTTTGAAACTCTATCTAATTTAACAAAATTCATGTCCTACATCGAGGATTTCCTCTGCCTCGTCCTCTTCCCCGTCCTCGGCCTCTTCCTCGGCCTCGAAACGAACCTCGGATATTACCACCCTCACTTCTCACACTGGAAACTTCATCTTGATCGTCTCTCTTTTCTCTATCACGCCTCCAACCTTTTAAAAACAAAAATATTTTTATACATTCCAATTTGCAACAGTAAATAACATGACTATTTTTATGAAAACATGGCAACTACCCCTCCCCATTTTGTAACAAGTTGTTAGTAACCAGGCATTCTTCAGATAGATACTAACTTAAGAGAGCTCACAGGAATTGGTCAAAATGTCCCTGGCATGAAAGAGGGTCCACAAAAGTATTGACATAAAGAAAACATTTTGATAAGGAAAATAATATACTAAAAAAAGAAGAGGTCCTTTGTTAAGATGGTACTATTCAAGATTCAAGACGTTCCAAGACTACTGAATGTGCATTATATAAAACTCCTTAAAAAAAAAAAAAAAAACTCCTTAAAAAAGTTTTACAAAATGTTTAAAGAAACATCTCTAAGTAAAAGAAATTCCTTTTAAAGAAAAAAAGGAAATGAAAACACAAAACAAACTGGGAGACGATACCTGCAGTACAATATAAGAATTATATCCAGAATACACATAGAATGCACTATCGTGCACGCGCGCACACACACACACACACACACACACACAGTAACTCAGTGGGAAAAATGGCTACAAGATAGGTAGTCAAACAGGAAATGCAAATGGGCAATAAGCAAAAAGTGGTGTTCAGCCTCATTGGTCATGAGAAATGCAAATTAAGACAAAGAATATTTGATCTACCCCAGTCTGACAAATATTTTCAGGTCCTATAATTAATCAAATATTGATCAAGAAGAAAAGGTAGAACATTGTATACAATTAGTGAGAGCAAAGTCAGGCACATCCACTTTGAAAAACAAATTGGAATAATTAAATAAATTTGAAGGTACAAATATCTTAGAGACCAAGGGTTTTGCAAACTTGGTACTACTGACACTTTGAGCCAGCTAACTCTCTAGTGTAGGGGCCTACAGAATGTTTAGCATCAGCCATGACCTCTACCAACTAGATGCAAGTAGCACTCATTCACCACCCCCTCCAAGTTGTGAAAACCAGTATTATCTCCAGACAATGCCAAATGCTCCCTTGGGAGTGGGGGAAAATCATCTCTATTGAGAATCACTGGCCTAGATGCTGCAAATCCTCTTCAATGTATACCCTAATACAGTTTTTTTTCAAACACTTCTGCCTCAACCCACAGTAAGCCTTACTGTATATCACACCCTGGAACACACAAATTTTTTGTAATTTAAACACAACTGCCATAAAAATTTTTCTGTGTGAAGAACTCTGAGTCTATCAATTTTTTTGGAAAAACCTGATCATCACCCAGTACACCAATTTCATAATGCACTCATGGGTTGCAGTCTTAAGAAATTACCCCAAAGGGGGCACCTGGGTGGCTCAGTTGGTTAAGTGTCCAACTTCAGCTCAGGTCACGATCTTCCAGTTTGTGGGTTCAAGCCCTGTGTCAGGTTCTGTGCTGACAGCTTGGAGCCTGCTTAGGATTCTGTCTCTCCCTCTCTTTCTACCCCTACCCCACTCGTGCTGTCTCTGTCTCTCTCTCAAAAAAAAGAAAAGAAAAGAAAAGAAAAGAAAAGAAAAGAAAAGAAAAGAAAAGAAAGAAAGAAAGAAAGAAAGAAAGAAAGAAAGAAAGAAAAGAAAGAAAGAAAGGAAGAAAGAAATTACCCCTAAAGAACTTCTTGTACATGTTTACTGGAAAGCATGCATAAAAATGTAAATATTTATTACACTTTAAAAAAACTGAAACAATCCAAATGTCCACCAACAGAGGATTTTATCAAATACTGAAATGCCCTTTAGCAGGGGAAAAAAAACCAAACGTAAGGACTTACAACAATATACCAACATGCGGGGCGGGGTGCCTGGGTGGCTCAGTCGGTTAAGTGTCCGACTTCAGCTCAGGTCATGATATCGCAATTCTTGAGTTCGAGCCCATGTCAGGATCTGTGCTGACAGTGCAGAGCCTGGAGCCCTCTTCAAGTTCTGTGTCTTCCTCTCTCTGCCCCTCCCCTGCCCCTGCTCTCTCTCTCTCAAAAATAAACATTTTAAAAAATTTTTTAAAAAAGAAAAAAACCAATACATCAATATGCATTAATCTAAGAAAATTAGACTAAAGTTTAAAAATTACTGCCACAAAAAAAAATGTACTGTCACAGAATATGTTAATGGAGTCATACTGAATGTCAGCTTCAAATAAAAATATTCAAACAACAAACATTCAGGTCTTTTTTCTTCTGATCTCTGAAAAATGGGATGAAATTGCATGGGGCACACAGAAGTTCAAAGGTAATGGTAATATACATTTCTAAACTTGGTCCTGAGTCCCCAGTGTTCATTTTATGTTTGTTCTTTACAACCCTGTTTTCTTATACGCCCAATATTTAATAAGTAAAATATATTATGAATATATATTACTTTTCAAATAAAATATTAAAGTGATACATATGAGAAACTATGATACAAAGGCAAAAAAAGGTCAGTTTTTCTGTAGAAAGTTTCATAATTTTAAAGTCATTTTTGTGGACAATTGAGTAAATATAACTAGATTTTAGAAGATACTAGGGAATTACTGTGGTTTTTCCTAGGTACTGCATTTTCTTTGAATATCAGTGCTGAAGTGTCATGATTATCTGCAAGTTACTTTCAAATAATTCAACAAATAGAAGAATTAAATACAGCAAAATTACTAAATCTAGGTTGTGGTTAGACAGGTATTCACTATACAATTCTTTCAACTTTTGTGTGTTTAAAGTATTCCATAACATAATTGGAAACTTTTGAGTGGTATTATGTTTGTAAATTTTCTTAAGCCTTCCCCATTCACAGGACAACATGTATGCTTTTAAAATTATCAGACTTAAGGGGCGCCTGGGTGGCTCAGTCGGTTGAGTGGCCGACTTCGGCTCAGGTCACGATCTCGCGGTCCGTGAGTTCGAGCCCCGCGTCGGGCTCTGTGCTGACAGCTCGGAGCCTGGAGCCTGCTTCCGATTCTGTGTCTCCCTCTCTCTCTGACCCTCCCCCATTCATGCTCTGTCTCTCTCTGTCTCAAAAATAAATAAACATTAAAAAAAAAATTAAAAAAAAAAAAAAAATTATCAGACTTAAGGGGTACCTGGGTGGCTCAGCCAGTTAAGTGTCTGACTTCGGCTCAGGTCATGATCCGATGGCTTTGTGAGTCCGAGCCCTACACCAGGCACTGTGCTGACCGCTCAGAGCCTGGAGCCTGCTTTGGATTCTATGTCTCCCTCTCTCTCTGTCCCTTTCCCGCTCATGCTCTGTGTGTGTGTCTCTCTCTCAAAAATAAACTTAAAAAATTTTTTTTTATTTTTAAATTATCAGACTTAAGATTTCAGAAACCTATAAAACCAAATGCTCATCTAATTGTTGCTACATATTCTCCTCCTGTCCTCCTCGGCTTTCTGAGATGTGAGAAATCCCATTGAAATAATGTATCTGGGAAATGAAAGACTGATGAGACAGTTTATAATGGATAAGGCTAACAATACTTGAACCAACTCAAACTTAATACAACTAAAAGTGAAACACCTAATTTTTTCTTACTGCTGTAAGAAATACACATTCAGAAGTAGTCCTACCAAAACAAAAATAAACCTGAATCTAATCAAACCTTAAAAATTATATCCAGAAAAGACACAAGAACGTGTTAAAAAAAATATAACAAAGCAATCAGCAAGTCCAAAATATGGAAAATTCCAGAAGACATATGACCTAACAAATAGCAAAGGAACGAAACATTACTGATGAAAATACAAAATGGTACAACCAATTTGGAAAACAATTTGACAATTTATTTTAAAGTCAAATATGCACTCATCCTACCACCTAATAATCCACTCCTAGGTGTTTACCTGAGAAACTAAAACACATGCCCAAAGACTTGTACACAAATGTTCATAGCAGCATTACTCATAATAGCCAAAAACTAGAAACAAGCCAAATATCCATGTGTAAATGAATGGATACAGGGGGATATCCATTCAAGAGAAAACTATTCTGAAATAAAGAGGTAGAAAACTACTGATACATGGAACAATACTGATGAGTCTGAAAAACATTATGCTGAGCAAAAGGAGACATAAGAGTTCATAATGTACACTGTATAGTTCAAAATTTATATAAAACCATAGAAAAGGTAAATCTAACCTCACAGAAAGTAGACTCATAGCTGGGAGAAGTGACAGTAATGTAAATGTATTTTATATGCATATAATTTATAGCTCAGTAAAGCTGGCTTTTTTAAAAAGGACACAGATACCACCCATAAGAGGCTCCCACCAGCCAAATCTGGGACAATCTGAGTATCAAACTAAATAATCATGGTAATGGATTATAATACATTGAAAAAATAAGAAGCCATAAATCCATACCGGTAATAAGGGAAGTCATTCCTTATAGTGGAATGTCAACTAATAAATACAGAAGTAATGATGCAGTAAGAAAAATCAGCAATTGCAATATGGTAATAATTGAATCAGGTAAGAATCATCAATGGAAACTAAAGCTCATGAGAAAAGTCTGATGAGAAACTGGGTATTTTCAAAGTTTCAAAATCTCTCTCACAAATTACATATTAATTACAAAGGAGAAAAAAGCATCTTGACAGTAAAGAAGCCTAGAGTACATCATCTTAACCCAGGGCTCAAAATTAATATCAGCAATAACATAAACAAGATCATGTGCATTTCCATGCAATGAGAAGAAAATCATTTAACTTCTGCAGTATTCCTGCCAAAAATTCATAACCCAAATCCAATCATGAGGAAACACCAGAAAACCCAAAGTGAGAGATATCTACCACCTGTCACAAAATCTTCAGAAAAAAAAAAAAAAATCAATGTCATCAAAGACAAAAGGAGAAGAACCGTTCCAGATTAATGGAGACTAAAGAGAACAGATGACTAAAAGCAATGTGTGATCTCAGATTAGATCCTAGAAAGGAGGGAGAAAAAAACCTGAAAAAGACATTATGGGGAAAATCTGCCTGTGTACAGTCACACTGCATTACTGTTCTTAAGATATATACTCTGAAGGAACTTAATGTTAAAAGAGGCACAATGTCTGCAACTTATTTTTAAGTAGTTTATACTATACATGGCTATTAAAATTATAAAAATTAAGACTAAGTTCATTAGTGTCAAATTTTTTTCCTTTAAAATGTAACTTACTTCGTGTATCATTTCTCCTATTGTTATGTGATGGTTTACTTGCTTCAGGTTGACATCTTGAGGTGTTTCGGGATCCTGGTCTTTCTTGACTGTCTGGTCTTACATCATCTAAGTGGAGTGGTACCCATTTGTGCTTATTAGCTTGAAAAAAACAAAATAAAATTGTTTAATGACAATGCACAATTTTCATTAAAGCTTTGCAATTCTGAATGGACTCTAAGGTTTAATTAAACAGAAGACTTTGTCCTTAAATGTTCTTGTAGAGAACCAAAATAATTTTCTTCTTCTCACAAAGCTCCTTAATAAACTTGTCTTCGCAAACATTTCTAAAGTTCATGTGAAAAGCCACTTAATGGAGTATCCTTAGAACTTTTACTTTCAAACAAAATGCTCACTCTTCTGTTTAATTCTGATGAAAAAGCTCCTCAAAAATAGTTAAGTGTAATACAATACTCCTAATACTTGACTCTCAGGCTTCAGAATGGGGTATATCTGATAAGACATTATAATGAACACACTGGAAAGTTTGGCTGGTAATTCAAAACACTCAGTTTCAAGTCACTGTCTAAAATATTGATTTATCTAGATTACTACGAATGAAAGAGGTTTTTCAAAATTAGAGTATAAAATCTGTCTAACTACTTAATAAATCTTTTTATAACTACTATACATTTTCCTAACCTAAGAGAGGCAATTTAACTTCTCTGATTGAATACATGATACTGTAATTGTTACACTGTGGTGAAATTCTGAAGATTACCTAATTCATGGAATCCACAGTTAAGGTTTCTAAATGTTTAGTCTTTTGCTCAATATATATTTTTGACTAAACAAGACTCATGTGCAAAGGAAAAACTACCAAGGTAATTAAAGGAAAAGGAATTATCAGTATGCAACTAAAGTACTGATTTCCTATAAATCCTTCAAACTGTGGACAGACAAGGAAGAGGAATATGAAAGATCTTTAAAAAAAAAAATCTATCTGAATTCTATACTATAAATTCTATCAGTGAGTCTCTCTGGTATAAAAAAGCCCTTCCTATGAAGATTAAAAAAAACAAAACAAACAAACAAACAAAAAAAACACCTGTGTGCTCTAAAGAGAGTCAATTCACAACTTGATTAAATGAATTTAAATAGAAAAACCTGGATTTTAGTGTTTGCTGATCAGTTTTAACTGAAGCGATTAACAAGACAATTTTAAAGCAGGATGACAGGTCTGTCATCTGTATGAATTCCAGAAGTCAAAAAGACTTACCTATCTGAGAAGTATGAAAAAGCTAAGTGATAAACTTGTTTAAGAAACTGGGAAATTTTTTCCTAACATGTCTGTCCTGTTGTCAACCACTTTTAAGCAATTAGCCTTGGCTCATCATATCACGTAAGGCTAATTAATATGCTTACCCTGCAGCTAAGGATTAGATACTCATTTAAAAAAGAATTCAAAAAATAAATAAACTTAAAAAATTTCAAGCAAGTGTTCAATGTATGGGAGATTGTTTAATTCATTATTAAAGAAATTGACTGTAAACACTTCATAAAATGTCCCCTCCCATGCCACATTACCGCCAAGAATTAAAACGCTTTTTTTTTTTTTAAACGTTTATTTATTTTGGGGACAGAGAGAGACAGAGCATGAACGGGCGAGGGGCACAGAGAGAGGGAGACACAGAATCGGAAACAGGCTCCAGGCTCTGAGCCACCAGCCCAGAGCCTGACGTGGGGCTCGAACTCACGGACCGCGAGATCGTGACCTGGCTGAAGTCGGATGCTCAACCGACTGCGCCACCCAGGCGCCCCAAGAATTAAAACGCTTTAATGGCTTCCCATGGCACTCAAAATAAAACGCTAATTCCAAGTGACGAAAGCCCTGCACAATGTGGACCAACAACATCTCCTGCCACTTTTCCCAATGTTCACCTTGTTTCAGCTACTGACCTTTCAACAGTTTGAAGAAGTTTTCTGCCTAAAGCCCTGTGAAGACACTTTTACTTACGCTCAGAACACTCAATGAGTATATGCTTTTACAAAGCAGTTAAATCATAATCTGTCCCTAGATACAGGAAAAGTTGCATACAAATATGTAAAAGGATACAAAGACAGTATTTTTTCTTCTAAGTGTAATTTAATGGAGAGATGCTATGGAAAAAAAAAAAAAGTTGACCAAAACTGAAAATAGGGAGCAGTTCCAATGCAAATTTAAGAAACAATTATCATACAATTTTTAAGAAATATATCTTTAAAATATCTATCTATACCCATTTCTGTAAGTGCAACTTCATTCTATACCTACGTAAAGTACAAGTAAAATGAAAAAAGGAAAGCTTAATAGTCTAAGAATATTACAAAAGCAAATCAGTTACCATTGCAGATGGTATCCTGAAGAAATCCAAAATACCTACTGGTGACTACTAGGAATCAATTGATTAAATACAATTCTTCATTATTACAACTTTCTTCACAAAATTAAAATCAAAATGAAAATATGAATTAACCTCTCTTTCATTAACTACTTGAATGAGCCTCATTCTCAGTGAGATCTTCACCAGGACCATCTAACTTAAAATAGTCAGGACATGGAAAAAATGTAAGTGTCCATTGACAGATGAATGGATAAAGGAAACGTGGTGTATAAATATACAACTGAATACTATTCAGTCATGAGAGAAGATATCCTGCCATTTGCAACAACATGGATGGATCTTGCAGGCATTATGCTAAGTGAAATAAGCCAGAAAGACTTACTTACATGTGGAATCTAAAAAAGCTGAATTCACAGAAACTGAAAACAGATTGGTGGCTGCTGGGGATAGGGGAAATGAGTGAAGGTGATCAAAAGTACAAACTTCCAGTTATAAGACAAATAAGTTCTGGAGATATACTATACAGCATGGTGACTATAGTTATCAATGCTGTATTATATATTTGAAAGTTGCTAAGAGACTGGATCTTAAAAGTTCTCATCATAAGAAAACAACAAAACAAGACATTGTGACTGGGAGGTGATGGATGTGAACTAAAATTGTGGAGGGGTGCGTGGGTGGCTCAATCAGTTGAGCCTCTGGCTTTAGCTCAGGTCATGATCTTGCAGTTTGTGGGTCGGAGCTCCACGTTGGGCTGACAACGTGGAGCCTGGAGCCTGCTTCAGATTCTGTGTCTCCCTCTCTCTACGCCCCTCCCCCACTCATGCTCTGTCTCTCTCTCAAAAATAAATAGACATTAAAAAAAATTTTTTAATAAAATAAAATTGTGGAAATCATTTCACAATATATACATACATCAAATCATCGTGTTATATACCTTAAACTAATACAATGTTATTTTATCAATTATATCTCAATAAAACTGGTGGAAAAAGTGGAAGTTATAGATGAACTAACCTCTCTTTCGTTGATTACTTGACTGAGCCTCATCCTCACTGGCATTTTCACCAGGACCATCTAATTTTGTTTCCCGGCTTTCTTTGCTCTCAGTGTTAATTCTCTTTTCAACCTTGTCTTCTCTTTCTTTTCTATTTTGTAGCTTCTTATTTCCTTGGCTGATGACACTCTGACTCTGCAAAAAGTTTTCTGAATGAAATCATTTTCATGCACATTTTCACTAACATATCTAAAAAATTGTGGTAATAAACCTTTTCTAAATACTGCAAAACAAATGACAATTTTTATTGAAAATAAAACTACTTTTCAAAAGACACTGTTAAAAGTCAAGCCACAGGGGCGCCTGGGTGGCGCAGTCGGTTAAGCGTCCGACTTCAGCCAGGTCACGATCTCGCGGTCCGTGAGTTCGAGCCCCGCGTCGGGCTCTGGGCTGATGGCTCAGAGCCTGGAGCCTGTTTCCGATTCTGTGTCTCCCTCTCTCTCTGCCCCTCCCTCGTTCATGCTCTGTCTCTCTCTGTCCCAAAAATAAAAATAAATAAATAAATAAAATAAAAAGTCAAGCCACAGATTGGGAAAAAATATTTGCTAAGTATTTGATAAAGCACTTGGATCCAAAATATATAATGACCTCTCAAAATGAAATCATAAGAAAACAACTCAAATTTTCAAAAAATGGGCTACAATTGAACAGACACTTCAACAAAAAGTTATACTGATAGCAAATGTAAATGGAAAGGTGCTTGGCATCATTAGTCAAAGAAATGCAAATTAAAACTAGAATGTGATACCACCACACACCTAATAGAAATAGATTAAAAGACTGACTCTATGGAATATTTGTGAAGGTGTGACACAAGTTGAATTCTCATACACTGAGTATTAGGGGAATGAAGTTTGGTAGTTCCAGCAAAGGCTAAACACATAGCAACCATACAATCCAGCTATTCTACCTCGGTATTTACTCAAGAAAAATGAAAGCATATATCCATGCAAAATTTTGTACACAAATGTTTATAGAGCAGCTTTATGTCTAACAGCCCCAAATTGGAATCAACACAAATGTCCATCCACAGATGAATAGACAAGCAGCATTCCATTCATAAAATGAAATACTACTTGGCAAGAAAAAGGAATGAACTACAGGTACTCGTTAATGACATAAATAAATCCTCAAAATAATTAAGTGAAAACTGGGGGAAAAAGGAGCCCTATTCTAGGACTCTCTATTTATGTAAAATTGTAAGAGATGCAAATTAATTATAAGTGACAGAAAGCGTATCAGTGGTTGCCAGGAATGATGAGGGGAATGTGACAGGGAGAATTACAAAGGAGTGTGAGGAAGCTTTTGGGGTAATGGTTAAGCCCATTATCTTGATTTTGGTGATGGTTTCACAGGTCAAAACTTATCAAGTTGTATACTTCATGTGTAGTTTATTACATGTCACTCACTAATTAAGCTGTTTAATGTATATTATCTACAACTGTAAGCTAATACTGCACAAAATACAAATAGCAAAGTGTACAGTGTCAAATGAAAACATGTAACCAGATAACCATATATGCTACCACTCCTCTAAAAAGTCCTTTGATAGGGGTGCCTGGGTGGCTCAGTCAGTTGAGTGTCCAACTCCAGCTCAGGTCATGATCTTGCGGTTCGTTGAGTTCAAGCCCCGCATCAGGCTCTGCGCTGACAGCTCAGAGCCTGGAGCCTACTTCCAAATCTGTGTCTCCCTCTCTCTCTGTCCCTCTCCCCCTCACGCTCTGTGTCTTTCTCTCAAAAATAAACAAACATTACAAAAAAAATGTTTTTAAGTCCTTTGATAAAGTATCTCAGAACCATCTTTCAGAGTTTCTTTCATAGTTTAAATTAAACATCCATTCACTGAACACTTCCTGATTTGATACAATATATATATGCATATGATGCATATGTGTATATATAATTAGCTCTTCAATACATATTGAAGATTATAAATAAACATATAGCAAATTCTGAAACAAAATGGGCTTCAATTTAGTCTCATATTAAAAACTAATCTCTTTAATTGTAGTCACTACATAAAAATAACAGCATGGTACCCACCCCTTCTAAATCGAAGATTACCTCCTGAGAATACAATCAAATGAAGGCAATGTGATGAATAAAATCAGGTATCTGAAAAATGGGTTAGACTATAAAAAGGATGGCTGCTAAGTTTTCACCATTTCTTTATTAATGTAATTCTCCACATTTGAAATAAAATTCTGCATGTTGAAATGAGAATATTTTCCCTTTATGAAGGAAAAAACCTTAAAATAATACTCACTCCAGTGTTCACTAATTCACTTGGCGTTGGCCAATTCGCCATATCGCTGAAATCACTAGCCTAAGAAGTAATAAATAAGTGTTATATCTGCAAATTAGAAATCTTAAGTAGAAAAAAATATTTTCTAAAAGTGAAGGCAATTCTAAAAAATCACCTATATACAATTACATGCAGGCATTTGCCAAATTAACTCAAAATCTTCTCCAAACAACAGAACACTGCAATAACAATGCTTGGGTCTTATCCAACTTCTAGCACTATTTAATGACACTGAGACTAGATTGATATATATAGGATAACAGAATAACAAACATATACAGGATTTGCACAAAGGCCACAATTCTCTAATATATTAGCTTTAACCTAACATCAATGATAAAACTAGAAGAAAAGTACATAATAATCTAAGAGTTTCTAACATACCAATTTTCAACATCAATATAGCTAAGAACTATTTCATGTAAAAACATACCTTGTTGGATTTCTTTGTCTTGAGTTTTCCTGCTTTTATAATTTTGGGGGAACTGAGCTCTAAAAAAAAATTTAAAAAAAATACACAGAATTGTTTTTACAATCACTTCGTTTGATATATTTAACAAAATAAGTATCATATCAAGTTCAGTAAGCCAGTGTTGTCATCATTTCCAACAAAATCCAAAGTTCTGATACTGAAACTCAACAAGAAATCAACTACAGTTCAAGAATAGATTCAAATTTGTTTTCAGTGTTCAAATCAAAAGAAATATCAAGGTTTACTTAACCTGAACTGATAGACCAATCCTTTCATGGAGGAAACATGAAAAAATTAGAAATATAACATGTTTTCATAAAGTAGTAACTTACTTCCCAAAGGGATACATTTTGCTATACAATGCATACATTGACATTCATCAAGAAGCATCTAGAAAATAAGTCAGAAGACTTCAAACTATTTGTGCTTGCAAACAAACAAGATTAGCAACCATAATAGGTTGTATGTAGACAAAGTCATAAAAAATAGAACAGGTCTCTGTAAAAGTTTGTATAAGATTATCATGGTACTGGGGCACCTGGGTGGCTGTCAGAGCAGACCCTGCTTGGGATTCTCTCCCTCCCTCTCTCTCTGCCCCTCCCCACTCACACACTCTCTCTCTCAAAGTAAACAAACAAACTTAAAAAAAAAAAAGACTGTCATGGTATCACCACTTGTCCCTATTTTGAATAAGACAGTGGTTGACAATGAAATAAATACATAAATAAAGAGAGATAGAGAAAGACTTACTCTCTAAATGAAGCTTTACAACTGTTTTTTAGTCTGGTTCGTTACTTAGCCAAGATGACCAGATGGCGTATCACCTAGCTAAACATGATCTAAAGTAAATATTGAAAAGTAGAATAAACTTGGTGTGCACAGAAAACACAATAATACAGCAAAACATGAATTCATAAAATCATAGCAATGACCAATTCATAGAATAAAATGAAGCAATCTTTCAGTTAAAACCCAGAAGCAGATTTTAAAAAGATACAGAGTACTTTTCAAAGGAAGAGAGATGAAGGATGAAGATATCGCAAGGGATGAAAATACAGGAATCTTGAATATTAAAGTAATTCTATTCCTAATGCAGAATAATGAGTACATAGTTACATGTATGTGCATGTATATACATATTTGTAAATGGGCATAAAGATAAAATATTTCATTAAGAAAAATTTAAAAAAATGAGGGCAGGAAAACAAAGAACAATATTTGCCTGAACGCTATCCAGAATTTGACTGGAGTAGGTTCTACATATACCATGTATTTTATGAAAGTTATACAATATCGGGGCAGTTGAGTGGCTCAGTCAGTTAAAATTCCAACTTTGGCTCAGGTCCCGATCTACAGTTTGTGAGTTCAAGCCCTGCATCAGGTTCTGCATTGACAATGTAGAGCCTGCTTAGGGATTCTCTCTCTCTGCCCCTCCTCAAATTGGGCGCACTCACGTGCGTACACTCTCGCTCAAACTCAAAAACATAAATAAAAGAAAGTTATACAGTATAGAACATTTGGGGGACTTTCCCTCAACAAAGTGGAAAAAAATGTCCCAAAATATTGCTATGTTAAGTAAATTAAGTGCCCGGAAGTTACAAAATAAAGCTTTATACAAAATATTTGATGTAAAGTAGTAAAGGACAGGCCACACAAGCAGGTTTCATTTAGTTTTACTATAAATCAATTAGATATTAATAATCACAAAATTAAGGTCAGAAATTAAAGATAAAAATTATTCTGGGGGTGCCTGGGTGGTTCAGTTGGTTAGGCATCCGACTTCAGCTCAGGTCATGATCTCACGGTTAGTGGATTCAAGCCCCAAGTTGGGCTCTGTGCCGACAGCTTAGAGCCTGGAGCCTGCTTCAGATTCTGTGTCTACCTCTCTCTCTGCCCTCCCCCAGCTCTCACTCTGTCTCTGTCTCTCAAAAATGAACGTTAAAAATAATTTTTTAAAATTATTCTGACTACATAAAAATAAACTTTTTAACTTTAATATTAAATGACACAAATTATTAACAAAATTTTTAAAAATACTTAAACATAACAGAGTTAATAATCTATTGATTTAAAAACCGGGGGGCCTGGGTGGCTCAGTCGGTTGAGCATCTGACTTCGGTTCAGGTCATGATCTCGTGCCCTGTGAGTTGGAGTCCCACATCGGGCTCTGTGCTGACAGCTCAGAACC
Organism: Prionailurus bengalensis; assembly: GCF_016509475.1. NCBI lineage: Eukaryota > Metazoa > Chordata > Mammalia > Carnivora > Felidae > Prionailurus > Prionailurus bengalensis. Next base: position 97,020,635 of record NC_057344.1, read on the forward strand.
TGGAGCCTGCTTGGGATTCTGTGTCTCCCTCTCTCTCTGCCCATCCCCCACTCATATTCTTGTCTCTTTCTTCCTCAAAAATAAACATTAAAAAATTTTTTTTTAATTTAACCATGTATAAATAAAAGTAAAACCCAGTACAGTTCCATACTCTACTCAGACATTGATTATAAGCTCTACTTAAAAGTAAGTTGGAAATATTTATTTCTTTGAACATTTAAAAAAAATTTTTTTTAATTTTTTTAACGTTCATTCATTTTTGAGACACAGAGAGAGACAGAGCATGAGCAGGGAAGGGGCAGAGAGAGAGGGAGACACAGAATCTGAAGCAGGCTGCAGGCTCTGAGCTGTCAGAACAGAGCCTGATGTGGGGCTCAAACTCACAAACTGCAAGATCATGACCTGACCCGAAGTCGGACACTCAACCGACTGAGCCACCCAGGCACCCCAGAACATTTAAAAAAATTTTAAGAGATTTTGATTTCAGCATATTCTTTTGGACTCAGAATTTTGAATTTTTGTTTAAATTTTAAGCTCTCAACTTTAATTCCTCCTCAGGAAATATAATGGGAAAGCTTACATTTAACCCTGGGGAATTAATAATGCTTACATTTTAATGTTGTACCTTTATGTACACATTGTAATTGGGATGTTTATGTACATGTTATCAATATAATAATTTAATCACAAAGTATCTGACAAACTATGTTAGCCACTCTGGAAAAGGAAACAGTGATTTCTTAACATTTGTTACTAAACGGTCCTTACGAATTAATTTACTTTTCCAAGAGGAAGACTTTCCCAGAACATTCCTGTTCCCAAGTCCTCCCATGGAAATAGTAAGTTTCCTGATTAATGAGTTTAGGAAAAAAAACAGAACCTACCAAATCAGCACCTTTCCTCTTTTTCCTTTAGGAACTAGCTGTCCACAAAAAGCAAGTATTGTAGGCTGCTTTTTAAATTTTTTTTTAAATTTATTTTAGAGAGAAAGAGAGAAAGATCACATGAAGGGGGAGAGAGGGAGGGAAAGGGAGACAGAATCCTAATCAGGCTCCTCGCTCAGAGCGCATCAGGGAAAGGGGGGTGGGGCCTCAATCCTATGACCCCAAGATCACCATCTGAGCAGAAACCAAGAGTCAAAAGCTTAACTGACTGAGCCACCCAGGTGCCCCTGTAGGTTGCTTTTTCGTCTGTCACCTTCACAGGGACAGACTCCCCAACACAGATAGAAGGAGGACCTGCAGTTGCAATGCAACCAACTGTGTGGACACATTTGTCTAATTCCAAGTTCAACATGAGGAAGTCCTTTGTGCTGCTCACTTAAACAACCTCATCAACCCAGACTTTTTAATTTGAAAGGATGATACTAAGCTGCTAAATAAATAATCTATGTGAAAGATGAACAGATGATTTTAAAAAGAAATACAGGGGGTTTAGGCAAAATACATGAAGTGGGTAGAGAGACAGTTTTCCAGTTATGGAATGAATAAATTACAGGAAAAGGCACAGTCTGATGGATACAGGCAATGACAACGTAACAGTGATGCAAAAGGACAGATGGCAGCTACACTTATGGTGAACACAGCATAACATATAAACTTGAAATCACTAGGTTGTACACCTGAAACTAATGTAATATCGTGTCAACTCTACTCAAAATATCATAATTAAAAATATATATGGGGCGCCTGGGTGGCTCAGGTCATGATCTCACTGTCCGTGGGCTCGAGCCCCATGTCAGGCTCCGTGCAGACCGCTCAGAGCCTGGAGCCTGCTTTGAATTCTGCGTCTCCCTCTCTCTCTGCCCCTCCCCCACTCATGCTCTGTCTCTCTCTCTCTCTCTCTCTCTCTCTCTGTCAAAAATAAACATTAAAAAGAATTTTTTTAATAAAATAAATATATATAAACGGCCAAATATGAAATGGCATTCAATTGCACTAATAAAGAAATGTAAAATAAAACACTTTTTACCTATCGTAATGACATGTGTAATCTATCACTTAAAACATGTATCTTTTAATAAAGCAATTCTATTTCTGGGAAATTACCTGGGAAACAAGACAAGGTACAATCATGTCTGTATGTTTACTGGTGAGTTCGCTGATATAATCATATTTAAGTAAACAACCTATATCTACATTCATTAACATGGTATAGTTATATTACAGTATATCTAAACAAAAGAATGTAAAAGTTTTAGAAACAAGATAAATCTATATGCATTAACATGGAAATAGTCCATCACGTCTTAAATATAATTTTATATACACATAGGGAGAACAGGTAAAACAAGCCTACAAAAGGCTATTTTTAACTAAAATGGAGGAAATTGCCCTTCACGTTTTTAGAGAAAACATAAGCAACCCTAGAAAATTAAAAAACAAATTTAAAACATATTTGTGCGTTTAAATTTGTACATAAAAATTTAAAATACATTTTTTCCCAAACAGATGAAACCTAACAAATTTAAACTACTAGTGTTTTCAAGTATATATTAACATACATGAATGGTGTATGATCTTCATATCTCCCATTTTTCAAATATCACTGGTGAGACACTATATCAGTGCAACTTTTTGAGTAATATTCCAGTACCTTTAAAATGTTATTCTTTAACTCTGGGAATCTATAAGCTAATAATTCTAAATTAATAAGGAAAACAATTCATTTTAAGAGCTTTAACACTAGAAACGAAAATTGCAACAGTATTACCCAGTCAGGTAAATGCAACATCTTTAATTGTTAACAGATACTTATTATTTATTATACTTCATTAGGACTAAAATCCCTTGTTATTCAAACTGATCTATCAGCATCACTGAATCAATTAGGAACTTATTAAAAATACAGAAATCTCAGGTCCTACAGAATCAGATCTGCATTTTAAAAAGACCCATGGTGGATTCCTGTGCACATTAAAATGAGAGTTGCTGGTATAATCTGTTCTTTAAAGGCAGACTATGGCTAACCCCATAAGAAAGATATTTTACACCATGACTGCACTTAATCATAATTTTAAAAGGTCAAAATTTGTTTCAAGATAATAAAATCCACAAATTGAGTACCATTTAAATGAAAGTCATCGTTATGGACAATATACAAACATCAAGAAGACACCCTTTGCCTCAAAGAACATTACAGACTAGAACTAGAGATAAAAACATGAATATGTAATCCTATTACAAGACACTTAGGGGTAATTTCTGTAAGAAAGCTGTGGACTATTAAGGAGAGTAGCTCAGTGAGACCAAGGAAGACTACATACCAAGGAGTCAGCATATGAACTTGTTTTTCAAGGATAAACAGAATTAAAACAGGGTGGGGGGTGCGCTAAATGGGTGATGGGTATTAAGGAAGGCGCTTGTTATGATGAGCACGGGGTGTTATATGTAAGTGATCAATCACTAATTCTACTTCTAAAACCAATATTACACTGTATGTTAACCAGAATTTAAATAAAAATTGGGGGGGAAAAGAATTAAAGAGATTGAGGATGAGCAAATAGGGCCTTCACCCAAAACACAGGGTACAAAGAAGAGAACATGAACAAAAAGCTAGAATGGTAGGATAAGACCAGATACATTATAGGCTCCCTCCCCATTTAAGTACTCTCTTCTTATGTTAACAACCAATAGAGAGATGTGTAGGATATTTAAGTAGTTTGCAGGGGCAGGGAGTGTAACATAATAGGGATAATTTTAGAGTTGCCTGGGTGGCTCAGTCAGTCAAGAGCCCAGAGTCCCAATCCTGGACACCTGGGTGATTCGGTCAGTCAAGCATCCAACTCTTGCTTTTGGCTCAGGTCATGATCTTATGGTTCATGGGTTCGAGCCCCAGCATCCAGCTCTGCCCTGACAGTCCAGAGTCTGCTTGGGATTCTCTCTCCTCTTCTCTCTCTGCCCCTCCCCCACTCATGCTCTCTGAGTCTATCTGAAAATAAATAAACAAACTTAAAAACTTTACTCACTTTTCATGACTATAATCATTAGCAAAGTTTTAATTAAGAAAATGCACTGGGGCACCTTGGTGGCTCAGTCGGTTAAGCATCCGACTTCAGCCCAGGTCATGATCTCGTGGTTGGTGAGTTCAAGACCCGCTTTGGGCTCTGTGCTGACAGCTCAGAGCCTGGAGCCTGCTTGGGATTCTGTGTCTCCCTCTCTCTCTGCCCCTCCCTAGCTTGCTCGCACTCTCTCTCTCTCTCTCTCTGTTAGAAATAAACTTAAAAGAAAAGAAAGAAAGAAAGAAAATGCACTGTTACCAACATTACACTAATTTTAAGGGAAAATTGTAGTAAAATGCCATTTTACTACAGTAAATCTTTTAAAAAACATTTTTAAAACTATTTAATTCTCATATTCTAAAAGTGGGACTATCAATTTGTAGTCACTTTAGAGAGCAACTTGTCAACAAATATCTTGTTACCTAACAATTCCAGTTCTCATCATCTATCCTACAGAAAGTCAGACATGTATACCAGAAATATGTATAAAAATGTCGTTTAAGGGCATTCAACTCTTGATTTCGGCTCAGGTCATGATCCCAGGATCATGGGATTGAGTCAGTGGAGCTGGGTATGGAAGGGGGGGGCAAGTTCAGTCATGGCTGAGCCTCTCTCTCTCTCTCTCTCTCTCTCTCTCTTTCTCTCCCTCCCCCAGCTCAAGCTCTCCTTCTAAAAAAATAAAATTAAAATAAATAAAATAAAAATGCTGTTTGAAACAACCAAGATGTCAACCAATAGGTAAATGGCTAAATGAACTATATCAATTATATTTATGGGCTCCTTGCCAGCAATTTTTAAAATTTAATTTTAAAAACTCACTTATTGTATAGTTACCTTTTTGGGGGGGTGGGGGGGTAGGCTCCATGCTCAACGTGGGGCCTGAACTCACAACCCTAAGATCTACGGACTGAGCCAGCCAGGCGCCTCCCCGCCCATGCCTGGTTGGTGGTCTCAACCAATACTTTAAATGAAAAATGGATGATGATATGATGTTTTAAAAACATACACAAAACACTATATTTAGAAGGAACTGCATGGAAAGGTCTGAATATCAGTAAACAGGATATGTAAGGAGACATCAAAAGTTCTGTTTTTTATAAGGAGGCTGTGTTTATGTATCATTCATATAACTTACTTAAAATGTTATTAGAGTAATAATAAGCTTATTTGAAGTTTCTAGGAAGCAGACATTAAGAGAAAGGACAGTTGATGAGGTCAGAGAAGAATAAGGATAAAAAAGATGGACAAATCAGTATTTTTATATACCATGTTTTCGTTGAGTAAAAGAACTGCAATTATATTAGAAAGCTGATTTTTGATATGCAAAATACAGTGATAGCAGCAGGTAAGAGATTAATAAAACCCACATTGTAATTTTAATAAAGGTCTCCAAAAGAAACCAATTACTTTAAAAAAGGAAACAATTACTTTAAACAAGAATTGGAGACAATTCTTTCTCGGGTCTGCTTACTGAATTCAAGACTGCAATGACACTATTCTAGGTGTCTCAGGTGGGCCAGGCTTTGGTTGAAAAGGCCTCACCTAGATTAAGAGAAATAGCAATACACAGGCCAAAATCATCCTACAAGTGGAATAAAGTGCCTCACAAAGGCTGAAGAAGCAAGAATGATTCACTTGCAGTTTCAACAGAGAAAATTCATGATTATCATGAATAATAATCATGATAATCCCCTTCATTTCCTATAATGTTTCTATCCCTGATGATAAACTTTCCGGCAAAATTTTGTGGATGGAATTCCTGTACCTCATTAAGAGGGTAACAGTAAATCCAGGTTTGGCCAGGACAAGCATGGTTTAAGTCTGTTATTCCAGCATAATTAATATCCTTCTCTTTCCCTCTCTACAGTATCCTGGTTTGTAGGATAAATTACACAGGCTCCCTACCAATAGATTATCCCTAGTTTGCACCTACTCTAAACCTTAAAGGTCCTCTGCTATTTTATTGTTCTTTAAGTTGCAAATATGCTTAGGAAAATGGGAAGCCAAGGCACCCGGATTATAGATGACACTCTTATATTAACTGGAAGAGATGAATACATTCATTTCATTCATTTACAATGCCCAGTAAAATCGCCAGAAGTAGAACCCAAGTCTCTCAAAACAGTGCAATCTTTCTACACCATAATCTTTACACTATGACTACAAACAGAAGTTGTGGTAGAACAGCTTAGAGTCAGTATTGGGAAGTTTATAAAATTACTGCTCCAAATAGTAAAGAATAGTATTCCTGTAGGCACAGGATTCCAAGAATAGGAAGAGTTGCCTACAGGGAGACATCAGCAAAATCAAAATTGCCATGAACCACAACATACCTCAAGCATTACCTTGTTCTTAACCTCCAATAAAGATTAAGATCCCCAATGAAGGCACCTGAAGTTAATTAAACTCTTAAATAGTTTTCAAAAGGACATTTCCAATTAAAATTCCTAAGTCTTACCTTAAAAGTTTAAAAACCTGTCAAAATAATTTACAACCAAAAGACAGTTCATTTTTTGGTTAATTCACTGAATATAAATTACAATTACAAGTCTAGAAGTAGCGAGGTTGAACAGTCCATTAAGATTCATTAAGGCTTTCTTTCCCTTCGCTAAATGTATGGGCATTATGCTTTAAGATTTGTTTCCTTCAGTTAGTGATAGTGAATAAATAGATCTTTACAGCTAGAAGAGAATGATGGTAATATTAAATTTAGAGCAAATTTTTAAGTAGTTTTTTCTGCAAGTGTCAAAATTTATGAAGAATGAGGAGTATTACCATGCAAAGGCTAAAAAAAAAAATCAATTAACATCTCACTCTATTGGACTTCCTCTGAAGAAATGTTTATACCTGCAATATAAATGTAATTAAAACATTTTAATTACCTTATAATTATGCCATATTCTTGAACTCACCTGATTCTCACAACCCTGTAAACACACTCACATTTTCCCCATTGTATTGTTAACCTTTAATTTTAAGAAAAAGTGAAGATTTCCCAGTAAACAGCTGTAATTTCTATATTAAAAGTTCTATTGATTTACTAAGACTTAATTTACAAAATAAAACTAGGAGACACTGCTCTTTGTGTTGTTTTATTTTTTCCACTTAAACTTTAAAAAAAAAAAAAAAACTACAACCAAAATAAAGCACCTAGGGCCCTACTGTACTGATCAGCTTTCAAATGCTGAGGCTTAATGTAACCTCCTCTGAAGAGGAGGGCTGCCAACCGAAGACTCCCATTTACCTAACATGCAACCCACTCTCATGTCAACTGTCCTATTCAATTATTTCCCACCACAATTTTGTTGGCAATTACTGTATAGTCTCATACTTAATATCACTACTTCTTGTTTTGCAAACGGAGATTTTCAGCTTATCAATTATTTCGCAATGAAAAAAACTACAATGGCGCTTCCACTGCTTATAAATAAATCCCCTGGCTCTGACTTGCTTCACCCCTTTTTTTTTTTTTTTACAAGTCCAAAAGTCCACCAAAACTTTCCTATAGGATCAACTGCATTATCTACCTAGTTTCCCCAACTCACTAACACGTGGGGGGGAGGGGGCAAACTCAATCGAGGCCGCGCCAGGAGGGCGGCTCAGCTACTTTACTCCCGCTGTGCCCCCACCAGTCAAGGAGAAGCTGAGGTCCCACCTCTTCCTGCCGCTCCCTTCCCAGATGTCCATTTATGTAAATAGGCAAAGTGAATGACACCTTGGAACGAAATACCTCCGACTGACAGCGAAAGGAGGCCTGCCCTTCCCCCAGTCCTTCAACAGCCAAAGAAATCATCCCTGCACACACCATCCCAGCGCCCACCGCAAAAACCACAGACCTGCCTCCAGGGTTTCCAGTGGGGACGGCGGCAGTCCCGTCCCGGCAGTGGACAGGTGCTGAGGAGGCTTTTTGGTCCAGGGGTTCTCCTTAGGCGGCGGCGGCGGCGGCGGCGGCTGCAGCTTTTCCTCAGGGCCGGCCGCCGCCTCAATCTCCAGGACGTCCTCGGCCGGCAGGTCCCTCGGCAAGGGTGGCGGGGGTTCCCCACCGAAGGGGCCCCCGGGCCCGCGCGCCTTGTGCGCCAGGTGCAGCGCCAGGGGTCTCACGGGCACGGCCGCCTGGGGCACGCTGTACCCCAGCACCAGCGCCGGCGACGGCTCTCCCCGAGCCCCCGCGCTGATGGCTGTCGCGGCCCTCTCTTCACTCGCCGCCTCCTTGCCCTCCCGTTCGGGCGGGGACAGCTGCTCGGCCTGCCGACTCGCCGCTACCAACAGCGACTCCTTCTCAGCAGTCACCGTGGGTGGCTCCTCCCCAGAGTGAGCGCCGGGCACCGGGGCGCGAGCAGACATCGTCCCTTTGCCCCAGCCACCCCAGCCAGGGGGAGCCCGGGGCCAGGGAGCCCGACTGCCCGTCTTTCCGCCGGGGAACCGACTGGCTCCGGCCTGGGGCAGAAAACCCGAGAACCCGGCCGCCACCGCCGCCCGTGTCGGCCGACGCCGTACAAGCGCCCGGCGTGCCGCCGCCCCTCCCCGCGCGGAACGGAGCGCTAACCGCCCGCCGGCCCAGTTCGCCTCAGAGGCACACGCCCCGAGCCAGCCAACAAGCGCCAGGCGCCGCAGCCGGGAGCCGCGAGCCTTCACCTGGCGTGGGCAGCGGTGGACGCGCTACAAGCAGGGGTGGAGGACCTCTAGCGGAGTCAAGGAGGCGCGTGCCCCTAGAGCCGGTAACTGCACAAGGGGGCGGAGGCGGGGGCGTGAAGGGGGCGGTCCCAGAGGGCAGAGAGGGGGCGGGGCCTCCCGAAGGAGCGTGACGTGGCTACTCACCGGTTCCTGCCCTCGCAAGGCGGCTGCCCGCGGTGGTTGACGGACTAGCCGGTCCGGGTAACGCCCGGCCTAAGGGCCGGCCCCGCCCCAGCGGCCAGCCGAGGGGAGGGAAGGCAAACTGGACGATTCTTCTGCACGCGGGCTACCGCAGCCCCGACTGTGGGCGCAGGGGCGGGGCGCGCACAGGGCCTCTGTGACTCGCGGCGCCCTGGCGCCGCCCTCTGCAGAGTGCGGGCGAGGGGCGGGGCGGGCTACGCACGTGGCGCCGGAGGGTGGGGGGGCGGGGCGGTCGCTTGTGCCCCAGGCCCTGACGGAGAATTGAACCGAGGCGGGAGAGGATGGTAGGTAGTCTCCGCCACCTACCCTGGGGTGATTTTCTTGCGGACCGGGGTCCCGGACTCTGCGTTAGACCCTTCGCCCCGTGAAAGTTTCCCCCTGAGGATTTGGGGCGCTGCGATCCCTTTTAATCCCGAGCCACGTCCAGAATGGAAATTGTGTAATTTGTAGGTAACTGTTTATGAAACCTTTGCCCAGGGAGTCGGTTTAGTGCACTTCCCCACCCTTATTTCCAACCCTCGAACTGAAATACATTTAAAATGTTCTTGAGGAAAACAAATGGTTACTATTTCGCCGGCTTTTTGTTGTTGTTACAAGTTCCTTTGATTTGTAGAGATAACACTTGTTTACAAAGTAACCATGTTTCCTAATATTTTTTCCTGGAATGGACATATTTTAAAAGGTACAAATATGTATTGATTAAATCCAATTAAGAGCTTTCTACTTGGCAGTCACATTCAGTGAATGATGATACTGGTTTCATAGGCATGTATTTATAAGTTAATGTTTATGTTCCTGTGCAAGGTCGCTGAAAATGGGTTTGACCCAGTGAAAATTTTTTCACCAAAGAACACCCCTCCCTCAAAAAAACAAAAAAACAAAAAAAAAAAAAACTGTACCTGGCCATTTGTATGCACTTTGGCAATGGGTCCCTCCTAGCTTCCTTGAGAGCTGACAAGCTAGGCAGAAAGCTTGTACGGGACTCCTTTCCCAGGGGGTCTCCCTTCAGTCACATTAATTTCCAATTTATCTGACCCTGAGCAACCTTCAGGACCCATTACCAGTTGAATAAGGATTGTACTTATATTTCCAAGGAGGCCCCATCTTCACTAGCTACATTATTGGTAAAGCCTTGTTTTGTTAACTATCAACTAGCTGCTCTTCCTGTTAGAATCAGCCTTTTGGAGTCCTGCCAGGTAATACTTGGCTTTGTTTACAAAAGGTCAGCAACAAGTTCACACTGGAAGTGACTGAGAGAACACATTCTATTTTACTATCTGTTTCAATACAGGTGGATTGAAGACTGATTCTGTTGAGGAAAAGGTTATGTGGAATGGTGTCTGAAGTTAGATTCATATGGGCTACCTAACCATGGTTGGTAGTTTTGTTTGCTGCTGTTTTGTTTTTGTTTTGTTTTGTTTTGTTTTTAAGTGAATTATAAAGGTGCTTTATTGAAGAAACACAGGAGGACTTTTTTGGAACTAGATTGTGGTTGCAGGAAGAGAAGAACTGGAGGGTAAATGTGTACTCAAAAGGTCTCTAAAGATTCAGTAGTTGGTGTTTCAGATCTTCACTGTAATACAGTGCCACTAATGTCAGTGAAGGGAGTTGTCAATTTGTTGTCCCTCTTTTAAACACATATTAATAACTCCTATTTCCACATAGCTGCCTCTTGGAAACAACTTTACCTGTCTTCTATTTGCCTCTCCACCCTTTGCCTCCTTTTGTGCCAGGCAGAGCTGATCTGTCCAGATTGCACTAATGAATTCCCTCACAGTCCTTGGTATCTCGATGGGTTCAGGGAGTAGGAAGTATATGCAAGAGATTGGAGGCCAGAAGATAGTGGGGTCGTAGTCCATATTCCCCAGGCTGGTCAATTCCATATTCACCAAGGGTTAACTGCACTCTCTCTATTCAGTTATCTTTCCAGTTCTTTCCTTTGTCCCTTCAAGCCTATTAATAACTGGTAGTCCTTGGGGCACTGCATTATCTCTCATTGGTTTCCCTGACTCTTATGCTGTACCTCTGTAAGTCATCCTTTTAATAACTCTATTCAAATTATGCAGTTTAACCTTTCCATCTGATTATTTTTTAAGATTTTATTTTTAAGTAATCTCTGCACCCAACATGGGACTCAAACTTACAACCCCGAAATCAAGAGTTGCACACTCCACCAAACCAGCCAGGTACCTCCATCTGATTTTTTTTTTTTTTTAATGTTTACTTTGTGAGAGAGATAGTGCATGCATGCAACCTAGGGGTTGGGGCTGGGGGCAGAGAGAGAGGAAGACAGAGAATCCCAAGCAGGCTCCACACTGTCAGCACAGAGCCCGATGGGGAGTTGGATTCTATTAACCATGAGATCATGACCAGAACCGAAATCAAGAGTCAAACACAACTGACAGCCACCCAGGTGCCCCATCATCTGATTTTTTTTTTAAGTTTATTAATTTTGAGAGAGAAAGAGCACAGGAGGGGCAGAGAGAGGGAGAGAGAGAGAGAGAGAGAGAGAGAGAGAGAGAGAGAATCCCAAACAGGCTCCTTACTGTCACTGCAGAGCCTAATGTGGAGCTCTGTCCCATGAACCATGAGATCATGACCCGAGTCAAAATCAAAAGTCGAGGGGCGCCTGGGTGGCTCAGTCGGTTGGGCGGCCGACTTCGGCTCAGGTCATGATCTCACGGTCCGTGAGTTCGAGCCCCGCATCGGGCTCTGTGCTGACAGCTCGGAGCCTGGAGCCTGTTTCAGATTCTGTGTCTCCCTCTCTCTGACCCTCCCCCATTAATGCTCTGTCTCTCTCTGTCTCAAAAATAAATAAACGTTAAAAAAAAATTTAAAAAAAAAAAAAAAATCAAAAGTCGAATGTTTAACCTACTGACCTAACCAGGCGGCTCCCATCTGATTTTGATGGGACCTTGACTGACCCAATTTGTCTTTGCTGAAATTCCGTTATGTTAAGTCATTTGGCCTCTGCTGCTAATTGCCAGATTCATCTGCTGCTTCTTAGTTGAAAATCAAGGAAGAAAGATTGGCTCAATTAATTTTTTGTAGCCAAATTATTATCCATTCTGTGGAGTATTTTCTCGTGAGTAGAGTCCCCATTTAGCCTGGAGGAACAAAGCTGTTTGGTTCAAAGCACTGCCATCAAGGCAATTAAGGTGGGAGAGCCAGTTAGTAAGAACGTGAAAGACGTACATATTTTAACCAAGTTGAAGTATCTTTTCCCTACTTTAGTGAATGGCACCACCTTCCAGTCTATATAATCTAGGAGTTATCCTTTAACCTCTCCTTTCCCTCACTCTCCATAATTCACTAGTTTACAAATATTTCTCAAGCTTCTGCCAGGCAGTGTGCTAGGCACTCACCAAGACCAGTACCTCCTAAATGTCAAGTTCTGCTTTCTCCACTGTCACCATCCTACTCCAAGATGCCACCATGCTTATATGATACGTCATACCCTCTTAACTGGCCTCTCTGCCTTCACTTAGACCTAACTGATAAAATTGTTGTAAAGGTTGCATGAGCTACCTTGTAAAGTGCTTACCATGTAAAGCTACATGTAAAGTGCTTACCAAAAAACCTTGGCTCAATGATACTATTTTTTTTTTAACGTTTATTTATTTTTGAGACAGAGAGAGACAGAGCATGAACGGGGGAGGGGCAGAGAGAGAGGGAGACACAGAATCGGAAGCAGGCTCCAGGCTCTGAGCCATCAGCCCAGAGCCCCGTGCCGGGCTCGAACTCACGGACCGTGAGATCGTGACCTGAGCTGAAGTTGGACGCTTAACCGACTGGGCCACCCCGGCGCCCCAATACTACCTATTTTTATTGCTTTTAAAGCCAGACTTAATCAGGATAAATGACCCTAATTTTACCCAACTACTGAGATTAGAAGCCCTATTTATTTATGTATGTATGTATTTATTTATTTATTTTTCTGGTGGAAAACTGGAATCAAGAGCAGGTTATAGGGTTATCTTTTCAAAGAAGGGAGACTGGTTCTCTGGGCCCTCATAAGTTATGAAACACCTAAAGTAATTATCCTTATACAAACTTGATGATCCCATTGTTCAAATGAGCCTTTAAAAGATGATTCTTGTTTTTCCTGTTTAGACTATGCTTATGTATTGTCAGATGACTGAATCCACTCTTTCTCCCCCTCCCCCTGGTGCCTTAGGAAATTAAAATCCCATGAGAACATCAAGATCTTTATTATTATTACCAGTGCAATTTAGGTTCAAGCTGGTAAAAACACAATGTACAAATAGCTGTAGTGTATGCTAGAGAAGTTTCAAAGAATGCATTAGATATAAATTATTTCAAAGTCAGGAAGTCCAAGGAGAAGATAAAACTTGTGAGAAGTGAGATGATTCATTTTCAGAAATACTTATTTAGTGCTGTGCTGTCTAGTTAACAATAGATTTACAACCTATTGGAAATATGTATAAACTTACTCCCCCTCCACAATGGAGTCCCAAACCCTTAGACACTTCACTTCCTGGTTCTTCTTCCCCTCTCCATTTCACAGCCTAATTTTTCTCGGGCTTTGCAGTGAGTAAGCGCTAAAGAACTGAAGTCTCTGCATCACCTCAAGGAATGTACATTTGTTCCAATCAGACTATTTTTTGCCTTATATGGGCATAGGCGACTTCCCCATAAAGCTGTAACCTCTTAGTACTCAGCCAATGAGGAATCGAGGGGGGGTATTTCACACTAGGAGATAAATTGCCTGCTGTAACTGCCCCAAGTATGCCTGTCCATCAGACATATGCTCTTGCAAGAACATTGATTAAAGCTTCATTTCACTGTGCTCCCAGTGTCTGTGCCCGGCCTTTGATTGGGTCAGTGGGATTGTTTCTCACAAAACTGAACCCAGAGATTTTTTTTAACTTCTTATAAAATAGCCACTTTTGAAAAGACTGATTTTTTAGCAAGATGTACTGAGCCATCCTTACTTTCAACTCATAGAGCTTTGAGCCCTGTTTATCGGAATAATAGCTTTCCTTATGAGCTGAATGCTCAGATAAATATTGCATACTTCCAATTATCTTTAACCTTCAAGGCAGGATCAATGCTAATGTATGTTTGAAAGGCTTTGCACCCTTTTTTCAGTAAATAAATATCAATCCTAGGCACAGCATAAAAGCACCTTTAGAAATTTTTACTCTATTATACAAACAGGTAAAAACACTGTGCTTGCTATGCAAAAATAGGTTCAAAACAAATCTAGGGTACTTTTCAACCAGATTGTTGTTCCAAACTGGATGCTCTCTTTACTTTTTAGGTATGTTTTAATAGACTAGTTTAATACAAATAGGAACTCTAAATAAAGTTTAAGTGTCTAGGGGCTCCTGGGTGGCTCAGTCAGTTGAGCATCTGACTTCAGTTCAGGTCATGATCTCAGGGTTCATGAGTTTGAGCCCTGCATCGGGCTCTGTGATGACAGCTCAGAGCCTGGAGCCTACTTTGGGTTCTGTCTCCCTCTCTCTGCCCCTCCCCCACTCTCAAAAATAAAACAATAAAAACAATAAAAACATTAAAAAAAAAAAAAGAACTCTCAGCCAGGGGCGCTTGGGTGGCTCAGTCTGTTAAGCGCCTGACTTCGGCTCAGATCATGATCTCACGGGTTTGTCAGCCCCACATCCCGCTTCACATCATCTCTCCACCTCTCTCTGCTCCTCATCTACCACACATATTCTCTCTCTCCCTCTCAAAAATAAACAAACATTTAAAAAAAAAGAACTCTCAGCCAATAATAGCTAAGATTGATACTGAAAACTGTCTTTCCTATCATACTATTTAGTCTTCTTTCTTTTATAATAACTTGCAATAAGACAAATAATAGGAAGTAATATTTAATCTTTTTTAAAAAGACTAAAACTATAAGCTCAAGATAATATAACTTTTTCTCTTCCAATTTTCAAATAACAGGACTTTCAAACAATAGGGTTAGTAATCTGTCTGAATTCTTTCTACTATCTAATTATATTTAATATTTGTATAGCGTCCTAAATACTAGTGCAACAAAGATGAAACCTTGTTTTTTTTTTAACGTTTATTTTTGAGAGACAGAGACAGTGTGCTCAGGGGAGGGGCAGAGAAAGAGGGAGACACAGAATCTGAAGCAGGTTCCAAGCTCTGAGCTGTCAGCACAGAGCCTGACGCAGGGCTTGAACCTGTGAACCGTGAGATCATGACCTGAGCCAAAGTCAGACACTTAACCGACTAAGCTACCCAGGTGCCCCCAAAAGGCAAGATCTTTAAATTCAAGTTTGGATGAACTTCAGTGGTTGACATCAGAAAATATAAGCTTTGTAGAGAAATTAGGAAAATTTCTTATCAGTTTTTTAATACTTATGGTTTATTTTAATCAATTCAATAAATATTCACTGAAAGCTTACTGTAGTTCAGTAACTAGGCTAGACCCTGGGGATATACTAGTGAACTGGTCAGTTCCAGAACTTACACAGAGATGTTGAATGCATTGTGCAGTGGCTTTCATACCTCATGAATTGATATGTACAATTAAATCAGAAGTTTCACAAACCACTACTTATCTTTACTAAGTGAACACACTCTTATGTGATCTATTCTCTTCCATTTCACTTTTTTTAAAAAGCACAAAATTAATTAATTTCATGGTATAGGTACAGATCATAATGTACAGTTTGAAAAATGACAGTGGCACAGTGATTAAACTGAAACTAGATTATCTGGGTTCAAATGATAGCTCTGCCACTTCCTAACAGTAAAACGGCAAATTACTTAACCTCTGTGGTTTTGTTTCTCCATCTGTAAAACATGAAAAATTATTGTACCTACTGGACTTCAAGCTGTACTACAAAGCTGTAATCATCAAGAAAGTATGATACCGGCACAGTAACAGACACTCAGATCAATGGAACAGAATAGAGAACCCAGAAATGGACCCACAAACGTATGGCCAACTAACCTTTGACAAAGCAGAAAAGAATATCCAATGGAATAAAGACAGTCTCTTCAGCAAGTGGTGCTGGGAAAGCTGGACAGTGACATGCACAAAAATGAACTTGTACCACTCTCTTACACCATACACAAAAATAAACTCAAAATGGATGAAAGACCGAAATGTAAGATAGGAAGCCATCAAAATCCTTGAGGTGGGGCGCCTGGGTGGCTCAGTCGGTTAAGCGTCTGACTTTGGCTCAGGTCATGATCTCGCGGTCCGTGAGTTCGAGCCCCGTGTCAGGCTCTGTGCTGGCAGCTTGGAGCCTGGGGCCTGTTCCAGATTCTGTGTCTCCCTCTCTCTCTGCCCCTCCCCCATTCATGCTCTGTCTCTCCCTCTCTCAAAAATAAATAAACGTTAAAAAAAAAATTAAAAAAAATCCTCGAGGAGAAAGCAGGCAAAAACCTCTTTGACCTCAGCCACAGCAACTTCTTACTCAACAGTGTCTGGAGGCAAGGGAAACAAAAGCAAAAATGAACTACTGGGAACTCATCAAAATAAAAAGCTTCTGCACAGTGAAGGAAACAATCAGCAAAACTAAAAGGTAACCGACGGAATGGGAGAAGATATTTGCAAACAACATATCAGATAAAGGGTTAGTATCCAAAATCTATAAAGAACTCCTCAATCTTAACACCCAAAAACCAAATAATCCAGTGAGGAAATGGAAAAAAGACATGAATCAACAATTCTCCAAAGAAGACATCCAGATGGCTAACAGACACATGAAAAAATGCTCATCATCCCTCATCATCAGGGAAATACAAGTCAAAACCACAATGAGATACCACCTCACACCTGTCAGAATGGCTAACATTAACAACTCAGGCAACAACAGATGTTAGGGAAGATGTGGAGAGAGAGGATCTCTTTTGCATTGTTGGTGGGAATGCAACCTGGTGCAGCCACTCTGGAGAACAGTATGGAAGTTCCTCAAAAAATTAAAAATAGAACTACCCTATGACTCAGGACTTGCACTACTAGGTATTTATCTAAGGGATACAGGTATTCTGTTTCAAAGGGGCACATGCACCCCAATATTTATAGCAGCACTATCAACAATAGTCAAAGTATGGAAAGAGCCCAAATGTCTATCGATGGATGAATGGATAAAGAAGATGTGGTATATATATACAATGGAGTATTACTTGGCAGTCAAAAAGAATTAAATCTTGCCATTTGCAGAAACGTGTATGGAACTAGAGGGTATTATACTAAGTGAAATTAGCTGGAGAAAGATAAATATCATAAGACTCAGCTCATATGATGACTTTAAGATACAAAACAGATGAACATAAGGGAAGGGAAGCAAAAATAGTATAGAAACAGGAAGGGGGACAAAACATAAGAGACTCTTAAATATGGAGAACAAACAGAGGGTTACTGGAGGAGTTGTGGGAGGGGAGATGGGCCAAATGGGTAAGGGACATTAAGGAATCTGCTCCTGAAATCATTGTTGCACTATATGCCAACTCAGTTGGATGTAAATTTAAAAAATAAAAATAAAAATAAATCATTTAAAAAAATAAATGAAATGGTAAAGAAAGCATAAAAATAAAAAAATATGGCCAAGGTAGATATTATATAACTTTAATAGGCACAATTCAAAAGAAGATATGTAAAAAAAAAAAAAAAAGATATGTATCACATCACATATTTATAAAACTACATAGAAACCAAATGCATAAAGGGGGATAAGAGATATGTAAAATGTTAATAAATTATAATTATAGTCAGATATTTCAAAACTTTCAGAATTAAAAAAAAAATAATTGTATTTACTTTACATGGTTATTGTGAAAATTTAAAAATGTTGATTTATTTAAAACTCATTGAGTGGTGCCTGGCAAATAGTAAGGGCTAATAACTACAAGTCATTGTTGTTATTAGTATTACTATTATTTTTATTTTATTGGAGACTAATAAAAAGTAAACTCAGTAACTACAGATTGTTAGCAACAGTTAGTGAAGAAAACAAATATGGGAGGTAAAATTTAAAGTGAGAATTAAAGTATGAGAAGGAACACACCATGGGACAAGTATTCTTTTAAAATGAACGGAGCTTCCTGTTAAGGATTGAAAGACGAAGCTGGAGTTGTGTGGTTACCAAGGCCTCAGAAAGAGACTGGTATCTAGCATATAATAAAGCATAGCTAGAGAGAAGGCTAAAGCGATAGCCTAAGGCAGACCTGCAGGGGACTCTAGATTATGGCAGAGTTTGAATTTTATTCTTTGAGCAGTAGGAAGCCACTATAAAATATGAGGATTTAGCACACTTACTTGAGCCCATCCACCATTCTCCTATTTATTATTTATTTATTTATTTTTAAGTTTATTTATTTTGAGAGAGAGACAGAGAGAAAGCACAAATAGGGGAGGGGCAGAGAAAGAAGGAGAGAGAGAATCCCAAGCAGGTTCCACACTGTCAGCACAGAGCCCGATACAGGGCTCGATCCCACAAACTGCAAGATCATGACCTGAGCTAAAATCAAGAGTTGGATGCTTACGTGACTAAACCACCAGGCACCCCGAGTGTTCTATGCAATTTTAGACAGAATCTCTTACATCCTCACTCTGAAAAGTGAGAATATATGACCCAACCCTTTGCTCTATCTTCCAATTTTTTTTTATATTAACATCTTAACCTTCTTTATTTTTAAATATAGCATACACAGAAAAGTGCTCCCACATAACTTAAAAACCCACACATGTACCAATTAATGGGTAAAGTGAACAACCATGTAATGGCTACCCCAGTTAAGAATTAGAACCCCATGTGTTTCTATTTACAACACTTTCCTCCCCTTAAGGAAGAAATCACTTTCTTACTTTTCTTTATGGGTTATCACCTAATAATTTATCCCACAGATTTGCCTAGTTTTTTTAAACTATATGTAAGTGAACTCTTCCTATAAGTACTGTATCATTTTGGGAGTAGAATTTCTGAATTATAGAGTATGCATATCTTAATCTATTACAGATATTGCCAAACCATTTTCCAAACTTTGGTATCAATTTACATTCCCCGTGGCAGTGTTTGAGAGTATGCCATATCATGGACAACATTTCTTCCTTTTTTAAAAAAATTTTTTAATATTTATTTTTGAGAGAGAGAAAGAGACAGAGTGCAAGTGGGGGAGGGGCAGAAAAACAGGGAGACACAGAATCCAGAGCAGGCTCCAGGCTGCTGTCAGCTGACAGAGCCCACTTGGGGCTCAAACCTGCGAAATGTGAGATCATGACCTCAGCCAAAGTCGGACACTTAACCGACTGAGCCATCCAGGTGCAACATTTCTTCCTTTCATATACATTGTCAAGAGTGATCATTTATATTCTATTGTGCAACCATAATGTGGTTCTTTATGCTTTGTTCATAGACTGGTTCTAAATTTTAAGAATCTATAAACAGCTTTATTTTATGAGTGTGTAGATATTCCTCACTGCAGAACAGTGTTATGTGCTAGGATTGCATTTCCTTCTCTATGGTTTCAGTGTCATGATAACCTAGAAACAAGACCAACTGTATTCATATATTATACTTCATCAGTATGAAATAATCAACAAATTCTCACTACATTTGAGTGAAATCCATATATACATGGCTACTGATTTTTCTGGTACAGTTCCTGTTTTTTCCAGGAGTTCCTGATTGTTCCTGTTTTCCCTGCTTCCATGATTTCACATTCTCATTGTTTACCTCCTACCTTTCTAGCCACTTCTCAGTCTATCTCTTTAATTCTTCATTGTCTAAACATTAATTGTTGGTGGCAGTACCCGAGACTATGTCTTAGGTTAGCAGATTTTCAAATTGTGCTCCTAAATCGTTTTTAGGGAATATTTAGGGACACTTTTTTTTTTTTTAAATGTTTATTTCTTTTGTGAGAGAGAGCATGAGGAGGGGGAAGGGACAGAGAAAGAGGGAGAGAATCCTAAGCAGGCTCTGTGTTGTCAGTGCAGAGCCCGACACGGGGCTCTCATGATCATGAGATCATGACCTGAGCCGAAATCAAGAGTCAGGTGCTTAACCCACAGAGCCACCCAGGTGTCCCTTAGGACACTCTTTTAGGGAATCTTTAAGGTTGAGGTCAAAACTGTTTTCATAATAATATTAAGATATTATTTTGCCTTTTCCCCTTGTCGATATCTGTACTGATGGTGCAAAAGCAATGGTGGATAAATCTGCTGGTGACTCACCACGAATCAAGGCAGTGGAACCAAACTGTTCTAGCCCTCATTGTATTCTTCAGCCACACATTCATAGTCAAAACAACAAAAATTCTTGAGGCACCTGGGTGGCCCAGTCAATTGAGCATCTGACTCTTGATTTGGGCTCAGGTCATGATCTCAGGGTTGTGGGATGGAGCCCCCACATTGGGCTGAGCGTGGGGCCTGCTTAGGATTCTTTTGATCTCTCCTTCTGCCCCTCTCCCCTTTGCTCCCTCCCTCTCAAAAAAACCAAAAACAAAAAACAAAAATTTCAAGCTTCACCTAAGAATGTCCTTGATGTCAAAATTATTAATGTGATTAAAACTTAACCCTATAACTGCTTCTTTTAAAAGTTTATTTATTGGGGCGCCTGGGTGGCACAGTCGGTTAAGCGTCCGACTTCAGCCAGGTCACGATCTCACGGTCCGTGAGTTCGAGCCCCGCGTCAGGCTCTGGGCTGATGGCTCGGAGCCTGGAGCCTGTTTCCGATTCTGTGTCTCCCTCTCTTTCTGCCCCTCCCCCGTTCATGCTCTGTCTTTCTCTGTCCCAAAAATAAATAAAAAAACGTTGAAAAAAATTTAAAAAAGAAAAAAAAAATAATAAAAGTTTATTTATTTTGAGAGAGCACAGGGGAGAAAAGAAGGAGAGAGAGAATCCCAAGCAGGCTCCATGCCATCAGCATAGAGCCCGATGATGCACTGTGAGATTATGACCTGAAAGCAAGAGTTGGATGCCTAACTGACTGAGTCACCCAGGCGCCCCTTAAGGGAGTCTTTTAATATTCTGTGTGATGAAATAGGAAGGGTACATAACTCACTTCTGCGGTATATCAAAGTATGATGGTTGTCTTGAAGAAAAGGACTAGATTGAGTGGTACATGGACTAGCTCCTTTCTTCATGGAACCCATTTGTACTTGAAAGAACACCTGACAACAGAGTAGGTTTACTCATGCTTAGATAATTTGGCAGACATTTTCCCAAAAATGAATGAAGTGAATCCGTCATGTCAATGGAAACAACTGATGATACCAGTGATAATATTCAAGCTATCAAGAGAAAATTAGAATTTGGAAATCGTGTAACTACAGCATGAGCTCAACAGCTTCCTAATGCTTGAAGACTCTTTTCTGATGAGATCAGTAGTAATTTTAATAATATAACTTTTTGATACTGTGTAATGAAGTGTGTCAACATTTGGAAGGGCTGCATAACGAAGCTAATATTTTTTCAAATGACTAAAAACATTACCAAATCATACATTGGTAAGACAAAGGGTAAGAAAGGCTATTGGCTTTCTTTTTCTGACTTAAAATGTTTTTACTATTATTACATAGTACTTCAATATGAACAATCATATTTATTACAATTTAACCATTTGATTCCAAGGCAATCATAAGCACTAGTGAAAATATGTTACTTAAAAAATGATTCAGCATTATATGGATTTTCTGGATCGGGATGTGGTAAACTATGGCCCATGGGCCAAATCCTGACCACCACCTATTTTTACACAGGTGCAAGCTAAGAATGGTTTTTACGTTTTTTTAATGGTTGAAAAAAGAGTTTTGGGGACACATAAATACTGTATGAAGTTTGAATTTCAGTTCCATAAATAAATTTTATTGGAATACAGCATGCTTATTCGTTTACATATTGTCTGTGGCTGCTTTCGCACCACGAAGGCAGAGTTGAGTAGTTGTGAGAGGAACCATATGTGGTGCTGTCATCACTCTGTCCTATTGCTAAAAGGCAAATATCAAGAGAGAAATCCAATAGAATTCCATAAATACTCCAAATGATGATGAATATGTTTAATTAAATGCATTTGCTTATAAATGGGTATCAGTTTTTGGCAATACTTATCTGTATGAAAAGACATTTTCAAAGTTGAAATACAGTGTATAAAATCTAATTACAGGTCAACATTAACAAATGAGAATTTGGAACAGATTTTGAGGAGAGGTCTAGACACCAGCCACCAATTCTTTAGTTCTCTATTATCCTACACCAACTGAGTTTCCAAAAATTCAATTCAGTTCTGACCTACCTAGAGTTAGTGTCCAACCTCACAAATTAAAGGACTCATTCCCACAAGTCTGCCCTCACTTCAGATATCAGCCACAAATAGGGTACCCAGGCCACCCAACACTTTTGCCCATCCAACTACAAATCAGTTCCCACAAACCCCTCCTTAGGTTGGATAATTTGCTAGACTGGTTCACAGAACTGAGGAAAACACTTTATTTACACTTACTAGTTTGTTATAAAGGATGTAATTCAGGAACAGCCAGATGAAAAAGATAAGGTTATAGGGGAGGAGGTATTCAGAGCTTCCATGCCTTCTCTGGGCATGTCACCTTCAATGTATTGGTGGAAGCTCCCTGAATCTCACCATTTAGGGGTTTTTCTGGAGGTTTCATCACTTAGACTTGGTTGATTAAACCATTGGCCATTGTGATTAACTGAACTTTCAGCCCCTCTCCCCTATTTTACTGACTATACAATAAAAGCTAAAAAAGCAGTGTATATGTTGCCAAGGTAATTTGCAAGACCACCATGTTTATTAGTGAAACAGAATCCTTGATGTCCCTGCAGACTCCAACTTGCTCACCAATTTCAGAGGGAGAATGGAAGACATGGGGTGACAGAGGTTCTTGGGGTGTTTGAGCCCGGAGATGAGAAAAGGACTCAAACAGGGAGCAAAGGGACAGACTTAATAGGAAAAGCAGCTGCATAAAAACCCTCTTCTTGAAGGATTTCTCAGGGCAACAAGCAAGAATTTGACCAGGCCAGGACACCTGGGTGGCTCAGTCAGTTAAGCGTCTGACTTTGGCTTGGGTCATGATCTCATGATTTGTGGGTTCGAGCCCCATGCTGGGCTCTGTGCTGACATCTCAGAGCCTGGAGCCTGCTTCGGATTCTGTGTCTCCCTCTCTCTCTCTCTGTGCCTCCCCACTTGTGCTGTGTGTCTTTCTCTCAAAGATAAACATTAAAAAAATAATAAAATTTTTAAAAAGGTGGAGGCGGGGTACAACCAGGCCACCAGTCTGATCCTAGGTCATCTGTGAAAGGAAAAATGTGCACCCAGTCTGGGGCCACACTGCTACCTGGAGCCTTGCTTGCCCCTGCTGGCTTTGCAGCTGAATCAACTCTTTTTTCAGTAACATGAGCTTTCTATCCAGAAAACTGGAAGACATCTTTATAGGCATAACCTTAAACCAACAACACTTATGCAGCCAACGCTTCTTCAGGCTTCAGAGGAAATGTCTCAGTCGCTGTCTTCTAAGCCTGTCCCTGAGAGGGATTTCTTTCCTTCTGATCCTCCTTTGGCTAGAATAGTGGCAACACGGAGTTGCATGGTATATAAGTTACAGGGGGCAAGAGCTTCAGTGCCTTGCTTAGCAGGAGGAGTTGGAGCCAGAGCAGCTTCCAGCTGCAGCCATGGAAGTGGGATCTGCTGGGCATGAGAACCTGTGCCTGAGGGAGCAGAACCTTATCCTCATCCATGGGGGGTGACCTGCACCACGTGGAAGGCAGTGGCAGCATTCTTCTGGGGGGCCTGAATTGCCTCAGGGTGGCCTAGGCCAGGGGGCCAGCACAGCAGTGGCCGTGATTCCTTGGCATAGATTTGCATCTCCACCCATCGCTAGTCATCCCACTCCTAGAAATTTATCATAAGCCATTAATCTCAAAGAAAAAACAAAAATGACAGCATTTGGGGCACCTGGGTGGCTCAGTTGGTTAAGCATCCGACTTCAGCTCAGGGCATGATCTCACGGTTTGTGAGTTCGAGTCCCACGTCAGGCTCTGTGTCTGACAGCTCAGAACCTGGAGCCTGCTTCTGTGTCTCCCCCTCTCTCTACCCCTCCCCTGCTCAAGCTCTGTGTCTCTCTGTCTCTGTATAATAAATAAACGTTAAAAAATTTTTTTTAATGACAGCATTTGTTTTTTTATGTTTGTTTGAAATAATACATCCTATGGTAAAGTTTTTTTAACAATAAAGGTCATTGATAAGTTTGAGTTGTTGTCCCTTCTATTCTTACTTCCCTGATACTCTATATCCTTCCAATTTTTTTCTCTGCATATATATATATATATATATATATATATATATATATATCCATTTTTCCATACTGTATATGATTTCAATTAATAACTCTTTGACATCTTTATGTAAGTGTAAAGGTAAAACTACTGATAAAAAGCTGAAGATTTCTAGACCCTACTAAGTGGTTTTGAATAATCTAAGTTCTGCCCAGGTTTTTCTTTGTGTGAGGTGAATTCATATGTACTTACCTCCAAATGGAAGTACCAAAACATTCTAAGTAAGAATAATTTGTTCTTTTGGTGCCATTGCTCTTCTTCATTATTGATAATAGAATATAACCTCTCTGATTAGGGGAGTATGCAGATAATGTTATTGTTCTTGTGCAGCAGTCAGATCATTTAGTAATTGGCAAATGGCAGGGTGCCTGGCTGGCTCAGTGGGTAGAGCATGTCACTTTTGATCTCATGGTCCTGAATTCAAGCCCCATGTTGGGCGTGGAGCCTACTTAAAGATACATTTGCAAATGGCTACTGTTGATAAGTCATTCAAAACCATATAAATTTCTATCAATAACTATCTTTTTTAGTGATTCACAAAACTTTTTAATTACTAAATCATATTTTATAGTGGAATTAACGTCAATCTGTTTTTTTGTGTTGCAGCACTTGTAGTTTCATGGGAATGAATAATATTCATAGTAAATAAATGGGTTTCTAAAAGAAAAGCAAAGCTGGAGGAATCATAGTTCCAAATTTCTTTTTTTTTTTTTTAAATAGAGTCACTTTATTTATTTATTTTTTTAATTTTTTTTTTTCAACGTTTATTTATTTTTGGGACAGAGAGAGACAGAGCATGAACGGGCGAGGGGCAGAGAGAGAGGGAGACACAGAATCGGAAACAGGCTCCAGGCTCTGAGCCATCAGCCCAGAGCCCGACGCGGGGCTCAAACTCACGGACCGCAAGATCGTGACCTGGCTGAAGTCGGACGCTTAACTGACTGCGCCACCCAGGCGCCCCCATAGTTCCAAATTTCAAGTTATATTATAATCCTGTAGTAATCAAAACAGTGTGGTGCTGGCACAAAAATCTGGCATATGGTACTTGCACAGGCCATTAAAACAGAATAAAAAGCCCAGAAATGAACCCACACCTATATGATCAATTAATCTTACACAAAGCAGAAAAGAATATCCAATGGGAAAAAGACTGTCTCCTCAACAAATGGTGTTTGGAAAACGGGACAGCAACATACTATACAGAAGAATGAAACTGGACCACTTTAACACCATATACAAAAATAAATTCAAAAGGGATTAAAGACCAAAATATGAGACTTGAAACCATAAAAATCATAGAGGAGAACACAAGCAGTAACCTCTTTGACACCAGTTGTAGTAACTTCTTTCTAGATATATCTCTGGAGGCATGGGAAACAAAAGCAAAAATAAACTATTGGGACATCTTCAAAATAAAAAGCTTCTGCACGGCCAAGGAGAAAGGAGACAACAAAACTCAAAGGCAAGATATTGGCAAATGATGTTTCTGATTAAGTGTTAGTATCCAAAATATATAAAGAACTTATAAAACTGAGCACCCAAAAAATGAATAATCCAATTAAAAATGGGCAGAAGACATGAATAGTCATTTTTCCAAAGAAGATTTACAGATGGCCAACAGACACGTGAAAAGATGCTCAACATCACTCATCATCAGGGAAATGCAATTTAAAACTACAATGAGATATCACCTCACACATGTCAGAATGGTTAAAATCAACAGTACAAGAAACAATAGTGCTGATGAGAATGTAGTGAAGGGGAACCCTCTTGCACTGCTGGTGGTAATGCAAACTGGTGCAGCCACTCTGTAAAGCAGTATGGAGGTTCTTCCAAAGTTGAAAATACCCTACTATCCAGCAATCACACTAGTAGGTATTTATGCAAAGAATACAAAAATACTGATTCAAAGGGATACATGTACTCTGATGTTTACAGCAGCATTATCTACAGTAGCCAAATTATGGAAACAGCCCAAGGGTCCATTGATTGATGAATGGATAAAGATTTCCTGTTTCTTGGCTATATATACATACATATATATATATATATATATATATATATATACACACACACACACACACATATATATATGTAATATAGATATCTATATATCTATTATATCTCTAGACATATATATAGATATAATCTCCTTACCTTTTCACCTGACATTATATATAACCTTAGGAAATCTTGAAGGAAACTCTTCTTAGTCATTATCATTGATTGATAGGTTAAAAATCCATTTTTAAAATTTCCTTTTATTTATGTATGTATTTATTTGTTTATAAAGTTTATTTATTTATTTTTGAGAGAGAGGGAAAGTCCAAGTGGGGGAGGGCAGAGAGAGAGAGGGAGAGAGAGAGAATCCCGAGCAGGCTCCACACTGTCAGCACAGAGCTCAATGTGGGGCTGGAATCAGCAACCCACAAGCTCATGACCTAAGCCAAACTCAAACGCTTAATCAACTGAGCCATCCAGGTGCCCAAAAATTTCCTTTTATTTTGAACAACTTAGAAATAAAGTTTCAAGATTTTTAGTTTCTCATTTGTCAGTTAAAATCTAAGTAAGAAAATATAGGAAGATCAGAGATAAGTCCTGACTCAATCAAGGTACAAAATGTGGGGTGAAATCATAACATTTTAGAGTATCTTTTTAAGTATGTATGATTAGATAATGTTACTTTGAGTATTTTGTCCAAGGACAGTAGTATTTAATTTAAAAACCTCAGTAAAAGTATGGGTGTTTACTATGAAATACCAGATATTACTGTAATTTAACTGGACACTTGGAAAAATATATACTTCATAGAAGGCTATGTATTATGTTGATATCTACGTCTTAAAAAGATGAACTACTTAGAACACTTAATGCCTAATTTAAAAAATAAAATTCCAAGACTGAAAATTCAATAATAAAATAATAAAAATACTCCTATTTTTTTGTTTAACAATGTTCAAACAAGGTTATCAGAAAAATTAAAGACAGTCAATTATGAAATCTTTCAGTTTTACAATAAGTTTTGAAATTTTTCTTTCCTATTCAAGGAATTTGTTCTGTGATCCCTTTCCCAAATGAATAGTTTTTTTTCTCCTGGATCATTCTCATCAATATATAGACAAAATTTAATTTGTCGAAATTTTAATTTCCCCATCTAGTCACTGCTGGCCTTTCTAGCAGTTTCCCAAAGAGAAGCTTATAGTTGGTTGCTATCTTTGCATCCTGGTCCCTCCCCTATTCACTATTTTTTTTCCCCTTTAGAGATTTTTCAATAGTACATTTATAACTTTTTTCTGAAGTTGTGATCATTTTCTGAAGTTGTGTACATTTTAAGTGTACAGTTCAGTGGCATTATGTGCATTCACATTGTACAATCATCACTACCATCCATCTCCAGAAATTTTTAATCTTCCCAAATTCTGTATTCAATCAATGTTGATCACTAAGTTCCTATTCCCCTCTCCTCTCATCCCCTGGCAATCAACATTCTACTTGTTGTCTCTGAATTGACTACTCTAGATACCTCATGTTAGTGGAATAATATATTATTTGTTTTTTTGTGTCTGGCTTATTTCACTTAGCTTAATTTTTTCCCAAGGTTCATCCATGTTGTAGGGTTTGTCAGAATTCCATTGCTTTTTAAGACTGAATCATATTCCGTTACATATGTTTTGTTTTTTCATTCATATCCCAATGAACATTTGCGTTGTTTCCACCTTTTGGATATTGGGAATAATGCTGCTCTGAATATTGGTGTTTAAGTGTCTGTTTGAGTTCCTGCTTTCAATTATTTTCGGTAGATACTCAGAAGTGGCATTGCTGGATCATATGATAATTCTATGTTTAATTTTATGAGGAAATGCTATACCATTTTACATAGTGGCTGTACCATTTTACATTCATACCATCAACACATAAGGGTTCCAGTTTCTCCACATCCTCACCAACAGTTGTTATTTTTCATTTGTTGAAGCCATCCTAATGGATGTGAAATGGTATATCACTGTGGGTGTGTGTGTGTGTGTGTGTGTGTGTGTGTGTGTGTGTGTTTAGAAGGAGAGAGTGTAAGCAAGGGAGAGGGGCAGAGGGAGAAAGAGAGAATCTTAAGCAGGCTTAGCCCTTAGACAGATGCAGGGCTCAATCTCACGACCCTGGGATCATGACCTGAACTGAAATCAAGTGTCAGTCACTCAACCAACAGGGTCACCCACGTGCTCCTCATTGTGGTTTTGATTTACATTTCCCTGGTGATCTTGTTATGTATGTACTTTAAAAAAATTTTTTTTAACATTTATTCATTTTTGAGAGTGAAAGAGACAGAGCATGAGTGGGGGAGGGACAGAGAGAGAGGGAGACACAGAATCCAAAGCAGGCTCCAGGGTCTGAGCTGTCAGCACAGAGCCTGATGTGGGGCTCGAACTCACAGACTGTGAGATCGTGACCTGAGCTGAAGTTGGATGCCCAACCAACTGAGCCACACAGGCGCCCCAGTCTTGTTATGTATTTATTGGCCATTTGCATCTCTCCTTTGGAGAAATGTCTATTCCAGTCCTTTGCTCATTTTTAAATTGGGGTTTTTGTTGTTGTTGAGTTGTAGTTCTTTAAATGCTCTGAATATTAATCCCTTATCAGATATATGGTTTGTAGATATTTTCTCCCATTCTAGTTGCCTTTCTTTCTTGATAGAGTTCTTTGATGCCCAAAAGTTTTTAAATTTTGATGAAGTCCAATTTTTCTTTTGTTGCTTGTGCCTTTGGTGTCATATACAAGAAATCATTGCCAAATCCAATGTCATGAATCTTTTCCCTCTGTGTTTTCTCCTATGGCTTATATATATATATTTTTAGTTTATTTTTGAGAGAGAAGGAGAGAAAGAGTACGCACTTGCATGAGTGGGGGAAGGGCAGAGAGAGAGAGAGAGAGAGAGAGAGAGAGAGAGAGAGAGAGAGGATCCAAAGAGGGCTCTGTGCTGTGTGGGGCTCAAACGCATGAACTATAAGATCATGACCTGAGCCAAAGTCAGACGCTGAACTAACTGACTGAGCCACACAGGCATCCCTTGACTTTTCTGGTTTTATCTTTGAAAAGTTTTTTATCCATTTTGAGTTAATTTTTTATATATGGTGTGAATTAAGGGTCCAAATTCATTCTTTTGCATCTGGATAACCAGTTTTCCCAGTATCATTTATTGAAAAGACTGTCTTTTTTTTCTGAGAGAGAAAGAGAGAGAGAGAGAGAGGGAGAACACTCTTGGGGAAGAGGCAGATAGAGAGGGAGAGAAAGAATCTTAAGCTGGCTCCATGTCCAGCATGGAACCTGACGCGGAGCTCGATCTCACGACCGTGAGATCATAACTTGAGCTGAAATCAAGTGTCAGACGCTCAACTGACTGAGCCACCAGGTACCTCTGGGTGGTTCAGGGGTACTCTGTATTTTTATAGAGGATATTGCAGGGGCACCTCTGCAGGTGCCACTCTGCAGGTGGCTCAGTCAGTTAGGCATCAGACTCTTCACTTCAGAGCTCAGGTTAATGATCTCATGGTTCCTGAGATAAAGTCCTGTGTCCAGCTCTGCATTGATGGCACAGAGCCTGCTTGGGATTCTCTCTGTCTGTCTCTGCATCCACCCCCCTGTGCTCATGCTCTTCCACTCTCAAAATAAATAAACATTAAAAAAAGTGAAGGGGACATTACAGTCATCCTGAGAAAAGATAACACAATCCTGAACTAAGACTGTGATAGTGGGTTTGGAAAGGAGCAGGTTATTGAGGTATTTGAGAAATAACAAGACTGAGGAATTGAATGGGTTAAAGGATGTTCCTTTTTGTTTGAATAACGGGGTAGGTGGTGGGTACCAAAAACCAAGAAAATGAATAAAGAACAAATTGGGAGAAGCTTGGGAAATTCCTGGGTGACAGGGATAATGAGTTCAATTTTGGATATTTTGAGTTTTCAGATACCTCCAAGTTGAATTTAGAGGTTATTGAATTAAGTTATCAATGGAAGTTAAGACAACAAAGTTAAGCTTAAAAGATAAAGCATAGCTTTGTGGTGTGCATCTCTGTTCTAAAAGTTGTACTTAATGAGTGTTTTAGAAATTGAGGAATTTATTTATGGATAACAAGTGTTAGGACTGACACGAATTCCAATGAAAGTTAGGATGAAGAACACATTGGGTTGTTCAAAATATGTAGGGGCAATATGTCCAGTGGTATAAGAGGAGAAGAGTCAGATTTTTCCATCAATTTAAAAGAACTATTTAAAAATCACTTTATGTAGGCTGGTAAAAAAGTTTGGGAAATAGATAGTGGTGATGGTTGCACAATATTGTGAATGTAATCAGTGCCACTGATTTGTACAGTTAAAAGTGGTTAAAATTGTAAGTTTTATGTCTTATAATTTTACCACAGTTAAAAATAATTAATAATGTAATATACCCAGGGTGCCTGGGTGTCTCAGTTGGTTAAGAATTCAACTCTTGATTTTGGCACAGGTCATGATCTCACGGTTTGTGAGTTCAAGCCCCAAGTTGGGCTCTGTACTGACAGTGAGGAGCCTGCTTGGGATTCTCTGTCTTCCTCTCTCTTTGCCCCTCCCCCATGTGTACATGAGCTCTCTCTCTCTTTCTCTCTCTCTCAAAAATAAATACACATTAAAAAAACCACTTTAGTTTTAAAAATATATACCCCAAACTATTGCATACTTTAAATAAATAAGTTTTATGTTCTGTAAATTATATATATATATACACATACATACGTATATATTTTTTTTTAATGTGTATTTTTGAGACACAGAGCAAGCGAGAAAGAGAGAGAGAGAGAAAGAGAGAGAGAGAGAGAGATAATGGGGGAGGAGCAGAGAGAGATACAGAATCCGAAGCAGGCTCCAGATATCTAGTTGTCAGTACAGAGCCAGATGCAGGGTTCCAACCCAGGAACGGTGAGATCATGACCAGAGCTGAAGTTGGACACTCAACCGACTGAGCCACCCAGGCACCCCGTAAATTATATTTTAATAAAGCTATTTGAAAAATAATCTGTGGGGGCGCCTGGGTGGCTCAGTCGGTTAAGCGTCTGACTTCAGCTCAGGTCATGATCTCACAGTTCATGAGCTCGAGCCCCGCATTGGGCTCTGTGGAGCCTGGAGCCTGCTTCAGATTGTGTCTCCCCTCTCTTTGCCCTTCCCATTTCACACTCTGTCTCTATCTCTCTCAAATATAAATAAACATTAAAAAATAAAAATAAATAAAAATTAAAAAATAATCTGTGTATAGAGCTAAGCCAGAAATTGCTATGGAATTCAAATCAAAAGTAACTCGTCTAGTCCTTGAAAATTAGTTTAAGCATCTTGTTTGACCATTTTGCTTCTGGTACTCAGTAAATATATTTTAAGTGAATGAATAAACAAATAAGTGGACTTAAATGCAGTATAAGTAAATCTGTCTATCTGGCTATGAGGTTGCAAGTTTGAGTTTGGGAATGTGATAATCATTGTGGTCCCTGTCCTCTTGAAATATAGTCAGAACTCTCACATACAGTTCTTTGTTTTACAAATACATTTAAAAAGAAATGTGCATTTGGTGAATCTTTTACTCGTCTATTCTCATGAATTCGGTCCCAGGAGAGATGTGATTGCCTACCTTCTGATATGAAAACTTGAAGAACTGGTTGGTGTCAGGACATCGGAAAATTACTAGACCAGCCCCCAGAATCTGCATTCATTTCGGAAATACAAAAGAGTGAATTAAAGACATGAAATAAGAGCAGAAACAAGAGCAGAAATAAGAGCAAACCCCAGATAGTCCTGATGGTACAGTTCTGCAAGTGACAGCAAACATATCTCCTCTCAAGGTAGATTTTATTACTCAAAAGGGCTTACCAGTGCATCTTGCAGAATGCCAATTTATTTTCTCCTACTTTATAATCTAAGGCAATATTGGTATAAAATAACATCTAGAAGGAATCCAGTGAAGTAATAAATGTATAAACACATTTATATTTCCAAATAAAACATAAATTTCATATTCCATGTTGTCACTGTCTATCAACAGTCCAATTGTTTTGTTGAGTTGTGACTTCGGAAAAGAATGCTTAGCAGGTGAAGTTGTTGGTGTAGGTTTACAGTTGAATGTGAGTAAAAACTCAGCAGAATCAGTAATTGTCTTCCTTAAGTGTTAGAACTTAAAATCAGAGTCATCTACAGGGCAAGGGAAATGTATCAAGTCTTCAAGTTGAGTAGCAAGTGTCTCTAAAACATACAATAATGAAGGCAATGATTTTGTCAACTGAGATGGATAGAAAAGTTGAGGATTAACTGCTCTGGAAATGAAAAGAATGATTTCTAAAGACATGCTTTAACTTTTCAAAGAGGCATCATATCTCCATTTTTATTTTATTTTCTCCTATTTTTAATCTTATGAGAGAGAGGGTGAGAGCACAGAGCATGTGAGCAGTGGGGAGGGGCAGAGGGATGCTCCACACCCAGTGCGGAGCCTGATGGGAGGCTGAATCCCATAACCCTGGAATCATGACCTGAGGCAAAATCAAGAGTTGGATACTCAACCGACCAAGCCACCGAGGCACCCCAGTATCTGCATTTTTAAAAGCAATTTCATAAGGTTAAGAAGGGAAGATGTAGTCGTTATGGTTGAAGAAAAGAAAGCAAAGAGGTTAGCATTTCTTCTTTGCCTATACTTGTCTGCTTTAAGTTGCCTAGATGAGTTAAAGTTTACGATTTAAAGAAGCTTTGCTGCACATAAGTGCCCAAATCCACCCCCAGCTCATCCTACTCTAATGCACTTCTACCTGTAACAAAATAGGAGAAGCAAAAGGAACACAGGCCCTCTGGGCTATTTTAATACTTCTGAGGTGCTGGTAACACCCAGAAAATCAGGAATTCCTTTCCAAAATCTATGTTGATTTAATGACTTTACATCCTTTTCTTCAGAAGCTATTCCTCTTCCCTTGCATCCTTTAAAGCACATGGTTCTTAAACCTGGCTGCACATCAGAATCACCTAGGGAGCTTTAAAAATGCCAACTGCAAGCCAATTGAATCTGAATTTCTGCGTGAAGAGATCCAGCATAGGTAAGGACACCTACTTACCTATGCTTTTAAAACACCCCAGGTGATTTTGGTATGTTCCAGGCCTGAGATCCAATTAGAGCCATGGCTCTTTGGTTCTTAAAGCTTTTGGTTCTTAAAGTAATGTAACCCTTAGACAGATAGCAATCAACATCCTAGGAAACTTGTTAGAAATACAAATTCAGGAGGCCTTTCCCTCTTACTGAATCAGAAACTCAGGGTAATGGGGTCTAAAAATCTGTGTTTTAACAAGGTTCCAGGTGATGTCAATGCAAGCTAAAATTTGAGAACCACTGACTCAAAGTGGGTGTTTTTGAAAATTTAACGTGTATTTGAACTATCTTGTCCAAATGTAAATTCTGACTCAGTATGTTTGGAATGCTGCTTGAGACTGTGAGTTTCTAACAAGCTCCCTGAGCATGCTACCAATCTACTGACCACACTTTCAGCAGCAAAGTGTCAGGATACAGCTTTCTTTCTATGGAATTATCCAGGTACATTATATAGGAAAACAGTTATACCTCAGTTAGTCACAAGTTTATACACAGATTAGACTTTTCATGGTAAGTTTACATTTTCTTTTAATACAATCTGGTGAATGTGCACATTAGCTCTAACGGTCCTGAATAAAATCTTTTTAGGTTTTGGTCCAACATTTTCTAAACTGTTTTCAAAGTTCTTCATGAAATCATTGGTTTCCTAGGATTCTGCCTATAAGAATATTCCTAGAATTAAGTTTTTCTACTCCTGCAAAACAGTCCAAATGTATTTCTATTCCCTTTGTCTTATCTGCCAAAATCTTTCCTTTTATTTCCAAACCCAATTTCTATAGCAGCCTCTGACCAGCATCCCCATTCTGAGTCCTATAATTAAATTCTTATCTCTAGATTTTAATTGTTTGTACATGTAATAGTATAAATCTAATTATGTCCAAGAGTGAGTTATACAACATTCAGGTAAGTATGGTCTGTCAGGGATGACTGGGTGCCTCAAGCAGTTAAGTCTCTCACTCTTGATTTTGGCTCAGGTCATTATCTCAGGGCTGGTTGTGAGATCTAGCCCAGAATTGGCTAGGTGCTGGGTGTGGAGACTGCTTAAGACTCTCTCTCTTTCTCTCTGTCCCTCCCCCCTTCAAAAAAAAATAATACAGTTTGTCAGAATGCTGGTTTTGTTGCATTTTTTTTTTACCACAATACCCGGGATTCGTTGTCTCACTGCTTCAAAGAATGAAGAGGTGGACACTAAATGAGCAGCAGGCAAAAGTTTATTAGAATATAAGATTAGAAAGGAAGAATAGAAGGAAAGCTCTTGTATAGAGTACATTTGAAAGTGAATGCCCAAGGACTATAGGCAAGGGTCCTTGTTTTATAAGGTTCTGGTCAGCCCTCCCCCCTCCATTTCCCCTTGTTCCTTCTCAGTTTCTATTCTTATTGGCTTGATAGTTCTACATGCTGGGTTGTCCATTTCTGATTGGCTCGTTTCCATTGTATGAGGGGT
The DNA here is from genome assembly GCF_016509475.1 of Prionailurus bengalensis. Classification (NCBI taxonomy): domain Eukaryota; kingdom Metazoa; phylum Chordata; class Mammalia; order Carnivora; family Felidae; genus Prionailurus; species Prionailurus bengalensis. The sequence goes on from NC_057344.1 coordinate 97,055,387, forward strand.
GGTCTATGGCCATACTTAAGTCTTCTGTCAAATTCCAGAGGGGAAACCTGAGGAGTAGGTGGTGTCTGTTACATTCTTAAGAGGAACCTCATGACTGAGGGGACTTCTTGTGGTTAGACACTCCCAGCATTGTTCCAAAATAGGTGTTTTTCCCCATCCAGGGACCTCAGGCCCTAATCTTTCCCTCTGCCTACACAATCCTATCTTCCATCATAGTTTCCCTGAGATCACACAGGGAATTTGCAGTTACTGAATACTATTCTGATAGAGCCTCCCTTGCTTATTTCTGCCTTACCTTGTTTGGTTTACAATAGAACTAAGAAGGAACACACAGTCAATTCAAGTTTGGACACAATCAAATGTGACACATGTTTTTTGTATTTAGAATAAATCCTCTTGAATATATGAAATAATTAATTTTAAGAGACTTTTATTGTGAAGTATAAAATATTCAGAAATGATTAAAAAATTTTTCAGTTACAGTATTAATTTAATAATCTTTCCAAGAGAAAGCACCACATTAAAAAATGACATTCATAACAAACAATCTGAAATGCTATGATAAAATAATTAATAGTAATTACAACAGCAAATCATGAAATTCAGAAATTTCTAACCATAGATCTAAATCAGGGGTCTCAAACTCAGATGTGTTCAGGGCTAAGTAGGAAACACAAAGTAGTGAAGTAACCTTATATAAGGAGTCTATAGGCTGTGGCAAACTAGGGAATGCATGCCCAGTTGAAAGACTTCAAATTACAACAATTTTAAAACATTATGCACACTGAATAAAACAGCTGTGGGCCAAGCTGCCTGAATACCAATACTGTCAGTTTGCAACTGTGGCCTAAATGAATTTCTAGTAGTTTATATACCAATTCTCAAAATGGCAGACTGCACTTTTTAAAATATATATGTTGTCTATATATGTATGTATGTATATATATATATATAGTGTGTGTGTGCGTGTGTGTGTGTGTGTGTGTGTGTGTGTGTGTGTGTGTTTTCTACACAGATATATGAAGCTTGAGTCACTATTTTGGGATGTATGGATAAAAAAAACTTTAGGATAAGGTATTTTGCACCTTGAATTAATCAATTTAGGAAGTTGCATGGATATATTCTTTAAAACATCTGCTTAAGAGATGAAATTTTTAAAATACCTCCTTTCACATTTGGGAAAAATTAGTTATGCCTAAGAGTTAATTAAAATGAAATGAAATTTCATTCTTTTACCAATAGAAAGTTATATACCACAGTACATTACTGCTTAGTAAGAAATATTTAGGTGAAAAATAAATTTCTAAATTTATTTAGTAATAAATTACTAAAGCCATAGTTCAGAAAGCACTCAATCATATTGCCTCACTATATATGAAGAAAATCCTTGTAATTCAGTTAACAATAAATTTTACTTTATCTTTAAAGGGTATTTTGTTTAAAAATTTTAGTATACTTTATATTTTCAGTTAAAAGTAAAGGTTCTAATCTGAAGATATAACATTGCTAAAGACCAAATGGCTGTAACCAAGTTGGTTTGGTTTCCTATGCCAAAGCAGTTTCACAGAACTTACGATTTTGTATACCATTAATGACTTCACATTAGTGACTTTTAAATAGCTTTAAAAAGCTAAGGTGATGGGAACATTAGAGTTACAAAATATTTTAAAAGGCTATGAAGGCACATTATAATTCAAATATCCTTGCTACACTAGGAATACATATTTTAAAATAATCCACAGACAACACAGATTTCAAACAAATAGAACTCAAGTACATTTATTCCAAACCTTGATATAATACTCAAAAATATTTTCTACTTTTTTCAAACATTTTAGATCTTAGCTTGAGAAGCTTAACATAAAACGAAAGCACAGCACCAAATCTAGCCATATAATCTTCCCCTTAAAAAAGTTAGTAGTTACTATAACTTTTCTGTAAAATAAACTCATATGGAACAAATCAATTTCATATATGGCCTTTAATTTCTGAAATTAAAAGCCAAAGCTGTTTAAGTGTATCTAACTAAAGTTAGATATTTAGGAAACCCAGAGTAGGTATACAAGAAAATGTTAAGACACAGTATCAAGTAATGCAGTAAGTCTTTCATTATTTCCATTTTTGATGAACTGACACTTTTTAAGAAGGGGAAATAGGTTTGGCATTGTTTTCTAACCTAGTATTTGGCAAAGTCTCAAAGTACAGCCAAGTCATATGCATCTTATTTGCATTCCCACATTTGTTTTAATTATTAAAACCACTTATGTATGACGCCATTAGGAATTTTTTAGAATTCAAAGTTAACACTGCGTTTTACACACCATGAAGTATTTCCATGGCAGAGATTAAATTGAAAATAAGATTATAAATTCACTATGAATCATAAAAAGAAAGAAACATGTTCTCAAATCAAGTCAATAGTAGAACTATCACATAAGGGTATACAATACAGGCTGATGTTATTATAAACTTAGTTTGATTTAGCAGTTCTTTAAAAACCAATAGGACTTCAATGAATAAATTTATTTTAATTAATAAATTATTCACAATTAAAAAGTTAAAGTTTTCATAAATAGCAACAACAGACTAGACATTGAGTATATGGGATTCCCACAAAACAATAACAAAATATTTCAACATTATTTCATCCAAATATTGGTTTAAAATTATTTAAATGTATTTAAAGATTGTTAATGACTGATTTATATGAGTTCCAGACTAAATTAATACAAATTAGATATTTAGTGCTGTCCGCTTGTTCTTCACATCATCAAAGGATGAAACTCCTTTTGTAAACAATATGATGGCCATACTGGTTATATACAGTGATCCAATTAGTTAGCATATTTATGGAGGAAGCGTTCAAATGCATCATAGATGGCACGTCTAAATTAAATATGAAAGAAGAACTATAAGTGAAGAGCAAAAAAGGAAGACAGTACTTTTATTGTTAGTTATTTCCAAAATTACCTGTGGCTTGCAACCTGACTTCCTCTCCAAATAGGTCTGAAAGAGGCAGGTATCTGAGGATAGGTGTTTGGGTCCATGTAACTTCACCACTACTAGAAAACCTCAAATGTGCTTTCAACTGATGATGAATTCGAACTTATATAATATCTATGTATTTATATACTATGTATGTGAAAAATATAATGTATATATGTAAGTCACTTTTTGAAAATTAATTGGCTACACTAAACTTTTCATAATGTAGTATTCAATTTATTTCATAAATTAAGATAAGGATATTTTTTGTCCAGAAAAACACATGTACCTAGCAACTGAACTTAAAAGCAAAAGCCTTAAAAAAAAAAAAAAGAAAAGAAAAAGAAAAAGCCTTAGTTTCCTATAGTACTTTCACAAGGTATTTTAATTGGACATTTAAGGTGACATCTAAAAGTTGAAGTAAATGAGTGACAACATACAAAATTACTTCTTGGATTAAAAAGAGCTAAAACATGTCAAACATATAGTACACACAATTCTTCTATTATATAGCTATAAAGCTGGCAGTTTTGTTTTGTTTTTTTAATGGTTTTATTTATTTTTGAGAGAGAAAGAGAGAGAGAGAGTGAGCAGGGGAGAGGCAGAGAGAGAGGGACACACAGAAACCAAAGCAGGCTCCAGGCTCCAAGCTATCAGCACAGAGCCTGACGCGGGGCTCGAACCCATGAACTGTTGAGATCATGACCTGAGCTGAAGTCGGATGCTTAACTGACTGAGCCACCCAGACAGCCCTGCAGCTGGCAGTTTTGAAACATATCATGCACAAGGTACTAAGCACTTTATGTGAACTAATACACTTAACCATTAATGATAAATATATTCCAATGATAACCTTTTGCCATTAAATCTAAATAGAAGTAGAAATAATAAAGGCTGTAAAATACTAGAGATATAGAATCAAAGGTTTTTGTAAGTTCTAATAAATACTGGAGTCATATAAGGTTATTAGCATTAAAACCAATATTTCACTTCTCACTTAAGATTCCATATTCACTTGCTACGGAAAAACATTGCTCAATTATTCCACAGATACTTATGCCATCTTGAGAGAAGAAAAGAGTGGAGTGAAAAACTCATAATGAACCAAAGCAAATTTTACAAACTGTGTTCCTCCCTATACCCTAAAATACCTGGCTATTAATATTTGAAGAGTGTAAAAACACACAATAAAATATGCCTATCATACAACTTCTCCAGTTCTTTAGAAGAAACAAGAAGAGGATGAGATAGGTAAGAATACCACAAGGTGAGAACTGAGTGGGGCAGGAAAAAAAGGAAAGTGGACTAAAACGTACAATAAAAATACCCAATCCTCTAAGTTTTTTGAGGCAAAAAATTACAAAACCAAATAAATAGATATTAGACCAATCATCTTACCTGAAGAGTCCTTGTTTAAAAAGATAAGCACTAATATGACCCCCTTCTAGATACCGGATTTCACAACCGGGCCAGATTTCTTGTAGACTTCGAACTCCTGTTCGTGGAATGTAGGCATCTTCTTTGGCTTGAACCACTATAATGAGGCTTGGGTCAACTGGAACTAGGTATGGAATTTTAAAAGATGCAACATACATACTTTTAAAAAGTTCTAAGATTTTTATATAAATACTATCATATTAGAAAATAAAACATACTTGATAGTACAGTAAGTCAAGTTGGTCAAATTACAACTTTTTGATTAAGTTAAAAATCAACTATAATATTACATAATATAATATTCATCTCTAATACAATGAGATGAACATTCTAAATAAGGTATGAAATCCCATATATTTTTAGTTAACTATTAAGATGGATTTTTTTTTAAGTTTACTCATTTATTTTTTAGGAGAGAGTGAGTGCACACGAGTGCACACTAGCAGGGCAGGGACTCAGAGAGAGAGAGAGAGGGAGAGAGAGAATCCCAAGCAGGCCCCATGCTGTCAGCGCAGAGCCCGATGTAGGGCTTGCACAAACTGTGAGATCATGACTTGAGCCGAAATCAAGAGCTGGATGCTTAACCAACTGAGCCACCCAGGCACCCCTAATTAGATGGATTTAGATTTTCATGGATAAAATATGATATATTTAAATAATCAACTTATCCTGTAAAATACATTTTGGAGCCAACAATAAACATACTCTTGAAAATATGAAATTATTTTGTAAACATCCTTAAAATGTAAAGCATCCTTAAAAATATTTCACAAATATTTACACATCAGCAAACATTCTCCATTTCATATAAAATTGGTACCTGAGAAATTTGCCACATGAGTACATTCATCCATGACTCCTTTCATGAATATTAAAGATTCTTTCTGAAGATTGTTTCTTCTTTGTTCTTTACTGAGTAGGTGATATGACTGAGGGCCACAGCTTGTATAACTACTTTTATTGGGTGAAAGTGTTTGATTGAAGCACTCCATCTTAGAGGTATCTTGCAACAAGAGTCCTTCTGATGTGGCACTGATAGATGTTTTATTAGATTGATGGTAGTCACTAGGTTTTTGGGATACAACTTGGTCTGTCATATCTAAATTTAAAGTTCTAGACACCAGATTAAGGTTAGTTAGCTTGTCTGCACCAATAGGGAAGCGTTTCACAAACTCTTGTCCCATTTTGAAAGAATCTGTCTGAATATACAAAAGACATCATTTAGTATAAAATACATTTTATTTAACAACCTTGTTAAAATAAAAAGAAAACACAAATGTCCATCAATGAATAAATAAACAAAATGTGCTATAGACATACAATGGACTATCATTTAGTCTTAAAAGGGAACAAAATTCTGATACATACGACAATGGATGAACTTTGAAGACATTACACTAAATGAATAAGCCAGAAACAAAGAACAAATACTGTATGATTTTAAGTTTTATGAGGTACCTAGAGTAGTCAAATTTATAGAGACAGAAAATAGAGTGGGGATTGCCAGGGGCTGGAAGGAGTGGGTAATGAAGAGTTACTGTTCAATGGGTACAGAGCTTCAGTTCAGTAAAATGAAAAAGTTCTGGAGATGGATGGTGGTGATGGACAGAGGTGATGGCTGCACAACAATGTGAATGCATTTATTAACACCATTGAGCTGTACACTTAAAAATGGTTGAAATAGTAAATTTTATGTTGCATATATTTGACAACTTAAAAAATAACAGAGAAAAAAGAGATTTCAGAATTTATCTGAGGACTAAGATAAGTGACTTATACTATATTGCTTAATATTTCCTATTAAACAATAAAGGGTATCATTTAGTCTGCATCACGTTTTTATTGCCAAAGTTTTGAAATTCATGATCTGCCTTAATCTTAGAACTTCCAAAAGCCTTATGAGTGTATCCTGGCAATAATACGTCAGCTACCTCAAATCCCTTTCTTAGGCTGAACTAAGAAGAATTAAAAATTATCAAGGAAAAAATATTACCTATTAAAATCTCAAAAGGATGTACTAAGTTTAAGGACTTGTAAGTACAATGTAATTTAAGTAAAAATAAACGTTGTTAAATACTAAAGACAAAGTCAAAAGAAAAAACGATGACAGCCTGGGAAAATATATTTGCAACTTATATGACAAAGAGCTAACTGCTTTAATTTATTAAAAGCTAGAAATGAATATAAAGTCCCAAACCACAATAGAAAAAGTGAGCAAAGGATATGCACATAAAGGTCACAGAAAATGAAATATAAATTACCCTTAAACTTATAAACATGTTCAATTTCACTTAAAATTAAGTAAATTAAGTAAAAACAATACCAATTTTCACCATTAGGTTGACAAAAAAAAAAATGAAACCCGTAAGTTTGCTAACACACTGAATTTGTGAAATTATGGGAAAACAGATACACATGTTCCTGCTGGTAGTAAAAATTGAAACAACTAGAATTAGACAAAATCTAACCACATTACAAATGGAACAACATTTCTAGGAATTTACACTTGTGAAATTTATTCATGGCAGCAGTGTTTGTTACTAGTGAAAAATGAGAAACAACATTAATACACATCAACAGGGAACTAGTTAATGAATCATGGTATGTCCATCCATATAGTCTCATGCAGCAGTAAAAAAGAAAAAGGAAACATTTGTGTATAGTCCATAAAAAAAGGTAAGAAAAAAGGTCATATTTCTATTGGTTTGAAAAATTCCTTGAAACATTAATAAATAGTGGGTTATTTGTTGAGGGAGATAGGACCTAGACAAATTGGGAGTACGGGTAGGAACTGTTTCATTATATGCCTTTTTATACTTTTTGATGCTTGAACATTTGACCTACAAGCTATTTAAAAAATTAAAGAATGAAAAATTGATTGAAGGCAGGAAAAAAATCCAACAACTTGGTTAACAGAAAAAATCACTAGAGTCATCTGGACCAAAGAACTGTACACCTAAAAACATTGAGAAATGTAAGATCAAGCACCCCAGAATTACTCAGAGGGGTACACCAACAACTTTAACTGCTTTTGATTAGAAAAACATAGTTTTTATAACAAAAAAGGAAGCCATCTTGACATTCCCTGAATATGTATTGCTGTGAACAAGTTCTGAGACAAAAAGAGTTGTATACAACCAAGAGTCAGAGACATAAAAAAAGTGCTGGGTAAGACTACACTGCTGTTTCAGACAACCAAAATTTTTGACATCCCTTTAAAAAGATGCATATTGAGTTTTATCATAAGTTCTCAAATATAGGCATTTTTTTATTATATGTATGGGGGAACACAAGGAACTAACTAGCAGGTAGAGATATTTTGTTACAAAGTTCTTAGGTTCTTAGGCAAGTAAATACCCTTTGAGGTTATGCAAGATAGATTTCCTTTACAAGAGTGAGATTTATAGTGATGTAATCATAAATAAAAAGTCCTAATTGATAGTATAGATGTTTTTTCTTTCTGAGATTTCTTGAGATCCTTGGTAACTTCCAAACTGAATGTATAAAATTTAAAAATTCATAAAAAGAAAAAAACCATGAAAGGAATTGGTCACCTTAGGAGACTAAGAGGGAACCAATTCATTATCTTGAAAACTAGTAAATTAAGAGGAAGATATCAAGCATTTATCCTGCCTTTTATATATGAACTGAGCCAAATAATAGGTAACCAATAAGTGCCTTTTTATACAAGTGTTCAAATTAATAAATAAAAAAGAAATGACAGATTTAGAATATCAGCATTTTGCAGTCCTCCACTAATAGACATAGGCATTAAACGTCAATGGAGGCTTACACCACAAAATAGAGACAACCGGACATTATGCGCTTCCAACACTCCTACCAAAGAAATAAAAACTGAGTTTAATCAAGCCTCTAGACCCAGCTGCCAACTTTCAGGCAATATAGAGCATGAGTGAACATGCTAAACTATACCATGAGAATGCAATAAAAAATATCTAGTTGGTGAGAAACTCTAAAGGTAAATAGTCTAAATTCTTCAACAGATAAATTATAAGGAAAAGGAAAGGAATGGAAGGGAACTTACAGATTAAAAGACACAGAAAAGCACATCAAAAAAAGAATTGTAGTGTATAAGGATACATATTTGGACAATAAAATTATTTTAAAAACAGAAGGAAGTAATTACTATAAAAATAAGGGTAATGATTAGCAGTGCGGGGAGAAGAGCTTTTTAATTAGGACACATGGGAGTGGTTTCTGTGTTGGGTGGTCAATTTCTATTCTTGACCTATTACAAACAGGTTTTCTGTTTAATAAATGTTGTAAGCCATACATTTGCTTTGCACGATTTTTTATATCTATATTTTCTTTTATTTATTTTTAAAATGTTTATTTATTTTCGAGAGAGAGAGAGAGTGAGTGCAAGCAGGGGAGGGGCAGAGAGAGAGATGGAGAGAGAGAATCCCAAGCAGGCTGTTAGCATGGAGCCTGACGTGGGGCTTGATGTCACAACTGTGAGATCATGACCTGAGCTGAAATCAAGAGTCAGAGGCTTAACTGAGCCACCCAGGTGCCCCTATTTATATTTTATTTTAAAATGAAGAATCTTAAAAAGTAAAAAACAGTACTGCCTTTTAACAGATTTGCGATTCTTTTTAAAAGTTGAAAACGTGAAACACAATCAACTTTTGCCCCCCTCCAATGTTATGCAGAAATTAAAAATACTTACTCCACAATATTCAAGCATGTGAATAATTTCTTCTTCATAAACTGTCTGTGTATAATACTGCTTTTCCAGCTCCCTCCAATTAATCGATTTACTTAGCACACCCTGAAATAACAAACTAAATTAAGATCAAACCACACTATCAAGCATTTTGTCCAATAATTTTATTATTAATGTGCAGAAAAGAGTAAACATAGCAGGCTTGAGATTTCCTATCTTTAGAAAGCTCTACTTGCAATGTTGGCCCTTGATTAGAGTCTGGGAACTGGACTAATAAACAGTTCTTTGCCCCAATATATATCTTTCTAAATGATAAAGTGATAAATGATAAATCATTGTGACAAACAGTGTAGTTTCTGCTGAACACATACTTTCCCTCTGGAGTTTTGGTACATGAGGCAGAGACTGCCTAAATGATTGACCCCTGATAAAAACCCTGGACTCCCAGGCTCAATCAACCTTCACTGATGGACATTTTGTACATAGTGTCATAACGCATTGCTAGAGGAATTAAACACAGCCTGTGAGCTTCCAGTGGAAGGTTGTGCTTGATTTCCTCCGGACTTTGCCTCATGTGCCTTTTCCCTTTGCTAATTCTGTATTGTATCCTTTTGATGTAATAAGTCTTAGTTCTGAGTAATTCTAGGTGGTACGTCCTGTGATTTCTTCTAGAGAACCACCAAACCTGGAGGGGGTTTTAGGAACCCCCAAAACAATTACCTTTCATTACATATAGCTATTTAAGTATTAATTGCAATTAAATTACCGTAGTGAAGACTCCAGATGCTGTGGACCAAGACAGGCATGGGATCAATGGCATGGGCTTAGGCCAGTTGGATACTGCTAAGGAAGCCATCTGAAATATGTTTAACAGTCAGAGAGCTTCTGTTTAAATTTCTACTCATTACAATGAAAACTGTTTACTATGAAGGAAGTAGTCTGGTAAGACTTCATTTACTATGAAGAAAGTAGTAATTGGTAAGATAAGACATGAACACAAAATCTCTAAATACTTGGGAGTGCCTGGCTGGCTCAGTTGGTAGAGCATGTGACTCTTGATCTCAGGGTTGTAAGTTTGAGCCCCACATTGGGTAAAGAGATTACTTAAAAATAAAATCTTAAAAAATCTCTAAATACTCATGAGAATGTCTAGTAACCTTGTGAAACCCAAATCATAAGTTCAACAACAACATATAACTTCTCCCTTAGAAAGTAATAAAGTACACTGGAAAATTTTAAGTAATCTCAAGATCTTCCACAGAGAACTAGTTTCTACTGGGTAAATATAGAGCAAACATGCTGAAATGTAGACGCTAGGCAGGAGGATAATCACACTCCATACTTAAGTGACCTGCTCAGTGACAACAAAATCACAACTATAAAATCTCAGACCTTTGAGGCTGACTGTAAAAAGGCTGGTGAACTACAAAGCAAATTATATAACTTATATAATGTAATGTGTGTGTTTAGAGAAAGGAAAAGTTATTTTTTGGCTAGGGGAATCAGAGAAGGCTTCATGAAATGGCTGTCCTTTAGGGAAAATGAAAGATGGGGTCTTGTCTTCTATATAAAGAAGACAACATGATCAAAGGCAAGATGGTGAAAAAGTGCAAAGTCTGCTAGGAAAACAGCCAATATAACTTACTTTGGCTGGTCAATAGGGCATATATGGTGAATGGGGTGAGGGAGATAGGTAGGCTGGAAAGACTGAATAGCAACAGATGAGAGGTCCCTTTTGCTCTGTATATAATGGGAAATTAATAAAGAGGCCTGAACAAAAGAGTGGCAATGTCAAAGAAGTGATTCAAGGAAGCTAAAATGATAGCACTTCCTAAGATTGATTAGAAAGAGTAAGATCTGAGGGAGGAAACCAACCAGTATAGGCAGTAGTTCAGGTGAAAGTTCTAAGATCCTAATCTAGGTCATAACAATGCAAACATTACTAGGTAGGGAAAAGAAATAATTTTCCACCCTTCAATTTCACTAATAATATTTTTGAATTTTAGCCAGTTTTTAAACTTAATTTTATAATTCAAGTTACTTACAGAAAACTATATATATTTTGTTGTTGTTTCTTTTAAAATGTATGGAGTGACTAATATGTTCAGGAAACAATTAGAGCATATCAATAGCCCTTACTGAACCTACTGCTTCATGGAGAAAAACTGCTAAACAAGTAATCACTGCAGTGAAATAAGTACTAATAAGAGATGAAGTACAGTCTAGGGTTTAGGCTGGGAGTGGAGGAACTTCTCATAGGAAGTAAGCTCTAGACTGGAACCAGAAGGGCAAACTGTTATTTGGTTAGGTGAAAAGGCATGAGAAGGCACTAGGAGAATGCTAGCACCCAGCATATCTAAAGCCCACTAGAATAGCAAGCCTTTGGCAGGTTTTAAGCAGGAGAGAGCAGAGATGAGATTTAGGAAAATCACTCTAGTTATGGTGTGGAGAAAAACTAAGAAGTTTAATGAAAGAAAAGACTAGAGAAAGAGAAACAATTAGGAGGCGGTTTCAGTATATTCTAGAAGACAAAGGTATAACAGGTACCTCTTTATCACTGGGGACAGCAATAAGAGATAAATGAAAAGTATTTTCTACATTTGCTATCTTCACCAATTTAACAGCAAAGTAAGTCACTTATATTTGAGATGTGAAAAGTTAAATTTTATAAAAATTAACTTTTAATACAATATTAAATTAAATTCAATACCTGAGCTATGACTATGAAGTACAATCACTGTCTATATAAATCATACCAAAAAAATCATTATAATGGGAAAAGTTTAAAACCTGTTCCTGCTTTTGCCAAGACTAAAATTAATTCTACATCTTAAGTACATTTTTAAAATAACTACATTCTCTAGATCTTACAAACATAATCACAATTAAGTATCAGTTGAAATTAAAAGGCTTACATGTCCTCCCATGGATATTCCGGTCATTCCTAGAGGTCCATAACCCTCTCTCTCTAGCCAGTGCAAGAGAGCAGCAGATTCTAAAACAAGAGCTCCTCCCATCACAAAAAGGTCAGACACGTTTTTTAGGCTGGACCTTCTAGCCTCACAAGACAAAAGAGAAAATTATTTATGTATTTACATTTTAATATATGCAAAATTACAACAGGCAGCCAGACTTCATGTTTTTCTTTTAAAGGACCAGATAGCTAATGGAACAAACTGATGGAATTAAGAGTGCTAACATTATTCTACATATTAATCAGCTAATACTTATTTTTTTAAAAGTTATATCTGCTTTTTATTGAAATTCAATTAACTACTTTGAAGCCCAGGAAATATATTTATTTGATAGCACTTAAACAAACTGTTAAAAAAAATTCGTGGTTGTCCCATATGAATTTACACAGGGGTAAATTATTACAATAGAACTTAAAGCATAAAAATTTTAAAAGCAATGTAAAAGAATTTAACCTAATACGAGGCTCATGTATTACCAAAATCTTAAATATGTTGCTTATTTTCAAAAAATACACAATTTATGAATATAATCAACTGGAAAATTTTTTATTTTTTAAATAGTAGTGTAATTAACATACAATGTTATATCAGTTTCGGCTGTATAACATGGTGATTTGACAGTTTTATACATTACTCAATGCTCACCATGGCAACTGCAATCACCATATGTCACTATATAAATGTTATTAAAATACTGACTATATGCCCTATGCTTTACTTTTAATAATTAAAAGTTGGTTGAAAAAGTAATTTTTCATAAAAATACATGTTTTTTTATTAACTTAAATAGGGGTGTCTGGAGGGCTAAGTCAGTTGTGTGTCACTCTTGATTTTGGCTCAGGTCATGATCCCAGGGTGGTAGGATCCACTCCAAGTATGGAGCCTACCTGGGATTCTCTCTCTCACCCCCTCCCCTGCTCTCTCTAAAATAAAAACAAAACCAATTCAACTAGAATTTTCTGTCTTTAGAAACCAATTTTACATGTAAGTACATTTCCTTATTAGAAGCATTTAAATCTTTTTAGATTCCAAACCATTCTTACATAGGCATACTTCATCTTATTGCACTTTGGATTGCACTGCATTTCTTACAAATTGAAGGTTTATGGGGTGCCTGGGTGCCTTAGTCAGTTAAGTGTCCGACTCCTGATTTCAGCTCAGGTCATGATCTCACAGTTTGTGAGACTGAGCCCTGTGTGAGCCCTGAGATTCTCTCTTTCCATCTATCTCTGCTCCCACCCCGCTTGTACATGCACGTGTACATAAATAAATGAACATTAAAAAAAGAACAAATTGAAGGTTTATGGCAACCCTGTTATCGATTAAGTCTACGGATGCTACTTTTCCAAAAGCATTTGCTAACTTCATGTCTCTGTCACAATTTAGTAATTTTCAAACTATCGAGAAACCTTTTCATTGTATTTGTTATGGTGATCTGTGATGTTACTGTTGTAATTGTTCTGGGGCACCATGGAACTGCACGCATATAAGATGGCAAATTTAATGGATAAATGTTATGTATGTTCTGACAGCTCCACTGACCAGCTGTTCTCCACCTCTCTCCCTCTCTCCCACCTTCCTGTTCCCTAAGATATAAAAATCTTGAAAGTAGGCCAGTTGATAACCCTACAATGGCCTCTGTGTTCAAGTAAAAAGAGGAGTCACACATTTCTCACTTTAAGTCAAAAGCTAAAAATGATCAAGCTTAGTGAGGAAGGGATGTCAAAAGCGGATAGGCCAAAAGCTAGGCCTCTTGCAGCAAACAGTTAGCCAAGTTGTGAATGCAAAGTAAAAGTTCTTGAAGGAAATTAAAAGTGCTACTCCAGCGACCACACAAAATAGAAAGCAAAATAGAAAGCAAAAGGTTTTCAATTTTGGAGAAGACTGGTCTGGATAGAAATCAAACCAGCCACAACATTGCCTGAAGCCAAAGCCTATTACAGAGAAAAGCCCTACCTCTCTTCAATTCTATGAAGGCTGAAAGAGGTAAAGAAGATGCAGAAGAACAGTTTGAAGCTAGAAGTTAGTTCATGCGGTTTAAGGAAGGAGGCCATCTCTATAACATAAAAGTGCAAGAAGGTAAAGCAGCAACTACTGATATGGAAGCTGCAGTAAGTTATCCAGAAGATCTAGTGAAGATAACTAACAAAGGCAGCTACAAATAAACAACAGATTTTCAATGTTGAAAAACAGCATTCTGTTGGAAGAAGATGCCATCTAGGACTTTCATAGCTAGAGAAGAGATGACAATGGCTAGCTTCAAAGGAGGGGTTGACTCTTGTTAGGGGCTAATGCAGCTGGTGAAATATCTCCAAGGTATGCCTATTTAGTGGTAAAAAAGAATACTATCTTAATATTGAAGTGTCCAAGTTAGAATCTGTTTTCAAATTTTAGTTCATATAAAGACATACATGATTGGCCACTGGATGAAACCTTGTCAAGGTGTACAAATTTCACTTTATCAATGGTTGTTTACTGTATATCTATGTAGGGTAATTATACACAAAGAACTAGCAGCTGTAGGAATGCCAAGTTGTGAAAAACACATTTCTGGCCCCCAAAGAGCTTATGTCCACTGTCCTACCACATCTCCTCAGAGCTCTAAGTCAGAATTTCTCTTTATGGAAACTATGCTATCCTCTGTCAAAATAGATCATAGATGTGCTTCCTCATAAAATAGCCCATGTATCCTTACATTTGTTTCTTATTCTCATTCCCCTGATTATGTATTTTGGCCTCGTACAGAAGTCTGAATTATCAAACTCACTTCAGTTTGCTCTTTTAATAGAAGTTACTAATGTAGGGTTCTGGGACAGTGGTTATTTATTTATAACAGTGGACCGAGTCTCACACTTTTGATGAAAACAAGCATAAGATGGCTTTTAAAAAGAGAGATAAAAATAAATTTACTATTTAAATTGCAAACCATCTCTTACAATGAATTATTTGAGAAAAATAAATATACTGGTGTATTATTATATTTCTTGGGTTTATGACACATGATAGGATATTTTATAGACATGATTCTCACAACAATTCTGTGTGGAAGAAATTATAGAGTATTCCCACCTTATAAATGAGGTAACAGATACTTAGACCAAGGTAATACAATTATTAAATGACAAATTACAATTGCAACCTATGTCTCTATGACTCCAAAGTCAACATCTTTCTGTTAAACCCATGCTGCCTCTAACTATAACTCAATAAACTCTTTTGGGTTTTTAACCACCAATAGAACAGAGTAAAAATGACACACTTAGTTCTGAATACAGAGCTTGGTTCCAGAGTAAGAATTCTTGAACTACTTAGCTTGGACATTAATTTTTCACATTTCACAAAGTTTATTCTAAACTATCCTTCATAGGATACAGGTTTGCTTCCAACCCACTCCAATTTCATCTGTATCTCTTCCATGTCACGACCACATAGAACATGTGACCTCTAAATCTACCTCTCCAGGACTTTCCAACTCCCTACTTAACTTCTCCACCTGCAGTTCTAACAGACATCACACATTTAACACATGCAAGTCAGAACTTTTGATTTCTTACCAACAATATCCAATTTATCAATGAGTCTTATCATTTCAACTTCTAATTACCCATGAGAGCTTCTTTCCATCTCTACTGCCACTTCCTTAAAGTCACTTTTTTTTCCTCCTGCATTACTGCTATAGCTTCCTATTTGATTTTTCTGTTGCTACACTAGCCCGACTAAGCCAAAATAAGCTTTTAATAACACAAATCAGATCATTCCTCTCCTTAAAGTCCTCCAAAGGTTTCCCACTGCACTTATAGTAAAATTCAAAGCACATGGCTCTTCATAAATCTGACCCTTGCCTCCATTTCTGACCTTGTCTTATACTACTCTCCCATGCTTATATTAGGTTTTTCATTCTTCCTTCTCTGAGGCTGATCTTCCTCTGGGTTTTCACCTTGGTGGCTCCTTCTCATTATATCATGTCCTCAGATCTAACACTGCTCCAACCCTGCGCCCACCTCTATTATTCTTTACTTGGTTGCCCTGCTTTATTTTCTTCATGGCATTGATAAATATCCAAAATTACCTTATTTATTTTTATCTATCTCTCATCCTAGAATATAAGCTCTATGACAGTAAGGACCTTATCTTTTTGTTGTTATATTCCCAATGTTTTGAATCAAATATTTACTGAATGAATCAAAACCAAACATGACATAGCTTATGGAAATGCTTCATAGTTCATCATTTCTAAAAACCAAGAAGAGATTATCTTCAGATTACCTATACTATACATTGCAAGAATAAAAAGGAGTGGTTAATTTCACGAAGTAAGTAAATGTACTTTAAGAAGGAAAATGTTTTAACATTTCTTCAGTTAGTTTTATAAATAAAATATATCTTCCATCAGCCTATTAAAAACTTTAAGTTTATTTTGAGAGAGAGAGAGAGCAAGCATGAGTGGAGAAAGGACAGAGAGAAAGGGAGAGAGAATCCCAAGCAGGCTCTGCACCACCAGCATGGAGCCCAAGACAGGGCTCGAAACCACAAACCATGAGATCATGACCTAAGCTGAAATCAAAAGTAGGACACTTAACCAAATAAGCCACTCAGGTGCCCCTAAAATTAAAAAAAATTTTTTTTTAATATTTATTTTTGAGAGAGAAGAGAGAGACAGAGTGTGAGCATGGGAGGGGCAGAGAGAGAGGGAGACACAGAATCTGAAGCAGGATCCAGGCTCTGAGCTGTCAGCACAGAGCCCCATGTGGGGCTTGAACCCACAAACTGTGAGATCATGACCTGAGCCGAAGTCAGATGCTCAAATGATTGAGCCACCCAGGCACCCCTAAAATTTCTTATTTATCTCTTTATCAAACATTTTAAGTGCAAAAAGCTTAAGATAAAAATTTAACTCAACATGACTACTACAGTTTTATAACAGAACTCTTCCCCAAATAACATTTGCATGTTAAACTTAGAAACGATTAACAAAAGACTAACAAAAATTTTAATACCACTGAAAATTTGGCATAAAGATTACAAAAACGAAGGTGATGTATACTTACATTTGGTCCTTGGGTTTCCTGCAGCCATTTAAGAATGTGGGTCAAAGAGAAAGTTTTAAAATAATTAAATACAGTTTGTGTCTCAAAACATATTTACTTAAGCAAAATAGTTACATTTGAACACAATTTATTACTGAAATAACTATTTTCTAATTATCTCAAATAGTCTGTTGAGGAGTTCTCAGGATTTTCAATGTGATTTTTTTCTTTTTTAAAACAGCTTTATTGATATTGCATACCACATAATTCACCCATTTTAAGTGCACAATTTAACGTGTTTAGTATATCCAAAGGGCTGTGCAATCTTCAACTTAATTTTAAAATTAAGGTTTTTTTTTTTTTCATTTATATGTTGACTATATAAAATCTAGAAAATACAGAAAAGTATATTAGAAGAAAAACTACTTCATGTACAGACAACCATATTAATATTTTGGTGTATGTCCAGTATTTTTTCCTTACACACAGTTTTTAATGGATTTTCTGTTTTTAGGTTTTCTGCCTATCTATGTCGCACCAGAGTTTTGTATCCTATTTTTGCATTATACTTTTCATATGTTACTGTAAACTTTTTAACAATAACTAACCATTAAAATTTACTGAATGTCATTTACCAGGCACTGTTCTAGACAGTATTAACTAGTTAATACTCTGAATAATCTAAGAGATTATTCCCATTTACCAATGAAAAATCTGAGGTACTAAAAGGTTAAATAACAGGTCCAAGGTCATACAGGTAGTAAATGGTAGAGCAATATACATAACCAATTGCACAATATTCTAATATTATGAACCACAAATTACTCAACCATTTTTCTATTGTGAGACATTTAAGCTATTTCTAATGCTTTACTATTATAAATAAAACTATATAAATCTCTTTTCAATCAACTTTCTCTTTTCTTTGTATTTTATCCTTAGAATAAATTTCCAAGAATCAAAATCACTGTCAAGGGACATAAGATTTTTTAATGCTCCTGATACATACAGTAGAAATGCTTTCCCCAAGGATTAAACCAATTTTCACAGCCATTAGTAATAAGAGTGCCTATTTTTTTTTTTTTTTTTTTTTTTTTTACAATAGCCTCACAACTACTGGGTTTTATTTTTTAAATCTTTGGTAATGTTGCTTTAACTTTACATTTCTCTTATTACCAGCAACGTTGAACATTTCTTTTAAATTAAAAAAAATTTTTTTTTTACAGTTTATTTATTTTTGAGAGAGAAAGAGAGAGTACATGAATGGGGTAGGAACAGAAAGAGAGGGGAGACAGAATCCCAAGCAGGCTCTGCAGGCTCTGTGCTGTCGGCACAGAGACCTATGTGGGGCTTGAACTCACGAATCGTGAGATCATGACCTGAGCCGAAACCAAGAGTCAGATGCTTAACCAACTGAGCCACCCAGGTGCCCCGAACATTTCTTTATATCTGTGCATCAGTTTCATTTCTTCTTCTGGGAATAGTCTGACGTCATCTTGAAAGTCAAGTTAAGAAACTGTTCTAAACCTCAACTGATGACTTAAATGTAAATGAATTTAAAACATGAAGGTTTCCTTAATAGCAAACATTTGACTTAATAATATTAAAATCCAGCATAAGTTTTATAAGAAAAAAGTACAATTTATCTTCATTACACAGTGGAAGCACAATCCTTAACATTGGTTGTTTAAAGGCATAAAATAATTTTTCACTTCTTTTCATTCTTGCTTCTTAAATATTTTCTGAACTGACACTAAATTTAACTGGTTTAGAAAAGTTGGTTACTATCTATCATTCTTTTTGAAGACTAAATCTATAAATAAGAGAAAAGATTTCTAGGTATCACAAAAGGATATAATAAGGGTTTTCTAGCAACAAAGAAGCCATTCGGGCTTCTTTAATCATAGGACGAGCCATTAGTGTTCGTCGTCTCCAGTAATGCTAAGGAAAGAAAAGATGACATACTTAAAGAATGTAATAACCACATCTGTGTTACAAAGAGTATGTTAACAAATTAGGGATTAAGGCATCATAGAAAGTCTTACATGATCTCCTGTTCCAGCAAGATGAATGCATACAGGTTTATATTTGCTGTTCCACTCCTTAGGAACAATAAGTTGGAACCTATTTAAAATAAAACACATAAGTAGAATTCTCTTTAGAAGGTTTTCAATACAAACTTTTCAATTTGTAAATAATTAAATTATTTGGGAGAAGAGATCATTCAGAATTTTGACATTCAAATTATGATGAATAATTCATGTTTGCATAAAGGCAAATAAGATATTATAAATTTGCTATATTAGGATATTATATTAGGATATTAAAATATGCAGTACAATATAAACACAGAATTCATTGTAATCATTTTTACCTTATTCAGTATCACTTTATAAATGCATAATGAAATTTTCTTATTTTGTTGAAACATCAATATATATGAGTAAGTCTTAGAAACAACAACTCTCTACATAGCTCTGCTTTTTCTCCTTGCAGGAATAATGCTTGGTTGTACAAGCTGTTGATGTATCAGTAAAATACTTTATGTTATCTCTTTTGCTTTCCAACTTGGAGAAAAAGCAATCCATGCCAGATGCCAAAAAACAAAAAACAAAAAACAAAAAACAGTTTTCCCTATGTGTCATCTTCTTATTATAGTAATTTGCTTTTCATTTAATGTTTTTTCCCTATAGGACTTTTACTTTAATTGTGGTAAAATACATGTAACATAAAATTTACCATTTTAACTATATTTAAGTTGTACAGTTCAGCAGCATTAAGTACATTTACATTGTTGGGGTGACACCTGGGTGGCTCAGTTAAGCTTCCGACTCTTGGTTTTGGCTGAAGTCATGATCTCATGGTTCGTGGGCTTGAGTCCCACATCAGGCTCTGCACTGCCGGCATGAAGCCTGCTTGGGATTCTCTCTCTCATCCTCTTTCTCTGCCCCTCCCCCACTCACTCTCTCAAAATTAATAAACTCAAAAAAAATTTTTTAAAAAGCATATTTACAGTGTCATGCAACAATCACCACCATCCATCTTCAGAACTTTATCTTCCTAAACTGGTTTACTTGCCTTTTTAATTTCCTTAGCAATTGATATTTTAGAATTATTATCTAGTATAATACTGCATTCTGTCAACTCAAGGTTTGACCTTAGGTAGCTGCATTCTCAGGCAACATAAACCTCAATTTTGAGCTTATTTTGCTTGTGCAGGGGACAATATCACTAGTTATCTATTATCAATAAATTGTTGAATAGAGAATACACACAAGTACATTAGGAGGGTTCAGTGGTTCTTTCTGTTTTGTGCTCATGGGAACTAACTCTTAATTTTTAATCTCTTCATCAAAACTGCCAATGTTAACAACTCTGCTTCATTTTGCATTCTCAGAACTGTCCTGCTTCTTGATATTTTGATGATTTGGGGTAAATAAAAACATTTAAAAATGCTTTCTGTGAAATGCTGGACATCTCTGCTATTATTTTTTTCCTTCTGTTTCATAGCATTCCATGTAGAGACTTCATTATTGGAGAATAGCTTTAAATTAATAAGAATATTTTATTACAGTAATAACTGACCACTCATCTAATAGAGGCTCACTAATTAGTCTGTCTGCTCATATTACAGTACCTTCTCACAAGAGTATTTTCCAGTGCCCGTGATGAATAGGTAGAGTTCATGTGAGCTCCTCAGCTACAGTTGATTGGGCCTGGGGTAGTACAAATTAGGGCAGTAAAGATTTGTTCTTTTGGTAGTCTGTAATTAGGACAGACTCTAGATTCTGTTGAGCTTTCAACATGAAGGCTCTGTGGAGCTGTGGTAGCTATTTTTTGTCACTGCATGAGAAGCAGAGAAAGATAAACTACCCACAGAGAAATGGCATGGGTCATAAAGCAGGGATAAGAGACCAGGAAGCATACAGGAAAGGGAGGTAGGGAAAGTATCTATATAGATCTTAATGGCTTCCCATTTTCAGCTTCCAAAATCTCTTTTTAAATACTGAGATAATAGACATATATTATTAGTTTCAAGTATATAATTTAATGATTTGATATATGTATGTATTGTGAAATGATCATCACAATAGTTAGCATCCATTACCACACATAGCTACAAAAATCCTTTTTCTTGTGATAAGAACTTTTAAGATCTACTGTCTTAGCAATTTTCAAATATACAATACAGTACTAACTACAGTCACCATGCTGTACATTATATTCTCAAGACTTATTTTATAACAAAGTTTGTACCTTTTGACCGCTTTCACCCAATTCACCCAGCCCCCACTCCCAACTCTGGCAACTACCAGTCTGTTCTTTGTATCTCTGAGTTCCAAGTTGTTGTCATCATTGTTTTAGATTCCACATATAAGTGAGAACATATGGTATCTGTCCTTGTTTGACTTATTTCACTTAGCATAATGTTCTCAAGGTCCATGTAGTTGCAAATGGGAGAATGTCCTTTTTTGTTGCTGTTGTTATTTAATTTACTTTGAAAAGAGAGGATGGAGGGGTAGAGACAGGGAGAGGGAGAGAGAGAATCCCAAGAAGGCTCTGTGCTGTCAGTGCAGAGCCCAACATGGGGCTCAATCCCACCAACCACGAGATCATGACCTGAGCCAAAATCAAGAGTCAGACACTTAACCGTTCAACCAACTGAGCCATGCACGTGCCCCTGGAGAATTTCCTTCTTTCTTATGTCTGAATAATACTGCACTCCTTTTATATACCACTTCCTTATCCTTTCATCCACTGATGGACATTTAGGTTGGATCCATGTCTTGGCTATTGTAAATAATGCTGCAATGAACACGGGGGTGCAGATATTTTCTCAAATCAATGTTCTTGTTTCCCTCAAATATATACCCAGAAGTGGAGTTGCTGGATCATATATGGTAGTTCTATTTTTAATTTTTTAAAAAAAAATTTTAATGTTTATTTTCTTGAGAGAGAGACAGAGTATAAGCGGGGGAGAAGCAGAGAAAGGGAGCCGAAGTAGGCTCCAGGCTCTGAGCTGTTAGCATAGAGCCCGATGTGGGGCTCAAACTCATGAACTGTGAGATCACAACCTGAGGCAAAGTAGGATGCTTAACTGACTGAGCCACGCAGGTGCCCCGCCCTGTGTGTATTTTAAAAGAATGTGTATTCAGGTGCTGTTGGATATAATATTTTGTGAATATCTAGGTTAAGTCCACTTGATCTAATGAGTAGTTTGAGTCCAATGTTTTCTTACTGATTTTCTGTCTGGATCATCTATCCATTGCTGCAAGTCAGGTATTAAAGCTCCCTACTGTTATTCTATTGCTGCCTTCAAGTTTGTTAATTTTTTAAATATATATTTAGCTCCTATATTGGGTACATAAATATTTACAAATGTTATATCCTCTTGTTAGACTGATCCCTTTATCATTATATAATGACCTTCTTTACTCCTTATCCAGTGTTTGTTTTTAATGTTTATTTTTGAGAAAGAGGGAGGGAGGGGCAGAGAGAGGGGGGAACAAAGAATCTGAAGCAGGCTCTGTGCTGACAGCAGACAGCTCGATTCAGGGCTCAAACTCATGAACCATTAGATCATGACCTGAACCAAAGTCAGATGCTTAACTGACTGAGCCACCCAGGTGCCCCTCCAATCTTTGTCTTTTTTGTATGATATAATATAGCTATCTTCATTTTCTTTTGACTTTCATTTGCATGGAATATCTTTTTCCATACCTTTACTTTCAGTCTATGTATGTCCTTCATCTGAAGTGAATCTTTTTTTCTTAAACAGTTTTCTTTTAAAGCTTATTTATTTAAGTAATCTTTACACTCAATGTGGGGCTCGAACTCACAAACCCGAGATCAAGAGTTGAATGATCTTCCAACTGAGCCAGCTAGGTGCCCTGGAAGTGAGTCTTTTATAGGCAGCACATACTTGAGTCCTGTTTTTTCTTTTTTTTCAATCCATTCAGCCAGTCTAAGTCTTTTGATTAGAGAATTCAGTTGGTTTACATTTAAAGTGATTATTGACCATTATAAATTTATTATTGCCATTTTGTTTATTGTTTTCTGGCTGTTGTGTTATTCTTTTTATTATTTTATTATTCATTTGTTCCTTTCTTCTTTTTGTCTCTTTGTGATTTGATGATTTTCTGTAGTGGAATGCTTAGATTTCTTTCTCTTTGTCTTTTGTTTATCTAATAGGTTTTATCTTTGTGGTTCCATTAGGCTTATATAAATTATCTTATTTATAACAGTCTCTTTTCTATAGTTTTATTCTGCTTCACCCCACGTTTACCGGGAGCAATGCTAAATAATTATTGCAATTAATGCTAACCAATTAAAAATAGTATGCCATTGATATTATAATTGTAAGTAAAACATAACTTACTACTTTAAACTTTCTGAATAAAAATTCTTACCTTGCAATAACAGATTCAATTGGCATTATATCAGGCACATAGTGGGCCATGGGGGAAACAAAGTGTCCATCTAGGATCTTACAGTCTGACTGCTCTTCAATCTAAAAGAAAAGCAAGACCAAAATGTATACATACATATAGACTAAGGTCTATCATGCATGTTTTAATATAAAAAAGTTCCATTCAATTAAAAATTTTTTCACTGACTACCATGTATTCTTTTGCCCCAGTCAGTTTTCTGAAGGCATGGCTCCTCACACACATTTCTTTTCCTTTTACATCCTTTACTACAGGCTAGTTGGAAAAGTAAACTATAAATAAACTGCGTTTGTACAAAAGCATGAAATAAGTCAATAAAATACTAGTTGGAAGAATTCAAAAATATCAAAGTAAACATAAGAACAATTTACAAAGAAACTGCAAAAATAATTTACCACAATCAAATAAGGGTTGACTTGATGTTTAAGCAATCCATTGAGACAATGAGTCATATAAACATTAAATAAGGAGAAATGTATGTTTATATTTATAGCAAAGGCATTTGCTAATGTCTGACACCTAAACTTTCCCTTCATCAGTTATTTTTTATAAATAAAAAATCTTTATCAGGTCAGTAATCAAAATTAAATTAGCAGTAAAGCACCACATATTTTCATTAAAATTGTAAACAAAAAATTTTATCTGTGGATACCATATATAACCATCTTATTTTAAAACAAAAATTCTAGCCAGTAATGTCTTATTAAATAATCCACATTTTGTTTTGCATGTGACTTAAAATGCTACTTTATCATGAAGTAAGTTTTAATAAGTTATAACATTATTTTCAATCCTTTATTGGGTTTTATAAGTCTATCTTTTTCCCCCCACTCGTTTAAAAGGTTTTTTTTTGGTTTTTGGCTTCCAAGTTTTTATTTAAATTCTAGCTAGTTAACATACAGTGCAATATTAGTTTCAGATGTAGAATTTAGTGGTTCATCACTTAACATCAAATACCCAGTGCACATCACAGCAAGTGCCCTCCTTAATCCCCATCACCTGTTTAACCCATTCCTCCATCTGCCTCCCCTCTGGTAGCCATCAATTTGTTTTCTATAGTTAAGAGTCTGTTTCTTGGTTTGCCTCCCTCTCTCTCTTTTTTCCCCTTTGGTTCATTTGTTTCTTAAATTCCACATATGAGTGAAATCACACAGTATTTTTTTCACTGAGCTTAATACTAACTCCATCCACGTCATTGCGAATGGCAAGATTTCATTCTTTTTTTATGGTTGAGTAATATTCCAGTGTGTGTGTGTGTGTGTGTGTGTGTGTGTGTGTGTGTGTGTATACACTACATCTTCTTCATCCATTCATCAGGTGATGGCCACTTGGGCTGTCTCCATAATCTGGCTATTGTAGATAATGCTTATTAGCCTACCTTTCATTTATACCAGTATCATGCTGTTTGATCATGCTGCAGCTTTATAATATCTATTGACAAATGACTGAAGTAGGTTTTCCTTATCACTCTTCTTTTTTAGGTGTTCCTGATCTGATTGTACTTTCATGATTCTTCCCAAAATAATTTTAAGATCATTTTATAGACTTCAGTTCTAAATTGAGTATTTCAATTAGGATTGCACTGCATTTTTTGAAAATGGTAAGGAGACCTGATGTGTACAATATGAATTTATATGATTTAGAATAAATTATTTGATAAAGGAGACAGCACAGATTAATGTGAAAGGGAGTAATAATCCCACAAATAGTGTTGGGACAAATGGCAACTTGATAAGAAAAAAAAGCAATTTAGAACCATAAGTAATATAGACTTAAAAATTAAACCAGCTATAACTCAACAATAAAAAGATGAATAACCCGGTTAAAAATAGGCAATGATTTCATAGATGTCTCCAAAGAAGATATACAAATGGCCATAAGCACATGAAAAGATGCTCAACATCACAGTTATAAGGGAAAGGCATATTGAAAACCACCCACTAGGATGGCTATTTAATACAAATAGTGTGAATGTGGACAAATTGGACTATTATACACTACTGGTGGGGAAAGTAAAATGGTGCACTTTGGAAAACAGTTCTTAGTTCGTCAAAAAGTTAAGCACAGAATTACCATATGACCCAGAAATTCCACTACTAGATTAATATCAAAAAAATTCAAAACATATATACACAAAATCACTTGAACATGAATGTTCACAGCCTTATTGATAATAGTCAAAGAGCAGAAACAATCCATATGTTCATTAGCTGATAAATGGAAAAACAAAATGTCACATATCTATACAATGGAATATTATTTAGCAATAAAAAAGGTAATGTTACATAACATGGATGAACCAAGAAATTTTTGCTAAGTGAAATAAGCCAGACACAAAGACCTCATATTATATGATTCCATTTATATGAAAAGTCTAGAATAGGTCCATTGAGATAGCAGATTAGTGGCTGCTAACAGGTGGGAGGCTGGGGAAGTAGGAAGTAACATCTAATGGGTACATAGTTTCTTTTTGAGGAGATAAAAATGTTCTGGAATTAGGTAATAATAGTGGTGATGTTTGCACATGTTAGGAAGAATAATAAAAAACAACAACACTTAACTGCACACCTTAAAAAAGGTGTATTTCATGGCAGGTGAATTTTACCTCAATTTTTAAAAACCAAAAGAGACAGTAATGGGAACAATAGAGGAAGAGGAAGGGATGCATCCCCAAATCTTAACAGTAATTTTTCCTTGGGATACAAATAGAATTAAGCAGTGGAAAGTGACAGAAAGTTAGCTTTTTGATTTTTTACTTGGTATGCTTTTAATTTGTTTGTTTTAAGCCTGTGATTTTTAATAGGAAAAAAACCAGGTAAATAGTAACATTTAGCAAAATTTGAGGGAGAAATGTTCTAAATCCAGAAGCTATAGAAAGAATAGCTATATGGTATGGATAAGGGATTTCCAATGTATAAAATTTTGTTTTTAGTAGTGGAACTGTTTTGAAAAATGAAATCCTCTAAGGATATCCAATACATATAAGAGATGAAAATAGAGTTACTTTGATTGAAGGGCAATGAGAGATATGAAGGCTATGCATTTGTACCCCTTCCCCAACAATACTTCAATTATCCAATTATATA
The DNA here is from genome assembly GCF_016509475.1 of Prionailurus bengalensis. Taxonomy (NCBI): domain Eukaryota; kingdom Metazoa; phylum Chordata; class Mammalia; order Carnivora; family Felidae; genus Prionailurus; species Prionailurus bengalensis. The sequence continues at coordinate 97,082,033 of NC_057344.1, forward strand.
ATCCTAGAACTTTTTTACAGAAAAACATGGTTGCTAAAAAACAACACTATTTCAAATATATTCTCTAATTTTCTCTAATGTTACTGAGTTTTCTTTCTACCATTCTTTCACCAATTAACTATTTCCCATAACATTTCCCTGATGTTATTTAATAGGCGTTTTGGTTAACAACTTCTCATGTGCTGATTCTCCAAGTAGAATACTTCCCTGTATTACTCATAATTCTTCTTAAATATTTTAATCCTTCTGATCCTAAAGATACAAAATGAGGCTCAAAAAGATGAAGCCTTAAATATTTTCTTCTGTTTAAGCAAGTACTAAATATATGCTCTCATATACATGATTACAATTATTATAAGCATCCTATTAGGATACATATGGTATTTATTTTAATCATATTAAATGAAAAGTCTATACTGTACTCATGTTTTTGGTGTTATTATTATACTCCAATATTCAACTTATTCTTTTTTTAAGCTTTATTTTATTATTATTATTATTATTTAAGATTTTATTTTCAAGTAATGTCTATACCCAACATGGGCTTGAACTCACTCCACTGACTGAGCCAGCCAGACACCCCTCAACCTATTCTTGACACATATTTATGTTAAACCAGAATTTCTGTAATTGCATTTCTTTCATTTAAATACCTTATCAATGTGTACTGGGTAATCACTTGAAACCAGATTCTGACATCTTTCTCGATTTCCAATCATCTTTCTGAATTCGAAGAGTCTATTAGGATAAGGGGGGAAAAAGGGAAAAATTCAGTATGCCCATTATACAGGGAGTGATGTATAATGCTGAAAAATTTGCAAGTCCAGTTCATAAGCTATGTTAAAATTTAATTCAAATCATTAGAGAAAAAGATGAGGCTACTGGTTTTTATTCAAGCTGGACATCTTATCCATAAAACATTTGAGAAATATCATTGTTCAGAAAGCAATTAACATATGCAATACTCAAAATTAAAGGCATAAATCCTGAAAATTCATTTTCTTAAGTCCAGATACTTCTATGACCTACAGTATATCCCAGCTTTACAGTCATTACAAATTCAATTTACATGAGGAAGCTCTATCCCTGGAAACTATAAGCAACTTAAAAATAAAGTTCAAAATCTACTTTGTATTTGAGAGCTCTTTATTTTTAATTTTAAAATTACTTTTAACATAATTTATGATTATATGGGATAAAACAGAAATAATTAAAAAGACAGAAGAGATAAAGCAATTTAATATTTTATATACTTTAATGCTTAAGTTGTCAATCACTTCATATTTATAACAAAGGATTGTATCACTGAAAAAAAATTTTTAATTTTTTTTACTAAAACAAATTTAGAATAAACATTAAGAAAAAAGTGGTTACCTTTTGAGATCCTCTGGCCTCCCCCATCCTCTGATAAAAAGTTTTGTGAGGAGAAGTCTCCGGTATAGAATATCTAACTTGCTGACACCCATTAGTAACAAACAAACATCTATGAAACAAAATTTAAAATAACTTTAAAATATTTTATTTTAGGCACTAGGTCAATTTCCTAGCCATCTCTTTAAATATCAGGTAAAAATTACAGATTGATCTACTCTCCTTGGAACTTTGCAACTTTCAAACACACTATCCATTTATCTGTGTGTATTTATTTTATTTTAGAAAGAGTGTGCATGTGCGAGTGGGGGAGGGGCAGAGGGGGGAGGGGTAAAGGGAGGGAGAGGGAGAGGGAGAGAGAGAGAGAGAGAGAGGCAGGGGGAGGGAAAGAGAGAGAGAGACAGACAGACAAAGAATCTTAATCTCTGTTCAGCATGGAGCCTGATGCTGGGCTCCATCCCACGACCCTGGGATCATGACCTCAGCCAAAATAAAGAGTCCAACGCTCAAGCAACTAAGCCACCCAGGTGCCACATATATATGCGTGTGTGTGTGTGTGTTTAATTTATTTATTTTGAGTGAGAGCAAGTGAGCATGAGCAGGGCCGGGGCAGAGGGAGGGAGACAGAGAATCCCAAGCAGGCTCCCTACTGTTAGTTCAGAGGCCGACGTGGGGCTCACATTCATAAACCGAACAGTGAGATCATGACCTTAGCCCAAACCAAGAGTTAGATGCCTACCCAACTGAGCCAGCAGGTGCCAATATACTGTATATTTTTAACTATAGTTACCATAATGTACATTACACCCCCCAGAACTATTTATCTTACAGATCTTAAAAATATTCATTGCAAGAAAAAAATATGTAACTGTATTTGGTGATGGATGTTAAACTTATTGTGATAATCATTTCACAATATATACGTAAGTCAAATCATTATGCTGTAAGTTTTAAATTAATACAATGTTACATATTAATTATATGTCAATAAAACTGGAGAAAAAATTTAAGATTGAGATTAAACTATGTACCTTAAATTTATTCTCTCGTATATAAGACGTGAAATATAGACAAAAGGAACTGGGATGAAAGTAGAGAAGATAAACTGTGTATTCTTTTAGGGTAAGGTCTTCCCATCTTCAGCACAGCAACTAACACTCAATATTTATTGGATAACAATAGCTGTAGCTATTACTTATGTAGTACTGTACAATCTGCCACGCATCATTTTGTAAAAATACAAACACATATACATACACATTCTTGTTTAAACCTCCCAACAACTTTATGAAGAAGGATCTATTATCCCAACTGAAGCACGGAGAAAATAGGTGATTTATCTAAGATCACAGAGCTAGTGGTAGGTAGAGCTAAAACTGAATCCCAGGCACACAGCAAGATCTAACTACTATTCTACATTGCCTGTCTACTAAACTATGATTCATGAAAACTTTGTACCACTTATTTAACTTTCCCAAATATTTCTAAAGTGTTTTTTTTAATTTAATTTTATTTTTAAATACCTGCCTGTCTTTTCAAACGGAATGGTGTAGTTTTGATTTGTGGGCAAAATGTGATTCATTTTCAGGGTTTATTCTACCTAGAAAAATGGAAAATAGAAATGTGCATTTCTATCAGTGAGCTTTAGTAAGTACTTATCTATTATTTTGAATGTTTTAATGGAACCACCACTTATGTTTTATACTTTTGCTCTTTGATTTGTAACAAAATACAAGTTTAACTTAATGTTCCTCTTTGTTTACATAGGTATACAACCCAAACTACCATTAAGTGGGCTGGTACTTTATTGTTTTTATGACTGGACCAGCAAAACCAAATCATTCATATTGCCTCTCACAATTCTTAGGACCAAGAACAAACAATTACTAGATAATGTACTTGTTAAGCAATACAGTATAAAGACAGAGTACAGTATTTAGTATTTCTTAATACCACTTTCTTTTTGCCAATTTTCATGTGTTAATCAATTTTTATTCCTTTAATTTTTTTAAAAAAATTTTATCCACCTTTGAGAGAGAGACACACACACACACAGAGTACAAGTAGGGGAGGAGCAGAGAGAGAGGGAGGCACAGAATCCAAAGCAGGCTCCAGGCTCTGAGCTGTCAGTGCAGAGCCTGACATGGGGCTTGAACTCGCGAGCTGAGAGATCATAACCTGAGCTGAAGTCTGATGATTAACTGACTGAGACACCCAGGCGCCCCAATTAATTTTTAACCTTGATTAAAATTTGGTTTTGGCATAATAATGTTACGGAAAAGAAACCATAATGCACATCCAGCTTTGTTTATTATACTACTTGTATCTACCGCTATAAATAAATAAACGTATTCTGGTTACCAGAGTCCGGTAAATTATCATCATTCAGTGTCCCAAAAATGCAAGTTTCTGAACTTTTAAGAATATTACTTTTTTCATTTAAGCAACAAATATTAAGTGCTTACTATATGCTAAGCATTATTTTAGGTCCTGTGCTATGAGATGATCAAGGCACATTCTTCCTTTCACAGATCTTGTATTTTCATGTAGGAAAAATATTATTTTTTTTAAAAAGCAAAGAATAGATGATGACAATACTATAAAGATAATATAACAAGAGAGTGTGATAAAGAAGACTCCTTTGATTGTCCAAAAAAAGCCCCACTTAACCAAAGAGGTAACATTTAAGCCAAGACCTACATAAGAAGCAGCAGCCAAAACTTTAAACTGCAAATCTCATTAAAATTATGTACTTCCTGAAGTCTACTCATGGACAATGTTCAAATAAAATTTGTAAAAACTATCTAGTTAGTTGGTAAAGCACAGGAATAGATAATTTACGTAAGGGGAAGGCAAAAGAAAATGATCACATGCCCTCTTCTTTGCTATTTCACAGATTCTCACTGTAACTTTTTTGTTTAAGTAGGCTTCATGCCCATCACTGAGCCCAATGTGGAGCTTGAACTCATGACCCTGAGATCAAGACCTGAGCGTGAGTCAGATGCTTAAGACTGAGCCTCCCAGGCACTCACTCATTTTAACATTTTTAAATTCAAACAATAGAGAAGGAGACACAGTAAAAAGAGGAAGAATAGTCTTGTTCCCATTACTTCCTTCTACATTTCAGAGATACTTAGTCCTAACAGTTTGGAATTTGTTTTCCTTGATATTATTTACTTACCTACACAAACTCAAAACTTAGGAGGGGCACCTGGATGGCTCAGTCAGTTAAATGTCCGACTTCAGCTCAGGTCATTATCTCCCAGTTCGTGAGTTTGAGCCATGGAAAGGGCTCTGTGCTGACAGCTCAGAGCCTGGAGTCTGTTTCAGATTCCTTGTCTCCCTCTTTCTCTGCCCCTCCCCCACTTGTACTCTGTCTCTGAGTCTCTCAAAAATAAACGTTAAAAAAATTTTTTTTAATTAAAAAACTTAGTTTTGGCAGGATTCAAACAACATAAAAATATATACAGCAAAGCTGAGAAGTCTCTCTTTACTCCTGTGAAGCTTCCTCTCTTCCCAAATGGTGACCGTTGTTTTTAATGTTATATACCTGTGAGCCCTATCCATTTATACATGTACACATATTTTAGGAGTTTTTGGTGTTTTTTTTTTTTTTAAGACAGAAGGGACCAACTTCATATTTGTCTTTTTCCAATGTTCTTCCTCACCATGCTGATTTATAGGACCGCCTCATTTTTTTTCTAATAATAGGTGAGTTCAGCCCATTTATATTTATTATGATACCTTTTGGGTTTAGTTTTTGTTCCATTTTTGGTTTTACTGATTTTTTTGGTTTTTAAAAATTATTCACATTTAATTGTTTTACATTTGAGTATATATAAATTTGAAAGAGATATTTAAGGTTCAGTATGTCAAAATGGCTAAGAGCATACACTTTTCCCTTGGTTGAATCCTCTATCATGTGACTTTGCGCAAGTTGCTTATCCTTTCTGTCATATACCTGTGAGTCATCTGTAAAATGGGGATAATGACAGTACTTACCTGTAAGGATTGGCATGAGAAGTAATTGAGTTACTTGGGCTCCTGGGTGGCTCAGTTGGTTAAGCATCCCACTTCTGCCCAGGTCATGATCTCATGGTTCATGACTTTGAGCCCCCCCTCAGGCTCTCTGCTGTTAGCACAGAGCCCACTCCAGATCCTCTGATCGCCTCTCTCTGCCCCTCCTCTGCTTACATGTGCATGCATCCTTTCTCTCTCTCAAAAATAAACATCTAAGGAATAGAAATAAAAAATAAATAAAATGAGTTACTATTTATGAAGCACTTAAACAGTACTTTGAAATTTAAGTGTTATACCTACTGCTAATACCAACAATATTACTGATTATCACCTACTGCTAATACCAACAATATTACTGATTATCCTTATTGTGGGGTCTCCCAAATGGATGGCGGGGGCACCAAATATGGGGCAACCCGACTGGGTGGAAGCCAGCAGTGCAAAAGGTGAAAGAATTCATCCAAGAGAGAACAATGGAGACAGACGTTTATGAATACACTCACTGCAAGGAAGCTGCAGGCAGGATAGCAAAACAGAGACTGTCTGCCATGAGGCTGTGGTGGGGAGCCATAGTTTTAGGGCAGAGTGAGGGAGCCTGGGAACATATGTAATTTTCCCATTTTTGGTAATGTTAGGAACTATGCCTGGTTGTAACTGGTCAGTTAGAGTCTAAGGCTATTACAAGGTGGTCTAATGGGCCTATGTGTTCAGCCAGGGGTCACTGTGGGCCCTTCTACCTTACTCAGGTTTCCATTATTTAAGTTGGTTGCCGAAAAGTGGTCTCTACACTTATAACTTTATTTAATACTTAAACCTATACTTCCATGTTCTACACAGTTATTTGTTAATTCCAGATATAAATAATGGTGGATATATTTACTCCCTTCTCTCCACCACTCAATTTTCTGTTGATATTTTTTCATATGCTTATCTATGAACCTTTAGGTATATTAGTATCTCTAACCTGATATATTCGATTTTTTTTAATGAAATTTACTGACAAATTGGTTTCCATACAACACCCAGTGCTCATCCCAAAAGGTGCCCTCCTCAATACCCATCACCCACCCTCTCCTCCCTCCAACCCCCCATCAACCCTCAGTTTGTTCTCAGTTTTTAACAGTCTCTTATGCTTTGGCTCTCTCCCATTCTAACCTCTTTTTTTTTTTTTCCTTCCCCTCCCCCATGGGTTCCTGTTAAGTTTCTCAGGATCCACATAAGAGTGAAACCATATGGTATCTGTCTTTCTCTGTATAGCTTATTTCACTTAGCATCACACTCTCCAGTTCCATCCACGTTGCTACAAAAGGCCATATTTCATTTTTTCTCATTGCCACGTAATATTCCATTGTGTATATAAACCACAATTTCTTTATCCATTCATCAGTTGATGGACATTTAGGCTCTTTTCATAAATTGGCTATTGTTGAGAGTGCTGCTATGAACATTGGGGTACAAGTGGCCCTATGCATCAGTACTCCTGTATCCCTTGGATAAATTCCTAGCAGTGCTATTGCTGGGTCATAGGGTAGGTCTATTTTTAATTTTCTGAGGAACCTCCACACTGCTTTCCAGAGCGGCTGCACCAATTTGCATTCCCACCAACAGTGCAAGAGGGTTCCTGTTTCTCCACATCCTCTCCAGCATCTATAGTCTCCTGATTTGTTCATTTTGGCCACTCTGACTGGCGTGAGGTGATACCTGAGTGTGGTTTTGATTTGTATTTCCCTGATAAGGAGCGACGCTGAACATCTTTTCATGTGCCTGTTGGCCATCCGGATGTCTTCTTTAGAGAAGTGTCTATTCATGTTTTCTGCCCATTTCTTCACTGGGTTATTTGTTTTTCGGGTGTGGAGTTTGGTGAGCTCTTTATAGATTTTAGATACTAGCCCTTTGTCCGATATGTCATTTGCGAATATCTTTTCCCATTCCGTTGGTTGCCTTTTAGTTTTGTTGGTTGTTTCCTTTGCTGTGCAGAAGCTTTTTATCTTCATAAGGTCCCAGTAATTCACTTTTGCTTTTGTTCCCTTGCCTTTGGGGATGTGTCGAGTAAGAGATTGCTACGGCTGAGGTCAGAGAGGTCTTTTCCTGCTTTCTCCTCTAAGGTTTTGATGGTTTCCTGTCTCACATTCAGGTCCTTTATCCATTTTGAGTTTATTTTTGTGAATGGTGTGAGAAAGTGGTCTAGTTTCAACCTTCTGCATGTTGCTGTCCAGTTCTCCCAGCACCATTTGTTAAAGAGACTGTCTTTTTTCCATTGGATGTTCTTTCCTGCTTTGTCAAAGATGAGTTGGCCATACGTTTGTGGGTCTAGTTCTGGGGTTTCTATTCTATTCCATTGGTCTATGTGTCTGTTTTGTGTGCCAATACCATGCTGTCTTGATGATGACAGCTTTGTAGTAGAGGCTAAAGTCTGGGATTGTGATGCCTCCTGCTTTGATCTTCTTCTTCAAAATTCCTTTGGCTATTCGGGGCCTTTTGTGGTTCCATATGAATTTTAGGATTGCTTGTTCTAGTTTCGAGAAGAATGCTGGTGCAATTTTGATTGGGATTGCATTGAATGTGTAGATAGCTTTGGGTAGTATTGACATTTTGACAATATTTATTTTTCCAATCCATGAGCAGGGAATGTCTTTCCATTTCTTTAAATCTTCTTCAATTTCCTTCATAAGCTTTCTATAGTTTTCAGCATACAGATCCTTTACATCTTTGGTTAGATTTATTCCTAGGTATTTCATGCTTCTTGGTGCAATTGTGAATGGGATCCGTTTCTTTATTTGTCTTTCTGTTGCTTCATTGTTAGTGTATAAGAATGCAACTGATTTCTGTACATTGATTTTGTATCCTGCAACTTTGCTGAATTCATGTATCAGTTCTAGCAGACTTTTGGTGGAGTCTATCGGATTTTCCATGTATAATATCATGTCATCTGCAAAAAGCGAAAGCTTGACTTCATCTTTGCCAATTTTGATGCCTTTGATTTCCTTTTGTTGTCTGATTGCTGATGCTAGAACTTCCAGCACTATGTTAAACAGCAGTGGTGAGAGTGGGCATCCCTGTCGTGTTCCTGATCTCAGGGAAAAAGCTCTCAGTTTTTCCCCGTTGAGGATGATGTTAGCTGTGGGCTTTTCATAAATGGCTTTTATGATCTTTAAGTATGTTCCTTCTATCCCGACTTTCTCAAGGGTTTTTATTAAGAAAGGGTGCTGGATTTTGTCGAAGGCCTTTTCTGCATCGATTGACAGGATCATATGGTTCTTCTCTTTTTGTTAATGTGATGTATCACGTTGATTGATTTGCGAATGTTGAACCAGCCCTGCATCCCAGGAATGAATCCCACTTGATCATGGTGAATAATTCTTTTTATATGCCGTTGAATTCGATTTGCTAGTATCTTATTGAGAATTTTTGCATCCCTATTCATCAGGGATATTGGCCTGTAGTTCTCTTTTTTTACTGGGTCTCTGTCTGGTTTAGGAATCAAAGTAATACTGGCTTCATAGAATGAGTCTGGAAGTTTTCCTTCCCTTTCTATTTCTTGGAATAGCTTGAGAAGGATAGGTATTATCTCTGCTTTAAACGTCTGGTAGAACTCCCCTGGGAAGCCATCTGGTCCTGTGCTCTTATTTGTTGGGAGATTTTTGATAACCGATTCAATTTCTTCGCTGGTTATGGGTCTGTTCAAGCTTTCTATTTCCTCCTGATTGAGTTTTGGAAGAGTGTGGGTGTTTAGGAATTTGTCCATTTCTTCCAGGTTGTCCAGTTTGTTGGCATATAATTTTTCATAGTATTCCCTGATGATTGTTTGTATCTCTGAGGGATTGGTTGTAATAATTCCATTTTCATTCATCATTTTATCTATTTGGGTCAACTCCCTTTTCTTTTTGAGAAGCCTGGCTAGAGGTTTGTCAATATTGTTTATTTTTTTGGGGCGCCAGGGTGGCGCAGTCGGTTAAGCGTCCGACTTCAGCCAAGTCACGATCTCGCACTCCGTGAGTTCGAGCCCCGCGTCGGGCTCTGGGCCGATGGCTCAGAGCCTGGAGCCTGTTTCCGATTCTGTGTCTCCCTCTCTCTCTGCCCCTCCCCCGTTCATGCTCTGTCTCTCTCTGTCCCAAAAATAAATAAATGTTGAAAAAAAAAATTAAAAAAAATATATATATATTGTTTATTTTTTCAAAAAACCAACTCTTGGTTTCGTTGATCTGCTCTACAGCTTTTTAGATTCTATATTGTTTATTTCTGCTCTGATCTTTATTATTTCTCTTCTTCTGCTGGGTTTAGGCTGCCTTTGCTGTTCTGCTTCCAGTTCCTTTAGGTGTGCTGTTAGATTTTGTATTTGGGATTTTTCTTGTTTCTTGAGATAGGCCTGGATTGCAATGTATTTTCCTCTCAGGACTGCCTTTGCTGCGTCCCAAAGCGTTTGGATTGTTGTATTTTCATTTTCGTTTGTTTCCATATATTTTTTAATTTCCTCTCTAATTGCCTGGTTGACCCACTCATTCATTAGTAGGGTGCTCTTTAACCTCCATGCTTTTGGAGGTTTTCCAGACTTTTTTCTGTGGTTGATTTCAAGCTTCATAGCATTGTGGTCTGAAAGTAAGCATGGTATAATTTCAATTCTTGTAAACTTATGAAGGGCTGTTTTGTGACCCAGTATATGATCTATCTTGGAGAATGTTCCATGTGCACTCGAGAAGAAAGTATATTCTGTTGCTTTGGGATGCAGAGTTCTAAATATATCTGTCAAGTCCATCTGATCCAATGTCTCATTCAGGGCCCTTGTGTCTTTATTGACCGTGTGTCTAGATGATCTATCCATTTCTGTAAGTGGGGTGTTAAAGTCCCCTGCAATTACCACATTCTTATCAATAAGGTTGCTTATGTTTATGAGTAATTGTTTTATATATTTGGGGGCTCCGGTATTCGGTGCATAGACATTGATAATTGTTAGCTCTTCCTGATGGATAGACCCTGTAACTATTATATAATGTCCTTCTTCATCTCTTGTTACAGCCTTTAATTTAAAGTCTAGTTTGTCTGATATAAGTATGGCTACTCCAGCTTTCTTTTGGCTTCCAGTCGCATGATAAATAGTTCTCCATCCCCTCACTCTCAATCTAAAGGTGTCCTCAGGTCTAAAATGAGTCTCTTGTAGACAGCAAATAGATGGGTCTTGTTTTTTTATCCATTCTGATACCCTATGTCTTTTGGTTGGCGCATTTAATCCATTTACATTCAGTGTTATTATAGAAAGATACGGGTTTAGAGTCATTGTGATGTCTGTATGTTTTATGCTTATAGTGATGTCTCTGGGACTTTGTCTCACAGGGTCCCCCTTAGGATCTCTTGTAGGGCTGGTTTAGTGGTGACAAATTCCTTCAGTTTTTGTTTGTTTGGGAAGACCTTTATCTCTCCTTCTATTCTAAATGACAGACTTGCTGGATAAAGGATTCTTGGCTGCATATTTTTTCTGTCTAGCACCCTGAAAATCTCTTGCCAATTCTTTCTGGCCTGCCAAGTTTCAAAAGAGAGATCAGTCACGAGTCTTATAGGTCTCCCTTTATATGTGAGGGCACGTTTACCCCTTGCTGCTTTCAGAATTTTCTCTTTATCCTTGTATTTTGCCAGTTTCACTATGATATGTCGTGCAGAAGATCGATTCAAGTTACGTCTGAAGGGAGTTCTCTGTGCCTCTTGGATTTCAATGCCTTTTTCCTTCCCCAGTTCAGGGAAGTTCTCAGCTATGATTTCTTCAAGTACCCCTTCAGCACCTTTCCCTCTCTCTTCCTCCTCTGGGATACCAATTATGCGTATATTATTTCTTTTTAGTGTATCACTTAATTCTCTAATTTTCCCCTCATACTCCTGGATTTTTTTATCTCTCTTTTTCTCAGCTTCCTCTTTTTCCATAACTTTATCTTCTAGTTCACCTATTCTCTCCTCTGCCTCTTCAAGCCGAGCCGTGGTCGTTTCCATTTTGTTTTGCATTTCATTTAAAGCGTTTTTCAGCTCCTCGTGACTGTTCCTTAGTCCCTTGATCTCTGTAGCAAGAGATTCTCTGCTGTCCTTTATACTGTTTTCAAGCCCAGCGATTAATTTTATGACTATTATTCTAAATTCACTTTCTGTTATATTATTTAAATCCTTTTTGATCAGCTCATTAGCTGTTGTTATTTCCTGGAGATTCTTCTGAGGGGAATTCTTCCGCTTGGTCATTTTGGATAGTCCCTGGCGTGGTGAGGACCTGCAGGGCACTTCCCCTGTGCTGTGGTGTATACCTGGAGTTGGTGGGCGGGGCCGCAGTCAGACCTGATGTCTGCCCCCAGCCCACCACTGGGGCCACAGTCAGACTGGTGTGTGCCTTCTCTTCCCCTCTCCTAGGGGCGGGATTCACTGTGGAGTGGCATGGCTCGTCTGGGCTACTTGCACCCTGCCAGGCTTGTGATGCTGGGGATCTGGCGTATTAGCTGGGGTGGGTAGGCAAGGTGCACGGGGGCAGGAGGGGCAGGCTTAGATCGCTTCTCCTTAGGTGATCCACTTCAGGAGGGGCCCTGTGGCAGCGGGAGGGAGTCAGATCCGCTGCGGGAGGTTTGGCTCCGCAGAAGCGCAGAGTTGGGTGTTTGCGCAGAGCGAGCAAGTTCCCTGGCAGGAACCGGTTCTCTTTGGGATTTTGGCTGGGGGATGGGCGGGAGAGATGGCGCTGGCGAGCGCCTTTGTTCCCCACCAAACTGAGCTCTGTTGTCAGGGGGCTCAGCAGCTCTCCCTCCCTTTGTCCTCCAGCCTTCCCGCTTTCCGAGCAGAGCTGTTAACTTATGACCTCCCAGACGCTAAGTCGCGCTTGTTGTGGGAACACAGTCCGTCAGGCCCCTCCGCTTTTGCAAGCCCGACTCGGGGGCTCTGCTTGGCCTGCGAGCCGCCCCTCCGCCCCGGCTCCCTCCCGCCAGTCCGTGGAGCGCGCACCGCCTCGCCGCCCTTCCTACCCTCTTCCGTGGGCCTCTCGTTTGCGTTTGGCTCCGGCGACTCTGTTCTGCTAATCCTCTGGCGGTTTTCTGGGTTATTTAGGCAGGTGTAGATGGAATCTAAGTGATCAGCAGGACGTGCGGTGAGCCCAGCATCCTCCTAAGCCGCCATCTTGCAAAAAACTCCTATATTCGCTTTAAAAGATGATCTCTGACACTAACTGTGAAACTTGATTCACAGCAAAAAAGCTTTTACCATTCTATTAATTTTAAAAATTAGCTTTACATGCAGTCTACAAATTTTCTAAAATGTTTATATAATCAAACCAATCCATCTCACATCCTTAACACACTGGAAGAAGGGTATGATTCAATTTTTTTAATGTTACATCTCCCCCCCCCCTTTTTTTTTGTAGTTTTAAGTTTATATTTAAATTCCAGTTAGTTAACATACAATGTAATATTAATTTCAGGTATAGAATTTACTGATTCATTACTTACATACAGCACTCACTAGTCATCACAAGTGCCCTCCTCACTACCTATCACTCATTTTCCTGTCATTGGAGAACACTATAAAATATTTTTTATCAACCAGATTTCTAGAAACATTATTTTTTTCTCTACTGCTAATTGCTATTTTTTAAACCTAGAATTCTTTTATAAACATAGATCTAGTTCTAAAACCTACATTCCATTTTTATTTTTTTTATTAAAAAAATTTTTTAATGCTTACTTATTTTTGAGAGCGAGTGAGCGTGGGAGGGACAGAGAGAGAGGGAGACACAGAAACTGAAGCAGGCTCCAGGCTCTGAGCTGCCAGCACAGAGCCCAAAGTAGGGCCTGAACCCATGAACCGTGACATCATGACCTGAACCAAAGTCTGGCACTTAACCAACTGAGCCACCCAGTCGCCCTACATTCCATTTTTTTTTTTTTTTTAATTTTTTTTTTTTCAACGTTTATTTTATATTTGGGACAGAGAGAGACAGAGCATGAACGGGGGAGGAACAGAGAGAGAGAGGGAGACACAGAATCGGAAACAGGCTCCAGGCTCCGAGCCATCAGCCCAGAGCCTGACGCGGGGCTCGAACTCACGGACCGCGAGATCGTGACCTGGCTGAAGTCGGACGCTTAACCGACTGCGCCACCCAGGCGCCCCTACATTCCATTTTTAAAACCCCTTTTAAGTAGCTTTTACAAACTGTTGTTTTACTGTTTATACGTCTACAATGAACTTTTCATTTACATTCCAATTATGTTTGTCATAACTTATACAATATCCTATTTGTAATGTAACCAATAGTGTGTTTAATTCACATATTAACTTAGTAACACTGTTATTATTTTTTTAGCCTTTTCATCCAGTTTTATTTCCTCCATTAATATTTTATTCTGTCCTTTAAGTATTTTTATTAAACATGTTACATGACTAATAGGCTATGAATATGATTCCTTTTTCTTTTTTCTTAAACAGGATTTTTTGTAGATTTTTTTAAAATTAAAATTTATTTATTTAATTCAATTTAGTTAACATACTGTGCAGTACTGGTTTCAGTAGAACCCAGTGATTCATCACTTACATACAACACCCAGTGCTCATCCCACAAATGCCCTCCTTAATGCCCATCATCCACTTAGCCCAATCCCCCAACTACCTCTCCTTCAGCAACCCTGTTGGCTCTCTGTATTTAAGAGTCTCTTGGGGAGCCTGGGTGGCTCAGTCAGTTGGGCATACGGCTCTGGCATAGGTCATGATCTCACGGTTTGTGAGTTCAAGCCCCGCATTGGGCTGACTGGTGAGTCTGGAGCCTGCTTCGGATTCTGTGTCTCATTCTCTCTCTGCCCCTCCTCCACTTGTGCGCATGCGCGCGCTCTCTCTCTCTCTCTCTCTCAAAAATAAATAAAATGTAAAAAAAAAAAAAGTCTCTTATGGTTTGTCTCCCTGTTTTTATCTTATTTTTCCTTCTCTTCCCTATGTTCATCTGCTGTATTTCTTAAATTCCACATGAGTGAAATCATATGATATTTGTCTTTCTCTGATTTATTTCACTTACCATAATACACTTAGGTCCCATCCATGATGTTGCAAAAGGCAAGATTTCATTCTTTCTGATTGCCAAGTTGTATTCCATTCCCTCTCTCCCTCTCTCTCTCTCTCTCTCTCTCTCTCTCTCTCTCTATATATATATATATATATATATATACACACACACACACCTCTTCTTTTTTTTAAATATTTATTTTTGAGAGAGAGAGAGCGTGAGCAGGGGAGGGACAGAGAGAAAGGGAGACACAGAATCCAAAGAAGGTTCCAGCCTCTGAACTGTCAGCACAGAGCCTGAGCAGGGCTCGAACCCATGAACCATGAGATCATGACCTAAGCTGAAGTTGGATGCTCAACCAACTGAGCCACCCAGGTGCCCCTACTACCTCTTCTTTATCCATTCATCAGTCAATGGACATTTAGGCTCTTTCCATAATTTGGCTATTGCTGATAGTGCTGCTATAAACATGGGGATGCATGTACCCCTTCAAATCAGCATTTTTGTATCCTTTGGATAAATACCCAGTAGTGCAATTGCTGGGTCATAGGGTAGTTCTGCTTTTAATTTCTTGAGGAGCCTCCATACTGTCTTCCAGAATGGCTGCACCAGTTTGCATTCCCACCAACAGTGCAAAAGGGTTCCCCCTTCTCCGTATCCTTGCCAACATCTGTTGTTTCCTCAACTGTTTATTTTAGCCATTCGGACAGGTGTGAGGAAGTATCTCATTGTGCTTTTGATTTGTATTTCTCTGATAATGAGTGATGTTGAGTATCTTTTTGTGTATCTGTTAGCCATATGGATGTCTTCTTTAGAAAAATATCTATTCATGTCTTTTGTCCATCTTCACTGGATTATTTGTTTTTTGGCTGTTGAATTTGGTAAGTTCTTTTTTTTCTTAATTTTTTAAAATTTACTTATTTATTTTGAGAGAGACAGAGATAGCACAAGTGGTGGAGGGGCAGAGAGAGGGAGACAAAGAATCCCAAGCAGGCTCTGCACTGCCGCCTGGAGCCTGATGTGGTGCTCGAACTCACGAAACTGTGAGATCATGACCTGAGCCGAAATCAAGAGTCAGATGTTTAACCAACTGAGCCACCCAGGCACCCAAGGATTCCTTTTTCTTTATTTTTTAAAATTCTTTTGGCACAAAAACAGACACACAGACCAATGGAATAGAATAGAAACCCCAGAACTAGACCCACAAACGTATGGCCAACTCATCTTTGACAAAGCAGGAAAGAACATCCAATGGAAAAAAGACAGCCTCTTTAACAAATGGTGCTGGGAGAACTGGACAGCAACATGCAGAAGGTTGAAACTAGACCACTTTCTCACACCATTCACAAAAATAAACTCAAAATGGATAAAGGACCTAAATGTGAGACAGGAAACCATCAAAACCTTAGAGGAGAAAGCAGGAAAAGACCTCTCTGACCTCAGCCGTAGCAATCTCTTACTCGACACATCCCCAAAGGCAAGGGAACAAAAGCAAAAGTGAATTACTGGGACCTTATGAAGATAAAAAGCTTCTGCACAGCAAAGGAAACAACCAACAAAACTAAAAGGCAACCAACGGAATGGGAAAAGATATTCGCAAATGACATATCGGACAAAGGGCTAGTATCTAAAATCTATAAAGAGCTCACCAAACTCCACACCTGAAAAACAAATAACCCAGTGAAGAAATGGGCAGAAAACATGAATAGACACTTCTCTAAAGAAGACATCCGGATGGCCAACAGGCACATGAAAAGATGTTCAGCGTCGCTCCTTATCAGGGAAATACAAATCAAAACCACACTCAGGTATCACCTCACGCCAGTCAGAGTGGCCAAAATGAACAAATCAGGAGACTATAGATGCTGGAGAGGATGTGGAGAAACGGGAACCCTCTTGCACTGTTGGTGGGAATGCAAATTGGTGCAGCCGCTCTGGAAAGCAGTGTGGAGGTTCCTCAGAAAATTAAAAATAGACCTACCCTATGACCCAGCAATAGCACTGCTAGGAATTTATCCAAGGGATACAGGAGTACTGATGCATAGGGCCACTTGTACCCCAATGTTCATAGCAGCACTCTCAACAATAGCCAAATTATGAAAAGAGCCTAAATGTCCATCAACTGATGAATGGATAAAGAAGTTGTGGTTTATATACACAATGGAATATTACGTGGCAATGAGAAAAAATGAAATATGGCCTTTTGTAGCAACGTGGATGGAACTGGAGAGTGTGATGCTAAGTGAAATAAGCTATACAGAGAAAGACAGATACCATATGGTTTCACTCTTATGTGGATCCTGAGAAACTTAACAGGAACCCATGGGGGAGGGGAAGGAAAGAAAAAAAAAAAAAAAGAGGTTAGAGTGGGAGAGAGCCAAAGCATAAGAGACTGTTAAAAACTGAGAACAAACTGAGGGTTGATGGGGGATGGGAGGGAGGAGAGGGTGGGTGATGGGTATTGAGGAGGGCACCTTTTGGGATGAGCACTGGGTGTTGTATGGAAACCAATTTGTCAATAAATTTCATATAAAAAAAATAAAAAAATAAATAAAATTCTTTTTTAATGTTTATTTATGAGAGAGACAGAGACAGAATGCGAGTGGGTTAGGGGCAGAGAGAGAGGGAGACACAGAATCCAAAGTAGGCTCCAGGTTCCGAGCTGTCAGCATAGAGCCCAATCCAGGGCTCAAACTCACAAACTGTGAGATCATAAGCTGGGTCGAAGTCAGACGCTCAACCGACTGAGCCACCCAGGTGCCCCAGGATTCCTTTTTCTTTAGATGAATATTACTATATCATAAGAAAATGTTTTATTCTAGATTTTTTCCATCAATACCATGACTTTTGTATTAGAACTGCTTTCCATGAATGAGCGTATCAAATAGGGGAGACTTATTCCTCTGTAAATGAATACGCATGTCTCCACAACAGCATTCTCTCCTTCCAGTTTCATACAGGCTAAGCCATATAAGAAAGCCAGGATCACAAGTCATAAAGTGAAAAAGTTCCATTCATGTTACCAACTTCCAGGATTATGCTTCTTAAACTAGTATCCTAAGGAATTTTACAAACTTGCCTTTAATTTTTTTAAATATTTATTTATTTTTGCATGGCAGACACAGAATGCAAGTGGGAAGGGGGTAGAGAGAGAGGGTGACAGAGAATCTGAATCAGGCTCTGCACTGACAGCAGAAACCCAATGCAGGGCTCAAACTCACAAACCGAGAGATCATGACCTAAGCCAAAGTTGGATGCTTAAATGACCAAGCCACCCAGGTGCCCCTACAAGCCTGCCTTTAAAACAGATTTCTCATTATACAGTTAAAACCTTGGTTTACAAGCATAATTTGTTCCAGAAACATGCTTGTAATCCAAAGCACTCGTATATCAAAGCAAATTTCAAGAACCATTGGCTCAGCTGTGATCATGTGACTTTTGGCATCACATACTACTTGTTGTAAGACATCACTCACTTTTCAAGTTAAAACTTATTAGAAATGTTTGCTCATCTTGCAAAACACTTCCAGAACAAGTTACTTACGATCCAAGGTTTTACTGTATTTGATTAATATTTTTCCAAGATTTCTTTTTTTAAATGTTTATTCATTTTGAGAGAGAGCACACGTGTCCATGTGCTAGCATAAGTGGGGGAGGGGCGGGGGGAGAGGGAGAGGGGGAGGGGGAGAGAGAGAGAGAGAGAGAGAGAGAGAGAGAGAGAATATCCCAAGGAGGCTTCACACTGTCAGCACAGAGCTTGATGGGGGGCTGGAATTCACAAACCATGACATCATGACTGGAGCCAAAATTAAGAGTCAGACACTTAACTGACTGAACCACCCAGGTGCCCCCAAGGTATCTTTTTTTTTTTTTTTAATATTTATTTTTAAGGGAGAAAGAGAGTGAGGGGAGGGGACAGAGAGAGAGAATCTCAAGCAGGCTCTGCACCTTCAGCACTGAGCCTAACGTGGGGCTTGAACTCACAAACTGTGGATCACGACCTGAGCTGAAATCAGGGGTCAGATGCTTTAACCGACTGAGCCACCCAAGGGCCCCGTGACATATCTTTAATAGTACACCTAGTTTGGACAGAATATTTATCTGAAAATGAAAAAAAAAAAAAACCTAAAGAATATTAAAAAAAAAATTGTACTAAATATATCCAATTACAAAATGATACCTTATAGAATTCTGCATGGAAAAACAGACAGTAAAAACTTGGTTTGTGAGCATGATTTCATTCCAGAAACATGCTTATAATCCAAAGCACTTGTATATCGAAGCGAATTTCAAGAACCATTGGCTCAGTTGTGACCATGTGACATTTAGCATCACATACTACTCACATTGCAAGACATCGGTTGTTTATCAAGTTAAAATTTATTGGAAATGTTTGTCTTCTGGAACACTCGCAGAACAAGTTACTCACAACCCAAGGTTTTACAGTATTTTTTTTTAATGTTTATTTATTTCCTGGGGTGTGGGGGGACACAGAGAGTGGGAGAGAGAGATTCCCAAGCAGGTTCCATGATCAGCATGGAGTGGGACATGGGCCTCATCCAACGACTGTGAGATCATGACCTAAGCCAGTATCAATGGTTACACACTTAACCAACTGAGCCATCCAGGTGCCCCCTGCATGGAAAAATATTAAGTAAACGATATAAACATAAAATCTTAGTTTCTGTTGTAACATGTTTACAAATAGTATCTCAAAAGAACAATGTTATAAATAGAACAGAGGAGAGATCCTGCAAACTTTTCTATAAAGAGTTAGATAGTAAATATTATAGACTTTGCTAGCTAAGAGGTGAACTCAAAGGTATTATGTAGGTATATAAAATCACAAAAAAGAAAACTAATATTCACAAAATTTTACTGAGGAAATTCAAAATATGATAATAATAAGTAATCTTTTATAATATATGTCTATTAATGAAAAGACTGAATTTTTTTTCTTGGGATTTTATTTAAAGTGGGTTCAATGTTAATGTCCCATCACTAAAT
Organism: Prionailurus bengalensis; assembly: GCF_016509475.1. Taxonomy (NCBI): domain Eukaryota; kingdom Metazoa; phylum Chordata; class Mammalia; order Carnivora; family Felidae; genus Prionailurus; species Prionailurus bengalensis. Next base: position 97,101,435 of record NC_057344.1, read on the forward strand.
TGAGCACTAGCGTTTATCTGTACAAACCATTCATAGTTCATGGGCTATACAAAAGCAGGCAGGTTGGCCCATAAGCCATAGTTTGGTGACTCCTGGGCTAGAAAATCAAATAAATCATAGATATCTCACAAATGTCACAATAACGTCACAAATGCAAAGATACAACTATAAAATACTGTATTAAAACCATAAATTGTCCAATCTTATAAAATGATATAAATAAAATGTAAATACTGATTTTTATTTTTTGGGAGGAATCTTTTTTTTATGTTTATTTATTTTTGAGAGAGAGAGAGAGAGAGAACGAGTGGGAGAGAGGCAGAGAGAGAAGGAGACACAGAATCTGAAGCAGACTCCAGACTCCAAGCTGTCAACACAGAGCCTGACGTGGGGCTCAAATTCATGAACCGTGAGGTCTTGACCTGATCTGAAGTCAAACACTTAACTGACTGAGCCACCCAGGCACAACATAAATATTGATTTTAAAATAATTAAATATGTCACAAGGTACTCCTAAAATCAGTATTCCATCTAAAACAAACACTAATTATTTAATTAGCCATGTTGTGTCTGCTTTCTTAAAATTTATAGTTTAGTAGCTAACAGATGGAAAAAACCCACCACCATCATTGGTGACCACCAATGATGAATGGATAAACAAAATGTGGTGTATACATACAATGGAATATTATGCAGCCTTAGGAAGGAATGGAATTCTAACATGCTACAACATGGAGGACTTTGAGGACATTACATTACATTCACCTTGGCTAGGTGAAACAAGCCAGTCACAAAAAGACAAATACTGAATAATTCTACTTTTTTGAGGTACGTAGAGCAGCCAGATTCATAAATAGAAAGGAGAATGGTAGTTACCAGAGGCTGGGGGGGACAGGGAAGGGGACCAGGAATATTGTATAATGTATAGAGAGTTTCAGTTTTGTAAGATGAAGAATTCTATATATGGATGGTGGTACTGTTTGCACAACAGTATGACTGAACTTAATACCACTGAATGTACACTTAAAAACGGTTAAGATGGTAAATTTTATATGATGTGTACTACACATAAATCATTTTATGTGATGATTTTACCACAATAAAAAAAACTGGGAAAAAATGTAGAAATTGGAGTTGACAGACTCTCTATAAAATTTTTCAGAAGTAAATTGATACTTTCTTTCCCTCTTGATAACTTTCTCAGTAAGGATAAGTAATTCATTATCCTATTGTCTAAGAACAGAACTTAAAGCATGTATTCTCTTCAACAATATGCCATTGCATAATTTAAATATTTGAAGACCTCACTAAGGCCTTTAAATAGAATAATTTTTTTAATGTTCATTTATTTATTTTGAGAGAGAGTGAGTGAGCACAAGCAGGGTAGGGGAAGAGAGAGGGAGTGGGAATTCCAAGCAGGTTCTGTACTGTCAACGCAGAGCCCGATGCGGGACTGGGACTGGACCTCAGCAATGTGAGATCAGGACCTCAACCTGAGCCACCCAGGTGCCACTTTAAATAGAATAATTTGAGTAACAAATCACTTTAATTGGTTTTCCCCAACTTCTCACTTCCCCCATCTTGAGGATTAGTTTCAGAGAACCCAGCCTATCTGGGTTTTCTGCTTTCAGGTTTCATCTAGCTTCCATTAAAATGTCAGTTGGGCTCTGTTCTCTTCTGGAAGCTTGAATGGAGAAGAACCTGCTTCCAAGCTCACTCAGGTTGTTGGCAGAATTCATTTGTTTGCAGCTATCAGCCTAAGAGTTTCGATATTTTGCTGTTTGTTAGCCAGAGGCCAACCTCAGTTCCGAAGGGCTATCTATGGTTCCCTACCATACGGCTGTCTTCATAGGAGTTCACAAAAGGGCAGCTTACTTCTTCAAGGCCAACAGGAGAGTGAGAATGTGCTAGCAAGATGGAATCTAAAATAAAACCTAATGTAACCATAGGAGTGTCATCCCATCAACTTTGCCATGTAACATAACATCATCACAGACCATTTATTTTCTCTATAGTGGGGGAAAAGGATGGGGTTGATGTCTTCCTTTCTAGCATCCATGGCATCAACAGCAATTAGCAGATTCCCCGTTAGTATTAAAAAAAAAAAAAAAAAAAAAAAAAGCAGGGGCCTGGGTGGCTCAGTTGGTTGAGCATACAACTTCAGCTCAGGTCATGAGCTGGTGGTTCATGAGCTCGAGCCTCACGTTGGGCTGACTGCTTCAGATCCTCTGTTGCCCTCTCTCTGCCCCTCACCTGCTCACACGTGCTATCTCTCTCAAAAATAAATAGGCATTTTTTTAAAAAAGCAAAATTCCAATACTCAAATTTTACAATAAGGAGAAAAGTACTAAACTGCTCATTAGACATCCCATTTTTCTATACAATATTCTTTCTTAGTTGGTAAACAAAGGCAAATATACAAAAGTAAAGTTCAAGGGAAGCAGGAAAAGACCTGAGAACAATGAACTCTTCAAATATTTTCTAAAGTACAATGTTTATTAGATGTCTAAGTCGTTTAGTCATTTCTAATTTTCAACCCTATAGCAGAAAAGCTTTCCAAATCACTTTCATTCCATATAATATAGGTCTTAACAGTCAGCGCTCCAAATCTGGAACCAGCATACTCCTTGCTATATTAACCTGCCAGTAAGCTACAGAAAGCAAATCAAGAACACACAAAGCCTGCTATAAATTTGGTTATGGAGATGAGGGCTACACAGAACCTCTTAAGTCCAGTTTCAGTTCCAAGAACAATATTAATATTGATTTCTGGGACATTATAAAACATAAGTCTTCTAAACAGGGCTAACTGGTATCCAATGCCATGAACAGATAAAGTCCAGAGTAGCAACAAGTCCAATTCACCAAAAGGAGGCATCATCTAGAGGCACGTCTGATACTTAAAGACTTTATGTCAGGCTGGATTGACACCAGTGAGTTTCTGCAGAGACAGGACCCATTTTTTGAAGTCTGTATAAAGCCAAACTGATACAAATGTTATCTATAGTTTTATAAAGCCAACACAAAAGGAAACATCAAAGTACTTCCACAAAAACACACTTCAACAAAAATAGTTCTACTACAGCGCAGAGGAATGAAAAGTCTTTCCTAGAAATGAGCGCTATTGCTAAAGTGGCACTCAGAGTCTATATACCGTATAGTACTTTTATCTATCACTCTAATAGTTAAGCATTTAAACAATGCAATCCTAATTTTTCCTGGATTTTTATCCTCATAAAGTTGATCCATAAATAGGAAGTTTATCTGTTCATTTTGAGGGGTGGCTATCTATTCTAAGCAGTCATCTAAGGAAATATAACTGGTGGATTGTCTCATATCCTTGTGAAACATTCAGCAAATAATCTAATCTCTTTTCAAACTTAGTTCTTCTTTTCCATGGGCATTAAAGAAAGTAATTAAGATTTTTAAAAGGTTTTTTAAATATTTACTTTGTTTGGGTACACTGTTCCTAAGAAATGATTTTTTCTTTTCTTTCTTTCTTTCTTTCTTTCTTTCTTTCTTTTCCCCTATGGTATAATACACAGAGCTTATTTAGATTTCACTTGTTTTACACATAGTCATTCCATGTACTTTTGTGGTCTAAAGTCATCACTTGGAGGTAGCAATGGAAAATAGCAGTGTCAGAAGACCTGGGTTCCTTCACTAGCTATGTGACCTTGAGTAAGCCACCCTAACCTATAAAAGGGGACTAGTATCTGGCCTACTATACACACATAGCAAATTATTCAATTTATATAAAAATTGATCAACTGTTTTGATATATTTTAAGAGATATAGGAAAAGATTCTTCTTAAAAATATTTTCATAGGAAGGCTGCTGATGAAAAAAGCACAGGCTTTACACTCAGGAGTCCTGTGTTTCTTGGATTCTAGCTCTGTTACTTATTAACGTATGATCTTGGCAAATTAATTATTCTCCATGCTTTCAATTTCCTTGTATGTTTGACATAATCCCAACTCAGAGGATTGTTGTAGGATTAAATGAGGTAATTCAATAATCACTCACTCAACATGTATTTATCTAGCAATCATTCTGCTTGGTGCAATACTAGTTAAAAGTCCCATGTGAAACACACACACACACTGTGCTAGACTACTAGACTTCAGGGTTTCAAAAAAAAGTCAATGATACATTAAAGCTACATTATGGCAAAAACAAAACAAAACAAAACAAAAAAAACCTAATTTTTTTTTTCACCTATGTACCTTTTTGGAACCAGTCATAGGAATCTGGTAAGTTTTTGTGAGCTGTTACAGACAAATTTGCAAGACTGAATCCAAGCACAAAAAGTCAAGTCTGGATTCAGAAAATAATTCTGAACTAACAGAAAACACATTTTGAGTCTAGCTGTTCATGTGCCTGACAGGATAAACACAAGAAGGTCACAAAAAAGACAAAGGTTAGAACTGATGGCATTTACCACACAACATATAACTAATATAGGGCCTGGCATAGGGTAACTGCTTATAAATATTGGTTGAAAGAATTGAATTGAATTGAATTGAATCCCAATTCTGCCACCAAGTGACTCTGAGTAAGTTATCAACTTGTCTGAACCTTAGTTCTCTGTGAAATATAAATGTGTCTGTTTTATCTATCTCATAGGACAGTTGTTATCAAATGAAATCACATGAGAATGTATTGGCACTAACAAAACAATAATTATGACATATAATGACTACTGGTACTAATTAGCTCAGAAGCCTACTTGTAAGATGCTAATATGTAAGTACAACGAAAGAGCATCAAAATCTACTGGGGAAAACCCCCCATATTTTCGAAAAATGTCATCTTTATGATGAAAGGAGCTGGTCACCGCTAAACTGGTGCTGTTCCTTTTCTAACCCGTAGGTTACAGCGGCAGGGTCTGCTGAGTGGCATCGTGTTTGACTGAATCCCCCAGTCAGCCCAGGCAGCAGTAAGATGCCGATTTGAGGGTCCCCACCTTCAGAACCACCATCCAGGCCCAAACAAGGCACTACCGGTAAGATGCCTTTGTAGTTAGCGGAGCGAGAAAACAACAGCACCGAGACAATTCCACCCTCCATAGGGGTAAAGGGACCGCCTGCCAGCCTAACTCACCCGGGTCGGCCAGAGCGCGCCCCAAAGCCCCGCCTTCGTCCAGCGCCCCCGCGTCTCCGGCCAAGCCCTGCGCCCCCAGTCCCTGCCTCCTGGCACGTACGCAGTGCTGAAGGCTGGGGGAGTGCGGCCTGGACCGGCTACTTACCCAATGGCCGTTCTTAGGGCGCCTGCTGTCCAGCTGGCCGAGCCTCCCGGCACTGTCCTTCCGGGGCTCCCAGGACTTGCCTTCAGTCGGAGCCCCAACTGCAGCGACTGCAACCTCTGCAAGCACGTAGGAGCAAGGGGGCGCAGAAAGCGAAGCCTACAGAGAGGGACGAGCCCGGGGCGGGGTAGCCGTTTAGCCACGCCCTTAACCCCTCCCCCGCTGTTCCCCGCGAAGTCCTGGGAGGCAACGAGGTACCGACGGACGTAAGAAAGCTAGGACACAGGGCCCCGCCCCTGACCTCTTCCCGCCCTGCCGGGTCCAGACTACGCCGTGACTCCGTCGCTGACCTCGGGGCGCTCCACCCACTTCTAGTTGGTGGGCGCGCAAGCGCACTTGCCGGCTTCTTTTGACAGCTTTGGCCAAGTGAGAAGGGAGGGGAGCAGGAGGTGTCGCGAGAGTTGGCCTCCGCCTCGTAGGTGGTGTAACTATGGCGAGTCCGGGGGTCGACACTGAGCAGGAGCCGCTCTTAGGCGACCGCACACCCGGAAGCAGGTGAGCGGATGTTGGGAGAAAGCCCCCTCATCTTCCTGCGCTATTGGGACTGGCCCCTTTCCTGGCGTCAGCCTTACGGAACCGAAAGATGGGTCTCAGGGCGGCGGGAGGCTGCGTCCGGTCTGGTGAAACAGGGCGATGTGCTCCTGCGCCTGAGAAAAGAGGTCCGCGGTGAGCCAGCGGGTTCTGGTGAAGCTGTCAGAGAAACTCAAACTGCCTTCTTTCCAACAGTGTTGCAGCCTTTAAGTGTCTACATTCTGCATTCCTCTACAGAACTCATCACTTTACACGTCTCCCAGAAGTTCCGAAATGAGGGTTTTAATCGATGCTTGAAGATACCTCTCTTAGGTCGCCCTTTATTATTTCCAGTTATTTTAATCCTAGTTTATGGACAGCAATTTAGAATTGTTGCAGTTTGTCTCTTACTACGCAATTAAGAATCTATTTTTGTTTTTAAGAAAATGGAATTAAGTATCATTATGTTTGAAGCCTAATTTATCAAGTAAATTAATGCACAGTTAAGCTGTCAACCACCATGTTAATTTTTGCTCATTTGTCTCTAAAGCACCAAACTTTTATTTTAACCACTTTGTTTGAAACTCTGGACAGTGTATCTCTCTGGTCCCCAGTTTACTAAACGGAATATAGGCATTGCAGATTACCTATATTTTAAATTGAGATCAATACAATTATTATCAATGTTGAAATGTGTCATAATAGAGTGATGTCCTCAGGGCCTATTGAGACATTTTGGACTATTTGCTTCTATATTAGTTTTTTTCTTCTACACTACTTTCTTACACTTTCTTACCAATTTATTATGCACTTGCTACACTTTTAATGTTTTCTGTTTACTTTTTAGTTTTTCTGCCTATTCTGTTGGTGCCTGACTATTCCCCACAATGTTTTTATTATCTTTTGACAACTTTTGTTTTTGTTTCTGTCAGCAACCTCTCTTCTCCCAACTTTATTTTCAGACTTCTAGTTTGCTGCTATTTTGAAAACCATATCTAAGCTTAATAGAACTACGTGTAGTTAGAATATGGAAGCTATGACTAGGGCTAACGATCTGTCTTATTAGTCAAATGCACGTGTTTCAGTGCATAGATTGCCACATTTGGATTTCTCAAACTTCTGCTTCTTCCAGGTTCTTGGCTATCTTCCAGATAGATTCAGGATCTTTGAGTTAATGGTTAGATGTGGTCTTGCTATACATTCTGTCACTGTGTCCAAATTGCTTTTAAAAAAGGACTTACTTTTGGCTTTGATTATGTCCTTGTGATTGAGGCTCATTAAGGTGCATCTAAATTCAGATGTTCTGTCCATAAACAGTACTTGATTGAGATTCTAGATTTAGCATTTTAAAAATAAGGTATTTTGAGAATAATTCAATAAGTATACCATCTTTAAAAATACAATTGGATTCCCTAGTAAAGTGAACAAATATGTAATGGACAAGCGGTATTCACTTTGAGTAAATTGTAGGAACTTCAGCCTAGTTCACCACCAACTTTTCCTCACTAGGAAGGTTAGTTTTAGTTTATTGGTCTGATGAGTCCTGGGTGGTCTCCACTGACTCTATCTACAATGTTTGAGAGAACAGAGTTTGGCAAACTTTTTCTGTAAAGGTCCTGATGGTAAATATTTTAGGCTTTGCAGAACAAGAGGCAAAATCAAAGATACAGGTACTTAGATAACAAGAAAGAAAACAAATTCTCACCAAAAAAAATTGGTAATGAGATTTATAATAAATGAGTAAAATCTTTTTGTAATACAAATCAATGAGGAATAGATTTCAGGGGTGGCATTTTGCTTAACAGAGTTAAAAGTTAATGTTTTCTTTAAAAAAATTTTTTTTCTAATGTTTATTTTTGAGAGAAAGAGAGACAGCATGTGAGTGGGGGAGGGCAGAGAGAGAGGGAAACACAGAATCTGAAGCAGACTCCAGGCTCTGAGCTGTCAGCACAGAACCTGATGTGGGGCTCGAACTCATGAACTGTGAGATCATGACCTGAAATGAAGTTGCACGCTTAAATGACTAAGCCACCCAGGCGCCCCAAAAGTTAATGTTTTCTATTAAGTTGATCACAAGTACTCACAAATATGTTCAAATAGTAACAACTATTCTTAGTTCACTGGTGATCTAGAAACAGGTGATAGGCTGGGTTTGGATTGAGGACTATAGTTTGCTGATCCCTTTCTGAGAATATCCTAAAATGTTACAGGTGCTTAAAATTTTCTTTGCAACTCCGGCCTAATTTCTGTAATACAAATATTGCTATGACTTCTGGTCTTGTAGAGCATATCCTTATAGAACATTCTCAATTTACTTCTGTCTTCTAGATTCTGTACGGTAACACCATTACACTATTCTGTAAGTGAGCACACACTTCTTTCTCTTATCTTCTTTGAATATAGGTTCTTTTTTGCTCTTCAGTAGTTCACAGATGCTCTCTCTAATAAATGTGTAATTTTATTTTCCCCCCCCGTAAATCTAGAATCATTTTTTGAAAATAAAGTACTGCTATTTATCCAAGGCTCCTTGTATTAAATAATGATCTATTGAACCTAAATTTGGCACTTTATTTCTGTTAACTTTTATCTAACTTATTTTGGTGGCCAATTCACTCCAGCATATCATGAATTCTTTCTAGTTTTTAAGTTACAGGCTTAATAAACATATTATCATTTGATGTATTATAGTTTGTAATGAAAATGTTGAGCGGGACAAAACTCTACCATTATAATTTCACTTGAAGGAGAATCTCAAATGGAGAACTAATATCAGATGGCAGCAGTAATAGTCGAAAGGAATCAAAAAGTTAAAGAAATTGCCTTGGAAGTGCAGCATTCATTCTTGTGCCTTTGAAATACAAGACAGAAACCTTAGAAACTCAGTCTTAGCCATGTGACATGGTTGGTTGAATCATCAAAATTAACAAAATACAGTAAAAATTGAAACTTCATTGAAGAACAGCTATACTCTTCAATGTTCCTACTCTCTCTAACAAAGTAGAAAGATATACTTCTTCACTAAAATTATACTTTTTGAATTAAAAAGAAGGAAAAAGTAAATTTCTTTATTTTTAAAAATTTCAAATCCATAGAAAAGTTGAAAAAGCGGTACAATGAACACCTGTATAACCTGTGACTAACCATTAGCCTTGTTCACACTCCTCAAATCTCTATACACATACAGCTCTCTTTTGCCAAACTACTGAAAAGTAGGTTGCAGATATCATGACACTTTTATCCCAAGTATTTCAGTGTGTAGCCTGCATCTTCTCAAAATAAAAACATTCTTTTATACAACTGCATGACTGTTATCATAGTTAAAAATATAATACTAATGCAGAATATCATGCAGTATACAGTCTAAACTGAAGAATATTCATTTGTTCCAAAACTGTACTTTATAGCTATTGTTTTTTTTTTAAATAGGATCAAACTAATGGTCATGCATTATTATAGGTTTTTTATACTCTCTCAACCTATAACTGTTCCCTGATCTTTTCTCTCTATTCTTCCCAACATTGAATCCTTTAACAAGTCTAGGTCAGTGTTCTGTAGAACATCTCACATTCTGGATGTTTGGCCTGTTTCTTCTTCTTTTTTTTAAATCTTTATTTTTTTTTTATTTTATTTTTCTATATATGAAACTTATTGTCAAATTGGTTTCCATACAACACCCAGTGCTCATCCCAACAGGTGCCCTCCTCAATACCCATCACCCACCCTCCCCAAATCTTTATTTTAAATAGGTTTCATGCCCAACTTGGGGCTTGAACCACTGACCCTGAGATCAAAGTCCCATGCTCCACTGACTGAGCCAGCCAGGTGCCCTTGGACTGTTTCTTCTTTTTTTTCTTAATAGGAATATTTCATTTTTTTCTATAATTTATTTATTTTTTATAATTTACATCCAAGTTAGCACATGGTGCTACAATGATTTCAGGAGTAGATTCCTTAAGCCCCTTACCCACTGAACCCATCCCCCCTCCCACAACCCTTCCAGCAACCCTTTGTTTGTTCTCTGTATTTAAGAGTCTCTTATGTTTTGTCCCCCTCTCTGTTTTTATGTTATTTTTGCTTCCCTTCCCTTATGTTCATCTGTTTTATATCTTAAAGTCATCATATGAGTTGAGTCTTATGATATTTATCTTTCTCCAGCTAATTTCACTTAGTATAATACCCTTTAGTTCCATACACATTGCTGCAAATGGCAAGATTTAATTCTTTTTGGTTGCTGAGTAATACTCCATTATATATATATATGTATATATATATATATATATATATATATATATATACATATATATATATACATATATATATACACACCACATCTTCTTTATCCACTCATTCGTTGATGGACATTTGGGCTCTTTCCATACTTTGGCTATTGTTGATAGTGCTGCTGTAAACATTGGGGTGCATGTGTCCCTTCAAAACAGCACACCTGTATGCCGTGGATAAATACCTGGTAGTGCAATTGCTGTGTCGTAGGGTAGTGCTATTTTTAATTTTTTGAAGAACCTCCATACTGTTTTCCAGAGTGGTTGCACCAGTTTGCATTCCCACCAGCAGTGCAAAAGAGATCATCTCTCTCTGCATCCTCACCAACATCTGTTGTTGCCTGGAGTTGTAGCCATTCTGACAGGTGTGAGGTGGTATCTTATGGTGGTTTTGATTTGTATTTCCCTGATGATGAGTGATGTTGAGCATCTTTTTGTGTGTCAGTTGGCCATCTGGATGTCTTCTTTGGAGAAGTGTCTATTCATGCCTTTTGCCCATTTCTTCACCTGATTATTTGTTTTTGGGGTGTTGAGTTTGAGAAGTTCTTTATAGATTTTGGATACTAACCCTTTATCTGATATGTCATTTGCAAATATCTTCTCCCATTCTGTCAGTTGCCTTTTAATTTAGTTGATTGTTTCCTTCGATGTGCAGAAGCTTTTTACTTTGATGAGGTCCCAGTAGTTCGTTTTTGCTTTTGTTTCCCTTGCCTCTGGACACGTGTTAGATAAGAAGTTGCTGTAGCCGAGGTCAAAGAGGTTTTTGCCTGCTTTCTCCCCTAGGATTTTGACGACTTCCTGTCTTATGTTTAGGTCTTTCATCCATTTTGACTTTATTTTTGTGTAGGGTGTAAGAAAGTGGTCCAGGTTCCTTTTTCTGCATGTCGCTGTCCAGTTTTCCCAGCACCACTTGCTGAAGAGACTGTCTTTATTCCATTGAATATTCTTTCCTGCTTTGTCAAAGATTAGTTGGCCATACGTTTGTGGGTCCATTTCTGGGTTCTCTATTCTGTTCCATTGATCTGAGTGTCTGTTCTTATGCCAGTACCATACTGTCTTGATGATTACAACTTTGTAATACATCTTGAAGTCTGGGATTGTGATGCCTCCAGCTTTGGTTTTCTTTTTCAAGATTGCTTTGGCTATTCGGGGTCTTTTCTGGTTCCATACAGATTTTAGGATTGTTTGTTCTAGCTCTGTGAAGAATGCTGGTGTTTATAGGTATTGCCTTAAATATGTAGATTGCTTTGGGTAGTATTGACATAACAGTATTTGTTCTTCCTATCCAGGAGCATGGAATATTTTTCCATTTTTTTGTGTCTTCTTCAATTTCTTTCATAAGCTTTCTATAGTTTTCAGTGTATAGATTTTTTTTTTTTTTACCTCTTTGGTTAGATTTATTCCTAGGTATTTATGGTTTTTGGTGCAGTTGTAAATGGGATCAGTTCCTTGATTTCTCTTTCTGTTGCTTCATTATTGATGTATAGGAATGCAACCAATTTCTGTATATTGATTTTGTATCCTGAGACTTTGCTGAATTCATAGATCAGTTCTAGCAGTTTTTTGGTGGAGTCTTTTGGACTTTCCATTTAGAGCAACATGTCATCTGTGAAGAGAGAAAATTTGACCTCCTGCTGGCCGATTTGGATGCCTTTTATTTCTTTGTATTGTCTGATTGCTGAAGCTAAGACTTCCAATACTATGTTGAATAACAGTGGTGAGAGTGGACCTCCCTGTCTTGCTCCTGACCTCAGGGGAAATGCTTTCAATTTTTCCCCATTGAGGATGATATTAGCGTTGGGTCTTTTGTATATGGCTTTTATGACCTCAAGGTATGATCCTTCTATCCCTACTTTCCTGAGGGTTTTTATCAAGAATGATGCTGTTTTTTTGTCAAATGCTTTCTCTGCATTTGTTCAGAGGATCATGTGATTATTGCCCTTTCTTTTATTGATGTGATGTTTCACATTAATTGTTTTGTGGATATTGAACCAGCCCTGCATGCCAGGTAGAAATCTCACTTGGTCATGGTGAATAGTTTTTGTAATGTATTGTTGGATCTGGTTGGCTAGTATCTTGTTGCGGATTTTTGCATCCGTGTTCATCAGGGAAATTGGTCTATGTTCTCCTTTTTAGTGGGGTCTTTGTCTGGTTTTGGAATCAAGTAATGCTGGCTTCATAGAAAGAGTTTGGCTCTTTCTTGTTGGCTAGTATCTTGTTGCGGATTTTTGCATCCGTGTTCATCAGGGAAATTGGTCTATGTTCTCCTTTTTAGTGGGGTCTTTGTCTGGTTTTGGAATCAAGTAATGCTGGCTTCATAGAAAGAGTTTGGATGTTTTCCTTCCATTTCTATTTTTTGGAACAACTTCAAGAGAATAGGTGTTAACTCTTCTTTAAATGTTTGTAGATTTCCCCTGGAAAGCCATCTGGCCCTGGACTCTTGTTTTTTGGGAGATTTTTGATTAGTAATTCGATTTCTTTACTGGTTATGGGTCTGTTAAAGTTTTCTATTTCTTCCTATTTCAGTTTTAGTAAGTTATGTTTCTAAGAATTTGTCCATTTCTTCCAGATTGCCAATTTTATTGGCGTATAATTGCTTATAATATTCTCTTATTATTGTTTTTATTTCTGCTGTGTTGGTTGTGATCTCTCCTCTTTCATTCTTGATTTTATTTATTTGGGTCCTTTCCTTTTTCTTTTTGATCAAATTGGGTGGGGGTTTGTCAATTTTTTAATTCTTTGAAATAACCATCTGTTCTACTGTTTGTTTGGTTTTGATAGCATTGATTTCTGCTCTGATCCTTATTATTTCCTATCTTCTGCTGGTTTGGGGTTTTATTTGCTGTTCTTTTTCCAGCTCTTTAAGGTGTAATGTTAAGTTGTCTACCTGTGACCTTTCTTCCTTCTTTGGAAAGGCCTGGATTGCCATATACTTCCCTCTTATGACCGCCTTTGCTGTGTCCCAGAGGTTTTGGGTTGTGGTGTTATCATTTTCATTCACTTCTATGTACTTTTTAATTTCGTCTTTAACTTCTTTTATTTATTTAAAAAAAAAAATTTTTAATGTTTATTTATTTTTGAGACCGAGAGAGACAGAGCATGAACGGGGGAGGGTCAGAGAGAGAGAAGGAGACACAGAATCTGAAACAGGCGCCAGGCTCTGAGCCCTCAGCACAGAGCCCGATGTGGGGTTCGAACTCACGGACCTTGAGATCATGACCTGAGCTGAAGTCAGACGCTCAACTGACTGAGCCACCTAGGTGCCCCAATTTCCTCTTTAACTTCTTGGTTAGCCCATTCATTCTTTAGTATGATGGTCTTTAGTCTCCAAGTATTCGTTATCTTTCCACATTTTTTCTTGTGGTTGATTTTGAGTTTCATAGAGTTGTCTGAAAATATGCACAGTATGATCTTGATCTTTTTGTACTTGTTGAGGGCTGATTTGTGTCCCAGTATGTGATCTATTCTTTAGAACATTCCATGTGCACTGGAGAAGAATGTGTATTCTGCTGCTTTAGGATGAAATGTTCTGAATATATCTGTTAAGTCCATCTGGTCCAGTGTGTCATTCAAAGCCATTGTTTCCTTGTTGATATTTTGATTGGATGATCTGTCCATTGCTGTGAGTGGGGTGTTGAAGTCTCCTACTATTCTGGTAGTACTATCGATGAGTTTCTTTACGTTTGTGATTAATTGATTTATATATTTTGGTGCTTCACATTTGGAGCATAAATGTTGATAATTGTTAGATTTTCTTGGTGGATAGACCCCTTAATTATGATATAATACCTTTCTTCATCTCTTGTTACAGTCTTTATTTTAAAATCTAGATTGTCTGACATAAGTATGGCTACTCTGGCTTTCTTTTGGTGACCACTAGCATGATAGATGGTTCTCCATCCCCTTACTTTCAATCCTTAGGTGTCTTTAGGTCTAAATTGGGTCTCTTGTAAACAGTATATAGATGGATCTTGTTTTCTTATCCATTCTGTTACCCTGTGTCTTTTGATTGGAGCATTTAGTCCATTGACATTTACAGTGAGTACTGAAAGATAAGAATTTATTGCCATTATGTTGCCTGTAGATTTGGAGTTTCTGGTGGTGTTCTCTGGTCCTTTCTAGTCTTTGTTGCTTTTGGTCTTTTTTTCCCCCCCATCTTTTCTCCCTTCAGAGAGTCCCCCTTAAAATTTCTTGCAGAGATGGTTTATTGGTCACAAACTCCTTTAAGTTTTGTTTGGGAAACTTTTTATCCCTACTTCTATTTTGAATGACAGCCTTTCTGGATAAAGAATTCTTGGCTGCATATTTTTCCGATTCAGCACATCAAATATATCCTGCCATTCCTTTCTGGCCAAGTTTCTGTGGATAAGTCTGCTGCAAACCTGATCTGTCTTCCCTTGTAGGTTAAGGACTTTTTTTCCCTTGCTTCTTTCATGATTCTTTCCTTGCCTGAGTATTTTGTGAATTTGACTATGATATGCCTTGTTCATGGTTGTTTTTTGTCAAAACTAATGGGAGTCCTCTGTGCTTCCTGGATTTTGATTTCTGTGTCTTTCCCCAGGTTAGGAACTTTTCCACTATGATTTGTTCACATAACTCTTCTACCCCTTTCTCTCTCTCTTCATCTGAGACCCCTATGATTCTGATGCTGTTCCTTTTTGATGAGTCACTGATTTCTCTAATTCTTAATCATGCTCTTTTGCCTTAGTCTCCTTCTTTTTTTCTGCGTCATTGTTCTCCATAAATTTGTCCTCTGTATTGCTGATTTGCTGCTCTCCCTCATTCCATTCTTGCTGCTGTGGCATCCATTGGAGATTGCAGCTCAATTATAGCACTTTTTATTTCATCCTGACTAGCTTTTATCTATGCAGAAAGGGATTCTAATCTGCAACTCCAGCTAGTATTCTAGTTATCGTGATTCTAAATTCTGGTTCAGACATCTTGCTTGTATCTGTGTTAATTAAGTCCCTGGCTGTCATTTCTCCCTGTTCTTTCTTTTGGGGTAAATACCTTCATTTCATCATTTTGAAGGAAGAAAAGGAATTAATAAGGTAAAAAAACTAAAATTAAAAAATTAAAAGCAACACACAAAAATCAAATAAAGGTTGCTAGGTCCTAGGTGTGTTCTGGTCTTGTTGCTAAAAGGAGCTTGATAGATCAGAGAAAAAAGGGAAAGATAAGAAAAGAAAAAAAAGGAAAATGTTTGAAAGTTTGAAAAAATGAATACAATGAAAGAATAAAATGAAATGATGGAAGTAAAAAAATAGAATTTGAAAAATTTACAAAAAAGTAAAAAATATATAGAAAAAAATTAAAAATATTTTTGATAGAAATGGAGAATAAAAATAAATGTTTTCTCTTTATATATTCAAGAATAAGAAAAGAAAGGAAAAAAAGTTGAATAGTTGGTTCAGCAAACAGACTGAAGTATGATTGAAATTACATCGGTTTCCCCTAGAAGTCAAACTATGAAGCATTTTATAGTCCATAAACTAAGCAGGTGGAGAGACTTGTGTTGTTTCTGGAGAGTGAGGTTGGTCCATTTGGGCAGGGCTTGGTGTATCAGCTCCGTTCTCTATTAGATGCCGCTGCTTAGTTTACTGGGGTGGATTGCTGTGGCACATGTAGGCGTGAATGTGCTTGCGTGGGAGGTGTGAAAATGGCATCACCCATATACCCAGCCTCTAGTATCAGAACTCTGTGCTCTCCCCAACCAGCAATTGCACACCCCTCCTTTTTCTCCAGCTTCCATCCACTCCCCCGCTATTACACTGTCCGTGACCAAGCCACCAGGTTGCCTAGTGGCACCTCCCTCCTGAGTTTTATCTCAGATGTGGGTGTGTTTCCCAACCCCTCACTTCTGAGGGACTGTGGCTTTGACCAGCTCAGACCTTCTTGGGAAGGGTCTCACTGAGCAATGGCTGGGTGCCGGCCCTACCCCAGGAACGTTCCGGAGACCATGCTGCTGCTGATGCCCAGGGACTGCATCTGGGTGCCAGCCCACCCCAGAAAAAGTTCACGTGGTCATGTAGCAGCAGCATGTCAGGGATTATGGAAAATCACACACATATGGCACCAGGCTTACCCCTTAACATCCTTGTTCCAGCACCAGCCAATGTGGTTGTTGTCCAGGGTCCACTGGACCTTTGCCTGTGGGGAGGCTGCACAGCCTCTACCAAATGTCCTCCCAGCAAGGGAACTGCCTCTCCCTGTGTGACCTGAGGACCCTGAGAACCTCACCCACTGCTCCTGGGGATTCACCCTTCCTACCAGTGCATCACCACGTATCAAGCTGCAGAGCTTCAGACTCTGGACTCCCCCTGTTTATAGTCTTAAAAGAATTTAAATCTTCCCTTTGCTCCTTTTTCCCTTTTTGTTCAGCCCCTTGCATACTTTCTTTTCTCTCCAGCTGCTTTATTTCTATATGCTTTCTGTACTCTCCCCATCTCCGTCCTCTCTCCACAAGCAAAACCAGCTCTGTGCCCTCCACAACTTTCTCCTCCAATTCACCTCTCCGTGTTGAGTACCTGCTGAATTATCTGGTTCAGGTTGTGCAGATTGTTGTGTGAATCCTCAAATCAGTTTTCTAGGTGTGCAGAATGGTTTAGTGTTGATCTGGCTGTATTTCAGGACAAGAGATGCAAAAAAACTTTCATGCTGTTCCACCATCTTGGTCCCTCCCCTGGCCTGTTTTTTTTTTTTTTAAATAGGTCCTCGTCAAACATTCCTGGCATGGACATCCCACGGGTTATGTTGAGAATATGTCAATATATTAATTTTAGAAGACATCAAATGCTAGGCCATCCCACTATTGGGGATGCCAGGCTTGACCACTTGGTTAAGGGAGTGACTGCTGGGGTGCCTGGGTGGTTCAGTCAGTTAAATGTCCAACTTCGGCTCAGGTCATGATCTCATGGTTCATGAATTTGAACCTCACATTGGGCTCTATGCTGACAGCTTAGAGCCTGTATCAAATTCTGTGCCTCCCTCTCTTCTCCTCCCCCACTTGCATCTGTGTGTGTGTGTGTGTGTGTGTGTGTGTGTCCCTCTCTCTAAAAATAAAAACAAAAAGAGGGTGAGTGGTATAAAACTTAATTTTCCATTTTGTAATTGGAAAGTAGATAGTGAGGTGATACTTTGAGGCCCTGTGACTATCCTGTCCTCACCAACCTTTCAACCAGTTGTTTTTGTATCCATGAACGACCCTTGCTTTCATCCATTATTACATGGAAACTAGTTATTAAATAGCGATTTTATAATTCTGTCATTCCTTCAATATTTAATAGCTGTCATTTAAAAAAGGAAGTTATGGGGCGCCTGGGTGGCGCAGTCGGTTAAGCATCCGACTTCAGCCAGGTCACGATCTCGCGGTCTGTGAGTTCGAGCCCCGCGTCGGGCTCTGGGCTGATGGCTCGGAGCCTGGAGTCTGTTTCTGATTCTGTGTCTCCCTCTCTCTCTGCCCCTCCCCCGTTCATGCTCTGTCTCTCTCTGTCCCAAAAATAAATAAACGTTGAAAAAAAAATTAAAAAAAAATAAAATAAAATAAAATAAAAAATAAATAAAAAAAGGAAGTTTTGACTGAGCTCCAAATCGAGTTGAAGTTTCTCAAATAAACAATTTTATTACATTTTTTTCACAATCAAATTTACTTCTCTGGTTTCCTAACTTAGATAAGATCTGAGCAAAACAGTTATTTGACATTTTCAGGCTTATTTTTTTTTAACGTTTATTTATTTTTGAAGGAGAGAGAGACAGAGTGTGAGTGAGGGAGGGACAGAGAGAGAGGGAGACACAGAATCTGAAGCAGGCTTCAGGCTCCAAGTTTTCAGCACAGAGCCTGACATGGGGCTCAAACTCACAAACCGCGAGATCATGACCTGAGCCGAAGTCGGACGTTTAACCGACTGAGCCACCCAGGCGTCCCCAGGCTTATTTTAATGATAGTTCTTATTTATAATGGTCATTTTAATTTTTGATCTCCAGGAAATAATAATGGGTTCATTAAAAGTGTAATACCCAGTGCTGGAAGTAATACCAGAATACAGTGCTGTGGGATTGAATGGTGCGTACCTTTTCCTGCTATGTAATCATCTGCATTATGTATTCCAAATTCCAAAATACTGATTTCCAAATACAGATGGTCCCCAACTTATAATGGTTTAACTTAAGATTTTTCAATGATACATTGGTGCGAAAGTGATCACTTTTGGTAGAAACCATGTTTCACGTTTTGAATCTTGATCTTTTCTTGGGCTAGGAATGGTAGAATATTCTTGCAGTGCGAGATAGTGGCAGCGAGCCTCAGCTCCCAATCAGTCATGTGATCACCAGAGTAGCCAATCTATACACTTCCAACCATTGTACCCATACAAACATTGCATTTCTCATTTTTAGTACAGTATTTTATAAATTACATGAGATATTCAATACTTTGTAATGAAATATGTTTTGTGTTAGGTGATTTTGCCCAACCATAGGCTGATGTTAGTGTTCTGAGCCTGTTTAAGGTAGAATGAGGTATTAAGCTCTGATATTTGGTAGGTTAGATGTATTAAATGCATTTTTAACTTAATCTTTTCCAACTTGCAATAGGTTTGTTGGAAGGTAACCCAACTGTAAGTCAAGGAAGATCTTTATAGGCCTTTGGGATTCTGCTATTTTTCAAGTATGCTACATTATGGTGAAAGGTCTATTTTTATGGAATGGCATATTCATATATATTGTATCAATAACTAACATACCTGTCACATAGTAGATCTAATTAATGTTATCTTTCTTCTTCATTCACTCTCTACCACTCCCAGTCACAACACATCTGAAAAAAAAAGTTTATTTTTTGAAGACTAAGTTGGCAACTCTAAGGTCTATTTTAGAAAATTTCTTTTAAACATAAGAAGGCATTTTGCCTGTTGTGTTTATCTTAATTATTTGAAAACATATTGTTCATATTAAGGTAAATTTGTTAACTCATTCTATATGTGTATGTAAAAATATAATGATACATGTATCACCTAGACCCTTGAAGTAGTGTGTGTGCTTAATATACTTGCCATTACTCCAGGTCACAGGCTTATATGAGAGATCAATCCAGTCTAGAGGGACCTTGGGCTCTCTTTAGTCAACTAACAGAACTTGTCTGGTAACTCATGTTGGAGCAAAGGCAAGTGTTCTAGAGGTCCCAGGACTAGGAATGTCTTAGGTCACATTAAACTTTTCTGGTGTCATTTCCATATTAATTTTGCTGAAAGTACCCTGCCAAAATAGCTTCCTACAGCAAAGTCAATTTACTGTCCTCAAGTAGAACATGTCATAATGATGACAGTAATCATTTTTTAAAATATGTAATAGTTGTATATCCCATCAGTGTGAGATCTAATTGTAGCTAGTTTATTTGATTTATTTTGATAGACTTTATTTTGTCAGTTTGACAATTTCCAACACTCAATTTGTAGCAAGTCAATGATATCAAAATAATTGGTTGACAAAATGTTATGCCTTTTTAAGCTACCTCATGTCTCCCAAGTTTCTGTGTGTAATAAAGCACAAGTATAATCCATGGAAATTCTCAGAAATATTGCTTATTCATAGATAATTAGTACAGCAAGTATCAATATTAATACATTATAGCTTTGTCATAGCATTTTTATTACTTTAGGAGAGAGAAAATAAAATTGTGCCACAGAAAGATTTGCACATAATGAGATAACATTAAACTACTTTTTTCTTCTTTACACCTAGAGAATGGGATATTATAGAAACTGAAGAGCATTATAAGAGCCGATGGATATCTATTAGGATTCTGTATCTTACTATGTTTTTCAGCAGTGTAGGTAAGTATTAGAAATTATATAGAATTTAAAAATTTCAGATAAAGTATCTTATTTTAATGTCACTTCATTTTTTAAATTATTTTGTATTTTAGTAAAAATCACATAATATAAAATTTCCCATCTTACCCATTTCTAAGATCAGAAGTGTTACATATATCTACATGGTTAAATAACCAATATTCAGAATGTTTTCATCTTGCAGAACTAAAACTCTTTACCCATTAAACAACTCCTCATTTCCCCCTCCTCCCAGGCCCTGGAAACCACCATACTTTCTGTTTCTTTGAATTTGATGATTCTAGATATTTCATATAAGTGAAATCATACAGTATTTTTCTTTTTGCAAATGGTTGATTTTATTTAGCATAATGTTCTCAAGGTTCATCCATGTTATAGTATGAGTCAGAATTTCCTTTCTTTTGAAGACTAAATAATAGTCTATTGTATATATGGTGGGGAGGCAAATCTTTTCCTCTACTTTCTTAGGTTCTGTAGCTGGTACCTTCAAAATAAAGCAATGGAAGACAGATCAACAAGAAAAAAAGCTTATACGTTTATTTGATGTTAGTTATTTTTACATTATACAGACCTATACACTATACATTATAGAAAAGTGAAAATTCCAAAGAAATGGTTAGAGTTGGGGGCTTATATACTATTTTAACAAAGGGCAGCGATTGTAAAGAAATGACTAAGGAAAGGAGTTCGGGCTTTCTCCAGGAACCCCCTACTGTCCTAATGTATGCCTTACTAGAGGAAAAACAACCTTAGCTTGACAATTCCTAGGTCTCTGTTGTATTATGAATCTTCTTTAACATATGAAAATCCCTTTAGGAACTTCCTCTTGGCTTTATCTTCCCCAAATCCATGATATATAAAAGGTCACCTTTATAACACAGCCCTTTCTGCCCATGGGTCCTGTCCCCGTGCTTTAATAAAATTACCTTGGGGCGCCTGGGTGGCGCAGTCGGTTAAGCGTCCGACTTCAGCCAGGTCACGATCTCGCGGTCCGTGAGTTCGAGCCCGCATCAGTCTCTGGGCTGATGGCTCAGAGCCTGGAGCCTGTTTCCGATTCTGTGTCTCCCTCTCTCTCTGCCCCTCCCCCATTCATGCTCTGTCTCTCTCTGTCCCAAAAATAAATAAAAAACGTTGAAAAAAAAAAATTTAAAAAAATAAATAAATAAAATTACCTTTTTTGCACCAAAGACATCTCAAGAATTGTTTCTTGGATGTCAGCTTCAAACCCCCACCATTCAAAAACCCCATCAAAGCCACTAACTGAGCTGGGCTCTGCACTATAAGTGCAGAGCCTGCTTGGGATTCTCTCTCCTCTCTGCCCCTCTCCTGCTTGTGTGCTCTCTCTCTTCCTGTCTCAAAATAAATAAATAAACACTAATAATAAAAAAAAAAGAAGTAGAATTGCTGAATCACATAACAATTCTATTTATAAGTTTTTGAGGAACTGCTATACTGTTTTCCATAGCTGCTATACTATTTGTACATTCCCACCAACAGGCAGGGTTCAAATTTTTCCACATCCTTACCAACTTTTATGTTTATTTAATATTAGTCATTCTAATGGGCATGAAGTAGTCTCTCATGGTTTTTTTGGCTTGTATTTCGCTAATAATTAGTAATGTTGGGAATATTTTCTTATGCATATTGGCCATTTGTATATCTTTGGGGAAATATCTATTAAAGTCCTTTGCCCACTTTTTTTTATTAATTTTTTTTAATGTTTATTTATTTTTGAAACAGAGAGAGAGAGAGCATGAACAGGAGAGGGTCAGAGAGAGAGGGAGACACAGAATCCGAAGCAGGCTCCAGGCTCTGAGCTGTCAGCACAGAGCCTGACGCGGGGCTCAAACCCACGAACCGCGAGATCATGACCTGAGTCGAAGTCGGACGCTTAACTGACTGAGCCACCCAGGCACGCCACCTTTGCCCACTTTTTAATTAGGTTTTTGTTGTTCAGTTGTAGAAGTTCTTTATGTACTCTGGATATTAACTCCTTATCAGATAAATTATTTGTGAATATTTTCTACCATTCTCAGACTCTTCTTTCTACTCTACTGATTGTGTCTTTTGATTCACAATAGTTTTTAATTTTGATGTAGTCCAATGTATCTGTTTTTTTTTTCTTTTGCTGCCTGTGAATTCATTTAATTTTTTTTAAGTTTATTTATTTATTTTTGAGAGAGAGTGAGCAGGGGAGGGGCAGAGAGAGAGAGGGAGAGAGGGAATCCCAAGCAGGCTCCACACTGTCAGCACAGAGCCCGAAGCAGGGCTCGATCCCATGAGCCTCGACATCGTGACCTGGGCCAAAATCAAGAGTCAGATGCTTAACTGACTAACCCACCACACTGACACAAATAGTAAAGCAAGAATCTTAATCTGTATACCTTGATGTATTTTAATCTATTAACATTATTTCTGAAAATATAGTTACTAAAAAGTAAAACTTCATGAGGAAATTTTAATGTTAAGAACTGTACTTATGTTAAAATGATAAAGAATGAAAATATATAGGAGTTATCAATACTGTGACAATTTTTAAAAAAGTGTTTTAGGGAATCCATTCTTTTTCCAAGCTTAGATCCTTTAAGTCTATAGGCACAGATTTTACAGGTGGTATCTTTTCCCTGACACAGACTTACTGAAGGCCATTTTACTAAATTTTTAAAACTACATTTCTTTATCTTTTCTATTTAC
Source organism: Prionailurus bengalensis (assembly GCF_016509475.1). Lineage (NCBI taxonomy): Eukaryota > Metazoa > Chordata > Mammalia > Carnivora > Felidae > Prionailurus > Prionailurus bengalensis. The sequence goes on from NC_057344.1 coordinate 97,124,072, forward strand.
CCCAGTCACTCTCTCACACTGAGTAAAAATATTTTTTAAATAAAGCTAAAATGAAAGAAAAGTACAAAATAAAGGATATTTTCAACAATTCTTTGTAATGCAATTTCATTTTGGATTGTGTATCTATTAGGGTGCCTTCTACAAATTTCAGGGGAAAAATGTTGATTCAAATTGGCTTAAACGGTAATTTATTTTTTCTTGTAAGATACCCATAGTAGGACAACTCCAGGTGAAGTTCACTGAGGTTTTGGTTCTGTTTCCCACTACATATTTTGGTTTTCTCCTCTTCTATGCACTGACTTCACTGTAGCAAGGTTGCAGCAGCAGCCCAAGCTGTCACATCCATTCATGATAATTTTTATTGACCAAAAGGGTCTTTTTTTTTTTAAACTTGCACAGAGATAAGGAGTCCTTTCTTAGAGGTCCTGAAGTAGACTTCCCTTCCCTTTTCACTGGTCAGAACTGGACCCTGTCAATTTCTAAGCCCATCATCAACTAGGATAGTGGGATTATCCTGATTGAATTCTTTAGACTAACTGGATTTACCCTCTGGAATTTGGGTTGGAGACAGTTTCTCTTAAAGTCTGTGGCTTTGTGGAGGAATGATGGATACCTGAATAAAAATGGGATTCTATCGGGAAGGAGGATTCTACCTACACAATGAGTGTTGTGTCGATAGCAACCTCTACAATAGGTTTTAATTTTTTTCATTTAACTTCCATGGGCAGCTGGGTGGCTCAGTCAGTTGGGCATCCGACTCTGGCTCAGGTCACAATCTCAAAGTTAGTAGGTTCGAGCCCCTTTTCTGTCTCTGTGCTGACAGCTTGGAGCCCAGAGACTGCTTCATATTCTGTGTCTTCCCCTCTCTCTGCCCCTCCCCCACTTGCATGCGCGCACTCTCTCTCTAAAAAATAAATATTAAAAAGTTAAAATAAAATAAAATACTTCTAATTTATGGGGCACCTGGGTGGCTCAGTCGGTTAAGTGTCTGACTTTGGCTCAGGTCATGATCCCACAGTTTCTGAGTTTGAGCCTCTCATTGGGCTCTCTGCTGTCAGCACAGAGCCCACTTCAGATTCTCTGTCCCCCTCTCTCTCTACCATCCCCCACTTTTGCACACACTCTCTCAAAAATAAACATTTAAAAAATAAAGTACTTCTAACTTATTTAATAACAACAGAATATTATTCAGCTATAAAAAAGAATGAAATCTTGCCATTTGCAACAACATGGATGGAGCCAGAGTGTATAATATTAGGCCAAATAAGTTAGTCAGGGGAAGACAGATACTATATGATTTTGCTATATGATACTTGCTCAATTCAAGTATGTAGAATTTAAGAAACAAAATAAATAAGCAAAGGAAAAAAAGAGAGATAGACAAACCAAGAAATAGACGGTTTAATGTTTATTTATTTATTTATTTAAAAAAAAATTTTTTTTTCAACGTTTATTTATTTTTGGGACAGAGAGAGACAGAGCATGAACGGGGGAGGGGCAGAGAGAGAGGGAGACACAGAATCGGAAACAGGCTCCAGGCTCTGAGCCATCAGCCCAGAGCCCGACGCGGGGCTCGAACTCACGGACCGCGAGATTGTGACCTGGCTGAAGTCGGACGCTTAACCGACTGCGCCACCCAGGCGCCCCTCTTTATTTATTTTTGAGAGAGAGAGAGAGGGAGACACAGAATCCCAAGCAGCCTCCAGGCTCTGTCTGAGCTGTTAGCACAGCTAACAGCTGTGCAGGACTCAAACCCACAAACTGGGAGGTCATGACCTGAGCAAAAGTTTGATGCTTAACCGCTTAACCAACTCAGCCACTCAGGCACCCTGACTCTTAACTATAGAGAACAAACTGATGGTTATCACAGGGGAGGGGGAGGTAGGAGAATGGGTGAAATAGGTGATTGGGGATTAAGGAGTGCACTTGTCATGATGAGCACTGGGTAATATATAGAAGTGTTGAATCACTGTATTGTATACCTGAAACTAATGTAGCACTGTATGTTAACTATACAGGAATTGAAATAAAATAAAATATAATAAATAAAATGAAATAATTTTAATTTTTAGTACTCCATTATCTAAAATTAAATAATTTCTATTTTAATGGCAAAAAATAATTATTTTAACTTTAGATTTTAATTAGCATGTTAAACATTTTACCTGTTTTTAAGTTTCTTGATTGTGAAATTGAGCCTTGATTTCAAATATTAGTTTACTTTTTCAGTCTGCTTTTCATCAAAGTCAATGTCAATTCAAAATACACTAAAATTAAACTAATAATTAAACTATTTTTAATATAAGCTTTCTAAAAAGAATGAAGTACTGATACTGGTACAACATGGATGAAGCTTGAAAACATTATGCTAAGAAAGATGCCAGACACAAAAGACCACATGTTGCCTGATTCTATTCATATGAAAATCTATAGAGACAGGTAGATTAGTAGTTGCTTCAGGCTGGTGAGCAATAGGATGGAAAGCAGCAGAATAGTAGCTAAAACGTCCAGAGTTTCTTTGTGATGTGACTAAAATGTTCTAAAATTGACTGTGGTGATGTTGCACGTATCTTTGATTATACTAAAACCCACTAACCTGAGTGCTTTAAATGGGTAAATTGTATAGTATGTGAAGTATATCTTAATAAAAGTGTTTTTTTTTAAATGGCCTTTATAGAATTTTGATTGAATATGCCTAACATTTAAAATTGACAGATAGGATTGGAGTTTATCATTACAGCTCTTAAGCAATAAAGGGTAGCAGAGATAATGAGTTTTCTTTTAAGGTATAGCCATCTTGAAGCCTCCTGGTTCTTTATAGCCTATTCCTCCTTTATATGATCATTTTCCTTTTCCTAGACTTCCCTACTGTCGATTATCTCTGCCAAACAACACACATTAGAAGCCTACGACTTCCTCTTTAACAGAATAGCTTTACGTCCACTCAGTTCTGCTTGTAAGAACTTAACAAAGCTTTCAGTAATTTATTTCTGTTTACAGTAAAGACATGTGAATAAGGAGAAACAGGTCCTCTGCTTTTATTACCCCAATTATGACCAGGGACTATAATTACATATGATTTTCAAGTCTTTAATATTTATTTCCCTTCTAATAAATACAATTCCATTGCTTAATAAGTTAAACATTTTGGGGAATAAATTTGTAAATTGAGAATGATATTTTAAAGCCCATGTTATAGTTTAAAAAATTGTATCTATAAATAGTAATGACATCATTTTAAGTATAAATAACAGGGTTTGCTTCTTTACAGGATTTTCTATTGTGATAATGTCAATATGGCCATATCTCCAAAAGGTTTGTACACTTCAATCTATTATTCTCTTAAGTAGCTATAGTAGTAGTAACTCTTACATAGTTAAGAGTTTTCTTGACAGTCTCTTTGGTAGTCTATTGATTTAATCTTTACTGGCATGACTTGAGATAATAATTCTTCCAGAGAGGCTTATAAGTAAGGTGATCCAGTGCTTCATTGTGCAAACCGGAACACTCTTGAAGTGAAGGGAGCACTATACCAGGAAAACAGAATTATACCTGGATAGTCCTAGACAAATGTAGATGTATGCTCACCTACTTATTAGCTGCTTTCATATCCCACCAATGCCCCCTCCCTGATAAAAAGGAAACTAAATTACTTATAGTCTGAATTCCTGAATGGTACAAATGACATTTCTATGGAATACTTTTGTGCTTTCCCATAGGGTTGTCTGGTTGACATTGTGAAAAGAATAGATAATACATGTATTTCGATGCTGTGGTTACTAGATGGGGAGGAGGGCCTAACAAGAAGATGCAAGTTTAGTAGGTACCCTGGCATCAGTTAATCATCAAGTCCTGCCAACTCTTTAAAAAAAAAATATTTGACATATAACATAATATAAATATATGTCAATTCTATCTTAAATCTCCAGGAATGAATTTACTAAAAATCAGTATATAAGTTGCAGACGTTATCTATAACAATATTTCAGTTAAGGTTCTTGATGGAGTTCTCTGTACTCTCCAACCTCCTATTCACTCCTGAACCTGCTACAGTCTGATTCACTCCTCTGCTACCATGAAACTGCTCTTATTAAGGTCTCCAATGATTTGATTGCTGACCAAATAGATACTTTTCGGTCCTTTGCATGACATTTGGGTAGTATTTGACATTGTCGACCTCTCCCTGCTTCTGAAAACCCTCTCTTAGCTTCCGTATATTACTCTGTCCTGGCTTGGCTCTTTAAATATTTGTTATTAAATTCTTTTATGGGTTTTCTTTACCAACTTGTTCCTTATATGTTGGTTTTTCCCAGAGATTGGGCTGTGTGTGTGTGTGTGTGTGTGTGTGTGTGTGTGTGTATGTGTGTGTTGTAGACTAAATCCTAAGCTTTGGCCCATATTAGATCTATAGCCAACAATTTATTAGACGTAGCTACTTGAATTAATCTAGGTTCCTGGGGCCTTTATAAATTTTTCTGCATTTTTTTCTGAGATGCTGTCCCTCCCTTCATCTTTCCTTTCCTCTGTCCTTCCCTTCCACCCTTCTTCCCTATTATCTTTATCCCTATTATCTATTATCCCTATTATTAAAAATAATGTGCCTGTGATACAAGAAGCTTATTGACATTTTATACTTAATTTTAGATTTTTTAGTTTTTATGAATTTTTAACTTTTTGAAAATGCTAACTTTTAAAATATCTGATATTATAAAAGGAATCAGGACAAAAATACAAATTTCATTTTTTTTACTGAGTTGGTGCCATATTCACATTGCTATTTTGAAAATAAATAAAAATTTATATGACATGAAATTATTAGCCATGATGTTAAAAATTCTTTCCTTACTGGCAGAATGATTGGAATTATAGCGGAAAATTTAACAATTCTAGAGCAATATTTTCTTTGCCAAAAATATATTTCCATGTATCAAAACTCTTTATTTCTATGATCCCTGTATCTAGTCTGTTTAACCTCAAAATTACCAAAAGAAGGGTATTTACAATAATTAGGTCTACTCAGCACACTATGTTGAATTTTGAAAAGGTACACTCCTTTCTCCAGATATTTGAAAGCTCTTCAAAGGTAAATTTAGTGAGTACATGAACTTGTAACTAGTTCTTTGGCAATACAAATAAAACAATTTCAATAAAAAACCTTTCTCAGGTTATTTCATAATAATAGTGAAAGCTCACTATGTGCCAGGTATGGTACTAAACTTTTCACCTCTTGATATTCATAGCAACCCTATGAAATGATTATTATCTATCCTGTTTGACAGGTGAAGAAACTCACAGTCAGAAAGTTCGGTAGCTTGCTCAAGTCACTCAGCTGGAAGATGGCAGAGCCAAACCTATCTGAAACCAAAATCTGGCTCAACCACAGTGCTGTGTTACTTACTACCTTAAACTGTTTAATTCTTAATTTAAGGCTTCCATCTTTTTCAATAGCATGTTGAAAAATATTACTTAGCTGAAAAGCCATCTGTGACAAAGATAAAAAGCTAGAACAACCCCCCCCCCCGACCCAAGAAAAAACTCAGAAAACAAAACAAAACAATAAATTATTTGTCTGAAAGGAATTTGGCACCAGTGTAAATCTCTGAAATGTGCTTCTTTCTGACCCTGGCTGATAGACAACCATCAGCCAAGTGATTCCTGAGGTTCTGTTGCCCAGAGGTGGGATAAATATCCAGGAAGATTCATATTCTTAAGACTAGATTTTGAATTGGAAGGATAGGTTATTTTATAGGCCTAGGGAGATAGTGGGAATACTAATGCATGAATTATAATAAAATATAATAATAGAACTGACATCTTAGTAAAAACAAAATTCTAAGAAATACTAGTTTTTATATCCTATAGGTAATATTCATTTAGTGTATATATATGCTGACATTACCCTAAGCACTATACATTGCTCAAATAATTCTTTTAACAACTCTGTGAAGTTATCCTTATTTGACAGATAAAAAATTGAAGCATGTGATTTTTTACCCCCAGCTACTCAAATACCTGATAAGTAAAATCTGAAACTTCACTATGATGAAACCTGATTTGGAAAAATTGTGTTAACTCATCTTTTCTATCCTTATTGCCTAGCACATTTTTTGTCACAGTAAAGGACTCGGTGACTGTTACTTGAATTAATAAGCAATCATCTATAAATAAAAGTTAAAAATGCTTGGAACGCCCATATTCATATCTTAGTTCCCATATCAAAGCATGAAGATTTCCAGAACTTTCACTTTGTCAATATCATTAACATGTTTATAAAGTAATGTTTGAAATTCAATACCATGTACTTTGGAGTGTATGGTTTTCTTTTTTCTTTTCTTTCTTTTTTTTTTTCCTGAAATGACAGAGATGGGGGAGGGCTTTTGTGTTTTGTTTTTGTTTTTGTTTTGAGAAAATACAGTTCCAACTTTTACTGATGTGTGCCAAACCAAATAAGTTAATTACAGATGGTTACTATACAGTATACGTGAGTAAAGGTCTAAAGGTATGGGTGTGTGTGGGTGTGTGGGGGGGGGGGGGGAAGAGAATAAGAGAGAGAGAGAAAGAAGAGAGAGAGAGAGAGAAAGAGAGAGAGGTGCAGGCAGACAGACAGACATGGGCTATTAGGGGGATGTTGCTAACCCAAACTAAAATTCTGGAAGACTTTAAAAATCAGTTACACCAGAGCTGAGTTTTGAAGGTCTGTAGGAGTTGGTTTCCTGAAAAAAAGGTAGGGGCCAGGGAGTAGGAGGTTGGGAAGGCATTGCTGGTAGAGGGAGACAGTAGAGAAATCAGTGCAAAGACCTGGAGGCAAAGAATTTGACTCATTTTGGAGACTTAAGACAGTTCTGTGTGACTGAAAGTTAGAATTGGAGGAAGGGTACATGCAGAGAGATGAGGCTAGAGAAGAGACTGTGGCCAACTTGTGAGCTAGTTTTTCATAATAAGCAGTTTAGATTTTATCCCAAAAATGGTATCATGGAGATCACCAGAGGTGGCCAGAGGACCAGAAATGAGATGCTGTTACTACTGTTAAAAAGAGAAACACACAGGAGTGCAGATAACAGTTTAATTACTGAAGTGACACCTGTTGTACTGTAGAACCTGTATCTCCCAAACCCGTTTTACTTTCCTATTACAATTCTAGCAGAATTTTCTAACAGATTCCAGTTTCCAGTCACCATAAAGAATAGTATCCAATTAAAATAAAAGTTTCCATTGGTCTCTGGCAAATATCATTAATATTGTTAGAGCTATCCCTGAGAGTCAGCTTCTGTCCCTGAAACACATACTGGACTATGACCAATTGATATCCTGAGAAGACACTTTCATTCTTTTGCTTTCAAACCACTACACATTTAACATTAAAATTGAGTTTTCGCTGCTCTTTTGAAAATTAATTAAAAATTTTTTATGACATGAAGTTATTTTATATTTTTAATAGAGTGATCAAAGGAGCCAAAGGTAATATGGGTAGAAAATGAAAACCAGCCTAAAATAAGAGATTAAAAAAAATTTTTTTTTAATGTTTTATTTATTCTTGAGAGAAAGAGAGACAGAGCATGAGTGAGGGAGGGGCACAGCGAGAGAGGGACACAGAATCCAAAGCAGACTCCAGGCTCTGAGCTGTCAGCACAGAGCCCAATGTGGGGCTTGAACTCACAAACCAGGAGATCATGACCTGAGCCAAAGTCGGACACTCAACTGACTGAGCCACCCAGGTGCCCCAAATAAGAGATATTTTTAAGGCTAGAACTTTAATATTGTGTATCATTATATGTATTCACTCTTATTTCTCATCCCCCACAAGAAAATGTACCTAAACATTTTCATTTTAAACTATTTAAAAATATCTTTAGAAAAGGCCATGGTTGTCTTTAAGTTGTTCTAACACTTTATATATGTTTAATCTTATTTCCTAAAAATTTATTTACATTTTTTAAAATATGTATTTTTGAGAGAGCGAGCACAAGGAGGTGGGGGGGTGGGGGGCAAAGAGAGAGGGAGACACAGAATCCGAAGTAGGCTCCAGGCTCTGGGCTGTCAGCACAGAGCCTGACGTGGGGCTCGAGCTCAGAGATTGTGAGATCGTGACCTGAGCTGAAGTCGGAAGTCTAACCGACTGAGCCACCGAGGCACCCCTTATTTCTAAAAATTTAATGGTTCTTATGTTTCCAAATTACTATATAGCCTACCATATATATTTTTTTTAATCTGTTAATTTATTCCATAGTCCCTTTTGTAAGCTAAAATTTTCTGTTTTTTGAAAGAATTTCATTTTCTGAATTTAATCATTTGCTTCTCTCCTCAACATCTATCATTACACATAAACCCTCGTTCAGTGGTAGAACCCTGAATCCTCCATGTTGAAAGGAAGAATTAATAATAGGTTTAATGGGAGAATTATCTTTCAGCTTTTGTGTTTTTATTCTCTTAAACATTTGACTATTGTGCTCAGTTAAAAAAAATAAAAATGAGGTGCCTGGGTGGCTCAGTCGGTTAAGCCTCCAACTTCAGCCCAGGTCATGATCTCCTGGTTTGTGAGTTCGAGCCCACTTTGGGCTCTGTGCTGACACTCAGAGACTGCAGCCTGCTTCAGGTTCTGTGTCTCCTCCTCTGTCTGCCCCTCCCCTGCTCACGCTTTGTGTCTGTCTCTCAATAATAATAAATAAATGTTAAAAAAAAAAAAAGATTTATAGTGCTAATGGCTATTTAGCTTATGGAGTAACATAAGTCTAAATAATTGTATTTACTTTATAAGAATTAAAGAATGGCATTTTACTTTTGTGATGTTATTGTTTATACATATAATGTGATTATTTGTAACAAGATTTTTATGAACCAAATCATAAATCATATTCCCATAATCATTCTAAAAGTTGAAGCTTCCCAAGTATTGTTTCTAGTGTATAGTGAATTGGTAGCATATTTAATTATACTATAAGAAGTTTGAATACCTTACTATAAGTAATAGTGTTATAAAACTGATATGTTAGAATTATTGTTTTTATTTACTTAAATAGGAAATGTTACATTGTCAGAAAAATGTGTTTAAGTCTTAAACTTTACTTTTCTTGGATAACAATTCTTAAAGCATTGTACTTTTTTCTGCAGATTGATCAGACAGCTGATGCAAGTTTTTTGGGCTGGGTTATTGCTTCATTTAGTCTTGGCCAAATGGTAGCTTCACCTGTATTTGGTTTGTGGTCTAATTATAGACCAAGAAAAGAACCTCTTATTGTCTCCATCTTCATTTCGGTCGTGGCTAACTGCCTCTATGCATATGTCCACGTTCCAGCTTCTCATAATAAATACTACATGTTGGTTGCTCGTGGATTGGTGGGATTTGGAGCAGGTAATATGTATGTATGTATGTATGTGTTTGGCTGTTCAGATTCACATTCACCCTGAATTCACCCTCTCTCATCTGGTATCACCTCGTCTCAATCTCATATCTCACAACTCAACATATAGATTTCTCATTGCAAATAGACAAATACCTTTCCTATGATTTTTGCCTTTGTTCATGATATTCCTGTTACCTATAGTTTCTCTATTCTGTTCCCATCATTCTTCATTCTTCAAGATTCTGTTCAAGTTCCACATCTTCCATAAAACTTTCTTAGGTTACCCTACCCCTTAACAGATCTTTCCCATCTCCAGTATGTCTGTGGAACTTGCTTATATACTGTTTTGCTCTGTTTTCATCTTTTATCACCAACCAGATAGTAAACTTTTTATAATTAGAGACAATTTATGACTTTCTAAAATATTCTGTGGCCTTTCTTGCAGAGTCTCCTGAAAATAATAAGAGCTCAATAAATTTTTTTGAGTCAAATTATTAGTGGATCTTTTTGTTTCTTATATTACATTTAAGCATGCAGAATTTGCGATGTCTTTGTTTTAAAAATAGTTGTAACGATCAGTAGTTTGCCATTTAGTCAGTGTTTTCTTCATATTTAATAAGAAAAAAAGTTTAACATTTCTGTAATGTCACTTTTTTATTTATTCACATCTTTAATTGTGTTTTCATGTTGCTAAAAGCAAGATTTTCCACTAATTGATACATTTGCTCAATGTATATGCTTTGTATAATCATAAGGAAGAAGCAGTGACTATAATATAGATTAATATTTTTGTTTTATATAAAGCCAAATTAAGTGGGATTTTATAAACCAAAGAATATTTTCTTTGACTTTGGGTTATTGTGTCTTTTCTTAGGAAATGTAGCAGTTGTTAGATCATACATTGCTGGTGCTACTTCCCTTCAGGAAAGAATAAGTTCCATGGCAAACACAAGTGCATGTCAAGCATTAGGCTTTATTCTAGGTCCAGGTAGGTATTTTTCACTTGTCATTGCTTGAATATGAATTGGGAGAACTTTGAAAGTTCAAATGTTAAGTGGAATCCAAGTATAAAACCTCATAGCTAAAAGGAAAAGTAGGGAAGCTAATATTTTTGGTCCAGCAGGAGTCTAGGCTCTTTATATGTGTTAACAAATGTTCTCTAAAGTAAATAATATTAGTCCCATTTTACAGATTAGGACATCAATGCATAGAGAGTCTAAGTAAGTTATTCAGGGTCAGCCAGATAGCAAATGGGAAATATGAGATTCGAACCTAACTCTATCTGTATGTTCTGTGAAATAATCATTTAGCTTGACATCTCCATTATAGTTAGCTTTTTTTCTTGTCTATTAGAAACAAAATTCTTTAATTTTTTCTTTTTTACTTTTGGAGAGCAAGTACACCTGTACATGTGCGCAAGTGGGGGAGGGGAAGAGAGAGATGGAAAGAGAATCCTAAGCAGTCTCCGCGCTCGGTGCAGAGACCAATGTGGGGCTCGATCCCATAGCTGTGAGATCATGAGCTGAGCTGAAATCAACAGTTGGATGCAAGGAGGGGCCTGGGTTGCTCAGTCCGTTAAGCATACGACTCTTGATTTTGACTGGGGTCATGATCTCACGGTTGGTGACTTAGAGCCCCAAAGCAGGCTCTGTGCTGACAGTGCAGAGTCTGCTTGGGATGCTCTTTCTCTTGCTCTCTCTGCCTCTCTCCTGCTTGTGCTTTCTCTCTCTCACACACAAAATAAGTAAATAAACTTAAAAAAAAAATTTTGAAAAGTTGGACACTTAACCAACTGAGCCACCCAGATAGCCCAGAAACAAAATTCTTCTGACCAAAGGATTTGAGGAAAGTTATAGGAGATTCTTTACTCTTGTGCTCTTTGCCCATACCTTTCAGACTTTTCTGAGTTTGAAGAAAATGAGAGAATTTTTGAAAGACTACTGAAAGACTGTTCTTCATAGCCTCCATCCTTTAGCTGAGTGTAAAACAATATTAATAAGATTTAATACTTCCCCAAGACAAGTAAGTTTTTGCTATTAGATAAATTAGTAATTTTTATGCTTAGAAAAACATTGAAGGGACACCTGCGTGGCTCAGTTGGTTAAGCATCCGACTCTTGGTTTCAGCTCATGTCATGATCTCACAGTTTGTGAGTTGCAGAGCCTGCTTGGGATTTTCTCTCTATCCCTCTTTCTCTGCCTCTCTCCCCACCCCTTCTCTCTGTCTCTCTCAAATATAAATTTTTAAAAACCTTAAAAATTTTTAAAGAAGAACAAAAGAAAAACATTGAAAAATCATATAATTGGTCATGCTTTGAGTATTACAGTTATGAATACCATCACTTTGAATCCAGTTCCATTTACTTTATCATTAATATCCTACCCTCACCCCTCTTTCCATTACTTTCTTTAAAAATTTTTTTCATGTTTTTTCTTGAGAGAGAGACAGAGAGACAGAGATAGCACAGACAGGGGAGAGGCAAAGAGAGAGAGACACACAGAATCCAAAGCAGGCTCCAGGCTCTGAGCTGTCAGCACAGAGCCCGACTCGTGGCTTGAACCCATGATCCACAGGATAATGACCTGAGTCGACATCGGATGCCCAACCAACTGAGCCACCCAGGTGCCACTCCATTACTTTCTTTTAGAGAGCCAAGAAAAAAGCTCTACAAAAGAGAATCCAATTTATCTTTCACCAAAAATCTAATATTTCAGTTTAGTATTTGGAGTAAAATATACATACAAATGTAGAATAATTAGATCTACCGCCATATCATAAAATGTATGAGGATATAGTCTGGGTCTTTTCCTTTACCACTCTAACCTCAGTATCTAGCACAGAACCTGGTATACACCTGTTATATGTTCTCAGTAAATAAATAAGAAGTATTTTGGGGATTAAATAATGATAAAATAAAAGAGGTAGAGGCATATAATAGATCTCATAGCATTTTAGAACCAGGAATGGCTTAAGAAATTATTTAGCTTAACCCCCTTTATTTCAGAGCCAAGAAAATGGAGGTTCAGAGACAGTATTAGCTATTTCAAAGGCAGGGAATTAGAAAAAAAAAAGACCAGCACTAAAATTTATATCACCTTGTTCATTGATTTGCCACATTTTCAACCTGAGAATAAAAGAAATAACCAAAAAGAAAGATTATCTCATTTAAATATTTTGTATTATCTCTAGATGAGTAAATGTAGGCCTGAAAAAGATTAGATGGGCTTTCCTGTAATGACCACATTAACAGCACTAGCATTTATTGAATGTCTACTATTGTTAGATGCTGTTCTAAGTGTTTTATGTGTAATGTCTTACTTCATCCTTACCTTAAGGTTGCAAATTATTGGAAGAGCCAGATATAGAATCTAAATCAGGAAAGCAAACCAGTTCTCTTCCAAGCTGATTTTTGCCACAGATCCAAATTTAAAAATATACATGATTTAAATACCATATACACAATGATGATTTGAAATATTAACTTAAAATGTGACATTCTACTCCTTATAATTAAATTGTAATTTTATATGGAAGAAATTGGATGATTTAAATTTTCTGTGGAGATTTTTTTAAATAGGAAGATACTGACAAATTGCTTTAGATATAATTCTTTGTGAATGTATATCAGTGTTTCTGAATCTTTTTCTCATTAATGTCCCATTAAGGAGCTTTTTTAGACATTTTTTTCCTAATTCCACAGATCAATTGTATATCTTTTATGGACTATGTGAAAGAGTAAATATTTTGTTCCCTTGCCTCTATTGAGATGTGTGATGTAGATGTGAGATTCCACAAAGTTGCTTCCAATTTTGTAGTAAATGTCTTTCACATTTTTTAGCCCTTGCCTCCCACATAATAATTTATCTGTATACATTTTATTTTATATTTTATTAAGTTTTTCAGACTTGTTTTGCACTCATTGGAGAAAAGGGTGTGACATGGGATGCCATTAAGCTGCAGATAAATATGTATACAGCACCAGTTTTACTTGGCGCATTCCTGGGAGTTTTAAATATTATTCTGATCCTTACTCTATTAAGGTAAATCAGATAGAAATTATAAAACTACTTGTGTAGATTGTGAAATTAAATAAGCATGATCGTTATTGGAAGATAATTATTCCTATGAAGTCTTTATTTGGTTTTTGATGTCTGTAGTTGTGTTCATGTTTTTTGATCAGCTAATGCATCTAGTACTTGTAACTGAAATAATAGGCAATCTGATAAATGAGACTAGATTATAAAGTCTTTGAAGATTCAAAGTTTGGTCTTGATTTACTAACTGTAGGTTTCTAAGTACAGGAATGGCATGAAAGCACAGTTTTAAGTAGATTAATGATTGATATCAACCTGAAATACAAAAGTTACTTATATCTTTTATTTACTAGAAGAAATTTTATAAAACTACAGAAGTTTTATTACTTTGTATTTCTTTGGAGTGCTTTATTGAAGGCCCCAAAAATGTTTATAACAAATGTTTAAAATCACCGGAAAACTTTAAATATTTATTAAGTAGTTCATGTATGCTTTTGGATGAATATTGGATTGAATATTATGCTTCATTTTATATGATAAGATAATAAGAATTATAACTTGTATCTTTTAAATTTTGTTGGTTATACCTCATTGGTAACAATTTCATTACTTAGCAGTTAGTAAAAGAAACTATATCAGAATGTGAAAAGATAAAGAAGGCTACTAATAAATTAAAGCCATTTATCTATCATAGTAAGTCTTTCATAGATGCAATATTTATGTTTTTCTTTTTAAGAGAACATCGTGTGGATGACTCAGGACGACAGTGTAAAAATGTTAATTTTGAAGAAGGTACTATGACCCTTTTGACTAAATTACTATAACATTATCAAAGTGTTTCCGATTATTCTGTCTGTTTGGTATTTACTTCGATTTGCTTCTGAAAACAGTACAATGGGTGATTGGGGTAGGATCTTCAAAGTTAAAAGTTACCTAAATTAATAATTTTTTTAAAAGGCCTTCCCAGATCAGTTATTTGGTGTTCATGGCTGGCAAGATTAAAAGCATTGCTAAAAATCACTTCATCTTCTTTGCAAAGAGCCAGTATCCTAAAACCCTACAGTTCTTTAGAATGATTTCTGTAACGTTCCTATAAAATGTATCTTTCTGTTTCAAGCATTTCTTTGCTCCCTTAATCATGGAACTAGGTTTCTCTTCTGTATTTTTATTCTTTTGGTACACGCTACAAATGTACATTTTCATCCCTTAGATCTTTCTCTGACTTAGAAGTAAGTAACCAATCTGGTCAGTAGATATGTCTTCCTAAGTAAACCCTTATTTAAGTACTAATTATATTCTCCATGGGGAGTGTCCCCCTCTGTACAAAAGATTGCAACTCAGTTCTTGCCTTTAAGGAGTTTGTTCCTGGGAGTTTTAAATATTAGAAAAGTTGTGGAAAAGACATAGTATCTTCTATAGCCATTTTATTTAATTTTCACAACAAAACTAGTGGAAGGAAAGTTGAAAGTAGGGTAGAGAGCAGACTGGTGAAGAATGTTAGTAACTTTTTGAGAAAAAGGAGAAGTATGACAGTAGTCAGATTTCAGGTGAGACTAGTCCAGATGTGTGAAGGCCTGAACTAGGGCAGCAACTAAGAATGGAAAAGAGACAGATGTGAGTTTTTGAAGAAAAAAAAATTAAGATTCTTGATAGATTGGATAGGAATTATTAAGAAATAGAGGGAGTTGTTGAAGATGTCTGTCAGGGTTTGAGTCTAGATAAGTGAAAGAATGGGAGAGAACAAGAATTTAGGAAAGGACATTCGCTGAACAGAGAAAATGATTTCAGTTTGAATCAAGCTAAATATACTGCTACACTAGAACAGCAAGAAAATGCCAGAGGCATTTGTAATTTTGGCTTTAGAGATCAAAGCTAGAGATACAAATTTCAGAGTAAGCCATTAAAAAACACGACAGCAACAAAGAGAGAGTGAAAGAAAAAAGGAAAGGGAGGGGTACATGCATCAAGTGTGACAAAATATTGTTGAATATAGGGGCTGAATATATATTTCATATTTTTCAAAATAAAAAATGAAAGAAAAGAAGGAATGGTGAGGAAGTGCCCGCAAGGGGTATAAGCCACTTTTTTTTTAAGGTGAAAAATAGGGTACTAACTTAAAAGACCTATCAGGTAAAAGGAATGAGCAAGTTAAGGAGGGTGAGTTTGAGGTGCTGAGAAAAAAACGTAAGAAGCAAAATCTTTCAGAAGTTGGAAGGGGGTAGCAATATCGATTAGGACTTCATGGAGTTTAATGTGCTTCAAAAACACCTGGAAACCTTGTTAAAATGGGTTCTGATTCAGTAGGCCTTGGTGGGGGAGGGGTCTAAGTGGGTTGTCAGATTAAATACAGGATGCCCAGGAGAATTTGAATACTTTTTTAGTATAAATATGTCCCGGCTGGGTAATTTTGGATTTCAGATAAGGAACAAATAATCTTTTAGTATAGATATGCCTCAAATATTTCATGGGACATTCTTATATTTAAATTTCAAATTTTGCATGGAAAATAGTTAAAATTATTGTTTATCACAAATTCAAACTTAACTGAATATCCTGTATTTTTATTTACTAAATCTGGCAAACCCAGTGAGATTCTGAGAACCTACATTTATAGTAAGCTATCATGGGAGCTGATGCTACTGGTCTAAGGACGATAGCAAAGATTTGGAACTATACTGTCTAATATGGTGGCTGCCAGCCACATTTGCCTATTTAAATTTAAATTAAGCTAAATTACATTGAAGAAATTCCTCAGTCACACAGTAACACTGTAAGTGTTTAATTATGGGTCTGTGGCTAGTGGCTGTTTGGAGAGCAAAGAGAAAGAACATTTCCATCATGTCAGAGTTCTATTGCACAACACTGCCCTAAAGCACAGATGAGAGTTTAGAAAGACCAGATCTATTTTCTTTCATAATATTTCTAGGTACTTCAAAATAATTTCTAAAACAGAAATCATTTTTAAATTTCACTAAATATTGGGGCGCCTGGGTGGCTCAGTCAGTTAAGTGTCTGACTTCAGCTCAGGTCATGATCTCACGGTCCGTAAGTTCAGGCCCCGCATTGGGGGCTGACAGCTCAGAGCCTGGATCCTGTTTCAGATTCTGTGTCTCCCTCTTTCTGTCTCCTCCCCCGCTCATGCCCTGTTTCTCTTTTCTCAAAAATAAATAAATGTTAAAAAAAATTTTTTTTAATTTTTCAGTAAATATTTAAATAAAATATTTCTGCTTTTTCCCTACTATTAAAAATGTTACCATTGGATAGGATCATAATTGCTAACTACATAGTTTTTGAATCAATATATTAGTGTAGTCTTTTCCTAAAATTCTTATAATTTTGATACCCAGTCAATCCTCACAATCTAGGATGCAACATTTCTGAGCTTTCCCACTGAAGCCAGCACTGGGTAGAGGCTGCAGGAAACTAACCATATATGATGCAAACTCCAGTCTAACTTGGGGCAATGTTGCTTTTTAATTCAAAGGAGTAAAGACTGGGTTCAAGGTGGTAACAGAGAATCAGGCAGGTCTGTCCCGAGTAATATAAGGTCCACAAGGATCAGGGTCTATCCCGGAAAAGGATCTGGACAAAGGTGACCAGTTTTCTTTGTGCCATTAGAAAGGGAGGTCATAACTCTTTGTTGAGTGTTCAGGGTGCTTAATTGTCCCCAGATATAGCAGACTATTTCCAAGTCTCATTTATTATTGGAGGAGGAACTCCTTGTCAGGAATCCTGAAATATAAAGGGAAACGCTATTATGAGAAAAATTATAGAAACTTACTGTATCTTGGGAAAGTAGCCCCGTACCCCCTGCTGGTGTTACATACACACTTAAAGATAGCATAAAATGAAAACATTATTGAATTACTTGTTTGGTTTACTCTGAATAAGTAGGTAAATTGTAAAATAGCATGACAAATGTATATAAGTAGGTGTATTTCGCTTCACACTTCTCAGTTATATAAGGAATAACTAATATTGAGTATGTAGCTTAATACATAGTTTAAGATAAGTCAATACGCTCACTTCCTCCTAATTTATAAAAGCACCATCAAATCTTGGTGGTAATTTACAAAATATATTTCCTTGCAAAAATATAAATGATAATATAAGGATTTTTTAAAAACTGTGGTAATAACGTATAAGGATATTTACTCATACTAATTTCACATAACATTGAAATTCAAAATACATATCCACTGAAGTGAATCACAGAACTAGCTGATTTAATAAACTATGAAAAAATCCTCATAAATTTAAGATTTAGGTAAAATAGAAAAAAAAAACTTGCAGTAGAAATTTAAAGCAAATATATTTAGAATGAGCTCATTTTATAGAATTTTATTCTATATATTCCTATTTTGGATCAAGAGACAACAAATAGAAAATCTGAGTATTTCCTATAGATAACAGAATTGAAGTATATCTCCTGGGAAGAAAATTCACGTTATTTTTAAAAGCCATTTTGGCGCGCCTTGGTGGCTCAGTCGATTAAGCGTCTGACTTCGGCTCAGGTCATGATCTTCGGTCCATGGGTTCAGCCCTGTGTCTGTTCTGTGCTGACAGCTCAGAGCCTGGACCCTGCTTCAGATTCTGTGTCTCCCTCTCTCTCTGCCCCTCCCCTTCTCGTGCTCTGTCTGTCTCTCTCAAAAATAAATAAAGATTAAAAAAAATTTTTTAAGCTATTTAAAAATTACTTCTATGGTATAAATTGTTACTTTTAAACCACTTAGAAGCCTGAAAGTGATTTTAAATATTTAGTCACAGAATTTGCTACATATAGTTTCTACATTATTTTAGTGTCAAAAGAAAAATTAGATGTTTAAGTAATACAGTTTTTCTCCTGTTTATTATAGCAAGTACAGATGAAGTTCAGTTTCCCCAAGGAAATATTGATCAAGTTGCTGTTTTGGCCACCAATGTTCTGTTTTTTGTGGTTCTATTTATCTTTGCCCTTTTTGAAACGTAAGTTTTATTCTGTCTTCATTTATATCATATTATGTAAATCATCTGTATTTCTTAATGCAATATTAATAGGCTTATCGATATTCTCAGAAACTTTATGGAAGGCATACGTTTTGTCATGATGTAAAAAGTATACATAAATTTTATGCTTTTAACCTGAATATAGTTAATTCTCTGTCTATAATATTACTTTATCTTTCCTCCCTTTCTTGGAATTTTATGATAAATATAGTTATAAAACTTTAGTGCCATGAGTAAATTAACTTTAAGCTATATAACTCTCTATGTATATGGAGTTCAGCCTGGCAGTGTTAACTCTATTTAACATCTGATCCTGATCCTGAAAAAAAAAACTAGTTTGATATATTACAAAATCTCTGCCTTGTGTAAGATTTGTTGAGCTTTAGTTATCATATGGCTTTTTTATTTTTAAAATGCCTTTCCATTATGTTATAAAAATAATATATTCTTGGTGTAAATATGCTAAACACTGCAACTGTATTTCCATATCCATTCCTTTCCCTGGAAGTAACCACTGCTAATACATTATTGTGTAATTTTTCAAATATTTTTTCTATACAACTGTAAGTACTAGTAGTACTTACATGTGTAAGTACTCATATGTGCTATAATGTGTGTGTGTCTATTAAATCAACATAGACTATGTGACATTATCATTTGAAAATTTGGTTTATTCTTTTGTCAATATGTTGTAACATTTTTATGCCAATACATATAGATTTGCTTGATTTTTATTTTTTTTAGTTTATTTTTATTTTTTAAATTTTTGAGATATGTGAAAGTTTCAGTTCATTTGATTTTGGGGGCATTTTTAAAAATTGTGGTAAAATGCACATAACATAAAATACATCATTTTAACTATTTTTAATCATACAATTCAGTGGCATTGAGTGTATTCACAAATGTTGTACAACCATAACCCCTATCCATTTCCAGAATCTTTTCATGATTCCAAACAGAAGCTCTATACCCATTAAACAGTAAGTCCCCATTCCCCCTCACCCAGCTCCTGGGAGCCTTTATTCTACTTTTTCCAATCTAGGTACCTATATAAATGGACTCGTACAACACATTTCCTTTTGTCCTTTGTGCCTCGCTTATTTCACTTAGCATGGTGTTTTTAAATGTTCATTCCTGTTATAGCATGTATCTGAATTTCATACATTTTAATGGCTAAAAAATATTCCATAGTCTATATATACCAATTTCATTTATTCATTCATCTATTGATGGACATTTGGGTTATTTCCACCTGTGGGCTATTGTGAATAATGCTATGATGCTGTGATGAATGTTGGTGTACAAGTATCTGTTTAAGTCTCTGCTTTCAGTTCTTTTGGTTGTACACCCAGAAGTGGATTTGCTGGATGATATAGTAATTCTATGTTTAAGATATTTAGAATTCACCAAATCATTTTCCACATCAGCTGTTCTGATTTTAAAATTTAAAATGGTGGTATTCTTTTGTTTTTAAAGAATGAATATTTTAAATATATTTCAATTCCATTTTGCATCCAGTTAACAGAGGAGATACAAAATAGGAAACGAAGCTTGGCAAGGAAGGAGACAGATAGTCAAATAAAGGAAGAGCAACATTCAGAGGTAGGAAGAGAGATATATACATTCAAAGATAGTGATAAAAGAGACTAAGGAAGAGAAAAAGTCCAACAAGTTTCTAATAACCTAATAATAGTAACATTACTACTATTATATTATTACTTATTTCGATGAAATAAAAAAGAAACCACTTTAAACCAAATTTAACCATGATTAGTTAGTTAGAAGGGTAGGAATTATGGTTGATTTCTTTTCCTGTCTTTTAGACTTTCTGCAATATGGATATGTTACTTATATAATTAAAATGAATATTAGTAAATAAAAATACAATCAAACTTAGTAGTTTGTGCATGTAACAACTAAATGTGTTAAAAAATTTTTATATAGAGAGCTGGTATCTTTGCTAAAAGAGATGCAAATTCTTGAATGTGTCAGTATCATTATTAAAGCTTCTATTTCACTTTTATAATGACTATGATTTAAATAAATAACAATAATTTGTTTTTCTTAGCATCGTTACTCCATTAACAATGGATATGTATGCCTGGACTCGAGAACAAGCTGTATTATATGATGGAATAATACTTGCTGCTCTTGGAGTTGAGGCAATTCTTATTTTCATGGGGGTTAAATTACTTTCCAAGAAGTAAGTTATGTGTCTTTGGTTTTGTTTCACTCAATTTTAAAATACGCTTTTAAAAAAGTCTTTTTTTAAAAAGGGAAACATGGAATGAATCCAACATCTCACATCACCTTCAGAATACCTACAAGCCTTCACATCTTTCCAACCTGATCTCCCATTGAGAAGCTAACAATGTAAACAAATGTTATCTCTCCATTGAAAGCTAATAATATAAACAAATATGTTAGTAAAATAAAATAATAAAGCTTTTCTCTCATTATATATTAGTTTTAGTACTTGAGTGTTTGCGAACAGATTTAAAGTTTATTAAGGGAGCACATATTTCTATACCATATGGTATATTCTTTGGTAAAGCAAGATATTTTACCAAGTGAATTAATTGTCTTCTAATGTATCTTTTGTATATTATGTTTTATTTAAAGTATTTCTAAAAGTGTATTTTATAAAACTTTGTTCTGCTGTATATATATGTATGTGTATATATGTATATGTATATATTTATATATATTATATGTGTGTATATGTATGTTATGCAACAGAAAGGATTTAGTGGTTAAGTCTGGAAAATTGTGCTTAAAATTGCCAAACTTCTTTATCTAAAACTTCCAAATCTTCAGTACTTATATATATTATCATAATGACAAATATATTATGTAGCATAATATAGTTACTGTACAAAGTTGTTTGTAGCTTTGACTAGAGACCATTATTTTAAAGAAGCATTTTGTAAAGCTACAACCGTAAAAAACATGCTTTGGGGGAAGTGTTTGTATAAAATTAAATTCATTCATGTCCAAGATGAGACATTCGTTGATGAATTTAAGCAATCCTAACAATTTAATTATTCTTAAAATATTTTAATGATACTTTAGAATTTTATAACGTTCTAAAATCAATTAACACATCTTGATTCAGTGTGTCAGGTTATGTGCAATGGGGGGGTACTATGAAGATTCCTGTGTGTATAAAGCCAAGAAGCAGGGACAAGATACAGATATAGACATAGACATAGATTTATATTCAAAATTAAATAACAGTAAATGCATTACATCTTGCTATAGAAATAGGTATTCTTACAGATTGTCCAATTCCATACCTTCAGAGAGCTTGTGTTCTATTGGGCGGGAAAACCAATAAACAAAAATATGAAGTCAGGTAATGGTAAATACTGTGAAGAAGAATGGAGCAGAGGAAGAGAATAAAGAGTAGCAAGAGCAGGGTTGGGAGAGAGAGTGGCAGTGTTATTTTGACTGACTGCTCTAGGAAGGCATGTTTGAAGAAGTTACATCCAATCAGAGACCTCAACAAAGTCAGAAGACAGTCATGCAGGGGGTCTGGAACTCTCTTCTTCCAGAAGACTGAGCTTTGTGTGTTTAAGGAAAAAGCAGGAAGGCAAGTTTGGCCAGAGCAGGAAAGAAATGGCAATGGGAAAAGATCAGGTTGGAAAGATGTGAATCCTAGGTATTCTGAAGGTGATGTGAGGTGTTTGGGTTTGTTTATTTTGTTTTAGGAAGTCGTTGGTCTTGTTTGTAAATTTCATTTTTTATTATGGAAAATTTCTAACATATACAAAGGTGTAGATAGCATCATGTACTGAATTTCTAATATCCATTACCCAGCTTCAGTGATTACCAATCCTTGAATAATTGTGATTCATTTATATAGTTCTACCCACTCCACACTCCCTATCCCCTATACCTAGATTATTTTGAAGCCTGTCCCAGATATCATTTCATATCTTCCATAAATATTTCAGTATGTATCTCTAAAAGTTCATGATGACAGCATTATCACATCTAAAAATGTTAACAGTGATTTCTAAGTATCATCAAATATCCAGGCAGTATTCAAGTTTCCTCCACTGGTTTAAATGTTTTTTAAATTTACTTTGTTTTGTTTCATATTGTTTTATTTTGTTTCACAGCTTACTTGACTCAGGCTCTTAAGTTTCTTTTTTTTTTTTTTTTTTAATGTTTCTTTTTATTTTTGAGAGAGAGAGACACAGAGCATGAGCAGGGGAAGGACAGAGAGAGAGGGAGGCACAATCTGAAGCAGGCTTCAGGCTCTGTCAGCACAGAGCCCAACACAGGGCTCAAACCCACAAACCATGAGGTCATGACCTGAGCCAAGTGCTTAACCGACTGAGCCACCCAGGCTCTCCGAGGCTCTTAATTTTCCTAAGTCTCTTTTAATCTATAGGTTTTCAAGAAACCAGGATGTATGCTTTATAGTTTCTCACATTTTAGAGCTCACTGATTGAATTCCTATGGTGGTGGTGGTGTTGTCATTGTTGTTAACATATTCCTGTGTTTCTGTATTTCTGAAAAATTGGTACTTGTATCTAGAACCTTGATGAAATTTGAGTTCAATTTTTTGTCAAGAATATACTTTGTAGGTGGTAATATGTGCTTATATCAGGAGAAATATATTTTGTTTATCTCTTTTTATAATGTTAGTGACCATTGGTCATTTCTAGGTTCATTAATATATTAATAGATAATTGAAAAATGTTGATATTTTAATTCTATCATGTCTTTATATAATTTTTTGGAATACTTTCTATGAAGAGAACCTTCTTATCACCAATTATTTGGTTATCTTGTACAGTTTGTACAGGAAAGACAAGATGATTGTTTCCTTTTATTAACTGAGTTTTAAAATAATGAGTTTATTTAAAACATACTCTAAAAGTAACCAAGAGAATTTTATTTTAATATAATATGAATTCATAGATTATAACATGTGTTTTAATCCATTGTCATTACTATTTGTTCTGTTGTTCGCACTGTTGTGTTTTGGCCAGTGTCTTCAAATTGGCTCAGAGTACCTTTATCTAAGTACCAAGAGTACCTAGTAGCCACTCATAGCTTCTGTGTTCTTTGGTATGAAAAAACTATCCAGGCTCATCTTATACGTTTTCTGTCCAAGATCTAAAATCAACTGGTTCCTTTTAGTGGAAAATTATATTTAGCATTCATATTAGTTGGTATATGACTAAAAGCATCAAGATATTATAGCGTAATTTATAAAATATAAAAGTAATGAAACTATGTAATAATGTTTTGTTTTTAAATTACAGAGTTTCTGTTCTTTAACAGGATTGGTGAGCGTGCTATTCTACTGGGAGGACTCATCGTTGTATGGGTTGGCTTCTTTATCTTGTTACCTTGGGGAAATCAGTTTCCCAAAATACAGTGGGAAGGTATAGCTATACTTATTTCTATAATGTTAGCCCCTGTTATTCATTTAAAATTAGTAAGTAATACACTGTACTAATTTTGTTTTTACAGAGTTACATAATAATTCAATCCCTAATACCACATTTGGGGAAATTATTATTACTCTTTGGAAGTCTCCAAGAGAAGATCGCAACGAAGGACCCACTGGTTGCCCAATTGAACAAGCCTGGTGCTTCTACACTCCCATGATCCATCTGGCTCAGTTCCTCACAGCAGCTATGCTAATTGGAGTAGGCTATCCATCCTGCAATGTTACGTCCTATACGTTGTATTCAAAAATTCTGGGACCAAAACCTCAGGTGAGCAAGTTATCCTGATACTGCAATCACATGAAATATACTTGTAGGTACATTTTTTGCTACCATTCTGTGTTTTTACACAAGCTGAGTTGGTGGGTTTTTGTCATATTCAGCACCTTAAATTAAAAAAAAAAAAAAAACTTTTATAAAGTACTTCTAGGACTTAGTATGTTGAAATTTAACAACGAGTACTCTAAGAGCTCAAAAATGTTTTGAATTCAAGATTGTGAGCTCAAAATCATTTTCAGAAGAAAAAATATCTGAAGCATAAATTTCTGAAACTCATCCTTAAACTAGGCAAAAGTTAGAAAACCAAAATTGATAGACAAATGTGGATCTAGGCTTAATTTCATCCGGTCCTAGAGACAATTACTAACAGATGAAAACACAGCAGTCTTAAACATGTATAGCAGCTGTGTATAATTTAAAATTCATTTTTATTATAAGAATTTTCATATTCATTATATAAAAATTAGAAAAAATATAAAGTCCAAATGGATAAAACTATCAGAGACAATTAATTTTGGTGAAATTATACTTCCAGTCTTTTATCTATGTCTGTGGCTGTTTAACACAAAAACAGGATTATATCATTGTTACTATTTTATAGTCTGCTTTTAAAAAAATATAACAATATATTGTAAATATTCTCCCATGACATTTAATTTTATTTTTTTAATTTTTTTAAATTTTTTATTTTTAAATACATGGAATACATTTATTCCATGGAATACATTGTATTCCATTTTATTTATGTACCATCATTTATTCATTTTCCAAATATGGTACATTTAGGTTATTTTCGGGGTTTACTTGTAACCCTTCTTTTTAGTAGAAGTTATTTAAATGGTCACAAAATGAAAATGCTACTTTCCTCTTTAAAAATTACACTGATGGAGTGCCTGGGTGACTCAGTCAGTTATGCGTCTGACTTCGTCTCAGGTCATAATCTCAAAGCTTGTGAGTTTGAGCCCTACATCCGGCTCTGTGCTTGACAGTTTGCAGTATGGAGCCTGCTTTGGATTCTGTGTCTTTCTCACTCTCTGACCCTCCCCCACTCATGATCTATCTGTCTCTCCTTCAAAAATAAACAAACATTAAAAAAATTTTTTTAAACAATAAAATAAAATAAAAATTGCACTGATAATGTTACATTTTCAGGGCAGAAATTAGTATTTCTATTGAAATAAGACAAAGAGAAAAGAAAATTTTTAATACTGTGTTTTTAAGGTATATAGTAGGAAGACATTTGGTACTTTCTGAGTCTTTTAATCCTTAAAATTGTACTTTCAAAACCAAGAATAAAAGCACATAACAAAAGCAATGTATGATAGTTGTAAAAAATTCAAATAGTTTGAAATGTGTATAGCAGAAAATGAAGACTCCCCTTAGCCTCAACACACTACAGTCAACCCCTGTTCACTTCATTTGTATGCCTCAAGACATCTTTCTATACCTATTCAAGCATATGCAGACCCATGCCTTTTTTTTTTAATTGGAAGATATTTATTAGTATGTAGTATTTAGTTATTTATAAATGAGTGTTAAGTATCAATGATACAATTAGTGAGCTAAAATTATGAAAATGTTTTTTGTATATTACAAGTATTTATTATTTTTTCTTCTAAGTTTTTATTTAAATTCAAGTTAGTTAACATATAGTGTAGTATTGGTTTCAGGAGTAGAATTTAGTGATTCATCACTTACATATAATACTCAGGCTCATCACAAGTGCCCTCCTTAATGCCCATTACACCCATTTAGCCCATTCCCACCCACCCACCTCCCCTCCAGCAACCCTCAGTTTGTTCTCTACAGTTAAAGAGTCTCTTATGGTTTACCTGCCTCTCTGTTTTTATCTTATTTTATTTTCCCTTCCCCAATATTCATCTTTTTTGTTTTGTTTTTGTAAGTTCATTTATTTATTTTAGAGAGAGCAGGGGAGGAGCAAGAGAGAGGAAGAGAGAAAATCCCAAGCAGACTTTGTGCTGTCAGCACGGAGCACAATGTGGAGTTCGATCTCATGAACTGTGAGATCATGACCTGAGGCAAAATCAACAGTTGGATGCTTAATCGACTAAGCCAATCAGGCGCTCCTCATCTGTCTTGTTTCTTAAATTCCACATATGAGTGAAATCATAAGTATTTGTCTTTCTCTGACTTATTTCACGTCACACAATACACTCTAGTTCCATCCATATTGTGGCAAATGGCAAGATTTCATTCTTTTTGATGGCTGAGTACTATTCCATTGTATATATATGCCACATCTTCGTTATCCATTCATGAATCACAGATATTTGGGGTCTTTCCATAATTTGGCTATTGTTGATAGTGCTGCTATAAACACTGAGGTGCACCTGCCCCTTCAAATCAACATTTTTGTACCCTTTTGATGAATACCTAGTAGCACAATTGCTGGGTTGTAGGGTGTTCTATTTTTAACTTTTTGAGGAACCTTCATACTGTTCTCCAAAGTGGTTGCACCAGTTTGCATTCCCACCAACAGTGTGAGAGGGTTCCCCTTTCTCCACATCCTCGCCAGCATCTGTTGTTGCCCGAGTTGTTAATTTTAGCCATTCTGACAGGTGTGAGGTGGTATCTCATTATGGTTTTGATTTGTATTTCTGTGATGATGAGTGACATTGAGCATCTTTTCATGTATCTATTAGCCATTTGTACATCATCTTTGGAGAAATGCCTGTTCATGTCTTCTGCTGTTTTTTTCGCTGGGTTATTTGGTTTTTGGGTGTTGAGTTTGATAAGTTCTTTATTGATTTGGGATACTAGCCCTTTATACAATATGTCATTTGCAAATATCTTCTCCCATTCCATTGGTTGCCTTTTAGTTTAGCTGATTGTTTCCTTTGCTATGCAGAAATTTTTTCTCTTGATGAAGTGCCAGATAGTTCATTTTTGCTTTTGCTTCCCTTGCCTCTGGATATGTGTCTAGTAAGAAGTTGCTATGGCCAATGTCAAAGAGATTGCTGCTGTGTTCTCCTCTAGGATTTTGGTGGTTTCCTGTCTCACATTTAGGGTCTTTCATCCATTTTGAATTTATTTTCATGTATGGTTTAAGAATGTGGTCCAATTTCATTTGTCTGCATGTCACTATCCAGTTTTCTCAACACCATTTATTGAAGAGACTGTCTTCTTTTGCATTGGATATTCTTTCCTGCTCTGTCAAAGATTAGTTGACCATATAGTGGTGGGTCCATTTCTGGATTCTGGATTCTGTTCCATTGATCTATGTGTCTGTTTTTGTGCTAGTACCATATTATCTTGATGATTACAGCTTTGTAATACATACATGAAGACTAGAATTGTGATGCCTCCCACTTTGCTTTTCTTTTTCATCATTATTTTGGCTATTTGGGAGTATTTTCTGATTCCATACAAATTTTAGGATGCACTCATGCCTTAAAAAAATTTTTTTTAACTTTATTTTTTTTGAGAGAGAGAGAGACAGAGAGCAAGCTGGGGAGGGGCAGAGAGAAAGGGAGACAGAGAATCCTAAGCAGGCTCTGTGCTGTTAACTCGAAGCCCCACTTGGGGCTCGCGTGAAATCATGACCTGAGCCGAAATCAAGAGTCAGATGCTTAACCAACTGAGCCACCCAGACGCCCCTAGAACGCACTCATGCCTTTAAAAAAAAAAAAAAAAAAAAAAGAATTGTCTGACTTCGGCTCAGGTCATGATCTCACGGTTCGTGGGCTTGAGCCCTGCATTGGGCTCTGTGCTGACAGCTCAGAGCCTGGACCCTGCTTTGGATTCTGTGTCTCCCTCTCACTCTGCTCCTCCCCCCTCATGCTCTGTCTCTCTCTCTCTCAAAAATAAATAAACATTAAAAAAATAAAACAATATATTCTATCTCATGTACGTAATATTTTTTCGCATCTTGTAGTGTTTTACTTAACAGCCATAGTCTTCTTTCCTTGTTAGTGCATATAGATGTTCTCATTATAATATCTTACTCTATATAGGACCTTATTCTTTTAAGCAACTGATTAGCATTCTATTCATTAAATACACTGTAATATATTTACTTAATCCACCATTGATTGACGGTTAGGCTGTTTTCAATTTGGAGATATTAAAAGTGTTACTGCACTGTACATTCTTGGGTAGATTGTATTGGTTATAGTTTGGAGTATAGTAGTTGGAAGAGTGACATTATGGTATAGTGGAAAGTGGTATAGTGGATTCAGCCAAACAAACCTTCAAAATATTTTGGACAATTACTTGAATTTTCTAAGCTTCAGCTTTCACATTTGTTAAATGAGGGTAATAACAGTTGCAGAAATTTGTGTATATTGGAAACAATATATGTAAAGTACCCAGCACAGTGTTGGGAGTATACTAAGTACAAAATAAGTGTTAGCCATAAAGGGTAGATTTAAAAAATTTTATTGTTTCCATGGCTTCAGTAGACATTGGACATTGTTTGTATGTTTATACTACTTTTATTTTTCCTAAACTGACTAATCAAGTAAGTATACTGTTCATTATTTGCTGTATTTATAGAGAGACATTTTATATTTAATTTAAAAATAAAAGATGGAGAAAGTGATTTTTGTGAGTTTGTCATAGTTTGGTAATAGTACTTTCATCCTTATTTTTAAAATGACTAAACCTAAATATCAGTCTGCTTCTCTCTCTCTCCACCACAGGGTGTGTACATGGGCTGGTTAACAGCTTCTGGAAGTGCAGCACGGATTCTTGGACCTGTGTTCATCAGCCAAGTGTACACTTCCTGGGGTCCACGATGGGCATTCAGCCTTGTGTGTGGAATAGTGGTGCTTACCATCATGCTCCTGGGTGTGGTTTACAGAAGACTTGTTCCTTTTTCTGTAAGGCATGGAAGGATTCAAGAATAACCTAACTAACTCTATGATGGAAAGTACTTATATGGGGTTTCTTCTTCCAGGGCTCTGTAAGACAGTTGCTATGAGTCAATTTCCAAAAGTCAGGCTGCAAATATTATGTATTTTGAATAACAAGAACATATATTGATTAATATAGGGAATTCTACATGTAAATACGAACAGTAATATAATATAAAAACACTCTGGTTCACAATTTCTGTATTTCAAAAAGTATTCTTCATATAACACCTCTTTAGCGGTTACATGAACTCATGAGTGGACAGTGGTTTATAAATATGAAGTTGTGCTCTTAATTCAAACTGCAGAGGTGTCATTAAAATAATGAGAAAGTATTTATGCAGGGAAGCCATAAGGAGAGTTCTTTATGAATTACCAATAACAAAAAAAATGAAATTATAGAAATTATCTACCTAAATAGAGGTACCTATGTTTGAAGATACCTACTTTTTATTTATTTAAAAAATGCAGCTTCTATTATCGAATTTCCTTATGAAATAAAAATCATGACTCTTAACTTTTCCATTTACCATGCCTACCATCCTACCTTACCTTCTATAAGGCATTATTTTTAATTCTATACCTTCTGTCCTATTTTAGTTCCCTAATAGGAGAAAGTACAAATAATTCTAATATTTGAGCAGTAAAGAAGATTAAGAGATCAAGATGGATTTCACTACCTTTGGTAGGACTAATTATTTTTTTCTTTCAAGTACTAATAAATAATTCACTTTAGAAACATAAGCCAGGTATGTTACTGTATACATATACTGAATAGCAAACTGTTTATTAAAATTACTGACATTTTTCAACTCCCTTAAATTCTAGAGAAAAACTATTACTTTAATTATTTAATTAAATTATTTAATTTATTTACTTTTCCCATTTCTCAGTAGTGACAGGGAAGACACAGCAGTTTCCAAACAATGTCTATGTAGCTATTCAGAACTGCAGAATTTTAAATTTGGATGGGCCATGACAGCCCCAATCTAATTAGGCTAATAAATAATTTAGGTAAAATTGCTTTAATCTAACAGTTTACTGAGTTTACTTGAAGTGGGCTAAATCATACTCTCTATGTGTACATTTCTACCTCTACATAAATTGAATGCTCATAAATGGAACTACTATAGAATTATGTATGTGGATAATCAATATTACCAAAAAATGCTAAAATATTTCTAAATATTTTTCCAAATGTTTCCTACTGTAAGTTCTATTTTCAAATCTGAAAGCAAACAAGTAAACACTATAATCTGCACTTTATACTATGTTTGGTGTAAACTTGTGGGGTTTTTTTTCCCTTTTACTTTCTCTCTTTCTTTTCTTTTTTTTTTTTTTTTTTTTTTTTTTGGCTTGAAAAACAGAAATTTATTTCTCACAGTTCTGGAGGCTAGAAGTCTAAGACCAAGATTGTCAGCAGGGTTAGTTAGTTTGTTCTGAGGTCATTCCTTGACTTGTAAATGGATATCTTCTCTCTGGATCTTTTGTTTGTTTGTTTGTTTTTACAGCTTTATTGAGATATAATTGACATATAACATTGTGTAAGTTTAAAGTGTACAATGTGATGATTTGATAAACTTATATATAGCAAAATGATTACCACCATAGCACTAGCCAACACCTCCATCCTATCACATAATTATCATTTCTTTTTTTTTGTGGTGAGAACATTTAAGATCTCTCTTTGCGACTTTTAAGTATATAATACAGTATTATTAATTGTGATCACCATGCTGTATAACAGATCCCCAGAATTTAGTCATCTTATCACAGGAAGTTTGTTCTCTGACCAGCATCCCATTTCCTCCACCCCTTAGCCCCTGTCAACCACCATCCCACTCTCTGCTTCTAACAGTTAAGTTCTTTTAGATTTCACATACAAGTAATATCAGATAGTATTGTCCCTCTCTGTCTGACTTCTTTCACTTAGCATAATGCCTTCAAGGTCCACCCATGTTTTCACAAATGGCAGGATCTCCTTATTTCTCATGGCTGAATAATATTCCAACACATACACACATCTTTATTCATCCACTGATAGACATCTGTGTTGTTTCCATATCATGGCATTTGTGAATAATGCTGCAATGAACATGGGAGTGCACATATCTCTTTAAAATTCTGCCTTCATCTCCTTTGGATATATACCCATAAGAGGGATTGCCACATCTTTTGGTAGTTCTTATTTTTTGAGGAACCTCCATTCTGTTTTCCACAGTGACTGCACCAGTTTACATTCCCACAAACAGGACACAAGGGTTCCCTTTTCTCCACATTCTCACTTGTTATTTCTTGTCTTCTTTGATAATAGTTATTTTAACTAGTGTGAGGTGATGACATCTTATTGTGGTTTTCATTTGCATTTCCCTGTGGATTAGTGATGTGGAGCATCCTTTTATGAACCTGCTTTCTTATACCATATGTATGCCCTTTGGAAAAATATCCATTCAGATCTTAAAAAAAATTTTTTTTTTTTTTAAGTAAGCTCTACCCCCAATGTAGGGCTTGAACTGAGATCAAGAATTACATGCTCTACTGACTGAGCCAGCTAGGTGCCCCTCCTCTGCGCATTTTTAAATCAGACTGGCTTTTTTTGCTATTGAAGCTAGCTGTACTTTTTTTTTTTTTTAATGACCCTATTTTTATTTAGGAATTCATGTTAATTTTTTTATTAAATGTTTATTTATTTTTGAGAGATAGAGACAGAGCACAAGCAAGGGAGGGGCAGAGAGAGAGAGAGAGACACAGAATTGGAAGCAGGCTCCAAGCTGTCAGCACAGAGCCCAATGCAGGGCTTGAACCCACAAACCATGAGATCATGACCTGAGCTGAAGTCAGACACTTAACCGACTGAGCCACCCAGGCGCCCTGAAATTTGCTGTACTCTTAAATCCAACTTCTTCAGCCCTAATAGAAAGCTTAATCTGACAGAAATCATCCCATGGATAAATTTTAGAGATTGTTTTTACTCTTTTCCACCCCCCATAGTGAGACTCTGCTTCAGTTAGACTTATCAGAGCCATAGCCAGGTTTCTGGCTATTTGGTCAAGTTCTGGGATCTCTTTTCCCTGATGTTCTGCAGCTCTTTCCTCAGTCTTACATTTTTTGGGCTCTAATCTTAAAAGAGTAAACTCCACCCTTGGTTTAGATAGTAATAGCAACAATGGTAATGATGAAAATAATAGCAAACATTTATAGAGTTCTTTTCATATTGCACGTAATGTATAATGTACATTTTCATAGCAGTCTTATAAAGCAAAGGTGCTGTTATGACACCATTTTACAGATAAAGGAACAGAGGCACAGAGAAAAGATTTGTCTCAGTAACAGTCTGTCTTTAGAGTCCACACACTGAACCACTAAATTTTTTATTGTATAGGAAATAACCCAGAAAATTTTAAGAGCAGTTAATTGCTTATTTTAGAGTAAATCAAGTTATGCATACCAATGACTCCTATTAGCAGAAATATTTGAGAAACATAATTGAAGCCCAATGACTGGGGCTGTTATCCTACAACAATAAACTGTTTCTATGCAAGAAAGTATGACAGAGAAGTTTCCCAATTTCCAAAGACTTATAATATTGAATAAGATTCATATAAACTATAACCTTGCAACAACAACTAACACCTTTCCTTTATTAAGAATGCTTTCTTTTCTGGGGGATTATACCAGCACACATCTTGGCACAAAAGAAGATAAGGAAGTGACATGGGGTGGAGGAGAGAGCAGGGAGGTAAAGTTTGAGGAAAAAATCACTAACTGAGTTCTTGAGTGGGACAAGTGGAGTATAAACTGCAAAGGATGATAGGAGACCTTAAGTTATGAAAAACTGAAAAATAGTATGCATTTCAGAAAAGATACGTTTTTGAAAACCTAAACTTAATAAGAAAATGATTTGTATATTTGAAGGGATTTATAGCTTCACAAAGCATCTCCATGTTACCTTGCTAAACTTGCCTACACTTAAACTCCTCCAGTTATCTTGCATAAAGTGAAATAAATCCGTATGTAATTTTTGTTTTGGGGAGGATAAACTACTTATCTGCATCTGCTTAAGAGTAATTTATTGTGAGAGGATATTTTAGGTGCCATTTTTGACTACTGCAAACTTTTTTGTAATTTAATGTATTTTAACATTGTGAATGTACATTTTTAATAAACAATTATTATGTATATGTACCTTAAGCCTTAAAATTATTTATTCATACTTTCAATATATATTCAAAGGGTACCTACTATGTACAAATCACCGTGTCATTGTTGGGAATAAAGCAATGAACAAAGTATACAGAGTCGCTCCCCTCATGGAATGTCCATATTGGCAGGAACATTAGAAATTAATTAGTGAAGTGATTACACAAATGATTATGCTTAAGGGAAGGACGATGAGAGAGAAGCATAGCCAGCTGTGAGGATGACTAACAGGGGATCTGACCTGAACAGGAAAGTCAGGGACTGTTTTGCTAAAGATGTAATGACTAACTAAGGCTGGTGGAGAGAATGATTTGGACTGGTGAAGAGTGGGACAAGTGCATTTCAGGCTGAAGGTGCTAAGATCTTGGGGCTTTCATGGAACTACAAGTAGGTCTAAGGTGGCTAGGAAAGGACTGAGAAAAAGAGTCCTATTAGTTGAGGGTATAGAGGGACAATGCAAAGCCGTGTAGACATCAGGTAGTAGGGTGTCCTCCAGTGGTAAGTAAGAGGTATTTTAACTTTAGGCATGGTTTGAGTTAGGAGTCCAAAGAATGTCATTAGGACTGTGTCTTTTTCTTTTAGTTCTACATGCGTCTGCTTGACTTTACTTTCAGGTTCTCTCCATTTTGTGGCAAGATGGCCACTGGCAGCCCCAAGCTTGCAACATCTTTGTAACTCACAATTCCAGAGAAAAATGGTTTGGGCAGAAGTATCAGAAAAGGCTCTAAGTAGCCAACTTTAGCTTACATACCCATCCCTGAACTTACCAGATGGGCAGAGTGGAATCCTCTACTAGCCCAGGCCTGGATCATGCATGTATCCATTCTGGGGATGCAATTATCTGTATGGATGAGGAAGGAGGGGAAGAGCCCTGTCAGGCTCATCTTGATTACGTAGACTAAATAGACTTAGACCTGGATGGAGAAGAGGAGGTTCACCAAAGAAAGGTATGTTGAGCTGACATATATATGTTTATTCATTATACCTACACCTCCCAACTGTTTTCACATCATTGCAATCACAGAAAATATTGTATGCACCACTGTGAAAAATAGATCAAGTTGCTTACACCCAGTTTCTTCAGATAACACAGGCCCTACAATCAACTCAGAGCTCTGAAGAGATCAATTTTCCACTTATGAATATAACCCATCTGTGATATACCAATGTTAGGAAGCATGGTACTATACCATGATAGGTATTTTGGGCTTTTAAGAGAAATGGGAAGGCAATTGGGTTAACATGGTCTCTAAAAAGAAACTCGTGCTCCTCATAGAAATGGTTGATTCCAGGTGTGGGACAAAATGAGCCTAAGACATCTTATGCCAGAAAGCAAGAGGGTTATCAAAACTATGTTAGTCTTGCCAAAAGGACACAGGAGTCAAAGAGACTACTACTGGCCCAAAATGGGACAATTAAAGAATTGAATAATATCTGCAGTTGATTTTAAACACAACAAATATGTGAAAATCTATGAGTTCAAAATGATATTAAAAATAAGAAACCCATTGGTCACCTTTGGAGGTTGCCTTAGCAGCTTTATTCTGAAAACCAGAAAATAAAAACTCAAGCATCTATTCTACCTTTCCTGTATCTAAACTTCAGGGTAATCAAATATTGATGAGGGAAAGTAATTTTCCCTTTTTTTTTTAATGTTTATTTATTTTGAGAGAGAGAGCACAGGCAGGGGAGAGGAACAGAGAGGATAGAGAGAATCCCAAGCAGGCTCCACGCTCAGCGTCGAGCTGATGCTGAGCTCATAAGCGTGAGCTGTGAGATCATGACCTGAGCCAAAATCAAGTGTTGGATGCTTAACTGACTGAGCCACCTAGGTGCCTGGAAAGTTATTTTGTGTAGAAGAATCCAAGCCAGTAAAAACGAAGTGAATAATAGAAAAATCTCCACTTGGCAACCTCTAATGAAATAATAGATATGGGCAACAATCATCAAGAAGCCTAAAACAACTAGGTGAAAGAGTAACCAGGAATTTTCTAAAGGATGAATGAGGCTGACAACACATGCACCCACTGATCAATCTATTTTTTTTTTAATGTTTATTTTTGAGAGGCAGAAAGAAAGGGGGGTAGAGGATCCGAAGCAGGCTTGGTGCTGACAGCAGACAGCTGGATGTGGGGCTCGAACTCATAAACTGCAAGATAATGACATAAGCTGAAGTCCAACACTTAATTGAGCCACTCAGGCCCCCCTGATCATTCTTAACATCACTGAAAGTGGGTAAGCGTTACGTGTCTCATAACTTCATGCAGCAGGAAGTACACAACACCACTTGTAAAAGTGTCCCTGCCAAAAAATTAAACCAGAACCTAATCAAGCCGATAAACTACTAGTTTACAGGAAATACAGAGGGAAACATGTTAAATGCCATCTCTAGGTAGTAATCACCTAAACCCAGAAGGCTATATATTCTATAGACAAATGATCCAGTTACAAAAGAAAGAAAATGAAAGAAAAAGAGAAAGAAACAAAGAGAAAAAAAGAAAAAAAAAGAGAGAAAGAAAAGAAATTAGGGAGATCAGAAGTCAGAGATGAAAAAGAAGCTTAAGAGATCTTTTTTGGATCTTGTTTCAAATAAACCAAATGTAAAAGGATACTTTTATGGCAATTGGAGAAATTTGAAACTAGACTCAATATTAGATGATATTAAGGAATTATTGCTAATTCTGAGATGTATGGTAGTGTTATTGTTATGCCTTTAAAAGGTTATTATCTGTTAAAGATAGATATTGAAGAATTTACTAGAAATTACATGTGTCTGGGATCTGCTTCAAAATACTCCAATAGGGAAAGGGCGTCAGGATGGATGAAACAAGACTGGCAAAATATTTGTTGAAGTTGGGTGGGAGATACATGGAGGTTACTTATGTACTTACATGTGTACTTTTGCATTTTTAAATGTCCACATTTAATTTAAAGTTAGTAATAATCAGCTTTGTATTTTAGAATTATCTAGCTGCAATGTGAAATATGCACTAGAGTAGGGTGTAGAGGACATCATGTTTGTGGCTACTCTTCATTTCCTGGTAACTCTTCCACATTTGGAGAATTCCTCACACTGAGCCTCTCAGAAGCCAAAACTCTATCTCATCTACCCTTGCATCTAAGACACAAGTATGTGTTTCTGGTTCATGTGAGATTTCATAAGGAATGGAGCAAAAAGAGCAAGTGGGCACCATGAGCAAAATTGATTTTGGTGAAGGGGCATGATCAGTGGTTAAATTTTGGAGAAAGCACTGTCAAAACATCTGGAACCTAGTCCCCAGCTTCATCAGCATGGCTGTAGGATCTGTGCTAAGCAGGGGTGGCAGGGTGTTTTCTGAGGCAGCTCCTGCATTCAGTGATTCAGGCATTGGTCCTCACTGCAAAGCTTGAATCTCTGAACCTCTGTCCCTTGTAGAGGTTCTATGTACTAATACCCTTTAATAAATATATTCTCTGCTTAAACTAACTAGAGTGAATTCTGATGTTTGCAACTAAAAATGCTGACTGAGGGGTACCCAGGTGGCTCAGTGGATTGAATGCCAGACTTTTGCTCATGTCATGATCTTGCAGTTCGTGGGCTCAAGCCCTGCATCAGGCTCTGTGCTGACAGCTCAGAGCCTGGAGCCTGCTTCAGATTCTGTCTCCCCCTCTCTCTCTGCCTCCCCCCACCCCCGCCCCGCCGTTCACATTCTGTCTCCCTCTCTCTCTCTCTCTCTCTCAAAAATAATTAAACATTAAAAAAAAAAACCCACTGAAATAGGAGGCAGGAGTAGATGTTTGTAGACAAGCGGGTTACTACGGTAGTTCAGATGAGTAATGCTGGTGACATGGACCGGGGAATTGGCAGTGGAACTGGGGGTTGAAAGCAAAGCATGTAAAATATATTTTAGAAGTAGAGTTGACAGGATTATTTGTTTACATTAAGGTAAAAGAAGATGTTAAGAATGACTTCCAGGATTCTGACACGAACAGCTGGAAATACAAGTACTATGTACTAAAATAAATACTGAGGAGGAGCAAGAAAATAGTACAGTTGAATTAAATGATATTCTTACAGACAACAAAGGCATGCCACATGGATATGCCCATAAAACAGACTAAAATGAGCAGAAAGAAATTATGAAATAATGGAAACTAAAAAATGACATAAATCATAATCAGGAATGAGATAATTCTTCAATGAAATTGAGAAATAAGAGAATAGGAAGATATGAAAATATTGCTGGCAAAGCTCAGGAAAGAATAAGAAATTTAAAAAATAATCTTGGGGCACCTGGGTGGCTCAGTCAGTTAAGCGTCCAACTTTTGGCTCAGATCGTGATCTCATGGTCTGCTTGTCAGCACAGAGCCTGCTTCAGATCCTTTGTCCCCCTCTCTATCTGCCCCTGCCCCACTCTCTCTCTCCCTCTCTCTCTCTATCAAAAATAAATAAAACATTTTTAAAAATGAATAAAAATAAAAATAATCTGAACCTGAAGACCAAATTAGAAGGAACACAGAAGTAAATAAGATGCCAT
This sequence comes from Prionailurus bengalensis, assembly GCF_016509475.1. Lineage (NCBI taxonomy): Eukaryota > Metazoa > Chordata > Mammalia > Carnivora > Felidae > Prionailurus > Prionailurus bengalensis. Next base: position 97,161,771 of record NC_057344.1, read on the forward strand.
AGATAACTTGATAAGGGAAATAAAAGACAAAGGAAAATTAAAACAACAGAAATAAAGACATAAAAATGATTCCACAAAAGATGATGGGTATAAAAACTAAGCACAGATGATACAACATATATAGAGTCTTTCAAGAAAACCAAAGCAATGAAGCAGAACAAATTCTAAGAACTATATACAAAAAAAAATTTGCTAAAATAAAGCTCAAACATACATATGAGAAGGGCATACCAAGTACCTGAATAATTGACCCAGAATGGTCTATTATCACAGATTCTATTAAAAATATTGTGTTAAAGAATGAAAATGGAATTATTACAACCAATCCCTCAGAGATAAAAACAATTATCAGGGAATACTATGAAAAATTATATGCCAACAAATTGGACAACCTGGAAGAAATGGACAAATTCCTAAACACCCACACTCTTCCAAAACTCAATCAGGAGGAAATAGAAAGTTTGAACAGACCCATAACCAGCGAAGAAATTGAATCGGTTATCAAAAATCTGCCAACAAATAAGAGCACAGGACCAGATGGCTTCCCAGGGGAGTTCTACCAGACGTTTAAAGCAGAGATAATACCTATCCTTCTCAAGCTATTCCAAGAAATAGAAAGGGAAGGAAAACTTCCAGACTCATTCTATGAAGCCAGTATTACTTTGATTCCTAAACCAGACAGAGACCCAGTAAAAAAAGAGAACTACAGGCCAATATCCCTGATGAATATGGATGCAAAAATTCTCAATAAGATACTAGCAAATCGAATTCAACGGCATATAAAAAGAATTATTCACCATGATCAAGTGGGATTCATTCCTGGGATGCAGGGCTGGTTCAACATTCGCAAATCAATCAACGTGATACATCACATTAGCAAAAAAAAAGAGAAGAACCATATGATCCTGTCAATCGATGCAGAAAAGGCCTTTGACAAAATCCAGCACCCTTTCTTAATAAAAACCCTTGAGAAAGTCGGGATACAAGGAACATACTTAAAGATCATAAAAGCCATTTATGAAAAGCCCACAGCTAACATCATCCTCAACAGGGAAAAACTGAAAGCTTTTTCCCTGAGATCAGGAACACGACAAGGATGCCCACTCTCACCGCTGCTGTTTAACATAGTGCTGGAAGTTCTAGCATCAGCAATCAGACAACAAAAGGAAATCAAAGGCATCAAAATTGGCAAAGATGAAGTCAAGCTTTCGCTTTTTGCAGATGACATGATATTATACATGGAAAATCCGATAGACTCCACCAAAAGTCTGCTAGAACTGATACATGAATTCAGCAAAGTTGCAGGATACAAAATCAATGTACAGAAATCAGTTGCATTCTTATACACTAACAATGAAGCAACAGAAAGACAAATAAAGAAACGGATCCCATTCACAATTGCACCAAGAAGCATAAAATACCTAGGAATAAATCTAACCAAAGATGTAAAGGATCTGTATGCTGAAAACTATAGAAAGCTTATGAAGGAAATTGAAGAAGATTTAAAGAAATGGAAAGACATTCCCTGCTCATGGATTGGAAAAATAAATGTTGTCAAAATGTCAATACTACCCAAAGCTATCTACACATTCAATGCAATCCCAATCAAAATTGCACCAGCATTCTTCTCGAAACTAGAACAAGCCATCCTAAAATTCATATGGAACCACAAAAGGCCCTGAATAGCCAAAGTAATTTTGAAGAAGAAGACCAAAGCAGGAGGCATCACAATCCCAGACTTTAGCATCTACTACAAAGCTGTAATCATCAAGAGAGCATGGTATTGGCACAAAAACAGACACATAGACCAATGGAATAGAATAGAAACCCCAGAACTAGACCCACAAACGTATGGCCAACTCATCTTTGACAAAGCAGGAAAGAACACCCAATGGAAAAAAGACAGTCTATTTAAGAAATGGTGCTGGGAGAACTGGACAGCAACATGCAGAAGGTTGAAACTAGACCACTTTCTCACACCATTCACAAAAATAAACTCAAAATGGATAAAGGACCTGAATGTGAGACAGGAAACCATCAAAACCTTAGAGGAGAAAGCAGGAAAAGACCTCTCTGACCTCAGCCGTAGCAATCTCTTACTCGACACATCCCCAAAGGCAAGGGAATTAAAAGCGAAAGTGAATTACTGGGACCTTATGAAGATAAAAAGCTTCTGCACAGCAAAGGAAACAACCAACAAAACTAAAAGGCAACCAACGGAATGGGAAAAGATATTTGCAAATGACATATCGGACAAAGGGCTAGTATCCAAAATCTATAAAGAGCTCACCAAACTCCACACCCGAAAAACAAATAACCCAGTGAAGAAATGGGCAGAAAACATGAATAGACACTTCTCTAAAGAAGACATCCGGATGGCCAACAGGCACATGAAAAGATGTTCAACGTCGCTCCTTATCAGGGAAATACAAATCAAAACCACACTCAGGTATCACCTCACGCCAGAGTGGCCAAAATGAACAAATCAGGAGACTATAGATGCTGGAGAGGATGTGGAGAAACGGGAACCCTCTTGCACTGTTGGTGGGAATGCAAATTGTTGCAGCCACTCTGGAAAGCAGTGTGGAGGTTCCTCAAAAAATTAAAAATAGACCTACCCTATGACCAGCAATAGCACTGCTAGGAATTTATCCAAGGGATACAGGAGTGCTGATGCATAGGGGCACTTGTACCCCAATGTTTATAGCAGCACTCTCAACAATAGCCAAATTATGGAAAGAGCCTAAATGTCCATCAACTGATGAATGGATAAAGAAATTGTGGTTTATATACACAATGGAGTACTACGTGACAATGAGAAAAAATGAAATATGGCCTTTTGTAGCAACGTGGATGGAACTGGAGAGTGTGATGCTAAGTGAAATAAGCCATACAGAGAAAGACAGATACCATATGGTTTCACTCTTATATGGATCCTGAGAAACTTAACAGAAACCCATGGGGGAGGGGAAGGAAAAAAAAAAAGAGGTTAGAGTGGGAGAGAGCCAAAGCATAAGAGACTGTTAAAAACTGAGAACAAACTGAGGGTTGATGGGGGGTGGGAGGGAGGGGAGGGTGGGTGATGGGTATTGAGGAGGGCATCTTTTGGGATGAGCACTGGGTGTTGTATGGAAACCAATTTGACAATAAATTTCATATATTAAAAAATATATATTGTGTTAAAAAAAAGTGGGTACCAGTCATAATGGCTAAGTCACTTAGAAAAGAAAATCATATTGCAATCAGATTTTGTGATGATACTTTTTTATGCCAGAATCAGTGGATTAATATATTTATTTAAAGAAATACAGTGTGGGTCACATATTTTATATCCAGTCAAGCTGACCTTCAAGGATAAAGTTTACATACTTATGAAGAACCCAGCGAATATTATTTTTATGAGCTGTGAGCAAATTTCAAAAAAATTAAGATGACACGAGAATTCAGCATAAAACTGATGGTGAGCATTTTATATATTACCTCTAGAACTAAGACTAAATAATGGAAATAAGGGTGATGGAATTATCGGGGCACCTGGGTGGCTCAAGCAGTCAGTTAAGCATCCCACTCTTGATTTTGGCTCAGGTCATGATCTCACAGTTTTTGGGATTGAGCCCCATTTCGGGCTCGGTGCTGACAGCAAGAAGCCTGCTTGGGATTCTCTCTCTCCCTCTCTCTCTGCCCCTCTCTAACTTGTGTACACATGCTCTCGCTCTCTCTCTCTCAAAATAAATAAATAAATAAGCTTAACAAAAAAAGAGTGACAGAATTACACATAATGGTTATATGTTCTGATTATGTAGATATAGTAAAATTATCCAAATAGTGAGGGAGAGTGGAGAGAGTAGAATATACTTCTGTTAGCTATATTGGTTATATATTGGAAATGAAAGGATATTATTTAAATGTTTGGGGAAAGAGGGAGAGGGAAGAAGTTACAAGATAATTTTAATTTGCTCATGTTAGAGAACTTATATAGGCAGAATGTAAAATGAAGGAAATCAAGGATATTATACAAAGGTAGCAACATAGAGGTAACCAGTAGAACAAGAACACAAATTCCCTAAATACAAGACATGCAGCAATGAAAGAACTTATAAAAGAGACCACAAAATGAAGAATTATATACACATATAAAAAACATATAAAAAATATGTAATGTAAAACAACCTGACAGAACAGCAACCAAATCAGTCATATCGATAAGTGCAAATATGATAAACTACCCTTTTACAAGAAAAAATATTTTCATCTTTTTTGCTAATAGATTCAACACTAAGCTGTGTATATGAGACATTCCTTAAACAGATACAGAAAGGTAAAAAATAAAATGCTAAGTAGAGATCTACCAGGCCAATACAAATCAAAAGAAAGTAAGGGTTGCAGTGCCTGCCTAGCTCAGTTGGTTAAGCCTTCCAACTCTTGATTTTGGCTCAGGTCATGATCTCACAGTGGTGAGATTGAGCCCCGTGTCCACACTGTGTGTGGAGCCTGCTTAAGATGCTCTCTCTCCCTCTCCATGTGCCCCTCCCAGCTCATGCTCTCTCTCTCTCTCAAAAAATTTTTTTTCAAAAAAAAAAAAAAATCTATGGGTTCACAAATATACTCAAAACAAACACCTTATTCATCACCTGTGGTGGTTTCTAGAGCACCAACTCTTTTTGTTACGAAAACTAGTAAATAAAGGGAAAAAATAAAGCACTAAACTAGCCTTTTGTATATCTTCTTTATTTCAGGTTAACCTGATAACTGATGACAGAAAATTCAGAAGGAATAATAGAATTAGAAATGTCACCAATTTGTAATCCCCAGTGAAATCAGGAATCTAGGTAATGATCATCATCAAGGGTGAATAACTCATAGGGGGAAAAAAAAACTCATAGGGAACTTTATAATGCATAGAGCAGAATGACAGTTCCTGAATCTACTAATCAATCTTATTATCACAAGAAAGGCAACAAGTTATACCTTCCTAGTAGTAAGAACAGTACCAGCTAAGAACTATTCTTCTCCTCTCTCTCCCCCTGCCCCAATCAAGTCTAAATCTAATCATGTTTTTGGAAAATTCAGGAGATACACAGTAAATGACAGCATTGGGATGCAAACAGTTGATTCCAGAACTTGAGAAATGCTATAGAACGAATGACTGTTTCTTCAACAAATAAATGGCAGAGAAACATGATAGAGATGGGGGTATGTTAAAAGATTAAATGCTAAGTGAAATAAATCAGAGAAAGACAAATACTCTGTGATCTCATTTACATATGGAATCAAAAAAACTGAACTCATAGAAACAGGACAGTTTGGTGGTTACCAGAGACAGGGGATACGGGGGAAGTGTAGATTGAGGAGGTATAGGTGAAAGTGGTAAAAAGTCAAAACTTCCAGGGGCGACTGGGTGGCTCACTTGGCTAAGCATCTAACTTCACCTCAGGTCATGATCTCACCGAGTTTGAGCCCCATGTCCAGCTCCTCACTGACAGTCCAAGCCTGCTTGGAATTCTTTCCTCTCCCTCTCTCTGCCCGTCCCCTGCTTGCCCAAGTTCTCTCTCTCTCTCTCAAAATAAATTTTAAAAAGTTTTTAAAGATAAAAACTTCCAGTTATAACATAAATAAGTCCTGAGGATGCAATGTACAGCATGGTGACTAACAATATTGTATATTTGAAAGTTGCTTAGAGAGTAGATCTTAAAAGTTCTCATTACAAGTAGCTACAATTGTGGTGGGCATACCATGAGGTGTAGAGAAGTTGAATCACTACATTGTACACCTGAAACTAATGTAACATCATGAGTCAACTATACTCAAAAAAAACTTAAAAAAATAAATAAATACCCCCCCCCCATACAACCCAAAGTTCTCATAGCAAGAAAAAAAAATTGTAATGTGAGATGATTGATGTTAACTAAACTTATAATCATTTTTGTGTACAATCTTTATCTACAACCTTTCATGTAAACACTAAACAGAATTTAATTTTTTTAATGTTTGTTTATTTTTGAGAGAGAGAGAGACAGAGAGAGAGAGAGAGAATGAGTGGGGGAAGAGCAGAGAGAGAGGGAGACACAGAATCTGAAGATGCTCAGTCTCAGGCCATGGTGTTTGGCAGAAGTCAGTGACTTTTCAGAACATTGGAAGGTGCCCACAAGTAGCACTAGTGTATTTTTGTCTCTTCAAAACACCCATCGACAGTCCTTTGCTTTTCCATACAAGAGTAAGCTTGGGAATGCTTTGCTTCATTCTAGGTCAGGCTGCCTGCAGATGTAGACCCCTTCCTGTGCTGCCTTATTGCCAGTTAAATACAGTATGTGACAAGAGTTTATTAATACTGCACTATAGTCAACATCTGTGGAAGCATATACAATGGTCCCCATGCAGAAAAAGATTCCATTGAATCAACAGATAACAGTGATTCCGTTAGAGATACTGAAAATTGTCTTACACAGTAACCCTCCTCTCTCTCATCTCCCTCACACCAGCTATGAAAGTTTTCAAAGGTAAGTGCAGGTTAACTTAATTTTCATTATATTTTGTATTTGATTTATTATTTTGTATTATATTACGATATTGTAATCACTTCTATATGAATATTTTTGGTTTGTGGAACGAATCATCTGAGTTTCCATTCTTATGGGGAAATTCGCTGTGATATATAAGTACTTTGGATTACAAGCATGTTTCTGGAACGAATTATGCTCACAAACCAAGTTTTTACTGTATTTACTTTTGTTTTTTGGTTTTTTAAATATAATTGTTAAATTGGTTTCCATACAACACTCAGTGCTCATCCCAATAAGTGACCTCCTCAATGCCCATCACCCACTTTTCCCTCTCCCTACCCCCCATCAACCCTCAGTCCCTTCTCAGTATCCAAGAGTCTCTTATGGTTTGCCTCCCTCCCTCTCTGTAACTTTTTTCCCCTTCCCCTCCCCCCATGGTCTTCTGTTAAGTTTTTCAAGATCCATATATGAGTGAAAACATATGGTATCTGTCTTTCCCTGACTGACTTATATAATACTCTCCAGTTCCATCCACATTGCTGCAAATGGCCAGATTTCATTCTTTCTCATTGCAAAGTAGTATTCCATTGTATATATAAACCACATCTTCTTTATCCATTCGTCAGTTGATGCACATTTAGGCTTTCTATACTCTGGCTATTGTAACTGCTGCTATAAACATTGCAGTACATATGCCCCTATGCATCAGCACCCCTGTATCCTTTGGGTAAATTCTCAGCAGTGCTATTGCTGAGTCATAGGGTAGATCTATTTTTAATTTTTTGAGGAACTTCCCCACTGTTTTCCAGAGCGGCTGCACCAGCTTGCATTCCCACCAACAGTGCAAGAGGGTTCCTTTTCCTCCACATCCTCGCCAGCATCTATAGTCTCCTGATTTGTTCATTTTAGCCACTCTGACCGGTGTGAGGTGTTATCTCAGTGTGGTTTTGATTTGTATTTCCCTGATGGGGAGTGACATTGAGCATCGTTTCATGTGTCTGTTGGCCATCTGGATGTCTTCTTTGAAAAAGTGTCTGTTCCTTCTCTAAAGAAGACATCCGGATGGCCAACAGGCACATGAAACGATGCTCAACGTCGCTCCTTATCAGGGAAATACAAATCAAAACCACACTCAGGTATCACCTCACGCCAGTCAGAGTGGCCAAAATGAACAAATCAGGAGACTATAGATGCTGGAGAGGTTGTGGAGAAACGGGAACCCTCTTGCACTGTTGGTGGGAATGCAAATTGGTGCAGCCACTTGGAAAACAGTGTGGAGGTTCCTCAAAAAATTAAAAATAGACCTGCCCTATGACCCAGCAATAGCACTTCTAGGAATTTACCCAAGGGATACAGGAGTGCTGATGCATAGGAGCACTTGTACCCCAATGTTTATAGCAGCACTCTCAACAATAGCCAAATTATGGAAAGAGCCTAAATGTCCATCAACTGATGAATGGATAAAGAAATTGTGGTTTATATACACAATGGAGTACTACGTGACAATGAGAAAGAATGAAATATGGCCTTTTGTAGCAACGTGGATGGAACTGGAGAGTGTGATGCTAAGTGAAATAAGCCATACAGAGAAAGACAGATACCATATGGTTTCACTCTTATGTGGATCCTGAGAAACTTAACAGAAACCCATGGGGGAGGGGAAGGAAAAAAAAAAAAGAGGTTAGAGTGGGAGAGAACCAAAGCATAAGAGACTCTTAAAAACAGAACAAACGGAGGGTTGATGGGGGGTGGGAGGGAGGGGAGGATGGGTGATGGGTATTGAGGAGGGTACCTTTTGGGATGAGCACTGGGTGTTGTATGGAAACCAATTTGACAATAAATTTCATATATTGGAAAAAAAGTGTTTTTTCATGTATTCTGCCCATTTCTTCACTGGTCTATTTCTTATATGGGTGTGGAGTTTGGTGAATTCTTTATTGGTTTTGAATACTAGCCCTTTATCCGATATGTCATGTGCAAATATCTTTTCCCAATTCGTCAGTTGCCTTTGACTTTTGTTGATTCTTTTGCAGTGCAGAAGTTGTTATCTTGATGATGTCCCAATAGTTAATTTCCCTTGCCTTAATTCCCTTGTCTTTGGAGATGTGTCATGTAAGAAATTGCTGCAGCTGAGGTCAAAGAGGTTTTTTCTTGCTTTTTCCTCTAGGGTTTTGATGGTTTCCTATCTCACATTCAGGTCCTTTATCCATTTTGAGTTTATTTTTGTGTATGGTGTCAGAAAGTGGTGTAGTTTCATTCTTCTGCATGTTGCTATCCAGTTTTCCCAGCACCATTTGTTAAAGAGACTCTCTTTTTTTCCATTGGATACTCTTCATGCTTTGTCAAAGATTAGTTAGCCATACATTTGTGGGTCCAATTCCGGGTTATCTATTCTATTCCATTGGTCTATGTGTATGTTTTTTTGCCAATACCATACTGTCTTGATGATTATAGCTTTGTAGTAGAGGGTAACGTCTGGGGTTGATGCCTCCGGCTTTGGTTTTCTTCTTCAATATTATTTTGGCTATTCTGGGTCTTTTGTGGTTCCTACAAATTTTAGGATTGTTTGTTCTAGCTTTGAGAAGAATGCTGGTGCAATTTTGATTGGGATTGTATTGAATATGTAGATATCTTTGGGTAGTATTGACATTTTAACAGTATTTATTCTTCCAATCCATAAGCATGGAATGTTTTTCCATTTCTTTGTGTCTTCTTCAATTTCCTTCATAAGCTTTCTATAGTTGTCAGCATACAGATCTTTTACCTCTTTGGTTGGGTTTATTTCTAGGTATTTTATGGTTCTTGGGTGCAATTGTGAATGGGATCAGTTTCTTTGTCTTTCTGTTGCTTCATTATTGGTATACAAAAATGCAACCAATTTCTGTACATTGATTTTGTATCCTGCAACTTTGCTGAATTCATGTATTAGTTCTAGCAGTCTTTTGGTGGAGACTGTTGAGTTTTCCATGTAGAGTATCATGTCATCTGCAAAAAGTGAAAGCTTGACTTCATCTTTGCCAATTTTGATGCCTTTGATTTCCTTTTGTTGTCTGATTGCTGATGCTAGAACTTCCAACACTATGTTAAACAATAGCGTGAGAGTGGACATCCCTGTCATGTTCCTGATCTTGGGGGGAGCTCTCAGTTTTTCTTCACTGAGGATATTAGCTGTGGACTTTTCATAAATGGCTTTTATGATGTTTAAGTATGTTCCTTCTATCTCGACTTTCTCAAGGGTTTTTATTAAGAAAGGATGCCAAATTTTGTCAAATGCTTTTTCTGCATTGATTGACAGGATCATATGATTCTTATCTTTTCTTTTATTAATGTGATGTATCACATTGATTGATTTGTGAATATTGAACCAGCCCTGCAGCCCAGGAATGAATCCCACTTGATCATTCTTTTTATATGCTTTTGAATTAGATTTGCTAGTATCTTATTGAGAATCTTTGCATCCATATTCATCAGAGATATTGACCTGTAGTTCTCTTTCTTTGCTGTGTCTCTGTCTGTTTTGGGAATCAAGGTAATGCTGGCTTAATAGAATGAGTCTGGAAGTTTTCCTTCCCTTTCTATTTTTCGGAACAGCTTGAGAAGAATAGGTATTAACTCTGCTTCAAATGTCTGGTAGAATTCTTCAGGGAAGCCATCTGATCCAGGACTCTTATTTGTTGGGAGATTTTTGATAATTGATTCAATTTCTTCACTAGTTATGGGTTTGTTCAAATTTTCTATTTCTTCCCATTTGAGTTTTGGTAGTGTGTGGGTGTTTAGGAATTTGTCCATTTCTTCCAAACTTATATGTCAAGTTTGTTGGCATATAATTTTTCATAGTATTCCCTGATAATTGCTAATATTTCTGAGGGATTGGTTGTAATAATTCCATTTTCATTCATGATTTATCTATTTGGGTCATCTCCCTTTTCTTTTTGAGATGCCTGGCTAGAGATTTATCAATTTTATTTTTTCAAAAAACCAACTCTTGGTTTCATTGATCTGTTCTACTGTTATTGTTGTTATTGTTATTGTTGTTTTTGGATTCTATATTGTTTATTCCTGTTCTGATCTTTATTATTTCTCTTCTTCTGCTGGGTTTGGGATGTCTGTGCTGTTCTGCTTCTAGTTCCTTTAGGTGTGCTGTTAGATTTTGTATTTGGGATTTTTCTTATTTCTGGAGATAGTCCTGGATTGCAATGTATTTTCCTCTTAGGACTGCCTTTGCTGCACCCCAAAGGATTTGGATTGTTGTATTTTCATTTTCATCTCTTTCCATATATTTTTTAATTTCTTCTCCTATTGCCTGGTTGACCCATTCATTCTCTAGTAGGATGTTCTTTAACCTCCATGCTTTTGGAGGTTTTCCAGACTTTTTCCTGTGGTAGATTTCAAGTTTCATAGCATTGTGATCTGAAAGTGTGCATGGTATGATCTCAATTCCTTTAGAGCAGAATGGACTCTCTGGAGCCAAAAGTAGACAAGAGGCTCACGGAAGGAGGGTAGGAAGGGTGGAGAGGCGGTGTGCGCTACACGGACTGGCGGGAGGGACCCAGGGCAGTGGAGGGGCAGCCTGCCCTGCAAGGCAGAACCCCCAAGTCTGACTTTCATAAGCGGAGGGGCTGAACGGAGTGAGTTCTGACAGCCAGCGGGACTTAACACCTGCAATGTTATAAGTCAACCGCTCTGCTCAGAGAGCGGGAGGGCTAGAGGACAACAGGAGGGAGAGTTGTTGAGCCCCGGAAGACAGAGCTCAGCTCATCGGGGAACAAAGGCGCTGGCCAGGGCCATCTCCCTCTCCCATCCCCCAGCTTAAACCCCAAAGGGAACCAGTTGCCATCACGGAACTTCCTTGCACTGTGCAAACACCCAATGCTGTGCTTCTTTGGATCCATCCCTCCAACGGGTCTGCCTCTCTCCCTGTGCTGCAGGGCCCCTCCTGCAGCAGACCACTGAAGGCAAAGCGAGCTGAGTCTGCCCCTCCCGCCCCTGTGTACATTGCAGATCCACTCCGGCTAATACACCAGATCCCATCAAAGCAGCACAAGCCTGGCAGTGTGCAAGTAGCCCAGACAGGGCCCACACCACTCCACAGTGAGTCCTGCCCCTGAGAGAGGGGAAGACAAGGTACACACCAGTCTGACTGTGGCCCCAGCAGTGGGCTGGGGACAGACATCAGGTCTGTGGCCCCACCCACCAACACAAGTTACTCCAGACAGCACAGGGGAATGACCCTGCAGTTCTGCACCACTCCAGGGACTATCCAAAATGACGAAACGGAAGAATTCTTAAAAGAAACTCCAGGAAGTAGCGACAGCTAACAAATTGATCAAAAACGAATTTAAAATAATAGTCATAAAATTAATCGCTGGGCTTCAAAAAATATAGAGGACAGCAAAGAATCTATTGCTACAGAGATCAAGGGACTTAAAAACAGTCAGGAGGAGCTAAAAAATGCTATAAATGAGCTGCAAAATAAAATGGAGGCGACCACAGCTCGGATTGAAGAGGCAGAGGAGAGAATAGGTGAATTAGAAGATAAAATTATGAGAAAGAGGAAGCTGAGAAAAAGAGAGATAAAAAAAATCCAGGAGTATGAGGGGAGAATTAGAGAACAAAGTGATTCAATCAAATGGAACAATATCTGTATCATAGGAATTCCAGAAAAAAAGAGAAAGGGGCTGAAGGTGTACTTGAACAAATCATAGCTCAGAACTTCCCCAATGTGGGGAAGGAAACAGGCATTGAGATCCAAGAGGCACAGAGAACTCCCTTCAGACGTAACGAATCGACCTTCTGCATGACATATCATACTGAAACTGGCAAACTACAAGGATAAAGAGAGAATTCTGAAAGCAGCTAGGGATAAATGGGACTTAACATACAAAGGTAGACACAAAAGGGGAGTAGCAGACCTATCTACTGAAACTTGGCAGGCCAGAAAGGAATGGCAGGAAATCTTCAATGTGATGAGCAGGAAAAATATGCAGCCAAGAATCCTTTACCCAGCAAGTCTGTCATTCAGAATAGAAGGAGAGATAAAGGTTTTCCCAAACAAACAAAAACTGAAGGAATTCGTCACCACTAAACCAGCCCTACAAGAGATCCTAAGGGGGACTCTCTGAGTGAAATGTTGTAAGGGCCACAAAGTACCAGAGACAGCACTACAAACGTTAAACCTACGGATAACACAATGGCTCTAAACCCACATCTTTCAATAACAACACTGAATGTAAATACACTAAATGCTCCAACCAAAAGACATAGGGTATCAGAATGGATAAAAAAAACCAAGACCCATCTATTTGCTGTCTACAAGAGACTCATTTTAGACCTGAGGACACCTTCAGATTGAAAGTGAGGGGATGGAGGACGATCTATCATGCTACTGGAAGTCAAAAGAAAGCTGGAGTAGCCATACTTATATCAGACAAACTAGACTTTAAATTAAAGGCTGGAACAAGAGTTGAAGAAGGGCATTATACAATAATTACAGGTCTATCCATCAGGAACAGCTAACAATTATAAATGTCTATGCACCAAATTTGGAACAATTGCATATATGAGCAATCTCAATGATAAGAATGTGGTCATTGCAAGGGACTTTAATACTCCACTTACAACATTGGACAGATCACCTAGACAGAGAATCAATAAAGAAACAATAGTCCTGAACAATAAATTGGACCAGAGGGACTTGACAGATATATTTAGAACTCTACATCCCAAAGCAGCAGAATATACTTTCTTCTCGAGTGCACATGGAACATTCTCCAAGATAGATCACATACTGGGTCACAAAACAGCCCTTCATAAATATAAAGGAATTAATGGTTTCTTCTCTCACATTCAGGTCCTTTATCCATTTTGAGTTTGTTTTTGTGAATGGTGTCAGAAAGTGGTGTAGTTTCATTCTTCTGCATGTTGCTGTCCAGTTCTCCCAGCACCATTTCTTAAAGAGACTGTCTTTTTTCCATTGGATAGTCTTTCCTGCTTTGTCAAAGATTAGTTGGCCATATGTTTGTGGGTCTAGTTCTGGGGTTTCTATTCTATTCCATTGGTCTATGTGTCTGTTTTTGTGCCAATACCATGCTCTCTTGATGATTACAGCTTTGTAGTAGACGCTAAAGTCTGGGATTGTGATGCCTCCTGCTTTGGTCTTCTTCTTCAAAATTACTTTGGCTATTCAGGGCCTTTTGTGGTTCCATATGAATTTTAGGATTGCGTGTTCTAGCTTCGAGAAGAATGCTGGTGCAATTTTGATTGGGATTGCATTGAATGTGTAGATTGCTTTAGGTAGTATTGACATTTTAACAATATTTATTCTTCCAATCCATGAGCAGGGAATGTTTTTCAATTTCTTTATATCTTCTTCAGTTTCCTTCATAAGCTTTCTATAGTTGTCAGCATACAGATCTTTTACATCTTTGGTTAGGTTTATTCCTAGGTATTTTATGGTTCTTGGGTGCAATTGTGAATGGGATCAGTTTCTTTATTTGTCTTTCTGTTGCTTCATTATTAGTGTATGAGAATGCTACTGACTTCTATACATTGATTTTGTATCCTGCAACTTTGCTGAATTCATGTATCAGTTCTAGCAGACTTTTGGTGGAGTCTATCGGATTTTCCATGTATAATATCATGTCATCTGCAAAATGGAAAGCTTGACTTCATTTTTGCCAATTTTGATGCCTTTGATTTCCTTTTGTTGTCTGATTGCTGATGCTGGAACTTCCAACACTATGTTAAACAGCAGTGGTGAGAGTGGACATCCCTGTTGTGTTCCGATCTCAGAGGGAAAGGTCTCAGTTTTTCCCCATTGAGGATGATATTAGCTGTGGGCTTTTCATAAATGGCTTTTATGATGTGTAAGTATGTTCCTTCTATCCTGACTTTCTCGAGGGTTTTTATTAAGAAAGGATGCTGAATTTTGTCAAATGCTTTTTCTGCATCAATTGACGGGATCATATGGTTCTTATCTTTTCTTTTATTAATGTGATGTATCACATTGATGGATTTGTGAATATTGAACCAGCCCTGCATCCCAGGAATGAATCCCACTTGATCATGGTGTATAATTCTTTTTATATGCTGTTGAATTTGATTCCCTTTTCTTTTTGAGAAGCCTGGCTAGAGGTTTATCAATTTTATTTATTGTTTCAAAAAAACAACTCTTGGTTTCATTGATCTGCTCTACAGTTTTTTTAGATTCTGTATTGTTTATTTCTGCTCTGATCTTTATTATTTCCCTTCTTCTGCTGGGTTTGGGGTGCCTTTGCTGTTCTGCTTCTATTTCCTTTAGGTGTGCTGTTAAGTTTTGTATTTGGGATTTTTCTTGTTTCTTGAGACAGGCCTGAATTGCAATGTTTTTTCCTCTCAGGACTGCCTTCACTGCATCCCAAAGCGTTTGGATTGTTGTATTTTCATTTTCATTTGTTTCCATATATTTTTAAATTTCTTCTCTAATTGCCTGGTTGACCCATTCATTCTTTCGTAGCGTGTTCTTTAACCTCCATGCTTTTGGAGGTTTTCCAGACTTTTTCCTGTGGTTGATTTCAAGCTTCATAGCATTGTGGTCTGAAAGTATGGATGGTATTATTTCAATTCCTTTATACTTATGAAGGACTGTTTTGTGACCCAGTGTGTGATCTATCTTGGAGAGTGTTCCATGTGCACTCGAGAAGAAAGTATATTCTGTTGCTTTGGGATGCAGAGTTCTAAATATATCTGTCAAGTCCCTCTGATCCAATGTATCATTCAAGGCCCTTGTTTCTTTATTGATCCTGTGTCTAGATGATCTATCCATTGCTATAAGTGGAGTATTAAAGTCCCCTGCAATTACCACATTCTTATCAATAAGGTTGCTTATGTTTGTGAGTAATTGTTTTATATATTTGGGGGCTCCCGTATTTGGTGCATAGACATTTGTAATTGTTAGCTGTTCCTGATGGATAGACCTGTAATTATTATATAATGCCCTTCTTCATCTCTTGTTCCAGCCTTTAATTTAAAGTCTAGTTTGTCTGATATAAGTATGGCTACTCCAGCTTTCTTTTGACTTCCAGTAGCATGATAGATCGTCCTCCATCCCCTCACTTTCAATCTGAAGGTGTCCTCAGGTCTAAAATGAGTCTCTTGTAGACAGCAAATAGATGGGTCTTGGTTTTTTTTATCCATTCTGATACCCTATGTCTTTTGGTTGGAGCATTTAGTGTATTTACATTCAGTGTTGTTATTGAAAGATGTGGGTTTAGAGCCATTGTGTTATCCGTAGGTTTAACGTTTGTAGTGCTGTCTCTGGTACTTTGTGGCCCTTACAACATTTCACTCAGAGAGTCCCCCTTAGGATCTCTTGTAGGGCTGGTTTAGTGGTGACGAATTCCTTCAGTTTTTGTTTGTTTGGGAAAACCTTTATCTCTCCTTCTATTCTGAATGACAGACTTGCTGGGTAAAGGATTCTTGGCTGCATATTTTTCCTGCTCATCACATTGAAGATTTCCTGCCATTCCTTTCTGGCCTGCCAAGTTTCAGTAGATAGGTCTGCTACTCCCCTTTTGTGTCTACCTTTGTATGTTAAGTCCCATTTATCCCTAGCTGCTTTCAGAATTCTCTCTTTATCCTTGTAGTTTGCCAGTTTCAGTATGATATGTCATGCAGAAGGTCGATTCGTTACGTCTGAAGGGAGTTCTCTGTGCCTCTTGGATCTCAATGCCTGTTTCCTTCCCCGCATTGGGGAAGTTCTGAGCTATGATTTGTTCAAGTACACCTTCAGCCCCTTTCTCTTTTTTTCTGGAATTCCTATGATACAGATATTGTTCCATTTGATTGAATCACTTTGTTCTCTAATTCTCCCCTCATACTCTTGGATTTTTTTTATCTCTCTTTTTCTCAGCTTCCTCTTTCTCCATAATTTTATCTTCTAATTCACCTATTCTCTCCTCTGCCTCTTCAATCCGAGCTGTGGTCGCCTCCATTTTATTTTGCAGCTCATTTATAGCATTTTTTAGCTCCTCCTGACTGTTTTTAAGTCCCTTGATCTCTGTAGCAATAGATTCTCTGCTGTCTTCTATGCTTTTTTTCAAGCCTGGCAATTAATTCTATGACTATTATTCTAAATTCTTGTTCAGTTATGTTGCTTAAATCTCTTTTGATAAATTCTTTAGCTGTCACGTTTTCCTGGAATTTCTTTTGAGGAGAATTCTTCCATTTCATCATTTTGGTTAGTTTTACGTCCCTTATGAGTTTTAAAAGCTTGTTATATGATCTGCACCTTCAAGCACTGCTGTATTAAAGGGGGCAGTCATACACTGTCCAGAGCCTGGCACTTTAGGAGGTGTTTTTTGGAGAGTGTTACTTGCTCTCTGTTGTGACTGTGGTTATTTCCCTACCCGTAGTGATGTTTTGGACCCTCCACCAGGTATGCTTTGATTTGTTCCTTGAAGTAGCCCTGGAAAGGAAAAGAAACAGGAAAGAAAAACACGTAAACACACAAATAAACAAATAAAAACAAAACCCTAAAATCTAAAAACAATCCAAAAGCAAAATACCAGAAACACCAGCTACAAGTAAGGAACAGGGTGGAAGCAGTGCTGATAGAAGAGCACATCCAAAGAGAAAATGACAGGGGCGGAGGAAAAAGAAAAAATAAACATTGACCAGGCAGAGAGACTAAATGGCTTAATCCAGAGAGAGAGAAAGGAAAATAAGGAAGGAGGTGGGGAAAAAGAAATGAAGATAAAGTTACCCAGACAGAGAAACTATACGGCTTGATTATTCCAGAGAGAGAGAAAGGAATGTAAAGGAGGTATAGAACACGTATCAAGAGAATGGATTAAATATGTCTGTTTAAACAAATCAATAACCAGAGTAACCAGCCTAGAAGAGGGAAGAGGTAAGAAGGAGAAATGGAGGAGAGAATATATCCATATATCCAGAATTGTCCTAGAATTTATCTGGGCAATGCTGCAGCGCTGTTCTGGAGATGCTGTCCATCTAGTTCCACAGCATCCCGCTCCAGTAGATATGCAGTTACCCTGTGCTGAGGGGCATGGTTTGGTGTAGCCTGGTCCTCCCTCCACTGTGGGCCCGGCAGACCGATCCTGAGGCCCTGCCTTGGTGGTGGTGGGGAGAAAAATGGCGCCCCCCCAGTCTCTTCTCCATTACCTGGTGCCCAAATCACTCCTTTGGAGCCGTCCTCATTGTCCCGCAGGTGCAGATGGGGCTGTCTCACTCTGCCGACACCTTTGCCCCAGGGGCTTGGCTGGAATTTAAACTCCTGCTCTGTGCACCCCAGTACTGGGAAAGTGCCTCCTGACATGAGGTCCCAGCTGGTTTTGTTGTGTGCCCCAGCCCTTAAGGGGAGGGGACTGGTTTCTCCTGCTGCAGACTGCACCCCCGATCTACCACTGAACCCAGAGTTGGCTCCTCTCCTCCCTAGGTGTGTGAACAAGGCAGCTCTCCCCAGTCTGAAGATGGGACCTGCAGTTAAGAGATGGGATCCCTCTCCGTCCTGGTCTGAGGTTTTTCTCTTGTCCAGATAGTTTTACGCTTCCCCAGCCACTTCTCTTCCCTTTGTCTCTCACCAAAGGGCATCCCTCCCCTCCATGCCTACGTGGCCCGTTTTATCTCCCCCAGTTCACAATCACCCACCTACGGTCTCTCACGTTGTCCCCTTTTCTCCCTGGTAGATTCAGTCTCTTTTCTTCCCAGACTCTTGGGGTTCAAAGTCCTTTGGCTTCAGCCCTTCTTTGTTTGGGAGACGTGGGAAGTAGGATTCCCCTACTTCTCCACCATGTTTGCTCCACTGTATTTACTTTTGACTCACTATATGGATTTCTGTCTTTGTGAATTATCTGCTCATATCTTTTGTCCATATTTCTATTGGGTTGTCTTTTTATTATTTACTCTGCAATATATGTTGCAAATTATTTTTCTTCTCATTGCCTTAGGCAACATCCAAAACAATGTTGAATAATTGTGACATTAGTTATTTGTATCTACTAAATGGAATTAGCTCAAATATTTCTGGTTGTAAAAAACAGTAGGAAACATTAAGTTAAACAGCCTTTATCATGTTTACATAATTTTATTCCAGTCCTATTTTACCTTGAGTATTTCATTATGAATGGCTATTCCACTACCAATCTTTTTCTTCATCTTAATTATTGCATTAAGTTCTACATTGTTAAAATGTTTGTCATTAAAATATACAGATATTTTCAGATAAAGTTAGAGAAACAATGTATTTATTATTTGCAAAATTAATTCTAAAAATTTAACTGGTTCCTAAACAGGCAACAAAATTTTTAAATGAATTTACTAGTAATTTACTTTAAAATATGTTTTTAATTAAATGAATCAAAAGATAAAGCAACTTATTACTGTATTTATTATTTTTTTATAAAATGCATTTTCAGAAATGTTTCATTAGAAACTGGTGCTACAAAAATAAATATAAAACAAATATACATGTTTACATATGTTACTTATAACATAAATACACATTTACATGTTCAAATATTCAAAAACTCCAGCATGTTTTTTCCATGATTCTCAACATGTCTGAGAAGTAGGGAAAATAATAAAAAAAAGCATAAATATACCACACACCATTCATATTTTTGCTTTTAAAAGACTGTTCAATACAAACATATGAACACAAAGTTTGGGGGCATTTGTTCTAAAAGCAAAGTCAGGCATACTATTTTAATCTATGACCAGTTCATATTTATAAGTTTTATTCTGCTTTGTTTTTTCATTAGGTTATATCCATTATGGTACAGGTTAAAACTGTCTTTTACAGAAAGGCTTTCTTAAAGGCTTTATTTATATTAAATAAAAAAAGTCACTTTACTTGAAAGCCAACAAAGTTATTTATTAGACTTAAAATATCTAAAACGAGTTTTAATCATTCAAAATTAGGATTTGGATTAGAAAACATCAAAAGGATGGAAGAAAGACACTGCAATTTCTGTTTGATGTATTCTGGTAGTTTTTCATTTTCTCCATACCTAAGTGAAGCAAAGAAAAAAAGACAAAAACATAACTTAATTACTTGGTTTGTATGTAAGTACCAAAAGGCATATTATATTTTTCAGTAGTTCTTCAATGAGAAGAGGCACCGCAGAAAAACTATACAAAATCATTTGAGTAGATACCTAAATCAAGTTAAGCATATCCAATGTGTTTCCTTTTAAAAGAGACCACTTTCCAAATGTATTTAAATAATAAAAAGAAAATTAGGTCAAAAAACTGGAACCGGCTATATATATAATTTCTAAAACAAGTTTAAAATTGGATTCTTTATTAAATTGAAGGCCCTAAAGAACATACAAAACCTTATTAAATCATTTATTTCAATATATAGAGAAAAAAATTATATCAAAGGGCTAAATGTCAACCATTATTCTAAGAACTTACCTAGTTGTTTGACCATTTGGTGATGTGTAACTGATGGAAGACACTCCTGCTTGCACAACCAACTGGGACCCATCATTGAACTGAACCCACACAGCTCCACTAGTTAACTAGAAAAACAATAAATGCAAAATTACTATATAGTAGAAGATTTAAAGTTCTTAAAAGTTACTCATGTTTAACAGGTTTTTCACATAGTTAAAAAAAAGCAACCCTCTCAGATAACTACAAATTTGGGGCTGTGATGGTAGTAACACTGAGAATATTCATATCTTTTTAGATTATTCCTTTAATAGCTGGGACATTATAATATTAAAGTTATTCTAAATGAATCCTTTTTCCCATTTATTTCTACTAGTATGTTGGAGTAGTTTTGCATTCTCTCCCGTGACCCCTACACCTCATTAGCATTTCTAAACAAGAAGAGATTTAGGAAACAAAAGTAACATTTTCTTAAATTGTAAGATTTCTCTGTATTTTCTGTCCTTAGGTTACAGAATTTCTCTTCTACCTGAGAATGTTACAACTTAGCTTTTGTAACTTGTTCCTTTAGTCACTGATATTTGATATAGTCACTAATATACAATGTGCCACTCCAAACAGCAGAGAGGAGACATGGACACTGGAATCAAACAGACCTGGGTTGACATCCAGATTCTGCCAACTAACGAGTAGGACTATGCAAGTCAGTTAACAATTATAAGCCATAATTTTACTATCTATAAAAGGAGATAACACCAACTTTACTAGGTTTTATTTTGGGGAATAACAAGACAATATATATGAAAAACATGGCACCGCATAGCAGGTACTCACCAAATGCTGAGTTCCCTTCATTTATTTCCTACCCACAGAAAGGTTTAGGCTGAATTTTAAACTTCACTGGCAAGTAAAAATTACATGCACTATGCTCAAGTCTCCAACCTTCAAGCTTTCAGATAATATACACATTTAGGCTCATACCTACATATAATTCTGTAAGTTTGGAAGTCAACGTAGACTTAATTTTTAAATGCAAAAATCCTTTTCTGCCTAATGAAAGTTACTATAGTAATAGATTACAAAAAGTTTCTAAAACTTGAATGTCATAAACATCATTCTCAATTCCTAACAATCAGCCACTATCATGACACTTCTATTCTGCCTTTTTTTTTTTTTTAATTGAAGCATAGTTGACATTCAATGTTATGTTATATTGAACTTCAGGTATATAATACAGCGATTCAACAATTCTATACAGTATTCAATGCTCACCATCTGTCACCATACAACTATATTCCCTATATTATACTTTTCATTTCTGTGACTTGTTTCACAACTAGAAGTTACAAACTAGAAGTTTGTAACGCTTAATCTCCTTTACCTAGTTTGCCAATCCTCTTCCCCTCTGGCAACTATCAGTTTGTTCTTGTTCTCTGTGTTTTTATAAGCTTGTTTCTGTTTTTTTTTTTTTTTTTTAGCTTTCACATGTAAAATCATATGATATTTGTTTTTCCCCTGACATGTTTCACTTAAGGCCCATCCATGCTATGACAAATGGCAAGATTTTATTCTTTTTTATGGCTAATATTCCATTGTATATATGCACATACATCTTCTTTATCCACCTATCAATGGACACAAGGCTTTAGAACACTTGTTTTTAAAACTTTAAAAACAAAATCACCTATACCTTAACAATCTGTTATCAACAATACCTAGATTCTTCCAAGTGTATACAAATAAAAAATGTCAAAATGTTTAATATAATCAATGTAAAAAAGGTATAAAAACTTACTTGCAAAGAGAAATTTGCAAGTAATAATTTATATTTTTTGGTAATTGTCTAATCAGTATAAAAACCAAAGAAATTCATACTAAGAAAATTCACTTTTCTAAGAACTTCTCACCTGTGTAGCCCAACCAACATTTTTCACAAAAACAGATTTCAAAAGTTGTGCTGATTTAGGAAAACAATCTTTTAGACTACTAGAAGGGATGTTTGTTCCAGAAGCTGCAGCTGTAAGGCCATGTCCTTCATTTGTAACCATCTATAAACATTAAAAGGAAGATATTATTCCCCAGCCAAATTCAGCAAAAATAGAAGATGACTGGATTTTCATTAGCTTAAAATAATTTTTTAATAACAAAGTTAAAAACTTGAAATATAAACATATAAACAATAAGCTTCAGATTTAAAGTACTAATAAAAAAATGTAAATATATAACTACATTACAGAAAATTAGAAAAATGCAGAAGAAAAATCACATAGTTGCAATTTTCATGTGGGAAGTTTTTCTTTTTTTTCCCAAGGTATAATTTTTCATAACTGCAATTATAGGATATATGTACATGTGTGTGAGTATACATACATACATAGATAAATTTATTTAATTTCGCATTTTTTCCTATATTGCTGTAGTTTTTATTGGCATGATAGTTCACTGAATAAAAATTTAATAAGTTTATGTAACCATGAGACTATCATGGATATTAAAGCAGTAAATGATATTTTACTAGTAAAAATAAAATGAGGGGCACCTGGGTGGCTGAGTCAGTTAAGCATCTGACTTCAGCTCAGGTCATGATCTCATAGCTGTGGGTTTGAGCCCCACATTAGGCTCTGTGCTGACAGCTCAGAGCCTGGAGCCTGCTTCACATTCTGTGTCTCCCTCCCTCTCTGGCCCTCGCCCCCCTCACACTCTGTCTCTATCTCTCTCTCTCAAAAAGTAAATAAACATTAAAAAAAAATAAAATGATACATATATTAAAATATTTAGCTTTTTCCTAGAGGGGTCAGGTTAGGCCTCACTGAGGTAACATTTAAACTGAGACCTGAAGGGGTCGTCTAGGTGGCTCAGTCGGTAGAGTGTCTGACTTCAGCTCAGGTCATGATTTTGTGGTTCTTGAGTTTGAGTTCCGCATCGGGCTCTGTGGTGACAGGTCAGAGCCTGGAGCCTGCTTCAGATTGTTTCTCTCTCTCTCTCTCTCTCTCTCTCTCTCTCTCTCTGCCCCTCCCCTGCTCACACTCTGTCTCTCTCAAAAAATAAACATTAAAAAAAAAACAAAAACAAAACTAAGCTGAGACCTGAAGGATGAGAAAGAATTAGCCATTAAGAAGTTGGAGAAAAGTTCCAAGTCAAGTGAATAGCATATGAAAAGGCCCTGAAAGTTTGACTTTCTTGAAGAACTAAAAGAAGGCTCCTGAGGCTCAAGAATAGAGTGTAAAGTAGGAAAGGAAAAAGTAGGCAGGTGATAGTAAGGCCATTATAAGGAATTTAAATTTTATATGAACGGCATGAGGCAATCACTGAAGAGTTTAAAGTATAAAAGTGACATATATTTACTTACAGAAGGATTAAATATTGGTTCCTGTTTTGGAGAAGCAGCACTATTTATGCCCATTTTACTCAAAGATGCTCTCTCCCTCATCAAGTAGTTTGGATCCACAGAAGGAAGAGGTGATAAGGTCTTAGGTGAACTAGTAATACCAGGTTTTCTGAAGGGGAAAGAAATGTTCAAATATATTCCCTTAAAGCTTTCAAATTACAGAAAACTAAAAAGTGTTCATAATGTAAACATCAAACATTTTTTTACCATTTCCTACACAATTTAGGCATATTTAAAAAAATTTTCAAGCATTTACCTTCCTATGATTATTGGGAAAAATGGAGCACTTCCACTTTTCTTTTCCTCTTCTGAAATTATTGATTCCAGTGCTAAGCAAATATGATGGCCCTATTTAAAAAAATAGTGCTTTTTGTCATTACTTCACCTCATTTGGAATCACTATTAATTGGTATGAAAAACCTATCACAAGTATGTACATACCTCATTTGCATGGTCCATATACATTTTTATTTCCCCTTTCAAGCTATTAATTTCACTTTCACCTTTTAACGTATAAGATTTCCCTGTCTTTTCAATCACCTGAATTAAATCTTCGGTTTTGTGTATCTTTGCTCCTTAAAGAATAAAAAGAAAACCATTCTTTCATCATTTCTTTAAATATTCCTGTTTATATTCATTACCATACCAGTACATAATAGCTCCTAGATAAGGTATCATTTATATTCACTCACTGATCAGAAATAAAATGAGGCTCTCAAAGTATTCGATAAATATAGGCCATCCATTTTTCTTTTCTGCATATATCTGATTTATATCCAATACTTTTATATTTTAAAAAATTACTAATCTCATACAAAAACATAATTGAAAGATAGTTATATGTGCACTGTGTGAGTGTATGTGCTAGGTGTCCCTTAAAGGAGGGAGCTTTACTGATTAAAAATTAAATCATCTTTATAGAACAAATTTAGAAAATAATATTCTCTGGTTCAACCCTATCCTTGTGCCACATTTATAATTCTCATAATTTGGTATATGTCCATTTGAGGTTCTATAAGCAATAGGATATTGTTTATTTCATGTAATTTTGTACTATCAACCTGAATGTTGTTAAATTTGAGCTAAATAGGGAAAGAGGACTAATACACATATTATAGAATAAGTTTATTATGAAAGTATATATAAATACAAATTTGTTAACATAATTAACATACACTGTGCTGTGTAATTTATTTGTATGACTATACATCTTAAAGATTTGTGGTGCTGAATTAAAAAAAAAACTACTAAATTATAAACTAAAGGGAAAAAAATTACCATTTTTAAATGGTACTTACCATCATAAAACCAGACCTCAAAATCAGCACCAGGGGAATTCTCCATCAAAATGCATTTAGCGTATTTGTAAAATAAGTGATTTTGGGTGACTTAGATCTTACAAGGTGTACAAATCTGGAAGCATACTGATATTTTCGCCAGTACTTCTCTAGGGGGAGAAAAAGAAAAAAAAATTATCTAATATTAGGTAATATTAGGAAATAAAGTGTTGATTTGACATACAAATTTCACTGAAAGTTTAATAATTGATATCTACTCTTCCTCAAAAATTCAAGTTGATAGGTTAGTAACCTCATTACCAAAATAAGGTATTGTAGTGATGTAAGTCTATTATTTTAATGAAAACTAAAGATAGTATAATACAATTCTCCAGAAGTATATAACAAAATCTGATGACTAGTATCATGATTATTTAAAAGAAATCTTTCTTTGAATCATTGACTCCTTATTATAAGTAAAGATTCCAGGAAAGTTTTAATAAATGAAATAAAAAAATTTCTACCTGAGATATCAGCATCAGACTCTCAGGAAAAGATATGGTTCTCTTTATGTTAGTAAAGCATAGAATTTTGTGGTCCCAATATACAAAAGTAAGTTTTTGCAATTCCCTGTAACTATAGTCACTTACAGTATTTAAACAGTCTTGTCTACCTGTTTGCATTTCTAATAGGGTTAGGTTAGATATATTTTCTTGTTTGTTTCTAAAGTCACCTCAGTGACATCTTACTATTCAATATTTAATTCCCCCCATCCATAATATCCAGAAACTGGACAAGGAGTCATTTGGTTAACCATAATTATAAATCATCACTTATGTAGCATAGTTATGGTTTTAAAAGTCAAGAATTAGATATTTCAAGTTGAATTTTAAACATGATTCTAGACAAGTTAGTAACTAAACAAGTGTACAGATTATATTTGTGTGATATATGACTAATATTCCAGTTAGTTTTTATTTAAATATGTGACAACACAGAATATGAATAAATTTGGATTTGGATTAGTAAGGTCTACCACATCTCACCACATATAAAGTATGAGAACGTGAGCTACAGCCTGCCTGAAGCAAGACATTTACAATCTATGATATTCTCATATATAGAGTTTATGTATATATAAATTATCTAAGTTTATTCCCTGGTAAATTTACATACCTGGTAAATTGTCAAAGCTATACCTACTGATGTTGTCAGTAGGGGACGGTGGTCTATCAGCAAGAGGAAAACCTCTTCCATCATTTGGATAATAAATAGTGATCTGCCAAAAAATTGTTTAAGAATTCTAATTATATGCCATTAAGTTAAAGTGCTGTATTTCGTTAATAAAATTTGAAGAGCTCACATGTAAAATTAAAATATTATTTTATTGAAAATGCTAAATATTCTCTAGAAGTCATTATTTTGCTTTTCAAACTTAAGCTTAAAGTTCAGATTTTGCTACAAGTTATAATTATTTTTGAAACCACAATAATTAAATATATCTAGTATACTATTTTACTTTTTGAATTTAAGAGATATTATCATATTAAGAAAACCAATTTTTTAAAAGATTTTTTAAAGTTTATTTATTTATTTTGTGAGAGAGAGAGAGGGAGAATCTCAAGCAGGCTCTGTACTGTTACCATGGAGCCAGATGCAGGGCTCCATCTCACAAACTCTGAGCCAAAATCAAGAGTCGAATGCTTAACCAACTGAGCCACCCTGGTCCCCCAAGAAAACCAATTTTTAAAACTTTTAACAATATCCCTGTAGAATGAATTGGAATGCTAAATGATAATTTGAAGTTGCAAGATAATAAAGTAAAGCCACATTACCATGTTTCCGTCACTAGATATTTGAAGAACTTCTTTCACATATTCTTGAGATGTATGTTCCTTTAGAAGCTCCACACATACCTCCTCTGAATCAAGTATACTAACCTTAAAAAAAAACACACACAAAAAGACTAAAATTTAATAACAATACTCTTGTTTACTACAATAACTCTGACATATACAATACTTAAAAGTACTTAACCATAGCAGAAACAAAACTTAAAGTCAAAATCAAGTGGCTGCTTCTCTGCAAGTCTAAACCAGGGGTGTATTTGAGCACAACTGTGAAACATACGGAGCAAAGGTAAGAAGGCATAATTAAGTGTGAAATGATAACCAGTAAGCAGAATGAAAGCAGAAGGTAGGGGTGGAGAATAAAGACTTTGAAAAGACAATAGCAAGCCAAACAAAGGCAAGACTGGGTGAAATAGAAAACAAGGTACAAACAGGAGAAAGATGGAATTAAAAAATAAAAATCACTATTTCCAATTCATACATCAATTTAAACTCTAAACTTGATTTTATGCATATTCCTTTTCTTTAAATAGTTTAGTATCAGATGTTAAAAAAAATTGTATTTTCTATTTTACCTTTCTAAGACTGGCCTAAATACAGAAACAAAAGTAAAAGATAACATTAATTTAGTAATTGCAGCTGTGAATAAAATAATACTTAACACAGTATTTAGCCAGTGTTATTTTTAAATATTTCTCATTATTAATAATTTAAAATTCAAAAGTTATCAGTATCAATTCACCATTCTTAAAGTAGCCAGAAGAAAGCAAGAGCTATTTTTCTATAAACTCCCAGTCTCTTTTCTTTTAAATGAGTTTATCATGTAAATATCAAAAGTACAGGGACTAAAGAAACATATTTGACACAGGAAACCATATACTCAAGGAAAATATCACATAGTAATTTAGAAAAATGATAGACATACCACAGCCTTTTTCGTTTTCTGTCTAATTGGTTTTAACCTGTAAGCAGTCAAAGGAGATGTGATGCTTCGTAATGTACGTTTCTGATAACCCAATGGTGGCTCCATACCCCTAGTCTTGCTTTGTTCAGAAAGAGGATCTGAGCCAAAAATAGATTCTTGTTGCATTATCTCAGGTTTACTTTGAAATGCAGTCATATATTTCATGGTATTCAGCTGTTTTGTAGAATGCACATTATCAGAAGCATTGGGGCTCTTTTTGGCTCGTGTATCAGTCCAAGCATTTCTTGATCTGTCCTGCAAATCTGGATGGCCCTGGAAATCTCTGTTTGGGCTAATGCTGTTGTGCTCGGCAGTTTCTCTTAAATGAGCTATAATATACACAGAATGAAGCAATTTAGTGCATAATTAAAAAACTGAGTCTTCACAACACAATGTCATGCTGGTATTATTTTAACAGGAATTTTTTTTGAGGTACAAAAGAGATCTAGTAAAAAATGCTCATATTTCTAACAAATACACAGTTTTATGATATGACATAATAAAAGAATGACTTTAAAAGAATATTTTAAGCCAGATTGAAAAGAAATACCTTTATACTCCTAAAACTAAGAAAATATATTATTATGAAATTATTTATTCAATCAAGGCAAAATCTAGTCACGTGGGGTCACTTACTAATTCTAAAACAAGCAACTGCCAATGCTCCAATAAGTACAGATTTGAGAGGAATTCCAAGGTAATCATTCTATGTAATATATAAATTTACTCTCTTTAAGCTGAGGACCATCTATTCCATCTTTACTTACACAATATGCAAGTAAAAGCAAAAACAATATACGAAATAGCTTTAATAATATTTAATAATACAGGCATATTTGCATCACAATCTAAAAGTTCTTGTTGAGGGGCGCCTGGGTAGCTCAGTCGGTTAGGCGTCCGACTTCGGTTCAGGTCATGATCTCACGGTCTGTGAGTTCGAGCCCCGCGTCAGGCTCTGTGCTGACAGCTCAGAGCCTGGAGCCTGCTTAAGACTCTGTATCTCCCTCTCTCTCTGTCCCTCCCCTACTCACACTCTGTCTCTCTCTCCTCAAAAATAAATAAACATTAAAAAAAAAAAAGTTCTTGTTGAATTTTACCCATATCTATTTTATGTGATTTTAGAGTTCACAAAAGAACATTATTTTTTTTTAATCCCTTAAAATGATTAGACTACATTCTAAGGCAATTTTTTAAATGCTAACCTCTAAATATTTGTATTGGAATTTTTTCCTTAAATGACTTCTTAGTGCATTTCCTCCCCCTACTCCCAATGACAGAAAATATTTTGTACCAAATAATATACTTTAAAATTGCAGCAGCACCAGATTATAAACAAGCTTATTTCTCCTTTTCAGATATATCCATATTACCAAATAAAAGTACCTATAAATACAACAGAAGGTTAAGTGTAAGATTACATACATGGCAATTTTATAGTTTAAAAAACATAAACTTGAATTATCATCATCAAGTACACATAAAAAGATTAATTCCCTTTTAGACTCTTGAAAAGAATATATAATTTTTAAAAAGAAAAAAAAAGAAAGACACTTGAGGTGACATAACAACTCTGCTTAGATTACAGTCATATTAAATACTCTTTATCTGAAGTAACATGATACTTAGTAAAAAATGATCTCCTCCTCCCCATATGTTTTCTTTTCTATTCTCTTTTTTCTCATCATTATTTTCCAACCCACCTTCTGTGAGTCTGTCATGTTCATTAATAAGAAATGTTTAACTTTCAAACTCTATACCTAAAATGACTTGGATGACAGCTGTTTAAAAATGTTTAGGTTTTGGGGTGCCTGGCTGGCTCAGTCAGTAGAGCATGTAACTCTTGATCACAAGTTCATGAATTCAAGCCCCATGTTCAGCCTAGAGCTTACTTAAAAAAAAAATGTTTAGGTTGTAGTGGTTGGGTACTTTAGCGTTACGTGAGGTCCCATCAATAAACCATGATGTCCATATCAGCCTCTACTTAAAAATAAGGTCAACCATCTTTTGATTATTTTATAGGCATTGATAGGTGCTTACTATAGATAGGCTGTAAGAGCATAGGGATAAAAAGTAAAGTTTCTGAGCCAGGCTGCTTTGGATTAGAATCCAGGGTTGGAATCCTGGCTCCCCTACTTATGGGAGTGTAGCTTGGCAAATTAAGCTCTGTATAACACAATTTCCTCATGTGTAAGATAGGGCTAATGATAATATCTTCTATTTTGTGTGTGAGAATTTAGTAAGTTAATATTTGTTAAGCATTAAGGACAGTAGCTGATAGAACAAATATTTAAAATGAGTAAATAGTTATTATTACCGTTACTGTAATATAGTTTATGGAAAATATATTTTCTTTTTTTGAAAATGTATTATTTTCTTAAGAAGCCCCAAACAGAAAACGTACCCTTTATTTGCAGATTCCCAAACCACTGTTGCACCATTTCAGTCTGTGATGTCTGGTCTGGATATGGAAAAGGAGTTTTTCCTGGACCAAGATGATTGAAGCTAAACAGAGAAAAAGAATTCTCAAAAACTAATAAAAAATTATCAGGTAATAACTTTTTAAGATAAAAATATTTTAAAAAGTAGTTATCTTTTGATCTGAATATCTGAAAATTTTAGGGTAACTGTAGAAACCAATATTTGCATAACCAAAATGTCTCTAAGAAGCTAAACTTCCAGACCAAAATGCCCATACTGTGACGTTTCTATATAGCTACTGCCCTCTTGTAATTTAAGCATAAAAACCAAAGAACAGAAAACGGATAAAATAAACACTACAGTAACTGAAAAAATTAGCCTTCATGTGAGAAGCAGTCAGTAATATGATTACTCATCATTGGCTCAGCCTCTGTGTGTGTGTGTGTGTGTGTGTGAGAGAGAGAGAGAGAGAGAGAGAGAGAGAGAGAGGGAGACGGAGAGGGAGAGGGAGCGAGGGAGACAGAGAGAGAGAGAGAAAGAGAGAGGGAGGGAGGGAGAGGGAGAAAGAGAGAGATAAAGGTGGGGGGAGAAGGAGAAAAGGGAGGGGAGAGGGTGGAGGGTGAGGAGAGAAAGAAAGAATGAATAGTTACTATTAGAGTACTTTAGGAATCAGACACATTTAATATACTTTGCACTACAGACCTGCTTCATATAAAATGAAAAATGAAAATAAAAATTCTAAAGTATTAAAATACTACAAAGACATTCATGAGCACATACACTCATTTTGAAAGTCTCTTAACTATAAGTAAAAATCATCATTCTGGGGGCACCTAGGTGGCTCAGTCGGTTAAGCGACTGACTGCGGCTCAGGTCATGATCTTGCAGTTCGTGAGTTCCCGTCTCGTGTCGGGCTCTGCACTGACAGCTCAGAGCCTGGACTCTGCTTTGGACTCTGTGTCTCTCTCTCAAAAATAAACAAATGTTTTAAAAAAATTAAAAAAAAAATCATTCTGATTCTCTAATAAGAAATAGAAATCATAGTTAAGAACATCTGATGTTAGAAAAAATTAACCCCCCTTAGTTAGGTGCAGCTTCATATTTGTGCTAATGTAACATTTATAGAAAAAATGCTTTTGATAGAATTATTCTTACAGTGCTTGATCATTATCAGGTCTTTCAAAAGATCCAGAACTATTGCATGTCTTTTCCTTAAAGAAGTGAAAAACATTGACATTGCTGTTTGTAGGTGAGTATCTTTCTTCGTCTACTCCTGATCTTTTGGATTTTGACAGCATTTCAGCTGAGTGACATCGTTCCATTGTATTTGTTTTTGCTCGAGACTGACTATTAAAAGTGCCAGATCTATCAGAGGAATGGGCTCTGCGAAGGTATCGAGAGTGTGGCCTTTCTTCTGCATCCTGGATTACTCTTCCCCTTCCACTATTACTGGTTTCTTGTTCTTGGTTTCCCCACTGAGTATAAAAACTGCTTCCATCTCCTGAAGAAGAAAAATCGCTTGTATTTTTATTCTTTGGAAATATAGTCATTTTATTTGGGAGTGGCTGACCAATCAAAAGTCGTCTTCTGTCAAATAAACTACCACTTATACTGGTACTGGAAGAAGCTGTAATTGCAGTAGAAATTGTGGCATGTCCACTGTCAATGGAGTCTTCTACAGTTCCTAAATCTTTACTTTTTGTTGAAGAATTTCGGGACATAAAAGGATGGTCTAATACTGAAGACAAACTTAAACGATCTGCTGGATTTCTACGAAGTAACTGGTGAATAAGGTCCTTGGCCTCTCTTGTCAAAAAAGTTGGCATTTCATAATCTGCCAATACTACTTTATTTAATGTGTTCTTGACTGTGTCAGTGTCAAATGGTGGTCTCCCAATAAGCAACGTATAAAACATACAGCCCAAGGACCAAACATCAGATTCAAGTCCATGTGCACTTCGAGTTGCAATTTCTGGTGAAATGTAATTAGGAGTTCCACATAACGTATAGTGCTTTTCATGTGGCATTTTCAATTGAGTTGCCAGCCCAAAATCAGCAATCTTGATGTTCATATTACGTGTAAGTAAGAGGTTAGAAAGTGTGAGATCCCGGTGTAATATACCATGAGAATGGAGATACAACATTCCTGTGATGATCTGGTGCATGAAGTGTCGAGCTGTTAGAACGCAAACAATAAAATTTACAATTTAGAAAATCTGAAAGGTTCAGTACTTACAGTCTTAGAATTCAGTATTTAGAAACCCAAGTACATGTGCCACAATATTACATTAGAACACTAGCTTGCAGCTTAGTAGTTTGATAAACCAAAATACTACTATGATAATTTCTTAAGATTTTTAAACTTTTAAAACAACTAGGCACTTCTGCTAATCTTTGTCCTTTCTAACTGATGC
Source organism: Prionailurus bengalensis (assembly GCF_016509475.1). NCBI lineage: Eukaryota > Metazoa > Chordata > Mammalia > Carnivora > Felidae > Prionailurus > Prionailurus bengalensis. The sequence continues at coordinate 97,193,977 of NC_057344.1, forward strand.
ATTAAGGAGTTTAATATTATTAGCAATTGGGAGAGACTTGAGTAACTAGGGTACCCAGAAGGCCATAGCAATTAAGAGAAAATATTTATAATTGCACGAACAATTCATAAATACATTTTATTGTAAAAAAGAAAAAAAGAAAGCAAGTAAAGTTCCTCTGATGTCCTCCCAAGCCCTAACAAAAAAATAACCGCTATTAATAGTGTATATATATTATTTTACATAAATTTACAGAAACACACTGTAATAAATGTTATATGTAAAAAGGTATAGAAATATATAGATTCATTACTTTTTTCCCCACTTCACAGTATTTCTTGAAATATTTCCATATCAGTACACATAAATCTTCATTTAATTGCTATTAATGAGTAATTTCCGTTACTTCAAGATTACAAAAACATAGCAATAAACATTCTGGAAATGCTTGTTTTCTTGTGCATATGTATGGGGTGGTTCTCTATGTTAAATTCAAGCAACAGAATCACTGGGTTGAAGGATAAAATTTAGCATTTTAAGGAGCACCTGGGTGGCTCAGTCAGTATAGCATGAGACTCTTATCCTCAGGGTTGTGTGCTCAAGCCACACATAAAAAAAATTAGTATTTTAATACTTGCCAAATTGTCCTCCAAAAGGTTGTATTTTCATACACATCCTTGTTAAAAATTGGTAGTCTCAATCCAATGATTGAAAAAATGGTATTCCATTATCTTAGTTGGCATTCTTTTGATTATACTACAGAGTTTGAGCATCTTTTCATACATTTATTTATTGGCCATTTGTACTTTCTCTTCTGTGAAGTTTGCTTAGATTCCTTGCCCATTTTTCTTTTTTTTTTTTTTTTTTTTTTTTTTTTTTTTTTTTAACGTTTATTTATTTTTGAGACAGAGAAAGACAGAGCATGAACGGGGGAGGGGCAGAGAGAGAGGGAGACACAGAATCAGAAACAGGCTCCAGGCTCTGAGCCATCAGCCCAGAGCCCGACGCGGGGCTCGAACTCACGGACCGCGAGATCGTGACCTGGCTGAAGTCGGACGCTTAACCGACTGCGCCACCCAGGCGCCCCTTTTTTTTTTTTTTTATTTTTTATTTTTTTTCCTTGCCCATTTTTCTACTGGACTATCCTTTTTTGTTAAGCAGCCCTTGTATTTTTTTTTAAAAGTTTATTTATTTATTTTGAGAGACTGTGGGAGCTGGGGCAGGGTGGGATGGGGAAGGGAGGGAGGGAGGGAGGGAGGGAGGGGGAGAGAGAGAGAGAGAGAGAGAGAGAGAGAGAGAAAATCCTAAGGAGTCTCCATGAGGTCAATGTGCAGAGCCCAATGTGGGGCTCGAACCCACGAACTGTGGCCGAAATCAAGAGCCAGACGCTCAACCGACTGAGCCACCCAGGCACCCCAACATCCCTTGTATTTTTTTAAATTAATTTGCCAGTCATACAGTTTACAAATATTTACTCCTATCTTTGTTTTAAATTTGACCTAACCTTTTATCAAACACGTTCTTAATTTTAGTTAAGTCAAATTCATAATTCTTTTCCTTTATAGTTTTTATAGTTTGTCTTATTTAAGAAGGCGTTACTCTTACACAGTATTAAAAAAAAATGCAATACTCCTCATTAACATGCATACGAATATTTTTTAACTCGTATTATTACCTTGAATCAAAGAATATGAACATTTGCATATTCAATATATATGTTCAAACTGTTTTCAAATGGGTTATAGACTTAAATATACAAAAAGTGTAACAACAATCACATTTTAGCTTACCTGCAATCTCAGTTACCAGGGTGAGATAACTAGAAAACAATTATTTGTGTGACGACTTACAGACCTTATTTGATACTAATCTGAACAGTAAAAAGTTACTTATAAGAAACTGGAGAAGTTGAAACTGACTACACATTTGATAATAAGGAATTATTGGGTGTGATAATGATTCTGTGGTTACTGTTATTGTTTTTTTAAGTTCTGATCTTTTAAAGATATATACCAAAATATTTATACATACAAAGATGTCGATGTCTACAATTAGCTTGAAAATACTATGGAAAATTGAGGAATAAGAAGTGTACAGATGAAACATTTGATCATGAATTGATAGTTTTGGAAGCTGAGTGGTAACTTCATGAGGGCTCATTATACTACTCTCTCAACTTATATGTTTCACATTTTCTATAATAAATGATTTTAACAGTTATCTGTGTTTCACTTAGAAACTACTTTATAGACATCAATAGCATTATAAACAGTTTATTTCTAGATTTAAAAGGATACTAAATTGCTACCAATGATTTAATTTAAAATGTGGTTTTGGGGAAAGATGGATAACGAATTTCTCCTTTTACTTCTGTAATGCTTTAATTATTTACAGGAATTAGCAGCTTTTCTAATTTTGAGGGGATGAAAAGTCTCCTTTTCTAACCCAAAGTAATTGAAACAGTTTTATTAAGTGTTACAAAATAGCACATTCTTCAAAAACTAGTTTTTAAAGAGTAAAATTTATATATACCAAAAAAAAAAAAAAAAAGAAAAAGAAAAAGAAAAAGAAGCCACCTACCTTCATTTTCTGAGAATGGTTTCATTCTGTTCTTTAGATACCTGTTCATTTCTCCATTATGGCACATTTCTAATACTAGATATACATAATTGTTATCTTCAAAATAGTTATACAACTGAAATGTAAAAGGGCACAATAAGTGATAAAATATAAAAATTCAATGTTCTTAGGTTACATCTACAAAATTTGTATCTTACCTCTAAGATAGAAGGATGTTTCAATTGGCAATGTATTTTCACCTCATTTTGGACTCTCTGTACCATTCCAGCCTTGTACATGGCTTTTTTATCTATCTAAAAATAACATGAGACATTTAAATGTTGATAATAAACTTCTAAATGTGAAGTTTTCAAAAATTAACTTTGAAGAGAAAGTATACTTTAAAATATTGTTAAGTCCTTTTATCTACTTATGAGATCAATTTACTCTGTGTGTTTTCCCCATACACCTAACAAAGAGCTTGGCACAGTGAACATTCAGTAAGTTTACCCAATGCATTCTAGTATCTTCTCCCAACTGAAAGACTTTAATAGCACAGCAATCATATCTATAACAACAACAAAAACAACAAAAATCTAGCCAAACTTTATTTTTCCCCTGTTCCTCTTTTTCTTCTAGACAAGCTTTAAAACAAAACTTCCCTTCCCTTTCCCTGCTTTTTAAGATAAGTGATTCTTAATTTGCTTGTGTACTCCTATTAGAATGACCCCCTAACAATCAAGAATACTTTAGGTTGTTACAGTGTAATATAGAACTATGCACAAGTAGTACTCATTATTATAAACAAATTATTTGTTCTTTGATGTCTATCAATTACTCCAAGTTTTCATAATAAATACTAGGTTTACTGAACATTAATGAAAATAAAACACTTACTTAAGCATAGTCAAGGTTCTCCTAAGATATATCTGTAAAGTCAATTGCTGGACTTGGCACTAATTGCTGGACTTGGCACTATTGTCTTCTGCCTAAGGAATGAGTTCTCTCTACCCATAAAAAAAAAAAAAGGCTCACAGGTAAGGAGTTTCTGGCATCTCAACTCATCTCTCTAATTACTTGCAAAGTAGAGGTGAAAATTTGATTAATATATTCTTACCATTTTGATTGCAACTTCCAAACCAGTGTGAACGGACTCGGCTCTGTAAACACCAGCAAATGATCCTTTACCAAGCAGACTGCCAACTTTAAAATCCTTAAAAGTTAAAATGAAAGAACATGTGTGATGACTCACAGGAATAAAGAAGAAAGAGAAGAGACTGGAAAAAGACGATAAAATGGATCGGGAGGGGAATAGGAATTTAAATTCAAGCAGGTATTACACCTCAATAGAGCAGGTGTCTGGGGTGGAAAGCATGTTGACGCCTTGCGGGGATCCCTGAAAGTCTAGGCTTGGCTTCAAGATACAGCACCCTAATGAACTGCTTCCTCAACCTCAATGCAGCTTCAGCACCTTGCTCCCATCTCCAGCCAACCCCTGGGAGCAGAGGGCACGGGTGGAATCCCGCCGCAGCTCCCGCCGGAGGTAACCGCCATCCCCCAGGAGAAGGGGGAGGCAGCTCTGCCTTGTTCTAGCGCGGCAGCCCCAGCGGGATAGCCAACTTGAAGCCTTGGTGTTTGGAGACAGAAGGGCGGGGCCGCGAGCGACTCACCTGTACCCCACCACCCCAGCCAGAGGGGCGGGGCGCTCCGCCCCTAGACAGGCAGGCCTGGCGGTTAGGACTCTCCCAAAGCACCTCAGCGCCCACCCCGCAGCCGTTAGATTCGTCTGGTCCCCCTTCTGCAGCAGTCTCGAGTCCCGCCACTCCAACTCCCCCACCGCCCACCCCGCGGGGGATTGCCAAGTCTTTTCACCTCGATCTTCTCCCCGATGCAGGTCGCCATATTTCCAGGCTCAGGCCTGTGCTCCCCAGATTAGCTTCCTTCACGCAGTCCCTTCTAGGCAGCGCTCCAAGCAGCCAGCCGGTCTTGGCGCCCATCAGGCTTGGCTCTCTAGGCCGCCGCTCCTGGCGACGGCTGCACGGCTACCGAATGGCCTCCCGGGCACCTTCCGAGACCTGGGCGGCGCCTCTGCGCTCCCATTTTGAAAAACTCCCGCCGATTGCCGTCCTTGCCAGACTGGTGGTGACGTAAAGAGACCGGCCGCTGTGGAGAGGCTGCGCCCGGTGCGCATGCGTAACGGGCTCTGCTTCACGGCTTGCTGAAGTTTCATTAGGGCCTAGGACCGGAAGTGCTCGGGCGTCTTGTGGCAATACTGGGAAATGTTGGCAGTCAAACTTTCAGAAGACCGGGTTCGCTGTGAGTAAACGAACTAGACTGAAAGAGGAGACTTACAGCTGGTAGGCTACTCAATTCACGGTCTGGAAAACTAGTTCCATTTCTGTAAAGGATTTTAAGAGTTCAAACGTTTAAACTTGACAGGAGAGCATAGGAAAAAAAATATTACCTAGCTTAAACACCATTTATACCTCTGTTTATTCCATCGGTTACTGCAATGAATGTGTGCGGTGCTTTAAGAAATTGAACTCTGTTCTTTATTTTTGGCATATTGCTATGAATTATAATGTCATTTGTATAGCCACTTAATATTTAAGAGATCTCACACTATTGATCAAAAGAGACCTTTATAAGATTGGAATGATCCACTTTTTGCAGATGAAAAGATTGTGGTATTCATTGAGGATTTATAATGAACTACTACACAAACATAGATCTTCTGTTTATAAATGGAAAACTGTTTTCTTTTACATTAATGGATATATTAAGTTTACTTACGTTTGTCTACTTGCAAACTAAAATACTATTTAGAGAAAAGTCAACTTTTCCCTTCATTTCTGGAATCCTTCCTTAAAGGTTATATGTTCTAATGCTTGAACGGTTGGTTTCAGAGTCCAGTCTTCCAAGTAGCCTTGCTTTGCCGTTGAATTTTTAGAAATTCATATAATTGACTATCCATACTGGGTTTTTTTTTCTTGAGGGGGGCAGGATGTTAATCCTTTATTCCATTAATATCAGGTATTATATTGACTTTTTTAAAAAGGCAGTTTTTCTTTTGTTTTTTGTTTCTTTTAATGCGAGTGTAGTTAACATACAGTGTTATATTAGTTTCACATGTACAATATAGTGATTCAACAATTCCATACATTACCCAGTTCTCATCATGACAAGTGCACTCCTTAATCCACATCACCAATATCACCTATCCAACACCCCCCCACACACACTTCCCCTTTGGTAACCATTGGTTTGTTCTTTGTAGCTAAGAGTCTGTTTCTTGGTTTGTGTGTCTTTTTTTCCTTTGACCATATGTTTTGTTTCTTAAATTTCACACATGAGGGGCACCTGAGTGGCTTAGTTGGTTGAGCATCTGACTGTTGATTTTGGCTCAGGTCATGATCTCATCCTTTGTGGGTTTGAGCCCCACATCAGGCTCCATGCTGGCAATGGAGAGAGCCTGCTTGGGATTCTCTCTCTCTCTGCTCCTCCCTCTTTCTCTCTTTCAAAATAAATAAACTTAAAAAAAAATTACACACGAGTGAAATCATATGGTAAAGCTTTCTATGACCGATTTATTTGGCCTAGCCTTATTACTCTCTAGCTCCATCCATGTCATTGCAAATGGCAAGATTTCATTCTTTTTATGGCCGAATAACATTCCGTTATGCATATGTATGTGTATATATACATACACACACAATGTTGGCTATTCTGGATTTTTTGCCTCTCCACATAAATTTTAGAGTTTTTGGTTTAAATTTTTTTTTTAACGTTTATTTATTTTTTGAGACAGGGAGAGACAGAGCATGAATGGGGGAGGGTCAGAGAGAGGGAGACCCAGAATCTGAAACAGGCTCCAAGCTCTGAGCTGTCAGCACAGAGCCCGTCGCGGGGCTCGAACTCACGGACCGCGAGATCATGACCTGAGCCGAAGTTGGCCGCCTAACTGACTGAGCCACCAGGCACCCCTAGAGTTTTTGGTTTTAAATTTTGTTTATTTTTTGTTTGAGTATAATTCACACAATATTACTTTAGTATCAGGTGTACAGTGATTCAGCAGCTCTATACATTATGCTGTGTTCCACCAGAAGTGTGGCTACTTTCTGTCACCATACAATGCTATTATAATATTATGGACATATTCCCTGTGCTGTGCCTTTTATTCTGTGACTTATTCAGCCCATAATTAGAAGCCTATATCTTCCATTCCCCTTCATCCATTTTACACATCCCCCCACACTCTTCCCTTCTAGCAACCATCAGTTCTCTATATTTATATGTCTGATTCTGCTTTTGGCTCGTTTATTCATTTTGCTTTTTAGATGCCACATATAAGTGAAATCATATGGTATTTGTCTTTTCTGATTTCACTTCATACTTCATGTGTGTATCCACGTTATTGCAAATGGCAAGATCTCATCCTTTTTCATCACTACGTAATATTCCTGTGTGTGTGTGTGTGTGTGTGTGTGTGTGTGTGTGTGTATTCTTTACCCATTCATCTATCTGTGGACACTGGGTTGCTTTCATATCTTGGGTATTGTAAATAATGCTGCAGTAGACATAGGGGTGCATATATCTTTTCATATTAGTGTTTTGTTTTTTTTAGGTGAATACCCAATAGTGGAATTACTGGATCATGTACTATTTCTATTTTTAATTTTTTGAGGAACCTCCATACTGTTTTCTACAGTGACTGTAACAATTTACATTCCCACCAACACACACAACAGAATGCCAGGGCTCCTATTTCTCCACATCCTCATCAACATTTGTTATTTCCGTTCTTTTTGGTTCCAGCTGTTCTGACAGGTGCAGGTGGTATCTCATTATAGTTTTGATTTACACTTCCCTGTTTAATGATGTTGGCCTCTTTTCATGTGTTTGTGGCCATCTAGATGTCTTCAAAAAATTTTTTTTTAATATTTATTTTTGAGAGAGAGAGAGAGAGTAAACAAGGGAGGGGCAGAGAGGGAGGGAGACACAGAATCTAAAGCAGGCTCCAGGCTCTGAGCTGTCAGCACAGACCTGACATGGGGCTTGAACTCATGAGCTGTGAGATCATGACCTGACCTGAGCCAAAGTCGGATGCTCAACTGACTAAACCACCAAGGCACCCTCGATGTCTGTTTTAGAAAAATGTCTCTGCAGGTTCTCTGCCGATTTTTAATTGAATTATTTGTGTGTGTGTGTGTGTGTGTGTGTGTGTGTGTGTGTGTTGTATGAGTTCTTCATATATTTTGGATATTAACCTCTTGTCAGATATATCATTTGCAAATACCTTCTCCCATTCAGTAAAGTGCCTTTTTGTTTTGTTGATGGTTTCCTTTGCTGTGCAAATGCATTTTAATTTGGTGTAGTTCCAATATTTATTTTTGCTTTTGTTTCATTTGGCTCAAGAGTCATACCTAGAAAAATGTTTCCATGGCTGCTGTCAAAGAAATTACTGCCTATGTTTTCTTCTAGAAATTTTATGGTTTTCGGTCTCATATTTAGGTCTTTAATCCATTTTGAGTTTATTCCTGTGTATGGTGTAAGAAAATGGTACAGTTTCACTCTTTCGCATGTGGCTGTCCAGTTTTCCCAGCACCATTTATTGAAGATTCTGTCTTCTCGCCATTGTATGTAAATTCTCGCCTCCTTTGTCATAGATCAACTGACCATATAAGTGTAGGTTTATTTCTGGATTCTCTGTTGTATTTCATTGATGTATGTGTCTTTTTTTTTTCCCCCAGTACCCTGTTGTTTTCATTATGACATCTTTGTAATCTCTCTTGAGATCTAGAATTCTGATGCCTCTAGCTTTTTTCTTCTTCCTCAAGATTGCTTTGGCTATTTGGGGTCATTGGTGGCTCCATACAAATTTTAGTATTATTTGTTGTAATTCTGTGAAAAATGCTATTGGTATTTCAATAAGGATTGCATTGATTCTGTAGAGTGCTTTGGGTATATGGACATTTTAAGAACATTAGTTCTTCCAATCCATGAGCATGGAATATCTTTCCATTTATTTGTGGCGTCTTCAGTTTGGTTCATCAGTGATTTATAGTTTTCAGAGTATAAGTCTTTCACCTTCTTGATTAAGTTTATTCCTAGGTACTTTATTCTTTTTGGTGCAGTTGTAAATGGAACTGTTTTCTTAATTTCTCTCTCTGCTACTTTGTTATTTAGTATATAGAAATGCAGCTGATTTCTAGGTATTAATTTTGTATCCTGCAAATTCACTGGATTCACTTATTCTAATAGATTTTTTGGTAGACTCTTTAGGTTTTTCTACATAAAGTATCCTGTCATCTGCAAATAGTAGCAGTTTAAATTCTTCTTACCAGTATGGATGCCTCCTCTTTTCCTTGTCTGATTGCTATGGCTAGGACTTTTGGTACTATGGAGAATGAAAGAGAAGAGAATGGACATCCTTGTCTTGTGCCTAATCTTAAAGGAAAATCTTTCAGTTTTTTACCACTGAGTATGATGTTAGCTTGTATTTTTCATATATGACCTTTATTATGTTGAGATATGTTCCCTCAAAACGCACTTTGCTGAGAATTAATATTTTCAGATGCTTTTTGTGCATCTATTGAGATAACATGATTGTTTAATCCTTTGTTTTATTAATGTGTATAACATTGATTTGTGAATTTTGAACCATCCTTGCAGCACAGGAATAAATCCTGCATGAATATTTGAATGGTCCTTTTAATGTATTGTTGAATGTGGCTTGGTAATATTTTGTAGAGGATTTTTAACATCTATGTTTATCAGAGCTATTGGCCTGTGGTTTTCTTTTTTTGGAGTGTCTTGTATGATTTTGGTATCAGGGTAATGTTAGCCTCAGAGAATGTATTTGGAAGCTTTTCTTCCTCTATATTTTGAAATGGTTTGAGGAGAATAGGTATTGAATATTTGGAAGAATAGGTATTAAAATTTGGAAGAATTCACTTGTGAATCCTTCTGGTCTTGGACTTATATCTTTTGGTAGTTTTTTGATTACTGCCTCAATTTTGTTACTTGTAATTGGTCTATTCAAATTTTGTATTTCTACCTGGTTCAGTTTTGGAAGATTGTATGTATCTAGGGAATTTATCCATTTCTTCTAGGATTTTCAGTTTGTTGGGACATTATTTTTCATGGTATTCTCTTATAATTCTTTGTATTCCTGTGGTATCAGTTGTTACTTCTTGCCTCCATTTCTGATTTTTTTAAAGTTTATTTATTTTGAGACAGACAGAGACAGCGTGAGTAGGGGAAGGGCAGAGAGAGAGGGCAGGCTCCACACCTTCAGCGTGGAGCCCAAATGCAAGGCTCAAATTCATGAAACCATGAGATCATGATCTGAGCCAAAACCAAGAGTCAGATGCTTAATTGACTGAGACACCCAGGTGTCCCTCCATTTCTGATTTTATTTTTATTCTTTCTCTCTTTTTATCTTGATGAGTCTGGCAATGAGTTTGCCAATTTTGTTTATCTTTTCAAAGATCTAGCTCTTGGTTTCATTGATTTTCTCTCTCTCTCTCTCTCTCTCTCTCTCTCTCCCTTTTGTCTATGTAACTTATGTCTGCTTTGGTCTTTATTCCTTTTTTCAACAGATCTTGAGCTTTGTTTGTTCTTCTTTTTCTACTTCTTAAGGTGTAAGGTTAAATTGTTTTTTTGAGTTTTATCTTGTTTCTTGAGTTAGGTTTGTATTGCTGTGGAATTCCTTCTTAGAACTGCTTTAGCTATGTTCCCAGAGATTTTGAACCATTGTGTTATCATTTTTATGTTTATGCATTTTTTTTAGTTCTTTGATTTCTTCATTGGCCCATTCATTGTGTAGTATCATGTTGTTTAGTCTGCACGTGTTTGTGTTTTTTCCATTTTTTTCTTGTGATTCATTTTCAGTTTCATACTGTTGTAGTTGGAAAAGATGCATGATATGATTTCACTCTTCATAAATTTATTGAGATTGGTTTTCTGGCCTAATATGTGATATGTCCTGGAGAATGTTCCATGTGCACTTGGAAAGAATGTATATTATATTCTTTTTGGATGGAATGTTGTCTGTTATGTCTATCTGGTCTAATGTGTAATTCAAAAACATTGTTTCCAGATTGATTTTCTGCCTGGATGATCTATATGTTAATGTAAATGGATTGAGAAACTCCTTTACTATTATTATATTACCATCAATTTCTCTCTTTATGCCATTAATATTTGCTTCATGTATTTATGTGCTCTAGTGTTGGGTGCATAGATTTTTACATTTGCTATATCTTCTCATTGGGTTGGTCATTTTATCATTATATAATGTTCTTTTGTGTCTTGTTACATCGTTTTTTAAGGTCTGTTTTGTCTGATATAAGTATTGTCACCATGGCTTATGTGTGCCTTCCATTTTCATAGTGAATGTTTTTCCATCCCTTCACTTCCAGTCTGTATGCATCTTTAGGTTAAAGATGGGTCTCAAAAACATGGACATTCAGATAATGGAACAGAATAAAGACCCCAGAAATACACCCACAAACATATGGCCAATTAATCTTTGACAAAGCAGGAAAGAATATCCAATGGTGAAAAGACAGTCTCTTTAGCAAATGGTGCTGGGAAAACTGGATAGCAACATGCAGAAAAATGAACCCCAGGCCACTTTCTTACACCATACACAAAAAACAAACTGAAAATGGATTAAAGTCCTAAAAGTAAGACAGGAAGCCATCAAAATCTTAGAGAAGAAAGTAGGCAACAACCTCTTTGACCTCAGACACAGCAACTTCTTACTCAGTACATCTTTGGAGGCAAGGGAAACAAAAGCAAAAATGAACTATTGGGACCTCATCAAGATAAAAAGCTTCTGCACAACAAGGCAACTGATGGAATAGGAGAAGATAATTGCAACTGACATATCAGATAAAGCATCAGTATCCAAAATCTATAAAGAACTTATCAAACTCAACACCCAAAAAAACAAGTAATCCAGTGAAGAAATGGGCAAAAGACATGAATAGGCACATCTCCAAAGAAGACATCCAGATGGCTAACAGACATATGAAAAAGTGCTCAACATAAAGAAGAAGTGATACACACACACACACACACACACACACACACACTGGAATAGTACTTGGCAATCAAAAAGAATGAAATCTTGCCATTTGCAACTATGTGGATGGAACTAGACTATATTATTCTAAGTGAAATAAGTCAGAGAAAGACAAATATCATATGACTTCACTCATATGTGGAATTTAAGATACAAAACAGATGAACATAAGGGAAGGAAAGCAAAAATAACGTAAAAACAAGGAGGGGGACAAAACATAAGAGACTCTAAATACAGAGTACAAACTGAGGGTTGCTGGAGGGGTTGTGGGTGAGGGGATGAGCTAAATGGGTAAAGGGCATGACACGGGAAGGAAGACACGGGATGAGCACTGGTTGTTATACATAGGGGATGAATCACTGGAATCTGCTGAAATCTTTATTGTGCTATATGCTAACTAACTTGGATGTAAATAAATAAATAATAGTTATAGGACAGAGAAAATGGGAAGGGGGAATATTCAAAGAAGTAATGGCTAAGAAATTTTCAGTATTGAAGATGTTACTTTTTATTTTCAAATACAGTGTTAATTACTTAAAACATAAAATATTCTTCAGTGACAAAAGTTCTGCATGTTTGCTTACACTTTTATAATCTATATATAGTACACAGAAAGAGTCCTTATGTGGTAGAGTGGAAATAACTCTCTGTAAAAGCTGATAAACTTAATTATATTCAATTTGACATTTTCTTCCCCAAGAACAGACAAGCACAAAGACACTTGTAGACAGTTTAACCAGCAAGTTGAAAAATCAGAAATGCAGACATATTATACACTGTAATATTCAATTCTCTCAAGATTTTTCACAATGGCATACAACTTAAATATAAAAGTAAATTAATAACTGTGTAGTGAATTTTCAGTAACTGTACATGCACTCAGTTGACTCTGTTATCAATAACTGTTATTGGAAAAAAACTCACAATTTCCTATAAGAATCAACACAAAGAGTCACTCCCCTGATCTTAAGCTTATCCCATACCCTTGTGTCTCCATCATGGACAGACACCGAGTTGTTAACAAATAAACTATAGTTTCTAGTGTTTTCATAAATAAAATAAGAAAATAAAAATAAATTAAGAAAACAGAGGTGAGTCTCTTGTAGACAGAATATAGATTGGTCTTCCTTTTTTGTCCATTCTGCCTTTCTTTGTCTTTTTTTTTTTCATTTTTTAAAATTTTATTTAATTTTTTAATTTTTAATTTTTTAAAATTTACATTCAAATTAGCATATAGTGAAACAATGATTTCAGAAGTGGATTCCTTAATGCCCCTTACCCATGTAGCCTATCCCCCCTCCCACAACCCCTCCAGCCACCCTGTTTGTTCTCCATATTTATGAGTCTCTTCTGTTTTTTCCCCCTCCCTGTTTTTACATTATTTTTGTTTCCCTTCCCTTATGTTCATCTGTTTTGTCTCTTAAAGTCCTCATATGAGTAAAAGCATATGATTCTTATCTTTCTCTGACTAATTTCACTTAGCATAATACCCTCTAGTTCCATCCACGTAGTTGCAAATGGCAAGATTTCATTCTTTTTGATTGCCAAGTGTACTCCATTGTATATGTATACATCTTCTTTATCCATTCATCCATTGATGGACATTTGGGTGCTTTCCATACTTCGGCCATTGTTGATAGTGCTGCTATAAACATTGGGGTGCATGTGCCCCTTCCAAACAGCATATCTGTGTCCCTTGGATAAATACCTAGTAGTGCAATTGCTGGGTCATAGGGTAGTTCCATTTTTAATTTTGTGAGAAACCTCCATACTGTTTTCCAGGGTGGCTGCACCAGTTTGCATTCCCATCTTCAGTGCAAAAGAGAACCTCTTTCTTTACATCCTCTCCAACATCTGTTGTTGCCTGAGTTGTTAGCTATTCTGACACGTATAAGGTGGTATCTCATGGTAGTTTTGATTTGTATTTCCCTGATGATGAGTGATGGAGCATTTTTTTCATGTGTCGGTTGGCCATCTGGATGTCTTCTTTGGAGAAGTTCTATTCATGTCTTTTGCCCATTTCTTCACTGGATTGTTTTTTGGATGTTGAGTTTGAGAAGTTCTTTATAGATTTTGGATACTAACCCTTTATCGGATAAGTCATTTGCAAATATATTCTCCATCGGTTGCCTTTTAGTTTTGCTGATTGTTTCCTTTGCTGTGCAGAAGCTTTTTATCTTGATGAGGTCCCAATAGTTCATTTTTGCTTTTGTTTCCCTTGCTTGCGGAGACGTGTTGTGTTGAGTAAGAAGTTGTTGCGGGCAAGATCAAAGAGGTTTTTCCCTGCTTTCTCCTCGAGGATTTTGATGGCTTCCTGTCTTACATTGAGGCCTTTCATCCATCTTATTTTTGTGTATGGTGTAAGAAAGTGGTCCAGGTTCATTCTTCCGCATGTCGCTGTCCAGTTTTCCCAGCACCATTTGCTGGAGAGACTGTCTTCATTCCATTGGATATTCTTTCCTGCTTTGTCAAAGATTAGTTGGCCATACGTTTGTGGGTCCATTTCTGGGTTCTCTATTCTATTCCATTGATCTGAGTGTCTCTTCTTGTGCTAGTACCATACTGTCTTGATTACAGCTTTGTAATATACCTTGAAGTCTGGGATTGTGATGTCTTCTGCTTTGGTTTTCTTCTTCAAGATTGCTTTGGTTAATCGGGGTCTTTTCTGGTTCCATACAAATTTTAGGATTGTTTGTTATAGCTGGTGTTACTTTGATAGGGATTGCATTGAATATGTAGATTGCTTTGGGTAGTATCAACATTTTAACAATATTTGTTCTTCCTATCCTGGAGCATGGAATCTTCTTCCATTTTTTTGTGTCTTCTTCAATTTCTTTCATAAACTTTCTATAGTTTTCAGTGTATAATTTTTCACCTCTTGGGTTAGATTTATTCCTAGGTATTTTATGGTTTATTGTGCAACTGTAAATGGGATCAATTCCTTGATTTCTCTTTCTGTTGCTTCATTGTTGGTGTATAGGAATGCAACCGATTTCCGTGCATTGATTTTATATCCTGAAACTTTGCTGAATTCATGAATCAGTTCTAGCAGTTTTTTGGTGGAATCTTTTGGGTTTTCCATATAGAGTATCATGTAATCTGCGAAGAGTGAAAGTTTGACCTCCTCCTGGCTGATTTGGATGCCTTTTATTTCTTTGTGTTGTCTGATTGCAGAGGCTAAGACTTCCAATACTATGTTGAATAACAGTGGCGACAGTGGACCTCCCTGTCTTGTTCCTGACCTTAGGGGAAAGCTCTCAGTTTTTCCCCATTGAGGTTGATATTAGCGTTGTGTCATTCATATATGGCTTTTATGATCTCAAGGTACGATCCTTCTATCCCTACTTTCTTGAGGGTTTTTATCAAGAAAGGATGCCGTATTTTGTTAAATGCTTTCTCTGCATCTATTGAGAGGATCATATGGTTCTTGTCCTTTCTTTTATTGATGTGATGAATCATGTTAATTGTTTTGTGGATATTGAACCAGTCCTGCATCCCAGGTATAAATCCCACTTGGTCATGGTGAATAATTTTTTTAATGTATAGTTGGATCTGGTTGGCTAATATCTTGTTGAGGATTTTTGCATCCATGTTCATCAAGGAAATTGGTCTGTAGTTCTCCTTTTTAGTGGGGTCTCTGTCTGGTTTAAGAATCAAGGTCATGCTGGCTTCATAGAAAGAGTTTGGAAGTTTTCCTTCCATTTCTATTTTTTGGAACAGTTTCAAGAGAATAGGTGTTAACTCTTCCTTAAATGTTTGATAGAATTCCCCTGGAAAGCCATCTGGCCCTGGACTCTTGTTTTTTGGCAGATTTTTTATTACTAATTTGATTTCCTTCCTGGTTATGGATCTGTTCAAATTTTCTATTTCTTCCTGTTTCAGTTTTGGTAGTGTATATGTTTCTAGGAATTTGTCCATTTCCTCCAGATTGCCCTTTTTATTGGCATATAATTAATCATAATATTTTCTTATTATTGTTTTTATTTCTGTTGTGTTAAGTTATGATCTCTCCTCTTTCTTCTAGATTTTATTTATTTGGGTCCTTTCCTTTTTCTTCTTGATCAAACTGGCGAGTGGTTTATCAATTTTGTTAATTCTTTCAAAGAACCAGCTTCTGGTTCATTGATCTGTTCCACTGTTTTTTGGTTTCAATAGCATTAATTTCTGCTCTAATCTTTATTATTTCCTGTCTTCTGCTGGTTTTGGGTTTTATTTGCTGTTCTTTTTCCAGCTCCTTAAGGCGTAAAGTTAGGTTGTGTATCTGAGATCTTTCTTCCTTTTTTAGGAAGGCCTGGATTGCTATATACTTTCCTCTTATGACTTCCTTTGCTGCATCCCAGAGGTTTTGGGTTGTGGTGTTATCATTTTCATTGACTTCCATGTACTTTTTAATTTCCTCTTTAACTGCTTGGTTAGCCCATTCTTTTTTTTTTTTTTTCTGAAATTTATTGACAAATTGGTTTCCATACAACACCCAGTGCTCATCCCAAAAGGTGCCCTCCTCAGTACCCATCACCCACCCTCTCCTCCCTCCCACCCCCCATCAACCCTCAGTTTGTTCTCAGTTTTTAACAGTCTCTTATGCTTTGGCTCTCTCCCACTCTAACCTCTTTTTTTTTTTTTTTTTTTTCCTTCCCCTCCCCCATGGGTTCCTGTTAAGTTTCTCAGGATCCACATAAGAGTGAGACCATATGGTATCTGTCTTTCTCTGTATGGCTTATTTCACTTAGCATCACACTCTCCAGTTCCATCCACGTTGCTACAAAAGGCCATATTTCATTTTTTCTCATTGCCACGTAATATTCCATTGTGTATATAAACCACAACTTCTTTATCCATTCATCAGTTGATGGACATTTAGGCTCTTTCCATAATTTTAGCCCATTCATTTTTTAGTAGGATGTTCTTTAGTCTCCAAGTATTTGTTACCTTTCCAAATTTTTTCTTGTGGTTGATTTTGAGCACTGTGTCTGAAAATATGCACGGTATGATCTCGATCTTTTTGTAGTTACTTAGGGCTGATTTGTGTCCCAGTATATGGTCTATTCTGGAGAACATTCCATGTGCACAGGAGAAGAATGTATATGCTGCTGCTGTAGGATGAAATGTTCTGAATATATCTGTTAAGTCCATCTGTTCCAGCGTGTCATTCAAAGCCATTGTTTCCTTGTTGATATTTTGATTAGATGATCTGTCCATTTCTGGGTGTGGGGTGTTGAAGTCTCCTACTATTCTGGTAGTACTATCGATGAGTTTCTTTATGTTTGTGATTAATTGATATATTTGGGTGCTCTCACATTTGGTGCATAAATGTTTACAATTGTTAGGTCTTCTTGGTCTATAGACCCCTTGATTATGATATAATGCCCTTCTGCATCTCTTGATACAGTCTTTATTTTAAAGTCTAAATTATCTGATATAAGTATGGCTACTCCAGCTTTCTTTTGTTGACCATTAGCATGACAGATGGTTCTCTATCCCCTTATTTTCAATCTGAAGGTGTCTTTAGGTCTAAAGTGTGTCTCTTGCAAACAGCATATAGATGGATCTTGTTTTCTTGTCCATTCTGTTACCCTATGTCTTTTGATTGGAGCATTGAGTCCATTGACGTTTAGAGTGAGTACTGAAAGATACGAATTTATTGCCATTATGATGCTTGTAGAGTTGGAGTTTCTGGTGGTGTTCTCTGGTCCTTTCTAAACTTTTGTTGCTTTTGGTATTTATTTATTTATATATATTTTTTCATCTTTTCTCCCTTCAGAAAGTCCCCCTTAAAATTTCTTCCAGGGCTGGTTTAGTGGTCACAAAGTCCTTTAATTTTTGTTTGTCTGGGAAACTTTTTATCTCTCCTTCTATTTTGAATGACAGCCTTGCTGGATGAAGAATTCTTGGCTGCATATTTTTCTGATTCAGCACACTGAATATATCCTGCCAGTCCTTCCTGGCTTGCCAAGTTTCTGTGGATAGGTCTGCTGCAAACCTGATCTGTCTTCCCTTGTAGGTTAGGGACTTTTTTTTCCCTTGCTGCTTTCATCATTCTCTCCTTGCCTGAGTATTTGTGAATTTGACTATGATATGCTTTGTTGATAGTTGGTTTCTTTTTAATCTAATGGGGGTCCTCTGTGCTTCCTGGATTTTGATGTTTGTGTCTTTTCCCAGGTTAGGAAAGTTTTCCGCTATGATTTGCTCACATAACACTTCTACCCCTATTTCTCTCTCTTCTTCCTCTGGGACCCCTATCATTCTGATGTTGTTCCTTTTTAATGAGTCACTGATTTCTCTAATTCTTAAATCGTGCTCTTTTGCCTTAATCTCCCTCTTTTTTTCTGTTTCGTTATTCTCTATAAGTTTGTCCTCTATATCGCTGATTTTGTGTTCTGCTTTGTCCAGCCTTGCTGCTGCTGCATCCATCCGTAATTGCAGCTCAGTTATAGCATTTTTAATTTCATTCTGGCTATTTTTTACTTCCTATATCTTTTATCTTTTATTTATTAGAAAGGGATTTTATTATTTATTTAAATTAATTGATTAAAGTATTACATTATTAATTATTTAATTACTTACTTATTTATTTAATTTATTAATTTAGTTTATTATGAATTAACTTATTTAATTCATAATAAATTTAATTTATTATTTATTATATAATAATTAAGAATTAGTTATTATTTAATTATTAATTTAAGTAAATTATTTGGTTATTATTGTTAATTATTATTATTTATTATTAGAAAGGGATTTTTGTTTTCTTTTATCTTTTACTTATTAGAAAGGGATTCTAATCTATTTTCGACTGCAGCTAGTATTCTTATTATCATGATTCTAAATTCTGGTTCAGACATCTTGCTTGTATCTGTGTTGATTAAATCCCTGGCTGTCGTTTCTTCATGTTCTTTCTTTTGGGGTGAATTCCTTCGTTTTGTCATTTTGAAGGGAGAAAAGGAATTAATGAGGTAAAAAAATTGAAATTAAAAAAATTAATTTAAGAAAATATTAAAATTAAAATTAAAATTAAAATCACACACACACAAAAATCGAATAGATGATGCTAGATCCTAGGTGTGTTTTGGTCTGGGTGTTGAAAGTTTAGATTAGACAGATTAGAGAAAAAAACAAAAGGCGGTGGGTAGAAAAAAAAGGAAATCGTTTGGGAATTTGAAAACATGAATACACTGAGGTAGATTAAAATGAGATGATGGGAGTAAAATAGAATTTGAAAAAACATACACAAAATTAAAGAATATAGTAGAAAAAAATTAAAGAAAAATTTTTAATAAAAATTAAAAATAAGTATGAATTTTTTTGTTTTCTGTATTTAAGGAAAAAGAAATGAAACAAAAAAAGAAAAATGAGAAAATAGAGAAAAAAAATCGTTTGAAAATTTGAAAAAGTGAATACATTGTAGTGGACTAAAATAAAATGATGGAGGGGCGCCTGGGTGGCGCAGTCGGTTAAGCGTCCGACTTCAGCCAGGTCACGATCTCACGGTCTGTGAGTTCAAGCCCCGCGTCGGGCTCTGGGCTGATGGCTCAGAGCCTGGAGCCTGTTTCCGATTCTGTGTCTCCCTCTCTCTCTGCCCCTCCCCCGTTCATGCTCTGTCTCTCTCTGTCCCAAAAATAAATAAACGTTGAAAAAAAAATTAAAAAAATAAAATAAAAATAAAATGATGGGAGTAAGATAGAATTTGAAAAAATTTACATAAAAGCAAAAATATAGTAATAAAAATTAGATAAAAATATTTTTAAAAGAAATTGAAGTAAAAATGAAGTTTTTGTCTTTCTGCATTCAAGAAGAAGAAATGAAAAAGGAAAAAAAGGAAATTGTTTGAAAATTTGAAAAGGTGAGTACACTGAAGTAGGCTAAAATAAAATGATGGAAGTAAAGTAGAATTTGAAAAAATTTACACAAAAGTAAAAAATATAGTAATAAAATTTGAAGACAGATATTTTTAATAAAAATTGTAAATAAAAGTGAATTTTTTCTCTTTCTGTATTCAAGAAAAAGAAAAGAATTGTAAAAGTGAAAAAGGAAAAAGAAAAAAAAAAGAAAAAATTGAATAGATGAACCTGCTAACAGATTGAAGTAGGACTGAAATTGCCTCCTTTTCCCCTAGAGGTCAGTCTGTGTAGCTCTTTATACTCCATCAATTAAGCTGGCGGTGAGGCTTGTGTTCTTGGAGAGCAAAGTTGGCCAAGTTGGGCGGGGCTTGTTGTAACAGCTCCGATCTTCACTAGATGGCACTGCTAGCCTACGGGGGTGGATTGTTGCAGTGCTCGTAGGTGCATATGTGCATGCACGGGGTGAAAATCTCACCACCTAGCTACCCTGTGTGTTCTTCTGGATCAGTAATCACGCACCAGTCCTCTGTCTTCAGCTCTCATCCACTCCCTGCTTTTTCACTGTCCGTGACCAGGCCCCAGGCAGTATCTCTCTCCCAAGTTTTGTCTCAGATGAGGCTGTTTTCCCTGGCCCCTTACTTCCAAAGGACTGTGGCTTTGACCTGTTCTACCCCTCTGCAGGAGGGTCTCACCAAGCAATGGCTGAATGAGCAATGGCCAAATGTCAGCTGCACCCAGGAACGCCCTCTGGACCCTGCTGTTGTCGGTGCCCCGAGACTGCGGCCAGGTGCCAGCCTGCCCCCAAAAAAGTTCACGAGACAGTGTAGCAGTAGTGTTTCAGGGATTATGGAAAATCACAACACACATCTGGCACCAGGCTTCACCCTCAACAACGTTGCCCCAGCACCAGCGAATGTGGCCGCCTTCCAGGGTCTGGTGGGACCAAGTGGTTTCAACAGGCTCTACCAAATGTCCTTCTAGCAGTGGAACAGCTTTTCCCCATGTGGCCTGAGTACCTCCCGGACCCCACTCAGTTCCAGGGGATTTGCCCTTCCCACCAGAGCACTGCCAGGTATCGAACTGTGGAGTTGCAGCCTTTGTGCTCCCCTTGTTTACAGTCTTAATAGAATTTAAACCCTCTCCTTTCTCCTTTCTCCCTTTTTTAGTTTAGTCCCTGCAGCTGTTTCCAATTTTCTACTTTCTCTCCAGCTGCTTTCAGGTGCTTTTCCCATATGCTCCCCCCCCACCCCAGTCTCTGTCCTCTCTCCGCCCACAAAAGCACCTCCCTGCCTGCTGCGGCCTCTTGCTCCCCCAATTCAGCTCTCCGTGCCATGTACCTGCTGAATTCTGTGCTTCAGGTTGTGCAGATTGTTGTGTTAATCCTCCAATCAGTTTTCTAGGTGTGTAGGATTGTTTAGTGTTGGTCTGGCTGTATTTCATGGATGCGAGACACACAAAAAGCTTCCATGCTGTTCCGCCATCTTCGCTCCTCCCTCCTCTTTGTCTTTTGATTGGAGCACTTAGTTCATTTACATTTAAAAATTGTTTTCAATATTTATTTTTGAGAGAGGGAGAGACAGAGCATAAGTGGGGAAGGGGCAGAGAGAGAGGGAGACACAGAATCTAATGCAGGCTCCAGGCTCTGAGCTGTCAGCACAGAGCCTGACATAGGGCTCAAACCCATAAACTGTGAGATCATGACCCAAGCCAAAGCTGGATGCTCAACCGGCTGAGCCACTCAGGCACCCCAAGTTCATTTACATTTAAAGTAACTATTGGGGCACCTAGGTGCTCAGTTGGTTAAGCATCCAACTTCAGCTCAGGTCATGATCTTATGGTTTGTGAGTTTCAGCCCCATGGTCTGACAGCTCAGAGCCTGGAGCCTGCTTTGGATTCTGTGTCTCCCTCTCTCTATGCCCCTCCCCTACTCACACTCTGTCTCTCTCTGCCTCTCAAAAATAAATGTTGAAAAAAAATTTAAATTTGTATACAGTAACTATTGATAGGTATGTACTTATTACTATTTTTAAAATTTATTTTCAGGAAAGAGGACCAAATAAATCACAAATGAGAAAAGAGAAATAACAACCGACAGCACACAAATACAATTATAAGAGAATATTATGAAAAACTATATGCCAACAAATTGGACAGCTGAGAAGAAATGGATATATTCCTAAAAATGTAAATTACCAGAACTGAAACCAGAAGAAATAGAAAATTTGGACAGACTTGTAATCAGCAAAGAACTTGAATCAGTAATCAAAAAACTCCTAACAAACGGATGTCTAGGACCACTGACGAATTCTTCCAAACATTTGAAGAAGAGTTAATACCTACTCTTCTCAAACTACTGCAAAAAGTAGAAAAGTACGGAAAACTTCAAAATTCATTCTATAAAGCCTGCATCACTTTGATACCAAAACCAGATAAAGACATTACAAAAAAAAGAGAACTGCAGGCCAATATCTCTGATTATCATAGATGCAAAATTCTCAACAAAATATTAGCAAACCAAATCCAACAATGCATTTAAAAAATTACTCAGCACGATTGAGTAGGATTTATTCCTGGGTTATAAGTGTGGTTCAGTATTCCAAATCAATCAATGTGATACAGTGCATCAATAAGAGAAAGGAGAAGAATCACATAATCATTCCGATAGATGCAGAAAAACACCTTAACAACGTAACAAAGTACAACAGCCATTCATGATAAAAACCCTCAACAAAGTAGATTTTGAGGGACCATACCTCAACATAAAGGCTATATATGAAAAATCCACAGCTAACATAATCCCCTGGGGGGGAAAACTGAGAACCTGTACCCAAAGGTCAGGAACAAGACAAGGATGTTCACTCTCACCACTTTTATTCAAAAGAGTACTGGAAGTCCTGACCACAGCAATCAGAAAACAAAAAGAAATAAAAGTCATCCAGATTGGTAAGGAAGAAGTAAAGCTTTCACTATTTGCAGATGACATGATACTATATATCATATAGAAAACCCAAAACATGACACCAAAAAAGTGCTAGTACTGATAAACGAATTCTATAAAGTCTCAGGATACAAAATCAATATACATAAATCTGTTGAGTTTCTATACACTAATAGTGAAATAGCAGAAAGTGAAATTATGAAAGCAATCCCATTTATGACCACACCAAAAAAAATTAAGAATGAACCTAATCAAAGAGGTGAAAAACCTGCACTCTGAAAATTATAAAATATTGATGAAAGAAATTGAAGATGATACAAAGAAATGGAAAGACATTCCATGTTCATGGATTGAAAGAACAAATCTTATTAAAATGTCTATACTACCCCAAAACAATCTACACGTTTAATGCAGTCCCCATGAAAATACCAACAGCATTTTTCACAGAGCTAGAACAACAGTCCTAAAATTGTATGGAACCACAGTAGACCCTAAATAGCCAAATGACTCTTGAAAAAGCAAAGCAAAGCTGGAGGCATCAGAATTCCGGAATTCAAGATGTATTACAAAGCTGTAGTAATCAAAACAGTATGGTAATGGTATAAAAATAGACACAAAGATCAATAGAATAGAGAATGCAAAAATGGACCTACAACCATATGGTCAACTAATTGACAAAGCAGGAAAGAATATGTAATGGAAAAATGAGTCTCTTTAACAAATGGTGTTGGGAAATCTGGACAGCAACTTGCAAAAGAATGAAACTGGGCCACTTTCTTACACCGTACACAAAAATAAATTCATAGTGGATTAAATAACTAAATATGAGGCCTGAAACCATAAAATTCCTGGAAGAGAACACAGACAGTAACTACTTTGACATCAGCCATAGCATCTTCTTTCTAGATATATCTCCTGAGGCGAACGAAACAAAAGCAAAAATAAACTATAGGGATTACATCAAAATAAAAACCTTCTGCACAGTAAAGGAAACAGTCAAAAAAACTGAAAGAAACCCTTTGGAATGGGAGAAGATATTTGTAAATGCCACAGCTGACAAAGAGTTAGTATCCAAAAAATGTAAAGAACTGATAAAACTCAACACCCAAAAATGAATAATCCAATTAAAAAATGGTTGGAAGACATAGTCATTTTTCCAAAGAAGACATAAAAATGGCCAACAGACACATGAAGATTCTCAACATCACTTATCATCAGGGAAATACAAATCAAAACTACAATGAGATATCACTGCTTACTTATCACAATGGCTAAAATCAACAACAGAAGGAACAATATGTTGGTGAAGACATGGAGGAAGAGGAACACTCTAGCACTGCTGGTGGGAATGCAAACTGATGTAGCCATTTTGGAAAACAGTATAGAGGTTCTTCAAAAATTTAAAAATAGAGCTATCCTATGATTCAGCAATCACACTCCTGGGTATTTTAGCCAAAAAATACAGAAATAATCCAAAGGGATACATGCACCCTGATGTCTATAGCAGCATTATCTATGTTAGCCAAATTATGGAAGTAGCCCACATGTCCATTGATTGATGAATGGATAAAGAATATTTATATGTATGTACACATGTAATACATATATGTATATGTACATATACACATACATGTATATACATATATTTACATAGGTACATATATGCACATATATACACATATATATACACATTATACACATATATATACACATATATACACATATATACACACATACATATATACACGTGTATATATGTATGTACATATACATACATATCAACCTACATATACATGTTCACACATACACATATACATACAATGGAATATTATTCAGCCATAAAAAGAATGAAATCTTGCCATTTGCAATGACATGGATAGAGCTAGGGAATATTATGCTAAGTGAAAAAAGTCAAAGAAAGACAAATACCATATAATTTCACTCAAGTGTGGAATTTAAGTAACAAATGACCAAAGGAAAAAAAGAGAGACATACCAAGAAATAGAATCTTAGCTATAGAGAACAAACTGATGGTTAAAAAGGAAGATGGGGGGGGGATGAGTGAAATAGCTGATGAGGATTAAGGAGGGCACTTGTGATGAACACCGGGTGATGCATGGAAGTGTTGGACCACTATATTGCACACCTGAAACTAATACTACACTGTATGTTAATTAACTGGAGTTTAAATAAAAACTTTAAAAACCTATTATCTGATTTTTTTTTATGGTTCTTTTTCTCTTGCTCTCTTTTTTAGTGATCAGTGATTATAGTATTTTGTTTGACTTTATTTCTCATTATTTTTTGTGGTCTTATCACAGTTACTGGATTTGTGGTTACCATGAGGTTCATATATAATATTGTAAGTACATAGCAGTCCATATTAATTTGGTGGGCATTTAAGTTCAAACACATTCTGTAACAACAAGAACAACAACAATAAAACAGAAAAGAAAAATGTGTTTTCTTTTTTAGTTTACCCCTTGTCTTCTCTATTTGTACCCTTCTCCACATTTTATGTATATGTTGTCATATTTTACAACTTTTTATTCATGTATTTATGATGTCTAATTATGGTCATTTGTTTTGCATTTAAAGTTCTTTTAACATTTCTTGGAAGTCTGGTGTAGCAGTGATAAACTCATTTATCTTTTGTTTGTCTAGACACTCTATCTCTCTTTCAAATCTGAATGATAACCTTTCCAGGTAGAGTATTACTCGTTGTAGGTTTTTTTCCTTTCAGTACTTTGATTATATCATGGCACTCACTATGGCTTGCAAAGTTTGCTTAGAAATCACCTGAGAGCCTTACAAAGGTTTTCCTTTGTAGGTAACTTCTTTTTTTCTTGCTTCTTTTAAGATTCTCTCTTTAATCTTTGGCATTTATAATTATTATCTGTTGTGGTATGGATCTCCTTGGGTTCCACTTGTCTGGAATTCTCTGGGCTTCTTGAACTTAAATGTCTATTTTCTTCCCTCAGGAAATTTTGCAGTTATTATATCTTAAATAAATTTTCTACACCTTTCCCTCTCTTCTTCTGGGACCTTTAAAATTCGAATGTTCTTTCACTTGATGTTGTCCAAGGGATCTCTTAATCTATCATTTTTTCAGTTCTCTTCTCTTTTTGCTGTTTAACTTGTGTGCTATTACCTTGTTTTCCAGACCACTGTTACGCTCTTCTACATCCTCTAATCTATTGATTCACTCTAGTTTGTTTTTTGTTATTGTATTCTTCAACTCTGATTGGTTCTTTTAAATATTTTTCTGTATCATTTTGAAGGTCTCATTGAGTTTGTCCAATCTTTTCTTTAGCTTAGTGAGTATCTTACAATCATTAATTTAAATTCTTTATCAAGCATATTGTTTATCTCTGTTTTATTTAGGTCTTTTTCTGAGTTTTTTTCTTGTTCTTTCTTTTGGAGCATATTCCTCCATCTTCCCATTTGCTTGACTTCCCATGTTTGTTTCTGTGGATTAGAACTACTTCTCCTAATGTTTAAGGAGTATGAGGATGAATATATTGTTTGAGTATGGAATATGGAGTTCCTATGCAGAGTGTGTGGGCTTCGTGACTTTTTCTGCCTGGCTGGAATTGTGGCTGTATATGCTACTCTTTCAAACTATGGCTTTTTACAGAAAGAATAAAGATAAAAAGAATGATAAAAGAAAACAGGTAGAAAAGAAAATAATAAAAGAAGAAAAGAAAACAGAATGAAAAAAAGTAAAAAGCAAAGGAAGAAAACAGTAAAAAAAAAAAAAGAACAAGAAAGAAAACAAAACCGAAGTGGAAATAATAAACACAAATTTTAAAAAGTAAAAGAAACATTTAAAAGAGAAAATATCACAAAACTGCAGCTTGTTTTCTGTGCCTCAACATTTCACGGTGGCTGGTGTTGGCTTAGGTCCCTGGGCCCATGGGCTTTCTGGGGTCAAAAGTTACTAAGCCAGACCCTGCTCTAGTCTGGGCTTTTAAGGTGTAAGGGAAGAGTGTTCCTACAACTTCTCAGTACTTATCAACAAGCGTTTGTGGTTTTTTTTTTTTTTTTCCTTTTTCTCTGTCCCAGTGTGTCCAGGGCTGGTGTCATCTTTTTACCCCGGGCTTACTGAAGTTGCAAGCTATTTTATGCCTGTACCCACCTGTTAAGTAGTCTGGATTCTGCTCGGGTCTAAGATCTTAAGGTGGAGTGGGAATGTAAACTGTGTCATTTTCCAATCCCTCTGACCAGGAGACCTTTCCCATAGCACCTCCAATGTTTGGTAGATTTCTGGCGTTGTGTCTTTTATATGCTAGTTGCTATTTTATTTTATTATTTTTTGTTGTTTTTGTTGATGGGCTTTTTTCTTTTTTAATTCTTTTTTTTTTAATTTAAATCCAAGTTAGTTAACATATGGTGTAATAATGATTTCAAAAATAGAATTAAGTGACTCATCACTTACATATAACACCCAGTGCTCATCTCAACAAGTGTCCTCCTTAATGCCCCTTGCCTATTTGGCCCATCTCTCTACCCAGCTCTCCAGCAATTCTTAGTTTGTTCTCTGTATTTGGGTCTCTTATGGTTTGTCTCCCTCTCTGTTTCTATCTTATTTTTGCTTCCCTTCCATTATGTTCATCTATTTTGTATCTTAAATTCATATATGAGTGGAGTCATACAATATTTGTCTTTCTCTAATTTCACTTAGAATAATATACCCTAGTTCCACCCACGTTTTTGCAAATAGCAAGGTTTCATTCTATTTGATTACTGAGTAATATTCCATTGTATATACATACCACATCTTCTTCATCTGTTCATCCATCAATGGATATTTGGGCTCTTTCCATACTTTGGCTATTATCAATAGCACTGCTATAAACATTGGGATGCATGTGCCCCTTTAAAACAGCACACCTGTATCCCTTGGATAAATACCTAGTAGTGCAATTGCTGGGTCGTAGGGTAGTTCTATTTTTAACTTTTTGAGGAACCTCCATACTGTTTTCCAGAGTAGCTGCACCAGTTTGCATTCCCACCAGCAGTGCAAAAGAGATCCTCTTTGTCCGCATCCTCGCCAACATCTGTTGCTGCCTGAGTTGTTCATTTTAGCCATTCTGACAAGTGTGAGGTGGTATGTCATTGTGGTTTTAATTTCCATTCCCTGATGATGCGTGATGTCGAGCATTTTTTCATGTGTCTGTTAGCCATCTGGATGTCTTCTTTGGAGATGTGCCTATTCATGTCTTGCCCATTTCTTCACTGGATTATTTGTTTTTTGGGTGTTGAGTTTGAGAAGTTCTTTATAGATTTTGGATACTAACCTTTATCTGATATGTCATTTGCAACTATCTTCTCCTATTCCATCGGTTGCCTTTTAGTTTTGCTGATTGTTTCCTTGCTGTGCAGAAGCTTTTTATCTTGATGAGGTCCCAATAGTTCATTTTTGCTTTTGTTTCTCTTGCCTCTGGAGACATGTCAAATAAGAAGTTGCTGTGTCTGAAGTCAAAGAGGTTGTTGCCCACTTTCTCCTCTAGAATTCTGATGCTTTCCTGTCTTACATTTAAGTATTTCATCCATTTTCAGTTTGTTTTTTGTGTATGGTGTAAGAAAGTGGTCCAGGTTTATTCTTCTGCATGTCCCTGTTCAGTTTTCTGAACATCATTTGCTGAAGAGACTGTTTTTACCATTGGGTATTCTTTCCTGCTTTGTCAAAGATTAGGTGGCCATAAGTTTGTGAGTCCACTTCTGGATTCTCTGTTCTGTTCCATTGATCTGTATGTGTCTTTTTGTGCCAGTACCATACTCACTTGATGATTACAGCTTTATAATACAGCTTGAAGCCTGGAATTGTGATTCCTGCAGCTTCGGTTTTCTTTTTTAGGATTGCTTTGGCTATTCGGAGGCTTCTCTGGTTCCATGCACATTTTAGGATTGTTTGTTCTAGCTCTGTGAAGAATGTTGGTGTTATCTTGATAGGGATTGCATTGAATATGTAGATTGCTTTGGGTACTATCGATATTTTAATATTTGTTCTTTCAATCCATGAGCCTGGAATCTTCTTCCATTTTTTTCTGTCTTCTTCAATTTCTTTCATAAGCTTTCTATAGTTTTCAGAATATAGATTTTTCACCTCTTTGGTTACATTTATTCCTAGGTATTTTATGGTTTTTGGTGCAATTATAATTTGTAAATCCTTGATTTCTCTTTCTGCTGTTTTGTTATTGGTGTATAGAAATGCAACTGATTTCTGTACACTGATTTTATATCCTGCAACTTTGCTGAATTCATGTATCAGTTCTAGCAGCTTTTTGATGGAGTCTTTTGGTTTTTCCACAGAGAGTATCATGATATCTGTGAAGAGTGAAAGTTTGACTTCCTCCTTGCCGATTTGGATGCATTTTATTTCTTTGTGTTGTCTGATTGCTGAGACTAGGACTCCCAACACTATGTTAAACCACAGTGGTGAGAGTGGACATCCTTGTCATGTTCCTAACCTTAGGGGGAAAGCTCTCAGTTCTTCCCCATTGAGGATGCTTTCATCAGTGGGTCTTTTTTTATGGCTTTTATGATCTTGAGGTATGATCCTTCTGTTCCTACTTTCTTGAGGGTTTTTATCAAGAATGATGCTTAATTTTGTCAAATGTTTTTTCTGCATCTATTGGGAGGATCATGTGGTTCTCGTCCTTTTATCAATAAAAAGATGTTTCACATTGATTGTTTTGCGGATATTGATCAGTCTGTCTAGGGGTTTATCAATTTTGTTAATTCTTTCAAAGAATCAGCTCTTGGTTTTATTGATCTGTTGTACCTTTTTTTTTTTTTTAAATTCACTATCATTGATGTTTGCTCCAATCCTTATTATTTCCCTTCTTCTGCTGGTTTTGGGCTTTATTTGCTGTTATTTTTCCATGTCTTTTAGGTGTAAAGTTAGGTTGTGTTTTTTGACCTTTCTTCCTTCTTTAGGAAGGCCTGAATTGCTCTGTACTTCCCTCTTATGACCACCTTTGTTGCATCCCAGAGGTTTTGGACTGTCGTGTTTTCATTTTCATTGGCTTACATGTACTTTTTAATTTCCTCTTTAATTTCTTGGTTAACCCATTCATTCTTTAGTCAGATGTTTTTTAACCTCCAAGTATTCAGTTTGTTCCTGAATTTTTCTGGTGGTTGATTTCAAGCTTCATAGGGTGTGGTCTGAAAATATGCAAGGTATGATCTTGATCTTTTTGTACTTGTTGAGGGCTGATTGTGTCCCAATATGTGATATATTCTGGAGAATGTTCCATGTGCACTGGAGAAGAATGTGTATTCTGTTGCATTAGGATGAAATGTTCTAAATATACCCCTTAAGTCAACCTGGTCCAGTGTGTCATTCAAAGCCATTGTTTCCTTGTTGGTTTTCTGTTTAGAGGATCTGTCCATTGCTGCAGGTGGATTGTTGAAGTCCCCTACTATTATGATGTTATTACCAATGGATCTCTTTATGTTTGTGATTAATTGGTTTATATATTTTGATACCTCCACATTAGGAGCATAAACATTTGCAATTGCTAGCTCTTCATGATGGATAGACCCCTTAATTATGATATAATGCCCTTCTTCACCTCTTGTTACAGTCGTTATTTTAAAATCTAGTTTGTCTGATGTAAGTATGGCTACTCCAGCTTTCTTTTGATGACCATTAACATGGTAGATGGTCTCCATCCCCTTACTTTCTTTTTAAAAAAAAAATTTTTTTAATGTTTATTTTTGAGAGAGACAGACAGAGACAGAATGCGAGTGTGTTAGGGGCAGAGAGAGGGAGACCCAGAATCCGAAGCGGGCTTCAGGCTCCAAGCTGTCAGCACGGAGCCCGATGCAGGGCTCAAACTCACGAGCTGTGAGATCATAACCTGAGCCAAAGTCAGATGTTCAACCGACTGAGCCACCCAGGCGCCCCATCTCCTAACTTGCAATCCGCAGGTGTCTTTAGGTCTAAAATGGGTCCTTGTAAGCAGCATACAGATGGGTCTTATTTTCTTATCCATTCTGATACCTTATGTCTTTTGATTGGAGCATTTAGTACATTGACATTTAGAGTGAGTACTGAAAGATACAAATTTAGTGCCATTGTGTTCCCTGTAGAGTTAGAGTCTCTGGTGATGTTTCTGGTCCGTTCTAGTCTTTGTTGCTTTTGGTCTTTTTTGTGTTGCTTTATCTTTTCTTCACTCGAAGATTTCCCCTTAAAATTTCTCACAGTGGGGCACCTGGGTGGTTTATTTGGTTAAGCATCTGACTTCAGGTCATGATTTTACAGGTTGCAGGTTTGAGCCCCACATCAGGCTCTGGGCTGACTGGGCTAGTCAGCCCAGAGCCTGGAACCCGCTTCAGATTCTGTGTTTCTCTCACTCTCTGTCCTTTCCCCGCTTTCACTCTGTCTCTCTCTCTCTCTCTCTCAAAAGTAAATAAACATTTACAAAAAATAAAAAATAAATTTCTTGCATGACTGGTTTAATAATAACAAACTCGTTTAGTTTTTGTTTGTCTTGGAATCTCTTTTTTTTTAAATGTTTTATTTAGTTTTGAGACAGAGCATGAGCAGGGGAGGCACAGAGAGGCAGGGAGACACAGAATCCTAAGCAGGCTCCAGGCTCGGAGCTGTCAGCACAGAGCCTGATGCGGGGCTCAAATCACAAACCACGAGATCATGACCTGAGCTGAAGTCGGACGTTTAACCAACTGAGCCACCCAGGTACCCCTGTCTCAGAAACTCTTTATCTCGCTTTCTATTTTGAATGACAGCCTTGCTGGATAAAGAATTCTTGGCTGTGTATTCTTCTGATTTAGCACATTGAATTTATCCTGCCACTCGTTTCTGGCCTGCCATGTTTCTGTGAATAGGTCTGCTGTGAACCTGATTTGTCTTAATGGCTTCTTTCCCTGGTTGCTTTCTTAATTCTTTCCTTGTGTGTGTATTTTGTGAATTTGACTATGATATGCCTTAATGATGGTTGGTTTTGGTAAATCTAATGGGAGTTCTCTGTGCTTTTTGGATTTTGATGTCTGTGTCCTTCCCATATTAGGAAAGTTTTCTGCTATAATTTGGTCACATATACATTCTGCCCCTTTTTCTCTCTCTTCACCTTCTGGGATTCTTATGATTTGGATATTATTCCTTTTTAATAATCATTGAGTTCTCTAACTCTTGTATTGTGCTCTTTTGCCTTTGTTTCCCTCTTTTTTTTGCTTCATATTCTCCATAATTTTGTCTTCTATATTGCTGATTTGCTGCTCTGCTTCATCCATCCTTGTTGTCATGGCATTCATTTGACATTGCATCTCTGTTATAGCATTTTTCATTTTGTCGTGACTAGATTTTACTTCTTTTGTCTCTGCAGGAGAGGGATTCTATGCTTTTTTTTTTTTTTAACCCTGGCTCTTATTGTTATTGTGGTTCTAAATTCTAGTTCAGACATCTTGCTTATATCTGTGTTGGTTAAGCCCTGGCTGTCATTTCTTCCTGTTCTTTCTCTTGGGTGAATTTCTTTGTTTTATCATTCTGGAGGATGAAAAAAATTAATAAAATAAAAAAATAAAAATTACAAATTACAAACCGAACAAAAAATTAGGAAAGGAAGCTAGATCGTAGGTGTGTTTGGTCTGCTTGTTGAAAGAAGCTTGGCTGAGTAGAGAAAAAGGGGAAAGAAGAAAGAAAAGAAATAAAAGGGAAAAAAAGTTTAAAAATTAAAAAAATATGTAGAATAAAATAGAATCAAATGGAATAAAGAAAATGAAACCTTTTTTTTAAATTAAAAATATATTAAAAATAATAAAGAGTTGTTACAAATTGTTGAAAAAAATAATTGGGATCCCTGGGTGGCTCAGTTGGTTAAGTGTCTGACTTTACCTCAGGTCATTATATTATGGTCCATGAGTTCTAGTCCCACGTAGGGCTCTGTGCTGACAGCTCAGAGCCTGGAGACTGCTTTGGATTCTGTGTCTCCCTCTTTCTCTTTGCCCCTCCCCTGCTGGCACTCTGTCTCTCAAAATAATAAACATTTAAAAAATTGTTTTTTAATTAAAATTTTTTTTGAAAAAAATAAAAATTTTTTTCTGTATCCAAGAAAAAGAAAATTTAAAGATAGAAGCAAAAACAAAAAGAAAACAAAACAACCCCCCCACAAAGAAACCTAATAAATGAACCAGCAAACAGAATGAAACCCAAATGAAGTTACCCCTAGAAGTCAAACCATGAACCACTCTGTAGTCCATACACTAAGCAGGTGGTGGGACATGTGCTTATCTTCTGGGGGATGTGCTTGGAGGGCTCAGTTGGCTGGGGCTTGGTGTAGTGGCTCCGTTCTCCACTAGGTGACTCTGTTTAGCTTACTGGCGTGGATCAGGGTGGTGCACATGTGCACATGTATGTGTGGGAGAGGTATAAATGGCTTCACCCAGGTCCCTACTCTCTGGCACAGGAACTTTGTTCTCTCACCTACACACGCTTAAGCAGCCCTCCTTTGTCTCAGGCTTCCATCCCCTCCCTACCTCTACCCAGTTCATGTCCAAGCCAACCACCTGCCAGGTGGCACCTCCCTCCAGAGTTTTATCTCAGATGGGATTGTGTTTCAGAACTCCACACTTCAGAGACCCCTGTGGCTTGGACTCATGCCAACTGTCTTGGAGAAGGTCTCGCTGAGCAATGCTGGTGCTGGCTTGCCCCAGAAAATGTTTGTGTGATTGTGCTGCAAAAGAGGTTCAGAGATTGTGGCAAATCAGAACACACAGCCGGCACCGGTTTCACTGTACTCTGGCATCTTTGTCCAGTACCAGCAAACGTGGCTGTTCTCCAGGGTCTGCTGGGACCTTTGCCTGTGGGGAGGACATATGCCCAGATGACCTCTGCCAAATGCACTCCATGCAGTGGAACCACTTTTCCCTGTGTGGCACATGGATCCACCAGACCCCGCTGCCAGCCCCTGGTTATTCTCCCTATTTCCTCACCAGAGCACTGCCAGGCACTGATCTGCAGAACTTCAGACTGCACTCCATTTTTTATAGAATCCCGATGGTATTGAAACCCTCTTTTCTTCCCGTCATTGCTTTTGGGGAACAGATTTCTTGTTCAGTCCCCTGCGAGTGTTTTCATTCTTTCTGTTTCTCTCCAGCTACTCTCAGGAGTGTTTTTCCTGTACTCTCCTGATGTGCTGCACTCTCTCCCTTTCTCTGTCCTCTTTCCACAACAACAGCTCCCTACTTTCCATGGCTTTTCTCTCTCCCAGTTCACCTCCCCACACTGTGTACCTGCCATGTTTTGTGGGTCGAGTTGTGCAGATTGTTGTGTTAATCCTGAGATCAATTTCCTAGGTGTACAAAATGGTTTGGTGCTGATCTAGCTGCGACGAGACAAGCTGAGAATCTCCATGCTGTTCTGCCATCTTCCCAATATAGTCTTTGCTTTGAATTCTATTTTGTCTGATATACGTATTGCTACCTGTGCCTTTTTTTTTTTTTTGCTTCCACTCAGATGGTAAACATTTTTCCATCCCTTCACTTTCAATCCACATGTTGTTAGGTCTGAAATGAATCTCTTGTAGGTAGCATATAAGAAGGTCCTGCTTTTTATCCATTCGCTTACTCTCTATTTTTGATTGGAGCCTTTAGTCCATTTACATTCAAAATAATTATTGATAGGTTAGTACTTATTGCTACTTTGTTACTTGTTTTATGATTGTTTTTGTAGTTCTCTGTCTCCTTTTTCCCTTGCTCTCCTTTCTCATGGTTTGCTGGCTTTCTATAGTGAAATGCTTTGATTTTATTTTTTGTCTACCTATTACAGGTTTTTGATTTGTGGTTATCATTAGGCTCATACATAACATCTTATGTGTATAGTACACTATATTAAGTTCATGATCCCTTCAGTTTGAACCCATTTAAGAGCACTAAATTTTATTTTTGCTCACCCATGTTTTATGTATATGATGTCATAGTTTACATCTTTAAAAAAATTTTTTTTTACATTTTATTTATTTTTGATAGAGCACAAGTGGGGGAGGGGCAGAGAGAGACAGAGACACAGAATCCAAAGCAGACTCCAGGCTCCGAGCTGTCAGCACAGACCCCAAGTACAGGGCTCAAACTGACAAACCGTGAGATCATGACCTGAGCTGAAGTCGGACGCTTAACCAACTGAACCACCCAGGCGCCCCGTTTACGTCTTTTTACTTTGTGAATCCCTTGAATGATTTTTTCAAAAATTTTTAATGTTTATTTTTTGAGAGAGACAGAGTGCGAGCAGGGGAGGGGCAGAAAGAGAGGGAGACACAGAATCTGAAGCAGGCTCCAGGCTCTGAGCTGTCAGCACAGAGCCAGACATAGGACTCAAACCCACAAGCTGTGAGATAATGACCTGAGTCAAAGTCAGATGCTTAACTGACTGAGCCACGCAGGCACCCCTCCCTTGACGGACTTTTATAGATGTAATTGATTTTAGTGCTTTAATCTCTGTACTGGTTTTTAAGGGATTACTCCATTACTTTTATTTTATTTTATTTTTTTTATGAAATTTATTGACAAATTGTTTTCCATACAACACCCAGTGCTCATCCCAAAAGGTGCCCTCCTCAATACCCATCACCCACCCTCTCCTCCCTCCCACCCCCCATCAACCCTCAGTTTGTTCTCAGTTTTTAACAGTCTCTTATGCTTTGGCTCTCTCCCATTCTAACCTCTTTTTTTTTTTTCCTTCCCCTCCCCCATGGGTTCCTGTTAAGTTTCTCAGGATCCACATAAGAGTGAAACCATATGGTATCTGTCTTTCTCTGTATGGCTTATTTCACTTAGCATCACACTCTCCAGTTCCATCCACGTTGCTACAAAAGGCCATATTTCATTTTTTCTCATTGCCACGTAATATTCCATTGTGTATATAAACCACAACTTCTTTATCCATTCATCAGTTGATGGACATTTAGGCTCTTTCCATAATTTGGCTATTGTTGAGAGTGCTGCTATGAACATTGGGGTACAAGTGGCCCTATGCATCAGTGCTCCTGTATCCCTTGGATAAATTCCTAGCAGTGCTATTGCTGGGTCATAGGGTAGGTCTATTTTTAATTTTCTGAGGAACCTCCACACTGCTTTCCAGAGCGGCTGCACCAATTTGCATTCCCACCAACAGTGCAAGAGGGTTCCCGTTTCTCCACATCCTCTCCAGCATCTATAGTCTCCTGATTTGTTCATTTTGGCCACTCTGACTGGCGTGAGGTGATACCTGAGTGTGGTTTTGATTTGTATTTCCCTGATAAGGAGCGACGCTGAACATCTTTTCATGTGCCTGTTGGCCATCCGGATGTCTTCTTTAGAGAAGTGTCTATTCATGTTTTCTGCCCATTTCTTCACTGGGTTATTTGTTTTTCGGGTGTGGAGTTTGGTGAGCTCTTTATAGATTTTGGATACTAGCCCTTTGTCCGATATGTCATTTGCGAATATCTTTTCCCATTCCGTTGGTTGCCTTTTAGTTTTGTTGGTTGTTTCCTTTGCTGTGCAGAAGCTTTTTATCTTCATAAGGTCCCAGTAATTCACTTTTGCTTTTAATTCCCTTGCCTTTGGGGACGTGTCGAGTAAGAGATTGCTACGGCTGAGGTCAGAGAGGTCTTTTCCTGCTTTCTCCTCTAAGGTTTTGATGGTTTCCTGTCTCACATTTAGGTCCTTTATCCATTTTGAGTTTATTTTTGTGAATGGTGTGAGAAAGTGGTCTAGTTTCAACCTTCTGCATGTTGCTGTCCAGTTCTCCCAGCACCATTTGTTAAAGAGGCTGTCTTTTTTCCATTGGATGTTCTTTCCTGCTTTGTCAAAGATGAGTTGGCCATACGTTTGTGGGTCTAGTTCTGGGGTTTCTATTCTATTCCATTGGTCTATGTGTCTGTTTTGGTGCCAATACCATGCTGTCTTGATGATGACAGCTTTGTAGTAGAGGCTAAAGTCTGGGATTGTGATGCCTCCTGCTTTGGTCTTCTTCTTCAAAATTCCTTTGGCTATTCGGGGCCTTTTGTGGTTCCATATGAATTTTAGGATTGCTTGTTCTAGTTTCGAGAAGAATGCTGGTGCAATTTTGATTGGGATTGCATTGAATGTGTAGATAGCTTTGGGTAGTATTGACATTTTGACAATATTTATTTTTCCAATCCATGAGCAGGGAATGTCTTTCCATTTCTTTAAATCTTCTTCAATTTCCTTCATAAGCTTTCTATAGTTTTCAGCATACAGATCCTTTACATCTTTGGTTAGATTTATTCCTAGGTATTTTATGCTTCTTGGTGCAATTGTGAATGGGATCAGTTTCTTTATTTGTCTTTCTGTTGCTTCATTGTTAGTGTATAAGAATGCAACTGATTTCTGTACATTGATTTTGTATCCTGCAACTTTGCTGAATTCCTGTATCAGTTCTAGCAGACTTTTGGTGGAGTCTATCGGATTTTCCATGTATAATATCATGTCATCTGCAAAAAGCGAAAGCTTGACTTCATCTTTGCCAATTTTGATGCCTTTGATTTCCTTTTGTTGTCTGATTGCTGATGCTAGAACTTCCAGCACTATGTTAAACAGCAGCGGTGAGAGTGGGCATCCTTGTCGTGTTCCTGATCTCAGGGAAAAAGCTCTCAGTTTTTCCCCGTTGAGGATGATGTTAGCTGTGGGCTTTTCATAAATGGCTTTTATGATCTTTAAGTATGTTCCTTCTATCCCGACTTTCTCAAGGGTTTTTATTAAGAAAGGGTGCTGGATTTTGTCAAAGGCCTTTTCTGCATCGATTGACAGGATCATATGGTTCTTCTCTTTTTTTTTGTTAATGTGATGTATCACGTTGATTGATTTGCGAATGTTGAACCAGCCCTGCATCCCAGGAATGAATCCCACTTGATCATGGTGAATAATTCTTTTTATATGCCGTTGAATTCGATTTGCTAGTATCTTATTGAGAATTTTTGCATCCATATTCATCAGGGATATTGGCCTGTAGTTCTCTTTTTTTACTGGGTCTCTGTCTGGTTTAGGAATCAAAGTAATACTGGCTTCATAGAATGAGTCTGGAAGTTTTCCTTCCCTTTCTATTTCTTGGAATAGCTTGAGAAGGATAGGTATTATCTCTGCTTTAAACGTCTGGTAGAACTCCCCTGGGAAGCCATCTGGTCCTGGACTCTTATTTGTTGGGAGATTTTTGATAACCGATTCAATTTCTTCACTGGTTATGGGTCTGTTCAAGCTTTCTATTTCCTCCTGATTGAGTTTTGGAAGAGTGTGGGTGTTCAGGAATTTGTCCATTTCTTCCAGGTTGTCCAATTTGTTGGCATATAATTTTTCATAGTATTCCCTGATAATTGTTTGTATCTCTGAGGGATTGGTTGTAATCATTCCATTTTCATTCATGATTTTATCTATTTGGGTCATCTCCCTTTTCTTTTTGAGAAGCCTGGCTAGAGGTTTGTCAATTTTGTTTATTTTTTCAAAAAACCAACTCTTGGTTTCGTTGATCTGCTCTACAGTTTTTTTAGTTTCTATATTGTTTATTTCTGCTCTGATCTTTATTATTTCTCTTCTTCTGCTGGGCTTAGGCTGCCTTTGCTGTTCTGCTTCTAGTTCCTTTAGGTGTGCTGTTAGATTTTGTATTTGGGATTTTTCTTGTTTCTTGAGATAGGCCTGGATTGCAATGTATTTTCCTCTCAGGACTGCCTTTGCTGCGTCCCAAAGCGTTTGGATTGTTGTATTTTCATTTTCGTTTGTTTCCATATATTTTTTAATTTCTTCTCTAATTGCCTGGTTGACCCACTCATTCGTTAGTAGGGTGTTCTTTAACCTCCATGCTTTTGGAGGTTTTCCAGACTTTTTTCTGTGGTTGATTTCAAGCTTCATAGCATTGTGGTCTGAAAGTAAGCATGGTATAATTTCAATTCTTGTAAACTTATGAAGGGCTGTTTTGTGACCCAGTATATGATCTATCTTGGAGAATGTTCCATGTGCACTCGAGAAGAAAGTATATTCTGTTGCTTTGGGATGCAGAGTTCTAAATATATCTGTCAAGTCCATCTGATCCAATGTCTCATTCAGGGCCCTTGTTTCTTTATTGACCGTGTGTCTAGATGATCTATCCATTTCTGTAAGTGGTGTATTAAAGTCCCCTGCAATTACCACATTCTTATCAATAAGGTTGCTTATGTTTATGAGTAATTGTTTTATATATTTGGGGGCTCCTGTATTCGGTGCATAGACATTTATAATTGTTAGCTCTTCCTGATGGATAGACCCTGTAACTATTATATAATGTCCTTCTTCATCTCTTGTTACAGCCTTTAATTTAAAGTCTAGTTTGTCTGATATAAGTATGGCTACTCCAGCTTTCTTTTGGCTTCCAGTCGCATGATAAATAGTTCTCCATCCCCTCACTCTCAATCTAAAGGTGTCCTCAGGTCTAAAATGAGTCTCTTGTAGACAGCAAATAGATGGGTCTTGTTTTTTTATCCATTCTGATACCCTATGTCTTTTGGTTGGCGCATTTAATCCATTTACATTCAGTGTTATTATAGAAAGATACGGGTTTAGAGTCATTGTGATGTCTGTATGTTTTATGCTTGTAGTGATGTCTCTGGGACTTTGTCTCACAGGGTCCCCCTTAGGATCTCTTGTAGGGCTGGTTTAGTGGTGACAAATTCCTTCAGTTTTTGTTTGTTTGGGAAGACCTTTATCTCTCCTTCTATTCTAAATGACAGACTTGCTGGATAAAGGATTCTTGGCTGCATATTTTTTCTGTCTAGCACCCTGAAAATCTCGTGCCAATTCTTTCTGGCCTGCCAAGTTTCAAAAGAGAGATCAGTCACGAGTCTTATAGGTCTCCCTTTATATGTGAGGGCACGTTTACCCCTTGCTGCTTTCAGAATTTTCTCTTTATCCTTGTATTTTGCCAGTTTCACTATGATATGTCGTGCAGAAGATCGATTCAAGTTACGTCTGAAGGGAGTTCTCTGTGCCTCTTGGATTTCAATGCCTTTTTCCTTCCCCAGTTCAGGGAAGTTCTCAGCTATTATTTCTTCAAGTACCCCTTCAGCACCTTTCCCTCTCTCTTCCTCCTCTGGGATACCAATTATGCGTATATTATTTCTTTTTAGTGTATCACTTAATTCTCTAATTTTCCCCTCATACTCCTGGATTTTTTTATCTCTCTTTTTCTCAGCTTCCTCTTTTTCCATAACTTTATCTTCTAGTTCACCTATTCTCTCCTCTGCCTCTTCAAGCCGAGCTGTGGTGGTTTCCATTTTGTTATGCATTTCGTTTAAAGCGTTTTTCAGCTCCTCGTGACTGTTCCTTAGTCCCTTGATCTCTGTAGCAAGAGATTCTCTGCTGTCCTGTATACTGTTTTCAAGCCCAGCGATTAATTTTATGACTATTATTCTAAATTCACTTTCTGTTATGTTATTTAAGTCCTTTTTGATCAGCTCATTAGCTGTTGTTATTTCCTGGAGATTCTTCTGAGGGGAATTCTTCCGCTTGGTCATTTTGGATAGTCCCTGGCGTGGTGAGGACCTGCAGGGCACTTCCCCTGTGCTGTGGTGTATAACTGGAGTTGGTGGGCGGGGCCACAGTCAGACCTGATGTCTGCCCCCAGCCCACCGCTGGGGCCACAGTCAGACTGGTGTGTGCCTTCTCTTCTCCTCTCCTAGGGGCGGGATTCACTGTGGGGTGGTGTGGCCCGTATGGGCTACTTGCACCCTGCCAGGCTTGTGATGCTGGGGATCTGGCGTATTAGCTGGGGTGGGTAGGCAAGGTGCTCGGGGGCAGGAGGGGCAGGCTTAGATCGCTTCTCCTTAGGTGATCCACTTCAGGAGGGGCCCTATGGCAGCGGGAGGGAGTCAGATCCGCTGCCGGAGGTTTGGCTCCGCCGAAGCAAAGAGTTGGGTGTTTGCGCGGAGCGAGCAAGTTCCCTGGCAGGAACAAGTTCCCTTTGGGATTTCGGCTGGGGGATGGGCGGGGGAGATGGCGCTGGCGAGCGCCTTTGTTCCCCACCAAACTGAGCTCTGTTGTCAGGGGGCTCAGCAGCTCTCCCTCCCTCTGTCCTCCAGCCTTCCCGCTTTCCGAGCAGAGCTGTTAACTTATGACCTCCCAGACGCTAAGTCGCGCTTGTTGTGGGAACACAGTCCGTCAGGCCCCTCCGTTTTTGCAAGCCAGACTCGGGGGCTCTGCTTGGGCGGCCAGCCGCCCCTCCGCCCCGGCTCCCTCCCGCCAGTCCGTGGAGCGAGCACCGCCTCGCCGCCCTTCCTACCCTCTTCCGTGGGCCTCTCGTCTGCGTTTGGCTCCGGCGACTCCGTTCTGCTAATCCTC
This sequence comes from Prionailurus bengalensis, assembly GCF_016509475.1. Lineage (NCBI taxonomy): Eukaryota > Metazoa > Chordata > Mammalia > Carnivora > Felidae > Prionailurus > Prionailurus bengalensis. Next base: position 97,234,706 of record NC_057344.1, read on the forward strand.
TGGCGGTTTTCTGGGTTATTTAGGCAGGTGTAGATGGAATCTAAGTGATCAGCAGGACGTGCGGTGAGCCCAGCGTTCTCCTAAGCCGCCATCTTGCCGCCTCTCTCTCCATTACTTTTATTATAATTTGTATATACCTGTGAGATTTTTTTCTTTTATACTTACTCCTGATTATGGCCTTTTCTTTCCACTCAAGGAATTACCTTTAAAGTTTCTTATAAGTCTGGTTTATTGTTGACGAACTCTTTTAACCTCTGTTTTTCTGGGAAACTCTTTATCTCTCCTATTCTGAATGATATCTTTTCTGGGTAAAGCGTTTTTGCTGGCAGGTCTCTCCCCCCCCCCCCCCCTTCAGTACTTTGAATATATTATGCCTCTCCCTCTGGCCTCTAAATTTTCTGCTGAAAAATCTGCTGTGAGCCCTATAGGGTTTCCATTGTATGTAACTGGTTTCTTTTGGTGCCTTTAAAATCTCTGTTTATCACTTTTATGCCTTTTTAATTACTGTATGTCTTGATGTGGATCTTCTTGGTCCTTTTGTTTGGGAAACTCTTTCTCCTTATATTCTGAATTGTAGCCTTACTGGGTAGAGTATTCTTAGCTGCAGTTATTTTTCTTTCAGCACTTGGAATATATCATGCCACTCTCTTCTGGCCTGCAAAGTTTATGCTAAAAAAATCAGCTGATGGCCTTATTGGGTTTCCCTTGTATGTAACTGCCTTCTTTTCTCTTGCTGCTTTTTTAAAAAGAATATCAATAACTTACTTTATTATTTTTAATTATTATTATTATCTTTTAATTTACAACCAGGTTAGCATATAATGTAACAATGATTTCAGGGGTAGATTCCTTAATGCCTCCTACCCATTTAGCCCATCCCCCTCCCACAACCCCTCCAGTAACCTTCTGTTTGTTCTCCATGTTTAAGAGTCTCTTATGTTTTGTCCCCCTCCCTGCTTTTATATTATTTTTGCTTCCCTTCCCTTGTGTTCATCTGTTCTGTGTCTTAAAGTCCCCATATGAGTGAAGTCATATGATATTTGTCTTTCTCTGACTAATTTCACTTAGCATAATACCCTCTAGTTCCATCCACATAGTTGCAAATGGCAAGATTTCATTTTTTTTGATTGCCAAGTAATAATTATATATATATATATATATATATATATATATATATACACACACACACACACACACACACACACACACACGCTACATCTTCTTTATCCATTCATCCATTGATGGACATTTGGGCTCTTTCCATACTTTGGCCATTGTTGATAGTGATGCTATAAACATTGGGGTGCATGTGCCCCTTCGTAACAGCATATCTGTGTCCCTTGGATAAATACCTAGTAGTGCAATTGCTGGGTCATAGGGTAGTTCTATTTTTAACTTTGTGAGAAACCTCCATACTGTTTTCCAGGGTGGCTGCACCAGTTTGCATTCCCATCTTCAGTGCAAAAGAGAACCTCTTTCTCTACATCCTCTCCAACATCTCTTGTTGCCTGAGTTGTTAATGTTAGCCATTCTGACAGGTGTGAAGTGTATCTCATTGTGGTTTTGATTTGTATTTTCCTGATGATGAATGATGTGGAGAATTTTTTCATGTGTCGGTTGGCCATCTGGATGTCTTCTTTGGAGAAGTGTCTGTTCATGTCTTTTGCTCATTTCTTCACTGGATTATTTGTTTTTTGGTTGTTAAGTTTGAGAACTTCTTTATAGATTTTGGATACTAACCCTTTATCTGATATGTCATTTGCAAGTATCTTCTCCCATTCTGTCAGTTGCTTTTTTGTTTTGCTGATCTCTTGCTGCTTTTAAAATTCTCTCTTTATCACTACTTTTCCATTTAAGTACTGTGTCTTGGTGTGGACCTCTTTGGGTTGATTTTGTTGGGGACTCTCTGTGCCTCCTGGATCTGGATGTGTGTTTCCTTCCCCAGATTTGGGAAGTTTTCAGCCACTATTTATTCAAATACAATTTCTGCCCCTTCTTCTCTCTCTTCTTATGGGATCTCTATAATGCAAATATTATGCTTGAAGGTGTTGCTGAGTTCACTAAATCTATTTTTAATCTTTTTTCTCTCTCTCCTATTCACGTTTATTGCTTTCTAATATTCTGCCCTTCAGGTTGCTGTTCTGTTCTTCTGCTTCCTCTGGTGTACTATTCCTTCTAGTATATTTTTAATTGCATTCATTGAGTTCTTCATCTCTGATTTTTTCCCCGTTTTCTATTTCTTTGTTAAGAGTCTCAATGAGTATACACGGTAAGTATCTTTATGACCATTAAATTCTCTATCAGACTTGTTATTTATGTCCATTTTGTTTAGCTCTACTGCTGTGATTTTGTCCTGTTATTTAATTTGGGATATATTCCTTTCTCTCCTCATTGTCTAATTATCTGTGTGAGTTTGTATGTTACTAGGAAAGTTAGCTATGTTTCCTTTCCTTATAAATAATAGACATAGTATCCTGCAGTGCACTGTCCCCTGTACACCAGAACTTGGTGCTACAGGGGTGCCTCCTGTGTGTGTTTCATGCACCTTACTGTTGTGGCTGAGCCATATTTATCTTCAGTCCATTCATCCTCAATGGTTTTCTTTGCCTGTTGTGGGCAGTGTTTGGTCCCTATGTTGGTAGTGAGCCAGTCACGGGCAGCCTTGGGGTTGAGTTGAGTCAGATCAGGTATATTCCAGCGATTTGGTAGTGCTTCAGCACTCGCTCTCCCTCTCTCTCCAGAGGAAGAGAAGTGCAGGGCACTTTCCCTGTGTTATCTTTTGAGAAGGTTTTGTTGATGCATGGGTCTATAGCCAGACCATATGTCTGTCCTCAGCCCATTGCTGAGGCTGCAATGGGATTAGTGTTTGTGGTTCCTTCTCCCTGGGGCAAGAGTCAGTTTGGAGTGGTGCTGATCCTGTCAGGGCTGTTTGCAAACTGCTGTGTCAGTGGCCCTTCTTTGAATGGGCTCTAGCCAAAGGTGTATTAGAGAGGGAAAGTCTGCAAGAGAATGTGGGTGTGGTGTGTGTGATGTTAGCAAGGTTTGTGCAGGTCTGCTGTGGGAGGGGACCTGGAGCCACCTTTAGAAATCTCCTGTCTCAGGGATGGATTGGGCAAATCCACAGGAGTGTGCAGTGCAGGGCACACAGTATCAGCAAAGTCTGCTCTGGTCTGCTGTGGAAGGAGACTTGCATCCAACTGGGAAAACTCTTGCCCAGGCTGGTCAGGTTGGAAGGAGCAGATCCTTAGAAGTGCCATGTGCAGGTGTGGGTGTGCTGTTAGAAAGTTAAGTGGAGAGTATTGATGCTGTGCTCATTCTCCAGGTGTTCATATATGTAGTCTAGGGGGCAATGGAGGGAAATGACACCCAGCAGTGTTTTTGTTTTGTGGAGAAGTCTCCCAATGATCCCTGCCCCTCCAGCACAGGCTCTGAGATTAGTAAACAAATCTCTCTCCTGTATACCCCAGGTGTTTTTCAAACTGCTGCTTCTATGCTGTATCTCTGTGGGGCTGTTTGTTGTGCTGTCTCTTTTAAGGGCAGGCACTAAATTTTCTCTCCTCCAACTGGCTTTCCCTGGGGCAAGCCCACTGATTTTAAAATTCCAAGGGGCACCTGGGTGGCTCAGTCGGTTAAGCGTCCAACTTCGGCTCAGGTTGTGATCTCACAGTCCGTGAGTTCAAGCCCTGTGTCAGGCTCTGTGCTGACAGCTCAGAGCCTGGAGCCTGTTTCAGATTCTGCGTCTCCCTCTCTCTGACCCTCCCCCGTTCATGCTTTGTCTCTCTCTGTCTCAAAAATAAATAAAGGTTAAAAAAAATTTTTTTTTAATTCCAAGCGTTAAGCTCTGCTGATTGTAAAAATTCCCCAAATTTGGCCCCTCTGTTTCTAAAACCAAGTGTTATGGGGATTCATCTTCCACTTATAGGATCCTTGTGCTGGGGTGCCTGGGGTGAGGATCTTCTCTCCCCTCTTTGTGCCCCTGGCATCCCTCCCTCCCTTGGATAGCCCCATGGGTGATACCCTCTTCTGTATAGCCTTTTTTCTACATTTAGCTGTGGAGAGTCTGTTCTGCCAGTTTTGGGGTTGTTTTCTGGATTATTTACACTGATCTGGGTGTTACCTAGTTGTATCCATGGATGAGGTGAGCCTGGGATCCTGGTACTCTGCCATCTTCCTCAGAATCACAACTAAGTCTTTAACCTACCTGGATTTGATTCTTTATATTGTCACATAGGAGTTTAGTTCTATATTTTCCCCCATGTGGATACCAACTTTCCCACCACCTTTTATTTGCACAGTGTTCTATATTGCCCTCAAATTGGTCTTTTTGTGGTCCCTTGATTCCATTCCATTCCTGCAGCAATATTATACTGTCTTAACTATAATAGCTTGATAGCTTTTATACATCTTGATAAGATGCTATAGCCAGTTCCCTTACTTTTTCTTTAAGAATGTCTTAGCACTTCTGGGCCCATTTGCATTTCAATATAAATATTAGCTTGTCATTCTCTAAAAGATACCTGTTGAGATTTTTATGATATTCACATTGCTTTGAAATTGGAGTTGTATTGAATCTGTATGTCAATTTTTGGAAAACCGTCATTAATAAATATCAAGTCTTCCAATCTTTGAACATATTTCTCTTCATTCATTTAAGTCTATTTGAATGTGTCAGTAATGTTTTACAATTTTCCTGTCTTATGTAGACATTATGTGTCTTATGTACAGTTTAGATATTATGTTTTAAAATATGTTCCTTTTATAAGCTTATTTTTCTTTGCTGTTGATATATAGAATTATAATTTATATATATATATATATATATATATATATATATATATACACACATAGTTTTATATCCAGCAAACTTGTCAAATTCTCATGTTAATTATGATAGTGAACTGATATCTTCTGAATTTTTTACATATACAATCCCATTAAACTGCAAATAATGACAGGGTGTTTTTTTTTCCCCTTTCATGAATTTTGTGAGCCAGTGGTTAAACATGGCCAATATTAAAAATGAGGTTGTATAAACTTTGAATTAAATTTTTATTAGAAGCAAAAGAATACATACTGAACACTCATGACTTTTTTTAACTGAGGACAAGTACATGTTTTTGTTTTTGTTTTTTTTTAATGCTTATTTATTTTTGAGAGACAAGACAGAGCATGAGCAGGGGAGGGGCAGAAGGGGAGACACAGAATCTGAAGCAGGCTTCAGGCTCCCAGCCATCAGCACAGAGCCTGACAAGGGGCTCAGACCCATAAACTGTGAGATCATGACCTAAGCCAAAGTCGGCACTTAACCAACTGAGCCACCCAGGCAACCCAAAACTCATGACTTTCAAAATATTTCACTATATTGTTATTATCTGTGTCCTAGGTTATTTACATCATTATCACTGTGTGATGGAGATTACTATATAATGTTCTGCTATTGAATTTCTCTTCCAACAGTACATTCAGTTAGGTGAGAAGTGGTAGTTTAAGAGCAACCATTGTAATAGTATTTAAACCATGGAAATTGATAAACATTATAAATCAATGCATTTTTCCCCCTCTCAAAGTCAGTTGTTAGACTTAGCATGCCACTGAAGTTCTGAGAGTTGATATCTTTGTGTGATTCCTGATTTCAGGGTTAGGTTTCCAATTTTTCACATTAAGTATAATGCTATATAGGTTTTGTACCTAAACATCATCAGATAAAAGACCTCTTGTCTTTTTTCTGTTTTGCAGAATTTCTATATATGTTTATCTTTTCGTTTATTGAAATGTAGTTGACATACAATATTATGTTAGTTTCAGGTGTACAAAATAGTGATTCAACATTTATATACATTTTGAAGTGATCACCAGTAAATCTAGCTACCGTCACCAAAGTTGTTATATATTATTAACTATATTCCCTATGTTGATAAATATGACATTATATACATATATATATACGTATATATATATACATATATATGTGTATATATATATACGTATATATATATATATATATGTGTATATATATATACGTATATATATATACATATATATGTGTATATATATATACGTATATATATACATATATATGTGTATATATATATACGTATATATATATATACATATATATACATATATATATATATACGTATATATATATATACGTATATATATATATACATATATATATATACGTATATATATATATATATGTATATATATATATACGTATATATATGACCCTTATGTTGTTTCTAAGTCTTGGCTGTTGTGAATAACGTTGCAGTTAACATGGGGATGCAGGTTTCTCTTTGAGATAGTCATTACATTTTCTTTGAATGCATTACCAGAAGTAAGATTGTTGAATGATAATGGAAGTTCTCTTTTTAATTTTTTTGAGGAAACTTCATTCTACTGTTTCCATAATGCCTGCACCAATTTATATTTTCACCAACAGTATATACAAGGATTCTCTTTTCTCCATATCCTTGCCAATATTTGTTATTTTTGGTCTTTTGGATATTAGCCTCCTGATAGTATGAGGTGATATCTCATTGTGGTTTTGATTTGCATTTCTCTGATTAGTGATGTTGAGCACCTTTTCATATACCTGTTGGTCATTTGTAGGCCTTCTTTGAAAAAAAGTCTATTCAGGTGTTTTGTCAATTTGGATTGTTGTTATTAGTGGTAGTAGTATTTTGGTATTGCGATGTACGAGTTTCTTTTATATTTTGGATATTAACCCCTTATCAGATATATAGTTTGCAAATATTTTCTAGTCATAGGTTGCCTTTTTTCTTTATTTTCTTTCTTCTTTCTTTCTTTCTTTTTTTTTTTTTTTGCTGTGCAGAAGCTTTTCGGATAGATGTAGTATTACTTGCATATTTTTGCTTTTGTTGCTAGTGCTTTTAGTGTAATATTAGAAATCTCATTGCCAAAACCAATGGTGAGATTTTTTCCTAGGTTTACACTTTCAACTCTCACATTTTCTTCTAAGAATTTACAGTTTCAAGTCTCACATCTAAGTCTTTAATACATTTAAAATTTTTGTGAGTGGTGAAAGACAGGGGCCCAATTTCATTCTATTGCATATGATTTTAGAGTTTTCCCAACACCATTTATTGAAGAGACTATCCTTGTCACATTGTATATTCTTAGATCATTGTCAAATATTAGTTGACTGTATATATGTGGGTTTATTTTGTGCTCTCAATTCTGTTCCATTGGTCTATGTGACTGTTTTTATGCCAGTACGATGCTCTTTCGGTTATTGTAACTTTGTAATATAGGTTTTTTCCATCTGTGATATAATTGACATGTAACATTAATCCAAGGTATTACCACATAATTATTTATGTGTATATTGCAAAATGATTACAATAGGTTAATTAACATTCATAACCACAGATACTTATTTTTTTTTCTTGTGATGGAAGTTTTAAGATCTCTCTTAGTGACTTTCAAATATACAATACAGTATTGTTAACTATAGTTACCATGCTGTACATTACATCCCTGGGACTTATTGTAATATAGTTTGAAATTAGGAAGTGCAACACCTTCAGCCTTTTTGTTTCTCAGAATTTCTTTGGCTATTCTAGGTCTTTTTTGGTTCCATATGAATTTTTGGATTGTTTTTTCTAAATTTCTGTGAAAGAAAGTAGGTGTAGAATTTTAATAGAAAAGGCATTGAATCTGTAGATTGCCTTGGGTAGTCTGGACATTTTAACTAAGTTAATTATTCCAGTCCATAAACATTTATTTGTGTGTTCAATTTTTTTTCATCAAAGTCTTAAAGTTTTCAGTGTGTGGAAATTTCACCTCCTTAGCTAAATTTATTCCTATGTATTTTATTGTTTTTGAGGCTATTGCAAAAATTTTTTTCAAATAGTTTATTGCTAGGAAATTGCTAATTTCCTTTCTATATAATTTCTTTATTTTATATAGATTGCTAATCAGTAGAGGATTTTAGTTACACATTTTCTTGTATAGTGTCTTGTACCTTGAAATTTCCATTGCCTTTTGGTCAATGTTGGCAGTTCATGTTTTGCCAGGAGCTTTTCTTCTTTTGGTTTCCAAACTTTCTACCAGAGAACAGTTTGTCTTTTAAAATCTCCTTTGCATCTGTACTTATTTTCCTTTCTTATTCCTTATTTTGTCTGCCAAAGAAGATATATTTTTTATTAGTCTTTATGTTTTATATTTAGCTTTATCTTTTATATTTAGCTTTGCAAGGTAGTCTTTCTGACTAATCATGTCTTTCTGATTTGTTTTTTCTAATATTTAATTAGATGAGTACTTATTCCTTTCTTCATCCTGTACTCTCTAAAAACAAAATTATTTAAGGCTATAATAGAAATATATATATTGGTCTCTGCCCCTGGTTCCTGGCACAGAGGAACCTAAAACTCTTGTAATTTCCCAAGTGATAAGAGCATCTTTTGTCCTAATATTTAGTTTTTGACTCCACCTCTGACACAGGGCTCCTAAGACCCTTGTAAATTCCTAGGTGATAAGAGCACTAGGAGCATCATTTTTCTGTTGAGGTCACTCTAGGTGGGCTCCTGGATGGCAGCTGGTGACTAGAAAGACCATGCCATGATTAGAAGCTTGGTATTCTGAGTCCCATTCCGTCAACCTCCAGAGAGGGGAGAGAGGCTGGAAATGGAATTAATAATTGATCATGCCCAAGTGAGGAAGCCTTCATAAAATCCTAGTAGTGGGGGTTCACAGAGCTGTCAGATTGGTGAACACATCCACACCAGGAGGGTGATATACCCCAACTCAATGGGAACAGAAGCTCTTATGCTTGCCTATGTATGTATCTGGCTATTTATCTGTATCCTTTATCATATACTTTTAATAAATTGGTAGGTGTTAATCCCAGAGTTCTGTGAGTTCTAACACATTAATTGAACCCAAGGAGGGGGTTATGGGAATTTCTAATTTGTAGCCAAGTGCACAGAAGTTGTGGATAATCTGAGGATGTACTACTTATGATTGACATCTGAAAGGGGGTAGTCTTGTGAGACTGAACCCTTAATCTGTGGGATCTGATGTTATCTCCAGGTGGATAGTGTTAGAATTAAATTGAATCATATTCATTAGATGAGTACTTATGCATTTCTTCATCTTGTACTTTCTAAAAACAAAATTATTTGAGGCTATTAAATAGAGTTAAATTGTAGGACACCTGGCTGGTGTTGCAGAGAATTGCTGCAACACATATCTGGTGTCTGAAGTGTTGTGATAGTAGTATAATGAAAGGAAATGTGTAGGAAAGAAGACATAGGAGGGAAAACTAAGGTTTTTCAAATACAGCTATGCATTTATTTTCATTAGGACAATTTTCATTTACCCTGTTGGTACGATATATTTTCCTTTTTGTTGGTTTTCAGATAGTAATTCTCTATTTATTTTTCTCTATGATACGTCCATCTATTCTTTCACTTTTTTTTAAAGTTTATTTTGAGAGAGAGAGAGAGTGTGACCAGGGGAGGGGCAGAGAGAGAAAAATCCCGAGCAGCTCTGTGCTGATGGCACAGAGGCCCACGCAGGGCTTGATCCCATGAGCTGTGAGATCATGATCTTAGCCAAAATCAAGAGTCAGATGCACTGAGCCCCTCAGGCGTCCCTATTCTTTCATTCTTAATTTGTAAATGTATGAGATTATTGGCTTATGATTAGAGGATGTTTTCAAAACTTTTCCTCTGTTGGCCATATATATGATCAATATCTGTAAACATTTCATAGACATATGAAAATAAATGTAAATTGTTTGAGAGAATAATTCAACTGTGGTGTTCCTCTGTGTCCTTACTGTGTCTAATTTTGCCCATGCCATATACACCCTTATTAACAGAATTCCAATTTTGTTGGAGATAGCAAAGTGCAAGTCAAAAAACTTAAGCTTCCTAGACTACCAAGCTGATAGGGGTAGCTTTCAGATTAAGTTCTGGTGAATGGCAGGCATATTAGTGAAAGTTGCTGAGGATTCTGGGAATGTTCCATTTTTTTTTCTTTTATTTGCCAATTTGGTAAGCCTGATTTGCCCTTCCCCTTTGCCCGCCCGCCTTTTTTTTTTTGGTCCGGAATGTATATAACTTTTTTTTTTTTTTAAGTTTAAATACTACTAGACCAGTGAAAATCAAAAAAGAGGAAATTGAATTATCTGTCAAACTGTCAAGTATCCGTGTGGTAAAATAGGACAGTAAGCCAAACTGAAAGTAATAACGAAGGCTTTATTCACTTCCTGTGCTACTGCAGGCAAAAAGCAAAGAAAAATGGTAGCTCCTCAATGTTCCATTTTTCATTGCAGAATGGCACCAGGCATGGGTCAGTCAGATGATAGGCATTGCCGGCAGTGGAAGATGTCTTACTGAAGAGCTGAATAAAACACTCCTACCATTTTATGGACTTGGAACTTGACAGAAGGAAAGGGGTAACGGCTAGGAGTAAAACACTACTGAGGTCAGAGGGGAAAAATATCTTAGTCAAGGTCCTGTCATAAGGAACTCTTCGTGGAGTCTCCACTGTATGGAGGCCTCCGAATGGAGGCAGGTGGGCTAGGAATGATAAATTACATATCAGCATTGTTGACTCAGGGTTGGAATGACAGTCTGAGTCCTTGATTGCAACCCCCTCCAGAGACTGCAATACACTAACCATGTACCTAGTCTGTTGTGAAGAGGGCAGTTTTCCCCTGTGAGGCCAGCTTGGTAAAATCTGTGTCCTTGTGTTGTTGAACCTGAAGGATCAGGTTTTGGCCTGGAACCAGACTCCTGTGCAATTTAATGTTAAAAGGAGTAACAGGCATAAAGAAGGATGTATATAATGCCACAACAAATTGAAGTTATAAAATCTTAGAAATTTATAAACCTGGGGGTGCCTGGGTAGCTCAGTCAGTTAAGCATCCGACTTCGGCTCACGGTTCGTGGGTTCAAGCCCTGTGTCGGGCTCTATGCTGACAGCTCAGAGCCTGGAACCTGCTTCAGATTCTGTGTCTCTTCATTCTGCTCCTGCCCCTGCTCACACACACTCTCTCTCTCTCAAAAATAAACATAAAAATACTTTTTTAAAAATTTAGAAACCTGATTTTTTAAAATGTACCTATAAGAGATAGCATCACAACAGTAACATTTAGAAAAAGCATTGAATTATAACAGATTATATATATATATATATATACACACACACACACACACACACACACACACACACACTTGTGTGTACCTGTGAGTTCACATAATAGCTGTCTGATATAAATTATTTCAGTTGCATTTCATTTGTGTTGCTAAGAAAGAAGAGCATCTGAGACAAAATTTGCAAAACTCAGAGGCTGGTTTTGGTTAGGTGTTTTTTTAAGAGTACTAAATCCTTGTTGTCATGCATTCTATCTCTTATATTGTGGTCAAGATAGTTTCTTTTTTTTTTTTTAAGTAATCTCTGTGCCCAGTGTGGGGCTTGAATTCATGACCCCAAGATCAAGAGTCACATGCTTTAGTGACTGAGCTAGCCAGGCACCCCAAGACAGTGTTTGTTCGTACATTTAATATTTAGATTTACCCACACATTTATGTTTTCTAGTGCTTTTCCTTGCATTTTTCTTCCATCTGAAGAATTCTCTATTAGTATTACTTTTGGTGCAGATTCGCTAAAATTAGTTTTTTATGAAAGAATATTTGTCTTCATTTTGAAGGATATTTTCACTCGGTATAGAATCCTATGTTGGTAGATTTTTGTTTCACTTTACTAAGTCAATAGTGAATATTTCAGTCCTTTGTCTTCTAGATTCCATCATTTACATTGGAAAGTCAGTCAACTAGTCTTGTTGCTCCTTAGAGGTGTAATGGTCTTTGTTGTCTGATGAAGATTTCAGTTCTCTGACTTCTAAGATTTTCTCTTTATCTTTCAACAGTTTTACACTGCTCTTAAAACAGAAGGTGACATTGGGTTGGAACTTTGTGATCAAGGAGGAAAGCAGTAAAATATGAGGTAAAAGTTAATGGTACAGATCATGTAGGGATTTTCAGGATATGGTAAAGACTTTGGGTTTTATTGAATGCTGTGGAGATCTAAGGAATGTTCTAATCAGAAGAGTGACCCATGATCTAAGTTTTAAAAGGATAAATTTGAGTTGCATTGGAAATAAATGTCAGGAAGACCTGTTAGTACATTACTATAATAATGTAGATGAAGGATGACGGTGGCTTGGACTAAGTAGTATAAGATTATTTTTTAAAATCATAAATGAGCAATGAAATATACTCTTAGCATCTGTTAAAAATTTTTTTTCTTTTTTCATCTGTTAATGTGGTGAATGATATTTCCTAACATTAAACTACTCTTGCATCCTTGGGATAAAACAAATCTGTTAGTATATTTTTAACCTTTATAAATTCAGTTTGCTAGTATTTTAGAAAATTTGTAATTTGTTGCATTTATCTTCATGAGTGGGTTTGGAAGAGTTAATTTTGTTCCCATATCGTCCTTTTCTGGTGTGGTATATATAGAGAGTACGCTGTGAGACTGGCTTTATAAGAGCAGTTAGGGGGTTTTCTTAATTTCTGAAGTTTCAAGGGACTTATTTGTAGGAGATTTGTAAAACATTCTGGACTTGGTGTATCTTTTATGGGTAGATTTTCAACTCAAAATTGATTTAATGATGTGTTTTCCTCAATTGTGTTAGAGGCTGGTCTATTTTTTTCTACTTGGAGACAGAGGTTTTGATTTTGTTGATTATTTCATTTGCTATTAATTTCTCTTATTTTCTTTTGTTCTAATTTCTTTAAGTTTATTTTGCTGTTTTTCTACTTCTTTACTAGGATGATTAGGCCATTTAAGTTTCTAATCTTCATTTTCAATACAGGCATCAAAGCATTTAAATTTCTAAAATAGCACTCCAGTTGCACGTAACCAAGTCTTTATAGGCAGCTTTCATTTATTAAAAGATTGCTGAACACTTATGTGCATTCTTGTACATTGCAGGAAGAAAAATAGATCCAAAAGGGATCTTTAAGAGGTGCATTTGCAATTTAAGATAAAATATAAAAAATATTTTAAACATATATAACAGGTTTATATTATCATTCCAATTAGAAGTACATTCTAATTTTTAACATGCCTCGACATTTCTAAAAATTAATTTTTTCAATTCAAGTATATGGGTGTAAGAAATTCTCTTGGGCTATCTTCATAGCCCAAGAAATTCTCTTGGGCTATCTTCATAGGTTACTTCTAGTCACATTGCACTGTTTGAAAATCTGTATGATGGTCTTTGGTGTTTATTGAGATTTGCTGTGGTTTACTGATAATTATTATTATAAACACCCCATGTATACCTAGGTTTTACCTAACAGTTGAGTGATAGTTTATTTACGTAAACTATCAGATCTGCCTTTTAAAATTCTATTCTTTTATATACTTAGCTGCTTACTACCAGTTATCACTGTTACCTTGGGCCCAAATTTCTCTTTGTACTGTCACTTGCTTTATATATTTCTTATTGTTTCAGAATTTTTTATTCCTGGTGAATTGCTCTATTTGTCATTATTGAAGCTCACTTGTATCTCAATATTTATTTTTTTACCTTAAAGTCAATTTGATTTATAGTTTCATTTGATTGGCATTTTCTTATTCCATCAATTTAAACTATTACATTGTTATTAAGAAGTGTAAAAACCACATAGTTTTTAAACTGGCCAAGTTTACTGTAACTAGTGACATTTGGATTTCTGTTATTTTGTGTGATTTGTTTTTTGCTTCTCTTTGCCTTCAGTGGGGTTCATTTTATTAACTACAAATTGCTGCCTTCCTACTTATTTACTTTTAATTTAACCTAATCCTTTTTATCGTTAAAACCAGTACACCAGTCCTTTCAGGTTTACACTGCTTTACCACCACAGTGAACTTAAATAGGAAACCAAATGTAGTCATTTGCCAATGCTGCGGGACACAACTGGTTCAGACTGCCTTCTGGCATTTGCAGGTTCTGTGAACCATCTTGAACATTTTTTTTTTTTACATTTAAAAAGGGAGAATTGTAAAGGATAAAAATGAGAGGTACTTACAATCAACAGACATTCCTTCTTCACCTCTGGAAGGCTCTTTTCTGTTTAATTACTAGTGACTTTGGTTTTACCAAAAAAACCCAAACCAAAAAACAAAACCCCAAAACAAAACAAACCTAAATCCTATCCAGTTCTTCCCAAATTCAGGATAAGATAAATAGGAATGAATGCCGATTGTTAAGCCTTCTAGACTTAACAAGTATTTATTTGCATTGAAGCTTAGTTTATAAAGTGTTTGAAATATAAATATTTTTCTGGACAGAGGGTCCATTAGCCTTTGAATGCTTTTAAGTTGTTCTATCCCTAGAAGATTAAGCACCAAATACTCTAGACCAGGGGACCTCAATCATTTTCTTACCTTAACACCCTAAACGACTTGACACATTTTCGTCAGGAATAGCAATTCTCAAACAGAGGAGCTTTATGAGACTCACTGGGGCATAGAGCTCCTCTATGCCTACTGAAAATTTCTAAGGTCATCATATTGACTTATTCCTGTTTTCTCTTCCAGTATAAAGCTAAATTATTCTGACAACACATCCAACATTAACAAACTATTTGTTGACAAAATCAATAAATAGCATCTGAAGGTTTGAAAAATTTGCTCATTTAAAGACCCTCCCTTATTAAGTAAATTTTTTTAAATGTCTCTAATGACTTGTCCACAAACCACCAAGTCAGTTAAGTTCAATATGTGACAATTAAACCTCAGGTGTGCAAAACACATAGTTCAAGGAACAAGTAGGTATAGACTTATTATAATTACATGACTTGACAAGGTGCACTGTCATCCAAAAATGAATTGCATTTATTATCAATTGCTATTTGTTCACTAGTATGAAGATGCCAATTTACATACACAGAAAGTATTTTATATACTTTGATCCTGCCATATGTAACATTATTATGGATGTTTGTGAACCAAAATTGTATGCCAAATTTATATTCCTAGAATGTTATCAGTGTAACATCACAAACCATTCTCATGTCAGCTTGTTGAAGCTGAGGGTCTATTACATGCAAATATCAGTTGATTATTTTTACAGACACATCACACTTGGTTATGATTTTCTGCATTGCACTGGTTACTCTTTGTATTGAAAACAAACTTGGAAATTACGAAATGTAGTTTTCTTAAAAACAAAATTATTAGCTAATAGGAACTAAACCACCAGAAATTCTTTTACACTAATGACTAGAGTCAGAGTCACAATAGAAATTATTTTAATAATGGTTGAAGAAAAGAAAAAATGACTTGGATGCCATATTAGAACTAAAACAATTTGATAATTTCATTAAAAAACTGCTTTATATACTGTAGAATTAAACAATGGCTTCATCTTACCAAGTATAAAAGGTAACCACTTTTAATGTGAGTCTGCTTCCAAGACATTAAGCCATAAAATTTTATTTCAGGGAAAATAATACAACACTTTAAAGCATTTCCTAGATTTCCCTACCTTCTAATGACATTTTAACACCTTCTTCTGGATGGGTCCATATGATTTCAAGAGCATTTTGACTCAAGGTCTTAGAAGCACAAAATTTAGGAAATTCTAAAAACAAAACAAAACAGGAAGATGCACAGAACATGTATGTAAACCAGAAAGAACAAACAATGGAAGGTGGCTAACCCTTTAACAATTTTGAATTTCTGACCCTTATTTTGTCACACTGGTATCTGTATTAAAAATAAGGAATGTTGGGTTTCTTCATATATGATAATTCACAAAACTGACCTCTTTTGGTCCAGAACTACTTAAAAGTATTCTAAGGCCAAAATACGAAAACTCTAGAAGCCATTATTAAATTTTAGAGATACTACATGAGGAAACTTACAACACGGCTTTTCAGGTATGAATTTATAAGAGTCAAAAAATTCTTCACAGTAATAAGATTTGGTGTTTAGAAGGCAACAAAGGCAATAAAATTAGCTATCAAAGGGATAGGATAGCTGTGAAACTATTTAAAAATACACAAAATGAAAGACCTAAAAAATCATCTAAAATAAAAAAAACCAAAATGCGCTGGAGAAAAATAGGATTATACAAGACCCTAGAATTGGATGAGAGAATAAATGGATCAAGATGCACCAGAAAGATCATTTCCATTTATAGTTTATACACTATAAAAATAAAACATACTGAATTTCCCTTATCTCTGTACAGGATGGGTCATTTTTAGGTAACTATATACTTCCTTAATAATCATCCTCTAACTTAGGACAGTAAAAGATTCCAAAGCAAAGATTATACTATTAATTTTTGTTATGGTTATGGATTTTGACCTGCTTGACAGACTGAATAAAATGATCATTCAATTAGGTTTTTTGATTTGAAAGTTCCGAGTCCTTTAATAATGTGTTTTAATAGATGTGCTTTTTCTTTTAATACTTACTCTAACAATATGCTAGAGGTAGCCTTAGGGATCTGGAAGATGAAAGAGCCATTACCACCTAACAGGTACTGACCACTGTGCCACAGAGGTTAAGTTTTCTTCTTCTAAGCAGCTTCAGTTTAACGTTCTAAGAATTCCAGGTGCCTTTTTATTTAAAGTGTGAAGCAAATACCCTTGAATTCAGCAAGAAAAAAACTTAGACATCTGGCTGTAGTATAAACCCAAAGCTGGTTTTTTTTAGGAAACACAGGAGTATATGGAAGAACATAAATTTTATTAGTACATTTAAAATTAGATGAGGAAAAAAAAAATTAGATGAGGAAGCAAAATAGCTGAAGTTTTTTGTTTTGGTTAAGAGTTTTGGTCTTCGCATTAATTTCTGTTACTTTTTTATTGAAAGAAAAGATTATGTGCTCCCTGGGAACTTTTAAAATGGTAAGACCTTAACAAAAAAGGAAATTTCAAACCTGCTTTTCTTTTGTGATCATCAAAATTCTGTCTTCTGAAATTGATGGCTTTAAAAGATTAGTTTGCTAAATGGTAGTTATGAAAGATTGTAGAGTAAGAGCATAATATTAGAATCACACTTTAAGCACACTACCAATGACATTTGAAGTCATCAGTGGCTAACTTTAATCAGTGCCATCAGATTTTAAATATTGATACAATCAGTAATGCTTATCATTAATTTTATAGAATCAGATATCACAGGCCAAATTCTACTTAAAACTTCCTAAGTCTAATGACAAAATAACATTTAATTTAGAATTGAAGTTTTCTGGTTGTAAAATTCTAAAAGGTGAGAAAGGTGAAGTTATATTTGTCTTGTCATTTAAGAATCACTTCTATGATATTTAAGATCAATGCCAAGGTTTCAACTGTTAACTACCAAATATCACCTGTTAAAAACAAAACAAAATCCTAATGAGAATGTTTATAGGCTTATTACAACTCAAATTCATGAATACAGAGGAATGGTTCTATTTTGGCTCAAACTGAAGTCAGCTAATTTGATCACTGTATTTGAATGCTCATTGTCTTTAAGTATTGATAATTTTTCAAAACAGTTCAAGATGTCCTAATTTGGATAAAATGTTTTTGTACTTATTATATAAAAATTGAGCCCCAAGTTCATTAATATAGCTATCTAGGAAGTAATCATAAATATACTGAAAATTGGCCAAGAAACTCTAAGAAATCTTTATTTCTTCTTAGGAAAAATCTAATTAGTTACACTCTTTTAAACTGAGATTATTATCTGTTTATTCCAAAAGCCCAATTCTTTGGTGTACTGTTTCTAGTTGTTTTAAACTTAAGAATTCTGTATACTGCTAAAGGAATTAAAGCATCACAAACTTTGTGTTAAATAACTTTGTTATTTAAGCAATCTTTGTTTTTATAATCACAGTATGATTGGCTATCAGGAGGTGGATTTGGAAACCAAGTGATTTATACTTTTTCATAGAGTAAAAGTGTATTTTAATCATCTTATTTTCTACATACTTAGTTCATATTTGATTATAGGAAAACATTCTAATTTTCTATGTCTTTTCTAAAATAACTTCTAAAATAGTGGCTTTTTATTTTGAAAAAAATTTTTGTCTAGTACTGCATATATTTCCATGCAGATTAAACTGAGCCATACCTTCTACCCCAAACTGTTAAGGAGAACATATTTTTCTTTATATTCAGTAAACAACTACATCATAAGGTTAAACAGCTTTTGAAAATATCATTTAAGTTGGATGAGTAGGAAAGCATACATCTTATCTTTGGATGTATTTAACTTATCACGTGAAGTGTTATATAAATGTAAGAATTAGAATGTTATAGATCTAAAACACAGAACTACATAAACCGATTTAAGAAGGAAGGGAAGATGTCAGATATATTAGTTCAGATGCAGAAAGGGTTATTTACACATTTGTTCATAAGTTTTGGAGTTACATAGCTCCTAACGAAGTGGGTGGAGATTTTCTTGTTAACTCAAGAAAAAGCTACGAACTCCCTAATGTGTGCTGTTGAAATACTCCTTCATAACTTTGATGCTCTTCCTGAAATGAACCTATATATTCAACCTATAAATGAAAACCAACTGATGCTTTAAAAAGAAAGTATTTAATTACTAGTGGATATAATTAGTTCACTTTAAGAGTATTAAGACAAGGAGAAGTTTAAAGACTAGAAGACATTAAAAATATATTGGGTCTATATGATTTTTTTAATGCAAAAAAGGGACATCTCCCTCAAAAAGGATGAATAAAAATCCCTGCAAAATGCACTGCTCCATATGCTCCCCTTTCAGTGCAGACTACATTGTAGAAACAAAATCTCTCTTAAGAGAACTATTTGTGAGAAATAATGACTATCCCTAAAGATATTAAACTCTCAATTTTTACTATGTAAGAAAGTCATTATTAATTCATCTTAATATAAAGGTTTTAGCTTTGGGAAAAAGTGAGCCTTTCAAAATTTTAACTTAGGTTATTAATCTAGTTGATTGGCATGAAACACAAGTGCCATGCATGGTCTATGCCTCTCGTAGGTCTGAAAAGTCATTTCAGACTGCTCCCATACTTAAATGGTTTCAAGCCTCTGGACAGAACTGAACAATGTGAACAAGTCTGGTGATGAAGCACTGATTAAGTCTTGAAATATCATAATTTCACAGTCCCTTGTCCCATATAATATATATAAGAAGCACCAAAACTGGAGCCAAGATCTGAACAGGTAATGTAACAGCAGGAACTATAATTTAATCACATCATATCATATTACACTTATGTAACATTCTATGCCTGTTGATATGTGTAACATAGTTAAGTTTATTACAAGCATTATTTCCTAAGACTTACGGTATAAGTACTTCTTTTCAAGTATTACCGCTTATTTAAGTGTTTATCTATTTCTTAACATTATGTAAATCAGTGATAAATGTATATAATGCAGTACATTGTGCCATTTCTCCCAACCCTGTGTTCAGATATTAACAAAGTCAATTAAGAAAAACAAAACAACTATTAAAACTGAAACAAGGCTATCAACATCACACATGAACATCTGAGTCGGTCAATAGCATTTGCCCCTTAACATGAAGGTATTTTCATCAAAAATGCCTCATCTTTAGGCTAGTATTATGTTAGCAGCAGCTGGTCTTCAGGACAAATCAGAAGTTTCAAGTGAAAATGACACTGAATTACTCTTGAGGAAACATCAATCCACATTACTAATAAAAGATGCAAACTGCTGGTGTCACCTTAACATAAAAATTGTGTGTTTTCCCTTTCAACATGTGATTTAGTTCATTTATGTGATGACAGCACTTTGGAGTTCTCATGGCACACCAATAAGATTATCTGTTTTAATATTTAAATTATAACTACAATAACTAGAAAAAAGTCAGTGCCTCGGTGGCTTTAAACCACATCAATTTCAATGTTTTTCAAAATGATGATGCAATTAAATCTATGCTTCTGCAATAGTGCAAAACAGTATCCTCTCCTAAATACAGGAGCTGAGGTTTATCCAAGTAGCTTTAAATAAGGTAGATTGTTGCCAACTATATATCAGTCTCGCATATCTGATATAACATATATTAGGAAAGCTTAAACTGACTTATAAATCTATTCTCAGCTAAAGCTTCACATAAGCAGCAATGGAAATGAACAGAAGTGCACTCAATATAAAACACTTTTCAAAACTACTCCAAAAAACAAATGACAAAACGTGGTTAAGAACTGAACATATGTTGTGTGTACCACATGTAAAAGGAAGAATGGACCTTGGTGATTGCTTGCACTGTCTGAATTATGTGAAGGTAAAATTAAGACTTAGTCCACTTCCATCTCTCCAGAAGATTTAGGATGCTGGGAGCTGTCTTTTGTCATATCTGGTTTAGTTTCAGTCCCACTCTGTCCATCCGTTGGTCCATTGTGTTCACTGTTAGCTTTTGTTTTGTCTTCAGCAACCTCTACTTTTGGTTTGGGCTTGTAAATGATGGGGTTACAAAAATTATCCAGTTCCTAAAGACATGAAGAGAAGTGATTATATTAAAATTACTACAGAGTAAGTTACTATTAACGTTCTAAATTCCACATTAATGTGACATTCCTGAATTTATGTTAGCTCAGATAACCAAGTTTCTTCAAATACTTCATTGAAGCATTTACTTCTGGGTTAGTGCATGTTAGTGCTGACAGAAAACTCTTCAATCTTTAATAATAATACTCTTTGTATATAATCTCCCTAAAAACTGGTTCTTCATAATTTAAATATAGTTTACTTAGGAAGAAATAATTTTTAATTTATTCCTTTAAATTATGCCTGATGCTCTGTTATGAGAATTCTGTCAAATAACACCTATTTCATAAACTGATATTTACACAAAAACAGCTTTAATAAGTGGAATTATAGAGCTATGTTGAAGGAAAATAAGTCATGAATGTAAATGCAACTTAATAATTTAAAATAAATACAATGTATTTTCTCTGCCCTTATTTCTTTTTAACACAGAAATAAAAGACCATTAAAATCTTTCAAGACCAGTGTCGCAGAGATTGGGATAGGGAAGGAAAGACAGGGACTAACATCTTGGGGGAATGTTTCGTTTTGTAAACGTTTATTTATTATTGAGAGACAGAGAGAGACAGAGCATGAGCATGGGAGGAGCAGAGAGAGGGGGAGATACAGAATCCGAAGCAGGCTCCAGGCTCTGAGCTGTCAGCACAGAGCCCAACGTGGGGCCCAAACTCACAAACTGTGAGATCATGACATGAGCGCAAGTTGGACGCTTAACTGACTGAGCCATCCAGGCACCCCACTGGGGGAATGTTGTAGTGGCAAACTGCTCTTACCACACTCTATATTTCATCTGATTAGGAGTAAATTATTATAGCTTTGTTGCAAAACTTTCTCAAAAGGAAAACACTTAGATTTGAATAAAAAAAAAAAACCTATAAACACAATGAATAAAAAAAAAAATCAACCAGAATTTCGTCTTCTACAGAGTAACAAACATTTTGGGGAGCATCCTTCTAGATACATGTCCACGCACACACATATATACAAACCTACAAATCTATGAACGTGCTAATTTATATAGCGAGGTAACTTTTCACTCAGTACGTTGTACTCATCTTTATATCTAAATATAAAATCTTTATATCTAAATCTTTATATCTAAAAGATATATGTTGTACTCATCTTCATATCTAAAATCATGTAATGGTTGCACAGTGTTGTACAGATGCTTCCATTTATCTAGTTTCTTACAGGTATTTGTGTCTTTCAACTTTTTGCTAATTTACCAGGAAGGTTATCTTCCTATACTTGTGTAATGATCGATTTAGGATGAATTCCTAGAATTATGATTTCTGGGTTAAAGGTACGTATACTTCCTTTAAATTTCTACACATATACTGATACAAAGAGAATGAAACAAATTCAACCAAGCTGCTCAGGAAAAACATCCGTTTCTTCACACCCTTGACAACTTGTGACAAAGATTATGAATGTAAACACAGAACCATGACCAGTGAAAAGAAAAGATGGGTAAAGGAGAGTTAGTAGGATGAGTTATGTATGTTTTCTTTTGTCAATTGCTTCTCTGACGTCTTTAATCATTTTTCTACTTAAGTGCTAGTTTTATTATAAAGTTCATCTCAATATTTTTCACGGTGTTTTCTATGATAATCTTTGATATTTTCACTAGTAATGTTTTTTAGGCTGGAAAGTTTATCCCAGAAATAAGATTTTACCATAGAATTTTACAGATTTCAAATGATGTCAAAAACCTACACTGCAAAGTTTTATAATGGAGATTTAGAAGTCTCATCCAGTCTAGAAAAGTCTGACATATATAACAGTAAGAAGTTGTCACATTGCTTTATTTCACTGTGTAGTAAACTTAAAATTTAAAAACACAGCCTCATGTGACTAAATCAAGGAACAGAGATGTCCCACCTAGAAATCTTTTTTTTTTTTTTTTTTCAAAATTAAAATTTAGCCTTAAATTTGTTTTTCTAAGTTCTTTTGCAAGCTGATTATTGCTTAAAGTATGGTTCCCAATAAAAGCGTTTAATGGCTTGGGGTGCCTGAGTGGCTCAGTCGGTTGAGCATCTGACTCTTGATTTTGGCTCAGGTCATCATCCCAGGGATGTGGGATCGAGGCCCACACTGGGCTCTGTGCTAAGTGTGGAACCCGCTTAAGATTGTTTCTCTTTCTCTCTCCTTCTGCCCCTCTCCCCTGCTTGTGTGTGCTCTCTAAAATAAGAAAAAAAATGTTTAATGGCTTGAACCTATTAAAAAGAAAGTTTCATAATTACTTACCTTTGACTTTGCAACTATTTCGGAGACTTTCACCACAGGATCTTGAGTGAGACTTAGTTTGTTCTGTGCATTCATCTTACTATTCAGCCAATTCATGGCTTCACTGATATATTTTTCAACTTTTTCCACTTCAGCTGGATCTAAATGATCATATCTTTCATCCTATTTAAAAAAAAGCCTTTTACTTAATAGAAAATATTTCCATAAGCAACAATAATTTCCGTTTAAAAGATTTAGACTCTTATTGAACGTATACCTCCCACATACCCATGTGAAGAAGCCACATACAAATTACACAAAACTGAAGAGACTGGGAGAAAGAAAAAAATCAATGTGGGTTTTTAAAAGGAAAGTCTTTCTGAAGAAGTCAGGTTTTTTCAAAAAATGACTAGTGCAGAATATTCAAGGGAAAAGTACTTAAGAAAGAAGCTGCATGGAATTCAGTTGTTAGGGAATAAAGAGAAGTAGGGGAATAAAGGCATAGTGCAAGCTAGACAGAAAATTCTCAGTATATAACAGAACAACAGTTCTTGATAAAGAGAAGTACATAATAAAATTTTGTCTGAAAAACACAACTACAGCTACCACATACAGAAAGTAATCTAAGAAGTCAGGGTTTAGGATGGTAATCATGAGAAAGAAATGGCAATGCAACAGAAAGAGGATCTCCTGATGGATTATAGATGGGACATAGAAAATAAAGAGAAAGGGAATTAAAGAGTACTCCAAAGCCAAAGACCTGGGAGAATGGTGATGTTGTGTTTTACAACTATAAAGCTTCATCACGTATTCTTCTTCTGCTTGTAGAAGACCCAATTTCTGGGTCCCCACATTTTTCTGAATTCCCTTCTACTTCATGGATCACATCTTATATTCCTTCCCATTCATCCCTTCACATGCATGTTTTAAAAAGATATCTAGCCTGAGCCTCTTCCCTGAATTCCCAACTCTATATCCAACTTCCAACCTGAATTTCCATTTATAAAGAATGAAATGACCACCTGTTTCAAAATCCTGATTACACCCCCACCTACTCCTCCCAGTTTTCCCCATCTCAGTAAATGGCAACTTCATCCTTCCAGGCCATATCCTTGGAGTCATTTTTGACTCCTCTGTCACATTTACATAAAATCTATCACCAAATCTTACAATGTGCAAACATCTGACTACTACTTTCCCCCTTCAATAAGCAAGATTCAAGCCTCTATCATTCCTTGTGTTATTCTAATAATGTCTAAATGAGTGTTTCTACGTCCTTTAAAAAATGAATCATATCATGTTACTTGTATGTTCAAAAACCTCCAATGGGGGGCACCTGGGTGGCTTAGTTGGTTGAATGTTCAAATTTGGCTCAGGTCATGATCTGATGGTTCATGAATTTGAAGGCTCTGCATCAGGCTCTCTGCTGTCAGCACAGAGCCCACTTTGGATCCTCTGTACCCTTTTCTCTTTGCCCCTCCCTTCTTCATGCTTTCTCTTTCAAAAATGAATAAACATTTAAAAAAAAAAAAACCTCCAATCAATGGTTTCATATCTCAAAGCCAAACTTTTATGATAGCCTACTAGGCACTAGGTTCTAATCCTATTCCCATTGTTTTAAGCCACACTGGCCTCTTTGCCACAACACATTTTCCCCTTGAGGTTTTGTAACTTGCTCTCCCTTTTTCTACAACTTTTCCCTTACAGTTATCTTACACCTTGAGCCTTCCCTTCCTTCAGTTCTCTCCTAACAGTATATCATCTTATTAGTCTGCCCTTCTCACAAATCTCCTCCACCTTTGGTGGTTCCTTACTTTTTCAATAGTCCTTTATCCCTATCTACTTAAAAAAATTTTTTTATTCATTTTTGAGAGAGATAGAGTGTGAGCAGAGAGAGACAGAGAGACACACACACAGAATTTAAAGTACACTCCAGGCCGTCAGCTGTCAGCACTGAGCCCGATGTGGGCTCAAACTCACAGACTGCAAGATCATAACCTGAGCTGAAGTCGGACATTTAACTGACTGAGCCAGCCAGGTGCCCCCGT
Organism: Prionailurus bengalensis; assembly: GCF_016509475.1. NCBI lineage: Eukaryota > Metazoa > Chordata > Mammalia > Carnivora > Felidae > Prionailurus > Prionailurus bengalensis. The sequence goes on from NC_057344.1 coordinate 97,259,514, forward strand.
ATCTGACTCCTTTGAAGTAACTTATTTACTGTTCACCTTTCCCTACCAAAGCATATTAGAAACAGGTTCAATGTTTTGTTTGATGCTTGTAGTTCCAGCATCTTGAACTGAAGACAGCACATAAGAAAAATTCAAAATCCCTGAATGTAGGTGAAGTCTCGTCTTGCTTTGGTATCTTAAACCTGCATACTCAAGACTGCTAAAGCCTGGGGAACATGGGGCCATGTATTGTTATGTGGATGTCCAATGCCATATTTGAAATATTCTTGGTGTTTTTATTTGTCTGCTTCCGTCTTACCTTTCCATTATCCTTCTATTCTTTGTACGTGTATGGACATTTTGGACACTGACAGCGGTGGACACATTCGCAATCAGTGCCTGGATTCTTCTTTCTGGTTGGCTGGATTGTAATCTTATGTTACAAAATTTACAAATCTATTTTGTAAAGCAAGCAACCTCTTTTTACACGTTGTGTAGTACAAAGTAGCATAGGTGATAGGAGTTTGTATGTTAACTTCAGACTGTTCAAGTTTTAATCCTAAATGCATCATTTACTAGCAGTGTAATCCTTGACAAACTGCTTAAGCACTGCAGTTTTCTTATGATATATCCTTGTGAGATTAAGATAATCCATGAAAAGTGTTTAAAATTCACTGTTTGGTAAACATAAGTTATTAAGATAACCTGCCTGAATCTGGTGCTACCCTCTCCTGCTTACTGATGTAGTTTTAACTCCCATGATAAAAACTGGGGAAATTATAGTGAATATTTATTCAAAGTAAGGGCGAGCAAACTTGTCCTGCAGGCCAAATCTAACCTGTTACTTGCCGTTTTTTTCCCCCTGGGTTTTTAAATAAAGTTATTTTGAAACACAGCCATACCCATTCATTTACGTACTGTATATGGATGCTTTTGCACTTCAATGGCAGATCTGAACTGTTAGCCTGTAAAACCTGATATATTCACTATTTGTTCATTTAAAAAAAAGCCTGCTAACCTCGAGTTTAGAGGAAAAAATGGTAAGCCTAATTTTGTCATATCTTACTATTATATAAATGATATTTCCTTTTGGATGTAACTAAATATTTGAAGCTTAAAAACAGTCGGCAGGTTAAGGGTATATAGATTTGGGTGTGCATCTAAAAGAATAAAGGGTACAGGAGATCACAAATGTCTCGTAGACTGGAAGACAGAGAGCAACCAAAAGCAAAAGAACAAAATAAAGTCTAGCACTGTCCAGTCTCCAAGAGGCCTATAATAAAAAAAGTTCCAAGAAAAATTCTCTTTCACTGTATCAATAATGAAATCTCTAAGAAGAAAATGATAGATTTAGTCACTGGATTGAAGTGTGGGTTTTAGGTAATTTAAAGAGATTAAAGCAGCATAACTGCACTGTATTTTAAATATATTAGGACCCTTTACAGTAATTTTCTAATAAAAAGATAGGGGTGCCTGGGTAGCTCAGTTGGTTGAGCATCTGACTCTTGGTTTCAGCTCAGGTCATGATCTCATGGTTCATGGGATTGAGCCCCACACAGGGCTCTGCATTGACAGCGTGGAGCCTGCTTGGGATTTCCTCTCCCTCTCTCCCCACTCTCTCTCTCTCAAAATAAACAAATGTTAAAAAAAATAGTAAGTTTAGAGTACAAGGTCTCTGGAATTTGGCAGTAATGACTGCTACAGCTTTGTGGCTGAGAACTTATTACCCCATCCTACCATGTACTATAAAACACATGCCATCAGCAGCAGCTTGCCCTGTGACTTTAATACCTTGTTTCTGTATGCTTCTATCACTTTCATGACAAGTTGAATCTTTTTTCCCAAGTCGTTTAAAGCTTTTGGTCTCTCTTCATGTTCCATGTACCTCATCTGAATAGGCTGGCCATATTTCTATTAAGAAAAATTTTTGAAAGAAAAAGTTATTAACCGAAAATGACTTTTAACAGAAGACAAGTTTTATTGGACCCTTACATGATGATGAATAGGAAAGAAAGCTGGCCAGATCAAAACATGCCTTCTATATTTCCCTTACATGAAAATAAATTCCAGTGATTATTTCCTTATGCAATCCTACAGGGATGCCTAATGATTTATGTCTTTCATTTATTAAGATTACCACTTCTTGATTCCTGTCAAATCCAAAGGCAACACTTTTAATTCCTTCAAAGTTGTGTTGAAAATTTCCAAACCTATTAGCCATAAAAACATTATCGCATGCAGAATTTATCTGACACAGGTCGCAAATACTTCTATTATAACTCTGTAAGCAACATGATTACTAGTATTTCCAGATATTCAATATTATCTTTTGAATATTATTTATGTTTGTTAATTAGATGGAAATCCTGGATCTGGAAGTATAGCACTTAAAAAAACAAAACCAAAAAACAAACCTTTGGCCCCTTGCCCCAAGTGCCCGGAATGTTAAAACAGCCTCTGGAATTTTGAGGAAGGGGATGCATTAGAAGAATGAATACCTATTTTCTTGTAGATAGTTTATGTACTTAAAAAAAAATCAGCTTATTTTAGAATAATTTTAGATTTTCAGAGAAGTTACAAAGGAAATAATAGAGCATCAAGTACTTCTCACTGCTTTCCTCTAATGTTAACATCTTACATATCTTGTATTACCACAGTATATACAGTTGTCAAAACTAAGAGACCAACACTGGTACATTACCATTAACTGAACTCCAGACTTTAAGTGGATTTCATAATTTTCTGTTCCAGGACAACATATTGCATTTAGTCTATTTACATCATACATTTTACTGTAAATGTTTCTGAAAAAGGACCAAGTACTGCCAACTTTTAAAAGCCACCCCCCCCCCCCTAAATACTAAGGCCTGTGAAAACTTGTACAACATTCATTTCTATGGTTACTTATATATTGGGGGTGAAATAATCCTTTTTGAGAGCTGCTGGGCTTTTTAGTTATTTCTACTGACTTCAACTGCCTGGCTGTTCTTACTACCCAAAATACATACATTGTTTTAGGGAGATGGGGAGTAACACCACCACCAAGCTAAAATGTGATAAAGCCTAGTTTTGCTATAAGATCAGCTTTCCTGGTTGCTAATTATTCTGTTTGAAAGTAGTTTACTGGCATGAAGACAGTTATAACTTTTGCAAGATACTTGCTTTTGCTTTTAAGTAACTTCTCTTATACTCTGCTCACCCAATCCTAAAGGGCTGCCTTTTCCCATATCCTAGGAACCCTATCAATATCATCTATGTATTTCCCTTGCTACTCAGAATGGCTCAGGGACCAGCAGCACCAGAACCTCTTAGAAGCTTGTTAGCAATGCAGTATCATGGGCCCACCACCTCATATGTACCAAATCATAGTCTGCACTTCAATAAAAGCCCATGGCAATTCATGTGAACATTAAAGTACTGCTATGATGCACACCAAGAAGAAAAGACAAATTCCTGTAATCCTTGTAATCTGAATTTAAAAGTATTTTTTTCAGGGTAGGGTAGGCAAGCAGAAAGAAAGGAGTAATAGTGATAGTTTCTTAAAATCATACCATTGACCTAGAAAAAGGAGACATGGTTGCCACATCTCCATATTTCTTTGTGAAAGAAACTGGAATTTCTTCACTGGCCAGGTGTCCACATCAGTTGCAATGTGAAAATACAAAAGGGCAGCATATACTCCTCAAAGTCACGGCACAGTGAAGGGGGGAGAAGCAGAGAAAGGGTGCATCCTCCAATGGATAAGAAGGGATCAGGTTCACAAATCACTTCTTAATAACATTTCAGAAAAAAATGCCTAATGTAAAAGTGGTCACATTCCAGCCATCTGCTACATATTTATATCTGAGTGTCTGAATATGATTATACATTATTTAATTTCAGTTATCATATAGCATTACTGACCTCTAAAATTGCTTTTAAGATTAGAGAACATTTCTTCTTACACATATCTTAGTATTTTCTAATGTATTTATTAAAAATAGACAATGTGCTTTACACCACAATTTTTTAGGAAAACAATGTTCTATTCAAAATTAACATGGACTTTAAAAAATTTACCTTTAGTTCTTGAAGCTTATCCACATAAATTTGTTTAGGTTGGTCCTCTCCTTCTTCATAAAGCCAATTTTCTGTATCTTCCAATATTGTAGACAGTTTATTCAAGTCCTAGTTGTACATGGAAGAGACACTGACTGAAAATGCTCTCCTTAGAAGTTATCAAAGAAGGACAGACTATTTCTCAAGTATAAAAGATTAAATTTCAGATTTCTCTGGCTTTTTATTCATTAACATGTTTTTCACCATACTTCTGCAATTAGGAGACATAACTAAGAATCATTCCTAAATGTGGCTCAAGGGGATTGACAACAGTAACACATTTGGTATGTTTGTTTACATAATTCGTATTAACACTGTCAAACAAATAGTTCTAATAAAAAATTATGTAATTTAGACTTACTTCTTGAGTGATGAATTTTTCATATACTGTGCCCAGCTTGTCTCTAAAATCATATACATATTCTTCAACAGCATTCTTAGCATCATTTCTTTCTTTCTCTAATTTATCTTGCATTATCATCTTCCCCTATTCAAAATGTTCAGATTAGCTATTAAGAATATGCACAAGAGTCATCAGGGAAATGCATATCAAAACCACAATAAGATCATCACCTTACATCAATCAAAATGGCTAGAATCAAAAAGACAAGAAATAACAAGTGTGGAGAAAAAGGAACCCTTGTGCAGTGTGGGTGGGAATGTAAATTGGTGTAATCACTGTGGGAACCAGTATGGAGATTCCTCAAAAAATTAAAAATAGAACTATATGATTCAATAATTCCATTATTGGGTATTTAGCTAAAGAAAACAAATACATGAATTCAAAAAGATGTATGCACCCCTATGTTTATTGCAGCATTATTTACAATAACCAAGATAGAAACAACCCAAGTATCCATTGATAGATGAATGGATAAATAAGATGTAAGATGTGGGGTGTGTGTGTGTGTGTGTAATGGAGTATTACTCAGCAATAAACAGTATGAAATCTTGCCATGTGCAACAACATAAATGGACCTAGAGTGTATTATACTAAACAAGTTAAATACCGTATGATTTCACTTACATGTGGAATCTAAAAAACAAAACAAATGAATAAAGAGCAGAAACAGACCCATGAATAGAACTAACTGATGGCTGCCAGAGGGGAGAGAAGTGGGGAGATGCGCAAAATCAGTGAAAGGGAGTAGAGATACATGCTTCAAGTTATGGAATGAGTAAGTCACGGGGATAAAAGGTACAACACAGAATATAGTCAATGGCATAGTAATAGTGATAGTGACAGGTGATAGCTACACTTGTGATGAGGATACCATGATGTATAGACTGATTTAATCACTATGCTGTATGCCTGAACCTAAAGTAGCACTGTGTATCAACTAGACTTCAATTAAAAAAAAAAATGCATTAGGGAAATGCAAACCAAAACCCCTTTACACCTACTGGAATGATTATAAATCAAAGACATGGATAGTGTTGGTGAGGATGTGAAGAATTTTAAACCCTTGTACACTGCTGTTGGGAAAGTAAAATGCTGCAGTTGTTTTGTAAAAGTGTGGTGGTTCCTCAAGAAGCTAAATAAAGAATTACAATATGACACAGCAATTTCACTCCTAGGTATATAACCAAAGGAATTGAAAACAGGAACTCAAAACAGTTATTTTTATGCCAGTGTTCACTGCAGCATTATTCACAAGAGCCCAAAAGGTGGAAACAACTCAGCTGTCGACTAACAGATGAATGGATAAATGAAATATATATATAAATAATAAAAAAATATTCTATTATAAAAAGGAATAAAGTTCTAATTCATGTTACAACATGGATGAACTGTGAAAACATGCTAAGTGCACTAAACCAGACACAAAAGGAAATATTGTATGATTACATTCATAGGAGTTTTCTAGAATAGGCAAGGTCACAGACAGACCGGGGGATGAGGAATAGGGAAGAATAGTGAGTTATTAATGATTACAGACACACTGGGGTTATGAAAAAGTTTTGGAAATAGACAGTGGTGATGGTTACATGAAATTATGAATGTAATTAATGCCACTGAATTGTTGTGCACTTAGTCGAAATGGCATATTTTATCAGTTTAAAAGATTAGTAATGTGTAATATACCAAGTCACTGAATTGTACACTTTAAATGAGTAAATTGTATGGTATATGAATTATATCTCAATAAAGCTATTTTAGGGGTGCCTGGGTGGCTCAGTTGGTTGAGCGTCCGTCCGACTTCGGCTCAGGTCATGATCTCAGGATGAGTTCGAGCCCTGCATTGGGCTCTGTGCTGACAGCTCAGAGCCTGGAGCCTGTTTCAGATTCTGTGTCTCCCTCTCTCTCTGCCCCTCCAGAGCTCATGCTCTGTCTCTGTCAAAAATACATACACATAAAAAAAATAAAGCTATTTTAAAAACCAGACATAGTCTATGTCATGGTACATACTAGGGTTCAATTCCTTAGCTCCCCATTTATGAGCTTTGAGATCACAGGAAGGTCACTGAACCTCTCTAAGTCTCAGTTTTCTTGCCTTAAAACACAGAATACTTCTATCTATCTCTTAGGGCTGTTAATAAGATTGACATAATTCACATGAAATTTTAGTATAGTGCCTAGCATATAACTCATGCTAAATAAATGTTAGCTCTGGGAGGGGATACAGTATAGTGGTTGCGATGCTGAGCTTTGGAGACAGACTACTCAGATCCAATGCAAAGGTTACTCTCTGGCCACTAAATCTGGTGATTTAGTATACCTGTTCCTGTTTCCTCATCTGTAAAACACAGATCTCTAACAGTACTTCTACCTCATAGGTTTGTTGTGAGGATTAATTAAGATATCAAAGGTTTTAAACAGTTAGCAAACATGATTGTTTTAATTAAAGCAAATAAATAATCTGAGGATTGTAATACTTGAACAAAATTTTCATTTCAACAGAAACACAGTATTTTAAACAGAAGACTACAGTGCACTGACACTTGGAATTTAAAATAAACATTTAAAAACTTAAGAAAAGTTTATACATTCTTATACTTAAGAATATTTATACACAGAATTTGCCATAGCTGCACTTGCCTACAATTCATTACTTTGGGAAGATAAGTCTCAAAACTGAATTACCCATGGGTTTCCAGGAATGTTTGCTTCACAGAAAATTCAGCCTTTAATAGTTAATGAATAGACAGTATGGGTAGGTACTAAAAAGAGCAAGCACTGTAAAGTCAAAATATCTCAAAGAAATTCCTAGAATAATGTGCAGCAAATGGGAGAATATGAGGCACTTCAAAGAAAACTCACCTTCTTTAACGCCAGCCAAGCCTATAGAAATTAGGGACTAGTACTTAAATAAAAGTTTTAAACATAAAATTACTTCTTATACAATTGCTAGTCAAGAAACAAAACCCTATTCCTCAAAAGACTATAAAAATTAAACACACAGACATGTAAAGAAAATTTCAAGAATGACAACAGATCTTAAAAAGTATTAAATGGAAGTCAGAAAACATTTTGAATAGAGCCTTGACTTTTAAGAACAATACATTAGAAGAGGGGGGCTGCGAATACTTCCCATATGATGTCTGCTGGGTGTTACTGTTACACAGTAAAAGCAGGTAAGAATCATTAGTACTGTTTATAGTGAAGACAACACATTTTTCACATAACTGTGATGAAAGCTACACTGTACATAACATAATATACAGCTCAATATTTTGTCCAAAATAAAGTAGTTCAACGATTTAATAATTCTTTGAGTTATGGACTAGTTCTAGGGGGGCCTGGGCGGCTCAGACAGTTGGGTGACTGACTTTACTTAGGTCATGATGTCACAAATTGAATTCGAGCCCCATGTCAGGCTCTGTGCTGATAGCTCCGAGCCTGGAGCCTGCTGCGGATTCTGTGTCTCCCTCTCTCTCTGCCCCTCTCCCACTCACGTTCTGTCTTTCTCCTTCAAAAATAAACATTAAAAAAAAAAAAAAGAATTATGGATTAGTTCCCCAAATTGGGGGGGGGGGGGGGAGGGAAATAATCACTGACCTCTACAAAGATTTTAGAATATACTACCACTTATTTCAACATCAACTCAGATTTATATACCTCATTTTCAATGTAGCTGTTGAGAAGATCTTGGCCCAATTGTCTACACAGGCTACTCTGAATAGGCAGATCAATACTCTTGACTTTTCCTTTTTTAATGGTCTGGTTTAATCGGTCTTGTTTGTCTGAGGAAGCTGACTGCAAAAAAAAAAAAAAGTAAGAGAAGTATAAATTTCTAAAACTAGCTTAAAAATAGATTTAAAAAGTGATTTCACATAAAACAGAAATGTAAAACCAAACAAAACTATTACCCTTCTACTAAAGACTACTTTAATACAGATAGTATTTTATACTGTGTACACTAAATCTTCTACATAAAAAATACCGGGATGGAAATGCAAATTAAAATCATGAGATGCCACTTCATACCTACTAGGGATGACTGTAATGAAAAAACAACAAAAAGAAAACAAGAGTTGGTGAGGATGTGGAGAAACTGGAACCCTCATATATTGCTGACATGACTGTAACATGTTGAAACATTCTGGAAAACTGTTGGGCAGTTCCTAGGTGATGAAAATGCTGAGAAAATGATTGTGATAACAGTTGTAAAACTGTGAGCATATTGAAAACCACTTACTTGTACACTTGAATGGATGGATTGTATGGTATGTAAACTATATCTCAAGCTATTAAGCAATTAAAGCAAAAAAAAAATCAAGTAAATCATGTTTTCACTCATGTGGGATCTCAGAAACTTAAAAGAAGAGCATGGGGGACGGGAAGGGGAAAAAATTGTTTCAAACAGAGAGGGAGGCAAACCATAAGAAAGAGACTCTTAAATACAGAGAACAAACTGAGGGTTGAAGGCGGTTGGGGGGGGTGGGGAAAATGGGTGATGTGCATTGAGGAGGGCACTTGTTGGGATGAGCACTGGGTGTTGTATGTAAGCGATGAATCATGGGAATCTACTCCTGAAGCACAGAGCACACTGTATACACTGTATGTTAGTTAACTTGACAATAAATATTTTAAAAAATCAAGTAAAATAAAAAAATCTAGAAAAATGGGTTTCAGTTTGTATATTGCTTGAGAGCCCAGGAATTAAAATGGAATCTTTATAACCTCTGGAAAAAAATCTATACAATTAACCAACACAGATTAAATTCTTAGTTTAGAAAAATCCGTTGAAGATGATATTTAGAGCACATTCATCTGTGTGACTGGGTCATGGTCTCCCTTTTATCAGCAATGACTGTCTCGTAAAATTATGACTCTCAATAAAAAAGTTACCCTTTAAATTTTTACTTTCAAAAATATTTTTGCACAAAGCAAAATATTTTATGATATGTAGCAAAATGCTTAGAGTTGTTAATTTTGAGATGCAAGGTTCTGCCAATTTAAGTTTTCTTCATTTAGCTTATTCCATTTCTTATTTTTCTGGGATTATATGGCTTTTAGTAACACAAAAAAATTACTGAAAAACACATCTTTTTTCCTACCAGAGAGATAATTTTACTTTTATTGTTAAGGTTCATTCTTTTAAAAATTCTCTATAACTCACTGAATTGCATTTACTCTGGTTGTGTCCTTCTATACTTTTCCACAGTTCTAAGGTTTAAAATATCAAGTGTATTAAAAGCATGCATTATAAAGTGAATACATTAACTCGAAATAGCAATCTCAAAAAGACACCCCCATAAAAACAATAAAACACACCTTTGTTTTGGTTCCTGTATGGTCAATTTCCTCTTCTGGGGTGTGTTCAGCATGACATTTTTGATGCCCTCCTTCTTCTTGGTCAACTTGCATTTTATCCTGGAAAGAAAATACATAATTTGTAATATTGGTAGTGTCTTCCTTATTATTAATAAACAGCATCTTAGAGTACAAACCTGCTTTGAAAAGTGTGAACATAGTAAAGTAGAAGGTTGTTTTTCAAATGAGAATAAATACAAATAAACAGATTAACAGGTCAATAAAATAAAATGACCTATTTGATGCTATGTGAATGAATAGTTGCATTCACCTATAGGTAAATAACTACAAAATAAATGGAAAACTGTTCTCAAGTTAAAATTCACCAACCAAAAGTCACAAACGTAAGCTTACAAAAAAGAACATTAAACTTGACATGAAACATGTTTATATGAAAAATATTTACAAATGTGAGAAAATAAAGATATAAAATACATGTATTACATAAATTCAATTATATTTTTAAATGTAGTAAAATACTCAATACATTGAAACTGTCAAAGTAGAGGTCTCCAAATTAAAAAACTTCAAGGATTTTTTAACGTCTAGAAGACAAATTCTCAACCAAGATGACTGTCAAAATAGACTCTACTTGGTAAATAATCAGAAGGAATGGATTTTTCTGGTCTTTTTTAACCTTACTTATGACCATCCTCCTAAAAAGAAGAAAGCTTGGAATTCAGGAATCAGTATAATTTAAGTCTTCTAATATATCTGGAGTTAAGCAAATACAAAATACCCCAAAGGCGATCATGAATAAATGCTTATTTGTACCAAAGAGAAAAATAAATTGGGAGATAATTTATACCAGCATTCTTTGTAGTTAAAAGGTCAATTATTAAAAAAAAAAAAGGTCAATTATTTCTGGTATTACACCCCCACCTCACCCCTTGGCACCTTCCAACTGTACAACTTCCCTCCACTGATTGAAAAGAGGTAAAAAAAAAAGTGATAGTGGTCAGTTGGAGTAATGCAGTAAGACACAAATACACTGTTAACTCTATTTAATAAGAAAAAAATGCTACCAATTAAGTGGCCAAAATGCTTGATCACTTAGCATTTTTACTTTATACTTATTTGAAGAACTCTTCTATTGTTAATATATTGAAAGATAAACAATATAAAGTGGTTAAGGTGTTTCTAAAACTTCACATTCAGAACCCAACTCTTTCAAATAAATTCAGTTCTCAATGTATTTGTCTACACAGTATTGTCCTCTGTGCCATCAAAGGCATTAGTGACCCAGCTTTCGTTAAAAAGTTTGGTCTAGGTATGGTCTGTAGTATTTTCTTATAAGCCGCTGATACCTATTCTGCAAGTTTCATCATGGTGTTTTATCTTACCAAAAGTAGTCAGCAGATTGTTTTCAGACAACAACAGGAGAATTCCTTCCTTGAATGGTCTTTTAACAATTTGTTGACAGAAATGTCAAGGGGATGCAATTGCCTAGTCATGCCACTGGGAAGAGCAACCAAGTTCACACACATACAGGTGATGAGAACTATGTCATGACTGCCATTGGCAATAGCAATGGTTAAACAATAACCATTTGCAAGACCTACCCCAACTTCAGATATATTAAAAAGTGGAAAACCGTGCATCCCACAATTAATTTGAGAGTAATCTGTTAACCTTTTAAAATGATTTAAGAATGTTCATAGGAATATTATCCATAGTGGGGAAATTAAATAAAGGAAGTGCCTCTAGACTCTGGCTTCTCTTACAGATTTTAAATTTCAAGAGGGTTGAGATCGTTTTTTTGTTCAGTGCTATATCCAAACACACATTTTAGTGCTTCTAGTTATCTGCTGGATGAAAAGCACTTAAGAATACAATCCAGAATCATTTTCATGAACTATAAAGGCTTTAACCTGATTTGCCCCTTGATCTACCTTTCTTAAATGTTTTTTCTTGCTGCTCTCTCCACCTTCTCCACTCCTATATCTTATTGATCTATCAGCTACCCTTATATTTGTTACAACAAAGAATACAAAAAAGAGCTTCCAGCCTCAGGGGCTTTATACCTGTTACTCACTCTGCCCAGACAACTACCTATCTTCAAACTGCTTTTTCATCCTTCAGGCTGGCTTACCTGTTCCTTCCTCACAGGTGGTTCACCTCATCACTATCACATAGTTAACTTCCACTATGCACCCCCCTTCCATTAATTTCCTCTATATAGTATCTTGTTGCTTCTAGCCTGTCTTTTCCCACTAGAATGTAGGTAACAGATGGATGCAGGTACCTTTTCTTCTTTGCTTAACCACTGTATCCTTAGTGCCTAAAACAGCGCCTGGTGCATAGAAGTAATTAGATATTTTGAAAAAATAAATAAAAGATGAACCACTCAAATGGCCAACAGTTGAGGAATAGTAAAATCAAGGTATAGAAGTACGATGAATAGCACAGTCTTTCTGATCTTTGGTTTTGTGATAAAGCCTAGGCTGTGATAACTTCTTAATATGACCATGTGTTAATTAGTATACATCAAGAAGTATCAATTTAATTTTCTGAGACATCTTTATATTGAAGAAAAGTCATCACTCTGTTATTATTTTTTAGGAAAATCAAAGCTATGTTAATTTTTAATGAAAAAAATGAGGCCCATAATTTCATAAATTGACTCATGTACAAAAAAAAAAAAAAAAAAAGACTCCTGCTGCTGCTGCTCACTGGGTTTCTTTATATCAGAGTCAGCAGTGTCAGCAGCTGAGGTAGAGTAAAAACCCTCTTATTTTCTCCTCTAAAACTGAAACAATTAGTTTCCAAAGTGTACTCTGAGTTGATTCACATTTTTTGGGAGGAAAGGAGAAATGACTTTATAGTGGAGTGTAAGCCTTATGGTTTTAAACTTCTGGATACAGAATTTTAAAAATCCTAGAGAAAACCACTAAGAAATACAGTACATGGGATGTTTTCTACACAGGATACTCAACGTCACCCCTTGTTAGCAATGATTTGGAAATAAACTAATTTATTCAACACCTATTATATCAGCTGTGCTAGGGATTTAAAAGAAGACAATATATGTGGAATGTGCTTGCCAATAACACCAAGGATAGGATCCATAATGTTAACCTTCCTTTATCCTTGATTATATATATTGTAGGAGGAGTATTTAGGAACATCTCACTTATCTAGAAGAAATCCCTTATATGGGAACATCAACTACTTGGAAATGTTCCAATAAGGCAGAACACTCTTGATAAGCAAGTAAGTCTCTGAGCAGCTAAAGCAAATGTCATTATTTCATACCTTTTATTCACAACTGAGTCCTTTAAGTCCACATCCAAATTATTCCCAAGGACTGAACCTCAAGCTCATAGACAAAATAGGGGAAGCAGAAAAAATGGGTGCCATATTATTGTTTTTAGTGCTCCAGAATCGCAATATAGAGAAAACTAAAGGTCTCAGCAGAGGTGAAGAAAACAGAAATGGTTATGAAGAATTCATCCTAGAGGCATACAGAGTGCTGTCAATATTAGTAAAAATAAATCTTAATGGATTAAAAATTTACATGTCTGACTTAAATTATTGTGAACTACAATTAAGAAAGCTAACTTTTCAAAAAAAATAAAACTAACTTTTCACCTATTATTCTTAATTTATAAAAAATTGACTGTATTTTCATTAATAGATCAGGACATTTCTTTCTCAATTCAAGGAAGGATATAATAGCAAAATAATACATGGGAAGAAGAAAGAAAATGCTATGATCCTTAAATGAAGTACATTAAGGAGAATTCTGATCAATGTGCAGGATTTTAGAGTATTAATAAAAACAGACAGAAAGATGAACTCCACAAAAGGGAAAAATGGTCTTGAAATCTGACAAAAAACAAAATCCATTCTTAATATGCACAAATACACAAAAAATCTAGGGCAGATCTCCAATTATGGTTGGAAAAAACATATGCCATTAAAAATAACTTATAATAGTATACATATAAAAAAATAAAATCTCTATGTAATGGAATATAATCATGTTCACTTAAAATTCCTGCATCTATAGTACACCAAGAGTGAATAATGCCAGGGTCACATAACTCTTTCATAAATTATCAAAAATCTGTATTAATGTTACTGAATGCATAGTACACTCTTCTGTTCAACTGCCACAGATACCCCCAAGCCCAGAAAAATTCTTTATTAGCCATGTGCTTTATCAATCTAAAAATAGGTACACATATAGTTCAAAATTCATCAATCTGAATTGGTTTTATCTGTAAGCTAAAAAGCTAACCATAATACATGTTTTTAATGTAAATAAAGAAGAATTTAGGAAAGAGGACTCCAAACACACATATGTGTTTAATATAAGGCTATTAAAAAGATGCAAAACCTCTAAAGAGTTTAAAATGTGAAAAGTGTAGAGCATTTAAAATTATTCTTTTATGCTTTTATTTAAAAAAAAAAGTTTACACTGATCCCTACAACAGAACTTTAGAACAAAACCTCAGATTATTTTTGATTATGTTATGACTAAGAAACTATATATAATATTTAGTTTTTCATTTTTTAAAAGTTTATTTATTATTTTTGAGAGAGAGTGTGAGCAAGGGAAGGGCAGAGAGAGAGGAAGACACAGAATGTGAAGCACGCTCGTCTTCAAGCTGCCAACACAGAGCCCAACGTGGGATTTGGACCCACAAACCGTGAGATCATGACCTGAGCTGAAGTCAGATGCTCAACTGACTGAGCTACCCAGGCGCCCCTAATTTTTCATTTTTTTAAGTTTATTTTGAGAGAGAGAGAGTGTGAGTGGAGGAGGGGAAAAGAGAGAAGGAGAGCGAGAGTTGTCAGCACAGAGTCCAATGCAGGGCTCAAACTCACAAAATTGTGAGATCATGACTTGAGCTGAAATGAAGAGTCGGATGATTGAGCTGCCCAGGCACCCCTTGAAACTACATATAATATTAGAGGAATCTTGCAATAGGATTTCTACATACCACATCATCTTTGCTTTCATTCTTAAATGAAGTTTCTGTCTCCATAGGAGCATCACTGTGATCCCCATCTACATTTTGCTTCTCAATTACTGATGCACTGGCCACACTGAAGATTCCATGGATGTTAACACGAACTTTAACCTTCACTTTGGAACTATCACCATCAGACTGCGGAAAGACATTCTGAATAGTGAAGCTCCCTTCAGGAAAAAAGAGCTTTTATCAGCACATGGGCCTCTGATTAACTTATTCAATTCGTTCATTCAATAATTTGACTATTATCATTTTGATGCTGGCAAATAATAAAATTATCATCACATCCAGATTAATTACTGTGAGAAAGGCACTGATCCTAGATCACTTTTTTTCTTTTTTACAGCTTAATAAACTTAATACTAAGTTTCAGAAAAGGTTAAGCAGCCTGCCCTAAATCTTTAATGCAAGGAAAAAGGTAAGTAGGAGTTTCAACCAAGGACAATCTGACTCAAGGCAATGTAATTTTTAAGTATTTTACAATACTGCTATTCTAAAACCAAAATAACAATTCAACTTGAGTTTGAAAACCAAATGGAATTATACTTTTGTTATAAGCTTTGTAACACTATAATCATCTTGGTAATTCATAAATAAAACAATTTTTATTTGCCCTATAGCAAAATTGCTAAGTTACTCAGATACTAATACCTACAGAGATCATATTAACTTTTCACTTTAAGAAACGTTTTATTTTGAAAAATCTTAATATATAATGATATCCATAGTAGAAAGAGAATACTAGGCAGAAAAACTGAGAACTAAAAAATTTGGTTGACCTTTATTATAGGTTGAATGGAGACTCCCACTCCCACATTAATATGAAGTCCTACTCTCAAGTACCTCAGAAGGTGACCTTATTTGAAAAACAGGGTCTAAACAGAGGGAATCAAGTTAAAGTGAGGTCATCAGGGTGGACTTGAATCCAATGACTGGTATCCTTATTTGCAGACAGATACACATACAGGGAGAATGTCATGTGAACATGAAGATGGCCAGCCATCCACAAACCAAGGAGAGAAGCCTGGAACAGATCCTTTCCTCACAGCCCTCAGAAGGAACCCTGTCAACACTTTGATTTCATACTTGAAGCTTCTAGAACTGGAAACAATAAATTCTACTGTTTAAGCCACTCAGTTTGTGATATTTTGTTACAGAAGCCCTAGCAAATTAATTCCACCTTCAATAATTTATTTTTACTGCTTTCAATAACATATTTGAAATATTCACATTGTTCCCTTTCTAGCCTATCAATAAAGCAGTACATACAAAAAATTTAAAAAATTACAAATGATTCCTTCTCTTGTAAATGTTATAAAAATCATACTTGTTTTTTTTATCTCTAAAAAAGATTACCCAACTAAAATGGATATTACAGTCCCTGATTCTCACTTAATATTGCTCCAATGATACTCGTTCTAGTTGTTGCCAGGGAGCATAAATTTAGAGTCATATACAGTCAGTCTGGCAACACAATTTCAACTTACTACGGAGTCTTTCCATAAAAAATAGCCCTCACCCAAACCTTTCAGGCAGATTACAGAGCATTTTAAATACAGAAGTAAAAACGAATTAAAAAATACTCAAAACTTGCTGTTATTCCAGAAATACTGTGAGCACTAAAAGTTCATGTTTAGAAAAAGTATGAATATTTCTCTAAAAATCCAGTGCTTGGCTGAAATATCAATTTATTTACTTCCTTGATTCAAATATTAATATATTTATAAAAAGCAAAAGTTTATGAAATTTTTGAGTTCTCTTACCAATTCTTGGATCAGGATAAGGCACTTCATGTAAATTAGTATAAAATGCTTCTAGTTCAAATGGTTCCTTCTTGTGGAAAGTAATGACTTTTGAGAATGGAGCAGGATGGTTCTTACAAAATACTTCACATTCCCTAAAATGGAGAAAACAGTTAAAAACAAATAGAAAGTTGCATCTGAATCTAATTACAGAATCCATGTCATTCCTAATTCAATAGCAGCAACCGTGAAGACCTCTATGCATAAATATAAAGAATTACTGGTTTGGCTATAAATATGCATTTTGGTAGGTCTATGGCTCCAAGTTTTTAGAATGTCTGTCATAGTACGACAGACAATTCTATCTTATCAAGCAAAGAAAAAATAACTGAGATTAGGTATATTTTGAGGCCAATACACAAGGGCTAGTTTCTTGCTCCCATATGAGGACCAAATGCTATTTATTAGTTTCCAAAATACTTGTTACATATAACACTTTTTATTTTTGCTCCGGTATAGAAGTTTGAAATTATTTCCAAATAAAGGTGTTTTTTTTTAAGGGAGCTAGGGAAAAAACAAACAAACCAAAACGAAAAACAGGACAAGGAACAAGGGGCACCTGTATATCTTTTACCTAGATTTACTACTGTCAGCATTTTATTCCATTTGTTTCATCAACACACTCCGTACGTGTGTATTTTTTTTCTGAATCAATGGAGGGTGTTAACATACATTGTGGCTCTTTATCCTTAAATACTTCAGTGTGTACTTCCTAATAGGGATATGCTCTAAAATAATTACAGTACAGCTGTCAACTTTATAAATTTATACTGATACTTTAACATACAATCCATATTCCAATTTTTACAAATGATATAATAATGTCCTTTATTACTAAATAATAAAAAATTTGGGGTGCCTGGGTGGCTCAGTCAGTTAAGCGATTGACTTTGGCTCAGGTCATGATCTCACAGTTCGTGAGTTCGAGCCCCGCGTCGGGCTCTGTGCTGACAGCTCAGAGCCTGGAGCCTGCTTCGGATTCTGTGTCTCCCTCCCTTTCTGCCCCTTCCCTGCTCATGCTCTCTCTCTGTCTCAAAAATAAATAAAAACATTAAAAACAATTTTAAAAAAATAATAAAAAATTTAATTAAAAAATAATAAATATATTATTTATTTAATAAAAATAAATAAAAATAAATAATTAAAAAAAGAAAACCTTCCTCTCTGTTAGAGGAGGTTTTAAAACCTACATAACTCCTATTCCTTAAATAATGCAACAAATAGCTTATAACTATGTTTTTAGTGGCCCAGAAACTCACTCTATAATACTGTATTGTCAACCCTAATTATGAGGTTTGAAAATCCCACATTCATGGACCTTTCCCTCTATCCTAGTTTTTAAGGACCTACATTATCTTTTACTTCTTAAAAAAAATTTTTTTTTAAGTTTTTTTTTTTTTTTTTTTTTTGAGAGACAGAATATGAGCAGGGGAGGAGAAGGAGACACAGAATCTGAAGCAGGCTCCAGGCTCCGAACTGTCAGCACAGAGCCTGATGCGGGGCTCTAACCCATGAACCATGAGATCATGACCTGAGCCGGAGTCAGATGCTTAAGGGACTGAGCCACCCGGCGCCGCTACTTTCTTATTGTAATCACTAGGATAGATTTACTTTTCAATTTAACTCCTCCATAGGTTTCTTACATAATTTTTTTCTGGATCACTGTATCTTTAACTGAAATTAAGTACTTATTTAAGTAATCTCTACACTCAATGTGGGGTTCAAACTCACAACCCCAAGATCCAGAGTCGCATGGTCTTCTGACTGAGCCAGTCAGGCGTCCATGAAACTAACTTTAAATAACAGCATTTCCTGCCTCAAAATTGACAATAATACATGCCATTTAAATGCTCTGCAAAACATTCAGATCAATCTATTTTTAGAATCTGTGTAAAATTTTAGCTTCTTGGGGTATGAATATATAGAGCACAGGACAAAAGTTTAAAAGCAACTTAAAACTAAAAAGTTAAAAGCAACTAAAAACAGGTTTATTTTATTATACAAATTATGTCTGAAAAGCAGTCAAATATATTATTTGAAACATAAATTTTTATTTTGGTAGGGAAGCAAGCTATTTCAATCCTGGCCAGTTCATGGAAAATGAAACATAAGTGTCAATAAAAGCATGAAAAGATTGTGGCTCATAGTCAGAAATGCAAATCTAATACCAAAGTACTTATTTTCACTTTCAGAATCTTATGTTTAAAAGCACAGGAGAAAATAAGCTGTAACAGATAATCACAGCAATGCTAAAAGGAATATAAATTAGTATAATCCTTTTAATGAATAATGTTGCAGTACTAGTTATAGTAATGTTCATATCCTTTGGGTCAATTTTAGTCTTATACGGTTATCTTACAGATATACCAAACACAACTAAACAAGGAGATGTGTATGAGGATGTTCTTATTAGCACTGCCTGAAACAGAAAAAAATAAGACTCCAGAGTGTATTGGTTAAATTACGGCACACACAAGTGCTGAGAAAATAGTCACTGTTGACATGGAAAAGTAATATATAACATATTTTAAAAAAAACAAGGTGCACTGGAAACACACAGATGATCATGTATGTATTAACAAAGTACATGCTTTTATTTTTGACAAAGAAAATGACTGGAAAGATAGAAACCTTGCTGTTAACAATAGTTACCTCTGTAAAATGTGCTAAGTAGCAGTTGGGGTATGGCAGATGCAGGTTTTTAAATTTTATATTTCCACCTTGTGATTTTTATTTGAATGTAAGAACGATTTACTTTAATTACTTTATATAGTTCCTTTCTTCTAACACTTTACTTAAAAGTATTTGAGAGTATTAGAAGCGTAAATTCCTCTAGTTGAGAAAATTAGGTTCAACTGGTTATTTACAACAAGCTCTAACAAGGCTTTAAAAGTAACTTACCCAGTTCCATCTTCAAAAGAGGTCTTCCATCTTAATGTGATTGAATAGGGAACAAGGTCTGTTATAGAAAATTCACGCACTTTAAATGCTGGTGAGAGAATCGCACACTGAAAATAAGATGTATACCATATTTAAATCAACAAACACAAAACATACCGCAGGCTACCCTGATTGAAATGCTTAATAAAGTCCTTGTAATAAAATTATGTTTTTAAAATTGTCTTTTGGTAACAGCTAGTTAAAATTTACAAGTGTCAGAGTACTTTTTATGACCTTACAAAAATATAAAATATTTTTAAATCTCAAAAAAGAATTTTAAATGGGAATAATTACAAGAATCACAAAGTAAATGTTCTTGCACTACAGTACAGACATACTGTCCTAGGACAGTTTAAAAACATAAATTGGAAAGACACAAGTCTTATTTATCAGAAATAATTTCAATATATTTTTAGCCTGACAAATGGTTGGAACAGATAATACAAAAGGTCCCCTTAGGCCTGTCATCACATTTCTGGCAAAATATACATTCTAAAAAAATCACATTTCTGGCAAAATATACATTCTAAAAAAAGGATTAATAATCATACCTGTAATGCACATCCTCTGGCAACAGCTTCATCAGCATTTAACGTGGTACTTATGTCTTTAAGAAAGAATTTAGTGATTTGTTCTTTCACGGCAGGAATTCGTGTTGCTCCCCCTACAATTTCTATACTACTTATGTCCTCACGTTGCAAGTCTGAAAAACAAAATGTTTTTAATTGAAAATAAGATAGTCTTTATAAAAATATGAACAAATCCCTTGGAAAGTACTTTTTTTTTTTTAAGTAGATATCTTATTTGCTCAAAACAAGACTAAATGGAAAGAAGATAAAAACAAATTTTGGAAAAAGGCAAAGCTTAATAAGTAATAATATCCATGTGTCAGCCACTGCACTTGGTCTAGATGACAGATGACATTAAGAACAGACAAGTACCTCATGGGCTCTTCAATTAAAAAATTTTTTTTTTTCAACATTTATTTATTTTTGGGACAGAGAGAGACAGAGCATGAACGGGGGAGGGGCAGAGAGAGAGGGAGACACAGAATCGGAAACAGGCTCCAGGCTCTGAGCCATCAGCCCAGAGCCCGACGCGGGGCTCGAACTCACGGACCGTGAGATCGTGACCTGGCTGAAGTCGGACGCTTAACCGACTGCGCCACCCAGGCGCCCCTGGGCTCTTCAATTTTATAACTTCTACCTCACAAATACCCACAGAAGGTACTGATTACCAAAAAACCTTAACAAAAAGCAATCATGTTCTCTTTCTACATTTTATTTTCATCTTAGACTTCACTATATGCTTACATGTAAACACCTCCAAATATAACTAGTATTAGACTTATGATGCAAACTAGAACATGAGCCAGGAGTTGCTCTCATAAGCCCAGATTCATATTGCCATTTTCCTCTGTAAAATGAGAAATACAAATCTTCAAAAAACAAATGAAGTTTTAATTGCTTTTACCATTTCTTACCCCATTAAAGTGAGTTAATGCCATAATACAATTTTGATGGTTAATCTAGTAATTTACACTTACTAGCTTGTTCCATTACTGCTTTTAATGGTGGCTCAACCCTGGTGAAGAGGGAAGCACATAATTGTTCAAACTGAGCCCTGGGGGAAAATGAAATAAAATTCATCATTTTGGGATACAAAAATCAAGTATATCTTCTAAAATTACAGAATGAAAAAAAAATCAGACATGATCTAAACATAAAAGTAGCCAACACTTTATTTAAATTGAAAACATACATGGTACCTGTTCATTTTACTAGAAACATCAAGGTCATTCATGAAACACTCAATGTTCAGTGGAAGATCTGATGCATTTGCACTCATTAGCTTCTTCAGTTTTTCACATTCCTGATATAAGCGCAATAAGGCCCGAGAATTTTCTTTCACATTTATCTTATATTTGGTCTTGAACTCCTCACAGAAGTAGTCTACTAAAGCCTCATCAAAGTTCCTGCCACCCAAATATGGATCAAAAGTGGTAGCCAAGACCTATTTAATCAAAACACCAGAACTGAATTTTCAGAAATATAAATGCTTTCACAAAAAGACAAAAAACAAAAAGAAAACACCTTTTAAAATTAAAATAAAACCAAAGCACTTGTCAAAAATCACAGCTGTCAAAACTTCCTATTACTTATACTAATTATCACTTATATTTAGCCAACATACTCACCCACTCTGAATTATCTGCTTTGGGTTGTAGATCCATATATCATAATTATAATTCTATTTCTGAAATAACGGAGTTATTACAATAATTAAAATTTCATTATCTCACATCTGTTGGTTCTACAATGCACTCAACAGGTAGGCCAAAAACCAAGTTTAAGAGAGCAAGGAAAGAGTCCTACGCATGTAACCATAAGAAAACAGCCAAGAAAAGCCAATCCAAAGATTCAATCTAGGGATGCCTGGCTCCTATCCGAGGGTTGTGAGTTCAAGCCCCACACTGAGTGTAGAGATTACTTAAAAATAAATCTTAAAAAAAAAAAAAAAAAAGATTAAATCTAAAATACTACAATTGGTCAATTTACAGGTCGGGAATTAGGCTTTCTCCCTATTATTAAAAAAAACAAAAACAAAAACCAATTTTTTAAATAAAAATATAGAAGGAATAAAAAAATACATGAAAGACCAAAAAAATAAAATAGAAAAAAAGAGGAAAGACAAGAATTTGATATAATAATATAGCAGATGGATGGAAGAGGAGCAGACAAGTCACAGAACTTCAACGTTATAACTACTGAAAACACAGGAGCAAGACATCTAGTGGCTCTCCTGAGGATAGAGGGCAAAAATGACTACTTATGCTAGTCACCTGTAAAAAAATAGAACTCCACTGCTGATGTGGTTCATCAGGTTTTTCTCACAAGAATATGTGGTAGAACAACAGTAAACCCTACAGAAGGTTTTAAGTATAATCTCATTGAGAGGTCATCCCACAGACTAGCATGGAGAATCCATGGAAAGACTTCTCGCTAGGTCCAGAACTACCCCGAATTAAATCCAAAACTGTGTTGGTATGTGACTTGTGCCAATGTGCATCCTCCTGGACAGAAGGGCCACAATATGGCTACTCTATGGTATATACCAAAACGGAAAGCAAATGTTCTTCAGTTAAAATTCAAGACTAAATACCAAAGATTAAACTAATTTACTAATTCATTATGAGTCATTTCCCTTGAGTTTTCTCAAGTTTTTACAAGGATGTTACTATAAACTATGAGACAAAAGGCTCTAAAAGGTGTTGGATAACCCAAAGCAGTTCATCTTCTAACTAAATTCTATACATGTGAATAAATGGAGAGAAAGAGAACGAGAACGTAAGTATGGATAAGATAATCAACATAAAAATGAATATAAAATCAAATAGAGGGGTGTCTGGGTAGCTCAGTTGGTTAAGCATCTGACTTCGGCTCAGGTTATGATCTCACAGTTTGTGAGTTCAAGCCTGCACAGGGCTCTCTGCTGTCAGTGCAGAGCCCGCTTAGGATCCTCTCTCTCTCTCTCTCTCTCTCTCTCTCTCTCTCCCCCCCTTCCCCACTCGTGTGCATGCACACTCTCTCAAAAATTAAACATCTAAAAAATAAATAAATACAAACTATAAAATGGTAAGCACTAGAACTAAACAATGGCACACTACAGAAACTTATGATTAAAACTCTTGGATAGGAAGGTTTACAAAAACAAAGAGAATCATTTTAGAAAGTGTTTCCTAAATGTATTTATGGATAGGGTGTACTTAATGCTCCCTGATAGCTGCCTAACACCTTGACAATAAAAATAGCCAATACATATTACAGGATCTACTCTATGGCATTCTAAGCATTTTATATATATTAACTCATTTGTCCTCAAAAATTCTGAGGAAATTCCTGGTACTATCCCCTTAAGTGTAGAGGCTGAGATTTAAGGAGGTTAGTAACTTGCTCAAGGTCACAATTTTTAAGTGGCAGAGCCAGGATTTAAACTCACGCACTAAGGTTCTCTATATAGTCTTACATGCTCTTAACCATTAAACTTAATACATAGCAAATCATTTATTTACTTACTTTAAGTTTTCCTTTGTTAAAAGCACAAACCGAGACCTGGTAGGCAGAATGTCCCATATCAATAAATATTACATTTCTTGGTTTCTCATCTAATGGGGGAAGATCCTGTTTATAAATTCCATATGCTAGTGCCACTGTGTAAGAACGAAGAAATTAGGTTAATGTCAAGATAGCAATCACGTGAAAACAAGATATAAGTCACTTTGATGTTGCACTTTAACACACAGAAGAATATAAATATTAATTTCAAGGTAAATTAACTTTTCATTACTTGATTTTTATTTCTTTTCTACCCATAACTCTGTAACATAGATGATTCTTATTGCGAACAGAAGACATGTTTAACTTCTGCCAAAATACTGTACTCCTAAACAAAAGGTTACAGGAACTAGGACATAATAGAGTTAAAAGAAAGAGAAATGTTTTATATTAATTAGAAAAAACTAGAACGGTATTTTTCTGACAGTGATTTTAAATTCCAAAGTGCTCACCTGCTGTAGTTTCATTCATCAACCTTAAACAATTTAAACCTGCAACCTGGGCTGCAGCCATCACAGATCTTCTCTCAGCATCAGTGAAAAAGCTAGGAATCTGGTATTTTAAAACACTAATATATTAGTTTGATGTAACAGATTTTAAACATTTCATCAATTAAAAATGTAAAATAAATGTAATAAAATTTACAGCTTAAGGCAAAGAATGGTGTTCTAATAAGAAAAAAATACTAGTTTAAATAAACAAGAAAAAAATACTAGTTTTCTTTCTTTCTTTTTTTTAAAGTTTGGCAATTTCTATACTATCAAGTGTTGACCTAAAGTATGAACACAAATTTAAAGCAATTAATAAGATGGAATAATGCAGTGTTTCTAAATATGTTCAATAAATCCTTCTTGTGTTGGTTGGCTCTATGAAAAAAAATATGTTGGTTCATCTTTAACAATGAAAGGCTGAAAACCCAAGACTATTAAAACGAGATTGATTAACTACATCATGGTAAATCCATATAATGGCATCCTACGTGGCTGTTAGAATCAGGCAGATATGAATTGTCATGGAACAGTATCCATACTACATTAGAAAAAAGGACATGTGTAGCATGATTTTTGTGTAGGTATAGGCTACTCAGAAAAATACAATACCCAAAGGTTTACAATGGCTATGATCTCAAAAGGAGGGGGGAACTATACTGCAGGAGATTTACAAGGAACATACGTTTCTTTTAATTTTTTTTTTCAACGTTTATTTATTTTTGGGACAGAGACAGAGCATGAACAGGGGAGGGGCAGAGAGAGAGGGAGACACAGAATCGGAAACAGGCTCCAGGCTCTGAGCCATCAGCCCAGAGCCTGACGTGGGGCTCGAACTCACAGACCGCGAGATCGTGACCTGGCTGATGTCGGACGCTTAACCAACTGCGCCACCCAGGCGCCCCACGTTTCTTTTAAAATCAACAAAAAACATTAACTATATTACTATTAAAACTATTAAACTGAAACTCAAATTTATAGTTAAGATTTACATAGTTCTAGGGGTTCCTGGGTGGCTCAGTCGGTTAAGCATCTGACTCTTGATTTTGGCTTATGATCTCATGGTTCCTTCGTTCAAGCTCTGCACTGACACCTCAGAGCCTGCTTGGAATTTTCTTTCTCCTTCTCTTGCTGCCCCTCCCGTGCTTGCTCTGTGCCTTGCTCTGTGTCTCTTATTCTGTGTCTCAAAATAAGTAAACATTAAAAAGATTTACCTAGTTCTATCAAACTAAGAAGCTCTTTGATTTGTGTCTACAGACAGATTTCTAAGAAGCTAATTAAGTATACTCATGTACAAAATGACTTGGGGCTGTTCCAATTTTAAGTAAATTGTCTCCTCCAATTTTATTGCTTTATGAAGTTAGAAATTTCATTTAACTCCTATTAACAACAGGAAAAGAACTTGAATTTCAATAAACTTGTTTATCCTAATTTTGGTATTATCCTTCTGACAAAAATCTAAATTATAACACAGGCTTCATTTAATACTCATGGAGCACTTACGTACTAGGTACTTTTCTAGCCACTTAGGGATATAGTAGTGCATAAAGCAGAAAATACTTCCCCTGGTGCAGTTCACAATGGGTCTACTGCATCAACTACAAAGTAAATAATGGCTGAGAAGTTCATAATGTTCTCTTCTGACGCTAATTTCTGATGTGAAAATGTTATCAAGTATAGTTAAAAGGGATGGATTTGAATTTAAGATGGATTTTTAAAACTGATACCACTTTGATGCATACTTTCAAGTGGCAGTGTAATGGAAAAATTATAAGCAGAGGCTTGGGAATGAACTATCTGGGTTTGATTTCTGGCTCTACCACTTATCAGCTCTGTTGATTTGGGGCAAGTTAACATCTCTGTGTCTCAGTTTCTTCACCTGTACAACTAGAGTTAAAAATATCTATCCTGTGGGTGCTTGGGTGGCTCAGTTGGTTAAGTGTTCAACTTTGGCTCAGGTCATAATCTCATGATATTCATGAGTCCAAGCCCCACATAGGGCTTTGCACTGAAAGCTCAGAGCCTGGAGCCTGCTTCAGATTCTGTGTCTCCCTCTCTCTCTGCCCCTTCCCTGCTCACACACTGTCTCTGTCAAAATAAACAAACATTAAAAAAAATTAAAAAAAAAAATCCTACCCTCACAGAATAGTTCTGAGGATTAAATGAGTTAATACACATTAAGTGCCTGTAACAGTGCCTGGCCAATGGTAAACTATTATTTGCTATTACTAAGTGGCTGGAAAACGAAATACTAAGCTCCATTATTTTTCTCTCAAAAAAGTTCTAAATCCCTATAAAAAATCTAATTACTAAATTCACTGAAGAGTTCATAATCTGGTTCTTTTTTTCTGGTAACATGAGACTCTTGAACTTTTATAGTGAAAGTTAATTGTATTAAGAATACATTCACATTTAGGTGATGACAAGTAACTTAAAAAAGTTATCAATATCTAATAGGATCTCAAAGGATAGAGTAAATGATGAAATGTTTGAAGAAATCCCTTAAAAAAGACCTTTTCTTTCTGAAAAATATACATGATCTCACTTACATGTGGAATCTACAAAAGTTGAATTCACAGAAGCAGAGAGTAGAGTGGTGGTTATGACCTAGGAGGTGGAGGAAATGGGGAGATACTGGCCAAAGAGTACAAAGTTTCAGTTATATAGAATGAATATATTCTAGAAATCTAATGTACAGCCCATGGTGTCTAAAGTTAGTAATACTGTTATTGTATATTGGAAATCTGTTAATAAAATACATCTTAGGTGTTCTTGCCACCAAAAAACCAAATACAAAACAAAAAAAAACTACACGAGATGGGTATGTTAATTAGCTCAACTGCAGTAATCGTTATCATTTCACTATGTGTATGTGTGTCAAAGCATCATGTTGCACGCCTTATCTGTAAACAATTGTTCTTTTAAGGAAGGCACAAGGGAATTCTGGGGAGTGATAAATATTTATTATACTGATAGTGATTGATGATGGTTTTGTGTAAGCATGTCAAAATTTCTGAAAGTGTAACATGTTAAATATATCCAATTTTTTTAAAAAAGAATTTTTCTTTCCGATACAGAACATATATTATCTCAAATACCTAGCTGGAAATTTAACTTTGCCATAAAATGTTAAGGTCCCTACAGGTGAGAAGTTAATGGCGACCAGGAAAGATTCTTAGGGATAAGTGGGACAGGTATAGCAGTCACTAATCACATACACAGGTTTTTTTTAAGATTCGCTGATTATCACAATGGACTTTAGGGGAAACTCAATCCTAAACTTTATCAAATAAGGTGGGCTTTTTAAAATGTAAAAATAAAAATGGATTTAGATTATTTATGGTATGCCTGGGTGGCTCAGTCGGTTGAGTGTCCAACTTGCGCTCAGGTCATGATCTCACAGTGTGTGGGTTCAAGCCCCACGTCGGGCTCTGGCCTGACAGCTCAGAGCCTGGAGCCTGCTTTGGATTCTGTGTCTCCCTCTCTCTCTTCCCCTCCCCCATTCATACTGTCTCTCTGCCTCTCAAAAATAAACGTAAAAAAAAAATTTTTTTTAAAAAGAATAGATTATTTACTAAATAAGAGTAAAGAAAAGGGAAGAAAAGTATTTCAACATAAAATTAATATATTGGAAAGTGTGATTTAAAAGTATTCATTATTGAAGTAAAACTTACTGAAATCACACAGTCAGCCACTGGTTTCTTCAAAGCATTTTCTGAAGTCTCTTTAAGTTTGGCCAACAGCATTCCAGTAACTTGCTCAATTGCAAAAGGTCTCTCTTCTTCTAGGTACCGCACCTAAAACCACAAGTTGAGATATTTATTAAGTCATTTATTCATCCAACATGTACATCTACTCTATACATGATGGATAAACAAAAGTGAAAAAAGGTAGTCTTTGCCCATGGAAGTTATATTCTGAAAAGATTATTCTAATATTACAACCTCTTATTTCTAAAGTTCAAGTGCCTTATACAGATTATATTAAACAAATTGTTTTCAAAAATGTCTTCCTGTGTTAGATCCCCACCTCTCACAAAAGCAATTTTTATTCACTTTCCAAGCACATAATGAATAAGAAAAAGATCAAATAATCTTTCTTTTGAAAGTCAGAACTCTTCCTGGGCTTAAAATGAAAGCTTTCGTTTTACAATTTTAGGGAAAGGAAGGAAAAAGAAAATTTATTAAAAAAAATAAAATAAAAGAGGGATGCCTGGGTGGCTCAGTCGGTTGAGCATCTGACTCAATTTCGGCTCAGGTCATCATGATCTCACAGTTTGTGAGTTTGAGCCCCATTGCTTGACTCTGCACTGACAGTGTGGAGCCTGCTTGGGATTTTTTTTTTTCTCTCTCTCTCTCAAAAGAAATAATTAAACTTAAAAAAAAAAAAGGTAAAATATGTATTATTCCAAAGTTTCTGGGAGTAAATAAATTAAATATCAGAAAATAAAATTAAATATTAGAGATACATATATGAAATTTTTACTATTTTTTTAGACCAAATAACTACTTCATCTTATACATAGGTTTAAGAGTAGGTTGCATTTAAGCACACGAAAGGAAACTTTACAGTGCTTAACAAAGGAATACTGGAAGACGTACGGCTTTAAGTAATCAAACCCTTTAAAAATAATAATAAATTTATAAGCAATAAAAAGCTACCTTGGAACCCATATAGTAACTACAGTTACAGAGGAAAAAACTGTCCTGTAACTTGTTTCCTCAGTGAACAAAATTTTACTCTATTAACACTAAACTCCAGGGGCGCCTGGGTGGCTCAGTCGGTTAAGCGGCCGACTTCGGCTCAGGTCATGATCTCGCAGTCTGTGAGTTCTAGCCCCGCGTCGGGCTCTGTGCTGACAGCTCAGAGCCTGGAGCCTGCTTCAGATTCTGTGTCTCCCTCTCTCTGACCCTCCCCTGTTCATGCTCTGTCTCTGTCTCAAAAATAAACGTTAAAAAGAAAAATTTAAAAACAACACTAAACTCGAAGAGTTACGAACAGCTTCTCTCTCAAGTAGCACAATCTATGTGTAAGTGTTATATTTTGTGCCATATTCATCTGTATGAATTATGTGTCAGTACTTCACTCCATCTTATGGCTAAATAATATTCCATTGTATAGGTACATTTTCTTTATCCACTCAACAGCTGATGAACACTTGGGTTGTTCCCACTTTTTGGCTATTACGAATAATCATGTACAAGTTTTTGTGTGCACATATCATTCAATTCTCTGGTGTACACAACTAAGTGAAAATGCTGGTCACATGGTAACTCTATGTGTTTTGAGGTATTTTGTTAGTTTTTGAAAAATCAACAGAAACATGTTTTGTTAACCAATCTATAACTTACTGTCTCGGGATGTAGAATTAAAAACCAAGAATCCATCTCTCACTTTGAAGAAGTTTGCTTTAATATAGCAATTAATATAGCTTTGGGGTCTATTTTTCTAAATCACATATGCCTCTGCCTTTATCACTTGAAATTGAAAACAGTTCACTTCTAAAAGTTCTCCAAATAATGATCATTTTTTCTTGACAATAAAAGTACTGTTTGGATTTAAAAGGTTATCTAATTAGAATTTTTTTGGACTCACTAAAGATTACAACAAAAACTGTCTATACCTTGGTACGTGTGTACTGTGTCCAGACAAAAAAAGTTAAATTACAAATAGGAAATATTGTATTTGTTTTCTTGAATTTAAATGTTTGTACTCTGGGAATATAAAGCTTACCTTAACTCCTGCACTTCCATTAGGCATCTTCTGCAGCTCATAAGGAAGCCTGATCCTTTCAGTTTGCACAATGGGATCATCAAATGATCGCCCATGAAGCTTTTTGAAGCCATGAATTGTATTTCTTACATTCGTGACTATCTGTTGACAGTAAACACTTTTCTTTATCAATTACTTAATGAATGCAAAATGAACACTATGCTATACTTTTAAACCACCAATTCTACACATTTAAGTTTAGAATTACACACAATCATTCATTTATCTGCCTTCCAGCTACTAGTAAAATTATACAGTAAGAATGTATGCACCTTAGGGGTGCCTGGATGGCTCAGGTGGTTGAGCATCGGATTCTCTTGATTTTGGCTCAGGTCACAATCCCAGGGTTCTGCAATTGAGCCCTGCATTGGGCTCCTTAAGACTGTCTCTCCCTCTGCCCCTCTTCCCCGCTCATGCTCTCTCTCAAAAATAAAATTTTTAAAGAATGTATGCATCTTAACTATTGCCCCTCAAATCATCCTATCCTAGGAATGTAGACTCAAAATTAATGTTTTCAAAAAGAAAGAACAAAAGTGTAAAGGTTTTCAAATAATACAGTGAAAATCAATCTACAACTCATCTCTATGGTTTCCCTCAACACTTTTGCTTTAAGTGAATTAGTACTTTTTATGTCCTTCCACTTTCATTACTGTGTTTTTATTGAAACTGTGTTCCTTACTGCACCATTTTTCTTTTCTTCTCTGTGAAATTTCTCATTGTTGAGAACTGCTCCAAGGCTAGTAAATTTAAACTTCTTTTATGGAGCATGATGCTAAATTAAAGTGTCTTAATTTGTAAATGGCTTATATTTTAGGAAAGTAATTTTTTCTTAACTAGAACATGTAGTGCAAACTATAGAATATTACTGAGATCCAGTTGTTGTCCTCTTAGTTAAAGCCAAATAGATCTTGCTCTTCAATTACGAGATAAATGCTACAGGGATGCTCAATTACCACATTGGTCTCTTTACAGGAATAACTTTAGTTTGCTTTCTTCAGAGACTCTGATATCAATCATACAACTTAGAAGATCAAACAGAATATGAAATGTAAACTTTAGTGAAGAAGTCATTTTGAAACAAACTCAACATTTGTTTACATACAGTATGAAAGTGGAAGAGAAGATAAACAGTTTCATATATAGGCCAATTAGAAGACAACCTTGACAAAATCTTAAGCAGAGATTCCTAGATAAAGGAGTTAATTACTCCTACAAAGTCATGAGGGAAAAAAGTCCCATTAAAGTTATTTTATGAGGAAAAAACCCAGGTACACATTAAAATGTAAGAAGTAATTGTTAAGGGCTTTTGGTTTAGGGAAATAAAGTCCAAGGAAAATGAACCTGTAATAAGAAATATTAAAAGTAAATGTTCCACTTACAAACACTTCAGAAGCCTAGAAATATGAATAAACTGATTCCATGTAAAGTAGCTACATTGGGTTACTCTGGAAATTAGTTCTTCCATCTTTCCTACCTTCTTTTTGCAGTAAGACATCACTTACTTATTGAAGTGTATATACTAGATAGGATACCACCTCATAGAAAAGTGACCATACAGGGAAAAAGTGGTGTCATAGGATAGCAACATCCTAACTTCACAATTCTAAAAAGACTTTTGTTTCTTTTTAATAAAATTTAAGAAATATTTTGCAACCCCCAAAGCAAAATATATCTATTAAAATACAAAGACATCAAGGTCTGTCCAATTTCCCTTCCTCTTTTTTCACTCTTAACTACATAAAGTGGAAGCTTAATTACCAAGATTCCATTAATTCTTCCTGTAAGTCAAAACATCTACATTAACAATTTACCTGGCTCTTAGCTGCATTTCCAATGGCTCGAGTTCTCGATCCCAAAGATATACAGGCCCTAAACGGGAGAAAAACACAAAGTTTATTTTCAGTGTAGGTTTACATTAATATGCCATTATTCTGCTTCTCCTTATGAAAAAATGAATTAAATGGATTAACATAATCATGTATATTCTAAAAATACATTAATGAACATCAGAATTTTGCATATTTTTGTTTCATAAGTAATGGAACAGTGGTCAGAATAAAGGTTAGAATTTTCAGAATAAATGCTAATACCTGGGGATGCTATGTTGGCCCCCAAAATTATTTTTCAAATTCTACAGGTTATGACCTACTAAAAAAATTAACTGAGTTCACTAAGGCCAGGTTGAATGAATCTAAATCCAGGCTCTATAATCTTGTAGAAATTACCTAACCATTATTTGTCTCTGTTTCCCATCTGGAAGATAATGATGATAATAATACCTACTCACAGAGTTGTGTGAGGATTAAATGAATATAGACAATGCTTTGAACACTATCACTGCTATTTTTTTATTACTGTATTTAGATTTAATTCTAAGGCAAATGTAGAGCAATATTTTCATCAAAATATTATTTCATGTTAAAATTCAAGAAAGTGTTTCTATGATTTTAGTTGTAATTACAGGTAATTATTCACTCAACCAATAAATATTTACAAGCATTGTGGGCATACTAGCTATCATCACTGCCGCTGGAGAATTTATAGTTTACTGAAAAAAATCAACATATAGAACTGTGATACACTAACAAAAAAGAATAATTACTTCTATATGATTAGGCTTAGGAAAAGCAAGTAAAAGAGGTGACTTGTGAATTAAGATTTGAAAGACAAAACATCTTAATAGCCATCTGTCTTGTTCAAAAGGACATTTCTGGTATGTAAGTATACATCTATTCTCAATATGATAACCAGAGTGATCCATTTAAAGACTAAGGTCATGAAATTCCCCTGCTGAAAATCCTCCAATGGTGTCTTGTCTCACAAAGCAAAAGCTTAAGTGTCCCCAACAGCCAATAAAGTCCTTTCTGGTCTGGTCCTTGGCTGCTCTACCCTGTAGCTTCAATCTAGGTACACTGGTCTCCTTGTTATTTCTAGAATAGGGCAAGCACACTTCTTCCTCAGGTCCTTTGTACATGTTGTCCTCTATTTCTGGAACACTTCTAAATACACCCATATGGCTTGCACTCACTCTCACTTTTTTCAGGTCTCTGCTCAAACATCAGCTTATAATTAACATCTTTCCTATCTTCTATAAATAACATTTTCTGCTCCTCCCAAACATATGCATCTCCTCTGTTTACCCAATTTTATTTTCCTGCAAAATGTATCACCATCTAATACAATTTATTTACTGACTATATCGCCACATGATAGGGCATGAACTCCATGAGGGCAGATAATGCGTGCCCCATTCCCTTGATCTCCACTACCCAATATGGCAGCCATTAGCTATATGTGTGGCTAGTAAAGTTTAACCGAAATAAAAAATTCAGTTCCTCAACATTATTCACATTTCAAGTGCTCAACAGCGAACTTTCAAGGGCTTAACAGGTATAAGTGGCCGGTGGGTATACAGAGAACAGAATACACACAGAACAAAAAAGATATACAGTAGAATACAAAGTCCTACTGTATAGTACTGGCTTTGATCATTATCTGGCAATATACTAAAGACACTTATTGAATGAATAGAAAGATGGCTCCTAAGGGTAATGCGTAGAGACTAGGGGAATACAACTTGGCAGTTTCATTTGACATTGTGATAGATACTTTCAGGATTAGATTATACAGGGCCTCAAATGACAGATTATAAATTTGAAATTTATTTCAGTAGGTAAAGGGAATTCATTAAAGTCTTCTGAACAATGAAGAGAACATTTCTTACCCATATGTAAGACAAAAAAAAAAAAAAAAAAAGAGGAAAAAATTCCAGAACAGTGTTGTTATTTTTTTAAACATTTATTTTTGAGACAGACAGAGAATATAAGCAGCGGAGGGACAGAAACACAAGGAGACACAGAATCCAAAGCAGGCTCCAGGCTATGAGCTGTCAGAACAGAGCCCAACATGGGGCTCAAACCCACGAACTGTGAGATCATGACCTGAGCCGAAGTCAGATGCTTAACCGACTGAGCCAGCCAGGCGCCCCCCAGTACAATGTTTAAGGGTTGAACAATACACTGTTATATTGGGGACTACTGCATTTTAAAGGAGGGCAGTTAAGTTCATTTAGTTAATTTAACAGATTCTGGTTGAGTAATTATGCCTGGCACTCTTGTTAGAGGGGGAAAAATCGTGGTTTTGGCTCTTGGAACTTACAAGTGCTACAGACTCACAAATGAAAGTAAACTAGGTGCTACAACAGAAGGTATACATAGTGCTATAAGAGTACATAACAGGGGTGCCTGTCTGGCTCAGTTGGTTAAATGTCTAACTCTTAGTTTAGGCTCAGGTCGTGATCTCGAGGTTTGTGAGTTTGAGCTCTGCATCAGGCTCTGTGCTAACAGTGCAGAGCCTGCTTGAGATTCTCCCTCTCCCTCTCTCCCTCTCTCCCTCCCTCTGCTAGCACTGTCTCTGTCTCTCTCAAAATAAATGAACAAACTTAAACAACAAAAAAACAGTAGGTAACAGAATTGACCTAGAGGAGGAGGATCAGGAAAGGCTTACCCAAGGAAATGATGAGATTTGGAGGAAGAGTAAATGATAAGGGGGTGGAAGTAAAGGAGATTTGGCAGAGATCATTTTGGCCACAGTGTGACCTGATGGGACAAAGGCTAGAAGTTACCAGTAATCTTTATTCAGGGTGATGGCAGTTGAGACAGGGGGAGAAGGAATTAAGAGATACTCAGGAGGTAAAACTCAAAGGACTTGGTGACAGACTGTATCTTCACTGTCCAATATGGTAGCCACCAGTCACATGTGATGTGACTGGTATGATTTGAAATGTACTTATTTTAGGTGCGAAAACATACTCTGGACTTTGAAGATGTAATATTTAAAAAGGAATATAGGGGCACCTGGCTGGCTCAGTCCGTTAAGCATCCGACTTCGGCTCAGGTCATGATTTCACAGTTCGTGGGTTCTAGCTCCGTGTCAGGCTCTGTGCTGACAGCTCAGAGCCTGGAGCCTGTTTCAAGTTCCTTGTCTCCCTCTCTCTCTGCCCCTCCCCTGTTCACGCTCTGTCTCTGTCTCAAAAATAAACAAACATTAAAAAAAAAATTAAAAAAAATAAAAAGGAATATAAAATATCTCATTGATTTTAAAATACGGAAATAAGACTCTGGATATATAGAATTAAATCAAATATATTAAAATTAATTTCACCTGTTATCCTTTTAATGTAACTACTAGAACATTTATGCATGTGGCTAACATTTTTACTGAACAGTGCCAAAACAGGTAAGAGCTCTGAAGAGGCAAGTATCAAGACTAATGTCTAGGTTTCTCATTTGGATACGAGGGTAGAGAGTGGTGCCATTTTTAAAAAAAAATTTTTTTTTAATGTTATTTTTGAGAGAGAGAGAGAGAGAGAGAGAGAGAGAGAGAGAGAATGCAAGCGAGGAAGGGGCAGAAAGAGAGGGAGACACAGAATCCAAAACAGGCTCCAGCCTCTGAGCCGTCAGCACAGAACCTGACACGGGGCTCGAACTCACAAACTGCAAGATCATGACCTGAGCCAAAGTTGTGGATGCCCAACTGACTCAGCCACCCAGGTACCCCCAGAGGGTGCCATTTAATGAGCCATAAAACACTGTGAGAAGAACAGGTTTGAGGATGGACCATCACGAGTGCTAATTTGGATATGCTGAGATTGAGGTACATTTGAGACATCCAAGCAAATCATCTTCCAAATAATTCAGTTCAACATAGTCCCCAACAGAAGAGATTTTGCATACCCAATATGGTTGTCTATGTGGATGGTTGGCATTCCATCCTTCAGTTCATCAGAGAAAATATGGATTTGCATTCTCTTAGACTACTTTATTATAATCTGTCTTTCTCTCAATTCCATTATTTGGACACACTTATGAACATTTAAAATTTTTCAATACTAGGCTACCATCACTTGAATGTACCAAAAATCTTATTCAGTTGATTTTTAAGAACTTACCTTCTGTTAGAACACTAGCGTCAAATAACATTGATTCAACTATAATTTAGTAAGTGCTAGATTCTTTGAACTATGCTGCACACATACCACTTCACAGAAAAACTGAACAGCGAGTTTCCATTATTATTCTCTGAAGTTAAAAGACAACTTTAAAGTTGAAACAATTTAATGTTATAGCTTGAAAATACCCAGTTACCATATGCAGAAAACCTTCCTCACATAGCTAAAAGGCTTCAAATTCCTTCAATTTCTTTCAAAAAGATTTTTTTTTTTTTTTAATTTTTTTTTTCAACGTTTATTTATTTTTGGGACAGAGAGAGACAGAGCATGAACGGGGGAGGGGCAGAGAGAGAGGGAGACACAGAATCAGAAACAGGCTCCAGGCTCCGAGCCATCAGCCCAGAGCCCGACGCGGGGCTCGAACTCACGGACCGCGAGATCGTGACCTGGCTGAAGTCGGACGCTTAACCGACTGCGCCACCCAGGCGCCCCTCAAAAAGATTTTTGAATGCAATCATTAAATACTTGCTAAATATTTTCAGAAAAATAAAAATACCTAGTATCTCTCAAAACTTTTACCTGACTTTACTAACACCAAGGGAAATAAACACATTATACCACACTTCAGCCTACATAAGTGTTTTTATAAAGTAGTTTCAAGAGTTTAATATTCAATAGTTTACCCAAATGTATACCGCAATAATTTATTTATATTATACTTTCTATGGTTTATTTCAACTCTTTAGAAATTCCATTTTATACCTAAAATCAAACAAAAAAATACAGGGTTTACGATGCCCCTTAAATCTTTATTTTTTTTAATTTATTTTTTTAATCTTTGTTTATTTTTGACACAGAGAGAAACAGAGCATGAACGGGGGAGGGTCAGAGAGAGGGAGACACAGAATCTGAAGCAGGCTCCAGGCTCCGGAGCTGTCAGCACAGAGCCTGACGAGGGGCTCGAACTCCTGGACTGTGAGATCATGACCTGAGGGGAAGTCGGATGCTTAACTGACTGAGCCACCCAGGCACCGTGCCCCTTAAATCTTTAATTTCCAATGTGATATTGCCACCCTAGCGGTAGTCCCAGATTCTCAGAGAATGCCAAAAATTCTAAACAAACAATGTCTAAATGTCCTATGTCACTAAATGTCCTATGTCACTTTCAACAAAGGAGGGGTATAAAAACCAAATGACAGGTGTTACTTTAAGAAAGCTGTATTTGTATCTTCCCTTAAAACTAAAGATTAACTTTCTTTCTCTCTTATAAAGTCTATTTTAATAAGGCCAAAACCAATCAGGTTGGAGAAAACACATACTGTCAACAGACTATGAGACTTCTCATTCTCACCTAAGAGGTCCATACTCTTTAAATTTGTTTACTTCTTTGTCAATCTCCACTAAGAATTCAAAGCCTCTTGATTTTACCACTTTGATTTAAAAAATAGCCCTATTTAAAAAATTTTCAGCTTTCCCTTGCCAATTTCCCTAAGATCACAATTATTATCAAGCACATGCTAAGAAAACAATGGCTGAATTAATGATGATATGAGAGGGCAATCAACTGGTTTAAATCAGGGGCTCCTGAGATGGCAGTAGCACCCTTCCCCCATCCCCCTAACTCCTCACTCCCAGACAGACAACCAAAAATGCATCTTTAGATATTGTCAGATGTACCCTAAGAGGCAAAATCTCCAACTGAGAACCACTGCTTTATAGCATCATTTTCCAAATACTGTTCTGTGGAATATAATTCCTTGGAGGTTCAAATAAATTGAGGAAAACATTCTTTCCTTGGAATGTTTCAATGCCTATAAACAAATTAACAGATCTGAGAAGTTTTGCTGTAAAGAAAACATCTGGTTATTATTTCCCAAGGTTAACTATCTGGAAAAAAAACTGCCCTAGAAGGAAGTGGGGGAGGAATGTTCTCAAAAGAACTTATGGTTGCCATTTGCTTTCTAGCTTGCTACTTAGAAAAATAAGACTCCTAGGCATATATGATTTAGTAATAACAAAAACTTTCCAGTCTTTCAATATGGTCAACGGATAAAGAATTTTTAACATATAAAAAAATAAAAATTTAATTCCAAATGCTTTTAGTGTATGTGCCTAGTTCATAAATAAATTGGTTCACAACTTGAAACTATTAACAGAAATCACATGAACACTTACAGTTGACTCTTGAACAATGAGGGAGTTAGGGGTGCTGAATCACTGCACAGTTGAAAATCCATGTATAATTTTTGACTCCCCACTTAACTACTAATAACCTACTGCCTTAGTGGTAACAACTGATTAACACATATTGTGTGTTATATGTATTAAACACTGTATTCTTACATTAAGCTAGAGAAAAAGAAATATTAAGAAAATTATAGGAAAGAAAAATATATTCATGGTAGTGTACTGTATTTGTCAAAAAAAGTCCACATTAAGCGGGGACGTGCACAGTTCAAACCCATATCGTTCACGGGTCAACTATACATAGGAAGACATATTTAAAAAGCTAATTAGTCATATTAAATAAGATATATTTAACTGAAAAACTGATTATCTTAAAATTCAACAGGTCAAATTCTAAATAGCAATGCACAATAATTTTAAAGTTCTTTCAATTACGAATGCCTAGACAAGGGATTTGCAAATTATGATTTGCCATCTGTTTTTGTAAACAAAGCTTTATCAGAACACAGCTATGCTGATTAATCTGTATTGTAGTGACCACATACATACTAAAGACTACCAATAGCATGTTAAACACCTTAAACTCACAATAGATAATATGTAATTTGTACTTATCATTCCTTGCCTTCTAGAAACTTTTCAGAATTTCTCACCCACAAATTCAAGGCAATAACTAGAGACTCATTTTATCATAGAAAATATTCATAGTAAAAAATTTTACAGTCCTAGCTTTGGCCATGCTAATGTATGAGCCATCTGCCTTTCTACTTCTCTCAGCACAATTAAAAACAAAAAAGGCAAGGTATTCATTGAATTTTTGTTTTTGTCAACACCAAAATAACAATTTGAAATGTCCACTAATGTAGTGCATCAATGGAATGCTGTACAGCCATTTAAATAAATTAGGTCAGAATAGCTAAAATCAACAACACAAGAAACAATAGGTGTTGGAGGGGATGTGGAGAAAGGGGACCCCTCTTGCATTGTTGGTGGGAATGCAAACTGGTGCAGCCACTCTGAAAAACAGTATGGAGGTTCTTCAAAAAGTTAAAAATAGAACTTCCCTATGACCCAGCAATTGCACTAGCAGGTATTTACCCAAAGGAGCTAGAGAGTATTATGTTAAGCAAGTCAGTCAGAGAAAGACAAATACCGTTATGATTTCACTCATATGTGGAATTTAAGAAACAAAACAAATGAGCATAAGAGAAAAAAAGAGGCAAACCAAGAAACAGATTCTTAACTACAAAGAAGAAACCGATGGGTTACCAGAGGGGAGGTGGGTGGGGGGATGGATTAAATAGATGATGGGGATTAAGAGTTGTGATGAGCGCTGGGTGTTGCACGGAAGTGCTGAATCACTGAATTGTACACCTGAAACTAATATTACACTGTACATTAACTGGAAATTTAATAAGAACTTTCTTATAAAAATTTTTTTAAATGAGGTAAATTAGACCCAAATGCACAAGTTTGAGATGTCCACTATATTCTGAAAAAAATATTACAAAATATTATGTAATTCTACTTTTGTTAAAAACAAATAGAAAAACATCCCAGTTATGTATGCATGTTCATACATTTGTAATAAACCTAGAAACGTACACACTGAAGTTTACTAGGTGGTTGGGAAAAGACAAAGGAAATTTACTTTCTGGTTTGCATTTAAAATATTTTTAATCAAAGTTAACATAAGCTTATAGTAAAACATACAAAGCCAATTCATATGGTACAAAGAGTATTTAAATAAAATGTAAAAGCCTCCCCTCCCTCCCAATCCCCAACAACTGCTATCATCATAAAAAGTCCTCCTACCCAACTATCTACCATTAACCTCTGGAGTTTGGCATTTCCTACGTACAAAACTGTTTATTTTTAATACCCCAAAGTAAATGATTTCTACGTGTGTACATTGAAAGGGACGCCTCAATGTAACATATAAGTAACATATTGCTACATTTTCGGATTATTCATACACTGATAAAGGGAAATAGGGAAAAAGGAAGACAGAAAACCAAAAAACAAAATACGAACTCTGATCATATAGAATTTATACAAACTACACTTAACAAAAATCTCTTGAAATAGTTTCACTTTTCCTTATTGTAAAATAGGTTCATAAAAATTCAAAACATTATAGTCTATGTATTAAAAGCACATCTTCCTTAATTCTACTCACAAGAAATATGCATTGTTTGTAGTTTATTGTCTTCCGTACTGCTTTCCCCCATATGCTTGTACTAACATATTTTGTGTTTGTATAATTTTATGAATTTTTTAAACGAAATAAGATTTTTTACATGTTCTTAAAATAACATATTTTGTGTTTGTATAATTTTATGAATTTTTTAAACGAAATAAGATTTTTTACATGTTCTTAAAATAACTTAAAAGCCTATTAAAGCATTTTAAAACAGTATTTCTTAGAAACTAGCCAAAAATTGATGAATTTATTGATATTAGAGCAAAGATGCTTCTCAGCCAAATAATGTGCTCGTTATTCCTCATTATGTTAATATGGATATACAATCCTTATGCCAATGGATAATGGAGGACACTGAGGTTCTGGGGTCAAAGAGGCCTGAAACTGAATCCATTCCATTGCTTACAAGTTCTTGGCAAAACATTTAAGTTTGCTTTAGGCTTCTTATGAAGGAGGAAAAAAAAAAAAAAAGCTAGTATTACCAAACTCAGAGAATTGATGTAGCATGTATAACAATGGAAGCCCAATGCTTGGCACATGGCAATCACTATTATCAACAAAGGCAGCGTGTTTTAGCTGATTACGTGCTTTAATCTAATAGTGAATGAAGATTCTTGGCTGCAGTTTTCTTTTCCCCTGTAAGAAACTAATCACTTTGATATAATTAAGCCTGGGATAGAAATTCCAATCCCCACATCTATATGCTTAATTGAATAATACAAACTTATCTAAAAATGTGCATACTCAGTAATCCTACTTCTAAGAATCTGAAGGAATTAAAGGTTAAAAAATTTAGTTCCAAAATAGCTACTGCAGTATGGCTTATTAAAAAATGTCCTCAATGTCCAAAAAGGGATGGATTAAAGAAATGATTATACAAACACTGAAACTAATGGTATAGAAATATGTTTTACATAGAAAGAAGTTACCCAACAGACTATAAAGTATAATCTATCCTTGAAACACAGAGAAAATACTCTAAGTTTTATTTCTGGATGGAGGAATTACAATTCTTACTTTCGTCTTTTAATGTGCCTGTACTTCTTTTATTTTTTAATTTTTTTTAATGTTTATTTATTTTTGAGAGACAGAGTGCGAGCAGGGCAGGGGCAGAGAGAGGAGACACAGAAAACAAAGCAGGCTCCAGGCTCTGAGCTGTCAGCACAGAGCCCAATGTGGGGCTCAAACCCATGGACTGTGAAATCATGACCTAAGCAGAAGTTGAAAGCTTAACCGACTGAGCCACCCAGGCGCCCCATAATGTGCCTGTATTTCTACAATGAACATGTACTATTATGTGTACTTGTTTTAAATAAGAAAATGTTCTGAAATTAATTTTTTCCTCTAACTTATGCATGTTAATTTCCTTCTCCCTCTTCAGTTTATGCACAAGAGAAGAGCAGCGAGTACAAGCATTCCACCTTTACAGAAGGGGAATCTGAAGAACAGGTTAAATTACTTGTTCTTGGTCCCTTAATTGTAGGCCAAAACTTAATTATCTTTTCCATTAAACCGTCCTTCTTGGTTTATACACGGGAGCTTCCCATGTATACATACATAATCAATTCTGTTAATGAAACGAACGTAAAAAAGTATAAATGCCAAAACCAACTAACTTAAATGGAACACTTCCTTCTTCTTTCTGCAAGAAATTCTTTCCTTTCCTCTTTCTGGAAATACCTATGTCTCACTACCTTGGTGTCAGCAACCAGAATATAGAAAAAAAAGTTTTTGAAGAGCTAGTTTATATGTATCATTAAATACTGTAGCGTTTCAGAAAAGTTACAGGTTATCTAATAGCTATGCTTTTTGCAAGATAAGTATTCAATAAATAAAGGTCCAGGTATCTGGAAAAGCTGTTTTCACTCAATAATTTAAGCTCCATAGTAAATAC
Organism: Prionailurus bengalensis; assembly: GCF_016509475.1. Taxonomy (NCBI): domain Eukaryota; kingdom Metazoa; phylum Chordata; class Mammalia; order Carnivora; family Felidae; genus Prionailurus; species Prionailurus bengalensis. The sequence continues at coordinate 97,301,682 of NC_057344.1, forward strand.
AGTGTAAAAACAAACTACAGTGATGTATTAGTTCAGCAACAAAAGATCCTGAATAACAGTACACAGCCATGAAAAAGAAGGACAGAGTTGCTGATGCAAGCTAAGAATACAAAACTTCCACCTGACCGATTTTCTCATTTGGATTTGGTTCATTCTAGGTATTAGTAGTGGCTCTTACACACAGATCAGAAATATCATATTAAATCTCAGCCACACAGAATTAGCCAATGTGCTTAAGAATAGTAGTAAAGAGACTTCTAGAACATGAAAATGAGCACCCTAATTTTTAAAGAACACCCTGTTAAGTCTGGCCAGGTTCTTTAGAGGGTCATGGACTCACTACTAAGACATCTGAACCCGGAAATACAGTACGTCTTACAGTTCCAGTTTCTGATCTTTTAGGATAAGGCTTTAAGGATTAGGGGAATGTTCATCCTACCCGTCACTTTTTTTCCACGGGCTAAGTCCCTGAAGCCAGAGACTGTCCCCATTAAACCTCTACTCTGCTGAAAGAGGACAGTGGAATTTACTGGTTCTTTTCTGGCAGCCTGTATCTGTTGTGGTGCTAAACAAGATCTGGCAGACATGAAGTCATAAATGAGTTCACAATTACTGCCTCAGCCTCTCATTGTGCATAAAGGTTGGGAAAAGATGTAAAATGAAGCAAGCATTGTAACAGTACTATGCTCATATTTGAGAATTTAAACATGCAAATTTTACATGGATGTACATGCACAGAATATAACAAATGTATCTAGAATAAGATGGTATAAAACCCTTTGGAATATTCTTGAAAGAAACCAAAGCACACACTGCTTCAAGTAAGCTACTCTTCAACATCTCCTTGACATTTTTTAATTATTCATAAAAGTATAGTAATTTTATCATTTTAAAGGGTTAGTTTAACACTGATCTTAAGATTAGTCTTATATTTACATAAATATTACATTTTGGAGAGTCTAATTAATGTTTACTTTTCCACAGAAAGTAAGATATGAACAGTTGGTTTGTTCATAAAACTACGGGAAACAGGAGCCAACAATAAAAGGCTAGTTTTTCATATTCCTGTCTTAATTATTCTTTGTCTAATTATCCTTTGCCAACAAACTTGGCAGAAGAGAGAAACAATGGAACATGTGGAAACATGTTTCCGTGACATAATGCCACTCCTAAGTCTTTCATCAACTGTTCATAAAAGAATCACTCCACAGTCATGTTTATACAGGACAGCCTCCTGATCCTTCTACGATTCATTCTGCACAAATACGCTTTTGATAGGTTCTAGCTGCACCGCTTTCCATTAACAGACTAACATTACCAACACAGGAGGCCAACAACACCCATCCCTCACTCCCTCGCTATTAATGCATCATTAACAATACGCCACTGGAAATCGGCTCGATTACCCCGAATTTTCAAGGGCATTGGGGGAAAACGCCGCACACCTTAACAACTTCTCATAAATAAATAAATAAATGCCAGATGACGCTGCAACTCATCTTTCTGATGTATGCAGTCTAAGTTTTTATTTCTTACTTTTCTGAAAGCTGTCACGCAGAAAGACACGGGGAAAGGAGAAAGGGCAGAATGAACGAAGAATTCTTTACTCAGCTAATGGGAATTGCCCGCCCGCAGCCGATAATCTCAGGCAAACCCCACTAAAGGTAACCAGACATCTTTTCAGAAATTCGTTCAGGATATCGAGATGGTTCCGCACCAACCCCCCAAAACTAAGCAGGCCTGGGGAACAGAGGCGGGGAAGGGGTAATGGGGGCGTGTGTGGTTACAGAATGGTGATTCGAGAACTATGCGAGTTAAGACCCTTGTCCTTGAAGGAAAAGCAGGTTTGCAGTCCGACTCCCACCTGGGCCCGCCAACCTGCGGTCTCTAGAGATTGCAGTTGATGGGCTGCACCTGTCATCACAAGGTTCGGCGCGCATCAGAAGAAACCAGCAGGCAGGACCACGTCGTAGGGTCTGGAGTAAACGTTTGTTAGGGTTGGGGTTATGATCAAGCCAAGACACTTACGGGGTACACCTGTCGCTGTACTCATTGGCGATGGTCTCGATGCCGCCACTCCTTGCTACAGCGATGTAGCAGTTGAGAAAGCCGAGGTCAATGCCAACCACAGACATCCCGCCTCCTAATCGTCGGGGTGCTTGTGCTGAAGCCTCTTGTGCGGGAACAGCGTCCTCTTCTGAGCTCTTGCTCCAGGAATTGGGACTCCTAAGAGAAGCAAAGGAAAAACAACCCGAAGTCGCTACGCATTAAATCTAGGACAGTGCGTCGGGGAGCAGCGGCGGAGATGAAGGCCTCCCGGGCCGCTGCCTCCGCCGCCTAGATCTCTCTCCACTGCGGTTCGGCCGCCTCCAACCGGCAGTTACATACGTCTGCGCCTGCGCGCTCGGCAGCCAGGGAGGTGCGCGAGTCTCCTCTCCGCGCCCGAGGCTGCTCCCCGCCTAGACTTCGGCCCCTTCCGTCAGTACTCGGGCAACGGCTGCCCGAGGAGCTGCGGGTTCGAGAAAGATCTGGAAAATGGAGGCGGCTGAGGCAGCCGGGGGTGGGAGGGAGAAGGCGGAGCGGGTAGGATCGGGGAGGATCAGGGAGGAGAGGAGGGGAAGCGAAGGCAGTTTGCTCGCCATCGCGCGGCAGCTGGGAGCACTGCGGGTGGGCTAGGTAAGAGGCAGTCTCCCGGCCCCGCGCTTTGCCGGTGTGTTTTGAAGCACCCCTTTTGGGTTGTTTTGGCAACTAGGGGCACGCCTAATTATAGTGGCTGGATAATGCCCAGGCTTGCCCGAAGTCGGTAGCGCAGGCCGGAAGGCGCTGGCCTGGCGCCGCCTCCTCTCTCTTTCCCACAGAAGGGCTACCCACAGCCAGAGCACCCACCCGTCGGCCTCGCCGCCCCGTGGGGCCCATGTGTCTCCAGCCCACTGCGCTCGCAGTCTGGCCGCGAGGTCCTGCCGCGCGCCGCGCCTGGCTCTGTGAGGTGGCGCCCATTGTGCCGCACGGCGGCCTCCTCCTCTCACCTGCCTCCAGGGGCGCTGCCGTTCACGGGGCGGGGGAGAAAGGAGTCCTTTTCATTTCACTAGCTGCATTTTCTTGTGTGAAAGAAGCTGAACAAATTTTAGGGTTTTATTTTTGCTTACCAGGGCCTGCAATGCCAAAGAACAAACTTAGGCCAAGAAACAAGAGCGCACTGACAACTTTCCCTTCATGTAGCTTCTTTACACTATCATAAAGATGCGGTCTCCTCCACTAACCCTCACCTCTGAAAACCAGTATTACAGGAAAGTGACCTTACGGCTGTGTGTCACTATGACACCAGGCAAACTTGTGCCTTCCCTCCATACTCTGCCCTTTGGTCCGCAGAAAAAGAGCCTAGTGTGGTCCAGCTGCTTGCCTTCATTTGATCTGCATCTTTTGTCTATCTGAAAATTAATCGTTATAGTTTACACTTACAGAGTTTTACTGTCCTGTTCCTTCTTGTTCAGTTCTTTGTGGGTTTCCTGTTCCTTCTTGTTCAGTTCCTCGTGGGTTCCCTGTTCCTTTTCACCCAATTCTTTGTATGTTTCTTGTTTCCTATTTGTTTCCTTCTTGAAATAGGATTTTTTACCAGATATTTTAATACTCTTCTTGTTCCTACTTGTTCTCTTCTTTAAAGAACTTACACTTTTTACTACTATCAATGCTGCGACTGCAGCAGCAGCAACTGTGAATATAGCTCCAGCTGCTGTTGCTAAGAGGAACATGAAGTCCATTTTCAACGGTAATACTAAGGAAACTGGAATGTACGGTACTGTTTTGAAACCAGTCTTTTTATATTAAGGAGTCACATTTTTCTCCCATTGCACAAGCACACAGGAGAATGTGTAGCTCCCGGTTGACGCTGTCCTCGGTCTTTTTCTACGCTACCAAACTGGGTGGAGCGGCCTCCCAGTAGGCAGTGTGGGAGCAGAGTAGGGATTCGGTACTGCCGCCCCCAAAAGAACCCTGGGCCCCCAGCCGTACTGGGCGTCTCATGGCTTCTACCTTTCCTCCTCTGTTGCTTCTTCTGCCATCATCCTTTTGAGCCTACCACCGTCTAGATTTATTCCAGATTTATCCTGAAACTCCCGTAGGACCATTTATCTATGCTGTCTGTAAAACTTGAGGATGTGGGAATGATTTTTCTATTTCTATTAAAGAACATTTAAAATATTAAAAAGAAACGGTTGAGGTCAGGAGCAAGGTGTTATCATCGCATTCTTTACTATTACTGGGAGGAAATCATAATACCTAGTGGCTAAAAGCATGACAAGCTTTGGGGTCACATAGACTTGGATTGTAGTCCCAGGCTCACCTAATTTATAGTGGTAGGACCTTGCCAAATGACTTAACACTCAAGGTTCAAAATCTGTTAAAGACAAATACACCTACTATGTTGTTTTTTTTATTATTAAATAATGTAAGCATAACAATAGTGCTTAGTTGGCACCAAAAAGGCCAAAAAATGGAAGTTATGCCTAGCCATTGCTAGAATATAGGAATATTGACTTATTTACATTGATCCATATACAGCAGCCTTGCTGTACTCTCATAAATCTAGTATTTGTAAAGTTTCTTGGATTTTCTGTGTATAGAATCATGTGGCCTAGGACATAACTAATCTTTTTTTCATTTTTAATCCTTTACCTGTTTTTTCTTAATTATGTTGCCTAAAGTCTCTAATATGATGTTGAATATGAGCAGTAGTGATAAGCATATTTATCTTGTGCCTAACAAATACTTCCGTGTTTTTGATGTAAGTTAAAATTATCCTCTTTTCCTGTTTGCTAAGAGTTTTTCTCCTAAGTGGACATTGAAACTTAACAAAGGTTATTTATCTATTGGTATGATCTTTTTCTTTTCCCTTAATCTGTTAATGTATTAATAGATTTTTCTAATATCCTTGTGTTCCTGGTATAAACCAGCTACGTTATGATATTCTGATTATTTTTAGATCTATTGGATTTGGCTTGTGCTTATTTTATTTAGAATGTTTGCATTTTAAATAAATTTTCCTTTCTTTACTCATCTTGTTGATATCAGGATTATACTAGCCTCAGAGAAGTTGAGACATTTCCTCTCTTTATTCTTTTGCAAAGTTTTGGTAAAATATGCCTGTAAACCATTTTGACCTTGAGCTTATGAGGCTTATGACCACTGGTTAAATTTCTTTAGTGGTTATAGTCTATGTTTTCTATTATTTCTTGAATTAATATTGATTTATGTTTTTACAGAAAATTTACCGTGCTAAGTTTTCACATTTGCTATCATTGTTGAATACTCACTTATGAGTTTTGAAAATCTCTTCTGCAGTTATATGTCCATTTTTTTTCCCATTTTTTTTTAATGTTTATTTTTGAGAGAGAGAGAAAGAGAAAGTGAACAGGGTAGGGGCAGAGAGAGAGGGAGACATAGAATCTGAAGCAGGCTCCAGGCTCTGAGCTGTCAGCATAGAGCCCAAGGCAGGGCTCGAACGCGAGATCATGACCTGAGTGGAAATTGGGCCCTCAACCGACTGAGCCACCCAGGCATCCCTCCATTTTCTCATTCTTAATATTGTTTATTTGAATCTTTTTTTTTTTTCTTGGTTCCTATCACTGGTGCTTTGTTACAGTGTCTTTGTTTTCTACTTCATCTGCTGTTTATTATTTCCTTCTATATTTTTATGTTTACTTTGTTCTTTTTCTGATCTCCTGAGTTTAACACCTAGCTCATTAATTTTCAGTCTTTCTTATTTTTTAATACATGTATTTGCAGTCATAAATTTCCTTCCAGATACCATTTTAGTTGAATCTCTACCTGAATTTTCAAACAACTGAGATAGAAGAGCAGGCAATGGATATAAAAATACCAGCATGAATACTGCTGGTAAAACATTACAGAAATGTATGCATCTATAGGCTTGTGATTATTGCACCCCAGAATTAAGCAGATTTATCTAGAAGGAGATAGACCACCCCTCTAAAAATCCAAGAGGAATAGACCAGAATGTGCGTAGGCTCTCAAGAAAAGTGAGAACAAGGCCAAATTACTCCCCAATTCATCAAGTTAAGTCACTTTTCCCATGAAAAAGTCTTTTGTAGCCAGTGCTCATTTACCAATATATTTACCAATTTGTTTACTTTGTTGCTTGTTGTATCCCACTCTTTTCTGGGTTCAGTTTTCTTTCAGTAATTCTTTAAATAAAGGTCTCTGATTGAACTTATGTTTTTGTTCTTCTCAAAAATCTTTTCTTAACCTAATTTTTGAATAATAATTTAGCTGTGTATAGAATTCTTGACAGTTACCTTCCCTTATTTTTTTGGCATCCATTATTATTGAAGAGACTAAATATTGTTTTTAATTTTTTTCTAACGTGTATTTATTTCTTGAGACAGAGAGAGACAGAGCATGAATGGGGAAGGGTCAGAGAGAGTGGGAGACACAGGATCTGAAACAGGCTCCAGGCCCTGAGCCTTCAGCACAGAGCCCCACGCGGGGCTCGAATTCATGGACTGCGAGATCATGACCTGAGCTGAAGTCGGCCGCTTAACCGACTGAGCGACCCAGGTGCCCCTAAATATTGTTCTTTTGAAAATCATGAGTTTGTCTTTTTTTTTCTTTGATATTTGGCAGCTTAATTACGATGTGTCTAGGTATGGATTTCTAAAAGTGTATTCAGAGATTTTTGTTAACCTGAGGATGAATGGATTTTTTAGGTTCTGGAGAAGTCTCAGACATTATCCCTTTGATAATTGCTTCTCACCCCTTCTTTTCAGTTTCTTTTGGATCTCCTATTAGAATGCGTAGGGTCTCTCTATTCTAACCTCTATGACTCTTATTAACCTTTCTTTGTCATCTATTTTTAATTTCGAGCACTCTACCGTTTTTAGACGTTAATTTTCAAACTTGTCCTTTCATACAGTACTGTTTTCATCATTTCTCTCCCTTCAAAAAATCTATTAATCACTTTAAACATTCTAATTTTATAGTCTCTTTTAGAATATTTTATCACATTTTTAGTTCTTGGGTGCTAATTCTTTTATGTGCCAACTCTGCCACATAGTGCTTTCTTGTTTCCTCGGTATGAATTATATTTTGACCATAAATTCACCTTCACTGAGGCTACTTTTTCTGTGGGAATTTTTGTGTACCCTGGGTCATAGAAGTATCCTAGAAAGCTTTTGTATTTTTTTTGTCAGAACCCTGAGGAGTCTCACTAGTCCCAGAACAGTTCTAATTTTTCAGTTTGGAGTTCATATATCATACAGATAGTGTTTATGTATATAATACAGTTGACCCTTGAACAGCATGGATTTGAACTGCACAGATCCACTATATGTGGATTTTTTGGTTAACTACAGAATCATACTGTAAATTTATTTTCCCTTAAGATTTTCTCAGTAAGATTTTTTTCTCCAGCCTTGTTGTCAGAATACAGCATATAATACATATACCATGAAAAATATGTTTATCAACTATGTATCAGTGAAGATTCCGTCAATAATAGGCTATTAGTTAAGTTTTTGGGAAATCAAAAATTATACATGGATTTTCAACTATGCAGAGGATTGGCACCACTAGCTTCCACATTCATTAAAAGGTCAACTGTACTTTGTGCTGGCACAAACCTGGGTGTTTTGATTTCTCATAGATGACTTTTTTCCTACTCACTGCTTTGAAATGGTTGTCAATCTTCTTGTCTACTATATCTGGGGTCTATTTTCTTAATCTCTCTCACTTATATATGGAATTTCAGAAACAAAACAGATGAACATAAGGGAGGAAAAAGAGGCAAACCATAAAAGAGACTCTTTACTAGAGAGCACAAACTGAGGGTTGCTGGCGGGGAGGGGACTAGGGTAAGGGTTAAATGGGTGATGGTTATTAAGGAGGGCACTTATGATTGGGCACTGGGTGTTATGCATAGAGGATGAATGAATCACTGAATTCTACTCCTGAAATTAATATTACACTATCTGTTAACTAGAATTTAAATAAAAATTGAAACAAATAAAAAACATATGGAAATAGTCATATGCTTAACGCTTTCAAAAAAAGAAAAAAAAACCCCACTCCTTCCAATCTTTCAGTACCCATGATGAGTTCAGTTTCAGTCCCCTTACTTTACTAGGGCCCAAGCTCATAATTCCTATCTACATGTGGGTGTCAAAACTACCCTTAGGTCTGTACATGTTTCTGAATCCTGTGAGAGGCTATGCAGTGTTAGCTCTCAGCAATGTTCCTAGCTATATCTTTGTTGCTGACATATAGTATTTCCCTTTTTATTAAAAAAAAATTTCTTTTGGATATATTTTATCCAGTATGTTCATGTTTGTGAGGGAAGGTATCTGTGTAAATTCAATCTGCCATATTGCCAGATATTTAGCTCATATACTTGCAATAAATATTTAATCCAGAATTTCTTTTATTAAAAAAAATTTTTTAATGTTTATTTTTGAGATAGACTGAGACAGAGTGTTGAGCAGGGGAGGGGCAGAAAGAGAGGGAGACAGAATCTGAAGCAGGCACCAGGCTCTGAGCTGTCAGCACAGAGTCTGACATGGGGCTTGAACTCACAAAATGTGAGATCATGACCTGAGAGCTGAAGTCAGATGCTCAACCAACTGAGCCACCCAGGCACCCCTTTGATCCAGAATTTCTACTTCAACTGGATTATTGCAGTAATTTGCTTCCTGTTCTTTTTTACATTGTCTTTCTCCTATTAATAGTAACAAGCTATCTTCCTAAAGTATTGCTTTGACTTTGTTATTTACTTCTTCAAAAAATTAGTGATGGTTCTCCACTGTGTAAATTCTTCACTCTGGCATTGAAAGCCTTTCACAGTTTGACCAATTTACTTTTCCAACCCTATTTCCTATCACTTTTCTACATCTATTGTTTTATCTCAGCCAGCTTGACCACTTACTATTGTTCAAGTATGACAAGTTTCTCCAAGTTTTTGTGCCACTGTCTTTCTCTGGAATATAGCTCAAACTTTACATGCTTTATTAAAATCTTCAAGGGGGACCTGGGTAGCTCAGTCAGTTAAGTGACCAACTTCGGCTCAGGTCATGATTTCATGGTTCATAAGTTCAAGCCCCACATCAGGCTCTGTGCTGACAGCTCAGAGCCTGGAGCTGCTTTGGATTCTCTTTCTCCCTGTCTCTCTGCCCCTTCCCTGCTCGCACTCTGTCTCTCTCTCTCAAAAATAAATAAACATTAAAAAAAATTTTTTTTAAATAAAAATTAAAAAAAAATCTTCAATATTGTTTAAGATCCAGTGTAAGGTATCATGAGGCCTCCAAGACTGCCTCAGGTTAACTTTGTTTCCTTCCTTTTCTAGCACTTTGTACCTTTCTTTCTTACGACCTTTTTTACATTCTGTCCTCCACCAGTTGTTTTGTCCATTTTACTAGATTATAACTTCTAGATTATGACCTTTACAAGATTATGAGGGTATGGAATGTATTTGTTTTTGTATACTTTAAAACTAGTCAAGGAAGGCCTTGAACTAGAGAGTGCACAATAGTTATAAAATAGGTAGGAAATTCACTCTAACAATAAATGCTATAGTAGAGATTTGCATTGGAAGTCTAGAAGCTTCTGTGTTTGAAGGGCTAAAAATGGGACACTTGTCTGAAGGCAGGAAGCAGGAAGATCTTCACAGAGGAGGCCACTTTAGAATCATGCTTTAAAAAATGAATAACTCATAAGGTGGATAATGAAAAGGAAATAATGGGCAGAAGGGGGAAAAAGTACAAAAAAGGTAAATGACACTGAAAAATAAGGTGCAGTGGCAGAGAGGCATCAACAGCATACCATATTTGGGGAATCAGAGGTTACTGTTAAGCCTACAATGCCTAGGACAGATATGATGTACAGCTGAAGTCTAGAGCTAGATCACAAAGGATACTGTATGCCACACTAAGAATAAGAAGTCTTTCGTTTACCCTGTAGGCCAGGTGTTTACCTTTTCAAGAATGAAGACAGTTTTTTTTAAGTTTATTTATTTTGAGAGACACAGAGAGAGAAACTGGGGGCGGGGAGGGCAGGGAAGGGTAGAGAGACAGAATCCCAAGCAGGCTCCGAGCTGTAAACACAGAGCCTGATGTGGAGTTCAATCTCAAGAACCATGAGATCATGATCTGAGTAGAAATCAACTGACTGAGCCACCCACGCACCCCAAACACATATTTTTAATGTACAAAAAATTATGCCTCCCAAAGTAACTTTTTTTTTTTTTAGCATTTATTAGAATAGTATGTATGTTCATGTACCATGAGTTCTAGGATACTTCAACATATACTTGTATTTTGCTAATCCCTAAAGCTTGTACATATATGAACAAAAAAACTGCTACATATACATAAAATCTGACTTTAAAATTCAATTTTCATTTCAATTGGAATATGGACTCCTAAATTACTTGCAAAAACTGCCCCCCAACCTCACCCAATCCTGATGACCCACAAGTCAGGAAGTACTACTATAAGATATTTAGAAACACTGAAACAGATGGAGACTGACATGATCAGATTCAGAGTTTAAAAAATACTTTGGTGGCAGTGTTAAGGATGGATTAGAGCAAGGTGAGACTGGATACACAATGGTCACTTAAAAGACTGTAGTAGACTACTAGTTATTTTTAAAAAACTATTATTTTGTTTTGTACACATGGCTGCTCAACTGCAGACTATTATTTCTTATCTTCTTTGTAACTAAAGCCATGTGACTAAAGTCACCAGTGTGTATATATGTAACATGAGCAGCTTCCACCTTACTTGGTTAAAATCCCTTCTACCTGCCCTGATTTAATTTTCCCTTTTCCTGTAAATGGAAACACAGATTACGCAGAGACCCAACTTTGACTATGCAAATGAGTACAAAGCTCTAGGACAAAGGTTCTTTACCTGCAGGGGCGGTCCCCATGTTCCCAAAGGGATCCACAGACAGAATTAAGGGGGGGGGGCAGTGTTTTAAATTAACCTTTAACTAAAAGTTAACATTTGTTTCAATCATGAATATAGGCACAAATCACTGAAGTATTAATAGTACGTGATTTTTCCCAGCATAGAAATCAGATATTTGCATACATTATAACTGTTGGATATATAATTTCAAACATTTATGGACATCAATACTATGAAATTATGGTAATTATTAGACCACTGTACCTTGTTATGTGTTAAAAAGAAGCACCTATTTCTATATCACAAATTTGTACTTTTAAATTTTTTTTTTTTTTCAACGTTTATTTATTTTTGGGACAGAGAGAGACAGAGCATGAACGGGGGAGGGGCAGAGAGAGAGGGAGACACAGAATTGGAAACAGGCTCCAGGCTCCGAGCCATCAGCCCAGAGCCTGACGCGGGGCTCGAACTCCCAGACCGGGAGATCGTGACCTGGCTGAAGTCGGACGCTTAACCGACTGCGCCACCCAGGCGCCCCACAAATTTGTACTTTTATATATTTTAATAACCATATTTCAAATACTGTTTCCTTTGTAATTCTGTGTATTGTATTTTATTCATTTAACACTATTACAAGGGATCCACAGGCTTTAGATTGCCAAAGGTATCCCAGCATAAAATGGTTAAGAATCCCTGTTCTAAGATATCAGAGCAAAAAGTCTGAAGGAAGCTGGGTCTCTGAAGGAGTTCATAGACCAGATACCCTGATAGCTTACACTGCTCCCCTCCAAACTATTATTTAAGAGAAACACTTGTCTTGCTTAAACCACTATATTTTTGAGTCTTTGTTACAGAATCTTTGCCTTTACCCTCACTAAGCTTATTAAAGTATCTTGCATTAGTGACAATAAGTCCTCAATTAAGGAAATGACAGTCAAAATGGAAAGAAAATAAAAACGTACAATTTTTAGTAAGTAGATTTCATAAGAGCAAGTGATCTATTTCATGTTTGAACTGAAGTAGAAGGTGGTAACCAGGTTTCTAGTGTGGGAGACTGAGTAGAATTGGTATGTACTGTTAAGATAGGGCTTATGGAAAGAGAAGTCAGTGTGATTTGAAGCAGTGAGTTAGGTTTTAGAAATGTTGGATTAGAGAAATCAGTGGTACAGAGAGAAAGGGGTACAACAGACAGAATTGCATCTGGAAACTCCAAAGAGGAATCTGGGTCAGGCTAAAGAGAAAATCTTGACTGTAACTGGCATACAAATGGTATTGAAACTAAAGACACAGAAGAAATGAACTAGGAAACCCATATAAAGAGCTTTGGACTGGCCCCTGGAGAATACTGACATTTAAGATATGGTGGAAGAAAAGGAGCCCCTTTGAATTTACATTTAAGTCAATCAGCTAAAGAGGAACAAAGGTATTACTTCTTATTTACATAGCACAGCTTTCATTTATAAACAAAGGAACTATTTCAGAAGTTTTATTCAAGCATACCAAAGTTCTATTAATGAAAAGCATCAATCCAAAGTAGGAATATAAAGTAGTAAAAATTTCTTCAGGGCCTTCATGATTCTTACTTAGTACATATTTTTTGTTGCTTATTTTGTCTTTTTTTTTTCCTTCTCTAACAAAACCTGCTGTGAGAAAAAATGTAAAATTCACCAAAATAGATGTTTCATTAAATATAAAGGACTACAAATTTAAAAGGTTATCTTTTGTAAGGAGGATGTTATTTTAATGAAATAAGTAAAGATGAACTAAAAGAATGTAGCTCTAAGGATGAAATTTTAAGTATTATTTGGACATAGTTTCAGAGTGGGAAATTAAAACTCCTACCCAAGACGACTCTCTATGCAAGGAGATGTAGCACTAGTAATTTAAGATGGAAAATCGTACACATTTTATTTATGTATTTATTTTTTTAAACGGTTTTTAAGTTTTAAATTTTTTTGAGGGGGGGCAGGGGTAGAGGGAAAGAGAATCTTAAGCAGGCTCCACGCCCAGTGTGGAGCCTCATGTAGGGCTCCATCCCATGACTGTGAGATCATGACCTGAGCTGAAATCAAAAGAGTTGGAAGACTGACACTAACCAGCTGAGCCACCCAGACACCCCTGTACATGTTTTAAATATACTTTAGCTATGTACTTTTCCAACATTTACATTAACATTGTAAAAATTATTTCCTTATGAAATCTCCATTATGATTTTGCTTACTTTATATCACTAGCAGCTTAACGTAATATACGGTTTTCATTTAGTCCAGAATAAGTAACATTTAACTTCCTTTTGTCCTAAGTATACATCTTCCAGACTTCAAAAAATAGACTTTCTGCAGCACCTAGGTAGCTCAGTGGGTTGAGCATACGGCTTCAGCTCAGGTCATGATCTCTCGGTTCGTGGGTTTGAGCCCCGCGTCAGGCTCTGTGCTGACAGCTCAGAGCCTGGAGCCTGCTTCGGATTCTGTGTCTCCCTCTCTCTCTTCCCTACCCACACTCACACTCTGTCTCCCTCTCTCTGTCTCTCAAAAATAAACATTAAAAAAAACATACTTTCTGGTCTAGTGATTTAATAATTAAATTTTTTTAAATTTTATTGATTTATTTTGAGAGAGAGAGAGAGAGAGGGAGATGGAGGGAGAGAGAGGGAGAGAACATGAGCAGGGGAAGGGAATCCTGAGAGAGAGAATTCTACGCAAGCTCTGCACTGCCAGTGTGGATTCTGACATGGGGCTTGAACTCACAAACCATGAGATCATGATCTGAGCTGAAATCAAGAGTTGGACACTTAATTGACTGAGCCACCCAGGTGTCCCTAATAATTAAATTCCTGTTTGCCCTCTATTCAAACCATTCAGGATTTTAAAGACTTTCTTTCCTCTAAGCATGTCTCTGTACAAACTGAAAACTTTTACAGGGAAGACTATTCCTAATATTTGATTATTTTAGTTGTTTTTCTGTGGGCTATCTTTTATCTTCCTTTTGTTATGGCAAACACAACTAGCAAAAGTGTAGAAGGAAAGGAAGATATTTTCTACTTTGTTTCTATAACCTTCTATGTTATGTTGACCACTGCAAGAAGTCATGTTGAGAGTTTTCAAGAATTTTTTTTTTCCTCATGTGATAACACAAAAATATTCAAAAAGTATAGTCTGGATTATTTTCCTCGAAATGTACTTTATGCCTTTGTGCAGGAGGAAGTTCACCTACTCCATTTCTGCCCATTCACAGCCTCTCAAAAATCTCTCTACAGTTTATCCCCTCTAGCTTAACATTCCTTTACCCACTAAAACTTTAAAATCCTGGGGATTTCAAATGTACTACCTTCTACGACATTTCTGAAAAACAAGACAGACTCTTATACAAAACCTTGGAAACCCTGTCTTCTGTCTTTAAGTCAGTTCCAAATTCTGACAAAAATTTTATTATTCTTTGCTTATTAATAAAGTTAGAATCAAGGGGAAAAAAGCTCATATGTAACAGTTTTAAACTTTCTTTATTATCAATACAGAGTACACAAACTAATTTTCAAGAGTATATATTTTGTTCCAAGATATATTCACATTAGCCAGATTTTATTTAAAGACAAAAGCAGACATGCCATTTTATATCTTTTCTTTTACAACTACATGTTTATAGAGTCATAAAGTCATCAATTTTTTATGATCAGATCTAGAAAGTATACTTATAACAGCTATATGATAACATAAATATACACAATACCTGAGCTGTCTTAATAGAGATGTTGTAGAAGAAAGTTTACTTATACCCATAAATATGATGACATCTCCTGAGAAGCTTTTAAGAAATACTAAATATATCATATGATTTTAAATGGGAAGACAGTTATATTAAGAGAATAGCATTTAAAAAGAATAAACTTGCATATCTTAGATTTTAGCATTACACTTTTTAATTTTTCATCATAAAAGAAAAGAATTTTAAACACTGAAATAACATACTACTTATAAGTAAAATGTCACATTGAGTTTGAGTCTAAGTAGGTAGGAAGGAAACCCACATTTATCTGATTTTTAGTATTTAAAACCCTTGAAAAAGCATATGCTTTATTGTAGAATTAGTACTCTAAAAAATACTGACAGTAATAACACACTATCAAATTGTATACAAATGGCAGCTATATAATTTGTATGTTTAACAACTTAAATATATGCATTTCTTAATTTAATCTGATGAACTACCTCCAATATCAATATTAAGGAGTTCTTTAATTTTATCATATAGTACTAACACCAAAGCACCCCCTGTACCACGAAGGATATTGGAGAAGGCACCACGAAAAAATGCATTGATTCCTTCATGTTGGTATATCTTCACAAAGCAGTCTAAAGTTCCTTTATATTGCCGTTCAGCCTCACCACTCTATGTAAAGAAAGACAAATAATTTGTCATTTTAATATCTTTCATCTTTAAAAAAATTTTTTTAATGTTTATGTTAGAGAGAGACAGAGCAAGCAGGGGAGAGGCAGAGAGAGAGGGAGACACAGAATGGAAGCAGGCTCCAGGCTGTGAGCTGTCAGCACAGAGCCAGATGTGGGGCTCGAACCCAAGAACTGTGAGATCATGACCTGAGCCAAAGTCAGCTGCTCAACCAAGCCACCCAGGTGCCCCAATATCTTTCATTTGAAGACATATTTTTTTCAGCACTAAGGATAGATTAAATTAACACTGTATTGAGTATGTTGAGTCAATGGGCATATACTGAATACTGTACCCAGTGGTTGGAGAATTCTCATCTTGAAAACTGACCATATGTTAGGCTTCACAAAGTTCAAAAGATGACATCACATACTATGATTTACCCTCTCACTACTTTGCAATTAAGTGAGAAATCGATAGCAAAAAAAGATAACTAGAAAAATATCAAATGTTTGGCTATTAAGAAAAACACATCTGAGAAAATATTTAAAGCCTCATAATAACTACCAAACTCCTTAACTAAAATTAAGCTTGGGTAGTAACTTATAAGGAAATTAATGACTTTGAAATATCAGAAAGGAAAGGCTGAAAATTAATGAACAATCTAAACATTTTTAGAAAATAAACCTAGAGAAAGTAGAAATAAGAACACAGCCCACATAAATAAAGGAAATAGGAAATAAATATAACAGAAAGTATACAAAGTCAAAGATATTTACTTGAAATATTTTACTGAAAAACTTCTAGAAACACTATTTGAGGAAAAACAAGAAAGTCTCTAAATTTCTTAGAAACATCAAATGTAACATCACTGCAGATGGTCCAGAGATTAAGAAAAAGCAAGATGATATTACAAACAACTTCATGATAATTGAAAACTCAGAAGAAATAGACAAACTCCTAAAAAAGCATAATTTACCAACAGAATAAAAAATAAAACATTGGAATAATACATGAAATTCATTAAAGTAATCCAATTAGTTGCTGAACATCCTCTCTTAGAGAAAACCATGTGTCCAGATGGCTTCAAATGTGATCCCTACTAAATATTCAATGAACATTTAATTCCAATCTTACAGAAGTTATTCTAGAGAAGAGAACAAGTGGAAGACTCCACATGTTTTATGAGGCCTGCATAACCCTGGTACCAAAATTAGACTAGGACAGTACAGGAAGGAAAAATTACAAGACCAAATCACTGAAAAAATGCAAAACTCCTAAACAAAAACTAGCAAATCAAACCCAGCTAGAAATATAATACATAATGACCAAGCTGGGTTTATCCCAGGCACATAAGATTTGTTTAGCTCTGGGGGCGCCTGGGTGGCGCAGTCGGTTAAGCGTCCGACTTCAGCCAGGTCACGATCTCGCGGTCCGTGAGTTCGAGCCCCGCATCAGGCTCTGGGCTGATGGCTCAGAGCCTGGAGCCTGTTTCCGATTCTGTGTCTCCCTCTCTCTCTGCCCCTCCCCCATTCATGCTCTGTCTCTCTCTGTCCCAAAAAAATAAATAAACGTTGAAAAAAAAAAAATAAAAAAAAAAAAAAGATTTGTTTAGCTCTGGAAAACAGATTAATGTAATATAATAGGTTAACATATAAAAAATGAAATCATCTTAATAGATATAGAAAAACATGACCACCACTCATGATTAAAAACTACTACAACCCAAAACAGAAATGAACAGCCATAATATGATAAAGGATAACTACAAAATCCCACAGGTAACATTTTTAAAAATTTTAAACAGATTTATTTATTTTTTAAATGTTTATTTCTGAGAGAGAGAGAGGGCATTCACACGTACATGAATGGGGGAGGGGCAGAGAGAGAGGAAGACAAAGGATCCGAAGCAGGCTCTGTACTAAGAGTAGAGAGCCTGATGTGGGGCTCAAATTCACGAACCTGAGCCAAAGTCAGATGCTGAACTGATTGAGCCACGCAGGTTCCCCCAGCTAACATTAATTTATGTAACACTGAAGAATTCAATAAAGGCATAAGATTAGCAAAAAAGGTTGACAGTTATTACTTCTTTAGTATAACACTAAAACAGAAGTCTCAGCCAGTGCAGAAAGGCAAGAAAAGGAAATAAAAAGTGCAAGAATTGGGACACCTGGGTGGCTCAGCTGGTTAAGTGGCTAACTCTTGGTTTCTGCTCAAGTCATGATCTCACGATTTGTGGGATGGAGCCCTGCATCAGGCTCTGTGCTGGTGGCATGGAGGCTGCTTGGGATTCTGTCTCTCTCTCTCTCTCAAAATAAATAAATAAACATCAAAAAAAATTTTTTTAAAGTGCAAGAATTGATAAGGGGAAGAAACACAGTATTATTCACAGATATACACCTACGTTTAAAAAAATACAACTTCAGAGTGTAGATATAGACTAGTATTTGTAATAGGGTTTAACAAAGTTGTAGAATATAAATGAAAATACAAAAATTAAAGAGTACTATTATGGGCTGCGCTGTGTCCCCACAAAATTAATATACTGAAGTCCTAATCCTCAGTACCTCAGAATGTGACTAAACTTGGATATGGAATCTTTATAAAGGTAATTAAGATTAAATGAGCTTATTAGGGTAGGGCCTAATCCAATTTGCCCATCCTTATCAGAAGAGAAACAGAAAAAAGACCATAGGAAGACACAAGGAAAAAGACAGCCATCTATAAACCAAGGAGAAAGGTCATCAGAAGAAATCAGCCCTGCTGGACTCTTTGATTCAGACTTCTAGCCTCCAGAACTGTGAGAAAATAAATTTCTATCATTTAAGCTACCCAGTCTCTAGTACTTTGTTATGGCAGTTCTAGCAATACACACACATATACCTAAAACCTCTAGGGGTGCCTGGGTGGCTCGGTTGGTTAAGCGTCCAAATATGGCTCAGGTCATGATCTCATGGTTCATGAGTTCAAACCCCACATTGGGCTCTCTGCCGTCAGTGCAGAGCCTGCTTTGGATCCTCTGTCTCCATCTTTCCATGCCCCTCCACGGCCTCCTCTTTCTGTTTCAAAAAATAAATAAAAATTAAAAAAAAAAAAGCTTTAAAACTCCATACACCCACAATTTTTTTCTGAATTATTGTGAGAGTAAGTGGCAGATTATCATGTCCCTTACCTTCAAACACTTCTATGTGTATTTTCTAAGAATAAGAATATTTTCTTGCATATCCAAAGTACAGTTATCAAAATCAGAAAATATAACATTGATACAGTACTATTTACCTAATCCATAGTCTATATGCAAATTAACTTTCCATTTAAAAAAGTTTTTCAATGTATTAAACTACAGCTAGATATAGATCAAGAGGAAACACAGGAGTAACTAAAAATAGTCTGTGAGTGAAGTAATAATAGGTGTGCTTTACCTTTTCAGGTGGCCTAAAGGATTTGTAGACATAAAATGAAGATAATGATAGTAACTACACCTCATGGCATTGTTCTGTCAATTAAATGAGTTAAAGTGCAAAATGCTTAGGACAGTATCTGGGACACAATAAGCACTCTATTACTATTCTAGCTTTCTGGCTCATTATTTTTAACTGCCCTCATGAAACCTATCATCTAGGTATACTGAACTACTTCTCAAGCCATACCTCTACATATGTTTCCCCTCCTCTGTTTAGAATGTTCTCTCACTATCTAGAGAAAAAAAATCTATTTACAGACATTTAGCTCTCCAAGGGGTCACATCTGATCACTTTAAATATTTAGATATCCATCCCTCTGTTGCATTCCTGGAACCTATGCACATTCAATTTATACCATTAACTGTATGCATTTAATACTATGCTATTAATTTGGAAGCAGATTCTACCTTATTTTGTGTCACCATAACGTAGCATAGATTAGGCACTCAAATATTTGCTAAACAAATGAATGTAGCAAGTAACATCAATAAGCTGGATGTACCAAAATTTTGATTTGGAGATTTATATTTAGAACATAGATCATTAAAACAAGTTTTCATCCTCAGAGTTAAAAATTATTTCCTTTATTAAAATATACTACAACAAATAATAACATGTCAATGGCTTGTGACAGGGCTTACTGCACTTAACCTAATATTCATTTAAGATAGACATACTCATCCAATCCGTGCCATCCTCCTCCAATCCCTGCCATCCCCCTCCACCTTTCAGATATGTTATAGGAGTGGAAAGAATTTCTATTTTGATAACAAAAGAGGAAGAAACTTTTGCTGGATGAAGTTTGTTTGGAGATAAGAAAGGATACAAGAACACATCATACATTTATTTTTAGTAAATAAAACAGACATCCTGCCTGTCGGCCACAATTTCTCTAAAATTTGAGTAAGTTTATATTTGAATATCAAAGATATTAGAAAATTCAATTAGGCTCACAAATAATAATATAATACCTGCATCATCATGCGTCTTCTAACTGTGTCAAAGGGATAAGAGAGAATTCCAGAGCAAGTGGTCACAACTTGAGCAATGAAAAAGGAGACAAGAAACGGGGTTTCCTTTGGTTTTGGTAATAAGCCCTAGAAATGAAAAACATGTCAAGTAACCATCTAAATTTCCAAAATACCTTAAATTCTTAAGTCAAAGAGTAACTCCTATAATGAGAGAGGGTTCAATTATACTTTAAATGCAACAAAACACAGTTTGATTTAATGTGGAAAGATTAATATTAGGAGATCAATAAGAAAGAAGTATGCTGTACATGGCTTCACTTTAAAAGCATACCTGAAAGAAAAAAGCATACTTGCTATTATCAGAGATTTGTTATTAATGGCAAACACTAGGAGAGATAGCAGCCAGTGACCAAAAAAGTTCTTCCATGGCTCTTCCTCACAGAGTTAAAAATTAAAGAATGCCTGATATTATCATCAACAGTATTTGATAAGCAGCTTTAAAACTCTAAGCTAGTGAAGAAACACTCCTACATTTCACAACTACTACAGGTGATGATAGAGAAAAGCAGAGGAAGAACACACATAAAATTTTCCATTACTAAATAAACATACATAAAAGCATGTTAATTTCCATTAATTTAATCTGTCTAAAAAATACACACCAAACTAAAAGTAATGTCCAGACCACAATAAAAATGACCTTCAGAACTGCTGGGTGGTTCAGTCGGTTAAGCGTCATGACTCTTGACTTTGCCTCAGGTCACCATCTCATGATTCATGAAGTGGAGCCCTGAGTCAGGCTCTGGGCTCCATGTTGACAGTGCTAAGCCTGCTTGGGATTCTCTCTCTCCCTCTCTGCCCCTCCCTAACTCACACTTGCTCGCTCTCAAAAGAAACTTAAAAAAAAAAATGACCTTCAACAATTATATTTATACTAATGAGGGAAAGCAGAAACAATATGTAAAACAAAATTTCTCTGAAGTCTTCATCTTATTTAGTAAGTAATACTGATATTAATTTCATTGCTTCCTTTTGGAAGTGACTGAGAACATGGGATTTTTCCACTTAACATAAATTACTTAATGATTTCTAGATTGTTTATCTTCAATATGGGGATATTAAAAGCTACCCTAGGAAATTGCAAGAAAACACTTAACAAAGTTCCTAGAACTAAGTAGTAACTCAAAAAATGGTAGCTATAATTACAATCTTCCTCTTTCCTACTTTACGATAAGTGATAATCAAGTGAATGTAAAATCAGAAAACCTGTTAGAAGGTGTCTTTCTATATGCTAAAGATTTGATTATGATGTAAGCCTAATTAGCATGTTTTCTATTTGTAACACAATATACAGTGAGTTGTTCAGTTGCAAACAGCACAAAAACTTAATGTTTGGGTTTATGCTTTATATGTAAAGTGAGATCCATAATCAAGTTATAATTTAATAAGGTTATGGCAAAGTCATGATTAAACAAAATTCTATAATGTCTCTTATTTCATCATTTATTTTCATTTCCATAATTAAAAGTAAACATATCTGCTGAACAAACTACTCATTAAAACAATAAAAAGAAACAAACCAGGTATTTAATATACAGCAGCTAAAACCTCAAATTACCTTAACGGTGTCATATGCTCCAAAATAGGAGGCTCGGTACACAATGATGCCCTGAACTGAAACACCAAACCCTTGGTACAAACCAACAATTCCATCCAATTTTGCTATTTTTATAATACAGTCACCTAAACCCTTGAATTGCCGCTCTTCAGGACCTAAAATAAAACCATTTAAAATGTATTAGCAATGTTACATATCAGATAAACACTTTAATCAAAGAAATTAATCTTACAGACTTAAATGATCTGAAACTGCCATTTAGAAATCTTTCTAATAAAAAAGGACACAAATGAAAATCCTCTCATTTGTTTACAGAGAATTAAAATTTCAAATAGTATCTTAAAATATTTTAACTGAAAATATTAATCTCTTATAAAAGCAATCTAGGGGTGCCTGGGTGGCTCAGTTAGTTAAGCATTGGGCTCTTGATTTCAGTTCAGGTCATAATCTCACAGTTCATAGGATCCAGCCCCACATTAGACTCTGTGCTGACAGCTTGGAACCTGCCTGGGATTCCCTCTTTCTCTTTCTCTTTCTCTCTCTCTCTCTCCCTCCCCTTCTCACACACACACTCTCTCTCTCAAAATAAATAAACTTAAAAAAAAAAAAAGCAAATAAAAGCAATATATTTCAACCAATTTGACTTGCCTAAAACATTTCAACAAAATTACCAGAAGCTACTAACTAGGGTTCAGAAAAATAAAATAAAAATACTCCACAACTTACTTAAGTTGAAAAGCAGAAAGACAGACACAGCAAAAAGACAAAGCCAAGAACTAGCAATTTTAAGGATTAATAGTTTAGATGAATTATCATATTTTTCTAGTGTTTGCTGGTTTCATTTTTATTTTCCCTTCACCTAGAACTCCTTTACAATATTTTAAAGTAATTGTATATAGAATATAATCTTTTCAACTTTTATTTATTTATTTATTTATTTATTTATTTATTTATTTATTTATTTTTGGGACAGAGAGAGACAGAGCATGAACGGGGGAGGGGCAGAGAGAGAGGGAGACACAGAATCGGAAACAGGCTCCAGGCTCCGAGCCATCAGCCCAGAGCCCGACGCGGGGCTCGAACTCACGGACCGCGAGATCGTGACCTGGCTGAAGTCGGACGCTTAACTGACTGCGCCACCCAGGCGCCCCTAGAATATAATCTTTCAAAATAAACTAAATTCTCCCAATTTTGAGAGAAAAATATTACAGAACTTAACTAAAAATAAGAGAGTTTTTTTTTCACTTTCTTAGCAATAACAAGAAAATTTGGACTGCCAGTTAAACATGATAGTTGGAACTCATATTTTCATCTTTATTCAAACTGCTACCCCTTCTGAGACATTTTCTCTGATCACTTATCTAAAACTGATGTCACTCCCTGCTCCCTCAACATTTTTTCATGTTGTTTATTGCTAAATGACAGTATATTTTAGTCATTTATTCATTTTTTTTTTTTTACTTGTGTTTTCCCCTTGACCATGAGGTACATGGGCCATGTACCATGAGCTCCATGTTTTATGTGGGGTATCTATATGTGTGTCTCTAATCTCATTATCTGAGGCAGGGCCTTGATCACAGAGGTACTCAATAAGTATTTGTCAAATGAATCTCTTGCTTTGAGAAATTCTACTAAAATGGTAATAAAAGAATAAAACAGGTTTAAAGGTATATAGGCAAGAACAGTACATGACACAGAATGAAATCCACAAATATCAGCAAGATGGAAAGGAGATGGAAGAGTGGTAACTCACTCAGTAGAGCAGAAAAAGTTGAAACTTACTTTCTTGCAGAGAGAAAAGCAAGCTGTTTTACCCCAATAACCTCAGAAAGACTTAGAAATTAGAGTATTGCTCTTGAGGTGAAATCAATGTAACATATGAATGCTCAAAACCTCACCCCCAAGAAGCCAAGTGCCTTACTCCTCTGCCATCCTCAGAACTGAACACAAGGCTCCAGACTGAATGGGGCCAATTGATAGCCCCTACTGGTGCCAGTTCTTCCACAACTGCAGAAAAAAGCCTCGCACAAAGATGTATCATTGTGAAATGTCAAGATCATTAGGGACAAAAGGTAATTAAAAAGAAAAGTCACATACAAAAGGATCGGCAGTTAAGAGATTGGTTTCTTAAGAGCAATATTAGAAACAACAGTCCAGAGAAATGTTTTCAAAATTGTGAAAGTGACTTTATTTTTATTTTTTTTAATTTTTTTAATGTAAATAAACATTAAGTAAGTAAATAAATAAATTTTTGAGACAGAGCACTAGCAGGGGAGGGGCAGAGAGAGAGAGGGGGACACAGAATCTGAAGCGGGCTCCAGGCTCTGAGCTGTCAGCACAGAACCCGACACAGGGCTTGAACCCACAAACCACGAGATCATGAGCTGAAGTCGGACACTTAACCAACTCAGCCACCCAGGTGCCCCAAGAAAGTGACTTTAACCTAGAATTGTAAATATGGTCAAATATTAAGTAAAAGGGTAAAAACAGAGATATTTTTAGACATTCAAGATCCCAATATATCTCCTATCTGCTCAAAAAGCTCAGGAGACTATGTAAGAATATAATCTACCAAAATAAGAGTGTAACAAAAACAGAGGAAGGTATGACGAATAAGGACAGAGGCAAAGGGAATCTCTGGGATTAGAACTGTACATGTAACCTAGAGAGGAGCCATAGTTGAAACAGGAATAAATTCAGGGAGGGATCTAAGAGGTGGCTCTCTAGGAAAAAACTGGAAGTTATGAGCCATCTTCATATCTGCTCTTTTGTTACTGCAGTAATGGCCTTCCCCTTCCTTCTTTTGAGGGAAAAGAAAAAAGTAGTAATCTTTAGGCCCTATTATTCTACCATTTGGTTGAGATAAGATTTTTAGAATGTATTTCACGTTGCTATAGTATAACTCTACAATAAATAATACTTCACTCAAAACGCAAATAAGGAAGAGTAGTATTTTTGAAAATTCTATACCTTTTCCAATATCAGCACCTAATCGGGTTCGGGCAAAGTCTAATGGATAAACTACACATAAGGATGTTGCTCCAGCAGCTCCACCAGAGGCCAGGTTTGCCAAAAACCACCTCCAGAACTGAAACATATTAATTAAAAAGTGGTTATTAAACTATAGAATCTGTTTAAAATTTTTACTTTTATGAAGGTTAAAAAGTCAGATTTTCAAAATGCTTTTATAAAGTAAACATCTATGATAATGCATATCATATTGTGCAAAATATTTCCCTTCATGTTTACAAAGCCTGTTTCTTTCCAGGTAGTCTGGGAGATAAAGTTTAAATGCTGATACACAGAAATTCCAAGATATTTTAATGGCCTCCAGCAAAAGTAGTCCAAATTAACAAGAGGCCACATAAGATAATTATCTCTTTAGACTATATAAATTTTTTGTCAATAACAGTATTAGGGGGCACCTGGGTGATTGACTTTGTTGAGCACCTGATGCTTGATTTCGGCTCACATGATTCCAGGGTTGGGGGATTGAGCCCTATGTTGGGCTCTGCGCTGAGCATTGAGCCTGCTTATGATTTTCTCAATCTCCCCCTCTGCCCTTCTCCCCTGCTCACACAGGTGCTCGAACATACATACATGAATGAATGAATCAATCAATGAATCAATGAATAAATAAATATTAGTGTTAGCTATGGCTAAAATGTCAGGTACCTATGGAGGCTTTAGTTATATTCTTTTTTGGTATTGGGGGGGGCAATAATACTTTATAATGCCACAATTTCACTTTGTAATTTTAGTTGATATTAAACAGCTCAAAAGTTAACAGCTCAAAAATATATTATGTTCAACTGCTGACATGAAAACTGGCAGAAATCAATTATAATATAGTTGAGTGGCATGTAAGTTAGGCCTTACTGATCTGGTTCACTTGGGCTATTGAGGTTCTTTTTTTTAAAGTTTACTTATTTGGAGAGAAAGTACATGGGCATGCATATGCAAGCGGGGGAGGGTCAGAGAGAGGGAGAAAGAGAATCCCAAGCAGGCTCCATGCTATCAGCACAGAGCCCAACACAAAGCCCAAACTCATGAACTGTGAGATCATGACTTGATCACTGAGCCACTCAGGTGCCCTAAGCTATTGAGGTTCTTTTTGATAAACATTTAAAATGTGCCCTGCTTAGGTCCAGTAAACTTCTTTTTAACATCTAGAGCTTACTGGAGAAGAAAAGAATATTTGAATTGGAGTGGTTATAGAAAACCTAGGGTCCAAGGCCACTGTAACCATTTAAAATACATTAAAATGAATACTATTCTAGTCAGGTTCAGTTTTTTGCTTTATTCTCTGGCTTTTATTTCTAACAATAGTTTTAAGTCTCAGACAGCTTTGGAACTCTTGGCCTAGAAGGACCTTCCCATCATTTTTTTCCTATTTTTTTAAATACAAAAGTTATTGATTTATACTCTAATTCAAATTCAACTTCTTCCATGAAACTTCTGATCTCCAAACCCATTCAAAACTGTATGTAATCATCTCTCTCTCTCCATATACTTCAGCTCTCAGAGAATTAAAGGTGAATCCTATGACCAATATGTAAAATATGTCAACATGTTCCAGATTCTCACTTAAATAGTATTTACAATCACTTTCTTCTATTTGTAAGTATTTGTACTCATCTTACCTCCTACAGACTATAAATTTCTTGAAGTCAGGATTATTATTTAACAGCTTTATTAAAATATAATACAATTTACCAATATAAATTCACCATACAATTCAATGGATTGATAGTATGTATATTCATTCAGAACTGTGCAACCATCAGCAGCTTTAGAACATTTTCATCACCCCAAATGCTATACCCATTAGCAGTCACTCCACATCCAACCCATCTCCCTGGGTCCTAGGTAACCATTAAGCCCCTCTCTGTCTCTATAGATCTGTCTATTATAGATACTTCCTACACAAAGAATAACACAGTAGATAGTCTTTCATGACTGGCTTCTTTCATTTAACATAATGTTTTTCAAGGTTCTTCCATGTGGTAGCAAGTATTAGCACTTCATTCTTTTTTATTGACAAATAATATTCCAGTATATGGATTTACATTTTATTTATCCATTCTTCAGTTTATGGACATTTTGGTTGTTTGTATTTTTTTGTGGCCAGAATTTTTTTTAATGTTTATTCATTTATTTTGAGAGAGTGTGTATGTGCACATCCATGGGGCAGGGCAGAGACAGAAGGAGAGGGAGAGAATCCCCTCCCCGCACATAGTCCGATGTGGGGGTTGAACCTAGGAACCATGAGATCATGACCTGAACCGAGATCAAGAGTCTGAGTCTCACCCAACTGAGCCACCCAGGTGCCCTGATGCCAGGATTCTGAATTTACCTGTTTATTTCACAATACAAGTCATAGGACCTTACCCAGAATAATAGTAATATATTCAATAAATATTTGTTTAATGAGGTACTAGGAATGCCACATACTATCCTCAGACCCCTATGGCTCCTTTGCAGCAAAACTTACTAAGTTTTGTATGGGTAGCCCTGTTTCCTAATCACCCAGAGACAGTTAGATCAGGAGATTGCATTTGACCCCAAGGTAGCTAATCTATAATCTAGAAGATAATCTGTAATCTGGTAGAAAAAGATGAACAGGGCCAGAGTCTATTTCTTGGGAATGTGACTTTACAGTTCCATGCCAGTTAGCAGTAAGGACAAAAATGGAAAAGTTATTAAATAGCTCTTTTTTTTTGTCTTTTTTGAGACTGTTTCAAGTTATAGATCCTCTTCCAATAAAAATCACCTATGTATAAACACACTGTTAGTGGTTTAAAGTATTTGTCAAACATGCATGGATCTTAGGAAGGCAGACTGATGTGTTTCTGGGTGGATGATCGTATAATTTATTATCCATACCATGATACTTCTGACAGTGGAAGTGGGGCCTTTGAAAAAATGACACAGACAGACACAACATGGATAAATAGTGTGGCCAACCTTCTGATGGAAGAAAGAAAGAGAGAAGGAGGGAAGAATGAAAGAAGCAAGGAGGAGAAAAGAAGTATCTATGTTGAATGATAATCCTGCAAGTGTTCGTGTAACAAAATCTATCGAGGGATAGATTAAGCTAGTTAAGCTTGAAAATAAAATAGACCCAGAGGAGGTAATTTATTGATTTAAATTAGGGTTTCAGTTATTATAAATTAATAAATTCAGATATTACTATATTGTAAAAGGAGAGGGCAAGGAGAGGAATCAGGGATAGACAAGAAGATGAAATAATCTGAGGGTTCTGGAGGAAAATAATCTTGTTTCTTTTCTCTCTCTCAAGTTTATTTATTTTTTTTATTTCGAGAGAGAGATAGCACAAGTAGGGGAGGAAAGAGAGAGGGAGAGAGAGAGAGAGAGAGAATTCCAAGTAGACTCTGTGCTGTCAGGGCAGAGCCCAGTGTGGGGCTTGAACTAATGAGCCTTGAGATCATGACCAAAATCAAGAGTTGGATGCTCAACTGACTGAGCCACCCCAGTGCCCCAATCTTGTTTATTTTCAACTGTTGACAAATAGATATTGTGTGACCAGACTCAATGATGCACTGAAGAACAAATGCCCTGGGACCAAAGTTCTTTCTAACAGAGCTTGTCTGGGCATGAAGGAAAGCTGGGAGAAGTTCTAATCTTCCCTGTTGACGGTTGTGCTGGAAGCTGCTAAAAGGGGGCAGAGAAACATTCTGTACCCAGGTTCAGCTAAGGTTCACCAAGTCTAGTCACCTTAGCTCAGAGAGGAGTAGAGTTCAATTGAAGAATCTGAATTTGGGAGTGAGGAAGACCTGAACAAATGACTTGGTCAAGTGCTCTCAGCTCTGAGTCTTGCTTTCCTTACCTGTACAGTTAGGATAAAAATACCTCAAAAGGTGAGGGGAACATTCAATGAAACAATATAGAGCTGAGCTCAATATAGGTGCATAGCTCCCCACAATGGTTATTTTTAAAAAAATTTTTATTTTAAAACAATAGCAGATTCACATGAACCCTAAGAAATAATACAGAGAGAATCTGTAAACTCTCTAACTAATTTCCCCCAATGGTAGTTTTCAGCATAACTACAGTAGAGGAAATCAACATTGATAAAAACTTAGACCTTATTCAGATTCCACCCATTTTGCATGCATTCATTTGTGTGTGTACTTAGTTTTATTCAGTGTTATCACATATCCAGTTTCCTGTGACCATCACCAGTCAACAGTTCCTACCTCAATCCTGGCAACCACTAATATGTTTTCCATCTCAATGATTTTGATATTTCAAGAATTTTATATAAATGGAATCACAGAACAAATAACTCAAGATTGTTTTCTTTCATCCAAAGTTCCTGCATGTATCAAAAGCTTACTCTTTTTTAAAAATTTGTTGTAAAATATATGTAACATAAAATTTACCATTTTAGCTATTTTTAAGAGTATAATTCAGTGACACTAAGTACATTCACAATATCATAAAAATATTTCTACTCTCTACTTCTAGAACTTCATCATCCCAAAATAGAAACTCTGTACCCATTAGATAAAACTCCCCATTTTCTTTCCTCCTGGCCCCTTAATTCTATTTCTTATCTACGAATTTAATTTGCCTATTCTAGATACCTAAGTGGGATCATACAATATATGTTTTATCAACAGTTTGTTTCTCTTTATTGCTGAGAAGTATTCCATGGTGTGATGTACCATAGTTTTAACTATTCACCTGTTGAAGGACATCTGGGTTAATTCTAGATTTTGATCTATTATGAAATAAGCTTCTGTGAACATGTGCATGCTAGTTTTTGTGTGAATGTAAGTTTTTATTTTCTGGGATAATGCCCAAGGGTATAACTGCTGGGACGTATGATAAGCACATGTTCAGTTTGTAAGAAACTATTGTTCTCTTTTCTAGAGTGGCAGTTATCATTTACATTCCCACCAGCAATATAGGAATTATCTAGCTTCTCTACATCTTCACCAACATCTGGGGTTGTCACTATTTTAGTCATTCTGATAGGTGTGTAGTGCTATCTCATTGTGGTAGATCGATCACTTTAACGTTTATTTATTTTTGAAAGAGAGAGAGAGAAAGAGAGAGACAGAGAGACAGAGAGAGAGAGAGAGAGAGAGAGAGAGAGAGAGAGAACGAGTGGGGGAGGGGCAGAGAGAGAGAGGGAGACACAGAATCTGAAGCAGGCTCCAGGCTCTGAGCTGTCAGCGCAGAGCCTGACAAGGGGATCGAGCCCACAAGCCATGAGCCAAAGTCAAGACACTCAACCAAGTGAGCCACCCAGGCGTCCCACAAAAATCACTTTTAAACTCATATACTATATTTGTTTTTTCTATCTTCCCTACTTCTTTTAAAACCATGTAGAAAAACCAAAAATACTGATTTTTCTATTTTAATTATTCTTCTTCACTTTAGAGGGGTGGACAAAGATGAAATAAAATTTTGATGTCCAAAGTCAGAAGTAAAAGGGTCATTAATATCCAAATTTAGTAAATAATACATATTACATTCTTACGTGTGACTGAATACCTTTACATTATAAATAAGATAGGATGTCTTTATAGAAATACTAAAGATGTTCTTACTTTCTAATAATTTGAAATTTATTATAAATACTTAGCAAAGATCAAAGTTAACTTTAAAACTTGTAATGAGATGTTATTTATACTGCTAGGAATAGATGTTAGTAACAAATATTCTGGTTAACTCAGGAGTTAAATTCTCCATTTGGCTTAGTCTTACAGAAATTATCTTTTGGGGGAGGTGGGGTGGGAAGTGTTCAGTAAAGACTTAACTCAGCAGGCCTGCACTGCCCAAACCATTTATATGCTGAGATCTTCAGGACCCATCCTTGACCAGTTTCTTCAAGATAACATCTAAGCCCTTAGAAAATTCTGATTAGTTTCTTTGTATGAAAGAAAGCCTTAGGCTTTGGGCCACACCAGACAGTTTATGCTAATATGTGAATTTATGGTGAACACCTGTTTTGTATGCTTGGAACACTGGGCTAACTTATATGAATTTGATCTCTTGGGTTAGGGAGTAGTGGCTAGAGTCTGAGTAGTTAAGGACACTCACATTCCTTGCCTATGCAACTGATCTCTCCAAAAAATCCTGGACTCCAATGCTCAAGTGAGCAATCCTATTTGATGACACATCATGTGTATTGTCACACATTGCTACTGGGAGAATTAAGTGCTGTCCATGTGACTCTACTAGGAGAAGACCACTAAAAGCTTGCATCTGGTTTCTCCCAGACTCTATCTGCCTTTTCCCTTTGTTGATTTTAACTATATCCTTTTTGCTGTAAAAAAACAAAACAAAACAAAACAACCAACTCATGAGCATAATAGCTTTTCTGTGTTCTCTGAGTCCTAGTTAATCACTAAAAGTGAAGGTGATCTTGGGGACCTCTGATACAGGTTCTGAGTCAAGAAAAGTTCTAATTATTATAGCTATCAGCTAAGAAAGACAGGGATATTTTTCTGAGTGCCTATCATCAAGCACAGTACTATGATAATAAGCACTTTATAAGTAATGTCATCTAAACTTCACCAACTATGAGGGAGGTATTATTATGTCCAAGTTTTAGATGAGGAAAATAAGGATCAGAGACGTGACTTTCAAAAACCCACAAAGCTAAATAACACAGTGCTAGGATCCAAATCCAGACATTCTAAGTCTAAAGAATTTTCTTCATTACCTTTATATTTCCCACTACATATTAGATGGTGCAAAGTACTCCGTAAACATTTCTTAATGAAATATAGACTGTGAAAAAAGGGGAATAAAGGATATACAAGGAAATTAAAGAAGACAGCAACAAACAAATATTCCACAAACAGTTGCTTTTACAAAGAACCCACTAGAGGGCGCCTAGGTGGCTCAGTAGATTAAGCATCTAACTTCAGCTCAAGTCATGATATCACCATTTGTGGATTTGAGCCCCACGTCAGGCTCTGTGCTGACAGCTCAGAGCCTGGAGCCTGTTTCAGATTCTGAGACTCCGAGTCTCAAACTTGTGCTCTGTCTCTGTCTCCCTTTCTCTCAAAAATAAATAAACATTAAAAAAATTTTAAGATTCTCCCTCTCCCCCCTGCCCCTTTCTCCTACTCTCTAAATAAATAGATAGATAGATAGATAGATAGATAGATAGATAGATAAATAAAAATAAAAAGAATCTGCTAGGACAGCTAGATTGGTTGGTTGGCTTTGGCTGGTTGGGGGAAAAAGAAAAAGAGAAAGGATGAAGGCAAAGATAGACTGTATAAGGGCAAGGGGAAGACTTTGTAAGGTATTTAAAAGGGAGACCTTAAGAGTAATGTAGGTGGTTTAGTGTATACAGAGGCAACAAAACAAATAGAAACCAAAACAAATGACATATAGCTCATATGAATAGGCAATTTTAAAACTGAAATTTTATAACCAAGGGAGTGATTACCTTGAAAAGAAAAAGCACTTTTTCAATTCAAAAAACAAAGGGGGAGGGTGCCTAAGTTGCTTAGTCGGTAAGCGTCTGACACTTGATTTCAGCTCAGGTCATGATCTCACGGTTGTGAGAGCAAGCACTGCATCGGGTTCTGCACTAGGCATGGAGCCTGCTTAAAATTCTCTCTCTCCTTCTTACTCTACCCCTCCCCAGCTCAAGATTTCATGTGCTCTCTCAAAAAAACCCAAAAAACCAAAAACTAAAAGAAAAAAAAAAGAATTTTCTACCTTCAATTTATTGCTTCCTGTTTTTGTTTGATTTTCTTCCTATGCATTTTAATCTCAACTAGAGACTTAGTCATAAAAAAGAAAAAAGAAACAATGTACTTCTTTAAGAAATTAAATACCTCAGATATGTAGGAATACATACCTGTCCACTGCTTTAAAAAATTTTTTTAATGTTTATTCATTGTTTGAGAGAGTTAGAGAGAGACAGATGGATTGTGAATGGGGGAAGGGCAGAGAGAGAGAGGGAGACACAGAATCTGAAGCAGGCTCCAGGATCCAAGCTATCAGCACAGAGCCTGACACGGGGCTTGAACTCATAAACTGAGAGATCATGATCTGAGCTAAAGTCATATGCTTAACTGACTGAGCCACTCAGGCACCCCTTTTATTAGAGGGAGAGAGATAAAGGGAGAGGGCACACATGCATGCAAGCTGGGGAGAGGGGCAGAGGGAGAAAGAGAGAGAACCTTAGGCAGGCTCCATGCTCAGTGCAGAGCCTGATGTGGGGTTTGATCCCAGGACCCTGGGATCACGACGTGACCCAAAAATCAAGAGTTGGATGCTCAACTAACTGAGCCACCCAGGAACCCCTGTTGACTACTTTTTTTTGCTGAACTTTCCTAATGCAGTAGAACAGTGATTATACCATGTAAGTTATATTAAAATTAACACTTATTCAGACAAGTATTATCTTGGGACAAAAGATCCTTTAGTTATTAAAATCGTGTTAAGAGATTTAGAGAAACTTGTAAAAAATATAATTCTATGTTTCTCAAATATAGTTTCTATAACATAATACATATCGATATGTTAAAAGTTACTATGTCTTAATTACTATTTCTTCTACCACTTTAGCACCTCCTCCCCAAGTAAAATATCACAGGTTAAGACAAATGCAACTATTTCTTAGAAAATGATAGATATTAAAATGTACTTACGGGGCGCCTGGGTAGCTCAGCTGGCTAAGCATCTTACTCTTGATTTTGGCTCAGGTCATGATCTCAAGGTCTGTGACATTAAGCCCAGCATCAGGCTCCAGTGCAAAGCCCACTTGGGATTCTCTCCCTCTACCCTTCCCTGTTCACACTCTTGTGCACACGCTTTCTCTCAAAAATAAATAAATAAACCTAAAAAAATGTACTTACCTGTTTTTCTTTATTAACTCCAGACATGAAAAGTTGTTTGTATTTGTCCTTAAAAGCAAAGTTTAGAGCTTGTGTTGGAAAATACCGGATAACATTTGCCAAATTGCCACGCCAATAACTGAAGAAACCTACCAAAAAACAAAAACAAACAAAAAACATACTAAATATAAACTTGTATTATTTAAAAATTCCCATAGTTTTAACAAACTTAGTTATTTGAAATATCTAAAATTTATACTCTTTCTCATGAGAAAAAATTAAGTTTATGTATGAATCCACTGAAGAAAACAGGCAGTGTTAACTCCATGTGCCCCATTCCAATTTTGTTAATTCCCAATAAAAAGCCTTAAATACCCCAAAACCTATGGAAAGTATTATCAGTTGAATACAGGGCTTTCTCCTAGTAGAAAAACAGAGCTCACCAGTATTTGTCAGAGAAGCTAGTAACCCTTAGCCTCATTTCCAAATCATGACATACAATTCCTATTATTAGAACAGAATTGGTTTGTATACATGCATATGAGAATGAGAAAGCTGTTAAGAGTCTAAAGTATCCTCACCTTTATGTTCTGGAACCTAGCCAGAAAAGGGATCAATTTACAATTCAAGGCAGTCTCCAGAGGCCTGATGGAGAGGTTAGAGGAAACTTTCCAGGCCAATAATCTTCCCACTTCAAATCTCCATGGATTGACCAATCCTTAAAATTCAGTCATTGTGTTACCCCTATAATTCGCAACTACCTTTAAAATCCAGAACTGATCTAGAATACAATAGGCTATCTCTTAAGTAGCCATAGTTGTGTCTACTAGATTACAAATTGTCCAATGGTTTGATCCTGCTACTTTGAATAGGATACCTCTAGTCCAAACTTGGAGAATACCCAGAATCAGTCTTCTAAAGATAAAGATTCAAATGAAAATAATCTCTCTTGACTGGGCTGATGTTCAGAAACTGAAAGTTATATTTATTTGCTAAATAAGAAAGTCTGCTTTGTGGGGGAAAAAAAAGAATCTTGGTGAGTCCCAAACTGCATATAAAGCAATTACACAAAGATAATTAAGAAACATATTTAATAGCTAAGAAATAATCTGAGTATTCACAATTGATTCAGTCTCTACTAGGACATTTAACATGTAATGGTACTGAGTGCTTCCTAAGTATGCATTCCTTAGTATGTGCTGGCACAGGACAAAGGCTGTATATTTCATTTAATCACCACATTATGCTTATGATATAGACTCTCCTACAGTACCCATTTTATACATGCACAAAGTGAAGCTTTAAAAGTTTAAAAACTAAGGGGGCGCCTAGTGACTCAGTCGGTTAAGCATCTCTTGATTTCGGCTCAGGTCATGATCTCACAGTTCGTGAGGTAGAGCACTGCACTGGGCTCTGTACTGATAGTGCGGAACCTGGTTGGGATTCTCTCTCTCTCTCCTTCTCTCTCCGGGATTTAAATTGAAAAAAAAAATTATTTGTTTAAAAAAAAAAAACTGAGTTTAGAAAAAGTGTCATATATCCAAAGATATTAGAATTTCCATTTTATACATGGTCCTTAAATATTAATAGTCATTTTGAAAATGGTTGACCCATGGGCGCCTGAGTGGCTCAGTTGGTTGAGCGTCCGACTTCGGCTCAGGTCATGATCTCACAGTGTGTGGGTTTGAGCCCCGTGTCGGGCTCTGGGCTGACAGCTCAGAGCCTGGAGCCTGCTTCAGATTCTGTGTTTCCCTCTCTCTCTGCCCCTCCCCCACTCATGCACTGTCTCTCTGTCAAAAATAAATAAACATTAAAAAAAAAAATTTAGGAAATGGTTGACCCACCTGAATGGTACTGAAATATTATGGGTTTTAGATTATAAGTTATTAGTCATAATTCTATAATTATGATTATAGTCTGAATTAATACCTCATAAAACAGTGTCATATTTAAGAGCAGTATAAAGGATTGTAACTTTGGCTAATGAATTGTATATAAATGGAAGATTTTGGAAAGACATCTGGAAATTAACATGAGAACATAACATAGCACTGGATTTATGATTAAAAAGGTTTGTTACAGTTGGCTGAAGAATATATTCTTTTTAGGAACCCTTTTGCACTGCTGGTAGGAATGCAAACTGGTACAGCCACTCTGGAAAACAGTATGGAGGTTCCTAAAACAATTAAAAACAGAACTACCCTACGACCCAGGAACTGCACTACTAGGTATTTATCCAAAGGATACAGGAGTGCTGATTCGATGGAGCACATGCACCCCAATGTTTACAGCAGCACTATCAACAATTGTCAAAGTATGGACAGAGCCCAAATGTCCACCAACTGATGAATGGATAAAGAAGATGTGGTATAGAGATACAATGGAGTATTATTTGGCAATCAAAAAGAATGAAATC
The DNA here is from genome assembly GCF_016509475.1 of Prionailurus bengalensis. Taxonomy (NCBI): domain Eukaryota; kingdom Metazoa; phylum Chordata; class Mammalia; order Carnivora; family Felidae; genus Prionailurus; species Prionailurus bengalensis. Next base: position 97,337,287 of record NC_057344.1, read on the forward strand.
TTGCCATTTGCAATAATGTGGATGGAACTAGAATGTATTATGCTAAGCAAAATAGGTCAGAGAAAGACAAATATCATGATTTCACTCATGTGGAATTTAAGATACAAAACAGATGAACATAAGGAAAGGGAAGCAAAAATAATACAAAAACAGAGAGGGAGACAAACCATAGAGTCTCTTAATGATAGAGAACAAACAGGGTTGCTGGCAGGGTGCTGGGTGGGGGGGAAGGGCTAAAGGGATGAGGGTCATTAAGGAGGACACTTGTTGGGATGAGCACTGGGTGTTATATGTAAGTGATGAATCACTAAATTCCATTCCTGAAATTATTACACTATATGTTAACTAATTTGGATTTAAATTTTTAAAAAAAGGAATGCATCCTTTTTAGCAAAATTGCATTTGCATGAAAAAAACCTAGAAAATTCATCAAAACACAGGCCAATGTCTCAATGAAAATCTAGAAACAAATAAATCCCTAGAAGTATACCAGGAAAAGTGGCAGCTCTTAACGGGTTATATCTGAAAAAAAAATATAATCTCACATACATAAAATGCTTTTGCATATATTTCACAGAACTCATGGATTCCTTGAAGCTACAGTGTCAGGTTAAGAACTCCTGTTTTAATCTTTTTCCATAGATCACCCTTAAAAACTTTATTCTTATTCCTTTCTTTGCATTTCACTGTGGTACCATGCTTTTAGGAACTTCAGTGTCCCTGCTAAGAGTGCAAAGGGAAACCTCGAAGTGAAATTCTTAATGCATTTTCTATAGGAATGTTATTTCTGGGGGCTAGGTTTCAGGGTTTATTCATCTATAGTACACTAGGTACCTACGTAAGTTTCCTCAGAAAGATTACAAAAACCTACTCTATGTATAATGCAAGTTTATATCAAAGACACTCATTTATAAATGAATACCAGGAATACATGCTTGTAAACTTAGGGAAGTATACATACTGATTAAAGAGTTAAAACTTATTGAGCACTAATTGCAACAGACACATGGTTGAATATTTTACAGGCATGATTTTGTTTAACTCTCACAACTATCATATCAGGTAGGTACTATTATTATACCCAGTATATAACTGGGGTGATTGAGGCTGAGATAGGTTAAATAAAAACTGCTGAAGGTCACAAGGTGAGGAAAAGGCTGGGACTTGATTCCAGAATCCAACTCCAAACCTAGATCTATTAAATTTCTACTGCCTCTCTATAAAAATCCATTCTGGATAAAAATAGCATTTTTTGGTCAGATAATCCATTCTAGATAAAAACCAGTATTTTTGGTCAGAAAAAAACAAGAGAAAAGGATGATGCAAATGTAGGAGTATTTTGATACTCTCTAGTCATACAGAATAAAAGGGCAATTTCCTAAGATATAATCACAAAATTGGTAGGGAAAAACATAGTGATTGTGGTATCTTTCTTTGCTAATAACAAAATATCTAAGTTTTTGACTTAATTGCTAAGAAAAAAATAATTTCTTCAAAATTTAAGGCTGAGAGGGGCACCTGGGTGGCTCAGTCAGTTAAGCGGCTGACTTCAGCTCAGGTCATGATCTCGCGGTCTGTGAGTTCCAGCCCCGTGCGAGGCTCTGTGCTGACAGCTCAGAGCCTGGAGCCTGTTTCAGATTCTGTGTCTCCCTCTCTCTCTGACCCTCCCCCATTCATGCTCTGTCTCTCTCTGTCTCAAAATAAATAAATGTTTAAAAAAAAATTTAAGGCTGAGAAAAAACCATCATGAACTTAATTCTGAGAAAATAATTAAGAATTAAAATGGAACAGGGGCACCTGACTTCGGTTCAGGTCATGATCTCACAGTTTGTGAGTTCAAGCCCTGCATCAGGCTCTGTGCTGATCGCTCAGAGCCTGGAGCCTGTTTCAGATTCTGTGTCTCCCTCTCTCTCTGCCCCTCTTCTGCTCACACTCTGTCAATCTCTCTCAAAATAAATAAACATTAAAAAAACACATTTAAATAAAAGAATTAAAATGGAACAAACAAATGAACTTGGGGGAAAAGAGAAGGAGAGGCAAACCATAAAACAGATTCAACTATCGAGAAAAAGCTAGACATGGTGGGGGGATGGGTTAAATGGGAGTTGGGTATTAAGGAGGGCCCTTGCTGTGATGAACACTGGGTAGTGTATGTAATTCTACACCTGAAACTAATATTACACTGCATGTTAATAAACTGGAATTTAAGTAAATACTTGAAACAAACAAAAGAATTAAAATATAGACCTGATGGGAAAATGAGAAAAAGTTACTGGTCAACTTATTAGCCAAGCCATGATAATACTAAACATGTTTGGGTATATATATTCTATACTGGTGTGCTACTACATGTTTTGACAATACGCCTATCAGTAAAAACTATGTAAGGCTGACTCTCAAATATGTACACATTAAAAAGATTATATATATTTTCTACTATACTACTTTGCTATGCACATTTGTAAAAATACCCAAAATAGAAATTAAAGGATGTAAAGATTCTTCATTTAAAAACCTTTTATTTGGTACCTAGTACATAGTGGACCTGCTAGGGATAGCACTAAGGACCAAATTTCTTGGGTTTATGGAGCTTATATTTTAAGGGAGACAGACCAGGGAGACAGACTATGAACAGATAAATATGTCAAGTGGCTTTAAGAACAAAAATAATATGTGGACATAGAGATTGAGGAAGGGCTATTTACATAGGGCAGTTGGAGAAAACTTCTAGATAGGAGATATTAGAGAATAACTTAGCATTCATTTGAACAATTAAACAATATATTTAGATATCTTGCTAATCATGATGTTTTCACACCATTATTTGCTATTATCTCAAAGCACCCTTGAGGTGAGGTTCATTCTTAAGAATAAAATAAAATAAAATATTTTTAAAAATGTTAAAGAATAGTGTACATGAATATATATTTCAAATAGTCTTCTTGATACTTTCAAATATTCAAACAGTCTTCTTGTCTCTATAAATCCAACTGAGCAAACATAAACTATGTTTATTACATAATAATTGAGAAAGGGTGCCTGTCAGCCCCTCTTTAGTATGCAATTCATTTTCTTTTTTTCAGAATGCCTTAGTGTCTTAGGATTTCTAACTGACATTTGGCCCAAGCATAGATACCAGTGCCAATTCATATACCAAATATTAGTAATGTTTATGTTTACTTTCCCATTTTATTTAAAATGATGTCTAGTATTTTCTTTCCTTATCCCAAACCACTGTCTTCAAGATATAAAAAACCTCATAGCCAGAAACTCCTAAAAGAGGAAAGAGAGATCTGGTAGATGCTTAAAAATGAGCTGCCTAGATCAGATCTTTAAAATATTTGTTTACCATATATGAAATAAAACAATTATTTTTTAAAAAACAATTACTTTAAAATATTCTTACATATATGCCTATTGTGCCCAGTGAAAAATTATAGCACAGACACCAAAATGTTACCTGTGGGGATTTCAGTGGTGAGTTGTTTTACTTTTTGATTCTTCATATTTTCTAATTTTCTATATCATGAATTTTTCATGTAATAAAGGTTTAAACAGTACTAAATAAGAGTATGCATACAAAGTTTGAAGGTCCCACAAACAACTAAAGCATAGAGTAAATCTTTAAGAACAGCATCAGTCAAGATAAATCCAGAAGCTTTTACAAGCCAAGGAAAGCTTATAGGGTGTATGAAAGATACCCAAAGAGATGTTGAAAGCTAAGTCCAGAGATTTAAAATGAAGAGATCTATCCTTGGTGTAGAAAGAAAGCAGAGATAAGTAAGAAGATAGTGAGAGACCATCTACTTGTGCCTTATGGGTTCATGTCTCTCAAGTTCATTTCATGTTGCCTAAAGAAAGGAAAAATTATCAGTAAAATGAGAGGAAACATGAAACACAAGAGAAACCTCAGAGCATTTGAGATGAGGATGTGCCTTGACTTTCAAAAAAGGGACAGGAGGTAAATTCCAGAAAATAACAATTTCAGAACTTCATTGCCCAGTAAAATTCCAGAATGATCTACCCTAGTGATTCTCAACCTTACCAGGCTCAAGTCCTCTATATAGAATAAATATTTAACATTACTTCCTTTAGGATCTAGAAATAGAAGTCAAAGACTGTGACTTATTCAACAATTTTTTTTTTTTAAACGTTTATTTATTTTTGGGACAGAGAGAGACAGAGCATGAACGGGGGAGGGGCAGAGAGAGAGGGAGACACAGAATCGGAAACAGGCTCCAGGCTCTGAGCCATCAGCCCAGAGCCTGACGCGGGGCTCGAACTCACAGACCGCGAGATCGTGACCTGGCTGAAGTCGGACGCTTAACCGACTGCGCCACCCAGGCGCCCCTCAAAAAGAATGTTTAGCATCCCTGGATTTTGCCTTTTATATCATTGCAATCATGTATTATACCCTTCTATCTTTGTGCTAAACAAAGAATTCCCTCCAAGTTTGTAAAAATGCCCCTAGATGGCAATATTATCCCTGTTGTGAATTACTAGTCTCTTAGCATAGGATATACCATGGAGTGTGTATTCATAACAAGGCCTTGTTTATAAGAACATAAAACATCTTAAAGTTCTGCTTATGATCATCTCATTGGAGGGTAAAGAAAGCAAGCACTAGAATACTATTTAGAATGATCTCAATTTACAAGACCCATATTGAATATGTTTAGGTTTAAATATTCTTTAAAACAGTTAAAATATAAAATAAATTAGCACTGATCAGCACAACCTGACTAGAATATTTAACTTTACCTGACTAAATATTTAAAGCAGATTAGCTAATAATAAAGAGTCCCCTACTTCTGTGAAGAAGTCTTAGAATATAAACCAAGTGGAGATAGGTTCCTACCTTTCCTGTAAAAACCTTGGGAGAAACGGGAAGCTTACAAATGGGAGTGGAAGAAATGTGAAGCACTATGAAAGATCTGAGCTCAGCTCTCCAGGTGAGTATCCTAAATTTACAGCTTAGATGATGCCTTAAGAGTTACACACCAAAAAACCCCAAAAAACAAAAAAACAGAAACAAAAAACAGTTACACTCCACCCTAAATACCACACCCAACAGGCCTAGAGGAGTTGTAACTACATCTCTGGGGAGAGAATGGTTTTCTCATGGGAGAGTAACCTGGCATAGACTTAGGAGTAGAAGAAAGGGCAGACCCTGGAGTTGAAGCCACTCCTTGTTCAGGCTACACAATAAACAGGCCTATTGCCTTTTTAAAGTTCTTGTTGAGTTTTCAACTGAATACAACTACATGGGTGATTTATAGAAGATTTTTGATAAATTTATCCTCTAATCTACTTAGCTAACTTAAGAGCAATTCTGCAACAGAAGGGTATTTAATGGTTAACAAAACGCTTTATTTATCCCTTGAAATCATTTCGGTATCACTGGAAAAAAACCTTTACAATGAAAAAAAAATCATAATTTTAATTAGGGCAGGGCTGATACAAAAAGAAAAACTGGTAATGTTATTCTCGTCTTTATTTAAAATTTTGATATTTTGCTCACTTTGGATTTTTCAAATTAACTTTGATTTTTTAAAATACTGCACTAAAATATCATTTGTCTTTACTGAGTTTTGGGGTACCCTCCTCCAATTTGTGCACGGGTGAATGCCTCTTTAGTTTCAGCCCTGGTCTTCAGTAGTTCTGAAGAATGAACAGAACCTCTTTTCACTCAATAGGTAGCAGAGTATTGGGAGGCTCCTACACTACCATATTTGGAGTACTTCTAAGAATATTATTTCAACAAAAATTTAAGCAACTTAAAGCGCCTGTTAACATGCCTAATGGCATCTCCCTCAATCCTGAGAGGTCAACCATTTTCCTTCTGACCCAGGCACAACTACAGCAAGGTGTAAATCCCTATGTGAAGGAGAAACTTAAGCGAAAAAAGAGAATGTGGTGGCCTCTCCTACCCAGGACTGGTCACGTTACAGGCCTTCCTGGCTCTGGAAAGGGGAGCCTCTTAGGTTGGCTAAGAAACTGAACTGTCAACGGTATAGAAACAAACGCATCACGGACAGGCACATCTGTGGTGCAGTCACCCACTGCCGCCCCTCTCCCCTTTTCTAGCAAGCTGACCCAGACCGGGAAAGGTTGGCACGGTGGCCTCTGGTACGCACCCTGCTCGCGGGGAATCCGCACCAGGCAATCCACCATGCCTTTGTACTGAGACTCGGCGCTGATCTGTCGGGACGACGCCTGCACCTGCAGCAGCAGCTTCACCCGCTCAATGGGCGCCACGGCTGTCTTGGACACAGCCGCTGCGACCCCGCCGGCCAGTAGGTCCTTCCCGAAGGACACGGGGTCAAAGAGCCGCTTTTCCGACTTCTTCCCCTGCCTCCCCTTCGGAGGTTCACGCTGCATGGTGGGAGGACGGCGGTAAAAATGGGCAGCAGCACAAGGAAAAAAGCCTGAGAGAATCTACGAAGGGAAGTCTAAAACCGCTTCAGCTTTGTCCTGGCGGGAAAGCGACGCTCAGGTTGCCGCGAGATCGGCGCGCCAGGGCCTGCGGTAGTTCGCAGAGCTGCGCAGGCGCCTCCAACCGCCTCCCGCCTTCTGGCACCAGCCACGTGACTCCCAACACGTGTCTCCTCAGCGCTGAGCGCTTCCTTTGACAAACCCGGGGCTGGGTTTTCCTTGCTGCCCGCAGTGTTAGCAGGCGATGGGTACTGAACGACGGAGGTGCAGGAAGGGAGAGTGCGGAACTAGTCCAGTATAAAGATATTTAGTAGGCAAAACTAGAACATAGTAGAGTAAGCCAACGTGTGGGGTTAATCAAGTTTTAAATTTTGGTTCCCAGAGTTACCCTTTCATTTTCTCTTAAAAGTTGCTTTATTTCTGCTCCTTGAATTTAGCAGGGCTTGTTCATCTAGTCACATTTTCAGTCTGGCTTTGCTGATTGCACCCCAATAGGTTAATTCGACGTGTTCCTCTTTCTTTTGGATTTTATTTAAATTGGTAATTTCATCTGGAGCAGTGTTTCTCAATCCAGACAGCCGAAAGAAGACAAGGCTATGCTGTTTTAACTAATGCTTGGGCTTGGGGAGGCTGAGAACCAAGGACCTATTCTAGAACAGTACCTCACAAACTTAATTTAGGATTGCTTTTCACTTTAAAAAAACTAAGACTACTAGGAAGCTTCTGTTTTTCTTATATATTGATACCCTTTCAGAAACTGAAACTGAAAATTTAAAAATATTAATTCACTTAAAATAGCCCATATAAAAATAACATTTTTAAATAAAAAGTAACTATTTTTCAAAACAAATGAGAATAGCCTTGTTTCTTATTTTTGAAAATCTCTTCAATTCCTGCCGTAATAAACGACAGCTGGATTTACATGGCTGCTTTTGTACCCAGTCTACTGCAATACCACACATCGTGGGGCTGTTGGAAAACTCCACTATGCACTGACAGAATCAGAGTGAAACAGACAAGTAACGTTTTAGTATTATTAAGAAAAGTTCTTAGGGGCGCCTGGGGCTCAGTCCGTTCAGCCTCGGACTTTGGTTTAGGTCATGAACTCGTGGTTCATGAGTTTGAGCCCGGTGTCCGGCTCTGTGCTGACAGCTCAGAGCTTGGAGTCGGTTTCTGATTCTGTGTCTCCCTCGCTTTCTCTGCCCCTCCCTTGCTCATTCTCTGTCTCCAAAAATAAATAAATGATGAAAAAAAAATTTTTTAAGTAAAGTTTTTATCTCATGGTGTCTCCGAGGAGGTCTTGATGACATCTATATGCATACCACAGTTTTGAGAATTCATCTGGAGTGTTACCAGGTTCAGGTCTGACTCTGGGCAAGTATATGCAGTAGACATACATCTATCCTGGACATGAGGTCTTGCTGTATTTTCTTTCACCTTGCTTTTTTTCACTTTGTACATCCTGGAAATCTTTCTGTAGTAGCATCTAATATACTCCTGATTTCTTTCTTTATAGCTTATTTGATGGTTTCTAATAAAGAGATCCTATTTTATCATCTCTTACTCTGTAGGAGTTAGTTGTTTGAACTTGAGGTTCTAGTTTTTTATCTTATGTGTGTTGTAACACTTTTAATACTACTTGTCACTAGTACAAAACCATATTTAGGCCAGGGTTCCAGAGCAGGAATTTTGTTTATATTTTGATTACCTCATACAAAAGCAGGTGGCAAGTCCTGCTGGTACCATTTTGGTGCTACCTTCCTTTCCATGGCAGCTTATTCGACCCTTAACTGGTTTTACGGCCAAATCTCTCCATTTTACATGCTGCTACCAGATTAAGCTTTCTGAAGCAATTGCATTAATTATTCCTAGGCTTAAAAGATTTAAAGTCTTCTCATTGCACGGATTTCAAAACCCTTTGTGAAATCCATGCAAATTCAAGACGTGATTGATGTTTTATCTGCAAAAATATGAATAATAAAAGAGGTTTCGGTCTCCTTTATAGGATATTAAAGTATTAACAAGCACACAGGGAGAAATTTAAGGGGGCACAGGGAATGCTTGAATCACATTCCAGGCAAGATTGTGTTCTTAAGGTGCCAAGAGAGGTCAAAGGAAGATCTCCGGTTCCAAGGAACATATATGTATCTCAGACAGAAAAGCAAGTGTTCTGTTGTTCCCCAGGCAAATTTTCTCTTCCTTCCTTTCTTGACTCCCTTTCCCCTGAAACCCCACTTTTGACCCTATAGTTGACAATGTTTATAGCACACTGCTTTATCATATCCTCAAGCTTATTTCTGACATATATTCATTGACAGAAGATAGCAAAAGTGAAAATACTTAGAAATGTAGCTTTTTACCTTAAGAGCTGTGGATCAGCTCTTTTCTAAAGTCTGACCTTAAAATGTTTCACCAGCTGCATTGCATTTTATTTACTGATTTTGGGATCAAAAAAAGTTCCGGTGATTTACATGTTGATATAAAAATACAGCATCTCAGGGCCTTTGAGCTGTTCACTCTGCTTTCCTTAGAAATCAGCATGGTTAGTTTCCTCTTAGTTCAGGTCTAGGGTCACCTCAGTAACCCTTTTTCTGGCTACCCTATTTCTCACACTTCCTGTCCAATTTCTTCCTTCACTTTTTTTTCCCTCTTAGCTTTTATCAACATATTTTACTTATTTGTGGCCTTCCTCTTCCACTGGAACATCAGGTCCATGAAGGTCTATTTTTAGCTGTTTTGTTCACCGCTTTACCCCTGGCATCCAAAACAGTGCGTGGCACAGAGTAGAAAGTCAATAAATATTTGTTGGCTGAATGCATGAAAGGACAACACAACCGCAAACATACCTCCAAACCATCTTTATTAAAGACTATCAATATAAAAATAGCTTCATTATATAGAATAGAGAAATACAACTCTAGAAAATTAAATCATTTTCACACAGTTTAGTGTATAGATTAAAGTTTTAATAACATTTAATAATGTATTTTAGAATATCCAAAGTATACATCCTTGTTCTCAAAGTGTTCAGTGCTGAATTTTTTTCTCAGATTTTCCCAACACTTTGTACAGTAGCAGGTATGATTTAGCTGGCTCCTGGGTTTTCAACCAATGGATAATAATAATAGATGGTGGTGGTAGTAGGAGTAGCTAACACTTTTACAGCGTGTGCACTGTGCAGGCACTATTTAGGGGGAACTTACACAGATAGCAAGTGTTATTCACAATATTATTTCCAAGAATTTTCAAAGCAGACAAACCTACTAAATTGGTTTCACAACTTTTACCATTTGTGTCAGAAATATAAAAAAGCAGGCACTGCAAATTTACTATCTTGCCAGTATGCATCATCATCAACAGTTTCTTGGCACAAATAAGAAACTCTCCTTTGCTAAGTACAGTTCTCTAACCCGACAGAAAGAAAACAAAGGAAGAAAGGGGAGGAGGGTGAAGGGTGGAAGGTGTAGAATCTAAAACATAATTTTGGGGGGGCTACAAGATATATGGTGATGATAAAATAGTACCTGGTATTTCCCAAAATTGATAGTTCTATAGTCTTTTGCATTCATAGTCTAGTAAAAGGGAACATTTGCAGGATGCTAATAATAAAATCCAACTTAAGAATGTTTCTGTATCTGCTAAAACATACCTCTGGGGTATCTGCACTTTTACTTTGTCCCTTTTTTTTAAATAAAGTGGCAGATAGGCAGTCATTGGCCAATAGTCAGATTGATCTTTCAGATGTGCATCTCAATAAATTTGGAAAATGGGCAGCTAGATTTAGTTACAATGCTTACTTCAATATCCATTTAGAGATGACAACCACAATGTTTGGTTTTATTTCCTAAAAATGCAATGTCTCTGCAACATGAACATTATGCTATACATCTACAAAGTAGCAAAGGATTTTCCTCTTATTAAGGTAAGTAGACTACTTTGTCTTTTTATTTTAGTTATTGAGTGGTGGTCTCAAGATTCTTTGACACCATTAAAGCAGTTCAAAAGACCAAAATTTCATTAAATGAAATTTTAAAAAGTCCCTTATAATAAAACCTGAGATATTTTAGTTCAGTCTGTTTGAAAAGCTGAGGGGATTAATAGCTGCATTTATTAATACATCTCAGTATTGAAAATAGCACATGGTGTTTGGGGGACATATTAAGAAATTTAAGACATTTAATAAATACTTATAAACAAAGTTCCTTAAACTAATTCAGTGGTAAAGAGTCTACCATTCTGACCAATACTGTGATCTTAAGGGGAGGATATTTTAAGCCATTTTGTACATTTCAAGAACCAAAGTTTCTTGCCTTGATTTCAATGTTAAATTTAAGGCCCACAAGTCACTAATAGGACAAATATAGTCATTTGCATTTTAAATACCTGGGTGAAAATTTCTCAAACTGATTACAGAGAGGTAACAGTGTTTCTTTTAAGACCAAATATTTCAGGGGCGCCTGAGTGGCTCAGTCGGTTGAGCAGCTGACTTCGGCTCAGGTCATGATCTCGCGGTCCGTGAGTTAGAGCCCTGCGTCGGGCTCTGTGCTGACGTCGGGCTCTGTGCTGACAGCTCAGACCTGGAGCCTGTTTCAGATTCTGTGTCTCCCTCTCTGACCCTTCCCCGTTCATGCTCTGTCTCTCTCTGTCTCAAAAATAAATAAACGTTAAAAAAAAATTAAAAAAAGACCAAATATTTCAAATGGTGCACCCACTATGTTTTACAGTTAATTCTAACCTGGAGGGCTCATGTTCCAGGCGTCTGAGGGGAAGGAAATAGAAACTGATTTTACATGTGTTGGCATAATTTTCCTTCCAAAGCTTAAGTCCTGAAGAAGAAAAAACCCAGTATTGTAGTCTTAAGGGCATCTGAGGCTTCAGGAGGATCCATTAGGTAAATGGTAATAAAAAATGCAGTTATTATGTTTTTCCTTCCTTCTCAATATACCAAATTGTCACAGTCAAAGAAAATTCTTATCTCATTAGTTTTCTTTCTCTACTAAAGGTCAAGTAAACTTTTGCTCATTAAGGTACCTCCCTCTGGGAAAACCCAACACATAATGAGACATATTTGTAAGGCAAAAATTAGTACTTAACAAGTCACCATAGGATTACTTTAATCCAAGTTTTTCAGTGTTTTTTAACATGATTAGGTTCGTAAAAAGATTTACATACAGCTGTCTTGAAATTCATGAACTATATAAAATGTGTGTGCATACCTGAATATATTTCAACAAAAAGAAAAATAATAAAAGTTTATGGACACTAAATAGTTTAAAAACTATATTCTGGACAAAACAGAGCTGATCTGAAAGAGTAAAGAGAATCAAATAAATAGAGAAAAAAGTTTAATTTTCATTCCTTAGTTCTTCTACCCCACAGTGAGGTATCTATTAAAGCACTTAAACTAAAGAAAAGTATTTGATCTAATAAGGAGTCAGTACTTGGACATTACAAATTTAGATACTGACGAGTAGGCAAGAAGAAAAAAAATTGCACATGTTACTTAAGAGGGACTTTAGAAGTCTCAATGCAGTCATCTCATTTATACATGAAGATTCTGAACTCAGAGAGGTACAAAAACTTGTTCATGGTCACAGCACTAATTAGTTACAGGACCCGGTCACATCCTCCAGTTTTGTGATTCTTTCACCAGATATCCTCATTAGTCTTGAGAAAAATACACAAGTGAATGTACTTATGAACTGTGTATTTTTCCAAGATAAATATTTCCTCAAGATAAATATTTCCTCTATTAATTTTAAATAAAACTTCACATTATTTCAAACTGGTCAATAAATTAACATTACATACAAAAATGGAAATAAGTTAAAAATCCCTTCTTATTTTGATCAAGTATCTTTTCAAAAGTCTGACAATACTACATAAGATTTAGTGCATCAAACCCAAGAGCATATTATCTCAATATTTAACATTATTATGTTCAAAACTGAACAGTTAAAAGAAGCTAAACCTTATCTTCTTGTGTATGTTTTCAGCAATCCTAACACTGTTCAATGTTCCATGCATAGTTGCTATGCATCAAGAAAACACAGCTACAAGGTTAATCCAAAGAACAATTTAAAAGCCATTTCTATGGCAATTTCTGTGACTGAATCATGAAAACAGACGTAAAGTTCTTGAAGTTTGGGACGAAGAAAGAGTCTCCTGTAGAGGAAAAGAACACACTCATTTCAGAAATTCAAAAAACAAAAATCAAAGGGAAAAAAACTCCAATCTTTTAATATATCTTATTTTTGTTTTTGAAAGAATTAGTAGTGAATTAAAAACCACTAGTCTAAATCTATAGTAGGGGGAAATACAGCTAGATTAATTTTTAAATAAATAATATATGTCTTAGGTCAATTATTTCTATTTTTCCAGAGTGTAAAAAGCCTATTTCATCAATATGTAATTACCATATCCCTCAGTTTTAAAATATTAAATGTAGTCATTATTATTACAATAAAGCCAGTTGATGTTAACATCATTAAGTACAATAGTTACTGAACACTGCCATTTACTTTCTAAATGTTAATTATTATTAAAACATTTTAAATATATGATTTGTTTTTGGAGATAGTATTCAATTGGAAATACCATTGAAACTTTGATTTTTTTAGAGAGTTAAAATTTTGATATATTTATGGGGCACCTAGGTGACTCAGTTGGTTAAGTGCCTGACTTCAGCTAAGGTCATGATCTCATGGCATGTAAATTTGAGCCTTGCGTCAGGCTCTGTGCTGACAACTCAGGGCCTGGAGCCTCCTTCTGATTCTGTGTCTCTATCTCTCTCTGCCCCTAGCCCTCTCACACTCTGTTGCTGTCTCTCTCTCTCAAAAATAAATGAACATTAAAAAAAATTAAAAAAATTTTTTTGATACATTTAGTGGACATTAGTATATACAAATCAAACTTTTAAATCAGAGATAGTTTGCCTGACTTCCTTAAATTTTTCTATTCTTTTTTTTTTTTTTTAATGTTTATTTATTTTTGAGAGAGAGAGACAGAGTGCAAGCGAAGGAGGGGTAGAGAGAGAGACACAAAATCTGAAGCAGGCTCCAGGCTCTGAGCTGTCAGCACAGAGCCTTATGTGGGGCTCGAACTCACGAACCGTGAAATCTTGACCTGATCCCAAGTTGGATGCTTAACTGACTAAGCCACCCAGGTGCTCCAAATTTATCTAGTATATACATATCTGCATCATCATAATTCAATACCTCTTGATTCTTTCTATTCCAATTGTTGTGAATGTAGTTAAGGCTCCACTGCACATGTGCATGTATGCCTAACTGTTCTTATCTCTGTTCTCTGTGTCTACACTACTCCCTTTCCTGCTCCTGGTGTAATCTTACAGTAGCACATCTCTAATCAGACTACACAGAGTTGAGCTTATGCTGATGCTCCTCCCAACTTTGGTTGATTACACAATCACAATCACAAGGAGTTTACTAAAAATATAGAGTCCCGCTATCCTCGATTCTGTTAGTGGGTCTGGGGTGGGCCACAGGCGTCTCTGATTTTAATAAGTGACTCAGGTGATTCAAAATCTTATGGACCAATACACAGGATTACTTCTTCCACCAATTTTTTTTAGGTTAAATTTTGTTTTTTATTTATTATTTATTAATTTAAATATAATTTATGTTTAAGTTAGCTAACATACAGTGTATACAGGGTACTCTTGGCTTCGGGAGTAAATTCACATGATTCATTGCTTACATACAACACCCAGTGCTCATCCCAACAAGTGCCCTCCTCAATGCCCATCACCCATTTTCCCCTCTCCCCCGCCCCTGTCAACCCTCAGTTTGTTCTCTGCATTTATGAGTCTCTTGTGGTTTGCCTCTCTCCCTCTCTGTTTGTAACTACTTTTTCCCCTTCTTTCCCCATGGTCTTCTGTTAAGTTTCTCAAATTCCACATATGAGTGAAAACACATGATATGTTTCTCTGACTTATTTCACTTAGCATAATACTCTCCAGTTCCATCCACATTGTTGCAAATGGCAAAATTTCATTCTTTCTCATTGCTGAGTAGTATTCCATTGTATATATATACCACATCTTCTTTATCCATTCATCAGTTGGTGAACATTTGGGCTCTTTCCATAATTTGGCTATTGTTGATAGTGCTGCTATAAACATCGGGATGCATGTGCCCCTGTGAATCAGCACTCTGTATCCTGTGGATAAATTCCTAGTGGTGCTATTGCTGGGTTGTAGGGTAATTCTGTTCTTAATTTTTTGAGGAAACTCTACACTGTTTCTAGAATGGCTGTACCAGATTGCATTTGCACCAGCAGTACAAGAGGGTTCCTGATTCTCCACATCCTTGTCAACATCTGTTGTTTCCTGAGTTGTTAATTTTAGCCATTCTGACCGGTGTAAGGTGGTATCTCAGTGTGGTTTTGATTTGTATTTCCAAGATGATGAGTGATGTTGAGCATTTTTTCATGTGTCTGTTGGCCATCTGGATGTCTTCTTTGTAAAAGTGTCTAGTCATGTCTTCTGCCCAATTCTTCACTGGATTATTTGTTTTTCCAGTGTTGAGTTTGGTAAGTTCTTTATAGATTTTGAATAATAACCTTTATCTGGTATGTCATTAGCAAATATCTTCTCCTATTCCGTCATTTGCCTTTTAGTTTTGTTGATTGTTTCCTTTGCTATGCAGAAGCTTTTTATCTTGAAGAGGTCCCAATAGTTCATTTTTGCTTTTATTTCCCTTGCCTGCAGAGATGTGCTGAGTAAGAAGTTGCTGCAACCTCAGTGCAAAGGTCAAAGAGGTTGTTGTCTGTTGTTCCCCTCCTCTAGGGTATTGATGGTCTCCTGTCTCACATTAGGTCTTATGTCCATTTTGAGTTTATTTTTGTGTATGGTGTAAGAAAGTGGCCCAGGTCCATTCTTCTGCATGTTGCTGTCCAGTTCTACCAGCACCATTTGCTAAAGAGACTGTCTTTTTTCCATTGGATACTCTTTCCTGCTTTGTCGAAGATGAGCTAGCCATATATTTGTGGGTCCAATTCTGGGTTCTCAATTCTATTCCATTGCTCTATGTGTCTGTTTTTGTTCCAATACCATGCTGTCTTGATGATTACAGCTTTGTAGCACAGGCTAAAGTCTGGGATGGTGATGCCTCCAGCTTTGGTTTTCTTTTTCAACATTATTCTAGCTATTCAGGGTCTTTTGTGGTTCCATACAAATTTTAGGATTGTTTATTCTAGTTCTGAGAATAATGCTGGTGCAATTTTAACTGGAATTGAATTGAACGTGTAGATTGCTTTGGGTAATATCGACATTTTAACAATATTTGTTCTTCCATTCCATGAGCATGGAATGTTTTCCCATTTCTTTGTGTCTTCTTCAATTTCTTTCATAAGTTTTCTATAGTTTTTAGCATATAGATCTTTTGCGTCTTTGGTTAGGTTTATTCCTAGGTATTTTATGATTCTTGGTGCAACTGTAAATGGGACTGATTTCTTGATTTCTCTTTCTGTTGCTTCATTATTGGTGTATAGAAATGCAACTGATCTGTACATTGATTGTACATACTGTGACTTTTCTGAATTCATGGATCAGTTCTAGCAGTTTTTTGGTGGAGTGTTTTGGGTTTTACATGTAGAGTATCATGTCATCTACAAAAAATGAAAGTTTGACTTCTTCCTTGCCAATTTGGATGCCTTTTATTTCATTTTTTTGTCTGATTGCTGAGGCTAGGACTTCCAACAGTATGTTAAACAACAGTGGTGAGAATGGACATCCCCACTGTGTTCCTGATCTCAGGGGGAAAGCTTTTAGGTTTTCTCCATTGAGGATGATATTAGCTGTAGGCCTTTCATATATGGCTTTTATGATGTTAAGGTATATTCCTTCTATCCCAACTTTCTTGAGGGTTTTTATTAAGAAAGGATGCTGTATTTTGTCAAATGCTTTTTCCACATCTATTGACAGGATCATATGGTTCTTATCTTTTCTTCTATTAATATGATGTATCACATTGATTGATTTGCAAATATTGAACCAGCCCTGCAGCCCAGGAATGAATTCCACTTGATCATGGTGAATCATTCTTTTAATATACTCTTGAATTAGATTTGCTAGTATCTTGTTGAGAATTTTTGCATCCATGTTCATCAGGAATATTGGCCTGTAATTCTCCTTTTTTAGTGGGATCTTTGGTTTGTGAATAAAGGAATGCTGGCTTCATAGAATGAGTCTGAAAGCTTTCCTTCTGTTTCTATTTTTTGGAAACACTTGAAAAGAATAGGTATTAATTCTGCTTTAAATGTCTGGTAGAATTCCCCTGGGAAGCCATCTGGCCCAGGACTCTTATTTGCTGGGAGATTTTTGATAACCTACCTATTCAATTTCTTCGCTGGTTATAGATCTGTTTAAATTTTCTATTTCTTCCTGTTTGAGTTTTGGGTGTCTAGGAATTTGTCCATTTCTTCCAGATTGTCCAGTTTCTTGGCGTATAATTTTTCACAGTATTCTCTAATAACTGTATTTCTGTGGTGTTGGTTGTGATCTTTCCTCTTTCATTCAAGATTTTATCTATTTGTGTTCTCTCTTTTCTTTTGGAGAGGCCTGGCTAGGGTTTTATCAATTTTGTTTATTCTTTCAAAAAACCAGCTCTTAGATTCATTGATCTGTTTTCACTGTTTTTTTTTTTAATTCTATATTGTTTATTTCTGCTTTAATCTTTATTATTTCTCTTCTGCTGGCTTTGGGGTTTCTTTGCTGCTCTGCTTCTAGTTCCTTTAAGTGTGAAGTTAGGTTTTGTATTTGGGATTTTTCTTGTTTCTTGAGATAGTCCTGGATTGCAAGGTATTTTCCTCTTAGGACTATCTTTGCTGCATCCTAAAGTCTTTGGACTGTCATGTTTTCATTTTCATTTGCTTCCATATATTTTTAAATTTCTCCTTTAATTGGCTGGTTGACCCATTCATTCTTTAGTACAATATTCTTTAACCTCCATGCATTTGGAGGCTTTCCAAATTTTTTCTTGTGGTTGATTTCAAGTTTCATAGCATCGTGGTCTGAAAATACTTATGGTATGATCTCAATTCTTTTATATTTATTCAGGGCTGTTTTGTGACCCAGTATATGATCTATTTTGGAGAATGTTCCATGTGCAGTTGAGAAGAATGTGTATACTGCTACTTTGGGATGAAAAGTTCTGAATATATCTGTCAAGTCCATCTAGTCCTGTGTATAATTCAAGGACATTGTTTCTTTATTGATTTTTCTGCCTATATGATCTGTCCATTGCTGTAAGGGGAGTATTAACATAACCTACGATTACCATATTGTTATCAATAAGATTGCTTATGTTTGTGATTAACTGATATATATATTTAGGTGCTCTCAAGTAGAGGACACAAACATTTACAACTGTTAGCTCTTCTTGATGGACAGACCCCTTAATTATGATAGAATGCCCTTCTTCATCTCTTTTTACAGTCTTTAGTTTAAAATCTAGTTTGTCTGAGACAAATATGGCTACTCCAGCTTTCTTTGGACTTCCAGTAGCATGATAGATGGCTCTCTATCCCCTCACTTTCAATCTGAAGGTGCCTCAGGTCTAAAATGAGTCTCTTGTAGACAGTATATAGATGGATCTTGGTTTTTTATCCATTATGATATCCTATGTCTTTTGATTGGGGCACTTAGTCCATTTACATTCAGATTGATTATTGAAAAATATGGATTTAGTGTCTTTGTGTTATCTGTAGGTTTCGTGCCTGTGGTGATGTCTCTGGTCCTTTGTAGTCTTTGTAGCATTCCACTCAGAGTCCCCCTTAGGATCTCCTGCAGATCTGGTTTAGTGGTCATTAACTCCTTCAGTTTTTGTTTGTCTGGGAAAGCCTTTATCTCTCCTTCTGTTCTGAAAGACAGCCTTGTTGGATAAAGGATTCTTGGATGCATATTTTATATTTCAGCACATTGGATATTTCCTGCCACTCTCTTCTGGACTGCCAAGTTTCAGCGGACAGGTCTGCTACTACCTTTATGTGTCTACCCTTGTAGGTTAAGACCCATTTGTCCCTAGCTGCTTAAAGAATTCTCTCTTTATCTTTGCATATTGCCAGTTTCACTATGATATTACATGATGAAGACCTGTTCTTGTTTATTCTGAAGGGAGTTCTCTGTGCCTCCTGAACTTGGATGTCTGCTTCCTTCCCCAGATTAGGGAAGTTCTCAGCTATAATTTGTTCAAATAAACCTTCTGCCCCTTTCTCTCTCTCTTTTTCCTCTGGAACTCCTATGATATGGGTAGATATTATTATATTTCATTGAATCATTTAGGTCTCTAATTCTCCCCTCGTGGCCTACTATTTTCTTATTCTCTTTTTCTTGGCTTCATCATTTTCCATAATTTATCTTCTATTTCAGTTATTCTCTCCTCTCCTTTCTCCATCCTTGCTGTCACTGTATCTAGTTTATTTTGCACCTCATTTACAGCATTTCTTAATTAATTGTGACTATTAGTTCCTTGATCTCTGAAGCAATAGATTCTCTGCTGTCTTCTATGCTTTTTTCAAGCCCAGCTATTAATCTTATGACTATTATTCTAAATTCTGCTCAGATATATTGTTTATATCTGTTTTGAGCAATTCTCTGGCTGTCACTTCTTCCTGGAATTTTTCTTAAGGAAAATCCTTCTGTTTCATAATTTTGGTTAGTTTTCTGCCTTTTACATGTTTTAATAGTTTGTTATGTGTCCTGCATCTGTGAGTACTACTATATCAAAAAGGGGTCATACACTGTCCAGGGCCTGGCCCTTCAGGAGGTGTTTTTGGAGTGTGTTGAGTGTTGTCTGTTGTTGTGACTCTGGTTGCTTTATCTTCCTATTTGTAGTGGTGGTTTGGACCTTCCACCAGGTGTGCTTTGATTTGTTCATTGAAATAACGTGGAAAAAATTAAGAAAGGGGGTGGTGGTGAAAGAAGCCTTATTTCACACAAAGAGAGAAATGACAGGGGTGGGGGAAAAAATGACCAGGCAAAGGTTCTGAGAAACTACATGGCTTAATTCAGAGAGAGAGAGAGAGAGAGAGAGAGGAAAATAAAGAGGAAGGAGATACAGAAGAGGTATAAAAAGAATAGATTAAAAATGTCATTGTCTGATGGTGCCTTGGAACTGGCGGCTGTGCTGGTCTAGAGGAGGGGCCTTCTGGTTCAGTCAGTGTCAGTCTCGCTCTGGTAGATATGCAGTTGCCAGGCACGGAGGGGTGGAATTTGGTATAAACAGGTCCTGCCTCCACTGGGGGTGCAGTGGGTGCTGTCTTGTTCCCTGAAGCCCCACCAAGTTGGTGATGGGGAGAAAAACGGTAACACCCCAATCTCCGCTCCCCTGCCGGGTGTCACAAACCACACTGTTGAGACAATCCTCATAGCACCGTGCAGGTGCGAGCAGCCTGTTTGTCCCACTCTGCAGTCTCCAACGCCTCTGAGGCACTTGGCTGGGATTCAAACTCCAATGTCTGAAAGGATCCTGCTCCATGTGCCCCATAGTGCCACTCCGCCCAGCTGACGAAAGGTCTCTGGCTGGTGCCTGCAGGGTCATTTGTCCTTGGAGTGGCAATATATCTTCTTCCCACAGCACTCGAAGGAGGGGACTGCTCTCCCAATGCACCTCTGAGTTCACTACCTAGTCAGGGCTGGCTCCCCTACCCCCAGGGGCCAGGTGCGGGTACCACACCAGTAGCCAGCTCTTCCATCAATTATTTACTGCAACTCAAAGAATGTTTAGTGGTTCAATATTTCGCTCAAAACTGAATTCCTGGGTCAGAAATTGGAGGCTCTCTGCAGTGGTCCTAACTTAGCTTTCCAGTCAATCTTTCATTTTATCTTTGTATATATCATTCCTTTACCATCCTGGCAAATCAGTCTACTCACTGTATGCCTTATGATTTCCCTTGTTTCGGTCTTTCTTCATCCCATCCTTTTCCTAGAATGTTCTATCCAAATCCAATTCATTTTCAAACTAGGCCAAATGGAATCTATAAGCCTTTCTTTGTAATCCCAACATAGGTTTTCACCCCTTCCTCAGAACTCCCATAGTGTTTGGTTGTATCAACTAATTCATTCTATCTATCTAAAAAAAATCTATATATCCATAAATAAATAAATAAATAAATAAATATATATATATATATATATATGTTTGAGCATATTTTGTATTTCTTCTTCTAGATGTAAGACTGCTGATAGCTGTGACTTTATCTTCGTGTTTGCCATACCACCCTCCCACTATCACATTTTGCCAAGCACAACTCCATTTACTCAATTGTTACATATTTATCAAGTGACTATGTACAATGCTGTTGCAAGCACCAGTAGTGGACAAGACGGATACAATTCCTGACCTCATAAAGCTAATTTTCTAGTGAAGGGGAGGAAGACCATATACAAACAAGAAAATAAACAATAACTGAGAGGGAGGGAAACCATAAGAGACTTCAAAATACAGAGGGCAAACTGAGGGTTGATGGGGGTGGGGTAAATGGGTGAGGGCATCAAGGAGAGAATTTGTTGGGATGAGCACTGGGTGTTATATGTAAGTGATGAATCATTGGGTTCTACTCCTGAAACTAACACTACACTTTATGTTAACTAACTTGAGAATAAAACCCATGGATCCTCTTTTTGAGGCCAACATTGATCTGAATATCAAGGAGCAAGACATACAAAGGTTAAGAGGTAGAACATTTCACACAGAAGGACTAG
The DNA here is from genome assembly GCF_016509475.1 of Prionailurus bengalensis. Taxonomy (NCBI): domain Eukaryota; kingdom Metazoa; phylum Chordata; class Mammalia; order Carnivora; family Felidae; genus Prionailurus; species Prionailurus bengalensis. The sequence goes on from NC_057344.1 coordinate 97,358,447, forward strand.
CAGGAACGAGATTCAACGGATGCCAGTGTGGCTGTGCACAGTGGGCGGAGAAGGAATGATAGATGGAAACAAGTGGGCAGGAGCTAGGTCAGGCAGGGTCTTGTAGTTGGTGGGTGGGGTGGGGAGAAAGAAGAAGGAAGAGGTAAAGAAAGGAGGAGACAGGGAAGAAAAGAAGTAGGGATGGATAGAAGGAAATAGTAAAATTGTGGAATCATTATCTTTTAGTGTATTAGTAGTATAATTTTATAAGATAACAAAATCAGCTTTTTTTAATAGAAAAAGACAACAGTCAGAAAGACAAATACCACATGATTTCACTTAAATGTAGAATTTAAGAAACAAAACAAAGAAGAAAAAGAGACAAACTGAAAAACAGTCTCTTAAATACAGAGAACAAATTGGTGGTTGAGAGAGGGGAGGTGGGTGGGAGACGGGTGAGATAGGTAAAGGGGATGAGGAGTACACTTATCATGATGAACACTGAGTAATGTGTACAATTGTTGAATCATTATATTGTATGCCTAAAACTAATATAACACTGTGTGTTAATTATACTTGAATTTAAAAATACATTAACAAAAAGAAAGAGTAAAAAGAGAAATTCTTGGGAGGAATTTAAGGAGATGGTAAATAAAGCAAAATTCTAAAGTCTATTAAAATATTATAGTTGGATTAATAATTCCACGCCTACATCTTTTTTTTTAAAAATTTTTTTTTAACGTTTATTTATTCTTGAGACAGAGAGAGACAGAGCATGAACGAGGGAGGGTCAGAAAGAGGGAGACACAGAATCCGAAACAGGCTCCAGGCTCTGAGCTGTCAGCACAGAGCCCGACGCGGGGCTCGAACTCACGGACCGCGAGATCATGACCTGAGCTGAAGTCGGCCACTTAACCGACTGAGCCACCTAGGCGCCCCGTCCACGCCTACATCTTAAAATGCTTATCTCTTTTACTGCTTTTCTAACATTTTACTTCACTTTCAAATACTTTTTTTCCCCACTTACCCTACTACCCAGTAAGCCATAACTGGTGGTGTTTTTCTCTGATCTGTCCACTTTTCAGGTGAGCATTCAAACAACACACCATGTTCTTTCACAGGGTGAAGAGAAGATACTGAATTTGTAGAACCTGAATGATCTTCACCATTTAGTGCTTTCTTTTTCTGTAAATTAAATAAGTATTATTAGTATTCACTGGTATTAATGTTACTTTAAAATGTTTTCACACAGAGATTTGAATTGACTGATCCTAATACTTAAGTGCCTAGAATGACACTCTTCTCATCGGTGGGAAAATTTTTATTCTTCTTCATACTTAGTATAAATACCATTTCCTAAAAAAGACTTTATAGATAAAGTGTCCTTGAAATCTCCCAGAAAACATTTTGCTCACAGCCCTATATTATTAGTATTTATATTAATTATATTAGCAGTTTATAGATCTGTCTTCTCCAGTAGACTATATGCTTTTTGCTAGGGCAGAGACAATATGATATTCATATTTGTATGTTTTGAAGCAGCAGGGCCAGGTACATAGTAGGTGCTTAATAAATAGATTACTAATGAATAGGTTACTAAATTAATAGATGATTTTGTAATATACTTAAAACAGTATTGTCTCTTCCTTTCTTAAAGTTTATTTATTTATTTTTTAGAGAGAAAGCAAGAACGCATGCATGAGCCGGGTAAGGGCGGACAGAGAGAGAGAGAGAGAGAGAGAGAGAGAGAGAATCCCAAGCAGGCTGCAGGCTGTCTGCATGGAACTCAACATGGGACTCAATCTCACAAACTATAGGATCATGACCTGAGCCCAAGTCAAGAGATGGCTGCCTAACCCACAGAGCTATCTAGGTGCCTGTGGTCTCTTCTTTCATGCATACTCTAAATTTCCCATTGATTAAATCATTAGCAAAAGAATGACTCATTTGGAAAAAAAAAAAAAGACTCTTTGTAAGGCTCAGGCTAAAATCATGGAGTGATCCTGGATTCTTCTCTTTCTCTGAAAATCCTTACCTAATATGTCAACAGATCCTTTTGGCTCACCCTCCAAAATACATCCAGAATCCAGAAGCCACTATCATCTTGCTTTGAGAATTTCTATAGCCTCCTAATGGAAATTCCTGGTCCCTGCCTCTACCCTTGCTACACTACAGAGCTTGTTCTTGGCACAGTAGTAGCTCAAGTGATCCTTTCAAAAATTTAGGATCATGTCCTTCCTCTGCTCAGAACTGAGAGCTTCCTATCTCCTTCAGAGCAACCCCAAAGTCCTTAAATATATCAGGCCATGTGCGATTTGGCCCTGCCAACCTTTGCCATCTCAACTCCTACCACCCTCCTCCCTGATGGCTCCAGCATTCTCAGCCACTCCTACTTCTGTGGCTTTGCAATTGCACTTGTACTTGTTTTCTCTGTCTGGAAACCCTGCCTTCAGATCGTTTCCTCACTTCATTCAGGTCTTTGTTCAAATATTACCTATCTTATTATTCCTGTTAAACTTATCCTACCTGACATATTATACGACTTGCCAATTAATTCGTCTTCTCCATTAGATATAGGTTTTGGTAGAATAGGCCGTTAGTTAAACGTGAGCAGGAGGCAAAGGCAGTGATAAATAGGTGACACATTAGAAGCCTAAGGGCATCACATCCTGACTTGTTGGCTTTTAATATCCTGGCCTTAAATTAAGGCATCCAATGCCCAGGAGCTGATAGACCAAGAGCCAAAGCTCTCCTCTTCCACCTCTCTCTGCCCCAGGGTAACCTACAGCTTCATTATAATATATTTACATTGTGGTTTCAACCTCTACACTCCCCACCAAGGAGGAAGATGGCCATGACAGTTGTGGCAAGAACCCTGCAGAGCCCAAAACTCCCCTTTCCAACCAGAGACTGTCCTGGCTATGACCCATAACCTACACAAACATAAAAAGAAAAGAGACCCCTAACCCAGGTGCAGCTACCACCTCTGGGCCTGCCAACTCTCCCACCTTGCCAGTGTACTGCCCTTAATAAACTGTTTTAAATAAATAAATAAATAAATAAATAAATAAGCAAACTGTTTTATGCTTGCTACCTTCCTCCTTGTTGTCTTTATTTGAACACAGATCCTCATGTAAATCTTTCTGGAATACAAGAACCCAGACCTCCCTTCACACAATGTAGACTCTTCCACTGGTAATAGCTTCATGAAGAAAGGGACTTTGTTCACTGCTGTATCCCCAGCACCAGAACAGTGTCTGGTACACAGTAGATACCTCAATAGTTCAGTAATATGGAAAAGGCTAATTTACATTACTAAGCATTGTAATACATTGCAGTACTAAGCGTACTTACGCAAATGCTTATGCGTAATATTTATATTACATAAGACATAATAGTGTATAGTCGTACATAATATTAGTTCTAGGACTAATCCTCTATGGTCCTCAACTGTCCGAAAGAGCTTAATCACCAAGCCTTGAGAAACCAGCAACCATTGCCTGAACTTGTACCTCTTCTCGCACCGGGCCCATCTTAACCTAGGGGTTTCTATTGTGAAACTATACCTGGCATCTGGTTCTTACCTCAGGGCCATCAAATTCTTGACTCCAATCCTTCAACCCTCTCAAATGGGACATCTCGATGGACTAATGACTGATCAGCCCATGATCACACATAACTGTGGTGTCATGCATTTGGTATTTTTTAATTTTTAGGAGGGGAACTTGCTATGACTCAGCTATGACCGTAAAGGTCTGGATGCAGTCAAATATCTTGTAGCTGGGCTTATTCTCTATGCGGGGTCTCCACACGCATACAAATAAGGTGCAATTCAGTCAATGGTTACAGGACATATACTCCAATTCCTAACGTCTCACGGGACACGGCGCGCATGCACCCACGTATACGCACACACGCATACACGTATACACGTACACTCACGTTTACACATACGCATATATGCATTATACATGCAAACACTTTAATTTAGTAAATAACTAGCTTAACCAAATCCCCCTTACCCTCCGTTAACCTTATTAGTAAAAATACGCGTTTATTACTGTCCTACCAAACCCCAAAAACAAGACTAAACCTGTACCTAAATATAAGGCCTAAGAAGCAACATTTATAAATTCACCAAATCCCTGTTATTACTAACTACTAATACTAATTTATATCTCTGTTCGCAGCTATCTATAGATACACTAACCTAAGCTCTAATTCATCCCTATCGAGCAATATTTTTCCCACACCTAATCAACTTAATACAATACTTCCTCCCCGTTAATGTAGCTTAAATATACAAAGCAAGGCACTGAAAATGCCTAGATGAGTCGTCAGACTCCATAAACACAAAGGTTTGGTCCTGGCCTTTCCATTAGTTATTAATAAGATTACACATGCAAGCCTCCGTACCCCGGTGAAAATGCCCTCGAGGTCACTCAGCGACCTAAAGGAGCTGGTATCAAGCACACAACCACTTAACTCATGACACCTTGCTCAGCCACACCCCCAAGGGATACAGCAGTGATAAAAATTAAGCTATGAATGAAAGTTCGACTAAGCTATATTAAACAAGGGTTGGTAAATTTCGTGCCAGCCACCGCGGTCATAAGATTAACCCAAACTAATAGACCCACGGCGTAAAGCGTGTTATAGAGAAAAACTCACACTAAAGTTAAACCTTAACTAGGCTGTAAAAAGCTACAATTAACGTAAAAATACAGCACAAAAGTAACTTTAACATCTCCGACCACACGATAGCTAAGACCCAAACTGGGATTAGATACCCCACTATGCTTAGCCCTAAACCTAGATAGTTTAACTAAACAAAACTATCCGCCAGAGAACTACTAGCAACAGCTTAAAACTCAAAGGACTTGGCGGTGCTTTATATCCCTCTAGAGGAGCCTGTTCTATAATCGATAAACCCCAATATACCTCACCATCTCTTGCTAAATCAGCCTATATACCACCATCTTCAGCAAACCCTAAAAAGGGAAGAAAAGTAAGCACAAGTATCTTAACCCAAAAAAGTTAGGTCAATGTGTAGCCCATGATATGGGAAGCAATGGGCTACATTTTCTATAACTAGAATACCCACGAAAATCCTTATGAAACTAAGGACTAAAGGAGGATTTAGTAGTAAATTGAGAATAGAGAGCTCAATTGAATTGGGCCATGAAGCACGCACACACCGCCTGTCACCCTCCTCAAGTGACAAAAACCCTTAAAAAAAAACTATTCAAACCACTAAACCCACAAGAGGAGACAAGTTGTAACAAGGTAAGCATACTGGAAAGTGTGCTTGGATAAACAAGATGTAGCTTAAACAAAGCATCTGGCTTACACCCAGAAGATTTCATATTAAACTGACCATCTTGAGCCAAAGCTAGCCCAAACACCCATAAATTAAATTAACATTAGACAATAAAATAAAACAGTTACCCTTAAAAGTATAGGAGATAGAAATTTAACTTGGCGCTATAGAGAGAGTACTGCAAGGGAAAGATGAAAGAAAAATTAAAAGCAGTACACAGCAAAGATTACCCCTTGTACCTTTTGCATAATGAATTAGCTAGAACAACCTAACAAAGAGAACTTTAGCTAGGTCTCCCGAAACCAGATGAGCTACCCATGAACAATCTTTATAGGATGAACTCGTCTATGTTGCAAAATGGTGAGATTTGTGGGTAGAGGTGAAAAGCCTAACGAGCCTGGTGATAGCTGGTTACCCAGAACAGAATTTTAGTTCAACTTTAAACTTACCCCCAAAACCTCCTAAAATTCTAATGTAAGTTTAAAATATAATCTAAAAAGGTACAGCTTTTTAGAACTAGGATACAGCCTTCCTTAGAGAGTAAGCATAAACATAAACCATAGTTGGCTTAAAAGCAGCCATCAATTAAGAAAGTGTTCAAGCTCAACAATCAAAACACCTTAATGTCAAAAAATGCAACCAACTCCTAACTCAATACTGGGTCAATCTATTCAATAATAGAAGCAATAATGCTAATATAAGTAACAAGAAATACTTCTCCTTGCATAAGCTTATATCAGAGCGGATAACCACTGATAGTTAACGACAAGATAAATATAACCTAACCATAAACCAAATATCAAACCAATTGTTAACCCAACACAGGTATGCAAATAAGGAAAGATTAAAAGAAGTAAAAGGAACTCGGCAAACACAAGCCCCGCCTGTTTACCAAAAACATCACCTCTAGCATTTCTAGTATTAGAGGCAGTGCCTGCCTGGTGACATTAGTTAAACGGCCTCGGTATCCTGACCGCGCAAAGGTAGCATAATCACTTGTTCCCTAAATAGGGACTTGTACGAATGGCCACAGGAGGGCTTTACTGTCTCTTACTTCCAATCCGTGAAATTGACCTTCCCGTGAAGAGGTGGGAATATAACAATAAGACGAGAAGACCCTTATGGAGCTTTAATTAACTGGCTCAAAGAGACCTCATCAATCAACCAACAGGGACAACAGACCTCTACATGAGTAATACTTATTTTGCGTCATGAGTATTACATGAATAAATTAATGAGACATTCCTTTATAGAATCAACCAGTTATGTTACAAGGAAAGGGGGATCGTAAGACCACAAAGCACACAGAGATATATGGTCAGACATAACATTTTGCTGAATACTAATTTCTGATAGCTCAAAGAAGAAATCCTATCAGACACAGAATTTATTGCTGAACAAGTTCTAAGACATAATTCAGCCCACTTACTTTACAGTAAGGAAATAGGAAGAGTTGAGGGTCAGTCCAGGATTCCTTATTCCCAGTCCAATGTTCTACTTTAAACCCAAGTTCTTCACAAACTTAGCATTCTTAACACACATATTGCTGTATACATTACTAGCATCTTCAGAGAGGGTTTTGTGGTTTTTTATTTTTTAATTTTTTTTGGCTGTATGATATTTGACCACTGACAAGTGAACTGCTGTATGTTTATCCTTTTCCAGAAATCAACACATACTTTTCCCTGCCATTAAGATAATCTAATTGATTTTTTAATTATATACAACATTACTACTTTCCAGAGGTATAATATTAAATGAAACTTCATCCTGGATTAAAAAGCAAGCAAGCAAGCAAGCAAGAAATGAAACAAGTGTCTGAAACATTTACAACAGTCTTGTGTCTACTGCTATATTTTACCCTATTATATTACAAAATACCTTATATTACTGATGGAATACTTAAAGAATTATCAGAGTTACCAACAGGTAGATACTACTGTGCAAGTAATGGTTGACTCACAAATGTCAAATATGGAGGCTAATTTACATTACAAACTACCATATTCTACTTTGCTGTAGAAGAACACAGGTCCACCATTTTCTGAAATAGTAACCCAGGACATCAAACTCAGTATTATGAAACAAAGCTTTGAAGTTAAATACGGTGAGTATAATCCTTTGGGCACTCAAGTTAGATTGGGTGCTCTAGTTAGATTGGGTGATTGTTACAAAATTTTTAAATAAAAACTGTAATTATTGGGCATACTGATTAAAGACCTTTTAGAGATAATATTTAGAGATCTGGGAACAAAACAGAAAAGTATACTTATGGCAGTATCCTACCTCTTCTACCAATGTCTGTTGGAAAATTGCACGAATGGAGAGACAACACTGATGGAAATTCTTTATTAGTTGAGGGTGGATAGAGCCACTTAGCTGTGCCACTTCTTCATGGGTAGGAGTAATAAAGATCCCTTGCACAGTTTCTAAGGCAACATAGTGGAAAAGTGTGTTCTCAGGACCAGATGTCAATCTTGAAAAGAACAAAAGAAAGAAAAAAATATTTAAGTAAGCTTAAAAATATTCCTTCATTTTGAATGTTTATAGACTCCTAAGTTTTTATCTACAATATAATATTAGGAGTGTAATTAGGACAGGGAAACTAGTACAAATATTTAATTCCCATTTCCTCCTTAACTAAAGTACAGCTAGGGTTATTATCAATGCGTTAATGGAGGCAAATACTACATGGTATGTGAGGATAAACACCAATTGCAAACCACTTAATTATTCCTTTGCTAAACAACCCAAATTGGCTAAACCCTTCTTTTTCCATGGTTGGTAATAAATAACTCAGCCCCTGTCTGGCCCAGATACCTACAAGTCATAAATAAGGTATCAGTCCAGAGTGGACCACATACAAGAACACCTTCCAACAAAATGAACACATTTAAGTTTGTAGCATAACAGTCAGACTGATGATCCTGAAGAAAAATAAAATTATTATTAGTGACTGCAAAACTGGGTTAATAATCTAGAATACTATGACAATTACTGGTAGTATTCTACTATTCATCATCACCGTCTTCCTTCCCTTACATGTTCTCTTACTATTTTCATTTCTCCATTCTTTCTTCCCCTATTTAGGTCTCAGACAAGTCAGTAGAATCTATAAATATTTATTTCTACCAATGGTAAGAAGAGCTAAAGAATAACAATGATAGCAACAACAAAATACTAATAGTATCACATACTGAATGCCCTCTCTGTGCCTGGGGTGGGAGGGGGGCTTTAAAATACCTTAGTCTTAATTCTCACAATGATCTTGTGAGATATTAAATAGTATTACTCCCCTCATTTTAACCACGAGGAAATGAGTGTTCAGAGATCTCAGATTAACTTGCTTGAGGTCACACAGCTAAGTGGCTGAGCTAAGCTAACTCTGAAGCTTACTCCACTATCCCTTACTTTTTCCTTTCTACTGATGACTTCTGACAGGCAATCTTTAAACATATGGACAGCAATTCTCCATTTGCATTTCAAACACTCAAGCTGCCCCCATTCTAATTCTGATGTCTATTTTTAAAACATTCTCTCAGTTGATTTTTTTTCCAGCCATAAGCACAGAGGCAGAGAAAAGGCATGTAACATCTCTTAGCCTGGATACTGCCTTTGATCATCCATGCTAGTTAAAATCCTGTTAAACTCTTAATTAGGAGGCATGATCAGAATAATTTCTCCTTCTTATTAGTGATTTATGGCTTTGGTTCTTTTTTCAGACCAGGGATAGACCAGAAAGGAGATCATCTGCAAATTTTTCTCATACTTTTCTAGAAGGTGGCTGGCTCATTAACAACTCAACTGGTGGCTGATCTTTTTCAATTAGTAACTCAAATAATCAAGAAGAGAGGAATTTTGATTATTCAAAAAGGAAAATAAATTAAAACATACATTTTATTTTAAGAGGTCTTCAAAATTAAGAAAAGGTACAGAACAGAAACAATTCTTTAAAAAGAGAAATTAATAAGATTCCTTTTTAGGGAGGTTTAGAATCAACATTTTTGTTGTCTTTTTTAACTTTCTCTCTCTCTCAAAAAAAAAAAATCCACAACACAGTGAGGAAATTTAGCTCTTGAAAATCATAAACTCATTCAGAGTATATTAACTCAGTGGATACACCGCAAGTTTAAAAATCATCAAACAATTGCCCAATGGGAAAACAAAATATTTGTGAAAGCATAGATTAAGTCATTTATTATTGAGAAAGGTCACTCCTGCAGCAGAAAATGGATTCATGGTAGGCTGGGAGTTGGGAGACTGTTGCAGTAAAACAGGTAAGACAATGGGAGCCTGATCTACAGTAGGAACAATAGGGGTTGAATGGAATAAATAATTATTAGAATGTAGAGTATAGGACTTGGTTATTAAATGAACTGTTTTATGTATATTATTTTTAATATGTTATATATTTTTATTTTACAAAAGTGTATACACAGAAATTAGGATAATCTACACTGGCTTATTTCATACTTTTAAAATTAACTACATAGTATGAACATTTTTCATGTCAATAAAGAAAATAAATATGCATCTGTAGCATCTTTAAAAAAATTTTTTTTAATGTTTCATTTTTTTATTTTGAGAGAGAGAGAGAGAGAGTACGAGTGGGAGAGGAGCAGGGGGAGAGGGAGAGAGAGAATCCCAAGCAGACTCCATGCTCAGCACGGAGCCCCAGGCAGGGCTCGATCTCATGACCCGGAGATCATGACCTAAGCCAATATCAAGAGTCTGATGCTTAACCAACTGAGCCACCCAGGCACCTCTGTAGGATCTTTTTAAATAGACAGCCTATGATTTACATTGTATATGAATTTATGTTCAAGCCTGAACTTGTAAAACATTTTCTTTTCTAGAGATAAGGTAAAAATAACACACACACATTTAAAAAGTAAGATGTGGGGGTAATAAAATTTCAGAGTGGTAGTTGTTAAATAGAAGACGAGGGTTTGGGAAAGTATTTCAAAGCTCTACAAAAGGTTTGATTTAGATTTGTTTAAAAAACATTTTTAACTATTAAAAAACTAACCATAGTTTTTGAAGGCATTAAATTTAACACATTAGATTCCCATTACATTATTTTATGCAGACAAGTTACCTTGTTTTTGCTCTAACGTCAGGAAAAAAAAGCCGTTTCTGACAACTCTGTGACATATATATTTGAACTTATTATAAAATGTTTTGGGGTGCCTGGGTGGTTCAGTTGATTAAGCGTCCAACTCTTGATTTCGGCTCAGGTCATTATCCCATGGTTTGTGAGTTTGAGCCCTACGTCCAGCTCTATGCTGACTGTGTAGAGCCTGCTTGGGATTCTCTTTCTCCCCCTCTCTTTCTGTCTCTGTCTCTGTCTCTGTCTCTGTCTCTGTCTCTCTCTCTCAAAGATAAATCAATAAACATAAAAAATAAATAAACATTAACAAAAAAATAAACATTCATAATCTTTAAAAAGATGTTTCATGATTAAGAAAGTAATAGTGCTGAACTTTTTTTGTGTGATTTATGTGTCTGCTTATTCAAATAGAAGTGTGCAATGGAGTTTGTTATACTAACTGATCCCACACATGCCATCATAATTAAACATCAGGCAAAGCTCAGACAGCTCGTCACCACATGATAGTTGCACAAGAAGTGAATACGTAATATTTTACATTTTAATAATTACAGAGTTTAATAATTATAGACATTTTATGTTTTAATAATTATAGACATGCTCTTCTCACTCCGTTCCTTTTACTTCAGAATTCCTACTTAATGTAAGTTTGAGGTTTCATTTCTTTCCTAAAATGGGTGTTATAGGCTCAGTTCCTACCCCCGGACTCAGAGGGAGATGCAGCAAGGAAGTTTACTAGGGAGAACTATGGGGAACAACACTTGTGGGAGGAAGTCCCACAAGTGTGGGAGGAAGCAGGATTGAGCAGAGGGAAAAGCTGAACCACACTGCAGTTGAAACAAAATCTCAGCAGATACCACTTGGAACTATGAGATTGGATGGCATTTTAGAGTTGTCTCGAATTTAGGCCAAGTCTTTGTATTCAACTTATCTATTAGTCCTTAGATGTGGGCTATTTCTAGGGAGAAATTGTCATCTTGGCTGAGTCAATAAACTTCCAAGCAGAACAAGAGACTCAGCTGTGAGTAGTTAGCAGCCATTATCCCCAAACACTGGAAGGAGTACCCTGGGCTATGGAATATCTGTGCAGCAGACTGCAGCATCCACCAAAGTCTAAAAACAGTAAATACTATAATAAAAAAATTAGACATACAAAAGGGAGGTTACCTGTGGAAAAGAGATAAGAGGGGACTTTCACATTTTGAAACATCACTCTGTTTTTTTATCTCTTATAATAGGAGTACAGGTTCCCTATTGTATAATGAAAAACATTAGTGAATTAGCATGGACATTACCTTTAATATGTAAGATATATCACAATTACATTTTTGAGTTAAATCTCTATATGTTATGGATTTGTACTTTCTTACTGTAAAGTTTGCTTGAAGACACATGTTTTAAAAAAAAGAATACAAAGATGCTTCTTACTTCATTGTGTTATATATTTCCAGTTCTTTATCTGAAAAGTCCTTTTTCAAGTTCCCCAAATGAAATGGATTTGGAAGAGCAGACTTCCGTTTAGTGACCTGAAAAATGCAGTTAAGTAGATCAGTTTGCATCTAAGAATGGAATCAAACAGCAGAAATAATGTAAAAACTGAAAACTTTCTAAGAGAACTATTTAGTATTTTGCAATGTTTCCTTTAAATATGTTTGAGGCTAACTTATACCTCCTGGCTTATTCTTCGCTAACAGTGACCTAGGGCCATGTCATAGAAGGATGTCATAGTTCTTCCTGAAAATCTACCAGAGCCACTATCAAGTTTTGTTACACTTTTTTTTTTCATTTTTTTTTCTTTTCTTTATCTTAGAGAGAGAGAAAGAGAGTGTGAGAGGGGAAGAGGGGCAGAGGGAGAAAGAAAATCTCAAGTAGGCTCCATCCATGTTCAGTACAGAGCCCAATGTGGGGCTTGATCCCACAACCCTGGGGTCATGACTTGTGCCAAAACCAATCAAATGAGCTGCCCATGTGCCCCAAGTTTTGTTATATTTTATGTGTAAATGTGCTTGTCTCCCTCTCTAGACTTTGCATTCCTCAAAGGCAGGGGCTATGTCTTACCCATCTTTGTATTTCTTCTGTATAGCATGGCCCTTGGCACATAATAGGTGTTCAATCAAATTTGTTGAATGGCTCAATTATAGAGATTATTTAATTTCTCTTCAGAGTTATTCATGGCTTCTTAAGCCTACTACTTCTTAAACTATGTTTCCTACCAATTTCACCAACTGGGATAATGAATATATAGGACGAATGCGGGTATTTTCTAAATATATCCACTTCAGACTCCAAGACTGCTGTATTGTTTGGAATTAGAAGATGGAAGCTATGGCTATTTATGCCATGACACTCAGAATCTCATATTTTATTGGTGCCCCTTCTCAGATTCTATCTTATTCATGTCTTGTCTGACATCACTTCCAACAATCCAAATGACAAGCAAGTTTCAAAAGTGTTCTGAAAGTAGAGCATCACTAGAATAGTAGAAGACCTCCCGGGGTGATTACTTTGATGATCATTTGGATACATTATTGTATCCAAAAACATGGAAAAAGGATAAAAATAAACAATCTGAAAAATGAACATTCTCTTTGTTTTATAATCACATTTTAAATTATTGACAATGGAGACCAGCCTTTATAGATTCAGATAAAAACAAAATAAAACAAACAACAAAAAAACCTATAAAAACCTATAGAATAACATGTATAAACACATATATTTACATAAATATATTTTTTTAGGTTTCTGATTCTCTGTTTCTGCTGAATATTTTATTGCTTATTTAGTTAAATCAGGCATCTAAAATCCCACACAACTAGGATGTTCTCTGTTAACCTTGTGACAGAAGAAAGATGAACAGGGAAAGCAGGAAGGATTAAAGAATTTTCCTACTTGTAAGTAGTGTCAAGCAGTTGTCCTGGATGCTACTATTTTATTACTTGATATTTCTTTCTCCTTTTGGTTCTTTCTTTATTTTTTTTTTATTCTTTTATTAAAAAAATTTTTTTTTAACGTTTTATTTATTTTTGAGACAGGGAGAGACAAAGCATGAACAGGGGAGGGTCAGAGAGAGGGAGACACAGAATCTGAAACAGGCTCCAGGCTCTGAGCTGTCAGCACAGAGCTCGACGCGGGGCTCGAACCCACGGACCGCAAGATCATGACCTGAGCCGAAGTCGGCTGCTTAGCCGACTGAGCCACCCAGGCGCCCCTCTCTTTTTTGGTTCTAAATCACTGGTTTGCTAACAATAACCAAAACAACCACTAGATCAAATGAAGAATGATTTGCCATTAAAAATTTTCTTGCAATTATAAAATAAGAACTGGAAAGACAGTAGCTCCCAAATGTACACACTCAAATGAACACACACCTTAAGCAAGGCCCCACTTTCTTCTGAACCATCAGAGCCCTGAGGTTCTCTTTGTTGTTTCCGTACTGTATCTGGTGTAGAGTGGGGACTCAGGTGAATACCTTCTCCACCTTCACAACCATTGTCAGATCCTCCACTGCTTTGGGAAGGACTGGGCTTACGTGTCTTTAAGGAATAGTCACCAAAAAGAATTCTTCTGCATGTTGGAGAGGTTGCTACTTTGGAAGTACCTGGAAGCTTACTGAGGATAGGTGAGGTTGTCAAACTATCTAATTTTTCATGTGATCCAGTAAGGAACCAGTCAGCACAAGACAAACAGGGGCTTGGAGATGTTAGCCTTTCATTTATGCGACAATCTATTCCTTCCAGCTGGTGAAGAGTTGTTTTGACCTGATCCACATATATACAGTCTGGTCCAGGATTCCCAATAGCTTTGGATGCACAGCCTCCAGCTTCTAATAGTACACATAACATATAGTGCTTCTATAAGACAAAAATATTAATAGAGATTTAGCTACATGAAAATGTTTATATGTAGTGTGCATGCATAAATTTATAAGTACAAAAAACATGGTATAATCATATGATTATTAAAAACTGCCTCAGTTTCTTAGTTATTCCCAATGCTTCCTGATCATCCTTGAAAACAAATCTCATATTGCCTTCTCTTGGTATACCATCAAAGACTACTTTCTGGTACATGGAATTCCCTAAGGTAGCTTTCAAAGAGCCACAGTGATTAGAAGTCCTTTTATCTACAATCACATGTTTTTTCTGATTCTATATTCTTTTCATGTCTCTCTTTCCCAAGACAAACCAGAGGATAAAACCACTACAGAAATGAGAACAAAAGATCTTAAGAACCTGATAAAATCTTATTCTGGGCTTCATTAATATTTCTTCACGAGTATTAAATGGATGTAAAAGAAAAGGAATGAGGGACATATAACATTTTCTTGAATACTGGTATCTGGCACGCTCATAATTTTAAACTGTCATATTTGCTTGTGTATTTTAAGATAGTAAATGGCCAAAAAAAAAAAGCCACCCCAAAACGCACACACAGAAACCAAAGTAAACTTACCAAGCCAACGATTAGCAAAAAATATCTTCCTTCAGGTTCCTGAAAGACTTCAGTGTTTGAGTCTGTAGAAGGTTGGAGGTGATGTTGAGGAAACACTTCTCTCCATATAACCAACTGACCAATTCTTTGTTTTGCTGCTAACGGCAGTAGGCAATAGTGGCGACAGTATATGGCAATATCAATAAGGTCATCCTTAGGCAAATGACTGCAGATCAAATAACCCTTGAATTTAACCACAAAGAACAGAAGTCAACTATGTCATAATATATTTCTAAGAGTTTTACAGGTACTTCAGTTAGCTTAAAATATTCCAGTTTCAAATAGAATAAAGACATAGCAAAAATAAATGTTCTTTTTCTGAGGTCAATTAGAGATCAAATATTTATGATAAGTTAAGTCTACCACAGACTTTAGCACAAAGCAAGATGGCCTGAGTAGTATAAACCTGACTATTTGGCAAAGTTGGAAAAGAACTGAATTTTGAGCTGAATTTGGAACTGAATTTGGAAAGTGGAGAAGAGAAGTTACAGTGAGGACAGACTTACTTTTCACTGTGTACCATTCTGTACTGTCTGATTCTTTTTTAGATATGTTTTAAATCATGTTTAAAAATCTTCTTGAAGTGCCAAAACACTTAAATTCATTTGATGCTTAATTTGCTTTGCATGGAAGTCAATGAAATGTTAGAAGATTTACTAAAAAGATACATGGTTATGTCTGAGGATAAGAAAAAAAGTGCACTGCTGCAAAAAGAAACCGAGAGAGTATTGCTCTTCTCTCCTACGCACTTGGTTCCTCCATTACTGTTTCTGCTTATACATCTGCAAATGCAATGTTTGTAATGAATGTAATAATATCAAAAATATTTATTGTATTTGTAAATCTGTAGGTACTGGGTTTTTTTTGAAGACCTTAATTTTATGGTAACTACATTCAAAGGAAAAGAGATAAATGTATTTTTCATGTTTGTAGAAGTTTGAGAAAATTTACTTTAGGTCTCTTCATATGGCAGTTGGACATTTATAAAAATTTCAGCCTTCAACTTACCTTGTAAAATAGAGAAGATCCTAAAATTGTATACAGCCGCCTCATGTCATAGTAGTCCTCAGACTGGGGGAGCAAAACCACAGTGGATTTATATTCTTTGTTTTTCATGATTAAAAAAATCCTAGTAAAGCTATAATGATTAAAAATGGCAATTATATTCTTTAGTAACTGAACTTTTCATAGTGCCTTCTTTAGAAATGAACATACTAGGGTATTAGGATGAAAAATAATGTGCATATATTTTTGGCTGAAAGCAATCTTATTTTTTATTCTTATAAGATACTGTTGATTAGAGACATTTAAGAACAGAACATAAGTGGGGCGCCTGGGTGGCTCAGTCAATTAAGCATTCAGCTCTTGATTTCAGCTCAGGTCATGATTTCATGGTCCATGGATTCGAGCCCCGTGTCAGGCTCTGTGCTGACAGCTCGGAGCCTGAAGCCTACTTCGGATTCTGTGTCTCCCTCTCTCTCTGCCCCTCCCCTGCTCTCTCTCAAAAATAAATAAACATCAAAATAAATAAATAAACAAACAAACAAACAAACAAATAAATAAATAAAAATTAAATAAATCAGAAGTTTTTTTAAGGCAAGGAAAATAAATTTTGTTCATGTCAAAATAGAGATCGAATGCTACGTATTTCAAGATTATTACATGCCCACTTGAAAAATATTTAGAATAATGGCTGATTTACAATATATGAAATCAACATTAAGCCTAAAATCCACTGGCTTTCTTACCAGTTCAGCAAAATCTGCAGACTCTAAGTCACTCAATGCTGTGTCTAGTTCCATCTATGTGGGAAAAAAACAAAAAACAAAAACCAAAAAACCACAACCATTTAACTCGGTTATTGTTTAGTAATGGCCTCATAAAAGTGCTTAATAATTACTTGAAGAATTGAATAAGTATCTTTCTCCTTTGTGATATTTAAGAAATGTCCAAAAATAGAACATGTTGTTTTAAGCTTTGCAATTACATGGAAAAAAATTATTTAACATATTGTCATTTTTCAATTAAATCTCAATTATTACAAAATGAACTTCACTCTGTATTCAATGCAAAATAACTTATGAGGTTAAAAAATTGCTTTCTAGTTTTGAATTAGGAAATTTTTGAACCTATCAAAATTCTTATAGGAAAATAACCCATCTTAATGTACCCAATCTATTTTGAGGTTTTTTTTTTTCCCCCTCTATTGCTGTATATTTCTCAACAGTTAGATCCCTGGAAAATAAACATTCTTCCCTGTCTCTTTCCTATGTTCTATATAAAAGGACTTTTAATCTTTATTTATGGATTAAAACATGAAGAAAAGTGTTCCCCTGGAACCTGGCACAGTTTAGCTTCCCTACAGGGTTATTAGAAAAATCTTACTTAGGATTTAGCTTTTGTTTCTATGGAAATTGCCCAAACTCTTTCATGTGTTTGTTCTTCCATGAAACATTCAAAATTTAAAAACAGAATAAATTTAATCTGTAGTTTAATCTGTAATACATATATATAAATTGAAAACTAGGCAGTTAAAGCTTGTGGCATAAATGCGATTTGTGGAAAAGAATCCTTTTTTTTCCTTTTCCTTTTCTTTTTAAAGGCCAAGGCACTCTCTGCAGGACTATTTCACAAACTGTGTCTTACTGAGATGACAAAAGCTTTGGAAACATTAGTCATGCCTTTCAATACTTTTCACACTCTATGACTTACTACTCATTTGTGACCTGGATTTTTCTGTATCTAGCAAATATTTCATGTACTCCTTTTTGTGGCTTTGGTGCTCTTGTAAAAAATAATAGACAACAAGAAAAGTACCCACTTGTTAATTCTGATCTCACAGATATTAATGCTTCCAGGTTGCTATTCCTGCTACTGAACTCTGTAGGCTAACGTACAAGGTTACAATAATTGTTTCTTCACATTCCTTAAGAGAACAAAGTGTCTACTCTCTTAATTATTCCAGTGTACCTTAAGAAAAATGACAAAAAAAAAACCAAACATCTGGGGCACCTGGGTGGCTCAGTCGGTTGAGCGTCTGACTTCAGCTCAGGTCATGATCTCACAGTTCATGAGTTTGAGCCCCACGTTGGGCTCTGTGCTGACAGCTCAGAGCCTGGAGCCTGTTTCAGATTCTGTGTCTCCCTCTCTCTGCCCCTTCCCCACTCATGCTGTCTCTCTCTGTCTCTCAAAAATGAATAAAGGTTAAAAAAAAAATTTTTTTTAAAAAAAAGAACATCTGATAAACAAACAAAAGCAAGTCACACCATATAATTATGATTTCTGAGAAGTATTACAAATTTAGAAAATGCTTAAATGTTACAGTAAGATGAGAGAGCTAATTTCTGTTTAGAAAGAAATATTTGTCTAAGTTCACTGTACTGGATCACCTACTTCGTCAATCAATGGCTTCAACTCTTACCCACAATCCTGAAAATACAAAAAGGCTAAAAAAGAGAGAAGATAAAAAATTACAAGGCAACTGGTTCTGATTTTTATTTACGACACCCAGGATTACCTTGATTTCCTGTGGAAGTGTGAGCCACCGAACTCCGGGCAGACTGTCTAAAAGCACTGCACTGGAAGCATCATATTGTTGTGCGTTCAAACTGGCACTGGAATGTAGTTTAGTAGGCTGAAGTGCTCTTTGAAAGAACAAGATGAAAAAATGATCCAGACGAGGAACATTCTCAACCTGGCAAAAGGCACTGAAGAAACAACAGCTTTAAGTCAGAAAAACATATGGAAATAGTGGTCATCTTTTGTATGTCCCTAGGAGAGTGGATCTTTCCCAAATACATAGGCTCTCTTCCTTCCTCCTCTCCCTTATGAAGAATTACTGCTAGGGGCGCCTGGGTGGCTCAGTCGGTTAAGCATCTGACTTCAGCTCAGGTCACGATCTCGCGGTCCGTGAGTTCGAGCCCCGCGTCGGGCTCTGGGCTGATGGCTCAGAGCCTGGAGCCTGCTTCCGATTCTGTGTCTCCCTCTCTCTCTGCCCCTCCCTGTTCATGCTCTGTTTCTGTCTCATAAATAAATAAAAACGTTAAAAAAAAAATAAAAAGAATTACTGCTATAATGTTATTGCACCGAAAACCTACTTTCAAATGCACTGAGCAGATGGCATTATGGAAGAACCACAGGGCTAACACAAGCGGTATATCTACAACAAAATGGACTGAAGTAACCTTTTTGTAAAAAAATGTAAGTTGCTTTTACCTTATCTCTTAACCATTTAACCTCTCAATATCTTTCAGGCAGGATGGAATAATAAAGAAATTTTGAGCTTTGTAATAGAACATATTTGTCTTTGAATCTTATCATTGCTTTTACCAGGTAGTTATCTCAGGAAAAGTTCTTTGAACTTTTGTTTCCAACTCTAAAAATGGGGATAATACAATCTGACTTGCATGCAAAGTACTTAGTACTTTATTTATTTATTTATTTATTTATTTATTTATTTATTTATTATACTTATACTTACTGAACACAGTAAGCACATAATTAGCCTAAGTTATTTTTCCCCTCTTCACTAATGTAGGCAACACTACTGAAGAACCGAAAAAGAGATAGAGAGAGAGACACACACACTAAACACTTGACTTTAGTTATGTAAAAATAATAGAGCATTGCCTGCAACTATTCATTGGAATAGCCTGCTTGATAACACAATAGCTAGTATATGTACCATTAATACATCAGAATAATATTCATGGATTCATTCAACAAATTGCTTGAGTGCCAACTATGTTCTAGGCACTATTCTCATTGCTGGAGGTACCGCAGTAAAAATATCAAGACAAAAGACAAGGTCTCTGCTTCTGTGGAGCTCATGTTCTAATGGAGAAAGACAACTAATGAACAAAGGGTAAAAACATGAACTTGTACAAAGAGATATACAGAGAACAAGATCATGTGAATGGGTGATGTAACTGGTTGGTTATTTTACATCAAAAGTTGGGGAAGAGTCTTTGAGAATGGACATTTAGCTGAGATCCCAATGTCAAGAAGATCCAGGGACAGAAAAGAGCGCAAAAGCCCTAGTGTGGAACAAGTGTGGCCAGGGTGTCCACAGACCAGCCAGAGGGGAAATGTGGTTTGAGATCTGAAATCAGAAAGATATGTAGGAGCCAGATTATAATGTAAAAAGACTGCTTTAACCGCATTTGGAATTTTTTTTAAATAAACATAGTTTATTGTCAAACTGGTTTCCATACAACACCTAGTGCTCATCCCAACAGGTGCCCTCCTAAATGCCCATCACCCACTTTCCCCTCTCCCCCACTCCCCATCAACCCTCAGTTCGTTCTGAGTATTTAAGAGTCTCTTATGGTTTGCCTTCTTCCCTCTCTGTAACTCCCCTCCCCCCTTCCTCTCCCCCCTGGTCTTCTGTTAAGTTTCTCAGGATCCACATAAGAGTGAAAACATATGGCATCTGTCTTTCTCTGCCCGACTTATTTCACTTAGCATAATACTTTCCAGTTCCATCCACATTGCTACAAATGGTCAGATTTCATTCTTTCTCATTGTCAAGTAGTATTCCATTGTATATATAAACCACAACTTTTTTATCAATTCGTCAGCTGATGGACATTTAGGCTCTTTCCATAATTTGGCTATTGCTGAAAGTGCTGCTATAAACTTTGGGGTACAAGTGCCCCTATGCATCAGCACTCCTGTATCCCTTGGGTAAATTCCTAGCAGTGCTACTGCTGGGTCATAGGGTAGGTCTATTTTTAATTTTTTGAGGAACCTCCACACTGTTTTCCAGAGCGGCTGCACCAGTTTGCATTCCCACCAACAGTGCAAGAGGGTTCCCGTTTCTCCACATCCTCTAGTCTCCTCTAGTCTCCTGCTTTGTTCATTTTAGCCACTCTGACCAGAGTGAGGTGGTATCTCAGTGTGGTTTTGATTTATATTTCCCTGATAAGGAGTGATGTTGAGCATCTTTTCATGTCCTGTTGGTCCTCTGGATGTCTTCTTTAGAAAAGTGTCTATTCGTGTTTTCTGCCCATTTCTTCACTGGATTATTTGTTTTTTGGGTGTGCAGTTTGGAGAGTTCTTTATAGATTTTGGATACTAGCTCTTTGTCTATATGTCATTTGCAAATATCTTTTCCCATTCCATCAGTTGCCTTTTACTTTTGTCGATTGTGTCCTTTGCTGTGCAGAAGATTTTTACCGTGAAGAGGTCCCAATAGTTCATTTTTACGTTTAATTCCCTTGCCTTTGGAGATGTGTCAAGTAAGAAATTGCTGCGGCTGAGGTCAGAGAGGTCTTTTCCTGCTTTCTCCTCTAAGGTTTTGATGGTTTCCTGTCTCACATTCAGGTCCTTCATCCATTTTGAGTTTATTTTTGTGAATGGTGTAAGAAAGTGGTCTAGTTTCATTCTTCCGCATGTTGCTGTCCAGTTCTCCCAGCACCATTTGTTAAAGAGACTGTCTTTTTTCCATTGGATATTCTTTCCTGCTTTGTCAAAGATTAGTTGGCCATACTTTTGTGGGTCTAGTTCTGGGGTTTCTATTCTATTCCATTGGTCTATGTGTCTGTTTTTGTGCCAATACCATACTGTCTTGATGATTACAGCTTTGTAGTAAAGGCTAAAGTCTGGGATGGTGATGCCTCCTGCTTTGGTTTTCTTCTTCAATATTACTTTGGCTATTTGGGGTCTTTTGTGGTTCCATACAAATTTTAAGATTGCTTGTTTCTAGCTTTGAGAAGAATGCTGGTGCAATTTTGATGGGGATTACATTGAATGTGTAGATTGCTTTGGGTAGTATTGACATTAAAAAAAAAATTTTTTTTAATTCACATCCAAATTAGTTAGCATATGGTGCAACAATGATTTCAGGAGTAGATTCCTTAGTACCCCTTACCCATTTAGCCCATCCCCTCTCCCACAACCCTCCAGTAACCCTCAGTTTGTTCTCCATATTTATGAGTCTCTTTTGTTTTGTCCCCCTCCCTATTATTATAATATAATTTTTATATTATTTTTGTTTCCCTTCCCTTATGTTCATCTGTTTTGTCTCTTAAAGTCCTCATATGAGTGAAGTCCTATGATTTTTGTCTTTCTCTGACTAATTTCACTTAGCATAATGCCCTCCAGTTCCATCCACATAGTTGCAGATGGCAAGGGTTCATTCTTTTTCATTGCCAAGTAATACTCCATTGTATAGATATACCACCTCTTCTTTATCCATTCATCCATCGATGGACATTTGGGCTCTTTCCATACTTTGGCTATTGTTGATAGTGGAGTATTGACATTTTAACAATATTCTTCCAACCCATGAGCATGGAATGTTTTTCCATTTCTTTGTATCTTCTTCAATTTCCTTCATATGTTTTCTTTAGTTTTCAGCATACAGATCTTTTACATCTTTGGTTAGGTTTATTCCTAGGTATTTTATGAATCTTGGTGCAATTGTGAATGGGATCAGCTTCTTTATTTGTCTTTCTGTTGCTTCATTATTGGTGTATAAAAATACAACTGATTTTGTACATTAATTTAGTATCCTACAACTTTGCTGAATTCATATCAGTTCTAGCAGACTTTTGGTGGAGTCTATCAGGTTTTCCATGTATAGTATCATGTCATCTGCAAAAAGTGAAAGGCTTGACTTCATCTGTGTCAATTATGATGCTTTGATTTCCTTTTGTTGTCTGATTGCTGATGCTAGAATTTCCAACACTACGTTAAACAACAGCGGTGAGAGTGGACATCCTATTGTGTTCCTGACCTCAGGGGGAAAGCTCTCAGTTTTTCCTCATTGAGGATGATATTAGCTGTGGGCTTTTCATAAATGGCTTTTATGATGTTTAAGTATGTTCCTTCTATCCCGACTTTCTCGAGGGTCTTCATTAAGAAAGAATGCTGGGGGCGCCTGGGTGGTGCAGTCGGTTAAGCGTCCGACTTCAGCCCGGTCACGATCTCGCGGTCCGTGAGTTCGAGCCCCGCGTCAGGCTCTGGGCTGATGGCTCAGAGCCTGGAGCCTGTTTCCGATTCTGTGTCTCCCTCTCTCTCTGCCCCTCCCCTGTTCATGCTCTGTCTCTCTCTCTCCCAAAAAAATAAATAAATGTTGAAAAAAATTTTTTTTAAAAAAAAAAGAAAGAATGCTGAATTTTTCAAATGCTTTTTCTGCATTGATTGACAGGATCACATGGCTCTTATCTTTTCTTTTAGTAATGTGATGTATCAAATTGATTGATTTGCGAATATTGACCCAGCCCTGCGCCCAGGAATGAATCCCACTTGATCATGGTGAATAATTCTTTTTATATGCTGTTGAACTCAATTTGCTAGTATCTTGTTGAGAATTTTTGCATCCATATTCATCAGGGATATTGGCCTGTAGTTCCAAAACTCAAACGGGAAGTACTTCCAAAACTCAAGTACTTCCAAGACTCAAATGGGAAGAAACAAAATTTTAACAGACCCATAACTAGTGAAGAAATTGAATCAGTTATCAAAAATCTTCCAAATAAGAGTCCAGGACCAGATGGCTTCCCTGGGGAATTCTACCAGATATCTAAAGCAAAGATAATACCTTTCCTTCTAAAGTTGCTCCAAAAAATAGAAAGGGAAGGAAAACGTCCTGACTCATTCTATGAAGCCAGCATTACTTTGATTCCCAAACCAGACAGAGACCAAGCAAAACAAGAGAACTACAGGCCAATATCCCTGGAAATTTATTAAAGTGGCAAGAATGGAGATTGTTATAGCAGTGAGAGATGGTGGTGGCTGTACAAGGTGATAGTGAGGATGGAGAGAAATGAATGGATTTGAGATATGTTTTGGAGACAGACTGTTTAGAGTCTGCTGACAGTTTTGCTAGGAATAGTGGAGGAAATCTATCTTTAATATGATCACAATACTAAACTTTTTTTTTTTTTTTTGGAGAGAGAGCATGAGTAGGGGAGGGGTAAAGGGAGAGGAAGAGGGAGAATCTTAAGCAGGCTCCACACCCAGCACGGAGTCCAATACAGGGCTTGATCTCATGACCATGAGATCATGACCCAAGCAGAAATCAAGAGTCAGAGATTTAACCCACTGAGCCACAAAGGTGCCCCTAAACTTGTTAATACATAATCACTTTTCTGTGGCTCACAGGAACTAAACAGCTCACAACTTAAAAAAATAAAAAAATTAACTCTTTGGACTTCTTAATCTTTTCATAATTTTTCATAATGGGCCTTTAATATCTTTCATAATTAGAAAAAACCTTATTAAAAATTACTACAAAATGACTATTAACAACATCTTGGATCCATACTGCTTCTTGGTCGTAAGAACTCAATGGATCTTCACATTCATTATCTTAGTTTGTCTTTCCAATTCTCACTAGAACAAGAAGAAACTAAAACTCGCTGCCAATTTGGTGATACTTCCAAGTAAAAGAAAGCTAAATTTCAAAATGAAATTCACAGAAATGAAGAGTCTCTCTGCTCATAACCTCGTCCATTTGGAATTTGCAGAACAACCCCAAATGATTGTCTTAAGTTATGGAATTCATCTCAGGAATTTAATCTTTAATTATCTCTGTTTTTATGAAAACATGAAGCTTCAGTTAAGGTAAAACATAGCAAGGTTTGCTACCCAGTGTAAATTTAAGGAAGTCGTTTACAACCATATCCTTACTGTTCATTGGTTAAAAGTTTCCTTATTAGTAAAAGTTAAAAACAATGTTGGTGGCTGCCTGGCCTTTTGTAGTTCACACATTTGGAAAAGGCTCACCAGTAATTAGGTTTGAGAGGGATGTGTCTCCTAAGAGGCTCGTTGAGGAGAATTCTGTACACTACACAGTCCCAATGTCACAGAAAGTTATTTCAGGCTGCTTTGAGAACAGTGGTAACAAAGATCCATAAGAGATAAACAGAGAGCCAATACCACTGTGGTTTGGAAAGACATATAAACTGTTTTGGATCTTTATACTTATATACTCTTAAGGCTTTGAAAGCAAAGGTATCATTTTAGCTCTCTGAAGTACTGGAACTTAGAAAAAATCCCACAAACAGAAAAATCTTTTTTTCATCCATAATTTCATGTGTTCAAATCCTGAAGTTACCTCAAATTGCCTCCTTTAGATCAAGAAAGATGCATCATATTTTACTGTAATGTTAAAAAAACAAGAAGCAGGAAAATAGGCATAACATGAGCCCACACATATTTTAAAAGGGAATATATATACTGTATTCATATTGTATAGGAAACATATGACACACATGAAACTAAATATCTTTACTGTGTCATTTATATATTTTAATAGTGCTTTTTTTTTTTAATTTAAAAATTGGTTTAAGAAAGAAGAATCACATTTTAGGACAGTGCATTTGACACTGGTCTTATAATGAGAGAACAACACAACTTAAGATCTTCTTACTCCTTTTTGTATTTGTTTTGAAGAAATGCCCTTATATTTGCTTCTATAGAAATATATCAAGTCAGAATATAATTATGGTTTTATCACTATTTTACTTTATTTTGCTAAACTAACATGAGACCAAAAATGAAAAAGCAATGATCAAGTGAAAAAGTGCCAAGAACTGTAAGATGAAGCCAGTAATAAAAGATGAGAAAATCAGAGAAAGAAAGAAAAAAAAAAAAAACAAAACAAATAACTAACTTGCCAAACAAGGAAAAGTATTAAATGCAAAAGGTGATTTGGAATCCTGTGCTTAAAACTTGAGGTTCATTTTTTTAGGAGCACTGGTATCTTTATTATTTTTAATATTATTTTTTATTAAGTTATTTTAATTCCAGTATAGTTAACACTCTTTTATATTAATTTCAGGTATGCAATATAGTGATATGACACTTTCCTACATCACCCAGTGCTTATCACAGCAAGTGCACTCCTTAATCCCAGTCATCTATTTTACCCATCCTCCCACCTCCCTTCCCTCTGATAACCATCAGTTTGTTCTCTATGGTTAAAAGTTTTTTTTTTTAAACAAACAAACAAAAAACTTGAGATTCAATTCATACTTACCTATCTAAAGAACCATACATAAATGTTAAGGTTTGGGCAACATCTTTTATCATACTCCTTAGCTGAGGGAGAGGAACTCTAAAAAGAAGAAAAATACATTTGTTCATTTATAACATAACCAAGTGATACATATCTAAAAGAAGCAGAACATCGTTCCATTTTATATGTAAGGAATGTGAAAAGTCTGTGTGTCAACTGCGAGTATGGCTGTGTAAAATGGTTCACTGAATTAGCAACTGAAGACTCTGATATCTAGACTTGGAGTTCTAGCATGGGTCAAGTAAGGACTTTTATATCACTACCTACGTGGAAATTGTTTATACCTCCTTAGGGTTCGGTTTCCTCATGTATAAAATGGGGGAATAATCACTAAGCCCTTCTCAGGTTCATTTTGAGGATTAAATTAATGCATATAAAGTAGTGCAGTATCTGAGCTCAGAAAAAAATGCTAAATTCTTGACACTTTCCAGTATTACCCAGATCTCAACTGAACCTCCAACTTCTGTGACAAAAGACACCCCTAAACAAATGGGAGAAGGGAAAGAAAGTAGAGGAAAGAAATGGAATTAACTGTTTTCTTGGTAGCCTGATAAAAATTCTACAAAGTAGATCTGATTATTGCTATTATAGCAATGGGTAAACTGAGGTCCAAGAAGTTAAGTAACTTGTACAAGGACTTAAAGGGAGTAGAACCTGCCTGTGGACATCCATCTTCTTAGCTCTAAAGTTACTCTCTCTACTACCTCACAATGACTTCCTGGTTGGGTCCCCACTATTCACTGCAGCCATCACAGGAAGATGATCTCCCCTCTGAAAACACATGTTCCTGGATTATACACCTGACCTGATCTTCTGTGGGGTGGCACTTTTCTCATTTTGCTCGTAAAAGGCATAGTGGCAAAGAAGGAAATGCATAGACTGGCATTTAAGACAAATGAGAGAAAAATCCCAGGCCTGCCACTTCCATTACAAACCACATGCACAGTGTTAGAGATATAAAGACCTATTAATTGACACTGAGGAGGTGCTTGTGCATGATCTCTCATACTCTATTTCTCAGTTTGAACAAAGTAGAATAATAATTCCTATCTTGCATGGCTATGTGAAACAAGATGGGATGAGGAAAAGAATCTGGTACAGAGTAGAATAAAGGGGATTTTCAAATTCATTCTAATTTATCAAACCAAGTTCCCCAGGATAGGAATGACTAATATTTAGGGTAGACACTTTCTATCCCCATCACCCAGTAATAAAGACTGGGAAATTGGCTAGAGCATCCCCTATGCAGCACAACCTTAATTCAGAGCTCAGCTCAGCTGGGACAGCCTTTTTTTTTTTTTTTTTTTTTTTTTTTTTTTGGCTTCAGGGTAAAACCTTGCCTGGAAACTGTCTCTATCTGCATAATTAATTTGGCTGATAGCATCAGAATGTGGCTGAGCAGCCTCTGCTCAGTTCCTTGGCAGGGCCTTCCTTTTCCCTGTGTCTGTCTACACTACCTTCAGCTTACCATTGTATTTTCTGTTTTCTTTCTTTTGCTGTTTGGGCCACTATAAAAGTCTAAGCATAATTATTTTATCCTAAAGTAATTTATAATGAGTGTTCTCCAATTCTTGTAAACCCATACTTTCAAAACAACTCAGTTTTTTCATAATCTGATCCATTGACATAAGGCAGTATTCTAGCAGGGTTCATCATAGTCTCTTTTGAGTCAGAAAAATACAAATTAGCTGGTTAAGGGAGTCACCATGTAGTATATGTCACAGCACCATTATCCTTCAAGTTAAACATTTTGAAACACACAGGAAACACATGGAGACAAATGAAAATGAAAACACAATGGTAAAAATCTTGGGGATGCAGCAAAGGCTGTTCTAGGAGGGAAGTTTATAGCAATACAGGCCTACTTTGATAACTAAAAAAGTATCAAATAACAACCTAACCTTACATCCTAAGGAACTAGAAAAAGAAGAACAAAGCCCGAAGTCAACAGAAGGAAAAAAAAATAAAGACTAGAACAGAAATAAATGAAATTTAAAAAATTTTTGAATCATACATTCATGACAGATCATATAACCTTTTGTCCAAAATTAGACATGTTTAAAGCACAATCATTTGGATAATTTTTCACGATAGTCTCCTTTGGAGTTCCTGTTTGTGGTATGAAAACATGTCAACAGATTGTTCACTACTCTTCCTCTCTAGAGGTACAGCTTAATTGCCCTTCCCTTGAGTGTGGGCTGGACTTAGCAACTTACTCCTAACAAATAGTATATAGTGGAAATGACTGCATCATTTATAAGACTAAGTCAGCTTCCCCTCTTTCTCTGTTTTGGAGAAATCTATTTCTCCATAACTTGCTTTGGGGGAAGCCAGCTGACATGTGAGGACATTCCAACAGCTCTACAGGAGAGACCCATTTGGCAAGGAACTAAGGTCTCTCAACAATGGCTATGTGTGTAAGCCATCTTGGAAGCAGATGCTCTAGCTTCAGTTAAGCCTTCAAATAACTGTATCCCTGGACAACATTTTGACTGCAACCTCAAGACAGATCCTGAGTCAGAACTACCCAGCTAAGTCGTTCATGAATTCCTGACTCACAAAGACACCTATGAGATAATAAATGTCTGCTGTTTTCAGTCCCTAAATTTTGGTGTAATTTGTTACCTAGGAATAGATAACTAATACACTGTTATATAATGAAAGAAATCTTGTTAACAAAATCATCAATAATAGAAAATAGTCATATTCATGTCTAGAGTAGCTGTATAATGCATTTTTTTGAGGTCTACTTTTTTCTTCCTTGGGAAGCATAAGGCAACACCAAAAGAAAAGTTATCTAAACTGGTATTCTCTAACGTTATGTCAGTCACATAATATAGTATTTATTTTGATATTTGATTACTATTTGGTAGATAATATATGATAGTTCTATGCACCAAAAGGTTAAAACTAAAATGTGTTAATAGTTTAATAGAAGTTGTCCATTTTTTTTTTTAAAGCAGGGAAGAATCTAAATTACAAGTTTTAAAAAATCATTGAACAGGGACATAAGACTAGTCTAACAATAATTAAAAACCTCTCCTTGGGGGCAGTTCTCCATATTCCTACCCCATCCACCCCCCCCCCCCCAGCTTTTAATGTCTTATGACATTAGGGAAGCAATGTAGTTTCAGAAATAATTCAGAAAGACTCTCCTTCAATTTCCAATTCTGCTTCTTGTTAGTTTTGTGATCTTTAGCAAGTTATTTAATCTTCTCTTGGTTTTACTTTCCTCATTTATAAAACGGGGCCAGAGATCATGACATACATCTGGAGCTGATTTTGAAGATTAAATGAGATTAATGAATGTAAAATACCTAACGTAGTCCCTGGGTTCACATTCTACTCATAAACATCAATCCAGCTCTTATCTCCAACTATAAAAATAATATATACATTAAAATTAAAAGTTAAGAAGGTGAAAATAATAATATAAAACATACCATTAGAGAAGTCACTTTAAAGTTAAATATTCATTACAGTTGACCTTTGAACAATGCAGAGGTTAGGAGTCCCTACACCCCAGGCAATTGAAAATCAAGTATAAATTTTAACTTCTCCAAAACTTAAATAATAATAGCCTACTGTTGACTGGAAGCCTTATGATAACAGTTAATTAACACATATCTTGTATGTATTATATACTGTATTCTTACAATAAAGCAAGCTAGAGGAAAGAAAATGTTATTAAGAAAATCATAAGAAGAGAAATTGATACCATAAGTTTGTATCATCTGTTTACAAGATGAATCATCTGTCAGTACCTACATCAATACGGTCTTATGCGATACAAAACACTGTAGATTTACACATATTACTAACACTAGACACCCAAAATGAAAAGATGTTAAAAAGAAATTCATATTTATTTACAGACAACTTATGTGTTGATAATGAAGAAAGAGCAATATGATTTCTTTATGGTAGCCTAGTATAATTGATAGTATTACTTCATGGTAGCCTAGCCTATAGACTAGAGAGTAAATCATTAAAAATTTTTTAGGGCACACTGTATTATATTCATAACACAATACTGGAAACACT
Organism: Prionailurus bengalensis; assembly: GCF_016509475.1. Classification (NCBI taxonomy): domain Eukaryota; kingdom Metazoa; phylum Chordata; class Mammalia; order Carnivora; family Felidae; genus Prionailurus; species Prionailurus bengalensis. Next base: position 97,388,420 of record NC_057344.1, read on the forward strand.
GCTGCAGAAAAGCAAAAAACAAAGTTATAAAGCAGTAAGAAAACTAACACATTATTAATTTTATATTAAATATCAATCATCTTATGCCTCTATATGGATAGACTATTCCCTTCCACAGAAATCTTGCACGCGATGTTCTACAAGATGAATACTTATACAACGATGATGATGACACAGTTCTTGCTGTACAATTATTAGATTTTCGCAAATATTGATTTGCACGAAGACACACAAATGCACAACAGATAAGTTTATTAACTGTATGGCATAATGATTATCTACTATTCATTAAGTGGAAGTGGATCATCATAAAGATCTTCATCCTCCTCATCTTCATATTGAATAGGCGGAGAAGGAGGAGGAAGAGGAGGGGTTGGTCTTGCTGTCTCAGGAGTGGCATAAGCAGATGTGGAGGTGCAAGGGGAGGCAGGAGAGGCAGGCACACTTGGTGTAACTTTACAGAAATATATCGTAATTTCTTTCTGACTTTTCTGCTTTTTCGTTTCTCTAACAATATTCCTATATGTTATCAAAACTTCTTCCACCATTTGCTTTATTATTAGTGCCCATATCATAGAAGGGTTTGTGTCATAAAAGAGGTCAAAAACAGTCCTGAATAATTAGAACATTACGGCCGGATTGTCTAGTGTCAATTTGTTTGCTGGCACTGGATGTGGCCATGTGTGGAGATGGCACATCTCCATTAAGTCATCTTCTGTTCATTCCTCAGGTGTGGTGTCTATTAGCTCTTGAAATTTTGTAAGATTTTTATATTGAAACCCTTCACTTCCCTGCCCTGCCACTTTTTTGCCAGATCCACAATCTCTTTCATGATTTCCCTAATTGGCTCTGTCATAAATCCTGTGAAGTCACGCACAACATCTGGACACAATTTTCTCCAGCAAGAATTTATTGTTTCAGGATTGATGATTTTGTGGCTTTTTCTATAACAACAATGGCATCTTCAGTGGTGTAGTCCTTCCAGACTTTCATGATGTTCTATTGGGGTCCCCCTCCACGGCATTGACAATCCTTTCCATAGAGTACCATGTGTAATGATGTCTAAAGGCCCTTGCGACCCCTTGATCTAGAGGTTAAATTGGAGATGTTTTGTTTGGGGGCAAGTAGACTGACATCTTTGGTACTGAACTCATGGGGTTCTGGGTGGCCAGGGGCATTGTCCAATATCAAAAGAACTTTCAAAGGCAGTCCCTTACTGGTGAAGTACTTCCTGACTTCAGGGGCAAAGCATCAACAGAACCAGTCCAGAAAAAGGATTCTCATTGCCCAGGCCTTCTTGTTGTACAACCAAAAGACTGGCAACTGGTGTTTATCTTTTCCTTTCAAGGTTTGGGGCTTAGCAGCTTTATACATAAAGGCAGTCCTAATCACAAACCTGACTGTGTCTTCACAAAACAGAGTTAGCCTATTCCTTCCCACCTTAAATTCCGGTGCTCACTTTTCTTCTTAACTAATGTCCTATGTAACATTTTTCTTTCTCCCAGAATAGGGCACTTTTGTCTGTATTAAAAACCTTGAGGCGCACCTGGATGGCTCAGTTGGTTGAGTGTCTGACTTCAGCTCAGGTCATGATCTTGGGGTTCATGAGTTCAAGCCCCACATTGGGCTTGCTGATGTCATTGCAGGACCCGCTTCGGATCCTCTGTCCCCCTCTCTCTGCCCCTCTCCCGCTTGCACTCTCTCAAAAATAAATAAACATTAAAAAACAAAAAACAAAAAACCTTGAGCCAGATATCCTTCCTCCTCACTGATTTTTTTAATGACATCTGGGAAGTCATCTGCAGTCTCTTAGCAGAATCTGCTTCTCCGGATATCTTGACATTTTTAAAGCTAAACCTGCTTCTAAAATTGTCAGACCATCCTTTGTGTTGGCATTAAATTCTCCTGCTTTAGATCCTTAACCTTCCCTTTGCCTTAAGTTGTCATATCATGACCGCTTTTTCTTAAATCATATTAGTCTATAGGTATGCCTTCTTTCTAGCAATCCTGCACCTACATAAAAATTGCTTTTTCAATACAAGATAAAAAGATCTTTTCACAAAAAGTGCAATGTTTTTGCACCTGCTGGCCTAACTGTAGTGATGGCTTCAGGAATTTCCTTTCCTTTTTTACAATGGCCTTCATGCAGGATTTATTTATGTTGAAATGGTGGCCAATTGCAGCTGCAGATCTCAATCAATAGTACATATCAAGCAATTTAACTTTTTCTTGTAATGTCCTAACTTTTGTCTGCTTCTTGGGAGCATTTCCAGCATTACTAGTGGCATTTCATATGGGTCCCATGGTGTTATTCAAGGTTTACACTATTGCACGAAGAAAAATATGCAAGAACTGCAAGAAATCACTTTTTACTGCAATTTACTGGAAAGACAAACTGCTCACACAGAGATGATTAACGTCACGGGGGGTTGTAAGTAGGTAACACTTGAGGTCACTGCAACAGCAGCAATAGGAGATAGCAGTAAGATTATTCCAGTAGTACAGTATGTGCTATGGTTAATTTTATGCAGTTATGATTTAATAATGCATCTTTGCATTTGTTTACACTTCTCTCAATTGCGAATAGCTCCATGTAAGTATTTGTTTAAGTTTTGATAAATTTTAACTTTTAATAATAGATCTGTGTATATTTTATGGTAGTAAATGATAAAACAGACTGTATCTACACATATTTTATGCATTCATGACGTATGTAACTTTTTCTCAAAATTTTCAATATTTCTAGACTATGTAGTTCATCTGTGAGCTTTTTCATACTGTCACAAATCTCCAAAAAACCTTCTAATATATTTATTGAAAACAACCTACATATAAGTGGATCAGCACAATTCAAATCCACGTTGTTTAAGGGTCAACTGTATTTTGTCAAAGGTGCTCAACATCAGGGCCAAACACCTTTTTCCTTGACTTTTAATTTTCCAAAATCTCCAACAGTAAAAAACCGAACACACAAAATCCAAACCACGATCTTGTCAAAAGTTTGAGCAGAGAAGGTCATCTCTCAGCCACCTTCACACTGGCCACATCTCATAAGAAAGTGTGTTGAAAGTCCTTCTTCTTACTAATTGGTCTAGCTGGGTGTTCCCAGCGCTTTTTATATTTTTAATATCAAATTAACATAGGTAGCTATTGCACTGGTGGAACAGATATTTAAAACATAAGACTATTTTTTTATTAAAAAATTTTTTTAATGTTTATTATTTTTGAGAGAGAGAGAGAGAGAGAGACAGACCATAAGCAGGGGAGGGTCTGAGAGAGAGGGAGACACAGAATCTGAAGCAGGTTCCAGGCTCTGAGCTGACAGCACAGAGCCCGATGCAGGACTCAAACCCACCAACCATGAGATCATGACCTGAGCTGAAGTTGGAGGTTTAACCAGACTGAGCCAGCTAGGTGCCCCAACATAAGACTGTTTAAAGGAGTTTGCCTTTTGACAAAAATGTCATACTTTTAATGAAACAGATTTTGTTAGCAATATATTAGAAAAGATTTTAAGGTAAACAAAGATCTCAACTTACTCTTCAGCAGGCAGGCCAATTAACAGCAACTTGTCAGATTCTTTCCAATAAGCCACATGGATTTGTTTCCCATTTAAAAGAAGGGATGAGCTAAGAAAAAATAGAGTGAAAATAAAGTCAGAATATCTTTAAATGTCATAAAATTATAAACAGTCACTCATAAAAGATTACACATGGTATGATTTAAGAACCGCATGCTTAATAAGCAAGTTTCTTGGCATTTATCTGTCACACAGAAAAGGCAAGGAATTGTATAACAACAATAATGTATTCTGAAATATTCTTTTAAATATCTATAAAAAGCTCCAGGTCAAACAAAAGTAGTCACATTACAGTAAAAGGTATTGAAATTCTTTTGCTAAATTAAGTGACTATACACTATTTTTTTCCCAAAAGAAAGCTTCCATTACTGTGCTAATTTACCGAATCTTTTCTGATTGCCTATTTATTAAGAGAATTTATTAAGAGAAATTTCTATTTATTAAGAGAAATTACAAAGAGAGGACAACATGGTTCCAGCTCATAAGTGATAATTCAATATGGGGCACATGTACTTAAACAAAGAACCAAAATATAAGTCAGATTTAAACATGTACTCAAGGAAACTTTTGGGATAATGTATATATTCATTGTGGTAATGGTCTCAGGGTATACACCTCTGTCAAAACTGATCAAATTATATATTTTACATATATGCAATTTACTCTACTTCAATCAAGTTGGAAAACATAATAAATGTGTTCTAAAAAGAGATATAATAGAGGCGCCTGGGTGGCGCAGTCAGTTAAGCGTCTGACTTCAGCCAGGTCATGATCTCGTGGTCCGTGAGTTCGAGCCCTGCGTCAGGCTCTGGGCTGATGGCTCAGAGCCTGGAGACTGTTTCCGATTCTGTGTCTCCCTCTCTCTCTGCCCCTCCCCCGTTCATGCTCTGCCTCTCTCTGTCCCAAAAATAAATAAACTTTGAAGAAAAAAAAATTAAAAAAAAAATAAAAAGAGATATAATAAAGAACTATGAAAACAGAGTATGATCCTTCTTGTAATGTGGGTAGATGGTGTGAAGAAAATATATTCAGTGTTTGTTTTTGCTTTAAAGTTTATTGATTTTTGAGAGGGAGAGAGCATGTGCATGTGTGCAAGCAGGGAAGGGGCAGAGAGAGAGAGAGGGAGAAAGAGAATCTCAAGCAGGCTCTGCGCTGTCAGCACAGAGCCCGATGGGGGGTTTGATCTCACGAACAATGAGGTTATGACCTTAGCCAAAATCAAGAGTCAGACACTTAACTGACTAAGTCGCCCAGATGTACCCCTTCCTTTTTTTTTCTTTAGTGTTTTTTTTTCTTTAAGTGAGAATACACACATCAGTTTTCATTGGTTGAGTCCTTGGAATATATGAATTGCTAAATAGATTTTTTTCAAAAGAAATATTACTTTTGTCTTAATAAAGTTTAAAAATATATATGCTTTTTGACAAATATTAGATTCTTTTTATACTCAGACATTAATATCACTATAGTTTTAAAACTGTGTATACAAGACGTACATGTTGCTAAGGAATCCCTGAAATAATAATCATTTTCATATTTACTGTTTTACAAAAACATATTTACTGTTTTACCTACATTTACTGTTTTCCACATGTTTAATCCATATCTTATCATTAATAACAAGATCTAAACATCAAGTAAAATAACATCTATCCTTTAGAGTAAAAAGAAAAAATCAAATCCACGTGGAGAAACTTAAAACAAAATTTCTTTCCAATAAGATTAAAAAGGAGGCCTGAACTTTGAAAACATTATCCTAAGAAGCCAGTCATAAATAAGCATGTATTATGATTTCATTCACATGAAATGTCCAGTATAGGTTTTTATTTGGGTATCATGAAAATATTCTAAAATTGACTGTGGTGATGGTTGCTGAATTGTATGCTTTAAATGGGCAAATTGTATGATAAATGAATGATGTCTCAATAAAGCTGTTTAAAAAAAAATAAAAGGAGGGCACCTGGGTGACTCAGTCAGTTAAGCAACTGACTCTTGATGTCGGCTCAGGTTGTGATCTCATGGTCGTGAAATTGAGCCCTGTGCTGGGCGCCATGCTGAACATGGAGCCTGCTTGGGATTCTCTCTCTCCCTCTCTCTTTCTGCCCCTCCCTATGGGCATCCTCTTTCTCTCTCTCTCAAAAAAAATAAAGAGGGGCGCCTGGGTGGCGCAGTCGGTTAAGCGTCCGACTTCAGCCAGGTCACGATCTCGCACTCCGTGAGTTCGAGCCCCACGTCAGGCTCTGGGCTGATGGCTCAGAGCCTGGAGCCTGTTTCCGATTCTGTGTCTCCCTCTCTCTCTGCCCCTCCCCGGTTCATGCTCTGTCTCCCGCTGTCCCAAAAATAAATAAACGTTGAAAAAAAATTAAAAAAAAAAAATAAAGAAACATTTAAAAGTAAAAATAAAAAATAAAAGGAGGCCTGCAACATATTTTTTCATATCATTATTTTAATTATTTTCTCTAATGTTTAATACATACTATTTGTTATTGTTATTATTTTTTATTATAATCAAGTGCATACTATTTGCTAGACATTATATTTTTTAATCTTTTTAACATCATCTTCAGGCATTACTATCATTATATTTTTTAAATTTTTGTTAAGTTTTATTTAAATTCCAGTTAGTTGGGGCTCCTGGGTGGTTCAGATGGTTAAGTGTCCACCTCTTGATTCAGCTCAAGTCATGATCTCATTGTTCGTCGATCGTGGGATCGAGCAATGTGTCGGGTTCTTCACTGACAGCACAGAGCCTGCTGGGATTCTCTCTCTCCCTCTCTCTCTGACCCTCCTCCACTTGTGCTTTGTGTCTCTCTCAAAATTAAATAACTATTTATAAAGACATAAAATAAATTTTAAAAATCCTTTAAATTCCAATTAAACATACAGTGTAATATTAGTTTCAGGTGTATAATACAGTGATTCAACACTTCCATACATCACCCAGCGTTCATCACAGCAAGTGCATTCCTTAATCCCGATCATCTATTTTACCTATCCTCCCACCAACTTCCCACCTGGTAACCAGCAGTTTGTTCTCTATAGTTAAAAGTCTGTTTCTTAGTTTGCCTAGCTCTCTCATTTTATTTTCTCTTTGCTAACTTGTTTTGTTTCTTAAATTCCAAATATGAGTGAAATCGTTTGGTATTTGTCTTTCTCTGACTTACTTAGCTTAGCATAATACTCTCTAGCTCCATCTGTGTTGTTGCAAAGATAAAGACTCCACTAAAAAAGAGAACATTAGGCCAATATCTCTGATGAATGTGTATGCAAAAATTCTCAATAAACTACTAGCAAACTGAATCCAACAACACATTAAAAAAAATCATTCATGGGGCACCTGAGTTGCCTCAACTCAGTTGGTCGAGTGTCTGACTTTGGCTCAGATCATGATCTCCCAGTTCATTGGTTCAAGCACCACATTGGGCTCGCTGATGTCAGCGTCTGTCTGTCCCTCTCTCTCTCTGCCTCTCCCCCCTTTCTCTCTCTCTCTCTCTCTCTCTCTCTCTCAAAAATAAACAAACATTACAAAAAAAATCATTCACCACAATCAAGTGGGATTTATTCCTGAGTTGCAAGGGAGGTTCAATATTTGCAAATCAATCAACGTGACACACCACGTTAATAAAAATTTAAAAATATCATTTCAATAGAGGAGGAAAAAGCATTTGACAAAGTACAACATTCACTCATGATAAAAATCCTCAACAAAGCAGGTTTATAGAGAACATATCTCAACATAATAAAGGCCTTATATGAGAAACCTGCAGTTAATATCATCCTCAGTGGGGAAAAACTGAGAGATTTGCCTCTATGGTCAGGAACAAGACAAGGTCTTGCTGAGCTGTCAGCACAGACCCCGACACAGGGCTCAAACTCATGGACCGTGAGATCATGACCTGAGCCGAAGTCGGACGCTTAACAGACTGAGCCACCCAGGCACCCCTAAAGTAATCTTGAAAAAGAAAAGCAAAGCTAGAGACATCACAATTCTAGACTTTAAGTTTTATTACAAAGCTGTAGTGATCAAGACAGTTTGGTATAGGCATAAAAACAGACACATAGATCAATGGCACAGAATAGAAAAACCAGAAACAAACCCAAACCTATATGGTCAATTAATCTCCAACAAAGAGGAAAAAAAGAATATCCAATGGGAAAAAAGACTGTTTCTTCAACAAATGGTGTTGGGAAAACTGGACAGCAACATGGAGAAGAATGAAACTGGACCACTTTCTTACACCATACACCAAAATAAACTCAAAATGGATGAAAGATCTAAATGTGAGACAGGAAACCATTAAAATCCTAAAGGAGAACACAGGCAGTAACTTCTTTGACATTGGCTGTAGCAACTTACTTCTAGATATGTCTCCTAAGGCAACGAAAACAAAAGCAAAAATAAACTACTGGGACATCATCAAAATAAGCTTCTGCACAGTGAAGGAAACAGTCAACAAAACTAAAAGGCAATCTATGGAATGGGAGGAGATATTTGCAAATTACGTATCTGATAAAGGGTTAGTATCCAAAATACATAAAGAACTTATAAAACTCAACGCCCAAAAAACAAATAATCCAACTAAAAAAATGGGCAGAAGACATGAATAGACATTTTTCCAAAGAAGACATACAGATGGCCAACAGACACATGAGAAGATGTTCAACATCACTCATTACCAGGGAAATGCAAATCAATACTATAATGAGGTATGACCTCATACCTATCAGAATGGCTAAAACCAACAGTACAAGACACAATAGGTGCTGGCAGAGAAAAGGGAACCCTCTTGCATTGTTGGGGGGAATGCAAACTGGTGCAGATGCTCTGGAAAACAGTAGGAAAGTTCCTCAAAAAGTTAAAAATAGAACTACCCTACCATCTAGCAATTGCACTAAGTATTTTCCCAAAGATTACTAAAACACTAATTCAAAGGGATATATACACCTCAATGTTTATAGCAACATTATCTACAAGCAACATTATCAACAACAACTAAATTATGGAAAGAGCCTAAATGTCCACTGACTGATGAATGGATAAAGAAGAGGTGGTATATATATATACACAATGGAATATTACTCAACCATAAAAAAAAGAAATCTTGCCATTTGCAGTGACATATATGGAGCTAGAGTATTATGATAAGTGAAATAAGTCAGAGAAAGACAAATACCATATGATTTTACTCAACATGTGTTTTTGAATGCAAATTTATATATTAAATATAGCCTCAGTTACTAGTGTCTGGAAAATGAGTTCCAGAATTAAACATGACTTTTATTTAGAAAACAAGGAAATTCTTCTTGCTATTATCCTGCAGATCTTATCTTTTAGAATCTTAGAGGTGTCATTTTTACCAAAAGATGGGAAAAGTTCCTTAGAAAATCCAACTTTATATTTCTAAAACTTTTGAAATATTAAGAAAGAAAAATGGTTTGTAATCCCTAGATTTATTTTATTAAAAAAACAAAAAACAAAACTCAACCAAGTTTTGAGCATCCTCCTCCCATAAGTTAACTGTGGCATTTCAAAGTCAGGGCTTACTAAATCGACTTTGAATGGGATGTGTGGCTCTATAACTGAGTATATGGTATATTTTATTTTTCAAAAAATTATTTCACATCAGTCTTGTTTATTCATCAAGTTAACTTGCACAGATGATACAAGGAACATTCTGGCTCCTCTTCTTAAAGTGTATGTGTATTGTGTTTTTTTCTGTCATTGTTGTAGAACAGACTATTTTGAACTACGTGAAAAATGCAGTGTTCAGTCATTCTTACCAACCACAGGAGTATTGCCTAGCAAATTAATAATCAAGACAAAAACATGAAAGAGCCCGGACTCAACATAATGTCATGCTTAAGAAATACCACCTTCATGAATAAATGCTACAATATATGTCATTAGTCCAAATTTGTTATTTAAAGTCTGCCAAACACCCAGATCTACAGCTGTATTGAGAACTTACACCTTATAGGTGACCAGTAGAAATGTTAGGTAAGAAACAAAATATCTGCAGACATCATATCTGCTATATAGATATCTACATTATAGATACAAATATATTTGTATAATAAGTACTTGTATTAGTATTTTGTCAGAACCAAGGTACAGAACTTGCAAGAAATAGAATAAAAGCTAAATAAAAATCAATTCTTACCTAGTAACTTGTGTCCCAGTTACATTTTCCAACATGTCACAGAGTGTGAGAAATATCCCTCTCACACTTTTCAGTTTCTGAGATGCATCAGAAACTGGATAATGATAAAGAATTTCCTGCTGTTAAATGAAAAGAAAGAGAAGTGATCAACCCTCCCCCCGCAAATTTTCCAACCATTACTTTTGTCATGGAAACTTCAGGCTTTGTACTATTAAGAAAAGAACAAAAAAATGAATCCTTTCAGCTTCAGGGGAAGTTTCATTCAAACAAACACAAGAAAGGAAGTATGTCTGGAATTTTAACACATTACCTAGTATTTAAAACACTACATTTGGAAGTCAGTTACAAACTGTCAAAATTGGTCATAATACCAAAGTATATACTGAGTAGGACACTCATTAGTTAGAATAATTACAATTAATTTCAATGTTTTAAACTTTAATCTCCTTTACAATAAATTCTAATAATAATATTTTATTATATTTAATTACTCAAATTTTCTGATCTCCTGTGGTAGTGTATCTGTATGGATACCACATGTAACTTGTAAGAGTCTTTAATTTTAATTACTTTCATTACTGACATTTAAAAGATAATCATCATCTTTGGTGAAATCATTAAATCCTTATTCAAACATAAGACGGTACTACAATTAAATTTACAAAGTAAGAATACAAAATGAAAGTAGTGCAAGTAGAGAGAAAGCAGTATTATGATATTATAATATCTTATCTGTCTTAAATGTAAAAGGGTTTGCCCACCACAAATTAAACTTTAAAAGAAAGCACATTTTAAATTATGGAAAAAACTAGATCTATAATTCACAAAATGCTTAATATATATTTTTTTGTTTTCAAGAAAAGCATGTTCCCAAGAAACAAACAGTTTTTATAAAATAAAATAAATTTCAAAATCAGGATAGGCATTGTGCTAGACCTTTTACACAAAGGAATGAATCATTCTGTACCTCACTTTTTTGTTGTTAAAACAACATGCTATTTTCCTCACAGGTTAAATTAAAAGCAGGCAAAATAAAAATTTCTATATGAAATCATAGAGAATTCAAAGTAGCTCCCAGTTATGCTATTTAATATTTAATATCTGTAAATATTAGTACAGTCACTATTGAAAAGCCAAACTCCTAACTTGGATCTTTTCCTTGATTCTCTCTCTAAAGAGTGTTCTACATCTTATTTTGATCTCTCATTAAAAGAAATAATTATGTGACTTAGAGTCCATGTCTTGGCAACTTTTACATCATGACAAATACAAATAATTAATAAACTGGACACACCTTTTTTTATACTTATTAAGCACATTCAGTATATGCAAATTGCTATAGAATATGTTGGCCAAATACACTCTGCCTAACCCTCAAATTTTCTTGCAATATTTCTACTGTAAAACAGTTACAAAAATCCTATCTTTAAAAATTAAGCCAAACATCAGTTAAGCTCTTCTGTTATGCTTACTTAGTAAAGTTAAACCTTGACTAGTAAATACACTTATTGCATTTGGTCAAATACCAAACACCACTTTAAACAAATAACCATATACTCTTTGATTAGGTTTTTGAAATTTTCAAATCTTATAACTTGGAGAATACAAGTTATTAACTATGTAACTCACATGAAAACTAAATGACCCTATGACATTTTATTGTATGCTAAGTCATATTAGTAAAAAAAGTCATTTGAAAAAGTCTCTATTCCAACCTCTGCAGCAACCAGCCCAGAAAGCCTCAGTGTTAAGGACCTGGCAAACTCAACAGTTTCTAACCAGTTTAATTAGCTGTCTTTTTAGGCACTTGTTAGTGGCATGCATTTGCAGCAGCTTCCACTCTGTTCAGTAAGAATAAAAAACCTCTCCTAATTACAGTGTTGATACAGGGCTGTCAACAGACAGAAACTTGTTCATTTGAGAGACATCTACACACTTTCCCATGGAAAGAAAGGCAAAGATGACAAAAGGCCTCAGCAGTATTCTACTCCAGGATGACCTAGAAAGTTCCAGGGTGTTACCATCCCAGGATTTTGTTGTGTGTTTTTATATAATAAATGGTTAAATTTCTCATTTAACTAGTAATACATGCAAGAAATCAGAATAATTAACTTTGGATCTTTCTGTTTTCAGAACACAGAAAATTATAAAAAATACACATAAGCAAATCCTTTCTTTTCCATTTCAATTATTGACTAAATTTTGATATACAAAGAAGCAACACTTTTGAAAAAAATTAAAAAAAAAAAAGAAGAAGCAAGACGAGGAAACACACTCCTTGGATAAAATGGCTTTGGCAATGAGAATATAGGCTGCAAGGATTTCAAAATCAAAGAAATGTAAATTAGGTAAAAACTTTTTAGATCTCCCTTGTGCTTGAAGCATTATGGTAAACTAGATGCTTTGAGAGACCCTTACGCTGTAAAACAAGTAGAGTTATGGCTCGAACATAACTTGTTGAACTGCTAGATATGTAAGAAGGACATCTTCTCCATACCCTTTCAAGCCCCTTCCCAGACTGCAAAGTTCTGGGAATGGTGGGAGTGGTGAGTGGTGGGCCGAAGGACAGAGGCAGGGTTGCTTTGAGGGTTGATGCCTACAATAGTGTCAGTCAGGACACTGAGTATTGAGCTAGTGGCTAGGTACGTAAGCTGAACTTAGCACCATTGTGTTAAACCCGGATTCTTGAGTAAGGCTGAAGTACCCTAGGTCAGTGGCAGAAGCAGAAGCAGCAAATTCTCTCTGGAGGAAGGCATTCCCACTTTTAAACCACAGGACTCCCAAAGATAAAAATCAAGCAGTTAAGTTTAGTCAGTGATCACCAAGGACACAAGAAGGCAAACCACCACAAGTCTTAGGACGTAGAGGACTCAGAGCTGGTAGAATGGGCAGATAAAGGATACAGAAGAACACAGAATATACATGAAATACTTACAGAAATAAAGTATAAAATCACTAAGACAAGACTACCAGTAGAGAAAATAACTTTCTACCTGAATGAAATAAGCAATAGTATGCGTTAACTTCATCTTCTTCTCAGCCATACAGAAAAACTACATTTTCTTACCTCCTTGCATTGGGAGAGACCATATAACTAGTTCTAGACACTGGAACATGGGCAGAAGTGATGTTCTAATTTTTAAGCTAGGACCCGGAAATGTCCCATGAGATATTAAATGCTTTCTCTCTTCTTTCATTGGTGAACTAGGTGCAAAATGATCTATGGCTCTGAAGCCTTTGGAAATCATGGAACCACTAGATGAAGGGCTCTGACCACCGAGCAACATGAGCAAGAACATTTATATTGAAATAAGAAACAAACTATTATGTTAAGCCACTAAGACATCAGATTTGTTACAACGATTGGCCTATTTTGACTAACACAATGTAGTAATAATTATAAAGCACCTTTCAAGAGGAGGTGAAAACAACATCATCAGATAAATAACAACAAAAGGTATTTATCATCAAGAGACTTTTACTAAAAAGAAATACCTAAAATATATGTCTTAAGAAGAAAAATGATCAAATAAGGACAGCTAGAGACATAAGAAAGATAGTAAAGAAAGTGGTAAGCATTTATGTAAATTTAAAGAAGGTCCATTTGTATGGAATACAATGTATAAAATATGCATTTTTATAATGTATTACTTACATATTTTATAATATATAAAATGTCACAATAATTAATAGTAGTAACACTAGTATAATTATACCCAATTTCTGGAATTTTTAAAAAAGTGATAGCATGAAAATACTGAGGAAAATAGCATGTATGTGAAGAGGGGAAATTGGAATTAAGGTGTACCAAGGGCCTTGAATTATTTTAAAAAAGAGTTAAGGTACTGCTTTAGAGTCTGCTAAGATAAATATGACAAAATTTTAAGAGCAATTACTAAAAAAATAGAAATAAAGACTACAGCAACCAATAACAGGTAAGAAAATATTATGGAAAAAGTAGTTCAAATAGAAATTTTTAAAGAAGATGGTAGAAACAAATTCAAATATTTCAGTAATCTATAAATGGACTCATTAGGTTTGTCAATTAGAAGATTGTGTAAGAGACATACCAAAACCATAAAGACACAGAATGACTGAAAAAAGTGCTTATTATTCACCTGGAAGACTATAAAAGGAAAAGACTTATTCTTTTCCTTTGCACTTTTGAGAAGGCACTCACCTCTTCCTTTGATGTTTCCGAGTCAAGCTGTAGTGTGAGATACATAACGATATGAGGAGTGTTTAGGATATTTTGCTGGATCCCTTCAACCTCTTCTCCCCACAGAAGTTTGACTAAATCACTTGTGTTCGACTGTGTCTTTTTCTGTTTTGGTTGAGTTGTTTCCTTTTTCACAGCATATGCATTCTCAAATGTCAGTTTTACCTTTAACAATTAAACAATGTGTTGATTTTTCAACAAGGGAAAGTCAGCTGCAGTTTTCACAAAAAAGGGTCTGTACATGCATATATATTCAGGTACACACAGTATATCTAAATATCATCCTAGAACGTGAGCTCTTTACGGAAGGGACTATGTAGTCTATTTACATTTCTATCTCTAGCTCCTAGCCTAGCACATATTATTACAAATATTTATTGAGTAAGAATTTATAATTACGTGTACAAAAATTCATTTATTTAGTCACTGTATTCTAAGTTACTGACAACAAAAGGAAATGCCATGGAAAAACAAGAATTCATATGATCTCATAATTTCAAAAACAGCAACACTATTACTATGAATGCTGATAGCACTGATTCATCTGGAGAAGGGAAAAAAGAAGATTTAGGATTAAAAGGAACTTCATAAAACCAGATTAGCTTTCCTTTCAAGCGAGGTGATAGTCAAACATTTTTCTTAGACATTCTTTGAGATCCTTTAAATTAAAGACCAAGGAGGGGCGCCTAGGTGGCTCAGTTGGTTAAGTGTCCGACTTGGGCTCAGGTCATGATCTCATGGGTTTGAGCCCAGTGTCGGGCTCTGTGCTGACAGCTAAGAGCCAGGAGCCTGCTTCAGATTCTGTATCTCCCCTTCTCTCTGCCCCTCCCATGCTCATGCTCTGTCTCTCTCTGTTTCTTAATAATAAATAAATGTTAAAAAAATTTTTTTTTAAATAAAGACCAAGGAAAACTATCAATGTGCTGGATCTCAGACCATGACCTTGAGAAGATTATCAGTTTTATCAAGACAGTTTTATTTTCATGGTTGACAAGATTGGTAAGAGCCAGAATGTGGCCATCCATATTCCAGTTGCTGAAAGGAAGCTTCCACTTCTCAATTACCTTTCCTTGAAAAAGGAGATGTAGATAGTTGAATTTGGCCATGAGTTGGCCAAAGATAACTCATTCATTTTAAAGAAGCACCAGTGTGTATCTTGACTAAAAGAAGTTTTCACTAGAGATAGCTAATTTGGTATAGTAAGGACATCATCATAAGCTATATAACCACAAAGTATTCCTGTGTTTAAAATCTTATCAGAATATAGATGAGTAAAACAGGATATTCTAACTGTAATAATCCATAAAGTTTCAAATTTAAACATTAAAGTGTAATGACTCTTTTAAAATTAGGTTAAATTTGAAGTCAGACGATAAATTCATGCTTGATCAAGAATAAAGAAGTCTGCTCAACATACTTTAATATGTATATTAAATCATCACACTGCATCCTTTAAAAGAAATCATGCACAACCTAAATATATACAATTTTTGTCAATCAAACCCAAATAAAGCAGGGGGAATGTCTAGCCAATATTTAAAAGCAGATAAAATTGTACACATTAAGTTATATTTTGAGGGGAAATCTTTAAAAGCTATTATCAAGATAGTAATATATCAAGATAGTAATAAGTAATCTCTAATTTTTAATAATTTATTATAAGAGTTACCATTTTTAAGGCCAACTTTAAATACATGATGAATACCAACGTATGTAGTCATTCTTTTTAAAAGTGAGCTTTATATATTTATATGTTTTCATAAAAAATATTAAGCATATTATTTTTAAAAACTCATTCATAATCACACCAGCCCATCTAATTATTGTTAGTATTAGACTATACAATAAATTTGTCCTGATGAATAAAACCTTCCAAAAGAAAAATGTCCTTTTTTGTTAGCAAGGAGGGACTATTTATGATTGTATTCCATTTTGCTTATCTGTAATTGTCTGTCTGTGGCATTTCAGGGGCACCAAATTATCTCTACCTAACATGGATTTAGCTAAATAAACATCTTTTCTAAAATAAATCTCAGATTTATGGTATTAAGTAGAAAAGAGACATGAGGTCTAAATTCATCAATATGTATATATTTAAGGTAAACAGAAACTAGGTCAAGATCAGCAGTAGTCTGTATTGAAAGTAGGAGAGGAGGGGCGCCTGGGTGGCGCAGTCGGTTAAGCGTCCAACTTCAGCCAGGTCACGATCTCGCGGTCCGTGAGTTTGAGCCCCGCGTCAGGCTCTGGGCTGATGGCTCAGAGCCTGGAGCCTGCTTCTGATTCTGTGTCTCCCTCTCTCTCTGCCCCTCCCCCGTTCATGCTCTGTCTCTCTCTGTCCCAAAAATAAATAAACGTTGAAAAAAAAAAATTAAAAAAAAAAAATAAAAAAAAAAGAAAGTAGGAGAGGAGAAATTCTTCATAAAATTTTCCTGAGGCCTGATAATCATGGTTTTCTTTACAAAACATGTAACTGTATTCCAAACAGAAAAGATAAACCTTTACTAAATTTTTCATGTTTGCCATAAACCTAATGTTGAAAAATGGGCTCTTGATATTACAACACTGTGTCCAAAAAAGGCTGAATAGAAAATTGGTATATTTGGGTCGGGGGGGGGGGGAATATTAGGCAAACTAAATAAAAATATAAAAAATTAGAGATCCTATATGGGAACAATCAAGCATTATCTGATGAAACTTAAGATGACGGTGAGAATAGCTGAAGAGATGTTGCTTTAGAAAAGATCTTAGAAGGATGTGAAAAAGAATATTTGGTGTGAAAGTTTTTTTTTTTTTTATGTTTATTCATTTTTAAAAGACAGAGAAAGACAGAGCACAAGCAGGGGTGGGGTGGAGGGGGGGGGGGCACAGAATCTGAAGCAGGCTCCAAGCTCTGAGCTGTCGGCACAGAGCCCAACACGGGGCTCGAACTCACAAACCGCGAGATCATGACCTGAACCAAAGTCGGACGCTCAACCAACTGAACCACCCAGACACCCCTTTGGTGTGAGGTTTTGATCCAAAAAAAGCAACAGGTAAGCATTAGATGACCTGAAAGACTATGTTCTGAGAGTTGCATCTGTAGTAGAGGGCAATGCTCAACATATGTCTGCATAAACAGAAATACAAACATAAGCATAGACATATAAAATCCTTGAACAAGGATCTCATGAAGTGAATGGCTTGGTGGTTGAGGGTCCTTTTATCTGAGAATGAGAATTTAAGTGTGTCCAAAAGAAAATATATGGGAGCCTTTGGTGGTGTTCCTTGAAAATGTGAGAAATCCTAAGAATTTGGGGGAATTCAGAACCTAGACCTTATGACAGGATAGATGGGAGATTTGAGATTGTCCCCAGCAGTGGGCTTTGGCGAGGAACCATATATATAAGTGGAGTGGGGGAGGAGAAATCTGACTGCAGGGAGCACATGATGAGTGACATCCTAGGGAAATAGGTGTCAGAGAGACAGGCTGGGTTTGTGTTGGGAGTGTCTGTAAGAGATATGCATACCAGTGGTGAACAAGGAGAAAGGTGGTCTTCAGAGAAAGAAACATGCTTCAGTACAGGGAGGGCATCTTTTCCAGCTGAGATTCTTGTGGGTGGAGAGGTCAAAAAACCAGGTGTAACTAACCAAAAATGACAAAAGGAAATGAGGTGGTAAACTCAAAATGAAAATTCACTAATTTTACTTGAGGCAGCAACAACAACCTAAAATTTAAGACTAGTTTGCTATGCTTAGTGAAAAATGACATACTTGAAAACGAATGTTATACTTGGCAAACAACTGCACTTCTTTTCGGTGGTGTAAGGACGTTTTCCCCTCACCATGTCACAAACTCAAACAAATACACAGACCGCAGAACCATCCATTAAAATTCTTTTAAGAACTATTTTAGCCACCATTCTTCTGATTTAAGTAAAGTTAGCTTCAAGTGCAAAGATAATTACACTTTGGCCAGACATTTTGAAAAGCTTACATGTTAGGTAGCTCTAAAATGTCAGGATATCTGGTTGCCTTGATAAAATGAAAATGGGTGAGACAACTAAATTAAAAGGTAAGTGCTATTTTTAAAAGGGGTTGATATACATAGAATTTTTTATAGAAAAAAACTTTTGTTAAGAAACATCTAATGTAAAATAGTTTACATGAAACTTCCTATAAAAGGGTTTTCAAGTCTGTTGTTCCTTCCTAGATGTTAACCTGTGACATGTTTTACCATTCCTTGTTGTGGGTCTCTCTCAAAACATTTTTGTGTGTGTGTGCAATTTGCCCATTCTTTCTTTCTTCCTCTCCTTCCAGTTCAGGAGATGATGTGCCTTTCCTCAGGGTGTAAGGACATGCTCTCTATAACTCATCACTTCCAAAATCTTGTTTCCTTAATTACCCCCTCTCTACTTCTATCTTTAACCCTTCCATGTAACCAGCAATGTCTCTTCAGCCTCTGTCAAACAAGCAAATTCTTTCTCTCCATGCCATCCTCTTCAGAGATGGGAACGAGGGAGGTTGTCAGAATCTGAAGCAGTTCCAAGAGCTGACCAGTCTCTCACTTCTGCCTTATGGCCCTCACAGTCTCTCTCACAACACCTGGCTACTATCTGCATGTCTGATCCTTTCTCCTTTGTCTGACAGAAGCTTTGAAAGTTCCTCCATCAAAATTCTGAAGGAATTGAGTCTATCTGAGTCAGCAAATTCTCTCCGCTTGATCCTCTTCTCTTTTGGACAATCTCACTGAGTTACTCAAGACAAAACCTGGAAGGCACCTTGGACTTCCTTTTATTCTGCAGGAAGTATCCTCTTCAATTCACATTATCTTAAATGTAATCTACTCCTTCTTCCATATCCACAGCCAAAACCTTGCTCAGGCCTTTATCACCTCTCTTCTGACTGCTGTGAAGCCAGTCACCTGGTTTCCCAAACTCCAGTCCCATTCAGAGTGAAATATTCCTAAAATGCAAATCTGACCAAGTCAGTCCTCCACTTTAAAAATATCAAGACTGGGTAGCTCGGTTGGTTAAGCATCTGACTTCAGCTCAGATCACGGTCTCACGGTTTGTGAGTTAAATCAAACCCTGCATAGGGCTCTCTGCTGTCAGGGCGGAGCTTGCTTCAGATAATTTGTCTCCCACTCTCTGCTCCTCCCTGTTCATTCTCTCTCTCTCTCTCTCTCTCTCTCTCTCTCAGAAATAAATAAAAACATTAACAAATTTAAAAATAAAATATCAACACAGATGGTTACTTCTGGGTTCTGAAACAGAGAAGGTTTACACTTTTTTTAAAATTTTTATTTATTTATTCTGAGAGAGAGAGAGAGAGAGAGAGAGAGAGAACCAGCATGCTAGCTAGGGACGGATAGAGAAGGAGAAGGAGAATCCCAAGCAGGTTCTGGGCTATCACTGCAGAGCGTGACTCAGGGCTTGATTTCATGAACTGTGAGATCATGAACTGAGTCGAAACCAAGAGTTGGACACTTAACTGACTGAGCCACCCAGGAGCCCCCAAATACATATTTTTAAAAATTTTGCCAGTCAATTTCCTAATCTTTCCACAGCATATATGAATATCATTTTTGTGTAACAAGAAAATAATAAAAGTTAAAAAATTCCACCCAAATATCATCTCCTTTAAGAAAACTTTTCCCCGCTCTCTTGGTCCTAAGAAGTACTTGAGAGGTAAGAGTCCGGGACTAATGTTCCACAGGCCGATCTCCTTAAAAGGAGTTGGCTCCCTCCAAATCTCCAGGAAAATGAACTATGGCCCAGTACTTAATGCAATCAACCCTGGTCAACTGCAAAATGTGGACACAAAAACCCTGATCAAGCCAGGAGGGGGTGGTATACTACCTGCACAATTATGTGCTTGTAGAATAAATGAGTGCACAGAGCTGTGGCAGGAGATCAAAATCACAAAAATAGGTAATTAGAAGGGTACTTGCACCTTTATTGTCATTTTAAATACCTAAAACCTCTTTTTTTCAAACCTACAACTTCTTAATTTAAAACATTTCAAACCTACAGAAAAGTTGGAAGAATATAATAATTACCCATGTATTATTCCTCATCCAGTTTTAACAATGCTTAACATTTTGTTACATTTCCTTTCTCCTTCTCTTCTCTGTCATATTCCTCTCTCCTTCCATCCTCACTCCCACTCTATGTACTAAAAAAATATTGACTGGAACACCTGGGTGGCTCAGTCAGTTGAGCATCCAACTTTGGCTCAGGTTATGATCTCGCGGTTTGTGGGTTCAAGTCCCACATCAGGCTTAATGCTATCGGTGCAGGGCTTGCTTCAGATCCTCTGTTCCCCTCTCTCTGTTCCTCCCCTCTGTTCACTCTCTCAAAAATAAATAAAACATTAAAAAAATTGACTGAATCACTTCAGAATTATCTGCAGACATTTTAATGTTTCATTGCTAAATACTTGAGCATGTATGTACTAAGGACTGAGGCATTCTCCTACACAACCAAATATAATGATCACATTTAGGAATCTGAATATTCAATACAATATTGTTCTCAAAGTCTGTGTCCAAATTTTCCCAATTGTCCCAATATGACTATTTCCCACTGCAATCCAGGATCAATTAAGGATTAGCCACTGTATTTAGTTATATGTCACTTCAGTCTGCCTTAGTCTAGAATAGTTCTCCAGCCTTTTTTTCCTTTCATGATAGTTAAATTTTTGGACACTCTAAGACAACTGTTTTTGCAGAATGTTAAAACTTGGCTTTGAAAGAAAATGATTTGGGCTTTTTATATCTTACCTAGCGTATAGGCTTCACCTCTGGATCTCATTCTGGTATTTGGAATCTATTTGTAACAGAACTTATTCAAAAACCAAACACAGAACTGCAGAGTTGGAACTGGGCTCAGATATATTTGCTCAAATCTACTCTGATTATAGATGAGAAAACTGAAGCCCTGAAGAATCTGGCAAATTGCTCAGAGCAAGGTTTTAAAATGGAGATCTGACCTCATCCTACCACATTACCACATTGTAGGTATCTCCCAGGCCATATTCTGTCACATGAAGCCTTCAGACCATTTTTATACCCTGAGTAGAAGCTGAAAATGTTGCTGTTAGATATTTTCAAATTTAAATGCTAAAAAGTCTCCTATGGTATTCTTTATAAATTAGCATTCCTCTCCTCTTATTGCTTAAATAACTGTTTTAGATGCCATAGATACAAAGCAGGTAAAACAACTTTTTCTGGGATAAGTTCACCTCAGTTAGTTCTGACCCAGTAGGAGTGAAGACCCACCCAGGCTTTGTGACAAAGGGAAGGATTGTGCACTGGAGTCAGTTTCAGTTCCTTGAGTTATTAATTCTACTACCTAGGATAAATCATTAAATCTCTCTTAGATTCTTTTTCTTCACATGTAAAATAGAAATACAATTACTGGCATCTTACAGACTGTTATAAAGAATAAGTGAAACGATATTAGCAAAACACCGACATATGCCTGGCACGTACAAACACTAGTTCCCTTCCCAGGCCTACTCTTACCCTCCCTGAGCCTCCTAGTTTATATGGCTGGTATAGAGAAGCTTATAGTTTTCCCCACTTTCAATACTAATGATGTAAGAAAAACGTGGTTTACCAATTAAACATTATTTCTAGTTAAAAGAATTTTAACTATGTTCTAAATCATTATTCAAGACATGTTGTCCCAAATGCTGGTGCCTGCTTTTGACTATGACACAGCTATAATACCGATTCTGCTAGTAAAGCAAACAAATGTATACATGTTTATACTCAAAGGGTTAAATTAGAATAAAGTATTCCAAAATATTAATACTAGATATCCTCAGGTGGCAGGATTTTAAAAGATTTTGTCCCTTACGTTTTCTTTTTTTACAGTGAACATGTATTACCTTTATAATAAGAAAAAATTATTTCCTTAAATAATAAAAAGATTTTAATAATACACATCTTAATATGGGACTATATTTTCAAATTATATAGTGTCAAAATCACTTTCAATTTACAATAGGAAAGGCAAGAATGTGCTAGAGTACTGGAGCATTAACATATTCTCTCAATATGATAAATTCAAGCAACTCAAAACAGTTTTTCTTCCATCTTCAAAACAAACTGCTATTTCTTCATTTAGGTACAAGATGTACATATTGGCACATAAAAGCTGTGTGTGTGTGTGTGTGTGTGTGTGTGTGTGTGTGTGTGTTTAAATCCAGAACCACACTTCATGCAGCAAGATGCTCACGCTGTAAAACGCAAACTGGGCAAGGAGCAGATAAACGACTCCTACTTCACACTTAACGAGGACATGTAAATGGTGGGTGGAACTGGACCAAAATATTTAAATCATTACTTCTTCCTCTTCTTTTTCTTCTGAGTGCGCATAGCTGAATTTGCAAATGACAATTTAACATAAGTATAATGTGACTCCACTGTAAACATAATTTTTCTTTTTTGGAAAACTGAAGAGACATGGTTGAACTGTGGCAAGACTGGCAGACACTGGCAACTGACAGAGGCAAGAAAGGAGAAGCCCTTACCCAGGGCTGACATACAGCCAGTTTACTTGGGTGAAGCTGGTTCAGTTGTTAAAATACATAATTCTTCATTACTGATTGGTAAGTAGCTGCTATCTGAGCACCCTGAGGAACCACAGTACCTTGGCTGACCTCTCCACATCTGGCAACCAAAGGAGACAACAGTATACACTATTTCAGCAGTATGGCTGGTGTCTGCCTGATTGTTAATATTTCGAACACCACCTTGTCTCCATCGATATCTCTCTACCCATTCCTAAGCACTGCTGGTCACTAGCTACCATACTTATTCCAGCACTTTCATTTTGCATTTCCAAAGATAGCTACTTTTACAGAGCATCCATGTATATGTTTGGTGTGTGTGTGCTTTAAGAGAAAAAAGTGAAATAAGGGAAATGTTATTTCTTAGAAAATAAAGAATTTCATAGTGGGTGCCAATATTTCAGAATCTCAAATCATCCTGATCAATCCAGAAAGTTGCTTCATTCTCCCACAGTCTAACTTTAAAAAAAAAAGTTTATTTATTTTTGAGACAGAGAGACAGAGAGAGAGAAACACAGAGAGAGAGACAGAGAGAGACAGAGAGAAAGAGAGAGAGAGAACATGAGCTCACAAGTCGGGGAGGGATAGAGAGAGAGAGAGAGAGAGAGAGAGAGAGAATCCCAAGCAGGCTCTACACTGTCAGCATAGGGCCCAATGTGGAGCTTGAACTCACAAACTGTGAGATCATGACCTGAGCTGAAACCAAGAGACGGACACTTAACTGACTGAGCCCAGCTAATTCCTGATACTAACAAGAGCAAAGCATTCATAAATAGAAAGTATAGCACTTTAAAAAATTCACCTAAGGACCTAAAAATGTCATCTATGATACAAAATGTCAATGCTTAGACTATCAAAATAACTATTATGAAAGAGATTTATTTTTACCTACAAGGAATGAAAAATAATTCATTAAATACCTAAACAAGAGCTTGGGAATAAGGTTAAACTAGATAACAGAAAAAACCAAACTGGTATAGTTTTTAAAATAAACAAAACCACATTTTAAAAAACTTAATAGTGATTTTAATAAATTAGAGAAAAGAAAATTCCATGACTGTTCAAAATGACTTTTCTAGGAACTGGATTTTCATCAACATATATGGTAGTTATAATGACAGGTTAGTCATTATAGATCTTTTTTTTATTGTCATTGTTCCTGCTTACTTAGGATAAGTTTTTTTGTTTAATTTTTTAAAGTTTACTTATTTATTTTGAGAAAGAATGAGCAAGCACGAGCCAGGGAGGGGCAGAGAGCGAGGGAAAGAGAGAATCCCAAGCAGGCTCAATGCTCAGCACTGAGCCCAATGTTGGGCTTGAACCCATGAACCATGAGATCATAACCTGAGTGGAAATCAAGGGTCAGACACTTAATTGATTGAGCCACCCAGGCACCCCAGGAGGAGTTTTATTTGTAGATATTTCTCCTCTATTTAGAATCATCTCCAAAAGCTAAAAATGTTAACAAGAGCCAAATTTTTTAAAATAGTCAAGTATGTAGGGGCGTCTGGGTGACTCAGTCAGTTGAGCTTCTGACTTCAGCTCAGGTCATCATCACATGGTTCATGAGTTCAAGCCCTGTGTTGGGCTCTGTGCTAACAGCTCAGAGCATGGAGTATGCTTCAGATTCTGTGTCTCCCTCTCTGTCTGTCCCTCCCCTGCTCACACTCTCTCTCTCTCAAAAATAAACATAAAAAAAAAAAAAACCCTCAGTCAAGTATGTAAGTGCAATTCACGTTATACATGGTCATTTTCAGAATCTTAAAAAAAGAAAACAGTACAAGATGTCCTTATTTTTAATTCATCAAAGAATATAGAAAAAGATTGTCCATACCTGCATGGGTCCAGGAATGCAAGACAGAACCCTTTCTATGTTTTCAGAAGTCACATCCACGTCATTCACAGCAACAAGGACATCACCTGAAAACAGAGTAACAAAGGTGGTTGTATGAATATACAAAACCCAAAAAGATCTAGAATTAGAAGATTAAAAAGCATCTATTCTGACCTCTTCAAAGTCTATGGAACTCATTATGTATTTTTATACACTTCATTAGCAGCAGAGGTAAGCTCCCACTCCACTCTTTTCTGACATAACACAGCCCAACACAGTGCCATAACTAAATACAACCTATGGAGATTTAAAGAGATGAATATTCTCATTTTGAATATAATTTGAGAGCATTATGTAAACTCAAAGGACAAGTACTGCACTTAGCAAAACTGAATCTATTCACTTAAACCCACAGTGAAAAAATTTAGCTAAAATTTTAATTCAATCCATGTGGCATAACTCAGTATGCTGCAGGATTTGCTGTTATTGATCTATGCCTTTGTTTCAAAGGCCCCAATCATAACAAAATGCACAGCACGTTTTGGTAAAAATCGCCTTCTCCATGGCTTTTCTTTAAATGTGTATGTTTATTAAATTTGGTGGCTTTCATAAAGTAAAGATCAATGTTAAAATGGAAATTTACTTTTACAACATAATTAGAGGTAATATCAAAATACCAATGAGCTTTATTAATAGAAATATATACATACAAGGGTTATTTTTTATCATTTCTAATCAATCATATCATTAGGAAATGGACCAAATAATTACTATTCATCCAACAGATATTTATTGAGCACCTACTATGTACCATTTACTGTTCTAGGCACTACAGATAGAGAATTGAATAAAACAGACAAAAATCTCTACCCTCATGGAACTTCATATGCTTTGGGGAAGACAGATAATAAACATGTATATAGATAATAGTGTTGGTAAACAATTCTTCATCAATCTCTCATGTTTTTGTATATCTTGTAAGCTAAGGCACTGAAAGTCCTTGCTCTGAATTATTTTTTCAAGGATGTTTATGTAGTGAACAGCCTTGGACAACATAGATAATGTTACAGGGAGTAATCATCTGAAAACATGTTTAACAAAGCTCTAAAAGTAGGAACCATACATATATCATCATAACAGGTATGAAAATTAATTTTAGAGTGAGTGTAGTATACAAAATATTTTTAAAAGTTTAGTAGAAAAATTTCTTTCTTTCTTTTTTTTTTTTTTAATTTTTGAGACAGAGAGAGAGACAGAGTGATAGCAGGGGGAGGGGCAGAGAGAGAGGGAGACACAGAATCTAAAACAGGCTCCAGGCTCTGAGCTGTTTGCACAGAGCCCAATGCAGGGCTCAAACTCATGAATGGCAAGATAATGACCTGAGCCAAAGTTGGACACTTAACTGACTGAACCATGAAGTCGCCCTAAAAAATTTGTGTTTCTATAACAGAAGAGTTATATCTACTTCTCATTCTCCCAGATATTTGTTTGCCTCAAGTTTTTCTCAGCATCTCTGTGACTCAGAAATGGCAGGCTTCCTGGACATCGTATCACTACAGTGGGCAGTATACACTCCAGGAAAGTTCTTTCTCAACAAGGACACAGAAGTCATTAGTATGCACTGTCAAAGGCTAAAAGGAAATGAATTGCATGAATTAGTTTGAATTGTTAGGTAAGAAATGGTGTGTGCTGGTGGAAAATTTTATCGAGATACATTCAAAGTCAAATAAAATATAAAGAGGTGAAATCAGTTTATCACAGTGCTTAAATCTGTTCCTCAATGTAAAATTAATCATTTGAGAAAATCCATCAATTTCTCAGCATCTACTTAATATCAAATGTGTACTGAAGGGTACCAAGGCCCATGAAAAACTAAATGCCAAAGTTTGTTTACTGTTATATTTATACTATATACAAAATGAATATACAGGTTAAGAAATTATTTTTAATACAAAACTATTACACATAAATACAGGAAAAAGAAAAGCTACATATAAAAATTTTGCCTTTGGGTGTATGTGCTTTTTCTCTTTTTGCTTAATTATATTTTCTAAACTGTCTACATTAAAAAAATACTACCATTACAAAGAGAAAAAATTAAAACTCATTATTTTACCTAAAAATCCCCACTGTGGTAGGTAGATTAGTGGTCTCCCAAAGTTGTCCACATCTTAATCACTGAAATCTGTGAATGTTACCTTACATGGCAAAAGGGACTTTGCAGATGTAATCAAGTTAAGGATGTTGACATTGGGAGATTATCTGAGTGGGCCCAATGTAATCAGAGGGTATTTATAAGAAAGGAGGCAGGAGGGTCAGAGGCAGAGAGAGACTTGAGGATACTATACTGTTGGCTTTGAAGTTGGAGGAAAGGACCACAAGGCAAGGAATTCCAGTGGCCTCTGAATGCCGGCCAAGGAAAGGGACTCTAGAGAATTCAGAGGAATGTAGTCCTACGGATACTTTGATTTTAGTGCAAGAGGACACATCTTAGACTTCTGACTTCCAGAACTGCAAGACGATAAATTTGTGTTGTTTTAAACCACTACGTTTGTGGTAATTTGTCACAGCACAAATTACCTGCTTAACAATACAAAATGAAAATGAATACACCTGCCTAACAATACAAAGCAGTCTTGGCTAAGCACCAAATGAGAATCAGGAACTATAAATAATAAAGAACAGATCTGGATACACAGGTACATAGAGGTTGCTGGAGAAAAATAATAAATCTTGTTAGAGGAGAAAGACTGGGAAATATGTATGTGCCAGTGGTGTGGGACCAGACTGTGAATTTAAATTGGTTATGTAAATTAGGCTGCATCTGACTTCAGGGAGAAGAGAATCTGGCTTTTCAAACATAGTTACCACACTGCCATTTTACACTTTCAAGTTAATGTATTTACCATCAAGGCATTTATTGAAAAATTCTTAAGTTTTGAGAGAATTAACTTTATTATGTATTTTTTGAGCTTCAATACCAATCCTTCATTTATAATATGCAGGCATAAGCAGAAAATTAAGGTCCCTCCTAACCTGTCATTCTAGAAATCCTTAAATAATGGTGACTCATATACTGTAACTATCATTCAAAAAGTTTGATTAAGTAAAATATCACATTACCTGATGAGGCTGGAAAAGAAATAGTGCAAGGTTTTTATTTCTCATTAAAATAGAAAATAATAATACAGAAATGTTGGAAAAGTTGTTGATGACCCCAGCATTGTAACCATAATTATTTTTGCAAATTATTTTTAGTCTTTACCTATACTGGCACAAATGAGATATAAAGGAATTTCATCCTTTTAAACCTCTCAAGTCGTAAGAATTCTGATGTTAGTTCGTTGTTTTTATTTATTTTTAATTTATTTTTAATGTTTGTTTATTTTTGAGAGACAGAGAGACAGAGCACCAGTGGTGAGAGGCGGGGAGAGGTGGGGACCAGAGAGACAGGGAGACACACAATGCGAAGCAGGCTGTCAGCATAGTGCCCAATGCGGGGCTCAAACCCATGAACTGTGAGATCATGACCTGAGCTGAAGTTGGCATTTAACCGACTGAGCCACCCAGGTGCCCCACACTGTTTTTAGATTATAATTTTAATAGTCAAATAACACATACATTTATTAAATTATAATTCAAATAACCATACTCCAGTTTGACATTTTCATGCTTTTTTATTTTTTACTACTAAAAAATGTTTAAATGTTTTTTACGTTTTTTACCTTTTTTAAAGTTTATTAATTTTGAGAGACAGAGACAGAGACAGAGAGCGTGAGCGGGGCAGGGGGCAGAGAGAGAGACATACACACACAAAATCTGCAGCAGGCTCCAGGCTCTGAGCTGTCAGCAGAGCCCGACACGGGACTTGAACCCACAAACCATGAGCTGAAGTCGAACGCTTAACCAATTAGCCACCCAGGTGCCCCTTAAATAAATGTTTTCATGCGCATAGTTTTTCCTTCTTTTACATTTGGGGTCAGCAAACTTCTTCTGTAAAGGGCAAGTAAATACTTTAGGTTCTGCAGGCCATATGGTTTTGTTGCAGCAACTACTCAAATTTGCAACTGTAGCTTGAAAGCAGCAATAAACAATAAACGAATGTGGCTGTGTTCCAATACAATTTTATTTATAAACATTAATATCTGACTTTCATAAAGTTTTCTTATGTAATAAAATATTGTTCTTTTGATTTTTTTTTTAAATTTTTTTTTTCAACGTTTATTTATTTTGGGGACAGAGAGAGACAGAGCATGAACGGGGGAGGGGCAGAGAGAGAGGGAGACACAGAATCGGAAACAGGCTCCAGGCTCCGAGCCATCAGCCCAGAGCCTGATGCGGGGCTCGAACTCCCGGACCGCGACATCGTGACCTGGCTGAAGTCGGATGCTTAACCGACTGCGCCACCCAGGCGCCCCCTTCATTTTTTTTTTTAATCATTGAAAAAGTGAAAGCCATTCTTAGTTTGCAGACTGTACAAACATGGGTGGTAGGCGTGATATGACATGCAGGCCATGGTTTACAGATCTGTTTTAGGTTCTTTTGGATAAGTGTCTCAAAATGGATTAATTGGTTTAAAAAGTACATTGTTGTAGCTTAATCCTTACTTCCAAATTACATTTTGAAAGGATTAAATAATTTCTTTTCTTTTTCTTCAAAGAGAGATCCTTTGGCACTTCCCCATCCCTTCAAGTGAACACTACAGCAAGTAAAAGAACTTTGTGAATGGAAATCAGAACTTGTAGGTCACAGTTTTATCACTGACTGCCCTTGTTCCTGGGTAAATCATGTAATTCCTTTGGTACTCAGCTGTAGAAGGAATTAACTACATGAGAAGGTCTCTAGGAAGGCCTAAAAACTCTAAAATTCTATCTTTCCAATGAACTCACTGCTTCAGTTTCTTTCCTTTACTGCGGAGTCGAGTACCACAGGCAAAATGTGGGAAAGAAATGGGAGGAAGGAGAGACAAACACAGGAGAGTTCCCTTCAATGAGAAAATTGAAATGTTGCAAGTATTACAGAAGGTGAAAATAAAAATGTGTATCAAATAACAACATGCAAAATATTAAAGAATAAAACCATCCATTATATACTCATAAAAAAAAATCCATCTTTTTAAAAAAGCACATCAGGGGTGCCTGGGTAGCTCAGTTGGCTAGGTGTCTGACTTTTGATTTTGGCTCAGATCATGATCTCATGGTTCATGAGATCGAGCTCCACGTGGGGCTCTGACAGTGCAGAGCCTGCTTGGGATTTTCTCTCTCCTTCTCTGCCTTTCCTCCCCTGTTCATGTGCACTAACATACTCTCTTTCTCTCACTCTCAAAATAAATAAATAAACATTAAAAAAAACTGTTTGATTTAAAAAAACAAAAAAAGTACTTCAAATGTTTTAACTGGAAACAACCAGAATGTCCATCAACAATGAAATGGAAATATAATAGTGTACATTCCAATGGAATACTATATAGCAACAACTTGGATATTTCTCACAGATTATAATAAAGAAAATAAACACACGGGAATGCACACCATATATTTCTATTTATATGAAGTTCAAGAAGAGGCAAAATAAAACAATAAGAAAAGAGGAGGAGGCAAAATCAACTCTATTGACAGAAAACTTGACTTTCAGATTACCTTTGGGAGAGGGCATTAACTGGGAGGAGGGACCATGGAGACTTCTGGGTACTGGAAATGTTCTATATCTTGATCTGGGTGGCAGTTACACAGGTATATACACATGACAAAATTTGCTGAATGTACACTTAAGATTTGTCTATCTTATGAATGTATGTTATACCTCAAAAAGATTTTTAAAAAGCAAAAAAGAAAACTTCAAAAAATTTAAAAGAGAAATAGCACAATATGTCATACAAAAAAAGCTATTCAGTGATCACAGGTGAGAACATTAGAAGTTACATAATAAGAGCTTAAAATAAAAATTTTAGGGATACCTGACTGGCTCAGTCAGTACAGCATGTGACCTTTGATCTTGGGGTTGTAAGTTTTTTTTTTAATTTTTTTTCAATGTTTATTTATTTTTGACAGACAGAGAGAGAGAGAGAGAGAGAGAGAGACTGAGCATGAGTGGGGGAGGGGCAGAGACAGAGGGAGACAGAATCAGAAGCAGGCTCCAGGCTCTGAGCTTTCAGCACAGAGCCTGAAGTGGGGCTCAAACTCACGATTTGTGAGATCATGACCTGAGCTGATGTTGGGACACCTAACCAACTGAGCCACCCAGGTACCCCTCGGGGTTGTAAGTTTGAGTCCCATATTGGGTAGAGAGATTATTTAAAAATAAAATCTTTGAAATAAAATAATAAAAACTTTGTGTTATTGTTGAACTGAAACAATCTGCGGGGGTGTATGTGTCTAGAATATTAATGTGTGATTTCTCTAACCCTATTCTTCCTAATCCTTAAAAAAACACCTAGTTAAACAAAAATGGGTCATCTTGAAGAAGAAAAAGTCACCAAGGTGACATGCAGTTTCTAGGGTGTAGGCAAAAAGAGGATTTGCTTTGGTCTGGGGATGGAGGCTGGTACTGGTAGTCAAGAAGCAATCAGCTGTCAAACTTTAAGAAAAACTCAGAAATAAAAATAAAAAATAAAGATGCAAGTCGGTAGTAAGAAGAGCAAAACTGGCACTGAAAAATGCAGCAAAATCCCCAAAATCCAGGTACAGAAGAATCAGAATAGAATAGAGTTCTGCTGTCTTGAAAGGACAGAATGAAAAGAGTCACCAGTCTCACTGTCTTGGCTAATGGACTTTAGGCAAAGGAGGGTCATCCTCCAGCTAGACAACAGCAGAAGTCACCCCAGCAAACTGTGTTACCAGGACAAAGTTTTCATGATCCTCCTGCCTATAGGGTTACCTCAGAGCTCACCCACAGACTTCAGTGTGAAATGAAAGTATGAAAGAAACAAATGAGAAATTCCGTTTTGTGGAATTATCAAACTGACCATGACATTAAAATAGTCCATTATTTATTCCCAAAGTATCAACTTTATTTTTTTTTGTAACTTTAAAAATATATAACATAATCATAAAATTAAAAATCTGAAAAAATAGAGAAACAAATCAACCATAATGTATCCACACTAACCCAACACTATTAGCATTTTGCTGTATTTCTATTTACATCTAATTGTTTTCCTTACACATATTTTTTACAGTTTATGCATTTATTCAGTAAATGTTTTTGAGGGCTTATTTATCAACCAAGTGTTTTGCTATGCACCAAAGATGAAATAATCATTTTATTCTGACAATTTTTTAACCTATTAGTAAGTCATAAATGCTTCCATTATGGAAATGAAATCATGAACCTCATTTTTCTAACTTTTTATTGTTATTCAATACACATGCAGAAAAGTACACAAATTGTAGTGTTACAACAATAAATGATCAAAAACTGAACACATCCATGTAACCACATTCAGGTCAGAAAGTACACTACCAGCATCCTGGGTATCTTTAATTATTTTAAAGATTAACAACAGGACTACCTAGTAGTTTCTTCCTCTCTATAGTTCATTCTCTTTCTTCCCATACAGTTGGTGCAGAAAGATCAGGCCTAGAGGTAAGGCCTAGGTATTAGGAGTGAAGATCAGGGGAAAGAAAACATAGAAGTGCATGCTCACTGACCTAACCACCTCTCTACTAGGTTTCAAGAGGGATGAGTAAAAAGAATTTTAGAGATTTGTCTATAAATCAGTCCAAGTAGGTCCCAAGCAGAGGCCCCAGATAAATACAGACAGTACATTAGCTGGAGTTTCCCATCACGTGGTACCTAGAATTACGGTGGTTGGCAACGACCAAGCAGGATTTCATAAGCATGAATCCTGGCCTCCTCTGATAGAATGAAAAGAATAAAACTTAGACATATTTTACAAAAAAGAAAGCTGAGGACCTGAGAGAATGTAAGCATGCATTAGCTTCTTTTCCAGCTATCCGTTGCTACATAATGAATGACCCCAAAACTAAGTTGTTTAAAACAACAACCACCATTTATTATCTTTCCTGGTTCTGGGGTTGACTAGCCAAGGGTCTCACTCAGGGTTCCTCACAAAGTTGCAGCCAGCTGGAGCTGGAGTCATCCAGAAGACTTCTTCACTCATGTGTGGTAGCTGATGTTGCAGGGTGGCTGAGGCCTCAGCCAGAGTACTACTCATGGCCTCTTTATGTACACCGGCCTTGCTCCTGTACAGAATGGCAACTAGATTCCAAGAATACAAGGCAGAGGCTGCATCACCTTTTATGATCCTACCTCTGAAATCACATAATACTATTTGAGCTGTAGTCACAGGCCCATGACAGGCACCAGGGGGTATAGGCGGTGACACAAACACTGTAACTCTCCATGGGAGGAGTATCAACATTACTTTGTAAGATGAGAACGTGGAGATCTTGTTGCAACCATTTGGAACACACACTGCACAGATGCTCATCCAACATGATTCATCCTCGTAAACCCCCATGATGGCACTTATCATACTATGTGAAACTGTCTGCCTGTTTCTGACTCATCTCTTCCACCATAGTATGAGCTTCCTAAGAGGAGTAACTAGATCATTAGAGTAATCTTTGTATTCCTGACACTTAGCAGATGCTCAAAAATTTAATGAAACAATGAACAAACAAATGCAACTCAGACTTAAAGAAATATTTTTTAGGTGCACCTGGGTGGCTCAGTCAGTTAAGCGTCCTACTTCAGTTCAGGTCATGATCTCGTGGCTTGTGGGTTCAAATCCCGCATCGGCCTCTGTGCTGACAGCTTGGAGCCTGGAGCCTGCTTCGGATTCTGTGTCTCCTTCTTTTTTTGCTCCTCCCCTACTTGTGCTGTTTCTCTCTCTCTCTCTCTCTCTCTCTCTCTCTCTCTCTCAAAAATAAACATTAAAATTTTTTTTTAATATTTTAAAAACACGTTTCTAAAGTATCTATAAAAGTTCCTTTATCTAAATCTTATAGGCTGAGTCAACCTAAAAGACTGCCAGCTTTTAGATTTATTAATAATTTTTAAGTTTCATTAAGAATATATTCTCACATCTGACTAATATAGCTTTCCCTAAGTAATAAAGTTGCTACTGATGCAACCATTATATCCAACAGCTAAAAATGTATTAGCAACACAAAATGCTCACTTTAATATATATTCAGAATAACTTCGGGATTTATTTTTTTCCCTTGAAATTGATGAGATATTTTATGACAAGCACCCTTGAAAGGAAATTTACGTATAACATCACTGTGGCTAAATATGCCAAATGAAACAATTTAAAACCACTCCAAGAACTTCGTGTACTCAAGTGCAAACATACAATTTAAAAGTATTTTTATTCATAAATTACATATTATTTTATGCTATTGGGTATAGGTCATTCAAATCTAAATTATCACTGTAAAATCAACTTATTTTCTTTTTCTTGTCAGGAAATATAACCAAGATGAAATAAAATTATATAATTCAAAACTCAAAAATTAGTTAAGCTATTCCTTGGCCTAAACAAGGCACACACACATTCAACTCACCAAAGTACTTATTTAAAGAACACTATGCCTTGCAGTATACCAATGCTTAAACAATTTCACTACTGTCCCAAATATCATCAAGCAGTCCTTAATCTGTTGAGACTTTGGATATAATTCTGTTTTGATCACATGTCTCAAAAGGCATTACTAATCATGAATCTCTGCAAACAAGAACAGATGTTCACCAACAGCACTTACCAATTAATATCTGACCACTCTTCATAGCAGATCCTCCTGGCAACAGGCCATGGACCACAAGTCTCTCTCCACTGCCCTGTTTTCCAGTTTTTTTCCAGCTCCACTTGGTCTGATGAATAATCCCAACCAGTACTTCCAGAAGCTTCAGCTGCTCTTTGGCTTTGGTCACAGTTAACTTTTTGGGGTTTACATAAATATTCACATCTTTGTATCGCTGTTGGACAACCACTCCTGTTTTCTGGTTGGACTGATGCTTTAGAATGGACACTGGTTCATTGTCATTGCTATTTTTTTTATTGTAGCGCTTGGGTAAAAGGCTTTTACTTTTTAAAATTTTCGTAAACCGCTTGAGTTTAGGTTCATACTTTTTTCCTTCTTTGTAATCATCCTCTTCAATTATAATCTCATTTTCACTAAACCTGACATGGTTCACAGTAGGAGTCTCAGGAAGAAGGCTTTCTTCTTCATCCTCACTCAATTCCAAATAAAATAATTCTCCATTTTTCCGCACACTGTCCAGCCATTCAGGTTCAACATCACTATGAAAAAGAGAAAAGATAATCTGAATAGCAGCCAACATAAGAAAAATAGCTACGTCTTTTGGGCACAGGTGGTACAGAGAGGTGGGAGGTGGTGAAAATTCTTTGATTCTTTCAAAGTCTCCTTGCTATTTCTAATTTATTGTAAACATCAACATTATTTCCTAGGATGCTTTTTGTAGAGTCTTAAAGAAGTGGGGTTGGAGGACAGGGATCAAAAAGGCACCAGTGATAGAAAAAAAAAAAAAAACAAATAAAAAGGAAATGGCCTCCTTCTAGAATCTAAGGGTATTTTTTATTATTATTTTAATTCAGCCTCTGTATGGTTATTGTTCACTTTAGACATTTCACTGGATAATAATTTACATTAATAGTTGATTATGCAATTATATCCAGACATAAGCCATTTGGAAACTGGACACAAAAACATCGTATTTGCACAGAAATAATTCATCGTGGCTGTCATGTTAAATGAAAGCTAAAGCCTACCACTATTAATAAGATTTGTTTATACAATAAACTTCCAAAAAAAGAAACATTCACCTCACCATAAAATCCTTGCTCAAAATTACCAGTTTATAATCACAGTTAGTAACGATTGCTTCCATAACTTATAATTTCTGTAAAACTCCTTTTTGTGAATAATTGTAGTAAGAAAAGTAAACCACATATTACATAATTTGTCACGTGATTGCTTAAAAAAAAACCTTTTAACTGGGAAGTAGGCCACCGAAAAAAGCAAAAGTATTGCTATTAAAATGACTGAAACAGCGTTAAAAAACAAAATGCTCATCTTAAGGTAACAAACCTAATCATGAACTCTACCCTGCCTGTTCAATGTTACGAACACCCTACCTTTCAAACTGCTATTTTTAAAAGCAAAACTGGTTACAGTGAAAAATATAATATGTAAAGAGAGTCTTTCCGAAACATCAGCTGTAATATCCTGATGTAAAAGGGTATAATTTGTGTTCTAATCATTCCATCAAACAGACATTTCTGTTTCTGCAGTGTTTATTAGCAACTCTGGTTCTTTTAAAAGTTAGCTATCTCTCTAAAAACTATGAAAATTAACCTCCTAAAAATGTACTCTTCTATTACGCAACTCTGAAACTAACCACTGATCTCGTTTGTGGTTGGTCATTAATACATAATTTTCAACTATATACTAATGGCTAAAAAAAGGCATAACTAGTCCCAAATATCAAATGTGTGGCATCATTTTGGCACCACTTAGCACCAGGTATTAACCATTTATCAGTTGGTTTAACCACATCTATCTGCATCCACAGGAATTAGTATTTAATAACTCTGCAATTCTACTCTGAAGATTCTAAACAAATGTCTCCAATCATAAAAAACTTAGATAACCATGTATCATAATTTAAAATGGTACAATGTACATATCATGATTATATACAATTACTTATGAAGATATGTATCAATTTAAAAAAATGAATGAAATTATTTGCTTTATAATCTCACTCTTTTAATTTGGTATGTTATTTGTATTAGAACATGTGACCCCAAAGAAATATTTTTCTCCCTATGCTAAACATGAAGATGTTTCATCTTAATCCCTAAAATTTGAATTTGAAACCATTTTTAGGCTATAACTTAAAGACCTTTTTAGGTGGGGGACAGGAAGCACAGGGCATTTCATCATGAGCAAATTAACAGTGCCAGGCGCTTGTAAAGTACTAGAATTATAATGATTAAAACATCAGTTCCTTCCCTTGTCTTGTGGGGAAGAGGAAGTGAGAAAGAATTCACAACAATACATAGGTAGATGCAAGATAGAGGTCACCTAGTTTAGCCTGGGAAGGAGGGTGAGGTTGGGGAGAATTTCTAGCAGAGGAAACACAGAAGTTAAGTCCTAAAAGAGTAAGTTGCTGGGTGGAGGTATGGTGGGGGTTAAGGGGAAGAGGAAAAGAGAATTCCAAGCAGAAGTAACAGCATAAGCAGAAGCCTTGAGGGTCAGTCTCCATGGCCTACGTGGACAACTAAAGCTTGTTGATGGTTGCCAAAGTAAGGATAGAGGGAACATACCTCAGCATCATAAAGGCCTTATATTAAAAACCCACGCTAATATCATCCTCAATGGGGAAAAACTGAGAGCTTTCCCTCTACAGTCAGGGACAAAACAGGGGAATGCCCACTCTCACCATTGTTATTTGACAATGTAGTGGAAGTTATAGCCTCAGTAATCAGACAACAAAAAGAAAACGCATCCAAATCAGCGAAGAAGTCAAACTTTCACTATTTGTAGACAACATGATACTCTATGTAGAAAACCTGAAAGACCACCAAAAATTGCTAGAACTGATTACAGTAAAGTCATAGGATACAAAACCACTGTACAGGAATCTTTTGCATTTCTATACACCAAATGAAGTAGCAAAAAGAGAAATCAAGGAATTGATTCTATTTACAACTGCACCAAAAACCATAAGATACCTAGGAATAAACCTAACCAAAGAGATAAGAGATCTGTATGCTGAAAACTATAGAAAGCTTATGAAAGAAATTGAAGAAGACACAAAGAAATGGAAAAACACTCCATGATCATGGATTGGAAGAACAAATATTGTTAAAATGTCTGCACTACCCAAAGCAATCTATAATGCAATTCCTATCAAAATACCACCAGCATTTTTCACAGAGTTACAATAAACAATCCTAAAATTTGTATGGAACCACAAGACTACCCGAATAGCCAAAGCAATCTTGAAAAAGCAAAGCAAAGGGGGAGGCACCACAATTCCAGACTTCAAGATTTATTACAAAGCTGTAGTGATCAAGACAGTATGGTACTGGCATAAAAACAGACACAGAGATTAATGGAACAGAACAGAGAACCCAGAAATGGACCCACTATTATACAGTCAACTAATTTTTGACAAAGCAGTAAAGAATATCCAATGGAAAAAAGACAGCCTCTCCAACAAACGGTGTTGGAATAACTGAACGGCAACATGGAAAAGAATGAAACCAGACCACTTTCTCACACTATACATAAAAATAAATTCAAAATGGTTGAAAGACCTCAATGTGAGACAGGAAACCATCAAAATCCTAAAGGAGAACACAGGCAGGAACCTCTTTGATCTGTGTCATAACAACTTTCTCCTGAGGCAAGGGAAACAAAAGCAAAAATGAACTATTGAGACTTCATCAAGATAAAAAATCTTTACAGCAAAGGAAACAATCAACAAAACTAAAAGGCACCCTTCTGAATGGGAGAAGATATTTGTAAGTGACATATCAGGTAAAAGGTTAGTATCCAAAATCTATAAAGAACTTAACCAAACTCAACACCCAAAAAACAAATAATCCAGTTAAAAGTGGGCAGAAGACATGAATAGACATTTTTCCAAGGAAGACATACAGATGACGAACAGACACATGAAAAGATGCTTGATATCACTCATCATCAGGGAAATACAAATCAAAACTACAATGAGATATTCTTCACACCTGTTAGAATGGCTAACATTAACAACACAGGAAAATAACAGATGTTGGCAAGGATATGGAGAAAGGGGAACCCTCTTACACGGTTGGTGGATGCAAATTGGTACATCCACTCTGGAAAACAGTATGGAGCTTCCTCAAGTTAAAAACAGAACTACCCTACAATCCAGCAACTGCACTACTAGGTATTAACCCAAAGGATACAAAAATGCAGATTTGAAGGGATATATGCACCCCAATGTTTATAGCAGCATTATCAACAATAGCCAAATTATGTAGAGTCCAAATGTCCATCAACCAATAAGTGGATAAAGAAGATGTGGTGTATATGTATGTATATGTGTGTGTGTGTGTATATATATACATACATATATATATATATATATATATAATGGAATATTACTCAGCCATCAAAAAGAATGAAATCTTGCCATTTGCAATGATGTGGATGGAGCTAGGTATTATGCCCAGCAAAATAAATTAGTCAGAAAAAGACAAATACCATATGATTTCACTCATATGTGGAATTTAAGAAACAAAACAGATAAACACAGGGGGAAAGGAAGAGAGAGGGAAATCATAAAACAGACTCTTAACTATAGGGAACAAACTGAAGGTTGCTGGAGGAAAGGTGGGTGGGGAGTGGGCTAAATTGGTGATGGGTATTAAGGAGGGAACTTGTGATGAGCACTGGGTGTTGTATGTAAGTGATGAATCACTAAATTCTACTCCTGAAACTACTATTACGTATACTGTATGTTAACTAACCAGAATTTTAGTAAAATCTTGTACACAAAACAAAACAAAGCTAGTCAATGGTTGCCAAAGGTGGGGCGTGACAGCAAAAGTAGTCAAGTCCTCATTTTGCAAGACCTTTTAGACCATGGCAAGGGGTTTGGATTTTGTAGCATAAGTAAGAGGGCATCAATGAAGAGTTTTAGGTAGAGATTTAGGTGTCAGATATCCCTGGATAGATCTACTTTGACAAGAGAATGGAAGAAGAATTTAGGTAGATAAG
Organism: Prionailurus bengalensis; assembly: GCF_016509475.1. Classification (NCBI taxonomy): domain Eukaryota; kingdom Metazoa; phylum Chordata; class Mammalia; order Carnivora; family Felidae; genus Prionailurus; species Prionailurus bengalensis. Next base: position 97,427,532 of record NC_057344.1, read on the forward strand.
ACTCAAGTCAAGAGAATGGTTAGGGAGCTGTTTTAGTAGTTCAGGCCAAGATGGTACCTAAAGCAATGGCAGAAAACATGGAAAGTAAGAAAAACATTTGAGAAATGCTTAAAAATCACTGGACTTTGAGACTGTTTACATGAGATGATGAGAGAAGGAAGGAATTAATGTCGACTAGATTTCTAGTTGGTTACTTTATTTTCATGCATCTTTTTATACATACATATGCACAGACTCATTTTATATAAATGTGACCATAACTATAATACATGTTATCTTCCCTACCTACTTTTTACTGACATAAACAATATATCCACGATACCCATGTTCTTAAAATCATAAAATCATATAAAAACATAAAGAGGATTATTCTGTCATTGTTTTTGAAAAAACCAGAATTATTATATACTTTTTATATATGATTGCAATTGCATACATTTTTCAAAAGTGTACATACATATGTATATGTATATATACATACATACCTTTATCATTTATCACTGAACACTACAGTTTAGAAACCCCTAATGGCTGCATTAAACCCTATCAAGGATGTAGCACTTCTGGTCATTCACCTCCTGATTAGCTTTGTGTTCAGTTTTTGTTTTGCTCTTATGGATGATGATACAGCAACCACATATTTATATTTATATTTATATTATTTATATTTATATTTATATTTATGCTTATACTTATATTTATACTTATATGTTTTTACCCAAAGACCATATCAATTCACATTTCCACCAGCAATGAATGAGATCCTTTTTCCTCACCTCTAAATTTAAATAATACTTCACTTTAAGAGGAAGAAGAAATTAAAAGAAGAGAGATAAGTGGAACAGGAATAAAGACAAGGAAATGAATGTATGAGACTCTGAAAACAGAAGGCAACATGTATAGTAAAAAGAAAATGAACTGAGAAGTCACAAAGACCTGGATTCAAATTCTGTTCTATTGACATTTTTACTTTTCTAAGCTTTACCTCATCTCTTCTAGAAAACAGATTATAGCAACTTCACATGGCTGTTACTAACAGTAAATTAAAAAATATTAGTTCCTTTCCTCTTGCTTGGCAGAGTCAAAAATGTAGAGAAACTTACAACTTTATTAGATACAGCACTCATACTTCTGCACTCTTCCAACCCCTGGCAATAAATGAAGATGTCTCCAGTGATCTCTACTTGCTGGGTTCCAGCCTAAGTGCTGTTGGCATAAAAAGCAAAAGATGCTGCCTCTATGGCTCCCATAGTTCAGTATTCCTGGAAAGCTCCTTATTCCTACTCTGAATGATTAATTCCTATTTAGATGCATCAAGAGCAGAACTGATTAAGTGCTAGAAAGCTTAACAGAGTTGTAAAGACTGTACTCCAAACTAGTTCTAACAGGAGAGGGTATATTAAAAACAACTACAAGGAAAACCCAACCTTTCACTGCAACTATTATTCATAACAAAATTAAAGAAATTATTGTTATATGTTTATACTCCCTACTCCAGGAGATGGAGCTTAATCTTTCCTCCCCTTTAACGTGAACAGGACTTAGTGACATGCTTCCAAAGAAGAGAGTATGGAAAGTGAGAAATAGTAACTTCACAGTGATGAAACCTTGCAGACATTACCTTAACCAAGTGATCCAGGTTATGAAAAACAAGGAACAACTAAGAAACTATCACAGACCAAAAGAAACTAGGGACACTTAATAACTAAATGCAATATGCTACCCTGGATTAGATCCTAGAACAGAAAAAGGACATAAGTAGAGAAATGGTGAAATCCAAATAAAGTCTGGAGTTTATTTAACAGTACCGTACTAACGTTAATTAATTTCTTAGTTTTGGCAAATATACCATAGTTGTGTAAGATGTTAACATCAGGGGAAACTGGGTGAAGGATATATGGGAACTCTGTACTATGTTTGCAACTTTTCTGAAAATTTAAATTTATTCCAAAAAAATGTTTATTTTTAAAAAGGCATTAACTCTAGCTGCTTTAATTCAGATTTTTATAATATAAGAATGCTTTAATCTCTTTTCTGAGATCCTATGGTACAAGCTGCAAAGTTGTCATTGTGTAAGTGTCTTTCAGTGAGATTACTTTGTTTATTCTACTTGTTTTCTAAACAGAAATAACTGTATATTCAGTCTGCTCACAAAGTTTGAGAACATTTTAATTGGTTTTCAAGGCTCGGATGTAGTAAACATGAGTAGAATCCTTCTTCCCAAAGACAGACTTGCTAATTTGCAAATAAGCAAGTTCACTTACATAAAATGTAACATAACTATATTAAAGAAAATGAATTTCAGATAATGCAAATAAGTTTCTCAATTCATATTCAAGAATTCTATACTAATACTAATTTTTTTCTTCTAAATTATTGAATCTCTCAGGTCTTTATATTGTCAGTATTTTTCATCAATTGGTAATATTAGAATTTTCTTAGCCATCACAAGAAAAGTTATGAATAGTCAAACCTACTGGTTCATTTCCTGAAGGAAAACAGACTTTTGCTACTACTCCAAACCTGTTACAGAATTTTTTTTTTTCCTTTTTAGTAGTCAAAAGCACACCAACGTGGCCAACACACATAGTTACATGGTGCTAATATGCACAGCAGGACAATTCTAGGGACAGAGAAAAACCACACACAATAAAAACATCATGACAAATGAATACCGTTTGTCTCTGGTGTTTGTTCAGTACTGGTCTATCCATGCTTTTCTGTGCTCTGCCTACCAGCAATATCTAATTTTCATCTATGAAGTCTTTTGATTGTTTTCTAAAAGAAAGCCATAATTTTAATGGTTAAAATCTGTCATAGCAGCTTGAGGGGTGGGGGACCTGGGATGGGCTGGTATTCTTTCTAGCCTAGCCACAGTCACCATTTACAAACGTAAAGCATATTAGAGAAAAGGAGGGGATCAATCAGTAAACTAGTCACTGTGTACTCACTGCACGAAATAAATTTTTACATTATGAACACATCTCCATTGGAACTATGCTAATGACCCTGTTCCCAGGACCACATTCCCTACCTCCAACTCTTTCAGCTCAATGGAGCAGGTTACATATCACTAAGTTTAGAGATAAGATCTGACCCTGAAATCATAGACCAACAAAAACATTTTTTGATAGGGCATTTTTGTACTTTTAAAGATGTCAGACAGACAGAAGGCTCATCACCTAGCTTAAATGCAAGTGCCAAAACAGAGAAACAAAAACTGCTATAAGAAAGTCAAGTTTGGAGAAATTAAGTCTAAGAGGTATCAAAAAAGGCTGTAGGAGAAGGTAGCACTTAAGTGGGACACTGAATGATTTTGACAAGATAGGAAGCAAAGGTCTTTCAGAGAAAACAAAGTAGGTAAAAGTGTAGGTGTGAAAGTATACAATATGTATGAGAGAGGGTGTATATTTCCGTGTAGTAATGTTATGTACTGAATGTTTGTGTCCCCTCAAAATATATATGTTGAAACCCCACCACTCAATGTGATGGTATAGAGATGGGACCTTTGGGAAGTAATGAGGATTAGATGAAGCCATGAGGATGGAGCCTTGTGAATGGGGTATGCCCTCCTAAGAGTCTTGAGAAAGCTTGTTCATTCCCTCTGTTCTTTGCCATGTGGGGGTACAAATAGAAGTCATCAACCCACAACTTGGAGGAGGGTTCTCACCAGAACCTGACCGTACTGGAACAGTGATCTAGGATTTCCAGCCTCTAGAACTGTGAGAAATAAATTTCTGTTGTTTATAATCTACTCAGCCTAGGGGCACCTGAGTGGTTCAGTCAGTTAGGTGTCTGATTTCAGCTCAGGTCATGATCTCACGGTTCATGGGTTTGAGCTCCGTGTCGGGCTCTGTGGTGACAGCACAGAGCCTGGAGCCTGCTTTGAATTCTGTGTCTCCCTCTCTCTGCCCCTTCCCTACTCATACTCTGTCTCTCTCTGTCTCTCAAAAATAAATAAACATTGAAAAAATAATTTAAGCTACTCAGTCTATGCTCTTTTTAAAATAGCAGCCCCAGGTAAGACAAGTAAGAATACAGGTAGCTTTAAAGAAGGAAGATCATCAAAACTGAGATCAGAGAGGCTTGGGACAGATCTAAAACAGCTTTAAAAGAAAATATGGAATTTATTTGGGAGGCCACCAAGCTTTTGAGTACTATAGAAAAATGATTTAATATACTCTTTTTTTAAGAACCATTTTATGGCACAAAAACAGACACATAGACCAATGGAATAGAATAGAAACCCCAGAACTAGACCCACAAACGTATGGCCAACTCATCTTTGACAAAGCAGGAAAGAACATCCAATGGAAAAAAGACAGCCTCTTTAACAAATGGTGCTGGGAGAACTGGACAGCAACATGCAGAAGGTTGAAACTAGACCACTTTCTCACACCATTCACAAAAATAAACTCAAAATGGATAAAGGACCTAAATGTGAGACAGGAAACCATCAAAACCTTAGAGGAGAAAGCAGGAAAAGACCTCTCTGACCTCAGCCGCAGCAATCTCTTACTCGACACATCCCCAAAGGCAAGGGAATTAAAAGCAAAAGTGAATTACTGGGACCTTATGAAGATAAAAAGCTTCTGCACAGCAAAGGAAACAACCAACAAAACTAACAGGCAACCAACGGAATGGGAAAAAATATTCGCAAATGACATATCGGACAAAGGGCTAGTATCCAAAATCTATAAAGAGCTCACCAAACTCCACACCCGAAAAACAAATAACCCAGTGAAGAAATGGGCAGAAAACATGAATAGACACTTCTCTAAAGAAGACATCCGGATGGCCAACAGGCACATGAAAAGATGTTCAGCGTCGCTCCTTATCAGGGAAATACAAATCAAAACCACACTCAGGTATCACCTCACGCCAGTCAGAGTGGCCAAAATGAACAAATCAGGAGACTATAGATGCTGGAGAGGATGTGGAGAAACGGGAACCCTCTTGCACTGTTGGTGGGAATGCACATTGGTGCAGCCGCTCTGGAAAGCAGTGTGGAGGTTCCTCAGAAAATTAAAAATAGACCTACCCTATGACCCAGCAATAGCACGGCTAGGAATTTACCCAAGGGATACAGGAGTACTGATGCATAGGGCCACTTGTACCCCAATGTTCATAGCAGCACTCTCAACAATAGCCAAATTATGAAAAGAGCCTAAATGTCCATCAACTGATGAATGGATAAAGAAATTGTGGCTTATATACACAATGGAATATTACGTGGCAATGAGAAAGAATGAAATATGGCCTTTTGTAGCAACGTGGATGGAACTGGAGAGTGTGATGCTAAGTGAAATAAGCCATACAGAGAAAGACAGATACCATATGGTTTCACTCTTATGTGGATCCTGAGAAACTTAACAGGAACCCATGGGGGAGGGGAAGGAAAAAAAAAAAGAGGTTAGAATGGGAGAGAGCCAAAGCATAAGAGACTGTTAAAAACTGAGAACAAACTGAGGGTTGATGGGGGGTGGGAGGGAGGAGAGGGTGGGTGATGGGTATTGAGGAGGGCATCTTTTGGGATGAGCACTGGGTGTTGTATGGAAACCAATTTGTCAATAAATTTCATAAAAAAGAAAAAAAAAGAAAAAAAAAAGAACCATTTTAAGTTCATAGCAAAATTGAGCTAATGGTACAGAGATTTCCAATATACTTTCTTCCTCCTACATGCACAGCCTCCTCCATTATCAACATCCCCCACCAGAGGGATACATTTGTTACAACGGATAAACCTATATTCATACATTATAATTACCCCAAATCCACAGTTTACATTAAAGTTCATTCTTGGTGGTGTATATTCTATGGGCTTAGGGAAATGAATAATGACATGTATCATCCATCACTACAGTATCATACAGAGTAGTATCACTACCCTAACACAATTATCCTATTATTTTAAATTTTAAAATAAAAACCAGAATAAATGAAGGCCCGTAAAGCTTCTCAATACCAGGAAGACAGTTTTCATGTTAAAGGAAAGCACATAGGGGACTTCTTTCTTCTTTTGAGCATATTTGAAAATTTTCAGGAAAAAAAGGTTTGATTAAAAGGAGGAAAAGCATGTCTTAATAGGCTACCTACACAAAGATTTCATAGAAATGCTTGCACATTCAGGCTTTAGCTTTCTCTTTAACCACACTGCCCCTTAGAATACATAGCATTTTCCATCCTGGAGATATGGAGGACGTTGGGAAACCTCTGATGAAAATGAGAAAACTTGCTACAAGAGGCAACTCTGGAGCACCTGGGTGGCTCAGCTGGTTGAGCATCTGACTCTTGATGTTGGCTCAGGTCATGATCTCACTGTTGTGAGACTGAGCCCCACATTGGGTCTGAGACTGAGCCCCACATTGGGTTCTACACTGACAGTGCACAGCCTGCTGGGAGAGTGGGAGAGAGAGAGAGAGAGAGAAAGAGAGAGAGAGAGTCTTAAAGCAGGCTCCAGGCTTAGCACAGAGCCTGACAGGGGACTCAATCACACGACACTCAGATCATGACCTGAGTGGAAGTCAAGAGTTGGACACTCAATGAACTGAGCCACTCAGGCACTCCTGTACACTTTAAATACATGAAGTTTATTGTATGGTAAAAAATCTCAGAAAAAAAACTGCAAAGGACATATTTCCCTTCTTCTCCAGTTATTCTTATTTTCAGTGGAAGTTCCTTAGCTTTGTATAGCTAAATTCTCTTTTTAAATTATCCCTCTTTCTACAAGTCAAGCTTTTAAAAAAATCTAGCAACAACAAAATATTCACTTTGAAAAAACAAAAATCTAGGTTATAAAATTGAGAACTCTGACCAATCTGTACTAACCAATGTTGCCTCAAAAGTTGAATAACTGGAAAACCACAGCAAAGGATGCCAACCACAAACCTAAACCCTAACCTTAACCCTGACCCTAAACCTAACTCTACCCCTAACTAGTAACCCCTAAATTCTACCCTAATCCTAACTGTAACACCAAATCTAACCTCTGGAGAGGTCTCTGAACTGTAGGGTATGAGGCATATACTCTCACCCTAATCCTAACCCTAGCTCTAAACCTAATTCTAACCCAAACCTGAACACTAACCCTAACCCTAACCCTACTTCTAAAGCCATTCCTCTGGAGAGATCTCTGACCTGCAGGATAACAGGCACATAACCTCACCCTGGCCCTAACCCTAACCCTTATTTTAGCCCTAAACTGAACCCTAATCCTAGATCTGAGGGGGAAAAAAAGAGTTGGTATATACACACACATCCACATCCACAATGGAATAGTATTACTCAGCCATAAAAAAGAATGAAATCCAATGACATGGATGGAACTAGAGAGTATTATTCTAAGTGAAGTAAGTCAGGGAAAGACAGATACCGTAAGATTTCAGTCATATGTGGAATTTAAGAAAGAAAACAAATAAGCCAAATGAAAAGAAGGAAGGAAACAGAATTTGTAGTATTTCTGAAAATAGGTGTGTACAGATCAAAACAGTTAAAAGAGAAGAAAACCACAGGAAAGGAACTTGGCATTATTAAAAGTAAATGTACGATTTCCATTGTTTCAATACCAAAACTAGTCATTGATTTCCTCAACTCATCTACCAGTATTATCTCTGAAGTATCCCCAGGGACTTGCCAATGTGTTTTCTAATCTAAAATTGTCCTCTTATATAAGTCTTAAACAAACTTACTAAAAGTACTTCACCAGAACATACCCTAAAGTAATTTTATCCCCAAAATGATCACCTTATTCTGTATTAACAATCACATGCAGCTCAAACTGGTTTTTGGTTAGAAAGCATGTATGAAATAATAATTACCAGAAAGAATATGCAATAATTAACTATTAGGACACTGAAAGTTAAGAATATTTTATATGAATAAACAACTAGCATAAACTTCCTTTGAAAAAAAATTTTTTTTAATGTTTATTATTTATTTTTGAGAGAAAGAGAGATAGAGTGTGAGCAGGGGAGGGGCAGAGAGAGAGGGAGACAGAATCCAAAGCAGGCTCCAGGCTCTGAGCTGTCAGCTCAGAGCCCGATGCAGGGCTCGAGCTCAGGAACTGTGAGATCATTACCTGAGCCGAAGTCAGATGCTTTAACCAACTGGGCCACCCAGGCATCCCTAGCATACTTCTTCAATATCATCCATGTAGGCAATGAAAAACAATGGGCAATTCGGATCTCTTAGCTTCGATGAGAAAGATTAAGTTCACATCCCAATGCCTTTGATCAAAAAGTGATCTTGTCCTTGGGACGCCTGGGTCACTCAGTTGGTTAGGCATCTGACTTTGGCTGAGGTCATGATCTTGCGGTTTGTGAGGTGAGTTCCGCATTGGGCTCTGTGCTGACAGCTCAGAGCCTGGAGCCTGCTTTGGATTCTGCTGTCTCCCTCTTTCTCTCTGCCCCTCCCCTGCTTGTGCTCTGTCTCTCTCTCTCAAAAATAAATAAACATTAAAAAAAAAAAAAAAAGAAGTGATCTTGTCCAAACTGGGAAGATCACCTCTGCATTGCTGACTCTGCAGATTAGATAGGTAAATAGGAGCAGAACAGAAGCCTACCTGGTCAGATCAGCAAATCAATTCCCATGACCTACACATCAAGAAGGGGTAGACATAAAATCTGAATCTTGATAGGACTTGAAACATAGACCAGCAAAACATTTTACAAAAGGGACTTACTGTACTTTTACTATTAGGAGGATAAAGACACTGGAACATCTGGAGTGATGAGTGAATGACTAATGTAGAAAGCTTAATGACCATTTAAATATATATATATGAAATACACACATGTATTTTGATTTACAAAATGCTTTGAATTAACAAGCTTTCCTAACACAAGGTCTCCAGATTACTCATTTCCTAGGAATTTAAGTGAGGACTAGCTCATTTGTCTTCATTCTATTAAAATCAAGGTACTACATTCGAAATGAGGCCTCCTAAATCTCTACACTGATTTAGCTGTGTGACCATGGGCAAATTACAGATTCCCTCTGGGCTAAAAGTGTGTGATTCTAAGATGTAGAGAAATCAAGAGCTTGAGTCTCACAAGATCTATGACTCCCACAGCAAGACCAAATAAGGTTTCCCATAATCTATATTTCCTTCCAGTGCCTCTCTTGATAACCATAATTTTGTAATTATTTTTTAAATGACCACAGCAGATTACACAAAATACTTGATCCTCTAAAATCTGTTCAAGTCTTCAAGAATATAATCTGTCCTCATTGAGCCTCTAGAGTATGGTAAGCAGCCATTAGTGACTGCTCTTCCCCTATGCTTTTAACGATAATGGTAAAATTTTTTAACATACCCATAGGTGAAAATAATTGGCAAGTAACTTTTAGTCCTAAATACACATTAAATACTTGTAACCATTTATTCCTAAATACACTTAAATTTTTTTTTTTCAACGTTTATTTATTTTTGGGACACAGAGAGACAGAGCATGAATGGGGGAGGGGCAGAGAGAGAGGGAGACACAGAATTGTAAACAGGCTCCAGGCTCTGAGCCATCAGCCCAGAGCCCGACGCGGGGCTCGAACTCACGGAGTGCGAGATCGTGACCTGGCTGAAGTCGGACGCTCAACCGACTGCGCCACCCAGGCGCCCCATATTCCTAAATACACTTAAAATGTCATCCTAAAACTGAATGTGCATGGTAGTCTATTATGGGATTGCTTGATGTTTTGGCACCTAAACCTTTTCACTATTAGTCATTTATTTCAAGCTACCACGAATTTACTTTTCCAAAAAGGTCTTAATCCATAGCAGTAAGGGATAGATTCTTTCAAAATTAAAGAGACACTGGGTCTTATGAATCAAAATAATTTTTTCATTATTATTAAAGATTAAAAAGTGGAAAATAATATTTAGATATTTTGTATTTTTAAAATTATGTTATGACATTAAGTAGAAAACCAGAAAACCATGAGAACGTGTAGGAAAATACAGCAGAAATACCCCAAAATGCTGAGAGGTTGTCCTTGATGGTGAAGACTATCAGTGGATTTTAGTTCTTTTATATATATCCATTTTTATAACAGGGAAAAAAATCTAAATAAATAGTTGACTTATAAAACGTGTAGGGTATCCCTCCACTAAAGTCACAAAGATTATAACACCAGAGAAGAAGACACTGACATAGGAACGAAGAGTTTTGTGAACATTCTAACAGATATACAGTTAAATATTACAGAACACTCCACAAAGAGGAGAACCTTATCTGATAATCATAAAAAACCTACAACAGCAAAGAACCGCACGTCATTTCGGCTCACGTCCCTCACAATTGGAACGTGGCTCAAATAAATCCCACTAATTATAGAACCTCAAACACTCAATCCCAACTACTCCAACACTCTGGCAGGCCGCCCCCCCCCCCCCCCCCCGCCGCCGCCGCCCAAGTGTACACTCTCTGGATTGAAAGAATGGACTTAATTGTCCCTCTTCAAGAATCTTACTCATAATCACTACTGGTTGAGGAATATGAACCCGAGTCGTTGACCCGATCTTCATAATCGCAATCCTCATCTTCTTGTGAAGAATGGTCTCCAGGGAGCTCATCTGGGCTCTGACGGGAACCATACGAAACCGGAGACGCCATCATCAAGGATACAGTAGTTACTAGTAGTGTTAATTCAAATCTCGCAGCAATGGCTCGCCGTAGCCGCCATGTTGTCTCCGCTAGGGAAAGGGCAAAGGCCACGTGACCGCCAATCCTTGGCTGCAATTGGTGGCAGCTTGAGTTGCCAGGGAGACAAGGAAGCTTTCCCGAGAGAGAGAGAGAGAGAGAGAGAGAGAGAGAGAGAGAGAGAGCTACTGAAAGAAGCCAACGAGGTGAAACTTCCAGGAGGGCATCTCAGTTGGAGGAATATAAGTAGTTAAAAACTTCACCACTTAGAGTCTCCTAAACGCACTCCTTTAGAGTACTATAGTTTATTAACAGCGGAGACCCATTTTTTTCTTCCCTTTTTCTAGTTTGCACTTTGCCCTATGTTTCTAAGCCGAACAGCTGCCCAAAGCCTTAGAGGCACTCAGCTTGGGGTTCCCATGAAGTAAAGGAAACTCCTCCGTACCTTTCCCCAGGGCCTCTGCATCTGTGCTGGGAAGGGAAGCTTTTAAGCAAAGTCCACTAGGTGTAAATGTAAATACGCTCCAATGTTTCTTTGGTTTTCTTACTGTTTCACAGTTGCAAACATTTGTATAGTTTTCCCTAGCAAATGTTGTAAATTGCTTAAAATAAGAGGCAATGTGAAATCAACTGCACGTTCATTTTGTAATTTTATAATTTGATGAAGTATTATCACTGAAATTGGAAATGTAAACTGGTAAATTTTATCGGTAATTTACGAACACCTACATGTATTTTTTTCTAAGTACAAAATAATAGCTAGCCTTTATTGAGAGTCAGCCATTTCTCAAATTACTTGTTCTATTGATATACTATACTACGTATTCACATACTATGAAGTAAAGATCCTTATACTAAAATAAGGAAACTGAAGCTTGGGTTATTCATCTTAATGGTCACATGGCTAGAAGGCAGCCAAGCCACACAAAAATTGAACCTGTCATTAACTACTTGATTATATTTCATCCTCAGGATCTAGTAATTCAACTATTACAGATCTATTCTAAGAAAATAAAGGTTGTAAAAACAATTATAAAGTTTGTGAAAGTGGAAAGCTGAAAGCAATCTAAATATTCAACAATAGGGGAAAATTTAAAAATACACTTTTCTATATGAAATATAAATATTATGATAGAAGTATTTTCAAAGAATAATGCAAGGGGGAATATTCATGTTATAACAAGTTAAAGGATATAATATTTTATGATCTCAATGGATGAGTGCTGGAGATTCAACTTAAATTACATTAATTCTAAATGTGTTTTTTCATAGTTGTACACCAGCTATTGAATATTGTTTTGTCTTAATTTGAATCAATTTATAAAATTGTTTTTATCTTATATGAGAGCTATAGAGCACAGAGCTTATAACTGTTTATTTACATTATAATTTTAAAAAGTTTAATTCATTCCTGCAAGTCCACAACAGATTTTTCTTTTTTCCTTAAAAGAGGTCTATCTATCATTCAGACTGGAGCACAGGGGACTAGTTCATAACAGGATAATGGGGCAAAAGAGGTCCTTGAGGTAGCAGGAGAATCTGGTGTCTACCAGACAGATGGAAGGACATGACCTTGCTGACATGTCTTCTTTAAAACTGGATCCTAAATGAAGGTGCAGGTGTGGATACTGATTTGCCAGTTTTAGTCAGGAAGTTGAGACACTCTCCATACATAATGGTGTTTATTTTCTCAGGTAAGTAGAAGGTAACCTTGCCAGGTGAAAACAAAGGAGGGCAATGGAGTTAGAAGTTTGAAGAGAATGGATCCCCAAAGGAAGGAAAACAAATATTTCCATCAGCACTGAGGTCCAAAAATGTAGTTACTTTTAAAATCAGAGAAACAATATTATTTTTTAAAAAGTTGGAATCAATATAATAGTTATACTTGTTTCATGTTAAAATATACATACTTATTCTCACCACAATCTCCAGTGATAAAAATTTTAATATTTTAAAAGCATCTTATTGGAAATAAAAAAAAAAAGACATTCTAAATATTAACAAAAAACCCCACATTTCTGCATATAAATGACACTCTTTTTTTTCTCTATAAACAGCTAATGATTTCATGCGCTGCTGAAAAACCTTCAATGCCACCCCATTAGAGAATAAATTCCAAACTAGGTAATCTCTTAAAAAAAAAAAAAAAAGATCCCAATTCTACAAACAATTGAGCACCAATTAGGAATTAGATGCTTTATTTCCTGCATTAATCAAGTTAATCAAGTGTGCCCAACTTGCCAGATCAAAAGAACCCCTGGGGTTCTTGTTAAACATAGAGATTTTAAGACCTGTCCCACCTCAAAAGGATCAGAATCTCCAGGGAAATTGCCCTAGAAATCTCTGTTTTAAACAAATGCTCTCACCCCTCAATGATCCCTAGATTAAGGTAAACTTGGGAAACACTGCCCCAAGTCTCCCCTCAGTTCTAATTCTTCATATCTGCAGGCCCACTGACCGTTTCCACGATAGGCTAGAAACCACTCCCACCTCCTGATTTTGAGCCTGGCAGACAGAGCAAATCAACCTCTCCAAGCTTCACTTTCTTTATTGGTAAATTCAGATATTGATATGTACTTCATAGGACTGTTTGGAGGTCTAATAAGTCAATGTATGTAAGATACCTAGCACATAAAGTATCAATAAAACTTAAAACTATTTTATGGATCATTTATTTTACTCATGCAGTTCTCTCATTGTGAAATGCTACATTTTCCTTCAAGACCCAATTCTAACAGTACCTTTTTCTTTTTTTTTTTTTTTTTTTTTTAAATTTTTTTTTTTTTCTTCAACGTTTTTATCTATTTTTGGGACAGAGAGAGACAGAGCATGAACGGGGGAGGGGCAGAGAGAGAGGGAGACACAGAATCGGAAACAGGCTCCAGGCTCTGAGCCATCAGCCCAGAGCCTGACGCGGGGCTCGAACTCACGGACCGCGAGATCGTGACCTGGCTGAAGTCGGACGCTTAACCGACTGCGCCACCCAGGCGCCCCTAACAGTACCTTTTTCAAGAAGATTTCTCACACTCTTTTCCTATCTCAGTGACAATTCTTCTTTCCACCTTCCCCTCATATCTAATAAAGTTTTATAACGAGTATGTCTGCCTAATGTCTAAATTATTTAGGAATCTTTGCTACCAAATGACAAATTTCTGGAAGTTATAACTGGGTCTTTTTTGTTGTTGTTTTCAGTCTTTCATCTTACATAAGGTTGAACAAGAGCAAGAGGTGCCACATAAAAGTATCTTTTACGAAATCTTCACACTAGATATGTCTCTGAGTTAACTTCCTTGGCTAGTCTACTTCCATATGTTAGATTAAAAGACAAAATCTGCACCCCCAGAAGGATATCACTTTCCTGATCTTTCACAAAAGAAAAAATAAGAGCAATCATTTTATATTCTTATTTAAATCTTCAGGGTGTGAAGCTTATCAGATGTCTAACTTTATATGTCATATTTGTACTAAATTAATATTTAACAACCTTAGATATACTAGAGAGGATGAAGAATGGAAAAGATTAACTTGCTATTTTCAGGGCCTTTTAAAAAATACTGACTTTGTTTTATACTTAGCAATTGCTGGTGACTTAAAAGAGACTGGGGTATATTCTCAATTTTTATTTTCCATTACACAGATGGCCAGCCATCTCTGAGAACTAAGTATGTTTAGTTTAATATATATATATATATGACATAAAGTCCTTATTTTCATATTTTACTCCCTCAATTAGGCAAACAACACAACTCTGACATAAAATACACCAGATAAGAACATAATTAAATATTTAGTATTTTTGGCAGGTTCAAGAGTTCTTTGCCTGGTGGTAACGGAAGCTAGCAATGAGAAGTAAATGAAAACAGGGCCACATGAGGTCATGTCCATTAAAAAATTTTAAACTGCAAGGTAAAAATTTACAGAACTTAGCATTGTTAGAAACTAATACCATCTTAACTATGAACGTCGAAATAATTCATGAGGGGTGTGGTAATCCTGACAACCCCAATCATTTAAAAAATGACAAATAATAATTTGGTAGGCCAGCAAAACAGCATTTTAAAAACTGAGGCATCGTAATGTAGGATTTTTAAAATTTGAGATAGTCATAAATGAATAACATTTCAGCAATCCAATGTTTATAGAATTGGATTATGATCTAAGATTCTAATTTTCCTTTATAAAAATTGAATTGCCTGTTAAAATGTTTAGAACTTGTTCCATAGAAATCATGCATTCTCTATTTGAATAATAATGAAATACAGATGAGAACACAGAGGTAAACATAAAAGTAAATGAGGTAGATGGCACAAAGCTCAACCCCAAACCCTTCATTTACTCCTAGTTATTCTCATTTTATACTTTCATTTACGAATTGTAAAAAGTTGATGAAATGTTCTACCGCCATAGATCAGTAGCTGCCAACCAGAAGGAAGGGAGGCCTCCTTAAAACGGGAATACAATAGCAGCAGAAATTGTTGATGGCTGACAATCTGCCAATGAAGAGCAAAGTCAGAAACAAAAAGCAGACACTAGAATTACAAAAAACCAACTCCCCCCCAAACTCATAGTGTATAAATGAGTGCCAAGTGCCCTCAATAGCATCTAAAATAAAAAAAGAAACAAAATTACTGCATTGTCGAACCCTACAGTAATTTGATAAGACCGTGAAAATGCTTGATATTCCCTAAGTGCCATGCATCCTCTAGTCAGAGAATCCACATTCTCATCCTGATTTTGGCACTAATAACCAAGTGAATATGGACAAAGTCAGTTTCATCATCTGAAAACTACAATAATAATCCCCGTGTACTGTACAGGGTTGCTAAGAACCAAATGTCCTTGGAATCTAATGTCCCACACTTTAAGAAATAGAGGAGTGTGTGTTATATGCTATATTTAAATGTTTTTTATTTTGGGGCACCTGGGTGGCTCAGTTGGTTAAGCATCTGACTCCTGATTTCAGCTAAGGTCACAATCTCGAGGTGTTCGTGGGATCAAGCCCTGTGTTGGGCTCTGTGCTGACAGTCAGGAGCCTGCTTGGGATTCTCTCTCCCTCTTTCTCTGCCCCTCCTCCTGCCTCATGTGTGCCACTGTCTCTCTCTCAGTAAACTTAAAAAAAAATAATAAAATGTTTTTTATTTCAGTATTTTTTTTTAGTTTTTACTTTTTGAACTTATTAAAGGATATTTTATTCATCAGGAATATTATCTAATGGGGCACATCTTTACCCCTGAGGCTTCTGGATATTTGAGATATTTTAAATATGCTATTTTGCTATTGGCAAAAGTATGAAGTTTAGATTATCAAACATTTTCAGAGACTCACCTCTTGCTCATTTTCTTTGCTGGCTTAGATGTTAGAACACACTAGCACTCTGGCGTGGACCAGCCCCATATATTAGCCATTAGGCTTTGGGCAAAACTCACTTAGCTGAATTTTCTCAGAGTCTCTAAGAATACCTATTGTTCTGTGTTTTATTTTAATTTTTTAGGACACTGGTTAACATAATCCTTTGTATTTTACAGATCTTTAGTTTTTTACAGCACTTATATATCTGAAATTCACACCACCACCCAATGAAGTGGGTATTATCCCTTTATATTACAGGAAGAACAGGAAAATATAAACAAGTCAAAAGTCTTGTAAGTCACATAACTAGTGCACAACAGAAATAGGACTCCAAGGGAATGTTTAAACTGCAATAGCCTTGTACCTAGTTTTTTTTTTTTTTAAGTCTGCAAAAATACTAATGAGCCCTAATATGATCATTTGGGTACTTCTTATAATCAAGATGATACAAATATGTGTTAATTTACCTAAAGTAAAAGTAACTGAGAGACAATCTTGAAGCTTTTCCCTGACTCTGACAACCTATATGTAACTTTTAATCAAAAAGCAGGATGGTCTTTTATCCCAGCTATTGTTATTTTAGTCTTGACCATATTTTGTAGCTAACACTTCACTCATGCAGAGAAAAGTTTGCAACTTTGCTTCACTTTGGGTTTGGCTGAAGTATCTTTTTAAACGCACAGCAATCTAATGGCACCTGGGTGGCTCAGTCAGTTGGGTGGCTGACTTTGGCTCAGGTCATGATCTCACAATTTGTGAGTTCAAGCCCTGTGTCTGGCGTGCTGTGCTGACAGCTCAGAGCCTGGAGCCTGCTTTGGATTCTATTTCTCCCTCTCTCCCTGCCCCTCCCCCATTCAAGCTCTGTCTCTCTCTCTCTCTCTCAAAAATAAATAAACATTAAATAAAAAGCACAGCAGTTTAATGCTTTACATTTTGAAAACCATATTCACAACAGAACATACATAAGTAATTAAAAAAACACTCAGAAGATTTATCCTTTAAAATAACATGTAAAAACAAAATAGAATCATCTTGCTATTTTTCTCTTGTCTATACATTTCCTATGGCTCAAGGCTATTGTTTTCTTTAATGCAATTGCCAGAATTTTGTGGATATCTTACAAGGGACATTTTAAAGGAAAAACATAAAAATTTTATAAAACTGATATAAAAAAATAGGCCATGCTCTGGACTAGTCAATGAGAGCTATAGTGAGTAGATGAACATGATTTAAAAGTTATCCGGTTTCTCTAAGTTCTATTACACTATGTCTAAATTTATATATACAAGTAAAAGACATTTGATGAAATAGGAACTTGTATGATAATATAGCTTCATTAAATGAAAGAGAAACCTCTACAGATGTCTCATATTTTTTAATAAGTATGTTTGAAAACATTAAATAATAACCACTAATAAAAATGACACGTTCAAAAGCAAAAAGACTTTCACACCATGTTAAAAATAAAGTGCCATTAGCCATGATACTGACAAACACGTTTATCGTTTCAGATTCCATTGGTTCCTATACCATGTGGGAGCAGTTATTTGTAATTCAGATAGAGTAGTAGAGTAGTTTTTCAAATACTGAGCAGGTTTATTCTAGAAACACTCCACTATTTACTTCTGAAATAATCATTTCAGTCTTGATGACTATAGTTTAAACATATTCTTTCACAGTGGTTCATTCAGATGCATTTGTGCTTTGGATCTGACACCCTGTAGTGTTAATCAGTTTGGAATTTTTTGGCACCTGACATTTAAAATATGAAATTCTGTTGCAACAGGGTCTTAAGCATTTAAAACAAAACCCCGTCCCTGCTTTATCAAAGTCATGCTGTGAATGAGGTTCTAGTTAATGTTTTGGGGGATTACTGCTGGACTGTAATTTTATCAAATGTAGGGGGGATCTGTCTTTGGGAAGTTAGCAGAAACCCCTTTTAGCTACTCATTTAACAATATTTTATAGTATATGGCAGGGGCTCTCTTGGGGGAGGGATGAAGGAAATCAACTGTGGAAAATTGCAGGTTTCAGAAGACGGTTTTTAAATCGAAGAGACCCACTTTCTTTCTTGCACAATGTCTTTCTTTTTTGACTCACACTTCCAACAGAACAGGATTTCTACAGCTCATATGGTTTTGTACAAAGACTTAAAAGGGTCACATGAAACGTTTACAGATGAGAGAACTCACATAAACCTTCCCCTGACAGATATGTACTAAGGGCCACTTACTCTTTCTCACCACAAAAGTATTCAAGAGATACTTTTGATATATTTCTAAAAGTTTTCCCCATATTATGTCTTAAGAAGGCCCGGCTTTCCTGGACTTAAAGCAGCATTAAGTGCCTGACATTTCATCCATCCTCTCTTAACCTTAAAATGGAAAGAAAATTTGCTCTCCATGTGGATTCTTACTTCTTTCTGCTCTATAAACCCATCATAGTTACCATGTAATTTAATATTCTTTGGTCTATTTTGCATAAAGTATACGGTTGGACGAAGGTACCAGCAGTAAGTTAATACACTAGCAGTTTACGGAAAGTTGGGGTTCTTATCCGTCTTAAAGGAACTCTTAAATTTCCTTTGTGTAGTTTTGCGTGTAGACGCGCGGGCGCGCGTCTGTGGGTGTGTATGTGCGTGTGCGTGTGTGTGTGTGTGTGTGCGCTCTAACGATTTAGATGTGTT
Source organism: Prionailurus bengalensis (assembly GCF_016509475.1). Taxonomy (NCBI): domain Eukaryota; kingdom Metazoa; phylum Chordata; class Mammalia; order Carnivora; family Felidae; genus Prionailurus; species Prionailurus bengalensis. Next base: position 97,446,201 of record NC_057344.1, read on the forward strand.
AAAAAGTGACTCATTCTAACTCCAATCACAACCAAAGTCCAAACGAAACTCTCAGCTATTTTTTCCTGGAGAAAGTGTAGAGGTGTTTAAAGAACAGCTTTGCTTGTTTTTTCTCTTCTTTAGAAAGTGGTGTTTTCTGGAGGAGGGTGGATAACCCGGTACCGGCGCCAGACTCCCAGCGGCGAGACCGGGTGGATCCGGAGCATCCAACTCTGGAAAAGGTGGGGTGCAGGTCCCAACGGCCTCCCGCGGCTAGCAGCACAGCAGGAAGAATCCCAAGACTCTTCCCGCAGGACCCCCCCCCCCCCCCGCAGGAAAGTTGCCCCTCCCCTCGCCATAATCCCCCGGACCAGAGGGCGGTCTTTCCCGGGCCCCCCGGCCCAGCACTGACCTGTGTAAGAGGACGCGCTGTACAGAGTCCAGGTCCTCCAGGTTCCGGGCGGCAGGTTTGGGGATGCTGGACCTGCCCACCTGAAACATGCCCACTTGAGACTCGCTGCAAAAAGCGTACAATAGGTCACAGGCGAGGGCTCTCCCGCGGCACTCGCAGCGCCGCCTGCCTCGGGCACAGCTGGGGCCGCGGCTGGGGAACCCCGAGCTGAAAGAAAAGGCTGTCAGCTTTGGACACTCAAAAACCTGAGACTGAAAGGCAGCGGTGTGCAGCGACGGCTGTCCCCGTCCTTCGCCCTCTTGGTAACCCGCGCGGGTCTTGGAGCCCCGAGGCGGGCTGCGCGGCCACCCTGGCGCTGGAGGCCCCGGGGGCAGGTGGGTGCTCTGTCGGCCGCCACCTCCGCCGGGGCTGGCCAAGCCCTCGGTCCCCCTCTTCCGCGTCCTGGTTCCTCCACCCCTCCAACTTGTCGGACCACGCTTCGAGGTCCCTTGCACGCGCGACGAGCCGGCCAGTGCCTCCCGCCCGGCTGTCCAAGGCTGAGCTCTTTCGCCGCCTAGTGCTCTTCACTCCCCCTTCCTGGACAGTAAGGCTGTCCCGGGCGAGGGACACCGGTGTCCAGGCACCGCCCCCAGAAAAGGAAGCTACCACCTGCAGCTTGGAGGACCGTGAGCAGAGGAGGAGTGGAGGAGGCAATGAAAGGCTCCCCGTGGCTGCCCAAGGAAGAGTGGAAAGGGAGTGGGAAAGAGAGTCGAGTTAGGTTTCAGTTGTTGGTGGGAATTTAAATTCTGCCTAAAGAAGCCACATACGTTCATAAATCTTGGTGAACATATTGGTTACCTGTGATGTGCTAGGCTGCGTTCTAGTCTTCAAAGATAAAAGGACGAATAAAAAGTGGCTGCTGTCCAATCTAATGTCCATATTCTCTTTTGGGATCTGTGAGCTTTAAAAATACACTTCACCCTGGAATATAACAGGAGAAAAATGTAGGTGACCTTGGATATGGCGATTTTTAAATGCAACACCAAAAGCATGAGTCATGAAAAAAAATGATAAATTGGACTTCAATAAAATGAAAAACTCTGCAAAATATGCTGTCAAGATAATGAGAGGACAAGCCACAGACTGGGAGGAAATATTTGCTACAGACATATCAGAAACAGGACTCTTATCCAAAATACACAAAGAACTCTTAAAATTCAACAATAAGAAAAGGGACAACCTGATTTAAAAAAATGGCAGAAGACCTGACGTGCACCTCGCCAAAGAAGATATACAGATGTTAAATAAATGTATGAAAAGATGAGCCACAGCGTATGTCATTAGCAAATTGCAAATTATCACAACAACGAGATACCACTATACACCTATTAGAATGGCTAAAATCCAAAACACTGGCAACACCATGCTGATGAGGATGTGTAGCAACAGGAGTGTTCACTCATTGGTGGTGGGAATAAAAGATGGTAAAGCCACTCTGGAAGAGAGTTTGGAAGTTTCTTACAAAACTAAATATAGTTTTACCATATAATCCAGCAATCACATTCTTCAGTATTTACCCAAATGAATTGAAAACTTATGTTCACAAAAAAAGCCTGCGCGTGGATGCTTATAGCAGCTTTATTCATAATTGCCAATACTGGGAATCAAGCAAAATGTCCTTCAGTAGGTGAATGGATTAACTGTGGTATATCCAGACAATGGAATATAATTCATTGATAAAAGGAAACGAGCTATGAAGCTGTGAAAAGACATGGAGGGATCTTTTTTTTTAATTTTGTTAATGTTTTATTTTAATTTTTGAGAGATAGAGCATAAGCAGGGGAGGGGCAGAGAGGGAGGGAGACACAGAATTCAAAGCAGACTCCAGGCTTTGAGCTGTCAGGCTCAGGGCTTGAACCCATGAACACGATATCATGACCTGAGCCAAAGTTGGACACTCAATCGGCTGAGCCACCCAGGTGCCCCAAGACATGGAGGAATCTTAAATACATATTATTAAGTGAAAAAGCCAATTTGAAAAGGCAACATACTGAATGATGCAGCTGTATGACATTCCGGAAAAGGCAAAGCTATGAGGAAAGTAAAAAGATGTGATGTTTATAGGAGTTTTATTCATGATTGCCAAAACTGAGAATCAGTGATTTCCAGGGAGAGTGGGGGGAGATGAATAGGCAGAGCACAGAGGATTTTTAGGTCAGTGAAATTATTCTGTCTGATACCATAATGGTGGATAAATCACTAGTTATAGATTATAGATTGCAGATTAATTACTAAGTAGTGATAGACTCTAAGATGTAGGGTTATTAGTTAGGACTTGGCTATTTGTTGTAGGATTTCCAAATGTCACTATATGTAGGACTTTTCTCTTGGGTTAGGTTCTTGAATCCTGGCTGCCAGTGTTCTGGGAACCAAGTGGATAAAGAGGATGAGCCATGGCAATCTCATCTCTTAATAAATATAGACTTTCACTTAATCCTTCTGTCTTTTTTTAAAAATTTTTTTTCAACGTTTTTTATTTATTTTTGGGACAGAGAGAGACAGAGCATGAACGGGGGAGGGGCAGAGAGAGAGGGAGACACAGAATCAGAAACAGGCTCCAGGCTCTGAGCCATCAGCCCAGAGCCCGATGCGGGGCTCGAACCCACGGACCACGGGATCGTGACCTGGCTGAAGTCAGATGCTTAACCGACTGCGCCACCCAGGCGCCCCAATCCTTCTGTCTTAAATACATCCTTTGTCTTGTTTCACCTCTGCTCTATACTCTGCCTGGTCCAAGAGTTTCAAGAATCTAGAAATGTCTTTTGATTCAGAAATTAATCTTTTTTTAAAGGTTTATTTTATTTGTTTTTGAGACAGAAAATGTGAGCAAGGGAGGGACAGAAAGAGAGGAGGATAGAGGATCTGAAGCTGGCTGCGTGTTGACAGCAGCAAGCCCAGTGTGGGGCTGGAACTCATGAACTGAGAGATCATGACCTGAGCCAAAGTTGGATGCTCAACCAACTGAGACGCCCAGGTGCCCTGATTCAGAAGTTAATCTTAAAGAAATAATTAAAAAAATGAAGATCATGATGTTAATTACTATATGTCATCATAACAAATATGTAAAAGGTATAAGCATGCAAAACTAGTGTAATACTTAAATAGGTTAAAGTCCATTCATACAATGAAACATATGTATTTACTAAAATGAAATTTAGGGGCGCCTGGGTGGCTCAGTCGGTTAAGCGGCCGACTTCAGCTCAGGTCACAATCTCGCGATCCGTGAGTTTGAGCCCCGCGTGGGACTCTGGGCTGATGGCTCAGAGCCTGGAGCCTGTTTCCGATTCTGTGTCTCCCTCTCTCTCTGCCCCTCCCCCGTTCATGCTCTGTGTCTCTCTGTCTCAAAAATAAATAAAATGTTAAAAAAAATTTTAAATGAAATTTAAATAGAATGCTTAATGGCGTGAGAAAATATTTATGATTTAAACTTTAGCAAATATTTAGGAGACAAAACCATATATTCAGACTTTGTTAACTATGTAAAAATTAGGAAATTAGATGGTTATTCACCAAATCTTAAAAATGATTGCATCTGGAAGTAGAATTGTGATTTTAATTTTCTCCTTAATGCTTTTCTGTATTTTTCAAAGTTTTATGCAGTAAATATATATTACTTTTAGAATCAGGAGGTAGTCCCATATAAATATGTAAAAGGAATCATTTGAAGAAAATTTAGTAACTGAATTCTACCGGTGAGAATTTTCAGTGATCTCTTTTAGATTTCCATTCTCAGATATACATAAGTGGTTTTGCAGAATATTGTACTATTTAAGGATACATGGATAACCTGTTTTTTAAAAAGGCCCATTACAAATCTTTTATATAAGAATAATTATTGTGTAACTATACTGGATAATTACTTCTTTATCTTAAGGTTTTAGTAATTTATCTTTTGTTTGTAATTATTAGATAACTTTTCCCTCCTTTTAAAAAAAAATTGTTTTTAACGTTTATTTTTGAGACAGAGAGAGACAGAGCATGAACAGGAGAGGGGCAGAGAGAGAGGGAGACACAGAATCTGAAACAGGCTCCAGGCTCTGAGCCGTCAGCACAGAGCCCGATGCCGGGCTTGAACTCACGGACCGTGAGATCATGACCTGAGCCGAAGTTGGATGCTTAACCGACTGAGCCACCCAGGCGCCCCTTCCTCCTTTATGAGAAGTCTATAGTGTTATAGATCACTATTCAATTATGTTTTCATAATAAATCTGGGTTTACATATGTTATACCCTCTTAAAGTGAGATGTACCTATAGCTACTTGTTTGCTCTTAAAAGCAGAAAGCTCTCTCTGACTGATGGCAGAAGAGGAAGTTAGAGAGTTCCACATGAGAAGAACTGTCCAAGACATCGCTCATTTAGAGACGGAAGGGACTATTCACGAAGGAAAGTGGGGGCCTCTAGAAGCACAAAGTGGCCCTGGCTGACTGCCAGCAAGGAAATGGGAACCTTGGCCCTACAATACAAGCAACTAAACTCTGCCAATAACCTGAATTAACTTGGAACAAGATGTTTTCCCAGGCCCTCCTGTTAAGATTTTACCCAAAAGAAACCCTGATTTTGCTTTTGTGAAACGCAAACAGGGAACCTGGTTGAGCCCTCCTGGACTTCTGACCTACAGCATGGTGAGCTGATAAATGAGTGTTGTTTAAGGACACCAAGTTTATGGTAATTTTTTTAATGCAGGAACTGTTTGCATAATAGAAAACTAATGCAAAGCGTTTTCAAGGTTGGTTATGAGAAATTGTCTATGGAACCCATGGGTCCTGTGGGTGGAAATATCTCCAGCAGTACTTGGCAGCTCAGATGCAGGCATGCTCTCCCAGACACTACACTCCCCTGGCTTTCGTCTTGTTGTATCATCAGGTTCCTCTGCCTTCTCACAAACTCTAAAGGTTGGAGTGCTCCCCTCAAGACATACAATAAATGCCTTCAAATATCTGAAAGGCCATTATGTGGAACAGTGATTGTTTTATCCAGTACAGCTTCTGAGGTTAGAATTAGGATACGGAGAATTTTTTATATGAAGGCGGATTTATACTTAATATATACTGCAAGCTGGGATTCTTGGGAAGCTGACTCTGAGATGGAGATTTCCATGTAGGAAGTTTGCTGGAAAGTGCTGTTGGGATCAACAGTGGGGAGAGTGAAGGGAGCAGGACTGGGCAGAGGAAGAAGTTGAACTTCAGTGCAGCGTCAACAAGGGCCACACTCAATCCTGTGGGCTTGATACGGGATTATCCTTCAGAGTTGCCCTGAGTTTAGGCAAAAGGGATAGTTTTTTTTTAAATCTTCTTATCATTTCAGAAAAGAGATATGATGTTGGGCAAAGTGACTCTCCAGCTGAGGGCAGTTTCTGAAGAGGGACTCAGCTGAGAGTCTCACCAGTCAGCATTCCCAGCAGGGTGGAGAATGAATGCCTTCCTCCTAAAAGGGGCAGAGAGGGTGTGGAAAGAGGATTGTGGTGGTGCATCACAGCATCTAATACAATATAACACACTCACTAGAGTGACAGGGCCCTCCATCACTGGAGGAGTTATCAACGGAGGCTGCAGGGTCCTTGCAGCTTTGAGGTGGTGACCATTTGTGTACTCTCTGACTTAGGAAAAAGACATAACATGGGTGAAAGCATAAAGCGGAGTCTTACTTCGACTCCCTCAGACATTACGAACATAAGATGTTTAGATTTTTTAAATTATAGAAATATCTCGATCTTCACCGGGAGAGATTAGCTTTCTTAGGCTTTTCTAATTGGCAGAACAGGTTCCTCTATTTTCTTTTACACCTTATCATTTAGGAGGAGTCTTTTAGCTTAAAGATAGATTGAAATTATTTTCAATTATCAGGACAGTTTTATTTGTTGACTAATTTGTTGACTAATAACTAATAGTTGACTAATAAATCAACTCATAAGTTCTTTATGAAGAACTTGAGAATCTACTATTGCACTAGAAAGTGGAATAAAAAAAAAACTTTGCAAGCCCTGATCACAAAAGACACCAGAAGGATGGGTCCCTGGTAGGGAAAGGATGCAATAGGTGAGAAGTGACAGGGAGGCTGGGTAGGAATAAGGAAGAAAAATAGGCTTCTGGGTACACACCAGCCTATGTTAGATAGTAAAAAAATGTTTTGTACCTTTGGACTCTATGTGTGTTTATGATTGAATTGTAAGATTGTCTTCTTTCTGCTAATGACCGATACCTGTTTATATTTCTTCCAGACATTAAGGGGGCAGAATGGCAAAGTTATAACAATTTAGCATTTCTGACTTTTTTTTCATTTATTTAACAAATATTTAATGAGTACTCCTAAATGAATATGACTGTGTTGTCATTTGAAGATCCCTTAAAAACTTTCTATCACTTGGTTCCTTTTTCATCTTCTTAACTAGTGGAGGCATCTTGTTTGATGCTCAGCAGGCATCCTGGCTGCTTTTTAAGGAATTGGCTGTATGCTCAAACCTACCATGTTGTGCCCTGTATCAGGCTGTTCCCACTGCTCTCCTACTCCTAGTAGGAACATCTATCTATACTTCCATTATATGACATTCTATTGATACACACTTGCCATTTCCCAAACCACTGAAACCACATTTAGGCTTTCTCATCCAACACATTTAATAAATGTGTGGAGAGATAGACAGACAGAATGATAGGCAGGTAGATAAAGCTTCATTTGCCTGGATCCAAATCCTTTTTGTGTGTAAGCCCTCAGAACAAAATAGGTGGGAAGAACTCCTCTCACCTGTTCCTCTCCCTGGGGTCTGGCATATACTTCCCTCTTCAGGAGCTGGGGATCATCTGAGTGGTAGAAAAACTGCTAGTGATACCCCTACCTTCTTGAGTTGGAAGATATAACTCAGTCTTGGAATATGGGAAAGGGTTTTGAACATGCTCGTGGGTTCTCTGTGTGTTTGTGTGAGCCTCTGACAGTAATGTTGTTTAACAATGGACTGTACCACTCTTCACTCTACTTTTAAGGGCTCCACAGAGATGATGGTGAGGTTAGCTGTAAGAATGTGTAAGAACTTGTGTGGGAAGAATAGACAGGGAAGTGCTACAAAACCTTTGTGCCTTTGTGAAGTACCTTTTAGTCAGTCATGGTCCAAATATAAATAATGACAGGGTAAAGTGGTAAAAATAAAGATGATGTGTCCACATAACTGCGAATTAAGGAAATGAGATGAAATCTAAAGGGAAATAAGGCAGTGGCCACACAGAAAGCTGGTGGTTATCACATCCAGCTCATGTTTATTTTGGGGGCACATTTATGAATGAAGACAGATAAAAACAATATACTGAGTTGAGGAGATGGAGTTAGAATTTGGGGAGGTGAGGGGGGGACAGGAGTACCAGGGAAGAGAAAGATGCTTGGAGAGGAGAGGGCTGTGCAGCTATTACCAATGCAGTCTCTCATTGCCCTCTGTGTACAGGGGCCAGTTTATAAACCAACAGGTATTCATTGATGACTCATATTTATTTTCTCATTCTTTCATTGCTTCTTCATTTATTATCTGGCATTCTTCTGTAAAAATGAGCTCCCTCCACCACATTTTCAAAGGATTACTGTGTCCTTGTGGATTTTTTTTAAAAAAAATTAATGTCTTATAATCTATTCTATAATTGCTGTCTCTCTCTCTCTCTCTCTCTCTCTCTCTCTCTCTCTGTTTCTCCCCAGCTCGTACTCTGTCTCTTTCTTTCTCTAAAATAAATAAAGATTAAAAAATTTTTAAATAAAATTTTTGTTGTAGAGAGAGAGAGTAAGCAGGGGAGAGAGAGAGAGAAGTGGAGGGAGAGAAAGAGAATCTTAAGCAGGCTCTATGTTCAGCACAGGGCCTAATCCCATGACCCTGGGATCATGACCTGAGCCGAAATCAAGAATTGGATGCTCAACTGACTGAACCACCCAGGTGCCCCTGTACTCACTCTTTTTTTTTTTTTAATTTTTTAAAAAATTTATTTTTTTTTTGAAAAAATTTTTTTTCAACGTTTATTTATTTTTGGGACAGAGAGAGACAGAGCATGAATGGGGGAGGGGCAGAGAGAGAGGGAGACACAGAATCAGAAACAGGCTCCAGGCTCTGAGCCATCAGCCCAGAGCCTGACACGGGGCTTGAACTCACGGACCGCGAGATTGTGACCTGGCTGAAGTCGGACGCTTAACCGACTGCGCCACCCCGGCGCCCCTAAAAAATTTATTTTTGAGAGAGAGAGAGAGAGAGAGAGAGAGAGAGAGAGAGAGAGAGAGAGAATGAGTGGGGGAGGGGCAGAGAGAGAGGGAGACACAGAATCTGAAGCAGGCTCCAGGCTCCAAGCTGTCAGCACAGAGCCCCACGCAGGGTTTGAACTCACAGAGAGTGAGATCATGACCTGAGCCAAAGTTGGATGATCAACTGACTGAGCCACCCAGGTGCCCCTGTACTTACTCTTTTTGATGCTCAAATTGTCTTAGCTCCTGTGTTCCTTTGAATGTATTCATCAGTTTTTCAGCCTTCCCTTACTTTCTGACACACTAAGACATTCTAGACTCACCTGCACTTTTCCTGCCCCAAACTTATAATCAGCCATTTATCAAAGTGGTCTTTTTTTTTTTTTTTTAAGTGGGGAGTGACATTTAGACAGCAAGATCTGGGTGTTGGGAGACAATTCTCCATGGTTCTCTCATGTTTCTGTACATCTTGTGAGTGATGCTGTAATTGCCTTTTGTTCTAGACTCTTTTTTCAAGGATGTTTATGTAGTGAACAGCCTTAGAAGGTAGAGATAAAGACTAGTTTGCTTACTGTCCAATATAGTAAAACTAATGTCCTCTGGGGTGAATTATGTAGAATGGAATGGAAATATCTGCAAGATAGCCTTCTCATTCTATAATATTTGGATTCCTTAGGTTCAGGGTCCTTTTGCAACAGAATCCATTGCATGTACAGACATCACCTGGTTCTTTCCATGTTATCCTGTGGGAATTGGGGCTGCAGAGCTGGCACAAATGCTGATACTCTGGTGATTGCTATTTCTGTGATAAATCTTCTGTTGCTAACCCAAGAGTTCCTTGTGTTCTGCTAGCATTCGTGAAACTATGGCAGGCTAGTTTATTAAGTTGTAAGTAGGACAAAATCTCACACCCTGTACAGTTCTTGAGATGGGGAATAGGTGTATTCACTGACACTATTGCTTCTACACCCTTTCAATGGGAGAACAGGAAATATGTTGAAAAAATAAGTTGATATATTAATACCTCCTATTCCAAAACAGTGCCACAAGGCTCTTCCTCTCCTTCCTCTAACCCATATTTACAGTTTTCTTCTTCCACAGAGAGAGAACTTCAGTTCCCCAAATATCAATATATTCACTCCTTTGTTCTCTCCTACAATTAGGATATGACATAAATTCAGATTAGAATTATTATGCCAACTAAAACTAAATCTTCTAAGCAGTTCTTTTTGTCCTTGGAGTATGTCAACTAAGGATACATTCAGATTACTATATTTTATTTTATTTTTAAAAATTTTTTAGGGGCGCCTGGGTGGCTCAGTCGGTGGAGCGTCCAACTTCAGCTCAGGTCACGATCTCACGGTTCGTGAGTTCGAGCCCCGCATCAGGCTCTGGGCTGACGGCTCAGAGCCTGGAGCCTGCTTCCCACTCTGTGTCTCCCTCTCTCTCTGCCCCTCCCCCATTCATGCTCTGTCTCTCTCTGTCTCAAAAATAAATAAACATTAAAAAAAAATTTTTTTTTTCAATTTTATTTTAGAAGAGAGATGCAAGCATGAGAGAGGAGCAGAGGGAGAGAGAAAGAGAGAGAGAGAGAGAGAGAGAGGGAGAGAATCTCAAAAAAGTTCCACGCTCAGCACGGAGCCCAATCTGTGGTTCAATCCTGTGACCCTGGGGTCATGACCTGAGCCAAAATCAAGAGTTAGATGCTCAACCTACTGAGGCATGCAGGCACTCCAGATTACTGTATTTTAAAGATACTCTAATTCTCTTTTTCTGTGATTATGTTATCATTTCAATGTATAATTAGGTTCATTTGTTTTTATTGAAATACAACTTTAGAGCTACTCAGTTGTATGGATGTTCAATAGTTTATTCAACCAGACTCCTATGGATGGGCATTTAGAGCATTCCAAATATTTTGCTATTACCAGTAATGCCACATTGAATAAACTCTTTTTTGTGAGGGGTGTATCTTCAGAGTAATTCCTAGAAGTGAGAATGCTGAAACAAAAAATAAATGCACATACAGGTTTGGCAGACAGTGCCAATCCCCACCCAATGGATTATACCATTTTGTACTACCACCTAGCAAGTTTATGAATTCTTGTTTCTTCGTAATTTCAAGTGTGTATTGAAAAGGTCCTAGGGCATCCGGGTGGCTCAGTCAGTTGAGTGTCTGATTCTTGATTTGGGCTCTGGTGATGATCTCATGGTTCATGACGTTGAGCCCTGCATGAAGCTCCGCACTGGGCATGGAGACTGCTTGGGATCCTCTCTCTCTGTCTCTCTCTGACCCTCCTCTCTCACATTCTCTCTCTCTTTCTCAAAATAAATAAATAAAGTCTAAAAAATAAAGAAAAAGAAGAGCTCCTCAATGTTTGACAATATGAAAGGTAAAAATGACATCAGTATTGTGCATTTCTTTTATTATTGGTGAAAATTATGCATTTTTAAATATGTTTAAAAGGGTATTTATTTTTCTTTCTTTTCTTTTGGGTTTTCTCTCCCTCTTATTTTTAAAAATTTATTTAAGACTTATGGTCTTATTGAGGTATAATTGATGTACAATAAACTGCACACATTTAAAATATCCAATTCGTTGGGGGCCTGGGTGGCTCAGTTGGTTGAGCATCCGACTTCAGCTCAGGTCATGATCTCACAACTCGTGGGTTTGAGCCCTGAGTCAGGCTCTGTGCTGACAGCTCAGAGCCTGGAGCCTGCTTTGGATTCTGTGTCTCCCTCTCTCTCTGCCCCTAACCCACTCGCATTCTGTCTGTCTCTCTCAAAAATAAACATTGAAAAAAAAATTTTTAACAATATCCAACTTGTTGAGTTTTAACCTATGTATATGTATAATGAATAGTCTAATTACCCTGAAAAGTTTTGTCTCTGTAATCCATCTCTTTTTCATCCCTTATTCCCATCCCTGGGCAAGCACTGACCTCCCTTCTGTAACTTACAGATTCTTATTCTACCAGATTTCCCTCTTACTTTGAGGTTTCTTTGCTCTGGCTGGTGGGGACATAAGCTATTCCCAGGGCTGTAAAAGCTCTGAGTAATGTTCCATCTGCTCCTTTCCAGTGGTTCTTTTTCTGGCCTCAGGAGTTTCCCTCACATGCATGTTATTCCTAGTACTTAGTTAAGACTCAAGAGGAATCTTCTTTAGATCCCTGGACTTCTCTAGCTACACAGCCCTCTCCTTTCCATGCATCTTCTCCTCTTCAGTACTCTGCCCCATCTTCACCTCCCCAAATTCTAACTCTGTCTCCTCAACTCAATAGAGACAGCTTGGCTCTGTTTGGGCTCCCCCTTTCTTTGTTGTGGCCTGGAAACTCTCTTCAGGCAGAAGCTGGGGCCATCAAAGGCATGACTTCATTTGTTTTGCTTCTCTCAGGGATCATGCCTTATGCTGCTTGTGGTCCAGTGTATGAAAACCATTCTTTTATGTGTTTTGTTTGATTTTCAGCTGTTTTAGATATAACAGTAATCTAGTCTCTGCTACTCCATTATGGCTATGGTCGTAAGGTTCCCTCATTTTTATGAATTTTTTACATATTGGAGAGACCAGTCATTTATATATGCTATCTGTTCAAATATTTTCTCCTAGTTTGTCATTTATCCTTTGATTTTGTTTACGGTGGTTTATTTTTCATGAAAAAGCTTTTTCTTTGAATGCAGTCAAATTTATTTAACATTTTCTTTTGTTGCATCTGCATTTCAGATCACCTTTACATTTTGTTCTTTTTAGGGGTGCCTGGGTGGCTCAGTCAGTTAAGCGTCTGACTTCCGCTCAGGTCATGATCTCAAGATTCGTAGGTTTGAGCCCTGCATCAGGCTCTCTGCTGTCAGCACAGAGCCGACTTTGAATCCTCTGTCCCTCTCTGTGCTCCTCCCCCCAGTCATTCTCCCTCTCTTTCTCAAAATAAATAAATAAACTTAAAAAATATTGTTTTATTTTGAGAGAGAGAGAGAGAGAGACCAGAGACAGAGACAGAGACAGGGACAGAGGGAGAGATAGTGTGAGTGGAAAGGGGCAGAGACAGAGGGAGAGACAGAATCCCAAGCAGGCTCTGCACTGACAGCATGGAACCTGATGCGGGATCTGAGCTCATGAACCCTGAGATCATGACCTGAGCAGAAATCAAGAGTCTGATGCTTAATTAACCTACTGAGCCACCCAAGTGCCTGCAGGTCACTTTTAGACAGCTTTTCCCACACTCAGATTATATAAGATTTCCCCTTATTTTTCTACTCCTTATATGGTTTCTTTTCCTTTTCTTTTTATATATGAGTTGATTTTATCCATTTGGAATTTATTATGGTGTATGGTGAGAAGTATGTATCTAATTTTATCTTCTTCCAAATGATTATACAGGACAGCATTTATTAAAATTCTTATCCTTTCCTTGTGATTTGAGGTGCTACCTATGTTACAGTAACAAAATAACTTTCATATACATGGGTCCATTTCTGGAATTTCACTTCTTTTCTACTGGTCTACTTCTCATTAGCATCATGCTCTTTTCATTCTAAAACTTTTTATTATATTTCAGTTTCTGGTAGAGCTATTCTCTTCTTATGGTGGTTACTTTTCAGGATTTCCTAGATATTCTTCCATGTTTATTTTTCCACATGATGCTGGAGACCAGCTCCAGCAACCAGGGGTTTCTGAAGGAAGAACGGCGTCGGTGAATATAAAATAAAACTAAAATAAAAAAAACTAAAAAATAAAAAACTAAAGTAAAAAACTAAAACTAAAATAATAATGGACACAGACAACAGCAGTGTGTTCAACTGGCCGATTTATTGCAGTAAATGTGGCATTTTATATGCTAGCGATTTCCTTGTAGCATACATCATCTATGTTTTTCTAACATTACTTAATTTTGAAAATGTTCCTATGTGTAAACAACCTTTAAGAAATAACATGGCGATTTTCCCCTAATTTTCCTGCATACCCTTTGATTATTGATTAATTTCTTACATTATTCCATTATGCATCTGCGTTTATCTATAATCTGCGTTTGCTGTTCTCATGAAAGGCCCTCCATTTCTCAACACCTCAAGCGGAACAGTTACAGGGACATGACCTCCTAACCACATGAGGCCAGAAGAACAATGTGTTTGCCTCAGTCCGAGATGCCAGGAAGGGGCTGAAAAAGTCTTAGAAACCCATGCCTCACACATTCCGAGAGAGACAATGCACCTAGGAACCAATGAATCATTCTGTACATTAACGGAGTAGGTTCAGTCATCATCTGGAATGCCTCCGGGGGAGGGGGGGCAGGTGGGCCTAGGGGTTGAAGTCACCTGTGCCCAGAGATACACTCCTTAGTTACCGGAGTGGGGCTTTCAAACCCATATGTCTCTCCTTTACTGGCCTAGGTAAATTTCCCAGGAAATTATTCAGTTCTTCTAGTTCACATTCATTTACAAAGTTATCTCTTATAACTTTAAAATTACCCTGTTTTAATGGTTATTTCCCTGTTATAATTTCTTATTTTGTGGAAGCCTAGTTACATTTATTGACATGTCTTCAGCATTGGCGATACTATTTCATTCCTGAAATCCCTACCATAAAACATACCATAGTGGGTGGTGGAAGAGGGTGCAAAACAGTCATTCTTACAAAGGTGCGTTCTTTCTACGCGATCTTCATCAGTTTTACCTGAAGAAGCTTCATGATTATTTTGCACTTAAAAATAAAGTTATAGCAATTGAAAACAACTTCAGGGCAAGATAAAACATTAGAGAGCTTTGAAACACATGGAAATAGCTGACAAACTACAGAGCACAGATCTTTTGGCATACAGAGGTCTGCTTAGCAAAATGTTGGATCCTCCATACGTGGAGCTCAATTCAAATGCACTCCATTTGCAATGTCCCAACCAGAAATGTATTGAGTAAACTAGTGACTGTCTTTCTAAAACTGAAACATTGAAATATCACTATTTACAGTGAATTTAATTAGCATGGGTTGGGAATAAATATAATTATAACAAGAAAAAAGAGTCTGAAAAGCAATATAACTTTTTAAGAGTTGTTATGATAAAAAGTCATTGAAACCATCAGTCATTATATGAATTGAGTCTGTATTTCAATGTTATTGCCCTAATGGATTAGAAACGTGAAAATGACCACATCTAAGTAGTTTATTTTGTTAGAGATATTGATCATTCATCCAACATACTGCTCCTTTAGACACTGAACATTTCTTAGCCTGGTTATCACATCCTTTAAAGTTTTAACTTAGAACCTTGATTTATACTTCCAATTGTTCTCAGATAAAATTCCCATTTCTTAATTCATTTAACAGATCTTACAATCCAGTTCTCACAAATCTTTCCAAATCTTTTATTTTTCTCCCTTCCCCCAAGAACCTTGTGTTTTAGCTATGCTGAAATGCTCCATCTCATCCCCAGGACTTTGTAAAAGCTGTTTCTTCACCTTAAACATCCTTAAAACCTTTGGTTTTCCACCTCATTTTCTCTTACAGAGGAGTCTCAGCTTAAATTTCACTTATTTGGGAAGGTCTTCCTCTGTCTCTTAGATCAGGTCAGCCATTAAGTTCCCTTGCTCTGTGATCCGCTAGTACTCTGTTTTTTTTTTTCTTAATTACAATAGCCTATATTATAACTGCTTGCTTCATTGTATGTCTTCTGAACTCTCATGCTCCAAGACGGCAGGCACCGTTTGTCTTTTTCCTTCCTATCTCTTCAGCATATGGCAAGCTCCCTATAAGTATTTCCTGAATGGATGAGAGAATAAATAGATATATAAACTACTGCAGTAAATATGTTCCTTTAAAGGTATGTTAACTTTACCATTAAAAAATTACTTTTTGATTGCAAAGACTCATTTATTTGTATCTGTATTTGTTGCCCTGCAATGAATATGAAAGAACTCTGAAGCACAGGCACAAAGTAATGCCTCCCAGGTGTCACAAGTTACTGGTGAAACAGCATGTCTACAGTATAAACATAGCTAATTTAATCCTTTAGGTTCTTCTGAGAATTGGCATAGGAAAGTTGTGAAAATATTATACTTTATCTTTATAATCTAAAACCTGCTTAGTATCTGTCCTATGGAGAAGGTATTTTGCATAAAAAGAGAATGATTATGGAGCAACTTGAAGACTTGGGAGAGGATTTGCAGTAGCTGTTGATTTGTTTAAAGATTGACTATGAGATTTAAATTAGGTTCTTAACTTTCTTTTAGAAGAATGTAGACATTTGAAGTGGTATTATTTACAACTTTCTTTTAGAGATTTAACAGTATTTTTAGCCTTAGTGGCCTTATTTTAGTAACATTGTAGTTTGATCTAGTCTGTGGTATTTGGAAAAAAGATCAGATTTACGATGGTGACATATATGGTGTGAAAGCACTCACATGATTTTAAAAGATGACTTCAGAGCTATGCATAATCAGCCTAAACCTGTATTAAATTAAGAAAAAAAAAATTCTCTTTCACTGTTTTAAAAAGCAAAAGAGCTCCACCTGGTGTTGAACAAAACTATTGAACAATTTTTATTTGATGATTTAGAATTTTTCATTTTCTACAAATTATAATTCAGAATGCTTTGCTCAGTATTCTATTCTATTTATAGTAATGCTAAATATTGTTCCTAAACTAATTCATTTCTTACAAAAATGGGCTTCCTCTAATGTTTCTTTTTTAAGTTTATTTATTTATTTTGAGAGAGAGAGAGAGAGAGAGAGAGAGAGAAAGTGTGTGGGGGAGGGGCAGAGAGAGAGGGAGAGAACGAATCCCCAGCTGGCTGCACGCTGTCAGCACAGAGCCCAGTGTGGGCTTGAACCCATGAACCATGAAATCATGACTTTAGCTGAAACCAAGAGTCAGATGCTCAACCAACTGAGCAGCCCAGGCACCCCTTCCCTCTAATGTTTTAAAAAGTTTTAGAAAAGTTTCTCTCCTAAGCGTGTCCTTTATATCTATCTGTGGTAGAAGAGTAACAATGCCTCTCACAGAGGGATGGTCCCAGCAACTACTATTTGAGATCCATCCACCCCTTGGTTTGCTCCAGGCTATACTTCTCATTGGTTGCTCCATCCAAGGACTGAATACAGTGATGTATTGAGGCCCATTCTCAGTTCTGGAAGATAGGTGTGATTCCTTTATTGGCCCACTTTGACTCCAGTACTTCCCTAGGGTTTTGCCAAACCTTCCTTAGACTGCACAGCAGTCTCAGATGTGTCCATTCAACCATTCAACCATCTCTCAACCTTATTCTTAAAAAAAATTTTTTTTAATGTTCATTTTTGAGAGAGACAGAGTGTGAGTGGGGGAGGGACAGAAAGAGAGGGAGACACAGAATCTGAAGTAGGCTCCAGGCTCTGAACTGTCGGCACAGAGCTGGAGGTTGTGCCTGAACTCACGAACCACCAGATCATGACCTGAGCCAAAGTTGGACACTTATCCGACTGAACCACATAGGCGACCCCCCGCAATCTTATTCTTTCAGATTAAACTTGCATACAGTCTGACAGCTCTCCCAGCTTTCTCTAGCTCCCTCCTTATTTCTTTACACACAGGCATTTCCTTCTAATAAAATCCTTGCATTTTTTTCATTTATTTATGCATTTTAAATAAAGATTGTGTATAACTTAAGGTGTACAACATGATGGTTTGATACATATATGCATGGTGGCATGACCAGAGTCAGGCTAATTAACATTTCACCTCCTCCTCATACAGCTACTATTTTGTGTGTGTGAGTGTCCCTGAAATCTGTTCTCTTAGCGTATTTCCAGTAATCAGTACAGTAACATTAAATATAGTCATCTGCCTGTACATTAGATCTCTGGCTTATTCATCTTACATAACTGCATATTTGTACTCTTTGACCAATGTCTTCCTATTTCCTCAGCCTCTGATAACCACTCTTCTACTATCTGCTTCTATGAGTTCTACTTAAAAAAAATTGGGGCGCCTGCGTGGCGCAGTCGGTTAAGCGTCCGACTTCAGCCAGGTCACGATCTGGCGGTCCGTGAGTTCGAGCCCCGCGTCGGGCTCTGGGCTGATGGCTCGGAGCCTGGAGCCTGCTTCTGATTCTGTGTCTCCCTCTCTCTCTGCCCCTCCCCCGTTCATGCTCTGTCTCTCTCTGTCCCAAAAATAAATAAAAATGTTGAAAAAAAAATTATTGAAGTATAGTTGACATACATTATATTAGCTTCAGTATATATCAATATATGCAATATATTGATCAGACAATTCTATGCATTACTCAGTGCTCACCATGGTAAGTATAGTCAGTCACCATTTGTCACCATACAATGCTATTACAATATTATTGACTATGTTTCCTCTGTTAACTTATCTCTGTAACTTATTTACTTTATACCTGGAAATTTGTACTTCTTAATCCCCTTCATCTATTTTGCCTATCCTCCTACCCACCTCCCATCTAGCAACCACCAGTTCTCTGTATTTAGGAGTCTGTTATTTCATTTGTTTTTGTTTTTGTTTTTTTTTTTTTATGTTTCACGTATAAGTGAACTTATATGGTATTCTTCTTTCTCTACCTTATTTCACTTAGTATAATACCCTCTAGGGGCATCCATGTTGTCACAAATGGTGAGATATTATTCTTTTTTTTATGACTGAGTCATATTCCATTTTGTCTGTGTGTCTGTGTGTGTGTGTACCACATTTTCTTTATCTATTCATCTATCAAAAAATACCTTGAAGATACTTCAGTTGCTTCCATATAAATAACGCTGCAATAAAGATAGAAGGGCATATATCATTTTGAATTACTGTTTTTGCTTCCTTTGGGTAAATACCCCATAGTGGAATTAGTGGGTCATATGCTATTTCTCTCTTTAATTTTTTGAGGAAACTTCATACTGTTTTCCACAATCATTGCAACAATTTACATTCCTACCCATAGTTCATGAGGATTCCCATTTCTCCACATTCTTACCACCACCTGTTGTTTCTGTGTTGTTGATTTTAGCCATTTTGACTGGTATGAGGTGATATCTCATTGCAGTTTTAATGTACATTTCCCTGATGATGAATGATGTTGAGCATCTTTTCATGTGTCTATTAGCACATGTATGTCTTTGGGTAGTATGGACATTTAAACAATATTAATTCTTTGAATCCATGAGCATGATATATCTTTCCATTTGTTTGTGATGTCTTCAGTTACTTTCATCAATGTCTATCCTTGCATGTTTTTTAATGTTTGTTTTTGAGAGAGAGAGAGACAGGGTGGGAGTGGGAGAGAGGCAAAGAGAGAGGGAGACACAGAATCTGAAGCAGGCTCCAGGCTCTGAGCTGTCAGCACAGAGCCCGATGTGGGGCTCAAACCCACGAACTATGAGATTATGACCTGAGTTGAAGTCGAATGCTTAACCGACTGAGCCACCCAGCTGCCCCTATCTTTGCATGTTTAATCCTGTCTTGGTCTTGCTTCTTAGAGATTCTGGACTAACACAATACCACTCCTGGAAGTTTTGTGGAAAATATGAAAGTGGAGCCATATCTATGAATACCTAATATTAATAATAATATTATCTAATATGTAATATTCTAGTGGCCGGGTTGTCTAAAATCTGGTTCTTATGTATTAAATTAGACTTTGACATCTTAAAATCAGGTCTGGGTCTCTCCTAGCTTGGTTAATTAGTGTATGTATGGAAAAGGGCATGTGTCCTTTGATGACACTCAGCTTTGAGATTCCATGGCCACATGTTGGATTTCTAAGTTAACCAACAGTCTCATTGTTTGTATCAGTCAAAATGGCATTTGGGCAAGAGTGATGATTAATCCAGGCAAATCCAACACCTCTTCTAGAAAAAAACCTTCAAAGATTTTTTTTTAATGTATGGAGGGAGGGACTTTAACATCATCTTTGTACCCACACAATCAATTATATTCAGTATTACAATTTAATATTAAGTGCTGGTGATGATTCAAATGTGGATTCAGATTTGTTTCGCTTTATCATTGAAAGGGGGCATACATTATTGGAATATTCTGGAGAATAATCAATGTTATAGAGTGAAAAACATTGCAGTTTTGATAGAAAGGCACTGGGCACTGGTAACTTACAACTCCTGGAAACTGCCCAGGGGTCTTGTGTCATGGCTATGTCCTTGGTTTACTTTTGACTCACTGATACTAAGTATTACTGATGGTAAGTATAGTGATAGTATCACTAAGAGGTAATACAACTCTAGGAAAATAAAACTTTACACTACTTTGTAGCGTGGCATAATGGAAAGAACCATAGCCTGAGAGATAGAATATCTGGATTCGAGTTGGCTTCACTACATGATAACTCTCAAGTTTGGGTAAGCCACTTGCCTTCTTTTGGCCTCAGTTTCCTTATCTGTAAGATGGTGGTACAAATCTTTGACTCACATAGTCATTAGACTTAAATGAAATAATTCACACGGAAACATTTGGGAAACCAAAGCACCATATTAAAGTTATACTATTGTTGTTTAATTGTATTTCTTTCTTTTTCTTTCTTTCTTTCTTTTTAAAGATTTTATTTTTAAGTAATCTCTACACTGACCGTGGGGCTCAAACTCACAACCCAGAGATCAATAATCGTATGCTTTACTAAGTCAGCAGGGCACCACTGTTGAATGGTATTTTTCTTTTTCTTTCTTTCTTTTATTTTCAATGTTTATTTTTGAGAGAGAGAAACAGATAGAGTGCGAGCCAGGGAGGGACAGAGAGAGACAGAGACACAGAAATTGAAGCAGTCTCCAGGCTCTGAGCTGTCAGTACACAGCCTGACGTGGGGCTTGGAACCCATGAACTGTGAGATCATGACCTGAGCTGAAGTTGAGCGCTTAACCAGCTGAGCCACCCGGGTGCCCCCTTTGAATTGTATTTCTAATGAAAATATCTGCTAAAGAAGGCCAGTAGGTATTCTGACCTTTTATAGGAGATATGGACTTTATAGTCCATGCTAAGAGATTTCTTAAATAAAAATGTTCTTAACTATTTAAATAAAAAAATTTAAAGTATAATTGACACACATAAGCAGTTTAAATAAACAAAAGTGGCCTTATTTTGCTTTGCTTCTGTCACATAAAATATATGAATTATTTAGTAATGAAGAAAAAATTTTATTATGGAACTACCCTTTGAAAAGTTAAAAATGTAAACAAAAGTGAGTATAAATTTAAACTGAGTGAATGATTTGGATGAAATTGAGAAATAATTCTCTCCCTTAAAGTTTGAATTGTAGTGATGGAAGAAGGAGGACATATTTATACCTCCTGACAACTAAAGCAAAGAATGAAAGAAGGCATTTTTATTTATTTGCAAATATGAGCATAAAAAATATTTTTGCTCTAATATTTTTTATTGTGCTTTTTTGGGAGGTTTTCATGAAAGTATATTGATAGTGTAACTTATCTCCACAAACTCTGTTTTAAGATTTTTTTAACGTTTATTTATTATTGAGAGACAGAGAGACACAGAGCATGAGCAGGGGAGGGGTAGAGAGAGGGGGAGACATAGAATCTGAAGTAGGCTCGAGGCTCTGAGCTGTCAGCACAGAGCCTGACGTGGCGCTTAAACTCACAAACTGTGAGATCATGACCTGAGCCAAAGTTGGTCGCTTAACCAACTGAGCCACGCAGGCACCCCTCACAAACTCTGTTTTAAACTGTAGCTGACAATGTTATTCTATAATAATAAAATATTGCCTATGAATTATTCATTTATAGTTAAAACACAGTTCTACCACTTTATTCTTCATATTTTTTGCAACCTAAATGTGATAAGTGTAACATTATTATTATGAAGTAGTTCTTTGCATGTTAGAAATCCTTATTCTGGTTAACATAAGGAAAATGAGAAATTAATAAGATACAGGTATCTCACACAGATTCCAAGGAAAACTTGACCATCTGTGCCTTATGATGTGCAGGAATAGGCAGCTCTGGGGACCTAGGGAGCAATTTTGCATCCTCTTTTTGTTCTAAGATTCATATTTCTCAAGTTAAAGTCTGGTAAAGTTGCATTCTGTGCCCACCTCTTAGCCCTGTGAAGGTAAAATATCCTTCATGCAATATCAGACCCATGCACCAGAGAGGGGTGGTGCCCCCCAAAAGGCAAAGAGATACCGGGAAAGAAAAAAATAACAAATACCAATGCTTGATGTGTTTAACTCAAATGTTTTCTAATGTTTTTTTGTTTGTTTGCTTGTCTGTGGTAATAATAATCATTTTCCTTAGTTACAGAGATAAGAATGCAGTAATCTGTTCAGTTGTGACGAACTCAGGTATCCACCAACATGCTTTTTTGGTGCATTTGCTCCTTCTCTCTAAGCAAATACTACATTAGATAGATCAGAGACTGGCTCTTGACCACTGAGGCATTGGCATTTTTTAAATTTTTGGTATGAGTGCCATTGTGTAAAGTTAAGGCAAGGTACACTGAAACATTGCAGGTTTTACACATGCCCAAGTAAATTGTGTTCCTTTGCTCCTTTCTATTTTCATCGTGGCCATTACCAACAGGGGGACAAGAGCAGAGGCAGAAGATGGTCATGGAAATAGTGTTTCATCTCCAGGGTTAGAAGCTCTGTATAGGCATGCCCATGGACAGGGCACAAGTGTGGCTTTTGGGACTATTTACTTGTATATTGCTGTTTAAAAAAATAAGTCCTGTAATGACTTCAGTTTGGAGTTAGCTAGAAAGGCATTAGAAGAAAGGCAGGATATGTGTTTCAGGAGTGTCAGCTGCCCCATATCTGAGTAACTCTCAGAACAGCTGTGATTTCTGTCACCCTTCTGTATGCAATATAATCTATTCTTTACTTAAGACACCTTTTAACTAAATGTCTAGCCACTCCATTTTTGGTGAAATTTAAAGCATTATACACATTCAGATTCTATTGTTTGTGAGTTTACTTTTTAAGTAGCTATAAAAATATCATATACATATTCAATTTATCTTATCAAAACTGATATTCTAACAAGAAACACTAGGGGGCATTCATTGCTCTGTTCAAAGACATTTGTATGCTTTATTTTTATACTTTCCAATGCAATTTGTCTATACGCTTGAGAAATAGAATATGAAAATTTTCATTTTCTAAAATATGTCAGCATATGGAATATTGATAGTAATTACTAGCAGGGCAATTTAAAAATAATATGTGTTAGAAAATGTAAAAATGTTGGTTACTGAATTTGTATTTTAAAATAGTTTAGATTTATATAAAATCAGCAAAGCCAGGAGTTTACAGAAATAGCATACCACTGAATACTAAACAAACAAACCAAAGCAAAAATAAAAAATGGATGAGTGGGCAATAGGGCACAAGAATACTCAATATATACTGAAGTTTATAATGGAAACAAAGCCTTAAATAATTTGACAGTCTCTTAAAATATATCAACAAATAATGCAAAATATCATTTTCAGAATTGCCAGCATAGAAAAACAAACCTGACATAACATTTGTCTTACCTTTACTTAAATGCATATGGAATTTAAAAATATAAACATAAATTATGATGTAGAAGTAACATCAATGAGTTAAATGAATTTATGCACTCTTCAATTGTCATTTTAATATAAAGTATCACTGAAGTTGCCCCACTTTTATTTACATTCTAAATCCTTCTTATTTAAAAAATATTTTTTTAATGATTTATTATTTATTTTTGAGAGAGAGAGGCAGAGCATGAGGGGCAGAGAGAGAGGGAGACAGAATCTGAAGCAGCTCTAGGCTCTGAGCTGTAATCACAGAGCCTGTCCCGGGGCTCAAACTCATGAAATGTGAGATCATGACCTCAGCCGAAGTCAGAAGCTTAATCGATTGAGCCACCCAGCCACCCCTAAATCTTCCTTATTTTATCTTCCTATTCTTGGCGCCTTATACCATTTAACTTGTTCATTTATGAATGCAACTATTTTTTAGGGTACATTCTGCATTCACAAGGTATTGTGGCATTGTGTTGGGTATCGCAATTCTCAAATATTGTGTTTATGTCACAGCAAAATGTGTTCAAATAATTTGAGGATAAGTACAAATCCTCGCAGATTTTGCCTTGAAATGACCGAAAAAAGTAGTGATTTCTTTTAGCCTCGATTTTTTTGGACTAGTCATATGATTAAATATTTATTTGCTTGATTTTAGACCACAATAGGTAAAGTCACACTAACAATTTTATATACAGGTAACTTTATAAAACCACATGGTTTAACAAGAATCCAAAGAAACAAACATTGTCTTAACATTTTTAGATTATGCCATAAATTATGCATTTTAAATAAAATTTAATTTATTTATTAAAATTTATTAAACTTTAATTTAATAAAATTATT
Source organism: Prionailurus bengalensis (assembly GCF_016509475.1). Classification (NCBI taxonomy): domain Eukaryota; kingdom Metazoa; phylum Chordata; class Mammalia; order Carnivora; family Felidae; genus Prionailurus; species Prionailurus bengalensis. The sequence continues at coordinate 97,470,165 of NC_057344.1, forward strand.
TAATTCAATAAACTTAACATTTATGCCATAAATTTTGCATATATATGAAAAATTTTTTGACTCTAAGTGTCATAAACATGAATCTTAACATGTTTCACCCCTGCCTTTAGAAACTCATTTTTTTTCAGATCAAGGAGGAGTCTACTGAAAGTTAAATAAATTGAAATAATACGTAGAAAGTCCCTTTAAAATTATAAAGTGCTCTTTAACTGCACAACGTTGCCACTTTGGGGTTTGAATTCTGACTTTGATATTTATTAGGTAACTGTTTTTATCTGTAAAAAACGGGTGATAACTCATTTTATGACTTCTTCCCTCCTTTTTGCTTCACTGCTTTCCTGAGAAATGACAATCTAGTTGATGGATAGTTTCTAGGTACATCAGAAGGTGGAAGAGAAAGGCAAAGATAAAAACAAGGGAAAATTATGTCAAATGAGGGAAAATTACAGAACTATAAAAATGATTTTTTCAATTGTCTTGTAATACTACCAACCTACAGGATGAGAAAAAGATGGCAAAAAGTTATTTCCATTTTTTAAGTCACTAACCTTATAATATCTTGGGTCTCAAGTTTCTGTGTTTGGGTTATCTGTTTTTTGGATTATTCTAACATGTTTGGAACTTCCACTGGCTTCTTTCAATCAGCACTGTTTCTGGTCTGTCTCCATATTATAAATCAATGTAGGATTAGGAAATGCAGCAATAGATTAAACATAATTGGAAAAGTAAATCAGTTAGCATTCCAAAGTAAGAAATACGACTTTTGGATTATTCACTGTTATTTTTTATTTCTGCATTTAGTTACCCTTTTTAGTGCAGATAATTAGAAAGTTTGACTAATAAATTTGCTGTCCTTTGAGTATGGAATTAGGTCTGAGGGAGCAAAGCACTCACTGTTTTTGTAAACAATGGCTCTGTTTTAGAGTCAGTGTTTTTGTGCAAATATTGTAGATGTGTCTGGTGTGGGAAGGGGGTGAGGTGTATTCTGGAAAGTAGCTGGTGGTGACATCAGAATCCAGAAGATCATATTTAGTTCTTTTTTTTAAGAGTTTATTTATTCATTTTTAGAGAGAGAGAGAGAGAGAGAGAGGTGGAGGAGTGGGGGAGATGGAGTGAGGGGGGAGAAAATCCCAAGCAAGCTCCATGCTCAGCACAGAGCCTGACACGGGGCTCAGTCTCACAAATGGTGAGATCATGACCTGAGCTGAAATCAAGAGTCAGGTACTTAACTGACCCAGGCATCCCCAGAACAGCATATTTGGTTTTAAAAAGCATATTTAATTGTATAATTACTTTGACATATTCTTTTATTTTAATTTTTTATTTTAATTACTCAGTGCTCACCAAGACAAGTGCACTCCTTAATCTCTATCACCTATTTCACCCGTCTCCCATCCACCTTCCAGTTTGTTCTCTATAGTGAAGCCCAGGAAACACTTCTCTGTTTTCTTGCATAGGCAATCAATAGCCACCACCACCACTTCTATCTCCACCACAATTGCCACCAAGTGTTGGCTGTGTATAACAGGCCAGGTCCTGTGCTAGGCACTTTATGATATTTCTTCAAATCCTCACAAACACCTATGAGGCAGATATTATTGTTTCCATTTTACAAATAAGAAAACTAGGGCTTGACTACCCCAAAGTTAAACAATAAGTAGCAGGGCCAACATAAAAAATATAAATCTTGAGTCGCCTAGGTGGTTCAATTGGTTAAGCGACCAACTCTTGATTTCAGCTTAGGTCATGAGCTCAGGATCATGAGACCGAGCCCGCATCGGACTCCACGCTGGGTGTGGAGCCTGCTTAAGATTCTCTCTCTCCCTTGGGGTGCCTCGGTGGCTCAGTTCGCTACGCTTTCAACTGTGGCTCAGGTCATGATCTCATGGTTTGTGAATTTGAGTCCCACATTGGGCTCTACTGTCAGCTCAGAGCCTGGAGCCTGCTTTGGATTCTGTCTCCCTCTCTCTGTCTGCCCCTCCCCTGCTTGCACTCTGACTCTCTCTCTCACAAAAAATAAGCATAAAAAAAAAAAAAAGAAGTTTCTCTCTCCCTCTTCCTCTGCCCTCCCTCCCACTTCCTCTCCCCCCTTCTCTCTCTCTCTCAAAAAAATCTTAATGTAGCCTAAAAATAGAAAGGCTTTGAAGCTAAAATCTGTAGCAAATATCTTGTCATCTGGGGAATAAAGAATCAGACTTACAAAAGTTCTTAGGGACTTTTGAGAATTTTTCAAAGAACAAAAACTATTATTCAAAACTTATCATATGTCTTTATATTATGTTCAAACTTTAGCTGTCATTGAAGTGTTACAAAGTGCCCTTAATAGATCTTTTAATTTTTTATGTTTTAAAAATATTTGTGCTTTTTATTTCCTCTGTAGTTATTTTTTATTTAAAATTTTTTATTTTTATTTTTATTTATTTAATGTTTAATTTAAAAATTTTTAATGTTTGTTATTTATTTTTGAGAGAGAGACAGAGCACAAGTAGGGGAGGGGCAGAGAGAGAGGAAGATACAGAATCCAAAGCAGGCTCCAGGCTCTGAGTTGTCAGCACAGAACCCCATGCAGGGCTTGAACCCACAAACTATGAGATCATGACCTGAGCCAAAGTTGGATGCTTAACCAACTGAGCCATCTAGGTGCTTCCTTTAATTACTTAATTAGTTAATTAATTAATTAATTTGAGAGAGAGAGAGAGAGAGTGCGAGCATGAATGGGGAAGAGGGGCACAAGGAGACAGAGAGAGAGAGAGAGAGAGAGAGAGAGAGAGAGAAAGGATACCAAGCAGGCTCCATGCTCAGTATGGAGCGTGATGTGGGGCTCTATCCCATGACCCTGGGATCACAATCTGAGCCAAAATCAAGTTCGACACTCAGCTGACTGAGCCACCTAAGCATCCTTATAGTTATTTTTAAACAGTGGATTTGGAGACTATGTATAGAAAAAATATCCTTTTTAGCATAGTATATATAAAGTAAATGGCATATTTGGACAGTAAAAGGGAATAAAGCACTAAAAAATATTTTTTTTTAAGAGAGAGAAGTAGTTCCCCAATCAGAAATAGATAACTGACAAAGAAATGAGATTTCATTTATTTCAGAAATAAGTATATTGATGCCAGAGTACTTAATCATATGTTACTTGATTTTTTCCTGTTTATTCACTTATTATTATTAATTATGCAAAATCCATACACTTAATGAATTATTCTTTAAGGTTGAAAAGTATTTCATGCTGTATGCACCTTTCAGCTAAAAATCTGTATGTAGATCAGAGCTATCAGGGGAATTACTTTGATTAAGTTAATCCTTCTAATGTATACATAATATATGCTTGTGGTATGATCTGGAATCCATTTTTATCATAAAAATAGTATCTGAGATTTTAAAAATATTAAGACCATTAAAATACATTACTTATTTTTAAAACTTGGAAAATTGCATAAATCCTAGGTCTCATTTACAGACTGTCCACTTATTTGCATGGTATAAAGTTGCTTAACCAGAGAATGGGGTTTAGTCATGTGTGTTCTATGGTTCCATTCCAAATGTACAACTATTCCGAAAGTGAGTTATAGGTTTATGTTGCACAAAGTTACTTGGTTATTGCCTGAAACTTGATTTTGACCATCTGTTCAATACAAAAAAGTGGATATTTATAAAATATATAATAATTTAAGTGCAGTACAACTGGTTTCACTATTGATTCTTACTTTTTAAGTACATCTGAATAAATAATTCTGAACTTCAAATCCCAGATAGTAACTATATTTCTTGGTCCTGAAATGATTTCTCCCTTTTTTTCTCCCACCATCTCACTTTGTTACAGCCATTTTGCATAACATTTAATGACAATGTACTTATCCATTGGTAAATGTGGCATTTTCCCTCCCTGTATTCTTTCCTTTCTTCCTCCCTTCCTTCTTTCCTTCCGTAATTAGTTATTGAGTACCTGCCATGAGGATATATACTTGAATAAGATGAAATTCCCATCTTTCCAGAGGTCCAGGGTCAGTTCACCCGTAGGGAGGTTGTGAAGCTTCTGGATTTTAATCAAGATTTTAATCATTTTGTAGAACACTTCTTTCCAAAATCTTTTCCTCTATTTCTTTTTTTCCAGAATCCATGTAGACTCTAAAGTATGTCATAATGGGGGAACTTTGTGGAAAGCACTGTTGGTGGAAAGGGCTTTCTACAACTGCTATTTGCAGCTCAAACTGCTTATAAGAGGGAAAAAACATGGACACATTCATTCAACACATTTACTGATGTTTGCAGATCATGACATTAGGTACTTTAAACACTAAAACACATTCACTTGACTTGGTGTGAACACGTTGTAAGTAATTAGGTTTTTATTGACCTCACTTTTGCAGTCCAGGTCTAAATTTCTAAATTAGATAATTTAGTGTTACATAGTGTTATTTGTGTGCCCCACAGCCACCTCCAACTTGGTAAGGTCTAACACTAAGCCACCCAGGCACTCCATTCATGATGGATATTATGTTATTAAAACAATGTTTTAAAATTATAAGGAGGATTTAATGATTTTTATAATGTTAATTAAAAAATCATGAGACAAAATGTGATTATAACTTTTAAATCACTTAAGTGGAAAAAATGTATATTCAGCAAAATGTTAGAAAAGATATCTTGGGGTTGTATTTCTATTGCATTTTCTACATTTACATTTCTCAGATTATCACTTTTATAATAGGAAAAAATAACATTCTAAAAATGATCATTCTGAATTTTTAAAATATCATGCTGGACATTTTATTTTTATCAAGCCAGTTAATTTCCTAATTTTTTGCCAATAAATTTATAAATTTATTATTAAGTACATTAAAATGTTTATGGCATGGTCACTATCATAATAAGGTGGAAATATACAACTTACTTGGTACTCTTTTACGAAAGGCAGAAAAAAATAAAGGTCTCAGATTAGTGTTTCTTTATTATAGGTGGAAAGAAGAAATTCTCAAGCTAATTTATTTCTATAAATTTATTTTGCTTTAATAAAACCTTCAAGAGAAAAGTTCAGAGTTATAACAGATGAGTTTCTTAATGCAAATTAGACTTTTTGGAACTGACAAAAAATTCCTTGAAATGAATTGTCATTGCACATATGATCACATGGGAAGGTTGTATATACCCCCTTTAGGATATTGCATATTTAATTTTAAGTGAAAACTGCACAATACAAAACCGTATGCCCTGTATAATCCCAACTATGTGTAAAGTGTATGTTTGCCTAAGTGTGTATGTGCTGTGCATGTGTGGATGTGTGTGTGTGTGCATGTGTGTGTGTGTAATACAATAAATTAAAAAAAATTATTGTTTATTTATTTTTGAGAGAGAGAGAGAGAGAGAGAGAGACAGAGGGTGAGTGGGGAAGGGCAGAGAGAGGGAGAGCCAGAATCTGAAGCAGGCTCCAGACTCTGAGCTGTCAGTACAGAGCCCGACGTGGGGCTCGAACTCATGAACTGAGATCATGACCTGAGCCAAAGTCAGACACCTAATGGACTGAGCCACCCAGATGCCCCTACAATAAATTATTAACAGAGATTATGTGTGCATGGTAAAACTTTGTTGTTTCTTTCTATTTTTTCAAAACTCTTTGCAGTTCATTACTGGTATAATCATATAAGCATTCTTTAAAAATAGTCTTTAAAAATTCATGTAACTTTTCAAAATGTGCACATAACTTTTCTGGTATGCATGCGGTATGTAAAAGGAATCTATAATGTATTATGTAAAAAAATGAGCTTTTGTATTTTGTAAATAGGATGCAGAAAATAACACAGGTGGAACTCAAGGATTTTGTGGCAAGAACTAAGAATATTTGGTCATAACAATGCTTAAAAAAATTTTTTTTAACGTTTATTTATTTTTGAGACAGAGAGAGACAGAGCATGAACGGGGGAGGGTCAGAGGGAGAGGGAGACACAGAATCTGAAACGGGCTCCAGGCTCTGAGCGGTCAGCACAGAGCCTGACGCGGGGCTCAAACTCACGGACCGCGAGATCATGACCTGAGCCGAAGTCGGACGCTTAACCGACTGAGCTACCCAGGCGCCCCAACAATGCTTGTAGATAAGCATTCAATAAATTTTCAGTGAGTGAATGATGTCCACACGCCCCTGCCTGTGTCACATGCCACCTCCTTCCAATTCTATTGATTATTCTGCACTACCCTTTACCACTTCCTATCATCACACTCCTCTGTGTCCCCTCCTAGGCTGAAAACTTCTTATGGGCAGGAGCTGCTTCAGATACATCCATTGTTTCTGGTATCTAGCCCCAAACTTAGGGCATATGGTAGTCAGCAAAGGGTTGCTGAAATAAGCCATTGTATTTATCATTGATAAAATGCTACATATAAGAGAATGTCTATAAATATAAACATTCTTCCTTATGACTGCTTTTTTTGTTTGTTTTCAATATCAGGAACTCTTGTTTGTTGGAGTATTAGCAGGAACAGTGCAGAAAGGCAAGACCCATAGGACTAAACCATAATACCAGGAATTCTTTGAAAAGGTGTCTTTCTGACAGATTTTGTCCCCTCTTCATGCCAGCAGGAACATAATAAAGTCAATTTTCTATTTGGGAGTACATATGAAAAGAATTGTCTTTACAAATTTTCCTTGGGCCTGGAATTAATTTTTTTTGGTAACACTTTTTAAAAATATTTATTTTGAGAGAAAGCAAGAGAGGGAGAGAGAGAATCCCAAGCAGGCCCCGCACTGCCAGCTCAGAACCTGTGGCGGCGCCTGATCCCATGAACTGTGAGACCATTACCCAAGCTGAAACCAAGAGTCAGAAGTTCAACCAACTGAGCCACCCAGGTGCCCCTGGAATTAAATTTATAACACTTGCTTAGACTATTGAAGCAAAATTAAACTCATTCCTAGTTGTTAACTTAAAATTAAGAAAAAAATCAGAAAATTTTATCATGAATAAAAACAAAAGTGATTGTTTTTCTATGTTATGGGTTAGTTCCCATCTTCATTTAGCTCAAGGTAAAGAAGACAAAGAACATCAAAACCCATTTTTCCTCCAGCTTTCTGTTCAAAGAGGGGCAAGCAACCCCTTTAAAGAGAAAAAGACAGTAGGTCTCCCAGCTGGTAGTGTGGAGATGGGCTTCCATATTTCCTAAAGACTCACAACTTAGTTTTCTCCTCTTTACTTACTTAGCAGGACTTCTATAGCTGAGCATCTTCACAAAGTTGGCTAAGTAAATTGTGGCCCAGTCTAAGACACTCTTTCCTTCAACTCTCTACAACCAAACATATGCTTGAATTAACACTGTTCTTTCTTGGTAAAACTAGAAGGAAAAAAAAGAAAGAAGGGAAAAAAGTGCATATGAGTGGGAGTAATAAGGCTCCTAATAGATTGTATACACATTTTTCAGAAAAGAAGTAACAGATTACCCTTTTAATACTCTATCCATTCTTCATGGGTCTTTATTTCTTTATTTCCTTCCTTTCTTTCTCATACATTCATCCATCCATCCATTCATTCATTTATTCATTCAACTGTCAAATGTTTACTGAGTTCCTACTATATACCAAGCATACTTCCAGACTCTGGGGATCCAGGTAGGGACAGGAATAAAATATATCCCATTATGGAAAATACTTTGTAATGAAGGGCATGAACAGAAACATATGTAATATACAGAGCAATAAATACTGAGGATATAGGGATACAGACTGATAACATAGAGGGTTGTGGTCAGGGAAAGCCTTTCTGATGGGAGACTTGTATGAAATGAGGCAGCAAGACTTGTGAACATCTAGGGGAAGGACATTCTAGGAAGAGGGAACAGCAAGTATAAACACTCTGAGTTGGGATTGTGCACTGCATATTCAGAGGAATAAAAAAGAGACTACTGAGGCTGGAGAGGGCTAAGGAGAGAGAGTGTTGCAGAAAATGAGCTCAGAGAGGTGAAGATAGGGGAAGAGATCATATGTTTGAATGTGTATGTTCTGAGGGTGCCTGGGTGGCTCAGTCAGTTAAGCGTCCAACTTCGGCTCAGGTCACGATCTCCCAGTTCGTGGGTTTGAGCCCTGCGTGGGGCTCTGTGCTGAGAGCTCAGAGCCTAGAGCCTGCTTCAGATTCTGTGCCTCCTTCTGTCTCTGCCCATCCCCTGCTCATGCTCTGTCTCTGTCTCTCTCTCTCAAAAATAAATAAACATTAAAATAATTTTCTTGAATATTTATGTTCTGTACCTCATTGGGTTAAATGGAAGTTGAGAACTCAGTTGTTAGTTACGGTGACAGGCATTTAACCATGATGATCTGTTTATCTGAGAATAGTTTACAAGTGAACAACATATATATTTTTAAAGCTAAAGCACTATGATTAAATCTCAAGTGTAGGGCCAGATTTTGTACTTGCACAAAAGAGGGAATGCGAGTGGGAGAGAGGAGCCGAGAGAGAGAGAGTCTTAAGCAGGCTCCATGCTCAGCGTGGAACTTGACTCAAGGCTTGATCCCATGACCGTGGGATCATGACCTGAGCTGAAATCGAGTTGCATGATCAACCAAGCCACCCAGGTGCCCCCCCCCCCGCCAATCTTTTTTTTCTTTACTTGCACAATATTTATTTATTAAAAATTTTTTTAATAAAAAATTTATTTATCTGGAAACAGAGAGTGTGTGCACATGAGCAAGGGAGGGGCAGAGAGGGAGTGAGACAGAGTCCCAAGCAGACTTAGTGCTGTAAGTGCAGAGCCCAATGTGGGGCTTGAACTCACGAATGGTGAAATCATGACCTGAGCTGAAATCAAGAGTCAGACCCTTAACCGACTGAGCCACCCAGGCACCCAAGTTGCACAGTATTCTAAATGTAAGATACTTGAATTACAATTGAAAAATTGAATTAGGAGATGCTGTAGTAATAAGTAACATCTTATATCACAGATGAGTCAATTGTGATTTAGTAAGGATAATCATAATAATATAATCATAGCTATAGCATTCTGTGTCAAGCACTCTACTGAGCACTTTATACATTTAATCCCCATGACAACCATGTGGGGTAGACATTATTACCCCCTATTTTAAAGATAAGGACACTGAGGCTAAGAGAACTAAAGAAACTTAGACAAGACCAGAGTCTCAATAAACAGCAGACACAGGATTCAGAGGTAGAGGCAATTTTCCTCTTGACTGGCAGTGAGATTGCTATAAAAAGAAGCTTTCTGACAATTAATGTTTTTTGTTTAGATACTAAAAAAATTCCGGTATCCAAGCTTCTTGAGTTTTGGGACAAGGCTTTCTATTTTTCCTTTGCTTGATTTGAAAGCTGGGCTTTTGACCACCATACTCTACTGCTTCTAAATGACAATGTGTTCCAAGTTGATAGTTGGAGCAGTTGGGTCTTAAACCACAAACCAAAGCTGTTATATTCCCAGTTTGGTGTTCTTTACAGGATGCCACTTCACTCTTTGATCACGTTCTTGCCCAACTCTTCCAACCAGCAAGCTCTGGACCACTCAGGGAGGTGAAGGTTGAAGCCTTTCTCTGTTAGTTCCTGCCATAGTTCTGCCTTCCAATCACCAGTTCCTCTGACAGAACCAACCAAGAGTGATTACTTGAATTTTGGTCAAGTCTGATTCACCTTTTCCACTTGTCCTAAACTATTTTGGATGTTGGTCTAGGACTATTTCCAAATTAAAACTACACAGAGATTACGGAAAATAATTCTATCAGTAAAAAAAAAAATTTTTTTTTCTGGAGAGTTATTAAGTAGGGGAGAAACTGGAGGAAAGACAGAGCACATTTAATGGGGCAGATCATACTGTTCTGCCAGAAATTCTTCCTTGTTTTTAATTCTTTTCTTTTCTCCAGAGACAACATTTTGTAGAACATTTAGAAAGAAGACATAAAAGGCTAACATCTTTGGAGAAGAGAAATATGTGTTATCTGAGCAGAATAACCTGGACCATTATTTGCAAATGACATAATAATCATCATAAATGCTGAAACCAAAGAATAGCAGGTTTTAGCTTTCCAAAGTTTTCTTTGAGATTTTGCCGTGTCTTTGTTTTGTTTTCCTTGTGGGAGAAGACCATCATGCACACATCCCAAAGGATTCAGATTAGCTGGCTTGTTCTTTCTCTGTCCACACCTGGCTAAATACTCTTTGGCACTATGCAGCTTGGGTAATACTTGGATTTATTGACCAACAGGGTGGGGATGACTGTATTGAAATAATGCATTCAATCATTTTCCAGAAAGTCAAATGAACAAGAAGATTCCAAAGAGTTAGGAATCTTGAAAATTGGAAAAATGACTTAGCAATACCACATCTAGACATTTATAGTCAGGAAGTAATGCAGCAGGTAAACAAAGTTGTAAATACAAAGCTGCTCATTGAAGAGTTGTCTATAATAGCAAAAATAAGAAACAGCTTAAATGTATATGGAAATATTTAGGGGAATTAAAAAATATTTTAAAAATTAATTATGGGAGTGATGTAAGCCTCATAGTGGAATAGGATGGTTCAATATATGCAAATCAATAAACGTATGGGAATGCAAACTGGTGCAGCCACTCTGGAAAACAGTATGGAGGTTCCTCAAAAAACTAAAAATAGAACTACCCTACGACCCAGCAATTTCACTACTAGGCATTTATCCAAGGGATACAGGGGTGCTGTTTTGAAGGGACACATGCACCCCCATGTTTATAGCAGCACTATCAACAATAGCCAAAGTATGGAAAAAGCCCAAATGTCCATCAATGGATGAATGGATAAAGAAAAGGTGGTATATATATACACAATGGAGTATTACTCGGCAATCAAAAACAATGAAATCTTGCCATTTGCAACTGTGTGGATGGAACTGGAGGCTATTATGCTAAGTGAAATTAGTCAGAGAAAGACAAAAATCATATTACTTCACTCATATGAGGACTTTAAGAGACAAAACAGATGAACATAAGGGAAGGGAAAAAAATAATGTAAAAACAGGGAGGGGGACAAAACAGAAGGGACTCATAAATATGGAGCACAAACTGAGGGTTACTGGAGGGGTTGTGGGAGGGAGGATGGGTTAAATGGGTAAGGGGAACTAAGGAATCTACTCCTGAAATCATTGTTGCACTATATGCTAATTTGAATGTAAATTTAAAAAAAAAAAAATAAAAAAAAATAAATGTGACACACCGCATTAATAGAATGAGAGATCAAAATCACATAATCATCTCAATAGATACAGAAAAAAACATTTGACAGAATATAACATACTTTCATGACGAAAACTCTCAGCAAGTTAGATATAGAAGAAACAACCCTCAACATAATAAAGCCCATATGTGACAAACCCATAGCAAACATCATGCTGTGTAGTGAGAGATTGAAAGCTTTTGCTTTAAGATCAGGAACAAGAAAAGGGTGCTCACTCTCACTACCCCTATTAATATAGCATTGGAAGTTTTAGCCAGGAAGGAAAACTGGCTTTTTAGGAAAAAAAGGAAGGAGTAAAATGAATAGAAAGGAAGAAGTAAAATTGTATTTGTTTGCAGATGATATGATCTTATATATAGAAAATCCTAAAGACTCTACCAAAAAAATGTTAGAACTAATCAACTAATTCAGTAAAGTTGCAGAATACAAAATCACAGAAATTAGTTTCATTTCTAGACACTAACAATAAACTATCAGAAAAATAAAGAAAACAGTCCCATTCATAATAGCATCAAAACCAATAAAATACTTAGGAATAAATTTAAATAAGGAAGTGAAAGATACATACATTGAAAAACTTTAAGATGTTGATGAAAGAAATTGAAGAAGACACAAACAATAGTTTGTTCTGTTTATATATTCTGTGTTCTTGAATTGGGAGAATTAATATTGTTAAAAGGTCCATACTACCCAAAGCCATTTGTATACTCAATACAATCTCTATTAAAATTCCAGTGGCATTTTCCACAGAAACAGATGAAACAATCCTAAAATTTGTATGGAGCCACAAAAGATCCTGAGTAAGTAATCCCAAGAAAGAAGAACAAAGCTGGAGGCATCACACTTTGTGATTTCAAACTATGCTACAAAGCTATAGTAATCAAATCAATATGGTACTAGCATAAAACAGACACATAGACCAATGGAACATAATTGAACATAACAGAAATAAACCCTAACCTATATGGATAACTAATATTTGACAAGGAAGCCAGAATACTTAATGGAAAAAGGATAGTCCCTTCAATAAATGATATTGGGAAAACTGGAAAACCACATGCAGAGGCATGAAAAAGGATTGTTATCTTATAACACTCACAAAAATCAACCCAAATTGGATTAAAGTCTTAAACATGAACCCTGAAACCATAAAACTCCTAGAAAAAACCCACAGGGGAAAAGCTCCGTGACATTGGTCTTGACAGTGTTGTTTTGGATATGACACTAAAAGCACAAATAACAAAAGCAAAAATTAGTAAGTGGTACTACATTAAACAAAAAAGCTACTGCACAGCAAAGGAAACTATCAACAAAATGAGAAAGCAACTTGCCAAATAGAAAATATTTGCCAGTCATATATCTAATAAGGAGCTAACATCTAAAAGATATAAAGAACTCATACAACTCAAAAGCAAAAAAACCCAACAATCTCATTTAAAAATGGACAGAGGATCTTTATATATAGACATTTTCCCAAAGAATATACAGAGAAAGCCAAAACGTACATGAAAAGATGCTCAATGTCATTTGTCATTAGGGAGATGCAAATAAAAGTCACATTGAGATATCCCTCACACGTGATACAATGACTATCATCAAAAAGGTGAGATTACAAATGTGGTGGTGATGAAGAAAAAAGGTAACCCTTATGCACTATATGTGGGAATTTAAATTGGAACAGCCACTGTGGAAAATAATATGAAGGCACCTAAAACAAAACAAAAACAAAAACAAAACAGAACCACCATATGAGCCAATATTTTCACTTCTGTGTATATATCCAAAGGAATTGAAATCAGGATCTTGAAGAGATACCTGTACCTCCATGTTCACTGCAGCAGTACTTATAAATAGACAAGATATGGAAATAATTTAAATGTCTGTCAATAGATGAATGAATAGAAGTGTATGATTATATACGTATGTATAATATATATCAGGACTATATATATATGTGATATAAATATTCACATATATAATCAGGATTGAATATTATTGAATATCATATAATCAGGAATATATATATATATATGATATAATTGAGTATTATTCAGCATGGGAAAGAAATCCTGCCATTTGCAACAACATGGATGGACCCTGAAGTTACCCTAAGTGAAATAAGCCAGTATGAAAATATAGTATATTATCATTTATATGTGGAATCTAAAATAGCTGAATTCATAGAAACAGAGCGTAGAATGGTTGTTACCAGGGTCTGCGGGGTGGGGGTAATGGGGAAATGTTGGTCAAAGTACACAAACTTTAAGTTATGAGTAAGTTTGGGGATCTGATGTACAATATGGCGATTATAGTTAATAATACTGTATTATATACTTGAAAATTGCTAAGAGAGTAGATCTGAAGTGTTCTCACCACAAAAAGGAAATGGCAATTATGTGAGAGGTGATGAAAGTGTTAGCTAACACTACAATGGTAATCATTTTCCAATATATGTGTATCAAGTCAACACATTGTATCCCTTAAACTTATATATCAATTATATCTCATAAAGCTAGAAAAAGTAAATTATGGTCCAAGTATTTAGTGGAATATTACCTAGCCATGAAAAACAAATTTCGGTATATATTTGTTTGGATGGAAAATTTCGTAGTGTATTATTAAGTGGAAAGCAGATTTTTTGTTTTTGTTTTGTTTTTATTCCTTTGTCCTCCTAAGTTTTATTTAAACTTCAGTTCATTAACATACAGTGTAATATTAGTTTTAAGTGTAAAATTTAAAATTTAGTGATTCATCACTTACATACAACACCCAATGCTCATCACAACAAGTGCCCTCCTTAATACCCATCACCTATTTAATCCATCTCACTGCCCACCTCCCCTATAATACCCCTCACTTTGTTTTCTACAGTTAAGAGTCTCTTATGGCTTGTTTTCCTCTCTTTTTTCTTTTTTCCTCCCCTATTTTCATCTGTTTTGTTTCTTATTTTTTTATTTTTTTTTTTATGAAATTTATTGACAAATTGGTTTCCATACAACACCCAGTGCTCATCCCAAAAGGTGCCCTCCTCAATACCCATCACCCACCCTCTCCTCCCTCCCACCCCCCATCAACCCTCAGTTTGTTCTCAGTTTTTAAGTCTCTTATGCTTTGGCTCTCTCCCATTCTAACCTCTTTTTTTTTTTTTTCCTTCCCCTCCCCCATGGGTTCCTGTGAAGTTTCTCAGGATCCACCTAAGAGTGAAACCATATGGTATCTGTCTTTCTCTGTATGGCTTATTTCACTTAGCATCACACTCTCCAGTTCCATCCACGTTGCTACAAAAGGCCATATTTCATTTTTTCTCATTGCCACGTAATATTCCATTGTGTATATAAACCACAATTTCTTTATCCATTCATCAGTTGATGGACATTTAGGCTCTTTCCATAATTTGGCTATTGTTGAGAGTGCTGCTATGAACATTGGGGTACAAGTGGCCCTATGCATCAGTGCTCCTGTATCCCTTGGATAAATTCCTAGCAGTGCTATTGCTGGGTCATAGGGTAGGTCTATTTTTAATTTTCTGAGGAACCTCCACACTGCTTTCCAGAGTGGCTGTACCAGTTTGTATTCCCACCAACAGTGCAAGAGGGTTCCCGTTTCTCCACATCCTCTCCAGCATCTATAGTCTCCTGACTTGTTCATTTTGGCCACTCTGACTGGCGTGAGGTGATACCTGAGTGTGGTTTTGATTTGTATTTCCCTGATAAGGAGCGACGCTGAACATCTTTTCATGTGCCTGTTGGCCATCCGGATGTCTTCTTTAGAGAAGTGTCTATTCATGTTTTCTGCCCATTTCTTCACTGGGTTATTTGTTTTCGGGTGTGGAGTTTGGTGAGCTCTTTATAGATTTTGGATACTAGCCCTTTGTCCGATATGTCATTTGCGAATATCTTTTCCCATTCTGTTGGTTGCCTTTTAGTTTTGTTGGTTGTTTCCTTTGCTGTGCAGAAGCTTTTTATCTTCATAAGGTCCCAGTAATTCACTTTTGCTTTTAATTCCCTTGCCTTTGGGGATGTGTCGAGTAAGAGATTGCTACGGCTGAGGTCAGAGAGGTCTTTTCCTGCTTTCTCCTCTAAGGTTTTGATGGTTTCCTGTCTCACATTTAGGTCCTTTATCCATTTTGAGTTTATTTTTGTGAATGGTGTGAGAAAGTGGTCTAGTTTCAACCTTCTGCATGTTGCTGTCCAGTTCTCCCAGCACCATTTGTTAAAGAGGCTGTCTTTTTTCCATTGGATGTTCTTTCCTGCTTTGTCAAAGATGAGTTGGCCATACATTTGTGGGTCTAGTTCTGGGGTTTCTATTCTATTCCATTGGTCTATGTGTCTGTTTTTGTGCCAATACCATGCTGTCTTGATGATGACAGCTTTGTAGTAGAGGCTAAAGTCTGGGATTGTGATGCCTCCTGCTTTGGTCTTCTTCTTCAAAATTCCTTTGGCTATTCGGGGCCTTTTGTGGTTCCATATGAATTTTAGGATTGCTTGTTCTAGTTTGGAGAAGAATGCTGGTGCAATTTTGATTGGGATTGCATTGAATGTGTAGATAGCTTTGGCTAGTATTGACATTTTGACAATATTTATTTTTCCAATCCATGAGCAGGGAATGTCTTTCCATTTCTTTAAATCTTCTTCAATTTCCTTCATAAGCTTTCTATAATTTTCAGCATACAGATCCTTTACATCTTTGGTTAGATTTATTCCTAGGTATTTTATGCTTCTTGGTGCAATTGTGAATGGGATCAGTTTCTTTATTTGTCTTTCTGTTGCTTCATTGTTAGTGTATAAGAATGCAACTGATTTCTGTACATTGATTTTGTATCCTGCAACTTTGCTGAATTCATGTATCAGTTCTAGCAGACTTTTGCTAGAGTCTATCGGATTTTCCATGTATAATATCATGTCATCTGCAAAAAGCGAAAGCTTGACTTTATCTTTGCCAATTTTGATGCCTTTGATTTCCTTTTGTTGTCTGATTGCTGATGCTAGAACTTCCAGCACTATGTTAAACAGCAGCGGTGAGAGTGGGCATCCTTGTCGTGTTCCTGATCTCAGGGAAAAAGCTCTCAGTTTTTCCCCGTTGAGGATGATGTTAGCTGTGGGCTTTTCATAAATGGCTTTTATGATCTTTCAGTATGTTCCTTCTATCCCGACTTTCTCAAGGGTTTTTATTAAGAAAGGGTGCTGGATTTTGTCGAAGGCCTTTTCTGCATCGATTGACAGGATCATATGGTTCTTCTCTTTTTTTTTGTTAATGTGATGTATCACGTTGATTGATTTGCGGATGTTGAACCAGCCCTGCATCCCAGGAATGAATCCCACTTGATCATGGTGAATAATTCTTTTTATATGCCGTTGAATTCGATTTGCTAGTACCTTATTGAGAATTTTTGCATCCATATTCATCAGGGATATTGGCCTGTAGTTCTCTTTTTTTACTGGGCCTCTGTCTGGTTTAGGAATCAAAGTAATACTGGCTTCATAGAATGAGTCTGGAAGTTTTCCTTCCCTTTCTATTTCTTGGAATAGCTTGAGAAGGATAGGTATGATCTCTGCTTTAAACGTCTGGTAGAACTCCCCTGGGAAGCCATCTGGTCCTGGACTCTTATTTGTTGGGAGATTTTTGATAACCGATTCAATTTCTTCACTGGTTATGGGTCTGTTCAAGCTTTCTATTTCCTCCTGATTGAGTTTTGGAAGCGTGTGGGTGTTCAGGAATTTGTCCATTTCTTCCAGGTTGTCCAGTTTGTTGGCATATAATTTTTCATAGTATTCCCTGATAATTGTTTGTATCTCTGAGGGATTGGTTGTAATCATTCCATTTTCATTCATGATTTTATCTATTTGGGTCATCTCCCTTTTCTTTTTGAGAAGCCTGGCTAGAGGTTTGTCAATTTTGTTTATTTTTTCAAAAAACCAACTCTTGGTTTTGTTGATCTGCTCTACAGTTTTTTTAGTTTCTGTATTGTTTATTTCTTCCCTGATCTTTATTATTTCTCTTCTTCTGCTGGGTTTAGGCTGCCTTTGCTGTTCTGCTTCTAGTTCCTTTAGGTGTGCTGTTAGATTTTGTATTTGGGATTTTTCTTGTTTCTTGAGATAGGCCTGGATTGCAATGTATTTTCCTCTCAGGACTGCCTTTACTGCGTCCCAAAGCGTTTGGATTGTTGTATTTTCATTTTCATTTGTTTCCATATATTTTTTAATTTCTTCTCTAATTGCCTGGTTGACCCACTCATTCGTTAGTAGGGTGTTCTTTAACCTCCATGCTTTTGGAGGTTTTCCAGACTTTTTTCTGTGGTTGATTTCAAGCTTCATAGCATTGTGGTCTGAAAGTAAGCATGGTATAATTTCAATTCTGGTAAACTTATGAAGGGCTGTTTTGTGACCCAGTATATGATCTATCTTGGAGAATGTTCCATGTGCACTCGAGAAGAAAGTATATTCTGTTGCTTTGGGATGCAGAGTTCTAAATATATCTGTCAAGTCCATCTGATCCAATGTCTCATTCAGGGCCCTTGTTTCTTTATTGACCGTGTGTCTAGATGATCTATCCATTTCTGTAAGTGGTGTATTAAAGTCCCCTGCAATTACCACATTCTTATCAATAAGGTTGCTTATGTTTATGAGTAATTGTTTTATATATTTGGGGGCTCCGGTATTCGGTGCATAGACATTTATAATTGTTAGCTCTTCCTGATGGATAGACCCTGTAACTATTATATAATGTCCTTCTTCATCTCTTGTTACAGCCTTTAATTTAAAGTCTACTTTGTCTGATATAAGTATGGCTACTCCAGCTTTCTTTTGGCTTCCAGTCGCATGATAAATAGTTCTCCATCCCCTCACTCTCAATCTAAAGGTGTCCTCAGGTCTAAAATGAGTCTCTTGTAGACAGCAAATAGATGGGTCTTGTTTTTTTATCCATTCTGATACCCTATGTCTTTTGGTTGGCGCATTTAATCCATTTACATTCAGTGTTATTATAGAAAGATACGGGTTTAGAGTCATTGTGATGTCTGTATGTTTTATGCTTATAGTGATGTCTCTGGGACTTTGTCTCACAGGGTCCCCCTTAGGATCTCTTGTAGGGCTGGTTTAGTGGTGACAAATTCCTTCAGTTTTTGTTTGTTTGGGAAGACCTTTATCTCTCCTTCTATTCTAAATGACAGACTTGCTGGATAAAGGATTCTCGGCTGCATATTTTTTCTGTCTAGCACCCTGAAAATCTCGTGCCAATTCTTTCTGGCCTGCCAAGTTTCAAAAGAGAGATCAGTCACGAGTCTTATAGGTCTCCCTTTATATGTGAGGGCACGTTTACCCCTTGCTGCTTTCAGAATTTTCTCTTTATCCTTGTATTTTGCCAGTTTCACTATGATATGTCGTGCAGAAGATCGATTCAAGTTACATCTGAAGGGAGTTCTCTGTGCCTCTTGGATTTCAATGCCTTTTTCCTTCCCCAGTTCAGGGAAGTTCTCAGCTATGATTTCTTCAAGTACCCCTTCAGCACCTTTCCCTCTCTCTTCCTCCTCTGGGATACCAATTATGCGTATATTATTTCTTTTTAGTGTATCACTTAATTCTCTAATTTTCCCCTCATACTCCTGGATTTTTTTATCTCTCTTTTTCTCAGCTTCCTCTTTTTCCATAACTTTATCTTCTAGTTCACCTATTCTCTCCTCTGCCTCTTCAAGCCGAGCTGTGGTGGTTTCCATTTTGTTATGCATTTCGTTTAAAGCGTTTTTCAGCTCCTCGTGACTGTTCCTTAGTCCCTTGATCTCTGTAGCAAGAGATTCTCTGCTGTCCCGTATACTGTTTTCAAGCCCAGCGATTAATTTTATGACTATTATTCTAAATTCACTTTCTGTTATGTTATTTAAGTCCTTTTTGATCAGCTCATTAGCTGTTGTTATTTCCTGGAGATTCTTCTGAGGGGAATTCTTCCGCTTGGTCATTTTGGATAGTCCCTGGCGTGGTGAGGACCTGCAGGGCACTTCCCCTGTGCTGTGGTGTATACCTGGAGTTGGTGGGCGGGGCCGCAGTCAGACCTGATGTCTGCCCCCAGCCCACTGCTGGGGCCACAGTCAGACTGGTGTGTGCCTTCTCTTCCCCTCTCCTAGGGGCGGGATTCACTGTGGGGTGGTGTGGGTTGTCTGGGCTACTTGCACCCTGCCAGGCTTGTGATGCTGGGGATCTGGCGTATTAGCTGGGGTGGGTAGGCAAGGTGCTCGGGGGCAGGAGGGGCAGGCTTAGATCGCTTCTCCTTAGGTGATCCACTTCAGGAGGGGCCCCTCTTCCCTGGGCCTCTCGTCTGCGTTTGGCTCCGGCGACTCCGTTCTGCTAATCCTCTGGCGGTTTTCTGGGTTATTTAGGCAGATGTAGATGGAATCTAAGTGATCAGCAGGACGTGCGGTGAGCCCAGCGTCCTCCTAAGCCGCCATCTTGCCGCAACCGAGAGCTGTTTTGTTTCTTAAATTACATGTAAGAATTAAATCATATGGTATTTTTCTTTTTCTGACTTATTTTGCTTACCGTAATACCCTAGCTCCATTCACATCATTGCAAATGGCAAGATTTCATTCTTTTATTTTTTTATGTTTTATTCACTTATTTTTTTTTTTTGAGAGAGAGAGAGAGAGAACACAAGCAGGGGAGAGGCAGAGAGAGAGGGAGAAAGAGAATCCCAAGTAGGCTCTGCACTGCCAGTGTGGAGCCCAATGTGGGGCTCGAACTCCTGAACCTGAGATCATGACCTGAGCTGAAACCAAGAACTGGATGCTCAACCGACTGAGCCACTCAGGTGCCCAAGATTTCATTCTTTTTTCTGTTTTAATTTTTTTTAATTTTTATTTAAAAACAATTTATTTTATGTTTATTCATTTTTGAAAGGCAGAGAGACAGAGCCCAAGCAGGGGTGGGGCAGAGATAGAGGGGGACACAGAATCTGAAGCAGGCTCCAGGCTCTGAGCTATCAGCACAGAGCCCAACGTGGGGCTCGAACTCACGAACCATGAGATCATGACCTGAGCTGAAGTCGGATGCTCAACTGACTGAGCCACCCAGGCACCCCTGTTTTAATTTAAAAAAAATGTTTTTTATTTTTGAGAGAGAGAGAGAGAGAGAGTGTGAGCATGGGAAGGGCAGAGAGAGAGGGAGACACAGAATCCAAAGCAGGCTCCAGGCTCTGAGCTATCAGTACAGAGCCCGATGCAGGGCTTGAACTCATAAACTGTGAGATCATGAACTGAGACGAAGTTAGAGACTTAACCCACTGAGCCACCCAGGTACCCCAAGATTTCATTCTTTTTGGTGTCAGAGTAAATTTCCCTTGAATATATATACTACAACTTCTTTATCCATTCATCGATAGATGAACATTAGGCCTTTTCCATTATTTGGCTATTGTTGATAATGCTGCTATAAACATCAGGAATTAGTAATGTTGTATTCTTTGGGTAAACGCTTAGTAGTGCAATAGCTGGATCATAGGGTAATTCTATTAACTTTTTGTGGAACCTCCATACTGTTTTCTAGAGTGGCTGCATCAGTTTGCATTCCCACCAACAGTGTAAGAGAGTTCCCCTTTCTCTACATCCTCTCCAACATCTGTTGTTTACTGTGTTGTTAATTTTAGGTATCTTGATAGATGTAAGGTGATATCTAATTGTAGTTTTGATTTATATTTCCCTGATAATTAGTGATACTGAGCATCTTTTCATGTGTCTTCTAGGCAGCAGATTTTTATATATTATATATTTACATATGGAGTAGTTGGGTAACAAGGGCATAAATTTTCATTCTGATCACTTATGCTTTTAACTTTTTTCTACCCAAAACTTAGATTAAGAAAGGCTTAGTTAGCATAAAAGCAAATATTTAAAATCATCTTTCATGAGATTTCTTTAGATCCTTTGTCCAAGTAAAACACATTTGTACATGCATGTATTTGTAGAAATAAAATATCGGTTTTGAGGAAAGCTCTCTAGTATCTTAGTATTTAAATAAGGGAGAGGCTTTGAATTGTAAAAGTCAATTCATGTCATTTCTCAGCTCAAAACCCTCTAAAATCTTCACATGTTACTTTAAGTAAAAGCTACATGTCTTCAAAATAGCTCACAAAGTCTCACCTGAACCCATCCTCCATTGCTTGTCTGACTGCATTTTCTTTTTTTCTTTTTTTAATGTTTATTTATTTTTGAGACAGAGAGAGACAGAGCATGAATGGGGGAGGGTCAGAGAGAGGGAGACACAGAATCTGAAACATGCTCCAGGCTCTGAGTTGTCAGCACAGAGCCTGACGCGGGGCTCGAACTCACGGACCGCGAGATCATGACCTGAGCCGAAGTCGGCCGCTTAACCGACTGAGCCACCCAGGCGCCCCTCTGACTGCATTTTCTAGTACTATCCCCCAAGTCACTCACTCTGCTCCAGTCACACTGTTCTCCTTGCTGTTCCTAGAACTCTCCAACCTTGTTCCTTCCTTAGGTCTTTTGCACTTGCTGATCCCTTTGATTGGAATGCTGTTGCCCTAGATTCTGTATGCCTAACACCATCTCTTCCACATCTTTGCTCAAATACCTTCTCTATGTTGTCCAAATTGACCACTGTATTTAAAACTTTTTTTTTTTTTTTAATTTTGAGAGAGACAGCCTGAGTGGGGGAGGGACAGAGAGAGAGAGAGAGAGGGAGACAGAGTCCCAAGAAGTCTCTAAGCCATTAGTGCAGAGCCTGATGCAGGGCTTGAATCCACAAAACTGCAAGATCATCACCTGACCAAGAGTCAGATGCTTAACCAACTGAGCCACCCAGGTGCCCCTGCCCACTATATTTAAAATTGCATCCTGTCTCATTCTTCCCAGCATTCCTGAGCCCCCTTGTTCTGGTCTAATTTTTTCTATTAGGCAGCATGCTATTATTTAAGTGGAGGATGCAGTGGTGATTAATTATCATATTTAAAGCATTCCAAATCTTATGTATTCTTTAGTTGACAGTAAATATATTGATTAATTTCAGATTTTGTTAGATTTAATATGTATTTAAGTTTCTGGGGAGATGGAAGAAAAATAGACATAGAATATACATATTCCCAGTCATTAGAGAGAAATGAAAAAAGAAGAGGGGAAAAATAAATCAAAAAAAAAAAAGACAAGGGAAAAAAAGAAACAGAAATATAGGATAAAATGAAAGTACAAAATAAACAATAAATCCAAATATATATGTTTTCCATAAGTATATGTGTTTTCAATGAAAATAAGTTAGCTGAATTCTCCAGTTAAAAGCAAACATTGTCAGCCTGGAATACACAGGCACACACATACACACACTCTCTCACACATACATCCTTTAGGGTATAAAGATACCAAACATTGAAAGTAAAAGGGTATCAGAAGATAAGGAAATATGTATGAAATGAAAGCTGGTGTAGCCATATTAATGTTGGACAGAATAGATTTTAATATCAAAGAGTGGAAAAGAAGATCAGCACATAATTAATTTTAAAAGGTTTAATTTATCATTCCAAGCTTAGATGTATTTAATAACATAACTTTAAGTATTAAAGCAAAAATTAGTAGAATTATAATTAGAAACTGATATATTTACTATGTATCCATCATTTATAAAATTGGCAAATATCACTGAACACTAGGGGAAATTTTTAATAATTCTTTCAGTAATTTATAGATTAAGCCAAAAAAAATTCAGTGAAGATATAAAAGATTTAAATAATAATTAACAAGTTAAATCTAATGGACATATATAGAAATGAACCCTACAATTGGTGTATATACATTCTTCTCAAGCTCATGGGTCATTTATAAAAACTGATTATATTCTGGGACACAGAGTAAGAATTTAAGGAGTCAGTATCATATAGTTCATGTTTTTTGACTTCAAGACAGTTGTTAGAAATCAATAAGATAATAAAACAATAAGGTAACAAAATAACCACCTTATATTTGGAAATAAAAAAAAAACCTTTCTATAGTTCTTTGATCAAAGAAAAAATCTTGTTAGGAATGAGGAAAATTTGTTCTGGAATAAGAAAGAACTTGCAGGAAACTTATAGCCTTAAATACTTTGTATTATAAAAGAAAAAAATTAAAAATTATTGACTTTATCAAGTTTCTTTAGAAATTAGAAAAGCACAGGAGAATGGTATAAGTAAAGTAAAAGTAAGAAAACAATAAAGGTAAGTGAGAAAGTAATAAAATTTTAAAAAGATACAATAAAGGTAATCAAAAAGTCTAAAGTTGATTCTTTGAAATACTAGTAACATCAAGTACACAGCAAGATTTGTATCAAAAAGAGAAAGGTCACAAAGAATGAAAAAGAGGACTAAGTACAGATACAGTGGAGATTAAAAAAGACATGAGAAAACCACAAACAACTTTATGCCAATAAATTTAAAAACAAAGTGGACAAATTCCTAGGAAAATGTTTACCCTAATTGACTTAAGAAGGTTTTAAAAACATGAGTTATTGTATAACCATTGAAGAAGTTGAATTAGTAGGTATATATCTTTCCACAGAGAAACCATGAGGCACGGAATATTACTCTATCAACATGCTTGTATTAAAATCAAGATCCGTTTATCAAAAGATACTTTAAGTGAAACACAAGACTTAATTTGAGAGAAGAATTTACCACATATATAACTGACAAAGAAATGTTGCCTAAAATATACAAATTCCTTTTAAAAGATCAATAAGAAAAAAGTAAGCAACTAAACAGAAAAATGGGCCAGTACATGACCAGCCGTTGCTCAGAAGAAGAGACTTAGGTAACCAAAAAATTATGAAAAGATGCTTAAATCCATTAGTAGTCAGGGAGATACAAATTAGAACTACATAAGATACAATATGGTACTGTTTTATATACATTATAATGGTAAAAAATAAAATGTATAATTCCAGTGGTTGCTAAGGATGTGAATAAAGTAGAAATTCTTACACACTGATGTTAGAAATATAAATTTGTACAAAATCTTAGAAAATAATTAAAAATTATCTAGTTTTGTTGAAGATGTATAAATCTTACAAGCTAGTAATTACACTCTTACTTTTATGTCTAGGTGAAACTCTTAAACATATGAATCAGGAGACAGGTACAAGAATATTTATAGTTGCATTGTTTACAATAGTGCCAATCTGGAAACAACCCAAAGGTTCAATGTCAGGAGACTAGACAAACAAATTGTGGCAAATTCATATTGTGGAATACTATACTGCAGCGGAAAATGAAGTACAGCTACTTGCATCAACATGAATACAGCTCACACACAAAACAGGGAGTGAAATAACAAGTTGTGGCAGACTATGAACAGTATGATTCTGTTTAAAAATTATACAACTTAGGCACAATTAGGGGTGCCTGAGAGACTCAGTCAGTTAAATATCCAACACTTGATTTCAGCTCAGGTCATGATCTCACGGGGTTGTGGGATCAAGCTCTGAGTCGGGGCTTTGTGCTGGGCATGAAGCCTGCTTGGTATTCTCTCTCTTCCTCTCTCTCTGCCTCTCCCCGACTTGCATGCACGCTCTCTCTCTTAAAATAAATATTTAAAAAAGTAGGCAGAATTAAACTATTTTTTTAGAGTAATAAAGATACATGGTAAAATATCAAGAAAAGTAAGATAATGACAAACACAGTTCAGAATGGAAAGGAGAGATGAGCTGGGGACAGGCTCTCAGGGGAACAACTCCAGGGGTCACCCTTTCCACTATATTCTATGACTGCTGGAGTTGTGAAGCACAGCAACCCTTGGGGAGGAGAGTACAGGGATTTCAACATCTAAGCTAAGATCAGTTTCTTAAGCTGGGTGGTTGATCGTAATGTACATCCTTTTGTAGGTAAAAGAAAATTAATAAAATAGAAAAAGACGTGTAAAAAACTGTGGATAGGGAATGTGTTCTTGTTCCAATTCCACCACTAATATAAAACTATGTCATCCTTGGCAAGTTACTTAGTCTCACTGAGCCTCATTTTTCTCATTTTAATAAATGGTTATAAGAAATCCAGGCCTACCTATTTTATAGGATTGTGTGAGGATCAAGTGTACTTGAAAGCATTTAATATGTTATTAATGAAATGAAATATTCATATGTAATAGAGTTTTTCTACATATGAACTCAAAGGTTTATCTCTCCAAGTAATATTCAAAATCCACATGATGAAAGGTGAGAATGTTCGATGTAATCGTGCAGCTCTTCTTCTGCCAGTTGAAATGTTCTGCACGGTTATTAGCCAAAGTCTGTCTAAGCTGCAGCGGTCGTGGGGTAGCTGACCTTGGAGGGAATACGACCTTGGAATTAGAGAACTGGGTTTTGAATCCTGGCTTTGTCATTTACTAACTCTGAGATGTTGGCAATTCACTTCCCACGTCTGCCCTTTGGTTTCTTTATCTGTGAAATAGTTTTACTGGCATTGTTCTAAAGAGGGAATTGCAGTCTTTTCTTTAGAGACAGTGGGGCTCTCCATCCTCTGAATCCACGTGGGCAGCAAAGACGGCGGCGGCAGTTTCCAAATTAGCGGTGGCTTTAACAATACACCCAACCTGATTGTTTTCTTCTGTGTTGGTGTCTTCTGTGAATCGGCTATTGTCCGTCTACAAAGACCTATTCTGACTTAATTTCGGCTTTGTGGACCCATTTGTAAGGCAGTGAACACAGCTTCTCTTGTAAGAAGCTGCCACTTTCCTTTTTTTGCTCCTGTGTGCCTCACGATTTTTACCCAGCAGCATACAATCCAACCAAGGTGATTCTAATTCTTTTGATTGTAATCATCTCATATAATGCTGCATAATGCAGCAACCAGGACTGGGCAAAATTAATGAGACCTGGGATCCTTGTTCCAACTTCATGAGAACTGTTATGGGTTAAGGGTTAGTATTAGTATACTGCATTATTTTGATGACTAAAATCCAGAGATAATTTTTTAAAATTAAGCTTCTCATTTTGAGATAAATATAGATTCAGACACCATAGTAAGAAATAATACAGAGAGATGCTATGTTATCCTTTACCCAGTTTTTCCTAATGGTAACATCTTATAAAACTAAAGTATAATATTACAGGTAATACACGGATCTTTTTCATATTTACTGGCACTTAGTTTTTTTTTCAGTTTATTGTCACATCTGTAGGGTTGTGTAACCACACCAGAGATAAAAGAAAGATAAAAAAAGTTTCATTACCACCAGGATCCCCTGTGTTGCCCTTTTACAACATTCTCCTTCCTCATTCCTAATCTTTGGCAACAACAAATCTGTTCTCCATTTCTAAAATTTTGTTATTTTGAGAAAGTTATATAAATTGGATCATACACTAAGTAATCTTTGGGGATTAGCCTTTTTACTCAGCATAATTCCCTGGAGGTTCATCTATTGCTGCATGTATTAATACTTCATTCTTTTTTACTGCTGAGTGCAGTTGCTGTGTCCTGTGGTAGTTGCATGTCTAGTTTTATAAGAAACTGCCAAACTGTTTTCCAGAGTGTCCATACCATTTTACATTCCCCCAGAGCTGTAGGAGTGGTCTAGTTTCTATGAATTCTTGCCAGCATTTAGTGTTGTCACTGTTTTTTATTTTTGCCATTCTGATAGCTGTATAATACCATCTTTTTTTTAAAATGTTTTTTGTTGTTATTTAAAAATTTTTAAAAAATGTTTATTTATTTTTGAGAGAGAGAGAGAGAGAACCAGCAGGGGGAGGAGCAGAGAGAGAGAGAGGGAGACACAGAATCCAAAGCAGGCTCCAGGCTCTGAGCTGTCAGCATGGAGCCCAACGTAGAGCCTGAACTCCCGGACTGCGAGATCATAACCTGAGCCAAAGCCAGACGCTTAACCAACTGAGCTACCCAGGCGCCCCTGTATAGTACCATCTCATTATGGTTTTAATTTGCATTTCCTTAATGGCTAATGATGTTGATCTTCTCATGTGCCTATTATTCTTCTGCATATCCTCTTCAGTGAAATGTCTTTGGCCCATTTTCTAATTGGATTTTATTTTATATCATTGAATTCTGAGAGTTCTTCATATATTCTACATACTAGTTCTTTTTCAGATATGTGGTTTACAAATATTTCCTCCCAGCTTGTACCTTGTCTTTGCATCTTTTTCACACAGTCTTTCGCAGCTTAAAAGTTTTCAGTTTTGATGAAGACAAATTTATCCATTTATCTTCTCATGGATTGTGATTTTGGTGTCAAGTCTAAAAATTCTTCCTCACCCTAGATCACATTTTCTCCTATGTTTTTATTTTCTAATCTTGTAATTTTAGGTTTTACATGTAAGTATATGATCCGTTTTGAGTTAATTTTTGTATAAGGGGTTAGATGAGGTCTAACTTTGCTCTTTTGCCTGTGGATGTTCAATTGCTTCAGCACTGTTTCTTTAAAAGGCTATCCTTTCTCTACTGAGTTAACTTTGCACCTTTGTCAAAAACCAGCTATGTGTGTTTGTGTGGGTCTATTTCTGGGTTTTCTACACTATTCTATTGATTTATGTATCTTTGTCTCTACCAATACCACAGTGACCATAGCTACATAGAAAATTTTAATATTGAGTACAGTGATTTTTTTGACTTTATTATTTTTTTTTTAAAATTGTTTTAGCTAGTCTGTGCTCTGAGCCTTTCTATAGAAATTTTAGAATAAGTTTGTTTATGTGTATAAAAATGCTTGCTGGGATTTTGATAGAATTTGTATTGTATCTATAGATCAATTTGGGGAGAGTTGATATTTTTACTCTGTTGATTCTTCTAATCCATGGACACAGTCTATGTCTCCATTTATTTAGGTCTTTGATATCTTAAAATGTTTTTTAATTAAAAAAATTTTTTTAAGTTTACCTTTTGAGAGACAGAGAGAAAGAAAGAGGGTGACACAGAATCTCAAGCAGGCTCTGAAGCAGGCTCTGAGCTGTCAGCACAGAACCCACCTGTTGCAGGGCCCAAACTCACAAACTTTGAGATCATGACCTGAGCCAAAGTCAGACGCCTAACCAACTGAGCCACCCAGGTGCCCCTGGGTCTTTGATACCTTACACGTAACTTATGAACCATGCTAAGTGAATTCTAATACTTAAAGAACCTCACACTGATTAGAATTAAAATATTATAGAACATTTTTAGGACAACTCTATTACATTTTGGGATAAAATGGACTCTACATATATCCTTTGGACCATGGAATTGATAAGAACAGTTTGCAAGCCACTTTCTATGTTTGTGGCATTTGGTCATCTGTAGCATTAAGGACAGTTTTACACTAGTAGAAGTATAATGTAACACTTATTTTTAAAATTTCTATTTTCATCTGCTCTTTATTTATTTACTGATTTTTAAAAAATTTTATTTATTTTTGAGAGAAAGACACAGTGTGATTAGGGGAGGGGGAGAGAGGGGGTGAGAGAGAGGGAGGCACAGAATCCAAAGAGATCTCCAGGCTCTGAGCTGTCAGCACAGAGCCCGATGCAGGGCTTGAACTCATGAACGGTGAGGTCATGACCCGAGCCGAGGTCGTATGCCTAACCAACTGAGCGATCCAAGCTCCCCTATTTACTGATTGATTAATATGCAACAAAGACTTAAGGGTAAATACCTGAAAGAATACACTGTAGCCACTGTGGGAATGGTTTTATGCTTCTTGCCACAAGTGCTTTCTATAGACAAAGCTCTTGCTCTGCATTTGCCAGTTTGCTTCTGTATATTCCAAAAGAGACTATAAACTGCATGAAGATACCAATATATTTCCAGTCCTTAGCACAGACTTGGCACATAATAGACATTCATTACACATTTCTAAAATCTCTAGTAAATCATGCTATTTGGGGATTCATTCTTGGTTCATTTCCTCCTTCATGTGCTGGATTAGGTTTTGTTGAGTTCTCTGTGCTATTTGAAACCATCTCTATCCCTTACTTCCTAGAGTATTACATACTCCTGATTTAGTCCCTACTTTTTGACTTTTCTTTTATTAGCCTTTTATTGTGAATATTGTTTTAACTTTTTTGTAGCCACTCTGTTTTTCTCTTTTTCACACTTGTGAGAAAATACCTGTCATCACTTTGCCTGTTAGGTATCTTTTCTTTTTAAGAATTGTCCCTTTCTCATGACAAAGGATTATAAGTGGGACTTTCATGGTTGGCACCTGAGCCAGATTAGAAAATTTGTCTTTCTTGAACATGGTTATTTGTCTAGGTATGGACACATTGTGAAAGCAGGACTAATCAGAGTCCATTTGGGATTTGTATATGGATGCTGGGGGAGGGAGGGCCACTTTTTATATTTATATTATAAAATGAAATTCATTTACAAAATACTTATTGACTGCATACTCTGTGCCGAGCACTGTGCATGGACTCTGAATGACATGAACCGGGACTTGTCTATAGCCATCAGTACTGCCACAAGGAGAGGGGAAGGCTTACCCAAGAATGATGATAACACAAGAAAAAGCAGCTTGAAGGAATAGAAAAGAGCAGCTACCCTTGTGGTCTTCTTTGAGCATCCAGATCCAGGTGTGCCTGATGCTTATGTTGGCCTTCCAGTTAATGAGGAGCCATATAATTAAAATTTTCATTTAGTCTTTATCACTGAGTAACACACATGCCAAATTCTAATCATTTTAAAATCTGAGTTTTCAGTTCTGTCTGCTAGCACTTACTTTTGTTTCTAGGTGTCTACTGTATACTGCCAGTTGAATATTCCAGTGGTCTCTGAAATAAAACATATCTGAAAGTAAACTCATTATCATAATTTACTGGGCTATAAGTTCTGTGAAGGCAGGGACCTTGTCTTGCTCACTGTTACGTCTTAGTGCCTACAAGAGTGCCTGGCACATGATAGGTCAACAAATATTGTTAAAGTAATTAAATCCAGACTCCCTGAAGCCCTCAGATTATGATATATTTCCAGTTATCATTAATTAGTGCTTTTCTTCTCAAAGATGTTGAAATGTAGTGGTTTGGGAAGTGAGTTTATCAGAATCAGCCAGGGAACTTTATGAGTTGAAAACTACTGATTATTAGAATTATAAATAACAAAAAATAAATCAAGCCTTGCATGAAAAAACTCAAATTCATGTTAAACCATTTTAGAAAGTGAAGAATCTTATAAACATTCTAGTTTTCCAGCTTTGGAAATGTTTCAGTTATCTTTTGCCATTATCTTAAGCCATCCTAGAGTATGGCAGCTTGAAACGATGATTATTTTGTTATATTTCATGACTCTGAGATTCAGGCAGGGCTTGGCTAGGTGATTCTACGTGGTGTTTATGTTGGTCACTTGTTATTCAGCTGCCTGATGAACTGGTCTGGTGTATCTGTGTACCTGGTGCACAGAACAGATAATTGTTTAGAACATTCTATTCTCAATAACAACATGAAATGAAACTAACAATGCCCACAAAAGAAATGGAGATAGTGAAAACAAATTTTCATTGAATTTTGTATAAATAATCATACCAGTTAAAAAACAAAA
Organism: Prionailurus bengalensis; assembly: GCF_016509475.1. Taxonomy (NCBI): domain Eukaryota; kingdom Metazoa; phylum Chordata; class Mammalia; order Carnivora; family Felidae; genus Prionailurus; species Prionailurus bengalensis. Next base: position 97,500,839 of record NC_057344.1, read on the forward strand.
GATACAACATACAGTACAATAAAAAAAGGGAAATGCACAACTATTTATTCAGTAGTTTTTCTGTCTAATCTACATAGTTTGAACTTTTGGTTACAGTGTGATATAATAATATGTTAAGTAAATAATTGTTCAACCACTAATAAATGAATTTTATAACAGTTGAAAAGTCTGCAACTGGTACAGTTTGGGCAATTATTAAATTGTACTATTGATATAATATTGTATTTTCTTTATTTGTTTTTTAAGTTTAAAACAATTAAAATTAAAATAGAAGAACAAACTTTAATTTGTAGAAATATTATTTAAATTGAGCCAGTTTTCATGTATGAATTTTCACTTACCAATCGTTAATATTACACTTTGCAATTTGCACTGTTTCAGTGTTTTAGATTTTTATTTTTTTATTTTATTTTTTTTTGAGAATAATTAACGTAATTTTATTTTATTTATTTTTTTTGCTCATAATATCTTTTTTTTTAATATATGAAATTTATTGTCAAAATGGTTTCCATACAACACCCAGTGCTCATCCCAAAAGGAGCCCTCCTCAATACCCATCACCCACCCTCCTCTCCCTCCCACTCCCCATCAACCCTCAGTTTGTTCTCAGTTTTCAGTTTTCAACAGTCTCTTATGTTTTGGCTCTCTTCCACTCTAACCTCTTTTTTTTTTTTTCTTTCCCTTCCTCCATGGGTTTCTGTTAAGATTCTTAGGATCCACATAAGAGTGAAACCATATGGTATCTGTCTTTCTCTGTATGGCTTATTTCACTTAGCATCACACTCTCCAGTTCCATCCACGTTGCTACAAAAGGCCATATTTCATTCTTTCTCATTGCCACGTAGTATTCCATTGTGTATATAAACCACAATTTCTTTATCCATTCATCGGTTGATGGACATTTAGGCTCTTTCCATAATTTGGCTATTGTTGAGAGTGCTGCTATAAACATTGGGGTACAAGTGCCCCTATGCATCAGTACTCCTGTATCCCTTGGATAAATTCCTAGCAGTGCTATTGCTGGGTCATAGGGTAGGTCTATTTTTAATTTTCTGAGGAACCTCCACACTGTTTTCCAGAGTGGCTGCACCAATTTGTATTCCCACCAACAGTGCAAGAGGGTTCCCGTTTCTCCACATCCTCTCCAGCATCTATAGTCTCCTGATTTGTTCATTTTGGCCACTCTGACTGGCATGAGGTGATATCTGAGTGTGGTTTTGATTGGTATTTCCCTGATAAGGAGCGACGTTGAACATCTTTTCATGTGCCTGTTGGCCATCCGGATGTCTTCTTTAGAGAAGTGTCTATTCATGTTTTCTGCCCATTTCTTCACTGGGTTATGTGTTTTTCGGGTGTGGAGTTTGGTGAGCTCTTTATAGATTTTAGATTCTAGCCCTTTGTCCGATATGTCATTTGCAAATATCGTTTCCCATTCCGTTGGTTGCCTTTTAGTTTTGTCGGTTGTTTCCTTTGCTGTGCAGAAGCTTTTTATCTTCATAAGGTCCCAGTAATTCACTTTTGCTTTTAATTCCCTTGCCTTTGGGGATGTGTCGAGTAAGAGATTGCTACGGCTGAGGTCAGAGAGGTCTTTTCCTGCTTTCTCCTCTAAGTTTTGATGGTTTCCTGTCTCACATTCAGGTCCTTTATCCATTTTGAGTTTATTTTTGTGAATGGTGTGAGAAAGTGGTCTAGTTTCAACCTTCTGCATGTTGCTGTCCAGTTCTCCCAGCACCATTTGTTAAAGAGGCTGTCTTTTTTCCATTGGATGTTCTTTCCTGCTTTGTCAAAGATGAGTTGGCCATACGTTTGTGGGTCTCTTTCTGGGGGTTCTATTCTATTCTATTGGTCTATGTGTCTGTTTTTGTGCCAAGTGTTTTAGATTTTTAAAATACAAAGAAACCTCCAAGTGTTCAGATAGAATGATTAAATTGAAGTTTTGTTTCTTTGTCTTTGCAACTACTGTTCTATCATTGTTTATTGGAGTCTATCCTCTAAATGCAGGAATATGTAGTCCTCCAGAGACTGGAGAACACACCCCACCACAATATCCACATAGAGAGTGTGAAATTATAATCTATATCTATATCTATATCTATATCTATATCTATATCTATATCTGCCCCACTTCCTGGCACAGGGCTCCTAAAACTCTTGTAAACACTTATCCTAAGTGATATGAGCACTAGACACATCATTTGTTCTATTGAGGTCACTCTGTGTGCGCTCCTGGAAGGCTTTTGGATGGGGACTGGTGACCATAAGGACCAAGCCATGAACAGAAGCTTGGAACTTTCAGCCTCATCCCCCATCCTACAGAGAGGAGAGAGGAGCTAAAAATGAACTTAATCATTGATTGTGCCTAGGTGAGGAGGCCTTCATAAAATCCCAGTAGTAGGGGTTTGGAGAGCTTCCAGGCTGGAAATACATCTACACCAGGAGGATGATACACCCCAACTCCACAGGGACAGAAGCTCCTGTAGTTGGGACCCTCTCAGATCTTGCCTCATGTATGTCTTCACGTGGCTATTTACCTATATCCTTTATCATATCCTTTAATAAACGTGTTTTCCCTGAGTTCTGTAAGCTGCTCTAACAAATTAATTGAACTCAAGGAGGAGGTCATTGGTACCTCCAACTTGTAACTGATTGGTTAGAAGCACAGGGCATGACCTGGACTTGTGACTAGTGTCTGAAGCGTGTGTATGTGGAGGGCAGTCTTGTGGGTCTGAGCCCTTAACTTGTGGGGTCTGATGCTCTCTCCTGGTAGTTAGAGTCAGATAATGAGTTGCATTGTAGGACACTCAGCTGGTGTCAGAGAGAATTGCTTGTTTGGGGGAAAAACCTCCACACATTTGGTGACCAGAAGTGTCAGAAGTGAAGTGTTCTGTGTGAGTAGTAATGGAGACACACAAGAAACACCTGGTAGGAAAGAACTGGGTCTTTCCCTACATAGGTGAAAATCTGGGAGATTTTTTCCTTTTTTGAGAGCTTGAAATGATCATGCTTTTGCTGAGATTGGATGTGTTGGGGTTGACTGTATAACTGGGAATTCTCCACATTGACTTCCATGTAGAATATAGTGTTTGTTGAAGGATAAGTAACACAAATATGCTAATTTGAAGTTTACATGCATATTATTAAAACTAAACAGTAACCATAGCAATTATTTATAAATTAGGGCAATAGAAGATGTCTTTAGGTAGTAATAGTTTATCACTGACATTGATAAGAATTGCTAGTTCATGGTGATAATAAAAAGCAGACCAACATTTTGTTTGTTTTATTATTCTTTTAAAATTCTGTGCATATAACGAATCCATTTTTTGCCTGCATTTCAGACAGATTGGTACACTATAGGTTTGGAGTGTCCCGGATGTTTGGGGCCTTCTCAGGGATGGCTGAAAAGTTGTGCTCAGCTGACAGTATCAGCTGGACCTCCTACTTGTGGCCTCTCCAGCATGGCAGCCTCTGGCTAGTCAGACTTCTCACATAGGAGTACAGGGTTCCCAGAGAAGAGTTTCCTAAAAGACCCACGCAGAGCTGCAAGGCTTCTTGCATCTAACTTTGGAGGTCAGAATATTACTTCCTGTGCATTCCACTGTTCAAGCAATTCACTGATTCTAGTCCACATTCAAGAAGGAGAGAAATTAACCTCCACCTCTCAATAGGAGGAGTAGCAAAACATTTGCCACCATCTTTAATCTTCTAGAGTCAATGTAATTTTTATTTAGGGGGCATACCTCCTTTCATCATTGCATTCATATTTGCTCCCCTCTCTTAACTTCTTATTTAGTAAGTACCCAAGTCTGCTAGTTCTTTCTTTGCCAGGCACTTAAAATTTATGAATTAATTCTTTTTTATTTTATTCCTTTCTCACTTTTATTTATTTCTCAAAGGCCTATTTGAGTCAGTGAGCAACATAGCATAGTATAGGTGAACAGGCTCTGGAACAATGCTGGCTAGGTTCAAATGATAAGTATTTAATCTTACTGTGCTATAGCTCCCCCATCTGTATACTGGGCCTAATAATGATAGTATTTACCTTATCCAAGGAATACATACAAATCTCTTAAAGCAGTGTCTCTCATGTGACATATGCTGAACAAATGATAACTATTATCATTACCATATGTCTTCAAGTGGCAGCTCTTGAAACAAAGATCTGAGTGCAAGTAGTTTATTTGGGAGATGATCCCAGTAAGCATCAGTAAGTCAGTGTGGATGTGAAATAGAAGAGAAGGCAGCCAATAAAGGCAAGTTACCACCCTGGAAAACTAGGGCTTCATCCCACTGGAAAATGCTGGGAGCCAATGTGGAACATACATTTCACAGTGATCTCACCCAAGGGGCAAGAGAACTGGGTATTTTTTACCAACTGTCATCCATCATTGGGTAAAGACTTCTCCTGGGAGGTGTTAATTCCCTGATACTTCCTTTCTGTTGTGTGAGAAGGCCCGCAGGCAAAGAGATGCAGATGTTATCAGTTGGAGGTCAGGCCAAGGGCACAGGACTGATAAAGCCCTGCCCCAGGCGATATGGGAAAGGCACCGATGGCTTCTACCACTCTATATTCATCTGCTCACGATTTTAAAGTGGGTTTCCGTATGTGTCAACCACTCTGAAAACTGGCCAAATATAACTTGGAGAGAGAGGGAAGTCGTTTCTGTAAGTGTGGAGAGAGAAAGTAGTAGAGGAAGTAGAAGTAAGAGATGGGAATGTGACAGTGCCAATGATAATTGGCTCACATAACCACATGGATATCTTTATGGGATATTCAAGGGCTCATATCAATTGGACTCTGTTATTTATCCATTTAATTAAAAAAAAATTTTAATGTTTATTTTTGACAGAGAGAGAGAGACAGAGCATGAGCGGGGGCGGGGCAGAGAGAGAGACACACAGAATCCAAAGCAGGCTCCAGGCTCTGAGCTATCAGCACAGAGCCTGACACGGGGCTCGAACTCACAGATCATGACTTGAGCCAAAGTTAGACGCTCAACTGACTGAGACATCCAGGTGCCCCTATCCACTTTATTTTTTTAATATTTTCTTTTATTATTCCTTTAGTTAGCAAGGTTGAGCTACTTGCCAAAGCATTCATGAATGTTGATCATTCCCACTTTCAATGTAGAATGATAATATCATATGTGTAGTAAAGTAGGAAGAAAATACTCCTTACCAACCCAACACAGATTTATGCCTGCAAACATAGTCTGTAAACTACACAAAGCATAAATTTTTCCTCAAACCCATATTCAGGTTTCATAAATATTGAGAAAGTTGTCATAACCTACAGACTAATATTTCAAAACCTGATGAAAGCTTACAAAAAATCATTCAAGACTACTACTGATCAGTTAACCTTATGATTGGAACCTTGCATTCAGACATTCAGGGGCCTTCCCTGAAAGCCACACAACAAAACATTGTAAATTAATTAAACAATGAGGCCATTGGACTGAGGTGGCCCTAATGCCATGTTGGCCTATGTAAGCAAACCAAAATCTAAGACTGTAAATACTCAAGGTTATGCAATGAAACAGAAGAAGAAACAATCACAAAGAGCCAACTAGGCTTTAAACTATAGCCAGTGAATAATTTCCTTACTTTGCTCCTGCCTTTTCTCTATGAAAGTCTTTCCCTGAACTCCTGTCTGTGGAGTGCTCCTAACCACTTCTGCTTTGGTACTGCCTTATTCGAACAAATTTTTGTTCAACCCTTAAAAGTTTTAATACACCTCAGTGTATCTTTTAAAAGTAGGAAGCACGGTCAGGGAAAAATCTTCAAGGAAGGGCATTGCATTCAGCATATCTCTCTGTCTTGTATCACTCAGGGTTGATCTTGGATCTGATCTGTGACCCAAGAACAAAAAGGATTTAGGGCTGGGCTGATTTTCATAAAGGAAAGCTACCATCTCCTACTAGAGTTATCTGGGGTGAACCACACTAGGAATGTTTTTGAAGTGGTATGCTCATTAAAAAAAAAAATCAAAACCAGAAGAAATCATAGGAGTAGAGCATTTCAAATCACTTCTGTTTATGTAGGCAGGTTGTCACCACTGTGCTGGCAGAGGTTTCACTTTTTCAGTTTGGAATTAATCCCCTGAAACCAGAGCTAGCCTCTTCAGATGTTCAATAAGAGTGTTCAAGGAATATACCATGAATGTGGGGAGGGTATATGAAAAAAATCCAAACACTGGTCTGGAGAAGTTTATAATTTCACAGTCAAACTAGTATGTAATCAAAATAAATGTAGACTTACACATATAGTAATTGCTGATGTGTATGTAGGGAGAGTGGCGAATAAGAATGGAGCTGATGGGTTGAAGAAAAGGCAGAGTGAGGTGTTGAAAGCTGCAAAGACACATGTTCTTGACCCAACCTCCTCTTTCCTGATTTTTCTCATTTAGGCTCCAAGGGAGGCTGTTAACTACCAGCTGATGAACAGTCAGTCATCTCCTGAACAGCAGGAACTAGAGAAATAGACAAGAACATGGGCTGATGAGAGACTACGTGGCTTAGACAGTAAAGGCTGCTATTTGTGTAATGAAGGCCCACTTATCAGTCAGGGCCCAGTGTGGAGGTGGAAACCACACCAGCTATTTGTTTGTTTGTTTGTTTGTTTGTTTTTATTAAAGTGAAATTGTCATAACATAAAAGTAGTCATATTAAAGTGAACAATTCAGGGGCGTTTAGTACAATATGGAACCAAGGGATTGGAATTATTAAAGATTAGAATTATTAGCAGTGCCTGGGTAGCTCAGTTGCAAGTTAAGAGACCGACTTCGGCTCAGGTCATGATCTTGAGGTTTGTGGGTTCGAGCCCCACATCAAGCTCTGTGCTGACAGCTCAGAGCCTGGAGCCTGCTTCAGATTCTGTGCCTCCCTCTCTCTCTCTCTGCCTCTTCCCTGCTTGTGCTCTCTCTCTTTCAAAAATAAATAAACATTAGGGGCACCTGGGTGGCTCAGTCGGTTGGGTGTCCAACCTGTGTCAGGCTCTCTGCTGACAGCTCAGAACCTGGAGCCTACTTTGGATTCTGTGTCTCTCTCTCTCTCTCTGCCTCCCCCCCTGCTCATGTTCTCTCTCTGTCAGAAATAAACATTAAAATAAATAAATAAACACTAAAAAATATTAGAATTATTAAAACTTAGAAACTTGCATGAGCCCTGCAGAGTTGAAACTCAGACCTCTGTGGAGGGTCTATTGCTTGGTTGGTCCTGGAGCCTTTGAGGGATGCTTGAGGCTGGTTCTGAATATACTGGAAAAGTGACAACTGTAATCAAAGCCTGTTAATGGGAAGGAGCTGCTGCTCCTGGGATGAAGAGGTGGAGTTGGGAACAGCAAGAAGATGGGAAGCCTATAGGAAGCAATAAGGAAGGACCATGTCTCTTCTCCCTCCTTCACCTTTTCAGCCTCCCCTAACTTCCCCCACCCACCACCATTGGAAAAGCCTAAACAGGGAGTTAGCTGGCAAAGCTGATGTGTGGTTTGCAGAGTGCCAGCCCTAGCATCACAAATCAGAGCATAGAAGAGTAGTTTTGGAGCCGAGACAATTATTTTTTTTTTTGAGACAATTATTTAACAATTGACACAGGCCATTAAAGAAGAAGACTCAAGGCTGCACTGATACAGCTTGGGTACACAGCAGGATATGTGAAGCACCCAGATACAGTTCTCCATACCAGCTTGGAGTTTCATCCTTCTTTCATTCTTTGCTGGGTGTAAGAAAAGGATCTCTCAGGCCAAGGCAGAATGAAGTATAATATATTTTATCACATTTACATTCTCCAGATTCTTTGCACATGCTGGTCCCTCTGAAAAATTCTTTTTTCCCTTTTGCTAACTGATCCCAGATCAGGGCAAGTCTAGATGAATCCTGTTGTGTTATAGACCTTTACATAACTGTATTTCTTTCAGACTATTAGTTTGTTTGTAATTATAAATTTATTAGTGTGTTTACTGGTATCCTCCCAACTATAATTGTGGGGTTTTTTTTTGGAGCACTTTTATATTCTCAGTGTCTGATACAGTCCTGGCACAAAGGCAGAAACAAGAAGTTATGGTTGGAGGAAAGACTGCATAGTATTATGGAATATGGAGGTAGCATAATATATTTAATCAGTTTATAACATATTTGATCATATTGAGGGAAATGCAAGTTGTTTATACATTTTCTATATTAACAAATACTTGATATTAACTTTAAAATCTCAATTAAAAATACGGTATTATTCCTGCTATTGGAAGTTCATGGATCTGAGTGTTTTGGAAACAATAATAGCATAACCTGATTACTTCAGCAATTTCTTGAACTAGACAAGAAACAAACTAGTTGTTATATACTAGTAAAAGGGAAATTTAATCAATAGTGCCAAATAGTACCAAATGCAATGATTTAGTATCAACAAGGGAAGCAAATAACAAAGAAGTTAACATTTTATTTTGAATCAATATAAATGTATACATTATTATTATTATTATTGATTGATTGATTCAGAGTTTGAGTAGTCATTGTCATTATGTTTGATGGCATGAAACTTGTTATCTTTTCATGGGATGGCACACCTGGTAGGTATTAGCATTTTCAATCTTGTTAGGATTATTTTGACTTAACTGGGAGAAAAATATACACAAGACTACATCCAAAACTGTCAACACTCATAAAAGAGTATGACAATAGGTGTTAACTTAAAATATGTATTTTCTTTGATCTTGATGCCTTTGCTTTTTGGAACTCTATTTTAGCAATAGAAGCATCAGTATCAAAGAACATATATACAAAGATACTAAAGTAGCATTATTTGCCATGGTCAAAATGTTGGGAAAAAATCTGTTGCACCAAAAACCATAAGACACCTAGGAATAAATTTAACCAAAGAGGTAAAATATATGTACTATGAAAACTATAGAACACTTATGATTGAAATTGAAGAAGACAACAAAGAAATGGAAAAACATTCCATGTTCATGGATGGAAGAACAAATATTGTTAAAATGTCTACACTACCCAAAGCAATCTACATATTCAATGCAATGCCTATGAAAATAACACCAACATTTTTCACAGAGCTAAAAAAACAATTCTAAAATTTGTATGGAACCAGAAAAGATTACCTGAATAGCTGAAGCAATCTTGAAAAAGCAAAGCAAAGTGGAGGCATCACAATTCCAGACTTCAAGCTGTATTACAAAGCTATAATCGTCAGGACAGTATGGTACTGGCACACAAAAAAAAACATCAATGGAACAGAATAAATAACCCAGAAACTGACCCACAGGTGTAAGGCCAACTAATCTTCAACAAAGCAGGAAAGAATATCCAATGGAAAAAAGAGTCTCTCCAGCAAATTGTGTTGGAAAACTGGACAGCAACATGTAGAAGAATGAACCTGGACCACTTTCTTATACCATACACAAAAATAAACTCAAAATTGATGAAATACCTAAATGTAAGACAGAAACCATCAAAATCCGAGAGCAGGAAACAGGCAACAACCTCTTTAACCTCAGCTGCAGCAACTTCTTACTAGATATGCCTCTGGAGGCAAGGGAAACAAAAGCAAAATGAACTATTGAGACCTCATCAAGATATAAAGCTTCTGCACAGTGAAGGAAACAATCAACAAAACTAAGAAATGGACCCACAACTATATGGTCAACTAATGTTTAATATAGCAGGAAAGAATATCCAATGGAAAAAAGACAATTTTTAACAATCTTTAGCAAATCGTGTTGGGAAAAGTGGACCACTTTCTTACACCATCCACAAAAATAAATTCAAAATGGATGAAAGACCTAAATGTGAGATGGGTGTGGTGGGAGGGGGTTAGAAAAAAAATACATGTGAGACAGGAAACCACCAAAATCCTAGAGGAGAACACAAGCAACTACCTCTTTGACCTCAACTGCAGCAACTTCTTACTAGACACGTCTCTGGAAGCTAGGGAAACAAAAGCAAAATTGAACTATTGGAACTTCATTGAGATAAAAAGCTTCTGCACAGCTAAGGAAATACTCAAAAAACTAAAAGGCAACCTATGGAATGGGAGAAGATATTTGTAAATGACATATCTGATATAGGGTTAGTATCCAAAATCTATAAAGAACTTATCAAACTATAAAGAACTTATCAGACACACAAAAAACCCAAATAATCCAGTGAAGAAATAGGCAAAAGACATGAACAGATACTTTTCCAAAGAAGACACGCAGATGGCTAATAGACACACAAAAAGATGCCCAACATCACTCATCATTAGGGAAATACAAATCAAAACCACAATGAGATACCACCTCACATCTGTCACAGTGGCTAAAATGAATAATCAGGAAACAACAGATGTTGGCAAAGATGCAGAGAAAGGAGAACCTTCTTTCACTGCTGGTGGGAATGCAAACTGGTGCATCCACTCTGGAAAACAGTATGGAGTTTCCTCGAAGAGTTTAAAATAGAACTTCTCTATGACCCATCAACTGCACTACCAGGTACTTATCCAAAGTATACTGATCTAAAGGAGCACATGCACCCCAATATTTATAGCAGCACTAAAAACAATAGCCAAATTATGGAAAGACTCCAAATGTCCATTGGCTGATGAATGGATAAAGAGATGTGGTATCTATACCTCTATATCTATCTATCTATCTATCTATCTATCTATCTATCTATCTATCTATCATGGAATATTACTCAGCCATCAAAAAGAATTAAATCTTGCCATTTGCAACATCGTGGCTGGAACTAGAGTGTATTACGCTAAGCAAAAAAAGTCAGTCAGAGAAAGACAAATACCATATGATTTCACTCATATGTGGAATTTAAGAAACAAAATGATGCACTAGGGGAATGGAAGGAAAAATATAAAATAAGTTAAAAACAGAGGGGGAGGCAAACCTTAGGAGACTCTTAACTATAGAGAACAAACTGAGGGTTGCTGGTGGGGGGGTGGGAGGGGATTGGGCTAAATGAGTGATGGGCATTAAGAAGGGCAATTGTTGGGATGAGCGCTGGGTAGTATATGTAAGGGACGAATCACTAAATTCTATCCCTGAAAACAACCAACCAACCAACCAACCAACCAAACAAACAAAAAACCTGTATTTTTATCAGTAGGGAGATTGTTGGATTGTTTGTAGAGCATTTATACTACAGATTGATTATACAGTTATTAAAAAATGAATTGGAAGTAACATATCTATTAATCCAAAGGGACATCCATGATCTGTTATGTTTAGGAAAATTCTCCAAAACTTGGAAGTAAGGTAAAAAAAAAAAACAAAGATGATTGCATGCTCTTAATATCTTGCTATAGCATTTTATAACAAGCCAGTCTGAGGGTCATCTAGCTCTTTCTTGAGGAAGAGAGATTTGACTTGACTTAGTGTTTACAGTTGATTAGGGCCCAGGCATTTTACAACTCGGTAAAATTAAAGGTTAACTTGTAGAAATCCAATAAGGTGTGATGATTTTTTTTTCTGCATAGTAAAGCAGATAACCCCAAAGGTTATATTTTATTTCCCCGTAGGACAATGACCAATTTTATATTTAATCTAGCAGTCCTATTTATAGCATTCCTTTTTTCACTGTTCATTTAAGTCCAAGTTTCTTGTATTGAAATGGAATCAATGTTGTTATTCTGCTGACTCCCTCATTAGTGAGTCAAATGAAATTTAAACATGTTCCTATACTATTTGTGTGGGGTTTTGTTTTAACCAGTTTGAGAATTAAATTTTAATGAATGTTAAATGAAAAAAGCAAGTTGCAGAGTAATATATATAGATTTTTTATATAATGATACAAAAATCCCTATTCATATGTCTGCATGTCTCTATATACTTGTATGAGTGTGGGTGTAGGTGTGGAAAAATACAGACAAGGATGTTAACATTACTCTTGTTACCTTGGGAAGTGAAGTGCAAGGGAAATTATTATGAATATATATACATATATTTGCTTTATTTTGTGAATTGATTCTTTTTTTTTTTTTTTTTAAATTTTTTTTTTTCGACGTTTATTTATTTTTGGGACAGAGAGAGACAGAGCATGAACGGGGGAAGGGCAGAGAGAGAGGGAGACACAGAATCAGAAACAGGCTCCAGGCTCTGAGCCATCAGCCCAGAGCCCGACGCGGGGCTCAAACTCACAGACCGCAAGATCGTGACCTGGCTGAAGTCGGACGCTCAACCGACTGCGCCACCCAGGCGCCCCTGTGAATTGATTCTTAATTTAATACTTAAATATTTTAACAAAGGAAATTGAGTAGGCAAACCATTTTAAAGATTATGCAACAGGGGTGCTTGGGTGGCTCAGTCAGTTAAGCATCCGACTTCAGCTTAGGTCATGATCTCATGTTCGTGAGTTCGAGCCCCATGTCGGGCTCTGTGCTGACAGTTCAGAGCCTGGAACCTGCTTCAGATTCTGTGTCTCCTTCTCTTTCTGCCATTCACCTGCTTGCACTCTCTCTCTCTCAAAAATAAATAAACAAAAAAAATTTTTTTAAAGGGTTCTGCAATAATTTATCATCCACTGTGTATATAGTATATGCTATGTGTTAATAATTAAAAGTTTATGTTTTCAAATTAAAAATAATTTTATAAAATTGTGGTCCTATTGGACTAGCTGCATATACCCATGCTTGTATGATTATAAAATGAATTGTAAAACAAACTTATTTTGAAATTTATTAACATGATTTTCTCTTTTGCTTTTCTGAATACATAAACTTAGCTCTGGCTGGTTTAGAAATCCATTTACTTGGGGCGGGGATGGAGAGAAGGTATGGAAGAAATGTAGCTCCTGAATTCAAATTTGCTCCAAGACCATAGTATTGCAAGCCAGTTTATCAATGAGAAAGCGTTTTTCAAAATCATGTTTCCCCCCTTTACCATTAACAAGGAACAAATTTGGAGCACTCCTTTCTAGGGTAGAGGGGGTGCCACTTGCCTGGCCATCCAGAACATGAGTCGTGCTGCTCTATACTAGAAGAGTATGCTGTAAAGGGACCACTAGATGCTCCCTGTGGAGACAGTTAAAATTATTGGATTGCACTAAGGTTTAAACCAGACTTGACATTAGTAGTTTTTCTGCCTACTATACACAGTGTGGGGACTGATGAAGAAAAACCATATTAACTTCAAAGTGAAGAAGCCATGTTATCTCTGTAACACTTGGGCTGATATGTGAGTTAATTTAGAATGCTTTCACATTTTTTTTTGTTTTATACCTCAGATTAGGTTGTGCAGGGTATAGTAAAATGGGAAGGGTTGGACTTTGGAGTCTGCCTGACCCTTTAAAATAATGTTCTGTAGTAGGTAATTTATTGTGACCTATAAGAACCTCAGTTATTTGTAAAGTAATAATGCATATAATGTATCTAATACTGTGCTTAGTCCAAGGTAGGCTGGCAGAAACTGTGACCTTCCTGTCTTTTAGGGTGAGGTGTCAAACCACTAAATTCTGGTGAGAGTCTATAAAAGACTGACTTTGCCAGTACAGTGTACATAATGGATATTGCCTATTACTGTTCCTTGGCTCAGAGAAAGCACCCACTACTTAATATTTAATAAGACATTTGTAATGGTTGCCATCTGTTTTGTTAATAGAATGTTTTCTCTCATTAGAGTAGATGAGAAAAGCTGACTGTATTCTGGGGAATGGGTGTGTCCTGCTGAAATCAATGGGAATCTTGCAAGGGAAAGTCCATTGGGATTCTAAATATGCGTAACTGTGGTTTTGGTGGTTTGAAAATGTACAAAGGACTCCTTTTCTGGGGCTCTGTGATACTTATATTGGCATAGACAAAGGGGTGTTAAGGTTTGAAGTAATGATTTAGAAAACTGGACAAAGTAATCTTTAATGAGTAGTTTCTCTTATATGGACTGCCCTCTACAAATATATTTCCTTTTGCCTGTGTAGCTTTAAATGTTTGCAATTCTATTGCCAAAATTTCCATGCTTACATTTCTGTTGACCAAATAAAGATTCACCAATGTGAGAGGATTATAGCTTTCTAAGGAATAGTGTTATGAAAAACTTAATTAGTGTTTTATGTAGTCACTGAGTCTTTTGATCGACTTTTGAGGCATGTTTGGACAAACTGGCAATGTTTAGTGAAACAATGGAAATGTTTAGTGAGCCAATCAGATTAAGATCTGAATAATAATTCAATTCATAAAGGATTTATTGATTTCTGTTAAATGACCTCCAGATGTGTTTGCATTTTTTTCATAACTTATTACAACCCATATTATAATATTTATAAATAATGCAGAGAATTCTTTGGAGATGATGCTATATATAATAAGTTGATCTACAACAGATGGCATTAGGTAAGAGGCAAATACTCTTAAAGACCTATGTGGTGTAAGATTTTAAGTAATTCTCAAGCAAGTCATAAAATACCAGATATCTAAATTTTAAAAATGTTCATCACTTCTAGAAGGAAAACTTTTGCAGATTTAATCAGACTCTCATCTCCTGTGTGAGACAGTTTTTTGCTGTTGAAGTTAGGAAATGCTACCGCAATCTCAACCTTACTATTGATTCTGTAACTCAATAGCAAGTGATAAAGTTTACAAAGACCCCTTTCCTAAGCTACTAGGTAAAGATTCATAGAAAAAGAAGTCCCTGTTTTTTGTGATGTACCTATGTTATGTGATAAGTGAAGCTGCATTGCAAAACATATTGTATGTAATATTTATGTATATATATGTACATATACATAGGTTCACACACACGCACACACACACATAGTTGTGAGTAGTTTGAGAAAAGCATAGGTGCAGAGAGAAAAGGATCTCACCTAAAAAGAAATAAAGGAACTAATTTAAATAATTTAAATATAAAGCAATTAAAGTTTATTGGGCTACATAATATTGAGAGATTACAACCAAGAAAAAGAAGTGAGTAAGAAAAAAAGAAAGAGAATTCCTTTTGGAAAATAGCACAGTTAACAGAAACCAAACATAAAAAAGTGCTATTTTCTCTGTAACTCTTCCAGACCCTCTGTAAAATCACTAGGTGCCATTTTTGGAGATGTTGCTAATTCATTTCTTGAGGCTCATTCATAATGAGAAATCTGATCATTATTTTAATTGTCACTTTTGTGATTATATTTTCATATTATGTTTACAAGATTGACATGAAGTCTGTCCATTTATGGTGCCAGGTAAATTCTACCTCAATGAACATCATCACAAATACCACTTTTTTCTTTCTTTCTTTCTTTCTTTCTTTCTTTCTTTCTTTCTTTCTTTCTTTCTTTCCAGAAAAATACTAATCCAATGATCAAATTCTGAACTAAAAAATAAAAATGAAGTTATAAAGTTGCTTTACTGTGTATGGGATATTCTTGATAATATTAGTTTAATTCTAGCTTAAGATATTTTCAGGCTTCTGCTTTATAATGAGAAAAGTAATTTCTGCATACATGGGAGGAAGATTGTGATTTCAGGCCCCTTTTCTTCATCCTCATCCTGATTACCCTAGTTGGATTCTCATCATTTCTCTGCTAGACCATTTCTATATTCCACTACCTGGTTTTCATATTGGGAAGTCATTGCTGTCTGCAATCTGTTATGTACATTACAGAAAGAATGATATATGTATTTGAAATATGCACCCGACCATTTATACCCTGAGATGGGCTCTGTGTTGAGGTATTTCCCAAGAGTTTGGGAATCAGATTACCGTTTGGGAGGGAAAGTTTAATATTAGCACAGAATGATCCGACTGTAAAAATCCAAATGGCCCCCAGGTGAGCCAGACTTCACTGTAACCTGATTGAATGTATCCTCTCACTTACGGAAAGCACTAGTCAGTCATGGAAGCTAGAAAAAGCAGAGTTAAAGAGTCCGCTCATACTGTAAAGTGCAATGGCCTGTTAGCCATTGGATGTTCTGGTCCCGATTATATCTCCTGTGGAATTAAGCACTACCATTTTCCTTAAGATACCACAATGACTCTATCTTGTGGATATGATGAAGTGCAAGTTCTTATCTCTTGACCTTCCCTTTCCTTTTCTTTTTCTGCCTCACTCATACTGGTTTAGGCATCACTTCCTCCAAGAAGCCCTCCCCTCCTAGTCTGTTGAATGCCCTCTTCTTTGCTCTCATAATTCTCAGACACTTAGCACAGAACATTCAATGCAGAACATCTCAATTTTTAAGAATTCTTTATCTATTAGGGATATTAGCTTTTTATCTGTGATATATGTTGTAAATATTTTTCTCATTTTGTCAGTTATCATTTTACTTTTTAAAAATTTTTTAATATTTGTTCATTTCTGAGAGAGAGAGAGAGAGAGAGAGAGAGAGGGAGAAAGAGAGAGAGAGAGACAGCAGAAGCAGGGGAGGGGCAGAAAGAGGGAGACAGAATGTGAAGCAGGCTCCAGGCTCCGAGCTGTCAGCACAGAGCCCCACGCCGGGCTCAAACCCACGAACTGCAAGATCATGACCTGAGCTGAAGTCAGATACCCAACGGACTGAGCCACCCAGGCGCCCCGCCTTTTTTTTTTTTTTTGCAATGTAGTTGTTATCTTTTATGGAGTCAAATTTATCAATCTTTTAAAAATTGCTTATGGGACATTAAAAAAAATTTTTTTTAAAGAAAGGGGGCACCTGGGTGGCTCAGTCGGTTAAGCGTCCAACTTCGGCTCAGGTCATGATCTCACAGTCCGTGAGTTAGAGCCCCGCGTCAGGCTCTATGCTGACAGTTCAGAGCCTGGAACCTGCTTCCGATTCTGTGTCTCCTTCTCTCTGCCCCTCCCCTGCTCATGCTCCGTGTTTCTCTGTCTCAATAATAAATTTTAAAAAAAATTAAAAAAATTAAAAAAAATTGCTTCTGGGTTTTTAGTCATGGTTAGAAAATTCCTATGCCAGGCTAATGAAGAATTTAACCATGTTTTTTTTTTTTTTCTAGTACTTGGATAGCTTTATTTTTTACATTAAGCTCTTTATTCTATTTGGATATGTGTATATGTGTGTGTATATACTCTGGTGTATGGATCTAGTTTTATCTTTTCTTTTTCCTTTAGATGGCTCAACAGTTGCTCCAGTCCCATTGATAATAAAGTCCATTTTTGCTGTTGTGAGTTGAGAGGCCATTTTTATCATATACTAAAGTTTAATATTTTCTGAATCTATTTATTTGAATTTCTGTTTAGTTTGACAGGTCTGTTTAAATACCAATGCCACATTTTTTTTGATTACCATGGTTCTATAGTATGTATGTATGTATGTATGTATTTATTTATTTATTTACAAGAGACAGAGGGTGCAAGTGAGCAAGGGGCAGAGAGAGAGAGAGAGAGAGAAAGAGAGAGAGAGAGAAGCAGGGCTTACCCGAAGTGGGGCTCGTGTGTTTTTACCCAAAGTGGGGCTTGAGCTTACCCGATACGGGACTCGAACTCACTAACTGCAAAATCATGACGCAAGCTGAAGTTAGATGCTCAACCAACTAAGCCACCCAGGTGCCCTATAGTATTTTAATACCTGGTAGAGTTAGTCACTACTCCTTCCATCATAGCTTTTCTATGTTTTTCTGACTATTTTTACATGTTTATTTTTCCACATGAAGTTCAGTATCAACTGTCTAGTCTAGTTCCATTGAAGAGCTTGTTGGTATTTTTACTGAGAGATTGTATTAGATTTCTAAATCAACTTAGAGACAACTGCCATCTTTAAGATGTTGAGTATTTTTATTCAAGAACAAGGAATCGCTTTCTATTTATTCAGCTTTATGTCTTTCAGGAGTGTTTTAAAGTTTTCCTAAGGGGCACCTGGGTGGTGCAGTCGGTTGGGCCTCCGACTTCAGCCAGGTCATGATCTCGCGGTCCGTGAGTTTGAGCCCCGCGTCGAGCTCTGGGCTGATGGCTCAGAGCCTGGAGCCTGTTTCTGATTCTGTGTCTCCCTCTCTCTCTGCCCCTCCCCTGTTCATGCTCTGTCTCTCTCTGTCCCCAAAATAAATAAACGTTGAAAAAAAAATTAAAGTTTTCCTAATACAGGATTTGCATATTTCTTGGTAAATTTTTCCCAAGAATTTTAACTTCTTTGCTGCTATTGTTAATGTTTTTTTTCTCCCTCATTTACATCTTCTAACTGGTTATTGATTGTGTAGAGGAGGGCTACTAATTTCCATATGTTAATTCATAAGTTATCTTGAATAGGAAGACACGGTGGTACAAAAATAATCTATAATTTCATTGACTATAAATAAAAAGTTGAAAACACATTTTGGGTAAACTCTGACAAAATTAAATTTTATCTGAAAGAAGAAATATGTGATATCTAATCACATATTAGAACATTTCTTAAAATAAATTTTAATGAGGGGATACTTGATCAGTCACATATTAAAATATATTATGAAGCTTTAGCAGTTAAAATAGTCTGGTGTATTAGTAGCCATATGGATTAATGAAGTAAAATTCAGATATAGACTCTTGTATATATAGAAATGTAATTCATAATGAATTGCAATTCCTAAACTTCTTAAGGAAAATATAAACTATTTAATGAATCATGTTGGGAAAGTTGATGATCATTTGGAAAAAAATAGCTGGATTTCTTCTCTTAGTCTCTGCCCTTAAATGAATTTAGATGCATCAAAGTTTTAATTACAAGAAATGAAGCCATAAGACTAACAGAGAAAATGTTGAATATTTTTATGATATGGGGGTTAAGAAAACTTCAAATCTAATCAAGAAAATAAAAGAACAAATTGAAAGATCTGTAAGGCAATAAATAAAGAAACAAAGACTAAACCAAAACAACCCATAAAAATATTGGCAACATATATGACAGATATGGACTAGAACATAATTTTTTTTTTCTATCAAAGGTTTTGACTTTTGAGATTATCTTCTGTACTACAGAAGTGGTTATCTTGGAACTTAAAGTCAAGAATTTGAATTTTTTCTTTTCATCATGTTTATCACACTATTGAAGCAAGGTCTCATTGTCACGATCTAGTTTGAATTGTGGGAGGGCCTTGAGGAGAAAGGGAATTTCCAAAATGGAAAGCAAAAATGAGCATTAGATAAGTATGTTGTTAATTTTTAAATGGGTTTTGAACATTGATAGGAATAAATAAATCCACTGATTGAAAAGTGGACCAAATGATAAAGATATTATTCACAAATGGAGAAGTGCAAATAGCCAATAAATATACATAACAGACATTCAACTTTGCTTATAATCAGAGAAAAGAAAAAAAAACTTATTAAGATGTCCTTTTTACCTTTCATATTAAAAAAGGAGAAAGATTATAATAATGTCGATGACTGGAAATTGTGTGTAAGAAAAAGAACTCCCATATAGTAAAATCTAGCACTTCTTAAGATGGCAGTTTGGAATTGTGGCAAAATTTATAATGTATATATATTTTATTCTGTATCTAGGAATTTATTCTAAGGATATAATTTGATATCTTCACAAAGGTATGTGTTTGCAGAGTTAATTACAGCATTTTTCATAATAATGAGAAATAAGGGTCAGTTATGAGTGTCTGTCATAGACCATGGAACATTATATAATATGGAATACTACACAGCTATTAAAAATAATGATATGAAACCATAATTAGTCACAGGGAAAAATGTCCATGGCACTGTGGAGTTACAAACTAAAAAGTATAGTATTGAGGGACTCTTTGTGTAGAGATACAGAGACACCAATCTCAGGGAGGCCCATCCACATAGACTAGGATGTGAATAGTGCCCCAGAATAGAGCAATGTAGTAGCCCTGATAGTGTGATACTATTTTTGTTGTTGTTGTTTAAAATTTTATATATATGTAGAGAGAAAAAACTAGTATTTAAATGACGCGCTCAGAATTCTCTGGGAGAAAACAGTGATTGTTTTAGATGGCTGTGCTCCTTCATAAAGATGAGGCTCCGTTGGCATAGCTGTTACAGGTAGGAAAGGGATAAAGAGAAAGCTGAACTCTTCTATGGAAGAAATTCAAAGGGAATTTTGGGATTAGATGCTAGCCAGAGAGGGTGGAGAGCAAAGACATAAGAAGGTTATACAGCAGCAGGGAAGATGGAATATGTGGTAGGTAAAAATTTTCTTGGAGAAGAAATGGCTTAGGGACTTCTTCAAAAGAACAGGATGCATAAAATGAAATTTTACATTGATTTCTTTTTTATTTTAGAGAGAGCACGTGGGCACGGGAGAGGGGCAGAGGGAGGGAGAGAGACACGGTGGGGGGGGGGGGAGAGAATCTTAAGCAGGCTCCACATTGAGCAGAGCTTGATCCCACAACCCTGGGATCATGACCTGAGCCAAAATCAAGAGTGGAATACTCAACTATTGAGCCCAGGCACCCCTACCTTGATTACTTTTCTCTGCTCTCCCTACTGTTGTCTTAAGAATCTGTGGTTTATACTACACGTATAGCCTTCATTAGGAAGTATTTTGCATAGTGAAGAGGTAGAGCAGTGGCCAGCTGGGTCACTATGCATAGAAACACAGAATGGGTGTGGGGAAACAGTGCAGTTAGGGTCAGTGCCAAAATATACATGAGTCTCACCAGTCACGGGGACTGTAGCTAATGTTTGGGTTAGATATTCACAGAAGTTCATCAACATAAAAAATGATTTTTTTTTTCTGGTGGTGGAATTTGGGGTAATATTTTACTTCTGTTTTTAACATACCTCTAAACTATTTATAATGATTATAATAATTTTTTTTTAAATTAGGAAAACACAATAAAATTTTTTTCAGGTTAGCATAATGAGAATGTACTTAACTATATGCTTACAAAGGATTAGGATGGTAAATTTCATGTTATGTGCATTTTATCACAATTGTAGAAAAACTCATTAATGACAAAAAGACGGATATTTGTCACGAATCCTTGTGGTTTAGAGGAGAAGGAAAAATAAAGATTAAAAAATATATACCACAATTCCTCTGGGGTAATGGAATGACTTCTGAAATTTCCTGTGCTGTTTGTTTTGGACTACTGATAGTAGTAGGAGGGAATATGTATTGAGGAGGCAAGAAAATTACAATTAAAAAGTGTGCTGGCAGTCATCTTGGAAGTATTAGTGTTAGTACTGGAAGCGTTAGTGGAAGTCATCTCATGGTTTTTGTTTCATGGCTTCCACATTTTAGTTTTGCCCTTGTCTTTGCCCACATATTTCTAAAAACTGCCACCAGGGAGCAGGAGTGTGCCAATGTTAGCTGTCCAAACCCACCAGATTTGGGATTCTTTTCATTGTGCCCACAGGGGAATTACTGTTCCTATTCTACAGGTAAAGAAACTAAGGCACAAAATATGAATAGTAGGCAGCCTAGCTTTATGTGAGTTGCAGAGGTAGGATTTAAATATTATTTTCAGTTATTCATTGGTTAGGCTTTTTTAGAGCTCACCTGAATTTATAGCTATAATTTCCACATTAAAAAAATGTTTTACAACCCTCTTTTATTAAAGGCAATAAATTAAGCAAATTTTAAATAACCAAACAAAAAGAAAACAGGGGCAGGTTTCCTTCATGCATGGCATGGTAGTAGAGTCAGAATTAATGTGAGAAAGTCACAAGTAGAATGTAAAACTCAAGGGATTAAATGAGGTTTTGCTTGTTCTTTTGCCTGTTTTGAAACTTTTCTTTCAGAGTTTATATTTGTGAAAACCTTGGTGGGTTTTGTCTTTTTAATGCAAAAATCTGCATTAAACATGGCAGCAACAGTTGATTAAAATGACTTATATTCACAGATAAGAATCTATTTTATCAGAGTAAAGTTTCTCGAAGGACCACTGTTATGGGCAGAATTATGTCCCCCCCCACCCCCGCCGCCCGATTCGTATGTTGAAGTCCTAATTCCTAGTAGCTCAGAATGTGTATTTGGAGATCAGGTCTTCAAAGAGGTAACCAAGGTAAAATGAAGTCGTTAGGGAGGGTCCTAGTCCTCACAAAAAGAGGAGGTTAGGAGACAGATAACACAAAAAGCTGTATAAAGATATGGGGAGAAGATGGCTGTGACAAACAGAAGAGAAAGGCCCTCAGAAGGAACCAACCCTGCCTGCACTTTGCTCTTGGACTTCTAGCCTCCAGAACTGTGAAGAAATAAATTTCTGTGGTTTAAGCCACCCAGTCTGAGGTACTTTGTTATGGCAGCCAGAGCAAACTTACATTAAACAAACAAACAAACAAACAAACAACCAACAACAAAAAACTATATCAAAATGACACAGGAGACTTGTAAAGAATGAGAGTCTATCCGTGAATGATTGGAAAAAGAAAGGAAAAATATTAAAGAAAATGTCTAGGGGCGCCTGGGTGGCTGGCTCAGTCAGTTAAACGTCTGACTTCAGCTCAGGTCATGATCTCATGGTCCATGAGTTCAAGCCCCGCGTTGGGCTCTGTGCTGACAGCTCAGAGCCTGGAGCCTGTTTTGGATTCTCTGTCTCCCTCTCTCTCTTTGCCCCTCCTCAGCTCATGCTGTGTCTCTCTCACTTTCAAAAATGAATAAATGTTAAAAAAAATTTTAAAAATAAATAAAATTCAAAAAAAAAAAGAAAATGTCTATACCTGCAAATAATCTGGACACAAGTGCTGTCAAAAGGATGGTACTGACTGGTATAATTTTCATTCTTTAGGAACTATAATCACATTACCATTTGAGCAAACCACACAGGTTCTTTTTGGTTAAAAAAGTATGATTTTCTACTTTTTAGATTAATACTGTTACCTATGCATGAATATACATCCAAAGAGGCAATTCCACATTGACTGGAGTTTCTAAAATTTTCTTTTACTGCATTTACACTTGGATCTCCAGGCCAAAACCTTGGGACTTAGACCTGACTCATGGCTTAATATGTGAATTTTTTTTTTGTTTATTTATTTATTTTGAGAGAGAGACTGAGAGAGCAAGCAGGGGAGGGGCAGAGAGAGAGGGAGAGAGAGAATCCCAAACAGGCTCTGTGCTGACAGAGCCTGACGCAGGGCTCAAACCCACAAACCCATAAACTGTGAGATCGTGACCTGTGCCAAAACCAAGAGTTGGATGCCTAACTGACCAAGCCACCCAGGTGCCCCAATATGCAAATTTTTTAAAGTTCTGACTGGTAGATTTACAATGAAATTTATTTGTGTGTATCTCCAGACACAAATAGAAGATCCTAAAAGTGCCTAAGTGAACAAATATTAGTTGGTCAGTTAAAGCGTAATAATTCGGATAATCTTTGCTTTTTTTTAATGGTATGTTAATGTTCTGTTTGTACTTCTTTTTCATGGCTCTTGCTGACTCCTCTTCCCTCTCCTTTCCTCTTCCCCCTTCATTTCTTTTCTTTCTCTTGTTCCTGTCCTTTACATGCTCTGTGACTGCTGTAATCCAATTCACAAATCCCTGAGCTAATTCTACTACCAGTGCCAATTAAATTAGTATTCCACATGAATCACGAGTATCTACATGTAGAAGATGATTAGTGACATTATTCTCTGAATGTTTTCTTTTTAAAATTTAGAAGTGAAAATGTGTATAAATAAAAGTAAAGCAAAAAAAAAAGTTTGCTTATAAAGCATGCTGTGCTTTTTGGATGGCAGTAATTTTACAACAACTCAGCAGGAAAGGAGGAAAGGGAGTTGATTTTCAGCTACATTAAATGCTTTTGTAATATTCTTATAAATTTCTCTAAACAAAATTAATATGAATTCTGTTTAATATTTAATGATGTTTTGACTAGGATTTGTAGAACTCCAAAGCCTTTAATCCTAAAATCATGTATTATGCACTTAATGAAGCTGTTTTGTAGCAAGTTCTATAGAGATTATCTCTACATTTAGTACTATCTGAGAGGAGTGATATAAGAAGGTCTGAATCTATTTTTATGGGGAGGAAAGGAAAAAGGAGAAAAGACATTTTGAGAGCAGATGAAAGAGGGCTGGCAGTGTGACCCGTGGAAGTTAATCCCTCTCCCTATTTAAAGTTGGAGACATGGAACCACAGGGTCTGGGGGGAGAAGCCAAGCCTGGCTATTTGAATCCAGAAGGTGCAGGGAGGTAACAGCTCAGTTGCTGTGAAACAGGTTTTGTCTGCAGGGTTCTGTGTCATACACTGAGGGTGGCCCTGGGACAGGACTGGGCTACTGACCCCAGATGCATGCATTCATCCTGGAACAGAATGCACATTGAGGTTAGCACATATTTTTCAGCTCTGGGAAGGTTGGGAAATGGAAGAAGCAAGTGGATGCAAAAGTTCTTAAGCACATAAGGGAGATTTCCCATTCCTGGTTTGAAGATGGAGAGAGCTGAGAGTCTGGGACCTGAGAATAAAAAGATGTTGAGAGTGACCCCTGACCAGCAGCCAGCAAGAAAATGGGAATCTCAGTCCTACAACTGTGACGAATTGAATTTGGCCAATGGCTTTAATGAGCTTGGAAGCACATTCTTCCTCAGAACTTCTGGATGAGGCTAATAGTTTGAATGTGAGACCTAAAGCAGGGAACCCACTTGGGCACCTCTAGGACTTCTGACTTACGTAATTGTGAGAATAAATGGATGTTGTTTTAAGCTGCTAAATTTGTGGTAATTTGTTATACAGTGATAGAAAATTAGTACAGTGACATAGCATTGAAAACTGCTTCTTCAAGATATGTTGGTGTCCATAAATCAGCCTCAAACTAGCACTGTGTCTTACTAGCTGTTTGATCTGAGGTAAATTACACAATCCTCCTGAATCTGTTTCTTCACCTGTATAGACAAAGGAAATAATGACTACCTCCTTAAATGGTTTCTAGGTGAAGTGAATTAACGTTAATGAAAACTCCTAGCAACTCTCTTAGCGTGTAGTAGACACTCATAAATGGTTTGTTCTTTCCTTTCTCCCATTCCTTTTTTTACAGGCCATTCATGCCCTAGTCCAACAGTTTTCAAAGTATGGGAGTATGGGGTCCTGTGGGGGATCTTTCAGACTCTTTTAGGGAGTCCTTGAGATTTAAACTATTTTTATAACAATGCTAAGATGACATTGGCCTTTTTCACATTTATTCTTTCATGAGTGTACAGGAGAGTTTTCCAGAGATTACATGACTTACACAATAGATGTAATGCAGAAGCAGATATGAGAATCTAGTTGTCTCCTATTAATCCGGACATTAAAGAGATTTGCAAAAATCTAAATGCCAATCTCTTCAGAAAATATTTTTGTTTTGGAAAATAGGTTTTTTTTTTTTAACAAAAAATGTTATTTATGTGAACATGTAACAAGTTTATTATTGTCTTTTTAAAAGAATTAATCAAATTTTAAATTTCCTAAGTTTTAATTTCCAATGTGGCAAATATTAATAAACAAAAGCCCTTTGGGGTCTTTGATAATTTTTAAGAGTGCAAAAGAGTCCTGAGACCAAAATACTGTGCTTTAGCACAGAACCCAATATTTCCTCATACATATTTGTCTTCCATGAGGAGATAAAGTGCTTAGAAAAAGAGCTCTACCAAATCATAAGAGACTCTTAAAAACTGAGAATAAACTGAGGGTTGATGGGGGGGTGGGAGGGAGGGGAAAGTGGGTGATGGGCATTGAGGAGGGCACCTGTTGGGATGAGCACTGGGTGTTGTATGGAAACCAATTTGACAATAAATTTAATAATAAAATAAAATAAAACACAGTCTGCCTTGGAAAAAAAATAATAAAGACATTACAGGTCCAAAAGCAAGATGTGGTTGGAAGTGAAGAACTAAGTGAGTTCCCACGTGTCCACAAGTAATGCTTCTAAATGAGCTATAGACGGTTATAATTTAGAAGGGAAACATGGGTTTTCACCTTCTAAGTAGAGTTAGTAATGTTATCAATAACATTGGCAATGTTTTGGAGTCTAAGGAGGAAGCATGCACCCTTTTAGATGCTCATCTGCCATGTTGGAGATGAGAGACAGGAACAGACAAGGGAGGGCCTGAAGTTTCAACCTGAAAGATTTACATGGAACCTCTGGAGAAGCCATAAAGACTAACTTGCCATTCTTACTAAGTGACTTGTAGGGAGAAAAAAGACCAACACCCAACCTTTAATTCCCAGAGTGTAGGTTATTATTAGCATAGTCTCAGTAAGAAATTTTAACCACCATGTACTAGTCCCTCATCCTAAGAGTGAAAAGAATGATTATGATCCATATGAATTTATCCTGAAATCTCAACAGATCCCACCCTCTTTTCTCTGCAAGTATCAAAACATGAGCTTACACATACACACACACTGTGGAAAAGAACATTTGAGGGACTCCAGGCTTTAAACCTAACTACTTGGATCTTAAAAAAACAAGAAGATTCCCAGAGGTCCTGTTGGTATTGTTGATTGCTCTTTTATTCCCAAATAAATAGTGAACTCTGTATATTTTGAAAAAAAAAAAAGAAAAAAAAGAAAAAAGAAAAAGAGCTCTATGGAAAAATGAATTTAGGAAACATTCACCTCTACTCCACCCCTTTCACTGCAAATTAGAGGAATTCTAGAAATACAAATGCAGTTTAAATTTGCTTCATTATGTGTTTCTTCAACTTAAACTGCTCTTGACTATCCAGTTAAAAACGTAGCCGGAATTATTTTACCAGCCAGTGAGTGAGACCAAGATTGAGATGTAGGCTCAGATCATGAGAGAGTGATTTTATTTTTTTTACTTATTTATTAAAAAATTTTTTTTAATGTTAATTTATTTTTGAGAGAGAGACAGAGCATGAGCAGGGGAGGAGCAGAGACAGAGGGAGACTCAGAATCTGAAGCAGGCTCCAGGCTCTGAGCTGTCAGCACAGAGCCTGACTTGGGGCTTCAATCCAGCAACAGTGAGATGATGACCTGAGCCGAAGTTGGAGGCTTAACCCACTGAGCCACCCAGGTACCCGAGAGTGATTTTATTTTAAGGGCATCAGAAAGGAAGAAAAGGACATTTATAATGAGGAAGATAATTTTTTTCCCAGGAAATTTTTATTTTTATAATGTTTATTTACTTATTTTTATTTTTATTTTTTTTAACATTTATTTATTGTTGAGAGACAGAGACACACAGAGCATCAGCAGGGGAGGGGCAGAGAGCGGGGAGACACAGAATCCGAAGTAGGCTCCAGGCTCTGAGCTGTTAGCACAGAGCCTGACTTGAGGTTCGAACTCACAAACTGTGAGATCATGACCTGAGCCGAAGTCGGTCACTGAACCAACTGAGCCACCTAGGCGCCCCTAATGTTTATTTATTTTTGAGAAAGAGAGAGAGAGACAGAGCATAAGCAGGGGATGGGCAGAAAGAGAGGGAGACAGAGAATCCGAAACAGGCTCCAGGTTCTAAGCTGTCAGCACAGAGCCCAACGCGGGGCTTGAACTCATGAACCATGATATCATGACCTGAGCTGAAGTCGGCCGCCCAGCTGACCAAGCCACCCAGGTGCCCTGGGGATTTTTATTTTTTAAACAGAATGCCTATCAAGAGATCAGCCTGTAGATCACAAATTGCAAGAGCTACTCTAGCGAAGTCATCCTCATTGCATTTTACCCACCCTGGTCTGTCTCTGCTTCTCTATGCTTATTAACTATTTACTTCTTTTGTGCACATAGTCTACTGCCCCTGCCTCTGTCCTCCGACTTTGTGTAAAATAAACTTTCAAAAGATATTCTTTTTTTTTTTTCTGTGTTGAAAGAACAACCACTGTTTCTAGAAAATGTTTTTCAAAGCCAAATATGTCCTCTGAGATGACAAAGAATGGCTGGAAGAAGAGAAGTTAGTTATTACTGATTCTCTGTTAATTCCTCATGCCCTGGTTGCATCCCTAATTTCTCTTTATTTTTTAACATTTATTTTACAGAGAGAAAAAGAGAGAGAGAGCATGAGCAGGGGAGAGAGGTGGAGCCTGAAAGCAGGGCTCGATCCTACTACCCTGGGATCATGACCTGAGCCAAAATCAAGAATTGGGAGCTACCCAGGTGCCCCACATCCCTACTTTCTTGCATCTTCAGTCTTCCCTGGCCTCAGATTCAGGGCTGTCATTACCCTGAGGAGAGGGCCCCTACGGAGACCAACCCTTGGCCCCAAGCACAGAGAGCAAAAGCTGCAAGGGTGTAATGAAAGGTGTGAAATTCTTTCCCTTGTTCTATTTCTGTAACAGCTCAATTCTGTGACATGAAAATCTCCCTCTCTATCTTAAAATAGTCTGTAAAAAAGCCTCAAAGCTGTAAATCATTAAATGTTGCCCCCAACTGATTGCTATGGAACCTAAACATAACGGAGGAGGGTGATGGGAATTTAAGGAAATTCTTTCATACAAGGAAAAGAAATAGAACTAAAGCAGAGAAACCTCAACCAGTGACTGGGGATTAGGGAACCAAAGGGGACATGCTGCTTTTTGAGAAAGCCTGCAAACACTAGCCAAAGGGGTCTTGAGTGGAAAGCACTTGAGCATTAGCAGACCCTGGGCACATGCTCCTCTTTGTTATGAGTATCCTATTCTTCCTTTCTGATCCTCCTGAGTCTCACTCTTTTTCACAGTGGCTGGTCACACAATCCCAGCTAAGATTTTGATGGTCAAGAGCAGTTTAAAGTAGGGTTGGTGCCTTTGGGTATTTATATTTGGAGGTTGGGAAGGAGGGTGAGAGGAACAGATTGGTGCAACCAAACCCTGACACTGGTTGTGTAACACCACTGGTGTCAGTGCCTTGGGTCAGGGGACTCCAGTGGTAGCCTCTCAGATGTTGTCTCCACAGAGAGAATCCACCTCCAGGTAGAGAATAAATCCTCTAATGTAGGGTTTATTCTCATTGTTTCTTGCTTTTCATTTCTATTGTTTGACTTAGTCTACATATGCTTCCTGACAGAGGTTTTTTTTTTTTAATAAATTTTTAAGAAATGTTTATTTATTTTCAGAGAGAGAGAGAGAGAAAGAGAACAAGTGAGGGAGGGGCAGAGAGAAAGAGAAAGAATACCAAGCAGGCTCCACACTGAAAGAATGGAGCCTGATGGGGGTCCCTATGCCATGAACCGTGAAATCATGACCTGAACTGAAATCAAGAGTTGGACACTTAACTGACTGAGCCACCCAGGCACCCCCGAAAGCAGGGTTTTATGTTTGCCGTGATCATTGCTGGAGCCCTGCCATATCGTAGCCCATTCTGTGTATACCTAGACGATGTCCTCAGTAATACTGCAGGGAGAATCTCAGTATACCTTCTCATACAGTGCCAAACAAGGTATTCAAAAGCTAAACGATTTGTCAAGATGTGTAAGGTTTGTGTTTTTCATTTTCTGCTTTCATTTAAAATTCTCATTATATATGCAAAGTGGTCATAAATAGGCATATATGAAAGACTGAAAATGTAGTACATCAAGAGTGAAGTAGAAACTTGAGATTCATTCCATGTCCTACCCAGGAAATATCATGAATGAGGATTATTAGTTTTCTTAATGTAAGAGTAACATGGTCAGGATGCCTGGGTGGCTCAGTCAGTTAACTGTCAGACTTCGGCTTAGGTCATGATCTCATGGTCCATGAGTTTGAGCCCAGCGTTGGGCTCTTGTGCTGACAGCTCAGAGCTTGGAGCCTGCTTCGGATTTTGTGTCTCCCTCTCTGTCTGCCCCTCTCCTGCTCTCACTCCATCTCTGTCTTTCTCCCTCAAAAATAAATAAACATTAAAAAAAAAGTAACATGCTCTTCTTATCTTGACCTTTCTGCTGCAAATTTTTGGATCAAAGATCGACTGTCTACTGATACCAAATGATTTGGTGGTCAGAGTGTATTTTCTACACATTTGTAAAATATGTAATACTCAGAATATGTACAAAATGCAATCGTTATTTAGAAACTGATATTAGCACAAGAACTGGAATGAAATTGAATGTGCTTTAAGACCAAAAAGTAGGGATCATTGTACTGGTAGCAAAGTAAATTTTAAAATTTAGAATGGAAATAAAATGTGCTTGACTTAGTGTTTTTATTGTTTTAAAGAATGATCTATTTGCTAATGGATTTGTTTGGGACTAGTTTCTTGGAAACCTGAAGGACACTCAAATTTGTCATCTTTTGTTCTTTGATTAGGACATACTTTTCTTTAGGAAATAGGATCTCCAAGTCTATTTTTCTTATTGCTTGAGAGATTTTATTCATCTCTTTTGTATTATCCTACAGGGTTAGGTGATTAGGTACATTTATTTTTTTTCTTCTCTGAATGGATTTAAATTCCTTTACTTAGAAGCTGTCCCTTTAGGGAACGAAGAGAGCTTATCTTTGCGGCCATGTGGATTCCTGTGAACTCTCTCATCCAGGATGAAAGCAATTTACATTCCAGTAATACTGAGCTATTTTGTGTTCCTCCAACACCGGTGATTTCTCAGCTGCTTTCTCTTCTGTCTGGGATGTCCTTTCCTAGCTGCTAAACACTTTGTTTATTGTTCAAAACCCTTTTTATGAATCAATTCTTTGTGAAGCCTTTCCTTTCCAACTTTCCTGCCCCATAATCTTAAACCAGAGTTTACTGTAGCTTTTTCTCTGGTATCTCCCCACCATAGATATAGTTTTATATTACATTAATCACACTATATTGTGGCCGTAATGCTAACTCTCTTAGTTTCATTTAGCTTTCTAGGATGAAAGTTGTTGATCTTTCCAATCTCTATAAGCTCTACCCCAGGTGTCCCCATAAATCTCCTTAATAATAAATTATATTTGATAACAACAACTAATATTTATGAAGTGCTTCTTACCATATTTTATCAATTCTAAGGTGCACATATTTTTCTTCCATGTTTAACCATCTATGAGATCAGGATGCATCTTAAAATTGATGAAGTCTTAGTTTTGATGGAGTACAATGTATACTAGCCACTGTACTATTTTCTTAATATTACATTTCTTTGTATTATTTTTTTAATGTTTACTTTTGAGAGGAGGAGAGGGACAGAGAGAGGAGACAGAGGATCCAAAGCCGGCTCTACTCTGAGAGCAGAGCCCTATGTGGGGCTTGAACCTATGAATCCTGAGATCATGACCTGAGCCAAAGTTGGACGCTTAACCGACTGAGCCACCAGGCACCCCCTTAATATTACATTTCATCCTCAATAAGCCCATGAGGTAAGTACTATTAAATACTAAGTTTGTAGATGAGGAAACAGAGGATTAGAATGATTAAATAACTGGTTCAAGGTCACATAGCTACTAAGTGGTAGAGCAAGGACTGAAATTTAGGTATATATGTCTTTATCACCCATGATCTTAATCACTATGCTGGGGAAGAGTGGTAAGAATGGAAGAAAACTAACATTTTAGGACCACTATTACGTGGTGGCTGCTGTGCTAGGTACTTTATATACTACCTCCCATTTCATGCTCACAAAATCTTTATAAGGTAGATACTATAGTCTTTGTATTATTGATGAGGAACTTGAGGATCGTGTTAGATAGCCTGTTTGCAGCAGCACAGGACGGAAGTGCTGACGCCAGAATTCAAACACAAGTCTGGTGTGTTCCAAAGATCTTTTTACCACAATTTTAGCAGTGCTCATTCAGGGTAAGGGAAACCACCCATTGATATAGGCAACGTAAATCACACAAATGATATAAAAATCCATTTCCCAAATGGCAAGACTTGGTAGTAATTTTTTGTATGATGACATTAGAGTGTCTTAGACTCTTGATTTGCCTTGAAGATAAGAAAAATAAGCACCAGTGATGGCTCTGCTGATATGACCTGTGGACTAGTCTCAGACTGTTTTCTTGGCCTGTGTAGCAAAGATAATGCTCTTTAGTTTCCACTGCCTCATCCTGTACCCCAGCAATGTGTATGCAAGGTGATATGAGGGCTCTAATTAACTGGACCCTGCCCTATAGCTTTGCTTGTTAGAGGCCAGTGACCTGGCACTTTAAACACTGTGTAACTGATATTTCATTTGTTAAGCTGTTTGACTTGTGGCCCTATGATCCTGGTTTTAGAGGCTTACTAATTTAGCTTGGGCTAGACCATTATTTTGCCTTTAATAAAGAAATTCCCTTTCCCCACTTTTTAAGGAAAAAGCAAGATGCTTTCACAAATGTATAGCATGTGAACATATGGCAATGTTTTCATTTTTCACTTGGATAGATTTTGATATGTAGCCAGAGTTAATAAATTTATTTTCTTCTTATTATTTTTTAAGTTTATTTATTTTGAGAGAGAGGCAGAGAGAGAGAGAGAGAGAGAGAGAGAGAGAGAGAGAGGTGTGAGCTGGGGAGGGGCAGAAAGAGGGAGAGAGAGAATCCTAAGCAGGCTCCATGCTGTCAGTGCAGAGACTGACACGGGGCTCGATCACACGAACTGTGAGATCATGACCTGAGCCAAAATCAAGAGTTGGATGCTTAATCGACTAAGCCACGCAGGTGCCCCCAGAGTTAATAATTTTAAGTGTAGTATTCTAGAGTAGTGGTTCCCGAAATGTGTTCCCCCACATATTAGTTATAAGAGTTGACCTTTGAAAAATGGGATCCATGGTCAAATAAATATGAGGAATGTAGCAAATCTATTCCTCCCTCATTGAGTTTAACTGTTAGTGTATCAGGGGTGCCTGGGTGGCTCAGTCAGTTAAGTGTCTAACTCTTGGTTTCTGCTCAGATCATGATCTCACAGTTCGTGAGTTCGAGCCCCAAGTTGGGCTCTGCACGACAGCGCAGAGTCTGCTTGGGATTCTCTCTCCCTTTTCTCTCTGCCTCTCTTTCTGTCTCTGTCTCAAAAGTCAATAAAAATTACAAAAAAAAAGTTAGTGTATCAAAGGCTCTGATAAATCCAGATATAAAGAACTTATTTATTGGCAAGATGCGGACATCTTACAGAACTAGTGTTTCCTTAAACCACTTCAGGATATACTGTCTACGGCAGAGGCTGCAATTTTCCTCCAGTACTTATTCTCTTTGTTCTTTTAGTAAGAGAACCTCTGAATTTTAGGTAGGCACAGAGTCTTTCAGCTAAACACTATATTTTCCAGCTTCTTTATAACCAGTTGTGGCCCTGCAAATAAGTTTTTGCTAGTAGAATGTGAGCAAAAGTGATGGGGGCAACTTGTATTACTCCTTTAAAAGGAAGTTGCTTGCCTTCTACTTTCTATCTTTCTCCATTCTTGCTGGCTGGAACACACAATTGCTGGTAACTCAATTTTGACCATATGGTGCAGGACAACACTTTAGGAGATGCAGAATAAAAAGATACAAGGAACCTGGGTCCCGGGTGGTTTTGTGGACTAGCCATCTGTATCTGAATTGTTTCATGGAAGAAAAATAAAATTCCATTTGTTTGAACCATTCTGTTTTGGATGTCTTTGTTATAGCTGTTTAATCTAAACCGTCACTAATCACTGTCTTAGAATTCTCTAAGAATTTTATGCTTGGGTTAGTATAAACTTCCTGAATTCTATTGGCTGTTCTTAATAAATGTTTTTTAATGAGAAATTCCTAACTGGTTGAGAGGAAACTCAAACCTAAAAATTTAGGTCAAATAACATTTAGAATGAAGCTAAGTTGTAGACCTAGCACTAAAATACAGAATGAATGCTTGAATCACGAAACATTTGCCCAAACTGAGCAAGTTTAACGATTGGACTTTCTTTCTTTTTTTTTTTTTTACGATTGGACTTTCTAATGAAAGAAGATGAGGTTTTAAATGACTCATGTTATGTATAGTATCACTAATTCTTCTAAGTGTGTTTATACATACATGTCTCAAGCTACTGAAATAAATGAATGATTCATATTATCTTCAAAAAGAAAACCTTTGGGGTTTTCTGTTTCTGCTCAGTATTTTAACATGTCATTATTTAGAGGCTTATTCAAGACTTTTAATAGCAGACACACTGGCAACAATGTCAATTCTGACCTCAGTCAAACATAATAGGAGAGAGCAAATTGTGTTTTCCTCGGAAAAGAAAACCACAGCATATTTTCCTCCTGGAATAATTTGATTTCCTTTTGCTGTAGAGAGTCCAGAGAAAATGCCTGCAATTCTCTCATAAGCTTCACAAGTTGAAACTGAACGTCTGTGATTTTACTTCCCATGATGACTTTTCTACACTAATGCTTGGGTTTCCATTTTAGGGCCTCTGATTACTAGATGTGCTGCAAGATTTTAATGTAACTAAGCATGCTTGGCTTGGCTCTGCTTCGGGGCAATGGCATCTTGCCGGCTTCTGTGATGAATGTGTCTAGAGCTTTAGCCCTGAAAACTCCAGTCTCCAAGGAATAGTTGATTTTGTCTCTGACATTTATGAAGGACACCTGTGTAATGTCTGACCATGGCCCAAACCTCTGTATCTCCACATTTATCACAGTACCTGTGTTTATCTGCCAGCCCAGCAATGGAAAGGAGCAGTTTACTAATTGGAAACTGTAACAGGTTTTGACTTTTTCATTGCCTCATCTGTGAAGTAGTATGAGATTCGATTGGTGTCTAAAAATCTTTATTTAATTTACTACCAAAAGCAGATCAAATTTCAGATTTCTTTTGCTGGCATTAGAATAAGGATAAATCCTTTCTAAGGGTACAGGAATTCTAAAGAAAAAGTAAAACCAATCTAGAAAAAGATTTTCCCTGTTTTATGTTAGGTGTTTTAGAAATGAAAAAGAATGGTGTCTTGGGAGAAAGTTTCTAACTTGTAGGGAAGGAAAAACAAGAAGAACCATGATATTGCATATTTTTAGACTCCTGAAGGCTAATTTTGATCCATTTCCTGTTCTTCATTCAGATCTTTGCAGGTCATCTCACCTCTGGGGCACATTCTCACTCAGTTATCAGTGAAAACCAAGACCACGTGCGCGGGAGTAAACTATTCTTTGAAGGACTATCACAGATTCACTATCACAAAACAAAATAGCACATGTCCTCTACCTTATTACATCTTTTGAGAGATTTGTGAGGCCTTTGGGTGCATATGCTATGAAAATCCAAAATGGTGGTAATAGATGATGTACAGGGAAAAGAAGGTTTCTATACAGTCTTGTTACAAAAGAAAACAAAGCATGTGTTGTATACAACATTCAGTATAGAGGACACCTGCTTCTGTACCTGAATGCTAATTTTTCCTTTTTCTCATTCTTTATAAATAGAAACTTCTAATTTCATCCTTCCATTCCTAAAATGAGCTCTTAACCTACTTTACACTGCAGAATTCTGAAGGACGTGGGTCATGTTTGTAAAGCCTTCTTGAAGAGCCTTAGTGTAACACTATTTGTGAGTAAATGCTTAACAAATAGGGTTTTTGATCATGATGTCTCTTAGGTTTTAGGGAAAAACTGTTTCTTTCACTGAAAAGCTTCAGGTCGCAACTCCATTAAATTAGTACCCAGCTGCCTCAAATCCCTTTTGAAATGCAGTAAGATTTATTCACTGAATAAAGTAAGAGATCCACTCATCAGTGCAACAGTAATTTGTATTTTAACAAGGCTTCCTCAAAGCATGGTGTTAGGTTTGTGTCATCATTTGTGTTATGAATCGGGCACCAACGAGGTCACATTAACTCTAACAACTCAAATCTTACTAGACTTTGAGAGCATTAGCCTCCTGAAAATTCCCTGCCAAATATATTGTTAGGTATCTTTATCTCTCCAATGCACCCATAAAGCCATTCTGCTCAATGCTGTTCCCTGTTTGAGAAAATACCTCAGTGCTATTGTTGCCTGCTGTCATCCCCCAAGCTACAAACTTGAGAGACGAGATAGAGTTGCATGGCCTGCAATTGACCCTGGCCCAGATACAAGCTGTGTTCCACACAGAATATATTTTGTTAGAGGACACACAAAGAGGTTTTAGACAGCGTCTCCTAAGTTCCTTAAGGAAAACAGTTTTTTTCGTTTTGTGCCCTGTAGTACCTCTCTCTCCTTAGAGCTCAAATGTGAGTCTATGAGTCTTGAGTAGGATAGCCACCATGTTATTCCCTTCAAGTCCCAGTCTCCCATAATATGCCTTGAAAAACCCTGTTCTCTGCAGCCACAGTGCAAGTCTAGGTGGATCAATTTGTACAGACTCCTGTGGGCTGCTACTACCTCATCAGACATGCCAAGATGTGTCTGAACCCCAGCAGAGGTGACAACTTAAGCTGAAACCAAAGCCCCTGTACATGCTTAACAAAAATGCACATAGAATACTATGACACACAAACTCTGTTAGCAAAAAAATGCCTCATATTAATTTAGTTCATGCATGCATGCTTCATTTATAATCCAAATAAACTCCTAAGCCCCATATGGCCCGGTCTTGGCACAGTACCACATTAAAGAAACACAGTCTAGCAACCAAAAGTAATTAAAAAGTAATTCCCACATTTATTTGGGCCTCCTTAAGAATAAGAAATGAACAGTGGCGCCTGGGTGGCGCAGTCGGTTAAGCGTCCGACTTCAGCCAGGTCACGATCTCGCGGTCCATGAGTTCGAGCCCCGCGTCGGGCTCTGGGCTGATGGCTCAGAGCCTGGAGCCTGTTTCTGATTCTGTGTCTCCCTCTCTCTCTGCCCCTCGCCCGTTCATGCTCTGTCTCTCTCTGTCCCAAAAATAAATAAAAAAAAAAACGTTGAAAAAAAAGAATAAGAAATGAACAATGAGTTTGTAACCCTTAGTAACACTTCTAGAAGCTCTTTTCTTCTTCCCGCTTCTCTCATGTCCCTGTCTCTCAAACCTGGCTCTGTGTCTCTTAATTTTCTTCGTCTTCTCTCTTTGCTTTTCCAGTTTGTCCCTCTCTAAAAATCTAAGAATTTCTTGAAAAACTGAACTCATCTGGATGGGCCAAAGTGGCAGGGACGCTAGCAGATCAAGACAAGATCCATTCTGTGAGCAGAAAAGGTGGGGATCAATCAGTATTCTACCTATTACACATTCATCTGACATCTACTGAGTGCCTATTACATATGGCAGGTGCTGTGGAGGCACTGAGGACATAAGTGAATAAGGTATTATCTCCAACATCAGGAAACTCAAGTTCAAGAGAGGGTACAAGCATATCAGACAAATGATTGTAATCAGTGGCACAGGCATATTAATGGAGTTGCATTTCAGTCATAGGTGACACCAAACTTGGTTAGGTCAATAAAGGCTTCACAGAGCAGAAGACCTGGGCTTTAAGGATAGGTTGTAGTTTTTCAAGTGGATAATTTTCTAAGCTAGAAATGGAAGAGTCTTCCTAGATTCTTTCCATTCCTTTATTCTCTACAAATGCCTTCAGTCTTTATGGTTGATTGATTCTATCTCCTTAACATCTCTTTTATCCATCTCTTCTTGCCATCCACATTGCTATTATGTATGTTGGCATACCTTTCACTCTGAAAGTATCCAACCTAGCTTCTTGCCTATAATCTGGTATTTTTAAAAAATATCTACCATATTGCCTATAGTCTAGATAAGTATTTTTAATTTTTTTTTGTATCAAGAATGTTTTACACCCTCAAAAATTACTGAGAACCTGAGAAAGCTTTTGTTTATAACAGTGATAGAAATATTTTCCACATTAGAAATTAACACTGAGAAATTTAAAAATTCGGTTAAAAATTTTAAGATGAAAAAAATTTCATTTCATGTTAACATAAATATTTTTATTAAAAATATATTTTACAAAACCAAATAAAATTTAGTGAGAAGAGTGGCATTAAAAAAAATTTTTTTGCAAGTCTCCGTAATGTTTGATTTAATAGGAGACAGATGGATTCACATATCTATTGCTACTTTCAATCTGCTGGGGTGTCAAATGTTATGTAGTCTCTGTAAGTCTTCACTGTACACTCATAAAAGAATGAGAGTAAACAGTATTATTATGAAAATATTTTTGACTGTGCAAACCTTCTAAAATAGTCTTGGGGACCTTAGAGCTTCTTACACCACCTTTCAAGAACTGCTGGTATAGATCCTTTTAAAGTATAAATCTGATCATGTTTCCCCTGCTTAAAATCTTTCAGAGGCTCTTTTTTGTCTATAGAATAAAATAAATTAAGGAGTGGGAAGACACTAGGAGGACACCTAGATTTTAGGCTAACTAGATAAACTAAATAGGAAAAGCATATTTTTCACAGCAATGAAGTTGATCAATTTAGGTTTTTTTTTTAGTCATGGCTTTTGAGGTGAGTACCAGTTAACTACTGTGCATAACAAATAACTGAAAAAATGTAGTGTCTTAAAACAGCATTTGTTATACAACACCAAAGATGTTATCTATGAAAGAAAGAATTGAAGCTGAACCTCATTAAAATCAAAAACTTCTGCTCTGTGAGAGACAATAACAAGACAATTAGAAGACAAGCCACAGACTGGAAAAATATATTTGCGAAAGACACATCTGATAAAGGACAGCTATCTAAAATATACAAAGAATGGCTAAAGCTCAACACTAAGAAAACAAACATTCTGTTAAAAAAAAATGGGCTAAAGACCGAAGCAGATTCCTCATCAAAAAGAATATACAGATGGTATATAAGCATATGAAAAGATGCTTCCCCATTTCGTGTCATCAGAAAAATGAAAATGAAGAAAGCAATGAGATATCACTACACACCTATTAGAATGGCCAAAATCCAGAACACTGACAATACCAAATGCTGACAAGGATATGGAGCAACAGGAACTCTCAGGCATTGCACATGGGAATGCAAAATGCTACAGTCACTTTGGAACATAGTTTGGCAGTTTCTTATAAAACTGAAAATACTCTTACCCATAAGATCCAGCAATCATCTTCCTTGCTATTTCAACTGAAAGGACTTGAAAACTTATGTCTGACAGAAAACCTGCACAAGGTTGTTTCTGGCAGCTTTATTCATAATTGTCAAAACTTGGAAGCAATCAAGATGTCCTCCAGTTGGTAAATGGATAAACTGGAGTATATCCAGACAATGGAATATTACTCAGTGTTAAAAAGAAATGAGGTACCAAGCTATGAAAAGACATGGAGGAAAGTTAAGTGCATATTACTAAGTGAAAGAAGCCAATATGAAAAGATTACTTACCCATTGTATGATTCCAATTCTATGTCATTCTAGAAAAGGCACAACTAGGGAGACAATAAAAAGGTCAATTGCTGCCAGGGTGTGTGTATGTGTGTGTGTGTGTGTGTGTGTGTGTGTGTGTGTGTGTGTGTTGGGGGAGAGAGGAACAGGCAGAGCACAGAGGATTTTTAGGGCAGTAAAAATACTCCATATGATATTATGATGGCAGATATATGTCATTATACATTTGTCCCAACTCATAGAATGTACAATACCAAGAGTGAACTCTAAACTTAACTGTGGACTTTGGGTAATTATAATGTGTCAATGTAAAGTTATACTTGGTAAGAAAGAAATATACCATTCTGGTGAGTGATGTTGATAATGGGGGAGGCTGTGTATGTGTGTGTGTGTGTGTGTGTGTGTGAGGGTAGGGGGTCTATGGGAAATCTCTCTACCCTTCTCTCAATTTTGTTGTAAATCTAAAACTATTGTAAAAAAACAAAGCTTTTTTTTTTTTTAAATCAGAATTTTTGAAATTACTTCTTGCTAGATTACAGGTTGACTGGACCAAGCTAAGATGATTCTGATCAACTTGCTCACATTTTTTCCAGAAAGTCAGAGCACTGCAAGGGGCCTGACCAGTATGACTTCTTTGGGTTACTTGGACATATTTTAGAATTCCATTTTTAACTTATTAAATGCATTTTTGAGTATTTTACTTCAGATAGTTTTCTTAGTGATTGCTCTAGCTATTACAATATGTATACATAATTAACTACAACCTACTGCATGTCACACTATATTACCACTTCAAGTGAAGTACTGAAACCTTATTTCCATTTAGGTCTCTTTGCCTTCCTCACTTTTTTTTTTTCCAACGTTTATTTATTTTTGGGACAGAGAGAGACAGAGCATGAACGGGGGAGGGGCAGAGAGAGAGGGAGACACAGAATCGGAAACAGGCTCCAGGCTCCGAGCCATCAGCCCAGAGCCCGACGCGGGGCTCGAACTCACGGACCGCGAGATCGTGACCTGGCTGAAGTCGGACGCTTAACCGACTGCGCCACCCAGGCGCCCCAACCTTCCTCACTTTTTGAATACAAGTGTATTGTCTTAAGTATTTCCTCTCTAAATATTGAGGTTCACATCAGATGGTGTCATAGTTTTTGCTTTAATTATCAAATGATTACAAAAATTAATGAATAGGATAGTCTACTATATTTACCCAGATTTTCAACCATTCTGATTTTCTTTCCTTTCTGACATTCCAAGCCTTCTTCTGTTGCATCTTACCTGTTTGGAGAGCTTTTTCAGCCATTCTTTAAGGGTATGTCTGCTAGTAATAAATTCTCTTAATTTTTTTCTTTGTCTTTATTTCCTCTTTATTTCTGGCGGATACTTTCCCAGATGTAGAACTTGTTGTCAACAGTTTTTTTATTTCAGCGCTTGAAAATGTTGTACTTCCTTCTGGCCTCCACGGTTTCAGATGAAAAAAGCTGTCTGCCATCATGAGAATTGGTGTTTCCCCTATAGGCATATGTGTTGTTTTTCTCTGGTTGCTTTTAAGATTTTTTTCTTTGTCTTTCGTTTACAGAAGTTTAATTGTGATGTGTCTTGGTATGGATTTACTTGCACTTACATTAGTTGGGGTTTTCTCAGCTTTTTGAAACTGTATATTTCTGTCTTTTTGCCAATTGAGAAGTTTTCAGCCCTTTTTCTTCTCTGAACACTTTTTTTAGCCCTACATTTTTTTCTCCTCTCCTTCTGGGACTACAGTAATACAAATGTTAGACCTTCTGTTAACGTCTTAAAGATCTCTGAGGCTCTGTTCATTTTTTTAAATCTGTTTTTTCCTGTTCAGATTGAATAAATTCTATTGATTTGTCCTCAAGTTCACTGATTCTATTCTCTGTCATCTCTACTATTCTACTGAGCCTATCCAGTAAGTTTTTTTGTTTTTTGTTTTGGTTATTAGACTTTTCATCTCTAGGATTTCCATTTGGTTCTTTTTTTTTAAATAAATTCTCTTTGCTGAGATTTTTCTATTTTTCATTTGTTTTTAGAGATTTTGTTTTTTTTGTTTTTTTGTTTTTTTTTCAACGTTTTTTTAAATTTATTTTTGGGACAGAGAGAGACAGAGCATGAACGGGGGAGGGGCAGAGAGAGAGGGAGACACAGAATCGGAAACAGGCTCCAGGCTCCGAACCATCAGCCCAGAGCCCGACGCGGGGCTCGAACTCACGGACCGCGAGATCGTGACCTGGCTGAAGTCGGACGCTTAAACGACCGCGCCACCCAGGCGCCCCTGTTTTTAGAGATTTTGTAATTGCCTATTCAAGAATCTTTGCCATGATGGTTGTTTTTAAATCCCTCTTAGATAATTCCAACTTCTGATTCATCTCAGTTTTGGTGTCAGACAAGTATCCTTTCTTATTCAAGTTATGATTTTCTTGTTTTCTGCAATGATGACTGCTTTTTTATTGTATCCTGGAAATTTTGGATATTGTGTTAGAAGAGTCTTGATTTTTTTGAGAGAGAGAGAAAGGGAGAGAGAGAGAGAGAGAGAGAGAGAGAGAGAGAGAGAGAGAGAACAGGCTTCACGCTCAGTGCAGAACCCGATGCATGACTCTGGGATCATGACCTGAGTGGAAATTAACAGTTAGATGCTCAACCAACTGAGCCACCCAGGTGCCCCAGAAGAATCTTGATTCTATTTAAATCTTCTCTTTTAGCCACAGTCACCTTATTTATGTGTTAGTGTGTAGGTTCTGGCTTACTTTTGTGGAATGTCGTTCTAATGACATTTTAATTTTCAGAATGCTTTCAATGCATTCTGGTCTTTTTTGTTCTTCCTACTGCTTGGGCTCCCATTTGGTCCCTGCTGGTGGCACTTGTGGGGACAGAAAATCTTCGTTGGGCCTCCTATGTTACTAGATGGTGAATGGGGGATGGTGGACGTTTTGGGATGGAAAGCATTTCACCTGGCGGGTTCTTTGGTCAAACAGTGCCAGTGTGTTTCCTGCTCAGTCTCTGCTTTTGCAGGAAGAAAGTGCCTCCTGTGGCTGCCTTCTGCCACTGGTGAAAGGTCAAGAGACATTGTATCTGGGTTACTCTTTGCCACTGGGTGGAGGACCAGAAGACAACAGCAGTGTCTTGCTGATGTGTGGAGGACTGTGAAAGCCTGGGTTTGGTGGTTGCCTTCTGCCACTGGGTGGAGGGCTGGGAGGTATCCTATCTGCTTTTAATGTTCCTCCTCCATGTTCTCACAATGTCCTGTATTGGTATTTATAACATTACATATTAATCACTGGCTTTTTTATTCAGGCAGATACTGTGTCCCCAACATTCAACACAATGCCTAATAGTTGTAGGCACTTAATAACTGTTTGAGAGATAAACGGATGGTGAAATTTGATATTATGCAAAGGAGGCTAAAATCAGGAAGTCATTATAGACTTTTGAATTGAATTATGACATGATAAGAGTTGTGTTATAGGAAGATTATACTACTATTATGGATGTAGTGAGAAATACACTCCTGTTCCAGGATAACAACTACCTTTTTCTTCCCCTTGGAAGATTTCCATTATAATTAGTGTTTTTCATGTATTTAAACACAATTACATAGTTTGGGCAGTAAAACTCACAGATATATAAATCTGTGAAGCTACTGAATTAATGAAAACCAGTGAACTATCATCCAAATATTTCCAGTGAAAGTGTTAATTATGTAAATGAACAATGGCCAGATCATATATGACACTGGGAAAAAGCCCAGGAAGCCAAACCATACCTCAGGGTTGGTCAATGACAACCAACTTTCCTATTTTTGCCACTACTTCCAAATCAGGACCAATTAGAGAAAGCCAAATATGTT
Organism: Prionailurus bengalensis; assembly: GCF_016509475.1. Lineage (NCBI taxonomy): Eukaryota > Metazoa > Chordata > Mammalia > Carnivora > Felidae > Prionailurus > Prionailurus bengalensis. The sequence continues at coordinate 97,543,612 of NC_057344.1, forward strand.
CTCCAAACCAATAATATGATATAGCTCATCTCCAGCTTCCCTATGTCAACAACTTCCAATTGGAGCATACCTGAAGCCTTTCCATTTTTTTCTTGCTATAAAGCTTTCTCACTCCCCACCTGCTTTTGCATCTTTGCCAAACACAAGAGATGATGACTGACTCCCTTGATACAGCAAACTCTGAATAAATAGCCTGTATTTGTTTTCATATGGGTTATCTTCATATATTCCCACACCAGGAAATGAAATGGCCCATAGGAGGCTGAACTAAGGTAGTTAGTGGTCAACTGTAACAAACACCATCTTGAGCAAGGGGTCAGTCTACACAATTGGGGAAGCTGTTTTATCCCAGTTGCTTTATATATTTCAGTAGAATTGGTGGTAAAGAGTTCTAGTGCATAAATCTTAACTCAGTTGTCATAGTTCCAAATCATGTCAGTGGAATAAATCAATGAAAGCATTCTTTTGTTAAACTGCCACCCAATGTTTTATCCTCTGGAAGTTCTGCCTTATGGTTGTTGTTAAGTTCTGTTGATTTGTCAATTAGTATGTCTTTTAGATTTTTTTTTCTTCTCTGTCACATTGTCACTTACCCTCGTCCATGTTTTCATGATCTCACATTGAGCAATCACCTAAGTGACCCCTGTGAGCCTCTTTCCATTCTAAATCACTTGGGGCGCCTGGGTGGCGCAGTCGGTTAAGCGTCCGACTTCAGCCAGGTCACGATCTCGCGGTCTGTGAGTTCGAGCCCCGTGTCAGGCTCTGGGCTGATGGCTCAGAGCCTGGAGCTTGTTTCCGATTCTGCATCTCCCTCTCTCTCTGCCCCTCCCCCATTCATGCTCTGTCTCTCTCTGTCCCAAAAATAAATAAACGTTGAAAAAAAAATTAAAAAAAAAATCATTGTGCATGCTAAGCTTATCCTAATCTTCTCATGTTAGTAATTTCCACAAGAACTTACTCTATCTGTAAACTTTGACATTTGTGCCCTCCTTCCCATGGCTTCCCTAACTAACCTAGCAACCTGTGTCTTCTTGCTCTCCTACAGGTTTTGGACTCCTATCTAAACTTTGTTTATTCCACTTTTGTGCCTTTGGTCACTCTGTTGCTTCATCTGGAATGCCTTCTTCCCTCCTTTCTGTGTATCCTTGCTTAACAAGTCCTCTAATTCTTACTTCATCTCTCAGTAGTCTAATCTCTTGTGCTAGATTCTTCTATTATAAATTTGCTCATGCTGTGAACTATGTTTTATGGTAAGATTCTAAGTTAAAGTTGACCATAAGTGAAGCTGTAGGAGATTTGAGAGGCAGAAATTAAAGCAGCAGCCATTATATTTGGAATCCCCAGGACTACCACCAGATGCTTTACTGTAAGTTCCAAGGAACAGGAGCCCAAAAGAGTTAACAATCTCCCATAGCAGATAGAGCAGCCTGCTTTACAGCATTGCTCCATCTGAAAATGCCTAGCTTCTAGATCCAACTATGATTTGGGAACAGAGTACTGGAATCCTTTCTCATGTACCTACTAGCATCTCACACCTGGCCATATATTCTCTGATCTTTTTCTCTCTCATTCTCGCTGAATTCTTATCACTTTGGGGGCAAAAAATCTGATTTTATGCTATCAAACATGCCTCCTTACTCTATATTCACAGTATATATACTAGGTTTTGAATATATATATATAAATATATATATAAATATATATATATATATATATATTAAAATTTTTATTTTATTTTTGAGAGAGAGTGAGTAGGGGAGGGGCAGAGAGAGAAGCAGGCTCCAGGCTCTGAGCTGTCAGCATAGAGCCCAATGCAGGGCTCAAACTCACAAACCATGAGATCATGACCTGAGCTGGATGCTTAACCAACTGAGCCACCCAGGCACTCCTGAATTTTGATATTTTTAAGGAAGTTAATCTTAAAAAACAATTCAAGGGCGCCTGGGTGGCACAGTAGGTTTGGTGTCTGACTTGGTGTCTGACTTTGGCTCAGGTCATGATCTCATGATTCATGAGTTCGAGCCCCCCGTCGGGTTCTGTGTTGATAGCTCAGAGCCTAGAGCCTGCTTCGGATTCTGTGTCTCTGTCTCTCTCTGCCCCTTCCCTGCTCATGTTCTCTCTCAAAAATAAACAAAAACATTAAAAAAAATTCAAAACACTCTGTTACTTTCTTGTACCTTAGCAGTGCAATTCAGAGCCAGGACTATGCCACAGATTTATAAAAGTCCACTTACCAACCTGAAAGCCAAGAATTTGACTGTTTTCTTGTGTAACTGCTGTAGCCCAGGGACAGTTTATATGGAAAGCTACTGCTAGTGCCTCAGAGTTGAAGGCAGAGTACTGGAAAACTGGTTGTAGGATGATGGAAACCTTGATTTGATATCTCTAAATATTATCTTTATATACAGGAATAAAATTTAAACTTTTCATGGAATGAATGGATTGTGTATCCTTTCAGTAATGCTATTTTTTTTTTTTTGTAGCTAGGCCTTTGATAAAAATTGATTAATAGGCAACAGGAGGCTGCATTTTTTGGCAAGGAACTTCAGTTCATGTGTTCTGTGTTCTTAAGAGCAGATCTATATACTTAGAAATCAATTTGGGGAAAAAAAGAGCAAAAGATAGGTTTGCAATTGTCTTGTAAAAATGAGATGATCCAACCACCTTTTTGTCTGAATAGATAATCACCATAATTTTTGTCTTCTAACCTAAAGACTGTTGGGTTTTTTTGAGAAAAAGGAATATTCTACTTTCTGTATCTTCATCATCATTTTCTTGCAGAGAAAGAGGGATTGTTGGAGATGACTGTTCTGATCTCTGACTCATATAGGCTTTAGACTTCCCAATACCCCAGATTCTTGAAATAACTTTTTAATTGAAATTGGCAGTGACATTTTGTATGTTTGGAAAGTATGATGTCCCACACTCTATGAACATATAGTTAGGTAAGTCATTAACTCAGAGAACAGAGTTTTGAGAGTCTAGAAAAGTGAAGGAAAAATAATACTCAATGCTGATTTCTGCAGAATTGTTTTCTAAGAAAAATTTTGGCTCTCCTCTGGGCAAAGGGAGCCTATCAAACAGTGGCGATGTTTGCAAAACATTGCACATGTAATTAATGGTACTTAATACTGGTTAAAATGGCAAATTTTATGTTATATGTATGTTTTACCATAAAAGAATTCCATGAAAAAGAGGACCCATCTCCTCATACAAGTATCTTGGATAAGCTTTAGAAAGTTAATGGATTAGTGATTTATATATTAGAGGAAGGAAGTAAGACTCTACTCACAAGAAAAAAGTGATTTATATAAAGTTCCTGGAAAAGGATTCTGTGTTACTATTTCATGAGCAAAGACTGATTTTTAGGTTACTAACTTGGAAAGAGAGACTAAATTTCTTTTTCTTCATTTCCATTTTCAAGATTCTGGTGTTTAAAAATATTGTGAAATTCATTCACTTATTCATTCATTCTTTTCTCCTTAGCAAGTGCTACCTCTAATTTAGGAAATTATGTGTTTTATTGTAGGGAAGGATATAATCATTTGAAAAGTAACTTACATGAAAATACCATGACATGAAAAATATGGAATCAACAATATGGTCTTTATGGTTTTGAATATGCTGAACTGTTACAATCTGAGATTTCCAGAGGAAAGATTCTTCCAACTTTTTTTTTAATATGAAAGTTTTGGGATATGTCCCTACTGATTTCCTGAACGTTTATAATGTTTTATTCCTTCCATTTCTGTTTTTATTGAGTAATTATTTTCATAACCTGGAGACAAACTACCTTTGCTTACATCACACATTTTTATGATGAATGAAAAATCACATATATGATGTAAAGCTTTAGTATATATTATCATATTATTTCTGCGGACTTCAACTTTATCTCCAAGTAATGTCTCAGTTGCTCCATGATAGCTAGATGTGAAATGCATAATTTTTATATGATTAAAAATGAGTTGCCATCTCGATTATCTAGAGATCCTCCAGTTGTTGCATCTTTTAAAAAAGATTCTATCTTGGTTTACAGAAATTAAAATAATTCTACTTATATTTTTAGCTGGATTTAAATGTGAAGGTTTGAGACTGGTGGTGGAAACTAATGTCTTTAGAAGATCTTGATTCTGCTAATACTATAATATTGAGCTGTGTCAAAACACATAAAAGAAAGTGGAAAGATGGCTAATTCCCTGTAAATATAATGATAAAATTATCTGTAAGTATGAATGTTCCAAATATTTGAGTTCATATAATTCATATATTGGAATCATCACCATTTTTCTCCATGAATACACAGCAGGTTGTATTATTGTTCTTCTTCCCCAAATTATCTAGGCTATTTTTAATCTTCCACTTTAATCTTCTAGGGTAGACATGGTCATACAGGAGGTATACAAACACACTGCCAACTGAATATTCAAGCTTTATTCTGCTGCCAAGATATGATTTGTAACAAACCTGCTGATATGATTTTGCATTCTCTGCAGAAATCACTCTGTGGTAAACCAGGTTTTTTTGGCCACAGAAGTATCCCCTGCTAAGAGCTAAATAAGCCATAGTATTGAGAAACCAGGCTGGAATTTAGCTGTTTAATTATTTTCATGTGTTTGCATTAGAATGGGTATGAACCCTGACTAGTCAACATAGGAAGATTGCAGTTGGAATCAGGGTCTCATTCTCATAGAGCTAAAGCTAAAATGCTCCTTTAGTCTAATTTAGCAGGCTCTGTTTCTCAGGGAAATGAATTCTATCGCTTTTGAAGGAAAGCAAAGTTATTTTAAGGGAACACTCTCTAGTCCAGTTATACTTCCACTTCCTCTTTTCTCTTGGCATTTCTTAGAACCTTGCAATAATCCAAGTAAAAAAAGCCAAACCTTTACTACCAAAAAATAGCTTTCAGACTATTCATGTGGCCCATACTTTATATTCTTCCATATATCTCCCAAATCTACTTTCTGAGGTAGGGATATTATACCATATAGTATTTTTCAAACAGCTTAATTGGGGTGTGATTGATAATGAAAGAACTGCACATATTTAATGCATATAATTCAGTGGGTTTGAACATACCTAAACACCTGTGAAACCATCACTACAATCAAAGCTCAATCAATATGTGAGCCAGTAGGGCTTGATGAAGTCTTTATGACTTCAAAATCCATGCACTTTCCATTTCAGTAATGCCAAGTTATATTTGCACCTGGACTGATGCTTATGTGTTGGCATAGGACTTTCTAGAGGTGTTAGGATGGAAGACTTAGATTTTCTCCATCAAAAATTAAGACATATAAACACACTTATAAGACACAACCTTTGGAATTGGGCTGTCCAAAAAATCAACAGTATGTTCCATTCAAGTAAAAGTCACTTTACTCAGAGATAGAGACAAGGAATTTACACTGTCTGATTATGTGTTTTCCTTAGCTATAAAGACACATGGGGCATTGTATTGATAGTGGGAATGGGTCCAGAAGGCCTGCTTTCCCAAATTGCCACAGAATCACAAACGGATGGGTCATTCTTTCTAGGGGATATGGTATCATTTTATTAATACTTCTTTAAAGCAAGAGAAAGTTTTGTATGTGTATATATGTTATTAAATGTGTTAAACTGCTTATTATACTTTATTTTCATATATTTGTCTTTCTACTAATTATGTGCTTATGGAAACATATACTGAAATTTGGAGGTGTTGGAATCACTGAAAATATAATCTTTCTTAAGTTTCCAGCATATTAACACACCACACGAGGGGATAAAGTTAAATTGAAAAGAATTTTGATTTTTTTATAATAATAGAAATAATTTTTCCTTTTTTTCATTTTTTAAGTTTATTTTCAGAGAGAGAGAGAGAGAGAGAGAGAGAGAGAGGACACAAGGGGAGAGAGGGAGAGAGAGAATATCAAGCAGGCTCTGCACTGCCAGTGCATACCTCCATCCCACAAACTGTGAGATCATTACCTGAGACAAAGTCAAGACTCTGACGCTTAACCAACTGAGCTACCCAGGTGCCCCAGAAATAGTAACTTTCACTGGAAGATTTGGTCACTGTAAAAAATGTTTTGAAAAAAGGTAAAAATTAGTTTTAACACCACCAACCAGAATCGACTTTTGCTATTATTTGGTGTGTTGATAAAGTTATTTAGAAGAAAACTTTATAAATGGTGCTATATGTATGGAAAATGAGTGAAGAAATAAATGTTTGATATTTTACACCATTCACTGTATAGGAATTAAGGTGTGCAATAGAAATATATTCTAGCATTTCATAGAAGAACAAAACAGTTGTATTTATTTTTATTTATATATAAACATTTTCATGAAAAAACAAGCTTTCCTTTTGAGTATATGCTGAAAACCTAATTTCATGTAGCAGTCAGGATTATGGATCCACAATTTTGAAGTTATGGTTAAAAAAATAACAAAAAACAAAAAAAGTGGCTACCAAGTATTAAATGTTGGCCCCACACTCTAGCCCCCACTGGGATCCTATTTCAATGGCCAATGGTTTGTTTCACTTCCTGCTTAAAAAAACAAAACAAAACAAAACAAAACAAAAAAAACCCAGAGAAAGAAACCATATGGAACAAAGTCTAAAAGTAATATTAAGTAGCAGATAGTATTTTTGACAAATTGTTGCAGAATAACTCTCTGGTATGTACTTTTAGAACCTTGCCACTGACCCATAAAGTGTCTAATTCACTCCCTTGCCTTGAATTTGGGTGGGATTGCAATTGTTTCACATACAGAATGTAGCTGAGGTGACTTTGCATGATACTAGCTAAGAACAGATTATAAACTTCTATTTGGTTCTCAAGGGATGACTGCTCTAGAGGAAGTCAGACCATGTAAACTGACCAAATCCCCTGATACTGATGTGCTGTGAGGAAGTCCAGATTAGCCACATGGAAAGAGCAGAAATATTGAATTTGCATGGAAAGAGACATAAATCTAGCCATCTCAGATGCTCCAGATCCTTATTGTTCCAGTCCAGCTACTGTGTGACTACAAATGAGTGACTGTGCCAGAACTGTAAGTTGAGCCCTTTCTGAATTCCTGACCTATTATCATTAAAGATAATAAAATATTCTTGTATTAAGAAACTACATTTTGGGGCGCCTGGGTGGCGCAGTCGGTTGAGCGTCCGACTTCAGCCAGGTCACGATCTCGCGGTCCGTGGGTTCGAGCCCCGCGTCGGGCTCTGGGCTGATGGCTCAGAGCCTGGAGCCTGTTTCCGATTCTGTGTCTCCCTCTCTCTTTCTCTGCCCCTCCCCTGTTCATGCTCTGTCTCTCTCTGTCCCAAAAATAAATAAACGTTGAAAAAAAAATAAAAAAAAAAGAAACTACATTTTGGGATGATTTATCATGCAGCAATAGATAATTGGAGTAGAATTTGATGCAGAAATGGAGTGCTGACATTGGAAAAACCTAATGTAGACAGAATCCTTTAGGAAGAGACTGTTAGTGAAATCCTGAAGCACCTAGGGAGGATGTTACTGAAAGCTGGAAGGAACTTGAGGAGTGTTAGCAGAAGCCTACAGGGCTTCAAGAAGTCTGTCTGTGAGGGCTTAAAGCAGAGTGAGGAAAACATAATTGGAAGTTGCAGAAAAGGGAACCCTTGTTATGTACTGGCAGTAAGTTTAGCAAAATTCTTGCCTATGTGAATGTGGAACATAGACCGTGGGCCTCATGAACTCAGTGATGTGGCTTCCTTTGCTGCCTATAATACAATGAAAATAGAGTGATGAACTAATGAACAAATTATTTAATTTTGAATGGAAATCATAGAAAATGCAAAGAATTCAGAGCAGGCTTTTCAGATAGCAAATCATTTTCAGATTTGAAAAGGGACAAAGATCTAAGGGATAGATATGGCTAGAGTATTATTTGTAAGACTTCAGAAAGTTCTAAGGCATCATAAAATACATGCTATACATGAGAGGCCCAAAGCCAGAATCCCCCAGATGAGACTTCCCTAAATTCTTGGCCCATAGAAACCATGGAAAATAATAAAATGATTGCTGTTTTAAGCCACTTCAATTTAGAGTGATTTTTTTGGTCAAAATAGATAACCAGGACATATTCAAAGATAAGAATTATATATCAAGTAATTGGTACTCATTTTTAATTATGATTTAAAATTTTAATTTTAAAAATGAGTTAACCACCAGGAAGTAGGGTAAACATTATTCAAGTATGTGTTTATTAAATAAAAGTAACTTGTCTTATTTTACCTCAGAAGTCAAAAATTAAAGTAAAAATAAAAACCTTGTATTTTAAGATTAAACTATATTTTATTTAAATGTTGAATCATATATATGTTCTTTTCTTTATTCTTTCATCATTAAAACAGAATAGAAATATTTTTAGCATTTGGCTTTCACACTATGGGTGTTGTGATATATGACACCGTTTTCAGAAAGATGAGTGTTACAGACAGGGAGCCCGTAAAAGACCATTTTAATTAAGCACTTAATTTTCACCCAGAAGTGAAAGTTTCCACATGTAGGTAAAGTTTCTCACCTTGTGGGCTTTCACAATGACTTGTTGAAAAAAATGATTGTAACTTTTACATAAAATTAAAAATGAAAGGTGACTGACACTTTGCCTTTAATCAATGGTAGATATATATTTATTTTAAAATAGCAATTTAAATACACTCTACTGATGAAATTCATATAGTGTGTATAGTTGAACTTTGCAAAGGGGTTAGTATTATAGGATATCATAATATTTCAAATCTTCTATAGGTTTCTTTTTCACAAGCTTTTTCTCCTCCACTTCCCCTGCCCTCCCCCACCTTCCTTTTTCTTTCCTCCTCTTTCTTCTCCTTCCTCCTTCTTCTGTGATTTTAAAAGATAATTTTTTAAATGATAGGTCAAAATTGTTTCTCTTGTCTCTGGTCCCTTTATCATTGTATCTATATAATGTGTTTAGCCTAGTTGCTTGCTGTATTTAAGAAGAAAACCCTTCATTGTGTAAAAGACTGGTGACCTCGGTAATTATTCCTGAATTTAGGGAGTTCACATTTTATTATAGTAAATAGTCATGTATTGAGTTCATCACAGTATTCTCAGATACAGACAAGTCAAATGAATAATGTGCTCGAGACCACAGAAAAGAGAGTGATTAATATTTTGGAGTGAAAGTGAGGTTTTAGCAGTGGTGTGCTAGAGTTGGCTTGCACTGATTCAGGGATAATTTCATAGAAGGAATGTCTTTTGAAATGGGCTTTGAAAGATAAGTAGAAGGGCTTTTGCCAGGTTGCAAAGGAGAATGGGCTGAGGAAGGGCTATCTAGGTGATAATCATGGCTACTATTTCCTGGGTACTAACTATAGCCCAGGCACTTCCTAAAGAAACACTTACATACACGATTGTTTTTTCTTGAAAGGTCCTGTGAGGTAGATATTACTAACTTGATTCTATATAGAAAATGGAGGCTCTGGGATTTTAAATCATGTCTGTTATCTGAAAGGTTTACCACTGCACTTTACTTCCTTATAAGCAAATAAGTAGATATGGGGAAGTTGTGTGTGTGTGTGTGGGGGGGGGTAGACTAAGTTTAAGAAAACACAGTATTTCCTTTCACCACTTTACATAGCCTGCTATTTTCTAACATTATGTATTCCTCCAGCTGGGGCAAACTTATTCTCTGGGCAAATTCATTGGTAAATCCTCAATATTATAGAATCTGACAGCCTTTAAGGTATTTTGCATTAAGGTATTTGTATTTTGTATTAAGATATTTTATTCAGAACATTAAATACTAGGATAGCAGTGATAAGATTGAAATAGCTAACACATAAAGTTGGTTGAAGTTGTGACCTGCCCGATGTTTTAGATTGGGAAAGTTGGGGGTGGACTGCAAGGAAAGGGAAAGTATTAGGCAAAGGCAACCGACAGGGACAGACTGAGAGAAGACATCTGTAGCATGTATAACCAGAAAGAGATTAATACCTAGAATATATAAGAAACTTCAGCAAATCAGCAAGGATAACATAGGAAAGCCAATTTAAATGGGCACAGTGCACAAATAAGCAATTCACAGAAGGAAAAATCCCAAATGACCAATGAGTATGTAAAGAGATGCAAAACCTTACTAGAAATCCAAAATAGGCAAATTAAAAAACCCAGTTTCCAGCCTCTCAAAGAAGTGTGTCCAAATATATAAATCATTTACTCACAAACATAAAGAAACTCATTGATAATAAGACAGTAATAGTAGGGGACTTTAACACCCCACTTACAACAATGGACAGATCATCTAAGCAAAAAATCAACAAGGAAACAATGGCTTTGTATGACACACTGGACCAGAGGGACTTAATGGATATATTCAGAATATTTCATCCTAAAGCAGCAGAATACACATTCTCCTCAAGTACAAATGGAACCTTCTCCATACTGGGTCACAAATCAGCCCTCAACAAGTACAAAAAGATCGATATCATATTATAAATATTTTCAGAACACAACACTATGAAACTTGAAATCAATCACAAGAAAAAGTTTGGATAGGCCACAAATACTGGAATTTCAGAACATCCTACTAAAAAATGAATGGGTTAACAAAGAAATTAAAGGGAAATAAAAAAGTACATGGAAGCCAATGAAAATGAAAACATGATAGTCCAAAACTTCTGGGATGCAACAAAGGTGGTCATAAAAGGGATGTGTATAGCAATCTAAGCCTTCCCAAAAAAGGAAGCAAGTCTCAATATACAACCTAACTTTACACCTAAAGGAGCTGGAAAAAGAACAGCGAATAAAGCCCAAAACCAGCAGAAGAAGGAAAATAATAAAGATTAGAGCAGAAACCAATAATATATTAAAAAAAAACAACAACAACCCAGTAGATCAATGAAACTAGGAGCTGGTTCTTTGAAAGAATTAACAAAATTGATTAACCTCTAGCCAGACATATTTAAGACAGAAAGAGAGAGAGAGAGAGAGAGAGAGAGAGAGAACCCAAGTAGATAAAATCATGAGTGAAAGAGGAGAGATCACAACCAGCACCACAGAAATACAAACAAATGTATAAAAGAATACTATGAAAAATTATATGCCAACAAACTGGGCAATCTGGAAGAAATGGATGAATTACTAGAAACATATAAACTATCAAACAAACAGGCAGAAATAGAAAATTTGAAAAGACTGATAACCAGCAAAGAAATTAAAACAGTAATCAAAAATCTCCCAATAAACAAAAGTTCAGGGCTGGATGTCTTCCCAGAGGAATTCTCCCAAATATTTAGAAAAGTGTTAATACAGATTCTTTTGAAGCTGTTCCAAAAAATAGAAATGGAAGGGAAGCATCCAAACTCATTCTAAGAGGCCAGTGTTACCTTGATTCCAAAACCAGACAAAGACCTCACTAAAAAGGAGAATTACAGACCAATTTCCCTGATGAACACGGATGCCAAAATTCTCAATAGGATACTAGCAAATTGAATCCAACAATACATTAAAAGAATTATTTACCATGATCAAGTGGGAAATATTCCTGGGCCGCAGGGGTGGTTCAATATCTGCAAATCAATCAACATGATACATCATATTAATAAAGCAAAGGGTAAGAACCACATGATCCTCTCAGTAGATGCGGAAAAAGCATTTGACAAAATATAGCATCCTTTCTTGATAAAAACCCTCAAGAATGTAGGGACAGAAAGAACATACCTCAACATCACAAAAGGCCATATATGAAAGATCCACAGCTAATATCAGCCTCAATGGGGGAAAAACTGAGAGCGTTACCCCTAAGGTCAGGAACACAACAGGGATGTCTACTCTCACCACTCTTGTTCAACATAGTACTGTAAGTCCTAGCCTCAGCAATCAGACAACAAAAAGACATAAAAAGCATCCAAATTGGCAAGGAAGAAGTAAAACTTTCACTCTTCACAGACAACATGTTATTATACATGGAAAACCTGAAAGACTCCACCAAAAAACTGCTAGAACTGATACATGAATTCAGCACAGTCACAGGATATAAAATCAATGTACAGAAATCAGTTGCATTTCTATACATCAAAAATAAGGCATCAGAAAGAGAAATCAAGGAATTGATCCCAATGGACCAACAACCATAAAATACCTAGGATCAACCTAATGAGAGAGGTAAAAGATCTGTACCCTAAAAACTACAGAAAGCTTATGAAAGAAATTGAAGAAGACACAAAGAAATGGAAAAACATTCCATGCTCTTCATACTTGGAAGAACAAGTATGGTTAAAATGTTGATACTACCCCAAGCAATCTACACTTTCAATGCAATGCCTACCAAAATAACACCAGCATTCTTCACATAGCTAGAACAAACAATTCTAAAATTTGTATGGAATCACAAAAGACCTAAAATACTCAAAGTAAAGTTGAAAGAGAAATCCAAAGCTGGAGGCATCATAATTCCAGACACTTCAAGCTGTATTCTAAGGCTGTAATCATTAAGATAGTATGGTACTAGCACAAAAACAGACACTTAGATTAATAGAGCAGAATAGAGAACCCAGAAATGGACCCACAAATATATGGCAACTAATCTTTGACCAAGCAGGAAAGAATATCCAATGGAAAAAAGTCTCTTCAGCAAATGGTGTTGGGAAAACTGGACAGTGACATGCAGAAGAATGAACCTGGACCAATTTCTTACACCATACACAAAAGTAAACTCCAAATGGATGAAAGACCTAAATGTAAGACAGGAAAGCATCAAAATCCCAGAGGAAAAAACAAGCAATAATCTCTTTGACCTCAGCCACAGCAACTTCTTACTAGACGTGTCTTCGGAGGCAAGGGAAACAAAAGCAAAATGAACTATTGGGACCTTATTAAGATAAAAAGCTTCTGCACAATGAAGGAAACAATCAACAAACCAAAAGACGACCTATGGAATGGAAGAAGATATTTTCAAATGACACATCTGATAAAGGGTTAGTATCCAAAATCTATAAAGAACTTATCAAACTCAACACATAAAAAAACAAATAATCCAGTGAAGAAATGGGCAAAAGACATGAACAGATACTTTTCCAAAGAAGACATCCAGATGGCTAACAGACACATGAAAAGATCCTCAACATTGCTCATCATCGGAAATACAAATCAAACCCACAATGAGATACCACCTCATACCTTTCAAAATGGCTAAAATTAACAAGTCAGGCCACAACAGGTGTTGGTGAGGATGTGGAGAAAGGGGAACACTTTTGCACTGCTGGTGGGAATGCGAACTAGTGCAGCCAGTTTGGAGAACAGTATGGAGGTTCCTCGAAAAGTTAAAAATAGAAATGCTCTACAACCCAGTAAGTGCACTACTAGGTATTTATCCAAGGGATACAAAAATGCTGATTCAAAGGGACACATGCATCTCCATGCTTATAGCAGTGCTATCAGCAATAGCCAAATTATGGAAAGAGCCCACATGTCCATACACTGTGGAATGGATAAAGAAAATGCGGCACGCACGCGCGCGCGCGCGCACACACACACACACACACACACACACACACACACACACTGGAATATTACTTGGTGATCAAAAAGAATGAAATCTTGCCATTTGCAACAACAAGGATGAAACTAGAGTGTATTACGCTAACCAAAATAAGTCAGTCAAAGACAAATACCATATGATTTCACTCATATGTGGAATTTAAGAAACAAAACAGATGAAAATGGGGAAGAGAAGGAAAAATCAGATAAAAACAGAGAGGGAGGCAAACCACAAGAGACTCTTAAATACAGAGAACAAATTGAAGGTTGCTGGAAGGGAGGTGGGTAAGGGGATGGGCTACATGGGTGATGGGAGTTAAGGAGGGCACTTGTTGGGATGTGCACTGGGTGTTATATGGAAGTGATAAATCACTAAATTCTACTGAAACCATTATTACACTATATGTTAACTAACTTTGATTTAAATAAAAGAAAAAATTAAAAAAGCATGTCACAATTTTGGTTAAACTAATACTCAGTATTTGTGTTATAATTAGTGAATATTATTCATATCTATGATTACATTTTATTTGATTTATGGCTTTAAAAAACAGATTTAGTAAAGTATGATACACGATACATTAAGGTACACATTTAAAATGGAAAATTTGATAAGATTTGACCTATGTTTTTCACCCATAAAACCATCAACTACAATCAAGATGATGGACATGCCCCTATGTTTCCCCTTGGAGTCTCTCTGTACTGCCCATCACCTGATAGGCAACCAGTCATATGCTTTTTGTTGTATAGATTATCTTTCATTTTCAAGAATTTTACATAATCAAATAATTGAGCATACACTATTTTGTCTGGTTTTCACTTGAGATTTCACAATTATTTTGAGATTCTTTCATGTTGTTGCAAATAACAATAGTTTATTTTTATTGCTGAATTTATTCCATTGTATGGATGTACCACCATTTGTTTATCTATTTACCAGTTGATGGGCATTTGGATTCTTTCTAGGTTTTTGCTATTACAAATAAAAATATTATGAACATTCATGTACAAACCTTTGCATAGAAATATGTTTGATTTCTCTTAGTTAAGTACGTAGGGGTGGAATGGTTGTATCATATGGCAGGCCAATATTTAGCTTTTTAAGAAACTGCCAAAAATTTTCCAAAGCAGTTATATCATTTTACATTAATATTAGCAATGTATGAGAGGTCCAATTCTTCCACATTTTCTCCAATACTTAATACTGTCATTCTTTTGTCTTTTGAATTTTAGCCCTTCTAACAGGTATGTAGTTGTATCTCACTGTGATTTTAATTAGTGTTGCCACAGTAACTAATGATATTAAACATCTCTTCATGTTATTTGTCATTTGTATATTTTCTTGAGTGAAGGGTATTTTGAAATCCTTTGCTCATTTTTAAAATTGTTTTTAAAAATTTTCTTATTGTTGAGTTTTAAGTTCTTCTTTATATATTCTTATTTAAATCATATATCAGATCTTTGATTTATAAATATTTTCTCCCAGGGGCACCTGGGTGGTTCAGTCTGTTAAGCCTCTGACTTCGGCTCAGGTCACTGTCTCACGGTTTGTGAGTTCAAGCCCTGTGTCGTGCTCTATGCTGACAGCTCGGAGCCTGGAGCCTGTTTCAGATTCTTTGTCTCCCTCTCTCTCTGCCCCTCCCCTGCTCATGATCTGTCTCTGTCTCAAAAATAAATAAACATGAAAAAATTTTTTTCTACCAGTTTGTGGCTTTTCTTCATTTTCAACTTTTGAAAAGCTTCCAAAAGGCAAAAGCTTAAAATTTTGATGGTCTGTTTTATTAATTTTTTGCTTTATAGATTGTGTTTATGGTGTTGTATCTAAGAAATCTTTTCCTAATTCAAGGTCACAAGAATTTTCTTCTGAGTTTTCTTCCGGAAGTTTTATAATTTAGGTCTTACATTTAGGCTTATGATCCATTTTGGATTAATCTCTGTGTATGAGGTATAAGTCAAAGTTCTTTTTCTGTGCGTATGTATGCATGTGAATTTTCAATTGTTCTAGCAGCATTTATTGAAAGGACTTTTCTTCACTGAATTTCCTTTGCATCTTTATGGAAATCAGCTTTCATATATATGTGGGTCTATTTCTAGCTCTCCATTCCATTCCATTCATCTATTTATGTATCTTGATAATATCACATTGTCTTTTTAAAAATAAGCTTAAAAAGTTTTATGTTTATTTATTTTTTGAGAGAGAGGGAGAGAGCGAGTGAGCAAGCAAGCCAGGGAGGGGCAGAGAGAGGGGGAGAGAGAAACCCCAAGCAGGCTCCATGCTGTCAGCACAGAGCCGGATATGGGGCTTGAACTAATGAACTGTGAGATCGTGACCTAAGCTGAAACCAAGAGTTGGATGTTGAACTGATTGAGCCACCCAGGTGCCCTATAATATCACATTGTCTTTACTGTAGTTTTCTTTTTTCTTTTCAGCTTGTCACAGTGAAGTTTATGAAAAAACACTGGTGTGGAGACATGGAGATAGACAAATACATTTACATGGCATGGCTCAGGTGAAATAGTGGCATATTTAAATTGATGTCATTTGCTGAGGGCAGAGGTCAAGACCTTCATGGTTAGCATGTACTTGTGGTCCTTTCTTGGCAGGAGTCTGTGCTCTTCATTTTGTAGTACTGCAGGACATCACTGGCAATATCTGAGATGAATTTCTGGGCATCTAGAGAGATGATGGATTTGAGGCCCCAAAGCCAGCTTGGTTCAGGGAGTAGCTAGCCACTGTATCTGGGATTTTAGGTGTGTAACCCTCCAGCTGCACCTGGAGGTTCACTAGAGGCTTGCTGAACACTTCCACTTTCATGTCTTTGTTGGCTATGCTTGGCAGTGTATAAAGCCTACTAGATGCGGCCCAACCCTGGGGTGGAGGGAGGCACTCCAGGGGGCAGGAGGGAAGGGTAGGCAGTCACTGCTGAAGCCCTAGTTCCCTCTACTGTCCCCGAGGGTCTGGTCTTATTTTTCTGAAAGTTCTGGGGGTCTAAGTAGTTTCTCTACAGCCTTTTACTGTAGTTGTAGCATGAGTCTTGAAGTCAAGAAGTATTAAACCTTAAAGTTTATTCTTTTTTAAAAAATTTTAAAAATGTTTTTATTTATTTTTGAGACAGAGAAACAGAGCATGAGCAGGGGAGGGGCAGAGAGGCGCCCCACCTTAAAGTTTATTCTTTTACAAAATTGTTTAGCTATCCTCTGTGTTTACAGTAAATTTTAGAATCAGCTTGTCATTTTCTAGAAAAACCCTGCTGGGATTTTTCATTGGATTTTAAAAATGTGTACGTCAATTCCCACCAGCAAATGAATGAGCACGCCTGTTGCTCCATATTCTCATCAGTACATGGTGTTGTCAGTGTTTTGGATTTTATCCATTCTAATAGGTTTGTAGTGGTATCTCATTGTTGTTTTAATTTATAATTTCCTAATCTTGTATGAAGTTGGCAACGCTTATTTGCCACTGACACTCCCCCACCCTGATTTACTGAGATACAACTGACATATAGCACTGAGTAAATTTAAGGTGTACAATGTGTTAATTTGATATGCTTACATATTGCAAAATGATTACCACCCTAATGTTAGATTATACCTGCATTATGTCACATAATTACATTTTTTTGTGTGTGTGGTGAAGACATTTAAGATATGGTCTCTTAGCAACTTTCAAGTATATAATACAGTATTGTTAACTATAATCACCATGCTGCAATTAGATCCCCAGAATTTGTTCATCTAAAAACTGGAGTTTATACTCTTTGACCAAAATCTTTCCTTTCAGTCCACTCCTAAGCTCCTGGTAACCACCTTTGTAATCTCAGTTTCTATGACTTTTCTAGATTCCACATATAAGTGATACTTACAATATTTGTCTTTTTTTGTTGTTGTTGAGTCTTTTTCTTTCGTGGCTTATAGCATGGTGTATTTTGTGTGCACCTGCAAAGAATATGTATTATGCTATAGGATAGAACATTCTCCCACAGATCACTGTCTTTTGTTGCCTACTGTCCAGTTCTTGAACACCATTGTTTCATGAATATTGTCTTTTGTTTGTTTGTTTGTTTCAGGTGATATAATAACTTCAGGCCCTGTTAATTCATCTTGTTTGGAAGCCCAGGTTCTCTTGTGTAATTTTTTCCCTTTCTTTTGGAACTTTTCCTTTCCTCCTTTTTGGTTCCCTTAGTTTTCTTTGTAGCTGTCACTAATGTTCTTAAACTTCATGTCAGAAATTTGAATTTCCTCTCTGTATGTATTGCTTTTAAGAAGACTGACATTTTTTATTCTGATTCTTTTGTATGTAATCTGTTTATCTCTTTGAAGCCTTTTAGGATTTTCTTTTTATCCTTAGTGTCAGAAAATTTGCCATTGATCCCAATTACTTAGAACTTTTTAAATCTAAAATTTATATTTAACTTCAGCAATAATCATTTAAAATTTTCAGGAGATTGTTTATTTTTCAATGTTCTTTTTCACTGCATTCTATTTTTGCATGATACATTTAATATCTTCTCATCTCTCTGAGGAT
The DNA here is from genome assembly GCF_016509475.1 of Prionailurus bengalensis. Lineage (NCBI taxonomy): Eukaryota > Metazoa > Chordata > Mammalia > Carnivora > Felidae > Prionailurus > Prionailurus bengalensis. The sequence goes on from NC_057344.1 coordinate 97,561,651, forward strand.
ATTAGTTTCAGTATTTAAAAGTTTTATTTTGTTTTTTGTATTGACTGTTTTCTTTTTGTTTATTTTTGTCACTATCTTTCATGTCAAAGATTAGTCTTTACATACCTGATAAAGTTTTGCCTGTTCATAGTTGAAGAAGATTTAAGAGTTCACTGAAATCTATGTGTGTGTGTGTGTGTGTGTGAGCTGACTGACAGGCTTCTCTGTTGGTTATTTGGGTGGAGAGTGTGCTGCTTCACTGTTCAGACTGAACTTTGAGTAGGTGGATCTTTTCTTTATCTATGTTCAGTTTTCCCAGGTAGAAATCTTTTACCGTCTTGGCTAGCGGTTATAAGGGTTACTGGGAGCACCCCAAGAGTTAGACTGCAATGATTGTAAATAGATATACTATTTAGTATATAGAATTTCACTCCATATGGCATCTGTTTTCAGCTGTGCCCAGTGACTCCTAGTCCAAGGTTTCTAAGTTTCAACTTTTTTAGTCTTTTGCTGCAGTGATGGAGGGCATTTAGGTATTTAACTGCTTCTTATACAGATTGATAATCAACCCTTCTATTTTTAGTCCCACCAGTACCTGAACTTCAGGGGTACTTGTTACACCCAACTCTTGAGCCTTTTCATGGTTTTTCAAGGTTTGCATCTTATTTCTCAGTAGGAATTTGGTTTTCTCTTGTCTTCTAAGTCAGTTATTATAAGTCCATGTACTTTCCACCTTCCACATTTCTCTTTTCTCTATTACCCTCTTCTGTTCTTTTTGTTTCCTGGGTTTGGAACTAAAAAATCCTTTCAATGTAATTTTAATGTATTCTCAGGAGACAGCAGAAATTAACGAATGGTTGAGGTATGTTCTCTCTCTCTCTCTCTCTCTCTCTCTCTCTCTCTATCTCTCTTTTTACTGTGAAATGCAACAAATGTATAGAACGTATACCAAGAATATAGTTTGCTGATTTTCACAAAGTAACCAGTCAGGTTAAGACATAGAGCATTGCCAGACTACTAGAATCCTCTCATGCTATAGGAATCTTCATCCCATCACAATAAGCATCCTGAAATTTATTCTATGGTTTCCCAAATGTGTCACTTGATAAGTAACCCCAAATTAGCTTCTTTTTCTAGTTTCCTAGTGTCTATTGTATGGAAAAAACATTCCATATAATAGATAATATTCAGAGTTGATATAGAGCAAGATATAACAGATCTTGCTGAGTAAGATTTATCTTAGTTAATAAGTACAATGTTTTGTTAAAGAACATTTGTGTGCAGGTACAACTTGACTTCATCTAAACACAGCTGCATCTAACACAGAAAAACTGTTCCTTCTTGAGATATTCATTCTGTAAGACTAATCTAATTTTCCAATATGATTTATTTTTCTATTTTAGCAGGTTCTGGAGAAACATTGAAATTAGACTGTGATATAGAGCCAGTATAAAATAAGTTGAAAAGTAATATTTTTTTTGATAATATCATTTACTCTTTTACTTACTTGAAGTCTAACACCCTTCCTTTACAAAGGCCATAGTTTTCTATGAACCAAAAAAGCTATAAATTTTACCAGCTGGTTTTAACTGGAAAGAAATATCAAAAAAATTTCCTCCTGTGGGCTCTATAAACGCTGAGATAGTAGACTGACACATGAAATATACTAACAGTAGTTATTCATGCCTTTCCCTCCCCAATCTCAAACATGTCCTAATGATTTGTTATTCTACTTCATTTATAAATAGCCATGGAGCAGAGTCTCACTGAATGAGAAGCCTGCTGTTTTTTCTTAATGTAAAGTGTCAAGTGAGTTGAATATTTTTGGACACATAAATCCTTGTTCGGCACCTAAGCAGAGAACAAGTTAAGGATTTAGCATATGAAGGGTAAATTGGTTATCAAATTTTGTCTACATTTAGTCTCTTTTTTCTCCTTTAGGAATTAAGTTGAAATTGGTATACACACACACACACACACACACACACACACACACATATATATGTATAAATTTGGAATTTTACTCTCTGCAATCTAAAGAAAAAAGATGGGAAAAATAAAAAATATATTTAATATTTCTTTCCATGAATGTGAAACATTGGGAAATTTCTGCAATGCATGAGGCATTCTTCTGCATGAGAAACACGATGCTAGATTAAATCTCCAAAACCTTTTAGTTCCAGTACTTGCTTTGTCACATTCAATCTCCAGCAGTTTGTGTTGCCTTTTTCCTATTTAAGAGTTTTAGATCAGCTATTGAAATGGACATCCAAAATGTAATCTCAGGGAAAACAATTTGCATAATATTATATTAGAGGTTTCTAATCTTGCGGAGCATTAGAATCCCCTGTAGGGTTTGTTGAACAGATTCTTGTGTGCTGCTCCCAGAGTCTGATTTTCTGGCCATTATTGATAATGCATTTGGTTTCTGCTCCTGTAACAGTGTGGTGAAGGGGCTCTTTCATTATAGCTTCCCAAACTCTGAAATTCAAACACAATTTTCATTACATTGCTTCTTTACTCCTTAGAGTAGCAATTTTAAAGTACTAGAAATCTCTCAAGGAAAGAATAGGGAAAGATAATTTGGGGGCATGAGGCTCAGTGCAAGAGAAGGGCAGGCTGGAGGGCAGGGGACATGGAGTCCTGTGATATCAGATCTCTTAGCAACCACTCTTGGGAAAGAAATGCAGAAAAGGAGAGTGGAGGGCAACTGTGAAGAAGCCATTTCCCCTTTCTAACCTTACCTCAGTAAGCACACATGTGTGTAGCCACTCATCCCTCAGCTCAGCCAGATGCTTGAGAGGTTCTGTCCAAATAGCTTTGGAAGCAGCCCCAATAATCCATCAGTATGGCAGCTCAGTATTCTCCCAAGGCCTGCTCTGTGGGACATAGGTTAACTCCAAGTCCACTGGGTTCATGACTCAAGGAAACATTTGAAAATATGGGGCTGAGGAAAGCACACCTGAAATGGGAGTCAGGAGACAAAAATTCTAGTTTTAGTTCTGTTGTTTATTACCAAAGTGATTTCCTTAATATCCATGAGCATTAGTTTTGTTTGTTTGTTTGTTTACTCAAGAAAGTTTGCACGAGATGGTCTCTTTTAGGTCTTAATGTCCAATTTAGGTGTTAATCTATTATGAGAGGGCTGAGTCTGTGGCAGGAAGCTGGTTTCTGATCAAAGTTCTGCTGCCTGCTGTTGACAAGTAACTGTTGCCCAACTCATTTGGTGAGATTCTGTCTCTTCGGAAAAAATCAATGGTTTTGATGAGGTTCGCAACATTGCTTATTTCTGCTATTTGCTGAATATTGGCACACCTTCTGTTTTTACACACTGTAGATTAATCTCTTTATGTTGCAAAGTATAACATTAAAGAGGCTGGGACTTGGAAATGTGATATGAGTTGTAAACCAATCACTGGATTCCTACCTGTGTGAATAAACATTGAAAATTCTCTTGTACGGTTGTTCAATTTCCTGATAGAGTCTCAGGATTTTGTTTAGTCTGTTTTCTTTTAATATTGTAGTTATTAATACTATTAGTATTCTGATGGATATAGATTCATAGGTAAAATCTTTTATTTTCAGGAATAATTAATAGCTTAAACTCAATCTGCCCTAAATAAAAAGATCTTTCGCTCTAAATGTGCTTCATTTCCTGTATTTCCTAACATTTAAAAAGAGATACCTTTGTAATCACCTCTGATCCTTTCTCTTA